>NC_141671.1:19192500-29192500 GCF_028749965.1 Puma concolor
ATAGTGTTGAGGAATTTACCACTAAGTGAAAAGAGCTCTGTATAAGTGCTTTGGATAAACCCCTTGGGTGTAGGTGTAGTTTCCACCTCTTAGGAGCACAAAGAACACACAGAGTATACACTTTTCATTTATGGACTAAAAGGATAGTATAGTTTATGGTTTAGTCTACTTGTGGATTTGATAGACATTACTCTGCTCTCTGATACTTGGTTCTCTTCTTCCAGGTACATAGAAAACTACATTCTCTGGTTTCCTTGTAGCTGAACAAGTTCATTTGAATTATTCTGGCGAACTGGTTAGGAACAGAGAGGGTGTATGTCCTTCCGGTGCAAACATTGCATTGTTAATGTGAGACCTGATCCCTTCTTTGCCCTGCAAAATGTTGTAGGGGAGGCCTTGTGTGGAGATGACAGGATGAACAGATCAAAGCAGCTTGGATCGCAGACTTTTTAAATGGAAGAAAACCACACTGAAGCATCCTCCTGTAGCAAAAACCTTTCATGAATAAGAACTAAACTTCTGTTGTGTTAAGACATAGACATGTGAAAGTTGCTACCATAGTCTAAGGTAGTCTACATGAACTAGCACAGTGGCCAACTTTAAAGGTCTGCATCCACCAGACACTTGCAAGTTTCTTGAGAAACTATTTGAATGGGACTGAAATATGGGGCTGAGTCTCAGCTAGTGATGAGTGAGCTTATTCAGACTGCTGTCTACCTAATAGGTGATCTATTTCACCTTCAAAACATCAGGATGGAGTTGTTAATATAATATCCACATTACAAATGTGGAAATGATACAATTTTCCATGGAAGTGTTTCTAAATTGGGGAAATCCCAAAGGCTTCCAAATGTATAATTCAAGAATGCCCAAGTGTATTTTGCAGTAAGAGGGAAATAATGGATACATATGAGAGTAACATTTATCAACCGTTAGTCTATTGTCCACTTAATGTATATATTCAAAATCCATACCCCTCTGGTATGTTTTAGAAGCATAGCAGTCATTTCACTCCTGTTCCTGAGTTATCATCTATAGTGATACTTTTCCAAGACAACCATGCTCCCCTTAGAGCTTCTCAACTCCCTTTGGATCTCATTCATTCTGCTCAAGCTAATCACTACCTGGACCCTTGGGATCACTACCTTCCTGAGTTGAAATACTTCTGTGTTGGCCTCCATGGTTGAATGAGGTGGTTCAGACCACATCCTTCTTCTCTTTACTGCTTTTTCATAAATTACCCATAATGCAGTCTCAGCAGCTTATGATATAATTGAGTCACTCTAAGGTTGGTGTGCCTAAAGAGAATACAATGTAGAAGAATCAATTAAAACCTTAATGCTAAATATAACTAGTCTCAGAGTTCAAGGGAAAAGAATTGAACTTAAAATGAAACCATTTCCACAATATTCCTTGATGGATATTCCTTACTTATGAATCATGACCTTGGTCATAGAGTCTGTCCTTCCTCCTTATTTCTGAGACCTTCTCCACTATCAACTTTTACTGTGTCTATATCCAGTCTCCTTTATGAAACTCTACACTCTATATGCAGAGTTTGCCTTATGACCAGTTGTCTCTCTCCATTTGGTTAATCCTGAGTCTCCATAGACTTCAGCGGCAAGTATCCCAAGGATGATGTTAGCATGGAATTGAATGAGAGTCCAGTGTGGGCTTTGACCTTTCCACATGAATTCCTCTCCTTGGATTCTGTCAGCTTTGAGAGACAGCTTTGTCCCCTATTGTTCTTGATATTTAGGAGATAGATACCATATAAAACACATACAAAACACATATGTGGACGTACACGTATGCATTTGTTTCAAAGACAACTCAAAAATTTTTTCAGAGACAATCAGTCTATATTTACATTAAGGAAAAGAAACATTTTCTTAGCTACAATATCACCTTCACTAATTTCCTGCCCTTGAGGATGTTCGTAGTTGGTTCTATGAGACGTGACAATAGCAGTTTCCAGAGATAGCTCTTCATCTTCTTTTAAACTTAGTTCCAGAGTTCTCAGTGTTCAAGAAATGTGGCCTGTTAGCAGGCCAGCCTCCCACTGATGTTCACTTTTTATCTATATCAAAACCCAGATGTGATGTCATAGCTTCTGTTTACCTTATATCAGAAGCATTCTCAGGCCATCTTTCTCACTTCCCTGTACAGACTATGAGCCGGAATTTGGGAAAAAGTTGGTCTTCCAAACCCATTAGAAAACTGACATTAGTTTTAAAACAATTATTGGCATACTTTTCTCGTGTCAACAAGGAACTGATATGTGTGCTTCTCCATATTTTCCCATTATTTCATGGTAGTCCATAAAATTCTATAAATGCCTCAATGCACATGAATTTGGGGCGATTACCTTTTCTGTTTGACTATAATGGGATGCATCCTGACATCAACCCATTCCCTAAGTAAAAATAAATTTCTGGGGCACTGGGTGTCTCAGTCAGTTGAGCGTCCCACTCTTGATTTTGGCTCAGGTCATGATCCCAGGGTCGAGGGATCAAGTCCTGAGTTGGGCTCTGTGCTAAGCGTGGAGCCCACTTAAGATTCTCTCTCCTTCTGTCCCTTTCTCTCTCCTTCTGCCTATGCCCCTTTCCCCTTCACTCATGCTCTCTCTGTTTCTCTAAAATAAAATTGAAACAAAAATAAATTCTTGTTCTTGTCCTCCTGATCACCATAGTTCTGTCATTACATTATCATTCTCCCTAGCACACTGTTTTGAATTTGAGATAGCAATGGGCATCCCACCCCACACCCTTTGGCACCCTTAGGCACACATATCTGTGCCTAAACAGTATATATCCTTTCCTTGTGACATCTGTAGCCAACATCCCCTTTCTTCGTTTCTTTTTTTTTTTTATGGCTAAATTATTATGATATTCTTTCTTCCAATCCCTCTCCTTCCAAAAGCTCCATCCAATCCTGCATTCTAGGAACTATCTAGAATGAACGATTTTCTTTTTTTTTTTTTTATCTTTTTTTATTTAAAAAAAAATTTTTTTTTTCAACATTTATTTATTTTTGGGACAGAGAGAGACAGAGCATGAACGGGGGAGGGGCAGAGAGAGAGGGAGACACAGAATCGGAAACAGGCTCCAGGCTCTGAGCCATCAGCCCAGAGCCCGACGCGGGGCTCGAACTCACGGACCGCGAGATCGTGACCTGGCTGAAGTCGGACGCTCAACTGACTGCGCCACCCAGGCGCCCCAACGATTTTCTTTTTAAACATGAATTTCTTCATGCCTTCCTCTGATGTCAGTAATTACTAACTCTTAGCCAATATTCTCTCTACGTGGGCACTATTCCAACTGCTTTGTATCATTTCTCAAGTCCTCAACAACTCTACAAGGTAGGTAATTTTACTATCCCCATTTTAGAGAGGAGGAAACAAAAGCACAGAGAAGTTAACTAATATTGTCACGGTCACATATGTGGCAAGTAGTAGAACTGGGATTCACACCCAGGCAGTATGAACTCTCAGCCTGAATCACGATGCTGTGCTGCCTCCAATCACAAATGAAAATAAAAAACCACCTACTTCAATAACATCCTTTCATCCAGCAGATAGCGTGTTAAAACTATCCAGCAGGCATGGATTCCCAGTGTCGGATAAGTACAGCTCTTGGACATGGCCAGTGAGTCATGTGGCATAAACCTGCCTAGGAGAAAAACCATGAGTCACATCAGGCTTTTAGAAATGTGGTCTTTCCTACAAGAGCACAGGTGGGGGAGTTGCTTTTCTTCTCGTTCTTTTTTTTTTTTCTTCTTCTTTTTACCACTCTGGGAGAAACATTTGTTGCACCCTGTGGATCTAGAACAGGAGAATTGGGTTCAATAATAGTAAATCTCAAATTTATTCTTATCTTGGGTACCTTTCTGATTCTGGCTGATAGCAGATTGGAATCAAGGGAATAACTTAAGAACAGCAGTTCTCAGGATATTTTAAATTAAAGTTGTTTGGGGATTTATCAGTCCTCGGCAGTCTCCTCTAGATAATTCAGTTTATGGATTTGGGAATAGCGATTTTTATTCTTATTTTTAATTTGATTTCTGACCTTTCTGCTCTCCTCTCCCCACTCTCTCTCCTTCTCTCTCCTCAAATATATCAATTTTAAAGCAGTCCTTCAATAGTTAAAGCAAATAATAGGGCAAAAGGTTTGAAACAAATGGCTTGGCTTATTTTGGGGTTTTGCCCAAAATTGAGACTTAACTTAGTCTCTCTTACTCTCTGTAAACCTCTCTTACTACCATCCCACCTCACCCCTCCCCCTACACATATGAGTCGATAATTCTCCACTTTTTAGTGACCAGTTCTCATTTGCTATCAAACATACTTCATCCTCCGCCATCTGATACTATTGGAATCCCATGTCTGTAATATTTTATTCCATTGCTCCCATACTTGCTACCTTACTTCTCTACCTTTCACCTCTATCATCTATTGGCAAGTGAGACCTAAATCTACATACTTCTGTTCTGGACATATATCTCCTTCTAGCTCATTAACACTACTTCAAAAGCCGCAAAGTGCTGACGTCAAGTCACCAACCTTCTCCATCAACCAGATCTCTCTCCTCATCTAAGAAGCAGATAACTTCTTAAAATGGTCTCTAATGGGTGTCCCCCTTCAAAGGTTTGGAATCTCTTTCCATTTTCCCTACTTTGTTCTCTGCATTGAATTCCTGATTTACTCAGAAAACATTTATTGGGCACCAACCATGGTGCTTGGTTCCATAGATACAAAGTTGACGAGAATGATTATTGGACCATCATAATGTGCTTGATGTGTGCTTTTGAATTTTGTATATCATTATAAAGCATGTACTGTTGTTTTGTATGGATTTGCTTAAAAGGTATTGGGCTATATATTATTCTTTTCTTTTCTTTTCTTTTTTTTCTTTTCTTTCTTTCTATTCCATTCTGTAGATATTCTATTCTATGTCTATTAATTAGCCTTATGTCTTTCAGATCTCTTCATGTTGTTGTGTATAATATACTAATAGCTAAGATAATCTTCTAACAGAGTCTAATAGCTGTGTACTGTGTCATATGATGCATTCATATTTTTGTGGGGAGGACTATTTCCAATCCCACTTATCATCAATAATATTGAAGTAAATGTGTGACATTCTGAGAAATATGCTTAGGGGTGGATTTCTGGGTCATAGTGTACAATTGCACTAGTACACACAAGTCTTATCCACCAAGAGAGCCTGAGCACTCTGTTTTCCATCATATCCTTCTACATGTGGCATTATGGCAATTTCAAATGGTACCTCATTGTTGTTTTAATCTGCTTTTTTTTCTAATTACAAAAAAGTTTAAATGTTTTTTTCATATACTTATTTACATCTTCGTTTCTACTTCTGTGAATAGCTTGTTCACATTGTCCATTTTATACTGAGTTTTCTGTATTTTTCTTGTTAATTTATGGAGCATTCTAGTAAATTCTAGATACGCACGCCTTCGTGGTGTTATATATTGCCAATACCTTTTCTCAATCAGTTATCTGTCAATATTTTTCTGCTGGTCCTTACTAAATTAAAGTCCTTCATTGTAATCTGACTTTTTTTTTTTTTTTACCTTATGGTTTGTGCTTTTTTTAATGCTATGTTTTAAATAAATGTTCTTCTTCACCCTAGATGAAAAAGATAATCCCTTACTTTTCCTCTTCTAGGGTTATAATTTACTATTTTCATTAACATCTCAATTTGTTTCGAGTTCACTACACTCTGTTTATTTTAAATTCACATAGCAATATGGTTTTCCCTTTTCTGTCTACTGAAGGGTATGTCTCTTATTTATGACATAGGTCAGGAAACTGAGGCTTGGCTATTTAAATAATTTGTCTTGTGAAAGAAATAATTAAGAGTCAGGCTGTGACTCTCACGTAGGTTTCTTAACCTCAAAGTTCACAAATACCCTTTCCCCTCCCCTTTCTATGGAAGTCCCCTCCTATATACTTCAATTTCCTTGAAGGCAGTGGCTGTGAATTGTCATGTGTTTGTGCCCAGTATCCTGGGAGTACAACTGGAACACCAGTCGCTCAGTAAGTATTTGTTGGAGTTGCAGCATTTCATTCCATCACTCTCTCTGTCCTTTTACCCTCTGTAGATTATCATAAAAAGTTGGAGAATTGGCTCTTCATCCAATCTACTGACAAACTCTTTCCCCATAGTGCTGTCTTTTGATGAGCTTGGCCTCAGCCTGCGAAGGCTGGACACACTCCAGGGCTCACTGGTGGAGATTTGACGTGAAGAGTAGTACTTTGGTGGCACTAGTGGACTTTGTCCAGTAACTAATGGGAACGTCAATGATGAATTCAAATCTGGGACACATGAAGGTAATTGTGCAGATACCACTGCTCTGGAGACATGAATTTTCATCTGTATCTTGATTCCACACTGACGCCACGTCCTGACTGACAAGCGTCCCAACGATGCACTTACAGGCCAAATGAGGGCTGCTATCTCCTTATCCAACTGTTCATTGTTGGAGGGGGTAGTATGGAGGAAATTCAGTTCCAGTCTTTGGTTTTCTGCCACGGACGACAGTATTTGGATGCCTGTGTGGTTTTTCCAGGTGTTGGCCATGTCTGACCTAATTTTATGCCAGCTCGTAATGATGTGGCTCTCTGCTAAGGAAAATATCAGCCCGTCTCTGAGCCTGTTTGCTCCTGTATATCAGCACCACCATCAGCGGTGGTCTGGAGGATTGCCTCAGAGGTTTTAGTGGTGGCTGGCTGTCTAACGGGAAAAGAAGAAGTGTCCGTGAGAACGGAATTTAATTTTTATGGTCATGTTTTGAGTTTTGTTTGTGTTACTAGTTCGGCGTAATGCAGGAAAACAAAACAAGCAAACAGAAAATATGAGATTAAGTCTTCAGTATGCCATGCTAACCTTGTCAGATGGAACCCAACACTGATTTAGTTCTAGAAGTCAGAGTGTAACTGGGAATTAGGAATGAGGAGCCAATGGGATATGACAGACTGGGAGAATCTGGAACTTTGTTTTAGGAGGAACTAAAGAATCAACAGGAAGGTCATTTATTCATTTTTCATGAATGGATACAGCACACACTTATGAACACTGATCATGGACTGGGTGGTCAGGATACAAAAATGTATCGGACCCAGCCTGTACCGGCAAAGCGTTAACAGCTTACACAGGGCCACTAAGTACATTATTATGGGTAACACTATCTTGTGTTGTAGCAACTAAAAGTTAGGGAAGTTAAGTAACTCGTGAAAACATACTCAGCTAGTAACTATCAAATCTAGGCATTAAATCTTGGTGTTCTAAGTCACATACTGTTTGCACAATGATGCAGCTACCCAGGTAGCAGTGACTTAATCGTAAATAAATTGAACGAATAGGTAAGGAACTGCATGCACTGTAAATGAGGCTTCAAGAGAGGATCCTAAAAGGGGCACCTGGGTGGCTCAGTCAGTTGAGCATCCGACTTTGGCTCTGGTCATGATCTCGCGGTCCATGAGTTTGAGCCCCACATCGGGCTCTGTGCTGACAGCTCAGAGCCTGGAGCCTGCTTCGGATTCTGTGTCTCCCTCTCTCTCTTCCCCTCCCCCACTCATGCTCTGTCTCTCTCTGTCAAAAATAAATAAACATTAAAAAAAAAAGATTTTAAAGAGAGGATCACGAGGAACCGGAGGATTGAGTTTTGCCTCATGGGAAACAATTTCTAGAGAAGTAGGTACTAAGGGCAGATAGAGCCCATAGCAACAATTCTGGATGCCAAGCCAGGGGAGATCTTTTATCAATTTTTTAAAATGTTAATTAATTTATTTAGTTAGAGAGAGAGAGAGAGAGAGAGAGAATGAGTGGGGAAGGGGAAGAGAGAGAGGGAGAGAGAATCCTAAGCAGGCTTCACAGTCAGTGCAGAGCCCAATGTAGGGCTCAGTTTTGTGACCATGAGATTTCATGATTCCATGAGCCAAAATCAAGAGTCAGATGCTTAACTGACTGAGCCACCTAGGCTCCCCATTGATATTTTAATATAAGTCCCTTCATGGGGTCAAGGCGGGTTTTGGGTTGGCAGTGGGGCTGGTGATGAGCCAGGAGACAGAATTTAAGGAGGCTCAGCTACTATATTTGGAAGGCTAGGTTTAGAAAGCATGGAACAATCTAGATCGTTTCATTTTTTACCTAATTTGTTTTGAATAAATGTATTTTTAAATGACTTCCTCAAAGTACTTAGATGCAGATTTTACGAAATAAGTACTGTTATTAAATCAACATGCCCTATTTCCCTTTAAGAACTAAAAGCGTCATCAAACCTCAGAGTTGAAAAGAATACTTTGCCAACTAAACATTTGCAACCACAAGTTGAGCAAAACATATTACACTTCACATAGACTAACTGTAATTATGCAAAATAAAAGTTTAGCTCACAATTGCCATTGATTTGAAGTGGTTTTATTCCTCTGTACTTTTGTGGGATGTCTCTTGGAGACATCTTAATCTAGAAATATAGCTTAGTTTAGTGGTTGAGAGCACAAGGCATGCGATTTACTACTTGGCTTTATCAATTAATACTGTCCTACTGTAAGCTTAACCTCTTTGTGCCTCAGTTTCCTGAGGCATAAAGACAGGATCTCTCTCACAGGAATATGGTAATGATTAAATGAGCCCATACAAACAAACCACTTACAGTAGTGCTTGGCATACAATAAGTGTCTCAGTAATACTGAATCTTATTGCCATAGGCTGATCCAAATTCTTTGTGATACCTTCTCCACTTGCAAAAAACAAATGTCTATTTTAAGATTTAAAGTTTTTCTACCATTCTAATCATTTAGTTATCTATTGCCTTGTGTCAGAAGACAGGAACAATTCCTCTTCCATACCCCAATGGGCTCAGTAATACAACGGAGCGTATCATTATCTCTTTTCTATGGTCAAGCTTAAGAATCTTGGCTTCTATGGTAGGTAGGCTTCTATGGCTTCTTCATAGCTAATAAATATATACATATATATTATCTTTGCCAACTAATTCCACACAAACCAGGAGCACCCAGCACCTGTGGAGCTTGCTTGAAGCCAAGTGTCTACTCCTCCCACTCAATTCTTCTCTGAAGATTGCTTGTCCCTATTATCAGAGGCAAGAGAGGAAGGACCACCCATTTCTTTTCTGTCCTAGTGCCAGTGCTGAGCTCTATCCCCCTGGCACCTACATCAAAGATAGCCCACTGAAGGGGAACATGCATTGCCAGGTGTCTGGGGCTCTCCTTGGTCACTAATGTAGGCAAATACGTAAGCTGTTCTGATGGATGTTAGGCTGGTCTTCATGGGATGAGGTTGCTGGGATTGTATAGTGGCCAGATGAAGTGGCTTGCAGCTCTTCTGTGCATGGTACGACTAGTCTTCTTTGCACCCTGAGATGTAAAAGGGCAGGTCCTGCATGTACATGACGTACATCAATACAAACGAAACATTGTAAGAAGTGTCAATGAATCACTTTGTTCCCTTGACCTGTACCAAGCAAAATACTCATTTTGCTATGGATTTTGCACTCTGTAGACTTGCATAATTTGTGGTTTCTCAGCTTATATAGGTTTTCAGTTGAGCCCAAGAAAACATATCATGGGGCTATACATGTCCATTGACTTGTAGAAACTCCAGCGAAGTGATTTGGGTGTGAGGTGCCACAGATAATGTTGGATATTGTTTTCTAGATTTTGAGAAAGGTCTATTCTCTTTCACCTTTTTAAGTATTATAGAACCATACTATGTATTTATTCCCCTTGGATAAACGTGTTTGAAATTTCTCCACACAACAGCATTTGGGAACTTTCTTTGATTATCTGTGATAATACTGCTCTGTGTCTTTTACTTTGCACAATGTTTACCTATTGAGAAATATGGCAGTTGTTTACTAATCAATTAATTTGACAAGTCTTTCCTGAGTACATACTATGAGCCACGCACCATTGTTGAAACTAGGGGTAGAGAAGTAAAATCTCTTTGGCTGCCCCAAACAACACTGGAATGTTAATAGACTCAATAACTACTCGTTGGTTGAATTAACCCAGAGAAGAGAGGAATCTGTCTTTCTTCTTCATATGCACTGTTTATTTTTCTTCAGTAAAACAAACCGATTAACAGTAGGTTTAATCTAAAAAGTAACAAAAGTGACCAGTCATGGCTAATTCCATCACGTACATTGGTTTCCCCTCTTCCTATGTTCACGCCAACCCCAACCACGCAACGTACATTTCCACGTATCTGGCTACAAGGTATTCTCCTAATGAGTTTGTGGAATTGCATTGGTTCTTTGGACAGAATTACTGGCTAATGTTTTCTCCTTTTGCCCAATAGGAAAAGGACAAATAAAGGGAATAAAGGAGTTAACAATGTTACTCTCCAAATGCACAAGCATTTGTTCGCAAAGTACTTGGCACTTTCTGTCCACCATATAAATTCCTCAGTGTATTCCCACACCAGTCAAGGTTCTCTAATTCCTCCCATGTAAATTCTTATTTAATGTAAAAATTAACCAAGGGCAACATTTACCAAACCTTTGGGCTTACGTTTCTCTTGAAAGACCAAGGATTTCACGACCTGTGCTGGGTTTCTTTTGTTTTTTTTTTCCTCTTGTATCTAGGAAGATAAATATATTTAAGAGGGAATTCTTAAGTCAGATATTATGGTCTTGAAGTTGTGACCTTCATTTGAACTTACCAAGAGTTTCTTGTCATATTTGTAAACTTTGCATATAAACAAGAAGTTAATTTGGGGGTGAGGGTGCAGACAAGTTTATTTGTATCTTTAAAAAATTTTTTTAATCTGTTTTGTGAATCAGCATTTTAATATCTCAGAAGTTCTTGACTAATCCTATTATTGAAAGATACAGGATAAAATATTTTTACAGTGCTTTTAACTAGCTACCGATGTAATTTGTTATGCATTGTTTGCCAGCTAATCCCTAAATTATTCTTATCTTTGAAGTTTTGTTTCAATAAATGAAGACATTTTTGACTTCACATTGCCAATATGCCATTTTTTTAAAGAGAAATGACAAAAGTGAATGACTATATTATTTCTCTACTTAGCCTGATAGTCTCAATTCATATTTATTACAGTTTTACAAAAATTTAAAGCCAAAATTTATAAGGCTTTCTGAAATAGATTCTCACTCTTGGTAGCCTCTTCAGCCCTAGAAAGACATTTACATGTATTTATAAATGAGTTTAAAATTTTACTACACACGTATGGGTGATGTATGGAATTGTTGAATCCCCATATTGTACACCTGAAACTAATAAACCATTGTATGTTTAAATGATAAAAAAATACATTAAAGTATTTGGGGGAAAATGAAAATCAAATTATATGACAATTTCCAAAAAGATTAAAGTCAAAATCCGAAGGCTTTGTGAAATAGATCTCTGTTTTTAAAATGGTCTCCATTTCCAAAATCTTTCTCTTGTTCTTGCAACTGAGTTTAAGATTATTACCGAACATCTCAAAAGAATTAACAGATGGGGTTGAAGAGGGTCATGGGTGATGCTAAGAAAGAAGAAGCTCTACGTCTTTCTCTCCAGAGTCACATGTGATTTACAAACACGTCTTTCACTTTGCATCCAGTAGTACCACAATACACAGCAAGAGAGACAGGCTTTTTCTCTTCTTAACTCACATAACCTGACGAGTAAGTAGGTTTCTATCCAAGGACTAGGAGGGAGTACTTTGAGTATTAGTCATTCTCAAGGAGGATGACTTTTTTTTCCCCCCCTAAGAGTCACCATCTCGGAGAGTCATAATTCTGGTGAGAACATTCATTTTGTGCATCGACTGGCTTACAGACAATTGTGTTGCTCTCCCTGTACTCCTTAAGAATCTCCCTGATGCGTTGTAAAACTTCAGCAGTAAAAAAAAAAAAAAAAAAATTCTAAAATGAGAGAAGCTGCATGGGAATGCTCTTCAATGATTAATGATTAGGTGTCTGCAGTAACACCATTAAAAGCCAACTTTTAATAACCCTAGAAACAGGTGAGTTTAAAACGATTTCCCAAGTTACATCAGGTGTAGTTGATTCTATGTCAACACTGTGTGGGAGTACATTTGATAAAGATAAAGATGGGCGTGAGAATGTTGATGTTTCTATTAAAGGTATGTAGTGATTATATAACACTTTATAGTTAGGCTACTATATTCATGTATGTTGTTCAATCTCTTAAACAACTCATGGGGGAGGGCATTTTAATTTTTATCTAGCAGGTAAGAAATTGTAGCGCAGAGATTATTGGTTATGTGCCTTATTCCAACTGGGCATTTTTGTTTGTTTGTTTCCACAAAGCTTCCATAAAGAGCTTATTATTCATGGCATGCTTAACTCTTGACTGTAGAAGACTACTGTACTTCGATTAGATAAATGCTTCCTCAGAACGTGTTCTTTGTTCTTCTTCTCCCTTTAGCATGAAAGGTTCTAAGTTCCTTTGAACAACTAGGCTAGTCAGGAATCTGAGATGCCAACTCCTCTTCATAAGCTCCAAAAAATACCTTAGGAAACCACCTTTCTGGTTTTTCAAACCAACTCTCTTCATATTATAACTATCCTTCTGAATGAGCTAATTCATTCACAAGAGGCCCGTGGACACCCCTTAAATCATCAGGCAGAAGGTATTTCTCAGAGGTGTCATCTGGAGCATTTACAGCTGAGTTTCCAAAATCTTCTCTGCAATCACTAAAATAATGACAAAGCACCATATGGTAATTACTTTTGTCAACGGATAAAAATATCTGGGTCAATTTCCAGCTTTCACTTGTCGAGGTTGAGTGCATAAGTTTGAAATGGTATTGTTAATATGCAATACATTTAGGCATTTTTCCTTGTACATTCCAAAACTTGTGTCACTTCTTGGTTTCTAATCACGATCACTTAAACACAATATGGCAACATTTCCAGTAGATTCTGAAGGTCATATTTTGTCAAGGTGGTCCTCCCTTGTGTATAATCTGAAACTTCTGTGATTGAATTTAAGCCCCACACTTTGGTGTAAATCCTGACCTTCTGGAGGATGTTGATGTCCTCAGAAACAATCTGTGGATAGTCTTTTTCATAATTGGCAAGAGTTCTGTTTCTTGTTTTAACATACAGAATGATGATTTCTGTGACATATTTCCATTTAGTCTCATTGATGAAGACATTTCGGTTGGTTGTTGTAAACATTATATTAGAATCTCATCAACAATCACTAAAGTGTTTTATATGGACTGTCAATTTCTACATACAATGTAATTTGTCCAAAACAAATTCACAAAGCAAACTGTTAGAACAAATAATGCAGTTCCTCCTTATGACAGCAATTTAATGTTTATGAAATTATGTCTCTGAGTAACATTTCTAAGTTATATCTTGTGAACTCTTAAAATATCCTTTTCTTGTAGTAAATACTAGGTTGGTGAACAATATTTTGGCAAACAACTAAGCTTAGTCTATATTCAGGGGTCCAGGATTCTTCTCTTCAGGGATCCCTGATTATTTTTTTTTTTTACTTTAACATGGAAGAAATCAATTCTTTAAAAATGATGGGCATCTGTTCTTTGCTTTGCTTCAAAATAGTACTTTTGAGCATGAGGCTCGTTCAAGGTTTAAGACTGAGGTCTACTGGAAGTACTTAAGGATAGATTTAACTGCCTGATGGTGTTTAGATTTCTTTCAAAATATCATAGTATTTATATTCCTCTGGGACCTCCCTGCCACCTAGGTATGTGTTCCTATGCTTAGAAATTCTTCCTTCTCCTTTACTCATTCTTTAGATGAATGTCTTCCCTAAATTCCTATTTTGATTCTCATAATACCCTATATTTCACCTTCCTAACATATGCCATCGGTGCAATTGACTTTTATTTGTAATTTATTTTATTAATATTTCTTTACTCTTATTGGACTGGGAACTCAGTGGTGGAAGGGACTGCATTTTTTTCTTACTGTTATACTCTACCACTAGCCCACTGACCCCAGAGTTATAAACATGTGAATACACAGGCTTAGGAGATGTATCAGTTACCCAGTGGAAACGATCTGTGCCTCTCCAGTCATAGTTATTCATATTCCCTTCTACGTGCACTTCTACATTCCTTTTGATAGACACTCACCTTCTTCTTAAAAGTCTTATTCCATTATGACATCAGGATGAACTCATCCTGGATTTCATCATGTAAGTCAGGACTAGATTTGAATCAGTCTTCTCAGATATAGCTACTTAGATATGGGACCGATGAACAAAAAGGACGAGAAATCTGCATGTGACCCCCATCCTTTGCCCTCCCCACCCACCATCATAGACATTCTCTTCAAAAGGAGAGGAGCAAAGCTCATATCCATAACTGGTTCCTAGCGATTCTGAAATCCAGGTGAGTGTGTGTCGTTGTCAGGTCTCCTATTCGGGAGGCAGGGGATATATCTTGAGGAGAGTTCAGTTCCATTCCCTGCAAACACTTCTCTATGCCAGTGCTCTCTTTTGCTCTTAACTACCCTGCTGGGCTGTGGGCTACATGCTCTGAAATAGCTCTCATGTTTGGTGAGAAGTTACCCATGTTTGCAATTGGATATCCTTCCCACCCTGCTTCCTGCCCACCGAAAGCTGCCCATGTTTATTCTAAAGAGTCTTTCTTCCATGCTTTTACCATGCTGATGAAAGTCCATTCCATTCGACTCCTATATGAAAGCCACAATTACCATTCTTTTTGAAATCATCCTGTTATACTTTGGATGGCAGGTCAGGATGCTGTGGTACAACATCTTTAAACTTCTTAGAGAACTTTTATCCTGAGGAGGATATCACTGCCTTTGATGGTTTTCAGGTCTTGACAAAGGGTCTTGCAGTACACTTTTGGTGTAATCTCTACTCTGGAGCCATTCCTTGACTGGGGGACTGTTTTGCTGGCTGAAGAGACAGAAGATGAGAAACACTTTCATCCGTCATCCCAGGAAGCCTTGGGCCTCTATATTTCCAAAAGGAAAAGTTCTTTCTTCAGCTCCTATCTCGCTTGACATACTTTGTTACACACAGCTAGAAGCACCAAAGGTAATGGCTGTTGCTCTGACCAGTCTTCACATCCTCACCCTGCCCAGTGACCAGTGTTGCCCTCCATCCCCAGTGGTGGCCTGGGCACAAGGGCCAGAGTGAATCGACTTCCCTGCCACCAACCAGGCTTCAGTCTATTGGTCCAGCAGAGCTGGAAGGAGGGAGAGAGAATCTGGCAGCCAACGGACCAGTGTGTGTACAAGATGCACCATGCAGCAGAGTCCCTGGGAGCCTAGGTGAGTCTGCACCAGGCCAGAGAGTGTCTCTACATCCATAGAAGTGAGACTTTAAATAACAAAGTGAAAATTGCACGCTGAGAGAGAAAGATGGCAGAAGAAAGGAAAACATGTTATATTTTAGCAGCTATACCAAGACTTTCTTTTTCCTGCCATTTGTACAAGGATCTGTTATGGGCAGAACTGTGTCCCTCAGAATTCATATATTGAAGCCCTACCCTCTTGTATCTCAGACTAAGACTGTATTTGGAGATGAGGTCTTTAAAGAAGTGACTCAGTTAAAATGAGCTCCTTAGGGTGGGCATTAATTCTGTATTACTGGCATCCTTATAAGAACAGGACACTGGGCACACAAATAGACATCGGGGATGCATACACACACAGAAGAAAGACCATGTGAGGAGATAGAGAGAAGGCAGCCATTTGCAAGCCAAGGAGAGAGGCTTCAGAAGAAACCAATATGGCTGACACCTTGATCTTGGAGTCCCATCTCCGCAACTGTGAGAATATACATTTCTGTTGTTTTAGGCACGAGGTCTGTAGCATTTTGTTATGGCAGCCCTTGCAAACGAATACAAGCTCCCATGTTTGCGTTTTGCACTGGTCTCTGCAAATCGTGTAGCCGGTTAGGACTTTTTAATGGATAAACTGACCCTGCTTCTGATTGATTCTAACCCAAAAGTATAAAGGGAAGGAGATTCTAGGAAACATAGCTCCCAGCTTTCCAGATTTCCCGGTTGGCAATCGCATACAGGAAAGCATGAAAAGAGTCTTAGAAAAGCAAATCCATGCTTTTCCTTGCCAAGGCAACAGTATTTGTGGAATGCTTATTGCATATTTAATACTTCCCTGGGCATGAGGCACGTAGGCGTATGTAGACATGCGTATTGCTGAAATGAATTTCTCTTTACCTGTACCTGTTCAAGGTATAAAATTTGATAGAGAACCTGAATGTCGTAAGTGTCTTTAATTTAAATTGCATTTTGACATTTCCCCTTTGAGTCTTATAGAAAAAATATGGAAAAACATTTTCTTGCTCTATAACCATGAACCTTCTGAACTTATATAGGATTTGACACATATGCTCCTTGTTGCCAGGGTCCATATATGAAGCAGCCATGATATCCCAGCCACAAATGCGTATTCATTCTTTTTTAAAAAAAAATGTTTCCTTCTTGGGGCCCCTGGTGGCTCAGTCAATTAAGCCTTTGACTCTTGATCTCAGCGCAGGTCACAATCTCAAGGTTCATGAGGTCAAGCCCCACATCAGGCTTTGCACTGTCAGCCAAAGCTGGGATTCTCTCCCTCTCTCTCTACCCCTCCCCTGCATGCACTTTTTCTCTCTCAAAATAAATAAATAAACTTAAAAAATGTTTTCTTATTTATTTTGAGAGAGAGAGAGAGAGCACTCACGTGTGCAGTGGAGGGGCAGAGAGAGGGAGAGAGAGAATCTCAAGCAGGCTCCACGCTGTCAGCTCAGAGCCAGACATGGGGTTCAGTCTCAGGAACTGTGAAATCATGACCTGAGCTGAAATCAAGAGCTGGTCGCTTAACCAACGGAGCCACCCAGGCACCCCACATTCTTTTATTTTACCCTTAACCTTTGCTTCAATGCACTCAAAACAAGATTATATCGTCTAGAGCTGTGTTTTAACATTATTTTAATTTCTGTTGTGGCCAGAAGCACTGTATCAGACATTAGACATTTTTAGTGATTCATTTATTGTTGGCTTATTCATCCCTCTTGTATATAGATGCAGTGTCACCACAGTGTGTCTTCCTAGTTCTGGATGCAGGTGCCAGTGTTCAGGGCATGCTCCTTGGCAAGTTACCGGCCTAGGATTGGCTATGCTGGCATTAGGGCCTGGTGGCGTTTGGCCTCCTGCTTTTCATTAACTAGTAAGAGACAGAAGACGACAGCAATATTCTGACTTCTTGATGGAAACGGTTTCTGAACATTTTGGAACAGAAAATAGCTAATTGAAACAGACCTCAGGCCCCAACTTCCCACGGAAACGACATTGCTTTAATGTATACTTGGGGCACTATTCTCATCTTCCAGTAAATGCTGAAGTCCTTGCTCTGAGTTAGGCAATTTCTAGGAGAGAAAATAAGCAGTGTGCTTCCTAAAATACTTCGACGTCCTCGAAACAACCTGAAAGTCATTATTTAAAACACCCTGGTTTTAAAAAAATGTAATTTCCATGGATCTTTTGTTAGTGTCTAAGACATGCCAGCCAGGTAAAGAGTTTTATGACATGTTTTTTTTTAATATTGAGTATTGAGCAGAGTAGACGTATGATCCCAGGGTATCCTGATTCCCCGACCGATTCTATAGACCTCGCTTCTTCATTATACAACAGCATTTGAAAGGAATTGGATCTTACTTTAAATAAATGCATGCATAATTCTTTCTTTCAATATTAACATTCACAGCAGTTACAATAAAATAATCTTGTTGTATGTTGCAATTGCCTTATTTTCTCTGTTTAATAATTAAAATGGCATCCTTTTTTAGACATGGTTCTAGAAAAGAAGCTGACGGAATGTTTTATGCTTACATCGGGTTGTTAATATTGTTGTGACCACTTTTAATGTTTCCCCTTTTCCTCATTAATCAGGTAATTTTCTCATGAAAGTCTTCCCATATTAGAAATAAGTTGAAAAATAGTGCAAAAAAGGGCACTGAGAGGTACCCAGGAGGGGGTTGGGTCATCTCAATTCTTCCATGGGCGGGAGCCTATGGATACAGTAAGGGCCTTGCTTGTCTAGTATCAGAAAGCCGCCTTGTAACCACTCTCCTTCTTTGTATTCTTCCTACATGGTGGGTGATCAATGTTTATGAAATAGGTGGCTAAATACTGCTTAATTATTTTACTGTTAGGGTAGCTTGGAGTCAGCATGGTTATTTGTTTTCCAGACCTTTCTCACCAAAAACTCAAGTGTGTGTGTGTACGTGTGTGTGTTTTGTGTGTGTGTGTGTGTGTGTGTGTGTGTGAGAGAGAGAGAGAGAGAGAGAGAGAGAGTGTATTTTCAAGTGGAGGAAGTTGCTTTTCAGAAGGCTAAGTGATCTGCCCACTCGTGCTAAAGGGATAGCTGCTTTGCACCCTGGTTCTGACTGGAGCTAAAAATCCATGATCTTTTCCATTATGGAAAAGACAGCCCCATCCATTGCATTTTCTTACTGGTTTGAAATCCATCCCAGGTAGATTGTGAGCACACCAAGTGACACCACTTGTGGCGTGTCACATATTTTCACTTCACTGCAATTTGGGGCGATTTCCAGTTAGCTCACTGGTAAGTATTGTTGCAGGAAGTGGTTCTGCACCTGTCGCTCATTTCTGTATGGCCCTAGTGATGGTTAAATGCAGATACTGCCCTCTGGGATCAGCATTTGGTAGATTCGAAATGTTGGATTTGTCTGTGTGTTTATTAAATCAAACTCTGCAAAGAAAATTTTAACTTTAAAGGAGGATAGATTTTCCTTCAAGGTGGTAAACTTGGAAGCTCTTCGCAGTGAGCTCTCCTGGGTATATAAATTCTGAGAGAAAAAAATCAGAATAATTTGGCACAATATAAAACATGATGTTTAAAATTTGTATTTCACTTTTTTTAATGTTTATTTATTTATTTAGGAGAGACAGAGGGAGAGAGAGAGAGCTAATGGGGGAGGGGCAGAGAGGGGCAGAGAGAGAGTCTCCAGCAGGCTCCGGGCTGTCAGTGCAGAACTCAATGTGGGGCTCGAACCCATGAACTGTGTGATCGTGACCTGAGCTGATATCAAGAGTCGGTCACTTAACTGACTGAACCACCCAGACTCCCCAAAACATGATTTTTTTTAAAAGCAGAAAGAGGGGTGCCTGGGTGGCTCGGTCAGTTAAGCGCCTGACTTCGGCTCAGGTCATGATCTCGCGGTCCGTGAGTTCGAGCCCCGCGTCGGGCTCTGTGCTGACAGCTCAGAGCCTGGAGCCTGTTTCAGATTCTGTGTCTCCCTCTCTCTCTGCCCCTCCCCTGTTCATGCTCTGTCTCTCTCTGTCTCAAAAATAAATAAACGTTAAAATAAATAAATAAATAATAAATAAAATAAAAAGCAGAAAGAATAGATCATCTTGCTCCTCTTTATTTTCTTTGTTAGAAATGTGTAATTCAGAATATTAACAACACAGAACAAATGGATCTTTTTAAAAATTTACTTAATACTTAAGACTTTTTCAGGGGAAAGGTATTTCCTCTCTCTGGGAAGAAAGGTAAGAGGCAGCTAGGCTTCTCTTGTCCACCCTAGCACTTGCCCTCTTCTCAGATTCTGCTTTTATATGGTTACAATTCTCCAACTCTTACCCCTTGGCCAACGCGAATGCTCCCACTCCCTCAAAGTCCTCCTCATGAACCATTTTCTCAGGAGATGGCCCTTGAACATTCCTGGCTACATTGGCCTCTTATCCTCTCCAGACTTCTAGAACTTTCCGGTTAGAGAAGCAGCAGTTTGTAGGTGGCACATCTTGTCTCCCCAGGGAAAGGAGAAGAAACAGAGACCGGGGGATCTCTGCTCTGTTGTTCTCAGTGCCTTTACTAGTGTTGGTTGAACCATAGATGGTGAATAAAAGGATATCCAACATTTCCAAGTAGACTCTGGTTGACAGGGCAAGAATTGTCCCTTCCCACAGTTTTGAGATTAGACATAACTTCCTGCTTTGTGGTATTAGTGTCCAGGTGGCATGGCTCGCAGGACGGAAAAACTGCCACCGTTGAATCACCGAGGGCTTTAGGCTCACTTGGGGGCCTTGGGGATTCGAAAGGAAGTAAGAACCCGTATTGGAGACAAGGGGAGACATTACCGACAGTGGCAATGTAAGCAAATGACACTTGTTATTTGTTAATCCTGTACAATTAACAGTGACATGGGGAAAATATGGTTTGCAGGACTACAATGTAATCACAACATATCCCAGGAAATCGTGTAGGATTTAACGGAGGCAGGTGTGAAATTAACCAATGCTATTGCCATAAATGCTATAATTAACCAGATTTCCAGGAAGAGGTCTTTAAGTTTCCCTAGAATTCTCTGTAGTCACCTCTCCCTCTGCATTTGCTTCTGAAACTGTAGGTGTACCCCTAGACAAATTTTCTGCATGTGTCTTTGAATTGATCCTAATTCTAAGCCAAGTGGCAAATGTCAGAACTGTGTTTATCTACAGCTCTTCCTCTTTTGTTCCCTGTGTTTTAAAATGTGTGTTGCAGGTTTTGGTTAATGTTTAATTTTGCTTCCAGTAAAAACAATCTCCATATTCGGCTCTGTTGTCTTTGCCACTTAAGAATGCAGAATTTATTATTATGTGCTTAAAGCAATCATTTAACACTGACATTTTAAGTATGACAATAATCCAAGTAATTGTCACCCATTCACTTAACTGAAAATATCTTTACTTCCTGAGACAACTAATTATAATGCCGTATTACTATCTTTTAATTGTAGACATGTTTGTTTTTGTGTTTATTTTGGTTTGGGCTGTCTTCAAGGACATCCTTAGTCTCAAACTTGGCAATCTGCCCTTGTTCTCTCTCTACCGTTTTCTGAAAATAAACGAAAACACTATAGCAACAATCTTGAAGGAAAGCAAAGAGGATTTTTATATTTCACAAGCTTTGATCATGACTTCAGGATGTTGGATTATGAGTTCTTTCTTAAAGCAATCTGATCAACTGTTATATAAATGGCGATTAATTTCCAAACATACTCAAAGATTCTAGAAGCTGAGTTGAGATATCTCAGGTTATGTTCTCCTATGTGGCTCTCTACCATCGGGGAAAGATGGTGTTTCCCTCTGGGTTTCTTAAAGATTTGGGTTCAGATTTCCTGTGTGGCTTGTGTCCTACACGGGAGCTCTATTATGATTTGTCTTACACGGGGATTATTGCCCTGTCCCTTCATTTTGAAAATCCCCTAAATTCTGGAATTTATAACTTTCTGAGTTAGTACTGGTTATTTCCATTCAGAGCAGTCAGGCATTCCACCCACTTTTATCACAACATAACATAACCTTCTTTTTATTTTATACACACTGTACTCCTAAATTACCTATTGAATGGGTATTTGCTTTCTCTACCAAGTTGGACCTAATAATTAATGTCATAGTTGTGAAGAATAGTACAGGAAATGTAACATTTCACATAATCTATTTTCTCCATGTTTCTAAACTTATTGTGTGTGTATGTCTGGTGATTGTCTCCAGGGAGATGCAATCTCAGGGCTGTGAATTGCTTCTGAACACACACACACACACACACACACACACACACACACACACTCAGATGCTCAGCTTGGCAAATGTTGCATTAGGAAATATCATAGTAACCTCTCTAAATGGTACTTGCTTCTCATGATATGTGCAGTGCAGGCATTTAATAATCATCCTGCTGCCTATAAAATATGTACACACATACCAGCAGCCACAGCTCTAACATCTAAATCTATACATACTTCAATTATTGTTGTTTTTTTTTTTACCTTTGTCATTCAATGAAGTATTTACGGAATATTTAAAAACCAAGCTAGCAAAAACTTAGGCACTTTGCTTTTCTGGCTTTTAGTGCCTTGAGTGACATCATGAAGGCAAACGAAATGATGTGTTTTGCTTCTTGTGATATTTTTTAATTCCCTTTCATCGTCCATTTTTGTTCACTGCCCGTTCCTCTTGGAGGTTTCACAAGATTTTAGAAATTAAATGTACTGTGTGGTCAGTATCAGCAAAGAACACTTTAAAATTACTAATAAAGGAAAAGCCAAGTACCAAAGGCCCATACAACGAGTTCACTCTTTTTCACTTAAGAGGAGTAGGTAAGAAGTCAGTTGCTGATACTGTTTCAGTAGCTTATCTAAGGAAGGATTCTGGCTCAGCTTCTCCGTGATTCTTTCCTTCTGGCCCTCCTAGTTTCAAGTGCTCTAAATATCAAGGTCACATTCAAAGGCAGAAAGAAGGGCCAGTGGAGAGGGAGCTTCCTACTTATTCTTTCTCTCCTAGTAGGGAGATTATTAGCATGCTCAGAATCCCTTCAACAACCTTCTCGAGTTGCATGTTATTGTCCAGAACTGGTTCAGATAGCCATTCAGTGGGTGAGGGGGAGTTAAGAGAAAGAAACATCTAAATTTGTCTTGCCTTTACAGGTGGAGGTGGGCAAGGGACATTTTTGGATTGGAAAGTGCTTCTGGATAGCCAACTGATCATTGTTGTGTGGTCCATAAGAACCTAACGATGATTTTAATTAGCTGTGTTTATTGATTCACAGAAAAGAGGTTTCCTCTCACTCCCCACCCCATCCCCAGCTCCTGAACATGGCATATGAAAGAAAAGTAGGTGTGAATAGAGGTAGAAGATAAAAAGTAGACCTGGCCCACTGGCTGGCTGGCCTCAGGGATAGCTTGACCCAAGGACATCATCGCTCTATCTAATCTGATAGGGAAAGAGCTGGTTTCATCTCATTCAGATCTCATCAATGCCACCTTCACAGATAATCACATTCTATTGCATTATCCTCATTTGTCCTTTTCATAGCACTTATCAGTTTCTCATATGATCTTAATTTAAAGTAAGCTGCATGAATAGATGCATGATTCTTACCACTGGTGCATTGGAGGCCCTGGTTTCCAAAAGGTGAACATTTCCATCTGTGAACACACACCTTCTAGCCATAGACACCACCAGGTCACATCAGATTCCTCATGCTGGGAGACCAGCAAGGAAAGAAAGGAATCATCACGACCGGCCTGGTTAGTCACTCCTTATCATTAGGAGAGGTGGATATGCTAATATACAAAGGGGGTGGAGAAGAATAGGTTTGTTTTTCAGGTGATCCATTTGAGGTCTTTAACTGAGAATAGACACCACCTAAGAGGAGCATACCTTCTAGAAGTCTGGACACATCAGGAGTCCCCATTTAGACTATGCCACCAGGCAAGATCAAGCCATCTAGACCTGTAGAGATGCAGATCAGGATGAGGGGAATCTGGGATGGTGGAGGAGAGTGATGAAGAGTTTCATTACAACCTCGATGTCAGCTGCACAGCTGAGTTGTCTTCACCAACACTTCTCCACTAAGTTTCCCAGAAAACAAGACTGACCATAAGCCTGGAGGAACAGTTCCTAGATGGTATGAATTTACCATAGAAGCAAATGGATCTGAGCATAAGAAGGGGTGGACTGTGATAGATACTATGGTGTTTCACCTACTTCCCTCTGGGTTAAACCCACACCCCTCAGTTGCTGAGAATGTTGCCTGCTTATGGCTCAGACCAGAGTCCGTCTGTGGGAACTTTCCTCGGCCACAGGAAACATCCTCATCCAGATCATGCCCCTCCCAGAGGACAATTTGTTGTCACTAACTGACTGATGTGGAAATACAGAAGCATTCTCCCCTCCCTTCTTTTTGAAACAGCCCCCAAGGACAAACTCCAGATCATCAGCTAAAGCCTCTGTTACAACCTGTGTGGGGGTCAGGGTTTCCTTGTGCTTGGTTATACTTCCTTGACTTCAGTACAAAGTGGTCAAGATGTCTTCTCAATGGGTTCTGGATGCACCTCTGCCCTAGAATGGAAGGCAGCTACTTAGTGGTAGACAACTGAACACTTCTGTGACTTATGTCTACCTTGCTGTTTTAATTAACATTCTGTTTGCAGATGTCCCCATTGAAAACATGTGCTTTGGTAAGTGGGAAGATGAAGAAACTCTCACTTTTATACGTGAGAGCTTCACTTAACAAAACTTGTGCATTCCTTGAAATATAGGAGTATAGTATATACACAGCATTCACTCAGCAAAGTATTTTGCAAATTGTGGTCATATTTTTTGTTTCAGGATGACATCCTGGAATTATTATACCAGATGTGCCTTTCTTGTAATGCTTTTATAAATATGTGTATGAGCTCCATTTTGAAAATATTCAGGCAAATTATTTATGAAAGTATCACTTATATATGTGTGATGATGCAAAACTATTTATAGAAATGGGGGCATTATTTAAATGTTTTATAAGTTACTTATTATTTTTTAACTTAAGATAGCAAAAACTTTCTCAAGATCCTTCATAGATAGTAAATTCACAACAAATAGGTCAGTTTCTCATTACCTCTCTTCCCTATCTTGATCACATTTTCTGACATTCTAGTTCAGCCTTACCAGGTGCATGATCTATGATTCCTTTGGAAACATGGCTTAAAGGTTAGGTGTGTTTGCCCAGAGGAAATGGTTAGTCAGAGTAGACATCATGGAAGGTCAATTTCCAGAAACATCTAGCAGTATTTGTCCATTCGTGGATGTTTAAATATGTGTGCGTGCACACAGATGAACACACACACTTACATGTATATATTGATACAGAGACTCACGAATTACTCAGAAAAAATTTAATTAGCTCTTTAATTTCTAGATTTCCTCAGAGCTATCAACACAAATTACTTTTTATAATAGGTGGCTAAATAAAACAACACAGAATTAAATTGGAAAGAAAAAGAGTTAATATATTGTATTATGTATTTTTTTGTACTAAATTATAAGATATAGTTCCCTCCATTTTTAGGTATTTATTTAGAAGTTTTAAAAGAAGGTATAGATTAATAATTACTAAAAATTTTCTGGGCATAATTGGAAGGCTTTAAATTTTATTTTTACAGCAGGCATCCTTCCCTGTAAGAAATCAGGGAGAAGAGAGAGAAACTTAAGTTATTTTCATTATTATTTATTTTGAAAATATTATTATTGTTATTGATGGTGTTAAACAATTCTGTTGACTAACATTAATTTGGCACTTATTATGAGACACAAATTACATTTTCTCTCTAGATTGCTTTATAAACATTTGGAATAAGTATTGTAAGTATCTTAAAGGCATTATATTAAAGAGATTAAATGTTTTGCTTAGGTTCACACAGGCATGTTGTGAAAGAGCTGATACTCAGTCCCAGCTCCATCTGATTTTAAAAATGCATTCTATTAGGGGTGTCATTGTGGCTCAGTAGGCTGAATGTCTGACTTCTGCTCAGGTCATGATCTCAAGGTTTGTGAGTTTGAGCCCTGCATCGGGCTCTGTGCTGACAGCTCAGAGCCCGGAGCCTGTGTCGGATTCTATGTCTCCCCCTATCTCTGCCCCTCCCCAACTTGTGTTCTGTCTGTCTCTCTCTCTCAAATAAATAAACATTAAAAAATTCATACTTTTAAAACTATGCTATAAAATTTCTTTTGATACATATCAAACATATATGTATATATTATGACACACTGTTATGTAAAGCTCATTTATTATGCTATGTGCATTTTTCAATTCAACTCAACTCAACCCAACTCAGCTCAATTCAGTTGCACAGAACTTGAACATGAGCAAGAGCTACCCGTTGCTCCAGAGACTAGACAAAAGGGGAGAGATGACACCCTCAGACTTCTTGTCAACATTTGGCCATCACTTTTTCCTAAATTGTCTTCATCTTCATTTTAACTTGATTACTTGACTTATATCTGAATTAGGCCATCGTGTTGGGGTGAGATGACGTGAGACTCACAGTGTATTTGCCATGTGCCCACATTTTGCTAGAAACAGTAAAATTAAACTCAATCCCACAACAAAATCTGAGCATGTTATAGTACTCTTACACATAATAATAGTTTATCAAGCTTCTGTTTAAACTCTTCTGCACACTGCAAGAATATTCTCTCTTTCCTACTTTCAGCCTATCTGCTATTGTCAATAATTTGGGTTGCATTTCCCTTTATGGACTTATTACTGCAACAAAACAAAACAAAACAAAACAACAAAAAACAAACAAAACAAAACAAAACAAAAACTATTTATCTAATACATGCTATCCAAACTATGATTTGGAAGAAAAGGGTCTAAAGATATATCGTTGCTTTTCAATTGAAATGTCTGAGATGCTATTGGTTGAATCACAACGTAATTCTTTCTGAATGTTTTTCCATTGCCCACAATAGTGGAATCAAAATTAGAAGTCAATTTTGTGAAATGGCTTTCTTGGTCTTGAGTGACTTTCCAGCTTTGTATTATAAAATAATCCCTCTCTAAAAGTGGCAAGCACCTTCCTGGAAATCTGACATCTTCTCTCAATCCTCATAACTCAAAACGGGAGACATTCCAAACCCCTATCTTAGAGGAAGTTTCTGAGGCCCAGAGATTAGATAACCCCCAAAATATCAGCAGACTAGTAAACAGAAGAACAAAGACTTAAACTGGGTTCTGTGCTGTCAGCCTGTATACGGATCTGCCTCTCTCCAATCTGCATCTATTGTGAAGCCTCCTGATATTCTTATGGCTAAGCTGTGAAGTATCTTTTTTCTTATGCTGCCCTGCTTATGCATTATCATGCAGTTCATTAATGTGACTGTTTGCAAAGCTGATTTTACGTTATTGTTCCAGCCATTAATGAAGCTTCCATTATGCATAAAGTATTTAGCGAGTTTCACGTTGGAAGCGTTTTGTACACATTTTTAACTAATTAGGCCAAGCAAATACCGGCAAGGTAGGTGTTCTCCTTCTTACTAACAGATTAGCTGCAAAGGTAAGTGATTTCCTAAAGCCCTTCACAAAGCCGCAATAAACACTTTAACCAAACTCTGTTTCTACTCCCCACTCTGGTGGTGGTGTTTGGTCAGGAGCTCTGCCACTAGGTCTAACTAATTACATATTTACTGATTCTTGGCTCTAAGTGACTCTCTCTTGGAAAAATAGATGCATTCTAGTATTACATCTGGTATTTATTGGCGTGGACTAGTCACGAAAATGTTGTCAATGGCAAAAATTGACATTGTAAAACAGAAACCCATGCATACTGAAATGAGAGTATTTTAGGAAGGCAAAGCAGACCTTGTTCACCTTTGCTCAAAGTGGTGACTTTGTGTTTCAAGTTTGCTTTCATTGCCTTCTTAGGCTCTGGGTTGAGTGTCGTCTGTCCCTGCCCCAGCTCCCGGTCCCATTCTGAGACAGTCACTGGAAATAACAGCCTAAAGAGTTTGGGAGTCTCTTTGGACTCCTTCAACATACTTCAATCCCTGTTTTCTCATTAGAACATTCATACTTTTGTGCCTCAGTGGGAATGATCAATTATTTCAATGTCAGTCGTGGTAATATTACCCCGAAGATTTAGCAATTTTCAAAGATCTTTTAACTTAATTAGAGGCATTTGTTATAAATTGAATTAAATCTGGTAAAGGTGCAATGTGTTATATTAAAAGTATAATACCCAAATTGGCCAAGGAGATACAATTTTAGGGCGGGGGGGGGATCTAGTTTAAAAATGCTAACATCAAGATAAACTTGTGAAGTTTTCCTCCTCATAACGTTTTGTAAAAGTTGAAAGAATGGAACACAATTTTACCCAGAACATGTTGGTGAAATCTGTATATGTACAGATACTTCTGTGAAAGTATTTTTCCAAATACTTGAAATAATGACAAGGCAATATCAGATTTGAGCATTTTAATAATAACTTTGGTTAAAAATAAAACTGATATTGATGTCATTTATCAGATATATATATATCAATCCAATAATCATCATATGATAATAGTATTGTAACAATTCATTTTTTTTAATTGATATGATTATTAGTTTCAGGTATACAACATAATGATTTGATGTTTGTGCATATAGTAAAATGATCAGCACAGTAAATCTGCCACCAGACAAAATTATGATTTTTGCCTCTTGTGGTGAGATTTTTAAGATTTATTCTCTTGACAACTTTCAAATATGCATTTCAATATTATTGACTATAGTCACCGTGCTACCTGTTATATCCCCAGGATTTGTTATTTTATAGCTGAAAGTTTACACCTCTGAACTCCCTTCACCCATTTCGCCCACCTCTCCAGCCCCCCTCCCTCTGTAATAATTCATTTGGGTTAATTATATCTCTTT
Source organism: Puma concolor (assembly GCF_028749965.1). NCBI lineage: Eukaryota > Metazoa > Chordata > Mammalia > Carnivora > Felidae > Puma > Puma concolor. The sequence continues at coordinate 19,220,716 of NC_141671.1, forward strand.
CCAAATAAGTGTTTCCTTATCTTGGCATATTTTACTTCATTTTCTTTTAAATATGGTACCACAGTGAACTTGCCCAAGAGTCCCTACCAGCCAAATCATTTAATAATATACTGCTGTGAATTTATGAGACTTTTCTCAGCTACCATTTTAATGGTGGTTTTTTATTTTAAGCACCGAACAATTAACTGTCTGAATGGACTGTCTGAATGGACTATATGAATCTAGAAATGTTAAGTTAAAGGGACAGATCAAATGACTGAAGCAGATCAGAGTTTTTACCTAAACCATTTAGAAAATGACACATTTAAAAAATTATTTATTTAACAAATGCTTGTTTTATTTTATTTTATTTTATTTTTTATTTTTTTTTTTTTAAATTTTTTTTAACGTTTATTTATTTTTGAGACAGGGAGAGACAGCATGAACGGGGGAGGGTCAGAGAGAGAGAGGGAGACACAGAATCTGAAACAGGCTCCAGGCTCTGAGCTGTCAGCACAGAGCCCGACGCGGGGCTCGAACTCACGAACCGCGAGATCATGACCTGAGCCGAAGTCAGATGCTTAACCGACTGAGCCACCCAGGTGCCCCAACAAATGCTTGTTTTAAAGCACCTACTATGTACACAGCATGGTGCTTGGGCCTGGGGATATGGCACTGAACAAGACAGTTCCTGCCTTCAGTGAGTGAATAGCGTCACTAATATCTATGTCTTTATCTCTATCTCTATCTCTATATCTCTATAATGTATATCATGTAGATATAGGATATAGATATAGATAAATGTTTATTTATATATATATCTATAAATAGATATACATATATACATATATATAGATATAGATATACATAGATATACATATATACATATACATATGTATACATACATAGATATACATATATATACATATATAAGTATGCATATGTATATGTATATATGTATATCTATGTATGTATACATATGATACGTATATATATGTATACATATGTATACATACGTATATATGTATATATAAATAAACATTTATCTATATCTATATCTACATATCTATATCTATAGATAAATATTTATTTATTTTGAGAGAGAGAAATAGAGAGTGAGCAGGAAAGGGTAGAGAGAAAGGGAGACAGAGAATCCCAAGCAGGCTCCACACTGTCAGCACAGAGCCCAATGCAGGGCTCGAACCCACGAACTGTGAAATCATGACCCGAGCTGAAAGCAAGAGTCAGACGCTTAACCAACTGAGCCGCCCATGCACCCCAAGCCTCACTAAATATATTAATATTAATTTCGTAATGCATTTTTACTGAGCTGCAGTATAAGTTCTTGGTACATGTAAATGAGTTGTGAACCTTCTTCCTGCCAACCCCGTCGGCCCCCATGCACTTGGCCACACGGGTCGTGGAAACACACAAGCTGTGGTATCACACTAACATTAAATTCAAATCTAGATGCTTGTTTTGTTCTGTCTCCTAATAGCTGTATGATCTAGAGCAAGTAATTTGAACTTTCTCAGTTCTCATTTCCCCATCTGTAAAATGTGTATAGAAACACCTGTCTTCCAAAGTGGCTCTGTAAATTAAATATAGTATACACATATTATATACTGTGTATATTTTTATTGTATCAGTTTTTATTGTCTATGCCAAAAATTCTCACTTACCTTAAAAACCCTTATCCATAAACTATTTTTCAGGGACGTGAATGAAGGAGGAGGGTTTTGTCTAGATTAAGTGGGTTTGCAGCTGTAAACCAACATATGGGAAAAGAATACCTTCAAAGAGTACTTGAGTTTATATTGTTCAAGCTTGCTGATTCCATTTGAAGAGAATATTTATATTAATCTGAGGGACAAGCACCTGTATATATATTTTTTAGTTTTTACATCATTTCCACATACTGGGTATTGACAATGTGTCTCAATCATTCTAATGGCTTACTACCATGTTGGTGACTTCATCAAACTGTTTTCCAGTTCTGATATGTCTTGAACCTCACTTCCATAAGTATGACAGACTATTGGGCAAATTTTCATGGATTTACCATGAGCATTTCCATATGCGGGTCAATATGAGCTTATTGTTTCCTCATTTTCCCTTCTTCTTCACTAAATCCTTGTCTCTAATATGGCAAGCCGCTCTTTGGATGAGCTACCCCAGCCAGAAACTTTGGAACCATTTTAGATTCTTTTCTTTGGGATCCTGAATTCAAACAGTCTCCAAGTCCTGTTCATCTTAGTCAACTGTCTCTCAAATCCATCTCTTTGCCCCTGTCCTACACCCCTCTAATTCCCTTTTCCTCTAAAAGGGCTGCTGTTGGCAAATGCTATTGGCATTTGGGGTGTTAAAAGTTGAACTGTTGTCCTTCAATAATGTGTTGAAGTTGTAGGACTTAGTACCTCAACAGGGTTACTCTAAAGGTAAGCTAAAAGCTGATCGTACTAGAGTAGAGTGGGCCCTTAATCCAATATGGCTGATGTCTTTATTTGTGAAGACACAGATGAACAAAGGAGAGACAGCCATGTAAAACTGGAGACAGAGATTGGATTTTTGCTGCCACTAGGCAAGGAATGCTTGAGGCTACCAGAAGCTGAAGAATCTTTCCTTCTCCACCTCCCCATCCCCTGGAAACTTCAGAGAAAGCATGGCCCTGCCAACACCTTGATTTAGGACTTTTAGACTCCAGAACTGTGAGAGTATACATTTATGTTGTTTAAAACCACCCAATTCGTGGTGATAGTAGCCCTCGGGAACTAACATAGGGGTCAGGAGAAATCTTTATCAGTTGAGACTCTCAAGCACATTTCATGAAGCTTTGTGCCTTTTCCACCCTTCAAGTTATTGTGACAGCAAAGAACACCCACGCCCATACTTCTGAAAGGTCTACAGTTCTGCTCATCATTGAGCAGTACTAATCAGTCATCATCTAAGTCATAATCTGTTCTCCCCTTTGGTCTGAACCTACCCAAACTATTTCCCCCCTGCAGCTAGAGCAGTATCTCTAAAACACAAACATGGCTTCCCCCCATCTCCTTCCCCTTTAGTTACTCCAAGGGCTACTAAGAGTGCCAGGATGGAGTGAACACTCTGCAGCATGGCATCCATTAATCAGGCCTCCACCAACAGACCCCTTCACCTACTTGGACTTTCTCTACCCTATGCAACTTATATTCAGCTTTAGAAATGGAACTCTCTTGTCCTGAGCGGTGCATGTGTGATGGAATGCCCTCCTAGCATTCCCATATACCTCTTCCTCTCATTTGTCTGATTCCTCTTTACCTCATAGGTCTCGGGGGGAAGCCTTCCTTGGCCCAGTTGGAGATAGGTGTCCATCCTATGTTTTCTCGTAGCATTCTGTATGTCACTGTAACACTTCTCACCCTGGATTTTGTCCCTGGATTTTATTTGTCTTTTCACTGATATGTCTCTTCCAATAGAATGAAATTGCTGTGGGTGAGTGACAATGTTGCTCATCTGTGAAAATCCAGAACCTGTATCTATGTTAGTGTTTTGGTGCTGCTTAAAGCAACACAAGTTTATTGTACAGTTCTGGAGGTCAGAAGTCTGAAATGGGTCTCACTGAGCTGAACTTAGGGGCCAGCAGAACTACATGTTTTATTTTCTGGATTCTAGGGAGAATGTTTCCTTGCTTGTTCCAGCTCCTAGAAGCTGGTCTTATCCCTTGCCTCATGGCTCCCTTCTTCCATCTTCAAAGCCAAGACATTTGACAAGTCTTTCGCACACTGCCATTCTTCTGGTTCTCCTTCTTGTTGTCTCCCCCTCTCTTCTGCTTTCCCCTCTCACTTTTTAAGGACCCTTGTGAATTCACTGAGCTCACCCAAATAACCCATAATAATCTACTTTAAACTCAATTGCTTAGCAAACTTAATTCTGTACACTACCTTAATTGTCCTTTGCCATATAATTTAACATAATTGCAGGTTACAAGGATTGGGGTGTGGGCATATTTGGGGGAGGCCATTATTCTGCTTACTACATCATCCCAGGGCCTGACATTTACATTTATTTAATGACGATCTGCTGAATGAATGAGTTGTGTCCAATTAAACCAACTTCCATAAAAGAAGAACCCTTTCCTTCTTTCAGGTTTTGATAAAGGGTCTCTCTTTCAAGCAGGCTACACTTTCTTGTCTTGTTAAACTGATGGAGAGCTCCTAATGGCAAGTCTGGATACAGTGGTTAGAATCTTTTTTTTTTTTTTTTTAATTTTTTTTTTTCAACGTTTATTTATTTTTGGGACAGAGAGAGACAGAGCATGAACGGGGGAGGGGCAGAGAGAGAGGGAGACACAGAATCGGAAACAGGCTCCAGGCTCCGAGCCATCAGCCCAGAGCCTGACGCGGGGCTTAAACTCACGGACCGCGAGATCGTGACCTGGCTGAAGTCGGACGCTTAACCGACTGCGCCACCCAGGCGCCCCAGAAAACTCTTACCAGTTGTATAAAGTTGGGCAAATCACTTAACTGATTGGGCTTTAGTTCCGCTTTTGAAAAAGTCTGAGGGAATCTGATGAGGCCTTCTCCAACATTAACACAGTATAACCTATCCATGTTTCTTTGATACCCTCATTAGAATGATTCCCTGAAATGCTGAATATTAAGTCTTAGAAAAAGCTTCACAATCACCAGGGGTTCTATGTTCAAAAACTTGATAAATGGAACACAGTGAAAAAAGAAATGAGAAATACCCCCCCAAGAAGAATTACAAAAAAAATAAAAAAAACAAACAAACTTGATTTTTAAAAATGTTATGTTTATGGGGCACCTGGGTGGCTCAGTCAGTACAGCATCTGACTTTGACTCAGGTCATGATCTCACGGCTCCTGAGTTTGAGCCCCACGTGGGGCTCTGTGCTGACAGCTCAGGCCTGGAACCTGCTTTGGATTCTGGGTCTCCCTCTCTCTCTGCCCCTCCCCCGCTGGTGTTCTCTTTCTCTCTCAAAAATAAATAAGCATTAATTTTTTTTCAGTGCTACACTTAGTGTATGGTTAGTCATACAGAAGAAAGGAATATGGAAATTTTAGTGCCATTTGTTGATAGTCACTTCTTAAAAGGATTATTATGCACAGCTGATAAATGGTGGGTTTGGGTTATATACAAATCCCTAAGGACTCCTATTCACTGTTCAATGTAAAAGAATTCATTCCATGCTTTTTTTTTTTTCCATAAAGCAACTTGGGTCTTTTTTTTTTTTTTATTATTATTACACTGATGGATCATAGAAATCTTGTTTGATATCGGGTCTCTATAAGGACTGGGCATGGAAAGGGGGATATATGTGTGTCATATGAAATGTGGCTGAAGTTCAGAGAAATAGGTTTCATTTAATAGCTGAATACTGGATGACCTGACCATTCTTCTCAGCCTCTGGCAGCTCACCCTGTGAGCGATAGAGGATTCGCCTGCATGAACCGAGGAGTAGTTGCTGGCCTCAATGTGATTTTGCAGTGATCTGTGTGCTCTCCGGCTTCCTTCATAACCAACAAATCAATTCCCACTATACGTATTACACACCCCAGTGGCAGAGGCCATTTATTATCCTTTTGATGGTCATACTCTTTGTACATAACCAAGAAAGATTACAGGGGAAGGAGAGAACAGTGGAAATGTGGATGAAGATATTGTACAATGGCCCTGCATCTTAGACTATGCCTTGCATGTGTACGAGAATAAAAGAGAGGTTTGCTTTCAAGAAAATGTTGAAACATGGATGCAGAGTTTTCTTTTGAATGAAATCTATTTCAGAAACAACGAATCGAGAGAGGGTTGTGGATGTAATTCTCCGTCGGTACACCCTTGGATTTCAAGTGCAAATTCGAAATGATTAAGAGAAACGGACTGTCACTGTCATATGAGAATTGTCTGTAAGGCTCTCCTTGATGAGTTTTGTTCACCTGATAAGCTTGTTGATAACTTCTTTTTATTTGGCATCATTTGGCATCAACTAATTCCTTTATTAATTTCTAACTGTGAAGTCTGTAATTGTTCAAACTCTAAATGATGGATTCCAGGTTTTTCCTAATTCTTTGGTTCCCGATGTTCGAGTTACCATTGTTAAATGAACAAGTAAAATCAAATATTGAAGTGTGTTAAGCAGGTACAAAGCAATTGAGAGTTTTGAGTTAGATATAAATGCTCCACGATGATATTTTAGTATTATTTGTCCTAACTCACATGCCCCAGAAACCAATATGTGTATCTGAATGTGAATGGGAAACATTTATCAGTGAAACTAATGGCAAAAGTATGACTTTATAGTGGGTTCTGTGAATAAACACTTAAACTGCTTAGTCATTTGTCTCAATGGGTATGAAAAGAACAGTGGAAATTTTCAAAGGTCAAATAGGCTACCGTCTCTTCTGTTTTGCATCATTTGAGATTTTCTGGTGTTTTGCAAACAACACAATGCCAAATCTGCATTTGATTTTCTCTTCTCTTTGAAGGGGCAAAACAGCAACGGAATAATTAACTGAAGAGGAGCGGGCACAGACTATTTTGCTTTAGGAGGGTAGAAAGTTCTGGGTTTCATTTCACATGATGATAAATGTAGCAAGGTATTCTGGAATCCTCCTATGAGGACTCTGTTACCAATGGTAAACCCAAACCTCTCAGGGGCCTGTTTCCTGTTTAGCTGTTCCTCGTTTGTATAATTGAAAAGCATGCTCACTACAGACTCCGCACGGAGTTCTGGGTTAGATGATGGTCTACATCTTCATGGCAAAATACAGACCCGAACAACAAAGGAACGGTCGATGTCAAATTCAGTGCCTCCTTCGTCCGGTGCAGACCAGAAGGCTAAAGTCTTGGGTTGGAATTCTGAGAACAATATGTTTCTTTTGTTTGTTTGTGTGTTTTGTTTTTTACTTTCTGTTGTCGCCCGTTTGTTCTTTGTTCCCCCAAAGGCTCTTAGTTCTATTATTTATCTTCTCCTTTTCATGGTGCAATTATCATCGTATTTAACAGTCTTCAGAGAGAGATGAGCTTTTGCATATACAATCTTTTGTATCTCTCTATGAATCCCATTTCTTTTATGTTCTCACGCTGCCTCGACTTGTTTTGGTTTTATCATTGTTCCTGAACTACTTCGTATCATACTAGCTTCTTCTTTGGTAAGATGTTTTTAATCCGGACCATTTTTGGTTGAGGAATTTCCCAAATTATTCTAGAAACATATTCTAGAGCAGAATCAGACAGGCTAAGGTTCCAAGACAGGACTTGGAACCTAGTTATTATAAAGATCAATTACTGATTCAACAAAACCAACATTTTATTAAGCTGGTGATGGTATATACCGATGATATTTACTGCTTGAGTTAAATAACATATGCATCTCCTGCTTATATCTCTTTAAAATGAAAGGAATCATATCAACTGCTATATTTCTTAGGCTTGATGGAAGGCCAACCTATTTCAAAGCAGCTCTGGTAAATATTGGAAGAGGGGAAAGAGGGTGAAAGCGTGGATTGAGTATTTACTATTTTGTGATGACAGTGCAGAATCACACTGTTCAAATTGTTTTACATCTGTTAATTTGGTCATTATCCTGACCCTGGCTTATGGGGTACTATCACTACTCCCCTTTTCCATATGAGCAAACTGAGGCATAGATAGGAGTTCTATGTAGACATTGAGGCTTTGGGCATTTGAGTCCAAAGTTTGTATTTCTAGTCGGTAAGCTATGGGAACCCTACTGTGTACTCCCTGCACATTTTCTTGGGATTAGGTGGGGAACAAGTTCTGCCTCGACAGTTATTTTCAAATACTTCTTCATCTTCTTTCCTGCAAAAGCTCTAATTTTATAAACTTTGAAAACATCGTTTTGTCCCAATACCAAACAGAGAGAGGAAACCGAAGCTAAGTCAGAACACCTTGCATGTAATTATTGTACATTTAGTTTCACCTGAAAATGTCAGTATAGTGTTAAAGAATAAAAGACTTTTTAAGTTTCAAATTTTCATTACCATAGTTTTAGTGATATATTAACAATGCATTTCAATTTTTAAAATAAGATAGTTAAGGGACACATGTACTCCAATGTTTACAGCGATGCTTTCGACAATAGCCAAATTATGGAAAGAGCCTACATGTCCATCAACTGATGAATGGATAAAGAAGATGTGGTTTATGTATACAATGGAATACTACTTGGCAATGAGAATGAAATCATGCCATTTGCAGCAACATGGATGGAACTGGAAGGTGTCATGCTAAGTGAAATAAGTCAGTCAGAGAAAGATAATGTATGTTTTCACTCATATGCAGAACTTGAGAAACTTAACAGAAGATCATGGGGGAAGGGAAGGGGAAAAAAATAGTTACAGAGAAGGAGGGAGGCAAACCATAAGAGACTCTTAAATACAGAGAACACACTGAGGGTTGATGAGGGGCGGGTGGCAGAGAGGGAAAAATGGGTGACGGGCATTGAGGAGGGCACTTGTTGGGAGGAGCACTGGGTGTTGTATGAAAGCGATGAACCATGGCAATCCACCCCCAAAACCAAGAGCACACTTTACACACTGTATGTTAGCCAATTTGACAATAAATTATATTAGAATATAAAATAAAATAAGTAAAATAAAATAAAAATAAATAAAATAAGATAGTCAACTTTATATTTTTAATTAAAAAAAAATAAACTATTTTTTGAGAGTGTGGAGGAGGGGTGGAGAAAGTGGGAGACAGAGGATCTGAAACAAGGTCTGTGTGGACAGTGGAGAGCCTGATGCAGGGCTGGAACTCACAAACCTTGAGAATGTGACCTGAGCTGAAATCGAGAGTCGGATACTTAACCACCTGAGCCTCCCAGGCACCCCCGAAATAGTTAAATGTTTAACAGGTTATAACCAAAAATGAAATCTCATTTTAATAAAGAAGGAACACCGTGGGTAGGTGAGATAAGCAGGGATATATTACAGATTTTAAAGATTTTTAAAAATAAGTTTATTCTTGGGGCGCCTGGGTGGCGCAGTCGGTTGAGCGTCCGACTTCAGCCAGGTCACGATCTCGCGGTCCGTGAGTTCGAGCCCCGCGTCAGGCTCTGGGCTGATGGCTCGGAGCCTGGAGCCTGTTTCCGATTCTGTGTCTCCCTCTCTCTGCCCCTCCCCCGTTCATGCTCTGTCTCTCTCTGTCCCAAAAATAAATAAACGTTGAAAAAAAAAATAATAATAAGTTTATTCTTTATAATAGTTCCTTTTCATATTTCTTTTAACATTTTGTATTGTTGTAAAAATACACATAACATAAAAATTTATCATCGCCACCATTTTGAAGTACCGCTCAGCAATGCTAAGTACATTCACATCATCATGCAGCCGATCTCCACAATTTCCTCATCTTGCAGAACTGAAACTATACCATCAACCCCCGCCCCCGACCCCAGACCCTGGAAAACTGCATTCTGCTTTCTATCTTTGTGAATTTGACTATTCTAGCTCCCACACGTAAGTTAGCCCTACAGTATTTGTCTCTTTGTGACTGGCTTGATTCACTTAGCATAATGTCCTCTGGATCGAGCCACGTGGCAGCACGTGCTAGTTTCCTTTCTTTTTAAGGCTGAATAATTCATTGGGTGGACACTTGGGCGGCTTCTGCCTTTTGGCTGTAGTGAATAATGCTATGCACATGGGTGTGCAAATATTGGTGCGAGATTCTGCTTTGCATCCTTTTGGCTACCTACCCAGGAGGGGTATTGCTGGCTCATATGTTAATTCTCATTTTCATTGTTTGAGGGCCTGCCATGCATTCTGTGTTCCCTAGCAAGGCTCCATTTTATGTTCTTACCGACAGGGCACAAGAGTTCCTATTTTTTCACATCCTCATCAACACTTGCTATTTTATGGCCTTCTTTTTCTTTTCCTCCTTTCTTCTTTTTCCTCTTCTTCCTCTTCGTCTTCTTCTCCTCCTTTACCTCCTTCTCCTCCTTCTCCTCCTTCTTCTGCACTTTTTTCTATTTTTGACAGTAGTCGTCCTAATAGGTGTGAGGCGATATCTCACCGTGATTTTGATTTCCATTCCTGGGTGCATGCTTCTTTCCATGTTCCCTGGGGATCCTCCACCAGAGCCGAAAGAAATAGAGATCACTTGAGCCCAAGTGTTTCAGGAATAGTCTCGTTCAATTTTACTTTCACAATGTCTTTATTGTCATTTCAAAATATTTTACTGCTGGTTGTCCTGGAAGCTCAGGATTCATCGTTTCTTTGTAGGTGTTCCTCGGTTGCTGATGGTACTGGATCTAGAGAATTCTTCAAGCACCTTCATTTCGGGATGGTGTCGGCGTTCTCGGAACTTCAACTCGCTGAGTGGCGAAGCCAGGGCTTCTGGTACATCATCCTACTGATGGCATCTCTCTGGTTCCTGAGGCTCTACCTCCATTACCTTAGCCAGTGGCTTTTCCTCCAGGCCATTTCAATTCCTGTTACAAAGTGAGTGCCTTCCCTTGAAAGTTAAAGCAATGCATTTTCGTCTTGATAGGCCAAATGAAAGTACAAAACTCCTCTCCGTCCACGTAGCGCAAGACCTAAAATGCAGCACAGACCCAGGATTTGGAAAGACAAAAAAAATGTCTTTATCTCAGAGCAGCAACGTCTATTGCATTCTCATCTTCTGGGCCTCGATTTACAAATACATAACTGGCACATCGATATTTATTTCAAATTGAACAGAGTCAAGTATGTTCTAATATCTGAGCAGAATCCAAAAAGGAGTTTAGCAACAGTGTTTTATTCTGTTTTGATTTTATCACAGTGACTCTGGCTGAGAGTAGTTTAGAAGTAATGTAAGTATGATTTATCACCTATACGCACAGAGGCAAAGATTGCTTCTTCTGCAAAGTGATTGAATTCAAACAATTACCAAACTCAAGCCCAGGCAGCTTTCCGGGCCATTATACCCTGGAAAAAGATGACACTTTACAGGTTATCTCTCCATAAACATGATTCCATAGATGGTATAGATAAACAAACAGATAGAAATCAATATAAGTAAAATTCATTTTCCCAAATGTAGATGTTCCAGATAAAAGTAAAGATGTGTGTATATTTTCTTTCTTTTTTTTTTTTTTTTTTTTAACATTTATTTATTATTGAGAGACAGAGAGAGACAGCATGAGCAGGGCAGGGGCAAAGAGAGAGGGAGACACAGTATCTGAAGCAGGTTCCAGGCTCTGAGCTGTCAGCACAGAGCCCGGCGCGGGGCTCAAACCCACAAACGCGAGATCATGACCTGAGCCGAAGTTGGATGCTTAACCGACGGAGCCACTCAGGCGCCCTTTTTTCTTTTTAATTCTTTTTAAGATATGTGTATATTTTCAACTTAGAGGACTGCATATAACTTTAAGACACTATGAAAAAGAATATGTGTGTATACTATATACACACAGATGTGGTTTTTTGTCATGTTTTGAAATTAAGTCACAAATACACGAATGCTCTAGAATATGCACATTTACATATAATAAATTACTGTAGCTTCACAGGAGAATTTTTACTTAGCTATTATTTTTCTTCCTTTCTTCTCTTTTTTTTCCCCTCTCTCCCTTTTTCCCTTTCTTCTGTGTGAGGGCTTCCAAAGCAGAAGGGACAAATGTTGTATGCTCGAGCTAGTTGCTTTTTGCTAACGGCTCTTTTACTTCTTCAATTAAAAAAAAATAGCTTTATCTTTATTGGCTGCTAGTAAAATGGGACTGTGAGAAAAATATCTGGGCAGCCTAGTTGATCCGATTTCTTAAGCATCAGAAGACCCAAGATATGATAGGATATTTTGTCTAGATCTGTAGGCTCGAATCCTGCATTAGCTCCACATCAAATGTAGTTGTGAGACAAGACAATAACTACAGCCACAATGAGCATTTCTCCTGCTCTGACTCTCTGTTGGGCCCTCTGCTAAGAAATCTACACACATTACTTCATTTGATATTCACAACTGCATAGGAAGGAAGCATAAAGCTTCCGTCAAAGCAAAGGTCAGGGAGTAGATAAAATGAAGAACTCTTTTTAGTAGAGAGCTGCTAAGTAGGATACACAAGCAGAATTACAAAGGCTGAAATGCAGGGGAGGGAAAATTTAGAGCACGGTGAAGTCTCACTTTGCATGGAAAAAAGGTGCCAAGGCCTGGGTCAGTCTGTACTGGGCCTGCCTTGGATTCAACCCTTAGGTTTTTAGGTTGTGTCACACTGTCCCTTTTAGAACAACTAAGAGATGCCCTATTTTTGTTGTTAGTAGAGCAGCGTTGTTTTGTATTTAAGGGTATATCTAGAGGAATCACAGGAAAACTAGTCACGTACGCTAAAGCTCAGAAGAGTTATTAGACTGATTTGTATTTCTGGTCCCTATCAGAGGTTGACCCATGGCTAGGTACACTGATATATTTTGCATTTCAAATAGCCTACCTGTCAGTATGTGTTACTCGCAGGGCAGTTTTTATAGAATATAGAATGTTCTGTTCAGTGGATAGAACTGATATTCTTTCTATTGTTGCCTATGATACAAGAGCCACGGACAAGCTAGAAATAGCCTTTTACTGGAAAGTGAACTGTTGGGGTGGTACTTTGGGGTAGGGAAAGGTGAAGTTTCCTAACACCCGATTTGGGGGTAGTATTAAGTGTCATTGTTTGTATATTAAAAAAAAGAAAATGTGTCATTTAAAAAATTATTTTGTGTGCCTGGCATCTTGTATAATTTCTCTTGTTTACATGTGTGTGTTTGCTTTGTTCTCCTGCAGATTCCATTTTTCCCCTTTCACGGTTGAGCTTTGCTACCCATCTTCCTCACTTGCCATCAAAGAAGAGTTGCTCGTAGTTGTGGTGGGTCCTTTAATGCTGAATGCAGTGATACTTCCTTTGGTTCTGATCAGATGGGGCTGTCAGCTACTGTTTGCCTCCTGCCCTGATGTCTTGTCAAAATTAATCATTACCATGGGACTATGGACAGTTCTAGACCCATTGGCCGTGTTTATAGTGGATACTGTCCTCGGGGTAAGTCAAGTAAAATAATCGGGATATGAGTTCTTGACATAGAATTTAGCTTCAGTGCATGAATCAGCTGACATGAGAGGTTTCAAGAATCATGAGCAATTCACTATGTATCTTAAATTGAAGTTATTAAGCTTTCCACATCATAAAAAAATTCTGGATGTCTATTATTATCCATTGATGTGCTTTTAGCATCTTAAATGAACATTTGCAAAATAAGCAAGAAATAATGTTGGAGATCAGATCCAAACTAATTTTGGTGCATTTTCAAAAAAAAAAAAAACAAAACCTATTACAGTGAAGTCTTATTTGTAACTTTTTGTTGGTAACTTACTTTTTAGTAGTAAGGATTTTCACTGCCAAACTTTATTTAAAAAGTAATCATACAGTGGTTCCTTCAATTGGTTAGATTATTTATTTGCTTTGTGATCAACGACTCTTCTGTAATAAACACACTCAAGAAGAAGAAGAGCTTTTTAGACAATTCTAGGTAATAAATAAAATATAAAGCCTTCGTCCATAGGCATTTATTTTGACTTTTGTGATGCTAATAAAAGGAAAGGAAATCTGAATTTTAACTAAATTTTTGTATTGTAGATCTGGCTATGAAATATAACCCCAAGCAAGAGAGCGAACGGATACTATAAATAAATCAATATGATCAAATATTCATTTAAAAATTATCTCAATTTATCGAATAATATTCTACAATGGGTATATTTCTCCTATCAGGAAGAAAAAGGAAGATTTCCCGATGGGTTTACATAGGTCGAGACTGTATTCATTGTGCTAAGCAGATCAAAGAGGTGGGGCATTTTGATGGACTCTACTTGTTAAGTGTTTGAAATGTGCTTTTAGAACTAAAGACCAAATTGGTGTTCAAACTGCATCGTGAAGATAGCGTCCTGGGTGCTGTGGTAGACAGCTAGGATGGGCAAAGCCGGTCACGGTTTTATTTCTGTCTCTCAGGTCGCACAATGCTGCAGCAGGTTTTCTCAAGGATCCTGGGCTTGCATCACTTGGGGGTCTTATTAAATGCAAATTCTGATTTGGCAGCTGGAGTGTGGGATTCTGCATTTTAACAGATTCCTAGGCGACACCAGAGATGTCGGCTCCATGGGCCAGACCGCACCGTGACAGGGTGCCGGATGTTTTACTGAGACAGCCTCTCTCCCTTTCCTTTGTTTGCTAGGTGGGGCTTTCACTTCTTCTGGGTTCCTGGGTTGTTCTCAACAAGACCTGGACCTAGGTGCACTGAGTCCCTTGATGGGTTGTTAGGCTTTGTGTGGGCATTCTGCCTGCGTATTTGGCATTAGAATGACCTCTGCTAGAAAGGCTTAGAACCTGCAGATAAGTGCAGTAGTTGACCCTGCGACCATGTAGATCATTTAACATTATTAAAATGAATTAAAATCAATGCACATTGAACCTACCAATGTATCTAGTTTCTGGTCCCACTGCTGAGGATTCGGGGAAGGGCCACATACCAAGGACAGTTGATCAGTGTTTGGAAGGCCCGATTGTTTCCACGTTCAAACCTGCAACTACCCTCTTAAGCCTCAATACCGTCTAACACCTTGATGAGAGGTCCGAAGAGGTTGTGTTTTCAACCCCATCTCTAAGTGTTTCCACCCTGATCGTTGGCTGCATTTCTGATTCTGAGTGGATTGAGCTGGAGCCAGTTGGACTTTGTCCACATTCCCACTTCCCTCAGACCCCAGGTGAGAGACGACGAGACCACACCCTCAAGGTTGGTTGAGCAGGAAGTGTAGAGAAACATGCTGTGGACATTCTGGTAGCATCATGTTCCATGGCATCTCAGAATGCCTTCCAGAGGCCTGAGGTGCGTATTGAGCAGATGGGGTGCCGGTGTGATCCGCGACACCACATGTGAAGCCATTTGGAGAGGATGAGCGGCTATGTCTATGATCTTCTGAGATCTCCTTGTACAGAATGTCTGCAGCCCTCTCAGAATGGCTTTCTGTATTCCAGTCGAGTCCTCTAGAGAGATTAATAGCTGAAGGATCCACTGTATCAAAGGCAGCTGACACAACGAGCAGTCTTAATATACTCTGGGGCCTCTGATGTAATCTATAGGAAAGTAGCCTCCAGCAGGGCCATCTCAGAACCAGTTCAGAGGTCTGTAACCTGATGGAAACTGACTTGGACTCTAATAGATGAGTATGGCACCCATATCCTTCTCCACTTGGAAAGAAAAGCTGAAGGCTCGTTCCCCATCTGCACAATTATTGATTCTCCAATTAGAATCGATCATGCTTCATTGCAGATGACATCTAATTTTTCTGTCTTAAGAAAAAAAAAAAACTTTAAAGCTGCATGTAATGCACAGAGCAGCAACACTGGAGTCTACACATGGACACTCCCAATAATTAAATCTAAATACACTTTTTAACATGCTCTCCAGGGGCGCCTGGGTGGCTCAGTCGGTTGAGCGTCCGACTTCAGCTCAGGTCATGATCTCATGCTTCATGGGTTTGAGCCCCGCGTTGGGCTCTGTGCTGACAGCTCAGAGCCTGGAGCCTGCTT
This sequence comes from Puma concolor, assembly GCF_028749965.1. NCBI lineage: Eukaryota > Metazoa > Chordata > Mammalia > Carnivora > Felidae > Puma > Puma concolor. The sequence goes on from NC_141671.1 coordinate 19,236,247, forward strand.
CGGATTCTGTGTCTCCCTCTCTCTCTCTGCCCCTCTTCCGTTCGCGCTTTTTCTCTCTCTCAAAAATAAATAGACGTTAAAGAAATTTTTAAACAAACAAACAAAAAACCAGAAAACAAGCTCTCCAGTGATGGAACAGCGCACCAAGTTTTCGAGGTGCTTCTCTAAAGCAGTGGTTCACAAAACGAGGTCACTGGACCAATGGCATCCGTTTTACCAGGGAACTTAACTGCAGTGCAAATTGAAATGTAAAATCTCAGGCCCTGCACCAAAGCCGTGGAGGCAGAAAGTCTGGGAAGGAGCCCAGCCTCTGAGAAGGGGTTACTGTGTTTTAACAAGTCTTCCAGATGATTCTCATGCTCATTAAATTTAGAGAACTACTGTTCCACATGCCTTCATAATTATCCCAGACTGAATGTCACTCATGAGACTGGAGTTGTCTCGGTTCATACTTCCGGTTCTTTGAGCCCTTCTTTTTAGCAGATAAACCCAGGGATAACTTGTATTGGATCCTGGTAGGCCCGCCAAGAGAGAGGCTACCTTATTTTCCTGATAGGTTTTGTTCTGGATCAATTTTTTTTTTTTTTTTATGGCAATCTAAAAGGAGATGTGGCAGATGCAATGGTTTGAGGCTGAGGCATTGAGTGGCTGTTGATGGTGCTAATAACATTTTGTTAGTCTCTCAGTTTGCTGGTTCATAAGTTGGCAATGAATTCCCAGACCCCCATTGATGATACAACAGTTCCATTGAGTTCATAAATTCTTTCCGTGCCTAAGCCCCAATCTAGATAAAAAGTAGAGGAAGCATTTGCTGTTGAATGTTTTAATTGATCAGCATGTATTTATTGACTATACAATCTCTGCCCGAGATTTTCTCTTTCTTTTAAGTTTATTCATTTATGTGGGGGTGGAGGGGAAAGGGCAGAGGGAGAGAAAGGGAGGGAGAGAGAATTCCAAGCAAGCTCCAAGTTGCCAATGCAGAGCCCACCGCAGGGCTGGAACTCGCAAAACCGTGAGATCCTGACCTGAGCCGAAACCAAGGGTCGGATGCTTAACCGACTGAGCAACCCAGGTGTCCCTCTCTGCGCAGGATTTTAAAAGAAACAGAATAAGTTTGAGGTTGTTTCTGCCCTCCGTATAGATAGTGAGAAAAGAATAGCACATAAGAACCAAGATCAAACAAAAGGTAGAATACAAGTGTCTTCCTTCAGCCAATCATTCTTGAAAATCCATCAGAAATGATCATGGAAGAGCATGGTAATAGAGCGCTTTCCAAGGGAAAATTGGGTTCTGGTCCCACCTCTGCCATTTGTCAGCCAGATGACGTTGGATAAGTCAGTTAACCTCTTCAGTCTTCACCTTCTTCATATGTATCACGAAAAAAGTAATAACACCTACAAATAGTGACACCTACCATACTCGTTGCACAGTGTTGTTGGGGCAGCCAGCTGGAAATGCACTTTGAAAAATGTAAGGCACCTCACATCAAAGATGAAAAGAATGAGGATAAAGATGGTAATGAAATGATACGACTTACGCTCTGTATACAACATCAGGTAGAACAGCCGTGGCCCCAGTGATCCAGGCAGGAACTTACAACCTAACTGGAGAATCACACACAAAGAGGAAGTATGGGCAGTGTGTTCTGAGAGCCTTCTGGTAGGCCTATCATCATTCCCTTATATCCTTTAAATCTTTGTTCAAATGGCGCCTTTTCTGATTGCAGTATTTAATAATACACCCCCATCCCTCCTACACTTTTTTCTGCTTTACGTTTTTCTTTGAGATTCTATCTTCTTATATGCCATATGTATCACTTAATCTTACTTACATGCTTACTATCACTTCCTTCCCCTCTCCCCAACCCCCGACTTAAAAGTAAGCTCCAAAAACAGGGCTTTCGTCCAATTTTATTCACTGTCTTACCTCCAGAGCTTAGTGACACATGATGGGCGTTCACAACAATGTGTGTGGATCAAACGAGTGATCAACATCTATTGATTAAATTATGTTATTGGCATCAAATATATATCTTTTTTTTGTTTGTTTTTTTCAGCAGTGAATACTGCGTCTATTTCTCTTCCTTTAAGAAATAGTAGAAAGATTAGATCTAGAAGAGGAGAGGTATACGGCAACACTTACAGATCTTCTGCCTAAAGTCCAAGTGACGGTTCTGTATTCTGCAAGGTAGACTGAGTAACATGTACAGAATATAAAAATCAAAGTTTTGGCATGACAGTGAAAGAAACGACAGTTGGGAGTCAGAAGATCTGACTTCTAGTCATTGCCCACATGTTAAAGGATGGTAAAGGGAAAATACAGATTAACCTCTCTAGGCTTCTGATTTTATCTATACATATGTGATATGGATTAGTTTTGAACATGCCCTTTTAAGCTATACTTATATAGTTGCCTGTTTCAAAAGTGAAGAAATTCTTCCTCCTTTCTTACATTGAAGAAAACATACCTTATTTACATTTATATTGCATATTACTTCCACCTGATATCAGAGTCATAATTACAGAACATTTATGTTTTATAAAACTCAAAGGTCAAAGATGTCAAATGACAATGTTCTAGGTCCTCAACATTTAATATTGTTTTTAAAGGCCTCATTGCCTTGTATTTATTTCAAACTCAGTAGAGGATATGCTTTTCCTTGTCTCTAATAAGGACTTATTGTTAAATTGACCTAATGTAAACTTTGGTTTCCAAGCTCACATTAAATAGCCTGATAACTTTTTTATAAGTTTCTAAAATAAGCCATCTATTTTATGCATAGCACAAATTAAATTCCTTTCAAATCTGCTTCAGAGAGAAAGGGATCTTTCCACCATCATATTTAATTTCTTCATATCTTGTGCTCATTAAATTCAGAAGTTAATAGTACATAAATAATATATGGCTTTCACTTTATGAATTGCATGTAGAGTGTACACATTTAAAAGCTTATAGGGAAAATGAGGAGAAAAAAAAAAACCCTAGCAAACCAGCCATGAAAGCCAAGGGGTTTTCTTTTCCTTTACAGCTGAAGATCTGGTGGTCTTTACTACCCTGAAAATTCAATTTAAAAACAAATTGTGGTATCATATGGTTTTTTTGTGTATAAAATTAATCTCGCTTGATGATCAGTGTTTCCATCCTAATTTTTTTTTTGATTTGTATTTTTTTCCCTCAGCGGCTTACACAGAATGGGGAGACTCCCGTAGCTGACGCAGCAAAGCTGTACTGGGTGTTTGTAAGAACCATGCAGTCGGGAATTCTCGGTGTCATGCTCACAGTGCTAATTTACATCCTCCTGTTCATCATTTCTTCTTTGATTTTATATTTGTACTGTCTCAGGTAAGGTGCTTCAATCTTTTTTGGGTCTTTAGAGTGTTCAGTCTTGTTCTGCAGTCAGGCTGTGAGACTATGGTTGAAGAAGAGAAGTTAGAATCACATCTACCCATCTAAGATAGAAATGTCCTTGTTTGTAGCAACTGTCATGAAAATCAGCTGAGAAATTGACTTTTGGGGGAAGATTTCTCCATAATGGAGAGATCACATTTTTCTGCAAATCATTATACTTAGCGCTTCCAACTAGGGGCCAACAAGAAACAAAGAGTAATCCTGTGATACCCAAAATATTCTGGTAAGTTTCCTGGGCAGCTCATGTAAAATTCTTTTTTTCTCCCCCTTCCAACCCACTCTCTTTCCAGTCTTCCTGCCCCCGCCAGAATCACCAATAGAAGAATCATCCTGCAGCTTTTATCCTGAATGTCATAGGGTCTTGCTTTCCAGTTTGCTCATTTGGCAAGAAATGTATGTGAATGAAAAAAGATGAGAAAAGCAACAAATTTGAGGCAGCACGAAAAGGGCCAGGAACACATTTCACTCTGTTGATGGTGTCCTTTGTTGTGTAGAAGCTTTCAAGTTGGAAATAGTCCCACTTACTCAATTTTGCCTTAGTTGCCTGTATTTTCAAAAGCTATTTTCATATCCGTGTAATCGTTGTCAAACACAATGTCATGAAGCTGGGTATCCATTTGCATGTGGATATCCAGTTTTCTCAGCACCATTTGTTGAAAAGACCATCCATTACCCACTGTATATTCTTGGCATCCTTGTTGAAGATTGGTTGACTGTATATGCGTGGATTTATTTCTGGGATCTTTAGTCTGTTCTATTGGTCTAAATGTCTGTATTTATGCCATTACCACACTGTCTTAATTACTGTATCTTTGTAACATAATCCAGCAACTCCACTTCTAGAGATTTATCCAAAAGAAATACAATCAGGATCCCAAAGAGATATTAGCACTCCCATGTTCATTGCAGCATTATCCACAATTGCCAAGATTGAAAAACAGCCTAAATGTTCAACAGCAGATGAATGGATAAAGAAAATATTGTGGAGGGGGGCCTGGGTGGCTCGGTCAGCTGAGTGTCTGACTTCAGCTCAGGTCACGATTTCATGGTTCATGGGTTCGAGCCCCACGTCAGGCTCTGTGCTGACAGTTTGCTCAGAGCCTGGAGCCTGCTTTGGCTTCTGTGTCTCTTTCTCTCTTGCTCCTTCCCCACTTGCGCTTTGTCTCTCAAAAATAAATAAATGTTAAAAAAATAAGAAAAAAAGAAAATGTTGTGGACACACACAATGGAATATTATTCAGTTTTGGAAAAGAAGGACGTCTTGCAATATGTGACAATATGGAAGAACCTTGAGAACATTATGCTAAATGAAATAAGCCAGTCACAGGAAGACAAATACTACATGATTCTACTTATATGAAGCATCTAAAATAGTCAAAGTCATAGAAGCATAGAGTGGAATGGTGATTGTTAGGGTCTAATGGGGAGGGGGAAATAGAGATTTGCTTTAGAGCAGACATAAAGTTTCACTTACGCAAGATGATTTAGTTTTGAGATCTGCTGTACCACATCATGCCTATAATTAACAATACTCTATTATACACTTAAAGATTATTAAGAGAGTATATTTCATGTTAAGTGTTCTTACCATAATTAACAAAGAAAAAAGTGCTAGGAGGAGGTCAACACAAGTGTCTCTGAGAGCATACATAGAACAAAGGAACCAAGACAGGTCTGGAAGAGGATTGGGGCAGAAACCAAAGACATAAGTGGAAATATAACCCTTGAGTAATTTTCAGAGGTTTCATATAATTTGGCTGGAGAAAAACAGAAGAAAACACATGCACAGGCAAAGGAAAGATGTGTGAACCCACGTGATCATGAGAAAGTATGATGTATTTGGCCACACCAAAGTTTTTTAATATGGCTGGAGTACAAGATAAGGGACGATGGCAGTTGGCTGAGATAAGATTAGAAATGTAGTCAGGGACTAGATGATAAAATTATTGAATATCAGGGTGCCTGGGTGGCGCCCAGTCAGTGGAGCATCCAACTCTTGATTTTGGCTCTGGTCACGATCCCAGGGTTGTGAGAACGAGCCCTGCATTGGACTCTGCATAGGCCCTGAGTCAGGCCCTGTGTTGAGCATGGAGCCTACTTAAGATTCTCTCTCTCTCTCTCTCTCTCTCTCTCTCTCTCTTCCCCCATCTGCCCCTTTCCTGCATGCTCTCTCTCTCTCAAAAAAAAGTATTAAATATCATGTTGTGGAGTTTGAATTTGTTCTAATGGTAAGGTGAAAAGAATGGAAGATTTTAAATAACTTTAATTTTAGGGCAATAACTCTACTAGGAGAAAGGAAAGTGGATTTAATAGTGGTCAGATTGAACTAAGGGAAATCTAATGAGAAAGCCGTGAGTATCAAGAGCCTTAACTAAAGAGAATGACATGGGAAGTGGACTGTTGTGGCATATTGAAGAAATAGGTGACACACAATAGAACCTTTGGCCTTGTTGGAAGTTGAAGATGAAGGAAAGGATGGCATTTAGCATAACCTTAGGTTTTGGAGTTGGGTAGAAAGGTGGATGTTGGTAGCATTCTCAGAGACAAAGATTACAGAGAGTAAACATTTGGAGGAGGTAGACCGTGAGTTCAATTTTTATTCATATTGACCTTAAGGTATCTTGGATATTGTCAAGGGAAAAAAAAAAAAACATCATAAGAAGTCAGATCGATGAGTGTAGAGCTCAGGGAAAACAATAATGACCGTGAATTCATGTGGAGGACGTCTTGAGTGTCATTGCTTGTAAGGTAGATGCTTGATTGCAGTAGGCTGAGTGAAGAATAAGGACACAGAGTCAGGATTTGCTAACTATGTTTGTTTGTTTGTTTTATTTTTAATACAAAGCTATGCTGTAAATGGAAAATGTGGAAAATGGTCGGAAAAAGATATTTTTTTTATAAAAGAATAGTTTTTAACATGGATGTGGTCTGAATATATTTATATGCATATATGAAAATTCTACAAGGAGGAAAAATATTGCAAATGCTTAAGCAAGGGAGAGTGACTGAGTGAGGAAGTCTCTGAAGACAGGAGGTTGAGCACATATGGAGACAAACCCGGGACTTTAGGAAATGAATCTTGTCACTCAATGTGAAAAGGGAAGAGATAAGGGTGAATGCAATGGCATGGGGGTTCCTGGCAGGGCGCTGAAGGAATTCACATATGATAGCCATTATAATTTTCTGTGAAATGGGAGATGAGCACACCCCTCCATTCTTCCCTTCTTAGATCAACAACATAGCTGCCTTAAAGTTGTACGTCCCTGGGGAAGGGAAGAAAGTCTTCCCTGATCATTCAGTTTCCATTTGACTACGAACTTGTCCTATGGCCCCAGGCAAGGATGTTCATTTGCTAGATTTCTGGCATTTTCTTGTGTAACTTGGTAAGGATGACACATATGTGTAGCTATTACAAGAGGCTCCACACGAAGCATTACTCTATTATTTAAAATGACTAGGGTCTCCTAAAGAAGTTGAAGAAATCAAATTGTGTATCATACAGTTTAGACTTTCATAGGATTAAAAACTTATCAGATAATGTTATGTACCATTTATTACCGTATCAGTATACTCTTCTCACTTATAGGAAGGTGGATGTTTACAACCAAGCATTTCTTTGTCCAAGGTTCACATTAAAAAAAAATTTTTTTTAATGTTTATTTGTTTTTGAAGGGGAGAGACAGACAGAGCGTGAGGTGGGGAGGGGCAGAGAGAGAGGGAGACACAGGATCTGAAGCGGGCTCCAGGCTCTGAGCTGTCAGCCCAGAGCCTGACGTGGGGCTTGAACTCACGTAAGGTTCACATTGTTATTATCAAGATTGCTTGTGAAGTATGGAAAAATAAGCATAGAATGTATGCACTAAATAGCTAGGATTTAATATTTTGCTGCCTCAGACCAAGAGTTGTTTGCTTTAAAATAAAACAGAAGGGTTAGCCCCTGGGAACATGTGTGTAGGAAGGGTGGGAAGCCCTGTGATGGATGGATAAATGATTAGGGAAAAACAAAGGTAAACGAAGTGTATGGACATCATAGAGAATGAGCCTGAAAAAGTCCAGGAGGAATAAACAAGTTTTATTCACTCTCTCGACCTTAGGCCCCTCACTGCCTTCCATGCCGATCCTATTCTATCAGAACCAGGCATGCTCGGTAACCCCCAGGTTTTGCTTGTGTTTAGAAGCAGGTGCCCTCAAAATATCTCTACATGGTGATAGAGATAACAGTAATCTCCTACAGGGAAAATACCTGTATTTTTCGTAGGCATAAAGTCGCTCTTACACGTCAGCTGAAAGAGCTCTCTTTACTGATGTTTGCACAACGTCTCTCTCTAAAACGCTAAATAGCTGAGTGGCGCTGTTCATCTACACAGCAAGCACTGCCACCAGTGGAGGCATCTGGTCAATGAAGCAGGGTTTGCTGTGGCCTAAAAGTAGACAAAATGACACGAAATCACAAGAACTCATCTTGTGCCAGTCTGGATTTGTGCATGTTGACTGATGTAGGTTAGCATTCTTTTTTTTTTTTTTTAATTTTTTTTTTAACGTTTATTTATTTTTGAGACAGAGAGAGACAGAGCATGAACAGGGGAGGGGCATAGAGAGAGAGGGAGACACAGAATCAGAAGCAGGGTCCAGGCTCTGAGCCATCAGCCCAGAGCCCGACGCGGGGCTCGAACTCACAGACTGTGAGATCGTGACCTGAGCTGAAGTCGGACGCTTAACCGACTGAGCCACCCAGGCACCCCTGTAGGTTAGCATTCTTCATCCAAATATTAAGGCAATGATCCTAAATCTTCTGGGCTTTTGGATCAGTCCTGTCAAAACATGCGATAACGTGGCTAGTATTACAGGAACATAGAGCAGATCAAGTCTGTTGCGTAGGCTGTGAACGGAGAATTTTGTCTAGCTCTGTAGACGCTCTACATTATAAATGTAGAGTAAATGTAGAGGCTCTAGATTGGACCCTATTGAGTTTGGCTGATTGGATCTTATTCCTCCAAGAGCCTGAGTAATTTATTGCTGAAGGGGTTCTACTAGAAAATTCTCACTCGTCATAGTTCTAGTGGGAGAGTTGACCTGTACGAGGACGTTCTGGACATGAGTGTGGTTATTTGAACTGGATTTTATAACTATAAAAAAGCATTAATCTTTTTAAGTTATTTTTTCCTTATTATAGGAAGACTGTGTTATTTAGGAAAAAAATTGACACTACAGAAGAGAATCAAAACATAAATTTTAAAAACACCAATAATGTCACCATCTAGACAAAGTGGTGTTAATCTTTTGGCAAATTTATTTCAATTTTTTCCCCATATATATTGATTTCTACAAAGCTGAAGTTATTCTGTAAGAATAATTACATATGTTGATTTTAACCTTAATATTCTATGATAAATATTTTCATATTCTTTACTTACCTCATGAACATTTAATGCCCACACATTTTTTATAGCATATAAGCAGTATAAAATATTTAAATATTTATTTATTCCTGGACAACAGATTGTTTCTCATTTTTTCTTTTGCATCTTATGAATAATTCTGATGAACATCTTAAGACTCAGGGTCTTGTTCACATTTTAGATTATTCTTTGAAGAGTGTCCTAGAGACCCAGAAACACTCTTCCAGACAGTACGATGTTTATAAGACACTTGATAACGTTTCAAAATTGTTTTTTAGAGACTTTGTATGCATTTATACATGCCAGAAGCACATGGGGATCTTACCAAATCACATTCACATCATGTGTTAACTTTTTTTAACCTAATAGAAGAAATGGGATCTCATCTTTTTCTACATATGCTCTCCTTTGTTTCCAGTTACTAAATATTCTTAGTAGGCTTAACGCTCAGTTGTATTTTTTCTTTGTGAATTGCCTTTTAAATGTCCCTTTGCCTCTGCCTTTCTTTCTAAAGAGTATCCAAATGTTTTCTTTACTGAGTTATATGAGTTTTATACATATGACACAATTAACTCTTTTGTCATATTTTAACATATTTAACACATTTTAGCATATTTTAATTCTCCATTTGACAATTAACTTTTAAATGTATTTTTGATAGTTTAGAAAAATAGCTATTATAATTAATATGCAGTAGAGCCTTTTGATCATTATTAGACTTATCTAAATGTATCTTAAGTTAAAAGAATCCTTCCTCATTCAGAAATTCTGTAACTATTTACTTCTATTTTTGTAAAATTTGTATTTTGTTCATTGAACCCCTTACCATAAGCCATGTAGAGTTCATTTGATACAGATAGTGTCAAGATTTAAACAAGACACCTTTTATTTTATTTTACTGGTCTTTTCTATAAGTTGGTATTGTCTCTAATTAGCTGTTGTGCTATTTTGTTTTACTTTGAGAAATTTTAATTGTCAGCTTCTGTTTCCAGTGTGATAAATGGAGCTCCTCCTTGGTAGAGCCTCTTTAAAAAATTTTACATTAAAAATGTTTATTTATTTTGAGAAAAAGAGAGTGGGAGGAGGGACAGAGAGAGGAGAGGGAGAGAATCGCAATCAGGCTCCCAGCTGTCAGTGCAGAGCCTGACGTGGGGCTCGAACTCATGAACTGTGAGATCATGACCTGAGTCATAATCAAGAGTTGGACGCTCAACTGACTGAGCCACCAAGCGCCCCTAAAAAATTTACATTTTGACAAACTTTAGATGGCCATCTTATAGGCATTGGCATGACGAAAAACTGACGACCATCTACACCTCACAGGGTGTTTGCTTCATTTGCATCACTGTGGGTCCCACATAACCCTTCTGAGGAAAGCCTTTGTTGATATTATATGGATCCCTCTCCTCTAAATCCCTTATTGGAGTCATCCAGAAGACCTACAGGCTGCTTACATATTTGTTTATAACGTTCAGAGAATGAGAAATCACAATTTAAATGTCAGATTTGTTTAAGCTTTTATATTCTTGGGAGCTGTACACAAATCGGAAAGACTGGTACTCAAGTTAATTAGTTTTTGGGGTGTGGATGTGTCTTCCTAATTATTGACTTAATAGTTCCAAATAGCCTGATAAATTTTAGCTGCGGACACTTATTACTTAGGAAAATTAATTTGGATGAAAATAATTTAAAGGTAGGTTTTGATGAGGATATTATGAGCATATTCATTGCTTAGGGAATACATATAAGATAATCAAAGATTTTCCACTTTCCGAATCAATCTTCTTTAAAATAAAAGCAAAATATTATTTATCATGTAGGGAAAAAATTCTAAAAACTCTCTAACTACTGTAGAGCTAAACAATTTTCATACCTCCTGAACTTGCCACCTCGTGACGGGCACTCAGTGCCCTGCTTGTCTAGGAATATATCTATTTAAACTTTTTTTTTAATTTTTTTTTTTTTTCAACGTTTATTTATTTTGGGGACAGAGAGAGACAGAGCATGAACGGGGGAGGGGCAGAGAGAGAGGGAGACACAGACTCGGAAACAGGCTCCAGGCTCCGAGCCATCAGCCCAGAGCCCGACGCGGGGCTCGAACTCACGGACCGCGAGATCGTGACCTGGCCGAAGTCGGACGCTCAACCGACTGCGCCACCCAGGCGCCCCGGAATATATCTATTTAAAAGATTTGGACGCTACATTGTGTCAGCTCCAGCAAAGTGAATGATTATAACCAAATTAGTTCATTGCTGTGGGTCCAGATAATTCATTGATCGTTCGTTATTCAAAAGCCCATCAGTGTCCCCACTCTGTGCCTTAGGCCCTAAGCTCCTTGGTGTGGGCAGCCGAGTTCCTGCTATATGCTGATTCCCCTTCTGTCTTTTCTTCAGCAAGTAGAAGGATCTATTTCTACCCCAACTAACCCCATCTGTAGCTGCAAGAAGCTGGGTCGGAGATAAACTGAACATTTCTTGACGTAATGTTCTCTTGTAGATCTATAATAAAAGTGGCTCAGTTAAATCTAAATCATTCATCAGTCACTTGATAAATTGGCTTTTGGTAAATTGGCCTTCTTCTGATACCTCTAAGATAAAAGAAACTAAAATAGTCTACCACAATTTTTATTTTCATCCCGAACTCACAGGAAACTGGGTATATGAGTCTTGACCAATGGCAAGCAGGTGTCAAAAAGGTATGTGTACCTGGGTAAAGTGACAATGTACACACTCTCTTTTTGGCACAGTCCATATCTCTGGCATGGGCTTCTTTTGGGCCACTGGAATGAGAAATGTCCTTTCCTCCTTCTATGTAAGTATCTCCATCTGATAGTGCAGGTCACGTGCATGAACCGGCGTCAGTCCCTACTTCTCTCTGTGATATCCTGTATAATCCATAAAACTCTCTGTGAAGGATTTTTATCTTAACTTATCACTAAAATCATTGAACAAACAAGTGATCAAACACAAAGAACAACTGTTTTGCTTTGCTTCTACAAAATAATGAGGATTACATGTGCATCAAATGGCAGGTTACACTCACAAACCATGTATCTAAAATGTTACATAAGTAGGTCAGAATAAAAAAGAAATATAGTGGCAAAATGACATGGAACTCTGGACTGCAAAGGGCAAAGGTGTTGATTGTAGAATTCACCATTGTCTTCTCTGTACCCAGAAAAGTGTTTAGAACACAATAGACACCCAACAAATATTGGTTGCAATGAAAACACGAATAAATGAATGCATTTTTTTAATATTGAAGACATACCCCTTTCAATAAAATATGGTTCACAGACTGTAAGTTCAAATGACTCTAGTCCCCAACTGCTTTTCATTTTTAACTCTTCCCTGGAATATAATGAGGGGGTGTGAAAAAGACATACACACAGCTCTCAGGTGTGTTAATTTGACTTATCCAAGTGATAAAAAGAATAGATTTTAAATCTGAATTCTCTGGCAACATCCAACTTCAAAAAATCACAGCGCAATGTGCAAAGAGGAGTCGAAAAGGAGTCGCAATGGTGCCCACAGCAGAGTAAATGAGAAGAGTTTATAGGCATTGTATGCAAAAAGTCCAGAGGACTGGGGCGCCTGGGTGGCGCAGTCGGTTAAGCGTCCGACTTCAGCCAGGTCACGATCTCGCGGTCCGGGAGTTCGAGCCCCGCGTCGGGCTCTGGGCTGATGGCTCAGAGCCTGGAGCCTGTTTCCAATTCTGTGTTTCCCTCTCTCTCTGCCCCTCTGCCGTTCATGCTCTGTCTCTCTCTGTCCCAAAAATAAATAAACGTTGAAAAAAAAATTAAAAAAAAAAAAAAAGTCCAGAGGACCCAGGGGAGGGCTGAACCTGTCATAGACACAGAGTGCTTTGTAACTCCCTGCTTGCCGGTTCTCAGCTATGATTTGGTGTCTCCAAAGCTCAATTCCATTTGGCTCAATCTTCGTTCTCTACCACTCTCTCCAACTCATTTTTTCTCTTTATTCATCTGGTGAGTAGGTTCATATGAGGCTTGCTTAGATGCTCAGAACTGCGGATGGATTCTTAGTGATTTTGGTCACATTTGTAAGGGAGCCATCGTTCTGCAAGGACACAAATGGTTGAAGGTGCCTCAGCCTTTAGTCTGACTTAAGCGCTTGAGCAGCATTTTTTTTTTTTTTGTCATTAATAGTGATCTTGAGTCAGGACCTCTCACCAGCCCTGTGCTTTCCCAGTGGTCAAGGCCACACAGCTGAATTTGATTTGAGAAAATGCCACTGCAGTTCTTCTGGTTCACCCCACTCTTTAAACTTTGGGTTTTCCTGTAAAAATGATCTGCCTACAGTAGCACCCGGGTGGCTTAGTGGGTTGAGCGTCCAACTTCAGCTCAGGTCATGATCTCATGGTTTGTGAGTTCGAGCCCCGTGTCAGGCTTGCTGCTGTCAGTGCAGAGCCCGCTTCGGATCCTCCGTCCCCCTCTCTTTGCCCCCGCCCCCCGCCGGCGCTGTCTCAAAAATAAATCAACATTAAAAAATAATTGATCTGCCTGCATCACCTGAGTCAGCACCCTCACGGGAATAGAAGACAATATGAACTGGACCTTGTGGTCATTAGAATGAACCACTGAACCAGCAAGAATAGAATTCTAACTCTAATATATAGTGAAAAATTCAGGACCTGCTAACATCGTTTCCTTTTCAAACTTGAGGAAACCAAGCCTTAGCGACTTTACGTAATTTGCCTAAGGCTGCACAGGAGGCCAGTAGCTCAACTGATGTCCACACGCAGCCTTCAGACATCCGGAACCTGCAGTACTAATTGTCCCTCATATTTCTTACTTTTTCTACACAATGAGATGACTTAAATTTCATATTTGTGGTTAATTTTCACCTAATGAATGAATACGATGTTGTGGTCTGATACCTGGATTGAAGACTGTTGGGCCTGGCTTGAATCGTGGCTTGTGTGTGTGTCTTTGGCAAGGGTTTTACCTCTAGGATTCTTTAAAATGTGGACAGTAAATAAAGAGTAAAACTTTGTTTTTTAGAGTCCACATATGAGTGAAATCGTGTGATGTGTCTTTCTCAGTCTGACTTATTTCACTTAACATCATAGCCTCTAGATCCATCCATGTTGTTGCAGAGGCATGATTTAGTCCTTTATTTTATGGCTGGGTAACATACACACCCACCCACACATACACCACACTTTTTTTTCCTTCCATTCACCTATGGGTGGACCCTTATGTTGCTTTCATATCTTGGCCATTGCAAATAATGCTGCAGTAAACATAGGGGCACATGTATCTTATCAAATTAGTGTTTTCATTTTCTTCGGGTAAATATGCAGTAGTGGAATTATAGGATCAACCAAATAAATTAATAAACAACAACAACAAAAACCAGAATTAGACCTGTAAGTACAGGGAAATAAACTGATGGTTGTCAGAGGGAAGGGGTTGGCAGGATGGGCAAAATGGGTGAACAGGAGTAAGAGACACAGACTTCCTGTTATGGAAGGAATAAGTCCTGGGAATAAAGGGCACAGCACAGGGAATATAGTCAATAATATTGTAACAATGTTGCATGGTGACAAATGGTGGCTACACTTGTGGTGAGTGTAGCATAAAATATAAAGAAGTCGAGGGGCTCCTGGGTGGCTCAGTCGGTTAAGCGTCCAACTTCGGTCCAGGTCATAATTTGGGTCATAATTTCACGGTTGGTGGGTTTGAGCCCCACATCGGGCTCTGTGCTGACAGCTCAGAGCCTGGAGCCTGCTTCAGATTCTGTGTCTCCCTCTCTGTCCGCCCCTCCCCTGCTCCCACTCTGTGTCTCTTTCTCTCAAACATAAATAAACATTAAAAATTTAAAAAAAAAGTAAAGAAGTTAAATCTCTATATTGTACACCTGAAACTAAGGTAACATTTTGTGACATCCATACTCAATTTTTTTTCTTTAGAAAAAAAGAGTAAAACTTTGATCTGCTCCTTGGGAGTGACTTAATTGATTTAAATAGTATATTTCTAACAGATTTGTAATTTAGGCAGCTCAGTTTAGTTCTAAAATTCAGTTCTTTCAAGATATACATGAATTTAGTCAAACAATTTAGAACTTTCAATTAACTTTGACAATTCCACATATATATATGTCAATAGGACTTCAAAACTGACATTCTGAAAAGAAATTCATTGTTTTCTACTCCAAATCACTTCATCTAGGGTTCCCTGTCTCAGTAAATGACAAGATCACCAATCCAATTCTGAGAAAGAAAGAAAGAAGAAAGAGAAAGAAAGAAAGAAAGGAAGAAAGAAAGAAAGAGAGAAAGAAGGAGGGAGGAAAGGAAGGAGGAAGGAACTCGGGGTCTGTCCTCAAACTCTTCCTCTCTCTCACCCTCCACTCATCCTCTCTAGGTTCTGACAATTCCTTAAGTCTTGAACTTGTCCATCGTGTTCTATCTATAGGCTCCTTCTTCTCCAATATGCCCTGATCTCTCCCTTGACTTACCATAACATTAGTCTCTTTGACTAGTCTCTTTATATTCCTTTTTGTGCCTTTTAATCTATTCTCTTCATTAGAACCAGAATGATTTTTAATTAAAAAATATTATATCAAGGCTTGCCTTAAATCCACATAATGGCTGCCTATTGTTATCACAATAAGAGCTCTCTTGACCTGGGCCCTGCCTTCCCTATGTTACACTACCCTAATACTCTGTACTTTGTTCATCACTCTGCCATCTTCTTGCAGCTTTCAGGGCCCCACACAGGGTCCTCTCCACCCACTTCCTGGGATACATCCCTACCCCCTTCCTTACTGCTTGCACTTACCAAGTATTTGATGTTTGGTAGGCATATGTGAATGTTTGTTGATTAAGGTAGTAAATTAATGAGGAGTGAATGAAGAGGATGATTGTCCCCTTAAAAACATGAGACCACTCATATTTTGAAGGTTATAGAACTCATAAACCCGTGATAGAGCTATCTCTGGAAATGGGGGTGGAGGGGGGTTGACGACTTCCCATTGTGTGCACATTTTCATTTTCTAAATTTCTTTTCTCTTTTTCTAAAAGTATTTTCCCCTTTTCTATTTTCTCTTTTTTTATTCTTTTTTTGTATTTCTCTTTTTCTCTATTTAGTATGATTTCAAACCAAAGCCATTTGAATTTCAATTAATGTTAACAGAATGGTGAGCATTCGAGTGTTTCCAGAAAGCCAACAAAAGCTTCCTCCATACATGTAAAAACTTTAATGTCATACACCTCATTTAAAATATTCAACAAGTCTCCTAAAGAATATGTGAGCCGGGGCACCTGGGTGGGTCAGTTGGTTCAGCATCCAACTCTTGATTTCGGCTCAGGTCATGATCACAGGGTTCTTGGGATCAAGCTGTGCATTGTGCTCTGCATTGAAAATGCCAACCGTGTTTGGGATTCTCTCTTCCTCTCTGTCTGACCCTCCCCCACCTTCTCTCTCTCTCTCTCTCTCTTTCTTTCAAAATGAATAAATAAACATTTATAAAAAAGAATATGTGAAATCTGTTCATATATTCTTTTTTATAATTAAAAGAATAAGAATAAATTTTGGCAAGCATATGCTATTCAGAGCTATACCTGAAGCATTCTAATGTACTTACACCAGTAGAAAAGTAGTTTTATGAGTAAATTGACTACAGTATTTATAAAGCCATACTGCTGAACTCATTTGTAACTTTTGGAGTTAAAAGGAAGCAATCATATTTGATTCTTTTAAATTATATATATATATATATATATATATATATATATATATACACACACATATACTTATATATGTATACACACACACACACACATACATATATGTATTTTCTTTTAGAGCTGGTTTAAGTTACAGACTCCATCCTTTTTCATGACCCTTAAAATACTACATTAGCTAAATGTTCACACTTGTCCTTTTTAGCTTTAAAAGAAATGTCACATCCTAGGTTTCTGTAAATGACCCACATTCAGATGTGAACCAAACATAATAGCTTCTGCCATTCACCAGGCAATGAATTGCTTCAAATGTAGGACACAGGGCAGAGGACTTTGTAAATTACTTTGTTTCATTGGCCATCATCAGAACCTGTGGCATAATATGTGACCTATTTCTATAAACAATAATGCCTAAGGCTTTATGGACAGGTGGAATACCGTTTCTCTTTTAATTACATTTTGAAGAAATAATTTAAAAATGTAAAATTTTCAGACACTTTGAATAGTTGTATTGTTAAAAGAAATCCGAATTTGTAACCATCATCATGTAATGATATAGACTATCATAAAATATTAGCTTTTTATTAAAGAGTAACTCAAACCTATAAAAATTGCTAAAATAATACAATGAACTTTCATATTCTTTTTCTAATTGTACTACTTAAAATTTTTCCTTGTTTGTTTTTCCTTTTCTCTTCTCTCATCTACTATGATTTAGTATCTTCAATTTTATATAATTCAACCTGATTTTTATACACACATGCCTACAATGGCAGAAAATGCATGGAACTAAATGTGCATCTGTGTGTGCGTGTGCGTGTGCGTGTGCGTGCGTGTGTGTGTGTGTGTGTGTTATTTCTGACCCATTTGAGAATACCAAACTTTCATAATTAAACATGATCCTGGAAAATTTAAACTCCATATTTCATTGACTGTCTCCAATGTTGTTTATACAGAGAAATTAGTCTGTTGCTCTCTCTCATCAATGTCTCCCAATGCCTAGTTTATTTATGCAATTGAAACTGTTTAGACATTGAATGTCTTTATAGAAATTTACTTAACATTTACTTGGACTCTTTAACTTTCTAAAAAGAACTGGAGAAGTGAAAGTTTGAGATATGCACCACTTTTGATCAGTACGGCCTGTGTAAATATCCAAATGGATAAAATAACTCACTTTTGGGTAAATGTTATATCACTTGACTGATTATATTATCAAATGAATTATATAATATTCAACACTCCCTTTATTTTAAAATTTTTGCACATATAACTACAGACTATTTTTTTTCCCTTTTTTTGTGAGAACTTGCTCTACAGACCTGGAAGCTATGCTAAACACTAGTAATGGTTGGTAAGTTGACTCATTCACAACCCATCACAAAGCTTTTTCACTGGAAAATGCCACTCAACATAGCAAGTAAAAAATGTAAAACTAAAACGCGATTAATCTTCGTACAGCTTTCCACACTCGAATGTGCCATTTTGTTCTCTGTTCAAACATTTGTGTACCATCCTGTAGATCCCTGCTTGGATGTTTACATAATTATTCTTTCACACAGAATGAAGGAGATATAAAGACGACAGACATTTTCTGGGCAAAAGGAACAGAAGTTAGCAGAAACAGGACTGTGATTCCTAATTAATTCAAAGTTAATTGCGTTGTTGATAATCTTGCACTTAAAATCTTCATATAGAAAATGTTTATGGAAGCAAATTGACAGTAATTTAAGTACATTAAATCTTCCTACCATTAAAAGAAAAAGATGAATGTTACATTAAGCAAGCTTAAGAGAATGGTAAAGACTAGTTCTTGTTTAACAAGACAACTAGCAAATCATTCAAATGGCCAACCTAGAATCTCAAGGCACAATAAGAGTAGTAGTTGAATTTCAAGATGGTGCCAAGCCATATGGCCTGTCTTGGGCCATCAGTGACACTGGCTGGCAGTTTTGCTTTTATTGCCACTCTGTAATGAGCGCAAAATAGGGGGAAAATAAAAGACACATAGATCTTATTTGGCAGGTAGGGTCAACAAATCTATTTTTACTATTTTGGAAAGAATCAAGATAGAGTTCGTTAAATGAAGATACGCATTGTATTGGTTACTTTCACTGAAGAGTCAGATGGTGGAATGAAATGAACCTTGGCATTAGCTCTGGGTTTAAATGCTGTCTTTGTTACTTATAAACAGCAAGACTATTTTTTTTTATTTTAGTGTTATATTATGTAAAAGACAGGATTAAAGGAAGGCTAGATAAAAATAATGGATGTGAAAGGCCACCATTATAATGGGAACTCAATAAATTTTAGTTTTAATCATCTATCCTATTTAAACCAAATAGAATTATCCTGATCATTGAAATTAAATACTTACAGATCTCTACTTTGTACAGAAAGGCATTTCCATGTAATGCTTAACTATCTTGGGACTCTAATTCATAACTTGGGCATTTTGTAATAACTTTCCAAATGGGTAGTTTATTGATACTGTGATGCTATTAAAGTAAACATACTGCTCAATCAGGAATAGAATACATATTTTCTCTTTTCAGAACTTAAGCATATTTAGTGGAAAAATGTTATAAGCATTGGCCTAATTGGTATTTATAATACTCACCTCAAATACACCTTACTAAAGAAGTATTAATGTTTTTCAGTAAGATACTTTGTTGTTACTTTACTAGTGTCACAAGAAGCACAGTGCATTTCTAAATTAATATCTGGAGCTGTTTGGGGAAGTTGGAGACAATTAAGTAAACAGTTTATCTGTTTAGGTGCCTCACTAAAGCTATCCATTTATCATTCATGTTGGAAAACAACCAATTCAGCGAAACCTCTGTGCCAATGGAGCTGGTCCAGTGGGGTTTCTACCAAAGGGGGACTCAAACCAACTCAGTGAGAAAGAAAGAAATCCAAATTTAAGTTTCCTTTGCCAAATCCCTCACGTTCGAATTAATGTGGATATCCATAATACAAATTAATGGCTAAATATTTCTTAATTTTCTACAGCCTATTGCTTAGGCATCAAAAATCAGAAATAGTAGGCTTATAGGAGATAATGGCAAAAAAAACAACAACAACCCAGATTATTCTTTGATGTTTAGTGGAGGAAATTATTAAATTATTTCTGGACTCTTAGTCAAATAATTTCTGAAAAATAAATGGGAATGATGAACTAGAATAGAATACATAGAAATTGATAGAAGAAACATAAATTGTTTAACGCTTTTGGAAGAAAAAAAGTTTACAATATTTGGGGAACAAAAATAACAAGTAGTTTTGTTCTTAGATTGCACAGTGATTCTTGGATATTGGATGTATTTCAACGCATCCATAGTGAAGAAACCAAGTTTTTCATACCGTATGATTTGGAGATTTCCAATCAGGAGCTCAGTTACATAGTGAAAAGGTCTGAGCAGTGGAGAGGAATCAACGGTGACAGAAGGAAGGTGAGTTGGTTTGAAGTAGATTTGTTTTTTGACCGCGCAAGAGAAACTCATTCTGTTGGCATATCAGTAAGTTGTTAAATTTCCTCACATTGTTCTTGAAGCCATTTATTATTGAATTTGACTGCCACCACTATACAAATCTTGCAACTCAACTGTATATTGATTATTTTTTTATGAGTTGAAATGAGGAAACATGGCCAGGTGGTTCTTAGAGTGCCGCGATGTTATTTTCTTACAGAAATATTTATTGATACTGCTGTATATATATTGGGCCAAATTACACAAGGGTGGTGAAGAATATAAAAGAAGCGAGGGACAGACTTCCCATATGTGACATAATTGTTGGCTTCAGTGTCATCTTGGGAGAACAGGAGGAAGAGAATATTATTTCAGTTTTTCTCCTTTGATGCCTTTGTTAGTCAGTCCTCTTGATTTTCTTCCCTCTTTCAATAATCTCCTTTACAGACTTCTTCACTCCCTCCATCAGCCTCTTCTGTGGTAGTATCTCCCGGGGCTCTGTACTTGATTTATTTCTCTTCTTACTCTACACACTATCCTTTTGTTAACCCCCTTTGAAACGGATCTTCCAGCCTTTCAAACATTATTACGTGCGTATCTCAAGGCTACACCTCTCTTCTGAGTTCTAAAGTAATATAATCCAGCAACCTATTTGATATCTTCCGGTGCACACCCCAAAGACACCTAAACCCCAGTATGTTCCAAACAAAATTGACTTAACACGTATTGTTAATTGGCAAATGCATTTCACTTGTATCACAAAACCATAGCATTTACACATCCATAATGCACATGGCATTTTCATCTGTTCTGAATCCTAAAGATCGCAAACTCTGTTTTTTCTAGACTTTTGTTTCCGAGTTTTTTTTTCCAGTTTGATCATCCAGTTAGTTCTACTGATTTTACTTTCTTAATATCGACTCTTCTCTATTTCATTTGCTTCTGTGTATCTGTGACCTCGATACCCAACTTCTGAAGACCAGCAATTCTTTGCTAACTGCTTTATCTTCAGTCTCACGCTGCACTTGCCACATCACCATACCGGCCATGAATTTATTCTCTAGAACGTTTCCAAAGTGCAAATCTGACCCTGCATTTCCCTGTCATAAACCCATTGCCTGAAGAATAAAAGCCAAAATTCATACTATTGTGTTTTTGACATTTGATGTGATTCTCCAGTGATGTCTCTTGTATCCACATTCTTCCCCTCCCTTCTCAGCCATCCTCTTGCCTAATGCTTCTTACTAAAATATCATTAGCCCGTACAAAAATAAGGATAACTTGCTACATATGTTATACTCTTTTATATTACCCTCCATTCCTCTGTCTTTGCAGAAGCGTCCTCCCAGCTCCTCAGATACGATCTGGCAAACTATTTCTTCTTCCAGGCTGAGCTTGAGTGTTGCTTCTATGGGGTGTCCCCAGAGAGGACCAACTCCTTTTTGCCAAAACCTGGTTTACCTGACCCTTCTAACACATAAATTAACAATTATCTGCCTGTGTTTCCCTCTTCTTTTTTAAACTAAGATCTTCTTGTGCGATAGAGTATCTTCTCCATTTTTTGTTCTTGATCTTTAATAATGTCTGCAGAACACAGTACATTTTTGCTATCTATTCGTTTAGTACATAAATGAATGCATGCATGAATGATTGAATAATTGAACATATTTAATTTGTCCATATAATGAACATATAATCTACCTCATTCCATTCTATGTCTGATAGAAACCTAAACATTAGCTTTAAAAAAATTCCACATAGATTTACTATTAATATATGCAATATGTTTTTAATTCTGTTAAGTTGACAGATAAATATAACATTCCAGCAGACATTTTGATGACCACTGTCTCTGACTTGAAATAAAACACATTTCACTTTACCACATTCATCCTGGTTTCTTTTTCAAAAATCCTTGGCAACAGCATAATTTTTAAAAGGCCCAAATCGTTGTGGCACCCAGCTGGCTCCGTTGATAGAGCATGCAATTCTGGATCTCAGGGTTGTGAGTTTGAGCCCCACGTTGGGTGTAGAGATTACTTAAAAAATAAACAGAATTTAAAAAGGCCCAAATTGTTTAAATAATCCCAAAAGTTAAGCAAAGAGCACTTTCTTTGTAGGATAATGTCAAAGTGACTGGGGTAGGTAGAGTATATTTATTTCACTGTTTTGTTTCACAACATGGAAGTTTAGGAATTTGGAAGCAATCCAAAGTTGAGTACCAAAATGATTTCAGTTGAACAACAGGGGGAGAGGAGTGGGGATAAAAAGTGGGAGAAAAAATGAATGCTTAGGTGCTAGAAGGAAAATTAATGGAGATTGTGAAATTCCTTAATTCTTTAAAATTAATATTTATCCCCTTCTTTATAAAATGGCATAGCTGACCCATGATGGATAACCATAGAACTCAGGAAAAGAGTGGATACACTGTATACACATTGAGATGGATCAAAGAAAAGACGATTTGTTTAAATGCAGCGAAAGTAAATAATTTTATCAAAGGCATTTGTGTCTTAAGTAAAATATTTTGGCTTAGATTTTTTGGGGCCATTAACAGAAATTAATATACGCAGATAAATTGCTGTTGTCTCTTCCCCAATATGTATAGACTCAGCATCCATCAGTGATGAGATTCAGAGATGTTTATGCAAATCATCTGAAAATCTGTAGAGCACCTGTTATTTCTTGTTGGGCGGGGGGTGTTGTTTATTAAGCATACAGAAACATTCCTACACTTAAGTGAATAGACATACATATTTTATTTGTTGTGTCTCTTCATGACCTGGTATTTATACTGTGAAGACTTCCTCTTACTGATGATTAATTTTTTAATGTTCTTCTTCTTAACCTGTTTCATGTTTGTTTGTTCAGTTTATTTCAATAGGGAAGCAAGGTAGTCCTGTTGAATCATTGATGTACTAATTTCAAGATACAATGCTAGTTTAATTTAGAATCATCATCTATAATCTAAAATGCTAAATTAAGAGTGGAACAGACACTTTAATATCAAAGCATTTCAAGTAAGTAGTCTAGAATTTTTGCACTTTAAAAATTTGATCTAGATCGTTGCCACAGTAGCAGCTATTAAGCACATGCTTCTCATTTTTATGCTCTGGATTAAAAATTGCCACACAAATGGACACTTTATAATATGCTTAATTTCCTTTTATTAAATTGATAAATGCAAAAGCACAGAACACATTTACACTATGATGAGAATTTAGGATTATTGCATTTTGTAATTTTTACATTGTTCATACACGTAATTTGTCATTTGTGCAAAGACAGCCACATGATAATTTCAAAGTATTTTAACCATTCTTTTGAAAAGGAAAAGGTCACTTTCAGTAGTCAGTAAAGACATTATTCTATTAAACTAATTTGCCTACATGCAAATTTTGTCATTTTTACCTCATTAACTATTTATCATGAGTAAAAATATATATATTCATGAAGGGGCAGCTCACAGCCTGATGGAATTGGAACTAATATTTTGCAACTCTAATGATTTTTTGCATCCTTAATTAGATAGCATAAGGTTGATATGATTAGGTCAGGATGTAGTGTTTTTCATTAAAATACATTTTAGAAGCTGTATTCATAATCTGCCCTTGCAATTAAATAATGAGCCTATGAATTTAATATTATCGACCCAATTATTATCCCATGCAAACGTATACCTTTAATAAATTTGTGCCGTAGGACCTTCATTAGCAACAGAAGAAATGATATTTCTAGGTACATAGATTGAATGGCTATGGTTAAACTTATGTAATGGTTTTAAACATATCAGGAAGCAAAGCTTCAATACTTAGGAACCTAATTCCAAAGTGTGCCTTACTATTTGTCGAAGACTAATTTACATTGTAATTATTTTCTTAAAGAAACTACCACTTTAAAAGGGGCTATTGAAGCTCATAAAAATAGTGGGATGTTAGGCAGAGAAGAAGGGTTGGAGAAAGTTGTGCCTCGTGGGACAGTGGACCGTAAAGTTAGAGATCCATTCAAGTAGCATAATTGGAAAGCATAAAACCTAAAATGTCTATTTCTCACGTGTATGCCTTATCTGGGAACTACCAGATGCAATTAATGAAGATTATTATTTTTGTTGTTGTGTGTTAGAATAGTTTTTATTAATAGGTGGCCAGACAATGGAATTATATCAGCGACTCTTATCATGAATGTATACAGGGGAAACACAAGCACACATAGATACATACCCTGCTTTCTCTTCCTTGTATAGGTGTTGCTACTTATGTGCACTTGGCTAGTGACTGTAACAATGTTTGAGTTCTTGAGTTCATTCTTGATGTAATTCTGTTATGAAGGTTATATACAATCTATAATTTTTAATAAAAGGAGGCAATTAACAAAAGCTGAATTTACATTTAGTGATGAATTATACAGCAAGGTAAACCAGTGAGTAGAGGTACAGAAGCAGGAAATGCCAGGGCAAGTTTGAAGACTGAAAGCAATTTGTTTGGGCTGGAACAAAGGGCAGAGGGTGGAAGAAAGTGAAAGATCAGCCTGGAGAAGGAGTTTAGAAACTGGAAATGTGCGCAATAGTGGGGGCTATATGTTTATTATAGGCAATGGAAAGCCATTGGAAGCTTTAGTAAAAAGAGGGAACTCATTCAATTAAGAATTTGGGTTGCCTTTGCACTGAATTCTATAATTTGCTTACCTTAAAGTTCTGATATTTTAATGCACTTTGTCTAATAATACGTAGTTCAATTTTCCACCATTAAGAGTTGTTTATTCAGCGAATGTCCAAATTATCCATGGCACTTCCTAACTATTCAATTCAACTCAACCTCACAATCCCTTATAGGTTGTATTTTACATGCCACCAAGGATTCATCATCCTGATCTGCAGTGCAAGGATAGGTCTGTTTCTCAAGTGTGTGTATTGTCTGGGAACTACCAGATGGAACTATGTTTGTCGTCGTATGTTAGAATAATTTTTATTAATAGATGGTCATACCGTGGAATTACATAAGGGACTCATCATAAATGTGCATAGGGAAAAACAAGCTTGCAAGCTTGATGGGGACTTAAAAGAAGGTGAAGATAAGTAACAAGCTACATTGGACCTAGCCAAATTTGAAATTAGGAATGGAATGGGGAACCAAGTGGAAATGGAAACCAGGAGTCAAACTGAATTCAAAATGGTAGGTGGCAGAATGGTGACTGCAGCGTATAGCACCCTTGACTCTTGTCAATTCAGAGGGGAAATGGGCTGCTCTGATTACAGGAGGTGGGAAGCAGGGGCCTCATTTAGTAAGAGCTAAGGAACCTTTTAAACTCCTTACATCAATGGGGCGCCTGGGTGGCGCAGTCGGTTAAGCGTCCGACTTCAGCCAGGTCACGATCTCGCGGTCCGTGAGTTCGAGCCCCGCGTCAGGCTCTGGGCTGATGGCTCGGAGCTTGGAGCCTGTTTCCGATGCTGTATCTCCCTCTCTCTCTGCCCCTCCCCCGTTCATGCTCTGTTTCTCTCTGTCCCAAAAATAAAATAAAAAACGTTGGAAAAAAAAAAAAATTTTAAACTCCTTACATCAAGAGAACAAAAGGGGAGCGCTCAAAGCATCTACATGTAACACTTCTTGGCCCCTGAATGTGATTGCAGTGAATTACATACGCACAGGATTGACCTGTGGAGGCTCCACTTCCAAAATGACGGAAAAGCCTTTTACACTAAGTGTCAGGCACAAGAATAAGTACCCACAGTAGTTAGTAATCATCTTGGACATCAGAACAGATCCTTAGTGAAAGACACATTCGCATCAATTTAGGAATGTGAATGAACAGGTCTTCCTTGGGAAGTTGGTAGACTAAATACTAAAACACAGACTTTGCTGCATTGAAAAAAGAACATCAAATTTTTGTTGTTCCTGCTAGTAAAGAACATATCTTAGGGACCTGGGTGAATACATCCTAAAAATATGCCTCAATTGTCTGAAACATAGGGGTTTCTGCTCAGTAATCAAATACATATTCTGAACTCCATTATCTAGTGTTACTTTCTTCTTGCACTGAACAAATTCCCAGTTCTACAGAAGCATGAAGACATTTATCTTAAAGGTTTTTATATGAGGGGTGCCTGGGTGGCTCAGTCAGTTAAGAGTCCGACTTCAGCTCAGGTCATGATCTCGTGGTTTGTGAGTTCGGGCCCCGCGTTGGGCTCTGTGCAACAGTTCAAAGCCTGGAGACCGCTTCGGATTCTGTGTCTGCCCCTCCCTTGCTCATGCTCTGTCTCGCTCTCTCAAAAATGAATAAATATTGAAAGGTTTTTATGTGAATGTGGACTGTACTTAGAACTGCTAACGTAGAGTTTCCAATTTTTGCATAATGAAGACATTGATATTGAGCCAACTAATTTGAACGTACACATCTTAGCTATAATTTTAAAAATACAGATAAAAGAGGATGATTTAAGAAGGTGTATGACTGCCGACATTTCTCTTTCGTTTTGTTTTTTTAAATCACGTTGAGCAAGGGGTAGAGGAAAATGTTTTGCGTTGGCATGGTGGTTTTGGTTAATTGATACATATTTCTCCCCTGATGTGTTTTATCCCTGAACTTCTGGGATGTCTGTTTGTAACTTACCCAGTATATTGTTAAACGTTTGAAAGGTCATTCGGCCTCGGAGACATTGATCTTCTCTATAAAATGAAAATGGTAGGTCACTACTAAGGAAAGGAATAACTTAGAGCTTTCTGAAGACACCATAAATGCTTGGGTTTTAAAGATTGACAAAGACTTACATTTTGCTAAGTACTCTCCCCGTTGATTCTAAAATCATTTCTATTTGAAGTGAAGTGTAATCCATATGTTTTTGATTCATTAACACTTAATTTGTCAGCATCTCTTTACTGGAGTGCCATATAGCAGCCTTTTCATCTTTTTTATAAGCTTATTTTCCTCAGACACAGGAAATCAAGTTTTTCTAAGAGTAAACAAACTTAAACGCAAAGAGACAGGGGAGAGTTTTGCTTGTAACAAAGCACCTATTAGCTTTGAACTACTTCTGTACTTGGTATGCAAATTTCCTCTTTAGTGTTCCCTAAGATTCAGATATATTTGTAATTAACAGAGGCACAATACACAGCTTTCTGTTTTATTATTTATTGAATTTTCCTACTATCTTACTCTAATTTCTCTTCATGATAAAACAGCCAACTGCTAACGTATTCATGAACAAGTCATTAATGATAGTTATTTAATTGCCCTCTTATTATTTATTCTTATTAATAATGCAGAAGCGACTTATCTTTTAATAATTATGTGGTGGGAAATGGAATTTCATGTAAAGCATTAAACAGTGTTCTTTTTTCCCCCCCTTTGGAAGTACAATGTTCTTTAACGCAAAGAATGAAAGTCAAACTCCTTTCCATATTTGACTGTTTATGAAGCACAAGTCCCCCAGCATTATTTGCATTTGGATAGGCTTCCATGAGATGAAAATACAACTCTAAGGAATGCTAGCTCTACTATTACCCCTTGTCCCTTTTAGCTTATCTAATTTCTATAGGGTGTTCTTTGGGTTTTTAACAGTCACAAAGCCTGAATAAATCAGAATTGCAAAACTGTTACCATAATATTGCTACCTGTTCAGAGAAACCCTTTGCTTGGCTCTTAGCATTCACATTTCTTGATAGATAGGTCAAAGGGAATTTTTAAAAGGAGCTTAGAAGTTAAGTAATATTGTCTTAAGAACAAAGGGGGGAAGTAAGCAACTCTTACTGTGGGTCAGTCACTGGGTTAAGCAATGTATATGTTGGTTCATTTAATTCTCAAAGCAAATATATGTGGCGGGTAGTATTTCCATTTTCAGGTGAGGAAACTGGGGCTCAGAGATATGAAACAACTTCATTTACCCATCTATTCATTTATTGGCCACTTATTTATGGATCGTCTAATGTGAAGTCGGCGCTTTTTTCTTAGATGCACGTGAAAGTAAAACAAAACAGTATCTCTTTATTGTACAGTAAGGAAGTTAAATAGCTGTGACTATAACACCAGCACAGTAGGTAGATTAATAGGGCAATGTGCTGGGCAGTAGGGTGGTAGCTTGAACAAAAATAGTAGTGTTAAAGTAAATTTGAAGATCTAATTGGCTTTATTCAGCAATTCAGGCATTGGGCAGCGTCCCATCTGGCACATAGAGGGCAGCTCTGAGGAGTTGTACGAGAACGGAAGGTTTTCCTAGGAAAGAGGTGAGGCAACAACGTTAGCCTGTGAAAAGAAAGGATTATTTCAGACACACTCACTCTCCTTTAGCGAAAGGGCTGAGGGTCTTCTCATGCAGATGATCTCCTCTTCCTTTGGGGCCCTGGAGGAGATGGAGAGAACCCTCGTGACAGATGACCTCATTGGTGTTGCTCAGAAAATTCTCGACTGACTGGTAAAGACTACATTTCTGGGGGAGTTTGGAACCGTAGTTAGGTTGGGTAATGAGCGAGCCCCAGTTTGGTGACTTGGCCCCAGTGACTCCATTTGGGGCCCTGTGCTTTTCTTTTTTTGGACAAATTCATATTTTATTAATAGATTTTATGGGAAATTTCCATTTATTTCTTTTTTAACAATATATCCATTGGAAGATGGCATGATTGGAGTGTCAGAGTCCTTTACATCAAAGTTTTAGTAGTTTTTCTTTTTTTGTGTGTGTGGTTTTCTTTTCAACGGTCTTAACTAACCCATTGGAAAGGGCCATGGAAGATCTCACAAAGGAGAAGATTATTGTGATAGGTATTCAAGATGAAGATGAAGAGCAGTCCAAGGATAAATTGGGCACCAAAAGATTGGGCACTCCAAGCAGAGGATGAAATATGGTATTTCGGAGAACAGAAAAGAATTTAGGGTGGCTGGACCATGCCCAACGTTAAGGCAATAGGACACACCAAGGCTGGCTAAATAGACAAGAAGTGATACATATTAGTATCTCACTTTCTGTGTGCTTTCCAAAACCATAGTTCCCGGTAATGCAAAATGAATCCGTATAAAAATGACCCATGAAAGACTGTAAAGTCAGAAGTTACAAAGACATACATAGAATTTTCACATGGCTAATAGCTTCCTTTGATGTAGGAGGAGGGGAAATTTAGCTTCTCCTCTTCATGCTTTTCTAAATTTCCTACAAATTTTCATGATGAACACACATTATCTTCATATTTGGAAAAAAAGACCTCTGAACGTGTTTTGGTAAGGAAGACGTACCAAGCCCCATATAAAATCCTTTGCAAGCCACTGTCACATGACATCCAGGAGCATCCAGTCTATAGAAAGAACTGGACAGCTAAAAGTAGCAATTCATGCTCTGCTCACAAATAAGTGTGTGAGCCATGACAGTCTGTGTGCTACGTAATGGCCTCGTGATCTATCTTCAGACACAGAGGAAAGAAAATCACGGACAGTATTAATGTTGTAAGGATGTCCTGGCCAACCTTGCCATGGTGTCTCCCCTTATCCGTGCTGATCACCTTGCACGTTTGATGGAAGGTGCACCTCTCTTAATTGGGCAGCAGAACCCGCGTTTCCTGATGAGATTTAGTTGGTTGTTTCTCTTTGTTCACATTTCCTCCTTTTGAATTAGAAATGTGGTTTGGTTTCCACTGTCCCCAGCAACAGTAGAAGTTGTGGTTTATGCCTCTATTAGGTCCTAACACACAGCGAAGCTGCTGTATATTTGGCAGGAACAGAGTCACCATGCAGCGCTCCAAGTGACACACACACACCGCCATCTACATTTAGCTCCTGGTTTCCAGGCTGGTCCCTTGGCTTCTTCTCAGGCAAGCTGTTGGAAAAGCTCTCATCGTCCCTCTACAGCCTGTCACCAGGTCAGGCTATGACTCATTTGTCCTCGTGTTTTAGATTCTTGCTTATTTTTAATTTCTTGATATAAAAAGTGGGTTTCTGGATTTGGGGGTACATTTTTATCAAGAAAAATCTTGCCCTCTCCAAAAGTTTGAGCTTCCAGATTGTTTTAAAACCATTTTTATTTTATTTTTATTTTTTTTAATTTAATTATTATTATTTTTTTTTTTACAGTTGGCTGATTGATATTCCTTTCCTGGGTCTTTTTTTCCCCCCTTAAATGAGTAGCAGGCAAAGATTACTAGAGTATAAGATCAGAAAGTAAGACTAGTATGAAAGCTGTCTTTACCAAGACGGGCATTCAAAAGTGAATACCCTCCTGGGTCTTTTCGAATTGTCTTAGTCACATATAAAACTTAAAAATTGTGGGCAATAAGCTTAATTTTGTTCTTAGGATAGGATGGGCTATGCCAATAAGTGTTTTTGTTTTAAACAAAGAGCACAGTTCTTTAAGTAAATGGTCAGATTCTTTAAAAATGTATATGATGCTTTTAGATATTGCAAGATATCTAAAGGATATGTAGATATCTAAAGGATAGGTCAAAAAAATGTTAAATAGAGGGAGTTTACTTCCCTTGATCAAGAGGTACTCGACTTCAAACTCTAGGCCCTCTAAGTGGGAAAACAGTCACAATCTAATCAGGGATAGAGATACTGATACAAAATGTGCATTGGTTCACATCCTACCGTTTCTTTATATCATATATCACCAAAGGAATTTTTAATTCGTTAAACAAATTGTCACTATTGCCAATTTCTTTTAATGTCTATCTCCTACTTTTAAAACCTCTAATTTTCATTTCTTAATGTCCCATATATCCTAGAAATAAGCTAAACCTCCTTTTAAAGGGATCTTTGAGCCTCCCTGAAAGTATAATTAAAAACTTCAGAAGAGTCAGTAGACCCTTAACATTGAGTTAAGTGATAAAGGTCTTATTTTATTACTTTAAAACACCTTTGCCTCTTTAAAATGGGTAAGATACTTTAACAACTTTGTTAAGAGATAATTTACAACTATAACATCAACCCATTTGAAGTGCCCAGTTCAGTGGTCTTTATTATGTTTCCATAGTTCTGAAATCATCACCATAATTTAATTTTAGAATATTTTCATCATCTCAAATTTTATCATGGAAATGGAAATTTAATCTCCAAATGAAAGTTCTAGAACTTGCAATTGTGGAGAACCCGCTTTTTATTATTTATTTACTTATTATTTATTTATGTATTTGTTTGTTTAATGTTTATTTATTTATTTTGAAAAAGAGAGAATGAGGAGGGGAGGGGCAAAGAGTGAAGGGGGGAGAGAATACCAAACAGGCTCCATGCTGTCAGCCCACAGCCTCATATGGGTC
Organism: Puma concolor; assembly: GCF_028749965.1. NCBI lineage: Eukaryota > Metazoa > Chordata > Mammalia > Carnivora > Felidae > Puma > Puma concolor. The sequence continues at coordinate 19,267,456 of NC_141671.1, forward strand.
TCGATCCCACAAACCATAAGATCACGACCTGAGCTGAAATCAAGAGTCAGAAGCTTAACCCATTGAGCCTCCCAGATGTCTCTGTGGAGCACACACTTTTAAATCCCAGTTTAAGGAACATGCTTCAGATACTTCAGAGATCTGTGACAAACCCAAGTTGATTTTAAAATGTTCAAGCCAGAAAGATCTAAGCAATCTTTTTTTTTTTTTTTTTTTTTACTAAGATTTTTAAAAGGGATTTTAGAACAGTAGAGCCCAAAGAATTTGGGCCCAACGCTCAATTATAAATGCCAGGGAAAAAAAGTTATTAATAGTTTGAGGTTTTTTTTTTTTTTTCTCTTGAGCCTCATGATAGCTCCTATGATGTTCTGTTGTTGCCTACCATAAAATTATGTAAGAGGAAATGGTACCAAAGATCATGGAGATCAAAAAGAATGGGTTCTCTTCTGATAATAGTACTATTCTGAGGCTCTCATTTTATTTGCCTTAACTTCAAGGTCATTGAAAATACCTACTACAGTTTTTACTTAAAACACCCAAATTTTGGGGGCCCTGGGCGGCTCAGTCGGTTGAGCATCGGACTCTTGTTTTGGCTCAGGTCATGATCTCATGGTTTCTAAGTTTGAGCCATGCACCAGGGACCCCGTGCTGATAGTGTGGAGCCTGCCTGGGATTCTCTCTCTCCCTCTCTCTCTGCCTCTCTCCGCCTCACTCTCTGTGTCTCTCTCTCAAAATAAATAAATACACTTAAAAAAAAAAACACCCAGATTTTCTTAGTATTTTTTCTCTCTTCCAAAAAGAATATAGAAAGATTTCAATCCTGAAACAGACATATTAAGTATGTGTAAGCAGTGGTGGAGATCGACCTAATTAACTGTTTACTATCATCTCCTTTATTACCATACCTGGAAGGGAGTTGTTATTTTCTGAGGTATTTAAACACATAGGCAAACTGTTGCTCTTAAGTCCAGGAAGAATCATGTAAGAACAGTGCACTTTACTGAAATTTACAACAACTCAAGAAGAGCTTCATTGAACAAACGGATGCATTGATGGCCTTCAAGACGATTTTATGGCAGTGGCCAGCAAAAGCTGCCTTTCTTTTTTGCCTTCCATTTTTCTCATCTTTTCCAAGATCATTTGTGTCCATCAGGCCAACTGCTAAAAATTCACTGAAGGAAGGTCCGCCATCAAGGGCTGGCATAAATCAGAGAGAGCACTCGGGGTTTCTGTCCTATTTGCAGGGCCAAATCCTTTTGATTCTTCTGGGAAGAACATGCTCCATATGCTATCTTGTGTAACTTGAAATTCGATTCATTCTATCATTTAAGACATTTGCCTACTATTCACCAAGAATAACTAATATCAGATCCAAGCTCTACAAATAAGATGTGACATTTGGTTGTCCCAAAAAGTGGCATATCTATACCATATATTCCTTGAGTTTGGTTTCTTTTGTTTCAGGGTCAGGATCCCATATCCAGTATAATTTTTGTTGTCACCTCTCCTTATGAGTCAATATTAGAGAAAAATTTAGTTTTTAACACTAAATGGTAATGAACCAATGGTAATTGGTTTAGTTTAGCTTTTAACAATACATGGCAATGACTGAACCAAGTCACCTACTAGCTTAGGTAGTAGTATCCTTCCTTCTTTCCTTTCACCTCTCTTTCTCCATCACTTTTTTCCTTCCTTCCTCCCTCCCTTCCTTCCTTCATTCCTTTCTTCCTTTCTTCCTACCTTCCTTTCTTCCTTCCTTCCTTCCTTCCTTCCTTCCTTCCTTCCTTTCTCACTCTCTTCTTTCGTTCCTTTTTTAATTCTTCGATCAATTCTGTGCATAACAACTTTATTGTTGTTGAGCACAAATCAAAGATCTAATACATAATCCTATGTTCAAGGACTATTTAAAAAACCATTCTACTATGATGATGTTGGCAATGGCTCTTCATTCTTTGAAATGATCCTATCAGCCACTGGTATTTCCCATTTTTGGTAATCAGGAAATTTGCCACTAATGAAAATTTTTAAGAGGAATATTATGAGGACACACAATGAAAGCTGAACAATTGAATTGAAGCTTCTTTTGTTAATAGTGTGTTTCAACCTCCAGATTTAGCTAATCCTGACATTTCTAAATAGGAATATAATGGTGGAAGAGGTTTGTGTGTTTAGATTTTTCTGAAACCTAATCATTATACATTTATTGGCTTGACAAATTATTTCTGTATACTGCAAACAGACACATGGGTTTTTCATTAATAGATATGTCAAAGGGGTACAACTATGATTTTCACATGTTACTACAAAACAGGAACAGTCATCAAATGTTTCTTTGTGTAATTCTCCCATGTTGCTTCTGATGAAAACTTGCCCAGCACCAACTAAATTTGTACATTGCTTTGCAATGAGTGGTGAAGTATAGAAAGTTATGCTGTGTGTGATTACAGCGCAAGGAAATGCTTATTCCTGCCTTGATTTCTGGTGAAGAATCACCTTATATTGCAGGACTGGTACATAAACCTATAGATGTGAACCTCTATATGTTGTAACCTATAGGATGTAACCTTGCTTAACAAGTCATAGGGTTGAAAGATGATCATAAGAAAATGGAACCTCTAGGGGCACCTGGGTGGCTCAGTCCCTTGAGCGTCTGACTCCTGGGTTAGGCTCAGGTGATGAACGCGGAGTCTGGTTCATGGAATCCGGCTTTGAATTGACAGTATGGAGCCTGCTTGGGGATTACCTGTCTCCCTCTCTTTCTGCCCCTCCCCCCCTCACGCACGAGCACTCTCTCTCATTCTTTTTTTTTTTTTTTTTTTTTTCAAACTACACAAATCAGCTTCAGGGGCTCCTGGATGGCTCAGTTGGTTAAGTGTCTGACTTCAGCTCAGGTCATGGCCTTGCACTCTGTGAGTTTGAGCCCCGATTCGGGCTCTGTGCTGACAGTTCAGAGCCTGGAGCCTGCTTCAGATTCTGTGTCTCCCTCTCTCTCTGCCCCTCCTTTGTTCATGCTCTGTCCATCTCTCTCTCTGTCTCACAAAAAAAAAAAAATAAAAAATAAAAAATAAATACATAAATGAACATTAGAAAAATTTTAAAAAATTATTAAAAAAATGAATAAACTTTAAAAAAATAAAAAGGAACTTCTTTAGAGAAGGGTAGGGTCTTTTCCTTGTCTTCTTTCTAAATTTTAAATCTCAAAGGTTTTGCTTTTATCTTCTAACAAACGATTATTGGAATATTTCATGGAAATACAATCTATTTTTAGATTTTAATTTAAAACACTGAAAGGAATAATAGTATCTTACATTAATATCACACGTTGGAGTCTTCAACATGTTGTCAACATAATTCTATTTGCTCCTTAGAGAAATCTTGAGGTAATCAGGTCAGGAATTTCACAGGTGAGGGAAATTAGTGAGATTCAGAAAGTTGACTTGCCCGGCAACATAAATGTCACAGCCAGGACTAAAATCTAGGACATTTTGCCAGGCAGGATCTTTGCACATGTCACAGTATTTCAGGAAAGGGATAAAAACCTCCCGAGCAAGAACAGTTTTGCCTTTAATTGTGTGGTTTTTAGTAAATCATGTGCAAGTAGGTTATATGGCATTTTGCCCTCAATTCGAAACCTCAAAATGATGAATGGTAGAATGGCTTCGGCTGGATGTTCAACCCAGGAATCTCAGCTTGTCTGTCAAAACATCAAAAGTCAAATGTGAGGAAGTGGGCTTTCCAGTTTTTTTTTTTTTATTCCAGGTCAAGTTGGGATTTTAATATTGCTCTCAAAATACTGGTCAGGAGCTGAGCCTGCTCCCGTGGTAAGATCCAGTAAGGGAATACTTGGAAAACCTTGATGAGGGTCCTATGGATAGGGAGATTTTCCCAAACCTTAGGAGACCACTTCAAAGAACCAGAGTACCATATTTTACCTGAATCCTATAACTTTAACAGAGGAAGAGTTCAAAGTCATGTTAATCCTGTAGGTGTCTCAACAGAGGTGAATAATAATAGTAATAAAATATTATCTTCCCGGAACAAAAAGTCCCTACGCAGTAGATTAATAACCATGTTAGTTTCTTCAGGCACAAAAAGCTAAAAAAATAAGACTGAGACTCAATATTAAAAGAGTGGCCAACTCTGTGCAAAGAAAACAAATCAACAAACGGTTCTTTGGGTTTACTGTTGTCATTCAGGCGCCGTCCCTGTGCGACTGGAAGTCAAGACATTTCATAAATGGACTTGGGAATTGGGAGAGTAGAACTTTAGAGGCTTTGAGTCCTGCCTCTGCTCTCAGGAGCATAAGGAGCTAGGGTATTGGCCTCGAAGCCCAAAAACCAAATAACTAATTAAAATGCATGAAATCAGCTAGTACATCTGTCTTCAGTCCCTTAAAATACAGAAAAAGGGCGGTCCCCGGGTGGTTCAGTCAAGTGGGACATCTGACTTCGGCTCAGGTCATGATCTCACGGTTCCTGAGTTTGAGCCTGGAATCGGGCTCACTGCTGTCAACACAGAGCTGGCTTCACATCTTCCATCCCCTGCTCTCTCTGCCTCTCCCCACCCCGCTCAAAAAAAAAAAAAAATTACAAAAAAAGTTAAAAAGTCAAATATAAGTAAATTAAAATTAAAAAATGCAGAAGATCCTTTAATTCTGGGGTAATGTGACCTCTTCCCAAAAATCTCCACTAGGCTCTCACCTCCAAACAGCCTCCCAAAATGTGTAACCTAACTCAAAACTGCTGGCAGATTCAAAATAAATACCTTAACCCACTTCCAAGCTGAAGATGTCTATAGAAAATCTGCCACTCCCTGAGTGTTTTCCTTTGCCCTGTACTGCTCTTGGGTTTTAGCATATTTACGGATACCACATGATTTTTTTTTTTTTTTTTTTTTTTTTTTTTTGCCTCAGTCAAGTGGTTTTCCGGCCAGAGATCTCCAAGCGTCTTTCTTCTGAATCTTGTGATTCATCACAGTATTTCTTTCTATGATAACACATCACACACACACACACACACACACACACACACACACCCTTCTTGAGTGTTCTTTTTCTCCTCCATTTTATACCATTTCCTTAATTCCATTAGATATAAATCACTGCGTCAACTACAGGTCTGAAGTCCTGGGAGCTCCAAACTCCTGCCGTTTAGCACAGGTTTATAGACTTGTTATTTTCATTACTGCTTTATAAACGACAGCGTTTGAAGCAATGTGTAGGTTAAGTAAAAGAACGCTGAGGATTTCAGTCGCTTGGATGTGTGGAAGCTATGATCTTGAAAAGTACACTGGTACTTTTGTATGCAAAACTGCCAGACTTGAAACATGAGCACCGCCTTCAAGATTCGGTTTTAGTTTAAGAAAGGAAGCTTCATTGCAAGCGTAGATGACTCTTTTTAGGAGTTGCACGTTACTGAGTTTTGAACCACAATTGACATAGGATGTGGAATAGGTCTGACCCATTGGAGGAGAAAAGACATTTCCAGTCTTAGTTTAGAGATTTTTTTTTCAATTTTATCCTTAGCTTTCTCTTGCTTATTTATCACTAAATAAGACACCGATCTATTTTCTTTTACTAAATGGCGATGCCCTCTTAAAGGAAGAACGAAAAGTACTTGATTTTTAGAATTTATAATTTGTAGGGACCCTCGTGCCCACATCCTTTTTAAGCTGTTTGATATAATTGAATGTGACTATAAATATTCCAGTTTATATTATAAGATACATCCAGGGTGTATTATATTACTTCCTTTTATAAAGTTTACTGCTTGACTTAAAATGCTTTTATGCCCTCCTGTTAAAGAACATCTTCTCCAGCTAAACTTATAAAAGCACTCTCCTAGATCCTGGTCTAATTATCCTGCTGCTACTGCCTCTGTTTCCACGAGTAATTTAATCAAACATGTTCACACATATAATTTTGATAAAATGACATAACTTTAAGGCACAGCTTTTATTTTTCTAGCTAACAGTAAAAGAAGACGTCAGAGCAGCTCTAAGGTTTGGACAAAGTTTGTAGTAAAAGGCAAAGCCTGGACTGAAATTTGGGATTTTGGACCCCAACACCTGTGTTCTTTCTCTTTCCTCCACAGCTGTTTGAATTTTGTAATAACACATAAGGCAACATTCAGGGGTATTTCACAAAAGAATGGGGAACGAAGGTCACGAGTTTGTTGAATGTGATATCATTTAAACTATTAGATCGAAGCTGTTAGACACGAAAATAATTTTTAAAAATCTAGGTTACAACCGCTTTTAAACGAGGTTGAACGTGCATATCACACACCACAGGATGAGAAAATAGTAAATGTTGAGTCACATTCCTATCTTCAAAGGACACACCATTCTATGAGGGTAGATAGAAACGATAAGCATTTTAAGAAATGGAAAACAGGGGCGCCTGGGTGGCGCAGTCGGTTAAGCGTCCGACTTCAGCCCCGCGTCAGGCTCTGGGCTGATGGCTCGGAGCCTGGAGCCTGTTTCCGATTCTGTGTCTCCCTCTCTCTCTGCCCCTCCCCCGTTCATGCTCTGTCTCTCTCTGTCCCAAAAATAAAAATAAAAAAAAGTTGAAAAAAAAAATTAAAAAAAAAAAAAAAAAAAGAAATGGAAAACAATTTGAGGCAATTATTAATGTGACAATGAGTCAGGTCCATAGGAGTTGAAATGTCAGGGACCACATCAGAGAGGCATGGTATAAAAGAAATTGTTTCCTTCTTAAAAGTCACGCAGAAAACCCCGACGATTTTACCATAAAAATAGTAATCTTCAGACACGGACGGTGGTCGATCGTGTCCCACCTTGGTGTCGTTTCCCTTTAGGGATTCCTTCAGTAGCACTGCTGCTCCTGATGGCTGAAGCAGACTTGTCTTCCTCCCGTTCTCAAACTCCAATAGAAGGGTGGACAAGCTTTCCCCGCCTTGGGTATTTCAACGTAGCTCCAGTAGGACTTACAAAAGAACTGGCTAAATACCAGGAACGACAGGGACACAAGATGGAAATGTAAAAAGTTGCAGCTTCCAAACCAGCCTGTGACCCCGCCAGAGCTGATCTACTCCCTGGGAAGACCTGGCCCAATTAAACATCACGTGACACACCTCTACTCTGAAGCGCCTGTTGAAAGTTTTAGGAACGTCCTGGTTCCTTGTTTTTTGACTCTCGGTTGGCTGCTAAACAAAGGAAACTGTTTACAACCTGTAAGATTGGAAATGATCTCCTCGGGTCCTTGAGGGTAGCAAACTAGGATCTTTATGGAGTTCTGTTTCCTGGTCTGAGGACACATTCCCCCCCCCCCCCCCCCCCAGGTGATTCACAAAAGTTGTGGTGACCGACAGGATGACTTTTTCTTTCTTTCTTTCTTTCTTTCTTTCTTTCTTTCTTTCTTTCTTTCTTTCTTCTCTTTCTTTCTCTCTCTCTCTTCCTTTCTTTCTTTCTGCCTTCTTTCTTTCTCTCTCTTTCTTTCTTTCTCTCTCTCTTTCTTTCTCTTTTCCTTTCTTTCTTTCTTTCTTTCTTTCTTTCTTTCTTTTTCCTTCCTTCCTTCCTTCCTTCCTTCCTTCCTTCCTTCCTTCCCTTCTTTCTCTCTCTCTCTTTCTTTCTTTCTCTTTCTTTCTTTCTTTGTCTTTCTTTCTTTCTTTCTTTCTTTCTTTCTTTCTTTCTTTCTTTCTTTCTTTCCTTCTTTCTTTCTCAGTATAGCATTATACCATGACCAGCTCAGTGATATAGCAATATATCATCCAAGTAATTATGACATTCCTATAGCAAAAATGCTATATTTATATACCAGGAGACAGGGAGTGGTAGGAGTTTCCCTACAGTTGGTCTCTCGTAAGGGAGTGACTTGAAGAAATGGAAGGTTTCTATGTGCTACCTGAAGGAAGGGGTATTCGGAATTAACATGACACGTTGAGCCTGCTAGATTTCTTAAAATAGCCTTATTTTTCCAAGATTAGGAAATGTGCCTGCTAACGACCCTTTCATCAGCAGGCTTCTTAATTAAAAGAATATGAAGAGAAGAAAGGAAGTGGGAGGCGCTTTTAGTCAGGTGATCCCCTCACCTCAAAAGGCATCATGTTGCTTACAACATCAATAAACTTTCTCCTTGATAAGAATTATTTAGTCTGCAAGCGACAAATAAAATTTTATTTTGTCCTCACACGTCAAGCTTGTTCCAGACAGACCACCAGCCTGTCGTTAAAAAATAAACACCAAAATAAAACAAAAAACACAACCAAAAAACCTCAGGGTTTATTTGATGTGAGAGAGCAGAATATTAAAAGTCACATGGGGGAAGAAGATTATTCCAGAAAGGGGAAGCCCGTATATTCCCATTACTTGTATTTATTATTTGGAGATTTTAAGACGTGGATGTTTATTAAGGCATCTTTGCAGGTACTAGGTGTTTGACAAAATCTCTCAAAGGATCAATCCTACATAGAGTTATCCCAAAGCAGAGGCCATATGATTAAGAACAGGAAGTAGAAATTTGAACTGTTATTGTATAGAAGTCAGATATCAGAAGCTTAGGTACAGTACAGCTTATCCAGCCAAACCTTCATCAGCCTATTGGTCAATTAGTAAATCATTATTAAATGCCTCCTAGGTTTTCAGAATGACTATTAATGGTAGCTAACAATCAGTGTCTACTCTGTGTTAAGCCATGCACAAGCGTTTTTCATGGATTGTTTAGTTCTAGAGTCATACTGTTACCATTACGGTATAGCTGTGTGCCATTACAGATGAGACACGTGAGGCACAGAGAGCTTTGGTAATGTGCCGAAGGTCACACAGCTGACAAGAAGAGAGCTGGGAGGGGCATCTGGGTGGCTCAGTCAGTTAAGCATCTGACTCTTAATTTCCAGTCGGGTCATGATCTCACAGTTCCCAAGCCCCGAGTTGGGCTCTGTGTAGACAGAGCCTACTTGGGATTCTCTCTCTCCCTCTCTCTCTGTCTCTCTCCTGCTCTCTCTCTCTCAAAATAAATAAACGTTAAAAGAAAAATGAACACACAAACAAGAATAGAGTTGGGATATGAGTCCAAAGACCTTACCCTTTCCTAAGACCTATCACTTTAAGTTTATCATACAACCCAGAAGTTCTGCTTCTGTATGTCTATCCAAAAACACAGCAATCAAAAAATATCCTTGTGCATGAATTTTTATAGCCCTCCTGTACTATTCATATCGCCAAAAAATAGAAACAAAATTAAAAATTTGCTCAACTTGTGGTGGGTAAGCAAAATTCAATATATCCAAACAATGGGATACTGTTCACCAATAAAAAGAGAACGACTAATACATATACCATAAATAAACCTCAAAAGCATTAAGCCAAGTGAAAGAAGTCCCTTGCAAATATCACTCTGGTAAGAATAATTCTTTTTTTTTTTTTTAACGGGTGTTTATTTTGAGAGAGACTAAGCGTGCGCACACAAGCAGAGGAGGGGCAAAGAGAGAGGGAGAGAGAGAATCCCAAGCAGGCTCCACTCTATCAGCACAGAGCCTGACTCAGGGCTCGATCCCCCAAACTGTGAGCTCATGACCAGAGTGAAACCCAGAATCAGACACTTAACCAACTGAGCCACCCAGGCGCACGATGGTAGGACAGAATTCTACATGGCTGCCCAGATTCCACCCCCTGGTGTAAACACCCTGTGTGATCCCCCAGCATGGAAGGCAAGATGAACCTGTGATGAGTCACCCCTGTGACTAGGTTAGTTATGTGCCAAGGTGAAGGGATTATGTAGATATAAAGGAGTTCCAAATGACATGGCTCTGAATTAATGAGAAGGGAGATGATTTGGGGTGGGCCAGACTTAATTGGATGAGTGCTTTAAAATTCATTCCAGACCTTGTATGAGAGACTCAAAGTGATAGTCTTTCATTAGCCTTAAAGAAACATTGTGAACTACCTATGGAGGGGGCCATGTGCCAAGGTCCTGAGTTACTGGAAGCAATCCCTCAGTGACAGCTGCCTGGAACACATGGACTGCAGTCTTACAGCCACAGGTAATTCAATTCTGCTGAAAACATGAATAGGCATGGAAATGGAGTCTTCTTACTCAAGCCCCAGATGAGACCACAGCCTGGCTGATATCTTAATGGTAGCCTGGGATGACCTTCACCAAGAGGACCCAGCTAGCCTGGACTCCTGACCTACAGAAACTGTAAAATCAAAATGGATATTGTTTTGAGATGCGAAGTTTATGGTAGTTTGTTACACAGGGATATATATATATATATATATATATATATATATATATATTTGTACGAAATATCCAAAAGAGGCACCTAAAACCCAGACATGCAATCTCAACAATGCAAAATATTTGAAATGCCTGCTACCGTAGCTTCCTCAATGCATATGCTGACTTCTCTTTCCCAAACCCAATCCAGATACAGCACCGGTTTGGGTGTCAGAACTGGGATGGAAGAAGATATTATTTAGAGTGTATAAAAGTTTGAAGGTTGTCCCTTGTTCCTTGGGAGCTGGCAGGGAGGAGTGACAGGTATAGAATTAGGAGCGACAGAGGCAGATTCTCAGATCTATAGTTCCCATCCTTACATTCTAGTCTTTGGGCTAAGAAAAGGAGGTGATGCAAAGTAGCTGATGGAAACTTGAAGTATAGCCTCTATGCTCCACCAAAACTGTAGTGTTTGAAGCTAACACTAAAAGTGTAGGGCACAAAGCATATGGTAGAGGTGTGATTCCCTATCCCTGGGAACATGGGGACAAACCTGAAAAGATGGAAGAAGCTGGAAGCGCAACGGAGTGGCGAGGCAGTCAATACCGCCGTGGCACCTTGATGGCGGCCCTGGTTGGCCATCCCACAGCCTCAGCTGCAGGATAAAGCAGCCTGGTCAAGGGTTGTATGGAAGTAATGACAGAAGATGTCACAGAAGCCTCAGTAAGATCTGAGGGGTGGCCGAATCATCCAGGGGCCACCATTGGGCCCTGACCAGGCAGAAGGCCTTATCATGAGTTACATCAGCTGCCAACCCCAGTGGAACAAGCAGTGACCAGGCAATAAGGAAGATTGCCTCAATGAACACAGGGCACGGAAAGATGCCAAGAAGAGCCGATGACCCTCTGTTCTCACCCCACCACATTGCCTAAAACCTCCTGCCACTCTTTGGAGCATCTCTCCTGACTCTTCAGAGTGAAGCAGAGTAACAGGAGAGACAATTTTCAAACGAATAAATGAATGAGCTATTAGAAAAGGTTTCTGTGAAGTCACTCTGGTGGATTGGCTGGATGGGGAACGTGAAGAACAGGAAATGGAAGGTGACACCCAGATGTTAAGTCTGAGCAATGATGCTTCAGTGCCACAGACTGGTGAAAGCAGATGCCAGAGACTCCCTTTTCTAGGGAACAGGGTGGGGTGAAAAGCCATCTTCTATTCCAGCTTTGTGGAATTTGAGATGCCTGCCAGGTGCACTTGTGCAGACGTCCAACATTCAATTGGACACACGTCTGTAGCTCAGGGGAGAAGTCTGGAAAAGCAACCTAAATCTGAGCGTCATCCACACGTTGGTAATATTCAAATCAGGAAGAGCGTGTCAAGAGAGGGTTGAGACTTGGCCGGCAGGAAGCCACAGTCCTGGAGACAATGGGGGTGGGGGGAGGGGGTTGAAAAGGATAGAGAATGGGCAAAAAAGATTGCATGATGGTGGAGCCACAATCGGTGTCTCTTCCCTAGAACAGGATTTTAAATGCTCGAGGTATTTATCGCAGTCTGAGGGCCACGCGCAGTCTCACTGGAGGTAAGAATTCCACGGAACTGAGAAGATGGAGAGCATTTTGGATTTCAGGGGTAGTTTGGACATAGTGAAGAGGAGAAACGAAGGCCGTGTGTTCAGACAAACCGCAAGGATCCGACGTCCCCCTTTCGTTTATTTCCACCAGAACTTGATGACTCTGGGACAACGGCTTCCAAATCGAACAGCTGGAATGTGATCTCCATCACATACGCTGAGGAAGCTGGAGCTCCCATAGCTTTTTATCCTGTGTATTAATAAGTCGTGGGGATGCAAAAGGAGAAAATTTAGTTAGGATAATGTTGTGTTCTTCTGTGTGGGATTATGAATCCTTAATGTTATTGTCTCTGCTGATGTTTGTTGCACGAGGAAAAGGCAGCTGGCTCTCTGTGGTTTTCACAGGAAGACATCCACCTCACCAGGCTCTCACAGTGAGAAAAATTTTAAATGCGTAAATGAAGATCGATCATTTTCCCAGTCCCATTGCTTCCCTTTGTGGTGTTTTTTGCCCCGAGATTATACAAACGGATGGTTTTATGGCCACTGCACATCGCACAGCTGTAAATGCAGTATATAATCCTACCAGAAATTATTCAGAAGTGGGGGGGGGTATGGAAACACTGGGTAACGCCGTCAAGTTCAAAACCTGCGTGTGTCACCCTACCCCACGTAGCTCATATTGGTCACATAAGTTAGAAATAACCTAAAGCTGAATTTAAATCGTAGGCATGGCTCCTTGGAGCATTGCTGGCATTGTGCTTTCTCCTTTTATCTTTTTCTTTTTTAATGTGGGTTGTGCCAAATGCAAAAAAAAAAAAAAAAAAAAAAGTAAAGAAAGAAAGAAAAAAAGTTTTATCTTTGTCGTTCTCTGCAGATCTGTTTTTTTTTTTTTTTTTTCTTGAAAGGAGGGCAAACTTAGCCTGCCCCATTTGAGCTGTGGCCCCCAGTATACCAGGGTCACCAAAGGTGCTATTTTCCTTGCAATGCGCTAATTTTCAAAACAATAGCGTTTTACAGTCATTCAGGGGGAAGCCCCAGGAGCGGAAAACAATATTGAAATTAAGCTTAGTGTGTGAAAAACATTATGTACTTTTCTTCCCACTCCTCGGCCTTGATGTCTCTGTTCTCTGAGCCATAACATCGCCATAAAACCTCACAGCCACGCTGGAGCGCGTCACTTTGCTGATACCTAGGGGGGTGAGGCCCTCGCGAATCTTGGCTCTTCCACGGCTAGAAGCTGATTAAAACGCGCTGGCTTGAGCTCTGTTCCTTCCCGGGCTTCCTCCCTCCTTGCCAACTACCAGCGGTCACCGACAGGGCTCCCCGGTCTGCCTCTGCCAAGCGAGAGGTTTTGAAATTAAAAATCCGAAGAAACGGTGCCGGGAGCTCTTGATCACGTGGCTTCTCCTTAGGAAACCGCTTAATGAGGCAACTTTCGGCACAACCTCCCAGGGGCGCCCCCCCCCCCCTCGACAGCAGAACGCGGATTTAAAGACACAGGATTTCTTTCCCACACCAGACACAGGCGTTCGAGCGCCTCAGGGTGCAGACCTCCGTCTTCTTGAGAGACAGGGTGACTTTTGCAGGACGTGTGGGGCGTTGGCCGGTGGCCGGTGTAGTCCGTGCGCGTTCCAGGAGAAATTGGCGAACGGACCAAAAGCATCAGGAGAAAAGGAGAATGAGGCACAATTTTCAAATCTCAGCAGAATTTAGGTCACGCTAGGCGCCTGGGTGTGACTGGCTCAGTCGGTCGAGCCTCCGACTTCGGCTCAGGTCAGGATCTCACGGTTGGTTTGTGAGTTCAAGCCCTGCGTCGGTCTCTGTGCCGACAGCTCAGAGTCCGGAGCCCGCTTTGGATTCCGTGTCTCCCTCTCGCTCTGGCCCTCCCCCCGTTCATGCTCTGTCTCTGTCTCAAAAATAAATTAATGTTAACAAAAATTAAAAAAAAAAAATTTAAGGTCATACTGTATGCATGTCTCACTCTGCTTAAAACATTTCCCCCGTCCTTAATGGTTCTATGGAACTATGATATTCATATTTATTTATATAGTAGACCTTTGCATAAGGGTACCAATATTGATCTAATTTATTTTCCTTTATTTATTTATTTATTTATTTATTTATTTGAGAGAGAGAGTGTGCATGAGTTGGGGGGAGGGACAGAGGAAGAGAGAGTAAGCATTATCCACGCTCAGTGTGGAGCCCACCGGGGGGCTCAGTCTCGGGAACCATGAGAACATGACCTGAGCAGAAATCGAGAGTCAGATGTTCAAGCCACTGGGCCACCCAGGTGCCCTTATTTTCTACCATAGCAGGATTCTCGCACAGAGAGTCATGACACCGAGGCTTTTTAATTTCCAGGAAGCAACTTTATTTGTGCCTGCACCGCCTAGTTGGGTCCATACCCCAAGAACTGAGCCCCGCACGATATGTGCCATGGTTTTTTTTTTATACATTTTCTAGTTCTTTGTCCCCCATATATAGTAACACACACAAACGTGTAGTTTGATTAAGTAGTCTCAGTTTACAAGGTCATGAGGGATGTTGTCACGTGCGTGCATAGCCAGGTCACCTTGAAGTTTTCTCTTCCTTTTTTCTCTCTCCTTGAGGAGGGGACCCTCCCACACTATTATTTAGCATTTAAGTAGTTCCTCCCCTCTCCCTCTAATTTTACACTATTATGAATAATAATGAACATTGTTATACAGAAATCTTGGTCCACATATGTGATAATTGTCTTAGGCTCATTTCCTAGCAGTATAATTACCAAATCAAAAGATATAAAACTTTAAAAGACCTGTTAACAAATTACTCTCTAGAAATGTAATAACTTACATTATCACCAGTGGTTCAGGGCAGTATACATTCCAACCCATCATTACCATCACTGATTGTCATTCTTAAAAATAGAAAGAATGAAAGAGAGAGAGAGAAAGGAAGGAAGGGAGGAAGGAAGGAAGGAGGGAGGGAAGTAGGGAAGGAAAGAAGGAAGGAAGAAGAAAGGAAGGAAAGAGAGAAAGAAAGAAAGAAAGAAAGAGAAAGAAAGAAAGAAAGAAAGAAAGAAAGAAAGAAAGAAAGAAAAGAAAAAAAGGAAGGAAGGAAGGAAGGAAGGAAGGAAGGAAGGAAGGAAGGAAGGAAGGAAGGAATCAAGAAAGGCTTTGCCAGTGTGAAAAAGAATTTCATCATCTTAATTTTTATTTCTTTGCTAATGACTCTGAAGTTGTTCATATGTTTAATGTCTATTTACATTTCTTCTATGAGCTGTTCACTTAGGACATTTGCTATTTTTCTGTTGGGATGTTAGCGATTTCCTTTTTAATTTGTCAGAACTCATTACTGATTATAGCTATACTGTTTTACTTTTGGTCACCATTCTTTTTTATTATTATTATTGTTACAAACATGTTTCCAGTTTGTCATTAGCCTTTTAATAATGACCAATTTTTTTTTAAAGCTTTAATTCTTAGTGATGTAAGTTTTTCTTTCTGAGTACTTGCATTGGTTTTATGCATTGGTTGGAGTCTTTCTAACTCCAAATTAGTTGGTCTAAGGCTTAAGGTCACTGTGGGGTGACTGGGTGGCTCAGTGGGTTGAGTGTCAGACTTTGGTTCAGGTCATGATCTCGCAGTTCATGAGTTCAAGCCCCGCGTCAGGCTCTGTGCTGACAGCTCAGAACCTGGAGCCTGTTTCTGATTCTGTGTCTCCTTCTCTCTCTGCCCCCCTCTCACTTGTGCTCTGTCTTTCTCTCTCAAAAATAAACACTAATTTTTTTTTGAAAAAGATGTGGCAACAAGGTCACTGCTCATATTTTTAAAATAATTTTACTTTAAACACGTAAAACTTTGATGGACCTGGGAATTAATTTTGGTGTGCGGGTGGCATCATCAGAATCCAATAAACAATCTATCACTTTCTTAACTATTAAAGACATGCATGCACTGGGACTTATTTGGGGACAAAATATTCTATTACATTCATTATTAATTCTTGTAGACCATAGTATTTTAATTGTTCCTTGTGAATTCTCATATCTGATCACACAATTTTATTCTCGTCTTTCTGCCATTGCAAACTTGTTACATATGCTTGCGTATTTATTCTTTTAGATGAACGTTAGAAACATCTTGTCAAAGTTAGAAAGAAAAATGTCATCAGGATTGTACCAAATTGCTTTAAAATTACAGACAGTTCTCACTGAGCATAATTAACTGGAATTCTTACCACGTGAGTGTGTAAAACAAGGCGTCTGTCCAATAAACACATATTTTCGTTAACACAGTACCAAGCAAGGTGAGAACTGCCTGAAAAAATCAGTGAATATATTTTACCCATAGTCTTCTTATACAGGAACATCATCCATCCTGTGTAAATACCCTGTGAAAATATTTATAGCTTGGAATCTATATTCCAGGCATATAAATTAATACACTAATTACGTTACATTTTCATTTTAAGATCTCTAAGGAAAACATTAGAGTGTTCTTCTTCTAGGTTGAATACATTGCAAGGTACTTCCTCCTTATTTTAAATTTATTTTAAGTCAAACCTCCTCCCCCCACCGTTTTTTTCTTTTTCTTTTTGACAGTAACTTTTAACTACTTATGCTCTTAAATAGCAAAGTTACTGATTTAATAAAATATTTATCTTGTGTCTGATTTTTGTAGTCCCCTATTAATCTAAAAAGAGACCTTTTTTTTCCTATTTATTCTCTTCAGAGTTTTGGAATAGTAAGGTAACTCTTACCCACTCCTTATTCTCTGATTACATTTTTTATTTTCTTTCTTTTCTTCTTCTTTTTTTTTCTTTTTTTTGTATTCCTTGCTTTCAATTCATATCTTATTGATTTGAAGTTATCTATAATTGCAGAACAAGTTTAAATAGCCCTAGTGATGGGGCGCCTGGGTGGCTCAGTCGGTTGAGCATTTAACTTCATCTCAGGTCATGATCTCGAGGTCCGTGAGTTCAAGCCCCTCATCAGGCTCTGTGCTGACACCTGGGAGCCTGGAGCTGCTTCAGATTCTGTGTCTCCCTCTCTCTGCCCCTCCCCTGCTCATGCTCTATCTCTCTCTGTCTCAAAAATAAATAAAAACCTCTAAAAAATTTTAAAAAATAGCCCTAGTGATAACAGATAACACTTAATAGTTTTTTGTTTGTTTGTTTGTATAATTTAAATTGGTCTGCCTCCTGTGTTTCATTGTTGGGAATTATGTTGACTCTCAGTTTAAGGTAAATAATCTTTTTTTTTATATTAAATAAGAATCCTTTTTCTAATTTTCTTAGAATTTTATCAGAAATATATTCTGAATATCATTCAAACTTTTAAACTTTTAGTAGGGTTTTAGAATATGTTTCTTTTGAAACTTGTTAATGTAATATACTATGGTAATATATTTACCAACACTGAAATAATTTTGTGTCTTGAAGAGAAACCTTACTTGGTTGAGGGAGATAATTTTTTATTACACTAATGAATAATTTCCCTCAGAATTATTAAGATTTTTAAATCATATATTAATAAGTGATTTTGCGTTATCATTTCTTTTTTTTACACTTTATGTTTTTTTGATTTATGGTTATGATAGTTTAATAAAAATTACCTTTTTTGGTCTGAAAACATGTATTTATGTATGTATGTATGTATTTTTCAACATTTTTTAAATGTTTATTATTTATTTTTGAGAGAGAGAAAGAGAGAGAACGTGAGCAGGGGAAGGGGAGAGAGAGAGGGAGACACAGAATCCGAAGCAGTTTCCAGGCTCTGAGCTGTCAGCACAGAGCCGATGTGGGTCTTGAACCCACGAACCATGAGATCATGACCCGAGCTGAAGTTGGACACTTCATCAACTGAGCCTCCCGGGTACCTCTATATGTATGTATTTTTTCAGTTTTACTTATATTTACATACTCTGCACCCAACATGGGGCTTGAACTCACGGCCCTGAGATCAAGAGTTGCAAGGTCTTCCAACTGAGCTGGTTAGGTACCCCCGGACTGAAAAAGTTTAAATAGCATTAAAATAATTCCAGTTTTGAAAAATGTTTCCAGTGTTGTGTTCACACATAAGGTGTTCTAGCATTAAGCCCGTTTTGAAATAATTTTTTGATAATGCATTTATTTTCTTTCTGGGTTATTGATGTTTTCCTCTTATTGCTTCTTTGGCTTATCGTGGAGGATCTGCTATTTTCCCAGAAAGCTTTCATCTTTATTGAGACTTACCAATCTGTTTACAAAGTTGTGTGCCATTATGTTAATATAAAATATGTCCATTTTCAGCAGCTGCATCTGGCACATACCCTCTTACCATACAAACTCCCTTCCCTGAAGCCACCAACTGTTATTCCTGTGTGTTCTCAGGGAGGCCCGGGTGTTCAAATACAGGTCCTGTCAACTCAGGCACCTGACGTTATCCCCTGCCCTCCTTGATCTTCTGGGGCTTCCAGGTGTGTAGACAGCTGTTTCTTTCCATGGAGTACCATGTCTGCAAAACCTAGTAAATCCCCTTGGGCCGTAGGCACCTCTGTTTCTACTGGCCCCCACCCTATCTCCTCAGTACTGCTGCTAACTCCCTCTTCCTTAATGTACATTCGTAAGTTCCTGTCTCCTCAAGGCACGTAACCACTAGTGGAACTCTAGTTCCGTCAAGAAGTAACTCTCTATGCTCTGTTGCTATACTCCCCCACAAGGATACTCAGGTATCAGCAAAGGAGAATCTGACGCAAGGTGTCTGGGATGGGATCCTCCATGTTCTGCTTGGTTAACATGTCCTCAAAATGTACCTGAAGCACCTTATGAATGTTTAGTTTGAATTGACAAAAGGCTGGAGTTGAAGACAAGTCATGGTGAAAAAGACCATGGTGCTCCCAGAACCAGTTCTCTCTGTTGCCCGAGGCTTTGTTGATGGGGAAGCCTTGTTTCCCTTGACCACGAGTACTTCCTAAAGAGACTCCGCAGCTCTTCCTATAAATAGATGGCAGCAACCAAGCATGGCTATTTGCTAAAGAGGAAAACATGGAACTTAGCGGAGAGCTGGGTTCTTCTACTGTATGTCTATTCATTTTATTTAATTTTTTGAATGTTTATTTTGAGAGAGAGAGAGGGAGAGAGAGACAGAGTGCACACACATGCACAAGCAGGGGAAAGGCTGAGAGAGAGGGAGAGAGAGAATCCGCTGCAGCTCAGAGCCCCACACGGGGCTTGATCTCATGAACCCTGAGTTCATGACCTGAACCGAAATCAAGAGTCAGACGCTTAACCAACTGGGCCACCCCGGTGTCCCTTATTTATTTATTTTTTTAATAACACATTTTATTTGCTAAAAAGCTAACAGCTTTGGCTTAGTTCAAAGCTGATCGGTTGAAAAAGCTTACAATAACAGGAAGATAGGTTAAAGGATGGGCAAAATGATTTTAGAAGTTTAATATTACAAAATAGCTATTTTCATGCACATATATCGAAACACAAGGATGGGTAAATCAACATCATGCAAACACAGGAAATAAAAAAGCTTTCATCATGCATTTCATTTTCTTGATCCTTGCTCTATCCCTGTTTTGACTTGTTATGCTTTGAGAATTCAAAATGTTCATCTGTATCTATTTTTTCTATCTTGCCTAGATTAGATAAGGACTATTATCTGTTTTGCTTTGTTCTGCTCAAATGTATAGCTGAGGGCTTTATGAATCAATTTGATTTATTTAATTTTCACTTTAGTATTTATTTATGTTTTATTTATTTCCCCTAACTTTTTTATTGGATTATTTTATTAGGCATTTGAAGCATTTGTTTGTGTCTGTGAATCTGTCTTTAAGTGTTTACAGATTTGGTTGCATTATCTTATATTTAATTATGTTATCCTATTTTTATTTTCTGAAATGTAGTTAATTGTAGTTTTTATTTCTTTTCTGACCTAATCTGTATTTAGAAGATGCTATTTGTTGCTATAATGTTAAGTTTTAAAGTTCCAAATGTTTTAGAAATTTATACGATTTATACACTTCATACGATTCTGGGGGCCCCTGGGTGGCGTAGTCGGTTGAGCGTAGGACTCTTGGTTTTGGCTCAAATCATGATCTCACCTTTCATGAGTTTGAGCCCCATGTTGGGTTCTGTGCTGAGTTTGAGCCCCATTTTGGAGCCTGCTTGGGTCTCTCTCTCCCTCTCTCTCTGCCCCTCCCCTGCTCACTGTCTCTATCCCTCTCTCAAAATAAATAAACATTTAGAAAACAAAATAAACTTACACGATCCCACTTAAATTTACAAGATTAGTTACTAGCTGTTGTAATATATTCTGAGAATGTGTATGGCTTGTATATTTTTTCACTGAAAACTCTATTGAGGTTTAGTGTACCCTTGAAAAAAAAAGAGTATTCTCCTTTTGTATTTACAGTTTGATATGTCTTTTTCCAGAGCGCCCATTAATTCAAATAGTCTTTATTAGTGTATTAAAATACCTTATGTCTTTGTTTTGCACACCTGACTTAGCAAAAACTCAAATGACATTACAGTTATTACAGTTCTCTTATACCTCTGAGAACTTTGGATTTATATTTCTATAGCTAATCAATCATGGCCATGGTTTGACCTTTTAGGGTATGAAATGAATCTTTTTTTTTCTTTTACCTTAAATGCTTATATGGTATATAATTAGTATTTTCCACAATACTGTAATTATACTTTAGTGAATCTTTCTTAGTATAGTATATACTTGCTGTAAGTGCAGATTTCGAAACACCAGCAGAGTTTAAATTCTGATTCTGCCTCCTCAGTACTCTGTCCATTTCCTCATTTATAAAATGAGTTATTTCAGTTAGGATCATCTAGCTGATCTCCAATTCAAATCAGTTTGGTGTCATTCTTCCTCATTTCTTTGAAATGCCCTCTGCTGCGCATCTTCTGGGTGTTAGTTTCACTCTCAGGCTGGCCTTGCACACGGTTGTAAGAGGGTTGCTGCAGTGAAAAGCTTCACATCCACTGACCATGATGCTTCACGTCCAAGAACTTGGAACCTTTTTTCACCAGCTCCTCTTTACCTCTCATTGGTCTCAGGAGACCGATGGAAGCTGGAGGCCTTGTCAGATTTGTTTCTGAGCAAGGCTGAAGGGGAAGGCTAACCACTTGATAAAAATTGGATCTATTAGGGTGGAAAGGGCCGCTGAGGGGGCTCAGTCAGTTAAACGTCCCACTTCGGCTCAGGTCATGATCTCGCCGTTCGTGTGTTCCAGCCCTGCGTCAGACTCTGTGCTGACAGCTCGGATTAGAGCCTGCTTTGGATTCTGTGTCTCCCTCTCTCTCTCTCTGCCCCTTCCCCACTTACGCTCTGTCTCTCTCTCTCTCAAAAATAAACATTAGGGGCGCCTGGGTGGCTCAGTCGGTTAAGCCGCCGACTTCAGCTCAGGTCATGATCTCGCGGTCCGTGAGTTCGAGCCCCGCGTCGGGCTCTGTGCTGACAGCTCAGAGCCTGGAGCCTGTTTCAGATTCTGTGTCTCCCTCTCTGACCCTTCCCCGTTCATGCTCTGTCTCTCTCTGTCTCAAAAATAAACATTAAAAAATTAAAAAAAATAAACATTAAAAGATTATTAGGATGGAAAGAGTAGAAATCCATAATGAATGACAATAATAGCATTACCTCATATTGGATGAGGGTGTCTCAGTAAAGCAATGAAAAGTGTGTGGCACATTGTAAGTGCTTAATAAATAAAAATGCTATTATTATTAATCTTTTCATATTGCTTTGTATTTCCTCATGAGCAGCTTGTATTTCAGTTTTTAAAATCTAGTTTGGATCCTGCTCCTCAATGAGAGAACTTATACCATTTTGTACATTCCCATAATTTCCATTTACTAATTGGTTCTGCCATCTTGTCTTACAAACTATTGGATATTCTGTTTTCCTTTAAATTGCCTTGATTCTGTGCTTTTTGCTCTCTGAAATGTATACATTTTCTCCTCAGTGGTTTCTTAAGTATAACTTATTTTTAATTTCATAACTGGTTACATTTAAAATTAAAAATTGCTTGAGCCTATGAGTTTTTTCCTAATCTCTTTAAGATCAGTGTAGGAAAATGTGCTTTTATTTTCCTAATTCCCTGGCATTTGTCCATATGATTCTGGCTAACAGAAACAAATTATTAGTTAGTTTGTTTTAATGTAGTTTAGTTTCTTCTTCGAGAATTCACAAAACCAGAACGTTCTCATGTATCCCTTTGGCTGTATCTTCCCGGTGCCCTGTTCACACTAGTATTCTTTCCCCGTAGGGAGTGTCCTGTGCAAATCTCTGAGATAGTCTACAGTCTACTATCTCACTGCCATGAAACTCAAGAAAAGAAAATATAACAGGTTTCCGGGAGGGAACAGTCTGGAAAATGCAACTGTATACAGTGGAGACAACAGTTTATATCATTATGCTCAGCAGTGTTTTTAGAGTTTTTCAGAAGTCTCGATTCCAAACAGAATCTTACTTTCCCTTTCAATAAGCAAACAGTCCAGGTAAATGATTTCCCCAAGACAAAAGAGCAGTCTTGTTTTTAATTTGAATTGAAATGTACACATTAAGAGAAATACAGACATGATATTTAGCCTTGAAATGTAGTATTCCTTCTCATTGCGTCCACTTAAAAGCGTGGATGTGTGGTCTTGGGGCGCCTGGGTGGCTCAGTCGGTTAAGCATCCAACTCTTGGTTTTGGCTCAGGTTATGGTCTCATGGTTTATGAGTTCAGGACCTATGTCGGGCTCTGTGCTGATAGTGCTGAGCTTGCTTGGGATTCTCTCTCTCTCTCTCTCTCTGTCTCTCTCTTCCCCTCCCCCACCTGAGCACCCATGCACACACTCTCTTTCAAAATAAATAAGTAAACTTAAAAAAACGATTTGAAAAAAGTCATGGGTGTGCAGTCTCAAATATAATACCCTGTTAAAGGGGCAAGGGGCTGAGATTAAAGAAATCATCCAAGATGGCTTCCTTTATCATGTCATCTGATACCTGCCAAAGTCTTGAAACCTAGTGAATGTTATGAGATATGATGTCCCTTAGAAGCCTACCTCACAGTAAGTGGGATGAGACATGAAGGCAATGGCTTCTATTTCCAAATTCCTTTAGAATGGCACAGGTGTGGGAAGACATCAAAGAAATGGAAGAGGTCAGATCTTTTTGACGTGACCAACTTGATAAGCATTAAACATAATGTGTATATCTATATATCCATATATATCTATATATATAAAATGAGAGCTTATTTAAATCTGACTTGGAATTAGTCACCCTGCTTCCTAGAAGAGGCAGGGGTTAGGCAGGTGACATAGAACAAGTAACACCACTGCCTCTACTATCCTTTCATGCCACTAAAGGAAGAGCCACTGAGAGTAGGTGGCCTTTTGTGTCGGAGAAGCACATCAAAGACCTTTGGTGTACCAATGTGGGCCCCAAGACAAATAGCCTCCAACAAAGGGAAACCAGAGTTCAGCATGCAACTAAAAATATGGAACCGGACGTACAAGAAACATGTGGTCTTGAAATATATATTTAGAATAAATGTACATAGAAGTGACCATGGCCTTAAGAGCCATACACCCAAGATCCACTATAAAAAGATCACAGGTCAATTCCAGTGGAGTAATGATTTTCAGATTGTTTTGGTGGAGGCTACTTAGAAAAAAAATAATCGGCTCATAAATATCACTTTGTCATATTTAAATTATTTTGCAAAGACAATTGCAAGTGAAATGTCGTGCAGTTTGAATGTTTACATCTTGAGAAGCCAATGGATTATTAAAAACACGTTCACTTTCTTAATTACTTGACTATGATCTAGTTCCTAACAAACAGTGATGATCATTTAAAATAACAATAGTAATCGTAATAATGATAAAACATAGACTTAATCTCACTTGCTTTGTCATATGTCGTATTTTTATAAGCCTGGAAAGGAAGCTGTAAGTCTCATTTTCCTAATGGAGAAATTAAAGCTCAGATGGCTTAAAGCAAGTGACTGACTTAACATTCAAACCTTGACTGTCCTGGTCTGAGTCCAATAACTATTCTTTTTTACTATATTATACCTACTGTTGTCAAAATAGTTCAATGAAAATGATTTGCTGTTCTTAGGAACACACTCCTTCCAATTTCCATTAGAATCAAACACACCAGCTATGCATAAATAATCACACATCCCCTGGGTCCAGGCAATACTGATCACTCACATGACAGAAAAAGCAGGGACTAAAATTATTTAGAAAAGCCAAGCTACAGTGTCTCATGATATAGCAATGTCTGAACAGGGCCCATCAATAATCATGATTGAAGTCCAGGTATGATCTGTCGTGAACTGATAGAAATGCTAGTCCAAATTTCGCCCTCTCGTGTCTGATGTTTGTTGCAGTGACCATGAATTCTTCAGGGTTACGTTGACCACTCAGTTGATGTCGCTGGAAGTTGTGTTTTGAATGTGCCATTTTGGCCCATTAACGAAGAAGCCTCTGCAGGCCATTGCGAGGGAGGGATGACACTAAAATACTACTAATAAGACATCACAGAGCTATGAACCTGCTTGAATCTTTAAAACTCATTCAAAGTGCCAAATATCCTTGACAGTGAGTGTGGCATTTATGGAGCACTGCTCTGTCCAATGTTGCAGTAAATACCTTGGAGGATATAAAGACATATAAAGTATGTAGTAAAGGAGCTTACTAGCCAGAAGTGTAGGACAGAAATTAAACACATAAAACAATCAGTGAGCAAAAAGTTGCCGCTGTAATTAGTTGCTCCATTGTTTGGTGTGATTTTAATGTGTATATACACCCCGTAAGGAAATATGTGTGCCTGTATGATCGGAGACATATCTACATATCAAAAAGTTGCAGAGGTAATGTCACTTCTCAAAGAGTTTGTTTATATCAGAGAATTTATTTGCCTCCAAACGAATCAGTTTTATTATCACCTGCGGAACTGTTGGAAGCAAATAGTCCTTAGAATCGAGGCCAATAAAAAGAGCACACTGATAAATTTTTTCTCGCCCTTTGGCACAGCTGTTCTGCCTCTGTGATATGTGATCAACACAACTCAAGACTGCACACCAAATCACTCCTCTGCATCGACAGGCAAACTAGTACATGGGTGGACGCGGGGGTGGGGGGGCGTCTATCCTCTGAAAGACATGAGGTTTCTTGTTGGGTCCCCAAATCAAACATCATGGAAATAAAACACATGTTTTGAAGAAAGTTTTCTTTTCATGGACTCTGTCCTTATTCGCAAAACATGCTTTGGGGATGTGTCTGAAATATGATGGAATGTTCAATCGATATGATATAGTTGAGACAATACATACTAGTAAATGGCATCACGTTATTTCTGGTAATGTCTGCAGATGGGTAGGTACGATTCAAAGAAAGGCAGAGATAAAATGTAGCAACTTGGTTTTTTGAAAATCATTAAAGTACGGGAGGTTGCTATTGAGGAAACACTGCGAGCTGATAATTTGTAGAATTTTAACTTTTACGTCAAAAGGACATGCAGACTTATGATTTCAAAATGGAAATAACCGTTTGTCACTTAACTAGCACAACATCCTGGGGCAGTCCTTGGATGTCTTATTGGTCAGAGTTATGGGTTGTGGAGAACAGAACCCCCCCGGCCAGTTTCAGAAGACATGACTGTATAAAGGGGGCTTGGGGTTTAAAAGGAATCTGATAAATATTGTCTTAGGTTTTTCTCCACCTATAATGGGTCTGGAGTGTATGTTGAGTGAGCCAGTCTGCTGGATCTGGTACAGAGCTCCAAGCAATATACTCAATTGACCTAAATTTAGGTTAATTAAAATCTTGATGTCTAAGAATCATTTATGGGTTTTTTAAAGCATTTTTCTGTAAGGTTTGCTTTTGCTAACATATCCAATAGCAAAAATAAATACATGAATTTTTGCTCTGTAGGACACCCATGGAACTAATAATACATACTAGGCAAGTATGTAACTTGGGTGATTTGGGAGGAAACAAAGAGGGATCAAATAAACTCTCTGCCTTTAAGATTCTTCTGCGGGGCAAGTGTTGAAGTTTGAACACTTTGCACTTTGATCGTTAGTCTTATGTAGCTTTATAGTTGACAGTTATGAACTCTGTGACATTCTATTCATATATGGTGTCCTTATTTTGAGAGAGAGTAGAATTCTTCCCATTGACCATGTGATTTTGGATTTTAAACCTGGTGGAGATGTTTTGAAGGAAAAACAGGGGTCATTTTCCTGGAAAATAGGTAGGCAGACTCTATGTCTTTGATAATACTGGGCGAAAAGTGAAGTGATGAATCATTGTATAGTTTATGGGTTGCCTGACTGAATTACTGTTCACTAAATTCCCAGTTATCATTCACTGCTTGAATGTTAAAAAACTGATTAAAAGGAAATCTGTCAAGTTTGGAAATCAACTCATTCCTGTTCTTGGCTCTAAAACTAACTCCAGATGAAGTTCACCTGACAGTAATCAGATTCAGGGTCTCCGGCCAACATATATTACAATCTAGAACATATACTCGGCCAACTGGGCCATTCTGGGTGGCAGAATGTAGCAGGAAAAAACCCGTAAGCAATGGGGCCTGCCACACAGAGTGCTAAACTGTCAGGTTGTTTTTTTTTTTTTTTCAGATTCTGTGGCTCAGGCACCCGCCAAGCAGGAGATTTGTGATGAATAGCGCCCATATTGATTTTTCCATAATGGAGTGTAAAAGAAAAATGGACAGGTTTTGTTGCAGGTACTTTCATGGGGCACTAAATTGGAGGATTAGTTGCAAACAGCAGTACTGATAAAGTCTGCTGTCCATCTTGATGGTTGGGTCTTTCTATTAAAATGACACATAAATAACCTATTATATCCCCCACCCATGGAAATTCAAATGCACCTGTCAACTTGATAAAGCACTTGCCTGGAGGGAAGCATTGTTTACATTTTTACTCTATTCTCCGGAAAAAAGTGAGATTCTAATTATTTCTCCCACTGTAAATTAATGCTGACTGTGATGGTTAGCACATCTCTGTATTGTTACATCTTTTGGAAAGTTAAATAATAGAACTGATCCATCATGTATTATACAACGTGTATTTTATGACAGCCTTCCCTAAGCTCTTCCATCTTCTCTCTATAAATGCTCATTTCGTCTCTAACTTGGGCGCTTTCGGAGTCTTTCTTTTTTCTATCCCATGAGGACTCTTTGTTGATACCCAGTTAATTCCAAAACTCTCAACTTCCACCCTCTGTAGCCTGCCTTATTTCTTTCCCTTTTGGAAAGACATATACGATTTTCAGCCCACGACTACTTGTTTTTAACCATCTAATGTCACTTTTAGCCTCCGCCTGGGATTTTTTTCCCCGTTAGATGTATCGTGTTTGAAGACAACTCATTTGACTACATTCAGAATGTCCACTCGTAAGTAATTGGGTTGATTTTTCTTCAGAATAAACTCACCTTTTCTTTGTTCTTGTTGTTAACTTTCGGTTGATATTTGTCACAATAGTCACGCTCAATAATGCCTACAATAATAAGCTCTTCATTTCCCCCGACTTATCCCATAAATTTCTACCTCAACTTCTCCTTCCTCATCCTTCCCACACACTAATTCCTATAAAAAGAAAATTGTTTCTTCATGGGAAGAAAGCACATAGGGACACATAGTCTCTATGAATTCCTATAACAACTCAACAACAGTTACCTAAAGTAACCTAAGGTTTAAGATTATAAAGTACCATGGGGTGCCTGGGTGGCTCAGTCGGTTGAGCGTCCGACTTCGGCTCAGGTCATGATCTTAGGGCCCGTGAGTTCGAGCCGCGCTTCGGGCTCTGTGCTAACAGCTCAGAGCCTGGAGCCTGCTTCCCATTCTATGTCTCCCTCTCTCTCTCTGCCCCTAAACCACTCACATTCTGTCTCTGTCTCTCTCAAAAATAAATAGATATTGAAAAAAGAAGAGTATAAAGTACCTTCTAATCCTGAATCTAGTGTTTTCTATTGTTTCCTGTTCACAGACACTCACTAAGAGCGCTGTGTTTCTTAAACTCTAGGTAGCCTGTAGGTGACCTCGGAATTAAAAGCCCCTGAAAGGTAGATTCAAGAGATGAAGTGCAGCTGCCTATTTGAAGATCTCTGTACAGATATTTCTAGAATTATGGTGGAGACAGAATGCCATGCCTTCTGCACTCTGTGTACAGCCTACACAGGATTTTCTTGAAGTATCTCCAGGGGTGAATTGATTCTTTCGTTGCTCTTTTTCTCCAGTTTGTGAATCTCAAGCCGATCTCTAATACCTGTATGTTCCATCAGTGAATTCCTGCCTGAATTCAAGATATTACCCCACAAAATCACTGGCAAACTTCAATTGGGCATCTGTAGCATAAACAGTTTAAAAATTTGTAAATACCCTCCATTGAGCCAATTTAACAAAAGCTAAATTAGTGACAATCAAAACCTTTTAGCTGAAATAGTCAGGCAATTTGAATAACTTCATTAATGTGAACTTTTTTTTGTTTTAAAATTAGTTTTTAAGAATCAACTTATGTGTCTTTAAAATCTCTTCAATTTTCCCATCAATCAAGAGATATTGATATATTCTTATGGTCTCCAAGTAATTATGCCCAAATGTTTTAGAAAAACATGGCAGTGTATTATCGGTCAGTTATTATTTTGTTTACATTCTTTTTTACATTATCTTGAAAATTATATGTTGGAATGAGAATTTGGACATGAATTTTATTTCCTCTATGCCTCCTTTCTTAGGAAATGGGTAGACTAAATGTCTTATGTGAGAGTTTTGGTTCTCTTAAGAGACTGAAGAGAAAAATAAAGGATGTCAGAGAATTGAAACCTAATCTGATAGCCGGACAAAACGCAGCTGCTGGTCAACTGTCAATAAAAATAAAGCTGTAGTTTTGACAGAGATAGTAATAAACTGTATTTAAAAGATTACAAAAGGGGCGCCTGGGTGGCTCAGTCGGTTAAGCGTCCGACTTCGGCTCAGGTCATGATCTCACGGTTCGTGAGCTCGAGCCCCGCGTCGGGCTCTGTGCTGACAGCTCAGAGTCTGGAGCCTGCTTCAGATTCTGTGTCTCCCTCTCTCTCTCTGACCCTCTCTCATTCATGCTCTGTCTCTCTCTGTCTCAAAAGTAAATAAACGTTAAAAAAAAATTAAAAAAAAAGATTACAAAAGGTGTTCACTAAAAAAATTCCTTCAGTCTGACATTGCTTAAAATCTGGATTAGAACCTTTTTTTTAAATTTATTTTTAACGTTTATTCATTATTGAGAGATAGAGAAAGACTGAGCATGAGCAGGGGCGGGGCAGAGAGAAGGGGAGACCCAGAATCCGAAGCAGGCTCCAGGCTCCGAGCTGTCACCACAGAGCCCAAGGTGGGGCTCGAACTCACAAACTGTGAGATCATGAGCTGAGCTGAAGTCGGATGCCCAACCCACTGAGCCACCCAGGCGCCCCAGAACCTTTTTTAATTACCCAGAAAATAGAGGTGCTTGGTTTCGTGTGTGTGTGTGAGTGTGTGCATATGTGTGTTTATAAGAGAGACAGAAACAGAGAGATACACACAGAGGCAAAGAGCACAAGTGAACACTGATGTCCTCCTCTTAACTAACCACTCATCCATTTTCCAGTCTCACGTCAAGTAAACTGAGTACACAAGAGAAACTAGTAAACATGTCACCACACGCTACCTGAAATAAACAATTCACAAATTCACTGCTCCATTCTATTGATATACAGGGAGATGCTAATCTGCCTGGTGTATAGCCGGTAGAATTTCATAGCAGATGAGTTTCGTGCTAAATTTTAACTAAAATCTTGGAAATATTTATTTCCTCTGGTCTCTTAAGTGAGAAATGCATGGTAATCATTGTCCTGTGTCTTGAATTTCCGGTTCCTAAGACGGATAGATCAATGGATAACATTTACGTATTTTGGCCTTGTACTCTTTCAGATTATAGCAAAGTTGAAGAAAACAGTTCTGTTAACAAGTAAGTTTATCATGATTTGCTGATCTCTAGAAACTTGAGAAAGTGAAAACACTGACGTATGGCCCTCAGTCTTGCATTTCTTATGTATTCTCAACCTAATGCACATTATCACTCTAATATCTTACTACATTTCAGAGGTTGAAATTCTCTTAGAAATTACTGAGTTCAATAACTCCATTTTACCACTGAGGAAAATGAGAAATCAAGAATTTTGCCCAAATGATAAGAGTACAAATCCAGGGGTGCCTGGGTGGCTCAGTTGGTTAAGCAACTGACTTCAGCTCAGGGCATGATCTCACGGTTTGTGAGTTCGAGCCCCATGTCGGACTCTCTGCTGTCGGCACCCAGCCTGTTTCAGATCCTCTTTCTTCCTCGCTCTCTGCCCCTCCCCCGCTACACCACTCATGTTCTCTTTCTCTCAAAAATAAACACACATTAAAAAAAAGAATACATTGGGGCGCCTGGGTGGCGCAGTCGGTTAAGCGTCCGACTTCAGCCAGGTCACGATCTCGCGGTCCGTGAGTTCGAGCCCCGCATCAGGCTCTGGGCTCTCAAATGAAGTAATAAAAAAAAAAAAAAAAAATTAAAGTGTTCTGGGTTTGTCCTTGGTCCAAGAAAAGAACTGAAGGAAAACATTTGTTCAATATTTACTTATTTACTTTTTAAAAATTTTTTAATGTAAACTCAAATTAGGGAACCCCAATAAGAATAAATAACAAATATGTATAATTTTTAAAAAAATTTTTTCCCTTTATTTTTGAGAGAGAAAGAGAGACGGAGAGAGACAGATGGGGAAGGGGCAGAGAGAGGAGACACGGAATCCGAAGCAGGCTCCAGGCTCTGAGCCATCAGCACAGAGCCCGATGCGGGGCTCGAACTCGCCAACTGTGAGATCATGACCTGAGCCGAAGTCGGGTGCTTAACTGACTGAGTCACCCAGGTGCTCCCAAAACGCATAAAATTTTATATTACTGATAGGGTCGATCTCTTAGAAATCAAGAGATACCGCATCATCAGTTTCTATTAGCCACATTAACAACTCTAAGCATTCTGTTTCATGGATTATGCAGTTGCAACATGAATGCACTGATAAGCTAAGTTTCTATAATGCAGTGACCCTTCAGTCTTATGTGAGTATTGTCTTCAACAGGAGGTGCTTTTCACCTCTAAGAAGGAATTGACGTAAAATTTACACAAGGACAAAAAAGTTAAGAAAACAAAATATATAACTCTTAGACCTGGAAGATGCCTTAGAAAATACTTAACCCAATTTTCTCATTTTAGGGGTAAAGAAACCGAGACCCAGAGTTCACTGATGACTGAGGCAGGGTACAGTGTAGGTTCCCAGGGTATTATTCTTCATCAAGGTAAACAAGGCAAGAAGACGGGATATTTCTTTACAGCCAAGTCCCCTCCAAACACTTGTTCCCTATCATTCAATTTCAATAATAAAGAGCACAGATATAACTATTTGATATATATGGTTTAAAGTGAATATAATTTCCTAGCCTCATTGCGGCTAGGGCACGTTGGCAACAATATTTTCCACATGCTTTACAGTTTTAACGTGTGTCCATTAGGGGCACCTGGGTGGCTCAGTCGGTTAAGCGTCAGACTCTTGATTTCACTCTTGATTTCAGCTCAAGTCATGATCTCACGGTTTGGGAGTTTGAGCCCTGTGACGGGCTCCACACTGAACGTGGAGACCGCTTGAGATTCTCTGTCTCCCCAGCTCATGTGCACTCTCTCTCTCTCTCTCTCTCAAAAATAAATAAATATTTAAAAATAAAAAAATAAAATAAAATAAAATACAATACAATACAATACAATAAAATAAAATAAAATAAAATAAAATAAAATGTGTCCTTTAGAGACAAAGTAGACACAGAGTTTAAAAGCCTAGGTTCTGGGGTGAGATGTCCTTGCAGCCATACTTTGGCTCTACTGTTTACTAATTCATCCCAGGTAAGTTAGTTGACTGCCCCCCTCCTTTCCTTCATTTTCTTTACCTGAGATTTGGGGTAATGATAACCACCTAGGTTTACGATGAGGATTAAATGCAATAATTCATGTAAAGCGGATCATTGTCTGTGTTAGTTTCCTGGGGCTGTCATTTCAGAGTGCCACACATGTGGCAGCTTAAACAACAGGAATGTGTTGTCTCATGCTCTGGGGGCTAGAAGTCCAAGGTTAAGGTGTTGGCTGGATTGAATCCTTCTGACAGTTTTGAGGAAAGATCTGTTCCATGCCTCTCTCCTGGATTCTAGCAATTTTCTGGTCAACTTTGGCATTCTTTGGCTTGTAGATGAATCACTTCAATGTCTGCCTTCATATTTATATGACATTCTCCCTGTGTGTTCACATCTCTCTCTCTGTCCAAATTCCCCCTCCCTTTTTTTAAAATAATTTTTAAATGTTTGTTTATATTTGAGACAGCAAAAGCGGGGGGGGGGGGAGTGGGGGAAGGGCAGAGAGAGAGAGACAGAGACAGGCTCTGAGGCTCTGAAGCTCCAGGCTCTGAGCTGTCAGCACAGACCCCAACCTGGGGCTTGAACTCACGAGCTGTGAGATCATGACCTGAGCTGAAGTCAGACACTTAACCTACCGAGTCACCCAGGTGCCCCAAATTCCCCATTTTTATAAAGACACAGTCATACTGGATTAGGGCTCATGCTACTGAGTTTGTATTGATGGAATGCAAAGGCTATTCCCAAATAAGTTCACAGTCATAGGTACTGGGATTTAAGACTTCAATATACTTTAAGGGAACAGGATTCAATCCATAGCATTTTCCCCATCCTGAGTTATTCCTTCAGTGTCAGCCAGAGTGAGTCCTTCTCTATAATATCATAGATGTTTCTCCTCTGTTCACAAATGCTTGATGGTTTCTCAATCCAGTTAGCATAAAAGCCATCATTCTTTAGGGGTCTGCACATCCCTGAAGACTTGGCTTCTCGCCACGGACTCCCACCACTTCCATCTGACCTCCTATTTCTCCCCTTTCTCACTTTGTTTCAGTTCTTTTGGTTTCTTTGCTTTTTCTTGAACATAAGGCAAGTGTGCTTTACTCACAGCCATTGCACTTGCCGTTTCTTTGTCTTACGCTAGTCTCCCAGTTACGTCCATGACTGACACACCTTCCCTTCATTCACATTTATTCAACTGTCTGTTTCCCAGAGAGGCTTTCCCCAAATGAAATAAAAGCTCTGAGTAAAAAATTGCAAAAAGTAGCTCTACCTTCCCCACTCCACCCCACTGCCTCATCCCTTATCCTGTTTCCTTTTCCTCCATAGCATGTATGATACATTCAGTTACGTACCCAATGTTTCTCTTCCCTGGCATGCCGTTTGAAGTAAAGCAAGGACTTGGTCTTATTCATTCAGTTCCATATGTCCATATTGTCCTGGTAGGAGGTAGATTTGAGTACATAGATTTTGAGTGGAAGGTTGAATGAATGAACTAATGAATGAATGTGCTTTGAACAGAGCCTTTCATTTTATTTTATTTTATTATTTTATTTATTTGTTTATTTTTAAAATATAATTTATTGTCAAATTGGTTTCCGTATAGCATCCAGGGCTCATCCCAACAAGTGTCCTCCTCAATGCCCATCACCCACTTTCCCCTCTCCCCAACCCGCCAACCCGCCATCAACCCTCAGTTTGTTCTCAGTATTTAAAAGTCTCTTATGGTTTGCCTCCCTCCCTCTCTATAACTATTTTTCCCCTTTCCCTTCCTCCATGGTCTTCGAACAGAGCCTTTTATATAATGAGTCCTAAAATAAGTATTATTTATAATTCTTATACTTAATTGATCTTTTCCCAAATAGTTACTGCTGTGATCAATTTTCAATATGCTGTTTTCCTTTTTTATTTTATTCTGCCCTGGAAAATTCATGCTCAAAGAGAGAACTACATTAAAAAAGGGGGTGGGGGAGGATGGTAAATATGATGATGAAATCAGCAATTGACAAAAATCTCGTGAAATCTCAAAAGGTGTTAATATTCTGGAAACTTAGACTCACTAGAAGTCATTAAACTAGAAGTTTGGTTGAAAGATGAGTGCCAATTTCTCCCATTCTTTTATTTTTCAAGACAAAATTCTGTATCTTTCCATATATAGCCTTTCTCTTCCTTCTAAATCTCAGCCTAGGGGAGATTTCCAGAATGAGTCATTTATTTCCATCACTTCCAGACATGATTTATGCCTCCTCAATTTTTTTTAGAATTTTTAATCTCTCATAGAGCATTTAAAACTTCTTAGTTGTAGGCCACGTGGATGACTTAATCAATTAAGCTCCTGACTTTTGATTTCGGCTCAGGTCATGATCTCACCATCATGGGATTGAGCCCTTAGATGGGCTCGATCCTGACTGTGGAGCCTGCTAGGGATTTGCTCTCTCCCTCTCTCTCTGCCCTTCCCCTGCTCACACACACTCTCTCTGAAAATCAATAAATAAACTTAAAAAAAAACTTCATTGTAAATGGGAATTATTTATATATGTGTCTCACTTCCCTTACTAAATTGTAAATGTAGTGGAACCCAAGATGATATAATTTAACCTGTATATCTCACAACATCTGGCTTGAACGAGGGACTCAAAAACATTGTCGAATAATGAAAAAGGACCTAGTTTTAAAGCACAAATGATACCCACCGATTTCTTTTATGATTGTGAAAAATGATTGGGAAACATTCCCTGGTCCTGAAGAGGAAGATATTAAATTAAATAGAGTCCCTTTTTTATGCCATTAAACCATTATTAGTCCAGTCAAAATAATAGTTCTTTACTTGTTGAGCTGTTTAATAAGACAATTAATTATCATATAATAGCTTTGGAGTCAAGGTTTATATGCGTGCAAAGGGGTATTATTCCAGGAGACTTATGACATAGGCAATCTTTGGCTTGTGGGTGGAGTGGGTGGATGATATGATAAGATAGCAGCTGAAAAAACTTCAGTAAATTAGGAAATAAGGAATCACAACTTGCATTGTGGGAAGCTGGTGGAGAGTTCACCTTGCCTACACTTCTGATGGAGTGGTCTTAGAATTTTTTTTTTTTTTAATTACATACAAGAGCTGTTGTTTTGCATATCCATTTTGGATCTGGCCAAAATGAATCAATGTCAGCAGCTTCAAAGAGCTAAAGAGGCATGTTTAGGCATGGCAAAAACAAAACAAAAACCGGGTGCCTTCAACACTGAACCAATTCAAATCACTTAATTCACGTACGTGTTCCTTCGACGAATACATATGTGGGGCCCCTTCTGAACCAGGCTCTATTCCCTTTTTCTCACAAAGCTTACATTTGGGTGCAGGAAGACAAGAAACAAGTAAATCTAGAGTGTGGTTGCTAGTAATACTTTCAGTAAGTGTGGTGCTGAAAATAAAGCACAGGGTATGGCTGAGGATACAAATGTTATTTCATACGGGGCGAGGTCAGGAGAGATGCACTGATAAGGTGACATGTGAGTAGCATTTTAAAGGAATGGAGTGTGCTACTAGGTATCTTGGAAAGATTCACGCAACAGCCATTGCAAAAACTCATGCAGGAGCATGCTCAGTGTTTGGTAAGTTCACCCTAGCCGCTGCTAATTCTCCTTCCTAGATTTTCAGCCAATTTATACTCCCTAACTAAGGTTTAGGGGGAAAAAATTCGTTAGGATATAAGAAAAATGATAATTTGTATAGTTTTGTTCATTTCAGTTAAGGCAAAAATGTTTGAGCAACTGAACTTTGGGGGTTACTTACCCTGAATGTAAAGTAAAACACTCAAACATACACACACATACATGCACATACAGACAACTTCTCCCTCTATTGTTTGCTTGCCTTACGCTTTGGTATTTTTCTACTGTTGGAGAAAATGAAGCCAAAAGTATGGGATAAGAACCAAGTCTGAGTCACCAGTATGGTGGTGGTGATTTTAGATGAGTATTTGCTGATAGAGAGCTCACAGCACATCAAAGCAAAGGTAGGGGTGCTGGTGGAATAAATATTTTAGAAAGAAAGAGCAAGTCATTTCTTGGTGGCATTGAAGGGAAGAAAAAGAGGCTCCTTTTAAATTTGAAGATCTGGGTATATTGTGCAATTCTTTGGCCACGGTTTATATATTTTATGAAATCTGACTGTAAAATTAAGTTTTTTTTTTCTTTCTGTATCTATAAAGAGGGAAGCACATGAATGGAAAATACTGCTGGCCACGTCATTATGAGTGCTTTCCTCTTCAACAAATGCATTTGCCACCTGTAGGATTTATCTCCAAAAGCAGCTGGCGGCTGGAGCAAAGTTTAGTTTGTTTTCCCTTCCCTTTCTCCTTTCTGTCATCTTTTGAATCTCATCTCCGCTCCTGATGTCAGATTTGTAGTGAAACGTTTTCACCTTATAGTCCTCTCTTCCTATGCCAGCGGTTCCCATGCACAGTGCA
The DNA here is from genome assembly GCF_028749965.1 of Puma concolor. Classification (NCBI taxonomy): domain Eukaryota; kingdom Metazoa; phylum Chordata; class Mammalia; order Carnivora; family Felidae; genus Puma; species Puma concolor. Next base: position 19,303,625 of record NC_141671.1, read on the forward strand.
AAGACAGGAGTGTGGGGGGGGGGGGGGGGGCGGGGATGGGGACTGGAGACGGGGAGGTGGCAGGGTTGCACGCTCTCTGAAACAAATCTGTAGTTGTTCCCAAGTAGGTGCATCTGTGCTATTATCAATACTGGCGTACATATGTACAGAAACCTTGGGAACACCTGCTAAGACCCGGGACCTTCTACTTGCACGAAATGACCTGTAACTCTTTCTTTCATTTACTCCCGTTCCCAAGGCCTTTGACACATGTCAGAACCAGAAGTTCTTTGTGGCCTCCTCGCGCCTTACTTAAGAATTTTGCAGCAGTGCTATGAAAAGCACATATATCTGCGAACAGATACGAGATACAAAATTGTGGGGGTTACTAACATTAGAGATATTCCCAATAGCAAAACTGATTATCTAATGTGTATACAGGCACATAAAGATATATATGAGCTTTCCCAAATTGCATAATTTCTACCTAAATTAAGCACAGGTAATTTTGTTCAGAAGTATGGCTTTCTGGCAGTGCAACATAGTTTATTACCTTTCTCTAAATTGATTCAAATTTACTTAAGTGCTCCTTCTATACTCCTAATGGCCGTGTTAAAGAAAGAAACAACAAAGGCATAGTCGTCTTGCTTACCTAATTTATTTATGGGTAATCTTCTATTAATTTTTTGCCCTTTTATTTCAAAGCAACATACAAAATGAAGCAACTTGCAAAATTGCTGAGATCTATAGTTTGCAGGGAAATAAAAAGATCTTGAGGGGCGCCTGGGTGGCGCAGTCGGTTGGCGTCCGACTTCAGCCAGGTCACGATCTCGCGGTCCGTGAGTTCGAGCCCCGCGTCGGGCTCTGGGCTGATGGCTCAGAGCCTGGAGCCTGTTTCCGATTCTGTGTCTCCCTCTCTCTCTGCCCCTCCCCCATTCATGCTCTGTCTCTCTCTGTCCCAAAAATAAATAAACGTTGAAAAAAAAAAAAAAAGATCTTGATGAAAATTGAAAACATTACCAAATGTGTAATATTTGCTTCCAAAACTTCTGATAGTATCTCAGCGTTTAGTGTTTAAGCCAAGGTCATAGGTGAGATTTTCATGTGAGCCAAGTATGTCTCTGTCCAGAAAGTGGAAACTACGGATGAATCAAGGAAAAATGTAAATCCATTTTTATATTTGGAAAACCAAACTAAGTCCTGCCATGTTTTTTCCATCCTGTGAACAAGAATTACTATTTTTTACTAGACCCAAATCTTGGAAATGTTGCCATTTTTTAAAATCTACACTGGAATACATGATATTGTGGTACTACAGACACATTTAGTCAGACATTTGCATTCATTGATTCTAAAGAAAGGTGTTGCTTTCTAAGACAACACAAAACACCCATCTTACTGAGACCTAGTTTTTTAGTGACATAGTCTCTCCCAATGAAATGGTGAATAAAATCACCATCAACAAGACACAACTTATTTGGAGTTCTAAGCTTTAAATACCCAGGAGACCAAATGGATTATCCAGTATGACCTAATTTCCTGACCCTGGTTCCCTCTTGCCGACTTTCCACACTTGTAAATAGAGTGCAAATTCCAGTGAGGAAAGAAAAGAAATCCACCCCCAAGAGCCGGCCTGTTAAAAATGTATCTATGCAGTAAGTGTATGTACCACTGTGTAATTATAATAACATAAACAAATCCACTATAAGGACATTCACATCAGACCTAATTTCATGCTGAACTATTATAATGCAATTAACAGCCTCATAGTCCTATTTTAATTAAGCTCTGTTGTGAAATATGCAGCATTTGAACCTGTTCCGGCCTGTTTCGTCTATCATTGAATTACCGCCCTTAACTTGTTTTTCTGCTGAACGATGAGTTTCATTTAAGGATTACAGTTTGCGGGTCTGGCATTTTGTGGGTTCTTCTAAGCCACTGTGTGTCCAGATTGAGCTCTTCAGAGGCGTACTTCCTGGGCTGTCCTGGAAGGGAAGGGACGGAGTCAATTGGTTTTATGAAAGAGATTTCAGATGACAGGAGAGTTCACTTCAGACTCAGTAGGGCACAGTAGCTGTCTTCTGGCCTATCATTTCCAGAAATACTGAGTGAACTCCAATTTTCCAGGGATATTACTCAGACTGCCAAATAGTTTAACCATTCCTCACTAGGAAATGGAAAACAAAGGCATCTATAGAAAATGCACTTTATAGAAAAATCATATCCTGCTTCCTTCCTTTTATCCCTCACCTACCCTAGGCAAGAATGTCTAGGTTGTCTGGTATTTGCCTTAACAAATCTTTCCCTTCCTCTATTTGGATATTCTTCATGGTCTGAAAAAAAATCAAATGAGAAATATTGCACGTGAATATTTATCAACTATCAAAAGGCAGTTTGCTGAGAAGCTTGTTACTCTACAGCTAGTTTTAAAGAAATAGAGCGAAAAGTCAAAGAGGACATAGTCGCCAAGAATCACGTTCGCTCACGTAGGTTATTCAGGCTTGAGCCAAAGGACCAAAGAAAAATCGAATGGTGATTTCCTCATCACTCCTCACCTCTGTGTCCATCCATCTGATCTGCCTTTCTTCAGATTTAGTTCCCGTTGTAAAAATCCATGTTCTTCTTCTTTTTTTAATTTTTTTTTTTTTTTTTTTTACCTTGCCCTACTTTCTTAACCCTAGGGAGGATTTTAAGAAGGTTTCAAAGCTAAGCATCCCCAACTGCTTCAGGCTGTCTTTGGTTGTAAGTCAGAATATAAAGCAATTACCCGTAGGGTAGGATGCGTTCATGGCCAATGGGAGAATGTTCAATATATCAGCAGGTAACCGAAAATATTCTCTTCTGCGTGAACATCTGGTTCAGATTCTTAACCATTTCTAGTGAGGTTTTATGGGTCTCTTTCCCTCACCTCTGCTGTGCTCTGCCTTCTTTTCCATAAGGAGCGTGTACCCATACAGCAAAATAATGGGGTTTAACCTGATCCACATGCTTTGCTGTTGACAGGTATTTGATTATCCTATCTTAAGAACCGCTAGCTAGAAATCCTAAAAACGACCCCAATTGCTTTAGTGTTACAACTTTATGGTCCAAAAGAAGGGAGAATAACACACCCTGGTATTTTTTCTGGTTGATCTTCGATTCAAAGAACCTCAAGACAATTCCACGGGGTATAGTAGACTTAATGTCCGCAGTGCTTTTGTTAAAATTGTTGTAATGTTTGTTTATCTCTGAGAGCCAGAGAGAGACAGGACATGAGCGGGGGAGGGGTAGAGAGGGGGGGGATGCCCGCAGTGCTTTTGACACTGCCTCTGTTCCTGGTTTTCGTGACGACCTGTGCCACACTCTTTTTGAGTCAAAAAAGGGTGTTTATAGAGTTCCCACCCAGGATAAAACAAAAACAAAACAAAAACAAAAACAACCAAAAAAATTAAAAAAAAAAAAGCAAAACCGAAAACCAACTTCCTTCGGATTCTTCCAGACGAGCACCTAACTCGAGGGAAAACTCCGCGCCCATGGTCATGTTCGGACACATCCCCATTCTGCAGCCACACGCGAACACACCAAGATAATAGTGTATTACGTGATCAAACGGTGTAATCAGAGGTGCACGGGCTTCGGAGTGAGACCAACCTGGGTTCAAATATCAGAGTGACTTGATTATTGTTGGGGTCTCATGTCTTTTCCCCATCTGAGCTATGTGAGAAAATTAAGGAAACCCAGGAACCAGACCGAAGGCCACAAATATGCCAGCCTCATCACTGATAAAGCCATTTGGAAGATACGGGTCTAGATCAGCTGCCAGGTGGGCTTGTTAATGCATCACCCCATAAGGAAGGAGACTCGACAAGAGACAGAGTTGGAATGCAAGGTCGATCTCAGAAGAGCATACTCTTGTTAAACCTAGAGACTATGGATGGGCAGAGAATATGAGTGCTTCCTAGAGGCAGCTTGGATGTAACAGAACGAAAGGGACGGGACGGGGGGCGGGGGGCGGTATTCTGATTTCTTGTTCCGAGTTCACCAGGGAGAGAATAAGTAAAGTTGTGGAGAGAAGCCAAGAGTGTAGGGCTAACTGAGGTGAATAAGATAATGAATAAGGATTATCTCTTAGTAAATATCATCACATCACTGTGTCTCCAGACAAGTTGCTTAACATTTCTGAGCCTTAGTTTCCTAATCTAGAAAAAGGGAATAATACACCAATTTGGCAGACTTGCAACGTTAAATAAAAATATACATACAGACGTGTGTGTGCGTGTGTGGTGTGTGTTAACCGCCCATGTTAAGACCTGCCACTAAATATTGTTGACTTACTTTCAAGTCCACCTACCTCTTTCTTCCTAGACACTTAGATCAAAGATGTCTCGGGGCAGAGAGCAACTTATGCTCTCTTCCCTAGGATTAGAAATGGTTAAAAAGGAGAGGACCAAGGAAGTGCGTCATCCAAGTGAATAAAAACTATTTAAGAAATCTCCTCGGTACGTTTTCCTGCCCAGATCCTGAAGATCACTTACCATTTGAAATGAGTCGGCTTCCAAAGTAGGAGTTGCTGCTCCGCAAATGTGTACATCTTCATAGACCTGTAGGTGGACAAACGGTGTCCAGGACTGCCACACGGGTTCGTTTCATATTGCATTTCCAAGACAGAGAGGCTCTCATCTATCAAGGCTCCAATCTAACTCCCATATCACCCGGTACTTTGTGGAAGGCGCGGAGGCTCTATGGGTTTCCCAGACATGCCATGCTTGTTCCCGTCTCATTCATTGTATTCTGCTTTTCCCAAAGCTCCATCTTTTACATCCAGAGGCTGGGAAACATCAGTGAATGGGTGCCTTTAAAGAAGAGAAGGAGAGACGTATGTAATACCTGGCCTGGAGCTGTGGGCACGGGGCGGAGAGCTAGGTGGCCTCGGTGCTGAACCTGCACAGACTTCTTAGGGGCCTGAAGGGCGGGCTCTCATGGTTCCTGTCCTGATTTTTCCCTGGGGGTGTGTGGTGTGGCTTACCATCCTCACCAGGCGACCACGCACATTTAAGAATGAATTATAAAAATTGATTTGTGTTTGCATAGTTGCTACCACATTTGTGACATAGTTTCACAAATTTCTCATACATTTTGAGATAGTCAATGAATTGATTATCGCCCCCCACCAAAGCTGCACTACGTGCTCACTCACCATAGCCCCATTTCAGTGGGGTCACTGGCCAGTGGGGTCTCAGGCTTTGAGGCCTCTCTTTCACTTACACCTCTGTATCTACCTAGCAACCAAACTCTGGTGGGTCTACCTCTGGAAAAGAAATCATGGACTCTGTCTCCAATCCAACCCAAATGCCAGCCCTCATCATCTATCTTGGGTGGGATGATCTCCAATCTCTTGTCCTTCTGGTCTACCTTTCCTGATGCTTTCAGCTCTATTCCTGTAAAATACAAGTCAAATCAGGCCTCTCTTCTGTTCCAAAAACTCCCCCCTCCTTTACGAATTACAATCAAAATATGTTAGCACAGCGTCTGACAGCTTTGCAATCCCAGATGATGTTTCCAGCCTCATATCCTGGCCCTCACACTCCTGCTACAATCCAATCCACGGGACCATTCATCGGCCCTTGAGTCCAACGTGCACGTTTGCATATCAGTACCGTTAGGACTACTGCTCCTTTGCGAGAAACACCTATGGTTCTTTTCACACCTACTGAAATCCTGCGAGGGTCTTGAGATACAATTCAAATCTTACTTCCTCCATAAGGTTCCTTCTGTGTACTCATCACAGCTAAAGTTGAGTTAAATGTATGCTTACCATGAATTCCTGCTAGACTGTTAGCTCCTAAAACATATTTCGATTTTCTCAGAAACCTTAGAATGGATCCTCAGTAAACTCCTGTTTCTAATTATAATAGACCTTGATCTTTTCTCATTCAAGCCATTTACCACTTCTGTACCTGTTCATACAGATTTCAATCTTGCCTTTTTAGTTTCAAAGAAAAAAGAATCACTAGACTTGAAGTAACGAGTAATTGGCCAGAACTTTCTTTCAGTTTGCTATATCTTTACATATTTCTGAGGGTTTAAAGTATTTGTGAAACGTATTAGGAGGAGTTGACTTTGGAGCACACGTTTGATATGGACTTTCTGCAAAAAACAGATAAATGTTTCCTGCCTCAGAAAAAAACCAGTGAGGAAAGAAATCCATTGACTACTTTCCTCTGTCTACTGAAACTATGGCATCTACAGATATGAAAATTGGAAATTATAGAAAGCATCTATATAGCTCAATGGGTGTAGGAAATGATAAGATATCTGGAGACTAGAAGGTTTATCAGCCACAAACAAATGTTATAATGGTACAGTCTAATCTTCATCACCAATATTTTAAAGTTTTTAAAAAAGAGAGGGGGCAGACAGAGGAGACAGAGAATCCCAAGCAGGCTCCGCGTCATCAGCGCGGAGACTGATACAGGGCTCGAACTCACAAACTGCAAGTTCATGCCCTGAGCCAAAGTGAAGAGTCAGAGATGCTCAACCAACTGAGCTACCCAGGCTCCCCTTCATCACCAATATTTTACACAAGCAATAAAACAGTGTCTTTTCCACTCATTCCTAATTCAGTTAATATTAATGAAGGCCCCACAGGTACATCGTATCAGAAAATAGAATTGTTACCTGAGAAATCCTACCAGAAAAAAAAGTCCAGTAAGTACAACAGTTGGGATCATTACAAAGGCAAAATAGTAGGTAAATGTACAAAGTAGGCAAAAATCCTGCCCTATGCAGTTCAGCAAAACACATCTTTAATTTATCTTGTCCACTGTTTTGATGATGCCGAGACTTAGCACTTAGCACAGCGGGAACAAGGAAAAATGAGCAAGGATTTCTTTTGGATGAGAATGCACAAACACCTATTCGTAACGCCATTCGTAAGCATTTTTTTTTTAATCAACATTGTCATTGTCACATCCCGCTTGATCTTCCTACTTTGGGTTAATATGGGAGCCAATTACAGCTTCATCTGTTTAGAATTAACTTTATGGAGCACACACCGGGGATTTGTCTATCTACACTATTTAGATACATGTCATAAAAATATGCATGGAATGGAGTGCAGGCATTGCAGATGGCAGAGACCTACAGATTTATTGTAAAATCATTTAAAATTGGTTATGCTCTTGCCAGAAGTTAATTAATTTTTTTCTCTTCATTTCTGGGGCCGGGGGGGTTGGGGGGGGGCTCTGTGTCTCACTAGGTGGCAGTGTATGATTATATCTGGAAAAACCATGGCTTCAAGTCCAGAATCTCCAGCTGTGACCTCCAAAAGCAAAATGAAATTTCTGTGTCTGCACTTGGTCCAGAAGATATTATTTCTCATGTATCTATATACACCGTTTATCCCAGTGGATTCCAAGAGCTGTACCGCCATTTTCTCAGACTCCCCAGTGGTGCCATTGTTGAGGTACGTACATATGAAAATATTTTAATGCAAATGCTGTGTACTTTTAGTGCATGAATGTATATGTTTGTGTGTGTGTTAAAACTTGATTTCAAGGGCTGCAAAATTACGTTGCGAGCATATTGTAATTAATGTTTTTTTTAATACCCCAAATAGACTTGATGATCTATTTCAGTGTTTTCCTTTAGAAATAAAGGCATTATGTAGGAAATAAACTGTTTCTGCACATAGTTGTGTGGGAGAGAGATGGAAACAAATCAAGTGAAATAATTCAGGATTCAGCCTATGCCAACTTTGACTCAGTTAACATTCGTAAATATCAGCAGGTTGATAAAGAGGGGTTCTCTGAGTCCATGGACACTTCAATTTCTCAGGAAAGTACACAGTCCCTGGCTGAAATTCTCTCACACAAAATAAATGAAATGGTGGCATTTCATACTATTTCCATGAGAAAATTCTTAAAACATTAAGTGCTCACCCTTAAATTTTAAGAAACGTTCAAGTAGCACGTAGCAAAGGTCTTGAAGTCATGTTTTCTCTTAAAAAGTCAGAGCCTTTAGGTGAGCTAACTTGAGTTTTTTTTTTTTTTTTTTTAATTTTTTTTTTTCAACGTTTATTTATTTTTGGGACAGAGAGAGACAGAGCATGAACGGGGGAGGGGCAGAGAGAGAGGGAGACACAGAATCGGAAACAGGCTCCAGGCTCTGAGCCATCAGCCCAGAGCCCGACGCGGGGCTCGAACTCACGGACCGCGAGATCGTGACCTGGCTGAAGTCGGACGCTTAACCGACTGCGCCACCCAGGCGCCCCTAACTTGAGTTTAAAAAAGAAATCTCTCACATTGCACCACATTCTTAAAATCCAAATTTCATGGCACGTTTAAACCTGAGGCTCAGCCCTATTTGCCTCAGTGTTACTGAATTCCGAAGTCAGAATGAATTTCCCAGTATATGGTGGAGATAAAGGGTACAGGAGAAGGAAAATTTAGATACATTTCATGTCTGGTTCCCTGGACGTGTTGGCATGCGATTCACTTAACAGTGTCACATTATTAATTGGTAAGAATTTGCAGAATATTTCTGTTCCCACTACCCTTTCCCTATGGACTTTGGCCATTGTTTTTATTATAAAGTTGATGAAGGCCTGTCCTCATAAAATTCATTTGAATATAACCTTGAGGAAATTTCACGTGGCTTGGAGAGCAGTCTTGCAGATAGGGAGCCTCTCGTGTCTACAATCCCAACCCACCACAGTGTTTGGGTACTTGAGCGACTCACATAGAGACTGTACTTGGAAAAAGCACAGACGTGCCCCAGGATTCTTGATCGCTTCACCTCCTCACTCCCTTACTGAGGTGGGAAATGACAGAACTGTGCCTATTGGAGCAAAGCAACAGGTAGGGAGATTCTGAATGTATGTGATAGAACTCTTTGTGGGTTTGGGTCAAGGGCTGCTGTAGGGTCCTTTTTAGACTTCTGAAGCATTTGCTTTAGAAATCTCCGTATGGAGCAAAACTGCCCTGGTTTAATTGGTTTTTTTTTTTTTTTTTTTTGGTGTTTTCTTGTTTTGTTTTGTTTTTCTTGTTTTGCTTGTTTTTATTTTGCACAGGTGTGTGCTTAGATACGTGCATACACCGTGCACTGAAAGACCTAAAGAAGCCAGGACACCAGGGGTGTCTGTGCTTCTGTTACAAACCATCTTGTGGCCACTTGCAGGCCTTGGGACCTGAGCGGGAAGGCCCCGCGCGAGATGGCGCGTTCTCACTAGCCGAGCAATCATCAGGACCCTTTGATTCACTCACTTCTGCATTTGCTCCAGAGCCCTGCCTTCGTCATTCCCCACTCCTCTCTGCCTACATTCTTATCTGTAAAACTGGGTTCATGTATACGTCTGCTCCCTGCCTCATAGAGATTTGGGGCAGATGAACGGGATCACATTTGCAAGGTACCTTTAGCTCTTTTTCTTAATAAAGTGTAAAATAAAGATGCCGAAGTATGATGGATCATGCAGTGTTAAATTCATTCAACTGGTCAACATTGTTTCCCCAAGTACTAACAGCAACATTATGCTAAAAAAGAAGTCACTTTCTGGAAGGATTGAATCGTGAGGCAATAGGGCTCATGGGCACATCTGACTCTCTTAGCCTGTGTTTTTGCCACTATTGCATTATGTGGTGGTAATGGTAGAGTGGCATGGGTGATGCAAAAGTCCACCCCGGCATTTGGGAACCTGTACCCAGCAGAGATTCTAGCAAATGCTGAACCAGCTCTCCCTCTTTTGCAGATGCAGGAAAAGAATGCACAAGGTCCTGCTTACTAGTGGGTCTGCAGTCTAGACATTCCCAAAGCAAATGCTTTGCTTTTCCTGCTTTTTGCTCTATGAAATCTATTGAAACCCATTTCAAACTGACCTATCCCCTTGCACCTTCTCTAACACTTAGCACGAGTACTACATTTTATTTAGCTTTTCTAAACTTGTTTCCAGTATGAAATTTTGTCTCCTAAGAGGACAGGAACCGTAAAACAGTACCAGTTGTGGAGCAACTTGAATATTAGACAAATTTTCTTTCAGCCACATGGCTGGCTATTGACAATCGTCTTAGTTTCCTCCCTACCTCTCTTCACCCTCACCAGGTTACTTCCAGGTGTGTTATTGGCCTTGTGAGCTATAAAACCTGAAATTGGAGGGCATTTGAGACCGGTCTTTTGTAACCTCAGTGAGAGATGAAATTAGTGTATTTCTTTCCCAAAGATGTATGCGTTGAAAAGAAATTTCAAAAATCAACATCTAGGTAGATGATGCTTTCTGGATTAAAGAAAAATCTATTTGACTTTTAAAATTATGGTTTATAAGTGGTCACCTACTCAGATAAAGTTAACTTCTACCCTCGAGCTCCCTATCTCTATACTAAGTGTGGTATTGATGCTCTAGGAAATCTACTAAATTGCATTGACTTCCTGGATGCCAAACGGTTCTCCAAGGTTCATAAGTGGGCACCATGGTATCCTTTCCATTAACGCCCACATTATGTGGATTGAGAGAACTTCTATTTAGGAAATGACTTAGACCCACTTGCAAATACCTGTGAGATCCAAACCACATTTTTAATGGATACTCTGCTATGGGAAGAAAAAGGTAGCTGTGTCTGAGCCTCATTTATTTAGAAATCTAGATGTGGCAAAAAAACAAAATAAAAATGGATGAAATTTTGCTTCAGCCTTCTAGCCTGAACATGAGTCTTAAAGGTTTTATGGTGGATTTTATTTTATTTTTTATTTTTTTTGACGTTTATTCATCTTTGAGAGACAGAGAGAGACGGAGCATGAGCAGGGAAGGGGCAGAGAGGGGGAGACACAAAATCAGAAGCAGGCTCAGGCTCAGAGCTGTCAGCACAGAGCCCGACGCAGGGTTTGAACTCACAAACTGTGAGATCTTGAGCTGGGCCGAAGTCGGACGCTCAACCGACAGAGCCACCCAGGCACCCCTATGGTGCATTTTAAATAGAATTTCTAGTTCCGTAAGATCCTTTTGCATTTAACACAGCTCTAACTGGTGATAAGAGTGATTTCAAAGCCTCTCCTTATCCTGATATGAAATATAGGTCATATGTTAACCTTTTTCTTTCTCTCAATAAAACCCTAGTAATTTGGGTTTGAACAAATTATCTTCAAGATTTTATTTTTATGGAAAGTCATGTTTTTGGAACAGAATGGGTTCTACATTAAAGAGGTCAGATTTCACACATCTGAAATAGAAGTTATATTACCAAGGATCTTTGCAATGGATTTGTGTTCACCATTTTGTTTTTCATCCAGACCTGTCACCCATAAGGACATGGCTCTTACTGTGTTCTACATATTTTGCTTTAAGGAGTAAAGTGCCCCCCCCCCACACACACTTGTGCAGAAGGTCATTGCTCTGTCTGTCGATGAGCACCTCTCTTTAATTCTCTTTTTATCTTTACCTCTGAGCTCAGTGATTCCTTAGACCCTCAGAGATCAATGCTTCATCTCTACTCCATAGGTAGGCTATCCTGTGTGTGCATGTTTTTTCTTTTTTTTTTTTTTTTAAGTACAAAGTTACTTTAAAGTTTTTAATGCTACAAAACCTAGAAACCCAGGCAAGACTAGTACAGATTCATCAAGTCACAAATAAGCTTCCCGATCCCAGGGTATCCGCTGCAATTAAGAAAGTCCTTGGAGCATTGGTTGGGGTGGGATGGGAAAAGGGTTTTTTTTTTTTTTTTTTTTTTTTTTTTTTTTGTCATTAGAGGCAGTGTCGCCCGGTGGTCTGAGCGGAGAAGTGGGAGTCAGGAACTCGGCGATCTCACAGAGGCTCTGTGAGACCCAGCTGAGCCGCTTCGGGCAAGTCTCTGGCCTCAGGAGGATGGGCTCACCTACTTTGAATCTCCCATCTGAAGAGCTCCTTACCCAGGGCCAGGAGATACACAGCAGGAAGCCTGATTCCTTGTCTGCAAAATGAGAATATTAATACTTGCCTAAATAACACATTAACCAATTAATGATTGTTAAGTGCTCTGCTGATAGAAAGCAGCAGGAGAAGAAAGGCAAAAAAGAAAAATGGAAACACAGTTTTGTTACTAGATGAGTTTTACTCAGCTCTGGGCTTTTCTTCTGCTCATGGAGTTCAGTTACCACACAGTGCAAAGAGTAGGTGTTGGGACTGGACCTTTGTTAGTCTCAATGAGAAGATCGCAGATAAGTTGACTGTCCCCTGCAAATCTATATAATGCTTTGAATAGGCAGAGTGGAGGGGTGGGGGAACCACTTGAATTTGGTCCTTGAATCAGTAAATTGCATGGGGAAACATCATTCATATAATTGAGACTTTTCAGTTTTAACTCATATTTTCAAATCCTTCAGGAAAGACTAGTGAATTTCAAAATTCCCACATTCATCAACTACAATGACCAATTTGCAGAGTGTATGAGATAGAGAAATATACACACTAATGTGGAAAAGAAATCAATAGGAAAATACAGAAAATTGGGGGGTCTCTGGAATATATTCGTTAAATGTATACATTGTTGATGATAGCTTTCATTTTCAGGGGGATTTCTTCCATCCATGCTTTTATTTTGTTAAAAGGCATTGCACATGGGAAGGAAAAAAGAAAACATTCGTGCAGTTTGTCGTTTTTATTGTGTACAGTTTTAGATTCACCTAAAGAAATATTAAAATTAATTTATGCATGCAAATGGGAGAAAGTCATGTTTTCATTCCCTAAATTTGGACCACTTTACATTTTTTGCACAACACTTGAATAAAAAGATGCAGTTAGTCCTTTGGGCACATTTGCTTATGTGACAATATTGAAAATGTACCTTAAAATGAAATAATAATAGCAATAGTTATGGCTTTGCATGAAATATTGTTCAAAATGTCAAGGACACTAATGTCTTTTATTTCTGGTTTTCAAATTCAAACTTAAGAGTCTCCACTTAGAATTTTTTAAAAATTGGGTCCGGATAGTTGTCTTTTTCTTTCTCCAAGAAGGATTGGCTATTTTTGCAAACTGTAGAGGGTCATCATTTTGTAGCATCTAAAACTTAGACCCTATTATAGGAAACATACTAAAAAAGAATCAGGATGTAAAAGCAAAGAGGAAATAAAAAATCAGACTAGTATTAGAATATAATATTATTTATAAGACATTTTCCTGTCCTAATTAATTAATACTAAAAGTCTTGAGTAGGCACATTCACTAATCTTTTAAATATATATATGAATTGTATTATTTGAAAAATGTGATAAAATTATTATTCCCATATGTGTGTGTCAAAATATGTGATTTTTGTCCATAATAATTGGGGGAGTATAACTTGCTATGAGGTTTTTTGTTTTTCACAAAACTAAGCTAGACAATTCTCACATCAGGCTTAATTTACTATATATATATATATATATATATATATATATATATATATATATATATATTATTGGTTACCTGTAAGAGAAAAAAACATTTTTTAAATTAGCACATTTTAAATTTTAAATAAATACAGCAGATTTCAATACAATACATTACAGATATAGTAGATTTGTAAAAAGCTATTTCAATAATAAGGTCAAAATATTAACTTTTTGTAACTAAATTAATGCTAGTATAGCCATGTTTGGTTTCCACAGAAAATCATGAAGAACTGTTCTGATTCTATTTATTGTATATCAAGATAATATTTAGAAACATTTTAGAGATTCTCCATGTCTTTTCTGAAATAACCACTCTTGCCCTATCTTATAAACTATCAAATTTCCTATATTTTATTTATACTTATAATTTGAGACCATCATTTATTAACAATTTCTGTTTTTTACAGACCTCATATTTTTTGTGTATATAAGAAAAAAAGGATCAGATACATATTTCTGAAAATACACATAAAATTATTTTCAGCATCTTTGATCTCCTTTGAAAACTCTTCAAACTATTAGAACTTTTAAAAGCCATAGAAAAGATTTATTCCATTATTATATTCATATATCTATCAGAAATAATACATCTGACATACTGGAGAAAAGAATCCCCAGGATTCTAAATCATAGGAAATGTTTTAGAACACATATTAAGTATCAAGAATCAGTGTTAAAAATAAGCCTTAACATATTAATTAATAAATGGTTAAATGTCTAATAGAAATATTAGAAAGACAAAGAATTAAATCTTTATTGCACACTTGATTACGATTGAATGTTTTATCTTCCATAAAAATATATTCACCTTTACTTCTGAATATTTTTCTCTCTTATTCAGTTGGATTTGAAAAACCATATCTTGAAGGGAGAAATGTGAAAAAAATTATACTTCTCTTTATTTCTGAATCCTGTTACCATGTTTGGAAACGAATTGAGTTTTGCATTAAAAATACATTTTAAATCCATGCAAACAAAAGTCAGTGCTTGAGAGGAGCATTTTTAGACTATGCCATGATACTACTAGTCAGTGATTTTTGTGTTGACTCCATTTGATAAGGTTAATACTAATTACTTAACTATTTCAAGATAATCCACTCATGGAAAAAAAAACTCAAAACAGTCAACATAATTATTTTTCCTTATATCTATATACAGAAATATTATGAAAATATTTTGGTGTGTCTTGTAATTGTGTCAATATTAACCTAAAAACTATCTACAAATGTTCTGATCTCTAAGAATGCATAGATATAGAAGTATTATGGTTTCTCCTAAATAGCTTATGTGACAAATTCTTCTGTAATTCCCTGAAACAATTACCTAACGATCATATGCTAAAATGGTGTGAAAAAAAACAGTGGCGTAGCGTCAGTTATTTTTACATGTTTGTATCCAATAAATTATTTTCAGTCTCACATTTTCTAAACACTGACATAAAATCATATACGCTTATTTTATGTGCAAAATCACATATAGTATGCTGAATGACACCTAAAAGAAATGAAACAGTAACAGTAGCTTATTTTCTGAAGCAATTCTGACACTAATACTAAATTACAACTTGGAAACATCTAGCATTTTTACCTTTATGAGAAAAGGCTTTTTACATATTTAACATAATTCCAGGGAAAATAAACTGGAATTATGTATAAAGGTATGTATACCGTAACCAAAGGGCATTTATATTCCCCTGTAGAATACTTACAATGATTTTATTGCCATTTTGTGTCATTTTCTAAAGGATATAAAATACAGCCAGTAAACAAACTAGACTTTAGATTTAAGATGACAGCGGCTCCTTCAGAAGCAATATTCAGATATTTAATCTTAAGAACATTGAATATTTTACAACCAAGTAAAGTACACTCTTGCAAAAATGAAAGGAGACTGTGCTTTGGCTTATAATTTTCACAGCTGTGGTGACCAACAGGGTCATCATTGCTAAGTCCCAGAGAATAAATCCCCTGTCAGCCTTTAGTAAACTGCTTGGGAAATTAACATCAACGTTCTCCTTCTTCAAAATGCAAAACATCCTTTCTCTACAACAATGCTGATTCACCCTATTACTTATTATAGAGCGTCCTATTATTGCTGTTCTATTTTTGAAGTCTACAGTTGTAATCGATTTTAATAGGCCCTTTACCCCTAGTTCAGCTTGCTGCTCTCCAAGAAGAGCAATCTGAATTCTGCTGGAGAAAAAAATTGTATTTCAGTACAGAACCATAATAGGTTTAACTAGGCCTCCAAATATTGCTGTGTTGCTTCAGTCGGTGAATTACTGCTCTGCATACATGAGTCCTGCATTAAGGGGGCAAATTAAATCAAAACCTATCTGGGAATAGTGTATCTAGGTTATTATTCCTCGGCTTCGTCTTCCTTACTATATTTATGATGGCCTCTCACTGAAGCTTTATCGGTGTGTTTTTTGGCAGCTAGGTATGACCCATTCCACCAGCCATATTGCCAATAAACTTGACTTCATTTGTCCAGTTGGACACTTGAAGATGTATCTACCCTTGTTAGCAGATAATTTACTATCTCTTTCTTTCGGCCTGGTTTATCCACACATTTTTTAAAGAAATCCAGGGACTTCTTTATCCCGAAAAGGGCCAGTCATGTCTCAAACACAAGACGGAAGGAACTCACATGTGCCATTGTCTGCACACTCACGGGCATCACTGTGGAGCGCTAGCTCCGTGAGGCCTGAGACATCCTCGTCTGTCTCTGCAGAAACCCTCTGCCAGCCACACCGCCCAGCAATGGCACCGAGATATCCCATGTTTGAACACTGCTTGTTCACGTCAGAAATTTCTAACACCAGGGGATGGGGGCCCGAGTGGCTAGTCAAGTCCTTAATAGCTTCAACCTCAGCCACATGGTTTACCAGAAATTGTTTTTATCCAATTCTGACCCGTGGAGCTACTAGGCCAAAAATATGACAATTTAAAAGGGTAGACATTTATGTGTATATTTGCTATCGATTTAGATAGATAGATAGATCGATCCCAATTGCCCTCCAGAAAAGATGAACAAAAATACCCACAATTATACGGAATGAAGTTTGTCCAACATTTTGGTAATCTTTTTGGCCACAGTCACACAAATTTCACTTTCTCTAACTTAGTGAGATAGTGTTATGTTTGAAATAAGAGGTCACATGGGTACCCCAGCTCAGGGTCACTTTCCGCCTTTGGAAAATGATACATGACTAGCATGTATTTTCAAAGCATGGCACATTTCAATACTGGTTTGTTATGCGATTGCATTTGTTTGTAATATCTATTTTGTAGCAATGTTTCCTCCCAGTAATCAATGAAGCCCATGAAATAAAATAAGTATGATTATATTCTTAACTTATTTTTCTAGAACAAACACTTGAAATAAATGACTCTATACAGATGGATGCAAATTAAAAATATCCTAAAACCACTCTAAAATCACATTGCAGCAATTGGAAAGACACCTGACTTGCACGCCAGTTTACTCAGAAGTGACAACAAACAGGTTTCTTTAGCAATACATTCAAGGCTAACTATCTTCTCATTCCCTTTTCCCCAACTTCTCAGGCCAAAGCATATATATTCACACAATACATACAACTCATTTAAAGAGGTAGATCTGGATACTTCCATGATGAATACAAAGAAAACTATTAAAATTGTAGGAGCACGTGAGAAGGACCAATACGAGCTAGAAATCTACCTGCTGCTGGTAGATGGTCCTGCCATTGTGCAGCAGGATAGAGAGATACTTCCAGATAATGGGTCCAGATGATAACTGGAGACATTCCTCAAATCTCCAGAAGACAAAACCCCTCCTACACACATGTGCCTTCTTACCCACACGCTCTGGACTCTTCAAGGAATTCCTATGGCTGGAGCCATACCACTGAATACAGAGATGTCCCAAGAATTCATTCCTTAGAAGACAAAGTGATGATTGAGGTTGTTTCTCTGAATCTAATTCTCATCCACAAAGAAAGATTGTAAATTATAGGAAACTTAGAAGAGAGGGACCTTGTCATTTTGTTATTCCTGATTCTGGTGGAGGCTGAATGCCCCCCAATTTGATATTAGGAATGTGCCTTTCAGAAGTTCTGACAACAATTGGCATCATCCACCAAATGAAGATCTAAAAGGGAAGATATCTCAAGAAACATGGACAAAGCTTTCTAATGGTGATTCTGACTTGTATTTTGAAACAGTCTTGAAAAGAAAGAAAATATGCCATGTCGATAGGTGCTGTTGTGATGCCAAATATTTCCCGAGAAATTCGGGTTTCTAAAGATCATCTACAAAGAAGTAGAAAGAGAGATGTAGAATAAAGAATAAATATAAGAGATGGTTAACAAGGGTGATGAAGAAGCAAATAATGGAAAACGACCACAAAAGTTTAGGTACCAATGGGGAAAGTGGACTCTAAGAAGGTCTGCAAGAGAGACTCAACAAGACAGGAAAAATCAAGGTGTCCAAAGATATCTATTTTTCTTAACCTGGTTAGTCAAACCAGTTAGGTGTATATGTCAAACACCTAACTATTTCTGCTTAATCACAAAAGGTACTAATTAACTCACATAAGTGGGAATTACAGTAGATATTCTAATGGAATGGCTGAATTCGAGAGTTCAAAGGATGTTATCAGATCTCTCTCTCTCTCGTTCTCTTTCTTCTCTCCCTTTCTGTCTTTCCCTTATTTCTGCCTATGTTGGCTTCATTCTTGATTCTGTCTTTTTTGTATGGTAGCATAACTCTAGGTTCCGATCTTAATACTTCTTATCTTGGAAGGTAATTTTCTTGCCCTGGTTTCCCCTCTATACCCATCTGTGTGCCCATTTCTGGAAAACAGCTTTCTGATTGGCTTGCTATATGATGTATAGTCTCCTTAGGATTTGGAAGAGTAGTTCTAGAGTAGTTACTGGTAGTAACTAGTAGTTCTAGCTAAAAGAGAAAAAATGGCTTCTGTAACCAGAAGAAGAGCTTGTCAAATAAGCAGATATCCTCTTTGTTATCTAGAGATATGCATCCATTTAGCCAAGGTAGATGTAGAGGTGGCTCTCTGCCTTTCTAACCAGGATAGCCTTTGGTTCAAGAGGCCGTTAGTTCTAAGGGAAACCGATCATTCAGCGGAATGCCTGGAAATGCTAGATACCTTCAGGATGTAGGAAAGACATATGAAGTCAGTGAAATTGATGATTATTATAAACAGCCCAGGAATAAACCCAAACTGTGTATGACAAGTGAAACAGGATGTTGGCATGCTTTCTAGTCTTGTATATACAGAAAGTTTCTCTAGGGACAATGAGTTCCTATTAAAAAGAATGTTGTCATGTGTTTTCCCCCATTCAAAAACAGTTTTGTTTTTGATCCATTTCATCACACAAAAGTTATTAAAGGCGAAAGAAAGAAAGAAAGAAAGAAAGAAAGAAAGAAAGAAAGAAGAAAGAAAGAAAGAAGAAAGAAAGAAAGAAGGAAAGAGAAAGAAAATCTCTGTCTTGTATTTGATTTTGGCATTTTTGGCTTTCATAGAATTAAGATAATCCACCTTCCAAATGTGTTTTAATCACTAAGTATGACCTTGTGCTCTATATTAACAAATGTTATACAAATTTTAATTGACATTTTTGTGTGTTATACAATGATTGCTGAAGTCAGAAGTGAAACTGAACGATAAAACCTAAATTGTAAGCTTCTGTTAAAACTGTGGAGTTAGGTTAACAATATGGCATTTCAGGGGATTTTCCAGGCTGTAATCTTGGGGGTTAAGGGGGTAAGAAGGAAGTCACAGCATGTGCTCATTCCTACTAAATATTTCTTTTAAACATGGTAGGTTAATATGTGCCATTTTATCACCACTTCTCAGGTGTTTGGTGAGATCAGTGGCCTAAGGTTTATCCCCACGGAAGTGGCCACAGCAATTCAGGAGCATATAAGCGAAATGGATGGTACATCGGAAGACTCCTTTGATATTAAATCAAGAGAAATGAAAAGAATCCATTAAAATTAAAAGGTATTATTTGCCTACTGATTAGATATTTAACTCTGCTGTATGTGAGTGTATCAACTAAGTAGGAGTCACCGAGCGCTGTTTTGTTCTTGTTTTCCTAACGCTTCATGGTGGCGCCAGCCAGCATGACTTGTCCACCTTCCTTTTCAACCTACTGCCTGATAACACGTACTTTACTGTAAGTCAATAGTCAGTACTGGTAACCACAACCAGAAGTCATGATCATCTCGACTATGTTTTTCGGAGAGTGCAGAATCTTGCCAGTCTTTGATAGTTTAGAAAAAACATACTTGGCTACTGTGGAATTTGCAGAGTGCTAGGATACCATTGTTTACTTTCTTTTATAAGTGGTGTTCTTTCATTTGGAGGGAATAAGGGCACTGGCTAGAACATGATATAACCAACTCTCAATAAATGCCCTTTCCTTTTCGTGTAGCTGAAACATTTCATATTTTTTAAGAAGGAACTTCAAGAAAAAAAAAATGGAAAAAATAAATAATAAAAATAAAGTCCCTTAAGCGAGTAGGCTTGCAGAGCATATATTTTGTGTTCTAAGATAACAACAACCAATCCCCAAATGGCTGGCTCAGATGTGGGTTCCCTGCATGTACCTCAGCTCTTTCTAATGGGATCAAGGAGCACAGGAACTTTTCAGTTCTTATGTTAGCGCTTTTCTTTTTGCTCGGTTACCTTTCTCTCTTGCAACTGAAGATTTGGAGTGGGATTTATGATCACAAATGGACAATGAACCATCAGAGGGTAGATGGGCCATAAAAAGTCCTGCATCTTGCGGAATCTTTGGCCTCACCATAGACCAATACATACAGTGGACGGCTAGCTCTGATCTTTCTTGCACCTTTAACGAAGGGTGAACAGGTATTTAAAAGCCACTTCTGTCAAACAGGAAGCAATGTTATAGAAGAATCAAAACTAATTCTTATAAGTAGGAAACATGAACACATCTGGCCCTGGTGATTTCCGATTCTGGGCTTTAACCATTGTCTAATATGATGGTATCTTCAGTCTCACACAAGCCGACTGCATTAAGGATTACACAAGGTGTTCCCTCTATCAGCTGAAATTAGCATATGCATATACTGTCTATATTTTTCATCCTCTTTGGCTATTACTGAAGGCAGATCAACCAACATAATATCGTATTATTGAATAAAGATTCTAAACACCTTTTAATAGCTCAAATTAACACACACGCACACCTCAGGCAGTTCAACTCGCCTTTTAAGATGAGACTTGAATGTCACGATCAATGATTTTTTTTCCTTCCTCGCCTCCATTTTTCCAACTATAATTCATTAGAGTTTTGATCACCAGGACCTTCCCTCTGCTTTCACTCAACAGTTTTATATTCTAATTGCATACTTCTACATTCCCCATTACAACATGGCTTACCTGTAGACCGAGAATTTTTCCTGCGTACCTTCCTGTTAACAGAACTTGGAAGGGGGCTGGGCACAATTTAGGTGCTCACTAAATATTTGCTGTTGAAAACATGGTGTGAAAGAGAATGGGGGTGTGGTGGTGATGAAGGCCAGGTCTCTATGGTGTTGTCAGTTATAGTATAAAGAAGGCCAGAAAAAAAGGGGGGCAGTTCAGTAAAACAAATTCTATGAAAGACTTGTATGAGCACAAAATATACTGAAGAGGAATAAATGTATACAATTAGATTTCTGCATCTTAAGCTACATTTCATTAGATCCTTAGTTCAAGTTGATAACTCAAATATAGTTGAACAAATGACATGGTAATTTTTTTTTTATTTAGCTGTCATTCACTTGACTAAATTAATAAAAATCCCTACTGATTTTTTTTAGCTTTCTGATTTTTTTTTAAGCCTGCCACTTTTATTTATACTCCCTTCACTAAAATGTAAGCTTTATGAGGGCAGGAATCATTGTTTCCTTTATTTACTTTTGCCCTCCCCAGTCCGTAATACTATACTTTGAACTACTAAGTGCTCAGTAAGTTTTTCTTGGATGAAAGAATAAAGTGATCGGTCAAGTTTCACTTAACTTTATATTTAATATGCTGTTATGACAGTGAATTGA
Organism: Puma concolor; assembly: GCF_028749965.1. NCBI lineage: Eukaryota > Metazoa > Chordata > Mammalia > Carnivora > Felidae > Puma > Puma concolor. The sequence continues at coordinate 19,325,050 of NC_141671.1, forward strand.
ATAAACAATACAGAGACCAGCAAAAACAAAAACAAAAAAACTCACTTTTCTTTGTTGTGTGTTTCCTTTAGGAATTGGTGGTCCCAATGAAAGAAGTGGCATAATTAAGAGAAGCAATATTTTCTGGCCCCTGAAAGATGCCCATATCAACAGTGTATTTCTTAATCCAAGGAGTCTCTCACTACATTATTTCAGCATATAAGTTGTTCAGTGTTTTTAAATGGAAGTCTGTAGTGTTTTGTCACTCTCATTGCTTCATATGTTTTCCTTGCCATTGAACTTATCTTACTGAGTAGTAAGCATTAAGTAATGGATTCAACATACGAGTCATTCTAACACTTATATAACATGATGTGTATGTTTGCACGCTCGTGCATGTGTGTCTGTGTGTGTGCATGTGTGTGTGCTTATGTGTTGAGTAGAGATTGACTAACATGTTTTTCAGGAGTTTTCTTTTGTTGCTGAATATTCATGGGCTCAGTGATATAATTCAATCCAACACTCAAGAATTTGGTACTATCTTACCTCTAAAGTAAATATCGCATTTGCATTGGCATTGAGATGACCCCTTTAGTTTAGATTTTTTTTTTTTTTTTTTGCATGTACAGGTATGGTTGGGTACTTAATAGAAAAATAGAGAAAAAGAAAATAAAGGAACTTTTTATTTTTAGAATCAATTCCGCTCATCTTTTGTGAATTATGAACTCACAAAAATTCATCTTTATGAATTATAAATGATAATTCCATGGAGTGGTCATTGTAAATAGATGGTCTACCAGAACAGAGTTCTAACATATGACACCCTAGTATAATATTCCCTTAACAAGGTATACATATTTATACACAGGGCAAAGTGTAATGTTAAAATTCAAGATAGATTTCTGGGGATCTATCTATCTATCTATCTATCTGTCTATCTATCTATCTACCTGTCTGTCTGTCTATCTATTTATCTATCTATCTATCTATCTATCTATCTATCTATCTATCGATCTATCGATCTACCTGCCTATCTATTTACCTATCTATCACCTGTCTATCATCTATGAATCCAGTCATCATTTTCCTCAGTATATTGAGGATAATTTATAATTTTCATAATTATTTTTCAAGAATCTGTTAGTAAAACAAGCTTTGCTTTATCTATAAATTCATGCCTATTTGCTTAATAATTTCATTGGTAACTTTATTTCGGGTATTATAGTTACTAATTAATGTGTGTCAGCTACATTGATATTTTTCACATATAGAAATAATACACAATACAAAATATGCATATAATTGAAAACTGTGAATTAAAAAATCCTTTTAGTAGATTTTGTTTTTGTTAGTACCTACTGTGTTCTTATTACCTAAACAGATTTTCCATTTGAAGTTAAATTCTTTTAAGGAATGAAAATATACATGAGAAGAAATTAAAAATTTAAGTGCTTGCTCTACATTTGAAAGTGAGATCTATAAAATGTTCCTGGTAGTAAGCTCAGTGACAATAAATAGATTACACCAAGTGTCACTTGAGCAAGTGGATAAAAAATGAGTGATTTTCATCCTTCAGTTAAATATGGTGCTAAGTGGTAAGTGCTAGCATTAAAAGCAAATTACTTATCACTTCAGCAATCACAGCATGAGAGCATCCTATTGGAAGTTGTATCTCCAGTCCTTCTTGGTCCTCAGCTTTATTAAATACATCAATTGATAATGCTTGGATAAGCAGAGGAAAAAAAGCCTTGATGACATTATGGCATTTCCTTTTTATGAGTGCTTATTCAAGATGTCTCCAAAATGGCCATTTCTATATATTTCAGTCAGTGTGGATACACACACATGTACACACACACAATTTCATCTGGCTCAGCCACCTATGGGAAGCACAAATACCAAATACGACCTCACTTCCAGTTGGCCATCTAACTTAATCTTAATTACCTTGAGGAATGGGAAAAAAATCACCACTTTAAATGAGAATGCTTACTGCAGGAATACCTTCCAGAAGCTGGAGAAGAGCTCTTGCTGGGTCTGAGATCTTTGTGAAAACCTACTAAATATAATAGCTCAGGGCCTTGACAACTGGTAGGTCCTAACTCAACAGTTACTGATTGAGTGAGGTAAAGTAAGCCTTGTGGTTTTTTAAATTCAAATTTTTTTCTTTTAAAGACAGTACATGTGTATTTACATAGATTTTCCTTTTTATGACTGATAAGGAGGAGAGGTGGGAGAAAAGCAGATATACTCCAAGGTGGAGAAGTTAACCCTGGGTACTCCCTCCAGGGTTCCAGTAAAAGTTCAACTCTCACCACCACACACAAATTAACTTCTTAACTATTCCATACATGCCTCAAATGCTTTGTCTCAAAGGGCCACATATTTATATTATACAGTGAGATGCTGGCCTTATGGTGTTGAACAACAGAGAGTCTGGCTAGGGACTTGGCTTGATCTTGGACAATGAGGACATTTGTAGCACTAGGATAGATTGGAATTTAGAGGCCCTTCTCTTACTGATTTTCTTGATCTGTTGAAATCCTGGAAAGAGCAGAGGTTCATTCCATAAGGAATGACATAAATTCCTTAAGGATAACCTCTCCAAGATCTAGGTCATAATAGGAACTCAGTAACTATATTAAGTGTGTTGATGAATGATACAGTATAGCATAGTGGCTAAGAGCTGGCACTTTGGGGGCGCCTGGATAGCTCAGTTGGTTAAGCGTCTGATCTTGGTCTCGGCTCCGATCATGATCTCATGGTTTGTGAGTTCGAGCCTCATGTTAGGCTTCACACTGCTGGTGTGGAGCCTGCTTGAGATTCTCTCTCTCCTTCTTTCTCTTTTCCTTCTTCTTTCCTCTCTCTCTTTCAAAATAAATAAATAAACTTAAAAAAATAAACTTAAAAATGAAAGAGGTCTGAGTTAGATCCAGGTTGAAATCCTGCTCTATAACTTTCTAGCTATGCAACATTGAATGCGTTACTCAACTTATTGTAATACATCAAAGAGTATCTGCTAATCCAGTGACATAATTTGTATACATGTTTTTCAGATCACATGATTAGAAACAGTATCTATAATATGTGAATATCTGATGCACTCTGTCCACCTGAGTCCTGGAAAAAAAAACTACTTCACAATTGGGATCACCAGGTCCTAGGCTGACCACATGGGATGTAAGAGCTGCTTGTTTAGGAAGAGAGTTTGAATAGGTATCAACTGACTCTCCAAGGCACATTATCAACTAATGCACCAAAACTTTCTTGTCTTCTGAAGCTGACTGTGTACTTTCAGTTCAGCCTCTCCTTGAATGGCCTTGGTTGTGTTGCTTTAGTTCAATCAGTCCTACGCTCAGTGTGAGTGTGGCATGATTTTCTTAACAGTTCTCTTCGTGAAGGTACCAAATTAGTTCCAGCAAACCTCTCATTTTGGGCTTTTTCAGTGTCCACTTTACAAGGGGGTTGCAGGGAAGAACAGGGATGATAAAGGAAGTGTATTAGCTATGATGGTGGTGAGGCAAATTAACGAGAGAAAGAAGAGGAGGAGAGGAAGAAACAGACAAAAAGAAGATTGGGATAGGGAAAGAAGAAATACGAGAAGAATCGAAGGAAAGAAGGATGAAAAGAAAAACTAAATTTCTAAAAGTAAGATTGGTTAAATCAATGGGTACCACATTTAAAATTTCAATATATAATAATTTTTATTTCAGAAATATTTTCTTAATATCCATTTCAACCACAAATGGTAATTGAGATAACCTCTTTCTCCAGAGTATTGCTAGTAATTGATGTTAGTAGTAAAAGTATTTTCTTAACTGAAAAGGTAAAAAAAAAAATTTCATTAGAGATGTGATTTATTTTATTATTTTTTGATGTTTATTTATATTTTGAGAGAGAGATAGAGACAGAGACAGAGTGTGAGTTAGGGAGGGGGAAGAGAGAGAGAGAGGGAGACACAGAATCTGAAGCAGCCTCCAGGCTCTGAGCTGTCAGCACAGAGCCCAAAGTGGGGCTCAAACTGATGAGCCATGAGATCATGACCTGAACCAAAGTCAGATGCTCAGTTGACTGAGCCATCCAGGCGCTCCTAGAAATGCTATTTATGTTAGATGATTAATAAAATGTAAAGTTTTACTATGGAACTCCTTTATTGTTATTGATTTATAATAGCTCTTTGTATATTAAGTGCTGTATATTAAGTGCTGCAAAACTTTGCATATAGGATGTCACCAAAATATGCCAAAGTTGTAAGTTGTTCAGTTTGCTTCAATATATATTTTGGCATAAAGAAGTTCTACATTTATATGTAGTTTAATCTGTAAGTTTCTTTCTTTTTTGTTTTAACATGGTATATTACATAGTTTATCATTTTCCTTATGTTTTGATATGCCACTTTTATTGTATAATAAGCACATATAGGTTATGCAGTTTTGACGTGGAGAGTGTTGTTGTTCCACTGTTTTATTGTCTATTCTCATGCTAGTATCTGACTCCATTGATTAATGTAGCTCATAGATGAATCAGGAGCATCCTGAGGCCGAACTTCACAGCACTGTGAAAGATTTGCTGGCAGCAGGGGAAGAAGGAGAGTGGAGAGAACATGACATGAGAAGAATATTGGACCTATGTAATAAATATATGCGTTCAGTAGGTACTATTTTCTTCTAGTTTTGTATGCTTGAAATTTTTCATAGTAATAAATTAGGAAGGTTATAGAACAGAATACACATGGAGGAAGTATAACATAATATTATATATCCATGAAAGTACATTCAAATAATAAATAATAATGAGGAAATGTTAAAAATATAATGTGGAGCATACACAGTACTTTGATCCGATGGTAGAAAACACATATTGCATAGGAAGAATCTGAAAACACACACAAAGAGATGTTGATAACGGTTATCTGCAGGTGTTGAGATAACACATTACCTCATTTTAGTTTTTCTGATATCATTCTATATTTTCCACATATCTTTCTATGAGCTCAAGTTGCTCTTAATCCATGCCGAAACTATGAAGAATTTTAACCACTAAAACCACTGAAGAAATAATTTTAAAATATGTGATAGCACCTATAAAACAAAAAGTTATCTCTATCAGCATTATCTGCCCAAGAGGGCGGCCCAAAAGTTGCATTCTGAAAACATTTTAGAAGATAAGCTTCTATGAAATAGGAACAAAATCTATAAATAGTGGACAAGTTTAGAAGAAGATACAGCAGAACGAAATAAAAAAAATGAATGCAGTAAAGGAAGATTAAAGAAAATTAAAAATGCAATAGCAAAGTTGGGGTGCCTGGGTGGCTCAGTCAGTTAAGCATCAGACTTCGGCTCAGGCCATGATCTCACAGTTGGTGAGTTTAAGCCCCACATTGGGCTCTGTGCTAATGCTGCGGAGCCTGCTTGGGATTCTCTCTCTCTCTCTCTCTCTCTCTCTCTCTCTCTCCCTCTGTCTCTCTTTCTCTCAAATAAATAAACTTAAAAAATCCAATAGCAAATTTAAGAGACATTCCAGAGGCTTGAAAGGGCAGAGCTGATGCTGCAGAAAATTAAATCATAATGCCAATTCCACGCATGCCCCTTACTGATTACTACCTCCTGTCTTTCCAACTCACCTACTCTAGAATTCGACTCTAACAATCCATCCCCAACACGCGAATCCAGACTCTATCACCTTTCCTCTGATTTCAACCCTTTTGTTCTCTTTCCTCCTTAAACCGCTTAAATTCCATAGTCACATGTTCCCTTTGAATATACCCTCTGCTTATATCCTCATATAAAAAACTATAGCCCTAGTTGAACCCACCTGCACCTCATGTACGCCTACGCAGTTACATGCAATTGGCAAAAAATATACTTTGGTAGCAGCTAATCCTACTTTAAATTCATAACCATAGGTCTCAAGTGGTGGTTTAACACTATCTGATAATCCTATTATGCTATTTCATTTGCTCTCTCACTGTCCTGCACAACTCTATCACATTTTACTGTCTCTTTTCAAACCTGCAACCTATTCTTCCCTAGGCTCACTCTCAACTGATAAATTGGTTTTCTACTTCACTGGGAAAATTGAAGCAATCAGAAGAGAACCACCACCACCAATTCTTGCCACAAATTCTTGTCGGTTAGATAACTAACCGACCGACACCTGTCCCCAGATATGCTTCCTTTCAGCCTTAAGCAAAGATGAAGACACCATGCTCTTCTAAAGTTGAGCTCTCTCCTTAGGCATTGATCACACCCTCTGTCAAGGGCACCACTCCAACAGCCTTTTTCCTTTTTTCTAGATTATCATTTTAAACTCCCTATTCAATAATACAAATCTATTGTTTCTCCATTCTGGAAAAAAAATTACTTCTCCAGACGCCACTCTCCTTATGATTTACCGCCTCACATCTTTGCTACCTCCTTGGAAGAAATTTCTCTTCTTGCTATCACTAATTCCTCCAATGCTTGCCGAAACCCACTCTACTCATTATTTCACACCTGTACTCCACGGAAACTACTTTCACCAAGGCCAACAATCACCCCATCGCCATGTTCTTAAATCCAGTGGTCAATTCTCAATCCGCATCTTACCTGATTCAGAAGAAATGTTTTTCATAATTGAACACGTTCATTCTTTGTACACTTTCTTTACTTGGCTGCCAGGCCACTGCCCTCTTAGTTTTCCTCCTGCATCTTGGTTACAGCTCTCAGTTCCTTTTACTGTAGCCTCTTCTTTTCTCTTACCTCTTAGTGTGAAATGCTCTGGGACTTAGTTCTTGTTTTCTCTTCTCTTTGCTCTCTCCTTTCACTATTGATCTCAGTTACTAGATCATATCATTCCCAAATTTACAGCTCTAGCTCAAATCTATCTAACACATGTCAGACATTCATATCCAAATGCCTACTGGACATCTCCACTTGAGTGAACACCTAACATTGTATGACCCCAACCTATGATGTTCCCCTCTAACCCTGATTCTCCACATCTTTATACATCTCAGTTGATGGCAAGATCAACCTTCAATTTTCTCAAGCCCAAAGTTTGAAGTTATCCTTGACTCATATTATTCAGGATATTATAATGCAGTAACAAACGCTACTCATCCACAGTGGCTTATAGCATCAAAGTTTCCTAGTTATGCAACATTTCCGCTTGGGGTTGCCAGTGTTGGGACCAGAAGGATTTGTTCTGTGTCATTGTCATCTGCCTTCTGGACCCAGGTGAATGGAGAAACCATTATATGGAAAAATTGCCAGTTATTAAAACAGAGGGGAAAGATATATATTCGTTGGTAAATCTCTACATGTATATTATACCTATCAGGTATATTTATATGTCATTCGTCAAAGCAGTCACCAAATTACTCCCTATTTCAACTGGGGGGAGAAGTAGAATTCTACCATACCCAGAGAGAAAATTAAAAAAAAATTGTTAATACCTCTAATGACTACAACAGTTGACCATTTTAGTCAACTAAACTTCGTCAACCAAATGTTTGGTTCACTAATCATTCGGTATGTAAAATACACTTACGGACTCTCAAAGTCATAATATCCATAGCACAAGATCTCTGGATAATGTACAGTGGTCTTTACCACTGTGAAGGAAGGGGTGATGCCAAGTATCCTCTATGTTAGGTGTGAATGTAGCTCTCCTTGATTCAGAAACCTATTAACACAAAGTAAAGTTACTAACTACCCCATGTACTCAATATACGACATAAGAGCAGAGATAGAGGCATAGTAGATACTTCCGTTCAAAAAGAGGTGGCAATCATTGGTCCAGAACCATTCTAAAACCCCATAGGCAGTCGAAAAGTTCTGCTCCTTTGGTTGCAGGGAATGATTATTGATTAGACTTCATTCCTGCTTCATGGGATAAGTTCCCCCAGTTCATTGTTCTCTGTGACTCCTGGATCCACTTTCTGGGAGTTCCTTTCTGTGCCATTATCCTGTTTAGTTATATCTGAAGTGAGCTTTAGAGCATATGCCCTCCTTGGAGGCTGAGCAGGTTTGTCAAACTGCTTCCTGATCCTTGGGGCCTCAGGGTTCTTTATGGTCTGAAATGATTACAGTGTCTTAATTTAGGCTAGCAACTTTTTTTTGGCAGTACAACTGTCTCAAAAACTTAGGCAGCTTTTTATTTATTTAATTCCAATCAGTTTCATGTACCAATAACCATACTTATGGTTCTTTTTTTAATATATTTTTTAATGCTTATTAATTTTTGAGAAAGAGAAAGAGAAAGACAGAATGTGAATGGGAGAGGGGAAGATACAGAGTCCGAAACAGGCTCCAGGCTCTGAGCTGTCAGCACAGAGCCTGACGCGGGGCTCGAACTCACAGACCGTGAGATCATGACCTGAGTTGAAGCTGGATGCTTAACCGACTGAACCACCCAGGTGCCCCACTTACAGTTCTTTTTTGACACAGGACTTAATTTCAGGTGCCCTGAGGTCATTAAGGCTTGATGGGAAAGTGACATCTTTTTTCTGAGTCATTTTCTGCTACATGAACTGAGCATCACCGTAATCTACCCACAGATATGAAGAATGGGAATGAGGGGTTTCCATTGATTTGATCCTTGCCAAAAAGCTTCCTTTGCTCAAAGACATTCTCAAGTTTACTTTGTACTGATGGAAAGCAGTTACCTATTCCAACCTTGTAAATCTCCAAATTTTCCCATTGTCTTCATCCACTTTGATTTCTGCTTGCTAATCAGTAAATTCTTTTTAAGCTCAGCTCTTTTTGTAGTACATTGTCAAATACAGCCAGTAATACCCAACACTTGCTACTTACATTCTATTTTTTCCTCATTTTGTCACATCCTAGAATACTCATTAGATATGTTTTATACCTTACAAGTGATTGCTGGTTAACAACTGTTAGCTTAAAAAAGACAGATAATTTCTTGTGCCAGTTATACATCCATTACAGATTCCCTGAGAAATCTACACAGTATTATTATTATTCTCACTCTGTGCCTATGTTCATCAAGTACCAACTTTCCAGAACACTGTGGATTGTCATAGCAGAGGGAAAAAGGAGTACGTGGCAGCATGACCAATGCTTAAGCTTTCAGAAGACATGAGGTATGTCCCTTCCAACCAGAGGTTCAAAGCAAGTTACATGGTCATGGAAAGCTGGGAGTGCTATCCTGAGGGCTGGTTCAACTGTAAAGATCTGTACTACCTGTGAGAGCACCTCTTGACTCCGTATCAATCGTCCAGAAACTCTACTTGAAAATAACCCCAGAATCTGAGTTCTTATCACATAGTTCCCTTCCATGGTCCCAATCTGAGTCACTGTTATTGCTCTCCTTGATTTCTCAGTAGTCTCCTTACTAATTTCACGACCTTTACTCTCATTCCACTTTGATCCATTCTCAACACATTAGCTAACATGATCCTTTGAAAATAAGTCAGATTATATGATTCCTTTGCTCAAATTCTCTATTAAGTCGGCATAAAAACCAAAGTTATCATCATGGCCTCAAATCATCCTCAATCACCTCTCCTTATCTCACACCTACACTTGCCTTTATTTCACACTGTTCGATCACCCTGACCTTTTCCTATTTCCCAATAATACCTGTTCTTTCAGCCCAGAAGATAATTCCATGCTTTCCTCTAAAGCTGATACCCATACAGCTAAATTTCCCCAGAGCTCTACATGACTAGTTCTTTCACTTCTTTCTTGTCTTTGCTCAAATGGCATCTTCTCATTGGGAGCATTGACCCTTCTTAAAAACTGTATCTCACAATCACCCACTAGAGAGCCCTCTAAATCTGATGAACACTTTTTTCATATTTCCGTAGTCCCTAAATCTTTTTAAAATTTTTTTTTCAACATTTATCCATTTTTGGGACAGAGAGAGACAGAGCATGAACGGGGGAGGGGCAGAGAGAGAGGGAGACACAGAATCGGAAACAGGCTCCAGGCTCTGAGCCATCAGCCCAGAGCCCGACGCGGGGCTCGAACTCACGGACCTCGAGATCGTGACCTGGCTGAAGTCGGACGCTTAACCGACTGCGCCACCCAGGCGCCCCCGTAGTCCCCAAATCTTATATAATTCTTAGGCAGATCAGTTAAACTATTTTCATTTACCACAATTCTAGGCTTTAACACATGCACAGCCACTGGAGCATTGACCAGTGAATAAGCTTTTAAAAGCATTTGCTCACCAAAAATCCTTCCAAGAAGAAAATCTTATATTTGCTACTGGGAAAAAAAAATATATGTCCAGATGAAAACAAAAGCAGCCAACCAAGCAAAAAACCCAAACTTGATTATGAGCCATGAGGCAAACTTTTAATAAACAATCCGAGAACCAACTCTTAGATATTTTGAGTTAGGAGAGCATTGGTAGTTCGTGGAAATCTATATTTTTAAAAAGCATTGAATGTAATTATAATAAATTTCCAGATATTTACTAATATAGATAACATAAAGAATACAATAAACCAGCATAATTTACATAGAAGGATGCTAATGTTTTCTAATGACAATATAAAATCATTTTTATAAGAATATATCATATATTAGAACTTTCCAACAACAACAACAACAACAAAAATCACCAAATCACACACAACAGAAGATATAAAATACATATTCAGGTAAGAGTGTACAGAAACAGTTATAAAGGTATAGAAATTTAAATTAAAAGGATACATGTTGAGGAACTTATAAAAGTATTTGTGGGCCAAAAAAAGTACTTTGGGCCAAGAGGAAATAAAGTTGCAATCACAAATTATCAAAAAATTAGTGTTTAAGAAACAATTAGAACACTGCATATGAAAACTTATGAAAGGTGACCAGAGTTGTATCTAGATAGAAATATTTTTCTATTAAATACATAAATGTAAAGAAACTAGAAAAAATATACCAAATAAACCTTCAAAACTGAAGATAATTCAGAAAATAGGAACATAAATTAACAGTAGCAATTTTTTGGTGATAAACCTCATTATTAATTTCCTCTTCCATTAAGATTAAGAAAGAAAAGAAGAAGATTGCAAACATACAACATTAGATATCAGAGATGTATGATATATCCCCAGATAAAGAAGAAGTTAAAAATAAGAGTTTAATATACATACCTCTGTGGTGATAAATAAAAACACTTCGCTGGGACAAATAATTTTTACGTATCAAATGTATTTTAGAGGAATTGAATTCCTAAATTAATAAACCTGGAAAAAATTTTTTAACTATTTCGGAAAACATTCTTCAGAAAATTATTAAGGCTGGGTGAATTTCTGGTTGATTTTTTTTCTTTTGGTTGATGTAAATAAAGTCATTAGGGAACCGATACATTGTATGGCATTAAATTATTCTCAATAACTGCAAAGTATGAGCTTTTAACCATTTTATGTCTTTATGACCTGCATGTGTGTACAGTAAGACTGATGGCTACCCAACAATGATGATGTGTGCGTATACTCATCCAAACACACATAGACATATATCTGCAAAGAAGAATTACGGACCTGAGGAAAATGTTAGCAAATTTTGTATAGCACTTAGTCATTGAGCAATGATTCGCCATTAAAAATTTAGTAGGGCAATGTATAACATTAGTAAGGGAAAGACATTCAAAATGATGTTATTGACAGAGTTCATTATGCATTTATTAGCCATTCAATTTTTTTAGTAAGCGAAGAACGATCCAGTAAAGTGTGTTGGGTGGATTTAGAGTAGTGACATCAGCAAAAAGGTAGAAGAGAACTTTTTACCATCATTGCCCTAAAAGACCCCATTTTAAAAAGTTTATTGAACTATTTTGAGAAAGAGAGAGTCAGTATGAGGAGGGAGGGTCACAGAGACACGGAGAAAGAGAATCCCAAGCAGGTTCCACTCTGTCAGCACAGAGCCCAATGTTGGGCTTGGACTCTTGAACTGTGAGATCATGACCCAAGCCAAAACCGAGAGTCATATCCTTAACTGACTGAGCCTTCCAGCCGCCCCAATAACAACAATTTTGACAACCACCATCAGACCAGAATATTTTTATGGAAGTCCTAGAGGCCAGTGGAAATGTTCTAGCATACTACTGGATTAAAAAAAAAATCGAGATTAGACCCATGGAAGTGGGTAAGAGGAACAGTTTTGTTTTACCTGGATCAAACGTCCTTCAAGACATCATAGCCCAGTGCTCTTGGCCCATGATTTTGTTCATGGGGAAAGTGAGAGAGTGCACGTGAGCACCCAGCTTCTGCATCTATGCATGATGCTGCCTACAAGGCCCACTTCTTTCTTGCCTCAGATGCAATACCGAGGTATGCTACAAAATGAGGGGCAGAAAAGGGTGGAAAGAATAGCTAGTGCTTAGAGATAATCAACACAGATCCTATTAATTGCTTTGCAGTCTCTATCAGGAATCTTATCCATGAACCACTGAGGACACCTCACCAATGGATCTTTCGACCTATACCATGGGCACCCTCAATGCTCTATGTGTCTCACCCAAACACCCTCCCCCACCACTTCGTGATCTGTGTGCTTTCAAGGACAAAGAGTAAAATCTTTTGCAGATGGTTAGTGAGCATATGTGAAAAGCTGACCAAATATCAAAGGATTTCAAAAAAGCACACAAATATGAGCATTCAGTAACACCCTAGGGAAAGCAACCCTAGGGAGAGGCTATTAGGACTTGGCCTGACTTTGCAGGATCAAATGAAGTCATACATCTGAAGAACTCACTCCACCAAAAAAGAATAAGGGTGAAGGCAGGCATATCCAAAGAAGGAATCCAAGAAAGCCTGACAATTCCTAGCAGGGCTGACAGAAGGTATTTCTCTCCTGAAACCAGTGAGTAAAGATTAGAGGAGGTGACTACTTCTTCAAATCCAAAGACAGCAATGGAAGTCTTCGTGGACCATGAAAAATGAAGGAAACATAACACCACCAAGGGAATACAACAGTTTTCCAGGAAATGGCTTCAAAGGAATAGAAATCTGTGATTTGCCTGATAAAAACTCAAAATAGCTGTTCTGAGGAAGCCCAATGATCTACAAGAACACACAAAGACACTTCAATGAAATCAAGAGAAAAGATATGTGAGCAAAATAAAAAGACTGACAGAGAAATAGAAATCATAAAAAGAGCCAAGTAGAAAATTCGTTGCTGAAGAATACAATGAACGCAACAGAGAGCATCAACATCAGATTTGATCGAACAGAAGAAGAAGAAAGAATCTGTGATGTAGAAGACAGCTCATTTGAAATCATCTGGTTAGGTGAGAACAAAGAAAAAAGAATGAAAAAAATGAAGAAAACCTACGTGAATTATGAGATACCATCAAGTGAAAGTTTCTATGCATACTGTAGTCCCAGAAGAGAGAGAAAGAGGTAGAAAGCTTTACTTGAAGAATGAATGACTAAGGACTTCCCAAATCAGGAAAAGATTCAGATATCCAAGTTTATGAAGTTCATAGTTCCCCCAAAAGATTCAACCGAAAGACATCTTATTCAAGACATATTATATTAAAACTGTCTAACAAAAAAAAAAAAAAAAAAAAAAAAGAGAATGTTAAAAGCAGCAAGAGAAAAAAAATTCTCACGTTAGGAAATCTGTGTAAGGTTATCAGTAGATTTCTCTGCAGAAGAAACCTTCAGACCAGATGACAGTAGATTATGTATTCAAAGGATATCACTACAGAAAATCATCAATCTACAAAACAAGACAGTAAAAGATGAACAAAGGCACAGAGAACTATAAAACAACTAGAAAACAATAAGGTGGCATTAGTAAGTCCTTACCTGTCAATAATTTTGATTAATAATTAGTCAAAAGTAAATGGACTAAATTCTCCAATTAAAAGGCATAGAATTGGTGAATAGATTAAGAAACAGTAACCTACAAGACATTGAGCTTTAAGGACACACACAGGCTCAAAGCAAAGGGATGGAAAAAGATATTCCATTCCAATAAAAACTAAAAGAGAGGAGGGATAGAAATACTTACATAAGATAAAATAGATTTTAAGTAAAAAAAACTGTAACAAAAGACAAAGAAGGTCAATACATAATTACAGAAGAGTTCCTTCATCAAGAGGATATAACAATGGTAAATATACATGCACCCCAAATCGGAGCACTTAAATATATTAAGCAACTACTAACAGATCTGAAGAGAGAATAAACAACAATACCCTAACAGTAAAGAACTTTGACACCCCACTTTCAACAATGGATAGATTGTCCAGACAGAAAATCAATAACGAAACATTGAACTTGAACTATACTTTGGACCAAATGGATCTAACAAACATGTACAGAATGTTCCATCTATAGTAGCAGAATACACAGTTTTCTTAAGCACACAGGGAGAAATTTCCAGAAAATGTTAGGTCAAAACAAGTTTTAGCAAACTTAATAAAACTGAATTATACTAAAGCTCTTTTCCAAACACAGTGGTATGAAAATAAAAATCAATAGCAGAAGGAAAATTGGAAAACTCACAAATATGGGGAAACCAAAAACACACTCCTTAAAAGCCAATGGGTCAAAGAGGAATTCAAAAGGGATATTTAAAAAGGTATCTTGAGGGGTAGCTGGGTGTCTCAGTTGGTTGAGCATCCAACTGTTGATTTTGGCTCAGGTCTTGATCTCATGGTTCCTGAGAATGAGCCCCTCATCGGGCTCTGTGCTGACAGTGAGAAGCCTAGTTGGGATTCTCTCTCTTAGTTGGGCTATCTCTGTCCTGCTCCCTCTCACTCTCACTGCCTTTCTCTCAAAATAAATTAAATTAATAAACATTTAAAAAATATCTTGAACCAAATGAATATCTTGAACACAACATATAAAAACTTATGGGATGCAGAAAAAGCAGTTTTAAGAGGGAATTTTATAGCAGTAAACATCCACATTAAATAAAGAAGAAAGATCATACATAAAAATCCTAACTTAAAATCTCAAGAAGCTGGAAATAAAATAACAAACCAAACCCAAAGTTAAAGTGAAGGATATAACAAAAATCATAGAAGAAATCAATGAAATAGAGGCTAGGAAAACTAAAGAAAAGACCAATGAAACCAAAAGCTGGTTGTTTTTAAAATTTTTTTTTTTAACATTTATTTATTTTTTTGGGACAGAGAGAGACAGAGCATGAACGGGGGAGGGGCAGAGAGAGAGGGAGACACAGAATCGGAAACAGGATCCAGGCTCTGAGCCATCAGCCCAGAGCCCGACGCGGGGCTCGAACTCACGGACCTCGAGATCGTGACCTGGCTGAAGTCGGACGCTTAACCGACTGCGCCACCCAGGCGCCCCAGCTGGTTGTTTTTTAAAGGAAAAAAAAATCACAAAATTTTAGCTAAACTAAGGAAAACAGAGAAGACAACTAAAATCAGTAATAAAAGAAGGTTCATTATAACTGTTACCACAGAAATACAAAGAATCATGAGACCACCATGAATAATTATGTACCAAAATTCGGACTACCTAGGAGAAATGGGTACTTGCTAGACACATACAACCTACCAAGATTGAATCAAGGAAATAGAAAATCTGAACAGACCAATAATACATAAGGGGATTAAATCAGTAGTCGAAAATCTCCCAATAAAGAAAAACTCAGGACCTAATGGCTTTTCTAGTGAGTTCTACCAAAAATTTTTTAAAAATGTTATCTAGTTATTTTGAAAGAGAGAGAGCATGTGCATGTGCAGGTGGGGAGAGGCAGAGAGAGAGGGAGAAAGAGAGTTCCAAGTAGGCTTTGCACTGTTAGTGCAAGACCTGACATAGAGTTTGGTCTCACAAACCATGAGATCATGACCTGAGCTGAAATTAACAGTTGGATGCTTAATCAACTGAGCCACCCAAGCACCCCAAATTCTACCAAACATTTAAAGAAAAATTAATACCAATCTTTCTCAAACTTTTCCAAAGTATTGGAGAGAAGACGGGGAGTAAATTCCAAAGTCATTTACAAGGCCAGCATTAGACTAGGACAGAGCAAAACGAGAATTATGGACCAGTATCCCTGATGAACATAGATATAAAAATCTTCAATGAAGTGTTGGCAAACTATATTCAGCAGTACATTAGAAAGATCATACACCGTGATCAAGTGGGATTTACCCCTGGCATGCGAGATGGTTTAATGTATGCAAATCAATAAATGTGATACTCTACATTAATAAAATAAAAGAACAAAAATTGTATGGTCACTCAACAAATGCAGAAAATAAATTCGGAAAACAAAATGCAATGTCCATTCATGGTAAAAACCTAAAAAATAGGGGGCACCTGGGCAGCTCAGCCAGTTAAGTGTCTGACTTCAACTCAGGACATGATCTAACTGCTCGTTGAGTTTAAGCCCTGTGCTGACAGGTCGGAGCCTGGAGCCTGCTTCAGATTCTGTCTCCATCTCTCTGCACCTCCCCTGTTCATGCTTTGTCTCTGTCTCTCTCTCCCTAGCTCTCTGAAATATAAACTACAACAAAAAATTTAAAAAAATAAATATAGAAGGAAGGTATCTGACAAAATAAAGGTCATATGTGACAATCCCATAGTTGATATACTCAATGGTAGAAAGCTGAAATCTTTTCTTCTAAGATCAGGAACAAGACAAGGATGCCCATTCCTGCTACTTTTATTCAACATAGTTTTAGCCAGAGCAATTAGGCAAGAAAAAGAAATAAAAGCCATCCAAATAAGAAAAAAGGATGTACGATTTTCTGTTTGTAGATGACATGATGCTATATATAGAAAACTCTAAAGATTCCACAGAAATTATTGTAACTAATAAACAAATTCAGTAAAGTTGCAGGATATAAAATCACTGTATGAAGTAAGCTGTGTTTCCATACACTAATAGTGGGCTACATGAAAGAGATATTAAGAAAACAATATCATTTAAAACAATGCCATTAAAACAATGCCATTTTAACAACAGTGTCATTAAAAACAATGCATAATTAGGAATAAATTTAACCAAGGAGGTGATAGACCTGTACACTGAACAGCATAAGACACTGATAAAAGAAATTGAAGAAGACACAAATAAATGGAAAGATATTCTATGTTTATGAATTAGAAGAATTAATATTGTTAAAATGTTCATTCTATCCAAAGTGATCTATAGAATCAATGCAATCCCTATTGAAATTCCACTGGCATTTTTCACAGAAATGGAAAAAAATGGTCTAGAACTTGTATAGAATTGTAAAAAACTTCAAACAACAAAAGTGATCTTGAGAAAGAAAAACAAAGCCAGAATCATCACACTTCCTTCTTTAAAACTATACTACAAGGTATAGAAATGAAGACAGTATGGCAATGGCATAAAAATAGACACGTAAATCAATGGAACAGAAAAGAGAGCCTAGATTTAAATACCTGTGGGAAAAGTCAACTAATATTTGATGAGGGAACCAGGAATACCTAAATGGGAAAGGATAGTCTTGTTAACAAATGGTGGTTGTTGGGAAACTGGATAAACCCAAGGAGAAAATGAAATCTTATATCACTCACAAAAATTAACTCAAAATAAATTAGTCATTAACGTAAGTTCTGATACCATATAAGTACTGGGAAAAAAGCCATAGAGAAGAAGCTCTTTTTTTTTTTAATTTTTTTTTAACGTTTATTTATTTTTGAGACAGAGAGAGACAGAGCATGAACGGGAGAGGGTCAGAGAGAGAGGGAGACACAGAATCTGAAACAGGCTCCAGGCTCTGAGCCATCAGCACAGAGCCTGACGCAGGGCTTGAACTCACGAACCACGAGATCATGACCTGAGCCAAAGTCGGACGCTTGACCGACTGAGCCACCCATGTGCCCTGAGAAGAAGCTCTTCAACATTGATCTTGTATATGATTCTTTGGATATGAAACCAAAAGCACAAACAAAAAGAGCAAAAAAAAAAAAAAAAAAAAAAAAAAAAGAGTAAGACTATATCAAACCTAAAAGCTCCTGTGCAACAAAGGAAATCATCAAGAAAAGGAAAAGGCAACCTATACATGCAAGCCATATATTTGATAAGGGATTAATATCCAACATATATAAGGAACTCATATAACTCAATGGCAAAAGAAAAAACAACTCAATTAAAAAATGGGCAAAGGACCACGGGGTGCCTGGGTGGCTTAGTCGGTTAAGTGTTCAATTTCAACTCAGGTTATTCATGATCTCATGGTTTGTGAGTTCAAGCCCCGCATTAGAGTCTCTGCTGTCAGCACAGAGCCCACTTCAGAGCCCACTGGTTTTCTCTCTCTCAAAAATAAATAAACATTAAAAAAAATGGACAGAGGATCTGAATAGATATTTTTCCAAAGAAGACATACAAATGATTAACATGTACATGAAAAAGTGCTCAACATCACTAATCATCAGGAAAATACAAGTCAAAACCACAAAGATATATTATCATACACCTGGCAGGATAAAATGGCTTTAATCAAAAGGACAACAGATAATAAGGGTTGGCAAGGAAATAGAAAAAGGGAATCCTGTATACCGTCCGTGAGGCTGTAAATTGGCCCAGTCACTATGGAAAACGGTATTGAGGTTCCTCAAGAAATTAAAAGTAGAATTACCATATTGCCCAACAATCTCCTGTTTTTTGGTATGTATCCAAAATAAATGAAATCAGTATCTCAAAGAAATATCTGTGCTCCCATGTTCATTGCAGCATAATTTGCAGCAGCCAAGATATGGGAACAACTTAAGTTTCTGTCAACAGATGAATGGACAAAGAAAATGTGGTATACACACACAGTGGAATATTATTTAGTCATAAAAATGAAGGAAATTTGTCATTGTGACAATATGAATGAACCTAGAGGCCATTATGCTAAGTGAAATTAGCCAGACAGAAGGTGAATACTATATGCTCTCACATATATGTGAAATCTACAACAAACAAACAAATCAACAAAAATTAAAAAGTCAAATTCACAGAAACAGACTATAGAATGGTGGTTACCAGGGGTTGGGGGTGAGGGAAAGATGGGGAGATGCTTCAGTTATAAGATGATTAAGTTCTGAGCATCTAATGCACAACACGATCACTATGGTTAATGGTTGTGTGTTGTGTAGTTGAAATTTGCTAAGGGAATAGACCTTAAGTGTTCTCAGCACACACACACACACACACAAAGGTCACTACATGAGGTGATGGATGTGTTAATTAACTTGATTGTGGTAATCATTTCACAAAATATCCTTATGTCAAATCTCACTTGTACACTTTAAATATGTACACTTTCATTTGTCAATTATACCTCAAAAAATCTGAACAAAATAAAAGTAATGATGCAATATTTTAAAAAAATGGAATAGTTTTAGATACTCCATGGGATAACTGGATCATTATTTGGTGCAGAAAACATTAAGAAGTGCCTTGTGTGGCTTAGTAGGTTAAGCATCCAACTCTTGATCTCCGCTCAGGTTGTGATGCCATGGTTCCTGACATTGGAGCCCCGCGTGGGACAGAACCTGCCTCAGATTATTTCAGCCTCTCTTTCTACCCCTCTCCCCATCTCCCGCTCAAAATAAATAAATAAACATTTTTAAAAAGCTTAAGCAAATCACTACCAAAAAAACCCAAAAAACAAACAAAAAAAACCTGGATATTTAAGCAAGTACATTACTAGGTAATTATCTTAAGAAATACTCAAATAAGTATGGAAATAAAATACCTAATACTTTCCATAGTGAGTTATTTATAAATAGGACATTAGAAATAATGTAAATATTTAAACTATGATAAAGGATTGGTGACATAAATCATTTAGATTCTTGTAGTGGAATTCTCCACAGTCTTGAAAAATACAGCAGAATATTGAAATCTCACTAACATATATAAAAGCATATTTCTCACTCAATGAAAGTCTTCTGTCTTGTATCTTTTTTTTATCTGATACTACTTACAGGGAAGAAAAGAGACTTAGAGTTTGCACAGGTATTCTCATGTCAAGACCTGCCAAGTGGCAATGTCAATTCTACTCATGTCTCATTGACCAGAGTTCAGTTGTATGATCCCAAACACACTGCACAGTAGGAATGTAATCTTCCCAAGAAGATATGGTTTAGTATAGGGGTCTATACTTTTCCTGTAAAGGACCAGGTAAATCTTTCAGGTTTTTTGGCCATATTGTCTCTGTCACAACTCTTCAGCTTTCTTGTGATAGGATAAAATCAGCCATAGACATATGTAAGGGAATTGGTGTTCCTGTGTTCCGGTAAAACTTTATTTAGAAAAACAGTTAGTAAGGGGCCCCTGGTTGGTTCAGTTGTTTAAGCATGCACCTCTTGATTTCAGCTCAGGTCATGATCTCAGGCTCATGGGATCGAGCCCTGCGTTGAGCTAGAGCCCAACGCTGACAGCATGCAGAGCCTGTTTGGGATTCTCTCTCTCCCTCTCTGTGTCCCTCCCCTGCTCTCTCTCTCTCTCTCTCTCTCTCTCAAAATAAATGGATAAATGTAAAAAGCAAGCAAGCAAACAAACAAACAAACAAACAAACAAACAGGTGGTGATCTGGATTTGGACTTGAGCCATAATTTTCCAACCCCTTGTTCAGCAAGCACAAAGCATTGTTTCTGCTACTATTTAGTAATTGATTTGGAAGTGCATCTGTAATGTATATTTTTTTAATAAAATATTTTATTTTTAAGTAATCTCTACACCCAGTGTGGGGCTCGAACTCACAATCATGACATCAAGAGTTATGTGCTCTATGGATTGAGTCAGCGAGGCGCCCTGTAATATATTTTAAAGAAAATGCAAAGGTTGTTATTTATAATCTAAATATATTTTTATAAAATCTCTCTCTTTCTACATAAATACAGATATATGGATATATTTGCATTAAAATTATAGGAGGATATATGCCAAACGTTGACACTAGCTGTCTGTTGGTATTGGTGTTTTAGGTGATTTTCTTTTCTGTGTATCTACATTTCCAATGTTTTTGCAACAAGCATACAGCACAGGTGTAATTAATAGAGAGAAAAACAGAGTGAAGGAAACTTGGAAAAATAACCCTTAAAAGTGTATTTTAAAAACTTCATCAATTATCAAAATATTTTAGAGGCACTGTTATAAGTAGAAAACTCAGTTGAGTTGAATAGAAAGCCTAAAATAGGTACAAGAAAACTGTAAGGATTTTCTTTTTGGTAAAGACCTTTTGTGTCGATGAATACAAATAGATGAATACATATATACATGTAGACACTTACTGTGTGCCAGGCATTTTATCAGATATGTATACGATATACATAAGATCAGATACACATTTCAGATATATTTCTGATAAAGCACCTGGTACACAATGAGTGTTGAATAAATATTCAAAGAATAAATTGAGTTATTAGTTAAATGATTGATTCAATCATGTATACATCAATTCAATCAATTATACATCATTTATTTTTTAAGGTATTCATGACTATATTTTATGCAGAGAGTTTTTATTGTCTATGCCATCAATCATACCAGTTTTTCCCTTTCTCTGGTTCCCTTCTCTACACCAAAAATGTGCTCAATCACGAGATCATATTCTCCCCTCAGTGTTCCATGGTTTTATTTCGTAGAATTAACACTTTAATTCCTGGAGAATTTAGTTCACGGAGGAAAAATTCGGGCTCATTTTCTTTTCACTTAACCCATTCTCCCCAGATCATTAATTCCTTACCACTTCCTTTCCCAACCAAACTGAAGGAGAATTCAATGAAGGGGAATTTAATCTTGCTCCCAACTACCCAAACCAACTACCAGGACTGCCCTCTATGGGTTTATGGCAATAAAAACTCTAACCCCTCAGGTCAGATCATCAGATGTATGATAATTAACTGTATGAGTAATTATTGTGTTATGCAAATAAACAATGCAGATGAGTCATTTCATTAAACAAGCACCATGGGGTCATTAGGGTTTGATCTCTGTCCTAGTCTTTTGGGGGAAAATACTTCCTATGAACCGCTCTCCTGAACTGGCAATAAAACATCACTGGTAGGCTCACATTAAGCTGGATAATATGCAGACTGCTTGATTTGTATTGAATATGTGTCTGGTGGTTGGGGCCCACTGTAATGAACTAGCCCACAAATCACAGCTTAATGGGAATCTACTTTTACATATCGCTTAATTAAAAGTTGTGAGCTTATTAACATGTGTCTTTGGCACTGAGCTTTGGGGATGTAATCTCTGTGCAAATAAGACTAGGTTGTAAAAGTTTTATAGATTGACGATGATATTATAGTCCATACCTTAATAACCCATCATTTCCCCAAAGAATTTTTCATATTACATTCCTCTATCCAGCTATGACAGATTCTTCTGTTTATGTTTTTCAATGTATAGGGCCTACTGGAATAGGTACTGGTAGCGAAAAAGGGTTATATCTTAAATATTTCATCTGAACACCTTTTCGTCATTTAATCTTATTAGCAAAGTTATCTGGAAGAAAGTCTCAAAGCCTTCCTTTCATAAGAGGGGCTCCGGGTAGTATAGATCTATTAGGTATGGGTTCCAAGAATTTCCATTATAAATCTCTATTTTCGGGGATTTATAATTCAGCTATAAAAATTTTGCCCTAGGCTTCAACTTGGAATACAAGGTCTTAGCCTGAGAGAGTACATTGTTAACACATAAAAAAAGAAAAAGTCATGTTGTTGTTTTCATCTTACCAAAGTGAAAAAAGTAATGGCATGTAACCATTTTCAAATACTTTCTGATATGCCACTGTAAGATGGTGTTTAGAGCTTTTTGTTTTGTTTTGTTTTGACATGACGTTTTACAGTATGCTAGTTTGTAATTTTAACCAAGCCATTGGTGGCTTTTTCTAAATGCCAAAATGAAAGATGTCTTCCTTGTGCTGGGGACTACTGTCCTTTGGACTGGATACCTCTGCTCTTCTCTGGTGGACCCTTTGACCGAGAGCATTTCTGGCCTCCTTGCATTGAATTATCTCAGTTTACTAACTCCTGTCAGTATCTGGAGGAAAAGAAGACTTACTGTTCTATACAATTGAATCTCATTATTATCTCTTTGGACAGTCATAGGTCTAATTTAGTTAAAAATTCAATTTGACAACCCAGGTTAAGAAAATTTCAGTGACCATGATATAATAAAAAGAGCTGTGGAAGAAGCTCCCAGCCCAGGGATGGCTATGTGACCTTGGGGGTTTTACTTGAATGAATGCCTTGAACCTGTGTTTGTATCTGTCAAAAGAGTTTGAGGATAACATGATCTGCAATATTCCTTAGGGATTTGAAATTTTCATACAGCTGCTAATTAATTACACATAGCTTGTCAAGTTCACCAGTGACTTTCATGGCACTGAATGCAATGGACACTTTTTAGTTATAACTTAATCTCTCCATTACATTAAACAAATGACTCCTCACCACTTATGGCCACGTTAGCTTCTAAGTTATCCTAATGTCAAATATTGGTGGTTCTTTTTCTTTATTCTTGATGCCTCTCCATTATTTCCTTCCCAGGAACGTTCAATTCAATTCAATTCAATTCAATTCAATTCAGTCATTGAACGTTGACTTGATGGATTTGGTCTGATGAACTCTTCTCTCCTGTCCTATTCTCAGACCTTAAGCAAGTGTGTCCTTCCCAGTGGCTTCAAATGCTGCCTGTGCACTTTCTCTCAAATGCAATTTTGAGGTCCAAATCTCTCTTCTCAACTACAGAGCTCTTAAATCTGAAATGTCTACACAACACTTCCTCTTGAATGAATGACCATTGTTATTTACAGATTTTTCCACCTCCTTTTTTAAAGCTCCTTCTTCTCTTCCCTATTAAATGTATGGCTCCACCTTTCATCTGTATTCAAAATCTGTGGCTTCATCTTCAAATTATTTCTCCCTCTCCACATCATAAGCCATCAGTCTTTTCATCTGTTCAAATGTACACGTTTAATTTTTTTCCTAGCATCTCTTCTTTAGCTTAGTCTGCTAATATTCTCTTTCATGACTAATCCAACCTCTTTCTCTCTCAGCTCCTGTCTTGCACTATTTAATTCAGCTTGGAACTTGCAGCCAGATTGATACTTACAGAAATAAAAAGAGAGAGAGAGGAAGTAATTCTAATCTTGTCACTAGCCAGTTTAATGTCATTCAAGAGCTATAGACTATGCTTAAGCAAAGGTCTCAGATCGCGGCTACACAAAGCCCTCCATGATCTGGGCCTCCAGTTTTATTGCTAGTGACACTCCCAGTTACTCTCTCTGTTTCAGTCCTCCTGAATTGCTACTATTTTCTCAAGAGTATCTTTGCCTTTTCTGCTTCAGGCATGGCATGCTATTCCCTTTGCCTGGAACAGACATCCCTGTGGCTCTCCTATCCTTCTCCCAGGTAACTTTCCCTCACATGTGTGGTGGAGGTGGAAGGAGACAGGGGGTGACCCTTGGGATAGGCTCCCTTTGTCTTTCTGATTTTCCCTCTTCTTCTCTAGAGTCAAATCCTCATGAAGGCAGAGTCCTTTGCTCTATTTCAGGAACCTGACCCAAACTGCATCTCTTACCTGGCACATGGCAGGTGCTTAATGAACTTATTATTGGACAGATCACTGATACTTCAGTCCAGCAAATGACAGAGGCTGCGGCCAAGTCATAGCAATGTCTGAGACTCTGTGATCAGTGTGGATTACACATTCCAATTATCACTAAGTTACTATGCATTATGCTATATTGTTCCACCGGATGGTAAAAACAATTAAGCAACAGCTGCTGACAACATGATCTGGGCCTTTGGTTTGTAATAACCAGGGTGTACGTGAAGGAGTTGCTAGAACTCTCAGTCAGTTTTGAGCAGGTATAGACTAGCCTAGCCCTGAAGTGCTAAAGTTTCCATTTACCATTCACTAGTCGCTAGAAGTTTCAGATAGGCACCTTCTTTCCCCAAATTTATCTTTTCCCCCTTTTTTTATTTATTGAGATATAATTGACATATAATATCATATTAGCTTCAGATGTACAACATCGTGATTCAACATTTGTATGCATTGCAAAATGGTCACTACTGTTAAGTCTAAGTTACTATCTGTCACCTTACAAAGTCAACACGATATTATTGACTATATTCCCCATGTACATTATATCCCCATGACTTATTCATTTTATAGCTTTAAGTTTGTACTTCTTAATCCCTTCTTATAATTTCCTTTGTTGTGATAATTTACATATTGCTGAGACCAGTTATTTCTGTAGGGGAGAAATTTAAAAAATACATATAGAAAATTTCAGCAATTCTATGCATTATACTTTTCCATAGTTACTGCATTTTATATTAAAAAATTAAAGGCTAAGGATTGAAACAATGGAAGATTCTTTAATGGTGGACATTTGAGCCTTTCAGTTTGAATGGAGTGGAGACTCTGAGACCATGGCAGCCTTCTCTGAATTTCTCAAATCACAAGTAGATAAGACAGGAGCTGTGCTAATTTCTATAACCTAATAGAGAAATTTTATACCTTTAGGAAATCAGAAGTGCTAAAGGCCTTGTAGGGAGCAAAACTCCCCAGTTTCTTGGCTCTGTCCAGGCCTTCTTGCACGGTTTCAGGGCTGAGTTTAAATCAAGGCAGATTTCATTGACCATGGCATGGAAAATGTCATAGACCAAGGGAGTGGAAAAATATAGTTATTTCCTACATATGAGCATAAATGATACCATTAAAAGTTTTCTTACCTCATGAGAACTTGGCAAATATTATGGGGGAGACTCCACAACTATGATGTGGATGAAAGTAAATGGCCCCTGAGTTTCTTTCTAACCCTTGGATTCCATTAATCTAACATTTCTTTTCACAGCACATAGATAACCCTTATCCTTCAAGAGGGGATTCATTTAGCACCTACATCATTGGAAGGAGTGAATATGATTGATTCTATTGACCTGAATGAGGAAAATCCTGCGGAATAGTCTGGAAGGCCATGACCATTGAAGCATGGTGCCTTGGCAACATTAAAGAGATTATAAAGAAAGTGTGACTGGTACTTAGACCAGGTGACTACCTGGAAACCCATTCACATCTGAAAATCATTTGAGTCCATTTTCTTTTTCAACAAATTCCCTTTAAATGAGGCGAGAAATGCTGGTTTATGACAAAATGAACAGAAAAAGTTTATTGCAAGGTCTCAGGCCAGTTCTTTTTCCTAGTTGTGTGCATAAAGCTTTAAGAGGAATGCCATAATTTTCATGATGGTGAAAGAAAACACCTTCTATTTTAGTAAAAAGCCTGGGCAAAATGACAGCCAATCACTTTGCTGCTTGCCATCTTGGGCATTTAGCGTGTCACAGTTTCCACTTATGTTGATCTTGGTTTCTTTGAAGACAAGTTTTTTTAGGATAGAAAAATTGTTTCTGGGTGCATGGGTGGCTCTGTCAGTTAAGCATCTGAGTCTTGATTCAGCTCAGGTCATGATCTCATGGCTCATGAGATTGATTCCCGCGTCAGGCTCCGTGATGTTAGCACAGAACCTACTTGAGATTCTCTCTTTCTCTGCCCCTCTGCCTCTCACACACTCTCTCAAAATAAATAAATAAACATTAAAAAATAAAAATTGTTTCAAATCTACTAGTAGTGTGAAACAGCTAGAGATATTGAACAGATTTAATCTTTGTTGCATTAAGTTCATTTAATAATCCTGGCCTAAAACTGTTTGGACACTTCTGTAATTGTTCCATAGACAGACATCAACCAATACTACAACTGTAGTTATTTTGGTAAACTATTTAAATACACAATATTTGTGAACCACATACTACACTCCAAAAATTGTGGTGTACAATTACAAATATGTGTAAACCACGATTTCTACTCTTAAGCAATTATAATCTATTTTTGGAGTCATGATATATGAAAAAAATACAATAGATATCATTATATATCTACTGAATGGCATTTGTAAATATAACAGCTAAATTTTAATAGTTGTCAATTGATCAGTGAAGCATAAATGTTTTCTTCGAGGCTGATCTCAAGAATATACATCAAAACAGAAAACAACCTAGGGAAATTATCTGATAAATTTGGCATTAGATGTCAAGATCAATTAAATAATGTAGTATTTACTTCCCTTGTTTTTTTGTTCTGTACTTAACTCCTAGCATGGCCAAGTTCAGACTGGCTTTGAGTAGGATCAGATCTACCAAATCATTGCTATACTGCCGATCATAGGTTATGCACAGGTGCAAGTACTCAGATTTTGAATTGGAATATGGCTTGATCTCGGATACTCAAGCTTGATCTTTAGCTGACCTAGAAGTAGAAGAAGTAGGAGTGGAATTTACTACCTATACGTAGCAGAGTAGCTGGTATGTTATTAGTGTTGAGACAAGAGATCCCGGCAAGAGTTCTTGGGTTAGGGACCTAGGGAGGAAAGATCCATTAGATATACTTATATTACACAAATCCTCCTCACTATTTACTTGCAAGTGTCTCATCTTGTGAATATGTAATGAAAATCAGGTCTGACATTTATCCGAAAACTTCCCTGAAGCTTCATCCCCGAAAGGATGTTATTGTTGAAATACATATGCCGGAGTGTGCTTAGAATGCTTATTAAGAACTTGTCTCTAGCGTATTGACGTGAACCCTGGGAAGCATGTGTTCTAATTTCTGTCACTTTATACCACATTTCTTTGTCTTTTACCTTCTTTCCTTTCGATTCCATCTCCTTAACCAAGCTCCCTTTAAAAATATTCTGAATCTGGGGCACCTGGGTGGCTAAGTCGGTTAAGTGGCTGACTCTTATTTCTGTTCAAGTCATGATCTCGTGGTTTCCAGAGTTCAAGCGCTGCATCAGGCTCTGTGCTGATGGTGCAGAACCTGCTTGGGATTCTTGTCTCCCTCTCTCTCTGCCCCACCCCTACTTGCACTGTCTCTGTCTCTCTCAAAATAAATAAACTTCAAAAAAATTAAAAAAAAATTCTGAATCTTAATGATTTCCCCAGTGACCTAGGATATATGTATATCTGATTATAATATGAAAAAAAATTTCTAAGACTCTAACAAGAAACAAATAACTCTCCAAAAGGGTCTTATTTTATTTGATGAAACTATTTCACTGAGATTTGACAGTTTGATTGTTGTTTTGATGCATTATATCAATATTAATTCGCCTGACTTTTGAATATGTGTGAGATTGTATATGCACTTTAATCTAGGAAGGGACATCATATAAATACACTTTCTGATTAATTGATATTCATATGAAATGTTCTTATTTTAATGGAGTCTGTAGTTGTTCTTTAGGGAGAAATCAGCATTTTTATGTAAAATTAGGTGTATATTGCTTAATCAAGCCTTTGTCAACTTAATTTACTCACAATAAGTATTCATGAGGGTTCACTTTCCAGAGACCCTTTGTTTCATTATAGCTAATAATTTTTGATGCAGTTATAGCTAATTATCAAAGAAAAACTAATGAGGCTTCTCATGACATAGTAGGATAACTATTTCTGTTAAGCCAAAGTTCACAGGGTGAGAGTAGGACAGTGTTAGATGTTGAATTGTGTTCCCCACAATTCATATGCTAAAGTCTTAACCTCTAGTACCTTAGAATATGACTTTATTTGGAAATACAGTCTTTGGAGATGTAAGTAGTTAATTAAGGGGGAGTAATACTCTAGTAGGGTGGCCCCGAATCCAATAGGACTGGTATCCTCACAAAAAGGAGAAATTTGGAGACACACATGGAGATCACAGAGATCAGATGGCATGTCCACAACCCAGGTATTGCCAACAAACCACCAGAATGTAGGAGAGAGGCATGGGGCAGATTATCTCACATGGCCTTCAGAAGGAACCAACAATGCCAACACCTTAATCTCAGTTCCGGTCTCCTGAACTGTGGAATAATACACTTCTTAAACATGTTGTTTAAGCCACCCAGCAATATGTATACTTTTTAATGGCAGCCATAGGAAACAGGTAGTCAAAACAATACAAGATGTGTGGATGCTAGGACATTTAATACTTCTTTCATATTCTACCATCCACACATAGCTGAGCCACTCCTCCTCTTACCAACCGTTATTCTAAAAGATGGAATTCAGGGGTGCCTGGGTGGCTCAGTGGGTTAAGCGTCCGACTTCGGCTCAGGTCATGATCTGGCGATCCGTGAGTTTGAGCCCCGCATTGGGCTCTGTGCTGACAGCTCAGAGCCTGGAGCCTGTGTCAGATTCTGTGTCTCCCTCTCTCTCTGACCCTCCCCTGTTCATGCTCTGTCTCTGTCTCAAAAATAAATAAACATTAAAAAATATTAAAAAAATAAAAGATAGAGTGAAGTTCAATATCTATGAGACTCTAAGTCATTGGTTGAAAGGCCATGGTTGGTTGAACTGAAAACGGGATTCATCTACAGGAAATATATGGATATTACGTACATGAGGAACAAACATATAACTTTCAATGTAAGCTTTGATTTAGAATGTATGTTTTCATTAAAATTTGTTTGAACATATAAAGTAACATTTCTCTTTGATACTTTAAACATTCTCTGAAACCTTCTCTGAAACACTGAATAAAATCTGTTGACTAAAAAATAGAATACATACATATCTTACCTTAGCAGATATTGACCATTTAGCATAAATATGGGTAGCATTTTATGGATGGTTAATTGAGGCTAAATTGTAAAACAAAGCAAACAAAACTTTCTTAAGCTTGGCATGACCAAAATGAAAATGAATCATATTATCATATTGAACTTTAAAACATTTCAAATTTCAAAAGACTCCCTGGACTTGGTCACTAGAAATGTCAATAGCAGAGGATGTGGGTCCTTATTTTCCTTGGTATGACTTTGGCAAGGAAGTTTTCAGAAGCTTCAGAAGGAAGACTCCGGCTGATGACTAAGTCTAATTCACTCAGATATATAGCAGTGCAAGCACCCAGCTCAACTATGACAGGTCTTGGAACTCTACTAGGAGTCAGGAACTTAATAATTCCTCTTCAAAACAATCACCTTATTAAACACCTCAATTATTTTCCCATCAAAACCATTTGGAGCCTGTGGTGATTCATGGGCCACATTTCTTGCCACATGTTGATTTCACCCAACTTCTCAATGTAATTCTTTCTCAATTGAAAATAGAATCTACCAGCTGCAGTACTGACATAATTTTTTTTCAGCATTTTAGAAGATAGTTACTGGGATAACTACTAAAAGTTTATGTCTGCCAGGGCCCCTGGGTGGTTCAGTCAGTTAAGTGTCCGACTTCGGTTCAGGTCATGTTCTCACGGTTCGCGAGTTCCAGCCCTGCCTCGGGCTCTGTGTTGACAGCTCGGAGCCTGGAGCCTGCTTCGGGCTCTGTATCTCCCTCTCTCTCTGCCCCTCCCTGGCTCACACTCTCTCTCTGTCTCTCAAAAACAAATAAATGTTACAAAAAAGTTTATGTCTGCTAATGGTTTAGCAATTTATACATTTCAGTTCATTTTAATGATTTCACTATTAATCACTAAAACTCCCACTATCTCCTTAAGAAAACAACTTAAGTTCCTCTTAGATTTTCATTGCCTTTTTACTGGTTCTGGCTCTGTGGGATAGGAACCTGCAATGGACAAAGCTATTTGGCCTCAAGAAGGATACATCCCACATTAAGAATCATGCAGATTTTGCAGTAATAGGCTTCCTTGTTCATCGGGATGGGACAGAACCGCTTCCCTGAAAACCAGACAATAATCTCAACCATTTTTTAAATATGAAATTTATTGTCAAATTGGTTTCCATACAACACCCAGTGCTCATCCCAACAGGTGCCCTCCTCAATACCTATCACCCACACACCCCTCCCTCCCACCCCCCATAATCCCTCAGTTTGTTCTCAGTTTTTAGGAGTCTCCTATATTTTGGCTCTCTTCCTCTCTAACCATTTTTTTCCTTCCCCTCCCCCATTGTCTTCTGTAAAGTTTCTCATGTATTCACATAGGAGTGAATACATATGGAATCTGTCCTTCTCTGTATGACTTATTTCACTTAGCATAACACTCTCCAGTTCCATCCACGTTGCTACAAAAGGCCAGATTTCATTTTGTCTCATTGCCACGTAGTGTTCCATTTTCAAATGGTCATGTGTATCTCTTTTCCTTTAAACATATTTGCTAACTACATGGACCCACTTTAGGTAAACTGAAGGTTTCTTTTAGAGATGGGTATGAAGATACATAAGTCCACATACATAAGTCCTCCTCCAGCTTTCTACACAAATAATGACTTAGTTTTAAAAGTATAAGACAATGCCTCTGTCAACACTGACACTTACTAACATAATAGAATATGCTGACAACTTAGAGGAATTTCTTTGCAGTACAAAGTGGTCAAGAAGTAAAGGATTTCATACAACAACAACAACAACAACAACAAAAACAACAGTCTCAAGGGTTGAGGAAAAACTTGGGTCCAAGGTCATGTTTGCTTTCTTTCGCTATTTCATGGAAGTACCCATGGCAACAGTAGCCATGCCAGACGGGGATCTCA
This sequence comes from Puma concolor, assembly GCF_028749965.1. NCBI lineage: Eukaryota > Metazoa > Chordata > Mammalia > Carnivora > Felidae > Puma > Puma concolor. The sequence goes on from NC_141671.1 coordinate 19,356,469, forward strand.
CAATATCACTTTGGAGAGAATGTCATGCTAACCCATTACTATAGCTGTCTCATAAAAGGAACAGTTAAATAAGAGAAATAATATGGGCCATATTCTGGGAAATGCCTGGCTGTCACAGCATATATGACCAAAAAATGGATCTTAAAAGTACAACACCCACTGGGCTGCAGAGAACTATGGCTCCTACTTCCAACAGGTTCTTGGATTTGTGATTAGGCCAAGATCAACTCCAGGGAAAATTTGGTTTATGTAGTTTAAATCTTCCCCAAAAAGTTAGAATAAAGACCTACTAACTCTTTGAGATAATCCCTTCCATGAAATGTGTAACACAGGTCCTCTTACAGATGGACAGCAATTTGAGACATCAGGCCAATCATCTAGGAAAATACTACAGTTCCAATCAAGAGGACTTACCTGACAAATAAAAGAACTTCTGAGAAATAAAGTTATTGCCAGGAATAAGAAAAAAAAAGGAAATTGATATAATTATTGCCTCAATGGGAAAAAAAAAACAAAAATGAAAATAAGCAACCAAAAGAACAGACAAAATTGAAAAGCAAACATAATTTCCAACATAAACAACTATATTGGAGACAATGAATGAGATTTTGATTACTGGCAAAATTTAAAATGGTAAAATAAAAGGCAAAGTAAAGAAATGTTGTCCCCAAAATACAGAAAAGAAACCCCAGAAAGATGAATTGATTAAAGTTAAGAAACATGAAGGCAATCTAGGAAGAACATTACAGGAATCCTACAAATTGTAGAAACAGAGAATAGAGTGGATAGAAGGGAATGAACAATTTTCTAATAACAATAATAATTTAAAAAATAAGGACTGATTACATCTCACATTTGCCTATTCTAAAGGCTTGTACAATATTTAACGTAATAGAAGTCAAGACCTAGCCATATCCTGGAGAAAGCTTAAAATTACAAGGGACAAAATTTCTTTGTGCAATCAAGAAGAAAAGTCAGATTGCAAAGATAGGAGAAAATTCAAGTTGGCCAAAGTCTTCTCCTCTACAACAATAAGCAATAGTGGAATGTGTCCTCATAGTTCTGTGGTAAAGCATTAGACCTAGAAATTGTTACACCCAGAGAGGCGGTATCTGTATGTAAAGATGACAGAAAGACACTCTTTTATGAACAAGGGTACATCCCTGCCCTAAAATGATTACTCAAAAAAGTGAAATATTGATAAAAATACGGAAGGCCAAATGAGGAAGCTACTATGTCAAATAATTATGAAAACTAGTGGACACAATACAATAGATACAATCAAAATAAATGATGCACCTCTCAGAATAATTCCTAGCTCTGAAGGTGCATAAGAAAAACAATAACTTAGGGGCGCCTGGGTGGCGCAGTCGGTTAAGCGTCCGACTTCAGCCAGGTCACGATCTCGCGGTCCGTGAGTTCGAGCCCCGCGTCGGGCTCTGGGCTGATGGCTCGGAGCCTGGAGCCTGTTTCCGATTCTGTGTTTCCCTCTCTCTCTGCCCCTCCTCCGTTCATGCTCTGTCTCTCTCTGTCCCAAAAATAAATAAACGTTGAAAAAAAATATTAAAAAAAAAAAAAAAGAAAAACAATAACTTAGTAGTAAGATTATAGAAATGAATCTGAAAAGTGAATAGTGACAGCTTTTGGATAAATGTGGAGGAGTTAGATGTAAATACTTATCACTGATACCAATAATCATCTTACTAAATGAAAGTCAATATATATCTAAAGGTGTAAACACACAAAATAAAACAAATAACAGAATAAATATGAATCACAAAAGGCCAGAATTAGATGGATTCATGTTCAAGTCCTAGAATTATTAAGCAATAGATATCCCTTTGAGAGTAGAGGCTGGAAGGCTTTATACAGAGCAGTTCTACCTCCAGACTATATGTAATTAAGACAATGAAATTTGTCCACCTGAGTACCAAGGATTTGCTCTCTGAGATGAATGAACCTGATTCAGGGACTCTGGATTTGAGGATACCAGACAAACCACATGCAGGCAGGAGCATTTATTAGACAGATAAATGAAAGAGACTTATTGTTGTATGGCCAAATTCATGAGGCTGCTTCTAATATCTAGCTCTGAGAATACTACCAGCCAAACATACTCCAGGTATAAAATAGTAAAGAAAAGAAAGACAAAAAAATATAAGCATTGGAGTTTCCCTAGTTAAATGACTCAAGCAGGTTTCTCTGTGGTAAAGCCTGCCATTTTGAAAGCTCTGTTAATGCACACAATGCTTTCTACTGTCTTGATCTTTGGTACTTCTGTTTGGAGTTCTCTGAGCATCATGGTTTCTGTAGTTTTGTGTCTTTTATTATTTTGGAAATTCTTGACCATTATTTCTTCAAATAGTTCTCCTTTGTTCTTGCTCTCTTTTTCTTATAGGTTTCAAATAACACATATATTAGAGCATGTGATATTGTCTCATAGCTATTAAATTATCTATTCTTTTTTTTTCTTTAGTTCTTTTATCTTATTGTGTTTCAGTCTGAATAATTTCTGTGGACCTAACTTCAAGTTCATTTATTCTTTCTTCAGTTGTGTCCGGTGTACTGATGAGCCCTGTTAAATCAGAAACAATGAAATGTTTGAGATTTTATCCTACCGACAATCTAACAAGTTAGTCTACCACTATTGTATATACACATACTGACAGACCACAAAACCTCTGGGTCAGAGAAATACACTATTTACTACTTTCAGCAAAAATAGAAGCCAGAGAAAATTTTTATGATGTTTTGTCCATGCCTCAGTTCCCACACAGTGATCTGAGAGTGGCCAGACATTTACCTGCATGGTGAGATGCGCTACAGATGAAGAATTTTGAAACTAGATGATGTTATGCTTTTAGGAAGCTTCTGGCACAATTGCCCAATTGCCAGTCCTCCTCTCCCACTAAAGAGATTACTTATTATCTTGGAATATGCGCCAGTTTTTTTTTTCTGGGGAGAAGTCAAAGTCTTTATCTTTACTATCATGAGATATTGCCAAGTAGGCGAGTCTCTAATTCTTTCTGGAGTGAAAAACTATCTCTAATATCTCTAGTTTCCAACACTGTTTTCTGTTCAAATAAATCATATCTCAGAAGGCCAAGTCATGAGAGAATTCAAGAAATCCATAGAGAATTGTCTTCCAACATCTAAGTGAAGACATTCTTCATCTCTGTTACTGTGTATCTTTATTTCTAGCAATTGCTCTTGAATTTTCTTACCCTTCTCATCTTTCTTCTGAAATTTCCTATTTTAACAAGAATGCTGTCCAGATTTCTGTTGGCATCTTTAGCAAATTAGTCACAAAGACTTAAGTTCTCTGTCTGATAATTCCAAGACCCAGGTTATTTTTCATTTGGTTCTGTTGACTAATTTTTTTATTGACAGCATATTGTTTTTATTTGTTTTTCTGTATGTATTAAAACAGTTCACTGCATTCAAGACCTTACTTACGGAACAATATAGCAGAGGTACATAGTGTTTACTCCTGGAAATGGGCACAATATTCTTCTATTGATGTGGGGTGTTGAATCCAAGTGGTGCAAAACCTGAGTAATAAAATATTTGTAAATAAAACAAAAGAAAAACAGAGTGAGGGAGCAGAAAATTATCTAAGAAATAATCAGAGAGAATTTGCAAAATTGAATGATGTGTGTTTCTAGCTGGAACTGATACATAATTTCAGTAAAGTCACAGGGTATAAAATCAATGTACAGAAATCGGTTGCATTTTTATACACCAATAATGAAGCAACAGAAAGAGAAATAAAGAAACTGATCCCATTCACAATTGCACCAAAACCCATAAAATACCTAGGAATAAACGTAACCAAAGATGTAAAAGATCTGTATGCTGAAAACTACAGGAAGGTAGTTTTATGAAAGCTTATGAAGGAAATTGAAGAAGACACAAAGAAATGGAAAAGCATTCCGTGCTCATGGATTGGGAAAGTAAATATTGTTATAATGTCAATACTACCCAAAGCAATCTACGCATTCAATGCAATCTCAATCAAAATTGCACTGGCATTCTTTTCAAAGCTAGAACAGACAATCCTAAAATGTGTATGGAACCACAAAAGACCCCAAATAGCCAAAGTAATACTGAAGAAGAAATACTGAAGAAAGCTGGAGGCATCAAAATCCCGGACTTCAAGCTGTGTTACAAGTGTTACAAAGCTGTAATCATCAAGACAGCATGGTATTGGCACAAAAACAGACACATAGACCAATAGAATAGAATATAGAACCCAGAAGTGGACTCACAAATGTATGGCCAACTAATCTTTGACAAAGCAGGAAAGAGTATCCAATGGAAAAAGGCCTCTTTAGCAAATGGTGCTGGGAGAACTGGACAGCAACATGTAGAAGAATGAAACTAGACCAGTTTCTAACACCATTCACAAAAATAAACTCAAAATGGACTAAAGACTTAAATGTGAGACAGGAAGCCATCAAAATCCTAGAGGAGAAAGCAGACAACAACATCTTTGACCTCAGCCACAACAATTTCTTACTTGACACATCTCCAAAGGCAAGGAAATTAAAAGCAAAAATAAACTATGGGGACTTCATCAAGATAAAAAGGTTCTGCACTGCAAAGGAAACAATCAACAAAACTAAAAGGCAACGGAATGGGAAAAGATACTTGCAAATGACATATCAGATAAAGGGCTAGTATCCAAAATCTATAAAAAAACTCACCAAACTCCACACCCATAAAACAAACAATCCAGTGAAGAAATGGGCAGAAGGCATGAATAGACACTTTTCCAAACAAGACATCCAGATGGCCAACAGACACATGAAAAGATGCTCAACATCACTATCATCAGGGAAATATAAATCCAAACCACACTCAGATACCACCTCTCACTGGTAAGAGTAGCTAAAATGAACAAATCAGGAAATTATAGATGCTGGCGAGGTTGTGGAAAAATGGGAACCCTCTGGCATTGTTGGTGGAGATGCAAACTGGTGCAGTCACTCTGGAAAACAGAGTGGAGTTTCCTCAAATAATTAAAAATAGAACTACCCTATTACCCAGCAATAGCACTGCTAGGAATTTACCCAAGGGATATAGGAGTGCTGATTCATAGGGGCACTTGTACCCCAATGTTTATAGCAATACTTTCGACAATAGCCAAATTATGGAAAGTGCCTAAATGTCCATCAACTGAGGAATGGATAAATATGTGGTTTATATATACAATGGAATACTACTTGGCAATGAGAAAGAATGAAATCCTGCCATTTGCAGCAATGTGGATGGAACTGGAGGATATTATGCTAAGTGAAATAAGTCAGGCAGAGAAAGACAGATACCATATGTTTTCACTCGTATGTGGATCTTGAGAAACTTAACAGAAGACCACGGGGGAAGGGAAGGGGAAAAAATAGTTACAAGCAGAAAGGGAGGGAGGCAAACCATAAGAGACTCTTAAATACAGAGAAAAAAACTGAAGGTTGATGGGGGGTGGAAGAGAGGGGAAAGTGGGTGATGGGCATTGAGGAGGGCACTTGTTGGGATGAACACTGGGTGTTGTATGTAAGCCAATTTGACAATAAATTATATTTAAAACAAAAAGAAAATTGGGAAAAAAAGAGCCTATGCCAATAAGTAACAAAGACTTACACATGGCACAGTTTATGATATGAGAGACAAAGAAAGAATTATTAAAATATCCTAGAAAAAGGAATAAAAACAGGCCATACATGAAAAAACAGGACTCAAAATGATGTCAGATTTTCAGTAGCCATATTTGTAGCTTGAAGTTAATAAAGCAATAAAGCAATGATCCAAAATCCTCAAAAATGATTTGAGTAATGACTTGAAAAATGATGTTCAAATAAAATATCCTAACAGACTATGAATCAAGTAAAAAGGTAGATAGGGACTTCTGAAACATGAAAGTTGTAAAAATGATCTTCCATGTATACTAGCTCAGGAACTAAACTGAGAAACAATAAACTATGGCTGGAGAGCCAATACTACAGACAGGTGAAAAGAAAGCCCAGTGAAAACTGTATTGGGGCACCTGGGTGGCTCAGTCAGTTGAGCGTCTGACTTCAGCTCAGGTCATGATCTCGCAGTTCATGAGTTCGAGCCCCCCGTCAGGCTCTGTGCTGACAGCTCAGAGCCTGGAGCCTGCTTTGGATTCTGTGTCTCCCTCTCTCTCTGCCCCTCCCCCGTTCATGCTCTGTCTCTCTCTGTCTCAAAAATAAATAAACATTATTTTTTTTTAAAGAAAAGAAAAAGAAAATTATATCACAGGCTTGGTGAATAGCCAACCCAGTGGTGAACTTCAGGAGTGGGGAGATTCTGGAGAGAAGTTCCCAATTAAAAAAAAAAAAAAGTAATCGGGGGCAGGGGGACACTGAAAGAATTTCCAGTCTTTAAGAGTACATGGAGGAGATTTATTAACTCAGAGAGTTTGGGGCTGCATAGACTCAGAAAGCTAAATAAATGGGAAAAAATGAGATTATGAGATTATTATCTCCCATAAAATGAAAAGTTTTACACAAAAAAATGTAATTATACTACATTGCCTGGTTCAGCTACGTATAATATTTGCAAGTCATAATAATATAAGCAATGGGTATTGATTTAATTATATTTCAACTATTTTATGAGGGTCAGAGGGAGAGAGGAGAGGGGAAATATGTACATGTCTGTGAGGGTGAGGGATGCAATGCAAAGAAAAAGCCAGGTCTTTTTTTTGCCAATGTTAGTTAAATATTTTCCAAATAACAGCTAAAGTAAGGAATCATGTAACTAACAGAAGTATGAGCATACTAACTAAAAGAGCTGAATAAAAGTGGTTGATTCTGAGGAGTTGAAATTAAAGTCTTGAATGAGGTATTCTTTCAATAGATTTTAGTTTATAACTTGAAGATGTATTAAACATGTCAAAATAGATCGGTGTATATACATATGCATATATACACTCATATACGTATGTGTGTGTGTATGTGGGTATATGTAAAGATGATCAAATTATGTTTATGGTATATCATAACATATAAATACACTTCATAGATGATAAACATAGTTCGCCATCATTTTATTTATTTATTTAAAACATTTTTTTAAACATTTATTTATTTTTGAGAGAGAGACAGAGCATGAGTGGGGGAGGGGCAGAGAGAGGGAGACAGAATCTGAGGCAGGCTTCAGGCTCTGAGCTGTCTGCACAGATGCCTTCACGGGGCTCGAACTCACCAACTGTGAGATCATAACCTGAGCTGATATTAGGAGTCAGACGCTAACTGACTGAGCCATCCAGGCACTCCTGATGTGAATATTTTAGATGACCTTAGGTTTCTCTAGGTCTTAGTTGCAGCTATAATAATGTTTTGCATTTAAATTCGCTTATTTCACACAATTTTCCTTTCGTCTTCTGACATGTATCTTCAACACAGAAGAATTTATAGTAAATTTTCCCTTGTAAACTATAATGGTCACTCCATTATTGGTGGAAGATTTATATGAGTTTTGAGTGTCTTTATATAAAATACTGAAGTGGTTTCTGAAATGATAACAGCCTTTTCGTTCATTGATATTTTTACTTACATGAAAGAAAATACTTTGGAAAAGTTGGCCTTTATTCAAACTCTAAAAGACTGGAGTGGGATTATGAGAATATTCCACAATCTTTCAAATAAAAATGGGACTGGCAAGGCTTGAATTTAGAATTCGGGACCTACTTGTTATGATCTTGGAGATGTTACTTCATTTTTTCTGAAAATGAACTTCTGAAAATGAGATTCTTCTTCTATAAAAGGACTACAACAACAATAGTAATACCATCTGAGTTAACTTGTGTAGAGATTGTAGCATTTCAATATTATCACTTTTGAAGGGAAGTTTAAATTTGGACAAATGCTTTACATTCCATTCTGAAGATATCAACAAATCTTAAAGAGCTAGGCCAATAAATAGACTTTGGTGGTTGAAGAACATATCTACAAGAAATAAGCAAAATATGGGGTGCCTGGGTGGCTTAGTCAGTTAAGTGTCCGACTTCGGCTCATGTCATGATCTCTCACCTTAAGAATCTGAGCCCCGCGTTGGACTCTGTGATGATAGCTCAGATCCTGGAGCCTGTTTTGGGTAACGTGTGTCCCTCTCTCCCTGCCCCTCTCCTGCTCCCACTCTGTTTCTCTCTCAATAACCATTAATAAACATTAAAAAAATTAAAAAGAATAAGCAAAATTTGGGGCTCCTGGGTGGCTCAGTGGGTTGAGCATCCAGCTTCGGCTCAGGTCATGATCTCGCGGTCCGTGAGTTCGAGCCCCGCATCCTGCTCTGTGCTGACAGCCTGGAGCCTGCTTTGGATTCTCTGTCTCCCTCTCTCTCTGACCCTCCCCTGTTCATGCTCTGTCTCTCTCTGTCTCAAAAATAAATAAACATTTAAAAAAATTTTTTTTTAAAAATAAGCAAAATTTGTTACAAGGGAGGCATTAGCACAACAGATTGAAAGAAGATAGGCACTGTGTGAACAGGTGGAAGCAAGATGGAAAGGAGCAATGAATTCGATATCCTTTGTGCACCAATTCAGAATCCTTTTGACACCCCTCTTACTCTGCCACTTTATGCAAGATATGAGCTGCTTCATGCAGTATCAGCAGTAGCTGATGGGACATGAAAAAATAAATTTTTTCACCTCTGAGACAGGCAGTTCTGAGACACATTACAGGTCACTGCAGTAGGTCCTGGCAGTATTAGGCATCAGTCTCCTGTAGCAGTGGTCCACTTTTGGAAGCGACTTCATAGGTTTCTCCCTATGTTCCTTTTTCAGTCCCCTGTTTGTCACATCAGCTCACTGAGGTTACGTTACAGACTTGTCACAGGCTCAGAATTCAGGTGAATGGAGCCTGTGTTCATTGAGATGAGACTTCGTAGGAGAAAATAATAAACTGCTGACACGACTGCATCAGGACTAATGCAAACAGAAGGAGAATCTGGGATCCTCTTTCTAATTACAGTACTGGCCAGACAATGTGCTGACACCCTTCAACCCAAATTCAAGATATCTAAGTCTACTAGTATCTCACAAACTCCTCATGGCCTTCACTATACTCTGATTTTTCTATTAATTTAAAAAAAGAAACTGTAGCTTGTTTCAATTTCTTTCATGAAGAAGAACTGTGAGTGATACAATGTACTTGGGAATCTGGGAATGGGGAATAAGTTTACTCACTGGAGTAAAAACTCCGTTAAATTAAATTCTTCTAGTGGTAGGTAGGTTCCACAGGGCTCTCAATTGTCATTATTATTATTATTATTATTATTATTATTTTAACATTTCTTTATTTTTGAGAGACAGAGAGAGACAGGGCACTAGTGGGGGAGGAGCAGAGAGAGAAGGAAACACAGAATCTGAAGCAGGCTCCATGCTCTGAGCTGTCAGCACAGAGCCTGATGCGGGGCTTGAACTCACTGACCGTGAGATCATGACCTGAACTGAAGTCAGACACTTGACCAACTGAGCCACACAGGCGCCCCTGCTCCCAATTATTTTCAAAATAGATTTCACAATTCTCAGTTAAGAATAAGTGTAGTCCTGCTTACAGAAACCCTGAAAGGGATGAAATTAAAACAACAGCAACAACAATGGAAATCTTAGAAGGCATTGATGAAAGAAATTCAAAAAGATGAAAATAAATAGAAAGATATTTTGTTCTCATGGATGGGAAGAATTAAAATTGTTATAATGTCCACACCACTTAAAGCAATCAATAGATTTAATACAATCACTATCAAAACCCCAGTGGCATTTTTCACAGAAATAGATCAAACAATCCTAAAATTTCAATGGAACTGTAAAAGGCCCCAAATAATCAAAGCAATCATGAGAAGGAAGAGCAAAACTAGAGACATTATGCTCCTTGGTTCCTAACTATACTACAAAGCTATAGTAACCAAAACAGTATGACATTGGTGTAAGAACAGACACATGGATCAATGGAACAAGATAGATCGCTCAGAAATAAACCCACATATATACGGTCTATTAATTTATGACAAAGGATCCACACATATACAATGGGGAAAGGGCAGTCTCTTTACTAAATGACGTTGGGAAAACTGGTTAGTCACATGCAAAAGAATGAAAATGGAACATCTTACACCATACACAAAAGTTAACACAAAATAGACTAAAGACTTGACTGTAAGACTTGACATCATAAAACTCCTAGAACAAAACATAAGCAGTAAGCTCCTTGACACTGGTCTTGGTGGTGATTTTTTTTTTTTTTTTTTTGTATTTGACACCACAAGCAGAGGAAACAAAAGCAAAAATAAACCAGTGGGACTACGTCAAATTAAAAAGCTTCTGCACAGCAAAGGAAGCCATCAAAATGAAAAGGCAATGTAATGAGTGGAAGAAAATATTTGCGACTCATATATCTGATAAGTGGTTAATATCCAAAGTATATAAAGAACTCATACAATTTAATAACAAAACAACAACAAACAATCTAATTAAAAACTGGGCAGTGATCTGAATAGACATTTTTCCAAAGAAGACATACAGATGGCCAACAGGTACATCAAAAGATGCTCAATGTCACTAATCATAGGGAACCAAAATGACATATCGCCTCATACATGTTAGAATGGCTGTTAATAAAAGGATAAGAAATAAATATTGGTGAGGATGTGGAGAAAAGGGAACCCCTGTGCCCTGTTAGTGGGAGTATAAATTGGTGAGGCCACTATGGAAACAGTATGGAGGTTTCTCAAAGTTAAACATAGAGGGGCGCCTGGGTGGCGCAGTCGGTTAAGCGTCCGACTTCAGCCAGGTCACGATCTCGCGGTCCGTGAGTTCGAGCCCCTCGTCGGGCTCTGGGCTGATGGCTCAGAGCCTGGGGCCTGTTTCTGATTCTGTGTCTCCCTCTCTCTCTGCCCCTCCCCCGTTCATGCTCTGTCTCTCTCTGTCCCAAAAATAAATAAAACGTTGAAAAAAAAAATTAAAAAAAAAATAATAAAATAAAAAAAAAGTTAAACATAGAGCTATCATATGATCCAATAGTTTTACTTCTTGATATTTATCCTAAAATAATAAAAGCACTAATATGAAAAGACATATGCACCTTCATGTTCATTGTAGCATTGTTTACAACAGCCAAGATATGGAAACGACCTGTGTTTATAGATGGATGAATGGATAAAGAAAATGTGGTATAGACATCATGTATCTGTATGTATATACTTACATATACAATGGAATATTATTCAGCCACAAAAAATAATGAAATTTTTCTATTTAAGGCAATATGAATAGAACTGGAGGACATTATGCAAGTGAATTAAGCAGACAGAGAAAAAAAGAATACTGTATCATGCCACTTATATGCAAAATCTAAAATAAAACAAACAAAAACAAAACAGTAAAAATAAAAACAAGATCATAGCAACAGAACAAGTCAGTGGTTGCTAGAAGTGGGTGCTGTAGTGTGGGCCACATGGACAAAGGAGTCAAAAGGTACAAACTTCCACTTATCCAATAAATAAGTCATGGAGAGGTATCCAACATAGTTGACTATTGTAGAAAGTATTGTATCGCAAATTTGAAAGACGCCAAGAAATTAAGTCCCCATCACAAGGAAAAACATTGTTTTCATGGAAAGAGAAGGTAGCTACACTTACTGTGATTATTTTGCAATGTATACAAATGTCAAATCATCATGTTGAACACCTAAAATTAATATAATGTTGCTAGTCAATTATACCATGATTAAAAGAAGAAAAAATTAATGGAAATCTTAAAAGGATCTATCTTCCTTCAATTTGAAGTATGTCAATGCCATAGAAAAAGGAAGCGTATTAAAATCAACCTACATGTAAAAAGAAGTTTTCTGATGCGTTCATATGTTAAAAGATATTTATAGAAAATACAAAGAAAGTCACAACATCAAGAGTCATAAACCGAGGGTATGACGCAAACTTTGAAGAATTATGTCCACGCTACTAAGGCCCCAAGTAAGCAAACGTGTGTAAACAGTGTTAAAAACAGGAAAACAAGATTACTTATAATCTATGGATGGAGAAAGAAAATGAGGAAGGAAATGGAGTTTCTGTCTGGAAAATATAAGCGAGATAAATAGATGACACCAAATTAGGAATGAAATAGTAACATATCCAGAGACTAAAGGCAGCCAAATTTAACCAATATGGCAGGGGAAGAAAATTTGCAAAGTCACTTTTGGATATACTTCATTTCCAAAGATTGATTACGTTATTAGCTTCTTCCGGATGATGAAAACTGTTTCTCTGTAAAAATATTTGGTTGTGTGCATGAAATGCAAGACTTGGGGAATTCAAACACATTTATAAAATAAAAATGTCTCTCGTTTTTCCAATAGAGCTATCATATGATCCAATGGATCATATTTTTCCAAGAGTCTGAGGTTGAGAAATAGCATTTTATTTAACTCGCAGAGGTAAACGGAGTTCTTAGAGCTAGCTAACATAGGAATATGGGTACTGTATGTGAAGGCATATAGAAAACGCACACATATGCATGTACTAACACAAGCGAGTATACTTTAGGTCATAAGAAAATATGGTTTACATGTAAGAGACTAGGAGAGGCAATTTATTGGGGGCAGACAGAAACAGAGCCATGGGATTTCCAAGCCCAGACAGAGGGGTGTGGGAAAAGGTGTCAGGCTTTTCTGGACCATCCAGGAAGTCTTTGTGAAGCAGACAACTTAAGGGATGTTAAAATGTCTACAGATGTGTAAACCTAGTCATTTCAAGCATGTATTTATCCCTGAAATTGAACCCATGTGTGTCAAGTCACCGACTATAGATTTCAAAGGGAAACAGGACTGAACATTTCTGTTCCAGGCAGGTTTTTTTGTAGTAGCAGCTGCATTGATTTTAAGATAAGGGCTTCTTTATCCAGGCAGATGCAGCAGCCATCAGAAGCTAATTTGCTGGGATATTCACATATGCAAATCATGTCACAATGCTGAAATGCAACCACGTAATGACTGGAAAATGTTATACTCATAAATCATACCACCACGATCATCAAAATTTCCACTCAGCCAGGACAAATTCAACAGCATTTATGTCTTTCCAGCTTTTAGCCCATAAAAACTCTGTGTTTTTGGAGAGTGTGTTACACTAGTGATCTTAAAACTCCCAAGTCTGGTATAATGAGTCCTCAAGTGCGTTATAACTTACCAGTAATTACATTTCAACATATCTGCTTTCAGCAGTTAGTGTTTTATTCATAAACATTTAAACACTGAATTAGGCATAAAATAAGAATGTTGGCAACCACCCGGCTTAATTTCATTAACTATTAGGTAAACTTAGTATTTCTTCTTCAAATAATCCTTGGTTTTGAATGCTAAAGATGTAATGAACTTCATGGTTCATAGCATCTGACATTGCTTAATTAATGGGTGCATTTATAGTACATAGGCCTTGGTAATTGATTTATATGCATGATTTGCACATACAGCTGTTAGTTCCTGTAGGAAAGTCATAATTCAAATGTGTGCATATTTTGCAGATATGGGAAAAAGAAAAAAAAATTGAACTTGACAAGTTCCCCCAAAACATGATAGCAAATTAATAGCTCAGAAACAAACCTACAGGATGAAACATTAAAGTTATAGTCTTGAATTTTAACAACATATGCATTTGAAAAATATTGAGAAAATGCTTTTGTTTCTTTTAAAACATTTAGTTCATAAGGAACAGGACTTTGTTTGCGTACCCTTCTGTTCAAATCTACATGTTAGAAGGAAATGTATTTAGATTATCTACTGACTGGATCAGCGTCATTAAAATGTATCCGAATCTTAAGAGATATTCACTTATGTTATAACCGCTCCTTTCATTGGCATGGAGGTCCAATGACTATGGAAGCAACTTAAAGGTGTTATTCTCTAGATATGAGAGGTCTACACCATTCATAATATTTGATGTTTGAGTAACATGCCATTTGCATTCTCTTAGTTGGTTCTCTAAGTTAACAATAATGCTCATTTACAGACAAGCTGCCCTTACGGGAGGGCACAGTTTGAGATGATGAACAGGGAAAAAGTAACAGGTCTAACGAGTAGAAGTGCTTGCTCCCTTATATAAGGAAAGATGTATGAGATATTGTGAATACTGTATATTTCCTCCACGGCACCCAGGGACCTCTACTATCAGGAATAAACTATGATTTCTCTCTCTTCAAGGTCTTGGGTTAAGTCTTCTCCAGACGTAAGACAAATATTTTATGGGCAGGTCCTGTGAATTCCATTTTTCTACATGGCACAATGGATGACTCATGAAAGCCAAAGTCGCAAATTGAAGGATTGGAACTGAAGGCTAACCTGAGCTGTGAGGACGAGAGTCTTCCGCGGCAGGTAAGAAGTTTGCGGCAGAGAAATGGTTGTTTCTGGATTCCTCATTATCCCAAGGGAAGGGCAGTGTTCTCTGGATACAGTCATATTCTGTGTTACGGCCCCATACTGCACCCCATGCCTCTCACTTACTGTGCCATTTGCCAGAGTCATTTAGCACCTTTCCCCACATCATTGATGACGACTAACCCTTTCCCCTTTGTTAGCTGCTGGAGGTATTTCAGTGAGGCTTTCAGGAAACACTTGCAAACATTACCAGTTGGATTTTTTTTTAAGGCAGCTATCAAAGTACTTTATTGTACATTAAAACATTCACAGCCCAGGCAACTTGATGGTTTTCACCATGTTGGCCCCATTTCCTGGCGCTCCAAGGCACTGCTTAGCTTCTCACTTTCTAGCTTCGTGCTCTACATCTGCTATTCTAATGCCTTCATTCATCAGAAGACCGGCAGTTGTAAATTGTTCCAAAGCCCTTCCCACACATGTGCATACACACGCGCACATGCATTCATGCTCACACACAGACACACAGACACACAAGCCCGCGCGTGTAAGTAAAGGGTTGCAGACTTTCCAGCACCCATTGGCACTGGGTGGAAAAGAGCGGCTGTGGACAGCAAATCTATTTGATTTGCCCATTTGTTGATGCCCTCTTAAATCTTTCAGTGGTTACTTGATGCTTTAACTACTCTTTGAAAATCTGGAATGTATAATAAATATACAATCTCCTCGGTGGAGAATTAGTCGGCTTACTCTAGCAAGGCACTCCATTTGCGAGAACGCACGTTCTCATCTGAGGGTTGTAACAATTTATAACCTACGTAAGAATCAACTTCTACCGGCAGATTAGCATGATGAAAGCTGGAAGCTGATCTGAACTGCTTTGGCTTCTTCTGATAAAGTAGTCTGCAAGATGTTGGCATTTATGGACAATCCCTACCCACCTCCGCCCCCTCACACACCCACCGACACACACACACCCACACACCCACACCCATCCCCCCCTCCCCACCTATCATATATATATTTATGTCCAAACGCTTGCATCGTCAGGGCTAAAGATGACCAAAATAATAGATGGAATCCATCCATCCTTTCTTTGAAGGAAATCTGAGGCTTGCAACTCATTATTCTCACATACGAAAATGTTGCTTTTGGTCCAAGTTTTTGAATTTTAGAATAAGTCCCAGCTCTTTTCTCTTGCCATCATTAATAATTTACATTTGCTGCTTAATCAAGAGACCCAAAGGGTAACTTAGGTGATATGTTAAGTCCCTATTAGAGAACAATACAAATAATTAATATTAGGTCAGTGTCCTAGAGTCTGGTGAATGACAATTATTTATGTAATTCTGTCAGGTACAAGGTTAATCCTTATACATTGCCTAGGGTCATTATTTTGTGTCTTGGGAAATTATGAATAGCAGTAACAACTACTCTTCTGATGTATAGCACATCCCATTGTAAGAATCATTTCCCCAAGCATTAGCTCATTTGAGCTTCAAAATAATCCTTTGGCACAGGTAGTAATATCCTAACATTATCCCTTTTCTATAATGACAGAACTGGGGTTGAAAGGGGTAAAGTAAATGGAGCTAATACATACATTTATGTTATTTAAATTCCAAATTATATAACCTTTTCTCTTACAACCAACCGCTATCCATTATCATCTCTGCATGTCACAACTTAATTATATAAAGAGTTTCATTATATATATTCATGAATTTTAACCTTTAACTACTTAAACCTCAGAAATAAAATACAGTTCTCTTCTTTATAAAGTAACCCAAGGGATGCCTGGTTGGCTCGGTAGGTTAAGCGTCCGATTCTTGATTTGGGCTCAGGTCATGATCTGACACTTTGTGAGATCGAGCCCAGCATTAGGCTCTGAGCTGACAGTGCAGAACCTGCTTGGGATTCTCTCTCTCCCTCTCTCTGCATCTCTCTCTCCCTCTTTCTCTCTCAAAATGAGTAAATAAGCATTAAAAAACATAAAATAACATGAGAACAAAACTTTGGATTTGTCGTCAGCTCCCATGATCGCACCTCCAGGAGAGATGATAAACTCTATAGTGGAACTATGATCTTTCACACACAAAAAATTGGAAAAGATAATCCATTCATTCATTTGTCTGCTCTTCCTTTCTCTTTTTCTTCCTTCAGCACTTAAATGGGTAGCTAAAACAGTGACACTTTGAGAAAACACTGGTGAAACCTTACTCAAGACACCAACAGGGAATGAGGCAAAAAGAACAGTTCTATGAATTAGTGAGTTATGTTCTAGTTAAAGGTATCATATCTGTCTCAGGTTTTGTTTCGTTTGTTTACTTTTAAGCTAAGAAATAAAAGAATTAGATTAGCTAATATCCAAGAGCGCTGCACCTCCAACAATTTATTAAGTTGAATGTCCCGGGGCACCTGGTTGGCTCAGGCGGTTAAGCACCCAACTCTTGATTTCGGCTCAGGTCATGATCTCACAGTCCCTGATATCGAGTCCCCTGCTGGGCTCTGGGCTGACAGCGTGGAGTCTACTTGGGATTCTCTTTCTCCTTCTCTTTCTACCTCTCCCCCGCTCATGCTCTCTCTCTCTCTCTCTCTCCCTCTTTCTCTCCCTCTCTCACAATAAATAAATAAAGCAAAAAACAAATTAAAAATAAATAAATTAATTAATTGAATATCACATAACAAGTTCAGCCTAAAAAGAGCTAAATATTATGCTTGGGTCTTCATATCTTAGTAAGTGTTCAATAAAATATTGAATGAACCACCGATAGGAATCTGAGAAACTCTGTAAGTTTAAGCATAGCAACATAAACCAGTTTTGATGCCTCTACATGTTAACGATTTCCAAGATAGAGGGTTTCTATTTCAGTTTTTCTAAAATTTATAAATAGCTGGAGTGAAACACTTTTTGCAATTCGAATGAGGCCTGACTTTTATCGAGCTTTCAAAGTTAAACATCTAAATATCAGGAGAGAAGAGTTGACATTTTTTCACCCCAGCTATGTTCTCCCACCTCAAATTAGATACTCCGATGTAAGTTAGCTCATTCTGTAGAATGCCTATAGGCTGCTTATTCAGATTGGTTCCCAGTTACTGGTTGTACAGATGAATTCTTATGGGTGTTGACGGTACTTAACCACCCCTCTGTGTTTCCATCTTTCTCGCGCACACACGCTCCGTCCTAATCAGATTGTTCTCAGTTTTCTCAGTCCACACATATACCTCTCCTCCTCCGTCCCGTCTACTCTCTGCCTCTCGATCTCTCCCAGCCCTCATTTCTTCCTGTTCTTTCCTTCTTCAGTACATATTAACCAAACGTCTGCTACGTAACACACACTATTCATTTCTGCGGTGGACGCATCAGTGGGCAAAACAAGGTTCCCAGCTTTATATTTTAATTGGAGACGACTGATAGTCACGTAAAGACCTCCTTGCCCGGTTGTTTTAAGCGTGGCGGTGAAAAATAGAGCAGAGCAAGGGCACAGGAGATGACTGTTCTGTCCAGCCTCTGCTGTTTTCTTTACCTTAGTAGGACTATCTCCTCTGCCTCCTGGAATTTTAACCACACCGCCGTGCCCAGCTCAAGCCTCCTTCCTCCATGCAAGCTTGCCCAGCATTTGGGTTCCAGATGCGCGTCTTTTTATGTTTCCAAACTCTGCTTATGCACTTATCGTTAGCATGAGTCGAGGATTTAGATCATGATTATGCTCCAGTTGTTGAAAGTCATGGCCAGGCCATTCAGCTTGATTGCAAAGTCATTGAGAGCAGAGACAACTACTATTGTACCTCTTAGAGCCTCGCTTAGGACCGTGCACATATCGAGGGCTCAACGGATTCTCATAAAATGATGCACTAGTGCATGTTATAGAAACATGAAGATAGATCTTGTGGAAAATATAAATATAATAATAAGCTTTAATTAAGCCCTGATGTGCTAGAAGCTGTGCAGAGTAGAGTGTGAACATATTTTTTTTCCACTTAGAAACTAAAATGTCTCAGTGATATAAATTTTTATATAACTGGAAGTGGGTATCTTTTCAATTTTTTTAATGTTTTCAATTATTTTTGAGAGAGAGAGAGAGAGAGAGAGAGAGCATGAATGGGGGAGGGGCAGATAGAGAGAGGGACAGAAGATCTGAAACGGGCTCTGTGCTGACAGCAGAGAGCCCCATGCGGGGCTTGAACTCACAAACTGTGAGATCATGACCTGAGCCGAAGTCTGACACTTAACTGACTGAGCCACCCAGGTGCCCCGAGGCAGGGTTTCTTAACCCTTCTGGAATCATGGGTTTCTTTGGCAATCTGATGAAGCCTGTGAATCTATTCTCAGACTGACATTTTTAAATGGACAAAATATAGCACAACTAGGAATTTATCCAAAGGATACAGGAGTGCTGGGAGCACACGTACCCCAACGTTTATAGCAGCACTTTCAGCAATAGCCAAATTATGGAAAGAGCCTAAATGTCCATCAACTGATAAATGGATAAAGAAGATGTGGTTTATATATACAATGGAATACTACTTGGCAATAAGAAAGAATGAAGTATGACCTTTTGTAGCAACGTGGATGGAACTGGAGAGTGTTATACTAAGTGAAATAAGTCAGTCAGAGAAAGACAGATACCATATGTTTTCACTCGTATGTGGATCTTGAGAAACTTAACAGAAGACTATGGGGGAAGGGAAGGGGAAAAAATAGTTACAAACAGAAAGGGAGGGAGGCAAACCATAAGAGACTCTTAAATACAGAGAACAAACTGAGGGTTGATTGGCAGGGGGGTAGAGGGGGAAATGGTGATGGGCATTGAGGAGGGCACTTGTTGGGATGAGCACTGGGTATTGTATGTAAATGATGAATCATGACAATCTACCTCCCAAACCAAGAGCACCCTTTACACACTGTATGCTAGCCCATTTGACATTAAATTATATTTTCTAAAATGTGCAAAATAAAATACTTAAGATTACAAATGAAATTGCTTATACTAAAATAAAGTTCTCAAAATTTAAAGGATTTTGATATAGTGGGACACCTGAATGACTCTGTCGGTTGAGCATCAGACTTTGGTTCAGGTCATGATCTCATGGTTAGTGGGTTTGAGCCCCACATTGGGCTCGTGCTGACAGCTCAGAGCCTGAAGCCTGCTTCAGATTCTGTGTATCCCTCTCTCTCTGCCGCCACCCCCCTCTCGTGCTCTCTCTCTCTCTCAAAAATAAGTAAACATTAAAAAAAATTAAGGAATTTAATGTAGTAATACACCTACTTCATCAATTTATTAAATAACAAGATCAAGTGGTGGCTCCAATAACCACCACAATATCCAAGAGGTGATGAGGATAAATCCTATTCCAGAATCTCTGTACCAACGTGATATGAGTATACCTGTGAGTTCTAATGGTGACAAAATCATGAGTACTGTTAATACTAGAGATTTTGACAATATTAAAAAAGGAGAGGAAATGCCAAAAATTTTTGTCACATATTAGTGAAAATAAAGAAGAAATGTTTCCCTTCCAGGTTGACAGACTCCTTGAATCCTGTTCCGGGGATTCTGGGGTTGTGAGTGCACGTGACTGTAAATGGCAGGTAGAGAATCAGGATCTGTAGTCTTTCATGATGGAGTATCCTTAGAATTCACGTCCAGAAACGGCTCAGTTCTTAGGAATGTTTAGTCCACTTTAATCCATGGCATAAGAAGCACAAACACGAATGAGTGAGAACATTTTGATGCACTGAAGGAAAACAAAATTAATCATAGAAATGTATGCTGAAATTAAGCACAGCAGGTAGACAAAGATCCTGTGCGGATTTCAAATGATACCACACATCAGTGCACTGGCTCACGTTGTCTTTCTATTTCTGCTGCAAAGAGGTCTTATTGGAAACAATTAAATATGCTAATGAGAACTGAGAAATAGCACTGAGAATTTACAGAATATTTGGCCATTTGCTGTTGTATAATATCTATGTAGTTTTTGGTTTCTTAACAGCAGGATCTACCCTGGGTTTAGATCTTGGGGTTTCAGCGGATAAGGGGATTACATTCATTTAGTGTGAACAAGGATCTTCCTCAAAATGGGAGAAGTGATCTGTTCTGGAGATTTCTCTAGTTGTGCTTCGAGTCATTCTGGCTACGTGCACACCTTACTATATATACATAATGTGAGGATCAGGGCTCGGCACGGAAACTTGGAAGATACGAGGATGTGAAGTAAAGGACCAACGAAGAGACTAATAGCAATAAATTTGCGTCATCCATGGTGGTTGGCCAGACTCCTTATCTCACAGGCTTTGGAGACGGCACTGTGTAAATGGAAAGCCTTGAGACTTTATTTTCATTCTGTAGGTAATTCTGCTTGCCTAAGGTGGTTATATGTAGATATATTTTTGGTGAGGAAAAACAGCTTCTCCTTATGTGTCCTGAATGAGGTTGGTAACTTCACAACAAATCCATCTGTTCAAGCCATATTGCTCAGAAAAAGTAAGGAATACACAAAAAGTAGGAAAAAGGGATCATTCATGGGGTGCCTGGGTGGCTCAGTCAATTAAGCCTCCAACTCTTGGTTTTTTCAGCTCAGGTCATGATTTCACAGTTCAGGAGGTCTGGCAATGCAGAGCTGGCTTGGGATTCTCTCTCTCCCTTTTCTCTCTGCCCCTCTCCTACTCATGCTGTCTCTGTCTCTCTCAAAATAAATAAATAAATAAAAACTTTATTAAAAAAAGGAGGTAAAAACTTAGAAAAAGGGATCATTCATGATAAGCCCACAGTAGTTTTTTTTTTTTTTTTTGTAGAAGTTGTGTAACTGCACAGTAGGTAGAGGGCTCTGTGCCTCAGAGGGCATTTGAGAAACCTTATCTTCATATGAACTTACAGACAAGAGTCAAGAAATTGGATTCAGGGGAAAGCATGTCAATTTCACAATAATCAAGGTGAGACTTGTTTTTAGACAGAGGAAAGATACTTTTCTTTCTTGCTACTGGTTTACTGTATTTTTTTTTTTTAATGCTTATTGTTGAGAAAGAGAGAATGAGCGCATGTGCAGAGGCAGGAAAGGGGTAGAGAGGGAGAGAGAGCCCGATGCGGGGCTCAAACTCTTGAATTGTGAAATCCTGACCTGAGCTGAATCAAGAGTCAGACTCTTTTTTTTTTTTTTTTTTTTAATTTTTTTTTTCAACGTTTATTTATTTTTGGGACAGAGAGAGACAGAGCATGAACGGGGGAGGGGCAGAGAGAGAGGGAGACACAGAATCGGAAACAGGCTCCAGGCTCTGAGCCATCAGCCCAGAGCCCGACGCGGGGCTCGAACTCACGGACCGCGAGATCGTGACCTGGCTGAAGTCGGACGCCTAACCGACTGCGCCACCCAGGCGCCCCAAGAGTCAGACTCTTAAATGACTGAGCTCCCCTGGTGTCCCTTTTGCTACTAGTTTAATGAATTCAATGAATTATGAGACTGCTAAGGTGTTGCCCTGGAAAATAAGACAAAATATGAAAACTCATGAAATTTATTATCATGTGAAAAAAGGAGACTATCAAATTGAATCAATGTGGTCTAGGTAGATACAAAAGATCTAGACAAGGTCTAGAAAGATATCCATATTAAGTGTTTGAACTGTGATGGTAAGACAATGAGAAAAATTAATTTCGTTGAGTGCACTATTATTATAAAATTAAGTCAGATGCCTGTTTTCTCTTAAATGTTACATATGTAGTGACACTTTCCCCCTAAATCAAAAGAGACAGAGAGAGTCTATTGTATGAAGCCAGAAGAATGAATTCTTTTTTTTAAATTATTTTTTTAATGTTTATTCATTTTTGAGAGAGGGAGAGAGACAGAGAGAGAGAGACACACACACACACACACAGAGAGAGAGAGAGAGAGAGAGAGAGAGAGAGAGAGAACAAGCGGGCGAGGGGCAGAGAGAGGGAGACACAGAATCCAAAGCAGGCTCCAGGCTCTGAGCTGTCAGCACAGAGCCCGATGCGGGGCCCAAAGCCCATGAACAGCGAGATCAAGACCTGAGCCGAAGTCGGACACTTAACCGACTGAACCACCCAGGCACCCCGGAGGAATGAGTTCTTAGTACAAATTTGGTATCTGAAATTAGATGGAATTGGTTTCAGTACACATGCTATCCAGTATTTGGTTTTTTATGCTGACCAACTCACTTTTTGTTTCTCTGAGCCTTAGTTTTCTTATGTTGAAAGCTTTTGTAAAAATAGTTGCTGTAAAGGTGAAATGTACTCAGCACATGTAAAGCTCCGTGCCTATAACTTAGTAAATCCTCCAAAATAATGTAGTTTATATTAAAGGATTGTCCAAATTGTGTACTTCAGAAGGCATATGGTCTCAGTAGCCAAAATTCTGACATAAAATCTCTACACATGTATTCACAAAGTAATTTCTGCATTCAGCTTATTCAGGGAGCCTCGTGGGCTTTATCAGAATGTATATATATATATATATATATATATATATACATATATATATATACACACACACACACATATATGTATATACACTCATATATACACACGTTTGTATATATATGTGTGTATATATATATATGTATACATACACATTTACAAGAAGCTTCTCGAATTTTTACTTATACAACAGACAGAAACCAAATATTCTCAGACTTTGTCAGCCTATGGATGTGAAAGATATCACTGCCATTGTTTCACTAAGTGTTGCTAGTGGAATGCATCCATTTCCTGATGACGATATTCAACATCTTTGGGAAATCTCAATAATTATGTCTGGAAGTCCTTAAGGACCGCCTCATCTATGGTCAGAATCATGTGCACACTTTGTTGATTCTTCTCCTCTTTCTTAGTAGGTACTTACCGGGCATGCTTTTTGTTGTCTAAATACATTCTGCTTCTCAATGTTCCCTGGACATTCGTCCGGGACCATGGACCTGTTCAGGCAGATTCTCTAGGCTTTTCCGAAGGGCAAAGCTGAGCTAAAGGAGGGAGACTGGCCCGATGTCAGTAAAGGTCAGAATTTTTTCTGGGTCCTGATGGGGCAACAGGTGTCTCAGTGCTCTGACATGCTCAGCACCCAGGCTCTCTTTTCCGTTTCTTCTTTCCACTCCTTGCCAAACAAAGAAAGAGGAAAACAAAAGAGAATTCAAACATCTCTTCACCAGCTTCTTTTACTCATAGGGTTTCAGGTGATACAACCCATTCCCAGATAAGAACAAGTGGTTCGTTGACTTCCTTTCTAGAGTGACCCTATAGAATAATCTAGATTCTCTGTTGGTGTTCTCCAGAACTCCACAGCCAAGTTCCAAGCTGGTGGGCACACTCTAGCTGCAAGGTGGTAGGGCATATTTGTTTAGGATTTTCTTTTCCCTAGTCTGGCTATGCAGAGTGGGTGGTACCTGCTCGTTCGTAGAAACCAAATGTCTCATTTTCTAGTCCTGGAAAAAAAAAAATCATTGTCACTTCATTCAGGAGAATGAGTTAATGTTAAGTCTGTGATTAAAAATAAGGTTCAAGTAAACAGGTTTCTAGGGGAAGAATCCCATGGCTATGCAAAGGAATTACAGTTAATTCTAAAGATGACGTACTTTAAAACTATTATGAGACAGTAATTTTAGCAGTTCTGCAGATGATTAAAAAGCCATTTTCTAAAATATTCTCGCTGGAGTTTCTTTCTTTCTTTTTTTTTTTTTTTTAAGGAAAACATTTAATTGTTCCAATCAAGCATAACTATGTTCTGCCTTTGGTGTAATTTGTATACTCTGATCACACGGTGCGTGGCTATTTGTCATAATTTTATAAGTAGATATTCCCCACTGTAGTGATTGGCTATCATTAATTGTGAATAATTTCCCGCTCATTAAGGTACTTTAAGGAGATCGGGAAACGAAGCCTAGCAAACAAAAGGAAGGTGGGGAGCCTGGTTTGAGTCCTGTCCTCAAGATACGTATTAAGCTTCCCAAGACTTCATAAACCTCATCTGTTTAGAAGACACTGAAAAATGATATAAACAAGTGACAAAAACCAGCTTATCAAGGCTTCTCAGTGCAAAACTGAGCGTACCTAATGCTTTCTCTGTTTCAGGTAGCAATTATTTTACGTAAGCGGAACAAACTTTACTTTGAAACCTTTAAACCTGCTGCAACCCTCTCTTCACGTGTAGGTTAAACCATACTGACGGGAAACAGGAAATGACCTAAGGGTTGTCCCAAAGGGACCATTTCAGAATATAGTGATACCATTACCTATTTAGGGAACATCGAATCCTCACTATATACAAACCCTTGGAAGATGAAACATCTGGAAGTAACACCCATCTAAGTAGCTTAGCAAGTGCCTCAATAGGAGTAAGTTGTGCAAGGCTAATAAGAATGAAAACAATCCGGGTTTATTTGGAATAGAGCAGATTCAGGACAATGAGAGCTGAGTACTGTGCTAATCGTAAACATCAGCAGTCAGCTGGCTGTCATACTTTATCTATTGTCTTGGTATAATAAAAACATCTTACGTATTTAAACGTTACATGGAACTGCCTACTCCCCTGTCCATTGGCCCCATTCCTTTCAGGTGAGGTCTTTTGTCTGTCCTTCCCACTCCCACCTCCGTTCTCTGTGCTTCGGGTGTGGCATGCACTCCGGTTCTGCAAATTCTCCCACCCAATGTTCAGGTGGTTCCAGAATTCCCACCGCTCTCTCCATAAGATCCAAAACAAATCAATCCAGGAGAGCTCACTGCATGTCTTTTATCTTTCCTGATGAAGCGGTGGGGAGAATGGGAGCAGTTCTGTGACCGGTCACATGCCATTGACCCAGCTGCCCTTTCATACCTCACGCCGTAGATGTTCTACTTCTACACGCACTTGGAAAATGTTTGGTAAAATTGATGTTATTTGATAAATATTTATATAAGGTATGCGTTTGTTGACATTTTCCTTATTTATACATTTGTCGAAACTTTCTTTTTTTTCAAATCAAATCAATAACTCTATATGAATCCCTTATTATCCATAAGGCACTGCTATCCAAAGCAGTGTTATGTGTTATTAGGTTTACATATAATTTTCCATAGTGTCTTGAGCAAATAGGCTTATATCACAGTTACTGCCTATTGTCCCCAACGTCATTCTCAAGTGCCGGTGGCCTACATTTGGATCAGACAATGAAGGTCACTGAAGGCCCCATATGTTTTTCCAATTCGTCATACATACCTTAACAGAAGCAGGCGATCATAGCTTCTTTCCTGTCTACATTTTCCTTTGTAGGTAGGTGCCTGTACATGTACGTGTGATTCTTCTTTTTTCTATCCAACAGAATAACATGCATTATCAGCGTTCCCTAAATCAACTTCCAAGTGCCCCAACACTATAGGCATTAATTTTTTGACTGTCTCCCCTCATCTGCCCTCTGTATCATATCATTGCCTTGACATCGTGTTTACCTGGTTTGAACCTCTTGTTTTGGCTTCTGTTCTTGGTTCTACACTGAGCCTTGGGAATTGACAAATGAGTATGGTTTCTCTCTGGGTTTAAGTCTCATTTGTCCTTGCACATAGTTGACTCATGTGATCTTGTTCCATTTCTGTCTAGCTGTTTCTTTTCATTCCATAGCCTCATTTACTCGCAGCTCTCAGGGTTCCACATTGGTTAGTCCTGAATTGGAATCCGAAGGAAGCAGAGAGGCAGTGGTAAGACAGCCATTGGCTGCTTGAGGAATAGACAATTTTTATGAACAAAACACAATCATCGTTCCCAAGAATTCATGCTCTAGCTCAAAATATATATTTGTAAACATCGTTAAATAGCATGATAATGCTTTAACAAAACGACGTACAAATGACTGCTCAGGAAAAGATAGTCGTGTCTCAGTAAAGGATAGTTGAAAATCTTTAATTAAGCAAAAAGGCAAATGTCGTTCAAACAGAGGACGTAACTCAATTCCCTGAGTATTTAAAAGGAAACTGAAAATTTCTATTATAATTATCAGATTGTGCAGTTTCTTCTTCATCAATTTATCTACAAAACATCTTTACTCATATGTGATCTGGAGAGTATCTTTGTTTTGACACAAAGGATCAGTATCTAAAAAGTCATTTATTTTTTTTTAAGTTTATTTATTTTTGAGAGAGAGGAGAGAGAGGCAGAGGGAGAGGAGACCGAAGATCCCAAGAGGGCTTTGAGCTGACAGCAGAGAGCCTGACGTTGGGGCTCAAACTCACAAACTATGAGATCATGACCTTGGCCAAAATCAAGAGATGGATGTTTAACCGACTGAGCCATCCAGGTGCCCCTGAAAAGTCATTTAAAGGATGAGATCTGGTGACAATTTTATGAAAGCTGGATAGAGAGGTAAACACGTTACGATGTGAAGATTCAGGTGGGTTTTTTTGGGTTTTTTTTATCTTATTCGTTGGAGTTTTCCCTTACAAGCACTCATGTTTTCTTCTAAGATAACCCGGATTTCACAAAAGTATATGCCATCGTGTATAGATATCTGATTATACAAAAGCTTTACAAAATTTATCACTGTTTAGAAAGAAATTCCGTCAAACTACTGGATTCCTCCAGCCAAAACCACTTTTTAAAAAAAAGACAGCTCTAGGGGCACCTGGGTGGCTCAGTCAGCTAAGCATCTTACTTCGGCTCAGGTCACGATCTTGCAGTTCGTGGGTTCGAGCCCCGCGTCTGGCTCTGTGCTGACAGCTCAGAGCCTGGAGCCTGCTTCTCATTCTGTGTCCCTCTCTTTCTGCCCCTCTCCTGCTCACGCTTGTCTCTCTCTGTCTCTCAGAAATAAACATTGAAAAAATTTTTTTAAAAAGTGAGCTCTATACGAACATGGAGGAGGGTGTCTTGGTACCAGGTAGCATTATAGAGAGAAATTGTTACCTCTAATTATATAACCTGAAAGGATTTAGTGGAAACACAAGTAAGGGTGAAATTCACTGGTTTGTAATGAGTTTGCACAAGTGAACTGATGGGACTGTTTGTCAGTTGAAAGACGTTTATGAAAATTCCTAAAAAGACGTCACAAATGAGTCCTTGCTTAACTGTCTAGTTTGGTTTAAGTGTCAGTTTTGGAAGACATGGATCTATTGTATTGTGTCCACAAGTCACAAAGACAATGGATTCAGTTGGCTCCACCAAGTTCAGATAATTCTGAGTAATGCTGATCAAGCTCTTTATCTCAGGCTATATCAGTACTATCAAGAGACGGGGTGAACCAACGCCACCTAATTCATGTACAGAATGTTACATAATTAAGGCAGGTACATAAAATATTTCGATTTTGATGTATGTATGCTTTGTAGTGAGAACTCCTCCTTAGGTTATTGTAGGGCCCTTATCTGGAAGTCAGAATTATTGGTTGAGGTTTTGTAGGAGTTCAGGTTCCATTCAATTCATCATACATGTTCCTACCGCAACCTTCCATTCTTTAGTTTCATAAAACTTCTACTTTGGTGCCCATTTTGGAAAGCATTCTCAAATGCACAATTATAGGCTCATCATTCTGAGAATACATCAGTACAGATGTTTTTAGTAAATGCCAAATCCATCCACTGAGATATATTTTTCTTTTTTCTTTTCTTTTTTTTTCAAGTGTATTTGTTTATTTTGAGACAGAGACAGCGTGAGTAGGGGAGGGGCAGAGAGAGAGAGGGGAGAGAGAGAGAGAGAGAGAGAGAGAGAGACAGAATCCCAAGCAGGCTCCACACCATCGGTGCACAGCCCGATGTGGGGATCGAACTCATGAAACCAGGAGATCATGACCTGAGCTGAAACCGAGAGTCGGATGCTTAACCGACTGAGCCACCCAGGTGCCCTTATTTTTCTGATTAACTTCTTTTGTTATTCTTGCCACTGTACATATTTGTTTCTTTGTGAATTGCTCACATTTGTTGTGGAATTAAACTTGGAAGCAATCTGCTTTTGTAGCTTCACCTCTCTAGGAGTAGAAGGAGCAAAGCCCAGGGGCTTTATATGAGTGATGAAAGAATTTTAGACTGAAGAAAAGATAGAACTTATCTCTAGGGTATTTTTTAAATGTCTTCATTTGAAGAAAAAATAGGATTTTTTAAGCCTGGATCTGAAGACTCGTAGCTAAGAATTTAGGGAAGTGGTAAAACTAAACTCTATTCAGTTACATGTAATTGCCAAAGAAAAAAGTATTTTATGAATACACAACATCACACACATACAGATCTACCTGTAATGAGTCAGAGAGCTCAATTAGAGTGGAGGGTGCTGGAACTGGGAAAAGTGTGGTCTCCTTCCTCCTATCAAGGTCAACGTCCCTTTCCATCTCTTGGCCATGTACTTCATTACCTTCAACCCTCCCTGTATACTAGAGCTTATCTTTCAGAATCTATAGGAAGGTTCAAATACTTCCCAGTTTAAAACAAAGCCAAAGCTATATAAATACTACTATTCCCTTGACCTTGCCTTCCCTCTTACCTGTGCCATTTCTCTGTCCTTCATCTCACCTAAACTTCTCCAACATGAACAGAGGAGGAACTCTTCCTAGGAAAATAACAGTATACATTTGAGATCTGCAATTCCTTGCTTCTCATCTGATAGGCAACACAACATGACTCTGGCCACCACTCCAGGGACACCAGTCTCCTTCAGGTGACCGTTTAATTACATAGGCATTTTTAGCTCCACTCTTGCTAGACTGTGGATTTCATTTACTGCTATTGATTAGTTCTGCTTGGAATTGTTCCCATGATTTTATGATATCAATATGTTTTTATTCTTCTACTTCTTTTACCTGTTTTCTTTGTGACTCTGTTTGCTCACCATTAAATTAATGGAATATAGAATTGAATTTTTCTCCTCCTCCTCCTCCTTTTCCTAAGCCCACTTCTTTTTTTCATTTTTTTTTCCTGGACAAACACATGACTAGCTATTATTGATATGTAGATCAAACTTGATTTTTACCTTCAAAAGAACCATTCTCCTGAGATAAACCTTCATAATCAGGTGCCTGCCTGATGTAACTACTTAAAGGATTCTAAGGCATTTTAAAGTAAATAAGTCCAAAATGAAGTAAATCAACTCTCTTCCTCAAAACACGTTATTAATCTTGTGCTCCCATATCAGTTGGTGGTTCAAACAAGGTCACCCAAATAAGAATTTTAGAGTCATTATTGACTCCTACACTCCTAATGCCTAATATTATCAATCAATATTAGTAATCGATTATTTTACTTTAAAAATAATATATAATTTTTTTTTTCACTTTCTCTCCATGCCTATTACCACTGTCTAGCTTAGGCTTTTGAGATCTTTCTGAGAGACATTACAGTAGCCTTCTAATTAGTCTCTTTGCATTTATTCTTGGTCCATTTAAATCTATATTTCACAGTCTTTACACAATGCCAATGCTTGCACTAAAGTCAAATCTGTCTGACTCATGTCAATAGCTTCCCAGTGTGTAGGGTATGAAATTCAAGTGTCTTAGACTAGTGTAAAAGGCTGTTCTCTATCTGACTGTAGCTATCATTGGTCCTATCATCTGTCATGCCTCACTTCAAACGTAAATTTTAGCTTTTTGGGGCACCTGGGTGACTCAGTCAGTTAAGCGACTGACTTCAGCTCAGGTCATTATCTCACGGTTTATGGGTTTGAGCCCCGTGTTGGGCTCTGCGCTGACAGCTCAGAGGCCAGAGCCTGCTTCAGATTTTGTGCCCCGCCCCCCACCCCTCCACCACTCATGCTCTGTCTCTGTCTCTGTCTCTCAAAAATAAATAAACATTAAAAAAATGAAAACATAAAACATGTTTTAGCTTCACTAACCTATTTTTAGATACCTACAAATTCTATAGCTTCTCATTTGTATGCTCTTCTCTCCACCTAGAACATCTTTTTCACTCCTTAATTATTTTTCTTTCAGCTAGTTCTTAGTCATGTTCACAAGACCCAACTCTGGAGATGGTTCCTCCATGGAACTCCATGGTTTACCGCAATGGGCTTATTAAGGCAAACCTTACAGGTTCTTTCTACATTCTAAATGCATTCTACATACAAGCAACTTAAGACTAGGGCCATTTTCCATGACATTTTTCTTGGCACTTGGAGAAAGTGAGACTTCCTCAGAAAAGCTATGCAATATCTTTAGACTAAAACGAGAGCTGACAATTTTTTTTTTTAATAAAAACGATGTTATGGTGGTGGTATGTGTTTTCTTGTGAAAGATCCAAGATTTGATACAAAAGATCAACATTTTTGATGGCCTAAAAACTAAAATGGTTTAAAACTGCAAACTCTTCTCAGAGCAGTTTGGGCCACAAAAATGCAAATTAGTATTGGCTTTCTGTGCTTGATCTAGAAAAAGTTCTGCATAAAATTATAGTATCCCAAAGGTGGATAAGATCTTAAAGATTATCAGGCTCCACCAGATAGCAGTGACTCTCTTCAACAAAATCCCCACTTATGTTTATCAACATGTATGTCAACACCCCCCATGCTGAAGCACTTACCAGTCACAAGTTGGAGGAACACTTTCAGGGCACGTTGGGATTTCCTTGAACAAGTCAAAATCTTTATTCCTAAAAAGCTTGCACATTATCCCCAAGGCTCTTCTCCTTACATTCAGCTAGCCTGCTCATTTTCTACTTGACATTCCCTTCTCAAGGAGTCATTTTTATTATTATTATTATTAATATTTATTTATTTTTGAGACAGAGAAAGACAGAGCATGAACAGGGGAGGGTCAGAGAGAGGGAGACACAGAATCTGAAGCAGGCTCCAGGCTCCGAGCTGTCAGCACAGAGCCCGATGCGGGGCTCGAACTCACGAACTGTGAGATCATGACCCCAGCCGAAGTCAGATGCTTAACCCACTGAGCCACCCACGCGCCCCTCAAGGAATCATCTTATAGACGCCATAGACCATGTCTTCTCCAAGCTTTCTTTTAAGCTTTTTGGGGTGATTCACTGAGTTGATCCTCTTCCAGGATATGTTTCTACTAGTGTGTGTTTCCTAGAGTTAGGTCCGATTCTGTACATGAATCAAGTGCTCCAGGAGCAGCTGATTGCATAGAAAAGAGGGTCACCGCCTCCCCAATTCTAATAATTTTGTTTAAGTTCTATTTATTTTGAGAAAGACGGAGACAGCGTGAGTCGGGGCAGGGGCGGGCTGAGACAGAGCGAGTCAGAGAATGCCCAGCGTGCTCTGCATTGATAGTTCAGAGCCTGACGTGGGGGCTCGAACCCACGAAACGGTGAGATCATGACCTGAGCCTAAACGAGGAGTCAGCCACTTGACTGACTGAGCTTCCCGGGCGCCCCTCACCTATTCTAGATGTTTCACTTCTATCAATGTCTCAAAGGTATCCATTGGGTCTACATTAGTAGGTAGATCATATTATTGATATCCTAAATAAAATAGGTATTATGAAAGCCGTCTTTTTTTTTTTCTCTATGAGTAGTCCCATAGGCCACGGATTATCCTTCATGATGCTTTTGCTGTATTGCCCATGATGTAAAACAGGTTTGTGCTACAAGGAGTACCAACCACGCCCCACACTGCTTCTTTTCCAACCCCTGACTCTTTGACCCCATTCTCTTTGTTCTACCCTATTTCTCCTACCCTTGCCCATTCCTGTGGCATTCTCCTTATTTCTACACCACCCCATTTTTCTTTCTTCTTCATCTACGAATCAAACTCCTCTGTCTCTACATGCACTACTTTCTACCTTCTCTGACCTCTGTCCTACCATTTAGTCATCTATGTTATTAATAAATATGCTATGAGTTCTAACAACGTGCTAGGATACTACTAGCCCACTCTTGTGATAGATTGGATGGGTGCCTTTATTTTGGCAAATCAGATCAAGGTTATTCAGCCTACCAAAGATGAATACTTGTTTGGGCACATAGTGAGTCAAGTTGAGGCAAGGATGCCTGTGATTAGAAATACAGAATGCCAAGGGAAGTGAGTGAAGGAATATGATGTAACAGTGTAAGAAGAGAGTAGTGAGCCTGTAGAAGATGTCACTCTCCTTCATGCAAGGTTCTTAACAAGCAAACAAAAGGTCACGTGAACAGGATAAAGGAGAGAGAGGTTATAAGCACAAACTAAAGGTTAAATATAAATAAAATTTATCTACATCTACAATTTGGAATATTATACCATGATTATCAATTTCCTAATATGATCTACTATTCCTAAGAGTACCTTCCCAGTGTACTATAAAGGGGAAAAATAACTCTAATTATATAACTTGTGGCAAATATAATCTATGAGATTTTATGTTGTTTTCAAACTCAAAAGAGAAAAAAAGCAGAAATTAACCAGAATATCAGAATTATAGATAACTATTTCCTCTCTCTCTATTTCTACATTTTTCATATTTTCTACAGTGTAATATACAATGGCTTACTTTTAGGAGAACAGAACAGAAATACTACTAAATATAAAATGGCCCCAGTAATAAACTCAATTAACAGCTAAAAAACAAAGTGAATTATATGTTTCATAGGCTAGGTATCACAAGGATCATAACATGTAAAAATTGCATTCATAATTTAATTTCATGGTTTATGTTCTAGCATATAAAATATTATGGAACGTCAAACATAAATAAATATAAGATGATATGCGAATTTAACATCTATCTTTATGAAGGAAGTACCATTTCCCCCACCGTCTCCCTCTTATAACACAGCCCAATCATTCAAGCATACTTTTAAATAGCATTTCTTGTGTTTGAAAAGTTATTGAGTAATCAAACAGTGACCTTTAGTGCTCTACCAAGAAATGCAATTCAGCCTTGTATGGCATCCAAACTAATCAATATCCTATTATGATCACAGACGAGATTTTTACAACTGAGACACAGCAGCTAGGGTGTCAGACACACCTTTGTTTTCTCTAACACCAGAAATTTGGTGGCTTTGCATAGGAAACCATTTTAAGTAAGAACATCAATTCATTTCTCCTTTTCAACAGGACAATGAAGTTTTAGCTTCTAATTTTATCCTGATATTATGAGAATAAGGGGGTATTAGGCATCATTACCTCATACAGACTCATTGCAAAGAATAAAAGTACATAATGCACCTCTTTTTATCCTGTCTCTACTTTCTGAATGGATCTGCAAAAAAATAGTGTGTCTCACCCTGCCCATAATACATCAGACCACAGAAATGCCAAGAGATGCTAACACACAGATGATTTGATTATTAGGCTGCACTAACAGGTTATTAACTAGTTATTAAGATAGCTGATTAGTTCATTAGTAATAGCCAAACCACTTGTAATGACCAAACCCTAGAAATATATCTGAAATGCTTACAGATCATTTGAAAATCTGACATTCAGTCTAGGCAAAGTGTTGTCTGTGGATTTTAGCCCAAATGGGCTTCCAGAGTAAAGTCCGGTTTATTCGAGGTTATGGCACAGACTATCAGTAGGCTCATTGATGAATTCCTATCACCGTTGAGAGCATCGAAGACAGCTGAATTTAAATTCGTATTTGAACATTTATATAACCAAGCATTCATAGGATTTCCTACATTGCTACTTGGATAACACATGTTTTCGGGACTCACTGTCAGTATGCGTGTCTCAGAATATTACTTAAGTAGTTCTTTTTGAACAATAAAAATGAATTTTTGATAAATTTACCTCAAAAAATAAATATAAACATCAAGAAAGGAGATAGAATATTACACCATCATCAACAAGATGGATATTTTAGGAAAACTCTTATGCTATTAGCTAAGTTAACCAAGAAAAGGAATCTACCGAGACTTGACCATCATCACTAGAAACAATGATTGATCTTCACAAAAGCATTATTGGCCCTTCTAGGTTCTAAGTGTTTTGGGGAAGTCCCTAAAGACTCTATTTATGGCACTTAAAAACACCAGACAGAGGTGCCTGGGTGGCTCAGTTAGATAAGCGTCCGACTTCAGCTCAGGTCATGATCTCGTGGTTCATGAGTTTGAGTCCCAGGTCAGGCTCTGTGCTGACAGCTCAGAGCCTGGAGCCTGTTTCGGATTCTGTGTCTCCCTCTCTCTCTGCCCCTCCCTGACTCATGCTGTCTCTCTCTCTCTCTCTATCTAAAAAATAAATATTAAAAAAAAAATTGAAACCAATTATAAAAAAAAAAACACAACAAACTAAAAACACCAGACAAAATAAACAAAGTGCTTTCTATATACTGAAGAAGGGCCCTGCTTCTATTGTGTATGTTCATTTTCTTAGTATACGTTCCTATAACCTTTCATTACAATAAGCTGTGGATATCTTGGTTTGGAGTTTATTGCCTAAAAGTGACCAAGAAAGTAAATAATAACGTTCTCATGTCACTTTGAATTTGAGGAGGTTTATCTTCTGTTCTGACATCGATTACATCACTAGCATAAGCTCCTTTAAAAGTACTTGGAGCCAATATCTATTCTGTGTAAGGCAGTTGTGTATTTCTCTTAGAGAGTCCTAATAGAGCCTTGCTCATTTGAGTCACTGGGATTAAAAAAGAAATCCTAGGGGGAAGGAGTGCAGAATCTTTATTGGGGTTTATGTTCTAAAAAAAAAAAAGAGGATCGAGAATAATAATAATACTTATTTTTTTTAACGTTTTATATATTTTCGGGACAGAGAGAGAGCATGAACGGGGGAGGGTCAGAGAGAGAGGGAGACACAGAATCTGAAACAGGCTCCAGGCTCTGAGCTGTCAGCACAGAGCCCGACGCGGGGCTCGAACTCATGGACCGCGAGATCATGACCTGAGCCAAAGTCCGCCGCCCAACCGACTGAGCCACCCAGGCGCCCCAATAATAATACTTATTGAGTGCTTATTGTAAACACATCTCTGTTCTACCGTCTTTATATGTATTGTTAATTTCAATACTCACAATTACACCGTGGTTAATTATTATTATTATTATTATCCTCATATTACAGATGAGGAAACTGGGAACCAGAAAGATTGAATTATTTGCCCACCATTACAAATCCAGGAAGCGCCTGAGCCATGTGTAAACTTGGGCAGTCGGTCTTCAAAGACCACCTTTAACCACCATAATCCCTCTGTCACCCAGAGCACGTTGGTTTCCCTCTGTCCAGGAGCGCTGTAGCAAGGAGTAAACCACCTGCTCGTCAGAGTCATTGGCGATTTTAGACAGGAGTAATTCCTCTCTAGAGGTAATGACTCAAGGGGAAAATTTTAACAGCAGCAAGTAGGGCTGATTTGACTTCCTTCATCTGCAGGAGTGTGATCTAGTGCCCTCTAGAGGGCAAAAGAGGAGATTATGGGCTACTTAGTTTTTTATGAATATAAGCAGAAAAAAATGCATTAAGAAAATATGAATATAGGTGCTTGAAAAGCCTAGACTCCTACCATTAAACTTCTCTCTCTCTCTCTCTCTGTCTCTCCCTCTTTCTCCCTGGTAAAGTTACTCATCTTCCTGTAATGTGGAAAGGATAATGTGTTCTGGATGTTGTGCAAATGAACTGCAGCCAAGATGATAATATTAAAATAAAGAGCATTAGAAAATACATAGTAAATATTAACATGTCAAAAAGAATCATTTAGGTAGTATAATTTCACAGCTCTATGATTTGAAGACACCAAAAATTACTTTAAGCATGCTCAAATAAAAAGAAAAGATAATTAGTAAGAAATCCATTGTTCTTTTTCAGGGAGCGTTGGTATCACTCCAATCAACATGAAATCAGGTCATCTGCACAGTGCAGAGAGATACACGCCAAGCACCCAAAACCCGTCCTGGTTTTGAAGAAAGCTGATCTCTCTAGATGTCGGTATTTCGTGGATGCTGAAAATAAAGAGACTTTTTTTTTCTCTAAGGCAGAAAAATATATATATATATAATATATATCACTAATATTTTAGATAATTGGTACTATTAAATACTTGATAAATTAGTGAATGAATTCTAGTTCCAGTTATACTATAAAGGTCAAATACTCTTTGGTTCTTTTTTTTTTTTATGTATTGTCTAACTTCTCACCCATCTTTGTTGTACTAATGAAATGAAGATATCCATCATGATGTAACTGTGAGCTGGGGGGATCTAAATTACCTTCATCTGGCACCATTCCAATATACTATAAATGAGGTAATTGTCCTTGACTATAAAATTTGCATTTTCAAGACTTAATTGCTATCATTACATCTTTTTGTAATTCTATTAATTTAACTGAATGGAGCGTTTGGTTTTTATGGTTAAAAATTTGCATTAAAACATTGTACATCTAAATAGAATTTTAATATTTTTATCCAAAGCTCTGTACAGTTATCCCAGAGGAGCAAAATAATTTCTCAAGAAAAAGGAGGAAGCTGTCAACACGCAGGTTTTACCTTCAGTGATCATTAACAGACCTTCACGTCACCTGGCAAATGCCTCATTCTGGGATTTGAGAACTCACTGAGGCTGTGCGCTCGCTCCATGAGTCCTCCTGGTTAATCATTAACAGGAAATCTATTAGCCATAGCCAAGGCACGGATGGGTGCCCTTTCCTGTGATTGTCCTGGCGTCTGAAGGCATTTCCCTCTTCGCCTTGGTCAATGGGTCTTTCTATGTCTGCACGTGGTTGGTCCTGCCGGCAGGTACTGTTCCGACACCCCTCTCCCCTTGTGAGCATGTGTTTACGTATACATGTCTGATCTTCCAGCCATGGTTCATTGCACGGACTAGTTAGGAAAATGTTATAATTCTCACGCCTACTGGAGGGTGCAGTTGAGGAAACTTTCCCCTACTTAGCCTTTGGCATCGTCTGGGTCCCTTTACAACTATGTAGCAATTTCTTAATACATTTGAAGGTGACAGTGGACTCTTCCTACTGGATTGAAGCACTTTCTTTAAACAAATTTTTTAATGTTTATTTATTTTTGAGAGAGAGAGAGAGAGAGCATGAGCGAGGGGGGTGGGGGCAGAGAGAGAGGGAGACACAGAATCCGAAGCAGGCTTCAGGTTCCGAGCTGTCAGCACAGAGCCAGATGCGGGGCTCGAACTCACAAACTGCGAGATCATGACCTGAGCCCAAGTCAGATGCTCGAGTGAACCACCCAGGTGCCCCAACTACAGTACTTTAAGTAAGGTTACATATAACCGCAGTTCATTAAAATGGCTTTTTACTTAATAATTCTCCAACCCTATAGACCCTTGAAAATGCCAGTATCTTGGTTGTCAGGACAGCTGAAGTGGGTTACAAATCAGAAGAGGACTGGAGCAAAATTGCAAAATGAAATTTGGAGGGGTAGGGGGTTGGAACTCGGAAGCAGACTTTGTTTTGCAGTAGGTGGGGGCAGTGGCGGATTCTCCCACACCTCCCTGGTTGGGATGAACATTCTCGCACGTCTTTGTTCACAACTTCATTGACACCACGACAAAATGACCAGTATTTGCAGAAAAGGAGCCGGAAAATGTCATTAGGGACATAGGAACCTAAGGCACACTTTAAGTCAAGCACTCATTTTGAACATGAAGAACCAGAGCCTGGAAAATCTCTGTGACTTGACCCAGGACTTCCATGTAGTGAAATGACACAGAAGGATCTAGAAGGGAGAATTCTTTTTTTTTTTTAATGCTTTTACTTTTAGACAGAGAGAGAGAGACAGAGACAGAGAAAGAGTGTGAATGGGCGAGGGGCAGAGAGAGAGAGGGAGGCACAGAATCTGAAGCAGGCTCCAGGTTCCAAGCTGTCAGCACAGAGCCGGATGTGGGGCTCGAACTCACGGATATGAGATCATGACCTGAGCCGCAGTCAGACGCTTACCCGGCTAAACCACCCAGGTACCTCTAGAAGGGAGAATTCTTGACTGTCACTGCCTCATACTTCCCCTGTGCTGCCCGAAGGTCTTCTGAGGACCTTCTGAACAGCATTGCGGAATGCGCACAAAGTGCCTGGGAAGGTTTGATGAGAAGCTATCGCTACTAGCCCTGGGTGCCAGGGTTACTTCCTCTTTAACCAACCTTTCTACCTGGTGGATCTTCCTTCTGAATATTCCCAGACCCAACCCCTGAAGCCCCATAAACCGAAGGGTGTGTGTCAATGACAAAGCTCTGTGTGTCACTGGGTCCCTTCATCCACCACACTGACACACCCATCACTGATTCTATATGTGATGTCAGTTTTAATTCATTCAGAGGCTCTAAATGTGACAACTCCCACCTCAAAATAGATTCAAGGTGCACTTGCCAGAAATACAGAGCTGTAACGTATTGAGTACACCGTAACGCATCTAACCTACTGGGCTGCGGCATCGGATGTGAGCAATATACGAAAAGGGAAACAGCACGTTAATTAGCATATACAAAACATATAGCTGTGCCTATCCCGGGATATGGTATGGGTGCTTTCCATTGAATTGAACCCATCATTTCAATTATAGAAGTGAAATGTATATCGTTTGACTAATTTAATAAAATCAACCAATTATTTATGGATTAATGTTTACGACAAAGGTATCTCTTGCTCAGACGGGAAAGTGATATCCTGATCTCTGCCTTTTGGCCCCAGATCCTCCCCCCATAGCTAATTAGCCATAGCTCAGTATGCACTGTATATCCTTGATGCGTGATGATATTTTGAATTTGCCCATTTAGAAAAGGGCACCTAATAATCACAACTTTATTACCACCACGGGCAAGTCAAACGACTTTGTGTGACATAAACACACATTTATTTTGGTAAATACACCGAACACCTCAACTTAAAAAAAAAAAGCCAGGTCAATTTAATCAACATTTATTGAGCTTCTACTATACGAAGTGCTGGAATCTTCTGAATGAATGAAGCCTCTCCCTCTGCCTAAGAGACACAGTATAGGGAAAGCAAGAGGGGCTTAACTCCTGTAAGGTCACTGGTAGGAGGCAAGGGTTGAAAGTTTTCCATACGCTAGGAGACAAATACCTCCTTCTGGAAAAGAGAACAAGTGGCAGATGACAGCCATCAGGGAGTGACGGTTGTGTGAGCAAAATTAGAAGTCACAACGTAAAGCCTGTTTGCACAAATATTTCTATTTTCTAGGAGCCCAAAGAAGGTCGAGCACGAAGAGAGGCACCTTGCGGTTGTCTTGGGTCCGCTAAAAAGTAACAACCATAAGATAATGATGGTAGGACTGAAGGGACACTTCCCTACTCCCAGCCCCTCACCCTTTGGCAAAGTGCCTTTATAATCCTTGCAGGCTACCCCTTTGGGAAGTGACTTTCCTCCTTCCTGTCAGCTCCCTTGTATCCAAGCTATTTCTAATAAAGTCCACCTGTTTTCTCTCTCGCGCGTACAGTGTTCCTTTTTATGACACTGCGACTCAATAACTTGGTCTTGGGGGTGGGATAACAGAAGGAGTATACTTCTCTTGCCTGAATAGCTGTAGTCTTTGCCCCTTACCTGTCCCTTCTTTGCTACTTGGAAGGGTTTTGTTTTTTTTTTTAATTATATTTTAATTCTTAGCTACTATCTAAGGAAGCTGGGGTTTGAAAGCACACATTAGTCTTTATACTCTGCCCAGTGTGAGTCTGAATCCTGCTTGGCCTAACTTAGCACTCTTGTCATGGCCTAATTCATAATAGCACCCCTTCTCACTCACCAGTGTGTTCTGCTGTGAATGATAAATTCTGCCCTCATGACAAATTCTGCCCTCATGACATGGCGTTTGACTTGTTGGCTCAGATACCAAATGAGAAAGGCAGGAAAGTTAGAGCTACAGAGACCGAAACCTGTGTTTGATCTTTGCTCCAGCACTAGACGAAAGGATCCCAGGTTAATCCCTTCAACCCCAGCCTTTAGCCTCCTAATCTACAAGATGGACAGATGACACCAACACCAATACCTTGGAGTTGTTCTAAGACCAAAGGGTTTTAAATTTTGGAAAGCAACTTGTAAAAGTAAAGCACTATGTAACCATCCTACTAAATAGTTGTGGCTGGTGACGATGTCACAGGCAGCATAAAGACTCCTGGATCTCAGCACTGGAAGTCCACTGAAGGGTCCAGTCTAACCCTACGATTAAGGTCCTCTTTCTCTGAGTCTTACCAAGAAGTTAGCCACATATCGCTGAATATTAATAAGAGTGGCAATGGAAACGATCTTAGTTTTCGGTCATTGGATCTATCAGAACCTACCAGTCCTACTTTCTATCAGGTGTTACATATGTGCTATTACTAATCGTCATTCCTCTCCCCCCATTTTACATGTAGAGAAACTGAGATTCCGTCGTTGAAAAATTTATAATGGGCACAAATAGGAATGGCTGAGTTAGTTTTCAAATAAACACTTCCCACCAATCCCAACTGCCTTTTGCTGTGTACCTGCCCTGGTGGGGAATTCATAGCACAGGTGTAGTAATATAAACACATGCTTTCACACACACACACACACACACACACACACACACACACACAGTCACATGCATACATCCCTACATACCAAGGAGCTAGATAATATAACAAAAGAATATATGCACACACCATAGGAACAGTGCTCTGTTGAAAAGAAAAATTTTAAAGTCTTGCTTTCCTTGAAGATGTCTTTAAACACAAACGTTTTTGAGGGGAGTTGAGGGGGTCTTTCTATAATCACATTTGTAAGATACAAAAAAATTGCTTTCTATAAAAGTGTTCCTTTTTAATACTTAATTGTCATATATTTTAAACAATTGTTATTTGTTATTTTAGATGATTTTTATTTAAATAAACACCAAATAAAATTATAATTTTCAATTCAAAAAAACATATTTCAACTTGCCATTAAACCAGAGAATTACGTATTATTTGTGTGTTTCTATTGTTGTGTTAAGTTCTTGGTCTATATTAATTCCTCCTTTTTTATAATAATACTCATAGCTGTTTATTCACAATATATTTTATTAGGCAAAAGCAATGTGCTTTCTCCACATTTTGTTTTATTTATTAGGTACTTCAATCACTTTATTTAAATGTTAAAGCCGTCAGCTTTTCATAAAAAAGCATAGAGACACCATAGTAATAATTTACATTCTTCTCTGCATGAAATCACTTTTTCCGACTCTTAAAAAAATGCAAATTGTTAGCAGTACATCACACAACATTGCACTCTACACACTATTTGAAGAGGAGGGTTCTAAACTACTTGTATTAAAATCATCTGTTTCACTTCTCCCTCAGCAACTGGGCTGTTCCTCAGGTACCAAAACCAACCTGGCCAAAGACAACTCAAGTGTATTTTGCCACGAACAGCTCCCCATGTGCACCAATGCTAGTAACAGGGTTCAGGGAGGGACGATGGCTGTTCATCGTGATGTGCTGAAGGTTAAATACAATACCTGATAAATGCAGCGGTGCTGGTAGGCATGAGATGCTATGGGACTGTGGATACAGGAGAGGTCTGTGACCCTCCATTGGTCGGGGCACTGTGGGGTCATCTTACTGAGTATGGTGAGTAAGCTCAATCTTTATAAAGATGGGTAGAAGACAGGGTCTGAGGCAGGAGACAGACCAAAGTCCAGAAGTGAGCGTGGAAGAGGTTCCAAAGTAGATAAGGTCGTTTTGTGTTGTTGGTTTTCTTCTCTCTCTCTCTCTCTCTGACTCTCTGTCTCTCTCTCTCTCTTTCAGTGTGTGTGTGTGTGTGTGTGTGTGTGTGTGTGTGTGTGTGTGTGTGTTTTAAGGGTAAAATGATCTGAAGGCCTTTCTAGAAATTGTCCACAGATCTGTGTTGCAGAACTATTCTCTCAGCCCTGCCTACACTTACTGGTGAGTTCTCAAGAAGTTTGATAACACCTTTGAATGCTCCTCAAAAAAATGAAAATCATCTCTGCTTCTTGCCGTTCAAAACCATGAGGATAAAATGAGGTACTACTACAAATGAGGGAATGGCCCTTGAACAATTCTGCACCAGTCCCTGCGAGAACTGGGAGGAGAAATAAGACCGCAGTCCTATAGGAACTGGCGTAGCAAGGAAGGACTGGGAAAGCGGACAATTACTGAAACTCAGCATTTTACAAAACGCCAGAATCCCCTTATCTACGCGCGGTGCCAGGCTACCCGCTTCTGTGCCTGGAGAGTCAGCCAGTTCCTTGCTGGGAAGCTTCAGGATTCTACTTGTCCACTGCCTGAAACCCTAAATCTATTACTGTCAAGACCCACACCCGCAAGTTTGACACTGTAGTGTTAATCTATACCATTTTTCTTAGACTGACCTCAAGAGAGATCAAAGAGAGGCAAAAGTTTCAATAAAATGAGAATGCCATGAAAATGTTGTACTTAATGAAAGTATCACATACTGTAGTGCTAGGTTAAAAAATCTATCGTGCCTATTTTGATATGAAATATGATTGCTTTTTACATGAGGCAGAATCACATAGCTGCTAGAAATGTGTTTTCTAAAGCCAAGGCTAGCGAGGGTCCCTCTCTTGGGTCCCTCGATTGCTGGCCGAGTGATCTGGAACAAATGATTTAACCTCCCTTTGCGACTGTTCCTTCACCTGTAGAATGGAATAATCATAGCATCTACCTCATTGAGTTCGTAGGAAGAATACACTAGGTAATTCGCATAAAGCCGTCAGAACAATGCCTGGCACATAATAAATGCTCAGTAAGTGCTGGCGAGTATTCTATTCGACACGAGGGTCAAGACAGGTTACCTTATTGGCACTCAATAAAATTTGTGATTGAAACAAATGAATGTTGGACTCGAATAATGACATAACACTTCATATAAGTTCATTTTAATAAAATCGCCTCCCCAAAAGGCATACCTGAAAGCAAATTCAGACATTAATCTGAGTCAAATGGACACACGTGAGAATTGCCATATTCAACGGTGAACAGTTTTTTAATGAGGGGAAGTTTCTGTCTGTGGGCTGTTATAACAAGAGCTCAGTAAATACCTTGCCTGTTACAGAGTGAGAAATTGTCACAAAGAGAAACCTTCGAGGTGTCAGAGAACGTTTAAGATATTGAATCGCGAGTGAGACTTTCAAAGAAACAATACCCTCTGCTGTTTTCCACTTGTACTTAAAATATCAGAACAGAATAGCAATGATGAAACTTATTATTTTAATCAAGCTTCCACATTGAAATCCCACCTTTCATCTCTCTGGCCAAATGTCACACCAAGAGTGGTTTTGATATTCTGCCACCAGGTGTGTTGAAAGAGGCCGATGTGAAACGTCACCCCCGCAAACAAAGGTCTGTATATTTGGAAACAGCCAAATGGCTTGCTGAGTCACTGGCTTGCGTCTGCTTATCTGATGGAGATCTATGTGATGATCCACTGCCTGAGCCAGTGGTTCAAAGCATCTTTATAGTCGAGACTGGCTACGACAAAAGTAAACAGCCAGCATCCAGAACTTGTTCCAGAAAGTCAACCCAAAGTCAACAGTTCATTTTCAAAGAAAGTATTTTCCCGATTTTACGACGTCTGGAACGTTGTGCTGCTGTCAGTAATGAGTTGCCTCCATCTGCACCTGTGCGTTCTAGATTTCTCACCCATGTGCTTGTACCATTTTATGTCTTCCACTGGTAGTGAGTGACTCACTTTTTCAATGCTTGGTGTTCTCTCTCTCTCTTTTTTAATTTCAGTGTAGTTAACGTCCAGTGTTACTAGCTTCGGGTGTACAATATAATGATTCAACAATTCTATACATGACTCAGTGCTCATCATGGTAAGCGCACCCTTAATCCCCTTCACCTATTTCACCCATCCCCCCACCCACCTCTCCTCTGGTAACCATCTGTTTGTTCTCTATAGTTACCAGTCTGTTTTGGGGTTTGTCTCTTTTTTTCCTCCTTTGTTCATTTGCTTTGTTTCTTAAATTCCACATATGTGTGAAATCATATGGTATTTGCCTTTCTCTGACTTATTTCACGTAGCATTATACTCTCTGGATCTATCCATGTTGTTGCGAATGTCAAGATTTCATTCTTTTTTATATTTATTATATATTATATATATTATACATATATATAATATAT
This sequence comes from Puma concolor, assembly GCF_028749965.1. Taxonomy (NCBI): domain Eukaryota; kingdom Metazoa; phylum Chordata; class Mammalia; order Carnivora; family Felidae; genus Puma; species Puma concolor. Next base: position 19,400,768 of record NC_141671.1, read on the forward strand.
ATGTGTATATATATTATATATATAAATGTGTGTATAGTCACTTCTTCCTTGCCCATTTGTCTATCACTGGATATGGGCTGCTTCCATAATTTGGCTATTGACATTCTCATTTTAACCTCCTAACTTTGAAAATTAAAGCTCTATTCTTTTAATTTGCAATTTCTTTATGATTGGATTGATCACCTTTTCAAATGGTCATTGACTACTTTGTTTTCTTATTGTTTGAATTGCCTGTTCGCATGCTTTGCTCATTTATATATTGGACAGTTCCTTCCTGTTAGTAATTTATTGAATTTCCTTATGCATAGTAATCCTCTCTTGGTTCCCCGCATTGTTCTCCTTCTCCAATCTGTGGCTACCTCTTTTATTCCCCTTATATTGTCTTTTACATACTTTTATTTGGAAACCATCTCAAATATACAGAAAATTTCTAAGAATAACAGTGCAAAGAAGAATCATGAATATTTTATCCAGTTGTATTTGTCATTAATATTCTGCCCTATTTATATGTATTGATATGTGTGTGTACATATTCATATGTCTATGTAATATTTTGTTATACAAATATGTTTTAAGGTAGTCTAATTTCTCAGATTTCTTCTCCATGGCTTGTGTTTTGGGGCCTTGTTAAAGAAATGTTCTTTACTGCTAATTTACTCTTTATTATATTTTCTTGTAGAAATGTAAAGCTTTGTTTTTATATTTAAGTCAAGTATCCACTTTTTTTGTGTGTAGTGTGAGGTAAAATTTTGGCTTTTATTTATAAACATACATAATTTATATGTACATATTATATTTATATGTAAATGCATGTACTAGTATCTGTTTCTATAGTTTCTGTTCCGTTCCAGTGGGCTATTTGTTTAATAATTGAGATAATAGGTTAGTGTTTCAAACTATGTCTTCATAAATTTCTCCCACCTTGTAATTCTTCTGGAGTGTTTTTACTGCTTTTGGCCACTTTTGTATCCTGCCACCATCATATTTTAAATTGTATGAAAACTTTTTGGCATTTTATTGGCTTTAATTTAGAGATGAATTTGGACATTATGATATCTTTTCTAATATTGTGTCTTACCATCCATTAACATGGTATATTTTTTCCATTTATAAAGCTAGGTTTTTGTCTTCCAATAATATTTTATAATTTTCTTCATAGAGATCTTGAGTATTTTGTTAGGCTTATTGCTATGCCCTTTACTGTGTTTTCTTGTTTGTTTGTTTTTGTTTTCCTACTGAGAGTAAGCTATCTTTGTTTCCTACTGTATTTCATAACAGATTATTAGGATGCTTAGAAATGCTTATTTTTAGGTTGTTTTTAGCCACCTGTTTAATTTTCTTCTTAGTTCTATGTTCTTCTTAGTTCATTCTTCTTAGTTCTTAGTACGTTTGGAAGTACATTCTCATGGATTTGTATAGCAAAATATGCTACCCTTGGATAATTGTATTTTCTCTTTTCCAGTTACTATTCTTCCTTTTGCCTTCATTGCACTGATTAGCATCTCCAATACAAAGCTAAAAGGAAGTCTCCTGTGAGTCCTACCTTCAAATAAGTCTTTGATAAGCATTTTCCTTGTTGTAGTTTATTTGTAGATGAGTTTTATTACTTCATAAATTTCCTTTTCTTCACAAATGTAATGCATTTTTACTATTAATAACTTGTATTTCTGTATCTTTGAGGTGATTGTGGTATTTTCTCCTTAATTTTGTTAATACACTGTATTATTAAAATAGATTCTTTGGAGTTGAGCCACCTTTACATATTGTAGATCAATCTTATTTAATTGCAATACTTTTATTTTCAAGCACCGCCATCTTTAATTTGCTAATATTCTATTATGATTTCTGTGTCAGTCTTTATACAAAAATGATCTGTATGTTTTTCCTTATCCAATTTAGTATCAAAGTTATAATAGTTACTGGCATAATGTTTAAAGCAATCTACTGAATCTATTAACATTTTTTTGTTGTTGTAACAATATCGTATACTTGAGATGTTTCCTTTATTTTTTTTCATTTATTGGTGTTGCTTGACATTTATCTGTTGTATTTTTTTCCACAAAAACAGATGATTACTTACATGGATACTTTCTGTTTCTCATTTTTGTTAATTTTAGTGCTTACCAGTTTTTATTTCATTTTTCTACTTTCTTTAGTTTCATCTTTTTTTCATTGCTTTTTGAAAACATCATTCAACTTGTTTCTTTTTTCCGCACTTTTTTCAATTTCTCTTTTTTTAAAGCTAGTTTTTTTTTTTTTCAACGTTTATTTATTTTTGGGACAGAGAGAGACAGAGCATGAACGGGGGAGGGGCAGAGAGAGAGGGAGACACAGAATCGGAAACAGGCTCCAGGGCTCCAGGCTCTGAGCCATCAGCCCAGAGCCCGACGCGGGGCTCGAACTCATGGACCGCGAGATCGTGACCTGGCTGATGTCCGACGCTTAACCGACTGTGCCACCCAGGCGCCCCAATTTCTCTTTTTTTAAAATGGAGGTGTTCAAGATACAAAATAAAGGTGAAACTACACTTCTACTAAAAATCTACTCCCAAGCTTTGCTATGTTTTGCTTTCATTGCTGTTCAGCTCAAAATATGCTGTATCCTGAAATTTTCACCTTAAATATTTATGGTGTTGTTCAAATTTCGTGTTTCTCTACCAATTTTTTAATCTACTTGAACTATAATTTCTGAGAGATGTGTGTTAACATTTTTCACTATGATTGGAAATTAGTCATTTTGTCAGTTTTGCTTTATATTTTGAAGCCATGTTCTTATGTACTCACTAGATTGTGATTATTATAACTTCTAGGTAGATTGTTATCTTAATAACTAATTTTTCTATGACTATCAAAGATCTTTCCTTGAATTCCATTTTCTGTAACAATTTTGTTATATGATCTATCTTTAGTTTGGAATTTTTCTGTTTTTTTTCTCTTTCATACCTTTATTTTCAGTCTTTATGTAGTTTTATTTTAGGTCTGTCTCTACAACATAGAGATCTAGATTATTTTAAATCTGTGATTAAAGCTTTTGTCTTTTTTAAAAATATTTTTTAATGTTTATTTATTTTTGAGAGAGAGAGAGAGAGAGAGAGAGAGAGAGAGCTAGCAGGGGAGGGACAGAGAGAGAGGGAGTCACAGAATCTGAAATAGGCTCCCAGCTCAGAGCCGTCAGCACAGAGCCCGACACAGGACTCGAACTCATAAACAACAAGATCATGACTTGAGCTGAAGTCAGTCGCCTAACTGACTGAGCCACCCAGGTGCCCCAGAGCTTTTGTCTTTAAATAAATGAGTTTAGCTCATTTATGTTTATTTAATGGCAAGTGTATTTGGGCTTATTTCTCTCATTTTGAATTAATTTTCCCATCAAAACATTTTTTTCATTTTTCTGATTTTTTAAATAATGGTTCATTTAATTTTTTTAAAATGTTTGTTTATTGTGAAAGAGAGATATAGAGAGCAAGTGGGGGAGGGGCAGAGAGAAGGAGACAGAGAATCCCAAACAGACTCTGTGTTGTCAGCGCAGAGCCCAACATGGGGCTCAAATTCACAGACGGTGAGATCATGACCTGAGCCGAAACCAAGAATCGGATGCTCAACTGACTGAGTCACCCAGGTGCCCCTAAATACTGGTTCATTTTAAATATTTTTCTCTATTTGCCATTCCCCAAATTATAGATTATATTTTCTTTATTTGAATGATTCATTTTGACTTTAATGTTCAACTTAACCACTAGGTTTTCTATAAAACATTTGGGTTTGCAGTGCCTTTATTCCCTTCAAATCTCAATTTTGTTATTTACAATTTTTCTTTCTTTTTTTCTCACAGTACACAGTTACATCTGTCAATTCTATCAGCTTGTATGTTCACTATTTCTTTTAATCCCACACTGTTCACTTTGTTTCCTCAATGAAATGCATTCTTCATTGACGATATGATTATGGTAATCTCTCTCAGTCATTTGATATGAAAAATACCAGTGTTGTGTAATAATTAAAAGCCTAGGTTCTCACGACAATCTCAGTTCATATTTGTCTCTGTATTTATTAGCTCTATGACATTGGAAAACGACTTAACATTTATGTATCTTAGTGTCAAATTGTAATAAAAAATTATTTCTGGGACATAAGGGTTGTGAAAATAAAATAAGAAATAGAATGCCCAGGATTTCATTTTTCTGACCCATTTAAAAGCATGTGGCCAAACTGCTGCCATGACACTTTGGTGTATATTTTTATAAACAGATACTTTTCAACATCTGTTTCTTAAAAACAGATTTTTTTCCAACATGATCAAAATGAAAAAATTGACATTCATATATTACTACTCCAAACCTCAGACCTCATTCAAGTTTTCCTAATTGTTACAAAATGTCCTTTGTAGCAATATATATATATATATATATATATATATATATATATATATATATTTCAAAATCATGAGTTTCATTTAAGTTGTCATTTCTTTTAAGTCTTCTTCAATCTGGAACCGTTCTGGACTCTCCTTGATGTTTCTGTCCTTGGCATCTCTGAACCTTATGGGCCAGTTATTCTGATGAATGCTTCCTTCTTTGGGTTTGTCTGTTGTTTCCTCTTTAATAGACTCATGTTACAGATACAGGGATATTTCAGGAGAGAGACTGCATTTTATTGCATTTCATCAAGGAGTGCAAAATCTCCATTTATTCTATTACTGATGATGTTCACCATGGTCACTTAATGAAAGTGGTATTGACATATAAAATGACTCCTTTTCCTTTTGTGATCATGATGGATTTTCTACCCCTTCTCCTTAGCCAAGATTGAATTTGGGTTCCCAGAATGCTTTGGCTGTATGGTTCTGAGCGAGAACCCCTTACAAGGGGAACTGACTGAGTTGAAAGGCAGGGAGGTAGTAAGAGCCATGTTTATGTTCAGAGGCTTGGGGAAGTGTCAGCTGCTGTGGCAGTTAAGGCGCCTTCTTGAAAATCTGGATGACACGAGGCACCATTAAAATCCACAGCTCCTCCCGCTCCTGCTGGAACTACATCACGTGCATGTTGATTTAGCTTTGCGATAAAGGGCATCAGCTTCTCCTACAGGTAAGATTACTTGTCATCAACATTAGAGGCAGTGTGAGACTGACATGGGTTCATCCTCATGGGTTCCACTTTTTCCTTGCCCTCTCCCCTTCACAACCATGTTTCCTTCCTGCCTTCTTGCCCGCTTTGCCGACGTCTGTCCCTGCACCAGAGGCAGAGGCAGTAAATAGCTATGTGTAAACTGCATAACCAGATCTCTTGATAACATAGGGTTAAACCTCTACAATAAATTCCTTATTCTATATAACCAGATCTCTTGATAACATAGGGTTAAACCTCTAAATTCCTTATTCTATATCACTCCGGACTCTTCTGTTTCTTTGACCAATCCCTGACAGAAATATAAAAATATTCATACCTAGCAATCTATCTATAGCTCCCATTCAAAGCCAAAATTTTGAGGTTCATTCTTACCTTCCTTTTTCCATGTTTCTAGCCCTTTTCTAATATGAGAAACATACCGTCTATTAGAAATAATGTGTTTACTGTTTGACCAATCCCTCTGAATATAACCAATCATTCATAGTGATCCAACACAGATACCCTACTCAACCACTTGGCACTGATATCCCAGACCAGCTCACTTCTGCATGGAGGCCCCCTCTTATTCTGCTTGGCCTCTGACGTACCATGTCAGATGAATCTTCTCACCCTACTGGCACGTTGGTACCTTATTCCTGGGCAGGAGCCCACTATCTCCTCCTCCACCTCTCATCCATCTCTCCTCATTCTGTTCCATCTCTGACACACTGTGTACCCCCCATTCTCATTCTCAACCCCATGCCTGGTATAGAGGCCATGTTGCTCAGCCCCGTCTAATGATGTTAGGATTTAATTTTTCAGGAGGGAAAAGAGGAGCAGAAGGGCAGTAGAAGAAGAAACCGAAAATTCATATGACAGCTGTCTTGCATACCTTTCTAAGGTAAGAGGTTACTTGTTTGTTTGTTTACAAAAAATTTAAAGATCTGCTTCTGTAATTTCTAACTTCTCTGGTTGCTATGTGATATTGATCCTAATTGTCCTCATACTATAGGTAATGTATTTCTCCTTGATTATTTTAGAATATTAGTTTGTTTTTCTTTCCCTTGTGTTCTTCAGTTTGACTACAACATGTCTCTGTATAGATTTTTTTATTTATATATTTCCTGTTTTGTTCTTATACAGAATCTTTTGTTCTGAAGACTTTATGTATTTCTTAAATACTGAAAAGAAGTCAATAGTTATGTGAGGTGATAGAGATGTTAACTAATGGTAATGATTTTGTAATATCTAAGTATATCAGATCAACACTTTGTACACCTAAAATTCACACAATATTATATGTCAATTATATCTCAATGCAAATTGAAAAAATAAATTAAAAATAAAATTTTAAATACGTGGCAGTTGTGCACAGAAATAAAGCTATTTGCAGAGGTTTTGATTTTTAAGATTAATATTTGATGTATTCAAATTAATATGAAAGCCAAAACAGCAGTTATTTTTAAATACAGTTACACCTTGGTTTGCAAGCATAATTTGTTCCAGAAACATGCTTGTGATCTAAAGCATTTGTCAAAGTGCATTTCAAGAGCCATTGGCTCCATTGTGATCATGTGACATTGGGCATCATGTACTACTTGTATTGCAAGATATTGCTCATTTATCAAGTTAAAATTTATTAGAAATGTCTGCTTGTCTTGCAGAATGCTTGCAGAACAGGTTACCCATAATCCAAGGTTTTACCGTATATTGCTTTTCCTGGGGACTTGGATGGCTCAGTCAGTTGAACATCCAATTCTTGATTTCGGCTGAGGTAATAATCTCATGGTTTGTGGGATTGAGCCCCATGTCCGACTCTGTGCTGACAGCATGGAGCCTCCTTGAGATTCTCTCCTCTCTCTCTGCCTCTTCCCGACTTGTGCATTCTCTCTCTCTCTCTCTCTCTCTCTCTCTCTCTCTCTCTGTCTCTGTCTTTCTCTCATTCCAAAAATAAATAAATAAAACATTTAAAAAAATGAAAAAACATATAAATTGCTTTTCCATCATCTATATACTCTTTTTCTATCTTTCTTATATGACAAATGATAGAAGGTCCCAATTGATCTCACATTTTCTTGCCATTGTGGTTTTTTTGTTTTCTTGTTTTTAGTGTCTTTTTCTTAATTTGTCTTGAGTTCTATTTGGATTCCTCAGCACTACCTTAAAATTCAGTAATTCTCACTTCTGTTTTGTATAGACAGGAATCTATCATACCTGTTTTACTGAAAGCTTTTTCAAATATTTTATGAATTTTAGGCCAGATTGTTCTGCCAAGTACCAGCTGTGTGACCTTGCAGAAATTACTTTGTCGCTATGCCTGTTTTCTCCTATTTAAATAAGAATAATGGTGCTTATTTTCTTGTTTCGTTATACTATCATTCTTAGCTGATATTATTACATTATTACATTCAAATTTTAATTGTCCCTGTATTTCAAATTATATCATTATTATGTGTGTCTGTTCTTGTTTCATTTATGCCTGTTTTCATTTCATAATTAAAAAAATAAAAAGAACTCATGTTCTCTTTTTGAACATGCAGAACATATAAAATGCCTTGTCAGATTCATCTATGCAATTATTTTAATCTACAGTGAATTCTTATTCCAACTGATTTTGTTAACTTCCTTTCTTAACCTTCTCAGATTATTCACATGCATTAAAATTTGGGTTCATATGAATGCTGTGTGGAAGTGTCTCCACAGCATTTACTCTCTCTGTGTTAACTCCTCCCTGTACACCAATTTTATATTTATATTTATGGTCCTAATCCAGAACCAGGTCAAGTCATAGAACCAGTTTCCTGATTCAGAGTATTGCTGGAGAAATCATGTATTTAGCTACAGAAACAGAGGGCAGGTTGATTAGTTTCTGGTAGAAGACATTGCACTTGTGCCCCCTACTAATAATGCTCTAAAAGTCATATCTTCAGACAGAGGTTAGCAATGACTTTTTGTCTGGTTTTCAGGCTTCATATTGTGAGGAAATCATACATGGAGCACATTTAGTCTCCATGTCCCTTTCGGAAAACAAACTCTCTGCCGCCACTGCCTGTATATGGATTTTTATCTGTGTTACCATTTTATGTTTCTGTTGTCTTTCTTGCCATGGACATCTTTGTTTTGTTTTTGATCCTGCTATGTCCTCATCATTTTATTATTATTAATTGCTAATTACTTATTTTATTATTTACTTTACTAAATTAGTAAATTAGTTACTTTATTTTATTATTGATTATTTTTATCTGCCTTGCATATCTTTGAAATTGGGCTTGCTCACTTAATTTCCAGATAGTTATGTTTCTAATGTCTATACTTTGGTTTCATTCTCCATTTTAAATTTGACATAATTGTCAGAGTATAAGTTGGCTTTTTATATAACAAATAAACACCCAACACACACACACACACACACACACACACACACACACACACACACACATACACACACACCCCTAAACATAGTTTACTTACCAGGCTCAGTATTCTGAACACATAGAATACAGATATAATATTAACAAAGTAGTGCCTATATTTTCCCAAGATGTTAGAAACTAGTTGGAGTTTTATCGTTTTTTCCAAATGACTTCCTGGAACTGTGTAAATGTATTTCAAGTAAAAAAAAATGATTTGTAAGGGAAAAAAATGACATTTGTGATCAGAGTTGACTGACTAGATGGAGATTCTCACCCCTGAAGAAACAACAGAGGCCAGTAACATGTCTTAACATCTAACGAGATATATATAGTCTCTTCTTTTTAATGAAAACCAGAACCTACTTATGTTTGGTCCAGTTTTTTACTAAGATGAAATAGCATGTTTCAAATACTTTAAAGATGTAGCATGTCGCAATATTGTTTTTGAGAGAGGAAAACAATTGTAAGAAAACAGTGATAATTTTCAAGAAGCAAATCATCATTCCCAAACCACAGTTCTGTTTTGTCAGCCAAAAGCTAGAAAATGTATTGTCACTTCTAAAACTGCTAAATTGCTATTAATTTTTTCATGATGTTTTAAAATATAATAAAATGCTAAAAGGGAATAATTTTAGCTGTGACTCTGCTTAATAAGCGAGACATGCCAAGTGATATGTGAGGCCATCAAAGTGGGATTTGCAAAAAAAAAAGTGGGAAAACCAATTTTGCAGCACTTTTTTGACCCTCAAATTCTGTCATAAAAAAGAAACTGAAAATAATTTTTGGATTGCATCTTGGCTTCTGTGAGTCTTAGCTCTTCTCCCAGGTATGGGCTGTTTACATGGGAGAGCTGGCCTAGGATTGTGTTAGATCCTGTTTGAAGAGAGCCTTATAAAGAAACAAAACACAATTGCAGTGCCCCGTGATGAATACTATGATGGCAGTAGGCATGAGATGCTATGGGGCTGTGTACATGGGAAAGGCTCTGATGTGGGCTGTTAGGGTCACCTTATTGAATGTAGTGATTCAAGTTCAGTCTGGAAGGTAATGAGTGTAGGATAAGGTCTGAGGCAGAAAGAGAGCTCAGGGTCCACCGAGAACAGGGGAAGCTGTTCCCACCTTCTGGGGAAGTAGCCAAGTGAACTGCAGTATGGGACACATTTGCCTAAATCAAGGGAACTGCCCAAGAGGAATCCCCAACAATGTAGTGGAAGGGACTCAAAATGATCCACGGAATTCCTACAAAATACTCACCAAGTTCTGTGAAAACCAACATGGTTTCACAGAGTACTTATCTAATAGAACCTTTCTCTTTGTTGCCTTCTGCCCAACTTTCTCCTGTTTACTGGACTGATCCATCCTGGAGATAGGTCATGCTCAGCTGGATGGGGAACAAAAGTAAAAGTAAAAAGCTGGCAGGAGGGCACAGCAAACAACCCTTTGGTCACGACAGCCACAGGAATGGGGGAAGAAAAAGCTCCACAGAATACGTTTTCAAGGATGTGAAAGACCAAAACAAAATTTCTTTATGATTATTCCCCACAAGTTTTGTTTCCTTAATGTAACACTTACACATGTAAAATGGGATTCACAATAATACTTCATATGGTTGTTGTGAGAATCAAGAGAGGCAATATGTGTTAAAAAACAGGGCACCTCTCATTTAAAAGAAGAGCCTGCTGTGAAATTATTTTAGTACACTTCCTTTTTTTACATTCATCATGACTAGAATAGAGAGCTAAATAGATCAGTAAAGGGAGAAGTAAATTATGAAGAGGAAACAGAGATGGAAAATCCCACTGGTCTGCTAATTATGTACATTATGTAAGGAAGGCCTACCAGATTGGTGGAGGCTGAGAGTGGCAATGGTCTTCTCATCCAGCAGGCCTTCAACTAAAATATCACACAGGCCACCATCTTGGGTCTATATAGTCTTTCACCCATCCTATCTTTTGTTTATTTATTTAGCTACAAATCTTTGATACTGTCCATGCAAGCCTCTGATAGAAAGTCTCAGAAGTCAGAGAAGAGACAATACTCCTGTTAGAAATTACTCAACGTCAAGTTAAAATTTCCCCTCAATAGTCTGTTAAGTGACTCACTCTCTGAAGATTCTTTCATGAATATGTGGTATTGAAGGATATGACTCATAGTCCTGGAATATTTGTAGATTTGTCCCATGAAGACAAAAGGGTTGAACTACATGCAAAACAATAAAAGGCCACGACAGCAGAAAAAGGCGTGTGAAATCATGGTGGGACTTCTGTTTCCATGGTAACTCGCCTATGGTTTTGGTGTAGCCAGAGTCTTCTTTTGAGCCAATCATGATAATGTTCTGATCTATAGTTTTCCAAAACCTCCAATCAATTTGCTTCATGTTTTGATTTTTTTCTCACATGCATACTTAGTTAACATTTCATTGAATTGATGATTTGGTGTCATTTGGGTACAATCAAGTGTCTATCATGTTCATTAGATTTTTAGCTCAATTACTCAAAAGGACATTTTTTTCTTCAGCATTAACTTGGAAATATGAGACACTCTAGGAAATAGTCTCATTGTGTTAATTTTAATCTGATGATGTGTTTATAACACTCAGCTTGCCCTTCTGTCAGGAATCAGTGTACTTATTACAAAAGAAAGTTGTCGTTTTTTTCAGTATCCCCTTCTGTATATGGTAGGTGTTACATTTATAGCAGCCATCTACAAATAAAGTTTCAGTATTTATGTTTGCTGTTCTGCTATATTGTTGTTATATTGATCTGTTTTCAGGGAGACTGATGGTTAGAGACTTGGGATATTGAGACTATTTTGAACTTCTGTTTACTTTCAATAAATGAAGTAAGGCTTTGAAATTAGTCATGGTTTGAAAAATATGTCCAAGTGGGTTTAGTCAATGTTTAGTCTCATATCCTCATGCAAGAGAAAGCAATAATCTCTAAGAACTTTTATTGAGTCAAGTCAGCATAAACTGAATACAGTAAATATGATAATATTTAAAAGGGAGTGGCGTGGAGCAAATGTTGATACAGACAGACCAAAGACTCTTGTCAGAAATTTAGATGATTGGATAATTGTAAAATAAAACGTCTTATTTTTTAAAATGTTTGTCTATTTTACAAGAGACAGAGAGGGCAAGAGACAATCCCAAGCAGGCTCTGTGCTGTGAGCACAGAGCCTGATGCAGGGCTCAAACTCATGAACTGTGAGGTCATGCCCTGAGCCGAAACCAAGAGCCAGACGCTTAACCAACTGAACCATCCAGGTACACTGAATATTCTTTATTCCTGTGATTGTGTACGTGACTTACCTTACCAATCACAGAATCTAGATTTTTTGCTATTTTGTTTCATCTGGTCTCCAAAGGAATTGTAGTTCATCATTTCCCTTGAGACGCTGAATTGTATGGATACTAATTTTACTTATGTCCTATGTAAAAACTAATCTCACAAGTAAGTGAAAAACAGTTGAAAACCAAATAAGTGATATTGCTTATAAATTATGGGGTGGTACTTAAATATGTTGAACTTTCTTACGTAATTTTAATATAGTGTTCCAAACAGGAAGTATCTGAGTAGACTTGAGTAGTCTGATTCATACATTCTGCTTTAGTTTAGATTTCCTATGTCTATATGATGTCAAAATAATTTGCTTTGAAAAATGAACTATTTATTTAGTCAGTGAGCTAAATGATTTATATGACAATAGTTTGCCTAATGCCAAAAAATAGAAGCTCTCTGCTTATTTAGGCATCTTTTTAAAACCTGAGTAAAATAGGTGATAGGGATTAAAGAGTACACTCGCTGTGATGAACCCTGGGTGATGTAAGCAAGTGTTGTATCACTATATTGTACACCTGAAACTAATATTACAGTGTATATTAATTAACTGCAATTTAAATAAAATCTTAGAAAATAAAAACAAATAAACTGATATATATTTATATATAATATATAAAATACCCTTTCGTATATAGTGGTTTTACGTGTCTTTCAGATTTGACTTAACTTCAAAACAGGATATTCCAGAGAAGATAAATAGGATGGATCAGTCAGTGCTTCATTATCCCAGTCCCTAAATATTTTTTTTTAAATTTTTTTTAACGTTTATTTGTTTTTGAGACAGACGGAGACAGAGCATGAACCGGGGAGGGGCAGAGAGAGAGGGAAACACAGAATCGGAAGCAGGCTCCAGGCTCTGAGCCATCAGCCCAGAGCCCGACGCGGGGCTCGAACTCACATACTGTGAGATCGTGACCTGAGCTGAAGTCGGAGGCTTAACCGACTGAGCCACCCAGGCGCCCCATCCTAAATATTTTTTAGCTCAGTGATATTATTTTGTTTTGTTTTGAATTTTTTCTGACTTTTGTTTTTTTACCTGTTCTAGAACAATGCTATTTATTTTTTACAATGTTAATATTAAATATTTGATATGTAAATATTAAACAACACATTACTGCACAAGCAATGGGCCAGATGAGAAATCAAACAATAAATCGAAATGTGCCTCAAAACAAAACAAAAGAAAAACACAGTATTCTAAAACCTGTGGGATGCGGAAAAAGCAGATATTAGAGTGAAATTTATGCTATAAATGCTTGTATTGAGAAACGAAAGTCCAAAGAAACAACTTAACATGACACCACAAGGAAGCAGAAAAAGAAGAAACTTAGCTGAAGTTTAGTAGAGAAAGGAAAGAACAAAGAAAAATCAGAAATAAATAAAATAGAGACCAGAACAGACAATAACATAACATTGAAAGTAATGGCCAGTTTTTCCAAAGAAAAAGAAAAGAAACAAAATTGGCAATGCTTTAACTACACTAATTAAGAGAAAAAAGACTCAAAAACCAAAATGAGAAACGGAGAGAAAACAATACAACAGATAACCACAGGAATACATAATGTGGTAACAGATTTTGATAAACAATGATATACTAACCATGTCGATAACTTAGAAAAAAATAAAACCGATTAACTCCTGAAAACACACAAGTTACCAAGATTGACTCATGAATCTTGAATCCATGAAACAGGAAATCTTCTTCAACCGATAAAAGAATGAAAGTTGAATTAGGAATCGAAAATCTCCCATCACAGAAAAGCCCAAGACCACAGGTTTCATTGGTGAATTCTACCAAACATCAAAAAAAGGAATGAATGACCACCTTCATCAAAATCTAACCAATAATGGAATAGAAGAAACACATTCGAAATCATTCTATGAGGCCAGTGTTACCCTGATACCAAAGCAGGATAAAAATAATGTGAGAACAAAACAATCTGGTTTGTCCAATAAGTGTTACTACTCCAGCTGTCTCATTCTCCTCACGCCTCCGCTCTTTTCTGCTGTCTTAAGTCATATTTGACACAGCAACCCCAATCTGCCGACTGAAGCCCAGGAAGAACCTCATGATTCCCCTTTGCTCAACTATGCAAAGCAGCTGGCAAGGAAAACCGAGTCACTGTCATTTCTCGATTTGACTATATTCTCCACTGTTTAAGGGTAGCCACCCTGACATTTCTGGCAGTTTGAACTATTGAAAGGAGAGCGCCTCTGATCAGAGAAGATCATCCGTATGTATTTATAAAATATGCTTCGAGTTTGATCCTGTGTGATTCATCAAATTATTACAGGGCATCTGTTTGGTGACCCGCTCAGTCTTCCTTTGGGCAAGTCAAGGCATTAGAGAGCTGTGAGTTAGAACACACCCAAGGTTTAGTGTGATGCCCACTGAGTCATACGCCAGAGTGTAGAATGCGCTCTTTTACCAAACTATTCGGATCACATAAAAACTCCAGGTAAATGTAAGTTCTATGGATTGTAAAGCAAAGGGGGTAGATAACTCATACTCTCCACTTCTCCAGATATGTGTTTTAGAAATAGCATTTCAAGGGACGTAGATACATAGAGGAATTATCGTCCTGGGCAGACAGCTGCCTTGCCTCTTCAACGATTTCATCCTTAGACAACAGGCCTGCTTCTTTTTCTGGCGTATACATGCTTTATTCTTGATTCTACTCCATACTTGTCTAGGGAAACCCATTTTCACTTGACTTCTAATCTTGGGAACCTGGAAGAAGAGCAGAAGAGTAACTTAAAAAAAAACTCGGGTCTACCCCCTAAGTTTTCTCACATTTTTCGATACAATATCGAAAATATCAAAAGTTGAATTTTAGACTCAAGAGAGATCACCAGAAGATCTGGCTTTGAGTTGACAGCAATTCACTCATTCACTTGCTCATTCATTCGCCGAGCACAAACTCTGTGCCAGGTACTGTGATTGTAGCCGGACCATTCTATACACCCCTGGTATAAGGCCAAGGATATCTGATAGCACAAATATCCTTAGGGTGATTGGCATGTAGACGTGGAGAAGGCAGTGGCACTAGGTTCACTTCCAGGGTTTATCTGGGGCTAAGAGACTTTATCTGACGTCTTGTCTGTGAGGTCCTGAAAAGAAGTGAGATGTACAAAATGTACATCTGTGTTGATGTAGCCGGTCTGCGTTTTAAACTCCGTTTCCAGGAATTAAGTCGCTCAAATACTGCTTAGTCTTCCGAACAATGGAAAGGTTAGTTCGAAAAATCTGAAAAGTGATGAACTTTGATTATTAATGGCGGAGCAAGTGGGGGAAGAGAGAATGAGAAGCAAATAGTTCAGTTCTAATACCAGCAGAAAGGGAGAGAGAAGGGGGGGGAGAGGAAAAGAGAGACGGAGGGAGAGAGAAAGGGACGGAGGCAAGTCTTTTTATAGTTTACACACCCAAATTCCTTGGATCAACGATGGATCACGGCACATTAGAGGTTGCTGGGTGGAGTGGAAGCTTTGGGTTGGTTGTGTTGCTGACTCACATGTGAAAGAACAAGGGGATGATTCCATGCCCAGAGCACTGTCATCGTGCCACCTCAGCCCCCATGCGGTGTCTGCCTTACACTGGCCCCTAGCCTGCCGTTCAACGGGAGGCCCATTTGTGACCAAAGCACCATACTGGCAGCGAAACAAGATGTCGGCCTCTCTAGCAAAACTTGCCATTTGTGCTGCATCGGCCTCTATTGAATGCTGATCAATCCTGGTAGCACCGCAGTCACTCTAGACTGCACTTCCCAGAGCTGTATTTTTAAATAGGGAACTGCTTACAATAGCCATTTACAACTGTATGCTGTTTCATTAGCCGGCCTGGGCAGTGCTGCAGGCATAGATCACTTTGCTTTAAAGATTTGAGAATGTTAATAGTACAGTATATCATTTTAATTATTACTGGATTAATGTTGTGGCTCAAAGAACACCTAATGCAAATCATGAGAAATGGCCAAAAGTGACCCAAGGGTTGCGCGTTATTAGAAAAGTAATAGTTCTGATGCTTAAATATAAGGACATTTTCTTTGTTCAAATGTCAGTCAGCATTCGGCACTAGCGCTTTGCGAAAGGAAAGCGTTTGCTTCATTTATTGGTGGCTGCATTCTGCAGTTCAGGCTCAACAAGGCCAAAGGGGTGGGTTAGAAGATACCTACCCCAAGATGGTCCAAGATGGTAGCCATCAGCTCAGCTGATGAGCTCCGGAAATTGTCTCCTCGGGAGTGAGATGTACCGTAAATGTGACATAAACCCAGGATTTCAAGGACTTAGAACTTTGAGAAAAAAATGCAAAATATATCATTCATTTTTTTGTCATATTGGTCACATGTTGCAATAATATATTTTAGATATATTTGGGCAAATGAAATATGTTGTGAACATTAATTTCAACTTTTTAAAAATAATTTTTTTTGATGTAGCTGCTAGGAACTTTCAAATTACCTTGGTGACTCATGTTCGTTGCCAACATTATGTTTCTTATGGATAGTGCTGGGCTAGACTTCCAGGAGGAAAGAAAAAATTCTAACAGTAAAAGTGTGTTTAAATAATCTTTTCTATTATGACTAGCTGACTGTATATAAAAGAGAGCGTTAGTAAGAAAACTATAGGGTGACAGGGAGTGCTTATTTCGTGTCATGAAACAAGAAAGCATAAGAAAAAAGCAAGCTTCTTCTCTGAGTATTATAGCAAATTAGCCAAAATTTAGCCACATTCTAGACACAGGGTTTACAAATATCCCTCAACAGGTACAAATATATCAGTTGCCTCATCTGTCTGTTAGAAATCTATGCCATGCACCTTGAGGTGCGTCTTCTTTCTGAACATTTAAATGTCTGGAGCTAATAAGCCTTAGGTTATTCAAGGCTAACTTGAAATGAACTTGCCCATAAAATAAAAGGGGTTAGAAAGAGACCGAAGGGTGTGTGCACATGACATAAATTGGAAGGAAAGCTATGGAAGGATTCTAGATTTCATTACTATGTAGACCAAAGGTAAAAGAAAACCAAAAACATTAATTTTCAGTATCGTTTTATACATTCAGAGTTTGTATAAAGTTAGAGCAGCAGCAAACAAGCTTTGTCAGAAAGTTATGGAACTAATAAATTCCAGGGATGATCTCCTAAGTCCTCCTCCCTGAGCCTCACCTTGGCCATGATTATGTTGCTACTTGTTGAGAAAAGCTTCATTATATATCAGCAGTGCTTTAGAGCATGTGGTTATAAATGTTTTACAACAAACCACGATTAAGCCCATTGAAGCATGTGCTTATAAGAAACAGGACCAAATAGCTTTGACTTTATAACACTGGAATCTATGATTTTAAACAGATTTTCACTTTGGACACCATGCCCCTTCCCTAGCTCCTGCCCCAGCACATTTTTCTTTTTAAAATGCACATTATTAGGTACATAAGAGAGCCAGAAGTTTAAGGAGGGAAGAGGTGACAGGTTCAAACACTTGAGATGAAAAAAAAAAATTATGAAGGTTCTAATTTGGACAAACATTATCTAAAGACTTTTTGCTGTAAGTTCTTGACATTTCAAATGGTCTATGAAAATTTCCAAGAAATCCTCCCACAGTCATTTGCTTTTTGAAGCTCAATTTCTTCCTTTAGTCAGACTTAGCTGTTCTCTATTGTGGTTCCAGGCAAGAAGGCAGAAAACAAACTCATTGCCGTTGCATTAGACATGTGCCAGGTGTTCATCTTACATATACTGTAACTGTACTTCCTTCCAGTAAAAAAAAGAAGAGAGAGAAGGAGAAGGAGGAAGGGAAGGGAAAGGAAAGGAAAGGAAAGGAAAGGGAAGAAGGGAAGGGAAGGGAAGGGAAGGGAAGGGAAGGGAAGGGAAGGGAAGGGAAGGGGAGGAATGCTCCAATGTATCCCATAACATAGAAACAACAAGAAAGTAGGGCATATGCATTTTAAATTTTCTTAATATTTATTTATTTTTGAGAGAGAGAGACAGAGTATGAGTGGGAGAGGGGCAGAGAGAGAGGGAGACACAGAATCTGAAACAGGCTCCAGGCTCTGAGCTGTCAGCACAGAGCCCCACACGGGGCTCAAGCGCACAACCCGAAACATGAGATCATGACCTGAGCCAAAGTCGGGTGCTTAACCCACTGAGCCCCCCCAGGTGCCCCTAAGGCAGAGGCATTTTAAATGGAAGGTGCATTAGCTTTTGTACAAATCTCCGAGTTACTGAAATATCTGCTATGAGGTTGAAGACTTTTTATTTATTAGCCTCCATCAAATAGGTCTTTCTTTACGATGTTCCTGATCATTGACGATCCTAAAAAAGCATTCTTTAAAAAATCGAATTTGCTCATCTATGTGCAGAGAAGGGGACATCGTATAAAGAAGCGCTTCAGTGACCATTTGCATATGGCACTTTGTGGCTCTTCCATACAGAATTTACCCAATTTGCCATGGCTCATATCTCCAGCTGGGATCCAGAAGCACTGGTTTTGACATTCTCATTTTACCATTCTCATTACTTATTTGTAAGACTTACCTTGAAAGAAGTGGGTGACATTTTAGGAGTCTTTAAATAAACTTTTTAGGGGCGCCTGGGTGGCTCAGTCGGTTGAGTGTCCGGCTTCGGCTCAGGTCATGATCTCACAGTTTGTGGGTTCAAGCCCCGCATCAGGCTCTGTGCTGACAGCTTAGAGCCTGGAGCCTGCTTTGAATTCTGTGTCTCCCTCCCTCTCTGCTCCTCCCCCATTCATGTTCTGTCTCTCTCTCTCTCCTTCAAAAATAAATAAAAACATTAAAAAAATTTTAAATAAACTTTTTAAAAAATATATTTATTTTTGAGACAGAGAGAGGAGCGTGCATTAGTGGGGAAGGGACAGAGAGAGAGGGAGACAGGATCCAAAGCAGACTCCATGCTAACAGCAGAGAGCCCGAAGTGGGGCTCGAACTCACGACCCGTGAGATTAATGACCTGAGCTGAAGTCAGATGCCCAACCGACTGAGTCGCCCAGGTGCCCTGCAAATAATCCTGAAAACAACAACAAAAATGATAATAGTAAACATTCATTGAGTGCCTAGGATATGCTAGCTATTGTCCTAAGCACTATATATCTTACCACATCCCCAAGAGTTAGATACTGTTACTTTATACATTAGGAAACCAAGGTTCAGAAATATGGCCCCCTGGGCAGAAATGTGATTTTGCTCAGATTTGTCTGACCCCAAATTATGCTCACTTTCTCTGATGCCATCCTTCCTCTACATACACATTTTACTCAAATAATAGAAATGGTAGAAGCCTGACCTATCACTATAATAATATAAATTGTGTGTAACATTGACATTCACACCTGCCACCTGTAGAAGAGGTCTATGAGAAGAACAACAAAAAAGTATTTTATGACGGTTTCGTTATGTTTACTTGCCCTACGTAGAAAAATTAAGTTCCGTCAGTGTGAGGCTATATCACACAGCATTAACCAGTTGAAAAGCAAAAGCAGGTGATGATAATAAGCACGCATGGAACACACACACCTAAATTAGCTTACCCGGTTACTGTCCATGAATTTTCCAGTGTATGGACGTGAACAGTCTAACATGGTAGCCACTGGCCACATAGAGATGCTGAGCTATTAAATGTGGCTAGTCCTAAGGGAGTACTTGGAAGCATAAAACACACACCAAATGTTAGAGACTTTATACAAAACAATGAATTGCCTCGTTCATAACTTTTCATATTGAGTATGTTGAAAGGATAACCATTCGGTATATTGGACTAAATAAAATATTACTAAAATGAATTTTACCTGTTTCTTTTTAAAACATACAGCCACCAGAAAATTTACAATTGAATTCGGCTTGTATTGTAGTTTTACTGGACAGTACCAGCATAGAATAATCCAGAAAATAAGATGCTGAGAGATAACCACACTAAACTTATGAAAAAGTATTTCTTTTCTCCAAAGTCCCTAATGTTCTTCCAGGCATGGAGGAGGTAAGGGTGAAAAAAAAATCAAAATAAGCAAGGCCTTCAATGAATTTCCAGTTATAATGAGCACTAGGGAAGAACAGGTAGAACTTGGAAGGATACTTGTTGAGGAAGAAATAGAGGTCTGAAAGTTGCAAACTGATGTCACCCTTAACCCCTGATTAAAGGCCTGGTTAAGGTCTCACCCAGGTTGTCTTGCAGCAGGGGACTGACCAGATACAAGGTAGCTATAACTACCCATGCCCAAACAATCCTAATTAGTAATGTTGCTTGACCAAAGTTTTTAGGGTACCAACAAAAGGAACTTACTTGCTTTGGTACAGAGTAGAAGACTCTTCACGGTTTGGGGCTCCTTAGTAACCAGGAACTTTCTACTCCAAAGGACAAAGAGTTTCACTGTCACAGAGAGAAAGTCTTGCTGACCTTAGACCTTTTTTTTTTTTTTTTTTTGAAACTGGAATAATGGGACACAGGAGCAGAGTTTGGTATTTGACCGAATCCTTCACAATTATCATGCATGTGTATATAATAAAATTAATTCTGTGTCTCTGCATCGTAGCCTGCGGCAAGAAGCGTACAATCAGTTTTGTATGTATAATAGATCACAGAGTTGTTCATGAATAATACAAATGCATTGAGCAGATACTAGTGAGAGAGGATGTTTGTCTTGCATGGAATCGAAGTGAACATGTAATATTGTGATAATATATATTTGATGAATTCAGGTCTGACTTGCCTTTGCCATACTCTGCTAATTCCCCGACAAGGGTTGCCACCATAATTGAGTTTCCAATAACATTATGATTATTTCCACATGATAATTTAATTGTGGGTATTTTTTAATATTGTAATATTGTAGATTTGTGATTATTATGCATTTACATGCAGATTTTCATGGTGACTTGGAGCACATCCCCACATTTGTAACTTAATTTTATATATTATTGCATATATATTTGAGGATGAGCTCATTAATGCAAATAAAAAAATGTAGGTCTGTTTAGTCATTCAGCTTTTATTATAAATGGCTGAAAGCCTTGCTCATTTTTTATAACACTTCTTACAATACTATGAATAAATGAAAGAGAACCTTAATTCAAGAATGGATTCATTAAAAATAATGGTAATGGTTCTAATAATTACAAATTGTACCATATTTGTTCTACCTAATTGGGATATAAGATACTATATATTATTCTTTTCAGCATGTAAAAGTTCTGTATGTGTTATTCATTGACCTTATCCCATGAGCTCCTTGCTATTAAGCATGTAGAAAATGGTAACTCAGAATACAGTCAGTGGAAAGTAAGAGAAAACTTTAAAAAAAAAGTAAAATTCTAAATAATGTGTACATTATGCTTCTTAAAAACTAGTAGTAAATCCCATGTTAAAGACACTTGAGTGTCCTCAAAAACTCAAATTTGAATTCAGAACTAGATTTACAACAAGCAAAGGGGCGCCTGGGTGGCTTGGTCAGTTAAGCACCTGATTCTGGATTTCGGCTCAGGTCATGAGACTTCTGCGCTGGGCACGGAGCCTGCTCACCACTCTCTTTCTCCCTCTCTCTCTGCCCCTGCCCCCCACTCATTCTCTTTCTCTCTTTTTCTCTTCCTCTCTCATAGGAAAAAAAAAAGAACACGCAAAATATTTTGACAGAAGTCAACTCTGTGCTAGTTCTTTAGCTAAAATAGCTTGAGAATAAAAGCTACCAAAAATTTGGTTTTAAAGACATATATTCTGGAACAGCAAGTATGAAGAAGTTACATCTGCTGCCACTTGCAAGCAGTGGAAATGCTTATCAATTTACAAGATTTTTAAAAAATGTTTATTTTTGAGAGAGAGAGAGAGAGAGAGCGCGCGCGCGAGTGGGGGAGGGGCAGAGAGAGAGGGAGATGCAGAATCGGAAGCAGGTTCCAGGCTCTGAGCTGTCAGCACACAGCCCGATGTGGGCCTCAAACCCATAAACCATGATGGTCATGACCTGAGCAGAAGTCAGATGCTTAACTGAGTGAACCACTGAGGCACTGAGGAGATTGTTTTTTGTTTTTTGTTTTTTGTTTTTTTAAGTAAGATAGAGAGCTAAGGCGATCATTACTATAGAAAGCAGAATAAAAACTACTTCTAACAAATACATCCAGAAAATCATGGGCGATAAATTTCACTTTTGCTGAAGTATTAATCTTGCATGTCAACAGAAAAAGAGATCGCTCTGACTGGGATTAATTTCATCCATTTCATTTCAGCTAGTTTGCACTTGCATTGAGGAGGGGCGTTATAAACCATCACTGACATAACCACTGAATTTGAATTGACTGTATTCAGCTAGATGTGTCCAAGTTAAATGATTTATCAGAATTGAGCCATTTTTTAAATGGCAGTGTAAGTTTCATCTCAGATAATCAGAATCAAATGGTGAATGGACGGGCCATGAAAAGCTTAATTTTAATTTAGGTTTTTGTTAGAGTTTGGTTTTCAAATTCATCGAACAGTCAAGAACTGATGTGAAGGAAAGCCCTGATTTAGTTACTGTGGGAGGTAGAAGGGTTTCCAAGAACAGCAGCTGTCAGAGTGTTTCTTATATGCCTTTTAGGCTAGAGCCACACCAGGGCAGAATGAAAACAGTGCTATCGTGGAAACACGGCCAAGGACAATTCAGGGGCTGACCAAATTCAGGATATCTAGATTGGCCTCACAGAGTGATGAAGAGAAACCTGAGAAATTGAAGTGGGGACATGGGACGGCCAAAGATGACATAAAGGGGTCAACATGATGGAAGAAAAAGCTGTATCGTTGAAGTAGACACGTTAGATGTAAACTTAACTTCTTCATCTATTAAAGTGTGGGTAACAATAACTACATACCAGAATTACGGTAAGAATTGGAAATGACTATTAGAAATAGCCTAACGAATGAATGTCGCAAAGCTTGGCATAAAAAGGCAGCTCGGCACATAATGGCAGTGGCTAGCATTAACTGAATGCTTCTAAGAACCGGAGAGCTTTTGCATGCATTTTTATTATCGCTTGATCCCTTGTATGGACTTGCGTATGGATACTTTAGTCCAAAAAGAAAAAGTTCCTTGAGAGAAAGTCAGGTGGAGTTTGGGAAGGGGAAATCACAGATTCTGAAGTGAATATCTGTGTGCGCATTTGTGTGACCATTCCTTTGCAAAACCTCTTCATGTTGCACTTAGTTACTCCCAAGAGTCAAATTATTCCCTCAATGTAACAGAAAAATGACACAAATGGTAATTCTTTAATCCTTAATAAATGTGTCTGAAGAAGTATAAAAAATATCTAAGGAATTTTACTGGTAGGTAATATATGTAATTAGAAATGGAATAACTAATGCAATTATCAGTTGGAAACATTAACCTTTAATGTTTATTTTTATCTTTGAGAGAGAGAGAGCGTGAGAGGAAGCAGGGAAGGGGCAGAGAGAGAGGGAGACACAGAATCTGAAGCAGGCCTCAGGCTCTGAGCTGTCAGCACAGAGCCTGACGCGGGGCTCAAACCCACACACCATGAGATCATGACTGAGCCAAAGTCAGACACTTAACCAACTGAGCCACCCAGGCATCCCGGAAACATTACCCTTTAAACCCCATGCCTGATGTCAGAATCAATGACGAATATTCTCACTGAACTCCATATTACCTGAAATTACGGCTGGCCTTGTGCCACACCAATATCCGGGTGATGAAATCCGCACATGCGTGTTCACCCCTGTGGGAATGATGGTTACTTTTAATAAGCTCCTCCCTAACAGCAATCTTTCTTCCCGCATAGGTGAAGGTTGATGCCTGGCAGTGGTTCCACCTTTGGCAAGGAGCCACGTGATCCTCTAGGAATGACTGGGCCCATTACTGAAGCAAAAGTGCCTGGGCAGGCTGGCAGCTGCGAATGTCCTCTTTACATCATGTTGGACTTGCAGCTACCCCCAGGAGCACTGTTAAGATTCTTAATTTACTTGGTATATTGTATTAAATCTGACTCCGATTACCCAGAAGAGGCTAGGAGTTCTTTTTCCTTGTTGTTGTTGTTGTTTTAAATTCTGTGTCCTACCTGGTATCTTTGTGGCATTATCCCTGAATCTGAGAGGGAACAACAATCCACCTGTTTTTTCATATCAGCGACTAAAAGGCAGGCAATTTCTTCAGAATTAACGACTAGACTTCGTTCCATATCAATGTAACAAAACTCCAGCTCGTGATTAATCCCAAGAAAATGCCCTGGTACTGATTATTGATTTTAAAAGCCGAGGAAAAAAAAAATCTACCTCCCAGGATTTTACTTATAGTTGCAAGGTTCTATTTATTCTTATTAGTAGTAATAGTGATATGCTCCCATGGTGCTTTTGTGACACGTGTTCCTTGCCCTTCAGGTCCTTTATGCAGAGCAAACACAAGAGGAAGTACACTGATTTGCATTGACTTCCCATGGGGGTTCTCCAGGCGAGGGTTTGTTTTTCCACATCTCCGAGGGTAGTGCAAGATCTCACTGAGAATGGAACGTCTAAGGCATTGCTGCCCCGTACATCGGCCAATCAGATTTCCTGAATAATTGCTCAACATTCCATTTGCCTTATTACATTGTGTATCATTTTAATTTCCTCCAGGTAATCGTATGACGGATCTCTCCGGCACATAAGGTGCTCGTTTCCTCCTGTGCAACAGCTATAAACAAAGGACTACATGTCCAAGAGAAGAAAACAAAAGTGGAAGAGTCAAAACATATTAAACAAGCCTAATTTGTTTGAACATATTTTCTGCCCCTCATCATCCCCAGTGGTTTCCTGTTGTGAAACGATGCATTTTGTTTTCAAACTTGCAAACTGGAGATAAAAAGAAGGCATTTTTTACTGGGAGGTCACATTCCAGGAATATTATCATATGCGTATTTCTCATGTGTGGCTTGTACCAGAAGAAAGACCCACTTTGTGTGCTTTTATATTTTGGGACCATGTGATGGCAGAGCCATCTTGACATTCTTTTTAAAGAATTTACTACTTGCCGGAATTCTGTGAAAATACCCCGCTAATCATTTTGCCTAAGGAATATAAATTAAACTTTTTCACTTATAATTTTCCCATGAATTTGGCTTTATAGTGTATGACTATTTAGGATTTCTTAAAGGATCATTGTTTTATTTGGGATGTGGGGCACAGAGGGTTTCTTCAAATTGGAAGACATAGGGTGCAACCGTTGGACTCAGGAAAGTCATTCCCTAACGTAAGAAGAACCACGGATTGAGCGCTTCTTTATATAACAGCAGTCATAGCTAATAGTTGAGATATTTGTGATGGGCTACGTGCTATTTTAGTTACTTCACATTTATTAATAAGCACTGGTACAACAAATTTGGGCTTTTTTCATTAGTCAACCTAAAAACTTGGATTTTATTTATTTATTTATTTTTAATTTTTTTTTTTAACGTTTATTTATTTTTGAGACAGAGAGAGACAGAGCATGAACGGGGGAGGGTCAGAAGAGAGGGAGACACAGAATCTGAAACAGGCTCCAGGCTCTGAGCAGTCAGCACAGAGCCCGACGCGGGGCTCGAACTCACATACCACGAGATCGTGACCTGAGCCGAAGTCGGATGCTTAACCGATTGAGCCACCCAGGCACCCCAAAAACTTGGATTTTAATTCCACTTTTATCAAGATTCAATGAGACTAAACTCTCTCTATAAAAAAATTCAATGGATAAGTATACGTGCCTCTATTTTACTTTTCATGTTGAACTTAAGTAATTATTCATTGCCAGTTATGAGATGTAGAGGTGTTTTTTTTTTTAATTTTACATAAATAGTTACAATTTTCAATGAGAAATATAATATAAATCCCTTGAATATTAGGACAATAGGGCAGAGACAGACAATCGCCCACAACTCACTGATTTTAAAGCATCAGCTTTGGAGTAACGGCATTGGATTGGGGTCCCAGTTCTGCTACATTCTGAAGACTTCAGGAAATAATGAGCCATGTTAAGCTTCAATTCTGGGTCTGCAAAATGAATAAGATAACACTAACTTATGAGTATTCCTCGGAGATATAAATCAGTTTTTTTTTTTAAGTTTGCTTATTAGTGAGAGAGTGAGCTGTGGAGGGTCAGAGATAGACAAAAAGAGAGAATCCCAAGAAGGATCCACACTGCCAGCGTGGAGCCCGATGTGGGGCTCAAACTTATGAACCATGAGATCATGACCTGAGCCAAAACCAAGAGTCAGATGCTTTACCGACTGAGCCACCCAGGGGCCCCAAATTAAGTTTTAAAGTATGAACAGAGGCCTGAACATAGTAGATGCTACATAGTAAAGCTACTTTCACTGTTACTGAAATATAAATATTGTGGCCCTTTGGATTTCACACACATATGTATATGTATACATACATATACATTAGTAGCAATAATGCATATATAATACAAATGCATATATACATAAATATGCATTAGTAGCCATAATGATTCGTCCCATGGTTCTTTTTCGACATGTATGTATATAAAACCAAAAGTGCCATAGTGTGTATTTGTGAATATACGTAATGATAATGGTTAGATACACATAATTTGGAATCCTAATGTTTTCTTCTCTTTCTATATTAGTAAATTTTTTACAACCAGTTTTCAAAGTTTTCAAAAGTGAGGATGTTACATGCTTGAACTCCAGAAAGACCATTTATCTTAGCTTTTCTTTGGGGCTCTACAATACTAGTTTGAAAATTGTCTGCCTCCGAACAAGCTGGTTCTTCAGAGGTGCTTTCTAGGCATGTGGGGGCGGACCGTGGGACATCATTCAGGCAGGTTTGCTTTTACGAGTTTCGGAGTTCCCTGGAAGGGTTCTCTTTCTTTTCATTTCACTTTTGGTGCGATGATTTGCAACCACATGGTCTAGTGGAAAAGACACAGGCTCTCGAGTCTGCCCCACCTGGCCTGGTACTGTGGCTTGCTTGTTTCCTGGCTGGTAGACCCGGAGAAAGAGTTTCTCTGGGTATCACTCTCCTTATCTGCAGAGTGGAGTTACCCACACTCACGTTTTAGGGCTGTTGCAAGGATTGAAGGAAGCAATTCAATCAAGTTGTTGGCATTTTATAGTTTCTAGCGTTCCTTCGCTGTACACGAAAATCACAATTATTTACAAAGGCTCTTTGTTATACTTATACATGCATGTAAATGTATACATGCATCCATAAACACACATGTGTTTATAAATATGAAACAGAAACAACAGAGCAGCATTAGTTGTCAAAGCAATGGATACACAGCTTTTCGGGTTGGAAATATAAAGAGACACCCGTGAAAGACTGAATTTACTAAATTACATTTTCTGTGGATCAAACCCAATGACATTGGTTCAGTTAAGCATTGCAGAAGACCCCCAAATAATTAACCTTTTAAGGTAACTCATTAGTTCAACAATTATATTTAATTAGAAACATAAACTATCCCAAAGTCCTTTTATTAGCTGTGTATATCTGTGGATATTTAGACTTACCAATTCTATTTGAAAGAAGCACCTTGGGTCCCAATTGTAATGGTGGTCTCTGGATAAGAGGTCCATTTTCCTTGTGGTATCATTTTCTAGTTAAAGTTGAATTCCTTGTTAGTTCCATTTGTACAACAGATGTTCTTTATGTTAGATAATACAATGTTGTGTTTGTTTGTTTAATGAGCTTGAGATTCCAAATTGAAAGTAAGATATTTGGTTCTTTTTTATATACTCCATCAGTTTACATGAGAGTGATATGAAATATGGTGGTTCCCAATGGGACAGTACCAGCCCTGGGGACTTTTAGGATATTTGCAGGGGCATTTCTAGTTGTCACAATGTTTAAAGGGCTGCTGGGGGCATTGAGTGGGCAGAAACCATAGGACTTAGTTGTCACTGCATTGTGTGGTTCAGTCCCTCCCTAAGGAACCGCCTAGTGTTACATGACTTCTTTTAATCTTGCTAGAAATCAGGTAGATGAAAATCTGTTTATCTGAACCTAGATCCTGACACAGGTAACATATGGACAAAAAGTTGTTGTGATTGCTGTTGTTTTCTGTTTTATTTTTTAACTCAATTTTAATCTGCATTGGATATTCTAGGAATACAACTGCCATATAAACTGAGATAAGATGTCACTTTGCTTTATTTGGAAAATTATAGTGGTTTGTTCACCATTTTAGAAATTTTTGGGGGCGCCTGGGTGGCGCAGTCAGTCAAGCGTCCGACTTCAGCTAGGTCACGATCTCGCGGTCCGTGAGTTCGAGCCCCGCGTCAGGCTCTGGGCTGATGGCTCACAGCCTGGAGCCTGTTTCCGATTCTGTGTCTCCCTCTCTCTCTGCCCCTCCCCCGTTCATGCTCTGTCTCTCTCTGTCCCAAAAATAAATAAAAACGTTGAAAAAAAAATTAAAAAAAAAAAAAGAAATTTTTGAATGTTTGACTGCAATACCACTTTTCATCATTCAGTCACCCACACTGTCCATCTGTATCATTCTATTTTTAAAGTGATTGTATTCATGGTGTTTCAGCTATAAACATTTGACCTCTTTGTTATGTCTTCTATCTTGTTGTGCCTGATATTTACATAATGAAATGCACATTGTTTTATTGTTAAATAGTTTCTTTTTATTACTCTTTTATATTAAACTTAGACTTTTGTATTAATATTTTTCATTACATTTAAAAATTTTTTAAGTTTATTGATTTATTTTGAGAGACAGAAAGAGAGAGAGCATACATGCAGGAGGGGCAGAGACAGAGGGAGAACTAGAGAATCCTAAGCAGGCTCCACACTATCAGAGCCGAGCCTGATGTAGGGCTCAAACTCATGAACTGTGAGATTGACCTGAGCTGAAATCAAGAGTCCAGTACTTAACCAACTGAGCCAGCCAGGCACCCCTTTCATTACATTTTAAACACCTTATGTTACCTAAGAATTTCATTTAAAAATGGTAGAGGAGGAATTATAAAATGTTTATTTTTAAATATGGTACCGAGTGGGGGTGTGGCTGAGAACCACTCACACAGTGGTTTACATGCCAGCTTCGGTGAGAGTAGCATTTCTGAGTTCTAATTCACTTCTGCTACTTGGTAGCTATGTGATCTTAGTCAAGTCCCTTAACAAGTCAGAGCTCCAATACCCTCACATGGAAAGTAAGATTAACAAAAGAAACTGCCTCATATATTTGTTGAGATTACATAAACTAATTCAAGCAAAGCTTAGTTATTGTAAGTGTTGGATGAACATTACCTCTAATAGCATTCGTGATCAGAATGTATAATCATTAGTACACTGAGATGAATAGCATTGTTCACTTTTGCTTTATCGTTTTGTTTGTGTGTTTGTTTTTGGCTTCAAAATGATCGGTCAAGAGCATGATGAAGACAGTGACCTTCCTGTAAGCTTCCCAGGTTCAATCTTTCATCACCCTATTAGAGGCTGTGTAGTCATATTTGTGACTGGAGGAAAAACAACGCTTGGGATGCTGTTTTGAGACCTGATTGGACAGTGGTGAAGAGAGAAGGTGAAAAGCGCACTTAAGTGGGGCTGTCCAATGAGACCCAGTGGCAGCCTGGATGAGGCTGGTGGTCATAGCCATTGGGAGGAGTGGGGAGATACTGGAATGAGCAAGTACAAGTGACAAGACTTTGCCATGGGCTAATATGGGGTGGGGTATAGAATATAGAATACGGAATGCCACATTTGACCCCAAATTTCTGCCTTGGAAATCTGGTGGGATGGGGAATACTCAAGAAAAGACCAAGTACGGATAAACTGATTCAAATTAAATTGGCAGATATAAATATACTTTATGAGAAATGGGAAAAGTAACAAAATGCTCCTCACAAGATTGTGTGATGAATAAATAAGCTTAAAAAAATTGGGTATTATAGTATTCAGCAATAAACATTCAAAGAGTGGTAGTTGTTGTTATTATTATTATTATAAAATAATAACAATAACAGATAATAGGTAATAATTCCCAAATAATTCAATATAATCTCAAGATGTATCCAGTTCATGAATTTCCTATGAATGTTGCTTTTGCCCACCAGAAAGAACATGATGGATTCTTGTCCATTTCCTTGAACTCTGGCTTGTAGAAGGGTAGTTTTACCTTACAAGTGATGCATTTAATAAATGGTTTATATGTCAGTCTGCCATCTTTGCTGTTAACGGTAAGAAAATAAATTGTTTTTATAATCCAGTCCTTGTCTCTTTTGAACAACTTTCAGCATCATGTTTATTTGAACAAGACACTAAAAAAAAAAAGAAAATATTTTAAAAGAATTCTTGTTTTTATATATCTTCAAAGATGCTATGTCCAAGACCTTGCAGTTGGAGCTGTCATGATTTGATAGAAGACTGTCCTGATCTTTATTGCTTACAATCTTCTTGTTCAAAGAATCATTTACTCTCCTGGATAACCTGTTATTTTTTTTCTTTTTTAAAAAAAATTTTTTTTTCAACATTTATTTATTTTTGGACAGAGAGAGACAGAGCATGAACGGGGGAGGGGCAGAGAGAGAGGGAGACACAGAATCGGAAACAGGCTCCAGGCTGTGAGCCATCAGCCCAGAGCCTGACGCGGGGCTCGAACTCGGGGACCGCGAGATCGTGACCTGGCTGAAGTCGGACGCTTAACCGACTGCGCCACCCAGGCGCCCCGTTTTCTTTTCTAATTTGCATACAAATATCAAGTTATACTGTAATTATTACTCTAAAGAATCAAGATAAAGAGAAATCATTACCAACAGTAGTAGAGAAAAAGGCTTTCTGAAGTAGGTAGACATTGGTTTGTGCCCTGAATGATATCTAAGACTTAAATATACAGAGAAAGCTCAGAGAGCATGTTGTTTGGCAAACAAGAAAAAATAGACGTCATGATATATAGCACATTCTTTCTGCTCTAAAGGTTACCCTGCCAGTGCTTAAGTACGAGGGGAGTGGTGGATGGTGGATGGTGAACTTGAGATAAAAGTGTTCATTACTTAGATACTTTGGTGATTTTAAGTGAAAAAATTTCTTAAAAACAATTTTTGTCTTAATGTCTGCCAATACTTAAGGGGAACCTATGTTTTCCTGAAATCTACGCATCAACCCTACGTCCATTGCTGTCACCAGAGTTTATTTATTCACAGATGTTGTGGCATAGGCTGATGTCAGCCACTTTTCTCTGCACACTGACATTTTTTAGCACTTGCCAAATATTAAACCCTACATTAATCATCCTAAGTCCTTCCCACAAGAATCTCACCAACTAATATAGGAGGCAGATGTATAAAGGTTTGAATGATGTGGCATAACCATTATAAATATAGGAAGATATAAAGAACAGAGGCCTCCAAGTCACTCAAGGAGAATCTAGGAAGAGTTCACATAGGAAGTGATTTGGATCTTTATGTGGTTGGTTTTCTAGGCAGAACTCACGTGGGGTAGGTACATGGGGATTCAAGGAGACATATAACACAGTGAGAAAGAAATTTAGTATATTTGTAGTGCTATACATAAAGCACACTTAAAGCAAGAGAAAAGAATGAAGTTTCTTTAATGGGTCGAACATGAGCATTGAGATGTCTTTCAACAGCTTTATTGAGATATAATTTACATACAGTGTACCGCACATATTTAGAGTGTACAACATGTTAAGTTTTGACCCATGTATATGTTGGTGAAACCATCCTCACAATCAAACTAGTGAGCATTCTCAGCACCCCCAAAAGTTTCATCGGATCTCACTGTATGCCCTTCCTTCCAGCCTTCCTTCTCTCCCATTACTGAGCAACCACTAATCTGCTTTGTATCACTATAAATTTGTTTCTATTTTTAGAGATTTATGTAAATAACATTATATAGCAGATCCTTTTTTTTTTTTTTTTTTTTTGAGATAGACAATGTGGGTGAGTTGGGGAGGGACAGAGAGAGAAGGAGAGAAAATCCCAAGCAGGCTTTGTGCTGTCAGCACAGAGCCCGACATGAGGCTCGATCCCATGAACCATGAGATCATGACATGAGCCAAAATCAAGAGTCCGACGCTCAACCGACTGAGCCATCCAGGTGCCCCAGCAGATTCTTTTTTGATTCACCTATTTTATTCTCCATAATTATTTTGAAATCATCCTTGTTATCGTGTGTAACAATTATCCATTCCTTTTTAGTGTCGCATAATGTTCTATATATAACATTACCTGATGGACATTTCATTTTTTTCCAACTTTAGCCTACTGCAACTAAAGCTACTATGATCCCCTTGTATAAGTCTTTGTCCATATATATATAAATATATTATATTATATATATAATATAATATATTCAATATATATGATTTTTTTCCTCTTGAGTAAACACCCAGAAGTAGAATGGTTAAGTGGCAATTGGACACTTAATGCGCTAAGAAACTGACAAACTGTCACATCGGTTGCCATGTTTTACACTCTCACTAGCAGTGGGTAAGCGTTCTTGTTCTTTCATGTCCTTACCAACAGTTGGTGAAGTCTGTCTTTTCTATTTTTAACCATTCTAATAGGAGAGCGGAGGTATCGTATAGTCTTAACTTGCATTTCTCTGATGATTCATGATGTTGATTGCCTTTTCATGTCTGTACTGGCCATTCATATACCATTTTTGGTGGACTGTTTGGTTAGATCTTTGCCCGTAGTGTAAAACGAGGTTGTCTTCTTGTTTTCCAGTTTTGAATTGTTTTTGTATATTCTGGATATACATGCTATACCAGATATACGATCTACAGATATTTTCTCCCAGTCTTTATTCTTTCAGTAGTGTCTTTTAAAGAGTATAAGTTTTCATTTTTGATGATGTCCAATTTTGTCAATTTCTTTCTTTTCCTTGGTAATCATGTTTTTGGTGTTATGTCCAAGAAATCATTAAATTAGCGTCTCCGGGAATGGGACTCACACATCATTATTTTCAAACTCCCCAAGTATTTCCAACATTCAGCCGAGTTTGAGAACCAGTGTGCTCCAGCAGTGCTTCTCAGAATTTAAATACGAAGTCAAATCATCTCAAGATCTTCTTAAACTGCAGATTCTGATACAGTGGAACTGAAGTACAACCTGAGATCCCACACTTCCAACAAAAATAGCAACAGAAAAGATAAAGTTGATAAAGCAGACAGTCAGAAGCCAGACCAAGGAGAATTGTGCATCCTATTTTAAGGAATTAGGAATTTTAGTTTGATTATTTGGGCAATAGGGAACTACTGAAAGATATTTAGTAAAGGAATAACATAATTGCATTTGTGTTTTAGAAGGATCGTTTTGCAAGCAAGTGGGGAAAGGCAGGTAAATGTTAAGACCTGAATCAAGGAACCGTTTGGAATATGCTCTGTAATCCAGAAGAGGGATGAAGGGTAATGGGAATCTGAAGAAAAGGGGAGTGATGTGAAAAGCATTCAAGAAAATTGCATCTCTGACTGAATATGGCGGTGAGGGCGAGAATAACACCAAGAATGTCTTTGGACACCGGGCACTTGGAGGTATTATCACATTGTTCAATATGAGAGGAGTAGGGTTGAGGTTGGGGCTGCACTGGCTGACACAGACATGTAATGTAGATACCTAATTTAATTTAGATAAGTTGAGGAGCCTTTGCAGCATTCTGGAGAAGATGTTCAGTAGACCATTGGTAAATGGGCCTTTGGTTCAGGAAAGAGATATGAATTGGAAGTGTGCATTTGGGAATTTGCAGGATAAGGCAGTTGAAACCATGAATGCAAATGGAATTAGCCATTGAAGAGCTGGAGCATGAAAACCAGAAGTCTACAAGTGATACTCTGGAGATCATTGATGTCATGTTTTAATAAGGTGAGGGGCAGAAGCCTGCGTACAGGATTGAGGGTTGACAAGAGCCTCTGCCTTTAGGGTCCTTATTGATCACCTTGCAGGGTAATTATCAGGTTACACGGGCTGATTGCATACTATATTGTCCTGAGCATCTGGGAGTATCTTTCCAGAATGCCAGTTGGACGAATGATTCCCTTCCCCCATCCCTACAAATGTTGGCGACATTGTGAGGTCTACAGTACAAGCGTTGACGCTGCCGTACCTCCCAAACCAACGGTGAAAGACAGGAAAAGAGCCTCCATGAGCGCTTTTCTCTGAGACACAGTGCAGAAATGCTCTATCTGTTGGGTGTTTTTTGTTTGTTTTGTTTTAAACTTATTTGCACTACTACCTTGGCCCTCTGACTCCGTGTCATAACAATCTTCTTACAGTCAAAGAATTGACCCAAATTTCAGAAGTGTCTTCTTCAACAGGCTTATTTCCGTTGCCATATTTTCATCTCGCAAGTAGCATGCCTTAACTCTAGCGTAGACTTGTGTACTGGGTTTGAAGGATCAAGGGCAAAGCCCTGAAGCCATACCAAACATAATCAGAAACATTTCCATTTTTGCTCTGATTGTAGGAGACAAATCCTAAAATTACCATGTGGATTTAAATGCTCAGTATCGTGTAAGAAATACATCTCCAAGTTGTAATTATACTAGCACACTGCGGGTTTCTGGATTCCTCCTCTCTTTATTTTCCCCTCCTATTATGCATTACATTTGTAGCTTTTAGGGCAGTGACTGTGAGCATATACATCATTTCATTTAGTCTTGGTAAGGTAAGGGCAAAGTTCCTGTGTGTTTCATCACTAAATTCCAACCTGTCACAGAGGGTGTAAGTGAGCACCAAAGCCACTATGAAATGGGACTGTGCATCTTTAAAGAAAACTGGAAGGGAAACCCTAACCTCCCCTAATTTACATATGGTGACATTTTGCAGAAATATTGAAACATTAGCAGTGACATAATGAAATTCTGCCTATCAGCCATGGAAGGAATAATGTTACTGTAAAGGTAACCTGTCCACAGTTTGTTATCAAGAAAATATTCTTGCCAAGAAACATATATTTAGTAAGGCATGATAAGGAGGGATTTTTTTCCCCTTTTATATTTTCTCTCCTGGGCTATTCATCTTCCTCTACAGATTTACTGTGCGATCACTCCCTTTACATGCTAATTATGTGCAGGTCTGGTGAATTTGTTAGTGGTGACACTTCTGGGACCCAATGGGACTACAACTCATTATGTGGCAATGTCCAGATATATCAGATATTATTAGCTGTCATTAATCTGCTGTGGAAACACTGAGTGCTAAGCCAGGGAGCAAGCAGAAAAGGGTGTGCAAATGAAGTCTGGGAACAGCCTGGACCCTAAAAGGTCAAAAGGGAAATCAGCCAGAAGGAGACAACAACTTTGCTCGAGATTTTTTTACCCCAGTAGCTAACTAGGTGCACCAGACAGAAGGAGCAAAGAAACATCACTTAGCCATTCGTTATTTTAATACCCCTTGTGGCCATTTCACCAGCACTAACCTTTTACTGTAATTATGTGTGATTATACACTGGTTTTTCGTCTGAGCCTAAAAAAAACAAAACAGAACAAAACAAAAAAACAATCAGAGGTACGCGTTTGACCACGGGGCATAAGTTCAGCTCCAATTTTGCACAATAATTCATAGGATGATAAATTTTGAAATCCATATCTTGTTTTTATTTTAGTTGGCACATTCTTTGAATTTGTTGCTTAAACTGTTTCCTGCACATAGAGAGTCTAGTCTGTATCTACTCCCTACCCCCTCCCATCTCGGCATGCTCAAATTATAATTGTTCTTTCAGTGCTCAATTAAAATTTATAGGATCTCACTATCTTCTGGATTGCCATAAGAACTTTTTTTTAATTTTCATGATATATGGATATATTACATATTTTCTGTATCTATCTATCTATCTATCAATCATCTATCTGTCTATCATCTGTCTATCTATCACCATCATCTATCCATTCATTCATTTATCCACCCATCCACCTAATTTCCTTTAGCAGGTCATAAGTCTTCACAAGGAGGGTAATTCGAGATCACATTTGGGTTTTAGGTTTTGAACAGGATGCTTTGGGTCTAATAAGAAGCACACAGTGGCGCCTGGGTGGCACAGTTAGTTAAGCACCTCACTCTTGCTTATGGCTCAGGTCATGACCTCACAGTTCGTGAATTTGAGTCTCACGTTGGACTTGGTGCTGACTGTGCGGAGCCTGCTCGAGATTCTCTCTTCCCCTCTCTCTGCCCCTCCCCCTAGCCCCCCTCCAAAATAAATACAGAAACTTTTAAAAATTTTATTTTTTTATTTAAATTTTTTTTTAAGTTTCTGTATTTATTTTGAGAGAGTGTGTGAGCTGGATCCAGGAAAGGGGTAGAGCGAGGGGGGAGAGAAAGAATCCCGAACAGTCTCTATGTTCTCAGCACCGAACCGATGCGGGCTCAAACTCACGAACTGTGAGATCATGACCTGAGCCTAAACCAAAAGTCCAACACTTAACAGGCCGAGCCACTTAGGCGCTCCATTAAAAAAGTGAATTTATTTATATCTTTAAAAAAAGAAACCTACAACATTAAGTTTTGTAAAAACTACAGAAATACACACATATAAATTATTTTATAATGGAGGTGTGCATAATAAATATATGTATATATTCTGTATGTCTGAAACACACACAAATACACATGCTTACAGTAGAGAAATGTATACGAAAGAGAGAAAATAGGAGTTTAAACCATACATTAAGATGCTTCATGGGGCACCTGGGTGCCTCAGTCGGTTAAGCCTCCGACTTTGGCTCAGGTCATGATCTCATGGTCTGTGAGTTCAAGCCCTGACTAGGGCTGTCTGCTCTCAGCACGGAGCCTGCTTCAGATCCTCTGTCTCCTTCTCTCTGCCTCTCCCCTGCTTTCTCTCTCTCTCTCTCAAAAATAAACATTTATAAATAAATAAAAATAAATAAATAAATAAACTATAAATAAATAATAAATAAAAGAAAAATAAAAAAAATAAAATGCTTTGTTTTCTCTACTTCCATCCATTCTTTGTTGCCATAGGAACTTACCTGTCCTGCCGTCTTTCGATTAATCCATTTTTCAGTGATTCTATGGTCTCCAAGTGAGAACCCATCCTCACATCCTCAGTGATCCAGGGCTCTAATTCAGATGCCTTCCTACTATTGTTTGTTTTCCCTCTACTTTAAGTTGTTCATACTCTAAAAAAAAAAAAAAAAAAAAAAAAAAAAAAAAAAAAAAAAAAAAGACCTTGCAGGGATTCCTAGGATTATGCCAAATATCTTTAGTTTATCAGCTAAGCAACTTTTACATTGTCAAATATTCTGAGGCAGCCCAGAATGCTCATAAATGAGCTGACTGAGATATCACTGATGATTAGCTTCCTAGTTGTAGCAGACATTATTAGTACCCCACGTATAACCCTTTAGTTTGCTCCTAAAGACCCTTGCATACAGTCCTAGTCAAAGCCAAAGGCTTTCTGCGTTCTTTCCCAGAGCATTCTGTTTATAGAAGCAGCCAGAAATTTTAGGAAGTTAATGTCCCTGGAGTGGGTCCCAACAAATGAGAGATGTGGAAGTTGATGGATAAATATGCCAGCTTTCTTGTGCTTCAGCAGAGTGAATCTGAGAGATGTTCTGCTTAGTCTCTGAAAGAGTGGAGCCAGAGCTTAGCTCTCCAGCGTGATAACCCTTTATTCTCACATTTATTTCCTTCCAAACTTCAGTACGTCACCATGTTTCCTGTGACATCTCCCAAATAAACTGCATGGACCAAAATGCTGTATTAACATCTTTTGTTGAGGGAACACAAACAAGATAGTATTCTAGAAAGTAGACACTCGCAATGAAAATGCTGGAGTTGGATCACCCAGTGATAGGAGGCAGCAAGTGACTTATCTTGGTGATAAGTAGAGGGGTGATAACTTCTGTGTCGTCATTACTAACTCTCTCACCTGTGCTGGAATATGATGTCATATGGGGTAAGGGGATCTGTCAGTATGTGGCAAATGCCACTACAGGGATCACGTGGTAGGTTGAGTTTTTTTAATTGCTATAAAAAATTTAATACAAGATTATAATATATGCTCACCTAACTCATCTTAGAGTTCACACTGCAAGTCAGAAGTCTTCATGGAAAGGTTTAAAGAGACCCTCTTCCTGCACCAAAGTGTAATGAAGTCAAGCCCAAGATATGATAGCAATGGAATTAACAAGGATACTCTATTTACAGCCCCAACAGGTTTTCCGTATTAATGCCAGGTCTAACAAGGAAGGAAAGAAATCTTGGGATGAAGATAAAAACATTGGGAAGATGTACTTGATAGTCTTGTAGCCCCAGATCACCCAAATGATAAACATGTTACATTCTGCTTGGAAATTGTTTGGAAAGCTCACATAAAGCGCATGCCTCACAAAACACTGCTCCTTTTCCGCAAAACCTGCCGCCATCTTCCCTTATCATTACTCAGTCAACAAATGGAATCAGTTGTCAGCGTGGCTTAAGTAGGAAAGTACTGTTCCTCCATGGGTAAAAATGAGGGATTCAACAAATTCGTCACAAGTCCTGGGTCATATGTACCAGCGGGAACAGGAAGAATGTGAAGAAACTAAATAGAAGTGTTGACACAATAGGTCCAGAACCTACTGTTGGATAGGGTTGGATAGAGAAGTGATGACCATCAGTGATTACCTGTTTGTAACATAGGATTTAACATGCTGACCAACTTATCTGAGCTTGTCTTAATTCATTGATAGGATGGTTGCTTGGAGGCTCGGAGATGATATTAGCCTAGAGAAATGAGGTGAAAGTACCTCGTAGTTGTAGGAAGGAAATAGGAGGCTCAGAGAGGTGGGCATGAACCCACTACAGGAGGTCAGCAAACCCACAAGCCAGCTGTGCTCACAGGAATGGCCCCGTGGACAATTCCTTTATTAAACAATAAAAGATGAACCAGTGTGTGTGTGGTGGGGGGGGGGCAAGACTGTACATTTATTCTATTAACCTAAGAATTCTATTTTAAAAAAATATATTTAAAAAC
The DNA here is from genome assembly GCF_028749965.1 of Puma concolor. Lineage (NCBI taxonomy): Eukaryota > Metazoa > Chordata > Mammalia > Carnivora > Felidae > Puma > Puma concolor. The sequence continues at coordinate 19,439,529 of NC_141671.1, forward strand.
AATTTTTTTAATGTTTATTTATTTTTGAGAGATGGGGGAGACAGAATGACGGGGGAGGAGCAGAGAGAGAGCGAGAGGGAGACATAGAACATGAAGCAGGCTCCAGGCTCTGAGCTGTCTGCACAGAGCCCGACGTGGGGCTTGAACTTACGAGCGGTGAGATCGTGACCTGAGCGGAAGTCAGGCGCTTAACCAACTGAGCCTCCAAGGCGCCCCAGAGTTCTATTTTTAATATTTACTTTGCATGATTTTTCAATACTAAGAATGATGTGATAGATACTTTTGTCATATGGTATTCTTCAAGTAAATCCCAAAATATAGCATTACTTGGTCAAATCATACATTTGTGGACTTCTGGGATATATTGTAAATTGTTTCCAGAAAGTCTGAACAAATTTATATTACCAACCAGAACACAGGAATAAGTTTCTCAGCATCATTGCAAGAAACGAGTATCATCTAATATTTTTCTTTTGCCTATTTGAAAAGAAATCTGAAGTACATAATTTAAAGTCATTCTTTATTTGTTCTTAAAGATGATGTCATCTTACGCTCTTTCTTATGTGTGAGGAATTTTGGAGGCCAGAAAAATTTGGTTTACTGTCCAAATGCACGCAGCTAGTCACATCAATGTCTAGAGGTTAATTTTCCTCTCCGTTTCTTTCCTTATGTTATGCTACCTGGTTCTGAAATTTGATCTGCCTGTGCCATTGCTTGAACACTTTTTTGGCATGTCTTCCAAAATAATCAATTATTAAAGTTGAAAGGAATGAACGCTGGATTTGAATAAAGATTTGGGGCCAAAGTGTTATAATCTGACACTTATCTTGTGAAAATATTTACCACGGTGCTTTACGAATGGCTGGGAGGCTATCCTCTCCTGTTGTAGGGAGTAAGATCACTCAATTTTGTAATCTTTCAAGCGACTTCTGGCTATAAATTCAAACGGTTCTCTTGAAATAAAAGTTATGGTCTTCTTCCCCACCCTTCTTTCTCTTCCCACTCCCCATAGCCTCTCCTGGTGCCCCTTTCCTTTCAGTATCCCCTTACTTCTTGTTTTTTTTTTTTTTTTCCTGTTTTACTGCAACTCTTTTTTATAATATCACACACGCATGCTGTCTCTGCAGACACTGTAATAGGCCTGGCCAGGGTGGCCACGGCTAGGAAACAGCCCCCTGCGTTGCTTTTCCTACCTGTGTTCTCAGTACTGTTCTAATTCTTGAGCCATTCCTATCATTGCAGGGTCATATATCATTCACTTCCCTGGAGGTAAGGCATGCCTGTGGATCTGGAATCTAGAGTCTAGCCATTACAGGTTGGTTCTGTTGAGTTCCCTAATCTTTTCTGCCAGCTACATCCTAGGGCCAGGGGCATATTTTTTCAGTTTCTAAATTATAGATTTCCCTTTACCATACTTCCAGCCCCATATGTAAGCCAGGGGAATAAGATTTTAGTCTAGTTTCTCTTTATCATTGTTTTCTTTTATTGTCTATGTGTTTGGTGCTGACGCAGCTTCCAACGTTGGGCTGTTTATTTGTGGCAGCCCCCAACTTTTGCCAGCCCTTTCCTTTGAAGGCTTCTCTAAACTAAAGGCTTAGATGATGCTGTTTATAGATACAGCTGTCCCAACGATGACCAAAGCCATCCTAACTCCTCTGGAGGCAACCATCCAAATGGATCATTTCCATCTGTTCTCTGCAAACTCTGGAAATAGACTGAGTCTAAATCTTGTGGAGGAGATAGAGATCACTCTAGGTATTATAAACAAAAGGGGGCTTCCAGAAACAATTAGAGAGAATCGAAAATCAAAAAACGAGAAGACAGCTCTAGAACTACACCACATTCACGTTCCATGGTTTTTCTTGGTGTCAGAATCAACATCAAGAAATTAGCCATTGTCTCACCTTTACCTTTTAGATCTTCTGAAGGTGTATCTAACTGGAGAGACCTGATTCTTACCAGAACCCTAGCTGTAAGAGAGCCTAGGAAATGCAGATTTTAACTTTCCAGTGCAGTAGTTACAGAGAAAAGAGGTAGGAACAGATGTCACGGGCCAATCATGTTACCCAGCCTGCAGACTAAATATATGGCCTCTCTTCTTTGCTTCTCTCCCTTCCTCTACCTGAATGGTCTGTGGATAAAACTTCCCTACTCTGAACCAAACTCTACTACAAGGACAATTAGCCTTACCCCGTCCCTTCCCCTCAATCCCAATTCACCCCTCTTTGCTGCCCATTCACAGTTTCCTGGTGGCTTACACTGTTATGCACCCAAATCAAATCAAATGTCTTCTGTGATACTTAAGAGGGACCCACTTTATATCAGAAATGCTCAGTTCTTAGCCAGTAAGAAAGTGTTTTTCACCCTCAGATAGCACTTGCTTGTTCCTTTTTTTGTGTATTAAACAATCAAGAAAAAGTGCAAACTTGAAATATGCCTCATCTCTCACTCCATGATGCTCATTTAATTCCAAATGTCTAATGTACAGTTTAAGGGCTCACAAAAAGACACTAGAGTGTACTGCATGGTGAATGAGTTCATTAAGACTGCCATATTATTATTTTCTCTGTTGTATATGCACGTACCCCTAGGTGTTGTCCAGATGCCTTTACCAAATTGTTCTTTTCGTGATGTCCTTTATAGTGTTTGTTTGGATCTCCAAGGGCGACAGTTTCTGCTATCTGCCTTGAAAAATTCCTCAATGAATGTGGCTTGCCCAAACAGGTTTGAGGGAATCATCCACAGAGTAAAAGTATGTGAAGCTCGAGTATGTTTTAAATTCTTTTTTTAAATTGGATTTTCTTTACAGCTCATGCATATCCCTTTACTTCAAATTGACACTTTGTATGTTTGAGTGTATGCCTTGTTTAAGCAAATTATGTGCAGTTCAACTGAGAACAATAACAAAATTGCATGTAAATATGTAGGCAAGGTATGGACAAGAAACACAAAATTGCTGAACAAATATCCAGGGCGATGTTTCCTATGGATTAGCAATGTGAATTAATTATTACATATTACAGACCACACACACACACACACACACACACACACACACACCTGGCAGTAAATTTGGATCAGCTTAACCAAACACCCAAAAATCTATGAAATACGAGGTCTTTCCTTGACTCAAAACCTGGAGTTTTAAGCCTCAGTCACAAGCTGAAATGCCTATAGAGGTCAGAAAAGGGATCCATGTGAGTAAAGTTGACGAGTGAAAAATGAAATGTGAGTTGATGCTCAGCTGCTCAGTCTCAATTCTGAGGATTAGAAGGATGACAGGGGCTACGTGGCACCAGAAAGCTCACATTTGGTTGAAAGGGACTCATGGCTACTCAGGAAGGCAAGCCCACTATTTTCAATGCTTCTAATTGTCCGAGAGAACCCGACATGTGAGATGTATTAAATTTTAAATGTTGTGATTAAAGCAATTATAAACAATGACAACAACACTGTAGGGTAGCACACTTATGCCAAGGCCAGATCTGGTTTGGGGCAACCAGGTTTTGACTATGTTCTTAAGTTATCCCCAGAATGTAGGGATCTCTGGGTTGAGGGAACACCTAATTTGGGAAAAGCAGTTAACTGAGGAGCTGCGTCTAGGTGCTGCTGGGTTCCACGTGCATTCCCCAGCAAACTCCTTCAAGTCTGTCTTTAATGTCAGTCCCTCCCTCTTGCCAGCTCCCCTACCTCAAACTAGGTGAGATGGTTCTTTGTGCCCTAGTGTAACCTTGACATTCATTATTAAAATCCTCGTTAACGTTATTGTTACTAGTTGCTTAACTGCCCATTTTTCTAGGCTGACTGAAAGTTCAATGTGTTGATTTATCACTGATAAATTGATTTATCAGTGCTCATGGTTATATTTGATTTATCCCTGCTCATGATTTATCCTGCTCATGGTTATATCCTTGGTCTCCAGAATGGGGATAGTGTATAGTAGATGTTTAATAAACATTTGATGAGGAAATAAATAATACATAAATTATGAAATATGGGGCTTGATAGCTATCTTGTTCTATTGATAAGAGTATGCTGGGCCTACCTAGGGAGAAAAAAAAGATAGAGAATTAGGATGTTTATGTGCCCAAAGAAAAGAGAATGTGCGTATAAAAACCTAAGTTTTAGGCCTGAATAATCAAAACTCATGCGTGTATTTGGATATATAAGCAAGTCGTAAAGTTATTTGAAGAATGTCTACTTTCATTAAATTGAATGTCTGTGGGGTCATGAGATCAGTCGCCTCACTTGGCCTCATCAGAAGGTTTCTTTCTTAATTTCAGTAACTTTTTTCCTGCTGAATTCAGTGCCCAGTTGAGTTCATTGGCCAAACTGGTATCACTAGTTATTTGGAGAAAAGTCTGGCTCTTTCCTCTTCCTTGTAAGTGTAAAGTGAAGTTGCCTTAGTTCATACCCAAATGGAGCAAGTGAAATGAATTTGTGCTCTGGAAACTCTAGGTTGAGTTCACAAGACTCACTTATGTAGCAAAGTATCCCAGGAAGTATCTGAAAATATCCATTCACAATGTTTTATTTTCATGGCAGGACCCTTCAGCTGACCTAATTTTCTATCCTGTACTTACTTTACAATGCTTTTAATTGGCCCAGTTGTATCAAAGATTACACTTGCTGTTTTGGAGAAAACACTTTTGAAATCATTGTGACAGCTTCTTGTAAGTTTCAAAACCAGAATAATTGAAAAAAAAAAATGAGTCTTAGTCACTTCTCTTACGGGTTAGAATTTAGAGCACTACATCTGATCAATGTGAGGTATTTAGTTCTCTGGTGATTTTTTGCCCTAAGTGAAAAGACACAGTGTTGAACAGGTTACCAACACTTTTGCAAATTACGAAAAACACAGACACTTAAATGGTTTACGGTCCCAGATCATCCTAATATCATTTAATAATAAAGAACCTTAATATGGAGAAGACAAAGCACAGATGAGTTGTGTCTAGGTCAAACCAAGAAAGATGGTTTTCGGACACTTGTTGCAGTCTTTAGGCATGTGAACCCCGATCTGGATTGTTAGAATTCAGAGGAAAAACTTCACTCACGGTATTGCTTCAAATCGCTTCTTAGCTCATAATGAGCAGCGGTGTTGATTATCACGATTATTTAGGACTTCAGCTTCTGTTCTCTGAAAGTTTTACCAAAATGTGTCCCTAACTTTGCTTAAGACCAATATTTTATCCAGTTAAACAATCAATTCAATGTAATAAAGGAGAAGAAGGTATGTTATGGTCACATTTGGCAACCATGAATAAGCTGGACTTTATATCCCTTATTTAAGGAAACTGTCTCAAATAAAACGCATGCACATGTCTGGCACAAAAAAATATTATTGAAAAGAGAGCCAGAAACAATTGTCTTTTAACTTATACCATTAGCTAATATTACAACTTTGTTCCTGAGTGGAAGTTGCCAGTATTCAGAACAATTATAACAGGCCACGAATGTCCTAAATTAAATAGATAATTGATGTATTTAGCACTCAGTGGATTCCATTATTCAGTGCCTTAAGCTGCCAGCTGGGACATGGGACAGTTCATCTGATAATTTTGGTTATCTCCATTCAGCTATGTGACGGTTAGGGGCTGGAACAAGTGGAACAATTTGGCCCATTTAACATTTAGGATTTATTTTTTGATTTTCTAAGTTTCACTTCCAGGGATCCTTTCCAAGAACTTTGGATAGTTTATAAAAATTTCCAGAAATATGCTAAAAATCAGGATTAAAATCACGCATGATTTTTGTTATCAATGAGCGTTTATGCAATTTTGCACACTCATTGCTGTGTTTCGACATCATCCAAGAGAACATGTTGCCTTCCTTTGTTTAAATAATGTAGGTAACACAGTCTTTAAGTAGCACACGTGGCACCTCCAGAGAAATCAAGGAGGCTCACATTAAACCTGCTTACTGATACTTTTGAGTCATGCCAAATGGGCTAAAGCAAGGATGACTACGTAATTCGTTGTCTAAACCGGTTCGGTTTTGGAATGAAATTAATGATCACCCCAGGAAAAATGCACAAGCTGGGGCTGTCTCAGATAAACGGAGGCAGGCCTGGGAAAACTGGAACTTTATTCCAAAGACTTCACAATTTGTGTCTTTTCTCCTTTGTCATATCTTATCAATGATGCATGCTACATTTCTGATGTGACAGCTCTCCTCTGAATTATTTCTCAGGTTATGTGGGTGACTCCGTGCTATTTCATTTGGCCCCTGCGATAAAAAGCAAATGTTAGTAGGTGGCTGGTGGGGATTTGGGTTATAGACTGTGACGGTGTGATGCTGACATCCCATCCAACGATCACACACTCAGCCTCCTCGGCTGCGTCAGACTCTAGCCAACTGAGCTAATGTTCAGTCTAACAGCACTCTATGACTTGACACGATAGTTTAGGATCCAGCTTCTCTAAACAACTTCCTCTAGGAATCTGAAACTTTAAAGGGAGACCCAGAGAGAAGCTGATCGCGTACTGAATAAAAGCCAACGTCTGTAAGATTTGTTTTGCTTTTCTGGAAGCTTTGTTACCACAGCACAGATCTCTGTGCAAAGACTTCCACTGGGTCCCAAACAGCCAATGTCAGTGAGTCACTATGAGTAATACTAGGCAGTGTTTATGCTTTGGCCTCTTTGCAGTATCCTGTAGGCTGGCAGAAATCATGCCCACTCGGTAATTGTTATAATGTGCTCCCTTTTCATAATATCTGCACTGAATTTCTGTTGCTTGGTTGTACAGTTTGCATTGCAGCATCTTTTCATGCCAAGCCTGGTGATTACTTTAGGTCCCTGAGCTACAGGCATAATTATCTCCCAAGAAGTCGCTGGGGATTCCTGCGAGGAGAGAGGAAGGTGGAGGGAAGAATATGAGATGGAGAATTGAGGTGTTTCTTGGGTGATGCAAGTAGGGGGTGGGGAGGCTCACTCACCAAGGGTTGAGAGGGTCAGGGGCCTAAAATTTAAGCCCTCATGTTGACCAAAGTTAAGGTCAAGCATGACACACGTGAAATGGCCACCTGTACCTCTAGCCACGGCATGCTTTGTCAAATGCACAGAGATATCATATCATTTACATTTAGGTATTACTTTGTCTTACTTCGGTCGGAATCCCATTTGTCAATCAGTTAACTCACCATACCTCATATTTTTGAAGGAAGATTTGATTTCCAGAGATCTTCGGAGGCCATGCTCCCTAAAAGCAGCGACCAACTACACTTGTCTTCCAACATCCCTGGGATGTGCTGGGTGGCCGAGGAACCGACGTCATTAACTAAATAAGAAAGATGGGCCACCTTTGACCGGGAACAGCCAAGTGGAGTCCGTTTAGTAACAAATGAACACCACGATGCATGAGAGATAAAGAGAAGAAAAAAAAAAACCCATCAGATGACAAATAAATAAATAAATGATGAAATGTTAGGTCAGTGTGATTTCACGATCACCGCAGAAAAGTAAATAAAAATCCTTTGATTATTTACATTTTGGGCTTGCTTTAGTAGTTTGTCATCTATTACCCGTTCTGTTTATAGAAAACACTGCTTTTGCAAAAACATGTTTGTAATGAAAAATAAAATCCATGAAAAAGGATTTCGTTGCAAAATAAACTTGTAGATTCATTACTCTTGGCAGCATTCTCTATAATAGCTTCATGTTTCTCAGAGACAAAAGTATGATGGGCCTTTTTAAAAATTTGGTCTTTTTTTTTTTTTTTTTAAGTCCACCTAATGTATTTATCTTCATAGGCATCAGGGGGAAAATCTGGGACCAATCAGTTTCTATTTTACTACAGGATAATTTATTACTATGCTAAGGGTTACCTATTTTTTTTTTCCCCAGTAAAACAACTAAAAATAGAATTGTCTCTCAAGCACAGACATATGCAATCAGGCTAAAAGCACAATGTGCCTACTCCTTATTCTAAAATAAGTTAATGGGATCCAAAATGCAACGTGTGTACAGTGAGGAAAAAGGGCCGTGTGTGACCGTGCTGTGCGAGGGTAGGATGTTTGCATTCGAATATGCATTGCATCCAGAAAGCTTTCTTTTCAGAAATGTAATTAGCTTTTTTATGAACTGGTAAATATAGTATATAGAACACCCAGGGGATTTCCCTATAGCCACATTTATTCCCACATGTCTCTGGGAATCATAAATGGTTGTCTCCCTCTGAAATGCATTAGGACAAATTGCATTAGGACATGATTGTGAATCTGATTAAGGTAGAACACAGTCGGTATTTTTTTTTTTTACCCCTTTGGGATGACCATGTTTTCGTATAACAACCAGAAGATGAAAAAGCCTTTGGCAAGATGTTTTAAAGGCATGTTTCATAACGCACATAAAAAATGTTCATGCTTATTCAAAAATTGGTCCATACCTTTAATTTCTGAATCTAGCCAAGACAAAGCTTGAAGCACAATATTCTCTAGTATAGAGCAGTTTTAGATACGATTTGAGGTGTCAATGAAAGCTTGTAAAAAAAAAAAAAAGGGATTTTCATGCATAATTTCTTCTAGGAGAGGAGAATCTGGTTGAAAGGATTATCCCTGACTAAAAATCTTTAAGAAAGCAAGAAAAATGACTTCATAGATGGTGGTAATACCTTATGGCAATTAGAATTCTTCATATTCTTTTGTGAAATAAAGGGTCAGCCATGAGGCAGTGCGTTTAGCCTCTACTATAAAACAGGCAGGTGACAGATATTCGACATTGACTAAACCTTGGATGATGGAAGGTGTTGAGAGGTTCTGAGATAGTGATGAGAGAGTAATAAGAATAATAAGGGAGATAAGAGAATATGAAATCATGGCAATGATCCACTTTTCTGAAAATTAAAAAAAAAAAAAAAAGATCAAAACCCGAGCAAGCTATTTTCAACTTATTGATTAACAAATGTGTCACGCGCGTGCGTGTGTGTGTGTATGTGTGTGCGTATGTGTGCATGTGCATGTGTTCTTTCATTTGTGGTCTTTCATTTTTGGAATGCAAGGTCGGTGATTCTCATACTTTGCTGCGTACTAGAATCAGCTGGTCAGATTCTGAAACTCCTACATCTGGACCACTCCTAGACTAATAAATCGGAATCTCTAAGAATGGAACCCAGTATCTATCATCATTCAAAAAAAAGTGCAGAGTAGATTCCAGGATGTAACCATGTTTGGGAACCAGTGCCTTAAGATTCCTCTGCGACCCAGAAACTAGGAGGTGAACTCTTAGCAAGATCCTCCAAGATCTGTTTCCCTAGCTATATAGTATTTCTTCTGCTTGGTTGATAGGCATGCCACACTGATTATGAAATATATTTTGCATTTCATCTCTGTCATAATTTCTGTAAGCATATGGTGTATGTGCAATGATTTCTGGTCAATTTGAGCTATAGATTTTCCTGGCTTTTGCTTACGGTTGGGCCTCTTATGCTTTACAGACATGAGTTTTGTCAGGAATTCTAGCCAGTTGGGCTACACCCCTGGAACACTGTCTTTATTTTATTAATCCCGATTTCCTCCGAGAGTTGGATCTCAGGTTTCACACTATTGCCATTGGTTATGGGCCTGCTCTCCCATGGGCCTGTTCTCCCAACAGAACTAATTGGAGACAAATCATTTTGTCTATGTTTGTTTATGTTATTGTTTTATTTTATTATTATTTTCTTTTGAGTATCATTGGCACACAATGTTTTTTGAATTGCAGGTGTACAATATAGTGTTATGCTATGTTTAACCCAAATGTAGATACCATCTGTCCTTTATTTATTTATTTATTTATTTATTTATTTATTTAAGGAAGAGAGAGAACGCAAGTGGGGGACAGAGGAGCAGAGGGAGAGAGAGAATCTTGAACAGGCTCCACCCACAGTGCAGAGCCAGATGTGGAGCTCGATCTCACACCCTTGGGACCATGATCTGAACTGAAATCAAGAGTAGGATGCTCAACTGACTGAGTCACCCTGGTGCCCCATTACCATCTGTCCTGATACATGGCTATTACAATGTCATTGTCTATATCCCTTCTGCTGTGCCTTTTCTTCCCATGAGTTATTTACTCCATAACCGGTTGCCCGTCTATCTTGATGCTTGACATTTTCAACCATCTACAGTTTTGCTATTGTGTCCGAGCTTTTGATTGGAGCTCCTTAGGTATTTACAGTGGCCCAGAGTTGCTGGGATGACGCAGAGAGTTGTGCTGTGTGTACAAACTATGTCTGTGCTCTGCACAATTTTATTCATTCATATTATAATCACTGTATATTTCTCTCTGTTGTTCAACAACCTTCTTCCTGTGCTTTTGGATATAGTACGTTGACTTGAATTTTCCTTCCGTGGTGACAGGCCCTAGAAGTTAAACAGTTTCTCTGGTTCTAGGGTGTTTTACTTTCATCTCCTTCCTACTGTTGAGTTTCAGCTGGTTTAATGACCAAGGCCCTCTGAGTTCTATATAACACTGGAAAAATAAAGTGCTTCTTTTGAATAAGAATCCGCAACACCTTTTTTGGAATTTTCAGAGTACTGTTGGTGGATAAGACATACATGTAATGAGTAATATAACAATTAAAGGGCTTCATCAATCAAACAGAAAAGTATATACTGTACCCTGTATATGAAAATGAAGGCAATGAGAAAAAAAATTCTTTTAAATATTTTTTTTTCAGTGACCTCTAACTACTCAACTGGTCACCCAAATCTAAGGAAAGGAAATTTTGCATTAAGATTTGCTTTGTGCGGCGGCTGGGTGGCTCAGGTGCTTAGATGTCTGATTCTTGATTTTTGCACACGTCATGGTCCCAAGGTCGTGGGATGGAGCCCCGTGTTGGGCTCCATGCTGACCATGAGGCCTGCTTAACGTTCTCTCTCTCTCCCTATACCCCTCTCCCCCATTCACGTTCTCTCTATCTCTCAAAACGAAAAAATATAAATAAACAAATGAAGAAGATTTTCCTTGTAATATCAAGTATTAGTTCTTTAGTCCATAGACACTATCAATGCTACTTAAAATAGCATGTCAACAAACAGTTTGGTACTGATCTGTGATGAGTTAAACTTGTAAATCATGTTACTGCTTCGTTCAATGAGAAAGGGTTGCGAAAAAAATTAGCTGAACAAAACTGTGCATCTATGAAAGTTGATTTACATTCTAACATAAGCTCATCATCTCACTAAAGACTACTTGCGAAAAGTTTTTAGAAATGTACTGGTTCGGGGATCACACCTGGTGTTCTTAATGACCTTGACAGGGACATTGTTTCACTTAAAAAAAGGATATATTGCTCTTTTGTTTCCTCATCCATTTTATGAATATATGAAGACCCTTTATGTACAAAGGCATCTGTGTTTAAGCAAACACAGATAAGTAAGCTATGATCCCTGCCCTAGAGAAGTCTCAATTAAACTCAACATAGTCATATATTGGCAGTAAACCAACCCATTTATAATAAAGGAAAACAAATTAGTATATTTAAAGACAGGGAGAGGTATGGCACCAAAGATTTGAAAATAGACACTTTAGGATTACGAATTTTCTTCTGTTTAATCTTATGAATGACATTTTGAATGAATTCAGCCAGGAACAGATATTAACAAATGGTTAAAATTACTTGCAGCAGAAATACAGTTTCGCATTGGGAGGACTATACTTTACTATTTTTTTCTCTGTTCAGAAAGTTGGCATACAAATCTAAAATTTCTTTATATTAAATAAATATATATGGATACATTTTAAAAACTACTCAAATTAAAATATTTTCCCTGCTTCATCTTAACCCGTTATAAACAAACATATCTATATATATATGCAAATATATGTATAAGTATACATATACTTATTTATTAAGGATAAAGTCTATTTTACTTATTTTTAAATGTATTTGTGTATGCGTGTATTTCTCTATTCGTTTTGAGAGAGAGATAGAGTGAGAGCAGGGGAGGAGCAGAGAGAGGGAGACAGAAAATCCCAAGCAGGCTCCGCACTGTGAGTGTAGACAGAGCCTGATGCGGGGCACAAAACCCATGAACTGTGAGTGAGACCTGAGACAAAATCAAGAGCCAGACACTTAACTGATGCCAGGTGCCCAAAGATAAAGTCTATTTTAAATGTTTATTTATGGGGGCACCTGAGCGGCTCAGTCGGTTAGGCGTCCGTCTTCGGCTCGGGTCATGATCTCGCAGTTTGAGAGTTTGAGCCCCGTGTTGGGCTCTGTGCTGACAGCTCTGAGCCTGGAGCCTGCTTCAGATTCTGTGTCTCCCTCTCTCTGTCCCTCCCCTGCTCACGCTCTGTCTCTGAATAATAAATAAACGTTAAAAAAATGTTTATTTATTTGAGGTGGGGGGAGAGAAAGTGAGCTTGAGTGGGGAAGGGATAGCAGGGGAGAGAGGGAGAATCCCAAGCAGACTCCGCTCTGTCAGCTCAGAGCCTGACGCAGGTCTTGAAGTCACGAACCCGGAGACCATGACCTGAGCAGAAGTCAAGAGTGGGAGGCTCAACCAACTGAGCCCCCCGGGTGCCCCTGCATGTATTTATAATCATCAATTTATTAACATACAATGATATAATGAAACACTGCAGCCATAGCAACTAGAATATTCAAAATCTATTGGCCCACACTGACTAGGAAATATACTGCATGTGATTAATATACATTAATTATTTCTTACAGCAGACTGGAATCTCCTTAAGTATAGAATTTATGTTTCATTCATGGTGGTATCTTCCATAGTATGCAGCCTGCTGCTTGAGCCACGGTAGATGTTTGATAAATAGATGTTGCACAGCACTACCACTAATGTACTAATGACAAAAATAACAATTTATATTACTATCACTTACAAAATGCCAGGATTTGTGCTAAGTGAGTTGTGTAGATTAATTTTTTCAACTGTAAAAGAATTTCTCTTTCTAGGTGCCCTTGTTACCCCCTTTTTTCAAATGAGGAACTTAGCCAAGATTTTCACAAAGTGGAGCTAGATGATAATACTGATTTGGAAGAAATTGCAGAAATAGACTTATCCTTAAGACGCCCCCTTCAGATCTAACAGTCTTCGGTGTTGCTATCACCTCTAAACTTCTAATTCCAAGAAGAAAAAGCCGACCAGCCTAGCATGGTTCAGGGAATCACCCCTCGGGCCCGTGACTTTGTCAAGGAAAGTAAAGGATTATGTTTCCCCTGTTCGGTATCCCTTTTGTTTTCTTATGGTAACGGCATCTCAAATTCTCAACGCAGACACAGCCTTTACCACTTCCAGTTCATGCACCTCAAGTCATAGGGTGAACATTTCGCTAATCCGTGTCAGTCCCAGGAAATTTGTCGGAAGTCTTAGCATAGCTGTGTTCTCTGCCAGCAGTCACGTTTGCCAGGATCAGGGAAGATCCTGGGCAAGAAGGAGAGAAGAGGAAAGACGTTCTTACCAGCGTCGACTGAGCATTTGCATCTAGACGTGCCCAGACTCGTATAACAGAATTTTAGCCATTTTCCCTTCGGTTTCTGCCACTAGCAACGAAAAGATGACATACAGAAGTACTGTCCATCTTTAGGGAGCGTTGTCACCAGGCAGCTTCCAGTCGACCTCTCCTTCATAGGCTGCCTCAGATTCAAAGAGCTACATTTCCCTGAGGTCATGCTATACTCAAGGCAGCCCCAATCCTAGGACTAAGCAGGGTGGGAGTGGGAAAACTGAGCCTTTTTCCTGCAATATAAGGCAGACAAATCAATACTCCCTCCAGAATTTCCTGCCTAGTTAGGAGACGTGGTCATGTACCTTTCACTGTGTAGCTTTTGCCATATGCAATGTTGTTTCCTTCTCCTTTAATTTGTAGATAATGACCCTTAATAAGTATCTTATGCCTTAAACTCTTGGTGTTTGCTTCCAGAGGACCCACCTTGCAGCAATAAGTAGCAGAGAAGTGGATACAGACACAGAAAACTTGGGATAAATTTTTAGGCTAAGGATCAGCCTAAAGATTTATAATGAATAAAGGGAATGAGAACAAGAAGGCAATGTAAATAAACTAAAATGGCTGTCTCAGGGCGCCTGGGTGGCTCAGCGGGTTAAGCGTCCGGCTCTTCATTTCGGCTCAGGTCATGATCTCCTGGTTTGTGGGATCGAGCCCCACATCAGGCTCCTTGCTGACAGCACGGAGCTTGTTTGGGATTCTCTCTCTTCCTCTCTCTCTGTCACTTCCCTGCTCATGCTCTCTCTTACTCTCTCTCTCTCTCTCTAAATAAATAAATATACATTAAAATAAAATAAAATAAAATAAAATAAAATAAAATAAAATAAAATAAAAAATCTCTGTCAGGCCAATGGATAATTCTCTAAAGTCTTATTATTGTGTATGTATTAAATAACACTTTCTAAAAAATGGCATCCTAAAGATTTCCATTATAGTCTGAGCGATCAAGAATTGCCCAGGAATGAATAAACTTATATTTCCTCTATTTCAAAATTAATAGAATCTTACCGGAAACTTTGAAATAGGAGATAAAATAGAACTGTTCGCTTTAATAATTTAATAATTTATTTTCTAACCTTTGGTGTTTGAAGATCCAAATAAATGTAAGATAAATTTAGTGATTGAGAGGAATGGATAGACTTTAAACAAGGTTGATTAATAACGGGTGTGTGTGATAAGGACTCCAGTGAAAGATGAAACAAATCACTAAAGGAAAATTGGGCAAGATGCTGTCTCCAGGAATCCTAGAACATGTTAATGGATTTTATGAAGGTTTTAAAAATAGGATTTATAATAAACTGTGCTAGGTTTTACGGTTATATTCCCTTTAATGCATACAGAAATTCCTGTATGTACTTTCCCGAAGTTTAATCTCACATTTGGAGGATCACGGTAAATACAGACAAAGCAAGAGCAGATATTTCTAAGAGGGTGTTTATAGCTACTTTGTTTTTTATTGTGTGCTTCTGATAGTTCTCTTTTCAACTGTGGAGCCAGGGAACACGCAGTAACAGCATTCTTTAATCAGATACCTCAGCAACCTGCTGAGGTTGCTTTTTTGTCTAAACACAAGCCAAGAGTTTCCTGTCTTATTTCACAGATTTTTTTTTAGAGGGAGACGTCCCCCCTTCTTCCCCTATCTCTTTAAGTAGTGGCCTCTGTGCAAATGTCTCACAGCCTTCTGAAATACATACTCTCTGTCGGGGGTTCCTCTTTCCTCTCCATCAGAGTAGAAATGTTGCGCACAGCAGACATGCATAGTTCCTAAATTTAGCGGTTTGTGGGAGAGGAGAGAAACAGAACACCGCGCAGTGAGTGGATTATGCAGATCAGAGAAGATAAGTGTTAAAATATTGATTTCTTCCCCATTTTATGAGCTCAACCTATCATTATCAATGTGGCCACCAGCTCCTACAATATTGAAAGAGGTGTTTCACTAATTGCAAGACTGGACCCACTAATTGCAGGGCTGAATTAAACTGTATCTTTAATCATTTAGCCAAGTGCTCATCTTCAGTGGTTGACAAGATGAAAGTTAATGATCCCAGGGCACTTTAACGTGTCAGGAAGCCAGTTGTTACTTGCTTGGGTCAATAAAATATCTACCCATGTGCTATGGAAAAATTATTATCAAGGTGCCAACAGTCCTCTATTTTTCCTTCTTTATTTAAAAGAAAAAGAAACAACTTTTGAGAGGAAAGATGTCCACTGAATACAAAACTACTTAGATCCATCCAATTGCTAAGACAGATGATCGTTCTTATCTCTACAGTGTATTTCAAGGTGTCACAGTGCCTCATCATTTGGTAATTTCATTCCATGCTTTATCTAGTTTCAGAAAAAGAAGCTAATCCTTTTTTTTTTTTTTTTGTATTTCAGTTTTATACAAGTTATTGATGCTGGCATTAATTTGTGACTGATGATTTTCATAAGAGGTGGGTTTTATGCATGCATTGATGGATCTCACTGAAGTGACAATTTTAAGTGCCACTGAGGATACCAGTCAAGAAATGTGAATTCCTCACTACAGTTCTCTGGAGAACAACAGTTTAATGGTTGGCACCTTTACTTTTTCTCCTGAATGGTATAATGAACGCTTCAGGGAAAATACTCATGCCTAGTATTTTTGGATCTCTTTTTTCCTTGGAAAACAATGCCTTTTGGATAATTAAAAGACAAGGGCAAAGAACAAGGGGAAAAGGATAATGTGACATAAGAAGGATGCAGATATAACAAAGCTAATGTTCCTTTGCTCCTTTCTTTTTCACAATTTTTGCAAAGACCGATAGATTTTCTTCCGAAGATGGGAGCAAGATTCAATCACTACGTTTCTTTTATTGCGGAGAAATGAAACAGAGGCTTGCAGGTGAGAGCTCCCAACAGAGAAATAAAAGCAAAGAGGCTTTAGCAGGCCACAGAACTCAAGTTCAGTAGAAAGTAGGGTCAGCATGTGCTAGGAAATCAATGATATGGAGGCTACTCTGTTTCTCCTACAAAGTAAATTCTGCTTGCCTTCCATGTGATGTATTTGTTTACTTACTTACTTACCTATTTAATTTCTATGTTTGATTGTATTTTCTCACATATAAAACTTAATTTAAACCTATTTAATTTCTATGTTTGATTGTATTTTCTCACATATAAAACTTAAATTAAACCTATTTAATTTCTATGTTTGATTGTATTTTCTCACATATAAAACTTAATTAATGTGTTTTTGATAGACATGACTGATTTCTGGGGCTTGCAAGAGACGGAGAACAGCCATGTGCTTGCCTCCTGCTTCCTTTTTTGTTTTTTGATTTTTGCTTTCCCAGTTTCTTCTGGTTGGTCTTCTATTTTTAGCCACTCATATAGGAGTCTCACCATCACCTTAACAATATCAGTTCCCCAGAATTCTGAGCTTGGTCTTCCTATCATTTAGCTACACATTATTCCTTGGAAATCTTTTTTTTTTTTTTCCATAGCTTAAAATAGCGCCTCTCGTTCTAACCCTCCAAGTCTTGCTTCTGAACCCCAAATCCATAAATTCAATTCACCAAATATCTCCATGTGAAGGTCTTAGCTCAAGTTCAACATGGGGCAGCTAAAGTGATCACTAATCAGATCTGTCATCAGATTCTTTTCACGTCTCTTATTGAATGGCATGCACATCCATTAAGGTGTCCAAGGAATAAGGCTGGTAGGCATAAATCTTGATTTATTCTATTAAGGTCCAAATTAAATCTGTGATGAATTTATGTGGATTCACTCTTCTGAATATCTCTCCGATGTGTCCTCCTTTGCCACCCCATGGCCACTGGATTAACCTTCACTACCCCTGTGGCCACTGGATTGTGCAACAATCTCCTAGTTGTTCTTCCTCAAGTCAGTTCCTATCTGCCTCCAATTGTCCACACTGGCAGGGTGTTTGGTCTGAAATGATTTTCATTTCCATTTTAGTACTTAAGACTTTTAAACAACTGCCCTTTTGTTTTCTGCTCCTGCCACCTGTTTGAAAAATCTCTAAATCCTTAACTTGGCCTGCAAGATCTTTTATGATTTGAGCTCCTCCTACTTATTCAACATCAATTCCTGTCTCTCTCTCTCTCTCTCTCTCTCTCTCTCTCTCTCTCTCTCTCAATCTTGTTCTTCTTTCAGGGATGCAGAAGCAGTCTTAGTTCCCAGAACATGCTAGATTGTAGTGCTGCTCTGAAATTTCATTCCCTCTCTTCCTCTCATGTGGGATCCCTACCTTTACCCACCATCCCCAAACACCTCACATTGTCTTCATCCTTCAAAATCAGTTCTTATCTGACCTCTTCTAGGGACCTATTACTAATCTCCAAGCACGGTTGGCCTATGTGCCCTTATAACACAGTGGGTTTATCTCTCTTACTTCTGTCTGGTGCCTACACCTCTCTGCTGGGATGGTTTAGTTGTGAGCTCAATGGAAAAGAGATAGTGTCATTTTTATCCTCTGAAAAGCCAGCACCTAACATAATCACTAGTACATATTGATCGTGTGTACAATATTGTAGTAAAAGTATGCTCTTTTCTTTTTTTTTCTTTTAAATTTTTTTTTTAACGTTTATTTATTTTTGAGACACAGAGAGACAGAGCATGAACAGGGGAGGGGCAGAGAGAGAGGGAGACACAGAATCTGAAACAGGCTCCAGGCTCTGAGCTGTCAGCACAGAGCCCGACGCGGGGCTCGAACTCACGGACCGCGAGATCGTGACCTGGCTGAAGTCGGACGCTTAACCGACTGCGCCACCCAGGAGCCCCAAAAGTATGCTCTTTTCTATGGAAGGGAGCTACATATTTGAGGTGACAGTGTGTAGAAAGAAGTATGAATAACTTAAATGAGATGTAGGAAAAATGCAATCACAGTTTACATCCAGAACAGTACTGCCCTCACATAAAAGCACAATCCAACGATATTTATTTAGAAAAATAAAAAGAGGTTGTTTTTTTTAAATCAAAAGTTTTATTTAGAAAAGTAGGTTTTCTTCCTATTCATGAAGTGAAAGAATAATTTAGACATGACATAGGACACAGAGAAAAGGTGTGGAATGAAGAGCTCCTATATAGATCCAAGGAGGTGACAAAGAGGTTTCAATTCATAAAATACAGGTGAATCCAAGAGGAAGCCACTAGGCGACTATATTTTTACCCATTTGTTCTAAGGTAGTTGCCTTAAAGTTATGGTAAACATACAGTCCATCTTTTCAAGCACAGTTCCAATCTCAAATTTGGTTTTTAAATCGCTACTTCTAGGCTCAGAAGATGTGATCATTTATTTCAGATTCCTTGAATGATACGCGCGCACGCACACGCAGTCTGTACCACGGATATTCCAGTAGTCTTTGGCAGAGACAGTCACAATGACAATTTTACTAATGACTTAATTGTAGCTATGACTTCATGAAAGAAGAGATATAAATTGAAGCATTTATAAGTACAACAAGAATCTTCTTGAGTAACCTAGACAGAGATAAATGATTACACTTTAAAGGTATTTCTCATCTATTCATCATTATTGAAAACTCAACTCCGTGGCATTTAAAACGGAGATTTTGTCCCTTTCAAATGCCTATGATTTTTATAGATAATAATTTCAAAATTTCCCACTCTAAAATGTTGAGAGACCATCGTCTTACTAGATTTAATAAACATGTTGGAGTTAAATATTAATTGATCTTGAACTTGTTATAAATATAACTATCAAGCTGATATATTGCTTCATTTCAAAGTAAAGACTCTAAATGTTTTATTTACATGAGACAGTTTATTAGACTCATTGAAATTCTCTTCCAACATTCAAACAGTAGCTGTTCACATCTACCTATACTTGCCCTATTTCCCAAAAAGAATCAAAGAACTACACTTATTCGGTAAGAAGGAAGAAAGCCATTTCCAATGTTATGCTTTCTTAAAGATCCCAGTGGATGCGGTTGGCAAATCAAATTTTGCTATTATATCTATAAAAAAGGGAGCGATCGTTAGTATTCGTGAACTGCTTCACTAGTTTGTATGTTCCTGTGACACGAAGTATGTAATGACTCTGAGTCTCAATTCATTGGCCATAATGTGGGAAAATACAGAAACGAATGGAAAGTGATTTCTCAGCCCATTCTGTCATGGCAGTTCCTTTTGGTATGATTTAGGAAACTACAGGCAGTAGAAAAGCCTCCCTTTTAAATGTCAAATACAAGATTCATTTCTGTACAGCTTTAATCCAAATGTCAGAGTTCTGAGCTGAACCATCAATCTCACCAGAACTTTCCAAGCTTTACGCATCAAAATTGCTGTCCTTTAAAAGAGAAATCCTAGTTTCTGGGAATACCCAATATTCAATTTGCATGATGCTGAAGAAATGCATCCCTCAAGGAGCAAGATAGGTTCAACGTCTTCTGTACATATCACCATTCCAGAGAGGGGTTAGAGGGTACTCTAATCTTACCAGAAGAAGGCCTAAAGGTAAATTAAGAGTATTTCCTTCTATAACTGAAAGTTATTTTTTTCAGGGACTTCTTATTTATTTTCCTATCCCCTGTTTCCTCAATACACAACTATGTTCTTTGGTCCTCAACCTAAAGCCATTTACACTTTGTCAAGGCAAAGTGACCCAGGTTTGCTTTCCATAATTTAAATGTCCCTGTGGTGTTCACTGGAGAGTCCAAAGGGTGTGTGGGACCCTAGTCTCCGCGGAGATGCACAATGAAGCAAAGCTCTCTACTTCCCACCCAGAAGAGCCAGAAAACAAACATGCAAGAGATTTGACTCCAAAAACAAAACAAACAAAAAATGAAGACAACAAAGTAAACAAAGATATGACTAATGTCCCAAAATACCCAAATAACTTTAATGTGTTCTGTGTTTGCCAATTCAAGTGGACGTCAAAATTATTTTACAGTGTTCTGAAAACAAAACCAAGCTATTCCTTTAGATACATGGAGACCTACCAGGTAATCTTCAGCCTACACCCTAGATCATTCAGTACTGGAGCAGAACATGCGTTGTGGGTCTTCCCCGCCCAGCTGAGAAGATGCACTATGTGGAATTCAGAGAAGAAAGACAGCGACTAAACATTTAAGACTCAATCGGCAAGTGCCATTGGAGCACAGTCCTCCGGGAAGAAGGTTGCTCTTCCTCTGTAAAGGATTCTTCCAGAGATCATTTCGTTTTAATGTCTATACCAAGAAGTTTTTCCTTGGCTTGTATGTCTATGGGGGAAAGAAAGTTCTGTCATCACGTGTGCATGGAAAAGCCAATTAACTAGGAATTCTTAAATTTGAAAATTGTAAGCATTAATCTTCAGTTATACTACACGAAGAAATTACATATAGGATGATGATTGCATCCTCATTTTCATGAAACTCTGGGAAGATATTAAAGAAACTTTCCGTTGATTATTGTAAACAAACAAACAAACTGAAATCTGCTTTCTCTGGATATTCATCTGCAACTTTGTTTTTAGTGTGTGGGTGGGACTATATACAACAGACATATGACATGTAAACAAGTATCCCTTCTTTAGTTCCTTTCTTTGTTTTCTTCTTTTTAAAGTGATTTTATTACTTTTATTATTTTTAAGTTTATTTATTTTGAGAGAGAGAGAGAGAGAGAGAGAGAGAGAGACTGAACCGTGAGTTCATGACCTGAGCCAAAACAGAATCAGACACTTAACCAACTGAGCGACCTAGGTGCTCCTATTTTCTTATTGATATACAATGTAGATGCCAGCTCCATGGGCACCAATGAATTGGTGTAGTACAAGAAGTAGAGAACTGAAAGTTATTTTTCACGGAGGCTGCTAGGAAAATGCTTGGCACCAAAGTGGCGTGGAATGGTGGTGGGAGTGGGGGAGGGGAGGGGCATATTTTTACTAAGAAGCATGGACTAAAGACAGTGAATGGATTACCCAGAGCCCAATAGGAATTCACGGACTTCCAAATCTCAATACTGAGAATGGAGATTGTTTGGCACGAAATGGATGGCTCCACTCATTAGATTCTAAGCTTTTGAGAACAAATGCATTGTTGGTCCTGTGTATCGTGGCATCCCATTCATGGGAGTGGATAAAGTGGACACAGAACACCTATTTCTAAAATTAAGTAATGTAGTCATCAATAGTGATTTCTCCAAGGCTGCCCAAGAGAAAATATCTGGTCTATTTATACAACTTGGAGAAATAAATAGTGAATACTCATGGTTTTCTCTTAATTTGTGATAGAGGTTGGGCTCACCAGGGGAAACGGCTATACCAGTAAGTGGTCCCTGATGAGAATGAAGAAATGTTCTCAAAGCAAATCTAAAGACAATGCTATGTTTCTACACATAGAATACTTCTGACACCAAATGTATGATTTTTTTTCCCATACCAATCAATCCTCTAACTCTCCAGATACCAACTGGGTGTCCTACAATTAAGTTCAATTATTCTACAAACTACCCAGGATTAATGCAGACCCCACAGGATAAGGACTCAGTCCCACAAGCCTATCCCCACTTCAAATGCCAAAGGCAAGTTCCAGGCCTCTCATATTTCTGACCAACCAGTTATAAATCAGAGGTTCCCATGACCCTCTCCTTGGGTTTGATAATTTTCTAGAATGGCACAGAGGACTCAGGAAACGTTGCCCTATATTACCAGTTTGCTGTAAGGATACAACTCAGGAAAAGCTGAATGGAAGGGATGCATAAAGCAAGGTATGTGGGCAGGAGTGTATGCAAGGCCACCTTGTTCTCTCTGAATACACCAGTCTCCAAGCAACTCAGTACATTCACCAACCTGGAAGCTATCTAAACGCCATAGTTTAAGGGTTTTTAAGGAGGTTTCATTATGCAGGTGAGATGATTGAATCGTTGCCCCTTGGCGATTAGTTCAGTCTCCAGCCCCTCTCAACTCCCCAGAGGTCAAGGGTGAGACTGAAAGTTCCAGTTTTCAAATCTGATGGGCAGCCTGCATCCAGAAACTATTTAGGGGACCCCAGCCAGGAGCCATCTCATTAGCATACAAAAAGACACTATTGTCACACCAGAGATTCCAAGGGTCTTTTAAGTTCCTGTCACTCAGGAAATTACAAGAGTTTTAGGAGCTGGTGCCAGGAACTAGGCATCAAGGCCAAATATATTTATATTTTTGTTATATCACCATATCACAGATGCAAACTTTGATGCATTACTCCTGTGTGAAAAACAGGCACTGGTAAACACCTCTGAATAATAAACGCAAGGAAACCACTAGAGTTCCCACAATTAAAAGCAAATAGTATTGACCAGTGATAAAAACTTGGTAATGGACACCGCAGACTTTCTGAAGCTTGTACCAAGACTCCTGGTGGGGGTAAAGTTCTGATTTTCCAATGCAGTGAGTAGTGCAAGCACATTATCAGTGAAAAGACACCCTTGTAAATCCAGGGTGCCAAGAAAGACATGCATAATATTTGATATATGTATATATTTGAAGTTGGCTTCATGCCCAGTATGGAGTCCAACACAGGGCTTGAACTCACGACTCAATGAAACTAAGACGTGAGCTAAGGTCAAGAGTCAAATGTTTACCCAACTGAGTCTCCCAGGTGCCCTTATTTATTTATTTATTTATTTATTTATTTATTTATTATTTTGTTTTGAGTTAAGACAGCTCATCCAAGGGTCCTACAGACCAGCTTTAGGATGGAAATATTTACTATTATATTTATTTCATTAAAAAATTTTTTTAATGTTTATTTTTGAGAGAGAGAGAGACAGAGTGTGAGCAGGCGAGGGGCAGAGAGAGGGAGACACAGAATCCGAAGCAGGCTCCAGGCTCTGAGCCATCAGCACAGAGCCCTATGCGGGGCTCGAACCCATGAACTGTGAGATCATGACCTGAGCCGAAGTCAGACACTTAACCGAGTGAGCCACCCAAGCGCCCCTCTGCTTTGATTTTCGATGTTGTGGCACACAATATTAGAGTCGAGGTGGTAAATTTGAGGAAATTGATTTAAAACAGCATTATATGAGTTAATAAGGTCAATCACTACTGTACTATAAAAAAGTCTTATGGTAACTTTATAAGCATCCATGTTTAAAAAAACTTGTTTACTGTTTCATTCGAACCACTGGAGGGGTTCTCTTCACTTTTTCATATATCAAAGTGGTAAAATTTCTGCATAAAAAGTCATAATCTCTTTTTTTTTCTATTATTACTTTTGAGGTTGAGCTATAACCTTCACATTCTGTCTCTGCTTTGTCCATCATATTCATAATGATACCAGAATGCACATTCATTGAAGTAGCAATGCATTTTACAATTTTCTCAAAACTTAGAGGCACACATCAGGGTTTTGCAATTACGGTTCTATACATGTTAGCAAACCCAAAGGAAAACTACCGATCATCATTTTTAGACACCAAAATCTCCCTGAGTTTCTGAATGCATAATTACTGTGTCTCGTGTGTGACAGAATTTGAGAACTGAAGGAATCTAAGACATCACCCAGCCCAGGACTTCTCAGGCTCGCTAAAGCACAAAAAGTAAGTGGGAAGCTTTTTTAAAACAGATCCCTGAAGCTTTCCTAGAGTTTTTATTTAGTGTGTCCGGATAATGGTAAGAGGTATCTATATGTCTGTGGCTAAGACTATGTATCTACATTTCTTATTGGCATATATCTGTATCTGTTATTTATCTATCCATCATCCATCTATCCATATCAGTGTCTATTATTTATCTACCTGTCATCTATCTACCTGTCTATTAATACAGCTGACAAGACTGGACTGTGAACAAAAGCTGCCAATGAAACCATTCTACACTGGCTATGCCACTGAGAACGTTAGTTTGTACTGGCACCCTTAGCTAGGGAGATGTGCTTATATAGCTTGCTTCGTAAAATGTTAGCAAACAAACAAAAAAAAAGGCAGTAGGAACTGAGAAATGTCTGTATTGTACCTTAAATTATATATAGCCATTAGTTTATGGTCTTACTCCCTTTGCTGCGTTGACTAGCCCCTTAAGGTACGGAAAGTGCAAGATGTTCTATTTCCCTGTGCAACTGGTCAGCATTCAGCACAGTTCGGACCCACAGTAGGTGCTGACTGAGTGTTTGTTGAATGCAACTGACTATGCTTGCCTTCTTCAATGAGAAGTAAAACAGGGGCAGAAAGAAAAGAGTATGGCGAGGTAACCCCCCCCCATTTCCATTATTTAGGGACTAATTATCATGTTTCTCCATGCCCTGTACTACCTATGCCTAACTCATTTCACTGCTCATTAGCACCTTCGCCACACCAGAGGGTAGACAGGAGTTAATAAAGTGATTGTCAGGAATAACATGCAAATTAGCCATGCTGGTTTGGTAGGTAAGTAGTCTGCAAATCTTGATTAACAGGAGGCTTTGGGATTACCTTGGAATTTTCACTGTTATGTATCCCCCTGTTGGTGAACGTATACAATCCAGAGCAGAGACTTGGTCTACAGGTCTTTGGAATAAAAAAAAAAAATCAGCATCCCCTGGCTGTCTGGCCACCTGAGCTGTGATAGGTGGTGGCCCCTCAGAGAAAAGAGATGCGAAGGAGCTTGGCAGACTGAAAGGCCTTGAAGCAAAATTTGTAATCTGATTGGCAAGCGGTTTAATAAAGCAGAAGTGGAGTTCTGTGTGTGTTCTCTATGATACTACAGTCGAATCCCCGTGTCAGCATTTTGTACAGCTGCAGCCTGTTAATTGTGCAAGCTGGAGGACATCCTGAAGGGTCATTATTGTAATTTAAATGGGGAGAAAAGCTTAGGTAAGGACCGCTACATCAGCAAAAGAGGAAGGATTAGAATTTGGAATGTGAGGTTCACCTAGTCGTGTGTTTTATATCCCATACTCATGGTAGGAATCGGGCAGGAACAGGTTGACCTATCGTCAGCATCTGTTATCTATCTATCTGTCTATCACCTGTCTACCTATCATCTATCTCTCTACCTGTGTTCTTAAAGCTGTCACGGAGAACCTCATGTACGGCCAATTTGGGGAATCACTGATTAATTTGATTTTTCATTTTAATGCCATAATAATTAAGATCCACAAAGACTGTGTTGCAGTCAGGTTCTTTTCTGAGCTGTGACAAGGAGACCTAAGTCTCTTGATTCTCACTTCAGCATCCCTTTTGTTTCTATTTCATAAATCAAAAAGAGATAAAAGTACAAAGGAAAAATGAAAACAATTCTCAAATGAGAACAGAGTGAAATCTGGAAAACAGAAACAATCAAAAAGTCAATTTTTTTTTCTTCTTTGGATAAAGGAATCATCTAAAAACTAGTTGAAGACAAACTTTTTAAAATGTTTCGATATGGGGAGCCTGGGTGGCTCAGTCCGTTGAGTGTCCGACTCTTAATTTCCACTCAGGTCCTAACCTCACAGTTTGTGGGATCGAGCCCCACCTCGGGCTCTGCGTTGATAGCATGGAGCCGGCTTGGGATTCTTTCTCTCCCTCTTTCTCTCTGTCCCTCCCCTGCTCATTCTCTCTCTTCCTCTCTCTCACAATAAAT
The DNA here is from genome assembly GCF_028749965.1 of Puma concolor. Taxonomy (NCBI): domain Eukaryota; kingdom Metazoa; phylum Chordata; class Mammalia; order Carnivora; family Felidae; genus Puma; species Puma concolor. The sequence goes on from NC_141671.1 coordinate 19,465,487, forward strand.
AATCAAACATTAAAAAAAAATGTTTTCATTTCGAAGGAAATGCAAAGAATGCAAAGGAATAGCAGGTGGGGAAATCTGAATTTTCACTCAGATACCACAAAATGGCAAGTAATTTTGTGAATTCATCCCAGTCTAGAACCTAAAGACCAGCTTTAAAGAACCAGAGATAAGGCGTTAATTTGTGTATTTGCTTTGCTTTGTTTTTTAAATATCTCAGGCCCAGATGACCAGGTTTACATTAACTTGAAGTCACAAAAGCCATAAATATAACCCAGGATCCCAATTTATTCGTTTAAATGAGGAAGAGATCAGAGTAACAGACTAGCAGATAATGTTTGCTTAAGCAGTTCAGCGTAATCAATCACAGTGGCTGTCATAAGCAGGAAGTTGCTTGGTGGGTATAAAATAAAAGAGAAAAGTATATAACCCCATGGAAGTATCACCTGGCTAAGGTTGCTAGTAGTTTCCTTTTCCATAACGTGGTGTTTCTAAGTGGATAGGGCCATTTCGGAGGTTTGCAGGATACTTCTGGGTGGAAATAGTGAAAAAAGAAAGTAGATTTTCTATTAGTTTCTTCCTTTTAAAATTTAAAATTTTAGCTCCTTTTACTTAACCTAATGTTTTCGAGTGTAATCCAATGTTGTAACATGTCTTAATACTTCATTCTTTCGAATAGTTTTCTGTTGTATGGATACACCCCCTTAGTTGACTCATGCGTCAGCTGAAGGATATTTGAATTATTTCCACTTTTTTTTTGATATTGTAAACAATGCTGCCATAAACGTTCACATACAGGTCTTTATGTGGACACATATTTTTAATCATTCTGAAGTAAATAGCTAGGTGTGGGATTGCACAGTCGTGTGTTAACTCTAAATTTAACATTTTGAGAAACTGGGGAACTGTTTTGTCAAGTGCCTGCACCATCGTAAATTGCCACTAGCTATTTGTTACTGTCTGTCTTTGTGATCACGAACATCCTAGAGGTGTGAAGTGATATCTCACTGTGGCTTTGATTTGCATTTCCCAGGTGACTAATGATATTTAACATTTTCACATACTTATCGACTGTTTCCATGTGCTTATTGGCCATTTCCATATCTTCATTAGATATGTCTATTCAAATCATTTTTCCATTCTTAAATTGGATTTTTTTTTGCCTTCTTGCTACTTATAAGAGTTCTTGGTATAACCTGGATACAGGTCCCTTGTTATATAAATGTTTTGCAAATATTTGCTCCCAATCTGTAGACTGCGTTTTACTTTAAAAATTTTGACTTTTGTTGCACAAATTATTTGAATTTTAATAAGGTTCAATTAATCAATTCTTTGTGTATTTTGGTGTCATATCTAATAACATTTTGCCCAACACAAGATCATGAACATTTTCTGTTTTCCTATTAGAAGTTTTATGGTTTTAGCTTTGATCTATGATACATTTTGACTTAACGTTTTTTTTAAATTTTTAAATGTTTATTCATTTTTGAGAGAGAGAGAGAGAGACAGAGAGTGAGTGGGGGAGGGGCAGAAAGAGAGGAAGATACAGAATTCGAAGCAGGCTCCAGGCTCTGAGCTGTCAGCACAGAGCCATGCAGGGCTTGAACCCACAAACCATGAGATCATGGCCTGAGCCAGGTTGGATGCTTAACCGGCTGAGCCACCCAGGTGCCCCGTGACTTAACTTTCTATATGGTGTGAGGTAAGGATGAAATTTTATTGCTTTCCAAATGAATACATAGTGGTCCCAGCACTATTTGTTGAAAAGACCATCCTCCCGTTGATTGGTCTTAGCATCTTGTTGAAAGCAATTGACCATAAATGTAAGAGTTTATTTCTGGATTCTGAATTTTCTTCTACCAATATAAATTTCTATCCTTTTACCAATACCACATATAACCATAACATTGTACTGGGTTTTGAAATTGTAAAGTGTTAAGTTGTCCAATGTTGTTATTCTTCTCCAAGATTGTTTTGGCTACTCTGGGTCCTTTACATTTCCATATGAATTTCAGAATGAACATTTCAATGTATGCAAAATAGGCAGTTATTGGTGACGGGGGCTGCATTGAATCTACAGAATGATTTTGAGACTACTGCCATGTTAACAGGATTATGTCTTCCAATTCATGAACATGGGATGACTTTCCATATTTACCTAGGTTTTTCTTTAATTTCTTTCAACAATATTTTGTGTTTTTTAAGCCACAATTCTTGTACTTCTTTTGTTAAGTTGAATTCCGAGAGGTTTTTTTTTTTTTTTGATGCTATGAATGGAATTTTTTTTTTAATTTAATTTTGGATTCTCTATTGCTATTATTTCAAAATGAATTTGAATTTTGGGTATGGGACTGGGTTTCTACAGCTTTGATGTAATCATGTATTAAATTGTAGCACGTTTTAATAGACTCCTTAGGATCTTTCATATAGGAGATCATGCATTGTGTAAATAGAGTTTTACATCTTCTTTTCCAACATAAATGCTTTCTATTTCTTTCTTTTCACTAATTTCCATGATTAAAATTTCCAGTACGATGTTGAAAAGAAGTGGTGAGTGAGAACATCCTTGTACTGTTCTCAATCTTAGCAGGAAAGCCTTAATTGGTTCACCATCGAGTATGATATTAGCTGAAGATTTTTTTAGGCACTTGTCTAAATGCCTTCTACATATTATTTCTTTGAACCTTTATATTAGCAATGTGAGTAAATTTGTACTAGAATTTCTATCTTATAGGGCAGAAAACTGTCACATAAGTTAGTTAGGTGGTTGATCTGGAATTTATTTTTTTTTAATGTTTATTTATTTTTGAAAGACAGAGATAGAGCACGAACGGGGGAGGGGCTGAGAGAGAAGAGACACAGAATCCGAAGTGGTCTCCAGGCTCTGAGTTGTCAGCACAGGGCCTGACCTGGGACTTGAACTCACGAACTGTGAGATCATGACCTGAGCCGAAGTAGGACTCTTGACCAACTGAGCCACCAAGGCACCCCAAGCCAGAATTTAAATAAGAAAATCTTTTATATTGTCTCAATAATTACTAGTTAAATGACATTCACTGAAACTATAGTTAGCTTAAATGTAAAAAACTAATTTATAAAATCAACATAATTGTGCATGAGTTTTATGATTTAATGATTTATTGATTGTAAACTGTAAGCAGCTGACTGATTTTCCTGTTTCAAGAAGTTTTAGATCTTAAGATGACAAATAAAATAATAATCTTAATAGTCCAAAGATTAAAATCACTTGTATGAGCCTAATACTGTTTACTGTATGATAATATATATATATATATTTATACTACATATATATATACATATAAATTAATATTTTAAGGTTTCTTATACTTCTGAGGGATTGGTTTGATTTCCAATGCATCTTCGAACTTTAACACTTCATGATTTCATAGAATTTGTTGTAAAAAAATAGTTAACAGTTAAAAAAAAGCAATAGGGCACCTGGATAGCTCAGTTGGTTAAACATCCAACTTCGGCTCAGGTCATGATCTCACAGCTCCTGAGTTTAAGCCCCGCATTGGGCTCTGTGCTGACAACTCAGAGCCTGGAGCCTGCTTCAGATTCTGTGTCTCCCTCTTTCTTTCCCCCTCCCCTGCTTGTGCTCTGTCTCTCTGTCTCTCAAAAATAAATTAAAAAAAAAGTAATGAATTTGAATTTCAGTTCTTGAGATATATTGGCTTTTACTGCCCATTTTGGTGCTTGTAGAATGGATATTACATAATCAAAAAAGATGTTGCTATTTCAAGGGTCCATTGAGTATGCTGAGGATAGCCAGGTCAATTTCCCCTTCTTGATAATATGGCCATGAGGCCAGCTGTTTCCATTCTCTGTTCGGCCATGATCCTTCTTTTTTATTTCTTTGATTTGAGCTCAAAACAAATATAAGTGAATGCAAAGGGAAGGGAAATGTACATTTTTCTTACATACTTTGGCTAGATTCTAAAGAAAAGCAATCATCTATAGTACTCGGTCCCTACTGGTTGCATTACTGTATTTTATATATTTAAAGTATGTAAGTTTTCTAAATTAGAATTTTTAGTATTCACTGTAAGTGAAAAATTAAGACTTTTAGTTATCTGCAAAAAAAGCAACTTTTAACTACTAAACCAGGTCTGGGTATAAGAATGCTCCACTTGAACTATTTCAATCAGCTGTCATGATCTTCAGTTTCACTGTGTTGAATGCTGAATGTGTAGATTCTTTTAGGATCCGATCAACACGATGGTGGGCAAAACTATACTTCAAGGAAAACTTTAAAAATCAGTCAGTTCGGTGAGAAGAGAGAGAGAAAAAAAGGAGACAAACCAAAGATAAAAATGTTTTGCAAACCACAACATTCGATATTTTAAAATCCTCATGGTTCCAATTGTAGATTCAAGGGTTGTTTTAACTAACATCAGGTATAAATAAAAGAGTAAATTGTAATTATTTCACAGTTAGCTATTAGTGCTTAAAATATTTCTGGGCAAATGAAGGCATATGGGAGCTACAATTTGCTCTCTTTTTTACCAGAAAACAGAACACAGAATATATGTATTTCCCCAAACGTTACTTGTCCCACTTGAACTAGATGGAGAAAACCAAATCTGCAAATTTATACCTCCAACAGGGTGAAACAATTTCACAATTAAAAGTAGATTTTCTGGAAATAAATTTCGATGAGAAATTTCCTACTAGAAAATCTAAAAGTAGATTTTCCGGGAATACGTTTTCATAAGCAATTTCATTGGGAAGATAAAGATTCTTACAATGGTATTTGGAAAGTGTATAGATCTGGTAAAGCAAAAAAAAAAAAAAAAGTCACACTGGAAAGGAAATCAAAACGATAAGGTAACTGTAGTAGGTGACAAGAACAAAAGCAGTTAATTCTTCTGTTTTCCACCTCTCACAGGCAGGCTAATCAGTTATACTTACGAGGCAAAGTAGCAGTCTAATAAACCTCACTTGTCGCTAGTTGTCATCTTAGTGATCAATTCACACCTCTATCACAATGACAGCAACCCTTCAAGTACCCTAATAACCCCACTCCTTGGAGTGTTGGTGGATTAGGGAAGGGATAATGGATTGTTAAGGCTCTAATGAAGTGGAGGCTAAGGAGATAAAACCTCTCAGCTGGGGTGGTAGGGGGTGGATAGAAGCTCGCAAGAGTAAACTTTAATTAAGGTTTTGGCTCACTTTGGGTTCCTATATTTGAATAAATAAAGTTAACTTGAGAAACTTAAGACTTTTTCTACAACTGTCATTCCCTTTCTCTATTTTTCCATATTCACAGAAAAATCTTTGGGTTAATCTCTACTTTGAGCTTTTTCTTTTTCTTTTTTTTTTTTTTTCTGTTTAGTAAATTACATTTAGAAGCCACTTTTCATTTCAACCTCTTTTATCTCCTTTTTAAATATTCGTTTTCTCCACTTAGTTACATAAAAATTATATTAGAAGGAAATAGAGTCAATGATTTCGTCTTCACCCCTTAGAATAGTTTTATGTATGAACATTAAGCAATCGTAAATACAGTCGTATTTTGTATCCAAGCTATGTCCCACCATTCGCTAACTGTAAAAAGCCTTAGATAAATAGAAGAAAATCAAGCAATTTCACATGGCTTGTAGAATCAGCCAAAGCAACCATTACATTATTTTTGCAGCATCGTCTAGTTTATGAAGTTATCCTTTTTAACGATGAATGTCAAGTGCACTTTTTAATGTTTTAAGCTATTTGTTTCCCAACATTGGTGAGTAAAAAATAAATTTTATAATGGGAGCTAAGTGCGCACTGCCCAGGTATGCATAAAGCTATGTGGATGGCTCCTATCATCTTTCCTTGCTAACATGGCAAGGTGTGTGCTATTTGGCGACCAGGATTGGGATCAATCAGCCAATCTAATCCTTGGCTTGGGCTGTATCACATCAACAGGATCCTAGATCAGGGAAACTCTATTGTTTTAAAAATAAATGTCATCCTCTCCTTTGGTTATGTAGTCTGCTGGTCAGTAATTCTCTATTTTTCATTCATCTGAAAGTGGGGCTCATTTCCATGGACATAGTTATCATTCTTCCTTTATATATAGTTATTTCAGCAGAATACTTATTCATTTGGTTGAATCAGAACCACTGCAGCTGTAAGTGTAAGCTGATTAACTCAGGATTTTTTGTTTGTTTGTTGCTCTAAACAGAAACACTCTTCATCATGACCCTTCTTATAAAAATTCTCTATCCAAGATCCTGTAGCCAGAGGACTTAAGAGATGTAATAGCTTAAGAAAGATTTTAGAACTCTAAGACTTTAGTAATCTCATAATATTTGAGAGTAAAGATCCTAAAATTTATGTTTTTCTTCTGGAAGTCCATTCTTATCCAAATAGATAATAGATCCTACTATGCAAATAGGAGTGATGCCTTATTTTTTGGACTCAGCTTCTCACTGAAGGGTCCTGATGAAAGCTATTTGAAATAGTTTTAAGGCAAAGGATGATAGATGTAGTAACTCATTGTTTTATTATTTGAACCAAATTTGAAAAAAAATAAAAGAATTAAAAACATTAAAAATCTGTGTTTCCGAGGTCAAAAAATCATTAATTTCCATTATTCTCTAAAAGTGGCAGTTTATCCAGTGGGGTGTGACAGAATCTGTATATCCAGTATCTCTCCCATTAAACCTGAGACTTCATTTTTTTTTTTTTTTCGTCTCTAAAATCAAATCCAAGGGCCAAGTGGTAGTATTTTGATGAGATTCTCGTTTCAGTTTGGTTGTTTTAAAATTCCATGTGGAACACGAATACTTCCCAGTACCCGAGTGCCCCCCTCCACTTTATTCTTTTCTCCAGAGTCCTGCTTAAGGAGCACCGTACATGTATAATATTCAGAGAACAAGGTCAACATCTCACCGGCTTTTATTTATTTATTTTTCTTTTGTGCTCAACAGATTGTTGTCCACACAATGGCAAACTTGCGGAACATGAGCCCTGCTTCCTCTTAAGATGTCTTGCTGTGAAATATTAGAATAGCAAAAGGCTAATATACGCATCCACGGGGCAGAGGGGACCATTTCAGCCTACATTTCACACCGCAGTAATCAATTCATTGGTTTAAAAAAAAAGAAGAAGAAGAAAAGAAAAAGAAAGGAGCCTGCTCTTTCCTTGTCCAGCTGCAGCAGGCAGGAGCTAGAACATATGCCTGTCTGAAAGAGGAGGAGGGGCACAGGCCTCTCAGGAACCGCCACACAAAGAAAGCCAATCTTCTCCACAAAGCGTGGAATGACTTAAACACTCTATTGTATTAAATATGAATGAGTCCTCATTGTGGAGCACAGTGTGTGGGGACCCGTGGTGTCCTCCCATTAGCCACATGATTAACCAGATTACACCGGGAAGCCGCTAAGGTAAATAAGGCCAGCCTTCTGTCACTTCCTCCCCCAGGCCTGACCAACGAGGGGCCGAAGAGCTGGACCCTTTGTAGTCAACTGGGTGGAAAGAAGAAATAACCATGAATGTCATGCTTGGTAATTAAAAAAAGAGAGAGAGACAGAGGGAGAGAAAGAAAGTTGTCTCCAGAGACCATCTATGAGAAACAGTGTGAAAACATCTTTCTGATCAACTAACATGTCAGTATTGTTCCCCTTGACCACATAGGACTAATCTAACCCTCTCCTAAACAGGGTCCCATATTCCCTTTTGTGGTCAGGGAGCCAAAAAGAAAAAAAAAAAAAAAAAGAAGAAAAAAAAAGAAAAAAAACCCACATAAATTAAAGCTGCCTGATTCTCCTCATTAGGGGTGAGACCCGATTATTCCGCGCCTACAAATCTGCTAGTCTGTTACCCTAGCCTCCATCTCCCTCTATGTATGGGTGTCTCTTCCCCCCACTTCCGTCTGAACCCCCTGCTCATTCTTGGAACAGATAAACACCCATAGTTAATTGGTTTATGGAAATTGCACCAAAGTTACAATCCTCATAGCAGCTTGAGCTTTGAGGAAACGCAAGGAAATGGATAATGCCAAATGGCACCAATGAGAGATAATACAGAGTTGAGACCTGGAAATTCAAACATCTGATGTGTAAAATGCCTCATGGAATATTTTTTAGTTTATCAATATAATATAAAGGTGAAAGACTTTTGGTGAGTCATACTTCAACTGAAAAATATTTCTAGAGATTCGTCAAGACATATAAAAGTGTGGATTTCTGCTAGTAAAAAAAAAAAGAGTCAATGTCTTTAAAAAAAGATATAAAGGTACACTATGGAATATTGTGATAAATTAATGTGAAAGCTAATAAAAAATCAACCTCGATTTATTTTAGCAGAACTTAGAAATTTTAAATTAAAACATTTTTAAATGAGAAGACTAGTTATGATACACCTAATGAGCATAAATTTATTGGCAAAGCCATTTAAACAAAGTATTATGAGAAGTTAACATTAATTTCCTTTTTACATAATTTTTGTCTGCCTCGGAGTTGCTTTATCATTGAAGACATGAAAATAATAATTTCTTGTCAAATTTGTTTACTGGTATTGACCTTTCTCTAAAAAGCTTAGAACAACCATGCAAGATGTGAGCCCCTACAGCATAAAAACCCTCTCCCCTAGTGGTTTCCAAGCCCAGTTTGCAAGTAATATAAAATACACTAACAATTTGGAGATGTTTTGAATTTTTTTAAATATATATTGAACCTTACCTTTATCCATTTCAGGTGTCTAATGACTCTTATTTTCTATAATGCTTTTCTCCTCCATCGTAAAATTATGCAATAGAGAGGAAGTTGTCTCAAATGATGATAGTGAAATTCCACTTTGAGAAATCATTTATAGTATTTCAAAACTTGAAGGGGTGCTGGGTGGCTCACTCAGGTAAGCATCAGACTCTTGGTATCAGCTGAAGTCATGATCTCACGGTTCCTGAGTTCAAGCACCACATTAGGCTCTACACTAACAGTGTGGAGTCTGCTTAGGATTCTCTCACTTTCCCTCTCTCTTTGCCCCTCCCCTATGTGTGCAGGAGCTCTCTCTCTCTCTCTCTCTCTCTCTCAAAAATAAACTTAAAAAAATCAATTCAAGCAAATGTCAAATGAATAAGATATGAAATAAATTTAACAATTAAACAATAGTAGAGCTTCTGTGATTGATTGAATAATTCATTGATTAAAGAAATTTGTTCTGTCTCCTCCAGCATTTCTTTTCTCAAAAAAAATTTTTTTTTAATGTTTATTTATTTCTGAGACAGAGAGAGACAGAGCATGAGTGGGGGAGGGGCAGAGGGAGAGAGGGAGACACAGAATCTGAAGCAGGCTACAGGCTCCGAGCTGTCAGCACAGAGCTCGACATGGGGCTCGAACTCACCAACCGTGAGATCATGACCTGAGCCGAAGTCGGTCGCTCAACCTACTGAGCCACCCAGGCACCCCCCACTCCAGCATTTCTTATATGCAAAGAGCACCATGACAGGAAAAGCAGATATCAGAAATTCAAGAAGTACACATTCCATCTTGAAGGTCTAGAGGCTTAATAAGGACACAAACCACTTAAGATAAACTCTACATAAGAAATTTTCCTGAATTACTTAGGATTTAACTTCTTTTCATGAGAAACCATTATTTAACTATTTTTGATAGAAACATTTATAAACTATCCAACTATTCATTTTTTATTGTCAAAATAAAACAAACAATTTAAATGAGTTTTGGTCCAAGACCATTCCGAATGTCAACTATTATAGTTCTTTGGGAACAGAGCAGTGCTTGCTTATGATACATGGTGTGGTCCTAGACCTGAAAGATTTTGGTTTCCCTTGCTCCTCACCAACTTACCCAGATTCCCCAACCATACTGGTGGGCATCCTTTTCACATAACACAATGATTTCCTTGGTGGCAGAAGTCTGCACTGGCAATGGTTATGGCCATGAACTCTAAATGGTATCTCTTCCTTTCTAAAATATCCATTGTAGAATTCCGTTTTTGCTGCCATTTTTAATTATGTATATTGTCTTCTCTTGCTTCATTCTAACCTTTAAAAATGTTTTATGTTGAGGGTTGTTTTATAAATGGTGTCTAAACCTCTTTTTTCAGCTGGTTATTGAACTAACTAATCCTAGCTCTGGCGTTAGCGTTTTTATGATTGTTGCCTTTTTTCCCTACATCTGAGGCTATGCGATGGCCTTTGTTTCTTCTGTCTTTTCTGGCTTGAAGATCACCTGAAACTTGAGGAATCCTGGAACACAGGTATCCAGAAGAGGAATATTATTTCAGAACAAGAGGGAAAAGTAGAATTTCAAATGGCTGCTTGTTGTCGGGAGTGGGGGGGGAGGTTCCTTAAAATTTGAGATACTTGCTACCTCCCCTCTTGCCTTGGAGTTCCATTATTTCTGGAAAACAATCTAAATGATAAACGATACCAGTCATAATTTTTCTATCACTATATGAGAAAGAGGTGAGAATTCCTCTTTCTTGGTGTATGCAGAGTTGTTTCAAATAAGGTTTGAATAATGAATGAGATGTTTTCAATCTCAAATTTCATATGTTCGTTTGGATATGCAGAAATAAAAAAAATTTTTGAAATGATAAACTATGATATTTCTATATGTTGTTCATATTTAATATACTTTTTGATTTCCAGTTATATCACCAATGGCATAAAAATTCATGTGTTATTAAAACATTTGTCAGTCCTTATGGAACCTTTCATTCTCTAAGATTCCGAACACTTGTTTTATTTATTTATGGCTAGGATTCAAGTCATTTATCAGGTAAGGAATTCTGCATTTAAATTACCTTAATTTCTTCCTCATAAACAATGGCAAACAAATTTTCATTAAGCAAATTATGTTAAAGACCTGAAGTTAAGCATAATGACTTTAGCTTTTTGGATTATTTTGTCTCCACTCTGCAGGGTACTGTATGCAGATTGACAAAGTGCGTTTTCTCTGGCATGAGAGAGCATGAAGGTTTTGTGCTTTGTATTTAGGCGTCTTTTCAAATAGTTAATGCAGAAGATTCCTATTTGAACTTTGATTTCGGAGGATGAGGATAATGGCATACCATTAACTTTCCACATCATTATGAAAAATGAACAGTGCGTCCCTATACTGGGACCTGGTTTGAAATGTACAGCAACCAAATCGTAATAAAATAAGGTGCTTATACTAATTCCTTACCTGCCAGTAGTATTAAAATTCAGGGGATATTTTTCCAATTCTGTGATAGGTAAAGCACTGAGGCAGGACAACAGGGAAATTTAATAGAAAATTCTAAAGGCCTATACCTAGTTCTACTGGCTTAACAGCTGATTATTCACGAATATTTTAATTTAACTTAAATCTAAGTCTTGTTTCCCTGATTAGATTTTAATATTTAAATTGAGATATGAAAACTTTAAGTATAAAAATTACAAGTATGGAATGTGTTTTTTCTTCCTTGGTACTGGCTGACTGACTAGTAATAGAATATAATGTACTACAATGAAATGACATTTTTACTACAATTAGGCTTTATTCTACACCCTACCTATTATTATTTATCCCCAGGATTATCATATTTCACTCTATTAATCCATAATAGTAGCATGACAATAACAGAAATCAGAAGAGTTATAACTGCCCAGATTACATACTAACAATTATTTTTATGCTTTTATTTTAAGCTTTTGCCACTTCATGTCGAATTAAATACAAGATGCTATGCATTTTGATTATGGAATAGATACAATATTGTATTCATTTTCTGCTCATAAGAGTAAAGATTTTTACATTTAGTGACACAGACTTTTAATTAATGCTTTAGGTTTTATCTAATATTCTAACATGGATGCGTTACTATTTGCTCAGTGTCTGTCCTGTGGTTACAAATTCAGGTTATTTTCAGGGTGCCTGGGTGGCTCAGTCGGTTGAGAGGCTGACGTTGGCTGAGGTCATGATCTCACAGTTTGTGGGTTTGAGCCCCACATCAGGCTCTGTGCTGGCAGCTCGGAGCCTGGAGCCTGCTTTGGATTCTGTGCCTCCCTCTTTCTGCCCCTCCCCCACTCACACTGTGTTTCTCTCTGTCTCTCAAAAATGAATAAACGTTAAAAATTTTTTTTTAAATTAGGTTATTTTCAACTTGCTATTTCCAATATCCCAATGATTGCCTGGTAAATGTCTTGTGAAAATAACATTTTCTTTCTGAGGAGTTGTTTCTCTAGAAAATTCTCAAGTAAAGAATCTTATTCCTTCCCTGGGTACAAGAAGACTCTATTGTTTCACATATTAAACTTCTCTACATTAAAGACTAATTTCAGAAACTTGTGTTCTTTTATAAACCTTTTAGTCATTTTTGACACTCTTTTCTAAAATTTACTCTCTGTAAATTCTACCGCACAAGAAAGCTTCTGAGAAAAAAATGCTGTATTGCTCTACATCAACTTTACCTCTTCAAGACCAATTTGAATTTATTTTTTTCACCATTTTCTTGTTATTCAAGTTAAATAATATTATGAAATAATAACAGGTTTGGGACAGAGTCCTACTGAACACATTTGTCAATGTTCCATTTTTCCCGAAGTTCTTCCCTAAGTATAGTTTATGAATCACCTTTTAAAAAGCTGATCTTTGATGATAATGTGATATAAAATATCTATAGTTCCATAATTCTTGAAGTATGTGCCATGGAAGATGTGATTTTTCAACTTGATTAGTCAATGTTAGTTGGAGTAGATTTCAGTTCATACACGAATAAAAACATAAATTGTTTTCATAAATGGGTATTTCAAAATATGTATCTCTTTCGTGTGCTCTGGATCACTCTATTTCAAGGTCCCAGAGGGAAAGTTAGTTCTTATTGTGGTTATTGATGTGAAGTCAATGTATGACAAAGGCAGGACAATGACATCTGCACTAATCTCAAGTAAATTTCAGTATTTTTACTATAGGAGCTAAAAGTCATTTTTATTTAATATCATGGTAATTATTATGATTATGCATCACAATACTCCTATGCTATAGTCCCTATTATTATCCTCGTTTCCCTGATAGTACAAACAATCGTAGAAAGATCTAAAACATTTGTCCACATTACTTAGTAAGTGATGGACCTAGGATTTGGTCCATATAGATATATCTTGTTCAGGGGCGCATACACTTAAACACTGGTAGTGTCATTACAGAATCAAAATCAGTGGTGAAATGTTTTGTCTTCTGGATTCTGCTTCAGGTCATAGTGGAAAAGTTTGCAGCAGACCAATGCTCTCATTAAGAACAATTATAGAAACTTGATGATAAACAAAAATCATCTCATGGAAGGTATTGAACAGCTGCCAAAGCAGTTAGGGTTTTAGGGAACAAGATTCCAGAATAAGCCCACTTAGGTAGACCGTATTGTGCATGGCACTTCTTCCTTCAGGATATTTCCCAGTTGTTGGCATGGGGTCTAGGAAGAGGGTAGCCAGAGAAGTCAGATGGATGATGACTGTCAAACTGCAGACTTTGGGGACTCTCAAGAGTGGTAGTAAGGGTTTGGGGCAACGAATCAATTCAGACACAAAGGGCCATAGTCCCTGAGAGCAAAGACGTAGAAAGAACTGCATTCCCTGAATTTTTAAGCTGTGCAAAGTAAAAGGTTAAGAAGCTAAGTAGGAAGCAGATAAAAACAAACAACAACTCAAAGTGAAGATTATATTAATTCTGTTATTTTCATATTGCTGTCTATTCAGCAATACAAATCTGTCTTCCTTCCTTCCTTCATTTCTTCCTTCCTTCCTTCTTTCCTTCCTTCCTTCCTTCTTCATTCTCTTCTTTGTCTTCTTATTATGTATCACCTATCTCTATCTATCTATTATCTATCTATCTATCATCTATCTATCTATCTATCTATCTATCTATCTATCTATCATCTATATCTACAAGTTAAGAGATGAAACTCACAGGTTCATACCATCACCATGGAATCCAATCTGGTCTTCTACATAGTCACTGTCTAACTCCTGTATCCTCAATATGTTTGCTCACTTTCTCAGTCCTAGAATACATTAAAAGTGGTTTTATAATTGTTCACCAATACCAGCACAAAAACCAATCTACTAACTAGAGTTCAAAGCATATTTACTGTTCTTTCACTGTAGAATATATAATCAAAACGATGTGTTCAAAAGTTAATCAGATCAGTTGGTACTCTTCCCCTTCAGTGTGATTCTGCTATTCATTTAAAATGTGTTCATTTGCTTATGTTTATATTCACACTAAGGATTTCCCTCATTCATGTTGATATGTTTTCATTTTTTGAAAATTTAAAGTATGAAAATATTAAAAAGACAAAAGTACAGAAAAAGTATACTTATAGAGGTACCTATTTCCAATTTTCAATGTTTTCATCTGTTCTCACTCCTTGAGATAATAGATTTGATTAGTTTACTTTTCCTGTTTTCTTACAAAAAGGCAAACTATACATAAATTCATTTGCACTTTGGTTTTTCCTTTACAACAAATCCTAGAAATGACTCCTTATTTGTTCATATAGGTCAGATTCTTTTCCTCCCCTTCCACCTCTCCTTCTTTTAGTGTCATAGCAATCCATTTTGTGTGTTACCAAAATTTATTGAACGAAACTTCAATTAACATGTTCTCCAATGTGTTAAAGTTATTAGCAATGCTGCAATGAGTAACTTTGTTGATATGTTTTGTTTTTGTTTTTGTTTTTTTTTGTTTTTTGTTTTTTGCATTGTAACTGAAACTTTAGGGTAAACTCTACAAGTAGATTTGCCAAAATTTTCTCAGTCATCTCTGGGTTGGCTAAAGCTTGAGGTATAGTAAACTAAAAAAAAAAATTCTTTTTGTAGTTGAGTATTCCATGGGTTATTGGTTTAACTTGGTTTCTTTAGATTGCTTGTTTGTTTATTTGTTTTTGGTGTTCTTTATATGTACCTGCATATAACATCTTTAAATCACAGTTTTTACTTTGAGTTATTTGAAAATGTTTCTCCATCATTACCTAGCTTAGTATGTCTTTTTCTACATTTTTTTTTCATATTCATTTGTCAGTTGATGGACATTTAGGCTCTGTCCATAATTTGGCTATTGTTGAAAGTGCTGCTGTAAACATTGGGGTACATGTGCCCCTATGCATCAACACTTCTATGATTTTTTTTTAAAGTTTATTTATTTATTTTGAAAGAGAGAGAGAGACAGAACAATCGGAAGAAGGGCAGAGAGGGAGGGAGAGAGAGAATCCCAAGCAGGCTCCGCACTGTCAGCACAGAACCTGACATGGGGCTTGAACTTACAAACCGTAGGATCATGACCTGAGCCAAAACCAAGGGTCGGACGCGTAACAAACTGAGCCACCCAGGTGCCCCTACAATGTGTATTTCAAAAGCATCCTCACCTATCAGGAGCAAATTAAAATTTTGTTAATGGTTTTCTTTTGAGATGATATCGTGGAGGGAGGATTACATGTCATTTGATTGCCATTGGGTCTCTTACGACTTACAGATTTCTAAATTTCATCTTTTCCACCTTCACTACTCATTCTGCACTTGTTCTTTTTAGCCTGTTTTCTTCAGAAATAATGCCTTTCTGTTCTATCACCTCAAATTCTGTACTTTTAAGCACAATTTCTGTAACCAGTGCCTTGAATTACCAAGATACTTTTAGTATTTTTACACTTAGGGTGGACTTTCTCTCATTTTTATTTCTTTGCCTCTCCTTCTCCTTTCTTCTGATTCTCCTTCTCCTTCTTCTCCTTATTCTCCTTTTCTTCTTTTTTCTGTCTTCTTCTTCTTCTTCTTCTTCTTCTTCTTCTTCTTCTAATGGGATATTAGATCAATCTTCTTTTCCCCAATAATATGTTTCACTTCAGTAAAACATTTACTTAATAAGAAAAGACCATTCTATTAATCCCTACCCTCAATTACAAAAAATTCTCATGTTCATAGCTGTGTTTATTGTGGTCATAGGTGTGATGTTACCTATAATTCTGTGCCAATAGATTCTCACTGGGCCAGGTACAAAAACCTTGGGTTTAAAAACTTTTTTGAAATTATCCTTTAATATTAGTGATAATGTATTTATATAGTGAGACATCGTCAATTAAAATTTTCATATGTGTGATTATCTCCCCCAAACAGATATATTCTAATGTAATAACCAGATAATATAAAAAAGACAAACAAGTGTGTCTCTCTTATTTTTTCAAGTAAAGGTGTATCCAAATTTATCTTTTTAGTTTAATACACCACTTTGTTATTCATGAATTATTAGTCAAAATTATTTTTTTTCTGAATTCTCACAAATTTGTTATCTAGAAACAACTCTTTTTAAATAAGATAGTGTCTTATCTTATGTTCTTAATAGCCTAACACTGATAGAAAATAAGAGTTTTTAAATGCATATTGGGAAATATTAAAATGTTCTTTTCTTTCAGTACCAAGGAACATTTCTTGCCATAAACTGTATCTTTAAAAATTTAACTTAGAAGTTAAACTTGTAAAAAGTTATTCAAAATTTTGGCATTTTACTTTAAAGACATAAAAGCATGGAAATGCTAATGAAAATGTTTTTTCTGAAAAAGAAGAAACAAAGAAACAAAAGCTTAATTTTCTCGCAGGCTTCGTGTTTAAATGGCACAAATAGAGAAAATAATAATGTTGGAGATATTTTTACAGCTGGAAAAAATAACTAAAACTGAAATGTACTGAAATGTTTAATGCAATCGTTATTAAAAAAAAAAAAGCTCTAAACATTTCATTACTGCCAAAGAAGAAAGGAAATTTAGAAAACATATACTGTGGTTTAGTAAACGATGTGACTTTGCAAGATTGCGTCTCTTCTCTGCTATTCCTGCTCCTCTGAATTTGGTGAATATTGAGGCACTTCTAGCCTTCTAGCCTCTCAGTTTCAGGATTCAAAATAAGAATCCAAGGGGTGCCTGGGTGGCTCAGTCGGTTAAACGTCTGACTTTGGCTCAGGTCATGATCTCGCGGTCTGTGAGCTCCAGCCCCGTGTCGGGCTCCCTATACAATCATCTCAAAAACAACTATCTTTTTAATGAAAAGCAAAGGTACAGCATTCGGTGACCTCTCTCCCTAAAGGTTTCCCTTTTATTCTGTCACACAGATAACTCATGTCTAATCCCTAGATTCTAAATGGGCCTAAAATTTCAATTTCAGACACTGTCGTCAACCAAGCAGCATTTACAGATAGAAACATATACACCAGCACTCCCCTTTCTAAATTCACTGCAGATATTACTAAATGACATAGGTGTTTTTCCCCCCTAAGATCAGATCCCGGTCCTCTTTTCATTTCCAGCTCATCATTCCTGATGATGATCCAAATGGGCGTCACCATTTTCTAGTCCTAATCAAACTAGAGTGCTGGAGTTTCTTATTCCATTCTATGTCAAACTCTCCAAAAGGACTGATTTCGTTACTTGTATTGTTTGGAGGGGGTATGGTAGAAGTGAGTAGGAAAGCTTAGACATGTCCTAGACCATTAAGAAAGATATCTGACTGAGCAAGGCGGTTCTAAAAGATTATTAGAGGGGCGCCTGGGTGGCGCAGTCGGTTAAGCGTCCGACTTCAGCCAGGTCACGATCTCGCGGTCCGTGAGTTCGAGCCCCGCGTCAGGCTCTGGGCTGATGGCTCAGAGCCTGGAGCCTGTTTCCGATTCTGTGTCTCCCTCTCTCTCTGCCCCTCCCCCGTTCATGCTCTGTCTCTCTCTGTCCCAAAAATTAATAAAAACGTTGAAAAAAAAATTAAAAAAAAAATAAAAGATTATTAGAGTGTTGGGGTATGAGGAAATATCTAACACCAATAAAAGGGAAATAAATGATTATAGATGATGATGTGGCTTTCTCACACAGCCAACAGCATTGGATTCAAATACTGAAAGCTGGCCTTCAAGATTTCTTCATTGGTGACCATAGACTCAGTGGTTTTCTATCTCTATATTCCAGACTACTCAAGCATCCTATACCCTCCCCCAAACTCAGGAGCCCTTTTCTCTAGGATCCCAACCTTCCAAATTGCCATTCATGTACTTTTCTCTAGTAGTTGGTGGGAGAAATAACAGGTAGCATTTTTCTTAATTCTCCTTTTAATTCTAATAGCAGTAACAACAGAAATCCTTTCTTTTTTTTTTTTTTAATTCTCAAGTCTTATATGAGAAGTAACAAAAAACTGAAGAGTGACTTTTTAAAACATGCACTTAAATATGGTAATTTCTATTCAAACACAGTCAATGTTCTAAAAAAAGTAAAGAGTAGTTTGACCTTAAGGTCAAAAACATTTCTTATATTATATATATATGTATATACATATATATATATGTATATACATATTATATATATGTATATACATACATATATATGTATATACATATATATAATATGTATATACATATTATATATATAATATATACATATATATATATATATATAGAGAGAGAGAGAGAGAGAAGGAAGGGGAGGAAAAAAGAGATTTCTCTTAAAATCAATAGAAGTTAACTGCCAAATGAAACATATGCTACCCCTGGTCTAAAGAATTAATATTCAATTTTTATAGTGTGCTTTATTTGGCTCCAATATATTTTCTTGAAATTTCTCAGAACTTGCCTGTTTTGCAATGCTCTTTTCACAGTCTTATATGTCTGGTGAACTCATGTTCATCTTCAAATCCTAAAATTAAACAATACCATGTCTGTGAAATCTTTCTTGATTCTGCCATGAGATTATATTATATCTTCTTCAGCATCACTCTATAACTTGTATCCACATCTAGGCATTATAAGTGTTAATATAATTATATGCTAATTACTTGCTTGCTTGTCTATTTCCTCTACTTGTTGGTGAGGTCTTTAATGGTATGCATTTGTTTTATTCGTCAGTGCCTTGTACTGTGCTTGACACATTTGAAATATTCAATGTTTGTTTGACACTCAAGGTCTATTAAATGTTCAGTGAATATTCTGAACATTTTTTTAGCTTTGTACCTTTACTTTCATTCCCATCTTTTAACTATTTTTATCAGAAATCATGGACCCAGATTTTCATTTTTTATTTTTTTCCAACGTTTATTTATTTTTGGGACAGAGAGAGACAGAGCATGAACGGGGGAGGGGCAGAGAGAGAGGGAGACACAGAATCGGAAACAGGCTCCAGGCTCTGAGCCATCAGCCCAGAGCCTGACGCGGGGCTCGAACTCACGGACCGCGAGATCGTGACCTGGCTGAAGTCGGACGCTTAACCGACTGCGCCACCCAGGCGCCCCAGATTTTCATTTTTTAATAAATAAAGTAAGGAAAGGGGTGTGTCACACACCTCTTTCAAAAAGACGTATGTCATCCTTCAAAAATGAAACAAAAATATTTGAAGACTCCTTAGTCCAAAGTTCGGTGAGTGGAAGGTAGGACTTAGTACCAATGACAGTAGTTGACATTTGGTCAACACTTGTGCTAATTATATGTATCGTCTCATGAAAAGATGCCTTTGAAATAGCTTTTGTTATTCATAGTTGGGTAAAAAGAACGGTAAAAACAACTTGTTCAAGTCATAGATAAGTGAACGATCTAGGGTTGGAATGGAGATCTATTTGACTGACTACTTCCTTACAGAATGCAAGTTAGTAGGAATTTTCAGTACATAGTGCAAACTGGTGAGTAACTCTAGAACATTAAGCAGGTGTCTTTACTGCTGGACTTCTTGGTGACTTTGATAGGCTCAGATGTGTTGTAAATTTCCATTAGGAAGCCAATGCATCGTCTTTTTAAAAACATTTTTTTCTTGACCGTGGTGATGAGGAACAGAAGCAGAAAAATGTTCACCTTTAGCCTGGAAGGCTGTCCTATAGCCTGCATAGTTCCGATAAGGATCAAATACGTGCTGGTGGCTACATTCTTAAAGGGTCTCATGACTGCCTGTACATCTCACTGATAGTTAATATCAAGCTGAATGATAAGCGCCAGAGAAATCTTGTGAAAGTAGTTTTACACGTAGAAATTGGAAGAAGGTATTTATGGTCCAATCCTTCCTGTATGTCTCTTCCTCCTTGAGCGCTAATCGTATAACCATCAGCTAGGTATGGCAAAAGCGCAGCGCTTTCTGTACCAGGTCCCATCCCCGTGCTGTCTAAGGAAACTTACTAGGTTGCACCATACAGTGTTTCAAGAATTCTTGCCCGGCCGTTGCACTCAACGACTCCACAACAATAAAATTCTTCATTTCATGTGACTGGCATTTTCCTGAACACCCTTTGGAAGCCTCTGCTTTAAAAGTTTGAAAATGTTCCTCTTTAATTCCAAGAAGCAACCAACTGACTATAGACCCAAGCCCAAATACGACGCCAGAAATTAGGCCCAGTTGAACTTAACTATGAATGAATTCACACTTAGCTAAGTGTGAATGGGACATTATGTTTAAGCGACTCAATTTAGGCCTGTGTTTAATATCAGATTCTCAGAAAGATGATTTTTGCTTAGTAGATTTATAGTTAGCCTCTTAGGGCTCTAGCAAATAACATTAACTTCACCAAACTTTGTAGAATGCTTTAGAGTTTATGAAGCTCAAAATTATTTCATCTTTACAAAAACTCTGTGAGGTCAGAATTATTTTACCCTCATTGTATAGATGAGAAAACGGAGTCCTAAAATCACCTTTTACCCTTCTGGATTTCTCTTGGTTTCACACAGGTAGTGAAAAATGAAGTGTTAATTGCTCAAATTTCAGGACCTCCAATGATCATATCAGTTCTCGTCTCTCAAACCACACACTTACTACGTCCCGGAATGTCTGGAAAACATACCCTGAGATTGTCTTCCAAGTCAAGGAGAAAAACCAGAGAAACACTTTATCTTTTCTCTTCGCAAACTTGGCCCATCATCATTTTTCCTTTTTCATTTCTTCTCTTTCCTTTTCCTTTCTTTGTGCATGTTTTCTAACACCCGGTCCTATACCCAAAGTACTGTGTTTTTCATCTTACCTATTCACACATCACCAACTCCTGTTTTGTCAACACTGGACTTACCGGCCCATGGATTTTTCACGACATGGCTGAAGAAACTTTCTCTCGGTGTTCGAGAGATGTTTGGTTTTTCTTTCTCACAGGTTGACTGTTAAATGTGTGCCGTACATTTATCAGGGATGCTCTAAATGGCACTAACGCCGACAGAGAACAAGCAGGGGCTGACAGCTTCACTCCAGTTACAGCTGATTAAAGGCTGCGGAGGCCTGAGGGCCCAGTTTCTAAAAGAAGACCACTGAAACTCGCCCGAACAATTCCAGTCTGCGCATTTTACTCTGGCTACAGTGGAAATGTCAGGATCTTGCTCTGGTAAAAAGGGCTGGGCAGAATGAAAACCAGGACATTAATAGCATTTCCTACACGAGAAATGCATAGTTTGATTGGAAAAGAAGAGAAATGCCCATCCCAGTGTACCCCAATGCAGGTGTGCTCTCTACACAAACACAAAGACTACAGACAGGCCTATATTTCTAATGATGCCCCTTAATGATTATTACCAACCATTATGATGCTAATTGGTGCACATGTACACATAACAATAACAGACCTTGCATTTGCATAGCACCTTTAAATCCCCAAAATGTTTTCCCATCTGTTACCTCCCGTGATCTTACACAGTAATTGCACAAGCCGGGAAGAGGAATCAGCACCCCAATTTTACAGATAAGGAAATCGGAGCACCTCAAGTTTTGGTCGTGAGTCTAAGGGCTATTGCACAGCAAAGCTGGGGTTTAATTATTTCAACTTCCCCCTCTTGCTCCTTCGTAAATCTAGTGCCTGCATATTTAATAACTGTAGATTTCGGTCATTTTATGAAGACATTAGCTGCAGTACAGAAACTACTTGGTTTGTTATTGTGTATTTCAAATTCTCTGTTTAGGTGGAGATGACATTCGAAGATTCTAAGTTCTTTGAGGGCAGGAACTATGTTCCTATTTATCTTCATATTCTCACTTTTGGCACAAAGACATTTGATTAAACACGCTTTTGGTACAAGCACATGGATCGAACTAAATGAAGGATTTTTTCAAAAAAGAAGCTAATGATATAAAATGCTGCTTTGCAGGGGCGCCTGGGTGGCTCAGTCGTTTGAACGTCTGACTTCGGCTCAGGTCATGATCTCGCGGTCTGTGAGTTCGAGCCCCGCGTTGGGCTCTGTGCTGACAGCTCCGAGCCTGGAGCCTGCTTCAGATTCTGTGTCTCCCTCTCTCTCTGCCCCTCCCCCGCTTGTGCTCTGTCTCTCTCTCTCTGTCAAAAATAAATAAACATTAAAAAAATTAAAATGCTACTTTGCAAAATGAGACGAAATAACCTAAATGAATTTGCCAAGCTATCTGACTATAAAACCAGCGGCCATTATTAAGGCAATAGCAAGACAACTACAGAATGGCAGAAAAATGTTTGCAAATCTATATTTGACAATACCTTCGTCTTCAGAATCTATAAAGGACTCCTGCAACTCATCCACAAAAAGCCAAAAAAAGCTAAGTGGGCAATAGACTTGAATCGACCTTTCTCCAGAGTAGGTGATACATGGCCACACACCATTGAAAAGATGTTTAATGTCATTAGTCAATAGGGAAATGCAAATCACAACCACAGTAAGATAACCACTTCACACACACTAGGATGGTTATAGTTTTAAAAAAAAAAAGGAAAGGAAAAAAATATTTATGAGAATGTAGACAATTTAGAACCCGTTATATTGCTGGTCGGAATGTATTTTCCCTACAATAAACAAATGAAAAAAAAATCAGAGTGAAATGTGATCATACCTGTGATCTCACCATTGATGGAAATCTGTCGGTTAAAACAATCAAGGGGAGAGACAAATGAATTCCAATGATGCTTATAGGTTTTTCATATTTGACCTTTCATCTTATTTATTTATTTATTTTCCCACAAAGAGAATAAAGGGGTATGCTTGGATGATAGAGGATTTAGGGAAAAAAAAAAAAAAAACAACCTGAATGATAACTTTCATAAGAGTTTTTGTTGCCAAAAATACATTTCAAATACAATTATTTATGCTCATGGAGCAGGCATCCATATTTTTGTAAAAATAATGCAAAATAATAAGAATTATAATTTGCAGTTAAAAACATTATGGAAGAAAAGCAACTTTTAATTTTCTTAAATAAGGTTAAAATTCACAGAATCCAAGTTATGCAATAGGAAAGCTAAACAATTAACACAAATTGCTTGAATATCTTTGGCATTTATTTACTAAAATTCTTTTTTTTTTTTTAACGTTTTATTTATTTTTGAGACAGGGAGAGACAGAGCATGAACAGGGGAGGGTCAGAGAGAGGGAGACACAGAATCTGAAACAGGCTCCAGGCTCTGAGCTGTCAGCACAGACCCTGACGCGGGGCTCGAACTCACGGACTGTGAGACCATTACCTGAGCTGAAGTCGGCCGCTTAACCGACTGAGCCACCCAGGCGCCCCTATTTACTAAAATTCTTTATATACCTCATGTCTATCTTCATAGCGAATTTCCAATATTTCTACTGTAGAATATTCTCAGGTAAAGCACAGTATATCTATATAGTCAAACACTGGACCTATTTATGATAGGCATTTGAATGATTCTCTCTTTAAAAATTCCCCTATTTGGGGTGATACATTTATCATATTAAATCCATAACTTAATGGTTAAAAAGCTTAATTTAGTTAATCCAATGGGAGTAATCAGGCAAATATAATTTCATGACTCAAATTGGTTAATTTATTTTAAAATTTTACATCAGTTACTTTATAGAGTATAGGAAATCATTTTAATTAAAAGCCTTTAATTTTAGGAGCGCCTGGGTGGCTCAGTTGGTTAAGCATCCGACTTCGGCTAAGGTCATGATCTTGTGGTTTGTGAGTTCGAGCCCCAAGTCAGGCTCTGTACTGACAGTTCCGAGCCTGGGGCCTGCTTCAGATTCTGTATCTCCTCCTCTCTCTGCCCTTCCCATACTCATGGTCTCTCTCTCTGTCTCTCAATAATAAATAAACTTTAAAAAATATTTAAAGAAATTGAGTGCAGGCATAGTTAGAGAAGAGCATGTACAGTTTACAAATACAGCTAAATCTTGAGAGTTTTCTCTCAGCTCTTCTCACTCATTATATATTCTTGCACAAACTAGAAAGCCTAATGAACACACATGTTTACCCAAAGTAAACTGTGACACATCCACAGAAGCAAGTTCTAGGAACATGCACCTGTTTACTTAAAAGACAAATGCTTTCTCCTTCCTTCTCTTGGGTCCAGCCCTGCTCTGCTAAAAGTGAGTCCCAGCCTTCTGTAGAGCTGCAGAAGGGCTAGTGAGCAAAAAATAATAGAGTGATGTTAAAACAAAACCCTAGGGGAGAAGGCTGGGGACTAGGAAAGGGACATTAGAACATAAGATAAAGAGATAAAAATTTGGACTAAATTCTATCAACATCTAGTCACAAGGTTTGCAAAACTTGCTTCTCAGATTGCATTTTCTTTTCTGAACCAGCAGAGTTGTTGACTTATTGATCTTAGCCATCCTTCTAGATACAACATTCTATGACTATAAGGTTTACCATTATGAAAAGAACAATGAAAATCAGGGAAGGTAAATTTCAATCATCACTTTGCCTTTAAGTAACTGCATATCTTTGAATATCTTTACCAAATTTTATTATTTATCATATAAATTACAATAGCTGTATCTACTCGGAGCATGAGTATGTGAACATACTTGGGAAGAATTGCACAGGCTGTGCAAATGCCAATGTTTCTTCCTTTATGGCTTAATTTAACTAAATATAAAATCAGTGTGATAGTGTGTACTTCATTAGGTCTGGTCCCACCACAGCATTGAACAAAACAAGCAGGTTTTGAGAGGCTGAAAGCAAAAGTGATGAAGGTAAATGCAAGATTAGCTGGTCATCTCTTACTAGAAATGCTGTAACATACATGATCGGCCCATCAGCCAGGTGAAGGATAGTGTTGCCTCACTAACAGAGCGCTCCTGTGTGTATCCAAAACACATCATCGACACCCTTCAGAAGTAATTCTAACAAGGCCCATATTCCAGCCATTTAGAAAAATAGTTCCATGGCCAGAATTCTTTGTTACAGGGACTGGGTCAGCCATTCTTCTAAACCATCTGATAGTTGCATCTAGGCTGTCTAGGAATTTTATCAAGAACAGAGTTAAGAAGTGCCACAGAGGCATTGTGGCAGACGCTGCTAGAACAAATCATTTATTTCTTTTCAGCTTCTTGGCAACTCTGAAATGTAGGTCTTATTGTCCCCGCTGTATACATGAGAAAATATTGAGTCCCAATAGATGGAAGGTTTTTCTGCATGCATATAGCTAACATTGACAAAAGGAGGCCTTACACCCAGTTTTGTGTAATGAGAAAAATAAAATATAAGTGGGTGCGTGTTTGTGTCCGTGCACGTATGCATATGTGCGTATGCATGTGTGCATGCATTTAACTTGGGGAATCATGATTACTTAGTAACATCTGTTGGTTGCATGGGTTAATGTGGATTGAATAAGCATGAATGGCTATGTTTTTTCCTCATAAGTCAAAAAGAATGATTTGTTAGCTTTGAAAAGCACTTTTCCCTCTGATAGAATTCTATTAAAGATGGAATCCATTTGTAAGAAACCTACACATAAATGTCATTTATTCTCATAAAGTCCACACACACCGGATGTGCAAACCAAAGTGGAAAGCAGTATTTTAAAAGAAAAAAGTGATATGAGTTGTCTTGCAAATTGTTTTCAAAGTGTACTAAGTGTAGGATCCTCCTATGTCTTAATAATGATCTCCTACCCAGTTACATGTTTCGATATTGCCATTCAAATGGTAGAGTTAGCAGTAGGGAAGTACAGGTCCACATGTCTACTACGGTCTACTTGTCTTCCTCTCCAGTAATCTAGATTTATGGTGCATCTACCCTTCTCCTTCATCTGCAAGGTCCTAGGACATTCAGGTAGCCAATCTGCCCTTAAATATGTCTCTAAGGAAATGGTGCTAATTAGTATTGGAATTTACAGCCTTCCTTTTTATTGACTTGTCCTACTTTCTTCGATAATTAACTAATGAGTAAAGTAATGAGCTATGTTAGTCAGTCATGCTGTTCAATTAAACGGCAAATCAATTATTGAAAATAGTTTCGGACAGCTCTAATGTTGGCATGATGTGTGTGTGTATGCGTGCGTGCATATTGAATGCAAGTGTAATTATGTCCTAGATATTACAAAGTCAGTCTGCGTGAGGATGAAAAGGTCTTTTCTGACTACAGTGCAAGTATGATCAGATATCAAAATACAAATAAGTCATGATTGTCTATGTCCATTCTTCAGTTTGTAATTTTTGCTTAGCTGAGACATTGCCACTTTCTTTGGTTGGAGTGAGAGACATTTCAAAGCAATGTCTAGTGGATGAATATTAGGAGAGGTGACAGGACACAGGGATCAACATTTTCACTTTAAAAGTGTCCAGGGTGTCATGGTTGAAGTGGAAGATGGGTCCTGTTGAGATTTACCTTTTTCCTTCCCATTTCAGGTTGCTCATCTTAAATATTTTCCGTTTCTCTTTAATTATACTGGAGACATCCTTAAGCTTGAAGATTTTCTCTAAAATACAGCATATAAATATTTATTGGGGCTGAGAACAAATTTCAATCTCACCATAGAGTGAGCAGAGAGCACGTGCATGTGCACACACAGTATACACACACAGTACACATGAACACGCACGCACACACACACACACGCACACACACACACATACTTGGGAGATTACAGCCAGGTAAAGTGTACAGGGTCCTTGTAAGTCTCTGGCCTCGAGTGTCCCTTGAGGACAGGTAAAGTGGCCGTGGGCTCCACAGCAGCCATGTTCTCTACTTCTCTGCATTTCTAATCTTTTCTGTTTTCTGTTTTATACTCAGTTCCTTTAAGAAGTGACTGTCACCTGCAGAACTGCTCTGTGCACGACCTTACACTGGTAGTTTACTGTGCACTTTAGGTACAACACCCTATAGTTTTTCCACCTGCAGTTGACCTTGTGGCAATGCCTAACTTGGCATACATAACTGGCTTGGCCTAGTGCGGTTTTTTAAATCATGGAATGTCTCAGTTAACAGTTCCTCAAAGATGCCAGTTAACAATACTGTGGACAATTCAGACTCGTAATAACCCATCACTATTTTTTTTTTAAAAAGAATCTTTATTTTGAGATCTATTCCATTCTTATTTTATCTTCATGACAGCCTGTTGCCAGTAATAACATAGACTATAATAACTATAATATAGTTTATACAGATTATGGCTTTAGAGTTCTTAAATTCTTAAGCGTATCCTCTTTCAGAGAAAAGTTGAGTAAAACTTTAAATGGTAAGACTTTTGTTAGCATGAGAGACTGCAGTTTGCACCTTCAAAATATCCCCAAATTCTTTATAGGTGTAAAGATAGTTTTTATCCCCTAAACTACAGTTTAAAAATCTTAACCTTCAAAAGTGATTAAGGTCTGTTACATGAACAACAAAGCAAAGCAAATCAAAGCCAGGTCAAGAAAGGCAACATCAAGTTTTCATTTCCAAACAGTTTTAATTCTGTGTTTGTGTTCTTGCCTGAGATGAGACAAGGAACACAAACATTCCCATATGAACTAAATTAGAATTTACATATGAATGGCATTAGAAATATGAGCTCCATCAAGGAATAATTAGCACTGTCCTGGGTTATGTGAAGGCGAACAGAATGAAATAAGAACGATTTCAAAGCAAGTTTTGTTTTGCCTCTTCTACTAAGCTGGTTTAATCAGTGATAATGACTGAAATAAATCCACTCCGTCCGTTGTAATGTACAGCCTACCATATTGTGTGAAATGCCATTACTGACTTAGCATATCAGAAAGCCAATGAGAGGACATCACTCAGGGGTCTTTGACGTGGTTACTTAGTGCTTAATGCCAAGTGTAGAGGTGGGAGAACTTGAGGACTACTGTTATAAAAGTATCCCAGGGAGACATCATAAAAGTCAAGGAGACTCTTAGAACATGTCATCTGCGTTTTGCTTTGCGTTTGTTGATGTTGTTATTGGGATTGTGATCTTACGCTCAGGGTGGACAAAGACTGAAATTTCTCTCGGTAAAAATGGTAGTGCTACCAAAGAAACAGCGAAATTAGAATGCCCAACTGGAATCAGCCTGGTGACATAGACGCGCTTCAGTCATTCAACAGGACTATGGTTTATGAGTGCCTCCCCTAATGAGCTAAACTCCAGTGACCATAAAACTGAAATATAATTATGACATTAAAGATGCCTATATTTGAACTTAATTATTAATTAATTTAATGAGAGGAGAGAAGGTTGTAAAATTGCTAATTAAATGGCTCCGTAAAACTGCAGACGGTGGAGGATTTACCAAATGATGAATCCCACAACAGTATTTTTGCTGTATCAATATTCTATTAATATACAGTATGCCAGGGTACTAGCTAGAAGGTGGCTGTTAAATTGATGTGCAAGGGTGCAGTGTCGAATGACCTAAAATTCCAAATGACAGCAACCTTGAAGATACTTCAGCCTCTCTGTTGAGAGTAGATTCAGAGTCTGTTAGATGAACTGAGGAGGTCAGGGCACAGCTCATCTGAATGCAGCTAGGTGGAAATAAAGGGATTTTGTTGCTTTCATTGAACCACTGTCTTATATCTTGCTTTGGTTAGGACTGTCAGCGTCAACTTGCTTTGTACTAATCAAATGTGTGGGTTTGTAAGAAGTCTAAGTATTAATCCATCCCTAAAACAAGATGATGCCTCACGTAACATGCTTGTGGAAATGCAGTTCAATTGAGATTATAATT
This sequence comes from Puma concolor, assembly GCF_028749965.1. Taxonomy (NCBI): domain Eukaryota; kingdom Metazoa; phylum Chordata; class Mammalia; order Carnivora; family Felidae; genus Puma; species Puma concolor. The sequence continues at coordinate 19,494,310 of NC_141671.1, forward strand.
TTAGCAGCTCATGTACTTAGAACAAACAAAATATAGATTTCAGTAGGAGATAGACTTAGGTTCCAATTCTGGTTCTACCCCATATCAGCTAGGTGACCTTAGGGAAGCAGGTACACTTCTCTGGGCCTCAGTTTCCTCATCAGTAAAATGGGGTAAAAATTCCTAAAGTCATATGGCTATTGGGAGGATTGTATAATAAAATAAGTAACGCACATATAGCATAGTTCTTACTCAGGTGGTGCACAAAAGTCTCCATGTTGAATTAGAACTTGAGAAGACCACCTTGTGAGATTCCCACACCACATCATGGTATGAAATGGTACTTTAACCTCAGTACATAGGAAGCAGTATTCGACTAATGGCAGGCTTTAAAGATAATGAGTAATCATGAGAAAGATGTTCTTATTCACTGTTCAATCTAACGCAGAAGAATTTTTATTGGAGCATTTTTCACCTGACTTGGGTCAAATATGAGCCAGAAAAAATAATATTTAAGGACATATTTCAAAGAATAGCTAAATGAAATTCAAGGTAATTAAAAATACAGTATGCTAATTGTTCATACAAGCTGAAAATTGTCCTTATCAATATGCAAAGTATAGTAAACAGATTTTCTTATCATGAAAGTAGGCTTTAAAAATGGATTCAAATTAAGTGCATGATGATGTTTGAATTACTTGAGTAAATCCAAAGTCTTTGCTCTTTAAGTCTACTCCTGTCTTATTGCACATCTTTTCCTAGTGAACATGAACTGTAATCCTTTTAAAAGCCAGTGATAATTGTAAAAATCAGAACAATCAATGAATTAAGAAAGAATCTATGTAAGAGCAAAGACAAATCTTTTATTTAATACAAAAATGAATTTAGTCATTGAAAAAGCTATTGATTTTATTTACAGTGGAAAAATTCATAAGCAACCTTGAAGAACTTGGGCTTACTAAAAATCCATTTATGATGGCCTTTTGTAGCAATGTAGATGGAACTGGAGAGTGTTATGCTAAGTGAAATAAGTCATAGAGAGAAGGACAGATACCATATGTTTTCACTCTTATGTGGATCCTGAGAAACTTAACAGAAGACCATGGGGGAGGGGAAGGAAAAAAAAAAAAGAGGTTAGAGAGGGAGGGAGCCAAAACATAAGAGACTCTTAAAAACTGAGAACAAACTGAGGGTTGATGGGGGGGTGGGAGGGTGGGGTGGGTGGGTGATGGGTATTGAGGAGGGCACCTGTTGGGATGTGCACTGGGTGTTGTATGGAAACCAATTTGACAATAAATTTCATCTTTAAAAAAATCCATTTATGGATGAGGATCTAAATGTATACATTTCACATTAAACATGACTTTGTTTTGTTTGTTGCTTGAATAACAAAAATTTATTTTCTCACAATACCAGTGTCTAGAAGTTGGCAGGAATGGTTTCTTCTGAGGTCTCTCTTCTTGACTTATAGGTGGCAGCCTTCTCACCATATCACATGATCTTCCCCCTGTGTAGTCTGATTCCTCGTTTCCTCCTTTGGTAAGAACACCAGTCATATTGAATCAGGACCCTCCATATAACCTCATTTATCCACATTTACCCCTTGAAAGCCCACGTCTTCAAATACAGTCACATTCTGAGGTGCCAGGGGTTAGGGCTTCATTGCGTGAATTTAGGGAAACATAATTCATCTCATAACAATGTAGAATACCCAATTTATGATCTTTTCCTAGATATTTGTGATCTCAATTAATAACACTGCCATCACCCTAATTCCACAAACCAGAAACCCAGGAGCCATTTTTGTACTTTATTTCCCTCCCCCACTTATCTACCATCGCCAACTACTGCTAATTATAACTACTTAAGTACCTCTTGGGTCATCTCTTTTTTCCACATTTATCCTTTAGTCTATCCAGTTAAAAGGACTATCCGTCTTACCAGGGCTCATGGAATAGCCTTCTAATTACTTGTTTTTCCTCAGCTGACACTCCCCCAATGATTCAGTACATAGAATAAAAATTGGATCCTCTTACTACCCCAAGTAAACGTGTTTGATGGTTTCCTATTGCTCTAATGGCAAAGACCAACATCCTTAATATGGGCTACAAAGCTTATAGAGTCCCTAAAGCCCCCACCTGCCTCTTCAATCTCAGCCTGAACTCCCTACGCTTTAGAGTTCAGCCTTAACAGCTTCTTTCAACTCTTCCAGAGCCCATGTACCTTCCCACCTGAGAGCCATGGCACACGCTTCACATTTACACAAAGTATCATCTTGCTCTCCCCATTGTCTCTGAGCTCTCTGCTCTAATGGCATTTTCTCTCCATCCTTTCCTGCACCACCTGCTTAGGTAGAGCCTTTCCATTATACCCGTGAAAATTTTTATTTCTACCTCGCACAATTCTGGAACCTGACACCTTGTAGGTTTAAAATAATAGAAGGAGCTTTTTATAATTCCAGTCAGAAAGGAGGTTGGTATTTTTTCACCCAGGGAGTACAGGAGATATGCCAGTGGCAAGCTGACCTCCACAGTGTTGAGATTCTATTTTTTTTAAATTTATTTACTTGTTTATTTTCTTTATTGAAGTATAATTGACATATAACTTTATATTAGTTTCAGGTGTACAACATAATGATTTGACATTTGTATACACTGTGAAATGATCACCCCAACAAGTCTAGTTACCATCTGTCACCATAAAAAGTTGAAAGTATTTTTTTTCTTGTGATGGAAACTTTTAAGACCTACTTTCTTGGTAACTTTCAAATTTGCAGTATAATATTATTGACTATAGTCACTAGCTCTTCGTTAACTCCCCATGATTCATTTACTTTATAACTGGAAATTTGTACCTCGTCATCTCCTTTACCCATTTTGCCCACCCCCAACACACTCCTCTGAGAACCAACCCTCTGTTCTCTGTATCAATGAGTTTTGTTCATTTTGTTTTATGTTTTGTTTTTTTAGATTTCACATATAGTGAAATCATACAGTATTTGGTTTTTTTTCTCTGTCTGACTTATTTCAATTAGCATAGGTCCATACATGTTGTTGCAAATGCCAGGATTGCATTCCTTTTTATGGCTGAGTAATATTCCATTGAATAAGTTGATAGATAGATAGATAGATAGATAGGCAGAAGATAGGCCACATCATCTTTACTCATTCATCCACTAATGGACACATAGGTTGTTTTCATATCTTGGCTATTATAAATAATATGTCAATGAACATAGGGGTGCATATATCTTTTCAAATTAGCAGTTTTGTGGTTTTTTTTTTTTTTTCATAAATACCCAGAGTGGAATTTCTGGATCATATAGTAGTTGTACTTTAATATTTTGAGGAACCTCCATACTGTTTTCCATAGTGGCTGCACCAATTTACATTCCTACCAATAGTGCACGAGGTTCCCTTTTCTCCACATCCTCCTCAACTCTTATTTTTTTATATTTTTGATACTAACTATGCTGACAGGTGTGAGGTGATACTTTACTGTGGTTTTGATTTGTATTTCTCTGTTGACTACTGATGTTGAACCTGTTTTCATGTGTCTGTTGGCCATCTGGATGTCTTCTTGGAAAAATGTCTATTCAAATTATCTTCCCATTTTTAATTGGATTTTTTATTGTTATATGAGTTTTTAAATATATTTCTATATTAACCCCCATCAGGTATATAATTTGAAAATATCTTTTCTCATTCAGGAGGTCACTTTTTAATTTTGTTTAATTTTGTTTGATCATTTCCTTCACCATGCAGAGCTTTTAGTTCGATGTAGTCCTATTTGTTTATTTTTGCTTTTGTTGCCATTGCCTTTGGAGTCAGATCTAAAAAAATATCACCAAGACCTATGTCAAGGAACTTACTACTTATGTTGTCTTCTGGGGGGGTTTGTGGTTACTTGTATTACATTCAAGACATTAATTCATTATGAATCCATTTTGTGTATGATGTGAATAGTGGTTCATTTTCATTCTTTTGCAGGTGGCTGTGTAATTGTCTCAGCACCACTTATTGAAAACAGTATATCCCGTTTTATATCCTTGCCTCATTTGTAGTAAATTAGTTGACCATATATGCATGAATTTACTTCCAGGCACTCTATTCTGTTTCATTGATCTATGTGTCTGATTTTATGCTGATACTATAATGTCTTGATTACCAAGATTTGTAATATACTTTGAAAACAGAAAGCATGATACCTCTAGCATTGCCCTTCTTTTGCAAGATTGTTGTGGATGTTCAGGATCTTTCGTGTTTCCATACAAATCTTAGGATTGTTTTTCTAGCTGTATAAAAAAAATCATTGGAATTTTGATAGGGATTGCACTGAATGGGTAGATTTCATTGGTAATATGGACATTTTAACAATATTACGTCTTTTAATTCATGAGTATGAGATAAATTTCCATTTATTTGTGTCTTCTTCAATTTCTTTGTCAATGTCTTATAGCTTTCATTGTATAGGTCTTTTACCTCCTGGGTTAAATTTATTCCTAGGTATGTTATTGTGTTGGATGCAATTAAGTCGGATTGTTACTTACTAGTTCTAACAGGCTTTTGATGGCATCATTAAGGTATTCAATATACAAAATCATATCATTTGCCATTTTGGTTGGTATCTAAACTCTATAAAGAACTTATCAAACTCAACACCCAGAAAAGAAATAATCCAGTGAAGAAATGGGTAAAAGACATGAATAGATATTTTTTTAAAGAAGATACCCAGATGGCTAACAGACACATGAAAAAAAGCTCAACATCACTCATCATCAGGGAATACAAATTAAAACCACCATGAGATACACCTCACACCTGTCAGAATGGCTAATATTAACACTTTAGGAAGCAACAGATGGTGAGGATGCGGACAAAGTGGAACCCTTTTACACTCTTGGTAGGAATGCAAACTGGTGCATTCCATTTTTGGAGGTTCCTCAAAAAATTAAAATAGAGTACCCTATGACCCAGGAATTGCACTATTAGGTATTTATCCAAAAGATACAAAAATGCAGATTTGAAGGGGCACATGTAACCCAATGTTTATAACAGCACTATCAACAACAGTCAAATTATGGAAAGAGCACAAATGTCCATTAAAGGATGAATGGATAAAGAAAATGTGGTACACACACACACACACACACACACACACTGGAATACTACTCAGTGATAAAAAAGAATGGAATCTTGCCATTTGCAACAACACGGATGGAACTGGAAGGCATTATGCTAAGTGAAATAAGACAGAGAAAGGCAGATACAAGATTTCACTCATATGTGGAATTTGAGAAACAACAGATGAACATAGGGGAAGGTAAGGAAAAGTAAGATAAAACCAGAGAGGGAGGCAAACCATAAAAGACTCTTAAATACACAGAACAACAGAGGATTGCTGGAGGGGAGGAAGTTGGGGGGATGGGTTAAAGGGGTGATGGGTATTAAGGAGGGAACTTTTTGGGATAAGCACTGGGTGTCATATGTAAGAGATGAATCACTAGGTTCTATTCCTGAAGCCAAGACTACATTGTATGTTAACTAACTTGAATTTAAATTAAAAAATGCTTTAAAAAACATGTCATTTGCTAATAGTGACAGCTTTACTTATTCTTTTCCAGTTTGGATGGCTTTCGTTTCTTTTATCTCCCTAATTGCTCTGGCTAGGTCTTCCAATACTATGTTGAATAGAAATGATGAGAATGAGCATTCTTGTTTTGTTCCTGAATTTAAAAGAAAAGCTTTCAGCTTTTTTCAGTTCAGTATGATTATAGCTAGGCTTGTTATTCATGAGGTATATTTTGTCTATGCCAAATTTGTTAAGAGTTTTTATCATATATGGATGTTGAATTTTATCAAATGCTTTTCTGAGTCTATTGTAATGATTATATTATTTATATCTTTCATAGTGTATAATTTTTTTTAATTTATTGTTGAGTCAGTTGGCTTTTATTTTGTTATGGATTTTTTTAATCTATGTTCATCAGGGAATTGGATCTGGAATTTTCTTTTCTTGTGTGGTGTCCTTGTCTGGTTTTGGTATCAGAGTAATTATAACCTTATAAAATGACTTCGGAGCATTCTTTCCTCTTCAATTTTTTTGAAGCATCTGAGAAATATGTGCATTAAATCTTCTTTGAATGTTTGTTGGATTTCACCAGTGAAGTCATCTGGCCAAGGGATTTTGTTTCTTGAGGGTTTTTTGATTACTGAGTCAATCTACTTACTAGTAATCAGTCTGTTTAGATTTTCTATTTCTTCATGATTCAGTTTTGGAAGATCATATATTTTTAAGAATTCTTCTCTTTCTTCTAGGTTGTCCAATTTGATGACATATAATTATTCATAATAGTTTCTATATTCCTTTTTATTTCTATTTTATAAATTGTAACTTTCTCTCTTCAATTTCTGATCTTCTTTGAGCCCTCTCAAATTTTTCTTAGTGAGTCTAGCTGAAGGTTTGTCAATTTTGTTTATCTTTTCAAAGAACCAGCACTTAGTTTCATTCATCTTTTCAATTGTCTTTTTGTCTCTCATTTATGTTCACCTGATGGCTATTATTTATTCCCTTCTACTAATGTTGGATTTCATTTGTACCTCTTTCTTTTTAAATTTTTTTTTCAACGTTTATTTATTTTTGGGACAGAGAGAGACAGAGCATGAACGGGGGAGGGGCAGAGAGAGAGGGAGACACAGAATCGGAAACAGGCTCCAGGCTCTGAGCCATCAGCCCAGAGCCTGACGCGGGGCTCGAACTCACGGACCGCGAGATCGTGACCTGGCTTAAGTCGGACGCTTAACCGACTGCGCCACCCAGGCACCCCTTGTACCTCTTTCTATAGTTCTTTTAGGTGCAAAGCCAAGTTGTTTACTAAAGATTTCTCTTGTTTCTTGAGGTAGGTCTGAATTGCTATAAACTTCTCTCTTAGAATAGCTTTTGCTGCATCTAGAGGTTTTGATGTGTAGTATTCCCATTTTTATTTGTCTTAAAGTATTTTTTATTCTCTCCTTTTATTTCTTTGTTGACCCTTTGGTTGCTACTGTTTAGTCTTTACACGTTTGTGTTTTTCCCATTTATGTTCTTGTAACTGATTACCAGTTCCATACCATTGTGGTCAGAAAAGATGCTTGTTATGATTTGAATCTTCTTGAATGTATCGAGACTTGTTTTGTAGTCTAACATATAGTCTATGATTCAGAATGTTCATTGCACTCTGATGTTTTTGGATGAAATATTCTGTATTCATCTGTTAAGTTTATCTGGACTAATGTTTCATTTAAGGGTGATGTTTCCTCATTGATTTTCTGTCTTTATTATCTACTCATCGATGTAAGTGGGGTACTAAAGTTTTCTACTATTTTTGTATTGCTGTCAATTTCTCTCTTTAGATCTGATAATATTTCCTTTATGTATTTGCATGTTCTGTTGGTGGGTGCTTCAGTACAAATATAGGCCTCTTTCGTGGAAAGACAGGGGTATCTTTTGTTCTCTCCGTGCAGCACCCTGGTGGTAGTAGCCTGCCAAGAACTATTTCTCCAATTGTTTCAGACCTTTGAGGCCCAGAATGCAATCATTCCTGGCCTCTGGGCCAGGCATTCAAGGGGCATCCCCTGTGTGGGCTGCATATGCCTGCCAACTTTGGTGGAGCCACAGGAAATGGGACAGGGCAAGCAATGCTGTCAGTGTTGTATGGGGATGGTGTGCACCCACCAACACTGGCAGGTGAGAGAGAGGGAGAGTGTAAAAGTAGTACCTACCAGTTTCAGTGCTAATAAGGTAGAGGGAGGAGGTAAAAACAACATCCACTAGAGTTTTCATCCTCAGAGAGAGCCCTTATGGGCACCTGTCTCTCTGGCAGATGCTTTATGATTAGCAAATGAGTCTCCTTCACAGGTGGTCTGTGTGCTTTTCAAACTGCTGCTTTTGCACTAAGGTCGAGGGTAAGTAAATCTGTGTGCACGCCATTTAAGAGTGGAATCTCTGCTCCCTACCACTCTATGATTCTCCCGGATGTAAGCCTCATTGGTTTTCAAAGGCAGGCATGTTGGGGGCTCATCTCTCTGGTGTAGTTCCCAGTGGTTGAGGTGCCTGATGTGGGGCAAACAATCTTTGCTCCTCTTGCTCCTACTTTGTGAGATTCCACTTGTCTGTGAGTCACCATGCCAGGAGTGGTGTTTTGGGCAAAACTGCCTCTTTGCCTCTCCTTTCCATCTTGATGTAGCCTTTCCATCCTTTGTTATAGAGTAGCTGCTCAGCCAGGGTTTAGGTCTTTTTCAGAGGGAGTTATTTCATATGTAGTTATAGATTCATTGTGTCCCTGGGAGGAGGTGATTTCACGATCTTGCAACACCGCCATCTTGAATTGCCTTACACTGAGCATGTCTTAGAGGTCTGCTTATGATTGCATGAGATCCCCATTCTTAGAGTGAACCTATGAGCAGAATGAGGGATGCCTGGGTGGCTCAGTCGGTTAAGTGTCCAACTTCGGCTCAGGTCATGATTTCATGGTTCTTGAGTTCGAGCCCCACATCCGGCTCTGTGCTGACACCTCAGAGCCTGGAGCCTGCTTCGGATTCTGTCTCTCTCTCTCTCTCTCTGACCCTCCCCCACTCGCACTTTGTGTGTGTGTGTGTCTCTCTCTCTCTCTCTCTCAAAAATAAATAAAAATTAAAAAAAAAATAAACGATCAGAGTGGAAGTCTGAAAAGATTAATCAGGTAACCTTGGATTAGGAAATTTCAAACTAATTCAACTCGTCAGTTAATCCCATACTGTTATCATATAGCACAAGATGATATAGCACACTGTAACATTACATAATAATAGTTGAACATTGTCACTTTAAAAACTTCAAAGGCAAGGGAGAGCCATTTTTTTTAAAGTTGAGAATAAGTGGTGGAATTTATGGTGACAAAAATCAGCAAATTTGTATCAAGACTGTGATTAGAGAAAATATTATATATATATATATGTATATTTAACAGTTACTTAAATATATGCCCCTCTGAGAGACGGAGAGAGATATATGCATAATATATGCCCCTCTGAGAGACAGAGAGAGAGAAAGGGAGAGAGCATGAGCAGGGGAGGGGCAGAGAAAGAGGGAGACGCAGAATCCGAAGCAGGCTCCAGGCTCTGAGCTGTGAACATAGACCCCAGCGCGGGACTTGAACACATGAACTGCAAGATCATGACCTGAACAGAAGTGGAATGCTCAACTGACTAAGTCACCCAGGTGCCCCGAGAAAACATAAGTAGGATTACACACATAGTATCTTAGTCTTTCTCTCCCTGCATGCATGTGCGCGCGCGCGCGCGCGCGCACACACACACACACACACACACACACACACTGATAACAAATAATGGATAGTCGAAGAATGTGAACGTCAGAGTAGTGAACATTTATTCTAAATACAAAAGTACAAGAAGGGACAATCATTCCCCTATTAATAAAAAATGATTTTTTAATGAAAATGCTTGATCAATTATACCATAACAGGAGATTTTTTTTAAGTTTATTTATTTGAGAGAAAGAGAAAGCCAGCAGGGAGGGGCAGAGGGGGAGGGAAAGAGAGAATCTCAAGCAGGCTCTGCACTGTCAGCAATGAACCCCATATGGGGCTTGATCTTACAAACTGAACTATGAGATCATGACCTGAGCCAAAATCAAGGGTCAGTTACCCATCTGAGCCACCCAGGCTTCCCTATTGTTATGTTTAAATCATTAATCTACCTTGAGTGAATAATGAAAAAGTGATATGTATTTCTTTAAAGGTCGCCATCCAGTGCATGTAATACCATACATCTTTTCCCCAATGATACAAATATAATTTCTACCATAAACTGCTACATTTATTGGGGTCCATTATAGTAGTTCATTATGTTCCATTGATCTATTCCTTACTAAGCATTCATAATTTCTGTAATTGTTATATATTTTTTCTCCAGAAGTTCCCTGCACATTTTCTATGCTTAATTTTTAACATTTTCTAAAATAGCTGAAGTAGTGTCAAAATAGTTATTTTGTTATTTTTATTGACTTTTATTACCTGTGTAGATTAAATTATGGAAGATCAATTGTGCCATAATTTAGTCTTACTCCATAAGATGAAACTGATAGGTTATTCATTAAAAGTTTTAAATGTTTTCAGAAAAATTGTAACATTTCTCCATAGAGAAATTTTACATTTTTGTTGAATTTGTATCAAGGCACTTTATATTTTTGCTACTAGTATAAACTGAATATTTTCTTTCACTATATTTCTTTTCTTTCAGCTTAATTGAGCTATAACTGACAAATAAAATTGTATATATCTGATGTGTACAACTTGATGAGTTTATATATGTATCCATCGTGATATGATTACCACAGTCAAGTTAATTAAGAGACTCATCACCTCACAAAGCTACTTTTTTTTTTTTTCTGGTGAGAACACGCAATATCTACTCTAACAAATTTCAAGTACCCAAAACACTATTATTAACTAGAGTCACCGTACTGTACATTAGATCCCCAAAATGAATGCATCTTGTAATTGTGAAGTTTTTACCCTATAACCAACAACTTCCCATTGCCCCTACCCTCCAACCCTTGGCAGCCACCATTCAACTCTTTATTTCTGTAAGTTTAACATTTTAGATTCCACACGTAAATGAAATCACACAATAATTTTCCGTCTCTTCCTTGTTTGTTTCACTTAGCGTAATGCCCTCCAGTTTCATCCATGTTCTCACAAATATTTTGTATTATAATAATAATTAATATTGTGATGATATGTGATATATGCTCATATTTTATAGCTGTATTTTTACCCATTATATTTTTTAACTGCTGGGTTTATTATAGGAAGGCTATTGGTTTTTCAAATTTTTATTAATTTTCCTAGATTCATTTCTTTCAGTTTCTCAATTGCCTCTATTCTGCATAACATAATATGAATTTAATAACATAATCTGAATAATAATAATAATAGTTTTGCCTCTACCTTTACATTTATATATGTCACTTCTTTCTCTTATCTAACGACATTAGCTAGTATTTTCAAAAATTATTTTTTAAATTATTTACTTATTTATTTATTTATTTTGAGAGAGAGAGCACAACAGGGGAGGGACAGAGAGAGGAAGAGACAGAATCTCAAGCAGGTTCTGCACTGGCAGCACAGAGTCTGATGCAGGACTCAAAATCACGAACTATGAAACCACAACCTGAGCCGGGACCAAGAGTCAGACACCCAACTGACTGAGCCACCCAGGCACCCCTAAATATTATTCTCTTAAATGGTAGCATGGAGACAGTGGACATCTTTGCTTTGGAACAATTAAATATTAAACTTTACATGTAAAGCACAACATTAACTTTGGGAAGAGTCAAAAATGCTTGATGATATTTGAATTGTGTTATTAGGAAATTTAGTACATAAGGGGAGAGTTATAAGATAATAGTTCTAATCTGAGGTAAAAAAAAAACTCCAAGGGAGATGCAGATGAAATACAGTCAAAGTTTAGGTGAGAAAAGATGTTTTTCCAGGTAGATTTTCTAAGCTTATATGATGAGGACCTGTTGAAACAGGAACAACATCTTCTCATACAAGAGATTCTTCAGTTTAAAAAGAGAGAGAGAGGAGACTAGATCACTGAGTGAAGCAAGCATGCTGAAAGTAATTGTACATTTGGACTTATCAGACTCCTGAGGGTAGGAAATGGAAAGTCTAGTGAGTCAAGACCTGTATCGCTTGAAGTGGAATGAAATGGATGTCATAGACACAAGAGAGTTTGTGGTTCCAATTTCAGCTTTGTCATTGACGAGTTGATTGACCAAAGTCAAGTTATTCGACTTCCACAGGGACTCCATTGCTAACAAAATTAAAAGAACAGCACCAACCCACCTTTCCTTTAGAGTTAAAGAGAAAATCACGCATGTGTCTATTAAATACTTTAAAAATAAATCACAAAAGATGTAACCACAGCAACAGACATTCTGAGTTACAACACATGTTGGTCTTTATCTATGGCCTACTGCCATTTAGGAAGAGAGCTCTATTTTTAAAAGCTATGATATTTTTTAAAAGGACATATGGGAACCCAATGCATTCTTCCACAAATAAAAAGCCAAAACATCTGGTGTACCAAATGGAGAGGGAGAAGAAAATGGGCTATTTAGGGACGCCATCTTTTAACAGTGCAGGTGTATATTGATAATCATTTGGCTAGAAAAATGCTCTGCCTAGTCTGGCTCCAGATTTCTGCTTTGAAGGAATTGTAGATAATTGAGAATAGGTTTATAAAGGCTTAGCTCTCCATTCCTAATTATGACATAAACTTTCTACATACTGGGCTGTTTTACATTTATAGTCCTGCATTTGTAATCTGAGAAGTGTTAAATCTGCTTTGCTTTATAAGCACTTGATCCATTATAAGTTGAAGTTTGCATTGGGGAAGTGGTGAAATGCCACATAACCGGGGTCCATAAAGAGAAGACTGAGTTCTTCCTACATAAAAGAGAATAGTCAAGAGGGAGCCGATCAAACTGTTGAGCTAAGGAACAAATGACAGGAAGTTGGAGCTGTGAGGTTATGCTGGGACTACCTCCTTGCATGGTTTCAAGTCAAGTACAATATTAATTAGCAATGTGAGCAAGAAACGGATGATGTTTCATCAATCTCTCATCTATTTCGTCATCAAATAACACATTATTATACCCATACAGATTTCAAATGTATCAAGTAATTTGATAAGGTGTTATTTTTGAAACTTTATTAGCTGTATTTGATTTTGTCTTAGAATTAAATGTAAGCAAATGCTTTTGTATCAATATTCAATAAAATAGGTACAAAAGAATTAATGGTATTAACAAATGTTATCCAAAAGAAATTGTTTAGGAAATGCTAAGAAGTTCTTGATAATGGAACCCTTGTGCAATGACATACTGGCACAAAGACTCTGAGGCTCTCTCTAGCCTCAAGAATTAACACGTCTGTAGGAACTATTCATTCCAAAACTACTGAGGTGTACTTTGTGTGGAACACCACGTTAGAAGCTGTAGATGGACACAAAGAAGCATGAGAATATGTTACCGTCCTCAAGGAGCTGGCCCTCTACGGAGAAAGGAAGATGACTAGAAAATAATATCATGAAAGGAATTGGCTTTTGTGTGTGTGTGTGTGTGTGTGTGTGTGTGTGTGTGTGTATGTGTGTGTGCAGTTTTTTTTTTTTTAATACTGCTGTACTCCCAATGATGAGACTAGTGTCTGCTACATAGTAGGCACTTAGAAAATATTTAGCAAATGAATGGATGAGGGAAATATTGTAAAGGGCCAGAAAGCTAAATGAGTGGACTTAGCCTTGATTTTTCATTCGGGAGCAAATAGGGAGTAATTTCAGCCACTGGAGAAAATGTTGAGTAATCTCCCTTTTTCAGAATCCTGGCCATGAAGGGTTCAATCTAGATTAACATGCTGCTAATAAAATGGTGTAAATCAAGTTTGCATATTTTGTCCACTCTCCATAATTATGGTTAACATAGCCAAAATTCTCTACCCAATGCTCATTCATTTTTCACACAAAGGTAAGGCGTCGGGAGGATGAGTTTACTGCATTTTTCAAAGATCTCCAAGTGACCAAGATATTTCGTCTCATCTACATTTCATGACATAGATATATTCAAGGACTTTTTAGTGAAGTCGACTGGATTCAAATCTTAACTCTCCCACTTAGTGTATCCCTTTAGTTACATTAATTTGATTCACTAAAATATCTCCATCAACCAGTCTACCAAGGAATTCAGCCTACTTATATTATACCATACCGTAAACCTACTTTCTCTCATGACGTTATCAATGAGGAAGGGCTGGTTTCCACTTTTTTATTGAACTGCTTTAATGTCTATATGTGTTTATATATTTTCCAGTTATTTCTTTATCACAACCACAATCGCAATGGCAATCACAACCACAACAGCAATGACAAACAAATGTAGGAACGAAACTGAGATCCAAAGCAAGGGCAAATTAAGAAAACCATCTGTAATACACTCGGTTGTAATAGAAACACCTTAAGCCAGCCCGATCCACTGGCACAGACTCATGCAGATAACAAATCATGTTCTTAGTGAGATAACCGCAAATTGGATTTGCATCTAACACACCAAGTAAATATGAAAAGACTGCCAAGTCTCCCCAGCCATCTCATATATTTATTTCTTTGTGTTTGGCAATAATAAACGAGAAAATGGGAGACACTACAATTGTCAGGAGATACAGACCATTGGGGGGCGGGGGAGAGAGAAGGGGCTGTTTTGATGTTGAAAGTAACTAGGACCTATTAATAACTGAGTGCTTATTATATGCCACATAGTCTCTTATTCTTTGTATTCATGATTTTACTATAGAATCAGAAACCCAATAAGGCAGATATCATTAAGCCATTGTAATATTTCCAAGAACTGGGACGTTGTAAGAAACTCGCCTGAGATTATTAGACCAGTGAATGGTTGAATTGATATTTAAAGCAGGACTTTCTAAGTGCTAGTGAGCGTACTGATACATATGTTTTGGCCATTCTAAAAGTAACTATTTTTCTTGGATTTTGAAACAGAAAGTTTAAGAACAATGTGTTAAGGAGGAGGGTTATAGGAACAGATACCCTAAAAGCTAGGCTTTTCTCAATGTCTACTTAAAACATAAAGATTAGTTCTGGCCAAATCTGTAAAGTAGGTAATGAATCATACATGATCTTAACCATTGCAATTTACTTTATTTGCCTTTTCTTTCTGGGACTTCTTGTTTCTGCTTGCAATTATGCTCAGCCAAGAAGAAACGTTTTCTGTTGTTTTTGTTTACTTTATAAAACGCCACAGAAGTCGTCATCTCAATGTAAATTTATTATGAAAATGTTATCAATAGCTACCTAAGCCAGAATATCATCAGAAAATCACTGGAGGGCTTGTTGAAACACAGCTCACTCGGCCTCTAATACCAGTTTTGACTTCCTAGTTCTAGGGAGGGGCCCCACCATTTGCATTTCTAACAAGTTGCCAAGACATGCTAGTTATAAGGTAAGTATAAAGTTGTTTCAGCTGCTCAGGCTTCTGCACTGTAATATTTTTGGCAAGCGGTTCTAGGCAGGAAAGCTCCAACACAAATCACGTTGATGTGCTGGGGAAAGAACTTGATCCTGTCCACTGCTGTGTCCGTTCAGAGACGCAAACGTTTGGGATGGACCTGAGTGGTCCAGAAAGATGTCCACCTTCAAGGAGGGACAGAGGAGAACCCTGAAAGCGAACTCACGGTGTCATTGTAGTGCGGTAACATGTCTAGGAAAGTGAGCCTGAATCTCATAGAGGCAAGGTGGTTTCAGGAGCAACATGGCGACTGTTAACTAGAATTTATCCCAGATCAGCATGTGTGGTCTTTGGAGAAGAGGGAGTGCATTTGATCATTAAAGAAACCTGAGAGTAAACGCTACCACATTTTGAGGCTTGAACGACATTTCTATGGATCCCTAGCTTAGGGTGGCTTAAAGCAACAGAAATTTGTGTGCTCACAGTTCTGTTGGTGCTTCTAGCTGTGGCTGCTAGCATTCCCGGACTTGTGGCTGTATGACTCCAATCAATGCCTCTCCAGTCACATGGCCTCATCCTCTTCCTTCTGTTAAATCTCCCTCTGCCTCACTCTTATTAAGACGCTTGTCATTGAGGGGTGCCTGGGAGGCTCAGCCGGTTGGGCATCTGACTTCAGCTCAGGTCATGATCTCAGTTTGTGAGTTCGAACCCTGCATCGGGCTCTGTGCTGACAGCTCAGAGCCTGGAGCCTGCTTCGGATTCTATGTCTCCCTCTCTCTGCCCTTTCCCCACTCACATTCTATCTCTCTGTGTCTCAAAAATTAAAAAAAAATAGAAAAAAAAGTCATTTGTCATTGAATTTAGAGCCCATGTAGACAATCTAGGATAAATCCTCCACTCAAAATCCTTGAGTTCATCACATCCTGTGCTATATAGGGTGATATTTATTCTTTTACTATATGACGTAGTTATATTCGTCAGGGTTCTCCAGGGAAATGGAACAAATAGAATACATATACACACACACATATATGTTTTGTTATATTTTATATATACGATTAATTAAATGGTGTGGTCCAAAATCTATAGGGTGAGCCAGGTGGCTGGAGACTCAGGAAAGCCAGTGTTCCAATTTGAGTCCAAAGGTAGTCTGCTGTAGAACGAGGAACAGTTGATTTTGCAAAAGAAGTGCAAAAGCAATCTGCGGGTGAATTCTCTCTTGCTCAGGACAGGTCGGCCATTTTATCCATTGAGGCCTTCAACTGATCAGACGAGGCCCACCCACCTTCGAGGGGGCAATCGACTTCACTTAAAGTCCAGATTTAAATGTCAGCCTCATCCAAAAACGCCCTCTCAGGGGACACATAAAATTAATCATCATGGCAATATTAGTAGGTTGTAAGGATTAGAGCATGGACATATCTTCAGAGGGGGCGTCATTCAGTCTATTATATGCATGCTCATAATACAGGATGGCAGCAGGAAAAAACCTCCCTCTGATGCAAACTGCATGTGCAGAAGATTTACTTGCTGTGCAACAGCTAAGATCGCCCCAAATGGCAACAGTTCTTTCGGGATCTGGTGGGTCCTTCTTCTGGGGAAACTAACAGGGAGAAATGGCAGCTTCGATCCTGTAGCTGGTTTATAGATTGCAACTGATTCTCCTAATCGGCCATCTCCACTGCCCATTACATATTCCTCTCACCTTGGCACAGCACCGCTGCCGATGTGGGTGACTGCCGTACGGGAGGGTTAACAGTATCCTCACCCATGAGGAGTCTGAGCAGCTAATCACCCCCCTTTTAGGTTGAGGCAGCTGTACGTGTCCATTTTCTGTCACATTGAGCAAGGGAGTATCGAGAGTCCAGCTAGTGGATTATTTGGGGGCCAACACATACTTCCTTACCACCTGCGTGAGACAGCAGCTATCTCTCATACTATCAGTATCACTCAGTGGTACTCGTGGTCCCAGCGAGTAGACCACCTCTCCTGCAGCATGGAAGTTCCTCTCTTGGCCAGCTGATCTCTTGGCGTGGGGGATTCTGAAGGGAATGGGTTAGAGCCATAGTTTAAACTTTATGAGACTCTTGTGACTTTCCCTAATGAGAGAACATCTCGTCTCTGGGAACCAGGACCTCTAACCTCACAGAACCAAAAATGTTAAGGAGAAGTCATATAACTTGCCTAAGAGAGTCTTTGAAAGTGAAGGTAAGTAAAGTCCCTGCTTCCCTACTTGGTTTCCAGACTTTTGTATTCTCTGCCAAATTGGGGACACTGTATTTTTATATTGGTTACCAATTTAGCAGTCACTACGTATCTGGAGGAGAGCATGTTATCCTTTCTGGGTCTTGTCTCAAAGCTGAATCCCAAGAGTACCTCTACAAGTCATGCCATCCCTTCTATCAGCCTGGAAACTTCTGCACGGGGTGGCATTGTATAGAAATCTATATCCCATGATTAGGTGCTTCCTGCTTTACCCCTTTCGCCAGAAAGTGGGTTTTTGGTGGATGCTATGCTATATAGGATCACATGTCACTGGACCTAAAACTTTGTAAACCCTAACATAGTGTGGCTGGCTGAATCCTTGCAGGCAGGAAAAGCAAATTCATCTGCAGAATATGTGTCATCCAGTCAAGATAAGTTGCTGCTCCTTCTAGAGTGGAGAAGGTCAAGTTAATCAACTTACAACCAACCGGCTAATTAGTCTTCCAGAAATGTGATACCATATAGAGACATATGGAGAAGGAAAGAGAGGGGCATGGGAAGCAGGAACAAGAAAGGCTTTGATGAACGGGACCCCATCTTCCTGGATTTATGCATAGCTTCCATTTCTGCCATCATGGCTCTTCTGTTCACTCCCCAAAGGATCAGCACCAGGGTGACAGATGATGACTGATGTCAACAGGCTGAGCCATACTGTCTACTGATGGTTAGTACCTTTTCCACAGTGACTGCCCACTGATAAAAGTTAACATGTGATACAAAGTTCATCCCACGTTTAGCCTATGTCTCCAATATACATCCACATGTCTCTGGCCCAGACATCTTGCCCCAAATCGTCCTATATTAATCCTTCCAGGGGTGCCTGGGTGGCTCAGTCAGTTAGGCGTCCCAGTTCAGCTCAGGTCATAATGTCATGGCTTGCGGGTTAGAGCCCCGCATCGGCCTCTGTGCTGACTGCTCAGATCCTGGAGCCTGCCTCGGATTCTGTGTCTCCCTCTCTCTCTCTGCCCCTCCCCCACTCATGTTCTCTCTCTCTCTCTCTCTCTCTCTCTCTTTCTTTGTCTCAAAAAAGGAAAGAAACACTAAAAACATTTTAAAAAAGAAAAAAAAAAGCATACATCAGCCTCTTAAGAATCGCTATTGTGGACAGTAAGATATAGGGGAGACAAGCAGAGAACTTTCCTATTTTATTCTCTACTTTTCTGCATTTCTTGCTTGTCTAATCAAAGAGCATATACTATTTTAGCATGAAAATGCTTTTAAAAACAGGTTTAACACATTTGAGGAACAGGTCACCCACGGCGCAAAACAAAAGAACCCAGTTCATTCTAGATCGCTTCTGATGGAGTAGCCTTCCTTTCCCACCTGGTCCCTGAAGCATGGGAGATACGCCTCCCACTTCACCCCCTCCTCTCCAGGAGCAGTTTGGATGTGGGGCTGTGTCTTTCTATCCGGCAGGCAATCCACGATCCAGAGTCGATGAACACGTTCATATTCCTGGCACAATGCCAGATTTTTTAAGCATCCCTGAGTGAAATTCTGGAGGTAGATTAGAAAGTGATTCGGTGTGGCATCGTAGATTATTAATATGACAGAAACATTGGCGATATCTGGAGGATATCTATGGCTTTCATTTTGAGACTTTCGAGTTTCACAGAGTTTAATTTGCTTCCAGTCGCACAACTTGTTTATGGCAAAGCTAAGCTTTTTAATTTTTAGCACAATATTCTTCATGTAGAAGTCTTGGAATACTTCTTTTTTTTTTCCCCTCATCAGTTATTTTCCCTCTAACAACCCCTGAATTGATGGCTGAATCTGCAAATGCATCTTGGCGTATGAAACCTGACTCTTTCTACCGGGAGGGAGCTACTAATGCTGTTTTCCCACCAACCAAAATCTGAGATGCAATTACTATATCATTTCTACCCGACAAATGGTAGGGAAATTTGTGGGTTCTCATTAAAGTCCTTGCGGTATTTTGTGGGAAGGAGTATGTCTTCAAAATGATATTTGAAAACTTGATACATGCCATAGAGGAGAACGCGTTTCAGATCATTTAGCTATTAGCTATGTTTTTGGAACAACCTAAATACAGAGTCAGTGATCTTAAAATGTGCAAATAGATAAAGGAGGAAAGGATTTGCTGGTTGGATTCTTACCCCCTTCATATTGTGACACTGAAACACCAGTGGTAGGTGCTTGGGGGTGAAGGGGGCGGGCTACTTGCACAAACGCTCAAGGAGTCTTAAGACTTTGGGTGACTCAGATGGGGAAAAGTGGGGGAAAGGAAGAATAGATCATTTCAGAAAGAATAAAGAGTTATGTTCAATTTTACTGCTCCGCATTTATCAAATTTGTCTATATTCTTTTCTTTTCAGCTCCCTTTTTTGAAACCTCTCTACCCATTACCCCTCCCTCTCTGTAAATTCAAGTGCCTCCATCAGCCATGGATTCTCCTACCAGAGAAGGAACACGGCTAAGGGAAGCCCCGAGCCAGGGAGGGCAAAAGGGGACATTGAGTTATGGTATCAAGTGAGAAAACACAGTTTAAAGGTAACAAACTTATCTATAATACTTCACACTTCAAATTATATTTATTTTGGGGAGACAAGTGACAGCGTGAGTGGGGGAGGGGCGAAGAGAGAGGGAGACACAGAATGGGAAGCAGGCTCCAGGCTCTGAGCTGTCAGCACAGAACCCGACGCAGGGCTCGAACCCATGGACCGGGAGACCATGACCCGAGGTAACGTGGGACGCTTAACTGACTGAGCCTCCCAGGTGCCCCCACACTTCAAATTGTTCTTATAAATTTTGAAATCATAGCCAGTGGGGGGGGGGAGGGGAAGAACCGTATACAATTAGAACCTATTGAGCACATGACCTCCATGCACTCTTAGTAATTCCCTCTTTCCTCCTTTTAATATTATTTTAAAATGAAATTCTGACAGGTTTTCTTTTTATCTCTCCTTGCCTCAATTTACGTATTCAATATACTTCAGTCAATTAACACATAGATTTTGAATAATTTGCAATCTGGGTGACATATGGTTGGCGACAGAGCATAAAACAAGTAATCCAGCATTGGAATCATAAGCTTAAAATAAAACTAGATTTATTTATCTGGTACAGTTCAACAACAGTACGTAATGACCTTCTGAAATAAATATTTACAAGGTACGCTACACTTCGTAAAACACGGGTAAGTAAAAATTCAACCGAAAATATGCGATATGCATATTAATTGATATGCAACTGAACTCATAAGCCACGTTATTTAGAAAGGTTAAGTGGAATGTATCTCTGTGTCTGTGTGTGTTCCTGACACAAAGATGCCACCCTAGCACTTCTTGCGATCTTGTTTTACTTGACGTGTTCCTTTTAGCTAGTCGAAACACTAGCTAAGTATTTATTTTAGGTATTTGAAAACATGCACAAACTTCTTCGTCTCAGCAATAAAGCTGAATTCTGAAGAGGCCAATGTGGGAGTGGATCATGACTACGATGGGAATTTGACGGGCATTTATAAATTCTATCAAATTCCTGTCCTTACGACGAGATTCAGAGACCTGAACAAATGTAGAAATATTTCACGCATTGGATTGCATTCACAAAAGATGATCCATGTTTAATAACATACACTCGAGAGCTTCGGATACGACTCTAAAAATGTAAGGAGGCTCTGCTCAACATTGTCCAAAATGACAATGGCCTGCCCATCATCCATTACTTGTCTGTGGTAGCATTCCTAACATAATTGGCAAGATTTAAAATGAACATCGATTACTTGCCATTCGTTTCCTCACGTGATCAACGGAAGACCAAAAACACTCCCACGAACATAGGCATATCCTGAAAATCACTGCACGGCAAATTTTGGAAAATACACTTAACCTACTCAGACGAACTTGGAAGAAATGTAAACCTTGTGCCTGTGTCGTGTGTGTGTTCGATGAATCGTGTGCTAGGTACCCAATTAATCTTCGTAGAGTACATCCTTCGTGTACTTAATCTCATTTAATCTTCACACTGACTTCCAAATTCAGTATTATTACTATATTACTCAGAGAAGTAAATCGAAGCAACAAAAGATTGCCCAAGAAGAAAGACTTTGGGAAAAGTCTCCTGTGGAGTGTCTCTGATATCAACACCAATAATCTGGCTTCACCACGAAGGCAATGGGATCCTTGTACTGCTATTAACTATTATTTTTTCGTGAGATGTAAGCATATTTTCTCTCTTAAAACATAAGCTTCTGAGGAATTAAACAGGATATCTTCAATTCTCCTGAGAAGTCTTTTTTTAGACCTCCTTTTCTAGAAATGTTAATTTTTCTAACGGCACATTGTCCTATAAATAGGAGAAATTTGACTTAGTTTTCTGAATAAGTGTCATAAAATCGGGAGACTTTAATTTTATTTATTTATTTTTTTATTGTATTATTTTTGGTTTTCCTAACGCTTATTTATTATTGAGAGACAGAGAGAGGCAGAGCATGAGCACGGGAGGGGCAGAGAGAGGAGGAGACACAGAATGCGAAGCAGGCTCCAGGCTCTGAGCTGTCAGCACAGAGCCTGAGGCGGGGCTCGAACTCACAAACCGTGAGATCACGACCTGAGCCGCAGTCGGACCTTCAACCGACTGAGCCCCCCGGGCGCCCCATGGGAGCCTTTAATTTTAAGCTGAAGAAGGTATCTTATTCCATTTGTCCTGTTACCACAAAATATCACTGGCTGGGTAGCTTGTAAACAACAGAAAATTTATTTCTCGCAGAAATTCAAGTTCAGGACGCCAGCGTGATTAGGTGAGGGCTCTCTGGGTCACAAATTTCTTACTGCATCCTCATTTGGCAGAAGGGACCAGCGATTATTCTGAAGTCTTTTCTAATCAGGACCTTAATTATATTCATGAGGGCTCCCAAAGGCTCCCTAAGCACTTTCCAACGGCCCCACCGTCTAATACGTCGCATTGGGCTTTAAGATTTCAGGATATGAATTCTGTGAGGACACAAACATTCAGACCTCAACAGGAACGCCTACCTGGTGATGCTGGTAGAGATTGGGATGCTAGGAGTCCGGCTCGTTCTACAGCCAGGGAGTGTTCATACACGCGAGTATTTCTGCATTCAGGGCAAAGCAAGCCCTACAAGTCTTCCTTTGACCTCACTGGATACTGAATTTGATAGGGACAGCCATAATCTTATGGTTGGTTTCCATCTCCCCTAGGCCAGTAATTTTCACCTTCTGTTACAAAATGTCACATCTGATGAGAGAGGTGAGACTCCCCTAGCAAAAAGGCAAACTGAAAGAGCCAAATTACTGTGAAGTTCAAACCTTCTGGCAATCAGCCTCTCATGCAATGCAGTTTTGTTTCATGCGTTTTAAGACAGTGGCTTGAGGAGGGTAACGTGCAACTTTTTCGTTTGTTTCTTTAACTTTCTGTCCAAACAAACACAGTTCTTTTATATTTCAGACAAGGCTCAGTTCTTCGTGTTGCATCGTCCCAAATTCTGTTACCGATAGTTTAACTCTGCTATCAACACACAGAAAATGTTGAGAGTGGCTTCTTGGAAATACTTGCGCCCTGTCCTTAGAGATACACTGTAGATCTGAGACATGACTTGGCAAGATGCGGGGGTTCAGTATGACAAAGAGGTAATATGAGGTGACATTGACATCACAACGGTTAGTAAATTAAGAATCCATTAGTAGCAAGAGCCTTGTGATAGCTGGGCAAACTTCTTAAGATCACTGAACAATGCCATTATCTTATCTTTTCTTTTTTTTTTATTTTTTTTCAATGTTTATTTACTTTAGAGACAGAGAGACAGAGCACACGCAGGGGAGGGGCAGAGAGAGCCGGAGACAGAATCGGAAGCGGGCTCCAGGCTCTGAGCTGTCAGCACAGGGTCCGACGTGGGGCTCTAACCCATGAATCATGAGACCATGACCTGAGCCCAAGTTGGAAGTTTAACTGACTGAGCCACCCAGGTGCCCCAACAATGCCACTATCTTATCACACAAACCTTTTAAAACATGGGATCCAAGAGAGGACATTTATTAATAATAGGATCACTGAAATAAATGAATAAAGGTTTAACAATGTGATATAAGGCCTTATGAACCCATAGTAGAGGAAAAATTAGGGGCAATATTTCAGTGTGTTGTTTTTTTCACTTTTTCGTCTTCTGTGGCTCCTGTTCATTCATTGCTTCATGGGTTTATTCCAATAAACTTACTTTGGTTGTGATAGATGGAGATTTATCTTGGTAAATAGAACAGACGCTGTCCCTGTGTTCTTGGAGATTATGGTCATTAAGGGGTTATAGTTACTGAGAATGAAACTCTGAGGATGAAATTTCAGGCCAGTGGGGGAGAAAGAATTCAAAGATTAACATCTTTCCTATTATTCTAGAAATCACAGCATGGGACCATTCCTCTTCTCACTGGTAAGGGCTACTATACATGAATGCCTCAAATGTTTCAGAATTTTTTTTAAGAAGATGTCTTAGGAGGGAAAAATGTAAGAGGAGGTTAGAATTTATTTTTCCCCCAAATTTAAGACAGTGCTCAAAGAACCATGTTAAAGAGTGTGTTAAAAAGACAAAAAAAAAAAAAAAAAAAAAAAAAAAAGCCAAATTGGAAAAGTTCCCAAATAGTAAAACCTGGATAATTTAAACTTCAAAATAAATTATGGTAAAATGGATACATTAAATAAAATAAATCCATAAAAGAAAAGAAAAGAAAACTGATTAGCCCACGTGAATGAAATTAAGTAAGGAAAGAAATAAATCAACAGAGAAATGGAAAAATCTCTTCCCTAAGTAGAACACTGATTAATAAATATATAACAATACGTGGTTAGAAAATCATTGACAAATAATAAAACTAGGGGTGAAAATTTGACAAGGAACAAGGTGCTTACATAGACTTATGTTACAATAGCTTTCTTATTAGTCATGGAGGAAATATTAATTTGTTAATATAGAAACTTGGTAGATACATTGACTCAATCTCTAAATGTTATATCACTAACATTTGGAGAAACTGATGACATGCACCTTCTAATAAAATAAACTGAGAAGGAAACATCATCACTTTGTTGATATTCCTATCCAAAACAAACTGTCTGAGCTGAATTATAAGGAGAGATCAGGCAAACCCAAATGAATAAGAATTAATAAATGCACACCTAAGGGGACATGCTGTTTTCAACTGACTCTCAATGGGTTAGGAAAATAAGTATCATCTATCTGTCTGTCTATCATCTATCTGTCTGTCTATCCATCTTTTTATCCAGAGACATTAGAAGAGTGGAGGAAAATGATAAAGAAAATGGAGCAAAATGTAAACACATAGTGAATAATAATAGTGAATGATAGACAATAGGTGTCTGGGGGTTCCTTTATGGACGTTTGAAGATTTTCTGTAAATTTAAAATTATATCAAAACAGAAAGCCATGAAAACAATAGGCGATTACTTGTACTATCTGAAAAATGTAGGCCAAATACTTTCCAGTGAATAACAAAGTTGTTTCTTTGTTGTTGTTTTTAAAACTACTGCTCCTGGCCAGTGAGTTTGAGTTGGTAGGTTTTCATTCTTCTTCAACTCTAACATCAAATATATTTCCTCCTTTTATCCATGGGCAAACATGCCATTTGATCAAAGGCTTACTTTCCATATATACCCCATTAAATGTGTGAACAGAATCCCGCATTTACTAACTGCAAACATGCAGACTTTAAATTTATTTAGACACATGTTCAACTAGATCTTTCAAAAACAAACAAATAGGCAAAAAGCCGGACAGCATTATAAAAGTAAGTAAACATGAGAATTTTTAAATAATAAATGCAGACCAATAAACTTGAAAATTTGAAGAAATTGACAATTTTCTAGTAAAAGATAATTAAAAATAACCACAGAAATACAGAACAGAAGAGATAGGCCAGATAGGTTTTCCAGGAGAGTTGCATCAAAATTTCAAGAAAGAGGTGATACAACTTAGGTACCCAGTTCCAGAGAGCAGGAAAAGAAATACTTGGAAAGCTCTAACATATGCACCAATATAACCTCAATATCAAACTTAGCGAAGGATGGTACAATAATGAAATCACTTATTAATTTATTTTATAAACATAGACACATAGTTAAAATTAAACACCAATATAGGTAAAATAATTATAAAGTGAATCTGGGGTACTAGAAATGTTCTAGCTCTTGGTCTCTCTCTCTCTCTCTCTCTCTTTTTAAACTTTATTAATTTTTGAGAGAGAGACAGAGAAAGTGAGAGGGGGAGGGGCAGCGAGGGAGAGAGACAGAGAATGTCAAGCAGGCTCCGCACTGTCAGCGCAGAGCCCGATGTGGGGCTCGAACTCACAAACTGTGAGATGATGACCTGAGCGGAAACCAAGAGTCGAACGCTTAACCAACCGAGCCACCTAGGCACCCCTCTCTCTGTTTTTTTAATGTTTATTTATTTTTGAGAAAGAGAGTGAGCGAGCGGGGGAGGGGCAGAGAGAGAGAGGGAGACACAGAATCTGAAGGAGGTTCCAGACTCTGAGCTATCAGCACAGAGCCCGATGGGGGGGGGGGGGGGGCTCGAACTCACGAACGGTGAGATCATGACCTGAGCAGAAGTGGGACACTTAACCCTGAGTGTCCCAGGCGCCTCTTGGGTAGTAATTACATGGATACATACATACCATCCAGTTGTATGCTTAAGATTTGTGCTATTTATGCACCTACCTGCATGCAACATTGCAAGTCAATGAAAAATAAATAAATAAATGTTAGTGTGGATGTGATGTAATACCTTTGCTTGTATAACCACAACTGAATTTTTTTTATGTGATGTTTTAATATAGTTTATCTCATTTTAGAGGTTTCCTGGAGTTCCAAAGTTTTTATCCCACCGCTCACTTGGTCTATAAAAACCCATCTGACCTTTGCCCACAGGCATTGCATAACCTAAATATACGTTCCTAATTGCACAGTGGAAGACTGAGGATGAAAAAAAACAAAATCAAAATGAAAGATGTTTCGTTAGGTCACGTAGATGGCATTTTTGATTTCCCCCAACTTTATTTTCCCTTCCCATTTCTAGTCTTTGATAATTGGCTGTTTTGGCATGGCCGACTTCCAAGACTTCCAATGCACTTAAAAGGCTCAGAGGAGACATCCAGTGTATATTAACCCACTGAGAAAACAAAGAACTTGAGTGTTGCCTGTCCGTATTCTCAACCATTAATGGCAGTGTTTGGTATTTACGCTGGGATCTGTGTACCCCCAGCACAGAGCCCAGGAGACGGAAACTTTCCCAAAACTTTTCAACAACTTTTTTTTTTTTAATTTCTGGTCTTGTACAAAGGATACATTTGATATCAGTGACTTTCTCCTCAGTGTGAATCTTATCTTCATTCTCAACCGATGGAGAAGTATTACAAATCAACAAATAGTAGCTTTTCCTGATTTACGCGGTAAAACTCTAGGAAGGATCTGGAAACACCAAAGAGAGAATCTTCATGGCTGGAATGCATCAAATAAAATGTAGCCAAACAAACAGAGAAGAAAACGAAAAGCTCTTTGCTTTCCAGCATTACATCTACTATGATGTATTTTCTGAAAGCCACCCAAGTATAACTATTTATTTTCACTAAAGTAATCGAGATTAATGTCAGTGGTTATGACACACACTGTTTGCTAAAGAACACATAGAAGAATTGCTCAGGGCAAGCTTCATTAAGAAATCAGATAAAATTAGTAAAACTGATTATATTTCAAAACTCAGCAGCAGCTAAAATTGCCATTCAGGAGCTCGCAATTAACACAATTGGTCTCGTTCACAATCAGCTATTGTAATCTCATTAGCTTATTATATTTTAATCATTGTGATAACAGCACAGCAAAATTTATTTTATTTTGCATGGGTGGAGACTGGTCACATTGGGTGTGTAACCTTCCTAGTACCGGACCCGCATACGCTTCTGGAACTTGGCACATATCCCACTCTTTTGGGGACTCATCCTGATCGAGTGTCGAATGCACATAGATCCCCCTACCCTAGCAGTGAGAGGGCATTATGGAAACAGACATCTCCTTTGGCATCCACTGATGGGAAGATTAATTATATAGCTGGCACCGTGACTCAAATCATTTTGTAATGGCATTTGGAGATTTGACAGTGTGTGCAAGACAGAGAGAAAGAAAAAGATTGAAGAGGAAAGGGGGGAAATAAAAGAGAAGGCATTCTCTGAGTACCTGCATTTAGCTACCGTACCTCTTTGTTCTACCACCGTGTTTTGTAAATATGTTCTGAAGATGCTAGTCATTGCAAAAACACAGAACCTTTTTGTCCTTTCAGGAGAAGTGTGCACGTATCTAAAAATACTTGTGTTTCATTGATACCAAGTACTGCCTGCTGCAATGAGATTATGTTCTATTGATGGGAACTGGGGTGTAACAGCCATCTACAGAAAGCAATAGGTTGCCCTATTTTCTGGCTGAAAATGCTGCGTGTTTTATGAACTGCCTCTATCTTGCACACCAGGGATGTGTCTGTGGCTAAGGCCATAATAGGATTTTCCTAAATGATCCAAAAATACAAATATTCTGACCAACCAGCTTGCAGAGCTTGCTTATTTTCCAGCAAGTTTTAATACTGCATTTTGCCACCGCCTTGTAAGAGTATTTTTTATTTCACTTTTCCATTACGAGCGTTTTCTCTAAAGACGTCGATGATCGCTAATTGTGTTCTGCAAAAAGGAAAACAACAGAGGCAGCGTGCCAACGTACGTGCAAATCCTTGTTCTTGGCAGGACCCTGCCCAACTGGAAAGAGAGGAAGAGGGGGGAACACGCATAGATGTGCACACTGGGAAATTCAGAAAGCCTTCCGTGGCCTCAAAACCCCACGGTGTCTTTTTGTGTTTTTGTGGGTTTTGTTTTCCTTCTTTGTCTTTTTTTTTAGTGGTTTACTTTAATTCTATTAAAACAAAACAACACAGCCACCGAGATCCTGATATTTTAATGTCCATAAATAAGTAAATGAGAGAAAGTGCCCTCATAAATCCCAGGAGACAAAGTTAAATGAAAATGGAAGATATAGTCCTTCTGTGACTATCATATTACCATACCTAAGCACTCAAAAGGTGAACGTTCATCATTATTAAAATCATTCAATTTGTGTCTTTAATTATAACTTTTGGGGGCATGAATGGCTCCAGAGAAATCAGTCTTCTATTTGCTCTATGAAAGAATTTAATAAGTAATACATTATGTTAACTGATTTTTAAAAATCCATTTAATTTTTCCCTGAATTCTATTTTAGGATGATGAGTTTTGATACCAAAGAAATTCTTGTCCAGCATTTCCTGCCTAGACAGTGACAAATTTTTGTTTCTTAAACCACAAGTTCCTGGATTTTGTGTATTTATGATTTAACTTCTAAGTTACACATCAGCCGTTCATAATTTGAGTCATGGCCTACTTAGCCATATATTAATCGGCTGCAGTCTCGGATTCCCTTTGTAAAAATCCACACAAGTTGTTTGAATGATGGTCTCAGGTTGCTTCCAAGTCATTGTTTTCATTTCTAGCAGTGACACTTGCATATTTAGTGAGGCTCATGTTGTATAACCGATAAGTGTCCTCTTCCTGTGTCCATAAAAGATTTGCAGACTGATACCCTCGTGGTATGGGATCTGCATGAGCTTAACGACAAAAAGAACATCTTATAATCCTCCACATCTATTCTGATGGCAACAGATAATTATGTTGAATTCTCATGTGCTATAGCACTTACAAATCACTTTTAAGAATGTGGTTTCATAAATACATGATGAAATTCCTATACCAGATGCGAGTAGGGAAGAAGGATTTCGAGATTCAGCATCTTCTTAATTTTTTTTTAATGTTTATTTTTGAGTGAGAGGGAGACAGAGCATGAGCAGGGAAGGGGCAGAGAGAGAGGGAGACACAGAATCTGAAGCAGGCTCCAGGCTCTGGAGCTGTCAGCACAGAGCCCGATGTGGGGCTTGAACTCACAAGCTATGAGATCGTGACCTGAACCAAAGTCAGACGCTTAACCAACCGAGCCACCCAGGCGCCCTCGGCATCTTCTTTTATGCAATTTCAGAGAAAGATTTTTTTCTAGGCAGATTATAAGTGCACAGATCAGTATAAATATGTATGCACATATTAAAGAAAAATATTGTTCTAACTATTAAAGGGGCAAAAAATCCATGATACTTGTTAAAAAAAGGTAAAGCAGATTTTATTCAATGGCGGGGAGAGAGGACAGCATCTTGTTGAATGAATGGATCACTGCAGCGGGGTCTTGCATGGGACAGACAGATTGGACTCAACTCCAACTCCAACAAGGAAAAGGGGGGGATTTGTAATGAAGGAGCAGAGTGGAAATTGGTGGGGGACAACTTACCAAAAGGAGATGTCAGGGCTACAGAAGATTCCTGTTAGATTTACTCAACAGAATTCTTGTAGAGGATAAGCAGGCTAAAATGTCAAGAGTGGTCGGATACCAAGGGTGTGGCATTGTTCCTAAACTGACTTAGCAAGGTTGCTACTCAACTAGGTTTTACAAGGATCTGGATAAAGGACCTGGATAAAGTAAGATCAAGAACTGAGCCTAGTTATTTATTTATTTATGTATGTACTTATGTATGTATGGGTGTGTGTGTGTGTGTGTGTGTGTGTAGATATACCTCTATCTCTATAAAGTTTGTTATATATAACCTTCCATACTCTATTGCGAAGTAAGTGTCTTACGGGTGAGCCAGCGGCTTCTGTGTCTATCAGAAGCATCCGGGTCTGCAAGTGCCCCTTAAAATCCCTAAGGTATTTGTCATTAAACTACCCCTGCTGGGCTTAGTGACTGAGAAGAGTCAGCAAACCTCCCCAAGTGTGGAGACCCAGAAAGAGCTCATTTGTTTATTCACTCAATTAAGAAACAATTATTCTTTTGTTCATTAAATGAACAGTTATCTAGTGGCCGCCGCGTGCCATTGAGTAGTATGTGGTTCGAGGGCGATTGCAGGGTTTAATCTGAGCAGCTGGAAGCCTTTTTTTTTTTTTTTTTTTTTTTTTTTTTGTTTATCATACAGCTTATTCTTTCCAGATAATGTTTAGTAAGTTCCAGCCACCGGTCACAGGAGAGTTACAAGCTGGGTAGTCAAGCCTTGGGAGTTCCTTGAGGTTCCAACTTGCTGCACCTACGTGAACCACATGAGAGCTTTTGCAGGATTCCCAGTTTTTCCTGGACTGACACCTCCAGCCGTGGTGGCACCACGTCTCCACTCGGCTCTTTCGGTATTGTGACATCAGTGCTCTTTTACCATTTTCACTCTCCGTCCTTGACACTGTTGACATTTGGGGCTGGATAATTGTCTTGGGGCTGTCCTTGCTTTGCAGGATGTTTGATAGCATCCCTGGCCTCCACCAGCTAGATCCCAGGAACCCCCTTCTTCCCAAGTGTCTCCGGACATTGTCCCCTGGCGCCTGGGGAACCGGAAAGAATCACCTCTTGTTATGGGCACCGCTATAGACTTAACAGTGGTATTTTCTCATAAAACATGATTCAAGTGTTTCCCACCACCTACATCACCCAAGGCTACTGTAGGTAAACACCTCTTCTCATTTAATTTAACTTTTATCTGTTCCTCTCAGGCAGAGCATACCCTAGTCACACGTAGTCCAGAAGGACAGGTACATCCCTTTCCTACACATATCCTGCAATGGCTACGATCATTTTTTTTAAATATAGTTTTATTGGAAGCTGGGGGAGCGTGATCTTGTGTCCTGAATCAAATCGCATAATGTGGCTTTATTATTATAGCCAGTATAGGCTGACCTTGAACTCCCTGAGCGAATCAAGATGTTCCAGTTGGCCCTGTGTCAGAGTTGTCATCATCAAGCATGATGAGATTTTCTCAGGGACCATAGATTAGGGAAGATCCTTTTGATTTTCCCCTTCTTTGTGAAGTAAACAAAAGTTGTACAGATGCTAAGCTCCCCAAGTCCAAAGCAGTTCAATGATTTACATTGACAGCCTGGGGCCAGAGTTGCATTTCAAAAATATACCTGCCCACAGCCTCCTAGGAATATGTGGACCTCTGGAGGTAAGCCGAAATCTGCAGGACAAGGTAGAAATACAGGGAAGGATGAGCCTTGGGCCCCCCTCCTTTCCTCTCTCACAACTAAAACTCTATGACTTTTTTTTTTCCTAAGGAAAACAAAATTAATTTTGAGTCTTTCAAAAATCTTGGCATGTAAAATAATGTGGCAGAACCCCAATTTTGGGACTGCTGTTATTACATTCCCTAGTTAAGCACCCTAGATATCAATACTTAATGGTATTCTCTGAGCTCAGCCAGTGAAGAAAATAGGGTTGTTATCTATCAAAGCACATTTTCGTTTCTGACAAGTAAAAAGCAGCATGGGGAATGCAGGAAGGCTGAAATGAAAGCCTAAAAGAAAACTCATATAACATCTGGTGTCCTTTATCCCCTGTTGGCCTTTCATACTATGATATGATGAGCTTGTTCTGATTTAAGACCTGATGATTTGGTTTGAAAAAACAGGAGGAGGGGGATAGAGGCAGCCAGGCTGGCAGCAAATTGGGATACAAAAATCTGCTCAAATAATTGGAAACACGACAGATTTTCGTAACTGACGCCAGTGGCATCTTAGTTTATCCGTCTCTCTCAGTTGAATTTGTAAAGTGCATTATCTTATTGGTTTTAAAGTTTCCATCTCACTTATTTGCAGGGGGAAATGTGGGCAAATCAGTCATGATGGATTGCCTAATTTTCTGGGCTGAATAAACCAGTTTTATGAGATTGTGGATTTCTAGGTTATTAGTTAACAGAAACATTGATCAATTGTAGCTTAAAAAAAAAAAGCTTATCAAACTATTGCATTTAAAATGTTCCATTACTGTTAACCACAGTATTGGTAATGAATATGCTAATTAAGGAATTGAGAAAGGATTTCGTAAAGGAGTTTTTCTTGGCTTTTTCCATTTTCAATCCAAATGCTAAAATTGGCCTGAGCTACAGATGTCAAAATAGTAGTAATTACTCTACAAGAAATCATCTTTGATCAAAAAAGAAAAACAACAACAACAACAACAACAACAACAACAAACAGAGGAATGGGAACAGAAAGATCATTTCCTGCCTAGAAAATATAGGTCCAATTTAATCCACTGCAAATTTCTCAGTGCTTTATTTATAAGAGCCAGAAAGTAAGGAGAACTAAGTAGTATAGAGCCATATTTTTTAAATTAAATAAATCATTTAAGGGTCATCGGCTGTGGAAGTACACATGGCAATTAGCAAGGAGGAGTTAAAAAAATTTTTTTTTCATTTTCTTTATTTTAGAGGGGAGAGGAGCAGAGGGAGAAAGGGGGGGGGGGTGGGGGGAGGATCCCAAGCAGGCTACACACTCAGCACAGAGCCCAACGTCAGGCTCGATCCCAGGACTCTGGGATCATGACCTTAGCCAAAACCAAGAGTCAGATAACCAACTGAGCCACCAGGTGCCCCAAGGAGAAGAGCTTTTATTTGTGAACCTGTTTATTTGACAAGGATTGTTTTCATGGATGCTCCAAATGTTAATGCTCCAATGAAAGCATTTTCCCTACACTTTTTAAAAAATATAAAAATATTTGATATGTTTATTCATCAAAAACCGATGTACCCAGGTGAGAACACCGAATAGAAAAAAAAAAACACCTTTATCATTTTTCCCCTCAAATCTGAAGGATGCTCATAAGAATAAAACATCCTTTTTGTTGGGTTATCTTAAAGAGTTACGGTAACTATGCCACAGCGGCTCAGGAATAATTAACATAAATTCAGACGTCATCTTTTTGACAGAAAAAAAAAGTTCCTGCTTTTCTTTAATTTCTTTTTCTTTTTTGCTTTCTTGCTTTTCTTTTTTTTTTTTTTTCTTCCGTCCACCCTTTTTAACGGGCTGCCTCTTAGTGAACACACTCTTTCCCAGTGTGAATCACAAGTGAAGAAGCAGTTCCTTTATAAAAGGAAAGAAGGGAGTTAAAAACTTTTATGCAAGTAGACTTTGCTGTGAAATGTTATCTTTTGTTAGTTCAAAGGTTCCCAAAGATATAAATTCTTCAGAACTGCCCTGAGGTGCTGGGGATGTAAATTGAATACTTTACAATTTGTAGACTGTTCCTGCAGTAATGTGTATCTCCTCTGTGAGTGAGTGTTTGGGGATTTTTCAATTACTGGAGTCTGAAAACTCAGAGATTCTTTAGGGCAGAAAAAAAAGGTTCTTCTCAAAGTTGAGTCACTGATGTTCAAATTAGCTGCCAAAAGCACTGTAATGATCTGTGTTCCAGATTTTGCTAAACAGGGAAAAATGGCCCATTTTTGTCAGGGGGAAAATAGCCTCTTCTAACCGCATCCATGAATAACTGCGGGATGGGTTATGTGATAGGTTAAAAGTGAAATAAATTGTTGATATGTGCCATATACGATAAACCTATGTTATTTCTAAAAGACTCAAATGAGTTTCTTTATATTTTTTAGAGTGAAAGCTTAAGTATGGCCTTTAGGCTTACTCTTAACAGCTTTTTACAAAACAATGAATGAAAAAATTGATAAAAAGGTATGTGTGCATTTAAAATTAGGCATACTTCAAAATTACATGAAGTCGCACTGGCTCAAAATAATGTGGGGACGGAAACTTACAATTTTCCAAACTCCCATCTAATTTAACCAACCTTTTCTTGTTACATGTCTCTTCCTCCAATCCCCAAATTAATGGAATTGACTGGTTTAAGTTGTAATTCTTTTCCTATAGTAGGCGTGCTGCACATTAGTAAAACACAGTCCTAAAACGTCAGCAGGAAGGAAAAGTCATGAGAAATGAACAAAGAAATAGCTTAACACCGGCCCTCTTGATAGGAATGAACTCTGGGCAATGACAATCTGAATTACAGTAACATCTGTTATGGAATTTTTAACCAGGCTCAAAAGTGTTACCAGGTAGTCATTCTTTTTTTTTTTTTTCTAAATGGAGGATCTATTTATTTCAATTAACATATCTAAAAGGATTTCTTATCCTGCAATTTTAAATCCAAATACCTGGTTCTGTATTATTTAAAATGGCTCCTTCTTCTAAGTAGGTCAAGCTATTCTCCTCATGTTGTCATTTCATGCGTCTTTTGCATCCTTTATAAATGCAAACTGATTTGAAAAGAAAAAAAAAAGGTCGCAAATAAAGCATCCTTTATCTGTCAGATTGGAACCTATGCTCATGTCAGATGCTCAGGAAAAGATTCAGAAATGGTGGATTCGATTTTATTGCACCAGAGAGGAAGAGAGAATTTTCTTAGGGCTTTTTTAACACATCCACAACCTCACAGAACCTTCAGACCTTTAGTGGGTATTTTCTGACCTTGCTGTTTTTGGAGAAGGAGGTGGACGATTAAAAATTAAGACTAATGGGGTATCTCGGTGGCTCAGTCAGTAGAAGCCTCTGACTTCGGATCAGGTCATGATACCGCATTTCGTGAGTTCGAGCCCTACATCGGGCTCTGTGCTGACAGCTCAGAGCCTGGAGCCTGCTTGGGATTCTGTGTCTCCTTCTCTCTCTCTCTGCCCTTCCTCTGCCCGCACTCTTTCTCTGTCTCTCAAAAAAATAAATAATAATTTTTTTTAAATTTTTTAATGTTTTATTTATTTTTCAGACAGAGAGAGACAGAGCATGAACGGGGGAGGGGCAGAGAGAGAGGGAGACACAGAATCGGAAGCAGACACCAGGCTCTGAGCCATCAGCCCAGAGCCCGACGCGGGGCTTGAACTCACGGACCGCGAGATCGTGACCTGAGCCGAAGTGGGACGCTTAACCGACTGAGCCACCTAGGCGCCCCAATAATAATTTTTTTTAAATCAATAAATAAATAAATAAATGAAAGAATAAGACTAAGATGCAATTAGTCCCGGAATACTTACTAAGTCAAGAAAGTGGGTTAAAACCTTCCCATTTCTAGTTAAGAAATATTTACCTAGGAACTATTATGCTCTGGGAAAAAAAACTCATGCACAGGATACAAACCTAAAAATTCATCTTGGAACTTTTTAACTCCAAGGACTTTCCTATGGATAAAATATGCGAAGCAGAACCAAGAAGCAGGTGCAGCAATGGATGCTGGGAAAATGTGCAAAATATTCAGTCTTGGGAACTTCGGAAGGCTTTCCAAGGATGGGATATGTAAGTTGAGTGATGATGAAGAAGGGGAAAGAAGGGCACAGGCTGGGATTCTCATGACCCTAAGGCCTGCATACACGAAGGCAGGGAGGTGGGAAAGTGCATCCTGTCTGTAGAGAACTAGTACATTCAGTTACTCAGAGGGCAAACCAGTTGTGAAGTCAAAAGAACAAAGTGGTTGGCATAAGGAAGACCAGTCATATGGACAATGTTTTATGCCAGACTGATGTTTTCTTTAAAAGTTTTTCCTGGGCGCCTGGGTGGCTCAGTCGGTTAAGCGTCTGACTTCGGCTCAGGTCATTATCTCACAATTGGTGAGTTCGAGCCCCATGTCCGTCAGGCTCTGTGCTGACAGTTCAGAGCCTGGAGCCAGCTTCAAATTCTGTGCCTCCCTCTCTCTCTGCTCTTCCCCTGCTCATGCTCTGTCTCTCTCTCTCTCCTTTAAAAATAAGTGAAAAGGGGTGCCTGGGTGGCGCAGCCGGTTAAGCGTCCGACTTCAGCCAGGTCACGATCTCGCGGTCTGTGGGTTCGAGCCCCGCGTCAGGCTCTGGGCTGATGGCTCGGAGCCTGGAGCCTGTTTCCGATTCTGTGTCTCCCTCTCTCTCTGCCCCTCCCCCGTTCATGCTGTGTCTCTCTCTGTCCCCAAAATAAATAAACGTTGAAAAAAAAAAAAAGAAAAGATTTTAAAAAATTAAAAAAAAAAGTTTTTTTCCTGACATAGGACTGCCTCAGTAGGTTTCAGTGATATACCTGAGTCCTAAGATTGGGGTTCTTGAGTGACTCAACATCACGTTTTGAGGCAACACCTGTCCATACTAAGTCAGTGAGTGGCATTGACTTGTTTTTAGTTTGGTCAAAGTTTTGGAAGCCAATTTAACAAAAAACCAGACTGCCAGAAGGCTATTTACTAAGTAAGTGATAAACCAAACAAGCAATTCACCAAAAGGCAATCTGTCAGTTTCTCTGAGGGAATCATTTTGCCAAACCTTCCAAATACATTTAAGAACACAAAGACGAGGGGCGCCTGGGTGGTTCATTCAGTTAAGTGTCCGACTTCAGCTCAGGTCATGATCTCGCGGTCCGTGAGTTCCAGCTCCACGTCGGGCTCTGTGCTGACAGCTCAGACCCTGGAGCCTGTTTCAGATTCTGTGTCTCCCTCTTTCTCTGACCCTCCCCTGTTCATGCTCTCTCTGTTTCAAAAATAAATAAATGTTAAAAAAAAATTAAAACAAAAAAAGAACACAAAGACGAAACCACCCATGAACCTTAGCTTTCCACAAATTGAGCACTCCTTAAAATGAATGTCCTAAGAAAAATTGTTCTTAAAATAGTATTTGGAAAATGACAAAAGCGAAACAAACGACGACAACAACTGGCTAATCTTGTCAAATTGTCTGTGGGCAAATAATGTTATTAAGCCATGATGCATGTCTCATATTGATCCATGGTGGTGTTCACTTAACGTCTTGATCTACTGACAGAATCAGAATTTGGCCTAATTTTTTATTATCAACAGTTCATGATGCAGAGTTCAAAGAACAAGTCAGTAAAGAAACGGCAGGTGTCTTAGCCCCAAAAGTGGGAACATAATCTTAATACATATTAACATTTTGTGGCGTTGAAAATTTCTAGGCTTGGGGTGCCCGAGTGACTCAGTCGCCTAGGCATCGGTCTCTTGGTATTGGCTCGGGTCATGATCTCACTGTTGGCCAGTAGAAGCCCCGTGTCCCACTCTGTGCTGACATCCCAGAGCCTGCTTGGGATTCTCTCTCCCCTGGCTCTCTGCCCCTCCCCCGCTCGGCCCTCTCTCAAAATAAATAAACCTGAAAAAATAATAACGCTAGCAGGCTATTCATTGGTGAATATTCATTCAAATCCGTTTTCCTATTCTAACTCGAATCCCTGACATCTGCATGCCTACACTTCCCTCATTTGCTTACTAAAGTTATTTTTACAGAAACACATACACACAGAATTTTACTGTGACTATATGCACATTACCTCGTCGCGATTAACGAACCAGTAGTTCATTTCATATGTGTTCTTAGAGCATCTTAACGGCATATTTCCTTTGTCAAGGGCAGACTTTTTTTTTTTCTTTTTTACTCTCCAACTAATTGTAAAGTTCGAACATCACAAACCATTTTCTGTCCTCTGCCCCCTGAGATTTGGTCTGCAACCGGTAGACCATCCCGGCTTCGCTGTAAAAAAAAAAAAGCATCCTGCCAGGCCGTGCCAGATTGTGTTAACCCTGGGTAGAGCGATAACAGATGTGCCGAGCCGTCCTGCTTCCTGGAAATGCCAGCATCTTTCTCTGCTAGTTTCCTGAGCAAGCAGTGGCGCACTGCGGTCCCCTGGCCAGCGGCCCACTCCCTGGCTTCAGGATCCACTGGCCTCCAGTGGGCCTTGGTCCCACCGCCCGAGGTTCCGCAAGCTCGTTAGCCCGGGCCTGGCGCCCTTCCAGCCAGGCAGCCCGGGGAGCCCAGGGTCCTGCGGGGACAGCTGGGTGGCACCAGCGAGGAGGGGGGGGGATGGGACTCTGCCCCTGGAGGTCACGGCCAGGGGTTAAAGGCCAAGGTGGCTGGAGCTCACCGCGTGCGATCTGCTAGGTCTCCCCTCCTGCACCCACCCCGGGCCGCTCCCACCCTGCGCCAGGCAGCCTCCCTCCCTCCCTGTGAAGTCAGCAGTGGGCAATGACAGAGAAAGAGCTCATCTATCTGTGAGGAAAGAAGCCACGTTGATGGTTCCCCAGTGGACGTAATTGTGCTCATTACTGCCCATTTACATTTCATCACTCGATTATCACAAATGCCTCATTACTGTTGAAAAGGGTTTTCTGCTGGTGAACTACTTGCTAACTATTCATTCCTCGGCTCCGATGTCACCAGACAGGCTGATTGGAAAAGGAGGGGAGAGGAGGAGCCGAAGAGGGGCGAAGGTGAAAAAGGTCTTCTATCAGATTTGATTAAAGGCCGTGATTTAAATCGATATTTAATAAAGTGGCTGCTACCACATAACACGGGCAATTCCCCATGCAGTCAGAATCGTGATTAGGAGCCCCTCACTGCCTGCTACATAACTCAATTGGGTTTTGTGCACTGGTCTGGCACCTGTGTCCCTTAGCAAGGCGCCTCCAAGGTAATAGGTTTATGAGCCGATGAACAGAGCTGATAGGTTCTAAATGGATTAACTAGGTGTCTGCAGTCTGGTGATGAATACATCAGGAAAAAAAAAAAAGTGTGCATAAGCAGGCAAGTGATAGGAGTGTTGACAGACATTGTGTGTGTCAGGAGCCCCACAGGGTAAACACTGGCTCGGTGCCTGTCATTCAAGTGCTCTCTCAGAGTAATGGGTGAAGATATCAGGCTGGGCTGCTTAACAAGCCTGCAGGTGCCAGGGAACAGAAGCCTGATGCTGAAAAAGGCTTCCACGGGGCTCCGCTCACCCACCAGCCACAGCCAGCGTCAGAATGAGCTTCCAAATGGATGCTTTTTTCTGTCCCAGGAATGACAAATAGATTGAAATTCCTGGGCTAACTATGATTCGTGGAGTGTGGTGTTAAGAAAGGTTCTGAGGTTATAGGTAGATTCAGAAGAAAACAGTGATTAAATAGTGCTATGTGCTATGGACACCATAGAGAGGAGTGAGGTTTGACCATTACAGGGTTGTCGCTTCTTTATTTTGTTCTCCACCTTCCTTAGATGCCGGAAATAGCCATATTTGTAGATGTTATGGTTTCGACATCATAGCGCAAAGACTTCTTTACATATGTAGTCGAAGCGGATTCAAATTAAAATCCAATTTAATAATCTTTATCAGGTGTTAAGTGTATGGTATATGGATTTTATCATGGATTTCTGGCATTCCTAAAATCTTCCTGAGACCAAAAATATGTGTTTACTAGTAGGGTAAAGCTGGTATAAATGTAAAAATCAATTACATGGCAACTTCCTCCCCCTTCTGCAATATTACTAAGCTATTAAGTTGAGAAACAGCGCCATTCATGCAAAAAAGGAAAAAGCTGACTTAAAGATATGTTCCTAACACACAAAGAAATTATTTGCATTGAGAATATAATTATGAATGATTCATAGATTTAGTCAGGATGCATATTAACATAAGGAGCAATGAATGTCCTGACTTTTGAGAATTATTATGGAAACAATCCTGAAAAGGGAAGCATGAAAAAGAGATAAACTACCATTTGATGAAACTGCTAACTGTACAAAGTGTAATAATGTAAGAAAAATTGCTGAGGAATCTAAATTTTACCCCAATGTCAATCTGGAATTAAGAATTTGATTTTAAAATAAAATCAACAGGTATACTTAAGAAATGACCTTGCAGATTCAGGGGAATCTCAGGTCCAATGTTTTTTGTTTGTTTTTTTTTAGAGTGAGACACTGTTAATGCTTTCCAGACATTTTTCAGTTCCACCATTTGCAATCTCAGTCACTTTTTCTTTTGTGATTTCTGTTTTCCATAAACACCAAAATACAACTGGGCACTGACGAAATGGCAGACAGCTGTAAAATCCATGAGTTTTCAGTGTCCATGCAAGAAAAGTTGAAGAAAGCACTGGGATATCTTTGGGACCTAGCAATTCACAAGTAATGAAGTACCTGGGTGACTCAGTCAGGGGGGCGTCCAACTCTTGATTTTGGCTCAGGTCATGATCTCATGGTTCAGAAGAGTGAGCCCTCCATCAGGCTCTGTGCTGACAGTGCAGAGCCTGCTTGGGATTCTCTTTATCTCCCTGTCTCTGTCCTCCCCTGTTCTCTTTCTCTCTCTCTTTCTCTCAAAAACAAAAACAAAAACAAAACAAAACAAAAACTCAGTGAAACTATCTGAGGGTAGGTGCTAATGTAAGGAGAGGTACACACTTTAAAAGGGTAAACATAGTTGATCTGAAATGGCCTCAGTACACTGGGCTGACTGGATTCCAGGAACCCTCACAGCTAAGGAGCCAAAATTCCCTTTCAGGAAACATACCTCACACTGAGGAGAAATTGCTGGAAATAAATTAAAATATGGACAGGTCAAGAACAATAGGAATAAAGGAAAAATAAGAGTCAAATAAAAGTGGATGGGGAGGCAGGGCAGACTAAGGAGATCTCATGAAACAAGGTGTCATATTTTTTAACCATTTCACAAGAACAACAGAAGAGAGTTACTGAGCTATTTTAAAAGATTCCTAGAAGTTAGGGAGGCTATCATAAACTTTCCCCCTAAAAGTTTGGCAAAAGTTAATTTCATGTAAAACGGAGGAACGTAAAACAATTAGTATCAATTCATGCAATGCTATCTTAAGGGAAAATATTAAATTAGAGAATAATATTCCTGTAGAAAGTGAATGCCTTCCAGAAAGGTCTGCTCATAAAACAAAAGCAAAATATTACCAAATATTTCCAAACAAAGAAAAAAAGTTACAACCTAGAAGTTGAAGATGATTCAAGATATGAAATAATAGCATAAACACGAATTAGAAAAAAAGCTCAAGGGGCGCCTGGGTGGCGCAGTCGGTTAAGCGTCCGACTTCAGCCAGGTCACGATCTCGCGGTCCGTGAGTTCGAGCCCCGCGTCGGGCTCTGGGCTGATGGCTCAGAGCCTGGAGCCTGTTTCCGATTCTGTGTCTCCCTCTCTCTCTGCCCCTCCCCCGTTCATGCTCTGTCTCTCTCTGTCCCAAAAATAAATAAACGTTGAAAAAAAAAAATTAAAAAAAAAAAAAAAGAAAAAAAGCTCAAGATTGAGGTGACAGAACTCCAGAAAACATTAGATGTAAAGGAAATGCCATTTCAGAAAGGAAAGTTAACCTGGAAAGCACACAGAGTGAACAAACTCAACAGATACTTCCTTAAAAGATGCGGAAGATAAAAGAAGAAAAACATTTAAAATCAAAAGGAGAAAGGGATTTGAAGACTAGAGAGAAAGTGACACGTATAGAAACTAGGCAGTCATGATCCCAACACACATATAATGGAAGCCCCTCAAAGAAGAATACTAAAATCAGGAAATAGAATAATTACAAAATCACAATTCTAGAAAAACTTTCTGATAAGAAAAGGATTCAAAATTATACACTGAAAAGGTGTAATGTGTACCTGAGAAAATAAATTCAGAATTATCAAAACTGACATGTATTCTAGTAAAATTATTGGATTTGTAAAACCACTGGGCATTCAAGAGAAAGAAAATCAAAGGGAGCCTGGGGGCCTCAGTCGGTTGAGCATCAGACTCTTGATTTCAGTTCAGGTCATGATCTTTCGGTGGTGAGATTAAGCCCTGCCTTGGGCCTGTGCTGACTGTGGACCCTACTTAAGATTCTCTCTCTCTCTCTCTCTCTCTCTCTCTCTCTCTCTGCCCCATCCACGTCCCTGACTGTGCATGCACTCTCTCTCTCCCTCTCTCTAATAAGAGAAGAGAAAAGAGAGAAAAGAAAAGAAAAGAAAAGAGGAAAAAGAAAAGAAGAAAAGAAAAAAGAAAAAGAAAATCACTTAATGTGAGCCAGTTACTGATAAGATTAACAAAATCAGACTGTTATTAGAGTTTCTTACGGCATCAGTTCATGACAGAAGACAAAGGAATATTAGGATACTTAGGTAAGATAGCTAAAATACTATAAGATAGATAAGAAAAGACAAAGTGAATGAAAGGTTTAACATCCAGGCAAATTGACTTTTACATGTAAAGACCACAGATACGCTGACATTTCATGAAACTCAAAGATATTTCTCCCATGAGCTGTCCTTGGCAATCAATTAGAAAATAAGCTTCAGGGCACCTGGCTGGCTCAGTAGGTTAAGCATCGACTCTTATTTTTTTTTTTTTAAGTTTAATTAGATTTTTTTCAAAGTTTATTTATTTATTTTGAGAGAGGGAGAGAGCGTGCACATGCGTATGAGTGTGGGGAGGGGCAGAGAAAGAGCTAGAAAGAGAATCCCAAGCAGGCTCTGGGTTATCAGCATGGAGCCCAGTGTGGGGTTTGATCAAGCGTCCACCTCTTGATTTCAGCCTAAATCATGATCGAGCCCCACATGGGGCTTTGCTCTGACAGCACTGAACCTGTTTGAGATTCTCTCTCTCCTTTCTCTCTGCCCCTCCCCTGCTTGCTCTCTCTCGCTCTCAAAATAAATAAATTTAAAAAAAAAAAAGAAAGAAAAGCTTCAGACAACCAAAAAAAAAATGTAAAAACATCAATGTAAAAACTAGTTGTAAACACTAGAGAATTGAAACTATAGAACCGAAATTCGTAAGGTAGAGATTACGGTAACTGAGAGCTGTATGTGTGTGCAGGATAAATGCAAATGACATGGAGAGAATGAATGAATTGTGTGCAAAAAGCATATATATTTTAAACTGTTTTTAGTAATCTTATCATTGGTGGCCGTCCTGACACCTTATTTTGAGCATAGTTTATGTATTTATAATCCTACCATGTCTGGCATATTAAGAATTATTATGAGGAGCGCCTGAGTGGCTCAGTTAGTTAAGTGTCTGACTTCAGCTCAAGTCATGATCTTACCTTTCATGAGTTTGAGCCCCACTTCGGGCTCTGTGATGACTGCTCAGAATCTGGAGTCTGCTTCTGATTCTGTGTCTCCCTCTCTCTCTGCCCCACCGCTACTCACACTCTGTCTCTGTCTCTCTCTCTCAAAAATAAATAAACATTAAAATAAAAGAATAGTTATGCTGAAGGAACAGGTAGCTACAGTTGTAGGGATAAAAGAGGTTAGATAAACATGCTCTAGTCCAGAATTCTAAGTGGAAATATCAATATGAAAAATGATGTGTTTTGTCTTAAAAAGGAGGAAGATGTTTACAATTCAGAATTCTATGTGGATGTATATGTGCATATTTGCACACATGTTTTCAGAATTCAACTTTAAATTCAGAATTTTAAGGTGTTTCCTTCATCGAAAAGGACTAGAAACAATGAGCAACCAACCCAGTAGCCGTGAGCATTGCATGCCCAGTGTTCATTTCACGGGGGCTTTTTGGAGGAACGGCTGTCTGCAAGTCTGGGGCAGGAAACGTATAAGTTGAGGAGCCTGGGGCATGTTCTCATCACAGGTAAGAGGACACTCTCCAGAGTTTATGGAAAGAAACGTGGGAGCCTACTTGAGAAGTGTCTTATTGGCCGAACGTGAGAGAAATTAAGCACCAATAAGGAAAATAACAGCAGTAGGCAGAAACACATCATAGATGTTAAATACATGAGTTCATAATCACACACACATGCATGACAACACCTGTGCACGGACACACACACACACACACACACACACACACACACCAAACAAACAAAGGAAAAAGTACTAATGGGTCCCTTGGAAGGATATTAGGAAACCAATCATTTGAAAAAGTGTAATAAAGAGATAGAATCAAGAATTTTTCTGCATTTCCTTTACAACAGATAGCCATTGGGAAACCAAATAGAAAGTGTAAAGTTTCTCTTTGTAAAATGCCCCCAACGAAGAAAGTGTCCTTTGGTAGCCGTTACCATAAGAACAAAGCCTAATAAAACACTTCTTCAAATCTTCAGGTCTTAAAGTAGCAATTATCTATTCTCTTGGATCTGTGGATATGCCAAGTGTTGGCTGACATACATAGGTTGGACTCAGCTGAGTACTCAACCTCAAGCTACGGATCTGGTTCGCCATGACTGTTCTACCTGTATCCATTCTGGGGCCTGGGATGAAGGGGTGATTGACACTGGGATTGAGGGGAAGTTTTTCTCATGGTGATGGCCAAAGCCCAATATGGAAAATGGAACCACAGAAGCCTCTTAAAACATAGGCTTGAAACTGTCACATGGTCAATTCCACCCACATACCATTGGTCAAAGCAAGTAACAAGTCTAAGGGTAAGGTCAAGAGGCAGCAAATGTGCTCTGACTTTGATACACCAAGGCAAGGTGCGATATGGACACAGGAACAGGTGAAGAAGTGGAAAAATACTTTAAGCTTCCTCAGATGTCATCGGAATATTATTTTTTCAATGAGGATGGGTTAAAGGATCTAGGTATTGATGTCAATACTGGCAACATCATGGAAAGAGATGGTCTGACATTGCACACCTCTTGTTGAAGGATGAACACCGCCCATGAAGTGATCTTGTCTCCTCTTTCCAAATTAGCCACATTTGATACGATTAGCTGTCTGGATGTCGTAAGCAATTTACAGGAAATGTAGGATGAAGTAGAACCTGTTAACTTATATTGTGAGAATGCAGCTGGCAAAATCCAGACTGTGAAAAATTCTCAACGAAAGATGATCAAACTTCTTCAGTAGCTAGATTGAAAGACTGACCATATGATTCTCTTTGTATAACATTCTTAAAATGAAAGATTAGGTAGAAGAGATTAGTCATTGCCAGGGTTTAATGATAGGCAGGAGAGGAGGTCTCTGTGAGTATAATAGGATAATTTGTGGGATATTTGAAAGGTTGGAACAGTT
This sequence comes from Puma concolor, assembly GCF_028749965.1. Lineage (NCBI taxonomy): Eukaryota > Metazoa > Chordata > Mammalia > Carnivora > Felidae > Puma > Puma concolor. Next base: position 19,539,284 of record NC_141671.1, read on the forward strand.
CTGTGTCTTGATAGCTCTAACGGTCACAAAAAATCAACCCATGTAAGAAAATTGTGTACAACTATAGGAACATGTGCACGTGCACACACACACACACACACACACACACAAATGGGTGCATTTAAAACAGGTAAAATTCAGGGGTGCCTGGGTGGCTCAGTTGGTTGAGCGTCCGACTTTGGCTCAGGTCATGATCTCGCGGTTGGTGAGTTTGAGCCCCCCGTCGGGCTCCCTGCTGTCAGCCTGCCAGCACGGAGCCCACTTCAGATCCTCTGTCCCTCTCTCTCTGCCCCTCCCCTGCTTGCGCTCTCTCAAAAAATAAGTACATATTTAAAAAATAAGTAAATAAAACTGGTAACATTCAGATAAATTCTGTAGATTGAGCCGATGTCAGTATCTAGTTTGATATCATACTGAAGTTACGCAAGACGTTATCGTTGGGTGAACGCTACATCGGTACTATTTTCTGCAACATGCTATTGATCTATAATTATTTCAGAATAAAAAGCTAAGAGGGAAAAAAAACCCAATAGTACTCAGAGATACACACTGGGTGATAAAATTATAAATCAGAGTAAGAAATTGAATAAGAAAAGTCAGGAAAGTTGTTCCTTTTGAGTGAGAGAGAGGGCTGTGAGTGGGTGGTGGTACGTGAAAGGCTCTGGTGGGCCTGGAAATAACAATTTCTCGAGACATTGGTGAGTATTACAAAGGTATTCATCATATAATAATTTGTTAAGCTGTGCGTTTATTTTATGCAGTTTTCTGTACTTGCATTATGTTTATCAACAAAATATTTTAAGTTAAAAATAATTAGAATGAAACCACCTGGAACTGTGATTATTTGAATACAGGGGAGTAATCACAACACAGTAAATGCTGTGGCTAGTTTCCGAGTCAAAGAAAGAACAAGTCAGGAAGTAGGAAAATACTGTCAGCTTGGGAGAGAGGTAGTTATGCAAAGGCAACATTATCTAGCAGAGAGTATTGCCTTGGAAGTCTGCCAATCATGGGAGAAAGTAGAGAGCAAAACAGAACAGTAGCTCAAGTAGAGGACTTTGACAATCCTTAACAGTTATGTAGCATGGAATGAAGTAGAGTTCACAAAAAGACTAATGAGTGCAGCCAGAGTCAGAAGTGCCAGAATGTAATAGTACTGTGGATCCCAAGAGAACAAAGTAGTAGCTCTTCTCTATCAGGCCCCAAATTGATTTTCTGGGATCATCTTCTCAGATAAGGAATGCCCATACAGTGGTGCAGTTTGTATACTGCACAACTCTAGGGAGGGCATCCTCTGTGAATGAAGCCCTGAGACTGAAGACATATACATCCTGTCTGACCTCCACACCTCTATGATACTCAGGGCTTATGGGATTCTTTTCACTTCTCAGCACAATGTATTATTTGCACAGATGTTCACTCTGTCGTGAATACACTTTTATTCTTCCCGCAAATCACCTTGTTTGGAGTCTAATAGCAAATTTATACTACTCTGTGAAAATTTTGCAGAAATCTACCAAACTCACTTGGACTGAATAAATTTCCCTGTAGTGGTCACATGGTCTGTCGGGAAATAATAATCTCCACATTCTTCATGTGTTCTTTGCATATTTGTCTTGATCGGAGGTTGAGAACTTCTTGAACACAAAGGCTATGTCTTCATATCAATAACTCCCACAATTGGCACATCAAGGTTCAACAAGTGTTTGTTGAATAGATGAATGAATGAATAGCCAAGACCCGCCTCTAGATATGACTCTGTACATCGTAACGTAACAGTCTTTTGAATAAAATCTCAACAAGACGATATTTTTGAGCCATTTCCTCTGTTATTTATTCTGTAAAATCAGGAAAGTAGACCTTACATAAAATATTCTAGCCCAACCAATATGCAAGTAGGATTGAGAAGATTGATAAGCAATAAAAGCCCCATGATCTTTCTCCTGTAGAGGTTAAATCAAAGTCAGAAGCTTTCTTTGGTGGCTTTAGAAAAAAGTCCCTCGGATACAATATGTTAAATGATTGTCTGCTTCTAGAACCTAAGGTACACAATGATGGGACCAGAATCCTCGAAGCCATATAGCACAGTCATGGATGCCCAACACTGTGGTTTTTCTTGTAGTTGTCTTCTCTTAATACCCCTTTTTCTTCCTTTAGGTGCGTTAATGTTATTCTTGGTGCCATAGTTTTAATAAATGAATAGAGCTAATATCAAAGGTAGACATCTCAAAGGAAAAGTCATCAGCTATGCATTTACCGGGAGTTTGTTAGGTTGACAATTTGACATTACCAATTCCCCTAAAATGGGTTTGAGGATTTCTTATTCCTTCTTGGGGTATTCCTCTCAATGGACCCAAAACGTCCAAGTGGTTCCACTTGACTTGCTCATTCCTTAGACTTCCAAGTAATTTCTTTGAAGCAGAGAGATCCACTGGGGCAAAAAGTTAAATTAAAAAACAAAAACAAAAGTTGTTTTGAAAAGCTATTCTTTCAATGACCTGCCGAGTGCTAATGGGGGTGGGGGGATGCTGGGAGGAAGATGGGAAGAGGGGATTGAATAGGTCTTTGAGTGGGAAGTAGACAGTTGAAGAAGTGGTTCTTCCTCTGGGGATACTCCAAGAAGCCTTCTGAGCCAAGGACTGGTCATGGCATTTGAAGCATGACCTGTGCCTCCTGGAAATCTCTTCAGTGACCCTTGAAGGCTGTGCATCCGCAGCTAAACTCATAAACTTCCTCCCTCGTATCACCTATTCAATATTCTCTATCTCCATGAACGTCACCGACCGGCTGCCCTTCTCCCAAGCCAGAATCGGGGTGTGGGTGCAGTTAACCTTCCCTCTTTCTCTGCCTCACAGACATAACAAAGTCTTCAGGCATGCTGTCTCTTGACTCTGTGCCTTCCTTCGTATGGTCTTCTGTCCCGGGCATGGTTCTCTTGCGTCCTCTTCAGTTCCCAGCAGTACTAGATGGCCCGGCTCACATTTCCTGCCTTCGATTTCATGCACTTCTGTGCTCACTGTTAATCCATTCCATTGCAATAATTTGCTAATGACTGCTCACCTCTCCTGTGAAGCCCATGTCTTTTGTGCAGTGACGTTCTTCAGATCAAGAACCAGGTATATGGACCTTTGTATGCCAGCAACTCAGCACGGATTCACACACATAACGACCACTCGGTAAATGTGTGTAATGATTGAGATTCAGTAAATGATTTTACACTCTTATTTGTAGTTCTCTGCCTGATTTCCAAGCATGGTTGGCCATGGAGCAGCACAGGGCTAAACAGCACAAATCCACTCATAAGCGAATTTTTTTTTTTAATATAAATACAGTACAGTACTATAAATGTATTTACTCTTCCTCATGGTTGTTTTTACAAACATCTTTTTATACCTTACTTTATTGTAAGGCTACTGTGTATAATACATATAACATACAAAACATGTGCCCATCAATTGCTTTCGTTATTGGTAAGACATCCAGCCAACAGAGGACTATTAGTAGTTGAGTTTTTCAGCAATTGCAAGTTATACACGGATTTTTGACTCTGCAGGGTGTCAGTACCCTGAGCCTCCACGTGGTTCAAAGGTCAATTGTATCGACACTTTTTTCCTCAAAGAATTACTCCTAAATTCTTGTGTTTTTCTTGCTATTTTCAATTCCAGAGAGATTACTGCCAGGCTTCCAAGAAGATGTGCATATAACTGCCCAAACTATGCATGTTTCGCTAAAAATTAATTTATTTGTTTTTTACGGTCCAAACTTTGTCCTCAGTCTATCAGTGATGACATATGATTTAAGTATGCATTTAAAATATTAGTATTTGTTACCATTTCTGGTAAATACTGGCTCTCCTCAATTTTTCATGCTTTAGGACTTTCAGGAAAATGTAACACCTCTTTGGATGCATGAGAACCATTGATAGTGAAAAGGTGCCTGATTAAAACTGCTCAACTGTCCCCCAACTGGAATGGGAAATGGACACAGAAACGATTGCCCTTTCCCGGTGCTGTGAATTTTCTCATGTACGATGCACCTGTAGATTTTTGGCAACAAGCTTTGTGGGAAGACACCCAAATCTAGAGTCAGCATTTTGTCTCTGTTTCCTTTGGTGAGTTTTGCCATATTTGTAGCCAACGTGTCTGAACCGCTGTGCCGTAACTGCAGAGGAAAGGCAAAAGTGTGAATTCTTACCAGCGCTGTGCAACTGCTCTCCTGTGAGCAGAGCTGAAAGCAGTAGTCAAGATGTATAGGGAAATTATGCCAGATTCATTTACAGAAAGCGTTTGTGTTGAACTACCAGGTTCCTGTTGTGTCAGCAATTTCCGATTGCATTTATTTGTTACTACAGTACTCGGCGAGAGTGCAATCCTATTAAACCTGTACAATACATTACATGAAATTGTAATCATTTTCCGTTTTATAAAATAAAAATAACTGTGAAATTTATACAATTGCGGAGTTATGAATCAAAATGAAAAGACAGAAAGCCTTGAAGTCAAGCTTTTTTTTTTTTTTAATTTCAGACCATTGGCTCAGCTTGTATTTTTCCATAAACCAACAACCTGAAAGTTTATTATTTTAAAACAATAAGCTATTGCCATTGCTCAGTGTTATATTTTGCATGATGTTATTATCTTTAACAATGAGATTAAAGTCTTTAAAAAAATTTTTTTTAATGTTTTTATTTATTTTTGAGACAGAGAGAAACAGAGCATGAGCAGGGGAGGGACAGGGAGAGAGGGAGACACAGAATCTGAAGCAGGCTCCAGGCTCTGAGCTGTCAGCACAGAGCCCGACGCGGGGCTCGAACTCACGGTCTGCGAGATCATGACCTGAGCTGAAGTTGGATGCTTAACCAACTGAGCCACCCAGGCGCCCCTGAGATTAAAGTTTAAATGAAATCATCTTCGATACTAATTGTTATTAGTTCCAAAGCCAATTGTTGCCTGTTCTTGCCACGTTCTGGAGCAGGTCCTGATTGGCCGTGGTTCTGATCCACTGATAGAGGTCCATACCCATCGGTGAGTGGGGGTGTCTAATTAGTGTAATTATCTCAGAACCACCAAGTATACCTGTTGCAGCAAGTGCAGGGTCCTATGTGTCAACAAAGCTACAACACCCTCCCCCATGTCCCAACAATGTGACACAACCTATGTGGGCCAAGGCTTCTAGCTGATTTCCTGCTTTGTGCCCCATGTTCACCTCTGAGACTAGAGTCCCTCCCTAGCACTGACTCACTTCCTGGCTAAGGGTTAGATCCTTGTGCTAAGACTTCATAACTAAGGGATTTGGGGCAAAGTAGCTAACCTCCCTGAGACGTCATAACTTCACCATTAAGATGGAATAATAGGAACTCCTCGGTTTCATTTTATACAGGCTAGATATATGGATTGTGCACAGTGTGCGTGCTGAGAATTAAGTGAGAAGTGGACAAGAATGTGTCGTTTCTAGTAGGTGATACGTGCTGGGTTCGTGGTTATTAGTCCTATGGAGATGATTGGTATTGCTGATCAAGGACAGTAAGACAATGCTGCCCCCAAACACGCCCTATTGCCTTATTGGTTTTCTGGAGCTGAAACCATTTGGGGAAAGAATGCAGGGAGAGGCTGTCTTTGAACTTCTCTTCCCTGCCCACAGAGAGATCCTCCAAAGGAACCGTCATCGCCATAGCTCATATCCCTGGAAGCTTCATCGGCCGGAGAAGATTGGGGCTAATAACAGTTCAGGAGAATGGGAGTTGACACCACATCTAGACAAACCTTGTCAGAAGCTGTCCTAGATTTCATCTGTTCTTCTAAGTACCATTCACCCTTCCTGAAGATCACTCTCTCCTAAGAGATCTGCATCCACCTTCCCTTTGCCTACTAATATGGTATTTAATCCTTGACTGAAAGCCACCTTGGGAAGTTACTCATTTTTCCCTGGGTATCCCTGCACACATACAGAAGGTTAATAAACTTCTGCTTGTTTTTCCCTTATGATCTGTCTTTTATTACAGGGGTCTCAATAAAGGACTCAGAAGGGTAGAGGGGGAATTAGTTTTCCTCCCTTACATTGATATCATTACCATTATTACCAGTCTCCTCCTGTGTTCTTCTATGTTCTTTTTTGAAAAAAAATTTTTAGTGTTTATTTATTTGTGAGAGAGAGACATACAGAGCCTGAGCAGGGGAGGGGCAGAGAAAGAGCAGAGAGAGAGAGACGAGAGAGAGAGAGGGAGAGAGAATCCTAAGCAGGCTCCAGACTTTGAGCTGTCAGCACAGAGCCTGATGAGGGGTTCAAACTAGGAAACAGCGAGATCATGACCTGAGCTGAAGTTAGACGCTCAACCTACTAAGCCACCCAGGCGGCCTCCCTTTTTATATATAGTTTTTCCATGTTCTTATTTTTTCTAGTCATTGGCAGTGGTCTCATTCTAAATAGTATTGATAGTTCAGAAAAATTGTATTTCTATTACAATAGAACCTCTTTTCCTATAAATTTTTGCCGTTTATTTCTGGCTCCTCTCGTATATAAGTCAGACGGAAGGAATGCAAAGTGGAACTTGAGGATACAGATAGCTTCTTATGAAATTAAACATATTCTTATCATGTGGTCCAGCCATTGTGTTCCTTGGTATTTATCCATCTGAGTTAAAGCTTGTGTCCCTCAAAAACCTGCACATAAATATTTATGGCAGCTTTATTAAAAATTGCAAACCTTGAAAAAAAAATTGCAAACCTTGAAAGCAACAAGATGTCCTAATAAGTGAGTAGATGAAAGACTGTGGTATATCCTTATAATGGAAAATTATTCAGCGATAAAAAAAAAAAAAAAAATGAGCCATGGAGCTATAAAAAGACTTGGAGGAAATATAACTGCCTATTGCTAAGTGCAAAAAGCCAATCTGAAAATATTACATACTTTATGATTCCAAATACGTGACTACAGAAAAGGCAAAAATATGGAGGCAGTAAGAATAGCAGTGGTTACTGGGGTGAAGGGGTTGGAGAGCTGAATAGTAGAGCATAGGGGATTATTAAGGCAGTGTTATTCTGTATGATGCTGAAAAGGTGAATACATGTCATTATGTATTTGTCAAAAATCTATAAAACGTACAAAACAAAGTGTGAATCCTATTGTGAACTGGGAAATTTAGTCAACAACAATGTATCAATCTTGGTTCCTCAATTGTACAAAGGTACCATACCAATGTTAGATGTTACAAACAGGAGAACGTGGAGGGAGGGGTGAAGGGGTAGATGAGGACTCTCTGTCCTTTCAGTGGAGAGGATTGATTGGTAGTCCTGCCGGAAGTAAGTGACGAACAAGCCAAAATAATGCTCCAGAAGCTCAGAAACATAAACTTCCTTTAGCATCACAGCCTACAAATGTAGGGCAAGATCCATGTGTTAAAAACCTCAACAGGGTGGCTGCCTGCTGAAATAAAATATTGAAGTAGGATCCAGAGTCATACTAACATAGTAGCTAAAATGTCCAGAATGCAATAAAAATCAGCTGTCATACAAAGAATCAACACGATTCCAATATGAATAAGATAAGGCAATCAACTGATACAAATACTGACTATCAATCAGATGTTGGAATTATCTGACAAGCACTTTGGAGCAGCTGTCATGAATATGTTTGTTTGTTTAAATCCACGTTAGTTAACATATAGTGTAATAATGATTTCAATAATAGAATTTAGTGATTCATCACTTACATATAACACCGAGTGCTCATCCCAACAAGTGCTCTCCTTAGTGCCCATCACCCATCTAGCCTTTCCCCCTATCCAACACCCCACCAGCAACCCTCAGTTTCTTCTCTGTGTTTAAGAATGTCTTACAGGGGCGCCTGGGTGTCTCAGGTGGTTGAGTGTCCAACTTCGGCTCAGGTCATGATCTCACAGTTCGTGAGTTTGAGCCCCGCGTCGGGCTCTATGCTGACAACTCAGAGCCTGGAGCCTGCTTCGGATTTAGTGTCTCCCTCTCTCTCGGACCTTCCCCCGTTCATGCTCTGTCTCTCTCTGTCTCAAAAATAAACGTTAAAAAAATTTTTTTTAAAAGTCATAAACATGTTTGAACCACTAATTACAAATTACCTTGAAACAAATGAAAAACTGAAAAAGAAACTTAGCAAAGAAATAGAAATGATTAAAAACAATCCATTGGAAATTATAAAACTAAAAGAAAATAAATAATACAAGAACAAATTAAAAACCCAAAACTTCGCTAAATGGTCTCAACAGGAAAAGATATACATGAGAAGGGTGGAATTAGCGAATTCCATAGAATTCACCCAATTTCAACAACAGAGGTAAAGTAGACTCGGAAAAAAACAAAACAAACAAACAAAAAAACCAACCATGGACGGAGCCTCAGAAGCCTGTGGAACAACAATGTAAGAGCCAACACTTGCATTTGTACCAGCAGATCCTTAAAGGAGGGAAGAAAAAGATTGGGGGATTAAAGAGTCTTTGAAGAAACAATGGCTGAAAACTTCCCAAATTTGGCAAAGGATACAACATTCAGATCCAAGAAACTGAGCAAACTATAAACAGATTAACCCCAAAGAAATTGAAACAAAGACACATTGTGATTAATGTTTTGAAAACTACAGATAAAGGCAAAATTTCTTGAAAGCAGCCAGAGGAAAAATGGGTCATTACCTCCAGGAAATCTATCAGGTTTCGCATGCCCAACCACAGAGGCCAAAAGGAAGGAGCACAGTATTTTGCCAAGTGTCGACAAAAAAAAAAAAGAACTCTCAGGTATGAATTCTATATCTGGAAAAACTATCATTCAAGGAGAAAGAGGAAACGAAGACAAAAACAAAAAGGATTTGTCTCTAACAGATCACCCTTAAAGATCAGCTAGAGTAAATTCTTCAGAGAAGAAATGGTCAAGGAAGGTGTCTTGAAACATCTGGAAGGAAGAAGCAGTAATGACTGAAACAGAAATTTCAACATGACCTAATCTCTAAAACAATTATATTTGCAAAAGGAAAAAGGAAGTGGATCTAAATGAACGCGAGGTTCACACACTTTCAGGGGTAGTAAAATGTTGATTCCAATAGACCTTGGTAGTTCGTACATATACTGGGGCTCCTGGGTGGCTGTTGGTTAAGTGTTGGACTCTTCATTTCAGCTCAGGTCACGATCTCTTGTTTCATGAGTTCGAGGTCCATGAGTTCTGTGCTGGCAGCACAGAGCCTGCTTGGGATTCTCTTTCTCTGACTCCTTCTCTGCCCCTCCCCTGTTCATTCTATCTCTCTCTCTTTCTCTGTCATAATAAATAAATAAAACTTAAAAAAAAAAGTCATACGTGCACTTTGTAATACCCAGTCAACCACCGTGAAAACTATGCAGAGATACACTCAAAAACACTCCACAGGCTTACCCTGTTTCACTGGGCTTTGCTTTATTGTGTTTTGCAGATACTGTGTGTTTTTCAAATCAAAGATCTGTGGCGACCCTCCATGGAGCAAGTCTTTGGTGCCATTCTTCCAATAGCATTTGCTCACTTCATGGCTCTGTGTCACACGTTGGTAATTCTCACAATATTCTGAATCTTTCCATTATTATAGTTATCTGTAATCAATGATTATGATTTGCTGAAAACTTAGATGATAGCACATATTTTAATAATGAAGCTCTTTTTTTTAGTTTATTTATTTGTTTTGAGAGAGAGAGAGAGAGAGAGGGAGCTAGAGGGGGAGGGGCAGAGAGAAAGGAACCAAAGATCTGAAGGGGGCTCTGTGCTAACAGCACAGAGCTTGATGAGGAGCTCGAACTCACGAGCTGTGAGATCATGACCTGAGCTGAAGTCAGACGTTTAACTGACTGAGCCACCCAGGCGCCCCTAGCAATGAAGTATTTTTTAATCAAGGTATACTTATTGTTTTTCTATGTTTTATTTTATTGTTTATATCTCTTGATTTTTTATTGGTCCTAATTAAAAAGAAATAGAGATATGAACCTCCATTTCTTCTTTTAAAAAAAATTTTTTTTACGTTTATTTATTTTTGAGACAGAGAGAGACAGAGCATGAACGGGGGAGGGGCAGAGAGAGAGGGAGACACAGAATCAGAAGTAGGCTCCAGGCTCCGAGCCATCAGCCCAGAGCCCGACTCGGGGCTCGAACTCACGGACCGCGAGATCATGACCTGAGCTGAAGTCGGACGCTCAACCGACTGAGCCACCCAGGCGCCCCTATTTCTTCTATATTTTTCAAAGCATTGTAAGTTTCATCTGAAAATAAAATATAGTATTTCATAAAATACTTTTTGAATGTCTAAAATATAATTATTTCCTCAGTAAATTCACTTGTAGCTCCTAGGATAAATGATCTGGCCTAGAGTCATTTTGGGGAAATAAATGTCAAAGAAAAGCAAATTTAATTTTATAAACTTAGGGGCGCCTGGGTGGCGCAGTCACTTGAGCGTCCGACTTCAGCCAGGTCACGATCTCGCGGTCTGTGAGTTCCAGCCCCGTGTCAGGCTCTGGGCTGATGGCTCGGAGCCTGGAGCCCGTTTCCAATTCTGTGTCTCCCTCTCTCTCTGCCCCTCCCCCATTCATGCTCTGTCTCTCTCTGTCCCAAAAATAAATAAACGTTGAAAAAAAATTAAAAAAAAATTTATAAACTTATCTCATTTTTTAATGAGGTACAGTGGTCATACAGTATTACATTAGTTTCAAGTGTGCAATATGGTGATTCGACAACTCTACATGCTATGATGTGTTCACCACAAGTGTAATTACGTTCTGCTTGCAACACCACACTATTACAATATCACGGACTATATTCCCTATGCCATAACTTTCATTCCATGACTTACTGATTCCATAACTGGAAGCCTGTACCTCCCACTCCCCTGTACATTGTTTTGTTTTAGACCTGATGCTATGTCACACTTAATAGACTACAGTATAGTGAAAACATACATTTTATATGCATTGGGAAACCCAAAAATATATTTGATTCTCTTTATTGCGGTGTTCACTTTATTGCAATGGTCTGTAATTGGACCTACAGTATCTCTGAGGTATGCCTATATGTAAATCAAGATGGAATCCAGAAACCTGTTTAAATAATTAAATACCAACAGATACACAACAGATACGCAACAATAAATACTAACAGATACACAAGAAAAACATGAGCACAAAGAGGAGAAAACAAAAGAAGAAACACACAATAAAATGGCAGATGTAACCACAAACATATCAATAATTACCTGAAAATGCAAATGGTCTAAACACCAATCAAAAGACAAATTGGCAGAGTGGATTAAAAAAAAAGACACAACTGTATGCTGCTTACAAGAAAACCACATCAAATTCAATGATGTATGTGGGTTGGAAGTGAATTCAAAAACTTAGAAGAAATGGACCAATTCCTTAAAAACCACAGACTATCAAAACTCAGCCAAAATGAAGTAGGCAATCTGCATATTCCTATAACCACCAAATACTAGAATTTGTAATTATAAAGCTCCTAAAAAAAGAAAACTCCAAGCCCAGATGGTTTTCAGTAGCAAAATATTAGCAAACTGACTCCAACTATGTATAAAAAAGAATTATATAGCATGACCAAGTGGAGTTTATTCCAAGTATGCAAAACTAACTCAATATTTGAAAATCAGCTTATGAAATCCATTATCTAAACAAAGCTAAAGAAGAAAAATCATATTATCATAAAAATTGATGCAGAGAAAGCATTTGACAAAATCAAATACCAAGTCATATATACCTCTCAAGTTAGGAACAGAGAATTACTTCAAACTGATAAAGCACATCTACAAAAGAACCTACACTTAACATTATATTTAATCACACTTAATGGTGAAAAGTGGAATGTTTTTTCCCCTAAGATCAGGAGCAAGTCAAGGATGCTCATTCTAACTTCTTTCACTCAACATAGTAGTAGAAGGTTCTAATCAGCAGAACAAGGCAAGAGAAATAAATAAAAGGAATGGACATTGGAAAGGAAGGAATAAAACTAACCCAATTTGTAGCTGATATGATAGTGACATAAAAAATCTGAAGGAACACACACACGCGTGCACACACACACACACACACACACACCTCTAAGAAATAAGTGAGTTCAGTAAGGTTGTAAGATTCAAGACACACACACATACACACACACACACACGCCAATTGCATTTCTGTATAACATCAATGAACATATAAAAACACTTTATTTTTTAATTTTTTTAAACATTTATTTGTTTTTGAGAGACAGAGAGAGACAGAGCATGAGTGGGGGAGGAGCAGAGAGAGAGGGAGACACAGAATCCGAAACAGGCTCCAGGCTCTGAGCTGTCAGCCCAGAGCCCAACCCGGGGCTCGAACTCGCAAACCGTGAGATCATGACCTGAGCCGAAGCCGAACGCTCAATCGACTGAGCCACCCAGGCGCCCCCAAAATATCAGTTTTTATTATTTTCATTCAAGATTAAACTGGATGTACAATAAGGCATGAAAAACTAAAAGCCATAAAGAAGTAAAGTTAAATATACTTCATCTTTATCATCAGTCAATTCAGCATCTAGCTATTTGTTGAAAAGAAATGAACAGATGTTCACAAGAAACTTAAAGGTTACTAATATTAAAGGTTACTAAGTAGTGGCTGTAACCAAAACAGTGTAATTTTGGTGGAGGAAAGACACACTGATCAATGAAACAGAATCGCGTAGCCAGAAATTATGGTTCGTGAATGCACTCAACTGATTTTGCAAAAGGTTCAGAGAGGGAAAGGTAGTTCTAAAGATGATGTTGAAGGAACTGGATATCCAGAGACCAAAGCAAACACACAAAACACCCTCTATTTAAACTTCCCATCTTATGCAAAAGTCATCTCAGAATGGACCACAGAAATTAATGTAAAAGATGACTCTGAAACTTTGGGGGAAAATAAAAGAAAATATTCGGGAGTTAAGTCTAGGCAAAGAGTTCTCAAATTTGACATTCAAAGTGTAGTCCAAAAAAGGAAAAATGATACATAAAACCTCATCAAACTTTTGCTCTGTGAAAGCCCATGTGGAAAGGTTAAAAAACAAGATCCCACAGTGCCTGGGTGGTTCAGTCAGTTAAGCAAAGGACTCTTGATTTCTGCTCGGGTCATGATTTCTGTATCTGTGAGATTGAGCCTTGAGTCAGACTCTGTACTGACAGTGGGGAGCCTGCTTGGGATTCTCTCTCCCTCTCTCTCTCTCTGCCCCTCCCTCACTTGCCCTCACATAGGTGCTTTCTCTCTCTCTCTCTCTCTCTCTCTCCCACACACACACACACACACACACACACACAAAGTAAATAAACATTTAAAAAAAAAGCTTCCAAGTGGGGAAAAAAAATCTGCAAACCACTCATGCAAACTGAAAGATGATAGAATATGCCACCTTAATATATGTGCTTTTTGACCTAAGGATTATTTTGAGCTAAAGGCACTTAGAAAACAGCAGATGCAGAAAGGACATTCTGATCTCCACTCTTCGTCCTGAAAACAGGAGATAAACACATCCATGCGAAAGTGTCCTTTTTGTCCTAGGAAGAAAGTAACATTCTTATCATCAAGGAGGAGGAATGGAGACTGAGAGAATTCTATAGAAACAGACCTTGTGAACATAATTCTCATTTTCTGTTAGTTTTCTCACACCGTTCAGTTCCTTTTTCACAAGCTGCCTCCCTTCGTTCAACCGAAAAAGTCTGTATTTTTCACCATTTCTCTGGGTCTTTGTTTCCTTATGAGGGCTTCTGTGCCATGTAAATTTACATAAATCTGTCTGCCTTTTTCCTGCCAATCAGTCTCATGTCAGGCCTGGCCAAAAAAACCCTAAAAGGGTAAAGGTAAAATTCCTTTCCCCTACAAAACAAAGAATTAGTATCTAGAATACATAAAGAACTCTCATGCACAACGGTTTCACACAAAACTCCAATTAGAAAATGTGTGAAAGACACAAAGCGTCATTTTGCTGAGATAGCAAATAATCACATGCAAAGATGTTCAACATCATTAGCCATTCAGGAAATGCAAATCAAAACCACAATAATCTATAACTACATACTTATCAAAATGGCTAATACATATATATATATATATACGTGTATATATATGTGTGTGTATATATACATATATATGCATATATATATGCATATATATGTATACACATATTATAATATATTTGGGGGAAGACATAGAGAAACTGGTTCACCTATACATTCATTGATGGTGAGAACATACAATGAAACACTAGGAAAAGTTTAACACTTTCTTAAAAACTAACCATGCAATTACCATATGACTTAACAATTGCACTCCTGAGCATGTATCCCAGAGGAAAAATAAAATTATGTGTACACAAAAACCTGTCCACAAATGTTCAGAGAAGCTTTAATTTGTGAAAGCCAAAACCTGGAAGCCACCAAAATGCCTTTCAAGAGACGTATTGTTTGGGGTGCCTGGGTGGCTCAGTCGGTTGAGCGTCTGACTCTTGATTTCTGCTTAGGTCGTGATCTCTAGATTGAGCTCTGCATTGGACTCTATGCTGACAGCATGGAGCCTGCTTGGGATTCTCTCTCCACCCTTCCCTGGCACACGCTCTCTCTCTCAAAAATAAATAAACTTTAAAAAAAATATTAAAGGGATGTATGGTTAAACCAACTATGGAGCATACCTTCCCTGGATTTCTACTAGGAGCTATTGATAGATGCAAAGCTTTGGCGAATCACCAGAATTGAAACAAGCCAGTCCTATTGTGGTAGTAAAACCACAAACCCACAGGAACAGTATCCATTAACAGTAGAATGGGTACATTGAGCTCTACGTATACAGTGAAATACTCTAGGACTCTTTGAATTGGATGGACTATTGAAAACACAACAGCGTGAATGAATCCCACTAAAAAGTACTCAACAAAAAAGCCAGTCAGGTGTATTGCCCGATTTCATTTGCACAAAGTTCAAGTAAGGGCCAGAGGACTCCATGGTGTTAGAATCCAGGAGAGTGATTACTTTTGGGAAGGAGGGGTGGCACTGGCTAAGATGGGTAGAAGAGTGTCATCTGTGGGCTGATGACGTTCTATTTCTTAATATAGGTGGTGGATTAAATGGGCGTGGTCCCACTCAGTGAGTGGCATCCTCCTCTCTTGTATTCCTTCCTCAGAAACCTTCCATGATTCCCCATTAATGGAAGAATACCATTTAAACTCAATAAAGGGGCATATAAGTCTTTTTGTTCTCCGATCCAGCGTCTTTTAACCAACCACTCCTCTTGCCCTGCACCCCGCATTTACTCATTTTCACGAACATTTGCTGAGTGCTCAGTTGGTACAGGGCACTGTGTTCAGTGGCAGGCATACATTTTGGAGCAATATAAACATCTTTCCCTCTCCTGCAGTGTTTATTGTTCCGTAGAGAAGACATAACCTGAAATAGTTAATTATATTTGATAAGGCTGAGAGTTCTATGAGAGAAGAAACATAGGATCTTATGTGCACATAAAGAGGAAACATCTAAAGAAAAGCAGAAAAGATTTTTCATGGGAATAAGGTTGGTCTTGACAAAAGGATTAATAGATATTCACCAGACCTGATGCTGTGTGTGTGTGTGTGTGTGTGTGTGTGCGTGTGTGTGTGTGAGAGAGAGAGAGAGAGAGAGAGAGAAAGAGAGAGAGAGGACAGAGATCTTAACTAGTCACTGATTTCTTTATTGTGAGATGGTGTCATTGGGCAGAATTAAAATAGAATAGAATAGAATAGAATAGAATAGAATAGAATAGAAGCCATAGAAACAAAGATTTAATATTTTTAAATGAATTATTTCTAATCAATTAAAGCTTTCTGAAATTAGAGGAGACAATTGTGTTGAATTCTTAATTACAGTAGCTTTACAAACCAGATGACACATCATATTATTACTCTTCTATGAGGTATCTAAAATAGTCACAGGCAGAGAAGTAGATAATAGAATGGTGGTTACCAGGGGATGGAGAGAGGTGTCTATGGGGAGTTGTTCAACGGGTATAAAATAGCAGTTCCACAAGATAAGTTCTAGAGATATGCTGCCCAATATAGTGCCTATAGTTAACGATGAGGTGTTGTGCACTTAAAAAATTGTGGAGGATAGATCTTATGTTAAATGCTCTTTACGTACACACACACACACACACACACACACACACACACACACGCACACACACCAGAAAACCAAACCAAACCAGAGAGATACAAAGAAGGTGTAGGTGTGTTTATTAATCTGGATTGTGGCAATAGTAATACGAGTATGTGCGTATGTCCAAACTTGCCAATTGTATACCTTAATTATAGGTAGTTTTCTGTACAAAACTGCATCTCAATAAATCTGGAAAAAATAAGAGATTTCTTTTATATAAAAGCAGAAGAACATTTAAGCTTATTAAAGAGGAATCAAAATAAATCCCTTCTAACACCATGATTGCATGTTAATCAGAGACTCTCTGTATTACCTGTTGGTCTTCAGTGACTCATTAAGGTGGCACAATTTCTAAGAATCACATTTAGGTTATGTTTTCTCAATGCATAGCACCCACATGAACACACAGAAAGAGATTAAGGTACTGCTTATATTTCCCATGAAAATTACTTAACAGGAGCTTATTTTTCATGAAAGCCATGACCACACACTAATTCATAATTAAAACAGTTAACCTATGCTTTTTCCTGTAGTGTCTACTTTTCCCTCCTTCAGTTTAGAGCTGGCAGCATTTACGATTTGACAAATTATGATACCACACTATTTTTTTTTTAGTTTAATTTATTTATTTTGAGAGGGAGGGAGGGAGCAGCAGAGAGAGAGGAGAGAGAGAATCCCAACCAGGCTCTGCACTGTCAGTGTATAGTCTGATGACGGGCTCAAACCCAGGAACCGGGAGATCATGAACTGAGCCGAAGCGAAGTCGAGTTCTTTGGTTAACTGACTGAGTCACCCAGGCGCTCCCATACCATGCTTTTTTAAGGTGATGTGAGTGGTTACAGTCAGGAAATAAGAGAACATCATGAAACCATGCTCTCGTCATGGATTGTGTGGCCACGTTTCTAAACCAAAGTATTTATGTTTTGCTTGTGCCTTTAAATTGCTTTAAGTGAACCTTTTATTAACTAGAGCAGATAATTTATTTTGCACGTATTTAAATAGTTGGACCCATGCCAGGAAGTGAGTATCTATGAGGCTGGGGCTTGGATTTTGAGCAATCATGAAACTCTTTATTTATTTATTTATTTTTACCCTTTACTGTAACTATCATCCAAATCTGATTCTCTTCCTTTGGCTCTTAACATTTTATTCAACAACCTCTTCCCATAGCATTCCTCCGGAGCCTGAAACTCGTGCATTTTGCTACACAGTGCCATTCTACTGCTGTGGTTCGCTCTGCGGATCTGACTGGGACATGTATGGCAGTATTGGCATGTGTGGCTTTTGGGACTGGACTTTCTTCCCCACAGAAGATTCCCAGGAAGCTTGGCCCACAGAACACACAGGTCAAAGAATTAACCACCAGCATCACATTCTCAGTGCTGTTGCAAAACTAAAATGAAGAAAAGAAGGAAGGAAGGAAGGAAGGAAGGAAGGAAGGAAGGAAGGAAGGAAGGAAGGATGTTGGGAGACTGAGTTTGGGTTCTCCATTCTGTCCAAGACAGTGTTGCGTCTCTGCTCAAGCAAAACAAACCAAAATTGTTTGATCTGCAATAACCAAATTCAAGACCAGACTGGTTTGGGGATACAGTCACAATTGAGACAATTACTTCTCTACTTTCCATTGCCAATGTACTACTGGCTTTGGAAGCTGAACACTGGAGCACCAAAACCTTTCTTCAAACATTGTATGGAATATATTTCTAGGTTTTTTCTTTGAATTATAGGAAAATTTCCAATTAGCTGGTAACAGATTTCAGTATCTAGATTAAAAAATATATGTCTGGAATTTTTATCTGGCAGATTTTTTTTTCTTCCTAAGATTCTAAGTACAAAAACAAAATAAGGAACAAGTAAAGAAATCAATATGCATTTTAAATTGTGAAATTCCATTTTCACTAAGCTGTCCTTCTGTATAGCTAATTTAATATTATTGTGATACAAGAAACATAGATCTACCAAAGCAAAATACAGCCTCCTTTTGATATAAAAAGTAATACACAGTTTGCTTTTCAGTGGTAGTGATGCAGAGTATTATTTTATCTTTAAGATCTGTATGGAAAAGTTATAACTTGGCTTGGCTGATACATTTAAAAGAAGGAAAAAGGGAAGGAAGGAAAAGAGGTAAGGACTGAGGGAAGGGAAGAGAGATAAAAGGGAGAAAGAGAGGGAAGAGAAGAAAGACTAGGGATAGGAGACAAAAAGGAAAATAAAGTTGACAAAATGACTATTTGAAGCATTATACGAGACCTTGTAAATCAGTGTTCATGTTGATTGTCTTTGGTGTCGTGGTATTAATGACACATAAGGCAATATAAAGGTGTTAGGTTTGGACTCATAAAGATCTCACATAAAGTTACATTAATTGGCAACATTAGCAACAGGTGTTTTACCTACTAAGTATCTATCTTGCAGCATTAAAACTGTCAGTCTAAATACCCAAATATTTTTCTCCTGTAGTGGACTGTTATACACCAAATAATAATTAGCACTATCCAGGATTGATCTTATTTGGTTATATTTCTTATTTTTTTATTAATTGTTATGCAAAGCAAGGTGCATGAACATCTGTTTTCCCTATTACTTCTTTTATGTATTTTTAAACACTTAGTCTGGAATGTTAAACCTCATACGGAAGAAATAACATATTAGTATTGAAGGTATTTGCAAACATATATGCTATGAATCATGTGTTAACATGATAATTGTTTCCACACACACATGCCCACAACTCACAACTAGAATTGTTAACATAATTTAAGGGAAACTTACCACAAAACTTTAGAGTCATTTTTTTAAAGTGCAGTTTTGGGGGGCTAATTGATAAATATATAATACAACAATTAAACTTGTAACTTTCTCTCAATGTTTATAAATGCTAATAGTTTCTTCTTAATTCTTTTAAAGATTGTATTTTTTTTTAATTTTTTTTAACATTTATTTATTTTTGAGACAGAGAGAGACAGAGCATGAACGGGGGGAGGGTCAGAGAGAGAGGGAGACATAGAATCTGAAACAAGCTCCAGGCTCTGAGTGGTCAGCACAGAGCCTGACGTGGGGCTTGAACTCATGGAACGCGAGATCATGACCTGAGCCGAAATCGGACGCCTAACCGACTGAGCCACCCAGGCACCCCTAAAGATTGTATTTTTAAGTAATCTCTCCATCCTACATGGGGCTCGAACTTACAACCCCCATGTCAAGAGTCCCATGTTCTACTGACTGGGCCAGTCAGGCACCCCTCTATCTTTTTTTTTAAGAATCTCTCCCTAAACTGTTCATACAAAATTGTGACTTTAGAATGTTTATAATCATGGCCAATAATAATAATAATAATGTAGAAAGGCACTGCATCAGTAACTAACCAAAATTAAACATATTTGTCCCAGATCGTGAAAGTTAAAAATTTCAGGTTATGAAAGATAGGAGGAAAAGGAAATCCTAGGAAGGGATGTAATGTATTGAAAGAATCTGAAGAAAGCCAGAAACTTTCCCCTTTCCCACATACCTTCCCCCCATTCTTCCCCTTATGTTACTAGAAAAACAAGTAAAGGCCTTTGGGTCACCAAAAAGATCAGTTTTTAAAGAAAAGAAAATTAAAGCAGGCTAACCAATGACATATGAAGGTGCACAGAATAAGCATTCTCGGATGGAACTTGAGCCAAGGACCCTCTGGGTCCAAAATATCAGTTTTACCAAAATACGTATTTGCTTCCTAAAGATACAGGCAATAGAACTCCATTAAGATTTGCAATATTTCATAAACAAATGAGGACCAGCTTTCTAGATACGACATTATTCAATTACCCAAGAGAAACTTGACATAGTCGTTTTAAAGGTACAATAAAGACTATGTTTGAATTTCTCAGTTACCGAGAGTTTGTGTGCGGATGTGTTTTGCTTTCTGTTTCTCCTCCTCATTTGCAGGACGAGATTATACAAAAGTGAAGGCCAAGAGAAAACCCATTCTTTCCTTTTGGTGATAATGACAGCACAGCTGACTTACATCTTAACATTACATAAATTTTAACTAATTTGGGTGATTGAATTCATCAGTCTTGTCTACACTATATATGGGTGTATTATTTTTAAAGTGAATGGTACACTTAAGTAGCTAACATAACGGACTTTTAGAACTTTTGTTTTCCTCCCCAACCTACTACTCGTCTTAGGCAAGTCCCCGTATTAAAATTTCCTCATATCAGTTATTTCTTCCCATCTTTTGTGTTCACCAGAAAGTGCCCACTTATGTCCTTTAAAACTTTGAGACAAAAAAAAAATCATATAAATCAAAGGAAAGGGGTAGGTATCGTCAGGGAATCTATCCTGAGAAAAGAAGAGTACATGAGGAATGTGATACTGTATATTTTTGATATCACAGGAAGTCTAGATGTGGCCAGCCAATTGCTCAGAGCTGCTGGGGAGCTTTTCAAAGCTCCAGACCATTTTTTTTTTTTTTTTTTGCTTCCTCATCCACCATCCTCGACTTGTGGCTTTAGACCTGATGTTCACCAATGAATGCGGCTGCTTCACCCTCACACATCACAGCTGCATTCCAGGCAGGAAGAAGGAGAAATGCTAATGGTAATGGTAAAAAGGTGTATGTGCGTGTGTCTGCCTCTATGTGATTCTGCCTTTTTCGCAGGAAAACATTACTTTTCCAGAAGCTTGACCCAGTTGAGGGCTACCCATTACATTTACACCTCATTGGTTAGAACGGAGTCACGTGATCATCATACGCTGCAGGGGGGAAGTCAGTTTTTCTAACAGAATAAAGTCAGAGTTCTGTAAATAGTGGAGGAAGAAGGAGTGGATTACAAGAAATAAACATCAGTGTCCACCCCAGGGATGAGACTGCATCCTAGTGAGTTTCCATCCCTGCCAGCGCTGTGAGTCTTGGGGAAAAGGCAAGTTAGAGGAAGGAAATAGAGTTGAATGAGTGAATGAATGAATGGATGCATGGGATGCTTCTTGGGACAAAAAATATTATTACTGTTTATAAGTCACCTAGCAAATTTCCGGGATCAAAATAGGCTCTGGATACTTGTTTTAAGTTTTAAACTTTAAACTTTAGAAAAGTGGGTGCTCTTCTAAACCCCACACACACCAATCCAGTCTTGCAGCCATCTAAATGTAAATGCAAGGTCAAGGCAGATGCTCAATTAAAGACACGAAGAGGGAAAGAGTCTGAGTTCCCAACACAATGTTCATGTCATACAAATACACATGCACGTGATAAATGTAGGCAAACCTTATGTGTAAATAGTCTGGGGAGTGATTTTGCAGGGGATAAATTTATGAAATTTTAAATCTCTACCTTTTTAAGCTAAATCTACTAATAACAGAAAAGATGACATTAATTTTATTGTATTATTTATTTTTAAATCTAATTTCTTCCTAAGTCACGGTGTGCTTTCAGTAATAATTCTTTACTACCTTCCTACCCATTCTTTTTGTTTTACCATGTACTGGGTTAAAAAAAATCTGAAATCTCAGAGGAAAAACTGATGGTTACCAGAGGGGAGGCAGGTGGGGGGATGGGTGAAATAGGTGACGGGATTAAAGAGGGCACTTGCTGTGGTGCCACAGGTGTTGTATGGAATTGTTGAATCACTAAATTGTACACCTGAAACTAATATTACACTCTATGTTAACTAACTAATTGGAATGTAAATAAAAATAAAAATCCAAAGTCTTTTTTCCATATTTCAACAATTAACTGTAATACTCTTAGATAAGCAATAAGAAATCTTAGTATTACTTATTAAAGCATAGAGTGAAACCCATAGCATATTAATAAATATTGAATCCTGATATTTTAAAATTCAAATTCCTTCTGTCTTCTAAAAATTTAATATGGTTGTAGGAATTATGTATTAATAACCTTAGCACCTTACATTTATCCAAATTCTCCAGTGACTGCTTTTAAAATTATTAAAATTATTAATATATACTTATTAACATGAAAGATGTGAAGATGTAGGATGTTTACATATTTGTGTATTTTAACCCTAACACAATGTGACATAGTGAATTTATATATTTTGATTATAATAGATAATTTAATATCTACAATAGATAGATATCTACAATAGATAATTTAATTATCTACAATTCTGAATTCAAATGGTAATGACCTAAGTGGTAATGACCCAAGGTAAAGACCTTGGTCTTAGAAAAGTTACACGTAGAAGAGAATGATTGTTTTGGTCCTAAAAAATTAGTTTATTTTGACTTTTAGCAAGCTACAGACACCTAGCGTCTAATCAAAGGCTCATCATCAATAACCTAGAAACTGTATGTCTAGGAAGTTAAGACGGTTATGATATAATCATTTATCAGATCTTTATGGAGTGTTTAGGCTTCCTTCTCCCAAACCCAAAACATATAAACCTTGTTGGCAATATTCAAGCCCTAATACACACACTGATAGTATAATGTTTAACATAGGGAAAGACATTTAAAGACCCCTTTGTCGTAGCTCTCCCGTTCTTCAGATGAAAATCCCAAATCCAAAAGGTTAAACGATTGCTCAAAGAATCTTGTGGCCATTTGGGGAAGAGTCAAAACTTCCAACATCATGAGCTGTTCTCTACATCGTACCTTCTCATTAAACATAAGTGTCTCAGGGGCGCCTGGGTGGCGCAGTCGGTTAAGCGTCCGACTTCAGCCGGGTCACGATCTCGCGGTCCGTGAGTTCGAGCCCCGCGTCGGGCTCTGGGCTGATGGCTCAGAGCCTGGAGCCTGTTTCCGATTCTGTGTCTCCCTCTCTCTCTGCCCCTTGCCCGTTCATGCTCTGTCTCTCTCTGTCCCAAAAATAAAAATAAAAAAGAAATTATAAAAAAAAATTTATAAAAAAACATAAGTGTCTCAGGTTACAGAATCAGAAAGTCAAAAGTGTCAT
This sequence comes from Puma concolor, assembly GCF_028749965.1. Classification (NCBI taxonomy): domain Eukaryota; kingdom Metazoa; phylum Chordata; class Mammalia; order Carnivora; family Felidae; genus Puma; species Puma concolor. Next base: position 19,562,349 of record NC_141671.1, read on the forward strand.
TGGAGTCATCTACTCCAGACATTCTCAACCAAAATTAGGTAAACAGTTAACATTGGAACCAATATATGAATTCTTATTCCCCAAGGGCTGTGAGATGGCACTTGTTGGTTTTCAGATCCTATGGGCACATGGCTTCTCCACATGAACAGATTCCTGTTAACTATATACAGTGAACAGGTATTATACTGTTCTATGTGTGCCATTGCGGGGAAGCGTTAACTTATGTCAACATACCTCTCAAGACAGAATCCCCTTTGTATTATCTCCAAATGATAACCATTCAGTCGGCTTGACCCTATCTATTAAATAGAAGAGCAGCCTGAATGATTCAGGTTGAATAGCAGACACATTATCCAGGTCTCTGACTTTGGCCAAGATCCCTCCATATCTCCGTGTGGAAAAGAATGTGGTATATCAATGTACAGATGGTTGTGGGCTCCCTTTAACAGATTCTTCTATGAATTTAACTTACCTGAGAGACACCTCTAGAGCCGTCCCCCATAAATCTCACCCCAGAATAAAAAGTACTATCAATTAGCACTTTGGAAAGTAATATTTTAAAGAAGTAGGGAAATCAACCTGTTGCCCATTGCAGTCAATGTCCCCTAGGTTATTGTTCAGTGACCCCCGGCTGACATCGTCTGGATAAAAAAAAAAAACTCAAAAACAAAAGCGAAATATCCAACAACACCAGCATAGACTGAAAAAGTAACTCAGAGGGCAAGATCTGATGGTGGCTCATTTTGATAAAAGGCAGTGTTAGAATTAAAACACAAATGTGTTTGGGCTGCTTTCATAAATTTTAAAATAAAGTCCTGTGTCCATGATTATGAGGAGAGCATACCTCAGACATCCATAAAACATACAGTAAAATTATTTAACACAGAAACCCCAGTGGCATACAGTAAGTAGTAAGCTGAAACATCCCGGGTAGTTGTCTAGACAGTTCTACCAACCCTGGCTACTGTGCCCTTAATAGGTCCAGGATTTGGATCACCAGTGGCTCATCTCAGAGATCCTGGCTGGCGAGACTAGAGCATATTGGCCTGTCCTTTGTGTCTTTCTTCCAGCCAAGGCATGTTCGCAGGGCAATGGCAGAGGTTCAAGAGAGATCACGCCCAATCGTGCAAACACTTTTCAATCCTCTGTGTGTATTACATTTGCTAGGAGTCTTGTGGCTGAAGCAACGCCATGGCTGAGGCGAGAGTTAGAACAGAAGAGCCCTTCCGACCGACATGGCGAAAGGCAGGAATTTAAGACCAGGTGGGGAATTGGAGCCAATTTTTCGATTTATCACAAAATACGGATTTAAATGATATTGTAAATCAAGGAAATCTCACAGAGAAGACTTCTCAACGTTCCTTGCGTGGGAACACAATGCAATGACAAACCTCAACCACCCTGATAATGTGATTGCTTCACTTATAAAAACACTCGTTTTCCCTTTGTCTGGCGGTGAGAATCATATACCCACTTTTACCACTCTTGTGCCTTAGCTGCCAACAAATACAAAGTGAAATGTCATGGGTTTTTTTTTTTTTTGTATATATAAGTATACTTCTTTTCTTATGTTTTTTGTGATGTTGAGCTTGAATTTTTATTCATTTGATCTTATCTCTTATTTTACATAAGTTGATTTTAAGTCATTTACCAAAGCATGCGGATTATACACTGTATTATGATACTGTGACATCTAAGGCCACGTCCTGAGTCATCGGCACTTGACTTCTAGTGGAATAACTCAAGCTGAGGTTCCTACAGCAATCCAATTGATGCAATGGCGCTATACTCAAACTCCTTTGTACTTTTATAATTCACTTCCCTTCTGGAACTATCGATTCAAATGTCAGCCCCCCAGAAACATTTTTCTTGGCTCAAGAATTTCCATTTCCATTTTGGGGGGGTTTCAGTTGCTTGAGGGAGAATCAGTTATACTTCTCCTAAAGGGTCTGCAAAACTCCTCTGTGATATCGAGCTGTTTTACGTGGGGAAATGTAGACACGCTAAGGCCAAGTGATTTACTCCATCCTACGACTAATCAATAGCAGAATAAGGAGGAGACCAGAGTTACAGCACTTGGAGAGCGGGCTAAGCCTTATTAAACAACATGGAATCATGTATATCTGATACTCAGCTCGAAGTATAGAAATTAGACCACCACATCGCACAGGTGGAAATGTGTGTACAAGGTCTGTTAAACATGATATATTCCTAATGTACTGCAATTACTGAAACACCTGTGGCATAGAACACACTCGGTTCTTGAGGGAAAATGTGTAGCTCATTCAAATAGTCTGTCTCACATTTCATTGCGTTTACCTGCGGTTATACGATCTAGCCATTCCATGTTAGTGTAAGTCACAAGAACTGTTTCTTAATTAGAGTGACTCTTGGGTGTGACTGTGTTGATCTGTGGGGTTTATTTTTCTTTCTTAGAATTTTTGCTAGTTTCGGTAGCCTGGGAGGGAAACGATGTCTTTTAACTGAGTGCTCGACAGCTCCGGGAAAGCCATCTGCCTAAGTTATCAACCTGTGGAAAAGACTTCCACGCTGAACTAGGATTCAACATCCACTTAGAATCTGGAAATTTCCCACCTAAGTCCTTTAGTTCAATAACACGCCACAGGCGCAATGCTACCCAACAGGTGGAAATTGGTTTGCTATTGAGAGGGCAATTCTCTTTCTGTAACACGCTCAGCCTCAGGGATGCGGCGCATATGTTTATACAGTTAGATAAAGCTCAACCCCTGATTGTTTCTGAGGGATGACAGAGTAAGTGGAAAAAATATAAATAAAGAGTATGATGACATTATAAAGGTGAGAAGAAATAATTTTTAAAAGTTAATCTTCTGGTCAGAGAAAAAAAACACATTGCAGCTATATTTCTTTACAGGTTTAATGGCAGTTTTCAGATTTTCAGGATTCTGTTGATTTGCTGAAATTTCCCATATAAATGGTATATTTATAATCGTCTATCGAAATAATAAGAGATGAGAATACGTGGCTTATGGACAAAATTAATTTTTTTTAAGTAGGCGATAGAATCCCATTGATGGGCTTTTACTGTATCCATTATAGTACCCAGAAAAGAGTGCATGAAAAAACATAAATTATTAGGCTGGAAGAAAACTTGGGGATAATAGAGAATAGAGAATGCCCACCCCTGGTTCCCAACTCTCACAACACCTAATAAACTTTTGAAAAATTAATAAACTTACCACAGCAAAGAAATGACCTGTATTAATGACAAAACTACTTGCAACAGCTAACTTTTGAACCTAGGTTTCCTGATTTCAGAGTTCACTTCTTTTCACCTTTTCCTCTCATTCCGCTGGTTTTTAAAAAAATTCATGGTTTAGACAAATGCATCTTTTTCTCTGCTATGAGTACTATGTGTGTTTGTTCCCTCTCTTCTTTCTCTTAAAAACTGACTTGAAGATCTCTTAAAATATTTTAGAGTCACAATTACGATTGAAGAATAATATAAAATCTGTGTTCCTAACACCTCATGCATGAACGTTATTATTAAACATAAAATGAGCTGAAATTTCCTTTGCCACCCTTTCAGTGTGATCCCCAGATAATACTGTTTTCTTTTTCTTTCTTTTTTTTTTTTTTGCGAATGTCAGCATTCCCATTCTTTATACTTTTACATAAAAGGAAGCTTTTATGTAAAAGTATACCTAAGCTTCCTACATACACAGTTTTATGAATTAAATTTCTTATATCATGCCACACATGACCTACTGATGTTTGTGTGCTCAATTCAAGATTTGACCATATTTATATATTGAGTACTAGCTCATTATTTGTACTGCTGTGTGTTATTCTATCTTATAACAATAGTTCACTGAAGTATCCATTCCCCAGCTCGTGGGCAGCTGTGTTGTATATGTAATGATTTAATAAATATATACCTAACTCGTATTTGTTGAATAGTCCATCCATTCCCCACTGATGTGCCGTAAAAGCTTGTCATAAGCGATCTCTTGCATATCTGTGTGGTTTTGTTTCTAAGCTTTCTACTGTGTTCTTTATGCAGACTGACCGTACCATCTTAACCATTATGTATTTATACTGTCTTTTTTTTTTTAATTTTTATTTATTTTTTTTTTATTTTTGAGAGAGAGAGAGGGGAGGGAGACATAGAATCTGACACAGTCTCCAGGTTCCAAGCTGTGAGCACAGGGCCCGACATAGGGCTTGAACTCATGAACCGCGAGATCATGACCAGAGTTAAAGTCCACACTTAACCATCTGAGCCACCCAGATGACCCTAGTAAGTCTTGATATATGGCAGGCATGGTCCTTTACCTTTTTATTCTGAACAGTCGTGGCTTTATTGCTCTTCTATAGGAAATGCTTGCAATTTTGATCCCTTGCCCTCCCTCCACAAAAAAAATGTTTGAGTTTTGAGTGAAATTAAATTAGTTTTAACATGAATTTAGGTAAATCTGGCATACTTTCACTGTTGAGTGTTTTTATTCGTGACAAGCTATATATTTTTTTATTTATTTAGGTCATCTTTAATCTCTCTCAATAAAGTTTAAAATTTTCAGTGCCAAGTTCTTTCACATATTTTGTTGGATATATTCTTTGTTGTTATGTTTAAATTGGATCCTTAAATTGTTTTCACTTAAATTTTTCTTGGAAGCTAGAAATCAAATAATATTTTTGCTATTCATTTTATGCATAAACCTTGCTAATGACGTGACACCTAAATTTAGGAATTATCGTATAGATACAAAATTTAAATCCATGGGGTCAGCATAGCTTAGTGTGAGAACACAGGAAGGAGAGAGAGAGTAGCTCCTACATGTAGACGTCAGGTAGAGAAGAAATGTGGCTGGTCGCTGAGGAGGAAAAGCACAAGAGACTGGCATGACATGGAAAAGGAGGGGAGAGTTTCAAAGAAGAAATAGCCAATAATGTCAAATGCCACCAAGAAGTCATATAAAGTAAATATTAATAATACAAAGAGCAAACCGATGATTGCTAGAGGGGAAAAGGGTGAGAGTATACACAAAACTGGGTGAAGGGGAATGGAAGGTACAGACTTCCAGTTATAGAATGAATAGGTCACAGGGATGAAAGGCACAGCATAGGGAATATCGTCAATGGTACTGTAATAGCGTTGGATGGTGACAGATGGCCACCACTTGTGAGCCACGCAAGTGAGCACAGCGTAACGTACAGACTTGTCCAATAATTATGTTGTACATCTGAAACTAATGTAACGTTGCGTGTCAATTGTACTTCCGTAAAAATAATAATAATAAATAATTTGATAGAAAGCAATGGACCAGAAGTGAAACTCAGATATATTAACGAATAAATAGGCTATTAGAAAACAAAGAGATTGAATGTAAATTGTTCTTTCAAGAAGTGTAACAGTGAATGACAATGGTCGGAAGTTTATATGTGTATATGTAAAAAGCTTGTCCTAATTCATGAAGTAGTTTATCCCACCAGTGGGATTTCAATTGTATTGAAATATTATTTCGCATCTTTGAGAAGCCCAGTGGTTTTTTCTCCTTTTATCTGTTAATGTGGTAAATTTCAGTACTGGGTTATTTAATATATACACATCATTGAATTCCTACGCTGAACACAAAGTTGTCTATATAAACTTACATATTTGCATATTAGTTGATAAATTCAGTTTTGTTCATATTTTAAAATATTTGAATGTATATTCATTAATAGAGACTGACCACTAGTGATTCTTTTTTTTTTTTTTTTAATTTTTTTAACATTTATTTATTTTTGAGACAGAGCATGAACGGGGTAGGGTCAGAGAGAGGGAGACACAGAATCTGAAACAGGCTCCAGGCTCTGAGCTGTCAGCACAGAGCCCGACGCAGGGCTCGAACCCACGGACTGCAAGATCATGACGTGAGCTGAAGTCGGCCGCTCAACCGACTGAGCCACCCAGGCGCCCCTGACCACTAGTGATTCTTAGGCTGGTCTTATGAAGTTTTGATGTCAATGTTATTAATCTTTATACAATAAGTTATTCAGTGTTAACTCCTTATTTTCTAAGATGTTTTTTAAGTTTACTTATTTGTTTTGAGAGAAAGAGAGCACACAGGAGAGGCAGAGAGAGAGAGGAAAAGAGAGAGGGAGAGACAAAGAATCCAAGCAGGCTCTGCACTGTCATAGCGTGGCACCCTATGTGGGGCTCAAACTCAGGAACCATGAGATCATAACCTGAGCTGAAATCAAGAGTCAGTCACTTAACCGACTGAGCCACCCAAGCACCTATTACCTAAGACACTCTGTATTAGCAGTATACTTTGCCTTGAAAGTGTGGTAGAACCTAACACTAAAACCACCTGGTCTGGAGGTTGAATTGATATGTGTGTGTATATTTTACAGTTAATTTAACTTCCGCTTATAAGTCCCTTTCAGGTGTCCGTTTCTTCTTGGTACATTTTTAGCAAGTTACATTTTAAGGAGATCTGTTATTTGAAGTAAAATCTCAAATTATCAAGTTCATCCCTGTATTGTATTATCTTTATATTTTTATAATTTCCACTTTCTCTGTGCTTGTTTCACCTTTTTTGATTCTTAATACTAAGATGCTTGTGCTGTCTCTCTCTGCCCCCTCCCCTCTCTCTTTTGCCAGTTTATTCATTTTCTCAATCTTTATAAAGAACTAACTTTTGGCTATGTTGATTCTTTCCAATTTATCTCTGCTCTAATCTTCATGATTTTCTTTTTTCTACTTTTTTGGATTAGTGTATGTCCTTGGATTAGTATATAATTTCATATAATGTTTCCACTGTTTGACTCTAATAATAACCATCATATTTTCAGAGCTACTCTTTTGGTACTGATCAGCTCTAGGTGTTTTCATGTTTCCATTTCCATGTTTGGATTTTGATTTTGGAGAAATGTGTTGATAAATTTCAAAACATGTTTTATTTATTTATTTATTTATTTATTTATTTAGCATCAGAGCTTTTGTCAAGGTTCTTAAGAATGATACATATTTTTGGGACCTAGAACTTAATTGCATTATCACAAATCCTTTGGTGTCCAGTGCTACTGACCTTTGCTCATCGTGATTCATTTCTCTTTGTGTTTTATAATTTTGGATTGTGAGCTTATTCTTGACAGAGCTTCATCTGTGAGAATCCTTGAAACCTGCATCACTGTATTTATTCTGAGAGAACTGGCATTCACTGTTATCAGCTACCCCACAATTACTTGAAAGTGCTTTGAGTAGACCTAAAAATAAGTCTGCTTTAAGTTGAGTTATTTTTTGTTTTGTGTTTCTTTAGTCATTAAGGTGGTATACATTAGAATTTCCGATGCATCTGAAGGTATGCCCATAGATCAAAATTCTTAGGAGATCCTTTTCTCTTGCTTAGAGCCCAGGCTGAGACTTAAATTTTTAATATTTCTTTTCAGGAAGAATAGTATTTAGAGGAGTTTAGGATTATGTGTGTTGAGTGTGTCTCCATTCTAGCTTTCCATCTTGGCAGGCTTACGGCCCTTTTTCCCATTGCCGTGTAATTATTAAGATTCAAGCGTCTTCATTACTTCAACTGGCAAATTTCCTCAGTAGAGCAATATAATTAGCATGAACTCTCCATTGTGATTTTTCAGTTCCTTTGTAGTGTATGATCTCTAAAGATTTCCTTTATATCCTATGTAATCAATTTCATTTTTTAGAGTGGTTTTAGTTATACAGCAAAACTGAACAGAAGGTACAGATATTTTCCATATACTCTAGTCCCCACACTTGCACACCATACCCCATTATCAATATCCTCCACTAGAGGATTTTATTGTAATTGATGAACTGAAAGTAACACATCATTATCACCTGGAGCCCATAGTTCATATCAGGGTTCAATCTTAATGTTGTATTCCTTTACATCTTGAAAGTTCAAATATTCATTGAAAGATGAGTGTCTTGTTGAATATCCCATATTTGTACATATTTTTAGTTAGAATTGTCAGACTATCTAAGCAACCATTTATTTTATTTTTTATTTTCAATTTTTTGATTTGAGAGAGAAGGAGCAAGAGGGAGGGAGAGGAGCAGAGACAGAGACTGAGAGAATCTTAAGCTGGCTCCACACTCAGTGCGAGCCTGATGCAGGGCTGGATCCCCTGGTTCTGGGATCATGACCTAAGCTGAATCAAGAGTTGGGTGCTCAACCAACTGAGCCATCCAGGTGCCCTTCTAATCCACCATTTTAAAAAGAATGGAAATGAAGCTGCCATATCATTAAATATACCTTTAAAAATTCCAGTGATCAAGTTGTCATGTACCAGAAGCTCATTAGCAATTAGAAAAGATCATAAACAAGGAAGGAAGAAACAACTGAGAATAGTGAAATGAATTAATTGGTATGAGTCCAATGACCAAGTCAGATCTGAGGTAACCAGTGGGCCAAGGATGTGAAGTATGTATTCACAACACTTCCATCAGTGATAGAAAAGCAGGTCTCTACAAGTGGTAGTTGGGAATGAATCTCACAGGTTCCTTTCTACTTGGCTCAATGTGCTCTTGATGAGCTGGGAGCACACTAATTGCCAGTGATAAATGAGAAAAAGAAAAATTACCAAGTTACATTGTGTAAGATTGTTAAAACCGATGTGTCAAATTTTTAATGAGATATTTAGGGATTTTAGGCTTTGCTCTTTTTTTTAAATTTTTTTAACGTTTTTTTTTTTTTTATTTTTTTTATTTTTGAGACAGGGAGAGACAGAGCATGAACAGGGGAGGGTCAGAGAGAGGGAGACACAGAATCCGAAACAGGCTCCAGGCTCTGAGCTGTCAGCACAGAGCCCGACGCGGGGCTTGAACTCATGGACTGCGAGATCATGACCTGAGCCGAAGTCGGCTGCTTAACCGACTGAGCCACCCAGGCGCCCCTAGGCTTTGCTCTTTATAGCAAAAAGGTATATCTATCTATGTATCTTTTTTATATCTATCTATATCTATATCTGTATCTATATGTATCTACTATGGATAGATCTATCTATGGATAGATACAGATATAGATTTGAAAATGTGCAAATACTGCTTAGCTACTTCACCAACACATAAAGCTGTGATCTTTGTTATTACATTCAATTTAGAGCTGTGTAACATCCACCCTCCAGATCAATATAATAAGAAAACAACACATAAGCAGTAGTTCTGTTCATGACCTAAGTGAAAGGTCATAGTAAAGAAAAGGATAATAATGGAAGAAGTTGTGGACCAACTTTCTTTTTCTTTTCTTCTCTTTTCTTTTCTTTTCTTCTCTTTTCTTTTCTTCTTTCTTTCTTTCTTTCTTTCTTTCTTTCTTTCTTTCTTTCCATGAAATTGCATTCCTTTTTTTTAATGTTTATTTTTGACAGAGAGAGAGAGAGCACAAGAAGAGTAGGGGCAGAGAGCGAAGAAAGAGAAAAGAGAGAGGGGAACAGAATATCCGAAGCAGGTTCTGGACTGAGAGCAGAGAGCCCAATATGGGGCTCAAATTCAAACTGTGAGATCATGACCTGAGCCGAATTTGGATGTTTAACAAACTGAACCACTCAGGAGCCCCAGTGAACCAATTTTTCTGAATTCAAATCGTGACTCTTCCACATATTATTCACTTGACACTGGACAATTTCCTTCACCTCTATGTGCCTCAATTACCTCATCTGAAAACTGGAGATAATAATAGTGACTACTCCTAAAGTTGTTATAATGATTTCATGAGTCAATGCCTTTAAAGATCTTAGAACAGTGCCTGTCATATAATAAGCACTCCGTTAATATGTGTATAATTATTAGCTACTATGGAGAATGACTTCAGAGCCAAATATTGCTTGCTACAAGAGTTTTCTAATGATGTCAGAGTCCTGGTAGACAAGCAGGCAAGATGAGAGAGTAAAGAAATGGTACATGCATTTGATTTTACAACATAGTGTAACCTCCAACCTGTTACCATCATTAAACTTTAAATCCTTAAAAGTAGGGCTCCTCATTTACTTTATAGTCCTAGTTCTCAACATAGAAACTGGCTTACAGGTGCAACTCATTAAGTTAGTGTGTGTGTGTGTGTGCGCGCGCGCACGCACGTGTGTGAAAGAGAGACAGAGAGGCAAACAGAGGAGAGAGAGAGAGAGGGAGAGAGAGAGAGAGGAGGAAGAGAGATTCAGACATGACTATAACAGCAGGTGAGGAATAATCATGGCTGAGCCCTGTAGATTACAGTGAGAATGCATTCAGCTGTCTATGCCAGCAGACTTATTGGCTAGAATCTGTTCTCCATGACCTCATTCTGCTTGGTAGCCTGCTTATTATTTGTTTGACCCCAAAATGGCCTCTATTAATGCCTATGGGCTGTTGATTGCCTTTTGGCATAAAAACTATTGAAAAAGAATTAGCTCCTGTTCCACATTAATAAACAGAGAATGCCTTGGAGTACATTTAGTGCAGGGAATTGCTCTAAAAGTATTCAAAATATTATATAATTAATTCTTCATATAGATAGATAGATAGATATAGATATGTATATATGTTGTTATTTCAATTGACACTCAAACTTTAATATTTTTTTCTGATGCTTTCTAAGTCTAGGATTTGAAGCTCTGAGTACTTTAACCACATTTCAATGTAAATTATATATGTCAGATTCAAAACTACCAAAACTGCTTCAAAAAATAAATCAGTAGCATTGCACAATTATTTTATATAACATAATTGCACTGAACATAACAAAATAATAAAATTGCTTTAGGAGTAAGACCTGGATATTTTATGGGCAGTCCATGAGTTTTGAACGTTCTTTTCTACATCTAGGGATGGTCTCCAAAGTATAAAAATTAATACAATTAAGGACTAGGGAAACTTGAAATAATAAGGAAATCATATCTATGCGCTTTATTGTGAAATATTTAAAAAAAATTTTTTTAATGGTTATTTGTTTTTGAGAGATAGAGCACAAGCAGGGGAGGGGCAGAGAAAGAGGGAGACACAGAATCTGAAGCAGGCTCCGGGCTCTGAACCGTCAGCACAGAGCCTGACGTGGGGCTCAAACCCATGAACCGCAAGCCCGTGACCTGAGCCTAAGTTGGGCCCTTAACTCATAAGCCACCCAGGTGCCAGTAAAGACATTTTTAAGTAGAAGTTTTGTAATTTAATGAAAACTTCAACCAATAAGCTCAAAGAAGTACCTTCTGTGAGTAGTGGCTACTTCTAGCCCTTCTTCCTAAGAGGAATAGCGCATTCTCCAGCCAAAATTTACATGCAGGAGAACTCCTTTACTACAAGTTAATAAATAGTTTTTCAAATATCCAAAGAAAAATTGCAGTAAAACAAATGCCTATAATCACAGGTGTTTTCAGAGACTTCAGTTTTCTTGGAATAAATAATATTTACGAGGTTTTAATCTTATGAGGGAACAATAGAATTTAGCACATTTATTGTTATAAAGGCAACAAAATGTACATTTGAATAAAAAATTTAATACACTCCTTTGCTTCTGCAGGAAAGCAATTATGACGGTTTATTCTTTATTCACCAAAAGGCTGCTCCAAGACTGCAAATTGTTATTTTGTGAAGCTGTTGGAAATTGTTTTCCATTTTTACCTGTATTATGAAAGCTGTAAATAAATGTTTTCAACATCTTAATATAGCGTGTTACATCTTGAAAGTTGTGTGCCAAACACTAAGGTACAAAATAAACCTAGTTACTCTATAGGCTCTTGTTCAAATTGTTCTAGAGTTAAAGTGAAGGATAAAACCTTTACAAGTGTGGCACAGGGATGCCTGGGTGGTTCAGTCAGTTAAGTGTCTGACTTTTGATTTCAGATCAGGTAATGATCTCATGGTTCATGGGTTTGAGCCTTGCATGGGTCTCTGCACGGATAGTGCAGAGCTTGCTTGGGATTCTCTCTCTCTCTCTCAAGAATAAACAAATAAAAATAAATAGGGGAACTTGGGTGGCTCAGTGGGTTAAGCATCCGACTTTGGCTGAGGTTATGATCTCGTGGTTTGTGAGTTCAGGCCCCATGTTAGGCTCTGTGCTGACAACTCGGAGCCTGGAGTCTCGTTCAGATTCCGTGTGTCCCTCTCTCTCTGCCCCTCCCCTGCTCACTCTCTAACTCTCTCTCACAAAGAAATAAAGATTAAAAAAATAAAAAATTGGGGTTTCTGGATGGCTCAGTCAGTTGAGTGCCCAACTTCGGCTCAGGTCATGATCTCCCAGTCCGTGAGTTCAAGCCCTGTGTCGGGCTCTGTGCTAATAGCTCAGAGCCTGGAGCCCGCTTCGGATTCTGTGTCTCCCTCTCTCTCTGCCCCTCTCCCACTCATGCTCTGTCTCTCTTTCTCTGTCAAAAATGAATAAACATTTTTAAAGAATTTTAATTAAAAATTAAATAAATAAGTAAAAGTATAGTATACAATTCCAAAAAGTAAAAAATAAATATTGTCTCTTGACTAATTTTAGTTCTGTTCTAAAGCCATTTCAAAGCAGCAGTAACATGAAAAAAATAAAAGTTTTAAAATGCGGAGATAAAGACAATTGTTTTGTTATGTAGTGTATTAGGTAGGAGTGATGTTTGCCTGTTCTAAGGAAGATCCCACAGTGGTGCAAACAGAATAAAAATTTATCCCTTTGCCATAGTCTAAAAGTGAGTAATGTAAGACTGATACTGTCTCATGCTCTTGTGGTTCTTCTATTTTTCACTCTGGCATCCTTGACGTGCAACATCCTTGTCAAAGATGGCTGCCCCATTCTCCATCAGTGCGTTGTGTCCTCTAACGGTGAGATCAGGAGGTCGTGCATGTGCTAATTGTAGTCCATAGACTAGAACGTGGTCAGATGCCTATTTCTTGCTGCTGTTGCTGCACCTGGAAAATGTAGTCTTTATTCTGAGCGTCCAAGTGCCCAAAAAACATTGGGCTTTATTACCCACAGAAGAATGCGAAACTGGATATTTGGGAACAGTATGTATATTTTACCTAGCCTGTGGAAAAAGAAATAAATTTGCAGTATTTTTATAGAACCAATTTCCACTTAACCTGAATGGCAGTTTTAGACTTATTTTCTCTATTTTCAGTATCTAAGCATTAGGCATTTGGCCCCCTCATATATATATTTTCCATTCTTCCAGAATATTTTCACAGATAAATCTTGTTTTTAATTTAGACTACTGTTTTCTATTTTTATTCTGTTTCTATATCAATGGAATATTAAGTATACATTAATATAATAGCATAGATGGTAAAGCTAGATTTTAATATTATACTAGTATTCAATCACATTTAAACACCACACTAGGCACATTACACAAGACTAGACCCATGTATTAAGCATCGGATACAACATTTTATGTAGGTGGGATGTATAAAACTTGGAGAAAATCCAAAAGAGTATAACAATGAGGAAAGAACTGGGAAATAATCCCTTTGATAAAGGGTATGAAGAATTGGAAAGTTTTAGCAGTAAAACAAGAAATGGATAGATGATTTAATAACAGTATTTACATCTATGATGATGTCTTTCTTTTTTTCCTTAAAGTAAAAAGTAGGTGCCTTTGGCTCTTGGTCTCAAATAAGGAAAGAATATAAAAAGAAGTAAGATAAGTGAACATGTAGGTAGACCAACAAATGCCAAATTTATCTTAAAGGTCATATCATAAGTTAGGAGAACATGACCTTAAGCACCAGAGAAACTTGTAATGGAATATACAAAACCAAAAGACACGAAATCCCTCTGGGTTGGGTAAAGTGGATAAATATATAGAAGAAGGCTGTGTAGTAGATATATTGTTCCTTCATTATATCTCCAGGTTTGAAACAATTGCCCGGAATTCCTATAGAGGATTTTGAATTGGAAACACACTTCAAAGTCTAGAGCTATTTCGATTCTGTCTTATTAAAGAAGGAGAAAGAGACTGAGAAAGGGAACTTCTTAAAATTGCTTTAAATTTTTTATTTATTTTTGAGAGCGAGAGAGAGAGCAGTGGAAGGACAGAGAAAGAGGGAGACAGAATTCAAAGTAGGCTCCAGGCTCTCAGCTGTCAGCACAGAGCCTGACATGGGGCTCGAACCCATGAACTGCGAGATCATGACCTGTGCCGAAGTCTGATGCTTAACCGACTGAGACACCCAGGCACCTGGGAACTTTTTTTGTGTTTTTTGATGAAAAATTTGATCAGTTTTTTTTTTTCTTCTTCTTTTTTTTTTTTTTTTTTTCGTAACAAGATGTTTTTATAACATAGTTATAAATTCAAATGAAACTATTCTCCAGGCTGAGGCTTTGGACATGTCTTTCACTCTTGGATATGACTAGAATATACCAGATTATGGATTGAAAAAGATTTACTGCATCCATGCTTTGTCCTTATTCTAACTCATTGTTGTCATTTCTGCATACGTATTTTAATATACTTCTACTATAGCCTAGACTATTAAGCAGAAATCACAACGGTTACAATGTTGCACTCAGCCTGTGTTGGCTTTAGTAACTTCCCTTAATAACTTCAGCTCCTTAATCCTTTCCATGACTTAGTTTCCTCAGCTGTAAATGGAGACAATAGAGCCAACCTATACAAACAGGCTCAGTTTCAGTCAAGTGTGCCATAATAAGATCATAAAAGTAGAATTCAAGAGCAACTAATTAGTCCCTAATGATATACTTAATAAAATTCTTGAGGAACATTCAGCTTACTGTGTATCCCACATAAACCCACATGCACTCACACACTCTCAGATCAGTGGATGCCCCAGCAGGGGGAAGGGTGTTAAGGGTTCATTTTGAGTCATTAAGTACAAACCTGCCATGAGTATTTGGAAAATCAAACTCCAATAGAAGATGGTTAGTTTAGGACTTTTAAAGTGGTAAATTTCTAAGATAAGTAAGTTTCTAACTCAATTCATCTAAACATGTCCTTTACCCCAGCTCCTGCCATGGTTCTCTACCCCATCGCAATAAATACAGTTTGCGTTGAAAAATAAGGTGGTTTATCATACGCAAGATGCCTACCTGTTATCGTGTCCATTCAAATAAGCACAAGCATCCTTAACATTTAATTGTTATTCAAAACATTTTCAAAGTGTTTTCAGAAGGTGCCAATCTCACAAGGTTAAAAATTTCTTAGGGAGCAGTGTTTTAAATGTTTTGTTTGATGCTGGTGATAAAGTTGTTAAAAACAGTTGTATTGTTACTTTTGACCATGTTCAGCCACTCTTATTTCCTCTTTTTAAACCTTTTCATTTCTCTTCGATAGATAATTCAAATACCTATTAGATTAAAATTTACTCAAGAAACTGATATCAAAATGTATTTTTAGCAAGTACAACCTTGCCTTGAATATGTAGAATTACCATGTCAACTTCAAGACTGAAACCTTTAAACACAATCTTGAGCTAAACGTCATGCCTCCAGGGTCACTGGAATATTACGCACGACACAATCTTTTACATCAACAAACTTAGAATGCAAATATTGGAACTGAAGCATCATATACAATTTTAAGTGATTGCATCAAAACCAAAAAGGTTATTTTGTCAAAAAAACTTAAAGAAAAAGACATAAGTGGAAGTATTCATTTAAGTATTTCTTTGAATATATTAAAATAATAATTGACCTTTTAAAATACTAAATACTAAAAAAAATTTCTTTTGAGTAGTAATGTGTAGATCCACATGGATCCACCTCACATTTATATTAAGACAAGTACTTGTTAAAGCAGGCATTGTTGAAGCCAAATATATATTCAAAACCTGTTTTGGCAAAAATGGTCTAAACCGAAAATGAACATATTTAATTTTTTTAAGTTTATTTATTTATTTATTTATTTATTTATTTATTTATTTATTTAATTTTTTTGAGACAGAGAGAGACAGAGCATGAACGGGGGAGGGTCAGAGAGAGAGAAGGAGACACAGAATCTGAAACAGGCTCCAGGCTCTGAGCTGTCAGCACAGAGCCCGACGCGGGGCTCGAACTCGCGGACCGCGAGATCATGACCTGAGCCGAAGTTGGACGCTCAACCGACTGAGCCACCCAGGCGCCCCAAAAATGAACGTATTTAAATAGCATACATTTTTATAGGAAAACAAGATTATTATTAGCAGACACTTGTCAACGTAGAGACGAGTCTAGAGCTCATTTTCCAACGTGTGCCTTCCATAAAACACTTTAAAGACATGCCATCATCTATTTAAAAAGAAAGTAAGGGACACTGAAAGGTCAGAGCCCTGAATGCAGCTTAGTCAAACAGCCACTGCCATTATACTTAGGTTCACAGTTTTAGAACCTGAACATACAATATCAGGTGCAAGTTTACCATTGTATTCTATTTTTTCAGTTTTATTGAGAAATAATTGACATATAGCACGGTATAAATGTAAGCTGTACCACACAACGAGTTGGCCTACATTTATTGTGAAATGACTACCGTGATAAATTTAATGTCCATCACCTGATACAGTTACAAAAAGGTTTTTTTCCCCCCCTTGTGATGAGAACTTTTAGGATCCACTCTCTTAGCAACTTTTAGTGTTACCATGCAGCCGTGTTACTTAAGCTTACCATTTTAGGTATAAGGAAAATAGCTCTCAGGGAAAATAATCTAGAGGTAGAAAATGTAGCTACCCACTTTGCTCATTCCAGTTTATTCTATAACCCCTATACTGTTTAGTTACGGTCTCTTCATTGCCAGGGTCAGTTCTTCGTCTTCCTGGTCTAGTTTCAAAGTTTGCTTTCAGTGTCCAGAAGGTAGTAGAAGAATATTTTTCTTTTTTTTTTTTTTTAAATTTTTTTTTCAACATTTATTTATTTTTGCGACAGAGGGAGACAGAGCATGAACGGGGGAGGGGCAGAGAGAGAGGGAGACACAGAATCGGAAACAGGCTCCAGGCTCTGAGCCATCAGCCCAGAGCCCGACGCGGGGCTCGAACTCACGGACCGCGAGATCGTGACCTGGCTGAAGTCGGACGCTTAACCGACTGCGCCACCCAGGCGCCCCAAGAATATTTTTCATTAACTAGTCCCATGACTGGTATATTTTCATGACCATGATATCACTTACACACATAAGATGCTGGACAAACACAAAATTTGCCTTAATAATGAAAACTCAATTAAAAAGAGAGTTCCAATAAACCATCTCTGTTACTATACTTGTCTTTATAACACAATAAAAATTATAGAATGACATCAGGAAAGTTACAGGTACTTTTTGACTTAAAATTAGTGAGCAATTTGATTCTAACATATAACTTTGTTTGCTTTTAACATGAAAAATATGTCTCAAATTATACTATTTCATCTTTCATAAAAGTGATGTAATTCAATGTACTACTGATGTCAGAGTTCCCATAAAATAGGTTATTCACCCATAAATACATGAGCTGTTCACATTAAAAAATAAAACTGTATTGATCTTTATTTTAGAAGTGTTGCTCTGAATATTAAAGTGCAAAATTAATTTTGGTTATTTTTATATTCGTTGTTTGTTAGCATATATGTTAGTACACAGATATCTGCTAACTGGTGTATACGGGTAGAAAGCATGGTATAACGTTGGAATCTCAGCCCTGTCCTCTCCTACTGTTACGCCATTTGACAAGTTCATAACCTCTCTGAGCCTGGATTTAAAAAATTTTTTTTTTTCAACGTTTAATTATTTTTGGGACAGAGAGAGACAGAGCATGAACGGGGGAGGGGCAGAGAGAGAGGGAGACACAGAATCGGAAACAAGCTCCAGGCTCTGAGCCATCAGCCCAGAGCCCGACGCGGGGCTCGAACCCACGGACCGCGAGATCGTGACCTGGCTGAAGTCGGACGCTCAACCGACTGCGCCACCCAGGCGCCCCTCTGAGCCTGGATTTTAATAGCTGGGTTTGGGGCGCCTGGGTGGCGCAGTCGGTTGAGCGTCCGACTTCGGCTCAGGTCACGATCTCGCGGTCCGTGAGTTCCAGCCCCGCGTCGGGCTCTGGGCTGATGGCTCAGAGCCTGGAGCCTGCTTCCGATTCTGTGTCTCCCTCTCTCTCTGACCCTCCCCTGCTCATGCTCTGTCTCTGTCTCAAACATAAATAAACGTTAAAAAAAAAATTAAAAAAAAATAATAGCTGGGTTTTAGAGGCATCATAGACAATATATGTAAAATATAGTATATGTTAATATGTAATTAATAAGTTTGCACTTGACGTTTTATAATGTTCAACAAATGGGCATTTAAAAGTATCAGCATCGGGGTGCCTGGGTGGCGCAGTCGGTTAAGCCTCCGACTTCAGCCAGGTCACGATCTCACGGTCCGTGAGTTCGAGCCCCGCCTCGGGCTCTGGGCTGATGGCTCAGAGCCTGGAGCCTGTTTCCGATTCTGTGTCTCCCTCTCTCTCTGCCCCTCCCCCGTTCATGCTCTGTCTCTCTCTGTCCCAAAAATAAATAAACGTTGAAAAAAAAAAAAAAAAGTATCAGCATCATTATTTTTAGATATAACATAACCACAGGAATAATAGCCATTTTCAAACAGGATCATTAACAATTAGGAATATATAGGTAAAATGTGAAAGACGTGTAAAGCATAAAATTTTGCACTCAATACTCGTTAATGTACATAATTAGAAGATTATTCAGACAAAAGGTGGAAATACTTCACAATTCTTTACAAGCAAATAAATTATTTGTTTAGTTGAGGATCTGTTTCCTGTCGTACAAAGCATTAAACAAAGAACCGAAATGAAAAACTAAGGAAACTGAATTTGTCCTTCAACATGATCTGCTTGTATTGTATTATATATTAACCCTTCAAAACAACCAGAGCATGATCTTAATAACATAGAGACCACTCACTTTTTCTAATTTACCATTATTTAAATCTATCTATCTATCTATCTATCTATCTATCTAGGTTTATTTCACATCAGTGGCATTTATAACTTATCATGTATAAAATTTGCAAAACACTTTTTTCCTTTACAAAATTTTAGGACCCTCAATTTCTTTCAAGCATTAGTGTTCCCTTGTTCAAGCATTCTAACGGGACGTAAGGCCATTTTCTATATATATTTGAACTATGTCCATAGATATAAGGGCAAATTCTGGCATCTCTTTTCTGAAAACTGAATAGAGACAATAAGTTAAACTGGTTTCAAGCCCAGTTCAAGAGGTGAATCCGAGATTTAATCATTTGCCTCTTCATCTATCCATGTTTTGACACATTCATTGAAGATTAATAGTTCGCCTACCATATCAACCCTGAAAGCATTCTTTCCAGCCCTTTATGAATCTATTGGGGTATGCTTGTTGCTACCCTGCACCTTGAGTGAAAGAGATTGTAGGAAAGCAGAGTTTTTAAAACCATAATAAAAGCAACACACTTTTAGTGATGTATATAGAATCTCATCATGATTTCATTTTAGTAAACATTATTAAACAGAAAATATATCTCAATAGAATTCTAAAAGTGATGGTTAAATTTAACATTATTTCAATGAAAATCTCTTGACTTAAAGTCAGATTTTTAAAAGAAGCCAATAATCTGAAGCTCAGTTTTGAATTGTGAGGTTCAGTGACTCTGATAGACCAATAGAACCTGACAACCCATAAAAGGTGAGCCATACAGGTGTTGGCACAAAAACAGACACATAGACGAATGGAATAGGATAGAGAACCCAGATTTGGACCCACAAATGTATTGCCAACTAGTCTTTGACAAAGCAGGAAATGGCAATGGCAAAATGGTAAAAAAAAAAAAAAAAAAAAAAAAAGACAGTTTCTTTAGCAAATGGTCCTGGGAGAACTGGACAGCAACATGTATAAGAATGAAACTAGACCACTTTCTTATACCATACACAAAAATAAACTCAAAATGGATGAAAGATCTAAATGTGAGACAGGAAGCCATCAAAATGTTAGAGAGAAAGCAGGCAACAACCTCTTTGACCTCAGCCGTAGAAATTTCTGTTTGACATATCTCAAAAAACAAGGGAATTAAAAGCAAAAGTGAACTATGGGACCTCATCAAGATAAAAAGCTTCTGTACTGCAAAGGAAACAATCAACAAAACTAAAAGGCAACCAACGGAATGGGAAAAGATACTTGCAAATGACATATCGGATATAGGGCTAGTATCTAAAATCTATAAAGAACTTACCAAACTCAACACCCAAAAAACAAGTAATCCAGTGAAGAAATGGGAAGAAGGCATGAATAGATACTTTTCCAAAGAAGACATCCAGATGGCCAACAGGCACATGAAAAGATGCTCAACGTTGCTCCTCATCAGGGAAATACAAATCAAGACCACACTGAGATACCACCTCATGCCAGTCAGAGTGGCTAAAATGAACAAATCAGGAGACTATAGATGCTGGTGAGGATGTGGGGAAACGGGAACCCTCTTGCACTCTCGGTGGGAATGCAAACTGGTGCAGCCATTCTGGAAAACAGGGTGGAGGTTCCTCAAAAAATTAAAAATAGAACTACCCTATGACCCAGCAATAGCACGGCTAGGAATTTACCCAAGGGATACAGGAGTGCTGATGCAAGGGGCACTTGTACCCCAATGTTTATAGCAGAACTTTCAACAATCGCCAAATTATGGAAAGAGCCTAAATGTCCATCAACTGATGAATAGATAAAGATGTGGTTTATATATACAATGGAATACGACTTGGCAATGAGAAAGAATGAAATCATGCCATGTGCCGCAACATGGATGGAACTGGAGGGTATTATGCTAAGTGATGTAAGTCAGTCAGAGAAAGACAGATAACATATGCTTTCACTCATATGTGGAACTTGAGAAACGTAACAGAAGACCATGGGGGAAGGGGAAAAATAGTTACAGAGAGGGAGGGAGGCAAACCATAAGAGACTCTTAAATACAAAGAACAAACTGAGGGTTGATAAGTGGGTGGAGGAGAGAGGAAAATAGGTGATGGGCATTGGTGAGGGCACTTGTTGGGATGAGCACTGGGTATTGTATATAAGCTATGGACCATAGGAATCTAGCCCCAAAACCAAGAGCACACTCTGTTAGCCAATTAGACAGTAAATTACATTAAAAAAACATAAGAGATTGTTATATATATATATATATATATATATATATATATATATATATATAAGTGAGCCATGTAATATTCTCCCTTTGTATTTAGATGTTTCGCCTGAGGTTAGAATTGGGAACTGGAGTTACCTAAAGCTAAGGGAGGAAAGAAAGCCTGAAAGTCCTGAGGATTTCCTGTCTAGAGGCACCTGGGTGGCTCAGTCCCTTGAGGGTCCAACTCTTGATTTCATCTCAGGTCATGATCTCATGGTTGGAGAGATCCAGACCCACGCTGGGCTGTGCTCTGAAAGTGTAGAGCCTGCTTGGGATTCTCTCTCTCTCTCTCTCTCTCTCTCTCTTTCTGCCCCTCCCCTGCTCTCTCTCACTTTCTCTCTCAAAATAAAAATAAACATTAAAAAAAAAAGATTCCTTGTCCAGCTTCACCACTTGCTATAATATCTTAGGCCAGTGATTTAACTTATCAGAACTTCTACTCTCTTAAAAATGAAGGACATAATTATAGCATTGGTTATTGGGATAATTCATTGAGATAATGTGGAAAAGGGTTTGGCCAATGATAAACTCAGTAATTATCTCATAGGTCACCACTGAAAACCTCCCAGAGGAATATTTTGGATCTGCTTCCCTATTTTGTTCACACTGTGTACCCTTCCCTATAAGAAAACCAAAATTACTGGATATTATTATCAAAAAAAAAAAAAAAAGCAACCCACTGAGTGGGAGAACATATTTACAAATCACACATCCAATAAGGGGTTAATATCCTAAATATATAAAGAATTTATACAACTTAATATCAAAAACCAAATAACCCCATATAAAAATGGAAAGAGGACTTGAGTAGACATTTTTCCAAAGAAAACATACAAATGTCCAACAGGCACATAAAAAGATCTCAACATCACTAATTATAGGGAAATGCAAACCCAAACCACAATGAGATATCACCTTACACTTGTCATATTGACTTTTACCAAAAATGCAAAAAATAACAAAAGTTAGTAAGGATATGGAGAAAAGGGAACCTTGGTACAGTATTGGTGGGAATATAAATTGGTGCCGCCACTATGGTAAATATTAGAGTTTCCTCAAAAAATTTAAAATAGAAATACCATCTGATCCAGCAGTTCGACTTCTGAGTATTTGTCCAAAGAGAGCAAAAAACATCAATTTGATTAGATGTATGTACCCATATATCTATTCATATTGCAGCATTATTTATAACAACCAAGATATGGAAGCAACCTAAGTGTCCATGAATAGATGAATGGATAAAAAAGATGTGAGATATATATATATATATATAGATAGATAGATAGATAGATAATGGAATATTACCATAAAAAGAGTGAAATCTGGCCATCTGCAACAACATGCATGAATGGTGCTATGCTAAGTGAAATGAGTCAGAGAAAGACAAAAATTGCATGATTCCTCTTATATGTGGAATCTGAAAGACTATATGATTCACTTGTATGTGGAATCTAAAAGACAAGCAGAAAACAAAACAAATGAACAAACAGAACAAAACAGAAACAGACTCATAGATACAGGAAACAACCTGTTGTTTAGCAGGGTTGGGAGGGATTGGGAAGCAGGTGAAAAAGGTGAAGGGAATTAAGAGGTACAAACTTCCCCTATAAAATAAGTACGTCATGGGCTATAAGGTACAGCACAGGGAATATAGTCAATAATATTGTAACTTCGTATGGTGATAGATCGTAACTGGACTTACCATGGGGATCATTTCATAGTGTGTAAAAGTATCAAATCACTATGATGTACACCTGAAACTAATAGGATATTGTATGTCACTTATACTTCAATGAAAAAAAAATTACGTAGGATTTCCAGCAACTGAATTGTTACCAAAATAATGAAAAGAAGGTATCATTTTAACAATTGCTTCTTCATCTTTAAAAAATATGTGATAGGGGCGCCTGGGTGGCGCAGTCGGTTAAGCGTCCGACTTCAGCCAGGTCACGATCTCGCGGTCCGTGGGTTCGAGCCCCGCGTCAGGCTCTGGGCTGATGGCTCACAGCCTGGAGCCTGTTTCCGATTCTGTGTCTCCCTCTCTCTCTGCCCCTCCCCCGTTCATGCTCTGTCTCTCTCTGTCCCAAAAATAAATAAACGTTGAAAAAAAAATTAAAAAAAAAAAAATATGTGATAGAGGGGCACCTGGGTGGCTCAGTCAGTAAAGTGTCTGACTTGCGCTCAGCTCATGATCTCGCAGTTTGTGAGTTCAAGCCCCATGTTGGGCTCTGTGCTGACAGCTTAGAGCCTGGAGCCTGCTTTGGATTCTGCGTCTTCCCCTCTCTCTGCCCCTCCCGTGCCCATGCTCTGCCTGTCTCTGTCTCTCAATAATAAATAAATATTAAAAAAAAACTTGTTTAAGATATGTGATTGATTTTCCTGGACATAAACGGCCATGGTGAGAGTAGGACCTATCTTCCTGAAGTCCATTAGAAAAGATGGAGTGATGCGGTTAGCTGGCTGGGAGTAGTTGTCATTCTTAGATCCACGTCACAACTGAGATGACATTAGGTGATCTCTAGAGGCTAACAGGTCGTGAAGGCAAATTAACTCCATAGTGTGAGTGAGTGAAAACCTCTATAGTCTTTGACAATGGCTGTAGGAGCATCTCCAGATTGTTGGCTCCTAAGGCTATGGAGAGCTCATCAAACCAGAACCTAGTTGGAAGGGGACTGTCAGGCATCACAGGACAAGTGAGAAGAAGAGTAATCTAATATGAACTTTCCACAGTTTGACCCATATCAGATGTCCTGGGAGTACTGATTGACAGGGAGGAAAATAGGACATCGTGCCAGATATTAAGATATAAAGTCAGGATGGTGTATGCTTAAGACTTGAGTCGAAGTAATGGCCTGCTCCTCTCCCGGGCTTACTAGAGACGGTATTTTAACGACTGGCATATGTGATTAGATATGGCACATGCGAGAAAAATAGTGATGTTGTAACGTAATGACCGTGTGTCATAATTTGCTATCTTGTTTTTTTTTTTAATTTTTTTTTTTCAACGTTTATTTATTTTTGGGACAGAGAGAGACAGAGCATGAATGGGGGAGGGGCAGAGAGAGAGGGAGACACAGAATCGGAAACAGGCTCCAGGCTCCGAGCCATCAGCCCAGAGCCTGACGCGGGGCTCGAACTCCCGGACCGCGAGATCGTGACCTGGCTGAAGTCGGACGCTCAACCGACTGCGCCACCCAGGCGCCCCTGCTATCTTGTTTTTAATAGAAAGACCATTGTGAAGAGGTCAGTCACGAGGGGTGATGAAGATGTCCAGGAGCATAGAGAGGCAAACAATTATTCCTCCCTGAGTGCTGCTCCAGGGCATAGTTCTTGAGCTTCTATTTGTTGTATGTATAATCTTGAATTATTAGAGTTAGCCTGTAAACTCTTGCAAAGGCAGGGATTTTGTATCGTTTTCTAGAACCTCAACCTACCTTTCTGACATTCAGTTCTTTACCCAGGATCTTTACATTAATAGGAGCTCAAAATATGCAGTGACTTAAATTAATTTCAAATAAAGCCATGATAATTCTGGCTTTGAGGGGTTACATGAGGGCATTTTACTACCTCTACGACCCGGCCAACAAAGGATCTGCTGTCACAACCAAAGCCATCTGCCCCCTGATGAATATTGACAATGCATTAAGGTTTCCACCTCGGGAACTGTGTAGCTGTGCTGTGATTCGAACCCGTGAAATAAATGCCTCATAGTCTTTCTCTCGCTTGCTGTCTTCTGATCTCATTTCTTATAAAACCTAAAGTCACATGAGCAATGTTACTTCAAGTGAATCTAGGATATAATCTTTGGCTTTCTGTTTTTTCATGATCTAAGAGAAAAGGCACTAGAAGTCACTGCAATAGATGTTGAGCAAGCAAGTGCACAGCATCCACCACTGCCCTTATCATTGCCTGGAATTATTTTAATTTTTTTTTTTTTTTATTATTGGTCTCCCACCGAAAAAAGAGGAGATTCTTTAAGAGGTTTTTTTTTTTCTTTTCACTTTTGTACCTCCATACCTAGAACAGTATCTGGCACTTATTGGCTGAGTATTAAATATTTATGGATATGGAATGAATGGATCGTTGAATTAATAATAATTGAATTATAATAAATAATAAAAAATAAATATAAAAAAATAAATAATAATAAATTAATAATAATTGAATTTAATAATAATAATTATTAAATGAATTAATAATGCAGTTATACCCAAGAAGGATGAATTATAGGTTGTGTTTTCAGAACATAGCTCTGCTTAAGTTGAGGCAAGAAACTTGGAGAATATTATAAACTTCAATTCTTTTTTAAAAATTTTTTTCAAGCTTATTTATTTTTGAGAGAGAGAGAGAGAGAGAGAGAGAGAGAGAGAGAGAGAATGTGAGTGGGGGAGGGGCAGAAAGAGAAGGAGACACAGAATCGGAAGCAGGCTCCAGGCTCTGAGCTGTCAGTACAGTGCCTTACATAGGGCTCGAACTCACTAGCCCTGAGATCCTGACCTGAGCTGAAGTCATGTGCTTAACCGACTGAGCCACCCAGGAACTCCAAACTTCAGTTCCATTTTTATAAAGATCATACTACTACCTAACTTGTAAGTTTATCATGGTGGGAAAAAAATTGTATATGAGCCGCTGATAAAACCTGTGTTCTATCCCCAACTAACCCCCACCACATCGCCACACACACCCACAAAGAGAGCCTGAGATCAAGACTTGTGTGCAGGACCTTGATTGGTAAGTGATTCCTAATAGCAGGAGAGAAGAAGGGGTCCAATACAGCATCCCCACCATTCAGATATGCCTGGCTGTCCACTAAGTCTATGAAATCCATTTGAAATAGATGGACAACCATAATCCCCACAAGGGTATTTTTATTTTTGTTTTTGTTCCCCAGCGTTATTGAGACATAATTGACATATAACATTGTGTTAGTTTGAGGTGTAAAACATGCTGATTTAATACACTTATATATTGCAAAATGATTACCAACATAGCAGTCAGCTAACACTTAAATCATGTCACACAACTATAATTAGCAACTTTCAATTATATAATACAATATTATTAATAATATTAATAATATTAATACAATATCATTAAGTATAATCACTATGTTTTACATCAGATCCCCAGAATTTATTTATTTTATAACTGGTAATTTGTACTCTTTGACCAACATCTCCCCCCTTCCTCCACCCCTCATCCCGTGCTAACTACCATTTTAGTCTGTGTTTCTAAGAGTTCATCATTTTTAATTTCACATATGATATCACACAATATTTGTGCTTCTCTGTCTGGTTTATTTCACTTAGCATAATGATCCCAAGGTCCATCTATGTTGTGGCAAATTGCATATGTCCCTTTTCTAGTGGCTGAAAAATCTCTCTCTCTCTCTTTATATATATATATACACATATATATATGTATATATATATATATATACACACTATATATTACATATTATATTCTATTTTAATTATATATTATAATTAAAATATAGTAGATATAATTATATATTATTAATATTATATTATATATTATATATCATATATTAATATATATGTGTATGTATATACACATATATATGTACAATATAATTTCACATCTTTATTTATTCATCTGTCATCCATGGACACTTTCCTTCTTTTCATATCTTAGTTCTTATGAGTGATGCTGCAATTAACATAGTAGTGCAGATATCTCTTTTTGTTTCTGTTTTCATTTCATTCTGGAAAAGGAAGAACAAATTGAGCCCAAAGTTAGCAGAAGGAAGGACATAACAAAAATCAGAATGGAAGTAAATGAAATAGAAAATAAAAGATAATATAAAAGATCCAAGACACTAAGATCTGGGTTTTTGAAAACATGAACAAAATAGGCAAATGTTTGGCTAGACTTACCAAGAAAAAAGGAAAAAGGGCTTAAATAAATAGAATTATCAATAAAAAAGGAGACATTACAACTGATAACCTACACATACAATGGATTACACGACTACTATGAACAATTATACACCAATAAATTGGACAATCTAGAAGAAATGGATAAAGTCCTAGAAACATACAACCTACCAAGATTTAATCATGAAGCAATAGAAAATCTGAAAAGACCAATAATGAATAAGGAAACTGAAACAGTAATCAAAACCTCCCAATAAGAAATGTCCAGAACCAAATGGCTTCACTGGCAAATGCTACCAAAGGTGTAAAAAAGAATTAATACCAATTGTCCTACAGTTTTTCCAAAATATGAGAGGGAATATTTCCAAACCCATTTTACAAGGTTAGCATTATCCTGATACCAAAACCAGTTAGACACTACACAAAAAGAAATTTACAAGCTAATATCTCAGATGAATATAGATGCAAAAATCTCAAAGAAATATTGGCAAATAAAACACAGCAATACATTAAAAGGATCATACACAACAAGCAAGTGGGATTATTCAAAAGTTTCAACAATGGTACAACATCCTCAAATCAATGTAATATACTCCATTTAAAAAAATAAACGGTAAAAATAATATGATCATCTCACCAGAGGCATAAAAAGAATTTGACAAAAGTCTACATTCTTCTTGATAAAACTCTCTATAAATTTGGTATTGAGAGAATGTATGTCAACATAAGGAAGATCATATATGATAATTCCACAGCTAACATCAGACTCAATAGTGAAAATCTGAAATTTTTTTCTCTAAGATCGGAAACAAGACAAGGATGCTCACTCTCACCACTTTTATTCCACATAGTACTGGACCCTAGCCAAAGTAATTAAGCAAGAAAAAGAAATAAAAGTAATCAAAACCAGAAAGGAAGAGGTAAAATTGTCTATTTGTGCATGATATGATATTATGTATTAAAGGCCCTAAATACTCCAAAAAAGAAGAAAAACCCTGTTAGAACTAAAAACAATTCAGTAAACTTTCAGGATGCAAAATCAATATGCAAAAGTCTGTTAGTGGGAATGTCAATTGGTACAACCACTGTGGAAAACAGCATGGAGTTTCCTCAAAAAAACATATGTATATAAATACCATATGAACAGTAATTCCACCACTGGGTATTTATTCAAAGAAAACGAAAACACTAATACAAAAATGTATATGCACCCCTCTGTTTACTGAAGCATTATTTACAATAGCCAAGATATGGAAGCAATCCAAGTGTCCATCCATAGATGAATGGTTAAAGAGGTGATATATTTATATAGTGAAATATTACTCACCCAAAAGAAAGAATGAAATGTTACCATTTGTGATAACATGGATGAACCTAGAAGGTATATGCTATGTGTAATAAGTGAGACAAAGAAAGACAAATATCACATGATTTCACTTACATATGGAATCTAAAACACAACACAAATGAATAAACACATAAAAGAAATAGACTCGTAAATACAGAAAACAAATGATAAATGAAAGGGGAGGTGGGTAAGTGGATGGGCAAACAGGTTAAGGAGATTAAGAAGTACAAACTTCTGATTATAAAGTAAATAACTCATGGGGATATAATGTACTACATACAGAATATAGTAAATAATATTGTAATAACATGTGGTGACAGATGGTGGCTATATTTATTGTGGTGAGCATTAAGTAATGTACAGAATTGTCAAGTCACTATGAAACTAAAATAACATTGTATGTCAACTAAACCTCCATATTTTTAAAAATAGGTTGCCTTTTTATACACTAACAGCTATCAAAGAAATTAAAGGGGAAAATGATGCTGTTTACAATAGCATCACAAAGAATAAAATACCCAGAAATAAATTTAACCAAGGAAGTGAAATGCTGCTATGCTTAAAAGTATAAGACACCAAAGAAAGAAATTAAGGAAGACACCAATAAATGGAAAGATAACCCGTGTTCATGGATTAGAAGAATTTATGTTATTAAAATGTCTATTCTACCCAAAACAATGTACAGATTTATTGCAATCCATATCAAAATTCCAATGGCACATTTTTTTATAGAAATAGAAAAAATATTCTAAAATTTATATGGAACCAAAAAAAGATCTCCAGTAACCAAAGCAATCTTGAGAAAGGACAGAGCTCAGAGCATCACACTCCCCTGATTTCAAACTATATTACAAAACTATACTAATTAAAACAGTATCAGATTAACATTAAAAACAGACACATGGATCAGTGGAACAGAACAGAAACCTCAGAGATAAACCCATGCAAATATGGTCAATCAATTTACAACAAAGGCACCAAGAATATACATTGGGGAAAAGATAGTCTTTTCAACAAATGCAAAGGTATTTTTAAGAGACTTAATAGAACAAACTGTAGTCCTTATTGTTTGAGCTAATCTTGAAGCCATTAGTGATGCTTATCATCTCCTTCTCCTGGCACCTATTCTAGAATTTCTTCACTTTTCTCCAATGTTTAGACTTCACTTGGTAGCTTGATTGATAAGAAAACCCAAACATTCATTCCTGAATAGGTTAAGATCATCACATCTTGCCTTTTTTTTTTTGACCAGAGTTCCTGCAAATGTCATTTATCATCAGAAACAGAAGCACCAAAAGACACTCTGGTGAACTCTACAGGTTATAATTATACCCTTCCTTGTCCTCAGGGTATAGTAGCAATATTAGCTTATTATGGTTATTGGAGTGAATTATCCCAGTACTAAGAACAATCATTTTTCTTGACTAACGTGACTAGGTGGTAATCATCATTACTAGCTCAGTAGAAAACTTAGTGTGTTTCCTTGTGGAAGCATTTCCCCCTTTGGAACCAGACTTTCTATTCCTTGTGGAGGTCAACAATGTGAAGACAGGATGTGTATATCCCATAAGTAGTTCACTGGGAGTAATACTGAGAGACTGAAAGTCAATAGGTGAAAAAATATACAGAAGGTAAATACTAAGCATAATAAGGCAAGAATGACAGTTTTACTACAAGATAAAAGAGACTTCAAGGTAAAGTGTACTACCAGAGAAAAGGAGAAACATTTCACAACAGTTGATGTGTAGGGATGTCTCAGTTAAGGCATTCAACTTGGTCTCAGGTCATTCTCCTATCGTTTCTGAGTTTGAGCCCCACATCAGGCTCTCTGCTGTCAGCACAGAGCCTGCTTTGGATCCTCTGGCCCACTCCTCTCTCTCTACTCCTCCTCCTGTGGTTAACTCTCTCTCTCTCTCTCTCTCTCTCTCTCAAATAAATCAACTTAAAAAAATAAGGTATCTATTCATCAGGAAAATACAACAATCATAAATGAGTATGGGAAAAATTCGGCAGAATCAAAGGAATAAAGATCTACAATTATAGCCACAAATTTTAATACTTTTCTCTCAGCAATCGATAGAATAAAGAGACACTATTTGAAGTATCAGAAAATACACAGAACGTATGAACGCTATTAGTTACCTTCATCCAAGATGTTTAGGGAACACCACAGACTATAACAGCATATTACACATTGTTTTCAGATGCACTGAGTATATTTATCAAGGTTGATGCTGGGCCATAAAAAATGTCTCAATATAGTTAACATGATTGGGGATCTTACAGTGTATGTCCTCTGACCCCGGTAGAATGTAATTAAAAATGTATAACAGTAAGATATTTAAAAAGACCTCAATTATTTGGAAATTAAATAGAGGAGACATGTCTGCATAATCCATAGGTCAAAGAAGAAATCATAAAGGAAAATGAAAACAATACTTCAAACTGAATGGAAATGGAAATGCAACATAATGAAATTGGGGATGCGGCTAAAATCGTGCCTAGAGGAAAGTTTCTAGCTTTAGAAATGTACCGGGAACGAAGACAACTCTTGAATCCCTTTGGAAAGCTAAATTACCCAAATCAAACTATAAACCAAATAAAGTACAAGAGTCAATAAAATGGAAACCAACTGAATAATAGAAGAAAACAACAAAGGCAAATGTTAACTGTTAGGGTGTCACAGCTATTACGCAACCTAGCACTCCACCTTGCCCTTGTACCTCATTCCAATCTACCTCAGGTGTGACTCTTAGTAATTTTGCTGTGAGTGCCTGCCCCCACTGATCACCACCCACTATGTACCCTCAATAGGATTCCTATTGTCTGACCAGCACATAAATCCAGCACCAACATTTCATTGGGAAGGTCTGTTTTTCTGAGGTCACGTCCAGTACCAACGGTCTTAGCCTTGTGTCTCCCAAAAGGAGAGCCTCAGACAAAGGCTTGGGTGCCGACACTTCATGTGTAAAGACATTTTAGAAATTAGGAATGAAAAACAGGCTTAAACAGGGAAGAAGGGCAGCTAACACAAGGATGTGTTCCTGATTGTACCGCCCACTCAGGATGATGAGCTCTCATTCCTGCGGGCTCCTCTGAGGAGCTTTATGAAATGTATCTCACTCTGAGGACAAAAGGGAGACACATCGATGCATCAGATCCCAAGCTCTGTTGGTCAATTCGGCGGTGCAGGCATGGACTCCTCCACTCGGTGATGCTGGGCCTGTAGGAACGCAGAATGAATTCATAGCGCTGTTTCATGCTGCAAGATTAGAGAAGTCCTTACAAGGAAGCAAGAGGTAGTTGGCCACCTCTCTGAGGGGTTCTCTCAGGTGCCCCCTGGGAAAACCCGGGTAAAGCCCACTTGTCTTATTGCTGTAGTGGTAGATGTAGTAAGAGATGGCTGAGGGGATCGGAAGGGACCCGTGACGGGTCCCAAACAGATAATCATCATTCTGCCGAGGACTAGTGGTATTTATTAGGAATTTGCATTCAAATTTAGGCAAGGCTGTTCAAGTGTGGTCTGTACATACGTAACATATTCTTGCATATAGATTCACTTTTATTTGCTGTAGCAAGAACTCATAGGTTTTTCCTTCTTAAAATTTCCTGAAACCAAGGTCGCACTGTGTGCTAACTAGAATTGAAATAAAAATTTGAAAAGAAAAAAATGGTAAATAATAGTCACTTTCAAAATTAAAAAGAAAGAAAGAAAGAAAGAAAAAGGAAATTTCCTGCCCTGATGGAAATTGTATGATCTTAAAAGTCTTGCCGAAAAAAATGGACGTGCAAACTTAGCTTTACAAATGAAAGTAGCTGAGTACGCCAATATTGGAAGACTCCATAATGCTTCCAAGGGGTAAAATATTTTTATCCTTCTCCACCCCCCCTTCCATTCATGATGAAATGTTTGTGCCTGTAGACTCAACCTCTTCCTTGTTTGTGGTCACTGGTGGTGAGCCAACAACCCCATTACCATCACATGTTAGCTTTCCATTATGGTGAGTCTCTCTGGCTTTCTAGGGCTTCAAGGAAGAAATAAAACATGCATTTATTAAACATCTACTGTATGTCAAGCACTGTAGTTCTACATGTGTATTTAAAATAGATACCCACAAATATAGTTGTTTAATCCCTGCAACAACCCTGGAGGTGCATATAGTCTTTATTTTGAAAACAAGAAAAAAAAATAGGTTCAAGGAGATCCACAGTTTATGTAAATTTACATCTTGCTGAGATTTAAACTTCCTGCTGGATGCTCTTTTCTTTGTACCCTTATTAACTCTTACAGCTTAAGCGCCTAACAAGGTGCTGTATCAGTTATGCCTCTTTATTCTGTATTCTTGATGGTGTGACATTCTTGGGGTTTTGTTGACCCCGGAGGGACTGCCCCTCCCAGGGCTGGCTAATTCCTACAGATACAGCAAAAAGCTTGCTTGAGAGCGTGCCCTTCACATGCAAATCGCCAACCCAGATCCTACACCCCAACTACTTCTTTTATTGAGCTCTTACAATCTGGGACACTATTCCCCTGCCCTAATCACAATAATTTCAGTTGGTTCTGGGGTATTCAGTCCAGGTACCAGACAACTAGGGACAGCCTGCATACCCCAGAGCCAAGTGAAATTATTCAAACTAGCCAATCCTAATTCTGCTTAGCCTATCTCACCTATCCTTTCTCACAGAAACCCCAATGAAGTCTCTTGCCCAAGTATTCCTATCACGTCTGCCTCCTGACTGATCCCGGGGCCTCTCCGTGTGCACTCGCCTCCCCCACCAGGACTGTCCCTCCTTCTCTTGGGATCTGGAAGTAACAGACTATTTTTTTTTAATGACAGTTGTCTCCTGCTCTGGTGGCTGCACAACTGAACAATATAAGACAGCCTATAGGTTAAAAGAAGCGCTCAGCATATAGCAGACATGCAATATTTGTTGAAATGAAATAATGGAAATATTTCATAGGGAAGAACAAAAAAGCAAAACTAGATCTACTATCTGTCTAATGTGTACAGGGAGCTATTTAAGTGTGTGTGGTAGAAGAAATCACAATAATAAAATCCATCAGTTTTAGAGTTTTGCAAATCCATATTTGCTTTTGCAGAAACTTCACATTCCACAGTACAACTGCTTACTTTTTCTCCCATTTGGAATGTGATATAAGGTATAGGACCATCCATATTCCCTCCGCCTATACGGACAGGTCTATTTCAGGACATGCCATGTTAGGGCTCTGTGTATACCCTCCTCTAGCACCCCTCTGTCATGCTGCTCCAAAGTTGCCAAGTTATTGATGGACAGGACACTTACAAAGAAGATACAAATTCTGGAGTCTACATTCTAGCCTGTCTTGGGGGAAAAGTAGCGATTGTAGGCGGTGCTAAAAACACTGCTTTCAATTTCTTATTTCTCTCCTAAGAATCATTGGCAACTTGAACACATAAGAAGTTCAAGATATTATTTCTCTGTAATTTGGAGCTATTTAGGGGCAATTTCTATGATCCATTGTTACCCACTCACAACACTTCTGACACCAAATGTGTTGATCTTTCCTCACCGACCACCAGTTCTCAAACTCTCTGGTTGCCAGTTAGGTGTCCACGGACTCAATTTAATTCTGACACTAACTATCTGGAATGAGAGCAGATCTCACAGGTTAATGGCTCAGTCCCATCAGACTGCCCCTACCCCCACATCAGATGTCATTAGCAAGTCTCAAGCCTTCTATGCTTCTGACCAATCAGCTATAAATTGAGGGTTCCCATGTTCCCCTCCTCAAGTTCAGTAATTTGCTGAAATGGCTCACAGAACTCAGGAAAACACTTTACTTGCTATCATTGGATTATTACAAAGGATATAGCTCAAGAATGGCCAAATGGAAGAAATGTGCAGGGCACGATATTTTGGTGGGGTAAGCAGGGCAGACACATGGAACTTCCATGCCCTCCCGGGGTACACCACCCTCCCAGCATCTCTCTGCACTCACCCATCTGGAAACCCTCTGAACCTCATCTTTTCAGGTTTTTAATGAAAGTACTATTACTTGGCATGATTGATTATATCACTGACGTTTGATGATTAATTCGGTCTCTAGTCTCTTAGCCTCTAGAGTTCTCAGGTGAGCCTAAATGTCCCAAACCTCTAATATGGATTTGGTTTCTCTGGCAACCAGCCTCCACACTGAAGCTTTCCAGAGGTCCACCAAGGTCACCTCATTAGCATAAACTCAGGTGTGGTTGACAGGGCCTTATTTTGAATAACAAACGATGGTCCTCTCATCCCATCAGGAAATTGCAAGGGCTTTAGAAGCTCTTATGCCTGGAACCAGGAAGCAAGATCAAACACATAATTCTTATTATATCACAATATCACAACTACCAATTAGGAAGTCAATCAATCCACATTTGAGTGTAAGGTCCTTTCTATATAAAATAAGAGGATGTTTTCTAAATTATGTCTTATTGACTGCCTTAAGCCACTTGCAATGAAAATGTATTGGGGTGCTTGGGTGGCTTCGTTGGTTGAGCATCTGACTCTCGATTTTGGCTCAGGTCATGATCCCATGGTTCATGAGTTCAAGCCCAGCGTCAGACTCTGTGCTGACAGTGCAGAGCCTGCTTGGGATTCTCTCTCTCTCTCCAAATAAACAAATAAACAAACTTAAAAAACAACAAAAAAAGAAAACATATTAAGTTGGTTAGAAAAATAATTTCATTACTATAGTTCTAAAGAACAT
Source organism: Puma concolor (assembly GCF_028749965.1). Taxonomy (NCBI): domain Eukaryota; kingdom Metazoa; phylum Chordata; class Mammalia; order Carnivora; family Felidae; genus Puma; species Puma concolor. The sequence goes on from NC_141671.1 coordinate 19,597,381, forward strand.
AATTTCCTATTTCTTTTTAAAAAAATTTTTTTTTATGTTTATTCATTTTTGAGACAGAAAGAGACAGAGCATGAACGGGGGAGGGGCAGAGAGAGAGGGAGACACAGAATCGGAACCAGGCTCCAGACTCTGAGCCATCAGCCCAGAGCCTGATGCGGGGCTCGAACTCACGGACCTCAAGATAGTGACCTGAGCTGAAGTCGGATGCTTAACCGACTGAGCCACCCATGCGCCCCCATAATTTCCTATTTCAATAAGCTAGTTGTCACATGCCTATGATGTCTACAGAATTGTTATGTGCTCTACAGTTCTTTGAAGCTCAACCAAGTTGGGGGGTTATGTCTCTGAGGAAAAAGTCTTCACTTGAAAATTTATCTATCTCATTTAGAATATAGTTGACAAGGACTTCCCAGAACATTTCTTTGTAGAGGTATTTCTTCTAACAGTTTCTTTTTTCATATTCTTAGTTTGGCTTGCACTAAAAGGTTAACTATAGTCCACATTTAGAAATTTTCTTAGATAAAAAAAGTTTCAAATATAGCAACTAATGAAATGCTCAATAGGACAAGGGATGTATTATGGCCCCGTAATTGCAGGGATAAAGTGTGCCACTGGCATAAGCACTGTATTAGTCAAATGCTTAGAAACCTGTTCACCTCTGTTCTTTACTTGAAAATTATGAAATTATGCTCCCTCTACGTTCATTTATACACAATTGAACAAAATGTGCATAATTCTCCAAGTGCAATAATTTGTGTTTCGCTAATTTTTTTGAGAGGCAACATTGACTTGAATAAAAGGCTACTGAGATGTTTTCAGGTCCCAATGAATTTGATTTGTATATATTGTAGAGACAGGTTTGTTTAAATTCAGTCAGGCAGGAAAAAGGGGCAGAGGAGTAAATGGCTTGTTTTAAACCAAAGGCAAAATTCACTTGAGTATAGGCTTACAAGTGAGAGAAAAGCCTGGAAACTTTGGATTGTACACGCTTAGCCATTACATTCTGAGTAAAGAATTTTTTTTTCCAAAGATTAAAAATCCCCCTCACTTAAAAAAAAAAAAAAATCACAGTGTTTCCCATGCAAATGCCAATTCTCATTTTAGTGTTGATATCCTATGGTAAATTAACAGCCATAGCATCATTCATGTGCACAATCCATTTACCTTTTCAGCATATGGATCATTTGTTCATCTCAAAGGGATTTCGGAGAGCAGAAAAAGCAGAATGTGCATGTAGAAGAAAATGATAATTTGTACCAAAGAGAGTATCAGGAGTTCAGCTTACAACTTTACAAAAGCTTGTAGATAAATAAGACTCAAACCGACTTGCTACATTTGCTATGAAAATAACAGGTTAGTTCCCATTTCCATGGGAATCCATTCTCCAAATTGGCTGGTGTAATGTGGACAGTGTTGTGTAGAGGAATAGTCTTTGATTGCATCGTAGATAGAGATCCAATTTAAAAAAAAAGACTAAAATAAACGTTCCTGTGTCTTTTGTCTGGTACAGTGAGAAAAGAGTGTGTATGTAGACACAAAGGTGCATGCACAAGCAATAATACAATGCCAGAGCCAGAGTGTTACCTGTGGCTTTTCATTGAGATACAGTGTCCTTTAAAAATTATTATTATTTTTTAACTTTTTAATTTATTTTTGAGACAGAGAGAGACAGAGTACGAGCAGGGGAGGGGCAGAGAGAGAGGGAGACACAGAATCTGAAGCAGGCTCCAGGCTCCGAGCTGTCAGCCCAGAGCCCGACGTGGGGCTCAAATTCACAGACTGTGAGATCATGACCTGAGCCGAAGTCGGACGCTTAATCGACTGAGCCACTCAGGCGCCCCGAGATACAGTGTCCTTTAAACACATGGTGGGGAAACAGTCCAAAAAGTGAGGAAGTGAGAGGTGGCCAAAGAAAATAGAGTCAAGAGGACAACAGTCTTGACTCCAAAATTCTAGAGACACATTATCTGTTTAGGTCACACATTTCTTTTTTTTTTTTTTTTAATTAAAAACAAATTATGTTTTTTTTTTTTTTTTTTTTTTTTTTTTTGAGAGAGAGAGAGAGCAGGGGAGGGGCAGAGAGAGAGGGAGACACAGAATCAAAAAAGCTCCAGGCTCTGAGCTGTCATCACAGAGCCCGACGTGGGGCTCGACCCCACAAACTGTGAGATCATGACCTGAGCCGAAGTTGGACACCCAACCGACTGAGCCACCCAGGTGCCCCTAGGTCATGCATTTCTGAAACACTAACCTAAGGAATTATAGAGAAAAACAACTTTCACCTGCAGACAAGATAAAGTTTGATGCTGTCTTTACACTTTCTCAGAAAGTATTCTATCCTAGCTATCCTTCTTTTCTCAGGCTTCCAGAGGATTTTTATCACTGGCAATGCATGACCCATTCGGGCTACCCAGTGCGTAGCCTGAAATGTGTTCCTCTTGGATCAGCATGCCTAGAGACTAGAGGAAGGTTTTCTGTGTTCAGTGTGCTTTGTAATCTGTAGCCTTAGCTATAAACTTGGTGATGAAACTTGGTCCAGTGTAACAGCTTACCCTCTAGGTAAGTCTATGAAAGTCTAGAAAGTCTATGATGGTCTCCCCAGGCAATAGAACATTCACGCTCTGTGACCTACTCCTATCCATCAATGCTTCTTCCATCCCAGAAACTTAAATATCATTTCTAAATAAGATGAAATAAGATGGGATGTTAGTGACCACTCTTAAAAACATTAATTATTTACTCAACAAGAGGCATCAAGATTGTTGAATCCCGTTCCCCAAAATCACCTGAACAGGTGAGCAACCCCAGGGGTAATGTTTTTAGAGCAGACTTCTGATGGAACACCATCTCCCCGCTTCTAATCTCACTCAAATTTGTTCTTCAGAAAGAGGTATCTTATCATCCATCCTAGGCTTGTCCTATTTATTCATATTTGACAAAATTGTTACATACAACGAGAGTTTATTTTCGTTGTGTTATGAATTCTTAAAACATATTCAAGCATTATTTTTCTTTCTTGGTGAGATAAAGTTTAACGCCAGAGGTCAAGTCGTTTTTTTTAATTTTTTAATTTTTAATTTCCATATAGTTAACCTACAATGTATATTAGTTTCAGGTGTACAATACAGTGATTTAACGATTCTGTACCCAGTGCATATCGGCACAAGTGCATTCCTTAATCTCCTTCACCTATTTTAGCCATCCCCCCACCCCCCCCAACTCCTCCTGGTAATCATCAGTTTGCCCTCCATATTTAAGAGTCTGGTTTTTTGTTTGTCTCTTTTTTCCTCCTTGTTCATTTCCACGTATCGGTGGAATCACGATATTTGTCTTTCTCTGACTTATTTCACTTAGAAGTCAAGGAGTTTTTGTAGTTAGGCAAAGTAATGATCAAAGTCAAGTGATCTCTGTTTCATTTTCTCAAAAAATGCATTCTAAAAAAAAAGGTGTATTTCTGACTCGACTTTTCCTTTTTTTTCCCTGGGTGAGACATGAACACCAGTATGACATTCTCCTTTTAGGAGACTGATGTCTAAGTAGATATGAGGGGTGCCTGGGTGGCTCAGTCCGTTGAGCGACCTACTTCGGCTCAGGTCATGATCTCACAGTTTGTGAGTTCGAGCTCCATGTTGGGCTCTGTGCTGACAGCTCAGAGCCTAGAGCCTGCTTCTGATTCTGTGTCTCTCTCTCTCTCTCTCTCTCTCTTTCTCTCTCTCTGCCCCTCCCCCACTCATGCTCTGTCTCAGAAATAAACATTAAAATTTTTTTTTTTTTTAATTAATAGATATGATAAAGGCCATGTAAGGGAGAACACCCATCAGTCTCTTAGTTATTGGGATCAGGGTTTCCTACTCTTGTTTCTTTTTCCTGCAGTGCCTATTATAAGGTTTGGCACAGAGCTAGTACTAAATGAAAGGATTAATTTTATTTCTATTTTCAAATTTGTGTTAAAGTATTATCCTAGTCAAGTGTTTCCAACCTGAGTTTTACAAACCCCAGAAGGCTTCTGTTTGCCTCAAAGGATTTCATAACCTCAAACTTTTCTCTTGACCGTGATTTTTTAATTCACTTTTAGTATTAAAGTCTATGATTTTACATGATCCCTTGAGAATGAGTAAATACTGCTGAAATGTCTTAAATGGCCTGGGATTTTTGTTTGGTTATTCTGGATCTTTGTCTGGCTGTTAATGTAATTTTTAGAATCAATAATTTTTTTCACAGGCCATATTTTTGAGCAGTTTATGATATGTAAAATAAGAATGCTTACTAACTGCTCCTAATAGCAGTCCTGTAAAATGTTTGCATAATCTTCCATTGGTACTCATTTTCAGTCAACTCATGGGGTCAAATAGGACTTTAGAAGTCAGCCTATTATTTTGTAGTTGTTTAGCTAACTGATATAAAAAGCAATTGTTTGAATCATTTAATTCCAGTTGACATATCAATGTATAAAGATGAATTTGCCAGTAGGAATCTGGGTAGCAGCATGTAGAACAGAAGCTAACATCCGATATATATCATATATCATGAGTAAAAAAAAAAAAAAAAGAAAGAAATCAATGAATGAATCCAACATATGCTCTGGATTATGACCTCACTTAACACTGAGTTAACAACTTCAGAATTAAGTATTTGGAATAAGTAAATATTTATATTCCTGGGTATGTATTTTAACAGATAATGGTGTGTGTGTGTGTGTGTGTGTGTGTGTGTGTGTGAATGCACATGTACATGTGTATGTCTATATAGTGGCTTAATACCAGTGAAGTATTCCCTGAATTTTTTTTAATGTTTATTTATTTCTGAGAGACAGAGAGAGAGAGAGAGAGAGAGAGAGAGAGAGAGAAGCAGTGTGAGTGGGGGAGGGGAAGAGAGAAAGAGGGAGGCACAGAGCCAGAAGCAGCCTCCAGGCTCTGAACTGTCAGCACAGAGTCTGATGCAGGGCTTGAACCTACGAACTGCGAGATCATCACCTGAGCTGAAGTCAGATGCTCAACCGACTGAGCCACCCAGGCGCCCCTGTTCCCTGACTTTTGAAACAGATTCAGCAGGGCATAACAATTGGGAATTGTACTAGTATAAGCTTGAAAGTGCTTAGCACTAACCAGTCATTTATCTGGACCCCTAAATTATCACAAAGTGATGAAATCTATACCCTCCTTTCTCACAGAATTCAAGGCCCGTGCATTGTAGGTGTATATATATATATATATATATATATAGTTAAAAAGGGAACAAACTGAGTAAAATCCGTGGACATTTAACTTACTCTTTTGAAATGCAAAGTTAATTTCAGCTGGACTTTATAATTGATATATAACAGAACTCACTGCTACCTCACTTAATTCAGCAGCATTAAGATGTTGCTTTCCTTTTAAAATATTTTCCTCTATCCCATGCCTCGAAATCAAATATTACCTAATTATTAACCTTCTACTCAATTATTCTAAAGAGTCTTTTCTATCTCAAAAATATAACATAATAAAAAAAACAAAAAAACAAAAAACGTGATAGACTGTGACATCTTGTCCAAGTCGATGGATCATAAAATCTTTAGAATCAAGCTTTCCAAGGTGCAGATTAACATTTCCTGAGACATTAAGTCAAGTCATACAAGTACACAGCTTGATTACTAGATGTAATCAAAACCAGGCTTGCTGTTGTGGACTAGAAATTTCCAGCTAGAGCAAGCACTGTTATTGCCTACTCTTGTTTTTCCTGCTTTTCTTCCGATTCACAGGGTAGGAAAACACATGTAAGCAAGAGAGGAAAAAGTAGGCTATGTGGGAACTTGCCATAGATCTGGCCTCATTTTTGTCTTACCTTTTCTGTAACACAAATGCACGCATGGGTACAGGCGTCAATGGTATGCAAATCTAATTGCAAAAGTAATAAACAGGACCGACATGGATGTTTCTTTTGTAGTTAACTCTGTTAACGTCAGAGTGGCAGTTGTCTAAGTGTCTAACATGTCATTGAATCAATGGTAACCCATTTTAGACGTAAGAAGGGTTGGAGAGTGCAGGAAGAATGTGATCTCCACATATCTATGACATTCCCAGAAGACTTTATTAATATGTGCTGGCATGCTAAACAAAACAGTCTAAAGAATAGAATTTTTTGGTTCATTTTGGGCTCTGATTTGATCCACTTAACTGTTTTCATCAAAATCAAGTGGCTATTGGCTTGCTTATCGTATTCAAAACAAAGCAGGGAGAATTTAAAACAAAACAGACCACACACCCAACCTCATGATGAGATTAGAACATTAACACAGTGAGTCTCATAGTGACATTCCCCAACCAGCAGAATCGCCAACTAGGAGTTGACTAGAAATACAAAATCTCCAACCCTGTACCAGACTGCCTGAATTAGAAACTCTGGGATTAGGGCCAGCAGGAGCATTTTAACAAGACTTCCAGGTGTTTCTGGTGCTCATTAACTGTTTTTTTTTTTTTTAAGTTTATTTATTTATTTTGAGAGCGAGCGAGAGAGAGAGAGAGAGAGAGAGCAGGGGAGGGCAGAGAGAGAGAGGGGGAGAGAATCCCAAGCAGAATCTGTACTGTCTGCACAAAGCCAGATGTGCACAAACCGTGAGATCATGACCTGAGCTGAAATCAAGAATCAGATGTTTAACCCATTGAGCCACTCAGCCCCCCACCTTTTTTTGACAGAGAGAGTGAGATAGAACGAGTGAGAAAGCAAGGGAGGGGCAGAGAGAGAGAGAAAGAGAGAGAGAAAGAGAGAGAGTCTTCAGCAGGCTCTACACCCAGTGTGGAGCCTGACACATGGCTTGATCTCATGACCTTGAGATCATGATCAGAGCCAAAATCAAGAGTTGGACACTTAACCAACTGAGCCATCCAGGGGCCCCTCACTAACTTTGGAGAATGACTAGGTTAAAAAATATCCCCCAGTTTTCAAATAAAGTTCTTCTTTGGACCTACTTTTCCTACACTTGAACCAAGTAATGTCAAGTAATCAAAAAGAAGGAAACACAACCAAACTAATTTTACCAATTTTTATTTATTTACACTTGAAACTACCCACTTCATATACCATTTAGAGAAAATGAATTAAAAATCATTATGAAGGTAAAACTAGTAAGAATACATTATTTATACTTATTTTTTTACGGTTATTTATTTTGAGAGAGACAGAGAGAGTGCGAGCGGGGAAGGGGCAGAGCCTATGTGGGGCTCGAACTCACAAGACTGTGAGATCATGACCTGAGCCAAAATTAAGAGTAGGAGGCTTGGGGTACCTGAGTGGCTCAGTCAGTTAAGCTTCCAACTTCAGCTCTGGTCATGATCTCATGGTTCATGGGTTTGAGCCCCATGTTGGGCTCTGTGCTGACAGCTCAGAGTTTGAAGCCTACTTCAGGTTCTGCGTCTCCCTCTATCTCTGCCCCTCCCCTGCTCATTCTCTGTCTTTCAAAAATAAATAAACATTTAAAAAATTAAAAAAAAATAAAAAGAGTAGGAGGCTTAACCAACTGACCCACCCAGGTGACCCTTATAAATTATTTTTATAAGTAGAAGAGAAATAACTTGGGAATTTGAATGTGGATTTAGTTCAGGCTTTCTCCCCCACCACAAAATTGATAATATGGACAGGATAATTTTTTTAAAATGTTTATTTATTTTGAGAGAGAGAGAAAGAGGCAAAGAGAGGTGGTGAGAGAGAGAGAGAATGTTAAGCAGGCTCCATGCCACAACTCTGGGATCATGATCTGAGCCAAAATCAAGAGTCTGATGTTCAACTGACTGGGCCACCCAGGGTCCCCAGTGTTCATCAATTTTTAACCTCGGGATGCCCAAAAGTTGCTGATATGAAACACAAATGTTAAAATGGGTATTATTAGGCGGTCAAAAAATGGAGGTTAAATTACTCACCCAACTTATTACAGAAAACTAAGTGAAGCACAACCAACATGCCACTGACCTATATGTCAGAAATCACGTTGGTTTCGCTCTCTCATAACAGCCATGGCTTATTCAGCATTTCTCGGGTTTTCTATGACAGTGGCTTACTCAAAATGCGGCCGACCTTTCAAGGGTCCCATTTCTGCCTCTGTCACCTTAATGAGGAGGATCCTAAAAACCAAGAAACAGAAAACAAAACAAAACAAAAAACCAGACAGGTGAGTTTCGTCGGTTGTCTTTTTCTAAACTCGAGACAAAAGGTTTGTCAGTCGATCTGCACAAAAATTGCAGGACTGTTGCGGCGCCTGGCTCCTGGCGGAGTGTCGACATGCGCTTTCAGTGTTATTAGTATTCTTTGTGGCTTCTTGTTGTCTGCCGGGGCAATCATCTTGCTTTAATTTAGGTCACTAATGATATTATGAGATAGTTTGATGGTGGGTGTAATTTCTTTTGATGTTGTTTTTTGCTCCTATTGCTTATATCAACTCATTCCGATTCTATGAAAGACTGAATTCTATACCCACTGAGGGAGGAAGGAGAAGGGAGGGTGGAGGGGAGAGGAGGGAGGGGGGTGGTGAGGGGAGGGAGTGGTATGGCTGGTCCCTCACTTCAGCAGCTTTTAGTCGTTGAAGTCTAATTTATAAGAGAGATCATTTGCTTCAGTGACCCCATCTGGGGTCTCCGTAAGCTATCCTACGCAGAGATCTCACCTGAGAAGTACTAAGCTCTCCCAAACCTACTTCCTCCGGTCTCCTCCTCCTTCACCCCACATGGCCCCCCCTTGAATGGACAGCTTGGAGGCTCTAGTGATCCTTGTTCAATATAAACGCTGTCCCTGGTCCTTAGCTTCATTCATTTAGTTTCCTATTGCATGTAAAACCGTAATATTTACCTAAGATGTACGCTCACTGGTTTTAAAGGTGTTTTCATGGCAACCAGCTCTGGGATGTTTATTTCGTCATTCTGATTGCCGGGGGCGGGGGGTGACTTTGTGTTCACCTACGGAGATATTGGTCTAATCTACAGTCCAACCTGAGTCTCCTGCCACGTTACCTGCCTGGAAAGCTACCGTGGGTGGATACGAAAATGTGAGTCCAAGTTCTCATCACTTTTTCTGCTAGAAGAGAGCCACGTATTCAAACATATCTACGGGATAAATGAAACACAGTTAAACCTTGGTCTGCGAGCATAATTCATTCTGGAAACATGCTTCTAATCCAAAGCACTTGTATATCAAAGCGAATTTCAAGAACCATTGGCTCGGTTGTGATCATGTGACATTTGGCATCATGTACTACTCATATGGCAAGACCTCGCAGGTTTATCAAGTTAAACTTTATTAGAAATGTTTGCTCATCTTGGGGAATGCACGCAGAACAAGTTACTTGCAACCCAAGGTTTTACTGTATTTAGAACTTTAAAATATTATTATTTGATAACATAATTTCGATATTATTTAGAAAATATTATTTAAATGACACAATTTAGATATGATTTAGAAAATATTATTAGAAATATTATTATTTTCAAAGCAGTAATCCAGAGATATTAGTAAATCAAGCTAATATAAAATCAATCTAATAAAAAAAAAAAACTCGGGGCACCTGGGTGGCTCAGTCGGTTAAGCGGCCGACTTTGTCTCAGGTCATGATCTTGTGGTCCGTGAGTTTGAGCCCCGTGTCAAGCTCTGTGCTGACAGCTCAGATCCGGGAGCCTGTTTCAGATTCTGTGTCTCTCTCTCTGACCCTTCCCTGTTCATGCTCTCAAAAAGAAATAAAACGTTAAAAAAAATTAAAAAAAAAAACAAAAACTGATGTCAGCAAAATGGTAGCATAGAAATTTCTACTGCTTGTTCTCCCTGGAAACACCAATTTGAACAAGTATCTATCCATAAAGATACCTTCACAAAAGCCAAGGATCGCAGGTGCTGGATTATAGCACCTGGATAAAGTACAAAAATCAGAAAGGATGCATTGAGGAGGGTAGGAAAGTTAGATTCACACAACTCCCATTGCCCTCCCCACCAAGCGTGGGCAACCCAGCCAGGAGAGACACCTACTCCATGAGGGAAAGAGAGGAAAGTGAGTGTCAGACTTCACTGTGACCCCAGAACCAGCACCAGGCCAACTCTCACAAGCGTAGGTGGTTCCCTGTAGGCTTCCATTAACCCAGGCCCCTCCCTCACCCTGGTGAGCCACCTCCGGTGACCCAAGTAGATTCTGTGACACCAGAATCAAGACACCAACCCGACAAACGTGCAAGGAACACAAGCAAAAATAAAGAAGTGGGACTATATCAAACCAGAAAACATCTGCAGAGCAAAAGAAACATTTAGCAAAATAAAAGGGCAACTACGGAAGGGGAGAAAATATTTGGAGACCACCTCCCTGATACGGGATTAATATCCAAACATATAAAAAGGACTCCCACAACTCAATAGCAAAGAACTACAAGCAATCTAATTGCAATAAGGACTAAAATTGTCTAATAGACATTTTTTGCCAAAGAAGACATCCAAATGGCCAATAGGTACTAATCATCAGAGAAATGCAAATCAACACCATCATGAATTACATCCTCACGCCTGTTAGAATATCTGTTTCCAAAATGGCAAGAAATAACAAGTGTTGGCAAGGCTGTGGAGAAAGGGGAACACTTGTGCACTCTTGGCCGGAATGTAAGTTGGGGCCACCCTTATGGAAAACAGCATGGAGTTTCCTCCAAAGTTTAAAAATAGAACGATTGTGTAATCTAGCAAGTCCACTGTTGGGTATATATCTGGAGGAAATGAAAACACCGTCTTGAAAAGAGGTCTGCACTCTCATGTTTATTGCAGCATTCTTCACAATACCCAAGATTTGGAAACAACTTAGATGTCCCTCAGTGGATGGGATGGATAAGATATGGGATATGTATGTACACTTTGACACATCATGCTAAGTGAAGTAAGTCAGACGGAGAAAGAAAAATACTGTATGATCTCACTTATATGTGGAATATAAAAAAGATGACCTCATGGAAATAAAGACTGGTGGTCGGAAGGTGTTGATCAAAGGGCACGTCCTCATAGCTATAAAATACATAGCATCTGAGGATCTGACGCCCAGCATGGTGACTCACAATACTGGGCTATACTTAGGCAACCCTCATTTTATTGTTCCTTGCTTTATTGGACTTTCCAAATATTGCATTTTGTACGAATTGAAGGTTTCTGGAATTTTACAAATTGAAGGTTTCTTGGGAACCCTGCTTTGAGCAAGTCTACTGGTACATATTTTCCCAACAGCATTTGCTCACTCTGTGTCCCTGTGTCACAGTTTGGTAATTCTCACAATGTTTCAAGCTTTTTCTTTACTGTTATATTTGTTATGATCTGTGACCAGTGATATGACTTGATGAAAACTCAAATGATGGTTAACATTTTTTAGCAATAAAGTATTAGTTAAGGTGTATACACGGATTTTTTAGACATAATGCCTTCGCACACTTAGTAGACTACAGTGTAGTGTAAACATAACTTCTGTATGCAGTGGAAAGTCACAAAAAATTATTTGGCTCACTTTATTGTTGTGGTCTTGAACCAAACCCACAATATCAACAAAATAAGCCTATCCTTGATATCTGTTAAAAGAGTAAACTTAAATGTTTTCAACACACACGCACACACACACACACACACACACACCTTGTAATTATGTAAAGAGGTAATGTTAATTCACCTTATTGTGGTTATCATTTTGTAATATATACATGTGCCTAATCATCATATTGTACACCTTAAACTTACATATGTTTTATGCCAATAATATCTCAATAAAACCGGTAGGGAAGGAAATTGAGCTGCATTTCTGCAGTTGTGCAGTCCATCCAAAGTGGTGAATTCCATATGCAACACCCACATCTGAAACTGCTAAAAGCCATAAACGGTGCAGTTCAGAAGAATGCTATTTAATGCACATTTTCTGGCTTTTGTATTATCATGGGAATTTACTGACTGCTACACAAAACTGCTTGAAGTTTCCAGGCTCCAAGCTAGTTAGGAGAGCCGATTTCTCCACATTGGATACAGAAACCGTCACCTTCAGTGGTCACTGTTCTCAGAACCATAATGAAACCCCGGAGTCTGCTAGTTTGCATTTCCAGATATATTTGTCCAGGTACTGAGCCAGGTACACAGTTCGATCTTTGGAGATGTGGGGGAGTACTCATTTCCATTGGTTGGCTGTGTATCATCACTGGAGTTATTAGAGACGACTGTTACTCCTGAGGATTCTGTCAGAGTTCTAGCTATTTAGTATTTACCAAATCACTAGCTTTTAAAAGAGCTGGGAGTAGAGTTCTCAAAAGTTCTTTATTATTAGAGTATTTTTTTTTTTTTACACTAGGGGTGTTAACTTTTAATTTCAAAATTGTTCCTAGCAAATTTTCAAGAAGGTCCTGGTATTACACAAAAATAACTTAAAAAAAAAAATAAAAAGTAATTAAACAAGAATAAAGGGATTAGGATTATTGTCCAAAAAATGAACATGTGAGTACCACATCTGGTGAATACAATATTTTTTATTTTTATTTTTATGTATTTATTTAAAAAAATTTTTAATGTTTATTTATTTCTGAGACAGAGAGAGACAGAGCATGAGTGGGGGAGGGGCAGAGAGAGAGAGGAGACAGAGAATCCGAAGCAGGCTCCAGGCTCCGAGCTGTCAGCACAGAGCCCGACGCGGGGCTCTAACTCACAAACCGTGAGATTGTGACCTGAGCCGAAGTCGGTGGCTCTACCGACTGAGCCAACCAGGTGCCCCAATACAGTATTTTTTAAATCACAAAATGAACATGAAAATTGGGGAACATGAATCCAAGGAAGGAGACAGCAACTTACACGTGTCAGATACTGTGCTAGGCACTGTGCTAGGTTAAACTTCTCTCAGGAAGTGTCTTTGTAATTTTGGAGAGAGAGAGAGAGAAAACGAGAGACAGCGAGAGCGCACGTGTGAGTGGGGGACGGGCAGTGGGGGAGAGAGAAAATCCCAAGCAAGCTCCATGCTCAATGCAGACCCCCATGGGGATTTTGATCCCACAACCCTGGGATCATAACCTGAACTAAATCAGGAGTCAGACGCTGAACTGATTGAGCCTCCCAGGTGTCCCTCCTCTCAGGAAGTTTATATTCGGTTATGTGTGGCCAGAGCAGGGAAATCAGATTTTGCCAAGGAAAACATGAACTGAGTTGTAGAAGGGCCACAAAACACTTTGAAAAACCCCCTGTCATAGGTACCTGCATCACTGAAAGGTCCAGTATGATATATGGCATATTGAGTATCCAATAAAGTTAGCAGGCTGGGGTAACCATAAATTCTTTGATTTAGGGGAACAGAGTAACAAAGTCACTTCAGGTAATCTGTGTGTGACTGAATTGAGAGTTCTAACACTTCCTTTGTTTTCATCTGGAAAAACTTGTCTCATGTATTTTGATTTTTTTTTTCATCTTTCTTACCAATATAGAGATAGAGAAGCATACAGCCTGCACTTGAATTACATGTAGAATTTCATAATGCTTTTATTTAAAGGCCAATGTTAAGCTTTGTGGTGTTTTCTTTAAGCCTTGTGGGACTGCGTCCTTAGCCTGTGGGATCTGATGCTAACTCCAGATAGATAGACAATGTCAGGATTGAGTTCTAGGGCACCCAGCGGTGTTGAAGAGTTGCTTGCTGGTGTAGGGACCACCCCCTACACACACACTAGAATTTGGATCAGAATCAATAACATCTTAATCTCATGCGATTTGACAGTGAGGAAAGATGATATATTAAGGCAGCACTAACCTGAGACTCAGAGAAGCTTGATCCTAGTGAGGGCCTGTCACGGATACGACTCTATGATTTTCATGCGGCCGTTTAACTTGTCTGAGCTTCGATTTTCTGGCTTATGAAATGAGTGGTTGCGCTAAATAGTACCTAAGATCACGTTCCAGTCTGAAGTCTTACGGTTCTCTTAAAAATCAGCCGCAAATAGAGATTGGCTTAGAACTATACCTTGCCTAGAGCGAATCAGTTTGTGATTGGAGATTCAACAATGTACGTGCTTGATGTCAATACCCTATGCTTCCTATCCTTTGGAAACTTTTTTCCTGTTTGTTTAATAATTTACTCCAATGTTCCTAACACCTTCATGCCAACAGATGAGCCAAGCTAAGGGGGAAGAAAAAAGACACAGGAAGTAGACACAGAAGTACTCTAAACCAGCTTGGTTTTATGTAGTCTTGTTTAAGGAGAACTTCCAAATTCCAGCTGTGTACATTTAAATGTCTCCTTAAATGAAACTGACAGAGGGAAAATAGGATCCAATTAGCAAGAGTTTCTTTTCCTTGCATCTGATAAGTTAACATCTGTGCCTTCTGATAAAGGCACTCTAATTTTTTTTTTTTTTAGCGGCATTTTCACTATTCATTAGTTCCCTTTTACTACAAATAGCTGACTCCAAAAAATGCCCCAGGGCTACAATGAATTGTGAGACAGGTGGTAGAGAGGTATCACCTTAGAAGGAAGCCTCTCCAGGTATACATTTGTGTTTCGACATTAACAATATATATCAAAACGTGAAAGTAAACTTGGTTAGTCACACCAGGTTTTTTAAATCCTCCAAAACAATGATTCACCTAACATAATAAGAATGTGATGATAATGACGACGAGGTTAGTTACTAATTTGGAGTTATCTGCTGATTCCCTCAAAGCTGCACTTTGTATTTAAGTAAATACGGTGGCTTTTATTTATTTATTTTTTTTCTTCTTGTGATGATGTGTCCTTGTCTTTTGGATAAGAGAAGATTTTTTGTTGTAGTTTGACCCTCATTCCCAAATGTCGGACCCTCAGGTTATATTATTGTTGGGAAAATTCTCCCCTCACCTCCGGTTTTTCTGCCAACCTCCCTTGCTCTATCATGTCCGACAATGTCCTCAAGAGCCACCATCTGTCAGCAAGCACCTCCATCCTTCTGTTTCTTCACATAAATGTCCTCTTCATCTGTCTTAAAGGAATTCAGAAAACTTGCAGTCAGTCCTTTTACTGAGAGGCTGGTGAGAACCAGCAGTTTGCTACGATAAGGCCAAACGGTAATGTCTCCTCATCCCTGTGAGAGAAAAAAGCCTCTTGTCAGGCTCTGCCATCCAAATTTGTCACAATTCTTAGTCACAATTTTCTCTCTGTTTACAACCGTTAGAAAACACACACACAGGAGCCCATTTTAACACCAACAGCGTTGCTAAGAGATTTGGTCCAGAACTTTCTGTTTGAGGTATTTCCCTCCTTACCTATCTTATAGATTCTGAAATAATAGTCCTACTCACTTGCCATGTGCCCAAGAGCAGAGCTACTGATGTTAAACTCAGGGATATTTTTCTAGCAGGGACACTACAGGAACTTGAAAGACGTGTTCCATTCATACCTCCATTTTTGGTCATCGCTGGGAAGACAGTTGTGGCCCAGTATCTTTCTCCCAGAGAGCATCAAACTGAAAACAAAACAAAACAACAACGACGACGACAACAACAATGCTAAGGAACTGTTTTTTGATTAATAGTGATCTGACTTAAACATCTATACAGAGTCCAGACCACTGTGGCTTTATTAAGGTAGGTAGACAATTTATTTTATAGGCATTGCAGCACCAGAAGACTCTCACTCAAATTATCACATAGCTGTTGGTCATTTCAAATACATAAAATAATTGTCCTATTATTTGATAGCAAGCAGAGAGAGTGTGTAAAGTCAATAGGCTTCACCCTGAGTGTTATAACTAGTAAATATATGATGTTTTCTATATCGAAGCTTCCAGATCAGTATGTCTGTAAATGTGGACAAGGCCAGAGGACTTCTAGTGTGAAGATATGCTGGCAATTTCCCTCCACCCTAAACAAATCTGAAATTGGACAATATTATCAGAGACAACCACCTCAGAGCTCTGGAAAATGACCCGAAGTAAACAACACATAGAGAAACATTCCTTCGTGAAAAACCTGCGCTCCAGATACAAGCTGTGGAGTCTGTGGTTAAGGGGGGGTCTTGCCAAAGGGTGTTCCGTTTCCCCCTTCCCGCAGGTCAGTTAAGTTTGTAGTGCTGTGAAGGCAGGACTGGTTGTAAAAATGAGCAGTTTTGTTGCTACGGGAGCCTAACCTGATTTGGTACAGGGCGAAATTCCCACCCTGGGGCGGGGGGGGGGGGGGGCATCGTCAATAAAAGCAGCAAACTCAATAGGAAACAAGAAGGATAAACTAGAAGGTGGAGTTTTGCTGGCGTGAGCCACAGAATGGTATACCAGCCAGGCATACCGTCAAGACATCTTACGCGTCAGAGAGCCATAGAGCCACTAAGTCTGACTGATTCGGAGGCTGCGTGACACTTAAATACACTCCCTAAGTCACACACCAATCTGTCAGGAAAAGATGAAGCCTGACTGGTGAGAAGTATTCGAGCACAAAATCTGGCTAAAGGATCGCCTAACCACTCAACTATGCGGGCACAGGGGTGATCCTTAGGATGTAAGAGGAAAACAGAAAAATAATATTAAGCAAACAAAACAAAACAAAACAAAACAAAACAAGACACTGTAGGGAGAGAATAATCACACAGACCTAGTCCAAGCAAGTTTGAAAAAAATAAAAATAAAACAAAAGACAGAGAAGAAAAACTCACATGGGCAAATAACCAGAATCCAGAGTTGCCATAATAAATTACCTAATATTTCGGTGTTTTCAGCCAAAAATTATAGAACATCCAAACAACAGAAAAGTTGCTAGATAAGAACTAAAGCACAGGAAAAACAAGAACTAAAACGTTCTTAAGAGTGGGTAAAGATGTTGGTTTTAGCAGAGAAGTCCTCAAAAGAGCTGTGCGACCATATACGCATGCTCAAAAATGCATGAATCTACAAATATGGCTCTCAATAAAAAACAGGAGCTATGAAAAGGGCCATGTGGAAATTCTGCAGTGGAAAAGTATAATAACTGAAAAGGAAAAATTGTCATGAGCTCAATGGCAGATTTGACACGGCAGAAGTGAGAATAAGTGAGCCTAAAGACAGAACAGTAGAAATTATCCAAACTGAAAATTAGAAAAAAGACTGAAAAAAAAATGAACAGAGGATCAGACTTATGGGACAACTACCAACCTACCAAGGAAAGAAAGGAAGAAGAAAGAAAATGTATTGAAAGACTAAATGCTTACGATTTCCAAAATTGGATGAAAAAATTACTATACAAATTCAATAAATCAAAGGGGATAAATTCAGAGACCCACACCTGCCACATCATCATTAAACTGTTGAAAGACCAAGAGAAAGAGAACATCTTAAAAGGATGGAAAGAAAACTGTACACAGAATGGCAATATAATTAAAAGTTGACTTTTTATCAAAAACAACGAAGGCCTGAAGGTAGGGCAATGGCAAAATTGAAGTCCTCAAAGCAAATCAAAGCAAAAACAGACTTGTCGACCAAAAAGTCTGTGTCCAGTAAAACTTCATAAATGAAGGAAAAATAAAGGTGTTCCTAGACGAACTGTGGCTGATCAGTAGCAGAACTACTCTAGAAGGACTACTGACGAAAGTCCTACAGACTGAAAAAGAATCACATCAAATGGTGACTTGAATCAAGGGGAAGATGTCAAGAGCATAGGTCATGGAAAATATGTGGGTAAATATAAAAGGATATGTAACTATGTTGTTCACTTAAACATTTCTTTTAAAGTCATAAACATAGAATTATGGTGCTACTTTTATGGTTTTATAACATAGATACATGTGAT
Organism: Puma concolor; assembly: GCF_028749965.1. Lineage (NCBI taxonomy): Eukaryota > Metazoa > Chordata > Mammalia > Carnivora > Felidae > Puma > Puma concolor. The sequence continues at coordinate 19,615,105 of NC_141671.1, forward strand.
ATGTATGGCAATCAGAGCTGTAAGAAATGGGAAGGAAAAGAGTTATACTGGAGCAAAGTTGCTATATTTTACTGGAATTAAGTCATTATTAAGCTAAAGTGGAGTATAAAAACTTTAAAAGTTGTAGCACCTGGGTGGCTCAGTTGGTTGAGCGTCTGACTCTGGATTTCAGCTCATGTCATGATCTCTTGAAGTGTGTGATTGAGCCCCATTGGGTTCTGTGCTGACAGCATGGAGCCTGCTTGGGTTTCTCTCTCCCTCTCTCTCTTCCCCTCCCTGACCTTCTCTCTCTCTCTGTCTCTCTTTCTGTCTCCCAAAATAAATCAATAAACATTAAAAAATATAAAAAAAATAAATACAAATAAAAAAGGCATATTGCAATCCCTACAACAACCACTAAAAATAACTAAAAAAAATTCACAGGAACTACAATTGTACAAAAAATTCATTTTAACATAATAAAAGGCAGTACAAGAGGAACAGAATTCGGACAAATAGAAAATTCATGCAAATTAGCCAACAATACAAACTATATCAATAATCACATTAAAGATCGGGGCGCCTGGATGGTTCAGTCGGTTAAGCAGCCGACTTCAGTTCAGGTCATGATCTCATGGTTCAGGAGTTGGAGCCCCACATGGAGCCCCGCATGGAGCCCCACATCAGGCTCTGTGCTGACAGTGTGGGGCCGGCCTGGATTTCTCTCTCTCTCCCCCTCCCCCAATCTCTCTTTTTCTCTCTCTCTCAAAATAAATAAATCAAACTTTAAAAAATAATCCCATTAAATGTGAATGAGCAAAGCACTTTGATCAAAAAGCAGAGATTGTAAGACTGGATCAAAAAAAAAAAAAAAATCAAGGGGCGCCTGGGTGGCGCAGTCGGTTAAGCGTCCGACTTCAGCCAGGTCACGATCTCGCGGTCTGGGAGTTCGAGCCCCGCGTCAGGCTCTGGGCTGATGGCTCAGAGCCTGGAGCCTGTTTCTGATTCTGTGTCTCCCTCTCTCTCTGCTCCTCCCCCGTTCATGCTCTGTCTCTCTCTGTCCCAAAAATAAATAAACGTTGAAAAAAAAAATTAAAAAAAAAAAAAAATCAAGATCCAACACTCTACAAGACAAACACATTTCAATCAGCACGCAAATAGGCTGAACGTAAAGGGACCAAAAGATATATATAGTATGCAAATAGTAGCTATAAGAGAGCAGGAACATCTATATTAATACTAGAAAAACAATAAAATCTACGATACAATTTATCACCAGAGGTAGGGACATATTATAGTGACAAACGTTTCAATATGTCATCAGGAAGATAGAATACTCATAAACATCTATACACCTAAAAGAAGAGCATGCAAAATACATGAAGAGAAAACTGACAGGAAAGAAAGGTGAAATCAACAATGTAACCGCTGGCATCAGAGTTCAATATCCAACTCTTAATATCTGATAGAACTAGACAGAAAGTGGCACAAATAAACATCACTATCAACCACCATGACCTAACTGATATTTATAGAATATTATATTCAGTAATAGCAGAACACTCTTCCCTTCTCTTCTCTTCTCTTCTCTTTTCTTTTTTCTTTTCTTTTTCTTTCTTTTCTTTTCTTGTTTTCTTTTCTGTTCTTTTCTGTTCTGTTCTCTTTTCTTCTTTTCTTTTCTGTTCTGTTCTTTTTTCTTGTCTTTTCTTTTTCTTTCTTTTCTTTAACACACACAGAATAGTCTCTAAGCTAGATCAAATGTTAGGTGAAGCAACTCTCAAAAAAGTTAAGATGAATTCAAATTATTCAAAATCTGTTCTCCAACCAGAATGAATCACAACTGGAAATGAACAATAGAACGAAATTTGTGAAACCCTTAAGTGTTTAGAAATTAGACAATACACTTCTAAACAATTTATACATCAAAGAAGGAATAACAAGAAAAGTGAAAAGGTATTTTGCACTGAACGAAAATGAAAATTCAATATATCACAATTATATTACATGTTAACACATAGATGTACCTCAAAAACATCACACTAAATTAAAGAAACCAGATACAAAAGAACTCGTATTTCATGATTCTATTTGTATGAAATGTCCAGAAAACTCAACATTGTAGTGACAAAAACCAGATCAGGAGTGGCCAGGGCTTTGGGGTAGGGCTGCAGAGATTGACTGACAGGACAGAGGGGAACATTTTAGAGTGATAGACATTTTCTAAAACTGAATGTGATAATGGTTGCATGACTTTCTAAATTTGTTAGGAACCATTCAGTTGAACACTTACAATGGGTCCATTTTTTTGGCATGTAAATTATACTTCAATGCAACTTAAATAAACAAATACATTTATTGAAAAAAAATGTTTAAAATATGGCCAAAATCTGGAAAACATGTTAAAACATGGTATTCTAAAGAATAACTTGGCATACTTTGTTTATCTCTCAGAAATAACTCCTAAATATCGAAGATTACAAAGTCCCATTCTTCTAAGAAAGAAATACAGGACATCAATGACATTCCAAGCATTCAGATTGGGTGACTAGCTGTTACGTGTTTGGAGTGTCTTGTATTTACATGATGCTTAATTAAAGTACATAACTGTGACAACAAACGTCACTGACATTAACAAGTATAGATACAAAAATGTAAGTTAAGCCTAGGACTGAGCCGGTGGAAGCAAAGAGATGGTTTCAATTAATCTGGCCAAGAAGTCCAGTGGATATCATTTGCAGCAAGCATTTGAAAAGGTGTTGCCATCCACTTGGGTTTCCATATCACTAGCTCACGTTCTGTGTGGAGCTCCTGTTAGACAGTCGTCTTGTATAAGTTATTTAGTGCCATAATAATGCTGCACCACAACTGCCACACTTCAGTGCCATGTAAAAATAAGCATTTATTTTTCATTCATCTGGCTCCAGCAGAGTAGGCTAGACTGCTCTGTTGACCTTCATTGAGTTCTTCATGCTATTGGCTGGTCTCCAATGACCTCAGCAGGCTCAAGTGGGGCTACTTAGCTTTGTTTAGAATGTCTCATCGACCAGCAAGCCACCTGAGCATATTTTCAGGACACAGGCAGAGGAAGAAGAAAGAGTAAGTGTGGACCACAAGTTCTTTTTCAACTCCTGCTTGTGTCACATTTTCCAACACTCCATTGGCCAAAACTAATAATGTAGACAAGCCCAGAATCGAGTCATGGGCACAATGCCACAACCACAGAGGGAAGAACAAAGGGAAAGATTGGGGGTATGAAGAATAGAGAACACTTTTATTATTAATCTTCCTATCCTGGGAATAAAATTCGCGTGCATTACCTAACACCGTAGACCATGAGTCCCTTTGTGTCTTCAACTACCCTATCTTTCCATCTCTCCACTCCTGTGGCCTCACCCTCAGGTTTTATTATTCCAGCTCTCAATCTAATCTAAATCGAATCAAATCATTCCAGCTGCATACCTCCCTGACTATACTTTTCCAACCTCAGTGTAAATGCTTTTTTCTCCAAATATATTGACTTTTCAATACAAATGAAATTAACTAGACACATTTTCCACTTATACTTAGGTTGTTAAGTGCTTCTGGAGAAAAACCATAGAGCTTTTCTGAGGTAGACGTGGCTGGCTATCTGCAAGGGAGAAATTCTGTCTTTTTCGTGTTAAGTTTTCCTGCATCCTGTCCAAGTTGTACATTTTCCAGCACCCCCAGCCCCTGGCTTCTTTACGTGGCCACGTCACTGAGGTTGTCAATGGAATGAACTCACTGTATGACTTCTAGATAGGACCACTAAGAATACTTTTGTGATTCTCCGGGCTCATTCGCTTTCTCCACCCATCCGCTGGCCGCTGAGTATCCAGCAAAGAACTCTGAGGCCCCACAATGACAGAGCCGCAAGGTAGAAAGAGCCAGCGTGGCAAATGGAATATGAGAAAGGTCGCCTCACAGCCAAGAACACCACGTTGTCAGCAACATGAGCAGAACATACATCTATTGTGTTAGGTCACTGAGATTTTGAGGTAGATTTCTTCAGTGACTTTCATCCCATTATGCTTAAAATAATCCCTGTATATTAGTGCATCGAGATCCGTGGTCTGCAATTCCATTGAAATTCCTCATACAGTTCTGTAATCCTGAGACAGGTTGCTGATCATTTTCTTCAGGTTCAGTGGGAAGTTTCAGCTGTGGTCCCATACCATTTCTTCCCTCCTCGCATCTCAAACTATACATGTTCCCACAACTCCATCATTAAGAAGGTAAACTTGCTTTCTTTTTCACAAAAGTAAAATTCTCCCTTCCTCCTCTCTGAAATACATGTGCCAAGAAAATATAAAATGTGCCCAATCCTTTAGTGGCTGTGAATGAACCAAATGTTCTTTGACAAGTGTTTAAACACATCAGGAAAATGAACTTTTTCAAGAGCTGGTGTGTAGGATTGGCTTTGACTTTCGAGTTTTGAAATAAATCACTGGTAGAAAATGTAAGTCTTTGGACCCTGACTACAACCAGTTACAAGTGACATTTCATTAGAATGCTTTACTCAGTCTATTAAATAGGACCATTACATAATAATGATCTTCTTCCTCTACTAACTACATTCTTGCGGGCTGGGAATAAAGTTTGCTCATTCTGCGGAGTAGTAGTTCCTAACCTTTTAGAACTCGTGGCATTCTCTCAAATGGTGAAATGCGAGCTAGCAGAGCTCGAGTGCGGTAAAGCCTCAACACGACACTTAATAAGCAAGAGCTTCGGTAGAATCATACTCCTAGAGAGTGTCTTTAAGAGGCTTACACTTACTTAATTATTTACTCTTTCAGAACTGCGACTGTCTTACATAGAATTTCTGCCTTGAACTTGCTCTGTTAAACTCACCAGGAACATTTCAACAATTACGAGAGAGAGAGAGAGAGAGAGAGAGAGAGAGAGAAAGAGAGAGAGAGAGAGAGAAAGAAAACAGCAAGATACTCTAATGGATCAGGCTCCATAAGGTAAAGTTTCCTTCAGTGACAGGAAAACGTAGAGCATTTCAATGCCCATCACTATCAAAAGGATTAAAAAAGGTGTACACTACGTCTAAACGTAGTGCCCTTGGGGTACCTGGGTGGCTCAGTCGTTTGAGCGTCTGACTTCGGCTCAGGTCATGATCTCATGGCTAGTGAGTTGGAGCCCCAGGTCCGGCTGTGTGCTGACAGCTCAGAGCCTGGAGCCTGCTTCGTATTCTGTGTGTATCTCTCTCCCTGCCCCTGCCCTTCCCCCTCTTGCACTCTATCTCTGTCTCTGTCTCAAAAAAAAAAAAAAAATAATAATAATAACAATAATAAAATAAATAAATAAACATTAAAAAAAAAGAAAGTAGGCTGCCTGGGTGGCTCAGTCGGTTGAGCATCCGACTTCGGCTCAGGTCATGATTTCAGCGTTCATGAGTTTGAGCCCCGCGTCAGGCTCTGTGCTGACAGCTCGGAGCCCGGACCCTGCTTCGGATTCTGTGTCTCCCCCTCTCTCTGCCCCTCTGCCGCTCTCTCTCTCTCAAAAATAAATAAACATTGAAAAAAAAGTTGTGCCCTTTCATCTGGCAGAGCAGTGTCATGAAATGTTAAAAAGCCATGTTTCTAGCCTTTCTGTATCACATGAAATCCTCAAGACAGGAATAATGATTTTTTCAGAAACCTATACAAAAGGAAGAGTGTGGCATTAATTTAACAATCAATGAGCCATTTCGGCTGATCCTGCAAGCAATTGAGACCAAGTAGACATCATTATTAAACAAAAAGCACCGTTCTAATGCCAAGCATACGTCATAATTTTAAATAATAATACCTCACATTCGTGTAGCACTTCAGAGCTTACGAAGCACTTTTATGTGCATTATCTGATTTATCAATCTCTAAAAGAGGAAGACAAATTTAAGGCAAGGAAAGGGATTAATATCAGTGTTGCACTGGATAAATGAGGGTGAGTTTCTAGAATAATAGAAGTCCTCAACAAATCTTTATCAGAAACTGATGAATTGCCCGTCTCAACTTCATTATCCTTATCATGAGCACTTATGAGAGAAATGTAAAATTGATGAGGACCGTCATAATCAAAGAGAATAAATGTTTCTCTGTTAAAGTGAATGCACAATCTTTCCGGGAATAAAATAACAATATTCATTCATTATTAAATTCTGAGAATGCTGACACCAAATCTCATCTCAACCAGTGAAGGAAATTAGCAATATAGAAGAACCCAGTGTGGACTGGGCATTGTTAAACTGTATATCCGTGGATAGATAGTTTCCCCCTAAGATCTACTGCCCCTCCTCTCTCAGTTGGGGAATATTTTTGGAATCTATTTATGATACAGTGAAGGCTCGTTTTTTAAAGCTAGACTGATTACCTTCTAAAATTTCTTTTCAATGTTTTGTTTATTTTTGAGACACAGAGAGACAGAGCATGAGCAGGGGAGGGACAGAGAGAGAGGGAGACACAGAATCCGAAGCAGGCTCCAGGCTCCGGGCTGTCAGCTCAGAGCCCGACGGGGGGCTCAAGCTCATGAACCTCGAGATCATGACCCGAACCGAGTCGGATGCTTAACTGACTGAGCCACCCAAGCGCCCCTTGATTACCTTCTAAAGACAGAATGAGACAATACCAGGCACCCCATGCCTTACATAAGGGAGAAGTCAATGGCATCTCACAACAAATGAACTTTTCCTGAGTGATCAGTTTTCATTAAGATTGTCGTGTTTTCTTTATTATGTCCTATACCATCTTAGCTCAGCCTTTCACAAATATAAAGAAAAACAATTTACTCCCTTAAGTAATTGCCTATTTTCTCTAGCTGGTCCTATCAATTATTTCTATTACACTGATGGAAACTAAAATAGAAAAATGTGATATTACCCCATTAGCTTCTTTAAAATGTGCACTGGTAATGTGCTTAAGATGTAGTACTTTTTTACCACACCCCAAGATTGAACTTTCAAAGAAATACCAAATACAAGTAAGCAAAAGAAAAAAAAAAAAAAAACAACAAAAAAAAACAAATAAAACAGCTTTAGTATTTCCATTACCGATAGAGAACGGCTGCAGAATTGTTTGTTTGGGGCCATCAGGCTTGTTTTCTGTGACTATACTCGTGTGTACCTTTGCATATGTCTGTGTATGTGTAGCTGTATGAATCCGTGTGTATCTGTGTGTGTATGTGTATGTGTGTGTGTGTGCATGTAGTCTGTAGGTGGGCACCTATGTAAATCAGTGTAATACTGTGCTTAATTAGAAATGTCTTGGTCAATCTCATACATGTATTTTTCATATATATTTGGTCTTCCTCCACAGTTCCCAGCTAATAGCTCCCCAAACCCTTGGAATTTCCAAAGTGTTGAGAGTGATAAAGGTGTCTTTTGTTATATTAATGAAGACGAATTTTGGACCCTATCCAAGGGCAGTGGGTTAGTTGCCGAGAAGACCAACCAAATGGTTGGAGATCTGGAACTTTCAGCCTCACACCTGACCTCCAGAGAAGAGAGAGGGAGTGGAGATTGAAATAGCCAATAGCCAATGACTCAGGCAGTCATGACTGCATGAAGCCTCCCCAGAAAGCCAAAAAGAGTGGGTTCAGAGAGCTTCCGGGCTGGTAAAGATAGAGGAGATGGGGAGAGGGGTGGGCTCAGAGAAAGCATGGAAGCTTCATACCTTTTCCCCATACCTTGCCCTCCGCACCCCTCCATCTGGCTGTTGATTCGAATCCTTTATCATATCCTTTAATAAACTGGTAAGTACTAAGTGAGTGTTTTCCTGAGTTCTTTGAGCCTCTTTAGCAAATGAAAAAAATCTGAGGAAGAGGTCATTGGAATCTCCAGTCTGTAGCTGGTAGACCAGAAGCACAGGTAATTGGGGGGGGGGCTGGGCTTGCAACTGGCATGGGAGGTGGGGGCTGGAGGGCAGCTGTGTGGGTTCTTGAGTTGACTGAAGATTGACTCCAAACTGGGAGAAATCGGTTCACGCGTTTGGCAGTCACTTAGGTGGAATTTGATAAGAAACAGTTCTTTAAAGACTATAGGGGTCAATTTCTTGAAGGGACTTTAGCCTTTCAAGGGATTTTGGACTAAAGCATTCTATAGTTTCTGAAATTGTCCACTTGTTTTTTGAAATGACTATCTTGCAGCATTTAAAATTTTTTTTACCTTAATTTGCAAAAGTGAAACTGCCCAAGAAGTAAGATTTCACTGTTACAGTTTATACATTTCACAGAGAAACAAAATTTGTAACCAATCCTGTTGCCTCTAATAGGAGATCTATTATATTGACACCGAAAAATAACCTTTGAGGGCATTTAGCTATTGGAAGTAGATATTTATCTCAGTTCAGGGTGTTTTCCCCTTCCTAATCAATCTCATTAATATCAAATGTCAAAAAAAGTTCATATCTGAAAAAGGCACAGGAAAAAAGAAAATACTGAATTAAATAAACATTGTAAAAGGTAGCCTACCAAAAGAAAGAACTTTTAATCATCACCATAGTCTTTATTTTTTGAGTTATGTCAAAGCAAAGCATAGCAACCGGCTTATCTTTCCCTTTGAGGGAATTACACAGTAAACAGTATGCACGATATTACGGCACAGGCATCCACAAAATAGAATATTATTGGCCATTTAAATGTTCTTGTTATTGCTAAATAAAAAATGTGGTTTTGGTATAGCATGCACTTACGATTCCACTTTGGAAACATATACGTACATCTGTTTAGAAAAAGAATGATCGTCAAACTGCATTTGAGAACATTTAAAATGTGTCCTTTTTATTGTTCTTTGAACTTTTTACATGTTCTTGAAGGAAACTATGTGCTAAGTAGAAATAGAGTATTTTGATTTTTCTAAATGGGACAAAAAGACAGCTTACTCTTTGTGTTGCTAAAAACGTTAATGAGTCTGTCCTAAACACATAAAAAAGACAATCCAGGGCATAGCAGTTAACATACAATGTATATTAGAGCAAATAGGAAACTGCAAGTTGGGATTCTCTGCCTGAACTGATCCATAAGTTACTCTTCTAACTCAAGCCAAGTCCACACATTTTCCCTTCCCTCTACATTTCTTAAACGTCGCAGTCAGAGACCAGCACTAGACAGTTGATTGTACTCAGTTCACTTTTTGCTCAGTAAGGATTCGGGCAGCTGCTCCTCATGGCTACAAGGTCACCTCAAGAAGATGTGACCAACCTGGAACACAGCAGTGAGCCCTCGCCCCAACTCACGGAGCGCAATGAAATTCAGTACAGAAATCTGAAATAAGTAAACTGATACAGAAAGGAGGGGCACTCTTGAAATTTAGGGGAGATTTCAGGTCGGGAGAGTTACATTCACAACGTCTCTCTTAACAGCTGCCCCTCCATGGAGAAAGGACAGAAGCCGCAGAGAGGGCAGCAGTCCTCTAAATCCAAGAAGGCGAGACATTTTCAGAAGGAAAAATGTGACGGCTTCAATGTCTTATCATTTTTCTTCCTTTCTCTTTTTCAAAAATTTCCCCTAAGATTAGGAGTATCAGACATTGACATCAGTCTCAGGGAAGTGACCCGTAAAGTAATTAGAAGAAGAATTCCCCCCATGCCCCACCCTCTGGTCCCAGAGCTGGGTCAGATGAAAGGCGTCTCTGTTTACTTCCTGATCCATCTAATTTCTGTAACAAGGACCGTCCCAAACTCATCTCCCAGCAGCTGCTATAACTGAAACTCAAGAGATTGCCCCGGGCGCCATGGCACCTTCTTAGAGCTGTCGACCCTAATGGATTAGTCTTTTTAGCGCAGGTGGCAATTTAACAGGAGACCAAACTTCTACACTAGTAAGAGACCACTGAAAATCACTTCAAAGATCATAGGCTTGGAGCAGAGCTAAGAAAACACAGGGTTTTCTAAAATGTATGTCAACGGCCCATCCTCACTTTTCAAAGGAAGGTGATTATGGGAAGAGTGGGAGAGACAGGGAGCAAAGATTAATAAAATTTCAAAATTAAAACAAACAAAGGAACAAACATATTTTCGTTAGGAGTTCCACAACTGTAGGTGTTAACCTGGGAATATAAATGTAGAGGCCCATATTTGCGTAAGGACTGAATCATATTCCAAACAAAATATTAGCACGCTTTTGCCTCAGAAACTTTTCCCAATGACACAAAAAGCAATGCTAAGGATTAATTTCTTCTTTTATTGTGTAAAATTTTCCATTTTTTTTTAAATACTGAAAACCTCAAGAAAAGGAAAAATTCATATCATTCTTTTCACAATAGCCCAACATTTAAATTAATCTGATTGCATAAAAATGTTGTTAAACAGGGCATAACACATATACCACACTATTTCCTAACTTACAGTGAAAGCTCACTAAAGAATTCAGAAAGCAGATGAGTCGGATGTTATACAAAGACCAGATTGGCTGAAAGACAGATTAGAGGCTGAGAAAAATGACTCAGAAATGCTAACAGAAGATTCTAAATTACAGGATATTGCACATGAAAGCACTTTGACACATGTAAACCCAAAATGTAACTTTTATTAGAAGGTAATAATTAAAAAAGAAACAATACTTTTTTTTACTGTATTCATATGTGTATACATGGTAAACGCATGCCTATACATGAAGAACCATCAAAATATTTCTTCAGTTTTTTAAACATCAAATTTGTGAATTCAACCACAGAAATTAAAATGATTTAGGGATTGATTTCTTTTTGCATTCTTAAAACCTGAGTTGTGGACATCAATGGAGAGGAAGAAAAAAGATATAACATGTTGGAAACATGTCAGACCTGTCTTACAGTTTTAGATTTTAATCTCCTCCTAGCTGACCACTACCTAACTGTGTGCAGCTACTGGAAAGAATGTTTTCTTCTTTAAACAAAAAAAAAAAAAAAAAAAAAAAAAAAAGGAACAGATGTGGAAAGGAAAACAACAGAAATGAAGGCTTGTTGCCTAAGAATAAATAAAGCCTCAAAATGCTTCACAGCCCATATCGCTTCAGATTTTGTTTTCTTATGGGTGGAAAATTGAAATAAAGGTATCCTAATCCTACTTTTTCTAAAAATGCAATTTTTACTCCCAGTTCTCAAATAAGTCTGTGCATTTTCTATTCCTGCCAGGACTTTCTCTAACATTATCTGAGTAAGCTAAACATGATGTCTGCCATATGTAAGCAGAAGCGTAGGAAGGGGTTTGATAAAGATCTGAGTAGGTGTTTAGGGCTGCAGATGCGCCCTTTTGGGTAGATTCCTTTTTTCTTTGTTGCGCCTCACTTGTCTTTCAGAAAATAGTTCTCAGTTCCATTTACAGAAAAACATTTTTTCAGGCGTGGTCCAACACGGATCCCAGAATCCTGTCGGCTATTTTAACCTCATTTCTTGAGGTGCTATGGAGATGTTTACGAATTTTATAGCAGGAGAAGAGTACACTGGGGAAAAAAACACCGATTTGAATATCAGAAGGCCTGTGTGCTGGGACAGCCACCAGCTTGGGAGTCTGGGCTGGTCACTTCATTTCTGTGGACTTGATTTCTCATCGGTAATATATGGAGATGGAGTGGATTTGATTGCTAAGGTCAGCTTTGAGATTAACATTGTATCATAAGGTAAATTATATATATATATATATATATATATATATATATATATATATATATATATATATATATTTTGCACCCATGGCATATTCTGTACTATTATTGTAATTTTGGTTAATTTTCTGTTAAAGTTATGTTCACAAAGGAGCCGAGAGGACATGCAATGGGATAGATTAGCCTCTTTTGCTTTTCTATTTTTAAAGGTAATGGAATGAAGGCCCTCGAAGCTTGTGACTCACTGCAAGCCACACAGCAACTTAGTGACAGACAGGAGGGAAACAACAACCCCTAACTTCCTCATAGGCGTCCTGAATTTATATTGATATAAGAGAAGCATTTCGCCAGGAAGTGCCAATTAGGAATAGGATTTGACCTTTGCTACTATTGTTGGTTCATCCAAACAAAATTGAAAGAAAAAAAAAAAAGACAAAACAAAATGATGAACTATGCTCAGCCACATAGTGAAGTATTTCTGGGAGTAAGTAAACTGGGTCCAGAATATGAATAAATAACCTTGATCTCCCTTTCTTTCTGTGTCGGAAATAGCACCTGTTGTCTCCCACTCCAAAGGATTTTTCTTTATATCATCTGTAAAGGATAGTTAGTAAAATCTTTATTCTTTTATTTCCTTACTACCAATCTTAGATTATTTATTACAGACTTTATCACTGAATCTGGAGGAGAGCTTTTCATACAATATGAGCTAAGTAAATCCATACATGCACTTACCCATAGCTTAGGTGATTACATTGCAGTTTCTATACTAAGAAAGACCTGTTTATAAACCCCTGCTTTGACACAGAGCCTTGTAACCTTTAGCAGATTATTCAAATTCTCTGAACCTTAATGTCATCATTCCTAGCTCACAGGATTGTCATAAAGATGAAAGGAAGATAACGCACGTAGAGTTCTTAGCACAGGCCTGTTTGTTCTGCTCCTTCCTATTGTTAATTTTATTACTATTTTTATCTTTATGTTCATCTAGTTCTTTTATCCCCAAAGACAGAGTCCTCCCTTAATCATCTTTCTATATCAGCCCAGAAGGAATTGAATTTTTGAAACATTTTTTTTTTAGTTTTGCCTTTATTAATGTCTGTATCGATAACAGTCCTTATCTTCTAAGTCAGGAATAGCTCCTGTCCGTATGGCCCGGTTATGTCTTCTAGTTTCATGTGAGACCCGTGTCTGGCCCAGACGGGCAAATACCAGGGAGACGGGAGAAGATGCAGAGAAGGGGGATGGAAAGGAGCTGATGGGTTTTAGAAGGAAGAGAAGAGAGAGGAGCCCCAAGAAACGCCAGTGTTCCAAACGGGGTCACTGGGAAGATAGCCATGTCACTAGCGGAAACGGAAATCACCGACAAAGGAGGTTAGGTGGGGTCACAGGGAGCTCACGGGGTATCTGGCAGCGATGACATACCTTCACCTGCTGAGGTGGCAACACACAGGTGACAGTGCACCCTTGAACCTGGGAGGCAGGTGGCTCTGGTGGCACGTGTTCCGTAGTTTCAGTTGAAGCCGGAAGCTTTTATTAGGTTGTAAATGAAAAAAACCAAAAACTGGAAAAAAATGGTCAAGAGCGAATGTTTGAGAAAATTTTCATATTTAGCTGTTGGAAGGAGAATTTTTCAACACAGATACTGAGCACTATGTCCAAGATTAATATAGGTACAATTTATAGTAGCCAAAAAATTGGGGGGGGGTGGGGTAAAAATATTCATCTTAAATGTATTATTAATGCACATTTTAAAGTACCAAGTGGGCAAATATAACCTTTTTCTATTTTAATTGAAATACAGTTACCTATATATCCTCTCAGGTAGACTTCTCTGTAAAAGGAGTAGTCACTCGTACTTAGCAAACTTGAATAGAACATTTTCATGGGAATCTGTTGCTTTAAATAATTACTTATTTGTGGATATCTTTTTTTTTTTTTCAACGTTTATTTATTTGTGGGACAGAGAGAAACAGAGCATGAACGGGGGAGGGGCAGAGAGAGAGGGAGACACAGAATCGGAAACAGGCTCCAGGCTCCGAGCCATCAGCCCAGAGCCCGACGCGGGGCTCGAACTCACGGACCGCGAGATCGCGAGATCCCGCGAGATCGCGAGATCGTGACCTGGCTGAAGTCAGACGCTTAACCGACTGCGCCACCCAGGCGCCCCTATTTGTGGATATCTTTTACTCTCTTTCTTCTTCCTTCCGTTTTACATTGCGATGGTTGGGGGTCAACACCTAATTACATCTCCTTCTAACTTCAGGCTCTGCCTTTCGCTAGCATCACAGGGGACTTTAAACCTCCTGGTGCCCAGGTGGCACCCCAGGGCAATTCAGTTAGAATATGTGGAGGGGACAAGCCCAGCATTAGTTTTAGGAGACCCTCAGGTGAGTCCAATGCACAACGCGATTTAGGACACAGTGTTCTGAGGACAGTGTCAATGAAGGAAGCTCTCTGCCTCTGAGAGATCTCTCTCTACACCTGAGAGATAGCTCTGTGCATCTGAGAGAAAGCACCTGTGCTTTAACGTGGATGGGCTAAGATTTCATTCAGTGAGATAGGAGTCTCCTAGCTTCACCTACACCGTGATCCTGGTTCATTAAAACTGCAACCGTTGAAATCTCAAACTCCTATACCACTGTATATGAAGAAAACGATTGCAGAGAGACTTTATCTGGAATCAGGAGAATGACCCTGATATCTGACCCTAAGAAGTGGCTGTTCTGCTTCGGGGAATGAGTAGCTGCTATTTGACTTTTGCAAAAGTGTTAAGATCATTTGTGCCTCTATCTCAAAGTTGGAAGACCTTTGTAGAGTTGCTGTGTCTAGAATTGCCTGCAAATGATTCATAGTAAAAGGCAAGACGGAACAAAACAGAACAGAAAGATTATCTATGCTCAGTAGCAATATGGAGCTTAGGAGAAAGAAATTTGAATGTCAAATGCCATAAAAATGAGCATGTATTAATAAAGGAAAAATATCACTGCCTTCAGTGGTTTTGGTTATTTTCCTTCTTTGTAAGGTGGAACAAAGCTATATTAGTTTTTTATATATAGGTAGCTTTGCACACTCCTTTTTTTTTTTTTTTACATGTTTTTTTAATGTTTATTTATTTTTGAGAGAGAGTGAGACAGAGTGTGAGCGGGGGAGGGGCCGAGAGAGAGGGGGACACAGAATCTGAAGCAGGCTCAAGACTCCGAGCTGTCAGAGCCTGATGTGGGGCTCAAACTCACGAACCATGAGATCATGACCAGAGCCCAAGTCGGATGCTTAACCCACTGAGGCACCCAGGCACCCCGCACACTTCTTTTTTAACTTAACACTATACTGTGAGCATTTTATTCCCCCTCCCCCCAATTTTTTTTGGAAAACATTTAAAAATCTTTTTAATGTTTTACTTGTTCTTCACAGAGAGAGAGAGAGAGAGAGAGAGAGAGAGAGAGAGAGAGAACATGGGCGAGGGAGGGGCAGAGAGAGAGAGAGGGACACAGAATCCGAAGCAGACTTCAGGCTCTGAGTTGTCAACACAGAGCCTGACGTGGGGCTCGAACTCCGGAGCCGTGAGATCATGACCTGAGCCGAAGTCAGAGGCTCAACAGACTGAGCCGCCCAGGGACCCCATGGGAAAACATTTTAAATGACTATGTAAATGCCTGGCATATAGATGAACTATCATTTATTTTAATAATCCAGTTATGTTAGAGAACTTGTGTTTCCAAAATTTTGGTATAATAAACAATATTATAATAAATATCATTTTACGGAACACTCTGTGTATTTAATTATTTTCTTGTATGGATTCCTTGGATTAGAATTATGATGGATACAGCAGGGAAGATAAAGGCTGCAGACTCTTTGAAGGTCCATGACACTTACGGAGATGATCTTCTCTAGAGGAGTTGTGGAAATAAAAGCTTTTGCTAGTATTTTATGAGTATATGCTTATTCTATATGCTTATGAGTATATGCTTATGAGTATATGAGATGATCTTTTCTAGAGGAGTTGTGGAAATAAAAGATTTTGCTAGTATTTTATGAGTATATGCTTATTCTATATGCTTATGAGTATATGCTTATTTTATGAGTCTATGCTTGTGAGTATATGAGATGATCTTTTCTAGAGGAGTTGTGGAAATGAAAGCTTTTGCTAGTATTTTATGAGTATATGTTTATTCTATATGCTTATGAGTATATGCTTATTTTATGAGTATATGCTTATGAGTATATGAGATGATCTTTTCTAGAGGAGTTGTGGAAATAAAAGCTTTTGCTAGTATTTTATGAGTATATGCTTATTCTAACCTAGAGCATTATTGCTTTAAATCATTGTTAATGTAACTGCATTGCTTTAATTCACATATCATCAGTTATTAGTGACATTAATCATGAATAAACCCGATTCATAACTTCCTGCTTTAGCAGCATACATAGAAAAGAAAAGCAGCGTCCTCTATTTCATTACTTGTTTGAATTTCAGGGACTAGGATAAAATTTTGCCAATTTAAAAAAAAAAAAAGCAAGAGAAAGTCTTTTCCTGTAAAAAGAAGAGTGATGGCAGTTTTTCAAGGATAAAGAAATGTAACATTTTTACACAGGTACCCTATATTCTTGTAACCATTTGGGGATTCAGGATTTTTTCAATTTTAATTTTAATTAATTTATTTTTTGGGGGGGTTGTTATTATTTTAACTGGGGAAAGTAAATCTCAGAAAATGTAAGCAAGGTTTTCAGGATTTTTCATTTGCTAAGTAGCATCAATGTGATTATACATCAGCTTTAACTTCACATCCTATTTTCTTTTGATTATATGATTTTAAGTAAATAATAGTTTATTCTTATTTCCATGGTAAAAAGGAAACAAAAGAATGCGGGATTAAGAGAGGGCATTGCTTTTTTGAAGGACTACCTTCTTAGAAATTGTGTTGAAATTAAGTGTTGGATATTATAATAAATTAATTTAATGGGTAAAAAAGAGAGAGAGAATGTTTCCCCCAAAATATAAATATTACAAAAAATGATGGGGCAAAAACAAATATGTTTACAAATACATTTTCAATTTTGTTGAGCCACAAATGGCTTTAAATTAACTGAGACAGTCAAGGAACTTAAACATTGTTTTATCTCAATCCACGAAACCAAGGGTTTTGTTTCTAAGTTCACTTCTTAAGATATAAGATGCCACATCACAGAATCCCTACTTATGTCACATAAAACTTTGATATTTGATGTTCATAATCCACACTAAAAGTGAAATAAAATTATTATTTTTACATGTAGAGAAGAAGATTTTTTTTAAGTTTCAAAGTAGCAAAAATGATAACACTGAACTTTAGTACTGAGTCAAGCATTCCTATTTTAAGAAGAAAAACAGCTTTTTATTCAAATACAGTGTATTTAAAATATTTCCTTGTGATCACATATTTGTGAAGATGGTAATAATTACATTTTAACACATGTCACTTAGTATTTTGATATAATAAATATGTATATATGTGTGTATACATATGTGCTTGGATTATAGATTGAAATAAATTTTCTACATGTATATAAATATGCATAAAAGTGGGGAAATAACCACTTATAAATATACAGATAAAAGGCTTATATTCTCTATTATATATATGTATTTACAGAGTATCTCTATGCTATATAAGCAATGTACATATTATATGAAACTATTTATACACTGTGTATTATACGTAAACTATGTAACTTTAAAAATAAATTACACATTTTAATTGGAATAAGGTTAACTCTGCATTTCTAAAAAATAATTTAAAACAATAGGACAAGGACCCAACATGTAATTGTAACATCTAGGCAACTTTCCCAAAGTAACAAAGTATAAATACAGGAACAAATTAACAAAAGGAACCAATGTCCTTTATGCTGAACATATAGATGGCTAACATTTTTTTCTCTGTTTCTCTATTTTTATCACTTGTTGTTTATCATGGGTGGGGAATGTGGAAACCACCTTCAAAACCAAAGTTAAATTACGTGTGTGAAAGTTAAAAAGTGTTTACTTAAATGCTTAGGATTGTTTCCCTTCTAAAAATAAGCATTCACTTTTTTTTGGAATAAAATTAGCTCTGATTAAAAAAAAAAAGTTATTACAGGGGTGCATGGGTGGCTCAGTCGGTTAAGCGTCTTGACTCCTGATTTTGGCTCAGGTCAGAATCTCAAGGTTCATGAGATCGAGCCCGATGTTGGGTTCTGTGCTGACATCGTGGAACCTGCCTCGGATTCACTCTCTCCTTCTCTCTCTGCCCCTCCCCAGCTAGCATTCTCTCTCTCTCTCTTAAAATAAATAAACATTAAAAGAAGATAATCGAGAAAAATGATTACGAATGTGTGTGAAAGTAAGGGCACCAGGTGTGCATTATTTATAAAATCTCCATCAATCATACCTGCCACAAAACATTTTAATCAATAATTTGAACTCTTCTCTGTCTGGTGCTGCAGATAGTGTTGGCAAACTCTTTCTGGTGACACTAAAGGTGATTTTGACATGATGAGTTCTGGTTACTGATTCTGGACTGCTTCTGCCCTAAAGATCTGTAAACTAGCCAAATCTGACACTCTGGTTTAGGAGATCACTAAAGTGCAAGTCTACTTAGCTAAGGCCTTTCACCATGTTTTCTAAACCTAAACTAAGTCACGGAATATCTATTTTAACACTCAGAAACACACATCATACTTAGGCGGTGAACTAGGAATACAAAAACGTCCAATGAGATCAAAGGAGAAATTTGCATTTTCTCCTCTTTTTTAGCCAAAATGTCACTACTAACCTTTCCAAAAATTATGACATTTTACTAGGTGTCTTGGCTGGCTTTGGCCTCCAGGTCACAAAAGTATGAGGCAGGGACTAAAGACTCCGAAAGAAGCACTAAAATTTAAGCATTTGTACATTAAGAAAAAGAATGCTATTTATTTAATTAACGTGTCACCTGCTAGAAGCCCAGGTGTTCCTTAGAAGTTACCTACATAAGTATTGATCCATCTAAACTTCATACAAGTTGACAAGATAATGTAACAGAAGCTTTGTCAGAGGGAAAAAAAAAATATGTCTAAAGACTTGTTTACTACGATTTCTGTTTAAGAAAGGATCTCACAGTGCAGGCTTTGTTCCTGAGCAGGATAGTGGCTTCAGTACAAGTTGATGCTTGTAGACAACTTTACCGTGATTATTTGTTGTTCCTTATTTCGATGTGTAGATTAGAAATGTTATTGGAGCTTTTCAGGCTGTATTCACTCTCCATATATCAGGTAATTATCTTTAGATATGGTGGGGTTGGTTTTAGAAAACAAGAAAATGCTGTACAATATAGCAAAAGAATGTTTATCTGCCTCTTAATATTTATTTATTTAATTGTATGCATTTATAGATGCACATATATACACACGTGCATGTTTATGAACTCAAACTACATAGCTATGCAGATATTTATATATTAAAATGTGTTTTCGTGCAGACCCATACATTTATTAGAATTCTTAATGTAACTGGGATGATTTGTTTAAGTAGTGAATAGTTCCTTGAGAACAAGAAAACATAAATATGATGGACTCACTACCTTAAAATGTGGAGGAATAATAATGACTGTATAGTCCAGAAAAGAAATTTAAGAGAAATTCAATAAAAATATAGATTGTTCCAAGGACCAAGCTTTTGTTGTTTAACCAAATATAAACATGTGACCGGTAAGTGCCATTTCAGATCAAAGCTGACCAAGCCCAAACTAGTTAGTACTCACCATCTGTGAGACATGTTCATTAGATAACCACTTTCCATTTTAACTAGTATATGACTTATTGCTCATGTTTAAGAGCCAGGCCAGAATGCTTTGAAATATAAATAAAATAAAGTAATTTCAAATTTTAGAAATTAAATGTGAAAATGTACTGTCATAATCTGCCATGAGTCACTGAATTGATGGGCAAGCAATAGCGGTAAAGGGATATTGGGACATCTAGCCAGCCTGGTGTAAAGAGATACTAATTCACATGAATCTGGGTGATTAGAAGGATTTAATACAGGGTAAAATGGCAATGATTGTCCAGGATCTACCATAGCATAAGTACAATATTCTATTATGAACCCATTTGATCAAATTTTGTGATTTTTTTAAAAAGTAAATATATATATATATATGTGTATATATATATGTATATATCTAAATATATATATATATATTTATTTATTTTTGAGAGAGAGTGTGTGTGTGTGTGTGTGTGTGTGTGTGTGTGTGCATGAGCAGGAGAGGAGCAGAGAGAAAGGGAGAGAGAGAACCCCAAGCAGGCTCCATACTATTAGTGTGGGGCTCAAACCTATGAACTGTGAGATCATGACCTGAGCCTAAATCAAGTGTAAGATGCTTAACCGACTGAGCCCCCCAAGTACCCCTAGATTTTGTGAATTTTTTAAGTCGGGTTCTTTTTTAGTTGTCTATTGCTATGTAACAAATCACTCTTATGCTTAGTGGCTTAAAAACAGTGACTATTTTATTATTTTCCATCATCCCCTGGGTTTTCAGGGCTTAGCTGGGTGGATTTTTTATTCCTGTGATGTCACCTGATGACTTCAAATTCAAGATGGCTGGGTGCTGGGAAGTCATGTGAAACTCTTCGAAATGCCTCATTTCTCTTCCACGTGACGTCTCTACATGGTTTGGGCTTCTTACAGAGAGCAACTAGGTTCCAGAAGGGAGCATTCAAAGAAGACACATTCCAATGCGTGAAGGCTTATCAAACCTCTCTTTGCATTATGGTTTGTATCAGCCAAAGCTAGACAACAGGCCAAGCTCAAAGTAAATGTAGGAGAGGATTACAGAAGTATGACTAAAGAAGGCATGGGTTCATTGAGGGCCTCAAAAGTTACTTTCTTTCGTAGTTTCCCTTGTGTTTAGTCAGGGAAGAATCTCAGCAAAAGTAGTTTGAAGGTAGAAAGGCTGGGAGGGGAAACAGCCTGGCAAGAATATAGCGCCAGCTGGAGAACAGTCTCGGACTGATCCCATGGCTTCCCATCTGAAGCTAAACTTCACAGAGTTCGTCCAACCTTTAGGCAAGGAGGTTACATGACTCATAATAACCAGGCTTGTCAGTTTCCAACCAGGGTCAGCTCTACTCTTTCAGAAGAGCAGTAAGGGGACACAGCCTCCCAGTGTGACAGTTGAGGGTAATTCTCTATACCATGAAATAGCTGTTAGTTATTATCAGCCAGTATTCACAGTAGCTGGAGCAAGAAACATGTACAACATCCTCTGTAGATGTTCACCTACGACACTTGGTTTTCACCTTCCTTGGAATATTAATCTCAGCAGTTTTAATTCCACCAATGCTTTCATTGAAAAATTGTCACCCATTCTGTCTTGACATTGGAAACCTAAGATACCAAGGACTATAAATAACCCTAATACAGTAAAACGCTCATGAAGCTAAATCCTCCTATTTTTTCTCCTACTTTTATATTTAAGAGTATTTTTATATTTATTATAAGAATTCTTAGGTTCTTTCCTCTCCACTTTTATAAAATCTACAGAAAGAATAAAAATAATCCATGACGTTCTTATTTTTCTTTTACTTATTTTCAAAAAAAATCCTAATGAATATCACAATATTCCAATTACACTTTGTAGCATTAAATATTTAGCCAATACTTCTCTTAATAGACGATGGGAATAAATAAAAGAGGTAGAGAAAGAAGAGGAAGGAAACAGGAAGGAAACTTTTCTACAGAGGACCTGGAGACCTAAGGGAATAAAAATGCTTCCTGATGAACAGGAATTAGCTATCTTTTTACTCAGTAGTGCCTTTATCAAAGATACGTGGCTTGCTGACGAGGCCAGTGAAAGATGAGTTCGTTCATGAAATTCCAAGATGAAGATATAATTTTGATGGATACAAACATTATTCTGAAAAAGAAAACAATGATCTGTCTTAAGGAAAAAGGGAATTTACAGGTTATCCCAACAGAATGAAAATGGGAGAAATCATTTGTAACATATTCGCTAGATTAAAAAAAAAAGCAAATAGTTACCAGAGAGATCATAAAAGATATAATCACTTTCAAGAAATAGAAGTTGGGCTTCAAAACTAAATATATTTTTGGATGGAAATATTTGTAGGATATTGGAGCAGAATATACAATAATATTTGCCTACATATGAGATTTTATAAAGTTTACATATGATCTTTTTAAAAATTACTTCTAACATTTCAACCCAAAATGTGTAATTTAGCAGTTTTTGATTTTAAATATAATATTCCCAATTTAATAAGTACATTTGTATGATACATAAAATTGTCTTTAGTGTGTTTTTTTTGTAACAAAAATGTTAAACAGTGAACAAAATTCTAAACAGTAAGATTAGTGAGCAGAGACTCATTTACCAGACATTAAAAGTATTGCAGAGTTATAATCACCCAAACAGTTTAGTGCTGGTAAATGAGCAGCTCGACAGGGAGAATAGAAAGTCAAGACAGACTCAGGTGGACATATTTTCTAATAAAATAAAAGTTGCATTAAAATTAGTTGTGAGAGGATGCCCCCAGAATTCCCTTATTCTATAATACAGTTTTGATGTCTCCGTAGTCAATTTAAAAAGAATACATTAAATCATAAAGACAGTACAAGGAAACATACTACTAAAAGAATAACCTTGGGGCAGGGAAGTTTTTGTTTGTTTGTTTGCTTGTTTGTTTTTAAATTCAGTCACAATATTCCAATCACATATAGCAAAAACACTGATGAATTCTCATAATGATTAAACATTTCCGTAGGTCAAGAACCATAAATAAGATTATATCTAAAACAATAAAATAGGAAAAATTGTTACACATAGGACACAGAAAAGGTTAACAATAACACTTAATAAAGGTTACTTATAAATCATTAATCAACAATTTAATAAAATTATTCAGTTATATGTATGTATATGTATATATGTGTGTGTGTGTGTGTGTGTGTGTGTGTGTGTGTGTGTAGGATAAGAGAGAATATACATGTACTTGGTAGACAAAACAATAAAGAAATGTTCAAAAGCTTAATAGACAAATAAGCAAACCATATAGATTATTTTTTAAGGAGAGACTGATGGTTGATGTACACATGAAAAATACTAAAATTAGTCATGATTTTATAAGCCAATTCAAATGTAAAATGTAAATACATAATTGAATCTATTATGGAAGCCATTTGATGAAAGAAAGAATTATCTAGACTAGTTTGAGGAAATAGGCCCATCATGTAGTACTGGGGGGGATGCTAATTGGTGTACCTAGCTTGTAAGGAAAATTATCAATATCTACAAATTTTAATATGTGCGTATTGTCAGGCCAACATGGTAAACCTAACATTTGAAAACATTTGAAAATCTACTTGAAAAAATATGTTCAAATATGTTTCTAATTGGTGTTTGTAATTTGACAAGACTTGAAGAAATGATAGACTGATACAAGTAATAATTTATGGTTATTTTCAAAGAATATAGTAGATCTACCTGTAATCTATTGCCAATAGAAACACACACACATGCACACACATTCATTTGTCTATATTCATTTTTCTGTACATTCTGTTTTCTGTATTGAAATTTTCTTGAAGCATCAATAGCCTGAACTTGGCTCTGTGGTAGACTAAATGGGTACAATAAGAATAGTACTTTTTGAATTTTTTAATATGATATGCACTTTGGCAGTGATGAACCACATGCTCACCAACCCCATTTCCTCTGCCTGGGGCCACAGGAAAATGGTTTCCCAGCTGACCTTGCATTTAGATTGGGACCATGACACTTGTCCAGGCCAATGGAAAGGTGGGTGCAAATGATCTGAACTACTTCCTCAGCTGGCTGTCAAGTATGGAACGTGATCTCCTGTAGTCTTTGTCTGCAATCCTCAAAGAGGGAAGAAAAAGTTCTAGTGATAGGTGAGCCACATGGTGAAAGGGGTGCAGAACCTGGGTCACTGACTTACAGAGAATTGCCAGGTGACCTGCTGGACCCACCTATGACCAAAATGGGAGCAAGAAATCACTGCTCATTGTCTAATGCAACCAAGACTTCAGGGTTCATTTGTGACTGCAGCCTAGTCCTGCCTATGTCAATAATAATAATAATAATAAATATATACATTTATTATTAACTTTTACCAAAAGTACAAAATAAATCTGAATACAAGAGTTGTCTTGTATTTTGTTATGGTCTACCTTAGAATTTTATTTTCTGGGGTACCTGGGTGGCTCAGTTGGATAAGCGTTCAACTTCTGCTCAGGTCATGATCTCACAGTTCATGGGTTTGAGCCCCACATCAGGCTCTGTGCTGACAGCTCAGGGCCTGGATCCTGCTTCCGATGCTGTGTATTCCCCTTTCTCTCTTTCTCTCTCTCTGCCCCTCTCCTTCTTGTACTGTGTGTCTCTCTCAAAAATAAATAAACATTAAAAAAATTAAAAAAAATATTTTCCAAGAAGGGCATATTTTTCCATTTTTTATGAGTCAAGAAAAACATAAGATTTGCTGTCATTACATTTATTTTATGATTTCAGCACACATCAACTTTTTTTTTTTTCTGAATCAGAAGTATTTGAAACACCAATCTAGTTACTAGGAACACTGATAAAGTCTTGAAATACACACATAATGTAAGGCGGAGGAAGAATAAGTTATTTCCCAAAATGTCCCAGAGGTTATGAATGTAGAAGACTATGACTCGTGACTAGTTAAATGCCTCAGGTAGAGTAAACGTCCTGTGTGTCACTGCACAATCCCAAACCTAGGAATGACCCATCTCAGGTGAAGTTTACATCGTACAAATGAGGAAAATCTTGTACAAACTAAAATACAGACTTAATTATATGCTTCACTATTCTGAACAGATCTAAGCATGTAATTTTCAAGCGATGACAAATTATAATGTTTTATAGTATTCTACTTAATTATGAAACCAAATACAATGTGGCTAAGAGTTGTCTAATCCTCTGAATGACATATCACTAAATAGTGAATTCAGTAAAAATGAGCACATCCACTGGGACAATGGCTTCATGTAAACTTTGATGATCTAGGAATAGTGTTACTTTTAACCCACAAAGATAGAGAACGTTGCTGTCAAATACACACATCATTTGATAGTTAATATTTTAAGGCATTGAAGACTGACGCGTTAGTGTTTTCTTTAGAAAATCAGTGTTCTCTCAGTGTTTTATTTGAGTCTTTATTTGGAGGTAATATAGTTGGCAAAGCTACAATAATTTTGGTATAATTTTTTTTAATGTTTATTCATTTTTGAGAGACAGAGAGAGACAGAGCATGAGCGGGGAAAGAGAGAGGGAGACACAGAATCCGAAGCAGGCTCCAGGCTCTGAGCTGAAGCACAGAGCCCGACATGGGGCTCGAAGTCAAGGACTGTGAGATCATGACCTGAGCCGAAGTCAGACGCTCAACCGACTGAGCCACCTGGGTGCCTCTGTGTACTTTTGGTATAAAAATAAAAATGTGTTTTTCACTAATCAAGGCTCTATTTAAAGTATCCAGGAAAAATATAAGGTAGTCTATTTTTTTTTTAATTTAAAGATCCATTTTATACCCATGTAGGCATATTTTATGTAGACATACATATTGTGACATACATCTCATCTTATTTATGTTTTTTTTTTCTTGTCTCTCTGCGCTAAACTCCTATCATTCTCAAATATGATGAGCCTTGTTAATTGATATTCTGAGAATAGAGTATTACTTGTTACCTTGAGATTCTCCTTCTGACATCCACACTACTCTGGATAATCATCATGTGTTCTATTTTGACCATAATTTTTTTTACATAAAATGACTTCAGTTTTCAGATAAATACCTGAGTATAGATTTTATATTAGGATAGAAAACAAAAATGAAAAATGATGATGTATCACCTGGCTTTGTGATCAACCCAATCCTTTGAAAACACTACTCTCGGGGCGCCTGGGTGGTGCAGTCGGTTAAGCGTCTGACTTCAGCCAGGTCATGATCTCGCGGTCTGTGAGTTCGAGCCCCGCGTCGGGCTCTGGGCTGATGGCTCAGAGCCTGGAGCCTGTTTCCAATTCTGTGTCTCCCTCTCTCTCTGCCCCTCCCCCGTTCATGCTCTGTCTCTCTCTGTCCCAAAAATAAATAAACGTTGAAAAAAAAAATTAAAAAAAAAAAAAAGAAAACACTACTCTTTCCAAAATTTCATATAACAATATATTTTTACTAACTACTCTTTTAAAATGTTTCAAATTCTTCCTGTGTGCAAGACACAGCTATATAAAATTTGGAGTGTTATTAAAATTGAAATTTTCTGCTAACAGCAATCTTCTGAGCAATGTGAAATATGCAAATATTCCTAGAGCACATTCATTCTGGTGTATCCTCCCATGAAACTGCTTGAAAGTTTCCACCTTTTCCAGATGTTGCCGTGTAGGAAGAGGCATTTAATGATGAAAAAAGAACTCCTTGATGACAATCCCATATCACCTCCAGTTGAAGAATGCATATTATTATAAGGCAATTCTTATTTTCTCACATCATTGGAAGAAAATAAGAGAATATATGTGGGAATCTTGTAACATTTATTAGAAAGAAGCCTGTCTGAGCAGGGCTGAAAAGAATAAAAGAACTCTACAGTAAAAAGGCTGTTTTTAAAATAATTTTTTAAACGTTTATTTTATTATTGAGAAAGAGAGACAACACAAGTGGGGGAGGGGAAGAAAGAGAGAGAGGGAGATACAGAATCTGCAACAGCTCAAGGCTCTGAGCCTACAGCACAGAGCCTGATGTGGGGCTTGAACCCATGAACTGGGAGCTCACCATTTGAGCCGAAGTCAGCGCCTAACGGACTGAGCCACCCAGGTGCCCCAAGAGGCTTTTTCAACTCCTAAGGGTGCGCCTCAGATTTATCGGAGTAAGTGATGGCAGCAAGAAAATAGACCTGTGGTTTCTTTGTTCTTAGCTGTTTAAAGAGATTTTATTTCATTCCGTTGCTTCTAATCAAGTGAAAAACGTTGCTCGATATCTTCTCCTATTAGCGTCCATATGCTTGAGAGAGTTTTATGTTGGATTTTTTTTCAACCACTGCCCATCTTCTCCCCTAACCCCCACAGCTGGAACATGAGCTGTACCGAGTCAGGGGCTTGGCTTTTGCCGGGGATGTGTCCCCAGTCCATGGCACAAAGTAGAGAGTTAAAAAATATTTGTTGAATGGATGCATGAGTGAATCTGTTTCTCATAAGCCGTAGATTCCCTACTGGAAGGGAATTATGAAGTCTTGTCAGGCAGACACTAGAAAGAGCTTTAGGATTTGGGGAAGAGAAGTTATTAAGATCATGCCATTTCCTCGGTCTCTGCTATATGTCCCTGTTCAAAATTCAAGCGATTCCAAAACAACGAAAAGAAAGGAATTGATAGTCGTGACATATTTACTTGTTTCCAAAGCAAATCTCTCTATGAGAGAACTTGGACAGCCAGACTCACGCTATTCCATTATTTCTCAAGCCACAAGGAGATTAAAGTCATGGGCATTTCACTAATTATTTTGCTTTTGGACTTTCAGGTGACTTCTGATGATGACATTCTCCAAGACAGCAAAATAGCTTCATAATGGGAACTAACATTTTCTGGAACTTCACGACTTAAAAAGTAAATTCATGGTATGGTGAGTAGAGAGCCAAATGTTTCTACTAATAGTAATTCTGCATTTTACTTTTTTCTTCTGATCTGGAAATCCACGAAATGTATCAGATTTGCTATTCTACGCTGCACTTATTAACTATTATTTTTTATTTAGTAGTGATAATATCTTGCATATGAGTTGTCAGTAGAAGTGGGAGAGGATTTTAATGTATGTTATTTCATTTAATCTTCAGAAAAATCTTACATTGCTTGTATTACCCTCATTGCACAGATGAAAAAATAAAAGAAAAAGAAAAACAAGATTTAGCAAACAAGAGGATGAACCCTGAACCCAGACCTTTCTTATTTTAAAGTCTGTGTTCTTTCCGCTATTTCAAATTGCCTCCCACATAATACTTGCTATGTTGAATTATTGGCTACAAAGAGTAGCTGGCATTCATCCGAAAGTTCTTTTCCTTTATTTACACAACTTTACTTTCAGGGAAATCAGTCAAAGAAGAATCACAGTTCTGTCTTCTTGTCCAGGCAAGTTTACTCCTGTCCTTTTTTTCCCCCTGGTATATTCCTCAGTCTTTTTTTTTTTTTTTTTTTTAAGTTTATTTATTTTTGACAGGGAGAGAGAGAGAGAGAGAGAGAGAGAGAGAGAGAGGGAGAATGAGTGGGGGAGGGGCAGAGAGAGAGGGAGACACAGAATCTGAAAGGGGCTCCAGGCTCCAAGCTGTCAGCACAGAGCCCGACGCGGGGCTCGAACTCAGGAACCGCGAGATCATGACCTGAGCCGAAGTCCGACGCTCAACCGACTGAGCCACCCAGGCACCCCTATCTCAGTCTTATTCAAAGTATTTTTTTTTTTTTTTAAATTTTTTTTTTCAACTTTATTTATTTTTGGGACAGAGAGAGACAGAGCATGAACGGGGGAGGGGCAGAGAGAGAGGGAGACACAGAATCGGAAACAGGCTCCAGGCTCTGAGCCATCAGCCCAGAGCCCGACGCGGGGCTCGAACTCACGGACCGCGAGATCGTGACCTGGCCGAAGTCGGACGCCTAACCGACTGCGCCACCCAGGCGCCCCTTATTCAAAGTATTTTATTGGATAAAATGCCCTTCTCACGTTAAACATATATTTATGAATTGGAAGGGTTTTTTTTCCTAGTCACTAATTTTTGTTTTTACCAGTTCGTCTCTCTGCTTCTTCATATAGAAGTTATTGCATTGAACATTGAAGTTTTATAATACTTCTTTTTATATATAGTGTAGTTATTCAGGGCCGCAGAGTTGTGGGCAGGGTAAGAACATTGTGAAATATAGAATAATTTTGAATACGACCACCACTATTTTCAGGATCAATAGATCCTAGAACCAAAAATGTTGGCAGGAGAATAAACAAGTGTATTTCAATTAACAAGATAGCTAATTATGCAAACTTCATGTGGTCAGATGTTATATAATACACATTTCTAGATTATCTGAACTCACTTTTAGTTATACCTGGTAAAAAGTTTTTTGTTTGTTTGTTTGTTTGTTTTTTTTAAGAAGGGTATTTATTTTCTTGGACCTTCATGTTCTAGTACCTTTATCTAGATACGATTTCAGTTATAACCTAATGTTTGAAACAGTAATGTAATTTATTCCAAAATGAGTATTCAAGTGGAGAATTACATTATAATGATCCTTAATTGTGTACAGTCCTGTGTAACCACTCTTATGTTAGCGTCAGCCTAAAAACACATTGAACTGGGGTGCCTGGGTCTCAGTCAGTTGAGTGTCAGACTCTTGATTTCTGCTCACGTCATGATCCCAGGGTGGTGGGATTGAGCCCCACATGGACACCACTAAGCTTGGAGTCTGCTTAAAATTTCTCTCTCTCTCTCCACCCTCTGCCCCTCCTACCCTAATCATGCGTGCATGTGCACACACTCTCTCTCTCAAATATAACTAAACAAATAAGCAATCAAATAAAAACAAATTGAATTAGATCCAGCAAAGCAGATTCTTATTTCAGATTTTCCAGTAGTTGTGAGACTTCTTCAAAGTTTGGTCAGTTATGGTTGTAATCACCATTCTCACCCAACATTGTCCAAAAATTCTTTCTAGACTTCATTCAAAGAAAAGCATAAAATTCCCAGAATCATCTATTCTCTTATTGATACTCTTTTGTTATCAAAACTATTCTGTTTTTACTATTTGGATACTTCTTAAGGTTAAAAAAATTCAGAATCATTTGTTTTTCCCTTCAGTCCCTGTTGACATCTGCAAAATACCTTAATATCTTTTAGTGGGTTTGTGATTGAAGAGAAATCCCATGTCCACAGTAATCATGATGGTTAGGGAAAATATACTGCTTACAGACATGATTCAACAGTAAACTTTATGATATAAAAACCTCATTAGAATTTCGTTTCTTTCAATTTGGCTCACATTGAGGAACTTTTAGCTAATATGCCCTCTATCATTTATTTATTTATTTTTAGTTGTTTTTTTTTCTTTATTTTTATTTTTGAGAGAGAGAGAGAGAGGCAGAGGGAGAGGGAGAGAGAATCCCAGTCGGTCTCCATGCTCCACGACCCTGGGGCCATGACCTGACTCCTAACCAAGGTTGGGTCATTCCGTTGACTGAGCCGCCCAGATGCCCCTATCATTTATTTAGCACATATGATGTAACAGTTACTGCACTAGCATTGTACGTGCATGAAATTGTTCACTATTCACTCCTTTGTGGCTCGTAAGGATGCGGCTTCAAAAGGTTCACAAGAGGCCACGAGTGGTTCTATGGGTAAGCGATAGGTCCCACGTGTGACCTGTGGATGGCTGAGTAGAGATATTTCCACTAGGGTATGGTGCCTCTCTAGGGAATAGAAGCTGGAGATCTTTTTAGAACATTGATTCGTCAGGGCCCAATTAGGAGTGAGATTATCTGTCAGTAATTTGAAAAGAAGGAAGTTAGTATGAAAAATTATTGACCTAAGGAGAGTTACTACAAAGATGTAAAGACAATGCTAAAGGGTCCCCCGAGGATGAGAACACGTCCCCAAGGAAGGAAAAGTTGGAAGTGGAACTGCTTCCCGAGGCTGAGGTTTGGACCTCACTGGAGAATGGATGATGTCTGTCCAATGGACGGGAGAGAAGTTTGCTGGTGTTCCCAGAGTTGGTGGATGGTCATGCACCAGCAAGAAGAAACCAGTCAAGGTGAAAGCAAGCAGAGACCTGTGAGCAGGTCTGCAAATGCAGTCGGGGTGCTGTTGAGAATGTGAGGCCAAGGGTACGTGCCATCCATCCTGGGAGACACAGAAAATCAACCTCCGGAGTGCAGCTGAGCCCAAGCTGCTAAGCTCTTGGGGATGTGGCCAGTCCAACTCTGTGGGAGGTTTGTTGGGGGGGAGTCAGCGGGCTACTCAAGCAGCAGTCCTGGGGCACCTGCTGTCTGTGTCGGAAGGGCTGAAGGCAAGGTTATTTCCAAGCACAGGCCAAGATGATTTCATATCGCTGAGCGACTACCCCCGCTGGGTGTATAGATGGGGCAGTGCACCACTTGATGTCCCACCCATACCTACATCCTATTTGCTAACCCTGTAGCAGCAAAATGAAGCTCACTAGAACAAAACCCATTTTCCCCAAGAGGGTAGAAACACAGCCTCTTCCTCCTCCAACGTTCCTACTGTGCCCCCTTCTGACCAAGCTCTACCTGGTGATCACTGTGTGAGAGAAGTGCTTAGAGTCTATCTAGTATGTTAACGTAGAGCTGGTACCGAAGGGTGAATTTGCAGAGGCAATAAAGTGATAACTGGTGCAAACCACCCAAAATGTTATTATAGAGTTGCTATGACAAAGCTGTTTAATTTTAATTTTTTTTTATTTTTTTAAATGTTCATTTAATTTTGAGAAAGACAGACAGAGTATGAGCGGAGGGTGGGGTGGAGGCAGAGAGAGAGGGAGACACAGAATCTGAAGCAGGCTCCAGATGGTGCCTGACATGGGGCTCGAACTCACATGACCTGAGCCGAAGTCTAACGCTCAATCGACTGAGCCACCCAGGTGCCCCCAGCTGTTTAAAAATCAATGGAGAAGGGGCGCCTGGGTGGCTCAGTCGGTTGAGCGCCTGACTTCGGCTCAGGTCATGATCTTGCAGTCTGTGACTTCAAGCCCCGCGTTGGGCTCTGTGCTGACGGCTCAGAGCCTGGAGCCTCCTTCAGATTCTGTGTCTCCTTCTCTCTCTGCCCCCACCCCTCCACCCTCTGTCTCTGTCTCTCTCTCTCTCTCTCTCTCAAAAATACATAAACATTAAAAAAAAATTTTTTTTAAATCAGTGGAGAAGAATTCCACCAGTAGTTAAAACTGTCTTTTAAGAGTAAGTGAAACACCTAACTTGCATAGTTCCTCCAAAAATATATATGCAAACTTTATTGCCTAAATTGCAAGGAATTCTGTACCCCAAAGCTCACAGGGCCAGCGAGTACTCCCAAATATCTTCCAAAGCACAGGTTTCTCCATGGAATTATTAACATTAAATAGACCACTTTCTACGACCCATCTCAGGAATTGTTTCAGAGGGAACGGTCTAAGCTATCTCTCAATCATGATACTCATAATCAGTACGTGTGAGAACTCTTTGAAATCCCAGTCACGACCTCCTCCAACTCTGGGCATGTTTCACGGAAGATCCGTGAATTCACAAAGAAGGGAACTTAAAACATCTATTATAATTGCCTTTTAGAACTGAAGATGACTTGGGTTCATAACAACTCAAGTCCTACTCTAGTGTTAGATTTATAGGATCATGAACAGACTAGAAACTCAAAGAGGTTGCTCTTTGGTCAACTTTTATTATTCACGGCAAACTGGACACTCACTTTCCTTTAAAATTTCTAACATCAATTCCCCCTTTTGTTTTTGAATTATTATTTTGAAGAGCAGAGAGGAAACTACTTTTCAAAACCACTTCCTTTAAGGTATGTGGAAAAAGAAACTAGAATTAGACAAACATTAAATTATAATTTGTGTTTCCACGAGCTAGATTCAAAGAACATGTTTACCCTAACATCATCTGAGACAGTTTTACCTGAGCCAGTTTTCTATCCTTAGCATAGGAACAAACAAAGTATGGCAGAAATCCTTTCCAAATGAGAATAGTGTTTCAATCCCATTCTGCTTCTGATTGCAAAGGAAATGTCAAGTGGGGAAATTTCTTTAAAGATTTAGATATTTTCCTCTAGTTAAAGCGAAATCAGGTATATTACGTATGAGAGTAAGAGAGATTTAGTAAGTATCTGGCTTTCCCTATATCTATCACTGAACCCGTTCTGTTTTCTTGGTTATATTTAGGTAAGTTTAAGAATCACCTGCTTAAGATTTATAGATCTTATTCTAAGCATCTGTTTTTAATAGAAACTTCCTTAGGTTTTATAAAAATAGGATCTAGATCCACGCTAGGCACTAATGTGTATTTAGCATATGACCTAAGGTCAAGTTACAAAAGAGCCTATATGTATTGCTGTAACATAATATCTAGAAGAGTATTAGAAATCAAATTTAGGAATTTTACTTATGTTTGGAGGAATTTTCAAGGCTTGTTCTCTTTTTCTTGCCTTGCTTCTCTCTCTCTCTCTCTCTCTCTCTGTCCGTTTCACACATACATGCAATGCAGAATCTATTACAAGAGATTTCATTATTATGAACTTAATTGTGTGTATTATGATACAGTTTGTTTTCCTGAGACATAATCACATAAATGCCATATACCATGGTTAGCATAAAAGGAGGATATGAGAACTTCTATCATTATGTTTAAGAATATTCCAAGGTAGCAGCACATGGCTGGCTCAGTCACTTAAGCGTCTGACTCTTGATTTCGAATCAGGTGATGATCTCAGGGTTCTTGAGTCTGAGCACCACACTGGGCTCCGTGATGACAATGGGGAGCCTGCTTGGGATTCTCTCTCTCTGCCCTTCCTTCTGTTTCTGTCCCTCTTCGGCTCTCATGTGCACATGTGCGCGTGCTCTCTCCCTGTCAATAAATAAACTTTTTTTAAAAAAATATTCATTCCAGGGTGCTTTGTATATCCTTTTTGTTTTTGTTTTGTTTTGGTTTTGCACATTAGGAAGCAATTTTCATTTCTCAACATCGTAACATAGAAAAGCCACTGTGACAAACACGTGTGGAAAAGCTTCTAGTAGAATTAACATCAGAGATTTAAAACCTGTATTTCTGGGGGTGCCTGGGTGGCTCAGTCGGTTCAGCATCCAACTCTTGGATCCCACACAGTTTGTGGGTTTGAGCCCTGCGTCAGGCTCTGCACTGGCAGCATGCAGCCTGCTTGGGACTCTCTCTCCCTCTCTCTCTACCCCGCACCCACTTGCACTGTGTCTCTCTCAAAAATAAATACACTTAAAAATATTTTTTAAAAACCTATATTGCTATTTTATGACATAAAGTCATAAGTGCTGACTTTTGCAATTTATCAAAATTATAGATTTTGAAGTTTACATCTCAGTATTACCACTTCTAATTGTGTGGACTTCATCTAGTTTATGAGCTTCTTTATGTCTGTTTCCTCATTATTAAAATTTGGGTGAAAAAATGCCTACCTTTAGGGTTTGAGTATGAGAAAGACAGGGTACCTAGGTGTAGAGAATTGTGGAGAGAGAGGAGGGAGAAAAGGAGATACATAGACAGGACAAGCCAAACAAGAAAGATGCTTACTGAAAGATTATTATTGCAGCTGTCGATGTTTTCTTTTTATTACTACCTTATAAATAGTTGTATCCCCAGTACCCAACAGTCTGAGTGTTCAGTAAATACCACAAAGGTTCTCTTGGAAAAAAAATGCAAAATATATTTTGATATACATTCTCCTTAAGTGAATAAATGAATATGTTGATCATTGTTCTTAACATCTGTTCAACTTTGATGCTGTGCTATGAAATCCAGGAAGACAGGGGTGCCTGGGTGCCTCAGCTGGTTGAACGTCTGACTCTTGATTTTGGTTCATGTCATGATTTCAGGGCTGTGGGATCAAGCCCCACCTTAGGCTCTGCACTGACCTAGGAACCTACTTAAGACTCTCTCCACTCACTCATACTCTTTCTCTCTCTCTCTCTCTCTCTCTCTCTCTCAGAAAAAAAGGAAGAAATCCAGAAAGACAAACTCCTTATATTTTTAAGCACAAAAATGGAAACTCATTTGCTCTTAGAAAATGAATTAAAGGTGTGCCCCACAAATGTGTCTAGGTATAATAAATCTCATCTTGGGAAAAATAGGGAACAAATGCAATAATGAACCTTTTTCATGAGAAACATATGTTATGACTCATTATGGCAAAAGAAAACATTTTAGAGATGACGGGAGTGATTTCCCAAGTCAATTGTCCTGAAGCTGGAACTCTATTGTGTTTACTCTCCACACTTGGAAGGTATTCCTCTGTGTCTTCTAACGTTTCCCTCCCCAAAATAATATAATACCAGAGAACAGAGGATGGGAGAAATGTATGTCTATGCTCATTGGATTATTCATTAAAAGTAACCAAGTGGAAAGCTCGAAGTTATAGTCAAAGACCGATATGAATGTAATATCATTCGTCATCATCATAATATGAGATAGACCAGGAGTATTCACAGTATACATCTCTAAAATAAGATTGGGAGTAGTCAAAAAAGATACACTTTTTAAAATATATTTTAATATCTAAATATTTTAATATCTATTAAATATATTTTAATGTCTATTTAGTTTTGAGAGAAAGAGAGCACAAGCGGGGGTGAGGCAGAGAGCGAGAGAAGGAGACACAGAATCTGAAGCAGGCTCCAGGCTCCAAGTTGTCAGCCCAGAGCCGGATTCGGGGCTTGAACCCACCCACGAACCATGAGATCATGACCTGAGCCAAGGTAGGATGCTTAACCGACTGAGCCACCCAGGTGCCCCATTAAAATGTCTGTTTAAAACAAAACAAAACAAATAGCCAACCTTTGGGGAAATATAAAATAATTTGAAATGTCTAGGACACAACAGGATACAATCCAAAATTATCTGACAACGAAGACAAGGAAAACATAATCTATCTTCAAGAGAAAGATTCATCAATGACTATAAACCCAAGAATGCTCAGGCACATTAGAAGGCACATTTCCCCAATTTGAAGAAAAGACCTAGATTTACAGATTCAAGAATCTCAGCAAATTTCAAGATAAATGTAGAAAACCTCCAGTAAGCACATCACCAGTAGTATATAGAGGGATTAAAAATAAAAGGAAAATCTTGAAAATACCTAGCGAATACCAGGACATTATATTCAAGGAAACAGCAGTTCAAAATATTATCAACTACCAATTTAAAAACACAGAGGCCAAAAGACAATAGTATAACATCCTTAAAGCACTGAGCAGTAAGGTAGAAATAAATTCAGAATTTTATGCCAAGTAAAATCAGGCTTCAAAGCGAAAGTGAGCTAAAGACATTTGCACATCAATAAAACCAAAATAACTAGGTGCTAAGAAACTTACCCTATAAGAAACATTGAAGGAAGTTCTCTAGGCTGAAAAGAAATCGTTCCATACTGAGACTCAAAGCTGCATGAAGGAAAAGCAGACGTCAGATGGTATATCTGGATAAATTTAACACACATTTTCCTCTCAGTTTATGTAAAATAGTAGACATAGTTGCTTAAAGCAAAGATGATAACATTGTATCTCAGAGTCGGTAATTAATGACTGTAGGTATAAACTGATGACAACTACAGCATAAATAAAGGGGCGAACGGTGGGCAAATTCACCTGTACACCTGCCCTAGTACACCACTAATTCCAGAAAGAGCGTGCAAAGTGCAGATGTGTATTGCAATCCCTAAGTTAGCCACAATAAAAATAAATAAATAAAAAATAAGAGTTACATCCGAAAGCCATTAGTTAATATAAAATGGATTTCTAAAAGGATTCAAATGACCTAAGTAGTAATGTAAAAACTCTCCAATTAACAGGTAGAAATTACTGGGGCACCTGGGTGACTCAATCCGTTAAGTGTCTAACTCTTGGTTTCTGCTCAAGTCATGATCTCACTGTTTCATGAGTTCGAGTCCTGTGCTTGGGCAGATCCTGCTTGGGATTCGCTCTCTCCCTCTTTCTCTACCCTCCCCTGCTCATGCTGTCTCTGTCTCTCTCAAAATGAATAAATAAACTTTAATTTTTTTAAATAAAACAAATGAAAGGTAAAAATTATAATGGGTAAAAAGCATGATCCAACAATATACTATCTACAAAAGGTACACTGATATATAAAGGCAGACAGGTTGAAAGCAAATGGATGGAAATGTTTGACCAGGCAAATGGTAAGAAGAAAGCTATTGCTGTCATTGTTGTTATTATTATCAGATAATAGCAACTTGAAGTAAAAGTGTTACAAGAGATAAAATATTTCGTAAGAGTAAAAGTGTCAGTTCAGAAGGAATGCATAACAATCATAAATGCCTAATGCCAACTTTTTTTTTTTTTAATTTTTTTTTTTCAACGTTTATTTATTTTTGGGACAGAGAGAGACAGAGCATGAACGGGGGAGGGTCAGAGAGAGAGGGAGACACAGAATCGGAAACAGGCTCCAGGCTCTGAGCCATCAGCCCAGAGCCTGACGCGGGGCTCGAACTCACGGACCGCGAGATCGTGACCTGGCTGAAGTCGGACGCTCAACCGACTGTGCCACCCAGGCCCCTAATGCCAACTTTTAAATATATGAAGTAAAATGGGCTTAATTAGAAAGAGATTTGGAAGAGGTAGACAATTTTGCAATCATAGCTGGATATTTTAACACTACTTTCTCAGCAGTTGATGGAATAATTAGGTCAAAGAAAAATCAACAAAGACATCAACTTTGTTTTGTCATTTTTCTATATAATAAAATGTAAGAGCTAAAGACGTAGATAATCTGATCCAAAGCAGCAACTTTGACTTTTCAAATGCACGTGGTATATTCAGTGACCTATATCACACATCGCACCATAAAACAAGCCTGGATGTAATCAAATGACCGAAATCACAAAGAGTTTGTTTTCTAACAATGAAATTAAATAAATTAAATAAGAGGATACCCAGAAAACTGTAAATATTTGGAAATTAAACAGCAAAATTATGAATAATTCAGTGTTAAAGACAAAATCGGAAAGAAATCAGAACATTTTGAATTGAATGACATTGAAAATATGGCATATCTATATTTATAAGATGTGGTTAAAGAAATTTGTAGAAAATGTATAGCTTGAAATTCTTATAATAGAAAAGAAGAAAACCTAAAAATCCATGAGCCAAGTTTCATCTTAAGTAGCTAGAAAAAGAAAAGCAAATTAAATCCTAAGTGATATGGATAAGAGTAGAGGTCAAGAAAATAGAAAGCAAAACAAGGAGAAAACTAACAAGGATAAAAGTGGTGCTTTAAAAAACTCAACAAAAGTTATCAATCCCTAGCAAAGACTCTTTGAGGAATGAAAAGAAGGCATAGATGACCAATATTAGAAACAAAACAAGGGGTTCTCATTACATATCCTAAGACAGCATAATTAGTATAAAAGTATAATTGTAAATAAGTATAAAGTAATAAATGTAACTTATAAATAAAATTAAATAATTATAAAGCAATGTTTTGAAAAAACTTCATGAAATCTACACACACACACACACACACACACACACACCACACCCCACAGAGGGACTGATACTTTCACTGTGTGAATTCTGTCAAACATTCAGAGTATCAGTCTTTTTTAAAAATTTTTTAATGTTTATTTATTTTTGAGAGAGAGAGAGAGAGAAAGCAAGCAGGCGAGGGGCAGAGAGAGAGGGAGACACAGAATCTGAAATGGGCTCTAGGCTCTGAGCTGTCAGCACAGTGTCCGACACGGGGCTTGAACTCATGGACTGCGAGATCAAGACCTGAGCCGAAGTCGGACGCTTAATGGACTGAGTCACCCAGGTGCTCCCAAAGAGTATCAGTCTTAAACTCTTTCAGACAACTGAAAATAATCAATTATTTATCAACTGCTTTTGTGAAAAAGGAATAATTCTGATACCAAAACTTGAAAACTATGTTAAAGGAGAAGAATATTATAATCCATGACTTGGAGGAATTTAGTCCTTAATGAAATATTAGCAAATACTTGCCATCTGTGATAATATATCATGATCGTGTGAAGTTTATTTCAGAAATGCTGAGCCTATAACATTTAAAAGTAATCAACACGATTCACCATATTATCAAAAGAATAATCATGCAACTGTTTCAGTAAATATGTAAAAGTATTTGGCAAAAGTCAACTTGCAACCATGTTCAAAACTCTCCATAAAATCGAAATAAAAGGTAATTTCTTCAAGTTGAAGGAATTATAAAAACAAAACAAAAACCAAAACAAAACACTTATGGTCACAATTTACTTAATAGTGAATCATTGAACAAGTTTCCTCTAAACTTGGGAATAAGGAAACTATAAACACTTCACCATTTCTACTCAACATATAACTAAATACCCTGGCCGTTTTAATAACTAAGCAAATAAGCTGAAGGTGTAAAGATGATAGCAGAGGAAATAAAAGTCTATTTGCTGTTGACATGTTTGTTTATGCAGAAAATTCTAAAAAAAAAAAAACCTCTTTAAAATGGCTTGAAAAATTAGTCAAGAAATTAAATATATTCACAGAGTATAAGGTTAATAAATAAAAATAAATTACATTAATATATACCAGCAGCAAGTATTTGGAAAATGAAAATTTAAAAAGTATATTTACAATAAGATCAAATTCATAAAATAGTTAAGAATAACAATAAAAGACAGATGCACGCATTCTCAACGGAGGCTATAAAATACTGCAGAGAAATAGTATGAAAGACAAGATAAATGGAGAGACATACACTTGTCATTGGTTAAAATAGTCATTGTTATTTTTTAAATTTTTTAAATTTCATGTTTATTTATTTCCAAGAGAAGAAGAGAGAGAGACAAAGGGTGGGCAGGGGAGGAGCAAAGAGAGAGGAGACACAGAATCCGAAGCAGGCTCCAGGCTTTGAGCTGTCAGCACAGAGCCCAATGTGGGGCTTAAACTTGCGAACCGTGAGATCATGACCTGAGCTGAAGTTGGACGTCTAAGCGACTGAGCCAATCCAAGCACCCCAAAATTGTCATTATTAAGATGTCAACTTTACCCTAGTTGATCTACAGACTGAATGAAATACTCATCATATTTTTTTAGAGAGATTTTTGTAGAAACTGACAAATTGACTTTAAAGGTGAAGGGCAGTGCAAAAGACCTGGGGTGGCTAGAGAATCTGGAAAATGAAGAAAAAATTAGAGGACTTACGTTATCTGATTTCAAGATTTACTATAAAAGTGTGGAAATGGCCACAGTAACAAAACCAAAATCAACAAGTGAGAATTAAAAACCCAGAAACCAGGGAACATAGGTGGCTCAGTA
This sequence comes from Puma concolor, assembly GCF_028749965.1. Classification (NCBI taxonomy): domain Eukaryota; kingdom Metazoa; phylum Chordata; class Mammalia; order Carnivora; family Felidae; genus Puma; species Puma concolor. The sequence goes on from NC_141671.1 coordinate 19,654,750, forward strand.
GGTTAAGTGTCCAACTCTTTGTTCTGCTCAGGTCATGATCTCACGGTTCGTGGGATGGAGTCTTGCGTTGAGCTCTGTGCTGACAGTGCAGAGTCTGCATGGGATTCTCTCTCTCCTTCTCTCTCTCTGCCCCTCCCCTACTCATGCTCTCTTTCTCTCTTTCTCAAAATAAATAAACTTAAAAAAAGGCCTGGGAAGCCGTTTTTATAGAAAATAAAATAAAATAAACAAAAGCCCAGACATAGATTGAAGTATATACATTCACTTAATTTTCAACAAAGGTGACGAAGAAATTTAATGGATTAAAAAAAAAAAGTCTTTTCCAAAAACTGTGCTAGAATGCTGAACATCCGTATTTTATTTATTTATTTGTTTGTTTGTTTATTTATTTATTTATTTTAATGTTTATTTATTTTTGAGAGGAGAGAGAGACAGAGTGTGAGTGGGGGAGAGGAAGAAAGAGAGGGAGACACGGAATCCGAAGCAGGCTCCAGGCTCTGAGCTGTCAGCACAGACCCTGATGCGGGGCTCGAACTCATGAACTGCCAGATGATGACCTGAGCTGAAGTCAGATGCTTAACCAACTGAGCCACCCAGGCACCCCTGATGTTGAAGAATGACCTTCATGACCTAGGCTAGCCAAATGTTTCTTTGGCAGAAAGCAAAGCATAAGATTTAATAGTTAATAAATTGGACTACTTTCAAATTAAAACAGCTCCTTCTCATCAAAGATATGGTTGAGAAAATATATAGATAAATCAGCTACGGGAAGAAAATATTTTCAAACTACATATTTAACAAAGGACTGGCATCTAACGCATATAAAGAACATGAAAAACTGGATAATGCAAGCAAATGACCCATTAAAAAATAGGCAAGATATTTGAACAGCCATGCAAATGGATATTAAGCTCATGAAAAATGAGAAAATTCATTAATCATTCAGAAAATCTGAATAAAACTATAGTGAGATTCTTCTCCACAGCCACCTGCATGCTAAAACTAAAAAAAAAAAAATTGATGATGCCAAAAGTTGGTGAGGACTTGGAGGAAAAGATATTCTAAATGCAGTTGGTGAGATTGTAAAATGGCAGTTAGGTTTTCAAACTGTTTGGAAATTAGGAATTTAAACACGAGTCTACCATCATATGACATGGCCGTTCCATTGACTCAAGAGAAATTATAGAACAGCTTGTAAAAAAAAAGCAGCTTGTAAAAGAATGTTCACTGCAGCCTTATTTATTACAGACAAAGACTGGGAACAGAGTTAGGTGTCCAGCAGCAGAATGAATAAATGGACTGTGGTCTATTCATACGATGAAACATTACTTATCAATAAAACGAAGCAAACTATTAACATGCAAAACAACATTTATTAATTTCAAAAACGTGTTGAACAAAGCAGCTTCACATAAATAGTACACATCATAGAATTCCTTTTTTATGAAGTTATGAGATCGGCAGAAGTAATCCAAGGCTGTCAAAGGTCACAGCAGTAACTGCCACTTAGGGAATGAGGATGAGATTGAATATGAAGTGACAAGGGCTGATTCAATGTCTAGTTATTGATAGGATTTGGATTACAGAGATGTATACATGCCTTTGTGAGAAGGCAGTGAATGTATACTTAAAATTTCCATTTTGACCGTAGTGAATTTGATTTCCTCAAAATGGTAGGGCTGCCTGGGTGACTCAGTCAGTGAAGTGTCCAAATCTTGATTCCGACTCGGGTCATGATCTTACTGTTCATGGGATCGAGCCCTGCATTACTCCCTGCACTGACAGCTTGTGGGGGAGTCTCTCTCCCTCTCTCTCTCTGCCCCTTCCCTTCACTCTCTTTCTTTCTCTGTCTCTGTCTGTCTCTCTTTCTCTCACAAAAATAAATAAAAGTTAACATTAAAAAAACAAAACATTAAAATGGTAAACAAATACTGAACTCCACTTAATACATGTTGAATATTTAAGAGGATGCTTCTGTTTTCTACAGTTTATTTTGAAGTGCATCAAAAATAAGATGGTTTAGGGGTGCCTGGGTGGTTCAGTCGGTTGAGCGACCGACTTCGGCTCAGGTCATGATCTCACAGTTTGTGAGTTTGAGCCCCGCGTTGGGCTCTGTGCTGACAGCTCGGAGACTGGAGCCTGCTTCTGATTCTGTGTCTCCTTCTCTCTCTGCCCCTCCCCTACTCATGCTCTGTCTCTCTCTGTATCAGAAATAAATAAACATTAAAAAAAATAAGATGGTTTGGTGGGAGGATGGATAGATTGATACCTACATGATAAACAGCTATAGTAAACCATTACTGGTTTAGAGACTATGTGGTGAATAGAAGTGTATTCACTTTCACCTTTGTTGTATGTTTAAAATCTTCATAATATAATGTAGAAGAAAAATCTTCATTCTTTCATTCCACTACCATATTGTTTAAGGTTTGTAATCTGAGATATTGAATGAGATATGATTTGGAAAGCCATGAAAATAGTGCTAAATAAGTGGGTTTTAAAACAACAACAACAACAACAACTCATTAAGGGGCACCTGGGTGGCTCAGTTGGTTAAGCAACCAACTTTGGCTCAAGTCATAATCTCATGGTTCCATGAGTTCGAGCCCCACATTGGTCTCTCTGCTGTCAGTGTGGAGCCCACTTCAGATCCTCCGTCTCCCTCTCTCTGCCTTTCCCCCGCTCGCGTGTGCGCGTGCATGCTCTCTCTCGTTCTCTCTCAAAAATAAAATAAACATTAAAAACAATTTTTTAATACAAACCAACTCATTAAGCAAATAAAAAAAATAGAAATATCAAATCACACGTTATCACACCACAGTTTATCCATCAGTGAGAAATTGTCAAAATACGTCTTCTGTGAGGGTTAGTTCTAGTAGGTCTAGAAGTGGCTTGGGCTGTTTGGCCCATGTACCTGCTCTGCACTTCCCCTTTAGCGAGAAAAGTACTTATTCACGGTGTTGCTTTGCGAGCATGGGTCCAAGGGGTGGTTTGTGTGAGCTTGTCAGCCTTGTTGATGGATAACAGTAAGATTGATGATTTGCAGCTGGGCCCAGGGAGATCCCCAGAGAGTTCAGCTGGGAGGTCTGGTTATGTAAAAAGACGTATGTGTGACTCGTAGGGTATTAGAATCTCCGGCCAAAACTTCTTTTTGGTCCCCCTGGTTCTAAGACATCCCACCACAAGGCAGCGGTTGGTGATCCCTGAGAGAATGCACTCCTCTGGTAATGCCCGCACAGAGGGAGAACGAGAGCTTTCCCTGAGTTCTCCTGCCCCTAGCTCCGGGGCAGTCTTTGGATGTAACACACGTCTGTATTGCAACACTGACGCTCCAGTGTGTCCTCAACCTGCAATAGATGGAGATTTAGTAAGCATTATCATTTTGGGTCCTAGAGACATTTTTGGTAACAGAACTTTAATTCCTACCTTTAATGCATCATGTTAGTATGTTGCCTTTAAGTAAATTTAGACGAAGTACTTAGATCATACGTCCTTATTTGGTTAACCAAAGAGATGTTAGGGACAGCTACTACCACTGGAGCGAGCACTGTCCAGCACATTTCCACGCAGTGAGAAATACTAGATCAAAATACCTTGCATTTAATAAAAACAAATGGCCTTTGATGAGGCAGTTTTCTTCCTCTAAGATAAGCTAATAGTTGAGAAATACTGTTTTGGAGAGAGTGAGATCTATTTTCTTAAGCATTCAACAAAAGAACATTGACTATAATTTTTCTCTCACTTGTTAAAAAGGACCATAGTATTTTCCACGTAGCACATAATGAATAAGCTAGGCTTTTTAATCATGAATTTTAACACAATTATTACCAGAATACTGTGAGTGGTTTTCCGACGATCTGCAAAAGTGAATTGTATGCGTGCATGTGTATACGCTGTAATGTTTTCTGAACAGAATGAACAGTGATCAATTGCATATCTTGATTTAGGGGAAGCGATACATAATCTAGATCCATATTGGTAATCTACTGTATTCTACTAGCTAGCATGAATCAGGCTTAAGAGATTGTCAACTGTGGAGGTGGCTTGTTCTCTTATACCACTTAGAATTCTGAAACAGCAATCACTGTATATTATTCCAGAAGGATGTAAAAATGAGCACCAAGTAATCACTTACATTTGAGAGAAACTACTGAATTTGAAGAGAAAAATTAAATAGCATGCATAAAAGGTGTTAACAGAGGAAATAAAATAAGGCGCTGGGATGTGCAGGGGTGGGTTAAAGTTTTTCCAAAATTATCCTGCTAAACACTGTACCTGTACAATACATCTTGGGGAAAAAATTGTCCCGTGTCCAATTAAACTTGAAAAAATTTGTGTGGATTGTCCATCTTCCTATACTTACCCCAAGGAGAGTTGCAATAAAGGAAAACTGACTAAAGCCATAGAGAAAACCTGAAATAAATAAGCTTGCTTATTTTTTTGACATTCAGCAGTTGATCAAGCTATCTCTCTGTTGTTATTCTTTCATTGACCATGTTATTCCTTAGTTGACCATGGGACTCTTTTGCTTAGGGACAGTATTAGTGTCTTAAATGCAGCGTTCTTTGGAAAGTGCTGGATTATCCTAGCAAAAGGACTGTGTGGGATTGAGAGTTTGTGGGAGAGAATGACTGCGGGTGAAGGAGGCAAAGGAAGGAAACTTAACATCTTTGGCAAGCTTCCTTCATTTGACCTCACCTGGGCAAAAGTTTCTATTTTCACTATATTTGCGCAGATGGGTATTTGTACAGTCAAGCCTGTGAGAACCTCAGTAACCTGGGTTAAATACAGTATATTTTTAAACCTTCTTAAAATCACCCAGAAGTTGGGAACTCATCTCAGCTTTCTCATCAAATCACAAAGTTAACAAGAAGGAACAGGGATTTCAGAAGGCGATGTGAATTCACACTCACGGATTCTTAACCACGAGGGCGAGCCTGGGGTTAATTGGAACCTTAGACTTAAGAGTACTTTGAGATATCATGTTAAGTACGGTATTTAAAACAAAAGCAAAACAAAATGTATAATGTATAGTTTTGAATATCAATTGTAAAAATAAACCTTATAAAAATCTTCCTGAGCAGAGGCGATTTGTAGGAGATAGACATTGTCGTATATACTGGGGTGTCATGAGCAGTGGGAATGTGAGAGTATTTGTCCTGCGGGTGGCATGTTTAGAAAAGCAGGGAAAGGTAAAAACTTTAGGTATTTAAAAGAGAACAGGCAGTGCCTACATTTGGGGGAATCATTTCTATCAGAAGAGAACTCTTCTGGGAAGAGTTAGACTTTCTCAGATATTGACAAGATAAACATCCTCCAGCATCTCGCATTTTCCTATTGCATCAGGCCCCCATGGGTCCCTTGGACTTTCAGAAGTAGTCTCACCAGAATTATTCCATACAGAGGGCTATGACCACAGCTGATCCCACCAGCAGCACATTGGACATGGGACAGTGAGGGACAATGGAGGTCTTTATTATGGAGTTCCTAAGCAAAGAGCCTTTGTTCCATTGGTTGGAAGTTGCACATTCTGTGGCTGTGCTTAGCTACTAGATGACTTGTAGGCATTAGAAGAAAGGTTATGTCGGTCACACATTCACATAAATCATCTGTCCCACACTGATAGAGCACCTATGACTTAGAGTTTTATAAGAATCAAAAGGCGGTAGAATATGGGACTTTCAGGACCTGTGAGATCTTGAGCAATCCTGCCGCCTGTATCATGAGAGCATCAGAATAGTTAGGACTCCAGGATTCCTCCTAAGCTGGAAAACAAGCAAGCAAGGAAGCAAGGGAAACAAAACAAGGCACTACAGTATTCTCGCAATTGGGGGTCTAGCTGGGAGTACATCCCTCCACTGAGCAAGTCGACTCCCAGAGGGACCCTGCCTTTTTTCTCATCGGAGAATTCTAGCTTCATTGTGATACTCCAGCTACCGCAACATAAATCTCACTGAAACAGCATTTTCAGTGTTCTAGTTTATTACAGCCACTTAACAAACAGCATATTCTCTTTCATTCACATGGATACTAAAAATAATCAGATCAAAAGCAACTGTTTGGTAAGCAGCCGGATTTATTGAGGGAAGAGGGCAAAAAGAAGATGAAAAAGAGAATTCTTTTATTTCTCTCACACACCCTAATTGTATGTTGTACATAAATAAAGGTCGCGTAGCTCCTGGGAGTGGTTTTTCAATGGTAGGAGAAACTGTCCTACCTGCTTAAAGGTAGGTAAAGGTAGGTAAAATCCATTGCAAGAAAGCTAGTCTTCATTACACAGAAGAAAAATATTTGATCAAAGTTTGCATCCCGAGATACAGTACAGTCAAGCTATATAGGTCATAACTTAATTTCATGCTGACTGTCCCAGATAAAGGCTGTAAGAGGGAAGATTAGCTCATATGTTTTGCTTTCAGATTCTCTCAGTCAAATCTTAGATCCCCCTTTTCCATCTGATATGACACCCCTGCGTGCTCTCTGCTGATGACATCGCATAAACCACCGAACCCTGTAGGAGACCAAGGCATCCTGGCAGGAGACAAATAAACAGCATTTTGTCAAACTTCCAAAGGTGATGTGCCATAATACACTGAAAAAGCAAACAAACTTGCATGACAATTGGAAACTTAACTTATTCATCACTGGTGTGCAGAAGGCATGAAATATTTTGTGAAATGAGGGCTTTGAATTAGGATAAACATGAACACTTAAGACTGATTAATAGCTACTATATTCAAAGATTTCGGAGATAATATTTCTTAGAGCTGTGGATCAGAATAGAATTGCAAACAGATTAATTAACAATAATGTTTTTGTTTCCATTGCACTGAACCAAGCCGAGTGAGGGAGTTCTACATGAACAAATATTATTTCCCAAGGAAATTGTGTTGCAAGATCTTAGTCAAGGATGTGGCTGTTGGCCAATGTCCAGACATCTGCCATGTCAAAGTTAGAAGAAAACCACTATGTGGTAACAAACAGGGAAACTTACATGAAATGGAAGCAAGTGAGTTTTCTTTCCTTAAGTGCTAACCCAATCTTAGAACACTCTTGCATTATTTTGGGGTGGTAGGGGGTCTGACAGATAATTAACCCAAGGTACTGTTCTCAGAAACTTCTTTTCTCCATGCCATTTGTCATCATTCACCCTGTTTAAGGCTGTGGTATCTCAAGTAATACAGGTTTTCCAGCTTTCAGGGGGCAGTGCTAAAAATAAGATTCCGTTCTCACCCTGCTGGAATTTCATGATTTTTTTTTTCAACTCCCATTTCCTTTTAGTCCCTGCTTGGGCCATAGTGGAGAATTTCTTATAAACAGGACCAAAGGGTATGCATGAGGTAAACTATAGACAGCATTACCCTCTCTCTTTGATGTATAGTCACCATTAATATAAATACAAAAAGACAGAGTAGAGAAAAGGAAGGGTTATAAATTCAAAACAATGCAACCATTCTGAAACTCTGAAGTGCTTTGAATATTGACACACTTAGATTGCCTTATCACTCCTGTGTTTTTTCATTCTGTTATTCATTGGACAATCACTTATCATTTCCTTTATTAATTTTTTTTTAATGTAAGCCCAACGCTATAACCTAGGCAGAAAAACAGATCTGCCCTTATCATCAAGGATCATGCTGCTTTTCTTGAATGGTGCTTCTAAAAGCTGAATGACGGATGTGTTGCAACATAAGAGAACAATACTCTGCATGGTGGAAGACTGGCTTTCTTGAGTGATTTTTCCATGCGTTTCACGGGTAATGTTTGGCCTACGGTCGAGTAATACTTGACCTATACTAATGCCTTGATTTCTCCAATAGCAAAATGCAATCGATAATGTACAGCAATTACCTACTTTGTGGGAATATCAGGGAACTTATGAGAAAGATGATTTTTGCAATTTGGAGGAATAAAACAATGCCATGAAAAAATTATTATATCACATTTATCAGATAAGGAAATAAAAGCAACACATTTTCAAACAAATCCTTTATACTGTAGACATTCTAACTGGAGCTACAAAGTGCATGGGTAAGAATGACTATATCTATGTCTATCATCTGAAGTTGCATTTATATAAAGAAACTATACACTACAGTACTGAACCAGTTATTAAATAATACAGACTACAATGGCTAAAAGTTAGATTAAAACACTGTCATATTTAAAATTATTAAAGAATAAGGGGGGCTTGGGTGGCTCAGTCGGTTAAGTGTCCAACTCTTGATTTCGGCTTAGGTTATGATCTTGTGGTTTGTGGGATCGAGCCCTGTGTCAGGCTCCACAGTGATGGTGCAGAGCCTGCTTTGGGATTCTCTCCCTCTTTCTCTCTCTGTTCCTCCCCTGCTTGCGCTCTCTCTGTCTCTCTCTCAAAATAAATAAACTTAAAAGAATAAAATTATTAAATAATGAACTGTAAATACAGGCAGTAGTTTAAAAGGTAGACTTTTTTTTTTTTTAATGTTTATATGGACTTCTATTTCTTCTTAGGCCAATAACTGCAAAAAACAATAGTAATCTAGAATGCTTATCTCATGTTACCTTACAATTGATACTTAAAAATTCACTAGCCCTTTCTAGCTTAATGGAAAACAACTTATATGGCTTTCCAAATATCATAATATGAATTGAAGGTGATTGAAAGATTCCAGTGGATCTCCTGAAGTCCACATATATTAAGTGATTAAAGTGGTAATTTAATGAGATTGTAGGCCATTTACATTGCCTCAAAAGTCCTAGATTCTTTCTTCTGTGATTATTTATTTATTTATTTATTTATTGAAATTTCATCTTTTAAAAATATAATTTATTGTCAAATTGGCTTACATACAACACCCAGTGCTCATCCAAACAGGTGCCCTCCTCAAACCCATAACCCACCCTCCCACCCCCCATCAACCCTCAGTTTGTTCTCTGTATTTAAGAGTCTCTTATGGTTTGCCTCCCTCCCTCTCTGTTTGTAACTTTTCCCCCCTTCCCTTCCCCCCGTGGCCTTCTGTTAAATTTCTCAAGATCCACATATGAGTGAAAGAATATGATATCTGCCTTTCTCTGACTGACTTAAGAAATTTCATCTTTTTAAAAAGAAAGTTCTTATTTACTTTTGAGAGAGAGAGAGAGAGAGAGAGAGAGAGAGAGAACTAGTGGGGGAGGGGCAGAGAGAGAGGGAGACAGGATCTGAGGCAGGCTCCAGGCTCTGCACTGACAGCCCAGAGCCCATTGCGGGGCTTGAACTCATGAACTGTGAGATCATGACATGAGCCGAAGTTGGACGCTTAAGCTACTGTGCTGCTCAGGCACCCCCTTTTGTGATTAAACTCCTGGTGCCTACATAATGTAGTCAAGCTCTCTCCTCTAGATATACTACTATTTTGAGGTAAGAAACCCCACTAAGGCAACAATTTGAACAAAGAATAATAAAAAAAAATGCTTACTATAGTTGTCACTTGTTTCCTCTTATATAAATAGAATATCTAAATCATAACATTTTAAGCTAAAACAGCACTTTTGAAAGTTCAAATTCTCTTGATCTATAAAAGTAATTTATGACTGCACAGTAGGCAAAACAAAGGTTACCAATCCATGGCCCAAATTATTAAATAGAAAAGACCAAGGTGGGCATAATTATTTTTACATTTCTGACAGATGCAATTTTTCACATGCTAATACTTAATGGCATGATGGGAAGGGTTAGGAGAAGTGGATTGTCACCGAAAGGTGGATGCACTTGTAGAAATTGCTTGGTAGGTTGCAGAAATGAGTTTTGATCTTGCAGATACAGCTCTCTACACAGAAAATCCAATACAGAGTGGAGATATGGACAAAATCCATTCTGCTTGTTTTTACTAGAAATGATTTTGGGGCATGTAGCTGAAGCTTGAACATCTGTTCAAATCAACAAAAATCATTTCAGAAAAGTGGTTTTCAACCAAGAGCAGCTTATACTTTGCAGCTTACCCCCATTCTATGTCCTCAGTTACAGCATCCATCAAAAGAAGGGACTGGATTAAAAACTATTTAAATTTTTGGGGTGCCTGGGTGGCTCAGTAGGTTAAGTGACCGACTTTGGCGCAGGTCATGATCTCATGGTGTGTGGGTTCGAGCCCTGCGTCGGGGTCTATGCTGACCGCTCAGAGCCTGGAGCCTGCTTTAGATTCTGTGTTTCCCTCTCCCTCTGCCCCTCCCCCACTTGTTCTCTCCCTCTCTCTCTCAAAAATAAATAAACATTAAAAAGAAAACAAACTATTTAAGGTCTTTCCAGATCTAAAGTTCTGTATCTTTATTAAAATGAAGTCTTGATAGATTAATGAATTGATAGATATACAATAAAGAAACTATACTGAAATATTAAGTAGACGGTGTGTATGTGGACTTTGTTGTCTGTTTACAATTTTTCATGATAAAATGTTAGAAAATGTAATTCTGATTACAAATATTCTACGTGACTGTGTACTGATATATAAAAATGGATATAGGCATTCACATCATTTAGTATTTACAGGGACCTTTGAGGTATAATTGAATTATTTGCAGCTCTGTTTTGTAGATACAATTGAGAAGGGAAAGGACTTATCTAAGATCACATAACTGGCTAACGGGGGAACTTCTGTTAACAGCCTCTAAGTGGTGGGATTAAAGTTCAAATTAAACAATAACATATATATCCCCTTCAGGAAGTACTCATTTCTAATTGGGGCATTTATTAAATGAGCACAGCCGCATAATCATGACACCATACAGTTTTATAGCATTTTACAAAGTAGTTTCACATACACTGGTTCATCCAATTAATGAAACAAACCCATAAGATAAGTTGGCAGGAAATATTACCTGCATGTTAGCAGGGAGGCCTCCTAAGCCAGAGAAATGTTATGACTTGCTCAGGGTAATAGAATCAATACAGATAAAAGCAGATAAGTGCCTAGAAGCTTGATTATCTGTGCCCTACTGGAAACGTGGAAACTTTGAAGGAAAAGGTGATACAGATTTGACTTATGAGTAACTAGTAATTACATTGGTGACGTAAGAGATGTTTTATGAAGTACCTAGAAAATAAATAAAGACTGTTAGCAAATTTATCTTGAAACATCAATTAAGAGAAAAGACTGCTGTGGGAGCCTGGGTGGCTCAGTCAGTTGAGCGGCTGACTTCGGCTCAGGCCATGATCTTACACCTCGAAGGCTTGGGAGTTCGAGTCCTGCGTTGGTCTCTGTGCTGACAGCTTAGAGCCTGGAGCCTGCTTCGGATTCTGTGTCTCCCTCTCTCTCTTCCCCTCCCCTGCCGGTGTTCTGTCTGTCTGTCTGTCTCTTTCTCTCAAAAACAAATAAACATTAAAAACATTAATTTTTTTTTTTTAAAGGAGAGAAAAGACTGTTGTTACTGTCCAATGACTGAGCCTGGAGTTTCAGACACTGGTGTCAATTCTAAAAAGTTAAAAATGTTTTTAAAAATTAAAAAAAAAAAATTAGGGTTTATCAGCATTTCTCCAATTTTCTAGCAAATGCGATGGTATGGTCCTGAGCATTTTGGTTTGTAAAAAGTGATTCTTGAGATGGTTCATTTATAAATTTGACTAATGCCCTTATTTATACTTAAGGTGATATAATAAAAGTTCATATTGGTTCCTCATGGAAAGGTTCATGGTCCACCACCATGATATCAATCAGGTTAAGCTATTCCTGAAAGAAATATCTCTAGAACTGTATCTGTACCAGCATAGTATGAATATATAGGATTTTATGCTGGCTTTAAACAATGCAAAGCTATACAAACAGAGTACAAACAAAATGAAGGAAAATCGTTTTCAAGCACAACAACAAAATGTTGGTTTGGGATTAAAGAATTTAAACTGGATGGTTTGACTTTATTTTCTTCTATTGATAAAACCTCAAACCGTCCAAACAAAATTTCAATGAAATACAGATTTTCCACTGCATAATTTTATGGAGGAGGGGAAATAAATAAATAATAATAAAACTAAGATGTTCAGTACGGCAAAGTAAAATTATAAGGTTGATTTCACTTAGCTCATTAAATATTTATTTAATCATATAATTAATGATATAATTATTATATTATCATGGTGTACAATGCTTTTAGGAAAATAAGGATGAGTTAGATGTACATGCATGCAGATTTAATTCTAACTGTAAGCTAGCTACCTATTTGTCATTGGTCAAATACAGGTTTGTACAGGTGATTATACCAGTACATACATGGCAGCGAATCCTTATGATAAGAGAAAGTCATACATGCATAATAAGAAATCTTATGCAATTATAGGTCCTTAACACGTTAAATATGAGTAAAGAATTTAGAATATGGCAGAATAAAAATTCCTTTGAAATTGAATGACACAGCCAGGCTCTAAGAAGAATGCCATTCCACACTTAAGGGACGCTGACCCTGCATAAATTCACTGGCGAATTTTCTTTTCTCCTAATGTCTTCACTAATCCGTGGCAGAATGTAGAATGTCGGCACGTTAAAAATCTGAGGGAAAGGCATTAGTTTCCTCATTTCCCATCACTTTAATTGAATGTGTAGTGTATATACGGAACTGTAATTCTGTCCAGAGGTTGTTTGTCAAGCCACGTTTTTATTGTAATTACCTGATTTGTTCAGCTTTAATCGTATTTACTTTTGAAGGTCAGCTGTCCTGCTCAGACATGGTTAGTTGAAGCAGGGAAAAATATGTAACACCCACAGGCAGAAAGCCTAAAAGAAAGAACAAGGAGAAAGAGTACAGTCTTTCCATTTGGACACGAAAACAAAGTAAAATTGTCACCTACAAATTACCGTAAGCTGAAAGATCATATTATTTTCTTTCACATCGTTACATTTCATATTCACTTTTACCATTTGATACTAACTTGTCACTTTGGGGGGAGGAGACTCAGAGCTCTCCTTTGGGGATTTATTTACCTTTATTCTTTTAGTGCCAGCCATAATGACTTCTTCACAATTGACACATGGGAGAGAAAGCTGAAAAAATGAACAGCGCCTTTCCTTTTCTTGGTTTCCACTTGGAAAACTTAGGTCAATTTCCCATCATATTTCTTTTATTTTTATTTTTATTTATGTTTTAATTTTTAATGCTTATTTATATTTAAGATAGAGAGAGAGAAAAAGAGAGAGAGAGGGAGAGAGAGAGAGAGAGAGAGAGAGAGAGAGAGAAACAGAGGGTGAGCAGGGGAGGGACAGAGAGAGAGGGAGACAGAATCCAAAGCAGGCTCCAGGCTCTGAGATGTCAGCACAGAGCCTGACATGGGACTCAAACTTACTAGCGGTGAGATCATGACCTGAGCTGAAGTCAGGCTCAGGTCTGAGCCACTCAGGTGCCTCCCCCAGTCCCCATCGTATTTCTATGTATTGAGAAAGCCTTTCCAAATTCATACTCAAATTTTTGTAGGAAGGAGGAGTTTTAACCTCATGATTCTAACTCATGCCACAGATCTTCAGGACGAGTATTATAACCCTTTAACATCGATTGCAAATACTTATGAGGTGAACATCAACTAAACTTGTGGTAATCATTCTGTAAATATATGTATGTATGTTGAATCATTGTTCTGTACACTTTAGACTTATATGGGGCTGTACATCAATCATATTTTAACAAAACTGAAACAAACAAAAATTGCAAATACTTATTAAGTTTCTGATGCGGCCACTTATAATTTAATATGAAGCAAATTATTTGATCGTGTCTTGAAACTTTTATCAGCAGGGAACCACTTAGCTGGTGGCTTCATCGCAAAGTAATATTCTTAATGGTATGAAGGATAAGAAAAAGAATGGGGCGCCTGGGTGGCGCAGTCGGTTAAGCGTCCGACTTCAACCAGGTCACGATCTCGCGCTCCGTGAGTTCGAGCCCCGCGTCGGGCTCTGGGCTGATGGCTCAGAGCCTGGAGCCTGTTTCCGATTCTGTGTCTCCCTCTCTCTCTGCCCTTCCCCCGTTCATGCTCTGTCTCTCTCTGTCCCAAAAATAAATAAATGTTGAAAAAAAAAATTTATAAAAAATTTATAAAAAAAAAAAAAAAAAAAGAATAGTAAGTTGAAGGTGATTAGTATTACTCAGCAATTGTAACTGGTATAGGGGAATCTCTGGCAGGATCCAACGGGAAGCGTCAAAGCAACCAGTCATTTTTTGTACAAGGCAATTAGAAGATATCCAACAGAATTGTAGCCCAAAGAGGGAACAATTTCAATACAAAACTAGCCACCGCATAGTCCAGTTATCTATTGCTGTGTCACAAGTAACTCCTAAACTCAGTGGGTAAAACACCAATGATTATTTTGCTATATATTTTATAGCTGGGGAGTTGATTCAGCTCAACAAGGTGGTTCTGGCTCTCTCATGTATTTACAATCTGACAATGACCTGCACTAGGGCTGTTTAAGAAAAAGCTTCCCCCTCACATGTCTGGGACCTCAGCTGGGGCCGTCAGCCAGAACACCTACATGTGGCATCTGTATGTGACCTGGGCTTCCCAGCATGCTTACTGTGGCCCCAGGACAAGCATCTCAAGAGAAGCAGGCAGGAGTTATATTGTCTTTTGTGACTTAATCTCTGAAATCACACAGCACCAAAGAATGACACTTCTACTACAGTGGCTTTCCTTTCCTTACAGGGAAGAAACATGGACCTCGCTTCTCTAAGGGAGGGATTTTTTTATTAAATTCTTTTTAACGTTTTTATTTATTTTTGAGACAGAGAGAGACAGAGCATGAGCAGGGAAGGGGCGGAGAGAGAGGTGGAGACACAGAATCTGAAGCAGGCTCCAGGCTCTGAGCTGTTAGCACAGAGCCCGACGCAGTGCTCGAACTCATGGAGTGTGAGATCATGACCTGAGCCGAAGTCAGACGCTCAACCGACTGAGCCACCCAAGCGCCCCTCTAAGGGAGGAGTTTTAACATCATACTGGAAGAAGAGCACATTGGTTGCAAGGTCCTGTTGAAGCCTCATCTCGGATAACAACAGACTGTCACAAAGACCAGCCCTGCAAGCTCATCAGAATTGTAGTTTAAAGCAACTTCTAGGGCGCCTGGTGGCTCAGTTGGTTGAGCGTCCGACTTCGGCTCAGGTCACGATCTCAAGGTTCCTGAGCCCAGCCCCTGTACTGACAGCACAGAGCCTGGAGCTGCTTCGGATTCTATGTCTCCCTCTGTCTCTGTCCTTCCCCCACTCACACTGTCTCTCTCTGTCTCTCAAAAAAATGAGTAAATGTTTAAAAAAGATAAAAATAAGTAAATTAAAAAAATAATAAAGCAACTTCTATAATAACTCCCAAGTGAGCATTGACTACAGGCTATAGGTAGCACTTTAACAGCTGAGAATGACTGTAGTGTTTAACAAGTACTCGAAAACATATATATATATATATATATATATATATATATATATATATATATGTTTATACACACACATATATGTGTGTGTGTGTGTGTGTGTGTATGTTTACATTTTTAGTCTTAATAAGGACGTTGTACTTCTTGTACCTTCTAATTCTGACAGATTTTGCTCTATTTATTTTGATACTAGATTATTAGATACATATACGCTGATAATGTTTTTATCTGTTCAGGATTTTATTTCTTTTCTTTTTTTTTTTTTTTAAATTTTTTTTTTCAACGTTTATTTATTTTTGCGACAGAGAGAGACAGAGCATGAACGGGGGAGGGGCAGAGAGAGAGGGAGACACAGAATCGGAAACAGGCTCCAGGCTCTGAGCCATCAGCCCAGAGCCTGACGCGGGGCTCGAACTCACGGACCGCGAGATCGTGACCTGGCTGAAGTCGGACGTTTAACCGACTGCGCCACCCAGGCGCCCCCAGGATTTTATTTCTTTATCCTTATTCACTTCACCTTAAAATGCTTTAGTTGGATATTAACAATTGCTATAGTAGCTTACCTTTTATTAACATCTGCATTTATCACTTCTATTTCTTTGATTTCAAATCTTTTATGCAGTTCTGTTTTAGGTAGGTTACTTTTAAGAGCATAGAGTTGGATTTATTGCCTTAGGTATTTTAAAATCTGAGCTAATTATTCACCCTTTTAAGTAGTGAGTTTAGCTTTTTTTGTATTTATTGTGATTATGGTGTATGTGAGCATGTATTGACTTTTTTTCTGCTTGGTAAATCTTGGAATTTATTCCTGTATCCCACTTGTAGCTCAGAATCTAGAGATTACTTTTCTGCTGTTTTAATTTTTAGTATTTAATGTTTGACATACAGTTGTAGGTAAAAGTTTTCAGGCAAAATCTAAAATTATTTTGTACTTCTGTTGTCTTATAGTATATGATACAGAACCTTTTCTGTTTAAATATCTATTTAGCACATTTCCAATTAATGATATTAGTCAAAATTTTAGCGTTGTCTTTCTGACACCAATGGTTATATTAAAATGTTAATCTTTTAATTTATTAAAATGTCAATTTCTCTGTTTTATTGTTTTTTTTTCTGGGACTCCATGCTTATTGTTTAATTGTTATTAAAAAATAAACATTCTATAGCAATTCTTCCACTGGTAAAATCTCTTAGTCTTACTCTCTCTGAACATGTTTTTTATTTTATACCCAACCTTGCAGAATAGCTTGTGTAAATATTTATAGGCTGATATTTATTTTTCCCTTAGCAACTTAAGATATTATTCCATTGTTTTCTGGCATCTATTTCTTTCTTGTGAGATGGCTTCCAAATGTCATATTATTATGTTTGAGTTTGAATATAATCTTTCAGGACACCTGAGTGGCTCAGTCGGTTAAGAGCCTGACTCTTGGTTTCAGCTCAGGTCATGATCTCAGGGTTCGTGGGCTCAAGATCCAAGGAAAGGGGAAGGGAAGGAAAAA
Source organism: Puma concolor (assembly GCF_028749965.1). NCBI lineage: Eukaryota > Metazoa > Chordata > Mammalia > Carnivora > Felidae > Puma > Puma concolor. The sequence continues at coordinate 19,671,599 of NC_141671.1, forward strand.
TAAGACAAAAAACAGAGAGGAAGACAAACTATAAGAGGCCTTTATATGCAGAGAACAAACTGAGGGTTGCTGGAGGGGAGAGAAGTGGGGATGTGTTAAATGGGTGATGGGCATTAAGGAGGACACTTGTTGGGACGAGCACTGGGTGTTGTATGAAAGTGATGAATCACTGGGTTCTGCTCCTGAAATCAATACTACCCTGAATTTAAACTAACCTGAATTTTAAAAAAGGAAAAAAAAAAGTGTGGAGCCTGCTTGGTTTTCTCTCTCTCCTCCTCTCTCTGCCCCTCCCCCACTTGCATTCTCTGTGTCTTAAGAAAAAAAGAAACACTTGAATATAATCTTTCTTTCTCTAATAACTTTTAACGTTTTTCTTCAATATTCTATTATTTTAACACCAAACATCCAGAGGGGCACTTATTTTTGTCTAAACTGTTTGATTCTCAAATGGTTCTTATCATTTATGTATTGATGTCTTTCTTCAATTCCTGAAAACCCACCTATTATCTTCATAAACATCAACATTCTATCATCTCTTCTTCTAGATCATCTATTTGACAGCATGAAGGTTAATATTAAAGATTGTGGCTTCTGATAATCATGTTAAGTTCTAACATTTTCTGCTTGTCTATTTTAGTTTCCTCATCTTCTACCAGAATAATGTTTCTAAGTCATTGGCATGATCCCACTACAAATTCTTTTTGAATAGACACATCCTGCAGGATAAAACCTGAGTCCTGGTCCATGTAGAATTGGTCTATGAACCCTATGTAGGATTTGGCCTAACTAAAATGCTTAAACTTAATTTTCCACTAATTTAATATTTAAAATTTCAGCTGAAATCAAATTAACTTATTCATTGCCTTCTGAACTTACCACAGGCTTTTCCATTGCCACATATTTTTGAAGGTTGTTGCCTACTTATCGAAATACTTTACTTCATGGAGAAGCATCCTACTCATTATCTGGAAGGATTGCCTTCACCATGAAGAAAACCCATGTAGAAGTAATTTCTGCTTATTCTGTATTCTTTTAAAGCTGATGTGTTGTTACAGAATGAATACAACGTGTAGGGTTGAAGTTGACAGATTGTAGGGCCAGATCGCTTGAATTTAAACCCAGTTCTTGCATTGATGTACTATCTTAAAAATATCACCTAACCTGTGTCTCTAGTTCCAAATCTGTAAAATGGGATTAAGAGAATTATTTCTCTCATAGGGTGCTTTTGAGTGTTAACAAGTTAATATAAGCAAATTCTCCTAAAACAGTGATTAACATGTAGCATATACTAGCACTGATATGTTTTCTGATATGTAGAGCTATATTGGACATCCTTGTCTGCCGCATTTTGGGGTGAATGTTTCTCCTCTACTTCTGAGCATTATTTATAAGTAGAGGAAACTTAGTTGGCTGTAAATCCTGACTTTCTTGTTTTCCTTTACTCACTTTGCCCTGGGGAATGTGGACTGACTCCCAAAATTTCCTCTTGGGGCTCAGGTTACCACAGAGAATAAACATTTTATTTTGCCCCCTCTTAAGTTTATTTATTTATTTATTGAGAGGTGGGGAGGGGCAGACAGAGACAGAGAATCCCAAGCAGGCTCTGCATTATCAGCCCAGAGCCCAATGCAGGACTTGATCCCATGAACTGGGAGATCATGACCTGAGCTGGAACCAAGAGTCGGATGCTTAACCAACTGAGCCACCCAGGTGCCCCTTTATTTTGCCCTTCTTGAGGCAGTTCCTGCCCTTATAGAGGGATGGGGTGAGATGGGGAAGCCAGCCCTGGTCACTGTCACTATAACTGGGTGGAAATATCCACCAGATACTGAATTTCTCCCATCTGATCCATTTGGCTTCCACCCCGAATTAGTTCACCACCTTAACTTTTATCAGCAATGATGTTTATTTCTGGAGCACATGTGCCGTGCTCTGTTTTATACTTTGCAAAGCTTTCAAACTCAGGAAGTGATAGGAGTCCTCCCTTCAGAGACCCTACCACCTCCATACCTTAATGACAGTAGATGATAAGATAAATATTTCCTAGAACCAATGACAAGTGTTATGATTCTACCAGATGAGAAATAGTAGACGGACTTAAATACATTTCAGTTAAAATTCCTTCCTGAAAAGGTAAATAATACCTTACAGAGTTAGTATCAGTAAACGAAACTTCAAACTACAACAAGAAAGCTCCATAAAGTACCGGGTAGTTATTCATAAGATTTGAGAGACAGCTGGATGGCAGCATTATTGATTTTTAAAGCTCTCTATCCTTTAGTAAAATATGATTATTTAATTTACGTCCTTAACACCATTTAAATCACAGCCATCCAACCTTGGCTCTTTTTGCTCTTAGAGGGAATAGCAGTAGGACATTAGAGGAGATGCCAACTTGGACCAGCACTGGCTAGAACAGTCCGAAATAGGTGTTAAAAAATTGACACTGTGAGCTAGGACAGAGTAAGCTTAACGATGCTCCTGAGTTATTGGCAAATACTTTTAATCATGACTATTGTCAGCCAGGCCTATAAATCGTTCCATTCACTTTTCTTATGGCATTGTAAAATAAAAATACCAAGATAATTCAGATGTTTACTTTAATGTTTCCCTGAATCAAGTCTTCATGGACATGACTGACAAAAATCTAAGAATCTTGGGCTAGTGTATATACATATATTTTTTCCAAGGATAAGAGATTTAATATGGTTGATATTTTAATATATTCTTCAGCAACTACAGAATAAAATGATTTGTATACCACAGTATGAAATGGGAACATTTTGATTTCTGATATGGATGGCTGCTAGTATCTGAATCAATCAAGGCTTATTCAAAAAATCAGAAATCACTCCCTTTCTTAAAAGCAGAGGGAATTTAATGTCGGGATTTGCAATGATGACGAGAGAGCTGAGGGGTTAAAGAGGAAATGGTAAGGCAGCACAGAGATTGACAACAACAACAAGAAGCAACTATAGAAACAGCCACTCATAGGCCCAGGTACCATGGAGGCTGTGATCTTGCCAGACGTCAGAGCCTCTCCAGAATCATCTGCAACCATGAAGGGAGGGGTGGTCTCATGGTAGATGGGGTTCCAGAGGAGACAAACACTGGTGTTGTTAGAAAGATATCACACACTGAAAGCAAGAAAGGGAGAGATGGCTTGGCTTCTCTCCTTTCCCTCTTCTCCAGTCTTCCACTAGCACCAATATTTAGCTTGGCCACGTATTGGCTATGTCAAGCTAAATAACGAAGAATCCTGGAAATATTCTTCCCAAAGGCAAAGACCAGATAGGGAAGAAAACCGAAAGATCAAACAGAAAAAGGGACTCATACAGTGCTCCTTCAGTATCATGGTGATGCAGATAAAATTTATGATGGATCTGGGAATCCAGCTCTGCCAAAGTCCATGGAGTTTCCCAAACTAAGTTGTGTCTTGCTTCTGTGCATTTCCCAAGCTGTGTCCTTGCCTGAAATACTTCTTTTCTCTCCATCTACTTGGGAGACAACTACTCATCTTTTAGGATTTGCCACTCTGAGACCTTTCCTGACGACCCACCCCTGATCCTGGTAGAATTAGATTACTTCTCCTTTTCTGCCACTAATGTACTTTCTCTATATGTCTACCATAGTGCTTCATCATTATAATTAACGTATCTACTCTCTTTTACTAAATGGTAAGCTCAAGAGAGCAGGTTTTTTTTCCTTTGTTTCAATGTCTATAGTACTTACCATAGTGCCTGGCCTATAATTCTGTGCATAAGTAGTTAATGAGTGAGTAAATGATTAGATGGACGATATGTGGGGTCCCAGCAGATCTTAATAACTATTCACTAGTGACCTGCTTTGGCAGCCTAGTGTTTCCACTACCATTCCATCCACTCCTCCCCTGATATTCAGATAAATTTTAACAAAATAAATAATTGCCAAGATGACAGAAATCCTTTTCTTCCTTCAAAGACTCTTCATCTGGGGCGCCTGGGTGGCGCAGTCGGTTAAGCGTCCGACTTCAGCCAGGTCACGATCTCGCGGTCCGTGAGTTCGAGCCCCGCATCAGGCTCTGGGCTGACAGCTCAGAGCCTGGAGCCTGTTTCGGATTCTGTGTCTCCCTCTCTCTCTGCCCCTCCCCCGTTCATGCTCTGTCTCTCTCTCTGTCCCAAAAATAAATAAATGTTGAAAAAAAAAAATTCAAAGACTTCATTAAACTCCTACTTGGCTTGAGGAATGTATAATCTAACTGACTCTTTGGTTGATTACAAACCAATTTATTTGGGTTTTTGTTTTGTTCTGTTTTTGTTTGTTTTCTCTCTCTCTCTCTCTCTCTCTCTCTTTTTTTGCATGGGACAGCAATAATATATATTAAAACAATCTGTGTCCAGATTAATCTATTTTTAAAATTTTTTAAATGTTTTATTTACTTTTGAGAGAGAGAGAGAAGGTGTGAGCAGGTGAGCGGCAGAGAGAGAAGGAGACACAGAATCTGAAGCAGGCTCCAGGCTCTGAGCCATCAGCAGAGAGCCCAATGCAGGGCTCAAACCCACAAACTGTGAGATCATGACCTGAGCCGAAGTGGGACACTTAACCAACTAAGCCACCCAGGCTCCCCAGATTAATCTATTTAGCTATAAAATTGAGTAGGTACTAGTGTTTTTTTTTTCTCAAAATTATTATCCCATAAGCAGATCACAAGTTGGTAAAACATTTATATATGGACACTCTTCTTTGACATAAAACTGAACCTACAACTGTGCTGCTTTTTTTTTCACTGATTGAGTCAATTGAGCTATTTCTTGCTAAATGACACTAAGACAGCATAGTTAATACAGCATTTGAAAAATTCTTTTATTATATCCCTAATGCAATAACGATGGATTTCACAAATGCACTTGTTAATGAGTGAGGCATTCTTTTTTTCAGACAACAATAGTGTAAAATTGGATGGGTAAGAAGATCCTACAATAAGTATTGAGTTTGGGATGGCAGTTTTATGTTTGTTTGCTTGAAGGTTGGAAGAAAAAACAGTGAAGCAAAGCCTGATTATTATGTATGTGCAAGAAAATCCTCACGGGCAGAGACCCCATAATATTCTTATTTTAGGCAATGTGTGTTTGCTCACACAACTTTAAATTCAGTGAGTAATTCAATGGCCGTTTTTTGTTCCAATCTAGATAATTCCTTGGTCTCCTCAGTTGGCTCTAATCAAATGAACACAAGCTGTCTCTTCCCCGTCTTACATCCACCAGCAACATAATCTATACTGCCCTGTACTGTCCACACCAAACCCTCATGACCTTAACTACAGAAGACATGCTTTTGCAAGTCTAATGCTCATAATAGTCAACATCTTGCTAATACTTATTAACATCTTTAAAACCTTGTGTGTGACCATAGCTAAATAGGCATTCAGTTGAGCCACCCAAAATATGTTTAAATGTCCACTTACCATTCAAACATTGTTAAGTTGAATGCAAATCATGAGCTGTGGTCTATGAGAAATCTTCTTTGCTGAGAATTTGCATGTGAGGTGGGTATAAGGAAAGTCAAAAACAATATTTTTAATATTTATGCCATTTTAAGTGTACAAGAAAACTTCGAAACTTCTAAGGATTGAATAAAAAAATAAGTAAAATGAAGTAAATCATCTTCGTTTCATAATGCGGGAAAGTTTTGACAGTTTACAAGAGCGTCAACTTCTGAAACTTATACTGTTATTTGTGGTAAATTTTAACTGAAACACTGCTTCTGATTTAACATGATGGTATTTCCCAATGGCATTTTTATTTTTAAGTTCCCATTCTCTCTATTAAATACTCAAGCCAATGTTATTTGCATCAAATATTGCACTTCCCCTAGAGATTTGCTTCCAGGCCCTTCTATTTTGTCAACTCTCTAATCCAATTTGATATCACGAATTCCACCCTTAAGTCAAATGGTTTGGCAAAGGAAGACTTTTTGGGGTAAGATTTAAATAGTAATGACAAATATTTTGAAATATTTAACAGTCAAAACTTTTAAGGCATTTTTTTTTTCAAATGTGTAAAAGAAACAAAAAACACTTAACAAAACAACAACAGTGAAAAGTCATTGTACTAAACAGAGATAGTCAACAGCTGGTAGAAAATTGACTTGAACTTTGTCCAGAGACAATAGAAAAAAGGAAATTAAAGGCTTCAAATTGCTTATAGCAGGCCAGAGTAAATCCAACTGCTTTTGGGGGTCATTTAAACATCTTGAACAATTTTCTAAAGATTTTTGGTTCAAGAAGCCCAAAAAGAAGATTTTTCTCAAGCACTGCTCTCCTCTTATTGTATTTCATGAGAAATTTAATCCATATGTTTCTGATTCATTTATAGTTAAGTCATCAAACAGTTCTTGTGCAAGAGCTATTTGATTTCTAAGAAATCATTTGAGCCCTTTATAGAAATCTGCTCATTTTCTTTGAAGTAAGTTTTGCCAAACTAAAAATACTTCACTTGATGTTCTAAACTGAGCTTTTAAGTTTTTGTGCAATCGTAGAACTTGAGATTTTAGAAGAGATATTAAATGTAATTCAGCCAATCGAAAGTAGAATATCTCTTAGCAGTATTTAGAACATAAAATTTCCATTGTCTTTTGATCATTTTAAATGATAGGGAATTCAATATTTGAGAAGAAATCATTTCCCAGCATGTTTTACCTCCCTTGTCCTGGCACAATAATTTAGCATTCATAATATAAGGCTATGTCTGGTTGTGTGTGTGTGTGTGTGTGTGTGTGTGTGTGTGTGTGTGTGTGTGATGACTTATTCATTCCCCTTTCTCAGGTCCTTCCTACTACCCGATTGCTATCTTGACTTCATTTTAAGACATCTTAAGATAACTTGGGAATTTAACTGAGGTAGAGAGACTATCTTGAGTTTGAAACACTAGTTTATCTTACAAAGGCTTCATTTCAATTGTTTTTCTTTGTTTAAGTATGTAATAGACCTAGATATATATCTTCCATAAATATTTCTCTTTAGTCCATATAGTATGCCATAAGAAAATCCTACTGTATGAATGGGTAAACTACATTTCAGAAAATTAATTAGTTTTAATGAGGTTACACGACTCTTTGGGAGCTCTTGTGTTCAAACCCAGGTCTCACTGACTCCGAAGTCATGGTCCTTTCTTCTACATCGAACAGAATTCCAATTAAAGTTTCCTCATAAAGTCTTTCTCTACGAGAAGTAGGTAAAGCAAAATTAATTGAGTTTTACACACCTACATATTTTACCGCCTCAGAATTGTCTAATTACATTTTAGGTTGAGTTGCATGAAACTATTGTAAAAGATATACAATGTCTACAGTTTTATGACCCACTTTAGGACATAGATATACTTGACCCCATGTTTGCAGTAAGTTTTATAGTAGAAAATTTCTACTATACATTAGTGTGTACATTAGCTCAGTAGGTTAATGATCTTGTTTATATTAAAAAATGTTATCTTAAGAAGTTAGAAGAGAAAAACCAAGATGTTTGTCCTAGTGTAAGTACCTAACTGAATAGATTCCTCAAAGTTTAAGTACTTAACTAACCAGATAAACTCAAGTGCAGATTATGTATGTGATACCAAGCTTTAGAATCCTTTCTTCTCTGAATTCACTTTATATATTGAGGACCAACAAAGTGCCAAACACTGGGCTTAGGACTTGACATAAAAAGATGAATAAGTCACTGTGCCCTTTTCAAAGAGTTTTCAGTTTTCTTTGTTTCTTTGTTTCCCTTTCTTTCTTTCTTCTTTCTTTCTTTCTTTCTTTCTTTCTTTCTTTCTTTCTTTCTTTCTTTTTTAAAAGACATAATCATTCTCTCATATTGTGGGTCAAGCTTTTACATCTTGACTTCCTGGCTCTGTATCTTTCTTTTTTTCTTCTTTTAACTGTCTCTTAATTCCTCGATGAACCAATGATTTTCTAGTAGAATATGTGGTCTCTCTCATTTCCTTTAAAAAATACATATTTATATGGGGTGCCTGGGGCCTCAGTCGTGTGAGCATCTGACTTTGGCTCAGGTCATGTGAGTCACAGTTTGTGAGTTCAAGCCCTGCATCAGGCTCTGTACTGACAGCTCAGAGCCCGGAGCCTATTTTGGATTCTGTGTCTCCCTCTCTCTCTGCCGCTTCCCCCACTTGCACTCTGTCTCTCTCTCAAAAATAAATAAACATAAGAAATTTATTATATATATATATATATATATCTTTATAATATGCTTGTTTCTGTTTTCATGACAACTGTAAAATCTCTCTCGCAGAATGCATCCTTGTTGCAAGTAAGCTGTGAATTCTAATTTCAGGGTTAAGTATGTATTATTGCTCAAGTTAATCAGCAGAACCTGATGTTTTCCTTAGACAAATAATATCATCCATCCTCTGTATAATGAAGTTTTCAAACAATCTGCCTCAGTATTAGAATATTTAAAAAGTAAAAACCAAAATATCATACTACCTGCTGTAATTATTAACATATTGATATTTAAAGGTAATTTAATCCCAACCTTCATTCAACATTTATTATGCCTACTTTATTATGGACAGAAAAAAGTTGCAAAAGAAACTTTGAGGGAATGATACATTCAAAAGCAATTTTTAAAGAGAAGAATTGGATAATATGAAAGAAAATAAGCAATAACAATGCATGTATACGGAATATACTTATAGTGGTAGATTTGATTGATCATTAGATTATTGTGATAATTATAATTTAAGGGAGAATAAGCTATATAGCCTGGCAAAATACAGTAGTAGAACATTTTGATACAGTGGATAAAAATAGGATGAGAGTAGATATATTTTCTAGGCAAGGAATATGGACTGAGATATTATAATTGACTGAAATCAAATGTGTCAACAGGAGTTATAGAATCAAAAACTGTAGTGTATAAGGTGCCTTAGAGATTACCACATCCAGACATTATGAATTTGCAGAATTAAATAAAAGCTCCAGGGCTTTCCAAGTAGTTTCCACTGTAGCTGGGACTGGATTCCAAGACCCAGAGGTCTAAATTCAATGCTTTCTTCCATTTATATGATTTATGTTGGCTTGTTTAGGGTGTGTTGGAGGGAGTAGAAGCTGAGAGAAAAATGGGGACTTTGAAGACTGACTCTACAATCATATTCACTAGTGAATTCCAAACCATAGTACTATCTATATGATATAGGAAAAAGATGTGTGAAAATCTTGAAACAGAAATCCGTCCAAGAGTGTGAAAGGAACACATTATCCATTCACTTAAAAGTTCCTATTTTAAAAAAAAGAATCCAAAGTGAAATTTCACAACTAACTTTGCAGTGTAATAATGAGTTTAACTGGGAATAAAAATGTTTGCTTGCGGATCAGACAAGTTTAAGATCCAGGCAAGAAAAAACTTGAAGGTGGGTGGAGTAAGGGAAACCTTGGCAGTGGTTTTGTATTGATCTTGAGTATTAAATATGGATTGTGTGTATCAGTACGTATAATATCATCCTCAACCTAATCAAAGGCGGTCTTATTTGTGAAACTATAATTAATGGTCTTTTAATTTATGATATCAGGGTGCCAAGCCCGTTTAAAACCGTAGAGAAGGAGAAATCATCATTTGGGAGCTTTGCAAAGGATGCCGTAAGAACTGTTACAACTGGTTTCAGACTTGGAGGAAGGAATAAAAGTGGGGCAAGTTTTCACAGGATGTTATTTATTTATTTTAATAAAAAAAATTTTTAACGTTTATTCATTTTTGAGAGACAGAGAGACGGAGCATGAGCGGGGAAGGGGCAGAGAGAGGGAGACACAGTATCTGAAGCAGGCTCCAGGCTCTGAGCTGTCAGCACAGAGCCAGACGTGGGGCTCGAACTCACAAACTGAGAGATCCTGACCCCAGCCGAAGTCGGATGCTCAACTGACTGAGCCACCCAGGTGCCCCTTCACAGGATTTTAGAGCAAGTTTTCAAATGGTTAAAAATGATAAAGTAAAAAAAAAAAAAAAAATTACCTTAACTGGATAGTCAGGCAGGGGACTGGTTTTATGAATAAACTGTTATTTTTTCTTCTAACTTACAATTCTCATTTTAAAATATTTACTTTTTTTATGAGACCCCTGGGTGGCTCGGTGGGTTAAGCGTCCAACTTCAGCTCAGGTCAAGTACTTGTGGTTTGTGAGCTTGAGCCCCGTGTCAGTCTCTGTGCTGACAGCTCAGAGCTTGAAGCCTGCTTCGGATTCTGTGTCTCCCTCTCTCTCCGCAACCCCCTATTCATGCTCTCTCTCTCTCTCTCTCAAAAATAAACATTAAAAAATTAAAAAATTAAATTAAATTTTTTTAAATTACTTTTTTAAATGCCATTAAAAATGTTACAAGTTACTCAGTTGTCATAATGTAAGATTTGTTAGCAACAATTTATAAATTGTGGAAGAAATTGAAGCATCAAGATTGCGGAGATCTATATTTCTTTATAGTTGTTTTTTATAAACCCTCAAATACAAACTCTCACAGGAACCCAGAATCCAATAAGAAATGAAAGGAAGTGGAAAGATAAAGAGAAGAAGGAGTTAAAGAAGAAATCACCTACCTTAAAAATAATAATATTTTATTCTGTTAACGATTACATTATTGGAAACATAGAGACAAAATGGGAGGAAAACCTAACCGCTGGAATATAGCTGTTATCTTTTGCCTTGTAGAGGAGCAATTGAGACTCAAGTCTTCGTTTTGTCATTGGGTAGAACTAAGCCAGAACCCAGGCGCAAGAACCTAAGTTCAAGGACTCCTGTTTTGTTACAGGGCTTCCTCCTTATACTAGAATGGTAATGGTCAGTTCCAATAACAACAATAATTTGATTTGCTTTTACAAATACAACTCGGATAGTTGTAACTCGAGTGTAATCGATGCTTTCAGATACTGTGACGACCAGAGCGTCATTTTAAGTGGCATATTTGTGTACGTCCTGATTATTACAAGTAGTAGGTTTTGGCAAGATTTCCGTATCTCCTAGGCATCCTTACATATATTATCGCCATAGAGCCTTTCATCAACCCCTTGAAAGAGCCAAATAAAAATGAATATCAGGAAAATGTAGCTTTTCTTCTAAGGGTACAGTGTTGGTAAGTAGCAGAGTTAGAACTTGAACCCAAACGTCCTGGAACCCACTGCACATTTCTTTCAGTGTTCTAGTCACAGTAATGGAGGGAAGCGGCCAGAAAGATAGAACACTAAACTCTTGAAATTGTTGTCAAAGTCTCTATAAATCTGTCACTACAATACTGAGAGTAAAGAAACACATCTTTCTGATTTTACAAGGCAAACACAAATGCTGGAGTCATATCGTTTTAACTGAGATACATAATTACTAAAACATAAATGCACTGACTCTGAAGTCACTCAAATCTGGATACAAATGCCTAATTTTCACTGTCTATGTGAGTTGTCTCCGACTCTTACCCATAGTGTAGGAACATCACAGCGATCAGGCTGACTTTTGTTTGAACAGTGAGGCTTGAGTCTGAGAGTACTTTGTCAGAGTGAGCAAACTAAAACAAAACTAGGGGCACCTGGGTGGCTCAGTCGGTTGAGCATCTGACTTTGGCTCAGGTCATGATCTTACCGTTTGAGAGTTTCAGCCTTGCATCGGGCTCTCTCCTGTCAATGAAGAGTCCACTTTGGATCTTCGGTCTCCCTGTCTCTCTGCCCCTCACCCACATTTTTCTGTCTCTTTCAAAAGTAAATAAACATTAAAAAAAAGAAGAAGAGGAAAACTAATGCATGAGGGAGCTTAGACAGCCTAAGTCTCCCAACCTTAGGTCCAGGGTGACTGACTACAAGCATTTCCCAGCATGAAAAAATTCTAATGTTATCTAAAGTATTAAATATAATTATATAACACATTTACATGGAACTGGCATATTTATACAGTTCTTCTAATTACCCCATGATAATCTTCTTTAAAAAAAACAAAAAAGAAAAAACCAGGAAGTCATGTGATAGTTACCACATGCCAGACCAGCAAAATACTCAAATTCTGATTGAACAGTATTTACCCAATGGTGATACTACTTGGTGATGAAATACTACTTGGTGATGAAAAATACTAGTTGGTGATGAAAAAGAACGAAATCTTGCCGTTTCCAACAATGTAGATGGAACTGGAGGGTGTTATGTTAAGTGACATAAGTCAGAGAAAGACAGATATCACATATGTGGAATTTGAGGAACTTAACAGATGATCATGGGGGAAGGGAAGGAAAAATAAGATAAAAACACAGAGGGAGGCAAACCATAAGAGACTCTTAAATAAAGAGAACCAACTGGGGGTCGATGGGGGGAAAATGGATGGTGGGCATTAAGGAGGGCACTTTTTGGGATGAACACTGAGTGTTATACGTAAGTAATGAATCCCTGGGTTCTACTCCTGAAGTCAAGACTACACTGTATGTTAACTAACTTGAGAATAACATGTATGTGTATATATATATATATATATATATATATATATATATATGATAATGAGTGCTACACTATTTTTCTTGATTGCAAAAATATTTATATTGGGGATGCCTGGGTGGCTCAGTCGGTTAAGCCTCAGCCCCATGTTAGATTCACCGCCTCCCTTCTCTGTCTATGCCTCTTGCCCACTCATGCTCGCTCTCTCTCTCTGTCTCTCAGAACTAAATAAATAAATACATAAACACTTAAACAAAAATATTTATATTTTACTTCTTTCTTGAGCATATAAATCATATCACAGCTATTTTTTTCCAGTTTTATTGAGATATAATTGACCTACAGAACTACATAAATTTAAGGTATATGGCATAATACTTCGATTTACACATACAGACAGTCCCTAACTTACAATGGTATGACTTACGATTTTTTTTTAACTTTCTGATGGTGTGAGAGCAATATGCATTCAGTAGAAACTGTACTTCAAATTGTGAATTTTGATCTTCCCCTGGGAAACAATGTGCAATTTGGTCCTCTCTCATGATGGGCAGTGACAGAAGCCACAGCTTTCAATGGTACCAGTGTAGACCATCAGTATACCTCCAGCCATTCTGTACCCACACAACCATTCTGTTTTTCACTTTCAGCACAATGCCCAATTCATTACATGAGATAGTCAACACTTTGTTGTATAACATAGGCTTTGTGTTAGATGACTCTGACCACTTATAGGCTAATGTAAGTGTTCTGAGCAGGTCTAAGGTAGGCTAGGCTAAGCTATGGTGTTCAGCAGGTTAAATGTATTAAATACATTTTTGACATGATATTTTCAACTTACAGTAGGTTGATTAGGATGCAAACCTACGGTAAGTTGAGGAAGATCTGTATTGCGAAATTGGTTAATACAATATGTTTAGTTGACACCCATCATCTCCTATAGATACAAAATGAAGTAAAAAATTAACATTATATTGACAATTAAATTTGGCATTAATGACAAATTAATTTAATGACAAATGACAATTAAAATTGACATTAACTACTGTCAATATGCACTAAGTATCTTAGCACACGTATTTAATTTTTTTCCTTGAATCTTAACATATGAGTCTCATTGTAATTATATCTTGGCCATTATTTGTCTGATGTGGTATTTTTTTGTATTTCTTCATCCAAGGGAGCACTATATCTCGGGAGGTCTTCCCATCTGTTCATGTCTCGTTGTCCAGGGGGTAGGCTGCACCAACCTGATTCTCTACAACTTGACAGAATATGCAACAGGATTTTTTTTGTTTATTTTTTATTCCTATTTAAATATTCCCTTTATCTATTCTTTCTTTTTATTCCTTTTCTATCTTTTCAATTTTTGTATTTTCTCTTTTTTAATTCTTCAGAGTCTGCTATACTCAATCCCATGATTCCTTGGACAGCTTTCTCCACTTTATCAGCTCAAACTACTGTGATTCTGTTCTGAGATATGGAAAGCTTTTAAGTTTAGGTGACACAGATTATATTACTGCTATACACTTTCTTAATAGATGTTAAAGACATATGCCCTCCAACTCACAGTTTGGAGAGTTAACTGGATTCTTCATTTTGGGATTCCTCCACAAGAAGGAAAATCTACTCATTCCCATTATAAGAGCTTGTTTGTGAAGTCCTCTTATGCAACTAACATCATGTGGGAAGAAAGAGAGGATTAAGAACATCATAATAGGCACAAAAATAGGGCCAATTTTCACATTACACAGCTAAATTGGAAAGGAAGGAAATAAAGACATCAGTGGATGAAATTAATGTAATTGGAGAATACTGTAGTCAAAGTAGTTTGTTTGCTCTAATCTTGTACACCGTATAAAAATGTTGTTGCAAATGGACCCCAGCTGCAAGTAATCACAGTCAGAGGCTAAATGGAATCAATGATGATGATCTGGGGGAGAGGCAAATGCCCATGAAGCTTTCCTTGGAGGAAAATAGACAATCAACAGTCCCAAGTTTAATATATGAAAAATGTGTTACGACTCTGGAAATTAAGTCTTCCATCCAAGCTAAGGAATTGAAAAGATGACAGTTTCCAGCCCCACGATGATTTTATTTTTAATTTTTAAAAATTTAAACAACATAGGTGCCAACCTTACATTTATGGTAAAGCCATTATCGTATGAACCATTTAGGAATGGAAAGTCCTTTATGTGTGTTTATGCCCAAACGTTGTTGAGATATGGTCCCAGCACTGTCTGATATATCTTATATGGACTTATGTGCTATATTTTAGAACACTGTTTATGTTCTGCTAAATTTTAAAGACCAATACATAATTGTGTACACATACATAGTTTTCAAGAAGAGAGAGAGAATCTCACAGGTATGTCCCGTCTTTAGTGGTTTGGAGTACAGAATATTGTGTGTATTTAAGGATGGATAAAGGTTTAGTTGTGAACAACTTATAAGGAAATGATTAAATCCATTCTCATTCTGTTAACACTCTCTAGAAAGATCTTCACAGAAGAGTGGAGTGTGCACCCCTACCAATAACAGGATATTCACTAATCCCTTCTCAAATGCTTTGCCCTCCAACAGAACGAGGAGGAATACTGAAAATCACAGGATAAGCTTCCTGGGCCATCAGCTGTGTTCTAATATTTGTGGAGGCATCTCAGTAATTTTAACAGTAATCCAAAACATTATTTTGCTATGGAAGTAAATATGGAAGGAAGGAAGGAAGTAAATGCCAAATTTGCACAAATATAAAATGTATTTATATATTTATATAAAATATAAAATCTATATATTTTGTTTGGGGTCATTTAGCTTCACAGTTCTGGATGATAGAAGCTTATTCTCATCTTCATAAAAACGGCCTCTGTATAGACCATTCTCTATCACCTCATTCTATTTTTTTTCCCTTGAACTCCTCACAGTTCAAAATTATCATAATGATACTTGGATTGCTTTTTAACTATTAGTTCCATTCCAGAATGCAAGACTCATGGAAGCCGAGTTCTCATTGGTCTTGGTCACGTGTATCTGACACCTGTCTATCTCAGATCAGTTAGGTGTTCCGTATGTATTTGTTGAATTAGTGGGTGTATTTCCAAATTTGAGTATTATTGACATAATAGATTCCAGGCACACCCCTCAAGGATTTGTGAGGATTCACAAACTGTTGAGATTATTTCCATTTTTTAGAAAATAATTTAAGACTCTAGTAGGTTAGATAACTTATTGCTTCAACCTAACCCCTTCTCTGTTCTCTTTAAAATTACCTTGTACAAAGATGGATTGACATAAGAATAATGCAGGGGTGAAAAACATGGGCTTTAGTATCAGTCTGACTTGATATCAAACTGGAGCTTCACTTTCTAAACAAGATCATAAGCCAGAGAGTTCATCTCTCTGTACCTCAACTCCCTAAAATAGAAATAATAATTCCTTCTTCTTTGAGTTGTGAGAATCAATGCAATGATACATACAAGGAACTTACTATAGTGTCTGGCACATAAGGCGTCACCCCAAATTGTAGCTTTTTTTTATTACTTATTGGAATGAATTTTCAAGCAAAGAGGGGTTGGAAACTGGACTAAAAATGAAGCCAGAGACAAGCAAGATCTATGTGGCAAATGCAAGTGGTTCCATAAAAGGTGCTGTATAATTATAGGCAAAGCCCATACTAAACATTTTCTTTAAGTGTACAGGAATCTAAATGTTATAAATAAATATTAATGCACTCCACTTGAAATTAACACACATTATAAGACTAATATTCTATACAGGATAGATATATCTCATCGTGGAGAACTTATTTATATTGTAAGGTCTCCATATTATAAAATCTTTCATTTTCCAATTTCTTTTAAGGATCCTCTCCTGGAGGATTTATTTCTTTTTTGAAATGAGAATGAGAAGCCATGGGTGATACAAATTTAGCAGTCCCTCACAGTTAAAATGTGAATGAATGTAAAGTAGAATTAAAATACTATCGGATTAAAAACATCTTATTTCTAGAAAGGCACCTTACAGACTATATATATATATACATACATATATATATATATACATACATATATATGTGTATATATATATATGTATGTATATATATATATACATACATATATATATATATATTAATGTATGAGTTAAAAAAAATAAAATTAACTTAACGGAGTCTGCAACATTCAACCTATCATAACTCAACTTTTGATAGGAGATATCTCTCAAGTTCCTAAAAACAGACTTCAATATTTCCTGATGGAGGGCTGCTTATCCTAAACAGTATATGATCACATTCTGTATGGTGTATCATTTCAAATTCATTTTAATTAATGTAACAAGAAACAACCTGCTCATCATAGTCAAATATCTAAAGTATCATGTTTTGAATCAGGAGCTGTCCATGGCCTGGAGTCATCGAGGACCCTGATTATGTTGCCACTTTAATAGTTGGACAAAACTTATCAAACAGCTTAGATAAAAAGCATGAGAGAGAGTGGTGTATTCCTCAGTCTAATACTTTTTTACACATAGGGTATTTCCATACCTCTGCCCTCCAAACGATGGTTAATTTGAAGTGGGTTCGCCTCACAATCTAAGGCAGATTCTCTTATACATTAACTCAGTCGGTCCTAGTTATCAGAACACCTCCAACTGGTCATACGCCTCCAACCATTCTGTACCCACACAACCATTCTGTTTTTCACTTTCAGTACAATACCCAATTCATTACATGAGATAGTCAACACTTTATTATATAACATAGGTTTTGTGTTAGATGACTCTTGACCACTTATAGGCTAATGTAAGTGTTCTGAGCAGGTCTAAGGTAGGCTAGGCTAAGCTATGGTGTTCAGCAGGTTAAATGTATTAAATGCATTTTTGACATGATATTTTCAACTTACAGCAGGTTGATTAGGATGTAAGCCTACGGTAAGTTGAGGAAGATCTGTATTGCGAAATGGTTAATACAATATGTTTAGTTGACACCCATCATCTCCTATAGATACAAAATGAAGTGAAAAAAATTAACATTAAATTGACAATTTAAAACCGGGCAACCAAGTTAGTTTCTCCAATCTGAAGTTCATACAATAAAGTACAATTTGAATAGGGAAATGACTTCAGTTTTGGTGTTTGCCACCCAACTCTTTTTGAATTTTTATATTCAATTCTTATGCCTTTTTGCTTATGAAAAATGCCAAGAGAGAAGTCAGTGTGTGGAAAATGAAGAAGAATGAGTGGCAACAATATTAAAACCAGAGGGAAAACGGGGTCCACAGAGCTCATTCTCTGTGGTCTCTCCACTAGAGAGAGTACATTAAGCAATGCAGTTCTGTAGACATAGGGAAGGCTTTAGATTCTTAAAACTTACATTGTTCCATTAGTTTGTGTGTAGTTTCTTCATCATGAATCTGGAAGCCATCTGCTCAACTCAGCACTTTATGTCAGCTTTAAAATAAATATTGGCATCAAGAAGACTAGGAACCAAGATTATGCCACATCTTCAGGTAAAGGGCAAATGGTCTTCTTAGTTTTCACGGCTGTGAAATGGAGCTATAATGTCTAGCTTGTAAGGCTGTTTTATGTACAAACTGATGATTGTAAAACACTGTATAAATGCTCATTGCCCGGTATGAGTGTCAAAGGTTTTGTAGTTATACCCACATCTTGCCAAGGAGAGGTCTCATGCATGCCAAGCAGAGTTCATTCACTACCCCTCTGGGACCTATGTTGCAGTTGCAAGCCTGATTGGTGGAGCCGTGTTAACCTGGTTTAGAAAGGGATTTCACTCCTGCTCCCAGGGGCTGTGATTATAGCACTACTAAAACACGTTTATATTCCACACGCGACTATAAAGCCTAATGCATACAATGAGTCTACTCTTTCAACTACAAAGAGGAGGGCTGATGACTTTCCGCATGGGAAGTAATGAAGTCTTGAGTTTTTATGCCCCGAACTGTCACCAATTAATACCTGCAAATGACCAAATCACTCCACTCAGGAAGGGCAAATGTAATATTTCCATGCCCCAGAGTGATGTGAAGGCTGTTATCGGGCCCACAGCAATTGTTAATGTTTGTAAAGAGACTTAAAATTCTTGGCCAAAAGCAAAATGTAGTGTCCCACACATAAAGTAATATTTGGAACTTTTTAAAAAATATAATTTATTGTCAGATTGGCTAACATACATGTGTAAAATATGCTCTTGATTTTTAGGGTAGATTCCCATGATTCATCACTTACATACGACAGCCAGTGCTCATCCCAACAAGTGCCCTCCTCAACGCCCATCACCCATTTTCCCCTTCCCCCCCATCCACCCTCACTTTTTTCTCTGTATGCAAGAGTCTCTTAGGGTTTGCCTCCCTCCCTCTCTGTTTGTAACTATTTTTTTCCCCTTCACTTCCCCTATGGTCCTCTGTTAAGTTTGTCAAGATCCACATATGAGTGAAAACATATCATATATGGAACTTTTAAAATGAGAAATCACAGTATGTGGAAAAGAATTTAAAAGGACACCCTCAGAAGACTTTCTGTATACCCTGCAGTGAATAAGAGAAATGCATTTATCTCATATAGAAAAAAATAAATATATGGAACTTTCTTAAAGATTCTCAATAGAAAGAAAAAGTATAACCAGCCATTAGTATTTTGCAATCTGTCAAATGAGATTGCCTCAACTTGTCTAGGCAGAAGCAAAGTTGTATTTCAAGAAGATACTTTAAAATAACAGGAAAAATACAATTGTGGGCATTATTATATATACCTGTATCCAAAATATAGAGTTATATGGTATAATCATTGGAAACAATTCTGAATAATCAAGGTGTGTTCCAAAACTTCTTTGTTTGAAGTCTGTAGTTCTAGACTTGCTTTGCCGTTCATGTTTTCATGTGTTATCACTTGCCTGGGTATAGCAGACAAGAAGAAGTTGTGCATCCTCCGAGTGGCAGGCCATGTACCTACTCTAAAATCACTTTGATATGATTTATTGATATCACTCAGCGCTACTGATCCAAAATTAATTGTTCCAAATTCACATCTGGGACATTAATGTATTTTTCTATGGCTATCAACTAAAAATGTGCTGATAGGAAGAACCTGCACAATTTCCATGAGTAAGATACGTTTTTGTTCCTGCAGCAACTACATGGCATACATTTTTTTTCATATTTCCATCCCTCATATAGAATGAGATAATACATACCTTGTGCATCCTGTGTTCTGTCAATAATTTCTTTGTGTTGAGAAATGCCCGTGATCTTCAAACCACATAATGCATTTTTTCATGCAGATTAGGCATCTCCAAAGTTATGACTGAAGAGAAACATCACCATTGGATGGAGCAAAACTTGAACCAGTTGGGAGATGAAATATACACACACATATATATATGTAAAATATATTTTACATTATACATATATTTTACATATATGTGTGTGTGTATATATGTTTCTCTATATATATATGTATGTATATAACAAATGTATATATATATGACATATTTTATTTGTTTATTACTTACGCAATAAATATTGCAAAATATAGGATTTCTTTAGGGTAAAATGATCTATTCTGATGCTGAAAGCTTAAAATGACATTAATCCCAACTCTTAAGTCATATATTGTTATATGTTATGCTATTATTACTTGCAGTTATTAATATATAATGGATATTAGATGTATGGCATCCATATAAAAGACTTCGTGAAGCTATTTTTATATTTATTTTATTAGGTGCTTACATTGTGTTGTGTGCTAGTGTGTACGCTTTTTTTAAAGTTTTTTTGAAGTTTATTTATTTTTGAAGGGGAAAGAGACAGAGCATGAGCAGGGGAAGAGCAGAGAGAGAAGGAGACACAGAATCCAAAGCAGGCTCCAGGCTCTGAGCTGTCAGCACAGAGCCAGACGCGGGGCTCGAACTCACAAACCATGAGATCATGACCTGAGCTGAAGTCAGATGCTTAACCGACTCAGCCACCTGGGAGCCCCTCTAGTGTGTATATTTTTAAGGTTTTATAAATCTAGATCTACAGTCCTTTATCTGAAATCCTTGGTGCTGGAGGTATTTTGGAATTCTGACTTATTTTTCACTTTTTACAAGAGTAATACAGAGCAGATACTGTAGAGTATATTACAAAACACCTTCAAAGAGCTCTGGGACAATATCCTGTTATTAAGCACATTAATATACCTAAAGGAGAAGTCTGAATAATCACCCCAAACTGAACAAATTAAGACTAAAAATATTTTTGCATCAAGTAATTTTGCTGACAAATGAATTTATATCAGGTAAGACCTGGCCAGGTTTCTACACACACACACACACACACACACACACACACACTCTATGTATGTGTATAATGTATATGTATGTGTGTATATATGCATATAGAATGAATTAGAGATACAAGCAAGTGTGAACTTATTGGATTGTTTTTTCTTCCAATTTAAGATAATATAAATCCACGTTTTAATTCTCCATATTAATAGCAAAAACACACTAAAGACACATCACGTATCTGCCAATCAAAAACTATCAAGAAGTATCTTAGCAAGAGGAAAAAAGATCAACTACAAATAGGGCTTTGTAACCTTTTTGCCCAGCAGTTTTACTACAAAGATGTTTTGAGAAACTAAGTGTTTCATTGGGGGATATAAAAATAGGCTTTTACTAAAAGAAAATCCATGTTTCCTTTGAAATCTACCGATTTGATCTGTAATTACAGAATGAAAACATTTTTCATTTATTCAGCTAATATTTTGGAAGTAAATGGTCAAATCAGGAGAAGCTGGTATGAACTACGAAAGCTAGGATCTTTCCTTCTTGATTTTCTTTTTTCCCAGGCAGGCTAATTCATTAAATCGCAGATAACTTAAAAATCATCAGTAGCTAAAAAGATCCCAAATATTCTCGATGTTTTCCGTACCAATGATTACACGATCAAAGATGGCCATCTCTTGGTGGTTGATTGCTGACCTCACCCTCATGCTTCCTCTTAAGGCAGCTTGGGTCCATCCTGGGACTTGGATTATCCTTCCACACTAGGGCAGCCTCACTCACTTCGTGATGCAGAGAAGATAGTAGCAGCAAACCACAGCGGGCTCAGAATTTCAAAGCTGAGATAAAAACCGGACACTTTCTGGACCCAATCCCAAACGTTTCTAGCCCCAAATTGTGATTCGTAGAGAATAAACATGTTCGAAGGTGGCATGAGAATCCCTTTTGAAGACCATGAGGTTTGAAGCGTGAAAGTTTGAAACTCTGGTGTCTGCGTTGCTGTGGGACTCTGGGTACATGTGTCTGTAATTCTCTGAACCTCAGTGCCTGTTTAAAATCAGGATGGCGATGACTACCTCCAAGCGGGGCCGTGATGACTAAATGAGATCCTGGAGGAAAAAAGTGTCTGACACATAATTGGGTAAATTAAGGGCTCTTATAGTTTTTAAATAGGAAGGGCCATGTTCCTATGAGGTGAGAGAATTGTAATGATGATTCAGATTTCCTGGCTTTTAGTCCACTCTTCTTTTTACTATTCCATATTATCTCATGTTTATCTGGAAGTAAGGAATCATATAGTAATATATGATTATAAGTGTTAAATGAGAGACGCAGCTTTATTTGGCTCACGGCAAACCTCAAAAAGTATACGCGTATAAAAACATCTAATAAATTTAGTAAAGGAAAACAAAAAAACAACGCGGGGTTTATATCATTCCGGACAGCCTACAAAGTAATGTATAAAAATATAAGGAACTGTTATAATTTATTTTCATCTTGCAGACTTGAAAATACTTGAATAATGTTTGCACCAAGAAGAAATTCTGTAAGTTAGAAACTGAATATTCTTGAGTTTTTAAAGTGATATGTCCTTAAGAAGAAAGCGGCTTAGTTTTTCGGTGACACAGAAAATTCCTATCATTTTCACTTTGTTCCAAAATTATACTAATGGAGTTTTTGTCATGGGAATAAATTAAAATGGGGCATACGGCATGTGGAACGTGATGGTATTTCTGCACCACGCAATTTACAAGAAAACAATCTCATTTAGATTATATCACTGACCGCGTGGCTGCTGGAGCCCATGTGGAACTTCCTAACGCACATGGGTTCATTCACTGAGAAGCATGTGATTTTTAAAAGATTTCATTTAGAATTTCTCAGCACAAGTTTATGAAAGGATCACTTATCTTTAGATTGAAATGGGCTATTCCTTGAAGCCGTGAAGATTTCACATATACTTTATTTAAATCCTAGTTTTCTGACAGAAATGTAAGTTGAATGACAGTGACCGAGAGGAGAGAGAGAGAGAGAGAGAGAGAGAGAGAGAGAGACCTTGGTAAAGAGAACAAAAAACTGAGACTTTAAATATGAAAAGATCTAAACTTTAGGATTTTTTGCCTAACCTTGTTGCTTTTAGATGTGCTTCTTTCTTATGTAAAGGATAAAATATGCCATTATATTAAGCCTCCATGTAATTTAATAGCAGCAGTAAGAAAGGATCTAAGAACAAATCACAGATCAGAACAAATCGAATTCAGATACAATTATATGCAGGCAATGTTCAAATATAAGAATTGGCATCAAAATCTTCATTTAGGTGTAATGAGCTTATAAATGTTAAAAGAGTAAAATACACATTTTTGAAATGTTTTTAGGATTTGGAAGTTTGCTTTATTTTTATTGTAATCATGTTTCCATAGCAACTGAAACTGTGATACAAATCTGCACATATCAAACAACACTATCTCCAGAAAACCAAAACTTATCTATCCAGTGCACCCATATTAGAATCTTCTAAAATTGACCTCTTCTTTACATGTTTTAAGAATAAGGATGATGAATAAACAAAAGTAACTATTATTTTGTCTAGTATCTGATTATAACCTAACATTAAATTGACTTAAAATATTTTTCATGAACAAAAATTCTGAAACCACATGTTTACCATATCTCATAAAGTTCTAAGTGCTGGCACAGGAGGTTATATAAGTGGTGAGGTGGATGGGATGCGGATTGGGGGAGAACACACCATCAAGAAGTTTTTAATTAGCATCACTGTATTCAACAAGTTTCAAGCTGATTGTTCCGCTGGCTCTGTGAAATTTACGCCTTTAGCTCCGATGTTCTAAAGGAAACAGAATCACCCGCTGGGTGTAACAGTCAGTATCCTTCTCTCTTCCATTTTTCTGCTTTTCTATCCATATTAAAAGAAAGAAGAAAGAAGAAAGAAAGAAAGAAAGAAAGAAAGAAAGAAAGAAAGAAAGAAAAAGAAAGAAAGTTTCACATATACTTCAGGAAGAAACTACATATGACCCAGCAATCACACCGAGACCGTCAGAATACAGAAGAGCCAGCAAAGAGACCAAAGAGAGACAGACAGTATAGAGAGAAAGCAAGAATGCAACACGCGTTCTCAGGATAAATCCGATAGGAAATCGCACAAGTGAGGCACTCAGCCAACTGCCATATGCCCTGACAAAGATACCAACAGCAGCAGTGAGCCCAGGGAGCTGTTTTATCATTAGCCCCTCACCCAGCAGTGGTGGAAACTCATTTAGCCCCATGCTGGACTTTCATTAGGCCAGACTCGCATCAGATGGTCCCGTGTTTTGGCTCTGGTGCGGTGTGGCCCTGTGCTGGGGGAGGCAGCCCCGTCTCGGCTCAGCAGGGAGCCCAGATTGGAGCTTTCCTCTCTGACAGATGCCAGGGCCTCAGTGGAGAAGCAGTGGCAAAGGGGGCCCGGTACAAGGCTATCCTTTATGTTGGCATTTTGTGACATGAAACCCTTGGAAAAGGCAAAAAAAAAAAAATACTAAACCTGCAAGTTTGTTTGGATCTTACTTCTAGTGAGCGAAAAAGATGGAGTGAAAAAATTATCTACAAAGCTGTAAGCAAAGAGGAAATGCCAGAAACCTTTCCTTGGAACCATAGACAAGGGCTGAGCTGACGCTGGGAATCTTTTTTTTTTTTTTTTTTTTAACCTCAGGACTGTAATAAAAAGTCAACGAAGCAAGAGATGTCAATATATTCTAATAACAAAGAGGTGAAAATTTAGAGGGCCTCTTTTCTTCTTTTTCTTCAGGATGTTCTGTTAAAAATATACAGAATAGAAGCCGAACAGATACGTTTCTTAAAAGAGAATCTGAAACTTACAGCAGTGATACATACTGTGGTTTTGAGAAAGGAGGGAGGGGTTTTCAGAATTGAATTTGAGTTGGTTTCTTTTAAATCAGTAATAATTCTGTCAAGAAATATACAAAAGAGAAAGAGACAGCTGACACTATTGTTTTGTGTCATTGGCCTTTTCAGAGAGGTAAAAATCATGTTCAGTATTCAAATCAGTGATTATTTTAAACTCACTATATTACCGTTCTTTATTATGTCGTTATGTTTGATTCTCTGAAAGTTTTTTAGAAATATAATTGAACCCAACATGCATCCTTCTGCTAATTTTTTTTATGTTTCTATGAATTACAGAATAAACGATGATCTAGGAGACACAAAAACTTTATTTTTATCTTTTTGTTTCATTCATTTAATTAGTTTATCTAGCATCAGTTATCAATGTTATTACTTTATATATAAATTTAGTTTTCATACCAATATGATATATTAAATAATGATTGTACAGGTTAGTTTAAATTCACGTGCTATTCTATCCGACATCCTAAAATGTATATTTTCATTCGATGCATAGGAAAGCAGCAGATTGAAAGGCAAAGAATTCATAAAAAAAGAAGCAAGGGGAGTTTTCCTAATATCACCATATTTTCAAAGGGAAGATCTATTTAATGCTTATTTGGAAGATTTCAAGAAAACATTAGCAAATTATACAACGACCTAAAATATCTGAAATGATATTCTGAACTCTGAATGTTGGGCAACAAATCGGGGGGAAAATTGAAGGGCTGTCAGTTTCTTGTTTTTTTAAAGAGACAAGTGGCTAGTTATTGCTAAAGTATTCTGTTCTCTCTCCTCTCTTTTCTTGGAATGAAGTTTGCAGATATCTTCAGGTCAATGGACCATAGGGAGATTCCTTAGTGCAGTGAAGCTCCTTTTAGTACATTTCACTGCGGGCATCCTCTATTCCCGTTTGTCAATGACACGTGGCTTATCGTCCACTTAATCATCCTGGTTTATGTCAATTTATGGACATGTTAGGGAACACTGCTGCAGATGCTTTCTTTTCCCGAATTAAAAACAGAGCGGTTGGCATTTTCATGTATTCTTTCACTTATCTAAGTGGTAAAATTACTTGAAAAAGGAAGGTTCTATTTTTTTTTTCCTTTTACTAAGAAAAAATGCTGCCTAAACATTGCAAAAGTGTGTCTTAAGAAAAAAAATAGCAGCGCGCATATATGCAAATGTGATGTCCACCAATTCAGTCAATCAGTGAATCCACGTGAACCTGAAATGACTGAACTGCCATCGGAATGTTAAGATCAGTTTTCCCCAGTTTGTATGTTTAGAAGTAGAGCTAGCATAGGTATGTGTGAATGCGTGTGTGTGAACAAGACTAACAGTCCTGCTGTCTCGATGCTTCCGCTGCATTTGGGTAGTTATTAGCGGAGATCACAATCTAGCTGCACTACCAGCGAACTGGGCCAAGCCTCTCCGATGCACCTCAGGTATTAGAAAGTTGAGCACACGTGTAAGCCCTAGAGCAGGTGGGCTGTGTTGAAGCGCCACCTACTGAAACGTCGTGGTCCCCAATCCTGCATGCCCAAAGTTGGCATTTCCTATAGCATTGGCAAAACTGGTTCAGGGGAAAAAATGACAGTACAAATGAAATCCTATTTTTGGCAAGCAGGACTCTATAAGTGTGTCAGCTTCAAACTTTACTGATTACAGCAGTTTGTCTATGAGAATGCGTGTGCGATCTCCCTTTTCTAAGGAAGAATAGAAACCAGAAAGAAGCATATCAGCTTGCATGCTCCTAAACTGGGTCGTTTATGGGTATGTGAAAAGAGGGGACGGGAAAGACGAGGATGGGACCGTTTTCCATGCATTTGGCACAGTTGCAAGTGTTCAGAATGAAATAGATCCGTGTAAAAATCATGCAGTCTCACATACACATAGCTCTAGCAAATTCTAACATCCTAATAAAGATGGTTAAATTAACAAATGGACATAAGTGCATACATGCCCTTACCTCTTCCAAATCTCTACCCCCATATTTAGACCACTGGAAAGAAAAAAAGTCCTTAGAATGAACTGGATACTTTATCTCACCTTATGAGTGAAAATGAGAATGTCGTCCAGCCACATTGCAAACAGGACAGCTAACTCGTGACCCACGGGACAAGCATCAGTAACTGATCTTGAGATTGGTGGAGATATTTTTAGAAGGTTTTAAAACATCTTGTGGATGTTGATTGGATACAATTATTTTCTTTCTAAAACAACACCTTAAAAATATAATGGAGCATTTCTTCTACAAACTAGGCTTGACCTTAATGGGGAAAGTCTTTCAGCTTGAAAGCATCTGGGTTTCTGTTTGTATGATTTAGGGGAGGGAATGATTTTATTTTGTTTTCCTTCTGACCTGGATTTTTAAAGTTATGCAAGTAGCAAATCCATTCTTTGTAGAAGTATAGACTGTTTAAGTGATACATAGCAGGCTAACTCTGACATGGCTAATATAATTTTCTGAATGAAGGTGATTTATTTAACGGTTATTTTTACATAACTGAAGTAAGAGTTCCCAGATATTTATTTTTAAAAGTCTGTCTGGTAAATATATATTTGCAAGATATCTGTAAGAACAGTGCAGAAGGTGATAGTGAGTAAGAAAGTCATTTATATACTTAACTACTATAGCAACACGTTTACATAGCATCCCTTTTAGACTGCAGTCTTTTACAATGTTAACTTTGAGACTCAGAAACTTCCAAAGGTACTATCCCTTGTAACACTTACTGTCTCTTCCATGGACGACTGCTGCTGCCCTTTCATTACATAGAAAGTTTAATTGTCAAAATCAAAATTAAAGCGTATTAACAGAATCCTTTAAAGCCACAAAAAAGAGTAAAATAAATTTTAGAAATGGCTCTCCCTCAAATGTAACTGCACAGCTATGCACTGGGTTTTCAATATAAAAAGAACTTGTGCTTTTAAAGGTTTAAAATATTTGTTCACATGTAACTTTTTAGGGATTGCTCTAATTTATTTTTAGGCCATTGTCCTTAATCAGAATTGAAAGTTGCACCCTTAGGGATTATAACCCTCACAAGAACTGGGGCTTACTTTTGTGGCCTCCTCTAACTCATTTAGCTTTAAAAAAAGGAGACCCTTGCTCCCTATTATCTATGAATGAGAGTCATAATAACTACTATTTCTCCTGGTAAAACTATGAAAAAAACATCTTTAAATCATCAAGATTTTTAATGGGTCTTTTCAAAACCAAAATTTCAGTGCTTTTCGGAAAAGGCGTATTTAATTTTGAGCTTAGTTGATGCAAAGTTACATTTGGAGAGACAGCAACATCTATGCCAACAGGCTTCTGTCAGAAGGGCAACGTCAAAAATCATCCTTTTTCCAGCTTTATGTAAGTGGCTGACTTAGAGCCAGTGCCACATTCCGAATTCCACACTACCCAAAAGCAAATATAAGGCTATGCCTTATCAAAGGCGAGTTTTCATTCCGTAATGAAATTTTAAAGCTTTTCAAATATCTACCAGAATAGGAAGGGAAAATAAGGGCATCAGACACCTGTGACCCTGAAACGCAGGCCATCTCACTTAACAGATAGTAAAGAATGAATCCCACATAAGAGGAAACTTTCTCTCGTTTACTGGAAGCATATGGTATTCAAATCTGCCCTGGCAAAAAGAACGCAACGATCGAAATATGCACATGTTTCGGATCATAATAACTAACACCTAAAATAACAAAGCACAGAAGCACAGACAGAATCATGAACATATTGATAAAATGGATTAGCCTTTGCCTTCTACGGTGTCTCCAAAGCCATATCACTCATTCAGTAGTCCAGCCCCCAGGCAGAATCCCGAGTGAATAAATGGACCTTGCCCCATTCATGCGCCAGGGTCACCATGCTCTAGCCTGTCGGACTCAATGGAGAGCAAATTCTGATGTGGAAGGCACCCTGCCCCATTGCTCTGACTAGGACTGTGAGCCATCCAAGGTAGCTGGTTGCTTTCTGGCCATAGATCATGCACGTGCAATTTTGAAATAAAGTGAATACTTAAGCCCATCTATCTAGTTGATAAGCAAAGGTACATTTCGGTAGTTCCTTTTATTATTAGGCAATTATTTGAAAGAACTGTGCTTTCTTTACAAATCTCAAAGTTGGCTTAATTTGCGTACTTTGCTATAAGATCAGGGTGTAATCAGTATCTTTAAGGAATGGTTCTAATTTAACATATTCTGGATTTCATTTAAAGGAATCTGGAAAGACTTTCAAAGCAGTGTGGCTTTTTCAGAGCAAATGAAAAGTATATCTTAAATAGTATTTGGCAGCTAACATCCCCCAAACAACACCATCACTAACTTGTTTGCAAACTATGATTCCCATTAACTGGACAGCAATGCCCAGTTTTCTCTCAGGAGGGTCCTGTTAAGCTCAGTGAAACAATGTGAGGGCAGAAGTTTATATAGTACAGTGAGGCCCGAGGGTTAAGCATTTAAGCAAAGGACTCAGGGAAGGAACGTAGATGGTGTAGATCAAACCTAATTATGGATGCATATTTCAATATGCAACGCCCATCGGGGCTTCTGGTATTGTTGTAAGAAATTACTGTTGGGGGTCTATTATCGGCTAATCGTAGAGTCCTAATCAGAAGATACACTGTCTCTGCATCTGTATATGCTAGCATTTTGTTAGGCCCTTACATACATTACTTTACTAATATTCTCAACAATTATATAAACATTAAGCCATTCTACAGATGAAAAAACATGCTCAGAGAAATTAAATGCACTTAAAAATAAATAACTAGAAAAAAGCAAAGCTCTGCTTTAAATACAGATATTTCTGATTCAAAATATTTATATTCCATGTGTAGTTTACTCGATTGGTTGAAGATTTTTGATGTAAATAATTGGACTCTTGTATTTTTCAGTCATGAGAATTTGCACCTTAGAATAACGTTAGAAATACCTCTTCTTTTCTAAAAGCAAATAACTTGTTCTCTATGGAAGTTTTATGATCTGTACAGATAGAATTTTACTAAGAAATATTACCACTTATTAACTTAAACTCTTGCAGAAATTGGTTGTCTTTACAAAAATAACAAAATGTATAGTTAATTTTAAAAACAAAACTTTTCTGTACTTACAAACTAAGCAAGAATATTCTATAACCATTCAAAGACTATTACTCACTCAAAGAACTGTATATATAAAAAGAAAAACACTCTAAAATGTTGGTAATTAACCCAAATAAAAATCAATGTGACATTCGTTTGCTGTTATTCATATTACTTTTCTGAACTTCAAAGCAGCAGCATCTAAATGTTTGTCCAAAGTTCCCAATTTTAGTTTTAACTGTGGTTATTTAGCTCGTAAAGCACAATGCTGGCCTAATTTTCAAGCTCTAGACCTTATTAGTGAACAAATTTCTATATTTAGAACTTCATATTAGTACTTGATTCCTCACATACCTAATTTTTAGTGCCAAGACCCTGATTTAGGTTCTTGCATGCATATTTTAAGCAGCCAACTATTTCTTGTTGTAATTGGATTAAGTTGTCAATGATAGATCGTAAAGTAGATAAGATATGCCAAAAATGTTTATATAAAAGTTTCAGATCCTAGGTTAGCAGAATTTCATTTAACTTATTACCATAATCCTACAAACCCCCTAAGGTCATCAGGAATAATTGGTTAGATTTACAAATTAGGTTGCTAAATTAGCAGATCTAAAATGATATTACTGATTCCTTTTCTCAAACTGAGAAATCCTGTATTTATAACAATCCTGCTAGCTTTGAAGCATGACAAATTGGCACCCACACAAGTTACCTGATATCTAGATGTCTTACTCACATGATGGCTGAACTGAAGGCAAGCTTTGAAAACAGCCAGCTTAGCCTCTTGTTTTATAGTTGAGGGCAAGTGACTTACTCAAGATCACACAGACAGACCAGGCTTCTTGGTTTCTGGTCCAATGGGCTTGCTGCTACTTTTGCTGCATTTATTTCAAGATGAATGAATAATAATATCATTTTGTGATGGAGTACTCCAATAGAACTATGTTCAAAAATCATTTATCTGGTTACACTAAAATGCACCTCTTTTCCAATCTGGATGTAAATTCATTCGAGAAACAGTCAACTTCTTATATGTGTTTACAGACTGCTAGTGCCAGGTGTTTTGAGGGTCGATATAAATAGTAGTCAGGGGAACTAACTGAAGATTATGCCTCCCACCCTGTCCCCACACATTGTGTCGGTTATCTGGTCTATGATGGAACCAGCATCGTAGACGACGGTTTTCTGACTGGATTAAAATGACCTGCCCAACAGGGAGGTGCTCTTTGGAAGATGAGATCACTGAAGGGTTCTCTGGAACCCTTGTGAGGCTGCAATGAGAACATGAGAAAAAGTGTAGAGGATGGACCTGATTCAAGACAGTGTCTGAAACCAAGAAAGCCGAGATCGCCAAAATAAACAAAAATTGAATCAGAAGCCCTTCCTTTAGCTCTCTCCTTCCATCCTTTCATCCCCACAAGTAGCAGAAATGTAATTCTCCCGTGTGCCATGTCATCTGCCTCAGTTTGGTCGTTTGAGTCCATAACCTGAAACACCTTCCCCTGGTTTTCTCCCTGTTCATCCTCTCTCAGACTCTGGAAAGGACAAGAAACAAACAAAGAAACAAAAAACAAAAAAACTTTCCCCATTTGTGATACTCAAAAGGCACTTGATTTCCTAAATGAAATAACCGTGGGGAACTCCTGCACCCAGAGAATTCCACCATCAGATATTTCATAGGAAAACAAAGAGAAAAGCTTCGCAGGGAGTTATCCCTAATGCCGTATCGGAAGGAAAAGTGATGTAACTCTGTTCAACATGTCGACTTCTTCAGTTAGAGTTCATTTTTGCTTTGAGCACGGGGTTGAAAAATTCCTCAATGTTATGGAATGTCTCTTTCTATGTGAGGCTTTCTCTAGTTTTCTCAAGTAGTCTAAGTATCCCTTACCTCTTTTCTTCTAAATTATGGGATGTTCCATCTATGGAGCACTAACAGTATTGTCCTGTAATTAGGTAAAGCCCTCTCAACTCACAGCTCGTAGAGAGCTTGCCATAATCTTATCTTTCTCTATGGTTACTGGCCCTGTCTACCTGGAAATGCCATCCTCTCTCTGTCCAACCTCCATAGGAAATGCACGTTATCTTGAGAGATCGGCCCTTCTATCAAGTGTGTGGGTGTTCCTTTTTTCCCTAACTCAGCCCAAATAGAATTGACCACATTCCAATCTACAGAGTGTGAGACCCCAGCACTTGCATAAACTATTTAATATGAAGTCTGGCACACATTAGAATTAAGAACACAATATCCTGAAATGGTTCCTAGATTTTTTTAAACCCCTGACTTAATTGTCTTGAGCTATTTCTTATAGAATGTAATGGGTGTTTAATAAAACAGGACAAAATACAAATTAAGCCAGTCTTTCTTTTATAGATGCTTGTATTCTCCCAAGAACTAAGGATACAAATGAACATTTCAATTTCAGAGGGAGACATAAGGAAAATACATGAAAAGGTATTTTTAAAAATTTTGTGGGGCGCCTGGGTGGCGCAGTCGGTTAAGCGTCCGACTTCAACCAGGTCACGATCTCACGGTCCGTGAGTTCGAGCCCCGCGTCGGGCTCTGGGCTGATGGCTCAGAGCCTGGAGCCTGTTTCGGATTCTGTGTCTCCCTCTCTCTCTGCCCCTCGCCCGTTCATGCTCTGTCTCTCTCTGTCCCAAAAATAAATAAACGTTGAAAAAAAAAATTTTTGTGATGTTTCATTTATTTTTGAAAGAGCGTGGGGGAAGGAGGAGCAGAGAGACAGAGGAGGACAGAGGATCCAAAGCAGGCTCTACACTGATAACAGAGAGCCCAGGGTGGGTCTCAAACTCATGAACTGTGAGATCATAACCTGAGCTGAAGTCGGATGGATGCTCAACGCACTGAGCCACCCAGGCGCCCCTGAAAAGATATTTTTAAAATAGAAAACCTCCTTTTTTTCTTTTTTTCATTGTTCTTTGCTAAATGTTTTTTAAAATGTTAAAGGATTATCTGTCACTAGTTGTTCCATTTCGTGACCATAACCCATAGTCAGAAGGTAAAAATACATTTGAATAAAAACAGATACTTTCTGACTAATCACTTTAATGAAAATTTTTGGCATTAATTTGAAATAGCATTTTTTTTATCTCTTCACATGCAAATAAAATGTAAGTGTTTTAGACAAGGAAAATACAAGCTTCTCTATTTTCAAAGAGGTTACATTCTATCAGGTTGCCTAAAGCATGTTTATTTTATTTTTTTTTAATGTTTATTCATTTTTGAGAGAGAGAGCAGAGCAGGGGAGAGGCAGAGAGAGAAGGGGACAGAGGATCCAAAGCAGGCTCTTTGCTGACAGCAGAGAGCCTGCTGTGGGGCTCGAACTCACGAATGCCAGATCATGACCTGAGCCGAAGCCGGATGCTCAACCAACTGATCCACCCGGGCACCCCAGAAGAGTGTTTATTTAACAAGCATTTACACTGTGCTCACTATAAACTAGGAATTATTCTGAACACTTTACCAAGCTATGAGCTCAGCATTAGCACCAACTCCTTGTCACAGTGGAAGAAACCAGGGCACGTAGACATTAAGCAATGACCAAGGTGACACAGTCCATGGCAGAGTTGGCATCACAATCCAGACATTCTGCCTGCAGAATTCACGCTATCGTGCCCTGTAACAACCAACTAATGACTAAGGATTCCGCACGTCCATTGGCTTAAACAGGAAATAAAAACAGTATGTCCTCGTAAAAGAGATCTGGGTCTAAGTTTAAAAGTTTGATTGAGGAGATGATTAATACGCCTTCTCACTTTATGGCAAACAATGTTTTTGAGGAGTCCAGATCTATAGCACGATTTTGCTTTTGCACAAAGTACTGCCTCTGTTTACGGTTCAGTTAAAAGTCCTCCCCCCACCATTCCCTGACCGAGTGACTGCCACGATGCAGGCACTCAGACATGAACTTCAGAAACCTGGCTTTTCTTCTCACATCCTTTCCTCCCCAGCCTTATGTGTACTTAGTCACCCAATCTGGTGCATTGGGCTTCCTTGCCATCTCTTGACTCTGTTCTCCTCTCCATTCCCATTGCTGTATCCTTATTCCAGCTCCCAAGTCCTTGCCTGGGCTGCCACCATGGCTTTCTGGTTCCTGGGCTCCGTTCATCTGTTTCATTCACTTCATCCTCCATGCAGCTATAGCAGTAGGTGACCTTGCTAAAAGGTAAATGTAACCGTTCCATCTCTATGCCGTCCCACTGCATATCTACTCATCTAGGATAAGGGGTCCATTCTGTAGGCTGGAATAAAGGGCAGGAAATGCTTGTCTAGCCTGGCATTGCCCAATATGGTAGCCATTAGCCACATATACATTTAGCTCTTGAAATGTGTCTAGCGCAAATCGAAATGTGCTCCAAGTATAACACATGCTAGATATCAAAGATTTCGCATGAACAAAAGAATGTAAAATATCTCTTTAATGTGTTTATATTAACATACTGAAATGTGAATATTTTGGCATTTTGAACACATTGGGTTCAATGAAATATATTGGGAAAACGAACTTCACTTTTTTTTTCCTGTGCACTTTTTTAAAATTGTGGCTACAGAAAAAAATCATATGTGGCTTGCATCAAAATTTCTGTCAGACTGTGCTGACGAGCTGTGTTGAACTCCGGACAGCTACCGGAATACATCACTGCCCTGAATGCCCTTCCTCTAACACGTCACCCCACAACCCTCCTTGGTAGAGACTTATTCATCTTTTCTTTTGTAATGTTTATTTATTTTTTAAGAGGGGGTAGGGGCAGAGAGAGGGGGGCAGAGGATGGAAAGTGGGTTCTGTGCTGACAGCAGAGAGCCCTATGCCAGGCTCAAACTCATGAACCATGTGATCATGGCCTGAGCAGAAGTCAGATGCTTAACAACTGAGCCACCCAGGAGCCATGAGGCTCATTCATCTTAAAACACCCAGCTTCCCCACAAAGCTTTTACTAATGTTACTTCAGCACGTGAAGACCTTCACCATCTGGGTACATGCCGACTTCTGTTTCCATAGTCTCCTCCTCGATTACCTCACCAACATCATCACAGCTAGTATCTAGAATACTTCTCCGTGTGACATACTCTATAAAGGGCTTCCCATATATTCATTTAATCTTTATAAGAACTCTCTAAAGAGGTCTCTAGCATTATTTAAATCTCAGGGATGATCGTAGGTGGTAGGTGCTGACTTTCTCCCCATTTCGCAGATGAGGCACAGAGAGAGAACGTCCCTCGTCCTTCCGTCATCTCTATATGGTACCACGAGCACCCCCACCCTGCCAGCCCCCTCATCTCCAGCTCTCACCGACCCTACTCCAATCTTCCCTGCCTCATGCTTTTGCTCGTGTTGAACTTTCGCTCTGCAGGAACTGTGACACCAATTATCCAATGCCAGTCGTTTGTTAGCTAGTAATAATGCCCGTGAGAGTAGTGGTGAAAGTCCTCTTGTTCAGTGAAACATTGGTGCTTAACAGATACCCAGCACGTAATCACCAGTCAATAAATACTTTCAAATAATGAAAACATAATTGCAGGTCTTTTTTCCCCCCTTCTGGACTAGGGAGGAACTGTAAGACATGTAAGCAAAACATAAAAGTAGCAGTGATGTTAGCACTGGTAAGAGCTGCCTTCTATTGAATGTTTCTTGTGACAGGTGTCATATACATTTACCGCTGATTGTTACAACCTTGTGAGCTGGACGTGGCTGTCCTCATTTACAGAGGGGGGGCACTCAAATTGTTACATGTCTTTTTAAATTTATTTGTTATTTTTTGTTTGTTTTTATTTACTTTTAAAAAAATTGTTAATGTTTATTTTTGAGAGAGAGAGAGAGCGAGCATGACACGGGGAGAGGCAGAGAGAAAGGCACAGAATCTGAAGCAGGCTCCGGGCTCTGAGCTGTCAGCACAGAGCCCGTTATGGGGCTGGAACTCATAAGTCATGGGGTCATGACCTATTTATTTATTTACTTATTTTATTAGAGAGCGAGAGAGAGAGAAAGAGAGAGAGAGCACACGCAGGCAGGGGAGAGGGGCAGAGGGAGGAAGAGAGACTCTTAAGCTCAGCACAGAGCCTGACACAGGGCCCGATCCCACAACTCTGGGATCATGACCTGAGCAGAAATCAAGAGCCCAATGCTCAACCAATCTTGCCACCCAGGCACCCCCGTTAGGTGTCTTGTTGAAGAAAACATAACCAGCTAATGCCACGGGAAGGATTCAAATCTCAGTTTGACACTGTTTCACAAGCTTGTGAGGCTATAGGAAAAACACTTACTGAACTCAAGAGGCTCAGAATATGAGGTGGAAAGGACATTGAGTCTTTCTTCATAAAAATTCCAGAGTGCTGAGCACCTGGATGGCTCAGTCAGTTAAGCATCCGACTTCGGCTCAGGTCATGAACTCACTGCTCGTGAGTTGGAGACCCGCATCGGGCTCTGTGCTGACAGCTCAGAGCCTGGAGCCTGGTTTGGATTCTGTCTCTGTCTTTCTGCCCCTCCCTTGCCCAAGCTCACTCAGTCTCTCTCTCTCTCTCAAATATAAATAAGCATTACAAAATTTTTGAAAACAAAATTCCAGAGTGCTGCTTTTCATGAGTGAAAAGCTAGCTGTAAGGGGCACTGGCCAGCCTACCTCTTCCTCCCCTAGGACGTAGGAAATGAGAAGCAAAGAATGATAAACACGAAACACCCTTTCTCCTGGTGTGTGTGGGGCTTTCCCCCCATTTCTCTGTGAAAGCTCTCTGGCCAGATGTGCCTCTCTCCCCCTCTCACCTGCCTGTCGGGAGGGTTTCTTTATGGCTCTATTTGGTTACATAAAACCCACTTTTTTAATGCATGTTTTTATATATTTAACTATTACCTAAACGAATCATGAAATGGCGCTATTCATCCATTGTAAAATTCAGGATTCATGTCACAAGTTTCTGAGTACAAATTAATTTAACAAATACGAGTTTAGGCGGTTAGCAATTCAGAGACTCCCAGTCTACTGAGGCACTGGTGATGCTAACAGCTAAATATATTGCATACTTACTATATGCTAGGTGTAGAACAAAACATGTTTTTAAGTGTTAATTCATACGTGCCCTCAAGACAGCCAATATTATTCCCGATTTACAGGTGAGAAAACTGAGGCACAATTAGAGAATTACATGGGCATCTTTATTTTACTTACTTATTTATTTATTTATTTATTTATGTATTTATGTATTTATTTATTTATTTAGAAACTTAAGCAGGCTCCACGCACGTCATGGAGCCTGACCCAGGGCTTGATCTCACGACCCTGAGATCATGACCTGAGCTGAAATCAAGAGTTAGACACTTAACCGACCGAGCCACTCAGGTGCCCCTATAATGGGCATCTTTAATACACTCAGAATATGATTGGCATCACAATAGATCTTGGTATTGTACAGCAAGGGGGTCTAACCTAAAATCTGATGATTTTCATCAAAACAAACCACGCTGATTGATTGGTTTCTTTGTTCTGCTTATATGAAAATGGCTGCTAAGTTACTAAGAGGAAAATATTTTCTCCTTCTTGTCTAATACAAGCATCTTCATGTAACGTGCCAATTGCATCATATATAGACGTTCCCATGTTATTAAGAGCATCAAATTTATTTTTTAAATGACATATAGGGTGATAGATTTCTTCACCAATAAAATTTGAAACAATATTTAACATTTCCTGAAGTTATTTAAATGCTATCCTTATTTAACATACCCATAAAATCCTTTTCAAGTATGCTTTTTGGAGTTTCTAAAAGAATTATTTGACTCATGCCAGTAGTTCAGACATTCGGTGGTAAATAAAATCAAATGCAATTACGTGAATGGGCGTAATTTTATTGACAGAGAGGTTTAGGCTAAGCCAGAGAGCTGAGGACAGCATTTTGGCTCTGGAGTTGGTCAGATGCTCTTTTTATGATATTCTGCTTGGAGGAGACTGCAGTACAAAGCCTACAAGATATGAATTTAACCCCTGTATTCAAACCCATCAAAAAAACAGCAGCGGGATAAACCATCTAATAAGGATATAAACAGTTGGGGGAAAAATGCAACTTAATGTCTGCAGGGTGCTCTCTAGGCGATGATAAAGAAAATCATGGAAGTTTAGGGATTGTGGATCTAAAGTTGATTTATTAAACAGTCAGAAGATTTTTTTGCACGATATACTAGCTGTTAATGCATAACAAAACCTGCAGGACTTCCCTGGAAATGTTTCTGTATTGATTTCATCGTTGCTTGAGTCAGATATGGATGTTTTCCTTTTATGCAAAATGCTGATGTGTACCGATTTGTGACTGGGTTTGTGCCTTCAGGAATTCTCTGTAGGGCATGAAAGTAACCATATTGTAACAGTTTGAAATTGGAAGAACCGCATTTTCCATTTATTTTCACTTACTCAGCAACAACGCACTAAAGGCCAATGACAATCCTTCTCCTCCCAACTCATCTCATCCTCAAAGACAGAAAATACTTGTGTTAATTCTTTGACAGGCTGTTTCCATTTCCTGGACGTTTACCCCTTATTATCAATACATTAATTCTTCTCCCTCCCAAATTCATTCTAAAAATAGCTACTCCTTGGAGCCCACAGTTTATTTACCAAGAAACATTATGTTCCAGGGAAGACAATTACCAGGCGATGATTCTAACACATTGCAAGTGACACAGGTTTGAAATGTCCCATGTACAATGCTCAGCAGAGGGTTAAATATAGAAACAAGTTGAGATTTACCTCCAGTTGAAATTTATAATGCATATGCATTGTGTCCTTCTTTTCAAGAAAGGCTTTGCATTTTTTCTTTATTTGTACACTTCTAATTTCTAGGACCTATGTCAGTATTTGTGTACATCTTTATCAGGATGTCCTTGCAGCACCTGTGAACATTGAACAGGTGAGCCAATGCTGTTCTAATCACATCTCTGTATCTGTAAAGCATGACAGACCCTGTCGAGTCTTTGAAAGTCAATAGGTCAAGTTTTGGAGAAAGGAGAGTTCCTCGGTGGGTTGGTGCCCAGGTGCTATTTGTGACCGTTCCACATGTCCACTGTAGAGTACAAAATAGCTGAGCCTCCTTTCATTGAGCACTGAGTGAGCTGAATCTTCCTAAGCTTATGGATATTTTGTGTACGTAATACTTCTGAGCTATTAGAGCACAGAAACACAAAGATAAAAAACACAATACAATGAGCAAACTACCTAGAGGTTTCTAAGCAATGAAAACATATTTACACACACACACACACACACACACACACACACACACACAATGGTAGCAAGGAATTAACTTACGATGACCCTGAGTTTGACTAACCTCTTCAGGTTTGTTCATTTCAATTACAAGCATCATATTAGACTCCAGGGGTATGCTCCTTACCCCCAGAAAAGATTCAAATCCAGGTAAGGCAAAATTTAAGGGTATGAACTCTCCTGGGATCACACCCCATTTCTATTCTTGCTATCTCTGTGATCTAGAGCATGTTACTTAATCCTACTAAAACCGCTTAGAAAGACTTACTGTAAAGCAGGTAAAAATCACAATATCCACCTCATGGAGTTCTGGTGATGAGTAAGGTAAGCCCTAGGAAGCGCTTAGCTCACAGCCTGATGACATTAAGTAAAAGCCTGATGAATATTGGGGAGCTATTATTATATTAAACAAAACCATTGATTGATTTCTACTTCCTGCCATACTTGAGTGATGAGATTTTCCAAAAAATTAAAAAAAAAAACAAAACATTTTTATTAAGGCCACTGAAATTCAAAAAATATTTGGATTCACTTATATAAAATGCACACATGCACACAAAAAAATCAAAAAGAGAACTTAAAACTGCATGTGAATCTGCAGTTATTTAAAAAGAAGATTAGCTAAAAATACACGAGCACCATGTCTATGAATTTCTTGATGACAAAATACAGGTTATAAAGAAAAAATAAATGTATCAAAATGATACAATGATACATTACTCCCTTTAGGAGTGATGGTGAATTTGGAATCCAATTAATTTTATGGGTTATTATGTTTTAGTTGCTTAGTTAGCAAACAACTACCAAATAAACTAATAGCTAAATTAAAGAAAATGATGAGGTTTCACTCAGATTGTGAATTTCTCCCATTTAAAAGGCAAATTTATTTATAATCCATAGTAAATATTGATACGTTTTTTTCTCCTATTATTTTATTTTTGTTATACTGTTATTTGACTTTGTAAAAAAATCATCATTTCCATCTTTCCATTAAACTTTCCACATTTATTTTATTCCTTTGGTCCCTCCCCCTTCCCCACATTTGGAAGCCTTTCTTTTATTTGCGATTTTTTTTTGTAGTTCCCTTAAAATACAGTGTGCACTCACAAAAACTTTAGAGCTCATATTTCCACCCTTTGTACCAGCAATAGAGGAAACAAACAAACAAACAAAAATGGCTTGAGAAAAATATAAATCAGTAGGAAGAAGTAGAATATGTATATGAAGATAGTAAAGTCTATATCCGGTGATGGGCAATGGAGAGGCAGAAACCACACCAGCTACTTAAGCAGAGATCATTTCATGTGAAGAGTTGATAGCTAGCTATAAAGTGTTAATGAGGTAACTAAAAAGACCAAAAAAAAAAAAGAAAAAAATCAAAGGTATTACAGAGGTACAAATTCTGGGAGAAGCTACATCTAGGGCTGAGGAGAGAAAAGCAGGAGGCTGGAATTATTAAAGCTTTCAAGACTCCGAGGAAGGAGATGGTTCTTTTTTTATATAAGTTTATTTTCATTTATTTTGAGAGGTAGACAAAGAGCAAGCAGGGGAGGAGCAGAGAGAGAGAGGGAGAAAGAGAGAATCTCAAGCAGGCTCCGAGCCATCAGTGCAGAGCCCGACATGGGGCTTGAACTCATGAACCATGAGCTCATGACCTGAGCCAAAGTCAGGAGTCTGAGGCTTAACTGACTGAGCCACCCAGGTGCCCCAAGGGGCTGGTTCTTCAAAAGTTGTAAAAACTACAAACTAGATTTAGCTGCTTCTGCAAGGAGGCCATGCCGGTGCTGGATGACCACCAGGACAACAAGCAGACAGAAGAGCGACAGGGAACCCGCAAGAAAGAAACAGGAAAGAGCAGGTCCCCTCTCCCTGCCCCAGGCTTGCCATCTCCTCCTGGGGTTCCCATCCCAGAGTCCAACGAGAAACCAGGACGCAAAGCGGAAGTGAGGTTCAGAGTCCCAGCCCCGCCTCACAGAGCAGGGCAGAGAAGCGTGGATCTGGCCCTGAAAAGAGGCAGTGACTTAATTACTGGAACATACTTCAGTATGGATTTCTGTATCAGAGTGGCACATTTGGATCTGAGCCTTCCTGTCTGGAAACAAACAAACAAACAAAACAAAACACAAAACAGCAACAACAAAAGGAAAGTGATCAGACATAGAAATTAGTGCAATAACTATTTTCAGAAAGCTGTGTCCTGTGTTTTTTCTTGTTTGTCTTCTTGTTTTTCGAGAAAAGCTAAAATCAGGATATTGGAGTACAAGTAAGGAAATATCCAAGGCTCCGAAACCGTAAGATTACGTCAAAGGGAGAGAAATAAAAACAAAAGATTATAAGAAACATAAAACCAAACTGAGTTACAAAATACAAGTTGTTAAAGCCATTGCAACTAGGAAAAAAAGCACGCTGTGTGTCTCAGAAAAGACACACAAAGATGCAGTCAATCAACAGGAGTAACATAGATGCTAGGGTCCTATTTTCCAGTTCTTAAACTATTTCCAAAACAGCAGTTCCTGGTTAATGAGCTCGGGTGCTAAAGATGTTGAAGGTGTGTGTGGTCAAGTTCAATAACGCTGTCTCTGACAGACATTAGAAACAGTTTTAGTTGTCCGATATTTGTGACAATTCTCCTATCACGTGCCTTCCAGGGTGGCTGATGTTGCCCCCAACTGGAAATGTAGAAAGTTCCAGATACATATGTTTTTTTCCCCCATTTTTTTCTTTGCAACAGGCATGCTGGCTGTGGCATGTGGCGTCTAGGCCCTCAGGGGTGCCGCTTCAGTATCCAGTGCTCAGTGCTGCCGGTCTTGGAGGTCTCACAGGACAAGTTCTGGTGTCTGATTGGTGCTCCGTTCTTCCTGGAGAGACCCTGGCTTGTCCCGCCTCTCAACGTCTTCTCCCCTTCTTGGTCGGTGACAGCTCAGCTAGACAACAATCTTTATCATCTTTCTCTCACAACCCCTCCAGTTTTGCACAGTCAGACCTAAGTCGAAGCAGGCCATAAGAGGAGTTCAAGGTGAACATTCTGAGGATGATGTTTCAGACATCTGAGTCAGCCAGCTTCTGAGGCTCCTGCCTGACCAGGTCAAGAGTATGACCTTGTCCTCAAAGTTCTGCCATGTTTAGTGGTCCACTGGGGTCCCACCTTAGAGTCCCGGCTGGAAGAAGAGCTAGTAGGTTCCTATAATCTTGTCTTGTAATCGTCCAAGCTTGTTATTCTCTTCATTACCTCTCAGACTGTCCTTCTCTACCTGCCTGGCAGGGCCCAGCTGTGCCCGGGGAAGCAAGACCTTGCATCTGAGGCAAGGTCTCCATGGTGGAAGCCGAGGTATATCTCACCATCTAAATGCCTGCTCGGTTAACAACCTTGCTGTTAACTACCCGGAGTCCAAGACAGGTATCTTTTCTTTGCCTTGAATCTCATACAAGAGGTCAATACATATTGGAACTGAACAAAACTACAAGAAATGTCTGTAATAAAAAGAAAAAAAAGAAAAATATGACTACATGACCAAGATCTCCCCAGCAGAAGGGAAGCAGCGTCTTTGAGGGTCTTGGGCACCCTGACTGTCCTGTGCACCCCACTTCTATCATCGGCTAAGCGCTCTGATTAGACAGGTCATGAGCATAAAATACCAGCTTATTTTTTTTAATTATAAAAACAAGGTCTGTAGCATTATTTTAATTACTCGTTAGGGTGTTCACTCAGAATTATTTTGGAAATATTCTTTTTTTAAATGTTATTGAGGTAAAATCATCATACAACATTACATTAGTTTCCAGTGGATCCCACCCTGGTGAAAATAAATGTTCTCTGACCTCTGTAGTCCCTCTGGATTTTTCACATCTGTGAATAGTGCTATCCAGCAGCCGTCTGCCAGCCAGTGAGTCATGACATGTCTTACCTGCTGGTCTTGATTCAGGAGGTATATTTTCCCATTTCTGTGCCTCTTTGAAGGCTACTCTCTGCTTCCACCCCGGAAACTTTCATTTTTCATTTCTTCTTTAAAAATAAGATAATTCAGTTGGGATGCCTGGGTGGCTCAGCTGGATGAGCGTCCCTCCAGCTTCAGCTTGGGTCAAGATCTCGCGGTTGGTGAGATCGAGCTCCACATTGGGCCCGCTCCTGTAAGCGCAGAGCCCTCTTCATATCCTCTGTCTTTCTCTCTCTGCCCCTTTCCCACTTGTGTGTGTGCTCTCTCTCTTTCTCAAAAATAAACAAAATAAAAAATAAAAGTAAAAAGATTCAGTGGAACAAATAACTTATGTTTACAAATTCCTCACTCGTACTTAGACGTGACCTCAACCCTTTTTTATTAATTAAAAAATTGTTTAATGTTCATTAATTTTTGAGAGAGACAGAGAGAGAGAGCAAGCAGAGGAGGGGAAGAGAGAGAGGGAGACACAGAATCTGAAGCAAGCTCCAGGCTCTGAGCTGTCAGCACACAGCCCCATGCGGGGCTCAAACTCACAAACCACTGAGATCATGACCTGAGCCAAAGTTGGACATTTAACTGACTGAGCCACCCAGGCACCCCTCAACCCTTTCTCTTTACCAGGGAATATTCCAAAGACATTTCTTGATTGCTTTCATTTTTCACGATGTTTAGAGGCCTTTGAAAATGTTAAGGAAATACGTTTTTCAAAAATCTGTCAACGAATTATTTTTTTACTTTAACTTAAGAGGAAATTTTAATTTGTATATTGTCATTATATGTTGGTCTTTAATTTTCAAAATTCTGCGATTTCATCCAGCTTTATACTTTTCAGTGATCCTATCACAGGGCTTGGGATTGATTTTTAACAAACCTAAATGTGAAATACAAAAGAACAAAGTGATCTGATTACAAATGTACCACCTACTAACTGAGGGTTGATGGCGGGTGGGAGGGAGGGGAGGGTGGGTGATGGGCATTGAAGAGGGCATCGCTTGGGATGAACACTGAGCGTTGTATGGAAACTAATTTGACAATAAATTTCATATAATAAAAATAAATAAATAAATAAACATTTAAAAAAATGTACCACCTACAATGATATAAAAATTGGTTTAAAATCTGTTCGAAGTTGTATAGTTCTTATCTTGCCCTAATAACAATGTGGGAAATCACTAGCGCGATTTCAGTAAGATCTGAGACCGTTTCCAGACGTAAGGCGGAATAATAGGATTCTTACCTCCCTCATTACCGGTAAGTTGTCTGTAGAGTTAAGGTCACACAGTTCAGCTGAGGAAGGACCTGTGTTTCCCTAGGTCATCCTGGCATTACTGAGGGCCAGTTGACATAGTTCTGAAATTCAACCAGTGGGACACCGGAAGTGATGTTGGGTTCCCACAAACCACACCCTTCACCAAAGAAAGCCTTAGGATACTAACGTAACATATGAGCCTAGAAACTCAATTCCGTTTTTTTTTTTTTTTTAATTACAAAACAGGGTCTGCAGCATTATTTTAATTATTCATCAGGGTGTTCACCCAGAATTCTTTCGGAAATATTCTTTTTCTTTATTGAGGTATAATTGACACATAACATTATATTAGTTTCAGGTATACAACATAATGATCTGATATTTGTATACACTGCTAAATGATCACACAACAATACGTCTAATTACCATCTGTCACCAGACAAAGTTACAGGTTTGGTTTTTTTTTCTTGCGATGAGAACTTTGAGGATTTAGTCTCTTGTCAATTTTAAGTCTACCTACACTACATCTTATTAACTATAGTCACCACGGTTTACGTTACATCCCCATGAGTTATTTATTTTATAATTAGAAGTTTGTGCCTCTTGACCCCCTTTAACTTGTTTCACCCACCCCCTCTCCCAAAATGGCCTCTCCCAGTCTACATCGTCTGGGAGCATCTCTGTAGTCCCTATGTGTGTAAACGTGAAGCCTGCTTTTCAGGATAAGTGGATAGGCCTTTGTCGCAGCAAGACTAA
This sequence comes from Puma concolor, assembly GCF_028749965.1. NCBI lineage: Eukaryota > Metazoa > Chordata > Mammalia > Carnivora > Felidae > Puma > Puma concolor. Next base: position 19,716,512 of record NC_141671.1, read on the forward strand.
GCCTGGGTTTCAGTTTGCTGTCTGTGTGGGGCCCTGGGGGTGGTAGGCTGTATAGAACAGTCATTCTAGTCCCATGGGACACAGGTGCACAATCCCTGCGCCCACCCACGGCCACCAGAGCCAGGCCATCAAGGAGAATCTCCAGCTAGTCCCTGTGCCCACAGGCTTCAGTGCAGGAGCAGGAGAGCACAGGGGTGGGGCATGTCCCTGGCTTTAGGTGGGCAGCAGAAATTGTGGGAATTGATTGTACGTGCCTGCCTGAGGTAGCCAGATAGAGAATTAGAGGAGAACTTAGCCCTTCCGGTAGGCTCTGTAAGATTAGCAACCGGGACTCCTTCAGAAATAGCCTAGACACTTTTCCAAATGCTACTTTCATGCTGGGCCTTGGGGTGAGTGAGTCTGCCTGAGAGCCCTCAGAAAACCCTCTTCAGCCATTTGGGTCTCCCGGACATAAGCCCCTTTGTTTCTCAAAGGTAGACATTTTGGGGACTTATCTCTCCAGTACAGGCGTCAAGAATCGGGGTGTATGCTGTGGTGCACAAACCTCTCCGTCCTGAGGGACTAACTCCTGCTTTGTGAGATCCCTCTCAATTATGGGTCATCATGCCAGAGTGGGTTTTTTAGCGAGACCATCCCTGTCTCTCCTATAGACCTTTTTATTCTCTGTTGTGGAGGAGTTGTTCAGGTAGCTTCTAGGTCTTTGTCAGAGACAGTTGTTCCACAAATAGCTGTATATTTGCTGTGTCCATGGGAGTAGGTGAGTTCAGGATCTTTCTACTCTGCCATCTTGGACTACTGCCCAGGAATATTCTTTTAATAATACTTAAGATTGGGGGCACCTGGGTGGCTCAGTCGGTTAAGTGTCTGACTTCAGCTCAGGTCATGATCTCAGGGCTCATGAGTTAGAGCCCCACATCAGGCTCCGTGCTGACAGCTCAGAGCCTGAAGCCTACTTCAGATTCTGTCTCCGTCTCTCTGTGTTCCTCCCCCGCTTGCACTCTGCCTCTCAAAAAGAAATAAACATTAATTTTAAAAAAAAATATTACTGAAGATTGTATGGTGGCCATTTAAAACCTCCAGAGGGCACAAGATTCCCCTCTCATTTCCTGGAAAAGATTTCCTTTTGGGCTATAAATATTACAATCCTACTTCTGGTGATGTAAGAGACCCACAGAACAATTTTTCAAAAGAAATATTTGCCAATATTCCCTGGGAATAAGTAGCATTTAAATAATTATGCTTTTGTGTTGATCCAAAGGAAATGGCTGAGGCTTAACTGTTTTGCCCTACAAAGTAGCCGTTTCATATGGGTCAGCCTGGCCCTGTGACTGCTAGAAGTATATCACACCATATGTTTGTGGGATCTTATAGTTGACAGTCCTTCAATATGTGTCATCTTCTTTGATCCCTAAAATAATCCATTTTAGGGTAGGCAATGTATAGTTACTATTCCCTTTTTACAGATGGAAATCTGTGCTTTAGAAAGATAAAATGGCCAGGCCTGAGTCGTTTCCCTTCAAAGAAGGAGAGCTCCCTGCAAAGCAAGGCCTCTGCATGCAGGTGCGTGCATTGTGTTGGAGCAAGGATGCTCACTCAGCCCAGGGAAGTGGATGGGGTGCTCTTTTCCAATTTACCCCCAAATCTGGCCAGATGTAAACAGAAACAGAATCATTTCTGGATGGCAGGACTAATCCTTCCCAAAGCACTCTCATTGAGTTATTTTGCCAGTGGAGGAAAAACTATTGAGTTACCGGGTTGTGTTGCCCTCTTGGTTTGTTACAACTCTGTGAACTCTTTAGGGGCATGGTCATTGTAAAAATTACCATATAACATGATAAGGAAGTAAGAAGTGTAGTTAGCAGAATTTTTAAATGGCTCCCCAAATGTCTGCCTCCTGGGATAGATGCCCCATGTTCATTTCCCCTTGAGTATGGACAGAACCTCTGACTATGTCAGGATAGTCACTCCCATGGATAAGACTCTTAGCCTCTTGGATGGAGAAAGGTTCCCCTGCTTGATTTTATGAAGTAATCTGCCAAGTTATAAGAGCAGCCTCTAGAAGCTGAAAATAACCCTCAACTGATAGTCAGCTAGAAACAGGGACCTCAGTCCTACAATGTCAGGGAACTGAATTCTGTGAAAAACCAGTGCACTTGCTTGGAGGAGAACCTTGAGCTTCAGATAACACCTTGATGTCAGCCTGGTAAGATCATGTGGAAAGAACCCATTTAGCCTGTACCTGGACTCCTAACCCATGAAACTGTGAGACAATAATAGTTTTGTGTTGTTTTAAGTCCTTAAGTTTGTGGTAATTTGTTACACAGCTATAAAATACTAAGGGAGGGAATACATCGAATTTTTTAATGGTTGGACTGGATGGGGATCAGACTGAGTTACATAAGTATTCACTCTATGGTCCTGAATTTAAGCAATACTATATCTTTGTGAAGGGAATAGTCCATAACCCACTATTTTAAACACAAAAGCAACATGATATCAGCATATATTTATTACGTATTCAGTCTCTTTAAAACAACATAAAAATAGGCCTTCTATGATGGGTACATGCATATTTTGCTGCTTTAATTATTATAAACAATGGAATATAATGTTTTTGTTTTTTAGAAAGTTTAAAGAAATGCAGTTTTGTTAGTGGTTTTTAACATAAAATAAATAATTGCTGAGCTATAATATTAGATTTTATTGACATCTGTATGGTCCTATTTGTGTGTGTTAGCCGCACATTACAGATGAGTGAATTAAATCTTATTTTAGTTGAAATAATGTGCTAGGAACTAGTAATTGGCAATATTGGACTATGAATTTAGTTTTTCTGACTCCTAAGTTTGAGATTATTTGATCATAGCACACCCATGAGAGTAAAACAAAAGGAAATATACTAGAGAAAGCTAGAGGTTTTCCCACAATAGCAAAAGTAACAACCACAAGAAAATACTTTCATTAGGAGCAATGATGTTGGTGGATGTGGTATAAAACCTGATTTCCTCCCTATGTTAGAGCTTCGGGTTCTTCTAGATTAATCTCTTGAGAAAATTCTTCTGGTTCCACTCCTTGTTAATTGTCCAGAATCACATTTTTTACCTTTTTGATGATGATTGGATTTGTAGAAGTCCTTCCTCTTGACAGTTCTTAGCTTTTTGCTCATCCTTTGAGTAGAAGTTTTAGATTGTCTCAAAGGGTTTGGAGTCTGTCCTCACATAATTCTGCATCTTGTTTTTTCTTTGCTTCTGGAATTCTAACCTACTTTATGTCCTGGATCCTCCTGGAGGGTGCCAAGGACACCTTGGGTTTGACCATATGCCTTTTCGGTCCAGCTTCTATTGTTCACAATGAGAAGTAAAAGTTGGAATATTAAACCAATGAGCTATGTTCACCATTTGTTTCCTTCATATGAAGCATGGAAAAGAAGCAACTTTATATACAGAGTCACTTGTTAATTTTATAAATGCTTAATTACTAAAATATTTTTTCCATAAATTAGGTATCTAATTATAATTCCATTGGTTAAAAATAATCAAGACAGACTCTATAATCAATCAGGTAAGAGATATCCATTACACAATTTAACTATTGCCAGTTCCATATTATAGAGAAAATATAGAGACAGAAGAAAACAGCAGTATATATTTTTTCTATAATAAAAGTGGATACCAATACAATGAATGGGCATAACATAAACTCAGATATGTTATTTCATAATAACTTTAGTTGATTCTGTCAGCAATCTGGAGGTGCCTGGGTGGCTCTGTTGGTTAAGAATCCGACTTCAGCTCAGGTCATGATCTCATGGTTCGTGAGTTCGAGCCCTGCATCTGGCTCTGTGCTGAGCCTGGAGCCTGTTTCAGATTGTGTCTCGCTCTCTTTGCCTCTCCCCCTCTTGCTCTCTGTCTATAGCTTTCTCTCAAAAATAAACATGATTTTTTTAAGTCAATAATCTGGGGTGTGTTCTCCATAAGGAGTTCCTGGATTCCAGATCAATGAGTCTTTGATTCCTTTATTTATTGACCTAAAAAACAAAACAAAACAAAACAAAACAACAACAACAAAACCCTTTTACCTCTTCTCTGGTTATTTTGAAATAAATGTGTTACTTATTAGCAAATCCACCTGTAATTATCTCCATCATCTTCCTCATGGTTTAGCTCAACATCATGTGTTTCCTTGTCTAGTGCAAAATTGGTCTCCCCTCACCTACTATTGACTCAATTTTTAATTCATACTGCAGTGAGTCATTTTTACAAACACACATTGTAAAGAAATAGATTTCTATTAGCTCTAACAAATCCATAATTACTGTAGCCTAAAAGGCTCTTTAACTAGCCCCCCATATACCTTTTCAGTATCATTATAAACAATTCTCCTCTCTCTATATAAACCAGTTACACTGGACCTTTTGCCTCAGGGGCTTTACATCATAAATCTCCTTATTTTCCTCCCATTTTGTTTCTCAGCTTAATGTCTATTCTTGTTTCAGTTCTCAGTTTATGTGTCACTTACTTTAGGAACCCTACGTAGATCCATACTTACCCTTGGACTAGGTCAGCTTGTTTTCTTTTCTTTTTTTAAAAGTGTATTTATTTTTGAGAGAGAGAGAGGCACATCATGAGCAGGGGAAGGGCAGAGAGAGAGGGAGAAAGAGAGAGAATCATTAGGAGGCTCCTCACTGTCAACACAGAGTCCAAAGTGAGACTCAAACTCGGGAACCATGTGATCATGACCTACACCAAAATCAAGTCAGATGCTTGCTTAATCAACTGAGCCACCCAGGCACCCTAGCTTGCTTTCTTTTAAATTTCAATAGCACATGTTAGATCCTCATTGGCTGTCATCCCCCCTTGACTATATATTTAGGGACAGCAAGATCCTTACTTACTTTGTGTTACAGTCTTTCACCAGAACCCACAACAATGCAGGCGCTACAACAGTGCAATCTCATTGCCGACACTTGAAAAATACATGTTGAATGAATGACTGATGGGGCTGCTTTGCTCTGATGGGACTGAATTGGTTCCTGGATACCAGCTGTCCCCAGTGTGATCAGCTACTTGCAAGCTGGAGGTCTTTTCCCAGTTATGAAAGAATACAGAGTTTAGAAGACAGAGAAATAGCTCACCACTCCTCTTTGTCCTCACATGCCCTGAACCATAGCTTTTTTTAAAAAGCTGTTGGGTCCTAGTCATTTTGTGTCAGGAACAGAGTCGTTTTTCTTATAATCCCAAAGAGATTCTGCTTTGTCTGTATTCATGAAGAGAACGGGGCTAAGTGTGTGTAATTGCTGGCTCTTGTCCTAATCAGAAGCTTGAAGAACTAAAAAAAAAAAAAAAATGACATATTCCTTGTCTTCTGTCTGAGAATTTTCATATTGACATCCATCAGTGGTCAGCTGAAAAACTGTGCACTGTGTGGAACAGGGCTGGGGATGGAAGAAGGCATGTCAGTGCTTTATCCAAAACAAATTTCTCAATTGTTTGACAGTTGAGAAATAAGAAAAGACGCAGTCAATTTGGATGTGTTTTCTCACTTGTGACCTGAAGTCTTTTGGCAATGCACCACGCTAGTCAAGAATGGGAGAAGAAATATGGCCACGGATTCTTCTTTAAGGTTTTAGGGTCTCAAGAGCACAGACGAAACACCTAAAGACGAGGTAACAATATTAATGATAATATTAACATTTAGATATAGCTCGACTTTTATATGCTAATGTAAACTAACAAGATAGAATACCAGGATGAGTTTTAAACAAAATTCCATAAGAATAGTGTTAAACATTGCACACAAGACAAAATATTTATCTGTAGTTTGAATTTTATTCTAATTTCTATATCTTATTAACTGTGGCCCCAAACATGATGGAAGTTTGAAGATATAGTCCACCGCCCAGAAGACATCGAGATCATCCCGTTTCTGACATAGGCCTGTTCTGTCGAATTGTTTACACAACTTTCTTCTGAGAGTCAGGAACTCTGAATGATTTACATAGTTACTCTTAGGAAATTAACTTATAAACCAAAGAAACAAAGGACTGTGAAGAACTGTGAGGTCTTGGAGATTTTTACCCTACTTGCAAACTAACAAATTAGCCTGCTATGGTTTCATGGCTCCTGGCATAAGACTTGTGACTCCTGGGTCAGAGACAAATGACTTCATGACTCACAGCACAGCAAGAACATGAAGATAATATTTGTGCGGATTACCCTTGCCTCTCAAATCCTACAGGGGTGACACTGAAGGACCCTGTTGGATCCCACACACATAGATTTGTGTCCCAGCTGAGGAACCTAAACTCAAGAAATCTGAATATCTTATAATAGGCTGCAAGCATGCCTGCCTTTTGTACCAGAAATGGACACTGTCTTGAATTTCCAAGGCTGGGAAAGATATCCCCGATATCACAAGGAAGACAGAAAAGTAAGAGAACCATGAATAATTGTTACATACATTAAGAGGGAAAGAACAGCACATGTTTTTCTTTTCCTTCTATTTGTCTTGGCTTGTATATAGACAACAGAACACCTCAAATAAAACAATGCTTGGGTTACTACAATTAACATAAATGATTAGACATTTAGTTGTGTCTTTTTTTTTTTCTTGTCTTCCTTCATCATGGTCCAGAGTAGTATTTTCTTAGCATACGGTAAGGACTCAAAAATGCTTATTGTCTTATGAATGCTCACACGGGTGCCAAATAAGCATCACCGGGTCTCATCTCTAGAAAAAGCAGCAACTATACAGATGAAAAAGTCAGCAACCACTGGATCCCCCCTACTCAGACTTCGACCACACATCTTCCATACCGAATAACATCCAGATATAGTGCAGAGATGTCACCTTGTATAGAAGATTACTATGATTTTCCATCTGTGTTACCTTGATAAAATTAAACAATGCTGGGCAGCCCCACTTTATTTATGCGTGGGAAGAAAAACAGTTCTACTAGAAATTGTCATGTTTGTTGTGTGTATCAGGGCGAAACCTGTGAAAAACACTTCCTTTACCTATGGGAAGCTGATACCTCATAAACATGTGGCCTTCTCCTGCAGAGTGTAAAGATTGGTAAATAAAGAGCTCTCTGATAGAAAAGTGCTCATCCCTGTGAGGTCAATGAGTCCTTTGAAGACACCACCATGGTTCTATTCAGTGCCCTGGAAGAGTTCATTAACCCAACACAAATAGACCATTTACTTCTACCTAGAGGATCATGCTAATTAAATTGCTCTGTTTACCCACCTATGTCCCAATTTTCTATGAATACATGAATGTCTTGAGTCTCATTCCCTCTGTCTTTGTTGAAGGTAGAGATGATTACAGATTCACGCTCGCTAACTGATACTTCTGTGATAGATCTCAGGCGTTACTGGACTTCTTCAGAACCAATTTTTAAAAAGTTTGTCACAACAGTGTTATACCTAGCAAGGGCAGCCCAGATGGAAAAATGTTAATCTTGTGTATGCTTATAAAGTCTATAATAGTTATCCAGGGGAAAGTTTTATTATTATTTTATTTCCTTCAGGCTACAATTCAAAATGTCATTCCTCCTACCTAAGGCTATTTTCTACATCTGTGTTATCTATTCCATCCTCAGGGATCTGAAATTATGAGTCATCTCTCTTTTATGTATTCAAACTCCTTCTGTGTCTGTCTGTGTCTGTGTCTGTGTCTCTGTGTCTGTGCCTCTGTCTCTGTCGTCTCTGTCTCTGTCTCTCCTTTCACTCTCTCTCATCCTCTTTCTCTCAACTGGGGCTTTTCCACTGGGTTTTCAATCTGCTCATGCCCCCTTCATAAAACACTAACAAGAAATAATGTCTAGGTATCTCACTCCTCCTGGTAACTTTCTTCTCTATTTTCTCCACTTGAGACCCAAACTTCTCCAAATAATTATTTTTGTCATTGTCTCTATTTACTCACTTTAATCCAAAATGGATTTGATTACTTTAGGTTAACACTGGTGTCTTGTTCACCAGAGCTGAGATTTCCAGTCATTTTTGTACAAGCCTTCTCAGCTGGATTCAAATTTTGACTTTTTCTTTTTTAATTTTTCTTCCCTTGGTGGTTAGAGCCTCCAGATTTTACTTCCTACTGTCCTGATGCTCATTCCCATCTCCTTTCAGGCTCGACCTCATTTACTTCGGACATGAAATGCTGATCCTAAGGACTCTTTTTTTTCTTGTTGTATATATTTTCTATTGAGTTCAAACATACCTGTCCTTTGAATTGCAACATATTTATAAATGATTTATAGATCGAGCCCCTATATCCTCTGATTTTGGGACTCATATACCCATCTGTCTTCTTGACATTTTGTTTTTGAGACTCTAAGTCCTCTAAAACTCATAAAATTCTCCAATTAAAATTCATCTGTACTTCCTTGATCCCCACTCCATGCTCCTCCCAAAACACCATCTACATTATTATTCAAGTCAAAAATCTTGAGTCTTCTTTGAAACCTTCCTTCCCTAAACTCACTAACAAATATTATTGATTTTTCTTTCCTCCATAATAGTTCTGATCATCTGGAGTGTTCTGTTCTGGACCACATTTTCAAAATCTTCCTCAAAGATGAGGGTAGTGGTCTTCTAAGTTGTCCTTCTGCGTCCATCCTGATTCCCCTCTAATCCATTATGAAAATAAGAGTTTTCAACATGTATGAGTCCAAAAAAAAAAAAAAATCCATGTCAGTTTTTTAGTCTCCCATTGTCCTTAGAAGAAAGCAAACCCTTCAGGGTAGCCAACCATGCTTTCTCCAGACACTCTTTCCATGTTCTTCCTCTGCTGGGCTCTAGCTTTGTTTGTTCTTTTCATCCTTCACATCATGCATGCTCTTTCCCCACCTTGGTTCTTGTGCACAAATTGTTGCCTATCCTTGGATGTGCTTCTCCTGCATATTCTCCTGCTTACCTCTAAATCATCCTTCAGCACTCAGGGAAGGTTTTCTTGCTCAGGAAAACCTCCTTCAATTCTTTCACTAGGTCCGTTTTCTCTATGATGTGTTCTCAGAACATGATTATACCTCTCTCTTGTAGCTATTGTCACATTGACAATATTATGTGTTTAACATGATGATTTAATGAATATCTGTCTCCTCCTTCAGAATATAGCCTGTAGAGGCACCTGGGTGGCCCAGTGGTTAAGCATCAGACTCTTGATTGCGACTCAGGTCATGATCTCATGGTTTGTATGATCGAGTCCCAAGTCCGGCTCTGTACTGTCAGCACAGGGCCTGCTTGGGATTCTCTCTCTCTCCCTCTCTCTCTTACTCTCTCTTTCTCTGTCTCTCTCTCTCTCTCAAAATAAATAAAAATAAACTTAAAAAAATTGTCTATATGAAGTTAGAGATAGGTCTATTTTTTTCTCACTAGGAATTATGACAATTCCTACCACAAGAGCTTATGAGAGGCACTCAGTAAATGATTGATGACTTAAGAAATTAACAAACAAACGAAAAACCCAGCAGATTTTGAATAAAAGGCTTATAGAACAGAAGAGAATAAAAGGTGATCAATGAAAGAAAAAAAAAAGGAGGAAGGAGAAAAAGAGAAGAACAAAGAAAAATGGAGAAAAAAAACTTGTTTGGTGAAAAAAAATTCTTAAATATTTGCGAGGTGCTAAATATTGTGTTAAGATACTTACAAGCACTGCCCTTGAAACAAATCCAAAGGATGAACTATTTTAATTTATGTCTTATAGATGAGACAACTGAGGCATAGAGAAGTTCAGGATTATAGTATGTGGAAGTGGTAGGTTTTAAACTCCATCTGTTTGAATGGAGTGAAATGGATTAAATTAGAATTTTCAAGTCCAAGATTATAGTTTTGAATTAAACACTTACGGTAACATAGAACTCCTGAAAATTTTTAAGGAGGCAACTCATGTCATACCAAGGTATATATAAAAACATAATCCAGTATCTTTAACTAGATCAAGAAAAAAATCAGTAAAAATAAACAATTAACTATCATATGATTCATTTTTTTATTATCAGGATATTGTTTTCAAATTATAAAATGGCAACTCGTGTGAGATAACAATAGTTTTTATTCAAGTTTTATTGAGGTATAATAGACATATATCATTGTATACGTTTAAGTTGTACAACATGATGATTTGATCTACATATATATTACAAAATTATTATCACAATAAGTTTAGTTAACGTACCATCATCTGACATAGTTACTCTTTTCTTGTGATAAGAACTTTTAATATCTATTCTCTTTGCAACTTTCAAATATATAATACAGTATTGCTAACTATAGCTATCATGCTATCCATTATATTTCAAACTTATTTATCCTATAATAGGAAGTTTGTACCTTTTGACCACCTTCACCCATTTCCCCCATCCTATTCTCTGCCTCTGGCAAACACCAATCAGTTCTGTTTCTGTGAGTTTGTTTTTTTTTAAGATTCTACATATAGGTGGGATTATAAAGTATTTCTCTTTCTTTGACTTATTTTGTTTAGCATACTGCCTTCAAAGTCTATCCGTGTTGCCGCAGATGGAAGGATTTTCTTCTTTTTTATGGATTAATAATATTGCCTTGTGTGTGTGTGTGTGTGTGTGTGTGTATGTGTGTGTGTATTCCTTGAACTCTCTTAGTTTAAACATAACTATTAATACTTTTGCTTGTTATTCTATACTTTATAAGTGTTTTGTGTGCAATCTATCTATCATTACAATCACTCCATAAAAGAGGTAATATCACAGCAAATTTTTGGGTTTGGAAACTCAAGTGGAGACAGGCTAATGTACCTGCCAGACATCACTCAGTAGGAGTAGAGCATGAAAATTAACAAACTTTTTACTCCAAACCTTGAAGTTGATTGGAAGTCAGTTGGAGAAGAATTTTTAGAAGAAAAAAAAAAAAAAAAAAAAAGAGCTTTCCTAAATGTTTAAAGTAAATAAAAGCTAAATTTGCTAGTTTAATAAAAAAGGAAAGTATTAAAAATTCTATAACCTCGGGGCGCCTGGGTGGCGCAGTCAGTTAAGCGTCCGACTTCAGCCAGGTCACGATCTCGCGGTCCGTGAGTTCGAGCCCCGCGTCAGGCTCTGGGCTGATGGCTCAGAGCCTGGAGCCTGTTTCCGATTCTGTGTCTCCCTCTCTCTCTGCCCCTCCCCTGTTCATGCTCTGTCTCTCTCTGTCCCAAAAATAAATAAATAAACGTTGAAAAAAAAATTAAAAAAAAAATTCTATAACCTCTCATTAGTAACAGTTACAAAATTTTGTGACTTTAAAAGAACAGAAATAAAATTAAACTTTGTTTTTATCTTAGTTATTAGCATCCTATTTTAATTTTACTATTCTCAAAGCATTTTCTTAGTATTAATTAATTTTAACCAGAAGCAGGTATTAATGATCTGAAAATGATATGTACAAAAGAAAAGCTAAGTAAAACTCTCCTTACAATACATTTACTGCTATTACAAAACCAGCTGAAAGTCTAAGAGCAAGGATAAGAAAATATTTCTAGAAAACACATAATGTCTTAATTAATGAACTATGTCAAAATTTAAAATCTCAAGTCACGTTGAAAAACAATGGTTTTCATATTTATGGCAAGGATATGTTTTTGGTGTGTATAAACTTTTTTTTCTTCACATAAATCAATTCTTAAAAGCTTTCATTGGGATCAGGTAAGGTTATTAGTTGCCTTGTTAGTTTGGGGAAACATCTGATTTCCCAATTTTTGGAAATCATTTGGAAATCTCAGTTTCTGAGGAGTTAAGAGTATGCTTGTTTCCATCCTTAGTCAGTGGAAAATATTTTTAATAAATAGAAATAAATCTGCCAGTAATGTCCCAACTCAAGAAATTAACTGGAACACGAAGTCAAAAAAGGGGAAGAGAGGGAAAAGACACATAGATACATGCAGTTTCAGAACCTTTATTTTGATGAAACTCATTGATGTCATTAAAACAAATAAGGATAGGGGTGCCTGGGTGGCGCAGTCGGTTAAGCGTCCGACTTCAGCCAGGTCACGATCTCGCGGTCCGTGGGTTCGAGCCCCGCGTCGGGCTCTGGGCTGATGGCTCAGAGCCTGGAGCCTGTTTCCGATTCTGTGTCTCCCTCTCTCTCTGCCCCTCCACCGTTCATGCTCTGTCTCTCTCTGTCCCAAAAATAAATAAACGTTGAAAAAAAAAAAAAAACAAAAAAAACCAAATAAGGATATAGTAAATTTCCTTTACCGGTGTTATCATAATGATAATGTATTAGAAATGACTTTTTTTTTTTTTAATTTGAGAGAGAGAGAGAGAGAGAGAGAGAATCTCAAGTAGATTCCATGCTCAGTGCAGAGCCCAAAACAGGGCTTGAACCCATGACCCTGGGATCATGACTTGAGCTGAAATCAAGGCTTGAGTGCTCGACTGACTGAGCCACCAAATGCCCATAGGAATTATTTTTAAAAATAGATTGAATGAGGTTAAAGGAAAAAGAAGCACTAACATTTAAATAGTGAGAAATGATGCTCTTTTTGTTTCTTAATATATTATCATGACCTCCATATCATCTCTCTGAATTAGGGCACTTTATCCCCATCTATGTTTCTCACAAGTTGATAAAATCTATGAGTTTTTCATGAACATGAAATGTCTCTCCTTTATTTAGATCATTATTTGATTTCTCTATCCATGTTGTATAGTCATGCACCTCTTTTGTTATATTTATCCTTTAGCATTTTAATCCTTTTATTGTTATTGTGAATGACATTGTTTTCTTAATTTCATTTCCATATGCTCATTGCGAGTATATAGAAATACATTTTTTTATATCAATCTTATGTCCTGTGTCCTTGCTGAGCTCATTTATTAGTTCTAATAATGTATTTAGGAGGAAGGTTGGGGGTGGGTAAGAGTGTTCTTTGGGATGTTTTATATCCAAAATCCTGTCATCTACAAATAAAGACAGTTCTGCATCTTCGTTTCAATATGGAATTAATATTTTGTGCCTGACTGTTCTGGCCACAACCTTCTGCACAAGATTAATGAGAAAGGGTGAGAATGAACAGCGTTGCTTTGTTCCTAATCTTAGGAAATTCATTTAAAATGTCACAGTCATGTGTAATGTTAACTATAGGATTTTATTCATTTGTTTTTGTTTGTTTCTTTTGTAGATGCCCTTTATCAAGTTAAGGAAATTTTCTTCTATTTCTTATCTGTTGAGGTTTTTTTTTTATATATAAATATATAAATGGGTGTTGGATTTGTTTTTTTCTGCGTCTATTGAGATTTTCATGTAAATTTTGTCATTTATTATGTTTATGGGGCATATTGATTAGGTTTTTGCTTTTGTTTTGTTTGTTTTGAGAGAGAGAGAGAGAGAGAGAGAGCGCGCATGTGCAGGGGCAGAGGGAGAGGGAGAGAGTGAATCTTCAACAGGCTCCATAACTCAGCACAGATTGCGATAAGGGGCTTGATCTCAGGAGTGTGAGATCACGACCTGAGCCAAAATCAAGAGTCAGGCTTAACCAACTGAGCCACCTAAGTCTGATGTTGGGGTTCTTATATTAAATTAAATCTTGTATTTCTGGTATGAATCCCACTTTGTCAAGGTTTACAATACTTTTTTAGGTATTGCTGGATTTAGCTTACTAATAGTTCATTGAGAAATTTTGTGTCTACAGTTGTGAGAGATACTATTCCATAATTTGAAATGAATGCCTTCAGGTGGCTTTAGTATCAGACCTAAGTACTAACCTAATGGAATGAGTTGGGAGGTCTTTCCTCTTCCTTTATTTTTCTAAAAAATTTTTTGATGAATTGTGATTTCTTTTTTAAATGTTTGATACAATTTACCAGCAAAACTGTCTGAACTTGACTTTTTTTGACAAGCAGCCATTTCTATTACTAATTCAATTTTTTATTTATAATCCATGTATGCAGATTTCTTGTTTTGTCTTGAGTCCATTTTAGTAGATTATGTCTTTCTAGGAATTTGTCACTCTGTTCTAGCTTGTCTAATTTATTGGTATAATGTTGCTCTTGGTGATCTCTTAGAATTCTTTTAACTTCTTTAAGTTCTATAGAAATGTTCCTTCTTTCATTCCTGGTTTTGGTAATTGTGTGTTATCTTTTCTTCCTTGATGCTTCTAGCCTTAAATGTTGTCATCTTATTGATCTTGTCAAATCATCAACTTTTGGTTTCATTAACTTTCTCTGTTTCTCTGCTTCCAATCTCATTAGTTTTTGCTCTAGTCTTTATTAGTTAATTTCTTCTTGTTGTTTGGGTTTAGTTTGCTATTCTTTTTCTATTTTTTAGGGTGGAAGTTCAGTTTTCCAATGTTTAAAGCTATAAATTTCTCTGTAACTACTAGTATAATGTCATCCCATAAATATTTACATTTTTAAAATTCAGTTAAAGCTATTTTCTATCTTTTCTTATAATCTGTGTTGACCCATGGGTCATTTAGAAGTGTCTTGCTTAATTTCCAAATATTTTCTTCTTCTTTCTTTCCATCCTTCTTCCCTTTCTCCTCCCTTCCTTCCTTCCTTCCTTCCTTCCTTCCTTCCTTCCTTCCTTCCTTCTCTCTTTCTCCCCCTTCTCTTTTTCCCTCATCTTCCTCTTCCTAATCCTTTCTCTCTCTCTCTCTCTCTCTTATTTCCTGTTCTCTCACAAAAATGCAATGCTAATATATTGAGATGAATTGTCTCAGACTTTAAATAAAGATGGTGGCCCCAAACCAATATCTGAGCTAAACAATTCAGGACAAGGTATTCAAAGTTTGACTTTGACTTGGCCCAGAATAAAGCCTGAAAAATATCTTAGTTTTAAAGTTTCAAGTGATAAGTAGTGGTTTCTGTGTTAAATAAAATACAGAATAGGGCTTTATTAACATGAAACAAAGTAAAAAAAAAAGATATTTTGATGAATCTTAGATGTAAATCTTATATGCAATATTTATTTAAATATATTTAAATCTGTAAATTATTTTTTATTTTGTTGTATGATTCACATTCTCTAAATTTCACTAAAGAGATCTACTTTGAGAAATTAAACCTTGACTTTGTGTGTGTACTATGGACCTGACACCATACCGTGTGTGGGAACAGGCACGCCACAACATGTATAGGATTTGTGCTCTGCTGTGTAGGAGCTAGAAGCAGTATGGTGAAATGTCATGGCATGTGGCAAAAACAACAAAGACTAGGCAATGAATGGTAAGTAGCAAATAAATGTAAAAAGTGCTAATCAATTATGGACGGTTGAGAGCTTTTCCATTTGGGATGATGAAAAGCATTTGCAGCTTAAAATAATGAAATTAATTTAATTTTATTGGTATTGACTGGAAATGATACTATTTTAAGTTCTTTTACCATCCTCTGTTTTCAGGTGGGGACATGGCTACTTATGTTTTAGCTTATTGGCATTTCCTATTAAATACATAAAATTTAGTAAAATTAGTGTATAGTTTTACACTTCCTTATTTTAGAATTTGTTGAATATCTTGAATAATTAGTCCAACTTCTCAAATCATTTTTTCCAAACTTAATTTTCATTTAGTTTTGAAATAATAGTACAATTTAAGAAAACTTCAACCCATATGTTTTTATTCATCAGCTCGTAAGTTATTAAAGTACATTATTGTTTTTAATGGATATTTTATGCTCTAAAGAAGTGTGTTGAGCTATTTCAATGACATTTTTATTCTGATTACAAAGCATAATAATTAGTTTTAACCAGGGATTACAAAACAATCTGGAAGAAAAGAATCTTCTCAGGTCTTGCCTCTTTTCACTGCATTGTCTTGACTGCATTGTCCCCATGGGCATAAGACACTGAGTGTGGAATTATCGGGTAAGAAAGAAGAATTGGACACAAACCAGTCAAAGCATTTGTGGAACAGTTTTACTTCCAGTTGTTAGCAAAGAACACATTCAGGTTTATGACTAAATCAAGCAGCAGTGGGCATATTCGCTAGGTTTGTTGTATATCCTCTCTATAACGATTCAGAAGAAATTATTGGAGATGCAGGTAGTGACGAAACCATGCCAAAATACAAGATATTTATAAAGAGAGAAAGAGCTGTAGTACGTTTGTGAAGGTGACTGAATGAGATGAGAAGATTGGTGGGTCACTGTCTTGCATTCTTAGGGAAAGACACCTTGACATAGTCCAGTGGCTATACAAGGGCTTCTAGACTGAATCAATCAATGGCATCATTCATCTATCTATCCAGTCACTGTTTAGCCCAAAGTAGCCACAGCCATAGAGAAGTAATGTGGGTAAAGGCTAGCCAGAGGAACTACACTACACGCAGTTGAAATAGGTAGTTGCTAACGACATCAGAACGTGGTTCGTCCGAAGATACTAACTCCATACAGCTTGTCACTGAAATCTGGAAATCTATGATTAGGGAATCATTTCTTTAGCTAAAAACTTTGTCCTTTGAAAGAATTCAAATCACTCCATGAAAGGAAATGCAATAATCTTCCTCAACCACTGAACATTAGTGATCAAATCTATCAGATTCTTTTTAGGGCTTATGAGTTTCCATGGGGAAGGATGGGTTTTTCTTTATTTCAGAGTTTTGATAAGACTAGATATATTTGTAAAAAGTCTTTAAGAATGGAATCTATTGGAGGTGACTGGGTGGCTCAGTCAGTTAAGCTTCGGACTCTTCATTTCAGCTCAGGTCATGATCTCACAGTTTATGGGATCGAGCCCCATGTCAGGCTCTGTGCTGACAGCATGGAGCCTGCTTGGAATTATCTCTCTCCTTCTCTCTCTCTGCCCCTTTCCCACTTGCACACTCTCTCTTTCTCTCAAAATAAATAAATAAACATTTTAAAAATTCAATCTATTTGCCCAAGATCCCATCTACATAGTTTAGACATAGTAGAAAGAAACTTTCTGCCATGCTTATAGCCAATGCCAAAAGCAATCTGTCAAAGGTATTTTGTAGTCAGCTGAGTTATTTATAATCTAATAAAAAGCAAACTTAATATATTCTGGCACAGTTCTGTTGGTGTGAGTTTTCATGAATAAATTTCATGAAATTTTATCCTCTATTGAAAGGCAAAATGCCAGGCAGCCCATCTCTACTGGGATGGGTTTACAGTATACAAAAAAGATAAGTTTTCTGCCAAGGTTTTAGAGTTATCAGCAAAATACTAGAGGTGAAAACCTAATATATAGAAATTTTGCCTGGCAAGTCCCAAACTGGCTCATAATAGATGCCTTGTAGTATGAATGCCTGGATATTTTTTTTCTTTTTTTTTAAAGGAACTTTTCAAACATTGTAGTGATATATGTCTTCACTTTATTATCACATCTTCATAAAGGAAGACATAATTGACAGCTGCTTTTATAAAGGTAATAACTGAGACTTAGGATGGCTATCTGAAAGTGCAATCTTTGAAGGAAGGGAAAGTGTCTGGTTCTATTCTAGGATATTATAGTTCCTTCCTTGCTCAAGCAATTCTTTCTTTGTTTTATGATGTGAGAACCATGGAGATTCTTCAAGACATCTCTTAAGAATGTATTTCTATGGTTTTCAGAATAAAGTTTCTGAAGTCCATTCTAGGGCCAGGTAAGAGCTCAGACTCACGACGTGTAAAACTATCTGTGGGATTTAACATCTGAGTAGGCTGATAGATTCCTTTTTGCCCTTCTTTCCTATTGCAATGGAATTGAACCAAAGTTGTAATTCTTGGAGACTTTCGGAACGGTAAATGCGGTTCAAACCGCATGCTAGCTGCTGTCTGCATGTTAAAAGGTAATTGACTAGGAGCCAGTACAAGTGCAATTGGATATGTAGGCTAGAGGCACTAAGTTGCAGCCTCAAAGAGGTCACACTGAAATGAATTTTTTAAAAGGACTATAAAATTGCATCTAAGATAGATGGGAAGCAAAAGCAATATTTAAATGAAATTGTTATGGATATAAGTCACTTTCCAGGCATTATAACTATTTCTAACATAAAATATGTTTTCACTTCATATATAAAACATTGTTATTATTCACATTTTATGACATGTTAACATATTAAAACTTAAATGTTTAATGCATATATTAAAATTTTGTGTCATCATTAACCCAGCTGATGAATTCTCTTTGAAAAAAATAATGGAAAAGATATATCAAGAGAGATAATTTTTACAATTAGAATAAAAATATGTAGCTTAAAGTGTGGTAAGATAAAAATGTCTAACTCGAAGTTCCAAACGCTTCCTTTTTTTTTCTTTTTTTCTTACTCATGAGAATCCTACTGCTATTTGTTTTCCTATTAAATGACATTTCAAATACTTTCCTATAAACGTAAATAATATCTCCTTTCAAGAAGGCAAATGGCAAACTAAATTTGAGATCTGGCTACATTTCTACACCCTACCCCAAACTAAATAGATGAACGTTGCTTTATAGATTGTATCTGAAGGGTAAATGAAGAAAGACAGTAAGTTACAGAAAACATGTCACTTGAAACTGGCATCTGCCCTTTAATTCAGCAACATCGCCCTAAACCCTGTCACTTTGGTTGACATCTGTTACATGTCTTGATACATGAGGTTCTGGAAAAGCACAATGTGACCTGAAGTTGGTTAAAAGACATATATAACATATTTATATATGTATAAATATGTATTTTAACTGTATTTTGTGTATATATATATATATGTATATGTGTGTATATGTATATGTATATGTATATGTATATGTATATATATATATATATATATTTGAAGCTGCTTTGTCTATAGATATGGCTTCATCTTTATTAGTCTTCAAAAATGGAGAAAACACTGTTCACATACTGATCCACCTAGATTTAGTAGTGGCTGCTGTTGGAGACATTGAAAGCCTTGTACACTCAAATTATACATCCCCTGTGATATAGGAAATTTTTACCATTCATTGACTCCTTTGAATGAAAGCATCTCAAGAAGACTCTTGTTAGGTGCATGCATATTACCTGAGATGGGAAAACCATGAATATACTTATGCTCATTATCATCAGTTATCACACTAATGGAGAAAAGATCCTTTTCAATAGAAAGGGAGAACTACACGACGAGACAATGAGTAGAAGTCATCTACAGACATTGCTACTCCAAGTGTGGTGCCCTGAGTCATAGTGTCAGCGGCACCTGAGAGACTGTTAGAAATGCAGATTCTTAGGTCCCTTTCCCCACCTACTGAATCAGAATGTCTTCAGGGTGGAGCCCAGACGTCTGCATTATAACAAGGTCCTGAGGAGATTCTGATGAGTGTTCACAGTTGTCAAGCACTGGTCTAAACTTGACAATAATGAAAAACCTGTCAGAATGAGAGCAGGGGATGAACAGAGTGGTATTTCCCACACCACTTATATTTATCACACACGTTTATTTGTATTAATTCATGATCTCAAATACATTTACCTGGAAAAAAATTAAATGGCCAGGATGAGTGTTACCTAAATAGTTCTATATTTTCATCTACTGTGATGACATTAATAAATTGAAACTACTCGCCTCAAAACATTGACTTACATAGGTTTCAAATAATTAAATAATTGCTAAAGCTTTGGAGTAGTCGGTAGGGAAGTTAACATTGAAAAGAATCATAATTTATACAGGTATTTTTATGTGTGAAGGCACTGATAAATCTTTTAGGGTGAGTGGCGCACAAAACAAAACAAAACACAGCAACAACCAAAAACTTGTACATGTGTAGCAGTTACTTCACATGCATGTGAAAGACAAAACCCTCACAGAAACATGGAATCAAAGGAATCGTAGGAACCTGTGAAGTTATCAAGAATCATTTAGTCCGTAGATTATAACTGTGCTCACTAAAGGCATAAAGCCTTTGAACATGTGCTTTTGCTGCATACCTACTCATTCAGTTGGCCTGTGTGACTCAAATGGGGAATGTTGTACGTGACTCTCCCGAACCTCATCTTGTTAGATTTAGTTCATTGCTCAAGCCCTGCTGAGAATGTGTCAGAGCCCAATTTTGCCATCAAACGAATTCACTGCTCTACCCTGTTTTGTGACATCTAGGAATTTTGCGCATAGGCCTTACTCAGGCACACGTTTGTTTTAATGGAATATCCTAGGGCAAGACCGTTGTAGAATTTATAATTTTTCAAATGAAAAAAGAGAATATGGGGCTTAGCTGATACATAAGTGTTTTTGCTATGATTCCACACGTGATTCCAGGTGTCTTATACAATGTGGCACACCCAAATTAATAGGGCTTATGGGAAAAATAGGTTTGGAAAGCTAGCCAAATCCTGCGAAATCTTGTAATCAGAATAACATCAAAACAACTGTCCTACTAAAAATGTAGCAGAACACTTCTCTACGGGCATTTGCTCCTAGCACCCTAATTAGTTACTCTTTTGCAAAATGAAACCATGGCGCACTTTCTTTATCTCTGGTGATATAAATCCGGAAGGGTGTTTAATTTTGAGAGCAACCATTTTCAGCCAGAAGATGAAATGAAAAACCAAAACCCGACTTGAACTCAAGGCCTCAGTCATCTGATCTCGGGCTGACCTCTTCACTACTTTTTCCCTTCAGAGAAACGTTCTTGAGAGCACACCAGCAGGTTACGCTGGCCCTGGCTGGGATGCGTTTTTCTATCCCCATGTTTGCATTTTTCTCTTCATTGTTTTCTTTACCTTGAATTGCATTCCGGACACTTCTCGGTATCCAGTGTTTACTCTCAGTTGATAATGTATTTCAAGTTTCATCTTTTGTGACAAGCCCATTTTGGCAACTCGTCCTTCCATATTGCTATAGAACTAATTACTAATTACATAAGACAATCTTATACTCAACATACAACATCCCGTATTGCATATAGATCATATAGATATTGCATATCATACATATGCATGACGTATAGCTATCTATCATCTATCTATCCATCTGTCTATCATCTATTCCTGTCCTCATCTTCCATCTCCTGGTCTTGAGCTAATTCATGTCATTAAAATGGCAGAAGAATAATTGATCTAACAATATATCCATTATTCAGTTGTATTACTCAGGATTCTCCAGAGAATACATATCCTCTGGAGAGAATATATATCAGGAATACATATGCCTTATATGCATTTGTTGCTTTGATGGCTACAGATCGCTATTCATAGAAGTCCCAGAGTGGTCTACTGCACTGTTAAGAACTTCTGTTTCTCCAGACCCTTCCCAACACAGCATGTTACAAAACCTTTTACATTTTGACAAAATGAGAGTTGACAAATGATATCTTCTTGCTTTTTTCTTATAAATGAGGTAGAACATCCATTGAAGTGTTTTAAGAACCACTGGTATTTTCTTCTCTGAAGAAGTTATCCATATCTTTTGCCTATTTTCCGTAATCTCACTGATAATTTTTTATGATAAGTGAGAGTTAGTTCTATAACAATGAAGAGAATAAGATAGAGTATATCCTTGTGTTTTGACTTGCAAATATTTTGCAGAATAAGCTGTTGAATTAGTCTGGTTTCACCATAAGGACTTTAAAAAACTTCCTATGCATGTCAAAAGTTTAAATACCTTTTAATTGAAGTATTACATAAATATAGGGATTAATGAATTTTTATTAAAAGAGTAAAGTCCATCTTTGTAAATGCCACCCAGAGCAAGAAACTGCTCCCTAAATAGCTGCCCCCTATGACACTTCCAGTCACTATCACTCTTTACCCAAAGGTAAAGTCACCAGCATACATGATTGCGTCTGTTTTTAAGTTTTACGTGAATTTATTTATTTCTAATATTTATAATGTTTATTATATATCATAAAATTATACATGTATTTAAAAGTTTTATAGGTTATGTATTCTTCAGGTATTCAGCTTCCTTGGCTCAACAATATGTTTATGAGATGTATCTGTGTTATTCTGTGTAGCATTGGTTTACTCTTCCTCAATTGCTGTATACGGTGGGCTAATAAATTGTTTTCATCTGCTCAGGCTGCTATAGCTAAATATCAGAGACTGGGTGGTGTATAAAAACAGAAATTTATTGAGGTGTCTGGGTGGCTCTGTCGGTTGAGCATCCGACTTCGGCTCAGGTCGTGATCTTGCACTTTGTGAGTTCGAGCCCCGTGTCAGGCTCTGTACTGTCAGCTCGGAGCCTGGAGCCTGCTTCGGATTCTGTGTCTCCTTCTCTCTCTGCCTGTCCCCAACAGACTTCTTATATCCTCATATGATAGAAGGGGCTAGCAGCTCTGTGGCATTTCTTTCATAAGAACACTAATCTCTTTCATGAGGATGAGGCCTATGATCTCGTCACCTTCCAAAGGCCACACCTTTTTTAAACAATCCCACTGGACATTAGGATTCCAAAGTATGAATGTAGGGGCACAGAGACATTCAGTCCATAGCAATAATTTATTTATGCCTCAACTATCGGAGGACATTGAGGCTATTTCAATTTCTGGCTACTTCAAGAGTGCTGCTAGATCATGTTTGTATATGTCTTTTAGAGGACATATGTATATATCACTGTGGACTATACTTAGGACTGGAATTGCCAGATGACAGCATATACATATACTCAACTTTATTAAATACTATCAACAGATTATCTGATGTGATTCTAAAAATTTTCAGTCTTATCAACAATGTATTAACTGTCATTTTAACATTAGTCATTCTGTGTAATGGTGCTTTACTATGTGTGTATATCTGTTGTATTCTTCTGCTGACTACAAAAGTTGATAATCAGTTTTTTTTTTACTTTTATATTTTATTATTATCTTACTTCTGCTATCTTTGGGTTTAGTATGTGCTCTTTTTCTTTCTTCTTCAGAAGGAAGATTGGATCATTTATTTTTAACCATTCTTTCTTACAATATGAATTTAAGGCTATAAATTTCTTCTAAGCATTGTTAGCTACATTCCCTAAGGTTTGATATTTTATTTTCCACGTCATTTAGTTAAAATGTCTATTCATTTTTTTTTTAATCTGTGCGTTACTTAAAAGTGCATTGTTTAATTTCTAAGCAGTTGGGGGGAATTTCTAGTTTTCTCTTCTTATTAATTTCTAACTTAATTTCACTGTGGTCAAATAATGTACTTTGTCTCCAAAGTTTTGAAACTTGTTGAGGTTTGCTTTATGATCCAATATGTGGTCAATTTTGGTAAACATTCCTTGTGCACTCTGTTGTCATTGGGTGAAGCATTCTTATGTCAATTAGATCAGTTGGTTAATTGCATTTGTGAAGGACATAATATAAGATGGTCTGCAATTATTTTTGCCTCTGGGTAATCAAACCCTTATGTAATTCTCTCTTATGGTGGTTCGTGGATCCTGTGACTTGCTTCTGATCAATAGAATATGATTATGTTATATAAGATTGGACTATCAGTCTTGCTAGGAGACTTTCTCTTGCTGGTTTTGATAAAGCAAGTGGTGCAAGAGGGCGAGAGACTGAACCTAAAAACAAGCAACAAAATGAGGGTGACACCCAGTCAACAGGTGGCAAAACACTGGCACTCTTGGTCCAGCTGGTGGCAAGAAGCGATTGTGCCAAGAAATGTGTGATCTCGAAAGCAGATCCCAGTCAAGCCTTGAGGAGAGATTGTAACTCTGGGCAACCCCTTGGTTACAGCTTTCGCAAGAGACCCTGAGGCAGAGAGGCCCCAGTGAAACCTTGCCAGGACTCTTGACCCACAGAAACTTTGAGATAATGAATTAAGTAGTTTAAGAGGAAATCAGTGATTTGTTTTTAAACAGGGACAGATAACTCATAAGTGTTGTTTATAGCGTCCATAATCCTTATTGCCCTAGCCATAGAGAAAGATATGTAAGACTACCCTGTTTTTGTGGTTTTCTCTATTTCTCCTCTTAGTTCTATAACTTTTATTTTGCTTTATAAGTTTTGAAGCTGTATTTTTGATTGTACACAAATCTAAAATCTCTATGTATTTCTGGAGAATTTACTCCTCTATCAGTACAAACTATTCTCTTCCTCTCTAATAGTATTTCTTGTTTCGAACAGCTGTTAAAACTTTTCCTTTCTCTGTTTTTCACCAACCTTCCAATGATAAACTTAGTTGAGACTCTTTTTGTTTCTCTACTTATTCTCCACAAAACATATGGAATTTGTGGGTTGATATCTTTCATCACTTTTAGAATATCATTGACCATTATCTCTGTTTAGTTACTTCTGCCCCATTGGCTCTTTTCTACTTAGGATGCCCTACTTATATGCACGGTAACCATCATTTCTCACATGTCTCTAATTTTATTTTTTTTCTTTTTTTTTAATGTTTATTTATTATTGAGAGACAGAGCATGAGCATGGGAGGGGCAGAGAGAGGGAGAGACACAGAATCTGAAGCAGGCTCCAGGCTCTGAGCTGTCAGCACAGTGGGGCTCAAACTCACAAACCGTTAGATCATGACCTGAGCCGAAGTTGGACGCTTAACCAACTGAGCCACCCAGGCACCCCTCACATGCCTCTAATTTTCTTTTATGAATTTTCATAATTTTTTCTTTATGTTTCAGTCTAAATACTTTCTATTGACCTGCCTTCCATTTCACTACCAGTAATATCTTTCAATTTATGCAATGGCTTTTTAAGACTCACAGTCGAATTCTTAATTTCATTTATTCAACACACATTAATTGAGTAGCTACTTTGTGACAGCACTGTGTTATGCCCTGAACATATATCAGTTTAAAAAGAACAAAATAAAAAAAACATTAAGTGACAAATATCCTTACCTTCACACAGTCTACATTTTAGTATAAGTAAGCAGAAAAAAAATCAATCAATAAGTATATCACATAATCTGTTAGAATGTGAATGTATCGTAGAGAAAATTAATGCAGAGGCTGATAGCAATAATGAATACTGCAATATTCGATAAAGTGGAAAGTGCAGAGTTTCCTGGAAAGGTGGCATTTGACCCAACACTTAAGAGAATCAAAAATCTTAGCCATATGAATTTTTGGAGGAATTTTATTCTAGACAGTCCTGGGGCTGGAGTATTCTTGGGAAATTTGAGAAATAGCAAAAATGCCATGTTTGTGGAGCAAAGTGAGTGATGGGGAGAATAATCTGAGAGATCAAAGAGAAAACTGGTGAAGAGAAAGTGAAATCTTAAGGAAAGACTGTAGGATCTTTTAAATCATTATAAAGATTTTGATTTTTGACTTGAATAGGTTGGAAAATTATTGAAGAGTTTTAGGCAGATGACTGATATGATCTGACTGACAATTTCACAGAATTATTCTGGTTTGATTGTAAATGGTGCTAATGTAGCAAAAATGGAAGCAGAAACACTAATTAGGGGGGGTCAATTTTAATAATCCCCATTTGTGTCATGGTGTTTTGGATAAAGGTGGTACAGAGGTTGTAAATTATGGTGAGAACTTGTTGGATTCGGGATATACTTTGAAGGTAGAGTCAATGGTATTTAGTCTAATGCTGGCTGGTTTAATAATGAAATCTTTTATATCTATGTATTTTCTACTGTGTCTGGCTTTGGCTATAACATATATGTTTTATATAAGGGATCATAAGTATTTTAATTAGTTTTATCATTGGGGCGCCTGGATGGCTCAGTCAGTTAAGCATCCGACTACAGCTCACGTCATGATCTCACGGTTCGTGGGTTGGTTGGTGAGTTTGGGCCCCCTTGTGGGGCTCTGTGCTGACAGCTCAGAGCCTAGAGCCTGCTTCAGGTTCTGTGTCTCCGTCTCTCTCTGCCCCTCCCCCGTCATGTTCTTTCTCTCTTTGTCTCTCAAAACTAATAAATAAATGTTAAAAAATTAATTAGTTTTATCATAGACAAATAATTTAAGATTTTAAAATTTCTAAAGTACTGAGGTTATTTTTACACGAAACAAGTATTTTACCTTGCCTAATGTTTAAATTGTATTACATTATGGTTAATAAATCAATATTGTCTTTAATAGCCCTATTATATTAGGAATTTTAAGATTGCTGTTGAGGTACAGTATAGCCATTTTTTTTATTTTGTAAAATCTCATAGGCCTTTTGAAACAAATAGTATCTTTTCTTAGGCAAAAAGTTCAATAAGTGTACCTATGGAATCAAATTTTAAATTTTATTCTTGAACTCCTGTTTGTGTATAACCTGATTAACTTTTATTTTATTTTATTTTACTATTTTATTTTACTTTACTTTTTTAATATTTTGTTTATTTTTGAGAGAGAGAGAGACACAGTGCGAGCAGGGGAGGGTCAGAGAGAGAGGGAGACACAGAATCTGAAGACGGTTCCAGGCTCTGAGCTGTCAGCACAGAGCCTGACACGGGACTCAAACTCACAAACTGTGAGACATGACCTGAGCTGAAGTCAGACACTTAACAGACTGAGCCACGCAGGTGCCCCTAACCTAATTAGCTTTTAAAAATTGGTAATCGTATTATAAGCATCTCTGACTGTATTTTTCTGAACTTATTTCACATTTTTTAAATATGTTGCAAGTACACAGATTACCCAAACTTATTTCAGGTTTTAAACATAATAGGAATGTGTAGATCATCCAAATAGCCATATCTTGATATTATGTTTATGTTTTCTTAATTTTGACCCTATTTTAGGCTTAATTTTAGGATAATTTTTGACTTAAAATCTACTTTGTCTTATATTTATTTCAGATTTCATTTCACATTTGCCTGTGAAACTTTTCCCTCTTATTCACATTCAGCTCAGTGAATATGGTTATTTAATGCTTCTTTTGGGAAAACAAATAAAGACAGATTTTTTGATTAGTTTTATATGTTGACGTCGCTGCATCTTACCTGGGGGAGTCTGGTCCATTTATATTACTTGCCACTTCTTTAATACTTGGAATATTGACATCTTTTCCCTGATTTTGTGCATCTTTACTTTATTTTCATTTCCATAGTTTTGCTAATATAAATATCCCTTGTTCCTTTTTTCTGTTATCATCTTAACGTTCAATTTATATACCTAGTGGTCAATTTTGAATTTTCATTTTCTATGGACTGTTTATTACATCAATATCAAAGAATGAAAGAAAAGGAACTCTCTCCCATTTTCTTATTTCTTTGTATATAACCTGAGTCATTTTAGACATTTAGGCATCATTATCTTACTATTATCTCTGCGTTTGGTGGTTTTCACAGATTTTTCCTTCCCATCTGTGGCTTAACACATGACAATATTCTTCCTATACTTCATTCCTTCTTTTGTAATTTATTGTTACATTTTGTATTTCCTTGAAATCATTTATTACCTTACTTTTCTCATTTTACTTCTCCAAAATTGATTTAGTGTATTGTTTCTACCTTGTAGAGACAAAGTCTTTTTCATTTCTTTGAAGATACCAAATAAGCACATTAAAATTATTGTATCATTCTTGTACTTTCTTCTGATTTTTGAAGATGTGCTCTTTTCCTGAATCTTTAGGATATTTCTTTTTCCTTGTGTTCCAGTATCTTTTCACAGAACCCTCGGCTGCCATCATTTTTTCTAATCAACAGTCCTTGACTAGAAAAATAAAGATATATATCTATATGGTACCTGGGATTTGCCAACAGTAGAATATCTGGCATGTTTTTTTCCCCCCACCCTTTCTAGCTCATTAAAAACCTCTTTCTTTACATCTACATTTGACTATCAGATTGATGTACATAATTCCTAAGAAAATTGGTAATGTCTTCATAGCAAATTTAACGGCAAATTGTATGGCTTCTTCTTGGTTTTATTGTTTTTATGAGAAATTGATACACCCAGTTGCCTCCAGAAATAGGGGCTTATTTTAGAGATAGGTATGGCAAGGAAGGAGACAGACATCTCCTGGGATTTTAGGAAAAACCCATTATTAATGGTACTTCGAAGATCCTGGAATATAGTTCAAGAACTGAAAAGATCCAGTGTGGCAATAAGAATCAGGCTCTCTTGTTTAACTCTCACAAGCACATTTCATTAATATTTATCTTCTCAATGTTTCACCACTTAAATGACTAAACCACCTCCATCAACTTCCGATTCTCTTTATCCTCTCACATCTATCAGCTGAAGGTAGATATATATGCAGTGAAGTTCACAGTTTCAGTTTCTGAGAATGCAAACATAATGGATCTAGATGATTCCTATTTTTTTTTTTCTAGACAACACATGCATGAATCCATTTTCCAGTTTTTTGCCCAGCAGATAACATGAGTGCTTGTATGTTGATGAACACTTGTGATATACTTGTAGAAGAAAACCAGGGATGGAATCATGCCATTAGTGCTTAAGGAGTTTTCTTAGCAGGGAACCGTGGGTTTGGGATGGGAGTGGGAATGTGGCAGGCATTAAATTGATTGGCCAGTTCTCCCACTCCATGTGGTGCTCTTTCTGGGTTTGCATTTGTCTAGGAATTTTTTCCTTGCGGAAATAGTAAACTTAAGAATCTGTACAACTTTTCTTATGGTACTCTACTTTCTATTGCTTTCATGGAGAGTGGCTTGAGTTATGGGTAGAAAGAATTCTAGAACGAAAGCAGATGCCATGGACATACAGTTTTCTTGTGTCATGCATTTAGGATTTATGTAAAGACAGACTAACTTAAAGGCTTTTTTCTGACTACTTGGAGGAATCAGTCCTGGGCTGATTTTATAGGTTTTATCCAAGAATTTACTTCTCCGTTTACCTCTATGAATTATGGGAATAGTAAAAGTTCTGAATGTACCTAGACAGAGGATCTTTTATTGCATTTTCTTCCTTGAGCTATTGCTCTTTTCTGATTTTTGTATACTCACAAACGTATTTTAATAGGTCATGATATTTTTATGTATTTTAGCGGCATATTAGGAAAAGACAACTTTTTACTACCTTGAGAAACTGAAAATACTCTTGCTTAACTTTTCCCGGTCGACTTTGAATATGACAATATGCTTTTGTTTTTGGGAAAAATGATTACTCTTCCGAACTTTTGTCATACTGAAAAAAAGAATACCCCATATTATTTCTTTTTACTTTCTTTATTTAAAAAAAATGTTTACTTATTTTTGAGCGAGAGAGAGAGAGAGAGCAGAGAAGGGGCAGAGAGAGAGGGAAAGAGAAAATCCAAGCAGTTCCATATTGTCTGCACAGAGCCTGACGCTGGGCTTGATCTCATAAACTGTGAGATCATGACCCAAGCTGAAATCAAGAGTAGGATGTTTAACTGACCTAGCCACCCAGGCATCTCTGATTTCTTTTTTTTTAATTGAAGTATAATTGACATATAGTGTTGTATTAGTTTCAGGTGTACAATACAATGATTCAATAGTTTCATACATTACTCAGGGCTGATCATGATGTGTATTCTTAATCCTTTTCATCTATTCCACCCCTCCTCCACCCTTACCTCCCTCTGGTACACATCAGTTTGTTCTATTTAAGAGTCTGGAATTTGTCTATTTTTTTCATTGTTCATCTGTTTTGTTTTTTTTTTTTTTTTTTTTTAATTCTACACATGAGTGAAATATATGGTATTTGTCTTTGTGTGACTGATTTCCCTTAGTATTATACTTCTAGGTCCTTCTATGTTGTTGCAGATCGATGAGGAAGAAGTAAAACTTATGCTATTTGAGGACATGATACTATATATAGAAAATCCTCAAGACACCACCCAAAAACTGCTAGAAGAGATAAATGAATTTAGTAAAGGTGCAAAATGCAAAATCAATATGAAGAAATCTGTTGCATTTCTATACACTAATTATGAAGGAGCAGAAAGAGAAATTAGGGAAATAATCCCATTAACAGTTGCACCAGAAATAATAAAATATCTAGGAATAAACTTAACCAAGGAGGTGAAAGACCTGTACTCTGAAAACTGTAAAACATTGATGAAATAAATTGAGGGCGACACTAACAAATGGCAAGATATTCCATGCTCATTGATTGGGAGAACAGATATTGTTAAAATGTCTATACTACCCAAAGCAAACACAGATTCAATGCAACCCCTATCAAAATATCAACAGAATTTTTCATGGAGCTAGAACAAAAAATACTGAAATGTATGTGGATGCCACAAAACACCCTGAAGAGTCAAAGCGGTCTTGAGAAAGATGAACCAAGTTGGGGTATCACAAACGCAGTTTGCAAGATCTACTACAAAGCCGTGGTAACAGACGCTTGGCCAACTTGAATTTCTTCTTTTTGATAACATGACCTATAAAGATTTGATCAACAAATGTGATCCAAGTCACCATCCAAGCATCTTTCTCCCCTCTTCCTGTTGCTTCCATTTTCAGTGCTATTCCTTTGGCTCAAGTATTCCTTATTTCTTCTTAACGTTTGTAGAGGGCTCCATTCTTAACATTTGCGTTAGTTTCTCTGTAGTCTATTCGCATTTTCATGGGTACAGCATACTTCAATATAACCTGAGTTGCTCAGAACATTATATCCCGGTTCCTTAACGTGATCTTAAGGGTTTCTTTTTGCGTCTCTATTTCTTACCTTAATCCTCAAGAATAATTTGGGCAATTTCCTGACAGGCATGATGCTCTATCATCTGTTCTTTCCGGCTAACACTCTGGCAAATTCATACTCATCATGCAAAACTCAGACTAAGTACTACTTTCTGTCACTACCTTCAGACAATTGTAATAATTTTACCTCTCCGTGTTCCTATGGCATTTTGCACGTATCATACCGTATCTTAAGGGTTTTTTGATTTTCCTTTCAACATTTCTTTTTCTTGTTCTATATTTTGACATTCTTGAGGGAAAGACCTCTGTCTTATTCTTTGTGCCATGAGCAACTAATATGCTACCTGAAACACGGTGGACAAAAAAGGAGATACTTTTAATGTATAAAAATATAAATAATCTGATGCTTCTGGGTCAGTATAAATCCATCATAGCCTCAGAAAGAAATGCCCAGGGTATATCCCTCAGATAATGGGAAACAAATTCATTTTTCTATATAAAGTAAAAATAAAACTGTGTGGAGAATATTAAATATCTTGTTCCACTGAGGTATTTATGAGATTTTTGAATTGAATTGAAATTCCTCTCTCAATATAAATCCTAGTTGCAAGTCAAGTGTTCTTAGGGGACTGATACTAGAAAAAGAAACAGAAAGAAAACCAAACATTAGGTTTTAGTCTAAGAATTTGAGTGCTTTTTAAAACCCACCAAATATAACCAGATTTATATTTATTTTTACAGAAATGTTTGCTCAGCTAATGCATTCCTAATCAAATAATGGGTGTTCCATGATGGAAATTTCAAATAAAGTTCTTAAGACTGTCAAAAAGTAAATAAGCTAACTAGAATTATATTTCTTTGTTTCCCAGTGGGCCTCATAAATACTTGGAGAAGGATATGGTGTACTTAGAAATAGACCAGATAGACACTCCAATATGAGCATAGTGAACACTCTTTTCTCCATCCTTTACCCCCAACCAACGATTTCATACATGCCTTTCTGAGATGTCGCTTCATTTTGTAAGCGACAGTTATCTCCATACCCTGTTAAATTTACTTCATTATTTGGTTTATTTTTTACAAACTCCATATCACCTCAAAAAAGTCTACAATTTCATTAATCTAACTTGTTTTGTATAAAACTAAAATGTATTTTCCATTTCCTCATTAATTTTGTGTTCTGATGACTGCCTTAGTTTGAATAAAGGTTGATGATTTTTTTATTTGCAATGCAGAGTGCATAGGTGAACAGTGTATACCATTAAATATAATGTGAAGTCATTTTGAAGTTGATTCTGTGTTCTTTTGGTGGAAGCTTTCAAAAGCCTTTGACATGATGCATTCAACCCATAGGGGTTTTCCAACTGAATATAAAGCTTTTCAGCCTTAAGTCTTGCAACATAGGAATCACAGGAAACTTACTAAAGCAATGTTCTTGATGTCCAAACTTAGACACTGCAGAAAACAGTCTATTACCAATAACACGTTCATGAAAAACATGAATTTATTTTCAGTTTTGTGGTTCATCAGACATTCATAATTAGGCCAAGCTTTCTGAGGCATAATTATGAAAGATTTGATTAAAATAGATTTGGAAGCAGTGAAATGGCATGGCAAAAGTTCAGATTGTCTGTGTTTACTCTTGTTTGAAATATCTCTCAATGGGAAAGATGAGAGCAACTTTTGTAGGGTTGAGAATCTACTTTGTTTGAAAAGAATTCGGTTCACACGTTGTGAGACGATTTGAGAAAAATGAGATTACTGCCCTCTGAGCTCATGAAGCATTAGGACAATTGGCCATACAAGGAAATAGTCAATAGGACATAACTCATCATTAGGACCCTAGAATGCTAAAGCATGCTTGAGGCTTCATTTCTTTTTTTATACTATCCAAGACAGGAAAGTCCACACAACTCTTAAGAAACCTCTGAATTTTAAAATCACATACATGATTATATATATATATTTTAAAATCACATTCATTATATATATATATATATATATATATATGTGTGTGTGTATATATATATATATATATACACACACACACATATATATATATACACACACACACACACACACACACACACATATATATATCTTCTTCTTCTTCTCATGCTTTCATCCATCTATCCATTCACAATAGAGTGGCCAGAGCATTCCATTTAAACATGTCAGATCACATTACCTCTTTTCAACCCATCAGTGAATTTTCATCTTGCTCAGAGTAGAACCCTAAACCCCATTTTTCAGCCTAGTGGGCTGGATTAAGGCAGCAAACAAGGAGACATAATGAAGCACTCAGGGCCTAGCAAAACTAGAAAGCTGTCATCACCCCTAGACCTAAGTGTGTGCATCACTTCCTCTTGTACCCCGAGTTTCATGGCATGATGGGAAGGTGGACCCAAGTGGATAATGCATGCCTAGTGGGTCATTGTTAGGGAGCTCCTAGTTTGAGGACCCCAACCTTATAAGCAAGCTGCTAGTAAATTTTCTCAACATGTATCCCTTAATAAAGATATTCTCTTTCTTATGTTGGATTTTGAACCCACTGTCTACTTCAGAGGAAGATACCATATCATCTTCTAAGGCTATCCGTTTAGTCTGGAACAAAAGTTGGAACAAGACAAGCAGAAAAGCAAAAGACTCATAGAGAATATTCTCCTAACGTGCTAGATACATGTCTATATTTTAAAAACACTCCTTATATGTTTTAGGATGTTAAATATTTCATAATGATACATCAAAACAAACATGAATTCTTTACATAGTTATCTTTGTTTACTGTATATGTTCATTAGAGGAAGCTTCTAGTTGTACTATTTCCTTAATATTTATTGCCGATTATATAGGTTTGATACTGACAGAAATATATTAAAATGTTTTCCTGCTCTTTTGGATTTTTAACTTTATTTTTTGTATTTCTTTAAATTTTGGCTTCAATAGCAATGCTTTTGACACATCGAAGGTTTTTTTTTAATTTTTATTTTGTTCTAACTAGCTGTTAAATTTGTTGTGATGCTTTCTACCCATAATATCTATAATATCCATATTACCTATCCAAAATTATCTTATCCAAACTATCCATAATATCTACCCCAATCTGTTGTGATTCTATCCTTTTTTGTCTGAAAGATTATTTTGTCATCATTGTAATCTATACCTTCTGTGAAAATATCTGTTGGGCTCCTGGCTGTAGATAGATAGTCCACTATAACTGAATACTTGAGAAGATTTTAGTAAAAAGACTAATTTACAGAGTTGTGGGCCTAAGATTTGAGGAAGCAAGCAATGGATTGGTGCCGTACCCTGGGAGCGCTGGTATTTTAGCTCCACCTGTTCTGAAACCCTCCTTTTCCCCCCGCCACAGTTACGTGTATTTTAGTGGGATTGACTGAGGTGGTACAGGGAATGCATTCACAGTAGGATGCTTCTTATGAAACTGCCTTTCTACTCCATTCCATCAGGTGTCCCTTCCTCATCTCTGGTTACATCATTGGTACAGCTGGTAGCTTATCCAGCAATTTTCAGGCACTACAACAGGCATTTGTAGACTGAACATGTCAACTTGGAATGAAATCTGAACTTCAATGTCTCTTCCAAATGAAAGCTTTTAACACTACT
Source organism: Puma concolor (assembly GCF_028749965.1). Classification (NCBI taxonomy): domain Eukaryota; kingdom Metazoa; phylum Chordata; class Mammalia; order Carnivora; family Felidae; genus Puma; species Puma concolor. The sequence goes on from NC_141671.1 coordinate 19,750,493, forward strand.
CAATTCTGACCTGTGAGTTCTGCTAACTCAGAGAAAGGAAAGGGGAGTGCTCTGTTCTTTTACATTTTTCCCCATTTGTCCATTCTGCTTCTCCTTCACTCACTGAGGGGCTCTGAGCTCTTCCAACATCAGGGAAGTCAGGGAGGGGAGAAGGCAAAACTTATCGTATTGGTCCATAGTTATAATATGGTGTTTGTGCCTTAAGGGTTCAAATGTTTCGATGTTGGCTTTTTATGGTTGCTGGCAGCTTCTAGAGGGCTCTCTTTAGTCTTCGCATGTGACTCTCTCCTTCCAATTAGCAATGGTGTCTTGAAATGTTCATGTGTTTTAAGTCTCTCTGACCAGCCAGAGAAAACTTTTCAGTTTTAAAGGATTTGCCTGGTTCAGTCAGGTCTACTGGGATAATCTCCTGAACTGAAGGTCAGATGACTTAGAACTTCAATTACACCTGCAGACTCTTTTATGGTGGTACCAAGACTTATGTTTAATGAAATAACCAGAGGATTGGAATTTAGGGGGTTAGTTTTATAATTCTGCCTTTCAAAGCCTGTCTCTGGCCCTCCAGATCCACATCATTCCTAAATGCCACAATTCATTGATTCCATTCTGAAGTTCTCACCATGGGCCACCTTTCTGTGTCATTTTGGCTAAGGCACTCTAGCCTAGGGACACTGAACAATGATCTAGTTGTCAATGTAAAGGTATTTTATAGGTATGATTAATAACTACAACTAGTTGAACTTACGTAAAGGAGACTGTCCTTCATTACGGGTGTGGGATGACTCAATCAGTTGAAAGATTTTAAGAACAGAACTGAGGAAGAAGAAATTCCACTTGTGGATGGCAGCATAAGTGTTTCCAGCTTATTCTTCCTGATGGCCTGCCGTATGGATTTGGTACTTGCCTAGCCAATTCCCACAGTTGTCAATTCCATGCAATAAATCTATCTGTTTTATACATATGTATGCATATGTAATATATTTTAAATATGTATGCATAAATATATACATATGCACGTGTATATATACATGTTTGAATATATATCTACATATATAAATACATAAATATGCATATGCATATATACATGGGTGAATGTAAATGTATAAATGTATATGTATATGTATAATGTATATATACATGTGTAAATGTGTATATAATGTATATGTATAATATATATGAAATATATATAACATATTTAAAATGTTATATGTTGTGTAAAATGCCACACATATATCTCTCCTATATATCTACACTATATATCCATATGTGTGCATGTGTATGTATATACATATATATATATATGTATATACATACACATCTCTCCTACTGGCTCTGTTACTCTAGTGGACCCTTGACTCATACAGTCCATAGGGTCTTGGCCCATAACAATATCAGTTTAGTGTCCGTTTACTGAAAGTCCAAAATCTCATCTAAATATCAAAAGTCTAAAATCTCATCATTTAAATCAGGCACCAAGGAGGCTCCCAGATGTGATGCATCCTGGGTTACAAGACTGCTTCCTCTGTGGACCCAAGGAACTAAAGATGGAGTTATGTGCCTCCAGCACTCCCAACCCACCATGGTGTCTCAGGCTTAGCATTAACAGCCATAGACATTACACTTCAAAAAAGGGGGAAACTGGAAGTTTAAAAGGAGTCGCCAGCTTTCAGTAGTTTTGAAATTCAGTCATCCACTTGCTTTGGGCTTCAATGCCCGGGATTAATTCTCTGTGGCTCTCAGTTTTCCCCTCCATATTCATGAAGGTTCCCCCCTGCACCCCCACCGCCCACTTGTTTCCACCATCCAGGTCATTCTTTCTTTCACACGGGTTTGCTGCTGAACACTTTCATTGACCTACTTCCTATAAGAAGAATATTGAGGGTCTGAAAACCCCTTTCTATATAACAAGTTTCAATTAAAACTAGAAATTCTATTTTTTTCTTTAATTGGCTCTGTAACATATTATGGTTGCCAGTTTCCTGCTGTAATTTGCACGTTTAAAAATAATTCTTTGCCTGAAGTACAAATAAATGCTTTTTTTAATCTGTGTCTGATAATAGCAAGGTGCAAAGTCTTTGTGATTGTTCCTATTGTGTTTTGTGCATGATCGTTTCCCTTGTGATGTGTTGTTTCTGTGTCTAATCATTACCATTGAATATTTATTTTTATTAATGATTTGAGGCCCATGATGGCAGTATTTTCTTCCTGAGGAGACTTTAATGGACTTCCATTGGTACAGACAATCTGGAGCTAGCTTAATCAAAATTCAAGATTTGAGGTTCCGTGGACAACTCATACAAATGCTTCTTATGATTATTTTAATCTGGGGTCACCATTGACATTTCAGGAGGTATTGACATTTAGGTCCCCATCTTATTAGTTGGGGTGAGCAAGGTCAAGACTCCCTAACTTAGACAGACTTCCTTACAACTTAGTTTTTTATGCATCCTTCTGGATTGACTATTCCCCCAAAGCAAAAACAGCTTTCAGTGCTGGGCTTGTCTCTCTGGGACCTTTGGATATTGGCCAAGTAATTTCTCACTATTGGTAAGTTTTTTGAAGCTTTCAAAAATATTTTTTAGGGGTGCCTGGGTGGCTCAGTCGGTTAAGTGTCCTACTTCAGCTCAGGTCATGATCTCGCAGTTTGTGGGTTCGAGCCCCGTGTAGGGCTTTGTGCTGACAGCTCAGAGCCTGAAGCCTGCTTTGTATTCTTGTTTCTCCCCCTCTCTCTGCCCCTCCCCTGCTCACACTGCGTTTCTCTGTCTCTCAAAAATAAACATTAAAGTTAAAACAAATAAATTAAAAAAAATAAAAATATTACATACACTCTTTTTAGTTGTTTTCAGTGAAAGGGTCAATCTATCATCACTCCAAGTGAAGTTTCTGAACAAAGCATTTGGAGTGACTATTCCACTGTAAACAAAACTTCTGAAGCTCTGGGCATTCTTCTAAGTCTGAGTCTAAATCTAGGAAGGCCTAAGATAACATCCCTACTGCGACCTGAGTATAAAATACTTACCATCCATTATGTAAGGTCCACCATTATTCCAGTCTCTTCTATTTTCTACTTAGGCTTGGCGTTCACTCTCTGTTTCTGGCACATGGCCGTCACCCCTCCCCAGGTTTTTGAGATGAATTAGGCATTATTTATTTTCCACTTTGTTCTTTTGTTGTTGTTGCTGGAAACTCCAGGTGGGTCTTGACTCACAACCCTCCAGCTCAAGAGTCACATGCCCTACCGGCTAATCCAGACAGGTACTGCTAGTTTGTTCATTTTTAAATATTTGCAGATGCAGCATTGCAGAATGAAGAAGCTGAGCTATTTATCTCTTGTTGTATTTTTTCCCCAAGATCTTCATGCAGTTACATTAGGATCGAAGCTCTCTGTATCAACTCTGCAGTGTTGGAAGCACACACATTTACATGCACATACTCTTTATAGATTAGGTTTCTTTTCCCCAAGCAAAAGCAGGCAAGTGCCACATGGACTTTAAAACGGTTTGGGTTGATCTCGTTTACTTTTATTTTTCACCGATTTCCAAAATTCTGTTGACCCTTTACTACAGTTAGGGTTTAATGCTACCACAGAGGAAAAAAAAAAAGAGTTATCCACTTTAGATAGAATAATTGACATTCTTGCCTCATAACTTCAAATAACTTTCTTTCTGGCAACTTTCTAATGTGAGCATATCAATAATGAGGATGTAAACTTAATTACTAGTCTGATTTTTTTTTTTAGTGGAAAAACTTATGTGACTTTCTACAATAGCCAGATTATCACAAAGCATAAAAGTTTGCAGATCTGTAAAATCTTATACAGCAGGTTATCTCGAGGTGTCTATTTCGGCATAAGCTTCGCTATCCAAAGAATGAACAGATAGAATCCCACATTTAGTTGCAAGAATAGTCCCAGCTTGAGGAAGAAAATTCCAGCTGAAGTCCATCTGGGGATGACTTTTCAGAAAAAGCCTTAATTTCAGAAATACCTCATTTTTTTTTTCTGATTTCGCCCAAACCAAGTTCTCCTCTAACTAATTATCTTCAGATAATACTGACAAACTAAGTGTTGACAATATCTTAGAAGTTCACAGAATTTTAGAACTGCCTAATTACTTCAAATACTTAAAGATTCAAGGAAATCACAGCATAATGTCAGACTAGATCATTTATTAAAAAAAAAAGTGATGCTACATTCTAACACTAATGCTATAACACCAACTGGTGCTGTATAATTCATTTCAATTCTGCTACTACCTGGAGTTAGGGCAGACCTCACAATGTAAATTTTTTTCAACATTTATTTATTTTTGAGAGACAGAGAGAGACAGAGTGTGAGTGGGGGAATGGCAGAGAGAGGAGACACAGAAACTGAAGCAGGGTCCAGGCTCGGAGCTGTCAGCACAGAGCCTGATGTGGGGTTGGAACCCATGAGTTGTGAGATCATGACCTGAGCCAAAGTTGGATGCTTAACTGACTGAGCCACCCAGGCATCCCAGACCTCACAGTTTAAGGGTTTAGTCTCACCAGACAGTTCCCACTTCAGGAACCAGTCTCAAGTGTTGGGTTTCCCAAAGGTACCCAACTTCTGTTTGACTTAGATAAAAATTTGGGGGTTTCCACAACCCCTCTTTAGGCTAGATAATTTGCTGAAGGACTCACAAATTCACGGAAAACACTATACATTTTTAAAATTTATTTTAGACAGTATGAGAGAGAGAGAGCATGAGCTGGGGAAATGGGGAGAGAGAGAGAAAACACTTTTTTTTTTAAGAGGACTTTTTTTGTTGTTGGTTTTTTGTTGTTGCTGTCGTTGTGTTTTTTAGTTTTTTTTTTTTTTTTTTTTTTTTTTTTGAGACAGAGAGGGCATAATTGAGCAAGGGTAGAGAGAGGGGAACAAAGAGAAGTGAGGCTCACCCAAAGTGGGGCTTGAGTTCACCAGATGCGAGACTTGAACTCATGAACCATGAGATCATGATCTGAGTGGAAGTCAGATGCTTAACCGATTGAACCACCCAGGTGCCCCAAGACAGGTCTGATAGGATCCCCTGTACAGGAGCTTCTGTCCCCATGGAGCTGGGGTGCATCACCCTCTCTGTCATTGATATGTTCACAAACCTCACTGTTCAGAGTTTGTGTCTGGAATTACTATTACATATAATTACATATCTATTACATAGAAATGATTAATGAAATCTTTGGCTAAATAATTGAACTCAATCTCCGGCTCCCTCCTCTCCAGGGAAGTCAGGGAATGAAACCAAAAGTTCCAATCCTTTAATGAATGCTTGGTCTTCAAGCCTGGCCAACTCCTCTGAAACTATTAGGTGTCCTTCATGAGTCACCTCATCAGCATTAACTCAGGTATGGTTAAAAGGGGCTTGCTATAAAAAACAAAAGAATTTCTTATCACTCAGAAATTCCAGACATTTTTAAAGCTCTGTGTCAGGAACTAAGGACTAAGACCAGATATATTCTTTACTATGGTACAGACATTTAACAAATTCTGTGATAAGCTATAAGAACAGCGTCTATGTTTTGGGAAGAACAATTAGAATCAGAGATAAGAAAAACATAAATATTCAATGTTAAGACAACCTGTGAAATGGGTGCATATCAGTGTAGCAAAGGATAGACACAAGGAAAATGATAGAAGAGTAATTACCAAAGATGAAAAAGCATATATATTTCTAATAAGTTCTTGTTCATGAACAAATAAATCCAAGTGATTATTGTCCCAATATATTAACAACATATCTGGTTCGGTAATAGAAATCTCACTGGAATTATTCATCTCATCAGGAAAACTTAGTTTATATAGCCTTGAAGAAAACGATTTAATTTTAAGATGAAATGAGTTTAGTTTCTCTGAATTTTTTTCTGGCAAGAACAGCTGTTCATATATATTTGCCTATTCCCCAAATTCCCCTCGCCAGTACCCCAGAGAAATCTCCTCTGTAAATTCAGTAAGAATCATATTATTGGGAAACTCACCTACTCTCATTTTATTATTTGTAAGTCACAGTCAAGCAGTGTCAGTATGTTGTTATCTGTGACCATACAATTCTACCCTGTACATAAAAAATGACAAGGGCGAGTGAGCAAAAGGTCAAGTGAGGAGCTGAGTGTTCAGTGCCATGTTCCTGGACCTGACGCTAATTTAATGTGTGATTATATATGGCAAGCATTTATCCTTGAACTCTTATTCATTTCTTGAATATAATATACTTGTTAGATTCAAGAATTAATATTCTGTGGTTCTATTTCTATTGATTTCAAGCTGTAGAATAATCATCTGACCTGTGTGCATGAATACACACACCAGCACGCAAATTTGCTTTATACAAATTGGCAGTTCTTCTGACTATAATGAGGAATTGAGAAAACATATCCTTGAAAGGACTTTTTAGAAAGGATGTTCTACTTGTCATTGATTAGCATAAATATCCTTTAATAAATGCATATGTGAATATCATACATAACTTTGACAATGGGTCAGGTATCGTGTCTTATCTTCTTGACTTACTTTTTACTCCAGCCACTACTATGGCAATCAGCATTTTATCACCCCACCTGAATTGGACTTCTTGCCTTCTATGTGAAGTTCCCCTGAAGTTGTGGCAGGGAATCACACAGAAAATCACTAAAATCATGCATGCACAAACCGGTTGTGGTGGAGTCCACAGCCCATGGAGCAATCTTGAGCAATGAAGAAAGAAAGGATCAGGAAGCTAACTGCCCCTTCCTTCTATCCCTCAGGAGCACAAGGCTGGGATTATTCTGTGCACTTTCTCAGAGAGACCCAGTTGGACTGAGTCTCAGTCGCCCTCCACAATGATCAGTTCAATAACGTGGACTGTATTGGACCCTCCTTCTTCCCCATTTCAACTTCTTGTTTTCCACCTCCAGTGCTCTGTGACCACTTCCCAAACAAAACACCTGCACACAAGCTAATGGCTTAGCTCTATTTTTCGTGAGGGCATACCAAGACTAGGAAAATTGGTACAAGAAATATCCTAGGAAGCAGATCTTAAGGAGGAGGACCACTCACTGCCTCTATGGCAGTAAGAGTCAAGTGTAAGGTTGTAAGCCAGGTGGTATTTAGAAGCATTACAGGTGCTAAAGCTCTCACTGTTTGTGGTTTAGGATGAGTTGTAGTTAGAAGTTGACCACTGACTGAACAATTGGAGTCGATGGTAAACATAGGCCAGTAGCCTTTTGTTAACAGCTTTAGAAGATGTGAAAAAACAAAATAACAGGTTTTTAGCTGGTAATCATCAACTTCAAACATGCTGTGAAAGCCAGAGGCCTCCATCTTTAAAGAGTTATTTAGCTTCTGTATCTGCAGGGAAGATTGTGCTGTAAACCAGACTTCAGATTTAAGTACGAGGGCAGCAACACTAGTAAAGAGAATAAATGTCTCAATAAATGTCTCAACGGGGTTCTGTGTGAACGTGCCAGAATGAATCAGAGAGGACACCTGACACCTAGATAGGAACATTTGGGATGATGAGCCTGAGAATCTTACGTCCTTACTTTGTACTGAAGCCTCTTTGCTAGAGAAGAATGGTGTATTCATGCTGGGAGTCCCTATAAAGAACTTCCCTGATGGGGCGTCTGGCTGGCTCAGTTGGTTAAGGGTCCAACTCTTGATTTAGGCTCAGGTCATGACCTCACAGTCATGAGATCGAGCCCCACATTGGGCTGTATGCTGGGTGTGGAGCCTGCTTAAGATTTTCTCTCTCTCTCTCTCTCTCTCTCTCTTTCCTCTGCCCCTCCCCTGCTCACACTCTTTCACACACACACACACACACACACACACACACACTAAAATAATTGCAAATTGGCTACTATGTTCCAACATATACTAGGGAGTGAATCTTGAGGAGAAATGGAGGAATGTGGAATATAAAAATAAATAAAGAAGAATCTATTGGCATGTGACCCTGCTCTGACTTTGCTCGGCATGACTCTGAGTTTGACTTCCCAGAAAGCACACTGGAAGCTGAGTACACCATAATCCGAGATCTCCTTGAAACTTGGACATATCACCTATCGTAAATGAGTTTGAGATACTGGAACAGTGTTGCCAAAGTATTGAGAAAAATTCAAGAAGCTCAAGAGGCAGGAATGTTTCAATGGATTTATACTGGAAGGCAAGAGAACCCACCATCTGACTATGTTCCCTTGGAGGACCTGAAGCACATGCCATTGCTAAGAAACTAACATTAAAAAGATTGGTGGTGTTTGCTCTTCATAGATTGGAGTTGCCAGTAGGAGATCCTACTGTGTAACTAGGCTCCCAAATATCATGAGTGGTTCAGAAATGACAAAGGCCAGTGGTGACACCAAATTTATAGTCAAAGCACACATAATGAATAAAATGGCAAAGAGGCCCAAGCGGCGACCAGAATGCCTTGCTCTTCAAGGATGCATCATCATGTTTTTTTTTAGTTCATGGTGTTCCTAAGTACAAGATAGACAGCCAAATGCAGTACTGTTAGAACTTTTTAAAAGCAGGGTGGCACAGCAGAAGTGTGCTGGGCCCATAACCCAGAGGTTGATGGATCGAAATCATCCTCTGCTATAGAGCTGGGGCACCTGCGTGGCTCAGTTGGTTGAACGTCCGACTTTGGCTTAGGTCATGGTCTCACGGTTTGTGAGTTCGAGCCCCAGGTTGAGCCCATGTCATGCCCCACGTTGGGCTCTGTGCTCACAGCTCAGAGCCTGGAGCCTGCTTCAGATTCTGTGTGTGTGTGTCTGTCTCTGCCCCTCCCCTGCCCATGCTCTCTCTCTCTCTCACTCTCTCTCTCTCTCTCTCTCTCTCTCACTCTCTCTCTCTCTCTCTCAAAAATAAACATTAATTTTTTTTAAAAAAAGAAAACCTTTTTAATCCTCCACCATCCCTTTCCCCACCAAAAAACCACAAAAACAAACAAACAAACAAACAAACAATCTAACAAAAAACAGGAACTGACAAGCAAAAGACTGAAATCAGCTGATGTGGTGGAAAATTGAACACATTTCCCCAATTTTTAGATCTAAACGATTTTATTAATGCCCAAAACTCATTGAAAAAAAACTGACACCGGGGAAGTAGAACTTTCTAAACCAACTTGAAATAGAACTCTCCAGACCATCTTCAGTTAGAACTCTTAAAGCAGAACTCTCCAAACCATCCCAAGAGGACAGTAGCCATGCAGCTGTGCCCTGGGAAAGTGGGAAAGCACAGATCTTCCTACCTCTGTTGGAAGCAGAGTATGAGTTGACGCTCAGGAGTGCATCTGAGTTACCACAATGCTTCCCCAGTTAGAATGGGGCACATGGAGGCCAGGTGATAAGTAGCGACCTGGCCCGTCTGTCTCACTGTGAGACTATTTGTGTATAACAGTCCTTCCCAAATCTTGCTACTCATTAAAGTCATTTGGGGGAGCTTTCAAAAATTTTGACATCTCCCACCAGCTAGATCCTCCAACTAGCATGAAAGCCAGAGTAGCCTTTAAAAATTTCCCCATGATTATTTCTTTGGTGCCTGAGACTATAATAGGACAGATACACTAAGAAGTTAGCAGAACCCTCATGCTTCTCGGAATTACAAACATAGGAGCCATGATGATAAAAAAAAGAAGGGCCAAGCAGAAGCCTTTGATGTTAATCTCCCCATGCAATGGGGAGTAAAACCGTCACATACTTTGAATGACCTAGTAAGACTCATGTGTGCCACAGGGTGGGGACAAAACAGATAAGGTTTCAGCGTTTGCAATATCACTGTGTTTTAGAGATAAACGGTGTATGGACTGGATGTATGTGTCTTCCCAAAATCCAGATGTTGAAGCTCCTAATGCTCAGTGTGGCCAGAGTTGGAAAAGAAGGAACTAAAGTTAAATGAGGTCATAGGACGAGGGCCCGGATCTGATAAGATGAGTGTTTTTATAGGAAGAGACACCAGAGAGACTGTTTCTCTCCCTCCCTCCTCCACACGCAAGGATGAGAAAAGTCCAGGTAAGGACATGGTGGGAAGGCAGCTGTTATCAAGCCAGGAAGAGAGTTCTCACCCAAAACCAAAATGGCCAGGATGTGGACTTGCTCATAGACACCCTGCTTCCAGAACTGTGAAAAAAAATTCTATTGTTTAAGCCACAGAGTCTATTGTATTTTGTGATGGCAGCCCCAGCAGACTATATAAATAGTCTGGAAGGTATGCTAAGAAATCCCCTTCAAGGTAAAGGAACAATCGTTACCCCTTGTACTCATCACTAAGAAAAAGACACAGCTCTTAGTAGAAGAATCTTTGAGTTTTTTAAGCCTTTTATTGAAGTATACTATGCATATAGAAAAGACACATCGTTAGTGAAAAACGGTCTCTGGTATGCTCCTACGTTCTAGCAGACCCTAAGTATTTCACCATGGGGCATCAGTTAACTGTGCGATCAGAGCTGGCTTGCCATCATGAGTTGGGTATTATTCTATTCACTAAGTCATGAACCATAGCAATTCGTTGTACATTGGAAATAGTATATTCAGGATGAGGCTGGAATAGATTCAGAAAGGAAAAGAAAATCACGAGTGTGGGGGTACAGACTCCCACAGCATCTGTCTTTTCTAAATGATGCCTTTTGGTCAATTCAGACTTATTCACCCACTTGAAAATATTGACCAAGAAGGAAAAAATCTCGGGCCTGTTTCAAGAATAGGCCAGCTAGATATATGCACACTTTTCTAAAAAGGATTACTGCTGCATGCTGCCCCACTTGGGATAGCCCTAATGGATGAAGGAGAAAGGAAATACTCCCAGTGGGCAGAGGTGCAAGAAATGTGGCTTTTTCAGTTTGAATTATATATATATATATATAATAACATATATATATATATATTATATATATATATATATATATATATATATATATATCTGTACTCTGGGCAGCACAAAGGTCTTGGCCGGTTGATCACGGAATTGGAAAGAGTAAGATTGGAAGAGTAGAAATAAAGAAGTTGAGGGAAGTCATGTGGCTAAGCCCATGGGAGTCATCCGAAGCCAATTCTGTCTCATTATAGCCTCTAAAAAAAATTTAAAAAGAGGAAGCACTCAACACAACATACGATGTCAGCCACTGCCGTGTTAAAACAAAACGCTCCTGAACCAAGCAACCATGGAGGCAAGTGGGGACATTATATATGCACAAAATATCATGGATGTCCTCTTACCAATCGTGATCTAGCTCGATCCACAGCTGAATGACAAACCTGCTGACAGAGTCTGATGGTAAGCCTTCTGAATGATAGCATCCCTTGGAAAGAAGATGGGGTTACTTGATGGAGTTTGATTATAGGGGGGCCCTACCACCCTGAGAGGGAAGTGAATTATTCTAACCAGAATTTATAGCATTTCTGAATATGGGATTGCCTTACTATCCGTGGGCTTACAAAATGCCTCATTTCCCAGCATGCTATCCCCTGCACCCTCATCTTAAAAAAGAGGATGCATTCTTAAAGAACCACTTTGTTAGCCATTACACGGTCCCTGCTGGCCCTACCACATAATACATCACTTGGAAGCAGCCTGTCTAATAGAATAGTGGAAGGGCCAATTAAAGGCTTAGCTGAGATGTCTTCTCAGAGCCAAACTCTGGGATCTGGGTGTGATTCTCCGGGGGCGGGGCGGGGGGGTATTCTCACAGTGGATACATGGTACTGATTGCCAGATGATGCCAACCTCAAATAAATAGGCCCTGGAACCAAAGAGAGAAACAGATTAGCCTTTCTTACCATTATTTTCAATAAGCTCAGTTGTAGAACCTGATTTCCCATCTCTGGACATGTAGATTTTGCTAGACCACATGTTCTAGTCTCCAGGGGAATTACTACCACTAAGGCCCACGGCATGGCTTTCAGTGGACTTAAAGCTATCTTACCACCCAGTCACTTTGGGCTCCTCATGCCCCTGAATCAACAGGCAAAGAGACTTACTAGACTATGAAGGGTAACTGACCCTAACTACCACAAAGAACTACGGTTGCTGCTACGAAATGCGGACAGCAAAGTGCATCCGGGACCTGAGAGATTCACGGAGGGAGTTTGGACACTAGGTGCCCAGTGATAATTGAGCACAGGCAATTGCAGAGATCATCATACCAAATAAAAAAATAAATAAAAGTAAGGGATCAGTCCCTCAAGGATTAAAGACTGGGTCATGCCACCAGGCAAGCATCCTAAACCAGGTGAAAACTGAGGGTAAGGAGCGTCAGATGGTATAGGAAAGGCAGGATGCATATAAGTTACTATCTCAGGAATATGGCAGCTGAAAGCCATTTGCAGAAATTACAATCTACCACCACACGAACAGGGAGGGCTTTGACTTAATGAAGGACCCAAGAAACTCTGAATTGTGTATTGCCTCAGCTGCCCTGTGTCCTTCTAGCTTCCTCCCTTGGGACTGCTCTGAAGCTGAGGTTGGGAGTGCTGTGGAAACCCACTCAGAATCCACCCCCCAGGTGAATACTGGAGACACGGACTGTAAATAACTCATGGCAACTCTTAGCAGTAGAGGGTAGGAGGCAGTGAATACATGCTCCCCACTCCGTCCTCAGAAGGCACATTCTATCTAGCTTCTCAAAAGGTCCTGATGGGATTGAGGCCCCCAGTCCGACCCCCCCCCCCCCCCGCGACATAGCATAACCATGGAGTTGGTTTTCTTTTTACTCAGGTATGGTGAGGCCAACAGATCAGGAGAGGACTACTATTGAAAAGATCATTTGTTACAGTTCCCCTGCCATGCAGGGCGACACAGGGCAATGCCAAGGTGGGTCAAGAGGCCAGAGCCAGAGAGATGGGGAACGTGGATATGGGCCTTTATTGTGGTGTTTGCAGCAAGAAATGGGAGAGAGAGGGTAGGTGGGTTAAGCAGGGCGGCCAGTTTGAATTCTTTCAGCAGGTTCCAGGTTGGGGGATCCAGTAATTTCCTGATACCTAGTCCTGGGCCAGGGGAATAGTCACTTGGAGTGCAAGAGCCTGATGCAGGGAACTGTTTGGGGGATATGGATGGTTTGCATGTGAAAAGCATGCTCCCAGGAGACTACTAGCTCTAAGAATTGGCTCATCCTGGGAGTTGAAGTCCCTCCAGGGTCAGCCCAGATATGAAGACATCAGAAATACAGAAAGTAAAAAGGCATGTTTAATATACCTTTGCATCTGACTTCCTCCTTCCTTCCCTGCTATACTCTTCCCAGTTTTCACTCTGTGCTCTAAAATCACAAATAAATTACCATTATGGAGATTATAATTTTATGCATTGCACTCACAAAGGGAGTTAATGGAAAGGGAAAGGGGTGAGTGGCAGGGAGGGCAGACAAGAAAGATACATTCAGGGTCTCCTGGGGGGCTCAGTTGGTTGAGCTTCTGACTCGATCCTTGAGACCCCAGTTGGGCTCTGTTCTGGGCATGGAGCCTGCTTAAGATTCTCTCTCTCTCTCTCTCTCTCCCCCCCATCCCTCCCATATTCATGCACAGGCACACATGCTCTCTTTCTCTCTCTCTAGAAAAAAAAAAAAAAAAAAAGATTCATTCCGGCCCACTCCTTCTCCTTTAGATTTCACTGAAATGCCTTAGATTTTGACCCTATGCCTATTCAACAGATTCACTCTCTGTGCCTATATGGTCTGCATGTTGCATCTCTAAACGGAAATGATTTCTGGAAATAAAGATGCCGTGCTGAGAAAAAAGCAGGACTCACCTGCTTAAAGACATTAAAGAGTTATAGCTTTTTGCTTATTTTTAATTATTTTAAAAGAAATTGGGGCACCTGAGTGGCTCAGTCACTTAAATGTCCAACTCTTGATTTTGATTCAGGTCGTGATCTTATGGTTCATGAGATAGAGCCCCGGGTGAGGCTCAGTGCTGACAGAATGGAGCCTGCTTGAGATTCCCTCCCTCCCCCTTTCTCTCTGCTGCTATCTCTCTCTAAAAATGAATGAATACATATACTTATAAGAACAATTCAAAATAAATAAAAATTGGCAGTCGGAGCCTCTCCTTGGTGATTAGTAAATTTAAATGTAAAAGCCTGGGGCGCCTGGGTGGCGCAGTCGGTTAAGCGTCCGACTTCAGCCAGGTCACGATCTCGCGGTCCGGGAGTTCGAGCCCCGCGTCGGGCTCTGGGCTGATGGCTCAGAGCCTGGAGCCTGTTTCCGATTCTGTGTCTCCCTCTCTCTCTGCCCCTCCCCCGTTCATGCTCTGTCTCTCTCTGTCCCCAAAATAAGTAAACGTTGAAAAAAAAAATTAAAAAAAAAATGTAAAAGCCTGTGTTGTATTTCACAAGGAAAATGGGAGCTAAATCACACAGAGAGTTTTATTAAAGAATAGGAAATGGCATGAAAAGGAGTCCTCAAGAATGTAGGCAAATAAACCTGGCATTCTCTTGGACATCCCCCCTAAGTGCTGTGCCATTTGTCTGCATCAAAATCCAAAGGAACTGCTTGGATCTCTGGGCACTGGTGACCTCTGTGGGCATATATGAGTGCTACTCCCCTGTGGCTCCTTCCTCAAGACCCTGGGACGGCAATCCCACTAGAACAAGGAAAACGCAGTCTCCATTTTACCTTGTCCAATGTTGGGGATTGTATAAAACAGGGATCCCTATTCCCCCCGGAGCACAGCTTGGTTCTCTGTCTTCTGGGCACACGTCCTTCGGTAGCGTTTTCATAAACGGACCTCAACAGTAGAAAACAGACTAAGACTGCCTTCAAGAAGCCCATTACAGTTGTCAAATCACTGTGTTGTACACCTGAAACTCATGTGTGATGAACTTTGTGTGTCGAATACAGTTCAATTGTTTTTTTTTAATCCCAATACGTAGCACTTTTTGAAATTACTGGCAAAGTTGAAGAATTAAATATAAAGAAATGTTAAATTGTTTTGCTGGCTTAAACAAACGGGGAGGCGGGGGTTGGGGAGAAAAGATCTCCACTAGATTAACTACCTCGTATTTCAAAATGTGAAATTCTTTGGCATGAGTCATAAATTTTCCCTTTTCTGAGATCTCCCTGTGTACTTTATGAAGGGGCTGAATTTGGAAATCCAAATACAGCAGGGACTGAATTATTTAGAAATTACCCTGAATACCAGATTAGCGAGATTATCTAAAAATAACTGAGGTAATGTAATGCAGAAGGTACCTAATGACCTGTAAATGCAGGTTCTTCTACAACGCTCCCTTTAGGGAGTAGTTAATGTTTCTCAAATGGCTTCGGTGGGAACTGGATGGTTCAGAGGAATTGGTAATAAGAGATGATACAGTGATTTTGCCATTATGTCTTGACTTGAGCAACATACAAACAAACCATCTTTCCAAACAAATGCATTCATAAATGCTTCAGGAATGTCTCGAATGCTGATAACAGCTGAGAAATCCGCACTTCCGATCAGACTCCACAGGCTCACTTGTCAGAATCCATTTTGCAGAGCAGACAGCATGATCCTTTGCTTCTCCCCAGCAGTGGGCTAGGCTATCACTCTATTGTAAAACTTCCATTGCAAACAAAAGTTAATCAGAACTTCTCTCTTCATTTGTCCCTATTTCAATTGGCCTTTATATAGGTAATCAGGTAATTTAGAGAGAGAGCACAGAGAATGGAAGACAAGAGGATAAGGAAGCATTTACTATCAGGGGCAGTGAGATAAGCACCAGGGGTGTGAACAATAGAGCTGAAAGGGAATTTATAATTACCTATAGCTAGGTTCTTTATCTCATAGATGTGCAAAATGAAACAAGATGGGTTCGATTGACTTGTTCTAGGCCTTAAGAAACACCACAGGCCCAGGTCTTGCCCCCTTGTCTGTCGAAGGCTTTTTCCTCTGCAGCACATTCCCTCAAAAAGCATCATAAACAGGTTATAGGATGTTGCTGTAAATAATCTATTTATTATTTATTATTACGGGATGCAGTAATAGCAGACAGACGAATCACGACAAACCAGGTGCTTACCCAAGGTCTCTTTAAAAATGGGTCAGGGGCGCCTGGGTGGCGCAGTCGGTTAAGCGTCCGACTTCAGCCAGGTCACGATCTCGCGGTCCGTGAGTTCGAGCCCCGCGTCAGGCATCTGGGCTGATGGCTCGGAGCCTGGAGCCTGTTTCCGATTCTGTGTCTCCCTCTCTCTCTGCCCCTCCCCTGTTCATGCTCTGTCTCTCTCTGTCCCAAAAATAAAAATAAATGCTGAAAAAAAAAATTAAAAAAAAAAATGGGTCAAGGTGGCTCCGTTGTTTGTACCCATTACTATACGACACGAATCAAGAAGTGAAAAATTACAGGTAACGTAACTGTCTCAATGCTTTTTTTTTAATCCCACATTATATAGAAAAGAAAATGAGGAAAATAGGAAAATAGCAATTCTACCCAATCATTTGATCACACTTACTCATCAAACTAGCTACTCTGACAATTTATAATTGCAGAAGTTTTTTTCAATGCTTATTTATTTATCTTGAGAGAGACAGAGAGAGAGAGAGAGAGAGAGAGAGAGAGTAAGAGAGGGATGGAGAGAAAAGAGAGAGGGAGAGGCAGAATCCCAAGCAGGCTCTATACTGTCATCCTGGAGCCAGATGTGGGGCTTGAACTCAAGAACCATGAGATCACGACCTGAGCTGAAACCAAGAGTCTGATGTTTAACTAACGGAGCCACCCAGGCACCCCTATAATTGCAGAAGTTTTAAGGGATCTATCTGCAAATGTCATCAGACAGGCAAATAGTACCTGTGAATGCAACCAAAGCAAAATGTCCATGTACATGAGTAGGAGGGAAAGCTATTACTCTTCCAAAGAAATGGTCCTGAAATTATTCCTAGTCCCACACAGGAGAAAGGATGCTGTCTTTGTAATCAGATGGGCCTGAAGCTGCTCCCCGTCCAGATATGCGCCTCATCTCGTTCGACTTCAGCAAACTCTGGTACAACATGAAACTAATAATATCAGTCTACATCCCATCAGGATTAAACAGGTCAAGTCAGTGACATAAAATAAATGCTCAATGAACATCAATTATTACCATATTCACGTGCTATCAAGAAGAAAAACAAATATGTATGAAGAATTGTATAACATATCCCTAGGAACCCACTACTCATCTTCAATAATTAAAAACTTATGGGCAATCTTGTTTCATCCAAAGCTGTGTCCTTTTCCATCCCTGTATTATTTGAAAGCAAATCCCAGATATCATTTTTCATCTCTAAGTAGTTCAACAATTATATACAAAAGATAATGATTCTTTTATAATATAACCATAAACCATTATCACACCCCCAAAATGGTAATAATTCTTATTATCAAGTATCTAGTCAGAATTCAAATTTTCAACCAGTCTTGTAAATATTTTATTTTATTTTATTTTTATGTTTTATTTCTTTTTGACAGAAAGAGAGAGCATGAGTGGGGGAGGGGCTGAGAGAGAGGGAGACACAGAATCTGAAGCAGGCTCCAGGCTCTGAGCTGTCAGCACGGAGCCTGACACAGGGCTTGAACCCACAGACTGTGAGATCATGACCTGAGCTGAAGTCGGATCCTCAACTGACTGAGCCACCCAGGCGCCCCTCAACCAGTCTTGTGAGTATTAATGTGGTTTTTCTCCCAGCGTATTTGAGCCAGGATGTAATAAGATTGGTTGATATGTAAATGCTGTCACTAAACTGATAAAGGTTGCTGTCATTGATTGGTATAATTTGGGGATGAAAATAACCACTCTAAATAATACTAACCTACTGCTACAGGTGTTTAAAGAAAGTACAAGAATTGGGGAGCCTGGGTGGCTCAGTAGGTTGAGCGTCCAACTCCTGATTTTGGCTCTGGTCATAATCTCACAGGTCGTGAGATTGAGCCCTGCATCGGGCTCTGCGCTGACAGTGTGGAGCCTGCTTGGGATTCTCTCTCTCTCTGCCCTTCCCACATTCTCACTTTCTCTCTCTCTCTGTCTCTCTCTCTCTCAATAAGTAAACATTTTTTTAAAAGGGAGGTACAAGAATATAACAGATGACTCATAGATTAGATCATGTCTCTTCTTTCTCTTCCACTCACTTGAAAGGAATAATTAACTTAATTATCCTGGCGAAAGTTCCCATCATTGACCCGTGCCAGACTCACCCTCTTCTTTCTCTTAGTTTGATTTTGTGAGCAGGCACTGTAGGGTCACCAAGACAGTAGGAAAGCTGAGTGAGGAGATCTAAGTACAAGAAGGGTATGAGTCCGGGGGTTGGTGGTGCTGGCATTTTGAAGGAGCCTACTGGGTTGGTTTGGTGCTCATATTTAGGGGGTCTACATATGGAAGCATCACATATTTTCCTCCTATAATTGTATTCAGCAACAACTGAGTTCCCTCTAATAGTGTTTCACACAGTCTAATTTTCTCTGGAGACATAACTATTCACAAAGAGCAGCTAAACAAGGAAATGGCCCATTTCCTGCTCTTGGGTTTGGGGAGCAGAATACTATAATGGACTAGTAGCTGGAGAGAAAGTCAAAGGCAGAGAGGATAGTGAGGATGATACGCAAACTCACGAGCGCGCAGTCAATAAAGCTGGTAGAGACAACTTCTTTTCTTCTATTTTCTTTCCCCCATCAACCTCCAAATAAAGGTGGCCTGTTTGTGGGTAATAATGCCGTTGTATATATATCTTTGTTTTCAGCTGGAGATGAGTGAGGCGACACGTAAGGGGGTAAGGGACAGGACATACCTCCAGCCGTAGCAGCTTTCCAAAGGCGACTGTGTCAAAGGTGACATGGTTGAAAGGACCAAGAAATTTGCCAGAGATTGAACCAAAGAAACAGATGGATGGAAAAACGACATACAAGGCGTGCCTTTGTAACTTCTACTGCCTTCTACAAGTCGTTAATCTGCTCTTGTCGACCAATAGGATTCTTAAATATTTGTAATATATCACGGATTAGAACTTCAGTCCCTATTGAATAATAACAAGCATTAGATGTGTTTAAATAAGTTAAACCACCATGCAATTATGTTCCAGTTTCACTGAAGTTGATCCAGACCCAGTTGAATTAGGCTATAAATAAGGCATTATTTAGGTCACGCAATTGTTCAAACAAAGCCTGCAAAGGGTGGTTGCTCTCTTAAATATTGTGGTAACTGCAATAAATTATACATGTTTGAAAGGGACGTGAATCTACTTTGGAGACAAATTTATGACCATACAATAATGTAATCATGGGCTTAAATAAAAATAAGGGGGGGTATCAAATCTGAGGAAAGTCTTATTGGAATAAAGATTTTCTCTTTGTTGAGCATATAGAGCAGTTTCTGGTGTGTGATGCTTAATAAACATGTGGTTATGAATGTATAAAGTAATAAAGCCATGATCTTGCCCGACCAAGATGGATTTGCACCAAGCGAGTGGCACAAATGGCCATCCTATCTGGCAAGACAGAACTGGTAAGTCATCTGTAAAGCCTCCTCTTTCTCTCGATATCCCATTTATCTCCAGGTTCTGCGGTGTAGGCATCCTGCGTGCCTCTCAATTAATGCTTTTCTTCCTTCCACTGTTTCATCCTGTCCAAGCTGCCAGACTCACCACACTGCTCTGCTAGCCCAGCCACATAGATTCTCTACCCTTCTGCGGAGAGAGCTTTTAAAAATGTATCTGGACAGGCACCTGGGTGGCTCAGTGAGTTCAGGGTCCAACTCTTGGTTTTGGCTCAGGTCAAGATTTCATGGTTTCGTGAGTTCGACCCCATGTAGGGCTCTGCGCTGACAGGGCAGAGCCTGCTTGGGATTCTCTCTCTCTCTCCCTCTCTCTCTGCCCCTCCCCTACTCACACTGTCTCTGTCTCTCTCAGGAGAGACAAAATAACTGTATAAAATAAATAAACTTTAAAAAATTAAAGATAAATTAAAAAACTAAAAATGTATCTCAGGGTGCCTGGGTAGCTCAGTCGGTTAAGTGTCACACTCTTGGTTTCCGGCCCAGGTTATGATCTTCTGGTTCATGAGTTCGAGCCTCACTTTGGTCTCTGGGGCTCTGCATTGACAGTGCGGAGCCTGCTTGGGATTCTCTCTCTCCCTCCCTCTCGCTCTGCCCCTCCCTGCTTGCATTCTCTCTCTCTCTCAAAATAAATTAATAAACTTAATTTTGTTTAAGTCTATCTCTAAATGTATATCACCCACTCACATTTCTTCCTTCCCCTTAAACCTTTTAAAGGCTTCCAATTAGTCTTAAGATTAAAGACCTACATACTTCAAATGACCCACAAGACATTTCCTGTGTTCAGCCAAGCCTTTGCCATGCAACCTCTTCCCTGCCCAGAGCACCACACTGCTAGCCCCCTCCCCCCTTTTTTAAGCTTATGTATTTATTTGAGAGAGATAGAGACAGTGCAGGTGAGGGAGGGGCAGAGAGGGAGAGAGAGGGAGAGTGAGAGAGGGAGAAAGAGAGAATCCCAAGCAAGCTCCGAGCTGCCAGCACAGAGCCGGACTCGGGGCTCGAACTCATGAAACCATGAGATCATGACCTGAGCCAAAACCAAGAGTCAGAGGCTTCACCGACTGAGCCACCCAGGTGCCCCCTCATCACGAGGCCTTTGAATATACTGCTGCTTTAGCCCTACTTTTCCTCCTGCTTTTGTCAAGCTAGTGTTTATTCAGTTCATACTTCAGATCTCAGCTGAAATCTGAACTTTTTCAGGGATGCTTTCTCTAATCCCCCAGAATAGATAATTCCCTACTGTTTATAAATTCTGGCAATACCAAATAACTTATCATTGTAGCACCTGGAACCATTTATATTTATTTGCATGGTTATTTCATTAAAGGCTGACCCCATCAGGAGATTCTCCCTGCAGGGAAGGTAGAAAGTGTATCTTTTTTTTTTTCCAGCTTTATATCACAACACCTCAAAAAAGTAACTGATACATAATTAAGGGCTTAGATGGATGCATCCCTTCCTATAGTGCACATAAGTGAACACATCGCTATTTCCTCTAGGATATTAAGGGGAATATTATAGATACAGCAAAGCCTCTACTGTTTACTAAGGTGTTTCCATGATTTATCTGAAGCAAACATATATAAAACAATTCAATCAGCTATGATGTATATAGAACCTCTATTTGTGCTCAGTATTATGACAAACTCTTTTTGTTTTTCTTTTTTTTTTTTTTTTAATTTGAGGTATGTTTTAGATCGAGCAAAATCCACTCTTGACTGTGTGAAGTTCAAAAAGTTTTGGCAACATATGTAATCATGTAATCCGCTCCATCACCCCAGAACACCATCCCGACCCATGCCTGGTCATTTGTGGCTGCCTCAACACCAGTAGCCTGTGGCTACCACTGATTTGTTTCCGCTCCTTTTAAATTTGCTTTTTCCCCAAGGTCATATAAGATGTGACAGTATATGGTCTTTTATATCTGCCTTTTTTCACTTAAAATAATGCACTTTAGCTTGATCTATCTTGTCGCATCTGTCAAGAGCTCTTTCCTTTCCATTGCCCAGTTTCATTTAATTATATGGTAGATTACAGTTTGTTTATCCATTCCTAAATTGAGTGACATAGTGACCAGTACTACTTTGTGGGAATTATGAATGAAATCGGTCTAAACATTCGCTAACGAGTTATTGTGTGAACATAGGTTATCAGTTCACTTGGATAAATACCTAAAAATGTGATTGCCAGCTATTTCGAAAAGTCTGTGTTAAGTTTACCAGAAACTGCCACAGAAATTTCTGAAATGTTTGCAATACTTTTTTTTTAATTCCAAATATATGAGTTTCAATGGATCCACACCCTTGGCCACACTTTGTGTTATCTATCTTTTAATTTTAACTATTCTCCTGGGTGCATCGTGTATCTCATTATGGCTTTAATTTGAATTTCTAAAATAACAAATGATATTAAGCATCTTTTAGGTACTTATTTACCATCCTATATGCAACTGATCAAGTCTTTTGTACAGTTTTTACTGCATTGTCTGTTTGTTTGTTTTTTTTATTACTGAGTTGCCAGAATTTTGTATATAGTCTAAATAAAAAGTTCTTTATCCGGTTCCTAATTTGCAAACACTTTCTCTCACTATCTGCTTGTCTTCTCATTATCTTTACAGTAGTTTTGAAAAGCATAACTTTTTAATTTTGATAAAACTAATTTACCAAAATTTAACAGGTCATGCTTGTGGTGTCATATGTAATCACAAAGATATTCTCCAATGCTTTCTCCTACAAGTTCTATAGTTGTACATTTTACAAACAGGTCTTTATCCAGTCTTTATTTAATTTTTGTATAAGTTTTGAGAAATGTGTCAATTCTCTGTCTTTTTTTTCCCCTGTGATTCCAGGTTTCTGGTGTATTTTAAAATGCTGTGATTTTTTAAATGTTCTGTCTTATAATCTTGAGAGCAAAGCTTTTCCAGCTTTCTGCATCATAAGGAGAAGGAGGAAGCCCCCAACATGTTCTAGCAAGTATGATATTTATATCTGTATCTATCTATCTATCTATCTATCTATCTATCTATCTATCTATCTATCATCTATCTACCTATCATCTTTCGTTCAATCTATCATCTATCTACCTATCATCTATCTACATATCATCTATCTATCCATCTATCATCTATTATCTATCTATCTATGATCTATTTAAATAATATCAGAAAGCTCTATAATCAATAGTAAATGTAAGTTACTGATTTATAAATAAGATAGAAATACAAAATTTAGGAATCAGGGAAAGTTTGGGTAGGACTACTTTTTAAAAGAGCTACTCACTGGGGCTCCTGGGTGGCTCAGTCGGTTGGGCGTCCAACTTTGGCCTAGGTCGTGATCTCATGGTTCTTGAGTTCGAGTCCTGCATCTGGCTCTTTGCTGACAGCTCAGAGCCTGGAGCCTGCTTCAGATTCTGTGTCTCCCTCTCTCTCTCTGCCCCTCCCCTACTCACGCTCAGTCTCTCTCTCTCAAAAATAAAATAAACATTAAAAAAAACTTAACAGAGCTACACGTTATTTAGGGAGGATCGGAGAATCCACATAATGTAAATGTATGAACGATTTAAGTTCATCTCCTCAAGAGCAGGCATATTTTGTTAAACATGGAACACACGGTACTCTGGTAGTCTGCAGTTTGACCATTAGTTTCAAGTCCGTAAGCATGTATGAGGATTGTAGCTAGCAACATTTTGTTAAAGTAGGCCACACATGGTTCTCCTTTCTTGGCCTTCAAAATAAAAGTGGTAGTGGAAGAATAAATAGGAAGACAGTGTGAATAAGATAGAACGAAAGGATTGTCATCCTCACAAGTGTTGCTTAATGAAGACTATGGCAGACATCAAGCTGGACCACTAAATGCAATTTTAGAAAGGGAATCTCACTAAGAAATATTGCTACAGTTACTCAACTGCAGAAATTATAGAGAGAATTTCTAAACATTCCAATTTTGGATTCAAAATAACAACAGTTGTTATGATAAGCAAACCTCTTGGTCTTTGTTAAAGGGTTTCAAAGTCCTGCATCAAGAATGGACTGTAATTCATCATTCAGTTCTAGCAACACAAAGAATTTGGAAGAGATTGAGAGAGAAAGCGTGCAAGCGAGCATCTAACTTTCTATTCCTAGGAGTAAGGAGCCAGTTATCAGAAATTTCATATTGGTAAAATCTTCATTTCACTATAGGTCAATACAGAAGAAAGAAAACATTTTTCTACAAAGGTCCGTGCTTCTGTCAGATGGCAGCACATTAAATTGTTTGAAAAATCCACATCCTGGCATGTGAGTATTTCTCAAAGCTAACTATTCATAAAATGTTGACATATCATTACTGTAACTGTCAACAGACGCGGATACTGGTATGATCACATGAAATTCTATTCTCGAGGAGACCAGAAATCACAAGACTACACTGAGAATTTTTAGAACACTGGTACTCAAAACAAGGAAACGGTCAGATTTATCTGAATATATAAGAAATATGATTAAAAAGAACAGTTTCAAAATAAGAAATTCTGAAATAGTCACTAAGCCAGAGATTTAAGTAACATCACAAGTCATTAGAGAGACCTATTAATTACATTTGAAACAGCAAAGCATACAGCTTGGCAGGTCAGTATACATGGAAAAATTCATTTTTGAGTACGAAAAGCTTTTATAAACCTTGCCTGCATTAACCATGGTTCAAATCAGTGATACACTTTGATGCCTTTGGAATATGAAGGTTTACTCAATTTTTTTTATGCCACATTGAAGTGGAGATTTTGATATTTGTTTTCAGGCATTCTCAGGGTAATTTAATTTGAGGAAGAGTATAAACTATAGAAATGAAATTCCCCTAGGTAATGATTAAGGAAAAAATATGTTTAACAAATTTTGGGGTGTTTTCTCAATCATCTCCAAATGGTTTATAGACCAATAAAACTATCAGATCTTTAAAAAATAAATTCAACAATGTTCTTCCAAAATCTGTCGTATTCTCTCTTTTGGTGGTTTATACATCATCAGTATTAATTAGAGCCACCATTTACTGAGTGCTTATTTGTTGACAAGGAGAGTAATTGGGGTTTTGCCTATGTTATTTCATGATCAGTAATGTACAACTAGGTTAGTTCTGTTATTTCCCAAATAGGGCAGAAATTCAAAAGGGCGCTAGAGAGAATGTACGACATTATTAGTCAACTCAGATGTTGGTGATTCCAGTGAGCAAGCTTTCTGGATCCCTTGCTCATTTTTCATTCTGCTCGTGTTCTCATCTTACTGTTGATTTCTGGAAGCCTCTTAATATTTCCTTCCATGAAATAATTAAGCACTAATAACCTAAGGCATAATCTGTATGTAGCCATTTGACTCATCCCTTTTGCATCTCAAGTGGTTCTTGTTATACACAATTGTTGGGTAATAAATAAGAAAATAGTCACTCATATCATGTTCTGTGTTACGGTTCATATGAAGAACCCTGGTTGAGAAAGGCCACTGGAAAAAATCATGACATATAAGCTGGGTCATTTTGCTCTCTCTTGATTCCCGTTTAAAATTGGTGAGGAACCTAAGGGCCAATCCTTATGTATGATGCTATTTAATCATGGTTTCCCTCGGCTTCATCATTTTGGATTATAGAGAATTTTAAGTGGTAGGCAGGAAATTTAACAGCACTATCACATCTAGACTATTAATACTGTTACAGATTAGTTTATGTGTTTAGTTATTTCTCTCATTGCCACAGAAGTATAGTAAAATAGCGGGGCAATATTTAGAGATTAAAATGTTATCAAGGGAAAGAGAACTGAAGAAAAATCCTACATAAGGGTTAGGTAAAATAAGATTGCTAGATAATAAATTTCAAAAGTGTCATTTTCAGCAAGGTCCACTACAAGATTATTAAAAATGCAGATTCCTGACACCAATTCAGTAAGCTATTTACTGGTTCTCAGATGGGGCCATGGAATCTGCACTTTAATGGGTATACATATGTTCTTTCTTTTAAGAAATCTTGAACTCTTTTTCCTATCTTAATTCATGAGTATTATATTAGGAGCATTAGGAGTGGATAATTTCTATCTACCCATTATGCTAATATTCCTTTGAATGCAAGGGTACCTACCTACGAGCCCATCCATTCAACTGGTGATTTTAAACTATAAAACAACAATTGTTTGGACAGGATTGTCCAAAACAATTCACATCTTTGTAATTGAAGCACATAATCTTTTTCAGTATACCTCAGCACACTGATTATACTGGTTTTCCCTCTATACACTAAATATATGGTTGATAAATATTGTTGAAAACTAATTCCTAAACTTAGAGATGGCATCATCTGTCATGTAATTAAATCCTTTCCAAGGATTTGGAAAAATTGAGGCAAAGAATAAACAACTTGCCTAAAATGATCTCAGATTAGTCAAAATAGGCTAGCTATTCTGTGATCTGTTACTAGGTTTTGAAAGAGAACCACTTGAGTCCCAACTTATGGCCATGACAAAGTAACTGGTATTAGACTTGGCCTCATACCCAAAACAACAAAAAAAATTACACAAAATTTAGAGGTATCTCTTTTCATATATTGGACGATAAACATCTCAGGTCTGTGATTATTGAGAAGAGGGTAAAAAAGTGATCTGAACCCCAAATAAACCCACAATTACCCTGGGTTTCTGTTTAGGATTATTTTCATGTCCCAAATTACAGAAAAAGGTGTCCACAATAGTGATAGCCTTATTGCATTGAAGAGACAGATATCAGAGTCAGGGGTTGTGGAAGTGGCTAGAACTTGGAGTATAAAGATGTCAGAAAAGGGAGCTTTGCAGAGAGGAGCTCCCAGAAATCTGCATGGTGATTCATATAGCTGTGGGCTTAACTGAGCATATGCAGCACAAGAATCCATAAGGCCTAGAAGAGATCACATGTAACAGGGCTGAGAATGACATAAGAGATTATGTAGGGCTGGGTGATTTTTAAGTTCTAGCCTTGCCTGAGGCGAGATTTCAACCATAATGGGTAACTAACAAAGACTCATGAAGGTCATGTCTAAACAATCAAAACCCATAGTTTATAAGGGGCATGCTATACAACTAAGTTCAAAAATACATAAACCCACTTAAAGAATTAACATAAGCATAGCAAGTCCAAAATGATTGCTCAATAATTTAATTGCATATCTAAACAAAACTAAAAATTCCTTAAAGGGAGGCACCATAATCCAAACTTCTTAAAGTATTATAATTTCTAGTATAAAACAAAAATTACTAGAGAATGAAAGAGTGTGAAATGTCATCAATAGTCAAGAAAAAAAAAAGAGATAAATAGAAATGACCCCAAGATAATGTTGATGTTAACCTAGAAGACAAGATTATTCACACAGATATTAAAAATATATTTAAGGTCTTAAAGAAAAATATGGTTTTAATTAATGAACAGATGGGAATTTTTATAATAGAAATTATTAACAAACAATAAAAGTGAAAATTCTATACCCATGATGAGAATTTACTGGATTAAATTAACAGCAGATCAGAGACAGAAAAAGAGAGGGTCACTAAATGTGAGAATACATGAATAATGTAACCTAAATATTAAAATACATATTAAAATGTATTAAAAAGATGAGGGGCACCTGGGTGGCTCTAGGCAGATAAGCGTCCAACTTCAGCTCAGGTCATGATTTCCACATCTCATGAGTTTGAGCCCCATGTTGGGCTCTGTACTGACAACTCAGAACCTGGAGCCTGCTTCAGATTCTGGGTCTCCCTCTCTCTCTGCCCCTCCCCCAATTGCACTCTGTCTCTTTCTCTCTCAAAAATAATATACATTAAAAAAATTTTTAAAGTATTAAAAAGATGAGTAGACTTCTGTGACAATATCAAGTAGAATCCCCAAAAGACAGGAGAGTTAACAATTTGCGTAGCAATATCAAAGCAACAACTAAAAAAATGCAAAGTGGTACAACTAAAAATGCAATAGAGGATAAAAATTGAATACTATTTTTATTATGCTATTATCTTAAAATGAGAGAATAAAATAGGAACAGAGGAACAAGAAAGATAGATGAAATAAACAGAAAGCAAACAGCAAAATGATACAGATTTAAATTCAATAATATCAATTATTAATTACATTACATGTAAATGGATTTTCAGAATTCAGATTGATTCATCACTGGCAAAAGCATTAATATAATTAACCATTTTAATATACCTAAGGAGAAAAAAATCATAGGACGATCCATTGAAAATCTTGAACATAAATTTCAAGACCTGCTTGTGGTGAAATAATTTTTTAAAGATTAAAGGGCATTTCTCAATATGAATATGAATACATATAACTATATATAGTCTGAAGAGTTTTCTCTAAAATAAACTTACTGTTGGTTACCTGTGATTCTTTTTGGAGTGACGATTGACATTGTTTATGATTACTCTGTGGGCAGTTTTACTCTAATTGGAGTCATTCTATTAGAATAGGTGGAACAAAATTTGTGCTTGACTTTAGCTGAGGTGATCAATGATAACCATCTCATCCCTGCAAGGCATATAGGTCAGCCTCAACTCAAAAGTGAGAGTTGTTATGGACTATAGCATTGACCCAGAATTTCTTCTTGTTGGTTAAGGGAGAGTCTGTGAAATTGCTAATACATCCTTCTATACATGGTTTAATGCTTCGGGTCGAGTGGAAAAGTAAGTTCAGAAATGTAAAGAAAAATCCACCTGGCTGTTTAAGATGTACTATGATTTTTTTTATGGGATTTATTTAGTTAACTGGATCTGGAACCCTACAGGGAATGGTTGAAGTCAATGCTACAGGTTTCTCTCAACTTGCTGTTTGAAGTCTGTAGATTGTAGTCCTTTTTTTTTTAATTTAAATCCAAATTAGTTAGCATATAGTGCTATATAACTATATAAGCATATAGTGCTTACATATAACACCCAGTGCTCATCCTAACAAGTTCCCTTCTTAATGCTCATCACCCATTTAACCCATCCTTCCACCCAACACTCCTCCAGCAACTTCTCTGTCTTTAAGAGTCTCTTATGGCTTGCCTCCCCCTCTGTCTTTGTCTTATTTTTCCTCTTCCTTTATGTTCATCTTTTTTTGTTTCTTAAATTCCTCACATGAGTGAAATCATATGATATTTATCTTTGACTGACTTATTTCACTTAGCATAATACATTCTAGTTCCAACCATGTTGTTTCAAATGGCAAGATTTCATTCATTTTGATTGCTGAGTAATATTCCTTTATGCATATATACCACATCTTCTTTATCCATGTGTCAGTCAATGGACATTTAGGCTCTTTACATAATTTGTTTACTGTTAATAGTGCTACTATTAACATTGGGATGCATGTGTCCCTTTGAATCAGCACTGCTGTATCCTTTGGATAAATACCTAGTAGTTCAATTGCTGGGTCATAGGGTAGCTCTATTTTTAATTTTTTGAGGAACTTCCATACTGTTTTCCAGGGTGACTGTACCAGTTTGCATTCCCACCAACAGTGCAAAAGGATTTTTCTTTCTCTCCATCCTCGCCAACATCTGTTGTTTCCTGAGTTGTTAATTTTAGGCATTCTGACCAATGTGAGGTGGTGTCTCATTGTGGTTTGGATATGTATTTCCCTGATGATGAGTGATGTTGAGCATTTTTTCATGTGTCTGTTAACCTTCTGGATGTCTTCTTTGGAAAAATGTCTGTTCGTATCTTGTGCCCATTTCTGGATTATTGTTTTGGGGGATTTGTTATTTGTTGAGTTTGTTAAGTTCTTTATAGGTTTTGGATACTAACCCTTTATCAAATATATCATTTGCAAATGTCTCTCCCGTTCTGTCTGTTGCCTTTTAGTTTTGTTGATTGTTTCCTTTGCTGTGCAGAAGTTTTTGATCTTGATGAGATCCCAATAATTTATTTTTATTTTTATTTCCCTTGTCTCTGAGACATGTCTAGTAAGAAGTTGCTGTGGCTGAGGTCAAAGAGGTTGCTGTCTGTTTTTTCCTGTAGGATTTTAATGGTTTCCCGTCTTACATTTAGGTCTTTTATCCATTTTGAGTTTATTTTTATGTATGATGTAAGAAAGTGGTTCAGGTTCATTTTTTTGCATGTTGCTGTCCAGTTTTTCCAGCACCATTTGCTGAAGAGACTGTCTTTATTCCATTGGATATTCTTTCCTGCTTCATTGAAAATTAGTTGGCTATACGTTTGTGGGCCCATTTCTGGGTTCTGTATTCTGTTCCATTGATCTATGTGTCTCTTTGTGTTCCTGTACCATTCTCTCTTGATGATTACAGTTTTGTAACATAGCTTGAAGTCCGGAATTGTAATGCCTCCAGCTTTGGTTTTCTTTTTCAATACGACTTTGGCTATTCGGGGTCTTTTATGGTTCCATACAAGTTTTAGAACTGTTTTTTCTAGCTCTGTGAAGAATGCTGGTGTTATTTTGATAGGGGTTGCATTGAATGTGTAGATTGCTTCGGGTACTATTGACATTTTAACATATTTGTTCTTCCAATCCATGAACATGGAATGTTTTTCCATTTCTTTGTGTTGTCAATGTCTTTCAAAAGCTTTTTTTTTTTTTTAGTTTTCAGCATATAGACCTTTTACCTTTTGATTAGGTTTATTCCGAGGTATTTTATGGGTTTTGGTGCAACTGTAAATGGGACCAATTCCTTGATATCTCTTTCTACTGCTTTGTTATTGGTGTATAGAAATGCAACTGATTTCTGTACATTGACTTTATATTCTGTGACTTTGTTGAATTCGTTTATCAGTTTTAGCAGTTTTTTGGTGGATCTTTCAACATTTCTACATAGAATATCATGCCTTCTGTGAAGATGCTGGTTTTAGTCTTACTTAAATGCTATATGAAATACACTTAATGCATTTCTTTCTAGCCTCTGTTGATCAGATTGATCAGAGTGGCGGATGGAGTGGTATACTCATATTTCTATTTTCTAGTAGGCCAAATAGAGCAAAGTTCAGATAGGTTTGCTTGTAGATCATTAAAAAAAACAAGTTCTCTAAGCTCGGCATTTCTCAGCTGCCACGCAAATCCATGTACAGCATATACCCTAAACCCCCTGCATTTCTTCCATGAGACAGGAGGGACTAGGGAGCTAACTAAACATGATGCTCATGCTTCTTGCTGTGCTGTGAGTAAGGAATTCCTTTTTTTATGAACCAAGATTCTTGCATTTTTTGCTAACATCCATGAAATCATGGCAAGATATTTTGCTACCTTGCAGTGGAGAAGTAATTGCAGATCTTTCACAGCTATGGACACAAGGAGGTGAGGAACAAAACGAGACCACATACTAACAGAAACAAATGAACTGAACCATATTTCAAATGAGTAATATTACTATGGGGGGGAAGAACCAATCCAAGTAACTTTCTAACATAATGTTTGGACTATTTCCTCGGGCTAAATGCAAAAAAATTCTGAATAATAAATTTTTATTAGTAAGTTTTTTTTTTTTTTCACAGAAGCATAGATCACAATTCTGAGTACACTTCATGTATATTGTAGGATTGAGCAGTATGTAAATACAGTGTGGATAATAATAGCCAGTTTTCTGACTATTGAAAAAAAAGAGTCAAAAATTAAATGGGGAATTATAAAATTAATGCATTAGTGTGAACTTCTGGGTTTTAATGTAGATGGACGGACAGATAGATAGATGATAAAGAGTAAATGGATGGATATAGATATGCATGCATATATATGGGGGTATTTGCATGTTTATGCACATCTATGTGTGCTATATGTATAATAAATATGTCATCTATTTCACAGTTTTAACCATTGAGAGGGCTTAGACACACTGATATCCCAATAGCAATGAGCATACCTATACCCACACCTTGGTTTCTGAATATCTTTTTTTTTTTAGTTTATTTTTTTATTTCAAGAGAGAAGGAGAGACAGAGCATGAGCATGAGCATGAGCATGAGCATGAGCAGAGAGAGAAAGAGAGAGAGTATCCCAAGCAGACTTCACATGGTCAACACAGAACCTGACGCAGGACTCAAACTCACTAACCCTGAGATCATGACCTAAGCCCAAATCAAGGGTTGGATACTTAATTGACTGAGCCACCCAGGCGACCCTCTGGATATCTTTCAAAAGAAGGATACAGGGATCCATGGTGTGATAGCTAATGTCAGGATATGAACAATAAATATAGACAATTAAAATGATTCATGGCTTTAGCTGCATTCTACAAAGTAGTAGATTTGTTTGTTTGTTTGTTTGTTAAATCAGATTTCTTGATTCACAGATTTTTTACTTGAAACCTGGGTTCTTCAGAAGTCTGCTAATTTCAGAACATTTGAGCTTTTCTTACTTTATTATTATCGATTTCTTTTCTTTTTTTTTTTTTTTTAACGTTTATTTATTTTTGGGACAGAGAGAGACAGAGCATGAACGGGGGAGGGGCAGAGAGAGAGGGAGACACAGAATCGGAAGCAGGCTCCAGGCTCGGAGCCATCAGCCCAGAGCCCGACGCGGGGCTCGAACTCATGGACCGCGAGATCGTGACCTGGCTGAAGTCGGACGCTTAACCGACTGCGCCACCCAGGCGCCCCTTATTATCGATTTCAAGTTTAATTCCATTTAACTCTATTTTTGCCAAAGTTTACGTATTTCAATCATAACTTTTTGTCACGTTGGCTCTATATCTCACAAAATCCATCTCTGGCATATCACAGTGAGCCTGTAAATAATATTATACCATTGCACATTAACTACTTGTAAAAATGTAATAAATAAAAAGAAAGTTCATAGTCACCAATCTACTTACCATTTCCTGTTTTCTATTTCCTTGTGTAGAAACATCTATTTTTCTTCTCTCTGAAGAATTTCCTTTAATATTTCTTGTTGTGCTTGGCTTCTGGTAATGCTTTCTCTCAGTTTTTGTTTATCTGAAAAAAAATCTTTATTACACCTTTGATCTTGAAATATAGTTGGTTTTGGGTAAAGACCCCTGGGTTAGCAATATTTTCCCCCCAATAAAGGTGTCTCCACATTACCTTCTGCTTTGCATAGTTTTGATAAAGAAGTCTTCTGTCATTCTTATCTGTGTTTTTTGTACACACTGTATCTTTTTTCTTATGCTACTTTTAACTATTTTTCCCATTTTCTGTGGTTGTTGACAGTTTGATTCATTATACCTCGGTATATTTTTCTTTGTGTCTACTATGCTTAGAGTTTATGGAGTTTCTCTGATCTTCAAGTTTGCAGTTTTCATCAAATTTGGAACATTTTGGTCATTAATTTTAATATTTTTCTAGCCCCAAGTCTCTTCTCTTATTCTGGAACTCTAGATACAGATGTGCTAGATTTCCTGAAGGTGTCATAGAGATTCTTGAGTTTGGTTTATTTTATTTTTTTTTATTATCTCTCTCTTTCTCTGTCTCTACACATTTGAGTGAATTTCTACTGTTCTGTAATTTCTTCTGCAGTGATTTATATGCTATTAATCTCATCTCCTGCAGTGATTTATATGCTGTTAATCTCATGCAGAATATTTTTCACTTCACTTACTACTTTTCTCATTTCTAGAAGTTCAGTTTTACATCTTCCTTCTCAATTTTTTTTTACCATAGTCACATTTTCCTTGACCTTTTTGAATTTACTCGTAAGAGCATTTTAATGTTCTTATCTACTACCTTTATCATCACTGTTAATTCTTGTGTCCTCCTGTTGTGTGACTTTTCTCCTGTCTATGAACCATATTTTCTTGCTTTCTTGCACACTGAGTAATTTTTAACTAAAAAATTATTGATGTATAATTGACGTATAACTTTGCATTAGTTTTATATGTACAGCTTTAGATGTACTGAGGAATTTTTGATTGGATAATGTACATTTTGAATTTTACATTGTTGGGTGTTGGATTTTGTTATATTCCTTTTAAAATGTTGACTCATGATTCATCGTGCATTGAGTTACTTTGGATCAGTTGAATCCTTTGACAGCTTACTTTTTAGCATATTGACATATATTCAGAGCAGTTTTCACCTAGGGTAATTCAGCCTAACCACAAAACGGATACTCTCGTGGGAATTCTACCTGAAAGCCCATGTATGATGAAATCTTTCCACTCTGGGTGGTGGGAATGTAAGCTATTCACAGGCCTGTGTGAGCCCCAGGACTGTTCAGACTTCTCCCTTTTGATAGATTTTTTTCCTTGGCCTCAGGCAATTTTCTCACACATGTTTGGAGTCAGGACTCAAGACTCTCAGGACCTCTTCATAGGCCTTTAAGGTTTCTCTTTGTGTAGCTTCCTCCTTTTCACTACTTTATCTTTTTTATTTTTTAAGAGGCAGTTGACATATAACATTACATGAGATTTGGGTATACAACATAATGGTTCCATATTGCAAAATGATCACCACGATAAGTCTAGTAAACCTCCATCACCACACAGGTACAAATTTTTTATGTGTGATAAAAGCTTTTAAGATTTACTTTTAGGGGGCACATGGGTAGCTCAGTCGGTTGAGCGTCCGACTTCAGCTCAGGTCATGATCTCGTGGTCTGTGAGTTCAAGCCCCACGTTGGGCTCTGTGTTGACAGCTCAGAGACTGGAGTATGCCTCAGATTCTGTGTCTCCCTCTCTCTCTGCCCCTCCCCTGCTCATGCTCTGTCTCTCTCTCTCTCTGTCAAAAATAAATAAACACTAAAAAAAAAAAAGATTTACTCTCTTAGCACCTTTCAAATAATAGAATTATTAACTATAACCATCATACTGTAGTTTATTATTATACAATAACATTTATTTCATAACTAGAAGTCTGTACCTTTTTTTTTTTTTTTTTAATTTGAAAGAGAGAGACAGAGAGAGACAGAGAGAGAGAAATTCCAAGCAGTCTCCATGCTCAGCATAGAACCTGAGTCGGGGCTTGATCCCACAACCTTGGGATCACTACCTGAGCTGAAGTCAAGAGTCAGATGCCCAAACAACTGAGTCACCCAGATGCCCCTAGAAGTTTATATCTTTAACTACCTTCACCCATTTCACCCACCTTCCCTCCTCTTTCACCACTGGCAAACATCAATCTGTTCTCTAGATCTGTGAGTTGTGGGACATTTTTCATCACATGTAGGTGAGATCATATAACATTTGTCCTTCTCTGTCTGACTTACCTCAGTTAGCATAATGATTTCAAGTTCTATCCATGTTTTTGAAAAAAAGATTCCCTTCTTTTTTATGGTCGAATAATATGGTCATTTAGGTTCCTTCTTAGTTATTATAATAATGCTGCTATGAATATGGGGGTGCATATATCTTTTCTAGTTAATTTTTTTTAATTTTCTTTGGATAAATGCCCAGAAATGGAATTGCTGGATCATATGGTAGTTCTGTTTTTAATTTTTTTAAGATTATGTGCACTGTTTCATAGTGGCTGCATCAGTTTACATTCCTACCAACAGTGCGTGAGGATTCCCTTTTCTCCGTGTGCTGCTAACACTTGTCTTCTCTTGCCTTTTGGTAGTAGCCATTCTAACAGGTGTGGGGTGATATCACATTGTGGTTTCGATTTGTATTTCCCTGCTGATTTCTAATGTTGAGTACCTTCTACTATACCTTAAATTTTGCACTGTGGTCTCCTCCTTCTCAATTCAGTGAGACTGTCAGTTCAGTCTGCTGGTACTGAATTTCTCTCACATGGACTCTTCTGCAACCTTCCTACTGCATTATTATTTAAATATGTCTTTAGTTATCTATCCTCTAGGCAGAAAGCAGATGAAATTAGTAGTTCACTTTTTTTTTTATTTTGTTTTGTTTTCTTTCTTCAAGAGATCACCATCCTATATTGCCAGCTGTCCAATGGTTAAAATTTTTTTTTTAATCTTTATTTATTTTTGAGGGAAAGAGAGAGAGAGAAAGAGAGCATGAGCAGGGGAGCAGCAGAGGGAGAGCGAGATAGAGAATCTGAAGCAGGCTCCAGGCTCTGAACTGTCAGCACAGAATCCAATGTGGGGCTCAAACCCACGAGCTGTGAGATCACAACCTGAGCCGACATCGGACATTTAACTGACTAAGCCAGCCAGGCGCCCCAAGTTGTCCAATGTTTAAATCCTTTGTTTTATATGCTTTGCTCAGTTTAGCTTCTTGTTTAAGATTAGAGGGTAAATCCATTCTTCTATCCCATATTGATCCAAAAAGAAAGTATGGTACATATAACTACTT
Organism: Puma concolor; assembly: GCF_028749965.1. NCBI lineage: Eukaryota > Metazoa > Chordata > Mammalia > Carnivora > Felidae > Puma > Puma concolor. The sequence goes on from NC_141671.1 coordinate 19,786,152, forward strand.
TTAATTTTTTTTTTTCTCAGCTAAATCTAAAGGTTTTCAAACACTATGAACCAGCAATTCTACTCCCAGGTATGTTCTCAAGATGAATGAAGACGTGCTCACCAAAAGACTCATGAGAATTTTCCTGGCAGCCTCATTTATAGTAACAAAAACCAGGAAGCAATTCAAATTCCAATCAACAAGTGTGACATATTCATACAAGAAATATTACTCAACAAGAAAAAGGAATAACTTGCTAATACTACACAATAGCATGGATTAATCTCACAGATACTATGCTTGGTGAAGCAGGACATACATAGTACCTACACTATTCTGCATTTACATGAAGTTCAAGGGTAGGCATAACTAATTTATGGTGCCAAACATCAGAATATTATTGCCTCTAAAAATGGAGATTAACTTAAAATGGGAACAATGAAATGTTCTCGTGAGATCAATTATTTTTTGTGTTTATAGAGGTGTGGGTTATGAACTTATGAATTTTTCACGACTCTTCAAGTTTTTAATTAAAAACCATGCATGCAGGGACGCCTGGGTAGCTCAGTCGGTTGAGCGTCCGGCTTCAGCTCAGGTCCTGATCTCGCATTTTGTGAGTTTGAGCCCCACGTCAGGCTCTGTGCTGACAGGTCAGGGCCTAGAGCCTGCTTCAGATTCTGTGTCTCCCTCTCTCTGCTCCTCCCCTGCTCACACTCTGTCTCTCTCTCAAAAATAAATAAAGATTTTTAAAAAATTAAAAAAAGTAAAAAAACATGCATGCATTTTACTTGATATAAAATTTTCCTAAAAAACAATTAAAAATGTTCAAAATTTTAGCTACTAGAATTGCTTTTCACGGTGAGATGAATTAGCAATTCTGAAATCACTTTGTGTAGTTTTTACATATTTCTATATATTCTAAGCTTGGGAAAATTATCAAATCTACTGAGGGTAATAGGAGCCAGGTTTCTGCTTGTTGGAAAAGAAAGTTGCAAATATGGAAGGGGGAAATATTAAATTTCAACCTGTGGTATTAGATTGTAATTGGAGGTATCAGAATAAATCCACCATTTTCAGTAGAGATATAACAATGGATATAGGTATGTCTACATATTCTCTGCTAAAAAAGCAATCACATATCAGTATTGCTGACAAAGACTCAGCACCCATTTAGTTTCTAAACATGATTCTCAACTAAAAAGAAACAGATTTCCTTCGAGTAAAAATGATTTAAGGGCTAGGGTAGGGAAAGTACATGGTGATTCTAGAACATCATATTGAGCCAGGAAACAAGGAAGTGCTCAAAGAATCATAGAGATATGTCAAAAGGATGTAGGATTCAACTTGAGGCTCCCACCGTTCAAATCTCAATTTGTTCATTAAAATAAATATTGATAGTAAATTATTACTTCATGCAGTGTGCTGGTAAACTAGTTCTCCAAAAGAAAAAAAAAAGAGAGAGCGAGAGAGGGAGAGCCCTGATTGGTGGTATTTGCTGATTTCTACTGTATATATATTCTGACTATTGATGATCTTAAATTATCAACATGATGCCACTGAATACAGACTTGTTGAGAGATGCTTAAAACGGTTTCCCATGGGTAAGTGTGAGCTGACCACATTATACCATTATTATAACCATAGAGTAAAAATAAGGATACACACATTTATGTGGATGTGAATAAATGAATGATAAAGTCACATCATGGAGGAGAAGAGAAAGCTCTGCTTACAGTAAAATTTTGGCTAATAAATATAGAACGAATGTTGGAGTAAAAAACAATCAATAGATACCAAAACTAGTGAGGTACAATTTAATGAGGACTTTGTGCACAATCTCAAAGAACCACTCTACAAGTTCTTCATTAATTACAAAAAGAAAAATAGTGACTTCACAGTATAACTTTAACCAAGTAATCAATGTTAAGATCCCCAGCACTGGGCAAACTGACATCATGAACCTTCGATTAGGATGCACTGGGGAGGACCATACCTTCTCTCTCCTACCTTCGGAGTCAGTCTCAGGTCTCCCAAGAAACAGAATCAATGGGATATATTTCTATAAAAAAGATACATTTTAAGGCATTGGCTCATGCAGTTCTGGAAATGGCGTGTCCCAAATCTGTAGGGCAGACTTGCAGTCTGGAAACTCAGGCAGGTTTTCATGTTCCAGTTTTGAGCAAGAATTCTTTCTTCCCCCAGAGAAGTTCAGTTTTGCTCTTAACACCTTCAGCTGATAGGATGAAGTCCACTAACACTATCCTGGATAATAGCCTTTATTTAAAATTAACTGATTGTAGACGTCAATCACATCTACAAAATACTTTCATGGCAAAATCGAAATTAGTGTTTGATCAAAAAACTGCACTGCAGCCTAGCCAGTGACACATAAAATTTAACCACCGCATCTGCCAAAAGTCATAAGCTGATTCCAGTTGTGAACGAAACATGATATAAGTACACATGGAGGGGTATTTTATGAAATAGCAAGCCTCTGGCCTTCAAAAATCTCAGGTAGAGCCCCCCAAATGAAGAAAACCTAATTTATATTAAAGTAGATCAAAAATGCATGACAATTACATTTACCGTGGGATCTTGATTTCATTCAGTATTGGATGGAGAACATTATTGGGGCAATTGACGAAATTAGATTACAGAGCGTGGTTAAGCAATTTTCTAATTTTGATCATTTTGCTGTGGTTGTATAGAGAAATTCCTTTCTCCGCCAGTCCACACTGAAGTATCAGAGTTAGGGTGCACACCACACCCTCTCCCTTACCATCTGTACGTTAGGCAGAGTAAATGGCCCCACAAATGCCAGCACCTATCAACACATTTTCTTACATGACAGAAAGGACGTTGAACATGTGATGAAGTTAAGGATCTTGAAATGGGGAGATTGTCCTGGATTATCATGGTGGCCCAATGTCATCACAAGAGTCTTCTAGGCGAAAGAATGAAGGAGGAGAATCAGAGAAGGAGTGGTAAGGCAAAGCAGAGTTTGGAGTGACACAGTTACTAACTTTAAAGATGGAAGAGAAACACAAGCCAAGGAACACAGAAGCCACTAGAAGCTACAATTGTCATCATGAATAGAAGACCAAGAAGGCAAGTGACAGGTGCTCCCTAGACCCTCCAGAAGAGCCTCCCGATACATTGATTTTAACTCTAGAAGACCCATTCTGGAGTTCTGAGTTCTAGAGCTAGAAGATAATAAATCTGCGTTGTTTTAAGTACTAACTTTATGGCGATGTGCTACAGTAGTGATAGAAAACGAATACACCCAAATGAGTCAGAAAAAATGTGTGTGTTTATTGGAAACGGTATGGAGAGACAATATCAAATGAATGAAGCAAACATAAATCATTAAGCAGATTTTGGTTAGGAGTCTCTAGAAGTTTCTTGTACTACTCTTGCCATTTTTTTTTTTTAAAGTTTAAATTACTATTAAAATGAACAGGGATGGAAAAGAGTGTCCTTGGCTTTCAATGATGGAGACGTATTGACCCTTGAGTGGGCGTGTAGAGTTTTTTCCAAAAACACAAGCAAGACAACGCTGTATGGGGTATGCTCAGGGCAGTGTTTTCTTTTTCTTAAGATATTTGTTGTTGTTGTTGTTGTTTTAAGTTTGTTTATTTATTTTGAGACAGAGAGAGAGAGAGTGTGGGAGCAGAGGAGGGACAGAGAGAGAGGGAGAGAGAATCCCAAGCAAGTCAGGCACTCAACCAATGTAGGAAACAAAGGCAGAAGGAAATGGCAGATAAAATTAAATTTCCTGATAACCTGCAGCCCATTGACAAATCCTCTAGGCTGCCAGAGTAAAACCTTTCTTCAGGAACTCCCTCCTGTCTTAATGTTAATGTTTTCTACAGGGAAAAACAACCTTAGCTTGACAATAGCTAGGCCTCCAGTATCCTGGGAGTCTTTAGTATACGAAAATCTCACTGGAAACTTCCCCTGGGACTTTAACTCCCCCAACCCCATAGTATATAAGCAGTTTCTCCTCCTGGTCCCAGGGCAGCTCTTCCTGCCCATGTGTCCTGTCCTCGTGCTTTAATAAAATCACCTTTTTGCACCAAAAACATCTTCAAGAATTCTTTCTTGGCCACGGGCTCTGGACTCCAAGAACCCACCATCACCTCAAAAAAACCTCATCAACAGACCGAGCCACCCAAGCGCCCCTTGAACAGGGCACTGTTAACTGTGGATGAACAGTTGCTAGGAACGGGGGATCCCACAAGAGTTCGGGTCGGCCCTTTTGTCTGCTTTTCCAATGTGTTTCCAATTCTTCTCAAAAAGTTAAAAAAAATTGGGCCATTGTATCTAAAAATCTGTGGAAGGGAACCTGATGCAATATTAACATCTCATGTAACAACCAGTCTATCTGGGGGAACCAGCAGCCTCAATTGAAAAGCGTTTGTGTAAGTTCTAAGAGCCCAGTATCCTAGCCTTTTAACATGTGCTATTTACTTAAACAGCTCAACCAGGAAACCGGAGGTTTCTCTCCGAGTGTGTCAGCCAGTCGACATTAACCTTTCTCTACGTCAAGGCTGCGTCTCTGCTGTAGTTTGGCTTGGTCGCAGGCCCTACCAAGTGTGTAGAACACCCTGTTGAAAACAGCAGCGCTTGAAGAAACTAGATGTCGCTTACAATATGATCCTTGGGTAAATATCCCACGCTGCTGGCCTTCTTGCAAAATGAGTGAACCCTGACTTTGTTTCTTTCTGGCTGCCACGCCTCTTGTGTTTTCCTGGAGCCTTCTAGTTTAGCAAGTAGTTCGAGGAGAGCACTGGGAAGGGGCACAGGGCATCCGTTTGGATTACCATGTTTCAAGAGCGTCACCTGCCCCCTCTTTTTTTGAGGGCATCTGTAAAAGCCTTAAGGATATATTTACATACAATCCAAAAACGGAAAACTACAACCGTTCCAACAGCGGACCTAACTTTTCGCCCTTCCCCAATGAGACAAATGAGAACATTCATTTCTTGGCCAGATCCAATGAATTTAAATTTTCCATTAACATAGAATGGGTGTCGATTAAATCCCTTTGAGCGTGGGAATCCGTGAGGAAAAAATAAACAAACAAAAAAACAAAAACCAACACTCCGCAAGCCCTTGCTCAAATAATCTCCAACTGTTAGGTTCGACTACCCCGTGCCTGCAAAGAGAAAGATAGTAAGTTTGCTGGGTGCCTATTTTTTTTTAACAGCAAGACTTTTTTTTTTTTTTTTTTCAAAGCCATTTCATCTCTGAGAGATTCAATGACCATGTTTGATGACAAGCCAGATGGCAGCCGTTCTCCAGACCCGGTGCCAAGAAGCGTGACAGGAGCCGCAATTTACCTTGCGCGGTGGAGGCCGGCTACAGAAGCGCCCCCGCAGCTGCGGGCCAGCAGGGCTGCTGCCGGTAGGTGCGCCCGCCCGCTTGGTTCCCTCCCAATTTGGATGGAGCAGGTAAGAGCCTGAATCAGTACCCGGCAATTATGGAATTGGCATGCGCTGCATTGTTTACTCACAGTCATATTCCTACTGGACTTTATTAAAACACCATCTGTTGTCAGGGCAGACAAAGAATCCGAGCAGAAATAACAGAGCAAGACACAGAGAAGGAGAGACAGTGAGAGCCTGTATGTGTGTGTGTGTGTGTGCGCGCGCGCGCGTGTGTGTATGTGTGTGTGTGTGGGGGGGGTGCGTTTCTAAGAGGCCAAGTCTGATCATGGACGTGATCTTTTAACGTGAAATCGCCACCCTCTCAGATTTGTGGTTTATTGCTCTTCCGCTGTCAAGCTGGGCCAGAGCGATCTGTGGTCCAAATGAAGTTGGCTGTGCGTGAGGCAGGCTGGAACCGAAGGCAGGGACGCCTGGAAAAGTGTGGACCCCGATCGCGTTAGCATTACTACAAATTAAAACCAAAATGAGGGACAGTCGAGTCATTCCAGTGAATGAGGCTCAGAGTAAACTTCTGAGCTAATGTTCAGAATATGGGCTGAGTAATAAAGGACACCCTCAATAATAATACCTACGGGGCGCAAGGAAATGTGACTTTTTTTTTTTTTTTTTTTTTTTTTTTTTTTTTTACAATCAGCTGTTTTCTCTCGCCCTTTTTAATCCTGCAGATGGGGATCAGATATTTCTAATACACAGCTGGTCCCTACAAATGGCCAAGTATAATTTTTCATACACCCGCCTAGAATTCCAGGTGAAATTAATTAGTCAGAATTTCTCATCAGCTAATATACTAACAAAACTGTGATGCAAGTAATTAAATATGCAAATACAAGAAAGGCCGCATTAAAACTCTGATGTGTCATTTCAATTTCACAAAAAGACATCTGTCTCTTTGGAAATTTAGTGCAAAAAAAAAAAAATCCCTTAAAATAAAAGTGTAAACAATCCCGGATTCATGGGGCAAAACGAAAGCTGCAGGAAAAAAAAAAAAAAAAAAAAAAAAGATCCTGAAACAAGCATTGCAAACCTTCTGGGTAAAATAGTTGGCTCATAGAAAATATATATTCAAATATTATGGAACAAATGAATTTGGAGCCTTTGGGGGAAGCGAAGGCTCGCTCGCTGTATGACGTCATCGTCCGCTTTCGCTGGACCCTGAGACCCTTGGTATTCTTGCCAAGGGTATGAGCAGTCCTTTTAATTTACAGAAATGCCGTTTACCACTTTGCAAGCCAGACCAATATTTACAGAGAATTCAATGAATGAACGAAAAGAAACAGCTGTGACTCCTTCCACCTCATTGCCCGCTTCATCTCTAACCGTCCTCCTCAGGACTATCTTATTTATAGGCATTTGAGCAATGGATTGGCCTGGCGGCAGACAATACACCCCGGCCTGCTTGCTGAATTCACACTTCGCAATCCTGTTAGGAGTTTCTCCTTTCCTCGGTGTGTAGTACAGAGAATAAGGACGAACTGACTGCATTCTGGAGGTGTATTTGAAATAGGCTTCAAAATGCCTGAACGTAGCGATTACCTGTTTATTTTTTTTCCCCTCAAACTGCATTTAAGATGGTTTTCAGCCCGTCGAAAATACCATGATTTCGTACTGATGATTCCTTGCAGTTTAATAATGTACGTATGCTATAGTATCAGTTACTGTAGAAGATATTTAAAAAATTAAAAAGATAAATAGATAATAAACATTGTTTTGAAGGTAGGGAGGCATCCGGGTGGCTCAGTTAAGTGTCGGACTCTTGATTTTGGTTCAGGTCAGGGTCTCGAGGTTAGTGAGTTCGAGCCTCTCATTGGGCTTTGTGCTGACAGCGTGGAGCCTGCTTGGGATTCTCTTTCTCTGTCTCTCTCTTCCTCAAAGTAAATAAATAAACATTAAAAAAAATTAAAAAGACATTATTCCTGCCTTCAGGGAGTTTAAAATTTCTTTGGGGAGATAAGATAAAGGCTGAAACAATAGAAAATAGCGTCAGGTTACAGATGATGAGTGTGGAGCCAACTTGCAGAAGTGCAGGAATTCAGAGGAAAGAATCAAGCAAGGAAGGGGTTATGAAAGATGTCTCACCTGTCTTTTGAAGGTTGACAAGATTATGAATAAGTAGAGAGGAAAAAAACAGGCCAACTGCAGAGAAAAATGGAAGGACAGCCCTTGGAGAGAGATGCTCTCCCTGAGGGCAAAATGAAGAGCTGAATGAAGGAGAAAAGGAATACGATCTCTTTGAAAGTGTTTTTAGGCTCAATTGAGTTTCAGTGTACAACACTACCTGCAACACGGACTATATAAATATTTGAACACCAAAGTTGACCAGGAAAGAATGATTGCTGTATTGATTGGAACAAGTGTTAAAATACAAATGAGAAAATGTTACAGAAGCTAAATGTCTTTGTTGTACATTTGCCCCTGCTATGTGGGAAGAATTTTGCTTAGATTCTCACTAGCAACTGAAGCAAACCAAATGGTGATGTGTTTTTGGTGGTTACCATGACCTGGGCCAGAACAGGTGAGCTCCTGGCCTAGGACGCCAGAATAATACTGTTGAGCCTGAGCTCAAGGAGGGAGTCAAAGGTCAAAGACAAAATAATGATCTCTAGTGTCAGGTCTGAGGGTGAGTTGAAACTACGCCCAGAATAGAGATGTCGTAAAGTCTGAAGCCAGAAAGAGCTGGAATAGGTTATGAGATGGGCATTCGAGGAGACTGAGGGCGGACACCATGAAAATTACGTGGTTATCAGAACCCTGGCTTTATGTGGTACTAAGTAGAGGCCCAAGCACAGGTTTTCTAGAAAGGGAGGAAGGAAGAGAGGGAAAGGTATCACTATGTTACCCCATGCTATACATTTTATTAAGGTTTCTCTTTCATCCTGATAGATGTTGATCCTGTCTAAAATAAAAATATGGGCTGCCTTTCCTTACGATCTTTGAACTACATCACTGCTTCATTCGCATGAGAAATTGACGAATAGTTAACCATCTACATAGAATGATTAAAGAGGCTGAAAAATATTTGGGGGGCAAAATATTACAAACGAACAATTTCTACAAGTTACTCCTCTTGTTTTCCCCAGGGCTCACTCCATTGGACAGTTCAGTAGGAATAAGTTTCTGGCTTAGGGTTTATGCTTAGAGAAAAACAAGAAAGTTGAACTTTTGTTACCATGGTCTTCCCTTCCATCTACTAATACAAATGTGTGTCCCTTTCACTAGAGTTGGTGTCTTCACACACACACACACACACACACACACACACACACACACACCATTGTCTCCTGGCATTGATTTATGATATGAGCTCACCAAAAGGATTTAGTCTGAAAAGCTCAGAATCTAAAGGGAACACTGGAACAAAATACATTCTTTAAAATGTTTTCTCTTTACAGCAAACAAACATGCAAACAATCTGGAGTGTTTTCTCTGGGGTATTCTTGCCAATTTCAATAATTCTTTCCTTACACATATGTGCACATGTGCATACACACATGCACACACTGCCCTAAGAACTTTAGCTTTGGTCAAAAGCAAAACAGAGCCCCTGAGTGCAACAGGGCTGTGTCTGGTCCCCAATTGTGCTGTTAAGTAGTTCAAATAGTGTGGAGATGACAACTTTAAGCCGTTACCACCCACACCCTCTTGTCCCTTGGCTGAAAAATCTTGAAAACAATTGAATAAAAAATGTCTCAAGGTTTGTGTTTATACCACAGTGTAACATAGTAAGACCATCTCCAAAGCCGCCCTTTAGCTCCATTTATATCTTGGACTTCTGAATAAATGTCCTCTCCCTGTAATGATTGACTCCAGGGAAAGCAGATCCTGAGCATTATACACTTACACAAATGGCAACAGCAAGAATGGCATTGGAGGCCTTCCACAGTCACCCCCTGTTGTGTTGAGATACCAAGAAAACCTAAACACAAATAGAATCTTTCTTCTTCTTCTTCCTCTCCTCCTTTCTCCTCCTCCTTTATTCTCCTCCTCTCCCTCCTCCTCCTCGTCCTCCTTCTCCTCCCCTTCCTCCTCATTCTCCTCCTCCTCCTCCTTCTTCTCCTTCTACTTTGTCTTTGTTTCCTTCTCCTTCCCTCCTTCTTCTTCTTCTTCTTCTTCTTCTTCTTCTTCTTCTTCTTCTTCTTCTTCTTCTCCTCCTCCTCCTCCTCCCCCTCCTCCTTCTCCCTCTCCCTTTCCCTCTCTTCCTTATCCCTCTCCCTCTCTTCCTTCTCCTCCCTCTCCCTCTCTTCCTTCTTCTTCTCCCTCCCCTTCCCCCTCCCCTTCCCCTTCTGGAGAAGAAGAACCTTATTCTGGTTCTTCTTTCCCTTCTTCTTCTTCCAAAGGGGTGTGATAAGTATTTAGGGCAAGAGTTTCCATGGTTCTCCTGATAGAATGATGCTAGGTTGAAACACCATTGATGTGCTTGTCAGTTGGAAATTATAACACTTCAGCATAGAAACCAAGACTATCACGGTGCCATCTGGCTGTCCTCAAAGCAGTTTTCATGCTCCTCCTTTCTGGATAGTTTCTTGGAAGTGATAACCTTTAAGAGAAGTCTTCAGATAGAATTACAAAGTATTAGAATATGTCTTTATATTTAAGAGGCACGGATGCTAAACTCTATTCCTGGCATTGCTGTAGTAAAGAATATACTTTCATTTTGTTTGTTTTTTCATCTATTATATGTATAAAAACAAGGGAGCATTCCTGCTCATGGAGGACTTGAGATAGGAGTCTCATATCTTTATATATTGAATTATTGGAAAGAATAAAGAACTCTTGGAGAGGATTGAGAAAATAGATCAAGATTGATTTTTTGAAAAGATACATAGGTAGTGAATAGGAAGAATGTACCACAGGAAGGGGAAAAGAGGACTGGAAGAAATAATTTCACTTAAAGCAGACCATATAGAAAACCTTAACATCTTTTGAAACAGTTTCCTTAACATGTTGTAAGACAGAAGGAACAACCTTAGAGCATGAGGTGACAGACAGGTTGAGGAAAAAGACAATTGTTCATGTTGCTTGGGGACTCCCTCTCGAGAAGTAAGGATGTGGGTTTATGGAGACTGACATGGCTAATCCAGAAGTCAGTTGAGTCACTAGGGTGATCTTGCTAATCCTCTCTCTTAACGTTAATAAGGTACTTCTTACATTGGATGAATTATGTAAAGAAAACCTGTAATGCATCTCCATTCGCATTCTCTCTATTCCTTGGGTGGAAAATCCAAATATACTAAAGCAAGTTCAAATGGAATGTTGTGAACTGGGAAAGAACAAGGTAAAAGGATGTGGAAATGAACCACCGAGTATGAAGATGTTATCAAAGAACAGGATTTGGTTTTTTGGATTATGCCAGAATGATGGATTCTTGGCAGGACTAAAGAGTAATGCAAAAGAAAGAAAGAGAATAACCACATCAAAAGAGTTTTAGACTGATATTTTGAGAAGGATAAAAAATATTCTGGAGAAAACATTAAGGCAAACAAGTGTGGAGAGGATGTGTGAATAAGAAGCTACACAAAGCTTGTACCTAAAAACATAGAGAATAAGTGATTAATTAGGTTCGAATTTCAGTGGAAAAAAAATTGAAGAGCCCAGAATTCAACACATAAGATAAGACCAAGGATAAAATCTGACTGATAATGGAAAAAAATGCTGTTCTTGGAAAAATAAAATAAAATAAATAGACCCCAAAGTAGAACAAATTCCTTTATCAAGAAATTCTACACATATAATGAAAAATCCTTTCATGTAGAAAGCACATTAAAAAGCAATGGGGCAAAGATCAAAAGACAATAAGAAAGATTTTGGTATGGGAGTAGACTACAGACTGTCTTGTCACTTGGGGTTATGGATAGCTTCCCAAATATAGATTAAAACCAGACATAAATGCAAGATATATCAGAAACAGAGAATCCAGCTGCTGGGTATCTGTTCATTCTCTGTTCTCAGAACATCTGAAAAATTCTCGTCTTGTCTACAGTTCCTTAAGTCAGTAATTAGGGAAATTTATTCCAAATTTAGTTCAAAGTGTCATTTAATAATGTGAACTAATGGGAAGTGTGAAGGAGAGTGTTTGTGTCATTTTAGTGATTAGTTATCAGGGGCATAAATTAATGGTGAGGATAGTCAAACAAAATTCGATGTGATTGGGTTGGGGTGGCATGAATTGGGCAAAAGATAGATCTGGTTTTAAGCCTCCTGGACTCAACTCTCTTCTATGTGAGTGACCTTTACCAAATCAACATTCTTTACTCATTTCTAATGACTAGTCTACACATATATGGAATACAGTGTTGTTACCATATGCTGCACTAGACTAGAAAATTTGACTTTAGAAATTCTCTAATTTTTATACCAATAAGGTCAGTGAAATAGAAAATTACTGTAATCATTCAAAATCTGGCAATTAACGAATCTGCATATGGGGAGAGGAAAAATGGTCATACTGGGCCAGTTACTAAGCAACCACTTTGTAGTACCCTATGTCACCAAGCTGGGAAGCGAATTAGCAAAGAATGCTCTCCTACTAGACCCTATTAACCCCTTCAAAGGGACACATAATCCAGGCAAAGATGGCAAGTCATTTCTTTAACAGTCTGCCAGTAAGTGGGATTTTGCATTTATCTGATTCTTCTTCACATTTTCCTATATTAAATTTTAACACTTCTTGAGACAGACCATGTTGGGAATCATTAAAGCTAGAATGAATGAATGGATGAATGAATGAATGAATGAATGGATATATTAAAACCTAACAGGTAGTTGTGTGTATATTTTACCCTTGACATGCACTCAGATAAAACTAAACACAGAAGAATAGTATTACTAATTTGAAGTGTTCACTCATAGTCTAAATATATTCATCTATTAAAATGTAAAATACATATTAAAAACCAAAAAAAATGTGAAAAATGGGCGATGTATGGAATTGCTGAATCACTATATTGCACATCTGAAACTAATATAACACCGTGTGTTAGCTAACTGGAATTAAAATAAAAACTTGGGGCACCTGGGTGGCTCTGTCAGTTAACCCTCCTACTTCAGCTCAGCCTCTGACTTCACTTCGGGTCACAATCTCATGGTTCTCATGGTTCGTGAGTTCAAGGCCTGTGTTGGGCTCACTCTCTCTCTTTCTCTCCAAATAAATAAACATTTAAACAAACCAAAAAAAAAAAATTATAAAAAAAAGAGAAGCATATTGAAAAAAAAAAAAAGAGAAGCATGTGGGAAGAAATAAAAATACAAATAAATGAATGTTTACTAAAACAGAAGACACACAAAAACATTCCCAAAACGATTCTTAGAAGACATATTGCAGTTGCCAAGACCTAATGGAGATATGGTGGTCACCCAAGACCGTACATTCTTTCTTACTGATTCTATTTGAAAGGTAAATTGGATTCATGATTTCAGAAAAATTGACCATATTCTGTAGGTGAGGATCAATACATATTTTATTAGCCTAAGGGAAAATAATGTATCTGTTTAAAAAACCCTACAGCTGTTTTTCTTGAAGATTATTTTACAGGAGCACCTGGCGCCTGAATGGCTCAGTTAGGTCAACATCCGACTCTTGACTCATGATCTCATGATCTCAAGTTCACGGGATCAAGCCCTATGTTGGACTCTGTGCTAATAGTGCAGAACATGCTTGGGATTCTCTCTCTCCTCTTTCTGTGCCCCTCCTTGGTGGCTCGCTCTCTCTCTCTCTCTCTCTCTCAAAATAAATAAACTTAAAAAAAAAAAAGATTATTCTACAAACTACCCCATTACCTGGGACACTCTTTGAAATGCAGATTATTGGTCTGTTTGTCATACCTACTAAATCAGATTCCATAGGTGATATCCACGAATATATGCTTTTTAAAAAACCACCCTAGGTGATCCTTACTTGAGTCGACAAAAGTTTGGGAACCATTTTGCACAGTTTTAAAGGTCTTCATTAAGACTGTTCTGATAGCTAATCTACAATGATAGAAGTTTCGCTTTGTTAAATGAAACGTATTTCCAACCTGGATGGCTTTATTTGGGGGGTATAGGTACTTTTTATAGATTTGATTGTATTGTCCATGGGAAGTTAAAAAATGTTACAACCCTAAGGGGTATAACACGATGCCTATCTGTGATTGTCATCTTGTTCACTTAATAAGAAATAACGACAATCATATCATCTTGGGAAATGACATGAATTGTGGTGACCATTTTCACCTTGACAGCCGAACAGTAGAATCTCCAGAGACTTTTTCTGAGAAATGAAAAATACCTGCAACGGAGTCTTATTCAAAGTTAAAAAAAAAAAGTGTCATTACTCCATGCACAACATAAGTCCAACAAAACTTGAAATGTATCTTTCATTTGATTCTGCTTACAGAAAATGTAAATGAATGGCATGGCATGGGTTAATCTTTTTTTTCTTTTATTATCATTTTAATCTTTCAGGTTTGTATCCTTGGTCTTTTCTTTCTTTTCCCCCAGGTAAACAATACCATGGGAAGGGGAAGTTTGGAAAGACGGAGCAAACATAACCAATAGACTGTTCCAGGAAGAAATGTTTTTGTGGTAGAGTCCATTAGGGATTCAATAGAGGCAAGTAACCACAAGAAACCAACCAGCCCCCCTCCCCTAAAGGTGGCATTCAGTACTGACCTGCTAAAAAGATAAACACCAAACACATTTGTTATCCCAGAGGCTGGGGCTTGCCCTGTACTAAAACAATCCGGAACCTGTGGGCACCAGCCTCCTATCTTGTGCTACCTCTATGACAACATCGGTACATCTGAGGATGAGTCCTCTTCACCCTGCGCAATGCAAACATGTTGAAGCTGTAAAACATCTGTGCCAGAACTTTTGCATCCTTATAAATCACTTCCCAGCCCTCGCTGGGGCAAGAGGAAAGAAATTGCTGGCATATGAGTGTAAATGATTGCATGTCTTCTGGATTAGAATAATAATCCAGTTGATTTACCAGCTATGCACAGTTCCTTGAGAAAGTCTGAGAGTGAGGAGTGGTTTTAATGGGGTGGGGGGGGGTTGGCTTTTACTGAACTTTTCTTGAATAATTAAAATCATAAGGCCTTAGCATTATGTATCACAACTACCTGGGGGGAAATGACCATCAAATGTGGGAATATAATGCACTGAGAATGAATTGCACACACCAGGTCAGTATGATATGTAATTTCTCCACGTCCTATTGTGGCCCAAATAAAAGTATGTGATCTATACCAGCAGGCAAGACACCAGTGGTGTTCTCCTTTCTACTATCTTTATCACAATGTGTTTAAGTACTTTGCAGGGATCAAGAGGAAACCCAAGGCAAAACCTTCTCTCTGATTTCAGATCCATTGTCTTGAGAAATGATGTTTCTAGGCTTGGATGGGAAGAAATATATCCCTGAAAGCAATAAACTTCCCCCATAATTTTGGAGACTGTGCAAATCTAAAGTTTTCTTTCCTCCTCTTCCTCCTCCTCCTTCCTCTTCTCTGTCCTCTTCCTTTTTTTTCTCCCTTCTTCTTCCCTCTTCCTCTTCTCCTTTCCCTCCCCCTTCCTTCTCTTCATCTTTCTTTTCTTCCTCCTCCTCCTTTCACTTCCCTCCTCCTCCTTCTCCTCCTTCTTCTTTTCCTTCTCCTCCTCCCCCTCCCCATTCTCCTGTTTCTCTCCAGAACTGTGCATTGCATTTTATTCGGTCCTAATGATGAAGAGATAAAGAATTCAAGTTCATGAAACATTGGACTGTCTTCAGTATTAGAGTAGCTCTGTCTATAACACAGTGACATGCAAAAGTCATTCCATTCCCGAAAGCACTAACCTGAACATGAATTCCATCAACCAAGTAACAGGCGAACTACAAAATCCTCATTATCCCAGAAATTATAAGTTTAGGTTCCTTACCTGACAACCAATATTGGAACAGTAGATATAAACTTAGGCAGTTTATCCACAATTCCCTAGTAGCTAGTGGAAGTTCTAATTGATTTCCCTTCCAGAAAAGAGAAGACGTCATTATTACAGACCAATGAAAGGAATTATTTTAGTGATGAAAAATCAATCTGACAGACACAGCCTCATATATAGCATATATAGGACAAAATGTCTACAGCTGTGTGTAGAAATCCACATTTTCCATACCCCCTCTCCAATGTGCAGAGAGATTACAAATATATGTCTCCTGAAATTCAGTTGTCAGCAAAGAGATAAAAATAAGTGAAAGGACTTATAGACATTTGAAGGGCCTATGACCAATTCATTGCCGAACTCAGATATTTTACTTGAATGTTTAGCCACATTTAACAGGTTTAGTGAATTTATTTGTACTAGTCTTTTCTCCCAATTATATTCTCTGATATTTTCAGTAACATTCATGGGTTTTATCTATGTGTGTATATACATACACGCATATAAATGTACATATGTCTATACTACTTTTATTGTTATTATTATTAAACATTATTAAACACAATTCTATTATTATACCTGAAAATCATTTGTTAGAATAGCTAACACTTGGGGCGCCCGGGTGGCTCAGTCTGTTAAGGGGCCGACTTCAGCTCAGGTCATGATCTCCCGGTGGGTGAGTTTGAGCCCCGCGTCGGGCTCTGTGCTGACCGCTCAGAGCCTGTTTCAGATTCTGTGTCTCCCTCTCTCTCTGACGCTCCCCCGTTCATGCTCTGTTTCTCTCTGTCTCAAAAATAAATAAACGTTAAAAAAAATTAGAATAGCTAACACTCAATATTTCTGTTATTTCCACGCACGGATACAAGCATACGGTCACGTCTATTTATGAGTAATTAGATTACATGTAATTGTATGAATTGGCGGTACCTCCTGAATGAGCAAGTTAACTTTTTGGAGAGGAAGATATTTGTTATTTTCTGTAACACCTGCAGAGGTGGCTTTACAGGCAAGTCAATCTTCTTATTAAGGTATTTCTGTTAGGAGAACTGCGACGGTAGGAGGCGAATGCTGTATAACTCCACTTTCCACAGTTTCTCAGGAGGAACAATCCAAAACGTTGGCACGGTTCATGCATGGAGATGTTCACTGCAGTGTTGTTTTCAGTAATGAATATTTCAAAACTGTATAAATGCCCAACACCAAAGGGGATAATTATGGTTTCTCATACTGGTAAATATATAACCGCCAAAATAGTTTCAAAATACTAATTTTGAGAACCCAATAGCAACTAGGAAAAGAAAGCTGGTGACAACTAGTAAGCATAAAAAAGCAACAAGGGGCACGTGGGTGGCTCAGTGGGTTAAGCGTCCAACTTTGGCTCGGGTCACGATCTCGTGGTTCATGAGTTTGAGCCCCGCGTCCGGCTCTGTGCTAACAGCTCGAGCCTGGAGCCTGCTTCGGAATCTGTGACTCCCTCTTTCTCTCTGCCCCCTTCCCAGCTCATGCTCTGTGTGTGTCTTAAAAAAAATAAATAAATAAACGTTAAAAAAAAGTTAAGAATAAAAAGCAACAAGCAAAAAGTGTCTTTTCGCTCTATCATGCAAAACCACGCAAATGGCAGGGAAATAGCAGTTTCCTCACAACCTCACAAACTTTTACAGCTTTCATCTCGATCGTTTTTGGTCTATTATTTTTACAGTCAGAACTATTGAAGAATATCAGGGCTTTCATTATTTCAGTTTTTATGGCACTATCACGACATTTCCATAACCCACTTTAGACCAAATCTCTTCCTCGAACGGATACAAGTTTTTTCAAGTGAAATTTTAGTAGGTGAAGCTTTACTTTCTTTTCTTTTCCTGCTCTGGCGTCTATGATTAGCAGCAGATTCCTCCTGCTTTGGGGGTTCCCGAACATCACTCCCATCCGCCCCCTACCCCCACCCTCACTTGCACCCTCCCATCCCTAGTGATTTCAAGGCATCTGGTAAAAGGGAGATAGCTTCCCTCACCAAATGCGTAGTACCACTATCTCTCACTGTGAAATGAACTACCACAACTCAGAGTCTTAGAACAACCCAAATTTACCACCTCACAATTTCCTAAGGTCAGGAGCCTGGGGGTGGGTCAGCTAGCCGTCTGTTCAGGATCTCTCCAGGCTGAAATCAAGGTGCCGAGTGGTGTTGCCATCTCATCCAAAGCTCAGGATCCTCTCCTAAGCCCACTCAGTTTGCTAGAAGATTGCAGCTGTAAGCCTGAAGTCCCTACTTTCTCGCCAGCTGTCAGCGCAGGGCACTTTTAGCTCCTGGAGGCTACCTACCGCTCCCTGTCCCATAGCCCCCTCCCTGCTCCTTCAAGGGCAGTAGGGAAAAGTCTCCTTCATCTCCTCTGAGTCTCACATAACACAGTGTTGTTATGATAATGACTAACCCCCCCCCCCACCTTGTTCATACAAGATCATCTCATAACCCTATTTGCCGAAGGGAAGGGGATTCAGCGGGGCATTTATAGTGGTAGGTGGGAATCTGGGGGGCCATCTCAGAATTCTCCTTACCCCTGTCTAGGAGTATAGCATAAAGAATAAAGACATTAAAATATTTCTTTCTAACAGAAATAAATTATTATATAAGATTTAAAATATAGAAGTCAAAAAAATTAAATGCAGTCCCTCGATTTCTATAGGGCAAGAAAAAACAGAAATGTGGAGCATATTTTAATGCAATCTGTCTGCGATTCATGGGAGAAACAACATTCCCTCGGTGAAAAGGTAAGCAATGACATATTTGACTTTCACGGAGAAATGTTTTTGACTAAATAGATTAAATGGCTAAGGACCCAGTGTCTTATTAAGGACTGAGCTACTGTTCTCTATCTTCAATATTCTAGCCTGGAAACTGTGCATTTTCTTAGAGTGAGTGTTTTTGTTCAGGTATATTTCCAGGGTGGTTTACTGAAAAATATGTCAGATGCTATGATAATGAAGGGTACACTCAAACTAAAATGTATTCTGCTTCTCTTCAGCTCTATTCTACATATAAGTGCATTAATATTTATATGGTAGCCCATTTTAGTCTAAAGCATCCCCCTCGGTCAGCCCCACGGGTACACTCCCCAAACACGTAGTTATCTACTTTCTTCCATTGTGCAGATGAGGTCAAGAAAACGGATAGGTTTTCTGAGGCTTCGTGACTAAACACCTGCGTAACTGGGGGTAGAATTCAGCCTCTAAATCTTTGCTTGTGTGCTCCTAGCCACCTTAAAGGGGAAGGTGAACCCCGTACTAAAAGTCTGAGCTATGAAAGCATTCTGAATAAAACTGAGGCAATGATATGAGCTTCCCATTTAACTCCTCCAAGAGGTGGAAAACGAGGTACCACCATTGACTCTTGTCCTCAGTGAATTTACGGAGTATTTGGATACAAACATAGACACATCGGTGCCTAATGTTCCCAGCGGTCAAATTCACTATGACAGTCTCCATTTAGGAACATGATGTTGTGAACCCATTCTAGAATCGACTCTAACAGTTTTTCCAAGTTGGTTTCTTCCAAAGACAGCAGACCAAAACTCTCTACCCTGTGAGCAGTACAACATCACTTAGGATAATTACTTAACTCTCTGTGGATTTCTGACAAGCACCCTTCACCTTGAAGCTCGTCTTTAAACCCTGTTAGCTCCTATATCTGCTAATAGAATTTTTATCCTAACCCCTTGTCGGGACTGACTGACAACAAATAAATATGCTGGTAAGTTATCATTTACTCATTTAGTTTCGCTACAGTGCACAAAGTTTTTCTTGTTGGCCAGGTATTTCTGTTTTTAAAAATCAAATCAGAGCAGTTTCATTGGATTAAGGGAAATAAACATTTCCTTTCTGGAGTTAACTTTCTCAAAATGTTTCTTCAGCAATATGACTAGAATTCCTCCATTCAATTTTATTATTCTTTTCATGCTGTTGATTTTATTTTATTTTATTTTATTTTACTTTATTTTATTTATTTATTGAGGGGGAGGGAGAGAGAGAGGGAGAGAGAGTGAGAGCAAGGGAGGGGCAGAAAGAGAGGGAGAGGGAGAGCGAGAATCTTGAATAGACTCTATACCCAGTGCAGAGCCAGACATGGGGCTCAGTCTAATGAACTGTGAGATCATGACCTGAGCCAAAATCAAGAGTCAGATGCTGAACTGACTGACCTACCCTGTCAATTACCTATACTTTCATTTTTTTTTAAATCTCATTGCTTTTCAATTCTTTTTAGTAAATTCTTTCAAATAATCTCTAAAGGAATATCTAATATCTTGGCATATAATGATAGATCTTAGCATATAATTACTTTCAACTATTTGATAATTTCTTTTAATGTTTATTTTTTTTAATTTCTTTTTAACATTTCATTTTTGAGAGAGTGAGAGAGACAGAGCATGAGCAGGGGAGGGGCAGAGAGAGAGGGAGACACAGAATCGGAAGCAGGCTCCAGGCTCTGAACTGTCAGCACAGAGCTCGTCGCGAGGCTTAAAACTCATGAACCCCAAGATCATGCCTGAGCCAAAGTTGGCTGCTTAACTGACTGAGCCACCCAGGCGCCCCAACCATATTTAAATAAGAGGAACACGTGAAATTGTTATATACATTTAGGTAATTATGCAATATTGCATTAACAAAGATTCTGAAAATATAGATTAAAAATCAAGTATTTAGCTCATGTATCCTAATTAATGGCTTAAGATGCAGCCTCATCAAGCATCAAAGAAGTGATAGAATCCTTAGTCCACAAGTGTAACTAATCATTTTTATCACCCTGGGAGCATGTTGCATCATGTACCTCTCCCTCTCTGGCTACCCTGAGATTTGGATTCAGTAGGTCTGAACATTCTCATGCTCTTTGATAATTATGGACACCACTGAGTAAGATGAATTTCTTTGCTCTTTTCATCAATGAAGGCATGCATGAAGATTTTTATTCCAAATGTTTTTTTTTTCTTTTCTTCTTGAGGTATATACTTTATGGCAAAATGGAGGCATTAGAGATTTCTCGTTATTTGTTGAAGTATCTCCACCAGTGTATACACCCTAATTAGAGTTTTTAGCCGATTAATTTCAGTAGCATTCCCAAGAGGATACAGAAAATTTGCAAACTCCGACTATAAACTGCATTTATGCAAGTATTTTTTTTTTTTTTGGTCTATCCATTGATCAATCTGTCTGTGTGCTTATCTATCATCTATCTGTCTATCTGCCTAACCTTTCTATCACATCTATTGGCCTAAATTTTGATTCGGGCTGCCTTTCCTATAATGCTTCTTAAATAATTGCCATGTAAACCCATTTTAATAAATATTAATGTTTCTTTGTCTGCTCTCCTAAAATCAGAAAAAAATACCATCAGAGATCCATCGTGTGTATCTTTTACTTCACCACTATCCAGCTCGTATGTGGTCCTTTAAATGGGAAAACATGCTTGAGTTTGGTGACCTTACACAGACTAATGATTTTATTCTAGAACATATACTTTCCAAAAGCAACACACACACACACACACACACACACACACACACACACACACACTAATTGACAGCAGGAATTCTCTCAACTACCTAAACAGACTAGTCTTAAAATCGGTGTGATATTTATCGCTCCGGATGGCATAGCCCTCGGAGTAAATTTTCCCAGAAATGAAGATAAGACAATGGATAAAAAAAGTCATTCAGAGGGTATCTTCTTTATGCCGCCCAGTGCCTGCTGCTGAGAAGCATGGACAGAGTAGTCAGACTTTCAGTTCAGAGCTTCCTTAATTGGCATTCCTCCAATACAGATAACTGACTGAAAGTGTGACCTCGTTCACACCAGTGAACTTGTTCTCCGGAGAAGAAAACTGATAACAGGCCTCTTTGTTATCAAAGGGTGAAGAGATGTGACAATGTGTGAACTGGTTTTAGGGCCCCATCTGCTAAACCAGAGAGAAATCAAGATTTTACAGTTCTATAAATATTTTAGTGTATCCCATCATTTATGAACTGTGGCAGCTATCATAAAACGTCTCTGACTTTTGTTACAACTGCATATAAGGCCAGAAAATTGCATCTCGTGGTAAACCATAAAAACCTAAGTAAAAGCACCATTCCGTTCAGTATATTCTAAAAATATACAACCTCCCTGTCAGTACATGGCAGAACAGTTACCATCCCAGGATGCCTGTTTCTTTCTCATTTTTTTTATCTGATCTTACCCTGGTCTTTTCACGTCCTTCTGTATTTCAGGATCGTTTTATGTTTCATAAATAACCGCCATCGCTGTAGAACAGCCAAAATAGATTTTACTTCGTCACAATATACTTTGAGCAGAGACACAGCATGATGATAATGCGGCCATACAGTAAGCTTTCGCTCTTGACCTAGTGTCTAATTGCTCAAGAGGTGATTCCTGTTCTGTCTCGACTGAGTTTCTCTAGTGCCATGATGAGAATAGCTCAGTTATGAAATGATCTGCAGATTTATAAGAGGTGGCTGTCTACTCCTAAGGAACTATACAGAAGAAATAGAAATAAAGCTGACTTGACGGAGAAATTAACATAGCGGTTTGTAGACTGTTTTATCTCCTTATTCCATCCACTCTTGTTCTCTGTTTAAGATGTTTTTATGATTCTTTGTGATGTTTTAACTCTTAAAAATGTTTTCATCCCTCTGATGACCCGTGGACCACGTAAATGCTTTGAGGATCACGTCACATTTCAAGGAAGACAAACTATTCCAGTTGGCATCATTTGAGCAGACAACAGATTATTTCTCTTATTATGAGACTGTGCATTGAGAGCCACACTAACGTTAACATGGTGATATATCCCAGGGTTTGCAGTCATTGTAGAAACCTGAGAGCGCTCATTGTATGCTGATATACACAAGATGCTGTAGGGATCATATCTGGAGGAATTAGACAATGATACTATCCTCTGTTTTTTGCTTCTAACACACAAATGGACACATGGTTCTCAATGTCCAAATTCTGCCTGAACATTTATCATACAAGTCAAATACTTTGCAACTTATTTTTAATGTGATTTCTGACCCACTAAAATATGTCCCTTCCACTCTCATTTCCCTCCCTATAAATAAGCCATTCTCATTTGCAGTGAATGATGCCAGGGTAATACTTGGATGGCAATGTGAATATGAGACAATGAGAAGCAGATTTACGGTCCACAAATACAGTTTGGGCACCCTGAGATTCAGGACAGCCTGCCCTGTGCACCTGTGTTCTCAGATGTAAGTGGTGGAGATAAAGTCATAACTGGGACCTTCCCCCCGTACTCTCTAAAGCCTAGTCCTGACCTAGAAGAATCTGACAATATGAGTGGAGGAAGAATCTGGGGGAAAAATGAAACAAAACAAACAAACAAACAAACAAACAAACAAACAGAAAACAGGACAGTTTGAGTGGCGGGAGAACGGAGAGACAACTCCAGGAACATTCGAGGTCTTGGAAGGAGCTTTGCAAGAAGAGGGGTGCCATGCTTGTGAGGAGGCCCAGGGGCCTCTCCTGCCCAGTACTGGAGCTCCTTTCTGGTGCTCCTGATAATGACAGATGTCAGAAGGTGCCATCTGCCTGAATCTTTAATGGTAATGACTAAAGGAGTCAACTGAATATTCGTGAACATGAAACTGATTGTTTGGAATACTTGACCCAAAGCTTTCTGGATGTGCTGACCTGTGAACATGTTGTACAACAAAATCCACAAGCAAGAGGAGAATATGGGCTGAAAACCACAGTGATGGGAACAATGTGATTTGATTTACAAAGGTAACACATATCACAGTCTTGTGAAACAGCCTTGAAAGGTTTCCCACTTGCTAGCTCCGATGCATTAACTTAATATCTCAAATCTTTAGTATCCTCTAAATGGACTCCCCAGAGTTCCCAGTACAGCATACTGTCAGGACCATGTTACTTGTTAAATATTTTCAATAACATCCCCGTCTCCTCATAGTTACTGTGAGAATCCAAGTATGGAAGGTAATGAAACTCGTAGCACAATGTCTGAAGCAGAGGAAAGTACTCAAAAGTTTTTAGTTCTTGTTATTATCACTACACCAGTATGCCTAACACATAGGTGCTCAGTAAAATTTGCTTGAATTGAATTAAATTGAATAGCAGATATATACAGAAATATTATTTAAGGACATCTTTGTACTCATTAAAAACAGACCCTGATGGGGACATCTCAGCCATGCTAAAATTGGAATGAGTGAATGAGTATCTAATAATGCCAGATTCAACACTGGTATTTGCTGACAAAATTCTCACATTAATGCTATAAGTTATTTTTCAACTTAACTAATATGGACACTAAATTTTAGAGAAGTCAATTAACTTACTTGTGTTTATATAACTGAATGGCAAACATCAAGATTTGAGCTCAGGTGACCTGGTTCAAAACCAAAGACAATGGGGAAAGACAATAGCAGACTGATTAAACAAAAAGCTCCCGAGTCAGTTCTCTCTGTATCAAAATAGAAAAATAGCATTTTAACTGTTGGAAACTTAAAATAATCAACATCTTACAATTTTATACAAAAATTCCTAGAATGTCTTAAAGTGTTGATTTGTGGAGTATAAGTTCTATAGTCTTAAAAAATAAGTTTCATATAGAGATCAGCAGCTGATGCGTTCTGCATAATTCATACTCTTCCTCTTGCATGGAGTACTGATGGGGGTGGGGCACTCGGTGGCATCATGGAAAAAGCCCTGTGTCTCCTAAGGAAAGGACTCTCACCAGCTCCCCTAGAAAAGAACAGAAAGATATTGCAGGAACAGTTCACTAGTGCCTTCCTCCATTTCACTGAACATGGTGTAAGACCTCACTTTATTGTTGCAGTGTTGTGTCACCAGAATTAGGACCAACGAGTAATTTCTATAAAATAAGGAACTTTCCAAACCATGGACCAGCTGCTGCCTATCACCTATTCTAGAAGAGATTTTGGCAACAGGCAGGGAATTAAACAGATGGCATCTACGTTGCCATCTTCCGACTCGAAGTTCTATGATTCTATGGAAGAATAGATTTATTGGAAAGCAGATAGTCTCTTTTAGTTGATAATCCATAATTCTATTCTTGAGAAAAGAAAATGAAGTCTAACCCTTTTTAAAGAAAAATGGAGAAGCCTGGTCACAGGTGACCTCATTCAATCACGTAACCCAGACTCATTGAGCACCTTGTGCGTTTTGACAAAAGCGTATGTGGTTCGGTCCTTGTGAATCACAGCAAACAGTTGGGTCGGGCAGACAATGAACCTGGTATGCTCCACTCCTACACAGGAATCAATGCCGGACATTCTGGAAGTTAAGACATTTCAAGTCGGCCAGGTGGAGGTAAAACTTTAACCAAAGTGGATTCTGACACTATTTCTGAGATCTCTTCTGTGCCCTTCTTCACAGTCTACGCTCGGCTGCGCTTGTCAAGTCTGCGCGCTGGCGAGACCACAGTCTCAGGGGAAGGAGCTTCGGGTTCCCTCGCTCAGTTGCCCATGTGTGTCAGAAAGCACAACCCCTCCTCTGTCCCTTCGGCTGAGAGCTTATGACGCGCCTGATAGGATGTGGGCTTTGAGAATTCATTTCCCAAGCAGGAAGTGAGACCAGGGGGAGGCACAACAAAGCTGATGCGTGTTGCAGTAACTAAATCCATGTCTGTGTTTAATCAAAGGGCACTGGTGAGTCACGATGAGGAGGGCCAGGGCTCCGCATTCAGTAATCAGCAGCAGAAGGCCACATCAAAATGCAGCACCATGCTTAAATTCCCGCTCTCCATTGTTCCACCGACATTCTTGAATGGAACCATGCGACAGAGGTGGTCGCTGTTCTCAGCCCTTGTTTTCGAGCTCTCTGGCTTTCACGGAAATAAATCCCTCCGAGCCACAAAGATAGGACGGCAGAGTAGTATTTCCCAAAAGGGTAATGACCTTGCTGGATTGGGACCCGTGACATTGGTGGTTGTCTGGAGCCTCGTGCCCCAGCAGCTCTGTGATTGGGCCTGCGAGAAACGCTGTTGGTTCCCTCCTTGTCCACGTTGGCATCTTGCCCGACTGAAGGGGCATCCTTCCCTCGTGTGAGCTCTCTCTCTCCCCAAGACCTCAAGGGGACTTCAAGGCAGCTTGGCCTGGGGCTTTGCATTTTGAAAGTCTGCCCCTGGAAAACGTTATCTTCCCGTGGCACACGGGCCTCTGCAGGAAGTGTTCTTCTAAGGAAAAGCAGACAATTTGTATTCATCACGAAATGTCGCCGCAAATAAGAACTATGATGCGCATTGCAGGGAAATCACTGTACGTGGGGTCGCTGGAAGGGAGCGAAATCGAACATTCCAAAACTACAAGCAAAAGCCTACATCTAGAGGTGCTTTTTGAAAGGAACATAATTGAAATGGAGGTTAGAAAAATAGTCATGTTCAAAGGCCATTTCCTATTCAATGAACTAAATCTGTAATGAGCATCAGTTTATACTGAGCAACTTTGGGGATTCGGAATAACGTTTTGCTAATAGCTTATTGGCATGCCCTTACTCAAAATGGAGTTTTGTACCACTTTTGAATTTAGCCTTCAATTTTAAATTATTTCTTTCCTTACTTTGTTTGGAATTTGAATAACTAGAGCTTTAAAATCTATTTTTTTTTATTTTAATGTTCATTTATTTTTTGAGAGAGACAGAGACAGAGACAGAGTGTGAGTCGGGGAGGGGCAGAGAGAGACAGAGGAAGACAGAATCCTGAGCAGGCTCCAGGCTCTGAGCTGTCAGGACAAAGCCCAACGCAGGGCTCAAACCCACAAGCTGTGAGATCATGACCTGCGCCAAAGTCAGATGCTTAACTGACTGAGCCACCCAGGAGCCCCTACTTTAAAATCTATTTTTAATGTTTATTTATTTATTTTGAGAGAGAGAGAGCAGAAGAGGGGCAGAAAGAGAAGGAGACAGTGATAATCCCAAGCAGCCTCCACACTTTCAGCACAGAGCCCGATGCAGGGCTTGAACTTGGGAACCGTGAGATTATAACCTGGGCCAAAATCAAGAGTCGGATGTTCACCTGACTGA
Source organism: Puma concolor (assembly GCF_028749965.1). Classification (NCBI taxonomy): domain Eukaryota; kingdom Metazoa; phylum Chordata; class Mammalia; order Carnivora; family Felidae; genus Puma; species Puma concolor. Next base: position 19,812,545 of record NC_141671.1, read on the forward strand.
GCCACTCAGGCACCCCTAAAATCTATTTGAAATGTAAATATATTCTCATATTTTTCTTTCTTTTCCATATTCATTTTATATCTCAGTGGTTTCTTATGATCAGGAAAAAAAAACATATATCATCGGTGGCTTAGTTAAACAAATAGTCTTATTTGGGGCGCCTGGGTGGCTCAGCCAGTTAAGCGACTGACTCTTGATTTCAGCTCAGGTCATGATCTGACGGTGGGTGAGTCTGAGGCCAGTGTTGAGCTCTGGGCTGACGGCACAGAGCCTACTTGGGCTTCTCTGTCTCTCTGTCTCTCTCTCTGCTCCTCCCTTTCAAAAATAAATAAATACACTTAAAAATTAATAGTCTTATTTAATATTTCCTCTTAATAGTAGTTAACACATAGCTCTTATTAAATATTCAGCCAAGAGAACCTCTAATCCAGTACCCCAGGTATGACAGGATGGGCTGACAGAGGCTCGTCTCTTCTTTGCTCTTAGACAAAATGCATCCCCTTATCATCAACAAAAAAGTTTATACAACAAACCCAAAAGTCAATTATTGATCAAGTCCAACGTGAGAACTGACGTGTAAGATGATTAGTCACGCAGAAACCCATAGCTCAATGGGAAGACTCTGCTCACGGTTTAGGGCAGCTGATGTGTTCTGCTTAGGGGACATTCAGTCCCGGAAAAAGCATGCCAATGCAAGCCATAAGTAAGGGACATTATAGACCTCCGTGCATCCTTTGTTCTTTTACAACCAAAGGGATCTGTGTATGGGGGAAATCATTCTGAACAGGTGTCTACTCAATACTGGAGGGACGGAGACTTTTCTACTTTCTGAGCTCTCACAAGGTCTTTTACATATAGATGTTTGCAGAGCGATTTGTTTTTCCTGGTTCTATTATTTCTTGTGGGGATCAACATGTTGACTACAGGAAAGCAACTTGATCACGTAATTGCATCCAGAACAAATACTCCTGCGACCCCGCACGCTGGCGTGAGTTTACAGCATCCTATTTCCACTACCTTTACTTCAAAGTAAAATAGAGAATGTTTTACTTTAGATGTATTTTTCAAAACATGGCTTGGTATATCAACAGAAATTAGAGATAGAGAGGGAATATTAAGAAGTTTCCTTTGCCTGTTCTCATTTGTTCTTTCCTTTCAGTTCCTTTTTTTTTTTTCATCGTAGACTTAACATAATGGTAAATGGTCCTGCTCTCCCATGAAACTGTAAACCCCTGGCAAACCCTAGAACGAAAAGGGAAGGAAAGAATATCAAAGGAGAGGGGTTTAGGGGTAAGGAATTGATTTTGCCGTGGTAGAAAAAAAATAGTTTTGCAGTCAAAACTTCTGTACTTGTCCATAATGCTGTCAGTGGCTCTGCCTGGTCTTTTTTGTGCCCAAGTGAAGAATCATTGGGTGGTACCGAGTACCATTAACCTAATGACTTGGAGTGCTTTGCCCTGGGCCACCAGTTTCCATTCTTACTTTCTCAGGACATAATTTGGTTGAGCCACGACTTAATTTCTTTAGAGGTCTGAGCCCAGGGGCCTCCAATAATTTCCATGTCCACAGCGCCATGTTGTTGGTGAAAACAAACAAAAACCAAACCAAACAAAAAAACAAACAAAAAATCCATCCAGGGAAAACCAGCAGTATTTTTACACTGACGAATCAGATCTGACCTTGAAATATAAAATTGATAAATGGTTAATAGCAGTTTCACCATCTAACTTTTGTGCTGAGGGGTATAGCCTAAGAACAAAACTTGATAGTCGTAAACATTTACACTTTGAAGTACCTCATAAAAGAGTTTGTTATGTGTCATTAACATGCTGACAGTAACAGTATATGCGTTTTTTATTTCATATTATACTGTTTCCGTTCAACTTTTCTTTTTATCAGTGCTTTGGCCTAAGAGCAAATGATTCCCAATCCCCGTTCCCTCAGACAATGCACAGAACGTGGGAGAATGGCTTTCATATTCTGACAACCTTGCAATTTTATTTAAACAAATTCTCTTCCCCCAATTCCCTACAGAGAAGCTATTGTACCCTTTTGTTGATTGTAGTGGACATATTGCAGATCTCCAGTTACCTCCCAGTGGACCACCCACCACAAGAAGGGTTTGCCTTTCCAGCACAGCGGCCCTGCCAGCCTCTCCCCTTCCTGGAGACTGGAGAGAGGCCTTTGTCTCAGCTCAGGTCAACAGGGACCCTGGCAGCTGTGTTTTTCCTGATACAGAACAATCTAATCAATTACCCCACGCTACTTTGGAGTAAATACATTGTCTAACATAATAACAATTAAGTGGTAAAAAGAAAACATCATAATGTGCTTCTGGGTAGGAAATTGACAGCTTCCAGAGGCGGGTAGAGCTTTTCTGGATGTGAAATGGTAACATGGAGCAAGGAACTTGCCCTTGAAAAGAAGCAGCTAAGTAGAGCAGGACAAGTGAGTTCCAGGTATTATCATGAATCTCTGAGTAGTCACAGTCATTACATTAAAGTGAGCACTTCCTTTGTATTCTTCTAAAATAGGTCATTTGGTTAGTAAAATCTCTTGCTAGTGAGACAGCACTGCAGAGAGGTTTTTGTGTTATGAGAGGCTTGGATGCAACATCTATCAAGGTAAATTGTGATTTGAAACTTGACACGACTTGGGTAAACGGTGTAGGTTCTGATTCTTTATTTTCCCAGATAACTTGGGTTTGCAGGAGTATGATTTCTGGAATGATGTCCTACTCTTGTATTCTAATTTCTTCTTGGTAGTTTTCTTGCATAAATAAGAATAATTAGTTAAGTTTTAATAACCGAATGCCATTTCAATTGGTATGGAACAGTATTTTGAAAATGCATCCATGTTGTTAGAGTCACCAGTTACGATAAATTTATAACTTGAGGGATACTTGGGTGGCTCAGTTGGTTAAGCATCCAACTTTAGCTCAGATCATGATGTTGTGGTTTGTGAGTTCGAGCCCCATACCGGGGGGCTGAGAGCTTGGAGCCTGGAGCCTGCTTCCAATTCTGTGTCTCCCTCTCTCTCTGTCCCTCTCCTGCTCACACTCTGTTTCTCTCACTCTCTCTCTCTATCAAAAATAAACATCCAAATTTTTTAAAAATATAACTTGAATTTTCAAAATACATATTCTTTAGGATAAAATAAAAATATTAATGGTTTCTTGAGAAGCGAGTAACAAAGAATCATATTTAAAGATAAACATAGTGTGCTACCTGACTTCAACCATTCCAGAGTTCAATAATTCGGTAATTTTGACTCATATACCCACTATTAGAATGGAAAACAATAGATTCTTGAATTCATTCTCTTGTTGGTTATGCATTAGAATTATGAATCGCTATTATGTGTGATAGTGGTAAATTCTAATATTCTTATAACCTTCCTCCTACTTCCTTGACTCTACAACGTTGCACACACACATTCACACACACAAACACACACACACACACACACACACACACACACACACACACACACACACGTACAAATTCCAGAACCAGGATTGTACTTCAGATTGAATAGGTTTGTTTGTTTGTTTGTTTTGTTTTGTTTTTAAATGTTGCAGCATTTGGAGGCATTCATTGTGAGATAAACAAGCTGGTGTTTTGTAGTTTGGGAGGAGCTAACAGTAATAATAGTGTACCTACATACACATCCACACACATCTAGTTCCACTATTGAGTTCTATACTTTTATCACCGCTTAGGGAACCATTAAAGTAAGTGTTTACCCATTCTTTATATAAAACTGCTGTATAACAAACATACCAAAATGTACACAAATCATAACTGGATGGACGAAATATCACAAAATAAACACACTTTGCAGCCAGCAGCCAGATGAGGAAAGAGAACAAATTCAAAGTTCTTAAGTTCAATATTTTCCACGGAGATAACCATTATCTTGAGCTCTAGCATCATAAGTTACTTTTGACTATTTTTTTTAACTTTATGCAAATGGAAAATTTCATAATGTATACTTTTCTTCTAGCACATTTTGCTCAGCGTTAAATTTTGGGGATTCATCCAAGTTGTTATGTATAGCAATTATTAACTCCCAGTGGTCTGATGGTATCCCCTGCATGATCATATAACAATTTATCTGTTCTACTTTTGGGTGATTTTCATTTTGAGCTAATCAAAATAGTGACTTTATACACATGTCTGTTGGTGAAGATACGCGATAAATATCTAAGGGTGTAAATGCTGAATCAGACAACATTTACAGTCTTTTTTTTTAAGGAAGACTCGTGTTTCTTCTTTCTTTCTCTTTTAAGGTTTTAATTTACATTCCAGTTACTTAACATGCAGTGTAATATTAGTATCTGTTGTGCAGTATAGTGATTCAACATTTCCATACATCACCCAGTGCTCATCACAGCAGGTGGACTCCTTAATCTCCATCACTTGTTTTGGCCAGCCCCCTATCCTCCACCCATGTGGCAACCATCAGTTTGTTCTCTCGAGTTCAGAGTCTGTTTCTTGGCTATATTCACTTTTAGTAGATACTGTCAAATGTTTTCCAAAAATGGTGGCACCAATTTATACTACTCTCTTCAGTTCATGAGAGTTCTACTACTGTGAATCTTCACCGACACTGATATGATCTGATTTGTCATTGTAGCCATTGTAATGTATGTGCAGCAATATAACATTGTGCTTAGTGCATATTACAAGGGCCCCTTCAAGTGTTTTGCCATTGTTGTGCGGGGCTGTGTGTTCTCTTTCCTGTTGTCATGTAGGAGTTTGTTAATAGAGTCAGGATATGGCTTTATTTATTGGGCATAAGCATTTAAAGGATAATCTTCCTCTCTATAGCTTGTGTTTGCACTCTCTTAATAATGTCTTAAAGAAAAATTAGCTTTTAACTTCATAGTCATCCCATGTCTTACATTTTCCCTTCACAATTGGGAGTTTCCACGTCTTGCTTGAGACATCTTTGCTACACCAAATATCATAAAGGTACTATTTTGTCTTTTCTGCTAAGACTTTTGTTGTTTTACTCATCACATTTGGATAGAGTCTATTTGGAAATTGCATTTGTGTTTGCTGTGAGGTAAGGATTAAGGTTCCTCATTTGTCCATATGCCCTCTAATGACTGCATTATTGATTGAAAAGACTGTTCTTTCCCTACATGGAATTGCTATCTTTAACATAAATTACGAGGGGTGTGTGTGTGTGTGTGTGTGTGTGTGTGTGTGTGTGTTTCTCAGTCTTCTGTTTCATGGTCTATTTGTCTACCCTTCAACCAATGCAGCAGTTTTTATTACTACGACATTTTAACTTGTCCAGCTGTCCACTGGCTTCATTCTCCTTATTCGAGATTACTAGTTGTTCTTGATCCTTTTTGTCGCTTCATAGAATTTAGAATGAGCATTTTAACTGATACCCACACATGCATAAATACTTAAGCCCTTGTAATGTTATAGCCCTCCACTTATGTAGGCCTTTCTCAATAATGTTCTGAAACGTTTGATAACTTTTTCATGTCATCACAAGTGACATTTCTAAGACCTCGTTTTCTATTGGTTAATTCCAGTGACTAAAAATACTATTTGCTCTTCTATGTTGATCTTTTTTCTTCTGATATTTCTTAATTTCACCTGTTAATTTTACTAGCTCATTTGTAGATTCTACGTGTTACTATATCATCTTCATTTCTTCCTTCCCAGTTGGTTTCTTTCATTTTGTTTTTACTTTATTTCCTATACCAGATATGACCTCCATGAAAATGTGGATGGAAGTAGTAATACCAAATATTCTTGCCATGTTTCTGAGCCCAAAGAAGATATTTTAATATTTGCATTAATAAGCATTATTCTTCACATAGTTTTATTTCAAAACACTTATCACATTAGATCAGTGTTTTTCTATCCTTACTTTCCAAAAATTGTTACTGTGAATGAGTGTTGAATTTCATCATTTGTTTTTCATTTATTATAATGACCATAGGCAATTTCCCTTTTTTCTATTAATGTGACAAATTACAGTGATTTTTCAAATGTTAAGTCAAACTTATCTTCCTAGGAAAAAGAAAGAGGCCTATTATTCATGATGTATTGTCATTTTTATGTATCTTTGTTTTTGATTTTCTAACATTTTGTTTAAGATTTTTGTATCTGTGATAATGAGAGACATTGGTCTGTGACTTTTCTTTACTATAAGCTCCTTTTTGGCTTTCATAGCAAGGTGATGTGGACATAATAAAAATGCTTTGAAAAAATGGTACTTTTGAGTACTTGGGGAATTAACTGTTGCATTACCTGGGTTTCGGTTTTGTTTTGTGAGAAGGTCTTAATTGTAGTTTCAGTTGCTTTAATTGATGTAGAGTAATTCAGGTTCTCCTTTTTTTCTTGCATTACTTTTGGAAATTTTCTTCTTCTCTAGAAATTTTTCCAATTTATTTTAAATTTGTAAATATACTGGTACTAAAATTGTTCCCGAGCCCCTCAGTTTAATATATTTACTTGTTCTGTGGCTGTTTATATTTTAACACATAGGTTATATAGAAGTATATTGCTTTATTTCCAAACTGCTGGGTATTTTCTAAATTTTTTGTTGTTGCTATTATTGATTTCCTGGTTACCTCCACTATGGTCAAAAGAATATACTCTGATAGTTTTTGTCATTAGAAAGGCAATGGAGCATGCATTACCACACTGTATGTGATCAATCTGGGTGAGATCCATGTGATCTCAAAATGTAAACTTTTTTTTTTCTTTCTGTTGGGTTCAGTATTCTAAATATGTTACTTATATCAAGTTTGTTAATTATGACCTTCTGTATCCTTACTACTGTTTCTCAGTTTATACTGTCAGCTTTTGGCAGAATTATGTTGAAGCCTCTCACTACGATTGTGATTTTTTTCATTATTTCTTTTTATTCCGTCAATTTCGCTCTCTGTATTTTGAATGTTATTAGTGCCTATAGATTTAGATTTTTTAGTTCTTCCTGATACATTGTTGCTTCTATCAGTATGAATTTTCTCACTATCTCTAGCATAGCTTCTTATCTTGAGCTTACTTTTGGTTAATATTCAACTATTTCAAAAACCTGAGGGCTCCTGGGTGGCTCAGTCAGTTAAGCGTCTGACTTCGGCTCAGGTCATGATCTCACAGTTCGTGGGTTCCAGCCAAGCTCTGTGCTGACAGCTCAGAGCCTGGAGCCTGCTTCAGATTCAGTGTCTCCCTCTCTCTCTGCCCCTCCCCTGCTTGTGCTCTGTCTCTCAAAAACAAATGTTAAAAAAAAAACAACTCTGAAAAATATGCATGCGTTTGACATGTAAATGTTGTTGGAAAGAATGATTGTTGAAGATGTCCTTAAACTCGGATGTGTTCAGAATGCAGGTGACTAAATGCAGTATGACACATAAATAGGACTGACAGGCCATGCCGAGTACTTAGCTAACGGTTTTTTATAAAGTTGCATATAGTTATAAGACAAAAACATATTGTGCAGGAGGAAACTGGAAAGAATTGAAGAGAGAACATAAGTGACTCTTCCTAGATAAAAAGCCAAAAGGAGAGAGATCTGTGTCCCTGTGAGTGGAGAAGATGACCATGGCAGGAGAAAGGAAGATATGTTAGCTCAAAAGTGCTGGAGTTCAAATAAAACCTCGGGAGGGGGCAGGAGGAGAAGCAAAACAAATGAGCAAAGGGACCAAAAAAAAAAAAAAAAAAAAAAAAAGGGGGGGGGAGAAGAAAAGCAAGAAATAGATGCTTAACCACCAAGAACAAACTGATGGTTACCCGAGGGGACCTGGGTGGGGGATGGGGGAACTCGGTGATGGGGATTCAGGAGGGCACTGGTGATGAACACGGGGTGTTTTATGGAAGTGTGGGATGGTTATATTGTACACCTGAAAGTAATATTACACCGTATGTTAACCAACTGGAATTTAAGTAAGAACTTAAAAAAAAAGAAGCATATGAGAACACCCATGTGCTTAACTCTCAAAGGTGTCAACATTCTGGAGACTGAAAACATGTTCGGCCCTTCCTTTGCAAAGGCTGAAATTATCCTGGGTGTGAGAACCAAAGTGGTAGTTTAAACAAGGGTTCTTAAACTGTGTTGTGTAATGCGGTTCAGGTAAGAACTTGGTGGTGGCTAGGTGTTAAATGCCACTAATGAGTGTTCCGAGAGGTGGACCCAGGAATCTGTAATTTATCTAGCCTTGAAAGAACTGTTGGAGCTGGTCTGATCTGCACGTTTGGAGGAACACTGGCGTACGAGTTACTGGGAACACGGAGCCCTGTGGAATTCTGTAGGTGAGTGAGTGGTTGGAAGAGCGCAGACTTCACTGGAAATTATCAAGTGGAGTAATAAATACTGGAAAACACAAGAACATAATGCAATAAGAAAACTGCCTTCCACATCTGGTGAGGCTGAGGACACTTAGAAGAGAATAAAGGGGCCCCTGGGTGGCTCAGTTGGTTAAACGTCCAACCCCTGACTTCTGCTCAGGTCATGATCTCGTGGTTCATGAGTTCAAGCCTTGCATCAGCCTTTGCACTGACAGTGTGGAGCCCGCTTGGCTCCCTCTCTCTGCCCCTCCCCTGCTCATGCTCTCTCTCTCTCTCCCTCAAAATAAATAAATTTTAAAAATGCTTAAAAATACATAAATAAATAAAAGAAGAGAATATCAGGGTTATGGTGAAAGGGGTCATTTGCTTCAGGTCCCAGCTACTGACAATTGCTTATTTTTTTTTATATTTGAGTTTATTAATATACTTATAATCAAAGTACTTGAGTTATTAATAAAAAAATTAGACTTTGGACCCTAAATGAAAGCAGTAAGTTCTGCAGATTTGCGAGACCATTTAAATGGCTACAACATTTCATGTATATTTCCTATACCCTTTCCTGCATATATTTCCTATACCATTCTCCAAACTTGTTACATTTGTTGATGGTTTGGTTGGTCATATGTAGGCTGTGAAGCCTTATTCTTATTGACGATATTTGACTTATAACTGGCTTATCCATGTATTTGCATCAATGACCCCACTTAATTCATAGTCTTTGAGGTCAGTAGTTAAAGATAAGAAATCATACGTATGGAGTTTCAGCAATTTGAGGAAAGATCCTAAGACAACCGAGTGTCAAAGCTGAGACTCAGACACAGGTACTTTATATGAGATACATTTGACATACATTGAGATGAACAGTTGAAAGTTACATTTAATGCAGGACAGAATGATAGCACAATGATCAATACAGTTTTGCTACCTGAGATTTGTCCCCCTACTTCTGGATATCAGGTTGCCCTTCATTATCTAATTTATAATGATTTATTTTAGTAGAGCTGAGTGCTCTAGTCTCCTTTTCTCTAACCCTGCCGTCCAGGCATTTGCCAATTTTTACCTGTGCAGCGTATGTACATAATTTCTACGAGTCAATAACAAAATGACACACATTTCAAGTGGAAATATGAGTAAAGGACTTAATCAGGATGAGGATAAGATATTCATATTCAATTTGTGAAAATATGTCAAGCTGGATCTGGAGGTCTGTGTATGTTTTTCTGTAAGTATGTTATACATAAATCCAGAGATGTTCTTTAAAAATTCATTAGTACTTTCTAATGGACCTAAAATGTGCAGAACTATCTAAAATCATATAATCCAGCTCATTTAAAAAAATCGTCAACAGAAACGTAAACCATGTCTACGAAACATGGAGCTTCATATATTAATTGATGGTGGAAATTAATTTCTGTGAGTTGGAGATTTATCGTGTATGTTTAATTCTAAGTGGCAGATAGACTCTAAAGTGATTCCTTGTGATCCCTGTATCCTGGATTTATATATATATATATATATATATATATATATATATATAGCATTCATATATAAATATAAGTTCATATATTAAAAAATTAAATTATTTATATTTAATATTTAAATTATATATGCATATATAACTTATTTTTTTATTTTTGAATTTAATTTTTTTCCATTTTATTTATTTTAGAGAGAGAGAGAATGAGCAGGGGAGAGGAGCAGAGAGAGAGAGAGAGAGAGAGAGATCCGTAAGCAGGTTCCATGCTCAATGTGGAGCCCAACGTGGGCCTCAATCCCACAACTCTGGGATCATGACCTGAACAGAAACCAAGAGTTGGACACTCGACCAACTGAGCAACCCAGGCCCCCCAATAATCTTCTTTTGAGTGAAGGTAGGACTTGTGACTTGCTTCTGCTAAGAGAACATGGCAAAGGTAGTGGACACAACTTTTACAATTATGTTGCTTTTCATAAGATTTTATCTTGCTCGTAGACACGCTCTGAGATTCTCTCTCTTTCTGGCTTTGAAGAAGTGACCATATTGGGAGGCCCACCTCATGAAGCTGAGGGTGGCTTCCAGCCAAAAGCCAGCAAGCTGGGCCCTCAATCCTAAAGTTGCAAAGAAATTAATTCTATCAACATCTGGACCGAGTTGTTAAGTGGATCCTTCTACAGTTTAGTCTCCAGGTAAGAACATAGTCCTCGCCAACACCTTGTTGGAAAACTTTAGAGGACCCAGAGAAGCTGTGTCCAGAATTGTGATCCACGGGAAATATTAGATAACAAATGTGTTTTGTTCTAAACCGCAAAATTTGTGATAATCTGTGATGCAGCCATGTATGACTAATGGAAGACGCAACTTTGGGTTTGTATTACTGGTTCAATAGTTTTTGAGAACTTTTGTGCTTTTTCTTCTTGGTTTCTCAATGTTGAGTTAAAGAGTTAAAGAAGATAATATAAAACAAACTATATATTATATATATGTATATATATTATTTTAAATATAATTTATATGTATATTATTTTATATTTATAAATTTCTTTTCTGCTTAACTCTTGCTCTTACAAAAAACTCACTATAGTGATTATTGCTGATGCACTAAAATGTCTATTAATGAAATATATAATAGAGATTTACCATAAACATAAAAACCAATTAAAATCTGAAACCCATGGGACGCCTGGGTGGCTCAGTCGATTGGGTATCCGACTTTGGCTCATGGTTCATGAGCCGAACTGTTCATGGTTTCGGGCCCTGCGTCAGGCTCTGTGCTGACAGCTCAGAGCCTGGAACCTGCTTCAGATTCTGTGTCTCCCTCTCTCTCTGCCCTCCCCTGCTTGCGCTCTGTCTCTCTATCTCTCAAAAATAAATTAGCATTATAAAAAAATTAAAAAAAAAAACCCTGAAACCTGGAATACAACCTCTTGGTAATATGACAAAAATTTTTTTCATATCCTTGATTGCCTCAAGCAACAATTGTGCATTTTTCTCTGCCATGTCCATGTTTGAGAAAAGAGCCAAATCCTGGCTTTAGCACATTCAAATGCAAACATTGTGAGTAAATATGAAATGTTGCTGTTAATGCCCTGTATTGAGAAAGAAAAAGAACTCATTAATAAATCATTTTAAAAAAATTTGCTTTATTGCTCCTGAAAATAGTTTACTTTCTAAATAAAAATGATATGTATTTATCTCAGATACGAGCCTAAGTCTGAAATGGAGACCTGAACTTTATCGTATTTCAGGTCTGGCCTTAAATAAACCACAGTTTCTTACCTCCAGTCCTAAAGAATGGAATTGTTCTCCTCTTTAACCATTTCTACCTTTATTGAATACAAGCCCTTAGGGCATTAGGTCGAGTTCTGGAGGGAAGCACAGGCTCATTCCAGACTTTTCTGCAGGCCTTTCTCCTGATTGATCTATATGTGCCCTCAAGTGCAGAGTTTAGTTAATTACACCCATTCCCTCATGGCAACCCATCATCTTTTGAACAGGTAATGCCTGTCTCTTGTTTGCATCATTTGTGCTCTCATTCCCATTCTCCATCCCTATTCTGCTTTCCTTTCTACATGCCACCATTCTGATGCGTGTGATGGGTATTAAGCCACGGACACCACGCTTCCTCCTTTTTGCACTCACTCAACACCACCACAAACAGCACTGTGATGAGCTTGCACACTAGTCCCTTTATGAACGTGTTTGAGAGTCTCACTGGCATATATACTCAGTTACACTATACTTAATATAATTTGACCGAGTGCTACGCAAAATAATTATCACTGCACCCTCACACTGGTAGGGATGAGGGCGTGAGGGCTTCATTACCCTCTCCCTGCTAACACTTGGCATTATCCTGCTTTCCAATTGTCAACATCCTAATAGGTTCAAGGGGACCTGACTATTTTAATATGCAAATGTTTAATGTGTAATGGAATTTGTGTGTATCTTCATATGTTTATTTGCTTTTGGGGTCTCTTCTCTGTTTATGTGTTTTGCCCATTTTCCCATTAAGCTTCTCTTTCTTTTTCTTGTGGCTTACAGGAATCTTTTATATGATCTAAATACTTGTTTTTTGCTGATTTTAAATATGGCAAATACCTTTCCCAAAACACGGTGTGCTTTGTGGAGCTGAAATCCTTACTTTAATATAATCAAATTCATTAATTTACAACAAAGATGTGAAACTTATGAAATCTATGCAAATAACACCCTCCTAAAGCAGAAATTAAGGAAGATCAAAGAGAAATCCACTTATGATAGCATGTTTAACACACTGCTTTCTGGCTTTGATTAATCCAATAAAAGTAAGTAAGTAGGAATATAAAAGATTTAGCCAGCCCAATCAGAAAGGCATATCTCATAAATATATCAAACTTAATATCCCATAATATAGGATATGCCTTCTTTTCCATTGCATATGGAACATTCACAACTAACTACATATTATGTCACAAAGAAAAATCTCAATAAATATCACAAAGTAGAAATAATTCAAAGAAAATTCTTTCCAAAGTAACTAAATTTAAAAATTCATACCAAAACCAAAAAATAAAAAAAAAATCTTTAACTTAAAATTAACTTTAATCTTTAAACTTTGTAAGCAGGTTTCTAAGAAGTAAATCTAGGGAGAGAGGGATTAATCAAATGAACATTGCAAGAGTCATAACATTAATCTTAATGGAAACTGCATCTCAGAGTCTATAGGAAATAATGAAAGTAGTGATGAGAGAAAAATCCTAATTTTGAAAACTTACATAACTGAAAATTGAATAATAAAGATAAATAAATTAGATCCCTTACTAAAAAATTCCACAAAAAGGATCAAAAGTTGTAACAAAAGCAAGCAGCAGAAAATACTATAGATATAGGTGTATTTAATGAGACATAAAACAGAGAAATGTAAAAATAAATAAATCAAAATGATTGTTTCCTGATTTTATTATTTATTTATTTATTTATTTATTTATTTATTTATAATTTGAGACAGGGAGAGAGAATCTTTTTTTAAATTCTTTTTTTGATGTTTATTTATTTTTGAGAGAGAGAGAGAGTGAACAGGGGAAGAGCAGAGAGAGAGAGAGACAGAATCCGAAGCAGGCTCCACGCGCTAGGCTCTGAGCTGTCAGCACTGAGGCCGACATGGGGCTTGAACTCACAAGCCGCGAGATCATGACCTGAGCTGAAGTCGGATGCTTAACCACCTGAACCACCCAGGTGCTCCAGAGAGTCAGAGAGAGAGAGAGAGAGAGAGAGAGAGAGAGAGAGAGAGAGGGAATCTTAAGCAGGCTTCTTGCTCAGCACTGAGCTTGATGCAAGGCTTGATCCCGCATCCCTGGGATCATGAACTGAGCCGAAATAAAAAGAATCAGATGCTCAACCAACTGAATCACCCAGGCGCCACTTAATTCTTTTTTTGAAAACAAAAAACAAAAAACAAAAAAACAAAAAGCAAACAAACAGAAAAACCCCAAATTAGTAGCCAAACAAATCAACAACTACAATGAAAAGCACACATACACAGAAGAAATGATGAGGGGGAAATAGACATTATAGAAAAGAGAATTTTGAAAAAAAAGTCATAACCAAGTATGCATAAATCTAAAATTAACTTGAAAACTAGATCAAATGAGTGATATCCTAGAAAAATTGTAATTTAACCAAAAATTGACCCTCATAGAAATAGAATCCAAAAATATGACCATTTCTATACAAAAGAAAAAAACTTTAGAACTACCCCACAGAAAGCACTGGACTTAATAAAATATTTAAAGACCATATGTTCCTAATGTTACTCCAGCACATGTAAAAAGAATGAAGACCTAATTTTAAAATAAATTAGTGGGGTGCCTGGCTAGCTCAATCACGAGAGCGTGTGACTCTTAATCTCAAGGTTGTGAGTTCAAGCCCCACACTGGGTGTAGAGATTACTTAAAATCCTAAAAATAATTAAAAGAAAATGCATTAGTATAAGATTACTATCTAAACCTGATAAGATATCACACACAAGAAGGAAAACTATACACCAATCTTACTTGTGAAGGTTGATATAAAAATCTTAATGAAATGGCAAATGGTTACAATGATACATTAAATAACATGACACAAGTGAGTAGAATACATTTCACGGATGTAAAGATGATTCCGTATTAGGAAACCCATCAATGTAATTCACCATTTCAGTTGACTTATGGGGAAAAATCATAATTTTCTTCAGTTATCAACAAAATTTAGTACCAATTTTGGATTAACGCATTCAGCCAAGCAGCAACTGAAAACTTCTTTAATATCATAGCATGTATGTAGAACAGTTTTAAAGCCAGAATGTTACATAATGGGAAAAATTAAAGGCATCCTTTCTAATACAAGGAACAGGCAAAATACCCCTACATCTAGTACTACTTAACATCATGTTGGCACATTCTAGTGCAATGAGAGTTTTCAAAAAAATGTAACATAAAAAAAGGGGGGGGGTAGTATCTGTATCCACAAATTATAAAACATCATACCTGGAAATTTTAAAAAAATTCAAGCAGAAATCAAGATGTGGTAACTGATGTGCAAAAGATCTATAGGAGGAAAACATCTCTGAAGGGTAAGGGGAGAGGAAGGAAGAGTAAGCATGAAGGAATTCAGACCAAGGTGCAAGGGTAATGGGGAAAGGAGGAAGGGAAGGTAAAGATAGGCAAAATATCTCAGAAGGCAGAGCAGTTCTGCTCAAGTTTGGCCTGGGTTAGTGGATAATCTTAAAGCAAAGGATGCCTGTTGGTTGAATTTCATATCAGGCTGGAATGGTCGGTCCATTTATAATATTTCTTTCATGACCAGTCATTGACTGTCAGCAGCCTAGGGAGCTGTGGCCCCGGAATGGATGTTACTCTGGAATCACAGGTATAGTCACTAGAGGCTTTTCGTCCAGTTCTTCTTAAATGACATTTGCGCTGAGTATCTTCCTAGCCAATGAGTGACCATTTTATTCGATAAAATAAAAGATTATAGGGGTGGCTGGGTGGCTCAGTGGGTTAAGCATCTGACTTTGGCTCAAGTCATGGTCTCTCGGTTCATGAGTTTGAGCCCCCTATTAGGCTCGGTGCTTGCAGTCTAGGACCCAATTGGGATTCTCCCTCTCTCCTCTCTCTGCCCCTCCCCCCACTCACGCTTTCTCTTTCTCAAAATAAATAAACTTGAGAAAATAAAAATAAAAGTTTATTAAATTCAACCAAATAAAAATAGATTTGTATAACAACAACAAATAAAAACCATATGCAATGACAAAGGATAAACTGGGACTTTGTCATCAATAAGGGACTAATCTATCCAATATATGAGGTGTTTTTGACATTGAGATTAAAACAAAACCGAAAACAAACAAAAAAAAATTCTAAATGCTAAGAAAAAAATGGACAAAAATCATAGACCTAGTCTATAGGAAATATGCACATATTTATAACAAAAATACAAACTAAATTGTTACTTCTCACTTATCCAATAAGCAAGAATTCTAGCACTTGTCACTGTTGGTGAGAGTAGAGGGAAGTAGACACTTTCATTTATTACTGCAATGCATATAAAGAGGAAATTTAGGAAAATGAATATTCATTTATCCTTTAATTCAGAAATCCCATTTGACAGATATAGTGACAATACACTTTTGAAAACATGAAACGACATATGACCAGGAATTATTCACTGTGGTAATAATGAAGCATGGGAAGACACCATCGGAATGCCAACCAATAGTGAACTGGTGGAAAAAGCCAATGGGTTGCTGTGGGCACAAAACAAGTCATGAAGACCTCTGCAAAGTTCAGTGCCTTGATCTCTACGACATAGAGTTAAGAAGATCAAAATTGTGTATATATAGTAAGCCACATTTTTGGGCAGCAAACAATACGATTTTTTTTTCTATTTTTAAAGAACGCATTATTCTGACTATACACAGCTAGTGGGATATATTAGGAGGACCCAAAGAACTACAAGGAAAGGCTGAATTGTGTTGTCTATAGTGGTTATGGGTGTAATAATTCTAAAACTATGTTTTGGTAGATCTAAATTAAAAATATGTTGATGTGGGGGCAGCTGGGGGGCACAGTTGGTTAAGCATTGGACTCTTGATCTCTGCTCAGGTCCTGATCTCACAGTTCATGGGTTCGAGCCCTGAATTGGGCTCTGCGCTGCTGGCATGGAGCCTGCTCAGGGTTCTGTCTCTTCTCCTGTCTGCCCCTCCCCTGCTTGTACTCTCTCCCTTTGTCTCAAAATAAATGAACTTAAAAAAATTAAAATATATATATATATGTTGGTGTGGCTGGGAGTCAGTATTATTACCATAAAGGGGAAAATTAAAACAGTAAAAATATGAACTGAGGGAGGTAAGGAGAACTCACTGATATTGGATTAGAATTGGAAGTATCAGTATGAGTTTGAGATTTTTAAGAAGTCTCAGTTCCCTGTTCTGACCTGTGAGACAGAACCAACGATACCCCAGCAACGGTGAGCACATCTAACTCTGAGTTTTTGCTTTCAAAATACCATTCTCTGCTTAAGGAACCAGGGCTCCTTGGAGGATGACTGATTCCAGGAAAAGTACTAGGTGAGCCTGAATTTTTATTGCCAGAAAGCAAGAGAGTGCTCAAAGACTAATGGCGACATGGCAAAAACGGCACAAGAGCAGCTCGAAGTGATTCCCACTGGCTGACTTTGTACATTTGGAGCAAAAAGAGCATAGTAAGTAGATTATAACACATTAAATACAAGATATTGTTGTATGTGCCTATAGCAATACCAAGAACTGAAGGATTGAAGGTGATGAGAGAGAAAAAGCTCTTCTTTAAAGAACACCAGCCAATGAATGTAAAAGAATGATCAAATTAGGAAAAAAAAATATCACTAGTTTTCAGTCACCATATAACATTAGTTTACTCAGGGTTAATTGGCGGATACTTGCTCCATTGGATGAAATGTTATTGAGGATAGGATAGGCTATTCATGTAGTCTCAAAACCTAGCATAAAGATTAATTATTATTTTCAAATTTGGAAGCGGTATTTTTACAATGGGGAAATGTGTTTGTCACTACCCATAGTAAGTGTTATTAATGCCCTCCAGATCTCAGTTGCATTTACCCTCCAGATTCTGTGTATTTCTTCAGACAATTGCCCTCTGCTGATGGGAGCCATCTTGCCCTTATGTTAGACCTTCTGATGGAAGCACACATCCAATACTTCCTACCATGAGAGAAGTCCAGCCCCGTGTTCTCAATGAGGGAAACTTTGTGATGTTATTTATACTCTAGAGGACACTCTCTTTTGCCTTCTCCCACTCACCATGGATCAGGCCAAAGCGAGACCTTACCTGAGAGCACATCACTGTTTGCTTCTTTCCCTTCCCATCTCCTGCTTCACTCACTTTCTTACAGGTTTTCTGCATAGCACCCCTTCAATAAATCAGTGCCCCCTAATCCCTGCTTAAGCTTTAATTCCAGGAAACCCAAACTAAGACCTTAGCCAAGTAATCAGACGTAAAGTCATCATTCACATAACAAAATGACATTTTGTGCTTTGAAACATTATATACATATTTTTTTCAAAAAAAAAAAGAACCCTTAACCTGACTCGAATTGTGAAGAACCAATCAGACAAGTCCAAATTGTGGGAGACACTCTACAAGATAATTGGCTTACAGGGGCACCTGGGTGTCTCAGTCAGTTAAACTTCTGACTCTGGATTTGGGCTCACGTCATGACCTCATAGCTCATGAGTTTGAGCCCCTTGTTGGGCTCTGTGCTGGCAAGTGCAGAGCCTGCTTGTGATTCTCTCTCCCTCTGTCTCTGCTTCTCCCCTGCTTGCACCCTCTCTCCCTCAGAATATAAGTAAACTTAAAAAAAAAAAAATAAAAAGCAAGTAATTGGCTTAGATTCTTAAAACTAATGATAGTATAATGAATGACCAAAGGAAAAAAAAATGGAGGACCATCCTAGATTATAATAAACTAAAAATTATAACAAAATACTGTGTGTAATCCTTGGTGAGATATTGGAAGTGTAAAAACAAGCTTTAAAAGATGTTTTAGGATCAATTAGGGATATTGAATATAGACTTAATATAGATAATTTTCTCTCAACGTTGAATGTCTAGGATGTCAACATGTTGGGTGATGTAATAGTGTTGAGGTTGTATAAGAAGTGTCCTTTTCTCAGGGCACCTGGGTGGCTCAGTCGGTTGGGCGTCCGACTTCAGCTCAAGTCATGAACTCACGGTTTGTGGGTTCGAGCCTGGCGTTGGGCTCCATGCTGACAGCTCGGAGCCTGGAGCCTGCTTCACATTCTGTATCTCATTCTCTCTGTCCCTCCCCTACTTGTGTGTGCGCGCGCTCTCTCTCTCTCAAAAATAAATAAATGTAAAATAAAAAATTAAAAGAAAAAAAAAAAAGAAGTGTCCTTTTCTCAGGAGATAGGCGCCAAACTTAGATGGGAAGTGTTACGATGTTTGAGGCTCTTGAATGTTGCAGAAAAAGTTTATATATATGCATGTATGGAAAGAGAGATAAAATTGCAAATTGTAAACAATTGCTGAAGCATTTAAATGTATTTGCTTTATCATGCTTTCAACTTCTCTGTAACATTGAAAAATTTCATATAAAAATTGGGAAGGAGAGGTGGAACAATTTGACCATCAAAATATATATTGATAATTGTGGATTATAACCCCCCCAATACAGTAAATGTGCGTGAGTAAATATTAGTATGCTAAATGATTGAGCAAATAAATAAATTGAGGAGAAGGAGCAATTCGCCATGCCAAAGGGAGAAATTGCTATGAGAACACCAGTATAATCATTGCTACAGGAAACCCACTGATCAATCCTGAAATTAGGACACAAAGCTTTGGTAACACCTTTAAGACATTTACATAGCCTCAAAGTATCTCCAATGCCATACCATGGCGTTTATAACCCATGCCCACAAATTCTTTGGTGCTCTTTTCTCTAGGAGATGGATGTTAATTCCCAGCCCCTTACTATGAGTGTAGATTGGGTTTAGTGACTCACTTAAACCAAACAATACAGAAAGAGCAAGGGAGTAACTTGTCCACGAAGAAACTTGCTATCAGCTCAACCCAGTGACCAATATTCACATCACCAGTGAAAATGAATAATGATATAATGTAACACAGCTAATCTGACACAAAGGGAAGGACACGTCATAGCTGTGGCATTCTTCCCTAAAAATCTACAATTTATCAGTCAAATCACAGGAAACCTCCACCAGCCAAACCTAGAATTGGGGAAATTTTATAATCTGACCACTTCTCTACAAAAGTGTCAAGGTCATGAGACACAGAAGCACTAAGGAACAATCGCAGATTGGAGGACATTTAAAGAGATATAAACGGAATAACCAAGTGGAATATGATATTCTGAATTGGATTATGGAACAAAAAAGGAAGTTGATACAAATGTGAAATATCTAACGGTAATTTCTCAGTTTTAATAATGTAATGTGTGAACATTGGGTGAAGGGTATACAGACATCCTGAGCTCAATATTGCATTGATTATTCACGAGGGACCATGGTAACCACATTAATTCTATTCAGAGTTCAAAATAACCCTTGTCCCTGCTTTCCCAAGAAAAACACTAGTTTTCTTATACAATGTGAGTTCTTGGCCAGCTTTCAAAACTATCAGATGATATGTTTATTTTGCTTGATATATTAATTTACATGTTGTAATACCACTATAGAAAAATCCATTTCTGTCTGGTTTTGAGTGGTCTTTACTAAGTGAGGGACATTTCACTCTCTCTTGAGTCTTTCTCCATATCCACCTTCATATGAGTCTGTTGCTGTATTTTTCTCAGATAAAACAAGTCTTTATTTCTTTTTAATTTTTTTTCATTTATTTATTTTTGAGACAGAGAGCACAAGTGGGGAGGGTCAGAGAGAGAAGGAGACAGAATCCGAAGCAGGCTCCAGGCTCCGAGCTGTCAGCACAGAGCCCGACGCAGGGCTTGAACTCACAAACTGTGAGATCGTGACCTGAGCCGGAGTCGCACGTTTAACTGACTGAGCCACCCCAGAGCCCCAAGTCTTTATTTTTTTTTTATTCTTATACAGCTTTGCCCACCTTGAAATAGTTGATGCTGAGAAAAATTGAACACGAATCTCTTCCAGGCCTTTTTAAATACAGTCCTTTCCATTTGCCCATGACCCTGATGAGCTGCTAGAGGTCTATGAAGAAGGAGTAAAGAGCTTAGGAACGACTCCTTGGCAGGAACCGCTAGTCACCTGCTGTCACAGAGAAAGGATTGAAAAACTGAAGGAAACTGACTTTTCCTACTTCACTGCCCCTACAATCTTCCCCCACGACATGAAGTATTCAATATGCTTTAAATAGAAATTAACTTAAAATAGAAATGTATTTATTTATTTTTTTCTCTGCTCCCATGCTTATAGGGGAGAAGCAGAGGGAGATGGAGAGGGAGAGAGAGAATCTTAAGCAGGCTTCACACCCAGCATGCAACCTGATGCAGGGCTTGATCTCACCACCCTGAGATCATGACGTGACCCAAAACCAAGAGTCGGATGCTCAACTGAGCCGCCCGGGCATCCCTAAAATAGAAATTTAAATAGTGAAACTTCGGGGCGCCTGGGTGGCTCAGTTGGTTCAGCGTCCAACTTCGGCTCAGGTCATGATCTCACAGTTCGTGAGTTCGAGCCCTGCGTCGGGCTCTGTGCTGACAGCTTGGAGGCTGCTTCAGAGTCTGTGTCTCCCTCTCTGTCTGCCCCTTCCCTGCTCATGCTCTGTCTCTCTCTGTCTCAAAAATAAATAAACATTAAAAAAAATTTAAATAGTGAAACTTCAACAAAGGGAAACAAATTTTGAGGCACTAAATGCTTTGAAGAATGGTTATGAGGTGACATTTTCAAGATCTGGAATGGGAAGAACTGCACGAGATCTTGAGGAAGGTGCCTTTATGTTGGTCTCATTTCAGCACTTCCCTTTTATAAGATGCAAGTTCGCACTAAATAGTATAAGGTCCATATAAAGTTGAGGTGGTATCTATATTGGTCTAGACCATGGACCACTAGCTAACATTGAATTGTCCAAGAACTCTGTTTTTTTATTAACTTTATTTTATTATTTTAGAGAGAGAGAAAGATACAGAGAGAGAGGGAGAGAGAGAGAGACAAACCGTGTGCACATGCACAGGGGAGGAGCAGAGACAGAGGGAGAGAGAGAATCCCAAGCAGTCTTCACGCTGTCAGCAGCAGAGCCTGATGTGGGGCTCGAACTCTAGAATGGCGAGATCATGACCTGAGCTAAAAAGAAGAGTTGGACACTTAACTGACAGAAACACCCAGATGCCCCAAGAGCCCTTTTTGAATCAATTGAATCCACGTAGTTCTTCCTTGACAGCAAAGTGAGAGAATTAAAGAAAAAAAGAAGAAGGAAAGAGAATGAAAGGCCTTCATGTAAAAATGTATTATACTGAAAAAAAAATGTATTCTATTGGTACAATCCCAGAAGAATCCATATAAAAAGTTTTATAGCTATAGCAATAGCTGCCGGTGAAAATTTCTAGCAGACTCTGAAAATTTCCTTATATATCCACTTCTTCCCCACAAGCCACTCCAAAATTCTCAATATGTTACAATTAATAATATTTGAGAGACCAATATAGATATAGCCTCAACTTTGAATGTGCATTATACTACTTAATGCAAACATTCATCTTATAAAAGGGAAGTGCCGAAATGAGAGCTCCCAATACGAGGCGCCCTCCTCAATATCTTGTGCAGTTCTTGTCCTTCAAAACCTAGAAAATATCACCTATCTTTTTTAATATGAGAAAATTGCAACTTAGTGTGGGACCTGGTCCCTTTCTCTCTTTATTCCTTCTCTTCCCATGCCAATATATCATCCCGCTGTGATATTCGTATTTCATCATTTGCCAACGTTTTACCGATGAATGTGGAAGAGAATTTGCTGAGATTATTTAGGTTGCTGAGGCTTGCTTCTGTATCATGGATTCAAGAATAGGTTTCTTTGAACAAGTGAAAGGAAGACCTTCAGTTTTTTTTTTCTTTTTTTATGTAGCAAGGCAAAGGAAGCTCATATACACCTATGTATGAAAAGAATAAAACTATGGATTTATTCATTCATTCAATGAATATTTGTTGTCTTTATTATATACCAGGAGCCATGGTATAATATATGGCCCACACACTTTTTTGTTTCCCTTTCAAGATTTTATTTAAATTCAGGTTAGTAGCATATAGTGTACTCTCGGTGTCAGGAGAGTGGCTCATCACTTATGTACAACACCCAGTGCTCATCACAAGTGACTTCTTTAATGCCCATCACCCATTTAGCCCATCTCCCCTCCAACAACCCTCAGTTTCTTTCCTATTGTTAAGAGTCTCTTCTAGTTTGCCTCCCTCTATGTTTTCATCTTATTTCATTTTTCCTTCCTTTCCCCTATGTTCATAGATTTTGTTTTTTTAAATTCCACATACGAGTGAAATCATATGGTGTTTGTCTTTCTCTGACTGACACATTTCGCTTAGCATAATGCATTCTAGCTTCATCCACGCCCTTGCAAATGGCAGGGTTTCACTGTTTTTGATGGCTGAGTAATATCCCATTGTATATGTGTACCACTTCTTTATCCATTTACCAGTCAATGGACGCTTAACCTCTTCCCATAATTTGGCTACTGTTGACAGTGCGGCTATAAACAATGGAGCGCATGCGCTTCTTCAAATCACCATTTTTGCATTGTTTGGATAAATACCTGGTAGTGCAATTGCTGGGTCAGAGGGTAGTTTTATTTTTGGACGTTGAGTCTAGCAGTGAAGACTCAACAATAGATTTTCCAGGATTTCACAGCAAGAAAGAGCACAGAGCAATGTCTCAAGGAAAGGCTGAGTGTTGCCTTCTGAACAACAACATCCCAGTCTTACAGTTATGTAAGCATCAATCTTCCCACATGCCACTTTTCAAAGCTATTTCAGAAGCACATACTAACATCAATCACAGTAGAGACTCATACATGGCAATGCTATGCCAGATATTGGGGTAAAATGTTTCCATTGATCGTATTTCACTTATCCATATTATAACCAGTGAAGCTGATAGTGTTATACAGATTTATGGGCTGATGTGATTGAAATTCAAAGAGTGACATTAGCTTGCTGCTGTTCACATAGGTGATAAGGAGTGAGACTAAAATTCAACCCTGGGTTGGGTGACTCAATTCACCTAGAGAATTTTGTCCTTTTCCTCCTGCACCAGCTAATGGGTTTTTTATTTTTCCTGGCCTGTTATTCAAAGCAATCGCAGTTACTTAAAACAAACCAACCAATGAACCATAACACAAAAATCCAAGGCATAACTGAAAGGGTCTAACCAATGCCACGTGGGTGAGGCAAAGCTTTGCCTCCCCGGACAGCTGACAGGATTATTTTAGCCCCGCTTCAAGACCATCTTGGAAGGATGCATCTGCAGAACTTCCCTCTGTTCCAGTTAGCTCCTTTGCCCTAAGTGAAGATAATTCCCAACTGGGCTGTTGGCTGTTGGTAGAAGCTGTGGTCTTTGTTTTTGTGATTTTATGTACTCTATTTGGGAGGCATATTCTGTATGGGAACAAAAAAGGTTGGGGCAGGGGATGAGATGATTTCTAACTTCGGTTAGTGCCAGTATTCTCTCTGAATGTATCAGGAAGAAAGGAACCCTAAAGAAGAATATAAAACCAAACCCAGCCTGCAGTGTATTAAGTTACAATTTGGGAAACCAAAAGTAGTTTCTGAAAGCTGTGTAACATGAGGAATTCCGTAGACAGTGGACACTGAAACAAAGAACATTCAAATGGCCCAAGGAATGCGTAAGACCGTAATGTACAAAGCAAGACACTTCTCAGACTTCCATGTTGTCAGCTAACATTGGAAGGGGATGGAACAACTTTGCTTCTTCATAGGAAAGAAAACTGTTCCAAAGTACGTGGGAGGATCAGACCCAACTCTTGTCTACAGTAACTTTGGAGGGAAATAGAAACATTAGAAGAGATGGAGTAACATGGGCAAGAATCAAGAATTTCCAGGAAAAATTTAAACATGTATAGCAGATTGGCACTCGGGGCATTTAGATGGTGAGTGGGTCTTACTGAAAAGCCCCTAGCCATTGTTTTGAGTTTATAACAACAAACAAACAAACAAACAAACAACAACAGCAAAACAGGTGCTCCTGGCTCACTCCTGAAGAACATGTGACTCTTGATATTGGGGTCATGAGTTTGAGCCCCACTTTGGGTGTAGAGATTACTAAAACAAATAAATAAATAAACTTCAGGAAAAAAACAGAGATTACATACCACAAAATGACTGGGATTGGAATATGTCTTTCAGAGAGATAAAAAAAAAAAGTAAGAAGATGCATTGCCTCGAATGATGTACTTTTCAGTTTACTAACTATATCTAAAAAGAGCTTGATGGGGGGAGCCTGGGTGGCTCATTCGGGTGGCCAACTATGGCTCGGGTCATGATCTCGCAGTCTGTGAGTTCGAGCCCCGCATCACGCTCTGTGCTGACATCTCAGAGCCTGGAGCCTGCCTCTGATTCTGTGCCTCCCTCTCTCTCTGCCCCTTCCCTGCTTGGTGTCTGTCCCTCTGTCCCTCTCTCTCAATAATAATAAACATTTAAAAAATTTTTTTAAAAGAGCTTGATGGAAGAGTATGAAAAACTCTCTAAGTTATAAATTAGCAAATATATGGAATAATAAAATGTATAAAATACTAGAAAGCCTCTGATGAAGCTGTTAGGTGGAATGGAGAGGAGCCTCTGTGCTACTTTTAAGATGAGGGGTCTGTGGGGCGCCTCGGTAGCTCAGTCGGTTAAGCGTCTGACTTGGCTCAGGTCAAGATCTTGAGGTTTGTGAGTTTGAGCCCCATATCCGGCTTTCTGCTGACAGCTCAGATCTTGGAGACTGCTTCGAATTCTGTGTCTCCTTCTCTCTCTGTCCCTCCCCTGCTCATGCTCTATGTCTCTCTCTCTCTCTCAAAAGTAAATAAACATTAAAAAATAAAAAACAAGGTGAGGTATCCGTTGTATCGTCTTTGTTCCCACGGTGCCTATGGCTGTGAATGAAAAGAATGATAATTTTTAATTTTGAATATATACTTATTTGTGGTATTTGGAAAAAATCAGTATTGAAATAAATTTAATAAAGAGAGATAGAGCAGACAGTAGAGAATATATACGCTTTTGAGCCAGACACACGTAGGGTCAAATTCTAATCTAGCTTCTTAACAGCTACGTGACCACGGGCAAGAAACAAACTCTCTGAGCCTCAGTTTCTTCCTCTTTAAAATAATGGAGATAATTTTGTGGTTATTATTTGTCCCAAAGGAGGCATTGATGAAAAATAGCAATCAGGGGTTCCTGGGTGGCTCAGTCGGTTGAGTGTCTGACTCCAGCTCAGATCATGATCTCGCGGTTCGTGGGTTCCCGCCCCACGTCGGGCTCTGTGCTGACAGCTCGGAGCCTGGAGCGTGCTTCGGATTCTGTGTGTCTCTCCCTCTCTCCTTCTCTCTCCCTCTCCCCCACTCAAGCTCAGTCTCTCTCTCTCTCTCTGTCTCAAAAATAAATAAAAATTAAAAAAAAATTAAAAAATAGCAATCAACTTACCTAAAAGACAGGAAAAAAATTTTTTGAATTTTGTATCTGGGGACTACAAGATTTCTGGTCATTTTATAAGTCAATAGTTCTTTTGTCAATACTTTATTGGAAAACAATCTTTTTAACTTGTACTAACTACCCTACACGTTTCCAGCCAATATACGAAAAGCCTTAAGAAACAAGTTTAGTTTTTTTAGGAAAAAAACTCACAAAATATAAATACTCCTGCATGTAACATATTTTATAGGTGTCCTAACTCTTTAATTTTTTTTTTTTTTTTCAACGTTTATTTATTTTTGGGACAGAGAGAGACGGAGCATGAACGGGGGAGGAGCAGAGAGAGAGGGAGACACAGAATCGGAAACAGGCTCCAGGCTCTGAGCCATCAGCCCAGAGCCCGACGCGGGGCTCGAACTCACGGACCGCGAGATCGTGACCTGGCTGAAGTCGGACGCTCAACCGACTGCGCCACCCAGGCGCCCCTCCTAACTCTTGAATTAACTTTTAGCTAGAGAATTCCAGTGGAAGAAAAGCTGAATTGAAATTAGACATTCATGATGCATTTTTAAAAAATGTTTTATTTATTTTTGAGAAAGCATAACTGGGGGAGGGGCAGAGAGAGGAGGACAGAGGATCAGAGGAGGGCTCTGCACAGACAGAAACAAGGTCCATGTGGGCTTGAACTCATGAACCATGAGATCATGACCTGAGCCAAAGTCAACTGACTGAGCCACCCAGGTGCCCCCATGATACATTTTATAATTTGAATACTAATGTCTTGTAACTGTGGGATTCACACTATTCAACATCTATTAGTAGTAGTAGTAAAACTTCTTGTGTTTTATTTAAAAAAATTTTTTTAATGTTTAATCATTTTTAAGAGAGCGAGGGGGCCGAGAAGGGCAGAGGGAGGGAGACACAGAATCCAAAGCGGGCTCTGGTCCCTGAGCTATCAGCACAGAGCCCAATGCAGGGCTTGAAACCACAAACCATGAGATCACGACCTGAGTCAGAATTGGATGCTTAACTAGCTGAGCCACCCAGGCGCCCCAGTAATAGTAAAACTTAAATATGTCTCTGACTTCAGTATTTGGAATTTCCAGACAGTTTTATGCATGGCCATTTTATGAGCCAAACAAAACAGTTGTCCTCCATATTTGAAGTGATTACTTTCTCAGTGTGTGAGGTTCCATGGGTAGAATGAGCTCAGTTAAGATACAGAATGAGTTTGCTTTCCTTCAGTATATGATGGAAACACTTGGACACAGAGACTTATTCCCCATCAGAGACCCTTGATGAAATGGAATTAAGAATGGAAAAGTGATTCACAACCTGGCACACAGCCTGAATTCAGCCCCTAGGAGCTATGACACTCGAGATAAGTGACTTAACCACTTTTGGTGTTAGACTCTTCTTTGATGACATTGTCACATTGACTGTGTGACTTCTAAGGGTTTCATCTGGCCTCCTATGATCCACGATTCCTGAAAGGACCACATAATCCATGATTCACTAGAGGATCCTACTGATTTGAAAGAGTTAATTTTCTTTTTAGCCCCTGATTCTAATATCTCAATCACAAACATCAATTTCTTAAGCAGTATGGTGGTTACACAAGTGTTTTTTTTCATAATTATTCGCTAAAATTATTATTTTTCATGTTTGATGTATTTTCTGTATATATATGTATATGTAGGTTATAAATCATTTTTAAAATGTTTATAAGTAGAAAAATGAACACAGGAATGTGAAAATCAATATAAACATTTTTTTTCTACAGGATGGTGCAAAACACAAACATTTTTAAAACTCTTTGCTTTTTTTTCCCCTCTGATGTCCCTTTGACAGTTTTGTGATGTCCTTTATTGTTTTCCTAAACCGTTCGCCTAAAACTAATAAAAAAGGCACCATCGGTTTACTACAAACTAATCAGACACAGGGATTTGGAAAGAAGTTTATCTTCTTGCAAGTTATTGTCATTACCGATGTAGGTTCTCTAAAGGCCTGACTTTTCAGCTTATCTAGTTCTCTGCTCACTGATACTTATTTTGGTTAGAGTGTATTTATATTTGTACCCCTCACTGTGCATGGAGACACTCTTTCTCTTTGTGTCGGAAATATGATGACCCAAAAGCCTTTTCATCTCCCCTTAATATAAGAGCAGTTGAGATTATGTTCTAGGTGTTTTCTTCCTTTGTTGTTGTTGTCGTTGTTGTTGTTGTTCATTTATTCCATGTGGCTAAGGGTATGAATATATTTGGGTCCATATGCTCTTATGCTGAATTCTCGTAACACTCCCAACTTGCCCAAATGCTCGTGAACTTTGTTCACCTTTGCCTTCCCTGCATGATTCCCTTGCAAATGTTGACTGAGCCTGATACGGAGCCTTTCATCCTACTTAATGAGAAAAGTGGATGCCACTGGAGAGAAGTAGGGTCTAAGAATTGTCATGTTTTGCAGAACACAAACAGGACCTGAAGGAACCAGTTACTTGAGACGTCAAATGATATTTGCGTTCCTTTCACCTTTTGCCAGCAAAGTACATCCGTAAGACTTAGACATGTTGGATTTCTCTGTCCTTTCTACCAGTTCCTTTTCCCTTCCACCTCCACACTCCTTTCCTTATGACTTTTTTTTTTTTTGCACTGAACATTAAGCTCATTGATTACAAGGACGACACAAAGTGACCTAATGGTGGGTCAGTCTTAATGAGAAAAGCGGCTGCCTGTGATGTGGCCTGGCTCGGCCACCCCCCACTGCGTCCCGGCATGTCAGACTAAGTCTCCTTTAAGAGACTAGAGCATGGAAAATCAACAGAAACCCTCCCGGTGCCTCTTCACAGAATGGACCATGTGCATGGCTATTTAGCCCTGTAAAAGAGGGCGCATTTGCACAAACGGGAGTGAACATAAGGAGTCCTTCAGAAAAGAATGGGGCCTTGGCAAATTTATAGACTCCCCTGAAAGAAAGTGATTACAGATCATTATCCAATTGAGGCAGATTGATGGGCTGGGGTCAAAGTAATATTGCAGATCTCACCAAGGGGACAATGGCTGCTTGTCACAGTGAAAGAAAAGAAAAGAGAAGGGAAACTGCCACACAGAGAGGCAGAGCTTAGGCTTTACCAACTGCCATGAAAGGGCCTAGCTGTGTGTGTCGTTACTTTTCTCGAGCACCATGTTTTTACTTTATGTTACAAAGGATGAGCCATTGAGATCCAATTGGGCATTCAAACGTACCCCAATAAAGAACATACAAATGGCTTAAATACAGACTGCAGCTCTCAATTTTCTTTCCTGCCAAAAGGCGATAATGCAAAATAAAGTGAGGGTGGATGGACCACATAAGAATACCGGGTTCTCTCTCTCTCTTGCTCTCAAATGGAACCCTCTTGCCAAAAGGGAATATGCAAAAAAAAAAAAAAAACAAAACAAACAAAAGCAAAACAAACAAACCAACCAACAAAAAAGGTAGGAGTAGATAGAAAGCCTTCATGTTTATAGGTAAGGCAGCCTTTAGTTGACAACCAGGGGACGCACAGATCTGACTTGGACACTGCCACATCTGGTCAAGCAAAACTCTGGCAGCCCCGAAATGGAATAAAACAGGAATAAATGTGTTCCCACCGCTTCCTCTGTATTGATTCCTGAACGTTTAAAAGTGCTTTCTATTCATGCGTTTTACAAAATGCAATCCGAAGGCAAAAGAATCGTCAGCACACCAGTGTGCATTTGCCTTTCATTTTACAATAGGGTTTTGGTATCTAGAGATTTAGAAGTATCAGGCAAACATTTATTCAGAGGAGATCCGATTTTGGTCTGCTTTGTTTGGGTCCAGGGAGTATTAGCAAGTAAAAAAGAACTAATTTATATTCTGAACAGTATTTACCAGCAAAGAAGCATAGTCAATTTTTCCCCCCACATATAGACCTTTCTTAAACAATTAGATTAGTTGGTTTCTCTAAGATATAGTCATCTAGCATTTAAGGATAGGTTAGATAGATAGTTGGAAACATAGATAGATGATACATAAAATTTGGGGAGAAAAGAAGGAAAGGAAAACTCAGGGAATGTGGACATTTTTCGCTTGTTTTTCATGATCAAATTAGAGTTATGAATTCTATCACCTTTATCTTTTCTTAGCAAGGCGAATAGGCTAAGATTTAATGAATGGCAATATTACCATCATTTTCTGTTTTATAAGTAGGTATAGCTTACTTGCCTTCACCATCAGATACCTTAGCTCCATTTCCTATTCTCCTGAAATATTGAGGACATTTACAAATGAGGACTTCTTTCTCAGCAACTGAGACCCTGATCACTGGGTTTCCACTGCTTCCTAATGAGCTCTTAATGAGCTGTCAATTGCTTATGCAAATAGAGAGGAAAAACAGACGCCAAGGGGTTGCTAGATATTCCGTTAAAATATGACACTGCCTAACCTCTCAAAGTTATTAAAAATGTAAATAGCTCCAACTCAATAACTGGCCTTGACTCTCCTTTTCTTCCACCTCTCTGCTTTCTTTAGTTATGTGATCCCAAAGAATCAGAGGCATCATCAACTTCACTTCAAGAGTACTGAGTTTGTGTTTGAAAATACTGAGTGCGTAGTTAAGGTTTCTATCGAAGTCCTGTGCAGAGATTAGATTTAAAAAAAAATGAATGAAATTTATTTTTTTAAAAAATTTTTAATGTTTATTCATTTTTCAGAGATGGAGAGAGACAGAGCATGAGCAGGGGAGAGGCACAGAGAGAGACACACACAGATTCCGAAGCAGGCTCCAGGCTCTGAGCTGTCAGCACAGAGCCCAACGCAGGGCTTAAACTCACAAGCAGTGAGATCATGACCCCAGCCGAAGTTGGACACTTAACCAACTGAGCCACCCAGCCGCTCCGAAAACTTTTCAATCTTGTGCATGACATATGCTAAAATATGCGAAGTACATATGCCAAAATGATAATAGTACTTATCTCTGGGGGGAGAGGAATAGAACTAGAAGCTGTTAGTGGGACCTTTTTTTTCAATGTGTATGTATTGCTTGAATAAGCTGACAAGAAATTAAAGAAAAAAATCGAAAATAGTTCCTGTCCTTGAAAACGAGTTTCCAAAAATATCTGGGATTCATGGACATTTGCAAAGAAAGGGAGTTCCTAGGTTTATTTTCATCGTATATTTTGCTCAAGTTTTATTTCAAAGCCTCTAATGTATAAATCAGTGTTCTCTCTTTTTTGTAATTGTTCTGCCTTCATGCAATACTGAGATTCAAAAGGATTCCAAGTTACTCCTTAGGAACTAAAGACCCTCAGCAGAGATTAAAATGACACAATGCAATGCTGACATTGTATTTATAGTCCAGAAATTGCACCTCACAGCTGATGTGTTGAGACATTTGTGTCTAAAACAGAACAAGCTAAGTGAGGCGGGCTGTTGAGCTGACCATCCTGGGCCAGGAGGAAATTGTATGAGGATGTTTGACAACCATTGTGCTAACTAACTAGCAGTTGCTTCACACCTAAGTAAGGATTGGGCTGTTTTCACAGGGATCCCAAAGCCTTTTTTGCAATACTGACTCTGGGGCCTGCATTTATTGGCAGTTGCGAATGATTGACCCAGAATATGGCGTCCTTTCCGGAACGTCCAAACAATTTGAGTTGTCTAGGGGCACTTATATTACTTTCTTGATGTTTTAAAAATATTTTTAGAATTGTATTTATTTATTTTTGAGAGAGAGAGAGAGAGAACAGGCAGGGAAGGGGCAGAGAGAGAGGCAGAGAGAATCTCAGGCAGGCTCCTCGCTGTCAGCACAGAGCCCAACGTGGGGCTCGAACTCACAAACCGTGAGATCATGACCTGAGCCAAAACCAAGAGTCGGACTCTTAACTGACTGAGCCGTCCAGGAGCCCCAAGGGGCGCTGATTTTGTTAAGTGTCTGAAGAGAGAAAAGTTCTGAGTAAATAATTAAAGGCCAGGAGAGATTATCAGTGGGAGTTCATAAAAGTAAACTGTTCCACTTTTTCACTTACCTGGGATAGATCTTCCCTTGGAACCAGAGACTCACAAGATGCCTGATACCCCTTCAGGGGCAAAAAATCTACCTGACAATACACAACCGTCAAGCAAGTGAATTGTGATTATAACTCACATGTACCTGGTTGCTCTTTTCACTATACTATGAAATAGTAACTTCGAGCATAACTGAGCCCGTGTGGGTTCCATCTGATGCCTGTCAGGGTTCTCCACTGCATGCAGTAGGTGGTAAGCACATTTCAGGTATGTTGGCACAGAAAGATTGGCACGTTTCTTTATAGGCTTGTAGCATCTTGGCAAGATAACCTCCTTTCTATAGGGGGCCTTTTATACACTGTGAGGTTCTGTAGTAAATCCAGAAATTATGTGCCTTTCTGTAAAAGATAGGTTTAATTCAGACGTGAGACACAAGGTTTTCCCTACATTCCCCTTTTCCAATACTGTCTTTTTCTTACTCTGCCTTGCCTTTGTGGATCAAACATAGGGACGATGGGAAGCTTCAGTCCTCTTTAGACATATAAACAGTCTGTAAATCCTTCATACATGTCAGACAATGAACAGACAGGGATATGCCTAGAGTTTTGGGTTTTCCAAAAGGCATACTGGTAATGAATTTTTTTTTTAATGCATTGCAAACATGGCAAGTAATGAATTTAAAAAGCTGTCATTCAAAACCCAACGGTATGAAAACAAACAGCCTGATTGAAAAATGGACCAGAGACCTGAACAGACACCTCAGTAAAGAATGTATACCAAAGGCCAATAAGCATATGAAAAGATGCTCCCCATCATATATCATCAAGGAAATTCAAATCAAAACCACAATTAGATAACACTAGACACCTATTAGAATGGCCAAAACCACTGGCAACAGCAAATGCTGACAAGGATGTAGAGCTACAAGAACTCTCCATTCATCGCTGGAGTGAATGTAAAATGGTACAGCCACTTGGGAAGACGGTTGGTGATTTCTTACACAATTATACGTACTCTCACCATACAATCTAGCAGTCATACTCCTTGGTATTTACCTACAGGAGTTGAAAACTATGTCCACACAGAAAACTCCACGCAGATGTTTATAACAACTTTATTCGTAATTGCCACAACTTGGAAGCAACGGATATGTCCTTCAGGAGGTGAATGGATAAATAAGCTACGGTCCATCCAGACAGTGGAATATTACATAGTACTAAAACAAAACAAGCTATCAAGCCACGAAAAGGCACAAAGGAAACTTAAATGCATTTTACTAATGAGAGGAGTCAACATGAACAGGCTACACACTGTATGATAACAACTCCATGACATTCTGGAAAAGGCAAAAAGTGTGGCGACAGTAAAAAGATCAGTGGTGATTGGTATTGAGGGACAAGGGGAAGGATGAATAGGCAGAGCACAAAGGATTTTTAGGACAGTGAAAATACTCTATATGTACCTCATATGCTGCTGCAATGATGGGTATATGTCATTGTATATTTGTCCAAACTCAGAATGTATACATTCCGGTGAACCCAAGGTAAGCTATAAACTCTGAGTGCTAATGACATATCAATGTAGGTCCATCGGTGGTAACAAAAGTATCCTTTTGGTGGGAAATGTTGATTGTGCACTAGGTTGTGTATGTGCAGGAACGGGGGATATATGGGAAATTTCTGTACCTTCCTTTTATTTTTCTGTGAACCTAAAACTGTTTTTTAAAAGATAAAGCCATTAAAATAAAAATCATTTAGTGTGAGATGGAAATGAAATCTTGATCATGTCACCATATAGGAGAGGTATCAAAACAAACATAGGGGCCTGGGTGGCTCAGTCGGTGAAGCGTCGACTTTGGCTCTGGTCATCATTTCACAGTTCGTGCGTTCTAGCCCCACATCAGGCTTTCTGCTGTCAGCACAGAGCCTGCTTCAGATGCTCAGTCCCCCTCTCTCTCTTCCCCTCCCCTGCTCCTTTTCACTCTCTCAAAATAAATAAGCTTAAAAAACAAAACAATAAGAAAAAAACCCAACTACTACCAACCTGGAATGACTTGCCTCTTTCTTCACTTTCTCCCTGCCCTTTGTGTTTTGGGGCCCAGAGTCAGAAAGTTCCTGAGAGGTTTGCAAACCAACAAAAAAAGGTGTGATTTTTTAGTGATCTGATAGTTTTCTATAGTTAATCTGGGTCATTACAGTCTGTAAAGAAATTTGAGGCCCAATCGATTTGATTCATATTTCTAAAATTGCCCATGATTGCCTGAATTACTATCTAGAATGCCTTAAAGAATTTGAGGAAAAAAGGGGCACTTGGGTGGCTCAGTTGGTTAAGTGTCCGACTTCAGCTCAGGTCATGATTTCATGATTTGTGAGTTCAAGTCCCTCATCAGGCTCTGTGCTGACAGCTCAGAGTCTGGAGTCTCCTTCAGATCTGTTTCCCTCTTTTTCTGCCCCTCTCCTGCTCATGTTCTGTCTCTCTCTCTCTCTCTCTCTCAAAACTGAATAAACGGTAAAAAAGAAAATTAAAAAAAAAAAAGAATTTGAGGAAAATGGAAAAAAAGTGATGAATCCTATATACTTAAGAGTTATTAATTTGAATTAACTGGGAATAAATAGCACATTATTTTCATATTGTAGTATTTGTTAATATTTTTATCAAAACATATTAAGAGCAGAATAGGTTGTTTTCCTTATTCAAAGTAGTTTAGAAAAATTCCAGCCAGCCAGTTTAAAATAAATATTGCCCTAAATTGATACTTTCCATAACTTTATTTATTTATTTATTTATTTATTTACTTATTTATTTTACTTTCCTTAATTGACTCTTACAAATTTAGGGGCTTATTATAACATTGTTGTTAATTCTTACAAGTTTTGGAAAATGTTTATAATCATAACAGTTATACATTAAAGTATAATTTTAAAATTGCTATATGTTACATTATATATTAAGGTTATATGTAATATATAATATTAAATACAAAGAATATTAAATATAGAGGATTATATATTAAATAAATATAAAGAATTATATATTAATAAAACATTATATATTAATGTTATATGCAATCTATATACTATTAAATATAAAGAACATAAAATTATATTCAAATTAGAAAGTTATAATTTTCAGTACTGTTTTGATATTTTGTTTAATCTCCATAGAATGTTACAGATGACTTTGAGCTAAAGAAAAGTCATGCAATTTCCCAAGAAAATACTAAAGGGAAAATAAACTTGACACTACACCATCTTACTCAAAGTCTAGCTGAGTCTTCTGGATGATGGCAGTCCACATATTCTTGAATGGAAGAGCTGGACACATTCATTCTGGGGATGCCTTTTCATTTCTAAATTTAAAGGTGTTTCTCGAACCTCAGAATTGTCTGCAATAGTCCTATTATGTGGTAGCCATTAGACTTTCCAGTGGTTTCTAAGGTAAGGATGAAGAACGGGCTCTTTTTGCATAGTATTAAATGAAGACACCATAAAGAATGTCATGGAAGCGGAAAGCCAATCCACGTTTTGTGACTTGGTGCTTAGCTCTTCCCCACAAGTAAACTAGGTGTTCAAGCCAAATGTGACCTTGTTGAAGCCAATGAAAGGCTTAATGCGGTTTCTTCATTGGTCTATAAAATGTTTCTTGAGTATTGGTTGTGTGTCTAGTACGGCTAAGATAATTCTAAAGGCACTTACAACTTCATCTATTATGAAATTGCCTGAAAGAATTCATGTAGCTTCCAAGAAGTGAATAATTTGTTCCACAGAAGTAGTTTGGCAGGTTGAAAATGTGGTTTCCTTGTTAGTGGAAAAACAAAGCAGAACTTTTCAGACTTATTTTCCACATAATATGGGACCATTTGAACAATGTATAACTCTGTTTCAATTCTCTTCATCATGAAACAGCAGCACCATACATCTCCTCACAACTCTGACATATTCATTTTTGCATCCACACCAGTGGATATGTCTTTTCGTAAACGTGCTAAATATATTTCTTTCTTCCCCCGAAACGTAAGTCTCCACAATAGAACATCAATTTTACTCATACAGAAAATGGTGCTTTTCAGGCACGAAAACTGTTTCATTTCATTATAAAGTCCTACATTAAACTTCAAAGCATAACCACAAAATCTTTCACAATTTTGCAATTCTACCAAACTTAGATTTTCCCCCCGGTTTTGCCAGAAAATAAAATTTGTTTTGTATCAGAACTGTTTTCTCAGAGAGAGAAGTCTCCCAAGAGATTAAGGAATAAAAATTATTTTAAAAAATACTAACCAATTTCAGTATTGCATACCAGGGAGCGTAATGCAAGCAACATGTGTTACAGATGGCTTGTGTCAATTTATTGTGAAAAATTGATTATGCCGATGCCATCACAAGGTAATGGATTGTCATATCAAAATGAACAAAGACACCTTTATCAAGCTGACTCCTCTTGGACCAGAGTAAATTCATTAACCATCCTTTGCCAGGAAGGCTTTGCTATGGATCTATCCCTTAGAGGTCATTCTCACAGAATCACTTCTCTTCCATGGTGTGGGTTTGATCAAATCTAAAGAGGATGGTTTGCAATCCGTCTGTGATCCCACAACAGTAGTTTAAGGAAGATATTATGATTTGCAATCTTGCAAAGGTTACACAGTATAAAACTGCCATGTTGATCTCTTCAGTGACCCAAGTGGATAAAGATAGAATAAATAAAATACTCTTGGGGATAAAGTATTTTGTTTTCTAATTGTAACCATTCCAGCGTAATTTTATCATCATCATGAATATTCATTTATATCACAATACAGTGCCTTTCATTTGTATAGCAGATTATAAATTTCAAAGTGCTTTCATGCAAATTTTCCCATTTGGTGTTCACTCTGTTAATCAACAAACCAAGAGTATTAACTTGTTTATTCCAGGTTATTTGACAGTAAATGGAAGAACCAATACTAAAATTTAAGTCTTGTGAATCTTGTGAAGCTATCATCTTATTCTATTATGGTACATGGATATTTTAAAGATATTTCTCTAGATTTCAGTGGCAGGATATACCTGATAATGCTTCACTTCAGCAGAAAAAGCCCTTTGCTTATATCTATTAAAAATAGGACTTTCTTGCTTGTGTTATTAGACTTAGCAAGAGATTTCCCCAAATTGAGCTAGAAATACCAAGCTGAATGCTCTGTGTATATTATGATTTTGGCTCATGATGAACAGGGCTGATACTTTAAATCCATTATTTAGATAGCTTTAGTTTTCACATAGAGTGGTGAATTCATGAGTTAAATGGTTCTCTGAGTTCTTGCTGAAGACACTGGGCAAAATGGCAACGCTTCCAAAATAAGATTAAATTAACTAGTAACACCTCATATTCATCACTGCCAGTAACTTAAGATAAAAAGCAGTTGCTACAATAAATAACATCAATCAAAGTGAGTGTGCAGTTAATGGAGTTTTTTTTTTCTTTTTTTTTTCTTTTTTTTTTTGGCAAGCATCATAAGAGCACTAAGCTGTATCAACAGTGGTGTGCTAGGTGATCTAACAGCAATGTGTATCCAGGGCCATGTTCATCTGGTGGGGGAGGTGAATCGCTCTTTGGTTCCCAGTGTAAAGACAGCCTCTTCTCCACCAACCCCTGCAGAATATATGTAAGGGTGAAAAACACTATGACCTGTTACGATTCCCAAACTTACAGTAACCTGATAGAAGAATGGTAGAAATTCAGAGCAGAGAAGGACATTATTTTGCAGGTGAAGAAATGACCTTGCGTGTGGCCTGTCCAGAGTCACAGAGCTAGATGGCAGCAGAGGCATTCCTGAATCTGTCTCTTGGACAGAGTAATAGGTTCTTAAAATTTCACTGTGCTTGGGGCACCTGGGTGGCTCAGGTGGTTGAGCGTTTGATTTTTAGCTCAGGTCACGATCCCAGGGTCATGGGATCGAGCTCCATGTTGGGCTCTGCACTGAGTGTGGAGCCTGCTTCAGATTCTTTCTCTCTCCCTCTGCCCCTCTCCCCTGCATGCTCTCTCTCTCTCTCTCCAAGTAAAATTTAAAAAATTATCACTGTGCTTGTCTTACAAGTCTTATCAATCTTAAAGACTGGAAGAGAGAGAGAGTGTGTGTGGAGGGAGATTCTAGAACAAGCAGGGTAGGGATGAAAGAAATTAGTCATTACTTATTTTTGTTTTCTCTGAATTTTCTCTACATTCGTGGGCTTCAGATGGTTTATTGAGCCCACTATTTAAACACTTCTCTCAAATAGGTAGATCATAAAATACATTGTTCTAGTGCTTCGTAAATCATATTATATGGGGAACATGTGAAAGTTCTATATGAACAGAGGCCATCAAAATTTAAAATCCACTACATGAAATTGAACATATAAACAGTTATTCCTTCCTGCATGATCCGTTTAACAAAGTCTCATGAACATTCGTTTAATGGGTCTTGGGGAAAAAGATTATTCCAAATATGTCGAAATATTTCTTTGTGTCCATATTCACTCTTTTCATGACATGATATTACCGGGTAGATAGTCACTGAATGCCTCCCTCTAGAAAATCTTTTACCCCGAACTCAGTAATCATGAGTTGCTGACGAGTCAGGGTTTCCATAAACTCATTTGCTTCGCTGAAGACGTAAGCCTGAAACTTCCAGATAGACAACTGGACTCCAGACTGTGATGCCCATCTCTCTGGAACTCTCTGTGGCCTTAAGCAATGCAGACACCATGCATGTTGACTCTGGCTAATTGGGCTGCATCTACTATAATGCTGAGGAGACCTTCTCAACCTGTCATACATCTCTGAGTTGCACTAGGTTTAGTTAGTGATTGCACTACATTGTCATTCAAACATAGGTCCCCATGACAGGAAAACCATCTGGTTTCTTCATCTGACCTGTGGTCACATCATTCCCATGGAGGTATGCCCAGTCACCTCATAGGAGGGCAAGGATTCTGAAAACTACACTGCATTGAGGGAGACTGTCACTGATGTGAGGAGAATGGTCAAAACGGCCACCTTGAGATTTTGTGCGATCAGCCACTGGAGAACAAAACAAAGCTCAAACAAGTTACTATTGCTTTTTTGTAGAAAGATAATTTCTGCCTAATGGACGGTGTCTCCTTTTCTCCTGCTGTCGGAGGGTAAGCTGTTTTTTAAGCTGTGAATTAATTGTCTCCGGTAGTGACTTCCACTTTCTACCACACATTTTTTAAGTATTTTCAAGGAGACAAGAATGGCACTTGAGAACTGCCATTGGTACTGTGAGAAATAAAGAATATCATTTGCTAAAACCATATTTGTACCCAAGAAAACAAGTTGAAGCTGATTTCTCTCTGTTAAAATCTTGTCACCAAGAATGATGCTTTAAAAAACACAAAGGGCCTGGGTTGTCCAGTCGGTTACGCATCCGACTTCAGCTCAGGTCATGATCTCACACTTCCTGAGTTCGAGCCCCGTGTCAGGCTGCGTGCTGACAGCTTGGAGGCTGGAGCCTGCTTTGTATTCTGTGTCTCCCTTTGTCTTTCTGCCCCTCCCTTCTTGTGCTCTGTCTCTCTCTCTCTCAAAAATAAAGAAACATTAAAAAAACTAAAAAAACACAATAATGCTATCCAGACTAGAGATACTTTCCTTTCTTTGAACTTTGTGTCAGGGGGAAAACCAAAAACAAGCAAACAACAACAACAACAAAAAAAAAAAAAAAAAAAAAAAAAAAAACAGAAAAAAACCCAACCAACCAACCAACAAGCAATAAATAAAAAACTGGAAGGGTATGGATCGATCTTAAATATCCTAAAGGAAATGTATGCTAAGTCACTCACCCAAATTATATTGATCACAGAGGCTTCACTAGACTGTCTCATTAGTTTATTAGGTCAAATTAAATAAAGAGACAGCCTAAATGAATCACACATAGCCAGTTTGGGGAATAACAAATATATTGTGGATGAGAAAATTAGCTCCACGTGACGTCCACAGCCACCATATGTAAAACGCCTATTATTTGTCCTGTCTCTTTGAAAATCATTTTATTGGAATGTATCGGCTAAGCTAAAACACATGACCATCCTTCTTGGAACATGAAAGAAACCACTGAAGAGAAGTTGCTGCCCAGCCCCCACCTCTAGCCTGTGAGTGCTCTGGGAAAGCAGCCCGAAGGATTTTTTTTTGTTTTTTAATCAGTGTCTATGTAACAGCAAGCGCATCACATGCACCCTGAACCATTAGCTGCCTCTGTCTGAAAGAATTTGGTCAACATTTAGGAATTCACTTAATGAAAGACTAGCCTATTAAAGCTCTGCTGGCCAGAGGAGAGGATGGTGTCTTTCTTTCCAACTTCCTGGAACACTACAAGGGATGCTGGGTAGTTCCTTCATGTGATGTAGCCCAGGCCCTGGACAATAAGCCAGCATTGTGGCTTGAGAACATGTACCTCTTTGCTGTGGATCTCAGGCTTGGTTTCCAGGATGCCGTTTACTTTGTACACCGTGCCATCAGATTGCACACTTCCCTTAACGCCTAAGGGGGAAGTTGCCCCTGAATGTGCTGTCGGGTAATCTCCTCTCCTAACGAGGGAGTAGAGCTACGACCCAGCAAAGTATCCAGGTCACCAGAGAGAATGCCCCTCAGAGGCCGTGTGCTGTGAATCTTTTTTTTTTTTTTTAATTTTTTTTTTCAACGTTTATTTATTTTTGGGACAGAGAGAGACAGAGCATGAACGGGGGAGGGGCAGAGAGAGAGGGAGACACAGAATCGGAAACAGGCTCCAGGCTCTGAGCCATCAGCCCAGAGCCTGACGCGGGGCTCGAACTCCCGGACCGCGAGATCGTGACCTGGCTGAAGTCGGACGCTTAACCGACTGCGCCACCCAGGCGCCCCTGTGAATCTTTGTCAAAGAGTACCTCCTGCAGGCTAATGCTAAGGGAGCATTTCCTCCAAACTTGCTTTTGAGGACTGATTGGGTGAATGAGAAGGTGGATTCAACAGAGAGGAAATCCCTTGACCAAAGAAGCTACATAAAATTATATGAATGGTGTTTTCATAGGATTGAGTGTGGCGTGGGGGATTTTCCCAGAGGTATTCTTACTTAAATTCCCTCTTTTCATTGGCAAGTACTTTTATTAATTTTAAACCATCTTGATTATTACTGAAAGTAAGTAAGAATAGTATTATTATTGAATCTCATAATCAACACAACAGCAGCAAACTTTCATGAATGCTATTTATAATTTGGCTACATATAACTAATGTACTAAGAATTTTCTGTGTAAGATTGCATTTGATATGCCCAACAAGCCAATGGGATAAGTACTATGGCTAACTCATTTTGCAATTAAGAAAAAAGAGGCATGAAAACAATTGTTCCTAATCACAGAAAACTGTTGTAATTCCGAAGTCCTTACTCCTAATCATTGCACCATAGCCTCAGAGAGCCTTCAAAGAGATCTTTTGCCTGGATGATAGCATTCAGTAAAAGAACATCAGTAACTCTGTTAAAGATAAAAATTACACTTTTGAAATAAATGCAATTTTATTCCAACTTCTAAAGAATCCAAGGCATACGTTTCCTCCATAACAAGTCTATACATATAAGGTGAACAAAAAAATCTCATTAAGTAACACAACTGATTACTGCTGACGTGGAGTGGAAGAAAAGACCTGGAAAAGCAGGAGAAACTGAAGGGTGGTGGTGCTAGGTGACCGATATGGCTTCTATTCTTTCTAAGGTAGAGAGCCATGTCTCTGAGAGCTAACATAGTTATGTGTTTACTATGGAAAACGCTAGCGCTGATGATAGCCAAAACTGGGTCTCAAACCAGACAAACGCGGAAGTCTGTGTAGTTCTATCTAGCCATGAAAGAATTGAGAGAAATTTTTGCAATGGAAATTTGGGATTTCAAGGTGCTTTTAAAGATAATAGAGGCAGTGCCTGGGTGGCTCAGTCAAGTGTCTGACTCTTGATTTTGGCTTAGCTCACGATCTCACCGTTGTGAGGTCAGGCTCTGTGCTGAGCGTGAGGCCTCCTTAAGATTCGCTCTCTCTCTGCTCCTCTCCCCTGCTCATACTCTTTCTCTGAAACTAGAAAAAAATAAAAAATTTAAATTTAAAAAATTAAAAAAAAATTAAAGATGATCTACAACAGACTATTTTTTAGATGAAAATCAGACTCAGAGAAGTGATACTATATACCCAACCACACAGATTTCTAATGGCAAATACTAATTAGAACCTAAGTCTTTTTTAAAAATTATTATTATTAAATTAAAATATGTGTAAAAAAAGAAGCCTCAGTGACTAATGTATAGAAGTATACTCAAAAAATATTGTCCTTGCTGCTGGCCTTCTAAATTATGATCCTGTGCCCATTATTTCAATCTGTGACTGCTTGTTAACAAGCAATGAGTAAGCAATTATTTATTGAATGCATTTTCTATGTAGAATGTGATAATATCAGATTCTTTCTAAGTGGAACTGCTCCAAAGCCCAAAAATAGAAGAGCTAATGAGGAACTCTCAGCTCTGCCAGAGACCTTAAGACAAAGATAAAAAAAAAATCTGTCTCTCTACATGGAACATGATGGAAGAATAAGACAATTATTTGATAATTTAGATTTTAAAATGGCCAGCGATCAAAGCAGGCGTTCATACGCTTTTGGGAAGATTGCTTGGTTTAAAATTTCCAAAAAATTTTTGGACTCTGTTTCTAGCTTTATACTTTTCATTACAGCTTATCTATGAATCATCAAAGGTCTCCAGATAATATTACTGAGCAAAAGTGGACTGACAACTCCTAAATCTAAAATCATTTATAGATTCAAATCAAATCTTCACCCATAGTAACACACACAACTCTTTCCCTCCTATTTTGGAAAGTCTTGGTCACATGTGTTTATTGCCACAGACCTTACAAAGACAGCTGGATGACTAGTTTACAAAATTAAATCTTTCTGGGAATACCATCGCTCACATTAAAAATTCCATAAAGGATCACTCTGAAAGGCTGTTTTGTTCCATTGATTGATTGTCCACAGCAATCTAGTCTCCAAATAATTAACCTGACTGACTTTGATCTGTTGCTACAAGTTGAATTCATGTTAAAAAATCTAGCCATTTTG
Source organism: Puma concolor (assembly GCF_028749965.1). NCBI lineage: Eukaryota > Metazoa > Chordata > Mammalia > Carnivora > Felidae > Puma > Puma concolor. Next base: position 19,855,626 of record NC_141671.1, read on the forward strand.
TGAAGTCCTTGTCATTATTTCTTCTTTATATTAGAAAACTGAAAATACTTTACCTCCAGGGATAAAATATAATATTAGCTCTTGTCACTTACAGTTTTCAACATCTTTCATCTGAGCGTTACAAAGTTCATTTTGAGTGAACTTTATTTATATATAAATGAACTTTAATGATTAAATTGAGAAAGTTAAATTTGATTCTTATTTCCTTTTTCTTGTGATTACAGCTACATAAATAATTAGCTTTATTTTCTACTATAACTTTAGAAGAATAAAGAAGAGTGGGAGGAAAAACCTCTCTGCTCATCTTTCTTATTTTTTATGATGAAAGCATATGTGGAGAAACAAAGAATTGGATCTTCTTGGGACAGAAATAGTCTTTGCTAAGTAGGGAGCATCTGGGGGACAACAATATCCCCTCCCACACCTCACAACCACATGCATATACAGACACCCACATACTTACACATAGAAGGTTTAGGGAGCTTCTTCCCTTAGTGGAAATTGTGGGAAAAGGGGGGGGAAACAGAAGAAACAGGCTTTACATACCAGATAAAGTATTTTCACATTCAATATAATTGGGTAAAAAAATACCCCACCGACATATGTAAGTTAATGGAGACCATTCAGAGTATTAAAGCCTGCCTGAGTTTAAGAAATCAATCATAAAAATTGATAATAATTTTATACAAATTTGTGAAGTACAGAAGTTTCTTTATGCTGAACGGAGCTGCACATGCTAGAACAAGAAAATCCTAAACTAAGATTTTTCCCATTAATTAGTATATCAATATGAATACATATTAATTATCATTGTTACACATTAATAATGATACCATCTTTGTCTCTGAAAGTTTGTTTATCAATATGCATTGTATAGATTATCTAAGCACCAGCTACCAGTAATTAACATAACTTGCTAATGAATGGCACGTATTTCGACAAAATCACGATATTTTTCTTTTGTCACATGTAGCTGTCAAATCTGTTTTCAGGTTTTAGTAGTTTAATTTCTTTTAATGTTTCCATAGAAATAACATTAACACGATGATAGATTAGAGGCAATAACATGATATCTCTGACATGCAGTAGAATTTATCTTCATCACATGTCTGATAATATCCTCTTATTGTGTAATGAACCCTGCTATTTGTATCTATCATACTTTTACTCATTCATCTTCTTAGCTACTAAAGATAGAATTCTCATCCCCAGTCTGTTATAAATGCAAATTCATACTCCTCTATGTGCCCGTCATTATTTGTGGTCATGTAATAAATTGGCTCTTCATATGCCAGTTCAAGTGTCATTAGCTGGAATGCATATATATGATGATATAGAAACTGTTTATGTATCAATAATCCCAGATGCAGGAGAAATTATTGTAATTAATCTTTTTGGCCTGTCTGCAAAATGTTGAGAACTGCAAACACCTTTCTGATAAAAACACATGGTAGGTAGAAACTCTAAGAGAAGCATGTGAGTGGGATAGAAGCTCCGTGGTCTACTTTGGTCAGAAGTTTTCTGAGAGATCCAATTTGAAATCTTTCCTTTCCCTTTTCTCTTCCTTCTTGTCCTTAAACTTTCACTATATTTATTCTAGACTTGCTTTTGGCGGGCAAAAATGGAGAAGAAAGCAGACAGTACATATGTATGCTTTCTGGAATTTAAGATATTTAATTCTAATTCTAAATTTGTTCCCAGCTCACACGGGTTTGTTGTTCATGCCATTTATTCTCAATGATACCATGACCTTCATCTTTCAATGAAAGAGTAGACCTAACAAGCCAAAGGTACTGTGCTGCAAGAGATATGTAAGTCTCTTAGAAATATAATCATAAAAATACTTGACTCGCAACCTTTGTAGAGCCTACTTTCTGGATGAGGAGCCAGGGAGAGACACAATTTTTACTCAATGTTATAGGTTAAGTCAAATTAATATTATGCTCATTCAACAAAGAACTACCAAAGACCTATGATAGCACCCAGGAACAAGTTAGAGTTAAGAAAATGATTTCATCACAATGTATCCAACACTAACACAGTTAGAACAGCTATCCCCTCTGACAAAGGAATGACTAATAAAAAATAGCTAATTTTGTTGATATTGCTGGACGATTCTCAGAGGAAACCTTTTGCTATGAATATGTGTTTGCCAGAAGAGAATGGCAGAGAGGAAAAAGCAAGTACCAAGGGTTGGGGGAACTTGGAAAAGCTTTTAGAATATATGTAAGGTATGGGTACAGTGAGATAAAGGGCAGAGAAAAGTTTGGACAAATCTCCTGGGGAAGATAACCCAAATGGGTCATTTACTTGTGTAACCTTCTAAGAATGGATCAGATGTTTATAGCTTATACGGTTAGAAAATTGGTGATGGGATTACTAATGACATACTATGGGAAGAATCATACTTGAGAAAGAAAATAATGAAATGTGGAGGTTAAAACAAAAACTGCAATACATCCAAGGATTGGGGAGGGGCATCCTGGCAACTTGAGTCTAAATCTTCTCAGTCTAAATCTTTTCTTTGATTCAGAAAAGATTGAATCAAAATGTGCAGAATGCTAAAAAAAAAATGCATTAGCCAATAATTTTATACCAAATTAAGATCTTCAAATATATATTCTATGGACTGAGGTTTTAAACACAAGAACTATTGGAATATGTTTTACATCATGTTACTGGATGAAACTATTGGAAAATAAAATCCAACACAGCAAGAAATTAAAGATAAACTTAAATACATGACAGGGTAAACTAAACCATTTTATATATATATATATATATATATATATATATATATATTTTTTTTTTTTTTTTTTTTTTTCCTACATCTGAGACAAATACTAAAATAAGGATAGGAGTAAACAAATGGAATATAAATGCTCTATGCTATGACAATATAAAAATAATACAGCTAGCAAAAATACAAGAAGATGAGAGAAGGTATAAATAGAATAACCATGCTGATTGCCAAATGTTTAAGAGCTAATAACCATGGAAAAGTCTGGGAATATTTAAGATTACATTCCTATTTATTTAGCTGAGTTGTGAAAAAGAAGGAATACAAAAACAAAAGCAAACATATCTAAAGACAGAAGAACAAATAAATTAATGTCTTTGAAAACAAACAACAAACCCAGGAAAGCAGGTGTACTGAAATTAAATAAAACCTGGTTTTAATAATAATAAATAATAATAATAATAATATCTGTCAATAAATTAATCATAGAAGGAAGAAAGCACAAATACATAAAAGAAGAAATGATAAAGGGTAAATAACCTTAGGATTAGTTTCAAGAAAATCTATTTTACTTAGTTCATGCCAATTGAATCTAAGCCATAGATGACAGGGACACTTTCTAAGGAAAATACGATTTATCAAACTGACTTCCAAAGACACAGAAAGTTTAAACAGGTCAATTTTCTCTGGAAGAAACAGAAAGTTTTATAAGACCAACCTCTCACCCCCACCAAAAATCACTAGGACCATGTGATACAAGGACAGAACCATGTGATTCCAGTTAGATTTTTAGGGAATTTATAAATGTAATTTATCACATCAAAAGATCTGAGGATAACAATCACAATCACAATTCCATACACGGTATAGGACACAACATCTGTGTTCTGCTCATGGGCCCTCCGATGTCTTTTTATCACTTCGGGGTCTCCTGCTGCCCACGAGTTGTGCTTTCAACACGCAGGGAATGCTACTGGTCTTCAGAGCCCTGTCTGTGGGTGCCTGGAGTCACTTTGCACAATTTCACAGAGAACTGAAGGTGCCTGTGAGTTCCTACTCGCCTCCCTCAGGATGACCCCTGTGGTCATTAACTAATGATTTATAAAGTTTAGGAATACGAAAGTCTGTTTTTTACCTCAGATTGGGACAACTCTGAGTCAATTTACACGCCAGAGTTGCCCTCCAAGAAATGGCTGACTTTCTTGCAGAGTCGACCTCTGCCAGGCTATTGTCTGTGATCACACTCTGGCTTGCTTCTTCCCCCTTCTCTGCCCTGCTCTCCTCATGCCAGAAACGAAAGGAAAATCTCATGTCATCATAAAATATAACTTTCTCAGTCAAAAGCCAGCATCATACTTGGGAATGGAAAAGCCATTTGCTAAAGGCAGGAATTAGACAATGATATTCATTATCAGTGATATCATTTTATAGCGATCAAAGTATTAGCCAACAGCATCATACAAGAGAACAAAATTAGTGACATACAAATCGAAAAGAAGATAAAACAACATTTATTCACAGATGATCTCATTGATCTAAAAAACCAACAGAATCGACTGAAAACTTACTACAAACAGACTTTATAAGAAGTGTAGAGATGCAGGAAAAATTCCTGAGAATGAAGAGTTTTGAGGATAGAATTTCCTTCCCAGTTGTTCAAACACCAGGAATGTCCAACAGTTCTCATGGGGTGCTGATGATATAGGAGCAGGCAGAGACCAGTGGGACTGAACAAAAAATCCAGGAATAGACCCATGCACACAAGGAAATGCAACATAAAGGAAGGATCTCAAATGAATCAAGTACAGGTGGGTATTTAAATAATTGATTTGGGGGAAAGTAAGTGATCATTTGGGGAAAGCAAGATAAAATTGGAATTGTATCTTACTCTGTGAACAGGATAAACTCCAAGTGGATCAAAATTTAAAATGTAAAAAATGAGGGGCACCTGGGTGGCTCAGTTGGTTGAGCGTCTGACTCTTGATTTTGGCTCCGGTCATTATCCCAGGTACATTTTCTTGTGAATCTATATTTATTTCAGAATCAAAAGTTTTGAAAAGCACGTAGAAAGGAAAAACTAATAAAACCAGAGGAATAAATGAACAAGACCGCCATTATAGTTGGTGTTTTTCACACTGCATCTCAGTAACTAATGAAATAACTAGAGATAAGGTGAGTAAGAACAAAGACGTGAACAAAACTTAAACCACCCTGATTTAATTGATAGTTTTAGCACCCAACACCCAACAACTGCAGAATCCACAATTTCACGTGTACATAGAACATTCACATGACAGAACACGTATTGGGCTGCAAATTATATCTTAATAAAGTTCAAAATATTGAAATTTTCTAGGGTATGTTCTCACATTAATAGTTTACTGCTATTTTGATATATTTTCCCATACACACACCTAGACAAGTTTTAATCAAATTTAATTGGAAAAGAATATATATATATATCCATTTGCATTTATACATGTATATGCACAAAATCACCTTATAATTTACTTTTGAAGAGGAAGTTAGTTATCAAGTGAAGCATGATAATAGTAGGCACTTTTGCTTCACTTTCTAATATACTTCTTTTTGTGAAATATATGTAATAGCAACTATTTCAGTCAACTTTAAATCTATCTATATTTAGATATATATATTTAACAAAATAATATATATTTTATATGTAATACATAAGTATATATTTAGCAAAAATAAAATTTTTGCTTTGCATTGGTAGTCATTGTCGAATTACAAACTGTTAATATTTTATCATCGTTGAAATTACTATTCTTGCTTTTAAACGTTATAAAAGTAATTTCATTGAAGATACACTACTAATAGTCGTAATCTTTTTTGCTCATAATCTATATACACTGAAAGCTAGTTTATAAAATACACGGCACTTATTTATAACACCCTCAAAATGATAAAGCCATAACATGCTATTTAAAAAGCTGAACTTTTTAGATGTCTATTTCAGGAAGTTAGGAGGCTTTATGAAAAAGAAAATAAATAATTGTAATAAATCAGCATCCAAATGTTCCTTGAAAGACCCCAGGATTCAGAACCATACAATTAAATTACAGAGAGAGAGAAAGAGACTGAACAGAATCTTGTGGCATAAGTCTTTAGCCTTTGTCTTGGCTGTCGTGATAATCCATTGCCAAACAGTATTTTCTACACTACAGCAACACTATAGCAAGTATTGATGTATCATTTTCTCCCTGGCAAAAAATAGTTTGCTTTCTCTCTGGTTGCTATGTATATGAAACATGTTTTTAAGGTTTCCTGGGCTTGCAACCAGATCCATAAGTATCCATCATCGGGATCATTAGTGTATTTTTTTTTCCTGCCCTGGTTTCCAGGTCCCACCTGTTTCATACCAAAATTAATCCCAACCTTGATCGTGTTCTTTTTTTTTTATTTAAAAAAAAAATACGTTTATTCATTTTTGAAAGACAGAGAGAGACAGAGCACAAGCAGGGGTGGGGCAGAGAGAGAGGGAGACACAGAATCTGAAGCAGGCTCCAGGCTCTGAGCTGTCAGCACAGAGCCTCACACGGGGCTCGGACTCACCAACCGCAAGATCATGACCTGAGCCGAAGTCGGATCCTCAACCGACTGAGCCACCCAGGTGCCCCGATTGTGTTCTCAATATTTATTAGTTTTTCTAAACTTGTTCTTTAGTAAGAAGCAATAACCCAATTATACTATGTAATACTCCATTTCTCAATTTATGTTGCAAAATATATTAACATATATAGCATAGAAAAAAAATTTTTTTTCAAATAAATGACTCTTTCTTAGGCACTGCCTTCTCCTTCTATGGCATTCTTAAAACCAGAGAAGCAACCCCAACTATCCTGCATTCATATTGACAGTAAGAAGTTGGAGAGACCCGTGGTTGAAGATTACTGAGAAATGTGCTGCTATTTAAAATCTCTTAAACAGAGTACAAGTAGTTTGTCTACACACATAAAATTGTTGAGGAACCAAGGTCATTGCCCAAACAATGAAAACACTAAAGTTTACATTTGAGGGGAAAAAAAATTTACGATTCAGATTTCTAATATACAGTCTTTATATTGTATGATACTAAATCCACTTTCCATTTCCTTTGCGTGCTATTTGGCTAGAAGAAACTGCTGTCCTGCTTTTTCCAAACTTGAAGAGATATCTTGAGCTTCAAGTCAAATAAATCAAGGCTTTTCTTCTTAAATATACCCCCCCCCCCTTTGGAAACACTTGTAAAATTATTTTTTTATAAATTTGAAATAATTGGTTACAATTTTGTTTCAAAGCACACTTGTTTGTGGTTCACTATTTTCTTATATGGAAGCCAAACGAGTGGTTGAAAAATTTCCTGATTGTAGAAATAAACCAGGAATTGAAAAGTTAAATCCTCTTTTTAACTCTTAAGCCACTGGGTGGCTCAGTGAGTTAAGCATCTAACTCTTTCCTCTAAAAAAAAAAAAAAAAAAAAAAAAAAATAGTGTTTATTGTTGAGAGAGAGAAAGGGGGGGGAGAGAGAGCGGGGGGGGGGGGGAGAGAGAGGAGTGCAAATGGGGGAGGGGCAGAGAGAGAGGCAGACATAGAATCCTAAGCAGGCTCCAGGCTCTGAGCTGTCAGCACAGAGCCGGATGCAGGGCTCAAACCCACGAACCATGATATCATGACCTGAGCTAAAGTCAGATGCTGAACCCACTAAGCTACCCAGGTGCCTCTAGCATCCAACTCTTGATTTCAGCTCAGGTCATGATCTCAGAGGTTCATGAGTTCAAGTTGTATCTGGCTCCTCACACAGATAGTGCAGAGCCTCCTTGAAATTCTCTCTCCTTCTGTCTCTCTCTGCCCCTCCTGCACATGCTCTCTCTCTCTCAAAATAAATAAATCAACTTAAATAAATCAATTTTTAAAAAGTAAAAAAAAAAAAAAAAAAGAAAAATGGAACCATCTTCTTTTTTCCCCTTGAACATCAATTTACCAAAGAACCATATCAGGATTTTGTTTTCTGTTCTGTTACCATCTAACTGCATGCTTGGAGAAATTTATTGTACTTCTAAATTGTGGTTGCCCTAGGAAACTTACCAAAAAAAAAAAAAAAATCCAACTACAGCCAGAGCTGCTAGAGCTATTCCCAGAACTCACATTTGAGAAGGGTCTTCACGGAAGCTCAGAGAACACCTGTCGAGGATGTCTTCACCTTTCTTCTGGGCACACAACCTTCTTCACTATAGAACTCAAGGTAATCCAAAAGGGGAAGACCAGGTAGTAAATCATAAACTTTTATAATTTATTAAAGGGAAAGCTATAGCTGTAGAATGTTTCATTTTAAGCAAAGCCTAAAGAAATCCAACATCAATGACATGGAACCAGTTTTTGAATTGAGCTCTGAGAACGCATTGTGATTTGCATTCATGTAAATACCTACATTTTTTCGTTAACTGAACTGATTTAACTGCTAATTAAAACTAGTTAGTAAGCACAATGCAAAATTAATTAAACCATTTAGTAGATAGATTCAAATTAGGCGAAGCAATGCATTGGACACTATCAAAGTAAGCACAACTACTTGTCATCAGGCAAAATAGTTCTTAGGGTAAGTGCTTTCCTTAGGGGGCAATGTGAAGGCATAAAGTATCCTGTTGATGATATGATCTTTTATTAAGCAAATGTGTGGAATTCAGTTTATCTTGAAAATGAGAAAACTTGAGTCTCATGGTTGTTTAATAATCATTAAGAAAACTAGGGGCGCCTGGGTGGCTCAGTCGGTTGAGCGTCCAGCTTCATCTCAGGTCATGATCTCACCGTTTGTGAGTTCGAGCCCCACGTCTGGCTCTGTGCTGACAGCTCAGAGCCTGGAGCCTGCTTCAGATTCTGTGTGCCCCTCTCTCTCCACCCCACCCCTGCTTGTGCTCTGCCTCTCTCTCTTTCAAAAAAAAAAAAAAATGAATAAACATAAAAAAAATTAAAAAAAATAGTCATTAAGAAAACTTGTGAAATGGGTACAGAATTTATAGTAAAATGCATCATTTTTTGAGATTTTATGAAGGCAAAATTTTAAGCCACATGCTACAGAAATATTGCTTATTTCACCTAAAGAAAGAAATCAGCTGGACTCTCAGCCCTCAATCTTTCAATTCCAGACAGTCTTTTATTATTTAGTAATAATCCTCTATTTAAGAGGTGACTACTTTATTTGTCAATAAATACATCATTTTGGCACTCTGGACATTCTATATTTTCGTAACTTTTTTTTTTTTTTTTTATCTGACCTTGGGTTATTTTCTTCTTTGAGTAACTTCCCGCAAAGCATATGGGACTTAGTCAAGGGGAAAACAAACACATTGCCCTTAATGCTCAAAAATACAAAGGGAGAAATTTCATTTACCTTTTTTGTTTCCCCTATGAATGCTGGTGATTATATCTCTAGACATTCCTTGAATGTCACACTCTGTCACCTTCTGTCACCTCACATGTTCAGGGTAATTATACCTCAGCAGTTTGGGAAGTCATCTACCAATGTGGGCACTACTTGTGATGAGGACTGAGATAATCATATACTAGCTGAAGTACTGAACTGACATATATTACATTACTCTACATTCTCCAAAGATAGTTTATGTACACACACACACACACACACACACACACACACACACTTTTTTTCCTGCTGTGGGTACCATAACTAACATAATTCATATGGCCAAAAAAAATCTTATGACTATTTAAAAATAAAACAAAAACAATACTGAGTATGATTTACCATAACCAAAACAAAATGACCCTTTTAAGATACATTAACCTGAATTTAAGTTCAACAGTTTATGTTTTGCACACTCCTGTTAGGATTTCTCAGGCCACTCAAAGAAGCTTCTAAGTGAACTTCCGTACAACTGGAGTTAGAATGTGCAGATCATAGAGGAGCCATGGACAAAGAACCAGATTCGCTGTGATCAACATAATAAATCCTGAAAGAAGGAATTTTGAATCTATAACTAAAATATATCAAGAACCAACCAACTCATTTCACGTAAATGAAACCTTGTATGTGGTTTCCTTAGCCAGAGAAGAAAATGCTGTTTGACTAGTCACAACGTAACTATTAGCAGATTTCCTCACTGTGGAAAATGTTGGCCATAGGGTCTTGTACTCTACATGTGATTCCCTCCAGACCATGAGACAGATGTTGAGGCTTTCAACTACCCAAAATAAAGCTTGGCCCTGAAGTGTATCCCCTATCTTCTGCCATACAGTCAGGTATCTTGGCTTTGCCATACTTGATTTATACCATAAGACTAAGCCAAGAAATGAGGATTCGTAGGAATATACAGTAACTTTTATTCCAGGTGTATAATACCTCCTAATTCTGGAATTTTGTTTGGAGTAGTGTAAGTGGAAAATGGGGACAATATATCAGATTTGAATCTGAGCTACCCGGACATGCACATGTAGGTCCCTCCAAATACATCTATAACATAAAACTGAGGGCACTAATGCCAAAAGGCTGTAATTTCCTTAAATATGCTTTGAAATCGCAACATATGTTAGAGAGGTAAGTGAGCTGTTTCTTCTTCTTCTTCTTCTTCTTCTTCTTCTTCTTCTTCTTCAAGAAAGAGGTGGGGGGCGGGAAAAGGGAGAGAGAATCTTAAGCAGGCTCAGCACAAAGCCCTACACTGGGCTCGATCTCACCATCATGAGATCGTGACCTCAGCCAAAATCAAGTTGAATGGTTAACCGACTGAGCTACCTAGGTGCCCCACCTGTTCCTTTTTCTATCCTAAGAAAGTATTGAGTGTTGGTTTAAGTTAAGTTATCCACAATGACTTAATCCACAATCAGTAACCCTAATGAAAAGAGACCTAAGATAATAATCCTCAGGGAAATTGACAATTGACAAATGGTAAGTGTTCTAACCATATATTTAAAGAAGGATCCTGCTGCATCTGTGCTAAGCAATCATCTCAGTGGCTCCATTCTGCGTGTAATCAGTTATCACACTTTCTTGCTCCTTAGAACTCTTTATTCCTTAAAGGATAGGGTTTCAGAGCCAAGAAACTCTGAACCACGCCCATGAGGCATGTGCCAGACCTTACAGAAAGTGGCTGAAATTGACTTCCTTTACCTAGAGTAGAATTTTTCTCCATAGGGTGATAGTTCTTTTTCTTTTGCAAATGGCAAAAAACTAACTCAAATTCTACCTTAAGTGGGCTGGGGGGGTGGGGGGGGGGAGAGGGAATGCATTGGTTCACTAATAACTACAGATGCAGCATATCCTTTAGGTCCTACAGGATCCAGGCTCAAAGAACATAATCAGGTGTTTATCTCCTGTCTCATCACCCCCCTGCCTGCCATCAATCTCTCCCTCTCTCTCTCTCTCTCTCTCTCTGTCTCCGTCTCTCCCTCCTTTTCATATTTCTCTCCAGCTTATTCAGCTTTTATTTGCTGTGTAAATCATGGTGTGCTTCAATCTCTCCTGTAGTCCGAAGGACCGTAATCTTCAGAAGAAAGGGAATCTCTCTCCTAGCATCCAATGCTAATTCCCTCTAGGGTCTTTTGATAAAGAATCCTGGGTAATGTGCCCATCTCTGTGGTGAGGATTATAGGATTGACCCCTGGGTTGACACTCGCTCCTACCCCTGGTAGGAGAAATTCCCCAAGCCAAAGAAAGCTCTGATATCACCTGAAGAGCCAGGAATGCCAAGTAACAATAAAACAATAGGTGTTTATTGCAAAAGGATTTTGACAGCTGAGGACGCAAAGCATTAAACAAATGAAGAATTTGGAAATATTCAATGCAAAGAACATAAGGAGAAAGATAAATGGTTTTCCTGGGACTTTGATTCTGGTTTTGATTCTGCTGCTAACGATAGTAATGATATCTTTGTCCTTTCTGGGTCTTCCTTAGGTTATAAATGGTAACTTTGCTTATATGGATTCTCACCCCGTTGTGGTACATCTGTCGTGCCAACAGAAAGATGGGGGGGAGCTCATGTCTTCTACTCTGTTCAAACTCTTGTGGTGAAAGCTTAGCATTAAAATGTTAAGATATATTCTAAGCTCACTCTTCAACTCTCTGACTTTCAAAATCATTAAGAGCCCACATATAATTCTTGTTGCATTCACTCTTTGCTAAAACATTCTACCTTAGGCTAGTAAGAGAGACAGACGCAGACACACACACACACACACACACACACACACACACACACACAAGAACTCCATGCTCACAGAAACTCACAGCAATGTGTTTAGAAAACTTAGGCGAAAAACTCACAAAGATTGAGTCATTCTTTGTTTTTCAAGCATATTTTATTTTAGCTAGTGTTATGGGCTGAATTGTGCCCCCCCCCAAATTCCATATGTTGAAATCCTAACGCCCAGTACGTCAAAATGTGAAGGTACTGAGTCTTTAAAGAAGTAATTATGGATCAGTGAGGTCATTTAGGGAGGGCCCTAAAACAATATGACTGATGGCCTTATAAAAAGGGGAGATTAGGACACGGTAGGACACAGACACCCAAAGAAGGAAGACCAGACGAAGACAGAGGGTGAAGATAGCCATCTTTAAAGCCTAGGAGAAGGGCCTCAAAAGAAATCAACACCAACACCTTGATCTGGGACTTTTAGAGTCCAGAACTGCAAGGAAAGCATTTCTGTCTTTTCACCCCCCAGTTTGTGGTAATTGTGACAACAGTTCTAGCAAAGCAATATAGCCAGTAATTATAACAATGGGAAATTATTTCCAAACTTAGAAAAATTGCTTGTAATGCATGTTATAGGTCTCATTTTTGGTAAAATCTGCATAAGTACGCTATTAACTCTATTACAAAATAGGAAAGTGCTTTAAGTCATGTAAGGAGATTATATACATGAAATGTCAGCAAACTACCACGTTTCAAGCAACATAGAGTAAACTTATGTCAATATGGTTTATAGAAAACTAGTTTCTCATTAATGATATGTTATGGTTATATTTGTACCTGCAGAATTCAATTACTCTACTGTAACTGCTATGATTCATCCAAAGAAGGTTCTGGGCTGCATACATTTTTTGGATGGATCTGACTAAATGTTGCAAAAAGACACAAATCCATAAGCTTAAAATCTTAACTCACAAGTCATTGGGTTCGAAGTCAATAGTCTATCCAATAGTCATTGGGTGAAATTTCAGAGGGGGTTTTCAAAGTTGCTCTGACTACAGGATACCTACATGATTGAATGGCAGTTTAAAAGCCAACCACTACCTATACTTAACATTTTATGTGTTCAGAGCAGATATTTCATTTGGCTTGGTTGGTTTCCTTTTATTGGTTTGGTTCAATTCTGTGAACAAAATTGACTGGTAAGTAGGTACAGTTTTATATAAATAGGTTGCCCATTCTTACCTCCTAATTTGGGTTCTTCTAGCCATCAGAAGCCAAGATTCAAATGTCCGTTTTGGGGGAAGAGTGGCACTTTCTCGTCCCACACCAGCGCTGTAAAGGTGGGAGGAGACAGGCATCAATGGCCTGACTTCCGCCCAGAAGCTCTGTGCAGGGCATAACCTTCAGAGATGATGCCAGATTGTCCCCTGCCGCATCCCATCCTGCACATAAAATAAGAATCTACTAAATGTACACTTATGGGATTTTCAGAAGGTCTTTATCCTGCCAGGTATTTCTCCCACATGACTTTTCTTTTTAATTTTTTTTTTTAACATTTATTCATTTTTGAGAGATGGAGAGAGACAGAGTGAGAGCGGGGGAGAGGCAGAGAGAGAGGGAGACACAGAATCCAAAGCAGGCTCCCGGCTCTGAGCTGTCAGCACAGAGCCCGATGCGGAGCTGGAACTCACAGCCAGCGAGATCATGACCTGAGCTGAAGTCAGACGCTTAACCGACTGAGCCACCCAGGCACCCTCTCTCCCCACAATAACTTAAACTTAAGGTTTCACCCACTTTCTGAAATCCTTCATGAATGGGTCACCAAATATGGGAGTTAGGCTGAATTATGGACTAAGAGCCCCGATTCCTGGTACTAGGAAAGAAAAATTTTTAAAGTTAACCTTCATTCCTGGGCCTCAGAATACACTGGCAACAGTGATCTAACTGAATTCCTACATTTGGAAGTTGTAGGGGAGGAAAGATCATTTTTCCTCTCTCCTCCTGAGATCTTAGCTGAGATCCCTATAATAAAAGACAGATTAACTGTATAATACGTATGTACTAACATACTGACCTCACATATACACGAGGGATGTTGAGGGAGAAATGGGTTACTCACAAGGGTGGCTTTAGAATTCCAGATTAAATACAATCTTACTAGGGAAAGGAGAGGGAAGACGCAGGCCCCTCAGGCAAGAGTGAATGATTTTTAAGAAAGATGAGTGGGCTCTTAGAAGAATAGGTCGGAAGGATGATAGTTTTTGACAAATTTGTCTGGGTGTGGTGTGGACTTCTGGTCTCCTGTGACCAGCGTCCATCTTCCCTAGTTGATGAAACTCCCAGGGAGGGGACATAGGACAAAATTGAGTTTCGTTTGCAGGATCTGTCTTTAGGCAGATATGGGGAGCTCAAAGAAAGTCTCTCCCTGCGTTTGCTGTGTTTCAAGTGCCGACAGCTCAAAATGTACCAAAGCGGCATAGTCTGCTGGCCTTCAAGGTCCACATGAGTAAGGGAGGGTCCGAGAGTTCCTTTTTGTAGATATATTTACTTATTTCATTTTCTCAATTTTGATTCTTCTTTTGGTCAGTTGAAACATGAGTATTCAGATAATCCTTTCCGACGAGGGGCTACCATATCTTTGTATAGTGTTAGGGATAGTGAACAATACTTACAGTGACTCCAATAAATAGATTTAACAGTTATTATACAGGTCCAGAGTGACAGATCTGAAATCTTAAAGTCCCCAAATTTCTGGAAACCCAAAGTATTCTCGTTACTCCTTTGGCGGGAACACCTGCCCCAAACTGGCATGAGACCATTTGTGTTCCTTTTTTATTCTACTGAATAAATATATATATGTTTTCACTCTTATGTGGATCCTGAGAAACTTAACAGAAACCCATAGGGGAGGGGAAGGAAAAAAAAAAAAGAAAAAGAGGTTAGAGTGGGAGAGAGCCAAAGCATAAGAGACTCTCAAAAACTGAGAACAAACTGAGGGTTGATGGGGGGGTGGCAGGGAGGGGAGGGTAGGTGATGGGCATTGAAGAGGGCATAGTTTGGGATGAGCACTGGGTGTTGTATGGAAACCAGTTTGACAATAAATTTCATATATTATAAAAATAAAAAATAAAATATTTATGTTTCACTGAAGAATTACTAATGTGTGTGTGTGTGATCTAGAAAGCATTTATAGTATTTATTAGCTTAGCATCTTGCTCAGACGCAACAGCTAATTTAATACGTGAATACACTCACACATTAAGAAGTCACAAAGAAGTCATCGTTTCTGTTCTGGCAACTTAATGTGTTTTTACTGTAGGATGTGAGCCCGGACTCTGAGTCTTAGTAACACGTGCACTGTAGTGATCCAGGGTCTTTCTTGCAAATGCTTCCAAGACCATCCATGTCTGGATTGTTTTTTAATATTCTTTTAAAACCAGGGAAGTTGGGTACCTGGGTGGCTCAGTCGGTTAAGCATCCAACTTCAGCTCAGGTCACGATCCCGCAGTTCATGAGTTTGAGCCCCACGTCGGGCTCTGTGCTGACAGCTCAGAGCCTGGAGCCTGTGTTGGGTTCTATGTCTCTCTCTCTCTCTCTCTCTCTCTCTCTCTCTCTCTCTCCCCCCCCTTCTCTTTGCCCCTCCCCCACTCACACTCTGTCTCTCTCTCTCTCTCAAAAATAAACATTAAAAAAAATAAATACGTAAAATAAAATAAAATAAAGCGGAGAAGTCTCACTGTCCTTCTCTCAAGTGTCCACTAACAATGAATCTAAAAGTCCTGTCTCTGGGCCACAGGGCCCCTCACGAGTGGCCTTGGTTCCTCTTCTCTATCACCAAAGCTCATGACTCATGGTTCTCCACTCTTACCACCCTCTGGTGGTTCCTCACCCCATCCCAGGCACACCTGCATTTGCTGATGCCTCTGTGTAGAAAGTTCTTCTTCTGAATGTTAACATTGCTTCCTCACTCCCTTCACTGGGTCACTGCTGAAATTCCATTTCCTTGGATAGCCCTCCCCAATCTGCCTGAATGGCTTTGCCTGTCACCCCTTTTCTTCTCCGTCCCCTGCCTCCTGCTTTATCTCTCCATATCACTCGTCTCGTTAGCTGCCACCATGTATCTGTGTATGGAACATTTTTTTTTGTTTTTGTTTCGGTTTTGTTTTTAGTGCTTCACTCCTTTAACTAAGATATTAACGTCATGAGAATGAAGGCAAGAAATATCTCTTACCCCACTCTGCATCATCAGAGTCTATAATAGTGCCTGGAAAATAGTAGGTATTAAATAAATTCATCTAATTGGAATAATACTATTTAATTTTATATTTACATTTATTTTTATTTGTATTTACTCTTTGTTTTATTTATCAACATCGCTTATTAAATTACTTATACAATAGAGTACAGAGTTTGTCCTAAGTCAAAATTAATTCCCTCCTCAAACTCTATTCAATTATCAAAATTGTCACCAATTCTAGCAAAATCAAAATCAAACAATACTGCAGTGTATTACAGAGACACGACGTGTTGGATAGGATCTAAAGAGCCAAAGCTGAGGCGCCTGGTTAGCTCTGTCCGTTGAGCATCCGACTCTTGATTTTGGCTCAGGTCTAGAGGTCACTTCACGGTTTGTGAGTTCGGGCCCCAAGTCAGGCTCTGCGCTGATGGTTCAGAAAGCTTTCTTGGGATTCTCTCTCTTTCTCTCATCCTCTCCCTCCCTCTCTCTCTCTCTCTCTCTCTCTCTCTTTCAAAGTAAATAAATAAACATTAAAGAAATAATAATAAAAAAACAAAGAACCAAAGCAACAACAAAAACTGTCACCCCATGGTATTTTCTGCAAAGAAAACCACCCGGGGTTAGCTTTATTCTTTGAGATCATGGTACCTATATATTTTTTATTATTGTTACTCATTAAAAGTCTAACATTATGTGATTACCGTTTCTTAAGTATTTGTAGCTAGCTATATTTTATTATACATCTACAAATCTGTAATAAAATATCATCTTCCTTATCAGTGGCTTCTGCCAACAGCTATCATCTTACTCCTGAGGCACAGGGCAATCTGAAATGCTAAACGTTGATGCATTCTTACAGAAGTTTCCATCTTGCACCCCTTGATAAAATCCCAGGCAACACAAACAATAACAAAGCAATAGCAGGTGTTGCACCTAAGAAAAAGGATACTTTGAAAGAGATAAAGCTTCCAGCCAAGCCGTTTCAAACATGTTTCTTTTCCATTACGGAGTAAGTCAGATGGGGAAACAGGTTGGAGAAATAACTAACTTCCATGTGACAGTTGAAAACACAGGAGACTCACCTTTTTCACAAATCCGTATAAATGCATTGGAAGTCAAGGTTTAGCATGTGTGTGCATGTCAATGAAGACATCAGGGGTAGTTTCTTTGCTCTTTCACTCTGAGAGTTCTTTGCCAAGAAGAAGTGGGTGGGGAGTTTTTTATGATTCCCTCAAAAAATACATAAAAACTGGAAGCAAAACACAGATGACATGAGTCGGCTGGGAGTCTACACAGACCAGAAAAGAGGTACAATTAAACTGCTACTCTGCTCGTGAAATGATTCACTGCCCAAAGTCTACAGGGATATTTCAGAAACACTATTCTTTGCCTCAGTTCTCCACTGAATTTCCTAGTATGAGTAATACCTTTGTCAATCATCATCCTGAATTCTAAGTTGGGTTCTAAAGCAACTGCACAGGGGAATATAAAGGAAGACATTCAACTATAGAGAAAGCCTTGAGGTTTAGGCCTTGAGGCTATAAAACAGAACAAAACAAAGTAAACCAGAGGAATTCCCTAAGTAGTTCAATTCTTTGCTTCAGTGATATAACCAGTGATATAACCAGCATATGGAGCACATTGTGCCCACGAATTAGATCTAATAAGATCAGAGGAACGTATATAAGGAAGAAAGAAGAATCTGGGGGAAAGCTTAGAGGGATTTACCATTGGGTCATTCACATGCCTTAAGAGCTTTACAGAGATCTCTTGTGCTCCATCAGCTACATCTGGGATATTTTATCTTTATTTAGTTCATTGTGGACTAGAAAGGAGGTTATCAAAGACAAGAATGTCATAAAAGTTCTTTAGGATTTCCTCAGTGTCTCAGAGAGTATGTCAGTGTTGCCTTAAAAAAAAAAAAAAAAAAAAAAGGAAAGTATGTGTTACAGTTCCGGGGAAAGGACACAATGCATTATTTTTGCTCTTGTCCAAATTCTGAAATTCCCAGAAAAATTAAGTTGAACCAAGTGCTAACCTAGTAATATCTGGAAACAAACAATCAAAATGCAATAAAAGTAATATGACTAGGTAGGTTATGTTGAACAATATTATTGGCCACTCACAGAAATTTTGATTAACAATTTTCAGCCAAATATAGCATGGGATGAAAAGAAAACTTTTCAAATGTCATTCAGAACCAGCTATTAAGGAGTTTAACTTGGTTGGAAATATAAGATTTCCATTCATTTATAAAACAATTAGAAGAGAATTCAGGTTTGATTTACATAAGGAATATTGAATTGTGTATTATTTTTATTTATTTTCAGGTAAGTTAACATGCAGCATAGTCTTGGGTTCAGGAGTAAAACCCAGTGATTCATCCCTTACATATGACACCCAATGCTCCTCCCAAGAGGTGCCCTCCTTAATGCCCATCACTCATTCAACCCACCCCTCCGGTAACCCTCAATTTGTTCTCTGTATTTAAGAGTCTTATGGTTTGCCTCCTTCTCTGTTTTAATATTATTTTTCCTTCCCTTCCCCTATGTTCACCTGTTGAGTTTCCCAAATGCCACATATGAGTGAAATCATATGATATCTTTTTCTGACTTTCTCTGACTGACTTATTTCACATAGCATAATCCCCTCTACATTGTTGCAAATGTCAAGATATCATGTTTTTCATTGCCGAGTAATATTCCATTGTATATATACCCCACATCTTCTTAATCCATTCATCAGTTGATGGACATTTGGGTCCTTTCCATAATTTGACTATTGTTAATAGTGCTGCTATAAACATTGGGTTGCATGTGCCCCTTCGAATCAGCATTTCTGTATCCTTTGGATAAATTCCTAGTAGTGCAATTGCTGGGTCATAGGGTAGTTCTATTTTTAATTTTTTGAGGAACCTCCATGCTGTTTTCCAGAGTGGCTGCACCAGTTTGCATTCCCACCAACAGTACAAAAGGGTTCCCTTTTCTCCACATTCTTGCCAACATCTTTTGTTTCCTGAGTTGTTAGTTTTAGCAACAACTAAAATTGACTGGTGTGAGGTGGTATCCTATTGTGGTTTTGATTTGTGTTTCCCTGATGATGAGTGATATTGAGCATTTTTTCATGTGTCTGTTAGCCATCTGGATGTCTTCTTTAGAAAAGTGTCTACTCATGTCCTCTGCCCATTTCTTCACTGGATTATTTGTTTTTTGGATGTTGAGTTTAGTAAGTTCTTGATAGATGTTGGATATTAACCCTTTATCTGACGTGTCATTTGCAAATATCTTCTCCTTTTAGTTGCCTTTTAGTTTTGCTGATTGTTTCCTTTGCTGTTGGGAGCTTTTTATCTTGATGAGGTCCCAATAGTCCATTTTTGCTTTTATTTTCCTTGCCTCTGGAGACATGTCAAGTAAGAAGGTGCTGCAGCCACCATACATCATTATTAGAGTACTATTGACTGTATTACCTACGCTGTACTTTTCATCTCCATGAATTTTTTATTTTGTAATTGGAAGTTTGTACCTGGTAATCCCCTTTATCTATTTCATCTATCCCCCTACCCACCTCCCCTCCGGGAACCACTGGTTTGTTCTCTGTATTGAAGAGTCTGGAGGTTTTCGTTTGTTTATTTCTTTTGTTTTTTAGGTTCCACATATAAGTGAAAACGTATGCAGGATTTGTCTTTGTCTGACGTATTTCACTTAGCATAATACCCTCTAGGCCCATTCATGTTGTCACAAATGGCAAGATAGATTTTATTTTATTTTATTTTATTTTATTTTATTTTATTTTATTTTATTTATCTTATTTTATTCTACTTATGATAAATGCCAGTATAGTGAACATGCAGTGTTATATTAGTTCCAGGTGTACAATACTGTGATTCAATAATTCCATACATCACCCAGTGCTCATTACAAGTGCACTACTTAATCCCATTGCCTATTGCATCCATCCCCCTACCCACCTCCCCTCTGGTTACCACCAGTTTTTTTCTCTATAGCTAGAGTCTGTTTCTTGGTTTCTCTCTCTCCCTCTCTCTCTCTCTCTCTCACTCTATCTCTCTGTCTCTCTCTTTTCTTTACTCATTTTTCTTTCAAGACCCCATTCATTTTTCCATTGAGTCATATTCCATTGCATATATATGCCATATCTTCTTTATCCATTCGTCTATTGATGGATACGAGGGCTGCTCCATATCTTGGCTATGGTAAATAATGTTGCAACAAACATAGAAGTACATACATCTTTTTGAATTAGAGTTTTCATTTTCTCTGGGTAAATACTCAGTAGCAGAATTCATGGATCATATAGTAATTCTATTTCAAATTTTTTGAAGAACCTCCATACTGTTTTCCACAGTGGCTACAGCAATTTACATTCCCACCGATAGTGCATGAGGGTTTTTTTTTTTTCTCCACATCCTCACTAACACTTGTTATTACCTGTATTTTTGATTCTAGCCATTTTGATAGGTAAGGTAATATCCCTTTGTGGTTTTGATCTGCATTTCCCTGATAACTAGTGATTGATAGTATCTCATGTTGGTGAAATTGTGAGAAAATAAATGAATTTATATATTCGTTGTATATAACATTCTGGAGAACAGCATTTTGGAGAATAATTTTGCATTGCTTATTAAAATTAAAATATGTGTTTACCTTTAAAGTAATTCCATTTCTTGTCATTTGTCTTATAAGAATACTAACATATTGCTCAGACATTTGCAAATATGTTCTTGTGGAGTGTTTGTAATAATTAAAAGTAGAAACCAACTAAACACTAATACATAATTTTAAGTAAATGATGATGTTCCCACAGTATGGAATATTATGTAGCACTGAAAGATAACATCAAACTCTATGTTTGAACTTCAAAATAGCGCTAAGAAATTTGGTGAAAATAAAAGAAACACAACATGTATAGACCTTATATATATAAAATAACATTAAAATTATATATATATATATATATATATATATATATATATGCATTATAAAGATTATGTTCCCCACTAAATTATTACCAATTTGTTACATCTGGGGAAGAAGAGAATCATAGCACTATCATTTCACATGATATGTACTTACTGATTTTCTTAAAATATCAATGCTTTAAATTATTTCATGTGTCATTTTGAAATACTACCCACTAAAAACAATCAATAGTACAAAATGTAGGTGTACCTGGCTGACTCAGTCAGCAGGGCATGCTATTCTAGATTTTGGGGTTGTGAGTTTGGGTGTAGAGACTACTTAAAAATAAAAATAAAAAAATCTTAAAAAAAAGCAGTGCAAAAAGTAGTTATTTGAAAATAACATGCATCCTTCTTTCATTCCTTCAGACTTTTAAATAAAATCCCTTTTAGGAAAACTTGTAAGTATAAAAATAACAATGATTATTGTTGACAATTTCTTATTGAGAAGAGCAATGTTGAAATGATCTCAAGACCTACATTTCCAACCATGCTAAATAAACATAACAAGTTTTATTGCTTCTCGGCCTTTTGGCTAAGATCAAGTGTATAAACATAACAAGTTTTTCCTCCTGCCTTAAACAAATAGAAGATCAAGAAATGCATAAAACAGCTATTTTGTATTTTCAAATATTGGACAGCAGGTGGTACAGCATGGCCATCCCTGAAACAAGTAAATAAAAGAATGGTGAGACCTATAATTTACCAAGTTTACTGCCTTGGTATAGGTTACAGGTTGTAATGAAAGAAGGGGGAACTGAAAGTTGTTGTGTTGAGGAAAGACAGAGCATAATCTGGGGAAGCTAAGGGGCTAAATTTTATGAGAAAATACTAAACGGAAGGATGCTGACACAGTGAGTTCTGAAGATCCCTCCCACAGGGATGCTGTCATGTCTTTAATTGATAAAACATGCATGAGAAGAAACCACCCATGGGCGGGGAGTGGGAATCACCAGAAATCTCTAGACTGAAAACTTGTGGAAGTCATAGAAGAATTGGATTTGGGGTGTTCTAGAATGGAGAGACTGTTAAATATAAGGGACATCAAATTGAGCTAAATTAAAACTAAAACCAAAAACAGTTTGCCCAGCAGTCTACCTAGAGAAAATAACCTTCAAAAGTAAAGATGAAATGAATTAATAGAGGTAGAAATCTAAGAAAATTAATCAGTAGCAAACCTATAGTACAATAAATGTTAAAAAACATAATTTCCAAGAGAAGGAAAATGATCCAGATGAAAATTTGGATCTAGAATAAAGGAATAAAGAATGCAAATGCATGGTAAATTTTGAATAAATATAAAAACATATAATTCTCAGTGTTTATTGTCTTTAAAAGATAAGTGATTGCTTACAGTGCAAACAGAATGTATTAAGGACTATATAACATATATATTTAAAGTTCATGACAATAATAGCACAAAAAACAAGAGTGGGAAGATGTAGTACTTTTTCTTTTTACTTGTACTATATAAGAAGTGGTATAATATTGTTTGAAGATGGACTGTGAAGAGTTAAAAATGTATATTGAAATTCTAGATCAAGCACACAGACATAAGAGGTATTTTCATTTATCCAATAATAAAGACAAAATGAATCATTAAATAATAATTATTTATAAATATGGCAGTAAAAAACTAAGCAAGAAACAGACAGGACAAATTTTAAAAAGAGCAAATGTTAGATTTAAATCAAATCATATTGATTGTTGAATTAAATATAAATGGCCTAAATATCCCTTTTAAAAGACAAAGATTGTCAGAATGGATAAAAATGAAAAACCCAACTCTACAAGAACTACTTAAAGTACATTTTAAAAATAAATAGAAAGACACAGATTGATTTAAAATAAAAGCATAGAAAACATAAAAGTATGGGAAATATGTATATATATATATATATATATATACACTATATAATATATATTAATAGTATATAGTATATAATATAATAATATATATTATATATGTATATACACACTATACAAACACTAGCCAATGAAAATTGCAGTGACTATATTAAGATCAAAAAGTATGGTTTTTTAATGTTTATTTACTTTGATAGAGAGAGAGAGCGTGTGTGAGGAGAGGGAGAGAGAGAGATTGGGGGACAGAGGATCTGAAGTGTGCTCTGTACTGACAGTAGAGAGCCCCATGTAGGGCTCAAACTCGTGAACCGTGACATCATGACCTGAGCCGAAGTCAGACGCTTGATGAACTCAGCCACCCAGGTGCCCCTCCTACAAGGTATTTTTATTCTATTCCAAGAAAATAATTTACAAACGTTTTGGGGGGAAGGTAATGAATCCCTTCATTACATGGAAAATAAAAAAATATTTTTTGTAAATTTGCCCGACATTTTCCCTTCTTCAGTGGAAACCCTCTGCTTGAGATTTCACACATTTGGATTTGTTCTCCCAATGGCCTAAATCCCTCTCTAACTGTGATTTAGGCATGCATATCCTAAAGGGGGGTACTTTTCACTCAGCACCTTAGGGCACCACTGTTGGTTGGTGGCTGTAAACTAACAGCCTGAAGTTAAGTCTTCCTACTAGAAAATGATGAAGTCATTGGGGGAAATCTGGCTCTCATTTCTATCTGCACAACACTTGGTCACAAGAACATGCATGTGTATATGCACATTAATATCCATATATCAATAGACTGTCACTTCAAGGTCATGATCCAGGATAATCATGTAGAGAAATGAGCAGTTTTGAAAAATTATGTCTAAGAGATTGTAAGCTTTGATCAAACAAAGCTCTTCGAGAAAAGGTAAGGTTTAAATCTTTTTTTTTTTTTTAACTTCCAAAAAGACAAAGCAAAATGAAATAGGAAAACAGGAATTAAAAACCCCATCCTGCAGAGAGACAGATGCAGAAATGATGTTATTATCTCAAGTACTGGGTGGTTTTTAGCCAACAACAGAAGCATCAGTATGGGATCTTGCAGAACAGGCACACATGTCATCACCGTTAAGTAAAGTAATTACAGATTTGGCACCAGTGAAGGCTTTTTATTTGCCAAAATGTGGTGGTTTAAGTAGCAAATGATTAGCACCACTTTGAGCAGGTCTGATCATCCATCAGTTATTAATTCCCTTGGCATGCCATTGCATAACACGGCTGTTTCTGGGCAAATGAGCCAGCGTGGCTCCAGTTAAATGAAACTCACTTCTGCAATCTGATCATTCCTCAAAATTGCAATTTGAGTGTGAGATACAACGACTTCTATAACCATTCTGGCGACTGTCATACTCAAATATGTTTCTACTGAGAATGCTTCTGACCGTCTTCAGTCATTTAAAAGGTTGAAATTATTTTCAGAAGTCGTGTTATAGATATAAAGAAAATAATTACCCATGACATTATAATTTTTGTCTTTGTTGGCATCCACCTTGTTATGTTTTCAGTGCTCATATACATAGAATTTCTTGCATCGTTTAAAACATTTTACGGTGAATGTATTAATACTGGCTAAGTTCTTAAAGTACACAGTCACTGAGCTTTCATCTTATGTGATGTGATTTTGGCATATCTTTGATTAAAATCATTGCCTGGCTTATATGGTACATTAATTTCTTTATGGGATATTTTGTTCATTTGTTTGCTTCTTCATTTCTTTGTCTCTTATACTGGAGTGGAATCTCCATGAAAGCAATGGCTTTATCTGTCTGTTCATCAGTGTATCACCAGCACCCAGATCGTAGTAGTTTTCAGATGCTTTCAGGAAACATTTAATTATCAATGATTTTATTATTCTCTTTCCTGAACACAAAGAAAAGCACTGTATGTAGCTATCCCTGAATAATAAAAAGTTGCCTTTTCTCTTTTATGATGACAAATAAATATGTCAATAAAAAGTATATTGTTTATTTTTTAATTTGTTTTTGTTGACTCCATGACTAATTTAGACAGCAGATAGGAAGTCCTTGAGATTTAAAACTTCAAGGTAATTGAGGGGCCCCTGGGTGGCTTAGTCAGTTGAACATCTGACTCTTGATTTCGGCTCAGGATATGATCTCACAGTTCGTGAGGTAGAGCCCCGCATCAGGTTCTGTGCTGACAGTGTGGAGCCTGCTTAGGATTTCTCTCTCCCTCTCTATCTGCCCCGCCACCCCCACTCTCTCTCTCTCTGTTTCTCTAAATAGATAAATAACAGAGATTAGAGAAATCTATGTTGATGAATGGTTTTCACAAGTAAAACAAATTTCTACCAATGTATTTAATGATATATGTTCTATAAAGAGATTTCATCTTATTACTATAGTAGTCAATCAGAAGCCACAAATTACCTTTTTAAGGGTCTGCTCATATACAGTCCAGATATCGGTTAGTGAAGTTTCTCTACATCAAAGAAAATGATGACTCCAACGTATTTTCCCAGTTTTCTTACATGGATATAACAAAGCACTAAAAAACACACACACACATAATTCTCAACAAGTTGCAGAAATGAACAGGAACAAGAATCCCTCTATTATGATACTGAAGATGCCTCAGGTCAACTCTGTGGGCTAGATGTGTATGATGTCATGGTACACAATATTCTGCACGTGCTTAATCTTAGCTCTCAAACAAGAGTCATGACAAGCAGCCAAGAAACAGATGTGTGCACTCTCTTCCAGCACAAGCTTGTTGGTTTGGAGTCAATAATTTCATGATGCAAAAATACAACCTGCTCATTGACTGCTTCGATCTACGACATAAACAGTTTTCCAGCTAACCTGAATAAATACGTTTCCACCCAAGAGCTTTCCTTAAGAAATCACTTAAAGATTGAAAAGAATTTAAGGTGTGGAAGGAAGAAAATGCAACAGAAGTTGGTTCCTTGTTTATTTCTGCAGAGGATTGATTCAGGAGCCCTATTTTGAACAGATGCGAAAGCTGTACTGATTTCTTTTCACTGTTTTTTCCTCTTTTTAAAAAATGTGCTATCTGCTTTCTTCCCACTCTCATAAATGATCAGTTTAGAGAAGTTTCATGTCAAGGCCAAACCATGTGAAAAGGGATAAGAGAACGACTAATTAAGTCCATATCACCAAGGAAAAAGTGACTTTTAGTAATTATCCATCAGAAAATAATCTAAATACAAAATAATTTCTTCATATGAAATATAGTGTATTAGATAGTTATGGTCCCAAAGACTACAATGGAATAAAAGATGTCTGTATTTACCACATTCCTAACACTTATATTTTAATATTTTCAAAGCATTTTAACAGTAAACTATTTTTCAAATTTTAGTTAAGTTATGTAAAAGAGAATATATCTGTATATATTTTAGATAATTTACATTTTTTCTAAGGCCTGTTATAGCAATTAAACACATGTTAAAAATTCTAGCCAAGCACTAATTTCATGGACAATTGAATACATTAATATTAATGTCAATATTCATATTTAACTAAATTAAGATACAAAGGTAGCTGTATTTTGGTTTCTATCTTTAAAATCAACAATTAATGCTAAAGATTAGAGCCACATAGCCTAGGAAAGGTGATAAGGCACTTTCTAAGATCAAGATAATTTTACTCTTTGGGGTGAACAATTCTACTTTTTTGTCACCCTATATGTTTATAGATGAGCAAGTTTTGAATCCAGTTCAAGTAGAGAACTACTATGATAAGATTCTCTCACATAGCTCTCATACTGGATTATATGGAGAGTATTCAAGTCGATGACTTATTTTTGTATACTAAGGTGAAACAAGGAAGGGATTGGGAAAAGAAAGGAGAAAAAAAGGATAAGAGAGGAAGAGATAAGAGAGTGACAGTGTGGTGGTTCTGGAGATGTGCCATTTGAATCCGTTTAAGGAAGTTTGGTTGCCCCAGCTGTACAGTCTTTCAGGACTTCCTCCATTATAGACAGCAAATTCACCCAAGGCCCCATGCTTCGCAAGACAGCCTGTTACTGTTACCAGTCCAGGTGGACGTATAAAGACTCAACCCCTTAAGTCCAATGTGAGTTAAGTCAGATGATGGTAGATAGATAGATAGATAGATGATAGATAGATGATATACAGATATAGATATAGATGATATAGATATAGATACAGATATATATATATATATATATATAGAGAGAGAGAGAGAGAGAGAGAGAGAGGGAGGGAGAAAGAGAGAGATCTATCTACAGGCGTTCATCTACGGGGGTTGGCTAAGGCTTTCATGGGCCTGAATCTCAGTTCAACTTCTTCTTCTGCTCAGTCCTGTTCCCATGCCCCTTCCTTCTGATGGTCCTTAATAAAAACCCTTCATTCCAAACTCCGACTTAGCATGTGCATCCAGAAAACCCAACTAGAGACATTCAGGGAGTGAACAAAGAGAACACAAAGGAATACATGAAACAGAAATGGAAAAAATAAATTCACATTTGTCGACCACCAGATATAGGCAAGTCATGGAGCTCATCACTTCACAGAAATATTTGATTTAACTATGTAACCTTCCTGGAACAATATAATGAGCGCATTATACTTATCTTCATTCTCTACACACGGAAACTGAGACTCAGAGAGGTAGCAACCGTTTTGAAATGATACAGATGGCAAATTGCAGAGTGAAGTCACAGGTGCAAAGAGTTGCAAACCTGCACTGAGCTGCCACTTTTTTGAGAATCTGCTTTTGTGTAAGATTGCCCAGCTCCTTGAAATATATTATCTCAAGTAAAGATTTACATTATATGCATTAAAAATTGTTTTGAATGTTTATTTATTTATTTTGAGAGAGAGCAAGCATCAGCTGGAGGAGGGGGGTGCTGGGGAGCGAGTGAGCGAGAGAGAGAGAAAGAGAGAAATGAGAGAGATCCCTAAGCAGGCTCAGTGCTTTCAGTACAGAGCCTAACTCAGGCCTTGAACTCACTAACTTTATGAGACCATGGCCTGAGCCCAGATCAAGAGTCAGAGGCTTAACCAACTGAGCCACCCACGTGCCCCTGTATGCATTTGAACAGTGAGGCTAGCATTACCTTGATACAAAGTCCTGGCAAAAATATTACAAAAAAATATAATCATGAAGCCACTCTTACTCACGAACACTGTTTTATATAGTCAACAATCCTTTAGATTTATCACCCATTGGAACATTTTATTCTTTCTACCATTGACATGTGTCTCTCTGACATCATTCTCCTTCTATCTGAAGGGCTCCCTTTGTTATTTTTTTTTAGTGTGTCTTTGCTGGTGATGAATATCTCAGTTTCGCTAAGCATTTGTATTTCATCTTTTTTCTTGACGAATACTTTCGATATAATGGAACTTCATGTCGACAAACTGTTTTTCCTTTTTGTGGAAAGATGGTATCCTTCTGTCTTCTTGCTTCCATTCTGTTGGTTGGGAAGTCAGTTTTTAGTCTTTATTTGTGCTGTTTTAAAAAAAAAATAATGTTTATTTTTGAAGGAGAGAAAGTCAGAGAGAGAGGAGAGAATGAGCACGAGCAGGGGAGGGGCAGAGAGGGAGGGGGACACAGAATCCGAAGCAGGCTCCGGGCTCTGAGCTGTCAGCACAGAGACTGATGCAGGGCTCGAACTCATGAACCATGAGATCATGACCTGAGCTGAAGTTTGTCACTTAACCAACGGAGCTACCCAGGCATCCCTATTTTTGCTCTTTTTAAATTACTGGTGTTTTTTAATTTTTTTTTCATGGCAGGCATTATGGAAGAAAAACTTCAGAGCCTTCAAATGATGTTCACCTTCTCCAGATGGGATGGGGTTTTCTTGTAAGGAGGAGTTAGCATCGGAACATGTCACCTAGATTCAACAAGGCATTAAGATGAACTGAAGCTAGCTTTAGGTGGTATTTGAAGGCTGGTCTATTTGTGATTTGTCTTTACTCTTAAGGTATATAGCTTTTCAGGAGCACCCACTAAAATTATAACGTGTTTACTAAGGTCATCCTTGGGAAACCTTGAATTTAACTTCTTAGCCTCTCGGTAGCTGCTTTATCCGTGGAATTTGAGAGGCTCAAAATTAGGACTCACCAAAGACCTTGGGGAAGGAAAGTTAGCAGAGAATTTTGGGCTCACTTACTCACACTTTCCTTTCCTCTAAGTGTTAGCCTCTCGTGTCCCATCAGCCTTATTTGTTTTCTGTTGCCCTCAAACTGCCAGCTTTTATAGTTGTTTTCAGTGGCCTATTTGGTCTAATACAAGCTATTCTATTGCAGCCAGAAGACAGTAACCATTTGTTTTTCTCATTAGGTATTGTTAGAACAGTGTTTGGTTATTTTGATGCTCTGTTTTTATTATATACGGCCATTTTGTGTGGAGAGATGATATTTTATGTTACTGGCTTTACCAGTCTCTTTTTCTTAACATCTCTAGCACTTTTGAAGTGCTTCTCTGCTTACCTATCACAATGTATTGCTTTAAGCTGTGGTCGATGACTTTATTTGTATGTGTCTTTCCACAGGAGTTCCCCTACTGTTCTCCCCAAAACACACTATCTTTCTTATTTTTTCTTTCCATTCCCTGCCTCTCTATTCTTTCTAGAAAGATAGCTCTATTCCTACCAATTAAAAAAGTATATGGCGAGGGTAGTCTGGGGTAGAATAAGAGAAGGGTAATGACTGGGGCACCTGGGTGGCTCAGTCAGTGGAATATTCAACTTCTGCTCAAGTCATGGTCTCACAGTTTGTGAGTTCGAGCCCCGCATCGGGCTCTGTGCTGACAGCTCAGCCTGGAGCCTGCTTCGGATTCCGTGTTTCCCTCTCTCTCTGCCCCTCCCCAGCTCACTCTCTGTTCTCTCTGTCTCTCAAAAACAAATGAACATTAAAACATATTTTTAAATAAAAAAAGAGAAGGGTAATGATTAATAGACAGCTATTTGCAGAAATAAATGTTTCGGACACAAATGGAAACGTATTGTAAATAAAGAGGACAAGTGCTCACTTTTTTATGGAGATCAAACTATATTAGATTTTGTTTTTCTAAGTAAATCTATATAAGAGAGATCTGTGCATGGTGTAAGTTAGATAGTTAGAAGTTTCAGGTCATCATCTTGGTCATGAAGAAATGATTTTGGTGTGGCAAACTATTCAAACAACCGATCGCACACATGGGACCCAGTAATTTCTTGCATTTTTTCCCCATAGGTGAGTCCAACTCTTGTATATTTCCATTTTATATTCAAGCACTTGTTTTCTGATGTTTATGTGTTAAAATTCCAAGATACCATGTTTCCTCTCCTTGGAAAGTTTTGTCTTACTCCCACTTCCTTGAAAGTGATATAAATCACCAACTTGTTTGAATAATAAACAAATAAAATGGTATATAATTTTTCATTCCTTTCCTAGAAACTTGAATTTTATTACCCTGAATGCAGAGATATAATCTAATATTATCAATACATACTGAGCAACTTCAGCTTTCTCAATCTGTTTGCATTTGTAATGTAATATTTCTTCAGAATTACTCCTTTAAACAGTCAAACTTATCTGTATCACCATGCAGTGATATGTGGCTTTATTTTTTTTAAGATAATGAAACGTTGGATGAGTCTCTGCTAAGATTTCTGAGATTAGCAATGCATTTATTTTCTCTGCCTCTTTAAAACACTATGGCATGTAACAAACTGGCTTCTGTGCGATTATATTTCTATAAGTGATAGAAATTAAGTAAAGATTAACATTTGGAAAATAGCAGATGGCCGCCAATCTTAAACATTTATTTTTTTTATTTTAAGTTTTTTTTTTTTTTTAATTTATTTTGAGAGAGACATAATGAGGGGAGGAAGGGCAGAAAGAGAGTGAAAGAGGATCCCAAGTGGGCTCTGAGCAGAGAGCCCAATGTGGGCTTTGAACTCACAGAGCGTGAGATCATCACATGAGCCAAAGTCAGATGCTTAACCAACTGAGCTATCCAGGAACCCCCATTGTAAATATTTTAAAGCAACACTTTCCTACAAAACAGGAACACAAAAGCATTCATAATTAGCATAAACAAAACGATGCGATATTTTCCTAGTCTGAATGTAGTAATAAGAGAATGGCTTCTGCTTCTATAATTTTTACTTGGTGATATTATGATTGAAATATATGAATAAAACCTCAGAATCATTAAGTGCAGACATTTTGAATATCCGCGTGAGAAAACTTTGAGACAAGTTGGTTAGATGATATAAAGGTAGGTACATTGGAAAAATAGAGGCTTCCTTTAAATTTTTTTTTAACATTTTTAATTTATTTTTGAGAGACAGAATGAGAGTGAGGTGGGGGAGGGGGTCAGAGAGAGGGAGAGAGACAGAATCCGAAGCAGGCTCCAGGTTCTGAGCTGTGAGCAGAGCCCGATGTGGGGCTCAAACCTGTGAACCGTGAGATCATGACTTGAGCCAAAGTCAGTTGCTTAACTGGCTGAGCCATCCAGGCACCCCATTGAAAAATGGAGTGTTTGAAAGGAAAGTGATGTGCCTGGTTGCTGAAAGGTAGAATGGAAAATCTAGGTATGGCTAAAGAGAGCTCAGTTGGGTTTAACAGAATCTCTCTAGACCCTGCCCTCTCAAAGGTTGTATGGCAGGAGCCACTGGGCTTCCCTATGGAGAAAGCACCCCTTTCCCCCTGAGATATTTCTTGAAATGATCTTAAGCCTAGGAAGAGAGGACACCAGCTTGTGGTTTGCAGAAGCCTCCATTAAAAGACCTGTTTTTGTTTTTGTTGTTATTTTGTTTTATGGTGTACAATGTGATGATTTAATGTATGTGTACATTGTGAAATGATGACCATAACCAAGTTAATGAACACATCCATTACCTTACATCTTTTTTGTAGGGGTGACAATATTTCAAATCTACTCTTGTACCAACTTTCAACAGCATTATCAATCTAGAGTCACCATGCTATACATTATAGCCTCAAGGCTTATTCATCTTATGACTGAAAATCTGCACCATTTGATCAACATCTCCCCATCCCCAGCTCACCAGCTCCTGGCAACCAACTTTCTGCCCTCTGCTTCTATAATTTCAACATTATTAGGTTTCATATATAAGTGAGATCATACAATATTTGTTTTTCTGTGTTTGGCTTTTCTCACTTAGCATAATGTCCTCCAGTTTCATCCATGTTGATGCAAATGTTAAGATTTCCTTCTTTTTTATGGTCGAGTAACATTCCATCACACACACACACATACACACACACACACACACACACACACACACACACACACACACTTTCTTTACTTATTCATACCCCAAAAGAAACTTAAATTATTTCCATATCTTGGATATGATAAATAATGTTGCAATGAACATGGGGGTGCAGATATCTTTTTGAGATACTGATTTCATTTACTATGGATATATACCCACAAGTGGAATTGTTTTATTTTTAATTTTTTGAAGAGCCTGCTACTGTTTCCAAAGTGGCTGCAACAATTTACATTCTGACCAGCAGTGTACAAGGGTTTTCTTTTTACTACACCTTCCCCAACACTTATCTCTTGTATTTCTGATAATAGCCATTCTAGCATGTTTGAAGTAATGTCTTATTGTGGTTCTGATTTGCATTTCCTTAGTGGTCAGTGGGGTAGAGCACCTTTTGGCCATTGTCTGTCTTTGGAAAAGTGTCTATTCAGGCCCTTTGCTCATTTATTTACTCATTTATGTTTCCTGTTTCAGTTGTATAAGTTTCCAATATATTTTGAATATTAACCTCCTTTCAGATATATTTTCTCCCATTCCTTGGGTTGCCTTGATGATGATAATAATTTGCTGCTGATGATTTCTTTTGCCGCACAGAAGGTTTTTAATGTGATGTAGTCTCACTTTTAAATTTTTTTAAATTTTGTTCCTTTTGCTTTTGTTGTCATATCTAAAAAATCGTTGCCAAGGCCAATATGAAGTTTCTGTGTTTTGTTTTTTGTTTTGTTTTGTTTTGTTTTCCCTATGTTTTTCTAGGAGTTTCATGGTTCCAGGTCTTACATT
Organism: Puma concolor; assembly: GCF_028749965.1. Lineage (NCBI taxonomy): Eukaryota > Metazoa > Chordata > Mammalia > Carnivora > Felidae > Puma > Puma concolor. The sequence continues at coordinate 19,888,643 of NC_141671.1, forward strand.
CAAATCTCTAATCTCTTTCACGTTAATTTGTGTATATAAGATAATGGTCCAATTTCATTCTTTCATTCTTGGATATCCACTATTCCCAGCACCATTTATTAAAAAGACTATCCTTTCTTTCCTTTATTGCTAGTTCTTGTTTTATTTTTTTTTAACATTTACTTATTTTTGAGAGAGACAGAGCATGAGTAGGGGAGGGGCAAAGAGAGAGAGGGAGACACAGAATCTGAAGCAGGCTTCAGGCTCTGAGCTCTCAGCACAGAGCTGGACACGGGGCTCAAACCCACGAACCATGAGATCATGACCTGAGCTGATGTTGGATGCTTAATGGATTGAGCCACTCAGGCCCCACCCCCCTCCCCACCATTGCTAATTCTTGTTGCTCTTGTCAAGTATTAGTTGACTGTACAGGTGTGAGTTTATTTCTGGGCTCTCTGTACCCTACTGTTCTGATTACTATAGCTTTGTTCCATAGTTTCACATCAGGAAACATGATGCCTCTACCTTTGTTCTTCTTTATCAAGATTGCTTTGTCTTATTCAGCATCATCTGTGATTCCATACTAATTTTAGGTTCCTTTTTATTTCTGTGAAAAATTGCATTGGATTTTTTACAGGGATTGTATTGCGTGTAGATTGCTTTGGGTAGTATGGACATTTTAACAATATTAATTCTTCCAACCCATGAACAGAGGATACCTTCCCATTAATATTCCATCTTCTTCAATTTCTTTCATGAATGTTTTATAGTTTTCAGGGTACAGATCTAAAAGGTCTTTTGAATTATTTCCATTTGATTTTTATTATGTTATCTTTTTAGTTATATTTTTCATTTAATTTCATTTCTATAAATGTCTTTATTGCCTTTGCATTAAGTTCTACTAATTACATATATATATATATATATATATATATATATATATATATAGATTTCTAATAGTTCATCATATTTTTCATATGTGCTAAGGAAGAAGAAAATAATGAAGACACACCTGAATATTAATTACTTCTTTTGCAAGAGATATAGGAAGAATTTTATCTCTATCATTTTTGATGTCTGTTCCAGCCCTGCCCACATAAATGCCAATGACGGAATTGAGGTGTTGGTGATGAGCCAATGTCTCTGTTTTCTAGCTCCCAACTCATCCAGGATAATAGAAAGACTGCCCTCATGCATTTATTGTAAAAATCTTTTAACAAGTCAGGCTGTTTTATTTAAAAATCCCATTTCCTTTAGAAAGAAATTTGAGATTAAACGTTCTTAGATGTAGCCGAAAGGTATTTAATGTAGTCCAAGCTGTGCTAACAAATGAAGGAAACAGCACAGAAACACCACTGATGGAGGGGTCCTCCATATAACCATAGATACAGATTTAGTAAATGAACATGTCTGAATTTTGCACCACATTTTTTCTAAAAAATGATCCAGGAGATTTTTAAAAATATAAGTTAGCACATCTCTTATATGAATCCTGTGTCATTGTCTATTAAAACAAGAAACAAGCCCTCACAAGGGACCTACTTGTTTTCTGTTCCTGAAATCTCAGTACATTTTGTATATTCAACAGGCTTATTAAGATGGGAGCTATATTTTTGTTGGCTTCTCTGTAAGTACAAAAGAAAATGAAACTCATTTTAATCATCTAAGTTAGGCCAGAACTATAGATTTCTTCAAGAAAAGAACTCTGTCCTTTCTCTTAATGACAGAGTTTACTGAAGGTTCAGTGAAGTTTGCAGCATGTGGTTGCAATTCACGGTTAGCTGACCCTCCGTAGAATCCCTTTGCCGCTCGGGTCTGCACATGGCTGAGATGAGACAGCAGGATTGAGATCTTGACTCCAAGCCAATGTCTCTCCTCTAAACTGCATCCTTCCTCCTTCGCCAAAACTTTGCCCCGTTGAGTTACATTGTTTTATTTATAAAGTTTTTGTTGCTGCTGTTAGTGTCATCATCATTATATTTTAATGGAAGAATTCAGGGCAGCTAACTCATATCTCAGATCTTGAAACTAAGCACTTTTAAATGTTCCCATTTGTAACGTTAGGTCTTAAAGTAGATAATGCAAAAATCAACAAAACAAAAAGTAGATGATAAAATATCCCTTCCAGCTCTAAGCTTCTGTTATTGATAGTATGTTTGCATCGCCTTCATCATTGAATATAAAACATGTTGACAATAAATTTCATATGGTAAAAAAGAAAAAAACAAAACAACAAAAAAAACATGTTGTATGTCTCTTATGAGGAAGGAAATACCTGACGTGCAAAGAAGTCTGATACTAGGCCCTGCCCTTTGGAGACTCACAAACATTATAGAAAACAAAACAGGTTGTAAGCAAACTTGTATTTTTAATAGCCATATGAGTTTTTGAACACTGGTCACAAAAAGTCTCTGGCTTGATATATGAAATATAAATGATCAGTCATTTCGCAGAAGTAAAAATGTGACAACTTTTGGTTAACCCAACACTGCACACCAATTGCATTTGGAAACTGTTAGATCTTTTAAGCCTTCTTCTTTTTTCTATTGGTGTTTCTAGAGTAATAAGATGACTGGGTCTCAGAATGTGGGTTTGCTGCAGGCAGCATCATGTATCAGACATTTTATGGTCCACCTATTTCCTGATCAAAGGAGATGTTCCAAACCCATTTTCATCAACATTTGCAGATGCTCTCCCCCTCCAAATGTCTTTTTAAGTATCCAGACACAGCAGTCTGGCTCTTCCTCTGGGTAGTGATCTCCTCTTCTGGCTACAGGAATAGCTACATGATCCAATAGACAAGATCTTCCAAAGAACTTACATTTTAAAATAAAAATATTATTTCATGTTTAGATACCTGTGGCCTTGAAACTAAGAGGATCATCAATGAGAAGCAGGATGAAGCCCTTCCTTCCCTCTTTTTCATGGAGACCAAGGACGGGGCGGAGGGAGACTTGGATGAGGTTCCTGGGACAGTTTCAGGATAGGAGTGCCATCGACAACTGGAGGAAATATCTTTGTCTCAGTCATTATGCCACCAGGAGTGCTTGAAAGTCAGCTGCACACAGTGGGAGATGGGAGCTCTCCGAAGAGGCAGATGGAGCAGTGAGGAAGCTAGGAAGCAGAAGCTTCAACTCAACTTGGAACCATCCCTCTTCCTCCTTTGTCACACAGCCCGTGAGATTCTGAGTCTGCTTGCTCTTTCCTGCAGTTGAAAGCCTAGTTATTGCCGAGATGGGGGAACCCAAGCCTTCCCCTCAATGCCCCCTTCAACCTTGTCTCTCAAACCCTGGAAGAGCCGGGTTGGAGACAAATGTCAGGGCTGTTTCTCAAGTCCGGGTTTGGCCAGTTAGCTGCTAGAGCTTCAACTTTGTTGACGAAAAAAAAATCTATTTTCTTCTTCCTCCTGTGTATTTTCTGCTGGTTTAGAATAACACATACGCTGTTGCCAAGAATAAGGGGGAATTATATTTCCCACCATTTCTAATCTTCTTGAGTGAAACCAATTTATTTTGTGTTGAATGGGGGTGCTCATAAGCCAAAAGGTAGCCCTGGGACTGGATTGAGATATGAAGGGAAATTGAAACACAATAAAGCCCCATGCATGATGGTTTGCACCAGATCCATAATTACCACATAAGATGTTCTTATGTAGACAGGTGCAGGTAATTAAGCAACACATTGACAGTTTTTCAGTCCCTTAGCCATTTCCAAGGGAGCTGGGATAATGCCATGTTCAATAGACAAACCTTACTAGATGGGATCAGGAACAAAGAACTTTTACTCCACTGTCCAGTCTCATGAAACAGTTAAAATTTAACTTTGTTCTTTGAACTGAGTGTAAAATTTACCTATTGCATCTGATTGGACTGGCTACCTTCTGGAATATGTTCCATTATGATACCATGTATATGAAATGAAAATTTAAGTTAGGATTATACAGATAATTAAGTATTCAAATTTCACAACTTCTTGGCACATGAAATTTGTCAACAAATCTGTGATTGACTAAATGAGACGTGAAAAGTGATATTAAGGGACAATATATTCCATACCTTAATTTAGTTTATGCTATGCAGCAATTCTTCATGTAGTCACTGTCTCTATTTTGTAGATGAGGAAACTTAAAGAGATTAATAAGTTTTCTGAAGGCCCCAAAGCTAGGAGTGATGTTTGTGTCTAAGTAATGCTTCCATACACAGTCTTGGTTCTTATGGGTGGCTAAATTGAAGTCACTTGGGTGGTATGTATCCTTCAAAAACAGTTGAGAAGTCAAACAATAGTTGGATCTCCAGCTACAACAGAATTTTTCCCAATTATTCATTAACAGTATTAGCCTGATATTGAAGTTGGAAAAAGTATTGTTACAGTGTATTGATTAATTAAAATTCTAAAAACATTTCCTCAGTAAAGGATAAAAATATATTCTCTTAGGATGTTGGGTCCTACTGCAGACTTCTTATAGGAATTACCTGATGAGTATTTCTTATGTGCTGAACTGCATCCCCCAGAATTCTTTTGTTGAGGTCTAACCCCCAGCACCTCAGAATGTGACTATATATGGAGACAGGGGCTTTAAAGAGGCTATTAAGTTAAAAGAAGGTCTTTAGGGTGGACCTTAATCCAATATGACTGGTGTCCTTATAAGAAGAGGAGATTAAGACTCAGACCACACAGAGGAAAGACCATGTGAGGACACAGGAAGAAGATAGCCATCTGCAAGCCAAGGAGAGAGGCTTTGGAAGAAGTCAACCCTGCCAACACCTTCATGTTGGACTTCCAAACCCCAGAGCTATGAGAAAGTCAGCTGCCATTGCTTAGGCTGCCCAGTCTGGGTACTCTGTTATGGCAGTTCTTTCAAACTAATACAGTATTTTAACCCCATATTTATGAAATCGAAACGTATAAACTCTTACTGACACACAAACAACGATATAACATAATTTAGAGATGGTAAATGAAACAGAAAGATTATTTTTAAAGAATTTCAAATATAACAGTAAACCTGATTAATACATCTTCAACTCTTTATTCCTTGTTTATAAACACTAGACCAAATTTGGTTTTTTTGTTTGTTTGTTGTTTGTTTGTTTTGTGTTTTTTTTTGGGGGGGTTGTTTTTGGCCAATTTCAGTTTAGATGGAACAACCAAAAACAGTAGATCATTTCTTGGATACATGTGTTGATGAGGACTTTATTCATTACTGTATCTTATTTGGGTCACAAAAGCCATGTCATATGAAGAAATACAGCACAAAACAGGGAATTAATTGGAAACCCAGGTCCATATTTTGCCTCTGCCAGGAACTTATTTTATGTCATTTGAGAAATTCAGTTAACCTCTTTGGGCCTCAGTTTCCCTACCTCCAAAGTGAGGAAGTTGAACCAGAGGGGTCCTGGGGTCTCTCCTCACATGAATGTTTTATATCTATGATTGAACAAACAATGACAATGAAAAGAGAATTTCGAAGAAAGACACTGTAGATAGTTTTCCTAGAAAATGTAATATAAACACCTCAAGAACTCATTCTAAAGCAAAGAAATAAAATTGTCATAATGAGGATACTGACCAATTATTCTCTCCTTTCATATAAATGAAGAATAAAAATGGGTTTCAGTCAGAAAAAAAAAAAAAAAAAAAACACTTGGAGGGAAAAAAGAGACCTAATTTTGAAGGTGTTTAAAAGCACTGCATAGACTATAAAGCAACACCAAATGATTTCTTCATTGGATATGTTTTAAATAATAGTAATCAGTTATTCATTAAAAAAATAATCATATAAAGTACTTACCAAATGTCAGGCAGTATGTCAGATGCTAGGTATAAATTAGTGAGCAAAAACAGAAACAGATCCCTGCCATCATCCTTCTATAAGGGAGAAAATAGTAATCAAGTAACAGAGACATAAACGCAAAGTTACTTGAAAATGTATCTGGGCCTATGAGAACTCTTAACAGGGAAGCTGGGGTAAGAAGTCTGGGAAGGCTTCCCAGAGGAGGTGGTCTTTGAGCTATTTGAAAGCACAAACCCTGCTAGCTTCCTGTACCACATAAGTTCCCCTTCTTTTTTACCAAAAGAATCTTGTTGTTTTCTTTTTTCCGCTTCCGGTATGCTCTTCTGAATATCTAACTCCAGCTTTGGTTGCATCTAGGAATACCTATGTGACGTAATTTCTTGCACACCATTTCTTGAACACAAGAAGTAACCCAAACACTGCTGGTGACTTCTCTGGAAACGTTACTTTTCCAGTAGAAGTGCTACACTTTTATTTTGGTCACATACTTTTTCTTCCCACCTGGAATTAAGATGCGATGTTTGGTCACCACGGTGATCTTGTGAACACGAAGAGCAAAGTCACATGACAAATCATGGTGGATGAGGATTGAAGCATTTTTTTTTGACTTATCTTATAGTGATAGCAATTGAATAATTCATTTGAGTGGCAGCACCAGGTGGAATTGGCTCAAAATCTTGATTCCAGCTCAAACATCAAATCTACAGATGCTTTTCACAAGCTTCCACTGGATGACTCACCCAACTCTCCACACCTTCTATAATTCATACTCTTGGATTCTCAGACCAATGCATAATGTAGCTGCCCCAGTCTGTTCCCAGAGGTGTGGTTGCTCACTTATTAAGTGTCAGATCTGCTTCCTGCTAAGCCTATTGTCAGATGTGCTTGGTATTATAGTTATGGTATTTAATTGCATACCACATAAAGCACCTAAGTGTTGAAAAGACTTTTAGTTTTTGCTTTATAAAACTAAGTTAAATGTTTTAAAAATGCAATGATTGCAAGTTGCCCAAAATATGTCAGAATGGGTTTGGGCAAAGCGTTTTTTAAAATTTAGGAAAAGTATCATAAAAATCCAGGAAACACATTGCACTCAAATTTCTGTACAAGTGTCTTCATGTTTTCCATTGCTCCAATGAGGAACACAAGAGTGTGGTTTTTGTTTTCAAGGCCACAGGGAAATAGAAGAAACGTCAACTACCTGAGACTCAGAGAAAGAGTTTATCAAAAGATTAGAAAAAACAAAATGTGCATTTATATGCTTTACCTGTACACACACACACACACACACACACACACACACATCTTTATTTTCCATGGTTTTCTACCTTCAGTAACTTTTTGGACTACCTAACCAGATTCCGATGTGATGGACTGGTAGAGTGAGACATCTATTGAGCTTCTAGTAGAATTATTCTCTTAATAGACTGTTCTTTTAATCAGTATATACCCAATTTTGAGACTGAAAACTTTGACACAGCCAAGGACTTAAATCTGATCAGGTCCTTTGTTTCAATATGCCAGTTGTTTATGGATGCAAGCTATGATTTAAGGATCATGTGTGGTTCTGGCTTCATTTCCATTGTTCAATCCCTGGCCACCATGTTATCCAAGAAAACAGTGATGCATACAAATAGCAGACATCAATCATGAACTGAATTTTCAGTGAATCTTAACCTACATTGGTGTATAGTCTCTCATAAGATATCCCCCAAATAGAAGTTAGACACATAAGGAAATGCATTAATTCTTCTGGGGCAAAATGATACTATTTAGTATCTAAAATAAATAAATTATACAGCTATAGAGCACTATGTTGGTCCCATGCACCAAATGACACCCTACAGAGCTAAAAGAGCTCAGAAGTTTCTAGAATGCCAAACTAGCATAAACTAATTTCTTTACTTGATACACACTTTCTACAGGAAAGCAAAATGGCAACTTGTCAAACAAAGCACAGCAAAACTAACCCCCCCAAAACCTACCTAATCGTAGAGGTCCTTAGTAGCTGAATTTTGGCAATTTATTTCAAGGACTATTGCCTCACAGCTGTAGCACAATGACTCTAACTATGAATTCAATAACAGCTGTAAAATGGCTGTCATTCGATATGTCTGTATAGAAATTTTCATCATGGTTTTCTGCGCTAACGTTGGGTTTGGTGACTATCAGATAATTTAATTGGCTATAATTGCACAACTCCAGCCTACTCTCACAGTAACATGGAATACACCTGGCCAAGACAAAGCTCTGCATGTTATGCTTCTAAAATCCTGGTTGAATACGTTCATCTCCCCCTAAGTGAATCTATGGAAGATGGTGACAATAGTGTGTATGTGCACACATTTTAATATAATGTGACTGTACTTTAGATGGCCTCTGTCTTCAGATAGCAGTAGCCAAATCTATAAAGAATAAATGCATACCATAAAGTTCTAATGAGAAATCTAGGCGTAAATCTTGCTCTACATATAGCGAATGGTTGAGTGAGTGTGTGTGCACATCCACACACATGCATGCGGGGGAAAAGGACAAGGGGTACTGGAAAGAATTTTCCACATTTTTGTCTCTTTTTCTAAACATCTAGCCATCCTTTGGTTATTGCCATACCAATGCATGAATTGATAATGACAGGAGCCTTTAAAAGAACATAAAAAAGAAGAAAAAAACACTACATATTTAAAATTAACATTAACAGTTTCAGACTATGTAAACCCAAATTTTAGTTCTAACCATAAGCAGTTATATTTAGGTTTCACATGCTACTTCAAACAATGGCTACATTAAATGACATGGAAAACTCGCAGTCTCCTTCCTGGAATTTATACGCTGAAAACTTTCATTCTCTCTTGAAACTCACATAGAAAAAGGTCTACACAAGGGTCTTAAAATGTTTGAGCCTTAAGAATACAGATTAGTAAGATCTATTTCTTGAAGAAATTTCTTCTTGAATGTAATTGTGGCTTCATGCACATCCTATTTAACATTTATATCATTAACATTTTAGATCCAGAAATTAAGTCAGTATCCCTGTTGAGTATTTTTATAGACATCTTAGGGAGATGGATAAGTAAATATAAATATAATAGTTCAATTACTTGAATAGTACAAGTTTTAATTATGTCTGAAAGAGTATAGACATTATCAAACACTGGTTGTGTCAGTAGAATTCAGTATAATATTTTTTGGAAGGAAATATGCACCAAATGCAATAAAATGTGCATGCACAGTTTTCTCACATACCAGAACCAGAATGGAAGAAGACAACATGAAAACCTTTTCTTTAGGAAACAATTCACACTTTATGAAGTCAATTTTCAAAAACTTCATGCCATTACAATGCTCTAAACACCAAACATTAACCACCATATTTTTCAAGACAATTTTTTGAAAGTGCAAACTTATGCAGAGCAATTGCTATTATCTTATCTGCATCAAAATTTATTTGAATATTTAAAAATGCTTTTCAATGGGAAAACTAGCTCAAGTAACTATAAAACAATGTGTCTTAGAGCCAGTTATTCATCTGAAACTTCTTTTCAACATTTTATCTTCAGTTACATACAAGGATTTCATGTTCTTGTGCCATTGTCAGTACTTAGATGATAATTAAATACATGAGTATAGGGGCACCTGGGTGGCTCAGTCGGTTGAGCATCTAACTTCAGCTCAGGTCATGATCTCATGGTTCATGAGTTTGAGCTCCACATCAGGCTCGCTGCTATCAGTGTGGAGCCCACTTCAGATCCTCTGTCTCCCTCTCTTTCTGCCCCTCCCCCACTCATGCTATCTCAAAAATAAACAAACATTAAAAAAAAAAAAAGACATGAAAATAAGTGAGGTCTCCTAAGAAGAAGATATAATGTCTGAAGAGAGCAGGATTGAAACAGAGCTTTAAGTAACTTCAACAGGACACAGAGTGCAAAGGTGTAGAAAACCTAGATAACACAGGGACATGGACATTTATTGCAGCTTTATTCATAATTGCCAAAACATGGACGCAAACAAGATGTCCTTCAAGGAGTAAATGGATAAATAAACTGTGGCACAAGCAGACAATGGGATATTGTTCAGTGCTAAAAAGAAATGAGCTAGTAACTGGGGTGCCTGGGTGGCTCAGTTGGTTAAGCATTGGTTAAGCGTTCGCCTTCAGCTCAGGTCATGATCTCGCAGTCCATGAGTTTGAGCCCTGTGTTGGGCTCTGTGCTGACAGCTCAGCTCAGAGCCTGGAGCCTGCTTCGGATTCTGTGTCTCCCTCTTGCTGCTCTTCCCTTGCTTGCACTCTCTCTCTCTCTCTCTCTCAAAAATAAATAAACATTAAAAAAAATGAGCTAGAAAGCCATGAAAAGACATGGAGGAAACTTAAATGCACACAACTAAGTGAAAAGAAAAGCTAAAATGAAAAGGCTAATACTGTAAGCTTCCAATGATAGGATATTATGGAAAAGGTAAAACTATGGAGATAGTAAAAAGTTATGTGGTTGCCAGGAGTTGAGGTCGAGGGGAAGAATGAATAGGTGAGACCCAGAGGATTTTTAGGGCAGTGAAAATACTTTGTGTTTGGTACTATAATAGTGGATATATGTCACTGTATATTTGTCAAAACCCATAGTACAACTCCAAGAGTAAACCCTGTTGTAAACTATGGACTCAGTGATAAAGGTCTGTCAGTAAAAATTCACTGAGTGTGACAGATGTAACACTCTGGTGGGGGACAGTGATAGTGGGCATGGGGGGCTGTGCTTGTGTAGCGGCAGGAGGCGTATGGGAAATCTTTGTACCTTCTTCTCAATATTGCTATGATGCCAACACTGCTCTGAATCATAAAGTATATTAAAAGAGAGAAAGTGGTTCTCAATGTGAACTGCATTTCAGTTCTCAGGTGAGATCTAAAGACTGAACATTGTGCATAAGATACCCCCAGTGATCTTGGCAATCATAATCTCAGCAGAGCAGTGTGAACAAAATTCAGGTTGCGATATAAAGACATGTGAGATTTTTCCAGTGAGAGAAATTTAACACATTTAAATATTAAAAGCCAAAAGAAGAGAGCCCAAGCAATAGTAACAACAACCATATATTAACAATATAAGAAAGAGGGGAAAATTCAAGAATTTGAAATACATTAGCTTAGTGGCCAGTCTCCAAAATGGCCACCAATGATCTCCACCCATTCTGCTCACACCTTTATGTAACTGTCTTCATTTTATGAGGGTTGGTCTAACAAATAGAATATGGCAAAAAATGATGTTATGCCACTCCTGAATTAGATTTAAAAAGATACTATGCTTCTGTCTTGGCTGCTCTTTGTTGCAGTCTCTCTGGGGGTAACGAGGTTGTGAGTAAGCTCAGGGAGCCTGTGGAAAGTTGCATATGGCAAGGAATTGAGGTCTTCCCACAACCGTGTGAGTGAACTTAAAAGTAGACTTTTCCCAGTTCACTCTTGATAGACCAGAGTCTCAGCCATTGGCTTATCACAAGCCCACTATAGTCCCAGAGCAAGAACCATGGAGCTAAGCCACTCTTGGATTCCTGCCCTTCAGAAACTGTGAGATTATATGTTTGATGTTTTAACCTGGTACATTTGTGGTGATTTGTAACAATAGGTAAATTAAAACATTGAGAAAGCCAGGCAAAAGGAAAAGGGAACTAGGTCTCAAATGAAGATATTCACTTTAGACAGAAAGAGAGATACCACTTCTGGAAGATATAAGAAATATCCTTTTTGGTATGAATGTAAATAGATGGATGGGTCTCACTAACTTTGTAGGCCAACTGCTTTCCAGCTTATTTTATAATGTGAATGTTTCCTCATTATCCTAGAAGCTAGGCATTTGTGGGAAGACAACAGATTGTTAAATCGACCCAGACCTGATGGTTGATAGAAAGATGATGAAGCAAGAGGCTAGTCAAGGACACTATTGGCCAACAAGAAAAACAAACCATGATGTCTAAGCTGGAAAGACCAAAAAGCGTTTGATGGAAGCAATTAAGAGATTATGTTAAGAAATGAGTAAAAAGTAATGAAACTAATAGCTTAAAGTATAAGCAAATGTGGCCAGAGTGGGATGTCCAAACTAGTGATTTTAGCAGTACAACAAGTTAACAACAAGTACAGAGTGCACATGGCAGTGTGTGACCAAAAGAAAGGTAAGTGCAGTTGACTGACCAAGAGGAGACCATTGAAAACCGAGGAGTCATACTGTGAAGCTAGGCGGACATGGAATTTTGCAGGAGGTAGAAAGAATTCAGGTAAAAAGAGGCCAGAGAGGGGCACCTGGGTGGCTCAGTCAGCTGGGCGACCCAGATCAGGTCATGATCTCACAGCTTGCGAGTTAGAGCCCTGTGTGAGACTCTGTGCTAACATCGCAGAGCCTGGAGCCTGCTCCAGATTCTGTGTCTCCCTCTGTTTGCCCCTCCCTTAATCGCTCTGTCTCTCTCTCTCTCTCTCTGTCTGTCTCTCTGTCTCTCTCTTTCAAAAATAAATAAACGTTAAAAAAAAAAAAAAAAAAAAAAAAGGAGCCCAGAGAGCCAGAGCCTCGAATATCCTAGACGGCAGCAATGGGCAGAGGTAGCATTGTACTTCAGGCGACGGAACCAAAAATGAGTGATTGTTTTAATAAGCACTGTAGAGGAGGGCCATAGAATTGTGGATTGAAGAAGATGATTCTAAAGCAGCTATATTAAGGCAGGTCAATTATGGAAGGATGAGACCATCTGCAAGAGAGAGCTTCAGGTAAAGTGGAATCCTTGTGGAAAAGGTGGTTCTTCTGGGTAAGGAACGTCTCTTTCTCATACGTTATCTAGATCATTGGCCTAGATGGGATAGGCTGCTAGTGGCCAGGAAGGTCCCACACTGTCACCAAGAGGGGTTTTTCCATCTGAACCCTTGTGTGAACCATTCTGCACATATTTGTGGGAGAATTATGGCTTCAAACAGAAGTTGGAGGAAGTGTTCAATTTAGAGGCTGGATGAAAAGAACTCTTTCCATGTTAATCCTGGCTTGTTCCTAGGGAAGATGGCCAACGCCCTGTGCGATAACTGGGAAACATCCGTCTGGGAGGATGATGAGATTCATTACTAAAGATTTGGGACTTGTAGCAGTCATAGCCTTTGGCTGTAGATCGCTGGAGAGAAGTGAAGTCAGGGAAGAGTCAACACAGCTCGAAACCAATTATAACCTGTTAGATGTTATCATTCCTGGCAATATGTCTCCATTTATTTCAGTTCAAATGAAGAATATTTTAGATTTCACATGAACACTTTACCTGAGTGATGGACATTTGCCTCCTTGCCTATATATAAATGATCAGGCTGATATAATCTGTGGACAAATAAGGCTGATCTCAGGGTGGGAATCATCAGGAAGGAAGGAGAAATGGGCCTAAAAGACTTGCCAGGTTTTTAAGGGGCCACCATTTCTATTACCATGCATTAAATTACTAATGGGACAGTTACTTAAAACATGACTTAAGGGGCTCTGTTCAGACATAATTTATAATTCTCAGTCAAATCATATTGTAAATATTGCTATGGTTGCACCACTCCCTGACTCATTTTTATAGGCATGGTTTGTAAGATCCATAAATCTTCATGGCTGGTTTCTCTACTCAGAGCTTGGCAGTGCTTTGAATACAAAAGGCATCACACAGAGTTGGTTGAGAGAATGAATTAATGAATGAACGCAATAAGGGTAGTGTAAGAGGGCACAGACGTGTCATGCCACCTATTGTTAAAATTTTTATAACAATAAGCCTTTGTAGATCAATTTACAACAATAAGCCTTTACAATGAATTTTTAATTAGTAAGCAAAAAGTAATATCTTGGCTCTGTAATACTCAACACTTTAATATATTTACATTTATATCTATGACTTCAAGAAAATTGTATTGTGTTTTCAACCAAATTTCTTATAACCACAATAATGAAAAATTGAAAAAGAAACAGAGTCTGTTCAGGAGAGAATCGGGCTTTGTTTTCCCTCATATTATAAATATTGAGGGTAAACGAGAGTTTCTTAAAGGAAAAAAAAATATCCATTCTCAAACTTCATTTAATCTTTCCCTTCTGTATAAACACATGACTACAGTAAAGATATGGTTTAGGAAAGGCAGAAAATATGTTAAGCATTTTATACAGTATTTTCTACTGTGTATAAAATAAGAAACCTAAAGGAGATTCGTAAGGAAAGTTATATTCAAATAAACAGACAATAACAGAGCAGAAAGAATCAGTCATCCTCCTTAATTAGATGGCAGAGTGGAAACATCACAAAACCTCCCCTCCCTTCTGACTCTTAAATCACATTTACCGTTTAAAAGAACTTTTAAGGAACACCTGGGTGGCTCAGTTGGCTAAGCCTCTAACTTCGGCTCAGGTCACGATGTCAAGGCTTGTGGGTTTGAGCCCCATGTCGGGCTCTGTGCTGACATCTCAAAGCCTGAAGCCTGCTTCGGATTCTGTGTCTCCCTCTCTCACTCTGTCCCTGCCCCTCTCGCTCTCCCTCTTCTTTCTCTCAAAAATAAAATGAGCATTAAAAAAATTAAATATAATAAAAATAAAAGAACTTTGAAAACACTAGGTATTTTGTTCAGAAACCGTAATTAAGGAGAAATGCCTGGTTGGATTCCTCGATCTCCTTGAGGCACCTGGGTGGCTCAGTAGGTTAAACATCCAACTCTTGACTTCGACTCGGGTCATAATCTCATGGTTTGTGGATTCCAGCCCTGCGTCAGGCTCTGCACTAATAGTGTGTAGTCTGCTTGGGATTCTCTCTCTCCTGTCTCTTCCTCTCTCTCTCAAAATAAATAAATAAATACACTTAAACAAAGTGAATAATTAAAAAAAAAAATAATTCTTGATCTCCCAATGAAGCCTTGGGATGGTTCCCTCCAGTGGATTTGTAAGCTCTAGTGACAGACGTTCACACCAGACCATATTCTTTCTACCACCATATATATATCATATCTATAAAGAATCAAGGGTTTTGTGCTAACAAAAGAAAGAATGTGTACTCCCTGAATCATGTTAATATTGGCCTTTATTTATGCTGGACTATGCCCCCCAAGAAGAGCTTTTGTATGCACCAAATTTAAAATGACCAACAGATGAGGAGACAGTATTGAAGATCAGAATTCGTGGATCTTTATTTTGGGAAAATATCGGTAAATTTTAAGGGCAAATGACTTCAAATTAAGCAGAAATACTAATTCCATGTGTTATGTTCACCAAAGCTCCAAGGAAATATTTCCCCTAGGATTAGGGAAGAATATTTTCACAGACCATTAAATTCCTGATTCTGGGTTTGTATTTATGATCAGCACTATGTTTTCTTTTAACTATACTCTTATTAAAAAAAAAAAAAAAAGAAAGAAAGAAAGAAAGGAAAAAAAAGTACAAACATTGAGGGAAAAATCATCAAATGTCTTCAAAGTTACTTTGGCTAATGGGCAGACTTGTGGGAAATTTTTATTTTTACCAGAATTTGTTTTCCTACTCCTACTAATGATATGGTCCTCTGCAGATTTTTTAAAGAATGGAGTTGTTGTGTGGTCTATTAGAGGAATGTGTTGATACATTAAAAAAAAAAAAAAAAAGTTCAAGGGAACAACATTTTAATTAGAAGAGTCTATATTCACATGGAAATTATTTCCTGAATTAAAAATTTTAAAAGCCAGAAGATTGGCAATTCAAAATTTTAATGTCTCAGTTTCTTAGAAAAAGCTCCTTTATTTTCAAATTCACAAGCCAACACAACTAGAACGAAGCTATTTATTGCCTGGATGACCCAATCAAAACAACAATGAACTCTTTTTTTCCACATGCAAGTGGAAAAACAATTGATATTGTTAAAAATATTGAAATACTGAAAAGAAACTTTTAAATGGATAAAATGTGTTAGAATTGAAGAAAGACCAATCTCCAAAATAAGACCGATTGGCAAATACAGTGTTAACTTGTGCAAGCCATAAGGGTATCGATTTTTAACCATATTAGGTACAAACGCATTAATCCATTTGTTCTTCTCAGGTATCCTGGGATACACACAGGGTATTAATACAATTTTAGGTAAGGAAACTGAGAACCAGAGGTGAAAAGGAATTTCCCAGGAAAGCACACAGAAAGTAGCAGAGCTGGGAGGCAACCAAGATTATCCTGACCTCAAGTCCAACTTCCTTCTCATTAAAGAAGACTGCAGAATTTTTAAGATTTACGATTGCTTATTGTGCATCGTAAACAAAACTATCTTAAGACTGCAGGTCTAAGACCAGCTATCAGTTGTTATTTTTAGCAGCTGTTATCACTTGTGCCTTTATTTCTCTGATGGGAAACATGAGATTGCAGTGACTGAAAAAACAAAACAAACAAAAAAAAACATAGGTAAGTGTAAACATACTATTATTTGACAGTCATTGCAATACTTTCCCCCCAAATAAATAGGATTTTATGTGAAGATTTAATTTTAATTTTCCCAAGGTGGAAGACTAAAACCTGCTTGGGAAGTGATACCAGTGTAAATGTTTTTCTTTGCCTCACACCATTCTCAGGTAGAGTCAGATATCACTCAGCGACCAAAGGAAGAGGCAGCAAGAGCACAAGAAGAATTCAGCATCGTGTTTGGATTGACTAATCGAATTTGAATGATGAGGACCCGTAAATGCGTAAGGAAGTCCACAACTTGTAAGTTTCCATTCAGTCAGTTCCTTCAAGAAATAGCTCACAGCAACACCGTGACTTTATTTCAGAGCTTTCACGGTAACACTGTAAAACTGGGTGTGTGGCAAGAAGAAAAGATGGATAATCATAGATGGGTATGGAGGATGGCTTTTACGAAACGATGAAATCCAAATAAAATAAACAAGCTGTCAAAAGCAAGACTCAGCACCTCACCCTGAAACGCCCAGAGCCTAAGAGACCCCCAAAAATGAACCACCAGAGTCCAGAGTCAAAGCTAAGCAGCAAGGGTCATTTATTGCAGGTTCGAACCTGGACCTCTGCGCCCCCGTTGCCGGTGACGCCAAGAGGCCCTGAGAGAGGTTTTTACACCCCTTTTACAAACAGGTACAAACAAGTCACGGGGAAATCAGGAATTTTCCACAGTTACAGAGCTGCGATTGGTTGGTGTTTAAAGTCGGACACTTAACAGTATTCGATTGGTTCCTGCCTTTAGGTCAGACCACAACCGGGGGTACGGGTATCACAATGGTTGATCAGGAACACACGGATGTGCCAAGTAACAATGGTTGATCAAGAATATACGGATGTGCCAGGCAATAATGATTGATCAGGAATACATGGGCGCGCCAAGCAATTGTACAGAAGCGGAACAAGCTGGTTAAGCTTGGTTAGGTTTCAGTTTCCCATAACTTAAGCTTTTAAGTTTCAATTTTCTCAGGCCTCTCAACCCCTGATAAAACACCATTGTTTTGGGTCTAGCATCACGCCAACTTTGTATATCATTAAATATGCTCTATCAGAATGCTGTGTATATATTTACTTACTGTTTCTATAGAAACTCCGTACACTGAAGAGTAAGGGAACTTTGAGCAAGGTGATGAACGTGACTTTGAAATACTTGCAATGGCCTGAATGCCGTCAGCACTTGATGTCTTACATGTCCAGACTCAGTGCCATGTAAACAAAGTTCGTGTTTTGACATTTTTAAACTAAGTAGTGTAGCTCATTGACTGGCCATCTGGGGGAGACTTGCTGATTTCTATTTTCTTCCATAGACCATATCATTTTCTCTTAAAATAGAAAGTTTTCAGAATTCCCCACCTGGCAATAAGTTGAAGATGTTTTATTTTCTTTTAGCTTATGACAGTTCTACTCCCACTCAGAAGACAGAGAGCCATACCTCCACGTCATTGTCACCTACAGTGTCACTTAGCAAAAGGCGGGGAACCTGTTCTTACCCAGCATCGCTGACACAGAAATACAAAGAAGGGGCAGGAATGCTGAGGAAGCATCACTCTGGAGACTCAGGCACAAAAGCTTAGCTGTGATTGAGACACAGCCCTGTCCCACCATGAGGCTTTCACTGAGTGACAAATGACACCAGTTCATCATTTGTGGAAGGATGAGAGAATCCTCTGTGGTACAGGTGTGGAGGGCTTACTGAAAGCTAAATGTGGAGCAGGACTTCTGAGAAAATCTCTGGCACTCTAGCCTTTAAAATAAACACAGGGCAGTGACAGTGGGAGGTATCTGAGCCTGTGGTACATCAAAGGTAACCAGAACAACGGCAAAGCCCATACTCAGACCAATTATTGACCGTAGTGACTCAATCTTACACAATAAAGGTCTTATGAAGGAAGAGCCATGCCCATTTCTGGGTATAAATACGCTACCACAGTCTCTCCCCTGTTCTTCTGCCAAAATGTCTAGGATTCAATCAACAACTATGAAGAACTCAAAAAAAAAAAAAAGTGAGAATACCAGAATGACCTAGGGACTAAAGATAAAACCATTAACCAAACCAGATTTAGAGGTGGAAACTATCAGATAAGGATTTGAAAATAACTCTATTAGTATGTTAAACATTCTACATAAAATGCAAAGAGCACTGTATTAGTAGGGGTTCTGCAGGGACACAGAAACAATGAGGGGTGTGTGTGTGTGTATTGAGACATTTTAAGAAATTGGCTCATGCAATTTTGTGAGCTGGCAAGTCCAAAATCTACAGGGTAGACTAGGAGGTGGGAAAGTCTAGCAGAAATCAAAGTTGTAGTCTTGAATACAAAGGCAGTCTGGAGGCAGAATTCCTTCCTCTTCAGGAGAAGTCAATCCTTTCCTTAAGACCTTCAACTGATTGGATAAGGCCCACCCACATTTGGAAGGCCATCTACTTTACTCAAAATCTATTGATTTACATGTTAATCACATCTAAAAAATACCTTCACAACAACATCTAGACTAGCATTTAACCAAACAACTGGGTACCTAGGTGAGTTGGCACTGAAACGTAACCATCACAACTAGTAAATTTGATTAATTGCTAAAGAAGAAGTGTGGACTAGAAGGAAAGTTAGAAACTTCTGGGGCTTCAGTCAAAGGGGGTCTCCACATGTTCTTGGTCTTTCACTGTAGGAATTGTACTAACTTTTTATTGTAAGAATCTGGTAAGATTCTCTCACGACACTGGCAAATGAAGTCGAATAGTAGCCATTATGAAAGCCTCCCAGAACCTTCTTCATACTCTCCATGTAAAGGACTTCGCTAGAAAGCAACACTGAAATCTTATCCCACCCAGGGGAGGAGAACATCTCCCTACTCCATCCCACATCAGCCTTTTTGTTTTATTTGAGGATGCGTGCATGGGCAGGGGTGGGGAAGGGGCAGCAGTAAAGAACATAGTGAGCAGGGAACTGGGCTTCAAGGAAATGGATTAGGACTCTCTCAGCTAGGGAAAGGAGTAGAATGTAGAAGAGGTAAAAACAAAATCAAAAACATCCAAAAAAAACTACATCCCTAAAGGAGGGATAAAAACACCTGCAAAAGCCATACATACCTCTGAGAGGTCTATCAGAAAACTAAAAGTTAGTCAGAAGATGATGGGGCTCTTTTCCTTTTCCACTCTCTCCCACCACACAAAAACTCCAGTAAAACACTGAAGGAATTACAGTGGCGAGAGCTTCACAGCATAGACCCTTAGAGAAGCAGTACAACAAGAATCCCCAAAGGCAAGAAGACAAAGAAAAACAAGGACATCTCAGGAATCTGAAGCCTCCGGGACTTTACGATAAAAACATTAACCACAGCCCAGCTCCTACCTGGATTAATATAAATCCTCACAAGAAAGGGATGCTTACCTCAGAAACTGTCCTCCCACAACGTGTTTCAACAAACCATTCAAGAAAAAGTGCAGTTTGAAGAGACAGAGCGATCGTCAGAACTGCACTCATATATGACACAGATGTTGGAAGTATCAGACAAGGAACTGAAAATAACCCAATTAACACAAGAAGGGATCTAATGGAAAAAGGCGATCTCATGCAAGACCTCATGGGTAATGTTAGCCACAAGATGGAAACTATAAGAAAAAAAGAAAACCCCAAGGGTAACACTAGAAAGAAAAGCATTGTAACAGACACGAAGAATGCCTTTCGATGGCTCATCAGAAGATTTGACACAGCTCAGGAGAGAATCAGGGAAATTAAAAGCGAGTCAATAAAAACTTCCCTAATTTAAATGCAAAGAGAAAAAAGGAAATAAGAATAAGAAAGAATGGAACATGTCAAACGTATGGGACAATAGCAAAAGGTAAAAAAGAAAAAAAAATACACATAATAAGATAACTAGAAGGAGAAGAAAGAGTGAACGGGCAGAAGAAATATTTAAAGAAAATATGGCTGAGAAATATCCAAAATGAGGGCAGACACCAAACCACAGATGCAGAAAGCTCATACAACACCCGGGCATATAATATTCACATTGAAGAAAATCAAAGACAAACAGAAAATCCTGAAGGAAATCAGAAAGGCTAAAAATCCACTCTTACCTTGAGAAAAATAGGAATACAGCTGATTTCTCATCGGAAACCATGTGAGAAAGAACAGAGCGGATGAAATCTTCAAATTGTGCAAGAAATTAATTGCCAACCTAGGATTCCCCAGCCAGTGAAATTAACCTTAATAATTAAGGAGAAATAAAGATTTCATCAGACAAACTGAAACTACACGTAATCATTTTCAGTGGACGTGGTTAAGGAAGTTCTTTGGGCCGAAGAAAAATGTTGGAGGTCATAAACTTGGATCTCCACACAAAAGAATGTTTGAGAAGAATGAAATGAAAATAAAATGTCACTTTCCTCTTTTTCTCACTCTTAATTGATACAACGGTAACTATTAAGAGAATTTAGCAGCACTGTATCCGGTGATTCTACCCCGTGTGTACATGAAGTGAATGTGGGCTATGTCACAGGGATGAGAGGAAAGATGTGGGGAGTGTATCCACACTACACCTGAAATAGTGTAGTGGCATGTGAAAGAAGACTCCAATTATTTTAAAAATGTACATTTTAGGGGCGCCTGGATGGCTCAGTTGGTTGAACGTCTGACTTTGGCTCAGATCATGATCTCACGGTTGGTGAGTTCGAGCCCCGCATCGGACTCTGTGCTGAGAGCTGGGAGCCCGGAGCCTGCTTCGGATTCTGTGTCTCCCGCTCTCTCTGCCCCTCCCCTGCTCGTACTCTGCCTCTCTCTCTCTCTCTCAAAAATAAATAAACACTAATTTTTTTTTTTTAATAAATAACTGCCTACGCTGCATCCCAAAGGTTTAAAAAAAAATGTACATTTTAAACCTAAGAGAAACAACCAAAGCTGTAAAAAAAAGTTTCACCAAATGGAATGAGAAACAATGTATCACAGGACCAAGAAGTTTAGAGAAATAAGCAAGAGGATCACAAAGAAAAACACAGGAAAGTACCTCTAATAAGCAAACTGCTGACAACCGAAGATAAAATCTTGAAGTCAGTCAGAGAGAGAGGCACGTTACACGTGGAGGAAGAAGATAAAGATGAGAGGAATCTTCTGGACAGAAACTCTACAAGCCAGAGAGCCACAGAGAGACATCTCTGAAGTACTCAAATAAAATTATCACCTGGAATCCTAGTCTTTGAAATTATCTTGCAAAAATGAAAACGGAATAAAATTTTGGACAATCAAACGCTGAAAGAATTTATTGTCAGCAGACTTGCAATGCAAGAAAAGTTAAAAGAAGTTATTTGGGAAGAAGCAAAATGATATCAAGTCAGAAGTGAAGATGTCCAGAAACTAAAATTGCGGATAAATATAAAAACGAGAGGGTATTTGTTATTTTTAATCCTTTTAAAATATTACTGTCTAAAGCAAGAAAAAAAAACTACAATGTACTGTGAGATTTAGATTTTTTTTTAACATTTATTTATTTTTGAGAGACAGAGAGAGGCAGACCATGAGCAGGGGAGGGTCAGAGAGAGAGGGAGACACAGAATCCGAAGCAGCTCCAGGCTCTGAGCTGTCAGCACAGAGCCCGACATGGGGCTCGAACTCACAAACTGGGGGATCATGACCTGAGCGGGAGTCAGACGCTTAACCGATGGAGCCACCCAGGTGCCCCCAATGTACCGTGAGATTTAAAACATACGCCGAAGTATGGGGTGCCTGGGTGGCTCCATCGGTTAAGCGTCTGACTCCCGCTCAGGTCATGATCTCACACTCCGCGAGTTTGAGCTCCTCGTCAGGCTCTGTGCTAACAGCTCAACTCACAACCCAGAGCCTGCTTCTGATTCTGTGTATTCCTCCCTTGCTTGCTCTCTCTCTCTCTCTTTCTCAAAAATAAATAAACATTAAAATTTTTTTAAAGAAAATAAAAAAAAACACATGCAGAACTAAAATCTATAATGATAGCAAAATAATAGTTGGGGAAAACGGAATTACACTGTTGTGAGATTCTTACATCATAAGAGTTTACTGTTATTTGATGGCAGCCTCAGGTATGTGAAAGATGTATATTGTAAACTCTAGAGCAATCATGAGAAATAAATACAATAAGGAACTATAACAAGTAAGACACAGTAGATAAAAATAGAATCACAAAGACATTCTAAAATTCTGAAAGAGGCAAAGAGGGAAACAGTACCAAAACAGATCAGACAAAAAGGAAATAAATAGCAAGATGGTTAAATTAAGCCATATCAATAATTGCATTAAATGTGTATGACCTAGGCATTCCAGTTAAAGTAAAATATTAGCAGATTGTGTAAAAGCAAGAGCTAACCATGAGCTAGTATTTTAAATATATGTTTTAAATTCATAGATATGATAAAAATTTAAAAGACGGTAAAATAACATTTACTAATGGTCCTCTTATCCATTAATAATCTACCAGCAAAATTAAAGTAAAATGGTTCTATTATTCATGTTTTTCAATCAATAATCTGAGATGTTTTGAAATGATTAAATAACAGAATAAGATTGTGCATTTAATCAACTTACAGTTTTAAAAATCCAATTAGAGGGGCGCCTGGGTGGCGCAGTCGGTTAAGCGTCCGACTTCAGCCAGGTCACGATCTCGCGGTCCGTGAGTTCGAGCCCCGCGTCGGGCTCTGGGCTGATGGCTCAGAGCCTGGAGCCTGTTTCTGATTCTGTGTCTCCCTCTCTCTCTGCCCCTCCCCCGTTCATGCTCTGTCTCTCTCTGTCCCAAAAATAAATAAACGTTGAAAAAAAAAAAATTAAAAAAAAAAAATCCAATTAGATTTGTCAAATATTCTTTACTTATATGATCAATGGGAAAAATATCTCCCTTCAGACTTCTAAGAGAACCCAAATAGGGTTTAGTTCACATAGTTTCATAAGTGAAAATAAGTCCTTGAAATCCCAAAGACTTTGGGATATAAAAAGGTAAACTGAGCCATTGGATAGGATTCACATGAGCACAAACATTTTTATGCTGTAAGAAGTTAGCATTATTTTCCTGATGTAGAGAGAAATATTAATAACCGATTACAATACCTTATATTTATCTGTATTTATTGATACTATCCTACTTTTTAGTGTCTTTCTTTAGAGCTATTGACGTGCACTTAATTCAGCTATGCAATTATCCTCATGTGGGGAATCCAAAAGTGTCTGGGATGAATGAATGTCTGGTCAGGACCTGAAGGGTTGCTGAGTAAGTGTCACAGCAGTTTGAAATTGCTAAGAACAGTGATGGACAAAGTACAAACCCCAGTCATTATTATTTATAATTACATTTTCCATCATCGATGGCTCAGGTGTCTCAAAAGACCACCAAACTCCATAAGAGCAAAACTTTGCTCATTTTTTCCCAGAATCCTATCTTATTTGGTAAGTTTAGTGATTGTTTTGGCCATCTTGCTACCTACACTCAGAAACTCCTCACTTCCTTTTCTTCCAGGTCCTTATCCAAGCAGTCATCAAGTTCTGCAGACTTGACTTTGTATTTATGATTTGGATGTCTCCCTCTGCATCACTACTATGATTTACCTATTATTTTTCCCTGACGGGTTCTTTTTGTTGCTATTGTTAACTCTGTCCTCAACACAGTTACTGAATAAATGGGATATCACTCTTTTGCTTAAAATTCTTCAAAATTTCTCAAAGATCTACAGAAGAAACCCTAGGAGTTTCCTTTTGGCCCCCAAGGCCCTGCATGCTCTATCTCCCGTATTTCTCTTCAGCCTCACCTCCTGCCACTCCTTGACACAAGCATATGTTTCAGAAACACACTGCTGTGTCTACACACACACACACACACACACACACACACACACACACATTGCTTTGCCTTTGTGTCTGTGCTTTTGTTCTAACCCCATTCCCGGGAATAAATAATCAGTCATCATCCATCATATCCACCATGAGTTATAATGACCAGTTTTTGTCTTTCTCCCTTATTATAAGACGAGCACTTTCAGGGCCAAAACTTTGTATTCATCTTTTAGCCACAGCATTTATTTCGGTGCCTGACACATAGTAAACACTCAATAACTGTTTGTTAAATATTTGAATTTATAGGAGACAGGATTTTTATTACTTAGACAAGTGCATGTGATAATAGCCATATTGTTTTCATTACATCAGCTTAAAAAATACATCTGCAAATTCTTTGAAATTCCTTCCAGAGAGATGTGGTCTATGCGTCCTCTTCTTGAAAGTTGGCAGGGTTTTGTCACTGTTTGAACCAATAGGGTATAGCGGAAGTGATGCTCTGTGACTTGAAATGTTAAGGAACTAAAGACACAGCTTCTCCTCTGCTTTATTGGCATAGTTGGTCTCGAAGTCTACATTGTCCAAGTAAGCAGTTTGACAGCCCTGAGGCTACCATGCTATTGGGAAGCCAAACCTAGCCCATGTGGAGACCATATGGATGGGCTCTGATACTATATCAAGAGAGAAGAAGAGATACCCAGACAGCCCCCAACTGTCCCAACCCGACCCCGGTCACTTCGGTTACAGCTGTTTTGTCCCCAACTGCATTGGAGAGCTGGAGGCACAACTGATAGGCTGATCTCCCCAAAAATCCCTTCTAAAATTTCTGACCTCCAGAGATCATGAGAGAGAAAAATGACTGCTGCTTAGGCCACTAAGCTTTTAGATGATGTGTTATATATGGTAGTAGAAAATTGGAACCTTCATTTTAAAAAGTAATTAAGGATAATGGATTATAAGCTTTGGAATTAATTACTTTTAAGAGTAAATAATGTTGAAGACATAAAGTATTTTCATTTTTAAGTACCCCAACTTCATGTATGTGTATACGTATACACACACACACACACACACACACACACACACACAAATGTGGTTTCAGGAGAAATGAACATACTACACACCAATGATATCATGTTCTACAATTATGGAAATATAATTTTTTTGGAAAAGAGAGAGATATACTGTATTGATTTTTACACTTTTTCTTTCCAAAAAAGGTTATGGTGGGTGCATCATCCTTTGGGTAATCTGGGTCAATCTTGTTGCTACTAGTCTGTGGCAATCAGAAATGAATAAAAAACTAGTTTTATTCTTATAACAACATGTTTCTGGACTGTGACTCAATGAAAAGTCTGGTATATAATACCGAAGAGAAATATTCTTGATTCCAAGCAGACCTCTACAGAGACAGAAGGAGGCAGGATGAGAAATCAGTGACCCAAAACAAACTGTGTAACCTGTATCCAAAAGACATATCAGGAAGTTGCTCCCCAAGTTTAGTGATGAATGGCTAGTTCTCAGAATCATGGAAGATTTGTGCTAGGATATAAGGCAGATTCAGTATAAGAGTAACCTAATAATCAGCAGACCTTAAAGAAAATACTTGTGATATGAATTCATGTTTCACTCAGACCTAAGAGACTATCTGAAACAAATTCAATTATAGGTCTTTCCTCAACCTCCTTGATATCATAATTCTCCAGGACCTGAAGGTCAGAATTCCAGAAGTTTTTTATCTCTTTGATTGCAGTATCAGCTAACAATAGTTATCTAAGAAGTTGAGATCTGTCACTACCCTAATAATTCATAATATTTTTGTGTCTAAGCCCATCATAGGTTACAAATAACAAATGACAGTGTAGAGCAGAAAATTCTAGAGGAAAACACACTGACAGCGGGAGCTACAAAAGACACAGGATGGGATACAAATGCAAAAAGAAATAAACAAAGTAAACACTGAACTTTGACAACATAGTAAGATGGGTAGAACCAAACTGATGTTTCTACTCACGTATGGCACTGCCCATAAATTATTTTGAGAACAAAAGCAGAACTGAGTTTGAGGGAGAAATGGAAACCTGAGCATAGGCAACCCGGGGCCAAAGCTAAATATGTCCTTCAGCATGAGAGATGGGGATTACAGTCTGTTTCAGATGAGTTCAAGGAAGTGAAGTCAACCCCAGGTTTTATTCTGGGGAATTTTCCAGTTTTCAAAGTCCTCTTCCTCAACGTTGTCCATCTTAGGCCAGGCCGTGGACATACAGCGTCAGGACAGTGGCAGGCAATGGAAATCAGACCTGGTAAAGTGTGGCGTAAACCCAGTGAGTATGGGAAGGTCAATCCCACAGTCTGAGGTCTGGGGCTAGATACTCCTAGGGAATCAGGAAGCGGGGGGAGAAATGGAGAACCAGCTGCTTCCAAATGACCTGGCAAGATGGAACAATTTTGTTAAGTGTTTTCCTACTTTTATAAAAATGCAAGTCGATTTCTAAATTCCTTGGCTTAGTAAAGCAAAAGTTACTCACATTCTTCGAGGTTAACTTCTTTGCTTCCAGAGAGTATAAGGCAAGTTCGGGATGGTGTGTTGCCCAGCATGCTTTCTTCACCTCTTTCCTCTTGCTCCTTTCAGAACGTCTTCTCCAGTTCCACATGGTTCTCATGGAGCTGCCCAGACTGTTTCCACCCTCCTGCCATAGGGTAGGTCCCTGCTGCCTAGATTGCCTCTTTATAGATAGACAAGTAATCCATATGGGGACAATTCTCTGGGATTGGTTGATAGATACAAAGAGTCAGAACTCCATTTTCTGCTGGAGGTGGTAAGCTGGTAGGATGTGAGTTTGAGTTTGCTGATGGTTGTTCTGCCTGCCATGCAGAGAGAACTCCAGAGGGAATGGAGCCATGTCAAGTCAAAGAATAGAGATAGTGGCTGAATGGCTTTGCTTGAACCCCTTGGGCCAACCCTCTTGAAGAATTAGCTTCAGGCTTCCCAGATATTGATCCAATACATTTCATTTTTCCATCTTATTTGGGCTATTTTCAATTTCTTAAATCACTTGCAACAAACCAAGACCAAAAACTACAATTTCAAATGCTGACTGCAGAGAGGGAGCTAGGGCTGAATAAAGACCCAACATTTCTCAAAAGTGGTGCTCCCTGGGGGAACCCATTATATTCAATTGATGTTCTTGATGATGGGATCTGGACCTCAAAATAACAGCAAAAACAGCCTTCTAAGAAGATATAAGCACATCATTTCTGTGTTCCTAGAAAGCAAATTGCCCTTAAAGTCATCATTGTACATCCTAACCCAGCTTAGTGTCGGTCCCATAAGAATCCTCATGGTTGAATTTCAATGTATATATAATCTATTTTAGAAATACTGCAATCGAAGATAGCTAAATCAAACTTTTGGTGTGTGATGGGTAACATTTCAGCTATGCAGTTGACTTTACTAGTTGAGGATGATGTGTTACTACATCATGGTAACACATCTTAGTTCAGTTCTTTGAAATAATTAATCCAGCTCTACTGCTTAAAAAGATGGGATTAATAAAATAGTAGACATTGACATACAGAGGGAGTACTTCTTTCTCCATCTGGCTTATTTAACATAAATGGCTCTGTATAACACACAAATATGTAATTTTCTTTCAAACATAATGGTAATATAATAAAAAAGGACCCAGGTAGGAAAATATTTGCCCAAGATTATGTATTTATATATATACATATATGTATATATGTATATATGAAAGCATCATAAAATGTAAAGCTACTATAAAATGTTTCTTGTTAAATAATTCCCTACAACATTTTCTACTTGTAATATTTGACGAGGTAGTGAGAACTCAGAATTTCTAGGACAGTCTTTTGTCATAGTGTGCTAAAATAATTCTATAGACCTTAGGAAGAATATTAGAAGAAGGACTAGACAGATAGAAAGGATGCTAAACCCAATAAAGATTAGACATTAAAATGGTTGCCCAACCTGTGTTTAACTAGATCAAATTATAAATAGTAGCATTTATGACCATCTGGGGAAGGCTAGCTTTGAATTAAAAAAAAAAGTTATTGGCAAAAAAAACATTTATCAATGCTGTTTTAAAAGGAATAAAAAAACTGTGTTTTATCCATGTTTTTCTAATTATCGGTCACTAACATATTCTACTCTTTAAATAAGTGGCCACACAGACTTCTGATTCAATTTATTATTCTGTCAAGTAAACTTCTTGATTCTTAAAAGCATATTGTGGAAATCATTTGAAGTTTTAAAATGCATAAAAATAAGTGCATTAAGAGCTAAGGATAAAGTGGATTTCCCTTTGTAGTTTTTTTTCTATATGATAATACCACCAGAAAAGCTATACAATTAAATAATAATTATTTACATCTGTCGTCCTCTGGATTGCACAAAGTCATTTTACATATATTCATTTTGCATTTCGCATGTAGTTTTGTGCAATTGGGAAGTGTTTCTATATCCCAGATAATAGATAACTAAAACTCACTGAATAATTAGGCTCTGTTTCTTTCCTCTGCTTCACAGGGGAATTACAATGGGCTTTAAATCAGCAATGATATTATTAATTTTGTATAAAATAGTGAGCTGACTACTGCAGTATATGTAGAAATGAATAAAACCCATTTTCTGCTTTCAGAGCTTACATTCTGGAAGGGGGCACAGGGTAAATACATGGATAGAAAACTACATGAAAACACAAACTCTTGAGGTTTTGGAGTTGAGCAAAATCTAGTGTTTGAAAAGCTTGTAAAAAGATAGATTTGAATTAGGTCTTTAAAATAGGTCGTATTGTTTTCTTTAATAATAATAAAAAAGGAAAGTACAAAAGATAAGGCCCTTCTGTCCAAGTATACAGTTTGGTCTCATGAGAAGATTCTGGCAAGTGGACAAGGCTGCTTAGTAGGTTGACGACCAGAGACAGAGAACTAACTGCATGGAAATTCTCAAGTCTGCTTCTTGGTTTGCACTCCAGGGGGGAAAAGTTGGGCTCTTGGAGAACTGGGACAGCATCCTCTTGCTGTACAGTCTGTTTCCTGTCACTCTATTTTGTATCTGCTTTGAAAGCACATGTAACCATTCTAGATACACAAGTCCTTGTGCTCCAAATCCAGCTCCCATAACAAACTGAGAGACTTCAGAAATACTTGGTCTTTTAGCAGCCCCATGATTAGTTATCTTTGGCATTAGAGATATCCTGTATCCCTCAAGAAAATGTAACATACACACATTGAAAAAGGTACTACTAAGGTTTATACTGATACTTTTTTTTTTTTTCCTGATTGGAGATGATAAAAAAGTTGCTTTGTTCTTCTCTGAAATATTCTCTGCTTTTCAGCTTCAGAAGACGAAAGGGTTCCAGGGAGTGGCTTGCTTGCTGTTTTCACCTCTTAAAAATTGAAATACAGAATCCAGGTCAGTTTCTTCCTTTGATCGGATCACACCCTTTCCCGTATATTGTGACAACTCTCAGTGGTCTCCAGGTTCAACGAGTTAGATGTGGGGCTTTTGAAGACACAGTCATAGATTCACTTCCACCAAAGGCCAGCTGGCCCCTCCCTGCCTCATTGCTGATGTCTGAACCCACAATTTTGTTAGTTCTTTCACAGTTTACACCTGTAGGCAGATGACACTGTGCTAGAAGTCATGGTCCTGTGACTTGATAATAGTGCACTAATCACAAATTCAGGAATAAGATACAGCAAGGTTTGAGTCCCGTGGTTACCTGATCATGTAACCTTGGGTTACATGAAATACTTGGAATTAGTTACACTGTCTGAATCTTAAGAGGTAACAAGGTCAACTGGTTTACGGTCATCTGCACAAACGCCTCAAACTCAGGTTTGCAAACCCACAATTATCTCCTCCTACCACATCAAGTCTAACCCCTCTTCTACTTCCATATTGACGGCCAAGGACCACGCTCAATCCTGTTACCCATGTAAGGAATCTAAGACTTTCCCCTTGGCTCCTTTGTTTAATTAATAATAACATTTAAAAAAATAGCATCCGAAAAATATTTCATATACCCCCCATCTCATCCAGATTCCCTCTTCCTTAGTCCCATCCTTTCTCTTTCTTGTTTTAATTACTGGAACTAACACCTCACTGTGCCCCTATCTCTAGTTTCATGCCCCCTCTCTCATACAGTCCACAAAATTTCCTCTATGTGACCAGAATAACGGTGTCTCCAAGATGCATATCTGATCACATGATCTTCAGGCTCACTATATTGCACATCAAATACTCCCCCTTACCATATGTTTCTGTCTCCTGTCTTTGCAATTCTCCTTGCCATCACTTGAGCTCTTCCCCATCTCTGGAGAGCCCTCTCCTTCTGGCCACTTGGGAAACTGCTATTCACTATGATTCTTAGCTTAGATGTCCCTCTCATGTGCAAGATCTCCTGCCATTCATTGGGTAAACTAAGGGAGGTTTCTTCAGGGTCTCTTCACACCTTGTATAAATCATCTATCGTAATGATGTCTTTTGTTTCTTCCTAGCACATTCCCCGATCATTACCTCTTGATCACCGTATTTCCCTAGTATTTAGAATAGTTACTGGCACATAGTGGCCACTGGGCAGATATGGATAACGACTAAATTAAAGTATGAGTCCTAAATGTAGTGACCTTTGGTCTAATGAGCACCTGATGGCTTAGCTGTGCACCTGGGTCATAAGAACAATAGATGGTCAATGATCAACAAGGTCAACTCAGAGCTAAAGAGAAAGGAAGGGTGGTGATGAGCTAGAAAGCAATGGGAGGGCTGGATGCTGAGTGGGAGAAAGGCCAAGGTAAGAACCCTCAGAATCAGGATGGGTGAAGGAGGTGGCTCAAGAAAAATACTTTTCAGTTGTTTCCCATGGAATTAGTTCTATTCTGTGTGGTCACTTGCTAATGTTCCCCAGCTCTTCTGTCATGATTACCAGAAATCATGTATGTGTGTACATGAAGGGGTGTGTGTGTGTGTGTGTGTGTGTGTGATTGTATGTGTGATAGAAAGAGAGGAGACAGGCAGAGAAATACAGAGATGGACATGGAAATAGAAGTGGATGTAGAGACAGAGCCAAATATAGAGACAGAGAGAGAAAGAATGCAAAAATCTTTGAAAATAAGGGGTGTGGCATTTTATGTTGGGTGCATGTGCTCTAGCACCTAGACCACGATTTCACCCTCAGGTATGCAAGCAGCCATGGAAACTATGTGAATTCCTGGTGAAACCTCTGTCATGGCTTTGGAATTAAGGGTCTGCTTCAGTCTTACCTCAGAAATGAAGAATGAGGAAGCTCCTCATGTGAGTGACAGTGGGAACAGAAGACTCATGAGGAATGTCCATTTTGTGTTCTAATAAACACAACCTTTTACCTTGCACCGAATACCTGAATATTTCTACCCGAACCAACAAAGCCATCCTAGAAACATATTCCTTGATGGATTCAGTTACGTCCTCATACATTCCTGCACTGCAAGAAATTCTAGGAGTCTCGTCTCTTATAGAATGTCAGTCCTGTATTTCTACCTCTTCGAGAATCACTGCTTTGGAGAACACACATCATGGTGCGTCACCTCCCCCTTAACCTTAGCGACTGGCTTTTGAGGATTATTTTTATGGAGCCTCCCAGGTTTTCATTAGCTCACATGACTTGTGGCACTGTATTTGCATGGGGACCCTTGGGGAGCTTTATTACCCATTATATTACGGCACTGCATGGGCCAGGTGGCTCCATCATTAGGCAGAAAGAAGCAATAAGCACTGCACTCTCGGGCACAGCTTGGGCAGTGCCATCAGATCAGAGGGGCGCTGCAAGTTCAGAGATGACACTTAATGGTCCACAAAGTGCAGTGGGTCCATTGACTTCAACTGAGGCTCAGCTCTCCTTCCTTCTTTTAGTGGATAAGAAGAAAACGATGTGTAACCGTGGATCATTTAGATATTCACCAGATGGGTTTACAGAAATTACTTATTCCCAGGCCTCTGTACTCATATTTCCACTTCTTAAAAAAAAATAAAAAATAAAAAAAAATTGGTGTTTTTGCTGTTTTAATTAACTAATCTATTTTTAAAAGAAATTCTGTAACCATCATTGCAAAATCATTTTGTTCTGTTCCTATTTCATGTCCAAAAAAGTTCACAAATTCAATTAAATGTTTTCTGCTGACATTAGTTCTTTGTGCTGCCCTGACTTCCTCTCTCCCTTCTAGACTAGTAAGAGGGCCACCAGGCATACCATGTAGTTAATTCATGGTTATAATTAGAGTTTTCTTCCACCAGGGCACTGACTGAGAAGAGCTATCTTCCATTTAATCAAGCTTCTTGGAAATAAAAATATATCACTCTCTTGCAATGCTCCCAAACCTGATATACTGAGGTGCTCACAAACTTCGATATATGAAGCCATTCAACAATATTTTCTCCTTGTTCTACTATTTCCACCTGGACTTGAAGTGTTTTCTTGATTTAATGTATTTTAATAAATGTTTATATGTTGCTGAGAGACACTCCTAATATCAATGACCACAAGGCTCTAGAGAATCAGGCATTTCTTTAGACAATTCAGTTTTGAAGCTTAATCAACACTTCATAATTACTTACTCAGGGACCTTTATCTTTACCCAATTTTTCTCATCTCACTGCACCTCGGTTATCCATCCCAAATCAGAAAGTCTCAAACCTGCTTATTTTTAATTACTTCCTCATATTTTGGCTCTCCCTGGGCCGAGTACATCTGCATAACCATATTATAAATAGACACAGAAGAAAGATTTCAGTACATTGAGAGACAAATCATGTTTGTGAGTGTGGAGGAAGGTAAATGCTGTCAAGATGTCAATTTCTCACAGATTTGTTGATAATTTTAATATCAATCCAATTAAACTTTTTAAAAATGATTTTTTTAAGGACTTGAGAATCTCTAAGTTGACCTGGAAATATCAAATTGGGGCTTGGTAAGAAGACTCATGTCCTTTAAAAACAGTGATAAGAAGAGGCTTGTTTTTTGTACATCTTAATATATAACGTAAAGTTAGAAAACCGAAACAGTACTGAGGCAAGAGGGACAGGATAAGAGAAGAGAATAATCATAATTTCATGTGCATTAAGTAGTATTTGATAAGTACAGTCACACAAATAAAAGAAGGTTTAAGTGATGCTGGGAAAATTGGTCGTATTTTTGGAAAATAAAAATGGATCCTCAACTCTTATTTTACGCTAACATAAAGTATATATGGAATAAAAAGTGTAAAAACATAAAACATAAAAGAATTAGAGGGGAATGTAAGAAAATGATAAGGAGATTCTTTCTAAGCAAAAGAGGAGTGCATAACTTCACAGTGAAGAAGAGAGAGAGGAGACCACAAGGTAATTAAGTTAAAACTTCCAGATGGCTAAATATTTGACAAATGAAGTTAAATTTCAGATTGAGGAATTTACTTCAGACAAACTTGACAACATATTCATGGTCTCAACACACCGTAAGTTAAAATAAATAAGACACTAATAATCTCATAGAGTAAAAAAAAGGCAAAGTAACTTGAGATAATTTATAATAAAAATTTTTAATTTACAACAAAATTCTATTTTTCTTGCAACCTGCAAATCCAGTGAAAGCAAATAATTAAGATATGTTTGCCTTCAAAATGTGAAAATGTTTACAATGTATGAATCGGCTATAGTGATAAAAGTTCTGTGTTAGTCTCCTATTGCCTCTGTAACAAAT
The DNA here is from genome assembly GCF_028749965.1 of Puma concolor. Lineage (NCBI taxonomy): Eukaryota > Metazoa > Chordata > Mammalia > Carnivora > Felidae > Puma > Puma concolor. The sequence goes on from NC_141671.1 coordinate 19,922,370, forward strand.
TTAGTGTCTTGAAAACAATAGAAATTTATTCTATTAAAATTCTGGAGAACAGATGTCTCAATCAGTTTCATGAGGTTGAAATCAAAGTGTCAGCTGGGTCACCCTCACCTAAGAGCTTCTAGAAGAGAATCCATCCTTGTCTTTCAGCTTCTGCTGGTGGTTGACAGTCCTTTGTTCGTGGTTGCACCATTTCAATCTCTGCCTCCTTGGGCACGGGCTATCTTCTTCCTTTGAAGTCAAATCTCCCCCCTCTCTCTGCCTGTGATTATTTTTAGGGATCAGGTGAACAATGGAGGATAATCTTCCCATCTCAAGATCACAGCTTAAACACATCTGTAAAGACCATTTTTCATATAAGGTAATATTGACAAATTCAGAGAAGAGAAATGTGGATATCTTTAGTGTAGGGCGTTTTTATTTATTTACTTATTTTTTTTTTTTTTACTGTTTATTTTAGAGAGAGAGAGAGATTGCAGGTGGGGGAGAGACAGAGAGAGGGAGACAGAGGATCTAAAGTGGGCTCTGAGTGGTCAACAGAGAGCCCAATGTAGGGCTCAAACTGAGGAACTGCGAGATCATGACCTGAGCCAAAGTTGGAGGCTCAACAAACTGAGCCACTCCAGTGCTCTAACGTACGGCTTTTTTGATCCTGCCACAGGCTCACTCATTCTTCCAGTGGAAACATAGATTGGGACAAAGTCAGGACAACAAGGTGGTAACGTGCCTGGCAAATCTGAAGTAACAGCTCCCTATAGTTCTATTACTAAGGAAATAAGAAGTCAATGATGGCAAATTATATTTGTTACAAATTTGTTAAAATTATTATAAAATGCAGAATCTAAATGTTTTACAATGAATAAAAGTATCTTTAAATAAATAATTAGGTCAATGATTAAGATTATGCTGTGAAAAATATATAATTATGTAGAATTCATGAGAAAATATTAAAGAAAAGGAACAGTGAAATTGATATTTCTATCCCAAGAAATGCGCTTTTTATATATTTATTACAGCCATATTTATTTTTGTATTACTAATACATATATGTATGCAAAAACACAGATTTTCCCGAAGGTCTTAATGGAAAGGTAAGCTTTAATAACTTCAGAAGTGTAGTGCTGCAATAAATCCTTTTGAATAACTGATTATTTAAATTTCTTGTATACTTTTTTAGCTTTGCGAATTTTGAATAATACACTCGTTTTTGTTAAGCATTCATCTTTTTTTCTAATAATTTATCCATTTCATTTATTTATTTATTTATTTATTTATTTTTTTTTTTAACGTTTATTTTTGAGACGGAGAGAGGCAGAGCATGAATGGGGGAGGGTCAGAAAGAGAGGGAGACACAGAATCTGAAACTGGCTCCAGGCTCTGAGCTGCCAGCACAGAGCCCGACGCAGGGCTCGAACTCACGGACCGCGAGATCATGACCTGAGCTGAAGTCGGACGTTTAACCGACTGAGCCACCCAGGCGCCCCTCCATTTCATTTAAATTGCATCGTTAAACATTTTCATGATGTTCGATTATTTTTTAAGAGCTGTTTAATTTTAGAACAGTTGTAGATTTACAGAAAAGTTGCCAACTAGCACAGAGAGTTCCCATTTACCATATACCCACATTTAGTAGAAGCATGTTCACTCCGCAGGAGGTGGTTACAGCAGTCCTAAGAAGGAAGACAATGACGTCTTGACTTCCACGTTCTAAAGATACTATCCAGGTGCCAGATAGATAGAAACTATTTTAAAGACAACTTAAACAGCTGGAACAAATATTTCTTCTTACTCCCTTCAGACTAGGAGAAAGGTCCTTGTGGGCGTCTTCAAGTCTTCCTGAAGAGAGAGACAAAAGTTAGTGGTCAACACTGGCTCTTGGTACACTGTTCCTGTCTTGCCAACCAAGTCCTAGAAGGCGCCCCATGATTAGGGAGCAGTTATTTACTGAACCTCCGTGCTGGCTAGGCTCCGGAGATCCCAAGTGGGCAAAAGGGAGCCTATTCTTTATCTGTAGCAAGACAATTTCCATTAGAAAGGGAACCATAGTGGGTGTATAGAAAAAGTAGAGGAAGCAGCAGGATCAAAAGATGAGGGGTGAGAACGAGATGAACGGCCCAAAGGAATCTTCTTCAGAGACATAAAGGGATTGGAAAAAGCTATTCAATATTTTATTGAGGAGGAATGATGGTTTCTGTCTTGTGGCTCTTATCATTGAATTAGAAGGCAATGGTGTCTGGAAAAAACAAAGTGGGAGCTTTTTTGAGCCAGAATGAAGACCTGTGGTAGGAAATACTCAAGAGGGATAAATAAATGTGAATAATATTGGGGGGGGGGAAGAAAAAGAAAAAAAAAAGCCTGGTGGTGTACCCAAATCTGGGGATTTGGAGTAATGGAGAAACCAATAAGCTGAGAAATGACTTTTCTTCTTCATGATCAATGGATGTTGGATGGAACCTGATAACTTTCCACCATTCAACTTCCACCACTCCAAAAATAGGCAACCAAAGAAATAAGATTCTAGCACTTTCTGCCTGGTCACCAGCCTCCATCTCGAACCCATTCATCTAGTCCTTCTTCGCACTAGTTTTCTACACCTGTTCTCATTTAAAACTCCTTCCAAAATTCTTGGCATCTGACCAATAGCTTGCACCCTTCCTCTCTAGGCCAATTTAAAGGAAGTAAAGAGGTAAAACACTGAGATAAATGATGGTGTCTATCAATTATCCAGATTACATAGGAAATAAATAAGAGTTATTTTGTGAGAGGACCGAAAAAATAAAAGTAGAACAGAATGACAGAAAAGCTACAATGAATGTGAGGAGGCAGAAAATTTAGAGACATAACAGTCTGTGATCAGAAAGAGAATCTCAACTTTGCCATAACAGAGTGAAAATACTTTTGCATGAGGATAAAAATCCAGGGTGTGGTCATTAGTGTGGGGTGTTGGAGTTGACGAAAGGTTAAGGTTGTTAAAATTGTATTTTCAAGGGACTCCAAAACTAGAGTATTGGATAATTAACAATGATTCAGATAATTTTAGAAGTCCCCCAGCCCTATGGAAGAATATGCACAGAAACGGTGTAATAATCTTTTAAGAAAAAGAAACTGGTCCACATATATTCTACGTGAAGGGGAGAGGGGATGTGGGGGGAAGAGAGAGAATGAATTAACATCGTGCAAAGAGCATCAGTGTCACACTTTCTGTACATTTAATAACCTCTCCCTTTGCTTCCTATGATCATAGCATTGGCTATATGTTTGACTCTATGTAAAAATATCCCAACCATCTTTGGAAGGCTGATAGTTTTTCTGATTCATTGGTCTAGTAATGAAAATGACTATAAAAGAAGAGACTGGCAAACCTGGAGAAAGCCAGTGAGACATTTTGCTTGTTTGTTCAGAATAGGTGAAATTCTTATAAACTTAACAGGATTTGAATAAAATCTTGCTATTTGCAACAACATGGATGGAATGAGAATGTATTATGCTAAGCGAAGTAAGCCAGTCAGAGAAAGACAAATATCGTATGATTTCACTCATATGTGGAATTTAAGAAATGCAACAGATGAACATAAGGGAAGGGAAGGACAAATAAGATAAAAACAGAGAAGGAGACAAATCATAAAAGGCACTTAAATTTTTTTTTTTTTTACTGTTTATTCATTTTTGAGAGAGAGGGAGAGACAAAGCATAATGGGGGAGGGGAAGAGAAAGAAAGGGAGACACAGAATCAGAAGCAGGCTCCAGGCTCTGTGCTGTCAGCGCAGAGCCTGATGTGGGGTTTGAACTCATGAACCGTGAGATCATGACCTGAGCTGAAGTCGAATGCTTAACCAACTGAGTCACCCATGTGCCCCTAAAGATATATTGTTAAATTATACTGGGTTATACCCAATATGGACAGCAATGCATTTATGAAAAAGTGGGAAACCCTTCTGACAGTCAGATTTTTCACGGCATTTGCAAAAGAAGGGACTTAAAAATGGTACATGATGCTATGAGGATACATTTTCCATGCTCTTCAAAACCTTATTTGTTGTTGACAGAGAAGGGTATCATGTTGATTTGAGAGGCAGTCCCGACAGTTGATCTGTAACAAATTTTTAGCTTGTCTTCACAGATAGAGAAATAAAAGGCCTAGAAAGGTAAACGGATTTCTGCAAGTGAGAATGCAAAGCCAAGAATCTCTTTTGTCTCATCTTAACTAGGAGAGCAGAAACGTATCCTCCCAATTCCAGAATTAGTCATTGCTGTGGTTTTAGAGGGAAGACCTGTACCTCTCTGTTTTCACTCGTCGTTGATTCCTATGATTACCAAGACCGAGGCCAAATGCAAAAAGACTCTATAGTTGGAGGAGAGTGGAAGAGCAGGATGTGGTGATGGTAGCTGTGTTTCTTTTCACTTTGTTTCTTCCCTTTTCTTTTCTTTTCAAGGGATTCCCACCATCCCCACTCCCATCCCCTCCCCTGGTCAGTATCCCTAAACGTCCTTCCCATGAAACCTGGATTCTGGTACCTACAATGCAGCATACACATAGGACTATGTTTTTTTTTTTTTTTAAATTTTTTTTTTCAACGTTTATTTATTTTTTGGGGGGACAGAGAGAGACAGAGCATGAACGGGGGAGGGGCAGAGAGAGAGGGAGACACAGAATCAGAAACAGGCTCCAGGCTCTGAGCCATCAGCCCAGAGCCCGACGCGGGGCTCGAACTCACGGACCGCGAGATCGTGACCCTGGCTGAAGTCGGACGCTTAACCGACTGCGCCACCCAGGCGCCCCAGGACTATGTTTACAGGGGCATCATTTGCCTATTTCTTTGCTATCTATGTAGCAAAGGAAGGACTCCACAAAATCTCGTGGGTGTGCACAGAAACTCCATTCCTTGATTTGGCAATGCCTGAAACATGCCTGAACAGAGCTACAGTGTGGAACTGGAACCTCATGAGGTACCATAGCAACTAATCACAATAGTTTCTGAACAATACATCATGTGAATGAGGAGGTTACTGTGGGTGTCCTTGATGTGTTGGTGGTTGACAAAACCAACTTCAGCTACTCCGACCATGACAGCACTGTGGAGTCTCCCTTCTCCCTAGCCGCCTTACACTTTAATGCTTTTGTGACTCTGTCGTGGTAAACAGGCAATTACTCTGATAGTTATGATTTGCAGTTGTTAGAAACATGTGGATTAAGCCAGCCTGCAATTACACATGAACCCAACCTTTGAAACACTAAACCTTTGTTGCAATACTGTCTTCTTCGTAGACGTCTTTCTTGAGATAGCCTTGGTTATTAATAGCTGATGATTCAAGTAACAGAATTGTATTTAGAGAAAACAGAAAAGTATCAAACAGCCCAAAGAGAAAATTAAAAATCACCCACAATTGAACCATGAGAGTGTAATTTAAAAAAATCACCAATGTTAAAGTTCATCTATAAAAGAGACTTATTATTCAACATTTTATCAGGAGCATTTCCCTACTCTCTTATTTAAATAAATAGTATTCATTTAACCATGTTTTATTATCGGGCATTTAGGTTGTTCCTAATTTGTGTATATTATAGATAAGCTTATACCGAAAGGTTTGCCTATGTTTTAACATATATTTGGCAGATGGTATAGAATTGAAACCTACTGGATCAAAAGATGTACATTTTTCTAAACTTGGAATATAAATTCCTTCCAGAAAGGGAAGGATAAAAGAACTATTTCCTTTTACTCTCACATCGCTGGGTGCTATTGCATTTTACAAGCCTCTGTAGTTTGATGACTAAAAAAATGCTAATTCCATTAATTTACATTTTATTTCTGGTGTTGAGTCTGTCCAGTTTATTATTTTTTTTCCACGTTTATTTATTTTTGGGACAGAGAGAGACAGAGCACGAACGGGGGAGGGGCAGAGAGAGAGGGAGACACAGAATCGGAAACAGGCTCCAGGCTCTGAGCCATCAGCCCAGGGCCTGAGGCGGGGCTCGAACTCCCGGACCGCGAGATCGTGACCTGGCTGAAGTCGGACGCTTAACCGACTGCGCCACCCAGGCGCCCCTGTCCAGCTTATTTTCAATTTGCTTGTTTTATTTCATGAATTGTGTCTGTTCTTTGCCCACTGTGATCAGACTTAGTCTATTTCTTATTATTTTGCACAAATATTTTGGTTTTTATGACTTGTAAATAGCTTCCCCACTTTTTGGCTTTCTGCACAATTTTACTTATGCCTTTATTCCATTTGGAAATCTATTACTTACATATAACCAAATATATGGGAAATTTTATTTCAAGTTCTCCACTTTTATGATCTCTGTGTGAGATTAGATAAACATTTCCAAAATTTTCTTCTAGGTGTTTTAATATTTAAAATTTCTCATTGAGTTTTATTATCTATCTGGAAAGTGTCCTAATGCTTTCTATTATTGTATATTACTCACATAGCGTCCGCTGAAATGGATTTGCACCTTGGATAACAAAATAAAATGAAGCATGATTTATTTTCTTCATAACAACAAAATTAACTTTTAAAAATTGTAACTCTTATATTGACAGACGAAATGCTTCAGAAGTATCAAAGACATACCTGAAGAAATGTAGTATGTAAATTAATTAAAAGTGGGTGCAAGGGGATAAGAGATGTTAATAAAAAAAATTACATGCAACAAAAACCTACATCTGTTCTTTTTTTCCCCCTTAAAACTATAATGATATTTAGGCATTGTCTGTTGCCTTGTAGTTTCTCACTTGTTTAAATGTTTATTCTTTTTTCAGGGTACAAGTCCCTTCATGTTAAGAATATGTGCTGCCCACATAGGACAAAAAGGAGCAAATTGCCCTTCTTCTGTTTATTAGTTTATTGTGAGAAAGAAATATTTTCCAGGCCTATTGACTTCAGAACCCCTTTCAAAAGTTGCGGTGAGTGTGCTCTCCACCGCTCTAGAGTGTGCTCTAGAGTTTCCTTCTACCAGCTTTCTCAAATGTCCTGTGTCAAAAGAGCAGAAAGCCATTACAAAATATTCTTTATGTCTAGAAGAGTAGAGAGGAGGATGGAATCTTATTTTGGGTTTGATTTACAAAGAATTCAGGGAACCAGCTTACAAACTTTAAAATCCAACCTTGGGGTGCCTAGGTGGCTCAGTCGGTTAAGTGTCTGACTTCAGCTGAGGGCGTGATCTCAGAGCTGGTGGGTTCGAGCCCCACGTGGGGGCCTGTGCTGACAACTCAGAGCCTGGAGTCTGCTTCAGATTCCGTGACCCCCTCTCCCTTTCTGTCCCTCCCTTGCTCGTGCTGTCTCGCTCGCCAAAATAAATAAACATTTTGAAAAAATTTAATAAAAAAATTAAAAAAAAATCCATCCTTAACAATTTTATTTTAACAAAATAAAATCCAAACTTAACAATGAAAGGTACATACTCAGTGGAGATGATCACTTTCTGGCCCAAGGCAGGGAGTCATCTTTTAAATTCCACCTTGTAAACTTCCCTAAAATATTCACAGTAACATTGCAAAAACAAGAAAACAAGTAACACAAATGAATAAAATTATCCACTTCTATATTCTCCTTGGAGCTTAGTACATTGTGTGTTACAACCAGTAAATGTTTTATGTGATTTTGGGTAGGACAAATACGTAATCATTGAACTGTCACTGTATTACTATATTGTATCATGAAACTATAAGCAACCGATTTGAGACATTTGGCTTTGGCTATCAAAGATTGATTTTGTACATTGTTTTCTTAGGGGTATTTTCCCTACTGTCCCATTTGATAAATGATATTCTAGTTCATCATATTCTACTATTAGGCATTAGGTTGATTCTAAATTCTATATATTCTAAGTAAGGTTAAACTGATTTTTTTTTCCTCATCCAGAAATGAATTTGAAACTTTGTAGAACAATATATAAAAATCTTAATTCTTGTTTGCCATTTTTAAATATCTCTGGCTTCTATAAAGAAATGTGTCTTAAATGGGATATGTGATCATTTACACTCACGATGGGGGGTACAGGATGAATATTTTTTCTTTAATAGAAAAGAAGCCTTACATTTCATTGACTAACTCAGATATTTGTGCATTAGAGTTGTACAAATCATCATATTTATTCACTTAGTTATTTAGTGTATTACATCACAAATTGATGTACCATGTTCAAATCAGTTTTGAAGAATGTGTCATATTTAATAATCTCTATTATGCCAATTTGCCATTAGTTTTAGAAGTTTCGACTGATTTCAAGTCTACCTACCCATATCAGTATTTTGTCTTTGTGTAATTTGAATGTGTCAAATGAATTTATCCAAGGTTAACTTTTACCTCGACATAGGAATGAAAGGAAATGGCAACCACTATTCAAAACGTCTAAGCACCATAACTGACTTTGTTTTGATGTGAACAGGGTTCAATTATTATCAAGCCTTTGATTAGCCAATATTAATTATTTCTTTGAGAAGATATAAATTAATTATGGACTTTGGGAGATGTTTCCCAGATCTTAATCAAGAATGTATCTACGAAATGTAGCAAGAATTGGCTACGAAATGCATCATTTGCTTGAAAAGGTAAGAAAACAATTTCCTTTAGAAAGTTTTCTATCATTTTGCAGATGAAGAAAGCCAAAGGCTGAGAAGTCACTTGTCAAAATACTGCTATTAGAAAAGTAAAACCATATATAAGCAATATTCTATGCAGAAAGGAATGATCAACTCTGCAGAATAATCTAGAAATACTCTCATTCCTGTTTAACATTCCTATCGTCTGTAATTCTTTCTACACATAAGCACTACAGCTCCTGGAACCCCTCCAAAAGGGTAAGAAGGGGGCCGGCTGACAAGTAGGAGAGGGAGAGACTGCTCGGGGCATCCTGGACTAGACCTTTCTCCTATGCGATCTTTGTTATTCCATACTTTTCCTCTCATCTTCCACAGCTTGTTTACTCAACTGGCTCCTTCATTTTGTGGGGCTTTGTTTTACTTTTTCCTTTCTCTGTTGCATTTGCCTGGTACAGTGTCTGGTCATGCCATGCTCCCCTGTGGTGTTCCCTGTATGTCAGTGGAATGAATCAAAGGAAGAACAGGCGGAAGGAAGGAAGGAAGGAAGGAAGGAAGGAAGGAAGGAAGGAAGAAGGAAGGAAGGAAGGAAGGAAGGAAGGAAGGAAGGAAGGAAGGAAGGAGGAAGGAAAGAAAGGAAGGAAAGAAGGAAGGAAGGAAACAAGGAAGGAAGGAAGGAAGGAAGGAAAGGAAGGAAGGGAAGAAGGAAGGAAGGAAGGAAGGAAGGAAGGAAGGAAGGAAGGAAGGAAAGGAAGGAAGGAAGGAAGGGAAGAAAGGAAAGAAGGAAGGAAGGAAGGAAGGAAGGAAGGAAGGAAGGAAGGAAAGAAAGGAAGAAAAGAAGGAAGAAAGGAGAGACCAGGCTGGCAGAAATCTCATTTTTTTGCACCTAGCTCATTAAAGTAACCTTTGTTTCCATCACACAAAGAGTAAGAGACAGAATGAAGAAACTAAGTATTCACCAGTTCTCAGATTCAGTCTTTACACTATCAGTTTCCCATTTTGTTTAGAATTGGGGAATTCCTGGGCATCAGACATAATGATATTCAAAGGAAAGGTTTAAAATTGCATTCTAGAGCAATTCAATCAGCAGTATTTCATCCACGATACTGTAGAGACAGGGAATGATACCACTTTCCCATATAGCTTATACTAGCTTGTCAATTATAAAATAGATTCTATGTTAGTTATTCATACACACAACCGAGAACTTTAAATGGGTATCTGAATGGCAACTCTGAAATACGACATTGTCAAATGTCATTTTAAAATGACAAGGGGACAACCTTGCACCAATAAGGGATTTGATATCTGTTAGTGAGGTCATCGGTGAACTGAGAAGTGTTCATTTTTTGCCTCTGTTGCCACATTTGAGTGAACCGGTAAAATGACAAGGGGACAATCGGTGAACTGAGAAGTGTTCATCTTTTGCCTTTGTTGCCACATTTGAGGACACTTACCTGGGAAGATTTAAGCTCTCAGAAGTCCTGGACAGAGACTGCTAGAGACACACTTTATCCAGAAAGTGGAGCAGGTACACATGCAGCCATAGGAGGTCCACATTTTATTTTATTTTATATTTAAGTAATCTCTATACCCAACGTGGGGCTTGAACTCACAACCCCAAGATCAAGAGTTGCGTGCTCTACCGACTGAGCCAGCCAGGCGCCCCAGTAGGTCCACTTTTTTCTTAATATTTCTTTTTTTACATTTATTTATTTTTGAGAGACAGAGAGAGACAGAGCACAAGTGGGGGAGGGGCAGAGAGAGAGGGAGGCACAGAACCCGGAGCGGGCTCCAGGCTCTGAGCTGTCAGCACAGAGCCCGATGCGGGGCTCGAACTTACCAACCGCAAGATAGTGACCTGAGCCAAAGTCGGACGCTTAACCGACTGAGCCACCCAGGCGCCCCAGTAGGTCCACGTTTTAAAGGAAACATCGAGGGGCGTCTGGGTGGCTCAGTAGGCCGAGCATCTGGCTCTTGGTTTCGGCTCAGGTCATGATCTCACAGTTCATGAGTTCAAGCCCCATGTGGGCCTCTGCACTAACAGTGACACTAACACTGCCGGGCCTGCTTGGTTTTCTCTCTCTCTTCTCTCTGCCCCTCCCCTACTCGCTCTCTCTGTTTTCCTCTCAAAATAAATAATAAATGAAGTTAATTTTTTTTTTAAAGACAAAATCTGGCCCTCCTGCTCCTTCCCCCCTCCTTCTCCTTTCAACAACAACACTGCAGAAGAGGACAAACTCTCTGTGGCCTTGTCAGTTAGATCAGGACTTTTTTTTTAAAGTCCCGATGTGTTCCGATGACAGCTTTTGACCGCATATTTCCCCAAAGATTAACGTATTACAGCTAAAGTTGACAAACTCATGCACCAGCCGTCTGATGTGCACCATGGAAATGTATTAATTTTAACACGAGCACGTTCGCTGTGTTACCACTTGATGGTTCGTGTCCCAAAGCTGCAGTTAGAATACATTCTTGAAGTGAATGGTGGTGTGTTTTGATAACTAACATAGAACCAACTCTCTAATTGATAAGCTAGGATAAGCTATCTTGTAAAATGACTAGTTTCCGTATAAGATTAGGAAAAAGGAAAATGGGAAAAGTCAGTCATTACTTTCTTAGTGCAAATGGCGCTCTTTCCTTCACTTGGAATATTTTGGTAATTATGCGCCATTCTTCAGTTTCCTTAATCTTCTAGGAAACAAGAGTCAGGTATCCTCCAGCAGAATCTCTTCTTCCGTTCTCTCACACCATTGAGTGCCCATCACCTCGCTGTTTGAGAAACTTTTCAACAGTTGAAAAAAAAAAGAAGGTTGTTTTAAGCCCATAATTAAAATGAGATCTGTCACTTAGGTTTTTCTTCCTTGCTGCAAAAACACCACTCAGACCTATTACATTTTGGCGATGTTATGTTTTTGCATTGCTCTGCTTTTTCCTTTTTCAGACCTCTTTTTCTGAACCGTAATGGGGTGAATCATCAACTCTAGGCTGGTATTTTTTTTTTTCTTGTGAGTCGAATCAAAATATTTGACCTTAGGGGCAGGGTGTAAAAGAGCATGGTCAATAAAAAGCATTTAGATTTTAGGTCAGGAAACAATAGTATCTAGAGGTACTTGTGTTATACATAGCTATCATAAATTCTCAATAATAAAGATAGATTCCTCAAACAGGTAAAATGGAATGATCACTGCTAGGAAGAAAAAAAAAAAAAAAAAACAACAAGTGGGGATTTTTCTGTTTACAAAATAGTTATTTGTGTCATTCTTTTCTATTCCCATTCCCCCCAATGCATACTAAGCGGGGTTTGATTCATAAAACACCACGTATGTGTGCTACCATATTGGCTACATATCCACAGATATCCCCCCAGACATGGCAGACCGGAGTTTGGTTCAAACTGCTTGTCCAGGAAAACTGTGTCGCAGGAACTCCTCGAGGCAACTTTAAAATATCTCTATGCACCCTACTGTTAATAATTTTTTTAATGTTTATTTATTATTTTTGAGACAGAGAGAGACAGAGCATGAACAGGGGAGGGGCAGAGAGAGAGGGAGACACAGAATCTGAAATGGGCTCCAGGCTCTGAGCTGTCAGCACAGAGCCCGACGTGGGGCTCGAACTCACAGACCATGAGATCATGACCTGAGCCGAAGTCGGACGCTTAACCGACTGAGCCACCCAGGCGCCCCAGTAATTTTTAAATAAGCAGCAACCAAACCATTTTCATAGCCACTTTCCACTAAGTAGACATTTTCGCCTCCAACGTATACTACCTCATTTGTACAGTCACCCTCTGAAATTTTTCTCCCCATTTTGGGGGTAAGGATTGCAGATTCTCCACCATAAGTGATTCTGTGGAAGGACTGAGCCTGGAACTTGGTCATTTGACTCCTAGCCCAGGGCATGTTCCATTCGACCACAATTGCTTCATGTTATTGAACACCTGGGACTTAAAAAAAAAAAAAAAATCTTAGTACAGTAAAACCTTGGTTTGTGAACAGAATTCATTCCAGAAACACGTTTGTATTCCAAAGCACTTGTATAGCAAAGCGAATTTCCCCATAAGAAATATTGGAAACTCAGATGATTCATTCCATAATCCAGAAATATTCATATAAAAGTGATTACAACACTGTAATATAATACAAAATAATAAAGAAGATACAAAACAAAGAAAAATAAACAGATTAACTCGCACTTACCTTTGAAAACCTTTGTGGCTGGTGTGAGGGAGACAAGAGAGAGGAGGGTTATTGTGTAGGACAACTTTCACTGTCACTAACAGAATCACTGCTGTCTATTGGCTCAATGGAATCTTTTTCTGCATGGGGGCCATTGTATATGCTCGCATGGATGTTGACTACAGTACAGTATTAATAAACTCTTGTCATAGACTGTATTCACTGTAACTAGCAATAAGGCAGTGAGGAAAGGGTCTATATCTGCAGGCAGCCTGACCTACAATGAAGCAAAGCATTCCTAAGCTTACTTTTGTATGGAAAAGCAAAGGACTGTCCGTAAGTGCTTTGAAGTGAGAAAAAATACACTAGGGCCAGTTGTGGGCACCTTCCAACATTCTTCAAAATCACTGATTTCTGCCAAACACCCCAGCATGAGACAGAGCATCCAAGCATGGGGGCACAATCACCCACAATCCCACAACGAGAGAGAGAGAGAGAGAGAGAGAGAAAGGGAAAGAGAGAACCATTGTCTCAGTCGTGATCATGTGACATTCAGCATCACGTACTACTCGTATTACAAGACAGCACTTGTTTACCAAGTTAAAATTTGTTAGAAATATTTGTTCATCTTGTGGAACACTCTAGAACAAGTTACTCGACATCAAAGGCCTTTAATGTAATTACATCAGAGGTAGATCAAGAAATGGCTACAACTGTCTCTTCAACATTGTTCAGTGTGGTTATTGGTCATCACCCTGGTGCTTATGGACCAACTTTATTCCACTTCTGAATTCAAACCAGTAACTGTTTACACTGATGGAGACAGTTGTCCCTCCCATACACAATGTTTTGAACTTGCACTCTTCCTGAGTTATCTTCTCTGAGCTCCTGATAACCTGTCCTGGCTGAAATCATATTTTCCAAATGTTTTAACCCAAAAGAATACTATTTACAAGGCAACAAACATATCAATAAGTAGATAGAGGATACATAGATAAAAGCAGAATCTGACTTCCAAAAACACGTAAGTGCATCCACCAAAGCACTGAGACACAAATAAATAAATAAAAATAAAATTATAGGTTTTGAAAGGTGACACTAAGTGCAAGTTCAGAGCAACTAATTAATGGTTAATAAATAGGCAGGTTAAATTTTCTCCCCATTTGCAACCACTTGAACAATATTTCTAGGGAATCACATTTATTTTTAGCATAAACTTTTTCAGACTACATGAGAAGCATAAACTAGAGCAGTCATTCTCCCTTGGGGGCAATTTTTCTCCCCTGGGGACATCACTTGACATGATCTGGAGACAATTCTGATCGTCTCCAGGGAGGGGATGGGATGCTACTGGCATCCATCAGGTAGAGGCCAAGGATACTGCTAAGCATCCTATGATTCACAAGAAACTCTAACATGATAAAGAATTTTCCAGCACAACATATCAATAGGGCCGAGGTTGAGAGATCCTGTACCAGAGAAGGCATCTGGAATGTCAGACGCATATAAAGGAAGGGAGAGTCAAAAGAAAGCATGCAGGAACTGTGTGATACCAAAACACTAAGGATGTGCGAGAGTGACAAGAGTTGGTGGTGAAAATGGAAAGACCAAGGATGTGATGAAACATTGGTGTCACGTCAATTTGGTTCCAGTTTCCCAGGTAATTCATGCCATGAAATACTGCCTTTGCGGGACATGGTCACCCAATGGCCTTCCTTAGCTCCACTCTATCACCACGGTGAGCTCTGCCTACTCTTTCCCCTTTCACATTTCTTACTCTTCTGACAGTCAGAAGCTACTAGAGAATACGTAGCATCTCAAAAGGCTGTCACGAAAGCCCCAACCTTTGGAATGTTCTTCCATACTCAGCGATGTCTGAAGAAGTAGGAATCTTCAGGCCTTTCCTACTTGCTCCTTCACATCTCCTTCCCATAGTGCATCCTTGGTTTTGTCTCCCTCGTTCTCCACTGGCAATTAGTTTTGTTTTTCCTCTGAAATCACCTAAGCACAGAAGGAATGCATTTGTACTCTATGCTTTGTGATTTCCTCTTCCCAAACCATCCATCGGCTCTCTCTTTTGTTGGTGTCCATGTATTTAAGAGAAAGCGGACAATTATCGTGTGTGTCTCCATTATTCTATTTTTAAGACACTACTCTTTTACTCCGTTATAATCATCATCTATCTGCTCTCGCAGTTGGTTTCCCTAACACACTTTTCCCTTCGGAAGAATCTTAGTTTAATGTAGTCGCCTCACACTGTTTTACTCAAGTGAGCCGGTGTGATTCTGTTTTCTTTGAACCATACACCTTGGCCCAATAAACACTGGCCAAGCCCTGTTTGAACACCCTTCTCAGCCACAAAATGGGTTCTGAAGATCCAGAGGTTACCTAGAAGAGTGCCAGTGTGTAATTCTTGAGGAAGTGTCCAATTTCTTTGGTTTCAAGTTTAGAAAAACAGCGATTTGTCATGTTTCATATTTCCAAATCGATAGGCCTAACTCATGTGGTTTGCGTCTGAGCTGCACCGTAAAAAGGAAGTAAAATGTCAAGTTGTTGATTTCTGCAAGATCTCCTTATCTCCAAATAAGACTGAATTTGCTTAATCAGATCTGCGTTCAATAACATCAGTGGAATTCTTTTGCTCGGCACTACTCTCTGACCGACAGTGACAAATTCCGGGAAAGGAAGAGTTAAACGTTTTGACAATTGTGTCAAAACAGAATAAAAGGCAGGAGTTAACTGGAACAGCAGCTCTCTATTCGTGTGAAATAAAGAATCTATTCTCCTGGTTTCATCTCACCCACCACCTTCTTTTCAAGGCTGTTTCATTATAGATGAAAGGCGAAGATAGGAAGCTCCAAAAAGACACTAGGAAAAAAAAAATCTCCTTCCTGATCATAAGCTTTCACTTAGTGACAAGCAGAAACCCTTTATGCTGATGTCAGCAGAGCAACATTGGACTCCGTGCTCTCTGTTGAGATAACTGATCAAAGTCTTCTCTGGAAAAGTAAGTAGAACAGCCGAAGCTTTTTGTTTTACCTTGGAGACTTTCAGGTTGATTTCAAAGGCTGAAAGTCATACTTCTTAGAGGTTTGGAAATTTTTGTGTGAGTGTGTGTGTGTGTGTGTGTGTGTGTGTGTGTGTGTTTTAATTAGCTATCAGAATAACGCAGAGCAAATCACTGATATTTATTAGGTGTCCAAAAGGACGTATTGCTGACACTGTACTCCAGGCAGTTTTTTTTTCTTTCTTTCTTTCTTTCTTTCTTTTTTTTTTTTTTTTTTTTTTTTTGCACACAAATGACATAAAACAGCCGGTGCTCATTCAGCACACCCACTGAATTCAGAGTGAAGTTAGTTTGGGGAACACTTCTCGTAAACATGTTTATTATTTATATGGTTTACATAAAGTGATTTCTCTGCCTTAGAACTTCTTGGACACATGTTTATGACACTCACTTGGCAATTAATCATCTACTCCCTTAGGATATCTTCGTAATTGCTACCTTGGACCTTTATTTAAATTTTCTGTTAGTTGCTATTTTTTTTTTCTCAGTTGTAAGTTCTTGTAACTTGACTCTTGAAGTAAACTGGAACATCTTTTTATATATTTCTTACACATTTTTTTTTTTGGCAACCAGTGGAATATAAGGTCTATGAGGGAGGGAGTTGTGTTTTGTTCAGCCTACCAGGATGTCTAAAGAATGTCTGACAGGTCCTAGGACACACACATACTATTCAATAAATTAAATAAAATTAATAATCTTCTATAGAACTTCTTCTCATTGTGCTTAAATCTGTGTCAAAACCGCAGTAAAGTCTGTATGATCAATAAATCATTGTTGATTCAACATGTAGACGTGACTATATATTATGTGTTATTATTTATTGAGCATTAGTATGTACAGGCATGTTCCCATTTAATCCTAAAAACCAACCTGCAGGATAGGGTTTATTTTCCAACTGTATAGGTGGGAAAGCTAATGCACAACTTAGTAGGTAAGTTGCCCTAACTCAAGTATACAGCCTAGAATCAAACACAGGTCAGTCTGATTCCAGAATGGTGAACAGACTCGGCTAAGAGATTCTAAGTCTTATATTTTAAATAATGCTAAATAGTGAGTTCTGCTCTTTCTTTGTGAGTTAAACTTTTATTAAAATTTTTCATACTCAGTTATAGTGCTTTGCACTATCAAAGCATTTTAAAAATCAGAATTAATTACATTCCTGCATTATCCCTGTTATGTAACTATTTTGATTTCTATTTGGTGGATACTGACAATAAAACAAAAAGAGAACAAACACTGTCCCCGAAGACAATAGACTGAAATAATTTTGAAATTCCTGCTCCTTAACCTTGTTCTCAGAGTGGCTGAGACCTGCCTCAAAATACATGAGAAATATTAAAACTCACATAGTCACTGGTTTGGAGTAAAACCAGAGATCCTCGCCTGGAGTTCAATGAAATACCACCACCAACAAAAATAGCAATAATTGTCATGTTTGAATGCTTGCAACGTGGCAAGTAATATTCCACATTTTTTACACACCGGATTTTTAAAAAATGTTGTGTTTTTTTTGTTTGTTTATGTATTTTTGAAGGAGAGAGAGACAGAGCATGAGTGGGGAGGGCAGAGAGAGAGGGAGACACAGAATCTGAAGCAGGTTCCAGGCTCTGAGCTGTCAGCACAGAGCCCAACACAGGGCTCGAACCCACAAACCATGAGATCATGACCTGAGCTGCAGTCAGAGGCTCAACCGACTGAGCCGCCCAGGCGCCCCTTTACACACCTGATTTTATTTAACCTTTGTGCTACCTATATGAGAAAGACTCTCCCCGCCCCATATCATAAATAAAGATCTGACTTAGAAAAGTTGAAGTCACAGAGCTAGTTTTTGAGAGAGACAGGATTTAAACTGACATTGGTATGAATTTTTTTAGTTTATTTTTAAAATTTAATTTATTTTTGAAAGAGTGAGAGAGACACAGAGAGAGAGAGAGAGAGAGAGAATGAGAGAGACAGAGCATGAGCAAGGGAGGGGCAGAGAGAGAGGGAGACACTGAATCCAAAGCAGGCTCCAGGTTCTGAGCTGTCAGGACAGAGCCTGATGTGGGGCTTGAACTAACAAACCGTGAGATCATGACCTAACTTGAAGTTGGACGCTTAACCCAATGAGCCACCCAGGCACCCCAACATTGGTCTGAATTTAATATGGGCATGCTTACTTACCACGGTATACCTCCTCCCTGGGGAACTCACTTTGCAGGACAAATCCTAAGTCATGAGGCAGCTGCCCAAATGTAGAAGGAAGCAAGCATGGGCCAACAAGTTACTATCACTCATAGTGTTTATTAAGCAATATACAAGCATATAATCCTGCACGAAAGAATACTGGTTGATCAATCTACCGTGAAAAGTAAAAGAATAAATAGAAGCGTAGTTCTAGGCCATATGCATGAAAGGATTTCAAAGAAAGGAGGGGCTTCTGTGACCTGGAATAATCAAAGACAATATCACAGGCAAAGTGGTCTTGGGTTCACTCAGTCTCTGAAGTTACTGAGTCTCTACCACATTCCAGGCCATGCCCCCACCAGAGATACAACAGTGAGTAAATCAGAGTGGGCCCTTAGAGGAAGGATAGGTTCTGGATATAGTCAGAGGGGGATGGGTAGAGAATTCACAGAGAAGACGTGGGGAAAGGAAGACTAGTCACTGAGTTAAGAATGACGTATTCTGGGATTGTGAGGAGTCAGGGTGATCTGAAGGGCTCTTGTGGGGAAGGAGTGGAAAATCTGACTGGAGAGGCAACACATACTTATCTTACCATCTTGAAAATGACACAGAGGGTTTTGAGGGGATT
The DNA here is from genome assembly GCF_028749965.1 of Puma concolor. Classification (NCBI taxonomy): domain Eukaryota; kingdom Metazoa; phylum Chordata; class Mammalia; order Carnivora; family Felidae; genus Puma; species Puma concolor. Next base: position 19,940,949 of record NC_141671.1, read on the forward strand.
GGCAACTGATGGCCCGTAAGATGCGTTTTGGGGGAAGAATTTTCTCGTGACATCAAACAGCAGCAGCACCAGAAACAGAGCCATTTGTTATGAGGTGTATCCTAATGTGAGGTGATGAGTGGGAACAAAAGGAAGGGATAGATGCTAATTGGGAAAAAATAAGATGTCCAAAGGGAAACTCTACCCATGTACCTGAAGTAATGAAGTACTTCAAAATCTAGTTTATCCCAGGAATGAGGACAGGGCCAGCAATGTTTCTAAGCCAACAGGCAGCCTAGAAACATTCTGGAGAGCAGAGTAGCATGCCCATGTGGTGAAATATGCCCACCTTGGCCCAATGGGCAGAGGGTCTAACCCAGACAGGAGACAATTGGCTATGGTGACCTTATTTCCAGAATGAAAGGAGATTTTGTCTTTTTATTTTTAATACATTTACACAAAGACCCATGGAAAGGTGAAAAACTAAATCACATTTAGTTAAATGTTTGTTAATGGTCTGTGCTATTATTAATATAATACTTTAATTTGGTTTGTTCTAGAAATTATATGATACATGGAAAGAGTATGTTTGGTATCTTAATAAACTTTTGGCAAATCTTTTCATTGGTTTCTTACTTTTGTGAAAATATGCTACTCTTTCAAAAATCCTGGCCTATATCTCATATTTATATGTAATCACATGATTTCAAAGAGACAATTCAAAATGCTAATGAAATGGCTTCAAAACAATCAAGATTATTTATAACTATTGAAACAAATTTTTGAGTTATATTTTGAAATCAAGAGAGAGGAGTTTGAATTTTTAAGTGTATTTATTTATTCTGAGAAAGAGAGCGAGTGAGCAAAAAGGAAGGGGCAGAGAGAAAGGGAGAGAGAGAATCCCAAGCTCCCTTGACAATGAGGAGTCCGATTCGGGGTTCAATTTCACAAACACTGAGATCATGACCTGAGCAGAAATCACGAGTCAGACACTTAACCTACTGAGCCACCCAGGCGCCCCAAGAGAGATCATTTTAAAAGGAAGTTGTATATAGGTTTGTTGTGCATATAAGATTGATTACTTTATAAAATTTAAAACAAAATGATGACTTTATTTTTTTTAATTTTTTAACAAAATGGTGACTTCAGAAAATACATTGTACACTCAAAAATCAACTAAAATGGATTCAAGACTTAAACATAGGCCTGAAACTATAAAACTCTTAGAAGAAAACATAAAGGAAAAGCTTCATGACATTGGCCTTAGCAATGATTTTTTGCTATAACATCAAAAGTGCAGGGAAATAAGCAGAGATAGACAACTGGGACTTATCAAACTAAAAAGCCTCTGCACAGCAAAGAAAATAATCAACAGAGTGAGGAGTGAATAGGAGAAAATATTAGCAAATCATATATCTGAAAAGGGGTTACAATATCCTATGTATATATGCGTAGTATTTGTTTTTTCATATATTGAATTCGATTTATATACATATTTATTTATGTGTATATATTTATATATTATATCATATGTAATTGTATATTTATATATTACTTATATTATATTTAGGTGTATATATATACATATATCATCCAAAATATATTTTAAAAAATCTTACATATCATAGCAAATAAAACACAAATACTTGATTAAAAAGTTGCATATCGTGTCTGGTTAAGTCTTTATGGACTAGTTGTACTGTTAAAGACCAGACATTTTATTAGAGACTACCACTGACAAAACTATTTTTAAAATTTTCTTATTGGAAATTTGGGTGTTAAATAAATGTGTTGTAGCTCAAAAATGACTATCATTTATTTAGTTAGGAATGTATCATGACCACAAATCAAATGTACTTAAAAGAAGTCATCAGCTTCTTAAAACATACAGAGTAAATACAGAGTAAAGGAAGTTACAGAAAAAAAATAAGAGTAAAAAAATAAAAAATAGTACACCCTTGGGCAGTGGAAAACCTAAATAGTAAGATCATTTAATTGACTTCTGGGTAAATCTCATTGATCAAGTTAGATTATTGCCCTTTGTCATTTTTTTTTAATGTTTATTTATTTTTGAGAGAGAGAGAGAGAAAGAGAGAGAGAGAGCAGGGGAGGGGCAGAGAGAGAGGGAGACACAGAATCCGAAGCAGGTTCCAGGCGCTGAGCTGTGGGAGCCTGAGCCATGAGGTCATGACCTGGGCTGAAGGTGAACGATTAACCGACTAAGCCACCCAGGCTCCCCATCCCTTTGTCATTTTTGACAATTCTTGCTTTTAATTTTTTAAAGTTTATTTATTTATTTTGAGAGAGAGAGAGCAAGCGAGCACGAGTAGGGTAGGGGCAGAGAGAATTCTAAGCCGGGTCTGTGCTGTCAGTGCAGAGCCTGAGGCAGGTCTAGAACCCACAAACTGTGAGATCATGACCTAAGCCGAGATCAAGAGTCAGATGCTTAAGGAACTGAGCCACCCAGGTGGCTAAGAAACATTCTTAGGTACACCAACTAAAACCTTTTAATGTAGCATCAGTGTTCTAGATTTATGGCAAGAGTACTTTTCTGTCTACTTTAAACAATGCTATCTAAAATTGAGAATTTCAATGGATTTTAAAGTGGAAGATAGCCTTTTGCTTAAACAAAAACACTAGTTTTTTTTGTTTTTTTTTTTTTTTTTTCTCTTACTGTATCTTATTTTGCTTATGTTCCTCTGGTTTATAGTATTGTGTGGCATATGTTTTATGCAATCATTTGCGTACACAATAGATAATATTTTAATTTCTAAGTGCCTCATCTGAATTGAGAAAGAAAATGTCACTGTCTTCTCAGCTTTAGCGTTCACTCTCAGATCATGCTAGCAAGAAATTCCTTAAGCAGAAAGTAAACCCACTGTGCTAGAGTTTAACAAATATTCTAAACTAGATAATGCAAACAGGCTGGGGTTTAACACTAGTCCACATCAATCTAAGGTAATTGTTTTAAATGCTGTAAATATTCATTTGATACCTCTACCATAGAATAAACAATTACTTACCACTCTCATATACTTCTGAGGTTTCCAGAATACCATAAGAATTTATTTACTTCCTGTAAAACAACAGGGGTCCTTAATCCTGTCAACAGATTAAGGAACTGTTTTCTCTTTGAGAGGAGAGTGTGGAAAGCCCCCAGTCAGGGTGCTGGCGTTGTTTGTGATATGCTGCCATCTATGGGAGAGCATTGGGCATTGCCTGTAGGGCCAATGCGGGGAAACCACAGGGCGGGACGATGGCTCTTGTAGGTGGTTAGGTCAGTAAATGAAGCAGTTCTTGGTCAATAAACAGGAATACAAATTATAGCATTGGCTACAAAATACATTTTAGAAACTCCAAGCTGGCACCACTCACTACCACAGCCAATCCTTGGGGAGGGTGGGGGGCTGAGTTATTTGACAGTTAAACTTGCTGGGGCTTTCCTCCAATTCTGTCTCTCCATTTTCTTCCCCAAACACATGCACACCCACATCTATACTTTCATGTAAAGGCTCGCAGTGTCATTAGAAGTGTACCGCCTTCCACGCACTTGCGAACAGATATGTCAATTAGGTTAATTAAACAAACAAACAAACAAAAAACTCCGCTCAACCTGAATCATAACATAAGCCAAGTTTACAACGGTCTCCTGTCCTTCCTGTGTGTAATTGAGGCCTGTGAGACGATGTGACATATTTCCATTCAAACCACTGCAAAGAAATACTGATTTGACAGTTTCTCCCTCTGCTCATGCGTTGAAAGTTTATACACTAATATCATAAAATACATCTTACTGTTTGAAAGGTCTGTGAAGCACTCTGAACAATAATGTCATTTCATACTTGCTTCAGCCCTAGGAAGCCGATATTGGTATTATTGTCCCTGGTTCCCAAAAAGGTGAATAGAAAGTTAGAAAGGTTGAGTCATTTTGCTTATGTTTTGCAGATAAGTAAGCAATAGATCCAGGATTTGAATGCAGTCTATCCTTCCTAGGCCTTCCTTGTGGTCAAGGAATGATGATTTAAAACTTGTTCTTGTTTTCTGCTTTCATTTTACATCTATGTGGCCTTGGGCAAATCATCTAACTTTCCTTTGTCTCAGTTTTCCCATTTTTATGACAAAAAGTTTAGGGTATATATTTCTGTGTTCCTATTCAGCTCTAAATCATATAATTCATCCTCCTTGTTGAAGACAACAAAATTAAAGAGTCACAGATTGTCATATGGACAGAACTCTGAAGGTTCTTTCATTTAATTCTCTCATAAACATAAAGAAGCTAAGCTTGTGGGGAAGGAAAATCAAATAGCTAAGAGGCACTATCCTTGGAAGAATTAATCTCCTATGCACCAATACCTTTAAGGGGCTCAATTTCAGTTTGCTCCAGACCATCTGGCTCTCACTTGGCCAGCTAAGGGGGAAAAAAATAGAGAAAAAGAAAGATCCTTGAGTGCCTTCAATAGGCAAAATCGTAATATGGTAGTGGTTACTCATCTGATATAGACTAGGAAGGAACAAGGAATCTCTAGAATTATGACACATCCTGACTTGTGGACTTAATAAAGCTTGGAGTCCAGGAAGCTGGACCTAAAATGGAATTACAAGTTTGCCAATGAGATAAACAAGCAGGCATTCTTCCAAACTACTACCTTGATAGTGAGGAGAATATTACTTTTTCACCATTATTTGTACATTTTGGATGCCCCCAACATAGCTTAGTATAATGATTTTGTTGTCAGTAGAGCTTGGAAAGTAGTTTTCAAGTGAATGAGATACTATTCCATTTCTGTCTCAGAGTGGAAACTGTGAAGGACACTGCTTCAAACCTAGTGAGAAGAAAAAGCTGGATGATTTACAATATCATAACTTTTCTTGAATTCATTAAAGAGTTGATTCCTCAAGGCAATGAGGAAACCAAATCCATAGATGAGTAGAACCATTCAAGGAAAGACAAGACATACAAACTATCTCACCTTAGTTGGGACAGGAGAGAAAGAGGTGACCACCATAGAGGTGGAAGTGAGTACAAAAGAAATAAGCAAAAATGTTAATGAATCCATAAAGACCAAGAGTGGACTAGTATGTTAGTTTGGAATAGGTCAGAGCCTAGGAACAAGGGAAGTTTGCATTGTGCTTACTTGCAAAATATTCTTCACAGACCCCTGCCAGATGTTCAGGAGAAGAGTGACGGTTGGGTAAGAGGCCACATCTTTCAGTATCACAGGGGATGCAGGTGATGAGTGTTGGTGGGGGTACAGACCAAAGCCTTGCCCACCTCTCTGGGCCTCTCTTACAAAGTGGATACCTTAGGTTCTGAAGGAGGAGAAGAAAATGTATTCAGAATGGGGGAGTGGAAGGAAACTCTCAGGACACAGAAAAAAAAGCTCATTGCTATTAGGAAAAGGGTTGAGGGTGCCTGGGTGGCTCAGTCAGCTAAGCGTCAGACTCCCGGTTTCAGCTCAAGTCATGATCTCATGATTTTGTGAGTTTGAGTCCCACATTGGGCTCTGTGCTGACAGTGCAGAGCCTGCTTGGGATTCCCTCTCTCTGCCCCTCCCCTACTCACACTGTCTCTAACTCTCTCAAAATAAATAAATAATTTTTTTTAATTAAAAAAAAAAAAAAACAGAAAGAAAAAGGGTTGAAACCTACATCTTCAAGAAGAAGAGATAGAAAACAGTTTTAGACCTAGGATCCTACACTGATACTAAATGAAGGCCTGATATTGCTAGGGGTGGGGCAGGAAATCTCACCCAAGATCGTCAAGAACTGTGAAAGGTCTGAGATTTTACCCTACTTACAAGCTAACGAGTGAGCTTGACACAATTTCATAGATGCTGGCAAAATAGCATGAGCATGGGGCTCCTGGGGCATAGCCAAAAACAGTTTAACACTCACAGAAATTGTGTTCTCAGCATGTTATCATTTCCTTATCCAGATCCCTGAGCCCTCTTTCCCATAGGGTGACATCATGAGGGTTAGATGATGCCTGTACAAATAGTGAGTTGCCTTACGGAAGAGGAACTCCAATGCAGGATATTTCGATCCTTTATAATGGATGGCAAACAGACTGGCCTGACTTTTGCCCCAGAAGATTTTATCTTTATTTTAATGAATAACAAACAAATCTACCCTCTGCTCCAGAGACATTATCTTTTTCTTACAAGGTTGCTCACTATACAAAATTGTTGGAAAGATCTTTCAGGAAAAAAAGGCAGTCAGTGTCTCTGCTGGTATATTGTTGAGAGCACAAGAGACTGATGGAGAATTGTCTCTTAAAACTAGTCACAGATATAAAGCAGAGTTTATTGCCATGGGGAGAAGGGACAGGAACACTAAACATGTCACATCCTGGAAGCCTGGACACATACGTAGTTCCTACTTAAGATTAATGCTAGACTGGAACAACAAAGAACCAAGCCAAGCAGTGAGTACCCAGCACGATACGCTACTACTGAGAAAGTGGCAAGGACATGGAGAGAGCCTTTTCTCTGGGGCACAGGTGTGTAGGGATGGCCAAAAGCTGATGTGGGAAATCAGCTTAGGAAAAACCGGGGATCACACTGGGAAAAACTTTGGGGATCACAGACTCCCTTCTAAGCAGCTGAAGGAATTTACAGCCTATCGTGCATTGAAAGTAACATAGCAAAAATAAGCCCAGCCCAGATTAGCTCAACCCCACACACTACCTCAGAAAGGAAAATGTGGAACGATTATTAGGCTTAAATACTACTTTTCTCTCGTAACAAGTATTCTATATGCACTATCTGACATTCAATAGAAAAAGTTATGAAATACACAAAAGATCCAGAAAAATCAACCCATTTTCAAGAGATAAGCCAACCAACATAACAAGAAGCAGAGATGACTCAGATATTGGAACTAACCAAAAGAAGTTTTAAAGCAATTATCACTAAACATTAAAGGGTCTAGTGGGAATGGTAGACAATGAATGAACAATGGGAAATTTCAGGAGCCAAAAATAGTAACATTGAAACGATTTAAATTAAAAAAAAACAACTAAAAAGACATAGCAGAGATAAAAAAGTAAATCCACGGCAGAATCATGAGTAGAACAGATACAGGTGCAGAAAGACTCAGTGAGTCTGGAGTTATGTCAACAGAAATTATTCAAGCTGAAACACAAAGAGCTTCAAAAAGCATTAAAAAAAAAAAATGGATAACAGGGGCGCCTGAGTAGCTCAGTTGGTTAAGTGTCTGACTTCAGCTCAGGTCATGATCTCACAGTCTGTGAGTTCGAGCTCCGTGTCAGGCTCTGTGCTGAGAGCTCAGAGCCTGGAGCCTGCTTTGGATTCTGTGTCTCCCTCTCTCTCTGGCCCTTCTCTGCTCATGCTCTGTTTCCCTCTGCCTCAAAAGTAAATTTAAAAAATTAAAAAATTTAAAAAAAAGAAAAAACATCTAGGATATTCAGCAAAACATCAAATGATGTATATATGAAATTGGAGTCCTATGAGAAGAGAGACCTAACAAGGCAGAAAAAATATTTGAAGAAATAATAGTTGAGAATGTTGTAAAAATAATGGAAACATCAAATCACATATAAAGGAAACTTGGAAGACCTCAAACTGAGCAAAAACAAAACAAGACACATCACAGTCCAAGTGAAATATGTGAAGAAAAAAATCTTGAAGGCAGGCAAGAGAAAAAAGAAATACTACACGTAAGAGAATAAAGATAAGAATTGCAACACACAATTCTTCACAAATAACGCCAGCCAGGAAGGTAATGTAGTGATAATTTTAAAAGACTAAGAGAAAAAAAAAAAAAAAAAAAGAACGGTATTGATGGAAATCTATAGAAGCTAGCTTTCAAGAAGGGAAGTGGGGGGCCATCGGTGGCTCAGTCGATTAAGCCTTTGGCTCTTGATTTCAGCTCAGAGCATGATCTCAGGGTTCATGAGATCAACTCATCCTCTGTCTCTGGACTCACAGTGCAGAGGCTGGTTGGGATTCATTCTCTCCCTCTCTCTGCCCCTCCCCCACTCGCACACATGCTCTCTCTCTCTGACTCAAAAGTAAATAAACATTAAAAAAAGAATAAAGGTGGATAAAGACTTTTGCAGACAAGGCTGAGAGAATTCATTGTCTTCAGACCTGCTTGTCAAGTAATATTAAAGCAAAGCTCTTCAGGTGACCTGCATGTATCAGATGGAAACTTGAACCTCATAAAGAAATAAAGATCACTGGAAATGTCAAAAAATAAAGGCTCAATGAGCACTTTAATGTTATAGTGTAGGTAATTGGCAATGGGATATGACAAGTTTTATAAAAAATATGCTGTATTTATAAATTTATATTTAAATACTTTGATAAATGAGATGACAACAATAACCACATTATTACCAGGGCGCCTGGGTGGCTCAGTCTGTTAAGCATCTGACTTCAGCTCAGGTCATGATCTCACGGTTCATGAGCTCGAGCCTCGCATCGGGCTCTGTGCTGACAGCTCAGAGCTTGGAGCCTGCTTTGGATTCTGTGTCTCCCTCTCTCTGCTCTTTCCCCACTCATGCTCTCTCTTTCTCCTTCAAAAATAAATAAACATTCAAAAAAAATTAAATTATCACATTATTACCTTATAAGTAAAAATTATGATAATAATCATGAAAATAGTAAAAAAAAAATGTGAAGTGAAATCTCAAGAAAATTTTTAGAATGGGAATCTAAAAAAATCAAATACCCACAGGCCTTGACACATTATAATCAAAATGCTCAAATCAAAGATAATGACAAAACAGGAATGATAATTGGCAATAACTGTGAACTTGGCCTGCTGATAATAATAATGGGAAAAGAAATAAAATAAAAACTATCAAAATAAAATCATGTCTATATACTCTAATCTTACCAAATCTTTTGGGGAAAAATTTCCTAATAATTAAGTTCTTTCCTAAAGTTTATATATATATATACATATATATATATATATATATATATATGTATATATATATATATATACATATATATATGTATATATATATATATATACATATATATATATATATATTTTTTTTTACCAGTTACTACACTTCTGAAAAATAGCCCCAAACACAGACAAGAATGCTTCAATCAGGACTGTAAATCTCTCACTGCAACTGCCTCTTCAGTGACTTATGTGGTTCTAGTTTCATTTATGGAACAGTTTTTGTAAACCATAAATCTCTTCATGCCATTTCAATTTTATTTATTTGTTTGTTTATTTATTTATTTATTTATTTATTTTTGATAGAGAGCTAGAAAAAGGCAGAAAGGGAGGAAGAGAAAGAATCCCATGCAGGCTCCATGTGTCAGTGCAGAGCCTAGTGCCGGGCTCGAACTCACAAACCGTGAGATCATGACCTGAGCTGAAATCAAGAGCCAGAGGCTCAAGGGAATGAGTCACCCAGGGCCCCAACCGTTTCGATTTCTAAAGTCTTTAACCAGTTTCCAGGATCTCTAGGCTCTCTTTGAGTCATCACATGGGTTCTTTGTAGACTAATCCTAAGCCTTTTTCTCCAGGCAACCCTGGCTGTCCCCTCAATGTAATCTTCTGAAAGCAACCAGCTTGCCATAATCTACCCCCTGTCATATTTACACAAATGAGTTGATGTTTTTTAATAACTCCGAGCTAATCCACTCTCGTGTGCATACTCATCCTTCATAATAATATTTGTTTTGTATTTGGTAAATATTAGATATGATGATATGTGTAAAACACTCAGGACAGTATCTGGTATATGATAAATGTAAATTTCTGAATTTTGTATTATTTTATAATCGTTTATCAACCAGTACCTATTTTTCTCTAGAATATTTTTCTTCTCTATATTCTACCTGATTCATATTGGCTCTTAAAAATATTTGTTGATTGAAAGATAAAATCTTAATATTTATTAATAAAAGGTTAATAGAGTTTAACTCCTTATTGATTATTAATTCTTTATTAAAAAAATAGGAGTCTACACCTGAAACCAATATGTTATATGTTATATGTCAATTATATCTTGATTTAAAAATATAAAAGAAAATAGTGGTCAGTAAACATTCATGTTTTAAATGTTTACAATTTAAGTAAAATGAACATTTGCTAGAAATCTATCCACCTAGTAGTATGCATATACTATATATAATATACTTTACACCATTATAGTAACTATACATACAGTCAGTATTTAAGAATATGCATAAAATGGAAAAAGATGAAAAGGAATTAAATTTAACTAGTAGTGGCTTTGAGATCTTCCAGCAAATGTCTGTTTATGTTTTGCTGAACTTGAATATAAGGTAACTTTTCTTCTCTTTTCTAGTACTTCTGTCATGTGCCTGTTACTTTTATAATGAAAACCAAATAGAACTAAAAATAATTTCAAAAAACCATGAAGAAACAATATATTCTAATTCCAGCCCATCAATGCCAGCATTTCATAATTTGTTTTCTTTACTGGATGATTAGGACGCCATAGCTGCCTACTTGTTTCTTCCTTCTACCCTCCCTGATCATTCTCCTGTGTCTTCCTTGGTAAATCCAATCATCACAATTGGATGATTTGAAAAAAAAAAAAATCCAAACAATCACAATTGCTTAGGGTTGGAGTATCTCAAGGTCAATCTTCAAGTCTTTTCTTCTTTCTATGTACATTAATTTCCTTACTTATGGCCTTAAATGTGCATATGAAAGTCAATCCCAAATGTGTATATTCAGCTAAGACATCTCCCCTGACTCCAGGCCACTCCAGTTTAATTGTGTATTCATCAAATCTGCCTGAATCCAGAGAAGACACCATGTCTACAATTGGAACATTGACTTTCTCCTATTCCACCATTAAAGCTCTGCATCTTTTGCAGATGCATTTGTCCCTTTTCTCAAGTACCATATTTATTTACCTTCTTTTTTTTTAATTTTTCATATTAACACTCAGCCTCATGAATCAAAAACAAAGTAACTTACACATCAGGTAATGTCTAAGAACTAAGCATATAGTTATGAGATCATAGTTATTGAATCCTCTAATGTGATTTGTAATAAACATGACAACAGAATATCAACTCACATCGTAGAGATGCTTCTAGGAAGGAGAAAAATGCTTCCCCCCCCCCCAAAAAAAAGATATTATTTTAAATGCTCAGCATAGAGTCTTTTTTTAGAGCCTTCCTTGGGTTAGTGTAAGAGTTCAAAGAAGCTTTGGAAGGAAGCAAATGCCCAGTAGAAGAAAGGTCCCCTCCTGATACTGCTCATTTTCATTAATTTCTTGGTTTCACAACTATTTGTTGATTTCACAACTACTACTTGATTTCACAACTATTACTATCACACCTAAACTTTATAAGGTATATATTTCTTGACACGCTTGGGAGGCAAGAATGAACAAAACATACAAAGTTCTCGCCTCCATAGAACTGCTATCCTGTGTGGAAGACAGACAAAAACCAAAGGAAAAAAAAATGAGTATAAATTATAATAGGCAGCAAAAGTGTGGTGAAGAGAGTACTTTTAGAAATCACTAAGGAGGGACACTTTGAGCAGAGACCCGAATATTTGAGCAGAAATTAAAGATTTTGTTTTCATGAACAACTTGCAATCCTGTCGAATCCACCTGCATGGTTTCTTTAATCAGTTGTGACAACCCAACTGGTTTGCCATTGGTGATGGAGATACTCTAGTATGAGGTTTCCAAACCTTAAATTTGCCAGCTTACAACATTATTGTACAGAATAACTTTCTTCTTTTTTGTTTTTCAGAATAATTTTCTATTTTGCTCCGGGGTGGGAATGTTTGCACTTAACTTGAACTCATCTGAGCTAAGTTGGCTCAGATACTGCTCCTGGGCTCCAGTGACCATTTCATCAGAAGATCTGGATGTAACCCAGACTGTTTCATTTAGTTCAGGAGTAGCTTTTCATTTCATTTGATTTGGAAGAAATATCGGTCAACCAAGCTCAGAGCACAATGAGAGCAGTTCATTAAGTTAAGAAAATGAAACATACGATTTTTGTTTTTTAGCATTTTGTTGGGTAAGTATATGTCTCAGAACTCTGAAGTCAGATTATTAGGCCACAAAGCTGGACCTTTTTGAATTGAAATTGTAGACATTATGCATTCCTTAGTCTATTTAAATGACAGGGAGAAAGATGGCATAGACAAAAGACATGGAAAGTCGAATTTAAAAGTCTGAAAGCATATCTATTGATCTATGTACCTATGTATTGTCTATCTTCACATATACTAGCACATATAAATACATACATGTATGTAATATTTGTAACATGTTCCTTCATTCATTTACTAAGTGCCTACCCTACTCATACCCTGCTGTCATAGACAATTGGGATTTGTTAGTGAACAAAACAATCCTTGCTCTCATGAAGCATACATTAGAGCAGGGGGAAAGAGCAATCAAGAGACATAGGAAACAAATACATTATTTGTCATTTTAGGGGATAACTGCAATGGAAAAAGAAAAAGTTGAGCAGGAAAGAAAGATGAGGAGTGCCAATATCAATGAGGGATACGTTTGCAAAAAGGGTAGAGAGGGTAGTGAAGGATGTCAAAGTATGAGTTATGCAACTAAAAATATTGAAGTGGGGGGGGGGCTGGGTGGCTCAGTTGGTTAAGCGTCTGACTCTTGATCTCCACTCAAGTCATGATCTCATGGTTTGTGAAATTGAGCACTGTGTCCGCCTCTGAGCTGACAGCTGGAGCCTGCTTGGGATTGTCTCTCTCCCTCTCTCTCTCTGCTCCTCCCCCGCTTGCACTTTCTCTCTCTCTCTCTCAAAATAAAGAAAGAACTTTTAAAACAATTGAATGTGTTGCAATTTCATGTAATATGAACAAGCATTTATATATAAAATATATTTACATTCCAGATTGACATACATGCATATTCATCAACATTTCTATTGAAAAATGCTTTTCCTTTAAACACTGGTAATCTCTTTAATATTTTTAATAAATAAAATATTTCTGGGGCACCTGGGTGGCTCAGTCAGTTAAGCGTCCAACTTCAACTCACCTTGCGGTCTCACGGTTTATGAGTTCGAGCCCTGCTTTGTGCTCTGTGCTGACAGCTTAGAGCCTAGAGCCTATTTCAGATTCTGTGTCTCCCTCTCTCTCTGCCCCTCCCCTGCTTGCTCTCTCTCTCTCTCTCTCTCTCTCTCTCTCTCTCTGTATTTCTCAAAAATAAATAAACATTAAATTAAAAAAAAATTCTGACATTCACTTGTAAAAGTTCTCATAGATAAATGGATTAAAATATACATAAATAAACACATATGTAAGTTCTTCCCTGAACATGGCTTATGTTATTTACTGGCAAAGAATAAGTTTATTTTTGTACACACAAATGGGAAAGGCCTCATAATTAATGATGGGTACCTGGCTTTGAAAGTGAGATGCTACAAACCTTCCTTGAGAGACAATAGTTAACTGGCTGCCTGCCAGACAGAAGAAGTGGGTAATCATTTCCAAATTCATTTTCTTGGACTCTCGTTTTTTCACTAAAAGGAATGTATGTATCTACCAGATACATACAAAGGATAGAAATGTAGAAATATAGCATCAAGCTGCTATATTAAGTCTATGATGTCCATGACTCAAAGAAAGTGTTTGTGCCAAGATTGAATCAAATAAATTACTATTTTGTGTTTGGTTTGAGGTTTTTAATCTTGGAGTTTACTGCCCTGCATTGCCTCTTTTATGTTGGGTAACTATTGCTTATGTTGATGATATAACACATGCTGACTCCAAATATCAATTCTAGGTAAATCCAATTAAGCCCAGAAGCAAAACAGCTGGATTAGCAGTCCTTGCATAAATTATTTTTCTTCCATTTACTTTGTTTTTTTTTTTTTTTGCAAATGAGTCTTTTAATATGAAAAATTTGAGCTATCTGTGTCCCCATTCCTTATTAATATCAGAAGCCTAAAATAAGTTCTTTAAGGGCTGAAGGTTTTCTTTTATGTTACTAATATGAATGCTATGATTAAAGCTGTAAATGAACAGGCCTATGTCATATATGGACTTCTTGTCTGTGAAAGCGGGATATCAGAAGTACATAGAACGTGGTATCCAAAAACGAATTTCCCCATAAGGGCTAAGAAGGTATGTTATTTTTGCCCACTAAGAGTTTCTTGCTTTCTTTTTCTATCCAGGAAGATAAAGTCAATAATAAAATATTGACAATTTGCCGAATAAGGTAGTCAAGATACTGGGTTTTTAGTATTAAATCAAAGTACAAGGTAGAGGGCAGAGAGGTGTTTTGTCTCTTTCTTTGAGAACCATGAATAGATATCTCATGACTTCTGGAAATAGTTTGATAATCTTTTTTATTATTGTGATATCCTTAACTGCATGATAAATAAAGATTTGTATGTGGTATTTTTAAAAAGTGTAAGATGTAGGGGTGCCTGGCTGATTCGGTCAAGGGGCCTTGTGACTTGACCTTGAGGCCATGCATTTGAGCCCCACTTTGGGTATAGGGATTACTTAAATAAATAAATAAACTTTAACAATAAAAATAGAATTAAAAAGTGTAAGATGTAAATGATAATTGAAGCTCACTGATAAGTTTTTTTAATACCTATTTTTTAAAAAATTAGTAGATTCCATTTGTTTAAAATATGATTGATGAGAGATGTGATATAATTTGTAAGAAACCTCTTAATTTATTTGCATCTCCTTTTCTGGTAAGGATAAGAGAAAATGTTCTTTGTGTGTGTGGGGGGGGTCAGGTATGCAAAGGGGAACACTGAAGGATGCTGTATTACAAAAATATGCCACACCACTCTGAGGACTTTAGTGTAATACATTAAAATGGGTTGAAAATAGGAGTCCCACTTCATCAGATGTAATATCCTTTCTATGTGGATGCCTATGTGTAAATATCCTCTCTATGTGGATGCCTTTTACTTTCCCTTTCTTTTTATCTTTGCCGTGTATCTGTGTTCCTAGCTGACCAGATCACCTGACACAGGTTGTGTGTGTGTGTGAGTGTTGACATTTACACATTTCTCTGATCATGGCTTCTGTGATCATGAAAAACTGCTGTAGAATAGTGTTTTATATTTTCTTTTTCATAACAACACTAAATTATGTCTCTACCGAAGAATCAGTGTTACCTGAAAAAGAAAACCGCCTAATTTCTTTGTTTATGGTAGTCAATAGCGAACCAAAAATATCATTTTGGAAATTATTGTTGTTAATCATGATAAATTACTGAATTTCTTGATGGAAGGCACAAGTTGATAGTTTGTACCTACCTGCTATCATTTCCAGACTTGCATTTCCGGACTCTTATACCTAAGAGACCTCCAGGAAAGTAAATTCAATTGAAAATCAAAAATGACTCTCTTCAATTGCCAGCTACTTTTAATTGTAATCCAAAAGTATTTATTTATTTGAGAGAGAGAGAGAGAGAACAAGCAGGGAAAGGACAGAGAGAGGGAAGGAGGAAGAGAATCCAAGCAGGCTCCACACTGTCACGGCAGATCTTGATACGGGGCTCAAATTCAGGAACTGTGAGATCGTGACCTGTGCCGAAATCAAGGGCTGCACGCTTGATTGGCTGAGCAGCCCAGGCGCCCCTTGCAGTGCGTGTTTTCAGTACTGAGAACAGTAAATTAGGTATTTAGACCCAGACGTCACAAGTTTTGTGTCAGACCTCTTGACGTGCCCCAGGTGTTTTAGTGTGTATACTGATACACACATGTACACTAGTGTATCTACCAGTATGCGTTCTTATGTCTGTTGTTGTGTGTGCTAATGTGTTCTAGGCGTGCCAGTGAGTGTACAACTAGGGCACTCATGTGTATACTCGCATGAGTACTCGTTTCTGCTGTTGTGTGGGCTGGTATGTGTACTAGGCGTGCCAGTGAGTGTACAACTATTGCTAGTGTGTTCTCCTGTGTATATTAGCATGGGTACTTGTGTCTGCTAGTGTGCATGCTTACAGTTGTACTCACGTGAATAAATATTTGGGAACTAGCATGTGTACTAGTGTGTGTTAGTGTCTATGAGATGTGCTAATGTATGCTAGTATGTACCAGTGTGTGTACTAGTAGATGCACGTGTGTGTACTAACGTGCACTAGTATAGCATGTGTACTAGTGTGTTCTAGTGTGTAATAGGTTTGCAACTGTGTGCCAGCATGTGTACGAGGTATGTGCTAGTGTGTGCTAGATTGAGTATAGCTCGTGTGCTATTGTGTATTAGCATGTAGCAGTATGTACTGGACATAATACTGTGTGTACGACATACGCCAGTTTATACGAAGTGTTGTCGTATGAGTACTAGCTGTGTACTTTTCTTTGTGCGAGTATGAGTACTAGCTAGTGTGCTACTGGGTGCTAGGGAATAGTAGAGTGTGCTAGCCATGTTAATGTGAGCAGGTGGGTGTACTAAGTGTGTAGTACCTCACACCCATGTTTATACCAGTGTGGGCTAGTATGTGTGTGCTCGTGTGTGCTCATGGGCACTCAGAACAAGAAAGAAGGATTGCATCACACATACCATTATGGCAGCATCATAGTCAGGATGCCCTGTGTACACATGATGTCATAGAGGACCACTCAATCAGAATCCCCCCAGCCTGGGGTCCTCAGGTGGGCAATGGGGTTGGGAGTGAAGGCAGAGGTTGAGGCAGTAAGGAAAAAAAAATTAGAGAGAGAGGGAGCCAAGTCATAAGAGACTCTTAAAAAACAGAATAAACTGAGGATTGATGGGGAGTGGGAGGGGAGGGAAAGTGGGTGATGGGCATGGAGGAGGGCACCTGTTGGGATGAGCTCTGGGTGTTGTATGGAAACCAATTTGACAATAAATTTCATATTAAAAAAAAAAGACACAAGCACACATGCATCATGGGAAAACAAAGAAGATACATTGGGAAAACATGAATATTTGGTAACATTAAGGGTAATCATAATGGTGATCCTTACTGGCACATCCTTACAATAGACACTGTTCACAGGGTTTAATGTGCATTATCTCATTTAAACCACAAAGAACCCTAACAAGATATGCACATGATTTCATTTTATAGAGATTGAAACTCAGGCTTACTGAAATTAAGAAATTTATTCTCCTGCTTCAACCTCTGCCTTCACTCCCAACCACCATTGCCCACCAGAGAAAATGTTCTTTAAAACAAAAGGAAAAACAAAGCACTGTTTATTCTCCAAGACTGGTTTTATTCTCTCACTTCAGCATCCTCAAGTCTATGCCCACCACCCTAATTTATTATGCCATAAACATAGTCAGGCTTATACGTGCAAAAGCCCACCTTTACCAGGCCCCAAACTCATGACAGTTCTGCCTTCGCCCTTTTCCCTTAGAGACATTATGAAGACTGACAATATAGTCATTTCCTTTATTGAAGTCAGCATTTTTTTTCTTTTATTTTTTTTAACCATAAAAGTCTGAATGGAAATGACCACCTTCAAATACACTGGATCTGCCACTGAAAACTATTTCTATAAGAGCAAGATAAAAATCTTTTATTTCAGACTTTACTTTTTTAGAGTTTTAGGTTCCCAGCAATATTGAGCAGAAGTTACAGAGATTTCTTAAACCGTCCCTGCCCCCTACCTCTGGCCACCTGCCCTTAACCATTCAGGCATCTCATCAACATCTTTCACCAGAGTGGTGCATTTGTTACAATCAGTGAACCAATACATTGGATACATCATAATCACTCAAAGTCATTATGGTTCACACTTGGTGTTGTACACTCTATGGGTTTGAACAAATGTATACGGCATGTATATATTATAACATTATAGTGTTATAAAGAGCATTTTCACTATCCTAAAAATCTGTGCTCTGCCTATTCATCTCCCCCACCCCAGCCAACCCAACACTTGGCAACTCCAATTTTTTTTTTTCTGTTTCCATAGTTTTACCTTTTCCAAAAGGTAAAAGGTAAAAAGTCATTTGTTTGGAGTCATTGATATGCAGCCTTTGCAGATTAGCTTCTTCCTCTTGGTAATATACATTTAAGTTTCCTCCATGTCTTCTCATGGCTTTATAGTTCATTTCTTTTTAGCACTGAATAATATTCCATTGTGTGGATGTACCACGGTTTATTTATACATTTATCCCAGGAAACGTTGGTTGTTTTCAAGTTTTGGAAATCATGAGGAAGCCTGATTTAAACATCCCCATGCAGCTTCTTGAATGGATATGTTTCCAACTCCTTTGGGTAAATACCAATGAATAGGATTTCTGGGTTGTGTAGTAAGGGTATGTTTAGTTTTGTAAGAGAGTGGCAAAGTATCTGCTAAAGTGGCTGCACCATTTTGCATTCTCAGCAGCAATGAATGAGCGTTCCTGTTTCTCCACTTCCTTGACAGCATTTGGTGGTGTCAATGTTTCATACTTTGGCCATTCGAATAAGTGTGTGTGTGTGTGTGTGTTCTAATAAGCGTGCCTTGAAAAGTTGTTTCTAGTATCTATTATGAGATGATAATAGTGCTACCCAAAATAATTACAAGGTTGGTAATTACTTGTAAAGTATGAGATTATTAATTTTAGAATAAATTAGAAAAATGTCTGTAAAGGAATGAAACCATGTATAAATCCACTTGCCACTCAGTAGTGAGCTTGCTATTATTTGGTTAAATAGAAAGTAAATCATAAGTAAAATCTAGCTAAATTAAGTCTTCAACAAGTAGTATTCTAGAAATCTTTTATTTCACCAGAGGAGGAAGGGAAATAACACTTGTTTTAAACGTTTTCGGGAATAAGGCATAATCCAATAACCATTCTCTATTATAAGTTAAAGTATATTTTCTTGAAAGGTCCCTCTTACAACCTATGGTGCATACTTTTGTTAAATTTTTCTTCCTTTACATGAATTCTCACATTGGTAACTAAGGCAGAGATTAAAAATTGCCATTTTCATGCCAAACACTGAAAATTTTTAAATATTTTGCATAGTTTTCAAATGTACACTATTCTCAAACTCTTTCCAAGATGAAAGACATTTTTGCAGGGAAAAAGTGATTATTTAATTTGGCAAAGCATAGAAATTTCCAGCTGAGGTACATTAAAACATTTTTACAATTGCCTCGAAGGCAGAAAATTTCACCATTCCTTTGGCTATAAAAATCTGTCTCTACTGAACAGAAATAAGCAGTTATCTCTGAAAAAAATGTTAAAGCAGACACATTTATAGGTTTTGTTTATCCAAAGGCTCTATAAAATATCTTCTATCCACTTCCACGAGTTGAGTCTAATGTTGATTTTTTTTATAATTATTACTTAGTTATAAAAAACTTAAATTAACAACTAAGAGGCTAAATATTGAATTATACTATCTTTTAAAGAAATAAGTTACACATAATATGCACTCTTACCAAATGATAATTATCCTTTTTCACAATGCACAAGTTTCAGGTAACTTTCATGCTAAACCTAATATATGAGAATGTTATGACAAGATAGGAAATTTCACAGGGACTTGAAAACTATATGATAAGAGAACCAAATGGAAATGCAAGAAATGAAAAACAAAACATTAAAAATAAAGAATTCTTGGGGCGCCTGGGTGGCTCAGTCTGTTGAACATCCGACTTTGGCTCAGGTCATGATCTCATGGCTAATGGGTTTGAGCCCCACATCGGGCTCTGTGTTAACCTGGAGCTTATTTGAGATTCTGTGTCTCCCTCTCTCTCTGCCCCTCCCTCACTCATGCTCTGTCTCTCTCTGTCTCAGGGGTAAATAAACATTTTAAAAAGTTTAAAAAAATAAAGAATTCTTCCTACAGACTTGCCAACTTCTATTGAATTTAAAAGTAGGTAAATAGAAAACAAAATTGATGTAAAAAGAGGAAAAAAGTCAAATAATATTATAAAGATGAAAGGGAAATAGAAATGTGAACAGAAAAGGGAAATGAAAACACACTCCCCCAAGTTATTTGGGACAACAGCAAAGGAGTCCAACATGCAAATAATTGGCGTTTTTGTTTTTTTTTTTTTTTAAACTTCTTAAAATTGGAGGAATAGAAAAAAAACACGGATTTTGTTTCTGATTTCAGTTCTAACATGTAAAAAGCTTGGAAGTCATAATCCCTGTACTTACAACAAGAGAAAGCTATAGCTTTTAAAAATCACCAACTCTTCTTAGATCCATCTGAGAACTAAGACACAGGGGAAACTGCCACCCTAAAATCAAGAGAGACAGGTGAAGCAAGAGCATCACAACTAAGATAGGTTTATCTGGAAGAGAAATTGCTAGAACTGTAAGCTGGTGGAAACAATTATATGGTAATTTTTATAAATTGCTAGGGACCAAGTTTTGCTTTGCTAGTGAGTGAGAAATTCCTGGGGGCTGTTATCTTAGGGGGACTTAAACTCTTTTGCGGTTTGACCTCGAGGAAACTCACCAAATTTTCACACTGAAGAACCAAGAAAAATATTCTGATGGCTCCGGATTGAGGAGAGAATGTAAATTTTGTGAGATATACTCAGAGTGTTGTCTATAACAAAGACCTACCTGCCAGAAGAAACATCTTTACCTAAGCCACATTCCACCTGGAGACACTGCATCTCTGTGACTCTAGTCCCCTCTATTCTTCTTGTGTCACCTAAAGGAAGAATAGCTAATGGAGGAATGAACAAAGGGTACAGCCAGGAACACAAGACCACTAAAAGACTGGAATCTGGTCATCAGATTATAGAATGCCTTCCTCCCCAACAGCTTCTCACCATATCAACAATACTTCAGTATAAGTACAGTTGCAGGGGCAAGATCTATAAGTCACAGACTTGACTGGAGCAGGAGTACTTAGAGAAGCCAAAGCCAACAAGAATGGCAAGAACAAGTATACTAGAAGAATTTGGAGCCTCTACCACCTGCTGATGGTTTATGAAACATTAAAAACAGTCCATCTTCTAGCCAGATCAACATACACCTCACACTAAAGCCCCATTTACTTTCATTTTTATTACTTGATGCATTAGTTCTGGCTTTGAAAAAAGATTACAAGTTATATTAAGGCAAAGGGAAAAGAAAAATACAAGCTGATGAGACAAAGCAAGTATCACAACCAGACGCAGATTTGACCTGTATTTGGAAATTATCACATAAGGAATTTAAAATAATTATGATTACTGTACTAAGAGAATTCATGGAAAAAGTGGAAAACATGCATAAACAGAAGTGTAATGTGGTCAGAGATATCTATACTTTGAGAATCAAAAGGAAATGCTACAAAGAGAAAAAAGATGGGAGAGCAGAAGTATTTTATGTTATAATGGCCAAGAAGTGTCCATAATTACTGACAGACACCAAAGTACAGATCCAAAAATATCAAAGAGCAGTCAGCAGAATAAATATCAAAAACTACACTTAGACACCTCATATTCAAATTATAGAGAACAAAGATAAAGAGAAAATTTTGAAAGAAGCCAAGGGAAAAATTCACCTTACCTATAAAGGAACAAGTAAAACAACAACAACAACAACAACAACACCCACAAAAAAACAAAAAAACAAAAAAAAACAAAAACAAAAACCAAACCAAACCAAACCAAAACAAAACAAAACACCCAGCAGACTTCTCATCAGAAAACATGCAGGGAAGAAACAAGTGGGGTGAAATATTTAAGATGTTCAAAGGAAAAAACAAAAACATAAATTTAGATTTCTATATCCAGCCAAATCATCCTTCAAAATGAAGAGAGAAGCAAAATATGGAAGAATTTATCTGCAGCAGAAGCTCCCTGAAAGAAATGTTGAAAGAAGGTATTCAGGGAGAAGGGAAATGATATAAGTCAAAAACTGAGAGCTACATAAAGAAAAAAAGTGTTGGAAAATGAGTAAGTGAAGTTAAAATTAAGTTTTTGGTTTTTTTTAAATCTGACTTGATATGCAAGGTAACTGTTTAAAGTAACAACGCTACAATGCAGTGGGTGATTATACAAAATGGATATTGAGGAATCTGGGTATGTTTAAAACCTTTTGTGTAATTCTTCAAGCCTGACCATAGTAAATCACAGAGCCTTTACCTAGAAGGCCTCACAAGGAAAATGGCCCTCCCTGTACCAGACTTGATGCACAGCCAATGTATCACAATCTCTGAAGGTAGTTAGAGTCAGGAGCTCAGGCCCCTCTGGCTACTCATGCTTTGGGCATATTTGCTTTCCTAACCCTGAAGTTTTCATTCATAGATATTTTTATCTGAGATCGTGGACAGAGGTTTTCTTCAGGCATCCCTACTGAGGTGGTTTTATGAGCAGGAGAAGGAGGAGAAAATCATGAAGACAATTTTCCCTACCCCTACTCAGGATTTTACTACTCTAGATATTCCCCTCACCCTTCCTCCACCCCCAGGATCCATAAAACTACCACAGACTTTTGTTCCAAGCTCCTTGTGTTGCCCTCTCCCCCTCCCCTTGCCACCTCATAGCTGGTGTAGTAAATTAAGAATATGAAGATTATGACCTGCTTTGACAGGGAATTAGTGAATGGCTCCCTCAGCATGAGTTCTCACTTGGGGGGAAGTGAAAACTCCAAGGCAGTTGGGAGTGAAGACAAAGCTTCTATAAACTTACACAAAAGAAGTAAAGTCACGAGATTCATGACTTATGGATCCTAGAAATATGATGGAAGGTGTGCACAGCGCTAGGGGAAAGGCAGTCCTCTATCCCAGGTCATAAGTGAGCAGGAAACAGAAAGCAGGGTAGGAAGTACATACTATTTATAAAATGCTTAAGATGGTGGCCACTAACTTTTCACAGGCTCAACTCTAAGTGATTATTTTAGAAGATGTTCTGGGAAAAGCAAGCAAGAATTTGTAGCAAGTCTTTATCTAAATGTCCAGACTCTGGGTGTAAGCAGGGTTGCCATGCTTCAAAATGGCTAGTCAGCAACTCAAAATGGCTGTTTTCTCACCCACACTCCTTCAAGAGCCAGATGTGCTGCTCCACCTGAGCTTTGACTGGTTTTACTTCCGTGGGGGAAAATGGAACCAAGGGTGCTGGGGATTTCTCCAGTTTTACACTCTTGCTTATACCATCTTAGTAAGTTATTAAAGGCTTAACTCATTTATCTTTAGCTTGTTGCTTTAATTGGCTACTCCAACATCTGGCATCTCAGTTCTCTCCTAGCTCAGCTGAGCTCTTGATGAATGGAAAATGAATGACACAAATATCATGAGGGAAAAGAGGGATGAATTGGGAACACTTTTACAATGTACTTTTACTACACATGAAAAAATACAGTGTGAATTGAAGTTGCAATTAGATTCTTTTAAAATATATGTTGCAAAATGTAAGGCAGCCACTAAAATTTTTTTAAGGAAATATAAGGATATGCTAAGACAGGAGATAAAATAGAACCATATGAAATGTTCAATGAAAATCTCAGAAAAAAATAAAATAAAGTAAAACCTCAGAAAGTAGTAAAATGAGGGAGGAAGAAACAAAATGAGATGCAAGAGTTATCAATATGGTAGATACTAATTTAAATATATCAAATTTGCATGTGAATCATCTACATACATCAATTAAAAGACAGAAATTGTCAGAATGAATGGAAAAAATCAAGACCCAACTGTGTGTTGTGCACAGTAAAACATTTTAAATGTAGTAACACAGAGTAAAAGGAAAGGGAATGGAAGATATTACATGCTAACAGTAATTAAAAGGAAACTTAGAAAGGAATTTAGTTTCATTCAGAACAGATTTCAGAGTGAGGAAAATTAGGAGAAAAGTCAATTCTCCAAAATAAAAAGGCAAACAAACAAACAAACAAACAAATAAATAAAAGACCCACAGCTATCTCTAACATGTATATGCCTAACCGCAGAGCATCCAGATATGTGAGGCAAAGGCTAATAGAGATGAAAAAAAGAAATAGATAAATCCACTGTTATAGTTGGAGACCCCTCTTTTAGCAACTGAAAAATTAAGTGGGCAGAAAATCATTAAGGATAGGGGCACCTGGGTGGCTCAGTCGGTTAAGCATCCCACTTCAGCTCAGGTCGTGATCTCACAGTTCGTGGGTTCCAGCCCTGTGTCAGGCTCTGTGCTGACAGCTCAGAGCCTGGAGCCTGTTTCAGATTTTGTGTCTCCCTCTCTGTCTGCCCCTCCCCTGTTCATGCTCTGTCTCTGTCTCAAAAATAAATAAACATTAAAAAAAAATTAAGAAAAAAAATCATTGAGGATAATTGACCTGAACAGCACTGTCAAGCAATGTATCCTAAATGATATTTATAGAATAATCCATAAAACAACAGAATACATTATTCCTCTCAAGTTTTCTAGAACATTCACCAAGATAAACAATCTCCCGAGCTATAAAACACATATTCACAAAATTCAAAGTATAGGACTCGTACAAAGTATTATTTTTCAAACCACAAAGAAATTAATGTAGAAATAAGCAACGGAAGGATAGTTGGAAAATCTCCCAGTATTTGGATATTTAACAACACCATTGTAAATAATGCATGGGGCAAAGAAGAAGTCTCAGGAGAAATTTAAAAATATTCTGAAGTAAATGAAAATAAAAATACAACTTATCAAAACAGAAGAAGTAACAAAAGCAGTTCTTAGAGGGAAATGTATAACATTGAATGCATATGTCAGTAAAAGTAAATATCTAAAATCAATAACCTAAGGGTCTTACTTTGAGAATAGAAGAAATAAGAGAAATTTAAACCTAAAGCATGAAAAAGAAAACAAACAGTAGAAAATAGAGGAGAAATCAGTGAAATTGAAAGCAAGAAAAAAATAAAGAAAATCAATAAAAATGGAAACTATTTTTTTAAGATCAATAAACTATATAAACCCCCAACTAGATTAACCAAGTGAAAGAAAATTACCAATATAAGAAATGAAATAAAGGCTAACACTATTGATCCCAGAGACATAAAAAGTATAACAAAAGAATACTATGAACAACTCTATACCTCAATATTTGATAATTTAGATGAAATGGACCGCTACCTTGAAATACTGAAGCTACCAAGACACAAAGTAACAGATTATATAAGATCATACATATTAAAGAAATTTAATCAATAATCAATTACTTTCTAAAAAGAAATTCCTAAGCCCTAATGGTTTCAGTGGTAAATTCTACCAAACATTTCAGAAAGCAATGGTACCGATTCTCTACAATCTCTTTGAGAAACTGCACGCAGAAGGAATACTTTTTGACTCATTTTATGAGGCCAATAATATCATAACAACAAAAACACATAAGGATATCATAAGAAAGGCAAACTACAAATTAGTATTTCCCATGAGCATAGATGCAAAAAAAAAAAAAAAAGCAAAAACACTTCAGCAAAATATTAGCAAATAAACTCAGCAACATATTAGATATGATGATATACTTTGATCCAATAGGTTTTATCCCAGGAATGCAAAGTTGGATTGACACCAATAATTGATTAATGTAATGCACCACAGTGATAGAATCAAAGGCAAATCTACATGGTGATCAAAATTGACTAAAAAAAAACCTGACAATCTAAAAGCCTTTCATGATAAAAACACTCAATAAACTAGAAATAGAAATATGTTCAGCCTGCTAAAAGACATCTGTTCGAACTTATAGCTAAAATCATACTGAGTATCAAAAGACTGAATGCTTTTCTATTAAGATCAGAAACAACATAAGGATGTATGTCCACTCCAATAATTTCCACCCAACATTGACTAGAGGCTCTACCCAGGAAAATTACACCAGAAAAAGAAATAAAAGGCATCCAGATTACAACGGAAAATAAAATAATTTTTAATCCTAAAGATCCCCCTAAAAACTTATTAGAACCAATAAATGAATATAGCAAAATTGTTGGACACACAATCAATATACAAAGTCAATTTCATCTTTACGCACTAGCAATGAACAACAAAAATAAAACAATGCAAAAATAAAATTACAAAAATAATTTTATTTGTAATATCATAAAAAAATGAATATATTAACATAAGGAAAGACTTGATCACTAAAAACTACAAAATATTGTTGAAATTAATTGTAAAAGACCTAATTAGTGGAAAGACATCCATGTTCATGAATCAGAAGATGTGATAGCATTAAGAAGCCAATATTCCCAAATTCATGTAGAGATTTAATGGAATTTCCATCAAACTTCCAGCTGCTTTATTTTTTGTAATAATTGACAAGGAGATGTCAAACCTCATGCATGGCCTAGAAGAGCCAAAATTATTTTAATAAAGGGTTGTTTGGTGGACTAATATTTTATGATTTCAAAACTTACACAAATCAAAACTTACAGTAATCAATATTTTGCTACTGGTATAAAAAAATGGAGCTGAGAGTACAGAAATGAACCTATGCACTTAACAGTAAATTTTATAAGGGTGCCAAGAAGATACAAAGAAGAGAAAATATTCTTTTCAATACGTGGTGCTTGAACATTCACATGCAAAAGAATCATGTTGGATAAGTACCTCACATTATACAGAATATTAATTTAGAATGGATCAGAGGCCTAAATGTAAGATCTAGTTTTATAAAACTCACACAATTTTGTGACTTCGTGGCAGGAAATTGTTTCTTCAATACAGCACCAAAAGCATAAGTGACAAAGAAAAAAATAGATAATGTGGATTACATCGAAAGTAAAAACTTTTTTTTTTTTCTGCAAATGATACTGCCAAGAAAGTTAAAGGAGGAAGTGATGTCATTAAGATGGTAACATAGGGTTTGGTGCTATCAGCTATTTCAGGCATCCATTGCAGAGTCTACTGTACCATCTCAGCCTCTCTTGGCCTGCAAAATTTCTGTTGAGAAATTATCCTACAGTCTTATGGGTGTTCCTTTTTATGTGATGAGTCACTTTTCTTGTGTCACTTTCAAATTCTCCATCTTTGCCTTTTGGCAATTAATTATTACGTGCCTTGGTGTATCCCTTTCCTGTTTCCACCTATTTGGAGTTTGGGGGCCTCGTGAATCTGGATGTCCAGTTCTTTCATCATGTTTTATAAATTTTCAACTATTATTGCTTCAAATAGACTTTATGCCCCTTTCTCTTTCTCTTCTCCTTTTGAGATTTTCATAATGTTTATATTATTTCTGTTAATGGTATCCCATTATTCCTGTTGGCTTTCTGGACTCTTTTTCATTTTTTCCTCCTTTTGAAGTTTGAAAAAATTTTAAGAAGAATATGAGAAGACAACCCATAAATTGGGAGAAAATTCTCGCAAGTTGTAGATCTGCTAAGGGATTTGTATCTGGAATTTATGAAGAACTAACTTTGACAATTCAATAACAAAAAGCAAACATCTGAATTAAAAATGGGCAATAAAAATTTCTCTGAAGAAAGCATACAAAAGGTCTATACACTCATGAAAGTATGTTAAATATCAGTAATCACCAGGGAAATGCAAATCTAAACCATGAGGTACTTCGCACTCATTACACTGACTGTAAGCAAAGTCATAACTAAAATAATAGGTGTTCGTGAGCATATAGAAAAATCGAGACCTTGGCATTTTGTTGTTGGAAATGTACAATGGTGCTGCTGCTTCAGAAAATGATTTGTTAGTTCCTCAAAATGTTAAACATAGAATTATTATATGATACATCAATTTCACTCCTAAGTATATATCCAAAAGATGAAGACATATGTTCACAGAAAACCTTGTATGAAAATGTTTATAACAGGCTTATTAGTCAAAGGATAAACTTAAAATGCCTATCAACTGAGGAATAGGTAAATACAGTGTGGCATATTCTAATCTTGGAATATTATTCTGCAATAAAAATAAATCAAATGATTAATATATGTTACAACACACAGATGTATCTCTAAAAAGACTATGCTAAATGAAAGAAGCCAGTCACAAAGGATCAATATGCTTTTACTTATAGACAATGTCAAGAGTTGGCAAGTCTATGATTAAAGAAAGTAGTGCTTGCTCAAGGTCAGAGGTATGTGTGTGTGATTAGGGACACTAGGGTGTGACTACTAACTGGTATGGGGTTCTTTTGGAATGGTTGATAGTATTCTAAAATTAGGCATAATACTATGAACTTACTAAAATCTTTATTATAAGTGAATTCTATGGTGTATGAATTATATTTCAATGAATCTATTTTAAAAAAATGGCCAAAGAGCACAGGAAAAGATTATTAACATCATCAATCATCAAGAAACTGACTATACAAACTAAAACCACAATGAAATAACAATACAAACCTACCTGGATTGGCTAAAGATGAAGCAGTTGTTGGAGAGAAGGTAAAATATTTGGCCGTCATGCATGTTTTTATTGGAATGTAAAATGAGATGACCACCTTGGAAAATAGTTTGGTAATCTCTTGTGGAGTTAAGTATGAATTCCCCATATAACTCAGAAATTCATCTTCTGGATACTTATCCCAGAGAAAGGAAAGCATATGTCCACACAAAAACCATGTGCACGAATAGTCCAAGCATCATTATTCACAATAACTCGAAATTGGAAACAACCAAATGATCACTGACTTGTGAATAAGCAAACTGTGGTATATCCATAACATGGAATACTACTCAGAAACAAAAAGGAATATAATATTAATACAGGTAAAAACATGTTGAATTTCACAAACTTGATGCTAGGTGAAAATAAGTCAAGCATAAAAGATTAAATATTATATAATTACACTGATAGGAAATTCTAGAAAAGGCGATGCTATTTCAACAGAAAGAAGACAGGGGCTCCGGTGTGGCTCAGTCAGTTAAGCGTCCCACTCTTGGCTTTGGCTCAGGTCATGATCTCATGGTTTGAGAGTTTGGGCTCTGTGTTGGTCTCTGCACAGTGTGGGGCCTGCTAGGGATTCTCTCTCCCTCTCTCTCTGTCGCTCACCACCTGACACCACCTGTTCTCTCTCTCTCTCTCTCTCAAAATAAATAGATAAACTTAAAAAGAGAGAGAGAAAGAAGATAAGTTCTCACCTAAGGTCAAGAGTGGAGAAAGGGTATCAAGTGCTAAGGGGCAGGGGAAACTTTGTAGAGTGAGGAAACTGTCCTATCTCTTGATTGTGGAGATAGTTAAGTTGTTGTACAAATCACCAAAATTCATCAAACTGTGCACTTACTACTGTTGAATTTTAATACATATACAAATATTGTATTAATTTGAAACATGAATAAAAGAGATATAAACTATATAGATTTTCACAAAAACATCTCGCCAGTCCATTGCATTTGCCTTCTATGAGAAATAGTATCAGGTAGTCTGATTGATGAGTGACCTCTCTGTCACTGTGTTGTAATGCTTGGAGAACCACATATCCTCTTAATGTTCAGACATCTACTGTTGAAAAAGAAAGCAAACTGTATCAATTTATTCTATTTTTCATACTTATTTGACTCATATTCTCAAAGGTCATGATAGTTATGGATTTAAATAGCAGTAGCTATTATAATGGATGCATTGGCAAGATAACATAACAGACATTGTAAGGAATAAAAATATTAAACAATAGAGATCTTGTCCAAGTGATCTAACAGTCTAATGCTGGCAAACAAATTGTGTGCAGGGGCACCTGGGTGGCTTAGTCAGTTAAGAGTCCGACTCCTGATTTTAGCTCAGGTCATGATCTCACAGTTTATGAGTGGAAGCCCCCTGTTGGGCTCCGCGCTGACCACGCAGAGCCAGCTTAGGATTCTGTCTCCCTCCCTCTCTGCCCTTCCCTCACTTGCTCTTTCTCAAAAATAAACATTTAAAAAAATTGTGTGCAGCCACCGATGTAGAATAGTATATGCTAATATAAACAGATAGGGGCTAATTTACAACTGAATGGAAGAATTGACACAGTTTGACTTTGAATCGGGTCTGGAAGTATTGGTAGAGTTTTACCTAGATGAGAAAGATGAATTCAGATAGAGAAAGCTCTGTGAGAAAATCCCAAATATTTCTTTCATGGTATTGGTCTAGGTGATGATGTTTTTGCTTGGTGTGAATGAGCAGAGAAGGAGAGAAAGAGTAAGTATGAGAAGATATCCTGGAACCCAAAAATAGAACTGATTATTAACACTTCAGAATTGTTGTGTAAGTGACAAAGCCATGACGATTTTTGGAGAAGCGTAGGCATGCTGAACATGATCAAATCTGTATTCTCAGAAAAGAAAAAGTATAAATTGCAGCTATACACACACACACACACACACACACACACACACACACACACACACACAAAGGAAGTTAGAGACAACAATTAGGAGACTTGAATCAGGGAAGGTGCTATGAACATAGGCAGTTTGGCAAGTAATTAAAGACACATTTCAGCAGTAAAAACAACAGGTCTTGAATTCTGATTAGATTATAAAGTGCAGGCTAGGAGAACACTAATGGAGAACACTTCTAATCGAAGTAAGAATGAGTAGTGATACTATTGTTCAAAATAGAAGACAAAAAGAGAAGGATCAGTGTTGAGTTCAATTGCACTTATGCTACAGTAATATTTTAAAATATGTTCCTAGATCTCAACATAGAGTCAAGTGTTCATAAACCAAGTATGTGTCAGTGGTAGTCGAATCTATGTCAGTGAATCTCCTGATTGTCATTTTCCAAGTAAGGAGGAAATAAAAAAAAGAGACAGAAACGATGGGTCTTAGAAGCACATCTGGTCAAAGGAAGAACTAAAGAAAGAGACTTAGGAGGTCAGAGGCTAAGAAGAATCCCCATTATACATAATGCTATGGAATCAAGAGGAAGGTTGTGAAAAAAGTCTTGGCAAATAGTCTGTATGTTACAGTAAGAAAAGTGAAAAATTACTGGAAAAAATACAATTAATATATCAGTTAGTATGTATTTGGTCTGATTAGAAATTAAGTACATACATACAAAAAATTAACTAGCAAGGTAGAAATTAATTTTTTAATTTTTATTTATTTTTGAGAGAGAGAGAGAGAATTAACAGGGGAAGGTTAGAGAGAGAGGGAGACCCAGAATCTGAAGGAGGCTCCAGACTATGAGCTGTCAGCACAGAGCCTGATGTGGGGCTCAAAACCATCATGGTGAGATCATGACCTGAGCTGAACTTGGACGCTTAACTGACTGAGCCACCCAGGAGCCCCAAGAAATGAGTTTTTATTTTATTTTTTTTTAATTTTTTTTTCAACGTTTATTTATTTTTGGGACACAGAGAGACAGAGCATGAACGGGGGAGGGGCAGAGAGAGAGGGAGACACAGAATCGGAAACAGGCTCCAGGCTCTGAGCCATCAGCCCAGAGCCCGACGCGGGGCTCGAACTCACCGACCGCGAGATCGTGACCTGGCTGAGGTCGGACGCTTAACCGACTGCGCCACCCAGGCGCCCTGAAATGAGTTTTTAAATTACACCTCATATGATCCTTTGGAGTTGTAACTTCTAGCTTTAGACCCAGCTCCGACCTCAGCAATTTTTATTAAAATAGCAATATAGTGTCTGCTTTCAAAAGAGTGGTAATTTGGGGCATTATCCTATTCTAGTAACAACACCAAGATTAATAATATCATGAACTTAACAAAATTGAGACCAAGTACTTTTTGTTACTTTGCCAGTTGTTTACACATGCACTGTGATGAAAGATCTGTGATTAAAGATTTTCCTTAAGCAAAAAGTATAGGTATTTGTAATAACTTATAAATCCAAGTTTTGTCTGTGTATACTTTCAAAATTCTCCTTTAAAAGAGAAGAACGCTAACAGCTTTCTCAAATTATCTTAAAGGCTTTAGTTTGATCTATTTTCAAATATGCTCATATTATGGACTCATAAATAAAGATATTTCCTAGAGAGGAAAAAGGATGAGGAAACACACTCCAGAGAAATAATTTTTAAAGAAAGTGTCCCACAAATTCCTGCGTACATTTTCTCTCTCTCTCTCTCTCTCTCTCTCTCTCTCTCTCTCTCTCATTGGGCTCTCTGATATACTTCTTTGCAGGGCAATCATTTTTATTCTGCTAAATCTGTAAATAAACCCATCATATTAGATACTCTTCTTTCCCTGTAATGTGATATTGTGCATTGATTAATTTTGGAAAGTCATGTGTATATATTTCTATGCTAATGCTCCAACAGCACATATGTTACTGTGATACCATTTCACTTATAAGCACACTATCAGTCTTAGAAAGATAAGATTTTGAATGATTATGGGAGCCTGGGTGGCACAGTTGGGTAAGTATCTGACTCTGGATATGGGGTCAGGTCACAATCTCAAGGTTCCTGAGATCCAGGCCTGCGATGGGCTGTGCACAGACAGTGCAGAGTCTGTTTGGGATTCTCTCTTTCCCTCTTTCTGCCCCTTCCCTACTTGTGCACTCTCTCTCTCTTTCTCAAAATGAATAAAGAAACTTTAGGGGGGCCTGGGTGGCTCAGTTGGTTAAGCGTCCGACTTCGGTTCAGGTCATGATCTCACGGTTCTCGAGTTCGAGCCCCACGTCGGGCTATGTGCTTACAGCTAAGAGCTTGGAGCCTGCTTCACATTCTGTGTCTCCCTCCCTCTCTCTCTGCCCCTTCCCTGCTCATGCTTTGTCTCTCTCTGTCTCAAAAATAAATAAACATTAAAAAAATTTTTAATGAATAAACTTTAGAAAAAAAGATTTTAAGTGATTACATTGTCTTTGTCAATTTTTGGTATTTCCAATAATCATAAACTACTTTTATGAGTAAATATAATAAATACCATTATAATTCGAAAACTATTTGTTAAAATAACCATACAAGGTTTTTTGTTAGAACACATTTTAAAACTTTTTAATAAAAATTATTTTATTTAACTGAAATTATATCATCAGTTTATATAAAGAAGAAAACACTCAGGAAATGAATTTATTGCTCAACATTCAACAATTGTAAAGTTCAGAATGGTCAATTGAGAATGATGTTTGCCTCCTCTTGCTGTCACAAATAAGGAAAGGAAGGAAGTAGGGAAGAGATGATGGAAGGAGGAAAAAAAGAAAGGAAGAAAGAAAGAAAGAAAGAAAGAAAGAAAGAAAGAGAAGGAAGGAAGGAAACAAAAGAAAGAAGGGGAAAGAAAGAAAGAAAGAAAGAAAGAAAGAAAGAAAGAAAGAGAAAGAAAGAGAAAGAAAGAAAGAAAGAAAGAAAGGGAAGGAAGGAAGAAAAGGAAGGAAGGAAAGAAAAGAAAGTTAAGAAGGGGAAGAAACAACAAAAGAAAGAAAGAAAGAAAAAAAGAAGAAAGAAAAGGAAGGAAACAAAAGAAAGTTAAGAAGGGGAAAGAAAGAAAGAAAGAAAGAAAGAAAGAAAGAAAGAAAGAAAGAAAGAAAGAAAGAAAGAAAGAAAGAAAGAAAATGAGGAAAGAGACAGGAGGAAGAAAGAAAAGAAAAAGTTTTGAAAATAATAGGTGAAGGAATAAAAATGTATAAATAGAAAAATTAATGAAAATAAAGATGGTGATTGTGAATATAAGAGAAATTGCAACGAACTTCTAGAAGATGAATACAGGTATGCATGATAATAAGAAGCCACAACATGGCTCATCAAAAGATGAGAACACATGAAAAGAATCCTGGGAAGCTCTAGGCTTGAAATCAACAGAAAGAGCAAATGAACATGCATGAGAAATAAAGATGGAAATAAGATAATTAAAAGTTTGTCTAAGCAAAACTGACTATCTATATCCTACAACAACCCTCACCCACTCAACTACCCTGGTGTACAGATTACAAGAAGGTTAAAATTCACTCTCTACAAAGAAAAAAAAAATTAGAAGTCTCATCTCTTAAGTTAACAAACCAAAGGGGATTGTAACAGTTAGTGTGGGTGGTAGACATATTTATCACTGGTTCCCCATCTGTTCACTAAATAAAAGCTAAAAGCCAACCACTGGTCAAATGTTTCCCGTGTTTACAAAGATCACAATCAGCTCTTTTACTGCCTCAATTTAAAACATGAGTGGAAAATAAAAGAAGATGTCCTGTAGCAGAAAGAGAATGACCAAAATAAATAGACAATCTAACCAAAAATTAAACCAGACAATTTAGAAAAATAAAGTTTTATATACACTAATTAGTATGACCAAGGAGAGTCAAGAAGACATTTCATTCATAAATAAAAACAGGATATATGAAAAAAGAAAAAGTAGAAGAACAAGAATTTAAAAATAATAAAGATCAAAATAAAAAACTAAATTAAAACTTTCAAAATAAAATTGAGAAAATCCCCAGAATACATTACAAAAAACTGATAAAGACATCCTGAGACAAAAGATGAATCATAGAAAAACTAAGCAGGAATGGTCAGTTTAATTACTAAATCTAGAAACAGAGAAAGAAAAATTGGAGAAGGAAATTATTGAACAAATAGCATAAAAAAAGATCATATTCTATTCAAATCCACTGGAATTTTTTCACATCTAGGTAGGCTGGACCTAGACCCAACTAGATAAACCACCTTGCAGATAGTTAACTATAAAACCAGGACAAAAAGAGCTCCCTACAGATGCTAAGCAGTGAACAGAGCAGATATATTCTGTCAGAAAATCCATGCTTACTAGGAGGAGAAAGACAACGAGCTGTACCAATAATTACCATCTTTGAGGAGCTACGATTAGTCCTTTGGGCAGGCAGCAGGGAATGCACGTGGGAAATCTCAAAAACTTTCTGGCCAAAGATCCAGGAAAACAAAACCTGGACACTGTGAACACTGAAGAGAGTAGGGAAAATCCCAGAAAGGAAGGAGCTGGAGCCAGAATCTCCAAACTCTGTATTACTCACATCACTGATTTGTATCTAAACTGTACATGCATGGAGTAGAATCACAGCAGCTCAAACAAAGAAAAAACAAAACAAAACAAAACAAACAAACAAACAAAAAAAAACTAAGCGGTGATAAATGTTGCTGTTGTGAATGTTGCTACCCTGAATATTTAACATAAGTGGGCAGGTTTTGGTGGAGTAGAAACTTTCTTGGAAGTGGGGCTGATGAGAAATTTAGTTTTTCTATCTGCAATTTCACCTTGAGGCTAACTGCGGTCCACAGAACACACAGTAGAGGCAAGAGCATACATGGAAATACTAAGACTTCCTGTCTGCTGAACAAGAAGAGAAACCAACAAATCATGTGTGCTGAAGAGGGTGGGCAATCCTGAAAGGGAAAGAGTCAGAGGAAAAAAATCCCTAAAGTTGTTCAATCTCAGATATAAAAACTACTTGCTAAAAAAGCAAACAGAAACAAAAAACAAAAACAAAATAAGACAAAAAACAAAACAAAACAAAAAAGTACTTGCTAAAAATACTTATCACAGAAAAATACTTATCATAGAAAAATAACAGAATCTGGTATCCTTTTGACAATTAATGATGTCTATGATAGAATCCAAAATTACCCAACATGTGAAGAACTAAGAAAATAGAGCACATTCTAAAGAGATAAGAAAATCAATCAAGTCCAACCCAAGATAAACTAGATGTTGCAACAAAAATTTAAGAGCAGCTATTATAAACTATCCTTAATGAGGTGAAATAGGGCATGTTATTAGATAATATCAGATAGTCAAATGTGTAATGGAAATCCAGGAGAAAAGAGAATGAATGGAGCAAACAAATACTTGAAGAAAGAATAGTAGAAAATACCTGAAATTTGAAGGTGCAGGATGCTAGACAATGAAAGTGCAAAATAAACACCAAAGACACATTGAGTAAAATTAATTGTTAAAAGACAAACACCAAATATTGAAATCAACAAATAAAAGAGAATAAATTGCCTACAAGGAAATAGCAATCTGATTGAAAGCTTACTTCTAATAATAAAACAGGCCAGATGAACAAGAAAGAAATCTTTAAAGACCTTAACAAACCTTTAAAGATTTTAATATTTCTGGGGCGTCTGGGTGACTCAGTCAGTTACGTGCCCGACTCTTGGTTTCATCTCAGGTCATGATCTCATGGTTCCTGAGTTCTAGTCCCATGTGGGGCTCCCTGCTGATGGTGAGAAGGCTGCTTGGGGTTCTTCCTCTCTCCCTCTCTCTCTGTCTCTTTCCTGCTCACTTTCCCACTCTCTCTCAAACTAAATAAATACACTTTAAAAAATTAAAAAAAATTAAAATTAAAGATTTTAACACTTCTATTAGAAGGCACAGATTGTTAAGAAAAGATGAAAATAAAACTTCATCATATACCCTCTATAGAAGATGCACTCTAATTTTAAAGACAGACATTAGAGGTAAAGGGATGGAAAAAGATAAACCATTCCCTAATCCCATTCCTATAAAGCTAATACATCTTTATATCATCCATCTATCTATCTATGAATCCATCAAAACTTCCATCTGCGATGTTTACGTAATGATGTTCATACAATCCTAACATTGCATTTTTCTTGGTGGTGTAATTTGTGCTGCAGTGAACATTTATGTTGTCTTATATTTTATACATTGTTGCAATTTTTTGTAGAAAATATGGATCACTTTTTAGAAAATGTTAAAAGTTTATTCAAAAACACAAAGTCATATAAAAAAACCCCAAAAAATCAATATTAAAGAACAAAAAAATTTAAAAATAACTAATAAAAAAGAAAGTATGGAGGAAGTTCAAAATACTTGAAGAATAAGACACCATTGAGTAGAAAGCAACAGCTTTGACTATTTAAAAATTATCAGTCTGTGTTAAAATAAAAAAAAAAAACACAGGATGAAGATTAATATTTTTAAAGAGTGTTAATAAATTAATTTTAATATCTTATATCAAATAGTAAATTGGTCAGATTACATGAACTGAATTGCCACAAAAGGAAATACACACATGAGGATATGTTTATCCTCACCTGCAAATACAGAAATGTAAATAAAAGCAATAATAAATAATTTTCGAAATATTTTGATATATAAAATAACCTTATGTTGACAAGTGGATCAGAAAACCAGCACGCCCATCTATTGGGTTAATTTCTCCAAAGAAAATAATGGCACCTTTACCAGGGAAAGTATAAATAATGTCAGGGAGAAAATAATAAAGACTCTTTATTATATCTATGTAACAAAACAGAGAAGTTTTCACTGAAGGTAGAATTTGGGATAATGTTTCTGTGTTTGAAAAATGTATTCAACTATCAGGTCTTTCATTTATTGTCAGAACAAAAACAAGTGTATTTTTGTAAATGGACAGCAAAACGTTTGAGATAATCATCTAGGACTGGAGAAGAATGTTAGTTTGTAAAATGGTGATGCTGAATACAGAGATTAATACTCTAATACTCCTCTCCTTTCTTCAACCCATGCAGACACCCTGTGTGTCTGTTTGTTTGTTTGTTTTCCTTCTTTCTAAGCCAGTTAGGAATGTAGCATGAGAAGGGATAGGGTCAAAAGAACAGCCCATTGATATACAGAAAACTCTATAAAGTCTTCTGGCATCACCTCTTTCCTTAGCTCTCAGAGCCAAACTTGTTAAATGTTATCTCTTACAGAGAAGGTGGATACTTATTTGACTTGAAATGATAGAGCCAGTAACAATTCCAAAAGATGTCTGATTCTAAGGTGAGGTTGAAGGATGATTTTGAAAGATGCATTCTAAGCAGGTTTGAGACTTTGAGTATTTTTTATTAAAAAGTTTACGTCTCATCTTTAAGATAAAGCCTAACTATATTTATTAATCTATTTTGCATTTGAATTTCTTTGAAAATAATTAAACTTATGGTTATTCTTAATGTTGAAAAATATTTGTTTCTATTTTTGGTTATTTCTTTAAAAACTAAGTATTATTTTAGGCCTATGGACCAATTCTCACCAGTCAGACTATATGACTATTTTCACTGAATAGTTTCAAAGATACTATCAAAGGAGAAAGGGTCCTTGCTATCAAGAAAGTGGTTGAAAAAATACACATGGAACAAAAAGCCCAATGTATTATTGTAGGTAGTAGTCATTCAGTAGTCTGGAATATTTTATTGTATATAGATTTCACTTATACACATTTGATAACAGTGAGTGAATCATTCATATGTATGTGTCATTTTAAAATATCCTAAGATAGTATAGACAAACAAAGTTTAGAACAAGTACAAACATAATACTTTTGGGATTATATACCTATATTTGTATCAAGAAATGTGCATCAAAGAATACAAATTAAAGAAGACTATCCTTAAGGATTGTTATCCAGCAGTTCCAGTGCGGGGTATATACCTAAAGAAAATGAGAGCAGAATATGGAAGAAATATCAGCGCACCCATGTTTACTGCAGCATTGTTTAGAATAGCAAAAGATATGGGAATGACCTAAGTGCCCATGGACACATGAATGGATAAAGATGTGGTATAGATATACAATGGAGTATTATTCAGCCTTTAGAATGAAGGAAATTCTGCCATTTTTGACAACATGGATTGACCTTGAGAGCATCATGCTTAGTGAGATCAAAGAGAGAAAGACAAATACTCTATGATATCACTTATATGTGGAACCTACAAAAGCCTAACCTGTAAAAACAGAGAGTAGAATGGTGGATCCTGGGGCAGGTGGGGAGGAGGATTGGAGAGATGTTTTTCAAGCTACAAACTTGCAACCAGTGGAGAAATAATTCCTGGAGATCTAATGCACAGCAGAGTGATTCTAGACAACACTGCTGTATTATAAACTTCAAAGTTGCTAAGAGACTAGATATTATTTATTCCCACGACAAAAAAGAAATGATAATTATGTGACGAGACAGAGGTGTTAGCTAACTCTATGTTGGCAATCATGTCACAATATATAAGTGTATCAAATCAACACATTGTACACCTTAAACTTACACAATGTTATATGTCAATTATATTTCAAAAAATAAATTTTTAAAAAAGGAGGCTATAGATAACATTAAATCATTTGTGTCCTAAGTTGAAAAAAAAATTCTGTTCAGGATGCAGCCTAAAATATTTTAGTACACTCTGAGATAGTTATTCAGAAAAAGTATTTAAAACCTAAAAACAACATTAAAGAATAAAGATTCTATTATAATTTATATTTAGAAATATATTTCTATATCAGTCATTTACTTACAAAGAAAGTACTGTCAAACTTTTTTGGGTATAAATACCTAAAGTATATA
This sequence comes from Puma concolor, assembly GCF_028749965.1. NCBI lineage: Eukaryota > Metazoa > Chordata > Mammalia > Carnivora > Felidae > Puma > Puma concolor. The sequence continues at coordinate 19,979,908 of NC_141671.1, forward strand.
TACTAACTACATGCATTTGTGAGCAGACATTTACATGAACTATAGTATATTAGATTTTTTGCTCAATGATTTAGGCTTTTCTTTCAATGTAATTGGATTATACATTCTCACTCACTGATATTTGACTTACCAATTAATTCTGTAGAAACAAATGCATGTGCCCATATAACATCCTTTCTCGATTTGAATGGGTAATGAACTTGTTTGCTGATTAATACTTAGACAACCAGGTTTTCAAATGGAGACAAGTATTTCACTGCTTATTTCAAACATTTGGGTGGACAGACTCTAAGGAGGACACCATGATTCCCACCCCCTGGTATCCATTTCTTTGTATAATCCCTTCTCCCCCATAAATCCCTCTTTCCCCCTGAACCTGTGACATACTTCTAAAAATAGAATAGAGTGAAGAAGCAAACCCAAAAGTAATAGATAAGAAAATGTGTGTGTGTGTATTAAAGTACAGAATATAGCATAATCAACAGGATTTTTCAAAACACTGTGAAATATATCTCTATCATCTATCCATCTATTGATCATCTTTCTATTTATCTATGTTTCTATCATCTATATAGAAATAGAAAGAGAGATTAAATTTATAATCAGTAGTCATTAAAATCAGTGATTTCTCTTAGGGTCCTAGGATTTTATAGAGATAAGTTGGACCCAAACGGCTAGGGGATTGAGTGTGGGGTAAGTCACAGCAAGTGACAAGGAGACAATGTTCTTGCCCTTCCTTTATATGCCTTTTAGAAAAAATGTTTGTTTTTGAGAGAGAGAGAGAGAGAGAGAGAGAGAGAGAGAGAGAGACAGTGTGAACAGGGGAGGGGCAGAAAGAGAGGGAGACACAAAATCCAGAGCAGACTCCAGGCTCTGGGCTGTCAGCACAGAGCCCCATGTGGGGCTCAAACTCATGAACCGTGAGATCATGACCTAAGCCGAAGTTTGATGCTAACCTAACTGAGCCACCCAGGAGCACCTATATGATTTTTTTGTTTTAAGTTTATTTACTTATTTTGAGTGAGAGAGAGAGTGCGAGCACACGCAGGAGAAGGGCAGAGAGAAGGAGAGACAGAATCCCAAGCAGGTTCCATACCATCAGCACAGAGCGCAGTGCAGGGCTTGAACCCATGAACTGTGAGATCATGACCTGAGCTGTAATCGAGAGTCAGATGCTTAACTGACTGCACCACCCAGGCGTCCCTATGTGCTTTTCTGATAGAACTACTAACAACAACGACAACAACACTAGTTTTATTATTTAATGTTGTTGGTAGAAAAGAGTTTATAATCATAATGTTAAAAACTACAAATGATGTGTTAGTAAGCTTCATTTAGAGATTTTGCCTATCGTGCATACAAATTGCATTTTAAAACTTGAGCTAGTTGCAAAGACATTATAAAGACTGTGTACTTGTAAGTGAAAGCTGCTAAAACCAATCTTAAATTTTGTCTTAAAAATGAATATGACCATGGAAAGAGCACACGATAATTGTAGAATGAAGCCTGCATTTTTGGACAGCCTACAATCATCTCTGTATTTTCACTGTTTAGTCATTGTTTACTGATAACAAAGTTATACATCAGGAAGTATCTTTGAAAGTCATTACCAGGGCATCTTAAGAGCACACCACATTAAATACACTTGATTTTCCATGAGTTGGTATTCCTGCACTTTAAAATACTGCAAACAATAGTCTTTGATGATTTAATCACAGAAAATCAGAAATATTTGAAGGACCATTGCTAAAGAAGAAAGGCCAGATATGCATGAGTCATTAGTTCAGCCTCTAAAATAGATCAAAGAAGCATCTAAAAATGAACTGGTATTTACTGCTCTGAAGGCAGTCGTGGTATTCAGCTGACCACAATGTAAACTTTTCTCCAGCTGTGTGAAATGAACATTAGAGTTACAATTATTGAGTTCTAGAAAGGAAGGAAATAGGCAATGAAATTTAACTGGTACTTATTGTTCTCTTTTCACAAATAATTCTTTTTTTTTAAATTTTTAAAATGTTTTTATTTAGTTTTGAGACAGACAGAGACAGAATGCGAGTTGGTTAGGGGCAGAGAGACAGGGAATCCGAGAGGCAGAATCCGAAGCAGGCTCCAGGCTCTGAGCTGTCAGCACAGAGCTCAACGTGGGGCTCGAACTCACGGACCGTGAGATCATGACCTGAGCCAAAGTCAGACACTCAACTGACTGAGCCACCCAGGCGCCCCACACAAATAATTCTTAAGAGTGAAGTAGAATTTTAAAAAAAACTGTTTTAATGTTTATCATTTTTTGAGATAGACACAGAGTGCAAGGGTGGTGGGGCAGACAGAGAGGGAGACGTAGAATCCGAAGCAGGCTCCAGGCTCTGATCTGTAGGCACAGAGCCCAATGCCGGACTTGAACTCACAGACTGGGAGATCATGACCTGAGCCGAAGTTGGAAGCTTAAACAACTGATCCACCCAGGCGACCCCAGTTGTGTTCTTGAAGGGTGAACTTTTTACCCTTTTCCAAATTCCAAAAAGGAACAAAAATAATCAGGAAATGTCTATGTTGGCACTGTTTGGCCTAGTCCATGAGCATTTGAAAACCAATAAAAACCCTTCCATTTGTTACATTTTCTTAATGCTACTGATTTTTGGAGGTTGATCTTATATCTAGCAATGGCGAGAAACTCATATCGATTCTATATTTATCACTGATTTTTTAAAAATTCTTTATATAGAAATAACCTGTTGAAAACAATAATTCTTCATTTTCCTTTCCAATCATTATACTTTTATTTCTATTTTCCTTCTTTGGTTTCACCAGCTGCATTTTCAGTAGAATGATACATGACAGGAAGGATTCATATTGTGCTTACCCTTAACATAGATATTTCTCAAATTCTGTTCTTAAGCACAATGATACCTATTGGTCTTTAGTAAATAAATGCTATTCCGATTATGAAAGGTCTCTCATCTTACTGTTTTCTGAGTAAGCATTGCATGTTATGGGTTATTTATTTTCTGCATCTATTGCAACTATTATGGCTGGTTTGCTACCTTTTTAACCTTTACTGTGGTTGCAAGTTGAAGTATTTTAGCTTTCCTTGTATCATTTCTATTAGGTCACGTTTTATGATGTGAAATCACCTCTAAAAATTCCACTGATCTCAATGAATGAGGCATGTAGATTCTTTTTTTTTTTTTTTTTTTTTTTTTTTTTTTTTAGTCTGCATCCTCAAATAGTCTTTATTAAGGATTGTTTAGATCTTGAAAATTTTGTAAAATTCTCCTGAAAAAGCACCTGATCCCTTTTAGAGGTTTATGGGTAAGGGTTTTGTTTTGTTTTGTTTTGTTTTGTTTTAATGTTTATTTCATTTACTTTGAGAGTGAGAGAGAACAGGGGAGGAGCACGGCAGAGAGAGAAGGAGAGAGAGAATCCCAAGCAGACTTCATGCTGTCAGTGGGAGCCTGACAAGGGGCTCCACCTCATGAACTGTGAGATCATGACCTGAAACGAATTCAAGAGTCAGACACTCAGCTGATTGAGCCACCAAGGTGCCTCTGTTTCTTTTTTTTTTAATGAAATTTATTGTCAAATTGGTTTCCATACAACACCCAATGCTCATCCCAACAGGTGCCCTCCTCAACACCCATCACCCACCGACCCCTCCCTCCCACCCCCCATAAACCCTCAGTTTGTTCTCAGTATTTAAGAGTCTCTTATGTTTTGGTTCCCTCCCTCTCTAACTGTTTTTTTTTGCCTTCCCCTCCCCCATGGTCTTCTGTTAAGTTTCTCAGGATCCACATAGGAGTGAAAACATATTTAAAAAGGTGCCTCTGTTTCAATATACATTTTCTATTTCCTATTTATTGTTTTACTTTAATATTACATCCAACTTATTTGAATTACTTTTTTAAATTATGTGTTTATAATTCCTTAACAGAGATGCTAGTGTAATAATTTTGTCTTTTCTTTTAATTAAATGCACTGAGGACACAAATTCCCATATAAATACTTTTTTACTTGTTTTCCATATTTGGAATAACATTGGTTTTGTGGTCATGCAATCGTAAAGATTTTATAATTTTCGCATGTTTTATTCTTAATTGTATAAATCATTTAGAATGGTGTTCTCTAGTTTTCAAATAGAACTTTATAGTTCAACTACCTTTTTAAAGTTGGTTTCTGATTGAACTGAATTGTGACCAGAAATGTGATCTACAAAATGTAAATTGATTGAGACTTCTTTTGTGGCCAGTTACATGACATTTTTTGGTAAATGACTCCGTGTGTGGCTGAAAACAATGAGCAGTGTGTGTGTGTGTGTGTGTGTGTGTGTGTGTGTGTGTGTGTGTGTGTGTGTTTGGTTTTTTTGCTTTGTTTTTGTTTTGTTTTTCCTTCCTCTGGATGTGAAACCACATAGATCCATTAGCACAGGCTTTTTCATCATGGGGACTGAATTCATTACTCATTGAATTTTATTTAAATTTCTGAAAGAGATATACTAAAATATCTCATCTTAAGTATGCCTTTCTGATTTTCTCCTATCTTTTTTGTTACTTTTTACTGTATATATTTTCCAGGCTCTGTTGTCGGATTCGTGGTAATTCCTGTATTGAGGTAGTTTGGGGCTGCCTTTTTCATTTTATGAGGAAAAAAAAATATTTTTATTGGTCTCTGCATTGTTCCCCTGTAGCCATTGTATCAAATGACTACACAATTGATGGATTAACACAAAAATTTAGTTCTTTGTACTTCTGGAGGCCAGATGTCCAAAATCAGTATCACTGGGTTAATATCAAAATGTTGGTCACGTCACACTCCCTTCAGAGGTTCTAGGATAAAATAAAGTCCTTGTGGCTCCTGGTGGCTGGGAGCACTCTTTGGCTTGTAACCCCATCACCCCAACCCCTACCTCTGTGGCCACATTTTCTCCTCCTCCTGTCCTGTGAAATCCCCCTTACATCTCTGATGGCATTAGGGGCTCACCTGCTTAATCTAGGATATTCTTCCACCTTAAGATCATTAACTTACTATCATTGTTTATTTATTTATCTTGAGAGAGAGAGAGAGAGAGAGAGAGAGAGAGAGAGAGAGAGAACAAGTGGGGGAGGATCAGGGAGAGAGAGAGAATCCCAAGCAGGCTCCGCACTGCCAGTGCAGAGCCTGACGTGGGGCTCGAACTCATGAACTGAGATATCAGGACCTGAGACATTTAACTGACTGAGCCACCCAGGTACCCCTCAAGATCATTAACTTAATTGCATCTGCTAAGTTTGTTTTACCATGTAAGGTAACACTCAAAGATCCTGGATGGCTTTTGATGAACACTTCAACAGCTTCTTTTGATTTCCTTTAAAATTTTGTTTTTTGCCTTTAACGTTGTTGTTTTTTGTTTTAAAAAATCCCTATTTTTTTTAAATAACACCACCATTTAGATAATTTTTTAAATTTATAAATTAGTAGTCAGCATTGCACTTTCTATCTTCTTATTTTTGCCTGAATTATTTTTCTTCTTGTGAATATATGATAAATCCTTAGACTTCTGTGGGTGGTAAATTTTCTAATTATATGTATGAAAATACCATTGTTTTGCCTTTACATTGAAATGATACTGAATAAAAATTCTATACCTCCTTGTCGTTAGTGCTTGGTTGAGTATGCTTTCTTAATACTGTACAAATGATTTGGTAATATTTTGTTAGGATGTTTACCTCTGTAATCAATCTTGAACATGGACTTTTTTTTTTCAATATGTGTCAGGATTAGGTAACTGCATTTTAAGTTAGGTGGCATTTTTTTTTTATAATTCTCTAGACTAATAAAGTATAGTTTATTATTCTGAAGAGATTATAGATGTAATCATTTGTGATGTTTTATTGACTCAGTTTTTAATTCATTAAAATATGCAACTATTAGCATCAATTTTACGGTCATAATTTCCTAAGCATCTGTCCTACTGGGATTTCAAACATACCAACATAATAATGAACATTCTATTCTCTAGAAATTGTTCTATACTCTGTGTCTGGTATACTTTTTCTTCTTTTTAAAATAATTTCGAATTAAAGTATAACGTACATATAAACAGACGCACAAATCTTTTTTTTTTTTTTAATTTTTTTAAACGTTTTTTATTTATTTTTGAGACAGAGACAGAGGATGAACAGGGGAGGGGCAGAGAGAGAGGGAGACACAGAATCTGAAATAGGCTCCGGGGTCTGAGCCATCAGCCTAGAGCCCGACACGGGGCTTGAACTCACAGAGCATGAGATCATGACCTGAGCTGAAGTCAGACGCTTAACCGACTGAGCCACCCAGGCGCCCCAAGACGCACAAATCCTAACTGCGCAGCTCACTGAACTCTCAGAAGCAAACTTGGGTCCGACGCTGCCACGAAGTCACAGAACAGAATACCAGCAGTATCTTCCAGGCTCCTTCCTCTCCCACTACTCCCCAATTTCCCCCTCCTCTCCTTAGATGATCGATATCTTGACTTCCGTCATTACAGATCAGTTTGGCTGTTTTAGTTCATATGCACACCCTCTGACTCAGAGAGACCGTGTACAGTTGCACCCTGACAGAAACACGCATCCGTATGAAAACAGACACGTAAACCAACGTTTCTGGTCCTCGTTTTGAACTTGTCTATCCCTTCTTTTTAATTGCGTTTTTGAAACAATCCATTTTACAACCCATTTCAAAGTGTTTTCTCTTAAATATTTTAGCTCTACTTATCTGTGTTTTCCATTTTATCATTATTTTTTATAGATGTTATTGTCCTCAGCTTTTAGCTGGTTTTGTGATTCTTTTTGTAACATTCTTGTCACATTGGGTGGGCGGATGGGTTAAGTGGGTGATGGGCATTGAGGAGGGCACTTTTCGGGATGAGCACTGGGTATCATATGTTAAGAGAAGAATCCCTGGGTTCTACTCTTGAAGCCAAGAACTACACTGTGTGGTAACTAACTTGAATTTAACTAAAAGAAGAAAAGGAAAAAATCAAGGCACCAAATGTTGCTCTAAAGGTAGCTTTGGTCTTATGTCATTGGATTTCATAAATAGTATTTTAATATTTCTTATTTACAAATAGTGATTATAATACTGAGGACTTTTCACTCATAAATTTTCTTTTTTCAGAATTTATACAGATTTTTTTCTCCCTCAGTATATTGTCTTGAAAACCAAGTATTTTTATTAGATAAATTTTTTTTATTTATTTATGTATTTATGATTTGTTTATTTGACAACTATTAACTTTATTGCCTAGTGTAGGAAATTGTATGAATTACTAAACAAGATAGGAGATGTAGATAGAAGATAGATAGACAATAGATTTAGATATACACATGTATAAATATATATATATATATATATATATCCATATGGTATTCAAAATACTTTATTACTTTATGATCTACTTGATTTCTTTAAGACTCAAGTAGATATGTGACAGTCTCCTACAATGTCTTATATTTTCTAATGCTTTATACTGCTTAAATTTGTGATTTTCCCTTAATGTTATCAAAGAAATTAAATTTAGTATACTATACTTAAATCTCATCCTTTCCACTATCTTATGTTTGTTAACAGAAAATGAAATTGCTGTGAATAACTTATTTAATTAATATTATGTGTTTTCTCCTTGAGGTTTATTTTGGTCACTTCCTTTTTCCAATTATCAGAGTTAAATTTTAATTATATTAGTGCTTTCCAATTTTTCCTTTAAGAAGAAGTCTAAGGGAACCTGGGTGGCTCATTCCCTTGAGCCTCCGACTTTGGCTCAGGTAATGATCTCCAGGCTCATGAGTTCGAGCCCCCTGCCTGGCTCTGTGCTGACAGCTGGGAGCCTGGAGCCTACTTGGAATTCTGTGTCTCCCTCTCTCTCTCAATCTGCCTTTCACCCTCTCATGCTTGCTCTCTCTCTCTCTCTCTCTCTCTCTCAAAATAAATAATAGAAAATTATTTTTTTTAAAGAAGGCCTAGAATTTCTGAGAATCTTAATTGTATTTCTCTCTTGAGTAGCTGATATCCACGTTCAGGTTATATTTTTATTTTCAAAATGATATGTGGGTGGCATATTTTCTATCTTCCTGTTGTTGAAGTATTTCTCTATGACATTTTAAGACATGCAAGAAATCATTTTTTAACTTAAAATTGTTGGAACATTGTCTCTTTTTCTCAAAATTTGGAAATAAGTCTTTATTATTTTTTAGTACTTAGGCCTGTGCAAAAGAATTCTAATTCCAATTGTTGCTTTGCAATTGACACAAGTTTTCTCCTTAGTTTTGTTTTGGTTTGTTTTGACCTACCTTAGAGACTTTAGGATTTGCTCTTTAATCTTTAAAATTCAATGTTGGCCAGACGCAATATCCACCACATGTATGTAAACAAACGTTATGAATCTTTCTTCGTGTCAGTTACTATTTCTAGCTCTGCTGATCTTTTAAATTTCCCATTTCTTAACGTTAGCCTGTGTCATGCAGAACTGAAGGCTTTTATCTCATCACTTTAATACTTGTCCTTTTCTTCTTCCTTAGGGAGATTGTCTCGGGTTCTCATCTAATATAGTTTGTCTCTGTCTCCTTTCTTTCCTTTCTTTGCTGCCTCCAATGCACCACTGAGATTCTGCCTCCTTTTTAGTATGTCCCTCCCCATGGGAGCCCATTGTCCTCTTCTTGCTTTATCTTACTCTTTTCTGTTGTTAGCACTATCTGCTCCAGGCTTATTTTAGATATTGAAAAAAAGTAGATTCTGACATTTTATCTGGTCGATACAGTGTCGAAAATTTTATCTTGTTCTTTGAGACTTCAAAATGCTGGTAATGTTTTGTGTAATGTTCATTACTCTCAGTTTTGGTTTTTTGTTTGGTTTTGGTTTTGGTTGTTTGTTTGTTTCTTCTTTCCAACATGTATCGTTGCGTGAGGAAAAAGCAATCCTTGGAACACATTATTTACCATACACTCTATGTCTTCTTTCCCTTGGCTTTATAGCAGATCCATGGTGGTTAGTCACAGATCTTCCACTGGAGATGTGATTCATGTGAGTAATTCTTAGTAAAAGTATTTGGATTTAGTTCAACATTGTAGATTAGCCTGGGATCTTTTGAAAACGGTCAGGCTCCCTGGGGCTCTAAATCAGTGGATAAAGAAACAAACAGCACATAAACTACCATCAATATCATGTACTGAGACCAGAACTCCTGTTACCTCTAAATCTTAATTTGGTCAATATTTTAATCAGGGAGACTAAAAGTCCCTGGAGGTAATCTTACCTCTTTCAAAAGTATTCCTTTTTTTTTTCTTTTTTAAGATTATTTATTTACTTTCTAGAGAGAGAGAGAGAGAGAGAATGTGCACGAGTGAAGCAGGGGCAGAGAGAGAGAAAGAGAATCCCAAGCAGGCTCTTCACTGTCAGCACAGAGCCACAGGTGGGGGTTCCAACTCATGAACTCAAGGTCATGACCTGAGCCAGAACCAAGAGCTGACTGCTTAAAGCTTGAGCCACCCAGAGACCCCAGAACTACTCCTTTTTAAACATTTGCTAACAGTATTTCTCTAGGAGCATACATGGAAATGAAGTGGGATGGGTAACACTACTCTATATCAAGAGGTGGTACTCAGGGGCACCTGGGTGGCTCAGTTGGTTAAGCGTCCGACTTCGGCTCAGGTCATGATCTTGCGGTTTGTGAGTTCGAGCCTCTCATCGGGCTCTGTGCTGACAGCTCGGAGCCTGGAGCCTGCTTCGGATTCTGTGTCTCCCCCTTCTCTCTACCCCTTCCCTGTTCATGCTCTGTGTCTCTCTGTCTCTCAATAATAAATAAATGTTAAAAAAAAAGTGGTACTCAGATCTAAAAAAAAAAAAAGCCTTTTGCAGTCCTCTAAATGATTTTTATTTTTATGAATTTTCTTTTTTATTTTTAAGGGAGAGAGAGAGAGAGACAGTGAGGGGGTGGACAGAGGGAGAGAGAGAATCTTACGCAGGCTGCATGCTCAGCACTTAGCACAAAGTCTCTCAAACGGTTTTGTTCCCCGGGCCCTGGGATCAAGTCCTGAGCTGGGGTCTGAGGCTCAACAGACTGAGCCACCCAGGTGCCCCCACAGGATGAGGTTTGCAGAAACATGGGAGAGGCTGTAGGTCACTGAATACTCGTAGTCATCGTTTCTCTTGCCTCTGCGGTTTTACATCTGATGGAAAAACCTCTGTCCACTATTACATTTACCTGAATAATTTTTAAAGGTCTTTCAAATCTTTGCTTAGATCTCACCCTAACCTCCTGCGGGCGGTATGTTTAAAATCCCCGTATCAAATTAAGAGCTCCAGATTTGTTACCATGGGAACCCGTGATTGCTTCTATGCAGTCTGTGGCACAAACCTTCACTGAAAATGCCTCAGTACTTGTCACTCCTGAGTTCAGTGAAAGTGCCTTAAATGGCACCGCACTACTAATAGCAATAATCTAGGTTCAATAAATAGGAATTAATTGAATGGATGAAGGAGCTGCTCACTAGATATTAGATTCCAATTTCAGCAACTAATTTTCAACTTCTGCATTGTGAGATACGATAAAAGCCAGGGGCTCAGAAATGTCCCAAGTCAATCAGAAGTATGGGGGGGGGACCGGAGGGGGTGATGGGGTCGTGTGGGTGGGAAGGGGTCTGCTTCTTCAGCCAGCGTCTCCTGTTTTGAAAATCCTCTGGCTCTTCTTTTGCCAAAGCCCCCAGACTCCACCCATACCTTATACACAATGAGAGCCAACCAGGGGAAAAGTCTGAACGTGAGAACGGAGACGCTAAGAAACTGAGATAAAGTACATTGGGTTCTAAAAAGCCTGGAAGATACATTTTCCTGGACCAGTTCACTGCTTAAAGAAATGAGTTTGTGGCTCCGAGCTACAGGTAAACAGCTAGGCTTCATGAATTACAGGTGTACATACTGTTCCTTAGGGCCCAGAATTTAAATTCATACCACTGAATAGTTTTTAAAGGCTTTAACACATTATTTTGTTTGTATGCAAATGAGGGCTGCTAATTTCAAATGAGTCTTAACTATTTATTTAAGTAGTCCCAAAGGATCTCTACTTGAAAACAATTTGCTAGCAGTTATTTCAAGTACTAACACACTCAGAAAATAATAAACTGTGTTTTAAATTAATGTAGTAACTTGGGTTACCAATTCCAACAGATCTCTCTAATTAATCTGAATCAGAAAGTGTAATGCAGACGGTATCTTTTTTCTTCACCTGAATTTAAGATTCCGAAGAGAAAATGAAAACGTCTGAGGCACAAACATGCAAATAAGATATTACAGTTAATGAAGAACCTTTGTATAACTGCCCATTCGAGCTTAACAACAAGGATATGGCAATACAGTCAACAAGTGAGGTATATAATATTAATATGCTTACGTAGATGATGAGGCAATGGGTCCCAGTTGGGAGAGCCACAACTTGGACCTGTGGCTTACAATATAATCATGACTCTAAATGATCTTGGTCACGGGTTGCCACACTCAATAATTCCAGGTGGTCACCATTTACATCATGAGGCCATTCAATGATCCTGAGTGGCTGACTGCGTTTAAAGCAATCGGAATATTTACGAACCCCATGTAAGGCATTTTGTAACAGCAAAGACTGTTGCTGTTTTCTGTTGTTGTTGTTGTTGGTTTTTGTTTGTTTGTTTGCTTTTTGTTTTTTGTGTTTTTTTTTTTTTATCAGCAAATACTGTTAGTATTCTGGACATGACTGAGGCGTTTTGTATCATTCTCAGCATCTCAAGGTAAAATAATAGTTTTTCTTTTTTACTTTTTGTTTTCAAAAAGAGGGGGAGACACTGAACCACTGAACACAATCTCACAGATCCTACCTGGCTTCTAAATTTAGTATTTTTGAATTGGAATCATAGGTCTAAAGGTGGAAATGATTTTATGGTTCATCTAGCACAATTTCTGATTTTACGTTTAAAGATGTTGAGAACTAGATTCTAAAATGACTTGTTGAAGTTTGCAACAGTTAGGTTGTGACAGAACCAGACTTCTCACGAGAAAATTGGTCTGTTAACTTATTCTAGATTTTTTCTATAAAGCCCTGCTTTACATACTATTTTCTAAGTCATATAAGCATTTGTAAAATATTTTTCCAAGTTTTTACTGGGATATAGCTCTCTTCAGAGCCTACTGAGCTATAGTAAAATAATAGCTAAAGGTCAGGAAAGAGTTGTTTTCTAGATAGTGCCCAACAAATAGCAGGTGTTCAGTAAATTTTTATTGATGACACAAAGGACTAGAAATAATGAAGTACCAGAAATTATAAATAAGTGATTTTATTACTACTACATATCTAATGAAGTAAGTATGTAAAGGGAAAACTGATATTGATAAAGACCAAAAGTATGAAGTATCATAGTTAAAATCCGATGGTAAATCTTCAGTGAGGATACTGACTGTATATTGATTGTATGCTATATGTGGGGTTCCTGGCTTATCTAGTATAAGAAGTCATGTGGTTTCAGCTAACCTGCTTCACTTGGACATCAGTTCTTTCATTTTCTAAAGGTAGATTTTAAAAATACTTATCTTCTAGGATTGCAGAGTCTTATATATCCATCCAAAGAGCAAAGGTGAAAAGAAAGACAGAAGGAAGATCTCAGGAGTGGGGCACCTCTGTGACTCCGTCAGTTAAGTGTCAGACTTTGGCTCAGGTCATGATCTCTCATGGGTTTGAGCCCTGCATCAGGCTCTGTGCTGATGGCTCAGAGCCTGGAGCCTGCTTTGGATTGTATGTCTCCCGCTCTCTCTGCCCCTCCCCTGCTCACTCTCTGTCCCTCAATCTCTCTCAGAAATAAATAAACATTTAAAAAAAAAAGAATATCTCAGGTATGTTTATGGGCCAGGCCTAGAATAGCACATGTCACTTCTTCCCACATCCCATTGGTCGGGAATTATCTTATGACCCCATCAGGATGCAAAAGAGGCTAAAACTAATAGAATACAGATTTTATGTGAAAGTGAGGGGTATTATGTAACCTTTGTAACACCCCCCCCCCCAAATACCTGCAGCATTTTAGCATAATTGAGAATGACCTCTTGCTCATGTTATTCTCCAATCACTTGGGGCAGGGAAGGATCGGTTCCTTGTCCGTTCGTTCATTCAGGGACATTGGCACCTTCCAGTTAGTAGCTGTCTTCAAGACCTGTGATATGCCAACATTAAAATGCACCAGTAACACCTGGAGGACTCACCAAAGTGGATTGTTGGATCTGCTCCCAGAGTTTCTGATTCGGTAGGTTTGGATTGGGGTCTGAGGATTTTCATGTTTGATAGGCTCCTAGATAATGCTGGTGCTGTGATGTTGTAAGTCTGGGGATAGTAATTTGAGATCCTCTGTGTTTGGCCTTGGTAACCACTTTCTGTGCCCCCAAAGTCTTCTATATCTTTATACCTGGTCACGGCAAAAGACCGAGACCACATGGAAAGTCCTGGGGATGTTTATGGGCCAGGCCTAGAAGTGGTAAAATCATTTCCTCCTACTTTCTGTAACTCAGAAGTTGTCCTACAACCCTTACATCAATGCACAGGGGACTGAAACTCACAGCATGCAAGGAAGGAAGGAAACACACAAATGATGGTGACTGGTAGTCGTCTTAGTCACCAATGCTGGATACACATCATCTAAATATTGATAATGATAATAATGATTTTTTTTTATTTTCTCTATTTTATTGTTTAAGTTTATTTATTTATTCTGAGAGAGAATGCAAGAGGGGCAGAGAGAGAGGGAGACAGAGAGAATCCCAAGCAGGCTCTGCACTGTCAGCGCAGAGCCCGATGTGGGGCTCGAACCCATGAGACCATGAGATCATGACCTGAGCTGAAATCAAGAGTCAGACAGTTAAGTGCCTGAGCCACCCAGGTGCCCTGATATTAAAGATTTATTAAGATTTCTTTCACTATTGATATAATCAGGGAGGAAATCTCCGTTAAAGAGCTACTTCGCCATCACTAGAATTCCTTTATCACCTATTAGGCAAGGGAATAATGAACGAGAAATGTCACTGACTCCCTCAGGACGCCCATGGATAACACTGTAAACTGTGATGTTAACGCTTGTCCATTTTAAAATATTCTTCGAACTGAAAACATTTTTGAAAGAAAGGTAAAGAAATTGCCCTTTTCGTAAGTGTCGGTGAGAAAATAGACCAACTCAAATTCAGTAGTTTTCTCAAGTGCCTTTCATGACAGAGAGAGCCATGTGTGAAATTAAACAGCATGTGTCACTTTGTTGAGGTTTTTCTGTGGGTTGTGTTTTTCTAAGGGTAAGCTGAGCAGTTCCAACAAAGTTTTCACGGCACCATTTATAACTTTTCCTATATTTATTTACTCGGAAATATATTATTCTTCATGTCACAGTGCCAAGAAATCTGGTTAGTAAAAATGCCAGATTCTTTTATTTGATTTTATTTGATTTCATTAGGGACCATCAGCCTAGCTGCTTAAGTGCCCGACTACCGTTTGCAGTTAAACATTCATTAAGGAATCCCCAGTGGGTTCATTTGTTTCACTGAGGTCCAATTACAGTGCCACAAAAGCAGTTTTTGGAGCAATTAGCTGATTTTTCCTGTTTATGTTCTGTCTCCTTAGGAAGAGGGCTAGCTTGTGGAGGTCAGATTTTTAATTAGGCACGATTTAGGGCCAATAAGAAAACTGATAATTTACTAAATGGCTGTGGTGGACTCAAGAGCTCAAAGCAGAGGTAAATAACGCAACAGGGACCCCAGGACTCTGTTTTCCTGGTGTGCACGGCTCAGAGCCCTCCGACGCGAGGAATAGATTATGTGTTAAATGGTTGTCATTGATGCTAATGGGCCACGCAGGGCACCAGTGTTTTAACCTCAGGTGCCACCAGGGTTAGTTATCCACAGTGGTTTTGTTCCTGGTAGTATGTCAGGAATAAGAGGGATTCGCTTGTGTTTTATTTCCTCCAAGTTGGTCTGAGAAAGAAACATTTGGTAACACAGTGCAGGAGTGTACAATTACCAAAACGAAGGCATCTACCAAACAACCCTCAATTGACTAATTGTAAGATTAACATCCTAAGTGTTACATGGGCCGAATTATGTCTCCTCCAAAATTTGTATGTTAGAGTTCTAACCCGAGGATGTGACTGCATTTGGAAACAGGGTATTTAAAGAAATAATTAAGGTTGATGAGGTCATTTGGGTGGGCCCTCATCCAATATGAATGGTGTCCTTATAAAAAGGAGATTAGGACACAGGTACACGTACAAGGAAGACAATGTGAGGGCACATGGGAAGAAGATGGCATCTATAGGGCAACGAGAGAGTCCTCAAGAAACCAACCCTTCTGACAGCTTGATCTTGGCCTTCTAGCGTCCTGGGCTGTGAGGAAATCAATTCCTGTTGTTGAATCCGTGGGTGTGGGGTACTTTGTCACAGCAGGGCTAGCATCCTAATACATAGACCTACCGGATGCATTTGAATACTCGTATTTAGCAATAGACATGTATGATTCCATAAATCCCCATTAATTATCCAAAGTCTACGGCATCCCAGCACAACTCCAAAACAAGGTGAAATGATTTGGATTCCAGGTGACACCATCCAGTCATCTAAGCAAGAACAAGAGAGTGTTCTCCCAATGACAAGTCCCTGTATAAGGATTGTTTCTGGGATTGAAAGCAAAGCAATAATATATTTAAAAAAAAAATGTCCTGCAAACTGTGAGGGCTTCAGCTCCAAACTATGCAAAAGAAACACATTTTTGGAAATTTAAGGAGGAAAAAAGGGATTAAAAAGACAATTGGAAGATTTAGACAGGCACGAACTGATAAGAAGCCACCTATATTGTTAAACAGAAACATTTTTTAATGTTTATTAATTTTTGAGAGAGGGAGAGAGGCAGAGAGTGAGTGGGGGAAGGTCAGAGAGAGAGGGAGACACAGAATCCGAAGCAGGCTCCAGGCTCTGAGCTGTCAGCACAGATCCCAATGCAGGGCTCGAACTCACAGACTGTCAGACACTTAACTGACTGAGCCACCCAAGTGCCCCAAATAGAAACATTTTTTAAAATGAAATAAGAAGGGCGACTGGGTGGCTCAGTCAGTTAAGCATCTGACTTTGGCTCAGGTCATGATCTCACAGTCCATGAGTTCAAGCCCTGTGTCCGACTCTGTGCTCACAGCTCAGAGCCCGGAGCTGCTTTGGATTCTGTGTCTCCCTTCTTCTCTCCTCCTCCCCCCCCCCCCCCCCCCGCACGCTCTGTCTCTCTCCTTCTCAAAAATCAATAAACATTAAAAAAAAAAAAGAAAGAATAGAAACAGTAAGTGCGACTGGTGATATACCTATTAAGTTAGTGTTAAGGCTACAATGCAACCCACTTTTATTCACCAAAACCTTCCCTGTTCTCTGACTTCAAGAAGATTGCTTGCAAATTTGCTTTACTTTATTGAGATCATACGCTTTATAGGGGACTCTTTTTCAATGTCTGGATATTTATCAAAATGACTGCTGGATTGAAAATTTGGAATTTTTGATTCCAACATCTCGACCCACGTCTCCCCAGAGAGAGTGACTGTACTTCGGCCTTCTCCTCTTGCCCAGGGTTCATCACAGACTGAACAGAAAAAATGCAAAGCGCGCCACCCCTACCACACCCTGTCATCACCTCCCTTTTTACTTACCAATATTCAGCTCCTTTCCTTTTTTTTCTTTTTTTAAACCATGCTCCATTCCCAAAGTGGGGCTTGAACTCATGACCCTGAGATTGAGAGTTACGTGCTCTACCGACTGAGCCACCTGAGCACCCTCCAGCTCCTTTTTATTGCTAACACCAGAACGTGTGACATAATTCCTGAATACCAGCACTAAAATCCACATAGAGGAAGAGCTGGCCCACAGCAGTGAATCCGTGTGCTGAAATTCAACTCGGATGATCTACATGTGTTTTAGGAAGAAAGTGTGTTTATGTGTATGTGTCTCTCTCTTGATTCTTTTTTTTTTTTAATATTTATTTATATTTGGGGGTGGGTGGGGGCAGAGAGAGAGGGAGACAGAGGATCGGAAGCAGGCTCTGACAGCAGAGAGCCCATTGAGGGGTTCGAACTCAGGAACCCTATGAGATGGTAGCCTGAGCCAAAGTCAGGCACTTGACCAACTGAGCCACCCAGGTTCCCCTCTCTTGATTCTTAACAGACAAAAATGTTAAATTATTTTGGTTATTCCTTCATCTTGCACGTAAAATCAGTTTTTGCTAAATAGTTTCTTTAAGAAAAGGATTTCATACTGTATCCTCAGGACAGAGTCATTTCATGGACTCTCTCCTTTTTCCCCGTACAACCATCCTGCAGACTGAGGTGTGATCAACTTCTCCCACAAGGAATTAGGGAAATGAAGTAATTATCCAACTGGCTCAGAGAGAACAACAACAAAGAAGAAAACAGAAGGCATTTACCTATTTAACTCATTTCTTGTATTAATGATTTTTAACAAGTGTCTTGACGACCTGTTACATCTTTTAAAAAATAGGTGAAAAAGCGTAGAAAAGTCTTGAGAAAAGGGGGATGTTCAACACTTTAAATTGGTTTACCTGCTTATGGCAAAGAATAGATTTCCACTGGATCTAATTCTCTCACCACGTGACTATTGAGACTAAAGGGAAAATGCCAAGGATATTTGGAAAGATAACACACACTTACAGCAGTGTTAGAAACTCAGTAAATACTTATGGATTGATTGAAATTGCTCTAGCAGAAAAGAAAACCCCATCTGGATGAGAATATTTTGATATAAAGCTAGGAAATAGAGTTACTACTTTGGGGTAGTGTAGCCAAAAGGACCTTTTGAGGCTTGCTAAATTGTCACGTATGAAACAATCCACAATGACTAATTTACTCCCTTTCTTTCTTTCTTTCTTTCTTTCTTTCTTTCTTTCTTTCTGTTAATTCTTTCTGTGCCATTTTTCGGAGTACTTTTTCTGTTCATGTTTCCCTCTTAAGGAATCCACCCCATCCTATGAATTTGCAATTCATGATTAAGAAAAATTTATTCAAAGTGTATCTAACTGAAGAGAAGCCTCATTTTAAATAAAGTTTCAAAATAGTCTCTCATAATAAGCTGCTTAAACCTTAGTATGTCATCTTTTCTTGACATCACTTTGGGGTGTTCATAAGACTTTCTGATATGTTTCTTGGTTCTTTTAAAAGAATTTTGTAATGTTTATTTTTGAGAGAGAGAACGCACACAAAAGCGTAGCAGGGGAGGGGCAGAGAAGGAGGGGGCAGAGGATCCAAAGCAGGCTCCCTGCTGACAACAGAGAGCCCAATCCTGGACTCAAACCCACAACCCTGAGATCATGACCTGAACTGAAACCAAGAGATGGATGCTTAACTGACTGAGCCACACAAGTGCCCCAATTTGTTTCTTGGTTCTTAGTTGTTTTCTGTTTTTTTTTTTTTTTTTTTTCTGGGAGGATTACAGTTTATACCCATTGACCTAACTTTGTTATGAACAATACCATCTTTAATTTGCAAATCGATAGCTGTTTACACAATAAATCATAAGCTGACTATGTATAGCCAAGTTTCTAGGTAATATCTCTCAGGTCACTAAAATGCCCCTACCTAAGTAGGACTTCCATGGGAAAGCCCGTGAGGACCTGGGTCCAGTGTGGCTATTCTGGTCTGACTGAAAGCTGGAGCCATCATGAGATCTTCCTATTCAAATGAGAAGGGCTGATATATACACTAATTTTGAAACTCAAGTCCTGTGTGACTTGAAATTCTTTCAGGAGGGTAATTAATAATAATCAGTCACTGAAGTAACTTTGTACAAACAATGAGCAGCACTGGATTCCCTATAGACCAAAAATAAACATATGGCTTTCAGAGAACTCAGCTGACAAAGTCAAGGAGAGCGATTCTTCCTAACTCGTATGTAGACTTTGAAACCACAATCCTCCACCTTTGTCTCTTCTGTCCAGCGTTTTCACTTGGATCACTTCCATTATCACAAATATTGGAATTTTAGTGATTTTTTACATCATTTATGAACAAAAGATGCCTTCGATAAATAGTTTTAGTTAACCCTGCTCTTAGAAAGAGGTATAGAAAAGTCACCTACCATTGAACTTTTTCCACAATCCTTATTTGAAGTATAAATATAAACACATTCAGAAATATTTTACGAGTTTACCCGGGATGCAAACAATGCTCTTTTTAATCCTGGATCAATCTGACTTGCTTTATTCCTGTGAGAGACTGTCATAAATTATATTTCCCAGTAGTGGCCATTCCTAATGGAAATCTCAATAAACTCTCTTTCAACAAGTGTTTACCTACACTTGAAGTGAAATCTAGGAGGCCATTGGGTCAGAACATGGGCGAAGGCTACTTACTATTATGTAGGAACTGAAACCCACACTTTAATTTCTCATTATTTGGAATCAAACTGTACATTTTGAATATATAAAAGTTAGACAAACTAGTATTTTTGCTATTAAGAAAGACTATTTTGCTATTAGACTTTTAATTTGGATTCTCTGTACAGATATTATTAATCTGACGAATTAAATACAAACAGAAAGCTTATCACGTCAAAATTATTTCCTATTATGCTACAGCTTTGCAGCCACCTGTAAGCTAATAATGCAATACAGATTTACGTAGAAAATGATCCTAATCCTTGTGAAAATATTGAAGTCATATATTGAGTTGAATTAGGAAAAGCAAACAGCCTAATGACTTTGTGTTGGTTTAACTTTTTCACTATTGTTTCAGGTCGGATTTCATGTTTGTTTGTTTGGTTGGTTTTTGTTATTATAGAATGAGGAACCCAAAACAGCAAATTACTAATTCTGCTATTTGTATTAGATACCATTGCAAATTTAACATGGTCTTTTTCTTTTGTTCCTTTCTTGTACATTTCCATTGACCTGTCTCATGTTCAAGAATGAAAGCCGTATATTATATTGAAAGCAAATAGAACTTCGCAGTAAAACTTTGGAATTAAAAAAAATAAAATAAAATCACCCAAAGGCCAAAGGATCGTATGCAGGGTGTCTACATGCTAACAACCAGCCTAGCTGGCTTCCAGGTTTGGGCCAGAGGGAGCGTAAAGCCTGTTCATGTTTCATAGCGCACCTTTGTACCACCAGCCCACACTCTGAAACCCTTCATTTCTACCCAGGTTACTGAATCTACCTCAAGGTGATCCTGGCATCTACTCAGCCTCCTCCATTTCACATACATTTTCTAATTGATTCCAGAATGAACTTAAAAAAAAAAAACAAAAAAAAAAAAAACGCTAATTGGCTAAATGCTTTATTGGCTTCCCATGTTCTGAGGATAAAACCCAAACTTGGACCTGGCCTGTAAGGCTTTAACTGGCTGGCTTCTCTCTCATGGCACCTTGGCCCCATATCTGGTTTTCATCCACACCTTCTGGGTTGCAGTTTCTCCCCTGAACCAGATTTCCCTCTGCTTCGGGACCTTGGCTCTTCCCTCTGACTGAGTTTGAAGCATAGTCACAGTTTTAGCAGGCTTTTGGACTGTCTACCGTGGAATGTTTGAAGGTCCTTTCCCGGATGTTCTATTACTGAACATGTGTGACAGGAAGTTTAAGAAAGAACACTGCTCTCACACTCCCTGGATTAGAAGCCCAGTTCTCTCACTTACTATCCATCTAACCTTAGGATAGTCATTTTGCCTCACTACACCTCAGGTTCAACGTTCGTAAAAGGTGACAGTTAAAGGGGAACCTGAGTGACTGGTTGGTTAATCATCCAACTCTTGATTTTGGCTCAGGTCATGATCTCATGGTCTGTGCATTCAAGCCCCACTTCATGCTCTCTGCTGTCAGAATAGAGCCCGCTGTAGATCCTCTGTCCCCACCTCTCTCTTCCCCTTCCCTGCTGGTTCTCTCTCTCTCTCTCTCTCTCTCTCTCTCTCAAAATAAATAAACTTAAAAAAAAAGGTGATAATTAAAGAACTACCCCAAATGTTGTTATGGAGATCAGAAGAGTTAATGGATATAAAGCCCTCACATCATTCCCAGTACAAAGTAAACATTCATTACTATTATTATTATCATCATCCTCGTCATCATCATCATGATTGTTACATTTTGCCCAAGCTACAACCAAAGCACACCCCCCAAGAAACCTCATACGCCATAAGGAAGGTGCCTATAGTGTCTCATGTATAAACCAGTTCATATCCTAATTCATGCTGACATAGGAAAGAAGCAATTTTGAATCCATAGAAGAGGATGAGTGAAATTTAATTCAAGAAACAAAATTAACCCTGAATGAGAAATAGCGATAATTTTTCTCATCACCCCTATGTCAGTTTCTCCATTGCATTTGCCAGGCGGTATTAACATGAGACTCATAGGCACACACTATTTCGATATCATCATAAACATCCTTCTCATTATAGCTGTTCATAATTATCCTCAACAAGTAAACACTGTGTCTTACTGTAGCCCAGCCTGGGTAGGCCATTATTTCTGTTTGGGTGCTCTCTACGTTAATGTTTCCTTATTCTGTGTTTCTTCACCCCAATACGACCCCCAAGAATGGTTTCCAAATGTTCCCTGCTACTTTAGATTGTATTCCTGGAAAATTGAATGCAAGAGTTGAAATGGATTTTTCTTCTAAGAACCCAGGCTTTTATCCGGACTGAAGATCCGGCGTAAGTTTTAACAGTGTCAATAGTCTGAACACACTGGGTTGTATGCCGCCCTCACTGCCTTCCATGACTGAGCAGACCATTTAACTAGTTCACACCGATTTCGGGGTGAAACTTTGTCTTCTTGTCAGCCTTTTTAATCTAAGAAGATAGCTTTTGGCGGCATCCTTATTTTATTCATTTTCAAAATGCCCTCAAAAACCTTCTTCTATTCCAAGTATCTTCTAGTCAGCATCCTTATGCAGCTCCAAGGGAGTGCCTCTTGTTTTTATCTTTCATGGACTATGTGTTTTAACTAATAAGTTTTGTTCTGGGAAATAATTGTTAGCTTCGCAAACACATCATGTGTGTTAAGTGCATGCCACACAATTTTAAAAAGTATATCTAGGCTGTGAATGTAAAACATATGAATAAAAAGTAATGTGAAAGCTTTAAAAAAAATTTTTTTTTAATTTATATATTTATTTTGGGAGACACAGAGGCAGAGCCAATGGGGGAGGGGCAGAGAGAGAGGGAAACAGGGAATCCCAGGTAGCTCAGCGCTGTCACCGTGGAACCTGATGCGGGGCTCAAACCCACGAAACCATGAGATCATGACCTGAGTGGAAAGCAAGAGTCAGACACTCAACAAACTGAGCCACCCAGGAGCCCCAACAAGTTTGTTAAAACTCAACACAAAGAATAGTCCCTAAAAGTAGCTGTTTTTTCTAACAGTGTTGCGACAACTCAAGTTCTATTGAAATTCCTTTCAAAGCCCGCTGTGCAAGATAATGGAAATTCTTTGAGGTTAAGTATAATTTTTTAAAACACATGGAAAAGGCAAAAATAGTAACTAATTTTGGGTAATGAAGTTATTTATATATATAAATTAGATGCATCAATTATACACAATTGATGAAATGATCAAGTTCATGTACTCACCACTAAAATTGCAAATAAAGAGAATTTCAGAATTAGAATAGCAAAAATGTTTTGGACAGTGGCAAAACAGCCTTCCTCAGGGGGCAAATTAAAATAAGTGCCCAGTCATTCCTGAACTAAGTGTTGTATGTATGAAGATGGTTGGCACATGACCAGTTTAGAATGGGCATTGCTCATTTGGACGTACAGATGCCAATACATTTGTTTTATATGTTTCATGCATATTGGGAATTATAAAGTACAGAGGCAGCACAGTGGAGTAGCTATGAACATGGAGTCTAGGCTCAGGCAGGTGTGGGACTGTGTTCACATCCACTAATTGCTGGCCCTCTGCCCTTGGGTAAGTATTTAACCTCTTTATATCTCACTCTTCTCCCATGTAAAATATGAGTATTTGCTGTGTAGATTATTAAGATAGTGTAACAAATAGCTTAATAAAGTGTGTGGCACAATAATAAATTTCCATTACATTTGTTATTAGTAAGTTATAAAAAATGTTTCTCTCACTTCATATTTATTTATTTCATACCGTCAAAAAGAAAATCATTTCAACACATCTAAAAGTATGGAACCAACGAGTCAGGATAGAAAAATCTAACTCACACGCTAAAAGAATATTTCAGTTGCTGTAGACGGGCTCCGTTATAAATATATGCCATTAGCAAATGGCCTACACAAAATACTTGAGCACACAGAAAAAACTCAGTGCCGTATAAGCACTCTTTTTAAGTCATCATTTTAGTCTTTGGCATTTTTGATTTTCTTTTTTTATTGGGTTGGATGTTGATTAATTTGGGTTTAATTGGGAGAGGGGAGACAAGATAAAGGTTTTTGTTGGGGAAAGAGTGGGTTAAAAGGAGCCTTTGAAGATGCTCCAAAAGAGTCACCAAGGGAAGACTTACCACAGGTACTATATTCCAGAATGTTTATTTTTCTTTCTCACTGGTTTCAAATGGGTCAGTATTGTCAGGAGAACAAGTCATAAACAAAGACCTATCTCCGATTACATCGGCTCCTGGGGCCATCAACAAAGTAAACATCAGTCACCCCCTGATAAATACGATGATTATCTGTTATTGGACACTCACAGGCCCGGCCTACCCACCACTGGCACAGCTAATGAATCTACTTATTTCTAATATAAATAAACCAGACAGAGGAAGTGGTCAGCCAAAGCTGAATTTGAAGGTTAAGATGGGGAGATGGTTAATAAAAACGCTCAAGGCTGACATTTCCTTTTTATTGGAAACATGCTTTTCTTGAGAGTGACATGGTCTTATGTCAGGTTTTAAGGTCCTTTTAGGTGTGTGTTCTTTTTTCTAACTGGAAAAAAAAACAATTCCACAAGACAATGTTTAAAGTCTATCATGGTTCCGCTATAGAACTAAATATGAGAAAACATAATTACTTGCATCTTTAGCCACTTGTTACTTAAAAATGGTGATGTTAACAGGACAGGTCTCCTCTGAGGAACAGTTTACCAAGATTTGTGAAAAGCCATAAAGTTGCTTATACTCACAGCTCAAGTAATTCTACTTATAGAAATGTAGGTTAAGGAAATAATCAGAAATGTGTTAAAGATAATTGCCAAAGGGCATCAGGAATGTTTATTTTAATGACTACAAAATGGAATAATCTAAAGGCTTAAATTATGGCATATCCATATAATGCAACATTGTGTTTTCAAAAGCAATAGATGATGAGAAAAAATTCCTATAAATAATGTTAATTGAAAAGGTAATATATGTTACAATGGGCATGATTTATATTCTTTTCTTAATTTTGTTTTTGAGAGTTCTGTTTTTTTTATTTTTACTAAATCAAGTTTTTGAAATGTATGAAATTTTATTAACGCACACAGGTATATCAATGCGTTGACAAAAGATTTGCAAGAATAATAAATATGTAATGCTAACATGAGTTCTTTTATAGGGATCCTCTTAAAGGTGACTTTTTGCTTTATGTTTTTCTGTGCTTTCAAGTTTTGTGTAATGAACACATGTCTTGTAAAGTTTCATAGGAAACAGTGTGTGGAAGATCCACCCATCTTTTTTTTTAATATTAAATTTATTGTCAAATTGGTTTCCATACAACAACCAGGGCTCATCCCAACAGGTGCCCTCCTCAAGGCCCATCACCCACCCACCCCTCCCTCCCACCCCCCATCAACCCTCAGCTTATTCTTAGTTTTTAAGAGTCTCTTATGGTTTGCCTCCCTCCCTCTATGTAACTTTTTTTCCCCTTTTCCCTCCCCCATGGTCTTAAGTTTCTCAGGATCCACATATGAGTGAAAACATATGGTATCTGTCTTTCTCTGCCTAACTTATTTCACTCAGCATAATACCTTCCAGTTCCATCCACGTTGCTACAAATGGCCAGATTTCATTCTTTCTCATTGCCAAGTAGTATTCCATTGTGTATATAACCCACAATTTCTTTATCCATTCATCAGTTGATGGACATTTAGGCTCTTTCCATAATTTGGCTATTGTTGAAAGTGCTGCTATAAACATTGGGGTACAAGTGCCCCTATGCATCAGCACTCTTACATCTCTTGGGTAAATTCCTAACTCCTCAGAAAATAAAAAATAGATTTACCTTATGACCAGCAATAGCACTGCTAGGAATTTATCCACCCATCTTGCTCAAGAAATTCTATACTCAGATGGGAACATAATTCTTGAATCCCAAAACAAGCAGCATTCCTTAATTATTCATTTTCATAATCAGATAGTTTCTTGGTGTCTAATCTAAATTCTTCACGATGCAGTTTTACATATTTCTTCTCCTTTACTGACATAAATTAATAGCAACTAATCACCATCCAATGTTTAAAACCCCATATATTTGAAGTCCTTCAGCCTTCTCTCTCTTCCTTAGGCTGAGAAGCGACAGGCCCTTTAATCTTTTTCTATTGATCCTCTCCTCGACTCTTTTAATCATTTCTGTTTGACTACCCCAAAACAATTCTGAATTGTAAAATTTGAAAAAATCAGGGAAAGAGGATTTGCAATACTCTGATGCTTAATTAAACCATAAAAGACCCACATTTTCCCTGCATTCTTTTCCTTCCTTCCTTTGAAATAATTCAAATGAAATCAAGGCATGTATAATTTCATATTTGTTTTTTTTTTTATTTTTTTAATGTTTATTTATCTTTGAAAGAGAGAGAGAGATGGAGCACGAGCAGGGGAGGGGCAGAGAGAGAGAGGGAGACACAGAATCCGAAGCAGGCTCCAGGCTCCGAGCTGTCAGCACAGAGCCAGACGTGGGGCTCAAACCCACCAACCGTGAGATCATGACCTGAGCCAAGTCGGACGCTTAACCGACTGAGCCACCCAGGCGCCCCTCATATTTGTTTTTTTAAGTAAGTAATATCCCAAATTATTTTTCATAAGCAGGAAATTGGAAACGATGCTCTTGTTTTAATTAGGAGTGTATACATGTTATTAAACAAATTTACAAATATCTCAAAAGCATGAATATTACTACATAGAGTGTTTTCAAAAGATTTGGATCCTTACAGTATATTAAATGTAATTTTGAAAATTAATTCACTGTATATATTGAATTCAGTAATTCAAACATTCACTAAGAACACTTTTACCAGGCACTTATATTGAGTAATTATGATTCATAAGTATTAAGGATATATGCATTCCTTCTCATCATCTACTTTTTTCTGTTTAGTTGGGTTTTAATATTTTGCTGTTAATTATCTGTGTTTACTATAAACACTATCTGTGTTTACTATAACTATACTCCTTCAACTGCTATTTATATCAAAATTGAGTATTAGCCAGTGGCATAAGATATAGAACACTACTGTGACTGAACTTACATTTAAATAGGCATAATATATAATATATAACATATTATATTTAACACATATGCATTTTAATATATGATCATATGCTATATTATTTATGGTCACATATATCTTATATACATATAATGTATAACAAATGTACATATATACATATATCATATGGATATATGCTATATATATTATATAAAATATAGTGTGTGTGTATATATATATAAATTATTAATTATTTAATATACAGAACAAACTGGTGGTTGCCAGGGGGCAGCTGGGTGGGGGGATGAGCAAAATAGATAAAGGGAATTGAGAAGTTCAAATTCCCAGTTATAAAATAAAGGCACCTGGGTAGCTCAGTCGGTTGAGTGTCCGACTTTGGCTCAGGTCGTGATCTCACAATTGGTGAGTTCGAGTCCTGTATTGGGCTCCCTGCTGTCAGCACAGAGCCTGCTTTGGATCTTCTGTCTCTCTCTGTCTTTCTCTGTCCCTCCCTTGTTCACACACTGTCTCAAAAATAAATAAGACGTCAAAAAAAAAAATAAAATGAGTAAGTCACAGAGATGAAAAGTACAACAAAGGGAACATAGTCAATAATATTGTCACAATATTATATGACAGATGGTGACTGTATCGAGTAATGTATGGAATTATTGAATCAAAATGTTGTACATTTGAATTCGGTTTTTTTTTTTTTTTAGTTTTCCACTATTGCCTTATATTTTCCAGAGAATAATGGGCACCTATCAAGTACTTATGCCAATCTGATTCCTTTGCAACTATCAGTATGTGTATTGGGCACATTAATAATAACTTCTTTTCCAAATCTGATCAAACCAAATACTTTTATTACAACTCATTTGATTTTTACAAGCAGTTCTTGTATCTCGCTAAACTCATGCATTAGATCCAGCTAACAGGGACTTTTTATGCACATGCTTATGATTTTCTCTCTGGTTGTCATTCTACTTGGGTATAATTTTCTAACTCAACTCGGTGAAGGAGAGTCCTCGTGCCCCAGATCCCACTTCGTCTTCAGGGCAGTTGTGGGATTAACCTGAGCTGCCAAAGGTTCAAAGGTTAATCTAGTTTAGGGAAATGGTTCTTTGTTTCACCCTAACTAAAATTTCAGTCATGCAGTGTAAAATAAGGAGTCCAAACAGCAAGAAATATTGTTGCCGTACATAGAGGGGATGTGTCTAACCAGGAAAATTCTGGTGAATTCCCAACTGATCCATGGTATGAAGAAATGGAAAAGTCTGCTCAGAGATGTTTCCTGAATTAGAACATGCCAAAGATGCAACTGTCACTCATATATTGAAAAATCCAAATTTACAATATATCCTGCGTTATATTGTTCTATATACCCTCTTTTCCAAGAATTGCAGAACTGCTACATTCAAGTGAAAATAAGAACTAACATT
Source organism: Puma concolor (assembly GCF_028749965.1). Classification (NCBI taxonomy): domain Eukaryota; kingdom Metazoa; phylum Chordata; class Mammalia; order Carnivora; family Felidae; genus Puma; species Puma concolor. Next base: position 20,007,762 of record NC_141671.1, read on the forward strand.
TTCCTATAATATTTCGCTACGACATTTTTTTTTATTTTGCTTTTCAACATCATTTGATCCTACAAGTCCGACAGCTTATTGCATCGTTAGTCACATGTTGGGCTTTGAAGCCAGATCTTTTCAGGCCCAACTCATGAACATTGAGCAAGTTACTTAACCTCCCTGACTCAGTTTCTTATCTTGAAAATCGGAGGGGAGCCAACATCTAACTCACAAGTTTGCAATGTGAGTTAATCAAATAGCATGTGTGTCTAACTTTGCAACAAATCTTCGTTCTTTTTTCCTTTTCTTTTGTCTGAATGACCTTCTCGAGGCATTTATTTCCTTCTTTAGTATTGCCCATTACTATTTGCTTTGAAAGGGTGTTTTCCTCAATTGATAATCAATGCATTCACTTTCAAAAAAGGCACAAACCCCTTTAAACGTTAGAATGGAAAACACTTAGGAAATATTTCTCCTTCTTATTTAAGATATTTGATCTCAGAATGATTGGAATTGAGACTCTTATTTATTATTTACTCTGTAATATGGTGATTAAGAATGCCATTTTCATTTCCTTTTTAGGTACAGAGTAAGTGACATGGATTTTTAAAATTTCAAAATTTTCAACTATAGTATTTTTGTGGGAAATGCCTCAAAAAGGAATCCCACTCTACTAGATATTGTATCTATATCATATAAAATATAGAGCAGAAAACCTAAGAAAAGTTGTTTGGGGCGTGAGGGTCAGGCAAGTTGAAAGAGTATTATTTTACTGAATTTGTCCCATATTTTTTTTTTAACATTTTCACAATTTGTACAAAACAAAGAAAATACCTTACTGTCTCCAATCATTGCACAATCAGCTCTCCATAAATTTGACCTCTTAGCAAAAATGGAACTTGATATAAACTGCAGGAAAGAACACTATTTTATAACAGCCTTCTGTGAAATTTTATTCTGAATATGTTCTTTCAAGTTTTACATGGATTCATACATTTAACGTTAAATAGTCTTATTCACATTGCACAGGTAGGAATATTCCATTCTATTCGATCATTATCCATTGTTACATAAGTAACAGCAACAAAACTTTGTCTCTACGTAGAGGATATAAAATAAACATAAAATGGCTGGGCAACTATACTATTGCTGTGGGTTCCTGTTTTGTAGTGCTGAGAGATTTTTTCCCACTGACCCCAAAGTCAGTCTCAAGCAATCATTTAAGGATATGATTAGAGAAAATGCATCTTCCAATATATGAAAGGAGGAAATCATAGTACCCTGAAATAAGTGGGTTTTGACTGAAAGTAGAAATAATCACAGTTCCAGTATGGAAGCTATAAGAGAGTAGAGGTAAATCCTCTCCCTCCGAGGACTATATTCTACCTTGAATCCTAAGGTGGGAACAGGAAACAAAATTACACTTAGATATTTTTCAGTTAACTCTTGGCCCATTTCATTTTCTTTAAATACATTGCATAGATACACACAGTCCTGATCTTTCCGAGTTGCCATCACCTTCTAGGCAAGATGTTTACTTCTTCTGCTCTTTTGCCTACTCGATTTCTGGATCCTTCCCTTGAAATCTGATGATTACCAACCAGAAAATTGGCTATCTGGTTCCAGACACTTACCAGGCTCTCTTTTTGATTCTCTAAAACTTAAATCCATTTGGCAAGTTATTGTACTGATTCTTAGAAAATCCTTTTGAGGTAAATATTGCTAATTATTTTACAGGTACAATGAAAAGGGCAGAAGAACTATATTTGTTTGGCCATAGCAGTTGAACAGTAAAACAGAAAGATATTCTTATCTCAATTAGCTTCAAATTAGCCAATTTCTTAACTAGTCTAGCAATTTAGTTTTTACCGTTTCTTATATAAACGTTACTTTCTCTTTTAAAAAGCAGCATAAAACATACATAAGATAATATAAAAGTCACAGCTCAATTAGTTACACCATTTTAAAAGAACTAAATCAATTTCATTAGATTATGGGAAGAAAAAGCATTCTTACTTTTGCCTGAAATTGTTAAACAGCATGCGTTTATAATCTTTGGCCTGTAACTGAAAGAGTGTAGTTTTAATTTGCATTTAAATAAAGCAAATCTCCCATTGCAAAGAATTTTCTTTTATTAGTTCCCATAAACAAGATGGCATTAAAGTGCATAGCCTACTTAAAGAGGGATAGGAGGATAAATCAGAGGGATAAACAAGGCAATATCATGAAGAAAAGGAAAGTCACCCTACACATGCTTAAATAGTTAACATTCTGAATTCTTGCTATCAATTAAAAAATATTCAGACCTAAGGGATTTCTACTATACGTTTAGGTGAAACACAATACTGTCCTAATGGACACTTAATTTATTAGCTGTTACTAAATACCTCATCTCCTATGCTAGTTTTTATTTTATTTTTATATTAAGTATATGCTAACCATCTACTCTATAACTAGCTTTTAATGCATTTTATTCATGTCTATTAATCTCCGTAACTTTATAAACCACCAATGGAGTAAGAATGACAGATGCTATTGGCAATGTTTTACCCATGAGGCAAGTGGGTGCCGATGTTTTGCCCAAGTTCATGGAACTAGCTCAAGAAAAACACAAGGACTGCTGGTCCATATGTTAGTGCTATTCCCCATCCATCAAATGTGACCATTTCCCAACTACAGGAAACTTTAATTCATTTGTTTATTCTTTCACTCATCTTTATTGTCTATTATTTGGGGGAACGTTTATCTCCTATTTCTGCTACAGATGATATCCTTTCCATCTGGATTTTCTGTACTGCTGAGAGAGAGGTTTGGAGAATATTTTTGTTCCCCATATAGCTGTGTAGGCAAACTAACCCCAGATGCCAGCAGGAAGTAAATTGACCTTCTCAGTGATGATTATTCACTTTAAACCAATTAACTAACAAGAAATTCCATAATTTGTAACCCCTGGACTTTCTATATATTCACATAGTACAAGTTTTAAGACAAGCTTCCATGACCAAAGACCTCCAAAAGGAAAGAACCACTAGAGAATGTTCAGAACATATTTTTTATATCAAATAAACATTGGGAAAAACAAAGATGTCATTTTAGCTAGTTTTCCTTCAAATAGTCAATTATATAGTATACCAGTCATTTTTCTAAATTCAGGTACTTAAAAAAATTGTAATCTGTTAGACCACAGGCATATTTTCTTGTTTATGATTATTATACTTGTCTCTCTCCAACCTTCTCTCATCTCTCTCTTACTGTCTGTACTCTCTCTATCTCTTTCTGACTTTCCTTTCTGTGACTTTTTCTTATAGTTTCTCAAATGATCAAAAAATACCTACGGAATAAGAAAAACATTAATGTATTATTAACCATTCATAATCATTAATCAAACATATGCTTGATCAAAATGCATTTGATCATTTACTCAACAAATATTTATGGATAACAATGATTAAAAAAGATAGCTCACGTTCTTAACTGAACCTTCAGTGAGTTACTTTAATCCTCTTAAGACTCAGAATAAACTCTCTTACTCAGAGGACAATTATGAGTATTTCTGAGTAAGATTTAACGTTGAGAGGTTTAATGTAAGGTAGCACATTGTAGCGACATATTGTAGCAGCATATTTTAGCTTACTGTAAGCTCTTAATAAACCCTAGTTATTTCTGAGTATTCATGAGGTACCAGCAATGAGAATATAAGAATGCATTAACAACAACAACAAAACCTTGGTAGAGATATCTGGTGTTAAAAAGAAGTTTGACTTGGGGTGCCTGGGTGGCTCAGTGGGTTAAGAGTTTGACTCCGGCTCAGGTCATCATCTCCCGGTTCGTGGGGTTGAGCCCCTCGTCTGGCTCTGTGCTGACAGCCTGGAGCCTGCTTTGGATTTTGTGTCTCCCTCTCTCTCTGTCCTTCCTTTGCTCATACTCTCTCTCTCTCTCTCTCTCTCGCTCTCTCTCTATCTATCTCCCAAAAAGAAATCAACATTTAAAAAAGAAGTTTGGCTTGAATGATGCAGACAATTTTCTCATTTCTGTCATTTATTTATTATTTTTTCTCTTTGAACTTTTATTTAGATTCTAGTTAGTTAACATATAATGGGGCGCCTGGGTGGCTCAGTTAGTTAAGCATCTGACATCAGCTCAGGTCATGATCTCACAGCTCGTGAGTTCGAGCCCTGCGTCGGGCCCTGTGCTGACAGCTCAGAGCCTGGAGCCTGCTTCCAATTCTGTGTCTGCCTCTTTCTCCGCCCCCTGCCCTGCTCACACTCTGTCTCTGTCTCTCAAAAAGTGAATAAACGTTAACAACACAACAAAAATTTAGTTAACATATATTGCAATATTGATTTCAGGAGTAGAATTCAGTGATTCTTCACTTACATATGCACCGGCTAATTTTAAATTGTAAATGTAAGCCAAAATACCTTAAAAATGGACAAATATATATAATAAAGGGCTTTATCTAATAATGTTTTTCAGATTATTAACTGAAATAAAAAATTAATTATCTAGGTGTTTGGAATATTGCAAATACTAGTTGTTATTTTTGTAACCGTTATAAATATTTTTCAAGCAAAAAGAAATATTTCGCAAAATGAATTGACGTTAAAGTCATAAGCACATTTCCATGATAACCATAGGCTTCAATTTACTGGTCTGATGGCCTGGACTCTTTGCTAATAAGGATATCTCAGGTATAGGTAGTTTGGTTCACCATAGCCCAGTTTGCTATTCCATAATGATTAACAATAGCCCAGATCATGGCCAGGATGCAAATGAAAATGAGACCAGAAGCTTCTCTCCTGAGTAAGTTGTATAAGCAATAAGTATTCTACTGTTAAACCCAAGTGAAAGTCATTTTTTTTAACGTGTATTTTTGAAGGAGAGAGAGACAGAGCCTGAACGGGAGAGGGGCAGAGAGAGAGGGAGACACAGAATCCGAAGCAGGCTCCAAGCTCTGAGCCGTCAGCACAGAGCCCGACGCGCGGTTCAAAGTCAAGGACTGTGAGATCATGACCTGGGCTGAAGTCGAACGCTTAACCGACTGAGCCACTCAGGTGCCCCGAAAGTCACTTCAATTCAGTGCAACACACATCACTTAAGGGCTTACGGTAAGCCAAGCATTGCGATAAAAACAAAAGATTCAAACACGAATAAGCTCTGGTCTTTTCACTTGAGGGTTTATGCTCATTTGGGAGACATACAGATGAACAGATAATCATACTGTGTTGTAGATGGTTTGATGAAGACCCACACAGTCTGCTGTGTAGAAAAATGTAGAAGATGGCTACACAGCCTAGCTAGAAGTGTGTGGTAGAGAGATGCATGTGTGTGGAGGCAGCAGGTAGGGTACCAGGCAAAATATTCTAGGGAACTTAAAACTATTATTGAGTCACATCTTAGGCATCTACTTTTCTATTTGCAGAAAATAAGATGACAGTGTTCATATACTAGTAATTGTCAAACATCCTTGTTCTCTTCCAATACACTTGCCCAGTATTTGAATTTTCTATAGGTAATGCTTGTAAATTTACAGAATTTCATGAGTACCACCAGGGGCACCACCAAAAAATCAAGAGAAACTTCATAGTCTACGTTGGTAGCTGCACAAATACATAATAGTGTAGCGCTCTTTGTTTATGGTGGAATGTCCGTGAAGTAAGCCCACACGTAGGGAAATATATTAGATTTTCCTGACCACATAGCACAACAGCATGGAAAAGCTTATACCAGTGCCTATCCTTGTGAAAAAGCAACTTCATTAAAGATAGTAATTTTTTATTTGTTACAATTAACTCATTTCATTACCGTTGTGTCTTTTTTTTTTCCTCAAGGAGGTCACTGTCCATTGGGAGAAGCACTGAATGAACACACATATACACAAAAGCACGAAGGGGGTGGTAGAAGAAGAATCTAAGAGCCATTTATTTCATACCCTTCATATATTGAGAAGGGAACATTAGAGGGCACCTTTCTTGTCTAAAGAATAATCTGTGTCTTTAATTTCTTCACCTTAGGCTGTTGGCTTCTGTTACCTGGCTTGCTGGCCCCTGGGTCTGACCTTGCTTGATTATGCCTGGCTTGCATCACGGAGTCTGCTGATGTTCTATTATGTTCTGTTAACACCTTCAGTACTAGGGAAAAACCAAATCTATATAAGGTGATATCAGGTAATCACAGTATTACAGGACGTGGACAAGTACTGCATGGTGTTCAATTCCCATCTTTCAACACTGCTTGTTGACTGTAGACAACAACCACAAATTACCACAGGCGGTCTTCAAAATATAGACTGTATAGAGTTGGGCGTATTGCTTGTACTACTTTTAAAGATACCTCTGTGTCTAAATATTAGGTTGTTCATTTAAAAATTCTATTTGCTTTATGCAAGTAGCTGCTACAAGTTCCAACAATAGATTTTGCGTCTTAAATACATAGGTGTCTGTATAGCGTTTAAATCAGTTGTAGGGATTTAAAAACTGGTAATCCTGCGAATGGGACACTTGGCTCAAATTAACAGGAAGAGAATTTTTGCTGAAATAGATGAACACTTAGCCCTAAAATGGCCCCCAAACCTCATTGATATGATAAGCAAGTATAGAATACTAGTTTCATTGATTAAGGGTTGACCATAACAAAGCAATTTCATTCTGCGAATTGGTTTGGCACTCATTTATATGACTGATTTTTCTCACTTAAAAAAAAAACCAATAAATACATGAGATATATTTTAACTGGCCAAAGCACCTAGAAATCCCAACACTTGGAATCTAGGTATTTCCAAGCATTGAACATTTCCATCATCTCTGCTTTTGTGTGGACAGTGGTTGTCAAAATTAATTGACTTCTCTTGAGTCACCAGGGACAAAGGAGTGCCCTCGTAGAAAACGGGAACAAAAGAAAATGGTAACCACTTGGGTGACCCGAGGTAGTGCATGTGATGAAATGGGTAAGGGGAGCAGTCAGCGAACAAGAGAAAAGGTGTTGGATTCCTGCCGCGGATGACCCCGATGTCAGGAAACAATTAAAGGAGCTCCTTCTGCCAAAGGTTTCTTAATACCAATTATCCCAACATTTTTTATTTCTCACAACTTTCCTGCCCCCACCTTTTAATACAACAAGGCTAAGTGACTTTTTTCATAAAAACTGAAAAGATGAACAATTTTAACATGGAGACAATGCTTAAAAAACTAGCTTTAAAAACATATTTTTATGACTCCTTTTTACACTTGCACATGGTAAATTTTGGGTTAAAAATAAAGGCTTATTGCAGGATTAATTAGGCCTGATATTTTTTTTTTCTTTTTCGTTTACTTATTTTGACCACTTTCCTCACTAAAATGTAAGCTTGATAACATTTCAGACAGAACAGCACCTTGTTCACAGGAAGAGTGCCAATAAATTTGTTAAATACATGTGAGTAAAAAAAATGAATGAATAAATTGTTTAATTAATCCTGAATTTTGAAACATATCCTCATTTTTCATAGTAACGTATTTTGCATTTCTACCCACAGAATACAGAAGGCATTAATGCACTGATGTCAGATTTCCTTTCTAGAATACATTGTAAATGTTCTGCAACATTCTTAATGGTGTATTACAGTTAGGAAGATATTGAAAAGAGTTATGATCATAAACAAGCGTTTTGGTTGTTAAATAGAGATAGAGATGTGATTTGCATCTTTTATGCTTCTCAAATGCAAATGCTCTTGCATTTATGAGGCATCCAGAGAAATTAATGCAAAATCTTCAAGAGCTTGATTATTTCTTAAAAGATTCAGGTAATTGAAGTATTAAGCTAATCGTGCAAATGAAACTATTCAAAGTAGCAAGATTTGTTATTTATAGTAGAGGTAAACAAAGGCTACTGGTTAAGTTCATCTTCTTTATTCCCTAAGTTCATCTCTTACCTCTTCCCGATTTTAGTGGGCAATTGCTTATAAGGCACAACTTTTCTCTTTTCTTGGGTATAGCTTGAGGCATCATGTCCAAAAATCATTCAGAATATCAGCTTGGATTTCAGAAAACACATCCGTGTATTGCCTGAAGAGCACTTTATAAGGGAAGATGGAAAATATAATGGGCCAAATGCACAGAAACTATGATCCCATGTGTGGTTCTAGAGCCAATTATAAATCAATGGCGGATAAAGTCCAAACATCATCATCACCCTTACTTCCCACTCTTCCACTTCTCCTTAATTGGGTACTAGGGTGAGAAGAACAAGCTGTTGACCCAATAGTTCACAATGTACTAATGAAGCAAACTCAGGAGGAAGCCTTGGGTGATCCCGTGGTGCTAAACGAGGGAACCATCTTGGAGACCATGAGGGCTAGGATAAAGGAGTAGTTTTTCCAGATGGTGGCTCAAAGAGAGGGAAAAAGTAGGACCCAAGACAGACAGACAATTAGCAGTGGGCATGTGAGCTTTGCTAGGCCTGCCTATCAAAGAAAAATTCCCACTTCTATAACCACAAGGATACACACTTAAAAGGTGCTTCTGCTGTTCATTGTCCCTAGATGTCTCTTGCATAGAACTGACATGTGTGGAGGGTCCATACTCTGTACAACCCTATCTATTTACTCTCTGCTTGGAAATGGTCCTACCTGGGACATCTGATATGCAGGTTTCCAATTCCAAAAACTGACACTGAAACTTTTCTTGCAGATCCCTGCAAATTACCATGAAGGAAAGTAAGATTTCTTTGGACATAACTTTTAAACCCTATTCAGATGTTTGGCTTGGTGGTTCTTAACCAGATTCCACTTCACAATTTCTGTGTGGGGTTTATAAACATAGCCATCCCTGAAATATCTGGCTTCGTGAGTTTGGGAATGGATCTAATGGATGGTCACACATGGTTGAGAAATACTGTTTTAGGATCACACAAAATACCACTAAACAAAAATCCATCTCACAGAAATGATGACTAATATTTTAAGAGGAGACCTAGTGAGATAAACAGGATGATGGTGAACAGAAAGAGTTTCATTTACATAATGAATTTATAATGATATTGTTATCCACAATAACAATATCCCTACCATATACTGAGTACCCACTAAGTGTTAAAAACCAAGGATAGTCCTAAGCACATAATCTCACTTAAATGCTTTGGTGAGGGGCGTCTGGGTGGCTCAGGTCATGATCTCACAGTGCGTGAGTTTGAGCCCTGCATCAGGCTCTGTGCTGACAGCTCAGAGCCTGGAGCCTCCTTCAGATTCTGTGTCTCCCTCTCTCTCTGCCCCTCCCCCACTCATGTTCTGTCTCTTTCTCTCTCTCTCTCTTTCTATCAAAAATAAATAAACATTAAAAAAAATTAAATGCTTCGGTGATAGGAAGGAGTATTATCTCTATGTCATATAGGAAAAGGTTAAATGACTTGGCTAGGGGAAAAAAAAATCTAGCAACTGATGAAAATAGACTCAAGGGCAAGTGTGATCCTCTTTCCTTACTCTTTTCTCTTTCCTTACATACCCTCCCAGTGTCTTTCTGCAGAGAGGAACAAAGTCAATACAGAACAGTGTCATACCAAGGACATATACCCGACCCATGAACTTAAGCTCTAGTTAAGAGACAAGTGACACATTAATTATAGGTATACATACAGTGGCCATGTTTTCTCAACCAAAAATTGTGTCACGTTTACTAAAAATAAGACAGAATTATTTTATTTTATTTTATTTTATTTTATTTTATTTTATTATTTCATTTCATTTTACTTTATTTTATTTCAATTTATTTCATTTTATTTTCTTATAGAAGGTGAGTTTTTATTATGAAAAAGCAGCATTACCTAAGGAAGTCACATGCTGGTTTCTTTTTAATAAAACGATAAAACAAATTTCTTAAATAATTTACCAAAGGCAGAAATCGCTACCGAACAGTGCTTCCCCTCCTTACACATCCACAGTGCCTGGCCCTGAATGTAATCAGGTACCTGTGAGCCTAGAGTCTTAGGGCCTGGAAATATCTCCCATCTCTTCTTTGCAGGGCTCTGGTGGCAGAAGCAGGGACAGGAGCTGGGCTCTCTAGAGCCTGGGCACTGGCGACACAGGGAATGATTCCTCGAAGACCCCACTCCTGGGTGCAAAGCTCAGAGCTCCCCAGTATCTTCTCATGCCTTTGTTTCATGTAGCAAAGGAGGCAGCCAGAAAGCTAAAGTGTTGGATGAATTTTGAAGCCCAAGAGGGGAGGAGAGTGGACCATTGCCCTCATTTCCCTCCCCAAATTACTCTCAGGCTGCATCAGGCGGTCACCGCAGGACCAGATGTGCCTGCAGCAGGAGAGCAGGGCCCCTGAGCAGTCTCCACCTGGGCCCTTGTTAGCAGTGGTCAAGGGCACAGCCAACTCCCAGGGGCTTCCTCAGGAACTTGCTGGGATGCACCGATCCTGAGGTGATGACACGGTGGTCAAATGTGGCTTGCTTCCTGCAATATAGAGCTTCCTTCCTGGCCCTGACTGTGCTCAAAGCAAGGGACGTGGGGACACCACCACCCCAAAATGAGGAGGTGGGAGATGGCTCCCCGGTATGCTCGATTAATGACAGAATCAGTGAAGTCAGAAGTTCCAGCTCCAGGCAGGAAAGACTTGTACACTCCCTACTCTGCTGGGCCCATGGGCTCTGTGGGTTTTTCCAGAAAAGGACTCCATTCTCGAATGTTCATACATGAGGAGGAGGAGGGTGGAGAAGGACCCCCAAAAGATGCTTGGGAGGAGAGCATTGCCTGAAGGCACAGTCCTCAGTCGCAAATGCCACTCTCTTCGGTCACAGTGGCCTCGGCTAGCTCTTGTGACAGTGTCCGGAGAGGCTGAATTCCAGCTCCCAGAGGCTCCAGGTCACTGTCAGATTCACTGAGGGAGAAGAGGGGCTCTGCGAGGAGGAGGGGCTCCGGAAAGTCTCCCTCCTGGACCATCGCAGTGGGTAGTCATGTGGGCCCATGTGGGCAGAGAGGAGACACTCCCTCTCCTCTCCCACAGGTCCAGGGTTGAGGGGCAGGGGCAGCTCCAGACAGCCAGGTGCAAGTGCCACTCAGGCTGTGAGCTGAGGCGGGGGGTGGGGGGGCTCCTGCTCGTCCGTGCGCCTCTTCTCCTCGTCCTGACTTTTGCCTGGGTTTTCACCAGCCTCTTGGTGCCACTTTGGCAGGACTCCTGGATTCTCGGGGACATGGCACCCAAGGTGTTTTTGGCTGAGTGAACCATATAGCCTGGAGACCCTACTGCCCTGGCTCTGGGGTTTCCAGGCCTTTCCAGGAGGTCCTGCCTGGCGGTTGAGGCTGAGTGATCTCAAGGGGCAGCCTTCTCTGGAACTGTCTGCCCTGGAGGTCTCCAGGTGGCTGGCGGAAGGCTGTGGAACTGCATTCTCTTCCAGCTGTTCCTGGTCTTGGAGTGATCTCTGGAGCACGGAGGACCCCACTCCCGTGCATCTCGAAGTCATCTGCTTGGTTTAGAGTCTGTTCAGCCCACCAGACCCCAAGAGCCTCTCAGCCACTCAGCACAGCTGCTCAGTGCCCACCCTATGCAGGACAGAATATTTTTAATCAGATGATTGCGAACGTTTAGGGCACGCAGTCAGCAGAAATAAGTATATGACAAATAGCACGTGGGAGGAAGAGACTCAAGATAGAAGGGGGACCAGTAGATAAAAAGAACATTCTAAGCCGATGGTCAGTCAGGTTTATGGGATAAACGGGAGGCAGGTTGACTTGAAATATCTTAACATCTTACAGTCTCCCAGTACTCTGTAGCCAGGCCTAAAGCCAGCAAAAGGTAATGTTTTTGTTTTTGTTTTTCTTGCAAGTCCTTAAAAATATTTTTCACGTAAGATTATCTGAGAACATTTAAAGAGGCAAACTATAACTCAGATACCTTGAGTTTACATGGTTTAAAAATCTAAACAAGACAAGGAGGGCTATGCTGAAATTATATTGCTTTAAAATGATGAAAGGCATTTTATACAAAACAGCACTGTTTGAAAACAACATAAGAATGCAATTTTCTATGAAGTTGTCTGAGGTATGAAGTGATATGGAAAATGGATATCATATAACCTTATTCTGTTTATCAATATATAATTATGAAGTAATTTACAATAATGCAGTTATTGATTTAACTTCACCCATGTGCCTTCAGAGGATATTTATACTTTAGGAATGAAATTTAACTAAATTATCGGGTGAAAATTGCCATTGAGCCATCCTAATTAGAAAACAGATGTTGATGAGCAGATCATGTTTTATCCTGGCACTCCCCTGATCCCAATATAGTTGCCTTCTTAATAGATGGATGTTGCTGTGGCTTAACAATTGGGAATAGCTCATATCAGTCTATTGAGGTGGGCCTCATGCTTCTGCATGTGGTAAATAGGAAAGCATTCTCTATTTCCCCTAGAAATCCTCTGATATCTCACAAAATCCAAGAGTGGCAGTGTTAACAGCTGGACTGCTAGGTTGGAAATTATAGAGATATTTTGTGTGGGCTCGCCTCACCGGTGGAGTCACTCTAAACTCAAAATTTTTTGGCTTATGTATTTAGTTTTGAGAAGAGAGAGAGTGCAAGTAAGTGAAGGGCAGAGAGAGGTGGGAAAAGAGAATCCCAAGCTGGCTCAGCACTGTCAGTGCAAAGCCCTATGGGGGGCCCGAACCTATGAACTATGAGATCATGACCTGAGCCGAAGCCAAGAGTCAGACACTTAATCGACTGAGCCACTCAGGCACCCCTCCCAAAGTCAATATTTGGTAAAGAAAAAATAAAAATAAGGAAGGAAGGAAGGAAGGAAGGAAAATAGGAAGAGAGAGAGGGATGAAGAGGGAGAAAGGGAAGGTGGGAAGGTGAGAAGGAAGAAAAGTGGAAAAAAGGAAGAAAGGAGAAAAGGGAGAAAGAAAAGAAAAGGAGGAAGGAAGGAACAAAGGATTATAGGGAAGGGAGTGAGAAGGAAAGAAACAAAGAAAATTTTAAACATTGACATTTCAAGGAACACAAAACACATGGTCTGGCATATGTAATCTTACCTCACTTTGAATAATAATAATCAAATAAAGATAATACATATATTTATTTGGTTATTACCAAGTGCAAGGACCTCCCTATCATGTGCTAATTTATTTACTCTTTGAGGGAGGTATTATGATCCCTCTTCTGCAGATGAGATGACCAACACTCAGAGGGATTAAAAGCATTAAGTCAGGCTTTGAGCCCAGGGCGTCTGGCCGCAGATTCCGTACCCTTAATCACCAAGCATCTGTACCTCAGTATACTTTTGAGTTTACTTGTAAACAGAGGTATAAATAGAAATGAAAGTGGAGGGCCAAGTGAGAAATTTGAGTGCAAATTATACCTGAAGTTCGAGGAAGAGAGCTGGCAGAAAGCACTAGAGATTTACAGCCCTGTCCTGTGCCCCCTTGTGTCTTCAAGATGCAAATATGTCACCAGGTACCCAGCCCAAAGCAGGCATAATGATTGACCTAGGGTGTAGAGATGTACCCATGTTGAAATCGCCAAAATAATTTCTCGTAACAAATTGAAAACAATTATGCATTAGGGGCTTGCCTCTGTAGCCCATGTAACAGACTCCAATAAGCAAGCTAAAATTGAGGCTCATAAACGTAATAACTTAAATTAGAACAATAGCTTCACTGCATCCCTAGGGTGCCACGCCAAACTTTAGTTCCAGGAATATTATTTCCAAAGTGGAAGAGTCCAGCCAAACCTCCCTCTGAATTTAATTTTGTTACTTCACTAAAATTATGTGGTCACATTTTTGTTGCATCTGGGGAAGTCAGTTTTATAAGATCGGAGCAGACCTGTAGGAGGCAAGAATTATCTTATGCTTCCAACCGTTAAGAATCCAACCAGAAGGGGAGAGGTATAGCAGTTGTTACGATTAATGAATGCGTGGGCTTTGAAATCAGATGACTCAGCAGTTCAACTTGCTGAATTGGAGACTTCGGACCCGTAACATAGCCTTGATAAGCCTTAGTTTATTTCAATGTCAAATGGGATACCATAATAATGCTGTACAAGATTATGTGAGAAACCAGTAAGAACTTACATTTAGGGGAGCCTCGGTGGTTCAGTCAGTTAAGCAGCCAACTCTTGGTTTTGGCTCAGGTCATGATCTCACAGTTCGTGATTTCGAGCCCACATCGGGATCTGCACTGACAGTGCACAGCCTGCTTGGGATTCTGCCTCTCTGCCCCTTTCCCACTGTTCTCTCTCTCTCTCTCTCAAAGTAAATAAACTTAATAAAAAAGAACTTACATTTAAATTTTCAGGTGCTTGACCCCTAGTTACTGGATATATATTGCGCTTCATTAGTTTTTCTTTAAAACTAACACTCGAAGAGTTATAGCTTCTCCTTAAAGAATCCTTGATGGCAAATGGCAGTGAAGACTTCCATCTTATTGCATCGTTAAAATGTTGTAGAATTTTATGATGTGACAAAATGTTAGATGCTGTCTAGCATAATTGTACAGCCAGTGTGAAATCCATATCTATTCTCATCCTGAAAGTCATCAGAGGTAGGAATCTACTGTGATTGCTATTTTACCAAATACTTCCTTAAGACCTGTATGTTTTTCTAAGTTGTGCTTTCTAGCAATAGGTAACAAGCTTATATTATCTTGGATATGAGAGTTTTCCAAAAGGTGTGAAGTTTGCTATTGGCGTTTCTGGGAAGATTTTTTTTTTCCTCCATGTCAAAAAATATTTTTGTCTATATGTTTGTTTTACTTCATCAAGTAATATGCTTTTCAAGCATAGCAGCATGTTATGCACATTCTTCTAAGGATATTCTACTCTTTAAATCTCTTTTCAGATGCACAAACTATCTTCTTCTTTGAGTAGTACAGTGTACTTCCATTATTATTATTATCCAGATAGGGCTTTTTTTAGTAGTTATGCTGGATTAAACTGAGTTTAGTAACCAACGAATAATTTTTAATATCGCACCACGCCTGCCCTATACCATGCTTGACTGCATGCTTGATGCAATTTAAAAATCCAGAATAGGGGCATCAGGGTGGCTCAGTCAGTTAAGCATCCAAATGTGATTTCAGCTCAGGTCATGATTTCACAGTTCATGTGTTTGAGCCCTGCATTGGGCTCTGCACTGGCAGTGTGAAGCCTGTTTGGGATTCTCTCTCTCTCTCTCTCTCTCTCTCTCTCTCTCTCTCTTTCTCTCTCTCTCTGTCTCTGTCTCTTTCTCCCCCTCCCCACTTGCACACACACTCTCTCTCTCAAAGTAAATTTAAAAAAAGAAAAGGAGAAAAAAAGTCCAAAATAAAACACAGAACTTCACATATATCTCAATTACATTGCATTTTATTTTTTATGATTTTTCTTGCCTATGACAATTTTGGATTTGTATTCTATCATCCATTGTTTAAGTCTTTTTTTCATCTGTGAATTCAATATTCATAATCTGGAAGGGTCAGTTGTAAACATGATTGTGGCTCTTTAACTTCATAGTCTTGGTAGAAAGGTCCAACAGACACAGGTCATTGCCAGGTTTGGTCATGGTCACGGGTGACAGCCAAGTACTACTACCAAGGAATAGTTCCCAAGCATCAGAAACAGATTAACAGTCAATAATATGTTGACCCTCAGTTGAAACTTGCATAAGAATCAGTCAGACTGACAAAATCCAGGGAATATAAGCCAATGAAGAGTAAATTAAAGTGTACCCAGGGATCAATTAACTGTATTTTTCAATCTTTTTTTAAAAAAATTTTTTTTAATGTTTATTTTTGAGAGAGAGGTAGACAGACAGAGGGTGAGCCCGGGAGGGACAGACAGAGAGGGAGACAGAATCTGAAGCAGGCTCCAGGCTCCGAGCTGTCAGCACAGAGCCCGATGCGGGGCTCAAACCCACAAACCGTGAGATCATGACCTGAGCTGAAGTCGGATGCTCAATCGACTGAGCCACCCAGGCGCCCCTGAGTTTTTCAGTCTTGAACTTACAAATTAGGGAAGTGATAGAAGAGAACGTAATCTGTGTCACTGCTGAAGGGAAGTATAATAACCAAATCTATTTAGTTCCTTTGAATCCTGAGACTTCCTTGGTGGGATCCAGTACTTTCAGAAGACAGCTACTAACTGCAATAGTAGAAGTACAAACAAGAACAGACAGAATTTTTGACAGAATCGTCAAAACTTTGATGAATAATTTGACAGAACAGAGCTCCTAAAACTTACTGATTATTCATTCACACATTGTTATTTCCATTCAGTTTACAAACTACCTACAAAACTCCCAGAATGTCTATTAAACATTCCATATTCCAGAAAAGAAACATCTAGCATGCAAAGCAAGCTACTCTTACTTACTAACACTTTCTCAAGTTTATATACCTAGGTAGACATATTGTATATACTAAGTGCTAGTTCCTAATACACTCCTCAAAAATTCATTGAAAATTCGAGTTTCCATTCTGACAAGTAAAGAACCTTGGGGCGCCTGGGTGGCTCAGTCGTTTGAGCGTCCGACTTCGGCTCAGGTCATGATTTCATGGTCCATGAGTTCAAGCCCTGCGTCGGGCTCTGTGCTGACAGCTCAGAGCCTGGAGCCTGCTTCGGATTCTGTGTCTCCCTCTCTCTCTGACCCTCCCCTGTTCATGCTCTGTATCTCTCTGTCTCAAAAATAAATAAACATTAAAAAAAAAAAAAAAGAACCCAGGAGTTGTCACTCAAATTTTCAAAATAATCAAAAACTGAACAAATTGAAAATCGACCATTCTTTTTAGATTCATAAGAAAATCGAGGTCACAGAGTAAACGCCTCTCCCCCAAACTGGGGGAATGAATACAGAGAATCACAACTTACTGGGAACACTTAGATGGTAATTGAGGAATTGATGCTTGGGTGGATGTGGCCTAGCTTGAAAGTTAGAAAAATATAGGGCCTCAGTCTTTGGTGGAGGAAGGCAGGTACTTAACACTTTCATGAGTCTTATCTCCATGAGTTCCATCAGATCCCAAAACAAAAACAAATAAACAAATAAACGAAAACCCCAAAAGAGTCTTTTTGGGATTCCAGCAGAAGAAGGGGAAAAATAACCATTTTAAAGTACACCCAAAGGAAAAGTATTCATCACATCAATAAGTTAAAGAAGAAGAATCACACGATCATACCAAAAGATGCAGGAAAAAGTATTTGACAAAATCCAATACCCATTCATGATAATATCCTCAGCAAACTAGGAATACACAGGACTTTCCCACTTGATAAAACACATCTACAAAAAACACGTACAGATAGTGTTCTAACCATACTTAATGGTTAGAAACTAGAAGCTTTACCCCTAAGATCAGGAATAAGACAAGGATGTTGCCTCTCATCACTCTTATTCTTTTCTTTTTAATGTTTATTTATTTTTGAGAGAGAGAGAAAGAGAGAGAGAGAGAGAGAGAGAGACAGACTGCAAGCAGGGGAGGAGTAGAGAGAGAGAGGCACAGAATCCAAAGCAGGCTGCAGGCTCTGAGCTGTCAGCACAAAGCCTGACCCAGGGCTTGAACCCATGAACTGTGAGATCATGACCAGAGCCGAGGTTGGACGCCCCACTGACTGAGCCACCTAGGCACCCCAGCTCATCACTCCTATTCAATGCTGCATGAGAAGTTCTAGCTAATGTAGTAACACAAGAAAACAAAATGAAAGAAATACAGATTGGGGAAAAAAGATATTAAACAGTCTATGTTTACAGATGACATGATTTTCTATGTAGAAAATTTCAAAGACTCAAGAAAAAGCCCTCTTGAAATCAATAAGCAATTTTAGCAAGATATGCATCATGCAAGGTTAGTATAAAAAGTCAGTCAATGTGGGGTGCGCCTGGGTGGTTCAGTTGGTTAAGCATCTACTTCTTGATTTTGGCTCAGGTCATGATCTCATGGTCTGTGGAATAAAGCCCAGTGTCAGGCTCTTTGCCAAAAGCACAGAGCCTGCTTAGGATTCTCTCTCTTCCTCGTTGTCTGCTCCTCCCTTGTTTGCAACCGTGTGTGCAAATGTGCACATTCTCTCTCCAAATAAATAAATAATCTTAAAAAAAACAGTCAATTTCTCGATACCAACAATGAACAGTTGGGAAATTTGAAATTAAAAGTACAATATAATTTACTTTAGCACCAGAAAAATTAAATAATTAATTCTGATGCAAAAAATCAATGAGGATTTCAACAACTGTATAAAAATATTTTATGTTCATAGATAAGAAGATCTAATATTAGAGTATCAGTTCCTCACAACTTGATCTGTAGACTGAATGCAATCCCAACAAAATTCCAGTTAGTTATTTTGGAGGTATGAGCAACTCATTCTAAAGTTTATATGGAAAGTGAAAACATTACGAATAGCCAACACAAATTTTGAAGGTGAAATCAGAGGACTGACATTACCTGTCTTTAAAATGCACTTAAGGTTACAGTAATAAGACAAACATACAAATAAAGCAAAACAAACTACAAAAACAGACAAATAAATGAATGGAACAGAGTAGAAACCCAGAAATAAGCCCCCAAAAATATAGTCAAAGATCTTTGATAAAAGAGTAAAGCTAATTCAATGGAGAAAGGGCAATCTTTTCAACAAATGGTGCTGGAACCACTGGACATCTACGTACAAAAAAAATGATAATGTAGACACAGATTTTACATCCTTCAAAAAAAATTAACTCAAAATGGATCGTATACCTAAATCTAATGTGTAATACTAAAATTTCTAGAAGGTAATATAGGGCAAAACCGAGGTGACCTTGGAATAGTTGATGAATTTTTTTTAATTTATTTTATTAAGAGGTGAAGTGTTGGTGAAATTTTAGATGCAACACCAAAATCATGACCTATGAGAGAAAAGTTGGTAAGTTGGACTTCATTAAAATGAAAACTTTCTGCTCTGCAAATATCACTGTTAGGAGAATGAAAACATAATACAAAGAATGGGAGAAATATTGGCGAAACCCACATTTGACAAAGGACTTGTATCCAAAATAGATAAGGAATTCTGAAAACTCAACAACAAGAGGACACAAAATCCAATTTAAAAATGAGCAAAAGAGGGGCGCCTGGGTGGCTCAGTCGGTTAAGCGTCCAACTTCAGCTCAGGTCGTGATCTCGTTGTCCATGGGTTCAAGCCCCACGTCGGGCTCTGTGCTGACAGCTCAGAGCCTGGAGCTTGCCTTGGATTCTGTGTCTTTCTCTCTCTGACCCTCCCCCGTTCATGTTCTGTCTCTCTTTGTCTCAAAAATAAATAAAGTTTAAAAATAAATGAATAAATAAATAAATAAATAAATAAATAAATAAATAAAAAATAAAAATGAGCAAAAGATTTGAATGGATGTCTCACCAAAGATAAAGAGATTACCAATAAGCATCTGAAAAGATGCTCCAAATTGTGTGTCATTCAGAATGATGACATGCCACTGCATATCTATTAGAAAGGCTAAAAGTCAAAAACACAGAGAATAAAAAACTGCTACCAAAGATGCAAAATAACAAGAACGCCCATTTATTGCTGAAAAAGATGCAAAATAGCATAGAAACTTTGAGGACAGTTTGCTTCTTTCCTTACAAAATGTTACAAAGGGAAACATTGCCTTAGAGTACAATTCAGCAATGGGGCTGTTAGTTAATTACCCAAATGAGTTGAACACTTACGTCCATACAAAACCTACACATGAATGTTTATAGAAGCTTTATGCTTAATTGCCAAAAATTGGAAGCCACCATGCTGGCTTTCGACCTTTCAATAGGTTAGTGGATAAACCTAACTATGGTACGTTCTTACACTGGAATATTATTCTGTACTGAAGGGGAATGAGCCATAAAGCCACATAAAGACATAGAAGAAAATTACATGCATATGGCTAAGTGAAAGAAGCTAGTTTGGAAAGGCTGTGTAGTGTGTGATGCCACCTATATGATATTTTTGCAAAAGGCAAAATTATGGAAATAAGGAAAGAATCAGTCATTGTAGGACTCCCCAGGAGGGAGGAAGGCGGGAATAAATAGTTGGAGCACAGAATTTTTAGAGCCCTGAGACTATTCTGTATGATACTGTAATGGTGGATAGATGACATTGTGCATTTTCAAAACCTATAGAACTATACAAAGAATCTGCCCTAATGTGATCTAGGGACTATAGTTAATAACAATATAATCAATATTAGTTCATCAGTTGTATCAAATAGACCACATGAATGTAAAATGCTAACAAAAATAGGGGAAGTGGTGCAGGGGAGCAGGGGTGTACAGGAATTCTTCTGTACCATCTGCACAGGTTTCTTTTGAAATCTAAAAGTGTTCTAAAAAATAAAATCTATTCTCCAGCCATGGTGTAGATGCAACCCATACAACTTACATGTGTGCAAGGTGGTTAAGAAAGCAGTCTTGGGTTTGAATACAGTTTTGCCCATCACTAGCTGTGTGGCTTTTAGCATGTTGCTTAATATTTCTGAGAGTGCTTCCTTGTTGGCAGATTGAGAATAACACTATCTTTAGTATAGGGTTACTGGTATTGTTATTGTTAAATAAAACATGTGCATTGTCAGTAACTAGCATATGATAAGTGTATAATAAATAGTAGCTACTATTTCGATCCTACAGGACTTTAGATATTTCAAAGATAGAATAGTAAAGCTCAGGGGTGCCTGGGTGGCTCAGTTGGTTAAACATCCAACTTTGGTTCAGGTCATGATCTTGCAGTTCGTGGGCTCGAGCCCTGCCTCAAGCTCTGTGCTGACAGCTCAGAGCCTGGACCTTGCTTTGGATTCTGTGTCTCCCTCTCTCTCTGCCCCTGCCCCTCTCACATTCTGTCTCTCAAAAATAAATAAACATTAAAAATTTAAAACAAAGAACAGTAAAGCTCAGAGATATGAAATTATTTGTGAAGATAATAAAGTAATGTCATTTTGCAATAGGAATTTGTGTGAATGAAGGAAAAAGAAAAAAAAAATCACGTTTTCTTCCTCCAACTAAGACTGATTTTAAAAAGTGGTGATTTAAAAAGCAGACAGAAGAATTTTCTCTATGTTGTTTCCTGTGTTCTTTTCTCATCTTACCCGCCACAGTAACAGTTAAGGAAAGAAAGGATGACAGAAGTGACTCAGCCAAGAGACCCTTTACAGTACGCTTATGGGATTGTTTCACACTTTCCCAGCTCAGGAAAAGATCTCAAGTTGCTTCATTTCCACTGTACTCATTCGGGGAGGTGTGGGGAGACTTTCGTTCCTGCACCTACCAGGTGTTCTAAGGCTCTACCTTGCACTTTACAGAATTATATGGATCTAGAGACATAGAAAGTATTGTTTTATGGGGTAATTTAAAATAATGGGCTTGACATCTATTTTATGGAATACATGTCGATCACTAAGCCATTCTATAAACTATGCCTAGTCTGAATAGAGATGGGTCTTGGAAAACTGATTCCTTTATCATCTTAACTACCATCCCACAATGTGAATAAATAATAGAGATTATTTTACATCAAAATTCATCCAAGTTCATGGACAAAAATGTCACTAGTTACTTATCTCTATGACTATAGTTGTAGGTAAACTAGAAGACTTTGTAATGGCTAAGATTCCCCTGGCCAATGTGCCTAGTTCTTCTCATCTTTCTGTTCTCTGCTGAAACATAATATCCTAGAGAGTATCTAGTAAAATTCAACCTCCTTTTCTCCACTCCTGAATACCAGTCAGATAGTTTCTATCACTCTCCTTTACCACTTTCCATCACTTATACTTAAGAAAATTTACACATATATTTATTTATTCATTTTGTTCTTTGTTATCGCTTTCTTTTCTCTTCATGGAAGTATTAAAGTCATTGATTTGTAAGTCATATTTCTCTTAGCATAATTTATTGTTATTGCCTTCTTACATTAAATTTTAAACTCTCTGAGAAAAAGGACCATGTTTATTTTATTCACCCAAATAGCCATAGTTCTTTCCATGTTACCTGATGTGGAATAGCATTCAAAAAATATCTGCTTATTGATTAATTTAAGGAAGAAGTGAACTTGCAGTGGAGTCAGTCCTGTGTTCTCCATATTAAAGAACATACACATCTCTCAGCTTAGGGCTCAAACAACTCGAATTATTAACTTCCCATTTATTCTAAGAAGCTGGTATAGTCATTTCCTCTGCCTTCAATTTGTCTGACCATTTTTTTTTTCCAATTCACAAGTTACCATTGGCAGTGAAGATCAAAGTAAAGTAATCTTCCCACACCCATTGGGGAAAACAAAACTTGGATATAAATATAAACTCAGAACAACATTGACCATTTAGTGTATCCTTTTCCTTGGATATTTCACTAATCAAATCTAGGATAAAATGAAGCTAAGATTATTTACCTATTAGGATCCATTTAGCCAACAGATACGGTGGCACAGATAAGTTAGTAGAATAAAATATAATACATTTTGATGTAAAGGTTAGAGTGGTTGATATATGAATGTGACAAGACACTATTATTGGAAATTGAGTTTCCTAAAATTAAAACAAAAAGGTTTGGGATATTAGTAATATTTGTAGTCAATAGTAAACAGATAAAAGTTTCATAATGACATATTAGTCAAGAATTTTCTTTTTCTAAATGACCGATGCATCGTGTACTAAAAAAAGTAGTGTGTTATGATAAACTGTTGCAGGAACGTTTTATCTGAAATCATTTGCTATTATTTAATATAGAAACCCCTCTGATACTATAAGGGAAATCTAACAAAGGTGGAGAGTTTTGAAAGATTATTTTTAATATTTGGTATAATAGTCTGTAATGGTTCCTATGGCTCTGATAACTCAACAATTGACTAAAAAAGCAAAAGTAAAGTTGAATCCTGTCATTGTGCCTTAATAACAATTAACATTTATGGAGTGCTTTTTACCTGTGATTTCATTTGATCCTGGGTTTATCTTTGGAAATTTTCCCAGTTGTTCTTCAGGTCAATGAAATACCATGGTTATTATTTTGGATGAACATATCCTAATTTTTATTAAAATAAAAACTCCTGCGATATTTTGGCTTTAGCATTCCACCAGGAAATGAGTCTGTGGAAAGGAAGGGCATGGAGAATGAATGTCAGAAGCAGTTGTGATCAGTATAAAACTCTGAGCGTGACTCAAAGCTAGAAATCAGTGTGTTCTTCTCATGGATATTAAGGAAATAGGAGTAAATAGATTGACAGTAACAGCATGGAATGAATTGGGAGAAAGACAAAAAAAATCACTGATAACTAGTATTATAATAATAAACATTTCTATATAGCATATTAAAGGTTTAAATTTACTACCATTAGAGCCAATATTTACTACCACTGGATCCAATTTCAGGAATAAGACAACTGAAGTGTTTTGTCAAACCCTTTGCTAATAGAAATTAAAAAAGACCAATAAAATATTTGGAAAATGTGTGGTGGTATAGAACATTCCAGACTACTTCTCCCCTAGTTCCTCTCCTCTAAATATAACCACATACTCTAGAAATAATTCAGCAGGTGATCTTAACAGGACTCTAGAAGGTAGGAAGAAGGTGGACTGGCTAGGGATCTCAGGACTTGAGAAAAGACACCAAACTGACTTCCTGTATTTTCTCTTTGTCCCCCAAACTTGACATGCTGGATTGAAGAGAGGCCTAGAAGATGAAACCGGAAAAAGGCATAGAGAACAAGCAAACAACCAAAGCCTGATCTTTCTGGTTAAAGTGCTGGGAAAGAGGCAGCTCAGCAGACACCTAACAATGAGGTCCACCCCTACCCAACACCACTGTGGGAGGGGCCCGTCCAGGAACTCATCCTTAGTCTGCCCTGCAGACACTCAGCAGAAGCATCCATGATGTTCACACCACACCCTGGGCAGTAGTAGACCTGATGGGCCACAGGGTCAGCATCAGCAGAGTGCCTGCCTTGTCCCCAGGCCAGGAGGGACACAATCTACCTTAGCAGCAGTTGAGTAAGGCCCAGTGTTTCCTGAACCTCCCACCCAATGGCACTGGGAAAGGCAGGTGGAATTTGCAAAGATCGGTCAAAAATCTCAGCAGAGCCGTAGGAACAAGGCTGACCAGAATAGCTTGGCAAAATCTCTCAAAACTGAATTGCCGTTGAAACTACAGTGGGTAAAATAATCTAGGACCTACATGCTAAACCTACATAGAGTTACTGCTAACTAAAAAATATTTAAATAAGATGAAGTATCCTAATATTGTATCCAAAATGTCCAGAATATGTGCAAAAAAAAAAAAAAAAAAGGCTCAGTATACTAAGAATTATAGAAAACACAACTTAATGACAAAAGACAAGAAGACCACAGCCATTATTGAGATGAATATGTTTTTGGAATGATCTGTCACTATTTTAAAGCAGCTGTCATATAGATACCCAACAAATAAATAAAATTCTTTTCAAAAAATAAAAAAAAAGAAACTCTTAAATAAATAAAATTCTTTTTAAAAAATAAAAAAAAAATAGAAACTCTTAAATAAACAGCAGACATTACAAAAAAAAAAAAAAAAACTGAGCCAAATTGAAATTTTATAACTGGAAAGTAGAATAATAGTAATAAAATCTTTCTGGATGGGCTCGAGATTTGAGTGGAGATGACAGTGGCTGGAATCAGTTAAAATTGAGAACAAATCAACAGTTTGTTCAATCTAAACAACAGAAAGACTAGACTAAAAAAATGAATGTTACTAACAATGAAGGGAAGAGAATCTCTAGGAGTCCTGGGACAATAAAAAAAAAGAACTAATATTTGTGTCATCAGGTCCCTGGTAAGAATACCAGGGGCAGAAAAGTATTTAAACAGTGGCTGAAACTTCCCAAATTTAGTGAAAGACAATCCTAAAGATTCAAGAAACTGAGTGTACCTCCAAATAGGATAAATATGATAAAAAAAAAACTCATACCAAGATTCAACATAATTAAACTTTATTCAAACTGAAAACTAAATAGCCAGATAGAAATGGCGCATTGCTTACAGAGAAACATCTGTTCAAAAAAACAGTGAATTTCTCATCTGAAACTACAAAGGCCAGAAGGAAGTGTCAAAATATCGTTCAAGTGGTGAAAGAAAAGAATTGTCAACCCCAAATCCAACATCCAGTGAAACTGCTTCAGAAATGCAGAAAATTGAAGACCTTCTCAGATGAAAGGAAACGAATGGAATTTGTCACCAGGAGATCAGCCCTTAATGAATAGCTAGAAAAAGCTCTCAAAACAGACAGTGATAACAGAAGACTGAAGCCTTCATAAAGGAAAGAACACCAGAATGAGTAAAAATAAAAGTAGGGGTACATGGGTGGCTCAGTCGGTTAAGCATCCAACTTCGGCTCAGGTCATGATCTTGTGGTTTGTGAGTTTGAGCCCCACACTGGGTTCTATGCTGACAGCTTAGTGCCTGGAGTTTGCTTCAGATTCTGTGTCTCCCTCTCTCTCTGCCTCTCCCCCGCTCCTGCTCTTGTCTCACTCTCTCTCTCTCAAAAATAAATAAACATTAAAAAATTTTAAAAAGTAAGGGTAAACATAATAGACTAATCTTCACCTCATGAGTTTCTTAAAACATAGTTTATGTTGGAAAGAAAAAAATTAACTCCATGGGATGCTCACTGTATGTCAAGGAAATACTTAGGATGATAATATGTAGAAAGTGGCAAGGGCAAGGACAAAGGGTCATCAACGGTTTTCTACATTTTCTTCAAAGTGGTAAGACTTTGACACTAGTAGTCTAAATTATATATGTATATTGTGATATCTAAAGCAAGCAGCTGTGTTTGGTGAGAAAGCTATACAAAGAGATATACTCAAGCCATTGCGTCAAAATAAAAATGAAAGCCAAAAAAATTCAAGTTATATAGAAGAAGACAAGAAAAAAGTAATGAAGAAAGAACAGGCAGAAAAAAAGGCTAAAAAAAGACTTTAGCTCTATAATACAATTGCTTTAGATATGTATGATATAAATACACCAGTTCAAAGACATGGATTGGCTGAGTGAATTAAAAAGGAAAAACGAAAAATCATGACCTCTTTGCTGTGTAAAGGAAACTCACTTCAAACCTAACAACATAGGTAGATTGAAAGCAAAAGGATGGAAGAAAAATATCATACAAGTATTAGTTTTAAGAAATGATGGGATTGGCTATATTAATATCGGATAAAGCAGATTTCAGAGCAAAGAAAACAAATAGGGACAAATTGGGACATTACATATTCATAAAATAATCAATGCACCATGAAGATAATGGTGGTCCTATATGTATTTGCATCAGATGCAACAGATCTTCAAATTACGTGAGGCAAAAATTGATAGAATTGGAAGGACAAATTAGATAAAGCCAAAATTATGGCTGGGGACCTCAACGTCTTACTTTGAGCAGCTGATAGAACTACTAGTCAGATATTATCAAGGACAGAAGAACTGAAAAACACCCCCCACCGAGAGAATCAAACTGACATTTATGAAACACAGGATTTGACAAAACCAGAATACATGTTCTTTTCAAGTGTCCATGGAACACTTGGCAATATAGACCACACCCTGGGTCATCAAAGAAGCCTTAACAAACGTAAAGGGATTAAAGTCACACAGAGGATATCCCTAACCATTGTGGGATCCAATCAGAATCAATAGTAGAAGGACATTAGGAAACTCTTCTAACACACTGAAATTAAAAAGCATATTACTAAATAATGCATGGGTCAAAAAAAAGGCTCAAAGAAAATTTTAAAATACATATAACTGTCTCACATTCATTCTTCTACTGCAGAGTGCTGATGCATAGGAGCACTTGTACCCCAATATTTATAGCAGTGCTTTTAACAATAGCCAAATTATGGAAATAGCCTAAATGTCCATCAACTGATGAATGGATAAAGAAGATGTGGTTTATATATATAATGGAATGCTACGTGGCAATGAGAAAGAATGAAATCTGGCCATTTGCAGTTACGTGGATGGAACTGGAGGGTATTAGGCTGAGTGAAATAAGTCAAGCAGAGAAAGACAGATGCCATATAGTTTCATCCATATGTGCATCCTGAGAAACTTAACAGAAGACCATGGGGGAGGGGAAGGGGGAAAAAAGTTACATAGAGGGAGGGAGGCAAACCATTAGAGATTCTTAAATACTGAGAACAAAGTGAGGGTTGATGGGGGATGGGGAGAAGGGAAAGTGGGTGATGGGCTTTGAGGAGGGCACCTGTTGGGATGAGCCCTGGGTGTTGTATGGAAACCAGTTTGACAATAAATTATATTTTATAAAAAATATATGTATAACTACAGGAAAATTAAAGCATACTGAAATCTGTTGGGGAGGGGGTGCAGCTACAAGGCTGAGAGGGAAATAGACAGCATGAAGTGCTTTCATTAAAAAAGAATGATCTCAGATCAATGACCCAAGTTTCTACTTCAAGAAACAAGAAAAGGAAGGGTAATGCAAAAAGAAAAAGGGTAATAAGAAAATTAGAGCATAAATAAATGAAAATAAAACAGTAAAACAATAACAAATTAATAAAACAAAAAGCCTGTTCTTCAAAAACTTGATAAACCTCTAGCAATTGATAAAAATAACTTGATAAAACTTTATCAATAAATTAATACAAAGAAAGAAGACTCAAATCCCCAATGTCAGAGATTGAACAGGGGATATCATAACAAATCCTGCAGCTGTTAAAAAGGTAATAAGGGAATACCACAAACAAATTTATGCTGAAAAATTGGATAGCTTTGAAGAAATGGACCAATTTCTTGAAAACTCAGTCAAGATGAAAGAGACAACCAGAATAGTTCTAAAACTAATAAAGAAGCTGAATTTGTAATTCAAAATCCCTCAAGGAAGAAATTGACAGGTCCAGATGGTTTCACTGAAGATTTTTAAAAGCAATTTAAAGAAGAATTAATACCAATTTTACACAATCACTTACCTAATATGTAAGAAGAGGGAATACTTCCAAACTCACATTATGAGAGTAATATTACCTGATTCCAAAACTAGAAAGCCAGCAAAGCCAGGAAGCAAAAAGGAAGGGAAGGAGGAAGGAAGGAAGGAAGGAAGGAAGGAAGGAAGGAAGGAAGGAAGGAAGGAAGGAAGGAGAGAAAGAGGGAGGGAGGGAGGGAAGGAAGGAAGGAGAGAAGGAGGGAGGGAGGGGGGAAGGGAGAAGGAAGGAAGGAAGGAAGCACAGAAGGAAGGGAGGGAGGGAGGAAGGAAAGGAAAGGAAAGGAACCTCAGTCTGAAACTTACTTGTTATACAAAAATTAACTCAAAATGGATTATAAACTTAAATATAAAACATTAAAATATACAGCTTTTAGTGGGGGAAAAAGGAAAAGAAACTCTTTGTCCCCTGGGACTGAGCAGAGTTTTTACACTTCATACAAAAGCACAACCTATAAAAAGAGAAATTGATAATTTGGATTCTGTCAAAATTACAAACTTAGCAAAAAAAAAAAAAAAAACAAGAGAGTAAAAAGGCAAATTGTAACATAGTGATCAGGGCACACCTAATTGGAATGGCTCATATACAAAATTGTGGTATCACCAAATGCTGGTAAGTGTGCAGAGAAACTTAGTCACTCTGTGGAGTGGTACAGTCACTCTAAAAAATAGTTCGGCAGTTTTTCTTCAAAACTGGAATCGCGCCCTTGGACTTTTATCCCAGAAGAAATAAACATTTTCGCACAGAAACTTGTACGTGGATGTTTCTAGCAGTGTTATATACAACATCCTCACCCCGAAAACCGCCCAGATGTTCTTTAACAAACTGGCACATTCATCTCACGGGTTACTACTAGTTTGCTTAGTGTAAATTCTTAGGTTATTTATTTGAAAGTTTTACCAATTTTTGTAATTCAGTTTGAAACCAATTGTGCAAATCTCCCCTCTCTCCCCTTCCCACGTGTCTTCTCAAATATTATAAATTCAGTAAAATTGTGTCCCCTTGTCTGCTAATTCAATACCCGACTAGAAACTTATCCAAAGATATCATCAGAAAGCATGGATGGATGGTCACATGGCTGGAGAAATAAGGTATCAGATTCCCATGTGATAAATTAACTTAGAAATTGTAAGTTGCTATTTAAACACACACACACACACACACACACACACACACACACACACACACGTT
Organism: Puma concolor; assembly: GCF_028749965.1. Lineage (NCBI taxonomy): Eukaryota > Metazoa > Chordata > Mammalia > Carnivora > Felidae > Puma > Puma concolor. The sequence continues at coordinate 20,036,852 of NC_141671.1, forward strand.
AAATATTGATTCAGAGTCACTCTGCCTATATCTGAATCAGTTGATTTAATCAAATCTAAAATTTGGTAAAATCGGTCGTGCAGATGAGTATCAAAAATGTACTCGTTTTGTATTCCAATATCCACTCCTACCCTTGCTTTTTATTTTTAGAAATAGAAAATCGGGCATTCTTTATTAGCATCTTGATATGATCAAAGCAAAATTCTTCATGAACTTAGTGGGTCTGGTTCAACGGTTCAAGCACACTCAAAATCCTTCTTGTCTCACCAAAACATCATTGTCTACCTCATATTCTCATCATGTTTTTTTTTTTTTCTTGCTTGCTTCGAGTTAAATCACAGTGGGTGCTAAGTCAAAGGGTATATACGTTACTTAGAAAGGTCCAAATGATAGAGTAAAATATTACTCAACGAGAGAAGTCTAGCCTTAATTCTGCCACAGTTGAGTTACATGAACTTGGAGAAATGCCACCTCGTTTGATATCCTTTGTGACAGCGAAATGGACCCAGTTAGAGATTTATAGGCTGTTTTCTGGGCCAAGGAGCATTTTGTTCCACGAAAATCTTACAAGAGAGGCCAGAGTGTAAGAGAGTCAGAAACCAGGTGCCACAGAGGCAGTGGACCTGGAGACTCAGGCTCCCTTCTCACCCTCCATCAGCTCCTGCAACAGCTCTCATGGCTCCTTGCAGCCTACTTTGAAGACCTCTGGATCAGAGGATCTCTAGAAATCCTTAATAATTTCAAATTGTATTGTGACTCTTTAGAAAAGGGATAAAAAGAAACATAAATGATTCCGAAGGAAATCCATGGAGTTTGAAAGCTCTAGAGTAGAGCCAGACCACGGTCTTCACTGCTAGAGGAGATGAGAAGATGGAACTGATGGGCAGTGGGCCATCTTGTGCTTGCTCCACTGTGGTCTGGACCCGTCCTTTGCTGGGGCTGCATGACATCAAGCGTGGAGAGGGATTCACATGCTAGCCCAGCCTAGGAGAGCACCTTGAGTTGCACATCATGGCTGGGCAGAAGAAAGACTATACCCAGAGAGAGAAGGCAATTTCCAGGATTTGCCTTCCTCCGTGTCTATGCTCCGTGGAAAATGCCCCCAAGGGGAAGATTACAGAGCTAATAGGAGAAGCAATGGATAGTAAAGAGCCAAAAAACAAACAAACAAAAAGATTGCTACAACCATCACCTAAACATTACCAGATGTGTGGGGCAGAGAGCAGTGGGCAAGCCTGTTCTTCATCAGTCCTACAACCATAATGGTGCTGGCCACAAGAAGACTCCCGAATTGTTCCAAACCAGAAGGCTTTGGGCCGTGTAGGGAACAATGTTGACTAGTAACACCAGCTGGTACTTAAAGCTGGAAATGATTTTGGCAATTTCATTTAATTCAGACTCAAGATGAAAGGAAATTTACTATCTAGCAGATACAACTTTGGCATCAGAAATTTGCTAGTAAAATAGTCGAGGACAAGAGTCACACACACCTGGGTTATTCAGTCCTTTTGAGAGAACATTCCTATTGGACAGGGAAAGCTTATTTCAAAAAAGATGAAAGACAAGATTTACGGGCAGATTCTTATTATTTAAAAGATGAAGGACTAAAGATCAATGACAGCAACATATTTTGGGACAAGAATAGTCATGCCGTTCAACTTTATTGGCAAGAGTAAACACACATTTGACCGTATAATTATTTCAAATTCAAAAACTGTCTTCATATATTGGATTTTAAAAGCTGACAATTTTCAAAATGTGTGCGATGGAGTGTTTATAACACTCCATCGGCAAAATCTTTTGCTGTTGATGGTTATCTCACTGTGGAAAATTTTCATTCTCCCTATTGGTATTACGAGGCCAAGGAATTTTGAAAAAAAATAATTCTGATATAGTTGGCACGGCGAAAATTAAAGCATAAGAGTATAAGACACATGATATTTACATAGATGAATCACGGAAATGATCTCTGACCAACAGCCTTTGTAAAGAACAATGCTGTTCCCATGCCATAAAAATAAGATTCACTTCGTGAGAGATAGTTTTTGTAACTTCTCCAAGTCTTGACCCTGTGAAATTCTCTATTCTGGTTGCTCTTCTGTCAAGATAGTTTTTTGTTTAAAGTTCCAGACAGGAAAAAAAAAAGGGCTGTGTTTCACTTAGGGTCAGGTTTGGTTCCATCAAACAAATAAACCAAAACAAATAAATAAAGTAAGAAACAAGTTTTTTCCCCTCTCTTATCGAAAGGAAGTCTTCCAGTAGACAGACAGCATAGGGCTGTATGGTGGCACTAAAACTTTTCATCTCTGCCACCTTTAGCACAAAGCTTCCTCTTCATGGTTCGACATGTTCCTTGGGCTCTGGCATCACGTCTTTAACCAAGCCCTCCAGAAGGGGGTGAAGAGTTCAAAGGATGTATCTTGTGACCATTACAGATGCTTTCGGAGTTGTACACAATGCATCGTCTTACATGTCATTGGCCAAAATGTAATGACATGAGCACATCTGGTTGCAAGACAGCCTGAAAGATGTCCCTCTTCTCCTGGGAAGGGGAAACAATGAGGATTCTCTTACTATAGGGAAAATCAGAAAAAAAGATATCAGTGTAGCAACTAGTAGTCTCAGTGAGAAGGTAATTGAACGGTAGGCTTTATTTTATTTCAGAGATGACACTAATTGTATCATAGATGATCTTTATATATACAGAACCTATTTCCCGGGCCTTCATCAATTCTAGATTTTAGCTAGTCCCTCTTGCTTCCGACAGTCTCTTTATTTTGACATCTTTACCCTCGAGTTCTTTATCCCGATCCATCCCTGGGATGGATGGATTAGTAGCTTTAAATCGGGACTGAAATATTTTCTGAGTGCTCCCTTGTAGACAAACATTGGACTTTTCTACAAATGACCTCCTGATCAAGTAAAGTATTCTTTTCTTCCCTGCTTGGAAACCAGCCTTCATTTCCTGCTGCAATAGTTCTCAACCCTGGCTGCACATTCAAATCACTGAGGGAGTTGTTTTTTTTTTTTTTTTTTTTTTTTTTTTTTTTTTCAAATGGAAATGCCTAGGCTTCATCCCAGAATAATTAAAGCAGAATGTCTAAGGAGGGAGCCCAAACACCAGTATTTTTTAAAGCCTCACCCAATGATTTTAATGCATAGTCAGTGCCAAGAACCACTGTTTAAGACATAAGCTCTTTTTTCTTGCCTGGATGTTTGTAGAGGTCTTTTCCTTCTCCTTACTATTTTTTTTTAAATGAGGTATAAATGACATATAACATTACATTAGGTTCAAGTGTACAACACAATGGCTTGATGCTTGTATGTATTGCAAAACATCTCCAATCACAAAAATAAGTTTAGCTAACATCCCTCACCATACATAGTTATATTTTTTTTCTTCTGCTGAGAACTTTTAAGGTTTATGCTCTTAGTGACTTTCAAATATGCAGTACAATATCCCTAACTATAGTCACTAAGCTGTACATTACTTCCCCAGGATTTATTTTTCTTGCTGGAAGTTTGCACCTTTTGACCCCCTTTGCCCATTTTGCCTACGACACAACCCTTGCCATGTAAGCGAGATCATATGGTATTTGTCTTTCTGTGTCTGGCTTATTTTATTTAGCATAACACCCTCAAGTTTCATCTGTGTTGTCACAAATGGCAAGATTTCGTTCTTTTTCATGGCCGAGTAATATTCACTCACACACACTCATACACACGCACACACACTACATTTTCTTTATCCCTTCATCCACTTGTGAGATAGACATTTAGGTCATTTCCACATCTCAGCTATTGTAAACAATGCTGCAATGAACATAGGGATGCGCATATCTTTTGAGTCAGTGTTTTCATTTTCTTTGGATAAATACCTAGTAGTAGAATTGCTGAGCCATTAAGTAGTTCTATTTTTAATTTTTTTTGAATTTTTGTAATGTTTATTTCTGAGACAGAGAGAGTCAGAGCATGAGTAGGGGAGGGGCAGAGAGAGAGGGAGATGCACAGACTCTCAAATAGGCTCCAGGCTCCAAGCTGTCAGCACAGAGCCCGACGTGGGGCTCGAACTCACGAACCATCAGATCATGACCTCAGCCCAAGTCGGTCGCTCAACTGACTGAGCCACCCAGATGCCCCTATTTTTAATTTTTTTAAGGAAATTCCATACTGTTTTCCAAAGCGACTGCCCTAATTTGTGTTCCCACCAACAGTGCACAAGGGTTCTTTCTCTTCCACATTCTTGCCAATACTTGTTATATCTTGTCTTTTTGCTACTAGCCAATTCTAACAGATGTGAGGGGATTTTCATCGTAGTTTTGATTTGCATTTCCCTGATGATGAGTGATGCTGAGCATCTTTGAATGTACCTCTTGGCCATCTGTCTGTCTTCTTTGGAAAAATGTCTATTGAGATCCCGTCCATTTTTAATCAGATTATTTGTTTGCTATTAAGTTGCATAGATTCTTGATATATTTTGGATATTTGGATATATTTGGATATGTGAATCATATATATGATTCACAATGATTGTCTCCCATTTGATAAGTTGCTTTTTCACTTTGTGGATGGTTTCCTTTGCTGTGCAGATGCTTTTTAATTTGATGTGATCCCACTTTTTTTGTTTTTCTTTTGTTGGCTTTGCTTTTGGTGTCGTATAAAAAAATAATTGCCAAGACAAATCTCAAGAACTTTACCACCTTTATTTACCTCTAGGATTTTTAAGGCTTTGGGTCTTGTATCCCATTCCATTCCATTCCATTTCATTCCAGGTATTAGAGTCCAAGTCTTTTGAGTGAATTTTTGTGTGTGGTATAAGATAGCAGTCTAGTTATATTCTTTTGTATGTGACTGTCCAGTTTTCCAACATTAATTATTGGAAAAAAATAGTCCTTCCTTCATTGTGTATTCTGGCTCTTTTGTCATAAATTAATTGATCATGGATTTACTTCTGCATTCTCTTTTCTGTTTCATTGATCTATGTGTCAAAACAGTACCATACAGCATGGTACTGTTTCGATGTTTACTTTTGTCACATTTGCTTTTGGGTAATTCTTAATGATTTATTTTGTAAATGTAAGACAAAATGAGTACATTTTTTTTTTCTTTGTTTTAGTAGCAGTGATTTAGAGAATAAATAAATGAAATTATGTGTGTATCGTTTAAGGTAGCTTTAGAGTTTATTTGCTTATTTGTTGAGGCTAGTAAAGACTTAGAGGTTGTGGTAATAACACAAGCTGATATTAAGTCAAGTGGGCAAAAATCTTGTTCTAATAAGCTTCCATTTTTGTCTAAATTAGTAATAAATTAATAATAAAAAGGTACTTTCCAAATGTAAAGTAAACGTTACTGCATTGTTCAAATTCCTTTTGACTATCACATTTATTAATTTGCTGAATGAAAAAAAATTAACTTACTGAATGTTATTACAGAGCCTTTATTCTTTTTTTTATTTAAAAACAAACATTTTTTTGTTTATTTATTTTTGAGAGACAGAGAGAGAGAGCATGGGCAAGACAGGGCAGAGGGAGACAGAGGGAGACCCAGAATATGAAGCAGGCTCCAGGCTCTGAGCTGTCAGCAGAGAGCCCAACGCGGGGCTCAAACTCACGCCGTGAGATTATGACCTGAGCCGAAGTCAGACGCTCAACTGACTGAGCCACCCAGGCACCCAGACTGTGTATATTTTTAAATTGCAGGTTAAATATTTTCTCTTCTTTATCTTTAGTGCAAAAGAAGTTTGAAATCAAATCAGAAACAAATTTGTGGCAGATGCGATTGTTATAAAATTTTAAAAGCAAAATATATAAATGATTCCAATACAAAGAAATTCTTTGTCTCACCTAGATTGATTCCTTAAGAACTTTCTATTCATTCCATTTTTTGGTTAACTCATACATGTGGGGTTTACTTTTTTTTCTTTGGAAATCAAGAACATTAGATAATTGTTTCAATTTTCTCATGGCCTAAACTGAACCAATATTATAGATAAATTTTGTAAAAAGCCGATGTAATAATACAAAAGAAAATGTAGAAAATTTTCTTATTAGTAAATACAATTTAACTAAATTATGTAAAAAACCTTGAAACCTGAAAAATATGTTGGTTTGTTTGTTTTTTTTTTATTTGATCATGAAGAAGGAATCTCAGGACAGACGAGGAGGATAAAGTTAGCTGGATAGATTTCACAAAAGCCACTCCACCTAAGCTAACATCTGGATTAGATGCTGCATTTTCTGGGTTCCTTTCTTCTGCCTCCTTCTCCCTGATCAGTTTTGTATTAGACCTTTATGTTTTCATTATAACCTGGCGGCAAGAGTTCCCTTAAATAGAAGGAGTGAATGAAGGCAATTTTTTCCATTAGCAATATATTTCCCTTTGGGGTCTCTGGCGCATTATTGTTCTTCTTTTTTAGAAGGAGCAAAACCCCCAAGAAAACTGTCTTCAGTTGTGAAGCATTATTATAGTTCCTATCCGAAAGCCCTGGGTTTTGGTTCCCTCTTATGAAAACATCCTAAAATATTCCCATAAATGAATACAATTCAGAGCAAAACATCTATACATTTTTTTTTTTGAGCAAGTGCCGTGCTAAAAACACACATTTTTTTTGAAAGAACACATTTTTTAAAGAGCACGTTTTCCTGAGTGGTCAATATGGAAAATCTGGAAGAACTGAACTTTCAAAGGAAGGTAAAATATCACTTGAACACATTTTTTGAAAAGAGTATATCCTTTCTTGGAAACCACAAAACATTATATATAATAGCCCAGGTGTATCTATTTTATTGCATTTGTTTGATTGTGTTTTGCAATGCTTTAAAACATGTATATACACACACATAATGTTCTTAATGTTCTAAGACTATATATATTATGATATCTACATAATAGTATATTACTCTTAATATATACTAATATAGTAGTGCATAGTATATAACAGCATAAATAATATTTTTAAAACATTAATCTATTTCACTCACTTTTATTTTAATACCCTTATCCATATAAGAATGCAACTTAGTCCATTCCTCCACTTAGTTTCTCAGATGTTTCAACGTCTTGATTCCACTGTCTTTGGGGAAGAGTTAGAGGAGCTACAAGTGACAGAGGGGAACCATTTTGTAAAAAAAAAAAAAAAAATGTATAATGTTTATTTATTTTTGAGACAGACAGAGCATCAATGGGGGAGGGGCAGAGAGAGAGCAAGACTCAGCATCCCCAGCCGGCGCCAGGCCCTGAGCTGTCAGCACAGAGCCCAACGCAGGGCTTGAACCCACAGACTGGGGGATCATGACCTAGGCCGAAGCTGAACACTTAACCGACTGAGCTGCCCTGGCGCCCCAGAGGGGAACCATTTGTAATGCGTACTTAAATCCACAAGGTTATTCCACATGAGTTGTTCATTTAGCCCTCAAAATAACCCTGATGGGTAGGTGGAATGTTCCTGTATTCATTGTGGTCCTTTCAGCCAAAAGTAATATAAAGCCACTCAAAGTGTCCTATAAACAATTCATAATTGTACTGGCTCACATAGCTGCAAGCCCACAAATTGGGTGTAGAATCCAGGGGAGATTGGATTAAAGTTCTCGAATCTTTTCTCTATCATCCACTTAGGTCTGACCCTTATTAAATTTTAAGCTTTGTCTTCCAGCTGTCTTCCTTCAAAGGTCACAGTTGGCTAGAGTAGTACCTGGGACATGTTTCCAGATTTAAATACAAGTGGAGAGAGGGAGAGAGAGAGAAGCTTCTGGTGACTTTCTCTTAAGAACTGAAACAACCATCTCAGAAGTCTCCAGAAAACATTTTGTGGTGTCACATTGACAAGAATTAGATCACATACCCATTGCTTAAAAAGTCATTGCCACGAAGGAATAAGATAACTCTTAGGGCAACCAAATCCTCCCCTCAGCTTATAGAAAGTTCCCAAACTGTTTTAGTGCTCAGCAGTTGGATGAAAATGTGATAGTGGGTTCTAGGCTGTCATCTGCAGTGTTCATTGCAGATCTTACTCCATGGGAGAAGCAGGGACCCCTGACTTTGGATGTACTTTGCCCATGGTCACAGCGCACAAAAATGGTGGAGACTGGGTCTCTCCCTGGTAGGTCTGCTCATGGGTCCGTTATTCTTTCCACTGTATCTTGTGAAAACAGGTTAGCATATGTTGTGTTGTGTTGATTTTTTTTCATCCAATAAATTCAGTTATACGGTCACTATATATTTTTATTTTAATTGTCTTACATGTATTTATTTTTTTGAGAGACATAGAGAGACAGAGCACAAATTGGGGAGGGACAGAAAGAGAAGGAGACACAGAATCTAAAGCAGGCTGCAGGCCCCAAGCTGTTAGCACAGAGCCTGACGCGGGGCTTGAACTCATGAACCGTGAGATCATGACCTGAGCCGAAGTTGGATGCTTAACCAACTGAGACACCGAGGCATTCCTATACGGTCACTATATAGAACATGAAAAATAGCAATATTTTGAGCCAATGTTACATACAACCCCAATTTCTGCTAGATGGTAAAAGATGGAGAGGAAAAGAATCTCTCAATACACTGCAGCATGGTCCTTTTCACAACATGGAAATACTAGTGTGAGTTGTGTATGGACACGACCACTTAAAATCAACAGCAGCTGAAAGTTCAAGAAATGTCTCTTTCTTGGGGCACCTGGTTGGCTCAGTCAGTTAAACATCCGACTTCAGCTCAGGTCATGATCTCACAGTTCATGGGTTGGAGCCCCATGTCGGGCTCTATGCTGACTGACAGCTCGGAACCCGGAGACTCCTTTGGATTCTGTGTCTCCCTCCCTCTCTGCCCCTCCCTTGATGGCGCTCTGTCTCTCTCTCAAAAGTAAATAAACATTACTCCTGTATCCTTTGGGTAAATTTCTAGCAGGGCATAGGGGTACTTGTACCCCCAACGTTTATAGCAGCACTTTCAACAATAGCCAAATTATGGAAAGAGCCTAAATGTCCATCAACTGATGAATGGATAAAGAAATTGTGGTTTATATACACAATGGAATACTACTTGGCAATGAGAAAGAATGAAATATGGCCTTCTGTAGCAACGTGGATGGAACTGGAGGGGGTTATGCTAAGTGAAACAAGTCACACAGAGAAAGACACCATATGTTTTCACTCTTATGTGAATCCTGAGAAAGTTAACAGAAGGCCATGGGGGAGGGGAATGAAAAAAAAAAAGTTAGAGAGGGAGGAAGCCAAACCATAAGAGACTCTTAAAAACTGAGAATAAACTGAGGGCTGATGGGGAGTGGGAGGGAGGGGAGGGTGGGTGATGGGCATTGAGAAGGGCACCTGCTGGGATGAGCACTGGGTGTTATATGGAAACCAGTTTGGCAATAAATTTCATGTTAAATAAATAAATAAATAAATAAATAAATAAATAAATAAACATTAAAAAATTAAAAAAAAATGTCTCTTTGCATTCAGCAGGACTGGTTACAGTAAAGAAAAGGTCAATTCCTTCCTCCTTGTTTTACTTTAGTTTTTGCACTCTCTTGACAGGTTATAAACCTACCATCTGTTGGAATGAAGGAATAGAGACAAGAGGAAGAAAGGGAAATCCATAAATGGCTTTCAATATCACAACTGGCTTAAAATGAAAAATGACCAATGGAAGTCATTTGCAAATTGATACTGGGGTTCTGCCCTTAACTCGCTGATAAGTTTGAGCAAGAAGAAAACAAAACAAAAACTATAAACGTGTAAATTAAAAGTGCTGTCCATCTTAAACAGGGGTCTCAAGAGAAAAGGGTTGTGGCTCAGTTTTTCTTGACTCTGTCACTTCCTGCCAGGCCAGGGCCTGTCAGCTCATCTAGGGACAGCCTGCAGACAACGGAGGTAAATGTGCAGAAATAAACACATTCCAGTAAAGGTTACTTAATGGCTTTCTATGGATTTCAAAATCACTTTCCAACTATGTCAGGCCAAAAAAAAAAAAAAACTGATAATTTATGTTACCCAGATGTTAAGAAATCCAACAGCTTTCGCTACTCATAAATTTAACAGCATTAGGCACCTGCTGGCTCTAGGAAAAACGCCTGCCAAGAAGGAAGGAAGGAGCTTTGTGATACATTACCAGGCCCCTTCCCCTGCGATCCAAACTTCACACCCTCCCCAGCCTCCCACAGAGAGATCCTTAGGCTCCACACACCAAGACCAACAACAAACCACTCTTCCCTGGATGGAGGAGGTGGGAATCAGAGTTGGGATATGGCTATTTCTAATTCTCAAGGAACTCTAGCTGTTAGCCAAAGTAGTAAACAAGAGAGACAGAGGCCTTGGAGGGAATTTAGAATAACAAAGACAAAGTATTTCAAAGATTTGAAAGTAGAATAAAATATTAAAGGTTAATTTTGATCTTCTCTCATTGTGAGAGCCTTTAAACACAGGTGAAACTTTTGAAACCATTTAGTCCAGAGTTTTACCTTTCTCCTTTGTCAAATCCATGAAGACATGTTAAAATCCTTGGATTTAGGTTCCACTCTGTTTTGTTTCCCATTTCCTTTCTGTGACGGAAGTGCTGATGAGCATCCAAATGGCAGTGACTTCGATATATGACAAAGGCTGGATCTGAAACATTAAAGACCAGGGATAGTGCTGGTTGGTTCTCATGATCTAGAAATGGACCAAACCCACAGCAAGAAAGTTGGAGATCAGGAATAATTCAAAGCTGTCTGTAGACCTTTCATTCATATAATTGGCACTCTATCAAGTCTATTCTAAGACCACTGGATTTGCTTCACCAAATTTCACCAAATGTCAGCCCAGAATCTCAGCCACAGTGTTGAAAAGAAGCCATTACTGGCTGCCATGTATCTGCTCCCTCTCAGAAAGAACCTGTTAGATGCATCCATTTTCCTAGTGAGGATGCACACTATTTCATGAATGGGACTCCCCATCTGATACAGTAGTGGCCAGGAGTAAAGACTGAGGGCAAGATCCTTAATTTCATATTTAAAACTCTTCATAGTGCACACCCACTCCCCAGCCTTCTTCCCTGCGTACCCTTAATTATGTTCAGAGAAATTACTTTCTGAGAGTGCATACCATTAACACAAGAGTGTTCACAACCTGAACATGCTTAACCTCCTTTACTCAGTCTACAATGAGCACTTTTTTTCTTTTTGCTTCGTCACTCATGATGAAAGCCCACCCGTTCTCGAAGTTCCTCTTTGTTTATTTACAAGTATCTTCCTTTTCCTCATTGGACATTTTGCCAGATTTTACCTCCTAAATGTTTCAGTGAGTTTGCACTTTGGAATTTTTTTTTTTTTTTTTTTGAGACTCTGGTATCAGGTTATATTCCCATTCTGCTAGACCACTACCTTTTCTTTTTCATTGATGAAGTGAAATATGCAAAATGCCTGAGTGTTTTGCTGGAGGAGAAAAGGTGGCAATCTCTGGCCATCTCATTCTAAAAGTAGAGTTCGAGAAGCAGAAAAATAACTCTACATACACAAGCTGAGAGTAAACAAGAACTATTTCAGAGGTAAAACAAAATGCAATGAGGCAGTAAGAAATAAAACGATGCAATCACTTTCAGAAAAAATGGACACAAAAATTTTCCTCTGAGAGTTTGTCAATGTACTCGCTTATCATAAGAATTCACGTGTTTTGAGTGCTTACAGTGTGTTGGGCACTATTCTGACTCCATCACATGCATTATGTTTGTTAATCCTCACCAACACTGTTAAGAAACAGACTCTGAAAAGTTAGTTCATCCATGAGCATGCAGTTGAATTGGGATCCAAACCTAGTCTGCTATCTCTAGAATGATAACTTTTTTTAAGTTTATGTATTCATTTTGAGGGAGAAAGAGAGAGAGCGAGAGAGCGAGAGAGAGAGAGAGAGAAGCAGAGCATGAGCAGGGGAGGGGTAGAGAGAGAGGGAGAGAAAGAGAATCCAGTGTGAAGCCCAATGCAGGTCTCAAACCCACAAACCACAAGAGCATGACCTGAGATGAAACCAAGAGTCAGATGCTTAACTGACCGAGCCACCCAAGTACCCCGAGAATGAGAAATTTTAATGACTCCTTGATACTGTGAATAGGGATACTATGGTCAGTACACATATCTATTAAAATAATTTCTTTTAACTATTCCATTTCTTCATAGATGCAAATTTAAAGGTTTGAAATTGGTTAAAGTAGCAGCATTTATTCTAAATACTGCTCTTCAGTGTAATGAGATATGAGGATGTACTGGCAATGTTGTTATTTAATGTGATTTTCAGTAGAAGGCTTTATATAAATTATCATCATTAATCATTTCTGGAAAAAATGATCACTGAGTGGGTGAAGTTTTTGAGGAAACATTATCCTGGGTTATTAAAATGTAAGTAGATTTGCATGCATAGGAGTTACAGGTGTGGGGCACGAAGTTTAAACTTAACTAGCAAATGAAATCCAAGTTAAATGAGTACTTCCAGTTAACCCTGGAAAAGAGTTGAATATTTAATTTTAAATAAGCTCAGTCAGGCTATGGATTTTAAAAATTAACTGAGAAAAGAGTTTAACAAAGTGATAGGAAAACATGAGTCTAATTAATAATAATACAAGTATTTCAGCCTAGACATATACACTACCTTATCTCACTCTTTCTTGCTAAGACAGACCATTATATATATATGAAACCCAAAAGCTTATAATAAAAAGAAATAATCAGAAGGAAAATAAAACGTAACTCTTATAAATTAAGAATGGATATGCAAAAAAGTCAATAGCAGTAGGTGAGACAAACAGAACATGAAATAATTAAAAAATAATTTTGCAAAAATGTGAGAGAAATACATATAGATTAGCAATCAAGAAGCTCAACATTCTTATTCTGTTGTTTTTTTTTTAAGAGAGAGAGAGAGAGAGCATGAGCAGGGGAGAGGGGCAGAGGGAGAGAGAGAGAGAGAAGGAAAGAATCTCAAGCACTCTCCATGCCCAGGGTAGAGTCCAACATGGGGCTCGATCTCCCAACCCTGAGATGATAACCTGAGCAGAAACCAAGAGCTGGACACTCAACCGAGACACCCAGGTGCCCCAATAAATTCAACATTCTTATAATAGAGCTACCAGAAAGGGAGTAGAAAGAAATTGAAGTGGTGGAAATAATCAAAGAAATAATAGAAGAAAATTCACCAGAGCTGAAGACAGCTATGAATCAGTCTTAAAAGTAAACAAGTTCTCTGAGTACTCAGCATGATAAATAAAGACAGACCTGGGCCTGGGAACATGCCAGTGACATTTTCAAGCACCAAAAGTATATAAAAAATTCTTAAAACCTCTAGGGAACCTGGATGGCTCAGTCAGTTAAGCATCTGACTCTTGCTCTAGGCTCAGGTCATGATCTCATGCTTGTGAGATTGAACCTCAAGTCAGGTTCTATACTAACAGCACCAGGCATGCTTGGGGCTCGCTCTCTCTCTCTCTCTCTCTCTCTCTCTCTCTCTCAATAAATAAATAAACTTTAAAAAAAATTTTAAACTTCTAAAAAGTAAATAAATATAGTTTACCTCTAGAGGATTAGGTTTAAAACTGTCATTAGCTTTTGTCAGCAATGACACTTGTTACTAGAAAGTAATACCGTCAAATTTCTAGGAAAACAGAATGAATTTGTACTCATAACTCTGTAGCCAAGGGGACTAATAATCAGATGCAAAATCAAAATAAAAGACTTTTTCCAAAATGTAAGAACTCAGAATTTTATCTCCTACTGCTCTGTTTTAGAGAAATTAATTGAGGAGTTTATCTGGTAAAATGTGCAAGAATCTTTGATTGATGAGTTGATTTTTCATGCATGCGCAGCTTCAATAATTAAAAATCAGTAATGAGAATAGAGAGAAATTAAGTTAATCTCTCACGTTCATATAACTAGAACATGTAAGAGCCATATGTAAACCACGTGTGTCAGTCTGGGTCCTTTGGAAAGCGAGTGTCAATATAGAGTGAAAATGCAAAGGATTTATTGCAAGTGGCACCTGTAAAGGGAGAGAGAGAGAGAAGGAGCAGGTGGGGACAGTCTTTAGAAAATGTTCTGATATATGTGAAAGCAAAATGGGTAAGAGGAAGGACTGAATAGGAAGACTCATACTGCCATTTACCTCAGAGAAGATCTCGGTCAGCCCCTTGGGAGCTCCCAACAAAGATGGGAGGGGTCCCATCATGGAGGGGTCCTGCGTGGAGTAGAAATGCCCAAGTGCTAGCAGCATGCAGCCGTGCTTGGTCACTGGCTGACAGCTGCCCAGGGAAAGCATGGCTGAGCTTGAATGTGCTGTGCACCCCAAATGCACTGTGACTGCAGGCTGTCAGCTAAGTTCACTCCTCACAGAAAGTTATGTCAGAAGGAGGTCTGGGCAACGCAAGTCTGAGGTGACCCCACCATGGCCCGCCTACTCTGGAGTCCATATTCTCAACTCCTGTCATGTGGGTAATCATTCAAGATGGAGTGATTAGACAGCATGAGGTGGATGAGGATTAAATGTATTTTTTTTTTTTCCATGCTGATGCTAGAATTTCTAAGAATCTACCATTAGGGGTTAGGTAATTTAATATCTTGTCTTAGAAAAGATTAGCAGTACCTTATAAAATACGTTACACATCCTCATAAAAACATGGAGGGAAGAAGGAAGGGAGAGAAAGAGAGAGAATAAATAAAGAAATCCAGCTCTAAAATAGTATGGTACAATTATTGTGGAAAATGAGACAACAACATAATTACCTATCCACGTGCAGATCGTGTCTAAAAGCACTCCCCAAAAACATTTCTGACCCTATTTGCCTAAGGAGAAGGCAACAGTGTCGCTGGGACACAGAGGGAGAAGACATAGTTTCAATACGCAGCAGCTGAATTCCAGGCCGGTGAAGATGTAACCGTGTTACATGATATTTTGACGAGACTGTGAAAAATGAGTGTATGGACCGTTCAGCTCTTAGCAGTGGCTTCGGGTTCAGGATTACTCTCAGAGCAACTGAGGAAGAGATTTCATTTCTTACCTTTTGTCTTTCAGGTCCAAACTATCAATGCTTCAAAACACGATTCCTCACGTTTCCTAAACGTGCCTTTTTTTTTTTTTTAAGTGAAAATGTTTATTTATTTATATTTGAGAGAGAAAGAGAGAGAGCAAATGGGGAAAGAGCACAGAGAGAAGCAGAGAGAGAGAGAAAATCCTAAGCAGGCTCTGTGCTTTCAGTGCAGAGCCAGATGGAGGGCTTGATCCCACAAACTGTGAAATCATCACCTGAGCTGAAATCAAGAGTTGGATGCTCAACCGACTGAGCCACCCAGGCGCCCCCAAACATGCCTTGTTTTTATCTGTGCCGTCCGCTTTCCTCCATTTCCCAAGGCTAGAATGTGCGAAAACATTCCCTTCCTTCACATCCTGTAACAATTGGCTGCCCCATACTACGAGCCATCTTGAAGATTCGAGGATCTCACTCTCTCTTTCTTTTTTTTTTTTTTTTAAATTTTTTTTTTCAACGTTTATTTATTTTTGGGACAGAGAGAGACAGAGCATGAACGGGCGAGGGGCAGAGAGAGAGGGAGACACGGAATCGGAAACAGGCTCCAGGCTCCGAGCCATCAGCCCAGAGCCTGACGCGGGGCTCGAACTCACGGACCGCGAGATCGTGACCTGGCTGAAGTCGGACGCTTAACCCACTGCGCCACCCAGGCGCCCCACCACTCTCTCTTTCTTACCATGAGGACATCGGTCATAATTTCACACCTGGACCTTCTTTTACCTGTGCCTTCTCCCTCTAGCAGGTATGTCCAAGGGTTGGCCACATGCAGGGAATTAGTCTCCATAGAAATTGTGGTGTGCACTAATTACTGAGTGTCCCTACGGGCAAGCGTGAGTGGAGACACGTCACTATTTCACATATACTTCCTAAAATCTTTCATGTGTAAAATTCTATTTTGACACAACTTCGTAAGCATGATACGAGAAAGTGTGGGTTACCTGGGGTGTCTGCTACGAGCAGGCCAGGGTTCTAAAATCAAGCTGACACCAAAGAAAGTTTGTTCATTACTGAAAAACTGCAATTCAATATCCCGAAGTTGAAGACATCCTGATTAGGTCAGTGAAAGAGTTGACCAGGGGCGCCTGGGTGGCTCAGTCCGTTAAGCGGCCAACTTCGGCTCAGGTCATGATATCGCGGCCCGTGAGTTCGAGCCTCCCGTCGGGCTCTGTGCTGACAGCTCGGAGCCTGGAGCCTGCTTCGGATTCTGTGTCTCCGTCTCTCTCTGCCCCTCCCCCATTCGCGCTCTGTGTCTCTCTGCCTTTCAAAAATGAATTAAAATTAAAAAAAAAAAAAAAAAGAGTTGACCAAAATTGTAAAGGGTATCAAACTTGGACAAAAGAAAAAAATGCCGTAACTCCTGATGCTTTATGGGTAATGGGAAATATCATTTTACCATGGTAGTGACTGTTTTATCAATATTACTGATTTATTTTATTTTTATGTTGAGTCTTTCCTTCATTATACCACCAAAATTTCTAGCATTGAAAAATGTGCCTTAAACCACTGAGCTGAATTAAAGGGAGGAAAAAAGGGAATATTACTGGAATTTTGAGTACTAGAACCATAATGTGATTTCACTTATGATGAGGGCTATCTGAAGGAACTCTTAATTCCCTAAGAATCATTCAGATTTTGATTTCCAGACCTTAAGCTTTTCAATACACTTGTAGACTTAAATAATAGTCCTTGGGAAAGTAATGCTTTCTCTGAGTCCTCTCATGCAGAAAGAAAGGAACCTGGAGAATCATCAGGGGTATATTCAACCCTGATCATATGACCTATCTCATTTAATTGTTCTTTTGGTAAGGCTTTTTTTTCTGTGTTCACTCACCTGCTTTGTTCCCCCAACAATTAATTCATTCTCCCAAACCATCGATATGAGTATCATGAAATAGACTTTATAAGAGTTCATCCTCATATGGGGAAATAGATAAAGCATTCCTTTAAAGAACTTGAGATTTCCCTTGCTGAATTTTTAATTAATAACAAATCTACAGCAGGAGCTTAAGGGCCCTTAGTGTCATCGCTCTGCTCTAGTTTGCCTTCAGACTGGAGCAGAGACATCTGGCGAAAAGCTGGCTGCAGTGGTGCTTTGCTTTCCCTTTTCAAGGGTGTCTAGAAGTGTAAGATGATTTTCTTCCCTCTGATCTGCACTACTTTCTCAGCTGTGTCAGCTGCACACATCCAGCTGTGCCTAGACCATCCCCAAATATTCCCAATGAGGCAGAAATAATCAGATCCATGGGACAATCTGATGAGCGGATGATGTGCACGCTCACAGCCTGCTATCTGGACACCTGCGTGAGAAGCACATTCGAGTTTACAGGCAAAGGTTCATCAGATGTCAGCTTTGGGGGAGAGGACTTCTGCCCTAGCATGGAATGTCTAGTTTATCGGGGGAAAAAATATTATTCCCGCTTGGGTGAAAAACCAGCCATCTCTCACCTTTCCTCGTTCCCCGATTCACAGTCTCAGTGATCTCAACTGCTACGAGGTGCTGGAAGAATCCCCTAAAGCATGGAAGGCAGCAGGCCACCAGATTGCTAAGGAGTGTGTCCCCTAAGAGCGAGGCCGGCCACTCCAGTTGTCCCTTTGTCTGTGCATTCCTAGAAAGCACTCTGCTTTTTGGATTGGGGGTAAAAAATGTAACGTAACCATTATGGTAATTTTCCACTTGGACCTAAACTTTTTGGGTTTGGTCAGACACTAAAGATGCCAAGACCCCAGCCAGTTCCAACTTTCAGAAAACTTAGTTTCCAATTAGGAAATCCCACAGTTGCACATAATTATGTGTGTGGGGACACACACCCACATGTATACACACACACACACACACACACACACACACGCACACTTTTTCCTCATACAGTCCTTGAGAAAATAAAGAATACAATATCTAGGGAAAACTCTTGAGAGAAAAAGAGGTCAACTTACATTTTAATTTCAAAAATGCAACAATATTTCCTGAATTTTCCATGGTCAGCCAGAAAGCTGCATTATTTACAAATAGGAACTGGTGAAACTGACACTTCTATAAAGCTTTTGTTCTATTTTTCTTCTTTAAGAAATACTAGGGAGCTCCTGGGTGGCTCAGTCGGGTTGAACATCTGACTTCAGCTCAGGTCACGGTCTTGCGGTCTGTGGGTTTGAGCCCCGCATCAGGTTCTGGGCTGACAGTTCAGAACCTGGAATCTGTTTTGGATTTTGTCTCTCCCTCTCTCTGCCCCCCACCCCCCGCCATGCTCTGTCTCTTTTTCTCAAAAATAAATAAAAATTTAAAAAAATTAATAAAAATACTATTGGTTTAACACCTATATCATCACATAGCATTTACACAAAATAAATTAATGTTCCTCTTCGATTGTGTGTGTCTGAAACACATTGGGTTTGGCATTCATTTTGCCAGGGGGGTTTCCAACATATTTTAGCATATATATGTATCTTTTTAATCAATTCTATTTTTTTCAGTTTATTTATTTATTTTGAGAGAGAGAGAGACAGAGTACTCACAAGCAAGGGGAGGGCCAGAGAAGAGAGACAGAATCCCAAGCGGGCTCTGCACCATCCACACAGAGCCTGATGCAGGGCTCGAACTCACAAACTGTGAGATCATGACCTGAGCCGAGTTCAAGAGTTGGACGCTTAACCGAGTGTACCAACCAGGGGCCCCTAACATATTTTTTTTAAAAATCCAGAACTCACCATATATTTTCACCCTGCAAAACTAACATAATGCAAGCAATGAAGCGAATTTGAAGCCAATTAGTAAGGCAATTCGAGGGGGGAGAAAGACCTGAGTGACATAAACGCTGGCTTCTCCAACTGATAACAAACTCAACTATTTTCTGTTCACAACATGAGTAAGTAGTTCCCTGTGTTTTTACCAGAATGAGGGATGACTGTGTATGTGTGTGTGTGTGTGTGTGTGTGTGTGTGTGAAGAGAGAGAGGGAGGAGGTACTGATGAAAGAGAGAGACAGACTGAGAAACACACACACAGAGAATATGGCATTTGGGTTAGTATTCAGTAAGTTTTCGGTTTCTCAGAAGATATGCCTTCCTACATAACTGAAGCAGAGTTCTTGAAGCCACACTCAGCTGAAAATTCAGATATGCATTTATCATAACACTTGAAATCCAATCTCTGTTCCTTTCCCTTTTTCTTTGTAAAAAGTCATTACCAAACATATTGACTTTGAACCCTAGGGACTGAGAACCAGCAAAATTTGGAACAAGGATAATAGATAACAGGTTTTTGTGAGTTTGCTTCCCTCTCAGTAATAAAGAAAATGAAGAGAATGAGATTAAAGAAGAGAAATAAAAAGTGAGCTGAAGCCTGAGACCAATGACCTCATCATCCCACAAATTAGTCTGGCATACCCTCTTAAATGGAAAATGTCTTAGAATTTCCAGAGACAACTACATCTTCTTTTATGCAGGAAATATTCATCACGTATGACAAAGGGCAGTGATTTTGCGTGATGCTTTGTGCTTGACAAATAACGACCCCATTCACAATGGGAGTTGTCGTTAAATGATAGGTAATGATTTTTCTGTGAGAAATGTGGACTAATACTACTTAGCTGGTCACTGAAGGGAACTTGGTGGGTTTGGCTGCATCCCTCATGCTGTTGGCTGCTGTAGGGTCCTGTCTGCATCGGCAAGGTCAGCCAGCTCCTGCCCAGCACATCTCATGCCCCATTGATTATTTTTGGCCTATTAAGAGATAGAACTCATCAGTCACTTTCAGGAAGTATTAGCTTTCCGGTTCAGATAGCACTGGGCTGTTCTCTTCCTCAGGGAGGTAGAGCGGAGGGGTGCAAGGGTGGCAAATATTCCAGAAAATAAAACCGAATGAGGGACTTCAAAGACAGGACTCAGAAACTAGCCCAGGCTAGTCAGCAAGAGGTCCTTAATGCCTCCCTCTTCACTGTTAGCATTTCCTGGTTTTCGCACGATGGAGTATTCTGGCTACAATTAAGACCTATTTTCCTCAAGGTCACCATGCACTTTTGGGGGGCAAGGTAGCTGTTCACATGGGCTGGGAGAAATGTTTACGTAGTGGCCTTTCGAGTGCAATCCAAAAGTTTCATAATCAAATATTTCACTCCTAGGAGATACTCAGATTCAATCACTCAGAGGTAAATGCTGAGAAAGGCATGTTTAAACATCATTCTTAGCTTGCCAGTAGAATATAATCCTTTTTAAAGGCTCATTGAAACCCTGGGAAAAAAATTCCCTGTCACCCATAAACACAACAGCTGCATATAAATCAGGTAAACCAGTCTATCTAAATGAATTGCATGGCTTTGACATGGGAAGAAAAAGAGGTAAGATTTAAAATAGGTGAACATAGTTTCTGTGCTTTGATTTAAACATTGTTATTCTCCATAGTTTCCATCTTATATCTTCAAGTTCTCAAATCTTATGCATGCCTTATCATTTTATACCAAGTATAAAATATTTCTGCAATGATGTCAGAGATGACATTCATTATGCTAGAACTCATGCATCTAAATTTTTTAAATTAAATTCTTAAAATTTAAATGGTTTTTCTGCTGTTGTTTCACCACATTTTTCTATGACGATGCTCAAGGGTTTTTCCATCACTTACTACTCATTTCTTACTGTTCTAAATCAAGACATTAAAGAATGTCTTACTGGCCCAAAGAAGGGAGCATGGTTAGTTTTCACTGTGGTTCTTCCAAATTCTCCAGCTTCTTGTGTTCTACTTGGCCATAACCTTTAACTTTCTTGATTCCTAATTCTGTTTTATGTGACTACTTGCAATAAAAAGGTGAAGTAAAATATCCTGTTTCCAAGCAGTAGAAATTATATCAATGTAATATACTGAATTGTTTCTAAAATTAATAATTTTCTAGGTGGAAAGAAAGAAGGGAGGGAAGGAGAGAAAGAAGGAAGGAAGGAAAGAAGGAAAGAAGGAAGGAAGGAAAGAAAGGAGGGAGGAAGGAAAGAAAGGAGGGAGAAAGGAAGTGAACACTTATAGGAGAAACTATTTAGTGCATTTATTTGAAGGGCAGAAGTCTTAGTTTCGACAATAGGAAGCAAACCCTGCAGTCAAAAAATCACTTGTGAAGAAAGCTTTGTTTTTTCTTTTGAAAAATTAGCATGCTAACTCAAAGACAACTTTACAGAAAGCAGAAAATACAGAATTTAGTACATGTTTTGCTATAATATAGCATTCTATTATCCACGCTTCTGGCAAGCATTAATTCTCAGAGGAAACACAACTGTTGTGTTTTGTTTTTAATTTTTACTGAAGTTTTAAGTTTACTTTAACCTCAACTAAACTAAGGCATTATTAGCTATCACAGAATCCAAAATTGAAATGCATACTCTTCCTCTGTCCTGTTTATAAATCCTTGGCTTGAGTACTTCAAGTGTTGAAAAAAAAATAATAAGAAAAAGGCTTAATGACCTGTGTAGATAAACAGTTTATGCTTAAAAATAAATAGAGGCTGTTTGCATGGGCAGTATTGTTTTATAATAGAGACTTTACTCTCCATTAAGGAGTATAAAGAGCTGCCTGTACCATTTGCTGCCTGAATTAAGAGTAAGGTGCGATTATACTCAGTGTAAATTAAGATGTCTTGAGAGCATGTAGCTTTAGGTAATACATTAAATTAAGGTTCTCAGATGTGCATTTAATTAAGATATTTAATTTGAAATGTCTGTGCACTTCTTTAATTCCAATTGATTATTAAGAATAGATTTCTTGAGGATATTAAAAAGGTGAGTAGAAAAGGAGGCTATGGAGCAGGATGGCCTCCAAAGTTTACTCAGGACACTGCAATTGTTAAGCAGACGCAGTATCTGTCTCGGCCCCGCCCAGCATGTTCTTCGTGTGATCCTTGGCTGCTATGCAAATGGCAGACTCATGTAAACGTGGGCCAAATTGAAAATGCTGTCTTGATTGACTAGTGAATATCTTCCCTCAGATTCTCTGGGTTAGTTATTTATTACTTTTGCTTACAGCTGATAAAAGCATTGGTAATATTGCCGGAACCATCTCTCAGAACGCTTTGTAATGCCCCAATCAGTCAATACTCATTGAGCCCTACTATTTGGAAAGAACTAGATTAAATACACTAAGAGTTAGAGGAAATTGTTTACTAGCATTTCGCCCCCCAAGTAGCTTGCAGTTTAATTAAGAAAACACACGTGCGTATGCACCCATGCTCACACACACACACACAGGGCATTCGCGAGTTAACAATGTGAAACACGTAAATGCGAAGTAACTTTTGTGAAAATTTGAGGAGGTTAGAGGTGGAGGTTATTAACGGTCAAAGATGGCCTTTTAAGTGAAGGGATTTTTGTCCTAGACATTGAAAGAAGGCCCCGAGATAATAACAGAAGCAAATGTCTATCGACCTTCTACACCATCTCAGGAATGCTACTCAGTCCTGTCCATGAAATGTGTCTTCTAATCCTGAAAACACTCTAGGATTGCATGACTTACATCCCCATTCTATAGATGAGAAAACTGAGGTAGAGGGTGGTTGAATCCCTTGGCTCCAATCCCAAGCCAGACAGTGTGGAGCCAGGACGAACACCTTACCTCAGAAGTCAGCTTCCAGAGGCCTCCACCTTAATCACCTCCCAGGTCTTCTGCATACTCAGAGAAGCCGAGAGACCATGGCAAAGCAGAATGACACTTCTGGAGGACTTCTAGGAGGACTTCAGTGGGGGGAATAAATGGTCCAGTACACATCATGTTCCAAGGAATTGATCAGAAGATATAGTTATAAATATAGGCCAGGGCCAGGGCGAAGACTTCAAAAGGCACCTTAAGGTGACGAGGTTTTTGTCCTAAGGCGGTGGAAAGTCACTGAAGATTCTCCAGTTCAGGGCTGGCAGAATGAAAGCCCTCCTTTCCAAGGCTTGTTCTGGCACAGAGGATAGAATGATTAGGTCCTGTAAGAAATGCTAACACCCATACGTTATTTACCTTCTGGCACCCCCTTTCATTTGTTATTCCTTCTCAAGTGTATGAAACCCGGATTTTACTTGTTTCTTCTCGATGCATAATTTTTTCTCTTTATCTTTTGAGTGAGAGCCTTAAACCACGCGTTGGTTGTTTCTTCTCTGAAACAGGGAGGCGGTGTTTGGATCTCGGAAAATTGTGAGAATCTGGATTCTCTGGGTCCGGATTAAATCTGGATATCAGTGCTCACCAACTGTAGGACTTGGGGCGAAGAGGTTAGCCCTCCTAGGCTTAAGCTTTCTTTTTCAAAAGTCAGGAAAACAGTAAAAGGATGAAATGAAAAAATGCAGGTGAGACTTTCAGCAAGGTAAGGACCCTCAAAATAATGACAGCCAGCACCGGTTTGCTGCTTCTGTGCCGAGCAGTGAGCAGTGGGCATGCTGAGAGAGGTCCCCTCAGGAATTCCCCCAAGCCCTTAGAGGTCCCTATGGCAACAAGGATCGACCAGGTGAGTTACCTCCCCCAGCTTCACAGAGCAAGTAAAGGATAGAGAAGGGATCTGAGCCCACTTGTTCTGATTCTGAAGTGTGCAATCCCATCTGTTATACCAGGTAGCCTCTCACCTGCTCCTGGCGGTTATTCGTATACTCCCCAAACAGTCTCATCTTTTAGAGGGACTCCCTGCCTCTTCTTCACTTCCTTCATAGCATAACTGCTCTGCATTTTACTGTCTTAAACAGTTTCCCCTCCACTATGTATGTCTGCTGATTCCAGGTCATTCTTCCTAAACTGCTTCGTCCACCACTCAAGATCTTTGAATGGCTTCCTGGCTTCCCATTACCAATAGAATAGCACAATAATCCCCTCGCATGAAAATTGAGATCCTCAAACAGTGTCCCTCTCTACTCCCTTGGACACAAACTCCCTCTATATCCAGTATGCTCTCTATTTCACTGCTCCAACATTCCTTGACTTTCTAATTGGTAAGTCTTAGCTTATGCCGTTCCTACCCCTAGGCATATCCTCTCTCCCTGGCCATTTCTGTCAAATGCCAGAGGGACATAGACACTAAATGCCTTAAGTCCTTTCGTGAAACGTAGCACGTCATTCCCACTAAATTAGAAGATCCAGAAAGGCAGTGGCTAAGTTTGTGTTGGTCACCATTAGTATAGTCCCAGTGTCTAGCCTGGTACATAATCAGACAGACAGGTACATACATACACACATATACGTATATACAAATACACACGCACACACATATACAATAAATGAATGAATAAACAATCATCTGGAGTTATGACAGCTAAATTAATTTACTTTAGGATTTCTTATTTCTCACCCTCAGAAGGGTCCCATAAAGTCTCCGTTTGCAAATAAAGAAGCTGAGCATCAGAGAATTTAAGAGCCTTGTCCAAGCACACTCAACTATCCACTAACCGATCCCAGAGTCTATATGACTCTAAAGTGATTCATACTCTCTTCAGCATGCTAGAAGGATTCTCTACATGCTACACCTTCCCATAGCAGCTGGCAGCATGCAGAAGGATTCCCCCTTCTCTGTCTCTGCTTACTCAGAGTTAAATAAGTATCCTAGACTTGAGGTCCTTCCAGATAACCCTCTTATTTTATATTTGATGATTCTGTATATCTGTCTGTGAGATCCAGAGAAGAACTCTTAAAGCCAAGACCCGTTTTTAACGTTTATTTATTTTTGAGAGACAGACAGAGTGTGAGTGGTGGAGGGGCAGAGAGAGGGAGACACAGAACCCAAAGCAGGGTCCAGGCTCTGAGCTGTCAGCACAAAGCCTGACGGGGAGCTTGAATGCACGTACCGTGAGATCATGACCCAAGCTGAAGTCGGATGCCCAACCAACTGAGCCACCCAGGCTCCCAAAGCCAAGACCCTTATACAAGATCATAGACTCTGCACACACACACATCTTTTTACCCCTGCATCCTCGCTTACCTAATTTCAGGCTTGAAAATGGAAAGCAAGTCTTCTTTCCCATTCTTTGTCATCACAGCAACTGTTTCAGTGCACCAACTCTCAGTGCGAAACCCATAGGAACTATCACTCTGAAAGCACCACACTGATATCTCAGGGAACCATAACTTCTTTTACTGATTTAAGTTTCTTTTCACCTTTCCACACCCCAAGGCTACAAAGCCAAACAAGTTGCATGAAGCTGGGGAATGGGTTGAAATCTTTGGAGATTAAGGTATTAAGGTCTTCCCTTCTTGGTGACAAACTTAGGACTCAGCCTTGATAGGAGCACCAGGTCTAGTAGAGGCCCTTAGATAGATAGGGAATGGCGTGTTAACCCAGTTATCGACCTAGGGCTGTGGGATGTGCTTTGGAGATATAAGCAGGCTTTAATCTAATACAGAGAAACAAGTAATCTTTAAATTATGGAGACCGTACAAAATGGTTCAAGAAGCAGGTCAATCAAATAGACCCAGCAAGTAACATCTGAGCACAGAGAGCATCAGAGAGCATCACAACGTGGCAGGTGGGTCAACTCAGATACAAATAGCTGACCGCCCAAAAGGCAGAGGCCATTGAGTATTTGACAAGAGATGGTGATTTTTTTGTACAACAAAAATCCATTAAGGACACAGGGAAAGAGAAAGACAGAAAGGAGGAGGGCAGCTCACTGGCAGGCACAAACATAATTACAGCTATTACATTTTTTTCCTAAAGTACTTACTTGTGGTGCCTCCAAACTAATGTGTTTTTATGTTGCAGCCTGTTGTGATTGGGGCAGGCTGCTTGACATTTGCAAGGTTCCATTGCTATTAAAAAGAATGATGTTATCAAGAGGAAAGCGAGGCGACAAAGCAAAATTAATTAACGCCGCCATCTAACAAAGCAAAATAAATTAAACGATGGTTGACTTGCATTGTGTACTTCTAAACGGTTACTGAGGGAAAACCAAAGCTTTTTAACTCCCTCTGCTCCAAGCTGAGCGCTGTAGCAGAGTGGGCTTCACTGCAATTGAAGGACCCTGTTTGCTCCGTGCTTGCACACAGGCAAGCAAAGAGGCAAGCCATTCATATCCTTCGGTGATAAATCTATTGCTATTGCCTTCTTTGTGGAAGGCAGCAGATGAAACATGGGAGGGAAAGCTTGCCTTACATCTGTACTGTCTTCAAGCACACTTAAAAGAAAGACGATTGGGTTGGCCACACATCTAACAAAAAAGGGGACAATACAACTGATAACTTTTAAGCCAATTGGAATTCACCATGTTTTCAGATTCCTTGGGTTCTGGGATCACAGTGCTCCACCATTTTGCACATGTTGGTGGACCAGTAACAGCCAGAACAAGTTGCTCAAAGCTACCACAAAACCACAGTGGTTTTCTAGAAAAGTCCTTGATGGCATAGAAATGAATAGTGTCATAAGTCAGTCATGAACGGAGACTTATAGAGTCTGACCAGAAATCTGCTACATATGCAGAGGGACATAAGATAAATATAAACCCCTGCCCTCAGGGGCTTCTAGTCTGGTGGGAAAGGTGAGATTTGTCAGGCTCAACAAACAGAACAAAGGCATCAGATATACAAATATGCGTACAGAGCAAGACAACTGTACTGATGCACTTCGAGAGAGACACAAGTAGATAGTTATATTGCCAGATCTAATAGAGGGTTCACATTTTTGGAACTAACATACTGTTTCATATTTCCTACCTATTTCATATTTCTTAAAAGCAATTTAGTCTATATGATAGTATTTGATCATCACAACACAGCTGAATACACAAATGAAAGAATTTAGAATTGGGGCAACCATTAATATTCCCATTTTATGGGGGATTAGTCATAGGCATAGGGAGGTGAAGCTACCCATGAGATCAACAAACTAGCACTTGGCTACAATCATGCACAAACTGCTGACTTGTTATAAAATTTAAATATCAGTGAGAAGAGGGAGGTCGCCATGAGCTGACAATGTCAGGATATTTTGCAGAAGAGAGAGATGCCTGGAGCAGGAGACACACAGTACTCTAAAGGCAATGGACACAGGCAACCATAAGATCTCTCCTTGCCCTGGGGTTCCAGACTGGGGGAGCCATCCTTAGAGAGATGGTACTAATCAGAGGTTATCATCTGCTGCCTACAATAGACAAGGAAGGTTTTTAAACACCGCAAAAGGTATAACGGGTGCCCATTTTTTATCAGTCATCAAATAGCTGTGATTACTTAATAGGTAACATATACATTTCACAGAGAGTAAATTTCCAAGTAAAAAACGTACCCGTAAATATTGTCACGTTAATAAGAGGGAGCTTTTCTTAAAGCCCGTACAAATGACCTCAAACCAAAGCTTACCCATGTCTTCATTCCTGAGGATATGTACACGCCAGCCCATTGGTATCCATTGTACCTACTGCCAAAGTAACACTACCTTTTAGGGGAACTTATTTTCGAAGGCTGTCATGCAAGGAAACAAGCTGTAGAGTTTCAATTGCCCTACTGGGAAATTTCTAGAGTTTATTTATAACAAATAGACTTCTTATGCTTATTGCAATCATGGAAAAAAATAGACACATAGTACTTCCAAGTGTGTAGGTTTTTACCTATAGCCAGTAAATCAATTGTTGCTCGAAGAGAGCAAACAGAGATCAGAAGATCTGAACATTAAGAGACAGATTATCATTGCTAAGTGGCACTCATTAAGATCAACCCATCTGACAGTGTCTTTTAGGAGTTAAAATTTCAGCATAGGTCATGCTTTCCAGAAACTTGTTTTCTCAAGCAAATATATGTGTATACATTCCATCTCGGACTGTTATCTTCATGTGCGTATACATCAAACATGCAACATAAATCATGTCTGTATTTCTGTACTTGTTTAAATCCATTTCTGTCATTTGGTCTCATTTTCTCTCCTTCTGGGAGAGATTTTTTGTACTAAAATGCATTAAGCTTATCAAATCATTAAAATTTTGGTTTAAGGAGATACAATGATTCTTTTTTGTCAAGCCAGTCTCTCTATACGGTATGGGGTTTAAAGTCAGAAGACAAAATGTGACCTAGTGTTGACATTTTTAGTTCCTAATTTAGATATTAAAATGCCTTGGTTGAATTACCTGTAAAATGGAAATAAATATTCTAAAGAATTCCTTAGTGGTTTATACAATGAAACATTTATAAACATCACAGGAAAATGTAAAATAATATTAACAAAGCATTTGTCACTCAGATGCTAACTATGTGTCTCCAATATTTTCATATTCTCAAATGGAAGATAGTACATATTTCTATTTCATGTTTATTTCTATTTTTATTACATTGAGAATATTATGTAACATTTCAATGATTATATTATTTTATAATTACATTTTGCTTAGCCAAAGGTTACAATCTACTAGTCTTATTTAAATGTAGAGACTGTACTTTAAAGAGGCCAATTGTTCATTGGTAGGGGAAATTGCCCTGGAATTTACAATAGATTTACTATAACCCACCAAATAGAAAGCTGGCTTGTGCTTAGCAATGCTTTACCCCCATCAAAGTAGCTCAACAGTATCTTGTACATGAATTCATTCAAGTGTACATGCACTTATAGACTTTTCTACAGTACATTGTATAATGATGTCACTCACTCATGAATTCATTTAACAAGTTTTAATTGAGTGTCTATTATGAACTGTGACTTGCATCGTGTATTAGTTTCCTAAGGTTGCTAATATAAATTACAAAAGCAGTGTCTTAAGACAACAGAAATCCATTCTATCACAGTCCTGGAGGCCAGAAGTCCAAAATCAGGATGTCAGCAGGACCATGCTCCCTTTAAGTCTCTGGGTGGAATCCTTCCCTGCCTTTATCATATCTCCTGGCGGTGGCCATGAATCCTTTGGCATTTTTAGGTTTGTAGCTGCTTTGCTCCAATATCTGTGTCTGTTGTTACACAGTATTATCATTGTGTGCCTTCATGTGGCATCTTCCTCTTACAGAGACACCTGTTATATTGGATTAGGGCCCATCCTAATCAAGTTTAACTTCATCTTACTTCATTACACGTACAAAAAACGAATTCTATTTCCAAGAAAGGTACATGTACAAAAAACATCTTACTTCATTACATGTACAAAAAACGAATTCTATTTCCAAGAAAGGTAACATTCGCAGATACCAGGGTTTAGGACTTCAACATATTTGGGTGGGGGGGGGGCGGAGAGAAGACATAATTGAACCCACATTACAAGGGTAGAAGACTGAGTTATACAGACAGAGCTAGCATTTTTCCTTAGTTGATGAACTATGTGATATTTGGATATACAAATAAGTATACAAGAAGATATTTTAAAATAATTATGCATAAGTAATTAATATCAATTGTAAGAAGTTCAGTGAAAGAAAAGCACATGTGAAATGGTGATAAAAGTAATAAATGACAAGAATGTACATTATTTGTCCAGCATGTAGTACTCATATCAGGGAAGAGTAATCTGTTATTATAGGATGCTCTAAGTCTGGAATCATATTAGGCAAGAGTAAGTCATCATTTTAGGATGGTCTAAGGTCTAGGATGTCTAAGTACAGAAGGATGAACTAGTTGATTACTCCAGGCTCTTTTTAGCCCAAGTATTCATTGATTTTTAAAGTTTATTTATTTATTTATTTATTTATTTAGAGACAGAGAGAGAGCTGGGGAGGGGCAGAGAGAAAGAGGGAGACAGAGAATACCAAGCCAGATGCAGGGCTCCAACTCATAAACCGTGAGATCATGACTTGAGCCGAAATCAAGAGTCGGACACTTAACCGACTTAGCCACCCAGAAGCCCCAAATATTCATTGATTTTTGAAGTAAAGCAGAACTAAGAATGTTACCATCACTAAGAAATACATAACCACACAGAAATAAAGATCCCCAAGCCAGTATAGTTTTAGAGGGTGGAGATTTTGTGGAATTTATGCTAATAAAGAAACAGTGTTACTGGTAAAAATATTAAGTTTAAAATATTTTGGGGTGCCTGAGTGGCTCAGCCAGTTGAGTGTCCAACTTTGGCTCAGGTCATGATCTCACAGATCGTGACATTGAGCCCCATGTCAGGCTCTGCACTGACACTGAGGAGCCTGCTTAGGATTCTCTCTCTCTCCCTTCTCTCTCTCTCTCTCTCTCTCTCTCTCTCTCTCTCTCTCTCTACCTCTCCCCAGCTCATGCTCTCTCTCAAAATAAATAGAACATTTTAAAAGATATTAATGATCACATAAATTGAGAACATTTGTCCTAAGTTTGGGACAAGCAGCAGAGCAAACTCATTGAAATGGACATTCGTGCTATCTCTGTCCTAATTTCCAAAGTAAATATCAGTGCCAGGTTCCTGAAACCTAGACTGCTCATGTGCACTATCATAATACTGAGAGTCTTCAATGATTCCTGCATATTTGCTTAGCTTCTCTTTGTCCCTGGTGAGTTACAGGTAGGACTGCTAACTCTAAATGAATCTATTTCTCAATATAGCCTATTGACTAGTTGAGAGCTAAATATGTTCACTCCTGGTTTCTTCCCTTCCTGGAGAAATGCAAATTTGGTTGTTGTAACTCACTGTTACTCACTGTTTGCTCACTGTTTCTGGGAAAGATCATGGAATAGAGCATGTGATAATATATGTTTGAAAAATATAAGGTATTATGCACACTTCTATTAGTATTGTCTTGGTCCCATGCTTTCACATTTATATATTCTTTCATCTTCAATAAAGAACAGACAAAACTATCATTACTGTGTCTTTAAAATTTTTCAATAAAATAATCTAATATTAATAATTCATCAATGCTTCTCATGATATCTTTCTTTCTAACTGCACCCAAAGATTTAAAACTCTACAGGCTTGAAAATGCAGGCAACAAATATGTTATGTTAATTACATATTTGAATTAATCCCTTAATTCAGCCCTATCTCATACTTGGATTTCTAGTTTGCTTTTTACAAAATGTCACTCTTTGGGGAGCTAATTATTATCAGTGATTGGTTTTTCCTGCATAAACTATTTTCTAATCAGAGTAACTTTGGGATATAAAGAATGCTTATGTCCTATGAAAATGCATCTGTTTATGGGACCTACTTAACAGGAAAATCAGGTTTCAAGCTTGACTGAGATAAGTTTTCAAAGGCTCCTTTTGTTAATTGATTGATTTTGATAAGTCTATTTGATTTATGGTTTAGGCCTATGTATTTTGGGAGAGGATTCCTCCCCCTTTCAAAATGCATGTGCACAGCTACCCTGTAGTGAGTTAGTGAAAGGTGTCCACTTATACACAGCAGAAGAGGGGTGTAATGAATCAGAAAGGGATGTGTTTTATGCAGTAAGCACTTTCCACACTCCTTCCTGCACTGCTACATTTATGCTGAAATGGTCCATTTATTTTAATCCTAAATAGGGTCCCTAGACAAGAGCTGAGAATGGAAGTGAAGTAAAAGGAAAAAGAAAAGGATTTCTATTTCAGAACAAACTTAATTCAGAATAAGGAAAAAAACAAAACCACAACACTCATTTAGCCCTTGGTAAAATTGAATTTTTATGGTACCTACTCTTTCCTACTCTAGGAATTTGCTTTCAAAGCTTCTCCCTTACCCTCCGATCTTGATGGGCTTGCAACTAAATAAATCATTCTTGTTCTCTCATCACACATAGGTTTCCATTGCAGTTCTGCATCTTGGAAGAATGATGGAAGGCCAAATTAAAACCATATGTTTGAGGTACAGACCTTGATTTTTGGGTTCTAAAATGTGGGTGTCAACAGCTCCTACAAATAGAACTTATATTCACCCCATGAGGGTCCATGTACAGGGCCAGGAGGACTGCCTTCCACAGCCCCTGCTAAACCAGCCCAAATCACAGTCAGAAGAAGGTTAGTCGAGATAGAAATTCAGAATGTTAGTGGTGTAAGCCACCAGCCCTCTCTGTACTGTCCAGGAAAGTTAAAAACAAACAAACAAACAAACAAACAAACAAACAAACACACTTGCCCAATTAATATAGGTAGATGGGGATAAAACACAGAGCAGATTTAGGCCCTGGTTGTGCCTAACTGCCTAAATGCCATACATACTTGTACCGAAGTTATAATAAATTGCCTCCAGCTACTCAGTGGTTAACTACTAAAATGTGGTCATTGTTGTGGCTAATTGGGAAGTAAGGTAACTAATATCCCTTACCTTTATAACAGCATTTGTGCATGAAGTAGACATTTGTCATTTTGGTCTTCCCAGCACATAAACTCATTCCTATCTTGGAAGAATCTTCATTGTGAAAGTCTTTGTGGAAGGAAGTCATACTTTCCTATATACATTAAAAATGGGGCCAAATGCTCTATTTCCTCACCCTGAGAGTTAAGGTGCAGGCATGTGACCTAGAGTAGAATAACTGGATACTTCCAGAAAGAACTTTGAAACCAGAATAAATGATATTAAGATAAAGTGAGAGTCAGAATCCATGAGTAGTATCAGCAGATAGCAGTGAAAGTAGTGACATAGTTTTGAGTGGTGGTAGTTGGAATGTCCAGAAATACTGGTAGAGAAAGTGCCAAGGGTTGTCTCAACAAGGCTGCCTCTTCAGTATAACACTTTCGTTTCTATCACTATGTCTTTCTTGTTTTCTGCTAACTTTATGGGCCTTCCAATTATTTCTGTGGGCTGCGAAATAATGTTCTAACAAGTTAGTTCTTAGACTTAGTGTAGTCATGTTGTATTGCTTCCATTCAGGAAACCAGAGCATGAGTTGTAGAAAACAGAACCTCGGAAATACGTGAGGAGCAAAACATTGGTTGCTTTGTCCTAGTTGAGGCAAAAGGCAGTCAAAGTCTTACCAATATTCCAGAACAGTAATACAAGGCAAATACTAAATGCCTGAGGTTATTGGAAGCAAACTCAAAGTTCTACTCTGTTGGCTGGTCAATTAAAATGGCAATTAAATTTCCAACCTTACCATTTCTTAGTAAAAATAAGGGCATTGATTAGTGATGAAGAGAATGCCTAGAATTTGAAAAGCATCTTGAAACCACAATCCCCATGAAAAGTATTTGCCTGAAGAGGCATCTCCTTGTCTTATATGGTGATTCTCCATTCAAGAAGGGAGCCAATGCTAATGGCCCAGTTCCTTTAATATGTCCGTATCTGTAGTCAAAACAAAGCCTAGCATGCACCAAGGAGCCAATTAATGGCAAAAATGAGCAGGATTTATCTGATATACACCCAATTATTCTTGGATTTGTCTGTCTAGATTATTGAAAATCTGTCTAATGAATGCTGGAGTATATTTTGAGTATGCTAGAACAAGAAGAAACAAATACAATTGTAAAAACAACATGACATCTATCTATGACAGTGGTGAGTATGTAAGGTCCACACTAAGCAATATTATGATAGCCAACTCTAAGCAAAGGCAAATTGCCAAAGATGTATCGGTTTAATATAGAGAAGAGAGTTCACATGTAAGTGACACCATACACTATTTGTCTTTCTAGTGGTTTATTTTACTTAGCGTAAAGTCCTCTAGGTCCCATCATGTTGGTGCAAATGGCAGGATTTTCTTCTTTTACTTGCTGAATAATATTCCATATAGATGACATACTATATATATATATATATATATATATATATATATATATATATATACACACACACACACATATACATATATATACACACGCATACATACATACATAACACACATATATAGTGATCACTAAATATATATATATATATATATATATATATATATATATGTATGTATAATGGAATACATACTACTCAGCCATAAAAAAGAAGGAAATTTTGCCATTTATGACAATGTGGATGGATCTAGAGGGCATTAAGTATGTCAGACAGAGAAAGACAGATACCATATGATTTCACTTGTATGTGGAATCCAAAGAAACAAATGAATAAATAAAATAAAACAAAAACAGACTAATAAATATAGGGAAAAAAATTGATGGTTGCCAGAGGGGGTAGTAGAATTGGACAAAATAAGTGAGAGGGATTAAGAGGTACAAACTTCCAGTTTTAAAATAAATAAGTCATTGAGATGTAAAATACAGCATAGGGAATATAGTCAATTGTATTATTATAGTTTTGCATGGTGACAAACATTTCATAATGTATATAATTGTAGAATCTCTATGTTGTACGCCTACAAGTAATATAATATTGTATGTCAACTGTACTTCAGTAAAAAAGGCATTTAAAATATCTTGTATTAATAATACAGTATTGTATACTTAAAATTTGTTCAGAGTAGATCTTAAGCATTCACACACACACACACACACACACACACACACACACGTACACTAAGTTATGTGAGGTGATGAATGTGTTAACTATCTTGCTAATCATTTCAAAATGCACATGTATACCAAATCATCACATTGTACCCTTTAAATATATACAATGATATTTGTCAATTACTCCTCAATAAAATTAGAAAAGAAAAAGGAAAGAGAGTTCAATCATTTTAGAGGATAGGAATGTGGAACTAGAATTTCATGTTAGCTTCTTGCCACCACTCCCAAATAAGGAGAAATAAATCAGGGAGAAAAAGCCAGCATTTTTTTACTTTATTTTATTTTATTTTTTAATATATTAAATTTATTGTCAAATTGGTTTCCATACAATACCCAGTGCTCATCCTAAAAGATGCCCTCTTCGGGGCGCCTCGGTGGCGCAGTCGGTTAAGCGTCCGACTTCAGCCAGGTCACGATCTCACGGTCCGTGAGTTCGAGCCCCGCTTCGGGCTCTGGGCTGATGGCTCGGAGCCTGGAGCCTGTTTCCGATTCTGTGTCTCCCTCTCTCTCTGCCCCTCCCCCGTTCATGCTCTGTCTCTGTCTGTCCCATAAATAAATAAAAACGTCGAAAAAAAAATTAAAAAAAAAAAAAATAAAAGATGCCCTCTTCAATATCCATCACCTACCTTCCCCTCCCTCCCACCCCCCATCAACCCTCAGAAAAAGCCAGCATTTTTAAACAACACTTTAATGGCCACTTCTCTATTTCCTGTAACTCAACAATTCATATGTGCATTCCATAATTTTAATAGAGTGGAAGGTGTCCATCGTGTCTTATGCCAAGTGGACAGCCTTTAACTACTAAGTGCAAGGTGATACTAATCACCCAAGGACCAGGATCACTGTGGGAATCAAAATGGTATAGGAATTCAAAATGTGGGAATTCACAAAGGTATTTGGTAGCAGTTAATTGATCATAGGATCCATACAACAAAAATAGATGAGTAGGCACTATAGAACCTAGAATTCTATAGTAAATTTATGTTTGTTTCAGCAAATAATTATTTTCTCTTTATAAATAGCTTTTAACCTGCAACTAACTGGGCCCTGTTGGAAAGTGAACAACTGATCTTGGGATATCAAGTAACCAGACAATCTGAGTTGACTAGTAAGACCTGGAAGTTATATGCTTCATTTGTTCACAAATTCACTTCTTCCCAGAAACAGTCTGTCATTAAATCAAGGTATATAAATAGATACAAACAATCACAAAACATACATATACATATATATATATATATATATATATATATATATATATATATATGATATTGGAAGTGAACAGGTCAGGAAGATACAAGGAAGTCTCATATACATGTTGGTCACACTCCCAGAATATCTACTCCTATCACAATTCTTCACTCTCCTAAATGACTGATGGCCTCTTGGGGAATTTCCTAGGAACATAAAAATATTTTGGGTTCAGCAGATAGGCAGTGATGTTGACTCTAGACAAAATGTCTTCTATAGAGTTTTAGCCACATTCAGAAGTGACCTGAGATGACTGTGTAGAAGGGAAATACATTGAGTTTAACCTCAGTGATTGCATCTCAGCCGCTTTACCTGCAGAAGAGAGATTACTTGGGGATAAGATTCTGCATTGATTCATTGGCAATAATTGATGTTTACCAGGTGTTCTAGAACAGGATTAGAGAACTGGCAAGGATCTAACAGTAAAGGTATGTGAGTGGGCCTCATAGAACGGACCCCAAATTTGGAAAATATGTATATTTCCATATACATATGGAAATGGTGCTAAAATATCCCCTAAAGGAACATGTGGACATAAACATTGGACCTCCCTTGTGGGATCTTGTCAACTCCCATTTCCAACCACTCCAGTGTTTATCTTATGAACAAAGGAACATAGTGGCATTGCTAGAGGCTAGACACAGGCTCAATAATACGGATTTTAAACTTCACCAACATGGTTACCCTACCTCCCAATGAGCAATTTTCAGCAAGCCATAGCAGAGCCAAAGGTCCGTCTTTGATATCACACCTCCAGGGCACTAGCAACATGTTGATTTTATTTAACTCCATTCGCTTATGATCAGGATAATAATTTGTTCTTACAAAAATATAGGTTTGTGGACTTTAATTTGTATTCTCTCCCATCGTTGCCCTGTAAACAACATCACCCATGAACCTATGGAGCATGTTGTGCACAATCATAAAACATAGACTTCCATGCAGGAACTTGCTTTACAGCTGAAGAACTGAAGCGATTGGATGATGCCTATGGAATTCAAGGTCTTAAAACATATCATCAACCAGGTGCAGATGGCTTTAGAATGGTGACATGATCTAAGACTCAGTTTAAACAAGACACGGTACAATTTTTTCAATGGGTAAGAATATAGGTGGGCAAAATCCAAAGGATTCAAGTGTGGATATTCACTCTCGGGGAATGATCTATTTAAGGGATTTTTCATTTGGCTTTCTCAGCTCTGAGCTCTTCCAAATTTAGAGACTTTAGTAACCAAGAAAGAACTTCTTTCACTGATAGAAGATAATGCTTTTAAGTTAGAATCTGTAACTGCTACTTAGACATTTCAGAGTCTTCAACTCATGAGTGCACAAGCTAAAGCGTAATGCTAGCTATATTGTTGTCTTCTGTTATTGACATTGACTACCAAGGGGAATTAGGATTGTTGTGTACAGTACACGGGACATATAAATAGAATCCAGTGGAGCCTTCAGGGTATTTCATCATCCTACCTTGCTCTATGGCCAAAGATAATGGATCATGATAATCCCAAAAAGAGAGGATCACCAAGATTTGGGTTTCCATACTCGGAAAGAAATCTGGCCAAATGAGGCACTAGGCAGAGGCAAAGAGAACATAATTAATGTGAAAAAGGAATGTATCAAACACCAGCTATAGCTCCTTGCCTGTTATCCACAATTTCTAGAACTTTTATCCATAACTTCTCTTTCTTGCGAATGTGTACTTTTCTGTATCTTAATTTCCCTTTTTGTTTCTATCTATCTCCTCACAGTTGTATATAGAATATGTTGGCTGTTGATAATTTTACAACTTATTCCATAGGTTTAATAATATTTAACCAGGATCGTGAGAGAATAAGGGAAGGGATGGCCATCACCTGGAAGGTAACAACTGGGTGCAATAAGAGAATATTGATGAAAATTTGGGATATCAGTTTTGGGGGAAGAACAAGGGAATATATTTTAACTGCAAAAATGTAACTCAGCTGTCCACATCCCTGTCCATTTTCTGAACCCAATTCTTCACTCATCTGTTAGTTCTGTAGATTACCTGAAATTTTTTTTCTGCTTAAGTTAATGAGAGTTGGTGTCTACATTCTTTAGCTAAAGCCCTTCACTAATACATAGGCATGCTAATAAGGGGTCCAGTATTCCTACATCTGCACCAGTAGGTATTAGAAAGAAAAATATCTAATGCTATGATTAGAGGGAGAAAAGATGGAAATCTTGTGTTTCCGGTTTTGCTTTGTTTTTTACTGTATATTTTTTGAAGAAACATAAATGGCATAACCAATTACATTCTTATTAGTGGATATTTGTAGTGTATGCCTAACAACCTAATGGGCAGCAAAACACAGAGTAGGGGAAATAGTGGGAGTAGAATACGGGTTATAGAAAACAGTGAATGTTCACATCAGAATGGAAGAGATTCACAACTGGCTGGAAGCAAGGTCCAAATATAACAAGATGAAATGTAGTAAATATGAATACGAAACATCATATGATTAAAATGCAGGTGCACAGGGGCTCCTGGGTGGCTCAGTTGGTTAAACGTCCCACTTCAGCTCGTGAGTTTAAGATCCGTGTTGGGCTCTGTGCTGACATCTCAGAGCCTGGAGCCTACTTTGGATTCTGTGTCTCCCTCTCTCTGTCCTTTCCCTGCTTGTGCTCTGTCTGTCTCTCTCTCTCTCAAAAACAAACATTATTTTTTTTTAAATGCAGCTGCACAGATATAAAATGTTGTGGGGGTTGGGGCGCCTGGGTGGCACAGTCGGTTAAGCGTCAGACTTCAGCCAGGTCACGATCTCGTGGCCCGTGGGATCAAGCCCCGCGTCGGGCTCTGGGCTGATGGCTCAGAGCCTGGAGCCTGTTTCCAATTCTATGTCTCCCTCTCTCTCTGCCCCTCCCCCGTTCATGCTCTGTCTCTCTCTGTCCCAAAAATAAATAAACGTTGAAAAAAAATTTTTTAAATGTGGGGAGAAAAAGGGAAAGAGATTTTGGCTCATTACAGTGTTTTTAAAGAAATATCGGGCATTCAAATCGAATAAGCCCTGAATGTGTCAAC
This sequence comes from Puma concolor, assembly GCF_028749965.1. Taxonomy (NCBI): domain Eukaryota; kingdom Metazoa; phylum Chordata; class Mammalia; order Carnivora; family Felidae; genus Puma; species Puma concolor. The sequence goes on from NC_141671.1 coordinate 20,075,431, forward strand.
ACCCTACCTCTCCCCTTCCCAAGTTGCTTGCTACTTGAATATCTGTTCTCTCAACAAGCTTCTCAAGTGACTTCCTCAGAAAGCATAGTGGTCAAGAAAATGTCCATTTATGTTTCCTGAGATTCTGGCTTAAGAAGCACAATCTTACATCCCACTGTTCATAGGAAGACAAATTTCTGCCCACCTCTCTCTCTTCCTTCTTGTCCTTCTCCTCCTCCTCCTCTTTCTCCTCCTCCACCTCCTCCTCCTCCTTCTCTCTCTCTGTCCCTCTCTGTCTTTGTCTCTGTCTCTCTCTCTCCCTCTCTCAAGATTTCTGTCAGAATTGGCATGGAGTCCTGACATTTTTCTTGGCAGAAAGTGATGCTTGTTAAGATTTTGGAGTGCTCTTGCTTCTACCCCTGGTGGATTGGATCTCATTCTTCAAAAACACCATGTCCTTCTGTGGACTCCTTTCTCTGGAAGAACCCCTGGCCCCCCACCCTCCACTGGCTTCATGATGGCACTATCAGCACAAAATATCATGGCAATCACTGGCGTTTATTGTTCTTCTACTAAAATATTTATTGTCTTCTAACAGAGACTTCCCCCCAAAGTGGCTAAAGGGGTTATTTCTATTCGACAAAGGAAGTACCTTATTCTAATATATTATCTGTACTAACTCCATTTGGGTAGGGTCCAATAGTTTTCCAGTTTTTGTTTCTCTTATTCTTCTCCGCCCATTACCCCACTAATCTGACCTCAGCCCATCTCTCAATGGACCTTTAACACTGAAGCTTTTATTTCCTATCTTCTGGGTAGGAAGTTTACTGTGGAATTGTCTCATGCCCATGATCCAGAAGGGAAGTAAAAATTGGCAGAGAGAGAAAGTAAACTGAAGTAAAGGGCAACGCATTTGCCACAGAAGCCTCAGAGGACCCCACCATCTTATGAGGCACTCTGAGTTGGGATGATCCTTCACGGTTGTCTCAAATTGAGAAATAGGAACTAAACCTTTGTAACCCCCACCCCCTACATGGAATGATCATTAGAAGCAGACTATTCCCAGGAAGGGGGGGATAACCTTGGTTAAAGTAGTTCTCTTCAGCTGACAGAAGTACCAGGAGAAGGATGTGTCTGAGATATCAGAAACCAGGTCCATTGGTTCCATCCAGCTCATTGATGAATGAGCATCTCATTCCTGAAGGGGATGTCTGACTAGCACAACACAGCATCTACTACATCCGGAATCCACAGCCCCAATACCCAGGTGTGGAGATACTGTCTGCAGAGCCATGGGTGAACCAAATTTCTTCCCACCGCAATGAAACTCAGGGTTTCAGCACTCCTTTTATTAGAATGATTCCATTCTAATTCTGGAAAAGGCTCAAGTCCCCTAATGAGGAATGTTTCAGTCAGCTTTCTTCAAGTAGCTCTGTTTTGCTTTCCTCTAACTTCTGAAAACGTTCAGCCAAGGTATGTTACAGCAGTGAGAAGTCCTTAGAGATGACCTCGCCCAAAGGTCAAAGATGCTCAAAGACATAAAACACTTTCCCCAAAGTCATACATCTATTGAGTGCTAGAATCAGAACTTTAACCTTAGTTGAGTGTTCTTTGTCCTCCCAGAAAACATGGCTGTGGTACTAATGCCTTCATATGCAACTCACTAAGTTCAGAGGGGCATGCCCTCTCTTCTCAATGAGGCTGCAAATGGAGACATTTCTTAAACTTTTTTATAAGAAAACATGTAAAACAATGGGAGAAATAATGAAAGCTCATCTCTGCTAAAAGTTTCACTCAACCACTTTATAGAGTTAAACACTAATATATTTTCCAGTTCTTTCATACTGCACACTGGTGATTTTCTGGCTATAAGTTATAACAAAGTTTATCATTCAAATGGCCCCCTAAAGTGCAAGTTGTCTTAGAGGAATAAATAGTGTCTCATATGTCTGTTTTTCTGGTAAAGGAGAGAGAGAGAGAGAAAAAAAAAAAAAAAGAAAACTGAATAATATGACAAGAGAAACAGGAGGAAAAATTAAAAACACAAGTAGCAGTGGTTTTAGCCTCAGTGGAAAACACACATTTATTGGGAAGAATTCTCAGCAGGAACAGTAGAAATCTTACATTTTCTAGTTCAATTACAACATCAGGATCTTAGATATTGGTAAGAGGCTTGTTTCCAAGAACTTTGATGCTGAATCAATACGGTCCTAAGTGATGCATTAAAAGTACTGCAGAAAATGTCCTACCATTATTAATAAATTGTTCCACAGCTTCCCATGTATTTTTTCTTATACATTTTTAGTCATTGTTTAAATTACTGTTTTGCTGAAATGAAATCATGAATGTTGGGGATTTAAGAAAAATAATGTTGCAATTTATAAGCCAGACAGTCTGGCTGCTCAGTCTACAGATTTCTACAGAGGCATGAGATGAACCATCAACTTATGATACACAATAGATTCTCCTAGAAAATTCTCAGATCAGCAATTTGTTATTGAAATGCACTGTGTAGTTCTTTGAATTCAAATTTGAGAACACTATCCAGATGTCAGCTGAATGTGTTTATTTATTGCTTTTAATGGGCTTTTGCTGTGCCAGGCAATACTCTCCTGTCTTAGATGCTGTTTGGCCTTTGGCAAAGGAGTGAATCTATTCTGCTTAATACCCAGCACATTAGGAAGTATCCCTCAGTCTTTCCAAAACTCCCTGGGTCTCTCCTGATGACATCTCTTGTTATGAAATGAGGCTTTTCACCCCATAATTATAAATTGTCCATAATTACAAGGCTTAGAAGCACATGTCTGTAAGAATCACATGTGTCTAAGAAATATATTGACTGGAACCTCTCATGGTATCTTTGCAGTAATGTGGAGGAAGGACCCTGAACCCCTTCCCCAGACTTTGAGCAGAGATAACATATGTGAAGTGCTTTAATACGACATTATGTATATATGGTAGTAAGCACTGAATAAAATGATTTTTCAGAAACAAAGAGCAGAATATAGATAGATGCATCCATGTTGGCTGAAGATCTATCCTTCAAAAGTATTGTTCAATGGGGCTCCTTGGTGACTCAGTTGGTTAAAGGTCTGACTATTGATCTTGGCTCAGGTCATGATCTCTTGGTTCCTGAGATAGACCACCACATTGGGCTCTGCACTATCAGTGGGATTCTCTCTCTCTGCTGTCCCCCACTTGCATTCTTCCTCACTCTCTGTCTCAAAATATAAAGTAAACTTTAAAAAAAAAGAAAAGTATTGTTCAATGGAAAGAGGTCACTCTGTGAGGGCTCTAGTGATATGCCACAGGAAATCTATATATATTTGGGCATCATAATTGTGATTTCTGATAAAATATGTTTTGAAGGGATCCAGGATGGACTATTTAGCCATCACTCTCTCTTCTACCAGCCTTTCACAAACAGATACTAGGAATTTTACGTTGTTACAGGAAGTTGACCTTAAAAAGAAAAGTTAGCAGGTTAAATACATTGACAGAGAGAATGGTAAAGTTAATCCCATAGCTAGTTTGGCTTGGAGGGAGCAAGAAGTATTAAAATGTTTTGCATAGAATACACAAAGACGGGAAAAATATTTTTTACGCCCTTTAGGAAAGGTTGATTACAGCTGGTCTTGATTTCTGACAAATGCACCAGCCTAATTCTTGTTAATTCTATTAACATAGTTCTGTTTAATGTATCATAGAATACATTAGCGGCCACCTGTTTCAATCTTCCATTTCATGGATGAAAACAGTGAGGTTTAGACTTACGAAAGGTCACTTAATCAACCTAAGTGGGTACAGTTACCCTTACAATCTTGTCATACCTTAATTTATACTTCCCCAACCATCCATGTTGCCCACTTACAAAGAAGGTCTCTTTGTCGTGGAGGCTGACAATTAACTAAGAGCAAACAAGTCAATTCTGAATTTATGTTTGAAGGCACACAACTTCATCTTATACCTTGTGTTTTATTTATACTTTATAAGTGTGTAATTATACAATTACTCTATGTCTGTATTATTTATACAAAGAACCAGTGGTCAGAAATAAAAGACCATAGACTATTCTATAGATCAATCCTACTGAAGAAATGTGAGACTAGCTAATGTCATCCACAATGAACAAGAGGCAAAGTGGGTTGCTTGCGTGGCTCAGTCAGTAGAACGTTCAACTCTTGATTTCGGCTCAGGTCATGATCCCAGGGTCATGGGATTGAGCCCTATGTTGGGGGCTCAGCGTGGAGCCTGCTTAAGATATTCTCTCTCTCTCTCTCTCTTTGCCCCTTCCCACCTCTAAAGAAGAAGAAGAAGAAGAAGAAGAAGAAGAAGAAGAAGAAGAAGAAAGAAGAAGACGAAGAAGAGGAGGAGGAGGAGAATGGGTTATTGAGGATCCCACGTGAAGAGAACTATTACATCTTACTTTGTTATGCCCCATCCAGACTTTAAGTTCCCTGCCAAAGTAAATCTCCAACTTAATTTGTGTCAGGAAATTAGGAGGCACTGCTATCTCCATTATACAGGCAGTAAACTGAGGCATTGAGCAGGAAGAGCATTTGCCTGGGGAGACATTACTCAGGCAAGGTCAGCAGAATGCACTATTCAGAAACAGGAGGAAGTGTAAATGCTTACTGGGACTGTAATGAGTCTAGACAGAAAGGTTTCCTGGCAAGGGTGATGTGATCTTAACAGAGACTTTCTACCATAAGTCCAAGGAGAGGAAGTTTTCTGGCTTCAGAAAAGAGACAGGGACTCTTAGTGGCTCTGAGAGTAATTCGATAGAAATGTTGTTTGGGGACAAGAGGCTTTGAAGAAAATTTTATGAATGAAAGAGTTACTTGCCTTTGGGTTGCTAGCAATTTAAAATGATGAGATCCCAGAATTTCAGCTTTTAATAATGCTAGTGAATGTCAATTTTGTCACTTCCTTTTGACCTTATTAATAGTAAATTATTTCCTATTTCAATTCAATTCATGGAACATCATTTGACATCTTCCATGTTCCAGGCCTATTTGATATCCTGGAAATTCAAAGATGCAGAGATCTCAGGAAGCCTTGGACCATGACAAACGCACAGCCTGTGCCCTCAGAATATGCTACAAGTTTCTCATAAACCAATTGTGTTTAAAATTCTAAAACTGGAAAAGAAAATAAAGCACGGGTGTGTAGCGAAGTGCTACACGAGTGTTGGAAAATGGGAATGACTCCTACTAGGGATGTAAAATAACGTGTCTTAAAAGGCAACCGAAGGCTGAATTGGCAAAAATGAATAAATTCATTCATGAGAAAGGAAGGTGTAGCAGAGGAGACATGCGGGTGATGGTAAAGGGTAGCGGGTCCTTCTGCTCATGAGAAGAGTTTCACGACACCAACTTCTGTGGCTCTAAGGGAGGCTGTAGGCTCCCGCTGCCCCCTAATTCCAGGCTCACATGTTCCCCTCTTCTGAAACACAAGCGACCTGTGCATTTATAAATTACCTTGCAGTATGAGGTAAATTTACCCCTTTTGGGATGACAGGCGGAGTTTGCAAATCTCTTTTCCTTCTTGCTTAATCCCTGGATTTTACCTATACTCTGAATGCAAGTAATGCACATTAGTCAATTAATAGGCTGTTAAATGACAACAGTTCCGGGCAATTTAATTACTGTTGGTAAAATAAGAAATGAATGATTGCATGTCAGTAACCAATTCCAGCTCCTTTCCTTGGAACAGATTAACTTTGAATCATGATAGTTTCTCCGGAAAAAATTGATTGTTTCTGTGAACATATTAGTTACTGTTTTCGATATTACAGAAATTTAAGTTTTCCTGTGGTAGTTCTTATCTAGATGGGGTTCTGGGCAAGTTATAAAAATAAAATTTATTTTCTAATAAGACAATAGTTATTTTCAAATAAATGAGAATTGTTGGTGAGGAAGTCAAGTTAAGGATGAGAGTCCCTTGACTTTCTGTCCAGTGCCTGTGCCCCAAGTCCCTGTTGGCAATTCCAGATGATTTACACCTTTTTAACTGAGTAAAATCTAGAGAAATATCAAGGAACAATAACCTCAGTTTGAATGATTATTTCATCCATTTTTAGCCCATTTGACATTGAATTACAAGCCAAAACCTTTAACACAATCTGTCTGTGTGATCTGACTCCAATATTTTTATGTATTTGATTTGTTTACTGTCTGTCTTCTCCATCTTGGTCCAACTCTGAGGCAGCAGTGGCTTCATCTGTTTGGCTCACCGCTTATCTTAGGGACTAGAATAGTGCCTGGCCCCAAATAGATGCTCGATACTTTTTTGTTGAATAAATTAGTTGAGTTGGAGAATAAAATAGCTGAGGACAAGGCATCAATAGGTACTTTACCTTTAAAATCTCTGAGTGCATGTGGAATAGAGGAGAGTGAATACTTAAAAAAAATAAGATACAGGAAAAAATGGAAAATTTTACACTCAACTAATGAAACACAGGATTGAACTGGATTATACAGCCTATCAACAAAAGACAAATTGGATCTAAAACAGGTGAGACATAAAATTGCTGAGTGAGAGACAATGCAGCTGTCAATTTTCTGTCCTCTATCCACCCAAAGATTAGAAGAGTCATTGCTTACATCTTGGTTGATCATCTTGGTTGATAAATGCATCTTAGCAGCAAATTAGGTGTGTTAATACCTAGGTCTACAGATGCTTTCTTTAGAGCAATTAGGAATTTTGAAGTATAGCCTTCCTCTGCAATCCTCTGTTATTAAATATTTATTGAAAAGCAAAGAAGATTTGTAGTTACATTTAGAAGGGATTATAGGGTTTATAGTTTACTGGGATGAAACCCATCTTCAATGATTAGATCATCTTGCCTTACAATTAATTGTCTTATTACACCTGGAGGTAGAATTCTTGGGTAAAGTGCCAACAAATGCATATATATATTCCCATCTATTTTAATATCCTTTTCAAATACCATTTAATTCCCTGAAAGACCCCTGTATACTAGGTATACTGCTAGAATACTACACAGGCAGACATGAGTCTTTTTTCTTCAAGTTTTTATTGAAATTCTAGTTAGTTAACATACATAAAAATCCCAGAGTAGAACACAGACATTAACCTCTCTGGCGTCAACCATAGCAACTTCTTTCTAGAGATATCTCCTGAGGCAAGGGAAACAAAAGCAAAAATTAACTATTGGGACCTCATCAAAATAAAAAGCTTCTGCACAGCAGAGGAAACAATCAACAAAACTAGAAGGCAACCTATGGAATGGAAGAAGATATTTGCAAATGACATATCCGATAAAGAGTTAGTATCCAAAATATAAAAAGACTTTATGAAACTCAACACCCAAAGGATGAATAATCCAATGAAACAATGGGCAGAAGACATGAACAGACATTTTTCCAAAGAAAACATCAGATGGCCAACAGACACATGAAAAGATGCTCAACATCACTCATCAGGGAAATACAAACCAAAAGTACAATGAGATATCACCTCACAGACAGACATAAATCTTATCTGAGCTGGATCACTGCAAGAATCTTCTAATTGATGTCTCAACCAAAAGCAAAACTGTCAACCATTGTGTCCTCCCTATTTCAGAGTTACCTTTTTAAAATACAAATATGATCCTTGCTCCATTGCTTCAAGCCCTTCCAGAATTGTTCATAGTAAAATCCAATGGCCATAATAACAGAAGAAGTATTGCACAGGATTCCTTTCCAGGTTCATATCCTGCCTCCCCCATCTCTCCCCACACTTCACTGCGCATGCTTCTGTGCATTTGCTAGTCCTTGGCTGTAATACCTGCCCTCACTCCTAACCAGGAAATCCCTTGTTGGACTAGAATGGCACAGTGGTAAAAAGCATGGACTCTGAAGCCAGATACCTGGGTTCAAATCAGAGCTCAGCTGCATAATTGCGTAATTGGGGGAAAGTTACTTGAACTTGGTTTACTATGTTTTTTTTTTCTTCATCTGTAAAATAGGAATAATAGTGGTGCGCTTCTGATGAAGTGAGTTAAATATGGGAGGTTCTTACAGGAGTCCCCGACACATAGTAGGAACTCAGCAGACGCTGGCAATGAGAATCCTCCTTCAGTCCAAATCCATCATTGTTGCTCTAAGTGGTCTTTTCTGGTCTCCTCACAGCCCCTCTCTACCTTCTCCTCTGCCTTAAGTAGGCTGCTCTCTCTGAACTCTGAGCCACCTCTGCTGTTGATGCCTGCATCACCTTGCATTAAGATCTTATCTTTATAGACCTGCATCTGCACAAACTGCATGGTCTTGTGTTTACATCAGTACCTGTAGAACCTAGCCCAACACCCAATGGGTCTAATATGGAGCGAACTCAGTAAATACTTTAGTAGAAATGAATGAACAAATAACAACAAAAAGGTGAACTGAGCACATTGAAGGGCAGGCCCTTGTAGTCTGGCTGAGGCCACATACCCTTAAGTCTCACGGCAGTGGATGGGACCCAGGCTAGAGACAGCTAGGATTACGTAAGGTCTTCTCAGGTCAGCAGGAGTTCAGCAAAGCCTCCAACTTTTTGGTTTTGCTCTGTTGTAGCTCATGAGGAATTGTGTTGGATTTTAGAGACTGCCTCTTGGCTATTAGTCACTTGCTCCTGCTGGGAGGGAACTCTAATTCTCCTCTTGGGCTATGCTTTCGTATGTTGACAGCTTGCTTTCCCCAGGGGCCAGGCAGAGCTGCCTCTGATAAGGTTGGTGATCGCACAGATTAAGGGCTAAGTACACACCTGTCACTGGGCTTGGTGCCATACACACCTTATTTCTTGACGCTGTAGAGTTAACCTTTCTTCCAGCATTCGTCCTGAATTCTTCCTGAATTCAAAACTCCACTGCTGAGTAATTCTGTCTGGCCTCTCAGTGCCCTAGATCCCCAGACATAAAATGAGGATAATACTAATAATTATATCCACCTCATAGGACTGGTGTAAGGATTAAACAAGTCAACACATGTAAAGATTTTAGAATAGTGCCTACTACTTAGTCCGTCCTCAAGAAATGTTAGCTTTTGGTGATGGAATTATCCCCGTTTTACAGATGAAGGCACTGTGTCTTAGAAAGGTTAAATCACCTGCCAAAGATTGTAAGGCTGTCAGAACTGTACACAAGGCCTCTCTTTCTAATATTAATCACTACCCTACACCCCTTCTGATATTAAAATCTCTTTTTTCCAAGTCCACCATCTTTCTGAGACAAAGCTGAGACACTGTCCACAGGGTGGTTCCCTGGTTGGTTGGTTAGACAGACACACCATGTTTATAAACAAAAATCCCTGAAATCTGTCCATGCCTAAAAGGTATATTTAAACCAAAAAAAATTTTTTTGTTGTTTATCTACAATTTGAGTTTAACTGATTGGGTGTCCTATAATTGTATTTGTTACATCTGGGCATCCTGTAGGCATGTGAATGAGGTGTGTGTGCATGTGTGTGTGTATGTGAGTGTGTGTGTAAAGCCAGTTGAGCTCCAAAAGACACAGCTCTTGGGGAGAGAGAATTACCTGAATCTCCTCATTGACAGGCTTTGGGGGCCCATCTTCAGGCACAGGACAGAAGGACAGAACATGAGGCAACTATCCTGTGCCTCCCTTCTTCTGTGAGGTGCTCAGAAGGATCAGTGAGCACCTTTGATGCTAAATGAGGCTATGTCTGAGAAGACACTGAAGCAGACTGGCTGAAGAGGGGTAAGCACAGTCATGAAATGAGAGAAGAGGGATCTGATTTCTTGAGAGTCACGAGTAATCTCAGCTCAACATGTGTCAGATGGTTTCATTTCCTGTTGTTGAATATTTTAATCATGTTTATTTTCCCCCTTGACTTTAAAGAGTTACCATTCACACTTGAAAGTTGAGAAGGATGTGGTAACTTGTCAGACTGCCCATTAAAACAATTCTTCTTGGTGTCTGAGTCAGGACTTGATCAAGTGAAAAGTGACACCTCCCTAAAGTGATTTACACCCTCAATCTCATGAACATTCAGACACCAGATCCATTTCACGTCTTCTAGGGAACTCAGAATTTTCCCAAACACCACATGAATAGTCCCTGCTTTTACTGCAGGAGTTTTATCAAGAACTTTGGCTACACTGAGTGGACATCCTGATATCCCCTTCTCTTATTCCAGAAACCCAGATTCAAGTAGATATTGGGTGGTGTTATGAGGTATGTCATATCCAGAGTGAAAAGTAGCATCCTGCTAAGGCTTTGAAATAGTCTTGTGGGCTAATAAGCATGGTGTTCACTTCAAAGTATTCTCGAACTTTCCACACTCTGTTCTTAGCTCAAGGACTCTGGCTGTTACTCAGCCTTGCTAGTAAGTACTCTGAAAAGTTAGTTCTCTGTTCATTCTCTGCCTATTCTTAGGATTCCCACTTCCTATAGGAGAGCCTCTAGGATTTACTCTACAGGGGTAGAATTCTGGAAGATCAAGCTCCTTTGGTCTTCTTGCCATCTGACCTGTCTTCTCAGGGCAAAGGCTCTGCTCTTGCAGGTATAAGAAGGGAAAACTCTCAAAGGGGAGAGAATGGTCATCAGAGCCATTCTAAATCTGGACCGTATTACTATTAAAGAAGATAGATAACTTCTTTAGAAGTTAGATAAACTCCTGAGTTTCCTCCCCCTCCTGCTCATCTGGTTTTTTTTTTTTTTTTCTTTTTTTGTCCAGCTGGAAGCAATATCTGTTATTCGCAAATATTTTGAGGTAAATTGAAGATAAGTTATTGTTAGTCTTTGTATTTGACTATCTCTAGTATATCTAGCTAAGTATTCTGAACAATTTCTTGGTTTAAATTGTTGCAGTATTTTAAAATTTTGCTTTGAAAGAAATCAGACTCAGCATCTGAAGCATGTGGGCAAAAATGTCATCAATTAATGAATAAAGTTAGGAAAGATGTTTATTTCTCTTATCCTGTCATCTCTTACATTCCAAATCCTCTGCCTTAGCTTTCTTTTTCTTTACAAATTGGATCTTCATATGAAAGGCTTTAAGCACTGCTTTTCTGGAACACTTTTCTTTCTCAATTCCTTGGAATGAAGATTTACCACTTATTTTTTGTGTGAAGAATGAGTTCCCAAGGACTTGGGATACATTGAAATTGTCTCAGGTCTTCTGTGTTTCTCCATATTCCATTCACAAGGAAGCTTCCCTCAAACTATTAGCCAAACCTTGAAGACTTCTCAGACAATACCCGGCTACACAAAATAGATGGAGGTGCCTTATTCAGCTGCCATCTGCTGACCCAATCGTGGGCCATAATTCATAGAGTAAAAAACCAGTAGGCTCAAAGGCAGGGGGGACATAAAATTGTCTTTCTCTGGTGAGATAACGGCACTATCTAGGTTGTGGTATTCAGTTTGCTGCTGGCATCGTGAGTGGAAGAAAATGAAAAGGATGTTGTTGGCCAAAGAAAAGTAGAACAGATTTGGCTTGAAAAATTGGGGAAAATATGCCTGAGATACACTTTTCTAAATGCTTCAATACAGAGTTACTTAAAGTCATTCCATAAAACAGATCTAATTATTTCATTCTCCTGCTTAAAGATCTCTATTAGGTTTTTTTGTTTTTGGTTTTGGTTTTTTGTTTTTGTTGTTGTTGTTTGTTTTGTTTTGTTTTTTGGTAGAAGAAGTCCACTTTCTGGCCAATAAGGTATTCAAAGTCCGGCCTCAGGTTACTTCTACACATGCACCTCTTTCAAATTCTCCCTGTTCTCCCACATTCCACTAGGCATTTTTTTTTTTTCACAGCCATAGAGAAGTTTCCACTTCTCAGCTAACCCTTGGTTGGTCCTTTTTTTTTTTTTTTTTACATTTAAAAATGTTATTTCATTTTATGATTATAGATCTACAGATAGATGATAGAGAGATAGATAGCTATAATATCAGTATTAAACACACCTCCTCTCTGTGCCTTCCACATTAACGGACATTAGCGTGTGCCGTAACAGTCGGTTTTCACGCCTGTTGCCTCTTGTAGACTACTTTTAACAGCAAGAAGTGGGTGTTTCCAACACCAAAGGAAATTCCACCATCACCACAACTAAGAAACATCACCACACCCATCCCCTGCCATGGCTTTAACTTGGGTTCTGTTATCTACGATAGTTTACTTTTTTCTGGGAAAAATTGGCAGCAAAAACTGGAGAAAATGAGTCAAAACAGAGCTTTGTACCTATTCATTTATTCATTCAACAGATAGGTATTGAATGCCAGCTCTACACCATGCTCCATTTCAACCCGAAATAGTCAAAACAGCTTCTAACACTTCAAGTCTTCTCATTTGGCTATCCAGACACAGGCACACCAGGGACTGATCTTGTTCCTAGAGAGAGCAAGACCTTCCTGTTCAAGAGGATCATTGTGTTCTTTAGGGTGGTGTGAAAATCCAGCACCCTGACTGTAGCGTGGCACAAATGCTGGTGAAAACTGGCAGGATGCTGAATTGTAGAGAGCAAGTTCCTGCTGCTACATCAGTCCAAGTCTTTAACAGGATTCATCAACAGAAGTATCAGGATATACATCCTCCAGATGTGGATTTTTGGACAGAGAAAATGAAGTGTTCTACAAAGTTCAAAAGATAGAAGAGCAGAAAAGCATAAAAGTATATTGTCAAAAGTAAGGGCAGAGAAACAAAATTTACACCTTCAATAGAGTGTTTGGGAGAGAGAATGACATTAGTCTTCTGGAGTCATCTGCAAATCAAAAAATCATTGCACATAACACACACGCATTGCATCACACATGAACACAAATACACTGTATCAGTTCTGTGTATCCAGGTGGCAGAGGGCAGGGCAAAGTTTAGCAGAAGATCTCTATATGCCTGACAGGCTAAATATGCATAAAAATACATACAGATCTTCTTTGGCTTACAATGGGCTATGTTCTGATAAAGCAATCCTAACTCAAAACTACATTTAAGGCACCTAACCTACCAAACATCATAGTTTAGCATAGCCCACCTTAAACATGCTTAGCACACATAATAAACCAACAGTCAGACAAAATCATATAACACAAAGCCTATGTTATAATAAAGGGTTGACTATCTCATGTAATTTATTGAATACAATATTGAAAGTGAAAAACCGAATGGTTGTATGGGGACATGTGGTTGGAGGTGTATTGGTTGTTCAACCTCTGGACCCCGTGGCTGACCGGGAGCAGTGGTGTGCCTAAGCATAGAAACAGGATCAGACTGCATATCACTAGCCCAGGAAAATATCGGAATTCAAAATTCAAAGTTCAAAGTACCGTTTCTATGAAATGGGTATAGCTTTCTCACCGCCATGAAGTTGAACCGTTCATTGTAAGATGGGACCATCTGTAACATGATCGATTGATAACGTCAAAAAAGACCTTAGGTCACTGGGCAAAAGGCATAAGACCTCATCATCGGGTACAAAACACATGCTCCAAACAGTGAGAATAATGTGGGGAAAGCAGAGGATGAAGGGATGTCAAAGAAAGCTTTAAGGAGTAGATGAGACCAAAGTGAAGGGTAGAGAGACCACATGTTGGAAGCCCCAGTGATAAGAAGGGACATGTTGAATCTTTTTTTTTTCCTTTTTTTTTTTTTTAATGTTTATTTATTTTTGAGACAGAGAGAGACAGCATGAACGGGGGAGGGTCAGAGAGAGGGAAACACAGAATCCGAAACAGGCTCCAGGCCCCGAGCTGTCAGCACAGAGCCCGATGCGGGGCTCAAACTCACGGACTGCGAGATCGTGACCTGAGCCGAAGTCGGCTGCTCAACCAACTGAGCCACCCAGGCGCCCCAAGGGACATGTTGAATCTAAAGGCACCCACCTGGGACTCAGCTTGAAAAGAGCAGTGCAAGTTACAGCCTCTTACACAAAAGGCAGCCAAATTCCAGATGAAAACTCTCTGAGTCAACATTAGTCCTTTGAACTTTGGCATCTGTACCTTTCCTATTCTTCTAGTGTCACATAAAAAATGCCGAATTATGAAGGATGGAAGAATGCATGGGAACAAAACCACGTTTTATACTAAAACCTGGAAGTTCCCATAGTAGAAGGTGCTTAGATTGGTTGCTCCATTTTTATTACAATGGACTCCAAATTCTCTGAACTTGTTTGCTCGACACTTGTTTCTCCTGTGTTTCAAACCAATCTGATGTTGTATTTACTTCCCCTTTGGCTTTGTTACACAGTCAGATATGGCATGAAACTGTCAACAGTTCATAACGTGGAGAACATGATCTTGCATAGAAAAGAAAAAGTATATCTTTATTGTCACTAATCCTTAACCAAAAGTTAGGTTTCCCATCCATTAGGAAGGTCAGCAACACATCACAATGGTATTCGCAGTACCGTGACTTCGTCACCAGGAGAGATCACAGGAAGTCTATTCCATCAGAGTTATTGAGGGTACCTTAGAATATTGCTTATTCTCATCATTGTCTTGAAATTATAGTTGTTATCAGACTTCCCCTATAGAAATTCTTAATGAACCCACTAATGAAGAAGTATACATAAAACTATAGGATGATTTTAGGGTATCTTGTTCACTATTTTAATATAGTTGATTTATTTGGTAAGCCTATGTATTTTATTTTACACATTTAAAGTATGGTTCTCAGAAAGGCTCTAAGAGCGTCTCCAGACTGCGCAAGAGGATCATGCCTAAGATGGGTTGAGTCCATTATGTGGGAATCCTGGGGCTTCCATCCTCATAGGACAGTTGTGGTGATTGGATAAGGTAATCCATAGCAAGTACTCTGAAGAGTTGCTTGAAACACAACCCCTAACAGCTGTTAGTTATCATTATCATCTGAAGGAAAAATAAAGTCCTAATTTGAAAGAAATGTATCTTGACTACAATTCTCCATCTTCCTTAGAAAGAAGACTTAAAAGGGGTCTTTGACTGGATCCAGTAAGCTGATGTGTAAAAATCCTTAACTGATAACGATTTCCATGTATCATTTAAAAGGAAATCAGCATCTTAATCAATTTCCTCAAAACAAACCCTTTTTATCCCACCTGCTAGTGACAAAGCCTGTCAGACAAAGCAAGGTAAAAAAAAAAAAAAAAAAAAAAAATGTATAGTGTAATCATGAAAAGTGAACATGCAATTCCTTTTTTTTTTTTTTTACCCTATTGTTTTTATAACATCAAGTTAAGCTGTGTGGTTCTTTTTTTTCCCACTCGTCTTTGTTGTCATAGTTGAGAAATTTAGCATTTAGCCTAAAATGTTTCGCATGATGAATTATTAAAAATCTTTAACTGCCGGACAACCTTCTTGTGGTATAAGGGTGTTTTGTTTTGTTTTGTTTTGTTCCTTAAAAAAATTACCCTGTGTTTTGCTGTGAGGGGAGACAGCTAATGAAAAATGGCCCAGAATTATTGTGAAACAATTGTCTGTAGTGTAATCAAGTCTGTTTCTGCCCTCCAACTACTCCAGGATATAATGATACATGTATCATTAAGCAGCTGCTATGGATGCCTGAGGAAACTGGTAGAAATTTGTACCTATTGTTTTCCTTTCTCCAGCTTCTCTTCCCCAGCATCACCCATATTCTCTCATCTCCCTTGTGCTTTTTGGAATATGACTGCAAAAATTTTGTGAAATACAATCGTGTATCTTCACACACATAAAGTATGCCTATATACATACATATATATATATATATATATATATATATATACACACACACACACATATATACACACATAGACATATGCATATGGGGTTTTTTTTCCGTTTTAAAAAGCAACGATAAAACATTGCATTCTTCTGGGGACTTTTTATAATTATGGAATGCAGAAAGTAAGCTTTTTAAGATGGTGGTTTTTAACACAGGAAGCAGAGGTCAAGGGAGAGTGTGTGACTAATGCTCAATTAGAACAAGCTTCTAAAATAAAGCAATTATTTGTGTAATGGCTGCTAAATTTTATGTAGCAGAAGGGCTCAAGCGTGATCTGTCTCCACTGGCCTCTTCCTGTGTGTGTGTCTGTGTCTGTCTGTGTGTGACTGTGTGCCTTTAGTCACCAGGCAGTTCAAAATGGGATTTGAACTAACATTCTTAGTGCCACAGTCCTCCACCCCAGACTGAGACAGAGTAGCACAGATTTGCCCAACATTCACCCTGAAGATAATTATAAGGTAACATTATTGGATTTATAGGTGGTCATATTTATTGTTCAATTTCTGTGATGGTTCCCATAATACCAAATGTTGCAGAAAGAAGCAAAACTGGGAAAGAGAGGGATATAAAGCATTTTTATTTGTGCCAGATTCCTCTTTAATAGGATATAGCACAGAATTTACATCTCAAAATATTTTCCATTGAATTTTTATATTTGCCTATACTTTCAATGTCATGATAGGTCTAGGATTAATCAAACATACTCTAGATAACCAACATACTGCTCAAATGTGTTCTCTATTGTGCTGTAACATTAAGATAAGCATATAAATGTATAAGCAACTAAAAGCAGTAATCTTAGTTTAATGGATTAACAAAGTAACATGCTTTTGATAACAACATTAGCACGCTATTGCCAGTGGAGAGCATTCAATGTGATATTAGTGCATAAATGTATTGGGGGAAAATTAGTAATCTCTTAGGGAAGATTTTCCTTGTGCCTTTCTATTTGTGTTTCGTATCTGCAGTAAAAGCGCACCTATTATGCGTGTACGTTTATTTCTACAATGTGTGCCGAAACTAACATGATTCGTCTTTTAGCCATAGAAACTGTGGCCCATTTAAACGACTCATTTAAAACACCACACAGCAATACACACAGGAGACTATATAGGAAATAAGCAACCTTTTAAATGATCTGTACTCTGCCCAGTGATTTTCAAATCTCTAGGTGGACAAATGGAAATCCTCCCAAAATGCAGTTTAATCTTAATGCATAATTCAACATAAAGGGGAGACAGGAGGCAGTGTTCCTCAGTAACATGCAGTTGAACTACAATGACATCGTCATGTAAGGTCCCGTTTAAGAGAAGGTGTTAGAATATGTTCACGCATTGGGACGTCTGAGTGGCTCGGTCAGTTAAACTTCCTACTTCGGCTCAGGTCATGATCTTGCCATTTGTGGGTTCAAGCCCCTCATCGGGCTCGGCGCTGACCGTTCAGAGCCTGGAGCCTGTGTCGAGTTCTGTGTGTCTCTGTCTTTCTGCCTCCTCCCCGCTCACGCTCTGTCTCTTTCACTGTCTCTCTTTCAAAAATAAACATTAAAAAATTTTTAAAAAAAGACTATGTTCACACATTTAGTAGCAAAAATCACCACCAGAAATTCTAGTTCATTATTAACGTTTAAATCATGATATTCAGGGGCGCCTGGGTGGCGCAGTCGGTTAAGCGTCCGACTTCAGCCAGGTCACGATCTCGCGGTCCGTGAGTTCGAGCCCCGCGTCGGGCTCTGGGCTGATGGCTCAGAGCCTGGAGCCTGTTTCCGATTCTGTGTCTCCCTCACTCTCTGCCCCTCCCCCGTTCATGCTCTGTGTCTCTCTGTCCCAAAAATAAATAAACGTTGAAAAAAAAAAAATCATGATATTCAGTAGTAGGGAATTATGGGACCATTAACCCAACAAAATAAAGTAAATTATTTAGACTTTCACTGTGTGTCAGTCAGAAAATCAGCTTTAATACTTTTGGAAATGAGAGTGCTGAAACATAAGGCCCATTCTTTTTTTTTTTTTTTAATTGTTTTAATGTTTATTTATTACTGAGAGGCAGAGAGACACAGAGCATGAGCAGGGAAGGGGTAGAGAGACGGGGGGGTGGGGGGGACAGAATCTGAAGTAGGCTCCAGGCTCTGAGCTGTCAGCACAGAGCCCAATGCGGGGCTCGAACTCACGAACTGTGAGATCATGACCTGAGTCAAAGTCGGTCACCTAAATGGTGACCCCATAAGGCACATTCTTTAAGGAAAGTAGAGGAGAACAGAGGTTGGAATGAAGAATGTTGCCAAAAAAAAATCTCTGTTCCAAATGCACGCTGCTCGTAGTTAGAGTAAGGAAGATATTGGTCTTTGGAGGAGATTCAGGGTTTCATTCAATCACCCTAGCTTAGCCTCCAGTACAGATCAGTCCCACTCAGAATTTCACATGTAGCTGTTCCAGACTTCTGGAAGGAGCTTACCTCTGTAGCTACTACTTCTCTTGTGAGGTGATAATGGTTTTCTGCTATCTATACCTTCTCCGACTGACATCCAAGGAAGCAGCATATACCCTCCAAGAGCATGAGGAGAAGAGATGATGAAGCACCATTCACCAATTTAAAAAAATAACTTTCATTTCCTTTTATTTTATTTTGAAGTATATCATCTCAGTATCAAAACTCAGTATCACTTGCTTTGAAATTTGCACTGGTATCTAGGTCTTTGAGAAAACCTAAATGTGCTGTATAACTAGAGGGTTTTAAAATACTATCATATACAATAGGAGTGTTGATTCATAGGGACACATGTACCCTAATGTTTATGGCAGCACTTTCGACAACAGCCAAATTATGGAAAGAGCCTACATGTCCATCAACTGACGAATGGATAAAGAAGATGTGGTTTATATATACAATGGAATACTACTTGGCAATGAGAAAGAATGAAATCCTGCCATTTGCAGCTACATGGATGGAACTGGAAGGTATTATGCTGAGTAAAATAAGTCAGTCAGAGAAAGACATATACCATATATTTTCACTCGTATGTGGATCTTGAGAAACTTAACAGAAGACCATGGGGGAGGGGAAGGGGAAAAAATAGTTACAAACAGACAGGGAGGAAGGCAAACCACAAGAGACTCTTAAATACAAAAAACAAACTAAGGGTTGATGGTGGAGGTGGGGGGAGAGGGAAAAGTGGGTGATGGGCATTGAGGAGGGCACTTGGGATGAGCACTAGCTGTTGTATGTAAGCGATGAATCACGGGGATTGTATTCTCAAAACCATGAGCCCACTGAATACGTTGTATGTTAGCCAACTTGAAAGCAAATTATATTAAACAAACAAACAAATAAATGAAATCTATTTAAAATAAAATAAAATAGTATCATATACAAAGTAAGACATAAGTGACCCTAAAACATAAGAAATATAATGGCTACTTATATCTCAGTCACTTATATGTCAGTACTTTTGGGAGTCGGGTCTTGTTACACACTCAAAGTTGAAACTTGAGGAAAAGGATATATCTCACCTGGATTTTGAGCCAAAGAGACAGTTTGAGCTTCAAGTTTCATACTATATGACAATAGACATTTCTGGGAGAATCAAATCTCAGATTTCTTGCAAAGCTTGATTCATCTGCAGAATCAAGGAGCTCAACATATGTTAATAGACTTGAGCTAGTTACGGATCTATGGAGCTTTGAGGTACCATAACTGAATTCAAGAATTTCCTAAAACTGGGGTGCCTGGGTGGTTCAGTCGGTTAAGCACCCGAATCTCGGTTTTGGCTGAGGTCATGATCTCACCGTTCATGAGTTTGAGCCCCGCATCAGGCTTCGTGCTGGCAGTGCGGAGCCTGACTCGGATTCTCTCGCCCTCTCTCTCCATCCCTCCCCCACTTGTGCTCTAAGTAAATAAATAAACTTGAAAAAAGAATTTACTAAAATAATAGACTTCAATAGAAAAATAAACACCTAAATGTACCTGTTGGAAATGTATCCACATATTTTCTAAAATTACTGACTAGTTACAGAACTGGAAAATGTGCTCTGAGCCCAAACTGACCCAATCCTTGCTTTCACTCTACCAAAATGTAGACACCAGCTATAGAAGTAAAAAAATTAAGGACAGACTTTAATAGCCTCTTCTCTTTCTCAAGCCTACCGAAAGAAGATGGAACACTGTGTTAAATTAGCTGGAATGTCATTCAGATGTTAGTGGAAAGATCTAAATGCTAAGATATCACAACATTCAATCTTTTGTGGTTTGTGGGAATGGGGGAAAAAAACCTCTCCAAATACATCCTGGTATTTGGACCACAGCAGGAGGGGACATTTAGAAAATACTCCCAGGGAAGCAATTTGGCAAAAACCAAAGAGCAGAAAGAAGTCATCCTGGGAACTGGGTACGATTGTGGTAAAGGGTGCCATCAGAAAGGTTTTGCTTTCATCGTAGAATTCATTGCACATGGTCCCAAATGAAAAGCTCTATTTGTAGACAAATGGTACATTTCCGAGAAATTACACCTACTATAGCTATGCAAGAGTTTCAATCTAACTCACCTAAGAAATCATGAATTTTAGTACTTTTTCATACAATCAATAAAAATTGTAGGAAGTGGAACTTGGGACTGCATATTAATCTTGCATCCAGCTCCTTGCTAGTTTTCAACAGCAACTATTCATCTTATTGAGCTTTTAGAAGTGATTTGTTTCATCTGTACACTCCATGCACAGCTAAATATAAAATCAACTTCTATTTAACAAAACGGACTAACAGCATGAGGCCTATCAGGAGAGCCCACAACCTTGGTGTAACATTGCAAATGCCTGCAATGTGTCAGCAATGTAGCCAAGCCATTAGAACGTTGCTTAATAATGAAGCCTTATTGATAGGTTGACTAATAGGAATTTTCCATCTTTAGTTGCTGAAGGACCTGGCTCTGGTTTATTTTCCAAATGCTACAACAAATATTCCGCCGGGTGTTGAAGTTCTTCAATTACTTAATTCACTTATTGGAAATCAAGTTAAAATTATCCATTAAGCAAATGACTCATTCTCATTCAGCTAAATGAGGAGTGTAAATGGACTTCACCTTTTACAGACACTGAATGCAGCTACAGTACGTGCTTTACAAGTCTTCAACTATCCTGCTATTACTGCCTATCATAATGGGGCTTAGACCCTTGGCGAGTATGAAAATAGATTGGAATGTTGGATGCTTCTCTGAGTCTGCTTAACTTGGTATGGAAATGATTCGCTGCTTTCGACCCTGAAGCAACAATGAGGTGGAAGGGGAGATTCCAACCATTGTTGAATTGAAAGCCATCTGGGCTTTCTAAATCCACCAGACCTCTCATATTCTCTAATTTAGGGCATAATCCCCGCCCTCCCATGCATACTTACGCACACGTGTGCATGCGTGTGTGCATGTGCGTGTGCGCGCACACACACACACACACACACACACACACATGCACACACACACACCGCCCAGAAAGCCTTGACTCTTAGCCATTTTTTCTTGCCGGAAGTGGTGCTATAGAAGCAATTATAATTGCCAACTACAGTCCAAAAGACATGGGGTTTTGTACCAGGGTAGACTGCTTTCAGAATGCCAACTTTAAGTAAGTGTGAGGATACTTACAACAGAAATTGTTACAAAGCAGTACCATAAACTACCCCCAAATATAGAGGGTTACAACAAGAATTTGGGGGTTTTTTTGTTTTTTTTCTCACCATTCCGTGGGTTTTCTGGGAAGCTCCCCTGCTAGTCTTGCCTGGGCTTATCCATATGGCTATAGATACTAGCTTGAGTGTGGGCTGGAAAGTCCAAAGTACTTCATTCACATGCTTGGCAATTGGTGTTGGTCTTTGATTATGGCACATTGCTTACCATTCACTTGGCTTCTTGCCCTCCAATAGGCTAGACTGGCCTTCTTACATGGTAGACTGATAGTACCATTTCAAGAGACAAAAGAGGTGAAAGGTACAAGGCTTCCTAAGGTTAAGTCTAAAGTCTAGACTTGGAAGTTGTGTCGTATTGTCTCTGTCAAAGCAGTTACAATCTTAGCAATCTTGAAAGTAGTCACAATCAAGACTAATCAGTCTCGACTGATTAGTCAAGATTCAAGAGATGAGGTAAGAAACTTCAGCATTGCATGAAAGAAACAGCAAAGACAAATCACAAAGGGGAGTACATTCTAGAATGGGATAGTTTTGTGGCTGTATTTTTTAATCCATAGCAATGTAGGGGTAGAGTGAATTATTTCTTGGGTAAGATGAAACTGCCTGACCACTCTCCCTTGTTGGTGGTACAATAAAGTGGAGAACTGGCATTGCCTCTTGACATCTTTTGCTAGGATGTGGCTTCTATACGCTTCTTAGAGATTGGCTATTTGAAGAACTTCACATAGGAATGAGAAGTCTGGTGTGGCCTCAAGAGGAATTAAAGAAAAAATTAAAAATATATTGTGTCACCAACATGTGTCCAGTACAGTCTCTGTGTTTTGATGTACATCATCGCACTTTGATCCAAAAGACCAACCTGTCTCATTCTATAATGTAATAAACATCTCAGAGGAAGAGTCGACGCAACCATTTCTCTGTCCCTGAATGCACTACAACCTTTGCAATCTGCTCAGTCGTGCTTGAGACTTGCCACCAAAGCATCTCTCCCAACATCTGGATCAACATCCAGGCTCAATTTTATGTTTGTATTTTATTACTTCTTATGTTACTGGATAAGATACTAAATTTATCCTAAACCACATTAGCATTCCATAAGATATTTCCTTTCATCTTGCCTCTTTAATTAAAAAAAAATCAACATTTATGTGGGTTACATAAGAACATTGTATTACTTAGTATGTTTTCATCTTCAAGATTGTCCTTTCAATCCTAACAAGTAAAGGAAAATCTTAATATCTCACATGAAGAATTCAAAAGAATTGCCACTCTTTACTCAAGAGAAAGTCAAACTGGGGCACCTGGGTGGCTCAATCGGTTGAGTATCTGAATCTTGGTTTTGGCTCAGGTCATGATCTCACAGCCATGTCGGGCTCCATGCTGACAACGTGGAACCTATTTGGGATTTTCTCTCCCTCTCTCTCTAGCTCTCCCGCCCTTCACTCATACACACTCTCTTTCTCAAAATAAATGAAGTAAACTTTTAGAAAAATAGAAAAAGTCAAATTAAAGAGAAAAATAGTAGGCATACACTAAGGTAAAAGTAAACCAAGGATTGTAGGGGATGAAGAGAGAGCAGAATAGAGATATGTCTTTTTTAAATTGGAAGTCATTAATAAGGACCGTGTATATGTGTATTTGCTAAAGAACCTAAGACAATACAGAATAGAAATTGTCTGACATCAGTTAATCACTTCAGAAGCATTTGTCTCAAGGAACTAACAGATAAAAACATCAAACAATGATTTGGAGGAAATAATTCATTGTTATCTGTGAAAACACTACCGTCAAGAGATGTTTGGGGCACCGGGGTGGCTCAGTCAGTTGAGCAACTGAATCTTGGTTTTGGCTCATGTCATGATCCCAATGTTGTGGGGCGGAGCCCCACATGGGGCTCTGCACTGACAGCAAGGAACCTGCTTGGGATTCTCTCTCTGCCCCTCCCTTGCTCATTCTCATTCTCTCTCTCTCTCACTCAAAATAAAATTTAAAAACATTAAAAAAAGGATGTTAAACTAAAATGATCATGTATATGTGCTCAATTCTATTCAAACAGAGATTCACATTTAATATTAATTGTTTACATTTCTCAAAAACTTTTTTAAGAACTGGAAAATAAAAAGACCTTGAGGTGATCAAAATCAGCACCTTAAATGATACATTAAAGTGATCCGATCATGAGCAGAGCTTACAAAATTCTCTCCAGGAAGTATATTCTTCTATAACATATGACTTGATCGTTGTAGAGTAATTGAAGGCTTCTGGAGGTTTTCTACAGACTCCCAAACAATGCAAGTTGCTTAATTAAATTAATATGTATTGAGGACCCACAGGATACAGGGCTTAAGTAACAGTATGATGATCACGTGTCAACCAACCGTGGTTACGTTATAATCTCCTTGTTAAATGGAGAGAGATAAACCCACATGTATCCACGGCAGATCTCAAGAAATGGAACTTTTTAGGGAGGCATTCTACAGATAAAATAATTAGCTTTCAGTTGCAGATACCATTAATTTCTCTTGATATTTAATACTCCTCTTACCCAAAAGCTAGTCATTCCATTCTAAAATGTTAATGGTAAAGTTGTACCCCTAAAATATCTCTAATCCTTTGGACTGTGTCATCTAAAACTTTTTCATATCTCTTATCTCTTGGATCATGTGATCTAAAACTTTTTTTTTTATTTTAATGTTTATTTATTTTTGAGAGGAGAGACAGAGTGCGAGCAGGGGAGGGGCAGAGAGAGAGGGACAGAATCTGAAGCAGGCTCCAGGCTCCAAGCTGTCAGCACAGAGCCCGATGTGGGGCTTGAACCCACAAACTGTGAGATCATGACCTGAGCTGAAGTCGGCTGCTTAACCAACTGAGCCACCCAGACTCCCCTGAAACTTTTTTAAAATGAAGAATTTCATGAAATTTTGAAGTGAGGAGAAAGAAAATGCTCCAACTTTTATTAAATGCTCCAATGTATTTTATTAAAAAATACATTATAGTACAGTAACAACTTAATTAAACACTATGGCCACTGGCTAAAACAGGAGTTCCCAAACTTCAACCCCTTAGAGATTCTAGATTTGGTAGACCTGAAATGGGGGTGGGAATTTGCATTTCCCCAGATGATAATGATGCTATTGGTTCCAGGACCAATCTTTGAGAACCATTGGAATAGTGTCCCCTATAACCCACAGGGTTTCTTTCACCAGCTTTACATTAGAATCACTTGGGAAACTTTAAAACTAAAACACCTTGGATCCCAACCCAGATTCAGTCAGTGAGTCTCCCTGTCTGATATTGGGTTCAGAAGAGGGCATTTTTACGTGATTTCTAATGTGTAGATAGGGATAAGATCCACTGGTACAACTCAAGGCTGTGTTTTCTTTTGAAGTTTTTGAAATCATCACTCATGACAGTCTATTGCTCTCTCCCTCTGCCCTGTACTAGTGTGGGAGCCTGAGCTCCAATACTTCTTCCTACCTCTGACATGTTGTTGGCCTAACTTTGGCTTAGAAATATAATGTTGAGACCCCTTGGGCTCTTGTCCTTATTTGTGTTTAGCTCAATACTTCATCTATGGTACTTCATCTATACTCAGTGCTTCATCCATGGTCAAGATGACAATATGCTCATCTGTGTGTGTGTGTGTGTGTGTGTGTGTGTGTGTAACCAGCCTAATGACGTAACCTGACCCCAGATTGCTCTTTGTTCTTAAGCATTTGGTGGTAGTATTTTGGATCTCTGGTAGGCTAGGGCTTTCTTTCTTTCTTTCTTTCTTTCTTTCTTTCTTTCTTTCTTTCTTCCTTTCTTCCTTTCTTTCTTTTTCTTTCTTTTATTTTTAGTTACAATAGCTTTATACTTGGTGATGAATTTCCTTATATTTATCATTAAAACAGGAGCCATTTATTAGCACACTCCTTCATCTCCTGGGCCACAATGTTCACATCTGGAAACCAGGGAAAATAGTACCCTTAAGATTATTGTGAAGATTTAATGAGGCAACATAAGTCAGCATAAATGGCAATACCTTCTTGCATTGAACCTGGCACAAAGTAAAAATTCAGTGGCTATTAAAATTCTTTCTTCTCTTCTCACTGATCAAAACTGTTGTGCCCCTTTAGTTAGTGGGTGAACCCTGTGGGCTCAGAGAAGGCTTTAGCGTAGAGACAGTATCCAAAGTGTTGAAGTGTTTCGAGATGGTAGAATTTAGAAAAACACAGAGAAGGGAGTCCACTGCTGCTCTGGACAGGGAAGAACCAGACCCAGTGTAGCAGAAGGGATGTGCATCTGGGGAAACTGTACCTGGACACCAGAATGGTGAGAAGACCTGAATAGGGGAAGAGATACATATGCTAGGTATGTGGTTAATATCCATTTAGCCCTTACCCTACACCTGGCAGCAGTGTGCTAAGGACTTTCTATAAATCACTCTTATTCAAGACTCACAATAATCTATGAATCTTTACCCATTGTGGAAAAAGAATCTAGGCTTACAGAGGTTATATGGCTTGCCCAAGGTCAAAGAGTTAAAAACCTCAAAGTCAGTTCCTAACCCTCACCCCTATACTAAAAAGCTGTGGGATTTTAGATTTGATATTCTATTGAAAGAGAGAGACAGCTCAAGAGGCTCTTTATACAGAAAGCAATCAATACTTTAAAAAATGACTAATTTGACCATATTGGCCTGGTTTCTCGAAGAAGAAGAAGAAGAAGAAGAAGAAGAAGAAGAAGAAGAAGAAGAAGGAGGAGGAGGAGGAGGAGAAGGAGAAGAAGGGGAAGAGGAAGAAGAAGAAGAAACAGAAGCAAGATCATCTAGATGACTATCTTGTCACTCCTTGAAAGGAATATTTATCCTTTCATTCATTCTGTACTGAGCGGCTGCCATGGGCACTGACAGAAATCTCTAAATAAGTAGCTGCTTTCATGGCTGCTTACAGTTTAGCAGAAGAGCTAGACAGCAAATAAGTAAACAGAGAAATAAAAACAAATTATATAAGGCTATAAAGCAAATGAATGGGGAGATATGATAGAAGGAAGCATCTAAAGATGCAACAGTGAACTGAGTCGCAAAGGATTCAGGATTAATGAATCATCTATTGGCAAAGTTGGAAAAAGAATTTTCCAAGCAAAGGGAAGAGCTGAGTTAAGAACGGGTTTGCTGTATTCCAGCAACAGAAGGGCAACTCATGTGGGTCACAAAGAACAAGAAGAAGGGTGGTATAGCATGTTGGAGAAATAAGGGAAGATTCAAATTACTCAAGATCTTGTGAAGACCTAAGAGCAAAAGGAAGTTCTTGAAGGAGTCTGAACAGGGATGGGGGGGTTGTGTAATGTAGCCTCACTTGTGTCAGAAAAAGATGTTTTGGCTGTGACATAGCGACAACTCAAGAAGAAAGCTGGATAGTGGTCCAAAAGAAAAATTGGCAACTCATGGAAGAACAAGATTTCAGAGGACTAGAGAAGTGGAAAGAGAGGTGAAAATAGTAAGAATCCAGGGCTGCAGAAGCTGTGAGAAATGCTAATAGAATTGTCGGAAATTCCCCTAGGGAAGGATCGCCGCAGAAAGACAAACAAAAGGCTATCCATGAGTGGGAGGATTCATGGCACCAACACATTAAGGTGCTCCATGCACATTAAAAATGACATCTAATATTTTCTAGCACTTTTAAATTTACATATGTATTGCCTATTTGAATCCTCCCAATAGCTCTGCAAAGTAGATATGATGGCTATCATTCTTGTTTACAGATGAAAACAAAGAACTGATTTAACACAATATGATGCCCAAGACAAGGTCGAGAATAGCCCAGCTACACCATCATCTAAGGACAGCTATATCCTGCTTCTCCAGCTAGATCACCGGACTGGAAACATGTCTTATATTTATTGACTTGAATGCAGTGGTTTCTTAACCTGTACTTGATGATGAACCTGAAAAATAGGGCTGAAAGAAGGACAATCCTGATGGTTTAGTGAGGAGATTGAATTGCAGGAACTCTTTTCTACTCTCCAGTCCAAAAGTTCCCCAGACTAGCAGTATGAGCACCACTCAGGGACTTGTTGGAAATGCAAATTCTCAGATCCTTACCCCAAACCTATTGAATCAGAAACTCTGGGGGTGGGGCCCAACACTCTGCATTTTAACCAGCCCTCTAGAGGATTCTGATACAGCTCAAGTTGGAGAATCACTGCTCTAGTCTACCACGATTTCCCTTGACAAAGAAAGGGGGGAGACAAAAGGTAGTCGAGAAAAGAACTGAGAACAACAATTGGATATACAAAGGCATTGGCACACAGGGCTACTGGGAAATATATAAAAAAGGAGAAAAGAAAGGCCTTTGGGAGGAAAGAGGCGCTCTTTCTTGTGCCTCAGTGGACCCCAGTGAGATTTAGTTCATATCTGCAGCATTCTTCTGTAGGCAAAGCGCAAATTTCTTGTCTGCCTTATGGGATAGGCATTCACAACCTTTAAAAGAAAAGAGACACGAAGAAAGATAAAAGCTCTCACAACCGTATTTGTACCACACAGCCTTGCTTCCTCCATGTTGGACAAGGGTTGGATATTTGACTTGAACTAGACCAAGCACATTATATCTCCCAGAGCATAAGGTGGGAAAGGGCAGAAGGTTGGATTGGAGATGAAGGAATAGAAAGTATTGGTCTTTCTATTCCCTTGAACTAAGAGACCTAGCAAACGTACCATGGCAACCTTATTAATACTGCATATAAATATATCCGAAAAAACAGCTCCCAGTGGAGGGAGAAAAAGGAACAGTCAACAGTTGTGTGGCTCCTGTGACTTTCCTGTGTCTGTTCTCACCTTCTATCCTTGGCTTCTGTGAGCTATTTTTGAAGCGTTCCACCAAATTCTCCAGTTTTACTTGTTGGAATATTTTTCTACACCTTCTTGCCAAAGCACTTCTGTTATCTGTGGGCCCCAAAGCTGAAAGTTTACCTCTACAAGAACATTTACTTAAAGTCACGTTAAAGCCCATGTTGACAAAGAAGTGGGAGACCCATGCTGTTTTGTCACACGAAAAGAAAGAGCCGCTACACTTTGTCTAAGCACCTACATTTGTATGCAGTTTTACATCAGACCTAAAAACAGCAGTTATAAAAAAAAAAAGAAGAAGAAGAAGAAAAAATAAATTCTAATAACTTTTCTCCATCTCTTACTCACGTGAGTTGAAAACGGCCTAAGCTAATAATAAAGCTTCCAACTTTCCATTTCTTCAGCAGAACTTGAACGCACCTGGAACTCTCTTTCAAGTTAATAGGAGCCCTAAATGTAAGCTGGCTATGCAAAGCGGCACAAAACGTTGGCACTCCATCACAAGTGTTCTCCGTCTGCGAGCCCTCGGAAGGCGTGGTGGGGTAAGAGCGAGGTGTTAATGCTTAATGTTCAATTTCCTTCTTGCGTCGATTCAAACTGTACCCACATGGTCTCATAAAACGCTTAATTCGCATCTCTCTGAAATTGAAAAGGCAGGATTCTTAATTGCCTTCCTGGTGGAAAAAAACCTATATAAACCCAAAGCAAATTAGATTTTGGAAGCGAGGGTGCTGGATTACGGAGGTCAAGATTAGCATTTTGCTTACGGAACGTATATTTAGGAGAGTGTATCCCAACAGTTCATTTCCCCCCATATTTTACAAGAGCCCTTTGGTGCCTTTCTGCTTTCAGAATCCTGACCGTTTGTCATGCATCCCGCTAGCTACCTGACCTATGTGGGTCCCGTCAACAGTAGCCTTCTTTTGCATTGAACTGTAACGTTTCCTTGTGGATAGAATTTCTAATTTCACAGCTCCGAAATTAGGTGGCTCTTGGGCACCCTCCAATTGTGAAACATTCTAGAACCTTCAGCATGCATCCCTATGACTATCACTATAGTTACCATCCAGTCAATATATTCCATACTGTCTTTAGTAAGCACCTATCACATGCGAAGCATTGAGCTGGTTGATACTTTACCCCTCAGTGAGGGAGCCATAGAAAAATAAAAGAATGTTAGACGTTTCAAAAGGAACCATGGCAGCACTGAGGGAGGAGCAAGGAAATGACTTGTTTATGGGACTTAAAATGTGGAGTAGGGTGCGCCTTCATTATTGAAGCCACGTTAATCTCTGAGAATTTGGGTGCGTTCATCTGGCTGAGAATCTGTAGACGCCTCGAGAATTCATGAACTCGGGTCCGCTTAAGAGCGTTTGGTCAACATTTTAGGTTTGGACAATACTCTTAAGAAAATAAATGTCAAAGGACAAAAAGCACTTTATTTAGTAATTAGGACAGTTTTTATTTGTGAGTGGATCTGCCATCCGCTTAGTAAACCATCCACTTACTAAACCTTCAAAGTAGAAGAAATAAAATGATTGCTCAAGAGTCGGGAGGGGTGTATAGGCTGGTTGAGGATACAAAGTGCAACGGGTGGCTAGACCGAAGACCCCTGGGTCAGCTTGTGTAGAGCTTTGGCAATCGTGTGAGGCGGATTTGCTTCCAAGTCGAAGTATGTGCCTTGGTGCAGGGAAGGAGAGGAGAGAGTGGGAGTAACCAGTCTGAGCCGCAATGGGATAAAACCAGGCACTGTTTCTGGGCACATTGATTTTACCCAAAGATTTGGAGATTTAAATGTTAACCAATTTAGCCTGATTCAGAAATATATATATATATATATATATATATATATATATATGAGTCTTAGAGACATTTTATACTCGACACAGTCTCTTTGGAGCAATTTTTTAACCTGCCACCAACTTCCATCATACACATCCACACACACAAACACACACTCTAGGGGCCCCTGGGTGGCTCAGTCAGTTAAGCGTCCAACTTCAGCTCAGGTCATGATGTCACAGTCGGTGAGTTCGAGCCCCGCGTCGGGCTCTGTGCCGACAGCTCAACGCCTGGAGCCCGTTTCGGATTCTGTGTCTCCCTCTCTCTCTGACCCTCCCCCATTCATGCTCTGTCTCTCTCTGTCTCAAAAATAAATAAACGTTAAAAAAAAAAAAAGTTTAAAAAAACACATACTCTACCAGACTAATTTCTTTGGCCAGTGATGACAAGGTGTGAGGTTTTTTGGAAGAGTAGTGGCATGGTCAGTGGGAGAGCTCGGGAAGATTAATCTGACCACTCACCACTAAGATTGGACTACAGGAACAGGAAACAGGAAACAGAGAATGTGTGGGGAATTTGTCAGTCATGTAGATATGGAATGAAACAGACCTATGTAAGAGAAGGAGTGTGTATAGCACAGGGACAATCCACATGACTTGGATTCAGATGCTGGAAGCAGAGGCAGAAGAGAGTTCAAAGTTCCGTGGGGCAGGGCTTATGTTGCTTACACCTTGCTAAATAAACTCTTGCAAGTCTTCCAGGTTTCCAAGTTGCAAAACTGCATTCAGTTTATGCTCTAGTTCTTTATGGTTGATTTTGGCTCCAGGATCTGCCTAGGAGTGTTGAATGTGCTTTGTGCATTGAGGTACGTTTTGAAAGGCTGTCGTGAGAGATCAGAACTCCGTTTGCTCTGTCTGATGAGCAGATCTTCCTGAACCTACTTACATCCCATGTCTTGTTCTTTCAGCCACCTTGGCTCAAAGAGCAAGAGAGGAGCGGTTCGGTTGTTCACTGTAACACGAGACGTTATTGGAGCCCTGGAAGGAGCTGTCATTTAGGCTCTTTGTGATCAGGTTATGAGCTTCTGGGTCACTCAGATGCCCAGAGACACTGAGACAAAGTGTGCCCGCTGGACTGTTGGAGCTGTTCGGCTGTGTGCATCAACTGTCAGCTTCCATAAATTTTCCAGAGGTGACACTTACTAGGTGCTGTTCAAATTGTCGTCCTGGGGGTAAATGCTATTCTTAATGTACAACGTACATAGCATTTCAGGGGCAGCTGGCTGACTCAGTGGGTTAAGGGTCCGACTCTTGATTTTGGCTCAGGTCATGATCTCATGGTCCGGAGATAGAGCCCCGCATGAGGCTCCACACTGGGTGTGGAACCTGCTTAAGAATCTCATTAAGGAAGGCACTTGTTGGGATGAGCATTGGGTGTTGTATGTAAGCAGAGAATCATGGGAATCTATTCCCAAAGCCAAGAGCACATTGTATACACTGTATGTTAGCTAACTTAACAATAAATTATAGTTTAAAAACTGAAAAATAAAATGAAATACACCAAAAAAAAAAAAAGGGCACCTGGGTGGCTCAGTTCATTGAGCGACTGACTTTGGCTCAGGTCATGATCTCGAAGTTCGTGAGTTCGAGTCCCACATCGGGCTCTGTGCTCACAACTCAGAGCCTGAAGCCTGCTTTGGATTCTGTGTGTGTGTGTCTCTCTCTCTGCTCCTCCCCTACTCGGGCTCTGTCTCTCTCTCAAAAATAAATGAACATTAAAAAAATAAAAAAAAGAAAAAAAGAAAAGAGAAAGATTCTCATTCTCTCTCCTTCTGCCCCTCCCCCACGTATGATCTGGTTCTTTCCCAAATAAATAAATAAATAAATAAATAAATAAATAAATATGCAGTTCACAGTTACAGGTAAAGTAACAGGGTTGAAATAGAGACAAGCATGGAGGGATATGGGAATAACTAGAGAGAAGATAGGCTTGAATTATCACACGCTAATTTAATCAGAAAATTTCCTTGTAGTGAGAGGTCACTAAACCTTCCATACGGCAATATTTTCTTTCCACCAACAAATATAGCATCGGTTTCTCAAAGTGTTTTCCGTAGAGCAGCACGAAGCCGTGTAAACCAAAACCACAGCGAGCTATTCCAACATGTGACAGCTATTGGGACTTTTTTGGTGAAGAATGGTTGATATAATTAGGATCCATTTCTAGTTACCGGCATGCCAGGCCAGGGGCAGAGGGCACTTTTTGGAGTGGAGAGAGGAAAAGCCAAAGGCAACTATTAGAACAGACTATTATACAATTTTGAGCGAACATATGGAATCAATAGTCTACATGAGCAGCTGTGCTTGGCTGTGGAAAAGCTTGAAATAGTGTAGTGGCACTGTAACCAATAAAAGGGATTATTGACTAAGGGAGAGAGCGTGTGTATGCAGAGAGGGGCTCCAGAGCAGGATTAAGAGATGCATTTACTCTTAAGCAAAAGAGTACTAGGGATCTGTGCCATGGTTTTCTTCTTGACTGGCAGTAGAAAAGGAGAAGAGCCAGCACTGGAACAAAGGTTTGAAACCAGGGTTATGTGGTTAATTTCGGACTCCTAGCTCACGAGTAGTGCAGGACACTTCCCCTGCCAGAAATCAAAAATCTGCATAATGAGGCTTTGCTAACACACGATGAAGCCTGGATGCCTTCTACTATCCAATGGAAGTGCTAGATACAATAAAATATCCTAAAGTTATAGACGACGGGGAAAGAAAACTGGAAGAAAAGCAAGAGTCTGTACTATCTGAAAACCCAGGAATCTGCTTCCTTAGAACTCAAATTTGACTACTGATACATTTCACTACTGACAAAGAGAAAAATACTCTTATTGATGCCTGCCAAAATACAACATTAGCTTTGTGTGTCTTATTTATTCGCGTGAACCTTCATCTGGGAATCAAGTAGCTTGGATTATATGCCCTATGTGTGCCATGACTTCTGATATATAGAACAATTGCCAAAAGCTTACTCAATCCCTCTATTTTGCTATCTATAAAACAGAAATAATAATACCTCTAAATAACCCGGCAAATTTACCAAGACAGCAAATACAAATGTAGGAAGCTATTTCTTAGCAGGGAACCAAATACACACTTCAAATATCTTATGTATTATTTTTAGGGATAACAATATATGTGCACACCATTCTCCTACATGAAATAACTGTTATTCTTTTTTTAAATGGTTCTTTCATCTCGATTAAAGTGTTCAAAATAATTTGGGTTCTTTAAGCATAAAATCTGCTCCTGTCTAAGCTGATAGACAAATCATTTGCATGACTAATAACCGCCTGAGTGGGTTACACTGTGATTTAACAGTTGTGTTTTTATTTTCTATGCCTTTTGAGCGAGACTCATGGCCATGTCAAGCCAAGAACTCTCACTCAAATGAGAATCGCATTTTTTTTAACCAAATGGGGTATTTTCCTCGCTCAGACAAGCAGAAAGCACTGCACCTGTGTTTAAAAACTCTACAACTCAGAGGTTGTAATCATAGTCCCGAGTGAGAGAATATTGCCCATGAACCGGGGCATCCTTGATCCTCTCCATCAATTTTCTGTTGGTTTCTTGCCTGAAGCCATCAATGAGGAACCTCATAAGCCCGAAAAATACTAAACACCAGAGAATCGGTAAACAGGTTGTTAAAAAATAATTGAAACTCCCATTTCCACTGCCCATTCGGCAACTTTGTTTGCACATAATTACTTCTCATTGTGCACCTCTGAGGCATGGACAGAGTGCAGAGTATCCACACAATTTCATAGGTAATTAAAGCATGGCCATCAAATCATAAATTACTAAAGTAAAGGCGTGAGAAGTCCAGTTCATGACCAAGACTCTAATCAACAGCTTCAGTCTCTCATCCTTGTCATGGAAACACACACTGTGCCTAGCACTGCAGGGCCTTTGTGGGATGTGAAATACTCTTCACCTTTGCTCCTAGAGCTAAAGATGATGCATTTGCTAGTTTGAACAGTATTTGACCCTTTATTATGCAATGTACGCATGCTCTCTGCTGCCCGTGAGGATGAATGCATCTAAGGGTATCACCCAAATGAAAAGGTCCAGGCATTGGGAATTTGGAGCAAAACAACACAAGCGTTTGTCCAAGGACGCAACAATACCGCACCCACAAAAGGTCGATGCCGTATTACTCACCTATCTCTTTGCTCTGAAAATCTCTTATTATCATTTGCAAGAGAGAAAAGGTTAAGCCTTAGCCACTGTTTACTCTGATTGGGCCACTTTGCATTGAGTTTCTAAAACTCCTAAAGGCTGCATATTCCCCTCTCCAACTTTGTGGTTTTCCTGTGGGTCCTCAGCTCATTTTGGACTCTCAGAGAAGAACCATTAATCGTAAAAAATATTTTGTACCTATAAAAACACCTAAGGCTAGAGACTGAATGTTCCTGTACCCCTCCAAATTCTGATTTGAAACCTAATCCCTGATGTGATGGTATTAGGAGGTGGGTTTGGGGGAGGTAATTTGGTCATAAGGGCAGAGCCTTCATGAATGGGGTTTGTGCCCTTTAAATGTGACCCCAGAAAGCTCCCTTGCTTCTTCCACAATGTGAGGACCTTGTGAAAAGAAGGGGGTTTATGCACCAGAAAGGGGACCCTTATCAGACACTGACTCTGCTGGAGCCTTCATCTTGGCCTTCCCGGCCTCCAGAATTATAAGAAATAAATGTCTTTTGCTTATAAGCTACCTAATTTGTGGGATTCTCGTATAGCAGCCTGAACCCACTAGGCAGCTAGTAGCATTGTGCACACAATAAGATTTCATTCATTCACATAAGTTCAGATCATTGAGGAGCCAGCAGAAGGAGCCACACTGTGTCATGTGCTGGAACAAAATAATGAAAAACATGGAAAGCATCCCTGCCCTCGAGCAGTTCATAGTCAAGTTGGGCTTGATCAGTACCTGACTTGATGCTGACTATATCAATTAATTTGCTTTGTTTTCTGGTTTTTACCATGTCAATCCGCAACTTTCTGAGTGGGATGCCTTTGAATACATCCTCTAAGCAATTATGTTGAAATACTAATTTTTGGTAAATAAATAAATAAATAATACTAGTTTTGGGGGGCTGGGGTTTGTTTCTTGGAGTAGACTTCGGGCCTTTGATGGATATCTTAGCTAATATTTTTTTTTTCTTTAAGCGCCTTTGATGTCCAAAGGAATTGGGGATTACTAAATTATGGGGCTGCCATGAGCCTTTAGTCTTCTGCAGAGTTCTCAGCACATTCCATACCTTCTGAGCTCTGGCTCACTAACTTCCTACAGGACTTCTCGCTGTCCTTCCTACTTAGATTCGCAATCTCTTGGAATCAGATACCCATTTAATGATTTAACAAATAGTTATCAAGTTCTTACTGTGTCACGTGCTATGCTGAATTCTAGGGAAACAGAAACAGACAAGGGAGAAGCTGACCCTGAAGACGTTCCTAGTTTATAATTTTCCACAGTTTTTGGAGTGCTAGCATAAAGATCTCAGTTTTCTAACACTTGATAAACTGAGTTGCACTTAATTAAAAACCTTTGTAATTCCAGAGTTGTGATATAAGACAAGGAGGGCGGGTGGTGAGAGTCCTGAGGGAAAAAATGATCTAGTGACTCCAGCACTTGAACTTGGAAGAAAATCTTCAGCAAGGGATAAACAACAAAGGAGAGGATTTGGTCTCTAACTCTTGCCAGTCTCTGAGCTCTAAGATCAAAGAGTTACCCTGTTTGAAGCCCATATGTTGTACTTTCTTGACACTATTAAGCGACATAAGGGGGAAAGCCTCATACATTTTAAGAATAGATATATTTTTAAAGATTTTAATTGCTTTCAGTGAAAACTGGATCATACTTCACTGATAAAGCGTCATTATTTCACTGATCATTAAAGCATTTTATGAACATATGTAAAGTAAGTTCCATCTTAAAGCTGTATTAAAAGAAAACAAAAAAGGGAAACTGTGTACAACCTCTTCCTTCAAAGCCACACCGTATGATTTTACCTGTCCTTTTCCACTTACAGATTTAGCAATAAAGGTATTTCCAGGGGAGATGAAAATTATTTGTTATCTCAAAGTATGGTTTTGCATATTTAAAATATTTGCAATGCAAAGATAGTACAACTGTTCTTCCACATATATTAGAAAGATTGCTAAAAACGCAAGAACATTAAAAATGAACAACATCAAGGGCCACCTGGGTGGCTCAGTTGGTTAAGCGTCCAACTCGGCTTAGGTCATGATCTCACAGTTTGTGGGTTCAAGCCCCTCACTGGGCCCTGTGCTGACAGCTCAGAGCCTGGAGCCTGCTTCGCATTCTGTGTCTCCCTCCCTCTCTGCCCCTCCCCTGCTCACACTCTGTCTCTCTGTCTCTCTCAAAAATAAAACATTAAACAATTTTTTTTTAATTTTTTTTTTCAACGTTTATTTATTTTTGGGACAGAGAGAGAGACAGAGTATGAACGGGGGAGGGGCAGAGAGAGAGGGAGACACAGAATCGGAAACAGGCTCCAGGCTCTGAGCCATCAGCCCAGAGCCTGACGCGGGGCTCGAACTCACGGACCGCGAGATCGTGACCTGGCTGAAGTCGGACGCTTAACCGACCGCGCCACCCAGGCGCCCCAAAACATTAAACAATTTTTAAATGAACATCAATAATTTCTTTGTTGTTTGTTCTACTTACATTTCAACAGCAATAATAAAGTGGACCTTGAAAGCTAATCACAGTGGACCTTCCTAATCCCACACAACTGGGAACAGTCTCAATATAGAAAGATTATTATGACTTACTCCACAGTATTCTTGAATTAGGGATTTTTAAAGATATTCAGCCACTTTACCTGTGCTATACTGGTGTGCCTCTCTTTTCGATTCCTCTAACAGGGTAAGGATATCTTAAATTCTTTGTAAAGACCACCCAGTTTCTATAGGACAGTATTGATCAGAAGACTAGTTACGCATATGCACCAATTTGGTACCTCAGCAAATGGGTGATAAGATTACAAATATGAATAAGATATAATCACTGATTGGAGAAACCCAATGATTAGCGGGCAATTGGTGTGTAAACTGATGATTACTATGCAAGGTGTTAATCTGTGTGGGAGTTCTACAAAACTGTAAAAAATCTTACCATGTAATACTGAATCTGAAAGGTTATTCATCTATTATTTTCATTTGAATTGTCACCAAAACCTGAGAATTACTAACTTAATAAAAATAGTTGATTAGTTTGAAAGGAAGCAATTTGTTTGGTGATATAGAATTTTCAATAATATATTATGTTAACCAAATTTTTCTTTTTGGAATACTTCAGGTGTTTTGTTCATACAAATATTATACATCAGAGAGAGAGAGATGTAATATCTTGAAATTTTATTTCTTTTTTTCTTTTAACTAATTTATTTTATTTTCCTTTATCACTTGCCAAATCTCAGTTTAAACTATTAAGACTAAGGTTCCACCTGAGTATTTGTAGAATGTAATGCACCATATTCAGCATTTATTGGGCATCTACTATGTACATGTCTATGTTTAAAGTTATGACAGATACAGTGATATGAAAAAGGACATTCTCTTTATTTTCAAGAATTCTTTTTTTTTTATTTTTTTTAAACGTTTATTTATTTTTGAGACAGAGAGAGACAGAGCATGAACAGGGGAGGGGCAGAGAGAGAGGGAGACACAGAATCTGAAACAGGCTCTAGGCTCTGAGCGGTCAGCACAGAGCCCGATGCGGGGCTCGAACTCACAGACGGTGGGTGAGATCATGACCTGAGCCGAAGTTGGACGCTTAACTGACCAAGCCACCCAGGCGCCCCTTCAAGAATTCTTTTAATCGTCAGAAGAAATAGAAACGTTTGCAAGATTACACTTAAATAAGTATGAACATATACATTTAATTTAGCTATCTTATGAAACTCCAGTAAAATTACAGTAGAATTACAGTTGTTTTTTTAAAGAATAGGAGAGAACTAAGAGCAAAAATAAATAGGTGGATACATACATACATAAAACCTAGAAAGTGGAGGCTGAATAATTTGACTTAGGTGAACCCTGAGCCAGCAACAAGGAAAGCGGAGAATGAATGAAATTTATAAGGCAGAATACCCAAATGTTTTGGGGATTTGGGGAACCAAGTACCTCTATAAATTTATGCGGGTAGAGGTTGTTTTAAAATAAAGAGAATGACCGAACACTGCTTAAGAAGCAGTCCAGTCTCGCAGCACCTGGGTGGCTCAGTTGGTTAAGCATCTGACTTCGGCTCAGGTCATGATCTCACAGTCTGTGAGTTCAAGCCCCGTGTCGGGCTCTGTGCTGACAGCTCAGAGTCTGGACCCTGCTTCGGATTCTGTGTCTCCCTCTCTCTCTGCCCCTCCCCCATTCATGGTCTGTCTCTGTCTCAAAAGTAAATAAACATTAAAAAATATATAAAAAAAAATAAAAAAAGAAGCAGTCCAGTCTCAAATATCGTTCTCCTCACACATTGTCTGAGACTTTTCTCCCTCTTTTCAGCCTAGCCGAACACTGGATATTTATTCTCTGGAGTGGATGAAGTAGGTTCTCTGTTTGGGTAAGACACAGTGGTGATGAATTTGCTACTTGATAGCTGAAAGCATGGGGTCATAAGTGAACACATGACACCAAATCTGTAGGTCCCACCCTGAAAGAAGAGTAGCCAGGCCTGTATGATCCAGACTAGAATCTTCCCTAGGTAATCAAAGATTTAAAGAGAGTGGTTCTCAGAGTTGACAAGCTCTGCCTGTGTGATCATAGCTTCCAATTTGATTCTCAGTTTCAAAGATATAAAAAAATCATAAAGGTTAACATATCAGAGGAGAGCCATTGATGTAAAAGTAGGTGACTAATACAAACAAGGCAACAACAACAATTTAGAGAATATTGAGGTGGTGCAAGCAGAAGAAATCTCTCCCTCTCCCCGCAAAAGGCTAGTGTTAATAACCCCAAAAATTTCAAAAAGAAACAGCATCTAGGAAACAAGAATGGGATGGTATTAATAAGAGGTAATGAGCAAAAAAAAAACAAAAAACAAAAAACACAAGAGCTCTCAGAAAATGTACATGTCTATACAAAATTAGTCAAAAAAAATTCAGTAAAAGGGTTGTAAGATAAAGAATTTCTACAAAGTAGGAAAAAAAAAGACAAAGAGATGGAAAAATAGGAGAATAAAAGGAGAATAAAAAATATTAAGAACCAGCTCAGGAAATCCAGTAACCCCCAAAATAAAGTTTCCAAGCATGTAGAACAGAAAAAAAAAAAAATGGAAGAAGAAAATCACCAAGAAAATAGTTAAATAATGTTTTCCAGAAGTAAATGACACAAACTTTCAGGCTAAAAAAAACTGACAAAACCCTTGGGACAAAAAATAAATAAATAAATTAATTAATTAATAATAATAATAATTTAAAAAATAAAAATAAAAAATAAACAATTTAGTCTATTGCCATGAAATAGTGATAACAATGGAATAAAAGAAAATGCCAAAACTACCAGAGAGGAAAGGATAAAAGGTCACATAAAAAGGATCAGAAATCAGAATGGCCTTGTAATTCTCTCAATGGCAGCATAGAAGGTAGAAAACAAAACCCAGCACTTTCAAAATTCTGAAGAACAATTTTAAGCCTAAAATTCTATACCCAGACAAACTATCCTTCACATGTAGAGCAAATAAAATTTTTTTTCATCCATAGAAAGCTCAACAATTTACCTTCCATGCCATTTTTCTGAAGAAACTACAAGAGTTTTTATTCTGCTCAAATAAAGGGACTAAATCAAGTAAGACAGGTTGTGCGATGGGATGGTCATAGGCTGAATTGGGAAGTAGTATGCAAACCCAGGCAAATCACTTTGCATCCATAA
Organism: Puma concolor; assembly: GCF_028749965.1. Classification (NCBI taxonomy): domain Eukaryota; kingdom Metazoa; phylum Chordata; class Mammalia; order Carnivora; family Felidae; genus Puma; species Puma concolor. Next base: position 20,115,300 of record NC_141671.1, read on the forward strand.
ACTTAGCTTTCCATTTCTGTAAAACACAGATAACCATAGATAACACAGTTGGTTATTATAGGATAACATGAGATAATGTATAGTGCTCCTTAATTGAGTTAACATTTTGTTATTATTGATGATACCAGCACATCCTTTTTCCTTTTCATAAGGCTCTTTTTTAATGTCTTTCCATGATTACTATTTTGTTAGGAAAATTCATCTAGGAAGCATCACTTTACCCTTCAAAACCTGGTTTCAAATTGAAATTTATTCTCAGTGTATCATACAAACACTATTCAAAAGTGTCCTTCTATAAAGGAGTCTCTCGAAATTATCCTCCTTCACTGAAGAGGGTAATTTATATGTTTTAAAAAAACATTGCCTATGTCATTGTATTTTTTAACCAGTTTTTGTCTTTTTTTTTTGTTTTGCTGTTAGATTCTAAATCCATCCTGTTTTCAAGGACAAAGTCCCCAGGATGTATTGCATAACAAACACTCATACCAGCTTTTTTTTTTTGTTTTCAGTTTCTCTTATTTACTGAAAACATTATGAAACAACATCATGCTCAGAGCTGAATACATGTTTCCGTTACCCTTCCTTACTTTTTAATTTTTTTCTGGAGCCTACTTCAGGATATTGAAAATGAAAATGTAATAAAAAATATACAAAAGACAATGTTTTTTTTTCAAGGAAATTTAATCTATATGTTCTGATTCATTTTCAATTAGAGCATCAAAAAGTTACTTTCTGGGGACCATTTTAAATCTAAGGAGACTCCTGTGCCATTTAAGCTTTATTTTATTTTTATTAAAAAGTGCACTCTCCGTTGCCTAATACAAATTCACCCTGAAGTCTGAGACAAGCCCCATTCTGTTGCCCAAATGGGTTTTACACCCCGGGGGATGGTGTGAGCTCTCCTTCCTCAGGGGATTCCAGACCCCAGTTTGCATTTCATGTTGGTGCAAACTTCCTTTGGTGAGCAGTTACATCTCAATCAATACATCTCAATATGTATCAAGTTACATCTTGAGAAGTGAATGCCTTTTCCAAACATAAGAACTTAGAGCTAATTGTGAACTCCTTCTTTTGTCTTTGTTTTGTCCGGCACCTGAACGCAGACACATTCTTCATTCTCTGATAAACAGTCGGTGTCACTCGTTGCCTCCCAGGAGGTCAGGCTCACAGCTGCTGGTCCAGTGAGTTACTCAGGAGTTCCTTAAGACTCCTGCAGGGATGCCCAGCCACCGTGAATGCTAAGGACCCCTGACTCCCACCGGCATGCACCTTCCTCTGGTCCTCAGGGCTCTGGCTTTAAAATGCCCAACCACTCTGCTTCTTACTCCTCTACCGTCCCAGGGGCTCATTAAGAGAGACTGGTGTCTCCGAAGTTATTTGTAAATAAGGCAAAAAGCAGAATCACATGCGCTCCTGTAGCCCACCAGACTCTGCCTCTGGATACGGTGACATCCAAAGCACTGAACCACAGTGCAGAAGTGGAAAGAGTTCTTTGGCTACAGCACTAACTGGAATCGTCCATCCTCCCTGCCTCAGTTTCCCTCTTAGTAAAAAGCCGCATACTGCATTCTTGTTTTCTCTCTCATTTTAAATGACCGTATAATATCTTCAAAATAATAATAGTATGACTTTTGTGCTGTTTAATGGTTCCCTCCAAAACTTCTGTATTTATTCTTACCCCACAGTTTGAGAGAATCTGAAAACCTGCCCGTTTCCACTACAAGCTGGTCTCATCAGCATTTCGTGTATTGAATATCTCCATCAAGTTATACTTTTGAGTATGCGAAGTACAATGATAATTGAGGAATTCCAAATATCGTGCGGATCACCAGATTATCGTCATAAATTGCATTCAGTGTTGTCACTGAGTACATTTCATCATATGCTAATTCTTTTGAGAGTGTTTTGAAACCATAGAGGCTCTCTGCAGTAATTCTCTCATGAAACAGTTTTGGATTAGGTAGATCTTTCTCTTTTACTATTGATACGCTTATTGGGCTGCATCAATAATGATATCCGTAATAACAGTAATAGCTAACACGTGTGGAGTACTTACCACATCCAGGGTGCAGAGCTGAGCCGTTTACACGCTTTCCCTCCATGTATCTGTCACACATGCTGTAATGGTTACCCCTTTCACAGAATACAGAAACGATTCCTGTAAAGTTGAGCAATCAGACAGTTTGGATTATTGTTCAGCAAATATTCTCGCCATCACGTCTGCAATGGACAGAATGTATTTGCCCCTCGAGTTGAAGCTGGGCTTGGCCTCAGAACCTGCTTCAGAACAGGGAAAGCTAGACTTGAAATGTGGCTGTCGAGGGGAGCTTGTGCTGTTGGGCATCTGTCTAACCCAGGCATGTGTTCACATGCCTTGCATGCTTACAGTGCGTTGTGCGCTGAGACAACACATGCACAGCGTTTCACATACATGAGCTTCTCGAAGCCTCACAATACACAAATATATAAATATACACAATACATATAAAGCCTCACAATGCATAAATATATAAATATACACAACATATAAACCCCACCCCTTTATAAAGAGGAGGCGATAGAGGCATAGGAGGGCAAGTGACTCGTTAGGTTACGTAGCTATTAAGTGGCACAGCTGATCTTAGGCTCAAGAGAGTCTGACTCCAGAGCAGACACGTGTAATCATTCCACTGCTGTCCTCAGATTGGTTTCTCCACATACAAAAAGGCCTTGCAAGAAAACCGGGAGTCACTTTAAGAACAGGATCAGGGGCGCCTGGGTGGCTCAGTGGGGGAAGAGACTGACTCTTGACTTCATGATCTCACGGTTCCTGGGTTTGAGCTCAGCATCCCCCCCACCTCCGTCTCTGCCTCTCTCCCATTTGCTTTGGATCTCTCTCTCTCAAAATAAAAATAAATAAACTTCACATTTTTCGTTTTCTAAACAGGATCAAAGTATAATGAGTTCAGGGTTGAATCTGCCCCTATGTACTTGGAATTCACTCTAAACCTCAACATTCTCATCATTAAAATGGTTCTATTAACAGTTCCCTGCACTGGGGGCTGTTTTGAAAAATAACGGAGGTGCTGCGCAGACAAAGAAAATCCAACACCTACTAAATACCTTAGCTATTATTATTATACAAATATAATTTAATAAAGTCTTAGTGCTTAGCGCTCTGCTAATCCCCAGACTCTATTATTCTGCAGGACAAATCCTCCTCCCTCCCGCAACTCAATAGCCATAACCAGATGAGCGAAGCAGGTAACATTTTGTACGCCAATCTTAGATTGGTGAAAAGGGTTTAACTGCGTTAGGAACCACTGAGAAATCTCACTGTGAATTTCCGGTCTTTCTTTATATATCCACGGAAACTCGGCTGGCTCCTTTGGCGGTGTTATCTCTGCCTTCAGCAACCCATTAAAGACCAGCTAGTGCATCTGAAAGTTCTTTTACTCAATCAATGAGCTTGTTGCCATGGCAGGCTAACGCGAGGTGCCATTGATGATGGCCTGATTTCCTCTCGCATCTGAAATGGAAAAGGGAGAAGACAGACTAAATGAAATCCCATCCATCTTAATGAAATACAATTATATTCTCCTTATTAATCATTTAAGAATCAATATGTCTCTTCTTGGTGAACCTCACCAGAATTTGTCATTCCATGCCAGGCCTCAATACATCTTGTCTTGTAGTGATTTTTATAAGTTCAGTCACCTGTGTCCCAGGGTAAATAACAGTGTTTTCTTGTACTGAGAGGGCAGGAACGGCAGTGACAGGGTGGATCACAGAAACCCCTTCTGAATGTTAAGCAGCCCACTGAATATTGCCTTCGTGTGCATAATTTAAAAATGTACCTTGTTTTATTTTAAATAGCGTGAAGGAAAATGGATTACCTAAGAAGGGTGCTTATTTGAGTTAGCATTAAGCGGGAGAACTCATGGGTATTCTCATCCACTGAATGCTATAAGGTGGCATAGGCTTATCAATATATTATAAAATGCACATATTGATAAATATATATGTAAAGAGAGAAATGAGAAAGAATATCTACAATATAATGTACTGTCTGTCACACTATACATACGCTGCATCAACTTAGCGCTTTCCTTTACAAGATTCGCCACGAAAATTCACCATTGTTTACATCTTCTTAATGTGGATTGTGAAGCTAGTCTTGGACTTTGTGCATCCTGTAGCTGTCTAGTAGCCATTGTTTAATTAATGAGAACAAAGAGAAGAGATTCAAGGAAAAAGAAGCAGAGACAGGAATTCAGCAGGCCTGAGAGAGACACAAGTGAGGAGAAAGAGACTGTTTTACAAATTAAATTGGTCTCATGAGTGAGAAATGAGTAGTTATGTGGTTTCTGTTTCGCTGGGGGATTTTTGCTCTTCAGTATTCCCGACCCTTTATTAATGAGGAATTGTAAAAGCTGAATAATATTTGCAGTAGCTGGGAAGGCCTCTAGGTTTCACACACAGGCGAAACAGATGAACACAGATTGGGTATTTTTCACATTTAGTGTACATACTATTGAAATCCATTTTTATGTGAATCTTTAGCTGTATCTACACCTTAACAGGACTGAATTCCTTTCCTTTTACGGTTAAGGAAAAAAAAAACTACAGTGAAATAATCTCTTCTGTTTTCAAACTTGGAGCTTTACATGAAAGAGCTGAACATAAACACCTCACAAAGAAACATCCTTCTGTGTGGCTGAGTGGTTCCTCAGAATCCCCCTCTACCACCGATGTAAATGCATCTGCTGGAGCGTGACTCCAATGCACCGGAAGTCAATAAACTTCAAGGTCAGTGATTTTAAAAAGTAGCTGAGCAATCCCGAAGGACTGGCACAGCTAGTTCGGTTACAGCTATTGGTCTTGAGTAGGTGACTTTTATAGGTCCCATACCCGTGACTCTTAAGGGTCTGTGAAATACTTTTCCCTCCTTTCTCCTCTCCAGTCACTATTCCAAGAGCACCAAAATTCAACGCGCACTGGCACTAAGCCGGAGAACGTGAATCAGTAAGGATGAACGACTTCAATGATATCATCGGTCCATTAGTGATCCAGATCAAAGACAAAATCCAAAAGATATGTAAATAAAACAGTGCGGAACGCCTTTGACCTTTCAATCCCCTTCTGTGCCACATTCTGTCTTCCCTCCAAAACATGGAAGTGTTCTGCCCTTCTCTGATTTTCCCAGCTACGTAACCTGGCCTCAAAATTTCTCTTCTTCCATGGTTCTCTCTCAAATCCATGCTTATGATAGACATGTAATGGATGAGAAAACAACTTTCATCTCAAGAAAAGAAAGAAAAGACAAACTAGAGGAGAGAAGAGTCTTGGAAAATGGCGGTCTAAAATCTGTGCCCCTGCCCAGACATTTAATGGACACCCTCAGTTCTCCTCCAAGAAGCTGTCTTGGGTTTCTTTGAACGGAAAAAGACGCCAACAACCTGAGTTCGCCATGGCCTACCTATTGAAATCTTTACAAAAGAGACTTTGAAGAAGTTAGAAAAGGGGAAGAAGTTGTCTTAAAATCTAGTGATCCTAAGAAGAACAAATTTGGTGTACCCCTATAAATGATTCCACTAGGGCTTATGGTGAGTGTGGTACAAATATTTACAGGTGGATATGCTCTTATCGATGGGTAGTGAAATGCAAAGTTTCAGCAAAGTAAAGGAATCTTTTCAAAATATATATTTTTGAAAGAAAAAGATGCTCCCTATGCGTTCTTCTCTTTAGTGTCTAATTTAGCCTCCCCTACCTCATTTGTGAATCCCTCCGTCATATGGTAAGAGAAGTACTACCTTCTGAAAACAATCATGCTTAGAAGGATGGATCTTCTCAGCACCTTCTTGAAGCCTGTATGGCAATCTTTCTGTTGTCGCTGCCCTTAGGGAGGGTGGTTCATTTTCTCACACCAGCTCCATGAGGTCAGAGACTGAAATTTGTTTACCTCTGCTCCCAGCCCCTAACTAACAGTAGACACAGATAAGTTAATGAACAAATAGATAGCAGACTACTCCATGTAAGGCATGAATGTGTACATGCTTTCTGTTGTGATAAGCACAATCCCTGTCTAGTGGACATATCCATAATCAGCAACATCCTAATGTGAGGAAATCACTGCATTCGTTTTATTTTGCTTTTAGTATAGACACAGAGCTAGTCATAAATTATTAAGATAAATCTCAATCTCCAGTCCAATTGGCAAAAGGAAAAAAAAAATGTTGTTTCTAAACTCCAATGACCACAAAAAATATCCAAGAGATCTCTCTTTTATTCTCTATAATCCCAAACCTTTGAACTGCTTTATTTGCAGAGTTATAAGACTATGGTTGGGATCAGTTTGTCTTGCTGTATTGGGCATGAGTTTAATCTACAAACAAATGTGGTGCTGTTTTCTGATTGTCCAGAACAATAAAGGGGGTTTTACAATTGCAAGAGGTTGAATGTGGTCAAACAGGTCCTTGTTGTAGGCTCCCTCTATTCTCCTGTTTTAGTTCACAGGCAAGTCTTCTTAATCCCCAGCCCCAACATCAAGATCGGTGGGGAGAAAATCCAATTGTTTAGGGTCAAAATAAAGACGTTTTTCAAATGCCAAAGGAAGAGAACAGGGGTTTTCACTTTGATGTCAATACCATGCCTTTTGTAGTTTTCCTGTTTGTTTGTTTTCATCTTCCACTGTCAACAGGGCACCAGATTTTATAGGCAGTTTAACACAGAGCAGATGTTGATTAAAAGGGATGTGGTTTTCAGTGTGAAATTAAAAAAATATCGTTCTCTCTTGTCTAAATGCTCCAGTCCTAATGGCTTAATTTTTTATTAACTGATATATAAAAGAACGATAAGAATACATTTTATCATAACTGAACCATACACAGCTCAGTAGCTGGACCATGAATAAGACAAGAAATGTTCATATTTTAATATTTTAAAAAAGAAAGAGGCAGGAGAAGAAGAAACATTTTCTACTTGTGCAAATGGCATGTGTGTTCGGGCCAAGGCTCACAGCATTTTCATTTACTTTACAAATATAACCTGGGCAACCATGGTAGAAATAATACTAAATGCAGTTTTCAGATTCATCTTTAAATGCACTCTTAAGCAGGATATTTCTTCCATTTTAATCAATGATGGCATTCCAAGAGCAACATTTGGAAACACTAAATCTGCAATAAATGTGACAAGGATAAAAGTAGAGTAGGAACTTGAAAAAGGAAAAAAAAATAGAAAAGCTCCAATGACTTTATAGACACCTTCATGCAAGAATTAAATAGAGGCTGCATTTGGCACAGTTGACCACTCAGGTGCTAGAGGCATTTCCAGCTGACTGAGCCAAGAAAATAATGCATTCCTGCTTCTGCTGATAGAGGCTTGAAAGCTTTGATGAGTAGATGAGGCAAGATACCTGACCTCAATGGTCCATGACACCAAAATGAATGGATGTGGAAGGCAAAATTTGCACACTTGGAACCAGAAATCCTGCAAGAGACACAGCAACGTGCCTATGTGATCCATATGCTTGCAATGTCTGACACTCAACCATATGCTTTGAAATGTTCTTCGAAACTCGTATAAGAAAAGAACACATGCAGGAATTTGTTGCTGTTGTTGTTGTTTTAAACTATCTACACGTTCCACCTATGTGGTTCGGGTTTTCCTGAGTTAACTCTGGCCAGATCTCTACATGGCCATGAATCTGCCATCGGAAGGTCACTAAGTGCTAATAATCAGTCTCTGATAACATTGACTCTCGTCCTTTTTTGTGTGCTACCAAACCACATCTGGATTTTCAGATCTGTTGGATAGAAGATAGCTTATTCCAAATAGTTAAAGCAGACTCCATGCCAAAATGACCAATTAGGATGAATCCCGGTTTAATAATTTCTTTTTACCAGTTTTCTACTTGGAATATGAAACAAAAATTGCAATCCACGAGCTTCTACCCTAATTCTTTTCATTTGCCTTATCCGTAGTGTAGATATTTCATTTAAAATGAAGAGAAGAAAGGATTATATGTAATATTTATCCCAAAGCAATAAACCCAGGTAAATAGTATACTTGGGAACACGATCGCACGTTTCAAGGTAGGATCCAAAAGTTCCAGCTTCTTCAAAAGGAACTGGTGCATGAGGCACCTGGGTGGCTCAGTTGGCTAAGCATCTGACTTTGGCTCAGGTCATGATCTAGAAGTTCATGAGTTCGAGCCCTGCATTGGGCTCTGTGTTGACAGCTCAGAGCCTGGAGCTTGCTTTGGATTCTGTCTCCCTGCCTCTCCTCTGCTTGCATTCTGTCTCTCAAAAATAATAAACATTAAAAAAAGGAACTGATGGAGCTGTGCAGAGCAAACTCATATTTCAAAAGGAAAAGGCCTTGCAGACTAAATAGATGTGTTTACAGACACACAACGCACATTTTTTTAGTCAAGGAGAAAAATATAGTCACTCTAAGTTATTTTGGATATATTCCTCAAGTTATTTAATATCTTAGTTTTCTTTTTTTCTGGAACACTTTGGAGATAATTATAATCGCTATATTTTTGGTTTTTCACTTATTAAAACAATAAATCTTTCCTTTCAAAATAATATTGAAATGACAAAAATAAAGTATAACTTTCTCTGTGCCTCAAACTCTATCAAGAAATGCAAAACACCCCTACAAATGTTCTATTGACACTAGCATGGCATGATTCACATGTTGGAGGATCAAGAACATGATAAGACTAGCTGCAGAGTGGGAGAAAATATTTGCAAAGATATATCTGAGAAAAGGCTGTAATCCAAAATATATAAATGGGGTGCCTGGGTGGCTCAGTCGATTAAGAGTCTAATTTTGTCTCTGGTCATGATCTTGCAGTTCATGAGTTCAAGCCCCGCATCAGGCTCTGTGCTGACAGTTCAGAGCCTGGAGCCTTCTTCGGATTCTATGTCTCCCTCTGGCTCTGCTCCTCCCCCCACTCGCACTCTGTCTCCCTCTCTTTCTCAAAAATAAATAAACATTGGGAAAAAAATTTAAAAAACAGAATGTATAAAGAACTTAAAACTCAACAGTAAAAAGACAATTAAAAAACATGTTAAAAATGAGGAAAAATCCTGAACAAGACATCTTACCAAGGAAGATCTACAGATGGCAAATAAGTAAATGAAAAGATGCTCAACATTATATGGCATTAGGGAATTACACATTAAAACAATAATGAGATGCCACTACTCATCCATTAGGATGGTCAAATCCAGAACACTGGCAAAACCACATGCTGATGAGGATGTAGCACAACAGAAACCCTCCTCACTGCTGGTGAGAATACAAAATGGTACAGTACGCTTTGGAAGACATTTTGGCAGATCCGTACAAAACTAAACACACTCTTACCATACAATGCTGCAGTCATGATCCTTGGAGTTTACCCAAAGGAGTTGAAAACTTATGTCTGCACAAAAAGCTGCACAGAGAGAGCTATAAACAGAGATGTTTATAGCAGCTTATTCATAATTCTTAAAACTTGGAAGCAATGAAGATATCCTTCAGTTAGTGAGTGGATAAATAAACTGGGGTACATCCAAAAATGGGATCTTTTTCAGCACTAGAAGGAAATGAAAGGGCATGGAGGGGACTTAAATGTCTATTACTAAATGAGGGAAAACCATATGAAAAGGCTATGTCTTGTATAATTCCAATTGTCTGACACTCAGGAAGAGGCAAAAAAAACATCAGTGGTTGCCAGGGGTTGAGGGCTGAATAGAAGGAGCACAGATTAGTCTTGGAGCAGTGAAACTATACTGGGTGATGCCATAATGGTGGATGTACGTCATCATACACTTATCACAACCCATAGAATATACAGGAGCGAGAGTGAACACTAATGTAAACTATGGACTTTGGTGATTATGTGTCAATGTAGGTTCATCAATTATAATAAAAGTAGCACTCTGATGCGGGATTTTCATAAGGAGGGAGGCTGTGCATGTGTAGGGGCGGAGGGGTATGGGAACTCTCTGTACTTTCCACTCAATTTTTTTGGAAACCGAAAACTTCTAAAAAAATGTATTAAAAAAATGTTAAGGGGAATGGTGCACAGATGATTGTACGTGGTCAGAGCAGCTTGTCGCTTCAATTTTTGATGAAATATTTACAATTTTATCGTGTTGTATCACAACGAGAATAATGGCTTTCGTTTCTCAACGTGGAGAGCTGATTTCATGCGCCTTTGACAGTTCTGAAAAATAGTTTCTCTATATCACTTGTTGCAAAATGTTTTCATTGTTTATGGCCGCCATGAGTCAGTCTCTAACTATGAACCCTAACTACCCAGAAGAAATGGGCTAATAATAACTTTGCATAAGTGGAAAAATAGTGCTACATTTTCCAATATAAAGGACTTTCAGAGTCTCCTTGAAGTTTTAACCAGTTATTGTAACTGAGCCTTCATAGGTATAGAATCAGGGCTACACAAAGGCAAGGAAAAAAAAAGGAAGATATCCGACTGGAGGTACATGGGCTTTGGCAAGTCAGAGGAGAATCACAGAACACTGTTGCAGAAAAGGCTCTGGGAGAGATGCTGGTCCAACCATCCTCTGTGAAGATGCCTTTATAACATTTGGAATTTCCTTCAGATGATTCAGAGCACTAGAAACTGATAGTGGCAAATTTTGTCTGCATCTGCATTTGTAATGGCTACGGAGAAGACGTCCCATCGCCATTATCAGAAATCTCAAAAGCGTACGTGATGGTCTCAAGATGTTAGGAACTACTGAGATTATTGCTGTCCCTGATTTGCAGAAGCATCCTCAAGATGGGATAAACACACTCAAAGTCACCAGTGTTTATATTGGTGTTTAAAAAGTTTGTTGTCTTTTTCATAATCCAAGTGACTGATAAAATGTTTGAAGAATAACAAGAGAGTAACAAGAGCTTAAATATTATAGCTACATTATTTAAATAAATGGTACCAATTTTTTTTAACCAATACAACATAGCCTGAAAATATTTTCTAGTAGGGTGAATCCATTTGTTGTAAATATTAAGTCCTCAAACACGTTGCTAGAGACTGAATAGCTGTGTCTCACCCAAAGTCATATGTTGAAACCTAACCCCCAATGTGATGGGATTTGGAGGCAGGGGTCTTTGGGAGGTAATTAGGTCATGAAGGTGGAGCATTCACGAAAAGGATTAATGCTGGCATAAAAGAACCCCAGAGCGCTCCCTCACGCCTCATGCCATGTAAAGACACCGCGAGGAAACAGCCTGCTAATGAACCAGAAAGCAAGTCCTCACTAGATGCCAAATCTGCCAGTGACTTCGTCCTGGACTTTTCTGCCTTCAGAACAGTAAGAAATAAATTTCTGTTGTTTATAAGCCACCCAGTATATAATATTTTTGTTATAGCAGCCCAAACAAAGACACACAATTGTTCATTTCTCAGTTATCAGACAGTTTTCCTCCATAAGTACAGAATTCTGCATGAGTGTAATAAAGCCACATAGATAATAATGTTTAAGAGGCATCAAACATCCATTGGCTACAGCCCACCTGCCACAGTGATTCCAGAATTCCCACTCACCCATTAACATTCCTTCTGAGTTAGAGGGTATTTCTTGGTGTGCTCTTTGAAACACAAATCTCATGCAATTCTTCAGAACAAAGCAGTTTCCTATCAAGCACATTTAAGAAATCCCCATTGGGAGATTCCCAGCATATGTGCCTGTATTAAATACCCTAACAAGACCTGCAGTGAAGATATCTCACTAAGTTTAACTAAGTTTAAGCCATCATTTCTTAAACGTATTTGAAACTTTTATTTATTTGTTATTTTTATTTGTTTGTTTGTTTGTTTGTTTGTTTATTTATTTTTGAAGAGATGCCTAACACAATTTGAAAAACGATGAATTAAGGATCAACAACTCCTGGTAAAATTCAGCCAGGTTATGTGGAAGAGGGACACTGTAAATCATCATAGGTAATATCACTTTTAAAAGTCACACAGGGGGGCACCTGGGTGGCTCAGTTGGTTAAGTGTCTGACTTTGGCTCAGATCATGGTCTCAGGGTTTGTGGGTTTAAGCCCCACGTAGGTTCTTGCTGACAGTTCAGAGACTGGAGCTATTTTGTATTCTCTCTCTCTCTCTCTCTCTCTCTCTCTCTCTCTCTCTCTCTTTCTCAAAAATAAATAAACATTTAAAAAAGTCACACAAGAAGACACTGAGGGAAAGAGACCCCAAGGGGGAAGAAGTCAGAAAAGAAGTTTAGTCCTTTGCATTATAGATGTTCATCATGAGTCCTTCTCCCAGCAATCTGGGACATGTGGACAGTGATTCCCACACAGGTTTAGAGGACAGAAGCATCACTGGGTGGATGTACAAAACATGCGCACCCCCCCCCCCCATTCCCACCTCCACATGGTCCCATTCAGAAGCACAGGTGTGGCGCAGGGCATCTCACATTTCAAGAAGCATCCTGGGGACTTGGAAGCAGGTGGCAGGTTGATAAGGTTTGAGAAACATTTGAGGATGAAGTGGAGAAGAAAAAGGAAGGATAGAGAAGGAATAGCAAGAACTGAGAGCCACTGCCTTCTTTCATCCACCGCTCAGACAGTTCACGCACAAAACTTTTCCTGGGCCCAGAGGAGCCGATTCTGGGTCCTTGGCTTCTGTCTGTCCAATTCCTACCTGGCTGCATCACACCCTTAATTCCAGCCTGAGTCCTAGATGATCTTTCCAAGATGAGGTTTATTGATACCAGTATTTTCATTTAAGCACCTTGATCAATACCCGCCAAGTCTATTAAAGCATACAAATGCTTTCTCAGGGAGACCCACTAAAGCCTCCCCCGCAACTCCTTTTTTAAAGCTTATTTTATTATTATTTTTTAAAGAAACACAACTTTTCCAAATGTGTGCATCCCTCTGATTCTGGTTTTAGAAAGGAAATGAAATTTGTCACGCTGCCATACATCATTTCCCTCGCACTACAATGTCCCATCTGTGTGTCAAGTACAAAAGAAAAGCATTTTGTGAAAAATTGCTAAAGAAGTAATGATTTTTGTCCTCAACTCTTTGTTTTGCCTTTCAATAAAGAAGGCGACATGTGCCACAAATGATGTATTGTTGTTTAGGTACAACCCCAGCAACACAGTGCATAAGCAAAACCATGTTTCACAGCAGAGAAACTATAGTTTACTGCCCCTATGGCTCTGATGAGAATATAATGTTCTACAGTTTATAAATGCTTTGAGGTCAATACATGATTTGCTTCAGCTTGTTCATCCAATGAGCAGGGGATCCAAAAATATATCAAGCTATTAGACAGCCCCCTGGAAGCTGGGCTGAGGCAGCAGTGATGGAAAGGGTCCATGGAAACTCCTCTGTCAGCTGGAGATGAGATAATTAGATCCAGGTAATACATTGGAGCCCCAACAGGGAGCCGCCGAGCAAACATGTCGTCTTTATGGGCCTTTCTTGTCCTGCACAGCGACTGTGGCCTAAGACAGGAAAACATCAAGGGATTCATCGATGCCCAGCAATGCCCCACTGTCACTCAGTCACCTTCATTATCTAGGGACCTGTCCTCCTACAGAAGCAAACCAAAAGAAAGAAAGAAAGAAAGAAAGAAAGAAAGAAAGAAAGAAAGAAAGAAAGAAGAACAATCAAAAGAGGCTCTTTTCAATTATTTTTCTTTATTTTTTTTTTGGCCATTTCTTTTTTTTTTCCCTTTTTGTATTTCTTAACAGTATACCCTGAGTAATGTGCTTGCATTCATTTGAGACTTTGTTTATATAGATTTTGCAAAATTGTCCCTATCTTCTTTAACACAGTTCTCGCTTTGGGGATGGTCTTTAAAGTGCAGACAAAATAGTCACTTGTTTCAACTCCTAGGATTAAGTTCCATAGACCATATTTTCCTTTTGCAATGATTTCAGTTGCTAATCGTTGTCATTCCTGTCTTCATGTTGCTCATACATATTGAGGGACTGGAATTAGGTCAGGCACAGTGCTAAGCTGTGGGGATACAGAGGTAAGGTGAACATACCGGCCCACAGTCAGGTGAGGAGATTTTATGGTAATATTTTGGAAATAATACATTGATTACATTTGTGAAATGCGCCACGAAAGAGAAAAGTGCATAATGCTTGCCAAGTGAGATTACAATAGGGGCGCTTCATTTATGTGAGAGGGCAGGGGATGCTCTCTTAGGACATGATATCCGACTGAAACCTGACATTTAAAGTGTAGGGCTTAGGAAGGCGACAGATGGGGGAGGGGATGATAGCCCATGGAATGGGGGCACTTCATTTAACAGAGATAAAGCCATGTGTGAAGGCACAGAGGTAGGAAAGGCTACCACCACTGCCATCAGCATCATCACGCCCATCACCACCACCAGCATCATCACCCCCATCACCACCATCAGCATCATCACCCCATCACCACCACCAGCATCATCACGCCCATCACCACCATCAGCATCATCACCCCCATCACCACCACCAGCATCATCAGGCCCATCACCACCATCAGCATCATCACCCCCATCACCACCACCAGCATCATCACGCCCATCACCACCACCAGCATCATCACCACCATCAGCATCATCACCCCCACGGTCATTACTAGCATCATTATCAACATTACAGTAGAGATATTTGGGGCCATGCTATACACTTTATAGAAATCATCTCTAATGCTTAGTATAATCTTGAAAACGATGCACTACTATTTCCAGGTCAACAATAAGGACAATATGTGTCTTTTTATGTTTGTAATTTGCATGAATCAACTTGATGATAACGAGTGGCTGATTGTGTGTTTTAATCAGATCAATGCGATTCCAGACTCTATGAGCTCATCATATTAATGGATATTCAAGTCCAACAGGTTTCTGATACTGCTTTCAAAGGGACATCATTGCCTTTTAAAATCTCAAATGCCACCCAGTGTTGCATATTCAAAGCTATTGATTTAACCTCTTTATTATCATTTGATTAGAAAGTTTTCTACAAACTCTTTTCAAAAGCCAAATATAAGGAGGAGTGTGACATCACTAAATAAATATAAACTCATATGAGTTGGAGATTGTGATTTGTAAAACTTAAAACTATAAGCAAAATGGGGTATAAAAGTCCCAAGTATGCCTCATCAGTTGAAACTTCAAACATACACACTTACACAAAGGGGATTTTGAAAATGACATAGTATTTACAATCTTAAGCAGGATATTATCTGCCATATGTAATGGTAGTTTTTGATTTATTTTTAGTCGGATGAGAACTGGAAGGGGAAGTGACTCATTTGAGATCATTTCATTTTAATGATTCATGACAATTTCTTGAACACTTACCATGTCCTAGACACTGAGTTATACCGGGGGGCTGAAGAGGCGACTAGGGTGAGGTCCCCACAGTTGAAAAGTTCATCATCTATCATAGGGACAAGATCAACTCAGACACATTCTTTAAGATAGGGTAAATTGGCAGCATGCTATAGAAACAGAATGAAGGAGCCCTTGAGAACCTAACCAGGAGAAGGGAAGGAGTGTCACAACCAAACAAAGAGACTGGTTTGCATGTAGCTGCAAGGAAGTGCATGGAGTCTGAGGAATGGAAGCAGGTTGGTGCATTCGAACAGAAAATGAAAAGAGGACGATGACGGCCCAGACCACAACGGCCTGAATATGGACCGCTGTAGATACCACGGCAAGTTGCTTAGACTCCGCAATGGTAGACACTGAAGGTTCAGCCAAGTGGACAGGCCCCATCTGTCCCTTCAGTAAATGGGGGAGAAAGGCATAGCAGTGTGGGACAGAGGTCAGATTTGAAGAGGGCTAGCTTCTGACGTCACGCTGCCTAATTCAGAGCCTGGCGCAGTCGACCAGGCACAGGATGAGAGCGATAAGAGTAGAAATCGAGAAGGAATGGCACGTGGATAGAATAGAGAGAGGTCATGTCAGTAGGACTTAAGATTTTCCATTTGGGTGATTAGGAGAGGGTGATACTTGAAGAAGGAATAGAGGAAAAGAAGCATATTGAAGAGCAGGATATAATGTGTTGGTGAGCATTTATATTTTATGAATTTTGCATGCATGAGGGATTTCCAAAAATACATCAAGAAGGCACGTGGCATTGTGAATATTAGTGAAATATCAGTAGGAGAGCCAAGTTAACACACAGCTCTTGACTCCGTTACTCGTTCTGATATAATTTACTTACCTTCTAGGGTCTCTGAGTTTCCTCTAAGCTGCTTTTGCAGAGTTGGGATGAGAGAGACTCCTCATAAGACAACAGAAATCATATGACGAAAGTTTCTTTCGGTTCTTTCCCATATTAAAGACTGAATAATAAATCACTGAATGTCTCTGTGTTTGGCTTGCAGTGATTGCATTTTAGAGCATGGGCAGAGCTTAGAAGAATAGACGAGGGTACCAGTTAATTTGTAGCCAAAAATAAGTAGATAAGTCTATGCATAACCTTATCATATACTGTTTGGAAGGTTCCAAGCCTTCCAGACATTTGGAGTTACACATCCCTTAAAAATAATAAAATAAAATAAAAATAAAATAAAATAAAATAAAATAAAATAAAATAAAATAAAATAAAAATTAGAGTCACCATCCCATGCACAGTGGGAGAATTAATGTTCTCGCCAAGATTATAGTCAATGGCTCAGAGCAAGGTAGCATAGTGGTTTAAAATCAAATGTCCAGAACCAGATTGTGTTTGAATTTATAATATTCCATTTACAACTGTCTAATCTAAATAAGTTGCTTAAACTCTGTGTGCCTTAGTTTTCTTATCTATAAAAGAGAAATAATATTACCTACCAAACAGGATTATTCAGGGGTTAAATTAGCGATGCATTCAAAGTGAGCAGAAAAATGTCTGGAGCAGAGTAAACTCAGTGAATGTTAGGCTTGGTGTTCTCACGTCACTTCTGTTCCCTGTTTCCTCTGAACACTAGGCCTTAGGTCTCAGTAGTGCTCCCTTGTCTGTCACTAGTCCTTGGAAGGTCATTTCCAACAAACCTCTCAGTCTCTATCACTTTCTGACCCAAAACATATTAGCTCCTCTTGTCCAGAATGTCCTGGACTGGAGCTATGGAGGCTGTTTCTGCCATAACCGTCAGGCCCAGTAAGGTATTTTCTGAGATAATGGGGGAGTTCTCTTCCCACGAAGGATTCTGAGCTGTTTGATTCTTAGACTGATGTTTGCTTCCTTCCCTTAGGACAAGCATGGTGACCTCAATCCAAGGCTATTTGTATGAGACTGGCCTTTTCCGTGGCTTGACAATAGATGCCCATCCTGCAGCGGTTGATATAATCGGTGCATAAGCTACAGTTTTATAAAAATAAATTGATTGAGATGGAAATCTGTGAAGTTTGTAAAACTGTGTATTTTTGACAAAAAGTTACATTATGAAAAGGACAGGGGAGAGATGTGGAATAATTTATAAGGATGATCCCAAGGGATGGTAAATAAATTACAGAGTAAAGCCTGAGCCAAACTATCTTCTATTAAAGTCTCTTCATTGCTATTCAAGTGAATTTTCTCCCTCTCCCAAGTGGAAACTATTTGCGCAAAACAAAAATATTAGAAACAGAATCCCAGGAATTTGGGCAGCGAAGGAAAATCTTGTTAAAAACTTGAGAGTAGACTTGGCTTTAGGCATAATTGTCAAGATTCCCTTTGTCACCTTTCTGTATCTCTCTTTAGCTCCTCTTTCTTTTCAAATCCCTTTCTCTCCCAGATGTCCTTCTTCATCATTCTGGGGTCAGGGTGCCTTTGATTGTTAATTCAATCAGCATTCAGTGCCTACAAAGTGCTAGGCAATGGATACTGAGAACAAAAATACAGACAGAAGATTCTGACTTTTCTGGAGCTGACGCTCATTTCTATAGGCCATTCGTCAATTTGTAAGCACCTATCCACCAAGATGTAAAAAAATAAGGTAGATTTAAAGATACAGTGGAAAAAAACAAAACAAAACAAATGACACACACAGCCAAAAAAGCTCAGAGGAACCCAAACTTGTTTGTTGTGGTGGTGAGGTTTATTGTTACTGTGTGTGTGCTTCATTAGCTGTGTTTTATTTTTTGTTTTTGCTTTTTGTTCTCTTGGCCTGGGAAATGAGCCTCCAAGATGAAAATAGCCAATCTCCTTCCTTAGTGGCTTTCAGTTAACTGCAGGTCACCCACCAGGCTGGTAATCAGGGGATTTGCCGATCCCCAAGAAAGGAGTTAGGCATGGTAAGTTGCTATTTTTTTCCTTTGTAATTAACAAGAGTCTTCTAGAGTAATATTTTGATATATTTTGAAATATTTGACGTTCAAATATCATGCTTCTCATCAGGATTACCCACTAGTTTTAGCATCTCTTGACATTTCCTGGTCTGGATCAAGTATTTCTAAAATGGTTGCCCAATAGCAGTTTTCTAATTGCATTATTTCTTCTACATTTATCAGCTGGCATTCATGGGCCCGATATTTTTAGTATACACGTATGAAATACATCATCATAAAAAACAATCAATGCCATTAAAACTGTAAATCGATGCATCTTATTTCTTCTTTATCCATTACCTTTAAATAGTTTAGGTTTCTTCGTTATTTTATACATTTAAATATTTCAACGTTTATTTATTTTTGAGAGATAGAGAAAGACAGAGCATGAGCAGGGGAGGGGCAGAGAGAGGGAGACACAGAATCTGAAACAGTCTCCAGGCTCTGAGCTGTCAGACAGAACCCGACACGGGGCTTGAACCCAGGAACCGTGAGATCATGACCTGAGCTGAAGTTGGACACCCAACTGACTGAGCCACCCAGATGTCCCTATTACATACATTTAATAAATTCCTGCTGACCTTTCTTTCAGGATAGCAGGCTAATATTTTGATTAGCAAATGAGCTGACTTGAAAGTGAGATAATCCAATCATTCAACTTCAGTTACACAAAGTCATCTACTAAATGCTGCTTTCTCTTGATTGTGCAGTGAATGTTTTGTGAAAGAACAGTCTTGCTCCAGACAGAAGCAAGAATGTCTAATTCCAAAGCAAAATGTGTATGATATATATGGCATGAGAAGAAAGACAAAGGAGTAAGAACAACGACAACAGCAACAATAACAACAAACCACAGCAGTAAGATATTTTCTTTAAATTATGTCCTGAGTTCAGCGCAGGTCTAAGTGGTGGCAAATGCCAGGGCAACTAATTCCTGGCCTCTGAGGCACTTCTGGCTTCTTTCTGGGAGGGTTCAGCCTGGGTACAGGGAATATGTTGTGGCAGGTTATTGAAATGTAGCAGCAGCTACAGTGTTACCATGGGACTAGGAAAGCCTTGGTAGGCCAGCAAGGGAAGTGGCCATCTATGGTAGTAAGAGCATGTTGAGAAACCATATTGCATCATCTGGTGAGTTCTACATAGCCCACGCTTTTCATCACTGGAGAGCAAGAGGGAATAAAATCTGAGCATATACTCCTTTAAAATGGCCCATTCTATTATTCTGGCCTTCCAGGAAGAACACCACTTCCCAGGGAAGGAGGTCTTGATATTTCTGTTTTTGTTTTCTCTCCTCATACTATTTTGTGTGCTTGGGGGATAAATACAGCAGTTGAGGTAGAGACAGACGTATTCTCTTGATGTTCCCTTTTAAATGTTTGGTCTTTGAGGGGTGGCTGGGTGGTTTAGTCGGTTGAGCGTCAGACTCTTGATCTCGGATCAGGTCATGATCTCACCATCTGTGAGTTCGAGTCCCATGTCAGGCTCCCTGCTGGCAGTGGGAAGCCTCCTTGGGATTCTCTCTCTGCCCCTCGCCTGCTCATTCTCCCTCTCAAAAAAATAAAAAAATAAATAAACTTAAAAATTTTCTGAATGTTTGCTCTTTGCAGATAGGCTGAAGGAGTTCATCAAAACAAGTTCATTATATTGGAGGATGAAATAAAGAGGGAGAAGAGTTCTAGAGCAGGAAAAGCAAGCGTGTGATATCTAGTACACAATTGTCATTTGGAAAAAATAAAGAAACTGACGTTCAGGAAATAGGTCATGTAAAACTTGTGGCATGAAATAGAGGTAAGAACTGAGGTGTCCTGCCATCTGCTGCTGGATCCTGAACTGCTATCCTTAGGTCTCATCTGGGCCATTCACAGCCTCAGGGTTACACCAAGATACCCCGGCTGGAATCTATCTGCTGCGGTGAAGGTGTGAGGTCCCAAGAGTAGGGCTGGGTTGCGATATAAAATTAAAAATGCCCAGTTAAATTTCAGTTTAAAATTAAAAATAATTTTTAGTACAAACGAGACATACTTATACTTTGCAAAATCGTTGTGTATCTGAAATTCACACCTTCCTGGGCAGCCTGTGTATTCTTACTTGCTACGTCTGGCAATTTCACCTAAGAGACACACACCAAAGAGTTGTGACAAATAGGAAGTCAAGCAAGAAACTAGTGTAATGTGTCAAGGGAAAGCATGAGTTTAACAAGGAGTTCCTGATTTACAAAGTGATAGGTTTGGGATGACATACCCATAATACAATTTAAATTTGCTATGTTTTAAAATAAACATTATTGGGGCGCCTGGGTGGCTCAGTCAGTTGAGCGTCCGACTTTGGCTCAGATCATGATCTCATGGTTCTTGAGTTTGAGCCCCGAGTCAGGCTCTGTGCTGACAGCTCAGAACCTGGAGCCTACTTCAGATTCTGTGTCTCCCTCTCTCTCTCTCTGCCCTTCCCCTGCTCACTCCGTTTCTCTTTCTCTCAAAAATAAATAAAAACGTTAAAAATTTTTTAAAAATAAAATAAACATTATTAGTTAACCATGTAATAAACTCAACTATACTAACTCAGATTCGGTGTAAACCTTTCTTGAAATTTTACACATAATACAATTAAGCAGTACTTAAAAAGAAGCAACCATGAAATGCATTTATAAACATAAGTTCACTGCATTCTATTATCGTCAACAGTCCTCTGTGGTAGCTATAAGTATCCCATTTTTATAGATGATGAAAGCAAAGCTTAGAGAGTTTGAGATTGAGGAGGCTTCCCATAATATCTGTTTTGGTGTGAGGTGTTTTGGTTTGATTTGTTTTATTGGTGGAGCTGATCTGTAACCCAAGTCTGTGTGGCTCTAAAACCCCAACTCTTAATCATTATACCATGAGCAGAATCCTTATGTTAAATTTGGAATTTATACTAAGAAATTAATCAGATAACTACAAGCAGATTTATTTACTAAAATATTCACCATACGCTTGTTATAAAGGATTTTTTTTAATGATTACACTGATAAAACGTTATGTCATTATTAAAAGTGACATATAAGACTATGAAACTCAACTAACTCAAGGATTACTTCTATTGTAAGAAAAACATTATCACATTCATCTGCAAGTACATAAATAAGTTATTTCCAAAAAGCAGAAGTATGAGCTATTTTTAATTTGTTCTTCATGTTTTTAAATTTTTCTATAATACACTTTTCTAATCAGAAAAAATATTATAAACATTTATCTTGCAAATTTGATCAAATTAAAAAATATACTTAGCAATACAATCATGTGTGTTCTCTCTTTCCTGGGAAAGGAACAAGAAGTGACTTTAACTGCAGAACAGAAAGGAACATTGGGAACAGAGTCAGATCTGAAATATAAAGTATAAAATAAACATCAGTGGATTAAAAAACTTTTTAAAAACAATACATTCAAGCAGCTTTAATGGGTTTTTTTCAGTTTCTATTATAGTAAAAAGAATGCGGGATGGCTGGTACAATTGGAGACTGGTTAGCCAAAATCACACCTGAAATATAAGAACAATTGGGATAGAAATTAGGTATCCTGGCACCTAGACCTCATCTGCAAACATAAGAAAATTTCTATTCTAAAGTAGGTACCAAACTTTTGCAACTTCAGAATATCATATAACTATTAGAGTTTCTTACTTTTGTTACAATACTTGTGAAAGTCTGAGGTCCTCCTGCTCTAATTCTACTTATCCATGAGGGCATATCACTTTAGTGTGTCTTTAGATTAAATTCTGGGCCTAGACTCCCAATTCCTTTGGGTTTAGGTGTAGCTCATGTTGAACAAAGATATGATGTGAATTTGATGCTGGGGTCTTTTTACTTCTCTCTCTCTCTCTCCTTTTTTAATTTTTATTTGAAAGAAAGGAGAGATAAAGCATGAGTGGGGGAGAGGGGCAAAGACAGAGAGAGAGAGAGAGAGAGGGAGAATCTTAAGCAGACTCTACACTCAGCACAAAGCCCAACATGGGGCTTGATCTTGCAACCCTAGGATTATGACCTGAGCCAAAATTACGGGTCTGACACTCAACGACTGAGCCACCCAGGCACCCCCTTACTTCTTTTCTTTGCGTGTTTCCCATGATGCCTATAAACCAACAATTGCTAAAGACAGATACTACCTAAATGTGTTATAATTTCAGTACTACTTGATTTAACAGACTGTTCCCAGGTACACAGACAAGGTAAAGGACAGAAGTTAAGTGATACCATTTGGATGCCTTAACATGCGAGTTGGTTGGAAGTGTTGCCTGAGTATGGGATGGAGAGCCTTCTCCATTCAAACACTTTACAGAGCAACACACATTTTGAATAAATCCAAGCTTGTCAGAAAGCAGAGGTAAGGATTTCAGCAAAGGAGTCAAAATAAAAGCAATCTTGTTGTCCAAGCAGATTGTGAGAATATTTACCTTCAAAAATAGGAAGGTACAAATGAATTCAGGAAAGATCAGCTAACAATTCAGCTTACTCTCTACATAGAAGCAGCCAAGTCCTATGCACATAGTAGAAGCTTTCAATGGCACAGCTTTCCATTGGTATTTGTCTCCTTAAACCTAGCTGATACAAGTACCTACTTAATGGATATTAAAGTGATATATGTTCCAGGTCCCAGTTGGTTTAGGAGACCTAGTTCCTAATTCAGTTTCTGACTTTAATTAGCTGTGAATTAAAACCAGATTGATCCTACCAAGAAGCTCAAGACCAACCTGATAAGGATCTAGCCATGTGACAGGGCTGAATACATAGTTACTTTACTACACCAGACAAATAAGAGGTAAAATCCAAAAGTCCAGACAGGAAAAGACTGCGGGGGGAAAACCAAGGTACTTTGAGGGGAGACAAAACTCAGATGCCAAACTCAGAAGTTGAAGGTAGAAAGTAAGGTTCCAAAGTGAGATCAGGGCCAACTGATGATGGAATGGAATACCAGGTGCATAGTACAGAAGTGGGTGGGATTTGTGTCCAATTCCAGAGCTAGCATGGACCTTCATCATCTGGGATAAGTCACATTCTTTCCTTGGGTCTGTTTCTTCACTAATAAAATAGCAAAAATATCAACTCCCCTCCCTTTAGCTCAGAGTTATTTAGAGAATCAAGTGTGATCAAGTCTCTTAAAAAAGTAAGGAGTGAGGGATTCTCTATATAAAGTAATAAAAATAAGCCAAATTTAGAATACTAATAAGGCAGGCCATTTAATTACTTTTAATTTTTAAACACAGTGTAAGCTAAGAAACCCTTTCCGCCCCACTCGCCATGCCTCTATCTCTTGACCCTCCATCCCCAAAATGTTTCACCTTTCCTACTGCACCGAATCCATTCCTCTAGATTTACTTTGGGTTCTGTCCCCTCGTTCACTCATTGCTTCATTCAATAGACTGCTCCCTTAACTTCTTCTTCTCTTCAATGTTTTCTTCTCTTCAGGTCCCTTCAAATTAACATAGAAAATGAGGAAATTGCACATGTCACTCAATTTAACTGGCCTTATAGTATGGGAATCCATTTTCTAAAATTGCTGATAAATGAGCATCTTAACATTGTTTGGGCGCATCCAGTGAAAAGTTATTTGAAAAGTCTATATATCAGGGATACCTTGGTGGCTCAGTAGGTTAAGCATCTGACTCTTGATTTCGGCTCAGGTCATGATCTCAAGTTTCCTGAGATTGAGCCCCGCATTGGGCTGTGTTGGGATTCTCTCTCTCCCTCTTTCTCTGCTCCTCCCCAGGTCCGCCACCTCTGTCAATATAAATGAATAAATAAACTTAAAAAAAAAAAAAAGAAAGTCTCTATATCAGAAAACTCTTTTACGCAGAGCTGAAATCTATGTCTTTTTTGCTCTACCCCCTGAAATAACAAATAATAAATTCAATACCTTCATCCTTCTCTTTGTCTTCAAATATTCAAAGCATGAGATTGCTTGCCCCTGCAATTGAGCTTCTGGACTTCATTGTAATTCTGATTAGCCCACTATATCAATAATATACCACATTATCATAATTATAATGTATTATACATTAACCTGTAAGCCAAGAACTGCACTAAGAGATGCAGACATATAGATGAAAAAGACATAGCTCTTGCCCTCAAAGATGTTATAATGAATTTAGAGTGATGGTACATGTATACAAAGCTGGACATTTTCAATGGTAAAAACTGCACTAAATACCACGTTAAGTACAATAATCTGTTCTAGGAAGAGTCTTCTATCAGCTGTGAGGATGTTTAAATTTTTTTTAATGTTTATTTATTTTGGAGACAGAGAGAGAGACAGAGTATGAGTAGGGGAAGGACAGAGAGAGAGGGGGACACTGAATCCGAAGCAGGCTCCAGGCTCTGAGCTGTCAGCACAGAGCCCGATGCGGGGCTCAAACTCACGGATGGTGAGATCATGATCTGAGCCAAAGTCAGATGCTTACCCGACTGAGCCACCCAGGCGCACCTGATGTTTAAAATAAGTACAAGATCTGGAATGATCACAGTCCAAGACACTGTGGTAGGCACTTTTACTTTCCAAACTCCTTCATTTATTCATATGTAAATACATATAACTTATTACATATAACATATTTATTTCGTATGTCTATCTGTATACCTCTCCATCCATCCATCCACCGATATCTTGTATACAGAATGCTTGAAAACCAAGTCCAGCTCCAAAACGTACATTCTGTGGTTCTCAGAGTACCAACCGCCCCTGTCCATCATCACTAGGTACTGGGCCCTCAACAATTCTAAAACAAAAGTTTGACAAAGGTAATAAAACACTCTATGCATATAGCAACACGCATGCAGAGAATGAAATGGGCCCTCACAATTAAATACCTCTTGACAAGTGCGATAGAAAGAATGGTTTTCTGCTGTCATTACTTTGCACATCCACTGCAAATATTTGTACGTGGGAGTCAGGTTTGAAATTGCAGTGAAATTTCTCTGAAGAAGCCCATCTTTTAGAATAAAGTGTCAGGCCCGTTTCACATTCTCAAATGATTATTTGCCAAGACAAAACATAGACAAAGCAAGAAAAGTCATCTCCTTCATGGTGGAGCGGAAATTTATTTTAGTTTATAGGAAATAAATTAAAATAATATCAAAATAAGTCTCGATTTTCTTGTAGAGAAAATGTACAGACATTATAAACATTGGCAATGTACTCAGTTTTGAAAAGTAAATAATAAATACAGTAAGAAATCCATTTTTCCTTTTTAAATATTAACCGCACAGAAAAGTTAGGTAAATAATACATAAAAATATGAGTTCAAATTTTCTAATGATATATAACCATTACATAATACATTTAAAGAAATAAAATAAAAAGCACATATCACCCTATCATAATTAAATTATATATTCAAAATAGAGTCTTTTTCTGTCCGGCTTGAATTTTCTAAACTATAAATACACTTTAACAAAGGTTATCTGTGCTCGGGGATAAGGAATCTTTCGCTTATTTTTTTTTTCTTTTTTGTTTCTCTGTGTCTCGAAAATCCAATTATCCTTCTTGAAAAGAAACACTAGTAAGGACAATAGTTTATTTTGCTACAAGAAAAATGTCCCAAAATTTGAATAGTCTTTAATAACTATTTATTTTTCAGTTGCGTCAAATGTTGGAAGCTGAGGCTTTTGTGGTTCTGCATGTAACTTAAAATTCTGGACTGAAGGAGAACTCTTTATCTGGGACATAGTGTTCTCATGGCAGAGAAGAAAAGAAAGAGAATTGGCGAAAACACTTAGGGGCTCATCAAGTTTCTACCACAAGTGTCATATGACTATCTGCTCACTTGTCATTGACAAAGAAAGTCACCTGACCAAGCCCTACTCTTGGAGCCCAGAGGAGGCGTAGTAACATGGCAATGAGTGGGTACATAGTTTTTACCAGAGGAGATAGTAATCGTTGAGTGCAATAGGAGCATCTATGAGAAAGTGTGACTATTTCATTCTAAAGGAATTTCCAGACTGTGTTAGCTGTAGTGATTATTAAGGGAAGTTTTATGATTAATAAAAGGGATTATTAAGGGAATTTTTATGATTAATAATTTTATGATTATTAAGGGAATAAAACATATATGCACATTTTATGTGTATATAATGTAAAATGTATCCAGCCAGAATAACAATCTAAAATCCTGCTGGGTATTTTTTAAGTATTTAAACTTTATTACCGTCTTTCGGGGCACCTGGGTGGCTCAGTCGGTTAAGTATGCGACTCTTGATATCGACTCAGGTCACGATCTCACAGTTTGTAGGGTGCAAACCCTGCATCAGGCTTTGCACTGACGGCAAGGAGCCTGCTTGGGATTCTCTCTCTCTCTCTCTCTCTCTGCCCCTTGCCCAGTCGCTCTCTCTCTGTCTCTCTCTGCCCCTTGCCCAGTCGCTCTCTCTCTGTCTCTCTCAAATAAAAGTAAACTTAAAAAATAAATAAGTAACAAACAAACCATTTATTACCATCTTTGAAAACCTGACTATGAACGACCCTTGTTCATCAATCTCAAAAGTGTGGCTCGTCAACAATTTCATGAAGTTACATATTGGGATTAGAAAGAGCTTGAACGGGAAATATTCCAAATCGCATCTCTGTCAGGATTCACAGTAGTATCAGTCTGAAGACTCTACCCCCGCCCAGGAGGAGGCCAAACTTGACTCAATCGAAAAGTCCGCATTAAACACCATTTTCTCAAAGAGCTCACACTCGAAAGGGAATCAGGGCACGTGGCCATAGAGGCAGAGTGGCATGTCCTGGTCACCCTGAAGAATACCCCAGCACCCGCACATGAAGGCAGGGGCAGTCCATCCCCATGACAGAAAGCCACCATGCTACTTTTATGACCGCCCACCAGAAATTCACCCATCAGTTTTAAAAGGGGCTCCAATGGCACAGTGCTCAATGACACTCTGACGAAGGTATCTGCCTTCTTCATTAGGCAACTAGACCAAACGTGCATGAGCACCCAGCTGCTTGTGGCCCAGGAAGCCAGTGCTTAATTTGAGGAAGAAAATGAGCAGTTAGGTTATAAAGTAGCAGATATCCAAATAAAGTCATTGATACTCTTAGGGTTCTTTTATTTACTGGCAATGTGGCAGGGCCACCCCTCCGTGCCCGTGTAACAGGTATAGCTAGGAGACGTGGAGTTAGAGTTAAATGGCAAAAGAGGCACAATTGTAAGTTTGAGAGACAATCGGAGAAAATTTTCAAACTATTAAGAACACGAAGGCTGTTGTCATTTGCAAGTTAGAGCCGGCCACCTCAAGCTAAGGTCTTTTTTCTTAATAGCATGGAAAAACAGAAAGGAAAGAAGGAAAGAGGAGAGGTAGAGAATTATATGCATATATCTTTGTTTTCTCTTTTGAATGCTGCACAGGTTAAAGGCAAAACCTGATATAAATATCATACTCAGATGGAAGAAGAGACGAATCTGATGTTGGCCTTCATTTTAGTAGTGTCTCAGCTCAGTGCTGCTAACCTCCCATTCTCATCACAGTCACCTTGTTAAAGGGCTAATAAGCTGTCGTTAAGATTTCACTCTCGAGATGAGAATATCAGGCTTCATTATAGAAGCAAACTTTTTTTTTTGTGTAAATATTTTAAAGTATTCCACATTGGTGTTTTGTTTTGCTTTCAAACTGTTATTTGAATTCTGGTTAGTTAATATTCAGGGCAATATTGGTTTCAGGAGTAGAAGCCAGTGATTCCTCGCTTGCACACAACACCCAGTGTTCATCGTAACAAGTGTCCTCCTTAACACCCATCACCCATCTAGCTCATCCCCCACCCACCTCCCTCCATCTACCCTCTGTAGTTTGTTCTCTATCTTTAAGAGTCTCTTATTGTTCATTTCCCCTTTCATTTACTCCCCCTCCCATATGTTCATCTGTTTTGTTTCCTAAATTCCATATATGAGTGAAATCATATGGTATTTGTCTTTCTCTGACTGATTCCACTTAGCTTAACTCTGTGGCTCCATCCACGTTGTTGCAGATGGCAATATTTCGTTTTTTTGATGCCTGAGTAATATACGTTGTATATGTGTATATGTACATATATGTGTTATATATATAAATATGTGTGTGTGTGTATACTTGGCTATTGTTGATAATGCAGCTATAGACATTGTTTTGAATATAAATAAATTAATAATTGGAAGATTTTAAACTGTGATTGATTTTCTTGCGGTATCCCCAGTTTGACCTCACATCATTTTTCATCACAATGGAAGTTTTGCTATACACACTGTTGGTTTCACACCACATGATGTGTTTCTCCCCAAAACTTGTTGATACAGCCTCAAAGGTTAGCAAGGGCCTATTTAGGGCTGAGTTACTTTAGGATTGGCTCTTCTGCCTTACAGATTTGAATCCTATACAATCGCTCTATCCTAGAGACCACATCAAAGAGCAACTCACAGGCCAGTCAAACAAGGCTAGAAGGCCAGAATTAAAACAAATACTTTCAATCTTTGTCCATGTTGTATTGAAGATAATAAGCGAACATCAATACAGTTACAAGAATGACCAATAACAAAGTGAAGCAAAGATCACATACATACATATAAATGTGTGTGTGTATATACATATATGTGTGTGTGTGTGTGTGTATATATATGTATCATGAGTCTGTATATATACATATATATGTATACACACATATATCCCGAAATGAATAGATTCTGTAGTCCAACTGAACTCCTCAACTGAACCACTCTATACCTACGTACATTCTTGCTTATCTTTAAGAACTCAGATGAGCAAATGATGATACTATATCCAACTATGTGATACCACTGAGACAACATTTCCCGCTCTGTCTTTTTTTTCCCATTGTCAGGAAAACTTTGAATGCGTCACCACTAAATGCTATATGAAAAGCATAAGACGGAAGAGATCATAAAAGACCTACTGACAGGAATCCAAGTTTCAGCTCCTATGCCGCACTTACCAGTTGAATGTTTGTAAGATTTTTGTTTGTCGTTTAAGCTTCTTAGTTCCTATTTTCTTCCCTATAAAATAGGAGTTATTGAACAAGATTCTCTCTGAAGTATTTTCAGCTCTAAAAATATCAGCTTCTATATTTCCACAGGTTATATCCTCCAGGAGTTAGGGAAAAATATCAAGTTTTTAGCATCAGAGATACCATGAGATTTTATTTCTTCACTTGCAAATTGGCCTATTAGAAATGAAATAATTGGACATGAATCTATATAACTGTAATCATTAAGAGCTCTTCCTGCGTCCATCTCAATGTACCCCATAACCGTTATTTGTTCACAGCTGTATTCCCAACATGGGCATAGTATCTGCCACATAGGATGAGCTCGGATTATGCTCATTGAGTAAATAAGACAATGAAGAAACAAACATACTCATACCCCTGCGGACTGTTGTCTTTATCTGGAACATGCAAATATCAGGAGAAAGCACACTGTACTTGATGTTAAAGTGTGATGTTCAGACCACACTCAAGATATTTGATTTTGCAGGAAGTACCCCGGATGCATGCCGGCTGACTTTTTGGGATCCTGGCATCTCACACCACATGGTCACCGCAGAAGTGCTGTAGGAAGTAAGGGAATCCTGGAGGCAAAACCTGTTTGCAAAGGAACAGATCCTTCTCACCTGTCCATACCAGGAATTCTGCATCCACTTCTCCGTGCACATAAAAATGACGCTAATAATGCTGAACTAAATATCTGCCTTTCTTGAGTTCTGTTCTCCATTTTGAAGCCACCCATTACTGATACTGAATCATAAACAACACCCTCTCTCCCCCACTAGGATCAAAAAGTTCAAGAGGTGAAACCCACTGTTATTTTGTTTGTTTGTTTGTTTGTTTAAGTGACAATCCGCTGTTTTATTTCCTGATCAGAAAATATATGAGGGCTACACGTTAAGTTCTTGTTGCCTTGTTTCATGTCTGATGTCTTCTGAGTCATACATGTATTTATTACATGTCTCAATATGTAAAAAGAAGAAAGAGAAAAAGAAAGAAAAACTGAAAGAAAGGGGGGGAAAATCTCGGTTTCAAATAATGAGCACGTGCACCTTTTTGCCTCAGGCCTTCATACACAATTTAGCCAGGAAGCCAGGGTAGATCATGATTTAGCTTTTGACATCTCCTGCCTTCAGGCCAGGAGAGACTAATACCGATTTCTGACTCTGAGCACGCCACAGGAAAAAAAGTGAGAGAGAGAGGCCTTTTATTGACTAAATGATAAAGAGGTTTGTAATGATAAATAACAGTCATTTTATTGTAGGAGTCCCCAGAAAAGATGCATTCTGCAGTGTCTGAAGGAGCCTAAAAGCTGAGGTTGGTTCCCTATGGAGCCGAACCTGTTAAACTCCAATTTTTACAGCCAGGGATAGGGGTCACAAATTGCGGGGACCTCAGGCTATTAAAACCATACACGCACACTGCGTACTCGTGGCTGCAGCCTGTTTCTTGGCTCAAGGAAAATTACCAAGGGCTGGATCCCAGGGTGATTGGTGGATGGCATGTCTGTCTGTCAGTCTGTTATCTGTGGGTCTGCACCACCTTCTTCTGGCTCCACACACTCAGGTTCTGATTCAATTCAGCAGCGTCTATGCTCAGGCTGTTGGAGGAATCACTGCCAGTTTTGATCGATAGTTTAATTGTAAACTTTGGGAACAATAATGGATAATTTGGCTTGAACCGTCCATTATGAGCGATGTTGTCTAGGAGAAAGCCTTCAAAATTAAACAAGAGTTGGGCCACATTATTGCATTTGTACAACACACCCACAGTTAAATAAATCCCCCTTTACAAATGCTGTCTTGACATTCTATGGAGTTCAATAAACATAGGCCCAGGAGAAGAAGGAAGAAAGAAAATAGCAAATGGACCGAAGTGATAGCTCCTTACCCACTCGTTGCCTCTGCAAGTTGTTGTTGTTGTTGTTTTATTGTTATTATTATCATTACAATAATTCTTAAAAGTCCTCTTCAAATAATGAAAAATCTGTAAAAAGGAACCATTTTTCAGGGGAAGATTTTTTTTTAATAGAAATTGAAGTCAATGAAATTTGAGAAAGGTGGAAATGAAGGTGACGTTAAGAAAACTAAATAAGTTATAGGGGAAAAAATATCCTAAAATAGCCATGGTATTGGTGACTACCGTAGAACAGACTTCTCAGAGACATAGGCAAGACCATTTGGGTATCAGTTATTTCTCCAAAAAGAAACTCTCTGTGAAACCAAAAAAAAAAACAAAAACAAAAAACAAACAAACAAACAAACAAACAAAACAAAAAAACAACAGGAAGGGAATCACTTAATAAGATTCAAAATTTAAAACTCTGAGCCCTAAACCAGAGTGTTCCCTGGTGAAAAGGTAGGGTTCGGTTCCCCAAAGTTAGGTGGGGGCTTATCCTGATGTCTCATAGGAGCATTTTTCCAAGGAGTTATCCAGAAAGAGATCAAAAAAGTATTACCATGTCAAATAGAAGGACTCTATGATGTAGGGACAAAGAAAATGGGGGTTCTAGAGACACCTGGGTCCAAAGGTCACCTCTGTGATTTCCTAACTATGTAACATGGACAAGCTGCCTAAACCTACCCGTGCCTCAGTTTACCCATACTTTAAGTGAGGAGAATAATAGTGCCCAGTCCATTAAGTTATCATAAGCATGAAATACATTAATTCATGAAAAGCACTTAAGAGTGGAAGGCACATAATATCTGCTGGCTTGAAAAATAATTCTAATTGCTGTTCCTAAAACAGGATGAGTTGTCAGTTTTCAGCAGTCTACTTTAAAGTCTTTGTGTTTCTTTGTTTAAATGTTTATTTATTTATTTTTGAGATAGATAAGAGTGCTCATGGGGGGAGGGCCAGAGAGAGAGGGAGAGAGAGAATCCCAAGCAGGCTCGACGCTGTCAGCACAGAGACCAAAATGGGACTCAGTCTCACAAACCACAAGATCATGACCAGAGCTGAAATCAAGAATCTAACACTTAACCAACTGAGCCACCCAGGAGCTCCCAAAATCTTTATATTTCTAATTCCAAAGATTTGGTCTTTCCTTTTGCATGGAAGGAGGAGAGACTGTCCTTTGACACAATTTGTTTTCAATCCATGTTTAATGCCTAGCTTCTTTAGGAGATAGGAAGCAAAGGGTGATTCGTGGCTTGTCAGATACAAGGCATCTCATGTCGCTCTCAATCCAGTGATGTCACTTTGACCAGCATGGCAGTAAATTGCCTGCAGGCCAATAGTAAACTTAAGGCTCCACCAGTCCTAATGCCTTACATTCTGCCCTTTTAACCAGCTCTGGGCCACTAAACTCTGTACACTCAGGGAAGACCCCCAGACTCCTTGGTTAATCCCAAGATGAGGGAGTCATATCTACGGGGCTTGGTACATTTTGATTATAATCAAGTGGTCCAGAATCAGGTTGACCTGCCTGGGGTCCAGTTTCATCATTGACTCGCTGTGTAACCTTGTCTATGGACATGACTACTCTGGGATCAAGTTTCCTTATTTGTTAAATACAGGTAATGATATCTACTTCTCAGGATTGTGATAAGGATTTAAAAGCAATCAGGTCGGGGAACCACATTTAAAAATAGCAGTGGTTGTTGTTATGATTAAAGTTATATTTTTACTCAATAGAGTTTTCTTCTAGCCAGCCCCTGAGACAGCATTCCATTTCTTCTGCAATGGCTCTGCATGGTCCTTGGGTTCAACTTTACCCCATGTGTTCCACTTCTCCTACTGGGGCTTATGCCTGTGTCTACATTCTAGAATTTCTATAATGATAATGTGTCCACTGTCTCAATTAAAAAAAAAAAAAATAGAGACATGACTCACTCTTTCTAGAGGTCACATCATTAGTGCCCCATAAATCTATGTCATATATAACTAACAATAAGATAGACAAACTTATGATGTACTTACAGTGCTTGGATAAATAAAGGTGAGGATCTTTGGTTATCAATGGTCAAAATACATTAGCTCTTTATCTATAAAGATCTAGAAAACTTAATTATGTTCAGAAGAGGATCACCAAGATGAGAAAATGTCTGGAAACCACACAAGAGAAATTTGGAGGGGAGTTTGTAGCTATCTTAAAAGGCTGTGATAGAGGAAAGTAGATAGATATAATTATGGTCAGAAGCAATACCAATTGGAGGAACATCTTTTCAACACTCTGAAAAATAGCATAGATGAAAATTCTGCCCCAGAAAGAAGAGACAGTCCTGTTCCTGGACAATACTTGTTGTTCCAGCACACAGGTTGAAGTCCGGAGTATTATTTTAAAAAGAGGTGTGAGATTAGATGATCTCAAATTCTATTCCAACGCTCAGACTTTATGATCTGACCATGCTTCAGGGAATCGGTGCCTTAGTGCTTTATCAAGTCGCAGAAGCTAGTCCTGTAAAATGAATTTGACATCTAGGGCATGCAAATAGCCTCTCCGTTTCTCAGAGTCCCGGCAATGGCTTGGGTACAGAAATTTTCTTCCGCAGACCATCACAAGGTGAAAAAAGCAATGGTCATCAAAATAAGAGGTTCCAATTCTGTAAACTGTTCCTCTATCCCCAGCAACTGTGACCTTGAAACCATTGTCATTTTCATTAAAGTTTGCATCAGAAAAATAACCTCACCGTAAGAGTCTGTACGTACAACAAATGTGAAAAACATTCCATAAGTATTTCAAATATACTTCCAACTTGGGACTCTTTTAAAAAATCTCCTTTGATGGGGCACCTGGGTGGCGCAGTCAGTTAAGTGTCCGACTTCAGCCAGGTCACGATCTTGCGGTCCGTGAGTTCGAGCCCCGCATCGGGCTCTGGGCTGATGGCTCAGAGCCTGGAGCCTGTTTCCGATTCTGTGTCTCCCTCTCTCTCTGCCCCTCCCCCGTTCATGCTCTGTCTCTCTCTGTCCCAAAAATAAATAAACGTTGAAAAAAAAAAAAAAATCTCCTTTGCTCCATTTGAGAAAATCTTCACTCCAATACTTATTTTTCTTCATTCTTCAAAGATATCTTTCTCTATTATTTAAGAGCATGAATCTTCCCATTGCCTGAGATATCAAATGCCTTCCATAAGCAGATTTAATCTTAGAATATCCTCCTCTTTTCTTTTTGTAGACATTTGATTCAGCATCGCCCACACGGAAACCCAGGATGGATAAGCTATCCTTTGCATTGTTATTGACAAATACTTACTTGTTATAGCAATAGACTATGACAATAAGTTATTTGCTATTGACCAAATTTTGACAGTGTTATAAAATATTTTAACTTGAACTGACACGGGAGTAGATGATCACGCAGTCATTCCTCCTAAATAGTACCCCGGGGGGGGGGGGCGGGTTGTGCCTATATACTCTTTTCCCAGAATAAAGAACCCCCCAGGGATTTGAGATGAAGGACCATTACTAACAAAATGTAACCACTCAGTAAGTTTTTTATGAGACATATTGTATTAAAAATGCATGTAAAATTGGAATGTTTGCAAGCATGCCCTGCTGTTCTTGGGCCTTTATAAGACAACAAATTAAAGTGCTCACTCTAGGAATGTTTGCTAAAAATACTTCTACATGGCCTCCTTACTCGAGTGACTGACACATATGTGAATCCAGTAAATTAAATCCTCTAATCAAAAGTCTTCAACCTGCATTCAACCTAACAGTAGCCTGGTGAACATCCTCAAAGCTGCCAGACAGTGAAGTTTTGGGTTGAATAACTGTCTTGGTTTTTATTTATAAATGCTGTACTTTTCCTTCTTTAAAGTAGAATTTTGAAAATCTGTTGATTTGATCCCCATCCCTGCCCCCCCCAATAAAGTTAAAATTTCCAGTTCATTTAAGTTTTAGTTTGTTTTGTAATTAATCAAGTTTAATGAAGGTAGACCCTGAGATTCTCTTTTTTCACGTCTCCTCTTTTCTCTGGAACTTGAAATCCTGTGGCTGGTTCCTCCACAGCTATAGAAGCTGTCATATCTGAGGAGGTCGCCTAGAAACAAATAAATGTCTGCACTGGTCACACTTGGATGTGCTCAGGGAGTCCCCTGTTCCAGTCACTGGGATGACATAGAATTTTATTCTTATCTTGGTCATGGACATTTCCAAAGGAAACTCGGCTTTCGATATTTTAATTTCAGTTTCTTGTTCATGAAATATCTTTTCCAGAGAGAATTGTTCTCAGGTACTAAATATTTTACATCCATTTGACCAAAAGCAAGTTATGTCATAAATAGCATATGCCTCTCACTTTATTGATATCTGTTGGCTATTGTGACTTAGAAAGATAAGTATTACCCAGACACTGAGCTCTGAGTGCCATATCCTTTTAAACCCTCTATTGTTTTTTCTCACTCTGGCAAGGAAAAGAGACTCTATTTATACTCACACTTAAATAATCCCCCAAAGAGGGACTAAACATCATACTACGTCGAAATTTGGACACAGTTTGATCGAATGGGATTTGTCCATGGCCCTATTCACTTTCTTTTTGTGTATCATTTTACTCTTTCTGAACACCTGTCTCCTTTTCTTCCAGCATTCCCTATATGGTAACTTCTTCCTTCTTTTCCTTTTCTTCTTTCCAGATGACTTGGGATATCTCCAGAAAAGTATAGATTCTCTCTCCCCCAAAATGCACCTACCCCAAAATCCTGTGGACAACCTAAGGGTATTTACAAACACCAGAGATGCCTTGATGACCCAAAACCTATATTCTCAACAGAAAAATTGAAAGTATGCTATGACAATAGACTTCATATATATTTGTTGTAAAGTCTAATTACTGCTTAAAAGAGCATCACAGAGATCATACAAGTAACATCAAAGAGTTTCATGGGGAACTCTAAAATACAAATATATTACAAATTAATCAGTTTCCAAAATGTACTGGGGTCCAACAGACTCTGCTTCTTGAGTCAATAAAGTATAAGAAAGGCGGTACTATCACTGGAAAGATTAACTTCATTTTATTCACTAAGTGTATGCTGTGTGCTGAGTTTTTGAGAAGTGTGGATAATGTGGCCTTCCTCTCTTAGGGGGTCTCAGTCTAAAGGGGTGGTTGATGAGTCAATAGGTAATTCT
Source organism: Puma concolor (assembly GCF_028749965.1). Lineage (NCBI taxonomy): Eukaryota > Metazoa > Chordata > Mammalia > Carnivora > Felidae > Puma > Puma concolor. Next base: position 20,151,624 of record NC_141671.1, read on the forward strand.
TGTTCCTTCTTGTAAGGGCTTTGATAGAGAAATGCTGGGAACATCGCCCCCCCCCCCCCAGGAGGGCTTGGGGGTGGCACACGCAGGTGTAAGGTACCAGTAAAAGTTAGCCTTAAAAGTTAGCCTGGTACCACAGTTAGACTGATTACCTAAATTTATATGTTACATTCTAAGGCCCCATGTGGTGGTATTAGAAGGTGGGGGCTTTGAGAGGTGTTTAGGTCATGAGGGTGGATCCCTCACAAATGAGATTGGGGCCTTATAAAAGGGACCCTAGAGAGCTCCCCCCGTCCCTTTATGCCATGTGAAGACACAGGGAGAAGACAGCCATCTATGAACCAGGAAGCGGGCTCTCACCAGACACTGAATGTGTTGGCACCTTGATGTTGGACTTCCCAGCCATCAGAGCTATGAGAAATTAATTTCTGTTGTTCATAAGCCATCCAGCCTATGGTACTCAGTTACAGCAGCACAGGCAGACAAGAGAATGAGGAGTGCCCTGTGTGCTTTGAGGGAGGGACAGCATGTAGAAAGAGGGTAAAGCAAGCCCAATGCCTCGCAGTGTGAAACAACATGGCATCTTAAGGAGCGACAGCTGAAATTGCAATTACCAGAGAACCAAGTTTGAAAGACGTAGAGGTGGGAAATAGGAGGAGGTATTTTTTTTTTTTTTGTTTTCCCCCAATAAAGCACAATTACACACTGAAAAAGGTATATGGATATTTTTAAAAATATTTATTGTCAAATAGGTTTCCATACAACACCCAGTGCTCATCCCAACAAGTGCTGTCCTCAATGTCCATCACCCAGTTTCCCTTCCCCCCCAATCAACCCTCAGTTTGTTCTCAGTACTTAAGAGTCTCTTATGGTTTGCCTCCCTCCTTCTATGTAACTTTTTTTCCCCCTTCTCCTCCCCCACGGTCTTCTGTTAAGTTTCTCAGGATCCAAGTATGAGTGAAAACATATGGTATCTGTCTTTCTCTGCCTGACTTCTTTCACTCAGCATAATATCTTCCAGTTCCATCCACATTGCTGCAAATGGCCAGATTTCATTCTTTCTCATTGCCAAGTAGTATTCCATTGTGTATATAAACCACAACTTCTGTATCCATTCATCAGTTGATGGACATTTAGGCTCTTTCCATAATTTGGCTACTGTTGAAAGTGCTGCTATAAACATTGGGGTACAAGTGCCCCTATGCATCAGGACTCCTGTATCCCTTGGGTAAATTCCTAGCAGTGCTATTGCTGGGTCATAGGGTAGATCTATTTTTAATTTTTTGAGGAACCTCCACACTGTTTTCCAGTGTCCCTGCACCAGTTTGCATTCCCACCAACAGTACAAGAGGGTTCCCGTTTCTCCACCTCCTTGCCAGCATCCGTAGTCTAGGAGGAGGTATTTTGACAGGGGATTCTATTTCACATCAAGAGACTTGAAAATTTAAAAACCTATGAAGTCATTTGCAGAGCGTTAAGGAGGCCAGTGGCATCATCATATTTACACTTTACCTGCCAAATCCCCTTGAAAGGCCCCATACTGGGAATAGGGAAATGGGGAAAAGACAGATGCAATGCAGTAAGCTCCCAGCAAGGAAATGTTGCTTTTACATCTTAACTTACCACAAAGGACTACATTTTTTTTCTTGGAAAAAAATGCCCTTGGAAATACAAAGAAAGTTTCCTTTCCTTCCCTTCCTTTAGCTTCATCTGAAATATTGGACCTAAGTCTTGTCTTTTTCTTTTTTTCTTTTTTTTAAAATATGTTTAGAGCAGCTAAAACATCCTTGACAGAAACAGCTTTGATGTGTAATGTTCCATGATTTAAATCACGGCTTTCTTCCACATTTACACAGAACTTTTCTGAGAAGTGGCAATTACAGGATTATCCACTACTTCTAACATGAATTCTTTGAGCATTGCTCTAGCTTTTCTTTGTTTAGTTAGTAATTATGTTTTTAAGACACCTTCACTTTGCTTCACTTTCTGAGTAATGGGTGCCACGATTTAATTTCTTTTTCCTTCTTCAAATGTTTAATGTAAAGCTGGATTTTTGCCATTCTGGGAATCCTCACCAGAAAACAATTCACCTGCTGAAGTTTAATCATACTGTCCAATAAGATGAATTTTCTAAGATGACTCTGAAAAATGAGAGAAAAATTTTGCCTCTTCAAGGAGAAGAAAGGATGAACACAAACATGGAAGCCTTTTAAATTCATAGAAGATGTAGGACATTCTCTTAAAAACACACCTCTTGAGTGTCCCACAGGGCTCCTCAAACTTCTCCAAGTCACTTCCAGTTAAGAGCTAGAACATCCTTTTTGTTTATTTTGTTTTTTTTTTTTTAATTTTTTAAAATCTTGATTATTTATTTTTGAGAGAGAGAGAGAGACAGAAAGAGATAGAATATGAGCAGGGGAGGGGAAGAGAAAGAGGGAGACACAGAATCTGAAGCAGGCTCCAGGCTCCCAGCTGGTAGCACAGAGCCTGACGTGGGGCTTGAACCCATGAACTGTGAGATCATGACCTGAGTGGAAGTCAGACGCTTAACTGACTGAGCCTCCCAGGCGCCCCTATTTTGGTTTGTTTTTAAACTTTTTACTTTGAATAGATTATAGGTTCAACCAAGTTGCAAAATAATACAGAGAGGTTCCATGGACAATGTTACCCAATTTTTGCCAATAGTAACAAACCTTACATAAGTATACTACAGTACTAACTTTTTTTTTAATTGAGAGAGAGAGAGAGAGAGAGAGAGAGAGAGAGAATCTTAAGCAGGCCCCAGGCTCAATGTGAAATCGACATAGGATTGATCTGTCCTACAACCCTGGAATCACGACCTGAGCAGACCTAAGAGTCTGACACTCAATTGACTGAATTAACCATGCCCCAGTCTAGTACAATATTAAACCCCCAAAATTGACATTGGTACAATATGTGTGTGTGTGTGTGTGTGTGTGTGTGTGTGTGTGTGTGTTCTATACCATTCCTATAACTATCATGCAATCAAGAGACAGAACTGTCCCATCACCACAGAGATGCCCCTCTGACTATGACTTTATAGCTACACCCAATCCCTATCCCCCAATATCTTTAAACCTGGACAATTGAAAATCTCTATCCCTATAATTTTATCATTTCCAGAATGTTACATAATGCTATATAAATGCAATCCTGTGTGTATATTAACTTATATGACTTTATATGCCTTTTCCACTCAGCAAAACTTCCTTGAGATCCACCCAAGTTGTTGAATTATCAATAGTCCATTCTTTTCCCTTTTTCCTTATGAATAGATGTCATTTTCAGATAAGTTTCAGATTCCCAGGAAAATTGAGCAGAAAGCACAGAGTTCTCATATATTGCCTGCTCCCACATATGCAAAATTTGCCCCATTATCAATATTCCACACCAAAACAGCACATTCGTTACAATCAGTACGCCTACGTTAACATCATTATCACCCAAAGTCCATACTTTACATAAGGTTCATTTTTGGAGTCATATATTCTATGCGTTTTGACAAATGTGTAATGGCATCTATCAGGTCTGTATCTAAATTTATTTATTTTTGTACATGGAGGTATAGTTGTTCCTGCACCATTTGTTAAAAACACTATCTTTATTTTATTGACTTTACTCCTTTTTCAAAGATTGATTGACTATATTTTTGTAAGTTTATTTCTGGGCTCTCTGTTCCATTCCATTGATCTTTTGGTCTCTTTTTTCACCAATATCACATTGTCTTAATTACTATAGTTTTATAGTCAATATTGAAGTTGGGTAGCGTCTGTCCTCCAACTTGTTCTTATTTAATATTGTGCTGACTTGCCTTTTCATACAAACTTTAGAATCAGTTTGTTGATATTCACAAAATAACTTGAGGAGACTTTAACTGGGACTGTGACGAATCTACAGAACAAGTTGGAAAGAACTGACACCTTGACAACATTCAGTCTTCCTGTCCTTGAACATGGAATGTCTCTTCATTTACTTAGTTCTGCTTTGATTTATTTTATCAGAGTGTTGTAGTGTTCCTCATACAAATCTTGTACATATTTTGGTAAATTTATTCTAAGTATTTGATTTTGGGGGAGCTAACGTAAAAGGAATTGTGTTTTTAATTTCACATTCCACCTATTGATTGCTTGTATATAGGAAAATGATTGACTTTTATATATTAACCTTGTATTCTGTAACATTGCTATAATCACTTATTAGTTCCAAGAGACTTTTGTTGTTGATTCTTTTGGATTTTTCTACATAGATAATTATGTCATTTGCAGATGAAGACAATTTTATTTCTTCCTCCTCAATCTGTATACCTCTTATTTTTTTTTTTTAAGCTTATTCAATTAGCTAGGACTTCCACCGCTACGTTGAAAAGGAGGAGTAGTGAGAGGAGACATACGTGTCTTGTTTCTGATCTTAGCTGGAAAGTTTCCGGTTTCCCACATTAAGTGTGATATTACTGGCAAATTTTTTTGTAGATGTTCTTTATCACATTGAGGAAGACCCCTTTGTTTCCATTTTGCTGAGTGTTTTGTCATGAATAGGTGTTGGATTTTGTCTAATGTTTTTGCTGCAGCTATTAATATAATCTGATTTTTCTTCTTTAGCCTCAGATGGAATTACAATAATTAATTTTCAATTGTTGAAGCAAATTCTCATATCTGAGATAAATCCCACTTGATCATAGTATATAATTATTTTTATGCATTGTTCTAGACAATTTGCTAACATTTTGTTGAGGATTTTTGCTTCTACCTTCATGAGAGTCATTGATTTGTAAAATTTCTTTTCTTGTATTATGTTTTTCTGGTTTTGATATTAGGGTAATAACGGCCCCATGAAATGAGTTAGAAAGCATTCTCTCTGCTTCTACTTCTGAAACAGATTGTAAAGAATTGATATAATTTACTCCTTAAATGTTTAGTAGACTTTACCAGTGAACATATCTGTGCCTTTTGCATTCTTTTTTGGAATGCTATTAGTTATTGATTTAATTTTCTGAAAGATACAGGCCAATTTAGATTGTCTATTTCTTCTTGTCTGAGTTTTGGCAGATTGTGTCTCTTAAGGGATTGGTCCATTTCATCCATGTTATCAAATTTACGGGCATAGAACTGTTCACTGTATTCTCTTATTATCCTTGTAATGTCCATGGGATCTATAGTGTTGTCCCCTCCTACATTTCTGATATTACTAATTTATGTCATCTCTCTTTCTTGGCCTGGCTAGAGGCTTATCAACCTCTCAAAAGAGTTGATCCTCGGGGCGCCTGGGTGGCGCAGTCGGTTAAGCGTCCGACTTCAGCCAGGTCACGATCTCGCGGTCCGTGAGTCCGAGCCCCGCGTCGGGCTCTGGGCTGATGGCTCAGAGCCTGGAGCCTGTTTCCGATTCTGTGTCTCCCTCTCTCTCTGCCCCTCCCCCGTTCATGCTCTGTCTCTCTCTGTCCCAAAAATAAATAAACGTTGAAAAAAAAAATTAAAAAAAAAAAAAAAAGAGTTGATCCTCTTTTGAGCATTATTTTAAGGTGAAACCTTCTCCTTGACCACGTAATGTAGTGAGACTCCATTTCAGTTTCTACAATACAGTACCTCTGGTCATCAGACGTCAGGCAGCCTCCACAGGGTGACAGCCTAGAACTACAGTCAGCATTGCATGTGAAAACTTCCTTTGATAGGAAAAAGCGGTCTAACTCATCCACAGATGTCTTCTCTCATATCTAATAATATTTCAGTGAAAATAATAAGTAAGGCTAAAGAAGAGGAACGCTGCCATTGTATTACATTAATGTGACTGGTAAAGAGCCACTGCCTCTTCCACACTTCAGTTCAAGACCCCAGGCACATGGCTACGAATATTAAGAGGACCGCACATTTTGAAAGTCATGGATAACTGGGCGGCCTGGGTGGTTCAGTTAACCGTTCGGCTCTTGATCATGGTTTGTGAGTTTGAACCCACATCAGGCTCTGCGCTGACAGTACGGGGACTACTTAGAATTCTTTCTCTCTCCCTCTCTCTCTCTCTGCCCCTCCCCTGCTCATGTGTTCTCTCTCTCTCTCTCTGTGTCCCTCCAAATAAATAAATATTTAAAAAATTGAAAAATAAAAAAAAATACAAATCATGAATAACTATTTAAATATAATATAAAACTGTTCTAAATCAAGTACTTGTGCCATTTAAAAACCTAGTAACTGGCTCAGATCTACATTAGAAACACCTAGGATTTTTAATTTTTTGTGTTAATTTCTATAAAAAAGACAAAGGCCGGGGCGCCTGGGTGGCGCAGTCGGTTAAGCGTCCGACTTCAGCCAGGTCACGATCTCGCGGTCCGTGAGTTCGAGCCCCGCGTCGGGCTCCGGGCTGATGGCTCAGAGCCCGGAGCCCATTTCAGATTCTGTGTCTCCCTCTCTCTCTGCCCCTCCCCCGTTCATGCTCTGTCTCTCTCTGTCCCAAAAATAAATAAACGTTGAAAAAAAATTTAAAAAAAAATAATAAAAAAGACAAAGGCCTTATACTTTGGAGATGAAAAACACAGACATACACAGTCACATATGCAAAGAAATAAGTAAAATTTCTGGAAAACTTTGAAAAACTGCTTCAACTGTTTTATTTTTACTTAGTAAGAAAGGAGAAATATGTGAATAAACAGATGTGTTGGAAGTAATAGTGGAGATAGCCTTTTGTTAATAAATTACCTTCAGAAAATTCAAAGAAACAATCAATAGACAAGAACCAATCTATTTCACTCAATAGATTGTACTGAATTATATGCTGTCAGAGAACACTAATAAATAAAATAATATTTGCTTTTGATAAATATGTTTGTAGATCACCAGTTCTAAATTTCATTTAGTACTGCAAAGCCAGCAAACAGTTTTATGGATAAAAGCAAAAACAAAAACCAGGCTCTGAATAGATCATAGGTACAGAGCAGGTCTTAAATTATTTAAGTTATTCTTTGTAATTAAAAAATGTCTAAAGTAATTAAATCATAAATTCTGCTAATAGCCCTCCTCAGTCTGGAGTCAGAATGATGTGGAAACACACACACACACACACGCACATGCACACACACGCACAGTGACAGTCACCAATTTCCCTGGCTCTCTATCTTCCTACTCTATAAAATGAGATCAAATTGCCTGATCATCAGCCCCCTTTCAGATCTAAGTTAAGAATTCTATGTCACCATCTATTATATGAGATAAAGCCAATCCTCAAATAAGGAGAAATATAAATGTGTATGAGCATGCCTCTATAGAACATTCAGAAAAGTGTAAGATGTTTTAAAATTTTATCTTAACCTAAATTCAGAGTCATAGAAAAATTGAAAAAGTAGCATGGAGAATTCTCATATACTCTTCATCTAGCTTTTCCTGATGTTAACATACTGCATAACCATTAAAAAGTGATCAAAACTGGGACGCCTGGGTGGCTCAGTTGGTTAAGCATCCAACTTTGGCTCAGGTCATGATCTCACTGTTCGTGGGTTCAAGCCCCATGTCAGTCTCTGTGCTTGATAGTTTGAAGCCTGGAGCCTGCTTCAGATTCCGTGTCTCCCTTTCTCTCTGCCCTTCCCCAACTCGTAATCTGTCTCTTTCATTAAAAAAATAATAAAACGTTAAAAAAAATTTAAGTGATCAAAACTAAGAAAATAACATCAGTACAACACTATTCACTAAATCACAGTCTTTATTCAGATTTCACCATTTCTACTACTATTGTCCTTTTTCTTTCCAGAATCCTATGATACATTTAGTGGTCACGTCTCCTTAGTCTCTTCTCGTGTCCAACAGTCTCTCAATCTTTCTTTGTGTTCTTTGCCCTTAACATATAGTCTTCTGAAGAGTACTGATAGTGTATTTTGCAGAATGAATCCTGGTCTCATATCCCACAGTTTGGGTTTATCTAATGTTTTCCTATGATCACATTAATATTATATACTTTTGGCAAGAATGTCATGGAATTGATGTGTCCTTCTCAGTCTATTATATTAGAGGTACATGATGTTGATATGGAATCCATGTTTTTAATGTTTTGATGTATAAAAAGATAACTTTTACACTCTTCCAATAACTTCTTAAGCTTAGGTGTAAATACATTTTATTAATTTTTATTAAACTATAAAATGTATAAATTACATCGCTCCAAAATCTGAGTAAGCACAAAGAATAGATAAATTATTTATTCTTTCTGTTAGAAAGTTGTTCAAACGTGGAAAAGAAAGATTGGGGCTTAAAAAAGAGACAAGAAGCTGCTTTCAAACTCATAAAACTAATACAAAGTTTCTTTGTACTGGAAGTAGTGATATTTGTGGTTAAATGCACAGTCTATCAGAAGCTTCGTGGAAATACAAAACGAATGGGCAAAATGGAAATATTTGTGAAAGGACACTCTTACTGATTTGTCATTTAAAAGATAATGTTGGGGTTGTTTTCTATTTTTAATTAATGCAAATCTGTGTATAGTTATTTTTCTGTATTTTCTGTATTGTGTATATGAAGCCCCCCAAATATGTAAGACTTAATAGAGCAACTTTCTTGCCAATTTATCCAATGCATGTAAACATTCTTTGCACACTTATTTTTCCACCATGAAGAAATCTACCTATTATATTTCCCCCCAGGTAATACCTCTTCTTTTCCTTCTCTGCACAGAAGGTAGGTATAAACCAGGAGAGTGGGGCATTGCATTCTCAACAGTCAGAGAAGATTTCATCTGTGCTGTATCTACTAGACTGTAATTTAAAACAATTAAGCAAGAGGGTGATAACTCCTGAGGGTGAGTGAATGCCCAGAAAGAGAATGGATAAAGAAATGGGAAAGACAACTGAAGAAAAAAAATATTCAGGTGTGAGTTTGAGAACAGCAAGATTTATCACTGCATCCAAAGTTAGTAAGGCAAGTTTCCTGCCTTAGAAATATTACAACTCAGGAGTCCCTGGGTGGCTCAGTCAGTTAAGTGTCTAACTCTTGATCTGGGCTCAGGTCATGATCTCACAGTGGTGATCTCACGGTTGGTTGTGAGATCGAGCCCCAGAATCCCTGCTTGGGATTCTATCTCTCCCTCTCTCTCTGACCCTCCCCTGCTCACGCTCTATATAAACAAACAAACATATATATTTATAGATATAAATGTTTATATATACAGAAATACTACAACTCAGATTTTAAAAATATATCTTAACTATAGAAATGAATTCAGCTGTGCTTGGGTGGGGGGGAAATTTAAGAGACTGACTTTCTATACATTAAATTTAAATAGTAATAAAAAAATGTTCAGAAATGAAATAGCAAAATTGTAGGTTAAAACAATTATGAAATTATTTTTTTAATTTAATTTAAAAATTTTTTTTTCAACATTTATTTATTTTTGGGACAGAGAGAGACAGAGCATGAACGGGGGAGGGGCAGAGAGAGAGGGAGACACAGAATCGGAAACAGGCTCCAGGCTCTGAGCCATCAGCCCAGAGCCTGACGCGGGGCTCGAACTCCCGGACCGCGAGATCGTGACCTGGCTGAAGTCGGACGCTTAACCGACTGCGCCACCCAGGCGCCCCTTAATTTTATACTTTAAGTAAATTTTACCCCCAACGTGGGGCTTGAACTCACAACCCCATGATCAAGAGTCTCATGCTGTAAGGATTGAGTCAGCCAGGAGCCCCCATTTATAAAATTCTTATGTTGTGAGGAACATTTTACATGTTCCTGTTTTCCATTTAGTAACCTAAAAAGCAAACCTCCTATAAGAAGCTCTTTAATTTGAGCACTGATTTATAATTTTTTCCAAGAAGAAAACTGATCTTATCTCTTATTTCCTTTTCCTTTGTCTATGTTTTTATCACAGACTTTTTTAATGCAAATTTGAGTCAAAAATAGAATGGGAAAGCACAACACCACAAGTATAAAGACAGTGGTTAATCCAATGGATATCTTCCTTTGCAAATTAGTCCGAAAAGATGAAAGAAACTTCTTTCCATCTTTCTTTCTTTCTTTCTTTCTTTCTTTCTTTCTTTCTTTCTTTCTTTTCTTTCTTGTTATTTCAAGGCCAAAGAAGGTGACTCTTGAATCTCCACTGTCCTGTTCTGACCACCTTGGGGGCATCGTGTTCAGGTCTGGGTGTCTGAATTCAATAGGTCTTTAACCAACAAATTTAACAGTTGACAATTTTGAGGTTATTAATAGGAGATGGAAAACCAGTGGAAATACAATAGTCATTTCTAAATATCTGAAGTATTGTCAGGTGGGACAGAGGTTAGAAGAATTCATTGAGACCTTTTGAGGGCAGAACAAAACCTAGGCAGGTGAAAATCATAGAAAGGAGGTTTTGCTTGAAAATATGTCCGGCTTTCAAAGGAGATGGTCCATTTCGCATCAATAGAAATACAGAGCAAATGAAACAACCCCTTATTACAAATGTTGTGGAGAGCACTCATTCATTTGTTGAGGTTGTACTAAATAATCTTGAGGTTTCCCACTAAATCTAAGAGCCTATATGTATAAAATAGTTACATAAAATGTATTAAATATTTTAAATGTCTTAAAAGTGCCCTTTTATTTAAAAAAGCCCTCAGTCCAGTACTTTGTAAATTGATGAATGAAGCCTTTTGCAATATATGAAATTCTCCTAACTTCTTTATTTTGAACCTCAGTATTTTATCAGTCATTTGTGTATAACGTGATAGATAGATAGATAGATAGATAGATGATAGATAGACATAGAAAGTTATTAAGCTACATACTTGTGTATAAAGTTATTCAGGCTAATAAACTAAATGAAGCAATCAAGAGTCAAGACTAATTTCTACTTCACATAGCTTTATGTTATAATTTTTGTTGTTGTTGAAGCAAGTGCATTTCCTAAAAAAGACTCGTATTGTGTGTAACCAAGTTCATTTATGCTAAGTTCTAAAAGGGTTCAGAGAAAGTTAGTTTTTTTGTGAGAACTTCTCATTAAATCTGTTCTATTTCTATTGTTTGCCAATGGTCACATGCCCGTTCCATGTTTCCTCCACTTCTGTTTCTGGAAAATGGGATGTCAGAGCTCACAAACAAAGAAGACTGATATTGACAAAAATAAGAATGGCAGGGGATGAGGGAGGAAGGTCACTTTCCTCAAAGTCATTATTCCAACCTTGTAGTTTTTTGTTTCCTCGTTTACTGAGGATGGACAAGAATGAGACCTTGAGTTGCCCTACCCATATTATCCAAACAATTGAAATAATATCATATGATCAGGGCTAAGGCTTAAAGAAACCCAGCCAGATTGCAGCAGATACCTAGTGAATCAGCAATATACTGTACATGATAACTGGCCAACGCAAGTGATACAAATGAGACAGTAGAAAATAAATTGGCTTGCAAAGAAGGTAAGAAAACCAGGCGAACTCTTCCCAATGGTGCAAGACGTGGGGCGTCTACAACCTCAGTGCTCAGCAACAGAGTCCTGATACTAATATTTCAATGAGGAGAAAAAAGGGGAGAGGCTATCACCAAACTTAACACGGCTCCTGTGTCACCAAAGCTTATCTTATCCATATGTCCAGTCCACGGGACTATGGTATAATGATGGTAAGCACAATGACCATGATGATGACTAACACACAAATTAATCCATAAAACTAGGTATGCCCATGGACGTGGGCTTCCCATTTGAATATCCATTCTCACTGGTGCCACGGAAAAGATTAAAATGCTTTTGTAATACACTCCTGCAGAAAAGATGATGCAAATTTAGACCAAGAATCCATTTCCAATGATTCATGTGGGATTAGGAAGATGTTTAGCCTTCAGATTGTGAGGGATACTGTGTACCAACGAGCATTTATTAAGCACCCTAAAGATACCTGACTCCCCTAGCCCATTTCCTTACCGCGGCCAGAGGTACCATTCAAAGCTTGGCACTGATGATGTCCCCCTCCCAATTCGAGGCTTCAAAGCCCTTCTCACTGTGATGGCCAATCAGCCTCATCACTTGCCGCTGTCTTTTCTATACACTGTTGTCCATGCTTTTTGAATTTCTTGTGTGTTTCCTTGAATATGACCTCTCACCTTGACATTTTGGCACTATATGTGCCCTCAGCATGAGATAAGTCCTCTGCTTTTTGCATGCCTCTCACTTATCCTTTCAGGTTTCTGTCTAAATGTTCCTTTCTAGGACTTCTTGAACCATCTTAGCTGGATTAGACAGCCTTCATGTGCTCCTAAAGTATGTCATACTTCTCTTGCAAAGGCACCCAACATTTTATTAGTGGCCCCATTTATTTGTCTCTCTTCCCTGACAAAATGCAAAGTCTATGAAAACTGGAATGTCTCATCTCCAGTACCTCACTCAGGGCTTGGTACATAATTGGAACACAAAAAAACTGTAGAACAAATGAACAAATGAATTGAGTAGAGAAATAGGGAATACAAGGGGGCAATGTGGGAACAAGTGAGTTAGCTACACAGCTGAGTGTATTTACTCCTCCATATGTAATGCATTACCCTCTTTCCTAGACATGTAGCCACACGAAGGATCCTTCTTGCAAATAGAGAAATGGAAGCAGAATGCTTGGTGCCTCTTCAAAATGATACAATTAATTGGTAGCAGAGACGGGAGAGGGACTCCTATCTCCAGATACTTTCTGCCCCTCCCCCCAAATTGAGATTTATTTTCGCCATGCAGCCACAGACCAAAAGCACCATACACTGGATTAAGTTCCCCCCAAAAGGAAGGGGAAAGATATTAAATGGATCAATAAAGAAGCAAGATATAAGTGTAGTTTCTCTAGAGGCTTTACTTTCATTAACTAACTTACCCAGGAAAAGTATTGCGCAAATAATCCATGGGTGGAAAATGATCCTGGTGCTTGGAGTCCTAAGCAAAGGACTGAATTTGCCTAGAGGCATTTCCAGATTAACCTATCCATACCAGTTCCTCCAATGGAACTGGAAGCATCAGAGGAAATAGACATGCCCGAAACCTGATTTTCAATCTCTCCATAGTTTATCAGGTTTCTGGCATCATCATGTTTTTGTAATTAAACAGAATAGGCCCGCTCACACATAATAACTGAAAAGAGAAAGGCTCTCTAGTTTCAGAACACTGTGTCCTCAGTTTAACAGGCCTGACTCTGGTGCGAAATGAGAGGAGAGGGCTCTGGTTTGCATAAAGCAAACCACAAACTGCCCTCTGGCCTTGCTCTGCTGAGACTGAAAAGATCTTATCAGCCCTTTCAGATTATCCCCTCCCTAAGACGTCGGGCACTCTTCCATTTCCGCAGCTGGTTACCTTTATGGTATAATCTGAGATTAAATATAGGGGGAAGAATAAAAAAAGAATTACAGGAATTGTACTTAAAATATAATAGTCCCACTAGGAGACATGCAACACTTAAACCTTGAACACCAATGGCCATGCAGAACTCTACCATGGTCTGAGCAATAAATCAAACCCACATGGCTATGACTATTATTTATACACCCGAAAGGCTCCCTGGTGAAAGATAAGAATCAACCTTTTCGTTTTTCATAGAAAAGCAATAGGAAAAGAGTAACCCTAAGGTTCTAGTAGAGAAGAAAAAAAAAAAAAAAAAAACATTTAAAATGTGTTTGCTGAAATCTGTTACAAAGTCTTAAGGCCATACCGGGTCTGTGCCCAGCAGTATATGGGCAAACAGGTAGGATTTTTGTGAGCTTCAAGTTCACAATGAAGATTCAAGGAGTGTTGCTTTATCCTAAGAATGTTACTGTGTTACCATTCACAGCTTCTCAAAAACTCTTAGCCTGGGACATAAACCCACTGCACCTCCAGGCTCTAATTCCGAGAGTCTTCTGGATGGCCACAGACAGATACTTCATGAACCTGTTCCTTTCACTGAAGGCTGTTGCAATGTGTTATGAGCAGTCCTGTCAGGACATCCGGTTACCAAATGCCTTCCTCTTGATGTCCATCAAGTTGACTAAATTACTCTGTTCTAGGCCACCATTCTTCTTCATTATCCAGGAACAAATCTCTGAGAAATTTTACTTAGCCAAACAAATACTGGTTTTCAAGTGTCTACTAATCCTTAAAAGATCTTCATTCTTTAAAAATGCATTCTAAAAGCACATGGACTTATGGCGACCCCATAGATCCTCACAAAATTTTAGGTGTGCCTGAGTGATCTGCGAGTGCCGGTTATCAATATTCATTTTATTTATTTATTTTTTAGAGAGAAAAAGAGACCCTGAGTGGGAGAGGAGCAGAGAAGAGGGGGGCAGGGACAGAGGATCTGAAGCAGGCTCCGGACCAACAGCCATGAGCCCGATGTGGGGCTTGAACTCATGAACCACAAGATTACGACCTGAGCCAAAGTCGGAGGCTCAACCAACCAAGCCACCCAGGTGTTCCTCACTGTTCACTTTAAACAAGAATTTATTCAAACATATTAATTGATACTTGAGGATTTTTGAAGACTTTGATTTTTCACCATATTCACAATGAAGAAAACATTCTGTTTTATTTCCACGTCGTTTTTGTTTTTGCTCTTTGGTAATTGCTAGAGAAATAATCCAAATAAAATTTCAGTCAGGAAAAAAAGGGGGGGAGGGGGCAACCATTCTTAGGTCCATGTTTCCTACCTTGTTTGCAGCATTTTATTTATTTATTTATTTATTTATTTATTTATTTATTTTTTAACGTTTATTTTATTTTTGAGACAGAGAGAGACAGAGCATGAATGGGGGAGGGTCAGAGAGCGAGGGAGACACAGAATCTGAAACAGGCTCCAGGCTCTGAGCGGTCAGCACAGAGCCTGACGCGGGGCTCAAACTCACGGACTGCGAGATCATGACCCGAGCTGAAGTTGGCCGTTTAACCGACCGAGCCACCCAGGTGCCCCCGTAGCATTTTTTTAAAACTAATATCGTATTCAAATAGAAAGTGGTAAGGTTTCCCACTGAGTCTAGGAAAAAGACCAGAGACCTCTTTCATAGTGAGCCAAATCTTTTCTCTCTCAGAAAAGATTAGAGAAAGTTGTCTGTGATAATTCACACCTTCACCAAAATAGATCTCATTGGTATCTCCTAGAGAGAAAAATTTATTTATGTATTTATTTATTTATTTATTCGTTATTCTTTATTTTTTTTTAATTTTTTTAGCAGTTGAGGCTATGCAGGAAAATAAATGCTAAGTTAGTCTTAAAGCACCATCAACCTGTAGTGGTAATTACTTTAACACATTTCATTGACGCTGACAACAGAATTACGCTAATTTCAGTAGAATACGAAATGAAATGCAATAGTGTTTGAAATATATAAGTGTTATATTTTGTGACTGTTGAACTTTCATTTGAAAGCGGAGGACTGAGTCTTCCTTAAGATTATGAATCCTTGAAGTTGAAAGTGGAGTGGTTTACATCTTTAGTCTGTCAAGTTTGAGTGTGAGTTCGAATTGGTTAAAACCGTATTAAGAGCAATTTTACTCATTCTAACTCAGTCTTCACTGAGGCTTATACTTCAACTCAAGTTGTGGAAAGTGGCCAGAAATGTTACCGCTAGTGCCTGGCTTACGAATAACCCAAATGACCACCTCTCTGAACCCTAGAGTCTACTCCCAGAAGCCCCTGCTGCAGGACAGGGCACACGGTGCTCATGTGACTTATTTAGCAAAAACTCCAAGGATCAGCCACTGACCTAGCACTTGTGTGTTTTTCTTTCACTGATGTCAAAGCATCAGAAAACCATGAACTCCAGCCCTCCCTCCCCATTGCCCCAGCCTCCCCTGGAAGCTCAAGTAGGCCTTCAGGGGTGAGCTTGTGAGCACAGGAGGACCAGAGGAGGGACTGAAGAAGCTCGGGGGATTCAAGGTGAAATGCACACAGGATCAAGTGAGATTTCCAAGCACATGCTTCACATCCATTTAGTGTTGGGGCTGTTCCTGTGTTTCTCCAAAAGGGAGAAATTTTTCCTTCCCCCTCCTTACTCTCTATGGCATTTTAACTCTGAACTTAATAAACAACCATGGTATCACCTTTAGAGTTTGCTGAGGGGTGCTTTCCCACATATCTTTTAAGTGAATCTCCAAACTGTGAATACGGATATAATTTTCCCCCGTTTTACAAATTCTGGTTCCCTTCACCAGCTGTGTGACCTTGAATGAAGTACCTAACTTCTCTGTGTCTCATGTTTCTCTTTGGTAAAATGGGACCAATTATAGTCCCGGCCTCAGGGGATTATAAGGATTCATCAATATGTAAAGTGCTCAGAACCATGTGTGGCCAAGGGAAAGACCTATAGCCTGGTTGCTGGAACCACCATGACTTACAAAGGAGGCTTAGGAAACATGATTTAGTGAGAAGGAGAACCGCCCCTTTACTCATAAAGATTCTGAACCCTGTTCTCACGATACCTTATCTTCTCTCCACTCCTCCAGACGGCCGCTGGAGTCTGCAGTCTTCATCTGCAGCATAGGTGAAGCGGGCTAACTGAAAATTTAGCCGTCTTTATAAACATTAGCCTCTGAGACAATAGATTTGATTTCCAAAAAGCTGTCAGAATATAGCTTACTAAAATCAAAAACTGCCCTCTGCATTGTCATACCTGACGTTTAACATATATGTGGACTTGGGTGGCACGGTCGGTTGAGGGTCCGACTGTGGATCTCCGCGGCGGTCATGGTCCCATGGTTTGTGAGTTCGAGCCCCGCAGCCGGCTGTGTGGGGACAGTGGAGCCTGATTGGTGTTCCGTCTCTGTTTCTCTCTACCCGCCCCCCCCCGGCTCTTTCTCTCTCAAAAGAAATAAATAAACTTAAAAAAATTAAAATAAAAAAATATATGTGTTGGCTAAGGAAGAAGTAAGAGAAACGCTTTATAGCAGAAGCAGGCTATTAAATGAATGTGAACATTTAAGAGAATGAATGCAGGGCAGTATCTGACACTATGCTCTGCAGCCGAGGTTTTGGCGAATTCTACAGTCGGTACAAAGTCGTCACAGTTTGGTGTACAAAGTCGTCACAGTTTGGTTTCCAAAGTGCTTCCTGAGCATGGGGGCAAGTTAGCTGGGTCAGCGTTTGTCCTTGCCCTAATCAAAACCAGCACGGATGCATTTAGGGGAAACCTGCCCTGAACAACCGAAGCCTTTGCAACACTGTGACTTTCTTCCCTTGTGTAAATAGATGGATAGATCTTAATCAATCATGTCCTGAAGAATGTTTAATTCTGGCGAATTAACAATTTACTCATTTAATATGTGTTACGAATTTCACTTTTTGTTTTCAGCAAAAAGATGTTTGAAATCCTTTTTTTTTTTTTTTTTTTTTTTTCATTCTGATGTATCTTTTCTCCGAGGAGGAACAACACGGTACCCGTAAGGAAGCTGGCCTTGGAATCTGTCAGACCTGCATGCGAATTCCATTTCTGCAACTTTGTAGCAGCGAGACTTTGAGAAATTTGTTTAGCTTCTCCCAGCTAAATTACAAAGTAGAAACGAAAACGGTCCGCGGCAGGACATCTGTGAACATCAGCTGAGCGGTACCACCCTTGGGCCAGCACCTGATTCATGATAGGCATTTCAGACAAGCTCTTCTGTCCTTTCTCTTGGGCCTGACTGAAATGCAGTTCCCGAAGGGGGTGAGTATAGGAAAGGTATCAGCTATTCCATTGCTTCTAAGGCAAGGTTGTCAGACCCATTAACCCAGCACTACCAAAAAAAAAAAAAAAGAAAAAAAAAAGAAAAATTGGTTTCTTATTATTCCAGCCTATTTCAGCACCCCCTGATGCCACCTTCAAAACAAAAATCCCTTCTTCTCAGCCAACTCACTCTTTCTCGGATCTTAGAAAAATCCCTCATTTTCTTCTTCTACCCAGATTAAAATAGTGGCTCTGCCATTTATTGCTCTGTGACAGTGAGCCAGTTACTTAGCTTCTCTGTGCTTCTGTTGCCCTCCCTATCAAATGAGAAGAATAAACTCATAGAGTTGTTTTGAGGGTTGTTAGGAGTTAATGCTGGTAAGAAACTTAGAATTTTTCCAGGCACATAGTCAGGGCTTAAGTACCGGGTATTGTCAAGATCTGGGGCCGACAGCCTGGCTTTGTCTTGAGGCCGATGCTGCTGAAGCATCCCCGTGCTAAATTTGTGTGACCTGAAACTCTCCGCAGCCAAGCCAGCCACAGCTACTCACGCCTACGAGTCAGGCATGGGTCCTCTAGGACCCCTGAGTAGCCGTCTATGAGTGAGCTTCAAACCCCCGGGGACAGCCTGCCCCTGCCACGTGACCACCCACTACACTTGCCCACTACGTGGCCCTCACAGCCACGCAGCTGTGATCTCGCAGAACAGAAACATTTATTTCTCATTGTTTTTTCTTCTTTCTCTCATAGCTCCCTCTCTAACGCTCAGGCATGATTCCGTAGGGTTAAACTGGGGGTAGAAGAGGGGATATGGGTGACAAATCCTCCTCTGAGCTCAGAATCACCCTTCCTGACCATGAGTCCTTTTTCTTTGGTTCCAATGTCTGTGCTTTGTTCCTTTCATCCTGACGGGGAGCTTCGTTAGAAAGACTCTTCAATACCTCGAGCAAATAAAGGCTACTCCGGAATCTGCCCCATGTCTGAATCCTGGGCCCCCACTGCACCTGACGTCTCTCTTCTTGCTGATGCAAGTCAGTGAAATCCCATGCAGGAGTTTGGGGCAGCAAGTGGACTTGCTAGAAAAATAAAATATGACTTCAAGAAGCAGAGTACCTGCTACTCCTGTGTCGGAAAATACAGGAGAAGCAGTGATAGATGCTACAAAGGAAGATTGTTTTCTCCCCTTTCCATCGGGCCAGTTTTAATCTAATCTGAAAGAAGGGGCACTGCAAATGCCTCTTGGAGACATCTGTACACAGATGGTCGTTGGCACGGGCGATGTTCTTGACATTTCTATCGAGAAGAGCGCTGGGGGAAACGATTGATGAATGTTTCGGACTTTGGTTTCAACTTTCTAATGCTGTGTAGAAATCTATTTTTTTTTTCCTGAGCTTATACCTGAGATGCGCCCTAATAATGCCCCCACGAGCAAGCACACACGTCACAGCAGCAGAGTTCCCTCACCTTGAGAAGTGCACCTGTACCAACTCATTTTAAAGCATTCGCCGTTTCACGGGTTTGAGCACCGCATCAAACTCTGTGCTGGCAGCACAGAGCCTGCTTGGGATTCTCTCTCTCTCTCTCTCTCTCTCTCTCTCTCTCTCTCTCTCTCCATTTCTCTTTGCCCCTCCCCCACTCACGCTGCCTCTGTCTCTCTCAAAATAAATCAACTTAAACACTTCAAAAAGTAAATAAATAAATAATAAAAGGGAAAAAGAAAAATGACTTTCCCAGCTGTTGTGGGGTTTATTTTTCTATTTTTTATTTTCATGTGATTTTATTTTATTTTTTATATTAGATATAACTTATCGTCAAATTGGTTTTGATACAATACTCAGTGCTCATCCTAACACGTGCCCTCCTCAATACCCATCACCCACTTGCATAGGGGCACTTGTACCCCAATTAACTAGCAGCACTTTCAACAATAGCCAAATTATAGAAAGAGCCTAAATGTCCATCAACTGATGAATGGAGAAAGAAGATGTGGTTTATATATATAAGGAATACTACTTGGCAATGAGAAAGAATGAAATCTGGCCATTTGCAGCAACGTGAATGGAACTGGAAGGTATTATGCTGAATGAAATAAGTCAGGCAGAGAAAGACAGACACCATATGTTTTCATTCATATGTGGATCCTGAGAATCTTAACAGAAGACCATGGGGAGGGGAAGCGGGGAACAATGTTATGGAGTTTAGACTGACAGGCAGGAGTATTTTTTACGAAATTTTATCATTAGAATGTCACTTCCATGAAGGCAAGAAATTTAGTCTATTGTGCTGCAACACAATCTCCAGCACCTAGAATGTCTTGAAAAAAATGTTCGTTCAGAATTAAAGATCATTTCATATATAAAAGGTATGCTCCAGATGGATGGAACTTTATTCAGACTCATTCATTCTCCCATCCAGCACATTATTTATTTAGAGCCTCCCAATGGCACACAGAGAAATGAATGAATTAATGGATTAATGCAGGGTTTTTTTTTTTGATATCAGAATTTAGGAGGTCTTGCACTTGAATTTATTGATATTTTGCATCAGGCCCCAAAATTGACAGATCTTAGAATGATTTTTCAAATGTTCATTCAGAACTAATGATTAATTCAAATATGAAAGGTGAACACTAAAGAAGGTTGAGCAAATAGAAATTATAATATCCTAACAAATACAGCTGGTAATGCCACACTCAACAAGATGTAGCCCAGATGTGTCTGAATCTATATCTTCTTTTTTTTTTTAATTTTTTTTTCAACGTTTTTTATTTATTTTGGGACAGAGAGAGACAGAGCATGAACGGGGGAGGGGCAGAGAGAGAGGGAGACACAGAATCAGAAACAGGCTCCAGGCTCGGAGCCATCAGCCCAGAGCCTGACGCGGGGCTCGAACTCACGGACCGCGAGATCGTGACCTGGCTGAAGTCGGACGCTTAACCGACTGCGCCACCCAGGCGCCCCTGAATCTATATCTTCTTAATTTCACATCTACTTAATCTACTTAATCTTAAATGGTGGAAAATTGTGATCTTAAAAGAAGAAATTCATGGGGTGCCTGGGTGGCTCAGTCAGTGAAGCGTCCGACTTCAGTTCAGGTCATGATCTCACAATTTGTGGCTTCAAGCCCCACGTCAGGCTCTGTGCTGACAGCTCAGAGCCTGGAGCCTGCTTTGGATTCTGTGTCTCCCTCTCCCTCTGCCACTTCCCCCACTTGTGTTCTGTCTCTCTCTCTCTCTCTCTCTCTCTCTCTCTCTCTCTCTCTCAAAGATAAATAAACATTAAAAAATTTAAAAAAGGAGAAATTTACAAGTTATTATGAAGGATCAACGATTGCTACGAGATATTACAAACTACAGACATTATGAAACTCTTAGAACTTGAACCAGTGATACTTTTCTTTCGCTCTTAGTTTCTACTCTTTCATTAGTTCTAGATCTCATTACAAAGGTATATATATATATATATATATATATATATATATATATATATGTTATATATACACATATATACATATACATATATACACACATATATATATACACACATATATATATACACATATATATATGTTATATATATACATATATATGTGTGTGTGTGTGTATTCATTGGAATATATGTATTAATTGGGGAATAAATTTAAAGTATTGCTTTTCCTTCATTCTTCTTATTGATGGGAGAAAAATGGGTTTTTACAGGTTTTAGTTTCATGTAGTATCAGTAGATTTAGTGAGTTACAACTTGCCTTGTATCCTGTGATGTCAATGATGTGTGTTTTGGTACCAATGATGGTTCTACTGCAACCATAGAATTGCTTAAATCAATCACTTTAAATAGGAATTACAGGCTTCACGTATGTCATTTTTATTTAACAAAATAAATAAAAAACATGAAAGCCCTACAAAAGAGAGTAGAGGATATTGATTTTATTTCTTAAATCATTTTAATTTAGAGGACAATCTGTACGTGGTGTTCTAAGTTGATTGACTTTTGTTGCTAGTCTTCAAATCTGTCCATCTTTATCTAAAACATTTCAAAGCCGTTGTGACCAACACATTAAAATAAAATAAAGGAAGTTTGATATGTGTGAACCTTTGCAATCTTACAGAATTACAGACTTAAACATGACCTGGGGAACACTATCTTTGTTTTGACTCTGAATCTTTTGTATGAACTTGCCCTTCTTCCCCTTTTGTTGTGTGTGTTGAAAGTAATCGGTTCAGTTAAAAGACACTTCACTAAAGATGATTTGACATCCATGTGGGGTTTAGAGACCCAAAGATAAATACCACAAAAAAAGATGTGAGGCAAAAGAACCCCAACGAAGCTTGTTTTAATTTAGCTCCTTAAGTAGTTAATCTCCACTTGATATATCCCTGCATTTTATGCCAATCAAAAACCTTCTACACTGTAATTTTATCAATCTGAGAACACTAGTTCCTGGCTTTTCATTGACATTGACTTCAGTACCTCTATTACTAGAAAACAAAATACTACTAACTGACATGCACAAGACAACTAAGTGAATGATAGGGCCCTCTTTGTTCTTTTTCTTTCTTCTTCCTTTGTCCTCTTCCTCTCTTCTCCCCTCCTCTTCTCTCTCTCTCTCTCTCTCTCTCTCTCTCTCTCTTTCTCTCTGAACCTATCATATGAGCACATGATTAAACAGTGGAGCACTTCAGACCACAGGAATCATAGAATGGCCATGAGGTATATGGTTTCCTTCTCACGAGACTGGAAAACTGGCTTAGTCCCTTGTAGAAAACCCCTTTGCAAGTTTTTATTTTTTATCTTTTTACTGTTTTATTTATTCTTGAGAGCGAGAGAGAGAGAGAAAGAGAGAGAGCATGAGCGAGGGAGGGGCAGAGTGAGAGGGACACAGAATCCAAAGCAGACTCCACGCTCTGAGCTATCAGCACAGAGCCCAACGTGGGGCTTGAACTCATGAACCGTGAGATCATGACCTGAGCCCAAGTCGGACACTCAACCGATTGAGCCACCCAGGCGCCCCCTTTTTTTCATTTTTTTACTGTTTATTTGAAAAATCCCTTTGCAAGTTTGATCAGCTTTGCATACCTGGGTGCAATTTCAATTCTCCATCACTTACTCCGGGCCTCGGGCACTCATTGCCGCTGTCTCCTTGCAGATTTGCAAAATGCCTCCATACTTTCCGATGGCCATTGGAAGCTCTGCCATCCCCAATTGGGTACACCAGAACTGGTTGATTAGATAGAAGTAAAGGTACAAACTGAAAAAGTGGCTCATTGTTTAAAGGTGGCACAAAAGCTTCATTTTAATTAGTTCTCAAATGTAAAGATTCTGAACTGCAAAAGATCTGTCTGCACATTTAAAATGTGTATACATTTTAAGCAAAAAAAAAAAAAAAAAAAAAAAGAACAAAAAAGGCATGGAAAATGGTAGATTGTCTTCCAGGACAGAAGTTTTGCATCTTTTTGGAATAAAGACATTTAGATTCCTGACATCCACTTCCTCTGGGCAGAGACATTTTCTCCCCACTGAATAAGCTTTTGTCTGTCTGAGTAAATAAGGCTTTAGTCCCCAACTACAGAATTTCACAAAATTTTTCGGCAATTTGGCGCGTATGCAGTGAGGGTCTCACTTCCTCCATACACGTAAGGCCTTTCCATTCCAATGATCTGCATTCATTATTTGCCATGTGCTAATTATCTCATGGGGGAAAATGACTAGAAGGATGGGTAACAGACAATCCTTAGCTATAAGGGTCTCGCACAAATAGATAAGTCAGCTACTCAAATAAGCGTGATAGAAGCTGTAGTCAGACAATAAGCTCTTCTGTGACTCCGTAGAAGTGATCTGACCTTTCCACACTTTGTTATTCCGTATAAAAAGGGGAAACAAAACTATCCTCTGCCCTCTCTTCACAGGGACTATGGAGATCCTGTTCATAAAGTGTTACCAAGTCATTTTTATTATGGTTTATCTTAATTTACCTGAATTAGCTGAATCTACATCTGCCAGTGTGTCGTCAGCATGTGATACACACACACACACACACACACACACACACACACACACACACACTTGTTTGGGAAGGAATATGTAGCACCCCCTCCTAGCTGATTAACTTAAAGGAACAATGTTACTTGATAGCCTGTGTTTGGTGTGCATGCAATTAATTTACATTTTGCCCTACTTTTGTTCTGAAGGCCTTGTGATGCTTTTTAAGCATGATTTTGTTGCATGAACACGCGTATACATGCACCGCTGCGTAGAGCTCTAAAATTAAATTGACTTGCTGGCTGAAGTTAGAGAAAATCCTTTTCTAGCTTCTTTCTAACACTCAATAAATTATTACAGTCTGTGCACAAAACACAAATTACATGCTTTATTAGTATGTTCTGTAGTAACCTCAAAACCACAAGTGTTTACATGTCCTGCACGCATGCACTTTGGGGCTTTTTAATAGCTGGCTGACAAGAGATTAAAGGCAGAAATATGGCATTTTATTAAAGCAAACATATCAGTATGCCTACCATGATAAAATGATCTAGTTTTCTTCAGACACAAAAGTTTCTGTTGAGTGATACCTTTGAAATTCCTTGAGGGTAGCCTATTATTCACTCTCCTCAACAGAGAACAGCTCCAAATGGTCTCCAATTTTCAAAGAGTATTGCCTGGTCATTCTTTACTGTCAAAATGAAGAAGAGTATAAAAGTTAAGTCAATAAAGTAATATAAAATGCTTAATATAAAAATTCAAGAATGAATGATTAACCATTAAAAACTTACAGTAGCTATTTCATCCAGGAAAAAAAAAATTAACATTTCCCCTGAAACCTATTAACACTCCTTGTAAACAATATTCTTTTTTGAAATATATGACCTTTCCTAATGCTCGCCACAGACACGGCATTTTTCTTAGATCCACTTTACCTCTACTGATAAGAGGTTGAATTCCTCAGGAGAGAATGTTCCGAGGCCCTTCCTCAGATATATGTGGTCTTCTACTGTATTTCCCACACGGATGTGCTCTCAGTGTCGGCTGTGAACTCTGACAACCTGTTGTTGCTGGTCTCATCCAAAATTATAGAATGTTCCAGTGGACCAACAGGAGACAAAGCACACTGCCTTCTTTTAAACCCATAACTTCTTTATCTTCTACAAAATTTGACAAATTGATAATTGTGAAAATTAGTGTAACTATTTCTCTTTTATTTTTTTTCTAACGTTTATTTATTATTTGAGAGACAGAGCAAGACAGAGCATGAGCAGGAGAGGGGCAGAGAGAGGAGACACAGAATTTGAAGCAGGCTGCAGGCTCTGAGCTGTCAGCACAGAGCCCAACCTGGGACTCGAACCCACCAACTGTGAGATCGTGACCTGAGCCGAAGTCAGATGCCCAACCAACTGAACCACCCAGGCACCCCAATATCTCTCTTTTCTTGATTACATCAATTTTGCACTGACGTCTCTATAGTACCTGTGAATGTCGCAGAGAGACATGTACAGAGAAAAACAGAAGTAAAAAATGTTTCTCTGTATTATTAATGAAACTATCTGAGAGTAGGGTTTACTTCAATCTAGGATTTCTTTTAAGAATTAAACCATAAAAAAAAAACAAGACTGCTCAGGGTCCGCCTAAAGCTAATCTCTCAGTACCCTGGCATTGCTTACAAAAATAACACCCTAGGCGTGCCTCGGTGGCTCAGTTGGTTGAGCATCCAGCTTTGGCTCAGGTCATGATTTCACGGTTCGTGAGTTCAAGCCCGGTGTCGGGCTCTGTGCTCGCAACTCAGAGCCTGGAGACTGCTTCGGATTCTGTGTCCCCCTCTTTCTCTGCCCCATCCCCACTTATGCTCTGCCTCTCTCTGTCTAAATAAATAAATAAAACATTAAAAAAATAACACCCTAAATATAAGGTATATAAAGAATTGTTTTGATTGAAAAATTGAAAAATGATAGAGCTGGGGTCAATTAGACCTCCCCTTAAGATTGCTAAATGTGTTCTACTCAATGGTTCTGGAGTCAACAAAGAAGGCACCACCACGCCATCCTGAGAAAACCACCACCAGGGCTGTAGCCAGTTGGTTGGCATGAGGGAAGAGTAGAGTCTGGTCCTGGGAATGAACTCACATTGCAGGATTCTTGTAAATCTCTCCTGTACAGATTTCATTTGCTTTGATAGATATTGTGAATGGCCATTTCCCAGAAACTTTCTTCCAAAAAGTAGACAGAGATATGCAGACCATTCCCACTGAGGGGAAAGGAGGCACACCAAATGGGTATCTTTACTGGGTTCTTAAGTGTTTGTTTAGCACCTAGAGAGAATTCTAATCTTGAAGAGCATCTCCAAGAGAAAAGATGTGTGGACACGAAATAACTATAGAACATGAACACAGTCAGGACAATAATGCTCAAATGCTTGAGGTAGATGTTGATGGTATGTGAAATGTACCCTATATTTGTTTCCCTTAGGTTGACGTTTTCAACAGCCAGTCGATCCTTTTCATGAAATCTACAACTTATTCACTGTCGACAATACTGACGGGCCTGGCCTAGACATCTGTACCCTGGAAGCAGTCATTTAAAGTCCTCCCTCCACTTTGGCTACGTACTGGGGGTATTATCTTGTGGTACCTTCTTTTGTCAGCCATTTCAATGACATTTGTAGACGATAACATTTACTTAGTCAATTAATCATTTTCTTATGCGTTTGGTTGTTAAGACATTACTGAACAAGGTGCATCACTTCTCGTGGGTTTTAGTTATAAGTTATATTGTAGTTTGATATTTTGGGTTTGTGTGTGTGTGTGTGTGTGTGTGCACATTTGTGCTTGTGGCATATTTGCACTATATAATCCAGAAGAGTAAATCTAATTGCAGGAATGAGGCTAAGGAAATCTTGGATCTGAATGAAACTTCAACTTTTTCTCAACAAGTGAGTATAAAAACGCTGATAATGTTTCTCCACTGTCTGAAACAGTGGCCCCAGAATATAAGGTTGTTTTTTTTTTAATTTTCTCATCACTTTTATTCATTATCAAGCCAAAGAAACCATCATGAGCATTTTTAAATCTATAAATCTTGCAAATAATATCAATTTCTTTTTGCCTCTATTAATTCACCTTTGTCCTTACACAAACATTCATTGAACATGTCCTATGTGTTTATATATATATACAAACAGTTCGTGGTTCCAGAGGTCGAACACACAAAGGCAAATTAAATGTAGGTCCTGATTTCAAAGTTGCAATTCAATTTGATAAACAGTGTTTCAAAGGTAAATAAAAGTTTATATGAGGCTAAGTCCCAAGGTTTGTTTGTTGAACTGCTGTTTGAACCTACGCAGCACAATAAGTGATTGATACATGTTATCTAATTTAATCCTCAGAAGTGCAGATATAAACATGGCCTCTAAAAACTCTCATATTGAGAGGATAGTCATTTGAACAGAAATCTGCAAAAGAGACCAAGAATGAAGGGGCATCGAAGAAGAACGAGAGCTGACTCATGGAACTCAAAAGTAAATAGTAAAGGATATTAAATGCTGTGGAAATGTCAAGAATGAACATGGTAAATCAGCAATGATTTGAGGAGAAACAAGCCATTACTGACCATTGAGAAAAGAATGGAATGGCGGGTTGAAATTTGCCCTCTTAGGAAATTTTTATTCAAGTGACAGTAAAGGAATTAAAAAGAAAAACAACCACAAAAGAAAAAAGAAAAAGTTTTATAGAAAACAGGGTAGCAGAGGAGAAACTTCAAGGATATTTAGGAAGATATATATGTAAAGTTGATAGCTGTGTGGTAGCAAACTTAAGTATTAGCACCCTTCACTCTAAGAAAGGCCAACAAGGGAGAACGTTGATTTTTACTAAGCAGTCTAAGAGTATCTCAAAAGTTGGAGGCAGCTTGTACATATGAAGGCAAGGACATAGGATGGAGATGAAAAAGGGAGATTAGTTGTAAGTTTGTATAAATAGTAACTACACCCCAGGTACCCTCTCTCATCTGATTCCTCCAAGGAACTACCTTTCTGCCACCCTACAGGATGGGAGGTTACTATGGAAATATTTTGAATCCAAGAAGCTGTGGGCTCCCAGATGTCATACGTAGGGGTGCATGAGAGTGAAACACCAAGAAGGGAAGAGAGGGTAAAAATGCATATTAAAATATGAACCCGTGCCCCCCTTTCCAGACGCTCAGAATCCTGGCAACCAACTAACATCACGCTGTCTTCTACATCATCCCTACCCTGGCCTCACAGTTAGGAGACTGGAGAATGTCTGTCTGGGAAAATTTCCCAGTTCAAGAAAAAAATGCCTGGATAACCCTAACCAAAGGCTGAGTTCCCCCACTGAGTTGACTGTGTTAACCAAAGTCAACAAGTCTATCCACTCTCCACCTTCATTTTCCACCTGAAAATTTGAAAATTTTCATTTTCAAATACAAGCATAGAAACAGAAACATAAAACATTTTTAAAGCTTCCAATATGAAAGACAAAGATTAAAGGAGACAGAGAAAAGGAACTCAGAGAAAATAAGACCATTAACGGAAAGGAAAACTAACAAGCAAACAAACAGCAAAACAACCCTGGATTTGATAACCTAGGGGGAAAAAATAAAACAGCATAAGAAGATTTATGAAAAATATATGCTATTAAGTAAAAGAAATACTCATAAACAAGAGCCCGTGGAAATTAATAGCTAGTACAAGAGAAGTTAAAATGCAATTTAAAGACGAGAGATAAAATCAAAGGAATTTCTGAAAAGGTAGAACAAACATATACAAATGAAACATTGTATAAGAAAGAATCAATCTAGGAGTTACGGAAAAAACAACAAAATCACAAGGAAGAAACTCTTCAAAGAAATAATACAAACGAATTTCTCGGAACAAAAAACCACCCAAAATTTTGATTATCAGATTGAAGTGTCTGTGAACACTGAACGCATCGAATGAAAAAGAACCCAACCAAAAGGTTCAAAAGGTTTGGTCCTCCAGGAAAAAAGTTCGTGAATGCTAACAGGTGGATGTCTCCAACGAGAGCTCCACCTGCTGGTGGGGATGTGGTAGTCCAATCGGGAGAATCTGAAGATAAGTTAATAACAAATATAAAGGGAGAGTAAGGAAACAATACAAAATGAGCCGATTATAAACTGCCAGGGCAGTTAAGAAAGGGAATGTGATTGTGCTGCTCTGCATTTCTTAACCATGAACAGTATGCCTACAGTCGTAATTCTATAAAGAGAGATTCCTGAATTAACAGGAATCTTAAACAGGAATTTCAAATGATTGAAATGTAGCAGGTAGGCAAGTGGAAATAGGGGAAGGGGTTGGGGAGCTTAGGAATAATAAATTACACTCTTTTGTTGTAAGAAATCAATAGACGATGTCTAAAATAAAGAAGTCTAAGACCAACAGTACCAAAGTGTTATTTTGAAAAACAGGTCTGAATGCACAAGAAATGTTCAGAAGAATTTCTCAGGAGTTAGAGTAGGAGGGAGCCATCCACTGCTGGTTTTATTTTCAAGCCTTATAGTAGGAAGTGCTTTTGAAACCATGTGTGTATTATTGAATTAAAAGCAAGAGATTGAAAACATTGAATGAGGTGAATATAGATCCATTGATTTGGTATCATATTCAAGATAGTTATATTAAGTGAGCCACAGGCAAACACTTTCAGAACAATCTCAGCTATGTTGTTAATATTATATATTTGGATATTTACTCATATATGTTTTTGTGTCGAGAAAGACTTAGAAGGAGCCACATTGAACAGGGGTGGCAACTCAAAAAGAAGAGCTTAGACTGAAATCAATATGAGTTTGATTCCTTGAAATGTTTATATTTACAATGTCTTTGAATGTTACAGGTATGATTTTGAAATGTTTGAACAGTTTAAACAATATCCAATCCATATGAAATTATAAGTGTTTGTGCATAAGAAATATATAAATCAGGGTCACTAAAATATTGAGATGGTATCTCAGGGTGATGGAATTTCACTTTATTTTTCTTCTATGCTTTACACTATACTCCTTGCGTTTTTGGAAATGATAGAGCAAAAGGCAGTATGCCTGACTATAAGACTACCGTGATTTCAACACAAAATTATGACATGAGAGTACATGTACATGTAAGTACTCCTGGAGAAAATGAAAACAAATAAACAGTAGTATTAAAATGGTATGATTGTAAGTGATAACTTTTTAAAAACTTCCCTATATTTTGCATATGTGGCCTTTACACACAGTAAGTATGACTTCGGCTCTAATAAAAGAAATTTAAATGAACAGGGGAGAGAATCCGTGACTGGGGGAGAAAATGAGGGGTGAGTAGGCAAAAGAACACATTTGCTTGGCATTTACTATATGTTAAGTATGTCCTGATGGCAAAGGCAGAGACAGGCATAGGGTTTTCTCCACCGACCTAGCACACAGTGTCAGGTCTCTAATAAACATTCTTAACAGATAATTGCATCTAAGAATGAATGAACCAATAAATCGATGAGTTGCGGAACATTTTTTAATTTGGAAAGAAAAAGAAAGAAGAAAAATTATAGTGCCCATGATAAGGAACAATAATGATAGTAATGAGCACTATTGGGTAATGGGATTTTGCTTGGTTTTCAGGATAATGGAAACTGAATATGTTTAAAGAGAGAAGATTTCCATAGATGCTTGAGATGTGATTATAGATGAGGTCCTGGAAGGACTTACAAAGATGAGATCCAGAGCAACAGTGAAGCATTAGCTCCAGCTACCTTTGCTAAGAGACTGGTGTTACAGTTGTTCAATATAAGGAGAGCATAACGTGAAGGTGATTTTAAAGGCAACTCATGGTGTTTGCTTTGGATTGTCTCAACTTCAGAGCAGTAGTCACGAGCTTGTGCTTGGGAAGTGACAAAAATGTAAAATAAAAGCCTTTAAAGGAGGTCAAACACGAATGTTCAAACTTCCTTGCAATAGCTCTAAAACATAGCTGCCAAAAGATCCTTAGAACCAGTTAATTAGTTGCAAATTTCAAAAACATTGACAACTAGCATTCACTAGCATGTTTGATAACCATAGGGCTGTTTTGAAAGAGCACATTAAACTGTAATAGGTAATTTAGATATTTTGTCATAATTCCACACTTATTTTACTGCAAAAAATTAGAAAATGAAGGATAATGAGATTCAAGTCATGCTTTCCTTCTTCCACTAAACAATTGATAAAATTAGATTTTTTTTAGAGAGAGAGAGTGTGTGTGAGCAGGGCAGAGAGAAAGAGAGAGAGAATCTTAAGCAGGCTACATGCTCAGCACAGGGCCCGATGCCAGGCTTGATTCCATGACTCTGGGATCATGACCTGAGCCCAAATCAAGACTCCAACACTCAACCAACTGAGCCACCCAGGGGTCTCTGGATATTCATTTTTGATTGAGGTTAAACTCCTTAGAACATCCATGTTCCCATCTATAAATTAGGTCTAAAATATGTTTAAAGCTCCATGAGCTATTAGTTTTTACAGCTATAACCATGACTATAAATGGACATTGTCAAAGGAATCCTCTCAATAATTCCCAAATATGATAAGGACATTTACAACCCTTTCAACTTACAGGTGAGAAATTGACCTATAAAGACATTAAGGCATATGATTTAGATATGAATAACTATGGGGAGAATGAGACAGCCCAATAAGATCTCTCAGTGACAGAACATTGAAATTTAATGAAATGATTATTAATATGCATTTAATGGAATATTCTTGAAGATACATATCTGAGGCATTTTTTCTGTGCTTTGTGGTCTCTAGGTACCCACACAAAATTGAGACCTGAAGATGTGGCCATTGATTAAAGTAATGAATCCCTTTAAATGAACAGATTTTATGGGAATGGAATTAAACTCTTAATTAAAAATCAAATAACTGTGATATTGGACGTAGATAGTGTACTTGTGGATATATTTCATTTTTATTCAAAACAGGTTCTGAATATTTTCACCATAAATACCTTACTTCAAATTTCCTGATAATTTTCATATTTGAAAGAAATTTTACATCCTGAATTTCAATTTTAAGTGATGTGGAACGTATAGGGAGAAAATGGATTAATTGAAATGGCCCGTGGTAGGACATCTGTCCTCTGATCTATAAATAATGCAGAGAGAAAAACAGAGAAGAATAAAGACTTCACCAGTTGTCAAGATTGAAAAGATAGCACGTAAAAAAAAAATCAGAAAATGATGTATTTATTTTAAAAACAGACTAAACATATATTTTAAGCATGACATCATGGTGGAAACTAAGGCTAGGTCAGCATCAAACACTGACATAACAGTTCATGTCATAGAATATTTGACTTTAGAGAACATTTTGAACACTTACCAAGGACATGAACCAACTTTGAATGTCCCATGGTGAGGTATGTGTGCATAACAATAGGACTTTGTAATTTAACTGGAAATGGATTTTAACCAGCTAGTAATATTATGGGTCACACTCAAATGCTCTCGTATGCTGAAGTTTAGAAAGATTTAGATTTTTTGCTCCATGGTAGGTACAGATCATAGATTCTATCTTGGACTAGTGTACCTCTTGGGTGCTTGGTAGACATTGCTGCTTTTCTGATAGATATAGAAAATGAGGTTACAAAATTGCTATACTATCACTTACTCTTAGACGGAACAGGTAAAAATCCTTAGGGAAATCATGTTAATGGGCTATAGGTTTTCCGGAATTTGCTATATGCTTGGGAAAAGAGTAGACCACAAACTTTAGATTTGAGCAAACATCCCCATTCCATTTCTTATAATAGCAGGGTGGTTTGGTGAGCTATTTTTGACTTTTGAAAAGCAGAGAGCCATAAAATATATCTTTTAAAATAAGTATCAACTGAAAAACAATTTATTTTCCTTAAAACATAACACATTTCTGAATATGAATATTAAAAGAAGTTGATATTGGTGTTCGATATTAAGTTTTGGATATGGCAACGGGTTAGAGACAGTTATAAAGAATTTCTTTTCAGTGACCAAGACAAATCCTCATCTTGTGAGAAGGTGAGTGTATGTTCAATCTGAAATAAAATAAAGTCCACCCTGAATCCCGTAAGCAATAAGGCACAGAAAGGGGAGAAAGGACATTTGATGAGCAAGAAAAGTGATATAAACTGAATCGAATAAAAATGGAAAAAATGTAAACATTTACAATTTTCTCTTAAAACTGTTTATTCAAGCTCATTAATGACATTAACAGGTAAGGAGCAAAGACAGTGCCTTTATCATCTAAGAGAAAACTCATTAGCATATCATTAGCATGTGGCAAAGTTTACATTTTCCTCTTAGAAGCACATGGCTTGGATGGGCATTCAGCACACCATCAATCTGTTGGAAAACTGTACATACATATGTACATTTGTGTACTTAATATTTCTGAACTATCCTTTCCTAACTCTTACAGAAGTCCCATTCACATTGACTTTGGAAGAAAGGCTGCTTCCTTAAATCCCTCAGTTAAGGACATACAATGAAATGCCTCGTTAAGAACCTTAATTTAAAGCAGCACACAGTTCTGTATGTCAGAGGTAATAATTACCTTCTTTAATGAGCCTGACTTTTCCCTGTGATGAGTAAGCCTCTCTGCCTTGTTTATACTAAGTCTGGATTTATTTCTGGCTTTCTTCAAGTGCTCTTATTTTTAAAAAATTAACATTGTGTCTGTCTTCCTGGGGTCAAATTCTGCCTACTCTATACTCAAACCATGTGCTGTTCAAGCACTGTTTAAACCAATTACCTATATATTCCAAGGACATGCGGGGGGGCCTATAGAAGTCGTATAATCTATACCCCAGCTTCCAAGCAGAATTACAGATAAACTATGTTAGGTTGACAAGGGTCCACCCTATGGCTTTAAATAATTTCCACGTGAACTATATATATTCAAAATATTCCAACAATTTTAAGCAATAAAATTGAAAAGCTCTTGAACAAATTGATTTTAGAGATATCTATTATAACCTTAAGAATTTAAAATACCTTTTTACAGTCTGGGGAGGATTTGAAGAGGGATGCCCAAGCGTATGGGGCATTATCTGACAATGTGCCTTGATTTTAATATTAAGCATTTCTTAATTTTCTCAATACAGTTAGATGGCTCCCCATCTTATCAGCTAACCCTAATATTCTGCTCAAATTGTATGTGCAGTTGAAACACAATAACCGTCAGTGTTTCGGGTTTATTTTTAGTTTTTAGATGTTGAATGTAACTCAGATAATATAATCCCTTCAGTTTACAGATAAGAAACAAAGAGACATTAAATAATTTGTCTTAAGTCATGGAATACATATGCGGCAGGAGCAGAACATGAACCCAGATATTTCATATTTGGTGTTTTTATCCAAAACTTTCCCATCCATTAAAATCTGTCCTTTGTTTCTGGGAAAAAGAGAGCCATTGATTCATTCTAGTGTTTTTGTGAGATGCATATTACCAGGTCAAGCTCACCTAAAAGAAAAGTTTAATATCTTCCAATTTGAAACTAGCAGCTGGGGCCATTCATTCTTTATTCCTTCTATCGGAGTTCCCCATCAGACCCAGATTCACAGAGTTTGAGAGCTGGAAAGAACATGGGAGAGCAGGCAAATGGACATGTTATAGAATGTAAGTCAATTTTATTGTGAGTCCTACCTAACCTTGAGCAACATGGAGAAAACCAAGGCACTGGCATGCCCATATCACACAGAAAGTCACAGGGAGTCTAGACTAGCAACACTGCTACTGTTCCTCAGCCAGCTGTTTTTGTACTCCAAATCAGACTTCTTAGATGGGGGCCTGGCATTTTATTTATCAGTATACACTTGTCAAACGAAAATAAAATTGCAAAACTGGACAATAATTTGCATTCCAGTGACCCTAATCCATTAGCCTGTGTAGCTGGATGCAGAAGCCGTCGATTTGGGCTTATCTTCCTTTCGTCCTTTGGCTGTTCTTTACAGTCGACCGTATAGAAGTTTCTACATGCAAAGAAAGTTTGTTCTTTAAGCTTCATGAATTGACACCATCTGTTCCAAACTTTTCCCTGGTTCTGTCATGTAAGTGTAATAATTAATTTGCAAAAAAGCTTGGGTCTTTTAATTGTATTTTTCTACTACTAGAAGTTGAAACAATATTTCTAAATTTCTTGGAGCTGTAGTCTTTATTTTAAACTTTAAAAATCAATACAAAAATTAGGACTATTCTATCTCAAAAGCATCTCATTTTCAAATCTACCGACTTCAATTTCCAAGGTCAAATTAAATGTGAAGTGAAAATCTAATGGAAGTGGTCCTCTTTAGAGTTGATACTGTTCCTCGGTATCAACTGTGGATCACTGCTATAACGGCATATTAGGGTTTATGAACTCTGCCTAGAGGAGAAGAATGTTAAGAGTTAGGACTTTATGAAGCCTCCAAATCATAGGGCATCTGGGTGGCTCATTCGGTTAAGCTTCCGACTCTTGATTTCAACTCAGGTCATGATCTCACCATTCATGATATCAAGCCCCACGTCAGGTTCTGAGCTGACAGTGCATAGCCTTCTTGAGATTTTCTCTCTCCCTCTCTGTCTGCCCACACACTTCTAAATAAATAAATAAATAAATAAATAAATAAATAAATAAATAAATAAATTTTTAAAACTCTGTCATGTTGGAGTAATGAGATGAACCCCAAATGCAACTAACATTAGAAATGTCCTATTGTGCAATATCTCTGGTTCTATTAGCATACCATTTGGGCTTCTTAGCAAATTAAGTAACAAAATTAGCAGAATAATAAACATTGATTTGGACCATTACTGGATGGCAAAAGGAAAGAGCTCTTTCAAATATTAGGAGTTAGTATCTAATTCAAGTATCAGCATCTGACTGACTTTCAACTCTGTTGTTTTTCGTTTGTTCGTTTATCATTCTGTTCCTGACCAGTGGAAGAACAAATGAAATGATATGAAATAATGCAGACATGGAGGTAATACAACCATGGTTGAAATCCAATGTTGTTGCTTCTAGTTACAACACCCAAGGTTACAGTACCTTTTGAAACTTTTCTAAGCCTTAGTTTCCTCATAAAGTGGAGATAAGTACTTAATCTGCAAGATTGTTGTGAAAAACAAATTAGTAATTAATATGAAAGGGGCAAACACAGTACTTGGCATGTGGTAGAAATGGTTTCAGTAAGCCATGGCGCAAGATGAATTTTAAGAGTGCTAATATCAATAATGTAAGTAATTGAAATGTGTATGGCGATCTTGGCTCTTCCAATAGCAGGATGTTTGTATGTCTAAAGCAAAAAGTCAAGCCTGATAAATAAATTCCTGCCAAGATTTTCATAGGAGTTTTCAGCCTGTTTATCTGAGATGATATCTAGTTGATAATTTGGGTTACAGAATAAAATCAAGGTTAAGATTAAAATATTAAAATTAAGATTGAAACATACACCAAAGTGCAGTCCTAATCACCAAATTGGAATCATGCCACATCAACAAGTGCCTGAAATATGCATTGTAACACCTGATTCCAGCTCAGCATAGCCTTGCCTCTGGATCTCCCAAAGGATTAGGAATTGATGCCAAAGAAATTATTAGATAATCCCAAGGAGCTGGTCTTGCATAAAGAATGGTGATCATCAATATTCAAATGTGATTCTCTAGTTTCTACTATATATATTATATATGTATATGTATATGCATATGTGTGTATATGTATATGTGTATATATATGTATATGTGTGTGTGTGTGTATATATATATATATATATATATATATTCTACCAGAGAAATAGAAACAATAACATCAATTAAAAACACAATATATAAAGACTTCAGTATTTATTAAAACAACAATAAATTTTCTAAAACTTTAGCCATAGCACTTGACATATGACAGAGGCTGTGCCCATAAGTAGTTACTTTAGAAGCTTTTAATTCTTTTGGACAACCAGTAAAATTCATTAACTTTTACGTTCTGCAACTTATTTATTTATTTATGTATTTATTTATTTATTTATTTATTTATTTATTTATTTATTTTATTTTTTAACATTTATTCATTCTTGAGAGACAGAGACAGAGCGTGAGTGGAGGAAGAGTAGATAGAGAAGGAGACACAGAATCTGAAGCAGGCTCCAGGCTCTGAGCTGTCAGCACAGAGCCTGACGTGGGGTTCAAACTCATGGACCACGAGATTATGACCCCAGCTGATGTGGGACGCTCAACCGACTGAGCCACACAGGCGCCCCTGCAACTAATTTAATTAGAGTGTCCAACATCTTTAGAAAGTGCAGGCTGGGGGGCGCCTGGGTGGTGCAGTCGGTTAAGCGTCCGACTTCAGCCGGGTCACGATCTCGCGGTCCGTGAGTTCGAGCCCCGCGTCAGGCTCTGGGCTGATGGCTCGGAGCCTGGAGCCTGTTTCCGATTCTGTGTCTCCCTCTCTCTCTGCCCCTCCCCCGTTCATGCTCTGTCTCTCTCTGTCCCAAAAATAAATAAACGTTGAAAAAAAATTTTTTTTAAATAAAAAAAAAAGAAAGTGCAGGCTGGAAAGAACTAGCATATCCATTCTCTTGAATTCATTCACATACCCAATCTATTTTCTGGAATTTGATAATGTTACCTTCAAGTTTATATGAAAGCTGAAAGACCACCAGTGGTCAAGTCTATTTGGAGGAAGAACATAGGGACTGATTTGTCCTATGTGATACAAGATGTTTCAGAAGAAGGAGAAAGAGGAAGAAATAGGAAGAAGAGAAAAAAGTTTTAAAAAGCTCATGAAACTATGACAATGTGTATTGGCTCAGGGCTAGGGAAATAGACCAAAGTAACAGAACAAAGCCCAGGAATATCTCTACTGAATAAATGGGTAGATTCTGATAGAAAACAAAATCTTCCAAATCTATAGGAAAAATCCAGTAGAAACATTTCAACCTCTCTAGTTGTAAGTGAAATTAAAAATAAAAATAACAATGATCTACCTTTCATACTCAATATTAACAGTTATTTTAAAGTGTTAGAAAAAATGTAGGGGAGCCTGGGTCACTCAGTCAGTTGAGTGTCCAACTGTTAATTTTGGCTTAGGTCATGATGCCAAGGTTGTGAGATCAAGCCCCGTGATGGGTTCTGTGCTATGTGTGGAGTCTGCTTAAGATTCTCTTTCTTCCTCTGCTCCTCTCCCCTGCTCATGCATTCTCTCTCTCTTTCTCTCTCTCTCTCAAATAAAAAAATAAATAAAAATTTAAAAATTAGAAATAAATAAAAATAATAAAATATTAGGAAAAATGTGGAGAATTTGGAAATATCTAGGAATGTTGCAGACGGCCTACAACCAAGACTTCCACACCTGGGGAACTTTGCCCATGGGGACCTAAGAAAACATATGTAAGAACATTCACTGCCTTATTGGCTAAAATCAGAGAAAAGGATTGAGATTGCCTGGGCTTCAGTACTCAACACATCTGTGAATTGGGGCAAGTTACTAACCTCTCTATGCTGTAGTTTCCTCACGAGTAGAACGACCTTATAGAGTCATTGTGAAAATTGACGTGATACACAGTAAGCATTAAAAAAAAAAAAAAAAAAAAAAAAAAAAAAAAGGTCTCCTACATGTGTATTGGCTCAGGGCTAGGGAAATAGACCTATTTCCTATATTCTATCATTCTTATTAATAGAAGAATAGAATAGAAGTCTATTATTTTTAATTATTGAATTTATTTAACCTACCCTTGTTATTTACCCAAATTTTTACCAGTTTACCCAAATAACATGATAGAAAGCGATATTTATACCTCAGAACTTCATTACTCCATGCTCCCCTGGGTCACATGGAAATCACTGGTCTTGTAGTCTTCAACCACTGCTTCAGCTACAGAAAACTTTAACAAAAGCTTAAGCAAAAGCAGGTAACAGAGTCTAGGACCGACCTCATCTTTCAGAAGTGAGCATGACATGGTTAATCGACATCAGGTTCCCCCAGATAGCAAGGGCAACTGCAAATAAGTACGATTAAAGAGAGCCAGATGCGCCAAATCCTAAACCTAAGAACTCGAGAGATTAGAGAATAGTCTTTGCTTTTTTGAAAGGAAGAACTGTAACTTTGCAAATACTAGTAGGTAGTTCTCTTACTGAATTTACAATATAATTTGGTTTGCACAACGCACACACACACATGTACAATTTGCCAAAAACTTTTAGAAAATGTGCCATTCAATGGAGAGGTGAGGGTTTTTGTTTGTTTGTTTGTTTGTTTGTTTTGGTACTTTAGACTGTTTCTTTTAGAATTACATAAAAATGGTGGGAAAATGTTAAATATTAAAAACACTGATACACAGAGAATAAAAAAATAAAAGTTTCTTCTAACCCCTAACCTCTTAAACTTCACTCTGATGATTTCATTCCTTGACATTCCACACACACACACACACACACACCAGATATGCTCTTTTAAGTACACATAGGACTGGAATATTCATTATATATGTATAAGACCAATTTGTTTTCTTCATTCCTTATTTTTTAACAGCATATTCGCTATTATTTTGTAGAGTTTGCACATCTAAAAGATAGGATTCTAAATCTTTATCCATTGGATTATCTGTATCCAATTATCCAATATCATTTATTAAATGATTTTTGCACTGTTTAAAATGCTGTTTTCAGTGAAGCGTCCGACTTTGGCTCAGGTCATGATTTCACAGCTCATGGGTTTGAGCCCCATGTTAGGTTCTGTGCTGACAGCTCGGCGCCTGGAGCCTGCTTCAGATTCTGTGTCTCCTCTCTCTGCCCCTGCCCCACTCACACTCTGTCTGTCTGTCTGTCTCTCTCTCAAAAGTAAATAAACATTAAAAAAAATTAAGTGCTGCTTTCATAGTCATAGTATCCTTCCGGAATCTGGTCTGTTCTATTGATATATTATTCCATTTCCATACAAAAAACACATAATTTTGTTTACTGTAGTTTTATATTATATATTGATATCTGTAGAAAAAACTCTGCCTCATTCCTCTTTTAAAATTTTTCTTGCCTAGTCCTATGCTTCCTTTCCTCTGTATAATCTTTATAATTTACTTATAAAGTTCCATAAAGTATATTTTGAAGATTTAGATTGGTATTTCTTTAAATGTATTGACTTATTTGTAAAAATGGGATATTTTCAACCCAAGATATAAGAAAAAAAAGTAGGTAAGAAAAAATATACCTTTCTTGAATATTGAATGTCAAGGACAGGGAATTTTCTAAAGATAGATAAGTGAA
Source organism: Puma concolor (assembly GCF_028749965.1). NCBI lineage: Eukaryota > Metazoa > Chordata > Mammalia > Carnivora > Felidae > Puma > Puma concolor. The sequence continues at coordinate 20,191,467 of NC_141671.1, forward strand.
GGTACTCATTTTTATTGTGAAATAAGGAAAGGATAAAGTGAAAAATAAAGGCACAAACAATATAATGCATTGCAGTTTAGCAGATTTGATTTCAAGGCAAGTCTCTTTTAGCCTGTCTGGACCAAAATGTTCTCATCAATTAAATAAGCAAGTTGGATAGGATGAGGTCTAAGGCCTTTTCCAGCTCTATACTCTATGATGCTCCTACTCTAGACAGAACGAAATCATGAACCAAAACCCAAGAAGATAAATAGAAATGCAGACAAACTTTGTGTTGGCTATTCTGAGACATTATTCTGGGAGGAGAATAAATGCATTGCCCTCCATACATTGGTGGATTGGTCAGCCAACATAAAGGAAGGTGTTATTAATCTGATAGTTCACTGGAGAATATTGAGGCTCAGAGTGATTAAATAAATTTTCCAAGATCACACAGCTAGCAAAGACAGAATGTCATTTCAGTATTAGGTGTGTGATTCCAAGACTGATTTTCATTCCATCTGTGGAGCAATCCTGGGTGCTTGGTGAATAATTGAACAAATGGATGGATGGATGGATGGTTGGTTGGATGGATGGATGGATGGATGGATGGATAAAATAATCACGTTTCAACTATGTGTTTCCTCATTTCAAGGTAGAGGAATAGACATTTGCTAAAAAAGAGTCGACCTTATTTTAGAATTTACTTTTTCCTCATCACCGCAAGTATCTTTCAAAGGAATTACTTCTTAAAAAAACAGTGATAAGAATGGACCTAAGCTGACTTAAACTTTCTAATTCATAAAGACAATGAAAGAAGTCATTTTGTACACCATCGTGTCACAGAATTTGATCAATGTGTGTTATCAGTATTTTCTTTTTTCCTAATTAGTCTCTATCTTATTTATAATAACACTGTGAATGGTAGCATTTGAAGAATTATTTCTGCAAAATCAATGTAGAAAAAAGAAATTATATTAATGGAAATATTTTCTAATTATTGTGGGTTTCATATACCAAGTGTTATTCTAAGACTTTATGTATACGAGGTCATTTAATCCTCATGAAAAAACTTAAAAACTCTATTTACTCTTACTTTGTAGATGGCAAAAACTTACTGAGGCATGGAGAGAAGGTAGATAAAGTAGTTGGCCCTCAACCACACACCTAGATAGCAACAGTATGTGTATTTAAATGTGAAGTCACTGAACTGTCTTTCACCAAGTAAAGATAATGGGCTTTGGGGTCATAATAACAATGAGAAGAGGAGGGGCGCCTGGGTGGCGCAGTCGGTTAAGCGTCCGACTTCAGCCAGGTCACGATCTCACGGTCCGTGAGTTCGAGCCCCGCGTCGGGCTCTGGGCTGACGGCTCAGAGCCTGGAGCCTGTTTCCGATTCTGTGTCTCCCTCTCTCTCTGCCCCTCCCCCGTTCATGCTCTGTCTCTCTCTGTCCCCAAAATAAATAAATGTTGAAAAAAAAATTTAAAAAAAAAAAATAAAAAAAAAAAAACAATGAGAAGAGAAAAGAGAAGAATATGTCACAGTTATAGTGCATGCTGGATACTGAGTACTCTTACACTCCTTAAATATATTAACTCATAACGGCTCTATGAAGTTCAAATCTATGTTCTTTACATGTGTGTGATTTGGGGGCAAAATAATTAACACATATCTGATCTTCAGGCTATCGACAGGGATGGTAATATACAACACAGAATCTGTGTAAGGTTTAAATGAGAAAATTTATTTGAATGCATCCAGCTTGTAAGTGGTCAAGAAGTGTTTGTAGTTTTTACCTTTTTATATACAATATTTTCCATGTGATTTCAGAAATTTTCAGTGTTCTCATGTCAAAAAGGAACTTCGTGGGTCTGAATATTTAAGAACACCATAGAGTTCAGGTTCATCATTCAAACCAACAAAATCCAATCTTTCAACTCACATTTACCTCCTTCTTAACAGTTTTTACAGTCTCTCTCCAACACACGAAGATAAAAACACCCTGGGAGTTCCTTTCCCAAATGCAAAAATACTTATAAATTGAAATGAAAGTGAGAAAATGAGGGTTATGTGACATTTACACCAATATAATCATTAACTGATGTGAATTAGGCTCATGGTGGACCAGGAGACCTAGAATTTCAGAGCTGTAAGAAATGTTACTTACCTTGTACAACAGCTGCATTTTGCAGATGAGAACATTAAATCTCAAAGAGATAAAGCAAGTTGCTCTGTGTCACAGTGTAGCTTGGGTGGCTTGCCGAGTATCACATATCTGGTCCCGTCTCCTGTAAGCATTAAATGTGTTGACAAGTTTATTGCCTTCTCAGCAACTACTTGGATGTGAACTGTACGAAGCTAGTTTAATGTCATCATACCACGCCCTCCAGACCAATGAGGCTATCCGCTGAGTAATGAGATGGGTGTCATTGCCAAGGACGGACGTTTCTTGGCCTAGAGTTGTACTCAAGTGTAGCTTTGTCAGGTGGTGGACTATCAGATGGTGAGTAGATATAATATGAAGTGTTTCCCTGTACTGTGTGAAAGAACTGAGTAGAGCAGAGTCTTACTACCTCTATCCAGAAGGAGGTAGACTTGTTAAAAGCTAATCGTTCCCAGTCACAACCACTAAGACATTTTTTTTTCAATTATCTTTTCTTCCACTAGTCCATGATTTGGAAGAATCTGTGGACCAAACGACATAAATGAATGAATCTTTCCCATTGCTCTGTGATCCACCCATATAACAGCTCAAAGCCCCATTTCAACTGTTGTCCTCTTGAGAAGTTTAGAAAGCACAGATTGGAATCCCTGGTCTTTGGAATACTTTAGGTTAAAAACGAGGTCTAATGTTCAAAGATATTTTACTCAATTTTATAATACACAATCATGGAAGCTAAAATAAGTTAAAAATCACACTGTGAAGAATTTAATATTTGTTTTTTGGGTCTTAACAAGGTTTTGAAGAATAATTAATTATTTCCCATTGATTGTAAGAAAGACTGAAGTTGACGAATTTGGTTGGCCCTTGCCCCAAATTTGTAGGTACGAGGCAGAGCTGGCTTTGTGGGGTATGTCCTTTAGGTACAAGGAGAATCTGGATTGATGGAGTTTAGAGAGAAGGAAAAAACAACAATAAATGTGTGTCAATTATGTGTAGTGAGAACTTCATAAATATTATTTCATTTAATACACACTGAAACTTTCCAAGTAGGTATCATAACCTTTATCTTAACCATGACCTAGTACAGTGAGAGACTTTAAAAAACATTCCCAAGGTATAGAAGAGCGTGCATAGCATGCTGCTATTTATATTTGTAACTACTAAAACTGGAAGCATCAGCGAATGTTTGCTTAGACTAAAAATGGAAAGATAAACCAGAATTTTCTGAGGACACCTGAGAAGTTGAGAGGTAGAGAGAACAGGGACAGAAAGAAGACCTTTTGGAAGATTCCTTGCTTTGTGGAATTTTATTTGGAACCATGCAAACAGTTTATTCCATCATAAACGAAAATTAAATGTTACAAAGAGATCCGTTATCTAAAGCCAAATGAAAGTAATGAATGTGAATACACATCAAGTTGATACAATTAGGAAAAGTGGAAAGAAAAACTTTTTAAATTTTTTAACATTTATTTATTTTTGAGAGAGAAAAAGAGACAAAGCATGAGCTGGAGAGGGGCAGAGAGAGAGGGAGACAAAGAATCTGAAGTAGGCTTCAGGCTCTGAGCTGTCAGCACAGAGCCTGATGCGGGACTCAAACCCACAAACCATGAGATCATGACCTGAGCTGAAGTCAGAGACTTAACTTACTGAGCCACCCAGGTGTCCCAAAGTGGAAAAATTTTAAGTGACTTTAATAAACACTAATATGACCGTAGGCTTTGGTAGGGGAGGCCCTACAGACAAAAATAATTATGAAATAAATTTTATTTTCATTAATCGTACCATGGGTAGCAGTTTTGGTGGTGTTGTTCTAAGGCTATACTGCAGGAATTATGTCATAAAGCAAATCAGTGTTTATGTTGGCATTTGTGAGTACTGGATTTCCATTCCGAGGTGGAGAGGTATTATTAATGAAGAAAAGTAAAAATCCTGAGGAGTCTTAAATATGATTTGGAAATATCAGTTTGAACTTATTGAGCATTTTACCATTTTTTAATCTAGTGTTAGCCACAAAAATGCCCAGAAACCATTACCAACATCCTAGCAATAAGTACCATTACTGAATCGTAACACTATTTCACACTAAAAGAAACCAATTCTTTTTGGAGAAATGGACTGATGTCAAGCCAGGGGAAAAAAAAAATGTACAAAATGAATCTGAAACATCCTGTCATACCAGAAAGCTGGAAAGCAAACAAAGACTCTAAGGTTGTATCAAAAGGACTCAGAAGCTAACTTGAAGAGATTCCCACACTAGCCAAAGATGGGCAGTTGAGATATCCAGAAGATAATAATTGCGATCTGGTTGCAATGATTTAATGTGTTGTAACACATCAAATATCTTTAAATCAATGAGTTCATGGTGACAAAAAAAAAAACAAACAAACAAACCCTAATTGCTTACTTCTGAAGGATGATAAAGAACCAACTCATTTTCTTGAAAACTAGTAAAGAGAAAGAACCAAGTGTTAATCCTGCCTTCCTATACAAATGCATTTTTTAGTTTTAAAACAGTTAACAATGTGAAAAGAATAAATTCATTTTTAAATATTTCAATCAAATACAGGAATATTTCACATATAAACTAAAATTTACACATACCAAACAAAAGTATCACACGATCCAATTGGCATTCTATTTCAGTCTTTTAAAATTTAAGAACAAATAGGGGTACCTGGGTGGCTCAGTCGGTTGAGCATCCGACTTCTGCTCAGGTCATGATCTTGTGGTTTGTGAGTTCGAGCCCCGCGTTGGGCTCTGTCCTGACAGCTCAGAGTCTGGAGCCTGTCTCTCTACCCCTCCCCCACTCACATTCTGTCTCTCTCTCCTTCAAAAATAAATAAACATGATTTTTTTTTTAATTTAAGAACAAATAACTTCAAGTGGTCACACAAAATGAGCACTTGAGGATTGAGGTAACTGACATTCCGTGTGTGTATTCCTCTTTAAAATGACCGTGATATCATTATTGATTTCATTTTTAATGTTTACTTATTTATTTTGAGAGAGAGAAAGAGAATTGTGGGGGAGGGACAGAGAGGGGGAGAGAGAGGATCCCAGGCAAGCTTTGCGCTGTCAGCATGGAGCCCAGCATGGGGCTCGAACCCATGAACCGTGAGATCATGACCTGAGCTTAAATCAAGAGTCTGCCACTGAACTGAAGGAGCCACCAGGTGCCCCTCATTATTGATTTCTAATTAATACAGGACTATGCAGCCCCACAGGGATTGGAGACACAGACCACACCCAAACCAAGCTGTAATGAATCCAAATCCTCATGTACTTATCTTGAAATGAACACACTTCACAGTGAAAACACTTCATGGAGTACCGAGTGTCAAAGTTAACTGTGAAACTGGACTTCTCTGAACTAATCTCCGTGTAGAAGAAACTGTTGATTAAAAGATAAGTCATAAAAATGTGTTAATTTGAAGCTTACATATATATCATTAAAAGTCAACAGTAACCACAGCAATTGTTTAGAACTGAGTCCAACTGATTTTTTTCCAGACACATTATTTATAATTGGCAGCCTTCATAATAATAAAAAAAAATATGCTAGCTTTAGTTTTATTGTTGCTTTTAAGTTCTCTTTAGGATTCAAATTACTGTAGGCAATGTGTCCCTTATTGCTATACCCTAGAACAGGTTACTTCCACTGGTATGACATTGGATCTGGTCAACTGATCCAATATCACAAATGTGACATCCAGACATTATCACCTCCTAAATGAAAACTAGAACACTATCTGAAAGGTATTTCTTTATATAGAGAGATATACATAGAGGATATAGATATAGATATAGATATAGTAGATGTAGATATAGATAGATTGATATAAAGATATATATATAAATAAAGATATATTTATAACTTTATATATAAAGATATATATAAATTTATTTATATACGTAAAACTTACCTGTCTATATCTATATCTATATCTATATCTATATCTATATTTATATCCTGAATCTCCTCCACATTCTGGATTCAAATACCAATTTGTAGGAAGCGTAGGGTTCAGAACGTGCTAAATGTCATCACAGGATACAATCAGCAAAATCCAGACTTTGGTATACTCTACTTAATACATGATAGAGATTTTTCAACAAATTCATTGCAGAGAGGGAGAAAGAGACAAGAGAGACAGTGAGAAGGAAGACACTTAAGAGATATACCAACTAATTGCAAAATACAACCTTATTTGAATCTTGACTCAACTGCTCTGTAGAAACTGAGCCAATTCAGAAAATTTGAGCACTAACTAGATATTTGATGGTTGCTAAAGCATAAATGTTCATCTTAAAGTGTGACAATGACATTGTTGTCATGTTTAATAAAAGAGTCCTTTTATTTCAGTAATAAATACCAGAGATCATATAATAACTAGGATTTGTTTCAAAACAACCTGACAGGGAGGCAATGGTGGGAGTAGAGATGAAACAAGACTGTCCGTGAGTTGGTGATTGCTGAGATTAAGTGTTGCATTAATGGAGGCTTACTTTTCTATTCACTTTGCTATATATATGACATTTTCCATAATAAAATGTTAAAAAAAAAAAAAACATTTTCCCCCAAATCACAAAGCTTCTAGAAGGTTTGAATGGATGGCAATATTATTTCCTTTGATGGGAAGTAGGATAAAAGTTAATTAAAAGGAAGGAGAAAAGGTCGTGGTTGGAGGAAGACCCCAGGCTAAACAGATGATGAGGCCAGGGCTCAGTGGGGGGACTAGCCTCGCCCTTTACACTTCTATCTCGAAAAGGGAAAGAAGAAAAGAAGAATGTGTGAAGATACTGACAGATGCATGTATTCGCTGGGGAAAGAGAGGGAACGTGGGAAGCTTGAAGGACTTGCAGGGAAGCAATTCACTTAGCCTCTGGGTCTCTGAAAAGAAAGTGAAGTAAATGAGGGGGTGGGGCTGACAAGATGATCCACAATCCCTTTCTTCCAACCTACCATGTTGGATTCTCCAACGGCAATAACAGAGAATAGAGCTCATACCTTTTGAATTTCAGACTTTCTGGTAATGAATCTGAAGGCCAGTGATTGCTTTCACTGTAAACTACAGCATATGTTTTCTGCTTCTCACAATATCCAGTCGAAGTTCTCACACATTATCTGAGAATTGCCTTTTGGTGATTGAGAGTTCCTCCACTGACCTGTTAATGATTTCTGTTTACTATTAGATAATGCCTTGAATTTATTACATAACATGGACGGTTGGTAAAGCCAGGCTTCACATCATTGGTAACTCATGAGACAGACAACCATTCTTGCAATAAATTCTAGCAAATTCTGATGGATTTTTATTTTTACAGGTAGTCGAAGCTGGTATGGTTGGTTGGGAGGCACAGATTGCAGCCCTAAAACGTGGCCCTTTAGCTGCAAACATCGGAGGACAAATTAATATAGCTCTCATGTGGCAATATCCAGGGTGCCCGAGGCAAAGCTCACGGAGAAGATGGCCTGACCAACCTGAGAATTCTGAATTCATTTCATTCCATCTACAGCAGCCGTGGGAAGTGCAGGAAAGACAACATTATTTCTGCTCCACCAAAGATGTGTTTTGGAGCATTTCACCCCAGGATCCTGGAGCTGAGTACTTATAGAGACTGACACTTCGATCATACATACATCAACACATCACATTGTATCACATCTTCTGAATTGAATAGGCGAAAGAAATGAGGAAGGGGTGGCCACATTCAATGATCTGGATTCTTTGGGGACAGCTCAGCACCCTGCAAGTCAAAAGAAGGATAAAATATTACAGAAGACTTCTCAATGCAGCTGCTTCATATTAAACACTGTCGAATAACTCCCAACTTTCTTTGATCTGAATGAATTCTATATTACTTTGGTGACCCTTTAGAGCATCTCTCCTTGACTCCCGTTCTTTTTTTATTTTATTCTATTTCTGCCTACAAGCATTCATTCTTTATTTTACGCACTTGGAGAGAGAGATGTCACTTATTTAGCGTTATTGTATGAATGCATAGGAAACCATTAGTGGCCGGAAAAAAATGATAAACACACAAGGCACGAAAAAATATGGCAAAAAATAAAAGTATGATGTCTCAGGCTGCTAACATGTCCTCCCTCTGATGGCTTATGGTTTATAAAAGACAAATCACATGAAAATCTGTATCTAATGATTGCCTATGCTTTTCTTAAAAGTGACAATAATATTTTGAAACTTTGGAAAAAATGAATAAAAAATACAGAGGGAAGAAACAGAGTATATAATAAAAAGTAAAGACAGCACTCTGTGGGAAAGAGAAACAGAAAGGTTATAAATGGAGAAAAAGAAAAAGAGAAATGGAATTACACAGACAAGATGGGTTCTGTTATGTCATTCTTAAGAAAGAAAATTTATGAAACCAGCCAAAAAAATGAATTTGGCATAACAAAAGCATACTTATTATACACTAAAGTTATTTAAATACTTTTGATTTTCGTGTAATAAATATACTTACCTCATTTGTGTATCATGGCTTCAGAATAAGGATAGTGTCATTTATAGCATAGATGGTAGATTCAAATCTTTAGCAGTGACAGTCTTTTTTTTAATGTTTATTTATTTTTGAGAGAGAGAGAGAGAGAGAGAGAGAGAGAGGGGATCCAAAGCAGGCTCCATGCTGACAGTGGACAGCCTGATGCGGGGCTTGAACTCACAAACCATGAGATCATGACCTGAGCCAAAGTTGGATGGTTAACCGAATGGATCTTCCCTCCGCCCCCAATAGTTACAGTCTTTAGATAACTTAGAAGTCTCAAGTTCAAGATTTGAAATATTTTATTGTCACCTCAATATCAATATTCTGCAACCAATTGCTTGAAAATAATATAAAGCAGTGAGAAATACATTTGTATCCTGTAATCATATCTTGGATCAAAAACGTACAAATGAGTAAGCAAAAACTCTGTGCTTTGTAACTATTTCTTTTTTCAAAACAAATGAAAAGATATAACCGGTTTAATACTTTCAAAAGGCTTGCATCTATTCTTAAATAATTCTAACAAGCTAAATAATTCAAGCTAAATATTTTTTCTGGAGGGGAGAGTAAATTTGCTTGAAATGAACGCAGAACAGTAACATACTTTAAACATATGCTTCTATCATCAGTGAGCCAGAGTAAGTCATAACCATTACCAACCTAATTCACTTTTTGGCCAGGTGTTACAATATGATAACAAAATATGATATAACTTAGAACAGCAAATGAGTCACTTGTAGAGTAGGCAGATAATACCGTTGTCAACTCAGAACCAAGTTCTTCTTTGTTCAGGAATCATAACCCAACATGTTTTCCCCCCTGCTTTCTTGTCACCTGTTGAGGCCAAAACATTTCACTTCAAAGGACTCGATTATTTTCCATATGCAGATAGGTGCCTTCCTAATAGTACTTAAGGCTCAGAGTCACTATTATACAGGATCACTCATTCTTCAGGATCAGCACAACTGGGATCTGGCACGCGTGTTGGAAGTGACTCATGTAAAACAGGTGAATGTCAATACTCTGATCACTCCCAACTTGACCGATTTTATTTCCTGCCCCCCATCACATGTGTATTTTCCAGTGGTTTCCAATGAAGACTAAACTTCCTCTACACAAAGCATTAAGTTCTGAATAACCCATTTAGCCTATCCTTGAGATGCTGTTAAGAATTTTAATTAGTGATTATGAATCATTTTTAGACGCTTACATGGAAGAAGGTACAGCACACTAAATTATTATTATCATTACAAAATTGTAAGTATAACATTGCATTAATTATGGTTCTACATAGACCTTAATTGTAGGCATTTAACTCTGAGGATAATTTCAGTGTTGCCAGGCCCCTTGATTTGTGAAGTCGTGCAAAAGTGTTGTTGCCAGAAAATGCTATGATATGGACTTTATCAATCCGTGCTGCCCTGATTCGGTATAAATTCCTAATTTTCTTTAAACCAACACCATGTTCTGCTATAGGATATATTTTTCAATAAGCTTCCCCCGCCCCCGACAAATTTCTTCTCTCACAACTCAATGTAGTTCTGTCACAGGAAGTAACACTGAGGTTTAATTAAATCCCCTTTTGGTTTTTGCATCTTTTGCTAGAACTATCTGTGTGTTTCTCATATTTGACATTAACAGTGATTTTTTTCTGTTGTTGTTGTTGTTGTTGTTTTGTTTGGGCTTCGTTTTGCCTTGCCTACATATTCAGTGGCATCAACACGTAATTTAAGTGGCTTAGAACTGAACTGTTTTCATCATATAGAAATGCCTGCTAATTCCATAGGAAAGCTGTACAAATCTTTTCCTCTAACCCTACCGATTAAGACTCTTTGGTGGCTTTTCATTTCAGTAGAATAAAGTGTTAATGCGTAAGAGCTTTTACCCTGGGAACCCTACCTATCTTCAATGTCTGGTGCTTGTCTGTTCAGCCACTTCCCCACCCTCACCTGCACTGGTATATGAACACATACAAGTACACGCACAGGCGTGTGCACATGCACACTGTGTTTCAGAAACATGAGGTGACTTATGTTCCCTTGATTATCTGAAAACTTCCTTCTCCATAGTCTCCATTTGAAAAAGTTTTTTTTTTTTTTTTTTTTTAATGCTGTTCAAATATTACTTCCTTTGTAAAAACTTCCTCAACATCCCAGGAAGAACCCATCCTTTATTCCCCTATGAGATCCAATGTATACCTCTGTTAAGCATTTATTAATTAACACTATAATCTTCTTTTTTTTTATTGTGTCTACATCTATGAACTTAGGACATCTTGAGGAACAAGAAAAGAAGATAAAACTAATATGTTTCAAGTTATCTATCCAACTATAAGATAAGTAATACTTTCCTCATTTTTCCTGGGATAAACTGGGTAGCATGAAGGCGAGTAACCAAAGTCATATAGCTAGTAAGTGGCAGAGTCAGAATCTTGAATCCAAAGCCTATGACCTTCCACTGTATAAATAGGGCTATGTCTAGTTCACTTTGAACCCCAAGTTCTTTGCACAATGCCTGGAACACAGCACTAAAGCAATAAATCAGGAAGTGGATGCATAAATAAAACTCGTAGACTATGAACTGGACTGCCAGATGGTAGGGATGGAGCTCTCCAGGGTCAAGGTAAGAATGTCACGGTGACATCCAGGTTCCAAGCTCTACCTTCTACCAGCCCTAGCTCTGTTCTGAGTGATAGCATTCAGGATGTCACCATCTTCAGAAGACCCCTGCCAGTGATTTGTTAGGTTGGGTGTTGTTAGCACATACAGGGTGATTATTGTTACTCATACCACAGATATTTTGACAGCGCTCAGTGTTGGACTTCTTCTAGAATGACATATTTTGTACTTATTCCATCGTTTTACAGTTTTGTCATTGTCGTTGGATTTTTTTTTTAGGCAACATGATGTTGGAGTGTGAACAGAGGCCTCACCAAGGTATCTCTGGTTTATTTGTTCCAACAGACTTGATTCTTAATTTAGAGTCTATATCCGATTAAGAATTTTTAGCTAAAGGAGGAAAGATGTTTCAAATGAAGAATCTTCAAATCAAAGCACTGCTTATCACATTACAATTTCCCTAGGGAGACTCTTCGTTTTCTCAAGAACTCATTTCTTCATCTAGTCTATCAGACAAAATTATAAATCTTCTGGATGCAAATAAACTGCTGCTCAGTGTTTACCTCCTTGTTCCCAAACACCCCAAAGTCAGACTAGTCCAGTTTCCGTTCTGCTTTCTCCACTTGCCTCCTTATGCATTCAAATTGACAAATGCCCTTGTACATTATTTTTAACCCACCCATATCTAATGCATCAGTATCTTGTTATGTTTCCTTTGATTTCATTGCTTGCAATGCTAGTATCAGCAGCACAGAATTGCCAAAGCACTAAGCAGCCCAATTTTTCTTTAATTTCTCAGAAAATTGACAGTTTTATGAACTGTCTCTTTACCTATGCCCCATAAACATGTCAGGCTGTGGAAAACCATTCTAATTAAATCCCAAGGGGACTGCAATGGAAGATTATAGCTTCTTGGCAGGTTATTAAAAAACAGTTGTTCATATATACACAAGTATGTGTACTGGAGCCTAACATTTGACAGAACAGTCAAGGAATTAACCCCACGAGCAGCTTCAGCTCAAACTGACTGAACAGAAAGGAAGAAAGTGAGTGGGAGAAGACAGCCCCATTCAAGCTTTTGTTTTTTATCCTTTCTGAGTTCCTATAGATTACCAGATAGTTTAAGAGGTTTCTGAGGTCATCACCTTCCTCAATGGATTTTATACACCTGCTGAAGAAAATTTATACAACTGTTGTCTTTCTAACGAGTAATTTTTGATTCTAGGATTCTCTTGGAACATAACTGACCCAGTGGAAAAAACAAATAAAATAGAGTTTTCTCTCTCACACATTCAGGACGGAAACATATGGTACATGGGATGCTGCATTTAAGAGAAAAAAAGATAATTCTTGTTGGTGAAAATATTTTCCAGGATTTGCATTCCTGCCAAACATTTTCCAGCATTGCATTCCTTCCTAACTGGATAGGTAAATATTTCAATCTAATTGGAGACAGTCATTTCTAAGATGGTTAAGTTAAAATCCAGTGTCAAGAAGGAATGGTCTGTGAAGTTCCCTATGGAAGATGTGACTCAAGTAAATGAATATAACATTTAATTAACTAAATTGGGAATTGTATACCCACTAAATAATGATTCTGGTTAACATATTCAGGGCTCATGAAAATGTGGTCACGAAAGTGTGCCTACCCACTTCTCAACAAAAAAACAGCTTGGTGGCTAAAACATTCTGATCTTGAGGTGAGTTGACATTTTCAGTCTCTCACAAAGACAGTTCCCTTTATTCTCTTTCATGGCCACAAAGTGTAACAATGTTTCTAGACACTATACAGGAAAAGTCATGCCCATAGCCTATAGGGAAATTGAATAAGACAATATGGCTGGTTCATTGCAAAACCACTATCACCACTGTAAAATCAACCAAAAATGCTTCTCCTAAAAATAAGGAGCAATCGGTGACATCTTTGTCAATAAAAATCTTCCTGTGGAAAACAGTATGAAATTTTCTCAAAAAATTAAAAACTAATACCGTATGATCTAGTAACGTCACTATGGGGTATTTACCTAGAGGAAATGAAAACACTAATTTGAAAAGATATATGCACTGCTATGTTTATTGCAGCAGCTTTATTTACAGTAGCAATATATGAAAGCAACCCACGTGTCCATAGATGGATGAATAGATAAAGAAGATGTGGTAATGGAATAATACTCAGCCATTAAAAAAAAGAGTGAGGTCTTGCCATTGGCGACAACATGGATGAATCTAGAGGGCATAATGCTAAGTGAAATAAGTCAGACAGAGAAACATGAACACCACATTATTTCACTTACATGTGGATATGAAAAACAAAACAAATAAACAACAAACAAAAAACAGACTTTCTAAATTAAATGTTTATTTATTTATTTTTGAGAGAGAAAGAGGAAAGGGCAGAGAGAGAAGGAATCCCAACCAGGCTCCTCATTGTTAGTACAGAGCCAAACACCAGCGCTAACTCATGAACCATGAGATCATGACCTGAGCCAAAACCAAGAGTCAGATGCTTAACCGACTGAGCCACCCAGGCGCCCCCATACTCTTGAATATAGAAAACAAACTGGTGGTTGCCAGAAGGGAGGTAGTGGGGGAAGGGGTAAAATAGATAAAGGTTTTAAAAGGTACAAACTTCCAGTTGTAAAATAAATAAGTCATAGAGACAAAATGTGAAGCATAGGGAATATAGTCAATAATATTGTAATCATGTATGATGACAGATGTTGACTATATTTATGGCGAACATTGAGTAATGTATAGAATTGTCAAGTCATGATGTTGTATATCTGAAACTAATATAACTTTGTGTGTTAACTTTACTTCAATAAAAATTACGTTTTCCTAATAAGAGCACTATTTTAAAATCATTATTAAAAAAAATCTTCCTGTATTTCATCTGAAATATAAAACTGTTGCCAGTTGATTCTACTAAAATAAACTTTGAGTCTACTCATAAATCAGGTCCTGTGGCATAGTAATCATCAAGCATCTCAGAAACAAAATGAGAAAACAGTGCCCAATTTTTGGGAAATTAAACTGGTTTGGGTTATGTTTTTCTGTTTGTTTCATTGTTTTTTCTTCTCTCTCTTTCCAAACTTATTTTCTCCTGTTCCCACTTTTATATCTCCTCCTGTTTTCCAGAACCATTTTCCTCTGCATATACACATGTTCAACGTTCCTCCAACCTCATAAAAAATGTCTGTCCTTGATCCTACTTCATCCTGAAGTAACTATCTTCCTTCCCTCACTGTAAAACTTCTTGCAGAAGTCCTCAATCCAGCTAAGTCCAGCTTGTCTTATCTGCTCCCTGAGTTCAAATCCTCTCCACCACTTCTAGTATGGTGCATAAGGACCACAAGCTTCCACTGAGAAGTGGCACTGAAGAACAACCACAGAATTTCGAATCATGCCACCTGGTAATGGTGTGTCTCAGCTCTTGACATTTGTTAGTCTATCTACTCCTTGCCTTGGGAATTTGCACATGTCTACCTTGTCTGTAGCTCTTGATCACCTGTTGATATCCTGGAACTAGCCTTTGGCTGTTGTTCATGCCTCATTCCTCACTCTCTTATGATAAACCATCCAAGACACATCATCTGTCAGTTTCTGTTTGGCTACAAGGATTTCTAGACTTCAACCTCTTAGCTCTTAACCCAAGTACCACCCATTCTTGGGCATGCCCACGTATGAAAGATATTTCACTTTTATTGCACCCTTCATTGGGTCGATGAGTACACAATTTCAAAATAAAATGGCTTTTCCCCAATTCCTCTTCTGTTTACTCTTTCAGTTGAGTACTGCCTCATCCTTGAGAGAACTCCCTCATTTCTTAGTTTGCATACTACCAAGTTATCTTCATTCCTCTTGATTCTATGAAGTCTTTTTCTTTGTCCCTTTCAACAATTCCTTCTACTCTTCATTCTCCATAAATGATAAGGACTATGCAAGATTCTCTGTTAAGCCGTCTTTTCCCTCTTTGTGCAGTCTATTAAATTAACACCTCCTTAATGGATTTATTGCAATCTCAATAACAGAGATTGCCAAATTTCTGTCTCTTTTCTCTCTTCAGCTTTAGACTTAAGTTTCCAATTGCTTTCTGGACATTGATATTTAGATACCTACCTGCTTTGATATGTCCCAAATGTTAGGGTTTTCACAAGTCTAATTGCTCTTCCTGGCTTTCCTGTGCTTCCAGGCCATAGATTTCTTTCATGTTTGAACTCTTCATTTTTCCAAACTCCTACATTCAATCAGTAGTCAAGTATTGTGGATTTTACCTTTAAAACATCTCTCACATCTATACCATCTTTCCCCAGTTCTACTGCAGTCTTCATCAACTGTCACAGCATTTATTGTAATAATCTTGTAATTAATTTCTTAATAGTTTCTTCTCCTCTAACATGTGATCTTTAAATCTGCCTTCTTAAAATTTCACACACAATCAAGACATACGTCTGTTTAAAAATGTTAAATGATAGTGATAAGATGGTTCATCATCACCTACAGTTTTTAGAACCAATTACCTACAACCACGCTGTCTTTACCCACTCTCTACTCCTTCAGGGAGACATACAGAAGCAACTCCTCCCTCAACATTTGTCTGCCTTCCTCTACCTTCCAAAACTTTTTCTCACTATGTCAGATTAAAAAAAACTGCCTATTATTATTATATGTCTAGGGCAAGACATATTTAAGATAAGCTTGGACATCTTGTTAGGAAAGCAGAAAAGCCATGGAAGATTAATAGAGTTGTGTTCTAGGACATGGAAGCAAGGTGAAGTGTCCCCACTGGCCAAAGATGGGGTTTCCATCAGCCAAAAAGCATAATATTTGAAATGGATGACATAACATCAGTATGTGAAAAGTCATGAGTTTATAATGACATTCTTAAATTTCATAGGAATATGCTTCCCATCCTTTAAGGTCCATTTCTAATGTGAGCTGCTCCATATATTACTTTTTGATTCTCTCAAATGACTTGGAAAGCTTCCTCTTTTGAATCTCTATAGCATTTTGGTTTTTACTAATATTCTGTTTTTCTTAATCTATGTACATCTAATAAATAATATGGAGGCCATATGATTCCAAAACTTACTTAAAGGTCAAGATTTAATTTAAAATGTAGTTAGGTTTTCTTTGATTGGTAAATGACCCATTTTCCAACCCTAAGAGTTCTAGTAAAAATCAATACCTTAGAAAACCAAAAATTTTAAATAATGTATTCTTTTTTTTTTTGTTTTAATTATTTCTAAAGTTTATTTTACTCAATTTATTATGTAGTACTTTTTGGTCTGTTACCTCAAGTACTTAGGCAAGTACAGTTATTATTATTTAAAAAATAACACTTGTAGCCTGTTAGATTACATCCAATAATATCAATTTTATTGCTGCTTGGTAAACTTGTTTGTGGGTTAACTATATGTAAGAAATCACTATTTGGTAATTATAAAGAATATACAAATAATAGAGAAACTAATTTTAAACACTTTAAAATTTTATTATAAAAGTTTATTATTGGAAAAATAATAAATAGAAATAGTCTGGTTTATTATTGTCTTTCCACTACAGTTCCTATGAAAATTGCAAAACATTCTCTCTAGCATTTCAGTTTCCCTTGATTCTTCTTATACAAATATTGCATAATTTCCCATTCCTAACACCCTGTGATTCACTTTGTTATGTCATTACCAGTTACTTTAAGAAACTAAAGAAATACATCTGAAAATTTCAAATAACAGAACTGTAAACATATGCCAAAACTAAAGTAGCAAAGTAAAGTAAGGATTCAAGGTAAATTATTGGATAATTCAAGGTTCAAAAGACACTTTAATCTTGATAATCTGAATTGTCTAGATCAGCACTGTCCATAGAACATTCTACGATAATGAAAACGTCTCTAAATCTGCACTGTCAAACACAATAGCCACTAGTCATGTGTTGCTACTGCCATTTGACATGTGGTTGGCATGACATAAGAACTTAATTTTTTTTTATTTTATTGTGTTTTAATTAGTTAAATTGTCACATGTGACTAGTGGCTACAGCATTGGGCAATACAGACCTAAATTATTGTTTGCATCCTTGACCTGTGAGTATTTTAGTATTGACACTTTCAGTAATAATTGCACATAAAGGGAGCACCTGGGTGGTTCAGTCACTTGAGTGTCAGACCCAACTTCACCTCAGGTCATGATTTCACGGGTTGTGAGGTCAAGCTCTGCGTCAGGGTCTGTGATGACAGCTAGGAGCCTGGACCCTACTTCAGATTCTGTGTCTCCTTCTCTCTCTGCCCATCCCCCCACCACACTCTGTCTTTATCTCTCTCTCTCTCAAAAATACATAAACATTTAATTTTTTCTTAAAAAATGCACATAAACAAAAGGCACAAATAGACCATTTATGACTGAAAATATAACTACTACTACTAACTATTGACTATTTATATGTTCTAACCACTATTCTAAGGCCTTTACATAAGTTATTTGGTTTAAAACTCAGAATATCCACATGACAGGTGCCATAAATATTTAAATTTTACAAAGCAAGAAAGAGCCACAAAGAATTTATGTAATGTCCCAAATATATCATCTAGTAAATGGCAGAGTCAGGATTGGAACTCAAGTAATCTGATTCCACAGCTCATGGAGTTGCATTTTGATTGTGAACAATTGTCTAATCTCTTTAGTGATCAAAGAATCATAGGCAAATTAAAATAAACCAGGTTATAACTTGTGACCCATTAAATCAGCAAACATTTAAAAGATTATAGTAATCAATAAATAACCTTATTTATTTCAATAGAAGAATATAATAGCCAATTAATATAATTTGGCAATAAGAATGCAGAATTACAGTAACTCCCATATCTCTTATTAGTTTCCATTTCTCAGAATTTATCCTAGAGTAAAAAATTAACAAGAAGGTGTAATGCCACCAAGATGGTGACATATGTCATTACAGACTTTGCTTCCCCCCCACAAGAAGAACAACTAACAACTATTCAAGAACAAGACACCACTGAGAGAATTCTAGGATATGGGAGTGAGGCTGAAGCAACAACAGAGACCGAGACTGACTGCATCAGAAGAGTAAAAAAAGCAGCTACATGTTGATTGCATTGCCACCCACAAGGCCAGCATAACACCATGCCAACAGGTCTTCCCTGAGCCGCCATTACTTCCAGCAGGAAAAGAGAACCCAGGAGGGACAACCAGCTCCCCCACTCAACATTGTGAGTGACTGATCATGGTAGATGGATCCATGTTCACCCCTGCAGTGTCCAAATAGTAATTTCAATCAGCAGCCTTGCTCATGTGAAGAACTCAGTCTGGAACTTGCTTCCCTGCCAGGGCAGGGAAGCTATATCATAGCCCCATCTATTAGTGACTATAGTACCTAGTCTAAACCATCTAGTAAGTCTGACCAGAAAATCCAGGCTATCACTGAGCCCATCCTACAGCCTCACTTGGGTTGAAACCAAGCCAGCAGTCCTATCCAAGTGTTCTCAGTCAGTGGCACACCCCACTATCCCTTTCCTCAGAGCTTGAATAGTTGCCTCAACCAAAAATAGATCATAATAGCAGGCCCCACCTGCCCAAAGATGTTACCAGCAAACATACCCAGAACTGAAACTGAGCTGATTGGTGAAGACATGCCTGCCAAAGCAAATCTATAAAGTCTACAAGAGCAACCCCATTACTCAAATGTACAGATACCAACATAAGGAATCAAGGATTGCAAAAAAAATCAGGTAAATATACTACCAAAGGAAACTAATGAAGCTCCAATAACTGACTCTAACAAAAGGAAAATCTATAAACTGTGAAACAAAGGATTCAGAATAATATCCTTAATGAAGTTAAGTTACAGTGAACTATAAGAAAACATAGACACACAATAAATAAAATGAAAAAATAATGCATTAAAACTAATGAGAAGTTTGACAAATAAGTGGCAACCATAAAAAAAAAAAACAACAGAAATCCTAGAGTCAAAATATAATAACTGAACTGAAGAATTCAATAGAGTTTCAGAAGTAAATTTGATTAGGGGTACCTGGGTGGCTCAGTTGGTTAAGCATCCGAGTTCAGCTCAGGTAATGATCTCACAGTCCTTGGGTTCGAGTCCCACATTGGGACTCGAGTCCCACATTTAATGTTAAAAAACATTAAAAAAATTTCAAACATAAAAAAAATTTCTGATTATGCAGAAAAAAAAAGAATTGGGGACCTAGAGGATAAGACACTTGAAATTACCCAGTCAGAACAAAATGGATAAAAAGAATGAAAAAGAATTTTAAGAGCCTATGGGAATTATAAGACACAATGAAAAGAAACAGTATTATCATATGGGAATTGAAGAAGGAGAATAGAAAGATAAACTGACAGAAAGTATATTTAAACTAATAATGGTTAAAAACTTCTCAAATCTAGGAAACGTAACGGACATTCAAATCCGTGAAGTGCAAAGAATCGTAAATAGGTTGAACTCAAATAGGATCACACCAAGGCATATTATAATTAAATTGTCAAAAGTCAAGATAAAGAAAAACTGTTAAGAGCCAAGAAAGAAAAGAGAAATTATATACACGGGAACACCATAAGACTTGAGGCAGATTTCAGGCAGATTTCTCAACAGAAACTTTTTAGGCCAGGAGGGAATTGATAACATATTCAAAATACTGAAAGAAAATATCTGTCAATCAAGAATTCTATACCCAGCAAAGTCGTCCTTTAGAAAGAAAAGAGGCATTAAGTCTTCCCCAAACAAACAAAACTTGAGGGAATTCACTATGACCAGGCCTGCCTTATGAGAAATGCTAAAGGGGGTTCCTTGGTAGGAGTAAAAGAATGCTAATAAACATCATAAAACCGTAAGAAAGGTAACATAAATATCACTGATAAGGATAAATTTATATTCATAGTTGGATTCTGCAATATGGTAATAATGATGTGGTGCAGAACATACAACTATAATTTAAACATTTAAAAAAATGAGCATAGTAAAACTGACTACACCTACAATAATCTGTTATTAATTACACAGTTTAAAAGCTATGTAAACTCTAATAGCAATAACCTAAAATGTGAAAGGGAAAAAAAAGTAAAAGTATAAAGTTTATGAATTCTATCAAAATTAAGTTGTTATAAGTTTAGATACAATAAGATATCATAGGTTAAGATGGTTTATGGAAGCCTCACAGTAACCACAAGGGAAAATCCTGTAGTGTTTACACGAAAGAATAAAGACCTCAAAGTATACTGATACCTAAGACATCAAAACACAAAGACAGTAGGGTAAGAAACAAGGCAAAATTGATCTACAAAACAACCAGAAAACAAGAACAAAATGGCAATAGTAAGTTCTCAGCTATCAGTAATTACTTTAAATGTGACTTAAATTCTCCTAAAATAGACATAGAATGGACAAAAGGACACAAAAACAAGACCCAACAATATGCTGCTTACAAAAGATCCACTTTAGCCTTAAAGAGATATATAGACTGAGAGTGAGGGATAAGACATTTCAAGCAAATGGTAACCACAAAAAGCAGGGGTGGCTGTAGTTACATCAGACAAAATAGTCTTTAAGTTAAAAATGGTAAACAGAGAAAGAAGGTCATTGCATAATGATAAAGCGATCAATACATCAAAAAAATATAACAATTATTAATACTTATGTACCCAACAATGAATTCATATTATTAAAATGTGAATATTACCAGAAGCCATCTATAGATTCTGAATCTGCTTTTTAAAAGATTCCAAGTGATTTTTATGCACATTAAGTTTGAGAAGCACTAAAGCAACATGCGATAGGTAATGAACATACTTGCTGCTTCTTGGGAATCTATATTCTAGGCTATGATAACCAATCAAGGATTGAAGTCAACTCCCTTAATTATCAAGGACTTATTCTCATATAGAATACCTTTATAAATGAAGATTAATCTTGCCATCATTCTTGGGAACTTCACTGTATATGTAGATGACTCAAGGAATACTCTGGACTTTCAAAATCTTGACCTTCTTAACTCCAAATGTTTCCTCAGTACCTTTCAGTGCCTCACTCCATTGGTTTGATCCTAGACCTTGGATCAGTAAACAGGAGCTATAAAGTCAGCACTAAAATTAGACATCCATCCTCTTTAACTCACCCTGCAAGGAGTTACCATAGATTTCTTCCTAAAATGCTATAATATTTTAGCATGATTGTATCCTGTTCAACCATTCACTATTAATTTCTTTAAAGCAGTACCAGATTGCTCAGTAATTTTTGTGTTTAAACATCTATTCGTTTCTCTTATCTCTTAACTCTTAGAGAGAAAGACAATCTCCTATCATCTCTATGATAGAAATACTTAGCCCAGTTTGTCCTAAAGCAGGCACTCACTAAATGCTGTTTGAAGAATGAATACAGTTCTAAGTTTTTATCTGCTTTCAAGGACTTCAATCCTCAGCCATTTGGATTAAGGAGGATTACCTTCATTGTGCAAATGAGGAAGCCAATTTCCATGACTTATGAAAGATTAGAAATGGAATGTGTAACAAAGTCTAAGTAAAAACTCTGGTTTTTCTGCCTCTATTAACCATGATTTTCTCATTTCAGTTTTTTTTTTTCAATGTATAAACTTGCCTAAATTTCAAATCCTGTCACAGTCTGTCCTATTCCTACCTATCCATTCATAAGGACTGTACTCTCTCTGGTGTATTCAGGAAAATCTTCCCTCTGACCCACTTATACCATGCTTCTTCCCTCCTTTATTGCCTATGTTTATAAATATTGGCCTAAAAGAACACTTTAATCCTTATATAAACCCAACTTATCATTAATCCAATCTGTAAAATTCTATTGCAGTGTTACTCAATATTGCACAATTTTAGAACATGTAGTCCTCTCTTTTCATGGTGCCACTATGCTCAAAATAAAATCATCATGGTTTTACTTAAATAATACCAATTTTCCCCAAATATAGTTCCAAGTTTAGTTACCACAGCATGTTAACTGTAATTGCATAAAGTAAAAATTTGCTGCTAACTCTTTAGTTCACACATCAATATATAAATGATAGATGTACATTGTGATCAGTAATCAGTTCTGTTATTTCCTTCAAAGTCTGTCGGTGACTGGTCATGATGCATTTGTCATAAGTTCACAGACAGACAGTAAAGCATAATTGTCGGGTTGCTTCCTTGTGTCCTAGTGATAAGTCAAGTGACACTTTGCAAAAATGAATAATCAACACAGAACTGACCAACAAAGATGAAAATGTAGCAAAGAAATGAAAGGTGGTAACACTGGGAGTGAAAGGAGAATCACATGTAAATGGAGTTAATAGAAGAAACAGCTGACCCTGGGAATCCTTGACAGTGTTGTTTTTCAAGAGAGTCTAGATACACAGTCAGAGGAACTTAGCGGTGAATTTATTAACATAAAACTAACAAACAAAACCTCACAGACATTTTATGACGTTGAAAATATAAAAGATAAAATATCAGAAACTGATCCAAACCTGGAAAGAAGCATGACAATTTGCCACAGCATAGAAAGAATGGGTGTTGCATAGCAGAAGTTATGCTAAGAAAATAAGGCAAGCATTGGCCAAACTACTCTTGATGCATTTGTTTATTTTTTTTTTTATTCTTTATTTTTGGGAGAGAGACAGCGAGACAGAGTGCGAATGGAGGAGGAACAGAGAGAGGGAGACAAAGAATCCGAAGCGGGATCCAGGCTCTGAGCTGTCAGCACAGAGCCCAAAGCAGGACTTGAACACATGAACTACAAGATCATGACCTGAGCCAAAGTCAGACGCTTTACAGACTGAGCCACCAGGTGCCCTGATACTTTTTTTATTAAGAAATAAGACACTTTAGTTCACAATATTTTAATGTTTCAGTTATGCTGTACTAAGTATTAGTTTTACTAATTTTTCATTTATTCACACGGTGCAAAAGATTTTAATATTTTAACAACATGTTTTAATACTATGGGACAATGTTAAATTTTTTCATTGCTTAGTAAAATATCGTTGCATGTTCCACAAAGGAAAAAATCAAGAGTGAAAATGCAACTTACAGAATAGGAAAAAATACTTGCAAATTACATATCTGATATATCTAGTATATATATACTCACCTAAATAGCAAAACAAACAGAAACCACCTCAATTTAGAAATGGGGTAAATACTGGGGAGCCTGGGTGGCTCAGTCGGTTAAGCACCCAACTCTAGATTTCAGCTCAGGTCGTGATCTTATGGTTTGTGGGATTGAGCCCCATGTCAGGCTCTGCACTGACATCACAGAGGCTAATTGGGATCTTCTCTCTCCCTCTTTCTCTGCCCCTCCCCACTCATGCTTTTCTCTCTCCCTCTCTCAAAATAAATAAATAAACATTTAAAAAAAGAAAAGAAATAAATGGGATAAGTACCTAAATTGGCATTTCTCAAAATAAGATACATGAAAAGGTGTTCAACATCACTAATCTTCAGGGAAATACAGATCAAAACTATAAGGAGATATTGCCTCACCCCTGTAAGAATGGCCATGACCAAAAAGACAATAGATAGTATTGATGAAAATGTGGGAAAAAAGGATCTCTTGTACGCTGTTGGTGGGAATGTAAATTCGTACAGCCATTATGGAAAATAGCATGGAGTTACCTCAAGAAAACTAAAAATAGAACAAGTCTATGATCCAGTAATTCCACTTCCAAATATATCTTCTAAAGGAAATGGTGATTGCCAGAAGTAGGAAGAAGGGAAAATAGGAGGATGTTGTTTGAATTGTGCAAAGTTTCAGTTATTCAAGATAAATTTAAGTTCTAGCAATCTAATTTACAGTATGATAACTACAGAAAACAAAACTATTGCATACTTGAAATTTACTGAAAGTAGATCTTTTTTTTTCTTTTTTAGTTTATTTATTTACTTTAAAGAGAGACAGAGAGTGGGAGTGGCAGAGAGAGAGGGAGAGAGAGAGAATCCCAAGCAGGCTCCCCACTGTCAGTGCACAGCCTGATGCTGGGCTCAAACTCACAAGCCAGGAGATGATGACCTGAGCCAAAATCAAGAGTTGGAGGCTTAACTGACTGAGCCATCCAGGCATCCCCTGAAAGTAAGTCTTAAGTATTCTCACCACATGCATGTACCTATAGGAGCTGATGGATACGTTAACTAGCTTGATTGCGGTGATCATTCTACAACTTATACATATATTAAATCATAACTATGTTCACCTTAAATATAAAATTTCTATATGTCAATTACACCTCAGCAAAGCTAAAATATAAAAAATCCAAAGATCTTTTTGCATAGTTTCAGTTTCCACAGCCATATTATGGCTCCACATTGCCAGGGAAAGTGAGGACAGCCTCCACTTGATTTTTGATGCATGTTTGCTTTATCTCCTTCTCAACTAAACTGTGAACCACTCAAGAATGATGATACTATTTTTATCATTATTTTTAATTGAGTAAAAATTCACATAACATAAAATTCACCCTTTTAGCTTTCAAAGTACACAGTTAAGTACATCCTAATGTATTCACCATGTTGCACAAACATCATCACTATCTGGTTCAAGAAAAATTATATTTCATTTCATCCATTTGTGTCATGTATCAATACTTTAGTCCTTTTTATGGCTGAGCAATATTCCATTCCATGGATATACCTTAAGTTGTTTATCCATTTAAGAAATGCTACGTATTGGGGTGCCTGGATGGCTCAGTCGGTTAAGAATCTGGTTCTTGGTTTTGGCTCAGGTCATGATCTCACAGTTTGTGAGATTTTACTTTATTTTCTTGCTTAATTTACCTGGCTAGAACTTCCAGTAACTGTTGAATAGAACTGGCCAAAGTGGATATCTTTGTCTTGTTCCTGATCTTTGGGGGAAAACTTCTACTCTTTCCCTATTAAGTGTGACATTAGCTGTGTGTTTTTCATAAATTCCCTTTATGATGTTTAAGAAGTTCTTTTCTATACCTAGTTTGTTAAGTGTTTTCTATCATGAAGGGTGTTGGATTCTGTCAGGTGCTTTTTCTGCATCAATTTAGATGGCCACATGTGGTGAATTATATTGATTGATGTTTGTACGTTGAGATATCCGTGCATTCCTGGGACAAGTCCCACTTGCTCATGTGTTATGATCCTTTTAACATGCCCTTGTAACCTGTTTGCTAGTATTCTCTTGAGGATTTCTGCATCTCTATTCATAAGGGATATGGGTATGCAGTTTATTGTCTTGTTATGTCTTTGTCTGGCTTTGGTTTCAAATTAATGTTGACTTCATAGAGTTAAGAAGTATTTCTCCTTTCATTTTTTTTTGTTTGTTTGTTTTTGGTTGTTGTTTTTAGTAATCTCTATACCCAACATAGAGCTCAAACCATAACCCTCGATATCAAGAGTCACATGCTCTACCGAGTGAGCTATCCAATTACCCCTTCTTTTTGTTTTTGTTTTTGTTTTGGAAGAGTTTAATAAGGATTGATGTTAATTGTTCTCTAAACATTTAGTAGAATTCAAAAATGGTACATTTTTCAGTTTGTCTGTGTGTGTGTGTGTGTGCATATTTGTGTATCCCTCACTGTGCTTTAGAAAGGCACTAAACATAGGGAAAAAATACATAATGTGTGGATAAATTTCAAGCCAAGAAGGAAAAGTCATTTTTATTATTTTTTACGAATATAATTTATTGTCAAATTGGCTTACATACAACCCCCATTGCTCATCCCAACAATGGAGTGCCCTCCCCAATGCCTATCACCCATTTTTCCTAGCAGTGCTTTCAACAATAGCCAAATTATGGAAAGAGACTAAATGTCCATCAACTGATGAATGGGTAAGGAAAAGTTGTTTTAAAAAAAAAGGCAATTAATTTGAGCTAAAGGTACAAAACTTTTTGTAGATATGTTTATTGTATATGAATACATTCACCTAACACCATCCCAGCCTGGCCCTAAAATGAATTTTCAAAAGGCTAGCACGCAAGAGTGGTTCAAACACATACTACGGACAGAGAAAAAAAAAAAAAAACAGAATCAGCTCTACTAAGTGGCTTGCAAGGAAACCTCAGAGGTATACACTCACCCACCTTCCAAGGAGAAACTATGTAAAAATCCATAAATGGATTAACGAGCAGAACTGTGGCTGAAGAAAACCAGATTAGCTCTGCCAAAGATGATAGCCGTATAATGCACCAAGAAAATATCCCACAATAGAAAAGAGAAATTATCTGCTGGTAAAAATTCATGATTCTGAAAGTAGACACCACTAGCCTAATTTAATAATTGTAGGATCCCTGATGGAAGGAAGAAGCAGGATGTGTTTGCATCTTTTTCAAAATTTAATTAAAACCAAAATGGCACTGATTTCTTTGCTTCTCCATGATTCAAACAGTTTCACAGTGTACCAATAGACAAGCCACGGTCAGAGGTAATGACACCACATTTTCAGAAGGGGATTTTAAGAATCAAAGAAACACCATTTAGAATTACAAGGAATAAAGTTCCACATGCAGCTTCCAGATCTGTCCTTGTCTGTGTATTCGCGGCAGGCTCCCGCAGCACTCACACCTCCGCAGTAGGCCTTACATGAGGGCTGGCTGGCTGCCTGCCTGCCTCACAGTGAGCCCTGGGCAAAGCGACGGTCACCAGGGCCTTCCCTTCTCCCTGGGAACAGGAACATTCTCTCCGTGCCCAGGAGGGAAACTTACAAGATCTCCCCCAGACTTAAAGGGAAGCCGAGATTCTAACGAGTAATTCGGTCTGCTTGATATTTGGTGAGATATGACCCCCGCTGTTAGATGTTTCTCTTTTTACTACCTGCTGGAAGAAAACAGGGCCACATGCTAATTGCAAAATCCCTTTTTAAAACTCTTCCGATTCACATGCTGCTCTTAGCCAACATCAGTCAAAATTTGTTAGATTTACCGGGTTTGCCAGAAAACAATCTGAAAGCTACTTTCTGCTTTGAAAGACATTTTACCTCACCCAAAAGAGGGGAGACAGGAAGAAAGTGGCAAGTGAAAATGGTTGTTAGGAGGAAAGCAAGG
Organism: Puma concolor; assembly: GCF_028749965.1. Taxonomy (NCBI): domain Eukaryota; kingdom Metazoa; phylum Chordata; class Mammalia; order Carnivora; family Felidae; genus Puma; species Puma concolor. The sequence continues at coordinate 20,218,782 of NC_141671.1, forward strand.
GCTTCACTAGATTTGGTTCAGCTTGTCAAGCTACAGAATCAAGGATTCATGGCTTATTTGCTGTGTGGATTTCTGAGGCCTGTATCGCATACATCTGACCTTTGCCTAAGGAAGTCAAGTTTATTGGTAGGCGATTCACTAGGAAAGGAGCTGGACAGGACACACGTAAATGACTTTGGTGCCAGGTCTCTGATAAGTGCTAACTAAAATTTCAAGTTCTGCTCCAGAAAATGAAAGTTATTAATAAAAATCATTTTTATAAAAATTGCCATTGGATTTTGTATGTTTCTACTTGGACTTACAGAATTTTTAACTCTTGAGTTAATTCAATGAATGAATGAGTGAATGAATGAATAAAATAAGTAAATAAAATAGAGTATGCTGATTTGGACCTAAAATGGAATCATCCACTCTAAATTAGAGGAAAGGATAAACTATACAATGATCAGTTGGGTTGTTCAAAGTTAATCACTGCCTATTACTGGTAAGAAAACCACGAGGTCCGAGAGTTTCTCATTTATTTAAATCACATAGTAATTTAAACTCTCTCAAAATTTTTCTTCTGAATTAGTTAAATCAACTGTCGGTCACATTCTTCCCAAAGTTTTCGCCAGTTAGTTTGTTAGGAAACCTTTTTTGGAAGTTTACATTCTCCTTTTCCCCGTTCATTGGCTATCTGTTCTTAGTCTTATACTCCATTAAAATTTTGCTTGCTATTTGTCCATTTTACCCGCAGTAGTACTTAAGGTGTATGAATCGCACGTGGATTTACGTGTTACTAATTGACTGATGATGGATGACTTGCTGAGCCACGCAGGCAAGTTGTCACTTGATGATGGTGTATGTGTGCATAAGATATAGGTATGTATGCATAAGACATAGGTATGTGCGTAAGATATAGGTATGTATGCATAAGATATAGGTATGTGCGTGATATATAGGTATGTGCATAAGATATAGGTATGTATGCATAAGATATAGGTATGTGCGTAAGATATATAGGTATGTGCATAAGATATAGGTATGTATGCATAAGATATGGGTATGTGGATGTCTACCACGTGCCTGCCTTCCATAGCCACTATCAACCCATTGTTGTCATATTTGGTCATTATTTATACTTTATAGTTTTCATTTTCATATACAGTGCCTAATTTGAACCTAGGTAATTCTCACCATTGTTTCAGCAATGCTGAAAATTCGATACACAGAATAGGAATAATAAATAATTTTACTTAACAACAGGTATCTCTTGGGCATGGATTCTTATGATTCCCAGATTAAATTCACATCTAACCTAGTATAACTCAATTCCAAAGTCTTTGGAATATGGTAGATCTGAGTTCAAATCTTGGTTTTCCATTTCCCATCCTCAGCTGGTTATTTAAACTGTTTTAGTTTCTGTCTCCTTATCTGAAATATGAGGAATATGCCTATCACCTGGGGTTATTGTAAACATTAACTGTGAAGTATCTGATGCATTTTAGTAAGGATTCATAAAGTTAGCTAAAAATAATAATATAGTAACAATAGTAATGCCAAATGATAATATAAATGACATTGTTGTTTTGTTGCTATTAATCGCCCGGCCAACTGCCATACATTTATCTTTTGTATTCAGTGGGTTTAGTTTCACTCCTGTCTTCCTAAGGTGAAACACACACACACACACACACACACACACACACACACACACACATATTAAGTATCCATATCTTTGTCTAAAAAAGTAAACAAGGTGGCCTGTATGCCAAGGTCAGGCTCCGTAGATGGGAGTGAAGCTCTTTGGGGGGGTGAATAGTTTTTAACGTAAAGGAAAGCCATAGGACCTAGGAGAGTAGTTTAAATGGACGAGGCAGTAGGGAAGAGCGGATAGGGGAAAATAGCCAGGGAGGGTCACCTAATAACAAATGTGCATCAGAGACCCATCACAGAAGGGACCTTGAACCGTTCCTAGGGCCTTTCACTAGCTCCCGCCTCACTACTCCTCTCCAAGGTCAGGGAGGGGTGATTCTTTCCCAGATTGTACTTGTTTGGTTTGGAGTGTTCACTCTTGTTTCTACCTCTCTTGCCGTGCTCCTCCTACAAACACTTACTCTGAAATCAGTCCAAGGTCAAAATACCAGAGATTCGAGGTCTGTGCCAATTAGGTATGTGGTAGGTACTCGGTTTCGTATTGCTCCTTAGGTGGGCCCCCTTTGCAGGCACATCTGATTTCACACCCTCCCTCTACGTCTCATGCTTGATGATTCTTCTTTGGGGATTCCAGCCTTTTCCCACTCCCAAGCCCAAAGCTGAGCTAATTCTCTCAACATGGTTAGTCCTCTAGAAGTTGTCTCTGTTCTCCTTGAACCCAAAGTTTATCCCCTAACTTTTGGTTAACTGGTTCTTCTTGAGGTGTAGTATAGTGATTCAAAGTCCACAGAGACTAGCAGTGGTCTGTCCAGCTCAAACCCGGCTCTGCAACTTTCTGATCACGTACCTTGGAGAAGCTACTTAATATCTTGATTCATCAGTCACCTTCTTATAAATAGGGGCAATAACAAAACCCAATCTTTTGGAGTTATTAGTTAATATTTGCGGAGTAGTTAGAACAGAACATGACACCAGTTAAGCTCCGTACACATGTTTATTAAATTAAATATTAGGTAAATACTTAAACTAGGCTACATCTCTCATCTGCCACAGAAACTTCACAAGATAGCTTGCCCTTCATCTGTGCTCCTCACACTTTCATTTGTTTGTTCGTCATCTACCAACAATTCAAATTAATAAAGAAAAGGTCTAAACACAAAAATGTCACTTGCCGGATCATCTCAAACTCACTGACTGCCTCTAACATCAGCATACCCTTGGCCTTTACTTCTTAGATATTGACATGGTGAATAGCCATCTCTGTCCATTAAAGCCTTCCTGTTCCAGCCCATGAGGCCCAAACTCTCTCTTTGGTTTTCTCAGAGACTCTGGATTTCGGGATGTCCTTCATTGAGAGGACAATGAAAGTGGAGGATAGCTTCAGGGGATGCTTTTAGTGTTTGAATAGACATTAGAGGAAAAGCTGGTTACCAGATTGACTTCCCCCACCTCTCCAGTGGTTTTATCAGGCTTGTCCAACAGTCAGAGATGCACAAGAAGAAAGATGCACAAGGAGAAAGGCTCCCCTTCTTACTACCCAATAAACTCATTCTTTGTCATTTTTTTTCTTTTCTTTTTTTTTTCCCTAAATTATTCTGACTACAATTTTACAATAGTGGAAGTAGCTTTATAAACAGGAAGCCATTTTCCCCCCTCAGGTAGAGTGGAAATTTACACAGATCAGAAGTCAATGAGGTGGAAGGAACCAAGAAATGATCAGTAAGCTGCTTCTTTCTCATACATACCTGTTTACTCGGTGAAAGTAGAAAACCTCTTTTACCACTTTCGATGACAAAATCATGGCTGCCACTTCTCTACACATCCCCCTTGTGGTCAGGCCTTCAATGTTCAAATGAGGTAAAAGAAATCAACCTCGTGATTTAGACAAAATTGAAGTTAATGGCCTCAGTTCTCTGCTTCTCTTGGGCAGTAGAGAATGACACCACATGTTGGGGAGGAGAAAGGATATGTAAAATCAAAGATGCAAATCTGGATACTAGATTCTAATCTCCTTCTGAGCCAAGACAGGGTTTCGATGTGAATATTGAACATGCATAGGTCCCTAGGGAACACTTAAGTGCCTCTCTTTATTGTCCCCCCGTGTCTGCATGGTGTCCTGTACAGAGCAGATGCTCCATAACATATCAGTATTGGTTTATTTGGTGCATAAATGGCAGTAATGATGTGCGGTCTTTACTTGAAATGCCATGGAAGCTCTGTTAATAGTTACACTGCTAACATTTTCCCCAGTGATACCAAATGAAATGCCAAAATGAGGAGATGTGTGTTGATGAATGAACTCAAGTATGTGTGAGCACAGAGCCATGGATCTGTAGTGATATTGAAGTAGCTTAAGGGGACAATTGAATGCATAGGACCACCCAAAATTTTCTATTCATACAGGTAATATTTTAACATCAATTTTTTCCACCCATCAGTTTCTATCAATATTTTTCAAACAAAGGCAGTAGGGCTTTACTATTGGATGAATTAACATGGGACTGTTTAATCTTTTTTCACTAGATCCTTACTTCCAAATCCCAGGTTCAGACCTAGTTGGCTTGAAAATCTGATTTTTCCATTATTACTTTTCTAAGACTGTCAAAATTTGTTGATGAGCCTGTGACAGATACCTCATTTATATAGGTAAAGTAGACTTAATAGGTTATTATACTAAAAATCAGGGATTGAAGTATTTCCTGCTATTATTCCTAATCTGTCATGTTAATATGGCATATTAAACGCCATAAATAATGATTGCATATAATAAATAAACAATAAATAATTTGCATATCAACATGACACATGTGTAATAATTGAGATATGAGACTGCTTACTAAAAGTGATGCCGGAGTAGGGGTGCCGGGGTGGCTCAGTTTGTTAAGTAACCAACACTTGATCTCAGTTCAGATCATGATCTCATGGTTCACTGACAGTGCAGGGCCTGCTTGGGATTCTCTGTTTCCCCCTCTCTCTCTGCCCCTTTCCCCCCCCCTCTTTTTCTCTCTCTCTCAAAATAAACAAACAAATATTTTTATTTTTTTCCTTTTTTTTTCAGTATATGAAGTTTATTGTCAAATTGGTTTCTATACAACACCCAGTGCTCATCCCAAAAGGTGCCCTCCTCAATACCCATCACCCACCCTCCCCTCCCTCCCACCCCCCATCAACCCTCAGTTTGTTCTCAGTTTTTATGAGTCTCTTATGCTTTGGCTCTCTTCCATTATAACCTCTTTTTTTTAACAAACATTTTTAAAAAATGAGAAATAAAAATAAAAGTGATGCTGGAATAGTAACAAAGCTTGTTAATACTAATAATTGTTTCAACAATAATAACTCCAAATAAAAGTTTATATGTGTTTTTTAATAAAAATTAGTTTTCATAAAATTAAGTCTATAACTAGAATAGTTTGATATACAGATAGCGATTTTATTAATGTCAAGATATATCATATTTTGAAATGTACCCATAAATAAGTTTTCTAGACATTTTCTACACACTTAGATAGTATATGTTCACTATTATCATGTGTAACACAGCATTCATCCTATTATAAGGCAATAAAACCACCTTTTGCTAATTAAAAAAAGATCTAACACTACAAATGCCACTCAGAAAAGCTAAGTGAAAAATATCGTTAGCGGGGCGCCTGGGTGGCGCAGTCGGTTGGGCGTCCGACTTCAGCCAGGTCACGATCTCGCGGTCCGTGAGTTCGAGCCCTGCGTCGGGCTCTGGGCTGATGGCTCAGAGCCTGGAGCCTGTTTCTGATTCTGTGTCTCCCTCTCTCTCTGCCCCTCCCCCGTTCATGCTGTGTCTCTCTCTGTCCCAAAAAAATAAATAAACGTTAAAAAAAAAAAAAAAATATCGTTAGCCACACCAGGGTTTCCACTACTGGCTATGTTTAGCACAGGGCAGTACAAGGATGCCCCTACTAAGAAAAATTAAAATAGATAAAGCATAAATCATAAGTTTGAAGGCATCACAAAGCTCCTGAGACAACCAGGAATTGAGAAGACAAGGTGTTGGAGAGAAGGAAACCAGGAAAACATGAGCTTACTTCTTGCACTGGTTTTCAACGTGGGCATTTGCTGATTCTTGGCATCGGGTGAAAGGTGAAAATCTGAGTATAGGAGCTGGGCCAGAAGGCACAAAGGCCAGCCGAGTGCTGTCAGTCTCAGAATAATGGAGAGACAAAAATTGGAATTCAAGGTGTCCAAGGAAGCCTGGAAATGAGAGGCCAAGATCCTGGAGAAACAGGAGGAGTAAAGAAGTGACTTTTCTTCAAGGCCTTTACCGAATACTACAGCAGAGTGGCAGGAGGTTAAGAAGCTAAACCAAGACATTCTGAAAAATCACAGTGGAATTTTCAGCAGTTTTGCAGGACTTTGGAAAGAAACATATTGTTTCAGAACCCACCAAGGAGTCAAGGACCACCGTAGTAAACACCTTGTAATCTCTGGAGGCAAGGTTGGAAAGAGTCATACCAATACTGCAGCGTGACCGAAGGCAACTCCATTCTTGATGGACAAAGATAAAAGTTCCCCTTGTGTTACACAAGTTTTGACATATTATGTATTTTTAAATTTTTATGTTTTATAATACTTTTTCATAGGGATAATTAAGCAATGGGTTTGAGTCTTCACTAAAATATGCATTTATATAAAATGCAAATACATAAAAACATATATAAATAGTTCTACTATATAAATATGTAAGCAAATATATATTCCATGGTATTTAATATATTAATATATAATAAACATGTGGATATGAATATTGTGTTTTATAAATGCATTTATGGTGGTTACCAAAGGAAAGGCTGAAATCACTTGTCTGAATATTTATATTAAAAAGTAGAAAAGGATGCACCACATTAAATCCAAAGAAAATGAAAGCAATAAAAAAGTGATAAAGCCACAACAAGATTGATAAAATAAAAGAGACAGAAGAAATACATTACCAATATCAGAAATGAAAGAGAACACCACAACAACCCTATGGATATTTTAAACATTTTAAAGATAAAATATTGTGAACACTTTTGTGCCAATAAGTTTGAAAATTTTGATTAAATTGGCAGATTCCTGGAAAAACACAATTACGAAAACTAACACAAGAAGAAATGGCAAGACTGAATAGTCCTTTGTCTACAAATGGAGTTGAGGCTGCCATTAATTAATATACTTGCCAAATGGAAATATCCAGGCTAAGTAGTCTTTATCTGTGAGTTCTTTCAAACTTGTAAAAAGAAATAAGAAAGAATTTTTATATAAACAGTTGTAGATAATAGAAAATGAATAAACACCATCCAGTTTATTTAATAATAATTATACCAGAAATAAAAAGTCAGCAAGAGATTATGTCAAAGATCTCCAGTGAATTTTACATAACAGTCAAGTTTATTAATGACCTATTGCAAATACCTCTGACTGTAGGCTTTGGTCATCACTGTTTTTTTGTTGTTGTTGTTTGTTTGTTTGTTTTGTTTTGTTTTCCAAATGACATGCAGTGATGCTTAACATGGGCATAGTACATAGCAACTTCTACTGTGAATATCATTTTCTTCAACAGAGTTCTTCAATTAGATGGATAATCAATGTCTCACATCCATATGACTGGTTTATTCTTCCCAGAATAGAACGACAGGCCCCAAATATAGCCAAAGTATAAAAGGCCTCTGACCCCTTCTCCCATGCCTGGAAAAGTTGGTGGCGAATAGAACCATGTATTACATGTACTTAGATTCCTCTTCAGCAATGAACACAGTATTTTTAATATGCTAGATGCTCAACAAATTTTCATTGATCTGTTGGGGAAAAAAAACACACACAGTATGCAATTTTTTGCTTGAACCATAATAAAATCATCCAAGTTTTTATGCTTGCTTTTCACCGTGTCTGGAAAGAGAATCCAAGTTGGATGTCCCAGGACTGTCATTATCTATGAGGGTCATGGTTAGAGAGGAGAAAAAAAAACAATCCTGATTATAAAAGTCTTATGAATTCCAGAAAGTACATAACACATCATGGAGAGCTCAAATTTGAATCCCTCTTCTCTGGGAAATGCCTACTGGCTAACGCTTTGGTTTGAGGGCTCCAGTTCTCAGAAAAAGATAAACTAGAAAAATCAGTGATTTGAAAGAACGATAGGATATTCATCTCCCCCAGATTCAGAAGCCACATTTTATTCATAAGAGAATTTCTCACAACATTTCTGTGGTAGTCATGTACACAAGTTGGTTGGGAGAAAGTATTAGGCTCTTCTGTAGTGAAACAAATCACGAGAGCAAGTTTTAAATTTCCAACAGGCAGATAACTTTACTATCACAGTGTTGTCAACTAAAGTGGTCTGTGATGGGAAGGAAACATCAAATAAATGAAGAGAAGACAGACATACAAGGAGGCAAAGTACGGAGTGCTAAAGCCACAGCTTGTACCAATGTTTCCCAATTTTCCATTTTCCTGTTAATAGTGTATAATCCATGGTGGACAATAAGCCATCCAAAAGATGTATTGTATATACTTAATAAATACATAGGTTCATTTTGATTCACCCCTAAACTTCAAGGAATATATATCACCATGAAATCCTTTAATAAAAGTGACACATAAATTAAAACAAATGACTTGATGTTGTTAAAAAAAATTGAAGCTTTTCACCTTTACTTTTAACGAGGGACTCAAGTTTTGCTCTCCCCTGAAGTTAAATACAATGGTGTGTTGTATGAAATGTTTGGCACCTTTCTCTGCAGCTCTGAAGCAGTCCAAATGTAATTTGAGCTAATTCATGAAATGCGCTTTGCAAAAGGATATTTATTGCCTGCAAGATAAGTAGTCAAAATATATCAGATTTATTGATGTCCAGGGAAAATGACATTATGGTCGCTTAGAGTGAACATAGGAGCAAAATGAGGATTCAGGGAAGTGAAAGCAGACCGCCCATACATGCCTTAAGAAAAACAACAACAAACAGAGAAAGCTCAGGAAAGAAGAACCTGCATACAGTGCAGCTATTTTAGTAGGATGTGTTTAACATTGATTGCAATATAGATCTGAACGCGGGTGGTACAGAAACCTTTTCTAGAGAAATGGGCTTATTAATAGCACAAGGACATGCAGTGTCAGGAGATTTGCTTTATTTCAGTTCCCTTGTTTATTAGAAAGGAACAGAAAAACAATGTGTGAAGAATTTATGAGTAATAGGCTCTTGAACGTGTTTTCAAAGCATTGCAGAATACAGAAAGAGATCATACTCAGTTCTCAGAGAAGATCAGAACGAAGGGGCCACCCTGAACCTGTAAGAAATGCTTCATTGTAACCCAAGTCCCACTGAATTATCAGTCTGGAGAAAAGGCTGACAATTTTGGCACTGAGTGGTGAAGTAAGGGTGTGTGTATGTGATATGGAACAAGGAAAGCTCTCTTCTTAAGACAGAAAGGCCCTCTTGACTCATGGTAAGTGAAGTGGGCCATCAAGATAACAAAAGATGGTGGCATGAACCTGTAAGTTCTAAAGTTGTGAAAAAACAAATTGTGTGGATCCTGCGAACAAACGGTGAAAAAAATCACTGGATAAAGCCTAGCATCGCAAAGTGAAATATCTATACTTTTTGTCCCACGTTAAACAAAATAGACTAATCAGAGTAATGAACAGGTTAGTCTTCTGGTCCCAAAGGAAATAATATTCTGTATCAATAATTTAGCAGAGTACATATATCCAAATCAAAAATGAGATGAAAATAAATTCATCACTTCCTGCTTTTAAAAATTTTGATTCAAATCTTGATGACTTTGACCTCACTAATTGTACTAATGTGTTTTTTAAATATTTGATCCCATCCCCTTTCTTACTACATCTGTCACCTTATGAATGCTTATCTCTTTCCGACACTGTGTCAGAAACCTGAGATGGCATTCTCGGTTCCAACCCATGTCCTTTCTATCAGAATGAAAACTTCAGTCAACAAAGGTTTGTAAAATGTTAAAGCTAATACAATTTGGGGAGGTAACGAATTTCTACTGCATCATTTAACCAATGTGAGAACCGAGGCACCGAGAGTTTGAGTGGTTAAGTGATGTTCCGGCTGTGGGAGACACTCCTGCATGGGTCTCTTGAGGTCCCATACATCTTGCTGGGTATGCTGAGAATGCAAAACTCTGACCACCCTACCAGGGCTATCACACAGGACCATGTTTGCTGTGAGAAGCCTTAAGGGATATTACAACATTTCCCCCTCAGGACAAAGCGGGACTGCTTCCTGCTTGCTACAAAGTTGTAGGTTCGATAAGCCTCAGGTTCCTCTCCTGTAATACAACCTGCTGCATGGCAGAGACATATCCAGACCCTCCTCAGCACCTCATGTAACTTGAGGGTAAGGGAGAACTGATGCAGATATACTGATACTTTTGCTTTTTGTTGTGTGTGAATACTAAAGTCCTTTGTCTCTGACACATGAGTCTCATGTCTTCTTGCAAGTATTCATAAAATTATAGGGTAAAATCAAACCCAGGACTCAAAACCAGCAGTGGGAGAGAAGAAAAAGGAACCATCATCTTCTGACTTCTGACTCTCTTCTTGTCCTTTAGAAACATTGCTATTTGCCTTTAGAAACATTAGTATTTGAAGGCTATAAAAGAAAGAAACTATTTAAAGAAAATTGTTGCCTAAATGGTTTTATAAAGAATTAAGGTGAAAACCCCCATTGAGAAAATGGTGGTCTCTTGAGTAGGGGTCAATCTTCACTAAATAGTAGCTTAGTTTCCGTTACTCCAACCATCTGCCAAAGAAAGGAATGTATTTAATGTCTAATTTACTCTTAATTTTATTCTTAATGTCTTATTTACTCTTAATATATTTAATGTCTTAATTTACTCTTACTTTTCATTTAAATTCACTCTTAATATTTCTATTTGGATTACTTTCCAATGTGCTTTCTCTGTTTCCATAACATCTATTGCATCCAGTACTTAATCTATGAACATTTTTTAAGTGTTTATTTTTGAGAGAGAGAGCGAGTGAGCATGAGTTGGGGAGGAGCAGAGAGAGAGGGAGACATAGAATCCGAAGCAGGCTCCAGGCTCTGAGCTGTCAGCACAGACCCCAATGTGGGACTAGAACCCATGAACTGTGAGATCAAGACCTGAGCCAAAGTCAGACGCTTAAATGACTGAGACAGCCAGTCACCCCGTATGAATATTTTTAATATTATTATTTAAGTTCCCTTTCAGATTTCTCTATTACCTGTAGTCCCAAGAGTATGCATTTTCTTATGGGTTGCATATGATTTTTAGTTTTCATTTGGATTTTAGTTTTAGTTTATAGTTTTTGTTTCTTGGCCATGTTACCAAGTGTATTCACCTGTTCTCACAATTGGCTGAAAGTTCTAATTTCTCACAGAGGACTCTGTTTCTGTCTATGTATAATGGTGGATATTGGTTTCCCAGAGACTTCTGCATACATTAGATTTGGTGTTTTTATCCCAGTTAAGAGAGAAAATAGCCCTTCCTTGTTACATAGAGTGGCTTAAACCCCAATACCCATTGATATTTAAACCCAAACACCTAAGAAAAAACACCCAACCTGACACGTTTGAAATAACCCAAACTATGGCTCACTTCTCAGACTCTGGATTTCGTTTTCATTTCTAGCAACTGAAGATTTATTTCCCTTTCATGTTTTTGAACCCAGGCAACTTCTCCCCCTCCTTCCCCTTCCCCTTCCCCTCCTTCTTCTTCTTCTTCTTCTTCTTCTTCTTCTTCTTCTTCTTCTTCTTCTTCCTCTTCTTCAACCAGGTCCTATATTATCCAAAATTCCTATTTATCCTATCTGGGGTTAAAAACCTATCCTCCCAAGTCAACTTTGTCTACTATGAGGCAAAAGGAAGCAACAACACTACTATCTCTTTTTCTTAAACATCAATGTGGTTTTCACTTATAAAATCTGTTCATGAGGCACTTGGGTGACTCAGTCAGTTGAGTGTCCAACTCTTGATTTTGGCTCTGGTCGCTATTCCAGGGTCGTGGGACTAAGCCCCACATTTGGCTCCACGCTGAGTGTGGTGCCTGCTTGAGATTCTCTCTCTCTCCCTCTGATCCTCTCCCCTACTCTCTTTCTTTCTAAAATAAAAAATTTTTTTGAAAGTCAGTCCATGCAACAAAGTAAGATTTATTCTCTTTTTTTAATGTTTATTTACTTATTTTGAGAGAGAGAGAGAGAGAGAGAGAGAGAAAGCACACAAGCTGGGAAGGGGCACAGAGAGAGGGAGAGAGGAAATCCCCTGATGCAAGGCTCAATTCCATCTTACAGAACCTTGAGATCATGACCTGAGCTGAAATCAAGAAGCGGATGCTTAACCAACTGAGCCACCCAGGTGCCTAGTAAGTCAGAATATATTCTAACAGCAAAGTCTCAATGGCAAACATTTTCATGGACCACATTCTTAGGCAGATGATTGGTACATAATTTTAGAAGTTGGATTACATGAATAGTAAAGTTATCAGATGGAACTAATGGTAATTCTCACAGAGAGAAAAGTCCTACTCATTCAAAGGAAAAAAAACAAGGTATTCAAGAAGATATAAAATAATAGTATAATATTAGATGAACAGCACAGTAAGTATTTGGTGGCAGCGATGTTTGGGGTTAGTTTCTGTGTGTGTGTGGGGGGGTGGATTTTGTTTTGTTTTGACTTTTGTTTTTAAGGCTTGTTTGGTTTTTTGAATCAACACCCTTTTTCCTGGATTGTTTTTCCATAGTCAGTCTTGGTTCACTGCGATTTTTTTCATTAGAACAAGTAATAGTTTTCCACTTCATTTTTTTTCTTTCAGACCAAGACTAAAATTGGACTGCAGATCAAAGACCATGGCAAAAAATTCCTGACATTGGAAACTGTCTTCCCAGGCATCTATGTGCCTCGTCCCCTTCTACACATTCCATATAAAGAGATTGTTTCATTTTCCACCTGGCAACGCTTAAATTGTTTTATTTTTCTTCATTAAAACCTCCACGCCTCTTCATTTAACTCATGTTTTAGTATCTTGATTCAGCAGGATCATAAAAACTTTTATTTTTGTTGTCGCTGCTTCTTTTTGCCGCAGGGAGAAGTAAAAAAGAAACAAGTTAAAGGATATACAGTCAACCCTTCTTTAAAAATATATAACTAGATTTCTAAAGGAATGAAAAAGTATGGTACCAGTGGGAAAGCATTGCAGTCAAATCTGTATTTAACTTGAAATAACATAACTTTTTGTGGGCGTGTTTGACACTCCCTCTTACCTGCTGCAACCCCTGTGAGTCCTCAGTAAATATTAATTATGGATAATTGACAATTCCTTTCTTTGAATGGAAGCTGCAGAGCCAATCTTCAAGTTTTCGTTTCGTGCTGGGGCTGCAGAGGGCAGCCGTCAAGAAAGGTCTTTTCTCTCTGTCTGGGAATGTAAACATGACCTTCCTAGGAGAAATGAAGGTGCATTTTTCTGGGTCCTCAAAAGAGAGTCCAATTTCTACACAGAATCAAAGCCTAAAACAAACCAACAAGAAAACTTATTTTGTTTCTGTTTCTTTTAAGAAAAAGAATGAAGCCATATTCTGACCAACCTTTTTTTTAAGTTTATTTATTTATTTTGAGAGAGAGAGAGAGCGCACAGGGTAGGAGCAGAGAGAGATAGGGAGAGAGAGAGAGAGAATCCCAAGCAGGCTCCTCATTGTCAGTGCGGAGCCCAGTGCAGGGCTCAAATCCACAAATTGTGAGATCATGACCTGAGCCAAAGTCAAAAGTCAGTCGCTTAACCTACTGAGCCACCAAGGCACCCCTCTGACCAACCATTTTATGTTCAAAGTATATTTTCCATTGTAGAGTTCTGGTGCAAATGCCTTTTACTGACCATCCTGTAAATGGCTTAAGTAGTTACAGTCCCCTAATTAGGAGAATATAGTGGCCTTGACAAATGCCACCAGAGTGCTTTAGTCTGCTGCCTTCCAATTCTACCTGATCAGTCTGGTACATTTACTGTAAATCTAAGTGCTTAGTGATCAGCAACTAACATGAACTCATTGTTTCTGCTCACTTAAGGAATTTATTTTGTAATAGGCTTGAATGCATTTTAAAATTTGACACAAACACAGACATACATACATGTGTCTGTACACATATATGGACAATGAAATGTATATAACACTGTGTGAATTATATACCTATAATATATACTACACACTTTTGTGATGCTGTATATACGGTGCTTTTATAATCTGTCCAGATTCAATTTGGTTTAGCTCTAGAATAGGGAGAAAACGATAGACTACATTTCCACTATGATTTTTTTCTAGCAATGAGTAGTTTCACAGAAATACTTAAATCTTGATTGTTTTTGAAGATTTCATTTATTGACAGGTTTTTAAGAATATAACTATTTTCTTAAGCAAGGTTCACGTTTGTTTTCTTCATCACAAACTGCACACCTCCTTACGACTTCTCTTCTCTAGGTATCAACTATGTAATGTTGAACATAAGTATCGCTTTTATGTGAACTGATCATTCCAAATGGAATTTGGGCTTAGAATCCAAAACTTTCGCTATGAAGTTAGGTCATTCCATGCAGCCTGTTCAATTGTACCTACTCACATTTGCCCAGGTCACACACTTCCAATAAATAACATGAGCTAATACTCCCCAGACTTTGCTGGTCTGCATTCTACGAAAACTCATCCTTCAGATGGGCTTTCCCTTTACCTGTTCATCACTCCAGCTCAGGAGAAAATGGCCAACTAACAAGCTTTACCCCCACCCGAACATAATACGAGTAAGGATTAACCCCTGCAAAGAGCTTACCTAGGGGCCGGCACTGTTCTAAAGAGTGTACACATTTAATCTCCTGTAAACCTCATAGCAATCTTGTGAAGCTGGTACTGTTATTTTTCCAAGATTTAGAGATGAAGAAATTGAGGCACAGTGATGCTAACTTGTTGACGAGTACACAGCTTATTAGGGGCAAAGCCAGTTTAGAAGAAAATTGCATCGGGGTGCCTGGGTGGCTCAGCTGATTAAGCATTTGACTTTAGCTCAGGTCATGATCTCAGGGTTGGTGAGTTCCAACCCCACATCAGGCTCTCCACTGTCAGTGTGGAGCCTGCTTCAGACCCTCTATTTCCCTCTCTCTCTGCCCCTCCCCCATGGACTCTCTCTCTCTCCCTCCCTCTCTCTCTCTCTCTCAAAAATAATCATTAAAAAAAACTACATTTGAATTTTTCCATCTTAAGACATGTGGGATTGTAGGAGGGTAGTGTGTGACTGCATTTCATGTATTATATGCCCAACCTGGCCAGAGCTGGGTGCAGTTATACGAATAGAGTCTAGAGTAAGAAAGTGTTGGATCAGGAATAAGCCAACCTGGATTTCCAGCACTGCTTCCGGCCTCACCCCTAGCCAGCGTTTGACCTTGAACAAGTCACTTCACTCCTGGGCCCAAACTCCCACCTTGCAAAATGAGAGATTAGACGTTCTCTAAGGTCCTTTTCAACCTCAAAACTTACGTCTTTATGATTAAAGCTGAATGAAATGCCACATTGATCTAATGACTTGTGAGTGGGTTAGTCATATTAATGTTAAAAATACTAAAATGAATACACCTGCTTTCTAAATAGAGATTCATCCATAATTTCTTCAGTCGAACAGGACGAGAAACAAAGATATTGGCTTGTAAAGCTGCAGGTTTTTCATGATATGGTTGTTTTTGTTTTTGTTTTTGTTTTTGTTTTTGTTTTTGTTTTTTTAACCAGGACTAGTAGAGGTGCATTCATTTACTCATTCATTCAGTAAAGTAGTAATTATTGATTTCAAATCATGCACTTATGTGCCAGATGCTGTTCTAAGCACAGAAGTATAATGGATGAGTAAGATAAATGTTATTTCTGCCCTCAAGAAGTTTATATATATGTACATGCACACACACACGTAAATATATATAAAACATGCACATAAATATATGTTTGTGTGTTATGTAAACACTGACATACAATATAGATTGAGAAGAAGACTTTTTATAGAACTGACTTGTTTTAAGAAATTGGAATATAGGGGCGCCTGGGTGGCGCAGTCGGTTAGGCGACCGACTTCAGCCAGGCCACGATCTCGTGGTCCGTGAGTTCGAGCCCCGCGTCGGGCTCTGGGCTGATGGCTCGGAGCCCGGAGCCTGCTTCCAATTCTGTGTCTCCCTCTCTCTCTCTGCCCCTCCCCCGTTCATGCTCTGTCTCTCTCTGTCCCAAAAATAAATAAAAAAAAAAAAAAAAAGAAATTGGAATATAATAACAATATTATACTGTGCCTTTAAAAATTTGCTCGGAGATGGTCTCCAGGGTGGCTCAGTCAGTTGAGCATCTGACTCTTGGTTTCAGCTCAGGTCATGGTCTCACAGTTCGTGAGTTCAAAGCCCACATTGGGCTCTGTCCTGACAGCGAGGAGCCTGCTTAGGATTCTCTCTCTCTCCGCCTCTCTGCCCTACCCCGACTCACATGCTCTCTCTCTCTCTCTCTCTCTCTCTCTCTCTCAAAATAAATAAACTTAAAAAAAAAACGGGCACAACAAAACTTTTGGAGGTGGATACGTCTTTTATCTTGATTGTGGTGATGGCTTCATGGATGTATACATATGTCCAAACACATTAAATGGTATACGTTAAATATGTGCATTTTTGCATATCCATTATACCTCAATAAAGTTGTTTTGAAAAATTATAAATTAAATAACTAAAATTTAAAAGAAGTGGAATAGAGTTGTGACTGTCTGCTCAGCAATTTTATCAAAATGAAATTTTATGATCAGGTTGACTACATAAAGTGCTTTTCTTTTCTTTCTTTTTTTAATTAAATTTATTTATTTATTTTTGGGAGACAGAAAGGTCACAAGCAGTGAAGGGGCAGAGAAAGAGGGAGACACAGAATCCGAAGCAGGCTCCAGGCTCTGAGCCCTGAGCTGTCAGCACAGAGCCCGACACGGATCTTGAACTCACGAACTGTGAGATCATGACCTGAGCCAAAGTCGGACGCTTAACTGACTGAGCCACCAAAGTACCCCCACAGAGTACTAGTCTAACTGTAGTTAAGCATAACGTTTCTGAAGTTTGTTTGAAGCAGAGACCTACCTCCACATGTGTTGAGTTAACCCCTGTCATCCTAGCTAAGATAACATGTGATGGCTAATAGAGTCTGTCTCTTGAGGTTATTGTGATTGAGGAAAATAATCGGTACTTCTTCACCTCTCATAGGCTCTAGAAGATAATAAGCTGTCAGTAATTATTAGATATTTTTATTTATGCTGGAAGATTCTATATTTGTAAGAGTGTTCTTTAAAAAAGCATGACTCACCTCATTTACTGAGTTTCTAGGATAATTCCAAATCACAGTTTATGAGAATCAGCAAATGTCCTTGGATAGTTTATTAGACACTATGCCAATTTCTCAAACTAGAGCATACATGATAATCTTCTAGAAGACTCATTAAAATATGATTCTGATTCAGTAAATCTGGTGTGTGGCCAGGAATGTGCATTTGTGACAAGTTCTCAAGGGATGCTCATGCTGCTGGTCCAGGGACCACACACGGTACCATATGCCCTGCACAGTTGAAGATCTTTGTGTACCATAAAATATTTGATTCTCAAAGTCACTCTGCAGGGCAGGCATTGACATACCCGGTTATGGTAGTAAAAGTGAAACCTGAAGACATAAAATATGGATCAAGTTTTCAGAGTTTCCCAGGAGCAGACCTGGGTTTGAACCCCAGTTTGCCTGGCCTACATAGAGCGCACTATGGCACGTGCTATGAATTAAGCCACATTCTGTCCTGAGCTTCAGTGACAAATCTAGGCCAGTATTGGGCCCCAGTGAACTACCTGCAGGATGGTGCTATTTATTTGAGTTTGCAGATCAAAAGGAAACTGAAAGTCGGAGCCTCTCCGTCATGATTAGATGCGCTGTCTAAAACCAAAAAAATCAAAAGAAAGACCCATGGAGCATGTAAAAAGATAGTCACTGAGCATTCAATTTTGTTTGTTTCTGATGTAAAATTTTAGTGGAGTCTTCAAAAATATTTCTCCATAGAGGGGCACATAATGAATCATTTTGAGGTTAAAACACACTCCTATCCCATTTTTCTGAAATACGGTTTTAATTGAAATGCAACAATAACTAGAGAGATTTGAGTCCAGGCTTGATTGTTCATGACACCTGACTGCACGTAAAGACCTTCTGGTACATCCCGCAGCATTATTAAAATAGAACAGAATACACCTCCGGTGGAATTCCTGAAATAGGCAATCTTGCCATTTCATCTTAATAGAAATGCATTTTTTCACATCTTGCTTTGTTTTTCAAGTATATGTAAAATGGAAGATGTTGACCCTAATATCAAAAAAGAAGAGAGAAGACAAGACAAAGTCCCTTTCTTCAGGTCGCAGCCCTGAAACCCAGCTTAGCACATGGTTGGCAACTCACAAGGCTAGCGCAGGCGTCCCTATAAGAAGGCTTTCCCCAGAGATGGATCCTTATTTGCACGTATCATTTACAGCTTTGCCATGTGGCTTCGAATGGAAATGGAACTCAGCAGGGGGGCATAATTAATTGAATCAACTCAGGTCCTTTGACGACAAACATACAAGTGGAAACTACCTAGGTTTTCAGAGCTCCAGCTCTTACATTAATTCCACTCATGAGAAAGACATTCTGACATCCCCCAAACGTGTGACCCAATTCCAGTGAATGAACACGTCAGGACCAGAGACAAACTGTGTATATAACATCTTTTATAGATTTCCTGGATTTTCTTAGCGGATATTTTCCTTGTTTCCACATATGCTCCCCCTAGATCAGTGATCTCCCTGTTGTTATAAAAGGCAAAGCAATACCATAAAACTCACCATGCCAAACTGCAAAAGGCAGAATTGTTATCTTTCAGCCCAATCTATTCCAAAAATGTATCTTCTATTATAATGAGCCCATCAATCAGCCTGTTGTTTTTGTTTTTGTTTTTGTTTTGAATTTTTTTTCTCCAATGCAGCTTATTAGTTTTCCATTAAGTGTAACGTATACAGTTAGATATATGAGTCCCGTTTAGAGAACCACAAAAGAGATCTCTGTCACTGGAGGAAATGGGGCAAAATAAAAGGAAATATGGGAAATGTTTTAAACTTTCTCATGTTAATTTTAGGGACAGCAAAAGCCACCAAAAATGCAAAAGTACAGAGGACACTGAGCTTAGAAGCGATGCTGAGTTGAAACAGTGAGGATATGGGCCCCTAGATTTTAGCTGGAACCCCTGGGAGCCCTCAGTGAGGCAAGATTTCTGGAGGAAAGAAAGACATGCATGATACATGCACTCGGCTGATAGTTGCTACACACTGTGATTGTAATAGCATTACAGTAATACGGGAAGTGTTAGCCCAGGCCTTGTGAGCTCAAATCCAGTAACAGGCACCTACACCATCATGTAGAAACAACGTAGGAGTGCCATTGTCATCATGTTGGAAAAGTAATCATTTATTATGAGCCAACTGCTTCATGCATATTAGCTCACTTACACAAGTCATTGAGAGCCTCCACTTGGAGACGTGAAAACAGATTCTGAACAGTCCAAGTCACACAGCTAGTAAGTAATGGAGCTGGAATTCTCTCCTTCCTCTCCAACAAAAGACACCTAAGACACAGGTCTTGCTAGCTGAAACCTCCACCAATATTTATTAAAGACTTACTGGGCTGTGTGTTTTCAATAAAGCACCCTTCCCATGAGAATGAGGTAGAAGGGAAGGTCAAGGAAGACTCCACAAGGAAGGTCACATTTTTGTTGGGTCTTAAAAAGAATGAAATTTACCTTGGGCTGGTGTGTCTTCAGCCCAAGAGGACACAAGGAGGCATATGGATGTGAGCAGCTTGGGTGAATGCAAGATGCAGACTGGGAGAGCGAGGGAAAGAGTGGAAGCTGGACATACTGGCCAAGAGCCAATCTTTGACAAGTTGAGAAGAGCTTTGAGTAGCTTGCTGAAGTGTTGGACTTTGGAGAGTAGGCAGAGCTGAAGATGAGGAAAGGTGAAGAGTTACAATTACACTTCTTTCATGTGTCCCATGCACAGACTAGAGTACACACTTGGAATTCAATGAATAATTGCCAGATTGCATTGAGGACTGTGCTATTGGCTCACAAATAATGTTAATATAATCAACTTTTTTGTTGGTATTAATAATAAGTAGTATTTATGTAGTACCTGTCTCTCAAGTGCCAAACACTTTGAATCTGTTACCTATTATCTCTGCATATTACAATCCAATAAGATAGTTTTTTTTTTCTAGTGTTGTTGTTGTTTATTATTTTGAGATGGTGGGGGGGCGGGGAGGAGCAGAGAGAGAAGGAGAGAAAATCCCAAGCAGGCTCTATGTTGTCAGCACAGAGCCTGATGTGGAGCTCGATCTCACGAACTGCAAAATCGTGACCTGAACCTAAATCCAGAGTTGGATGCTTAACCAACTGAGCTACCCAGGCACCCCAGTAACATTGTTATTATCGCCTACATATTATACATGAAAAAATTAGTTTATAGTGGTTATGTGACCATCTAAGGTCAAATGGTTAACAAGTAGCAAAGCCTAGATTTGAATGCTAGTTTCGGATTCTAATACCTATGTTCTGTCCACTGTGCTATACAGTTTTTCCAGGTGCACTGATGGATTTGTATAAATCTATTCAAAATATTTGCCTCCCTTCTGACTCCAATCCACATTGCCTCTCTTAACCATGACGTGAACAAGCCAAGTGCAAAATGGCAGTTTGGATTGGAAATGAAATATGTGATGGTGAACACAGTGAAGGTAATTGACCCCTATGGGGATCGGAACTATTATTTTGTTCTCAAAACAGCGAAAACAGCAAGTGAAAACAGATGCAGTGAGCCAGAATGTGAACTCAGAGTGAATTAAGGCAAATTCAGGAAGAGAAAGTTCAGCAGTGTTAGAATGAGATAAGGGTGACAGAATGCCAGGTGACTCAAACCCATCACAACATACAGGTGATCCTCTTGTTCTGCAAAAGAGACCATACACCTGAGTGACAGTTTACTACCAAAGAAGAATTGGGGATTTGGGAACAGAAAGAAACTGACTTCAATTGACAAAGAAATAAAGCCATATAAGAGGCTCAAAAAGTTCCCAGAGAAAGTTATGGAAGGCCACGTGCTTATTAATTATTTCTCAGGCCAAACCATGCACAGTGTTGTACATTTAAACACATTTGTTAAACATGTTATACATGTTAAACATATTCGTTTAAAGCCATGCAGTGTGGCTTCCTTCAGAAAGCACAGGGCAGAGAGGCACCCTTTCAGCTACTACCAAAGGATGCTTTTGGCTCCATAGCAGAAAAAGTGAGGTTCAGGATAAATCATTGGCATATTTGAAAAAGTAAGACAATAGGAGAAATCACTATAACATTTAGGAAGGCAAGGGAATTATCTGGATAATTATCTACTCATTTCAATGCTTTTCCTCTTCAGAAGGAAGAGCCTAGGAGAATAAATCTGAAATAAACAAGCCAACAAAACTCTAAAACTGGCTAAAGCAGAAAACCTTAGGAAACTGTCAAGCCTCAGTCACAACTTCGACAAATAACATGATCTGAAAGGACATTAACTTTCTTCATTTTTGTACTAGTATGTTTTACTTAAAATGTGAAAACAAAACAAAAGACCCTCAAAACAAACAAATCTTAGGAAATGTATCTCCAAAGTTAATTGTTTTGATAGGACTTTACTACTCAGAACGACATCATTTGTTTAAAATTTGATTTAAATATAAGCACATTCTTTGATTCCTTTTTGTAAAGGCCATAGAATGCATTCTATTCTGAAGGGGTGGCTTTGCTGCTTTTCAAAAAAAAAAAAAAATTGTTAATATAGAAACATAGATGTTAAAGCTCTCAAGTAGATTCAAAGTCATGTAGGCCCACTTTTAAATTTTTACTGATGAAAAAACTAGCCTAGAGAGATAGTGATTTATATCCTGTCACACTGGCTGTTAGTGGCAGGAGAGACATGGGGACCCGCGTATCCTGAATCCGTGCTCCCTGCTCTATCCACTTCACCGTTTGCTAACAGTTCTGAACTTCAGAGAACCTGTACTCACTAAAGAATGTCCCCTCCCCCCAAAAGCCGGCTACACCTATTATCAACCCCTTTTGAGGCAGAAAGCCAAGATTCTAACCTCCACGTAGTCACAGAATATCTAAAACATAAAGGAGATTATTTGTAAGAACCAGTGAGTGAAGATTACGCTCACAGAAATCCTATTGAGGAAATACCTACTTTAAAGGATTGCTAATTTTCTAATCTTTGAGCTCAGGAGATAGCTTCTCCAAACTCCACCATAACCCTTTAATATAATCATGTGGCCCTAAGCCCACTACTCTGATGACCTAAGAGTGTATAGTTTCTGCTTATACGAACTAATTAATCCAACTAGAAGTCTTTTCAGGTTTTTTTTTTTAATGTTTTTAATGTTTTTATTTATTTTTGAGACAGAGCATAAGCAGGGGAGGGGCAGAGAGAGAGGGAGACACAGAATCTGAAGCAGGCTCCAGGCTCCGAGTGGTCAGCACAGAGACCAACGTGGGGCTTGAACTCACAGACTGGGAGATCATGACCTGAGCTGAAGTCAGACGCTTAACCAACTGAGCCACCCAGGCGCCCCTCAGGTTTTTTTTTTTTTTTTTAAGTTAATTATAAAATCAGGGGTTGATATTTTTCCTCTTTATATCCTGATTAGAGTTTAAAAAGGAAGAGATTTAGGAATTTAAAATTTTCTTACGTACAAATTGGATTTCCAGGTAAAAAAACAAAAACAACACACACACAAAAAAAACAAAAAACATTAAAAATCTCCAACAGAGCTTACCCGGAGCAATGAAAAAGGTTGTTACCTTTAAGTCAGACAGTCTCAAACCATGAGGCCCTCCCACTTCTCTGGTTCTGCTCTCCACCCTCTATCAGTAAGAAAAAACAACTAGCAGTATTCTAGTTTAGCTGGACTGACCACAGCATCCTGAATTCTACATTTCACAGTGTGTGTGGAAAAGAACAGAAGAAGGGGTGCCTAGGGTCACCATCTCCGAGGTGTTCATATGATTTAATAGCATCCTTTTTTTTAGCTTGCATCACTTTCGGTTAAGAATGAGAGCAGGCTAGCAGTAGCCTGTGAAATAATATTTCAAATGAGAAGACAGAAAGAAAGAAGTTCTCATCCAAACTTGATATTTTAACCTTTACTCCAGATATCTCCTCAGAAAAAAAATAACATGGCTCTGTTATTCAGAGCATCCTGCAGGAGATGCTCCGGATACAAAGGTGTAACCATTCCCTTATCAATATCCTAAGACATGAGAGTCCACTCTGCAATTCAATGGTTTCCTAAACTACCAGTTGTTTATGATGCTTTACAAAGGACTTTTTTTTCTCTCAGAAAATTCATAGTCAGCCCAAAGAGTGATTTGAATGTCAGCAGCGAGAGTTCATGAACTGAGGTCTGTCCCTCCTCGTGAGTCACCAAAAGTTCAGGTAATATAACACCTGACAAGTGGTAAACGTTCTCAGGAAACATGTAACTATCAGCCAGCCATTCAACATGTAAGCAATCTGTTTGTTTTGAATTAAAGAAAAACTTCCCTTGAGTCATTCCTCATAAACAGAACAGCAGACATTAAAGGAAACTGTGAATAATCTGCTTTGACTTGGAAAAGACATTGAGAAAAGGCCAAAGAGATTTTTTTTTTCTTTAATTGGTGTTCCAAGCTGATTTGAAACAGGCCAACTGCTTTTAAACATACATGTTAATAGACTGGTTCTCTACAATCTTGAATTCAATAATCCAACTGGTTTACCAGCTTCCTAGTAGACTTATAAACCTTGGATATCATATAGCTTAATCTGTCATTCAAAGAATGAATCTATTCTATAGGATCAATGGACCCTCAAGCTTTTGCGTGAATATCATGAGTAAACAGAAGCTTAGTTCATCCCAGGCTCATTTGTTGTATGGTTGGTTAAATTGAATTGTCAGAAAGTTTAGAAAATTCTTACAAATATTAAATCAAAATATAACTCCTTGAAATACACACATACTGACCCCAGATAAACTCTCTGGAGATTATTCTCCAAGATAGCTCTACATCTTTTACATGATGGGTTTTCAAGTATTTGAAGACAAGTTTCGCTCTCTAAATAAATCTTTTCTTCTCTATAAAATGTGTCTTTTGGGAACCCTTTGGTTATATTATCCAGAGCTTTCTTTATCATATTACGCTTTCCTTGTCCTGCGATAATTTGTAAAATAATGCACCAAAATGTAACACAACTCTCTAATAGTGCTTTAATCCTTTAAGCCTTAAGTAAAGATATTTAAAAGAACATCTGGTACTTTATAAGCACTCAATAAATGCTTGCTATTCATCAGTTCCACCAATTTTGAAATGGTCACTGCTTTCGGAATTGTGGATGGAGCAGTAAACAGAATAAACCAAAATCCTTCCCTCTTGCAACTAACTCTTTATTATTTGACTTACTGGAACATTGGTTCAAATAAACCCAGGATTGTTGGCAATGTAGTTTAAATGCACAGAATCAGAAACCAGAAGACTAATATCCAACTGGATATTCCTTGGTCAGGTGATCGTTCATACACTTGAGATCATTTGCATTTCCTACTTCTTAGAATTGCTGAAAGATAAATGAGAGTATGATCTCTTCTAGCTGTAAATATCTAGAATAATTTGTAAAGTCCTTCACTACCTGGCTCTGATCTTCTCTCTCCTCTCCGCAGATTTAAATTGCCACTTTCTACCTTTGTTTCCTAATACCTACCTAATCTTTCCAGTATCCTGTCTGTTTGCATGCCTCTCCACCCTTGCTAGTCCCTCACCATGGAATACACTTCCACAATTTTCCATCCTGAACAATTCTTAATCTTTTCCAATTCAGCGCAAAATACTAAATTATCTTCAAAGTCTTCCTTGATTCGTCTCCATTCCTCCACGCAGAATTTGAAGCTTAGTCCTCTGTGTCTACATTATGTGATTTATATTTCAATGATAATGTTGGTCTTCTCAGATCATAATATTTCTTTGCTTCTCTGTCTACAGCAGAAGAACCTAAGTTTCTTGAAGTCAGAAACAGTGTCATACCCACTGTTTTAAATCTGGAGTTCGGAAAAAATGATGACTCATTTTAAGTAGGCAATAATATTCCTGAGAAAATCTAGTGAAAACACTTTGAAACTTGTAAGTCAATAATATAAAGTATTATGTATAAGGGAAAGTATGATTATATAAATATTTATATAATTTATGGCATCCACCATTTGATTTACATGTCCAATGAAGTTGATTTTAAGTGCATATATTTAATGGACAGCATTGATTTAGGAAGCAAATGCATATTGGTGGGAAAAAAGTGAAACCAATTTTATAGAATCACCCTTATAATTGTCTCAGTTTAAATAATTTCAACTAAAAAGTACTTAATATAATTCAAAGATTTACTCTGAAGTATTTTAGTAAGCTAATTTAAGGATATACTAAGGGGGGTAATTTTTTTCAATAAATTCAAATTTTATTTATTTGATTATTTGTATTGTTTGGAGATCCAAAAATTATTTGTATTGTTTATGAAATCCAAAAAAAATTAATATCATTCAAATAAACAATAATTGGAATTAAAGTGAATAGCAAAAAACATAGTACAGATAGTTAGATACTTCTAATAGGTTAAATTAAACATCACCCATAAGATAAAATATCAATCATAAGATAAGCATTTCAGATGAATTTCCATTGATAATAACCTTTATTGTAATAAATCTTCAAATTAAACAGAAACATGATCAAAAATTTCAAAATGCCAAGCTATTTATTAATTTAGACTTTCAATTCATTTTATTATCAATAAAAGGATAACATAGAAAAAGTATGAATAATTAAAAATTCTTAAAGTGTACCAATACTTTTTTTTTAAGTGGAAGTATACAGCCTAATAACCACAACATAAGTCCTGACACGAGTTGAGAAGGAAAAGAGAAGAAAATATTTCGGTAATTTTTGCATACACCTTGGCCATCACTCTTCCCAAGTGAAATCATCCTATGCTAGCCATGTGACCCTGGATTTCTTTCCCCAACAGAATCTAGAGTTAAGTTCAATGCCCTGAGGTGCACCAAAGCCCTTCAGTTATGCATACCCTAATGAAATACACATCAATCTCTGCTTTTCTTTGATAATATAGGTGATCTTCTCTGCCGTTTTTATCTTCAGCTCAGATTCCTTCTGCCCAAATATCACCAAAGGCTTTAATTCCCCGGGCAGATCCAAACTCACTTCCTTTTCCATTCATTTCCTACTGGTGAATGGGGTTCTCAAAGCAAAGTACTGAGATTCATTTGTCTAGACTCACATCCCAGAGTTCTCTCAGGGCAGATAACCAATTCGGAGTTTTCCCTGTGGCAAGGGTGGCATTGTGATTTATAAGAAATACACATTTATTTGTCCCATTTCTGGCACAGGGTTCCTAAACCTCTCGGAATTCCCTCAGTGATGAGAAGGATAAAGGTGTCTTCTGTTGTGTTAATAAGGTGACTTTCGGACTGCACCTAAAGATGGGGGCTGGTTGCCAAGAGAACCAACAACTAAAAAGTTGCAACTTTCAGTCCCGGCCCCATGACTGCTGGGGGAAGAAAGAGGGGCTGGAAGTTGCATCAGTTACCAATGGCCAATGATTTAATTAATTATGCCTATGTAATGAACCCTCAATAAAAACCCAGAAGGGTAGAGTTTGGAGGGCTTCCAGTGGTGCCCTTGTAGAGGTATGGAAGCTCAGCGCCCCCTCCCCATTTACCTTGCCTATGCATCTTTTCATCTGACTATTAATCCTTTAATATCCTCCATGAACCACTCTAGCAAATTAATCAAACACAAGACAGGGGTCCGGGGAACTTCTGATTTGTAGCCAGTTGGTCAGAAGCACAGGTGACAACCTGGGCTAGCAGTTGGCAACCCAAGCAGAGAGTAGTCTTAGGGGACTGAGCCCTTTACCTGTAGGATCTGACACTATCTCTGGGCGGATAGGGTCAGAACTGAGTTACTTGTTGGTGTGGAGAAACCACTCACATACATATTAGAATTGGTGACCAGAATCTTAGCAGGTAAAGAATTCAATATGCTACTGCCTCTTTAAGTCACTTTAAGGCAGAGACAATACCAGGAATAGGGAATTTTAAGGGAAGCCATGATTTTATGACTGGCTGTATACATGTGGAACTGCTTTGTTTTTTTTTTTGTTTTGTTTTGTTTTTTTATTTTTATTTTTTCAACGTTTATTTATTTTTGGGACAGAGAGAGACAGAGCATGAACGGGGGAGGGGCAGAGAGAGAGGGAGACACAGAATCGGAAACAGGCTCCAGGCTCTGAGCCATCAGCCCAGAGCCCGACGCGGGGCTCGAACTCACGGACCGCGAGATCGTGACCTGGCTGAGGTCGGACGCTTAACCGACTGCACCACCCAGGCGCCCCTGAAACTGCTTTGTTTTAAGGCCATATATCAGAAACAAAAATTCCAGGGAAGTTATTAACAAAGTAACATTTTTAAAGCCTGAGAATTTGAATTTATTTTAAAGAAAAGTCTAAACGTGTTGAGGATAAAATACCAAAGTTATATACTTCAGCAAATAGGACAATAAGGACTCTCTTCAATTTTCCTAGAGCTGATTGCTTTAAGAGCTTAAATATTATTACATGCTAGGTTTACATCAGCGTGATGATTAATTTTGTGTCTACTTGACTGAGCCACACAGTGCCCAGATATCCGGGCAAACATTATTTGGCTGTGTCTGGGAGGGTGTTTCTGGATGAAATCAGTATTTGAATTGGTGGACTGAGTAAAGCTGATTTTCCTTTCTGAAGTGAGTGGACTTTATCCAATCACTTGGAGGCTTGAATAGGACAAAATGGCTAATAAATGGGGATTCTTCCACTAATAAATGGGGATTCTTCTTGCCTGCCTTTTGAGCTGGGTTTTTTTTCCCAGCTTCAGACTCAAATAGAAACATGGGCTCTTCCTTGGTCTCAAGCCTTCTGGCTTTCATACTAGAAACTACACCATACTATAATCAGGTAAGCCAATGTCTTATCATAGATCTTTAGCTCTATCTTCTATGTGTTTATCTATCATCAATTTATATCTCCTACTGGCTCGGTTTTTCTGGAGAATCCTAATACTGATACAGTGTTGTCATCTTCACTTAATCTTTCTAGGCATTATTTTCCTTATCTGTAAAATAAGGGGTTTTGATTAATTCTAAGCTTCTTATGGCCATAATTCTATTCCATAGTTTTCTAATTTGACTGTCAAGTCAAACGATCCTTTTCTCTGGCTTTCATTAAATGAGGACTTACCGTATCCTGACACAGAGCTGGCGGCTGTTCTGTGCATTTACTAATTTCATCTCCCAAGAACCTGAGATTTTATTATTTTATATGATTGCAGGCGAAGACAGAGATGCATTTAGCAATTTGCCCACGATTCCAAAGCTTGGAAAAGGCAGAGCCAGGAGAAGAACTCAGCTATGTTGCCTTGGAAAGGTTCTTTTAAATAACACCAAACGAAATGAAAAAAACAACTTGAAAATACAAAAAAGTAAGAAGTGGTGTAGTTGGCCAAGAACTTCTCGATACTTCAACACAACTCCTCGGAACTTAACTTTTCCTCTTGATAAATGCAAATTCTGCTCACTGAACGTTTTACTCAAAAGAAATGTTCAGTTTCACTTAAGTGACTACCATTTTCATGCCCAAACACTGGTCCTTCAAGCTCTGTTCCCCATTTTCACATGATAATAAAGAGGTTCTGCCTATTAAAAGGAAAAAGTTTCTGTGACTTCAGGCAAATACTTTATTCTCATGCCTTTACTTTCCCTTCTTCCTGAAAATGTACCCTTGTCACCAGTTAACCAAAGCATTGGTTAAGTAATGAACTGAAATACATGTACACATTCTTACTCTCTCGTTCTTTCTAACACTCTCTCTCACACACACATGCACACATACAACTGTGAAGTCTTACATAACATTCTATTTTTCTTCTTTTAAACACAGTGTTTAAAATTATTATTCTTATAGGGTCGCATGAGTGACTCGGTTGCATAAGCATCCAACTTCAGCTCCGATCATGATCTCACAGTTCGTGGGTTCAAGCCTCACATCGGGCTCTGTGCTGACAGCTCAGAGCCTGGAGCCTGCTTTAGATTCTCTGTCTCCCTCTCTCTCTGCCCCACTCTTGCTCACGCTGTTTCTCTCTCTCTCTTTCTCTCTCTCTCTCTCAAAAATAAACATTAAAAAAATTTTTTTAATTACTGTTCTTACACATTATCCCAAATTTCCCAGCACTTCCTTTGGCATGCATTCTATTTTAAGCAGATCTACCTATCTAATTTTGTTTGGGCGGGGGGGTGGGGGGTTACTAGTAGTATTCACTATATTTTTTAGCTATTTGGGGAAGTGAGAAGAAAATTGTTTGAAAAGACACCTATACTCATCAATATCTAGGAAACAGCAATGGCTAATATTTGTTGTACCAGGCTTATTATAATGGCCAGGGCTTACTATACAGTCCAGTAACTACTTTTATTATTTCTATATTATAGTTGAGAAAAGTGGAGCTTAGCAAGGTCACGTAATGAATATTATATCACACAGGAGCTGCAATTTCACCAGTTAGAAATTACACCTAAAATTAAGGAGCTGTAGTTTTACATCAGTCCATGACGCAGAAAAATTACTAATTTTACAATAGCCTGATCATGTGGTTTATGTTAATCCTGTAATTACTGCATATAGAACAAGGATCCTCACAGAATTATTGACCTCTTTTCTATTAAGTAAAATGTTGAGTAAATCAAATGTTTTTAGCTATTTCTTCCCTGATTAAAATACAATTTCTTATTACAAAGTGTTCTAGAGGGATACAAATTTAGGAAACTAATTATAGATATCAAATTCTGCTTCTGCTCAGAGTCTGTAATGGAAAGGAAGCCCAACTCAGCTTAAGCCCTCTCTTATTTTCCAGGATTCCTTACAATTCTAAATAGAATCCATCATTTGATAGGCCATGGGGAATAATATCCTTTCAGCTGGTCTGAGAAATTCTTCCATGAAATAGTTTGCTTTGGGTTTGGAAATCCCCTCACTCCCTGCCTCTGATTTTTAAGAGGTTTGGGACAACAGGAAGAACATTAGGGAAAAACCTGAAACACCATTAACCTTTTGTATCTATCAAAGCTTCTACTTACACATTTAAACACGATCACTTTCCCCGAAAGGTGTAAGGGGGGTGCAAACTTCTCCAGGGGGCACGAGGGTGCCAAGAGGGTTGAGTGGCAGTTTGCTTGGCTCTGTGACAATGAATTGTACACAGACACTCCCCACCTTGCTTCCGAGCAGGGCAATGGACCCAGTTCAAACAAAGCAGTTACACACACCCATACCTGTGGGTTGCCAGCACCTTCCAGGGTGGGTTCCTGGCTGCCAGACAAAACTCTGATGGAAGGTTCATTTAATAAATGCTTCCAAGTCAAAAAGCCATTTTTACTGAGCTAGTTTCAAGCAAATCCCTGCCAAGGCTTAAATTCCCCATCTCACACTGCCATCTACTGTCTAATGCCCTGTGTTCTGAAAAAAGAAGGAAGGGCACACCAAGCGTTTCAGGAGTCCTGAGCATTATTCATGGACTCTCTTAGAGTCCAATTTTAACGGTAATCGAGTCTGATTGCTTTTATGCTCACCAACAGCACTACTTTTCACCGTGCAGAGCCATATAAAATGCATGTAGACCAAAGCCACATGATTTGATCTCATGTGGGGAAGAAAAGTCTTAGTCCTTATTTTAAAAATAATTAGGGGGCGCCTGAGTGGCGCAGTCGGTTAGGCGTCCGACTTCAGCCAGGTCACGATCTCGCGGTCCGTGAGTTCGAGCCCCGCGTCAGGCTCTGGGCTGATGGCTCAGAGCCTGGAGCCTGTTTCCGATTCTGTGTCTCCCTCTCTCTCTGCCCCTCCCCCGTTCATGCTCTGTCTCTCTCTGTCCCAAAAATAAATAAACGTTGAAAAAAAAAATAATTAGAACCACCAAATAACATCCAGGGACAAAGTCCCAAGAGATTCTGACTGAGAATCACTGCCTTATTGTTTCAATTGTAGAAAAACAAAGCTGTCTGGAACTGACTGCACTTCATTAGCATTAATGTGGCCCTCAAGGTTGAACCATACTAGAACTTGGCAACTAATGAGAGTCTGCACATAAATGGCTAGGACTAGGCAAGGTTAGGATTGCCATCAAAGTCTAAGAGTGCATTCGTCCATTGTAGACTACTGATCCATTGGGGGCTTCCCTACATCCTTTTCCCAAAGACTTGACTCTTTTACTCTTAGATCAGTTGGCCCAAGACCAGATGCATCATTCTCTCCTTCATAGAGGTAGTTCCCAATCACTGCCACAAAAAAGCATTTCGCAGATATAACTGTATTATTCACTCACAAATCTGTCATGCACCATCTCTTAGCTGTTGTTGTTGTTGCTGTTTCTTTTGTTTGTTTCTTATAAGAAGCAACATGAAGTCATAGAACAAGTTCTGTAACAGGAGACCAAAGAGATAGTCTTCATCATGGCTTTGCTATTTGGCATAGGGATTCATGACTTTGGGAAAGGCACTTGATACTTGATATTTGCAATTCTCAGCCTCAATTCTACTATTTGAAAATGAAGATAATAATTCTTTCCCTTTCTACATCATAGGTTGAAAGAAGATAATTTAAATAAGCTATACAAAAGCAAGCCATAATTAAATTGATATCATAACTTGGTTTCTCATGTATATTTATCCATTCAATTTAAGTGTTACTTCAATTCCACTCTGGGATCTAGGGCTGTGTCTTGCATATTGGTGTTTCTAAAACATTTATGGAATGATTGATTCACAAATTGATATTTTCTGGAATTTCCTAAGAAATTCCAACTGTCTTTATGGAAGCACTTGTGCCCTCCAGAGAGCATTAACATTAATTTTCAACCTTAAATCATGTCCTAGTAAATAGTAAATGCTCACATAAGGGCAGAGTAAGATGTTTTTCACTGAAATATTTCCCATACTTTCACTATTCTAATTTTCAAAAACTACTTAACTGTTTTTGAGAAGGTATACAAAATAGAACAATACAATAACTCTATTTTCTTTGAGTTGGAAAACAGCAAGCCTTTCCTCTCTGAAAAATCACAACTGAGCAATAAAGGAAAAGTCAGAATTTCCCGAGTGATAAAATTTAAAAATTTTTAGGCCACCCATTACAAAGCAAACAATTATAAAAATCTTAAAACCAACTCATAAATACATTTTGAAATAACACTATATATTAAAGAACAAAAACAGTGTGTGTGTGTGTGTGTGTGTGTGTGTGTGTGTGTGTGCTGGATATTCTGGAAAGTAAGGAATCTGTGTTGATGTATACAAATGTGTGTATTCCCATTTTGATTATAGCTACATATTCTCAAGATGTTATGGGTTACAGTTATAGTAACGAACCCTGAAGTTGACAAAGTAAAGAAATGGCCTTGAAAGGGTTCACATTCATGTCACTGACTTATCCTTATTCTACTTGTTGACTTATCCTTATCCTATTTGCTGAAAATATCTGCTACTAAATGTTTTCTAAATTTCTACTGCTTTTCTTTTAAACTAGTGATTTCTGCTCTCCTTGCCACTAATTAAGTCTGTATATGACACAAAAGGTCTCACCTCCAAGACCCTGGTGACACGAAAGAGAGGGGAGAAAACAGGAAGTTAGGAGGCGGTCAGGACAGGACATGAAGGATTATTCTGGCTGCAAGCTTGCCCCTAAAGAGGCCAGCTAGTGATCTCACATCACGCCATTCCACAGGCTGTGCAACTGTCAGACTCAACCCGGTGCCTCAGGAACCACAGCTAAGGTAGGTTTGACTCCAGATTTGGTACATGCAAATGGAGGAGATCTGCATTGGGGAAGTTGGGGGACCAACATCTAGACCAGTGGTTCTTCAACATATGGACATCACAGTCTCTGGGAGAATTTATTAAGACACGGACTGCTGAGCCCCACCCCTGGAGTCTCTGACTCAATAGGTCTGGGGAGGGGCCTAGGATTTGCATTTCTAACAGCTTCCCAGGTGCTGACTCCTAGAGCACACTCTGGGTACCACTGATAAGGTAAAGCCACTTTGGTGACCTCTGCCCATGAAAATAGGTTGGACTATGTCACCGTTATTCTGACTCTTTGTGAAATGTCTCAGCAAAGTACTCCTTCTTTTTCCTATTTAACCTGTGCGTAGCAGTTAGTCATTGTCATTTACTCTGAACCATAAACCACGATGAAAACGATAATGATGTTCAACCTGTAGAGTAGAACCAGAAGGGAGAAACAAGAAGTTAGGAACAGGTCTTTTTTTATTTATCTTGGCTTTCTTCCTTACTTTATTACATTTTAATTATCTTTTGCCTCTCTATTTCCCTTCTTTAAAAGAGAGAGAGACAGAGACAGAGATTCTGTCTTTTATTTCTAAGGCAGATCAATGAAGTTTATAGAGTACAAAAATGGGTGAGTATATAGATGAATGAAATTATCAACTGAAGTTCTAAGTATGCTAGAAAAACAAGCATAGATGCATTCTGGAGGAAGTTTCAAACATTTGTTGAGTACTGACTATGCATCAGGTGCTGTGCTAAGAACCAGGGATACAGTGATGAAAAAAACAGATGCAGTTTAGTTTGTAGCCTAGTGGAGAAGAGAGTCATTAAAGACATAATTATCAATGTTTAAAATAGATTGTGAAGAAGAAATGCAGGGGGCATGGAAACACAGGTATTCATTCCAGTGCAGGCAACAATGAAATATTTCTCTGAGTTCTGAACAATAAGTTCTGAACAAGAGAAAAAGAGTAACAGTGCAAGGAACAGGAGCATGTTTTCTGTAAGTGGTATTTATCGTCTCAAATCATGTTAAAGCATGGATTACTTCAAATGCCCTAATTATATGCTCAGGATCAGATACATCTCTTGCTAAGAGTATTGTAGTAAAATAAAAGCATAATGAGTTTAATTCTATCAGCACTTTGGCTGTTGCTGGTACAACTTAAATATTTATTAAAACCAAGCAGATGCTGGTTTCAGGGAACATTTTTGGCAAAAAGGCCATATTAAGAATAATAATGTGATAATCCGCCATAAAAAAAAAAAACTTGACTTATTATAAAAAGAAAAATTGCAGTAAGTATTGGCTTATTAAAAACTCATGTTATTCAAACGAATTTATTCTCCGGAGAGCTGGATGTTCTATTATTTCCAAATGAACATAGTTGATAGCTTGCACCTGGTTAATTCAAAGCTGATTAAAAAGCAGAAAAATATGTATCTGGAATTTTAAAGTTTACTGTATGTTACTATTCTTCTTTTATATCTTCTCAGATCTTTAGCAATTGTCCCATAACATATTATGTAAAAATAAACAAATAATTTGACCCGTCTGCAGAAGCCTATGAACGGGAATAAATTTTAGACTCTAGTTATTTGTAAGATTATTCATTGAACACTTTGAACAAAGCACGTGGTTAGCCACTGGTGAATGAAGGTAGCATTTAAGGTGTAAGCAAAGTATGCAAAAGCACAAAAAGTTAGAAAAAGCATCATATACTTAAGGAATTAGTATGGCCCAAAAGCCAAGATTGGTGTGGGTAAGCAGTGGGTTGTTAACTGAGGAAAATAGCCCAGAGAGGGTAGTAAAGGCCCCATTGTGGGGTATATTACAAGCCATAATTCATAGTTTGTTTTTTCCCAAGAACAGACTCTGAGACAAGGCCTTGGCTACAGGTAGTTTATTTAAGAGTTGATTTCAGGGGCGCCTGGGTGGCGCAGTCGGTTAAGCGTCCGACTTCAGCCAGGTCACGATCTCGCGGTCCGTGAGTTCGAGCCCCGCGTCAGGCTCTGGGCTGATGGCTCAGAGCCTGGAGCCTGTTTCCGATTCCGTGTCTCCCTCTCTCTCTGCCCCTCCCCCGTTCATGCTCTGTCTCTCTCTGTCCCAAAAATAAATAAACGTTAAAAAAAAAATTTAAAAAAAAAAGAGTTGATTTCAGGATGCACAAGTGAGGAAGAGATGTGGAAATAAGAAAATCCAGAAAAATATGCCTTAATGAGCTGGGTATACCTATGGGCAATAGGTATACCATGGGGAATGGTAGCCTCTAGTGACCTGAGAATCATTTCACTGAAGACCATGTTCATCCATTGATCCATCCCTCACTGTTTGAGGGTCGCACCAGAGAGTTGAGCTCTGAGCAAGCTTTGAGCTTTGAGGGTACCAGAGAAAGCCCTCACATAGAAAGAAAGAGAGAGAGATCACATACCTGATATGGGAAGCTATCAGAAGTTTACAGTTGCCAGAAACTGTCCCCAACTGCAGGCAACTCAGATGGGCAAACAAAGACATGGAGTGGGTTGGGTACTAATAATGCTGCTACACCGTGTTACTGTTTTAATATTAAAGGGTTTTAAACAATGAAGGGACACAAGCAGAATTGTGATTTGGCAAGTTTATTCAGGCTACTGTGAGGGGAATAGATTGAAGCTGATTAAGATCGGAGATAATGACCACTCAAATCCAAACAAATAAAATAATTCTAGTTAGAAGGAAGTAGAAGATTCATGAGTGATGTTCGGATCAGAATGGACATAACATAAAGGTTGATTATTTGGATGATGAGGGATAAGCAGAAGTTAGGAATGACACCGAGATTTCTGGCTCCTGCAATGGATGGACAGTGATGTCATTCATTAAAATAACACAAGCTGATCAGTGGGGTTCTCAGATTAGAACAAGATAATATATCCATTTATCCCTATCACTTATTGATCCAGTAATAATTGTTTAAATCCTGCAGCAGTGAAAAATATAGGTAATATAAATATTACTTTCCTGGAACTTACATCCAGTTGGAAATAAAATGAAGACAAAGGAAGCAAATAAATATAAATAAACACAACAATTTGAGATATGGATAAATGGCATAAAGACCGTAGAACAGGAAGATGTGACAGAGAGTAATGAGGGTTGGTTGAGCTCCTTTGGAAAGAGTGCTCAGGAGACATGTGTCTGGAGAGGGGACCTCTGGACCAAGATCTGAATGATGACACAACTAGGAAGAAACTGTTACGGACAAAGGGAGGGGCAAGAGCCTTGGTAGAAGGAAAGCCTGGATCATTCAAGGAGAGGAAGGAGACCATATCTGTAAAGCATTAGGGAAAGCAGAGGAGCTTGGTACAAAGAGACTGAGAAGGAGTCACAGGGACAGATCATGTAAGGCCTGTAGGACTTGAAAAAGAAATTAGATTTTTATTCCCAGAATAATGAAATAGTCAGTGGCTTTCAAGCAGAGGAATCATGTGATCTGATTTATGTTTGCCAAAGATCTCTCTGGATGCTTTGTAAAGGATGGACTTTTAGACCAGCAAAGTAGAATCCTGGGAGATTGGTGACCTCTTAATAATGATAATTAGCTCTAACATAGCTAAGGCACTGCCCTAAGTATCTTATATGGATTAATTCATTTAAACCACATAGCAACTCTACAAAATACGTACCATTTTAGTCCTGCAGACATGCTTAGTACTTGCCCGATGTCAGGAGGTATTCTGGCTCCAAACCCCATGTTCTTAAAGACTGTGAACCATGTCAACAGAGATGTGAGGCACAGTGTATGTCCAGGCAAAAGGTGATAGAGCCAGTTGGGCAATAAGAGATTAAAATCAAAGCCAATTCAGAAAGAAAAAAATCTATGATAGAAAAAAGTCCGATCTAATGTGAGGTTAATCTCATAAACACCTAATGTCTTCCTTAGTCCTGGTAGGTATGGGTTGGTACACTTTGCTGATTTGGGGGTAGATAATTACACTGGAAGAACTTTTGTGAATTTGAATTTTTAATGAGGGAAAAAGTAAAACATTTAAAAATGTATTTGACAAGTTTTGACATGTACTGTATACACCACAATCTTGTAGTTTGGAGAGAAGAGAGAAACTAGTTACATAGTGAACACAGTCATTATTCTTCAGAAATTGGGCCTGATGGGGAGATGGTGATGTAAACCAGTTAATTACAGCTGAATGGTTAACAACAGGTTCTTGGAGGTCAGAAAGACCCTGATTTGTACTCTTTACCAATTTCTGTGCTATAAATACTCTCACCATGACTGATTTCAAGCGGCCAATATTTCATTAATCAATTCACAGAATTCCTGAAAATTTAATCAATCAGGTCCCCCAAGCCAATGCAAACCAGTTCCAGCACTTTCAGTGCAGGTGAAAGATATGGCACAAAGGTGTGGATCAAGGTGGGACCGTAGAAGGAAGCCCGACTGACCGTATCCAAGAAAGCCACACAACACTTCAATAAGGTACTGGCATTTGAGTTGAGCCCTAAAGAAGGGAGGAGATCTCTCACTGTCCCAGCTTATGGATGGCCCATTGCAGCTCCACTTTATATATTGTCTATGGCGACTTCCACACTGCAATAGCAGAGATGACCATACGGACCACAAAGACTAAATATTCCCTCTTTGGCTTGTTATAGAAAACGTTGACCAATCCCTACATTAAATTGATACCTACGGAACTCAGTTGTGTCTTTAATATTGCCCAGTTATGAACCCAAATCCCCCATCGTGGTCCATTCGTTCTCAACCTCTCCCAGCCAACCCTTTTAATAAATTCTCTTTGATCTTCACCCTCTCACACAACCTCCCCCATCTTCACTCTTCACTGATGACCAGGTTTGAGGTTTCACTTTAGAAATTGAATCACTCAGAGAACATCCACATCTGCTCACCAGCTACATTGTCTTGGCATATCCTTTGCTTTTCCTTCTGCTACCATGAGTGAATTATCAATGACCCCACCTAGAGCCAACCCCTCCATTTTGTACTCCAGATACCCTTCCCTCAAGCCCACTCAAAGTCATTGTTCTAGATTCTACCCTCTCTCTTTCCTGAATCATCAAGTCTTCCCTCTCTGCTGAATTATTTCCCTCTCCACTAAACATGCAAACATGCTGGTATGCCCAGCTTCATAAAACACTGTTCTCCTTAGTCCCCCTTCAGGAGTCAACTCTTTCTCTGATCACTTTACCGTAAATACTTCCAAAGAATTGTCTGTATTTTCTGTCCCTAAATTGCCCCTTCCTATTCTCTGGCATAGTCACTGCACTCAAGTTTTATCAGTCCCTTGTCTATTCTACCAAAATGGCTCAGGGTCTAACACAATCTCCACACTCTGAAACCAGCAGCCAATTCTCAGCATTTATCTAATGAGATGATACAGTTAATCAACCCCAATTCCCTACAACATTTTCTTCACTTGACTTCTAATTCACCACACTCATTTGACTTTCATTTTTGTCTGCATTGAAGAGCTCATTGACAACATATATTTTCACCTTCGTTGCCACAGTTAGAAGAGAAAGAACAGAGGTACACTTAATACGGAACTTATTCATTAGCCCCAAGTGATAGCTAAAGGCATTGTGACCCAGAACAAAGGTTTAGGTCCCATAGTAGCTTGAACAGATCAAAAGAGAGAGAGAATCGATCCACTACTGACAAATAGGAGCACGACAAAGTAGAAAGAACTTCTGCATCAGCATCTGATTCCATGTTCACAATGCAAAACATGCTTTAGTCTCAGCAAAACATCATCTGCCATGATGGATCAGTCTTAACAATCCAAGTACTATCGCTTTCATAGTTTTGTACTGATTTGATTCAGAGTTTTATGGTTTTTATTTATTATTTATAATGTTTATGATTTTATAGGCACATAAGAACTATAGGAACAAAAAAATGTGTAACTTTTTAAAAACTTATACAAATGTAATATTACACTAAAACTAATTCTAAGTCAGTAATAGGAATCTGCTAGAATTTTTGTTAACTGATTATACACATTCCCAAATTGGAGAGAAACTCAGTTCATCTGGACTATCAGTTGTTAAGTTTATATGTTCACCATTGTACACAGTACACTAATGCACAGAAGGAAACATATCTTGGGGCGAGTGGGTGGTTTAGTCAGTTAAATGTCCAATTCTTGATTTCAGCTCAGGTCATGATCCCATGGTTCGTGAGATCGAGCCCTGTGTCACGCTTTGTGCTGACAGCACCGACCCTGCTTGGGATTTTCTCTCTCCCTCTCTCTGCCCCTGCCTCCCCTTCAAAATAAATAAATAAACATAAAAAAAGAAACATATCTTAACACAGTCTCATATCTCATTCTCTATTCCTCACACAAACTCAGGAAAAGAATTTTCATCTTATATATATATATATATATATATATATATATATATATATATATATTCTATAATATATATATATATTTTAGATGAAATATATATATTTAGTGTTTAATATTACTTATACTCACCTTTATCTTCTTTTAGTAACAGTTAATTAAAATGTTCACATTCAATTGTGAGAGCCAGGATTGCAACAGCAAACTCCATGAAAATCATTGGTTATTGAACGGTCAAAAAAGCAACATCACTAATATTAATGACACAACAAATATAAAAAGCTGAGCTAAATGTGCCTTTGAGTGCCGTCTTTATAGGAAATAACCTTTGCAGTTCAACTGTATGGTGTGCTGGGATGACATAGTTATTAAACACCAGTTAAGTTGCCCAACTGGATGTAAAAAAATGGTTTCATATTCACTCTTAGGGACATTTCAAGATTTTTCAAAAATTATCTAATATGTCTTAAATACAACAATAGAAGGAATCAATAAGTATTTCATGTAGGCAAGTGACCCATTTAGTCCCTTTAGTCCCTTTTAATTTGCTGGAAAAACCTTAATTCCTTCTCTCACTCTCCTAGCTTTTTACTTCTTCCTCAGTTTCCCACCTCCCTGTGCCTTGAGGGCATCACCAATCACACATCAGGCACCATGGAAGGGGTTCCATGGTCACAACAGCACTTCAGTATTTCCACCTGAGTCAGAAAAAGCATGACTCATTCACAGTGTTGGTAGTCACTCCACCCTCACTAGGACTTTGCAGCTTCCAGAAATTCCTCCCAACAAAGCAAATAAACCAGATAAAACAAAATTAAGAGACTATACATCTGCTCAGTGATGATTGAAAGTTATCACACAAGGCGAAGTTAAATTCGATGCTTATAACATCTGATCTGTCCAGCGTTACTGATTTAACCATCTAAAGGCTCCTCAAAAATATCCATTTTTCTCTGCTATCGTGCCAAACTCTAGACCAAACTAGCTCGAGTTCTCACTTCTCTCCTGAAAAACTGCAATGTCACATCAGCTGGCCTCCCTGCAACCGCCCTTGCCCATTCCCTCCCCACCTGCCATTTATTCTCTTCTTCCCAGCCAGAGAGACTTAAAAAAACCAGATCTGATTGTGTCACTCCACTGCTTAAAGTTCTTGAGTGGTTTCCTGTTAGTCTTGGAACTTCTTTCACATGACTTATAAGTCTCTGTCTCCTGATTTTTTTTTTTTTTTTTTTTTGAGAGACAGAGAGCACACAAGCATGGGAGGGGCAGAGAGAGGGAGACAGAGGATCTGAAGATGGCTCTGTGCTGACAGCAGGGAGCCCAACGCGAGGCTCGAACTCACAAACCACAAGATCATTACCTGAGCCCAAGTCAGAGGCTCAACCGACAGAGCCACCCAGACGTCCCTCTCCTGACTCTTTCATTCATGTTCTATCACTCTCTCTCTCACCCTCCATTCTCCTGCCTCCGTATCTAATTTTCCTTTTCTCAAACCTTCCTTGCAGCTTCCTACCTTGCACTGTTTCTTCAGTACAGTGAGCTCTTCCTCTTTTTCTTTTTTTAAAGTTTATTTATTTTTGAAAGAGAGAGAGAGAGAGAATGTGAGCAGGGGAGGGGCAGACAGAGAGGAAGACACAGAATCTGAAGCACATTCCAGGCTCTGGGCTGTCAGCGCAGAGCCCGACGTGGGGCTCGAACTCACAGACTGCCAGATCGTGACCTGAGCCAAAGTCGGACGCTCAACCGACTGAGCCACCCCGGCACCCCTCTTCCTCCTTTTCTTTACTTTTAGTGACTTACTCCTCCTCTTCCACATTTCAACTCAAGATAAAGCTCTTGGCACAACTCAAATAGTATTGGAAAGACAAAATGCAGTAAATACCTTTTGAATGGCTGACCAAATTTAGCAACACTAACAAAAGAGGAAAGTAGAAGAACTGAAATTCACTTTTACCCACACTCAGATTTTCACAA
The DNA here is from genome assembly GCF_028749965.1 of Puma concolor. NCBI lineage: Eukaryota > Metazoa > Chordata > Mammalia > Carnivora > Felidae > Puma > Puma concolor. Next base: position 20,259,820 of record NC_141671.1, read on the forward strand.
GCAACAGCTTAGGAAGGGAAGGTGTAAGGAGGCAGCTAGACAGCATCGAGTAGCAGGAGGGGAAGAGAGAAGACACATAAATCAAGGACATGCCAGATGCAAAGGCAAGTGTGGTTGGACATATGGTTTTGCTGCCCTAAAATTACATGCTTTATAATTAGGCATCAGTGTATTCCCGAGCCAAAGTAACTCAGAGAGAAAAGTCCTTCCTGGCTTTACACCCATAAACGTAGTGATGTATGAATATGGCTTGTCTATTAACTGGCTCCAGGGAGCTGCGTTTCTTTACAGATCAGACCCAGAGCCACTGCTGGTCTGATGTAGATCGTCTGTATAGTGAGTTAACACAGCATATGCCTTGATGCTCCGGATCCTTCTGATAACGCCCAGCCCCACCTGTTACCACCACCCTTATATTCCTAAAGCTCTTGGTGAGGGAAATAGCCTCGCTGCTTTTGAAGGGTCATTTATGAAGGCAGAAATCTGGAAAGATCATCTCCAAGACTGCTGTCCTTCAAGAAAAAAGGGGAAGAAGCAAGGATATGATTACACACCAACAATTCTGTTTTCTTTTTTCTTTTCCAGTGGAAATATTAAATCTTAGAAATTATCAAGTGAAATAGTCTTGTTTACAGGTAAAAAACAAAAACAAAAACAAAAACAAAACACCGAGTTCAGAGAGATGACCCATCTACGCACACAGCTCAATGACAAAACAATTCGGATCCCCACAGTGTTCAGTCCAATGCTCTTCTTGTGAAGACAGAATGTCAGCTGGTTGGGTTTTCTGCAGCCCATTAATGTTTAAAGATTTAATCATTTCTGTTCACATATGCCGTTTTCTTTTACACTTCAATCTCATTTTTACCCAATTTGCCTCGATGCACTACCTTCTAAATTCTTTTGTTTCCTCCTTTTAAAACTATAACAGCTTGGCCATACATTTTTGCAATCAAGGGTGCATGTTCCATTTTGTGGCATGCTAGATGCCTCCATCTGAGACACCGTTCCCCAGTTTTGCACTTTAATCTGCGCACTTGTCTTTAACAAACAAGCGCAATATAGAAGTGAACTCGCTGAAATAACACCGGACTATTTTCTCATGTGTTTGTCTAAGTGTGACAAGAGGATACTATGTTACTCAGACTCGCCTCAAGTATGGTTAAGTTAAATTAAAATTAATTAAAATTGTAATACAACAGTAATAAATCTACTCCTTCTGAAGGCAGTACAGTCCCTTCAATGTCACATAATACTTTTACATAGTTCCCATTAAATCCGTATTTTGGAATTAATTAATAACAAGAATAATATTTGTTGAGTGTTACTATATTCCAAGTTCTTTTTGGGACACTTCACGTGGATGTCTCATTCAGTTCTCACAAAGACTCTGTACATCAGAATTAAGAGCACATTTGCAAGTAAGGAAACCGAGGCACAGAGAGGTTAAGACACTTGCCCCAAATCACACAGGTGGAGCCAGATTTGAGCCCAGGTGGCTTCCCTCCAACGTCTACACTCTTCTCCACTACGCTGATTTCCTACGAAAGTACAGGAGGATTTCTTAAATGCTTCTGCTTTCTCTTCTCTGATGACTTTATGAGTACCAACATCAAAGATACTTTATATTTGTATTTATTAAAAATAATGCAGACTTAGCCATTTAATATCTTCTATTTTCTCCTCAATTTCATATTTGTGATCTATCTAAGCTTCAAAAGAAAACAAAAACGACTTTATCTTGACCTCATCTTATCTTCTCTATCTTCTTTTGACGTATAGTCTCTGTATTAATTGGTTCTTAATTAATCTTTGTGCTTCGGGATTTGAAATAACGTTAGAGTATTGGTTGCCAGTTTCTACTCTTGCTCATTTTTTTAAAGAATGTTGATTGAAAATTAATTCAATGTAGAAGAAAATGACGATGTACAATGTAGCAAAGTGGCCTGTGGGCGCTCTAATTTAAAAGTCCTGTCAATTGGGGCCATGATTTCAACTAAAGTTTGTATGTAGACACTAAAAAGTCATCGTCCTAGGGCCTAAAGGCATAATCCATGCTCAGAAGAATCGCTTTTGTCAATCAATGAAGATATTATTCTTTATTTGGAAAGAGGACAGACGTATTTGTTACTGTCTTTGACTCTCTAGCAATATGAAATTATTGAATATAATTATATCCTGCATGAAGTCTTTAAAGCAACATTTCAGACCTGGAAAAAAAAAATAATACTAACTTTCTGAATGTTCCTCTAAAGCCAGCCCCCAGCTATAGAGATCTCAACAACATTTGATTAAGATTTAGATCTTGCTGGCATTTTTCCTACCCAGTAGAAGTTATTTGATTTTTTTGTCTATTCAGAGTGAACAATATCTAGAAAACTATATTCAGATGGCCCATAACAATCAGGTGATTGTTATTTTTCTTATTTGTGGATTTGATTTTGCTCCTTGGTTATTTTAAAATTTATATTTATCCATTGTCTCTCTGTACTTGGACTTCTCTCCTAGAAATCCAAATATGTTACATGATAGATGAGAGTGTTATAATTCAATTGCTTGAACAATGGCCAATAATCAATGGAAAAATACAGTCTTCACTTACTTAATGCAAACCACAAACACACAAAAGCTTTTTATATTTTTTTCCGAGTTTCTAAAATGAAACTTCATGCTGCTGCACTTAACAGGAAGTGGATTGTTAAAAATCCAAGAGCCATTGTTACCTTTGTTGAAAGTCAAATCAGAACATGCAGAAACTAGATGAATTTTGAAAATGTAAAATTGTATTTCTTTTTAAACTGTATTGATCTTATATATATATATCAACAGAGTATTAACTGTTCAGTACAGGGTGGCTATTTCTGGTTCTGAGCAAGGATAGATATGTAATAACAAAATTCTGAAAAAACTTGCATGGATTGACATCAATCACTTACATCCCCATTGTTAGAGATGCTGGCTGTCCATTCAATAGCCATTACCTCTTTCTCCTTAGTAACTGAACTATGGACACATTGTGCCCCCTTTGGATATCTTGCAGCTGGATGTAAACAAATGGCTAACTCCTAATCTACAGCTTAAGTTATTGGTCATTCTGCAGGTGCTATCAAACTTTTAAAAAGGGGTTTAAACTTAAAAAACTTTAAAAAAGAAAAAGTTCTTTAAAAAAAAGGGAGCTCACTTAGGTCATGCTTTTTGTTTAACGTGTGTTTGCTTTGTTTTGTTTTGTTTTGTTTTGTTTTGTTTTGTTTTTTCCTTTTGCTTCTACCTTCCAGGGGTCTTCAATGTGGATATGATACCCGGATCTCCAGCAGCCACCCTGAACTATGAGGCAATCTTGAAAATTGAAACCACACGCTAAGGATAACAATGTAGGAAGCTAGAAAGAGCCTGGGCAGGTAGAAAGAACTGGATGATTTCATAGAAAGTGTTCTCTCTGATTTATTTTTTTAAGAGAGAAAAACAAATCCTTACAGTTTATTTTTATTTTCTTGGGGTCTCTTTTTTTTTTTTTTGTTTTGGTATGCAGTGAAAATTCAAACTGATATATTCCCCACAAAAGATGAAATGTTGTATGTAATTACGTCATTCTAAAATAAAAAAAAAAATGTAGTATCTCTTATGACTAAAGAAGCAATAGATATGTGACATGGACAAGTTTAGTGTTTTTCTCTTTTCCTGTAGTTTATTAAATGGTGGTCCTTAAAATATTGGAGTATATGTTTTTGCGGCATTGGGTTGAAGCTAGGTTGGGTTCTCTGCTTTTCACCCCACCTGGCATACTGGACCATTCAGAGCTGCCTGGTAGGCAGGACCTCTTTACTGCATGTAGCTCAGACCTGAGCACACTTCTGAAACTTGAAACTAATTGCCGAAATGCTGATTGACTTTTGAGGGTTCCTAATCTCTTGTATAAATACTGAATTTGCAAATTTCCTATATCTCATTTCTTCCCTTCTTTGTTATTTTCCCCCAGAGGAGTCTTTCCTTTCCCCACACCCACCCCCAGTAGCTTACATCTATTGACTGAGAGATTTACCTCTCTGTGTCAAAATAGTGATGTCCTCAATCTCCTCATTGGCAGATTGCAATTGCTATGCTCTACTTAGCCCTCCAACAGCAAAGTCAAAGTATTTTTTTAAGATTATTAAATTATTGGGGCGCCGGGGTGGCTCAGTCGGTTAAGCGTCCGACTTCGGCTCAGGTAATGATCTCGCGGTCCGTGAGTTCAAGCCCCGCGTCGGGCTCTGTGCTGATGGCTCAGAGCCTGGAGCCTACTTCGGATTCTGTGTCTCCCTCTCTCTGACCCTCCCCTGTTCATGCTCTGTCTCTCTCTGTCTCAAAAAATAAATAAACGTTAAAAAAATTTTTAAAAAGATTATTAAATTATTTTGAGAGACAGAGACAGAGACAGAGAGAGAGAGAGAGTGCGTGAGTGGTGGAGGGACAGAAACAAAGGGAGAGAGAGAGAATCCCAAGCAGGTTCCGGTGCTGCCAGTACAGAACCTCACACGGGCTGGATCTCACAAACTGCAAGATCATGACCCGAGCCGAAATCGAGTGTCAGATGCTCAAACTACTGAGCCACCCAGGCATCCCAAAATCAGAATATCCTTTAATGAGCTTTCAACATATGTAGTCTACTATGTAGTCTAATGTATGTAGATCTTGAGATTCCCTCCTGCTTGGGATTCTCTCTCCCTCTCTCTCTGTGCCTCCCCCACTCATACACACACACATACACACACACACACAAACACGCACGCAGTCTCTCTCTCAAATAAATAAATAAACTTAAAAAAAAAAAGAGTGTATTATCTTGTTCTAAGATGTACCTCTGGGGGAAATGGGGTAAAGAGTACATGGGTCCCGTGTGGATTACATCTCACGCTGCCTGTGAATCTACAGTTATCTCAAAATTTTATTTATTTATTTATTTATTTATTTATTTATTTATTTATTTTTAATTTTTTTTAATGTTTATTTACTTTTTGAAAGAGAGAGAGAGAAAGAGAGTGTGTGGATGGGGGAGGGGCAGAGGGAGACAATCAGAAGCAGGCTCTGAGCGGTCAGCACAGAGCCCAACGCGGGGCTCGAACTCACGAACTGTGAGATCATGACTTGAGCTGAAGTCGGACGCTTAACCCACTGAGCCACCCAGGCACCCCTCAAAATTTTTAAAGTTGAAAATAAAAAAAATGATATGTGCCTGTTATAACTCCATTATTTTTCTTCAATGTGTCTAAGTCTGAGTGCAATTATTTTCATTTGTTACCTAAGTAAGAGCTAAATAATGTGATATTTATTACTTCTAGAATATACTACATCACATTATGAAAGAGTGTGGAATGATTTTCAGGGAAAGAAGGAAAGACGTGGAGAAAGAAAAAAAAATCAAACCTTAGATCCTCACTGTTTCGACCACTAACGGTGTTAATTTTATAATTTTGTTATAATTAAAATTATTACTATAATTTTATAATGTTTAAAAACATCATCCTGTACCTTTTTTTTTCAGTTGTAAGCTTGTATTTAATTCATAATCCAAGGGTATTTTAAGAAGCATACTGATGTGTTCTATTTCATCCTAATGATTAAGAATGGAAATAAATGGTAGTATAAATCTTTTCTACCAGATTTAATAGAATACAACAGCTATTAATATATGGAATTAAGTTTTAATCATGGCAGAATTGAGTCAGTCTCACACTTTTCTTTCTGTATAAAGTATAATTGAAACAGCAGAAAAAATGGCATTACATTCATTGAATTATGTTTGGTAAGATCAACTGCACTTCAGCAACAAAATACATTATCTATAGAACATAATGCGTTTCACACAATGCGAGAATAGTTGGGAAGCTTTTCAGGTTACAGTAGGTGTTGTTTTTCTTTCTTCTTTTTCTTTTTCTTTTTCTTTTTTTGGTACTTACTACAAAAAGCTAAGCACTTAATAAGTGAGGTCTTGTTTTCATTAACTTTAATGCAATGTTAACAGAAGAGTCCCAAAGTGAGTAAGTGATCATGTTTCCATATTCTCTCCGTGAAATAGCTGTGACTTCTGAGGAACCCCAAAGATGTCCCAAGCCAGCTGTACCGCATAGGGGCATTTGTATCAGTTATCATAAAATACATTACTCAGGGGGCACTGTCTTTTTTTTTTTTTTTTTTTTTTTAAGTTTTCATTTAAATCCCAGTTAGTTAACATACAGTTCGTTTCAGGTGCACGGTAAAGTGATTCCACAACTATATTCAACAGCCGGTGCTCATCCCAACAAGTGCCCTCCTTAATCTGCTCAGAGGGGCACTGTCTTAATACTGCAAGGTTGCTTAGGAAATCTTATAAATGTCAGTCATGTGGCCCAGAGAGTTTAGTGAAATGGCTCAGAGTAGGCAGTACTACGTGGTCTGTGGATCAGGGCTGAGCTTAGGAAATTCCTATAACTTGCATCCATTCCCTGCAAAAGAGAGCCAGTGACAGAATCCAAGCATGTGAAGTTAGTCCACAATCACTACAAAAAAAAAAAAAAGACAGTGATGAAGGGAAGAAAACAATTCTTTCTCTACCCTTAAGGTCTTCCAGCTGGACTAAGAATTAAATTTACACGAGACAAATAAATGGGACGAAAAATACCCATGTTTTATTATGTGCACATGGAGACCCAATAATGAAATTGAGACCCAAAGAAATGACCAAAGCAGGCAGTTTTTATACTCTTTAGACAAAGGGACAATAAATTTGTGGGGAATTGACAGAATAAAGAAAAGATGGCTGGGAGCCTCAGGAAGGAATTCTAAGCAGAATTTGGACAGAGGTAATAGATTAGAAAAAAAGTAACATCATTTGTTTCTTTAGCTTTCTTGACTTTAAAGTCCTTATCTCTACTGATAAGGATGGCTTTTTACTTAGTAGAGGGAGGGTGTGGTTTCATATTGGAGGTTTGTTTCATGCTTTCACGGGGACAGAGGAGAATCTGAGTATCCTTGCACCTGTTGTTTCTTAAGTAACTTTTACTTAAAATTATCAGTATGCCAAAGTGGCACATTTTGGGATAGCCTACCCTTGGCTGCTACAGTAAAAAATGAGAGAATAAGAGGAAATAAAAGGAAATGTAAAGAAAAGGACAAAGATAGTCTATCACAATCAATAATGATTAATCTGTATTTTAGCCCATGTAAGTGAATAAACATAATCCCAGAACTTCTGATTTACTCAGTTGTGCCAGAGTTATACACAGGGGTGTCTAAAAATATTAATATGCTTTTTAAATTTGCTTAGCCAACCTTTTAAAATTGCTCCTTGGGCTTTTTGCTGAAAAAAATGGATATTGATATGGATATCCATGAAAAAAAAATGGATATTTTCTTGACTATTTTGTTCAGTGACATGTCCACATATGCCAGTGTTTAGACTTACCACAGCAACATTAATGATAAGCAAATTTATGGATAATTCTATATCCAAATGTTACATTTGTAATCAATACTTTTAATCTTGTATTCTATTTTTCACTCATCAAAAAAAAATCAGAGAAACCAAAATTAGTCCCTTTACGGAAATATTTTGGTGATCCTTTCCTAATGAAGTATCTCTTGAGTACTTCATCCTCTTATTCTGTGTACTTCCTAGGCATACGTTTTAAATAACTCTTATGAAAGAAGATTTGAAACTGAAGCGGAGGAAGTAAAGCCTATACATCTCCTGTTTCAGTTGTTAGACCCATGAGTTTTTCTTTTGTCAATTGCAACTTGTCAGTTGCAACTCTACTTTCTGGAAAACAGCCCTCTACTTTGGGTTTAAGTAGAGAAAATGTAACACCCGTTAGCTAAATGGTCATAGCGTATTAGTTACTTTAAGCTCTGCCAGCAGCACTAATCATTATCTCAAAACAAGTTATGTAACAACTATTTGGTTCTTTGTCTTTGTAACCTGCCCTCCCTGCGGGCAATTTGGAGCTGGCCTTCTACTTCTGTCAACTCTATGTCTCCTGGGTGGCAACACCTAAGACCCCAAATAAACACTTTTGGTGGCTTCACAACTTCTTTTTCTTGATCTACACTCTAAAATGAGAGGCCATCTCACATGGGATTTACTGAGTTTCAAATCCCAGAAGGTGATTTATACTCATTGTATTATTTTCTCTAATGAAAGAGTTTAGTTGCTAGGGGTTGGGGCATTGAGTGGTAGCAAATATCTGTGAAGAGTAATAACGTTAGTTCCCAATATTTGGGAATTGCCACATTCCCACAATATAAGTCAGCAAATTAAATAAATCTTTCTCTAGTTTTAGAAAGAAAAAACTATCTAAATCTATAAATGCTTGGGTGATAAATTGTACAAATCATTATTTTTTACAGCAAGTATGAAACATCTACATCAATCATTCTGCAGGGCACATGACCCAAGATTACAAATTTGTAAGATTACTCTTTGATTCCCAAGCCTGTCTCTAGCCCCGTTTTATCCATGTCAGTTCAGGCCACACCATTTTCACTCTCCCAGGCATGGGGATGCATGCGTAAATGCCTTTAGCTCCCCCCTCCACCTCCCCTACAACATGCTTTATCTGTGACTTCACACTTAAAATTCTTTGGATGTTTATCCTTCACTCATTTGCCTGCCCCCCCTTCAAGTTCTCATTTGCTCACACCTGGGTGACCGTGACATCTCTCATTTGTCTCCTCACCTCTGAGCCTCTCTCTTTTTTTTCCCCTCTGCCTCTATGTCATACACCGTGTAAATTAATTTGCTTGAAATACACGTTTACCCATTATCCTCGCCAGTTCAAAATCCTTTACCACTGCACTGAAAGGTGTGCAAATTGTTCATCCTGGCATTCAAGGCCCGATGTGATCTGAATTTCCTTCCCGTTTTCCCATTCACACCTATTTGTTCTTCCATGAAATGGAACCAGCCACACTCTCTGACCCTTACGTGTGTCTCTTAAGGCTGTGCCCATAGGATGTTCTCCACTGGGAATGCTTCCCCCCACAGATGTGGGAACTCTTTTCCATTTCTTGCAGATGCAGGCAATTTCTCCCTTCTCTGGCATTCCATCTACAGCTCCTAATAGCAGTAAAACTGTCATTTGTGTGTGCTTTCTTTTTGCAGCTAGACTTTCTTTTTGCATGCTTTCCGAAGGTAGGTACCATGCCGTATTGATCATTGTGTGATCCACTGTATGTAACAAATGACAGGACAGAAAAATAAATGATTATTTGTTGAATGGATTGATATATTCTCCTTGAGAAAGAAATTTTAAATTTAAAAAACTTGCAGACAAAATGATCCCTTAGGTTACAATTATAATTTGTTTCTATTTCTTGCATTCTACTAGTCAGATAAATGTAAAAAGATGTCATAATAGAGTTTTAAAACCATGTTCCCTAAATCAGGTGTCATTCATTATAACCTTGTACAGATTAGTTAATAGCTTTCAGGCCTTTTGTAAACAAAGTTCTGAAAGTGCTTGTTGCTACTTCTTAAAGTATTTTGCAACCTAATTGCCACAACTCATAAATTTTGTCAATAAAATGGGAGTGAAATAATAACAATGTGACCAATAAACTTTAAAGGATTCTTTTAGTTGCCATTTTAGAAAGTGACGCATGGCTTTATTTTTCTGCCCTGAGTGAAAAGAAGCCTTCTTTAAAAACTTCTTTATCTGGAGTTGCCTGGGTGGCTCAGTAGATTGAGCATCCGACTTTGGATCAGGTCATGATATCGTGGTTTGTGGGTTCAAGCCCCATGTCGGGCTTTGCACTGACAGGATAGAGCCTGCTTAGGATTCTCTGTCTCCCTCCCTCTCTGCTCCTTCCCCACTACTTCTCGCTCTCTCTCAAAATTAAGCATTAAAAGTTAAAAAAAAAAAAAAAGTCTTTATCTGAACGGTGGTACGGGCAATCTCCTGCTTTGCAAGGACTACAGACAAGCCCAATGAGAAAGATACGTTTTCAAAATCGGGAAAGGTGACTGTAAACCTGAGCTTGACTTTGTTTCCTTTGTGCTACCAGCAGGTGTTTAAACATCTTTGAAAGGTGAAAGTTTCCTTTTGCTATTTAAATACTCTGCACTTCAATTACTTCCACTGAACATTTATAGTCTACTGTGAATTATTTCCCTCATCCGTGCTGGTACTGAGAATGCCCTCTTTTAATAAAATCCAATCCACGGTTGCACAAACCTACATAACAGTTGAATTACAAAAGAATTCACCACAGTGTGCCTTCAAATAATTAGTTTTCTGAGTGCATTTTAAGTATCATGCAATTTATAACTTCTCAGAAACACATTTGTTATGCACAGTTAGGGACACCTGGAGTTGCACGTTGGGTTACCTGGAATTTGTGTAAAATGAAATGGATGAAAATATTTTAAAATAACCCTATACTTCCAATAGGTATAGGAAAGGCTGTGGAAGTTAGGATCTATTGAAATGAAGAGGGAGAGGAAAGGGGATTGATATTTCTTGACAATTGGCTTTTCTGGGTGTGATGACACATTAGTTACCACTTTATCAGAGAATCATTAGATTTATCAGATTAAAACCATAGGCACCGTCTCCAGATGCCTTTTCAAAAAATTCAGACAGCACAACTTCATATGATTATAATATTGGGGTAAAGACTTTGAAGCAATGGCTAATTTTTATCACAATCTCTCCCTCTCCTAATGTACTTCTCAATGCAAATAAACTAATGCAGTGGGGATGATTGCCCAGACCTCCTTTTCCTCCCCACTGGAAAATACTGGAACATCCATTTTAATTGTCATATGTAAATCTAAAACCTAAATCCACCAAATACCTACAGCCCATCTTTTATCCCACCCCCTTCTCATCAGAAATTGTACCACTCTGGGGCACCTGGGTGCCTCAGTTGGTTGAGCCACCAACTTCGGTTCAGGTCATGATCTCATGGTTTGTGGGTTCGAGCCCCGCATCGGGCTCTGTGCTGACAGCTCAGAGCCTGGAGCCTGCTTCGAATTCTGTGTCTCCCTCTCTCTCTGCCCCTCCCCTGCTCGTGCTTTGTCTGTCTCTCTCAAAAATAAATAAATGTTTTAAAACATTAAAAACAAAAAGAAATTGTACCACTCTATCTGTGTGTGGCATTGATTCTGAATAAGCAGCCAAGTTGAGGTGTGATCAGTTATATAGACAGGCTCACTACACTTTCTTATATCTGAAACATCCCTGGAGGCTCTTACAATCTCTCACTGTCATAGACTCTAATCTTTATGGATCTTTAACCTAAAATTAGAAAACACAGAATTTCATGATTACCTACAATATGAAATATTTACAAGTATAAGTAAAACTCCATCTTCTTTATATATATATATATATATATATATATATATATATAAAAAATCAGGGGCGCCTGAGTGGCTCGGTCAGTTGAGCAACTGACTTCAGCTCAGGTCATGATCTCATGGTTTGTGAGTTCGAGCCCCACGTCGGTCTCTGTCCTGACAGCTCAGAGCCTGGAGCCTATTTCAGATTCCGTGTCTCCCTCTCTCTCTGCCCCTTCCCTGCTCATGCTCTCTCTCTCTGTCTCAGAAATAAATAAACATTAAAAAAAAGTGCTTCCCATTAAAGTGCAAGATCAACCACCTTCCCCACAGTGACTTGCTTTAAAACAATTTAACAAATATGGAAAAAAAATTAAAATTTCCACCTAAACTTTTTGAAGTTACACTTCACCACATTTAAGCTAATATTCTAATAAACGTAGTTTACTTTCATTTGAGTTGTTACAGCTCAAACAAACTTGTAATAGCTCACAGTATCGTTAAGTTTTAAAATTTCATGTACTTGGGGAGCCTGGGTGGCTCAGTCAGTGAAGCATTGGACTTTGGCTCAGGTCATGATCTTATAGTTCGTGAGTTCAAGCCCCGCATCAGGCTCTGCACCTACAGCACAGAGCCTGCTTGGGATACTCTATCTCCCTGTGCCCCTCCCCACCCTCAAAAATAAATAAACATTTAAAAAAAAATTCATTTACTTCCCTGACATCTTTGAGTTTCACAAGGCCCCAAGGGCCTACCCCTGCCCCTAATGGACAAGGGTACCCCCCCCTCCCAGCAAGTGCCCCCAGTGGCTAAGTCCACTGCACTCTGCAAGGTCCTCAATCTAATGGGTTTTACTTCTCTGCCAGCCCACAAATTGTTCAAACAAGGCAGTCACAATCACCTGCGGGAAGCCAGAGTCTCCTCACCCTCTTCTTACTACAAAGCCAGATACCCACAGCCCCTTCTGGTTCACTCTACTGCTGAGGGCAACCTCCGCGTGGCTCCTCACAGTAATTAGCGTTCTCCTTCCCCAGACTGTGAAGCTATGGGACTAACGAACTGCTGTGACTCTCATCTTTCCAGACTCGGATGTTGCATGTACAGTCATCCTTGTAATATTTACGTCAGGGGAGTCCTCCTTCACCAATGGGTGGATAGAAGGGGGTCAAAATGCTCTTCTACTAAAACTCCAGAGTTTGTAGCTGGAGCCAATTTAACGTGACACGTCAAGGAAAGGATTTTACACTTCACACATCTGCCAATGCATGTTCCCAGATGTGGAAGGCAGGGCCTCTGCGGGGGCAGAACTGGGCTCTGTGCTGCATATGCCTGTAACCAGGCTGTGCAGGACACAGAGGTGAGGGGCGACGGGCCAAGAAAGGCCAACAAGCACAGGTGCGTCTCTCCATTTTTCTGCCACCAGTGAAGCTTCTGTGGGATAAGCTTTCTCCTTCCATAGAAAATGATATTGGGAGGCTAATGAATATTGGAAACACTCCAGAATTTCTTATTTCCGTTCAGGAAAAACTGAAGAAAAATAGTCTGAATGTTTATGCATTCTTTTCAAATGTATCACTTACTCTTTTTTGTTTTTAAGTTTTTTATTTTGAGAGAGAGAGAGAAAGAGAGAGAGGAACATGAACAGGGGAAGAGAAGAGAGAGAGGGATAGAGAGAATCCCAAGCGGGCTCCACGCTGTCAGCACAGAGCCCAACGTGGGGCTCGAACTCACAAATGGGGAGATCCTGACCTGAGACAAAATCAAGAGTCAGACGATTAACTGACTAAGCCACTTGAGCACCTCTACAGCTTACTCTTTTAGTCTAGGAAACCCAGACAAGGATTCAAGGGTGCTTTATTTTAGAGGTAGGAAATGGGATGGGGTAGGAGGCATGGTAGTGTGCTTTATCAAATAATATGCCTCTGTAGACATTTGGAGCCTAATCCTGCTGGGAGACTCAGAAAGACAATGTAGAACATGCATCTTAGAGCTATCTCAATCAAGAAAGAGCGGGCTGGGGCATTTATTCATGAATCCCGAGAGTCACTGTGATGGCTTCACCCAGAAAGCACTGATTTTCCACTGCTTCTATGCTGCCCATACAAAGACAACTCTATTTCAAATAGTCCACAGAGCCCCTTTCTCCCCACTCTGTACTGCTTACCCAGCTCTATAGTTCGTCTCATCATGACAAACGGTATTGTTTGCTTTTAACTGCCTGAGTCATCCACAAGGAAGGAAGATCCGGAAGACTGAGACGGTTCACTTCTATGCTACCGGTGAACAACTTAGCGCATCACGGGCACACAAGAATGACTATCTGAACAAATGAATCTTATTTCCTTGTCCCCAGATATTTGCATGGCTATTCCTTCCTACTATTAGGCCTCAGCTGAATATCACCCAGAAGACACCCGTGACCAGTGAATAGTCACTCCCTCCGGATCATCAGAGTAGACATCTCATATCTGTGTGCTTGGGGTGGGAGAGAATAAGGACAATTCATAGCTAATTGTTAAGAGCGAAGGCTAAGGAGTCAGGCCGCCTGAGCTAAAACATTGTTCTGTCACTTAGGAGCTGTGGGACCTTAGCCAAGACAGCATCTCTCGGTCTGCGTCTGAAATATAGTCAGGATAATAGTGTCCATCTTAGAGGGCCAATGTAAGATTTAAGCAATGTAATAATATATATAATGCGGTCATAATAAATTTTCAGTATGGGTTCCCTGCTATTATCAAAATATTTATTTCCTTCCCATCATTTATCATAATTTATAACTCACTTTCTGAGCTATTTTGTCTATGCTTTTGTTTCTTTATACATAGTCGGTTTCTTGCTCTAGACCATAAATTGCCTGAGAGTAGGGATCATGTTTGTTTTATATTCCTAGTGCCTAGCACCCACAATAGATGCTCAATGAGTATCTCTTAAATAAATGAATGGGGCAGTCCATCATTTGTCAGTGTTTTATACAGGCCAGTAGCTTTCAAACTGCCTCCCATAAAGCTCTTGGAAGTGCAAGGAGATTACACTCTCCACTCTCCATGTAGCAGAGTAAAGGGAATAGTAAAGCGAGGTTTCCAGCTGTATGACGGCCAGGCGTGTTCAAGAGAGAACCTGCTGTCAGAAGTGCAGTTGGATGGCATATTCTAGCTGCCATACCCTCAGGCCTCGCTGCACTGTCCCCTCCAAGAACACATTTACCCAGATTTCTCTCACCCAATGCTGAGCACGTCGGCCATACTATAGCAAGGCCATTCCTGCTCTAATGGAAAATATTTGCTCTGAGACTCTCACCTTCCTCCCCGAGACGTTCTCAGTGCCGCAATGCCGTCTGAGTCTCCCCCTACCCGGCCCTCCACCCTTCCCTCTCTACTTTCTCATGACCAAGACTGCATCAAGTTCAATGGCTCTCCCCAACTATTCTTATTCCCTCTCTCCTTTTTCCTTCTTGAGTCTCTGAACTCAAAGTAGAAAGCGTGGTGGAGATCAAGGTCCTCCGGCCTTACCTTCTGTGGGTGAAAGTGTATTATTCTATGAATAAAAATATGCATCTATTCCAAAAGAATTATAATTAGTAGAATTTTTTTGACGAGTCTAACAATATGTTATCTCTTAGGCTAGTTGACAGTGTCTCTATTAACTATCCATCTCTGCATTGGCAGAGAAAAATTAGGGTTGCTTGAAAATTAAACTTTAAACAGGAAGTTGTATGTTACCATAACATTTTCTGTGTTTAAGACTTCGAAAGGTCTAAATCAAGCTGTGCTCATGAAAAATAGAACTGCAGCCATCTGAAAAAGCAGCAAATACTTAAAGAAAAGATGGCTCCTGCAAGATAGACAGTCTTTCATTTGAAGGTGTGATAACAAAGGGATAAAAATCCTCTCACACTATACTTTTAACTGTTATGCCCAAATCTGGACCCTCCAGTAGAATGCTGAGGGACATCAAAGTTATGAAACTAGGAATGTTGCTAAGGATATTCAAGTGGTCCCCAAAGCACTCATATACCCTTCCTAAATAAAAAAACAAACAAACAAACAAAACCGACTTACACAAGGGTACGCAGTCAAATTTCTGTCCTACTGCAGAGTCATTTGACCTTGGGATGAATACCCAGCTGCCTGAGTAGAAGTACTGCAGCTCAGGCTGTGAGATTTCACGGCGGGGAAAGAGAACATGCTCCTGTTGAGTGCCACAAGCATATCAGGCGGAAGGTGGGACCAAAGCAGGCCCCAAGGTCCCCAAAGATTGCAAAGCACTCAAAGGAGCAGTGGGGTGATGGCTCCCCAGACACTCCTCCGACATCCCTTGTTGGTGAGACTAACTCCCTAGGGGGTGAGATAAGTGCTTCTCATTCATCATGCTCAGCATCATCTTCATCAAAACGCTCCGAAAGCCACTCCTCACGCATGGGTCCCAGGACATTCCACACTGTGTGGGTCTTTTCTGCATGAGACTGTCTTCTCCACCTGAATGTAACTTCCTTCCAAGAAGAAAGTGTGTGTAGGCCACACGTGTGCTCCACCAGACTGGTCAATTATGGCTTCTTTCAAAAACAACTCCTGGGATGCCAGGGTGGCTCAGTCGGTTGAGCGACCGACTTGGACCTGGGTCATGGTCTCACAGTTCGTGGGTTTGAGCCCCGCAATGGGTTGTTTGCGGTCAGCTAAGAGCCTGCCTCAGGTTCCCCCCTGCCCCCGGCCTTCCCCTGCTTGTGTGCTCCCTCTCTCTCACTTTCTCTTTTCCTCTCTCTCAAACATAAATATTTAAAATAAGATAGAAAAAAATAATTCATTCATTCATGATTTACCAATTACACTCAACACATGCTTTGCGTTGTGGCTTTAGGAAACGTGGTAAATGGTTCCTCTGATTTATCCAGCAAGCAAGGGTTTTCATACATCCCTGATTCACACAGGAAAAGGAACCCCTTGTTGCCTTTGGGTCAAGAATATGTTATTCTCTGTGCTATCTAACTTGACATTATGTTTTCTAAAACCTGGACGATTATAGTTCTTATATTTTAAACCTCCACTTTAGGTTTTTGTCCTCTTTTCCAGCCTCTTACCTTCTCTGTGTCTTTAAGGCTCTTGTTCCGCTGTCCCTTAGGTAATGACGTTCTTGGGTGCTTCCCTGGACCATTTCTGTTTCTTCTGTATATATTCTCCTGGATGACCTCATCATTCCCAAGACTCTATTCACCACTCACTAGCTATTGAGGCCCAGATGTTCTCCTCCCGATCAGATCTTTCTTATGAGCTTCAGATCTGCTTATTAGCAGGCCGGTTGGAAAGCTCTGTCTCATCTCACGAGCCCCTCAAACGCAGCAGATAAGCAACGGGGCTCATCATTCTCCCAGGCATGTTGCCTATTTTCGGAAATAGTACCAATTCTCCCACCAGTGCATCCAAGCTGGACACCCTCCTATGAATCCTTCCTATGAGTCCTTCTCATTCGCTCACCCGTTTACAGTCAAACAGAAAGTTCAGTCCTTACCTCCCGATCTTTCTCGAGTCTTACTACTTCTGCTCCCGCTGCAGCCATCCTGGTTCAGGGGGCACAGCCATGTTACACACACCCTTCCCCTCCTTTCGCTTGGCGAATCAATGTAAAAGCTACCCTCAACAAATTCTAAGCAAACAGGCTGACGACTTATAGATCTAGGTTGATTGTCACACTTATCTGTAAAACTGCCTCCTGAGGCTTTTAAGTAATTGACAAGCCCTTGGGAAAATACATCCACAAAGTCAGATCTCCCCACATTTGAAAACCATGTTTCTTTTGCTTTTCACAAGTATTGCAAAGCTGAATACTTTGATGGGTACAACACCAGAGTCGGCTGCTGAAACTTTCCAAACAGGTTTACCGAGAGGACAAAACAAAAAAACAAAAAAGAAAAGAAAAGAAAAAATATATGTATACATATAATGTTGGTCAAGTTACAATCACTAACGCTTAGTGATTTATCAGCTAAGGAAAATGTGTGTTCTGGAATGAGGAGGATAGTTTTTCCTGAGCATAATGATTTAAACGCAACAAGCCACATATCACATTTCTTCCACTACATTTTCATTCCTAAAACCTGAAAGATCTCTGGTCTGCTGTTGGCCACCGGGTGTTTCTATTAGAATCAAGTTTCCGTCTGATGGATGTTTTCATGGTTTGCATAAAATCAGTCTACACTGGCGACAGATTTTCTACATCTAGTTTCAAATCAATAATGAAGTATAGTAATATATGAATACCACAGAGCACTTTGTTTTTTTTCTCATGGGCTAAAAATTAGCGTTGATAATATAACAAAGTCTACATTCAAATTTCTTTCAGGAAAGCTTCTGGAAAATCCGTGAGAATGGCCTGAATTTTATTTTTCTGGTTTTGAGGCCAACTTGGGTAGTTCTAAGTAACTATTAAATTATTGAGGCTATCTGAAGCAACTCCTATGGAAAAAGAAAATAATTAAAATTCAGCTTCTTTTGTAAATATATGGTTGGCAACACTTCTTAGAAACAAAGGTAATGTGAAGAAGTTGAACATTTCTCCAAGAACATTGGAAGCCGTTACCAGATGTGGGTGCCACATTCTCCCTTCAGAAGCTTCTTAGTGTCTAAGGACACATTTCACCGTGGGCCAGGGGCCAGTCCACACCGGCCAGAGTGATGCCATTCAAAGCATTGATCCTAACCCTTTGAGGACGGACATGTCCTAGCGAAGAAGCTGCTGAACACACTTGGTTCACTCTTTCTTAGTCTGTCTCCATTTCTGAATTAGGTCATGAAGTTCTATCGCTCAATTTGATAAATCTGAAATTCCTAGTTGTAAATCTGGCTCATTTTTAGAGTAATGTTTACAACTCACTTTGCCTTTTTTTCTCATTCCAGCTTTAATCTCTATACCTGCCCTATTGTCATAAACCTGTCTCCTGAATCTCCTCTTATTGAAAACATCTATACTACTTTGGTACTCAACTTTAGTCTCTAAAGACATCACCACTCCAAAAAGGGTGGAATTTCCAGGATTGGAACACGCTATGAGGCCAAGCTAGAAAGCAAACAGATGGTTTATCTTGCTGTTTACTACCATGAATGGGATATTCCTAAGTCCTTGTTGCTCTATTTCCCTATAATGATTGACTTTTTCACATTCCTCCTCATCAACCTACTCCACCTGCTACTGTAGACAGCTTCTCTAACACAAAGAGCAAGTCATGTTTTCCTATGTAGCTGACTGAGCAGGGTATATAAGATTTTGCAGCTTTTTTCAAATTGTAATTCTTGAACATGCAATGTCATGGAAATGTGTCCCCACACAAATAGAGAAGAGGCTGAATGAATTTTAACATGAGAAGGAACATGCTGTACAAGATTAAAATTTGAAGTTCTGAAATTGCTCTTTGTAATATCTCATCAACCAGCTAAAAGAGTCTTTTGATGGAAAATGTTATTGGGCAAATATATAGGCCATATAAGAATGAAATGAATGCTGAAAGGCTTTATTTTGTAGCATCTAATTTTGGCTAAGCGTTCAAAATGATCACAAATCAAGGCAAGCTATCGGATAAGATCTGTCTAAAATGTTTGTCAAAGGAAGTGAATCTGAATGCAGACAAAAAGAAAGTATACCTGTTAAAATATTTGTTTTGTAATATTTATGCACTCTAACGCAAGAACTTAGAATTAATAGTATCGTCTACTGAACAGAATTTTCTCAGACCTTACTCGCCCCTTGATAACTGAAGCATTTTCTCAGTTAAGTATGTTGAGGTCTTTACAAGTCAACCACAAAACACAAAGCAGCTGATCTTTAAAAATGGGCAAAGAGCTCAAATAGCCATTTCTCCCAAGAGGATCTATAAGTAGTTGAAAAACACATGAAAAGACATTCAACATCAGTCGTCAGAGAAATGCAACTCAAAACCACAATGAAATTCCACTTCCCACACATTAAGGTGGTTACTATCAAAATAACGAACACTGTGTGATATACCTACAGTCATCGGATTCACAGAGACAGAGAGTAGAGGGTGGTTGCCAGGAGCTGGGGGAGGGGACAACGGGAGTCATTGTTTAATGGGTACAGAGCTTCACTTGAGAATGATGGAAGGGTTCTAGAGATAGACGGAGGTAAGAGTTGCACAATACTGTGAATGTACTTAATGCCACTGGTATGGTTAAACTGGGGGCGCCTGGGTGGTTCAGTTGGTTACGTGTCCAACTTTGGCTCAGGTCATGATGTCACTGTTCGTGAGTCCGAGCCCCATGTTGAGCTCTGTGCTGCCAGCTTGGTGCCTGGAGCCTGTTTTGGATTCTGCACCTCCTTCTTTCTCTGCTCTTCCTTGTTTCTGTGCGCAAGCTCTCTCTCTCTCTCTCTCTCTCTCTCTCTCTCTCTCAAAAATAAATAAATAAACTTAAAAAATGTTAATGGTTAAACTGGTAAATTTTATATTGTGTATATTTTAGCACAGTGTAAGCATTTTTTCATCGTGAAATTTTGAGGTCTACAGAGGACAATTATTTTCAAATTTGTTAATCATGAAACATTAACATTTCTAGACCTACTACTATGTGCCAAGCACTAGGGACCTTTTACACATATTAGCTTACTTATCTCTAACAGCTGTCCAGGGACAGATGCTGTTATTATCCACAGTCGGTAGATAATGAAACAGACATGAAGAGGTTAAGAATTTGCCCAAGACTATGCCTCTCCTGGGTAGTGAGGCTGGGATTCAAATGTGAGCCGTGTGGCCCGGCCGTGGATGCTCAGCATCGTTACCTTTTCCAATATGAGTGTATAAGATCATTAGCCAACATCACACATGTATTATTCATTTCATTATTTCATTTATACTGTTATTTGTAGTCTTAACGAGCAACAACAAAAAAGAAACAAAAAAAAATGTAGTTTCTTTACCAGTGTAGTGTTCATCTATCACGTGAATGGGGGACAGAGTGGTTCCCGTTAAGCCAATCACAATACCCCATGACGTACACAACAATAGAGCCTTTAGCCTTATAACGAATTTTCATGAGGAAAATATAATTCAGTTTTGCATCTTGTAAATTATGCATTAGGAGCATTATGTGATAATGTTATTATTATTAATCTGACAAATTATAACGGCAGAGTCTTCTGGCTTTCTAAGGTATGGCTTCATCTATTGTCTCTAACTTTATCCTCAGCACAACCTTGTACAAATGAAGACAAGGGTATTAAGCAATTTGCTTAATGGCAGATCTGGGAATAAGATCCAGATTCTCTTGGGTGTGTTCAATAATTACTTGTTTATAAACTGACCTCTCGGGATTCTCCTAGAGAAAAAATGCTATGAATCTTAGGCCAGCTCATAGACTCCCTTATGTCAATTGAAGTTAAAACAAAGTTACCCATTTAAAACATTTTTTGATTATGTGATAATTTTATTCATAAAATATCCCCAATCATTGCAACCAAATTAACTGGAAAATTCCGTCTCGACTCACCCCTTCAAAGCTCAAGTTTTGAGTGTATTACCCTCATCTGTGGCACAAGCGAACTATACCATAGCCTATGTTAAATATAGCCACCAATTTTATTAAAATTTAAAAGCAGAGGTGAAATATGAATTAAGCACAAAAAAATATTTATTTTTTTAAAATAAGAGCCAGATGTAATGAGAACTGATAAAAATGAAAAAGATATATGATAAAAAAAATTCTCAATACTAATTATAGAATATGAGAAATGAAACAAGAGAAAGCCATATTGGGTAACATAGAAGGAAGACCATTTATAAAAGCCATTGAAAGATCTAAAAACCAGAAAAGATAACTCTGATACATGCTACTGACATGGATATTGAAAAGCCAGTAAAATCATTGTGTGTATGAATTGTTTTTATTTTTTTTTTTTTTATTTTTTGAGAGAGATAGAGGGCAGGCGGAGAGGGGCTGGGTGAGAGAGAGAGAGAGAGAGAGAGAGAGAGAGAAAGAGAATGTCAAGGAGGCTCCACACCCAGCACAGAGCCCGATGCAGGGCTTGATCTCATGACTCTGGGATCAAGACATGAGCTGAAATCAAGAGTCAGACACCCAACCAACCGAGCCACACAGGCACCCCAATGTGTATACGAATTTTATAAACGAGTTTAGAAATTAATATCTAAGCCAGAATTTTAGCAGTACAAAATGGAGGCAGAACTAGAACTCTCACAGGTTTTATGTATCCAAATCTGCAGACACAGAGTTTCCAATTGTATCATTTTCTAATAATCCAAGGCAATTAAGAGCCAGATATACAAATTGATTAGCCCCAAATCACACAGTTAGGCTGAATGTAGGATTCATGTAGACTCACCCTAACGTTTTCAGGGCCTGACAAAGAGGACAAAGGGGCCACATACCTTTTGCCACAAACCACAGTCCCGCCCCGGTCCTGGTCTTCCCCTTTCCCTTCCCTCTCTGGTCCATAAGGGGCCACACACACCATGCACCCCCCACAGACATGCACACACTTACACACACCTGTGCATACCTCAGCCTGCAAGTCCAAGGTCTGCCCACGCACCCTTCCCCAAACCCTCATCTCTTGTGCACCCCTCAGACCTAGAAGTGTGCCATTTGGTGTGCCGACTGGGAAGGTAGGGCTGGTGGAAGAAGCCAAGGCCGTTCCTGAAAGTTAGGGACTCATTAGGTAGGGAATTCAGGGTTTCGAGTACCCGGATCCACGTGCAAAAGTTGGGGCTTAGGCTCTAGTGGTACCTCCCCTTGTCCCCAGGGAATCCTCTTGAGAAGCATGGCTGGAGTAAGCTAAGCGGGTCCTCTGAATCATGTTCACATAGTTGGGGACCTTCCATTCCTAAGCCCGAATGGCACCTTTTAGTAAATCCCTTACATTTAGGGGAGCCTGGGTGCCTCAGTCAGTTAAGCGTCTGACTTCGGCTCAGGTCATAATCTCATGGTTCGTGGGTTCGAGCCCCACATCGGGCTCTGTGCTAACAGCTAAGAGCCTGGAGCCTGCTTCAGATTCTGTGTCTCCTCTCTCTCTGCCTCTCCCCCGCTCTTACTCTGTCTCTGTCTCTCTCTCTCTCAAAAATAAATAAACATTAAAAAATAAATCCCTTACATTTATATGGCGTTCATGCTAAACAAAGCAGTCTCATGATCCTATTTGATCCTCCCAGGACCCCCCATGATACAGAAAAGGCAAGTGTCATTGAGAAAACTAAGAAACAGAGATAAACGCTCAATGTCCCAAAGTTAGAAAGAAGAGGAACTCAAGTTGCACACCTACTTGCATTCTGTTTCCAATGCCTCTGGTCAGTAACCAGCAACTAAGCCATTCTTTACCGAGTAAGAGACCCCATGCTGCACGGTACCCGGAACGCAGGCACCAGGGCCTGAGACCTCAGCCAGGATGCTGGATTTCAGGATTTGGGAAATATTCAGGGTGAATAAAGTTAAGGTCCTGCCTACCTTGGCACAGATTACTAATTAACTGTCTCGATCTTCTCGGGCTGCCGTAACAAAATACCACAGACCGGGGCGGGGGGGGGGGGGGGGGGGCGCGGCTCAGATAACAGGAATGTATATTCTCACAGTTCTAGAACCTCAAAGTCCAAGACCAAAGTGTCTGCAGGTTCAGTTTCTGATGACAGTTCTCTTCTTGGCTTGACGACAGCTGCTCTCTTCCTGTCCCCCCGAGGCCGCTCCTCAGAACACGCGCACAGACAGAAGGCTCTCCCGTGTCTCTTCTTACAAGGACACTGATCCTATGGGACCACAGCCTCCCTGCCCTTA
Source organism: Puma concolor (assembly GCF_028749965.1). Taxonomy (NCBI): domain Eukaryota; kingdom Metazoa; phylum Chordata; class Mammalia; order Carnivora; family Felidae; genus Puma; species Puma concolor. Next base: position 20,282,893 of record NC_141671.1, read on the forward strand.
TGACTTTATCTAACTTACCACCTGTGCACAGGCGTTATCTCCAAATATCGCATGATATACCTAGAGGAGTCAGATTCATAGATTGGAGGTTAGGGCTTCAACCTATTAATTTGGGGGAGCACAAACATTTCATCCATAGCATGAATCCAGATATAAGACCTGTTTCTACGACAAAAGTAATGCCCCGCAAGCCATTCCCCCCCTATTTGCAGGGTCTTGTTACAGTTGATGGGGGTTTCACAAACGTCCGATTGCCCTGTCTGCGACAGCGCACTCGAAGAGCTTTACATTCTAGATTGATCTACATATAACTGCAAAAATGTGCTAAGTGTGGTGTGGTGATAGAGTGCACAGCATGCCCTGGTAGTCTGTCCCTCCTGTTGCAAACTCAAGCTCCAGACCCCCTCACCTCTGTCCACTAGCCATGCATGGAAATTTTCCACCCTATGTGTCCGCCCTAACAAGGGGCTAGAGGAGGCTCCGTTGACCAACAATTTTTCCCGGTAGTAAATATACTTGAAATGATGCTCTCTACACCATTTTGTACTCGGGCACATTTAATCATTATTTACTAATGGTAGCAAATATTTATCGTAACAGGAGTTTGCCAGGTGCCAATGGAGAAGGAAACCAAGGCGGAGCCTGCCTCCATGAAGCTCACAGTCCATTGATGACGTTGAAAGTGTTTTCCTGTGCCATGGAGAGCCTTTCAACCATGACAGTGTTATGCCTGCATAGTCAGACTATATGAAACTTTTTTCCTAATGTTAGATGATTTTTATAATAATGAGGTAGCTATGATAGATCACATGGTCTACATTTTTTGCTATTTCCTTACAAGAGAGTCTAGGATGTTCCCTAGTTTTAGGTTTGAATGTGGATTAGGCCTGCCGTCAATGGAAATAATTTTAACTGACACAGATAATATATTTTAAACACTTATATAGTGCAGAATATCTTTCTTTTATTTGTGCAAAAGAAAGAGAACGTGGCCAAGTATATAACTGTTGAGGCAGGGTATTTTCTTGTCAAGTTTCAATGGCTGATTTCCCTCTATCATTAACCTTTTAGCTTCACAGAGAAGATATCCAAAACCTACTTGAAAATGATTCTCCCCACCCTGAAGGGAATTATCTTTATTAACACTGGACCATGCTTGCTTTTTCAGCCCAGGTGCATCATCCTCATAGTTCTCAAGGCCTCTTTCCAGATCCCAGTAATAGGATCACTGCTAGTCTTGTTTACTTATTTTTCACTTTTCTGTCTGCTTGTTTATTTGTTTCATTTTGTTTTTTTGCTTTGCGTTTGTCAGTTGTGATCTTCCCATATCATCCTAGGAACTTGGAAAGGCTTCTACCAGCCGCTTCTAGCTGTGTGCTATTTTAAACCTGATAAATATAAAATTGTAATTAGCAAGCCCATTCATAGAGATAACCTTTGACCATTGGAACTGGGCAAAGCCCAGTTTAGTCGACCGTATTAAACTAGTTACAGGTTGCGTGAACAAAGGTCATGCCAAAAACCATCCAAATCAGATCTATGTGCACAGGGCATCCTGTTGTTCAATGATCAGCTAAACTCACAAAGCTAGTGGCTTATGATAAAAAAATAATAATAATAGAAATATGTTTCTTCCTAAGGATTTGCCCTTGTATGGATTGGAAGAGAACCCCTGCCTACCGCTTCATACCATATTGTAAGCACTTTACAGTTATGCCAGTTGCGAAGGGAGAGGAACGATCAATGGTAGTCTGGTGAACTCGCCCCTTAACTCCACTCCCCCCGACACATACACACAAGTATGCATACACAAGTGCATGCGCACACGTGTACACACAAGCACTGCTGTTTGGGAGAGCAAACTAAAGAATTAATCACAAGCTCATCAAACAAGGGCAGGGGTATTAGCACATTGAATCCATTGCAAAACCTACTCCCGTTAGCACGCCCCCAAGAAACCAAATGGAAGAATCTCCTTAGGAGGAAATGTCAATTGCACCAACTTTTGCCGGAAGAGAAGTCTGACAACGTTGTGAGTCACACCAGCAAAGTTTGTCATTAAGTGTTTCTTCAACTATTAAAAAGTTTCTTCAACTATTAAAAGGCCCCAATGAAAAAATAAACAATAGCGTCTATCTTTATATTATGTGAGAAAGCACACAGAGAAAGAGCGCAAGACCGTAAATAGCATTTTTCCATTCAAGTTCGAATCTGTATTCCTGAAACCCATTCAGAAAACAATAGGACAGGGTACCCGGAGAATAAAGGATCATTTTCCATCAGACATTAGCGTGTGACTACTTAGTAATATAATTGAAAGCATGAGTGTAGCACAGGGCCAGGGTTCTAGGGGCCAGGAGATTATGTCAAAATGATATGGAATATTTCATATCTGTTTTTACTTTCCAATAGTATAAGGAATTCAACGTCTGCTCATTCAAGTAGTATTTGTAACAATTATTTTCAGTGATCAGCGAGGCAGTGACCGTGTCTAACCTACTGCATAATGTTGCACAAAAATAACATCTCAGGTTTGTAAATGGTACTGTTTCTTCAACTTTATTTCTCTTTTATTTGTCTTTTTTTTTTTTTTTTTTTTAGTTCCCAGAGCTAAAGGTCAGGAAGCGGTTAGAGTCACACAGGCAAAAGTAAGAGGAATGTCAAATTACTGGCATTGCAAAACTGTTTGAAAGAATAGCCTTTTATGTTGAAACCTTGCACGGGTCTTCCACTAACGACATAAAGGAATAAATATCTGCCACTTCTGGGCCTGATGTGTCACAGAGCACATTGCAAACAAGCGTGGTAACTTTTTGAAGGGTACCAGTACTTAGCACAGTACCTGGGACATCGGCGGTACTGAAAAGTTAATAAATGAACACTAACCTATCCATTACTTTTTTCTTTTGGAAGCTTCTATTCAACAGGAGAATTTAAGTCATTACCCAAAAAGACTCTTTTTAAGATCACTTCTGTGAAATGTGTTTTCTTTCTGGCTATGCACACCCCACCCCCTAGTTTTCCAATGAGACAAACCAGATTGTCTAACATCACAGATCCTTCTAATTGGTATTAGTGTCCTATTGTATACATTAATAAAGGCATATTATCTTCCCGTAGCCCTGCATTTTTGCTGTGGAAAGTGTGCCAATCTCATTTAAAGTCTTTTAACCTATTCACTTCGTGGTAGTAGCAGGGCCTTCTGGGCTTTGTAACATAATAGCGCCCCTTTATCACGCTGAATGGTTTATTAGGACCTGCTTGTACCGATGATTTAGTTTTACCATGGTGAGACCACCACTCCAGGGCTTTCTACTCTGTTTGGGGACTCTTCTGTCATTTTAATGTTTAGGGGTTTGTTTGTTTTGTTGCAAAATGGGCTTTCATTTAATTTTACCATTATTTACATTATTTATTATCGGGAGACAAATTGAAGACCAGGGGGTTGCGAACAGTGCGCTGTACTTGGGAATCGCTCAGAAGTCTGAGGCATACCAACATCTCTGAGAATATTCAGTCCCTCTGAACTCATCACACACACGCTTGCCCCAATTTACACTGCCATTTTCAGTTACAGAAGCAAATAGAAAAGTAATGTCGAACCTCCTTCAAAACCTGGATTTTGTGAATCCGTCTGCTCTATCATACTCGATGGAGTTTCAGACTCTGCTTCGGAATGTCCTTTGTCTTTGTCTTGTCTAGTTCCAGCAGCTGAGTGCGCTAAGGGCCAGAAAACATGAGCCAGGACCTGGGGCGCTGGTACCCAAGCCTGAGTGAGAGTAAGAATCATTACATTTTCTTCATTCTGTCTTTTGACTCCACTGAAAGGCCTGGAATTCGGCCTTGAGCTCTCTTGTAAGCCTGCCGATCTTCTCTGCCTCCTGATTCTATCTCCCTCCAGAAGGAGAGACCCTGGATGCAGCCAAGATTGCTCAGTAAGGTTCACCTTCACAAGACCTGAGGTACCACGACAAGCCTAATGACTGAAAACAAACTTGGGGAGGAAAAAAAGGTTATTTTTCCAAAAAAATATAATTTTCATAAATGAAGCATATTATCACTGTGATATATCGCTGAGCTGATGTTACTTCCGGAAAGGGGGAGCATCATATTCTAAATTGAATTGGGTAAGATGAGTATTAATGGACAGATCTTGAAGTCCATTCAACCACAAAGCATCAGAAATACCTTTGGTTTTTTTCAAGCCACTTCTGAAATCAGACAGGAGAAAAGCATTTTTTTTTTTTAATAGTAATTTAAGGGTCAGTCAGTATAACTAACAAAAACCTTGTCACTTTTAAATCGATCAACAAAACCCAAAGGCTAAAATCATGCCTCCCTTCATTCTTAACATCAGCAGTGAGGTGAGGGATTTAATTAGGAGTGAAATGCAATGATCGAGAACACACAGAAGCAAAAAATGTTTTTATGTCGTTCATGGTAAAAAACGAAATACCTATAAAACTATTTCCTTGGCAACTCTGCCAAGATCAGGTTGATCTGGAATTGTAGGCCTATAACAGCCCTTGAAATGGTGAAATTATTTGGCTATCTGGCCTTGCAGACCACCATATTCCATTGTAGATCAGCAAAGAACAAAGAAAATCAATGGGGCTGAATTCTTCCAAATGTAGACAGCCTGCAAAGCAAAGATACCCTTCCCAGTGATACATCCAAATGAACTCCATCCAAAATCAAACCTTTGCATTTGTAGACCTTTCCTGGGTAAAAAAGCTAATGAATAAATTCCATGACTACTTTCTTTCTGGTATGCAAATTTTCTTTGGCAAGTTCCGTATAACAAAAATCTCATTGAATTTAATAAAACTGATGCAACAGCCAAAAGTTAATACCGTTTAGATGCCAAATGCTACAATCGCCATTATTGTTTGATTGGCTTCAGAAAGTAGCCCACAAAATATGCTTGATCTCTTGTTCAGTTTCTGGGAATTTCAGAAGAATTCCAGTTAAAGGCCTAATAGCATGCATTTACTGTTACTTTTTTTTTTTTTTTTTTTTCCAGCGCTGGAAAATACTAAAGTCATTGGCATTTGAACTGTTCCACAAATGATTTTTCTCCCACTATGGACTGATTAAACTCTGAAGCTCCACGCATTCTTTAAATAGCCGAGTTGTTTAATAAAACAATACAATCAAAACCTCTGATTCTCTGAACTCACCTCATTCCAAGCCATAATCCCATTAAGAGTAAATAGCATCCAATGTAAGAATCCAGTTAAGGTGCTGAAACATCTTTCATTCTTTGCTCACTAGATCTCGACCTGAAACATGAATTAAATGTAAATTAAATGTAACTGGGGCCAAAACAACTGAAGTATTTCTGTTTTCTCACGTATAGCTTCCGATTTGTCTTTGGCCAGTGCTGAAAAGACAAAGCAAACAAACATGCAAAAAAAAAAAAAAAAAAAAAAAAGCAAAAAAAAAAAAAATGCTTTGCACTGATTTTTAAGACAAATAAAGCCAAATCTCAATCCTCAATAAAACAGATCCGTCTAGATTCCATAATGTCATACAAGTGGGTTTTCTTACTGGAGATAGCATCAGCTATTATGATGCTAACTACGTATTAAAACAAGGCCTTCAATGGTTTCTCAACATTTCTGTGTAGGTGACCTAGATTTTAAAGAGATGTGTAATTCTAAGTAACAGAAATGTATCAATTTCTAGTCCTATCTATTCCTAGCATCTAACAGGATGCTTAACCTGCCATAGGTACTTAGTAAATATTTGATAAATGAATAAGCACATAAAATGAACCAATGAATAAATACTTAGGTTGTAAACTATTAAGTGGTGGACAGCTTTTTACAAATTTGAATCTTTGAAAAGAATTCCTGCCAATGCAGAAATATGATCTCAAAGTATTTAATGTGGGGGTGAGTGGAAAATGGACTTAACCTAAACAAGCACATGAAAAAGAAAGTTCTCAGAGAGGAATCTAACCACAGAAAGCAAGATTTCTGCTTCAGGTGTTTAAAATTCTCCTACTTGATAATGTATTTGAGGGTACCTGGGTGGCTCAGTCGGTAAAGCTTCTGACTCTTGGTTTTGGTTCCAGTCATGATCTCAAGGTTCTTGAGTTCAAGCCCCACATTGGGCTCTCTGCTGACAATGGAGAAAATGCTTGGGATTCTCTCTCTCTCCTTCTTTCTCTGCCCCTCCCACATCTCTCTCTCTCTCTCTCTCTCTCTCTCTCTCCTTTCTCTCTGTCTCAAAATAGATGGATAAACTTTTAAAAAAATTAATTAATTAGTTAATTAAATGAAATTAAATATTTGGGTCCCATTTTTAGTATTTTTAAAGTACGGTAGGTCTCACAGACCAATGACTCATCATATATTTTAATACTTTCTCTATGGCTATCGGAGGGATAAAATAAGGAATCTTTGCGTTCAGCTCATTATGCTAGTATAACGAAGACAATCAACAGGAAGACAGAAGATAATTGCAGCTTTCCAGTATCCCTAGAAAATTATTAGTGCCAGCCCTACGACATCTACTCATGCCACTGGAAGGATCCGTCGCCACTACTTTTCAATCCTATCCTGAAAACAAACCAAAGCAAAACAAAACAAAACAAAAACCCAGAAAACAAACAAAACAACAACAACAAAAAAAAACAAAAACCCAAACCAAACAAACAAAAAGTCCCAACCAACAGTATTCTACATTAAGAGAATAAAAAATAAACAGTTAAGAATAAAAATATAACAATAAAAAAATAACAGTTAAGAATTAGTTATGACTATAGTTAGGAGTCTGGAGGGGAAGCATATGTAAGGGTAGGTAGTGATTTTAGAGGCTGACAACCCTTCGTTTTACCCTCAGGCTACCACTTTATAGTTGTGTGATCTTGGACAAGTTATTTAATCTCTAAGACTGTTTTCTCATCTTTAAAGTGGGCATAGAATATCACCTCAATAAGGTTGTTTGAAACATTAAATGGTTGGGTACCTAGTAAATATGAAATGTGTATACTTCCTGCATACATATATACATCTGTGTATATGCTGATTTGATTAATTAAAAGATCCATTTTCCTAAAATTTGTATTCTTATATTATTTAGAATTTCATTACAGAGAAATCTGCCCTAATTAAAATATGCTTGATGAGAAACACAACGTTATCTGGCTAAACATAGAGGTTATTCATAAAATGGCAGTTTATTTTATATACACTTCTACTGATATCAACATATCTAGCCAATAGCATAACATTTAAAATATTTTAAATCAGGGGTGCCTGGATGGCTCAGTCGGTTAAGCATCCAACTTCAGCTCAGGTCATGATCTCATGGTTCATGAGCTTGAGCCCCACATCAGGCTCTGTGCTGACAGCTTGGAGCCTGCAGCCTGCTTCAGATTCTGTGTCTCCCTCTCTCTCTGCCCCAACCCCACTCACACTATGTCTCTCTCTCAAAAATAAATAAACATTAAAAAAAATTTTTTTTAAATAAAGAAAATATTTTAAATCAACAACATGGACTTCCCATATTATATTTTATTTTTACCTAGGCTAACATGTTATGATTAATTCTGAGCACCTATAACATAATCTTAAACTCTAATGTGACAAGTCAGAAAAATGAAGGACTTTTTTTTAAACCCAGCCTTTCATAATTTAAAATGTAACCTTTTGGCTTACATGATGCCTTCAAGCAGTGACATGGATGTTGACGACATTAATATCACTATTTCTGTCACTAAAATCTATAGCAAATACATTAGCAGCCACAAACGGAGGCAGTTTTTCAGAGAGCTTGCTAATTGTGTTGCCGCTGTGAACTTAGTTTTGCGGTGCTCGTATATAAAAGCCCAGAGCTGAAAAGGAAACGTGAATCCTGGGATGATATCCTGGGACAGGTTGGTAGCTACTTTGAAGTCTATATATTGTGTTTCAATGACATAATGCATTCTCATCACGGATATCATGAAATGATATTTCCCAAATGGTGTTCAGAGAGACAAAAGCTATCTGTTTGAGACAGAACAATTTACCCAAAGTCTTCTGTAAGTCAGGACCTCAGGACTAGAACAGATGCTCCCAGATGTGGAATCTAGGGTTATTCCTTCAGAATATGGCTAGATCTATCTTCAGTCTACCAATGCCCCTCAGAACAAAGAAATATGCTGTGTTCAGCAAGCAAGTTCTTGTGGGTGACATTAGGAGATATACTAAGTTCATGGCCTGTGAGAGGGGTGAAGCTGGGATTCCAACACCAGCGGCCCTGCATGCAGGACCCACATCCCAAACACCATGCAACGCCTTCTCGCCAAAGGGCAAACTGGCCTACCCGCCATTCCTGGTTAATTGAAGAAATATGATTTTCTTTCTATTTATGTATTTATTTATTTATTTATTTATTTATTTATTTATTAGTTTATTTATTTTGAGAGAGAGAGAGAGAGAAAGCATGAACAAGGGAGAGGTAAAGATAGAGGGAGAGAGAGAGAATCCCAAGCAGGCTCTGCACATCAGCCCAGAGTCCGATGCTGGGCTCAAACCCACAAAACCATGAGACCATGACCTGAGCTGAAACCAAGAGTCAGATATTTAACCGACTGAGCCACCCAGGCCCTGAAGAAATGTGATTTCCAATTCTGAGCAATTAATAAAAAAACAATCACTTTGTTTTCTATCATAAGAATAAAAACAATGACCATATCTCTACTCTCCAATTTTGCCTTTTTTTTTTTTTAAATAATGGGATTAAAAATGAGACATCACTTTCCTTACTCTATCCACTGTGAAACCCAAATGTTTAGACCCAGAAAGAATCTCTTCAACTCCTCACTCTCTTTCTCACTCTGTCTATAGGGTGAAAAGTTAGGTAGGGAGATGATAAGCATTATGAGAGCCCCTTTCAAAGTCATTTGTTGGTTGGGGGTCCAGGACCTCTGACTCCTGGACCCCAGCTCATTCCACTGCCCGTTTCAGCAGGATGTCCCAAGGATGTGCATTTCCTAAAAGCCCGTGTTCCCGGCACACCTTCAGAGAAAAAATAAAGACAGTATTCATTATGTTTCATTGCCTTAGTTATTATCCAACTAGTCAAAGAATAAAGACATTTTGTTTAAAGCAGAATGCTACGCCATTGGGTAATGGCCATAAATTCAACATTCTTCTAATTGTTCTAAGAATAGGAAAGGACAGACATGCTTTCATTTGATAGTACAGCCGTACCGTTAAAAGAAGAACCTCTCCAAACAAAACAAGTATTGGCAGTAAAATGTGGGGTTTCCCCATCAATTTTGACATTAAATACCATATCAGGAAGCCCCAACTGCCAGTGACAGGCGTACAAAAGGATTCATAAAAGGGGTGTTCCAGTTTGCTTTTTCAACGGCTGTCTCTTTTTCCTTTTATATTCCTGTCTTTGTAATTGTCTACACAGCAAAATAGAATCTGAATTTTACATATTTGACTTTGTGATTAACTTGATTCATGTGGCACTTAAAGATGCCAGTATATCACATAACCTATAAGGAATCACTCATGGTTCCTAAGGTTATTTAAATAATACTAATTCTAAATCCCCACATAGTAGGATTTGCCCTAAGGTGGTAACTGAAAAATTAAGAAAAAAGAAAATGACTCATGAATAATTGGAAATTTTATATTTAAGAATTAGAACTTAGCAGAACAGTAGAGACTTTGTTCTTACCAATAATGTTTCCAGTACTTGAAGCAAATAAAATCAGAGTTTGCTAAACATCATATTTTATTCATCTCATGTCTCTATTGAAACAAAGGGGAAGGGTATCTGAGGTTAATACCGTTTTTGGAAAAGGGGTTCGCTTGTATTTTGATTTAAAATGCATTATAAAAAATTGACATAAAAAGTAAGAAATCACCAAAAACCATTCAATGTAACCTTGGAAGCAATAATGGAATATCTTGATAGATCTGTTATTTTTCATGAATACCAATTAGAATATTTTATTGTATTCCTTCTTTACCATTGATTGGCACTCTGTGTTAGTTCCTTACAACTGTACATTGGATTGTGTTTTACAATGGCTTGTACCATATAGATCATAAATCAGAGTGTGAGAAAATGGCTGTCAGATGAGCATAAGAGACATTTTCATCTCACGGCAAGAATATAAGTTTGGTGCTCTCACTGACTCTCATCAAATGTATGATCACAGCCAGGTTGTTTTCCTGCTTTGAGCCTTCGTTCCCTCTTCTATATAGAGGGGTGGCGGGGTGGGGAGGAGGGTAATATAATCTATTGCATGTGCTTATTTTAGTAAGTATTAAAAGGCCACAGTGCTGGCCTTCAACACTGGTACTTTTATTATTACCTAATCCTCCTTTTCTTTTTTCCTTTTTTTTTTTTTTTTTTTTTTTTGACATAGGAACATCTGATGTCAACATCAGAGGTCAACATCAGATGTCAATATCTGAGTGCCGGAGGAACAGATGCATAAGCAAAGGTCACAGGCTTTTAGGTCAGGCATTCAGGTGACTACACCACCCCTGGGTAGTTAGCTTTTTGTTTCAAATATGTCTTTACGCCAGGCTTTATGCTTCTGTTGTATGGAGGGGTGGGGAGGCACCAGGGACGATCTTTCAATATTAAAAATGGATTTTATTCCTACTCTTGATAGCCAAGTACCTGAAAGACAGGGGCAGTAATCTTCTGGGGACTGACAATAACATGAGACCTAAACTATCTCAACACATTGCTTCTGCTTTTTACATATGTCATGGCTCAATGCCAGAAGACTGTCCACTGATGTGTTATCAACAGAGAACATTATCACATGGCAGGGGGGAAAAAATGACTTGGTTGAGGGGGTTAGAGCAGAGAATAAAGCAAGAGCTTTATAATTGCCACCCTTGGGTGGGGCAGGAAGACTGTATTTGTAGACCAGGAGGATTCTAGGCAGCCCACTGAGTCACATGTTGTCAGTGTAGAAACCTCCCACCTCTCTCCCTCAGCTCTTTCCTTAAGGTCTTAATTTCTCTTCTGGCTCCCTAGCTGATGTTTCAGGGGACAGAGGTGGGGGTCCTCTTGCACTGCTCCCTGCCGCCTCACTCTGTCTTACCTATTTTTCGAGAACACTTTTATTCCTTCCTTGCAGCTCACTTAGATATTATCAAGAAGCCACCTAATTCATTCACATTAAGGTAAATGACTGATTATTCACTTTTAATCTCCCGTGGCACATGTGCTTTGATATCGAAATAAATCTCTAATGGATCACATTCCAGGCAACACGACTGGGAATACGTTTTCAAGCGGTGTCTCCTCCCCTTTGAAAAATGGAGAGCACGATGGGTCCAGACAGGCTAACTCTGCACATAAGATGTGATTGCTGGGGCACCTCTAAATGGGAAGTTATCTTCTAGCTGTGCTCCCACAGGAAGTCTGGTCTCTTTATTTACAAAACTCCTAGGGCTCTTGGGATTTGCTTTCTTATAGCTCATTAAAGCTTTGATTTCATAAAAAAAAAAAAAAAAAAAATGCCTTCCAGCATTCGTTTCTCTGCTGGTAGCTCTTTAAGGATTCCACTCTCCCTTCTGAGTTTTGCTCATTCCGCATGGATTTCCAGAGTACCCCTGATTCACCCACCACCCTGACTCCCTTCCCGGCAGCTGGCCTGCAATTTGTTGTGAGAGTTCCCTAAGTCAGAGCTGGTTCACTTCACTGTTGTGAATTTACACTGCCACAGGTGTATTTCTGAACAGGTTACTAGCACTAGGCACCACACAAGTTGTATCACCAAATTCTATTCACTGGATTGCCTTCTACTGGGGACACCCACGATTACTCTCAGGATGTGCAATAGTGAATGCGGACATCCCTGCAAAAACAGAAAAATCAGTTTGACAACTGTGCTTCTCTTCAACTTCCTGCAGTGATCTTTGGCTGAGAGCCAAGGACACAGAGTGTTTTTAAAAAGCTATGATTCTGGGGGCCCCTGGGTGGCTCACTCAGTCGGGCATCTGACTTTGGCTCAGGTCATGATCTATTTCGCAGTTCACGAGTCAGGGCCCCATGTCAGGCTCTGTGCTGACAGCTCAGAGCCTGGAGTCCACTTCGGATTCTGTGTCTCCCCCTCTCTTTGCCCCTCCCCTGCTCGTGCTCTGTCTCTCTCTCTCTCTCAAAAACAAATAAAAACATTAAAAAAAATTAAAAAGCTATGATTTTAAGAGGGTTTTCATATGATACAGTATACCTTTAAGATTTATAAGTATACTTACACTTATTAAAAGTATACTTAAGATTTCCCTCGTTTCTTTTGGGAAGGTATTCTTTATCAGATAACATGCCTTATCTGTATTCAGAAAAGAAAGACCAGATCATTGTATGTGTCTGTTTTAGGAGCCCTGTTATGCCTCAGCTCCAGAGAGGTTTGCTTATTTATCTTGAAAAAGCATTATGGCTATCTAAAGATGCTGCTAATGTAGGTTAAAATGTCTTTCCATGAGTGTTTTCGAGGAGAAAGGCTAATGTGCAGTATCATTACTCCATCAAAGGGAAATGAAATATAGTCCTGAAAACATGATGCCCCAATGTACCAAATAGAGGCCAAACAATTATGTTCGTGGAGAAAAGTTGTCACTGACATGACAACCTGCACGGGTTTGTGTACATGAAAAGAACATATTGTTCAAATATTGTGATTGCTTGGGATGTATGATCCTCGTGGGCTTCTCTTAGAAACTGTGAATACTTTCAATAAGTTAAAAGTGTTTTGATTAGCTAATGTTAGGAGAGGAAGGTGAACTTATCACACTGGTTTCTTGATAGAAGAATTGTCAGAGTTTCACATTAGTTGATCCACATGGAAGTGGTCTAGTTTTTCAGTGAAATCTCCCATGTTTGCCATTTAATCACAAGTTTGGGATTAAGATGAGAGGCACGTGGAGGCAATGGAAAGAAGTCGGAGCTGACAGCAGACAGCACGGTCTCTGGTCCAGCTTCCACAGCTAATGAGCTCAGCCATTCTGGACCCCCATTGCTCTACGTGCTCAGACAAGATGATCTATGAGGCCTTTCCAGTAGTGAAAAGACTCCAGGGTAAAAGCTGCCATTTTGCCATTTGCCGATGCTAAGCACCCTGGGATGACGAGAAAAGCATTTGTTGCCCTAAGTGGCCCTAAGACTGAACACCAGCCTTGGTCTTTTAAACCTGTCTGCATCCTCTTGTTCACACCTTAGCCTTGACCTCAACTTAGGATTTCCAATCCCGAATGGTATGCCTTCCTTGGTACCATTGGAGTCTCAAGAGCCATATTCTAAATTATCTCATATTTTAAATTAAGCCTCTATTTTCTCACTCAGTTTTTAAATGCCTATTATAGAGAAAATGGACATTATGATTCCATTGGTGACTATCCACAATACAGCAGTTTTCATTAACGATAAGTGAATACATACATGCCATGGCCTGAACACATTTGATTTTCTGATTATCAGAAGGAAAACAAAAATATCTTTACCTCACTTAACTTCTTATGAAAGAGTTGTTTTGTTTTGTTTGGCCATGATTTAATATAAGAAGATGTTCTCGGGGCGCCTGGGTGGCGCAGTCGGTTAAGCGTCCGACTTCAGCCAGGTCACGATCTCGCGGCCCGTGGGTTAGAGCCCCGCATCAGGCTCTGGGCTGATGGCTCAGAGCCTGGAGCCTGTTTCCGATTCTGTGTCTCCCTCTCTCTCTGCCCCTCCCCCGTTCATGCTCTGTCTCTCTCTGTCCCAAAAATAAATAAACGTTGAAAAAAAAAAAATTAAAAAAAAAAAAAAAAAAAAAAAAAAGAAGATGTTCTCTGCCGTTGGAGAGAAAAAGATTACTCCTGGAATGGCGAGGAAGGATTTGCTGATCACCTAAGACTAAATGCCTGTTTTAGTCTTATAAACAGGTTGGGACTACCACACACACACACACACACACACACACACACACATCAGGCTCTAGGATACATTAACCAAGCCTTACATTAAAGGGAAAAGGAGGGGCACCTGGGTGGTGCAGTCGGTTGGGCGTCCGACTTCAGCTCAGGTCACGATCTCACAGTCTGTGAGTTCGAGCCCCATGTCGGGCTCTGTGCTGACAGCTCAGAGCCTGGAGCCTGCTTCGGATTCTGTGTCTCCCTCTCTCTCTGCCCCTCCCCCACTCACACTCTGTGTCTGTCTCTCTCTCTCTCTCTCTCTCTCTCTCTCTCAAAAGTAAAGATTAAAAAAAGGGGGGGGGAAGGGAAAAAAAAAAAGCACTGAATGTTTCATTTTTTCAAAGCAGGAGTGAAGAGATGTTACTTTGTTCCCCACCATGACAATTACATAAAGTTTTAAAGTTCTCTGGGCAAAGATAAAAATAGCAGCTGATAGAATGAGAAAAAGGGTAGCTACCTTTCAAATTGTAGAAAATAGAAGAAACGAGAAATTAAGCATTAAAAGAAGTACAAATCAGGGGCGCCAGGGTGTTGGTTAGGTGTCTGACTTTGGCTCAGGTCATGATCGCATTGTTCGTGGTTTCGAGCGCCACATCGGGCTCTGTGCTGACAGTTTGGAGCCTGGATCTGCCTCAGATTCTGTGTCTCCCTCTCTCTCTGCCCCTCCCCTGTTCACACTCTGTCTCTCTGTCTCTCAAAAATAAATAAACATTAATTTTTTTATAAAAAATGTATAAATCAGGATGACAAATGTAGATTAGACAAAATAGTTAAATAGAAGTGAAAGGTTTAAATTCTTCCTTTCCAAGGCAAAGACCCTCAGAAATCACTGAAAATAACAATCTAATGTTTTATTTCTAACATTTAAAAAGTGAAATATCACAAGAAAATATCATACAGAAGGCCCTAGAGTACAACTCCCTTTTCCCGCTCCACACCACCACCCAAATAACACAGGGTTAAAATATTGACATTGGGGGCGCCTGCATGGCTCAGTTGGTTAAGCATCCAACTCTTGATTTTGGCTCAGGTCATGATTTCACTGGTTTGTGAGTTTGAGCCCCAGAGCCTGTTTGGGATTTCCTCTCTCTCCCTCTCTCTGTATCTCCCCCACTCATTCTCTCTCTCTCTTTCTCTCTCTCTCACTCTCTCTCAAATAAATAAATAAACTTAAAAAAAACGCTTTAAAAAATACCGATATCAGTGTTATTTGTAGTAATGACTATCTTCCCTGACAGCATGTTTTGTTTGTAAACCTGTCCTCAGGCCCTATCACAGTATCTGGAATGTAATCAGAATTCAGTAAATATTTGCTGCGTGCATAAGTTCATAAATAAATACCTGTTTTGTTAACAAGAAAAACACTAAGTTGAGTAAAGAGTAAATTTATATTGATAAAGCTTACAAACAATAGGAAATCTATAACAGCATTAAACTTTTATGCCTCAAGTAGTTTCAAAATATCTTAGTGTAAATAATAGAATTGCAAATAAAATAAATAATGATAATAATAGAATTGCAGTCTTGGATTACTCATCTTCATAATCCTAGGGCATTCTATACTGTCTCGTCTATGGTGGATACATGAGGTGCTCAAGTTATATTAAGAAATTGTGGGGGCGCCTAGGTTGGCTCAGGTCATGATCTCACCACCAGTAATACTGAGACCCGCGTCAGGCTCTGTGCCAACAGTTCAGCCCTTGGAGCCTGCTTCAGATTCTGTGTGCGTGTGTGTCTCTCTCTCTGCCCCTCCCCTGCTTGCTGTGTCTCTCTCAAAAATAAAATAAAAACATAAAAAATAAATTTTAAAAATTGTGTGGCTAAACCTAATGATGAATATGTGAGAGTGATAGCAGAAAGCCACCCAAAAAGGTCCTGCTACATACAACCCCACTCTTGAATGCTCTTTCTTGATCCTGTATACGCCAGATCCCAGCGCAAACCCAGGTTCTCCTAGATTTCAATCTCAGTTTAGATCCATTGTTTTGCATTATTAATATCATTAATAGCCTTCCTCATTTTACCAATGCCTGAATCCCCTCCCTCTTTTATGTACATAACCCCCATGGTCATTGCTCCAATTTTTCTGAACCCAGTTCATGAGCTAGTTTCTGAAGGGCCATTGTTCTCTGCTAAACAGTTCATAAGCCAGGTTAGCTTGAATAGGGAAGCAGAGAATTCTTTGAAAGAACATCCATTCCGTGCAAAGTATCCCCCGTAAAATTAAAGTGCACTGTGTGTGGCCAAAATGGGTGAAGAGGACGAAAAGGTACAAACTTCCAATTATAAAGAACAAAGAAGCCATAGGGATGTAATATACAGCTTGGGGACTATGGTGAAAAATACTGTATTTCATATTTGAAAGTTGCTGAGTAAGTAGGTCTTAAAAATTCTCATCACGGGGCACCTGGGTGGCTCAGTCGGTTAAGTGTCCGACTTCCGCTCAGGTCATGATCTCAAGGTTTGTGACTTCGAGCTCCACGTCGGACTCTGCGCTGACGGCCCAGAGCCTGGAACCTGCTTCGGGTTGTGTGTCCCCTCTCTCGGCCCCTCCCATGCTCATGCTCTGTCTCTCTCTGTGTCTCAATAATAAAGAAACATTAAAACAATTTAAAAAAAATTCTCATCACAAGAAAAAAATCCGTAACTATGTGTGGTGATGGATGTTAACTATACTTTTTGAGGTGATCATTTTGCATTGTATACAAATACTGAATCATTAGGATGTATACCTGAAATTAATATAATGTTATATGGCAAGTATACCTCAGTAAAAAATAAATAAATAAACTAGTGTCCTAACTTCATTTTTATCTGAAAAATCATCTCCTTCCTACTCCATCTGACTCCAGCCACCACTTTAATCTTCCTGAAGGGTTTTCTAATGGTATTACTCTCCTATTCTAAAATCTTCAGTCACTTGTAATTGATCTCCAATCTACCTTTGTCAAGAGATGGTAAGTGATCCTTCAAGGTCCAACTCAAAAGGCACCTCCTCTAAGATTCCTGCTTTTATTATCAATGAGAGAAGTCATCACTGCCTATTTGGAACCCCCATACATTCTGTATTACTCATATGGTACTTATAAAAATTAATTAATTTAATTTAATTAAAGGAAAGTAATTGGCAACCCTGGGAACCAGCATCATGAGAGATTGATGACAAAGAAACCAGTTGGAAAAATGCTGTAGTGATCCATGCAATAGATAAAGAGGAGCTTCACCGGCACAGAATCCTAGGACCCAGACTTGGAACAAATTGGAGAGGTTGGATTTGAAATAACATTTCTGATTTGACACCACAGGGTAATTGATAAAGCTTGAAGTTAAGGATGACTCCCAAGTTGCTACCTTAGAAGGATCAACGGATGATGACACCATGATCGATAGAAGAATTAGCTTTACAGAGAAAGTACAGCTTTGACTCTGAACAAAATGGCTTCTTTTCTAGGCATCCTAATTTTGATGGACCCTTAGGGCACTCAGGGTGAGAAATCTGGTATGTAGATGACAGAGATTTGGTTTCAGTCATGTAACTACCCTGGTCACACTCCGGACTGTTTTGTTCTTGGTTTTTTGGGCTTTTGTACTGTTTTGACTGAGTGCCAGCTATAAGCAAAAAGTGATGGTTGGAGTGATAAGAAATGCCTAGATTTTGTGGTTCGTTAGATCAGGAAGGAGAAATAAATAACTCTTTTGTCACTGCAGAACAAAAGTGCCTGTTTTAAGGTTCTCGATGGAAACAGATTAGGGCAATGTCCTTTTGACATAGATGCAATATTAAATAGTAAGCCGTGCTATTAAAAATGAATATCATTTGAAATCTGAAAAAATTGTTAGTCAAAAGTTACATACACCAAAATAGCAATGTTAACAGCATAAAAGTAAATCCAGCTGAATTAGGTTATTAATGACTCAAACTAGCATCTTCCCACTTTAAATCTCACAAGATTCCCATTACATGTAAGCAACACTTTCCTCGTACCAAGAGCCTTTTAGGAGCCCTCTATCACATCCATCTGGCACGAGGCGAGCAACGTTATGGATCATCGAGACAGGTTGGCTAGAGCGGTAGATCACTTTTGTCAAGGAAGAAAATTTAAAGAGTCAAAGGATCATAACTCTTATCCTCTACAGTAAAAATGGCATTGTTGATGATTTAAGAACTTTGGATGGTGCTATTGAGCCAAGATAATTATAAAGAATACCCCATTGTGGAATATTATTCCATAGGTCTATAAATTTCCTGCCACTTTCCCTATTTCAGCTCATCTTACACATCAAAAAACTCACACTGTCCATAAAATGGAAGATATGCCATATAATAGTCATATCAAAAAAGATCTTTTATGTGAAATCACTTCATAAAGTCTGTTCGAACATGAGGGATTAGCAGTTATTTTAGCCTATCACAGCAGTACTGCTCAGGACTCCAAGATTTAGAGTCAAACTCTTGTGCTCTTTCACTAGGCTCTTGGAAATAGCACGCTGAATTCTAAAACATGTAGAAAACAATAGCCCAGAATCAGGCTCTAGAGTCGCTGGAGTTAATTTTTACTTCAAATCGGAAGGGTAATAAAGCCAACTTTGAGTTCAGCACTAATTTTCTACATATTGTCAACTCCTTTCAAATGTCATCATTGACCTTGAAGTGCAGATTCAATCCCTTCTTTTGGAGGTCACATTAGCATGGACTTCCAAATCACCTTCTTTCCCCTCTGAATTTCAGAGCTACCAGAAATGTAGTTTTTGTTTTTGGAGACACGATGCCGGATGTGAAGTTGCATAAAATCGGTAACCCACCTGTGAGGATGCATGAATCACAGATGGTGTCTATTTTAATTTAGTTTCATTTACTTCCAGCTTTTGTTCTGATGGTGTTTTATCCATCCTTTCAAACTTCTTTCTTCATGAGCAACACAATGCAAGGAGAAAGTGCAAACTCTTCGAACACTTAATTTGTGTTCTTTGAAAAATAACTGTACTTAATTTGTTTGTCTCATGTGATGGTTGTTAGTTTCAAACAAAGAAGTCACCTTTCCTTCAAGGTGTCTCCCAAAGCAGGACACTACCCAGATGCACATGTATTTCTAGGGAGAGGAAACAGAAGTCTTTCGCCATCAAAAAAGGAATCATTTGACCTATTATCTGTCCCATTTGTTTCAACATTGTATTGTCAGGGGCTCAAGTCTAGATTGTTCTACAGCCATATGTGAGAGCTCTGGAGTATCTGGAGTTTGTAAGCCGCTGGGCAAAAGTGAAGAATGGATCTCTCTATACATTTTGTAATGGCAAAAACAAATCCCCACAGTAAGAGATAAAAGAATCAACTTAATACAACTCTTTAATTCTAGTCTCTGCCTTGTGTTAATTTCCAGTGCTTGGGACCATAACGAACAAGCTGATTGATCTTTAGCCAATGAATGAATGAATAAATAAGTTTCTTTCAGTCTGATGGGTATTTTCTGTAATTTCCTAAGGAAACTATTCGGCCTCTGGAAAGGCCAAATATTTGGTAATACATGAACAGGGGGAATACAATCCTGTGTGTTTTGGCTTTATGGCACCAAGTGGAAGACAATATGTCAGGTTAGGTAAACTGAAATTGTGTTTCCCAAGATTCCCTTCACTTCCCAGTTCTGGGTGGGGAGGAGAGCATAAGAGGCCCTTTGAACAAGATTTAGAATAGAAACGTGAAATGGGGGTCCACGTCCTTGGAATGCTGCAGCACTGTGTGAGGGCAGTGGCTGCTGTTGCAGAGAAGACATCTTGTTGTGTCTCAGCTGGTTGGCTGGGGAAGCAACTGGGTAGAGCTCCTTACCTCCTTACTGACCTGCTTCCTGCTTTCCTCCTCAAGCCCACACCTGGGGCCGGTGCATATTTAACTTCATAAAGAATGGCTCCCACTTCTCCAGCTGGTTGTCTCCATCCTCAGAGACGAGGACTGAGAGATAGTGGGTTCCAGTTGGTCCTTGTGGGACTCCATACAACTTTAGGAGTTCCAATTTATCCAAGCTCCTCCTACTTCACACCCATCTTTTCTTCCTGCCCGCCCACCCTGTGGGCTTCAAGCTCCCAGACACTGAGCAACTGTCCGCCCCTCCACTACCTAACCAGCTCCCATGCCTCATGGATCTGTTTCTCTGATCCAACCCTAACAGCTACACACTGCGATTTTCTTCTTCATGACTTTTCTTAGTTGTTTACTTGGCTCTTCCCCCTACTGTCTGCCTCTCAAAACCACATCTAATCTTACAGGCACAGTTCAAGCCCCACCCTTTGTGGGAAGGCTTCTCTGATATTTATGATAAAGATTAACCACTTTCTCTTGCATGTGCCCT
Source organism: Puma concolor (assembly GCF_028749965.1). NCBI lineage: Eukaryota > Metazoa > Chordata > Mammalia > Carnivora > Felidae > Puma > Puma concolor. The sequence goes on from NC_141671.1 coordinate 20,303,159, forward strand.
GAATACTTTTGTTGTATCTCCATTTGAGCACATAATGCATCCTGCCTTGCGTGGCAGTTCTGTATATCTGCGTCTTCCCTTATAAATTCCTTAAGGGCAGATAAGATGTTTCACTCATATGTGTATCCCCAAAAGCAACTATCACAGTGTCTGATGCAGAACTCGAGTTCAATAAATGTTTGTTGACTTGAAGTCTGGTTCAGTTTGCTTTATCCTCTGGCCCTTGTGGGCCCTGCTTGGGTTATCACCATGACTGGATCTAAAAGACAAGTTTAGCCTTCTGGGCTCTTTGCTCTTGTTTTAGCTATTTTTATGATGTGTTTATACATAGTCTCTGGTTTATGCCAGAAGCTGAGCACTTTGGTGATACATTTTCAGTCAGGTTAAAAGTTTAGCTTTTTTTTTTTTTTTTTTTTCAAGTGGAAAGGCCCTCACCAGATGTGTTAAGAATTTTCTTGTGAAACCCTATTATGAAATTAATAAGTAAATAACTACATCCAATAAGGAACCCTGTGGTTAATGTAACAAAGTTCCCAGTGCACAGCAGATTCTCCTGAAATATGGCCTGAATGACTGAAGGAATAAATTAATGGATTTACTAATTATTAAAAACCTACCCAGGGTGTCTGGGTGGCTCAGTGAGTTAAGTGTCCAAATTCAGCTCAAGTCATGACCTCATGGTTTGGTTGGTAAGTTCGAGCCCCATGTTGGGCTCTGTGCTGACAGCTCAGAGCCTGGAGCCTGCTTGGGGTTCTGTCTCTTTCTCTCTTTCCCTCTCTCTCTCTCTCTCTGTGTGTGTGTCTATCTCTCTTCCTCTCCCCAGCTCACACTCTGTCTCTCTCTTTCAAAAATAAATAAACATTTTTTTAAAAAAAGAAACCTAACCAACGGACAAAACTCTCAGGTATGTGTATAGCGTTGCCATTTTTAATGACACGACTTGAAAATATTCCAAAGACATGTAGGTAACTTACCCACCTGGATATAGTCATACCAGCAGGCAGGGACTTTCTCTCCTTTGAGATGCATTGGTTCATCATTCTTGTTTAGAGTTTGCTGTCCGGTCTAGTTGATAATAAACTATAATTCATTGTTTATTTTTAAAAACTAACTAACTGTCAGAAAACAGAGAAAACCACAGAGCAACTTGTGGAGTGGAACGTCTAAGGAACTATTGTCACATGGATCTGAATCTATTTTGCTTGTCTAACATCTATTAAAAAAAACTAGTATCTTTTTTGGTAGTAGTATCTTAAATATTTGTCTAATTTTGCTAAATATATGGTAATTTTATAAGAATTCTTTCAGCTCCCATCTGCTTATGAGCTTCTATAGAACGTTACTATACATTTCACTAGGAATTAGATACAGTTTTGTCCTCGAAGTTTCATGTAACAAAACATTTTCTCCCCAAAGAAAGTCCTATGTATAAGTCCCAAGGAACCAAGTAAAAGTCTAACATAGAATAAGAATAATTATCTATTTTCTCAGTAAGAAAATCGTCGGGATATTAGGGAAAAGCTAGCTCTGTGTATGTATGAGGGAGAAAAAAAAGAAAGAATGAAAACAGACTCCAGAACATTCTTAAGTGATTAAAAAAGTAAAACTTTTACTGAAATTCTTTTATTGTAAATAAAACTAGAATAATTGTTCAGCTAAAAGTAAGTTCTCTGGTTTAGTTTGTGTGCATTTCTATGCAGTACCTATAATGCTAATTTTGAGAAGGTTCTTAGATAACATCTGGCTGTGCTTTGAGTTTATCCTGGTAGTATAGGTAACTTCACAGATATTGCTTTTCTAATCCATGGATTACAGCCTTTCCCATTGTCTATTATCCAGCCATTTATCCCACCAACTAAAATTAAAGAGTCAACAAAGATTAAAAAAATTTTTTTTAATGTTTTTATTTATTTTTGAGACAGAGAGAGACAGAGCATGAGCAGGGGAGGGGCAAAGAGAGAGGGAGACACAGAATCCAAAGCAGGCTCCAGGCTCTGAGCTGTCAGCACAGACACGGTGCTTGAACTCACAGAGTGTGAGATCATGACCTGGGCTGAAGTAGGATGCTTAACCAAGTGAGCCACGCTGGCGCCCCAAGAGTCAATAAAGACTTTATAAGTCATTCATTCAGCAAAATTCCACTGAGCAGTGACAAAACATGGACTCTGGTTCACAGTTTAGATACAGGGCACAGACACACCCATATTAGTATAATGCATGTTACACATATTATACTTGAAGGTCTCCATAAACACTAGGAGGTCAGGAAAGACAATAATGAAAGGCATGTGTCTAAACTAAATCTTGAAATATCATCAGTGTTCATTAGGCAAGAAAGAGTAGGATAGGAACAATCTCTCTCATATAAAGGAAACAGACTGAACAAAGCAGGAGGTATAGAACTCTCTGATTCAATACAGAAATGAATGGTGCTATCCAGGGAGAAGGAAGAAAGTTAGAGATGTGATATGGGATGAACTATGTCTGCCCAAAAAATTCATGCATTGGAGCCCTAACACCCAGTACCTCAGAATGAGACTGTACTTGGAGATAGAACTTTTAAAGAGGTGAGTGAGATAAAATGAGACTGTTTGGGTGGACCCTAATCCAGTATGACGTGGGTCCTTACAAGAAGAGATTAAGGGGGTCCCTGGGTGGCTCAGTCAATTGAACATCCAACTCTTGGTTTCAGGTCAGGTCATGAATACCAGGGTCGTGGGATCAGGCCTTGCATCGGGCTTCGTGCTAAGAGTGGAGCCTGCTTGAGATTCTCTCTCTCTCCCTCTGCCCCTCTCCCCTGCTCATGCTTTCCCTCTCTCTCTCTAAAAAATAAAAAATAATAATAATAATAATAATTTAATTTTAAAAAGAGCAAGATAGGACACACAGGGAGATTCCAGGATGCATGCACACACAGCAAAGATCCTGTGAAGACACAGAACACCTGCCAGACAAGGATCAAGGCCCCAGGAGAAACCAAGCCTGTGGACACCTTGATCTTAAACTACCATACTCCAGACCCAACAAAATTCTGTTGTTTATGTCCCCCAGTCTGCGGTACTCTGTTATGGCCGCCCTAGCATGCTAATATTTGAGACTGCGGAGGAAGCCTGGGACCTTTCCACAGGAAGCCTCATTATCCTGAGACGTCTATACATCCCTCATCTATGGGGATCACTAAACAGTTGTAAATAGGAAGCTAGAGATAGCTTAATGATAACTTTTTTGGTATAAAAAGTATCACTCTGACAACCACATACAGCATGGAAGACATGGACAGACCAAGAGTTGAGTCAAGTGGTAATGAGGGTCTCGTGGGGACAGGAGTAGGGTGAGGATTGGGCTGATGAGAGAGAGAGAGAGAGAGAGAGAGACACACAGACAGAGAGAGATGTTTCAGATGCTGACTCAGCAGAAGCTGGATTTAGAGTTGATATCATGTTTTGGCAATGAAAGTGACACTCAGATCTGCTTTGGTATTGGGACCTGCAGTATTGGAACTTGACAACCACTTACAGAATGAATGAATGAATGAATGATGACTGAATGAAAAGAAAAGACAAGGCAATTGACCTTTTCATTGCATGTATACCTGAGAATAAATCATACTACTCCAAACATAATAGCACCCCTACAACCAGCTCCCATAAATTACTATTTCCCATAGTGAATATGCAGACAATTGAGTGCTAACTCTAAATATACACATCACAATATCCCTACATTCTTGTATGATTTGTGCATTGTCTGTTCTCCTACCGGTATGTTGATTGCTCAATCAATGCCCAATTTGCAGTAATGTGGTTCAGAAGGGTTGCTATAAAGTAACACAAAATAGATAGATCTCTGCCCTAAAAGGGCTTTTAAAAAATCTCTAGACTATAAAACTTTTATTCTTTAAAATGTACGTAGCAAAGCAAAAGGTGTTGCAAAGCATCAGAGGAGAAGTTGGGCTGATGTGGCCCAACCTGCCTTGTTCTGAAGAGTTCAGGGTAGAAAGACATCAGTATGAAATAAACTGTAAAGAAAAAGCTTAACTGAGCTGTACAACTTAAACCGAGCATTGAGAGGTGGGTAGATTTGCAAGGTGATAAATCTACAAACTTGTTTCTCCAGAATTTTTTAAAAAGCACAAAAGGAAAGTAAAAAGAACATTAATATGGAAGATCCTTCTGGGTAGTGCGAGTAGAAACATAGATATCATCTCACTTACCAATTTAAGATTAGAGCAGGGTCAGCAAATCCTGCCTCCTAACTGTTTTTTCATAGCCTGTGAGCTCAGAATGGTTTATATATTTTTAAATGTTGGAAAAAAGTCCAAAGAATATTTCTTGATATGTGAAAATTATATGAAATCCACATTTCAGTCATACTTGTTCAGGTTTCCATATTGTCTGTGGCTGCCTTTGTGCTGCAAGGGTAAAACTGAGTAGGTGTGACAGAGACCATATGGCTCGCAAAGCCAAAAAATATTTATTATGTGGCCCTTTATGTGGCTTTTTTCCAACCTCTGACTGAGAGCAAGGAAAATAAGATCAAAGACCTAGATTTTAATTGTCTTTTTGCAAACCCTGAATCTCCTGTGTCCTACAATGTTACAGAGGTGAGCATCCTGCAAACAGGACCCACTCATGGCTCAAATAACCATTCATAAAATTAGCATTTTGCAATGTGTGCTCTATGGAAATTAAGTTCCAAGGAACGATAAAAGCTGTCATATGCGGGGGGGAAAGGTGTTCCTGGCTACATAACTTTTAAAGATGCTGAATGATGTTTCAAGGCTTTGGTATACAAATACAAGTTTTGAATTTTTCTTTTTTGAGAGAGTGTGAGCAGAAGAAGGGCAGAGAGAGAGAGAGAGAGAGAGAGAGAGAGAGATTCCAAGTAGGCTCCACACCATCAGTGCAGAGCCGAGTCCGACACGGGGCTCGATCTCATGAACCACGAGATCATGACCTGAGCCAAAATCAAGAGTCAGTTGCTTAACCAACTGAGTTACCCAGAATCGATAAACATTTCTTTAACATGTTCTACCCTGGCATTTTTTTTCAACCCTACCCTACTCTCCAATATGGGGCACCGAATGGGACACTTATGCCTTAAAATAGAATTTGAGAGATGCCACATCAGTTGTGTTGAAGATGGGGATAATGAATAACATTCATTGCTTACTGAATTATTCAAAACTTCAACGACGAAACCAAGGAATACATGATACTCTACCTAGGCCTTGTAATCTCAAAAGTTGCATTCTTCTATTAACTCTGCCAACGCATATCATATACTTCTTGACGACCTGAAGAAGCAAATTCTTGGAAAAGAAATCCAGCTTCTGAAGGCAGAGAAAGTCTACAGGCGTCAGCGCTGCCCATTTAAAGCAGACCAAAAGGGTTTAATGTAGCAGAAAGCCAAGGTAGCTAGGTTATCAACCACCACAGATTTCACTCAGAGCCTCTAATCAGCAGGACCACTTGGAAAAACAAACAGCCTGCGAGGGATAATCACTGCTTGGAAGTCAAATCATGCAAAATATGTTCCCTTTGTGTGAATACCACAAGTCAGTGGAATTGGCTCCTGGTAGAGACAGCCATTGAGGCTGATATAATTTTCTCACTTACTGATTCCTTCAGTTTGGGATTATTCCGAAAACTTTAACTTTTCTTGATTTTATGTCATGGGGGGAAGTGCTGACACACGAGGAAGCTGGATAATAAAAAACACTGCCAAACACAAGAAAAGAAATACTGCCATCATGTTAAACGGCTTTACTAGTGTTTGGTGCTTGGGATTATGTTGTAGTTCTCATTCCCAAGGAAAAATTCACATGCCTAGAAAGCATCGGACTCAATAGTTTTGAAATCATATGCAGATGCCCTTCCTCCCAGGTGTTTGTCTACACAGTGCATGGTGTGTTCATGTTGCTGGGGAATCACTGAGGGGGTGGGTGAGTACCGATGGGTCGGAGTTTCAGCAGCTGAGGTGACCGTGAACGGGGTCTGATTTACAGCCCTTTGGTATATCTTAGGATGTCTCAACAATTCTTAATTTCCTTGTAGAGTGATATCCCTTTATCAGGAAGGAAAAAGACCTGTAAACAAAGACTTGCCCCATGGAAGAAAAAATGAGGATTAAAATCTGCACTTCCCAGGGCACCTGGGTGGCTCAATAAGTTAGGCATCCAACTCCTGATTTGGGCCCAGGTCATGATCTCATGGTTCGTGGGTTTGAGCCCCGTGTGGGACTCTGCACTGACAGTGTGGACCCTGCTTGGGAATCTCTCTTTCTCCTTCTCTCCCTGCCCCTCCCTGCCCTCTCTCTCAAAATAAATAAGTAAACATTAAAAAAAAAAAGTCTTTAAAAAGAACTGCACTTATTTTAAGTTGTTGTGAGGACTAAGCAAATTTTATTTATCTTTTTTATTTGCCCTTCACGTTGACAGTTTTGACAGAGGACTCTTGGTTTATTGTTTTTCTTCCTTCAGGAATATTTTTTTAAGTTTATTTATTTTGTGAGAAAAAGAGTGAGAGAGCGAGGGAGAGGGCAGAGAGAAGAGGGAGGGAGAGAATCCCAAGCAGGTGCCACACTGTCAGCATAGAGCCCAAGGCAAGGCTCCAATTTACAAACTGTGAGATCAAGACCAGAGCCGAATTCAAGAGTTGGACTCTTAACCAACTGAGCCATCCAGGAGCCCTGTGGATTTTAAAATTATATATTTATAGGGAGCCTGGGTGGCTGAGTCAGTTAAGCATCTGGCTCTTGGTTTGGGCTCGGGTCATGATCTCACGGTTCATGAGATGGAGTCCCGCATGGGGTCTGTGCTGATGACACCAAACTGCTTAGGATTCTCTCTCTCCCTCTCTCTCTCTGCCCCTCCCCCACGTGTGCATGTGTTTGCTCTCTCTCTCTCTTAAACTAAATAAACTTTATGTATATATTTGTGTGTGTATGGAAGGTAATGGCTTTTAAAATTGGCATAAAGTAAGCCCTATAGACGTGTTATCTACCTATCTACCTCTCCATCCATGTCTCATCTGTCTATCATCATCAGAGAAGTTTCCATTAACAAAAACCTTCATTAAATTCTCATGAAGTAATAGCTCTAAAATGATCTGCTTGGCAATTTCTGATGTTTATATGTCATGACTAATATTCTTAAAATATGATAAAACTTAGTGTAAAATAGACAAAATGTGTCATCATATGTGCTATCATTTTGTTAGTTTCTATATAAAATCCAAGCACTGATTGCAGAAAAAAATACCTACAGAAAATTCTGGAAGAAAACAAAGAGTATGTGGTTTGCCCTTGAAGCATCCCAGTGACCTTATTCTGGTACAGACACTGATTTGCTTTGGCCTCTAACTCATCATCAGTTCATACAATCTCAGTGTTGACCCACAGGGGAGCCAATCACTATGTTACATGTTCCCTAGACCGGGATCGTGGTGGCAAGTAAGTCAAGCTGGTCAAATCAGAGTGATTGTCCAGTTTTGACAACACTACTAGAAAAGTTACTTCCTCATTGCTTCCACGTTGAAGGTAGTTAGGCTATTGCCACTGCAGCCATCTTGTCACCATGAGGACAATAACCGTCTGAGATTGAGACCAGTCCATGGAGAAGTCAGAGCTGTGACATGGGGAAAAACAGAGTTCTGATGGTATCCTCTCAGCTCCTAGATCACACTATGGTTAAATCTAGTCCTACTACAACCGTTTAAATAAAGTGAGCCAATAAGCTGTTTTTCTTAAGCCACTTTGAGTAAATGACAAAGATGAGTTCTAGCTGGAAAAGAAACCAAAAATTAAGCATCAGAGCCTCACTGAGAAGGGTCATGGGGTTTCCTGATAACACTTTAAGAACAGTACAAATGGCTTTTGTATTCTATTATGAAAAGGAAGCAAAGAAACTACCGGAAGCAAAGAACCTATTTATATTTATTAAAACCGCTTACCCATTTGAATTATGATATTAGCATTTGACTCTTATTTCTGGCTTTCAGAGTAACAATTATAGACCTGAACTTCCTGAGTTTTCCCTGCTACCCCTTAGGTTATAACATTTAGTATTACTTTGTATTTGTGGTTACCTGTTAGGCTAACCCCTTCGTACATACTGACACCCAAAAGACACCAGTGTTTCCTCTTTGTACTAATAAAGAAATGAAAGCTCATCTCAGAAGGCATTTGTAACTGTTCCAGTTGTATCCAGATGTATGGATTTATTTCGTTAAGAAATAATTAGTGGGAAACCATTCTATGCCAGATACAGCAATGAGCCAAAAGACGAACATGCCTTCCCTTGTGAATCTTACATGTTGGGATTGCGAGGGGTGGTGCAGATAGAAAACAAACAAGATGAATCAGTAAAATCTAAGTGTGCTAAGTGGTAAATTAGATGAAAGGGAGGTAAGGGATATTGGGATAGGCACAACGATGGGTTACAACTTTACACAGAGCATGTTCACCTCACTGAGATTTAAGTAAGCACCTTAAGGAGGTCAGAGAGGAAAGCATCGTACATGGAAAGAGTAGCACGTGCAAGGTCCTGGGGTGCGATCATACACTAGGCACAGGTATGTGCCTTAGGAACGGTAAGGAAGCCTGTACAACAGAGTGAAGAGTGAAGGGCCATGGGAGGTGAGATCAGAGAGTTAAGGGTGCTATGAACTGAATGGAAGAAGGTAAGGTAGATTCAGTAAAACCATACAAGATAAACAGATTGGACACTTCATTTTTCTGAATGAGTGGAAAACATAGGAACTTTTAAGCAGAGTGATTTGATCTGACCTACATTCTAACAGGATCACTCTGGTAGTGTTAGAATAGACTTGGGGTACAGGGCCAGAAACAGGGACGCCAAGCAAGAGACAATGACAACAACCCCAGTAGGAATAATAATGCCTTGGATCAAGATGGTTGTGGTGGAGGGTTAAGGGTTTACCAGATTCTGATAAAACCTGCAAGAAAAAGACCAGACAGCATAAGGTGGCATATGACCGCAGACTGTTCCCCTGCTGTTCTGCCCTCTCGCCCTAACAGATGCTAACCCTTAGTCTCCAGCAAGATTTAACTTTGAGGTCACTGTATCCAAGGAGACTTCCCTTGGGAGTATGGCTATCAAAGCCCTCTTGACACTATTTCCTTATTTACTTATCTTTTCACCATGAAGCTTCAAGTTGTTGGAAATAAGTATCTGTGTCTTGGTCAAGGGCATCTCGCAATGTTTTGAACAGGGTCTGCCATAAAGTAAATAGCCATAAATCTGTGTTGAATGAAATCATATTTTTATGTCAGCCTCTTAAATTTCTCAAATCTTTCTTTCTTCATTTGTAAAATCCAATAATAACTTCCTTATTGATTTCGATGAAGGGAATATATGTGTCCACAATAGATCCTGGCAGAGAACAGGCACAGAGACACTGCTGTAACTCACCAATTTTTAGTTTATACAGCTAAAGAAAGCATTACTATTTTTGCTGACTTTCTTGAACTTTTGAAAATGAATTTTTCTACTTTCTACTTAAAATGCCACTTTACCTTTTTTTGAATATTTGCTTTACCTTTTAAAATATTAGCTGAAGGACAGGGAAACAACTTTGGATTCAGTGAGAAACAAACCAAACTTTTGCAAAAGCTTTGCTTATTCAAACAAAAACAGTTCTGTGAATCCCCCCCAAAGGGAGATTGGGTGCTGACCTAATCTTGTTTGCTTTCCTATTCAGTATTCTTCCCTACCAACCTCCCTCCGGGCCTTCAAAGGAATTACCAACTGCACGAAAAAACTGCCTTGATGGTCATGCTTACTTGGTGTTTCTGGTCTAATGGAAGGGTGATATTGAAATAACAGAAAAGTGCTTTTTTTTTTTTCATTTTTATTTTGATAGCTTAACATTCTGAGGAAGTTTGTCTTTCTATTCTAAAGAAATATCACACAGAAACAACAAGTTTAACGCTTAATAGAAAAAAAATTAACTGTAATACTCTTCGGAAAAAACCAAAATAGCCATTATTTTAAATAATAGTAACTTCCAATTACTGGAGACTTACTATGTGCGCTAGAGTGGAATGAATACATTTTCTCATTTACTCCCCTCAAGATGTCTGTGAAATGTGTACTCATATTATCACCATTTTGCACGTAATGACTCTGGGGCTCAGGGTGGTTAAGTAGTGATTTGCCTAAGATTACACAGCCCGTAAATGGTTGAGGCTATACACTAACAACCATGTGTTACTCATTTCCCTCTAGAAGTGCATGTACATCTCTATATTCCCATTTCCTGAGTCTTATTTCAGCCTCTCATCAACTTACTCTCTAATCATTGCAGTGGACCATCTCGCCAAAGCCAGACGGATAGAAAGTTCTAGAAACACCTTTCTTTCTTTTTTTCCCCCTTGTCCATCATGCTCAGTCTTAAAACATTGCTCTGATGTGATGCCCTCCCCACACATAACACATTGATGATTCTCATTGCCCACAAAACACAGGTCAAATTTCTTTGACTGGCGTTCAAGGCTCTCCCATCCTCTGCCTTGGTCTACTTATCTGGTTTTTTCTATTAGTTGGCCTTTATACTGAGGCCACAGTATAAGATGCTGCACTGAAAGCCTGCTGATCTATGTGCAGTGACCCTGCTTTAAAGGGCCTGACTGCCAGCTCATCTGTGGGCTCGCCATGTTTGAAACTTGCCTTAGGCTCTTCTGCTCTATTCCCATTTCATCTCCACCCAAAGCCTCCCACCGCGTGTCTATCCAGATCTTATCATATGCAAATGACTGCTCAGTTATTCATCTCTGATCATGTCTTTCCTGATCACCTTGGTCAGAAACAATTTCCCTTTTTCAGCATTCAGATAAAATCTATTTTGAACTGTAAATATGGTGCTGTCTCATATTGCTTTGGATAGCCATCTGTCTAATCCCCTTTACTAGATTTCAATCATCTTGAATACGAGGAATTACAAGAGTCAGGATAGGTTAGGTTATAGTGCTTTAGCAAGAAAAACAAATTCAGTGGTTATAGCTGCAAATGTATAATTTCATTTCATGCTAAACACCCATCAGCTCTGAATTTGGCCTCCATAGCACCATCCTCCACCATGTGGAAAGTGGCCAGTCACAATAGCAAGGGAAACATGAAGGTAAACTGAACACTGGTAGACAGGGCTTCAGCCCAGAAGTAACACATAACACATGTCACCTCTGTTTGCAAGTTATTGTGAAAACCAAGCAATTGGTCAAGGATGACTTCAAGAAGAGTAGGGACTTTCAACTGCACCGTGGTCCTGAAAAGAGTGAAAACAGTGTATATATAAACTTCTCCAATGGTTTCCACAACCATATCAGCACCTATGGGCTCAGCAATAACCAGGACCATTGCCCAATTCTGCATTTCATACCTGACTCAAAACTATCTTCTATCTTCTACCACAGTCATTATATAAAGATGGGACTGAAGAGACAAGTACTTCCTCCGCTCTGGCTCCAGGTGTCTCATAACCATTAGAGCATAAAGGTCAGAAAGATCAGACGATCGTGGCAATGTAGCTCTAGCTGCCATAAGACTGTTTCACACAGAACCAGTATTGTCCTACTGATAATTAAAAGGAAGAGTCTAGCTGATGTCTTGGCTGTGGACAGATCCTGAATCTCCGTGACATACAAAACTAAGCACTTACTTGTCGTTCACGTATCTGCAGGCCAGCTGGAGTTGAGTTGGTCCAGGCTGGGCCTCAGCTAAGTTTGAGTCTACACTTCAGGTTGGGTCCAGCTTGTTCCATGTGTTCTTCATCCTCTTGGAAAAGCTACTCAAAGCATATTCCTCTTGTGATGAAAGGTAGAGCGTAAGATTGCAAGCCCGTGTTGGCAAGCACAGTTTATGCTTCTGCTAGAATAACATCTGATAACATCCATTTGATCAAAGTAAAACACGCGGCCAAGACCCAAATCAAGGGTGGGAAAGAACACTCCATCCACCATGAGACAAAAGAAGTCACAGGGCCCGAGGCAGAAAAACTATACTCTTCCCATGGATGAAGTGAGGAGACAGTGAACATATGTGAGCAATGATCTACCCCACCTGATGTGAAAGAGGAAGAATACAATGTGGATTTTACGGTAACGTGTTTGATGTTCGCACAATAGTTCCTGTAGGACTTCTCTCGGCCACAAGGATGGATGGCTTCTCTCAGCCACAAGCATCTGACTTCAGCTCAGGTCATGATCTCATGGTTTGTGAGTTCGAGCCCCGCGTTGGACTCTGTGCTCTCAGCTCGGAGCCCGGAGCCTGTTTTGGATTCTGTGTCTCCCTCTCTCTCTCTGCCCTTCCCCCCACTCATGCTCCCTCTCTCTCTCTCTCTCTCTCTGTCTCTCTAGCTCAAAAATAAATAAACATTTTTAAAAAAGTAAAAAAAAAAAAAAAAGAAAATCAGATGGTAGGTAGGCTATAGTTTTGAAAGTGAGTTGACTGATGTCCTTTCACTGCCAATGACACAAAGAAAGTGTTGGAGCCCTAGGAGTTAGAAAGCTTCTGTGATTTCTGAGAATCTGGGGAGCTGTGAGACACTCTCAGCCTAAACTATTTGAAGCCTGTGTGTCAGGTTTGTTGGGGAAGCAGCACCAATATGACATAGCACCAGCAAAAGGCTCATAATGCAGGGGTCATGGGCTATAACATGAATTTTAACATGAACCAGCAGATCAAGGAGAGAGTCTCCAGCAGTTCTACTCTGATAACGCACTGGCGTAGCTCCCCAGCTGCATAGGGTGGCACTTGCTTACGTGCGTAATCACCATTCACAGGATATTAAGTCTATAATGACCCCCAAATGGCCACCATATTTAGAATAATAGGGGCTGAGGAGAGAGCAAAGAGAGATGACAGAAGGAAAAATTAATGATGGTAGAGGGCACCTGGGTGGCTTAGTCGGTTAAGCTGCTGACTGCAGCCCAGGTCATGATCTCACGGTCTGTGAGTTCGAGCCCCGCGTCCGGCTCTGTGCTGTCAGTTGGGAGCCTGGAGCCTGTTTTGGATTCTGGGTCTCCCTCTCTCTCTGTCCCTCCTCCCACTCATGCTCCTCTCTCTCTCTCTCTCTCTCTCTCTCTCTCTCTCTCTCTGTCTCTCTCTCTCTCTCAAAAATAAATAAACATTTAAAAAATTAAAAAAAAAAAAGAAATCAGATGGTAGGTCAGAGTCTTAGGAAAAGGGAATGGTGTGTCAATTGTTTAACCCATTTGGACAACTCCTATTTATGAGGAAGGTCCAAGAAAATTAAGACATTCAAATGTTTCTAGACACAGGATTTAACTCAAGGGAAAACCACACTGACATGTGCGGGAGCAGCGGGATTGCAGTTTCTGACTTGTACTCCATCGTGTTGGTGTGAAACGAGCCGATCCGCAGGATCTGAGCAAAGCAGGTTAGAACAAGGAGCTGGGCTTGAAAATTCCATAGCGCTCATTGTGGTACTAAGCTCTGTAATTTACCAATAGGGGCATAATTTATATCCCCCAAATTGTGTACGCTGTGGTAAGGTCAATTTTCACTTTCTAGTCTAAACGCATGGCTGCAAGTGTTCTGATGTGGATCCTGCCCATGAAAGAAGGATGTGAACTAGTCACGTAGCATTGGGCTGACCTTCTGGGGTTTGCAGAATGCACTCTCTCTCCAGCTCTTAGAGGGGGGGAGGTAGAAGTGAGGTAATGCTATTTAATGCTGTCCTCCCAGCTCCCACCATTTGCATTCAGCAGCTGCACAGTGCAAGAGTGCTCCTTGTGATGACGGGAATGTTCTATGTCTATGCTGCCCATAAAGGAGACACTACGCACATGTGGCTTTTGAGCAGTGGACATGTAGTTAATGTGATTTAGAGAATGAATTTCTGATTTTATTTAATCTTAGTTAACTGAAATTTAAACAGCTACATGTGACAAGTGGCTACCATATTGGATAGCACAATTCGAGAATTATCAAGTCCTCTGAGCCTCTCTACTCTTTTAAGTACTCAAAAGCAGCTCAAATGGCCCCTCTTCTGCAAACTCACACTCTCACTGCCAAGGAGCAAACATCAGTATCTTAGCAGCTCTCTCAGTTGTCAAAAGAAAAAAAAAAAAATTCTGCTTCTGGGCAGACATCTGACTGTGTAACCGTTGCACAGAGACAATTTAGTTCAAAATTATGTGCCACCCTGACTCTACCTGGCAGGTGCCTTCTGTGCTGGCTTTTCTATCTGAAAACTTGAGAAAGATGACAGGGTTTTAAATGATTAACTCCTCTGGGCCACATTACTTAATTATACAGTACATCCAGGGATAGGCACATGGGTCTTTTATGGTAAATGATATGACGGTCTTAAAAACTCATTAATATGTCATTAACCAAGCAGACATTTACTAATTAAACAATTAGCCCCTCTGTTCTTTTCCTTTGTTCCTCCTAGAGATGCTTGGTTGCCCAGATCCCCAATTTAGCAGAAGGTCCCCCCTTCTTTTCCCAGAGAAAATCGCTCATAAAGCAAACTCTGAGACTAAATGATTCACCAGATTTTTTTTTTTCCAAGTTGGCTACAAAAAGAAAATCAAAGCTGATTTTCATAGTATAAATTAATGTGGGTGTTTGTCTAGTTTGAATAAATCATCCTCAACCGTAAATCAATTTTATATGTATGTGCTATAACATCCACCATAACCGACATAAACACTGAATATAACAAAACTACATATCCCAGTGAAATAAATACAAACAGACAAGATTAAGGTCTTGAAATGTATTATTATGATTCATCATATAATATCAATACCAAAGAAATGTGTAACGTTCTTAACTTTTTCTCTCAGAAGGTTTCTAAACATCCATCATGGTCTTTGATAATTTTAGCTTCATCATATTTTTGTGCTGAAACTCTGCTAAACTGTAGTACAAGGGGAATTATCTAGTATAGGAAAGTAAAACAGAGCAAATGTCTTTTGAAACAGAGTTTTGTGCCTTAAAAAAGTAAACCTAAGGTAGTTTTAAATTCAGAATAGGAATTTCTGAGACCATTCAGAAGTGCTATAACACACGCATATTGTTTTCGGCAATATTTTGGTTATACGTTTTACAGTTTAATGCTATAGTTTCAGTGACTTAGAAATATCCTGCTGACCTAAAGTGTTGAACATTAGCAAAGAGCAAGAAATGGGTCATAACTGGGGTGATAAAAGAATACAGTGGAAACAATAGAGCTCAGATGACAGAAAGTTCTAAAGCTGGTACAATTGCTAGAGTTGCTTGACTTTCTCTTGCCTTCCTAGGTTTTCCATTGGCTTCTCTTTCTGCCTTCTGAGTAAGCAATGAAGCTGAATGAGCATTTACATAATATCCTTTATGATACTAACAGTAGAATATGTCTAGATAACAATCTCAAGAGGTCTAGTCTTGTGGAGGATGAACACATTGATTATTCCCTCCATGAAATGAATTTGGAATGGGTCTTAGGGACCCCTTAGAACATCACCTGAGGCCTCTGTAGCCCACTTCATGGAGACAGCATTGATTCTCAAACTTCACCTCAGATCAGAAGTAGCTTTACTATGAAGTTAATGAAGGTTGAGCTTTAAGACCACTCACTGGTGCAGGCTCTTGACAGTACTGGGAGTAAGTTCTAGGCTGCAAATAGGAAGCATTTTTTGTAAATATTTATGGTAAATTTCCTAAAGGATCTCAGAAGACAGAGGCATAAATCTCCTCTAATGTTCTAGTTACTTGTTGGGATTTCTTCTTCCATTTCTTTTCCCATTCTAAATAAATATTCTAACTAAATAATTTTCCCATTAATTTTTATTTGTAACCTTGGATACTTTTCTTAAAGAGAACTCCTCAAATTATGTAACCTTCAGTATGCATAAACTCTGGACCTGTTCTTGAGCTAATCGACACGTTCACTGCTCAAATTAAATAATTGACCTCCGTCGCTAGAGTCTGTTATAAGATGCTACCTGACTGAGCACAGAGTTGTGTAATATGAATTCAGCATTTGAATGTTTAAGGATATTCTGCAAAGAGCATTGAGATGTTTATAGCTTCTCACCAATAGAACCAGACTGGACAATTCTGGTTCCATGAGTAAAATAGTGGACTGGGGGAACCAGAAGACCTGGTCCTCCTCACACCCTTGCCATTAAGTACCCGTGCCACCTTGGGAAACTCAGTATCTCTACCCTCGTTATGTTCATCTGTAGACAGAAGGCGAAGTAGAGAGGGGACAAGACCCTTGGTGCTCAAAGTGTGGTTCCAGGAAGCATTCTGGAAATGCAGAATCTCAAGCCTCAACCCAGACCCCCTGAATCAGAACCAAGATCCCCAGAAGATTCATATTCACGTTACTGTTAGAGAAGTACAAGCACTGAAATGGTTACCCTTCCAGGTCTGAAATTTGTACACCATGCTAGATAGAAGGATACATAGAAGTTCACGGAAATTTTCAGGGAAAAAAAAATGTAAAATTAAACTTTCGCTCAATTTTATCCTCTCATCACGATATCTCACCCCCAGCCACTCCCAAATTTCCCTTTATCCTCAAGCCCAGTCCCATTTGGCCAATCACCCATATTGTTTGATTTCTTTAATTTCTTAGGATAAATTCACAGGTGAATTTCAGTTTCGTTCAACCATTGTGATCTTTTACAGTTGCCGTTCAAAAACTTTGAACACCCAGGAAAAAAAAATCAAACGAAAATGCTATACTGTTTTTAATTCACAGTGATTTTCTGTAAAAACCAAAATATAGCTTATAATTCAGCTCATAAACATTTCCCCCATGTCCTTTAAAACTCTTCTCCCTCCCTCTTTTATTTTTTTCATAATCATATCTCCACTCACACCAGGAAAATTACATCAAAATGCTCTCATATGCTCTCATATTAGACCAAGCGAACTTTGGGAGGTAGAATGTTCGAAGGTACGACCCAAGTTTGCTGGAACTGAGATACAGCTGCCCAGTGACAAGCCCTTTTTAAATGCTAACTTTACAAGGCCACTGGGATGCATTTGGGTTAAATAATTCTGTTAAGCATAGGGACTGTACATTTACAAGAAGGTTTTAAAGAAAATGTAAACCTGCAAAACATTATACTTCTTGTTTATGCAACGAACAGGCGCTTACCTGCATAGGTAGCGATTCTTGCATTACATGCAAATAGGCTTAGAGCTAATTTGAGAGTCATAATCAGTATATACATTGGAAAACTTTGATCCCTAAGGAGGAAAAGGGCCGTCATCAATAAACTTGGTTCTGACTTGCATTAGTCATGGATTCAGAGACGCGTGAGCTCAGATTCCAGTAAGTACCTGTAAAACAGGAGAAAAGCCATTTGACATTTCAACACTGGAAAACATTTGCGTGAGAAACTTTTTCATAAAGAGAAGATCAATCCCCCTTCCACTGACTAAAGACAAAATTAATTACCACAGTTGGCAGAAGATAAATGGTTCCAATGTACAGAATTGTGTAATTATAGCAGCTGCAGAGCTGGAAGCCAGCTCCTAACTTTGAACCTCAACCCCGACTTGACATTTCTCCCCACCTTCAGTGTTGCTACCAGAAGCATGTTGAAAGCCCCCCCCCCATCTTTCTTCCATAATTACATGCTGGGGTTCAGAAGTAATCACTGGCTCCATTGCCTACATGAAACCTTATCATCCTCCGGTTTGCAAAAGGTATGCTGTATCATCTTTTGAAGTGTTGAAATCTCTAGAGAGAAAAATTTATTAGGGGAAAGTTACTGTTATGGCAACAAAATTAATTCTGCCACAACATGTCAAATTAACCACCCTCCTAAGGACTAGAGTCAGAGCCAAGTTCAGAAATGGACAAATATTCAGTATCAATTTCTTAAATGTCACCCTAGGTTTGAGTAAAGCTAAGGTAAACATCACAGTTTATCTCAACATCCTAATGTTTGCGCCAGAACAACCCTGGCTGGAAAACAAGAGGTTAAGAAGAAGAAAAACAAAAAAATGTCAAATCCTTGTTTCCCCCTCCCCCTTTTTCAAACAGCAAAGGAGGTTGTCAGTTAGGCTCTGTGGAGATTTTGGTTCTCCCTTTGAAGCCAAGAGGAACGTTTTTAATCTCATCTTTAATTTTAATCCTTTAAAATATGTAAGTGATTTAGAAATGTACAAGTTAAATTTGGCAGAAGACCCTACTGGTAGAAGTAAAGCCATTTCTTTCAACTTCACCACGATAAAGGAGTTCAAAGCTGGCCACCTAAACTACCTAGATACCTCAGCCACAAGCTGCAGTCCACTGATTTTAAAAGATCCCCTTATCAAAAACGTTTAGAAGTGGTGACAAGGTCACCATCAAAAAAATAACCTCATGCTTGAAAATCTATTTACAATTTAACAATTTTTAGAATAAGTTTTTCTTATTCAAAGGGAATCGCATCTGTTCAGAGTCAAACATTTGCAAGTTGCTACATCTAGGAGCTCAAATCACTCATTTTTGACGTACAGCAGCATACTTGAGATTTTCAGATGACTTATATCAATTAAAAGAAGATAGGGTTTGAACAGTTGTGGCATACTTATTCCTGATACTGGTTGTTTCCATTACTGTTTCTACATAAAAAACAAGTAGCTAAATCTCTCCATACTTAGTGGTGTCAAACAACCACCACTTTATTGTGCTCGCAAATTTTGTGAGTAAGAATTAAGGAAAGGGTGCATTAGCTGCACCTTGCCTCTGCTCTGTGATATCTGGGCAGTCAACAGGGGAGGCTACATGTACTTGACCAGATGGGGACTGGAGTCATATGGTGGTCCATTCACACATGTGTCTGTGGTTGATGCTGGTTGTCAGTGGGAGCCTCCACTGGAGCTATTGATCAGAACACCCACATGTAGCCTTTCCATGGGCTTATTAAGCTTCCTCCCAATATGGTGGCTGGATTTTAAGTCACAGTCCCAAGAGACAGGAAGTGGAAGCTGCCAGTTTCTTAAGGCCTGGGCCTAGAAACTGACATGGCCGCATTCATGCTACTGATCAAGCAGTCAGAGTCCAGACTCAAGGTGATACATACCACACCTGGAGTGATGCCAAGAATTTGTGGACCACAGCAATATATTAATTCCCTCATCAAAGATATAATTGTTGGCATTTACTTCAGACTTCTTGTGCCCACTCCAATTAATTTTGTCTCTTTAATTCATATTCAATTTCTCATTGCCCACAAGTTTCCATAAAGCTATGGCTTTTCCTCTTGCACTGTCCTCACTACTATTCTACTGCCTCACTATCCACCTAGCTCACAATCTGATATCATATCTTTGCAGTAACCTAGTGGACAGCAGTCATTAAGCAGGGAAGAAGTAGTATTTGTTGGATGAGAAGAAAAAATAATATGGGTACACTAAGCAAGAAACAGAAGAGAACGTGGTAAGAGATTGGATATAAGGGCTTTCCATTGTTGCTAAGATCCAACATAAAGAAATGATTCCAGAGACTTTTGGAGATAAACCAGTACAAATGTAGTTCATCTCTGTTAATTTCTTATAAATTTGAGTGACAATTGGCCTCAAGTTGTCATTGCCCATTTTCACAGAGTGAAAATAATGAAAACTTTTTATGGCAATAATATAGAAATAGAAACAAAATTCTAAAGATGTGATTTTCAAATGGAATTTTTCACCCAATAGAAACTGGTAAAAAGTGTTTAACATAACATGCATTTTCTTAAATGGAAATATATCACATTTGCTCAATATACCACTAATCACTCAGAAACAAAATTTTTAATGGACAGTTATGAATGACTACAGCAGCCACATAAACCTTACCTATTACATTTCATTGGTTTTAATGCTTTCTGTTTCACTTTTGGTTTTGTTTGGGGAAGTTTAATTATTCTTCTTATTGCACAATTATCAAGAAAACACTTCACTTGCAAACTTTGGGAAAATTGGGCATAGGACTTTTAAGCTGACCTACTCTGTATTATGCAATATAATCACCATTTAGTATATGTTCTATGATCTAGATTTAAATTTCCAGACTGGTGTTTCTTTTGAATGTGATAATGAGTAAGTTATTATACAAGCAGCTCAACTTCACATGGGTTATATTTTGGGGCAATAACCTAAGACTTTGGATTTAAGGAGAAATTCTCAGTAACACCTGAGATTCTATGAACATCTGTCTGTTAGATTTGTAGTGCACAAGAAAGTAAATCAAGACATCAAGTATTGTGATAATTTTTGGAAAAGGAAAGGGAAATCGGGGACACTATCTTGCAGGACTGGATAAGCCAGAAAGCCAAATATCCATAACACAATATGAAATCACTACATTGAGACAGTTTAACAAACTCTCTAGAAACATTGTAATCTAGAAATAATCAGTTTTAACCTTCACTTTGTAGAAATCGAGTATCTTGAGAAATTAACGTCCTTTCTGGAGGGAAAGAGAAGCTTGGGCTGATTGAAGGTCTGTGTGCTTTTTGTTCCACCAGCAAACACTAGATCCATTGGAGATTTGGCTGCCCCTGCGGTTTTAAAACTTTTTTGTGGAGTCTAGAAGGAGGTCATTCCAGGGATGAATGAAAAACAAATTGATCTTTCAGTTAAAGTATGCCCCTGAAATATCCTAAGGGTGGAGAGCCTTGGAAGTAGACAGATGCCAGAGTGAATGGCCCTGTAGGGTCCAGCATTAGGAACTGTGCATGAACTCAAAGCCTGAGGCCTCCATTCAGTAGCAGATTGCCCCATTCTCTTAGAGCACAAGATAGAGTGGGAAATGGCCACAATGTGTAGGTCAATGAGATGATTCTGCAGTTAGCCATCCCACAGAGAAAGAGGAAGTTAGCACAAAAGGATCAGGGCCATAGAGATACATCAAGACAAAGACTTCCTCACAAACCAGGGTGAGGGTTGCATTATGCTATTAAAGCTAAATACAGGAAAATGGGAGAGAGAATAAAGCAAGCTATCGGGGGGGGGGGGGTGACAGTTCAGGTACTTTTGCTGTACCTTCATTATGTCCTTACCCCTGGAACACATACAGGATCCTTCAAGTAGACTCGTTCAGAAGGTCCCCAGGGATATTCAGAAAAGGTCTTCAGACCTCTGTTTATTAATGCTTAGTACCTAATTGATGTCACTTAGTCCATTGGTTTTATAGGATGAGGACCCTGGATTTTAGATCACCAGTGCAGACTTCCTCCTAAGATCTAATCTCATATTTTCAACTGCCTAATCAAAATCTCCACTGGATGCCCAATAGGCATCTTGAAATCAACATTTCTGGATGCAATGCAGTGGGGACTCCTTCGCCTGAGGTCAGAGCTCCAAAAGACAAAGTCCTATTGGATGCAGATTAGTAGGCTCCTCACCCTCAATCAAAGACTTCTAGGCCAATCCAGAGTTTCCAAACTCTGCTACCTAACTTGCTTCCAGATGTCAAGACTGCTCACAAGTAGTCACTGTGATTGCCTGCATACCTTTAGACTCTAGCTGACGTGTGAAGGACAGGCTGACCTTTAGACTGCCCTGGATTTGAGAAGGGAGAAAACACTCCCACATCTCCTTCATATAGGATTAAGAAGGCAATTGTGTTGGTCACACCCACCATGTATGTGAACAATCCAAGTGATAAAATATGAGATAGCACAGTCATAATAAATACTGTGGCAATGAATTCCCGTAAGTATGCATATGTGTGACCATGTGCTAACATACATGCTGAAGCAATGGCTAATGTCCAGTAAAGCTGAGAAATATCCCAGCTGCTGCTGGGCAAACATGGAAAATTGCTCCTTGAAGTAGTAATCCTTAAAATGTTTATAGAACCACAAACCTTTTGGATAAAGGGATGGAAAATACTGGATACTCTTTCCAGAATAACATACATATACATACGCTTGGAAATTTCTCATATACTTTTAAGGGTTTCATGAACTCCTAAAGGTCTAAGGTCCAAGTCAAGGGCTTAGTGAGTTTAATTAGCATGTGTATGCAAGAGAAAAAGATGGAAAACAAAGGTGGCTCTCTGGGCATTTGGAGATCATAAAGTCTTAATTAAAATACCTAACTGAAAACATGAGGCAAATAAACACCTTTCCACCAAAAAGACAGGAAAATGGAAACCATCATGATGCTATCGAAATAGGCAGTAACTTG
Source organism: Puma concolor (assembly GCF_028749965.1). Lineage (NCBI taxonomy): Eukaryota > Metazoa > Chordata > Mammalia > Carnivora > Felidae > Puma > Puma concolor. The sequence goes on from NC_141671.1 coordinate 20,325,312, forward strand.
ACCTCATGTGACAATAAAGCTGCCAGCGTTGAAGGAAGCCATATTGCTTCCAACATGGGATCTGGCCATGGGTGGTCAAATTAGCAAATATTTAAATCAGTCCATTGTGTTATATTAACTTCTCTCTGTCTTAGCATGATGATTGCCTGCATAGCATCTATTTTCTAACACTTTTACCATCTGCCTCTATAGAAATGTTTTGCTTGTGCCTGAATGTCTCACTACACCTTGTCCTATGCATCACCTTACACAGAGTTAATGCTTGATAAATGTTTGTTAAATCTAATAAAAAATAAAAGATAGTCATCTCAAGTCACGTAAGTCATCAGAGACAGAGCTGGAACTCAACACACGATTGTCCTAGGACAACCCAGTTTTCCACACACCATTTTATGTGCCTATGCAGTAAAGTGAATGGACATGTGATGTCCCCAAGTAATTTTCTGGAACTCAAAACCATCTTAGAAGTGTACTCACAATAAGTTTAATATGGGGCACATCCAGGCTGGACGAGCCTTTTTATGATAGCATTCTACAGTTGGTCCTGCTTCTCTGTTTTCAATTCTCTTCTGTTTCAAATATCTAACTGCAACAGTGAGGGGTGGGAAATATGGACATCTACATGTAATACTGGGAGGGGCTTGTTATATCTGTTTCTTTCCTGATGTATGTATTCATTTATTTTAAAAGACTTTAGTAAAAATTGGGGCAATGGATTTGACTCAATGGAACAACAGAAACAAAATAGATCACAGAAAGCTGAAGTCAGCTGATACGGTTCATGATTTATCAGGTAGTTTGCATGTGACAACTGTAAGAAGAGGTAGGATATTCGTAATTCATTCATCACTCAGCAGTTCAAATGATGAAATAAAAAGAAATGAAAGAAGAAGAAAAAAGAGAGAAGGAGGTGGGGGTGAGAAAGGAAGGAAGGAAAGAAGGAAGCAAGCAAAGGAGGGAGGAAAAGAGAGAGAGGGAGGGAGGAGGAATCAAGAAATGGTGTGTTCAGTGATTCTTAGCACGTTTCTTTCAGGCCTGTGCATTGGATTTAGAATGCTATCAGGATATAGTAAAGTACTCATAGTCCCTGTCCTCAAGCACATGATCTAAATGAATCTATAACTTTGAAGCACCTGGGTGGCTCAGTCAGTTAAGTGTGTGACTCTTGATTTTGGCTCAGGTCATGATCTCATGGGTCATGAGATCAAGCCCTGAGTCATGCTTACACTGGGCATGGGTTAAGATTGTCTCCTTCTCCCTCTGCCCCTTCCCCACTTGTCCACACACATTTTCTCTCTCTCTCTCCCTCTCTCTCTCTCTCTCTCTCATAAATAAATAAATAAATAAATAAATAAATAAATAAATAAGTTAGCAAAGCATAAAACTATTAGAAAGTAATGTAAGAGAGTTTAAGGTCAATTGCTAAGAAATTTTACATAAATATAAAAAGAGTAGCCCAAATTAGTTAGGTTGAAAATAAAAAAGTTATATGGATGAGGTGGAATTTGAGCCAAGCTTACAGTACTGATATCAAGCAGAAAAACAGCATAAACAGACTTGAGAAACTATATTTAAACTAGTCTGACTAACATGGGGAAGTTATGTTGGAGAGTCAAGGAAAAAAAGTTACATGTGGAGAAAAGAGAAAGGTTCTGGGAAATTTTACCTAAAATGCACTCAATATGTCACAGTGTTGGTAACTCCAGCAGGCTCTTGAGCCCAAAAATAAATTGCAAAGCAGTGTGAGAAGAGAAATGTGGTTTTAAAAGCACTTAATCCTGAGTCATGGGACCTGAATTCTATTTCTAAGTCAGCCACTTTCCGGTTGGTGGGTATGGGTTTGGCCATTTGTAAGTCTCAGTTTCTCAGTAATGATGATAATAAAATACACTTTGCATAGTTTAATGAAGATTAAATAGCATAATTAATCAATTAATGAACACTATATAAGTTCTGTATAAATTTGTATAGCAGCTCTATATAAGTGTAAAGCAGCATTTTTTGGCTAGGGGCATCCACACAACATTTTATTACATGTAATTTTTTATTCAGATATAATTAACCTACAACATCATGTAAGTTTTCGGTGTATGATGTGCTGATTGGATACGTTTACAGGATGTAATTTTGGATATTGCAATATGATCACCACTGTAGCACTAACGAACACTTCCATGTATTCTTAACATCACTTCAGAACTCTGTAAGTAAGGTTAGTGTGGCCGTCGTAACCACCATGAAGCGGTGTGGGGAAGACTGAAATCAGATGAGTCACGAAATTAAAGCAGAAATCCAAATATGAGAAGCTGGGGGGTGTGAAACAAGATGAAAACAAGAGCTGAGTATAGTTACCTGGAGAACGTTGATACCCCTGACCTAAAAAGTAGCATCTGAGGGAAGAGAAACTAGACGCCACTAGAGACCCAGGTTTATCTGCATTTCTTATTCACCAGACGGCTGCAGTATCTCTAGTTAGTACATCCATGTTCTTGGAAAGCAGCAAGGGAAAGGGCAAAAGGGGGAAAAGAGGCATTGGAGCTGAGAAAAAGCCAAAGCTTCTCTGGAAGACCGCCCCTTTAAACTTTCACTCATACTTTATTACCCAGAATGGTGGCACTGGGCCATCCCTGGCTGGAACGTGACTTCAGAGAAAGGAATTGTGGGTAAAGGTTGGGGTAAACAGTCATTAGGGGTTGCCTCGAGCCTGCCCTTGAAGGACTTTTGAGAATATTAAATGAATATCTAGAGTGCCTACCGTATCGTCTATAGGACAGTAGAGTAGCTTCTCGATAATGTGCATTCCTAGTACTATTAAACGAAACTATATGAGTGCCTATCAAGTAGCAGGCAGCTGCTGCATCCTGGAAAGCAATAATTGAATAAAGTATGACTTCTGAATGATTTCAATTCTAGACCTCGAAGAAATGGTGGCTTGAAAACCAAGTGAAAATGTGTCCTGTGTAGCTAGAGAGTCGGGCAAGGAAACCATGATCTTTTTTTTAAATGAATATCACAGGGCTGTTTAAAGCCGAACTAGGAGATAATTATTATAAACATAAAAAATGGGAACTCCTAGGATTAATGTTTAAAAAACATTAAAGGATAAACAGAAGAGATTGGCCAAAGCCGGGAGGAGCGAACGTTAATAATGTTACGAAAGTCAAGAAAAGAACGTGTTTTAGTTAAGAAGTTGCAGCTTACTTACCAAATTTCACAGAGATGTCAGCAACGAGAACAAAAGAAATATTGAGCAAAAATAACTTCATGGATGACTGCATTTCAGCAAAATTCGGGGTGTGCAAGTCACATTTTAAGGAGTTAAGGAAACAGGATTGTTTGAGGACAGACCCAGGGAGTTAAGGACATTTATTTAAGATTGTAGAACAACAGGGGTGCCTGGGTGGCTCAGTCGGTTAAGCGTCCAACTTCAGCTCAGGTCATGAACTCCTGGTTCGTGGTTCCAGCCCCACGTCGGGCTCTGTGCTGACAGCTCAGAGCCCGGAGCCTACTTCAGATTCTGTGTCTCCCTCTCTCTCTGTTCCTCCTCTCTCTCTCTCTCTCTCTCTCTCCCAAAAATAAATAAATATTATTAAAAAAAGATTGTAGAACAACAAGCGGTCAAGGGAAAATGAAATCCCATCATGGCTAGATGAGGCAGCCTGTCAAGTGAAGAACTTTTTAAGAAAGGAAAGCCCAAGTGTGCTTGAGGGCAAGGATGAAGGCAAGTCTTTCTTGGAATAAGAAAGTCTTAAAATGTGCTAAAGGAAACAAATGAGCCTCAGAGTAAAATGTCTCAAAATAAAAACTGGGCAAAATTTAGCATATATGAGGGGGGCAAGTGCCACTGTGGACAGGATGCGGTAAGATCTTAGCACCGAGCCAGGGACGGTTGGGAGAAGGTTACAGTGGATCCTGCTGAGATGAAGGTTGGCTTGGGAGAAAGAGAAAAAAATGAAAGCAGGTTTGGAATGAGGCCTAAGGAGAAAGCAACAAGGACTCAAAGGGGATAAGAAGAAGAAGTTCCAAGAAGCAGCAAGTGCCAAACTGCAGCGGGAGGCACATCTTCTTGGAAACAGAATTTAAAGTCACAGGATACCCTGGGAATCGTTTCTTTGTTTCTAGTAATCTAAAGAGAGGCATGAGTAAAGTAATTTCTGGAATTATTTTAGATGGGGCCTTGAAAAAAACAAGAGACTTTAGGAATCTAGACCGATGGGTAAGAAGCATCAAAGCTTGAGGTTGCCAGAGTGTTCAGGTGGGAGAAGGTGACATAGTCAAAGGAAGTGAAAAGGTGGGCAAAATGAGAGGGGATGTGGGTCATGAGGATGAGAGACAGACACTGAGAAGCAGGTTCAGTGGAGGTGAACAGAGGGAGAATGGCAGACCAAGACTCCGTGCTTATGAAGAGCCCAGGGCTGGACTATTGTGTGCAGTCCCGGAGTTATGGCACCTGCACAGGAAAGCTGAGTGCCGGAATGTTGAAGCTAGGAATTCATAGCACTTGATGAACTGACAGTAAGACCGCCAGTGTCACTGACAAAGATGGAGAATAAACACACTCGTGTGCTCGTAACGACTGACAGCCTGAGTTCCGGATGGGACCCAGCTTTGCCTCCTAGCTATACCACTTAAACAACCACTTCACTGCTGTTTGTCTTTGCACAAGTTGTTCAACCCCAGTACATTTCATTCCCCTCCATTACAGCATGGAAATAATAACAGCAGACCTCTAAAGGATGGGAATAAATGAAGGAAGGAAGGCATGAAAAGTGTTTAGTAGCACATCAGCACAGAGCAATTGCTTGGTAAATGTTAGGAATATCCTTAGGAATATAAAAACCAAATGTGGGAAGCCCTACAGGGCAGCAGTGATAATCTTCAGTGGGTAGAGAGACACTTGAGGGACTTTGAAAGATAAGGAATGTGGGGGGAAAGGGCAGGATTCTGGTGGGATCTTTGAAGAAGCTGGGACTCCATTGAAAATGGTGGAGGGAAAGGCAAGTGTCTGTTAAGACATGAAGACAAAGAAACAACAATGAGAAATAAGCTTAAGAGAAGTGGAATTTTTCTGATATTTAGAAGGGACTTCTTAAGTCACAATAAAAAAGAAGGAAAAGAAAGAAGAAGAAGAAGAAGAAGAAGAAGAAGAAGAAGAAAGAGGAAGAGGAGGAGGGGAGGAGAAGGAGACAAAGAGGAAGAAGGAGGAGGAGGAGGAGGAGAAGGAGGAGAAGGAGAAGGAGGAGAAGAAGGAGAAGGAGAAGGAGAAGGAGAAGGAGAAGGAGAAAGAAGGAGGAGAAAGAAAAAGAGACGAGCCCAAGGAGAGTGGAGGAATGTACAAAGTAGAGATGAGCACGAAAATCTTAGCTGTTACAGGCACTGGAAAGGATGAGAAGTTTCTATCTCTTCTCACCATCAAGACCTACCAAATGTATCCACTTTTAAAAAAGAGGGAGAAGTATCTGTTTCTGAAAAACCCAGAGCCTGAGTGTTTGTGTTCTGTTATCCTGAGAGCCAAGAACATAAAGTCAGAAAGAAAGATCATGTAGGACATCATCACATATGTGCTCACTAAAGCCAAATAAGCTTTCACAGAAGAACTTGGTCCTTGTAACTAGAAAAACATTACATAGAGCATTTTATGTGGCTTTTTCTCCTCCTGGCATTATTTTTCCATCATGGTGCTCAGACCCCAAATATGTTTAGATTGTCATGGTTTAACATTAATGAGATAATTTGATCTTGACCTAATGGCACAGAGTGTTTTCCACACAAAAATATTGCTTATAGAAGTAGTAATATTCTGCTGAAATGCAGACAGGTGAAAATATCTACCTACAGACATAAATATAGGAAGAATCATGGGGCACCTGGGTGGCACAGCTGATTGAGCATCCGACTCTTGATTTCAGCTCAAGGTCATGATCTCACGGTTTGTGAGTCTGAGCCCTGTGTTGGGCTCTGCACTGACAGTGTGGAGCCTGCCTGGGATTCTCTCTCTCTTTCTCTCTCTGCCCCTCTCCTGACTGCGCATGCGCTCTCTGACTCTCTCTCTCCCTCTCTCCTCTCTCAAAAATAAGTAAATAGACATTTTTAAAAAATAGGAAGAATCCATCTGAACCTTTCCCAATATTGACTTCTCAACTCTAGCTACAAATTCATCTATTTCTATTTTCCTTGAGAGTTCTCACACCACCCTTCTATGTGCTGCTTCACTTTTAGATTTTACTGGGCTATAGAACTTTAATTTTTCTGTTAATTCACTGCCCATCCCGAACGGAAAGTTGCCATATGTCGTATGCTGCATTACAACGGTGTGTGTAAGTTTATGCTGGAAGATTGGGGGTGGTGGGGTGATCTACCTTTAGGCCATATCATTTCCATATAAGACCTAATACCATTTCAATAAGTGAAAATCACAGCCTTTAACACAAAACCAGTTATTTAAAAAAAAAAGATTTGCCATAAGCAAACTGCTCAGGCTTAAACTGACTGCACAAATGGAAGAGAATGGAAGTTCAGGTCACCAAAACACTATGGCTCTATGCTTTCCCATGATCTGTTATATTCCTGGATTTCCCCATATTCTTCTTTATATGTTTCATAAAAAAAATCACTTTCAGGTTTATGGCAAATGGAGCATAAAGTGAGCAGTTTTTTTTTTTTTTTTAATGAGTTACATGGAAGAAAGAACAGCAACTAAGATTTTTGTGATTACTTTGATAGACTTCCAGTAGGAAGTATTTAGTTTATCTGCACATAGAAAATGAATATTAAAATATTCATGCCCCCAAGGCTACCAGAAAAAGCAGATAACAGCTGTTGGTCTAAAATGTGGTTTCATTATGCAGAGATTGGAATAAGCTTGTAATTATGAATTAGAGCGAGAGCAGTTGAAAAAAAAATGTTGAGTAGGTTTCTAACCCCAACATTTAAAATCAGTTTTTTGTTAAGAAATAAAGGGAGTGTTTATTTCCCTCAATGAGCTTTCAAGTTGTATCAGCAATAACAGACTTGCTTTTGCTCACCTCAAAGAAAAATGTGCAATAAATCCACATAAATTTAAGAATGATCTTTTTTTTTTCTAAAGCAGGTTCACATACCTTGTCGTGAGTCCATATTCCAAACTAACAAAACCCTAATTTAATATTTCTTTTAGATCTAAGGACATAGCAAATACAAGGAAACAAGGTTTTAAAACATTATTTTGGTTAATAGCACAAATTACGAGATTTTTACCAACATTTATTCTTCTTGGACATGTTACCATGCCAGCGAAGAAAGCATTCTTTAACCTGTTACAATATCAGGTGAACAAAATAAAGTATTGTAAATAGTCTTATTTCAAAATTTACTGCAATTAAGAATACCTTTTAAATTGCATTCTAATGGAAAAAAATTAATAATATCTTTTCCAACTGTTCAATTAATCCACTGAGAATTGTGACTTTAGTTTGAACCAATTTATTTTAAGAAATTTAACCCCCCCACACACATAATGCATAAAGTAAATTATATAAAACAATATACAAATAATATTTCCTTCTTCCCCATCTCACTGCTTCTCCATTACAATCTGTTCAGAAGCTGAATAGGTTATTACTGAAAAAAAAAAAAGATAAAAGGTATTTGAACAATATGAAGAGTGACTAAGAGAAGCTTTTGCACTAATGTGACACATTTCATTAAGAAATATGAAGCATTTTTGGGGCGCCTGGGTGGCTCAGTTGGTTGAGCGTCCGACTTCGGCTCAGGTCACGATCTCGCGGTCCGTGAGGTCGAGCCCCGCGTCAGGCTCTGTGCCGACTGATCAGAGCCTGGAGCCTGTTTCAGATTCTGTGTCTCCCTCTCTCTCTGACCCTCCCCCGTTCATGCTCTGTCTCTCTCTGTCTCAAAAGTAAATAAACGTTAAAAAATTAAAAAAAAAAAAAAAAGAAATATGAAGCATTTCAACAATGTTTTCTGAAATTAAGAATTATCATCCTTTCTTAAAAGTGAAGATGAAAAATGGAAATTACGTACTAGACCCGAGATGGACAATAGTTAAGCATTACATAAAAAACGGGAAACTTTGGGGGTTCCTGGGTGGCTCAGTCGGTTAAGCATCCAACTCTTGACTTCAGCTCAGGTCGTGATTTCATGGTCTTGAGATCAGGCCCATGTCGGGCTCCGTGTTGGGCATGGAGCCTGCTTGGGATTCTCTCTCTCCCTGTCTCTCTCTCTCTTTCTCTGCTCCTTCCCCCTCTGAGAAAAGGGGAAATTTTGCATCCATTATTTGCCGTGATTTGAACTTTTGGCTAAATTACGTGCATCTTGGTACAACGAACGACATCCCCCTGCTACTTTTTTCCTTTTAATATGAACGCTCTTCGTATCTAGCTCTAAGATGTGCTTAGAAAGCAAAAGGGAAAACAAACACACAGCTTCTGTCCTCCGGCCTCCACCTCCTGAGTCGGATGGAGGTGAGAAAGTACAGCGGACCACATGGGGGGATGGTGAAGTGAATGAAGGGGATCCAGAGTACACTTTTCCTGGTGAGCACTGAGTAACTGTAGAACTACTGAATCACTACTGAATCACTATATCGGACACTCGAAACTAATATAACACTGTATGTTAACTATACTGAAATTAAAATGAAAAATCTTCAAGAAATTTAGAAAGAAAGAATAGGAGACAGCACACAGAAAGTCTGAAACACTTCCTTGAACACTAGCCAGCATTCTGGGGTTCCAGCAACATGTGCAAATAAAGGACAGAACAGAAAACAATGATCCGGATACTTTTTTTTTTTATTCAGAATCATTATTATTAATTTTTTAACTTTTTTTTTAATTTATTTTTGAGAGACAGAGAGAGAGAGCATGAGCAGGAGAAGGGCAGAGAGAGAGGGAGACACAGAATCCAAAGCAGGCTCTAGGCTCCAGCTGTCAGTGTAAAGCCCAATGTGGGGTCAAACCCGGAAACCATGAGATCATGACCTGAGCCGAAGTGAGAAGCTTATCTCACTGAGCCACCCAGGCACCTCCGGAATCATTGGTTTAAAATAATATTAATATTATTATTAATATTAATAACTGAAATGGAAGAGAAGTAAAAGAGAAGAAATTCATCTTTATTATACTTTATATTTGACACCTTTAAAACTTACATGGAGTGGGGCGCCTGGGTGGCTCAGTCGGTTGAGCGTCCGACTTCAGCCAGGTCACGATCTCGCGGTCCGTGAGTTCGAGCCCCGCGTCAGGCATCTGGGCTGATGGTTCAGAGCCTGGAGCCTGTTTCCGATTCTGTGTCTCCCTCTCTCTCTGACCCTCCCCCATTCATGCTCTGTCTCTCTCTGTCTCAAAAATGAATAAACGTTAAAAAAAATTTAGAAAAGAAAACTTACATGGAGAAGTACACTTGTTCTGTTTCTGTGGGAGCATGTCAGAAGACAAAAGACAAACCACACAACAGCAAAAATCCCCCACTCTCCCTTGAGCTCCATTAATAAGTTCAGTCATTTAGTGTAGACAAATAGGACTGTAAATCCCTTCCCTAAACAAATGGCAAACGGGAAAACAAGTTGACCTGCAGTATTGAAAGTAGCCAGTTACCAACATATTGGCAGACAAAAATACCTTGCTCATCACAAAGATAACTTTCTTTTCTTAACAAGAATAAGGAGAAATCCTCAAAAGTGAAATCGATTGAGGGGTGCCTGTGTGGCCCAGTCGGTCTGGCATCCGACTTCAGCTCAGGTCATGATCTCACAGTTTGTGAGTTCGAGCCCCATCTCGGGCTCTGTGCTGACACCTTCAGAGCCTGGAACCTGCTTCGGATTCTGTGTCTCCCTCTCTCTCTGCCCCTCCCCCACTCATGCTCTGTCTCTCAGTGTCTCAGAAGTAAATAAACATTAAAAAAAATTTTTTTTAAAGTGAGATCAATTGAAAATCTGCTCTCACGTGCATTCTAATAAAAAAGATGTAATACAAAAATTAGAATCTAAATCTTTTTTTGATCTAAAAACTTTTATAAATGATTTACAAGAAAACATAAAACACAAAACGGATACATCCCTTTTCCCAAAAGCAAAGTAAACAGCAAATAGTTAACATAAGTGCATAAGTTAACATTTTCACTGTTTACATTCATTAGAGAGCCTAACTGATATTTCCATTAATTTAAGAATAGTATTGAATAGCATTAGAAGTATTTTTAAAAATTCCAAGTTATATCGTGCTGCTATTTTTTCAAAGATATAACATTAGTATAAAGGTAATAGAGAACATTAAGAGAAATATGGGACATTTGAAAAATTTCAATATTTATATCTCCTCCTGAATGTCGTGATAATTTTATGACAAAATAGAACTCTATTCTCTTCGCCAGTTTTTTGAAGGAAAATGGCCATAAAAATACCTTGAGGAGTAATAACAGTATCAAACCCAGAGAGCCTAAAAAGATTTGATATCTTTGAAAATACCATACAAATATTAATTAATGCACATAAAAACATAAGGTAAGGAAGCACTATCATTGCCCTCTGACTAACCAACAGTGTGGCCAAGGTTAGTCTCAGGACTTGGGCTGGGATCATCTGCCTTCACTAGTACATAATTTCATAACGCCAGAAAGAATCAGAAGAAAGAAGACATACCTCACATTCCAGTTGCTGCAAAACTTTTGAAAGGGTTCATCCGAGAGGTTTTGACTTGTGTTTATCCTCTGAATCTCCCCCATTTATATTAATTGAACACCTTTCTTGGGAGATAGCACTCCACTGTACAGACATCCTGCACTCTTTTAATTGAGCCCCTTTGGGGGAAAGTATCGTTTAAATATAACAATATATTCAGAACCCTAAAATAATTTGATCTATAATAAATTCTTAAGCAAGGGAGGAAGACCAGCCTGGGGACCCAGGGAGGGGAAGATTGCCAGGTACGAAGTCAGAGATTCACAAGGAAGTTAGAAGCTCCTTCCCTGGAGACTTTTAAAAATAGAATAGACAGCCCTCAACATACAGTGGTGTAGGAGGCCCCATTATACTTTGTTATTAGAGAACTTCACTATAGGTTTCCTTAGGCTTGATAAAAAAAAAAAAAAAAAAAAAAAGTGGGAGGAGGGCCAGAGAAAGCCACCTGATGTGAGGAAAATCAGTTTAAGAAATGCCTTTGATGGTGAACTATGTCTGCTCCTTTTAATATGAATTCTCTGATTTTTACACATGATTTTGAGGATAAAGTCTTAAATGGATTTAAATTCTAATATCTGTTTGATTGCACCGCTTTACATTTTTATCTACATTTTATATTACTATTGTGTTCACTGCATATTGTGCTATTTCGGGAACCTCAGTACATTCAAGGTCAAGAACAAATTGAAAGTCGTTATTTTACTTTTTATCTTCCCTTAACCCCATGGTTCTCAATATAATTGCGTGTATATGGAGACACACACCCATATACACATATGATTTAATAATAGCTTTTCAGGGGAAACTAATAACAGTTTAAGTATGTAGAATCTTCTACTAATTAATAAACTATGGGAACATTAATAAAAAATTTAACACACCCTTCTTCTTCAGTTCGTGATTCAAGATATCATGAACAAATCCATTAGGAATCCTTTTCTCAGTTAAAAAAGAAAAGAAGAAAAATTCATCTTAATCCAATATCTGTATGTACACAGAGCATCATAGTGGCATGCCCACATGTCATTAATCTTGCTCAAGACTTGGGCCACTTTGCAATTTGAGTTTGAGGCCTTCTGAAGACTACTGAAATTCCTTTTGCATTCTCTATTTGGTTAAACTCATCGCTTCTTTTTTTTCATCAGATTACAATGCAAATAACACAACTAATCTCTCAGCTACCCGGATGTAGCATCTACCGCAAGACTAAATTTGCAGATACATACACTATGCTAAGCACATCATAATATAATTTTGTACTGAGGAGTTAACAATATTTTTTTACCCTAATTGTAAATTCATCTATATTTTTAAAAAATTAATACTCATTTTTAAGAAAGGTTAATCGAGAACCTAGAACATGTTGATTCTACACTTTATTTTTGTTAAGTTTATTTATTTATTTGGAGAGAGAGAGAGAGAGAGAGAGAGAGAGAGAGAGAGAGAGAGAACAAGTGGGGGTGGGGCAGAGAGAGAGGAGAGAGACAATCCCAAACAAGCTCATGCTGCCAGCGCAGAGCCTGGCTGGGGGCTTGAACTCACAAAATGTGAGATCGTGATCTGAGCTGAAATCAAGAGTTGGACACCTAACCAGCTGAGCCACCCAGGCGTCCCTAATTTTACACTTTAATAAGGAGTTTTCAGTAACGTTCTGAGCTTTTCAATGCATCACGTTGGGCTGAGATATTTACTGTTGTATTAGTTTACTACTGCTGCTGTTGATGACTTAAAACCACACATTTGTTATCTGGATGCTGGAGCTCAGAAGCCTGGCATGGTTTTCACTGGACTGAAAATCGAAGTGTTGGTGGGGCTGGCATTCTTCTGTGAAGGCTCCAGGGAAGAATCGGTTTCTCTGCTATTTTCCAATTTTTAGAGACTACCACATTCCTTGGCTCCTGACCCCTTCCTTCGTCTTCAAATCTAACAATGGCAGCTGGAGTCCTCAGATCTTACACTGCTTCACTCTGACCTATTTTTCTGTTAAGAACCCTTGTGATTATGTTGCTATTACTTGGACAATATGGGACAATATTTTCGTTTACAGCCAGCTGATTATCAACATTAATTCCATCTGAGACTTGAATTGCTCTTTGCAACATATTCCCACTCCAAGATGTGGACTTCTGGGGAAGGAATCATTGTCTAGTCCACAACCCCTCCAAATCTCAAGTACAGATTTATCATCAATTCCCCTATTCCTAACAAACTACAGCTATTTTAAGTATCACCTGGAAAATGAATGTACCCAAACTGTGTAAGTAACTCCCCAAACTATTTTCCCACCATTTAGATGCTGATTATTTTTAAGTTTCATTGTTCACTTATATAATATTATTTTCAAAATTCCATATAAAAAGGTATAGATACAAAGTGATAAATGGTTTTGTGTGAGTTAGATCCTAAATTTTTTTTTAATTTCAGAGAGAGAGAGAGAGCATGAGCAGGGGAGAGGGGCAGAGGGAGATATATATATAGAGAGAGAAAGACAATCTTAAGCAGACTCCACACCCAGTATGGAACCTGATGCGGGGCTCGATGCCACAACCCTGGGATCATGACCTGAGCCAAAATCAAGAGCCAGAGGCTCAAGTTAGCCACCCAGATGCCCCAAATTCAATCCTACACCTTAATGCATGATAGAGAACTTGGATCAATATCATCTCCATAAGTGAGAAAGACGTGCCCCTGCCCTGGGTCCTGGGCTTTGGAAACCCCTTTTCTGGATTTTCTCTGGCACTCACCCTCTTGTTGGAAAGAAGCCCGTAGAAAGGGGTCTGGCTATTCAGAGTCCTTCCCCACCCCCTAGACTACACGCATGACACCTGGTACCCTGGAAGTCTCAATTATGTCGCCCAGATTATGAGAATGCTTGATCTCTTCTCCCCTAAGTTTACCCCATCAGGAATATACGGAGGTTTCCCTTGATATCTGAAAGTAGAGACTTCCTATGAAACCCTCTGTAAGCTGAAATGGGATAAAGCAAAAGGTAGCCCCTACTTCCCAAAAGTTCCTGTTAGGCCACTTTACTTTCATAAAAGGCCTATGTTAATAGAGTAACGGCTTTCTTAATAAAAGCAAAAATCCTTTTCAGATTTCTTCTGGTTAGCGAATACAGGTACTAACACAGGTCTTTTGCAAAAGCAAATGGGTATAAAGCAAACTTTTGAAAAGTGGGGGGTACCTGTATGCATCCTTAGGCCTAAGAGGTGCCAAAACGTTAGTAAGTGCTTGAGGTATATATGGAGGTTGGAATGCAGGCTGTGATCTCCACACTAGCACCTGCAGGGTTTTGTAGTGCCCTACCAGCTAGAGGGAGGGAAGAGGAGACCAGGACACTTGTGGGGGGGGGGGGCGGGGGAGGTACAGGGGGTGAAGGGGTGTTGCAGAGGCCAGAGGCCCTTCCGGGGCATCATCTTGCCACACAGATCTCCTAGGGATTCTAGAATTCAAATTCAAATCTGGCCTTTCAGGTTGTTGTAACTTACATTTGTCAAGGTAGGAGGGTAGAACATGTTTATTTGAGAGTTTGTTAGTTTGATTTATGACCTTTAAATATTTACATGTAGAGTATGCGGGCTTGCATTTGTATACTCCTGCCTGGGGTCTTGAAAATATTAGGGGCCAGTCTGTCTTAGATATCCTTATTCTGATATTTTCATTCAAATTAAGTTTGCACATCAATAAGACAAATTAATACCTCTCGAAAAACACTTTTCAGACATATACTAGAATGTACCTATTTTTCCTCACCTAGTTCAAAGTATTCTGAAACTATCACAATTTGTTAATTTCAGGGCTTCAAGGACCTGATGATTCTTCAGTTTCTTATTGCTACAAGAAAAAGCTAATATTATTTGTGAATTCCTATCTATCTATCTATCTATCTATCATCTACCTATCTACTTATCATCTATCTATCATCTATTTAGATATCTGTATAAATATGGGACCTGAGTTAGTGTATTTTGTTGGGAAGCCAAGAGAAACCATAAGAACTCTGGGCACTCAGAATGAACTAGGCATAAAGCCTTTCCATAGAGAGACTAACAGCAGGAAAGAGAAAAAAGCCACTAGCGGTAATAGTAATTTTCACATTGTTTCATTGGTAGAATCATGAAGCAAAATATGGAGAACACAAGAAATTTTAAACTGGCATTCATACTTATTCATTGAGTCAATGAATAAAATTTCAATTTGGCAAAAAGTATTTATAGAAATGTAAATTCAAGGGTCTTATTTTTACAATATGAATGTGAAAAGTCATAGAAGCTAGCTAATGATCAAGAGCAAATCTAACCAAGCCTCATCTTGTGTACTAACACCATCCCTGATAAATATGCACTAATCTCAGATTGAAGGTCAATCTTGTTTTTAATATATTATGTCAGTGTAACTACATTTTTAGATGTCTGTGTGATGGAAAAGAATAAAAAAGGAAAAGAAAAGAAAAGAAAAGAAAAGAAAAGAAAAGAAAAGAAAAGGAAAGAAGAGGGAAGGAAAGAAAAAAGGAAAGAAAAAAAGGAAAGGAAAGGAAAGGAAAGGAAAGGAAAGGAAAGGAAAGGAAAGGAAAGGAAAGGAATGGAAAGGAAAGGAAAGGAAAGGAAAGGAAAGGGAAGGAAAGGAAAGGAAATTCCAACCTCTCTTTGGAGAAAACTCTGAAAAGAACAAGCATATTTCTAATTTCTTATTGATCACAACTTCTACTGGATATGGGTAACAATTATATAAATTTGACAAGGTTCATTCCTTTAGCTTGAGCCATTAAAAATCAATTCGTCTTTGTTTTATAGAACTATAGAACTACTGTTTTATATGCTATTGGATGTTCTTTATTGTAAGATCCTTTGATTATGTTTTCTACCAAAGAATATTGGGAATTTAATTAACTCCAAAAAATTACTAAATCTTAGGAAGTATTTTACAAAATGTCATTCTTTACTTAATAAAGGGCCAGCCCCATATTTCACGAGTTTCCATTCATCTGACAGAGCTGTGGTGTTTGTAATTGTGTATATAAAGCCATCAGTCTTCTAGAACCATCTTTAGCTGAGCGAGCCCCAAAGCATGGTCCATTCTGCTCATATCTGATCAGCATCTTTATAGCTTATCAGCCTTGGGGTTCAATTTTGTTTCGGATGCTTTTATAAATGAGCACAATCACTGGTGAATCTGTTCTTCCAGATTGCAAAGAGAAAAATCGAGAGAGGAACTTTAGTAGATTACTGTGTCATTGAGAATAAAGTACAAGCACAAATGCACCTAA
The DNA here is from genome assembly GCF_028749965.1 of Puma concolor. Classification (NCBI taxonomy): domain Eukaryota; kingdom Metazoa; phylum Chordata; class Mammalia; order Carnivora; family Felidae; genus Puma; species Puma concolor. The sequence goes on from NC_141671.1 coordinate 20,341,253, forward strand.
AGTAGTCTCACAGATGATTTTTGTTGGGTGTACATTTTCAGTTTTATTTCAGTAAAATTAGATGATTGTCTTAGTTATTACTGTTTTTGAAGTTATGCTCTCACCCCAGGCTAGGGGTATGATCAATGCATTATCTTACTAAATCAATTTGTTCCAAAGTACTATTTTTTTTTCTTAAAAGGAAGGAAAGATAAAAGAATACAGGAACAGCAATAGATAGAGAGCATAAGAATTATTTCAGGACTTTCTTCTTCTGGACAGGTGTATGATGCATTTTATAGTTTCTAGTAGCTAGATTCTACAGTATGGTTGTTCTCAGGATCCAAGGCAGTCACAGGAAATAGCAGAAGCCAAGAGGAAATTTTAAATCATTTTAGTGGCTTTTGCATTTATAAAATTTCTCTGTGAAAGAGGTCATAATAATATTTGCCTCAGCGAGTGGTTTCTTAAGTCAGTAGGACAATTAAAGTGTAATGTCCAGGGAAAAGTTGTATATCTCAAACACATGTATGAAAATCTTTCATAATATTCAATGTAGATCACATAAAATGTATCATTTGATATTTTAATAAAGGAAATAAAATCTCCAAAGATCAAGCTATCAAATGGTCAAGAGTATATGTTTAACTAATTAATCTTCAGAAAAACCATGAGGCTATCAAAGAAATTCCAGTGCCTGGCCAAGAATAATTTTCCTGTGTTACACCAGAAATTCAGAGGCGGAGTTTCAATGTTAAAAATCCACATTCAAATTGTTCCAGTCCTGGAAACATATTTTTCAGTCATTATAAAGTGTTATACTTTATAATAAAGTATATAAAGTGATATAAAGCATTATATCCTAGAGATTGTTCTCTTCATGGTAGGAGCAAACGCGGACATAAATGAGCCTCAAAGTACATGTGGTTTGTTCATTTTCTTTCTACTCATACTGTGTGGGGCATATAATTGATGACATCTTTCTTAAAACACTTACAACACTTTTATCAACTAAATGTTTGTGTCCCTCCAAAATCCATATATTGAAACACTGTCCTCCAATATGATGGAGGCGGCTTTTAGGATTAGTTGAGATCAGAAGGGTAGAGTCCCCATGAATAGGATTTAGTGCCTTTGTAAGAGTCAATGAGAGAGCTTGCTTCCTCTCTCTGCTCTCTACCATGTGAGGACACAATGAGAAGCCTACAGTCTGCAACCCAGAAAAGGGTTCTCACCAGAACCCACCCATGCTGGCACCGGCCTCCAGAACTGGGAGAATTAAATTTCTGTGGGTTTATAAGCCACGCAATTACGGTATTAGAGCAGCACAAATGGACTAAGACAAAGAACTGTGAAACATATTCCTGAGACTACTTCAGGTGCACTTGTGCTCATAATTTATTGTCAACGACATAATAATCTACTAAATATCCCCTCTCAATATTCAGTCCTCAAAACAGTTATCTTTTAGAATTGACCACATACTAACCATTTCGGCTGCTTGCATTGACAATCACTTTGGTTTACTTATAGACCAATCAATCAATGATGGAGCCAAAAATACCATCAAGATTTCTGGTTGAGGGAGCCTACAATGCATCATCTTGCCATTGTTACATCAAACAGACACCAGGAGAGGATTTCTTACAAGTGGTGAATGATTTAAGCTAAGTTAAAATTATTTCTAAAGAAGACGGAACTCCTGCCTGGATTTCTCTAAAATTATAGTCTATCACACTCCCATCCCTCACCCCTGGGTTCTTCCCTCCTCCTTTTCTCAATTCCGTGAGACTAAGTGTGGTTAAAAATAATTAATATGAAACACACTGACTTCAAAAGCAGATGCCGTGTTGGCCTAGCTACACTGTGCTCAGAAGTTTGTGGAGAACGGGCTTTTAGTAAAACTGAACCCATTTTAGAATAGCCATGATGACAAAAATAAATAAATAAATGAAAGAGACAGACTAGAACATCCAAGAGTATTAAATTCATGTACAAGTCTGTTGGAGGAATTATAAAAATCTACTGTCTGATTCGTAGAGATCATTCAGCCAATCTTCTCACCCTTGGATGAGGAGAAAAGGAGCTTTAAGCACACAGTAGGTATATAAATAAAGCTGACCTAAAAGGACCAATGTATAGGAGGCAAAACAGCAAACAGTGATAGCGTCTCTCAATGCAGCTTTAAGGCTCGTACATGTTAGGCCTAGAGCAGCTGCTATAAACATTCCCTTGATAGGAAGGGACCACTAATGTGCCAAGGTAGCGCAGGAAATGGGTGTGACACAGGAAACAATGGTTACAGTATGTTTGAAGTCTTAAATAGACTTATAGAGAAAAATAAATGAGACATATGGGCAATTCTATGAACATAGAAAATAGAAATGTCAGCATACATTTTAGTGAGAACTTTTGCGTGGAATTGGTACCTTCCTTTGCTATTTGGCCTTTTGAGGACATCTAGAGTCACAAAAGTTTCCCATAAATGAGGACTTAAATAGAAGAAAATAAATAGCTGTCAGTCTCTCTGCTGGTCAGGTTTGGAAAACAAGTACAAGCGAAGAATGGCATTGCTTGAGGCCGGGAAGGTGTGGCGAGTTTGTTTTTTGCTTTACAATTTTTACGTATTTACTTTTATTTTTTTGTTTGTTTCTTTTAAGCTTTTATTTAAATACCATGTAGTTAACATACAGTGTAACATTCGCTGGAGGAGTCGAATTTAGTGATTCATCATTTGTATATACCACCCGATGCTCATCACAAGTGCCCTCCTTAATCCCCATCACCCATTTATCCCATCCCCCAGCCCACCTCCCGTCCAGCAACCCTTGCTCTCGAGAGCTAAGAGTTTGTTTTATGATTTGCCTCTCTCTCTTTTTTTTCCATTATATTCATCTGTTTAGTTTCTTCAATTCCACATGAGTGAACTCATATGGTATTTGTCTTTCTCTGACTGACTTATTTCGCTTAGCATAATACATTTTAGTTCCATCCCCGTTGTTGCACATGACAAGATTTCATTCTTTTTGGTGGCTGAGTAATAGTCCATTCCATTGTATATATACAATGAAAGATATACGTATATATATACAACCACCTCATCTTTATCCATTCATCAGTCGATCACTTGTGCTCTTTCCATAATTTGGCTATTGCTGATAATGCTGCTATAAACATTGAGGTGCATGTGTCCCTTCAAATCAGTATTTTTGTATCCTTTGGTAAACACCTACTAGTGCAATTGCTGGATTCTAGGGTAGTTCTCTTTTTAATTTCTTGAGGAAACTCCATACTGTTTTCCAGAGTAGTTGCACCAGTTGGCATTCCCACAAAAACCGCAAGAGGATTCCCCTTTCTCCACATCACCCCAACATTTGTTGTCTCATTGTGGTTTTGATTTGTATTTCCCAGATGAGTGATGTTGAGCATCTTTTCATGTGCCTGTTAGACATCAGAATGTCTTCTTTGGAAAAGTGTCTATTCATGACTTCTGCCCATTTCTTCACTGGATTATTTGTGGATGTTGAGTTGGATAATTTTTATAGATTTGGGATAATAACCCTTTATCTGATATGTCATTTGCAAATGTCTTCTCTCATTCTGAAAGTTGCATTTTGGTTTTGTTGATTGTTTTCTTTGTGTGCAGAAGTTTTTTATCTTGATGCAGTCCCAGTAGTTCATTTTTGCCTTTGTTTCCCTTGCCTCTGGAGACATATCCAGTTGCTAGGGCTGATTCAAAGAAATCACTGCCTGTGTTCTCCTCTTGGATTTTGATGGCTTCCTGTCTCACATTTAGGTTCTTTTATCCATTTTGAATTTATTTTTGTGTATGGTGTAAGAAAGTGATCTAGTTTCACTCCTTGCATGTTGATCTCCAGTTTTCCCTACACCAATTTGATGAAGAGACTTGTCTTTTAAACTATTCAGTAATACTACAGACCAGGAACTGTATAATAATCTCATTTGATAGAACTACTTTGCAAGATAGAAAATTTTTTTTTTAATTTTATGTTGTTGGGCTAAGAATACACAACATGAGATATACCATCTTAAAGAAATTTTTTAAGTATAGGGGCACCTGGGTGGCTCAGTTGGTTAAGCATCCAACTTTGGCTCAGTTCATGATCTCATGGTTCATGAGTTTGTGAGTTCAAGTCCCACATCAAGTTGTCTGCTGTCAGCACAGAGCCCACTTTGGATGCTCTGCCCCCCCCTCTGCCCCTCCCATTATCATTCTCTCTTTCTCTCTCTCTCTCTCTCCCTCTCTCAAAAATAAGTAAGCATTAAACAAATGTTTTTTAAGTACAAAATATAGTATTGTTAGCTATAGATACAATGTTATACAATAGATCTCAGAAACTTATTAATCTTGCTTAACTGAAACTTTATTCTAGTTGAATAACAATGTTTGATTTCCAACTCTGCCTCAGTCCCTGTAAACCACCATTCTACTCTATGATTCTATATATTTGACTATGCTAGATACCTTGCATGAGTGAATTATGCAGTATGCGTCCATCTGAGATTGGCTTACTTCACTTAGGATAATGTCCTCAAGGTTTATCAATGTTGTGACATATTATGGGATTCCATCCCTTTTAATGGCTGAATAATATTCTGTTGTACACATATACCATATTTTTTTCATCTAATCATCTGTGGATTGACATTAGGTTGCTTCTACATCTCAACTATGAATAGTGTTGCATGAACATCGGGGTACACATATCTCTTCCATATCCTGATGTCAATTCTTTTGGGTAAACACCCAGAAGTGGAATTACTAGATCATACGACAGTACTTTTTTTATTTTTTATTTTTCTTAATGTTTATTTATTTTTGAGAGAGAGAGATACAGAGACAGACACAGAGACAGAGACAGAGTGTGAGTGGGGGAGGGACACAGAAGGGGAGGGACACAGAGGGGGAGACACAGAATCTGAAGCAAGCTCCAGGCTCTGAGCTGTAAGCACAGAGCCCGGCGTGGGGCTTGAACTCACGAACTGTGAGATTATGACCTGAGCCGAAGTCCGACGCTTACCGACTGAGCCACCCAGGCACCCCCATATGGCAGTTCTATTTTTAATGTTTTGAGGCACTTACCTACTGTTTTCCATAGTGACTGCACCATTTTGCATTCCTACCCATGGTATACAAAAGCTCCAATTTCTCCATATCCTTGCCAACATTTCTTTTTCTTTTTCTTTTTTTTTTTTTTTTTTTTTGGTGGGGGAGGAGGGTAGAGGATAGGCATAAGGTAATATCTTTTTGTGGTTTTGATTTGCATTTGCCTGATGATTAGTGACTCTAAGCATCTTTCCATATACTTTTTGGCCATTTGTGAATCTTCTTTGGAGAAATGTCCATTCAAGTGTTTAGCCCACTGACAGAGTTAAAAAGTAGCCTGTGGAATGGGAGAAAACATTTGTAAACCATATATCTGACAGGTGTCAAGTTACAAAATATGTAAGGAACTCCTGCAATTCAATACCAACAACAACAAAAAAGAAACTAATAAGTCAACTTAAACATGGGCAAGGTTTTAGAGTTTAAAAACTCTACTGGGTCCAACTCAGTAGCTACTGGCTTGAGGGGCTATTGTTAGTGCAAAAGAGACAGTAGCATTAAAGTGTTCATGCTCAGAGAATCAGGTGCTATTTTCCTCACCCACAGAAGCCTCCTCACCCATGTCCACATCTAAGGAATCTTAGCAACGCCCAAGGATTTCTTCCTTGAATTAATCCAGATGCAGCTCATAAATGTACATTATCACATGACATTTTCCCATACCTTGAAATCTATGTTTATAAATAGAGGAAGGGCTTTCTCATTGATATAATGTGGCCATAAATCTGTAAGTTAAATACTGGAAAAATAAATAGATAATGTAAAAGATTTTAACTTTTAAATTGTATATTACTTTTGGAATGAGGACTGTCATAATTCTGGTACCACTATTCTGGGGTGGCCTCTATTTGTCTTGGCAGCTTGAAGTTTTTAGAAACGGAGCTAATGCCGTGAATAAGTTGAGCCTCAAGATGTTAAGTGCCAACTGCTCAATACAAATATGTATTCTCTCTGCTTTTTCAGTTGTCTCACTCTTTTCCCTATAATTTTAATAAGCCCATTCACTTTGTCATCAAAAGTAGTTAACGTGATATAATCACAGGGACATTGACTTCTCCCCTCCTCCTGAATAAATACCATAGCAATGAAACTTCTGAGTACTAGATACCAAATATATGATAATTTGTATGATGGGGAAGAGCCTACCAGGTCCAGAACTATGTCAAGAAAGAAGGATTTTAAATTCAAAAAACTTGTTTATTTTACCCTGTGCCAATCTGTAAATGTTAGAATTTGGAGGAACGGATACCTTCATAAGGGCTATCATCTTATTTGCTGAAAAGGTTATTTTCCAAATCTGGAAGATTTTTTTTTAACGTTTATTTATTTTTGAGACAGAGAGAGACAGAGCATGAATGAGGGAGGGCCAGAAAGAGGGAGACACAGAATCTGAAACAAGCTCCAGGTTCTGAGCTGTCAGCACAGAGCCTGATGCGGGGCTTGAACGCACGGTCTGCAAGATCATGACCTGAGCTGAAGTCGGCCACTTAACTGACTGAGCCACCCAGGTGCCCCTGGAAGATTTTTGACAATCAGATGTGAAGTTGGTAAAGGCCTAAGCTCCTAATATAAATTATTAGATATGATATAATGTATGAAGAAAATAATAAATATTGACCAACATCCTCTCTTCTAAGCCCATGTCAATGATAGATAAAATATAAAAACAAACAAAAACAAAAACAAAAAAAGGCACATAATGGCTCAAAATCATCTCTGTAGAGTAAAGCCAGAAGGCAGCCCAGTGGAGAGCAGGACTGAAGCCACTCAGCTTCAGCATAAAGAAAAGCAAGGGGGACAAGAGATGGGTGCCTGCACAAAATTGAGAAACACGATGGGGCCACTATGGATTGAGGAACAGAGCTCACCTTATGGCTCGAGGCAAAAGCCTGGGATAGAATATCCCTTGCTAGGAAAAGGAAGCTGAATCGAAAATTAGCTGCTGACCGCTGGTTTAGACTGTGTCTTTGGTGGCGGAGGACAAGATCACCTCCTCAAGCAGAGCTAGTGCTAAACCAACGCTGCTTTGGTGACTACTGGATCAGTGATATCTCTACCCACCACGGGGAAGAGCTCCAGAGTGACACCGTAAGGCCAAGTTCTGGACTTGGAGACTGGAATGCTGGAAAAGCTGGAAAGAAGCATCCCACCACAGAAAGAAGAATTAGGAAAGAAAAAGAGATTGAGAGGGAGGGGTGGGGGGAGAAATGACACAAATAACCAAATCACCTTCCATTCAAAATCAATCTGTCACTAAAATATCAAAACACACGATGAGGAATTCTAATACTGAGAAAGTCAACCAAGTTAATCAATAGCATCAAAACATGAATGCATGTGAAAAACTTCGTCTTCATAGTCCAACAAAGACTTTAATTAGATTAGGACAATGAATGGGGTGTCAACATCCATTTAAAAGAAGAAACGGTGGCAATAATAAAATATAGGGAGAAATAGGTGATTGAGAAATAGATGATTTGAAAATGAAAAATAAAGACAAAGTTTGGACAACAAAGATTTCAAAATTAAACATTTCAAAATTAAAGATTTCAAATGGCAAAATAACTGGACCGAACTGGACACACCTGAAGAAAGAATGTTGGAGTTGATAAATGGTACTAAAGTATTTGGCTAGAGTATACCCCTCCCCTGAAAAAACACCAGAAACAGCAAATTTTGAAGAATTTTTAAGAGATATTAAACGATAATTTTATGGAATAATAATTAAAATTTTTTTTTGTTTATTTATCCTTGAGAGAGAGAGAGACAGAATGTGAGCAGGGGAGGGGCAGACAGAGGGAGACACAGAATCTGAAGCAGGCTCCAGGCTCTGAGGTGTCAGCACAGAGCCCGATGCAGGGCTTGAACCCACAAACTATGACATCATGACCTGAGCTGAAGTCGGACGCCCAACTGACTGAGCCGAGCCACCCAGGCGCCCCATAAGGAATAATAATTTAAAAAAAAAATACGTTAGACCTGGGATCAGAAGTGCATTTAGGGGCACCTGAGTGGCTGAATTGGATGGTTAAGCGTCCAAATCTTGATATCTGCTCAGTTCATGATCTCACGGTTTGTGAGTTCCAGCCCTGCATCAGGCCCCACACTAGTAGTGTGGAGCCTGCTTGGGATTCTCTCTCTCCCTCTCTCTCTGCCCCTTCCCCCCTAAAAAATTTTGAAAATTAAAAATTAAAAAAAAGAAGTGCACTAAGACAGTCAAGGAAGATAAATATAAATCCACTAGAAATACTGTAGTGAACCTACAGAAAATAAGAGAAAAAGCAAAATCCCATATGCTATCAGAGAGAAGATACACTACAAAGAAATAGCAAGTTGGCTTTGTATCAACAACAAATGCCAGGAAACAATAGGATAGTATCCTCAAATGCTGCTGGAAAATAATTGTCAGGATATGTTTAATAGATGAGTCTTACTCAAAATGAGCCCCCTGTGCAGCATTGGTGGTATAGTGGTGACCATAGCTGCCTTCCAAAATAAGCCTCAAATAAGTCATTTTAGACATATAAAAATAATCTACCACCCATAGACCTTCAGTACTAATGGGTACTCCAAAGCCAAGTTAATACAGATAAAGAAATGTATGTAAGGAACAAAGATGAGGACAAATTTTGATAGAATAAGCTGGCAAGGAGCACCTGCGTGGCTCAGTTGGTTAAGCGTCAGACTCTTGAGACTCTTGATTTCAGCTCAGGTCATGATCTCCTGGTCATGAGATCTAGCTCTGCTGGGTGTTGAGCTTGTTTAAGATTCTCTCTCCTACGGGGCTCCCTCCACCCCTCCCCAATTCACGCACAAGTGCATGAGCTCTCTCTTTCTCTCTCTCTCAAAAAAAAGAAAAAAAAGCTGACAAGTTTGATAAATAATATACTTTAATATAGAATCATGATATCTGTTTATACTTTTAAATTAAAAAAAAAAAAAAAGACTCTTAAAAGCAGTAGAAAATGGGAGAAGTTTGCTTAACAGATCACCAAAATACTCTAAGGTCCTTTTTTGGGTTTGAGAAATAATTAAAACTATTGAGTAAGTTTGGAATTTGTTAAAAGATTTCATGGCTGGGGCGCCTGGGTGGCGCAGTCGGTTGAGCGTCCGACTTCAGCCAGGTCACGATCTCGCGGTCCGTGAGTTCGAGCCCCGCCTCAGGCTCTGGGCTGATGGCTCAGAGCCTGGAGCCTGTTTCCGATTCTGTGTCTCCCTCTCTCTCTCTGCCCCTCCCCCGTTCATGCTCTGTCTCTCTCTGTCCCAAAAATAAATAAATGTTGAAAAAAAAAATTAAAAAAAAAAAAAAGATTTCATGGCTAAGTGCATGTGTTAAAAATTGAAGATAAATAATAAACTTAAACAATAAAAATAGTAAAAAAAAAATACAGATGCAACTAATAGCTTTCAATTATTACAGGATGAGGACAAAAGAAAACATAAAAACTTTATCAAACTAACATGAGTCAGAAGAAGGAGAGGAGAATAGGCAAAGAATATAAAATGAAAGAAATTCAAACACAGAAATAATTAGGATTAAGGTAAACAAAGACAATTCATTTACTATTAGATCAGATTAAATATTTAAAACTCAACTTAAAATCAAAAAGACTTTAAAAAATATAGGACTAGAAAAAGATCTATCAGGTAAATCCTAATTAATTCTAATTAACTATAACTACTAATTCTTTTTTTAAGTATATTTATTCTGAGAGAGAGAAAGAACTCAAGTGGGAGAGGGGGAGAGAGAGGGAGAGAGAGAATCCCAAGCAGGCTTCATGCTGTCAGTGCAAAACCTGACCCCAGGCTTGAACCCACAAACTGCAAGATCATGAGTTGAATGGTCAACCAACTGAGCCACACAGATGCCCCTATAACTAGTAATTCTAATACCTCTTATCACCAGATTATAAAATCACTGAAGTATAATTCATTGTTAAGAAAACATTAATCTAAAATAAATAATACATGTTTTATGCATTTAACAACATGACTTTGAAAAATATAAAGCAAAAGTTAACAAAATTATGAGGGGAAAAATACAACAACAAAATCAGAGTGGGATATTTTAGTATATTTCTGTCAGAAGCAGAGAAAAAAAATTAAGAATATAGAGTATGGAATTATAAATAAATTAAGAATAAAATTATAAATATTTATACTATATAATTTATCTGTAATAAAAATGTATATATATATATATATACATTAAACTTAAATCCATTCTGAACTAATCATAAAAATATACATTATTATCAAATTCACATGGAGCATTTACAGAACATATGACTCATTCAGTTGGTCATAAATTTAGAAAAATAATATCATAGAGATCATATTCTCTGACAAAGAAACATAAAATGGAGGGGCGCCTGGGTGGCGCAGTCGGTTAAGTGTCCGACTTCAGCCAGGTCACGATCTCGCGGTCCGTGAGTTCGAGCCCCGCGTCAGGCTCTGGGCTGATGGCTCAGAGCCTGGAGCCTGTTTCCGATTCTGTGTCTCCCTCTCTCTCTGCCCCTCCCCCGTTCATGCTCTGTCTCTCTCTGTCCCAAAAATAAATAAACGTTGAAAAAAAAAAAAAAAAGAAACATAAAATGGAATTCAGCACTGAGAAAACAAAGGTTTCTATACTTGGAAATTTAAACAAGCACATTTAAATAACTCCTTAGTTTAAAAAGAAAATAACAATGGAAATTATAAAATATTTCCAACTTGAAATAAATGAAACCAAACAATGGAAGTACTTATTTAAACAACTGTGAAATGCAGCTAAAGTAATACCTAGTAATAAATTAATACTTCAAAAATACTTAAAAAGGAAAAAGAAATAAGAATGAAGACTGAGGAAAAAGAGGAAAGCATTTTTCAATTCAAAAGCTAAAAAAAGCATACTAATGTAAAACTGAAAAACCTAAGAATAAAATAATACATACTGTGTAAGTCAAAATGAATGTAACAGAAAACCAATAAGCAGGAAATCATCCACAATACTGTTAGCTGCCTAGTACAAATGTGATACCAAACCAGAAGGATAACACAAGAGAAGAAGGTAATAAATCAACATCATACACAAGCAGAAATAGAAAAATTCAAAATGAAGTTTTAGCCAATCAACTTCAGCAGCATGCAATATGGACTACACACACCTACACACATGTGTATAGTATGATGAGGAGAAGATCGATTTTAAAATCAGAGAGGGAGGGAGCCAAAACATAAGAGACTCTTAAAAACTGAGAACAAACTGAGGGTTGACGGGGGGTGGGAGGGAGGGGTGGGTGGGTGATGGGCATCGAGGAGGGCACCTGTTGGGATGAGCACTGGGTGTTGTATGGAAACCAATTTGACAATAAATTTCATATTTAAAAAATAAAATAAAAAAAAATAAAATCAGAGAGAGCTGAGTTTGTGTCCTGCACTCTCTATCTATTAGGTAAGTTCCCTTGGTATTTAGTGTTTCTGGTGTTTATTTTGTTAACGTGATTTCAGTAGACAGTGTCAACATAGCTACAACCAAAACAGTTCTTAATTTACCCAATATGATGAAAATTGAAACTTTATTTTTTTTAAAAAAAATTTTTTTTCAACGTTTATTTTTATTTTTGGGACAGAGAGAGACAGAGCATGAACGGGGGAGGGGCAGAGAGAGAGGGAGACACAGAATCAGAAACAGGCTCCAGGCTCTGAGCCATCAGCCCAGAGCCTGACGCAGGGCTCGAACTCACGGACCGCGAGATCGTGACCTGGCTGAAGTCGGACGCTTAACCGACTGCGCCACCCAGGCGCCCCGAAAATTGAAACTTTAATTGAAAGGTTTTAACTGAGAAAATGTCACCTTTGAAGCTATTTATCTGCCCTGAAAAATGCTAATGGTGTAAATGGTTTTGTTGACTTCAGGTAAATATCACCAAAATATATATATTTTTTAAGTATAAACACATCTCAAGGGTGGCAACTGAATACTATTTTTAGTTTTGTTTGTTTTGTTTTACAGCTAAAAAAACGTGATTTCTTGGTGGTTTTGTCTTGGAGGTTAAACATGAAAACAATGCTCATTTCTTGACTTTTCCTATTGTGAGCTCTCCTGGCCTTCCTGGTGGAGGGTCCAAACCACACACAGTGTACTAACCCATAAACTGTAGGCACTGCATCCACCCAAAAGTTACATCATTCAGGGATGTATTGTGTCTGCTCCTACCTGCCTGAATTTTCATGGAAGTCCTGCTCTCGTAACCTGAGGAAGGCAAGTAGGACATAGAGCCGTTGTCCTTCCAACCCGGACCCCCAAAATGCAGCCACCTTCCTCATCTCATCACCAGAGTCCATGTTACCACCCTGGAAGACACCATAGTGATCATAATCAACCATGTTGGAAATTTGAAAGCCACAAATTTAGTGGCTTGAGTGCCAGAGAAAATTGCCATTAATGAACATATCAATAAAAGCAGGTTGATTCCCAGCCAGCTGCCAACAGTAGGCATCTTCGCACTGTGCCTGTAGCCAACCCCTGCAATAGTGTCCCTCCACCTGCTAGTGGAAAATGGACTACTAACAATTACCAGACCAAATGTGCCATAGCGTGCCTTTCCAAGCAAATTTCAACAGGTATAATTTGTTCTGTTAAAATGTTGCCACGTTAACCCCCATACCTAAGGACCCTGAAGAAAGTTGGCAGTTGTTTCATAGGTAGTCTGAGAGTTACAGCCCAGAATTTCCCCTGAACTTTTCCTGTAGCCTAGCTTACTTCCACCAGAGATGACCTTGCACTTTACTTACTTATTCATGTAAGAATGCCAGACCATCTCTCAGACACCTGAATACACATGGGGTGGAGAGAAAGCTGGAGTTTCTCCTTCAGAGGGGTAAGGTCCTTAAGGCCACTCTTTGTCCCTCCCTGAGATGTGCTGAACTTAGGTTTCCTCTTGGAACAAGTGTAGCAACTAATAATGTGGACCTGTCTTGTCTAATGACAAAAGTCAGACTTGTCACCATTATCACATGATGTGTTTGGGGATCAACATGAACCTATTATACATCATAAATAGTCAAGTATACGAAACGTTCTATGGCTTACTTAGAATTGTATAAGAAAAAAACATATTCTCCTCTACACATTATTACTTTATCTTCAATCACTTTCTTATTTTACTCTTTTTTTACTTCCCCCAAAAAACTATTGATTGAATTAAATCCAAACATAATAAAATAACAATGTAGTGAATATTAATGCAGAAGCCACAATATTCTAGAAGAGAGGATGCTTTTGTTTCTCAGGATTTTCTTATTGTGGTGATAGGCACGGTGATGGTTGCAATCATTTTAGTAGCTTGGAGAGGAAAAATGGAGACAAAATAAATGGCCTTGTTGGGCTTCTAAAAAAATAAAATTAATATAATCAATGTAATCATGGTGATGGCCATATTTTGAAAGAGAGTCTTTCCCAGTATATATATATATATATATATATATATATATATATATATATATATACTTGTCCAGAGGAGTTAACTGCTTTGTGCTTAACTTTTTAAAAATGTTTAATTTTTACCTTTCCAAAAAAAAATCTTATAATCAGGTAAATTGAAAAATGCCAAAAATTAACAATTGCCTATCTAACCAGATAAGGAGAGTTTTATTCCATTTTTAATTGCCTCCAGGGAGGAAGTTTCTTTGTAAAATGTAATCAGCTCCCAATCATGGATGAACCTATCTTAGATATATTAGGGTAACATTTAAAAACAGAGAATCAGAAACAGAGGGGCGCAAAGGAATCAATACTTTGCCACCTGCTCTTAAGAGCTTTCCTAGATGCAGAGCATCTATGGATGGTTTCTGGAAGGATGATTCTAGCAAGCACATGTTGGAGCAAAACGTACTAGGGTGTGTGTGTGTGTGTGTGTGTGTGTGTGTGTGTGTGTGTGTGTGTGTGTTAAGATTAAAAAGTATTCTCTAATTACTCTACTGTAGTAAGTAAAAGAAAGCTTCAAAGAAATAGTGAAGGATGCTGGCAGACAGCCAAAAATATTTAACGGTTAGCAGGACAAGTGGAGTCTTGCTGCCTTATTCTTAATCATGGTTAGAGAACTCTGCTCTCTTCCGATCACTGTGAACCCTCCCAGTTTGTACATTTCCCTTTCCATGCGTAGGACACCAGGAAAGCAAGCATCACCCAGACCCAGGCTCTGTCCTGATGCAGGGGATCTACGGAAATGCAACTTCGGCTGAGGGTTTCCTTTTGAATTGGTCACGGTCACGCTATTCAAATAGGAAGAAATCTGCAACCCATTAGACATTTTCCTCCTGCGTTAATAGTCAGAAAAATTAATTATATCTTGTAGCCATTCCTATTATTGGTTATTTTGTTTGTTTGTTTCTCCTGGTTGGGAAATGTTCTCAAAGGGCCGTGCCTGGATAACAGCATGTAGAGTCCACCATTAAGTGGTGAGAAAAGAGAAGGGAGCGGGCAGATTTGCAATCCTATCCTTGGAGGGAGAGGGAGGTGGCAACAGAAAAGGAGGGCAAAACTTTTGACATCTGGGGTACCACGAGCAGCCAATTCAGTAAAACGGAATTGCAGAAAACCAACCCTGTGCTTTTGAAACATTTCAAATAGATCACAATGCGCTCTCCGTTGTAATCCTGTCCTGAGCTGGCTGGGACCGCCTTTCTCTTGGACTGAAAAGCTGAATCAAACTTCCGGTCTAAAAACCACGTGGGTGCTCCTGGACCGTCTGAGGCTCGAAACCTTTCAACAGAAGTATGCACACAATGACCCTGGGTTTCTCACAACCGTTTGGACAGAATCAAGTAACCACATGAGTTGCACAGATCCAGTTTTTTTTTTTTTTTTAAGTTTATTTATTTATTGTAGGGAGACAGAGACAGAGACAGCCTGAGAGGAGAGGGGGCAGAGAGAGAGAGAGAGAGAGAGAGAATCCCAAGCAGGCTTCCCTGCTGCCAGCTTCAGAGCCCCCCAGGGTTGGAACCCACCAACCAGATCATGACGTGACTTAAACCAACTGAAACACCCAAGCACCCCTAGGGACCCAGGTTTAAAAAAAAAAAAAATGTGCCACTGCCCTTGGCAATCTAACTAGTTCACTTCCAAAGCACACGTTTTATTATTTCGCATTTTCAGAGATTGCATGAATTATAAAATGTTACGGCTAGTGGCAGCCTTACATAGCATCCAATTAAATTTCTTAAATTTCCAGATTAGGAAACTAACCCAAGGATATTAAATGACTAAATTCAAGGTGACAACTAACCAGCGACAGAGTGGGCCACAATCAGTTTTTTTATACTTATATAAAAAACTGGTAACAAAAAATCAAGCAAAATATATTTTCTTCCAAAGCTAATGCTCTATTTTCCAGATTTGACAGAAATGTGACATGCTCTACATAGCTGAAATTCAACAATATGTTGTTCTGTGTTCATTTGCTATATTTATGTATTTATACATGTGTTTCACATACTGTTAAAGCAGCAAATGGCATATTTACACAGGTGACTATAAGTCTCAGTCACAGAATAAGACAGAAGGATATTTTGAAGAGCAAGACTTTTTTTCCTTGCAAGATATTGCAAGGTATGAGGTAATTCCGTGCTCTAGGATTCATTATATGTCTCCTTTAAAATTCTGTAAAGTATCAGATAATCATGAGAGAGGCATTATCTCATGATTACTTGAATTTATTATAAGTACATATAAAAATTAATAGCAGATGAACAACTAAAAGCACTTTTATGTATGTAGCTTGAACGAATATAGCACTTTATGGTTTTTGAAGCAGATTTCAGTTTTGTAGCAACTTTTCAAGGAATAGCACTGGCCCTTGGATTCTGGTCTTTTGTCTCTTTGTGATTTTTTTTTTTTTTTTTCATTAATAGAAATGTGAAGATGGTCAATTCATGAGGACAGTGTTGGGTTTTCATGTAATTTACAAACACACTCAAAGGGGCATTTCTTATCTTTGGCTATCCAGCCATCCTTCCTCCGCATATCAGTACCTAGATTTTTCTCTCTGTTCATGCGGTTCTGGGCATCTAAACCCCCTCCTCCCAAACCCCACCACCGCCATCCTTACTTTTCTTTCCCACCAGCTAGGTGAAAACATGACCCAGATCCAACCAATAGAGTCTATCTCTTTGTCCACAGGGGTTTGGAGAGAAGCACAGAATGAATTCATTCCAAACTGAACCCTAGAACTTTCACTGGACCTATCATGAAAGAGATTTTCTTCTTCTGCTAGGCTTTACTAAGCTTAAAGGGTATGAGTTGAGAGTAGCCATTTTATAAGGAGACCGTGTTGGAAAAAAATGAAACCACACAAGAAAGTTCAGTGGAGAGAGTCACTGATGCTTTTAATATTGCCCACATCTTTGGATCCAGCCATCTCTACAGACTAGCCCTGGCGTTGAGGTGACATGTGCTAACGAGCCCCCC
Organism: Puma concolor; assembly: GCF_028749965.1. Lineage (NCBI taxonomy): Eukaryota > Metazoa > Chordata > Mammalia > Carnivora > Felidae > Puma > Puma concolor. The sequence continues at coordinate 20,357,809 of NC_141671.1, forward strand.
TTCACCACCACACCCTGCTTTTACTTTGTTTTTACTTAAATCAGCAGGAGTTGGGTTTTATTCCCTTGCAGCTAAAAGACTTTTAACTAATATCAAACAGCAGAGAATTGAACTAGAACATATCAGGAATCTTTGACTTTGTCCCTTGATCTAATTATCCATTTAAATAGAGGCAGCAAACATTATAGGTTTAAGCAACTGGGGCTTCAAGTTCTGAACTCTTAAAGTTTTCTCAGCCTAAATCCCAACTTTTCTCACAGCTTTCCCAGGGTCCACTTTCTGGGATGGCATTTCTGTCTCTTGAGCATCCCAGAAAAGTCTTCAAATATACACAACAAAAGCTGAGCAATATTTCTGATTTCTTCCCGTTAGCAGATTGGTTAGCCCAAACACAAGCAGGAGAGGACGGGCATATCCAAGGTATCTGTGAAGCTGACAAAAAAAAAAAAAAAAAAAGTGAAAGGCTTCAGTAATTCAGTCAAATAGGAGGGTTTAGGAACCTTGTTACAGCGCTGATGTCAGGAAATGTGAATATTTTGACCATATCATATTTTAGGATTTTTTTCCTAAAAGTATATTTGGAGAAAGGTAAGAAGTCAGAAACCTCTAAGGTTATGATTTCAACAAGTCTACAATGTTTTAATGTCTTTAATTGAAGAAACATAGTTATTTTTAATTCTAGTTATGCATCCAACCAAGTTTCGTCTACATCATCTCAAATGACTGGTGATGGGAAACTTTTTAGTATTCAGGACATTCTTGCTTTCCTTATCCCCTCCCCATCACCATTTGCAGAGTCACCACTCTGGGATCTCCTATCATAATGTGATTTGATATTATTATGTGTAGCAGCTTGAACGGAGAAATTAGTACACCGCATAGTAAACTTAACAGACATGACTCAGGCATCCTACCACATGTTTTTATATTTTGAATATTTCTGAGCACATAAGTTTGAGATAATTCTGAGGTTAATTCTATCAGAGGCCATAAAAAGCAAAAGTGATTTTAAAAAGAAGCTGTCATCTTACTTTAAATAATTTTAGTTAGCAATTATTGCTTATGAAAAGATATTATTACATTATGTTAACATGTAACCGTATCTTATATTTATGTAGCTCCTTCTAGTTTCGAAATGATCTCAATCTGCCCCCCCCACCCCAGAGATCCTACAAAATAGGTCCAAGAGATGTAGTCAAAGAGAAGGGTCTCTATCAAATAGGAAGAAGAGGCTCAAACCAGGCAGCTGGTAAATGTCAGATTTGGGTGTTTTCAGTTGGTTCATACCTTTGGACTGGATACCATAAAGCACCCAATTAGAAGCATCTCCTATTTATGTATTGGGTCAGGGTATTCCCTGGCTAATCACCAATATCATGAACAAGTGTCCAAACTTGGGTCCAGATATGTCTACTAAAATCTTCCAATGAGGCTTGAAAAGGAGGAAATTAATAGAGCAAAGCCAAAAGAACGCCATAGAGACTAGCTCCGAAATGTTAGTTCCATGAAGGCTACAAAAATGTTGCCTGTCATGGTTCTTCTCCAATAGCACAAGTTTATCATGCATATAAACATTGCTCATGAACTGGTTTTCAGTGCATGAACAAATCTATCCAGTTCAATCAGTAAGACCTAGCAAATGTATGGATCTATATGTTACACATACACTATTATGAAACCAGTTAAGCTATGTATAACACAGATACAATTATTTATTATTTTGTTTATTCTGTAGAGAGAGAGGGAGTCCATATGTGAGCTAGGGAAGGGGCAGAGAGAGAGATAGAGAGAGAGAGAGAGAGAGAGAGAGAGAGAGAGAAAGAGAGAAAATCCCAAGCAGGCTCCATGCTTAGTAGAGCCTGACATGGAGCCTGACACGAGCTCCATGCCACGACCTTGGGATCATGACCTGAGCCCAAATCAAGAGTCGGGTGCTCAACTGACTGAGCCACTCAGGCACCCCAACACAGATACAATTCTTAACGAATACCAAACCTTTCTCTCCAGGATCAGGTAAAATGTGGTCATGAGTTGCCAAACACAAGGTCTCAGTTACAGCCTCAATATTCTTATATGTCAACTTGCTTGCTCTTAATTGGACTTCTTTTTCTTTATAAAACCTTTATAAATATACTGGCTATCGAAGCATCCTTACCATTCTCTAAGAGACCAAGGAAGTCAGGGTCACATCTTACCTAACTTTGGTTGTCCTAATAGACATAGCCTCATTAACTGCACTTAATCTGCTGTCAGTCATCAGATTTCTCTACTCTACTCTGCTACCTGGGTCATGGCAATACTTTTAGTATAGACTTCTCTTTCAAGCCAACTATTCCTTCAGTTTCTTTAAGTGCCCTAGGAGAGACCATTGATTCTGGCTCCATGATTTTGCATGGGTAGAAACAGCTTGAGTAAACCTCTTATTTCCCTTTCCTAAATTTAATGGATTCCATTAAACTTAATGGATTCACACTTTTGAGATACTAATCAATATATTCTCATAATAGTTTGCAAGTCTAACCCACCCTTATTCCTACTCCTCCTCAAGAATTTACACCATTAAGTATATGTTATTTCCTGCCTCTGAACTATTTAAAAAACAAAAACAAAAACTCCTGAGACCAATGCTATGAAATCCAGGAAGAAATGTTATAATCACAGCAAAAGATTTGAGGAGAATAAGATTCTACTCTGAGGGGTGCCTGGGTGTCTCAGTTGGTTAAGCATCTAACTCTTTTTTTTTTTTTTCAACGTTTATTTATTTTTGGGACAGAGAGAGACAGAGCATGAACGGGGGAGGGGCAGAGAGAGAGGGAGACACAGAATCGGAAACAGGCTCCAGGCTCCGAGCCATCAGCCCAGAGCCCGACGCAGGGCTCGAACTCCCGGACCGCGAGATCGTGACCTGGCTGAAGTCGGACGCTCAACCGACTGCGCCACCCAGGCGCCCCAAGCATCTAACTCTTGATCTCAGCTCCAATCATGATTTCATGGTTCATGCGTTTGAGCTCTGCACTTACATCCAGAGCCTGCTTGAGATTCTCTGTCTCCCTCTCTCTCTCTCTCTCTTCCCCTCCCTAGCTTGTGTGTACATACACTCTCTCTCTTTTTCAAAAATAAATAAACTAAACTTAATAAAATAGATTCTGCTCTGATCCCATATTCACAAATAATAAAATTGGTTTATATGTCTCTACACACATGAGAGAAAGGGAGACAGTTCTCAGGGGAATTGTTAAAGAAGACATTCCAAAAAGAATCCCAGGATCCTTTTCCTTAGGAAGCCAAAACCCCAGAGATGGAAACCCTAACAAATATAGAGTGATGAGATTGGATCAGTCTCTTAGAGATTTCTGTGACCTAGCATGAGAAGAAACAGCAGAGTAAATCTTTGGCCCTAAAAACAGCACAGACTTAAGAGAAAGAGCCCAAGACCCAATGAGACAGGGTAGACAAAGATATCTCAGTCATGACACCCCCAAATTAATGGCCAAGGGCCATTTCTGCTCACACCCATAGAACTATTTAACGTCTTCAGAGTCATATACGACTCAGGGAAAAATGAATGTAGGGAAATCCCAAATTAACTGCAATGAACTCTGTTGCCATGTTGAGACTGGCCCTCAAAATGAAATCAAAATCATTTGTGGAATAGAAGGACTATTGTGTATCTCGTGCACTGTTGGTAGCTGTTGATAAGGATTCATACTCACTGGAAAGCCAGGACTTCCCTAAGAAATCAAGAAACAATATGACTAGACTCAATATGAAGAATTTCAACAAAATGTTGCTAGGGCAACAGAACAAAAAAACCGGTTCATAAGTTTTAAAGCCTTCTGTTATTTTTTGTCCCTTCCTACAAGGGTTATATGTGCACATTTTTATGCATGAACCTGATTAATCCACTCAACAAATATTCATTGAGTACTTCTAATGCAGAAGGTGCTAGATATTATAAGAAATGCAGAGAAATATACAACATACATTCTCTTACCCGATTGAGGACAAGGAGACAAATTAAATGTAATATATTGGCATGCATCAAATAAACCATAGAAATGATAAAAGTATTATGAGTTTAGACAACTGAGGGAGGCACCAGTGGGCTGGAATTATCAAGGAAAGCTTCACAGAGAAATGTTTTGCAAACAGTGGATGAAGACACATTGGCAAGAATGAAATCATTTTAGGGAGCTGTGACCAAGATTTAAACTGAATAAGATAAAGGAGGCTAGAGTCAGATGCAATAGAGCAGGAAGGGTGGGAGAGTAAATGAAACGCTTGTGTCAATGTCACTGAGAGGGACTTCTTGGAAATATTCTAATTAAAATATTTTTTCTTTGACATCTGAAGGTTCATTCCCCTTAGAAATCTTAATCAACTGAACTAGATCACTCCTCTTAAATCACTTTTTTAGTAATGAATCCTTAGCCTTGATATGTATCTTTTTAGTGCCCTTTGAGATAAACTTTTCCCTGACATCACCCAGTAATTCTGATAAAGCCAAAGTCCCCTCCCGACACACACACACACTGACACATTTACACAATTCCTTACCCACTTAGATCTAGATGAAAGTCAGTGTAACACCCTCCACCCTGCATACACACAATAATACAACCATAACCCCTATGGCTCAACCTAGACACCCTTCCAAATCCTTCCCTGTGACTTAAAATGCATCAGTCCTGTTCCCTTTCAAAACATATAGTTTCCTAGAGAACTGGTAAAACAAAAAAAGAGGAACACTGGCGTTATTTCTATGAGCACTTTGTGTCTCTGCAAACTCTACGTCCCATGCAGAAGTCTGCTGATATGGTCTGCCCTGTTCCCACGTTGTCTAGTAATTAGAATTCTTCTCAGCAGGAGACAATGCCATGCATCTTGAGCAGAGAAGAGGAAACTGGAAGGATTCCAGAACCTTTGCACTATTGGCTCAACTTGCCCAACTGGTAAACATAATGTTTCTGTCGTTTGCTGGAGGTGATTATATTCAGTCTGAGTTGAAGAAGAATAAGATTTTTATTATTATTATTATTCTAAGGCCTTGCAGTATTTTTTTTTTTTTTCTTAAAACACCAATGAGTCAACCAGCAGAGGAAAACCCTGAGGGTTTACTCATAATACCCAGAGGCAGATCATGCAGGGAAAATGAAGACCTTGAAAAAGGATGCGAGGTATTCTCGTGCAAAGAAACCAAATCCAATCGGCACATTTCTAACAGATCCCTACTATGTGCGAGACCAAGATATCACATCAAAATAAGTAGTTAAGAGAAGCAAATATTGACGCGCAGAGACTTGGATTCTTTTTAGATTTGTTTGCTGACAGTTGATGGGACACCAAATTGATTCTGGCCATATACATATACAGCCTCAGGTCTGACGTCCTGGAGTCGTTTTATCCCATCATCCCTGGGAACATCACTAGGCGATTTAATAGACTCTGTTCCAGACAAGACAAGTAGTACTCAATACCAGGTTAATGAAATTTTTGTGGTCATTGCCTCTTCATACATCTTTCTACTAAAGAATGTGTGGGTTTTAAACAATCATATAAACCTCTATTCCTTAAGCAACCACAGTAAAATTCTTAAATCGTTTCTGGTAAGTACTTTATCTGTGCAATCCCTTCTAGTCTCTTCGCCATTTTTATAGATGTAATCAATTATTTCAGTCAAGCAAAGTACACTGCCAACTTTCCAGAATTCCTAGCACGATTTTAACTACCAGCTTGGGGTTTTATTCGGTATGAGCATAAAAGTTATTATATTCTAATTGCTTGTGATTGTTACTACATTGAGATTTATTTTTGTTGGTTTTTTTCAAGAGATTGTTAAAATGAGTTTAGTGACTTCATTCTGGTTTTCCTGATTGATTCTATTATTAGGACTGTGGAAGCCTGGGGCCCTTTGGCCTTGCTACACATCTTGAACAATTTTTTAAGCAGTTTGGGTTTGGCAAAACCTATTTTACCAAGAACATTACCCTTTAATTTTTAAAAACCATGTGCATTTTAAGGAAAATGTGACCCATATGTTCCTAATTCCTCTGTACTAAACACATCAAAATGTTTTGTAAGAAACACTTGATTTCCAAGAAGACGTATGAGCCTTCCTTATAAGACCTTTTAACTTATTTTCTTTTAAAACAGGAAGTTGCTTCTGCCAAGAATAAAGTTATTTAGACACCAACTGTTTCAAGAAACTCATGAACGAAATGGACATATTTTACGTTACTCTGGAATATATTTGCTGAATAAAATGGTAGCCAAAAACAAAAACTGACCTGTGACAGAACCCAATCAAGTAAAAAAAGTTCTTAGAATATATCTATGTTTTCTGAATCTTCATACCCTTGAAATATTTAGTTATAGATTTACTATTTGACAAAAACACCTGCTTCAAAGAGTCTTTTAGGAATAAGACTGGGGGGTTTGGGGGGGGGTTTCATTTTGTTTTTGTTTTCTTAGCTCTGGGGAAGATATTTTAGAATCTTATTTGAATATCTGTTTTCAACATGGTACACATTCACTTCTCCCAGAGACTTTGGAAATTTTAATTCAATTTGTCTTCACCTTCACATTTCTATCTCTAATCCTAACAGTAAGAATAGAAAGAATATTCACAAACCAGCCCAATGTATTTTTCTGCATATATATATATATACACACACACACAAATGAGACTCTCGCAGACAGAACAAACAACCTGTGTTGTTCTGCAGACAGAACAAACAACAGGCCTGTGTCTGGCTGGGTTTCTTAGATATTCCAGTATATTCTGGTTTCCATCTTATTTGCAAATATCAGATCAGAAGAGAAAAGTAGAAACTGTCTCCATGCCGCAAGCCTGCAAGGATCCACCTGTTTGCCGTCTCCAGGTTAGTTCTCCCCTCAGATCCACCTCATTTTGGAGGACCCTGAAGACAAGGACCTCTGCTCCCACTGGCCATGTTGCTCAAGGCTCTTGAGCCCTTCCATCGCCACCACCACAGCCCCCGGAGGCTGCTGTATCATAACTCCCATCTGCGAGCCAGCCCAACCCTGAGCACTCAGAGACAACCCAACAGATATCACAACAAAGCTATTAAAAGGCAAAATGTTCTGATTTGTAAGTAGCCATATGGTTCGTGCTCAACGATATGAGACGATGGATGTGTTAATTAGCTTGATGGTGGGCATCATTTCACAATGTACAGCTATATCAAATCATCAAATTGTACACCTTATGTATATAAGAGTTTTATTTGTGAATTATGCCTCATGAAAGCTGGGGAAAATGTGAGAAATTATATCATCCGGCTCTGTTGTGAATATAATTTGTTATATGTTAATATTACTGTTTATGCTCTGTTAAAATGTACAGATCAGGAGCACCTCGGTGGCTCAGTTGGTTGAGCGTCTGACTTAGGCTCAGGTCGTGATCTCACCGTTGGTGAATTCGAGCCCCACGTCAGGCTGTGTGCTGACAGCTCGGAGCCTGGAGCCTGCTTCAGATTCTGTGTCTCCCTCTCTCTCTGCCCTTCCCCCGCGCTCTCTCTCTCTCTCAAAAATAAGTAAACATTATATTTTTTTTAATTTTAAATGTGTAGATCAGAAACACAAAAAAAGACAACTCATTGTCATCTTCTCCCAGGCCTCAGTTTCCTCGTCTGTAAAATAGCGTGAGAGGATGGAATAGTTCCTAAGATTATTTCCTGCGCAAACTTTTTATGAACCTAATTCTTAGCACGTGAGCTTTCCTTCCAGCAAACCTGACATTAAAGACGTCAGTGGCGGTTAGTGTTCAGGGCTCACAGTACTTCTTGCTGCAAATATTTACTAGATCCGCCCTGAGTTCCTGCTGCATGCCAGACACTTTGCTAGGATTAAGAATACAAAGAAGAAAGCAGAAAGAAAGAAACAAATTCTGCCTTCTTGGGTTTTAGAAGAGCTTAGATAAATAAGCATCCAAACAACTGTGACAACGTCTGCTTAGAATTTTCACCGATAAGAAAAAAAAAAAAAAAAAAGTAGAGGCTGGAAACTCTTTGTATTTAACATGGAGATGTAAAAACAGAGGCTGATCAATGTCAGGGGGTAATTGACAAGGAAGGTGTGGTGTCGGAGAAACTCCAAGTTATCTGATTAGCAGTAAGAAAATTTCACTTATTTTGTACACATAATATACTTTATGTCTTCACTTTCCTCTTCATTTTCAAAATGAAAGGTTTTATCAGTTCTAAAACAGTTCTAAATCCCTACAGAGGGATTGAGTTCTATTTGTTTTAAAATCGCCGCTGCTTTAGTTTCAGTGCGTATTTCTATGTGATGCTTTTCTTCTAAGTTCTCCAGCACCCCAATGTACTGCATCTGTTGCCAACGAAAATAGAATAGGAGGTCCATCAAACATCTTACGGTCATAAAATTCAAAATATACAGAACCATCTCCAGGCCTGGAAATTAATCTAATAATTTCTTGCCTGTCTGTAAAAGAGGCCATTATGAAGCTGGAGGAGGGCCATGGAAACACCCCAGATCGTACTCACGTGACAGCAAGAGTGCAGCATAGTGAGGGCATTTAAAAAAAATACAACCCTTCAGGGGCGCCTGGGTGGCTCAGTCGGTTAGGCGTCCAACTTCGGTTCAGGTCATGATCTCACGGTTTGTGAGTTAGACCCCCGTGTTGGGCTCTGTGCAGACAGCCCGAAGCCTGCTTCAGATTCTGTGTTTCTCTCTTTCTCTCTCTGCCCCTCCCCTGCTTCCACTCTGTCTCTCTCTCTCAAAAATAAGCAAACATTATAAAAAAAAATCTGTGACCCTTTAATCTTAAAAGACAAGAACAAAGCTAGTCATAATCAAAGTTTTTAAATTGTGAAGAGTAATATTACAAGAATATTCTGATTCTCTTATGATCTTTAAGGATTAAGGCATTTCGTGAAATAAACAACACACAGTGGATTGCCTGTGTTAAGGATTTAAAATAGGAAATGGCAGATCCATCCATAATTTTCTAAGTTAACCTAAATCTTTCTGAATGTACATCATCCACATTTTTAGATTTAAATTATAAACCACAAAAAAAGTGTTAACACTTGGGAATAATCCGGTAAGAGTGTTCTTTGCTGTCAGGACTGCTAGGAAGTTCATGTGTTAAGAATACGTTCATAAAAAGTTTGTGCAGGAAATCACCTTAGAAATCATTCCACCCTAGGACACCTGGGTGGCTTAGTGAGTTAGGCGCCTGACTCTTGATTTCGGCTCAGGTCATGATCTCACAATTTGTGAGTTCAAGTCCTGCATGGGGCTCTGTGCTGGTTGCATGGAGCCTGGTTGGGATTCTCTCCCTCTCTCTCTGCCCCTCCCCTGGTCATGTGCACATCTTCTCTCTCTCTCTCTCTCAAAATAAATAAACTTAAAAAAAAATCATTGTAAAATTCCTTTACAAATGAGGAAACTGAGGCCTGGAGAAGATGAAAATTAGTTGTGTGTTTTGTGTTTCTGATGTGCAATGTGATGATGTGATATAGCTGTACCTTGTATATATTGGTAATATCATTAAAAGCAGATCTGCTCTCATAAATATGATCTAAGAGAAAAATATTAATAAATTGGTCTTAATAAAGAGCTGACGCTTCAAACTTATAGAAGATCCATTAGTATGTTGCAATATTCCCAAAATTTTACATACAGTTGGAAATTTCCTTTCATCTGCCGCTTTTGGTAAGGGCATGGATGAGGAGGTGAGAGAATTCTCCAGAGTGAAGCAAGTGGGTATAAATGGTCATCAATTACTATTTCTTCTTCACATATATTGTGTTTGAAAAGGAAGGAAGGAAGGAAGGAAGGAAGGAAGGAAGGAAGGAAGGAAAGAAGGAAGGAAAAGAAAAGAAACCCTCCGAAAAAAGAATAAATCCAAACAACTTGAATTATAAAAATATTTTAAAAATAGAGTCACTAATCTCACCAGCCTCAACTACAGTAATAAGAAAAGTTTGTTTGAGAAACAGCAAAATCTAGGTCTTGACTGGCTTCTTTCAAAACTTACTTTTGTATAATTTACCCTGAAATTCAGTCTCTGGAGAAGTTAAAGATCAAATGCTGAGGAAGGTATCGAAGTATAGATAGAGAGAATATGGCTTTGGTGAATATAATGGTAAAACCAATGCAAATCGTTCTATCTGATAAACTTTTTTAAAACTCAGAAACATTCACCTATAGACTATGGAATGGGTTACTTGATTTTTAAACCAACCATAGTGACCACTAGCTTTCCATCACTGCAGAAGTATTCAGAGTAACCACAATTAAATAATTATAGTCACTTAACTGTAAATCCAATATGTTTGGTCAAACTTTTTTCCTTTCTATGACACTATGCAGAACTGATGCCCATGTTAGCAACAGTCTACCACTGTTCATTCAAGTGAAGCCTGTCTAATTTTGTGGTAACAGCAATCACACAAAACAGGATTTATTCTGTTTATGGATTGTGAGTAAACAAAATTTGTAAAGAAGCGAATTGTTTACCCATGGGAGGTGGATGAGCTCTTCCAGAAGAGCAGGATTTAGTGCCCTCAAGGAGACCTTTTATGAAATGGAGCTACAGGGGCACCAGGGTGGCTCAGTCAGTTAAGCGTCTAACTCTTGACTTTGGCTCAGGTCATGATCTCACGGTTTGTGGGATCTATTCCCACATCAGCATCTGTGCTGACAGCATGGATCCTACTTGGGATTCTCTCTCTCTCTCTCTTTCTCTCTCTCTCTCTCTCTCTCTCTCTCTCTCTCTCTCTCTCTGCCTTCCACCCTGTGCTCATGCATGCTTTCTCTCTCTGTCTCAAAATAAATAAATAAACTTAAAAAAATTTAAAAAATAAATGAAACTAGAGAGCAAAGGCATCATCATTAAAGTTACATCAGGGCACTAGGATTTCTGTATCAGGTATTATGTAAACTTTGTTTGTACAAACAACCTGCCCTCACAAGCAGTCACAGCAACACAACAATATTTATTAGACCATCATGCCATGTCATCTCATAATAACGGAGGGGAGCAAAGCCCTATTCTAGAAGTCAGGACATCTCAGTTTGTGTGACCTTCTATGAGCAAGACATTTAAACCCAGGCCATTCATCTGTACACATGGAAGTTAAACAAGATAAGCTCTAAAATCTCTTTCAATTCTAAAGTAAAATTTTTTATTCATTTTCCTTTTTCTGTGTTAACATGTCTTCCAAGTTGTGCTTAAAACATTTTTCTTTCAAGAATGCCTCTTTTACACCCTCCCCAAATATACATGTAATTCCCAAGAATTAAAAGAATGTTTTAAGTGCACTCTTCTCTTTCAAAACACACAAAGAGGCCAAGACAATGCAAAAACTGTTTCATGATTGTGACACAATCACTAAACAAATAATTTCCATGCCTAAATAACAGGAGTGTAGGCCAGTCATTTCACTTCCCACCTCCTCTGTTTTCCATCCCCCAAACAGATAATTACTTGCTTATTTTATGAAGTGGATGTCAAAAAGTTTCCTGGAGATTGGGGGGGGGGGGGGCAGGCAAAAGAGGATGCAGAGCAAAATTTGATTATATCTTTTATTTTTTAATTTTTTCTCTCATTACACTTTTGTTTTAATGGGTCTCAAAATTCTGTGACACGCTTTTGGTCAACTTGTTTCCATTAAAAAGCACTGATTTGAGAAATTAATAACTTAAAACTTCCACACACACACACACTTAATGGGTCCCCAAAACATCCTCCTTTCCTTCTGAAGGTTTCACGATGCATTGCTATCACTAACTAGTCTTTTACTACTAAACTTAATGGCCAATTGGCACAAAGAGTTCTGAGACTGTTCTTCCACCGCTGATTAAGACTGGGGTGGCAGGTGGTGGCAATGATACTCATTTAGCCTTCTGAGCTTTCTAGGCAGGCTTGGTGACCTTGCCAGCTTCAGCTGCCTTCTTGTCCACTCTTTTGATGACACCCCCAGAAACCATCTGTCTCGTGTCACAAACAGCAAATTAGCCCAGAGGATAGTCAGAGGAGCTCTCAACATGCACAGGCTTGCGAAGCACAATATCAACAATGGCAGTGTCACCAGATTTCATAAACTTGGGGCCATCTTCCAGACTTTTTCTAGAACTACGGTCAATATTCTCTTTCAGCTCAGCCAGCTTCCGAGCAACGTGAGCTGGGTGACGATGCAGCACACGTGCATGTCCAGCCCTGATTTGGCTGGATGGTTCAGGATAATCACCTGAGCTGTGAAGCCAGCTGCTTGCTGTCACCAGCCACATTGCATGATAAGATCTTTGACAGATGTGTTCTTGACATTGAAGCCCATGCTGTCCCCAGGAACAGCCTCACACAAAGCTTCACAGTACATTTCCACAGACTTTACTGCGGTTATAACATGGACTCGAGCAAAGGGGACCACCATGCTGGATTTAAGAACACCAGTCTCCATTTCGCCCATAAGGACAGTACCAATGCCCCCAAATTTGTAGATGTCCTAGAGGGAGAGACGCAAGGGCTTATCATTTGGACGAGTTGGTGGCAGGATATAATACAGACTTTCAAGGAGCATGGTTCCACTGGCATTGCCATCTTTATAGGTGACTTTCCATCCTCTGAACCAAGGCATGTTAGCACTTAGCTCCAGCATATTGTCGCCGTTTCAACCAGAAATCGGCACAAATGCCGCTATGTTGGGATTGTAGCCAAATTTTTTTAAGTAGGTGCTGACTTCCTAACGATTTCCTCATCTCTCTTCTGGCTGGAGGGTGGTTCAGTGGAATTCACTTTGTGAACACCAACAATGAGTTGTTTCACACCCAGTGTAAGCCAGAAGGACATGTTCATGGGTCTGCCCATTCTTGGAGATGCCTGCTTCAAATTCACCAACACGAACAGCAACAATCAGGACAGCACAGTCAGCTTGAGATGTGCAGTAATAATGTTCTTGATGAAGTCTCTGTGTCCTGAGGCAACGACGGTGGTCACATAACACTTGCTGGCCTCGAATTTCCACAGGGAAATGTCAACGGTGATATCGTGTCCATGTTCAGCTTTCAGTTTATCCAGGACCCAGGCCTCCCTGAGAGGACCCTTTCCCATATCAGCAGCCTCCTTCTCAAATTTTTCGATAGTTCTTTTGTCAACCACATTTGTAGATCAGATGACCAGAAGTGGCAGACTTGTCCAAATCTGTGTGTCCGTGGCGATGATATTGATATGAGCCTTTTCCTTTCCCATTTTGGGTTAGGTTAAGCAGGGGTTTTCATGACACCTGTATTCTGGCAGCAAACCTGTTGCAAAAAATCTGATTATATCTTTTTAAAAACTTGTCAATCTTTTGGGGAACTTAGTATTTTGAAAAGAAATAAATGAAAAGGGAGATCCTGGGTCTAAAATTCAAGTCAGATTGACTTCAGAAAGAATCCAACGTGACAAATTTTAAGTTATTGCTGAAAAAGTGAAGGAGAAAAATACTACGAGGAAACTAACCACACAAACACAGCTCATCACTTTTGTGCCCCTGGTATATTTCAGAGTTCAATATTCACCTCTTAGAATTCCCATAACCGCCATTCCTAACTATGAGCTATCTATGTATTTTTGTGTCCTCCAGGCACAGTGAGAATACCACCTCACTGATTTCATTTCGTTTAGATAATATTTTCAACAAGGCAAGGATTCATTATGCTCTACTCTTTGAACATGTACACAAACACCCCCCAAACAATTAGACTGTTATGCCTTTGAACGTAGGGGTTCTGCTTTATTCCCTTGTGTCCCAGCACCTACCACTAGGCACATACCAAATGATTAACGCAAATGTGCTGCCTACATAAAAATAAAGTACTCGATATGGAGTTTCATTAAGGTAGAACACGAATTGAACATGAGCAAAACAATAAAACACGTTTAATGTGCTTGTGTTCACTGGTGCCAAGCACTTTACCCACTTTACCTTTAACCCTTAGAATTGCCCTGTCAGGCATCATCATCCATGTTTCACAGAGAGGACATTTCTAGGAAGTAAATTGTTCGCCATGATAACAGCAAGTAAGTAACCCGTGGCCCGGCTCTCAGCCCCGGTCCGTTGACAGCACAGCCCGGTGCTCTTTCCCTTCCAGCACATTTTCTCTCCTTCCTCACTGCTCTAACCACACACCATCCAACTTACATATGACTTTATGAACACTATTATGAAAAAGCATGGAGAAAAATAGGTCTCTGCTTCACGGCTGGCTAATATCTTCCAACGAGATCTCCAACTTAGTAATCACTTTGTCTGGTGGGTGAGTTGCTTTGTTTTGGTTTACCAAAATATTTTTCTGTCAGAGGGAAAGGCTGTCTGAGAAAATATACATACATCAGTACAAAGGAATCAAATAAAAGGATTATTAAGTGTTCTAGGTAACCTGTAAGCTAGCCACGGAAATAATGGAGGGATGAGGTAGACTGGGAGAAAGAAAGGGGACCCATCATGGTCGTCCAATTACATTAAGTCTTCAAAACTCAAGCTCTTGAGTCAGAGGCCTAATCATTGGAGGTCAGTGGACAAAGAAGTTGCCTGTGTCCTAAAGCAAGGCCCTTTTGTAGACTGGGCTCCTTAATCAGATTGGTGTGCTGGTTAAGGAAGCCATGGAGTGACCAAACCCCCTGATTATAGCTTGCTGACACAGGGCCCCACCTGACCCACAATTCAATTACTTATGTTGGGAGAAATTGAAGAATCAGATTAAGTTTCCAGGATCACTCAGCAAGCAGGATATGAAAAACAGCAGCCTGGGTTTGACCAGGATTCAATTTTTTTATGGAATGTTTTTATAATCCTTGCCATTAGAAGTGGGGTCTGATCCTTATTGGTTGTACATTCTCCTAAAAATTGTCACTTTGACTCACTCTGTCTAAAGATTGTCATTTACTCAACTAGGGATTGTCATATTTACTCAAATTCTTCTTCATTCATGGCTTGGCAACAGGTGGTTAACATCAGAACCTAACGTTTGCCTTCTTAAAATCAGTACTTGCAAAACATAAACATTCTTGCTACTTGATATTCTTTCTTCAGCTTCCAAGAGATGATCATAAATAAAATATGACTAATCCTCAACAATTCACTAAGCTTCAGTTTTGTATTTATAGCTACTATGCATACACATGCATAACAAATGTCATACCCGCATTTGTCATAAATATGTAATTAAAACGTTCCCAAGGATTGTGCAAACTGTTCTATATAAATTATCACAACAAACCTAGGAGGTAGTAATGGAAAAAACTGTGGCTCAGAGACGCAAACGTGCCCAAAGTTGTGTGGCTGTTTAAACAAACTTTATAAATATACATAACTAAAGAGATGACTCTAAGTCCATTGAGACAAACTAATTACATCTTCTGAAGTAGCAAAACCTTATGATGTAAATCACTCTTTTGGTTCTTATCATAAACTGATTTTTATTGTCATAGTTCGTGTCCAGTCTTATCTTCAAAGGTCAGCTCTTTAAAGCTGGAGAATCTGATGAAAGCAACGAACACTTTCCCCAGAAAAATCCATGCATCCACCATGGTTGTTCCATAATTTCAGAGAGTTAGAAGGCCTTCTGTAGCCTGCCTCTGGGCTTGAAGTTCCATGTACTCCATAGAGCCATGAGCCCCAGGTGCAGAACACTTCACATGCTCTCTTACCCTCCTTCCTGTCTTCCACAGACCTTGTACTCTTCTGTTTCTCAAGAAATATGCTGACTTCAAAAGAGAAAGACCCTTGCTGTGAACTTTGCAGTCCCGGAGCCTATAAATGTGGTTTACCAGAGAACTTGTTTTTCTTTTTTATTATCATACCCTTGAACACATAAAACCCAGGAAAATAACTGCAGCTTGTGCTGAGCCTTGACTTTGGCGAGCACTATGGGAACAGACACTTCCGTATTGGACTGTTTTTGTCTTGCATCAAAAGCTCCAATGGCTGTTGAAGACCTGGATTTGTCTATATCAACTGGCTCATGTTGGAGATATTTAGGGAGGTGTCAAAGTGGACATTATCACTCTTTGGAAAGGAAAGATTCTTCTTTCTTGAAAACTCTTATCATGTAAAAATAACCTGGCAGACCAAAAATTGAGACTCTTTAATATATGCTTCTAATATATGCTTCTTTGGTAAAAGCAAAAATTCAATTGAAAGATCTTCGTATGAAATTCACATATTATGATTTTATTTTGCTTCCTTCTAAAAGCATTTTAAAGTCTAAACACTCTTTTTATTGTGGGATCTGTAGCAGAAATACCTTAAATCCAGTCCTCTGCTCCATCTTTTTTGACTAATTCTGAACTTTATAATCTTTTGCCTAGGTTCTTAGAACAGCTTTTTGGCTCAGAACCCCTTGACCAAGTTGGTAATGTTGAGTGACTCTAGCTATTTTCCTAATAATTAAGTCTAATCATGTCATTCACTTGCTTAAAAACCTCTCTTGGCTCCTATTGCTTATAGAATTAGAGTCAAATTTCTTATTTTAGCTCTGAAGTCCCTTCTACCACAGTTCTGGCCTAGTGTTCCTTTGCCAACTCCATGTAAACTCTTGTCCACTTCCTCCAAGCCATTAACATGCCTCTAAAGTCATTTTACTAAAGTCATCACCATTTGCTAAGCACAATAGACCTACCATAATAATAAGCATACTATCTCTTCTGGAAGGTCCTTTCCTATATTCACCTATTCTTTCAAATACCCCTCATCTTTTAAGACTCAATTCAAATGTTGTCTCTTCCAAGCAGACTTGAAACATTTCATGTGGTTATTTATCCTTTTAACTTCAGTTCCATTTTCTTTGTAACTGTTAAAGTCGATTCCATTGGAAGTTTCATGTGTGATGGCTGTCTTTTCAAAAAGACTACAAGGCCCTAAAAAATAAAAACAAATGTTTTTGTCTCTATATACCCAGCACCAGACCAATGATTGGTGTAGACCATTAGCTCAGAAATTGTTTGAATAATCAATGAATAATATATAGGAGTGGAGGTGAGCACAAATTTTTGCTCTGTTGCTAACCAATGTACAAAATGGAAGTAAATAAATTTGAGTAGAGAGTGTCATACATTTATAACTTATATTTTATTGAATTAAATTAACATGCAATATTACAACAGTTTCATGTATACAGCATAGTGATTTAACATTTTTTACATTATGAAAGAATCACCTCAATAGTTCTGTCACTACACAAAATTATGCAAATATTGACTTTATTCCCTATGCTGTATATTATATCTCTGTGACTTATTTATTTTATAACTGGAAATTTATATCTTTTAATTTCCTTCACCTATTTTACCCATCCACACCCAGCTCCCCTTTGGCAACCACTAGATTATTTTCTGTATCTGTGAGTCTTTTTCTGTTTTTTTGTGCTTTTTAAAAAATTTTTTTGTTTTTATTTTAAATTCCACATGTAAGTAAATCACATGGTATTTATCTTTCTCTGACTTATTTCATTTAGCATAATACACCTTAGGTCCATCCATGTTGTCATGAATAGCAAGATTTCATTCTTTACTATATGTATGAACTTCCAATTCTATGTTAAATAAAAGTGGCAATAGTGAGCATCCTTGCCTTGTTCCTAATCTTAGAGGAAAAAACTTTCAGCTTTTTACCTTTGAGTATGACATTAACTGTGGGTTTGTCATATATGGCCTTTACCTTGTCGAGGTGTATTCCTCTATCCACTTTTTTGAGAGTTTTTATCATAAATGGAAGTTGAATTTTGTCAAATGCATTTTCTGCCTCTATTGAGATGATCATAAGAATTTTATCTTCTGTTTTTTTTATGGGGTATGTCATGTTGATTGATTCGTGATGTCAAATCATCCTTGAATCCCTGGAATGGGTTCGCTTGGTCATGGTATATGATCCTTTTAATTTATTGTAAATTTTGTTTGTTTGTTTGTTGAGGATTTTTGCATCTATGTTCATTAGTAACCCTGGCCTGCGATTTTCTTTTTTCTTTTATTTTATAATGTCTTTGTCTGGTCTTGGTATCAGGGTAACCCTGACTCTATAAAATAAATTCAGAAGTGTTCTTTCATTTTCAACTTTTGGAGATAATTTGAGGAGGGTAGATATTAACTCTTCTTTAAAAGTGTAGTAGAGGGGCGCCTGGGTGGCGCAGTCGGTTAAGCGTCCAACTTCAGCCAGGTCACGATCTCGCGGTCCGTGAGTTCGAGCCCCGCGTCAGGCTCTGAGCTGATGGCTCAGAGCCTGGAGCCTGTTTCCGATTCTGTGTCTCCCTCTCTCTCTGCCCCTCCCCCGTTCATGCTCTGTCTCTCTCTGTCCCAAAAATAAATTAAAAAAAAAGTTGAAAAAAAAAATAAATAAAAAATAAAAGTGTAGTAGAATTAACCTCTGAAGTGGACTTTGTTTATTGTGACTTTTTTGATTACTGATTCAGTTCCATTACCGCTAATTGATTTGTGGAGATTTTCTAATTCTTCATGATTTCAGTCTTGAAAGATTATATGCTTTTAGAAAATTATCCATTTCTTCTAGGTTGTCTAATTTGTTGGCATGTAATTTTTTACAGCATTCTTGTGATCCTTTATATTGCTGTGGTATTGGCTGTAATTTCTCTTCTTCTATTTTTTTATTTTATTTATTTGGGTCATCTCTCTTTTTTTCTTAATGATTCTGGCTAGAAACTTGTTGAATTTTCAAAGACAATCAAAGAATCAGTTCTTAGCTTCATTGATCTTTTGCTTTAGTTTTTTTTTTTTTTTTTTTTTCCAGTCTGTATTTTTTTATTTCCACCCTGATCTTTATCATTTCCTACTTTCTTACTTTGGACTTTGTTCTTTTTCTAGTTTCCTCAGGTATAAGGGTAAATTATTTATTTGAGATTTTTCTTGTTTCTTGAGGTAGACCTGTATTGTATGAACTTCCCTGTTAAGAATTCTTCTGCTGTGTCCCAAAGATTTTGGAATGTTGTGTTTCCATCTTCATTTGTCTGAAAATATTTTTTTTTTATTTCTTCTTTGATTCTTTTTTTTTTTTAATTTTTTTTTTCTTTTTTCAACGTTTTATTTATTTTTGGGACAGAGAGAGACAGAACATGAACGGGGGAGGGGCAGAGAGAGAGGGAGACACAGAATCGGAAACAGGCTCCAGGCTCTGAGCCATCAGCCCAGAGCCTGACGCGGGGCTCCAACTCACAGAGCGCGAGATCGTGACCTGGCTGAAGTCGGACGCTTAACCGACTGCGCCACCCAGGCGCCCCTCTTCTTTGATTCTTTTATCGACCCATTGATTGTTTAGTAATATGTTCTTCTCTACACTTGTTTGTGGGGCTTTCTTCCAGTTTTTTTGTAGTAATTGATTTTTCATTTTATGCCATTGTGGTTGGAAAAGATATTTGATATGGTTTCAATTTTCTTGAATTTCTTGAGACTTGTTTTGTGGCCTGACATGTGATCTACTCTGGAGAATATTCCATGTGTATTTTTTTTAAATGTGTATTCTGCTGTTTTGGGGTGGAATTCTCTGTATAAAGTCCATCTGGTCTAATATGTTGGTTAAGGTCACTGTTTCCTCATTTATTTTATATTTTGATAATGTATCCATTGACATAAGTGGGATATTAAAGTTTCCTACTGTCATTGCTATCTGATTCTCTCTTTATTTCTATTAATATTTGATTTTTATGTCTAGATGCTCTTATTTTGGGTGCATAAGTGTTTGCAAAAGTGATATCCTCTTGTTGGATTGACTCCTTTATCTGATGTAATGTGCTTCTTTGTCTGTTGTTATGGTCTTTGTTTTAAAAGACTCTTCTCAGGGGTATTAGAAATACCCAGCA
Organism: Puma concolor; assembly: GCF_028749965.1. Lineage (NCBI taxonomy): Eukaryota > Metazoa > Chordata > Mammalia > Carnivora > Felidae > Puma > Puma concolor. The sequence continues at coordinate 20,377,648 of NC_141671.1, forward strand.
AAAAAACAAAATAGAACCCTGGACTGAGGTAAAACTTCTTGGAATAAACATAAATTTATTAGGTCAGAAACTAAGGGAGTAAAGAAGAAAATTCAGATACAATTGCCAGAGGGCACCAGACAGATATCAGAAAATACTGGATGCTTGGCTATATGGAGAGACAATATTTTTTAATACTCTGCACCAACAACAGGATACAAAATCAGAGAGGAGTACAAAAGAAGAACCAAATTCTAGAAAAAAATCTAGCTTGACCCACTTCTGTGCCCTACACAGGAATCTCTTCTTTGAAGTATAGAGGTACCCAGCTCAGTCCAATATGAACAACAGAAAAGAATTAAATATTATTTAATTTAATATTAAATTAAATATTATTATATTAAATATTAAATATTAATTTAATATTAAATAAATGTGTAGACTAAATAACCTTAAAGAAATAAATACATATATAGTGAAAGATGAGAACAAAAAGACCACATAAAAGAATTATAAATAAAAGTAATAGGTTTAGAAATGAAGAATGAATGGAAACTAATATAAAAGTAGAGAGACGACTCAAGAAGCAATGTTAGGAAAAGAGAAAGAAAAAAAATAGAACTAAAAAAAGTAAACAAAGAGATTAAAAATAATTTGAGATAGACATAGGACAAAGAAGACCTAGCATGAGTATAATTGGAGGTCCTGTTGAAGAAAATCAAAACCATGGGATTAACAAATACTAAAATTACAATCCAAGAAAACTTTCTTCTTCATAAGAAATTTGAATCCATATATTTAAATCTACAATGTGTACCTGGAAATTGATGCAAGATAGTTATATCTTAATACACAATAAGAAGCTAGATATTTTTATCGAATTTGGAAAGACGACTTAATTATGGTAACCATAGATGATAACGTGTACACTATTTAACTTTAAATTTCTCAAAATTCCAGAAAATAGCTTGTCTATTTGAACATAAACCCATAGGTAATACCTCTTGAATAAGTAATTACCTCTCATCATCTATCCTGCCAAGATAGCCACGTCTGTCATTGTGATAATGATGGCAAATCATGCTGATTTGAAGATCTGTGTTGGTAGTTACCTGTATCTTTGATTAATTAAAATTGCTATCCAATAAATAATCACTTAACATTGTAAGTGATGGTAATTAATGATGGGGGAGGGAGGGAAGATAACCAAAGTTTTGTCATAGAAAATGTTGAAAGCTACTCACCTTGTGCTGTTCTTTCAGTGTATAAACAAGGAAATCAAATTTAAAGAAGATAAGTAATTTGCCCGAGATAAAACAGCCAGACCGTACCAGGCTTCAAATAAAAAGTTTAGTCTTTTAATTTTCAGGTCATGTTTTGTGCTACTAGGAGCATGCATAAAATTAAAGTTATTCGTTTTATTTAAGAGTAAATATCATAGTGTGGGAAATTAAAAAATCATAGTTCTTTTTGGAATATGATCTTCACAACCGTTATGTATAAATAATAGAGTCCTCTGAATCAAAAGATAATTTTAAAAATAATAATATTCAGTCAGTGTAGTAAAGAATACTATAATATTATGGATTTATCAAAATCTACATGTTGTCACAGCTTCCTGGGCCCACAGCTACCTTATAGTTAAGTATGGCCAAGTGCCTGATTTCAAGCCAATGCAACGTGACAGAAGTGATCTGTACTGCTTCCAAGCTGGGCTATAAAAACCTCCCATAAGCTGCACTCTAAGAAGGAAGAAAACGTTCTAGGAGCAGATGAGACCAAACTTTGCTTATTTTTTTTAATGTTTTTATTAATTTTTGTGAGAGAGAGTACAAGCTGGGGAGGGGCAGAGAGAGAGGGAGACACAGAATCTGAAGCAAGCTCCAGGCTCAAACCCACAAACTGTGAGATCATGACCTGAGCCGAAGTCAGATGCTTAACCGACTAAGCCACCCAGGCACCCCAAACTTTGCTTGTTTTTGATTTTTAGTATCAATAAAGATAATGAGAGAGAAAAAAATAAAACAATTAAACCTCCCATAAACAAATATGCATTCTCCCTTCCATATCTGCTGGCTAAGTGTCAGTGCCTTGAAAAGTATATATTTAAAACAACAGAGTATTGCTACTTTGGACTGCTAGATGAATTTATAAAGCAGAACCCACAGCCCCTCCAACTATTGGATTTTACATGAGCAAAAACCAAACATCTTGTTAAATTAAGTCATTTATATTTCAAGGTTTACCTGCTACTATAATTAGTGTTATCTTACATAGAAATTTCAGTCAGAGTGGGTAGTAACAAAAAATATAAAATCTGTGTTACTGGCAGAAGAAAACTAGGAAACTAATATCAGAAGCTAGGCAAGTGAATCATCAAGTTAGGCAGTGGGAAAATATTCAGTTACAATGATGCTGATGATATTTGGAGAGGCAAACCACACACCTTCCTAGCCTGTGGCTCTAGCAGAAGAGATTGGAAAACAGAATTACATTAGCATGCATTAGATATTAGTAACTTTATGTGGCAAGCTATTAGAAGAAATGACCACAGAAAACACTTGCAACTAATTTGGCCATCTAATAAAGAATTGGCAGTCTTTGCATATTAAAAGATTAAAGTAGGAGTGCCTGGCTGACTCAGTAGATCATCCTTAGGATTGAGAGTTCAAGTCCCACGCTGGGCATAGAGTTGACTTAAAAGTAAATAAAAATAAACAAGAGATTAAAGAAAAGCATTAAATCTTTTATAAATATATATAAATTTATAAATATATAAAAATATATCGAGAAATCTTTTATAAAAATATATATATATATATGTATATAGTATGAGTGTGTGTGTATGTATGTATATATATAGAGAGAGAGAGTAGAAAGGAAGCCTCCAAAAATTTAAATCTTTGAAAATTTGGGTATGCTTATCTCAAAGATTAGATTCCAAAGATTAGAGAATAAGATTTTTTTTAATTGAATCATTAAGGATCTGATAATATAATTATGTGACAAAGTTTAGATTGAGCTGGGCCCTCAACCCAAGGCTGATGTCCCTAAGGTAAATGTCATTGACTAGAGAAAAAAAATTTGTGATGAAAAAGAAAATAAATTAATTGGATTTAAGAATTATGTCTAACAAAGAATTGTAGCTGTGAGTACCAGCATATTGAACTAACTACAAGCAAAGAGAGGAAAGTCTTAGTAACTTTAAAGGAAGTTATATTGCCAAAACAGCTATGAGTTAAAACTTAAAAGTCTTTGGCTGATTAGTTTTCTATTCATTTGTTTATTAGTTTATTGATGTGGTTTTTGGAAAAATACCCTGAAATCCTTTGAAATTTAAGAGTTAATGTTTATTTAGACATATCACCTATATGACAAATTCTTGATGTAAATGATTTTGAATTTCCTATTGGCCAAAATATGTATCATATATTTTTTACTGTAAATCCATATAAATGATGTCTATTTGTGAATTTGTATCTTTAAACCTTTTTTCCTTTGCCCCCACCTGCAAAGCAGAAACATTGCTAGACATAAAAATATTCATGATGGGAATATTATTATTATTATTGGATTTGTTTTCTTCTCTTGGTGACGTTTGAAGTTTAAGCCTAGACATAGGCTCCTTTCCTTCTCTGAATGATCATGTCTGATGAAATAGCAAAAACAGAAAATATACTTTCTTTTTAAAGCCCTTGACGGAGAATTAAAACAACTCTTAAGCCACCCAATTCATACAGACAGGAAGTACGCAGCAAAAAACTCTGGAGCCCTCAACTCCCACTACAAATGTGGCCATGTCACGTCATGGACCAGCGAGAAGCCCCAGATGGCAGAACCAGAGACCACAGAGGACAAGGAAGTTCCTCTCCGAAAGCAAAACTGAGTTCTAAGCAAGGAATGTCACTCACAGCCAGGACTTCATAACAGCTGTCCAAAAGGATTTCATCATTACCGTGGACGGCAATTACTACATATAATGCAATTTTCTGTTTTCTGAATGGGCTATTTATTACAGTCATCCTGTCTCTATTCCACCGTGCACATTGGCTAAAGTGGAGGAGACAGAAACCTTGCAACTAATTTAGCCATCTAATAAATCATTCGCAATCTTTATAGATTAAATGATTCAAGCAAAACATGAAATATATAGATAGATAGATAATGTCTAAACGATATCTAATTCAGGAATTTCCAAGTCTTAAGATCTGTAATATTTTCACATCCTCCTTAGTGAAAGGCTTTATAATCAAGGTCTTCATTAAACTACTTTAGGCTACTTTCCTTGTCTCTGCCTATAACCTCTTTACCCACCAATGATATTTGTCCAAAGACTTCCTAATGTCCTTCCAGGTCCCACAATTCAGTATAAATAAAAGGAATCCTGTAGCTGAAGAAATAGTCCACTGTGTTAGTTTATGTCAGCCCCTGCCCTGCCCCTACCCCCTTACCCCCTCCAAGCAGACCCTGAGATAAAGATTTGAGTCCTCAGAGTTTATTTGGAAGGTGAACCCAGGAGATACTGTGAGAGAAAGGGGAAGTGAGAAAAGGAAGGGAAGGAAGACGATAAAAGGTGCTTTATCAAGTAATTTGCCCTTGAATGGCTACAGTCTTATGGCCTTAGGAAACTGTAAGAGATCCTCTAGAATGTGCACCTCACTGCCATCCCATCCATGGATGAGAGAATTCCTCTGGGTCTCACTGAGGACGCTCCTTCATGGCAGCATCTTCTCAGTACTCTGAGGCTGTTGCATGCCCAGGCAGAGCAGACTCCATGGGCCAGAGAATGCCCTCAGGCAAAGGGAAGCAGTTGCCAGCAACTGGAAGCCAAACCAAATTAATACATAACTGGTGAGGGGCAAGGTGATGGTAATCTCATCTATACTAAGGAAAAGTTATTATGTTATGAGTTGTTTTGGAAGCTGGATATTTAGTCTATTTTGGATATACAGCATGATGCTACTTTGCTAATATTTTGGTAGAAAGAAACTATTCTTCATTTTATCTGAATCGTGAAAGGCAAAGTCTTCTGGGAATAAGTCCTAGATAGAAGGCTAACTGAAAATATTTTCTGAGTACCACCAGGAATGCTGATAGGAAAGTAGCTTCAGATACTTTAAGCTTAGCTGCTTCTAACTTACTCTGTGTGTTCTTTCCCTGCCAAATTCCATAGTGAATAGAGCAAACATTGAACATTCAGCCTGAGTGAGAAGACTTTGGGATTGCAAGCCACCAAGTTGGGGGAGTTCTTGCCCCTGCAGCTTAACAGTAACAGATATATTCCATTTACCCCTTCAGTTAAATTATCCACCCTCCTCTGCTGCAGGAAGCCAGCCTGTAAAGAGTATACCAGTGAGCTGTCTTGCCCTCTGGCTTCTGCGTGAGTTCAACCACTAGAGACCTGGCAGGAGATTAGAGGGAGAGAAGAGAGTGGGAACAGAGTATTCATAATCCCTTAACTCCCTCTCTGTGGGTCACTGTGGGTTGCTGGTTCCTCCCCATAAAGATCATGGCTCTTCACAAGGTGGTCCCTCCACAAGACTCTCCTTCCAGGTAATTTACCTCTTCAGATCTATAGGTGAAAATTGGCTCTGAGTGACTAGTGTTGGGGTACTTCTCCTTGATGGTTCTCCTATATCCCACCTACATTTTCACAAATGGCCCCTTTATTAAATACTCCTTGAAATATTCTTTGGAATGAATCATCTATTTCCTGCTGGGACATCAACTGATACATTATTCTAACCTATACCATCTGGTTTTGTTTTTCTGTAATAAAACATCACATCATGATGGCATTCTTCCTGAACCACTGTGGTTTCCACTACATTCAACCTTGCCAAAATCAAGGAAGAGACTGGGAGATCTAAATTCCACTGTCATCTCAACATTATTTATGCAATAGAACTCTTTCCGCAGACAATGATGTCTTTATATCTGAGAGAGCAAGTGTTCCATCCAAATTGCATATCTATTGCTCCATTGACCAACCCCAACCTATTTTTTAAATGCAGTACTGATTCTTCAGTACTTTAGGGAAGGTTTCTAATGTAAGATCTTTGATATTATTTCTTCTTCCCCATGTTACTCCCTCAACTCTACCCCAGGTTGAGTCTGTTTTTGTTTTACGTGTGGAAAGGACAATTTTCATAAAAGTCATATTTGTTGAGAATTGATTAGTAACTCCAAATACTGGATCTTAGTAGGAGGTAAGGACTGACATGCTTCAAGTGTTATAAATCAATTCATTAAGTCAAGGTAAGAATTGAACAGATTATTTAACTACTTGGAACAGGGAAGACTTGTTTTATCCCACACTTAAGTGTTCAACAACATCACCTAAGGAAAATTATAAAAGGATCTCAAATATATGTATTACAATTTCAAAAAGAAACAGAAACTAGTAAATTAGAGATTATCATCTATGGAATATGTTCAAACACACTGTTTAACAAGCCTATATTTAAAATTATTATAAGTGAAAGTAATTTTGCCATTACAGGTAATTTATGTTGTATGCAAATTAGACTTACGGAATCATCTTATAGAATTCTAGTCCAAGTTTGTTAAAGACAAATGGACATTTTTTTTTCTCCTACTGAAAATTACCATTTTGTTTTTCCCTCCTGAGCATTGCTTCTTTACCCTTGAATGCCACTATTTACATAGTGTTTCACAATTTAAAATCCTTTTCACATACAATGCTGGTTCATCTAACAGTCCTTTGAGCATCTAATGGCAATAATGAGCACTTTCTCTAGAGTTCTGTTCATGAGCCTATATACATATACTACTGCATTGCAATTATGGAAGGTTCATTGATTTCCTAAAATCCATGCAATGGTGAATAACTCCTGTAATTTATAAGTTAATCCTCACAACACTTCTATGAGATACGTTTTGTTATTCCCATTTTTCAACTGAAAAGATTAAGCCACAAAGAAGCTAAATGATTCGCCCAAGCGAGGCAGAAGAATTTGGTGTTAAACTCAAACCTAGCACTATATCAAATGTGCTCCCCTTTGTCCCATGATGCCCTCCTACTTCGGTTAGTGTGGGTCATCACCTATATTCCACTATAAAGCATTTTATGTCAATAAGGTAGAATCAATATTTATTGAATGAGAATTCCGGGATATCTAAAGTTTTCTGAATAAGTTACGGGCTAATAATATCATCTGATCTTCAAATGATAGCTCCATTTTTATTTTAGATTCAATTGAATTTCTGGTCTATAAAGCATTTTCAGTTTATCTTACGGTGTTATAGAAAGTTAAAAGGCAGGGGGCGCCTGGGTGGCGCAGTCGGTTAAGCGTCCGACTTCAGCCAGGTCACGATCTCGCGGTCCGTGAGTTCGAGCCCCGCGTCGGGCTCTGGGCTGATGGCTCAGAGCCTGGAGCCTGTTTCCGATTCTGTGTCTCCCTCTCTCTCTGCCCCTCCCCCATTCATGCTCTGTCTCTCTCTGTCCCCAAAATAAATAAACGTTGAAAAAAAAAAAAAAAAAAAAAAAGAAAGTTAAAAGGCAACATCTATGCCCCAAATATAGATTTGGCTCATTATTTCAACAGTGTTTCCTCTCCTCTGTTTGCCTCTCAGCATTTATGCCCAACCTACCACCTTGGACTCTGGACCCACTGCCTGGACCTACTGATATCCAATTGTCGGTGTGGGGAAGAGAATGACGAAGATACTTGAGTACACATAAGAAGACCTGATTCTAATGCATTTTGCCACTTAGCAGGTGAATTACCTTAAGTAAACCACTTATTTTCTCTGAGTAATAATTTCCTTACCTGAAAATGAGGATGATATTGTCCACATCTATGTCTCAGGGCATAGAAAGTATCCAACAAGATATACTGCCTGAGAAAGCACTTCAGAAATGTTTAAAGCAGCATACACTTAGGTTGCTGTTATTAGAGTCAGCAAAGATGCCTCCATCAGCAAAACCAGCATTAAATTTTTTAAAAGTAAGAATAGTGAGATTATTCATCCATTAAATTACTCACTGCAAATGTCCAGCCATCACTATTATGTCCTACATGTTGATGCTGCTTTATTATAAGAAACTGACTACATTGAGCTTACTCATCCAGCCAACTTTGCAGTAGAGCTTGTGTCCTGGTTCCCAAATTGAACATAAACCAACACATGAGTCACTTAACAAACTCAGTGACCTTGCATGATGCAGGGATTTATCTAGTGAAATTGTATGGGAGATTTACTGTCTGGTATTAAATTACTATTTCATTATAAATAGCACCAACCTAATTGTCTTTAAAAAGTAATCTTCAGTAACATCTTTAAATAAAGATGGATCAATTACTTCTCAATATATGTGGGATTTTTAAAGATATTGTTGCATAACCTGTTTGGTAGATTTCTCAGAATTTTTCAATGCAGTAAAGGCTTATTTGACCAACTTTCTTGCGTCCTAATGGTTGAGTGAACAACACTGCAGTATGTCTTTCAACACATGGATTAAGCCCTTCTGTAAATGAAGCCAGTAGAATTATATCACTTGAGTACAAAACATGCAAGGCAAATATAAACTATGAGTAAAAATCAAAAGGAGTCAGAGAAGACCCATAAGCAACTGTTTTCCAGGACTATAAAATCCAGTTAGGAAACTGGCTCTGAAAAAGCTGAAAAAAATAATGAAATTCCTAGTGTTTTACAGATCTTTTTAAAGAAGAAATTAAGCTCAAATGCAATTCCTTGAAAAGGCAAGTTTTATTACATGATGGTTAACCTATGACTCTACCACAAACAATAACTTCAGTCACTTCAGTGACTTTTTACATTTCATAGTCAGGTTCTCTTAGGTTGCAAATCTGTAGCAATTAAAATGTCCATGAATAAAACAACTTAGGATAGTAATCTCAGGCTTCAAACACGCGTATACAAAGTTTTCTCATTTTATATTTTCTTTAGCAACTCATTACTATCATGCACCCCCAGTCAGTCTCATGGTCAAATTCAGGATTAATCAGTCAGTGCAGTGTTTTCTCCAGCTATGACTAACCTGAAGATTTTCTGTACTCATTCATTATCCCAGGGGTGGCATCTCAGTGTCAAGGGATCTACTTAGTATCACAGTATCAGTGGGAATGGAAGGATGTCTGGCTCTCAACCACCACCTTCTCACCATGGTCAAATGTTGAGACATTCACACCTTATCTTCTTTCTCGCCATTGGTATCTAGTATTGCAATCTCCCCATTCCCACAGGGTCTTGGATCATTACTCCATGCAAGTCACCTTGCATCCTTGAAGCTCCTGCTGAGAGGCTCCTTCATGTCTACCAGCTGTCTCTCCACTACCAGTGTGCCCCTCGAAAGAGGGAGCGGAGAGAAAGAATGTTATGTAAAATGTAATGTTGATGTATAGACTTTAGAAATGACTCCTACTCTAAAGGTGCTTGCAATCCAAAGAAAGCATTAACTTAATAGTTCTCTGTTTTTCTCAGAGTGGCCACACCAAACTTTACCCACTTGAGTATGGGCTTTGGATTCAGATGGCTGGGATCAAACCCAAGACCTACCTGTGGAAGAGTTTCTGGTTTTACTTTGGATATCCCATCGATGCAACAAATTGAACAGTAGCCCCCTCATAAGGTTGCTCCACAGATAATAGATCTAAAAATAATTAAAACATTGTCTAATAATCTCTAAAGAAGTCATCTCCAGTCTCATCATCATTATATCTCCTTCTTTCCATTCCCTCTTTCACCCACTCCTACTCATAGAAATGTGTCTGGATTGATGGCTCCAGTGAAAAAACAGCGGAGCTAACACTGAGTTAAATAAGTGGGACACCACGTTGGTCAGGAGAAGACATTTTTACCAGATCCCACATACTGTTCGCAATCCTGTCATGTTTGCCTATGAGTGTATAGCATTCTTTATTGCTCTGCAAAAAAATTTTCCCCAAATTCCTAAAATATATTCTTTCAATGTGAACACAGAAGGCTAACATTTGGATCCAGTCATTAAAATCTATTTAATTTTATAACCAGAAGCCGGGGTGGGATATTTGAAGTAAGAAAGGAATGCATGAATTCTGTCAGCTTTCATCTGTTTCCTTTCCTAAAAGTATCCAATTGTAAATCCAAAGAACTAGTTCTTCCTAAGTCGTGGAGTGAAAAAGCTCCAAAGATTAAATCAATCCAGAATCACCTCATGGGTAACTAGCCCAGTAAGTTAATTACAGGATTCTTTGTTGCCTTTTTTTTTTTTTTTTTTTTTATTGTGGGTAAGAGTTCTTGATGCAATATTTTTGGTTAATTGAAGATTTTCTTTAAAACTATGCAAGACAGCCAGCAAATAGTGCATTTATGTATGTAATAGAAATGGTTGTAATATATCATTAAGGCACTCCAGGGCATGTTTTATTGGTTCATTAATACAGTACATGCCTTAGGTGTATTCAACCACTCGGGGCCTATATTAATGGACCAATAAAATATACCCGGGAGTGCCTTAATGCCACCCTAATATGGCTAAGTTTAAATTAATTTTTTCAGGCTTATCTTTTTAAAAATCATTTTTCCCCACTTGGGAAGATAGATTCCTTTACAGGGGGAAAAGTTCATGGTGACAGAATAAGAAGAAGCAGGATAATGAAAATCTTTTTTGTTCCATCAGTTTTCTAAAATGTTTCATACTTTCAGATCCATTTCTAATCGTCTTCATTCTACATCCAGTGTCTTCCCACATCTTCCATGGAAATCAATAATCTTATGGCTAAGATCAGGGAGATAACAACTATTCTTGGAAGTAACAGATCAATGTGCCAGCAAATGTCATGTCTAGCTATAAAAGCCAATCACCTTTCAATATTCTACCTGACCAGGACAAATGCTTACACTGATTTAAGGACCAGCTTTTCATCTACCTCCTGTCACCTTGTGTAATCAAGGAATCATGCTTCCCTACAAAAAGAAAAATATTCTTCCCAATCATCCACATTATACTTCTCTTTCAGCTTTACAAAAGTTCTTGATTTCCACTTTGGTTCACTGAGGAATCTTCTTTAAGAAGAGAAATGTGTAGAAGAAAGAAAAAGCATTGAATCCAGTTGAATGAAAATCTTGGTCTTACCATCTACTTGTTCTGATACTGATCTGGAAGCTTCTAGTTCCTCCTCAGCAAAATGTGTACAATAATGTCTATCTCATAGGAATAGAATGAATGTTAAATGAGAGAATTCATGTAAAACACTTGGTATAATGCCTGGCATGTAGCAACTACTGGATAAGTGTTAGGTTTTATTAACCTGTGAAATGCTATGGAAGAGACCAAGGTGAATGCAACAGTTGAACAGCATGAACTTCCTAAAGAAATGCTGAAAAGTTGAGTGTCCTGTCTATGAAAAGCAGATCTCCCTCACTCCTTCCTGTTTTTCTTTTCCTATTACCAGTGAGATACATACCTTTAAAGGTTACTTAAAAAACAAACAGAGTGTAATCCAGGACTTATAAATGCCATAAGTAAGGCCTACTCTGTGGGGGTGGGGTAATGGAAAGTCTGTCACCATCTTCAAAGAGGTTATCCGTTACTTGGAATAACCATATAATATAGAAGAACATAAAATAACAATACAAGATTGATCAATTGTAGGTGCCACCTAAGTTTTAATTCATTTTTGGACATAATGGAAGAAAGCTCTGTACACAGGATTGATCAGAAAAGGAGTCAGCCGGCCAGTAGGATCTATACAGGCCCGTTTGCTTAGTGAAGAAGGAAGTAAACATTGAAACCGGCCATGGTGAATTCAGAAGGCAGAGGTGGAAATATTCCACAGTGGGGAATGAAACAAAAACCAGCGAGTTTTTGAGGAATGACCTTTCGGGCACTAGCAGGAGATGCAGTAGGCTGGGTGGTGTGGAGAACTCTGCCTTTCAGGTGATGATGGAAAACCAGTGTAGGGGTTTGGATCAGGAAATGTCCTGAAATAAAAGCAGTATTTTTTAAGTAGTCGAATTACCAGTCTGTCTGGAAAGTGGAGTAGAGAGAAATGATACCAGAGACACCAATTGAGGGAATATTATTCTATTATTCTATACTATGTTTGAATTCGGAGGGACCTGTACAAGTTGCTGAAGGGAAGACTGAAGAATGTGAATGCAAAAAAAAATGTTCGTGATGAGCATTTGATTGTGGTATGCAAGAGAGAGGAAAGGTAAAAGAACAACTGAGAGGCTGAAGAAATGGGAGTGTTAAATAACTATTTGCTCCATTCGATTTCTTATATTCCATTTGCTCCATTTAGAAATAATTTTCCAAGTACTTGTTCTATGAGCTTCACATACTCTTGAGTAAGAATAAAACAGGATGAATGGCAGAATAGAGCCAATGTCATTATTAGGAAATACAATGAAAAGGTACAGGGGCGCCTGGGTGGCTCAGTTGGTTAAGCATCCAACTTTAGCTCAGGTCATGATCTCGTGGTTTGCGAGTTCAAGCCCCACGCCAGTCTCTGTGCTGACAGCTCAGAGCCTGGAGCCTGCTTCAGATTCTGTGTCTCCCTCTCTCGCTGCCCCTTCCCTGCTCATGCTCTGTCTCTCTTTGTCTCTCAAAAATAAACATTAAAAAAATTTTTTAAAAAAGTACGTACCCCGACAAAGGTGGGTCAGTCAAGTGCATTAATTTTATGTCTGAAGAAAACCACTTTGTCAATGATCACAGCACAAAGTATGGCAAAACTTGAACACGTCATTGAAATGTTTCTGTCATTTCAAGTCATGCCATGCTTCATGCATTTCCTTCATTTTGCCAAAATGAGTCCCTTCCTCTGTGCTCTGTCTTCTCCTTTCTGCTTACCTAAATAATATTTACTCTCGAAGGCCCACTTTATCCAAGAAACTTTCCCTAACTACTCAAACAGTGACTGAGCCCCCTCTCCCTCCTTGAAGTCCTAGAGCCCTTGCTGAATTAGCCACTTAAATTAGCACTTAATTATGTATGTCTGCAACACACAAGTCTGTGTCACTCAGGGTGATTGTGCTATAAAATACTGTATCCCCACTTATTAATTCAAGTAAAATATTAATTTCTTAGTTCAAAGTTACATGTTATTATAAGCATTAACTGTAACTGTCATGGAAATAGGAAAGGTGTCATTTATTTTTATATTTTTGCCAAAATTACATGAAAGAAACTTTTCATAAATACCTTATGGCTTATTGGGACGTTTACACAATTATTTGAACAGTTAAGAAAATACATACCTTTTTGTTCAAATATCTGCCCCAACTCAAAGATGACAAGGCCAGGGGGGTCTCATTGACAGTTCACAGGGGCATGTGTTCCAGACAGCCATAGTGAGGTGAGCCGGGCATGAGGGTAACGAAGGTCTGCCCATCTGAGGTTGTACAGAGAAAGAAAACCCAGAACGTTAGGAGAAGCCAAAATCCATTAAGGAAAGCAATGAGTAAAAGCCAGAGAGAACAAAATCTGAATGTGGAAGCCAAAGAGCCGGAGGCAGATCAAAGCTGGGGTGTATTGCCAAGAGTAAGAGCTGGAATTAGTGAGAAACCCAGTGATAGTGTATCAGCTCTGGTGTTGAAAATTTCAAGCAATTGCTTAAAAATAGCTTGGAGCATCTGAGATAGACTTAATCATACTGAGTAAAGGATACTTTTCTAATATTTCTTGACACTTTCAAAATCTGTTTTTTAATGTGTTTGTATTTGGGGGGACCCAGCCTCATGGGTTAATCATGAATTTCAATAATTTGCCCCAAATTCAAATTTTTGAAATGCAGAGTTTCTATGTGTCCTATGTATAAGTTAAAGTTTTTCACTACCTGTACAAATGTAAAAAAACGACATGTCACCTACAGACGTTGAAGCTGACAACATATTTTAGTAATCAGCACACGCGATTCATACTTAACTGAAACCTATCAGATTGGAAGACAGGAATTTTATAGATTTCCAGGCACATGGCTCAGATTTAATTATCAACTAAGAATCTCCAAGTAAATTCCAGTTTTGCAAATAGCTATTTAAGACTATCTCATAGAACCTGAAAATTTCCCCCAGTCATCTCTATAACTTAGGCTCAAAAAGTAGATTTGTCACAGATGGTCTTTTACACTACCATGGAAATAATTGTTCCAATCTTTCTGGAAGGCAATTTGGCAGTTCATATTAAAAGCTTGCAAATGTCCTTATCCTTTGACAGCGAAATCCTGTTGTGCTGTTTGTGAATTTTTCCCAAAGAAACAGTTACGAATGTGTACAAATATGTCTCTACAATGATATTCATTGCATCAGTGTTAATAATAGCTAAAACAACCAAAAATTCAAAGGTATAAAATAGGAGTGTGGTGAAGTAAACTATGAAAAATCCGTATAATGAAACTAATTAGCAGAAACAAAATTGTTGTGGAAGAACATTTAATGAATACAGATGCAAGTTACAAACAGCGTACAATGGCTGATCCTCTGAGAATTAATGAAAGAGAAAGAACAAGTTGGCTCAAGCTATTAATATTGTTTCTCTCTCATTGTTTTTAGAAAAGTTGAGTTCCTTCAAAGGTGCCACATGATCTGGTTCTGACCTGCTGTTCCAGCTTTGTCTCTGCCACCTTCCTTTTTTGCTCACCACTCCCCAGGCATTTGGGCCTCTGGGAACTTGCCAGTGGCCTTCCATCCTCAGGGCCTGGCCACTCACAGTTCCTTCCATCTAGAATGTTCTTCTCCCATTCACCACTCCCACCCTCTTACCCAGGCTCTGCTCAAACTTCAGACTGAAACACATTGTCACAATATTCACCCCTTCCCCTAGTCTACAATAGGTCCCCATGTCATGCATCCTAAGAGAACCTTGGACTCTGTTTTCATAGCATTGGAGTCTGTTGCAATCATAGAATCCTTTTGTGACTCTCTGTTTAATATCTGTTATCTCTGATATTCTATAAACTCTATAAAGGCACAAAATATGTATTGTACATATTAGGTACTCAAATTGTTACAGAGCATAGGATAAATGGATAAAATTATGAGTATTATTTATTTTCCTCTCTTGTCATTATAAGTTTTTGTAGCAAGCGTGCATAATTTCTGTAATAAAAAAACAAAAAATCTAATTATAAAAAAAGTTGATATGAAATCTAAAATTAAAGAAAATTAAGTTTGGGAATGTACTCGAATTATTCAGGTTATATCAACACCCCAATTTGCTTGCTAATATAAACTAGACCGTGACTTTGAAATCAGGGTTTTACAGGTTGAAACCTCGTCACACATTTTAAACTTGAATTTGACTTCATATTTTTTATTGTTGCTTGTTGAAAGGATTTGTTTTATTTTGTTTTGTTTTGTTTTGTTTTATTAATTTATTTTCAAGTTAGTTAACATACAATGTAGTCTTGGCTTCAGGAGTAGAACCCAGTGATTCATCTCCTACATAAGACCCCAGCAGACATCCCCCCAAAAATGCCCTTCTTAATGCCTGTCACCCGTTTAGCCCATCCCCCTAGCCACCTCCCTTCCAGCAACCCTCAGTTTGTTCTCAGTATTTAAGTCTTGTATGGTTTGCCTCCCTCTCTGTTTTTATCTTATTTTTCCTTCCCTTCCCCCATGTTCATCTGTTGAGTTTCTCAAATTTTTTTCACGGCAATCATTAGAAACTCCTCAGAGTAAGAATCTACATACCACGCAGGAAGTCTCTGTGTGGATGGTGAAAGGAATTTTGCCTTAAGTTAACAAGCTACTTCTCAGATAATAAGTACTAAAATAGGAATTTCATGGGTCAGATAAAAAGAAGAGATAGCTCTTAAATTGCAGAATGGTTCAATGGTATGTGTGAACTGATAATATCTTGCCCTACTCTTTCCTTTTAGCCTTGACCTATGCAACAAAGAATTTGGTCTCCACCATTCCGCCAATTTGAACATGAATTGCCAACCTAGTACATGATCCAGTCTTAGTTCATGATTCTTTTTTGATGAGAACAGATCCGTATGTTTGTACTTGTTTTAGGCTAGTTTTTTTTTCTCCTTAAGTTGCTTCTCTGTTTTTAAGCACATAAAATGTATTTCAACACTTAACAACACAAGAAGTATAATCAAGGGCTACAAAATGTTCCAGCGAAGGTTCTCTTTTGAAGTGATAACCAAGCATTGCTACACAGGCTGACTACATGGTAGCTTAATGGTACGTTATAAAAACCCTTTTCAACATTAAACAGGAAAGTAAACCTGCCAAATTTACTTTAAAATGCAAAATTAATTTCCTGCCACGATCTCATTGCCAAAATGATTTCTTGCAATGCTGAAAGTTTGTAAGCGAAGTCTCTTCCTAAAAATTGAAAGTTGAGTGCTATGTTCCTAATTAAGACTCAAGTTATTATTTTTACAGGAGAAAAAATAATAACAAATATAGTCCCTCCTCTTCAGGTGATCTGAATTGTTTAATATGTATGTAAGATTCTTCATAATATTTTTAAGTTCATTATTATTAACCTTGACAAAAATACTGTTCTGTAGTCAACGACAATTTTACTAAAATCACATGTAACTGCGATATTATAAATGCCTCATCTTGGCTTTCTTACAATCTATCCAAATTCAGTGTTTCTGGTGTAGCCACTTGAGTTCACATTAGATTTATCTCACCCTATAAAAGCACAATTCATTAAACAGACTAGTCTATTTAAACTAAGGCAATTTTATCACAGTCAATTCAATTATTTAACACTGCTTTTTTAACTCACTACTTAAAGCTTTCTTTTGACAAGTATTCCTTTAAATAAATGAGTTGTAATTTAAAGAATGAAAAAAGATTAAGTTCCTTTACAATATATGCAATTAGCCTATAGGGAGATGTTTTTCTGACACAAAACGAAGTTTTCTTTGAAAGTTAGACTGAATTTCAAGTAACAAGAGCCACCAAGTTTATTTTTCAACAGAAATAAACAAAAAGGCGCTTCCTCTGTATAGTTAACTTTCTTTTTTCGTGTTGCTTGAATTTCATTTAAGGAAGTAACTTCTTGGCCAAGCCTACATAATTAAAGAATCAGATTGATCATCTGAATAATTTATTCCAAAGATAATATAACCTGGACTATGTAGAATTGGCTTCCTCATCCTACTAAATGATAATCTGGTAAGTGACTTTATAAAGTCATAATAAATGCCAAAATGAAAGTTTAATAGCTGCCTACTCCACTGCTAACAAAAGCAACTTGAGCTGGTGTGCCAAGTTCTTTTACAAAATTTCCCCCCAAGATGCTTTGTTTAAAATTATTCAGAGGCTTGGGGCGCCTGTGTGGCTCAGCCAGTTAAGCGGCCAGTTTCGGTTTATGTCAAGATCTCGCGGTGGTAGGTTGGAGCCCCGCGTAGGGCTCTGTGCTGACAGCTCTGAGCCTGCTTCTGTTCCTGGGTCTCCCTCTGTCTCTGCCCCTCCCCCATTCGCGCTCTGTCTCTCTCTGCCTTTCAAAAATGAATGAATGTTAAAAAAAAAAAAATTAAAATTATTGAGGCTTAAATTTTATTCCATATTACAAATATGAACTGCAGATTACACGAACGGAACTACGAATGGCACCGTCATTAAAGAAAAAGGAAGGTAGATGTGTTTAGGACACAGTATATTCACCAAACAGTGGCTTCATAAAGGCGATGTCATTAATTTTTCCTGCGAGTTATCCTAGAAAAACAAGGTGAAAAGAGTCAAAGGAACATGGCACATGTTGTCTGTATCCAAGAGGATTACCATGATTTATTTTATTTATTTTATTTTTTGAGAGGGAGAGAGAAAGAGTGTGAGTGAGCTCAAGTGAGGGAGGAGCAGAGGGAGAGAGACAGGGAGAGAATCTTAAGCAGGCTCCATGCTCAGTGTGGTGGAGGGTTTTATTTGTTGGTTTTTTGTTTTTCTTTTTGTTTTGTTTTGTTTTGTTTTGTTTTTTAAGTAGGCTTCATGCTCAGTGCAGAGCCCAATGCAAGGCTTGAACTCATGACCCTGAGGTCAAGACCTAAGCTGAGATCAAGAGTTCGATGCTTAACCTATTGAGCCACCCAGGCACCCCTGATTTTGATAGGTATTACATGAAATTAGTCTCATGACTATTAGGTCAGGTTTCACGTAGTGTTGCTTCTTAATGGAAATACTCAAAATATATTCTTATTACTAAAATATTTGAGGGAAAGGGAATTTTTGGAACTTGGCCTCTCATGAATCGTTTTTGTTTCTCCTTTCTTTTTCTATTAAGAAATAGGTTTGGGTGACTTTTATTTTTCTGGTATAACCACTCATCATACTTTAATAAACAATCCATGGATCAAATTACTTCCTTTAGTATAGATTAGTGAATTAATAACTTTTATCAAAAAGAATTAAATAATTGTCCAGAATGAAATCTTTCATTATATTGGAATCACCTAGAAATTAAATGCTGCATGCTGGGATAAACCAAAATCATCTACTCATTACCTGAAAAAATATTCCTAAATTTGAAGATAGCTTTGTATGCCCCCTGGACTTACTTTGTACCTTCCATATCCAAAAAATGAAATACATAATTTTTAACAAAACATTACAATATTTTCATAAGATATGTGTCAATTTTAACCAGTAATAGATAGTAAAACCTAAGAGCCAAGTTGGATATTATCCAGAATGCCTCATTTTGGTGTTAATTCAAGTGAATTAATTACCTAATTTAGGACTACGAGGGTAAGCCAAGCTATACCTGGAAGGAAATGAAAGAAAAGTCTAGACAAAAGTTTCAAAACAAAATACGGTCATGGTGTGTGTGTTTATTTCAGAGACTTATTTTATCCCTGCCTTTCACTTTCTCCAGTAGAGGGGCCTAACACACTAGTCAGATCTTTCTCCACTCTAAACACATTCTTTGGGCCTTATACGCATCACCACTGACAAATGGTGGCCATAACTGAGGGCACTCAAGTTCGTGGCAGGATCCTTGTAGTGGTCAGAGCTGACACCAGCAGATCAAGCAATAGAGTCAGTAGTCATGAAATGTGCCTCCACTGAAAGCAACTAAATTCTTTGTCCTCAAGTCTATCATAAAGCACAAGGTTGTATCTCTTTGATCAACCTCCAAATTCCATTTTTATATCATTATTTCACTTTGCCAATTGAAAAGATTTTCTTCTGTAATTAAATTCCTTCAGTAGCATGTGTATGATACATGGGATTTGTGATTGTTATTGTCATCTACTTGATGTCGGGCTGATGATTTCTCATGAGTTAACACTAAGTGTTGGGAGTCTTAGGATGAAACAGGTTGGATCCAGATTAAAAGGATTTGGGCAGACCATAGAGACATTCCTATGCACCCAGAGGAGATACATATGCCAGTGTTTGCCAGTACAACTCTACCTTATGTCGTCAAGAAGAGACAAGAACTTTTCTACTACTCTCAAGAACGTTTCTACTCTTCTGGGTTCTTTTCCCTTATAATTGTCTGTTCTCACATTTTCTTTATCATTCTCTATGCTTCTAAAATTTATAAAGAGAGAAATAATTTAGAAATATTGTATCTGGGGCAGCTGGGTGGCTCAGTCAGTTAAGTGTCTGACTTTGGCTCAGGTCATGACCTCATGGTTCATGAGTTCAAGCCCTGTGTCAGGCTCTGTGCTGCAGAGCCTGGAGCCTGCTTCGGATTCTGTGTCTCCCTCTCTCTCTCTGCCCCTCCCCCACTTGCACTCTGTCTCTCTCTCTCTCCCTCTTTCTCTCTCTCTCAAAAATAAGTAAACCATAAAAATATCTTAAATAAAATAAAAAAAATAAAAATATTGTATCTGATGGATTTAATCCATAAGACATATAAACCTCCATCTCAAATTAATCTAAAAATTAAAAATAGGAACAAAAGTACTCAATAAAATTTTCTTTAATATCTGAATCTCATCTTCTCCTCCTCATTACTAATCTTTCCTTTTTTTGTTGTTTTAACTTAAAAAGTACTTTTATAGCCATGAATTAAATTTCTACTAGAACCTTAAGGATTTTACAAAGTATAATGACTACCAATAATTTTGTCAATAGATAATTCTTTAAAAAGAGTTCCATGGGGGCGCCTGGGTGGCGCAGTCGGTTAAGCGTCCGACTTCAGCCAGGTCACAACTCTCGCGGTCCGTGAGTTCGAGCCCCGCGTCAGGCTCTGGGCTGATGGCTCAGAGCCTGGAGCCTGTTTCTGAAAATGTGTCTCCCTCTCTCTCTGCCCCTCCCCCGTTCATGCTCTGTCTCTCTCTGTCCCAAAAATAAATAAACATTGAAAAAAAAAAATTATAAAAAAAAAAAAAAAAAAGAGTTCCATGGCCAAATCACTTTGAAGATCATACATAAACTTCCTAATTATGGAGATTGTATAGAAAAAGTACCAAGAAATCTCAGAGGAAAAAAATCCTACTAACTTCATTTATCTCAAATTTTCCCAAGTTTATTTTATCGCAGTTTTAGCATGGAATACTAACGTCTTGCAGAACTGGTATCCAGAGCAATGCAGTTTAGGAAACACTAAAATATGTCACATTTTATAGACCAGGAAACTGAGGCTCAAGAGGTCGTTCTATCTCACCCATGGCCACCCAGTCATTTATTAGCAAAACTCCCACTGAAATCCCAGGCTCCTGAATCCCAGTCAAGTGGTCTTTTTCTCACTAGGAAACATGCATGTTAAAAAAAAAAAAATTTTAACGTTTATTTACTTTTTGAGAGACAGAGAGAGGCAGACTGTGAGTGTGGAGAGGCAGAGAGAGAGGGAACCACAGACTCTTAAGCAGGCTCCAGGCTCTGAGCTGTCAGCACAGAGCCCGACATGCGGCTCAAACCCATGAACCGTGAGATCATGACCTGAGCTGAAGTCAGATGCTTAACCAACTGAGCCACCGAGGCACCTGAAACATTCATATTTTTACCAAAAATAAATGCAGTTGCTTTTTCTAATATTGTTAGATGTAAATTGTCAAATGGATCTGTAAATTATTTAATACCAAAACATAATCAATACCAACTGAAAACTAAGGATTGTAAAGATGTTTGAACCACAGCATTGAACAGAAACACCTTCCAGAAAAGCTTTTAGACCATATTTCATATTGGGGCACCTGGGTGGCTCAGTCAGCTAAGCGTCCAACTCTCGGTTTTGATTCAGGTCATGATCTCATGGTTCATGAGATCAAGCCTTACGTTGAGCTCTGCACTGACAGTGGGAAGCCTGCCTGGGATTCTCTCTCTCTCTCTCTCTCTCTCTCTCTCTCTCTCTCTCTCAGAAATAAATAAATAAATAAATACATAAATAAATAAGTAAATACATAAATACACTTTAAAGAAAATATTTCATATTTTAAATATCGAGGTTATGAGAAATAAAACATTTCAGTAATGAATATCTTAATTATATATTTAATATGGCATGTAAATCTGAATTTATAAGTGAGAATTCTAGATAGCATATTTTATTAAACATTGAAAACTATCTTTAAACGCCTAGGAGTTACCAAACATAGGCTCTATACCTTGTATCACAGTAAATATAGATTGAATAATCCTACTTCACTCAGAATGATCTCAGATTAATGTAATAAATGTAAATTGTAACTTACAGAAACAGGACGGTAAGTACATGTTACAGCCTTGGTCTTTGTTCAGGTTTGTATTTCAAAAGTTAAACAAAGCTAATAGATGGAGATGCTAAGAATGAGTAAGTCTACACAGCACAGGACCCAAGAAAAATTTCTCCTTCAGACTAGTGATAGCTCTACCAGCTGGTATAAATGAGGGTGATCTTTCTGAAGGAGAAATGTCCCTTTATTCACCCATTCAATGAACATTTATTGAGCGCCTACAATGGCAAGTCACTGTGGCAGTTTAGGCATAGGAATGAGGAGAGAAACACAGTTACTGACCATGGGAGCTTAAGTTCTAACAAGGGAAGCAGACGGTAAATAATTGCACAGGTAATTAATCCATTAGTTGTGGTAAGTGCTACAAAGTGGTGCAGGGCTGAATAGAGTGGGGCATAGGTATGAACATAACTGTCACATCAGAAGACCAATCCATGGGATAGGGCAAGTCTCTTTAGACAACTTACATTTGATATGGATCCTGAACCTGATAGGAATTTACCAGAAAAGGAAGAGAAAGGTATTTAAGGCAGAGTTGCTGGGTCCTTTAACAGGAAAGCTGGCTGAAGAGTAGAGAGTTAGGAAAATTTGATCGCCAAAGGCTGGTAGAAAGTCAAAGTTCTGATATGAAGGTCTGACCAGCTGAAAGGAGCAGATCAAAAAATCACAGCCCTGAAATGAGCAAAAGGCCAATTAAATGGGCCCATAGTTACACAAATACAGTTTGAGATTAGAGGGTGTAGGCAGAAGGGCGACAGTGAAGGGAATAATCTACCTACAGCCCTTCAGAAAAATAGTGTTTTCTATGAGCTTTCCAAGATTCTGGCCCCTGCAGTGGCTGGCCTTGACTCCTCAGTCTTTGTAGCCTGAACTGATATCTTCTCAGTTCTCCTCATTCTCTTCATGCTTCCTGTTTATTTCTGGAGTTTAACCAACCACATCCACAGAAGTACACCCTGCTGGTTCTGTCCATGTGAACGTACTTGGGAGGGTGGAGAATGTATCTTCACTTGTAATCCTCACATATTGAAAACAGATGAGCCTCCATTCTGTCTTTGAACTCATTACTTTAAGATATTCAATTAACTAAACACCAAATTAGCTACATTTCAAAATCCTTATGAAATACACTCAAACTCCTGGATGTTATTAAGATTAGGAGAATGAAAACTGTTTTTGAAACATTTTGAATGAAAAACGATAATATCTCACTATCTGTTAAAGCACTAAGTACATTTTCCCCTCTCCTGTTAAATATGGGTAGAGATATGACTCCCAAACTACTTACGTTTTCAAAATGTAGTCATGTGCTATAATTTTCAATATGAAAGTATGGGAAATTATATCCTAGCTTCTAATCTGAATTTTTTTTCATAAAAAATATTGGAAAATGAGTTATCTATTTACCTCTTATTAACACGTGAGGATACTGCATTTTTGCAATTATACAAGGTTTATAACTAAACATTTATCCCAGTAAAAGACTTTTATCTTGAAACAAGTGTTATTCTTTATGGAAGTTTTCAGTTTTCTGAGGTTTCTTGAGCAGTCTGTCAAGAAAATAGGGGGCGCCTGGGTGGCGCAGTCGGTTAAGCGTCCGACTTCAGCCAGGTCACGATCTCGCGGTCCGGGAGTTCGAGCCCCGCGTCGGGCTCTGGGCTGATGGCTCGGAGCCTGGAGCCTGTTTCCGATTCTGTGTCTCCCTCTCTCTCTGCCCCTCCCCCGTTCATGCTCTGTCTCTCTCTGTCCCAAAAAATTAAATAAACGTTAAAAAAAATTAAAAAAAAAAAAATAGGAAGCATACTTTTGTTTTATAAGCCAGCTTCCATATGATTCCATGTATCACAATTCTAAATGACTTTACATCCAAGATGTCTTATTAACTGGTTGGTGAAATAAATAGATGTGAACCTCAGCAGATATTATGCACAGGTATAGTTGATGATTAGCATTTCAAAAAGTTATATGCAATCTATGGATGATATTTGGAGATTATAAATAAGAGGGGCTGTTTTCTATTTATTTGCATGCTTTAACTTGAGGATATTTAAAGAGGAGACTATGGAAAAGCAAGTGTTGGACATATGGTCCCAAAGGTAGTTTTTACTATTGTTCCCTGGAACACGGTGGTTCTTCTAAGAAAATTATTGCACAAGGTGCTTGTTTAAATTTTGCATATAACATAAAATGCAACTCCAGGCCGTCTCAAATACTTCTTTTTCCAAAGGTTTGTTATTCAGAATCCAAAAAGCATATTCCCAGAAAAGAAACAGTACAACATTTACCATTGTTAAGTTACCATGCCAAGCCTATTTAGCTCACAATACAAGTAAACCTCATATTTCTTGTGTGTGGGAGTTTTTGTGAAGATTATGTAAGATGATAAAAAGCACATAATCAGATTTTGAGTATATAGTCTAATATAGTCATTCTTTTTTATGGAATCTAGGGGTTCAACTGATGTTTGTGTCACTTCTCTGTCTCTTGTTATTTAATAGGCTGATTTGAATTCAGTGTTCTGGAGGCATTGGTAAGAAGCCGGAAATATTAATAAAGGAGAAAGGAGGGAAAAATCAAATGACTTTCTCAATATCCCAAAGCTTCATCTATAGAACAGACATTGAGTATCTCCTTCCTGCTGGTCAGATATTCTCAAAATAACCACCTATCCAGGCCTGCCCTGATCTCCAATTTACCAACTCCTGCCCTCAAGCATCCAACCCCTCACAGCTGATCCCAGCTAGGTATTTGAAATGAAGTCATACTAACACATGGATGTAATTTTAAGGAAGTTTAAAATACTGAAGTGTACTCTAATTTAAAAGTAGAAATGGGGGCTCCTGGGTGGCTCATTTGTTGAGCGTCCAACTTTGGCTCAGGTCATGAGCGCAGGGTTTGAGAGTTTGAGCCCTGCATCAGGCTCTGTGCTGACAGCTCAGAGCCTGGAGTCTTTGGATTCTGCATGTCTCTCTCTCTCTCTCTCTCTCTCTCTCTCTCTCTCCCTCTCCTGCTTGTGCTCTCCCTCTCTCTCCCTCTCTCTCTGTCTCTCTCTGTCTCTCTCTCAAAAATAAATAAACATTTAAAAAATAAGTAAATAAAAGTAGGAATAACTTGGAAGCATAATTGTTTTTCTGATTCGTTGTAACCTGTAATTTGTGCAAATTTTTAAGGAAATGTTAGAAAATATTGGGATTGGGGAACAGTATCTGACATAAAAAATTTCTATCATAAAGGTCCTGCTATGAAGTCTAGCCCAAGGGTCAGTTTCTATGAACTAGGGAGATTCTGCCAACCCTCTCCTGCTCCACTTTTCCACCTATGTCATTGTCCATGACTGTTCACGAGCCAGTATGTGCTTACTGGGAGTAGCTGAAAGGAATAGTCATAGAAATGCAAGCAGGAACTGTAGGTGTTCAGTGGCAAACTCAGCCCCTGGGCAGAAACTTGGGTGCAGCGGGTCAGGGGCAAACTTCATCCTGGTTCCACTCCGGGAAGTGGGGCACAAGGGGCTGGGTGACCAGCCACTCCTTCTCATGTGCACTAGACCGCTCTCTGGGATACAGAGACACCTTCTGTGTCATTTGCCATCCCAAAGGGCTGGAGTATTTGTATTTTTTGACATGATTTGTAACATGCTTTTGATGATTTAAAAAATACACAGAAATGCAATACTCAGAATTCAGCATAAAAGTCTCAACTTTCTGTAATCAGTTTTTTTAACTGATAGCAAAATTTCAGTCATTTTCATGTTATAATTGATGTGATTTAGCTTCTTGGATTTTATTATGAGAGATTTCCAGGTTCTTAACAAGTTCTGCAAACACAGTTGGCACTTGAACAACACAAGATTTGGGGCACTGACCCCCCACACAGTTGAAAAATCCACAGATAAGTTTTGACTCCTCAAAAATTTAACTATTAATAATAGCTTACTGACGACCAGAAGCCTTGTCAGTAAGGGCAAGGGCAAGTTGATTAACACATATGTTGTATGTTATGTGTATTATGAACTGTATTCTTACAATAAAGTAAGCTGGAAAAAATGTTATTAAGAAAAATGTAAGGAAGAGAAAAACAGATTTACAATACTGTGTTGTAATTATTGAAAAACTCCACATTAGAATGACCCCATGCAGTTCATGCATGTATATATACATACATATCTGTATGTATATATATATATACATACATATGTATAGTTAAATCTACACAAACATTGAAATGGAAAATTGAGGACCATACTTTGTGACAAAATTTCTTTTTTATACTTTTTATGCTGTTATAGTATAAAAGAGAAAAGGGAAAAATATGTCAAAAAACAGTTGCTGCTGTTACTTTTGCTATTTAGTTGATACATTGATGAAAAGAAGTAGGAAGAGAACAGAAGATTCTTTATACACGTTAACCAGGTTATGAACATTTGTGTGGTTTCTGATTTTTAGGAATTGTGAATAAGCTACCATAGCATTCAGATATAGGTGTGTGTGTGTGTGTGTGTGTGTGTGTGTTCTTCCATCTTTTGTAAGTACCTAGGTCTAGGACTGTTGGGTTGTTGCTAAGTATAACTTAAGTTTATATGAAACCATCAAACAGTTTTTCAAAGTGGCTATACCATTTTCATTGACACCAGCAATGTGTTGAGAGTTATAATTTGTCTTATCCATTGCAGATTCTAGTATTTTCAGCTAGTTTGTTTTGTTTTAATTTTAGCTGTCTTAATAGATGTGTTCTGATATGTTATTGTAGGTCTAATTTGCATTACTCTAATGTGATATATTATTGAGCATCTTTTCATATTGTTACTTGCAATCCGTATTTCCACAGTAGTTACTTGCAATCCGTATTTGCTTAAATCTTATGCGTACTTTTAAAAGTAGGTTCTTTATTTTCTAATGATTGAGTTGTAAAAATTCTTTAAATATTCTGGAGAAAGCTGGGTTTTTTTATTATGTATTTTGTAATTTATTTCCTTGTAGATTTTATGATTTCAGCTTTCTGTATTCTGCCTAAGAAATCTTTCCTTAATCCAAGGTCACATGGATCTAGTTTATGGTTTCAGACTTAGAATCTTATGGAGTTTTATAGTTCTGAGTTTTACATTAGGTATATTTTCCATTTCAAATTCATTTTTGTATTTGGTATGAAGCATAGGTCGAGGATTTCTGTTTTGTGTAGGCTTGTTTCTTTTTTTATATACAAATATCCAATTTTTCCAGTATCATATTTAAAAAATAATATCCTTTTATCACTAATTATCTAATCAAAATTCAATCGATCGTATATATGTAAGTCTGTTTTCTTTCTATTCATTCTATTAATCTATGTCTCTACGCATTCAGTCTTAAAATTGGATTGTGAGAGTACACCAACACTGACACTTTCAAAAAAATGTTTTGACTATTCCATATCATTTGCATTTTTATAAATATTTTAGAATTGATTTGCCAGTTTCTATATTATTGCATAGTTTCTGACATTTATAAAACAGTTTGTTCCTTTTACATAATTGATCTTTTTTCTCTCTTGCTTCCTTTAATATTTTATTTTATCTTTGGTTAATAGCTGTTTATAATGATTTGACGTGTGTGTGTGTGTGTGTGTGTGTGTGTGTGTGTGTGTGTGTTTGTGCGCGCATGTGTGTGTCCTGTTTAGGCTTCTTAAAGTTACTTGGATCTGTGGTTTGATATCTTTCATTCTTTTTGGAATATTCTCATCCATTATATTTTCAAATAGTTCTTCTACCTATTTTCTATCTTTCAGTCTTTTCTTTCTAGGATCCAATTAAAGATATGTTAGATCATTTAATATTGTTGTACAGCTCCTGGATGCTCTGTTCCTTTTACCTCACTTTTTTTTCTCTATATATGTCAGTTTTGATCATTTTAGGAATGATACATTCCTGATATTTTTCTCACTGATGCCTTCTTCAGCTGTATCAGGTTATTTTCTGAACTGTCCAAAGGCATTTTTTATGCGCGATGGTGTCTGTGCCATGCGGATGTGGATATAATTCTAGCATTTCTTTTTCATTGCATTACTATAGTTTCCGACTCTCTATGAAAAATTTTCATATGTTAATACATGTGATCCACTTTTTCCACTAAATCTTTTAACATGTGAACCATCGTTATTTTTACACCTCAGATAGTTCCAATATCGTGATCATCTCTGAATGGGGTACTATTGATTGCTGTATCTGTTGACAAATCATTGTTTTTTCTTGCTTTCTGTGTACCTTCTACCTTTTTATTGAACACTATGTACAGATCCGTAGTAGCGTAGTATGTAGAACATTATGTGTAGAAGAGTACATAATGAAATAAGTATCATTTATGATATTTATTCTTTTGTCATAGGCATTAGGGTCAGGATTTGAGAAAAACTAGCCATGGGTTGAGCAGGATTTGGGTTTTGATGTCGCTACTGCTACAGTTACCTTTCTTATATCATATGCTTCAGTTCTTCTAGTGGTGGGGTACATTCTCTTGTACTTTGGGCTTGGGTTCCAGAAGTTTTCCTTAGTACTGCTGCTCCAACTCAGCTTTCAGTCATCTCTCTGTACGCTCCACTATATAGTTGCCCTTTTTCCACCCTCTTGTGCTTCCTCTAGTGGCATATTGCTTTCGTTTATTCTCCATGCTCTTCTTGGGAAATGGAAAGAGTTCTCTGGATGCCAGGGTCTCAGAGGTGGGGTTTCCACTCACTCTTTGTCACAGCAAAACTCTGACTTGTATCTTAGGCAGGAATTTCCCCTCCTTTAGAAATAGCAGGACTTTAATGGTATCAGTATAGGTATAAAAATGGTATAAAACCCTGGGCAAAGAATTTTCCTATCTCCCACTCACCCCCTCCATGAATAAGTGTTTTTTCACTCCTATCTTTCAGTCAACTCAGCTACTGTATATATTTGTTCTCTTCCTGTCACCACTTCCAGTCTCAGCTGCCCTCACAGAATAAGCCTGAAAACTTTATTATAGAGTCTCTGGTTTTCTGTCATTGTTAGGATGGAAGCAATACTTTTAATTTTAAATGTTTATTTGAATTTATTGTCCCTTGGATACCTTGTAATGTAGTCTCCATTTCTGATACAATTTTCTTCTTTTTAATTCTATCTAATTTGACTCTTATTTAATTTTATACTGATTTTTTATACATTTATATTATTAGATTTTGAACTTTTGATTTAAGGATTTTTTTTTTAATATTTCCAAATGCTTAGAGAGTATTTATTTCAGTTTGAGGAATGATGTTACACTTTTCTGCTTGTGGTTTTTTGGGTGGGGAGAATATTCAACAGTTGAAATTGTCTGATTTAGATTTTCTGTTATCATTTTGCAGTACTTTTATGTAAAGTAGCAGATTACAATCTGCTTTTTTTTTTTCTATTTTTATTCCATTCGTGGATGGGGTTACTAGTTCAAGAGTGCCCTCTTCTGTTATTTTAATAAAATACAGACACTCTGATGGATAATAATGAGTGGGTAAGGCATTACCAATTTTTCACAATTTGTTTCAGAATTCTTAATTTCTTTTCTCTTATTTCTTCTTTGCCTCATTGGCACATCTCCAAAGGATACCATTCCTTCTCTATATATCTGATTTATCCTGAAAACAATGATTCCTCAAGGATGTTATTTCTGGTCCCACTCACTTTGAAGGCCCTTCCCTCTAGACAGTAGAGCAGACTACCAAATTCCAGCTCT
The DNA here is from genome assembly GCF_028749965.1 of Puma concolor. Taxonomy (NCBI): domain Eukaryota; kingdom Metazoa; phylum Chordata; class Mammalia; order Carnivora; family Felidae; genus Puma; species Puma concolor. The sequence goes on from NC_141671.1 coordinate 20,406,932, forward strand.
CTGTTCAGTATTTTGTCCCCTCCCCTGTGACTTTTTTTTCTTCTGGGAGTGATTTATGTGTTTGACCTACACTTTTCTTTGTGGAGACTTATGAACCTTCCTCCCTCTCTGTATATTCTCAGCTCAGACAGCAAGAACATTCTAGAATTTGGTTTATTATTCTACTTAAAATAATTTGAAAGTTGATGTTTTTCTATTCCATAATGCTGAAAATGTGAGTCATGTATAGTTGAATTTGCAAATCTAGTTTGTTATAGGGTTTTCTGGGGGAGGGGTGTATGAAGAGGAATAAAATTAGGCATCCACCATTCAAACTGTAGCATATTCATAAAACAGAATATCCACAAAGCACAAAAATAGAAGGAGTTTTTGATAAATGTAATACAGATGAAACTCAAAAACATCATTTTGAGTTGAAAGTAACTATATGCAAGTATATAAATCCTATATGTGATTATTTTTATGAAGTTTCACAACAGGCAAAGTCAATTTTGTGATATAAATAAGTTGTTGCCTGGGACAGGCCACAGAAGGAAATCACTGCAAAGGAACCCAGGGGACTTACTGGAATGATGAAAATATTCTACATCTTGACTACTGGATAGATGGCTACACAGGTGTATACATTTCTCAAAACTCATCAAGATTTATACTTAAAATCTATGAATTTTGTGGTATGTAAATTTGACCTCAATAAATTTGACTTAAAAAATTTCAGTATATGGGTGGGGCGCCTGGGTGGCTCAGTCAGTTGAGTGTCAACTTTTGATTTCAGTTCAGGTCATGTTCTCAAGGTTGTGGGATTGAGCCCCACGTCGGGCTCAGTGCTAAGGATGGAGCCCACTTAGGATTCTCTTTCTCTCCCTCTGCCCCTTTGTCCCACTCACCCTCTCCTTCTCTCTCAAATAAAAATAAAATAAAATAAAATAAAATAAAATAAAATAAAATAAAATAAGATAAAATTCAGTAGCTCAGTTAAATAGCAGATTAGGCACAAATGATGAGGGAATTGATGAAAGATCAGAAAGATAAAATATGGACAATATAAAAAGAAAGCTAAGAGACTTAGAAAATAGTAAAAGAATATCCAATAATGTATATTTAGTAATAGTTCCACAGGAATAGAGGGAAGACAAAGGTAATATCCAAAGAAGTAATGACTGTGAACTTTCTAGAAAAAAAGCAAGTAATAAACCTTTATACTGAAGAAGGAAACAGAAATTTGAGCAGATTAGTTTTTTTTAATCTATATCAAAACATTGTAATGAAACTGTAGAGTTCAAAAAAAAAAAAAAAAACAGAAAGAAAATCCAAAGAGCATGAATACAAAAAAGAAAAATTGAATGATGAGTAATATTCTCATTAGTAAAAATAGATGACAGAAAACAAGGGAGGAAGAGCTGTAAATGTAAAAGTCTACACCTGCCTAAATCATAACTCAAAAACAAAAGCAAAATAAATATGAATTCACATGAAGATAAACTTTGAGTGTTTTCTATTCGCTGACTGATACATGCTGAAACATTTACAAAAGATGTAATTCAGTAAGAAATAAAGAGCAAAGAACAACAATGTTGATAAAAATCAGGAAAAAAGAACCACTGAGATGAAAATATTTTGGCACAACTCTAGAGGTAGCAATAAAAAATAGTCCAGGAAGCAAAAGAAGTTGTTAATTATTATTATTTCATTGTCTTCAAAATAGAAAAGTATAGACCACAAATGAATTATCTGAAAGGGACAAAGGATAATATGGTTATATTTCAACATTGAAGAGGAAGAAAGACAAGGACTCTGAGAAAGAAAATATGACACATAACAATAATAACTAAAGTATTTGTAGAGGGAATGTGTCATCCTAATTAACAGCACAGGTTCTAAAACAAAACAATGAATATGTTCAACTCCTGATTTATCACTTTCCAATTGTGTCACTTTGGGTAAGTGACTAAGATTATCTGATTTCCTCATCTGCAAAACCAAAAAAAAAAAAAAAAAAATAGTGCCTACCTCAGAGGGTTATTTGAGGAATAAATGAGGATAGCTTCTCATAAAGGCTATGACCTGTCATTATTCACAATGCTTGGTAACACTTCAGTATTTTGGTTCTGAAAGCTAAGTAGAGCTGATATGGCTTTTGTTTGCTCAGGTGTGTTTATTTCTCCTACTAATGAAGATCCCAGCAATCCCAATGTGAGCTTTTACTAACTATGACCTTGCACAATTCACCCGACCATTGTGAGGCTCAGTTTGCTCCTCCATAAAATGGGGATAAGACTGCCTATCTGTCAGTGCTGTTGTGATGAACAAGTGAGACGACACGTTAAAATGTTTGAATGATAAGTAAGATGGACTCCTTACAATGACCTCTATGACTCAACATGATCTAGACTTTATCTCATATTACTCTGATTTCTCACTTCTCTCCAGCCCCGTTGACCTCCTCACTCTTGTATGAATATAGCAACACTTTCCCAGATCAGAACCTTTGTATTTACTCATGCTCAGATATTGTCATGGTTGCTCCACACTTCTTTTAGGTCTTTATTCAAAAGTCATCCTCTCAGGAGTCTCTTGACTACGCCTGCTTACAAACACTTTATATCCACATTTCCATCTTGGTCTTCTTCCAAGATGTCATTTATTATACTCATTTATCTCACTTTTTTCTTTGTCCTTTCCTGGAATGCATTTTCATAAAGGCAGAAAATTTTTAACTTTTTTTTTCTTCTATTGCTGTTTCTTTATCAGTGGCTGGTACCCAAGTAAGTTCTACACCCAATGTGGGGCTTGAACTCATGCCACTAAGATCAAGAGTCACATACATGCTCTACTGACTGAGCTAGCCAGATGCCCCTCACAGTTGGCATTTGGTAAACAGTAGCTGAATGAATCAATTGAAGGCTCTGTTTCAGATAGAGATCTCTTGTGTTTTTTCTTACTTCCTTTCTGCTGTCTGCCTTCTAAACCCTCATCATCTTTGTCCAGTCAAGCCCTGCAATTCTATGCTTGGGTCTTCCAACCATCAGCCCTGGGCATGCTGGGCCCTATCCTTTAGTTTCCACTGGACAGCCATGCCTAAAAGTCACTTCCAGACTTAGATGGAACACTGCACCACACACACCGTGTGATCCGGCATCCTGAGGGTCCATCCAATGGGCCAAATGATGCAATCCCAAAGGTCAGAGAAGTTAACTCATCTCTAGTGAGGAACTTGGAACAATACACAGTAAGAGTGGGAGGGAGTGTGCAGGCAGCTACATTCCTGTTCTTCCTTACTCCCACAACTACTCAGAGATATGGATTCCCTGCAAGTTGTAGAGAAATCCTTTGTGCTAGGCAAACACACCTGCCAAGTAACCTACAGGGCATCTTTGTGGCTTGCTCTGAGCTCTGAGCTCCGTCCAAGCAAAAGCCAGTGCAAGGACATGCCACATCACTTTGCTTTGTTTCTCTCCCCAACCCTTACTCCCACATTCGTCTTTTTTTTTTTTTTTTTTTTTTTTTTGCTCTGAGTTTGTATCTTTCAAATCAGGCACCTGCACCATAACCCTTGTCTCACACTCTGTTTTCTGAAGAACGTGGGCTAAGACAGGGTCTTTGATGTGTCCATCCCTTTGTATTCAAGGGGCAAACTACATTTATCACTTTGTAGGTGGAGACACGGTGGTACGTTCCATGTCATTGGAGTCAAGCTGAACCAGGTTTGAATCCCAAATGTACATTTGCACTTATATGCAAGGGGTGGGGTGACACTATGACATGTGCTCTGGCAGGGTATATCCTTGCCAGCCATCCCTCTACAGTATGAAAGCTTGGTGGACAGTTATTCATGTCTACCGGGAAATGTTCATTAAATGATAGACTCAGTCCTTTAACCAAGGTACTGTGATACTAAAGCTGTGCCCTCTCTACTACACTACATTGCCTCTCAGCAAATATAAATAGTCAGTAACAACTGATCACAGAGAAAACAGAACAAAACAAAATCATGTTGCCTACCTTCCTGTGGTGGTCAGTTTTATTTAGAAAATATGGTGCTTTGTTCTTAATAAAAGGCAATATCATATTCCTATTACCTAGCTGCACAGATTCTAATAAAAATCTAAGGATTATTAATATAGAGCTCATTTGAGGAGATGAATAGTGTAAAAGACATCACACTTTTCAATATAACAGCTTACAATACATCTTTAATGAACATGTCTAACAAAATAGATAGGGAGAGGCAAAAATTTATGAAAATTAAGACCGATCAATTCTTGATCTGTTTGTGGCCCACTGTCTTCATTTCTCCTTAAACCTGAACATTTTATTTGAGGCGAATTAATAAACATACAAACAGAAGATAGAACAATATAACACAGAGACCGTGCTGTTGATGATGTGCTAAAGTTTATTTGTCAAAATTTAATTGTGGTGTCTCCAACGGAAATTGAATCCATGAGTCAGGTAAACAAAAGAATCCATTTGTGTTTCAAATAGAGACAACCATGTTTGCAACCAGATTTTTAAAGAAAGAGAGAGAGAGAGAGAGAGAGAGAGAGAGAAAGAGACATGAAGCAAATTCATTCTGCTTTAGAATTCAACATATTCACTGTCCATCCCTTCCTTCTAATTTCCCCTCTAACCAGTTAATGGTAGTGCGATGAAAAAAAAAAAAGCACATATATTTATTTAAATGGTGTTGACACACACTGAGAATTTTTAAACATGTTTGTTTATACATGCTCCTTCCTCAGCCATCAATTGTTTCCATATAGCCTTTGAAAAATAGAGGGATTTGCGTAATGGTAGCATGGGCCACTTGTGTGGTATAAATATATATATTGCTAAGTAAACATTATATACACATAAAATATATACATAACACTAAGTCTTGCTTATACAAGAGCTAAAGTAAAGACAGTGCCTTCTGGCTTAGCTCAGAAAATGTAATTTCTATAATGAATCATTTTTTTCCCTTATATCCTTGATAGTCTAGACCCAGACAATAAGATGAAACTTTCACACAGTAAAAAGAAGCGAGAAGGAGTAATACCATCAAAAACTAAATGGACCCCAAACCAATGAATGCTAAATAGTCAAACATCATAATAAGGGAAGTGATTTTTTATTTAAGCCACTCCATTTTCAACATTCATCAGAGTAAGAGAGAAGTTTCCATTAGTTTTTTTTATGGATGGTAACTAGATCTGCTTTCTTTAACATTCCAAAGCCTGCCTGGGTATGGTAATGCTTGTCATTACTCTGAGTAGCTGTAGGGTTCTAAAGACTCCCTGTGTCTGTCTTTTGCTTATCGCCCTAAAGAGATTAATCTCCAAACAATGATCTTCTGGTCCTGTTAACCTTAGGTTTGAACTTTTAGCCCATCAAGAAAGAAAGGGCAGATTCAGAATGGCAGAGAAAAAATCTAAAGTTTATAAAGGAAAGCAGAAACTGGTTTCCTGTTGTAATAAATCCTCATCATAAAAAAACACTCACTACAAAAGGAAAGGTCCATGGTAAGATATTATTTGTATCTATCCTTTTGCCACTTACTTCCCCAGGAATCACCTACCGGCAACTCAAAGAAGTGTCTCAGTTAAGCGGTCCAAAAAATTCATGAGGATGTTGCTTTTCTTTTCCTTTCTTTCCTATCAGCTTTCTGCCCAGAATTTGATGATGATTGGAAGCGAGTTCTATGTTCACAGCAATTTATCTTTCTACATTACCTGTTTCTAGGTGATAAATATGTCATTTTCAAATTAGTGTGGCATTTGTTCCGTTAATTATATGCATTAGGAATTATTTCAACAGGAAAGTAATTTTCACCACACACATGCTAAAGCAGAAATCTTCCTAGGACCCCAAACTCCTGCACATGAAATCTTATAGACATTTCCTACTAAACAAAACCTTAAAAGGAACATTTTCTGGGAAAAATAATGAAAACACTGAAAAAACATTAAATATCAGCACACCCCCCCCAAAAAAAAAGTGCCTAGAAATAAGAAAAAGAAAGTATCCCTCTTCCAAATCTGAAAGAATCACCTAAAAATACCTAGAAAAGTCTTCATTCTTACCCTTCCATGACTTACAGCCTAGGCTATGACTTTTTTTAAGTTTATTTCAGCCTCAATCTATAGAGCTGTATATTAATTATAATACAAGCATATCAATTCTGGACTGCCTTCTATCTGCATTATTTTGCCAATTACAGACAATTACCACGATTTCTGGTTTTATTGTATTTCTTCTTTCATTTCAAATTTTTATAAGGCTTTATCCTCTTTACACCATTTTGCTACAAAGAATAAAAAACCAAAGTGCTCATTAGCTTATTATGACAATAACTGACTAACTCCAACAAAAAAGCCACCTTTCAAATTTTACTTTTATTTTTGGACTTAGTTAAAATACTTCTAAAATATGCATGCCTTGACTGTGAGAAGATGTAATTGTGATATTAAATTTTATTGAAATTTCTCAGGTCCTGATTTGTGTACAGGCTTGTGCTCTGCGTTCCCACGAAGCAGTAAAACGTTTAAAATACTGTCTGTGCAAATGCAAAATTTATGAATTCACACATCTCTGGTTGATTTATGTGAAATAATAATGCACTATTTAATGCTTAAACATGGCTAGAAGCAATGCTAGGCTATCAAGATGTACAATGGAATAATAGATTTATAAGACGGATAACCTTCTTGCCTAGAGAAGCTTGTTTAAAGGTGTTGTACAGATATATTAAACTATATGTAATTTTATACTAACTTAATGCTGTAGGCCTCTACTGCAAGCAATAAAAGATTACAACCGTGGCATTTGCAATAATAAAATGATCTGGCTATTCAACATAAGGTATGTATCTGAGAAGTAACAAGACATGAAGAACCTGTTTAAAACTTTTGTCCCTTCTCATTCATTGCTCTTTACAAAATATTTTTTTTTCCTTTAATGTGGCCAACACAACTCCATGCCCCAGCGGTTGTCTATCATCCTGCAACTGAGGAGAAGATTTCCACGAGGGGAGTAATTGGATGTTTCTAGGAGGCCTCCAGGCACATTTAATTATCACCCCATTTGCTTAGAAAACAAACTAAAAACTTATTAGGACGAGATCTAAGAGAAAATTATAATTGGCAGTTTTCTGGTAGTCTCTATGCTCTTTTTATTACACTGTACATGTTTTTTTCTCTCTCTTTTTTTTTTTTTAATCAGGAAAGGAAATAATTTTTCTCATCTGAGTTTTTGGTTTTTTGATCATTGTAAGGTAAGCCCTGAGATGCATTAAGTCAAGTATCATGTTCACATGAGTTAAAAGATATATGAGAATTTTAGGATTTTTAGTTATTATTTCCATCATAGAACGTTTCGAATTTTGTAGTGATTTGGTCTCAGAGTTTAACACCCTTACACAGAGTGGGCTGAATTAATGACCAAATCTCTAAAATAGAGATCTAAACAAGGTAATAAACACATTTCAAAGATCTCCATTTGTATTGCAATTTTGACTAAATTCCACAGATACTTTCATTCAAATGTTGTTAAACAGGAATTCAACAAAGTGATTTTAATAACCAATGAATTGCCAAAAAAAATAACCAACGAGTTATCTTAAAAGAAAATTATTTTCTTTCAACAACTATAGAATTTTAATAGAATCTCCTTTGAAAGAACATTTTGACAAATCAGAACATTAATGCAATTCAGTTTACATTGATTAACAGAGTCACAAACCAAAAATGCCAGAACAGGATGAATGGCCAGTTATAGAGAAATAAAGATTAGTCAGGTTGTGTTGCACAAGGTCCAGTTGAAATCAAATTAAAATTTGATGACATTTTCAGAAGAATCATGAACATTTTTTTCTTTTAGTTTCCAAAACTTAACTGTATATCTGTGGCTGCATTGCCTACCTAAGATGAAGTTTTTAGAGCCTGACAGTGGGATCAGTTATGCTGATTTTAAAAGTCAGCTATACTTGTCAGGAAATAGCCTGATCGCACCCTAACCATCAAATGTTCAACTCCCTTTCTGTGCATAGAGCGGTGCAAAATTTCATCAGCCATTGTTCGTGGTATTTCAGCAACTTTTATCCCCTGCTTACACACACAGTGGAAATACATATAATTAAGAAATATCTTGGTGCTGAAATATCATCTTATGTAGGACACTGACTGTTGAATGATTTTCAGCATTTTTAACATTGCCCTTAAGACATGTATAATATCTAAACAGCCAGAAATCCAGTAACCTTGTTGAAACTTGTCAAAATATGTGGTCAGTCTGAGTTTTGGAGGTGTAGTTTGTGTCCATTGTAGCCCATATTCCTGCAAGCTACATCTGCCTACAGTTTCCTAAAGTGTTATCAACTCATACAATGTGCAAACAGATAACCTGAGGTCCCTTCATAACAGAAAGACAGGAGAAGAGAAACTATGACACTATTCAACCTTGATATCTAAATGGATTCATATGTATTCTACCATTAAAAACACGAATAGAAATACAAAAGGTATGACATAACTAGAAAATATATTTAATTTGCTAAAAGTCATTGTTTATTTGAATATTTTGAATTGGGAGATGGGGAACTCCTTTCAAGGATCTGTTCAAATGGCATAAATATAAATATAAATATAAATATAAATATAAATATAAATATAAATATAAATATAAATATAAATATAATATATAACATAAACAGCAGAACCTACCCTTTCCCTTCCCACTTATATTATTTTCTATCTTCCTTCCCAGCTCTTTTGTCATAGCACTTGTCTAATACCTGAATTATTATGGATTCATTTGTTCATCCATTTGTTGTGTGACTCTCTCAACTTAAGTGTAACTCTGTGAACTCAGGATGTATTTTGTTCACCAGCACCTAGAACCACACCTGGCACCTGTATTTACTAAATAAATATTTACTAAAGAAATATTCATTGAATGAGCATTTTCCCTAACTCTTCAGCCCCAAGGCTAAAGTCATTGAATTCTTCTGGGTTTTAGGCTCCCCCCAGTTTTATGAATGAGGGAATTGGGCTAAGTAATCTCTCAGATATTTCAGATTAAAATACTTCAGTTTCAGGGGCACCTGGGTGGCTCAGTTGCTTAAGCATCCAACTTCAGCTCAGGTTGTGATCTCACAGCTCAGGTCATGATCTCACAGTTCATGAGTTCAAGCCCCACATCAGGCTCTATTCTGACAGGGAGCCTGGAGCCTGCTTCAGATTCTGTGTCTCCCTCTCTCTCTGCCCCTCCCATGCTTGTGCTCTCTCTCTCAGAAATAAATAAACATTAAATATACATATATGTGTGAGTGTGTGTATGTGTGTATATATATATATATATATATATATATATATATATATATATTGTTAAATGCTTCAATTTGATTTAAATGCTTTAATTTGACCCTATAGACCACCCTTTCTAAATTACAATATGTTTTGGGTCACCTGGGTAGCTCAGTCAGTTAAGTCTCCAACTCTTGGTTTTGGCTCACGTCATGACCTCACGGTTCATGGGCTCGAGCCCCACGCCAGGTTCTATGCTGACAGCATGGAGACTGCTTGGGATCCTCTCTCTCTACCCCTCCTCTGCTCGTGCTCACTCTCTCTCTCAAATTAAATAAACTTAATAAAATAATATAAATACATAAATTATGGTATGTTTCCATGAATTTGCTTAGATGAATATTACTTCCCTACATCACTGGTTATGGATAATTTTCAGATTACAGTGGCAAAAGATGGCCTATTTTTTCCATTTTTAACAATTCATATTTGTGTTCAGTGACTAAAATATAAAAAAGAAAAGAAAAGAAGAGAAAAGAAAGGAAAAGAAAGGAAAGGAAAGGAAAAGAAAAAAGAAAAGAAAAGAAAAAAGAAAAGAAAAGAAAAAAGAAAAGAAAAAAATGGAGTGATTGTACCAGTTGTCAATTTATTACTTTTCCGGTCCAAGTTCACCCTTCATTACTCTGCCTTGTGACTCTGAAGATGGGCCCTCCAAACATTTCTTCGTCTACTGGTCTTCATGCTAAGCTTTGTCAGTAGAGGGTGACAGAGGGATGCTGGGGGAGAAAAGAGTCTCTTCCTCCGTTCACAGTATGCTCTCCTCTCTTCTGCCCCTGCAGTGTAGGCCAGCACCTGGGGGCACCCAGGGGCACTCAGTTACCTGGCAAGTTTCAGCAGCACACCTCAGCAGCCTCCTAGCAAATTTGGCTGGTTCCCCAGTCAGGATCCCAGATAGTCTGGAAGATGTCTAGTGGACAACTTCCCAGAATGTTCCCCTTGTGCTCTGGCTGATTCCCAGTGAGTGTCACTGGGATCACAGCAGCGGCTTTCTCGCTTGCCAGTCTGAAGCACCAAAAAGAGCTTCTCCACCTGCCCAGTGGGCTGTGGCACGCCTTCTCCAAATATGTCCCTTTCTTGTGGACCCTGCCTTAGCCATAGAGTCACTAACTACTCTATCTTCCTTGAGTCCTCTTTACCTCTTAGTAGCTAATCCCTAGTTACCAATTAACAATTGTTTATAGTAAACTTTACCTGCTTGAGTTACTGTGTGTTGTGTTTTTGTTTTTTGGTTTTGTCTTCTGGCTGAACCCTGAATGACATAGAGACTTTTTTATTTTGTATTTTATACATATTTTTTAAGTTTATTTATTTATTTTGAGAGAGACAGCATGAGTGGGGGAGGGGCAGAGAGCAGGGGAGAGAGAGAATCCCAAGCAGGCTTCGCACTGTAGCACAGAGCCCGACACAGGGCTCGAACTCATGAAACCATGAGATCGTGACCTAAACCAAAACCAAGAGTCAGAGGCTTAATCGACTGAGCCACCCAGGTGTCCCTAGAGACTTTTTAAAAAAGGACTCACTTTATAAAAATTAAAAGCATATATGATATTACTTCAAGTTACAGTAATATCTATATCTCAATTTTGTAAAGTTTTGAGAGTTCTTGTAATGTTGAGATTTTTTCCTTTTTTAAAATGCCAACATAAAAAAAAAAAACAGAAAATCTAAACTCTAAAAAAATAGGGTTTCTTAGTTTCTAGTTTTATACAAGGGGATTGTTTTAAAAAGAAGGACAAATTTATTTTTTATAAGCAAGTGAGGGAAGCTGAATTTAATAAATACACAAGTCCCTGGAGTCTAATTTGCTTTATAACACAGGATAAAAATTGATTCATAAAATGCCCTCATGTAGATTATTACATACTCCCTGCACAAAGTTGCACATATGTATAACCCATCAGAGACATACACACTCAGTGATAGTAGCTTAAGCAGTATTAGGTATGGGTGCCTTCTAGTTAGAATATGGTATTTCATAAACCACATGAATCTTATGGAATATTATATGGTTTAATGCAAAACATCAATACAACTTCATAGGCCTGTGATTTTTTCTATTCTTAAAAGAGCTCTTTAAATTGTACAACACATATACTCTTACGAAACCCCCTCTAAGTTTCCAGAGTTAAATGTGATCTTCAGTACGTGTCAACTTTTTTCTTCTACTTTACCAGAAGAGATAATGCCATCGGACAAAAAAACATATGCACACTGCTATATTCCTCCAAAGCTGTGCACATATGACCTTCATTCTTTCTGAGGAAAATATTAAAGTTGGGATTGGAAACAAGGGCCCTACTTTAAACATCAGCAATAACTTCTAAGTAAATAGCATTTTATTTCAAATTTTAGTAGATGTTACTCTTTCACGACTACCTAGTAAAGACTGTGAAAGTGCTATCCCTGTGGAGGAAAGGACAGAGGGGAATAATGGGGTGTCATTCCCACAGTTAACCACATGGCACGTTGAGGGCAGGCTGGATGGAAGAATACGAGAGGGCTATATTACAAAAGAGCAAGCTCTACCTGAGTGTATGTGGAAGTTGATGTTACTCTGGCCTGCCAAACAGGCCAGTGAGTTCATCCAGTATGTCTTCACCACGGGTGGCAGTTCCACTTAACCCCTCCTTCTAGGACATTCCTGCTATTTCAGTCACCTGGTCCCCGCCTCTCATTTTACAGGCAAAAAAACCCTAAGATCTGTATAGGTTAAGTTCTAGGTGACATAGCTAATTGATGGGCTGAGCTTTAATGCACTGAGAAAGTGCAACTCCTCCAATCAAAATCAGTACAGTGATACTGTGGCAGGAACTGCTAGTTGCTTCCCAAACCCAGCTTCCCCTGTCTTAACCCAGAATCCCATTTTCGACAGGCACATTCCTGCCCAGACTCCCTTGCACCTGAGCGGGACCATGCGACTGTTTGGCCTATGTAAACGAAGTTTCTACTATGTAAATGGAAAAATTTCATGTGAATGCAAAGAAATACTATTAGAGGCATAAGCATAGCCTTTTCTAGGATCTTGCTATTTCTGGCTGGTTCCAACCTAAACAGTTGCAACTCGTGTAGCCATCTTGGACCTGAAGTGAGGTACTAAAGAGGGCTGAGCAACAAGATGGAAGGAACGTGGGTCTTTGACACAGTGGAGCCACAATACCAGCCTTAGACAGCTTACCTCAGGACTTCTACATGAGAAAGAAATTATCTTGTGTAAGCCACTATTAGGCACGTGTACTCAATTCTAATCCTAACTGGCTCGGAAAATTTCAGGTCCACGAATTTTCTACCAGCTATTCTGAGATAGAATAGCAAATCGTCACACCCCAGTCACAGGCCCAATGAGAGTCTAAGACCTTGTTACCAACGTGTGACTCACTGACCACGAGCAATGGCCGCAACCAATCAAAACCCCAAATCTCAGGGCTCTCCCTACCAAACCTGATTCTGCATATAATCAGGATTCCTGAATGATGATTCCTGAAATGTGCACATGGAAGTTTTGAGAAGCAGCGCTCTAAGATCACACCACTGCTGTCATACTCACCCAGGGCAGTTGATAGGAGCCTCGTGGGTGTAGGCAATTTTACTGCAGGACCTTTCTGCTGAGACCAACCAACAGCGTGGTCTCCGGCAAGTTCCTCACATTCAGGTATTATAGTGGCGACAGGTATCAGCTGAGGCTCTACATTTTAAATTTAATAATCATCAAAAAGCAATTGTGAATCTGATTTTTCCCTCATCTCAGGAAATCCTGGGAACAAGACAGCCCTATGCTCAGTTTTAACGTAAGAACATGTTAGTCCCTGGGGCGCCTGGGTGGCGCAGTCGGTTAAGCGTCCGACTTCAGCCAGGTCACAATCTCGCGGTCCGGGAGTTCCAGCCCCGCGTCAGGCTCTGGGCTGATGGCTCAGAGCCTGGAGCCTGTTTCTGATTCTGTGTCTCCCTCTCTCTCTGCCCCTCCCCCGTTCATGCTCTGTCTCTCTCTGTCCCAAAAAGAAATAAATAAACGTTGAAAAAAAAATTAAAAAAAAAAAAAGAACATGTTAGTCCCTTTTTTAGTTTTTTTTTTTTTTTTTTTTTTAATTTTTGCCATTGTGTAATAGTCCTTTGCAAAAATGGATTCAGTAGATCCAGAACCACATTTCTCAATCACAGTCTGCAGTTTTTCCATCCACCGTGGTTAATTTGTTCAGGATGGAGGCAATACAAGGGCTTAGTGTGTTTTGCAGAGATCAAACAAACTTGCCCATGGTCATACCTCAAGTCAGAGGGAGAAGCCGAACTACCATAAGGACCAGAAGCAAAATTCATCCTCTCTGACAGAAGAAAAAAAAATCATCTTACAATTCTTATCCTCCCTGAGAAGATTCTTTAAAAAAAAATTTTTATAGAATGAGAGCTCAAATTTGTATCATGTCCATATTGAGTGAGTAACTATGACTGTAAAACATAGGGTACTTCCTGAAGTGTTATTTAAAAGATATCTTAGGTTCCTTAATTATTAATAAATGATAATTATGATCCAAAGCATAATTTTGCATAAGGACAGGCACTAATAACTTTAATAAACTAAAAAACAGCTACCTAAACAACTGAATATGTTCTTATACATCCTTACCTTTGTACTGATAGTCATGAGGGTTATTGTTAGCTGATTGGTCAGTCTAGTGTTTTTTAATAACATTTCAAACAGTGGTGGTTAATGACACAAGAGAAGTCAAGTAAGACAGACCAAGGTTATAATTCGAGATTCTCAAATTAGAATAACACATATTTGTTTCTTACATGTTGATTGGTATATTTATTTGATATAATTAATGTACAATAAACATCACAAATTTGAAGAGTGTAATTTATACGTCAATTTAATACTATAATTTAATACTTTAATCCTTGTACACGCACCATATCAAGGCAGTGAACACGGCCACCACCCCCAGAGTTTCCTGGTGGCCCACTGCGTTGCCTATAGAGAGGCACCCGTTGAACTGCTTTCTGTCAGTAGACTGTTTGGAATTTTCTACAATGTTATATAACACACGGAATCATCCCGTGTGTACTACTTTTATCAACCTATCTTCTCCCACTTAACATAACGATTCTGATATTTATCCATACTGTTGCTGCTGCATAGTATTTCATTATAAGGATATGTCACGAATTGGTTAGCCATTTACCTGGAGATGAATACGTGTGTTGTTTCCAGTTTTTACCTGTTCCAAATAAAGTTGCTCCAAATATTCATGTGAAAGTCCTTGTGCAGAGACCTTTACTTCTCTCAGTGGAATATCTGAAACTTATTGTAAGTGAATGTTTAAACTTGCAGGAAACTGCCAAACTGTTTTCCCACTTCCAATCCCACGAGCAGTATACCAGGATACCAGTATACCATATACTTACCAACTCTGTTGTCAGTCTTTTTGATTAGAGGCATTCCAGTAGGAAGGCAGTAGTTTCTCATTGTGGGTTTCCATGTACACTTCCCTAATGATTAAAGACATCAAACATCTTTCTGTATGCTTATTTGCCATCCGTATATCTTTTTGGTGAACGATTTTGTTCAAATCTTTTGCCCATTTGTAATTGAGTCATGTGTTGTGTTATTATATTTTGAGAGTTCTTTCCATATTCTGGATATAAATGTTTTAATTGTTTTTCTTTTTAGAGAATACATTTTCCCAATCTACGGCTTGATTTTGCTTTATTTTCATAGTGTCTTTCAAATAAATGAATTTCTTTTTTTTTTGTTAACATTTATTTATTATTGAGAGACAGAGAGACACAGAGCGTGAGCAGGAGAGGGGTAGAGACAGGGGGGGGACACAGAATCCGAAGTAGGCTCCAGGCTCAGAGCTTTCAGCACAGAGCCTGACTCATGGCTCGAACTCACAAACTGCGAGATCATGACCTGGGTCGAAGTCGGTCGCCTAACCAACTGAGCCACCCAGGTGCCCCAAAATAAATGAATTTCTTAATTTCAGTAAAGACCAGTATATTTTTTCTTCTTTTTTTTTTTTTTTTTTTTTTGGAGGGGGGGATTATACTGTTGATTCTGTGTTTAAGAAATCATTGCTTAACCCAAGATCACAAAGATTCTAAATTTGCTTCCAGTCATTTTATAGGTTTTTTATGTGGGTCTATGGACCATTTTCAGTTAATTTTTATATGTCACAGCGTATGGGTCAAGTTTCACTACTTTGGGTAGAACTAATTGTTCCAGTGCCATTTTTTTTTTTTTTTTTTTTTTTGGAATGACGATTCTCTTTCCATTGAATTGTCCTTGTTGAAAATCATTTGGTTGTGTATGTTTGAGCTTATTTCTGGTTTCTTTATTCTTTTCCCTTGATTTATTTCTCTATCTTTGTGCCAATGCCACATTGTTTGACTCATGTAATGAGTAATACAACAACAAAACAACCATCTAAAAACAGATACTGTAAATCCTCCAAGTTCGTTCTCTCTTTTCTTAGTTACTTGTGACTACTCTAGGCCATTTTTGTTTCTACATAAATTTAAAAGTCAGTTTGTTTAATTCTATCAAAATACTTGCTGGGATTTTCATTGAGATTTAATTGAAACTATAGATCAATTTAAAGTGTCATCTTAAGAATATTGAATTTTCCTAACCAAGAAAAGGATGTTTAACTTTCCCAAACCTTTTACGTTTTTAAAGTTTATATCAACAATGTGTGATGGCTTTTTATGTACATCTTACACATTTGTTGTGAAATTTGCTCTAAATATTTCATTTCTGATGCTTTTTAAAATGGTATTATTTTCATCTCAACTTCGATTTGCTCACTGCTAGTATATGAAAATAAAGCTGATTTTTAATTTTTTTTTATTTCCAAGTTAATTAACATACACTGTAGTCTTGGGCTCAGGAGTAGAACCCAGTGATTCGTCCCTTCCGTATGACACTCAGTGCTAAAGCTGAATGTTGATTATTGGCTTGTATCCTACCACACTGTTAACCTCACTTTTGTTTCTAGAAAATTTTCTGTAGATTCTGGAGGATGTTCCACATAGACAGTCCTGTTATCTGTGAATACTAATAGCATTTACTTACTTCCGTTCCAACTCTGATGTCTTTTATTTTGCCTCGCCTTATAGCAGTACTGCAATTCCAGCACTATGCTGAATAAAAGTACTAAAAGGCTATTTTTATCTTCGTCTTTTGGACTTTCATCATTAAGGATGATGTTAGCTGTAGGGCTTTTTCTTTCATTCCTTCCTTCCTTCATTCATTCATTCCAGTTTTCATTTGAATTCCACTTAGTTAGCATACAGTGTGTTATTAGTTGTGGGTGTGCAATATAGTGATTCCACACTTCCATACACCAACACACGCTCATCACAGCAAATGCCCTCCTTAATCTCCACTACCTGTTTCACTCATTCCCCACACCCACCTTCCCTCTGGCAATTATCCATTTGTTGTCTAAAGTTAAGAGTCTATTTCTCTTTTTCCCTTGGAGCATTTGTTTTGTTTCCTGAATTCCATATATGACTGAAATCGTATTCTATTTGTCTTTCTCTGACTTATTTTCCCTGGCATTTTCCTCTCTAGCTCCATTCGTGTCTTTGCAAACGGCAAAATTCCATTCTTTTTTATGGCTGAATAATATTCCATTGTGTTTAACTACCACACCTTCTTTATCCATTCACCAATTAATGGACACAGGCTGCTTTTATAGCTTGGCCATTGTAAATAATGAACCCTATGAACATAGGGGTGCATATATCCCTTTGAATTAGTGTTGTTGTATTCTTTGGGGAAATACCCAGTAGTGCCATTGCTGGATCATAAGGTAGTTCTATTTTTAACTTTTTGAAGAACATTCATACTGTTTTCCACAGTAGCTACACCAGTTTGCATTTGCACCAACAGTGCACAAGAATTCCTTTCTCTTCACATCCTCGCCAACACTTGTTGTTTCTTTTGTTGTTGATTTTAGCCATTCTGACAGATATGAGGTGGTATCTCATTGTACTTTTGATCTGCATTTCTCTGATGATAAATGATGAACATCTGTTCATGTGACTGACAGTCATCTATATGTCTTTTTTGGAAAAATGTTTGTGCCTCTCTTCTGCCCATTTTTGAATTGGATTATTTGGTTTTGGATGTTGAGTTGTATCAGTTCCTTAAATCTGTTGGATACTCTCCCTTTATTGGATATGTCATTTGCAAATATCTTCTCCCATTCCATAGGTTGCCTTTTAGTCTTCTTATTGTTTCCTTTGCTGTGCAGAAACGTTCTTTTTGATGATGTGCCAATAGTTTATTTTTTCTTTTATTTCCCTTGCCTGAAAAGGCATATCGAGAAAGAAGTTGCTATGGCCAATGTCAAAGAAGTTGCTGCCTGTGTTCTCTTTTAGGATTTTTATGGTTTCAGGTCTCATTTTTAGGTCTTTAATCCATTTTGAATTAATTTTTGTGTCTGGTGTACGAAAGTGGTCCAGTTTCATTCTTTTGCATGTTGCTGTCCTATTTTCCTAATACGATTTGTTCAGAGACTATCTTTTTCCCATTGGATATTCTTTCCTGCTTTGTTGAAGATTAATTGACCATATAATTTACTTCTGGATTTTCTATTCTATTCCACTGATCTATGTGTTAACTGCAGGTTTTTAACAGATTTTTTTTATCAGATTGAGGAATTTCCCTTTTATTCATAGTTTGCTGAGAAATGTTATCAGGAATAAATATTTAATTTGGGCAATGGCTTTTCCAGCATCTACCCAGATGATCATGTTCTTTTGTTTTGTTTTGGTATGTGAATATGATGAATTACATCAATTGATTTTCAATTGTCAAACCAATCTTGAATTCCCAGAATTGACTCCACTTGGTCATGTCATATTATCATTTTTTAAATACTAATGGATTCTATAAGAAATTTTTTTTATTATTTTTGCATCTGTGTTTATGAAGATTAATGGTCTATACTTTTTTTCTTCTAATATCTTTTTCTGGCTTTGATATTTGGTTAACACTGCTCTCATAGAATGAATTTTTGAGTGTTTTATCCTGTTCAGTTTTCTGGAAGTGTTTGTGTAGACTTGGTATTAGTTCTTCTTCAAAAATTTGGAAAATACTCTAGTGAGGTTAACTCAACCTGAAGCTTTGTGAAAAGATTTTATTTTTATTTTTTTAATGTTGATTTATTTTTGACGGAGAGACAGAGCATGAGCGGGGGAGGGGCAGAGAGAGAGGGAGACACAGAATCTGAAGCAGGCTCTAGGCTCCGAGCTGTCAGCACAGAGCCCCATGCAGGTGTTGAACTCACAAACCATGAGCTCATGACCTGAGCTGAAGTCGGACGCTCAACCGACTGAGCCACCCAGGGGCCCCGGAAAGATTTTATTTTTTCTAAAGTTTATTTTATTTTATTTTATTTTATTTTATTTTATTTTATTTTATTATTTTATTTTATTTTCACAGAGAAATAGATAGAACATGAGCAGCAGAGGGGCAGAGGGATAGAGAGAGGGGGAGAGAGAGAGGAAGACAGAGAGAATCCCAATCAGACTCCACACTCCATGCTGATCTCTCAACCATGAGATCATGACCTGAGCCAAAAGCAAGCATTGGACGCTTAACTGACTGAGCCATTCAGTTGTCCCAGCTTGGTAGAAACATTTTAAACTACTAAGTCAATTTCTTTTATAGATATAACGCTATTCTAGTTCTCTATTCTGGAGTGACTTTTGGTGGTTTACGGTTTTTACAAAATTTGTCAATTTACTCTAAACTGCCAAATTTTTGGCAAAAAGTTGTTCATAATATTAGTTCTTTTTAAAAACATAGGTAGAATCTATACCTGTCAGTTGTATAATTCCTAATATTGATAATTGGTGTTATCTCTTTTTTTTAATCAATCATTTTTTTTAAACCTACTCAGAGAAACAGCTTTTGGTCTTATTAATTTGTTCTTTGGGTTTTTTATTTTATTTTATTGATTTCTGTCCCTATGTTTATTACTTCCTTACATCTGCAAATACTGGTTTTAGTTTGCACTTCTTTTAGTCTCTGAAAACAGAAGCAGAGGTCAAGGATTTTGACTTTTCTTTTTTTTTTTATTTTTTTTATTTTTACTTATTTTTGAGAGAGAAGGAGAGAAACAGAGCATGATTAGGGGAGGAGCACAAAGAGAAGGAAACACAGAATCCGAAGCAGGTTCTAGGCTCTGAACTTTCAGCACAGAGCTGGACGTAGGGCTCAAACCCACAAACCATGAGATCATGACCCAAGCTGAAGCCAGACGCTTAACAGACTGAGCCACTCAGATGCCCCTAGGATTTTGACTTTTCTTATTTTTAATGGGCATTTATGGCTATATTTTTTTCCCTCAGAACTACTTTAGCTATGTCACACAAAATTTAATATATGGTATTTTTATTTTCATCCTAATTTTACTTTTGATTTTTTTTCTTTGACCCATGGAATATGTAGAATTATATTATTTAGTTTTCAAATTTTGGTAATTTTCTAAAATTCTTTGGTTATTGATTTCCAATTTAATTCTATTCTCATAAAACATACTTTATAAGGGTTGGATTCTTTTAAACTTAATGAAACTTGTTTTACAGTCTAAAATATGGTCTGTGTCGATCAATGTGCTAAGTACATTGTATATCTTGCACTTGTTGGGTGTAGTGTTTTATAAATGGAAGATCAAATTGGTTGATATTACTGTTCACATATTCTATGCCCTATGAGTTTTTCTTCTAATTGTTTCTCCATCTCTATAATTATTGAGAAGGGGTGCTAAAATCTCTGAATCTAATTGTGGATTTTCTATTTCTTCTTGCTCTTCTGTAAGTTTTTCCTTCATTTTCTTTATTTACTCTGTTATGCAGTGCATAAATATTTTGGATTGTTATGCATTCTGAAATCTACTTTGTATGAGATTAATATAGCTACTTCATCCTTCTGATTAGTGCTACCTTGATATATCTTTTCCATTCTTTTCCCTTTATTTATTTCTTATAAACAACGTATAGTTGGGTCTTGCCCTTTTTTAAAATACCAATTGCCAATCTCATCTTTTATTTTATTTTTTTAATTTTTATTTATTTTGAAAGAGACAGAGTAAGTGGGGGAGGGGCAGAGAGGGAGAGAACAGAATCCCAAGCAGGCTCCACACTGTCAGCCCAGAGCCCCACACGGGGCTGGAGCCCACAAACCTCGAGATCACGACCTGAGTGAAGTCAAGAGATGGGCGCTTACCCGACTGAACACCCAGGCCCTTGGCACCCCACCAATCACATCTTTTAATATGGTGTTTAGACCACTTATATTTATTGTGATCATTTATATTCTTGAGTTTAAATCTATCATCTTGTTATTTGTTTTCTATTTGTTTCATCTGTTCTTTGTTCTCTTTTTTCTGGCTTTTTTGGGGATTGATTGCCTTTTTAATGGTTTCCATTTTATCCCTTTTGTTAGTTTATTAATTATAAATCTTATTTGATTTTTTTAGTGGTTGACTCAGGATTTATAGTATACATCTTTAACTTATTCGTCCACTTTTGAGTAATATTATAATCCTTCAGGTACAATGTAAGGATCTTACAGTGGTTTGTTTCTGTTGCAGCCCCCTCCCAGCCCTTGTGCTATTTTTATCAAAATTTTACTTTACATGTTGTAAACCTTCTGATACACTATCATTTTGGCTTTAAACAGTCAAATACCTTTAAAATAAACAAAAAAAAGGAAGAAGTACTTTGGATATATCTGTGTATTTTGATCTAGTGTCATATTCCTTCTCCTGAACGACTAACATTCTCAGATGTGGGTCTATTGCTGATGAATTCTTTTAGCTTTATAATATCTGAAAAAAGAAAATATTTCATGTTATTTTTGGAATAATATTTTCCTTAGAGAGCTCTGAAATAATCATTTATTTCAGTAGCTTCAATATGTTGCTATACTGTCTTCTGGCTTGCATTGTTTCTTAGAAGAAACACACCATCCTCACCTTTATCTTCTGTCCATCTATGGGGTTTTTTTCTCTGCTTGCTTTTAAGGTTTGTTTTCTGTTTGTTTGTTTTGCCTTTTTCTTTTCTTTTCTTTTTTTAAAAAATATTTTCCAGTGTTTAATTTATAACAACAGAACTCTATGCCCAAACTGGACACAACGGAGCTGCTCAACAGAAATGGCCCCAGGTGACCTGCCTGAGAGCACCTTCCCCAGTACACAGAAACCTTACTACTCAGAGGACCGCAGTGAAAATATTCATCCAAGCAGTTTGAATCTTATGGTCCCCCAAATAAAAGGGATTTGCACACAATCCCCACCCCCGAAATTCCTAAATTTATTTTCCTTTTTTTCTCTCCCCTCAGAGAGAGTTCCCCAAAATTTAATGGGCTGCATAGCAAAGACAACTCACTGAACAGGAAACTGATGATCAAGGCAGAGTGGAGGCTGGGAGGTCTGAGAGAGGAGGAGTGGGAGGGAAGGAGGACTGGGTAGGTCCCAGATTAACTGGAAGACGGAAGTGTTTGGTCTATGGGCAGGTAGAAAAGGAGTTCAGGTGCAGAAGGCCCTGGTGATCACATAAAGTGGTGATGGCTGGACTCTTTCAGAGCAGGGGTGGGGGGTGGGGGATGGGGGGGATGTTGAGCTGGCAGAATTAGCAGGTCTCTAGCTTCCATGCAGGTTCATCCTTTTCTTTCTTCTTTATATGACACTACTAACACCATTCAGGAAGGATCCTCTAAGAACCCATCAGTTCCCCCAGACACTTCTCATAAGCCACCTGGGGCATATGTCCATTCCAGCTAAGCACTAGGGTGAGAATCCTGACTGTGCTTTCCTAGCAGTAACTGCTATAGGGGCACAGTGGGGAGTCACAGAATGCATACATATCTGTCTCTGGTCCAGCCATTCAGAACCAAGGCTAAGCAGCCTGTTTTTCCACTGGCACATGGGATTTTCTTGCAGTGCCCACCCCTGGGGCAGCAGAATGCCCTTGCCTTGGAAATGTGGTGAAGACAGAAAGAACAGCAGGGGCTGGTTTCCTGGGGACAGACTGGGTCCCAACTTCCCAATCAACCCATCCACCCAACAGCTTTGGGGAAGGTTAGTACCAGCAGGATAGACCCGCATGGAAATCAGAGACCTGCTAATTCTACCAGCTTGGCATCCCCTCCTGGGACAGTCCAGCCACCAGTATTTTATGCCATGAGTGGTTTTAAAGCAATTTTAAAGCAATTTTCTTCCTAATTCTTGTGCTCTAAGTTTCATGATCTTGGCGGTCTGGGTTTATGGTTTGTCATAGTTGAACATTTTCAGGTATTATTTCTTCAATTTTTTTTTCTTCTCTTTCCCTTCCTTTTGCAATTTCAATTAGACATATATTAGGCTGCTTGAAGTTGCCTTAACAGTATACTTTTACTCTGTTTAAAAAAAATGTTTTCTCAGTCTTTGTTCTCTCTGTGTTTGATTTTGGATAGTTTCTATTGCTATGTTTTCAAGTTCACTAATCATTTCATTTGCAATATGTACATGTACCCTACTGTCTGTCCCATCTAGTGTATGTTTAATGTCAGACATTGTAGTCTTCATTTCTAGAAGTTTGATTTTAGTCTTTCTCATGTATTTATGTCCCTGTTTAACAGGACACATCTTTTTTCTAACTTTTTTTTTTTTTAAGTAGGCTTCATACCCAGCACAGAGACCAATGTGGGGCTTGAATTCATGACCCTCACATCAAGACCTGAGATCAAGAGTCAGGTGCTTAACCTACTGAGCCACCCAGCACCCCTCTCTAACTTCTTGAGCATGTGAAGTGTGTTACAGCTTTGAATGTCCATGTCTACTAATTCTATCATCTGTGTGATTTCTTTTTCTATTTCTACTGATTGATTTTTCTTCTCATTATGAGTCACATTTTACTACTTGTTGGCATGCCTGCTAACCGACTGAATACCATTATTGTAAATGTTACTTTGTCGAGTGTTGGATATTTTATATTCCTTTAAATAACCTTGAGCTTTATTTGCAATGTGATTAGGTTACTTGTAAGCACTCTGATCCTTCTGAGGCACACTTCTAAGCTTTGTAAGACGAGACGGAAGCAGCATTTAGTCTAGGACTAACTTTTCCTATGGAAGAGGTAATGCCCTTCCAAGCACCCTATTTGATGTCCCATCTACTATACTTTTTGTTTTGTTTTGTTTTTGTGGCTTTTGTTGTTGTTGTTGTTTTCTTACCACTCTGGCTGGTGGGAACAGGTACTATTACTGAACCTGTATAAGTGCCTCTAATCTTTTCAGGTGGTTCTTTCACTGGCCTCAAAGAGGTTCTCCACCCGGATATAGCAGTTGTCCTCTAAAGAGGAAACCTGTGAAGATGTCTATATCTCTTTCTTCTGGCAGCTGTCATCAGCCCGGTATATCTTCTCTGCTACCTGTTATTGCTTCTCCTTCCTCCCAACTTTGACCTTTCAAGGGATACAGAGCCAAGTCTGACCCCTGGGCCTGGTGCCTAACTGTGCTGTGACCTAAACACTCTCCCCAAGTAGTACACCAGGGCAATTGTAGGACTTACTTTCTTTTTTTTCCCCCTTCTCTCAGGGATCGCTGTTTTCTGATTGGCCTTATGTCCAATGTTTTAGATTTTTCTTTCATATATTTTGTCTTTTTTTTTTCTTTTGCAAGATTTTTCTTTAGCAAGATTTTTTTTTAGGTGAAAGGTCCCTGTTACTCCAAATTCATCAGAAGTAAATATCTGCTTTTAATATCCCTCTGATATAAAGAGTAAATAGAGTTAGGTTTGAACCTAACCTCTACCACTGAATAGCTATTATTTAATCTCTCTAAGCTTCATTTCCCAATCTCCGTGAAAGCATATCCAAGATTTAAATAAATAACATACATAAAGTACTTATCATGGTGCCCAACAATAAATGCTAGAAATTAGTATTTCTAAAACTGGAAGACTCTTTCAAGGCCTCAGAAACAAAGTTCAATATCAAACAATAAATTAATGAAAATTATTTAGGATGTTTATGAACACAATCTTTTTTTTTAGTATATGTCTTATAAATTTATCTATTACTTCTTGTTGTGACCAAAAATCTTGTGATTCAGAAAGAATGATTTTTTTGCATTGTTCTAGGTCCAGAACTTGTGGGATTTCATCAGCTATATGGAGAACAGATGCTTTAATGCTTGCTTGCTTGAGTTTTCTCACTCTTTCCTCTTTGGAGATGGTAATTACAATAATATATTAGAAATCCAGCATTATTTTTTAGACTGCTACTGGAAAGAAAGTCTATCCCCAACCCTAGACATCTATTTTCCATTCTAATTAAAATTCCCATCAGCTCTAACAGCGGCTTGCTTATGCTCTAGCTACCAACCACTTGAGGGCAAAGTTCACTTTATCAAATCTTGACAAATAGTTACAGCAAATGGAAAACACTCAGAATTCATATTTAGTAGTTTCAAAAATAATAAATTCTTCTGTCCTCAGAAGCTTTCATTTATCCAAACTAACCTGCCAGAATATTTGTCATATCTTTTAAGAAATTAATTATGGTGCTGTCTCTTTACATTTGAAAATATGCCAAGTCCTTTGTGATGAAGAAGTTTTTATTTTTGATTTAGGGAGTAATCTGTAACTCTGAGAAAGAGGAAGAATCGCTGTGCTGCTGGCAGCTAACAGCTAATTTAGAGCCTGAAAGTATTTTGGAAGAAAATCTCTACAGAAAAAAAAAAAAAAAAAATGCCATCAAGATATTGACAACCAAAGCAACAAACTATTGGGGCTAGAATACCTTTGTGTCTTAGTAGATAATAGAGCACTTGGGGAAATCTGTTCAAGATGTCATTCAATTGCAGAGTTCATGTTTTGAGTTTTTTAAATGCCGGTCGATGTAGAGATGTGGATGGCAGTGGTTGATGATGGTGATGATGACGATGCCTTCTTTTTTCTCTATGTGGAAACATTTGTGTGTTATTAAAACAATGGTTTGTACTCTTCCTATTAAATGCAACAACACAAGGCTCTTTGTCAATGCATCCCTTTGTAAGCAATTTATCTGTAACTTTAGTCAAATCTTCTTAAATTTCTCAGCAGTTCACCTTCTGGAAACTTGTCATGGTTATGAAATTTAACTCAAAAGATCATTGTTGATCATTATTAATCTGTTAGAAGAATTATGATAAAATAGAGACTGAGGTATAATTATAACAGTGTCAGGGAAGGAGAATTTTTGGTAGAAGGTGAATCCTAAAGTAAAGTTTAAAGCCTTACATTTAACTTTATCATAATTTAAGTAATTTAAAGATTTAGATAATTCAGAAAAAAAATTTGTTAGTGGTGTCATTACTTAAAAACAATTTTATAAAATATCTCATACAATAAAATAAAAGAGAAGCTTAAGACTATTGTGACCCTGGAAAAGATTGATCAGTATGTTGTCTATTTCTATATTTTTCTAAGATGAACATAAAATTCAAATAATTAACTCAATTGGATCAATTATAAAGATAATATTAATATATTAAGTTGTATGAATTTTGTGTAAGAAGGTAACATTTCCTATAAAATTTAGTGATACTGGTCACTATTTTTCCACTTGTGTAATGTACAATGTTTTCAAGTAAAATTTAAAAATAAAGATACTCATAATTAGAAAAACATTAAAGAATATCTTATATTAAGAGAATATAATTTACTGGGCAATCTTAAAGATTATGCAAACTAAATGTGTTGTTCTAAAAATCGTAAGACAAGGCTGAAATTTTTGTTATCAAAGATTAAATTAATAGTACTGTTTTCATTTGCTGAGATTGTGTTTCATTTTAAGATACAAACCCCTTCTAATCAGAACCAGTCTAACACATATACATATAAATAAATTCATATTCTTTCCTTCACTGAGCCACTGGGCAAGACTCTTTGGGCAATAAAAAGAAACATACATGTCAATTAATATATAAAAATACAGTAAGTCTGTTGTAAAAATATAATTGGCCTTTTATAAAGTTTAGTAAAATTTTATAAAAATTTAGTAAATTTTATAATTAACTAAAATGGGCATATGTTAATAAATTATAAATTATGTATATGTGTATATAATTTTTAACCAAAAGGCTTATAAGATTCCATTATTATTATGCACAAGTTTTGCTATGCATGTGTTAGCAAGAAGAAATATATTTTGATAATTAAATAAGCAGTCAAGTAATGAATTTTAGATATTTATCCTCTTCTGCGATATATATATTTATTATAAATTATATTAATAATATATATGGGTTTATATACATAACATATATGTAATAGAATATTACTCACCTATGAAGAAGGATGAGATCTTGCCATTTGCAACATGAATGGAACTACAGGGTGTTATGTTAAGTGAAAAAAGCCAGACAGAGAAAGATAAATACCATATGATTTCATTTATATGCAGAATCCAAAAAACAAAACAAATCAACAAACAAAAAGCAGAAGCAGATCCATAAATACAGAGAACCAACTGATGGTTGCCAGAGCAGGGGGATGGGTAAAATGGGTGAAGGAGAGTGGGAGAGACAGGCTTTTGGTAATGGAATGACTATGCCACAGAGATAAAAGGGACAGTAGAGGGAATACAGCCAATGGTATTTTAATAGTATAATAGTATTATAATAATGTTGTATGGAAGCAGATCGCAGCTAACTGGTGATAAGCACAGCATAATGTATGGATTTGTTGACTCACTATGTCATACACCTGAAATTAATATAACATTATGTGTCAATTATATTTCAATTAAAAACAAATTTTAAAAACATCTTGATCACATTCTAACTTCAATTTAGAGTATGAATTCTTAACAGATGTTGTAGGAAAATTGGTGAGAAACAGGCAACAACACAAAGATTATGGGTGCCTGGACCTGGGCACAGAAAAGGACTCAATGGCTAGCACAGAACTGCCAAGACTTCTCTCATACAGCTGCTCTCCCAGACACCCACTGTACTTCTTCCTTAAAAGTCACATCTGGGTTTGAGGAGCCCACAGAGAAAGGCCAGCTCACTCCAATTCAGTGGTTACTCTGTGTTATGCTGAATTAGTGGTCATGTTGCTGATGAATTCTCACGGCAGGCAACTCAATATGAATTTCAGGTGACCATAAAATAAGGTTACAACTTGGAGGCCAGTGGGCTGAGGTTGGATGACAGAGGAGTTCTGATTCACTAACACTATGTTCTTCAGAAACTCTAAACTGGCATGCCTCCAGGTAAGGGGCCCAGTTTTTAGCATCCATAGCTTTTCTCATCCTCTCTTGTCTCCCTCTGAGATAGTTTACATATCCACATGGGCTGCTCAGTCCTGAAGACATTGGTGCTTGGGACTCCTGCAGAAAAAACATGGCTCTAATGATTCTACCGCTATTTCATCCCTTTAGCAGGCTATCACATGGCTGTCACATTGGCCACTCTACTCTTTGGATTTCATAGCTTCTAGATTCAATCACAGCATTGCACTTGAGACTATCTAAAAGAAAGAAAGAAAGAAAGAAAGAAAGAAAGAAAGAAAGAAAGAAAGAAAACAAAAAAGGTTAACAGAACCTGCTGGAGGTGAACACGACTAACATCATTAAAAATATAAAGAAGGCCTAAATAAGATACAACGTTTCTGCACAGAAAGCTCATTAAAAAAAAAAAAAAAAAAAAAAAAAAAAACTCTATTAAGGTATAATTTAAGTATTGTAAAATTCACTCATGTTAAGTTTATATTTCAATAATTTTTAGTAAATTTACAGTTTGTTCACCATAACCCAAGTTCATTTTTAGGCTTAATACAATTAAATATATTAAAAGTCCCCACAGGAATTTTTTTGTTGTGGGGGGGGGTGGGAGTGGGGAGAAGTAGGATAGAGGCTTGAGAAAATGATTTTAAGTTTCATCTGGGAGAACGATGTGCAAAAGTGGGCAAAAACATTTTGGAAAAGAAAAGTATCCTAAAACAAATATCCTGAAAAGAGTATCCTAGAAAATTAACAAATGCATTACAAAAGCTGTAATAATCAAGGTAACGTGGTACTGGTTTAAAGATGATCAGTATAGTCATGAAAGGAATTGCAAGATGTATAACAATTTTTAATTAATAAATGTAACTTGAAAAATGTAACTGAAAATTGTACCAGTAAAGGAAATTTTACTTAATAAAATAGTGTTTGTGTGTTTGATTGATTGGGAGATAATTGTTTCCCTTCTCAACTTGTATCTTTGATTTACATGTATTCCCAGTGATTTAAAGAGTTAAAAATGAAATCATATAAGGATTTTTTAAAGCATGAAAGCTATAAAAGTAATAGACTTGATAATTTGAACATTAAAAACTTCTAGATATTAAAAAAGCACAGGGAAGCAAAATTAAGTAACATAAAGTAGTAGAAAAAGTGTTTATAATAAATAGGATATATGTCTATAAGCCTAATACAGAGAAAACTATAACAAGTCAACAAGAGAAATACAGACCCCAAGAGAAAAATGGGTGTCAAAGTTTGGATTTCCCAGAAAGCAACAGGGAGACAAAGTTTAGTGTTTCCCTCTCCCCCCCCCCCCCACCAACCCCTGTAATTCCATAGATGCTTATTTGGACATAGATTATGTCCTTGTAATCAATATCTATGGAAGTGGGAGGGGGGCGAGGAGTTAGAAGCAGGATGAGGAAGGAGAAATGGACCTTTGATATAAGCCTGACAGCTAACCCCACATTGGGAGAGAGTTGGGGGGAAAGGCTAGGGCTCTACAGCTAGAATGGTCATTCAGAATTGTCCCAAGTGGGCCAAGGTGTCCATTCCTTTATACCTCCACACCTATCATTCAGTGAATGTGGGCCAACCTAGGAAAGGGTATGGTCTTGGAGTAGGCAGCCTCTGCAGCTGGAGAAATCCCTGAGGGGGCTGTTAGCTGAGGGGTCCACTGACAGATCTCAGCTCCTGGAGCTACAATTCTTTGCTTGACCTGGGTGCTTGAGCAGCACATCTCCATGGCTACGACGGTGGGTAAATGATATGGCCAGACAGATAATCATACAAAAAAAAAAAAAAAAAAGAAAGAAAAGAAAAAAGAAAGAACAAGAAACCTGTGAAACAACATTTATTATTTTTCATTTTTTTATTTTTTATTTTTGTGTGAAACAACATTTAAATTCACCAATCAAAATCATGGTGATATATACCTTGCCTATCAAATTATCGATCATTTGCCATATTAATTAGCAAGCACTCGTGATTATTATTTGCCAGGTGCTATATTTTAGAGCTTTAAATCCGTTTTCTCATATAATTCTCCCAACACTACGCAATGGGTTATTATTTTAATCCCAATTTTACAGATGAGGAAAATGATGCACAGAAAGGTTAATAACTTGCTAAAGACTGTGTTACTGAGGGGCAGAACTGAGATCAGTGCTCTTCACCAATATCCTAATTGTCTCCCTAAAGTAATAGTTGGTAATCATCGCAGGGGCAGCAGGACTGGCTGTGGCTAGTCTACTGCTGGCAAAAGTGCACACCGGCGCAAACTTTCCGAACAAGTTGGTAATATCGCCTTGAAAATGTTCATACCCATTTATGGCAGCATTAATTATAAGACTGAAAACAGTTTAAGCAGTCTTTATAAAAATAAACACAATATGGTTTATCCACATGATAAAATCATAAAAAAAAATGCAACTCTTGAAAATAATGTCTTAAAAATATTTGAGATTGGGCAAATGCGTAACATATAATGCTTCATTTTTTTGAAAAAAAAAAAAAAAAAAAGGCAGAAGGGCACCTGGGTGGTTCAGTCGGTTAAGCATCCTACTCTTGGTTCCGGCTCAGGTCATGATCTCATGGTTTGTGGGTTTGAGCCCTGCGTCAGGCTCTGTGCTGGTCGTATGAAGCCTGCTTGAGACTCTCTCTCTGTCTCTCCCTCTCTCCCCATCCCTCCCCAACTTGTGCTTTTTTCTTTGATCTTTGTCTCTCTCAAAAATAAATAAATAAACTTAAAAAAATAAAGATAAAAATTTAAAAAGGCAGGCAATAAGTTACTATATACAGTCTGGTCCTAAATGTGTACATATGTGCATATGCATACACACACGTGCACACACATGTATTTATAAGAAAATACACTAAAAGTTTGCAGACAAGTCTCAACAGTAAAATTACAAGTCACTTTGACTTGTTTTTGTACTTTCCCAATTTCTACAGTAAGCTTATATTGCCTTCAGAATAAGAAAAAAATCCTTTATTTTAGCTTATAAGTAACTCTTGTGATAAAATAGCAGGAATACTCACAGAAAAAAATTCAGAATATAATCTTTTTTTATTACTCAATGTTTATTTATTTATTTATTTATTTATTTATTTATTTATTTTGAGAGAGAGAGAGGGAGAGAGAGCATGAGCAGGGGAGGGGGAGAGAGAGAGGGAGACACAGAATCTGAAGCAGGCTCCAGACTCTGAGCTGTCAACACAGAGCCAGATGCAGGGGCTCAAACCAGTGAACCTCAATATCATGACTTGAGCCAAAATCGGTCGCTCTACTGACTGAGCCACTCCAGTGCCCCCCAGAATATATTCCAAATAGTCTTACAAGTCCTCAGCTACACTTAAGTAGATGAAAACCAAAGCAAGTCTTGACGGACCCATGTTAATCAGTAGACATGTTAACTCCGTCATTTTGAATAGCAAGAAACATGGGCCTCCTTTTGATGAATCTCCTCCAACAAGTCATCTCAAGGAGTCTCTTCGGGCTGACCATCTGCTTGGTGACAGGTTCCATGAAACTAATGGCTGGCTTACTGATATTATCTTAGTGAGGTACCACAAATATCTTGCCCTTTGACCTCTGCTTCTCAACGATACAGAGTACTGGGTTATCCGGGTAGAGATAATATTATTTAGAATTAGAACAAAACTGAGATTTTTTTTTTATCTGACAGGTTTGAGGTAAACCTAGAAACACCAATATCAACTACTCATTAGATTGCCTTTGACAAGTTTAAAATAATAGTTCAATTTAGGGTCCTCAGGGATAGTTAAAGTCAGTAATGTTAGAACACCAGATGAATCTCAAATATTCACTACGGCAATGACATCTAATATCACTTAATGTGTGCACTGATACACTGTATGGATGACACCCTCTACGTGCAAACAGCCTACCAGATGCATGTCCAAGGGCACTGTGTTTCGTGTTTCCATTCTCTCTTCTTCACTTATCTTCTAGAGCAAAAGGAATGCTTCAAGCTTTCAAAGGAGCTGGCACAGTGGCTGTAGCAGACAGTACGAGCTGCCTCATCAGCTATTGCAAAAGTCTGCAGGCTATGGGGAGCCCACCCTGACTCAGTGGAGAACCGGGCCATGGAGTCCTGGTAATTGCTTCCCATGTTGATTTCTCAGTGTTGCACACAAAGAGGGTCAAACTGCACATTCGTGTCAATGAGCTCTACACTGTGGGTCATAAGGATCTTGGAAACTATTCAGAATCCCAGCAACTGTTTCAATGAAGTTGTAAGGATATGTCATAGCAGACATATTTATTACTTTTCGATAAACTGTATCCAGGGATGACTTCTACTTTTGAGCTGTTTTTCCCCCCCTCTGGCATGAACTACTACATTTTCCCAAGACCAAACATCAAAATTGTCCTCTTGTCAATAATAAAAATCACCTGGTTCTAGTCACTGAATTTCATGCTGATGGATTTCAAACATCACCCTGTCTCAAGTAGCACTTTCTTTGCCTTCTTTAAACTAGAAACCAATGATGCGTATCACCCTTCATAAACTAAACTGATTTTCAAGTGGTGTGGAACATTTGGTCAGGTTCAATGCCTTGATCCAAGGGAGCCCCCCTTCTCAGGTATTTCTGAGATACACTTGAATGCAGTATCCTAGATAGAATCTTTACCAAGATTATTAAAAATGTCAATCTTGGGGCGTCTAGGTGGCTCGGTCAGTTGCGTGTCTGACTCTTGATTTCAGCTCAGGTCATGGTCCCAAGGTCATGAGATTGAGCCCACCTTGGGCTCAGCGCTGGGTGTGAAGCCTGCTTAAGACTCTCTCTCTCTCTCTCTCTCTCTCTCCCCTCCCCCCTCCCCCCTCACTCTCTTCCTGTCTCTTAAAAATAAAAGTCAATATTGATTAAACCAAGGGGCACCATTGAAAGGTTTCATAGTAAATTTTATATATCACAAAATCCTACAACGCGCTCTGAAGAAAACAATTTCAGTGTTAACCCAATAATTCTGCAGTGTAAGCAGCAAAAAAAAATCATGTCTAGACTTGCTCCTGTGTTCCTAGAAGAGGCCTCAGAGCTCCTTCCTGGTAGAGCTACTCTGAAAAAGATGAAGAGTCTGTCCTTGCCAATAAATAGCTCCGGGGAAGCTCTAATTCCAGGAATTACATTACAGCTCCCAAGGGGATAAGAAACAACTGGTTGAGGAGAGAATCTTAAAAATGCCCAGCAGCACCCTGGAGATCCGCTCATGGGTTCAGGACATTGGAAACTGAGGTCAGCAGGGAGTCCTTAGGAAGAATCGCCCACCACAAGGGCCTGGAGACATTGAGAAGCAACTCAACGGAGCATTTGGATGTTAAGGTCTTTTAATTGCAAGCTCCTGTTGCTTCCATCATGAGAGGGTGAGGAAAAAAATCAGGAGTAAGGGAAAGGGGAACAGATAAAAGGGAGGGAAGGAAAAACCAAAGGGAGGGCACCCATTATTTGCAGGTACTACATAGGGTGCTTTCCAGTGTTGCTGCATTTAAGTCACACATCATCCCTCCGTGGGAATTAGTATAATCTCCATGTTATGCATGAGGAAACGGAGAGTAAAAGAAACAAAGAAAGAAAGAAACATCATATGTCCAACAGCTCCTAAGGGTCCTCAGGGCTGTGAATTTCTTACCATACCACACTGCCTCCCACCCACCCTACTTGTTCCGTGTGACAAGATTTGTTTTTATGACAAGAATTTGTTTGCTCTTTGCCCCCACTATTTTTACTGCATGAGTAGAACACTAATTATCCTCTGCAAGTTCTACGTGGTGAGATTAGTGCTCTAGGGAAACTGAACTGTCAGCAGTTTTTATATTTATTTATTTTTAAGAGAGAGAAAGAAAGAAGCAGAGAGATGGGGAGACACAGAATCCAAAGCAGGCTCCAGGCTCTGAGCTGTCAGCACAGAGCTTGATGCGGGGTTCGAACCCACGGACTGTGAGATCATGACCTGAACCGAAGTCAGACCCTTAACCCACTGAGCTATCCAGGTGCCCCAGCAAAGGAGTTTTTGAAGTGCGGTACAGGTTGGATTGGTCTGGGTGGCTCTAAATGTCTAAACATGATTTTCAATCCCCAATGCTTGCCAAGGCATCTCTGACCTCCATCCACACAGATCCTCAGAGCTCTCTATCTTACTTAGTCTTGTCGGTGCTACATTAAGTGGCTTTTCTCCATCTTCTCTTTTAAGCTTCTAGTATAACTTCCTCATGTTCTATGTTAATATCATTCATTCGCTTTTATTAAAAGCAAGATCCATAAGCTAAACAATAAAGGAAAAGAAACAAGGGAAGGAAGAAAGGGAGGGATAGAAGGAGGAAGAAAAGAGAAAAAAAAAAGAAAAAAAAGTAAGAAAGAGAGATAGGGAGGGGGGAAGGAAGGAAGGGGGAGGGGAGGAGAAAGAACCTAAGAGAGAAAAAGAGAAAAACAAGAAAAGAAGTTTGGGAGAAGGTGGGAGTGGGTAGAAGGAAACTCAAATGTCTCCTTAATTGTATTAGATTGTGTTCTCTACTATGGATTTGATTACTTTTTAATCATAGAACTTTTAGAAATTAAAATTTAAAGATCTAGTCCAATTCTTTACTATATATATGGAAACTTCAACAAAATCATACAATTAATGGCAGTTTGAAGACCGCTCTTTTCATTAGCATACTCCTGTATTTTCTCCCTATTATGGCTGTATTCTCAGAAACAGATCAGCTGAATTATACATATCCAAGGTTTGTGGCACAAACATTTTGCTTAGCTCTTTAAGAATCATAAAATATATAACTTAATAAGGTTACTTAAGAAACTATGTTGTTTTATTCAGTGATATCAGTAGAAATTCTGGTGATAATAACCTCAAAGATAAATATTTCAAGCTTAATCAACAAGAGTAGCTTTTCTGTGGAAGCAAAACATTTATCCCTGGTATTTTGAGTGAACGTATAGACACAGACACGTAGAGAAGACACAGAACGTATAGAAATTGATGGAAAGTCAATTTCTCAGGATTTATGGTTGTTTAATAGGACAACTGTAGAAGACCTCCAGGATTACATTTGCTTTCCTAAATTCCAAAATGGAACCAAAAATAAGAAATACAACATATCTATATTTAAGGCAAGCAAAGTGACTTAGTGTAATATTTGACACGTTTCATTGTATTTTAGAAATAGTTTTTACGGAAACTATTTCTAGAACTAAAATGAAGAGAAAATCGGATTTTTGCAAGATGCACGACCTTAAAATGAAAAGTAAAGGGTAGTTGTGAAGGGTGTTCCCCTGTTTCATGCTTACTTTATAATTAAGTAAGGTGAACCTCAAACAGAAGCTTTAGAACAACACACACACACACACACACACACACACACACACCTGACATAAACTACTGCATTCCATTGTCATCAAAAATGCAAAGCTTAGCTGTCCCGAGGGCAAGTAGAATGAGCTTTAGGTACTCATCTGGGATTCAGGTTGGCATCTTGACAAGTGGGTAACCTTAAGCACACAAAACAGCTCCACAAGTAAAAACCAGTTCAAAGACGCCCTTTGCAGAGAGCCAGTTCACTATTTTGACACAAGCATTATTTAAGCTCTGGATTAGAGTCTAAATTTGTGGAAAACGTTACAGAGAAATGTTTCTGCTCTCCTTTTCTGGGATTCCTTTCTTTAGGCGCCCTAATTAAATTAATTGCCTTTAAAAAAAATTGTCATGATTTTGAAGCTCTACTGTTTGTCCTTCTCACAGTGGTAAACAGCATTACCATATTTTAAAGGATCAAGGATATTCAACCCACGTAAAGGTAATAAGGAACGTGTGAATGTTGCTTGAACCAAAAAGGTTTTACATATGTTGCTATTGTGCCCATGTTTTGCTATTTTTACCAAAAAGGTTATACATATGTTGCTATTTTTGGGAAAAGATTTGTATGTCTCCAACTGAAGTCATAGAAACACATGAAGAGGGCATTTGTTGGGCTGTTGAAACAGGAGACTGTCTTTCATCACTCTGAATTCCTTTTTTGTTCAATTTTCTTCCTGCTTAGTATGTACCTTTATATTCCGTTTGAAATATGAGTCTGTTTTATCATTTCTCCACCATTTTCTAACTTCCTGAATTTACCTTAAAAGTTATTGCAAGATTGGGATGCTTTTATTATTCAAGATACTTGATTTGCATGTACATATTAGTTAAAATATAGATAGATAGATAGATAGATAGATAGATAGATACAGATATAGAGAGATAGATAGATATAGATTAGATATAGATATGAAGTTTTTTGATTTTTTTTTTTAAATCTTTAGTTATTTTTGAGAGAGAGAGACAGAGTGAGAGCAGGGGAGGGGCAGAGAGAGAGGGAGACACAGAATCTGAAGCAGGTTCCAGGCTCTGAGCTGTCAGCAGCCCCAACATGGGGCTAGAACTCACAAACTGTGAGACCATGACCCGAGCTGAAGTCAGACGCTTAACCGACTGAGCCACCCAGGCGCCCCAAGTTTTTTAATTTTCTAATATGACAAGCTAATAAATAATAAAGAGACCAATGTTAACTGCAGCTGCCCATTTTTTGGTTTCAGGCATTTTTGTATTATTTGTTCATCTAGTAGCCATGCTTCTGTTTTGAGTTCCTGTTAATTTACCTATCATTTTCTCTCTCAAGGGGGGACTGAGAGGTGGTTTTTCTGAAGAAAGCATTATATTTGGGGGATAGTGGTAACTTTGTGAGAGGCCATCTTTGATTGCCCACCAAGTAATTCTGGATTAGACAAAAACTGATTGATATTTGATATACTCAAGTTAGTTAATGTGATTTCACATTTCTTGATATCAAACATTTATTTTGAAATGCCATTTCTGTTTCAGGCTACATATTCAGTTTAACATTGGTCCGGGTAAAAAGACCCTCAGGAAACAAACAGTAGAAAAGTAGTCACCAGGATCTGGGGGAGTGGGGGAAATAGGGAGAAGTTGGTCAAAGGGCTACAAACATTCAGTTATAGGATGAAATTGTGAGGACCTAACGCCTAACATGGGAACTATAGTTGACACTATATAGCTGACACCATCAACATTGCCTGGGAACTTAGAAATGTAATTCCTTGGGGGCGCCTGGATGGCTCAGTTGTCAAGCATCTGACTGGCTTAGGTCATGATCTCAAGGTTCATGAGTTTGAGTTCCACATTGGGTGAGAGTGAGCCCCGCTTCAGGTGAGCCCTGCTTTTCTCTCTCCCTCCATCTCTCTCTCTTTCTTTCTCTGCCCCTCGCTCACTTGCACCCTCTCTCTTTCTCTCAAAAAAGAGAAAAAAAAATGTAACTTTTCAGGACCTACTTCACACCTAAGGAATCAAACTCTGGGGTTAGTTCACTACAGGGTATGTTTTATAAACCTTCCAAATGCTTCTGGTGGCTGCTACTGTTTTAGGAATACTGCTCTAAATAGAAATGTGTATTTCTGTGCCTAAAAAGGATTGTTTTACAAAATAAATCAGTGTGAAAACGAGAATGTGTGTTCTAAAAGAATTAGGAATGTCTGCGTGAGTCTCCTCATTTTCGTCTGCAGGCTTTTTTCAAACAGAAAAGAAAAAATGGGTATTATTTAACTTCTACTGTGCTTTGTTTTAGTTGTGGTATGCTAGTTCAACTCTTGGGGGACAAACCTGGAACATGATTATACAATAAAAACACTTTATATGAGTGTTTCCAAAATCCATTCCAACCTATTGACCATGTATGGTGACAAATGGTGACGAATGTTGACACGGCACAGTCACGTATTAGGTACCTTGTATAAACTCTAAATTTACTGGCATTGTCTGGAGCAATGAAAGCATACTTCAGCCCAGAAGTGGTGTTGTAGAGTTTACGACTTAAAATTTAGCACTAGTTTTCTATTTTCCCTAATGATAATTGCAAGCCCACATGCCTTGATTTTCCCCCTAACAATAGGAAAAGCTTTAGAAGACCAAACTGTTAACTTTATATCATTTATTATGAATGAACTTCTTTGAAAGAAGATTGTGTGTGAAAAATCATGGGTTGCCGCATAACATACCACCCTAAAACTTTTTGGTTTAAAGCAAAAACAAGCCTTTATTTTGCTCACAAACCAGCAACATGAGCATTGTTCAGAAGGATGTCTTACCCCAGGGAGTGACAGCTGGGATAGCTGGCCTGAGCTGGAGCGTGCATTCCCAAGGGGGCTCACTCACATGGCTGGCAAACTGGTATTGGCTGTCAATCTGTCCAGCCAGGGACCTCAATTCCTTGTCACACAAGACGTTTCCCAGGGCTGCTTGGGCTTCCACACAACATGGCAACTGATGTCCAAGAACAAGTATTCCAAGAGACGAGAAGTAAAACTACCAATCTACTAAAATCTTGACCAGAAAAACCATACAACTTCACTTCTGCTAGTAGATAGCACTGACTTACCTAGGTCCCAGTGGAAGGAACACAGAACCCCACTTCAGGTTGAGACAAGTCTCAAAGAATTTGTGGCCATCTTGAATGTGTCACAAATGGTCTATTCACTTACACAGAGTATAGATTTTGAGATAATGATATTTTGAGTCTTCTTTGGGTACATGTTTTTCTTCCTAAGATCTTCCTAATTTGGGGCACCTGAGGGGGGTTCAGTCAGTTGAGTGTCCAGTTCTTGATTTCCGCTCAGGTCATGATCTTGTAGGTTCATGAGTTCAAGCCCGACTTCAGGTTCTGCACTGACAGCGTGGAGCCTGCTTGGGATTCTCTCTCTGCCCCTCCCATGCTCATGCTCTCTTTCAAAAGTAAATAAATAAGCATTAAAAAGTTAATAAAATTAAAAGTGTTCTTAATTTGGAAGTTAAATCGAAAACAAAAGAAAAAAGAAAGAAAAACTAAATATACTCACAAATAAAAAAAAATACAGTGAGGAATCTGAATACCAACATCATGCAACTAAAACTATGTCTGTAATTGAGCAAACAGCAACAAATTTTCAATGGGTCATGTTGTAAGCCTATTCCCATGAGGCCAAAATAAATACAACATATCATGAGGCAAAACAACCAAATTCTTAGCATTATTTTATCATGGTGGAAATGCATAGATGTCTAAATACAGCTAGAGTAAACTTAAAATATAAGATTAAATGTGTACAACTATCAACACAGAAATACCTATATGCCTATGTTTCCTCAATAATAAGTTTCTTTTATTTGATTAATTTGTTTTAATTTGTTTTCATTTTTGTTTTTCATATTGAATTATCCAGAAAATTTTCCCTCAAGTCTCTATGCAAACTGACCTTTAAGGTACAAACTAATTCAGGAAAACATTTTAGATGAACTTTGTACCAGATATGAAGGAAGAATAGGTCAGTAAAAGTTGTAATTTGAAGGAGTGATTCCTTCCTAACTTAGAAGAGATAAAAATGTATATTAATATTAGCAATATTTGAGGTAGAAATTAGAAGACATAAAAATGTATTAATATGGAAAATATTTGAGGTAAAAATATATCATCCTTTGTTGCTGTGTGCTTGCATTTAACTATGTAGACCAGCTAAGAAATAACATTCTTACATCACAGGCAAAAGTTTACACCCTAAACAATAAGGTGGGTGTTCTGGTTTGTTTTGTCACTGATTTTCAAATCCATTGGTAATGTTTTGACCTAAAGTTCAGCTTGACAGCCAGTTGGCAAAACATTTTTTAAATTTCACAAACACACAGAATCTAAGGGAAACCAATCACTTCAAGCAGTAAGTTAATGGTAAAGAATATTTTACAAGTGACATTTCAAAGATATACATTATTTTAACTATTATATTGTTGAAGTAATTAATTTGTAGTAAAAAAGTTGGTCCGAGTCACTGCACATATGTCTCAGATGCAATCAGCTACCTCCCTCTTCTGGCCAAAGGTGGAGAGAGGTTTAATTTTTACTGTTGAATCCAAGCAGGATTATCCTCACAATCAGCTCTAAAATCAGGTCTTACACAATGAAAATTTACTCCACTTCCCATCAGCAAGATAAAAATGTGATTTGCCTCAGAAATCATAGGTTAAAATATCGAGAAATTATTTGATAGAAGAGGCCACTGAGCTTTTCATTTGTAAGAATTTTTGTGGTGGGTAAGTGATTTAAGTGTGTTTGCCCAACAGCCTTTAGAATAAGAAACGATGGGTTTCAGTGCTTTGAGGTCACTTGGGGTTAATATATTTTGATTGTCAACTAAAATTATTCATAGATAGTGGAATGAGCATTGGTGGTTCTTACAGGGAAGAATGAGAAATTATAAAGATAAACTCCAGAGATTTCTACCATAGATTCAAGAATGAAACGCAATTTCTCTTCATGATCTTGCTAAGCCTTGCAAGTGTTATGAAGGGCAACTACAAGATTAAATTGTCAGATTTATAAATTCAAAACTACTTCCCTTAATTGGGATAATTTAAATAATTTAAATTTCCCTGTAGGTCCTTCAGTTTGGGACACACACAAAACTATAAATTACAGAAAATTTTAAGAGACAATAAACTGTCACAAAAAGGCTTTGACTAATTTATATCATTATAAATCTGTATGCATAAGAGCCATATTTATAGAAAAATATCACTCCATATTTCATTCAAAGGAATAAAGCCTAGAATAATAAATTATATTAAAATTAAGATTCATAGACATATATGTTTTGAAATATTGATGAGAAATATAAAGCAACACAAGGCACAGAACTTACCAATTAGAGAATATATGAATGCAAGTAGTAACTGATATTCAAATCCTGCTATCTCGTCTTTAGGTTCTAAAAATTAAATTTAAAAGCTCTCAGTCAGCATGAATAAATGAATTATTAAAAACTAACAAAGATGAACTTGCACTGGTATTCAAGGAATAATGATAAGGAATTAAATACATCCAAGTTGCCTTCCTCACATTTTATAAATATAAACACTCAGTATTTTTAAATATTCCTAATTACAAGAGATTTCTCAGTTCCTCTGATGACCCAAAACAAAATAAGTTGTCCCACTAGATCAAGAGGATTCTATGCAATTAAAAAATAGGTAACCTTTTATTTTCCTTAATTGCACCAACTACAATTAAGAAAAGTCATCATGAAAAAATCATCATTATCACTGCATAAGTCCATAGTGACTAGGAGATAAATGGTGTTCCGGAGTTATGGAAGGCACAACTTGCCTTACTGTATGCAGAAGCCCCGTTCCAACCACTCCCACATCCCAAAATGCATTAGTAGGTCCTCTATGCAGAACTCGCAAAGTGGTAGTTGGAAAGCTAGACATAAAAGTTTAAAACACTCACTTCAAGAAGTTGGGCTCAATTTGAACTGAGGCAGAGACTCTCTAGGAGAGAATTGCGCTGTGCCCTTGCCCAAAGGGGAGACATTAAGTGTGTTGTCCCTCATCCCAAGCCAGAAAAACAGCCCATCCATCAGTAGGGCCATTTGGAGATTAGGAGGCACAGAGGGCTGGTGTCTGATTTAAGCTCAGGAAATCTAAAGAGTGAGACCCAATGACTGGTTACCTAC
This sequence comes from Puma concolor, assembly GCF_028749965.1. Classification (NCBI taxonomy): domain Eukaryota; kingdom Metazoa; phylum Chordata; class Mammalia; order Carnivora; family Felidae; genus Puma; species Puma concolor. The sequence goes on from NC_141671.1 coordinate 20,448,091, forward strand.
CCTGATGGTGAACAATAGAAACATTTTTCCATTCGTAATGGCCTGGTCTCCTGGAACGCATCTGGACAAAGAATGTATGAAGTTTTCCCCATGAACCATATGAGGTCTACTCAAGAAACAGAGCCAGGCTGAGGGTGTCTTAGATCTTGCCTATGTAAATCGTCCTGGAGCGGAGAGCATAGCAGAAAGAACTTGGAGGTTGACACTGCTAATAAAATGAAATCTTATCAGGTTCCCCAAAAACACCCAGAAAAAAAAGGAGCCAATTTCTGTGGTTACTAGATCAGGAGATGACCTTGTGCAGACAGATGAATTTGTAGGGAAATATAGATACTCAGTCTTGTAGACTAGAGCTTTCCAGTGATTCAGGGGATGAAGGAGGGTCTCTCACACAAAAGTCCCATAAGAAAGAGGATTCCTTTAGGCCCAAGAGGTCACTAAAGAAACAGGGGGAAGAGCATTAACTTTGAATAAGCTAGAACATCTGGATTTTACCACCGAACATTTTAAAAATTGAATCAAGACTTTTTACAAAACTAGAATCCTGTTATATTAAGGGAACATGTCTTGATTTTTTTTCTCCAGTGATTTAACAACAACAACAACAACAAAAATCCCATCTATTTCTAGCTCATAGTTGGATATAGGTCATGTGATAATAACCAGTTTGCCTTTAATGGTGACTGAGGGATCCAAACTCATTCCGTCATGTAGCTCCATCACCTTTGGAGAACTTTGCTTCTAGCCATGCAGTTGGAGAAATAGCATGGAGAGTGGGTTGGTTTATTACTCAGGGTTCTCCAGAGAAACAGAACCAATTGTATTTACATATATATACATATATATAAATACAAAGAGAGAGAGAGAGATTTACTTTAAGGAACTGACCAACACAATAACTGGGGCTGACATGTTCAAAATCTGCAGGATAGGAAAGGAAACAACTTTAAAGGGTTCTTATTAGACTCAAAATATGGTTCGTGGACCAGCAACATTAATAATCTATTAGAAATGCAGGGAAAACTGGGCAGCAACATGAAAAAGAATGAAACTGGACCACTTTCTTATACCATACCCAGGATACCCAAAAATAAATTCAAAGTGGATTAAAGACCTAAATGTGAGACAGGAATCCATTAAAATCCTAGAGGAGAAATAGGCAGTAATCTCTAACATTGGCTGTAGCAACTTCTTTCTGAATATGTCTCCAGAGGCAAGGGAAACAAAAGCAAAAATAAACTATTAGGACTTCATTGAAATAGAAAGCTTTTCTGCACAGCAAAGGAAACAATCAACAAAACTAAAAAGGCAACCTACAGAATAGGAGATGTATGCAAATTACATACCTGGCCAACAGACTCATAAAAAGATGCACAACGTCACACATCATCAGGGGAATACAAATCAAAACCTACAGTGAGATATTACCCCACACCTTCCAGAAAGGCTAAAATCAACAACACAAAACAACAGGTTTTGGCAAGGATGTGGAGAAAGGGGAACCCTCTTGCACTGTTGGTGGGGATGCAAACTTGTGGAAACTCTGGAGAACAGTATGGGGGTTTCTCAAAAAGTTAAAAATAGAACTACCCTAAGATCCAGCAATTGCACTACGATTATGGAAAGAGTGTAAGCATCCATCAATTAATGATGAATGGATAAAGAAGAGGTGCCATATATATATATATACATACATATATATATATATATACACATATATATATATCTCCATATACACACAATGAAATATTACTCAGCCATAAAAAAGAATGAGATCTTTCCATTTGCAATGAAATGGATGTAACTAGAGAGTACTATGCTAAGCAAAGTAAGTCTGTCAGAGAAAGAAAAATACTGTATGATTTCACTCATATGTGGAATTTAAGAAACAACAAAAAAAATGAGTCTAATGAAAAAAAGAGAGAGAGGCAAACCAAAAAACAGACTTAACTATAGAGAACAAACTGATGGCTACTAAGGAGGAGGTGGCTGAGTGGATGGATTAAATAGGTGGTGGGGATTAAGGAGCGCAGGTGTTGTGATGAGCATCAGGTGTCGTATGAACGTGTTGAATCACTAAATTGTACACGTGAAACCAATATTACACTGCATGTTGACTAACTGAAATTTAAACAAAAACTTAAAAAAGAAAAAAGGAAATGTAGACTACTCCAGATCTACTACATCTCAATCTTCACTTTAACAAAATTCCCTAAGTAATCTACATGCACATTAAAGTTTAAAAATGCCATCATTCTAAAAATACTGATTCAAAGGGACACATGCTCTCCATTATCAACAATAACCAAATTATGGAAAGAGCCCAAATGTCCTTTGACTGATGAATGGATAAAGAGGTGGCATATATAGAGAGACACATATATACATATAAATATACACACATATGTATATGTATACACACACACACACACACACACACATATGTGTGAGGAGAAGGCAGAGTCTGTGTCTCCCTCTTTCTCTCTGTCCCTCCCCTGCTTGCACTCTGTCTCTCTCTCTCTCAAAAATAAATAAACATTAAAAACAAATTAAAAGCAAGTTGCCCAGATGAAACATTTTGTAAGACTGCTATACAGAAAAAGGAAATTGAAAAACCATTATTCAAATGTCTATTCGTTTCTAGGCATTTTGCTGTAAAAAGGGAGAGAAGCTGGATACAAGTTCTAACTTACTGGACCTCTTCATGATTAATAATGTTCCCCAACAATACGTGTTTCTCAGTGGGAATGCTTTTGGCATTTGGGGAAAGAACTGGAGCTTACTGTGAGGGAATGGCCCATACGCTGCAGGATTTTAACATCCCTGGCACCCACTAACTAAATGTCAGCAGTAACCCCTTCTGTCACTATGACAATACCCCCACATCCCTACAGATATAAGGCGTAACATCCTTATTGGAAATCCACTGAGTTCATTTTTCCAGAGCAAAAGCAAGACAATTTCAAATTCAAAATTGGACAAACTTCTACAGATTTGCTTTTAGTCATTTTACGTTTTTTTTTTTTCACATTAAGTTTTTAATGCACCTGAATTTTATTTTGGGGTAAGGTATTAAATAGAATTGGAAAATTGTATTTTCCTTATGGCTTCTTCCAGCACCATTTTGAAGAAATATATTTTCTTCAGTGACCAAAAAATCCATTTCGTTCACAAGGTAAATTATTTGCCATGTTTATATTTGTCTATGCATTTCTTTCCTATTTTACATGTCTTGTCTATCCCTGCACAATCTTACTGTTTAAACTATTAGAACCCTAGAATGCTTAATTTCTAGTAAGCCAATGACTGCCTTAACAACCCTAAATCACAATTATCTTTGCTAACCTTGCTTGTTGGTTCTTCCTGTGACTTTAAAAATAGTATTGCCAAGTCTGGGGGAAAAAAATCTCATTAAAATTTGATTAAAATAGAGGTGTCTGGGTGGCTCAGTTGGTTGGGCGTCCAACCAGCTCAGGTCATGATTTCACGGATCGCAGTTGTGGGTTCGGGCCCTGTGTTGGTCTCTGTGCTGACAGCTCAGAGTCTGGAGCCTGCTTTGGATTCCGTGTCTCCCTCTCTCTCTGCCCCTCCCCCATTGGCACTCTGTCTCTCTTTGTCTGTCTCTGTCTCAAAAATAAACATTAATATTTTTTAATTTTGATGAAAATACAGGATATTTATAAGCTAATTTGGAAAAAGTAGAGTCTTTGCAATAATAGGTCTTTCCTATGAACAACATGGTATATTTCCACATCAAAGACTCTCCTTTTAACTCCTTCAGTGAAGTTTAAAATGTTTCCCATACAGTTTTTATATATATTTGCTGGCTAACACCCAGTTTATGTTTGGTATTGAATTAAGATTTTTTATCATGTTTTCAAACTAATGATTTCTAATTAGTTAGTGTTTACACATTTCCACATAACGAATATATTATACCGGTGTAATAGCTTATAGAAATTTTCAGATAGCAATGCAGATCATTGGTCAATGATAACTTTCTCTCCTTTCTTTTGATCATCATGTTTCTTTCTTTTTAAGATAAAAGAATATTTGTGGGAATGCAAGCTGGTGCAACCACTCTGGAAAACAGTATGGAGTTCCTCAAAAAACTGAAAATAGAACTACCCTACGACCCAGCAAATGCACTACTCGGCATTTATCCAAGGGATACAGGTGTGCTGTTTCAAACGGACACATGCACCCCCATGTTTATAGCAGCACTATCAACAATAGCCAAAGTATGGAAAGAGCCCAAATGTCCATCGATGGATGAACAGATAAAGAAGATGTGGTATATGTATACAATGGAGTATTACTCAGCAATCAAAAAGAATGAAATCTTGCCATTTGCAACTACGTGGATGGAACTGGAGGGTATTATGCTAAGCAAAATTAGTTAGAGAAAGACAAAAATCATATGACTTCACTCATATGAGGACTTTAAGAGACAAAACAGATGAACATAAGGGAAGGGAAACAAAAATAATATAAAAACAAGGAGGGGGACAAAACAGAAGAGACTCATAAATATGGAGAACAAACTGAGGGTTGCTGGAGGGGTTGTGGGAGGGGGGAGGGGCTAAATGGGTAGGGGCTTTAAGGAATCTACTCCTGAAATCATTGCTTGACTATATGCTAACTAATTTGGATGTAAATTTTAAAAAATTAAAAATAAAATTAAAAAAATAAAGAAAGAATAAAAACAATGTAAAACAAGGGACCAGCAATAGAAGAAGGAATAAGGATGAGAAGGAACACAGATTGCTCTACTGGGTACCACCAAACCCAGTAATGAAGGGGCTGTGCTCATCTTGGAAAATGTTCTTCCAGGAAGCTTCAGTAGTTCTGTTATTTTGGGTAACTAATTTTCTACAAAAATTAGTGAGTATGACCTCACCAAGAAATACAAGACCAGAAATGAAAACTCAATCCACATCTTTTACTGCAAATAACTAAGTCAAAGAAGGAAGCATATTGAGATTTCAAAATGAGATTCCAAATTGGCAAAATTGTACTTTATCTCATAACCAGATGATATAGACTTGTAAAGGCATGTGCTGCATAATTTTTTACTTACTCCATTAAGACCAACATTTCATACAAATGATAATATTAATTCAACCATTCTGTCTTTATGCCAATATCATTTTTAAAAAGTCTATCTGGGGGCGCCTGGGTGGCGCAGTCGGTTAAGCGTCCGACTTCAGCCAGGTCACGATCTCGCGGTCCGTGAGTTCGAGCCCCACGTCGGGCTCTGGGCTGATGGCTCAGAGCCTGGAGCCTGTTTCCGATTCTGTGTCTCCCTCTCTCTCTGCCCCTCGCCCGTTCATGCTCTGTCTCTCTCTGTCCCAAAAATAAATAAACGTTGAAAAAAAAAAATTTTAAAAAGTCTATCTGAGGTTGAAGTTAAAAAAAATAGATATTAATGAAAAAATGAATGGCAATTATATTCAGATACATTTGAAAAATTAATACATTAATTTATACTGTGCTTATAACTGAAATTATTTTGCTTTCATTATTTTATACAGTTTTCATAAACATGTTTGTGCAATTCACAGAAAAAATAAATAAATAAAATACTCAGAAGATTGTACACTACATGTTAACTAACCAGAATCTAAATAAAAACTTGAAACTAAAAATAAACAAAAAAACAAAAAAAATTTAAAAAATTTTGAAAGAAAAAATAAATAAAATAAAATAAAATACTCAGAACACAGAGGTGGGAATGGGAGGAGGAAAAACTAAATAAAAGTGGTCAAAAGATACAAACTCCTAATTATAATATACATAAATACTAGGGATGTAATGTACAATCTGATGACTGTAGTTAATACTGCTGTATGGTATATTTGAAAGTTTTTAAGAGAGTAGAACCTAAAAATTCTTGTCATTAGGAAAAAAATCTTTTTAAATATTTTTCTTTCTTTTTCTATCTATATGATGAGTATTAATTAAACTTATTGTGGGAATCATTTCATAATATGTGTAAGTCAAATCATTATGCTATACATCTTAAGCTCATATAGTGCTATGTCAATTATATCTCAATAAACTATATAAAAAGAAAAAAGATAAAAGAATATTTGTAAATATAAGCATCATTTTCTTGTTCTGACTGTAATAGAAATGCCATTAACTATAATGATGACTATTACTGGTTTGGGACATACTTTATAATATTAAGGAAGAATCTATATAATTTATTAGGAGTTTTTGTGAATCAATAGCTATTCACATTTTACCTATTGATGGGATGAATTATATAAACAGACTACCACATATTTAACCACCCATGAATTCCAGGAATAAATCCTCAGTCGCAACATATTATTGTTAACTGTTATATTTTTATTGCGTTTTTATCTCTCTGCATAAATAAATTTGGCCTACGTATTTTTTTCTTTGAGTAATTTTTGTCAGGTAACAAGATTTTGCCATCTTTGTAACACAAACAGAGATTTTTCTATTTTTTTATATCCTTAGGAACATTTTAAAAACTAATGGATTTAATGTGTCCTTAAGGAATTAAAAAACAGGTTGCTTATGCAATCACCTCGGCTTGATGTCTTTTTTAATGTACTTGTTTAAATTTAAAAAATCTTAAAATCTTATTAATCATTCAAAAGTTTCCTCTTTTTTCCTTGAATCAAGAAAGTATGTATTTACATTTGTATTTATTTCCTTGACAATCACCCAATTTATTAAAATATTGTATTAGTACACATTAAAGCTTTTACACCTCTCCATAAGATATACTGCTGGTTACCTATCAATATCCATTGCTTCCTCTCCTTTATTATATTTTGTTAGGCGTAGCATTGTACTCAGCTAAAAATGCTTAATCTCCCAGTCTCCTTTGCGATTAGGATTAGCCTTGCCACGCATTTCTGGTCAATGAAAAGCCAATGGAGAGTGCTCCCTTTCCAAATCAAAACATACAACCTCATAAAGATAAAGCTTTTAACTTTCTCCCTCCTTCCTGCCTGGACTGCCAATACAATGCCCAGATGTGCACCCACAAACTTGTGACCATGAGGGTGATAGCCACAGAGAAAGAATAGCAAAATAGGAAGTTATAAGAAGTCCCAGTGCTTTGTTCCTTTCAGTTCTATTAAGACATGATTGACATACAGCACTGTGTAAATTTAGGGCATACAGCATAATGACTTTACTCACATATATAGGGAAAGAACCATCACAGTAAGTTTGGTTAACATCCATCATCTCCTATACATACAAAAAGGTAAAAAGCAAGAGAAAAACTTATTTTTTCCTTGTGATGAGAACTTTTAGGATCTACTCTCTTAGTAACTTTTAATGTACCATACAGCAGTGTTAACTATAATTTTCTGTTGTACATGACATCCCCAGTGCTTATTTATCTTATAAAGGGAAGTTTGTACCTTATGACCACCTTCATCCAATTACCCCATGCCCCACCTCCTGCCTCTGGTAGCCATAAACTTGGTCTCTTTTTTTATAAGTGAGATCATGCAGTATTTGTCTTTCTCTGTCTCAGTTCACTTAGCATAATGCTCTCAAGGTCAATCCATGTTGTCACAAATGTTAGAATTTCCTTCTTTTTCATGCATGTGGTAGGCCACGCAGTTCTCGTGTTTGATGTAGTCGTGAGCTGACTTTACAGCTCTGGACTTCTTCTTTCTAGGGCTCTTGTTGCATGGGGAAAATATAATTCTTACTTATTCTATAGAAGACATGATTATTTGCATCAAATACAGTTCTAAAAGATGTACTCTCTACTGGTAGCTCAGAACTGACTTTTATAAAGTGTATGCAAAATGCCCCCTATTGCCCCCATATCCGCACTTTATATGTTTATCATGTAAAATCTCCACAACTGTCCTATGAAGTAGATGTTAATATTCTCCTAACTTTATGACAGAAGGAACAGATAGCTAATAGCTCACAGTGATAAAATTTAAAGGCAGCAAATGTAACTTCAAATCCCAAACTCAACAATTCTGTATATAAAGCTGTCAGCACAATATCTGGTCCATATAAGTGTTCAATGAGTGGGTGAAGTTGTTGATATTAATATACTGTAATCATGTTATCATTAGATTTACAACAACAGAGATTTCTGTCTTTTGGTATCCCTATCAGTCTTGCTAGAGGTTCATCTATTAATTGGACATTTTCAGAAAATAGCTTTTGGAATATTTTTATCAGTTCAACTCTGTTTCTATTTTATAATTCATTAATTTTTGCTCCCACATTTTTAATCCCTGCTATTCCTTTAAGTTATTTTTGTATTTTTATATGGTTTCAAATTTATTTACTCAATTTTAAGGGTATTTTATAATGAAGCTAGTAAGGGCAACACACTTTCTTCTTTGCTTTTAATTTTTTTAATGTTTATTCATTTTTGAGAAAGAGACAGAGTGTGAGTGGGAGAGGGGAAAAGAGAGACTGAGACATAGAATCTGAAGCAGGCTCCAGACTCTGAGCTGTCAGCACAGAGCCCAACATGGGGCCCAAACTCATGGACCATGAGATCATGACCTGAGCCAAGAAGCTTAATCGACTGAGACACCCAGGAGCCCCATTTTCTTCTAAAGTATGTTTTGGATATCATATATATCCAATGAGAAATTCAATTCTCTTTTTTTTTCTTTTTGACTTAATAATGATTAGGAGAAACCAAGTAAAGCTGATTTTTTTGATGGTCAAGTTGTAGTTTTCGTTGGAATTAAATCTTGGTTACTAATTTTCGTTTTAACTAGATTATGAAAAAAATGTTTATTCTTTGGGGAATTTATTAAGATATTTCTTTCTGGCCTCACAAATTATCAATTTTTATGAAAGCCCAAATGATGTAGAGAGAGGCCCATTTCCTTTTGTCAGTTACAAAGTTCCACACATATCTATTAAATTAACCTTACCAATAGTATTCCTTGATCCTCTATGTATTTACTTGATCACATAAAGTGGGAAAGACAGTCAAAATCTCTGACTAAAATGTTTCCATCATTTCTTCCTTGCATTTTGATAATTTTACTTTGTATGTTTTGAGAATAGATTATTCAGCACATAAAGATTAATGTTATAGTTATCATTGTGTATTGTGCGCTTTCGCAATATAAAGGGGTTCTCTTTATTCTGTGTGATTATTTTAGCCTTTGTCTGATTTTAATGGACCTTTTCATTGTCCCACAAATAAGTTCTGTACCCCTTAGGAATCACTCCCCACTTCCTGGTCTCCCCATCCCCTAGAAATCATAATATATCTTCTGTCCCTATGAGTTTGTTTATTCTGCACATTTCATACAAATAAAATCATACAATAGGTGGCCCTTGCTCCCGGCTTCTTTCACGAAGCATAATGCTCATTTTAATATTTCAAGCAGCCCTGATTTCTTTTTTGTTCATTTCTTTTCATTTGCCTGATTCGATTTGAGTCTTTTGTTTTTAATGCATTCATTTTTGTTCTTATAAATATTATGTTTCTTCTTACTCTGGTCCTCTTGTTCTGTGTTTTCTGTTTTTAAGCATCTTCTGCTATTTGTTTGCTTTTTTCTTTTCTACACAGACAGCGTTTGTCTTCTTTTTGGTCCACTTCTTTCCAAAGGTGTTTTTCTTATTTTTAATTCAATTAGTGATTGTTCAGAATATCTTAATTTCTATTTATCTAATTGTCAGAATGACAAGTGATACAGAAACCTATTTAAGTCTTCTTATTTGAGAAATCTTCCCTCCACCAGTTTCAGTCTTTATAAATATTATGTCAGATTTTAAGTCCGGGTTTTCATTACGTTATAGGCATACTTCAGAGATACTGCACCTTTGGTTCCAGACCATCACAATAAAGTGAATATCTCAATAAAGCAAGTCAAGTGAACTTTTTGGTTTCCCCGTGCATATAAATGTTTACACTCTACAGAAGTCTACTAAGTGTGCAAATAGCGTTGCCTAAAACAAACAAAAAAAAAATACATAACTTATTTTAAAAATACTTTATTGTTACAAAACGCTAACCATCATCTGAGCTTTCAGTGCATAATAATTGCTCACCAGATCACCATAACAGATATAATAATAATGAAAAGGTTGGAAATGCTGCAAGAATTATCAAAATGTGGCACAGAGACCTAACGTGGCACAAAGACAGATAGAATTGTCAATGCACGCAGGCTACAAGCTTTTAATTTGTTTTTAAAAACCCAGTCTCAGGGCATCTGGATGGCTCAGTGGGTTGAGCAACCAACTTCAGCTCAGGTCTTGATCTCACGGTTCGTGAGTTCGGGCCCGCGTTGGGCTCTGTGCTGACAGCTCCGGGCCTGGATCCTGCTTCCAATTCTGTGTCTCCCTCTCTCTCTGTCGCTCCCCTACATGCGCTCTGCCTCTCAAAAATAAAGAAAACTAATTTTTTAAAAATTAAATAAATAAATAAATAAAAACCCAGTCTCTGTGAAGTAAAATAAATGGAAGCACGACAAAATGAGATATGCCTGTATCACTGTTGAATTTTTCATCGATCTTTTAGGAGCAGGGTTTTACACCTTACGCTAGATTACATTTTTGGGTTTTTTTACAATCTTACATTATCCAAAATTGCTCCGAGATATGGTGTGTGTTCACATCGTGATCACTCTCCTGATGAATTTTCACCCACTGCACTTGGCAAGAATACATCTTCAAAGTCATAAATTACCTTGCCATTTGAAAATATGTGTGGGCCTTTCTGCCTCAGCATTGGGTACGTTTTCTCCTAACTTTTTATACCATGGCAGAGGAATTTGAGTCAGATTGGTCTGAGCTGATTGTCTTAAAATATTCATTTTTTATTAAGATATAATTAACATACCACAAAATTGCACCATTTCAAGTAATAAATCAGTAGTTTTTAGTGTAGTCACAAGGTTGTACAACCCTCACTACTATCTAATCCCAAAGCCTTTTCATTGTCCCGAAGATAAACGCTGTACCCATTAGGAATATTTCCCTTCTTCCTCCTTCTCCTCATCCCCTGGAAATCATAATATATCTCCTGTCTCTATGAATTTGTTTTTTCTGAACATTTCATATAAATAAAATCATGCAATAGGTGGCCCTTGTGCCTGGCTTCTTTCTTTTCTTTCTTTCTTTTTTTTAATGTTTATTTTTGAGAGACAGACAGAACTTGATGGGGGAGAGGCAGAGAGAGAGAGAGAGGGAGACACAGAATCTGAAGCAGGCTCCAGGTTCCGAGCTGTCAGCACAGAGCCTGATGCACAGCTCAATCCCACCAACTGCAAGATCATGACCTGAACCAAAGTCAGATGCTCAACCGACAGAGTCACCTGGGTGGCCCCCCCTTTTTTAAATTTCTTTTACTGTGGCTTCTTTCACTAAGCATAATGCTTACAAGGTTTATCCATGCTGTAGCACATATCAGTGTTTCGTGTCTTTTTATGACTGAATAATCCATTTTATGGCATTAATACATTTTGTTTATCCATTCATCATTTGATGAACATTTGTGGCATTTCCACTGTTTGACTCTTATAAATAATGCTGCTATGAATATTCATATATAAGTTTTTGTGTAATCATGTACTTTCACATTTCTTGGATATACACCTAGGAATAGAATTTGCTGGGTCATGTGGTATCTCGTGTTTAAAGTTAAAGAATGGCCAGACTGTTTTCCAAAATGTCTGCACCATTTTACACTGCAACCAGCAAGGTATGAATGCTTTTCACTTTCTCATCCACATGTGTCAATTTCTGTATATTTATTTATTTGTATGTTCTTCCAGTCATTCTAGTGGGTGTGGAGGGATGGTTCACTGTGGTCTTGATTTACATTTGCCAAATGAAATTAAGCATCTTTTCAAGTCCTTAATGATCATCTGTACATCTTCTTTGCAGAGATTCAAAACCTTTGTCCATTATTTAATTGGATTATTAGCTTTTATCGTTGTTCTAAGAGTTATTTGTATATTTGTATACTAAATCCTTATCAGATACATGATTTCCAAATATTTTATCTCATTCTGTCCTTCCTTGGTAGTGTCCTTTGATGTGTAAGTTTTTTATTTTGATGAAGTCTGGCTGATTTATTTATCCTTTGACTGTGTTTTGATGTCCTATCTAAGAAACTATTGCCCAGTTTAAGATCGAGAAGATATGCATGTAAGTTTTCTTTTAAAAACATTATAATTTTAGCTTTTGTATTTAGGTCATTGATCCATTCAGAGTCAATTTTTGTATATGGTGGGAGATAGGCATACAAAACACATATGTGGATACCCACTTGTCACAGAACCATTTTTTGTAAAGACTGTGCTTTCCAAGTTGAATACTCTTGGCGCCCTTGTTGAAAATCAGCTGGCCACATGTGAGGGTTTATTTCTGGACTCTAAACACTATTCCATTGAACTATTTTTGTTTATTCTTATGCCCGTATCATATTGTCTTCATTATCCTCACTTTGTACTCGGTTTTGAAATCAGTAAATTGAATCCTCCAGCTTTGTTCTTCTTTCTCAATTTTATTTATTTATTTATTTATTCGTTCATTCATTCATTCATTCATTTGGCTATCCAGTGCCTCTTGCAATTCCACATGAATGTTAGGATCAGCCTATCTGTTGCTTTCTTTCTTTCTTTCTTTCCTTCTTTCTTTCTTTCTTTCTTTGTTTTAAGAAGAAAAAAAGCAGTAAAAATTTCGATACTGATAATTCTGCAGATGAATTTAGGGTATGCTGCCATCTGAACAATATTAAGTCTTCCGATCCATGAACAAAGGCTGTGTTTCCATTTATTTCATGTCTTTCAGCAATTGTTAAAGTATCTTTAATGTCTTCCAATGCTTTACAGGTTTCAAAGTATAAGGCTTGTACTTCCTTGACTACATTTATTGCTGAGTACCTTTGTCTTTTTGGTGCCATTACAAATGGGATTGTTTTCTTAATTTATGGATAATCCATGGCTAGGATATAAAATTACAAATGAATTTTGTATAATGATTATATATCCTGCAACTTTCCAAAGGCATTTCTTATGCCTAGTAGTTTCTCACGGATTTTTATGGCTTTCTATATTTTCATGGCTTTCTCTATATATTTTATGGCTTTCTATAGGTCATGTCATCTGGAAATAGAAATAATTTTACTTCTTCCTTTCCAATCTGGGTAACTTTATTTCTTTTTTTGCCATGTACCTCTGACTAGAATTTCCAGTACAATGTTGAATAGAAGTAATGAGAGTGGACATCCTTGTCTTGTTCCTGACCTCAGGGGGAAAGTTTTTCAGTCTTTCATCAGTAAGTATTATGTTAGCTATGGGTTTTTGTTTTTGTTTTTGTTTTTTTTCATAGATGCTCTTTATCAGGTTGTGCAAGTTCCATTCTATTCCTAGGCTTTTGAATGTTTTTTTTTTTAATCATGAAAGAATGTTGGATTTTGTCGAATATTTTTCTGCGTTTATTGAGATAATCATGAAATTGGTGTACTACATTAACTGATGTTCATATATTGAACCAACTTTGCATTCTTGGAATAAATTCTACTTTGCCATGGTATATAATCCTTTTCATAGGCTACTGGAGTTTGTTTGTTAGTATTTTTGAAGATGATCTTTCTGAGTTTAGTTTAAATATTCCAAGGCTCTTTATAGCAGAGTGTGTAAGACCCAAGACTAAGGATTTGGTTCATGTCCTTGACCCTGTCACTTAATTACTGTGAAAATTTAGTTCCTATTTTCTCCAAACCTCATTGCCCCCATCTGTAAAGTGACGGCAATAACAGTATCTATGGCACAGAGATATTTTAAGGAAAAATAAATTAAGTTTCCAAAGCACTTAGACCAAGTCCATTATATGTGATTAATGCTAGCTACTACTTTATCATTCTTTTTTTCCCTGAGTTTTTTTTTTTTTTCTTAAACAAAGTGATGTAACATTTTACTCCAGTCTGTGGACGAGTCTCCTTTACATTTATTTTGCCTATAGCACGGCAAATATACATATATGCTTTTCTTCAGCTAAATAAAGTTACTTATTATGTTTCTCATTGTTACTTCTGTTGCTTCTGGGCCACTCTCTTTCAAACGTTCATTTTACATTGGCCTTTCTGTTTCATCATCCTGTCTTTTATTCTCAACCTATTCTCATCATATGTTATTCAATTCCTGATTCTTCCTCAGTAAAAATCTTTATCGTGACATACTTCTACTTCCTTAGTTCCATGTCATTTTCACTACAAAATTAAAGTATAAGAAATAATTATTCTCATTTTATTGATGAGACATTAAGTAATTTGTCTTGCATTGAAGTTAGTCACTGATCTAAGGAAACAATATAAGTCCTTCTAACTTTTAAATAAAAGTATTTTTTCCACTTGGGCTTCCACATTTTGGACTCTTTCCCAGTTTTTCATTGAGTCCAATATAATAATGTAACATTTAACGCAATTGAACTCTTTTGGTAAGTAAATAGAAAAAGAAAATGTAAAGCATTGTTCAAATACTACACAAGGTCAAAAGAGGAAAGCAGAGTCATTTTTAATAACTACATGGAAAATTTGAGTTGGATTATAGTATCAAATAGCATAGATAGAAATGAATAGCAGTTCATAGAGTAGACCCACAGCTTAGAGAAAAGATATTTGAAATCTTTCCTTTTTGTGTATAAATCACACATATAAGTTCAATAGTTAATGGACTACAATACACATGAACTAATTCATTTTCTAATTTCCTAATAATTCATTTTCTACATACTTTAACATATCTTTAACCTAGTTTAGATTTATTTTTAATTTAGCTTTCAAAAATTACTAACATGTTTTAACTGCCAATCTGCTAATGTCAAGATTTATGTCAAGAATTATGGACCTAATTTCTGTATTCATGTATCATTATTGTCATTTTTTTTACATTTTTCATTTTTGTTTATGATGATAAACTTATAATTATGGATTAAGTTAGAGATGAAAATTCAACATCTTTGTTGTAACAGTCTTTTTTTCCTTTCTGAAATTATAGTATACAAAAATAAATAACATGGCCACAAAATTTTTTCAACATTTTTACACACATGAAAACTTTTTGGCTCTTTCATCATATGGTGTTTGTTAATCATCCACTTATTCAACAAGCATTTTGGGGTCTCTTAATTCATTCCAGCTCCTTTGCTTGGTATAAGGCAGCATCTTCAATTTCATAATAGAATGGAAGGAATGTTGTGTCAACTCTGCCTTGGGTGTTGGAGATGAAACTACGGTATAAGTACTATTTCTACCTAGTAATGGAGGTCGGGTAGAAGCTTGACAGGTGTAGAAGGATAGAAAGTAAGCTTTTCTGTTACATTATTTTATTTTTGAAAATTAAAAAAGTCGGGGCGCCTGGGTGGCGCAGTGGGTTAAGCGTCCGACTTCAGCCAGGTCACGATCTCACGGTCCGTGAGTTCGAGCCCCGCGTCGGGCTCTGGGCTGATGGCTCGGAGCCTGGAGCCTGCTTCCGATTCTGTGTCTCCCTCTCTCTCTGCCCCTACCCCGTTCGTGCTCTGTCTCTCTCTGTCCCAAAAATAAAATAAACGTTGAAAAAAAAAATTTTTTTTAAATAAAAAAAAAAAAAAAGAAAATTAAAAAAGTCTCCAAAATTTCTCAGACTAGAAACTCTATGTTTACTATTTTGAGAAATATTAGAGCCCCAACACATAGCATGGCCTGAACCCTAGGCAGAAAATGCAGAGGTAAATAATAATTATCTGGGGTTTTTTGTTGTTTTTGTTGTTCCTGCACTATCTTGATTGGTCCTGGAAAAAAGAGCTGATTCTCATTTTATAATTTGAAAAAAATAACTTGTGATAGTTTTTATAACTATTTTATCAACTAGCAGAAATTATCTACAAAGATAGGTGAGTCAGGAAAAAGTTAAACGACTGGCAAGAGTATTCTAAGACTGTCGGTAAATAGTGACTAAGATCAGACCAGTAACACCCTGAACACCAAATTTGGGATCTAAATCCAGCTGTGACAGTCTATAACATAAAACCAACATTTTGGGTCTTGAGTTCCACATCTACAAAATAAAAGAGGTGTATCTCTCTGGTGTTCTATAACACAAAACTCCCATTATTTAAAAAGTCATTAACATTAAAATGAACTAAGATTCAGATTTCAGGTAACTTCAGTTCTGTGGAACATCCTGACTTATAAATAGATAAAGAATGGTCCCCTGATGGTCAAAGTATTTTTCAAAAGCAATTGCAATTTAAATAGACCTCCCACATGCTATATTATCTGATTTCTCAACCGACAACAAATTATAAAACTGGGAGTAGTCTGGGGAAGAAAGAATTACAAGAGTTACAAGAATTATCTTTCTTACCGCAAGAAGTGATAGTTGAAGTAAACACAATTAAAGTTAAACTAAACAGATAACTGGTGGCCTCCCTAAACTGCATGCTGCAGAACTCACACTGAAAATCAACTCTGTGGGAACACTTTGACAACTCCAGGTATACTAGATTCCATACGACACACAATTCTTGCTGAAATGATCTCATAATCAAATATAATAAATCAGAAGAAGAAAAAGAATGTATAAACAAGCTATATTTCCTAGGATGTGATAATTATTATAAAATAAGCTTATTCTTCTTAAGTGAATAAGGATACAAAAGAAGTGATAGAACCATAATACAAAGACCAAGAATTACAAAAAGGAAGAGGACAGTTGAGAAAAGAAATAAACAGAACTTTTATAAATCAAAATGAGTAGCCAGAGAGACAATTGGTGAACTGAATAATTGATCTGAAATAATAACCTGAAATGCAGATCAGATTAACAACAACAACAAAAATGTAGAAAATGAGAAAGAAAAAAATAAGATTGAGAGATAGGATGTGTCCAATAGAATAACGAACAGAACAAGAAAGAAAACGGGGAGGCAATATTTTAAAATATGGCTAAAGATTTTACAATATTAAAGAAAAGTAAGAGTGTCTTAGATTATAGAAAATGGTAAGTACTAAACAAAATAAATATAATTACATCTAACTATGTGATAGTGAGGGGAAAAAACATTTAAAAAAAGAAAAATTTCTTACAGCAACTAAATACAAATTACTAATATATAAAGAAAATCACTAGGCAGACAGGAAACATCTCATTAGCAACAATTAATGATAACATATGATGGAATTGGGTGCCTGGGGGGCTCAGTTGTTTGGGCTTCGGACTCTTGATTTCAGCTCAGATCATGATCTCACAGTTCGTGAGTTTAAGCCCCGTGTTGGCCTCTTCACTGGCAGTTTGGAGCCTGCTTACGATGCTCTCTCTTTCTCCCCTTCTCTAGCTTGCTCACTTTCTCTCTCAAATAAATAAACTTTTAAAAAATATATCATGGCATAAAATGATGTAAAGTGCTTAGGCAAAATAATTGAAAAGCTAGAATTTACACTCACCTAAAATATCCTTCAAGAGTGGTAGACAGATAAATATTTTCAAAAAATTGAACACTTAGAATATGTCACTCTGGCCAAAACACAAACAAAAAAGCAAAGATGATAGATGATGATAGATAGATTAAATAGATACATAAAAATAAACCTACTAGTAATTGAAAGGTAACTGAAAAAAGAAATTGAAGAAAATTGAAACTAGAAGGGAAGAAGTGATGGTGTAGGGAGCAAGGAAGACTTCCATTTCCAACCAGAATGGATTAATAAGGGAAGGATTTACCCTCCCCCTTAAAAACTAAATAACCAGAAAACATGTGTGACACAGTTTTTAAACGTTGGATGACAAGGAAACAAAGGAGGTAAATCTAACAAGTTTTCCAGCGGTCTGGAGAGAATTTCCAAGCACACACACAGTGGGTAGAAGCCCAAACAGCACGCCATGACCTAGCTTAGTTGAGGAGACAGTGTGCAGAGTTTAGGGAGATAGAGGGCTAGGATTTGAGGCCAAATGTCAAGGAAGGAAAGAGAAAGAACTCCTCTGGAGGTCTGCAGAAGGAACCCCTAAAGATTTTGGCTAAGAACTGATACAGATAAGTGTAAGGATGCTATGCA
Organism: Puma concolor; assembly: GCF_028749965.1. Lineage (NCBI taxonomy): Eukaryota > Metazoa > Chordata > Mammalia > Carnivora > Felidae > Puma > Puma concolor. Next base: position 20,466,122 of record NC_141671.1, read on the forward strand.
AGACCAGGAAATATCCCAGCTGTAAGAAGTAGGAAGAACGGGATACCTGGGTGGTTCAGTCTTAGGTTAAGCGCCCAACTTCGGCTGGGGTCATGATCTCACGGTTTGTGGATTCGAAACCTGTATCCGGCTCCATGCTGACAGCTTAGAGCTTGCTTCATATTCTGTGTCTCCCTCTCTGTCATCTCCAACCCCGTTCATGCTCTGTCTTTCAAAAAATAAATAGACATTTAAAAAAAAAAAAGTAGGAAGAACAATCCCTTTAAGCTCAAAGAAAGCTTGGAATGGTTCATTTTTTCAGTAGCCAATGTGGAAAGACATCCCAATACACAGAGCATTCAGTATATGTGCTGCCAAAGCAAGCACCCAAAGCACAGAGCATTCAGCAGAGTCCTAAAGAGCATATTGTTTTAGGAGTGAGGTCAAATTAGCATCAGACCAAAGACTTCTCTGGACCAAACACAACAAAGCTTAAAAGTAAACCTAGAAATAATAAAACTCTTTCACATGACTTAATTTCACCCTAAAACAAATCCCAGTAGCATTGAATGAAAAATTTAAAAAATCAACACCAACTAACACAAAATTCATTTCACCCAATATCTAATCAACAATTATCAGGCATGCTTTCTGCTTCTGTGGCAAGATAGAAGAGAAACTCCTCCCTATTCCTCCAGTTAAAAAATCCTGAACATTGCACATAAAACAAACATAAGAAGATTTGAAATGTCGAGAGAGAAGGCAGACCAAGTTGGGGTCCAAGGAACAACGCATCAATGACTTCCCTAGGTTTTCATTTGGCTTAACATATCCAGACTGGCTGCTGGAGGATCCGGCAAACCAGAAATGCCAACAGACGCAAATAAAAAACAACAAAGCTCCAAGAAAATTCTGCTTTTTTTCTCTAGCCAAAGGATCAGGAAAGTGAGACCTTAGCAAGAATACTTTTATGCAAACACCAATCTGTTCCAACTAAACTCTACAGCGAAAAACCTCACTTCCACACCTTCCCTCAACAAATGCTGCGTTTTCACTTGACTGTAATAAGGTCAAGTTGCTGTAGAGTTTCTGATTGAGGACACAAAAATTTCATCACTGTCCCGTACTATTTCCTCATAATACGTAGAGACCATATTGAGGACAGAATTATTTAGGTAAAATTATTTACATTCCTTTTTCTTATTTAAAATGATGTGAGTACAACATGTGAGAGAAAAAATATAGATACAAATGAGGCATTCTAATATGAATCTAATATTTTAACATCAATTTTGGTCTAGGTTAATGATTCCTACCTTCTCAGAGTTAGAACATGCCTCATCCTTTTTTTGAGTCTCATGATGTTTTAAAAATTAGATTCTATTAAAATCAATTTATTTTAATTTTTTAGTTATGCATGTAAAGAAGTAGGAAAATGACACATAAACAGAAGAAAATAAAACCAATTAAATATGACACAGTTGATATGATAGAATAGCATAGAATTAGTCTATGTGCTCAATGTGTACAAGAAGGTATAGGTATCCACAACATGATGAAGAGGGAAATGAAGGATTTTAAGAAAGACACAAGTAGACTCTCTTGAGATGAGTAATACAATATCTCAAATGGAAAATCCCTTAGGATGGAATTAACAGCAGACTATACACTGGAGAAGAAAACATTATTGAACTTGGATATATAGCAATAGAAACTACCCAAAGTAAAACGTAGAGGAAAAAAGAATTAAATTAATATAGCATCAGTGATCCACGGAGCAGATCTAGCAGCACTACATATGTAAAAATAGAATCCCATAAAACACAAGGGAGCAGATGATATTTTTGAGAAACAGGGAATGAAAATTTTCCAAATGTTATTAAAACTAAAAACCAACATGTTCAAGAATTTCATGAAACTCAAGCAGAAGAAATGTGATAAAGAGTATGCCAAAGTGCATCATAATCAAATTTCTAAAAAAACAGTGATAAAGAAAAAAATACTAAAACCAGTTAGAGAAAAAGGATGCATTACATAAGAGGAAGTATTGAAAGAATGAGAATAGACTTCTTGTCAGAAACTATGTAAGTCAAAAGACAATGAAGAGACAACTTTAAAGTATAAAGAGAAAAACTGTCAGCTAAGAGATCTATGCACATCCAATATAATTTTCAAAAATAAAAATGAAAGGAATAATTTTTCAGACTAACAGCAGATGAGTGAAATCAGCAGCATCAGTACTGCGCTACAAAAAAAATGTTAATTTCTTCAGGCAAAAATAAACTGAATTTGGATCTCAACAAAGGAATAGACAGAAGAAATGGTAAATATGTAGTAAATATAGAAGGTATTTCCTTTATTGACTAATCTAGTTAAAAGATAATTGGTACTTTAATGGGAAACCTAAAAATAAATTGTGAGATTTATACTATGTAGAAATAACATGTATAACAATATTGCAAAGGACTAGAGTATAAATGGTAGTATACTGTTGTAAGATTCTTAGAAAATGTGAAGTGATGTAATACATTTAAAGGTATACTGGAGTAAGTTAAAATATATACTGTTAACTCAACTGAAAATTGAATCATAAAAAAATAATCTACTAATTCAAAATAAGGCAAGAAACAGGGGAAGGAGAGCAAAAAAGAGATCACATAGAAAACAGAAAGAAGGTAAATTTAAACCTAACCAATGATGATCACATAAATATAAGTGGTCTAAATATTCAACATAAAGGACACAGATTATGAGATTAGATTGCTAAAACCAAACTCTATTTATATGATATTTAGAAGAAAGACACTTTAATTATAAAGATACAGATACATAATACAAATATAGAAGCTTAAATAAGCTTCCCTGTTTATCGGTACTTTGTGCGAATTATCAAACCCTGATATCAGGAGGGTACTATATCCCAAGGGCAATAGAAACTTCATGTTTGGAATTCTCCCAGACTTTGCCCTTCCATCCCTTTCTTTGGCTTATTTAATGTACCCATTTCCTTTATAAAACCACAACTGTGAATATAATAGCTTACAATGAGTTATAGGAGTTCTAGTAATTATCAAACCTGAAGTTGACTTAGGGAACCCCCTTGAATTTGCAGTTGGTGTTGGAAACCTTGGGAAGACTTGGAAGTATAAAGGAGTGTACCCTCAAACCTTGAAGTCTGGCAACTCCAGGTAACAACACAGAAGAAAGGTACAGACCAATATCCCTGTTGAATATATAGGCAAAATCTACACAACTTTAGCTAATAATTTTAAATATATATGGTCAATTGATTTTCAATAAAGGCACCAAGGCAAATCAGTGGAAAGAGAAAAGTTTTTTCAACGTGAGATCCTGGAATGATTAGAAGCCATATACATAAATATATAAACAAATATCAACCATTACCTCTCAGAAGAGAACTCATATTGTATCATATAACCTAATATGAAAGTTAAAATTACAGAAAGTCTAGACAAAAACATGGGGAGGAATCTTGGCAAATTTAGCAAAGATTTCTTAGAATGAAAGACAGAAAAGCATAAACCTACAAAACTGATACATTGGACTTTATCAAAGTTAAACTCATCTGCTCTTCTAAAGATAACAAATTAAAAGACAAGCCACACACTGAGAGAAAATACATATAAACCATTATATATAGAAGGTTCATATCCAGAATATTAAAAAAAACAATTACAATTCAATAATAAAAAGCTAAACAATGCATTTCAAACTTTAGGCAATAAATTTGAACTGACACTTCACAAAAGTGAATATATGGATGGTAAATAAACACATAAAAATGCTGTTAATCATTAGAGAAATGCAAATAAAAACAATTTAATGCCATTACACACACATTAGAATGGTTAAAATTTTAACTCTGACAATACCAAGCATTGATAAGAACATTGATCATCTGGAACTCTCATTCATACCATTATAGGAATGAAAAATTGTCCAATTATTTTGGAAAATAGTAAGACAATTTCTTATAAATGTAAACATCACTTGCTAGACATGCTAATTATCAATGTACTGTCTTAATTTCAAATTCATCCTCAGTCAGTAGAAGGCACAAGAGAGACATTGCTGGAACAAAGGGGTTCTCTTCTTTGTTCTGGTCTGCTTTTTTTATTTTCTCTTGTTCTTGCTAAACAACACATCAGCAGCAACTATCCTGGGGGGTATCCAGTGGTGTATGCCCCAGGAGCATGCCCAGAACTTTCAACCCCTTAGCAACAACTTGGACCAAACTGCTGCCTGGGTATGGCCTTCTTGATGTGGACACGATGTTCTGAAGACCTCTTGCTCACAACTGCAACCCTACTGCCTCCGTGCACCTGCTCCACGTATTCAGCTCACATATACCCCAGAGCATTATTTCCTAAATGATTGTCAACTATGGACCAGTTCTGACCACAATAGCCTAGTGAACGCCTTCACCATCCAGTAGGCCACAATAACACCTTGCCGAATGAAGTCTAACTCCAACTTTGGTGAAGGCTCCCGTCTTTCAACTTTATCATTCTGTGTGTGTTCACCCTCAGTCCTAGAGTACCCTTTAGAGTTCCCTTTACATCTATATAGTTACTCTCCCATTAGAGCTCAATAATTCTTTATACTTCCACAGCTTAAATTACTATGTGGTTTCTTCTTCTGATTGAACCCTGGCTGATATGCCATATGACTAGTTCACCTGCTCCTAGGAATTTGCCCTATGAGAGACACGTGTAATTTCTATTTAGTAGCTTTCAAGGTTTTCTTTTTACTTTTGGTTTTTAGCAGTTTGACTAAAGGTGGTTGTCTGTACTTATCTTGCTGGAGTCCGTGAGTTTCTTGAATTTGTATACTTAAATCCTTCTGCAAATCTGAACATTGTGAGCTGTGATATGATATCTTCCAACATTTCTTCTCCCACCCCTCTTCCTTCTCTGCTTCCTGAACACTAATAACATACATTTTAAACATTTTGATATTGTCTCTGTAACAAGAGTCTGGCTCCACTTTTATGTTTAATTGCTGACAGCTTTTTAAACCAAGCCCTTCTTTTTTGCCCCTTGTATTCTACAAATGGATAAACTGGTAAGAAAACTTCCTTAGGCACCAACAGGAGACTCAAATCAGATCACCTTGAGAGGCCTGCCCAGCTCTTTGAAACAGCCTTGTTGTATAAATAATAAACTTTTTCATCCGATTTTGGTGTTTGTGTGTGTGGTTTCATCAGTCTTTGTATTTGGACCACATTTGGGGTGGTGGGTCCATCTATTGTTTTAAGATGGCTATAGCAGACTTACACAGTCTTGTTTATTATTTTTTTCTTTGTCTCTCTGCAAATTAAATAATTTGGATTAATCAGTTTTCAAGTAAACTGACTCATGTTTTAACTCATATATGTTATCAGGACACTTAAGGGATTATTTCTTAATTTGAGGAATGTATTTTTCTGTTCCAGATGTTGCATTTAGTCCTTTTTCATAGTCTGTATTACTCTCTTGAAGTTTACTACACTTTCTTTCTTATGTATTTATTTATTTATTTATTTATTTATTTATTTATTGAGCATGTACAAGCATTGTGGGGAGGAGGGTCAGAAATAGAGGAGAGAGAGAATCCCCAGCAAGCTCCATACTGTCAGTGCAGAGCCCGATGCAAGACTTGAACTCACAGTGAGATCATGACCTGAGCTGAAATCAAGAGTTGGATGCTTAACCGACTAAGCCACCCAGAAGCCCTGAAGTTTACTACATTTTCATTCATTGTGAGCATATTACCCTTTACTGTCAACATACAGTTCTGTACCCAGTTAAGTAAGCTATCTTTCAAAATGAAGGAGAAATAAAGAGTTTATCAGTATACAAATACCACATTATTATGTTGTGTACCTGAAACTAATATAATATTGTGTGTCAATTATACTTCAATTTAAAAAATTAAAAAAAGGGGCACCTGGGTGGCTCAGTCGGTTAAGTGGCCAACTTCAGCTCAGGTCATAATTTCGTGGTCCGTGAGTTCGAGCCCCGCGTCGGGCTCTGTGCTGACAGCTCAGAGCCTGGAACCTGTTTCAGATTCTGTGTCTCCCTCTCTCTGACCCTCCCCTGTTCATGCTCTGTCTCTCTCTGTCTCAAAAATAAATAAACGTTAAAAAAATTTTTTTAAATAAAATAAAATAAAATTCAGAGACATCTGGAAAAAATTGTGAAATAAAATGGTAAAGAGACTATTACTAGAAGACTTTCAATAAAGGAAAATTTTATGAATTTATGAACAGAAGGGAAATGATCCCAGAAACTCTACTCTGCAAGAATTATTGATAAGCAAAAATATTAGAAAATATGTGAAAAAATATTTTAATAATTGATAAAATGAAGACATAAAAACAACTTATAATTTAGCTGGACCTAAAATACTTGTCAACAATTGAATATAATTTCATGAGCCTGATCAAAATTAATGTATTCTAAGATGTTCATATGGTTCAGGGGTAGGGAATAATTATCAATTTTCTTAAGCTTTGTTAAGAATGCATGTTAAAATAGCTAGGTTAAAAAATAGACATAGACTTTCCAAACATGTTGAAGAGAAAAAAAATGAACAAAATGAATAAATGAATGAAAATAAATGAAAGTAAACCAAAAGAAGGCAAGGAAGTGGAGAAACAGCAAAAGAAATGGCAAGATATAATGGAAAGCAAAACATGATTTAACGCAATCCAAATATGTTAAAAGTACAATAAAAGTAAATGGACTATACCGTCCAGGTCAATGATAAAGTGCGCCAAATAAGATTAAAATTCAAAATATTATACACTGCTTTAAAAAGACACACTTAAAACATAAGGACACAGAAAACCTGAAAGTCTTGTAATGGAAAAGAGATATAACAAGCAAATACTAGTTAAAAAAAGGCTGACATAACTATGTTAGCACTAAGCAAGTTACACTATGAAGTCAAATGCATTACCAGGATAAAAAGGTTGTTAAATATTGGTAAGTGGTTCAGTTCACCAGGAAAATATAACAAGAACAAACCTATACAATTCCTAATAATATAGCCTCCAAATACATAAAGTTAAAATTGTCAACTCCACAATCATGATGAGAGATTTTAAGGTAATTATAAAATATAAAATATCAATAAAGGTATAGAAGATATGACTGTACAATTAATGATCTTAACCTAATGGTTATATGAAACTGTACTCTAGATTTGGAGAAGTTACATTCTTTACCGGCCATGTATGAAATGTCTATGCTGTGGAACACTATGAGCCATGTGTTAAGCCACAAAACTAGTTTCCAATAATTTTAAAGAGTTTGTATCATACATATTGATATTTGATACAAAAACTAAGGAAATGAGACATATTTGGAAATTAAAAATACTCTTAAGAAACGTATTTCAAAGGAAAATTCACAGTGGATTTGGAAAATGCTTAAGATCAGTAACCTACTGCAAATAAAAACTTATGGGATATAGTTACTAAAGCAGTGATTAGTGGGAAATTTGTAGCATTAAGTATTACAATATATAAAAGAGGACAGATTAAGCAGAGGGAGTATAGAAAATGTGTAATTAATGATATAGAAAACAAATATACTATAGAGAAGATAAAGTGCCAAAGTCTGGTTCTTTGAAAAAAATTAACAAATCATTGGCAAGAGTTATTATGATAAAAGGTAGATTCTTTAAACTGTATTAAGAATAAAACAGGAGATATGCCTTGAGAACTGCATAGATTGAACAGAAAATAATATTATAAAGAATTTTATGCCAGTAAATGTGAAAATGAGATAAAATAAAACTAGATGAAATGGATAGATTCTTCAAAAGTGTAACTTACCAAATCAACACAAGAAGAAAAATATATTAATAGTTCTATTATCATTAGAGAAATTAATTCATAACTAAAACACTTCACACAAATAAAATACTAGGCCTGGATTGCCTTACATTGATATCCACCAAACAGTAAAGGAAAGGGCATATCTAAGATCCCTCTCTCAGAAAATAAGAAGAGCGAATTATCTCAATTTATTTGATGAGACTACATAGGCTCGATGACAATAACACAAACACCACAAACTATGAACATAGTCAGCAACCTCACTCATGTATATTGATGCTGAACTTATAAAGTAAGTATCAGGAAATCAAACTCAACAAGAAGACTTGTTTCCATTTTTAGGGCTGCCATAACAAAGTACCACAAGCTGGGAAGTTTAAAACAACAGAAACTTATTCTCTCATAGGGCTGAAGGCTAGAAGTCTGAGACCAGTACCAGCAGGCCATGCTTCCTGCCATGTCATTAAAGGAGGGTGCTTCTTTGCCTCTCCCAGCTTCTGGTGGTGCCTTGACATGTGGCAGCATAACTTCAATTTCTGCTTCCAGCTTCATGTGGCTGTCTTCTCCCTGTGTCTCTGTGTCTTCGTACGGTGTTCTTCTCTCTTAGAAAGAAAACAGTCAGACTGGATTAGGGTCCACTGTAATGACTTCATCTTAACTTGATTACATCCACAAAGACCCTACTTCCAAAGGTCATATTTATGGGTACCAGAGATTAGGGGCTCACCATCTTTGGAGGGGACACAATTTAACCCATAACAAAGACCAAGTTGCGTCTACCCCAAGAATACAAGATAAGTTTCATATCAAAAAATTGATTATTGCAATTCATCACATTAATGGACCAAAGGAGCTAAACCTTATACATTTTCTTAGTATACGCAGAAAAGAAATGATAAAATTCAACATCTGTCTGTGACTACTAAACTAAGGAAAAGAAAGAAAAACTCTAAGTCAACTGTGAACAGAAAGGAACTTTATAAACTTGCTAGATGAAGTAAACATAGAAAACAAATCATGTATATAATTACTAAAATGGTAAAAACAATCAAAAAATACTTGCTGTTCCCATTCATTTTTAATGCTTAATGGCTGTTTTAGCCAGTGTAGTAAGATGGGAAGAAAAAAAGAAGAAGACAAAAGAACTGGTTAAAACAGAAACAAAACTTATCATAAGTTACATATTATTGTTTTTTTCTCTTAAAGAAAACTCAGAAGTATCTACAGGTAATTTTTTTATATCAACGGTAGCATAAATAATTTTAGTGGATAAAACATCAATACAAAAAATTTACTTGCGAATGTTTACTTCAGCAACAATCAAAACTGTAATTTTAAAAAACCTGCACAATAGAAACAAAAATAAATTGTACTTAAACATAGGGAATATAGTCAATAATATCATAATAACCGACCACGCTACACAGATGGTGAGCATTGAGCAATGTATAGAATTGTCAAATCAATATGTTGGACACCTGAAACTAATATAACATTGTATGTCAATTACACTTCAATTAAAAATTAAAATTAAAATTAAATAATACTTAGAAATAAATTCAATTAAATATAAAAATGTTTTTAGGGAAAAAATTATGAAGTTGTTTTGGAAGGCATTCAATATTTCTAAGTAGATAAATATTTCATATTCTTAAAGAAACTCAATATCATGAAGGTGTATATTCACCCACAAATAATTTATATAGAATTCAATACAAATCCTAACCGGATTTGTTACTGTTGAAGTTGATTTTACAATTTACTTGGAAAAGCATTATCTGGAAGAGCAAAAGCACCCAAATAGCCACCACATTTGGGAAGACTCTTAAACTAATGGATTTGAAGACTTATTAAAAAGTTATATAATTAAGATCCTGTAGTATATAACTAGATAAATAGACTCATGGAATTAAACACAAAGTCTAGAAACAAATCCAGGCAAAATGGGCTATACTGATTTATAAAAAATTTAGAGCTTGATATCAGTGGGAAAAGGATGGGCTATTCATAAAGGTTCTGGGCATTTTAATTACTCCTATTGAAAACTGTTATCAGATTTCCTATATCACTCATCTCTCTCTCTCTCTCTCTCTCTCTCTCTCTCTCTCTCACACACACACACACACACACACACACACAAATTAGCTACTGGTTGATTGAAAAATCAATGTGAAAGACAAAAGCATAAAACTTTTAAAAGATAACATAAGAAAGTATCTTTATGACTTATGGAACTATTTCATAAGCAAGACAGAAAACATACAATCTACAAAGAAAAATATTGATAAATTGAACTCTATTAAAAATCAAAGATGTCTGATGACGAAAACTTATCATAGAATAAACATAAGTGCCAAGCTAGGAGAACATATTTGTAACACATAAAACTCAAAAGAAGTTATATAGAGAATAATTCAAAAACTCTTGTGAAATCAAGGTGAAAAACGCAAACAACCTAAGAAAAAAAGATTTGGACAGGCACTTTACAGAAGGGAAAAAAATAGCAATAGATGATAGACAGATGATAGGTAGGTAGATAGATGATGGGTAGGTAGATAGATAGATAAATCGACCAAAAAAGTGTTCATTAGTAATCAGAGAAATAAAACTTAGGCATAATGCAATATTGCTTTATACCCATGGACAGAAAAGCAATTTTTGAGTTCAGACAATACAGTGATGGCAAAATGTAGAGCCGCATCATCTCCCACATACTGCTGACTGGCACATAAATAGGTACAATCACTTTGGAAAACAGTTGGACATTTCCTGGTCACTTAAACACGTCCCCACCCTATGATTCAGCAACGCCACTAGTTAGTAAATACTCGGGAGAAAGTCTTGCACATACATACAGGATATGTATACAAACATGGTCATAGCAGCATTGCTCATAGTCGCAAAACCTGAAATGGTGTAATATCAGTCAACAGAATAGAAAAATAACTTGTTCTATCATATAACTGAATATTAGACAGTAGTCAAAATAAATTAACTATAGGTACTTACATTAACAGATAAATCTCAAGAACATGACACTGAACAAAGAGAGCAAGTTAGAGAAAATAACATCCAATTTTTTTCATTAGATAAATGTCATAAACAAGTAAGACAAAATAATATATTATTCACAAAGATAGGACAACTCTAAAGAAAGACAAGGGAAAGATGAATACGAAACCTTGGTTCTGTTACCATTTAAAGGAAGGGAGAATGTGCAGAAAATGAAATCAAGGAGGATTATAACAAAAAGAATACCAAAGCAATATTTTACTTCTTGAACTGGATAAAAGATTCATAATGACTCTCATTATTATTCTTTACACTGGACATCAATTTTTATGTATTCTTTTGTATGCAAAATATTTAACAATAAAAACCTTAAGAAAAAAATAAGAAGCCAAGAACAAAAAACACATTTTGAATTTAAAAAAAAAAAAGAGACTCACAATCAGACATTAAAACTTTTCTAAAATTATCAATTTTAGGAATAGGATTGGAATAGACAAACCGAAGGATTAGTACAGATAACCTAGGAATAAAAAAGAACCTAGAAACATGTATATGGAAATTTGTGATCTGATAGAGGGGCATGGGAAATTTCTGAAAATAGGGTTCATTAATTAGAGATGGGAAAATACATACACAAAAAAGAATGTTAATTTTTTTTTTTCTTGGCATAAATTACATCTCGTTCTGTAGGACAGGGAGAGTGAGTGGTGAAGTGCCCCATCACTGGGGTCAGATGGCTACATTCCAATCCCTCCTCAGGTACACTAGAATCCAAGGTCAGGACAGGTCACCTTGCCCCTCTACAGCTCACCTCACCCATCAGTAAAATGGAGATGATACAGTGATAGTACTCAACTCCTTGCCTTGTTAAGATTGAGTAAAATAATCCATTCCAAGTGTCTCCTTTGGATGAAAGCTACTTTAGCTTGCTTCCAAAATCATTTAACATCACGTTCCTGAAATTAAGAAGTTAATTTGATGAGGGGAGGGACACGGTTTTCAAAACCATTATTTGTTACTTTTCTGTCTCAATCAACAGACTTTGAGTTTGAAGAGCTTGAAAGTAGCAATTATGCCTATTCAACATCATACATTCAGTACCTAACACAGAACTTGCCATGAGATAGATGCTTAATAAATATGCATTGTGTTGCGCTGGTTTGAATTAAGAAGTGAAGGGAAAGTAGCATTGCTATAAAAAGGGAAAGAGTCAACGTGGGTGCTGGAAAATGCCACAGCTTTTCAAGACTGTGTGGAGAAAACAAAGCAGTGTTTTAAAGGCCAAATTTAATGGATTCCCAAGGTTATGCTACTGTGAAATTATACTACTGTGAAACAGGAATTAGAATCAGTCAATCCAAAATGTAAAATACCATGGAAGATAAGGTAATAAAACATAGTATACTTTAAATGAATAGTCCAATTAGCCAAACACCAGGGAGAACTTAAATCAGAATGTAACTTTATATGAGCAGAACAAAGAGCAACTATTAATACTGACAAGTAAAAAGGACCAAAAAAAAGGGGCGGGAGGAGAGGGAAGTATAGTAATTATGTAGTAATATGCCATCTCATAGGAAACCTAATCACCAAAGAAATAGTCTAATGCATAACATAACTCCTTCGCAAGATACTTAAATATATACAATCCATAATTAAAATAATTCAAATCAGCAGAAATCAAACCTACTGAAAAACCATATGTCCATTTTCAAAGAATAGTATCTGTACTAAATTAGCAGGTGTCGTAGCAGAATAAAGTTCGGAGCTGCTTAATTTTATAATATGTTGATAGTCACCGATTTAAAGGTTTAGCAAAATAGGCATAAAAGAAATATATCACTTAATCGGCATTATTATTGAAAATACTAAAGAAAATATTTTATTTTAAAATGGACATCAGAAACAGTGTTTCAGGTGACATAAAGGGTTTCATAATTTTTCATCTAAAAATGTGATATAAATATACCATATACAAAAATTTGTAGCAAAATTTTCAAAATACTTTGTCTTCTTTTAGAAATATATAGCCAAGAGGTTTAAATGTCAGGCGAATTATGATGAGATACTTCTTTATCCTCCAAAAAAGGATATTTTCAATTTCATGACCAAGAAGAGATTCTAAAAAGCTCTGTTTCTTTTTGCTTTTTCATTATCATTCCAAAAATGATTGACCGTATATCAAAACTGGATCTTCCAAGCTATTACATTTCACCATCTGGTTAACCTTATCAGTAAAGCACTAGAAAACAAACCTCACACATTAGAATTTCATCCACTCCGCAGAGTTATCCTGATCATAAAGAGTTGCCCAAAACTGAGATAAATTATTATGGATACCAGAAATGGGTTACATTAACTATACATGATTGAATTCAACTAGAAGAATGGCCCCTATAACAAACCCTAAGGTCTAATGCTGCTGGTGGTGCATGTGCAGAACAGAAATGCTGGTCGTTCAGCTCATGTTTACCCAATACAGCATAAGTACAATTACAATATATCCAGATACAAAGACATTTAGAGTTTTTGAGTTTTTAGCAATAATTATGCCTCATCCGCAAAGGCATCTCAATGTTCTGTACCACCCACACGCACTTCTCCAATGTTTCCAGACCAAATCAGATTAGACACAAAAATGATCATGATCCTAGAATTATGTCAAAACTAATGGCCCATAAGTAACAGCAACAACTCATGAAAACTGTAGAATTGAGTTTAGATTTAGGACGAGAGCCCAAAGCACTATCCACACTGCAGTCCTAGGAAATACATACTTCAGCCTGAAGAATTAATAAAATGGTCCCAGAAGATTTTACTGAAATTAAATGGAAGATAGCACCCAATATTCCTATATCATTTTCATCTTTGCCTGTATTAAGGTCAGGAAAGAAGTGGCTTTACAAGCGAAAGGTGGCACAAAGAAATTATCTGTGATCTGAAATATTCTGGGGAAAACACACAAAGAAGGCAAGGTGCAAATGTGATAGTGAATGTTCGTGTTGTTTACTTTGGAGAATGCAATTATCATGGCTGTGGTTATGATTTTTGGTAGTTCAAAAGCTACCTTATGATTTCCCTACACACAACATGAAATTAAGTTTGGTGTTTTGCCCACAAGAGTATTCATGTCACTCCTGACAGGTTTTTTTTTTCTCCTTTCATTCCCACAGAATGCCAAGAACTTCCAAAATGCATTACCATGCAAATGTCTTGGGTGACTTTACTACACATTTATATTGCAAGGTAATCAATAAATTATTATTTCAATATTTATTGGAATCTCAGAATAAGAAAGAAGATAGATTACACAAATTCATCTTCTGTGATTAATGGATGTTCCAGCAGAAGGCATACACTGATGGAGTAGGTCAGTATGCAGACTATATTACTGAATATTTCAACCCGGGTTGTAAATATAGTATCTGTTTCTCTTAGGGACTGTCACACTGAGTGCAGTATAAAAGGCAATAAATTTCAACAGATTAATTAACTCTTTGGTTACTGGGGCTGTGTGTCACCTATCCTGGCACCTAATAAAAATTCCTTTAATGCCAAGACATAAAGAAGGGCCTCTTTGGAAATGAGTTATTAACAGCATTTCGTGAATAGATGGAGAAATTGTAACCGAGCCATTTAAGTGTCATAAAGTGCAGCAAAGGCTGCTGGAGGCCTCTGAGGGACGCCAGGCAATACCATAACAATCAAATCTGAGATGGAAGAGGGATTGAGCTGTCCACTCAGAATTTTTATATTGTCAAAGAGCAGCGAGGAAATAATGTGATCAAGAAGTGAATTAACCTTGTGTGTGAAAGAAAGGGGATGATCTGATGGAAAAGGCAGTAAAGTAAAAATCACTCCATAATGCCTGCATTGCAGGCGAGTCATGAGGGGCTCCTAATGTCTGCAGGCTGTCAGAGAACGGATCCAGACCTCTAAGTACTCTAAACCCATTACCTGCATTAGCCTGTAATTGGAATACATTTATTCATGCTTTTTGAGTTCTTCAGGGTCTACGTCGTGTATACCCACAGAGCATTAATTCCTATAAATGTTCTATCTTTGCAGACTCCTGCAAACACGTAGACAGTCCTGGGTGGGAATTAACATTCACTGAAGCAAGAGAGGAAGAAAGTGCTGGGCACGGAGTACAAGATCTGGATATACGCCTTCTATTTCATACTATATTGTTTCATTTGGCACCTTGGCTGCCTCCTCCAAATATTCTTTGGATGCTTTCTGATGAACGTCTAGCTACCATGTTTTTCAGATTTTTAGATTTCAAGGCAAGAGTTCCGACAAGCAGAAAATAATAAATATCAAGTACCAACCAGGTGTGTTTTTATTAACGTTTGCGTAACTATCTTTCAAAATGTAAATTTCACCTTCTCACTTGAGATTGATTCTCAATATATGACACTTTTTATCAAGTTCTACAGAAAACCCAAAAGGCATATAGAAACAATGATATAATTTAAATCAATCATTTTCCCCCCCTAAAGACGGCACCTTTATCCTAAGTTACTTAGTAGAACCAAACCCAGCAAATATCAGGAAGTAGATGCCCGGCACATAGAGCAGGCACTGCTCTGAACGCCTTACATATACTAACTCAGGTCACCTTGAAGACCATCCTGTGAGGTGGGTACTTTTATTACTGTCTCCATTTATAAATTAGGGAGGCAGAGCACCGAGAGGATAAGGAAATTCCTGAAGGCCACACAGCTGATTTGAACCCCAACAATTTGTCTCTAGGTGTCTGGATTCTTAGCCACTTTGCAAAATTGCCTCACCAAAAACCAGTCACTAGATCCAGCATACTACTTAAATGACTCTCCCCAAACAATGAATATCCTATTTGTACTATAATAATTAATTAAGCTTTAAATTACATATGAGTGTGTGTGTGTGTGTGTGTGTGTGTGTGTGTGTGTGTGTGTGTGTTGTTCTCAGGGATTTTACACCTTCAGCTGGTCTTCATTCCTTCTATATATCAATCATTCTCTTTTTCTATAAAGGAAAATTCCTATTAGCATCTAGATATCTAGATGTGCTCTAGTCTTCTGACTTTATCCTCTGTCTCCTGGATCCCACATCCCCTTAGCGCTTACCTTTGCTTCTTCGTGGCAAATCTTCTCTAAGGAGTTGTATTTGCATGCTGTCTCTACTTACTCATGTCCTATGCATTCTCCAACAGAGAATTCTATTCCACTCCACAGACACTGCAGTGCTAAATCCAAAGGTCACCTTCATGTCTTGCTTTTCTTTGACCTTTTGGCAAACAGGACATAGTTAACCATTCCCTCCTTCTGCTTTTGTGTCTTCTAGGACACCACTGTCAGCCCTCTCTCCTACCTCCTGCACTCCTGGGTTTTCTTGTACCCAGTTCTGAGATATTGAGGTTTTCAGATTCCCTCACACTACCACAAAAAGCAAGCAAGCAAGCAAGCAAGAAAGAAAGAAAGAGAGAGAGACCACGTTCCATCTAGTTGCTTAAGCCAGAAATCTAGGTATCTTCTAAAGCCCCTGCTTTCTCCATCTCATTTGCCAGATGTTGGCTTAAGGGCAATATTTTATCCAGTTCTGGCCACCAAGTGTGAAGGAAAGATTTTCCATATCTAAAAAACGACACACAGGAGGAAATGAAAGACATCTCTCATCCAGGTGATGGCTGACACCACAGCTACAGCCTTGTGGTTCTATGAGGAGACATCACTGACACGACAAGGAGGACAGAGCAGAAAGTGGCAAGCACCTGGGTACTGGATTGTCTCAGAATTGACCAATCCTGGAGCCGCTCTACATCTGGGCATCTTCTAATGTACTACAACACACTCCTCATGGTTTAAGACGGTCTTAGTTGGATCTTACGTTATTTGAAGCCAAAAGCAATCTGACCAACACATTCCTTCTCTATCAGTTAGCTGCATAACAAATCACCTCAAAATTTAAGGGTTCAAAACAACAATAAGTGTGTATGTCTCACAATTACTATGGGTCATGAAGTCAGAACTGGCATAGTTGGGTCGTCCTGGCTTGGTATCACCCATGAGGTTGTAGACGGATGTGATGTTGGCTAGGGCTGCAAGTCAACTGAAGGCTTGGCAGGGGCAGATGAATCTAATTCCAAAACAGTTCATTAAAAAGCATCACATTCACAACTTGGTGCTGGCTGTTGGTGGGAGCCTCAGTTCCTTCCCAGAGGGAATTCTCCACAGGTCGCTGAGACAAAATATGGTAGCCAACTCCTTTCAGAATGATCAATCCAAGAGCGAGAAAACCAGCCAAGTGGAAACCATTCTTTTCTCTTTTTTTTTTATGACTATGCCTCAGAAGTCATATGGTATCACTTCTGCCACATTCTATTCATTAGACGAGAATCCCTACGTTTAGCCCAGATTTAAGGGAGGAAATTAGGCTCCATTTTAGGAAAGGTAAAGATATGCGGACATATTTTAAAACAATCACATGAACCTTTTCTCACTGAATTCTATTCCCAGTGATTTTCTTTCAACTCCTAAGATTTCCTAGATTCCTTTCTACCTCAGAGCTCTTACACATGTGAACATGATTGCTCCTCCCTTGAATTTCTTCTCTTCAGGCCCTTTAGGCTGGCCATCTCTTTCTCACATGGCTTCCCATCACATTAGATCCAGTCTTAGCCTTCATAATACTTTGCACAATTTATAATTGTTTTATTTTATTGCATTTACTTTTTTTTTCTTTTGGTTGGTCTGTATTCACTCACTGGAAAGTATATTTCCTTGATGGAAGGGATATCTTTGTCTGGTTTACCATTATACACCTCAGTGTCTAACACAGTATCATCTGACAGGTAGTAGGTACTCAAAAATGGTGAGTGAATGAATGAATACATGAATGAGAAAAACCTGGGTATGCATCCAGAAAATATTTTTAAAGAGTGGCATTAGTACAACCAGTCACAGGAAGATGTCCAAGGTGACAAGGTGCTTAGGAAGTTTAATATGGAGAGAGACATTATAGCTACATTTGGAATATTCAGAGGACTATCAATGGGGAAAAGATTAGATTTATTCTTTATGATTCATGGGCCTTAATTAGAACGAATGGGCAGAAATTATGGGAAAACCGAGTTTAGTTCAATAAAAGGAAGGCCTTTCCAATAATTAGAGTTCCCTAAAAAGTGAAACCCATGTACTTATAAGAAAATAATCTATCACTCCAAATGTTCAAACATATGCCCTAAGACCACTTGCCTTCAATGACAGAGAAGAAATTCAGATATCAGACTCCAACCAGACCAGGTGACAATAAGCTCTCATGGTACATTTTAAAACTCTGTAATATAGACCTTTACAAAATATATATTAAAAACTGTCATGTGGGGCACCTGGGTGGCTCAGTTGGTTGAGGGTCCAACTCTTGATTTTGGCTCAGGTCGTGATCCCAGAGTCATGGGATTGAGTCCCGTGTCAGGCTCTGTGCTGAGTGTGGAGGCTGCTTGAGATTCTCTCTCTCTCTCTCTCTCTCTCTCTCTCTCTCTCTCTCTCTCTCTCTCTTTATCTCTCTCTCTCTCTCTCACTGTCTCTCTCTCTCTCCTTTTGTCCCTCTCCCCCACTCTCAATCTCTCTCTCTCTCTAAAACAAAACAAAACAAAAACAAAAAACGCTGTCTAGCAAACATTTTTTGTAAGAAGGAATAATAAAATAAAAAACCATAGAAAAAACTTTCTATCTATACTCTCATACTTTTGGAGATCTTGATTATGGAAAATGAAATCTTTAATGTTTAGTTTTATAATAAGAAAAAGAGAATGCTTATTTTCCTTCTTTCAAGTGTTTATTTAAATTCTAGCTAGTTAACATACACAGTAATATTAGTTTCATGTGTAAAGTTTACTGATTCAACACATATACAACTCCCAGTGCTCATCACAACAAGAATACTCTTAATCCCCATAGCCTATTAAACACATCCGCCTACCCACCTCCCCTATGGTAACCACTGGTTTGTTCTCTAGAGTTAAGAGTCTGTTTCTTGGTTATCCTCTCTCTTTTCCCCGCTATGATTGTTTGTTTTGTTTCTTAGATTCCACATATGAGTGACTTATTCCACTTAGCAGAATACTCTCTAGCTCCATCCACATCATTGCAAATGGCAAGATTCCATTCTTTTTCATGGCCGAGTCATATTCCATTGTATATAGAAACCACCTCTTCTTTATCCATTCGTCAGTTGATGGACACTTAGGCTCCTTCCATAATTTGGCTATCGTCGATACTGCTGCTATAAAGACCAGGGTGCATGTATCCCTTTAAAATAGTATTTTTCTGCCTTCTTTGGGTAAATATCTACTAGTTCTAGTGGAGGATCAAAGAATAGCTCTATTTTTAACTTTTTGAGGAACCTTCATACTATCGTCCATAGTAGCTGTACCAGTTTGCATTTCCACCAACAGCACAAGAGTGTTGCCCTTTCTCCACATCTGTGCCAACACCTGTTGTCTCTTGTGCTGTTGATTTTAGCCATTCTAACAGGTGCGAGATGACATCTTATTGTATTTTTGATTTGTATTTCCCTGATGATGAGTGATGTCGAACATCTTTTCATGTGTCTGTAAGCTATCTGTATGTCTTCCTTGGAAAAATGACTATTCATGTATTCTGTCCATTTTTTAATTGTTTGTTTTAATTGTCTGTTTTTTGGGTGTTGAGTTTTATAAGCTCATAATATTTTGGATACTAACCCTTTATCAGATATGTTATTTGCAAATATCTTCTCCCATTCCATAGGTTGTGTTTTAGATTTGTTGATTGTTTCCTTTACTGTGCAGAAGCATTCTATTTTGATGAAGTCCCAATAGTTTATTTTTTATTTTGTTTCCCTTGCCTCAGGAGACGTATCTATAAAGAAGTTGCTATGGCCTGTGTCAAAGAGGTTACTGCCTATGTTCTTCTCTGGGGTTTTAATGGTTTCCTGTCTCACATTTAGGTCTTTAATCCATTTTGAATTTATATTATGTATGCCGTAAGAATGGGTCCAGTTTCATTCTTTTGAATGTTGCTGTCCAGTTTTCCCAACACCATTTGTTGAAGAGACTGTCTTTTTTCCATTGGATATTCTTTCCTGCCTTGTTGAAGATTAATTGACCATATAGTTGTGGGTTCATTTATGGATTTTCTATTCTGTTCCCTTGATCTATGTGTCTATTTTTGTGCCATTACCATTTGTAATATAACTTGAAATCCGGAATTCTGATACTTGCAGTTTCACTTTTCTTTTTAAACATTGCTTTAGCTATTTAGGATCTTTTGTGTTTCCATACAAATTTTAGGATTGTTTGTTCTGGCTCTGTGAAAAATGCTGGTAGTATTTTGATAGGATTGCATTAAATGTGTAGATGGCTTTGGGTAGCATAGACATTTTAACAATATTTGTTGCTCCAATCTTTAGGCATAGAATGTGTTTCTATGTCTTTGTGCCTTCTTCAGTTTCTTTTGTCAGTGTTTTACAGTTTTCAGAATACAGCTTGTTTCACCTCTTTGGTTAGGTTTATTCCTAAGTATCTCATTGTTTTTGGTGCAATTGTAAATGAGATTGATTCCTTGATTTCTATTTCTACTGCTTATTTTTGGTATATAAAGATGCAAAAGATTTCTATACATTGATTTTGTATCCTGCCAGCGGGAGGAAGGAAATGATGAAGACTAGAGCATAAATAAATGATAAAGAAGCTAACAAAAGAAAAAATAGAACAGGTCAATGGAAACCAAAAACTGGTTCTTTGAAAAAATCAATAAAATTTATAAACCCCTAGCCAGACTTATAAAAAAAGAAAAGAGAACATACCCAAATAAATAAAATTACAAGTGAGAGAGGAGACATAATAACCAACGCCACAGAAATACAAACAATTATAAGAGATTGCTATGAAAAACTACATGCCAACAAATTGAACGACCTAGAAGAAACAGATAAATTCCTGGAAACATATAAACTATCAAAACTGAAACAGGAAGAAATAGAAAACTTGAACAGTCCAATAACCAACAAAGAAATTGAATCAATAATCAAAAATCTCCCAAAAAACGCAAGTCCAGGGCCTGATGGCTTCACAGGTGAATTCGCCAAACATATAGAGAACAGTTAATACCTATTCTTCTCAAACTATTCCAAAAAATAGAAAAGAGAGGAAAACTTCCAAATTCATTCTATGAAGCCAGCATACCCTGATACCAAAACCAGATAATGACTCCACTAAAAAAGAGAACCTGAGTTCTAAAAAAGAGCCAATATCCCTGATGAACATAGATGAAGAATTCTCAATAAAATATTACCAAACTGAATCTAAAAGTACATTAAAAGCATCATTCACCACAATCAAGTAGGATTTATTTCTGAGTGCAAGTGTAGTTCAATATTCACATAATAATCAATGTGATAAACCACATGAATAAAAGAAAGGAAAAGAACCACATGATCTTTTCAATTGATGTAGAAAAATATCTGACAAAGTACAATATCCATTCATGATAAAAACCCTCAACGAAGTATGGTTAGAGGGAACATACATCAACATAATACAGGCCATCTATAAAAGACCCACAGCCATTATCCTCAACGGGGAAAACTGAGAGCTTTCCCCCTATGGTCAGGAACAAGACAGGGATGTCTACTCTCACCACTGTTATTTAACATAGTACTGGAAGTCCTAGCCACTGCAATCAGACAACAACAAAATAATAAAAGGCATCCAAATTGGCAAGAAAGAAGGATAACTTTCACTATTTGCAGGCAACATGATATTCTCTATATAAAGACACCACAAAAAATTTTTAGAACTAATACACTAATTCAGCAAAGTCACAGGATACAAAATCAACATACAGAAATCTGTTGCATTTTTATACACCAATAATGAAGCAGCAGAAAGAGAAATCAAGGAATCAACCCCATTTACAGTTGCATCAATAACTGTAAGATAACGAGCAACAAACTGAACCAAAAAGGTGAAAGACTTGTATCTGAAAACTATAAAACACTGATGAAACAAATTGAAGATGATACAAGCCATGGAAACACATTCCATGATCGTGGACTGGAAGAACATGTGTTGTTAAAAATGTCTGTATTACCCAAGACGATCTACACATTTAATGTAATCTCTATCAAAACGCATGTTTGTTTTCAAAATCTAAATATTGTCACATATTGATTTGATATTGATCTCAGAGCTAGAGAGTTTATTTTTTTAATGGTTATTTATTTTTCAGAGAGAGAGAGAGAGAGGATGAGCAAGGGAAGGGCAGAGAGAGGAGGGACAGAAGAGCCGAAGCAAGGTCCACATTCTCAGCAGCCAGCCAATATGGCGGTCAAACTCACAAACCATAAGATCATAACCTGAGCCCAAGTCCGACACTCAACTGATTTGAGCCACCCAGGCACCCCAGAGCTAGACATTTTAACTAAATGGTTCACTATATTTTCTAATGTCTTTTGTTTCTGGAAGTAATAAACACACTAGCTATAGTTTTTATTCCTATATTTAATTAATCTTTTAAACGTTGTATAAAGGAAAACAATATTCTTTAGTTTAGGCTCTCAATGGGTGAATAATGCAGTAGATCCCTACACTAGAATATTATTCAGCAATAAAAAGAAATGAGCTATCAATCCATAAAAAGACATGGAGGAAACTTAAATTAAACATGTTATTCAGTGAAAGAAGCCAATCTGAAAAGGCCACATACTAGTATGATTCTAACTATATGACATTCTGGAAAAAGCCAAAGTTTTGTGAGGGAGGTAAGGAGGAATGATTAAGTGGCACACAGGGAATTGTTCGGGCAATGGCACTATTCTGTATGATACTGTAATGGTGGATACATGATGTGTCGTTTTACATGTGTCCCAAGTCCATGGACACCAAGAGCAAATCCTAATGTAAACTATGGACATTACTTAATGATAATGTATCAATATTGCCTCATCAACAGTAATAAATATATCACTCTATACAGGAGGTTAATAATAAGGGAAACTGTGGGAGAGGTATATAGGAACTCATTGTATGTATGCAAAAAATACAAAGTATATAATGTATAGCACACATATTATACACTATATATAGAATATATTATATATTATAATAATAATATTATATGAATAATATAAATAATAAATATTATATAAAATATTATATAATTATTATATTATATATTATTATAATTATATATTCTATATATTGAATAACAAAAGATTGTAATAATTTAGTGTAAATTCTATGGCATTAAGTATTAAGGTATCTAAAGACAGAGAAGGGAACAGACAGAGACAATGAGGTATACAAAAGCAGACCCCAAATGTGAAAAATTGTAGAACTTGGAGGAAAATTGATAAAAAGGACACAGTGTCAGCCGGTGAAGCAAAACAAATGAAGATTTAGAAGGAGAGAGGCGCCTGGGTGGTTCAGTCAGTTGAGTGTCTGACCGGTTCAAGTCATGATCTCACAGTTTGTGGGTTCAAGCCCTACATCAGATTCTGTGCTGACAGCTCAGAGCCTGGAGCCTGCTTCGGATTCTGTGTGTCCTTCTCTCTCTGCTCTGCCCCCCCACCGCTTGCAATCTGTCTCTCAAAAATGAATAAACATTAAAAAACTTTTGGGGGGGGCACCTGGGCAGCTCAGTTGGTTAAGCAACTGACTGTTGGTTGATGCTCAGGTCATGATCTCACAGTTTGTGAGTTCGAGCCCCACATCAGGCTCTGCACTGACAGCTCAGAGCCTGCTTGGGATTCTTTCTCTCTCTGTTTCTCTCTGCCCCTCCCCTGCTCTCTCTCTCTCTCTCTCTCTCTCTCTTTCTCAAAATAAATTTTAAAAAATTTTAATAAAATTTTAAAAATTTTAAAAAGGAGAAACACTATTAGGGGTGCACTCCTACTGATAGTAAACATTGTAAACATTCATGGAGGATGGTGAAGAAATTGGCTTTGACTGAGCTTGTGATTTATTGATGTATTCAACAAATATTTATTTGAGCACCACTGTGATAGGATGCTACAGAATTTCCAGATGTATTAGACATCAACTCTGCTCTCAAGAAGCTTGCTGCAAACTGAGAATTACAGGATTTTATAACCTAAAACTAGCTCAGGAAACTAGTCTGCCCTGTTTTCCTACTCACTGTATGGGCACTAAGATTGGCATATACAGCCAAGTGCTTTTAATGGGGAAAATTATGTCCACATGGACTGTCCCTTTCAGCACAGAAATGGTTCTGTTTGGGTCTGAAATGTTTCTTACATTTTTCTATCGTTTTTAACACAAAGGACATTCCCGTCCTTTTTCTATTACACTTATCTGTTGGTATGTAAGAAATCTGTAACCATTACCTCTGCCTACAATCATGAGCTGCTGTTGGCATTGTTGATCTGTCGGTATGGCTCCTTCTACAGGGACATGCGTGACCCAAAAGGAGTAGTCTTAGCCATGGAGCAGCCCCAAGGGCTTGGCACTTTCAGGAGCACTGCTCTGGAAAGCAGCATGTCAGGGCTGGGAACTCCCGTGTATAATACAGTGATCCCTTGTATAAAATCATCCCAGAAAAAGGCCATTCCAGTCCCTATTGTGCGTTGCATGAGACAACCCACTTCATTTTGGAATGAGAAATGATGCATTCTATCTCTTAGTTCTAGGACTGCCTTCCAGAGCCACATAAGCCTAATTCCTTTTTCTATAACAGACTTTTAATGATCTGAGGACAATAACTGAGTGCCCATTTATTTCAATGAGTCTGCTTTATGTCACAGTTTCTACACCTTCGTCCACATCATAGTCCCTCTCTTCTTCATCAAAATTTTTGTTGAAGCCCAAAGTTTAAGCTTCTAAAATGCCCTCAGACGCTTGTCCCCTCCCTTCTTCTTCCCACAATCAGTTTGAAAAGAACAGTTGGTGAGGGGCCTGGGTGGCTCAGTCGGTTAAGCATCCAACCTCAGCTCAGGTCGTGATCTCACAGTTCATGGGTTTGAGCCCCGCGTCGGGCTCTGTGCTGACAGCTCAGAGCCTGGAGCCTGCGTCGGATTCTGTTTCTTTCTCTCTCTCTCTGCCCCTCCCTCACTCACACTCTGTCTCTCTCTCTCTAAAAAATAAACAGTAAAAAAATAATAAATAAATAAAAGAACACTTGGTCATATGGAACATGTCATGATTAAGTGCATGATGACTGGATAGACCTAAAATTACAGGTAATGTAAATATGCATGAATAAAACATAAGTGTAAGAACAACAGATATAAAAAAATAAATATACACAAATAGACAGAAAAAAAAAAAACAAGTTATATGTTTTATATATCCTGTGCCCCCATTTTGGTTGCACCTAGGGAACCTCTAAGATATCACGGGTGAAAAAAGCCAGGTGCATAAAATATATATGATACTACCAACTTAAGTTTCATAAAGGAAAAATTATGCATGTGTGTATACTTCTTCTGTATAATATAGCTGGAAGCATATTAAGATACTGGTGGCATTGGTTGCCTTAGGAGAGGGAACTAAGTGAACGAGACCCATGGCATGTGATCAACTTTTCATTACATATGCCTTTGCAACTTTTGAAATGTTAACTCTATGGATATATATACAGACATTAATAACATTAAAACTTAAAGAAGGCAATAAGTAAAGAAATATTTTAAAAAAGAATCCCAAAGCAGCCCCTGGGTGGCTCAGTTGGTTAAGCACCCAACTTCTGTTTAGACGCTTCTGCTTCACAATCTCACGATTCAGGAGTTCGAGCCCCACATCGGGATCTGTGCTGACAGCCTGCTTCAGATTCTGCGTCTCCCTCTCTCTCTGCCCCTCCCCTGCTCACGTTCTGTCTCTCTTTCAAAAATAAATAAACATTAAAAAACATTTTAAGAATCCCATGAATGTCGGGATAAAACATGCCTGGGGCATTTTCTCTGACAAATAGTCTGAAGCCTTGCCTAGTAATGAACCACAAGGGAAAATGAAATAATCCCAGAGTTGAGTTCAATCCCCAAATTGCTGACTCTTTTCCAAGATTCCCTACATATACATGGAAACGTAGGAGTAAAGTAATCCTCTTGCTTGATACTCAAAATCACATTTCTATATTAAATATCATTACCTTTACATTTTCGTGTCTTTGTATATTTCAAGCACCCAGAATTACATTGTGCAGGTATGTCCTGGTTGGAGGTTTCAAGAAAATTTAAAACTGTGGCATTGCTGCCCATTTCAGCAACGTCAGTAACTAATGTGTTCAATAATCTAATGAGATTAACAATGAGATATACATGTTTAAAGGCATGGCAAAATAATCTTCAGATTGTACTGTCTCATAAACCAGCTATAAAA
Source organism: Puma concolor (assembly GCF_028749965.1). NCBI lineage: Eukaryota > Metazoa > Chordata > Mammalia > Carnivora > Felidae > Puma > Puma concolor. Next base: position 20,492,320 of record NC_141671.1, read on the forward strand.
TAATTTCTTCCATTGTTGAGGTTCAGAATGTGACTGAATGACTATAAAATATTCCAATTGCTCTTAGTAAGTCACAAACCGATGAATAATGCACTTCAGATGTCCATGGCCAACCCAGCCAATCCAGGAGTTTGTAATCTGAAATAATTCAATAATAGGTTTGGGAAGCATTCACTCAACTACATGTATTACAGACCAATCGTATAAAGAACCGTGCCAGCTACATATCAAGTATACATGGAAGCATTAGGAGTCATTAAACATACTCCATCCAAACTTCCTCATATACAAATCTGTTAATTTAGCACATATTCATTGAATGCCACTATAAGGCAAGCACTGTAACAGGCAGAGACGAAAAATACACGTTAAATAATACGCGCTATGGTCACTGCCTTCTAAAAGCTCACAACTCAGTAAGGAATGGGGGACGGGAGGAAGAGAGAGAGACAGAGAGGGAGAAAGAGAGAGAGACAAGCACAAACACTGCAAAACACTATGATTTCTGCTCTACTAGAAACCAACAGATGCGATTCATAAGAATTGCAGTGGCCCAAGACAGGGAAATGTTCATCTACTTGGCAAAGAGAGGAAGGGTGAGAGATCTTTAGAGGATCTACTTCTTGCTGTTAACAGAGCATGGGAATGGCAGAGCCTTCAATCAAATTCAAATCTCTGGAGGGGAGCCTGGGTGGCTCTGCTGGTTAAGCATCTGACTCGATTTCAGCTCAGGTCATGATCTCATGGTTTCATTATGAATTTGAGCCCCACGTCAGGCTCTGCCTGACAGTACAGAGCCTGTTTGGAACCCTCCCTCTCTCCCTCTCTTTCTCTATCTCTCTCTCTCGAAATAAATAAATAAGTCACTTTTTAAAAAAATTATCTCTTTATTTCCAATAGTATTCATTTTCCACACTGTCCCTAACAGGATGACCAGAGATCATCAATACTTACAGCTGTGGTGCACACACACAGGAGTGAGATTTAATGTAAGCCATGTTTTCAACCTGTGTCTTGCTAACAATTACCTGCTTCACGGAATTAAAAAAGATCTTTTGAACAACTCAAACCTTTTGCCAAAAGCGTTTATGACTTACACACGTGCATTGTGTGATATATATTATGTGTGCACATGCAGTTTCACATAGAAGTTAACAGATACGCATAGCTAGCATTAAGTGTTATTTCAAACCACAAGTCCAATTCAGCTTATTTATAATCACTTTGGTGCTGAAAGCTTATTAACTAACCAGCTGTCAGGCAGTGTTGCTACAAAACTCTTATCCCAGCAGGACGTGTAGATTGGAAACAAGGACGAATCTTTTCATTATTGCTGTGTCTCTTATTTAATGGAATGTGTTTCAGAGGGATTATCTGGTTTAATGGAGCTAATTCAATATAAAACTGAGTTGGCTACTTGGAATGTCCAAATAGCCTGTTCTCGTCAAATGTGTGCAAAGCAGTGAAAACCTCTGTTACATTTGACAAGAGGTGAAGTATAATAATGACACTGTATTCACGTGTCGGAGGCATTAGTAATAATAATGGATGAGGGTCAGTGAATATTGCCACCCATGGTAATGAGAAGGTGAAGCTTGTACACGGCTGTTGGTATTCTCAAAGCTCCCATCAAGAATGGCCTTTAAAGACAAATACCATATGATTTCTCTTCTATGTGGAATTCGAGAAACAAAACAGATGACTATAGAGGAAGGAAAAAAAGAGAGAGTGAGGGAGGCAAATTGTAAGAGACTCAACTACAGAGAACAAACTGAGGGTTGATGGAGGGAGGTGGGTGACTAGACGGGTGATGGGCATTAAGAGGGGCACTTGTTGAGATGAGCACTGGGTGTTGTATACAAGAGACAAATAACTAATTTCTACTCCCCAAACCAATGTTACCACATATCTTAACTAATTAGAATTTAAATAAAACCTTGGGCGGGGGGGAAGAATGGCTTTTAAGAACATTGAAGTATTATTTGTTAAAGTGATGTCTGTGCGTCTTCCTAGAATCAGGTATTCGTCACAGAGGTTCTATTCAGCAGCGTACCCTTAGAAATGGGGCTTGTGTGTAATGTTTAAGCACATCATGGCGCTAACAAGGTTCATTCCTCAGTTCCTCAGCCTTTTATGCTGTCACACATGTGGATGAAACTTCTTCTGTCATCTCATGAGCCTGATTTTATTCCATCATATTTAGGAAACTTAAGACAAACATCAGAACAGCAGTAAGGAAGAACACCACATTCTACATCACAGTGTGCTAAAGTACAATAAGCCAAAATGCTACAATTTTTCTCCAAGCTGTGTTGGTCCCCAGGCTTTTTTATTTGGTGGATCCAGTAGACTGTGGTCACAAGAAGCTGTCTAAGTAAATTTCTCTTTTCATATTCGTTCAATTGCAGATAATACTACAAGTCTAAATGAATGAAAGCTGGCCGTTTTATTTCTAAAAGAATTTATATTGCTAAGACCTAAATCACATTAAAATAATCATACACAGTGTAAGCAGACAAACAGAAATATATACATAGAATACATATGAAATGAAAATTTAGTTCATGAAAAATTATTGTGATGAAATCAAACTCAAAGCCACTGAATCACACATAACTTAGTTGTGATGAAAATTAATTGCGGGGAGCCTGAGTGTCTCAGTTGGTTAAGCATCCAACTGTGACTCAGGTCATGATCTTGAGGTTCGTGAGTTCAAGCCCCACGTTGGTCTCTGTGCTGACAGCTACAAGCCTGGAGCCTGCTTCGGATTCTGTGTCTCCCTCTCTCTCTGCCCCTCCCCCACTCACACTCTGTCTCACTCAAAAATAAACATTAAAAATTAAGAAAAAAAGAATAACAAGAAATCGTATGAATATCTTAAGCAGATACCTATGTAGACCATGATGTTTTCAATACAAAAGGAAAATAAGGGGACTCAGTCATTATTAACACACGTGACATAAAAAAGGGACTAATATTTTTCTAAGGTTATAAATTTATCATTTTTTGGACTGCTTTTCTGGTCATTGATTATGAAATTTCATTTAAGCTTTTAATCCAAAAGAAGCAATTATTTCTTTAAATCTTATGTACAATATCTTAATATACTAAGGAAAATAGTCATGTCACATACGTCTCCAGACTTCATTTAATTATATTTATTTGACTGTAGAAACTTCTTCTCCGGAGTACAGAGAAAGTAAAAGTAAGTAAAAACGTATCTCTCTGTCATGAATTGGTCCAATTAATATTAGTCATAAACAGGAATAGCATAGAATAGAAAAAGTTCCCCCTAGCTCTATGATTCTTTGTTTCTTTGAACTGCAAAAATACAGTGCATTTAGAAAGTACTTTTTATGCCAATTATACATGGGTATTATTTCATATATTATAATATTAAATATATCTGTATATTATACTATTAGTTTCTTGGCAGACCTTCGGAATGCATTTTGCATGCTGATTTAAGATTTTTACTTATTTCTAAGTATTAAAGGTAACAAATTGCCTCAAACCACAATTACAATTAGCCAAATATTAGTGTGACTTCTACAAATCAGGCTAGAATAATAAAATCTTTCAACTTATTTATTACAGAAGTCAGTAGAAAAAAAATTTAAAATAACAAACCATAATAGAATTTATAGACAAATCAAGGCTTTGATACGAACTATAAACTTTTACTTATTCAATTGTATCAGTGAATCAAAACATCATTTCCATAAAGCATCTAGGGAAAAAATTGTTGATAAATATTTCCTTTTAATAGTTCTCCCCTTGATATGGGTACAAGACTAATTTGTCCGGCACTAGATTTTGCCAAGTAGCAACTGTTTTAACCCTGTTGGAATACTGTCTCCTAAAACAGCAACATAGGAGGCTCCTGAGTTGCACAATGTACGGTTGCACATATCCAAAATTCAAAGTTCTTTATACCTCATGGGGACCATTTCTACTGAATTCATTTGAAAATAGAAAGCAATCGCTTTAAGCCAGGAATTTAAGTTTACCTTGTTTGAAAATAATGTACCTCTAGTTGTTGAATGGTCACGATCTGTGTCCAGAAAACATAGATGCAATAAAAACAAAACTGCACAAGAATAACACCTATCTTTGGTGTGTGGAATTACAAATTAGATACTTCATTTGTCTTTTTATTTAAAAATTTTTTATGTTTATTTATTTTTGAGACAGACAGAAACAGAGCATGAGTGGGGGAGGAGCAGAGAGAGAGGGAGACGCAGAATCCGAAGAAGGCTCCAGGCTCCGAGCTGTCAGCACAGAGCCGGACACAGGCTCAAACCCACCAACTATGAGATGATGACCTGAGCCGAAGTCGGACGCTTAACCGACTGAGCCACCCAGGCACCCCTAGATACTTCATTTGTAACTAATTCCTTCCAATGAGGTATCTATGTTGTTCCCACAGCCCCTTCTTAGCCAGATCATCCTCTCTTCTCTCTCCTTCCTCCCTTCAGCTCCTGAATTTTCTCTAGAACTTTAAACTCCATTTCCCCTCCAAATATACCATCAGAATTAATTAAAATGCTCTAAAACTACTCTAATACAGTAGCCAACAGTCATGTGCTACCTGAAATGCAGCTAGTCTGAACTGAGATGTGCTGGAAGTATAAAATTGACACTCAGTTTTCAAGACTTTATGTAGAGAATATAATGTCCACATAATCAGACTCCCTCCACCTCCCGCTAAGGGAAGGTGACCTTCTCTGAAAAGATCCTTTCTTTTGTTTTGCTAATAATTTCCTGGCCTGACTCTTCTTCCTATAAAAACCTTCCATTTTGTACAACTCCTCCAGGAGTTCCCTTCCAGGTGCTGCACGGGATGCTGCACAATTCGTGAATGGCTTAATAAAGCCAATTAGATCTTCAAATTTGAAAATTAAAATTCAAATTTGAATTTCTGCTGAGTTGAATTTTGTTCAACAATATTGAACACTTGTTGAAATGACACTCTCTTGTCTATATTGGGTTAAATGAAACATTATTAAAATTAATTTCACTTTTTCCATTTTACCTTTTTAGTGTAACTAGCAGGAAATTTAAAATTGCATATGTAGGGGTGCCCGGGTGGCTCAGTCCATTAAGTGTCCAACTTTGGGTCAGGTCATGATCTCATGGTCAGTGAGTTCAAGCCCTGCATTGGGCTCTGTTGACAGCTCAGAGCCTGGAGCCTGCTTCGGATTCTGTGTCTCCCTCTCTCTCTGCCCCTCCCCCTCTCACACTCTGTCTCTCTGTCTCTCTCTCAAAAATACATAAACATTAAAAAAATAATAAATAAATAAATAAAATGCATATGTAGTGTACGTTGTATTTCTAGTGGCACTGCTCTAAGAAGTAAAAGAAACTGAATATTAAAAAGACCAACCCTCTAGGGGTGTCAGGGTAGCCTAGTTGGTTGAGCCCCTTCTGACTCTTGATGTCGGCTCAGTTCTTGATCTCAGGGTTGTGAGCGGAAGCCCCACATTGGCCCCCCACACTGGGTGTGACGCCTACTTAAAAAAAAAAAAAACAAAAAAAACAAAAAACAGATCAACCCACCATAGAAAGCATTTTAGGAATAATCTTGTAAGGGGCTTATCAAATTACTTATTACAAAAAAAACAAAAAAACTTTGTCCAAAAAGGGATTCGCAAACTAGGGGCTGAACAAGTAAAATATTTCTCCATCCCATTACACGTGCGAATTCTTCATGTACAATTTTGCACCACACAAAGTATTAATGCTGAGAAAGAAAGGGTATGGGGGCCAATGTCCACAAGTGGCCCAGCTCTGCGAACCTCTGTGCATTTGGGAAAGAGCAGAGCAAACCTTGTAGCCCTGGAAGTCAACCATCCTCCAGGGGAATTGAATGCATAACCAGAGCCTTATTAACATAGCCTACAGTTCCCATCACACCCTATAGCTAATTTTCTTATCATTAATACTAATCACACTGTAATTACTTGTGCAAGTAACTATCTCCAGCACAAGACTATGAGCTTTGTGAGAGCAAGAATCCATATCTGTCTTCCTCATGCACATGTCCACAATGCCCAGCAACATGTATAATAAGGGCTCAATCACTATTTACTAAATGAATGTTTGGTAAAAATTGAATCAAGTAGTTTTTCTGTTCAGTGCACTGGAAGTTACATATCTACCAATGAGTGGCCTAGCTTGAAAATGCTATCAAAGCTTCTCTTTATGGCAGAGATAGAAAAGAGGCAACTGATAATAATAATACAGAAATGATGATATAGTGCAGGCAGCTAGCTAGGTATGTGCAGAGAACTGGATTCTCTGACCATGAAAAAGACAGAAATCACCAACTACCTCCTCACTGAAGTCAGGGAAAACCTGGGGGAGCTCACATGAGCTCTTCCCTATAATCGCTGCCCTAAAGTAACCAATAACTTCATTGTAATACATTTGCAATGAGGTTTTGACCCTCCCTGCAGGGGATGACTGCTGTGACAATTCCAACAAGGACCATGAAGGGCCAAAATCTCACCCTCCCGACTAGTAGGAGAGATCTCTTAGATGACTGGAGGCAACCTCAGACAGAGACTGCCCTAATTTGTACCCATAACCCATACAAGTATAAAAAATAAGACAACCCTGGGCCTGCCCAATCGCCCACTTTGAGAGCGCACTTTCACTCTGGCCACTATTAAAGGATTGCTTGCTTGCAAGTTTGGCTCTGAATTCTTTCTTGGCCAAACTCAGGAACCAAGTCCAGAGAACAGGACTCACCAGTAACAATGATATATTAATATTAATAATTAATAATTGATATAATATTTAATATATGAATATAATAATTAACAATAAAAGTGTTTTTTTAATATTTTTTTAACATTTATTTATTTTTTGAGAGACAGAGAGAGACAGAGTATGAGCAGGGGAGGTGCAGAGAGAGGGAGACACAGAATCGGAAGCAGGCTCCAGGCTCCAAGCTGTCAGCACAGAGGCCGACGCGGGGCTCGAACTCACGAGCTGTGAGATCATGACCTGAGCTGAAGTCAGTCGCCTAACCGACTGAGCCACCCAGGCGCCCCTACGATAAAAGTGCTTTTAATAAAAATGATAATAGGGGCACCTAGGTGGCTCAATCAGTTGAGCGTCCAACTCTTGATTTTGGCTCAGGTCATGATCTCAGGGTCATGGGATCAAGCATCGAACTCCATATTGAGCATGGAGTCTGCTTGGGATTCTCTCTCTCTCTCTCTCTCTCTCTCTCTCTCTCTCTCCCCCACTGCCCTTCTCCCCCATTCACTCTCTCTCTCTCTAAATAAAAAAGTTAATAATAATAATAATAATAATAATAATAAATAAAGCTAACATTTACTGAGGGCTTACCAGATGATACCCATTGTGCTAACCATTTGGCAACATTTAATCCTTTTTCACTTAACACTACAACTAACCAGATGAGTACTATTATCATCATTTTACACACTGGAAGACTGGAATTTAGAAGATTTAAGTAATTTGCCCAAAGATACCCAACAAGCAAGTACTAGTAAAAGGATATAAATTTAGTCTGATTCTAGAACTTAAGTCTTAACACTATGCAAGATGATTCCCCAGGACATTTGAGAATCTGAGAAGCAAAACGCCTCCTAAAATTGTCCTGAGGGATAGAATGCAGGAGTATCTATCCATAGGTGTCCATCCCCCAATGGAGGGTCATTGCTCTGTCAGGCCTCTGCCGCATCAGAAAAACAGAAAGCAAAAAACACAACGTAAGCTTGAGGCCAGACACTGGCAGCAATAAGTGATCCGGTGAGATTGAGAAGACATATGCATCTCTACAGAATATCTAATTCCCAAGGCTTAGTAGAATCAGCGAGAGAACCCGCTGCAGCAACTTATGTGAGGCCATAGTTGACAGCCATCTTCTTCCTCTTCCAACTTTCATTCTAGATATATTTCACCCTTGGCCAGCACCACAGCTGACTGCTTACCTAGTGGGGTGACTGAGACATTTGAGCCTTTAGTTGCTTTGCCCTCATGAGGCTATTATTGCTGTAGTTGCCTTCACCAATTTGGGCATGGAAACACCAAGAAACACCTCAATGAATCCCCTAGCTTTGTAGACACAGATTCTCCTTGTCCTCACTAAATAGAGTAGCATTTGTAATGAACAGGTCTGAGAAGAATCCAGGTCTCTTCTCCACCTGTTCGCCCCACTAGTATGAGGTACCCAACTAATCAAGCTGTAGTTATAACTTCAGTTTCAGTGGCTCCTATTATGGTCTCTGGTAGGAGAGTTCTTCTGTGGAGATTAGAACCTCTAGTAGAAGAATAGGAAGCAGAAATTCTGCAGTTAAGTCACTGGGAGGCAGTGTGAGAAAGGCCAATATTATTTCCACTTCTTGGTTCCCAGACTCATATATTCTAGCTCTTTGGGGGCACAAGATCATATCTATCAGCTGTTTTTGTTTTGTGCATGTAAGTATCCGGGATGATGGCCTTCCAATTCGATCAGGATTCCTGAATGGGAGATATGATGGACCATGCCAATGTCCTATTAGGCCAGCTGCCTCCAGGGGATGCAATATACAGTAGGACCCATAGAACCCATGGTCGTGTACCCATTGTGACACCTCTTTACCATAAAGTCGGTCCCTTACTCAAAGGCAATGTGTCAGAAAATCAGGTATCTTGTAAGTCCATCAGATGGTAGTGCTGGCAGAGGCATTGGGAACAGGACCAATCCATAACAAGGAAGGTGTCAATTCCTAAAGGATAAATCCCTTCACTCTCCAGGAAAGACAGGCTTTTCTGTAATCAATCAAGTGGCTGGCTGCTCTCCTTTCAGGATTTACTATCAATCTTTGCTGCTGACACACTGGACATTCCAAGAGCTATACAAGCTTTAGTAAGCAGGAGCTTTTGCTGTGGAGCCAGACATGCACCCCATCCTTAACATGATGGCTCCTCTGTTCATGAGAGTATCAGGCAAGCACTGAATCAGCTGAGGACAAAGGCTAACTAACACACATTGGACTTGCTTGCTGAGTGCCTCCTCTGTGATAAAGATTCTATATGGGGCATAAAAATAATATACAAAGGTTCATGAACTTTGTGCAGACACCCTTAGATCTATCCACATGCCTCCTCCAAAGCTCCTTGTCTCCAATCTGCTGATTTTGTACCATCTTCACCCCTGACCAGAAATAGACACTAGTTAGGAGGGAGCGGCCATTTCTCCCTCCACACTAAGTACACAATCAAGTGCTCACATCTCCGTCCAATGGGGGCATTTCACTCAAATGTCTTCTTAGGGCCATCCCTGAGTAAGGCTACAGAAAAACAATAATACATTTTCAGCTCAAACCAAGCTATTTAGCCAACCAATGCATGCATAAGGTCTGTGTTGTTGCTCTTGCTATTGTTGTCTCTTTCATTACTTCATCTTCAGAAGCCTGTCCTAAGGCCATAGATGTGAGCTGACTGAGAGGCACTGGGGCAATAGAGGTAGGTGATATCTAACTTACGTTGCCCTCTGGACCTCCTCAGGCCTGATCCTTAATGTACCATTTTCCTCTTACAGCAGATTGCTATTCTACTTGCCTACCCTTATGACTCAGTGGGTCTGAATTTGACAACAGCTAGCTCATGATGGGCACCAGTGCTTTCATAGCCACTTGATATCCCACAGTTAAAACCCAGTCTCTACCAGCCCCCAGGAGTATTGCAGGAGCTTATCAAAATCAAGCAGTTTTCTGTAGCCTACACCTTGGATCTTCTATTGTTTTCCAGAGGTTCCAGTTAACATTGTTATCTACAATAGATGCCTCCAGCCCCGATGAATCTACTGGGTCACACAGGTCAAGTGCAGAAAAGTTTATACTTCAGTACTGCCTGGATCTGCTACAGAGCAGATCTGGGCCACATTCAGAGCTGAAGGTTTTTTGAGTCATCTAATGAATGAATTGACGCAGCATTCCTAAATGTGGTATATGTGGCCTCCCAAATCAAGGAGTCATCAGTGCAATTTCTCTCTCTCTCTCTCCCTCTCTCTTTCTCTCTCTCTCTCTTCAATAGGAACTGCAAAGTGCAATACATTTTCCTTCACTTGAAAGGATGTAGCCAGTGCTTCTGTGCCCCACAACATGACATTCCATCAGCAAATCTCTGACTTAAGCCACAGCTTTGTTGAACATGTTTGTGGGAGCTCAGATCCACTTTTCACTTGCAATGTTTCAGCTCAAGCAGACCCTGTGAGTCTCTCTGCTTCCTGCCCCAGGGTCTCCCTTGAAACTATCGGTGTCTTTTAGACAGGGCTCATGTATGTTCCGAAATCCAAACTCCGGTCCTTAACACTTTGCATTCCTGAGAGAACTGAGCGCTGTTGTCTGGACCAACCACCTCTATATGAACCCCAGTACTGCCTCTCATTCTCCCTCTTCCTCTCCTTCTTGTTTGCCCTCTGCTTCCTGAGATGGCTTTCCAAAGAAATTACCTGCACACAAGTTCTTGTCTCAGGTCTTATTTCAGGTGAAACCAAACTAAGAGAGGATGCCACCAGCCCCTAAACCATTAGATACCCCCAAGTCAGGCAGATTCTAAATCCTCATAGGTTTTATCTCCCACTCTGTGGCACTCTCCCTAGAATATCTTCCTAGAATATCCAGCACTTGCCTCCTGTTATCTCTGTCCAATGAGCATGATGTCAATGATATAGAGGATGTCGTGACAGTCAAGGTTCCTGCAAGACTCCATATTGACGGAAAGCAGAAAAGTTATCCTATCCCTGGAAAAAGACAGTGAATATGTACTTAAGTCTTTTTCACAAAGGAGTGAAGTGCTTTTGTTCTGCTTTATGGATGGGACATTTGCCAGCTCAGTAACCATATAACAAGTATGAAAGGCTGTTTTAGCTATTTTAATAAAAATATCACATCTGGCACAAGAGCAGCTGTTATTGGAGCTATCGCTTGGTTAAGTTTCCAAAATGTACCAAAATACACCATGCTACTACTAATTTTTTCAAATACCAAAAAGATGAATTGAATGGGTTATGACAGAGATCATCATCTCTACATGTTTTAAGTGTTTACTGATGCAATCTCTACAATCCCTCTCAGGTGCAATAAGCTTCCGGTTTTTTATTCTGGTCCAAGGAGGTGAAATGATTTCAGGAGTTTTACCTTGGCCCTTCCTAGCATAAGAACTCTTACAACAGGTCAGAGAGGGATCTATCAGTTGCTAAGCATGTCAGTACCAATTATACCTGGGGGAATCCATAGACGCAGTGGACACACTATGACGCAGATTTAGTCCCTGTGTAATTCACTTTCCACAGTGTGCTTCTCCTTGGGCAAATGGCTTTTGGTCCCTTGGGGAATGTGTTGGGAACATTTATTGTAGGTAATTTGTAGTGGCATTGCAGGGTTCTTCCTCAAGGGACCTGGCTTCCCCCTCATTTGATGGGTCTGAATGTGAGGTTACTCGTATTAAGGCAGTTAATGTCAGCCTTTTGCTCACTACTTCTTCTGTTTGTTTTTATGGCTACTCAAGGTGAACAATATGCTTAAATACACATCTGCCTTACTGTTAGAAAGACTTTGACTGTGAGCCTGCAGACCAAGGCAACCCGATGCCACTCTGGTTTTGCTACTAGTTTTAGTAATTGTATCCACCTTCTGTTGGCTAAATGCTACCACAGGGCTTTTGCTCTTCTGGAATCCTCTCACCCCTGTCATCCTCCGCTGATTATTCGGGATCCTTGTTCCATGGAAGCATCTCCTACTTCAGCCTGGGCTTATAGAGGACCCTAAACTTCTCAAAGAATATTCATTATTGCTTTATTGAGGGCAGTGCCCACCTAGCCTTCCCAGGCAATATAGTCACATGTCGGGTTCTTTGCTCTCCCATTAAAAATTCACTCCAAAAATACCACCTCCCTGATTCCTTCCTCAATATTCTGTCAAGACCATTTTGCCAACCCTGTTTCATTTACTGGGGGCTTCCACTGCATTTAAGCTTCAGTGAACCATCTCAGCAGGGCATGGGGACTGCCTCTAGTTGACCTTGCCCAGCTATTAAATTGAATCATGGAGACTACTAATATGTCATTAAACCCTCCATTATCCAGCCTGATATTTTGTCCCCTTTCCCTACCCCACAAAATCCAATACCTGCAATAACCACTCCCAGATTCTAGCCTGTGTCCTCTGGATTGCTGCCGGTTCTTATCGGCTAGATCTAGTGATTCTTTGGGTGACAAAACCATTTCCTGCCAAAGAAGGGACTGCACTTCCCCACTAAGGCTATAATAAGAGCCCACCCTAATTTTTAGTCTGGAGGCAATGAGGAGAGATTGGAGCAGATCTTGATGATAAGCATGACCCTGTCAAGCACCTGTCTCTGATGAGGTCTTTTCATGGTCTTCAGGTGGGGGTGGGAGTGATTTTCCCTAAACAAGGGTGTGTGTGTTGGAGGTGGGGGGCGGGGGTAAGGGTTGCTTCTACTAACCCAAAGGGATTAAGGGAGTTTCCAGGTTTAAGGTTCCCAAGATCACCCACGTAACTTTCCCCTTCTTAGTCTCAGGATCCTTCTCCTCCCCTGACCCTAACATTAGAGATCTGTCAAAGATACACATTGGATTACCAAGAAGCTCTGCCACCCTTAGAATTAAATCTTGAACATGATTTTAGCACCCTGTCCTGTGGCTGCAAGAGATGAGGGTCTCCTTAAATGCTGATACATCTCCCAGTGAGCCCTGAGCTGAGAGCTGGCTGACCATGAAAGTTTAAAAAAAAAAAAAAAAAGGGGGGCGCCTGTGTGGCGCAGTCGGTTAAGCGTCCGACTTCAGCCAGGTCATGATCTCGCGGTCCGTGAGTTCGAGCCCCGCGTCAGGCTCTGGGCTGATGGCTCGGAGCCTGGAGCCTGTTTCCGATTCTGTGTCTCCCTCTCTCTCTGCCCCTACCCCGTTCATGCTCTGTCTCTCTCTGTCCCAAAAATAAATAAAAACATTGAAAAAAAAATTAAAAAAAAAAAAAAGCCAGCGAATTCTGCCATCTTCTAAGTGTCCTTATCTCTTCCCACTCAAATGCTAGAGCTACCATGCAGACCAGTGTTTTATCTTCACCTTCTGTCCACCACATCTAAGAAGAGCCTTAGTGATGGTGATACCCCAGCACACCCGGACGTATCGGTGTCGCCATCTGACTAGTGAGTCACCTGAGGGGCTGCATTTGAGACTTTCTTCCTACACTAACTTTCTTAGCTTGGTTTCCCTAAAAAGCGTAACCTAAGACAGCTGCATGTGTGTGCCCAGGCCATCTGGAAGATGATCCCAGTGAGAAGCAGTGCAGGAATGAAAGGAAGGTATAGGAAATGGTCTAAGAACGCAGTTTGAAAGTTGCTGCTCTGGGCAACCAGGATGCAGTTTCCCCAGGACCTCTTGAGAAGCACACAGAATGGCCCTCCAGAACTGCCTCACTAAAGGGTAAGAGCAGGAGGCTTTACCCATCGGGGACTGTCACCGTTGGTTGAAGGCCAACCCAGGAGTGCGTTGTTGTCATGGGAGTTAGCAAACTTTTAGAGGAGACTCCGGGCAGACAGCAAAGAATGATAGAGAAAGGAAGCCATCAGGGAAAAGTGACAAGTTTGCATGAAACCGACCCCGCAACCAAGTCCAAAATTGGAGGTGATGCTCAGAACATGAGTCAAGACACCACAGGCTTTTGACACAATAGGACTATGAATTTCTTAGGAGTCGACAGTCAGTTCATTGCTGCACATCTTCAGTTTCCCACAGTGGTCATCACTAGGGCATCACAGTGATGTAATGGAGTCAGCACTTGTTAAAAACCGACTCAGTAACAAGTACTACTCAGTCTGTCATTCACCTCACATCTGACATGTAAAAATATTGCACTGGCTGTATTTCTTTGCTAGGGCTGTCGTAACAAAATACCAGAGAATGGGTGGCTTAAGCCACAGAAATTTATTTCCTCAGAGTTCTGGAGGCTAGAAGTTCAGGATCAAGGTACTAGTAGGATTGGTGTCTTCTGAGGCTCCTCTCCTCTCTCTGGCTGTCTTCACATGACCCTCCCTCTGTACATGTCTGTCCCCAGATCCCCCCCTTTTTTTTTTTTTTTTGACAACTGCTACATTTCACCTTTTCTCCTCTTTTCTGCTTTCTGTTAAATGATTGCTGTTCTTCCTTTAAATGTGTTTAGTGATTCCCTGAACAGTCATCCAGGTAGATAATGTGCAAACCCCAGCTTGTCCAAGAAAAACAGCTATGAGTCCTCCACCAGCTTCCATAGCCTCCTGGATGCAGACCTCATGATTCCCAATTCCCTGGGTTGTTTTTCTGGTTTGGTTTGGGTTGGTCTGGTTTGGGTTTTGAGGACGTCCAGACATTAAATTCCATGTCATTTTCAGTATTTTCTTTTTCATAGCTTAAAACAAATTCCAACTATGCTCTAAATGTATTTGCCAGTCTGTCTGGAATTGATAATAGCTAATGGATACGATCTAGGAAGGATGGAATTTGCTAGTAAAGAGGGAAATGATACATGAGCCCTCGGTGAGGCAAGGCTGAATTTTCACACACCAGTTATTAGCTGCTTTCCTGTCTTAGTTTTGCTCATGGAGATCAGCATATTAGCATTACTGTAAATCTGATTACTGCCTGTTTAATGTCTCTGTTTATTTTGGTTGATTCTGCTCGGACTGCCTTCCCTCCCCTTTCCCCCATTTCAAAGCCATAGGAATCCTCATCATCTAGGTTCTGCCCTTTAGAAGAGGCTTTCATAAGCCATGCCAGCCAATACTTTACTTTTTCTGGATTTCCATACTCCTGTCCTAACCCTCATTTGGCATTGCATCTTGGTAATTCACTCAGCAACTATTTACTGAGTGCAGACTGTACCAAGCACTCTGTTCTAGATGATGGCAATAGAGCTGTGACTGAGACAAAATCTCTGCTCTCATAATACATGGGGGAGGCGCAAACAGCAAGCTGCTGAATGGAAACTGGAAGTAGAGAAATAAACGGGAAGTAGAAAGTCCTGTCAGAAAGGCTATGGTAATTGTCCAGGCAGAAGTAGAGGGTAACTTATGATGTCTCTTGTACAAGAAGTTGTTCTATGCTGACATTTACCTTTTCTTTTGTGCCCACAACTCCTTGAGGGCAAGGAACCCATACTTGTAATTTATGGATTATGTATACAAACTCTGCATATGCCCATTTAATGGGTGCTCAATAAAGAACTGTTGTTCAAATGCCTTTAAGTCCACATTATTCAGGTAACAGTATGGCATCGTTAATGGCTTTGTCATTTACTGTCTCAGTGGGAAATTAAAATTCTCTAAGTCCTAATTTCAACATTTATAAAATGCTGATAACACTGACCTTGTACCAGGTTGGTAAGGATTAAATAAAAATGCCTAGCCACACTCACCTCGCTTATACTAGGAGATATCTGCCAGTCTTTGATATAAACCCTCACACCCAAGACAAAATACAAATGTTGCCCTTTCTGTATAATGCCTGTGAAATTGTCAAAGCTGTGCGAAACTGACTTGATGTTAACATATACATTAATCCAACCCATCCCTCTATGGGTATCCAAATCATGCACTCAAAAAATGTTCTGGCTTCCTTACAGTAATCTTTGCCTTCCGGGCCACCTTAGTGTTACCTAAAGCTATCGCAGCTATCCCATCTTGGGGTTCATGTCATTACATCTCAGCGACCGTAGATGTAACCCTAAATGCAGGATAAATGTTTAGTGTTGATGGCTGGCAAAGCTACGGGATGTATGTACATTCTGAGCAGTAAGTGACATTGTGTTAACAATGCTGTCAACTTTCGTGTCACGTTGGAAGGCCTGGGGTTGCTGTAGCTACAAGGTGAATTATAACGTCAGAAGCAACCCAAGTGCGACTTCAGTCCGCTGTCACCAGAAAGCAGGTGCAAGTCAGGCAAGAACATAATAGAGACAGGTAGGGTGACTATGCCATCTCATCTGGATCAAGAGGAGGGAAGAGGGAACCCCAGTGTTTCTAATTCCGGGTTCAACATTCTCCACTAGTCTTCCTTCCCAAATATCAGCAAAGGGCCATGGCAGTGGAAGTGGCCCCAAGCGTGGTGGCCCACGGGGGGAGGGACCCGGGAGTACGAGGCCGAAGCAACCCGGAGGCTGCAGAGGCTCAGAGACCAGCAACAAGCGAGGACCGATCAAAGGATAAGAACACTCTACCCGATCGGCGCTCCCCGCTCCTAAGCAAATTTTAGTGGGCGCAGGAACGCGCTCGCGGCACCGCGGTGCCCACCTTGGCTGCGCTCTACCGATGTTCCTGAGAAGACAGAGCATGCGCGAAAGGTAACCGCGCCCTCGCCGTTAGAGACCCCAGGCCGGGGAGGGGGCGGGGCCGCACAGCTGCGCACGCGCGCGGGGACACGTAGGCGGAAGTGGCGCGCGGGCGCAGGCCAGGCGAACACCTTGCGAGGAGGCGGCGGCCGCTGTGGAAAGTGCAGGGGTAGGCGGAGAGGAGAAGGAGGTGATGGCGACCTGGGGAGGGGGAGACCGCTCCGTCTGGCAGGCGCCACCCGGGCTGGGGTCACCTTTTCAGGTGGCTTAATGGCTCTGGAGTGGACGTGTACCCCCGGCTCTTCGCCGTGTTCGGGACCCAGACCCTCCCCTCCCCAGAGAACCTGGACACAGCTTACCTTCCTCATCTATAACGAGCGTGCGGCGAGGGGATTGAGGGCAGGATGGAGGGCGGGGATGACTTCCTTTTTTAAAGAACGGAAACCTGGCACGGTTTCTAGGGAGGAGTGTGTGTCCCTCCTTGTCCCCTTTGCTCCCTGCAGCAGGCTAGAACCCCCTCAGGCCCCGGTCTGTGGACTCAGGAGTGAGACCACTTCCAGGAGGGCCTTTTAGACTAGTGAGGGGCCTCTGGAGAACTGGCAGTCGCCTGGGTTCCCAAGACTGCTTTTGAGTGAAGAGCTACTTCCGGGTTCTGCGTTAGATAAAGTACTTAGGGTCTTCTGCTGTCCATCTGCTTTGCGGTGCAAGGTGATCGTTCTTGCCAGGTTATTAAATTTATGTCATAATCTTCCACTAAAAGTTATGCAGATTCTCCAGTCTTTGCAGCTTAGTTTTCTCCCCCGCCTTTTTATTTTTCTTTTAAAGAAATACTGAAAGGAGGTGGAATGCTTTGGTGTGCTGACAGTGGGTTTTTTTAGTGTCGGGCATATATGCATTTCTTCTAAGTTAGGGTCTCACATGTCGATGTCGAGGGTAGATTTTTGGATTCACGTTTTCCTAAGTGATTTGGGACGGTTTGGGCCTTGGAAGAGAGAGATACGGCAGCATTTGAAAATAATTTGGATGAGTGTTATTTGTTCTTTTTTTTTTTTTTTTTTAATTTTTTTTTTCAACGTTTTTATTTATTTTTTTTTTTGGGACAGAGAGAGACAGAGCATGAACGGGGGAGGGGCAGAGAGAGAGGGAGACACAGAATCGGAAACAGGCTCCAGGCTCCGAGCCATCAGCCCAGAGCCTGACGCGGGGCTCGAACTCACGGACCGCGAGATCGTGACCTGGCTGAAGTCGGACGCTTAACCGACTGCGCCACCCAGGCGCCCCTGTTCTTAATTTCTTTATATTAAATCCAAAGCTTAGATTTATCCCTTGGAAAAAAAATAGAGTAACTGTCAAAAATGAGTAACCCTGTTTGATCTTCATGTAGTGAAGTGTGTACAAAGAAATGAGCCCCCCCTTTTTTTTTTGTTGTTTTATAACCATAACCCATAGGTGAACAATTAATAGAGTCCAGTTAATGTAGATACAATGGCAAGATTATTTTATTTGTAACAACGAGTATGACAAAATACAGAGTGAAGTATGTTCAGGTTATTTACACTGTAATGTAATTTCCTCATATTCTACCCTTTAGTAGTGGGAGATTTTTCTTCTAAAGACTGGAAAAGAACTAGATTAAGAAATGAACTGAAAGATTTTTAACTTAAGTCGGTCATTGCAAACCAATGTAATTACCAGTTATTTATAATTTTTAGATGTCAGTATATACTGAAAATTCTGCCTTTTCCCATTTTAGCAGTTGCTTTGTACCAACAAGTAACTAAAGTTAAATATATGTGTTGACTTTAAGAACAGGAGAGGCCCCAGGCAGTGATTCACACCTGTGGGGTTTTTTGTTCTTAGTTTAAGGGTTACTGTGAATGTCTAAAGCAGAGCAAAATGTTGATCATTTAGTTTGAAAACAGGTTTAATTCTATGCTGGATTTTATTTTTCCTGCATCGAAAGGACATTGGCCTAGGTTCTGTGGATATTGATTGATATCCATCATTAATGTCTGAAACGGAAGGTTTCACACATTAGGATCACAGTTATTGGGTATCAGAGTTTACAGTGTCTTCCTTCATCAGTCATGTGATCTGACCAGTGATGTTCTGATTAATAAAACTGCGTTCTAAATGCAAAGCTTGCAAGGCAGATTTTCTGGAACTGGTACCTCAAGTAAGCAAAAGAAATGAATTTATTTCCATGTTCATTTCAGATGCTTTGTGGGAAATTTCAGTGGAGATGTCAATATTTTGGCACAGATGTCCAAGAAGTGACAGTGCTGAAGGGATTTAACTCTACATGTCTGGCACAGATCTGCGGCTCCTAAGATTGCCAATAGGTGTGTTGAAAGTGGCAAATTGTTGGAAAGGAGCAGAATTCTGTTGATTAAATTGGTGCTTACTAGAGTGCAATAGACTCCTTCATTTCATATTTTACACTTTTGTTATGTGTTGAAACATAATGAAGATGATATCTTCTCTTCCCCTAAAGATTTCAGAAGCTTCTAAGAGAAGCAACCATAAAAGCAAAAAGTTATGCTGTTATGATTTAGGTATTTGTAAAAAATTTTATAAAATGCTATGAGAGTCCAGAGAATCACCCAGCTTGTAATGTATAGGGCCTTAATCAGAGGTATAGCATAGTGGGTATTCATGTTGAGCAATTTGAAAGAGGGATCAGAAAGGGAAGAAGAGATTATAAACAGTAATCTAGTGATGCCTAGTAATCTAGGCAAGAGAAAACAGCTGCTAATGGTAGGTTCAGAAACAGATTTTAAATACATTTACAGATGTAGAGTCAACAGGAACCTTGGCAAAACGTAAATTTGAGGAAAAGGAAAGAATCTAAGATAATTTACAGATTTTCCGCTCAATACCATAAGTGAGATTGGGAATATAGGAAGGGCAGGTTTGTTTGGAGGTGAACATAGTTCAACTTTGGACTTTTATTTATTTATTTAAGTTTATCTATTTTGAGAGAGAGAGAGCATGGGGGAGGGGCAGAGAGAGAGAATTGCAACCAGGCTACACACTGAGAGCATGGAGTCCATTGCGAGGCTGGAACTCATGAACCCCTGAGATCATGACCTGAGCCAAAATCAAGAGTCGGAGGCTTAACTGACTTAGCCACCCAGGCACTCCCAGCTTTGAACATTTTTGAAATGAGGTGCCAGTGGAACTCATGAGTAGAAATGCTTTCAAAGAAGCATTTGGAAATAGAGATCTGGATTTCAGAAGAGAAGTCCGGGTTGGAAGTCCAGATTCATATTTCCAACTGCACATCAGAGGAGTGAGTCTCCCAGCAGCCGACCATATCGCACTAGCAGTAGTTCTAAAAAGTTGGGTGATAGTTGGGGCGCCTGGGTGGTTCAGTCGGTTAAGCGTCCGACTTCAGCTCAGGTCACGATCTCGCGATTCGTGAGTTCGAGCCCCACGTCGGGCTCTGGGCTGAGGGCTCAGAGCCTGGAGCCTGTTTCCGATTCTGTGTCTCCCTCTCTCTCTGCCCCTCCCCCGTTCATGCTGTCTCTCTTTGTCCCAAAAATAAATAAACGTTAAAAAAAAAAAAAAAAAAAGTTGGGTAATAGTTAACATTGGTGGTCTTAACTATATGCCAGATGTTTTTACATTTATTTCATGTAGTACTAACAAAAATTCTATGATAGCACATTTTTTACCACCCCCCCTCCCTTTTAAAGATGTACAACCTGAAGTTCAAAAAGGTTAAAAGAGGGGCGCCTGGGTGGCGCAGTCGGTTAAGCGTCCGACTTCAGCCAGGTCACGATCTCACGGTCCGTGAGTTCGAGCCCCGCGTCGGGCTCTGGGCTGATGGCTCGGAGCCTGGAGCCTGTTTCCGATTCTGTGTCTCCCTCTCTCTCTGCCCCTCCCCCGTTCATGCTCTGTCTCTCTCTGTCCCAAAAATAAATAAACGTTGAAAAAAAAAAAAAAAAAAATTAAAAAAAAAAAAAAAAAAAAAAAAAAAAGGTTAAAAGAATTTGCTTAAGGTTCTTCAGCTAATCAGTTAGCAAAGCTGGGTCGTGCACTCAGATCTGTCAAAAATCCAAAGCATAGGGAAAGCACCATGCTGTACTGCTTTCTCATAAGGGTAGCTATAATTTTTTTGAGTCACTGCAATATGCCAGGCATTTTGCTAAATTACAAACATCTCAGCAGAATATGGTTGGGGAGAAATTTTTGATACTAACAAAAGCAGGAAAGAGGTCTTCTAGAAGTTTTATTCTCTCGTGTAAATATATAATCAATATTTGCACATCCTACTCAACCTGTTTTCTGTAAGATTTTTAGTTTTGCTCACAAAGTTTGCCACCACCACAGTACATTTGAAAAATCATAGTCAGGTAGACAGAGTGATTGCAAGCTGGGGTTTCAGGACTTCCAGACGAAGGGCCAATTTGTTTGGTTCCTTTTTAAGGGTGCAGAGCATGCCGGATCCCAAGAACGGAGAGATAAGTAAGATTTGAGTCTTGCCTTTTCAGTTCTGTTCTCTCCCAGCTGGGGAATTAGAGAGGGTATCACAAAGGAAGGAACGCTAAAGCTTATTTCAAACCCTGACCTAGAGAAAGAAGACATCAGGCTGAAAGAACATCATTAACATAAGGTAGAGGTGTTTGAAAGTCCATGGTCTATTTCTGGAATGAAATAGTAGTCCATTGTGGGCAGTTTGGGGCTTGATTGAAAGATGTGGAGGGAGGAGAAGCTTAAGGGGGATCAGATTTATTTGAATGGTACTCTGTATCCATGCCTACACATGTGGAAAGTAGTTACTCAGGTTTTTGTTTCTTCTACATTCAAGATCATTTGAAGCATGATTTATAAAGAAAGTCAGATCTCAAGGGTGTCCTGCAAGATGTCTTAAAAAGTCTTAACTCAGAGATGGCAGTGATTGAAACATAGTGTGGGAAGGAAGAACAATATATAAAGAAGAAGAAACAGGTAAAGGAAAAGAAATACAGTAAAACTTTTTAAAATTATGCTTTTTCTCTTTAGAAATTTGGCGGGTGCACTGTAAAACAAATGTTCTTTGATGCCTGAGTGTGGTTAGTTACAAGTTGTATTCAGAACCTGGATCCATATTTAAATTACTAAAGATGGCCTGCTTAATCTCTGTGATCAGCAAAGGAGAAGTGATCAAGTGACTAAGTCTTGCCATTTTAAGCCATGAAGACAGTTTTGTCAAAATTATCCTTATCCATCCTCTTTACTGAACTAGTCTGAATTTTAGTCCCCATTGGGGTTGTGAAAGACAGTCTTTTCTAGGATAATTTTTTCATCATAAATGTGTTTAGTTGTCCTAACTCTGCTCTCTCCTCACCCTGTACTTGGAATTCATTTTTCAGTTTATATAAATCCAAAGAGAAACTGACAGTCATCTACAGAGTCCTCATGACTTTTTTTCAGACTAACAAAAAATGATGTTTTCCAGCTTTTTATAATCCCAAAGACTTCTTTATTTCTTTTTTTTTTAAACAGCTGTATTGAGGTATAATTTTTATACAAAAAAAAACTACACATGTTTAACATTACACAATTTGATGAGTTGGGACATATGCATATACCTATGATACCATCACCTAATAATCAAGGTAATACATATATCTGTCATCTCTACAAGTTTCCATGTGTCTGCCTCTGTGTGTGTGTGTATGTGTGTGTGTGTGTGTGTGTGTGTGTGTGTGTGTGTGTGTGTGTGTGTGGTTAAAAATGTATAACATGGTATCTACCCTCTTAAGAAATTTTTAAGTGCACGCCACCATGTTGTTAACTCTAGGCACTATGTCCTATAGTGAGTCTCTAGAACTTACTCATCTTGTATAACTGAAACTTGAAATCCATTGAACAACTCCCCAAAGACTTTTTAAATTAAAATGATTTCCAAAGGAAGGAAACATCTTTTAACCTAAGAAATGCTGTTGCTAAAGCATATCATCCTTTCTATAGTCTCTGACAAATCTAGCTTTTTTTTTTTTTTTTTTTTTTCAACGTTTATTTATTTTTGGGACAGAGAGAGACAGAGCATGAACGGGGGAGGGGCAGAGAGAGAGGGAGACACAGAATCGGAAACAGGCTCCAGGCTCTGAGCCATCAGCCCAGAGCCCGACGCGGGGCTCGAACTCACGGACCGCGAGATCGTGACCTGGCTGAAGTCGACGCTTAACCGACCACGCCACCCAGGCGCCCCAAATCTAGCTTTTTTAAAAGTAACTTATAGTTGTTTGAGTTTATTTTAAAACATCCTTAGCAAGTATATTTTAAATTGTATTAGTATTTAAGGGAGCATTAGTTTTTTTTGTGCAATTAAAGATCAACTTTAATGTTGAAGATGTTACTCATAGACTGTCATGGGCTTTAAAAATCATATCCATAATACATATAAAAACAATAAAAGCATATTTACTTCTTTGATAAGTAAACACAAAGATAAAAAATAAACACTAAGTTAGCTTTTGACGTTTGCTGTGGGAATGAGAATGGCATTATGTTTAGCGATATTAGTCTTTACCAGGCAATTGGAGAGTAGACATTGTTTTTGGTTGCTTAGAAGTTTGAATAGAGGAATTACTATATTAATATCTAGAGAAAATGAGACTCGCCTGTATAATTTTTAAAGTGTGATGTGAACTATTACTTGGAGCATAGTATCTTATCCAAAGGTTTTGCTTTAATTGCTAATTTCCTTCTTTAGGACTTGGCTCAGCAAGCAAAAGAAACACTGAACAAAGGAGAGGAAACCAACAAAGATAAATTTGGAAGCACTGAATGCAGCAAAACAAGAACAATGGATCTCAAGTTCAACAGTTCCAGGAAATATATTTCTATAACTGTCCCTCCCAAAACACAGACAATGTCACCACACATCAAGTCAATAGATGACGTTGTAGTGCTTGGCATAAATCTCAGCAGATTTAACAAACTTACTCAGTTTTTCATATGTGTTGCTGGAGTTTTTGTATTTTACCTAATTTATGGATATTTACAGGTAAAAATATTTATTTACAAGATGCTAATTATTTATAACAGTTGAGGTCAATAAGAGCATTACTAATAGTTTTACCCAAGGTAGTTTTCTCCATAGGATACCAGTTTATTCATATTTTTGAGTTTTTTAAATATGGAAAAAGACTTTCTAAAAGTTAGTGTGCTCCTTTTTTCAGGGATCAAAATTTCACAGTTGAACATTTCAGATGGGAGAGGAACAGAGACCATCTTAAAAAATTAAAATTATGAACACAATTTGAACTATTTATTGTGTTTAACAAAATGGGGGTAATATGCACCCATGTGTTTGTAAAGAGTGATTCAAGTATTCGCTGATATATTGGAACATAATTCTCCAATAAAATTGAATAATAATAACACAAAAGTCATATTCTAGCCCATGGTTGATTCTTGGAGCTCATTAGAGTGATCTTAAAAATTATTGTATTCTTTTTGATTATCATATATAGATGAAATATAAAAATATAAATAAAGAAGATGGTAGAATTGATTATTCCTTACCTTGTAAAAATGCTATGAGGAGTATTAGCGTGAAATAAAAACATGAATTAAAAATCTTAGTATTTATAATAACTAATTTCCCCACTAGAAGATGATACAAACATTCAGATATCACAATGAAGAGCAATGAAAAATAGTAAATTTTATCAAAGAAAGGTTGCAGTTTCTTGTTAAGAAATATTTTATTTCTTCTTCAAAATACCATTGTTACCAAATAGTTTGGGAGCAGAGTTAGTCATTAGAAAGGAAAATGAATTAGAAGTTTGCCGTACAAATTTATATTAATCTTTTTCTGTTTGATTAATGAGCAGAGACTTAATAATCTATGCAAAACTTCTTTTAAAATTAGATAAACATCACTTTCACTTTGTGACAACTGATGTTGCTAGCATATTAAAATAGTTTAGGGGCACCTGCGTGGCTCAGTTGGTTAAGTGTCCGATTCTTGATCTCTGCTCAGGTCATGATCTCACAGCTTATGAGATTGAGCCCCGTGTCAGGCTCTGCACTGATAGTGCAGATTCTGCTTGGGATTCTCTCTCTCTCCCTCTCTCTCTCTGACCCTCCCTGGCTCGTGCTCTCTCTCTCTTGCTCTCTGACTCTCAAAAATAAATGAAAAAAAGAAAAGCTTTAAAATAGTTTAGAGAAAATGGTGGGGTTTTGTAATGAAGTTATTTATATATATATAAGTATAATATATCTGAATGCTAGCATACTTAATAAAGCTATTTTCATGTTTTTTAGTTCATGTGCCAGAAAATTCCTAAATACCTTGCAAACGTACTTGAACATGAAGTAAATTTGGGGAATTACACAGTATCTAGTTCAGAGTTTATGAGGGAGGGTGATTTATTGGATTAAGCCAAATGGAATACCTCTTAATGACTTGTTAATAATGGCTTATTAACAATTAATATAAATGTTACTTCATGACACAACATTGTGTTTAGATAAGTAACCATTTACAAGGAGAAATTTCATAAAATCCGTGGCCCAGATATTCCAAAAAATAACATTGGTTTCAACTGATTAAATTCCTATAGAAAAAACAGGTCTGAGATAATAAACTTCTAATGAAATATATTTATTGTATCATAAAGGAGTTCTTGACCCAGGGACCTTTCTCAATGTTTGGGGGCAATTTTTAATTTTGGCAATCTTTTTTTTTTTTTTTTTAAAGAGCAAAGCATAGGATAATGTTGCTTTATAGCCAGCCTTCCTCCCTTTGTTTTTCTCACTCAGTTCTTTGGAAAGGCCTCCTGGACTTCTCTAATTCTACCTTTGAGGTGCCTTGTGATTTGGATGGTGTTTTGATTTTTGGTGGGTTTTTTTTGTTTTGTTTGTTTTTTTGGTGGTGGTGGTGGTGAGGCTTGGTTTCTTTTAAAATGTGTTTATAGGGGCTCCTGGGTGGCTCAGTTGGTTGAGCGTCCAACTGCGGCTCAGGTCATGATCTCACGGTTTGTGAGTTCGAGCCCCGTGTCGGGCTCTGTGCTGACAGCTCAGAGCCTGGAGCCTGTTTCGGATTCTGTCTCCTTCTCTCTCTGCCCCTCTCCACTTGTGCTGTGTCTCTCTGTCTCTCAAAAATAAATAAATGTAAAAAAAAATTTTTAATGTTGTGTTTATAGGAATTTATTGTGAAGAAATTGGTTTGCCCAAGAACTTAACAGTATTCATGTATCTCTTGACAGGAATTAATATTTTCAATGGAGGGTTTTAAGTCCTTTGGCTGGTACCTAACTTTAGTACAGTTTGCATTTTACTCCATATTTGGCCTAATAGAACTTCAGCTTATTCAGGACAAAAGGAGAAGGTATGTAGTTTGTTTTTATTTTTTTGACAGTTAAATTCATTAGTAGTAGTTAAATTTTTTGTTTTGTGTTTTGGGAATGTGGAATATATTATACATGCAATATACATATTTCCTATTAATAAAACATATCTAATACCCAAGAATTTTTATCAGTATAATCAACTTACTAAAAAATACTAAATATATTTCCTTTATACCCTGAAAAAAAGTGGTCTCTCTTACAGTGTAATGTTATCAGAAAAATGTAGTTTAGGCTCAACTTACAGTAAATGTATCTTCTTGAAACGAGAGAAAGTATCAAGTGTACATAAGTGTTTTTATAAATTTCACTGAAGTGGGTGTGATTACTGAAAGACTTACAGTGCTACTGAGATCAAAGTGATGAAATGAACTATCAATGCCACTTTTATAGTGGTCTTTGAAATGTACAGTTAATGTTTGGTGGGATATGCTCTGCTTAATATTGTTGTATTTGTAATGTCCAGGACCTGAGACTGCATGTTTAGACATCAGAGAAATTTCATAACGTGTGTTTTCATCAAAACCACAGGAGCTTGTTTAACAGTGTATTTTAAATTGACCATCTAGATTTGAGAAATATCTCAAAATATTTTTAATGGTATACTGAACAATGTGCAATAAAAACCTGATTATATACAAGAGGAGGTTAGGAAATTGAATGTAACTTCTGTAAGTGTGGTTATCCTGTCATATCAGACTTTAATATGTGAACATTTCATGTATGTATCGGGCAGTTTAAATGCAGTAAAGGAGCTATAATACTGACATTCGATCTTCATTGATACAAATGTTCAATCTTTCAGTAAAAATAGGATATTTTCACAGCTGCTATTTTTCTTACAAATATATTTTTGATATTTCTAAGAAGATAACTATAAAATTCTAAATATTTAAGTCTATACCACTGGTATTTCTTCATAGTCCTAATTCATAGTTCTCAACCTCTTTACTGCCAATAAATTTTTAGAGCAGTCATAGTAAAATGTTTGAATCTGAGGATAGCATTTGTATTATTTTCATGCTCTAAAACTGCCATTCTCAGTCACAGGTGATAGAATAAAAAGTAATTAAATATATCTGTCAAGACTAATATGTAGGAAAACCTGATGATTCATTACCAATTGCAAACTGCTGGACGTCTGTTTTCAAAGTAAAAGAATCTAACACTGTCTTTCTTAAATGGAAAGTGATACCAAGATACGCCTCCCTGTCATCTACCCAAATGAGATGGGGAGTGTGCCTCCGGCCATGTTTATCCCCTGCCTTTAAACCACATGACTGTAACATGTTTAAAGATAAAATCATTTGTTTGATTTAAACATAAATGAAGGAGTGTAGGAAAAGAATTTACAGATGAAGATAATTATGAGTTGAAACCTTTTCATTTCCATGGCACATTAAAACATTTTTAGAAAAAGTCTTTAAAGGTATGTTACAATGAAAATATGCTCAGTCACATATTTCTGAATTTATTTAAATGCCACTGTTCTCTAAATCTTGAGTTAGCCAGATTCTTTGCTTAGTTTTTTTTCCCCCTTTCTTCCTATGTTTATATGAATACCTTGTACTTGAAAGAGAAAAGGATATGGAGTCAGAAAACATGTATTTGAGTCTTGGCATGGCCTCTAATTAGCTGTCCTAAGACCTCAAGGGAGTTTCTTAAGTTCTCTGACCTTTGAGGACCACTCCGTAATGTGTGGTAAAGCATATTGTAAGTTGCAATACCCTGAACCGGCTACTTGTTATTTTTCACCAAAGATTACCTTGTAACTTTGTTGTTACTTTATTTGAGTTTTTAAGGAAGATCTGTCAAATTGGTTTTGAAGGGGCTATTTAAAGTCACAATTTCCCCACCATGTCTAAAGAAGTAAGAAATTGAGATACTAAATAAAACAGACCCAGTGAGCACCCCAGAGGCAGGATGATGAATCTAATAACCTCCTGGTTTCACCAGTGAGCAAACACCCCTGGAGGAGGCTGGGGCCTTCATGAGTCTCTATGGCAAGTTGCTCTCAGAGTTGCGACCTTCTGAATATAGGTCTCCTGAGTTTCAGGCTGGTTTTCTTTCGACCTGTGTTACGCTACTTTTTAATCAACATTCCTTATGATTTTTCTGACTTGAGGTTTTTTTTAATTTTCTGGCCACTATTTGCAATTTATCTCTGAGGAAATTTGATCACTGTGACTTCTGTCATTACCTGGAAGAGTAGTGCTGTCCTTCCCTGGTGATGCCTCACTGAGGATTAGACCCCACAGACAGCATGTAAATCAGTGTTTGTGTTCTACACTGATGCATATGGGCATGCCACGTTATTTCCACACGGACTTTAAATGTTGACTACTGTATTAGCGGTTGAGTAGGAAAGACCTGAAAATTGAAATGTAAATGGGAAGGATACATTTTAATTGAATTTTCCAGTAAATTATTTTGCCTTATATGTAGCCAAATAAAAACTATGGAGGAATTTTGTTGCCTTGATTTAATCCCAAAATGGAAGCTACATCTAAGTATGCAGCATAATCTAATTATGTGCATAGTACTTCACGTGTTAGTCACACCAGTGTACAGGGTTATTTTAGACCAATAAATATCCAGTCAAAGTGCACAATAATAGTGCTCTGAAGATGTCATATTAAAAATCCCCTTTAGGAAATTCAGATAGGACCCCAGGTAGTGATTTGGAATCATGAGGAGGGGAATCAGATACCTCATCTTGAAGCTAATTGGGTTTTTTTTTTTTTTGGTTGTTTTTTTTTTTTTTTAACATATGAAATTTATTGTCAAATTGGTTTCTATACAACACCCAGTGCTCATCCCAAAAGGTGCCCTCCTCAATACCCATCACCCACCCTCTCCTCCCTCCCACCCCCATCAACCCTCAGTTTGCTCTCAGTTCTCAACAGTCTCTTATGCTTTGGCTCTCTCCCACTCTAACCTCTTTTTTTTTTTTTTCCTTCCCCTCCCCCATGGGTTCCTGTTAAGTTTCTCAGGATCCACATAAGAGTGAAACCATATGGTATCTGTCTTTCTCTGTATGGCTTATTTCACTTAGCATCACACTCTCCAGTTCCATCCACGTTGCTACAAAAGGCCATATTTCATTTTTTCTCATTGCCACGTAGTATTCCATTGTGTATATAAACCACAATTTCTTTATCCATTCATTAGTTGATGGACATTTAGGCTCTTTCCATAATTTGGCTATTGTTGAGAGTGCTGCTATGAACATTGGGGTACAAGTGCCCCTATGCATCAGTACTCCTGTGTCCCTTGGATAAATTCCTAGCAGTGCTATTGCTGGGTCATAGGGTAGGTCTATTTTTAATTTTCTGAGGAACCTCCACACTGCTTTCCAGAGTGGCTGCACCAATTTGCATTCCCACCAACACTGCAAGAGGCTTCCCGTTTCTCCACATCCTCTCCAGCATCTATAGTCTCCTGATTTGTTCATTTTGGCCACTCTGACTGGCGTGAGGTGATACCTGAGTGTGGTTTTGATTTGTATTTCCCTGATAAGGAGCGACGCTGAACATCTTTTCATGTGCCTGTTGGCCATCCGGATGTCTTCTTTAGAGAAGTGTCTATTCATGTTTTCTGCCCATTTCTTCACTGGGTTATTTGCTTTTCGGGTGTGGAGTTTGGTGAGCTCTTTATAGATTTTGGATACTAGCCCTTTGTCCGATATGTCATTTGCAAATCTTTTCCCATTCCGTTGGTTGCCTTTTAGTTTTGTTGGTTGTCTTTTAGTTTTGTTGGTTGTTTCCTTTGCTGTGCAGAAGCTTTTTATCTTCATAAGGTCCCAGTAATTCACTTTTGCTTTTAATTCCCTTGCCTTTGGGGATGTGTCGAGTAAGAGATTGCTACGGCTGAGGTCAGAGAGGTCTTTTCCTGCTTTCTCCTCTAAGGTTTTGATGGTTTCCTGTCTCACATTCAGGTCCTTTATCCAGTTTGAGTTTATTTTTGTGAATGGTGTGAGAAAGTGGTCTAGTTTCAACCTTCTGCATGTTGCTGTCCAGTTCTCCCAGCACCATTTGTTAAAGAGACTGTCTTTTTTCCATTGGATGTTCTTTCCTGCTTTGTCAAAGATGAGTTGGCCATACGTTTGTGGGTCTAGTTCTGGGGTTTCTATTCTATTCCATTGGTCTATGTGTCTGTTTTTGTGCCAATACCATGCTGTCTTGATGATGACAGCTTTGTAGTAGAGGCTAAAGTCTGGGATTGTGATGCCTCCTGCTTTGGTCTTCTTCTTCAAAATTACTTTGGCTATTCGGGGCCTTTTGTGGTTCCATATGAATTTTAGGATTGCTTGTTCTAGTTTCGAGAAGAATGCTGATGCAATTTTGATTGGGATTGCATTGAATGTGTAGATAGCTTTGGGTAGTATTGACATTTTGACAATATTTATTCTTCCAATCCATGAGCAGGGAATGTCTTTCCATTTCTTTAAATCTTCTTCAATTACCTTCATAAGCTTTCTATAGTTTTCAGCATACAGATCCTTTACATCTTTGGTTAGATTTATTCCTAGGTATTTTATGCTTCTTGGTGCAATTGTGAATGGGATCAGTTTCTTGATTTGTCTTTCTGTTGCTTCATTGTTAGTGTATAAGAATGCAACTGATTTCTGTACATTGATTTTGTATCCTGCAACTTTGCTGAATTCATGTATCAGTTCTAGCAGACTTTTGGTGGAGTCTATCGGATTTTCCATGTATAATATCATGTCATCTGCAAAAAGCGAAAGCTTGACTTCATCTTTGCCAATTTTGATGCCTTTGATTTCCTTTTGTTGTCTGATTGCTGATGCTAGAACTTCCAGCACTATGTTAAACAACAGTGGTGAGAGTGGGCATCCCTGTCGTGTTCCTGATCTCAGGGAAAAAGCTCTCAGTTTTTCCCCGTTGAGGATGATGTTAGCTGTGGGCTTTTCATAAATGGCTTTTATGATCTTTAAGTATGTTCCTTCTATCCCGACTTTCTCAAGGGTTTTTATTAAGAAAGGGTGCTGGATTTTGTCAAAGGCCTTTTCTGCATCGATTGACAGGATCATATGGTTCTTCTCTTTTTTTTTGTTAATGTGATGTATCACGTTGATTGATTTGCGAATGTTGAACCAGCCCTGCATCCCAGGAATGAATCCCACTTGATCGTGGTGAATAATTCCTTTTATATGCCGTTGAATTCGATTTGCTAGTATCTTACTGAGAATTTTTGCATCCATATTCATCAGGGATATTGGCCTGTAGTTCTCTTTTTTTACTGGGTCTCTGTCTGGTTTAGGAATCAAAGTAATACTGGCTTCATAGAATGAGTCTGGAAGTTTTCCTTCCCTTTCTATTTCTTGGAATAGCTTGAGAAGGATAGGTATTATCTCTGCTTTAAACGTCTGGTAGAACTCCCCTGGGAAGCCATCTGGTCCTGGACTCTTATTTGTTGGGAGATTTTTGATAACCGATTCAATTTCTTCGCTGGTTATGGGTCTGTTCAAGCTTTCTATTTCCTCCTGATTGAGTTTTGGAAGAGTGTGGGTGTTCAGGAATTTGTCCATTTCTTCCAGGTTGTCCAATTTGTTGGCATATAATTTTTCATAGTATTCCCTGATAATTGTTTGTATCTCTGAGGGATTGGTTGTAATAATTCCATTTTCATTCATGATTTTATCTATTTGGGTCATCTCCCTTTTCTTTTTGAGAAGCCTGGCTAGAGGTTTGTCAATTTTGTTTATTTTTTCAAAAAACCAACTCTTGGTTTCGTTTATCTGCTCTACAGTTTTTTTAGATTCTATATTGTTTATTTCTGCTCTGATCTTTATGATTTCTCTTCTTCTGCTGGGTTTAGGCTGCCTTTGCTGTTCTGCTTCTATTTCCTTTAGGTGTGCTGTTAGATTTTGTATTGGGGATTTTTCTTGTTTCTTGAGATAGGCCTGGATTGCAATGTATTTTCCTCTCAGGACTGCCTTTGCTGCGTCCCAAAGCGTTTGGATTGTTGTATTTTCATTTTCGTTTGTTTCCATATATTTTTTAATTTCTTCTCTAATTGCCTGGTTGACCCACTCATTCGTTAGTAGGGTGTTCTTTAACCTCCATGCTTTTGGAGGTTTTCCAGACTTTTTTCTGTGGTTGATTTCAAGCTTCATAGCATTGTGGTCTGAAAGTATGCATGGTATGATTTCAATTCTTGTAAACTTATGAAGGGCTGTTTTGTGACCCAGTATATGATCTATCTTGGAGAATGTTCCATGTGCACTCGAGAAGAAAGTATATTCTGTTGCTTTGGGATGCAGAGTTCTAAATATATCTGTCAAGTCCATCTGATCCAATGTCTCATTCAGGGCCCTTGTTTCTTTATTGACCGTGTGTCTAGATGATCTATCCATTTCTGTAAGTGGGGTGTTAAAGTCCCCTGCAATGACCACATTCTTCTCAATAAGGTTGCTTATGTTTATGAGTAATTGTTTTATATATTTGGGCGCTCCGGTATTCGGCGCATAGACATTTATAATTGTTAGCTCTTCCTGATGGATAGACCCTGTCACTATTATATAATGTCCTTCTTCATCTCTTGTTACAGCCTTTAATTTAAAGTCTAGTTTGTCTGATATAAGGATGGCTACTCCAGCTTTCTTTTGGCTTCCAGTCGCATGATAAATAGTTCTCCATCCCCTCACTCTCAATCTAAAGGTGTCCTCAGGTCTAAAATGAGTCTCTTGTAGACAGCAAATAGATGGGTCTTGTTTTTTTATCCATTCTGATACCCTATGTCTTTTGGTTGGCGCATTTAATCCATTTACATTCAGTGTTATTATAGAAAGATATGGGTTTAGAGTCATTGTGATGTCTGTATGTTTTATGCTTGTAGTGATGTCTCTGGTACTTTGTCTCACAGGGTCCCCCTTAGGATCTCTTGTAGGGCTGGTTTAGTGGTGACAAATTCCTTCAGTTTTTGTTTGTTTGGGAAGACCTTTATCTCTCCTTCTATTCTAAATGACAGACTTGCTGGATAAAGGATTCTCGGCTGCATATTTTTTCTGTAGCACACTGAAAATCTCGTGCCAATTCTTTCTGGCCTGCCAAGTTTCAAAAGAGAGATCAGTCACGAGTCTTATAGGTCTCCCTTTATATGTGAGGGCACGTTTACCCCTTGCTGCTTTCAGAATTTTCTCTTTATCCTTGTATTTTGCCAGTTTCACTATGATATGTCGTGCAGAAGATCGATTCAAGTTACGTCTGAAGGGAGTTCTCTGTGCCTCTTGGATTTCAATGCCTTTTTCCTTCCCCACTTCAGGGAAGTTCTCAGCTATTATTTCTTCAAGTACGCCTTCAGCACCTTTCCCTCTGTCTTCCTCCTCTGGGATACCAATTATGCGTAGATTATTTCTTTTTAGTGTATCACTTAGTTCTCTAATTTTCCCCTCATACTCCTGGATTTTTTTATCTCTCTTTTTCTCAGCTTCCTCTTTTTCCATAACTTTATCTTCTAGTTCACCTATTCTCTCCTCTGCCTCTTCAATCCGAGCCGTGGTGGTTTCCATTTTGTTATGCATTTCGTTTAAAGCGTTTTTCAGCTCCTCGTGACTGTTCCTTAGTCCCTTGATCTCTGTAGCAAGAGATTCTCTGCTGTCAGCTATACTGTTTTCAAGCCCAGCGATTAATTTTATGACTATTATTCTAAATTCACTTTCTGTTATATTATTTAAATCCTTTTTGATCAGCTCATTAGCTGTTGTTATTTCCTGGAGATTCTTCTGAGGGGAATTCTTCCGCTTGGTCATTTTGGATAGTCCCTGGCGTGGTGAGGACCTGCAGGGCACTTCCCCTGTGCTGTGGTGTATAATTGGAGTTGGTGGGCGGAGCCGCAGTCAGACCTGATGTCTGCCCCCAGCCCACCGCTGGGGCCACAGTCAGACTGGTGTGTGCCTTCTCTTCCCCTCTCCTAGGGACGGGATTCACTGTGGGGTGGGGTGGCCTGTCTGGGCTACTTGCACACTGCCAGGCTTGTGATGCTGGGGATCTGGCGTCTTAGCTGGGGTGGGTAGACAAGGTGCACAGGGGCAGGAGGGGCAGGCTTAGCTTGCTTCTCCTTAGGTGATCCACTTCAGGAGGGGCCCTGTGGCAGCAGGAGGGAGTCAGATCCGCTGCCGGAGGTTTGGCTCCGCAGCAGCGCAGAGTTGGGTGTTTGCGCGGAGCGAGCAAGTTCCCTGGCAGGAACTGGTTCCCTTTGGGATTTTGGCTGGGGGATGGGCGGGGGAGATGGCGCTGGCGAGCGCCTTTGTTCCCCACCAAACTGAGCTCTGTCATCCGGGGGCTCAGCAGCTCTCCTTCCCTTTGTCCTCCAGCCTTCCCGCTTTCTGAGCAGAGCTGTTAACTTATGACCTCCCAGCCGCTAAGTCGCTCTTGCTGTCGGAACACAGTCCGTCAGGCCCCTCCGCGTTTTGCAAGCCAGACTCGGGGGCTCTGCTTGGCCGGCGAGCCGCCCCTCCGCCCCGGCTCCCTCCCGCCAGTCCGTGGAGCGCGCACTGCCTCGCCGCCCTTCCTACCCTCTTCCGTGGGCCTCTCGTCTGCGCTTGGCTCCGGCGACTCCGTTCTGCTAATCCTCTGGCGGTTTTCTGGGTTATTTAGGCAGGTGTAGGTGGAATCTAAGTGATCAGCAGGACGCGCGGTGAGCCCAGCGTCCTCCTAAGCCGCCATCTTCCCTCTCTCCGAAGCTAATTGTTTTAACATTTTATGGAATACAGAATTAGAGTTCACCCATATGACATTGTGGTAATAAAAATCACGTTCAGCGTTTTAAACTGCCATGTACTTTTTCTGCAGGTACTCTGCTCAGGATATTTTAGCCGAAGGGCTAGACGTATTTTTCCTAATGCTAGATGGGAACATTAGGAAACAACAATTGAGAAGTTGAAAATTAGTTAAGGTTCCTTTTACCACTATGGAGGTCAATATTTTTTAAAACTCTTTTTTTCCAAATTTAGTCAAGATGTTTTTTACACGTAGGTAGAACTGCTGTTAAAAAACTTCTTACCAGGGCGCCTGGGTGGCTTAGTCGCTTAAGCGGCCGACTTCAGCACAGGTCATGATCTCACGGTCCGTGAGTTCGAGCCCCGCGTCGGGCTCTGTGCTAACAGCTCAGAGCCTGGAGCCCATTTCAGATTCTGTGTCTCCCTCTCTCTCTGACCCTCCCCTGCTCATGCTCTGTCTCTCTCTGTCTCAAAAATAAACGTTAAAAAAAAAATTAAAAAAAAAAACTTCTTACCAACGTTTCAGACCATCCAGAAGAATCTGCAGAACTCTGTGGTACACCGTGTTTCACACAGCTGAAAGTTCTCACTTGTGATCAATTAAATAAGGGTAAATTGTTGCTTTTACCAACATTCTTTTGTATGAATACAGCGTGATAACCTTTAAAATAGTGATATTTCACCAGTATTTGTAGAAATATTCATCAGAAATTAGACATTTACACATTGTAAACACATTATCTTATAATAGTGTGAATCGGGTCCCAAATGAAGATTTTAAAAATTGTCTTTTACAGAATACCAGGAAAAACCTACATGATAATAGCTTTTCTAACTGTGGGTACTATGGGGTTATCAAATACTTCCTTGGGCTACCTGAATTATCCCACCCAAGTCATCTTCAAGTGCTGCAAATTGATTCCTGTTATGCTAGGAGGAGTTTTTATTCAAGGTATAGTAATGATATGTTTTCATACTGTTTGAAACTAATAGGATCTGTTACGGCATCTAGCATTAGGAAAAACCTGAAACTCAATTAATATTTTTTAATGAACATTCGAAATATCAGAACAATTCTGAGTGACATTGTATCAAAATAAGGTATTATAAAAACACTGATACTTCTGCAATATCCCCTAGTCTTTGCCGTCAGTAATTTGGACTGGGGAAAAATAAAAATAGTACTTTTTTAAATTACTTTTTCTTTTAGTTGGGAATCCATCACATTTCCAGAAATACTGCATTCATCTATTGAAGACGTAGCTCAGAAATACCTAGAAAACTCCTCTTTTCAATTCTTTCATTCTTCTGCTCTGCAGGGCTCCTCTCTCTACCTCCATCATACACACGGACAGTTCTCACACTGAAGTAAAGGTTAACCTGAGCAGAACTGCTTTTTTTACCAACTCTGCTGGCTCACTGACTTCCTAGAGCCCCAACTAAATTACAGGCTATGTGGAAATAGGAGCGAAAGAGGAAGCAATGATAGCACGTGGAACACATTTTTGTTGTTTCTATAACAGTCATGCAGAATATTCATGTTTTGACAATCAAGGGTTTCTATTTCACTAAAGTTCTTATACAGCCTGACTTCATTTTTTACATTAGAGGCCTTCCCACAAAAGCCCTTTGAAATGAAAGTATGGATGTCAACTACTTCATGTATAATTTCAGGGTAACTGTTGATGCAGGAAAAAGTACTGATACCTTTCCCTATTAAAAACCACATGCATGTGTAATACGTCCTTAACAATCCTTACCAAAAAGTTACACTGCATGATTTTATTATTTAGATGTGGATCTACTAAAATAGGTTCATTCGCACCAATTCTGATTATGGTAGTTGCAAACTTAAACAGTTATGCAGCCTGGAAAATTGGTCTGGTTACTTTGTAAACGTATGGGCTGTAAGAAAATTCAGAATCTTCTAATATACACGAAGTAAAAAAGGCACTCATGTCCATGCACTTTAAATGTTCATATTTACTCACCGTAACAGATAAGGTAGGATCTCATATCTAACTCCTAAGGACATGTTGCTGCTCATTGGTAATTTAATTTTCCGAAGCCCTTCTGTGACTGTCTAAGGCACTGATCTAAGCATTCTTCGTATGTTTTTGACTTTGGACATAAAAAGCAGATCCTGCTATACTTGGTTAGACACATAGATCTAAAACTGTGTCAAGTGGGCATGTGCATAATAAGGTTGGCTTACATTTATTTTACACAGGGAAGCGTTACAACATTGCAGATGTGTCTGCTGCCATATGTATGAGCCTTGGCCTGATATGGTTCACCCTAGCTGACAGCACGGTTGCACCAAATTTCAACCTGACCGGTAAGGAAATTGTTTGTGCTGCTCAGATTTTACAGGCATTTGGGTTTAGAGTAAGAACTTTTATAATTTCATGAGAATTTTAAACGATAGTGTGACATCTATGATTTTCGTATCTGACATAAAGCTTTTGGACTTTCTGTATAAGATGTAGTAAAAATATTACAACCCTGCAGATGTAACAGTTCTTTTTAGTGCTCTGGTATCTTGACATGACAAAAGGCTGTGCGGCCAGTCAAAACTTTCTGTGATCCAGTACATGATAGATGAGTTTCTTATGGGCTGAATCGGAAGTATACACATTAGTTATAGGAGAATCACAGTAGTAACTTTTTATTCTTTTTTTAAAAAAAAATTTAAATTGCACATTTACTTGTCATTATTTTAGCTAAAGAGGAAAAGTTATGCTATACGTTAACATAGAACTGTGTACTCTAAATATGTCTATAACCTTACAGTGCTTGAAGTTTCCACCATGAACAGTTTCCTCCTTGTGTGTCCCATGGAATTTTGCAAATAAAATTTAGATTTTTCACAGGCAAAATAGGTATTCTGTATATTTAGAACTAAATAAGAATAAAAAATGTGTTATAATATTGTTTTTGTTCTAACGACCTTGAAGAGAATTTATTATATTATTATATACACAGTATGGTCATTCTTATTCTGTTGAGTTTTATTCATAAGCTTAGTATCATCCCATCTCCTAGCCTGACAAAAGTAGTATTTAAAATACTTACGTGTTCAGGGCAGGTCTTGGTGGCCGGAGGAGGAGTAGGTGCAGGTAAAGGTGGCAGCAGCCAAGGCCACGGACTGCATCATGGAGGTCACCTGGGGCCAGGCAGAAAACAGCAGGAAGCCCAGTGCTGACATGCAAAGATCACTACTTTGATTCCAGTGCTCACTTTGGCATTTCGAAAGAGATGCTGAAAGATGAGGCAGTCACCCTCATGTACCAAAACTCCATGTTTCATAGCCGACACCTCTTTGTGGACAACATGGTACTGGACGTGGGCTCTGGCCAAGGGATCCTCTGTATGTTTGCTGCCAAGGCTGGAGCCCGCAAGGTCATTGGTCATTGGGATCCAGTGCTCCAGTATCTCTGATTATGTGGTGCAGATTGTCAAAACCAACAGTTTAGACCGTGTGGTGACCATCACTAAGGGGAAGGTGGAGAAAGTAGAGGTTCCAGTGAAGAAGGTAGACATCATCATCAGTGAGTAGATGGACTGCCGCCCCTTCTACAAGTCGATGCTCAATATGGTGTTCCAGACAAGTGGCTGACACCTAATGGCCTCATCTTCCCAGACTGAGCCATGCTGTATGTGACAACCATTGAAGACCGGCTGTACTAAGACTATGAAGATCCACTGTTGGGAGAACATATATGGCTTTGACATATCTTGTGTCAAAGACATGGCCATCAGAGAGCCCCTGGTGGATGTGGTGGACCCCAAGCAGCTGGTCACCAATGCCCGCCTCATGAAGGAGGTGGACATCTACACTGTCAAGGTGGAAGACCTAACCTTCACCTCCCCCTTCTGCCTGCAAGTGAAGCACGCCCTGGTGGCCTACTTCTACATCAAGTTTACTTGCTGCCCCAAGAGGACAGGCTTCTCCACCAGCCCTGAGTCCCTGCACACACACTGGGAGGAGACAGTGTTCTACATGGAGGACCACCTGACAGTGAAAACAGGCGGAGAGATCTTTGGCACCATTGACATTCAGCCCAGTGCCAATAATAATCGAGATCTGGACTTCACCATTGACCTGGACTTCAAGGGCCAGCTGTGTGAGCTGTCCTGCTCTACTGACTACCAGATATGCTGAAGCAGCACCTGGCTTCTCCCACAGGCCCAGGGGCAACAGTGTTCTTAGGTAGTTCTTCTCTTCCCTCCCTCAGAAGGGCTTTTTTTAGGGCCTGGGCTGAGGGGCAGGGCACATCATGGCTATGTTTTTCATAATTTATGCTTTTATATGGTTGCATTTATTGCCAGTAGATCCTCAACGGGGGGGAGGAGAGTAAAAATAAAATAAAATACTTACGTGTTCATAGGAACTCTGAAGAAACGGAAAAAATTTATTCATGAGAAAAAGGTACTACATAATGAAGAAAATGATTTACATCAGCTTTGCTATTCCTAAGAATCAAAATCTTTCTTCATGGCTGTTAGTCAGCCTTCTTTATTTACTAACCTGGTTAACCAGGCTAAGTTAATGGGTTTAAATGTAACCAGCACAGCCTCTTGGAGTAACCCTTCAACAACCAAAAGATTCTGATGGAACCTTTTACAACATCTGTTTCAACTTTGCTCAGAGTACAGGTGATCATTACTTCACTGAGTTTTCCTCTGAGAAAGAAGCTTATGGTTACAGATGTGTCTGACATGGTGTAGATTTTTCAAGAACGCTTCGTGTCAGCAACTCTCAAAGGAAAATTATGTATGGAAACTGAGGTAATTGACCCTTTTACTTATTGAAAAAGCAATTTTAGAGAAGGCACAATTTGCAGTCAGAATCACGGCTTCAAATTCTGTTCAGATCACCTAAAATTATAACCCTGGCTAAAGTGCCAGACCCCTTTGTACTCTCCCCTTTAAACAGAGATCATGATGATAGCTTGCCTCACACAGAGGTGGTGGGAGGATTGACTGAGGTAATGGAACAGTGGGTATGAATGAAAGCACATGCGCGTGCTGAGGGTGAAAGTGACAATAAAGATGGGCTGAAGTGGTGTCATTGGTGTCGGTGGTCCCGCAACCTCTCAAGGTGACATGACCGCTGACCTTTTCCAACTCCCATGGAAATATTTTGTAAGAAAATTAGAACCTGGTCATACTTCATCATTAAGAATAACTGATGAGCACTTATCATGGTCTCTGATCTGTAATAATAATATTATCTAAAGGAGATTAGATTAACTGTTTAGGTAGTTATTTAACATAGACATAAATAAAACTTTGAATGTGTAAAGTGAATATATCTGAATTTACTTATGCAGATAAATGTCTGCCTTTAAATATTCCCCTTAGAATGTAGTTCAAGCATTTTCATGCTGTGTTGCCTTTGTTCAGAACATTTTTAGAATGTCTTTGAATAGCCTGCCGGGAGCGAGGATGTTGTATTCAAGTCTTCAACAATAGCCCGTCTTTGTTTCAAGGACAGGTTTCATAT
Source organism: Puma concolor (assembly GCF_028749965.1). NCBI lineage: Eukaryota > Metazoa > Chordata > Mammalia > Carnivora > Felidae > Puma > Puma concolor. The sequence goes on from NC_141671.1 coordinate 20,532,259, forward strand.
TTGAAATAAGTAAAAGAGCATTCAGGATCAAGTTTGGTGAATAAAAATGTATGATTAGGTAATAAATACCACAAAGTTAGATGATGAAAAGGCAAACTGAAGAATAAATATGAAAACTTGAAAATTCTCAAGTGCACACACATGCACATATATTTTTCTGCTCCATGTAATTGCTTCTGCATTGTTTAAAAAAATGAAAAGGGGGAAACTCCCGTAGGTCCCAGCAGACTCGCAGACGTAACCAAGGCTGCTTTTTGTTCTTTCTGTAAAGCACATGGCTGATGACCGGTGTCCTGAACACTTCAGGTAACCAACCACCTGCTTCTTAGGTAGATGTGCCTATTCGCATTGGTGTGTTGATTTCCAGATTTGTACATGCCAGTTGTACTGTTACAACTAGGTAATAATATTGCTTGCATTGTGCAGAAATGAAGGACACCTGGGTGGCTCAATCGTTGAGCGTCCGACTTCAGCCTAGGTCATGATCTCACGGTTCACGAGTTCGAGCCCCACATCAGGCTCACTGCTGTTGGTGCAAAGCCCATTTCAGATCCTCTGTCCCCCTCTCTCTGCCCCTCCCCAACTTGCGCTCTCTCAAAAGTAAATATTTTTTTTTTAATTGTTTAAAAATGAGTTTGAAGAGAGAATTGTTTCTGTTAATTGAAACAATATGGTTGACTAGTCAACAGAATCATTGTTGAATTAGGTGTGGAGGAAACAACTGTAAAAATAGCAGGATATCATAAAAGCGTGAAGGGATTCTGCCCCCCCGACTGTGTCCGAAGTTCCTGTGTTTTCCTGTATGCTTTTTAACAAAAAAAACTGGGAAATCATTAATGGTGTGTGTTATGAGTATGGTTTTTGTTAGGACACATATTCAAAGAAAAGACCTTGGCAACTATGTGTATGTTTATGTGTTTTAAATGTTTTAATAATGTAGGTAATTTCTTTTATGATTTCCATCCTCATCTGATTTTTTCAATTAACTAACTACCAGTCCCGATAGAGCTCCTAAGAATTTCTTCTGTATGTGTTTAATAGAGTATTCCTTTCAAACATTTAACCTAAACAGAACTATTATTTTATATAATAATGAAACACAGTAAGGTGACAACTTTAATGTAGTTTATTAGTGTCCATTACCTTTTTTTTTTTGACGTTATCATCTATGCGCCCAATTATAGCTGGTTGTGGATGAAAATAATCCATTTTTACTGAGCAAATGTGATTTAAGATCTGCTTTGGTTTTTCAGCCAAGTTAAATCTCTGGTAAATCTTGATTGTCATTCCCATGTTTAAATAAGGAGGTTGTATTTTTCTGCACTTTCTTGAAGGTGTGATCCTTATTTCCCTGGCACTGTGTGCGGACGCCGTCATTGGGAACGTTCAAGAGAAAGCCATGAAACTGCACAATGCTTCCAACTCAGAAATGGTAAGTGCTCTGGTGTTTTTTTCTCCACGATGGACAGGCTCAGAAATGGTGACGTGCTTCATTTTGCGAACCACTTCTGGTGTTGGAGACTGGCACGGCATTTTCCAACTGGTTTGTCATCATTATTTTCACAAAAGTAATCCATGCAAACATTACAGGAAATGAAAAAGTAAAAATACCATTACCACTGTAGAGCTTATTGTATAATATTTGATGAATATTTTCCCTATTTCTGTTTTTTACATATTAAAAAATCCTTTGTTACATCACTTTTCTCTTCTCTTTGTATTTGGTATTATCTTCCATTTAGAAGCTTGTGATTTTTATATGGTTGATCCTTTCCTTCATGGCTTCTGGAAACATATTATGATTGAAAAGGGCTTTCCCATCTCTTAAGATTTAAGAATTTTACCCAGGTTGCCTATCCATTTTATGATTTCCTTTTTAATTAAAGCTTCGATCTAGCCAACACTTTAAAAGATTTTTCTTCCATATGGCTATCCACTTGCCCCAATTTCATTTATTGAAAGATCCACTTTTCAGCCTAAGTGCCTTCTTTATCATATCATAGTGTAATGTAGGATTCAGAATTATATTCTTTTGGATTTCTTTCTGCACCCAAACCATGTGATGACAGCAGCTTTGTCATACATTTACCATCTGCTAAGACTAGCCAGCAATGTTCCTTTTGTTTTTCAGAATATTACTACCATGGTTATTCTTGGGTGTTCATATCCCCAAATAAACTAGAAATCGCATTGCTATTGTGATTGGTATAGCACTGAATTATAACTTAATTTAGGGAGAATGACATCTATACACTTGATTCTTTCAGTCCAAGAATAAGGTATGACTTTCCTTTTATTCAAGTGTTTTTTTTTCCCAATGTCCCTTAGATTTTTTTTTTTTCATATAAATCCATATTTCTTATTGAAGCTATTGTTAGGGGTTTCATCTTTTTGCTGTTGTTACTGCTAATAACGCTCTTTCTTTCCCTATACCTTCTACCTGGTTGGTATTTATATATAGGAAAGTTACCATATGTATGTTTACATTAATTTTCTAACCAACCTCTTGCTAGACAGAACGTACTACATTAAGAGTATATAGGAATGGTCTTTCCTGTTACTTTGTCAGCAGAGTGAGCATCTTAAAGGAGTCTTTAATCTCGGTCAGAAGTTTTCTTGATGATCGTCACCACTCTTCCTGGGTAAGGTCAAGATCAGAGAATTAAGGAAGTGTAAATAGTTAGAAGTACAATGGTTAAGAGCTTAGGCTCTGGGCTAAGATCACCTCAGTTTATATCCCAACTTGGCGAGCTCTCTTATTTGGGGAAAATGACTTACTGTCTCTAAGTTTTAATTTCCTCATCTGCAGGTTGAGGCATAAGTGGAATTATTCATAGAGAGCATTGTTAACACGGTACCTGCAGCGTCACAGGTCTGTAAATTTGATGACGATGCTGCTGCTGACTGTTCTGAGAGTATACTAAACCGGGATAGAAAGATTGGTAGGAAAACTGGGAAATGAAGCAATAGATATGCCAGATACTGCTTATTTTCCTTATATTTTAATTTCTTTGCAAATTTAACGTTTGGGTGTTTTAATGTTTAATAAGTAGCTTTAAAGTTATTTTGTTTTATTTATATGTGTTTTTAGAACCCCCACAATAAAATGTGGTTTGAGTTCAGTAATTAAGCCAGGCAAAAAAATGAATATTATGTGACCGTATATATGAAAGGATCAGTACTGCTGTGTTGTTACCTTATACGTAAAAAAAGCTGTAAACTTCGAAACAGGATCCGTCATCGTCTCGACAAAGTTAGGCCGTATTGAAATAATGATGTTACTTAAAAAATGTTTTGTTCTTCACATTTAATTAATTAAGCCATGGGGCGCCTGGGTGGCGCAGTCGGTTAAGCGGCCGACTTCAGCCAGGTCACGATCTCGCGGTCCGTGAGTTCGAGCCCCGCGTCAGGCTCTGAGCTGATGGCTCGGAGCCTGGAGCCTGTTTCCGATTCTGTGTCTCCCTCTCTCGCTGCCCCTCCCCCATTCATGCTCTGTCTCTCTGTCCCAAAAATAAATAAATAAATGTTGAAAAAAAAATTAAAAAAAAAATAATTAATTAAGCCATGTATTAAAAATCCTTCATTTTCTGCCTTTGGTTTGATAGCATTTTTTTCCCACTATATTTTTATCTACTATAGGTTTTGTATTCGTATTCCATCGGTTTTGTGTACATTTTACTGGGATTGACATGCACTAGTGGATTAGGCCCTGCAGTAACATTTTGTTCAAAGGTAAACACTAATCATATTTTTAAAAATAAACATCTCCCATTAAATAGTCTCCTCTGTATTTCTTGTTCAAAAAGATTATTTTTATGTAATTTGATAACTCCTTTAATATAATATATGCAGATCAGAAATTATTTCAGAAATGAAATGATTTATATTTAAATTTATTTTATCCTTGCTCTACCCTATAAGTTAATTTTTAAGCGATGCATAATGTGTAAAAGTTGGGATTTTTAATTTCATCATTGTTTTTCCATTAAATCGGAACTAAATAAGAATCTTTGCTTGACTGCATTGTTGAATGGCTTATTACTACTCAGGAGGTTGATTAAAATCTGTAGTTTTATTTCATTTGTAATACCTCAGGGTTTGTTTTGCATTTTCCTAACAGGCTTTTTTTATATGTTGCAGAATCCAATTCAGACCTATGGTTATGCTTTCCTTTTTTCCCTCACTGGGTATTTTGGAATCTCCTTTGTTCTGGCTTTGATTAAAATTTTTGGTGCACTTCTTGCTGTAACAGGTATGAATGATATACTTGCTTAGATTATGAAATAAACATTTAAATTTTCTCTGACTCTCATTTTCAAAAGATACGGGCAGCGTCTACTCTGCGTTAAAAAGAAAATTGTTGTATTTCATCAATTTGTTTTTTGGCTTATGGTATTTCTTTAAAATTCTAAAGAAAATGATGTTTCCTCATAATATTTTATTTATTTGAAGGTTTAATTTTAAAATCAAATATGTATATATATCTAAATAGTAACTTTTAAATGCATTAAAAGAATTTTTCATTAAAAAGTGTGATGGGCTATGGGGTGCCTGGGTGGCTCAGTAAGTTAAGTGTCCAACTTCAGCTCAGGTCATGATCTCGCAGTTTGTGAGTTCAAGCCCCACATCAGGCTCTGAGCTGTCAGCACAGAGCCTGGAGCCTGCTTCAGATTCTATGTCTCCCTCTCTCTCTGCCTCTCTCTCTCTCTCTCTCTCTCTCTCTCTCTCTCTCTCAAAAATAAAATAAACATTAAAAAAAAATTTTTTTTAAGTGTGATAGGCCAAATACCTTCAGAGAAAAATGCTGCTTTTATATACACTTTTAATTTATAACAAAAATTCTAGTTTTGATGCACGGAAAATATGGCAGCTATATTTCAAACAAAGCTTTGGACCTTCATTCGTACCCTTTCTGGGGCATTCCCTTGTCACTAATAATTATTATGCACCTGCTTTGTGCAGGAACTTTGCTTGGCACTTTAGAGGAATGGAAGTTATATTTGTTATGCTTTGGAGGAGTCAGGAAAACAGATGAGAGGCTACAGGTGAGGCCCAGTGAAAAAGATAGATGATTCCATGTGCTAACCTCGTACCATTTGCCAAGTGAATGGTCCAGATGACAAATGCACTCAGCATCTCCCATATGGAGAGAGCGCTGAAAGGAGCCCAGGATTGGATGCAGTGTGGCTGGTTTGGGATGTCAGAGAAGGTAGAACGTCGTCCCAGCTCAGATGCTTAATGGCATGTGGCCTGGAGAGTAATTCTTTCCTCTTCTCTGGCCTTCATTTCTCTCTTGGAAAGAGACTGGGTTGGACTTGAACATTTCTATCAGATTTGTAAGGTTTGCATCATAATGCACACACACATTAGCCATTTATAGCTGATTTTAACATTTCATACTTTTAAGGGAATACTTAGTTTAATACTACAGAATAAATTAAGCAAATGGATTTAAATCCTAAACTTTCTCTTTATTTGCTCACATATGACTCCCCTGCTGAAGTTTGTATTGCTAATGGTAAACAGAGGGCATTTAATTATAGGTGAGGCCATATGTATAATCTGTCAAGTTATCTCATACTACCAAGAAAGATTGCAAATTCATATACTTAGCTCGGGTTCCAGTTTCGCTTAAAGATGATAACTCTTCAAAAGGGGGTTGATATCAATTGATACGTATTATCTAAACCCTGTAGTTGGTATAAAAAAATATGAGATGCAGTCCTTGTCTTAAAGGTGCAGACAGGTTTATTTCTCTTCTGTGTAAAAGAAATGTGGTGGCAGTAACAATAGCCAGCATGTATATAACCTTCATTATGTACCCAGAGCCATTTCACATACATTATTCATTTTCATCTCGCAATAATCCTGTAATAAAGTAGGCACTGTTATTGTTCCATTTTACAAGGGGTAAACAGAGGCACAGAGAGGTTAAGTGGCTTGCCCCATGGTCAACCAGCTAGTAAGTTGCAGAATCAGTATTCCAACGGAGGCAGTCTGGCTCCTGACCTATGCTCTTAACCCATATGTGATCCTGCCTCCTGAACTGCTGTGGTGGCTCCACGTTCATCAGGAAGCCGGACTCCTGTCTTCTCTGCCAGCTTGTCCTCATCCTCATTTCAGGCAGTGGGGTGGAGAGAAGATGAAGGACACACCTTTGTCTTCAGAAAATCTTCCTAGAAATCACACACCCCTAGAAACAGCACTGCTCACTTTTCACCGGCCAAAACCTAATCACATGACCACACCTGACTGTAGGAAAGGAAGGTATGCCCAGGTAAAAATAGAGCATAAAAAATAACACAGAAGGAAAAATAGATCTGGGGAGTCAGGCTCTGACACATTTCCAAAACTTTCTTCATTTGGAGTTCATTTATTCATGCATTGGACATTGAGTGCCAGGGACTGTAGTCTGGGGATACAAGGATGAGTAAGACAAGGAACTAAGTAAGACACACAGTCCAGAGAGAGGATAGCAAGTAATAATGCAAGGCGGGGAACAGGGCTGCCATGGAGATATTTGCCGAGTCCTACCTCTACCTGGCTGGGACAGGGAGGAGGGCTTCATGCCTAACAGCAGACTTAAAATAATACTTGAAAGACCGGTAAAGGTTGATACAGCCATGTCAAGATTATTCATGGTCTTACCCAGACATGACCAGTAGTATTAGGATATTAGCTTACTTTATCCTTTAGCTTACTACTTTCATTTGTTTATTTATTTTTAATATAATTTATTGTCAAAGTGGCTAACATAACAGTGTGTTCAGTTTGCTCTTGGTTTTGGGGGTGGATTCCCATGGTTCACCGCTTGCATACAACGCCCAGTGCTCATCCCAACAGGTGCCCTCCTCAATGCCCATCACCCATCTTCCTCTCTATCCCACCCCCCATCAAACCTCAGTGTGTTCTCTGCATTTAAGAGTCTTTTATGGTTTGCCTCCCTCCCTCTCTGTAACTATTTTTTTCTCCTTCCCTTTCCCCATGGTCTTCTGTTAAGCTTCTCAAGTTCCACATATGAGTGAAAGCAGATAGCACTCCTAGGAATTTAGCTTACTACTTTTAAAGAATAATACCTGTTCTACCTAATCATACCTTCCTCGTGAAAGCCTTTCTTTCCTGCCAGACTAAGCATCTCTAAGGGATTGACATGCCTCCCTAGTGTCGTGGCCTTTATCAAGTACTCATTACAGTTGTACTTTAACATTTAACTGTATGATTTAATGTCTCTACCCTCTACCAGACTGTTAACTCCATAACCCCAGCAGCAACTTTCTGTTTGTTTTTTGGTTTCTGTTGTTTTCTTAGCGTGTCATGTAGATCTCGGCACATAGCAGGCTTAGTTAATATTTGTTGAAATGATTTCCAAAATATTCTAAAAGATAGATATTAGTAGGCACATTCTAAAGCAACCTTTTTTTCTCCCTACAGTGACAACCGGAAGAAAAGCAATGACTATCGTACTTTCATTTATGTTCTTCTCCAAACCATTCACATTTCAGTAAGTAGTTTGTAATTCAACAAGTTTTTCTACTTGCAGGTACCTGGTTTCACATTTCCTATTTCCTTAATTTCTTTATAAAGAATCAGTTTTATCTGGAGCCATACTTTATTGACGTGTCTTCTGCTACTTCAGAAATGCATGTAATATTTTGAAGAAATCATGTTGTACACTTAAACTGCCTAACTAGAGTTCCAGTGCTAAAATGACCCTGTTTCCAGTATAAGTGAACGTGAGTGATGTCTTGAGATGAAGGGATTCTGCCTTGCCCTAGTACAAAAGTATAAATTATATGTATGTAATACATAAATTATATAAGTTATATATATATATGTGGTTTTTAAAGTTACTAAGTTCAGGGGCACCTGGGTGACTTAGTCAGTTAAGTGCCCAACTTTAGTTCAGGTCATGATCTCATGGTTCATGGGTTCGAGCCCTGCCTCGGGCTCTGTGCTGACAGCTCAAAACCTGGAGCCTGCTTCGGATTCTGTGTGTGTCTCTCTCTCTCTGCCCCTCCCCTGCTCACGCTGTCCCTCTCTGTCTCTCAAAAATAAACATTAAAACAAAAAAATAAATAAAGTTGTTAAGTTTATTGTTCCCCTTAGAACAATTTGTTCCCCTTAGAACAAAGATTTGAGGTACAGATCTATTCTGTAAGTTTATTTAGTTTATGGCTTCTTATAAAGCATTTACTGTTTTCTTTACTGTCTGGTATACATTTAAAATTAGTATCCTTTCAATTTATGCTGCTTAGTAATTGAGAAGATTCAAACCTAGAAATTATCAATGTATAAGCTTAAAGTTAACCACAGATAAATTTCAGTTGGTGTATTTGTTTTCTGTAATCAGTTTCTCTTTGTGCATGTGCTAGGTATACATTATAGCAACCCATGTAATTCCCCTACTTTCTCAGGATGTGCCCCTTTTTACCTCTGTATGTCCCACCCAACTGGGATAACTGGGTAGATTGTTGAATTCCCAAGATGGCCACTGGCAGATTTACACAATCAGTGCTTAGACTCTTAAGACTATTGGTTAGGACATGGACTTGAATTTGCTATTATCCTCAAAATTCAAATGAACTATATTTAATATTTTGTAAAATATCTTCTCTGTACCTATACTTAACATAAATAATAGGAATTCTATCTAATCTGGTCTAAAAATACTGTTTTTTTTTTTTTATTTTAGTGTCATGGTGGCCCTCCAATAACAAAATGTTTATTTTATTGAAGAATTATTGTTAACTCATCACCAAGTTCTGTGGTTAACAATAAATCGTTACCTTGATATTAATATTTTTTCCTTCCTTCTTTTCTTAGGTATGTCTGGTCTGGTTTGTTAGTTGTCCTTGGTATATTTCTCAATGTTTACAGCAAAAATATGGATAAACTAAGACTACCAGCACTATATGATCTGATAAACAAAATAGTGGAAATGAGAAAGTCAAGGACGTTGGCACAAACCGTATAGTGAGTGATTCATCCTGTTTAAAACAGAACTCTAAGGGAGTAATCATCAAGTAATTAACTTTCCAAAGGGATTATTATAAAAACCAAAGGATCTGAAGGCATGCTACCCATTTGTGGATGGGTCACCTACGAAGTGGTGACCTGAAGCCTTTTCTTCAGGATACTTGTTTAACCGTTTGACTTCTGAAGCAATCAAGAGAGCCACATCTGGCACGCCTTAGAATCAAATGTCAGTGCGAAGGACTGACATTTCTTAGCAACCTGTTGAGAATTGCACTGGAAATGGACCATGTTGCAAAACTAATTGGATATCATTATGACATATCAAAGAAATTGATATAATAATATCAATTAATAGATTGTTTTGTTTTCATTCCATTTTGGTGGTGTTATTTAAATGATTCTCTGTTATAAGAGTGAACTGATGATTTAAAGTCTAGAAAGAATAACTTCATTATAAATAAAAATTATTCTGTGATTTTTTTAAATAAATGTGTTATTAGAATTTTGTTATGAAGAGGGAAGTGAAGGTTGGAGTAAGTCTTTACAGAAACTTTAAAACTTAGGCTTTTCTCTGATACTTTAGTAGGAGTATTAGAGGAAACGTGCTTTAAGTTTTCTGTGAAATATAGACAGAATAATAAAAAGAGTCATCCTGCAACCTGTAAGTATGTGTCACAGAAAAAATTGCTACTATTCATCAAAGAAGTGCTAAAAGATTTAATGATTTGGATTTTTTAATTGAAGGGAAAATAATGCATGCCTTAAATTACAATAAAATAATAAAACCATCATAGTTTTTCTCATAAAACTGAAATTTAATTTGGCAGCTTAAAGATTAAATAGGGTAAACGTAAGAAACACAAGTAGATTTTACCAAATTTGTACAGTATCTTGTTTGCACAGTTTTGAGTATAAACTCGTAAAGATTTTGGCCTTATTTTGTAGCAGTTGAGTTTTGGAATTGCTTCCACTGTATTAAAAAAATCCAATTAATCTTCATTTTCAGCATAAGTAATGCTAGTTAAAACAGCTTAGTTTCTGTGTTATTGGTGATATCACTTATATTTTGTGAGTATAATATACTTGGAATATTAATCTTGTTCTGAAAATTCCATTGTATTCTGATGGTAATTTTAACCTGTTATGTGCATATGTGGGTGTAACAGAGCCCGTGATAATTTAAGAGTCTAGCCATAAGGAATTCTGACTGAAAATCAGTTACATGTTAAAATACTCTGAGGGTATTTTTCCCCAAATGGTAATCATTTTTTAAGTTTTCATATTTTAAAATGAAAGGAATCTTAATTTATATTTCATTATGCCTTCTTTTTTTTTAACATTTATTTATTTTTGGGACAGAGACAGACAGAGCACTAACGGGGGAGGGGCAGAGAGAGAGGGAGACACAGAATCGGAAACAGGCTCCAGGCTCTGAACCATCAGCCCAGAGCCTGACACGGGGCTCGAACTCACGGAGCGCGAGATCGTGACCTGGCTGAAGTCGGACGCTTAACCGACTGCGCCACCCAGGCGCCCCTCATTATGCCTTCTTAAACTCTTAAGACAGTAAGGAAATTTGGGCCATTAAAAAAAATCAGTTTTCCCGAGTTCTTGATAAAAGATTATAATTTTAACTTTTCAAGGCATCCTTTTATGTACACGCTTTTCTAATTTTTTTTGTCTTTGCCTGTTAAGAATTCCTCACCCCACCCCCCAATTTTAAACAGCTGAGCACTGTTTAAAAATTGGTTTGCCAGCCTAACCCTTTTACTCCCATTTCCTTTTTTTTACCTGCTATCAGATGGAAGCAAACTTCATCTCATTTGTGTCCCTAGAGTACCCTTAGTGAATAGTTTGAAATACAGAATACTTTTCTATAGTAAAGGAAATCAATATTTGAATGTATACTTTGTGTCAGGTTTTCTAATAGCATTCGTAAATATTATGTGATCCCAACAACCCACGTATAAGTAATATAATTAATAAAGGAATTAAAAATAATAATTACTAAAATCACTAAAATTTAAGTGCTTATTAGGTGCCAGGCACTATTTTAAGTGAAATACTCAACAGTTTATTTAATCCTCACAACAGCTCTATGAGGGCAAGTATTATCCTCATTTTACAGATGAGGAAGCTGTGACCAGAGAGATTAGGTGACATTTCTCACCTAGAAAGAACCAGAGCTAGAAAGAACCAGAGCTGTCTGTCAAGCAGCCAAGTCCCAGAGTAAGGCTCTTAGCCACGTTGCCTCTCTAAGTAGATGTGATGGTTTATGTTCATGTTTTGCAAATACAGAGGTTGAGGACCAGGGTAAGTACTCACTAGCTCACAGTTAATTGGATTTCAAGTCCCTTTCCATCATACCCCAAGGCATATTTTCTGAACCCCACTATGAGCATTTAGGTAACAAGTAACATAATGATGAAATATTTTTTTTAAGTTTATTTATGTTTGAAGGAGAGCATGGGCACGAGTGGGGGAGGGGCAGAGAGAGAGGGAGAGAGAGAGATTCTCAAGCACACTCAGCACGGAGCCTGATGGGGGGCTCAAACTCACAAGCCATGAGATCATGACCTGAGCTGAGATCAAGAGTTGGACGCTTAACCAACTGAGCCACCCAGGCACCCCAATGATAGAATATTTTTTAGTAAAGAATTTGTGAGACATACTTTAATGAATAGGCAAAGATGATTTGATTGGAACGTTAGTTCGGTGCAGATAGATGTATTTGTTTTAAGTAGTATGTAAATATAGATTGTTTCTTCAGCTGTATTCACATTAGGTGCCTATCACATAGTTAGCACTCACTAAATATCTGTGTTATCCGAGACTAATCCTCAAAGAATACCATGAGGCCAAAAACTATATTGGATAATATATGTTCTGAATTCTTCCAGCAGTGTCCCTCTTTTTAGCATAATAGTGCAGCAACAAAATAATAGCAGAAGAATCTGGCCAACTCATGTGGATCACTCTTCAATCTTACGTACAGGTAAGCCAGCCTAGCCAGAATCCTTAGTAAGGCCAACTTATATGATGAATTTGGCTGGCCTTTCCTTGGTTCCTGGTAGGGAGTTTCCAATCTTTGGGATTTCCCAAGTGATGGGCATGTCTTTGATATTCATGGTAGGTCCCTAAATAGTTCCAGAGTAGGTGCTGACCATGTTAGAATGACTAACCATGTAACTGTCTATGGAGTTGGGGTTTTGAGCCACATCATACCAGCCCGACCTCCAAGGATGGCAGAGGATTTGGAACGTCAGTTCAGTTGTATAGCCAATGATTCAGTCAATCATGGCCATGCAGTGAGGATCAATAAACACTATACCTGAAAGCTTGGGAGAGTTTCTCAGATTGGAGATGCACGTGGATGTACCAGGGGGGTGACAGGAGGATGTGCCAGAGGACTTGGAAGCTTAGTGTCTGTCACCCTCCGCAGACCTTGCCCCAAGGATTTCTTCTTTGGTCTGGTCCTGATTTGTAACTTTGTAACAAAACAAACATAGGAAGTATAGCACTTCCTTGAGTTCTGCGAGTTGTTCTGGCACATTCTCGAACCTGAGGGGATAGTGGGAACTGCCGAATTTGTACCCAGTGGGTAACAAGTACGAGTGGCCTTAGGATCCCAGGGCTTGCAGCTGGTGTCTGAACTGAGGGAAGTCTTGTGGAGACTGCCTGTGAAATGACCTAATCTGGGTTGTTACAATTCCATTGTGGGCTTTATTGCTGAACAAATGCTTGTAAATAACTGTTAGCATTCTCTGCACTATTCTCAAAGCCTCTTGAGTTTTCTCAAGTGATTTTCATCTTCAGCCCACTTTACATTCTAGATTCCTCCTTGATCAAAGAGCATAGAGTTCTAGTAAAATTTGACCAATATTTGGGGCCAACAAATAATAGGGCTTAACATAATGAAAATATTTTTGCATTCCAATATCACGTTTGTCCTTTAAACTACAGTTTTCCAATTACCAAGTTATGCCCAGAATGCTCAAAACCTTTGTATGCTTTCTTCCTAATTAAGCACATGACCTTTTTTTTCCCATTGTGTGTTTGAACAAAAACATTTTCTCCTGTTTTTACTTACTCTGCTTTTTACGTATCCCTATTGAATGTCCTCGTTCTTGCCCATGGGGCCAACCATCTTAACCTTTTTAACAGATTGTGTAGCATCACTGACTTGACTACTCTTATTTTTACTTTAACATACTTTTCTCTTCCATTCTCACTGGTCAGATATGAGCCAGGCATTATACTAGATGCTGAGGATAAGAAAAATAATCAAATAAACCCTAACTCTTAAGTAGAACCTATTCTATAGAGAAGATTTGCTGTGATCGCTACGTAAAAATACATAAACTTCCTGTCACAGAGTAGCTTGTTAGCCTTAAGTTTTCAAAATAACGCCCTAAGGTGGTAGTGCTTCTAAAAGTTATATGTGCACGTAAGTCACCAGAGGATCTTCTTTTAAAAGATTTTAATTTAATAGGGTTGTCTTGGGGCTGAGACTTTGCTCTAACAAGATGCTGATGCTCTGGTCTTTGGACCACACTTGAGTATCAAAGCCTTAGAATACCGGATCTGTGTCCTGCTCTTGGGGTCCAGACATCTTAAGCTATTTGAATAGCTTCCACCTCATTCCCTTCCATTTGCTTTTCAAACTTCCCATTCTGTGGGACCTACCTCACACTATGTAACATCTCTAAGTCTCTTTGTTCAAACTGAACAAAAATCTTACCATGTTGCAGAGTTGCTAGCATAAGTGAAAAGAGTTATTTAATCAGTGTAGGTGTATGAAAGATTTAATATTCATTACTTTCTCCATAAATGTGGCTTTTTTTTTTAATCTTCACGAAACTAAGATAAACCCATAATTTCCTACCAGTCATGGTCTGTTGTTTTAATTTCATGGCATGTAGTTAGAATCCCTTTTACGCTATTTTGTAGTGACATTATGAAGAAAATGTTCACTTCAGTGATTTACTCCAGCTTCAGAATGAACTGTATTATAAGGGGTTCAGGAAGTAGGACTTAACACTTAAGGGATTCTTCTGAGACTTTAATCACAAAAATGTGTTTTATTAAATATCTTAATCCTATGACGGGGCGCCTGGGTGGCGCAGTCGGTTAAGCGTCCGACTTCAGCCAGGTCACGATCTCGCGGTCCGTGAGTTCGAGCCCCGCGTCGGGCTCTGGGCGGATGGCTCAGAGCCTGGAGCCTGTTTCCGATTCTGTGTCTCCCTCTCTCTCTGCCCCTCCCCTGTTCATGCTCTGTCTCTCTCTGTCCCCAAAAAAATAAATAAACGTTGAAAAAAAAAAAAAATAAATATCTTAATCCTATGATACCCCCAAATGTCTAAAACATTTCCATTTTCATCAGTTTCACACACTTGATAAGATTTAAATAGGTGAAATAGGTAAAGTGTGGATAATTATCACAATAGATAATGACAGAAATGAGACTTTGGAGTCTGATTATTAGAGATTTCCTTACAGTACTCACCTTCCATGTTTTCTCCTAACGCCAGTCACAATGAAAGGACTAAAAAGCATATTTCTGACTCGACAGAAAATGAACATGTGGGAATTCATTTTTTTATATGTTATGAAAAATTGTCCGTTCATATATATCCTATTTTTAATTGTGTAGGATTTGTACGTGTGTGTATACCCAGAGATGACTCATAAAGGTGGGTGATTATCTTTTCTCTAGTTTCTAACTACATATTAATTGACATAATGTTAATCTGCAATATATGTGCTAATCTCAGTACTGTTTTGGTATTTGGGTACCTCTCATGAAATGAAAAGTTGATTGAAATGTCTGCCCTTACGAAGGTTTGATCTAATAGGATGGGATGGGGCTGGGGGTAATTTCCTGTAAAATACCTACAAACACATCCACAGCCAGTTCAAGCCTATCTTTAAACCACTAGGGATTATTGCAGGATCCAGGAGAGGCTTGCACCAGAGGAGTGCGGTGCCCGTGGAGACACAGGTTAGCTCATGGAGCTAGTGCACAGTTAACGGGACTAGTTCAAATGTGCCTACATTAGCTGACAGTCAAACACTGAATGAAGAAGCTCCTTATTTTTTTTTTCTTTAAGGTTTATTTATTTTTGAGAGAGAGAGAGCCCGCGCGCACCAAGTGGGGGAAGGGTGAAGAGAGAAGGGCAAAAAGATCTTCAGAAGATCTGAAGCAGGCTCTGCACAGACAGCAGAGAACCTAATGTAGGGCTCGAACTCACGAGCTGTGAGATCAGGACCTGAGCCGAAGTCAGGCACTTAACCAACTGAGCCAGCCAGGTGCCTGGAGGAACTCATTCTTTAAGATCCCAGCTACTCAGATTCTCAAACTTAATCTTACTAAACATATATTTAATTATTCATTCAATTCTCGGCAGTCAGCCATTCTCATAAAACTGAGCCATGGGTAGTTTTTGTTTTTGTTTTTTCCCTTAATTCTCAGGGCTTATCTATTTACAAAATTTCTAAGAAGACCTGATAGTTTTTTGTTTTTGTTTTGTTTTTATTTTTGTTTTTTGTTTTTGTTTTCTTTTCTTTCCCTCAAGGACTCCTAAGAGATGCCAATTCCACTTTTGCCTCACATATCCCTGAGCTGTTCTTTCATGGTTTCCAACTCTTTATTCTTTCTTGCCGCTTCTAGGAGAGTTTCTCAGTCTGATCTTTCTGCTTGTTCTTCATCCATTCAACCTACTATTTGTCCCATTCAGTGTAGTGTCATTTTTTTATATCCCAGTTATTACATATTCATACCTAATATGTCCACTTGGATTCTTCTAATGATTTCTTGGTTCTGCTTTATGTTAACAATATTTTCCCTTATTATAGTTACCATGGTTATTTTAATTTCCTGCATTCTCTATCCTAATCATTCTGTTTCTGATGATAGATGTTTTTTAAGTTGGTGGTCTTTTATTAATTATACACCTTTGTATAGGCATTGGCTGTTCAGCCCAGCCTTCTCGCTGCCTGCTATAACACATTCCCCCACATACCTGGCTCCCACACACACCAGGCCCCTCCCACACTGTGCGCTCTGGCACTGTGCTCCTCCCTCATGCACCGTCCCCTCTGCACATTGCACTCCTTTCTCCACGCTGCAAGGCTTAAGACTGTCTTGGCCTCCCCAGGACATCTCACTTTTCTGTTTTTCTAGAATCCATATGTCTGTCTCCCTATTGCCTTTCTCTCTCTTCAATAATTTCTCTGGGGTGGTTTTAGAAGAAGCCAGCAGCCTGTGCTAGTTCACCATTTGATAGGAGCTGAAATTAATTAAAAAGGAAGCTCTCTCAATTCTGTCTCTCAGTGATTCACACTAATGATTCTCTGATTTGCCATTCCAACCCCTATAAGTAATAGTTTGCTGGCTGCTATTTTGATTCAGTGTATTTTACAAATACTGGTTCCTTTAAATTGGTAAAAATTCAAATTTAAGCAGTAAGATTTATAATATTCAACCATTTGAAAGATTTCACATCTTTTGAAAGGAAAATTAAGTAATGGAAACATAAAATAGAATTCAGTCATTACAATAAACTTTAATTTTATATTATAGTTAATTAGATGAGATTTTTTTTTAATTAATTAATTTATTTGGGGGGCGGGGTGGCAGAGAGAGAGGGAGAAAGAGTATCCCAAGCAGGTTCTGCACTGTCAGTGCAAAGCCCAACACGGGGCTAAAACTCACCAACTACAAGATTGTGAATTGAGCCAAAATCAAGAATCAGAAGCTTAACTGACTGAGCCACCCAGGTGCCTGAAGATTATTTTAATACATCTGCATAATTACTTGAGATTGAAAAACTTCACTACACTTAAAGCTTTAATTTTGAGATGATACTTATTCATATACCTTATAAAATTCTCCAATTGTGCTGTTGTCTAATGCACAGCGAAGTAATCATCACTTGTACAAAATTCTGGGAACAGAAAAGGCAAAAATGATTTCTGTTGTGCAGACATGGAAACGGGCCTTGGCAAGACAAATGTGGCTAAAGTTCACATGTAGTAAAGAGGCAAAATGAAACCACACCCAGTGTCTTTCACTCTGTATCCTAATACCTGTCTGATAACCCACGATTCCTGAACCTCCACTCTTTCTAGCCACCACAACACCACATTCAGATTGGCATCCTCTCCATTGTTCCTGTGGTCCGTCAAAGGACTTAATGCTGCCTTCTTTCTCTGTCCCACTTACACTGAGCAAGACTTTTTCCAAGGAAGGGATTTTATGGACAATTCTGCTTGTATATTACCTATTAACACATCTCAGGAGACTGGCCACTTCAGCCAGGTTTTAAGAGAGATACCCAGACAGTGGTGAAAGAAGGGATTTTCTGCCTTGTGTCCCTGAGCAGGTAAATCCACATATGCATCAGTGAGATTTTACAGGTAGGCACTTAGGGTAGGCTACCAACAGGTAATAGAACCCAACCAGAGGAGAAGTTTTAGGGACAAGTGGAGGTGGGGAATAGAATTAAAGGACTAGTCAAGGGAGCCTGGGTGGCTCAGTCGGTTGAGCATCCAACTCTTAATTTCAGCCCAGGTCATGATCTTGTGGTCATGAGATTCTCTCTCTTTTTCCCCCACCCTCAAAAAAGAAAAGAAAAGAAAAGAAAAAAGAAAAGAAAAGAAAAGAAAAGAAAGAAAAAAGGAGAAAGAAGAAAGAAAAGAGAAGAAAAGAAAGAAGAAAGAGGAAAGGAAGGAAGAAAAAGAAAGAGAGGAAAGGAGAGAGAGAGAGGAAGGAAGGAAGGAAGGAAGGAAGGAAGGAAGGAAGGAAGGAAAGACTAGTCAGAATGTGAGTTTCAGCAGAAATGCTGAGCACAGAGCTAAAGTGTGGTCAAGGTTGAGAAGACATCACTGGAACAGAACACATGGCGGAAGCTTAATCACAAGGGAAAAAATAGAAAGTGTAGGTGCCAGGGTCAGAGGAAAATGAAATGGGATCTGGCTTGCTAAGCTGTGAACTCCAAGGTCTATTTGCCTCCCCCAGTAAGAGATCCAGAAGGGACTAAATGTAAAGATTAAAGGTTATCCACCATGGGAATTTCAAAATATGGCCTGTAAGAGCAAGATCAGAAGTTATGCTTAATGATTTTGTGTGACTCTTTAGGTCAGGTCAAGACAATGTTACCACCATAAGAAAGGGGGAGAATCTAGAATTAGGAATCAATACTCCTGAATTAGTGTCAGTAATGTGATGAGAGTTAACATAAATTGCTTGATTTTACTGTATTTTATCTGCTGCTTTGAAAAAGGGATGATTAAAAACACGTTCACCACAGAAGTGAGATTTCTTTCTTACGATAGTTTTGTTAATAAGTGGTATATAATTTGAAATTATAATATTCAAAATTCAAATTACATGATCTGAGCTTTTCTAAGCATACAGCTTCAGTAGTATTATGATTTGACGATTATCTTCCAAATAGACATGAATATTCAAATGAGGTGGCTATAATGTCAGAAGGCTTCATTATAACTGCATGAACACAGACTTTTCCTGGAGAGCAGAGACGGTCATATTCTATTCATGTTCTATTTTAAAGTGACATTGACTCAAATTAATAGTGCCATCTGAACTAACTGACTTTTCCGAAAGGTTAATAAATAACAATCCATAGACCCACATGGGCCCTCCACTGAGAAGTATGAATTATCAGCAATTGTGATAAGCGATGAGAAAATAGTAAGCTTTTCTTTTTTGTTTTTTGATGAGATCCATTGACCCAAATGTCACATTGCTTCATCCATTCAACAAATGTGTACTGAGCAATTTGAAAGACTCTCAGAATATATATTAGGATATATATAAATGCCATAGCTCCTTCACTCAATTATCCTACAGGAGAGAGGCAAGCATAGAGTTATGGTATAATCATTTCTATAATGTGATAATTTCTATGATGTGAATATATATAAGTGTTCAGAAAGACTTTCGAAGAGGAAGTATTTAAGAAAATCCATATAAGAAATTATGAGGACATAAATAAGTACTTGGAAATTGGTGCTGGAGAGAATGGAACCAATATGAGAGATATGTAGGAGGTGATTAATACAGGGGGTGGAAGGAACAGAAGAATTCCAGGGTAACTTTTGAGGTTCCCTCTACAAAATAACTGACCAGTCAGTATAAAGGTCATGAAAAACAATGAAAGACTGAGAAATTACCACAGGCTGAAGGAAACCCAGGAGACAGGATGCCATCATGGTATCCGGGATTGGATGCCTGAACAGAAAAAAATACAACAGTGGACAAACTCATGAAATCTGAATAAACTCTGTAGTTTAGTCAGTTGTATCATATTAGTGTTAATTTCTGAGTTTGATAAGTGTTTTGTTTGATAAATATGTTAATACTGGAAGAAGCTGGATGAAGTGCATATGGGAGCTCTCTATAACTCTTCATTAAATCTGAAATTAATTCAAAATAAAACTTTAAAAATAGAAGGTTGTTATTCATCAAAAGATACCACTAAGAAAATAAAAATATAAACTGTGGAGTGGGACAGTGAATTGACCACACACATAACCAAAAAAGAACTTGTACATAGGATATGAAGAGAGTCCCTTTAATGAACAAGAAAAAGGATAACCACACAAAAGCTGGGAAGAGACTTCAGGCATTTTACAAAAGAACATAGCCAAGTGGCCATCAACATATGAAAAGGTGCTCAACCTCAGGGAAATATAAATTTAACCTCAATTGAAAATCTACAAATTTACCAGGAAGGATAAAATTAAAGAAGTCACAACTACTGCATATAGACAACCATATGGAGAAAGAGGGCTTCTCGTGCACTGCTGGTAGAAATATAAATTTATGCAACCATTTCAGAAAGCAACTTGTCAGTATATCTACAAAATTTGAATGTATGCTTCCCCAGTGACCCAGCAATTCTACTCAAATGCACATACAACAGAAATGTAAGCACATGTGTATCCAAAGACACAAGAATATTCTGAGCAACATCATTTGTAAAAGCAGAAACTGAAAGCCACTCAGATACAGCAGCCACCTACAGTAGAATGGGAAACAATACAAAAACAAAAACAAAACATGGTATATACATATAAATGTAATGAAAATGGACGATAAGAATAAATTTCATATTAATGATGTTGGATGAAAAAACATAGTACAAAAGAAGAGAAATGTCTGATTCCATTTATACAAAGTTCCAAAAAAAAAAAAAAAAAAAAAAAAAAACAAGGCAAAACTGGAATGTTTAAGGATGCATGTTTTGGTGGTAAAATTATCTAGGAAAGCAAAGAAATAATATGGACTTTGTGGGGCACCTGGGTGGCTCAGTCGGTTGAGTGTCTGACTTGACTCTTGATTTGGGCTCAGGTCATGATCCCAATGTTGTAAGATCAAGACCTGTGTCCACTTTGAGCATGGAGCCTGCTTGAGATTCTCTCTCTCTCTTTCTGCCCCTCTCTCCCATCCCATACTCTCTTTCATAATAATAATAAAATAAAATAAAATAAAATAAAATAAAATAAAATAAAATAAAATAAAATACTACTACATTTTGGGGGTACAGAAGGCAGGAGGAATGGCAGGAGGAGGTTCATAAGGTGCTTGGCAGTTTTCTATTGTCCTGTGTGGTAATTTCACTACTGTGCCATTTCAGATAAAGCATCAAGCTGTATATTTTTTGGTACAGTTTTCTGTACGAGTATTATATTGCACAATTAAACAGTTCTCTAAAAGAAGAAAGGTGGGAGGGAGAACAGAGAATATATTCTTTAGAATATAAGATGACTCAACAGTTCTCTAAAAAATGGGGAATCTTAGGGGTGCCTGGGTGGCTCAGTCGGTTAAGCAACTGACTTTGGCTCAGGTCATGATCTCACGGTTCGTGGGTTTGAGCCCCACGTTGGGCTCTGTGCTGACAGCTCAGAGCCTGGAGCCCGTTTCAGATTCTGTGTCTCCCTCTCTCTTCTCCTCCTCCAATTGTGCTCTGTCTCTCTCTCTCTCAAAAATAAATAAAATGTAAAAAAAAAAAAAAATTTTTTTTTAAATGTGGAATCTTAGACCAACCATGATTATTTCTATGTCTTAAGTCTCATTTTCCTCTTTCAGTGAAAAGATCTATTCCTTCATTTTGGACTGAATCAGACATTTTTAATAAAACATAAAATTTTCTTTTCACAGTGCCTTCTCCTTCCTTATCAGAGTATCTTTAGCAAGCTAAAGGTGCTCCTGGAAAGAGTTGTTGTTCCTTAATGACAGCAGCTGATTAAATGGATGTAACTTACACACAGATGCCTACCTTTAAATATGTGTTTATTTTTTAAACCTCCCTTCAAAGTCAGTATATTTGATTGGAAGGGATATATTCAGTCATTAAGATACTTTTTCATCACATATCGCATTAAGTGTTTTCCATTTAGAAGATAGATCTAAAACACTAGTCTTATCATTCTTCTGTTTGCAATTTAAGTATAAAATCCTGCCAGTGTTGCATTCATTAGAATAAAACAGTCTTGGAAATTAAGCACTAATTTCCCCCTCAAATGGCCATTTCTGGGGTTTTTTTCTTTCTAATTACCACTGTAATGAAGTGGCCAGTATTGTGGTAGGAAGTGATTTCAAAGGCAGCAATTTCTTATTATGAATCATATACTTTATTTCTTCCCTAATGTGAGTCAACCCCAGTTATAGAAAATGCACGTGCAAACTCCCATCTCTGCTGAGACTAAAATCGTTTTGGAATAGCAAATCATACTTTCAGCTCAAAGAGTTAGGCTTTCAAACATTCCACTAAAGCAAAGAGGAAGAAGAAAGCCATTATATTTTCGCTCTGGGATCATTTCTGATCACTCTAATCTATTGCACTCAGAAGCAGATTTTCAATATCTTAAAACACTGCTATGCTAATAACACATCTGGTAAGGCTAACTTGTATCAAAATAAATATGAGAAAACACACTTTAAAAAGAGTGTTAAGTATGCACTCCATTCTTTGGTATTAGCACTATCAAATTTAAATGAGAGTGGCATCTAGAAATAGGTTAAGTGTGTCTATTTGAAAATAAACAGTGCTAAGCTTTGGACTCTCACAATTGAGATTTTTCTGATGGAAAAATATAGAATAATACTGACCATGACTGGACACCTGGTTGGCTCAGTTGGTTAACTGTCCAATGTTTGATTTTGACTCAGGTCACGATCCCTGGTTCATGAGATTGAGCCCCATGTCAGGCTCTGCACCAAGCGCGCAGCCTGGTTGGGATTCTCTCTCTCCCTCTCTCTCTCTCTGCCCCTCCCCCCCATCCTGCTTGCTCACTCTTTCTCTCCAAATAAATAAATAAGCATTAAAAAAAATATTATGATGGTAATTGCCTAGATTGTGCACCAGGTTATTTTATCATTGCCACATGTTAGAAATTGATAAACTCTTACTGAACTGTCATACATAGCTGCTTGCAATATGGTAATGGATAAGAGAAATCAGTGTCCCTCATGGGCATTTCTGGGTCTATCTGGACCCTCATTTCTTCCCAAGGGTCTTTCTTCTTCCTATAGCTTGAATACATTGATCAACAATGTATTCACTATAGGTTCATGGGAGTAGAAAATGCAACATGGTCGGTCCTTGAAAAACCTCTACTGCTCACTAAAAAACATTCAACCTGTATTTACTATTTGTGCAAAATAATTTACATTTCACGAAGCTACTCTCTCTTTGTTTTAAGAAAACAGAGGTCTTGGGGTGCCTGGGTGGCTCATTTGGTTGAGCGTCCAACTTCGGCTCAGGTCATGATCTCGCAGTCTGTGAGTTCAAGCCCCTCATCAGGCTCTGTGATGACAGCTCAGAGCCTGGAGCCTGCTTCGGATTCTGTGTCTCCCTCTCTCTTTGTCCCTCCCCCACTCATGCTCTGTCTCTGTCTCTCTCTGTCAACAATAAACATAAAAAGAGAAAGAAAGAAAGAAGAAAGAAAGAAAGAAAGAAAGAAAGAAAGAAAGAAAGAAAGAAAAAGAGAAAGACAAAGGAAGAAAGAAAACAGAGGTCTGCCTAAAAAGAAAAGGCAATTTGAGCAATCCATGGCTCAAAAGATAATATTGGAGGACAACTACAGTGGCAGTAAAAAGATAAGTGGTTGAGGAGGAGGAGAGGGAAGGGAAGGATGAAGAGAGGAAGCACAAAGGAAGCTATTCTGTGTGAAACTGTCATGTTGAGCACATGTCATTACACATCTGTCAAAACCCATAGAACTGGACATCACAGAGTGACACTTAATGCAAATTAAATGGACTGTAGTTCATAGGAGTATATCAATATTGGAACATTAATTGTAACAAATGTACCTCACTGTGGAAGGTTGTTAATAATAGGGAAACTATGTGTGGGGAGTTGGGGGTGAGAATGGGGGCATGGAAGGAGGAGTGGGGTGTGTATATGGAATACTTTTTACTACCCACTCATTTATTCTGTAAATCTAAAACTATACTGAAAAATAAAGCTATTATTTAATTTTTTAATATACGAAAGAAGACGGGAATGAAGAAGCAACCAAGGTAGACAAAAAATGGCTGAATCTCTTCCTGGAGATCTGGGAGTAAATCCACAGCTCCCCAAGCCTGCTTCAAGATGGTGTGAGTTACACATACAATTAAAAGACTTGAAAATATGAATAGATTTAAAAGAATAACAACTGTTTTGAAGTTTTGCAATGCCTGTATTCATCTGGACCATATCAGAAAAATAAAGAGAATGTCATTACATATTCATTAAGGTATTTTTTTCATTAAGGTATTTTAATAAAGTTTAGATGTTCTAATTAAAAAAAGATTTGCTTGCTCACTGTGAAAAATTGGTGGTGGGGAGAACATAAAATAAAAAACAATTTTAAATGTTAAAAAAATATATATACATATATATATATATATATATATGTATATATATATATATATATATAAAACACTTGCTCAACAGATCCATAATGACAAGGACAGTGAAGGCAAAGAAAGACCTAACAGCCCAGTACTAAGAGGTTGGGCGGAGAAGCAGTGTAAGCGAATAATTGGTTAAACAGCAAAGGGTGCTTAGATAGCTGCACGTAGTTCACTGCAGCTGAAACTCAGATTTCAATTAGGGTTAAGCTGCAGAGGGAGATGGGGAAGGCTTGAAGTTGGGTGTTGCCCTTTGGGAGTGGGAAGCCATTGTGGGCCTCACAGCAGGAAGCAACATGACTTTGAGCAGTGTGCCTGGCGGGGGGTGGGACAACGACATATGAGGTGATGTATCAGAATAATGCAGATTAGACCTCATGAAGGGATATACAGAGGAGGGGATGACTTTGAGAGATACTAAGCAGGCAGCACAGTAAGACAGTGGCAGCTTGGGTGGGAGGAGCCAAACACTTGAGACGGCTCCCATGTGCCATCTGTGACATGGGGAGTCTAGCAGGAACAGGGGAGGTTCAGAGCACAGCGTTGGGAAAGCACTGGATCTCTTGCGGGGCATGGTGAGATTTAGTTTTCTGTGGGTCATCTGGGCCTCCTTGTCCAAAAGGAAAGCAATGGGATTTATGCCAGTCAGAATGGTCTGTGCCAAAGATGAAGTCATCAGTCTACAGATGGTAGTGGAAGCTGAATGCGTGAGATCACCTAGGAGATGTTACATACAGTGAGAGGGAAAGTTGCCCAAGGACAGAAGTCTGAGAAACACCCACATCTCATGGAACAGCAGAGGGAGATGATCCCACCCAGGGCTCTGCAAAGAACTGGAAAGGGAGGGAGAACCAGTAAGCAAGAGGAAAAAAAAAAATGTTATTCTCTGGTGAAGAATGTTACCAAGTATTTTCCTTCAAGATGTTTTCTCATTGCTAGAATATTTTGAAAAGTCACAAAAGAAAATAAAATTTTGTTCCATGTCTTCTAACTCTGAAATATTAAAAATATAGCTCCGTTGGGATGCACACGGGCTGTTATATGTAAGTGATGAATCACTAAGTTCTACTCCTGAAATCATTATGACACTATATGTTAACTAACTTGGATGTCAAAAAAGTTTAAAAGTTATTAAAAAATTAAAACATAGCTCAGTTAAATCAATCTAATTATAATGGAATGCCAAGTACGAATTAATTTAAAAAGTGTTGTATTCAACTTAACAGCACTAGTGACCACGAGAGGAAATACTGCTGGCTTCTCTTCTTGTGGTAGATCATGCCTCCATCATGGCTTATACCCTTACTGGGCTTCGAAGAGAAAAAATAAGACAGTATCGATGCGCACCAGCCTTCAAGTAGGTAGACCTGAGTTTAAATAAGATTCCCGTCACTTATCAGCTTGGGCAAATCATTTCACCTATTCGAGGTCCAACAGAGGGGGCAGCAAGTTCTGGAAACTTAATGCTTGGAGTATCTTTTTTTAGAGTTCAATTCACATTCTTCAACCTTTGGTATTCATTGCGTACTTTCAAATACTGAAAAATTTGATGGCGTTCTAGAGATTATCTAATATTTTCTTTTAGAATAATTCCTGTTTAAAGGCACACAGGGACCCCTGAGGTCACAGTGGCTCCTTCTGTCTTCCTTGAAGACTCTGGGCCAAATGCCATGCAGGGGGGCCCACTAGCTGAGAACTACCTAATTGTGCCCATTCTTTGTTAAGTTTATTTATTTATTTTGAGAGTGAGAGAAAGAGCAAAAAAGTTGGGGGAGGGGGGCAGTGGGCAGAGAGAGAGGGAGAGAAAGAGAATCCCGGGCAGGCTCCACACTATCAACACAGAGCTCAGTGTGGGGCTGGAACTCACAAAGCATGAGATCACGACTTGAGCTAAAGTCAGATGGTTAACCAACTGAACCACCGATGCCCAACCGTGCCTGTTTTAAGTGCAAACATGGGCATGCAACTTAACAATTTAATTCAACCCAAAGATTTTTTTAATGAAGTTTCTCCAAAACCATCTGTAGATCTGTTGAATTTTTTTTTCATCCCACAGGTTATCTGATATATAGTAGAAACCCCCGCAGGTTGTCTGATATATAGTAGAAACGTAACAAAGGTCTTTGTCTCCCCCG
This sequence comes from Puma concolor, assembly GCF_028749965.1. Lineage (NCBI taxonomy): Eukaryota > Metazoa > Chordata > Mammalia > Carnivora > Felidae > Puma > Puma concolor. The sequence continues at coordinate 20,558,299 of NC_141671.1, forward strand.
TCTCTCCCAATGCATTAATATCTCACTGTTGTATCCTAAGCCTGCACAGTACATTATGGTAGAGCTGAAAGTCCCTCCCCGCAACAAGTAGACAGCTACACAATACCCCGTCCCCTCCCAATTACCACAGCAAGAAAAGACTGGAAGCCCACTTATTACCTTAGTCATTTTGAGTAAAGAGAAAGATAATTTGATTCCTAAAAATGATGGAACTGAAACAAAATACATATCCCTTGATACACTCAGCTGGAATGCTGCTTGTCTTTATTTTGTTTGTTTTTTTCTTAGATTTACTGATGCATCATCTACCTATAAGAAAATTTGTCCTTTCTTACATACAGTTCTATGAATTCTGGCAAATATTACAGTAATGTAGCATATACTTTAGAAGAGCCAAAAAACTCCCCCACCCCCCAAATTCCCTCCTCTCCTTGTAGTCAACCTATCTTCTCCCACCCACCCCACCTCTTGGCAACCAATGACATGTTTTCTGTCTCTATAGTTTAATCTTTTCCAGAATGTTGCTTAAAATGGAATCAAGGTGTCTGTACGACCTTTTGAGTCTGACTTTTTTACATAACCTAATGCATTTGAAATTCATCCCTACTGTGGACAATGCAAGCTGTCCCTTTGCATCGTTGAATAATATTTTATTGTATGAATGTGCCACAGATTATCATTTCACTTGTGTTTTTTTAATGTTTCATTTATTCCTGAGAGAGAGAGAGAGAGAGCATAAGCGAGGGAGGGGAAGAGCAAGAGAGGGACACAAAATCAGAAGCAGGCTCCAGGCTCTAAGTTGTCAGCACAGAACTCACAAGACATGAGATCATGACCTGAGCCAAAATCGGACGCTTTACTGACTGAGCCACCCAGGTACCCGTATCATTTTACTTGTTGATGCACATCTGGGTTATTTCCAATTTTGGTGAATGTGAATAAAGCCACTACAAACATCTATGTATAGGTTTTTTCATAAACAGAAGTTTTATTTCTCTTGAATCAATAAATACCTAGGAGTGGGATATTTATACTATATGGCAAGTATATGCTTAACTTTATAAGAAGCTTCCAGACTATTTTTCACAGTGGTATTCCTATTAGTAATATATGACAGTTACAGCCTCTCTGAATCCTCGCCAACACTTGGTAAGGTGTTATATTTCAGTAAGGTTCTTTTCAGTAAGGTTCAGTAAGGTTCTTTTCATGCACTTACTTGTCATTTATATATCTAGTAAAGTGTTCAAATCTTTTGCCCATTTTTTATTGGCTGTATTTTTTATTATTGAGTTTTAGGACTTCTTTCATATTCTGGATACACATTCTTTATCAGATACAAATTTTGAAATATTTTCTCCCAGTGTGTGGCTTGTCCTCGTTTTCTCAACAATATTCTTCAAAGGGCAGAAGCTTTTAGTTTTGATGATATTCAATTTAACACCATTTTCTTTTGTAGATCACGCATTTGACCATTTCTAATAAATCTTTGCCTAATCTGAGATCACAAAATATTTTCTTTGTATGCTTTCTTCTAGAAGTTTTATAGTTTCAGGTTTTACATGTAGGTCAGGTTATTCTTTTTGAGTTAATGCTTGCTTATAAAATGAGGCATGGCATCAAAGTTTGTGGTTTTGCATTTGGATATTCAATTGTTCCAGCACCATTTATTGGAAAGACATTCCCTTTTCCACTAACCTGCATTTGCACTTTTGTTCCAAAATCTGTATGCATGAGTCTAATTATGGACTCTATATTTTAGTCCATCAATTTCTGTGTCTGGTTCTGGTTTTTTTTCACCAATATTGCACTGTCTTGTTTATTTGAACTTTAAAATAAGTCTTTAGGGTGCCTGGGTGGCTCCGTCGGTTAAGCGTCCAACTTCAGCTCAGATCATGATCTCACAGCTCATGGGCAATCTGGAAGAAATGGACAAATTCATAGAAACATATAAAGTACCAAAACTGAAACAAGAAGAAATAGAAAAATTGAACAGACCCATAACCAGTAAAGAAATCAAATTAGTAATCAAAAATCTCCCAAAAAACAAGAGTCCAGGACTGGATGGCTTTCCAGGGGAATTCTACCAAACATTTAAAGAAGAGTTAACACCTATTCTTTTGAAGCTGTTCCAAAAAATAGAAATAGAAGGAAAAATACCAAACTCATTTTACAAAGCAAGCATTACCTTGATTCCAAAACTAGACAAAGACCCCACTAAAAAGGAGAACTACAGACCAATTTCTCTGATGAACATGGATGCAAAAAACCTCAACAAGATACTAGCCAACCAGATCCAACAATACATTAAAAGAATTATTCCCCATGACCAAGTGGGATTTATACCTGGGATGCAGCGCTGGTTCAATATCTGCAAAACAATCAATGTGATACATCATATCAATAAAAGAAAGGACAATAACCACATAATCCTCTCAATGGATGCAGAGAAAGCATTTGACAAAATACAGCTTCCTTTCTTGATAAAAACCCTCAAGAAGGTAGGGATAGAAGGATCATACCTCAAGATCATAAAAGCTGTATATGAAAAACTCACCACAAATATCATCCTCAATGGGGAAAAACCTGAGAGCTTTCCCCCCAAGGTCAGGAACACTACAAGGAGGTCCACTCTCACCACTGTTATTCATCATAGTATTGGAAGTCTTAGCCTCAGCAATCAGACAACACAAAGGAATAAAAGGCATCCAAATTGGCAAGAAGGAAGTCAAACTTTCCCTCTTCACAGATGACATGATACTCTACATGGAAAACCCAAAAGATTCCACCAAAAAACTGCTAGAACTGATCCATCAATTCAGCAGAGTTGCAGGATATAAAATCAATACACAGAAATCGGTTGCATTTCTATACACCATAATGAAGCAACAGCAAGAGAAATCAAGGAATCAATCCCATTTACAATTGCACCAAAAACCATAAAATACCTACGAATAAACCTAACCAAAGAGATGAAAAATCTATACACTGAAAACTAGAGAAAACCTATGAAAGAAATTGAAGAAGACACACACAAAAAAAGGGAAAATATTCCATGCTTACGGATTGGAAGAGCAAATATTGTTAAAATGTCAATACTACCCAAAGCAATCTACATATTCAATGCAATCCCTATCAAAATAACACCAGTATTCTTCACAAATCTAGAACCAACAATCCTAAAATTTGTTTGAAACTAGAAAAGACCCTGAATAGCCAAATCTATCGTGAAAAAGAAAAGCAAAGCTGCAAGCATCAGAATCCCGGACTTCAAGATGTGTTACAAGGCTGTAATCATCAAGACAGTATGGTACTGGCACGAAAACAGACACTTAGAACAATGGAACAGAACTGAGAACCCAGAAATGGACCCACAAACGTATGGCCAACTCATCTTTGACAAAGCAGGAAAGAATATCCAATGGAATAAAGACAGTCTCTTCAGCAAATGGTGTTGGGAAAACTGGACAGTGATATGCAGAAAAATGGACTGCTTTCTTACACCATACACAAAAATAAACTCAAAATGGATGAAAGACCTAAATGTAAGACAGGAAGTCATTAAAATCCTCGAGGAGAAAGCAGGCAAAAAACCTCTTTGACCTCGGCTGCAGCAACATCTTATTCAGCAAGTCTCCAGAGGCAAAGGAAACAAAAGCAAAAATGAACTATTGGCAATTCATTAAGATAAAAAAAGCTTCTGCACAGTGAAGGAAACAATCAGCAAAACCAAAAGGAAACCAATGAAATGGGAATAGATATTTGCAAATGACATATCAGTTAAAAGGTTAGTATCCAAAATTTATAAGGAACTTACCAAACTCAACACCCCAAAATCAAATAATCCAGTGAAGAAATAGGCAAAAGACATGAATCAACACTTTTCCAAAGAAGACGTCCAGATGGCTAACAGACACATGAAAAAAAAAAATGCTCAACATCACTCATCATCAGGGAAATACAAATCAAAACCACAATGAGATACCACCTCACACCAGTCAAAATGGCTAAAATTAACAACTCAAGCAAGGACAGGTGTTGGCAAAGATGTGGAGAAAGAGGATCTCTTTTGCACTACTGGTGGGAATGTAAACTGGTGCAGCCACTCTGAAAACAGTATAGAGGTTCCTCAAAAAGTTAAAAATAGAACTACCTACCCTATGACCCAGTAATTGCACTACTAGGTATTTATCCAAGGGACACAGGTGTGCTGTTCCGAAGGGGCACATGCACCCCAATGTTTATAGAAGCACTATCCACAATAGCCAAAGTATGGAAAGAGTCCAAATGTCCATCGATGGATGAATGGATAAATAAGATGTGATATATATATATATATATATATATATATATATATATATGTGTGTGTATATATATATATGAAAAATATATAATGCATATATATGTATAATGTATATGTGTATATAATATATATAATGTATATATATATTATGCATATATACATATAATGGGGTATTACTTGGCAATCAAAAAGAATGAAGTCTTGCCATTTGCAACAACATGGTTGGAACTAGAGGGTATTATGCTAAGCAAAATTAATCAGAGAAAGAAAAATATCATATTACTCCACTCATACGTGGAATTTAAGATACAAAACATATGAACATAAGGGAAGGGAAACAAAAATAATATAAAAAAGGGATGGGGACAAAACATGAGAGACTCTTAAATATAGAGAACAAACTGAGGGTTGCTGGAGGGGTTGTGGGTGGGGTGATGCGATAAATGGATAAGGGGTATTAAGGAAGACACTTGTTGGGATGAGCACTGGAATCTACTCCTTAAATCATTATTGCACTATATGCTAACTAACTTGGATGTAAATTAAAAACTAAAAAAAAATACAATTGATTTTTATATATTTAGTGGCATTTTATTTCCAGTTATAATTTTTCCCCTGGTCATTATATATATATATATATATATATATATATATTTTTTTTTTTTTTTTTTTTTTTTGAGGACAGTGGTCCTCAAAGCTAGATGAGGGTCAAAATCATCTATGAAACTGTACATATACAGATTCCCGGATTTCATCTCCCACAGGTTTTTATTCCACAGTTCTGGGACAGTCCTAGGAATTTATGCTTTAAAAGATTTCCGAGGCAATTCTGATCCCAATGAGGTTTGGGAATTACTCTTATGGGTTTGTGGATATAAATTAATCAATAAACAAATATTATAACTAACAGTTCATTTCCTATACCAACACTACTGACTTCCATTCACTAGACATTTTTAGTTGGATTTCTGGTAATGAATTTGCAGTGATAAGTCTTTTCAGAAAACTAGCTGCTCCTTTTTAATCAACGGCATGTATTTGTTGGAAATTGTGCCAAATCACTAACTGGTGCGTTAAATTTCAGTCAATAAATGAGGCATTCAACTCATTAAGTTTCTGTCTGTGGCCATGCTTGGCCAGATTAGCACAATATTGTTAACTGCTTGAGCAAACTATATACAATTTGGTGGGAAGAGGAAACAAGTAAGAGGACACTGGCTGAAAAGGCAATAAAAATTTGGTAAATTCTAGAGTGGTTTGCCAAAATCAAGTGTGGTGAGGAAGGAATTATTGAGTGCAAGTGCTACAAAGTCATATTTAATTAGCCTTGTCAAGAGGTTTATCACCAGGACATTGCTGTTTCTCTTAGAAGAAGAACCCAAGAGCAGGGATTGCAAACTGGACTGCATCCAAAGGGAGGAAGAAGGACAAAGAAAACCTTCAGGATCCAGTTGCTCTTCTGTTCCTTCTCTTCACATCACCATTCTTGCCTCTGTCTTGTTGTTCCTGCAGAGCAGCTCTATTTCCTCTTAGTCAAGAATATTCCTAAAGGAGATCACGCTCTTTATATCTACATGACCCCGAAGTCACACCAGTGTCTAATTAACCAAGAAGCTCTCTGGTGAAGTTATGAGATTGACCTAAATTATATTATGTGACCACCTCTTAATATCAACTGATAGAGGTGCTGATAAATGACATTCTGAGAAAAATATTTAGAAAGGTATATAATTTTATTGACACTTGCCATATATGAATGCCACATATGGAAACTCTTAAAAAGTATGAAAACTTATAGTGATACGGTGTGTGTTTCTACCGTGTCGTTCTGTAGTGATGGCATGATATATCCAATGCAAGTATAGGTATTTTGAATTATCTAATAAACTAAGAACAGTATTTGTCAAATAAAACTCTAATGTTTGTAAAAAAAAAGAAAAAATAAATTCCATTCTCAACACATAAAGCTTAAATTTAATCTATCCTTTTAAACATGAGCATTACAAAAACAGAATTGGGGTAATTAAAATGAAATTACTTCTAAATAAATGAGCTAACTACATAACAAGGCCATGGAAATAAGGCCATTTACTTGGATTTTATACTATGGTTTCTTTCCCCTCTTCCTCCCTACTTCTCAGATTACAGTGATTTCCAGATTATACCTCAGAATTCAATCAAGTTGGGCATACAGGTTGGCATTATGGAGCTACTTACACCTACGAAGAGAAGAAAGGTTTCTATATGTTACATGGCAAGTGTTCTAGAAACATTGGAACCAGAATATGCATTCTCCAGAAGGAAGTCTTAGGGAAGTCCAAGCCAGATGTTAGGAGTAGAGTAGAGTTTTACTGCTATGTACACTTCATTTAAAAATTTTCTTTAATCTTTATTCATTTTTGAGAGGGAGACAGAGTGTGAGCAGGGGAGGAGCAGAGAGAGAGACACAGAATCCGAAGCAGGCTACAGGCCCCGAGCCGTCAGCACAGAGCCTGACACGGGGCTCGAACCCACAAATCGTGAGATCATGACCTGAGCTGAAGTCGGACGCTCAACCGACTGAGCCACCCATCGCCCCAATGTACACTTCATTTTAAAGAAGAGGAAATTGAGGACTCCAAGGATTATCCCAATTGTCTAAGGTTTTACTCTGAAGGATCGGCACGACTGGGTGGGGAAGAGTAGAGGTAGCTGGGCTCCCTTCTGTGAAGCCATGTTTGTCCACTTAAAAGCTCTGGTGAGAGAAAAATGACAGCAGTAAGCTTTTAAAAACCAAGCCTGTTATTCTCCCTGAAAAAACAAGCCTGAATAGGGTTCCTTCCACTCTCACCCTACTGCTGATTCCCACACCTATCTAGCTACATTCCTCTCCTTTATTAAACCTCTCCTCCACCATCTGAGCGTCCCTAGCTAGACTTTGTATCCACTGCTTTATTAGAATTCTCCTTTAATCTCCAAAGAATTATGTCAGTGTTGCTGATATTCTTATAAATTCATCTAGAGTTTCCACATAATACCTGGCATAAAGACTTAGATAACTAAAAATATTTATATATAAATACCTAAGAGAGTAGAAGAAACTATCTTAGAGTTTTAATGACTTAATTTGTGGTTTAATTGTTCTCAGAGTTGATACTGATGAGTGTTATGGGCTGAATTTTGCCCCCTATAAAAAAAACACTTATGTTGAAGCCTCAACCCCAATGTGACTATTTGGGGACAGGACCTATAACACAAGCAACTAAGGTTAAATAAGGCCGTAATGGTGGTGCCCTAATTCTGTAAAACTGGTATCCCTGTAAGAAGAGGAAGAAACATCAGAGACTTCTCTCTCTCCACACATGCACAGAGGAAAAGCCATGTGAGTACAAGAAAGAAGGCAGCCGTCTGCAAGCCAAGAAGAGAGGCCTTGCCAGGAAGCAACCATGGCACTTGATCTCTGCCTTCGGCCTCCAGAACTGGAGAAAATAGATGTCTGTTGATTAAGCCACCAGACTGTGTGGTATTTTGTTATGACAGGCTGAGCAGACTGATACAATGAGTCAAGCTGCGGGCTGTGTTGAGAATCGTAAGATGTTTTCCGAACAACTATGCAAGGAAAAATAGCATAACAAAAAATAACATGAGCATATCTCCAGAACTTATAATATATATTTTTAAAGGTTTACTTTCATTTTCCAATGTCAGCACTTTTAAACCTTATTGGAAGGTAATATATTTGCTTGTGCTTCTTTCTACCGTGACATTTTTTGCCAGATATTTTTACATGACCCAGAACAATTTGGGAAGGTTTAGCATTTTTAATTTTATATTTATTTCAGATGTACCATTTACTAACACTTTTCCATTGGATCCCCACTCGTATTATTTTTTCAATAGTTTCTTTGTAGATTTAATCAAATATTGTGACCCATAATCTGCTTTTCCTGAAATCAAATTACATGCTTAAAAAATCCTATTTTTCCATTGTATAAAAATTTTAGGCAGTTTAGATTAATTTTCATTTTAGCTTGATCTCTTAAGTTTCCCTGAAAATAAGCTTTTTTTTTTTTTTTTGTCTCTTGCATGAGCCTGTTAGGTTAAAGAGATACTACCTGTCTCATTTTTCACCATATCCAGACCCCACTCCTAAGTTGTAGGAGGATCTATACAGACAATACTTATTTACTGACTCCTGGAAGATATAAATCTCCAAATGACAATACATTCCATTTTCAGTCATAAATCCTGAAGTCATACAGAAAGTTGCCATTAGCTGCATCATACATCCCTGAGGCATTTGTGTGGGAAAACGTTAAGGGCATTTTACAAGCTGGTAAACTGAATAGCAAGATTGTATGAATTTATTTTCAGAGCCAGGCTAAGGGATTACAATGAAATCCCCCACTCTTAGTCCTTCCTGTACATTTCCATTTTCCATTACCTTACAGTTAAAAATCATTCAAATGTGCTTGATTGAGGTCAAGAAAAGAAGACAATGTCCACTGACTATTTACAGTTCTGATTTGGTGCTACTCAATCAACTTCTGAAGATTTTTCAGTCTATATATCATGATTAAGATACTAAAACAAAAAGAGTACCAGTTATGATGCTCAGATTCACTTTAGCAACTGTTATTTTATGTAAGGAATTTGAATGCATGAGGAATTGGGACAAAATATTATTTGAGAGGGATCAGCATTAGTTGAGATATTGAGGATATAACATTAATTTTCTACTTGTCATTGTTAAATGATGCTAGCAAAGTCAGAGAGTATGACTGTAATTGCCCGGGTTCACAAAATCTGGTTTATTTGGACTGCATATTTTCATGTGCATGAAGCTCATGTCAAATGAGTCTCACAAAAAGAAATGCCAGAATGAGAACATGAACCTCCAGTGACCAGATTATGTTCCAGCTCAAATCCAAACTTCTGTGAAAGACAAGCAAAATTCTCTATTACCTTCCCTTTTCACACTCTCCCTTTTCTCAATCTCTCTCTCTCTCTCTCTTTCAACTTCACAGAAGCCTGTGCTCCAACCAGGCCTCATTCCTTCTTGCTCTTTTACGAATATGGTATTTGTTGCCGGCTGCTTCCAGAGTAATATCAGAATTCTTTGGTAGGATTTCCCGGGTTCTCCTCAGCCTGGCCCCGGCCCGTGTCTCCAGCCTCACGCCTCACACACACATCTCACTCCAGCCAAACTGAAACAGGACGAACTCTCCTCTTCTGTCTTTCCCACTTGCCGTCACCAAATGATTCCCTCTGCCTAGAATGTTCTTCCTCTCCTTCCGCTGGCTAATTCCTTCCTGACTCAAGATTCCTATTAGGCATGAACAACTCAGGGAAAAGTTTCTTTGTACTCCTGTTTCTCCCCCAGTCATGTCACATGGCTCTTCTCTGAGGTCAATGAGCATACCACCCTTGGCTCTTCCATGGCACCCATCACTCTGTAGACAATAGCCTGCTAGGGTCTGTTGGACTTTTCACTCTAGAACAAAAACCATGGCTTTTATCTCTGTGGCCCTCCCATCTAGAAAAGTGAGTTCGAGAGTAAATGTTTATTCAATTTATTTATTTTTTATTTTTTTAATGTTTTTATTTATTTTTGAGACAGAGAGAGACAGAGCATGAGCAGGGGAGGGGCAGAGAGAGAGGGAGACACAGAATACAAAGCGGCTCCAGGCACAGAGCCCAACGCGGGGCTTGAACTCATGAACCGTGAGATCATGACCTGAGCTGAAGTCGGACACTCAACCGACTGAGCCACCCAGGCGCCCCGAGAGTGTTTATTAAATAAATACCCAACGTTGTGCCTTTGTTCATATCCTTCTCCTTGGCCAGAATCCCCTCCTTCCTTTTGTTCACCCATCCCAATATTTCTTTCTCTTCTACCAAAATCCTACTTAAACCTCATCCCCCTATGAAGATCTTCCCTTCTCTGTTTGTGGTTTGTGCTTTTCATTGTTTTGTGAAAGCCTTACAGACCCAAATCCTACTAGAAGACATTCTAGGCAAAGGTTGTGTCTGTATTACTTCTGTTCAGCTTGATACTGGGTCCAGAGAAGTCTCCTCATACTCATTGACTGATTTGCCTGAATGGGAAATAAAACACTCTGGAAGTAGGGTAGAGGGCCAACCCCTTCAAAAGAATAATGATCTGTACAAGGCCATGGCACCCTTTTAAAATAAAATAATTCCTTTTGTTTAGTGTAAGTGCTATTATCATTATTATTTGTATTATTATTATTACTTGCCAAATAAAACAATCTATCCTGAAGCCAAGAAAAGCAATAAGACTAGTGACATGCTTTGAGTGCTTTTATTAGTCAGAACACTGGTCTATTACATGCTCAAGTCTTTAATATGCATGAAACAATATTCTCTGATGCAACAGATGATTAAAGAAATATATTAGAGCATTCATTCTGAATGAAAATACATGGACAAGGTAATTCCCAAGGCTCAGAGCAAATACAGGGAGGAATATAAGCTGAAGTAGGTCATTTCTCTCCAGAGAAATTCTATGGAGATTGCTTTCAATTTTGGTTTTAAATTTAAGAAGTTGTGGCAGAGAATCGAAAAATACGGTTTCTGGCTTATTCACATGCACGCTCTGGGGTTTTGTGCTTTTTTTGTTTTTGATGGGGGAAGGGTAGGGGGGCGCGGGGCGGGGCGCGCCTGAGATCCTTTTCTTTTTTCTTCTATGAAGACCCTTCATTGAGGACTTCATCACAGGACCTGTTTGTTGTCAAAGTGCCAGGAACTTCCCACGTGCCATTCTGGCTATTAACTAGTTCCGGGCTAAACCTCCTGACCTTTCTGAACCTCCACTTTTTTTACGTTTCAGATAGGAGCAGTAACATCTTGCTTACCCCACATTGTTGTGGGAGTGGAGTAGGGCTGGGAGGTCAAGTAAAATAAGGAGTTAGATTTTTTTTTAATTTATTTGTTTTTACTTTTATTTTAGAGGGAGAAAAAAAGTGAGAGGGACAGAGGCAGAGAAAGAAGGAGAGAGAATCTTTTTTTTTTAGCTGTTTATTTTTGAGAGACTGCAAGCAGAGAGGGGCAGAGAGAGGGGGACAGAGGATCTGAAGACGGCTTTGCGCGGACAGCAGCAAGCCCGATGTGGGGCTTGAACTCACAGACTTTCAGATCGTGACCTAAGCCAAAGTCAGGCACTCAACCAACTGAGCCACCCAGGTGCCCCAGGAATTAGAATTTTTTATTCAAAGAGAAGGCATTAAGATTCACTTATTCCCACAGTTTGGCTGCCTCCCAAACTGAATTTACAAACACTTATGTTAAATCATGAGATTAGCACTGATATAGGCTTAACGGGGGCAAAATCTGTTTTGCTTTTCTAGAGGTAGAATTGTTCTTTGGCTGGCTAGCACACTTGACTGGGATTCTTCTTTCAACCAACCAATCAACAAGTTTATATTGATTAACTTATTCACAAGCACTTGTCTGGACAATGGACAGTGTATAGAGTTTGCCCAGTCTCCAGAACATAATACATAATTGAAGATATCAGACATGTATGTGTGCCAAGTTAATTAAAACTCCATCCAATGTAGTTGTGTAGATTGGGGTTTGGTGTGGGGAATAGGGGCTGGAGGAGAGAGCACTTGAAACTTCCTGAAACCAGAAAGAGTATTAGTCCTCTGGGCTGCTCTAACAAAGACCACAGATTGGGTGGCTTAAATAACACACATTTATTTCCTCCCAATTCTGGAGTCTGGAAAGTCTAAGATTAAAATGATGGCAGATGGGGTTGGTTTCTTCTGAGGCCTCTCTCCTTAGCCTGTAGGTGGCCGTCTTCACCCTGTGACCTCACATGGTTCTTCCTCTGTGTGTGTCTGTGTCCTGATCTCTTCCTTCTTTCCTTTTTTTTTTTTTTTTTAATTTTTAATGTTTTATTTTTATTTGTGAGAGAGACAGAGTACAAGCAGGGGAGTGGCTGAGAGAGAGGGAGACACAGAATTCAAAGCAGGCTCCAGGCTCCGAGCTGTCAGCACAGAGCCCGACTAGGGCTCAGACCCACTAACCATGAGATCATGACCTGAGCCAAAGTCAATGCTTCACCGACTGAGCCACCCAGGCACCCTTCTTCCTATAAGAACACCAGCTCTCTTGGATTCGGGCCCATCCCAGTGACTTCATTTTAACTAATCACTTCTTTAAAGGCCCTGCCTCCAAATAGTCATATTCTGATATACTGAAGGTCAGGACTTCAACACATGAATTTTGGGAGCATTCAACTTAGCCCATAATTCAGATAGATACTTGGAAGGAAGTGAGGAAAGGTTTTTCAGAGACAGGGACAGGTGAGAGGCAGAAAAGGGCCTGGGTGAATGGGGACAGTGAATAAACCACCATCATATAATTCAAATCAGCAACATGCTTCACAGTCAGCAGAATACACTGTTTTATTTCCTCTTTGCAGCAGTCCTAAGAGAGAGATTATTCTTTACAAAAAAAAATGTGAAAACTGAGATTTAAGTGACTGGCCCCTCACCTCCCTCCTTAAACTTTGTGTGCTTGGGTGACCTTATTCAAGAGAAGATTCTTAATCATTAGGTTTGAAGAGGGATGAGAATCATCTTCAAAGAGAATCAGTTATTTCTAACAAACTCTTATGCGGTGTTGGAGCTGTTGTCTATTACCACACTCTGAGGGGCTAGGGTGCAGGGGACAGGAAAACAGAGTGGCAGAAAGTCATGTCTCAAAAGAACATGACAAAATTTGTTTATCAACTCTAGCAGTTGTTTGGTGGAATCTTTTGGATTTTCTATATAGAATATCACGTCGTCTGCAAATCGTGAAAGTTTTACTTCCTCCTTGCCGATTTGGGTGCCTTTTATTTCTTTTTGTTTTCTAATTGCTGAGGCTAAGACTTCCAGTACTATGTTGAATAACAGTGGTGAGAGTGGACATCCCTGTCGTGTTCTTGACCTTAGGGGAAAAGCTCTCAGTTTTTTCCCATTAAGGATGATGTTAGCTGTGGGTTTTTCACAGATGGCCTTTATTATGTTGAGGTATGTTCCTTCTAAACCTACTTTGTTGAGAGATTTTATCATGAATAGATGTTGTACTTTGTCAAATAGTTTTCTGCCTCTGCTGAAATAATCACCTGATTCTTATCCTTTATTAATGTGACATATCACATTGATTGACTTGTGAATATTGAATCACCCTTGCAACTCAGGAATAACCTCCACCTAACTGGGGTGAATGATTTTTTTTTTTAATATTTATTTATTTATTTTGGAGATCACAGCAGGGGAGGGGCAGAGAAAGGGGGACAGAGGATCTGAAGTGGTCTCTGCATTGACAGGGTGACATCAGCGAGATCATGACCTGAGCCGAAGTCAGACACTCAACTAACTGAGCCACCTTGGCACTCCTGAATGATTTTCTTAATGTATGGTTGGATTCCGTTTGCCAGCATTTTATTGAGAATTTTTGCATCCATGTTTATCAAGGATGTTGGCCGTGTAGTTTTAGGGCCGTCTTTACTGTGTTTTGGTATCAGGATAATGCTGGCCTCGGAGAATGAATATAGAAGTTTTCCTCCCTTTTCTATTTTTTAGATAGTTTCAAAATAATAGGTATTAACTCTTCCTTAACTGTTTGGTAGAATTTCTATATGAAGCCATCTGGCCCTGGTCTTTTGTTTGTTAGGAGTTTTTTTGTTACTGATTTGATTTCTTTCCTGGTTATTGGTCTGTTCAAGTTTCCTGTTTCTTCCTGCTTCAGCTATGGCAGTTCATATGTTTCTAGGAATTTATCCATTTCTTCCAGGTTGTCCAACTTGTTGGCATATAGTTTTTTATAATATTCTCTTATAATTGATTTCTGTGGTGTTGGTTATTATTTTTCCTCTCTCTTTTGTGATCTTACTTATTTAGGTCCTTTCTCTTTTCTTTGTGATAAGTCTGGCTAAATGTTTGTCAATTTTCTTAATTTTTTCAAAGAATAAGCTCCTGTTTTCATTGATCTTTTCTGTTATTTGTTTGAAATTTTAGGGTTTCTATATCATTTATTTCTAATCTAATCTTTATCATTTCCTTCCTTCTGCTGGCAGGATACAAAATCAACATACGGAATTCTGTTGCATTTCTATACACCAATAATGAAGCAGCAGAAAGAGAAATTAGGGAATCAATCCCATTTACAATTGCACTAAAAACAATAAGATACCTAGGAATAAACTTAACCAAAGAGGTAGAAGACTTGTATTCTGAAAACTATAAAACACTGATAAAAGAAATTGAAGGTGACACAATGAAATGGGAAGATACTCCATGCTCATGGACTGGAAGAACAAATATTGTTAAAATGTCTATACTAAATGTGTATACCAAAGCAATCTACACATTTAATGCAATCCCTATCAAAAGACCACCAGCATTTTTCGGAGCTAGAACAGACAATCCTAAGATTTGTATGGAACCACAAAAGACCCCAAATAGCCAAAACAACCTTGAGAAAGAAAAGCAAAGCTGGAAGCATCACAATTTCAGATTTCAAGTTATATTTCAAAGCTGTAGTAATCAAAACAGTATGGTACTGGCGTAGAAACAGATACATAGATCAATGGAACAGAATAGAAAACCAAGAAATGAATCCACAACTATATGGTCAATTGATCTTCAACAAGGCAGGAAAGAATATCCAGTAAGAAAAAGACGGTCTCTTTTACAAATGGTGTTGGGAAAATTGAACAGTGACATGCAAAAGAATGAAACTGGACCACCTTCTTACACCATACACAAAAACAGATTCAAAATGGATTAAAGATTTAAGTGTGAGACAGGGTACCATCAAAATACTAGAAGAGAACACAGATAGTATCGTCTTTGACACTGGCCATAGCAGCTTCTTTCTAGATACGTCTCCTAAGGCAAGGGAAACAAAAGCAAAAATAAAAAATAAAACTATTGGGATTTAATCAAAATGAAAAACTCTGCACAGCAAAGGAAACAACCAACAAGACTAAAAGGCAACATAGAGAATGGGAGAAGATATTTGCAAATGACATATGGGATAAAGGGTTAGTTTCTCAAATCTACAAAGAGCTTATAAAACTCAACACCCCAAAAAAACAAATAATCCTACTTAAAAATGAGAAGACATGGACATTTTTCCAAAGAGGAAATACAAATGTCTCCGGTTAACAAACATCACTCATCATCAGGGAAATGTAAATCAAAACTACAATGAGATATCACCTCACACCTGTCAGAATGGCTAAAATTAACAACACAAGAGACAACACGTGTTGGTGAGGATGTGGAGAAAATATTCTCTGCATTATTGGTGGCAGTACAAACTGGTGAAGCCACTGTGGAAAACAGTAGTATGGAGGTTCCTCAAAAAGTTAAAAATAGAGCTACCCTATGATCCAGCAATTGCACTACTAGGTATTTACCTAAAGAATACAAAAACACTAATTCATAGGGATGCATACACCCTGATGTTTATAGTAGCATTATCTACAATAGCCTAATTATGGAAAGAGCCCAGGTGTCCACTGAGTGATGAAAGGATAAAGAAGACATGGTGTATATACACAATGGAATATTACTCAAGCATAAAAAAAGAATGAAATCTTGCCATTTGCAATGGCATGAATGGAGCTAGAGAGTATTATGCCAAGGGAAATAAGTCAGTAAGAGAAAGACAACTGTATGATTTCATTCATATGTGGAATTTAAGAAACAAAACAAACGAACAAAGGGAAAAAGGGAGAGAGAGAGGCAAACCAAAAAACAGACTCTTAACTCTAGAGAACAAACTGATGATTACCAGAGGGGAGGTGTGTAAGGGGATGGGTAAAACAGGTGATGGGGATTAAGGAGAGCACTTGTGGGGAGCACGAGGTGCTGTATGAAATCACTATATTGTATACCTGAAATTAACATTATAACTGTATGTTAACTGGAATTCAAATATAAACCTTAAAAAAATTTTTTAAAAATAAAAGAATATGACAGGAACAGATTACAAGTTTGGTGTTGAGTCTTTGGTATTAAAACTGCTGTCTCAGATCATGGGTTAGAATTGGTATCATCTAGCAAAAGTCAAGGAGTAGCAATGATTTGCTAACTCATAGAAAAACAAATGAGTGACTTAGATGGGGTTTTCTCAATTAAAAGTTTTCTCCCATTTTCTTTAGACATACAAATGGCCGATATCTATATGAAAAGATGTTCAACATCACTAACCCTCAGGGCAATGCAAATCAATACCGCAGTGAAATACTCCCTCACACCTGTTAGAATGCCCATCATCAAAAACACAAGAGAGAACAAATTCTGATGAGAATGTGGAGAAAGGAAACACTTGTGCACTGTTAGTGGGATTGTAAATTGGGGCCGTAAAGAAAAAAAAGTTAAAAACAGACCTACTGTGTGATCCATCAATTCCTCACCCAGGAATATATCCAAAGGAAACAAAACACTATGGTAAAGAGCCTCATATTCATAGCAGCATTATTTAGAAGAGCCAAGGCATGAAAATAACCTAATTGTCCATTGATGGATAAATGGGTAAAGAAAACGTGGTATGTATATATGCAACAGAATATTATTCGACCACAAAAAAAGAAGGAAATCCTGCCATCTGTGACGATGTGGATGGACCCAGAAGGCATTTATGCTAAGTGAAATAATCAGAGAAATACAAATACTGTGTGTCTGATTTCACCTACAGGTGGAACCAAAAGGAGAGAAAGAGAAGAGAAAACCAGACTCACAGAAAAAGAGATCAGCCGTGTGGTTACCGGAATATCAGAGGCAGGGGTTGGAGGGAGGGGGTATTGAAGGAAGATGTTCAAAAGGTATAAATTTACAGTTATAAGTAAGTGCTGAACACATAATGTACAATATGACAAAAGTGGTACACGTTGTTGTATGTTGTATAGCAAAGTTGCAAAGAGGGTAAATCCTGAGTTCTTATCACATGAAAAAAAAATGCTTGCGGCTCGATTGATTGATTGACGTATCTGTATGAGATGGTGGATGTTAATAAATTGATTGTGGTGATCATTTCACAACATATGTTAATCAAATCTTTGTGCTGTCTGTACGCCTTAAACTTACAAAGTGCTGTTTTCCAATTATATCGGCATCAGAAAAAATGTTCCTTTAAAAGTTTAACACTTCACTGGAGTGAAAATACGAGTAACAAGAAATTTCCAGAAAATAGCCAAGCGTGCTCAATCTGACAGCATGTTCTTAAGGGAGATGTGCTTCGGTCTGTAATTTTTATATGCAGTAGAAAGTTTTCCTGCTGCAAATATTATTCTTAATCTGTTTATTGGAAGTAAATCTATCATTACTCGATGGTGCTCTTCAGACAGAACGCGGACTTCCAGGTGAACACGCTGGAAATAACTCCACAGGAAAAACAGAACCACTTAGGACTACTTCCCAGGGTATGGTTTGATGGAACAGGCTTTGGGGAGGCTGAATAAAGGAGCTTATGCAGGGTGGGTGGGTACAGAGAGGAGGAAGAGAGGTTGAAGACAAAAGGACTCAGCATGAATTGATGAAGTTCTGAGCAAAAATGGTAATAAAAAGCAAAGGATGGAACCTGAATTGTCCAGATTGGGGGCCCGAGCTCAGTCCGACAGTGTTATAGTCTTTGTGCTCTGAAGGCATGAATGGACTGCCAAATGTGCTCATCAGATCTCAATTAAGAAACTGACTCCAGGATGGGTCACTCGGGTGGCTCAGTGGATGAAAGGTCTGGCTTCAGCTCAGGTCATGACCTAGGAGTTCGTGAGTTTGAACCCCATGTCCGGCTCTGTGCTGACAGCTCAGAGCCTGGAGCCTGCTTCAGATTCTGTGTCTCCCTCTCTCTCTCTGCTCACTCTCTGCCTCTCAAAAATAAATAAATGTTAAAAAAAAATTAAAAAAGAAAAAAAGAAAAAGAAACTGACTCCAGGGAAAATTGCCTCATAAGATTTTGAGGTATATTCACAATTTGCGGTTAGAATTAACCTGAGAAATGAATATAGTCGAGATATCCTCATAAGTACCTGTAAAACTGCTTTCTAAGTTACTATTTTCTTTAGGCTCCATAAGAAAAGGGGGTGGGAGAATTGAGGAGACGCATTCATGATCAATTAAATTTGGAAAATGTGAGATACTATAGTCCCTCTTTATAGATTTGCAATGCACATTTGTTTATTAAAAGTTCTGAGAATCCCACTATTAACCAAAAAATATACTAAAAGCTTCATTAAGCTCTAACACAGCATTTCCTTTACTGACCACATAATTCTTTTTATGATAAACGCTCCACTAACATCAGGCCCAACTCATGTTCCAAGAACATATCTTAGAAACCCCTGTTCTAAATGAACTAGCTAAACAAACACTTTTGTTCTTTGTAGTTTGTAAACTCTTATATAATTTCTCCACTACATGATTTGGGAGAAAAATTTGCTATTTTTGTAAAGCTTGTATGAAGAAACCAAACTCATGGGTCTCGAACTCCTGAAGCCAGTCGCGGATCCTTCTATTGAACTTCAAGTTGGCCAGTCCATCATTTACCATTCGGCACATAGGGTTGGGTATTCACTTCTGTGCAAGGAACCGTCCTGCATACTCTTGTAGCATCTAGTAAAGCAGTTTTCATGTTCAAAATCTTTAGAGGGAAGAAGTGAAGACTGTCCGTGACTATAGCCAGGAAAGCACAAGAGAAAAGAAGGTAGATGATGTGATTTTGAAGAGGTCACAGCCATTCAAGAGGATCAGAAAAGACACCGTAAACCGGTGACATTTGAATAGGAAGGTTTGACAGATAATCCCATACAGCAGTACCCTCTTATTCATGGGGTTTCACTTCTGTGGTTTCAGTTACCCCACCCCCACCCCACACACTGCCCCTGCAACGGCAGTCTGAAAGCAAAGGATCCTCCTTCTGAGGTGTCGTCACAAGGTCAATAGTAGGCTAAAACTATTGTTACAATGCATATGTCAACGTCTTGCTTCATCTCCTGAGAGAGGAATTTTATTATCTCACATCCTCACAAGAAACAGACAGTACAATAAGATATTTGAGGAGAGAGACCACATTCACCTGGCTTTTAGTACAGCATATTGTGATAATCATTCTACTTTATTATTAGTTATCGTTGTTAGTCTCTTAATGGAGATTAAGTTTCCAGCAGCCACTGGGGGCTTGGTAGGTGTCCCCCACAGATAAGAGGGGATTACCGTAGCATCGTCCAAACCTAGACACTTTTGAAAATGAAAGGGGGTACCACTGGTATTTGCTCTAGGAAAATAGGCATAAGCTATCAGTCTAATTTTGGAGGGAAAAATTAGTCAGACCCTCCATTTGCAGAGACCTCTGAGGAAAGCAGAGAACAGGGAAGGGTTTCACCAGGCCAGGACATTGGGCAGATGGTCTAGCTCCTGGCTACCTCTGGACCATGTCTTATACACCTTAGTCTCCACCCTCACCACCACCCCTAGACACAGCAAACAAGCTCTGCTTAGGGTGTTTGCACTTGTTTTCTTCATATATCCACATGGCTAATGTTTTCATTTCATTCGTGTCCAAATAAAATATCCTTACTGTGACCTTCTGACTGTGATGGTATGTCACGGAAAGGGAGTGATGTGCTCTGATTTATGGTTGAAAAGGACCATTATGACTATGTGTGGGGAGTAGAGAGACCAAAGAAGAAACAGAGTTAATTTTGGAGGACAGACTTGAGATAGGAAGGAGGGACAAAAGGAAAGGAAACAGAATGTAAGCAAAGCTGGAAGTGGAAAGGGCTGGAGTTAAGGATATCCGTACAATCTCAAAGAAATGACAGGTAAGGTGACTTGTAGAGAGGGCGGGGATGGGTGGACACCTGGGAGCTCCGGGAACTGGAAAAGGTAGACCAGATGCCAGAGATGGAAGGACCTTGTATGCCACTTTACAGTATAAATCCTTTATTCCAGGTTGCAAGCCTGGCTCTCACCCAAAGAGGCAGCATCTGTGTATCGATAGCTGAAATGTTCTCCTCACTGGGGGACGGAAGAAAGACAGGAAGCAATAAACACTGGTTGATAGGTTTTCACCAACTCTTCAACATGAAGCCTTTCCGCTGAGTCAGCTAATCAGCCAGTTACTCTCAAAGTGAGAGGCACCAGGCTGGGCTCTGAAGCTACAAAGATAGAAATACTCCCAGTCTCTACCCTCAGGAAGCTTACCATCTAGCCAGAATCTAAGCCCAAGCGTTTGCTCAGAACTTCAGTGCCTTATCCTCAAGTTCAGTGCACTAATGATCAGAGCCATCAGCAAAACGGAGTAGGAAAGAATAGTGTTTGTAAACCACTGGGTGGCAAAGCTGGCCATCATGGCACTTGGACCACTTCTACTGTATATTTTAGACTGTATTTTTTTTAGACATTAAATGATGACAAGTTAAATTTATGGACTTGCATTGCAACCCATCACAGTTATTTTTTAAATACAGTATTTGCATAAACAATTGTATCTTTGCTATGCCAGCCTTCTCCACTGTAAATTATTTCTCTGTGTGCCTCCTTGCTGCACAGTAGAAAAAGTAAAACTGAAAATAGCCCTAAGAGTGAATCAGGAATTAAGACTGGCTATAAGACCATGCCTTTTGATATAAAAAAATATGTATCTGAACCAGTTAATCACCAGTTGGTTACGTATTTTAAATAAATGAAACTCTATCCACATATATCCTTTTCCTAAAAAGATCTGACAAACAGGACATCTGGGTGGCTCAGTCGGTTAAGCTTCTGACTTTGGCTCAAGTCATGATCTCACAGTTCATGGATTCAAGCCCTGTGTCAGCTCTGTGCAGACAGCTCAAAGCCTGGAGTCTGCTTTGTATTCTGTGTCTCTCTCTCTCTGCCCCTCCGCCTCTTGTGCTGTCTCTCTCCCTCTCTCTTTCTCTCTCTCTCAAAAATAAATGAGCATTAAAATTTTTTTTTTAATATCTGACAAATAAGAGAATTACAAATATAAAATTTTAAATATGAATTAAAAAGAGAATGATGAACATTTGAGAACTAACAATGTCAGTCTGTAAAGATGAGTAATTTCCAGTTAATTAAAGACCCACCCCCTTTTATTTTTTTTTCCTCTCTGAGAAAACAAATATATTATCTATTTTTTAAGAAAGCAGTTTTAAGCCCTTTAAACCTTGGAAGGGGGATACCTTGTTTTGGGTGCCCCCATTTTGTATACTAATCTAAACTGTGGTATGGTCAAATAGCAATCTTTCTGGATCTTCCTAGACCAAAATAAAACATTATAAATTAAATACTGGTGACATAAGAATATCGCTCTTGGCATTCATAGCTTGCATCCCTCTGGAGTGCTATTGCCAGTAATGTTAGAGTAGTATTTTCAGAGGTCAAACGTCTAGCTTGTGTTTACACAAGGGTAAAAAATAATAGTAGTAGAAATGATGACCATGAGGACGACGACGACGATGATGATGATGAAGAAGAAGACGGCAATGATGGTGGCTCCAGAAATGACAAGTGTTCTAGCATTCCTTGCTCTGTTCTGAGTTGGCCTACGAGGAAGACCCTCTATGTTTGTGTTTTTTTAGGAAAGCTCTATCACCTAGTTTGGTCAGTTGCCTTGCCAGTTACACACACGCACACACACACACACACACACAGAATCAAATGAGCTCTCCACACTCCATTCATGTCAGAACTCAACAGCTTGAGTAGCACAAATATTCTGCAGTCAGTCATGAAAAGAAATTTTTAATAATAAATATCTAACAATTAATGGGCTGGTAGCTGCAATTGTCTTCAGGGCATACTATCTAATTTCCTTGCAATGTTTCATATCCTTACTTTTCACGCTGCAACAGTCTATCATTAAAACCAAATGCAGGTTTCTATCACTTTTATTTATTTTTCAAATCAACTTATAAATCAGTGCCAGGCCTTGTTACAGATGAGTTCCAATAAATTATCGGCTGTGGACAAATTGTGAATGTTAAACACTTCCTTTCTCTTCCTCCCACCCCCGGTCTCTGTCTGTCTCTTTCTCCGGAGTGCTCTTCCTCTCTCCTGTCCTGGGAGCCAGTGCCTCTCCTGGGCCCTCAAGGCCTACATAGCTCACTGGCTGTGCTCAGGGTACAAATAACAGAGAGCCCTTAGTACTTAATTATGTGCTATTTAAATAATGCAAAAAGGCATTTATTTTTCAGAGAAAAATATAGGAGACAAGAGTCATTTTACAGTCCTTGGGAAATTTACCTTTCTGAATTTCAAAAGTGAAAGCATTCTTGTTAGAGGCTTTTTACATCAGCAGCTGAAGACTGGTGACCTGACGTCCATTTTTCAGAGACGTCAGTCTGTTTAGGCAGCTTGCCTCCTTTTCCAAACCATCCTGTCACCTCTAAGAAGCCCTTTGGCACACTGTATCAGGCTCCTGTTAACTCTCCCTGGGAGGGTTGGGGACACAGTATCTGGGTTTCCACTCCTACTGACCTAGGGTCTGTAGCACATACAGGAAACCTGAGACAACCTTCCTTTTTTTTTGCCCTTAGGCAATTTATTAAATTATGAATAAATTTTTTAAATATGCAATTTACTGTCAAATTGGTTTCCATACAACATCCAGTGCTCATCCCAACAGGTGCCCTCCTCAGTACCCATCACCCACCCTCCCTTCCCTCCCACTCCCCATCAACCTTCACTTTGCTCTCAGTTTTTAAGAGTCTCTTATGCTTTGGCTCTCTCCCACTCTAACCTCTTTTTTTTTCTTTTTTTTCCTTCCCCTCCCCCATGGGTTCCTGTTAAGTTTCTCAGGATCCACATAAGAGTGAACACATATGATATCTGTCTTTCTCTGTATGGCTTATTTCACTTAGCATCACACTCTCCAGTTCCATCCATGTTGCTACAAAGGGCCAGATTCCATTCTTTCTCATTGCCACGTATTACTCCATTGTGTATATAAACCACAATTTCTTTATCCATTCATCAGTTGATGGACATTTAGGCTCTTTCCATAATTTGGCTATTGTTGAGAGTGCTGCTATAAACATTGGGGTACAAGTGCCCCTATGCATCAGGACTCCTGTATCCCTTGGGTAAATTCCTAGCAGTGCTATTGCTGGGTCATAGGGTAGGTCTATTTTTAATTTTTTGAGGAACCTCCACACTGTTTTCCAGAGCGGCTGCACCAGTTTGCATTCCCACCAACAGTGCAAGAGGCTTCCCGTTTCTCCACATCCTCTCCAGCATCTATAGTCTCCTGATTTGTTCATTTTGGCCACTCTGACTGGTGTGAGGTGATATCTGAGTGTGGTTTTGATTTGTATTTCCCTGATGAGGAGCGACATTGAGCATCTTTTCATGTGCCTGTTGGCCATCTGGATGTCTTCTTTAGAGAAGTGTCTATTCATGTTTTTTACCCATTTCTTCGCTGGATTATTTGTTTTTCGGGTGTGGAGTTTGGTGAGCTCTTTATAGATTTTGTATACTAGCGCTTTTTCCGATATGTCATTTGCAAATATCTTTTCCCATTCTGTTGGTTGCCTTTTAGTTTTGTTGATTGTTTCCTTTGCTGTGCAGAAGCTTTTTATCTTCATGAGGTCCCAATAGTTCATTTTTGCTTTTAATTCCCTTGCCTTTCGGGATGTGTCAAGTAAGAAATTGCTACGGCTGAAGTCAGAGAGGTCTTTTCCTGTTTTCTCCTCTAGGGTTTTGATGGTTTCCTGCTGAGACACCCTTCCTATAAGACTAAGGAACAAAGATTCTAAAGAGACACAGTCTATTACAATAACCCATGATGGTCACATGTTTACTTACAACTCACACACACATTCATAAGGTGTACCTGAAATATTCATGTCTTAGCTAGAAACCAAGAAAAATGCTTTAAGATCCTTCAAACAGCAAGACCCTTTAATGAAAGCCATTGTCAAAGTTGGTCTACCTTGTTGTAAAGGAAATAGTACAATGAGGGGTGCCTGGCTGTCTCAGTTGGTGGAGCGTGAGACTCTTGATCTCAGGGTTGTGAGTTTGAGCCCCACATTGGGTGTAGAGATTACTTAAAAATAAAATCTTTTTTTAAAGCTTATTTTGAGAGAGAGAGAGGGAGAGCATGAGCCATGAGTGGGGGAGGGGGAGAGAGAGAGAGGGACAGAAAGAATCCCAGGCAATGCTGCGTCAGCACAAAGCCTGACGCAGGGCTTGATCCCAGGAACCACCAGATCAAGAGTTGGATGCTTAAGTGACTGAGCCACCCAGGTAACCCAAAAATGAAATCTTAAAAAGAGTAAATAGTACAATGCATTTTACTTTATTACATATTTTTGCCATAATTGTAACTACTGATCCATTTTATAGCAGCTAAGATCTATGTAGAGGCTATTGATATTGTTCATTTGACAACCTCAGGAAAGATCTCTAAAATGCCATTTGTGGGGTGCCTGGGTGGCTCAATCAGTTGACCATCCAACTCGTGATTTTGACTCTTGATTTCAGGTCATGACCCCAGGGTTGTAGAATCAAGCCGTCATGTCAGGCTCCACACTGAGCCTCTGCCCCTCTCCCCTGCTCCTATTCTCTCTCTCTCTCTCTCAAATAAAAAAATAAATAAATAAAATAAAATGCCATTTGTAAAATATGAAGTTCTAGTAGGTTCCTGTAACAGACTTCCAATGTCCTGTTTTTCAGGTTTTAGCAAGGTCTTTCTCCTAGAAATCTATAGCAGCCTGGGACAGGGACCATCTGAAAAGCTGAGGTCTGGAGAGTAATCCTGGAAGCTTGGGGACAGGCCTCAAATATAGTCCTGGGAAGCAGCACCCAAGAGATGTGACCTGCAGGTTTTTACCTGCAGAACCTAGAGATATCTTTCATTCTGCTACTGGGTGTCTCCTTGTAGGCAGAGAATGTGTTCATTCATTTCTGTTTTCTTCATAGCACCTGAGCACTGTGTCTTAGCACTGTTTGGTATTCAGTGGTATGTTTGATAGGTGTGTAAGGGGAAAAGTTTGGAGTAGGTACTTTATTGGGAAAAATCTAATTGGGTTTGTGGGTAAGGTACCATGTTCCTTGGTGGGAAATAAGAGGAACCCGAGTCAAACGAGGCCATTTCATCATTTCGACCATAGCAAGCTTCTAATTACAGTGTATGCAAAAACATTCATTAAACACACATCTGCCGGGCATTATGTTTGGTATGAAGATGAGCAAAACAAAGCCCTTGCCTCCATGTAGATCAGAATCCACAGTGAGGGACAAGTGAATAGTCACAAAGCAACCTCGTAAGTGTTGTGCTGTAGGTTTATACACGATGACTTTGGAGTGAGGATAAGGGGAACCCGAGAAAAGAAAGAAATTTCTCAATCAAGGAAGTAAAACCTAATCTCAGTCTTAACAACTAGAGTTCAAATAATGGGCAGGGAAAGAGAGGGCAAATCAGAGGAAATAAATCACACACACACACACACACACACACACACACACACACATGCTGTGTTGTAATGTCTGTAAATCTAGGCCCTGTCTACCTCCTGAGACTTACCTACATATTGAACTTCCCATTGGACATCTCCACCTGGATGTTCCATAGGCACCTCAAGATTAACCTAAGCAAGATGGAACACATAGATTTCTTTCCACCAACCAGTTTCCCCTCCTCCTATGTCCCTTCCTCATTGAACCAGTATCCACCCAGCTGCCCAACCCAGAAATCAGGAGTCATTCTTATCTCCTCTGTCTCCTCCAAAATACCTCTTCTATCAAATCTATCATGGATGTCTATAAGTTCTACTCCCTAGACATTTTCCAAATGCTTAAGGGCATCATTCATTTTCACCCAGGTGATTGAAACTGCTCATAACAAATCTCCCTGAATCTATTCTTGATTAGTCCCATCTCCAAGTAATTTTTCAGATTGAAGAGGGGGAAAAATGCTATTTACATATGGTATTATGTAAAGTTCTCACCCTTTCACATGGTGCAGAAGGCTTGGGTGACCAGGCTCATGCCTCCCCCTCCAGCTGTGACCTGGTGAGCCAACCCAATTTT
The DNA here is from genome assembly GCF_028749965.1 of Puma concolor. NCBI lineage: Eukaryota > Metazoa > Chordata > Mammalia > Carnivora > Felidae > Puma > Puma concolor. Next base: position 20,584,636 of record NC_141671.1, read on the forward strand.
GTTCAATTTCTTGACTCCATGTGCTCTCCCTTTCTTACAAGCCATTGCATAAATTCTTTTCTCTGCCTGGAACATTTATATTCTCCCCATTCCACCTTACATGGCACCTCTGGTCTCAGCATGGAGCTCACTTCCATTGTGAAGCTACTCTTGATTCCCCAGTTCTAATTAGAAGATGTCCTAAGGCTTCCTTGGTATACACATTCTCTATCATAACACTCAACACATGGTTTTGTAATAGATTCACAGCTTTCTCAATTCCCCACTAGACTGAGCTACATGAGCTTTGTTTATTGTTGAATTCCCAGTGCTTAGCATAATATTTGGCATATAGCAGGTTCTTAATACATACTATTGATACACCACTGAGAGAGAGGAAGGGAGGGAGGGAGATATGAGAAAATCAGCTGCTTTAGTAAATTGCAAGTAATTTGAAATGACTATACTAATGCATCTGGAAGAATGGTAGGGATGAGACCAAACCAGCAGATACTGGCTTTTGGACAGACAACAGGGATGTCTTTGAAATCATGTAGAGCTACTAATGAAACTTGCAAATATAAAGTTCTACCTTTATAACTCTTAGAGGAAATATGATATAACAATTCAGTGGGGAGTCCAAATATACAGAGAACTTGGAGAACTTGAGAATAAAATAAGAGGACAATAATCAAGTTTAAGTGGTGTGGTACATACAGTAAGTGCAACAAAAGTCTTGGAAGAGAGATATCGGGGTGAGAATAATCATGGAATAAATGTGACTTGCTAGGCTTTGGGTAGGGCACTGGGCTTAGAAGTAAGGACATGGAAAATAATAACAACATGAACAATAGCACAATAAACTGATTGAGAACTGTGTGCCAGAATTATACAATACTCTTTCGTACTCACAGCCCATGCGGTATTTATTATCATTGTCTTGACTCTGTAGCTAAAACACTTGAATATTGGAAGTGTTAGCTCAATATTTGAGCAAGTTCTCAGACCCGGGACCGCCTGACCATCAAAGGACATAGCTTGGCCACTGGGCTGCAATCCTTCTGGATAAAGAGTGTGGGCTTTACTGACAGATAAACCTGAGTTTGTATCTCAGCCTCACCATTGCTGTGGGATTTGGGGCAAGTTGCTAAAGCTCTCTGAATCATCAAAAGATAACTTTTTCTTATTCCCCCTTAAAATTGAGGTAACACCTCCTTTTCCGATTGGTTTTGAGGATTAATTAAGGTTAATGTTTCTAAAGGCCTAGCACAATGCCTGGAATATTAAAGGGATAAAATGCACATTAGCTATTTCCAGAATAATGTGACAAGTGGGCAGGATTTGATTAGACAGCGGGCAGGAAAGGCTGAAAGGCTGAAGAACACAAACAAGTAGAGGTACATCTTCATGTAGACAGAGGATGCCTTCCCTCATAGAACAGATCTTAGAGGAACCTGCGGATGACCTGGTAGAGGAAGAGATGACAAAAAAGGAAAGTGAGACCAAGGGGCTGAAGCAGAGGCATGACCAGGTTCACAGGATGGTCTGGAAACCAAGAGAGAAGAGTGCACAAAGAAATCTGACCAACAACAGAATCAAACATCAGAGACAGGTCAGTGAAAATAAAGACAGAGAAGAGACATCACATTTAAAAGTAAGGAAGTCAATAGGGAGCTTTCAGAGCAATTTCAAAGTGGAGAGGCAGGAGCCATGTCACGGGGGGTTAGGAAGGGCACTGGAGGAAATCAGCACACACAGTGATGGGTCAAGTTACCAGCATTTAACAGTTAAAAGAAAGTGCACAAACTAAACTAATTTTGAGAAAACCAGATGGTTGCCTGTATCCAATCCAGGCGTCACACCTGACTAGGTAACGGGAATGAGAAGCACATTTCTGTGCCGTTGTCCGTGGCTGGTGTGCTCAGCTGGTGCTTGCATGCAGTCCTGGGCACATGGCATGGGTAGCAGGGGAATTCACAGCACCTGCACAGGCCCTTTCAGGTGCCACAAAAAGAGCAACTGCCCGAGTTTCCCGCTTGCTGTCCTGACCTACTAATTTTAATTGAGTACAGCCGCATGATTAATGTCCATGCAAAGGACCGAGGGCCAAGAACCCAGCTTGCAGTGTCTCTTGCAGAAAGAAGAGGCATACATTAATCCTAGCCCCAGAGATGAAAAGCAATTGTGTTTTATTAACTAACCTGCTAGCATACCATCTACAAATAGAACCGGGAGGGAAGAAAATATTTTTTTTAAGTTCCACCACCAAAGACATCTTGTGGGTTTATTTCCCTCAAGTGCATGACTTCCTTAATAGGACAGAGAAGTCAAAAGTGCCTAACTGCCATTTAATATAGGACGCATTTATTGAACTTCCTGCCATACGCCAGTCCTCCACAAGGTGTACAGAAAACCCTATAGGGTCTAGGGCTTTGTTACTTGGAGACTTCTGCCATGTTTGAAGCGGCAGACACTGGCAAACTTGCTTGGCGGGTCCACCTGCATCCAGCACACCTATGGAGCTATGCTTTCAGAGCACTGGTCCAGGGTGATGGCTGCCATGCTTAGAGAGTTGTGCCTTTCATTGTTCAGCAATCTGTCTTCACCCACCTTACTAAAAATATGGTTTTCCACACTTTAGCCATTTTGGTAGTTGAGTGAATAAATTCTCATCTTGCTTTGAGTTGGCAAAACCAGTATTGGGAAACTGACATGTAACTAACCTGACATCTTGGGGCTGAGGGCTATGAAACTGGAAATAAACCTACACGCTGGTCACTGTTACTTAAATACTCAGTGACGCAATTCCATTTTTCTAAGATGGAGTTGCTCTAACTGGGAAAATTGTCAGGAGCAACTAATATACTCTGAAATGGGCTAGGTTCAGTGATAGGAAAGAAAAAAAATATTTCATTGGAAATGACTCTCAAACATCTGTGACATACTTTAATTTCCATGCTAGAAGATCTGACATCCAGCTTGTAATAAGTAGCCTGTACTCAAGATGGCAAAATAAAACAAAAACTTCTAAACCCTCCAGCTCACTTCATTTTTTTTAATGTTTTATTTATTTTTGAGAGAGAGCATGCAATCAGGGGAGGGGCAGAGAGAGAAGGGGACAGAGGATCTGAAGCAGGCTCTGCACTCACAGCAGTGAGCTCGATGTGGGGCTGAACTCATGAGCTCTGAGATCATGACCTGAAACGAAAATGGATGCTCAACTGACTGAGCCACTCAGGTGCCCCTCCAGCTCATTTCTGACGAAGCATCAGTGGTGGAGGCAACAAGAATGCTGTGAATTCTAAAAGGAAGGGACTAAGTCCAAGCGTGGGGGTGAGGGTAACCAACTAGCAAAACAAATACCTAGAAGTTCATCACCACTCTGTTTGGTTTTGGTTTCCCTAGGAGACATTATCAAGAGAATTTAATGTTAACATTCATATTCTATTTCCAGTGTTCAGTTTGAAAATCAACAACATTCAATACTATAATAATTTACTGAGCATCTGCTAGGTGTCTGTCTTTATAGAATAGATGATAAATTAACTAAATAGTACATGTCAGTCAGTACACAATATGTTAAGACGTGGAGCTTTCATTCCGATTCAGGAGATTGACAATAAACTAATAATAATCTAAATAATCATTTACTTGCATTAGTGTTAAATGCTATGAAGGAAAACCTCAGCAAATAATGGAAGTGCACCACAGGGAGACTTCACCTTTTTTGGGGGTCAGATAAGGGTTCTCTGATATAGGGTTGTTTAGACTGAAACCCAAAGCAATGATGGGTTTGGTAGATTGTGGATGGGTTTGGAATGATAGTAGAAGGATGCCCATTGTTGCAAGAATGTAACAAACAAAGGGAAAATGGTATCAAATGAGGTTTAGGATGATGCAGGCAGGTCACACAGGGTCTCCTGGGCCATGGCAAGGATTTTGGATGTTGGAGTTGAAGAGGAGCCATTGGAGGAGTTTAATCAGAAGAGTATTTAATCTTTATGTTTCTCTAAGAATATTCTGATTGCAAAGTAGAGAATGAACTTTGGGGTGTGGATCCACACAACTTACAGAAATGATTTAGGGACTGTCTCAGTCGTTAGTACAAGGTGGCACAAGATAGTGGTGGCAGTGAAGATTGACAGAAATAGCTCTCTAAAGTATTTTGGAAGTAGAAGTGACAGAACTTGGTGACTGAAAGGCTGAGGGGGGATGAAGAAGAGTATAAATGATGACACCCCGAGTTCTGGAATGAATATCTGAGTGGATGTCAGTATCATTTATGAAAGTAGAAATTGTGAGTGAAAGCCAAGTTGAGAGAAAGATCAGTGGTTCCATTTTGGACATGTTGAATTTCAAGAGTCTGCAAGTGGAGGTATTGATCACAGAGTTGGATATGTGCATGTGAAGCTCATTGGAAAAGTCTGGGCTGAAGACACATTAGACATCGGGGAGTCACTAGAGAGTAGGTGGTAACTGAGCTCAATATTATCACTTAAAAAGAGAAGGCAGAGTGAGAAGAATGCGGAGCCAAACATGGAGCCCAAGAACTCTCGTATCTGCAGGTTAGATAGAAGATAAGGTACTGGCAACGAAACCGAGAAGGATTGGGCAACAGAGAAATACGGAGAGATGTGGTGTCAGCAAACCAAGAGAGAACTATTTGGAGAAAGTGGAAGTGGTCAGACGTGTCAAAAGCTTTCTGAAAGTCAAATAAGATGAAGACAAGACTTTTAATCTGGATTTTCTGAATGGGGATCAGGGAGAACCTGAGGAAAAGCTATTTGGTGAGGTAGGAACAGAAATTGTAGACAACATAAACATTTTTTATTATGAATAATTTGAAACCTACGAAAGTAGAGACAACACACTGAAGCTAAATAACACGCTATGAAGAAAAGAACGGGTCGATGAAGAAATCAAAGAGGCAATAAAGAAACACATGGAGGCAAATGGATATGAAAACACAACAGTCCAAAAGCTTCAGGATGCAGAAAAACCTGTCTTAAGAGGAGGTCTATACAATACAGGCCTACATGAAGAAACAAAATAAAAACTCTCAAATAAACATCTTACATCTTAAGGAGCGGGATAAAGAACAAACAAAACCCAATGCCTGAAGAAGGAAGGAAATAATAAAGATTAGAGCAGAAAGAAATTAATTAGAGATTTTTTTTTAACATTTTTATTTATTTTTGGGACAGAGAGAGACAGAGCATGAACGGGGGAGAGGCAGAGAGAGTGGGAGACACAGAATCGGAAACAGGCTCCAGGCTCCAAGCCATCAGCCCAGAGCTTGACGCGGGGCTCGAACTCACGGACCGCGAGATCGTGACCTGGCTGAAGTCGGACACTTAACCGACTGCGCCACCCAGGTGCCCCAATTAGAGATTTTTAAAACAACAACAACAACAGAACAGATCAATGAAACCAGGAGCAGATTCTTTGAAATTTAAAAAAAAAAAAAAAAAAAAAAAAAAGTAGACCGAACAGAAGAATGACCCCCAATATCCCTAGAAGCCAGAATAATCCTCAGGATTTTGCCACAGTTGCTTTATCTACCTTTTTGTTGCTATTTTCTCCTCTTGTTGTTTCTGGAGTTTTCTTCAAGCAAAGCCCAGACTCATGTCTTTTACCTTCACTGTACATCTTTAAGGATTATAGAGAACCATAATTTCATCATCAGACCAACAAAAGAAATGTTAATCCCTTGGTATTGTCCAATAGTGAAGTCATATGTAGATTTTCCAGATCGTGTACACACTTTCTATACAAGTGTGGGTCACAGATCAGCAGCATGGACATCACACATGGAAGCTCATCAGAAATGCAGAATCCCACGCTCTAATCCAGACTGACTAAATCAGAACCTGCATTTTCACAGCATCCCTGGGTGATTCATGTACAGTGCATGTCCCCATTCCTATTCCAAATCCTGTCCTTTTTGCAAGTTTCTGCTCCCACGCATGTGCACACACACAAACACACACACATGCACTGGTAACTACTATAATAGTTTTTTCCCCCCTTCCCAACTTTTCTTCTTGCATATATAAGCAAATACAAAGATACACATATTTCCTACCTTTTCTCACCAAAGCTAATTATTACTCATTGTTACGAATCTCGCATTTTTAACTGACTAAAATTAGTTTTAAAGGACTAAATGCTCTTTTCACATTTAAAAATGATTTACTATAAACACTGCACTTTTTCACTTTCCACCAGTCCTTCTTTTCTTCACTGGGCACACAATTGTCAGCATCACTGGCTAGTTGCTATGAAGCATGCATGCTCTTTCACCTTAATTAGCCACATCACATGATTGCAAGATGAGGGCTAAGCTGATGACATCACCCATGACTTTCTCTTAATATGCAATGAGAAAAGCCAATATAGGAACTGGGCCTATTCCCACTAGAACCTGACTCCACCTCAAAAGACTTTTAAAGAAAAATTACAATGAGGGGTGCCCCAGTGGGTCAATTGGTTAAAGCGTTTGAGTTTGGCTCAGGTCATAATCTCATAGCTCGTGAGTTCAAGCCCTGGATCAGGCTCTGTGCAGACAGCTTGGAGTCTGGAGCCTACTTTGAATTCTGTGTCTCCCTCTCTCTGCCCCTCCCCCACTCACATTCGGTTGCTCTCTCTCTCTCAAAAATGAATACATTAAAAATTTTTAAAAAGATAATTATAATCAAATGACTGTTCTCTGTAGTTCAGATCTGCACTGAAGGGAAGTTGAAGATCTTTTATTTTATCCCATGTACATGATCATTTACATCTTAGATTTTCCAACCTCTGAACTGTTACCCCTGCTGGAACTACCTACCCTTGAAAATTGAAATTCTCCCCATATGTCAAGATTCAACTCTCATACCATCTTCTTTGAGAAGCCTTTTCTGACCACCCCAACCAGAAGGTGTTCCTCTATCTTCTGAAATCTAAAATCGTTTTCTGTGAGTGCCAGCTCTCTGACACTTCACACATTCAGCATAATTCCCTACGAACAGAGCTTTCATTTCAGTTAGCTGTGAGCTCCTTCTGGCCAGAGACTGTCTTATAAAAATTTGTGTATCCACTTTTGTGCCTACTGTTTTACAAAAATACAGCATAGGCTCTTGATAAATATTTGTTAAGTGGATGAATGAAACTGTATACAGCACCTTTTCCATGTAGCCTTATGCTCAGTTCTGTATTATCTCCTCCTCTTTTGCTCTGTCGGGCCCCCCAAATTTGTTCTAACCCTCTGTAATCAGACCACAACACTCAGCTGTGAGAGCAGATCAAGCATAATTCATGCATCGCTTCAATGTCAGATTATTAACCAAATTAGTATTTGGAATGCATAGAAAGCCTTTTCCCCTATACGTTAAAATATCTTAGAGATTATTATTTCATTTACTCTTAATATCTCTGTGAGATAGGGACTTTTAAAATTATACATTACCTCAATCTAAGAGATCTGAAATTTAAATGATTGATTCATACAGAACCCAGAGATGTTACAGAAAGATGAAAAGTGTGAATATATAACTCCCAAAGTTCTTCCAATTTAAGATTCAGTAATTCTTTGATGTGCTTGAACCAGACTTGTCATAATCTGACATTTTTAAAAGTCAGATATTACCCACACTTGATAAAATTGATAAAAATATATACAACATTGGATTTGGCACCAATGTTTGTAAATGGCATGATAAATATGTGTAAAATAAAGGTTAACAAAAAGTGTTTCAACAACCTTTATATGTCACAGGTAATATATTATGCATACTATTACTCATACTATATATTTCTAGATCTACCTTCAAGATGGAAGCAAAGAGTATAACACACTGTGCAATTAAAATAATTCTGCAATTTTGGAATTTGCTATGTATATCAGGGCCACCCTAGATAGATTTTTCATAATACAATCTTATTATTTCAATTTTCTGTCTTTGGAGAGAAAACAAATAAACAAACATTCATGGATGCCATCACACACCTCAGCAGGAACGATGAACTTCCCAGCTATCTCCCTCTCCCCCTAAAAAGCAATTTAATGCACCACTGGAGGTTGCCTATTAATTGGACTAGAAATAAAGTAGCCTGTGAGTGTTGGCAGGAGAAAACACAGTTTGTGTGTGTGTGTGTGTGTGTGTGTGTGTACATATATACAAGTATATATGTATGTAATATTTCACCCACAAAGTAAACAAGCAACACTAGTGCGTCATTTTCTAATTACAGGGCTGTTTCATAAACTATAAATGCTAACATGGGAGAGGTAAATCATAGCAATTTAATTAATAAAACAGTTTAGACACTTAAACCCATATGTGCACCCCTGGGGGCACCACATCAATAATAGAAGCTTGCAGGCATATTTTAGAAATTTTATGCAATCATTTGCAGATCTTGTAGTCAATAATTGTTACAAACTGCATTAACTCTTGCCATACCCAAGGAGTGAATTTTCATGTGTTAAATGTTGTTTTTCTCTTTGGATGGCCTCTTAGAGTTGCTAAGAGTGGAGGAGCATATGGTTTCTTTCCCTGAATTAGCAGGGCTAGGTAAGGTAAGACAACCCTCTGGCAACCAACAAGCAAAATGTGGGAGGTCAGAATCCTGGGAAGGCATTCTGAGGGACAGGACTGTCCCTCTCTCTTTCCACTAAAGGAGAGATGTAAAAGGTAACAAACTTCAGAGAATGGAAATTCAACATTTTAACTTGTATTTTTTTATGGCTAGATCTTTCTCTTTTAAAACTTTTAAAACTATGTCTATAGACATAGATATATATCTATAGAACCCTCATGTATTGCTAGTGGGAATGCAAAATGGTGCAGTCACTTTGGAGAACAGCTTAGCATTCTTAAAAAGTTAAATATAAATTTACCATATGACCAACAATTTCATTCCTAGGAATTTCCTATTTCCATCGAAACATAGGTCCACCAAAAACCTTGTATGCAAATGTTCATAGTGACAAAAAGTGGGTTATTCATAATAAACAAAAAGTGGATACAACCCAAAGAGTCATCAATTGATGAGTAGATAAGCAAAATGTGTATTTCTATATAATGGAATATGGTTCATCAATACAAAACAAAAATACTGATAATGTTCCAATATGATCAGAAACAAGTTAACTGTAAGAAGCCAGGCACAGAAGGCCACATATTATACGACTCCGCTTGTATGAAATGTCCAGAAAATGCCAAATCACAGAGAAAGAAAGTAGACTGGTGGTACCCGAGGCTGGGAATAGGAGCTGCGATTAAGCCTAACAGAGCACAAAGAGCATCACTTAGGGTGATGGAAATGTTCTAAAACTGTGTTGTGATGATGGTTGTACCACTCTGCAAATTTCCTGAGAATCATTTAATTGCACAAATTGGATGACTTTCAAAAAAAAATGTTTTTGAGTGTTTAGTTTTGAGAGACAGCGAGTGCTTACCTGTGAGTGAGGGAAGGGCAGAGAGAAGAAGACAGAGGATCCTAAGCAGGTTCCATGCTGGTAGCAGAGATCCCTATGTGGGCCTGGAACGCACGGAACCGCGAGATCATGACCTGAGCCGGAGTCAGATGCTTAACCAACTGAGCCACCCAGGCGCCCCTAAAATGGATGACTTTTGTTTTTTTTTTTTGTTTTTTTGTTTTTTTTTTAACATTTTATTTATTTTTGGGACAGAGAGAGACAGAGCATGAACGGGGGAGGGGCAGAGAGAGAGGGAGACACAGAATCGGAAACAGGCTCCAGGCTCCGAGCCATCAGCCCAGAGCCTGACGCGGGGCTCGAACTCCCGGACCGCGAGATCGTGACCTGGCTGAAGTCGGACGCTTAACCGACTGCGCCACCCAGGCGCCCCTGGATGACTTTTATAATAAGTAATTATTCTTCAATAAAGTTGTTTTTAAAATGTGCCTAAAATCTTATCGATGTTCCTTATCATTCCTGAAAACAAAAAGGAATTCATGTGGAACTATACTCATATAGGATAATTAGTAGATTGGGAAGCGTTTTGTCACTGGATAACACTAAAGCTAAACAAACGCAGTCTTTCTGTAACTGTGCTTATCCTTGACACAGTATATACCTGGTTATCAAAAAAAATTCATTCTTTTCCCTTCTGCAGTGCTCATCAGAGAGATAATAATAACTACTATTACTGAGAAGTTACTAACTGCTATGCATCCTATAAGGTGTTAACTTCTCAATCATCTTCTTAATATTTATACATGAGTCATTGGAGGCAAGGAAAAACTGGTTCATTTTTCCCAGTTTTGCAGTTAAGTGGCAGAGCTGAGATTTGAACACAGGCAGCTGGGTCCAGGCTGCACTCTGACTTGTCGCCATAGCTGACACCCACCATAGGGGCTGAATTCTCTCCTCTGCAATTGAAGATTGGTCATCAACTGTTTGTGAGCAGCTTTAAAGGCTGCAAATGCAAACCGAATGAGCCTCGGTGGTCGGTCGAGAGACAGGCTGAAGGTATGCAAGCACATTGTCAATGTTGGCTGCCCTAGGGGATCGCTCTGGAGGACAAGTGTGGGTAACTACATTTTTTCTTCACAAGCCTCTGCATTGTTTGACCTTGTAATTAACACATATTATTTTTGTAATTAACAACATAAACGAGAAACATTTTTCCCCCCAAGAAAAGAAGCAAATAACAAAGCCGTTGGCATGCATCACTTTTTCTGCATATGATTATTCCCAAATTTACCAAGTTTACTATCTTCGGCAAGAAAAGCTGAATGATTGGGGTGTCTGGTTGGCTCAGTCGGCTAAGCGTTAGACTTTGTCTCAGGTCATGATCTCATAGTTCGTGAGTTCGAGCCCCACGTGGGGTTTTTTGCTGACAGCTCAGAGCCTGGAGCCTGATTTAAATTCTGAGTCTCCCTCTCTCTCTGCTCCTCCCCTGCTCTCTCTCTCAAAAATAAATAAACATTAAAAAATCTAAAAGAAAGAAAGAAAGAAAGAAAGAAAGAAAGAAAGAAAGAAAGAAAAGTTGAACAATTGTTTTAACCTTGTGACCTGTCATTCTCAGAGGTCATCAAACCTAACAGAAAGCAAGCCATGAATAAGAGGACTGAATTTTACCAGAAATGAAAATGCCATCTGTGGTATTAGCCCTGCATTTCCATAGCACGTGGCTGCTGACTGTGCTGGGCAGCACTCATAAGGAGCTGTGCCTTGTGGCTACTGGGGATGTCTTTAACTGGGGGAGGGTCTTCTGCAAATTCTTGAAGATCTATGTTTTTGTATGTATCAGGAAAGTCTCAATTTACCAAAAGATTGCAAGTGTATTGTGAATATTTTTGTATCATTTCAATGGAACATATTTTAATCCAAGAGCAATAACATAAAATGGTAGTTAGGTTGTCCACAGGGGCTGTATAGACTGACACAGAGAAGAAACATATTGACGATAAAAAATGGTGGAGAAAGTGCTATTGCAATGTCAGTAACTAAAAAGCAAACACAAAAAAAACCAGAACTTTTTTAAATAATTAGATTAAAAACTGATTTAATTTAATTCTTTAATTTAAAAAATTATATAAGTATTTAAAAAATTAGATTAAAGGTTTACGATGTATTCTCATGACCTGAACCTGCTTGATAATGAGGTATCATCAGAATGTTCCCTCTGTTATCATAGCATCCTCACATTTTTCTTATTTCCTTGCATGTGCTGAATTCTCTCTTCCCTTCTCAGTAACCTCCAGCCCTTCAGCCCTTCTGAACTCCTCATCCAGCCAATCACCCATCTATGTGCCCATCCATCCATCTATCCAGCCATCATCTTCCCATCTGTCTGTCCCATCCATCCATCCATCCATCATTTCATCCCTTCCTAACCTCATTTGATTCCTGTTATACTGTGGACCACATAGTTAACCATTTTAGGATGTCTTCACCACACCCCAACTAGCTCAACCCCTGTCCTTCTGCTATGTCCTATACAGCTTCATAAATAGAAGCTGACTGTCTGACTTCCTACCTCGCCACTACCTGTTGGTGGAAAAAGTAATAAAACTGTCTTAATTGAATCCATTAAAACATGCCAAAGTCTTATGTGAGCTGACCTTCCTCCAAAATCCTCCCATTCAACTCCAGATGATGTATACTACCTGTCCAATAGGAGTATAGCCCCTTTATACTCAACCCTGCCTGCCTTTAAAAAAAACTAGTCCCAAGCCCCATTCCAGACTAATTATTAAACCAGAATATCTAAGGTCAGAACCAAGACATCTGCATATGTAAAAGCCCCCCAGGGGATTCTCTTGTGCAGCCAAGGCACAGAAGCCAGATTTCCATTCCCATCTTTCTCACTCAGCATAGTGAGAGGAGGAAGCTGGGTCATTTTGTGTTATTGGGAGATGAAAAACATCTGGTATATGGTTCTTCAATTTCCCTCTTCAGTCTACTGATATCATTTCAGAGCAGGGGTAAGCAAACATTTTTCTGTCGAGGGCCAGATAATAAACATTTTAAGCTCTCAGGCCAAGAGGCAATGCCCTCAACTCTTCCAGCAGCTATTATCAATGTTAAATGTTTTATACTTAAAACCACTGTTAACTTGTGCACCAGACAAAAACAAGCAGCAATCGTAGTTGGCCAACCTGTGTTTTAGAGGCACTGATGATCTCCTAACTGACAAACCCAAAGATTTTGTTTTCTTTTGTTTTTAATATTTTATTCACCTTGATTCTGTGGCAGCTCTTGACCATCCTTTCCCTCTTAAAGCTTAACTTCCATGTCCTCAAACCATGCTGGTTATTCCACCTGTGCTATTCCTTCTCTGTCCCATGTACCTGTTCCTATGTGTATGTGTGTGGGTGTGTGCACATGTGTGCATATGTGTGTGTGCATGTGTGCATGGTGTGTGTCCCAAGCTGCTGGCCTGAGCTGCTTCTATGGCCATGGTGTCAGTCAAGGTGGAGATACACTTTTTTCAACCAAGTTGTAGCCCCCACAAGAGCCTGACAATGCTGGCCCCATCTGCTCCTCAGATAGACAGCTCTCATCAAGCTGTGCCTCCCCTACAAAGAAGGAAGAACAGTTCTGTGTCCCCCTGTAGTACGCACTGCAACCTAAGGCTGCCTGACCCAGGGTTTACTGCTCTGCCTAATTGAAACCCAAGGCCATAGCTATACGACCATAATTGGCAAGGACCACAGTGCATTTTGTTTCTGTAGCACCCCATGCTGCAAGAGTTTGCATTCTTATCAAGGTCAGTTGAATGAGTAAAACTTATTTCCTAATGTGGAAAATTGACATAGAATGTGTACTGAGAATATTTGTCAGTTGCTCAGTATATTCAAATCTATATTCAAATGCCATCTCTGTCGCAAACTGTTAGTGGCAGGGACAGCTGTGCAGAGGAAACCACTCTTCCAGCTGGGAACTGAGCCTAGGAAAGGACTCTCGCCTGATTTTGAAACTACTAAGCATTCTAATGAAGTTGACTTGATTTACATTTTAACAATATCACACAAATGTACTACATGGCACTTTTCCAATAACCACTTCAACATCATTCATTTTGACACCTCCCATTGTTATGAAAAGCAGAATGAATAAAGCAGCATTCTGTGATAGGGTGCATAGGGTGGGGGTGGGGGGGAGAGCTAGATTTCATTTGATTTTTAAATCAGATAGCCCAAGCACACCCTTTTGATATACAAGTTTCTCATGACTGAAATTCCATGATTTACCTTCCCCATCCACATGAACCTGAGCCCTGAGCTCTTCCTGCCCACCTGCTGTCCAGGACAGCTGTACAATAATTAACACTGGGTATCTGACTGATCCGTTCTGGGAGCGAAGCATGTCATACTTCCCCTATACCTCAGCAGTAGTCAGTCTTGCTTAAATGTATTGCTTCGGGATAGTTACTGTCTTCTAATGAAATAACCTGGTCAAGGCCTCTTACTTCTTCTCTGTGTCTTGACCAGAAAATGAAGAATCAATTCTACTTCCCTATTGACAAAACCCAGAACAGTTTATATGTGGTCCCTGGAGGGTTTAATCAGAAATTTTCACAAGGTTTGGTGTCCCTAAAGAAGCAGCCCTCTTAACACTGATGGTCTTTGTGTTAACCTGTGCTGAGAGACAGATCCCCTGTTTTCCTTTTCTATCCTCTTTCTAGTCCTAGAGGAAGAAGGTGGTATTACTCAGCATACCTCAGGATATATCCATTTAGATGTTCTCAAGGTTTAAAATGTCAGAAGCCAAATCCAATATCCGCCTGCACATCCCGGACAAAAAAGTCTGTCTTCCCAGAGCCATGAGCTCCCTCATGGACAGCTGAGGACTGGCTCAGCTCTCCCTTTGGCTCAGCCTTTTCCTTCACAGAGCTGGAAATGTAATGTCTATGCAGTGAGTCCTTGTTTATTGCTGGAACATAATCTCAGGTTAGAGGGTACCAAAGAGAGGTCACCTGTTAACCATCATGCACTGCATCAATCCCCTCTACATTACCATCAGGTAGGGTTAGTCAACTTCTGCTCTTGGTACCTCCAAGAATGAGAAAGTCACTGCCATGTGAGACATCACTCATATCTTTGAGAGCACCATCTTTCCTCCCCATCTTCATGGAAAAAAAAAAAAGAAAGGGAGACTTTTCTTCCAATTATACTTCTTATGAAAAGCAAGAACAAAAAAACATAGAAGCATAAAATGAGCCCTGCAGTGTTTCGTAATGAAATGAACATTGGAGTCCAGAGGAATCTATGGTTCATACTTTGCAATCCCTCAACATAGATGTCTGACTTTTAACAAGTTTATTTCTTTTTTAAAGTTTATTTATTTTGAGAGAGACAGAGACAGCATGAGCAACAGGGGGGCAGGCAGAGAGAGGGAGAGAGAGAATCCCAAGCAGCCTCCCCACTGTCAATGCAGAGCCCAATGCAGACTCGAACAAGCCATGAGATCGTGACCTGAGTCAAAACCAAGAGTCAGATGCTTAACCTACTGAGACACCCAGGTGTCCCACAAGTGCTTTTATATATATATATATATATATATATATATATATAACAAAAATTTGTTGGCTATTTATCTCACTTATTCATTCATTCTTTCAACAAACATTCATGAATACATAATTTATGCCAGGCATACTCTTTAATACTGAAGATACAAGAACAAGCAAAATAGATAAAATTCCTGTAGTCCCAAAGCTAGCATTCTATTTGGGGAATTCAGGGGAAAAAAAGAGAAAATTATATAGTATGAGCTAGATATGAGCTATGGAAGCAGAGAAGGAGAACAAGAAAGAGGAAATTCGTGTTTAAGCAAATATTTGAATAAGGAGGTGTAAGCCATACAGATACCTGGAGGAAGAGTACTTCAGGAAAAGGGAAGAGCAATTGCAAAGGCTCTGAGGTTGAAAGGTAGCTGGCATGATCCGGAAATGGTAATGAAGCCAATGTGTCAGGAGCAAAGAGAATGAGGGTGAAAGCAGAAGATGACATAAGGGGGATTTCAGCCTTAAATATAAGGGTTTTAAGCAAAGAAGTGACATGATATGAATTATATCTTAGTAGGACCACTCTTTTGTATTGAGAACAGATTGTAATGGTCAAGGTGGAAGTAGGGAAACCAATTAGGAAGGTTTTGCAAAAACCCAACTAAGATATAATGGTGGCATATGTTTGGGTAGTAACAATGAAGGTAGTTGGACTCTGGATATATTTTGTAGGTGGAGCCAATTAACTTTGCCGATGGATTTGCTGTAGGGTGTATTAGATATCTATTGCTTCAGAACAACCCAAAACTAAGTGGATTAAGACAACAAACATCTCACAGATTTTGTGGGCCAGGAATTTCACACAGGTTAGCTGAGTATTTCTGGCTCAGGTCTCTCATCAGGTTGCAGGCAGGATGTTGCTGGGGGCTACTATCATCGGAAGGTCTGATTGGGGCTGAATGACTGACTTCTAACATGGCTCACTCACATCAAGCTGTTGATAGGAGGCTTCAGTTCCTTGCCTGAAGGACCTCTCAGGCTAATTGAGAGTCTTTATGGCCTGACTACAAACTTCTCCCATTGTTATGACTTGAATGTCTGTGTCCTTCTCCCAAAATTTATATTTATGTGTTCCAGCCTCCACAAATGTGAGACACTAAATTTCCATTTAAGCCACGAGTATGTGATATTTTGTTATGACAGCCCAAGTAGACCAATATACCCAGAGTAAGAAAAGAGAGAGAAGGAAGAGGAAACCACAGTGTCTTTTATGACCTCATCTTCAAAGTTTCACACCTTTGCTTCCATTTTATTTTATTAGAGTCATGCCAGTAAGTCACACTCAAGGGGAGGGAAATCAGACTCCACCATTTGAAGGGAGGAGTATCAGATTTAGTAGGCATATTTTAAAACCACCATATAGGGTACAAAAGAAATAGAGGCAACAAGAATCATGCCAAGATTTCTGGAAACAACAGCTGAAAGAACGGAATTAGTATAAATGGAAATGTGGGCAACAGTGAATGAATAGGAAGATCAGGAGTTTAGTTTTCAACCTCTTAAATTTGAGTTGCCTAAACACATCCAAATGGATATGTCAAGTGGATAGTTGAATATGTGAATCTGGAGTGAGATGCATAGTCTGTGCTAGAGGTGTAAATTTCAGAATTTTCAACATGTAGATAGCCTTCGAAGCCATGAAACTTTGTGAAGTGAAGAGAAGAAGAGGTCTAAAGACTCTGAAATATTCCTACATTAAGGGAAAGATGTGTGAGGACAAACAAGAAAAGAAGTTGTCTGTGGGGTAAGAAGAAAAAGCCAGGGGAATGACATTTTGGAAGCTGAGTGAAGATAGTGTTTCAAGGGATAGTGATCCATTTTATCAAATGTTACAGATGATGTACACTGAAGACTGAAATTTGACCACTGGAATTAGTAATGTAGAGGTCACTGGTAACCTCAATAAGAAAAGGTTTAGCAGGGCATTAAAAGAACGACCTGATTATGTTACACTTAAGAGAGAATGGGAAGAGAGGAAGTATTGACATGATTTAAACCATCTGGTGTATGTTTCTGTCTTTCCTGAGATTTCTTTATAGAGTCACTGATGATCTCCTAATTGACAAATCTAGGAGCTTTTTTGTGAGTGTTTTATACACCTTGATCTTTTGGCAGCCCTAGATCACTGATCACCCTTTCCATTTTAATCCCTGATTCTCATGTCATTTAAACCATCTTGGTTATCTCACCTTTATCCTTTTCCCTCTTTTTCCCATTCACCAGTGGTGGTGTGTGTGTGTGTGTGTGTGTGTGTGTGTGTGTGCACTTGTGTGTGTGTGTGTGTGTGTGGCATGGTGTGTATTTTGTGTTTGTGTGCATGTGCATGCATGTGCCTGAGCTGTCTCTGTGACCTTGCTGTCAGCCAAGCTTGAGATCCACTCACTTTCTTGACCCAGTCACAGCTCACCACCAGAGCCAGGCTGCTCTTCTTTTGCAGAGTTATAATGGGAAGCAGAGAAATAGGGGATCAGGGCAGATCACGTGCAGCGAAATGTGGGATCAGGGCAAAGTTCTTTCCAGATGGACGAAATACTGAATGTTTGAATACCGTTCAGAGGATTAATGCAGTGGCAAAAACAGTGACATAGGGGACAAGGAAGAGAATATCGATGGTTATGAGACTTGTCTCCCCTTGTTGAGCAGGTCCCATGTGTTAGATATTATGTGAAATGCTTGTTATATCAGCCCACTTTATTCTACTTGAAGTCCTATAAAGTAAAGCATTGTTATACTCATTTGTACAGATGCTGATTCTGAGACTAGACAGATTAGGCAACATGCCCAAGGTTGCCCAACTGCACAGATTCTCCATGGTACCTGGCACATAGTAGGATGCAATGAGAAATGTTTTTTGCTTCTTCTAGCTCCCCTTCCTAGGTAGCATAAAGTAAAATGGTCAATACATGTCTGCTAATCGAAATTTTCTTAAATGAAGGTGAAAACTTACGAAAAAAAAGAGTATACATATTGAACTGATTTTGATGAAGTCCTTGAAGGATACCCTGCTATTAAAATTTCCTCCCAAATTGTATCTTCCTTTTATGAAAATAAAATAATTGAGGATATTATCACTTAATTTTGCTAATTTAAATTAGACTCTTTAATATATAACTTCATATTCAATAGCCGTGCAATTCAATCTTTAGAGTAAAATTTCTAACATTTGTACAGCAAATGATTATTTGCCTAGAATCATTGGGCATTAGGGAATCTGGTTGCCTGAATAATATGAATGAAATTTTATACCATCTGAAGATTACCAATTTTCAAAGAAAATACATTCAAAAACTATCCTTAGCACCAAAAATCTCCCTAAGACCTTGATTTGCTGCCTATAAATGAAGTATTTCATGGCTTCTTCGGTGCCTCAGGGCTGTGGTTTTGAACATAAATTATCATCATGTTTCTATGAAAAAGAAATCTAGGTATTTCATTTTCCTGGTTCTCTGAATTCTGAATCAATAGAATTCTGAATCAATGTCAGAAGAAAGTTCCGTTAGTCAACAAAGACAGAAAACCAAAGCAGCCTGGAAGTAGAGTATAAAGGAGTAAGAAAGTGGGCCCAAAAAAGCATCAGGCTTTTTCCAGGAGTACCACTTCTGCCCAGGACGCAGATTTGGCCATCCTGGGCAGAAGTTCTGGAAGCTAGAGGTCTGGGATCAGTGTGTCAGCATGGTCAGGTTCTAGTGAGAGCCCTCTTCTGGATTGCAGACCACCAACTTCTCACTGTGTCCTCACATGGTGGAAAGGGGCAGGAGAGCTCTCTCTCATAAGGGCACTAATCCCATTATCCCATTCATGAAGGCTCGGTGCTAATGACCTAATCATTTCCCAGTGACCCTATTTCCTAATACCATCACCTTGGGTGGTTTTAAGTTTCAATGTATGAATCTTGGAGGGACACAAACATGCTATCTATAGCAGCATGTTCTTTGTAGTTCCTGTAATCCTACAAAAATAATGATCACTTCTATGGCACCTCATGTGAGCCCAGTGCGTTGATAAAAATTCTATGTCTATAGTTAAGCATTTTTACCATAATGTTGCTAGGTAACATTCCTGATACATTCAGCAATAACTGATTCTGTTGAAACTTTTCCTTATAAATCTCAAAGGTAGCTATACTGAGAAAGTCTGAACCAATTAGTTGAAGTGCTTTTGAGTAATATATGAATGTGGCAGACAAAAAAAAAGTAGTTTTCCTTTATTAAAAAAAAATGCATCCAGAATTATTTGTTTCTTTTTAACTATGGTATTATAAGGTAGCAGCACCCTTGACTGCATTTAATTTTTTTTTTTTTTTACTTAGCTTTGTAAGCTCCCTCTAAAACATATTTTAAATATATGCTAAGCTGTTCAATAAAGCTGATTTTTAATAATATTCAAGAGATTTTCCTTCAGTTCCCCAGTTGATGTCAATGTTCCTCAATGAGGAAGGAAAAATCAATTCAATTATCAAAGCACAGTTAATTGCTTTCAAGATTAGGGTGATTTAAAAAGCAGCAAAGTATTTTATCTGTACTCAGCAGTTTTGGCTAAGGATATTCTCCTAAGCACACTTAGAAAAGAAGTTTAAAATTCTGTCTGGTCACTTATTACACTCTTTCCAGCTTTCCTTCACTCTTGCTGTTAATAGAAGAAATGACAGGAGCTCTTGAACCCAACAACCACAACATAGAGGTATGGTTTCCAACTAGTACTGTCTGTTTCATCCTTCAGAAGACTGATATTTTTAGGCCTTTCTTCTTGGCACTCCTAACTTTTTCAATTAGCAAAATAGTTTCGTGAACACACACAGAATAGAGAAAAAAGCCTTTTATGCCAAGTATTGTCCCACCTCCTATATTCACTGCTGGCTAAAATTATTTTACTGATGTCATTTGAATTGAGTTCAATTTTTGCAGCTTGTATCATATTGAAAGACCCTTCTAGAAACTACTGATGTGAAGATGAGTAAGACAGGGCTCCCGCTCCTAGTGAGCTTATATCCTAGAGGGGAGTATAGACAAATCGTTTCATTGCCGGAGGTAAAATGCAGTCAGGCCTCACAAGGCTTCCCCAGGGGGCTGCCTTTCCTGAGGGATGGAGGTTGGTGGGAGTAGACAAGGGAAGGGAACCCATAGATAACCCACACGAACATTGTGCTGTTTTTTCCAAAAATCTTTCGTATGAATACATACACATTTGTGTCTGTGTGTATGTAAATTAATGATATAGAAAATATACTTTTTTAAAATTTCTTAAATTTTTGTTTATTTTTGAGACAGAGACCGAGACAGAGCACGAGCAGGGGAGGAGAGAGAGAGGGAGACACAGAATCTGAAGGTTCTAGGCTCTGAGCTGTCAGCACAGAGCCCGACGCGGGGCTCGAACTGTGAGATCATGACCTGAGCCAAAGTTGGATGCTTAACTGACTGAGCCACTGAAGCACCCCAAAAATATATATTCTTAACAGATGATCTTTGGACAAGGGAGAGCAGCCTCAATGAGAAGATGTTTGACAAGCCTGGTGGAAGGTAGAAGTGAACCTCGGGCATGCCCCACTGTAGGAAAAGGAAGGGGGAAAGTACTGGAAAAGGGGAAAAGTGAGGAAGAGCTGAGCTTCACATGTGTAGAAAGGGTCAAAAAGAAGAAAACCCATATTCGGATGCATGGTATTTAATTGGGATTTATTAGGTTGTTTGCTGTGTGATGTGAACTACTCCTCTCTCTCACTTAAATAGTTGAGTAAATTCTACATTGCTCCTTCACTTATGCTTTTGTGCCAGTAGAGTTTTGGGGACACTGTTTTAGAAAAGGACAACATACTATTAGACATCCAGGAAACAGTTGTATATGAAAAGAAATACATATTGATCAATCTCATTTGTGGAATGGATGCATTATGATCAGAGAAAGTCTGTAGCTCTTTCTTACTTAGGGAATGAGCACATCATATTTTTATAAAACTTATATTTGGACCTATTTATTTCTAATTATCCCTCCAACACGTGAGATGAGAAATTAAGAATCTTTAGTGCCACTTCTCTTACCATCTCATGAATTTCCAGTTTCTGATGATATAATCTGAAATTTTAGACTTAAATGATTTTTAATAGGGTATATTATATATCTTCTATTTCAAGAATTATTTTTATATTTAAGTTAAATTTTATAACTGTTAAAATTATTATACTTAACTCTGTTTTTCTAGTTTTATTATTTAGTTTTCAATTATAAAATAGAAAAATATGTTTCTGTGTGTGTGTATAGATGATAGATAGATAGATGATAGATAGACAGATATGGATGTATATATATAGCTTCCTATCTAGAATTCTTTATTTTGATTATATCTCTAATGACTAGAAAATAGTAATGTATATTTGAGTAAACTCTTTTCAGGACAAGTAAATGAACAAAATAACCAATATTTACTTAGTACTTATCATGTGCCAGATGCTGTTCCTTATCTGTATTAAATCATGTAATCTATACAACAACCCTATGAGTAAGTTACTATTATTATCCACTTTATATGGATAAGAGTGCTATGACACAGAGAAGTTAAGTAACTCATCTAAAATCCCAAATCTATCAAGTGGCAAAGCTGGGATTTGAACCCAGGCATTATGATGCCAACGTCTACATGTTTAATCATTTAACTGTGCTGGGTGATATAACTTAGGAACTCTTGCACACCAGTGAAGACTTTTACTGTTATCCTCACCGTTAAACAGTAAGAATAAGTGTAATGAAATAAGATGAGAACTGAAAACTTTTCATTGAATTGGTCAGTTAGGAAGTCATCAAATGACACAGCTATTTTCAGGAGAGCCACAGAGGTAAATGCCAGATTAAAATGGGTTGAAGAAAAGAGAAAACGAACTAGAGTGTGCTGTAGGCCCAAGGAAGTGTGTTAGATATAGAAATATATCTAAATCTATCTACCTATCTATCTATCTGGCTATCATCTTCTATCTATATCTCTAGCCATCCATCCATCCACTTACCAACTTATCTATCCATCCACCCACTTTTTATATATCATCTATCTCCATCATCTACTATCTGTTATCTATCTATCATCTGAATATGTAGGTAGGTAGGTATGTATATATGTGTGAGTTTGTAACATACAGATGGTAGTTTTCCCATAGACAGATTGGAACAAGAAAGTTAAAAATACATAAAGGGAGAGAGCCTAGTATGTTTACAGGTGGAAAGCACCATAAGAAAGAAATGTAAATAATTGAGGAGCTACAAAGTCAGGAAGCAGTGGAATCAAAAGCAAAAACAGAGAAGGTAGCTTTGAGTAGAAAATAGTCTTCTTCCTCTGAGCCTGGAAAGAAGTGGTATAGGGGGGCATGGTGTGGTCTTATGGCTGGGGAGGACCAGAAGCTCAAGTGGCTCCTGCCTGGGGCCAAGGTTGTTGAGAGTGAGGAGTAGAAGACTTCAATGGGGGCCTTAGGGGAATGATAAACACTGAAAAGGTGTTCTGAGGAGAATGGGGGATGCCATGATGTGTAATAAGGGAAAGGGGGGTCAGTTGTTCCCATGCTATAGGCTTAGTTGTGACTCCAAATACCTTGGAGACTGGGAATTTGGAAGGAATGTTTTTCAATGGAGATCTGTAGTTCTGTGGTCATCTTTATATTTATTAAATATTAATATGTGTTAGGCTTGGAACTAAGTGCTCTGTAGGCAGTATTACATTTAACAACTCCATGAAGCAGGAGTTATTACCTTCGTTGTAAAGATTCAAAACGCTGAGGCATAGGGAATCTTAAGTAAACATAACCTATGTCCAAAGCTCTAAAGAAGTAAAAAAGTGGGGTCATCTGGGTGGCCCAGTCAGTTAAGTGTCTGACTTCAACACAGGTCACAATCTCCCAGTTCACAAGTTCGAGCATTGGGCTCTCTGCTGTCAATGCTGTCAGCACAGAATCCACTTCGGATCCTGTCCCCCTTTGTCTCTGTCTCTCTCTGTCTCTCTGTCTGTCTCTCTCTCTCTCTCTCTCAAAAAATGAATAAACATTAAAAAAAAGAAGTAAAAATTGAACTGGGAGACTTACTATTCTCCTTAGTAACTAAAAGAGGTTGAAATCAAAATGTCCTGAACTCAAAGTAAATTACAGTTTATGGATCTAGCAGAAGAAACTGTGCTACAAAACATCAGTTGAAAAGAGCACAACCTGGAGTGCCTGGATGTGTCAGTCACTTAAGTGTCTGACTTTGGCTCAGGTCATGATCTCATGGTTTATGAGTTCAAGCTCCACATGGGGCTCTGCGTTGACAGCTCAGAGCCTGAAGGCTGCTTTGGATTCTGTGTCTCCCTCTCTCTGTCCCTCCCCTGCTCTCTCTTTCTCTCTCTCTCTCTGTCTCTCTCTCTGTCTCTATCAAAAATAAATAAGCATTTTAAAAAAAATTTTAAAGAAAAGAGCATAATGTGGTGTGCTATTAGAGGGAACCTCACAGGTCGTTTCTAACAAGAGCTTCAGGCTGAACTTATATCTAAATGATTGAGTCCCACATGACAGGTTTTTATGGAATTGTTTACACACGTACCACATAGGCATGTTTTCCAAGACTCTCCCAACCTGACCTCAACATACCTTCAATGTCTCATTGAATCTACCACTCTGCTTGTCACTGTGTTTTAGCCAAAACGTTGGGAAACACCGACAGCTAAGGTCCAATTTAAGAGGACAAGTCAATGTCGTATTTAGAACTGACCTTGATCACTCGTTTGGGCCATTTGGCCATCTGAACTAGATAATCAGTTGATTGCCTAACTAATCTTGTTGTTGCTTCCACAGTGCCCATGCCGCATTTTTATTACAACATCTATTACATTCTCTTACAATTGTTAGTTTGCCTATAGTTCACCCCAACTCATGGAGGGTATGGAGAATATCTTATGATTATATCCATGTGATCTATCAGAACATCCACTAAATAGTAGGTGACTTGTATATGTTTAAACGATGAATGAATGAATGAATGAATGAATAAAGGAATCAATGAACAAGCCAATGCTAGATTTTATCTGAACCAAATGTGGTTGTACAGGCGGGAGACTGTCAAAATAAAACATGATTACCCTAAGTTAGCAGGATATTTTACTATTTTTAAGCTTAAATATTTATTTTGAAAGAGAGAGAGAGGAAGAATGTGAGCGAGGTAGGGGAAGAGAGAGAATCCCAAGCAGGCTCCATGCTGTCAATGTGAGGCCCAACATGGAGCTAGATCTCACAAACCATGAGATCATGACCTGAGCCAAAATCAAAAGTCAGACGCTCAGCTGGCTGAGCCACCCACCACCCCTAGCAGGATGTTTTAAAATGCAGTGTAGTGTATAAAGTAGCTTTAAGTTTAATATTGATAAAGAGTTACCATGTAGAGGCTCTGATAGGCTTGCAATAAAGGTGAGTTAGTTCTTTACCTCAAATTTTGAGGTTCTTTAACATTTGAGCTCAAACTATCTTCCTTAAGATAGTTCTCTATATTTTCTTTTTTTTTAATGTTTGTTTATTTTTGAGAGAGACAGAGATAGAATGCAAGTCGGTTGGGGGCAGAGAGAGAGGGAGACACAGAATCTGAAGCAGGGTCCAGGCTCCGAGCTGTCAGCACAGAGCCTGATGCGGGGCTTGTACTCGCAAGCTGTGAGATCATGACCTGAGCTGAAGTCGGCCGCTCAACCAACTGAGCCACCCAGGTGTCCCAGTTCTCTATATTTTCTTAAAATACCCACCATTCCAAACAACACTGATCTTTGTTTAAACCCTTAATTGTCCATATTTTCTCACTGCCTGGATCAACTTTCCTTTCTATATTTGAAAATTAAAATCTTCCCAAGCTCCAAACTCAACTCCTAACTCCCTCTTGAAGACTTCTAACACTGCTGTGGTTGAAAGAAATTCCTTTTTACGCACACACCTAACGCTTTTCACTTATTGAATTGAAAAATCTCATTGTGACATGGGCAAAGCATGCATCAGTATCTGAATTTAGGTTTCATCACTGGCAGATCTTGTGACCTTAGAAAAGTTACTTAGACTTTCTGAGACTCATAATCTTCATCTGCAAAATGGGGAATAATACCTACTTCCCACTGTTGCTATAAACACTACAATATTGAATATCAGTAAAATGTCCTTCTTCCTTCTCATAATTGTTTGTGTTTGGGTAAGTTTCCAGTCTACTAGACTCAAGTTCTTTGACGACAGAACTCTTTGATGGATATTTACAATATTCCAGATACACCATATTCAATGAAAATGAACATGAATATGTAATCTGTCTGACTCCTTTTGATGTAATAGACACTGTAAAGGTAATTAGAAACAGTTCTTTTTTCCTTTGTTGTGTTAGTTATTCTTTCCTATCATCTTCATCCCAGTTTATTTTTTATCAAAGTCTCTCTTAAAAAAAAAAAAAAGCTAGGCTATGTTTAGTTAGTCATTAGCTCTGGATAAGTACTGATTTTATCTAGGAGGTTTTATTAGCAAGAATATATATATATATATATATATATATATATATATATATATACACATATATATATATATGTTTTATATATATCCTATAGTTTTAAGATTTAGAAAAAAATTTGAAAAATCAGGAGAGGAATCTCAGTGTCCAGAAAGCATGGATCATAGGTCATTTCTCGAGGGCACTGCCATTGGACGAACATCTCTCCGAGAAAAATATATCTTTTGTCAAGATTTTTCTCCTGCGAGAAAGAATCTTTTGGGCTTTGAATGAGTCTTATACTCACCCAGAGGAGCAAGGATCATGAGTGGCAGTACTTCCAAGCCAAATACTGGGAAAGCAACAGGGCAGGAATACACGTGACCTACAAAATTTAAAACAGAAAGCAAATCATCATTATATGATGCTCTGCTTTATGAATTTTCCTGAACTCCAACTGTCTTTTTCAATTATCGTCTCCCCACTTATAAGAATAATAATGTAGGGGATCATAGACTGCAAATATACACTTTGTCCTGACTAATAAACAAAAGATTTCATTTAATGTTATTTAACTAAGGAAAAGATACCCTAAAGCTCAAAACCATTCCATACAGGTTATTAAGCGGAGGTGGTCATGCATAATTAACCTTATAAATACATGATTGTTTTTCTGTGCATTTGGCAATTAGATGTTTATTGGTTATTATCTGTGGCACAAAGGTTTGAAGTCAAGTCTATTTATAAATAGTCAAATATTAATATGGAATACTTCTGTAAGTCTCATTTATTCATTCAGTCAGCAAGTGGTTATTGTGAGTGCCAGGCTTGAGCTAGGGACTCAAAGGTGAGCAAGGTGGACACAACACTTGTTCTCGCATAGCTTACAAGCTAACGATGAAGAGAAAACACACTCAGAATCACACAGGTTAACATACGGCTATAGATGAGGATAAACTCTATGAAGGAAAAGTAAAATTCCTGTAATAATATGAGCGGAAAGTCTATTTTATATTGAGCAGTAGAAGAAGGCTTTTCTGAATAAGTGGGGGAATGATATTTGTGACTGTGGAGATAGGGATTCAAGATACATTTTAGGATATAGAATCTATAGGAGTTCATACAAATTGAGAAATGACAATTCTCAGGTTTCTGACCTGAGACACTGGGTAAGTGGTGGTGTTCTTAGCTGAGGTGTGATCACTGGAGTGGCAGTAAATCCTGAAGGAGCTGTCAAGTGTTCAAGTTGTTAAATTTGAAGCACTAGATGATATTCAAGTGCAGATGTCATGCAGGCAGTATGATATATAGGTCTGAGAATAAAAGAGGCTGGAATGAAGTTATAAATTTGGATGTTGTCATTTATAGGCATTAATCGAAGTAATGGGTCAGGGTAAGATTGCTGAAAAAGAAAGTGTGGAATCAGAGGAAGTGAAAACTCAGAACTCAGCACAGGGAAATTCCAACTCTCATCAAGAATAAAGGAAAAGAAACTCACAATAGAGACTGAGAAAGAGTGTCAAAGACACACATGGACAGAAGATGGACAGAAGAATGTGGAATGTGTAAGATGCAAAAATGAGAAACACCATCAAAAGATGCATACAAAGTTCTATGGAAATTTAGAGAGAGATGATACCCATCTTGGAACTGGCTGGTTCCCATCTAGGAAAGCCTGGAAAGAGTAGTTGCGTTCAATTATTTCTCTTTCCAGCCTTTTCTAGATCAGAACTTGCTCCACTGTAACATACACTTGCAATAACCTGCTTTTTCCTACTAGATTGATGGCACTGCAATCTTGGAAAGCCAGAGTATGAGAAAGAATCAGAAATCTCTTCTTCTAACTCTTTTTATTACATGATTATGGGAACCAAATTGAGTTGGGAGGCAACTGGAAAAGTCATCCACTTTTATAAAAAGGTGTCTCTCTGCATTCAGCTTGGACAAGGCTTCTTCTTGCCTCCCCTAGGTGAAGAACACAATGCTCCCGTAAGTCATCTTAAAATTCAACGGCTCTCAAAAGTCTGTGGAATCTATGAAAAGGGAAGATGGTTTCTGTTATGATGGGTTCTGTCCATGGCATGGACATCATGGTGGAGATGACATATGAGCTGAGATTTGAACCATGGGTGGGCTGGGACATGCATACATGGGAGTGACATAACAAAAGGCAAAATGTGCCACGTGCAAACATATGTACATGGAAAGGCTGATCATAGGGAAGAGTGGGTTACTCAAAGTGGCTGGACATCAGTGGTCTAAACAAGGTAAGCAAACGTTGTTCAGAGCCTGGCCACAAACATTAGCCACTGGGAAGCAACAGAGAAGAGGATACTCTTCTGAGGAGAACTGTGTTTCTTAAGTAGAACCATATTTGTCTCCTCTTTGTTTCTGCCTCTTGATATGGGAAGTGAGAAATGGTTTCCCAGGCAAAATGATTTATCTGGAAATAATTGTCCCTGGACAAAAATAGCTAGTGACAAAGAAGCGGAGCTACCAGCAAAGCAGCAAAGAGTTGGTAACAGGAGGAGGTAGTATGCATAAAAAAATGTCACTGGCCAAGTCCCCAGGTTAAAGACTGAAGGCCTAAGTCATTTCCCAGATTTGACAATTTGGTGCCTGTGACTTCTGGACTCAGAAGAGAAAGAAACAAAACTCTGTTCTTTCATAGGACTTTTGCTTTTACTTCACTCCTCAAAGTAATTATCTTTTCTTTTGTTACCATTCTTTGGTCCCTTCCCAAGTCCTCAGGGAATATTTTTGAGTAAAGAGCCAGCATGGTTAACTTATAGAAAGATTACCCAGTAGTGGATATTGGGATGGGTTGAAGGAAGAATGACTGGAAGAGGGAGATCCATGAAAAGGCTATTACAAGAGATATGATGAGATAAAACTAAATTAAGATGGGATAAAATAAAGAGACAAACTTGAGAAACATTGTGGAACTGAAAGCACATTGCTGGCTGATTGGATATAGTAGCAAGAAAGAATCGTGAATAGGGTGACCAACCCTGGTTTGCTAGGCACTAACAGTCCTGCCCTTAGAAGATCTTTCAATCCTGGATAAAGCAAGATAGTTGGTCATCCTTAGGAGGCAGTGACGAACCTAAGATTTCGATTCTGGGTAGCTCGGACAATTATTGTGTCTTTAACAAAAATAGGATGCACGGGAAGAAGTGGAGCTAGAGGAAAAAGACAACTGGGTAGAGCTTTGAGTGTTTTGAGCATGAGGTTCCTGTGGGGCAGCTGGCCATGGGACCCAAGCTCCCAGAGTTAGAGTTACAGGTGGGGAGTCAGTCATCTGGAGGGTAGCTGAGCCTTAGTGTTAAGTAAACTTGTCAAGGGAGAGAGTGTAGGGAGAAAAATAATAAGGAAACAATGGGTCTTTGCATAACCCCATTTAGGAGAGAAGGGAAGGAATAGGAATCTGAGAGGGAGACCAGGAAAGAAAGGATAGTGGAGCAGAAGATAAGACTGGGGGAAAAGGAGAATAAACGAGTGTGAAGGCATCTATTCTTAAATATTCCAAGATTTAAAGATATAATGCAGAACCATATTATAAAATAAGAAAAGCCCTTGGATGTAGGAACTAAGATGTGGTCAGTGTCCTTAGTAGACACATCTTAGTGATTGTAAGAGCCGAAACCATCCAGCAAGAGAGTCCAGAGTAAACGGGCAGGAGAAAGAGAAGGCATGAATATGGACTCCCAGGACACTTGGTGATGAACAAAAGGAAAATGATAAGCTAGCAATTTACTATTTTAACATTGCATGAACTTCTCAAAACACTTCTGGACAATATATACACCAGCTTTATGAAGAAAAGCATGATATAAAGTTATGAAATGTATGCCAGTAACTAGTTACGGGACTTTTGACAAGTCACTAGCCCATGCCAAACCCACCTTCCCTTAGGTCTGTAAAACAGATGGCTCCTCTCGGATGATTTCTAAGGCTTCTTCCAGTTCTTTAGGGCCTCTTTTCTAGGATTATAGGCTGTGAATCAACAAACATTTTCCTATTTTTGTGATGCAAAATTGTAGTTTTGGAAATCCAGATGATTTTTCCCAATTATCTAAAGCAGCACTGTCCAATAGAACTTTCTATGATGATGGAAATGTTCTATATGCGTGGTGTCCAAAACAGTAACCACCAGCCACATGAGGCTGGTGAGCAATTGAAATGTGTCTAGTACAACTGATGAGGTGAATTTTAAATTTTATTTAATTTTAATTAATTTAAATTTAAATAGTCACATAGGCAAGAGGCTACTCTACTGGACGGTGAGGCTCTAAAGGATGATAATGAAATGCTCAAAAAGTTTCAAACCCAAATTAATTTAGAATAATCATATACCATGTGCTGTATTTCGTTGGTAGTAGGACTCTGAAACAGGCAAGCCCTCGAGTGCATTAGCTGTCAAAATGTTTTACAAAGCAAATGCCGGATGAAAGAAGGCATATTGGTTGCTACTATGATGACTGTCCCGGAAAAGGATGAGTTTCACTCCCCAAAAAAATTTTCCTGAACCTGTTAGTTCCATCTTCTTTTCTTTTTTTATTAATGTATTTAAATTCAATTTAGTTAACATACAGTATAGTATTGGTTTCAGGAGTAGAACTCAGTGATTTATCACTTACGTATGACACCCAGTGCTCATCTCAACAAGTGCCCTCTTCAAAGTCCATCACCCATTTAGCCCATTCCCCCACCCACCTCCTCTCTGGCAACCCTCGGTTTGCTCTCTGTATTTATGAGTCTCTTATGGTTTGCTCCCTCTCTGTTTTTATCTTATTTTTGCTTCCCTTCCCCTATGTGCATCTGTTTTGTTTCTTAAATTCCACATATGAGTGAAATCATGTATTTGTCTTTCTCTGACTTATTTCACTTAGCATAATACACTCTAGTTTCATCCATGTTGTTGTAAATGGTGAGATTTCATTCTTTTTCATAGCCGAGTAGTATTCCATTGTATTTTTTCTATTCTTACCAAAAGTACCTCCAAATGTGTTAGGTGATACTAACTGGATAGGGGAGACGCTTCAAAGGAAATAGATCACCATGTCCTACAAGCCAGTGTAGGCCTAAATTAGTCCTAATTGCTTAACTGATTATAGAGGAATAAAAGTTACTGAAGTCTAAACAAAGCAAAGCTTCTTATCTGAATAACACTGATTAAAACTGAAGAGTTGTCCTTCTAGCAGTTTCTCCTCTGGTCACCACTATTGGCTCTGTTAATACAAAGTGGGTATCAAATTTCAGAAAAGTCAGCCTTTTGTTCTTATACTCTGTCAAGGTATTAATTAGCTAAGAAGCCCCATTCCAGTTTTTCTCACTGCAGTTATGAAAATAAAAAACAGCGTTTCATTAATGCATGTGTCATCATTTTTCATCTGAAGATGACAGGATCACTTTCTCGAGGCAGAGTTCAGAGGATGGGCACAATTGTAAAACTTGGATGAGTAATACAGTCAGTCATTGATTGTTTCAATCATTGGAGAACATTTTTGTCAACAGCTGCAAACCTAGCCAGTCATCACCCTACCAAAAGTACCATTTGTCATAAGAAACCAAAATGGAAAACTCAGTACTAATATTGCCAATATGGTGAAAAATTAAAAAGCAATAAATACATATCATAGAACAGTACAAAAGGCACCCACCCAATAGACATGGATTCTGGTCCGGATCATAGCACTTACTAGTTACAAAGTGAAGCTAAGATATCCAAGCTCCCTGGACCTCAGTTGTCCCATTTATGAAATGAATACATTGTTAGCTTTGCCTGCCATCCTGCATTGTCATGAAACTCAAATAAATAATCATTGTCAAAGCATATGAAAAATCACAGAATACCTTATAACTGTAAGCATGATTCTAAACTCATAGGAATAATTATGATGATTATTACGGTGGACCCTGGGATGCTTAACTGTGCATTTTTATTGAAGTAGGAAGCCCTGGGGCGCCTGGGTGGCACAGTCGGTTAAGCGTCCGACTTCAGCCAGGTCACGATCTCATGGTCCGTGAGTTCGAGCCCCGCGTCGGGCTCTGGGCTGATGGCTCAGAGCCTGGAGCCTGTTTCCGATTCTGTGTCTCCCTCTCTCTCTGCCCCTCGCCCGTTCATGCTCTGTCTCTCTCTGTCCCAAAAATAAATAAACGTTGAAAAAAAAAAAAAAAGAAATGAAGTAGGAAGCCTTCCCCATGTATTACATTAGTGGTTCTCTGAAGAAACATTCACCTGGCAAAAATAGCACCCCAGTTTGGAGGCTCCTCAGTAAGTTGAACATAGAATTGTCCCATGACCCAACATTTCCACTCAAAAGAATGAAAAACAAGTATTTAAACTAAAACTTGTACAAGAATGTTTGCAGGATCATTATTCACAATAGCCAAAAGGTAAATAAGCAAATTGTGGTACATAAATACAATGGAATATTATTCAGCCATAAAAAGGAATAAAGTTCTTATACATGTGCCAACACGGAAGAACCTTCAAAACAGTATGCTTGGTGACAGAAGCCATACACAAAGGCCACATGCCATATGATTCCATTTGTATGAAATGTCCAGAAGAGGCAATCCCATACAGACAGCAAGCAGATTGGTGGTTGCCAGAGGCTCAGGTTTGGGGGGTAGTGAGAAATGACTCCTAATGAGGATGGGGTTTCCTTTAGGGGTGATGAAAATTCTGGAATAAGACTATGGTAATGTTTGTACAACATTGTGAATGTACTAAATGCCACTGAAATGTACACCTTACAATAATTAAAATGGTACTTTCATTTCATTTATAAATAAATTTTTTAATTACTATTATTTAGTAATTACTCTTATTTATTTAATTACCATTATTTAAAAAATGGAACTTCTGGTTTGAAAATTGGTTCCACTTAGAAAAATAAGGCCCTCCTGTGGGTTCACAGTAATTTCACAGAATACTAATCTGATACTCCAGTAATGGATTCAAAGCATCCTCTATAGCTATAACCAATGTATGAGAAGGCGACAATGAATTATCTAGACCAGCGGTTCTCAGCCCTGATGTCAGAACACATTCGTGGCTTTCAATCAGTTGGATGATTGTTTAGGTCAGAATTGAGTATAACCTACAGTCCATCATACCCCTGAGAGAGTCCCCAAACTCACACTGTAACCACCTTAGGAGGGAATGTTCCTCACAGAAAAGGGTTTTGGAATCACTCCTCTGATGATGAAATAGTTGCAATCCAGGTGGTTCCAGACAGTTAGACAATAATGTCAGCACAGTTTTCTCAGAACACAGACCACCAAAAAACCATCAACACGATGAGTAATAGACCAATAATTCTTGTCCCAGTCATGTTCAAAGACAAATCAGTAGATTTAAGGACTCTCTTCCATCCCATCCATTGGGAAATTCCACAATTGGCAGGCCACAGAGCTTTCACAACATCTAGCCAAGTTCTCAATAGCCTGCTAAACACCAAATTAAGAGCACTTCACAGGGAAGATAATAGAGCAGGTGAGACCAAGGCCACACAAACGACAGAGGGAAAATGGAAAAGTAAACTAAGAAAAGGGGAAAGAGAATGTTGGAGGCACCAAAAGAATGACTCAAAATTTTTGCCTTATCACTGCAAGTTTTCTAGAGAAAACTTTTTAGCATGGACATAACAAGCTTCTCAATGTACAAACTTCTCCCCTCTAAGCTACAACTTGCACTAAACGTTTTAACATCAACACAGGTCATATAACCACATTCGGAAATGTTTTCCACCTCTTGAAGAATAAACCAAAGGATCTGCCAAGAAGTGAGTCAACATTTTCACTCTTATGTACAGCTAAATTCAGACAATTTTCAAGTTGATGTTAAAATTCAGAAGTACATTTCATTCCCTAGTCTGACTTTAGACTTCTTTTTAGATTCACATAATCCCTTGAAACCAGATTAGGTACTTCGAGAAAGGTATTACACAGGTATAATCTTTAGTCAGAACATAAAGACTCAAAGGGTCTGAGAGCAATGAGAATCTGTTGTGTAATCCTCTTAAAATTAAAATGCCCCCATGCAACATTTTCAATTGAATATGGTACACAAATAGGCATTTAAAACATGGATTTGGATAGGGGCATCTGGATGGTCCAGTTGGTTAAGCAACTGACTCCTCATTTCGGCTCAGGTTATGATCTCACAGTTTGTGAGTTGGAACCCGGAGTTGGGCTCCGAGTGGAGCCTGCATGGGATTCTCTCTCCCCCTCTCCCTACCCCCCACCTCTGCTTCTCTCTCTCTCTCTCAATAAATAAATAAACTTAAAAAAATAAAACATGAATTTGGTTGGGAGATGCTTTATATTCAAGTTTCCCTTTTTTAAAGACCTTAATGTCTCCATTCATACAAAAGCAAGATTAACTGACAATCTCAGGCCTATAGATTGAAATCTTCAGTCAGGGAAGGGAGACATCTACTGGTAGATAAAATAAAAATGTAAAAGATGTATTTATAAATAGATCTATTTCTAAATATACAGAAGATGCTATAATATATACAAATTATAATATACACATGTAGTATTTGTATACAATAGTATATTTCTGTGTGTGTACATATATACACGGACATCCATTCACATAAAATAAGTACTTGACCAAAGACATTTTGTAGATACTAAAAAGGACCCAGTTAAAATCTACTTTCTTAATACAGAGACCATGACCTAAAGCAGTGAGGTACAAAGGAATGAAACAGGCAAGCACAGTTGGTTAATATGACACAGAGAAATCCAAGTCACCTCCGTTGATAAGTAAGGTCATTGTACAATTATTTCTCCCAAAAACTTCAATATTCTTTCAACTTAGTAAATTTTGACTTTTTCTGTGACTTATTTTGTTCCAACAGAGAAACTACACTGGATTGTTATTATTTTTCGTTTACTTCTGACATCATTTTGTGGCATTTATAAGTTTCATTTTGGTCTCAGTCTAGTTAGAGATCATCCTGAATTTTGATTCATTTCGTTTGAGACCAGTAATCCTCAATGGTGTCATTTTTCTAGGGCGGTGTCAGGGAATGTCACCAGGCCTACATAGACCATTGTCGTTATCATCTGCTGGATGATCAGGGAAGCAGAAGCAAGACTCCTCTCAACACACCAAGCCCCATACTTTCTTGCTATTTCTCTCTCTTTTCTAGAATGGGAGGAACAAAAAAAAAAAAAAAAAATCCTTTCCCCAACCAGCAGTAATCTCTCCAAAGGTCTTTTAATTTCAGAAGTCATAAGTGTTAATTAGCTATTATTAAGTGCCCTCTGTATAAATTAACATGATTGATGAAAAAATTAAGGCTAATGAAAAATGTAGCAATGCATGTATTTTTAAGTGGCTATATTAAAAGATGGTGGTCCCTCTGGACAGAAACTAAGGCCCTCTGTTCTGTATCCCGACTTTATTATTATCTCTTGCTCTCTCTCTTCCCACCACTTTTTTTTCTTTTTCTTTTTCTTTTTTTTTTTTTTTTTTTTTTCCAGTAGGAGGAAAAAGGCTGAATCTTTAATTCAGTTGTCTTACAATTTCAGTTTTTAAACTTGGGAGACTAAATTGCACACCTTATTTAATATTGGTCCCATGAGGTAAAAATGCCCCTAATTTTTAACCCTCCGAATAGAAGTAAAAATGTCCTCTGTATTTAGAAAAGATCTGATTCTTCTGGTCTCCAGAGTGCCTGCCATATGAGCAGCCCTGCAGGGCGCCGACACTATGGAGCGGGAGCCTGACTTCCAGGGCTGATGAGCCATCGGCCACCCGCCTTGCCTTTCCTTACCTCACTCTGTGGACTATCTGGGACATAGTTCAAAATTAACAAAAGTTTTCCACAAAAATTAAAATGGAACCTACAAACCTATACCTTCAATTGAAAGTTAAGTAATTCAAATTCTGTGCTGAAGATGACTAGGGTTGAGGGATGTTTTTTAACTAAAATGTGTAGGATTGTCACAACGAGGGCAATTCTCTCATTGAAGGTTTGGGGCATCTAAGACCACGTGTGACTTACTTCAAAGCAAATACTGGTGAGAAGTTTTAAGAACAAAAGGTGCTCAAAAGCCATGAAATAAAATTACCACACAAGAAAAAAAAATGCAGGGCTAAGTCATTGGTCCTTTAAAACTTTAAACAGATTTTTTTTTACACGAGACATGAAATAGATTTCTTTTCTATAGATAATTGCAAAGAAAGGCATGGTCTGCACTCACTTTTTTTTTTAAATCGCACTTCTATCCAGAATCAAATCTTACCCTGAGAAGGTAAAAATCCTTGCATTTTGTCTTTAATAAAAAATGGAAAAGCAACTGTCTGTTTCACACACATTACAATATTTTGCAAACCTTTTAAAAGGCATCAGAATAATTTGGGCCTCCCAATTCCCTGAACCGTTTCTAAGCATCCAAAATATCTTCACTATATATTATTACATGTTGGTAATAAGCATGTTAGCTTGCCTGTCTGCTCATATTAATGGTTTCAGCAGGCATGTTTTCATATTCTTTCTCCCTCTCCCTCCCTGCCTCCCATATCAATCTCTCTTTATAAATACTTAGGCAGCCAGTGAAGGTGAGCATCCGAGATACTCTACACTACCTCGTGTCTCATCTTTGGGACAATGTTTGCTTTGACCACTTGCAGATCAAGATTGTGTGACTTACATCCATTTGCTCTGTTCCACTGCATTCTTACGGTTTCTTGGAGCACTGTGCTTTCTGCAGATGGTCACTCCTTTCTCACGGGTGTCCTAGTGTACATCTAGGGTGACTGCTGTGTTCACTGTTGAGGTGGCTGCATTAATTAGCTCACTGCCTTTTCAGTGGGTGAGCTCACACTCTGCAGCTGAGAACAGCAGAGCCTCTGTGAGATACATTAACATATTGCTTGTAGGGACAAAAGAAAAGAAAGCTGAGTGGTGGGAGACCGAGATGGGTCCCCAATCATGTTCACAATTATTGACTGGTCTAGTCATGTCTGAAGATACAAGGGCACTCAGGGCTAGAAAAATTTTGATGTTCTACGCCAGCCTCTTCTTCCAAATAAGGGTGCAAGAGGTGCCCCTATTTAGATAAGGAAGCTGTGAAAAAAATAATAAATAAATTTAACACTGAGACTTGAGAAAACAAAGTAATTTAGTGCTACTTCTGTTTTTATATGATTTATAATGTCTGTAGCTCGATAATTATGCCTTATGGTGAAAACAAATAGAGCCAGATTAATGTAGAATGCACTGAATGTCTTCCTCACCCACACAACTCCCATTCAAGGCAAAAGCACCCAAAAGTTTTTTTATGGAAACATTTAGTGAGGGATGTGATTCCATTTTCAAAAAGAATAGACTAGCCATACTGACTTGGCATTCGAATCTGAAAAATGCTTCTTGGTGCTCTCAAGTATTTTCATTAACATTTTACCCCAAAGGGAATCATAATTAAGTGATCAATGATGTCGCTCCATTGCTACCAAGAAAAAGTGAAAGAAAATCCTCCAAGGCAGAAAGATGTATTTATGGTAAATTTCTACTAAGTATAATTTTAAATGAAACCTAGAAAAAAAATCGGTTAACTGTTTTTAAAATATCACATTCTGGTAAATTATCATGGAGAGAAAACATGTCATGGAAATCTCAGCTAAGTAAGAAAAGTATCTGTTTCTGACCATAGTTGGCTAAGGCCCACGTGCAAAAAAGAAACAATGCTTTCTTCTAAATTTCGTATTGTTAGACTATGTTCCATCTAAATAAACAGGTATTTAGATCTGGCACTTCTTGGTGAGTTCAGCAGGGACATACCCATTTGAAATACAAATAAATAAATAAATAAATAAAAAACCACACAACCACTTAATGTGCCTTTCTATTTTACCTTCCAAACACATAAACTTTCTCTCTGCTCAACCCAAGGTATCCATCTGCTGGAACAGGGTGTCCAGTGGGCATGCTTAAGATTGCTGTAAAAGAGTGGGTCTCCATGTGTGGTCCCCAGACCAGAAGCACCAGCATCACTGGAACCCATTAGAAATGAAAATTCTCAGGCCCTTCTCTGGCCCTACAAAATCAGAAATTCCAAGAGTGAATTCCAGCAATATGTGGGGTTTTTTTTTAAGTTTATTTATTTGGAGAGAGAAAGAGAGAGAGTGAGAGAGAGCAGGGGAGGGGCAGAGAGAGGGAGAGAGAGAATCCCAAGCACACCCCCACCGGCAGCAAGGAGCCAACACAGGGCTTGAACTCAAAAACAGTGACATCACGACCTGAGCTGAAACCCAGAGTTGGTGGCTTAACTGACTGAGCCACCCAGGTGCCCCAGCAGTATATCTTTTAATCAGCCATCCATGGTGATTCCAATGTGCCTTCAAGTCTAACTACAGCTGTAAAAGAATCAAAGACACTGGAATAAACGTAGAATTATTATTTCATTTCTGACATCAAATCTAGAATTCAGCAGTAAAACAATAGTCTTAAAAGGCTAATATTATTGAGGACCAAAGGATTTTCTAGATCTCTTCAGCTCTCACTTAACATATCAAGGGTTAAGCCCATGAGCAGATCATAGATTTTTTTCATTAAGAAAGTAGATTAGGGAAACAAAAGAAAATCCATCCCATGGCCACCTGGGGGGAAGACAAAGGGGCGGGAGTAGAAAGAAGAAAGAGGAGGTAGGCCCTGGTATCCCCATCCCCAAGGGTCTCTGCTGTACAGAGTAGCACTCATCCCACCACAGTGAAGAGGGTAAGAGCACAGAAAATGTCTAGTTTGCTTTTCTGAGCCATGCTTGGTCTCCATATGGTGTTGGATATGGTATTGGCACTGGATTGAGAACCAAAGGGCCTTCCAAGAGGCTCGCTGTGGTTGAGAGCAAAGCCACTTCAAAGTTGAGCCTCCAGGGTGGCTAGTCTGAGACATAGAAGTCATTCAGAAGGATCTGTAGCACCTATAAGGCCAGGGACAGGGGGGCACAGGGGCAGGCTGAGTACATGGGGAAGGTTCCAGTACCCATTCCTAATCTTAGACCATGCTTTAAAGTATAGACTATACCACAAACACATATACATACACACCCAGGCGATAAATCAGTTAAATATGGAGTAAAAGCAAAATATTCAGAATTAAGTTACATAAAATAATTGTTAAGAATATACAATGAAGCAAATATTATCTTATTTTTATGGGATATAAGAAATTACCTAATTCTCCTAATGACACATTCCCAGGGCCAAAAGAGCTATGTGCCTACAGGGGCAGCTCTGTGGGGTAAAAGTGCATGGTATCTCCATCGCACAGGATCTGGGGCTCAGTGGTGCACAGAGTGACCCATAACCCCAAGCATCCACTTTCATGAGCAACCCTGTTCAGGTGCCAGGGAGACACCTCACATGCTTTACCCTGTGTCCTTGAAAGAAGATGACTGCTTCCCAATGCTGTGGTGGCTCAAGGTGATCCTGACACTGGGAGCCATAGTATTAACAGGTTGAAACTCGCAGAAAGTCTAAAGCTTGCTTTTCAGAGAACTGTTGCCCCCTGGTCAGCTACCGTGTCCTTTCACACCCCCACTAACAAACTCACTAGCTCTCTCTCTGCAGAAGCGTGGACTCTAGGTCAACTCTAGGTTCCAGCCTATGAACAAGCAAGGCCCTGCCCTCCTTGCCCAAGATAGCGAGCCCAAGACCCCACCACATTATACCAGCTGTCCGCGCGTGCCCCCAGCTCCTTCTCTTGTCCTACGATAACCTCCTGATATCAGGGGCTGCATTTTGCCTCATTTTAATGTTAATTCTCCACCCAAAGTAAACATGAGAACCCACATTACATATATGTTTGCTCATGGTGCCTGCTCCATCTTTCCTCATGAATAATCATCAATTCCCCCACCCTTTTCATCAATATGTATATCATCCCAACCCCTGTGATTATAAAACACTTGTTCTTTCCCTCTTCTGAGAGGCAGATTTGAGGCTTGTCCTCCTGTCTCCTCGTTTGGCTGCCTCTCGGATACACTCTTTCCTTGCTGCACACCTAGTGTCTCAGTGACTGGCTTTGCTATGCATCAGGCATAGCAAACATGGAACGTGGGTTCAGTTACACTCCTGCTGCTGAGTGAGAAACGGTCACTGCTTCAAAGCCCAGAGATTCTGAGCAGAGGAAGCACTCAGTGTATCAAATCCTCTCAGCAAGAGTACAATAGAATTCTTGTGTAATGAGGTGTCGTTTTCCAAAAGTGCTAAGTGTCCATTGTCTTGCGTCTTGCTCCGATTTGTGACCCTGGGACACTCCAGAACAAGCTCAGTATTCATGATAGGCACATATGATGAGTGGCAGACAGGATTACAACTGCGTCACAGCAGCGATGTCCTTTGGAACAATCATAGATTATATAAGCAGTTTCTGGATATGCCCAAGGGAGAACTCTTCATGAAATACGTGTTAATTCTGATTTTCCAACCACTTACTAAAGTACACACAATATTAAGAAAAACAACACAAGATGCTCAAGAGAAGATGCTCAAAGAGTGAATTGTGACTTGTGGGAAAGTGAAATTAATATCAGATTTGCATTATCCACAGTAGGGGGATGGAGCTATTGTTTCCCATACATGCTGGTAAAGAAAAAAAAAACCCTCTAACTTTGGTTATTTTACCTTTAAAAGGATTAAAATTGCTTTTTAAGGGGCACCTGGGTAGCTCAGTCCCTTAAGCCTCTGACTTCTGCTCAGGTCTCAGGTGATGATCTCACTGCTGGTGAGTTCAAGCCCCCTGTGGGGCTGTGTATTGACAGCTCAGAGCCTGGAGCCTGCTTCGGATTCTGTGTCTCCCTCTCTCTCTGCCCCTCCCGCACTCATAAACATTTTTTAAAAGTTTTTAATTACTTTTTAATTTTTTAGAAAAAATATGGTATGCCTGAATTGAAAGAAACAGCATATGAAATATGCAAAAAAAGTGACCTTTCAATTAAAAAAATAAGAAAATTAGGGTAAAAAAACAAAATCACTTGCCTGATTATGAAGAAGATGTGTATAGAAAGTCTCCAAAATATAGACTGCATTTTCTGGCCATTATCGATCGTGGTACAGTTTATACAAAACAGAGAAATGTTCATAGAATATAGCTATTTTCACTTCAAAAAATATATTCAAGAATTGAAAGTTTGAAAGAAGAAAAACTGAAGATAAACTATATGGTTCTAAAGAGATGGTGAGGATCATTAGCAACATAAGTAGTATTTATAAGGTATAATTTAATAACTTGTATAATTTCTTTAGTAACAATTTTATCATACACAATTCCATTACAATGTTTACACATTTGTAAAATCCATGGGTTCATTTCAAATCAAACATTGTTTTAAAACAATTACTTAGATTTTTGTTGCTATACCCCTCAGCAGAGCTATGGACAAAGGAAAAATGCATAAATACTACAATCATTCAGGAAATGTCTCATTTGGCATTACTATCAGTGGACCCAAGTTATGAAAATCTTGATCACAATAACATTATTAATGATTCTGCTGAAATAAAATCAGAAAAATTAACTTAAGAAATAAATAGGTAATAATATATTGAATTATGTATTTATTTTAGTAGTCATCCAACCCATCAACAGAACTCTCAGACACATACAATAATAAGTTTTTCTATAATATATTGCCAGTTTTCAAATATATGAAAGCCTTAGCTTTAAAGATATTTTTCAATGTTGTCATTTCAAAAGTATACCCATAGAGGTTCTATTACATAGAACATACGTAAGAGTACCTTCGCTTGATTTATATTTATATACATTTATAGTCATACTTCCTGGTAGTCTTCCTCAGGTCCTGCAAATGTTAGAGGTGAGCTGGCCAGGCCCTGATCAAGTTTAAGAAACAATAAACAATGGGACACCTGGGTGGCTCAAGCAGTGAAGCTTCTGACTCTTGATCTCAGCACAGATCTCGATCTCAAGGTCGTGAGTTCAAGCCCCTCTTTGGGCTTCACACTGAGCATGCAACTTAAAAAAGAAAAGAAGGGAAAAAAGAGAAAAGAAAAGAAAAGAAAGGGGAGGGGAGAGGAGGGGAGGGGAAGAGAGGAGAGGAGAGGAGAAGAGAAGAGAAGAGAAGAGAAGAGAAGAGAAAGAAGAGAAGAGAAGAGAAGAGAAGAGAAGAGAAGAGAAGAGAAGAGAAGAGAAGAGAAGAGAAGAGAAGAGAAGAGAAGAGAAGAGAATATATACCATGGGATTATCAGCCCTAGATGTTACTGGTGGATACCACAGGGACGGGGTCACACTAAACACACCTCAGTAGATGCCAACTGAAATGTATCAGGAACCAGTAGGAAGCTGAGTGCTTCCTCCAAAGCCAAGTAGTCATGGGAGCCTCTCCCCCAAATCTCATACTCTACACACCATCTTGGAGAACAGCAGAGTGGAATCTAAGAGACTGAACATTGATCATAAAGAGCCTGAATTAAACTGTTAAAAAACATCTGTTAGAATTATTGCTTGAGGCTAACGGTCAACTTAGATTGTACCAAATGTATTTTCAACCACCACCACCGTTACCAAGTGTTAGTGAGGAATGTTGGGTTAATAGTTCAGAAACTAAGGGGTAATAAAATCTTTTGCACATCCAAATAATGAAGAAACACTTCTTCATGTGTAAAGGGAGGTGGCAGGTAACAACCAACGGATATTGACAGGAAACTCAGGCCCAGTATAGCAGGAAAAAGGGTGCAATCACAGACACTATTACCAGTTTCTGTCTTCAGACTTCATTGGACAACTTCCCTTACTTTCAAGCACCCAGGCACTTGTGCCCTTAACCAGACATCCATGCTGGTCTGTAACTTGATGAATGGCCGTTGACACTTGATTCATAGAGAATGATCCTCTGATCTGTTAGTGAGGAATGTTGGGTTAATAGTTCAGAAACTAAGGGGTAATAAAATCTTTTGCACATCCAAATAATGAAGAAACACTTCTTCATGTGTAAAGGGAGGTGGCAGGTAACAACCAACGGATATTGACAGGAAACTCAGGCCCAGTATAGCAGGAAAAAGGGTGCAATCACAGACACTATTACCAGTTTCTGTCTTCAGACTTCATTGGACAACTTCCCTTACTTTCAAGCACCCAGGCACTTGTGCCCTTAACCAGACATCCATGCTGGTCTGTAACTTGATGAATGGCCGTTGACACTTGATTCATAGAGAATGATCCTCTGATCTCCCCTGCCTTTAATAGGCACCTGTGGCAAACAAAACATTCACCAAAGCAGCTACTTTATTGAGCTTTTAATCTGCATTTGTTCTTACTACCATAGGTTTCTTTTCCTTTCTCAGGTGACCTGTGTGAACAGAGGAACAGAGGACCCTTGCCTAAATGTTCTGTAGTGATTAAGCACTCTCTCCTAAACTTTTACTCAGCAAGGGGGAAATCCACCAGTGAATTTGTCCATTGATCAGGATAAACCGGAAGTTGGTTATTTGGATAAAGATATAAATCCTATGAGACTTCTTGCATCTTATTGTTTGGGACTAAAATATGTGTTACACTATCATCAGCATGACAGAAGTCTCTTAAAAACTGAAATCTTTTTGAGGTGCCTGGTTGGCTCAGTCTATTAAACATCCAACTCTTGATTTTGGCTTAGGTCATGATCTCACAGTTCACGAGATGGAGCCCCACATCAAGCTCTGCCCTGATAGCACAGAGCCTGCTTGGGATTCTCTCCTCCCCTCTCTCTCAAAATAAATAATACACTTAAAATAATAATGATAATTAAAAAAAACAAAAACTGAAATCTTTTAAGTCCAACAGTAGGAAATGAGATGAGGTGCTACTGGGTAAAAGGAGTGGTGGAAAACTGTGAATCCCAGCAGTAAGTGTTCTCATCCTATCCCAACTGAAAATCACCCATGTCCCAGGGTGTCTGGGTGGCTCAGTTGGTTAAGCGTCTGACTCTTGATTTCAACTCGGGTCATGATCTCACAGTTCATGAATTTGAACGCTGCATTGGTTTCTGCACTGACAGTGTGGAGCCTGCTTGGGATTCTCTCTCTTCCTCTCTCTCTCTCTACATCCTTATTTGCTCATTCAGAAGGCTTCTCATGTAATAAGTAAATGTGTTGACACAATATCACAATATTATCTCCATCTTTTTCTTTTCTTTCTTGCCTTTGCAGTATGGACATGTTTAGTAATCTAGATGGGGGCGCCTGGGTGACTCAGTTGATTGCGCGTCCGACTGCAGTCAGGTCGTGTTCAGTCAGGTCATGACCTCACAGTTCGTGGATTCATGCCCCACATCTGGCTCTGTGCTGACAGTGCAGATCTTGGAGCCTGCTTGGGATTCTGTGTCTCCTCTCTCTGCCCCTCCCTCCCCTCATGCTCTGTCTCTGTCTCTCAAAAATAAATAAATGTGAAAAACAATTTTTAAAAAAAGAAAGAAATCTAGATGGACTAACAAGCAAACACACAAGCAAAAGCTGTCATCCTCAATTTTAGCAGTAAACATTGAAACCCTGAACTTTAAACACAAAAGAAATCAAAGTGAATGAAAACAGACCATGTAGTCAGGCAGATTAATGAACAGATTAGTGCAAAAGGAGGTAGGTATTACATGAATCAAATCCCCAAGATAGTCCCAAGTATGGTCTTTCCGTTATAAAATGGGCCCTTAAAACAACAACATATGTGATCATTAAAATAGTTTATTGTGAAAACAGCATCCAAATGGGGTTCAGCATTTGCTTTTTCAAAAACTTAAAACAGCAACGCTAAGTGACAGTGTGGGAAGAGCTTGTGACTTTGATGTAGTAATAATGTTTATCCGGTTTTCTCCCAGACTTTTTTATTTTAGAAATAAACACTTTAGCCAACTATAACTATGGAGAGGGGCTAGATATGGAGAGGAAACTTCGGAAGAACTAAGAAATCTGGGAATTCTGTGGTGCTAATGATACGTATTAAAATTGTGAAGTGTGGAGAATCATAAGAGATCCCAATTAAGCTTTTGCAAATTATAATTTCTCCAGAAGGGGCAAACAATTGATGTGATTTTATAAAGGGCTTTAAAAAAAAAAAAAAAAAAAAAGCCTGTGGGTAAATAAAAAACAGGACCGCATCTGGAAAATGGAACAATGGAAGAAGAATCAAAATAGGAAAATGCTGTC
Organism: Puma concolor; assembly: GCF_028749965.1. Classification (NCBI taxonomy): domain Eukaryota; kingdom Metazoa; phylum Chordata; class Mammalia; order Carnivora; family Felidae; genus Puma; species Puma concolor. The sequence continues at coordinate 20,629,255 of NC_141671.1, forward strand.
AAGAAAATCAATTAAATATGTCTAAGAGAGGTCAGTGGCTGAAAGGAAGACTGAGTCTGTAACAAAGGGGATAACCGTGTGGAAACAGAAGGAGAAGGAGAAGAATGATAGTCCATTAATGCTTACAACAGCAAGCTTTGTTTTTATCATGGAGGTGTTATTTTCATTTTTCTCAAGACATTCTTAATTTTCCCAGATCTTTCTAAAAACACTGGTACTAACTGGAACCTAAGAGTTGACATGGAGATGCTGAATGCCACTGTATTAACAGAAATATCAGCTGCACCAATCAGTATAACTAAAAGAAATTTCAAAGATGAACTATTACCAACTCCCTCTCGGAATGTGTTTATCACCTAGACCAAAATATATAAATGGTACCCTGTGCGTCACTGCTGAACCCCTGTCATTAACACATGCTTAGCTTGTTTAGGTGTTCACCGCCTCCACAGCCCCACGCAAGGAACAGGGGCACATGTAGGAGTAGAGACAATATGTGCTACTTACATTTTCAGATTTCAAGAACGCAAAGTGTTTACTTGGCCAGACCCTTAACTCTCCTCCCTGCTGTCTGCATCATGAAATGTCAGCATTACAGCTTCATGCCTCAGTGTCAGGCTTTGAGCAGGTTACACCTAAACCCAGGAGGGTCCCATCTAAACTTTTATCTGTCAGTCGCGTTTCTGTCCCAATGAGCTTATCGAATCTTTTGCTAAGGGCAGGTTTTTGAGAGGGATAACAAACCTGAAGGCAATGGACAGCCACTACAGGGGACCAGACAGAAGACTGTTGAAAGTGGCCACAACAACAACAACAAAACCTCTTTTGATTTTGTGGGAATCATAAAAGAGTTCCATGACTCCCTAAATCTCTCTCCCCAAGGAACTAGAAACAGTTTGCCAAGGAAGAAATGGAAGCTAGCCACTCCCAAGCTGTGGCCTCCTGTTTAGGGTTAAATATATCTCAAGGTCTCTCTGAAGAATGAGTTTAGCAGGAATGTTACTAGTGAATGAATAAACAACAGAGGGCATTGGAGACACAAGCACACTGTGTAAGGGTAAGAAGAGCAGGAGGTGTAAAGCTCTCTCTGAATTCAAATTTCTTAACATCCATGAAGGAAGAAGAGTAAATAAATTGACTTCAAAGTGTACATGGAGAGGGAATGTAAAAGAGGCACGTTCTGATAAGTTTTGTGGGATTGTGATGCTATAGAATTCAATAGGAGCGACACAGAAAAATGAACCGGGTTGAGCCCTTCATTAAGAACCCACTCTTGGGGCGCCTGGGTGGCTCCATTGGTTGAGGTTCCAATTTCAGCTCAGGTCATGACCTTGTGGTTCATGAGTTCGAGCCCCACGTCGGGCTCTGTGCTGACAGCTCAGAGCCTGGAGCCCACTTGATTCTGTTTCCCTCTCTATCTGTCCCCTCTCCCAGCTCTCTTTGTCTCTCTTTCTCTCTCTCTCTCAAAAATAAATAGACATTAACTTTAAAAAAGAAAAAAAGGAACCCACTCTTTGGTAAAAGAATGTATCACAGGTTTGGCTATTCTAAGAGATGGCAGAGATGCCAAAAAATAAAGTCTGCTTATGAAACCAAGAACAATCCTATGAGGAAGAGAAGGCATATGAGTCATGAGGTATGGAGGGTGGGAGGCAGGGAGACCATTCAAAAAAGCTAATATCGGGGTGCCTGGGTGGCTCAGTCGGTTGAGCATCCGACTTCGGCTCAGGTCATGATCTCGCGGTCCGTGAGTTCGAGCCCCGCGTCAGGCTCTGTGCTGACCACTCAGAGCCTGGAGCCTGTTTCAGATTCTGTGTCTCCCTCTCTCTCTGACCCTCCCCCATTCATGCTCTGGCTCTCTCTGTCTCAAAAATAAATAAACTTTAAAAAAAAAATTCAGCAAAAAAAAAAAAAAAAAAAAAAAAGCTAATATCTTGGCAGGGAACTCCCCCCGCAACTCCCGCCCAAGCTCTGGTTTTTAAGATTTATAGGCAGTTCAAAGAAAAAGAAACACAAATGACCTTGAAACATGAGAAAAAAAATCCTTAACTTCACTCGTAACTTATAGTACACATGAAAACAATACCACTATCAACTATCTGGTTGGCCAAAGTCAAAAAATGTGGGATACAGGGACAGGTGCACATCCATCACAATTTTGACAGTCATATAAATTGTAATCATCTCTATGGGAAGGCAACTTGCAAATATATGGAATATATTTATATTTATGATATATATGATGTTTTAAATGACACCTTTCATTTTTAAGTAGTTGAATATTCACATGGATTTGTAACAAATAACAGAGATCTGATGTACCCTTTACCCAGTTTCCTTCAACAGCAACATCTTGCAAAATTACAGCATGCTGTTATAACCAGGATTTTGACCGGTATACTGGCAAGATATAGACCACTTTTGTCACCACAAGGGCCCCTCCTGTTGCCCTTCTATAGCCACCCCAACTCTCCTCCATACCCACTCCCTCTTTTACTCTTACAACCACCAATTCATTCTCCATTCTTATAATTATGTCATTTTAAGAATGTTGTATAGATGGAACCCGATGGGATATAGCCTTTAGGGATCGACTTTTTTCAGTCAGTCTAATTCTTGCAGATTCATTCAATTCGTGCTATCAATAGTTTGTTTTGTGTTCTTTTTATATATTTTTCCGCAGCCAAGTAGTAGTCCATGGCATGGATATACCAGAGTCTCTTTAACCATTCACTCCTTGAAAGACATATGGCTGTCTTCTAATTTGGGGGCATTATAAAGAAAGCTGCTGCAAACAACTATGTTCAGGTTTTTGTGTGAAGATAAGTCTTCATTTCTCTGGGAAAAATGCCATGGACAGGGGCCTTTCTAATCACGCATTTTCAGATTTTTAAGAAACTGTCAAACGGTTTCCCAGAGTGACTTAACATTGTACATTTCTACCAGCAATGTATGACAGATGCACTTTCTCCACACAGTCACCAGCATTTGGCATTGTCACTATTTTTTATTTTAGCCATTCTGATAGGTGTGTGGTGATACCTCATTGTGATTTTAGTCTAGTGTCCATAATGGTTAAGATGTCGAACGTTGTTTTACATACTTATCTACTGTCCATATGTCCTCATTGGTGAAATATCTCTTCATGTCTTTTGCCTATTTTCTAATTGGATTTTGTTTTTTACTGTTGAGCTTTGAGATTTCCTCATATATTCTGGATATTAATTCTTTGTGGAATATGAAGTTTGAAAGCTTCAGTGAGTCTGTAATCACTGATCTCAGATCACCATAATCAATAAGATAATTATGGAAGAAGTTTGAAATATTGTGAAAATTACCAAGATGTGACCCTGACACAATAAGTGAGCAAATGTTGTTGGAAAAATGGTAGCAATAAACTTAACCCAGCGTTGCCACAAACGTTCAACTTCTAAAAAATGCAATATCTGTGAATCACAGTGAACAAAAGTGAAATAAAATGAGATATGCCTGCAAATTGCTTTTGTACCTTTGTCATAAATCAGCTAGGTGTATTTTGTGGGGTCTATTTCTGTTTTGTTTTGTTTCTTTTCTGTTCCATTGACCTACTGTCTATTCTGCCAATGACACACAGTCCTGACTGTCTTAAAACTGAGTAACCTGATTTCTCCCACTTTACTCTTTTTTTTTTTTAACAATATTACAGATAGTCTATTTCCTTTGCCTTTTCACAAAGATTTTAGAACAACCTTCTCCATATCTATAAAAAAAAAAAAAAATTCTGCTGGGGCGCCTGGGTGGCGCAGTCGGTTAAGCGCCGACTTCAGCCAGGTCCCGATCTCGCGGTCCGTGAGTTCGAGCCCCGCGTCGGGCTCTGGTCTGATGGCTCAGAGCCTGGAGCCTGCTTCCGATTCTGTGTCTCCCTCTCTCTCTGCCCCTCCCCCGTTCATGCTCTGTCTCTCTCTCTGTCTCAGAAATAAATAAATGTTAAAAAAAAAAAAAATTTAAAAAAAAAAAAATTCTGCTATGATTTTGGTAAGAATTAATGGTAAGCCCTTGTCTCAATTTGGGAGAATTGACATCTTTATTATACTAAGTATTCATATCCACAAACATGTCATTTCTCTCCATTTATTTAGATCTCCTTTGATTTCTCTCAACATTTTATAGCTTTCATGATACCCTTATTGTACATGAGTATTTACAGCTAACAATTTTGTTGTTGTTGTTTTAAGTGATTGTAAGTGATATTGTATTTTTAATTTGATATCCACAGGTTCATTGCTAATATATAGAAATTCAATTGATGTTTGTATGTTTATCTTGCATCCTATAACCTTACTTTACCAAATTAGTAATTCCAGGAGCTTCTGTGAATATTCCTTGGGATTTTTACATACAGAATCATACTGTCTGCAAATACAGTTTTATTTCTCACTTAACAATTCTTATGCCCTCTATTTCCTTTTTTTTTTTTTTTTTTGCCTTCATGCATTGACTAGAACTTGACACTCAGTTGAATAAGAGTGATGAGATCAAACTTCCTTGACTTATTTTTGATATATAGAATGTAATGTTAACTGTAAGGTTCTTGCAGAGTGCTAGACCACTTTATCAAGTTGAAGAAGTTCCCCACTCTTCCTAGTTTTCTGAAATTTTATTATGAATAGGCGTTGAATTCTGTCAGATGCTTTTTCTGTATCAACTGATATGATCATATGATTGTTCTTCTTTAGCTTATTAATATAATGGATCACATCAATTGATTTACAGATACAGCCTTGGAGTAATCCTCACTTGATCATGGTATATAATTCTTTGTGTACATTGCTAAATTTTATATGCCAAAATGTTGTTAAGGATACTTACCTCAATATTTATGGTCTATAGTTTTCCTGCCCTGTGTGGCTTCAGTATCAGGGTAACACTAGCTTCATAAAATGAATTAGATTATTATTCCTTTCTCTTCCATTTTCTTGAAGATACTGCGTAGAGTTGGTAGTAATTCTTCTTTAAACATTTGGTAGAATTCTCCAGTGAAACCATCTAGGCCAAAGGAATTTTTTAATTATAAATTCAGTTTTCATAAAAGTTATAGTGCTGTTTAAATTATCTATTTTATTTTGAGTGAATTGTAGTTTTTGTTTTTCAAGGAATTGGCCCAGTTCATCTAAATTCTCCAATGTATGTGTATAGAGTTTTTCATGACATTCTCTTTTTATTAATTCCTTTCTTCTGTTTGCTTTGGGCTTATTTTACTTGTTGTTGTTTTTTTTTCTTGGTTCTTCATATGGGAGCTTAGACTCTTGATGTGAGACCTTTCCACTTTTTTTATGTAAACATTGGTTTTATAACTTTTCCCTTCAGTACTCTTTTAGCCACATCCCACAAGTTTTGATATATTGTATTTTCATTTTTATTCATTCCATTGTATTTTTTAATTTTTTTAATGTTTATTTTTGAGAGAGAGAGACAGAGCACAAGTGGTGGAGGGACAGAGAGAAAGAGAGAGACAGACAGAATCCTAAGCAGGCTCCAGGCTCTGAGCTGTCAGCACAGAGCCAGCTGCAGGGCTTGAACCCATGAACTGTGAGATCATGACCAGAGCCGAAGTCAGAGGCTTAACTGACTGAGCCATCCAGGTGCTCCAGTTACTGTATATTTTTTTAAATTTCTCCTGAGACTTACTCGCTGACACATGGGCAATAAGTAAATAAGTAAGTATAAAACAGGAGTGTCTTATTTACTTTCTGATTGTTTAGATATTTTCCTGTTATATTTCAGTTATTGATTTATAGTTTGATTTCATTGTGATCAAAAAACATACTCTGTATGATTTAAATTCTTTAAAAATTTTTTTTTCCAACGTTTTTTTATTTTTGGGACAGAGAGAGACAGAGCATGAATGGGGGAGGGGCAGAGAGAGAGGGAGACACAGAATCGGAAACAGGCTCCAGGCTCTGAGCCATCAGCACAGAGCCCGACGCGGGGCTCGAACTCACGGACCGCGAGATCGTGACCTGGCTGAAGTCGGACGCTTAACCGACTGCGCCACCCAGGCGCCCCGATTTAAATTCTTTTAAATTTATTAAAGTTTGTCTTGTGGGGATACAGGAGTGCTGATGCAAAGGGGCACTTGTACTCCAATGTTTATAGCAGCACTTTCAACAATAGCCAAATTATGGACAGAACCTAAATGTCCATCAACTGATGAATGGATAAAGAAGATGTGGTTTATATACACAATGGAATACTACTTGGCAATGAGAAAGAATGAAATCTGGCCATCTGTAGCAATGTGGATGGAACTGGAGAGTGTTATGCTGAGATAACTCAGGCAGAGAAAGAGAGATACCATATGTTTCACTCATATGTGGATCCTGAGAAACTTAACAGAGGACCATGGGGGAGGAGAAGGGGGAAAAAAAGTTTCAGAGAGGGAGGAAGACAAACCATAAGAGACTCTTAAATACTAAGAACAAACTGAGGGTTGATGGGGGGGGGGGTGGAGGAGAAGGGAAAGTGGGTGATGGGCATTGAGGAGGACACCTATTGGGATGAGCACTGGATGTTGTATGGAAACCAATTTGACAATGAATTACATTTAATTAAAAAAAAAAAGTTTGTCTTGTGGCCCAAAATATCTTCTGGGATGTTGTGTGTTCCAACGAAACCTCGAAAGAAAGTGTGCTCTGTTGTTGGATATAAATATATCAATTAGATATAAATATAAATCTATAAGTATCAATTAGAGTCTTTGTGCTATGTATTTTTATGTTTTTAATTTGTTTTTAATGTTTATTTATTTTTGAGACAGAGAGAGACAGATCATGAGCAGGGGAGGGGCAGAGAGAGAAGGAGACACAGAATCCGAAGCAGGCTCTAGGCTCCAAGCCATCAGTACAGAGTCCCACGTGGGGCTCGAACTCACAAACCATGAGATCATGACCTGAGCCAAAGTCGGACACTTAACCAACTGAGCCACTCAAGTGCCCCCATATGTGCTATATTGATCAGAGTTAATTTGCAGAGAATAGAATCCACTCTAAGCCCATATTTCTCAAGTAGCATTCTATAGAACCCCAGTCTTCTGCAAAGTGTTTCTTAATGATGTGATTCTGTTACATCACTACTAAACAAAAGGAACATCATATTTGAATTCGGTAGGCCATTTGATGCTACCCTGTGATGCCAGCCTACTCATCAGAGATCTTTCATACTTCAAACTGATAATCCATAAACTGTCCTGTTCCATTGTGCTTTGTTGATGGCAACAAATTCAATTTTTTTTTTAATTTTTTTAATGCTTTTATTTATTTTTGAGAGAGAGAGAGACAGAGTGCTAGTGAGGGATGGGCAGAGAGAGAGGGAGACACAGAATCCAAAGCAGGCTCCAGGCTTCGAGCTGTCAGCACAGAGCCCAACCTGGGGCTGGAACTCACAAACCATGACATAAGATCAAGACCTGAGCCAAAGTCAGACGCCTAACTGACTGAGCCACCCAGGTGTCCCTGTTGATGGCAACAAATTCAAATGCAGTGCTTGCTCCAGCAAAATTGGAGACACTTAGCCACACATGGCGATTTGACAAGTAAAGGTGCCACTTATTTTCAATGGTCATAGGAATCCCAAAACAAACAGAATAAAATTCTTGTTTAAAAATTAAAAAGTCGCATTCAATAAAAAGTCTCAAGAAGCAAGTTATTTAGTAGCAAACTTCACCACTTAAAAAAAAGAAAAGTTGTAGGGCACCTGGCTGGCTCGGTCAGTGGAGCGTGTGACTCTTGATCTCAGGGGGTATGAGTTTGAGCCCCACGTTGGGTGTAGAGATTTACTTAAAAATAAAACCTTTTTTTTTTAAAGAAAGAAAGAAAAGTTGGATTCTACTTTTAAATAATATGATAAGTTGACTTATAATGACAGGTTACATGAAGCTGAAGAGGTTCTGTAGAATAAACTGAAAAACAACAGCTTCTCCATCCAGGTTGATGAATCTACCTATTTCTTTAATAAATGTCATTCTGTAGTATTTGTGAGATTTTAGATGATAGTAAAATTCAAGAAAATTTTTTTCTTGCAAAGAATTATGCCAAAGAAACAATGACCAAGATATAGTCAATGTTTGGTCTTCCTACCTGGAAACAAAAGGTCTGTCTTGAGGGAGCAAAGTTGGCATGATACTAATGATGGCCATCTATGGTTGGCTCCATGAGAAGTTTGGTCCCTCTCGGATAAAAAGAAAGTCCTAACATTCTCACCATACACCATTTTCTTCACACATGGAGATGGTGTTAAAAGTACTGGAGACGAAGAACGTCTGGACAATACAATATTAGTTAACTATTAAATGAAGCTCAGATCACTGAAGAATGCTTTAAAAATTGAGAACCTGGGCGCACTTGGGTGGTTCAGTCGGTTAAGCATCCGACTCTTGGTTTTGGCTCAGGTCATGATCTCACAGTTTGTGAGTTCGAGCCCCATGTTGGGCTCTGTGCTCACAGCATGGAGCCTGCTTGGGTTTCTCTCTCTCCCTCTCTCCCTGCCCCACCCCCCCACACACACTTCTGTGTGTTCTTTCTCACTTTCTCTCTCTTTCAAAGTAAATAAACATTAAAAAAATTCTTTAATTGAGAACCTGGACAAAGAGCCCCTGAGTCTCCAGCACCACACTGAGATGTGGCAGCTTAAAGAGGAAGAGTTCTCAACAAGATATTTGAATGTCAGGAGTTCGTCAAGGGAACATCAGGCCATATTTTGCAGAGGGTTTTGAAGATGAAGACTGACTACAGAAGCCAGCCTACCAGGCAGACATTTGTTTTTAATTACATGAATTAGTTGAGGAAATTTCTGCAAAAACCTGGGAAAAATGTTTTTATTTCAAGTAATCAAATTCTTGGATTTTAAAGGAAACCAAACTGCTAGAAAAATCGTGTGGCAAAGAGAACTCTTGGCATGTTTCTACTGGTACTTTGGCTTGAGAATTAAGGAAGTCAGTAGGTCTCAAGTCTTACTATAATCTACCATGAAGAACTACACAATAAACCTGAATTATATTCTCTGTCCCTTTCAGTACAAGTGTACAACTGGGTAAGGGATGCATCTCTGAGCCATGGACTCAGTTGACACGTTGACTGTGAGAAAGGAGGAAGAATTTATAAATTGCGAAATTGTATATTCAAGATGAGATTTACCAATATCTCCCTAGACTAGTTGTCTATTTCTGTCAAGGAGAAGATGCTGCCATTCAGAAGAAACATTTTTCTCTGTTTCAACTTCTTCCATGTATGAGCAAGATTTTTATTGCTTCATAAATATCAAGAGCATGGACAGAAACCTTCTCATTTCAACTGAAAATGAAATCCATGTGTGTTTATCTCAAGCTCAACCCAGAACTGAGTATTTGCACAGCCAAAAAAAAAAAAAAAAAAAAAAAGGTTTCACATTAAAGAGATAAGCTTTATTCTGTATTTCTAGTTTCAAAAATAAAACTTTATGGACATATAAGCTGCAAGTGATCCACACATGCACACAATAATTTTGTGATGTCTATACCTGTGTATAGCCTGTATAGCCTGATCAGGTTACTTGTTTAAAAAATGTTTTTGAGGGGCGCCTGGGTGGTTCAGTCAGTTAGCGTCCAACTCTTGATTTCGGCTCAGGTCATGATCTCACGGTCATGAGATCAAGCCTTGAGTCAGGCTCCATGCTGGGTGTGGAGCCTGCTTAAGATTCTCTCTCCCCGCTCTCTCTGTCTCTGTCTCTGTCTCTGTCTCTCTCTCTCTCTCTGTCATAAATAAATAAATAAATAAATAAATAAATAAATAAATAAATGTTTTTTTCAAGGCCAATATGCACGTTAGACCATATTTTCATTCATAACATTGCTTTGGCTTATGTGTTTAGAGGTTTATACTTCAACATTATCAATAAATTTTCGTGTTGGAAATAACATTACTTAAAATCAATTTACAATCTAAATTAAATCTACCAAAACTACCAGTGAAAAAAATAATTTCCATTTTGGTTCAACACAGTTATTTAGCAGAAAATTATTCTCTCTTGCTCTTATTAACGGGAAAGATTAACTACTGTTTTTATGCAGGAAATAATAGCGAAAGTGACATTTTTAGTTTTAAGTAGAAGACTACCCCTGCCCTTACCATACGCTGTATACCATACTTCACTGTGATCTGCAGAGTAGATATTTTCGACAAGACCCTTGAATCTACTTGGATACAGTAAAAACATCAAAATAACTTATTTTAGAGACAAATCTGAAGTTTCCTCTTCCTGTATTACTGACTTACATCAGAGCTGATATCCCTTGTGGGAAGAGGAACCATATAGAAGAGTAGACTAGTACATTAGCCAAAATAAACAGATCCACATGAAAAGATCATTGTCAAAAGAGACTGACAATTATGCCTCAATTATAGATCATGGTAACAATTCCATGAACTGGAAAATAAATCTTTTTTTTTTTTTTTAAAGTCTTGAAGGAAGAAGCCTTGGAAATCCTAAGGCACAGGCTGAGAAGCATACAGGTGTAATGTAAGAAAAATAAGTGTACTATGTAAAAAATGGCCTATGTCCTGCCAACGCTTGTTAAGCTCTGATTAACGATAGTGAATGGTCAGGGTTAGTTATATCTTGGCGTGTTTGCCTTGGTACAAACACAGGGGTTCCCTGAGATCTAGATATTGTTTTAAGCCATTTTGAGAGTAAAGACTGAGAACAGATGCATTAGTTAACTTGATTAAGAGTGGCTTTGTTACAGCATATTAAGTGGCTTAGAGAGTTATGAGACGACTTGACAAAACTGAAAAGGTTGAACTTTCAGGAACCACTTATGTCCAGCAAGAGAATTGCTCTCTCTTCTGTGATAAGATAGCCAGTTCCCAGACTGCAGCACCAACACAAGGGGAAGCTGGGACTGATAATCCTACAACCTCACCTCGCCTGCTGCAATCTATACCACCAAACAGACGCTGGCTCCCTGGCTCTCCAAACCCACTGACCTGCTGGCTGCAGACCGAGCCTTCTGGGAACTGCAGAGAGAACTGCCGCCATGACTGTGCAAGGAAAAAACAACACAACAAGCAGCTTTGCATCTTCTAAGTTTTGTGAAAGTGCACCCGATTGTCAAAACCTAACTCTTCTTTGTAACATGACTGTAAAGGCATTTAGGAAATATCCTTTTTATTCTTCCAGCCCCTTCAGAACATGTGGGATTATTAGTAAAAGGGTGGAATGGGAGCCAATCGTATACCCAGCACAAAGGATCCTTAATGCACTCATCCTACCTAAGGAAGTAGATTTGGAGCGATGTGTGATTTTATTCAGTTTAACTTAATTTCCAGTCCTGAAATGATGAGCTGATAGTGAAACCAGGGTAATCCAAAGCAATTTGGTCCATAAATCTTCCCTTTTCATGCATTACTTCAGGTAATTTATCCGAAATCCCACATACATGATTTTTAATTATGTATATTAGTAATGAATCTTTGGAGTATGACCACCATACTTAGGTAACTTCGACTGTGGTACCCAAACTTAACAGGACATTTTCATTTAGTCAGAAAACATTTCCTGAGCACCCGATCTGTAGCTGATACTGTGTAGACCATCTTTAGTTTTCTATTTCTCACTTGTGTGGATTCCAAACTTAAAATACAGTAAGTCTCCAACTATAACTTTGGCTGGAGATGTGCTGGTTGGTGCTTATTTGCAGAATGGTCCCAAATATTTTGTAGTTTGGTGAATTCTTCACCACCCCCATCAACTTATAGAAGCCAACAAAGACCACAAATGTAAGAGAGAAAAGCAAAGAACATCAACAAGACATCTTGATAAAGGACAAACCAAGAATAAATCAAGAGGTCCCTGTCAATAGAAATTTAAAGCACAAAATTTTATTTTCTTTTTAATCTGTTGCTATAAAGTGTCGGGCATCTTCAGAAACAAAGTGAAGCTGACAGTTTTGTGTTGGCTCACATTTCCCATTACAGACACCTCTCATGGCTGTCCCGAAGCAAAAATAAATTTCCCTTTTTAAGCTTTTGATGATAAAAATCTCATCTGAAGCCTCATAAATGATCCTTTATTATCTATATTAATAATGAATAAATGTCTTTTGAATACCTCTGATCTTTTGCATTAATATCACCAGATGTATTATAGATAACCTTTTGATTTAACAGCACAAACTCTGAAACAATATTAAACACTAAAGGACTGATCTTATGGAGTCACTGAGGTCAGAATTATAAACATTTCTTTCAGTTCTAGGCATCCATTAAGGTGTCACTAACACCTATAAGTATTTATTTTTTGAATGTGTGTGTAAATTGTGCGTGTGTGTGTGTGTGTGAGAGAGAGAGAGAGAGAGAGAGAGAAAACCCTAGAAACCAAGCTCATAATTTTTTATTTTCTTTACCCTTTTATTTCTCACACATTCCATGTTCCCTCTCCAATTTTTTTCTAGTGTGAATTAAAGATCTCAGTGGAGACAGAATTTAAAGCATTCCCATAACTTTCTGCTTAATTTCTAACCTCCTTTCTTAAATAAAATTCATCTCTTATGAGTTCATTTCCACTTGGAAAAGCTCCAGTTGGAAAGATTCTGTTTCGTATTACAAAAAATGAAAGGATTATGAATGAGGAACAGCTACTCCTTCTTCAGATTTTTTTACTCAACTTCACTGAATACTCTTCTATGACTAAATGCCTCCTTCTTTCCATCCCAGCCTTGTACAGATGAAAGAATGTCAGAGGCTAAGATGGCATAAGTTGCCAGGTCATAGAGCTAATCAAGGCAGAGCCACAACAATAACCCAGCTTCCTGACTCAGACCAGCTTTCTTCATCATATCCAGTTTCAATGCCTTCCATAAGTCTTACTTCTTGTCCTTGGAGCTGGAACACTGAAGATAACAGTCCTGAGTTTGTAGGCTCACTCTGGGAATGGAGGGCAGGGAAGGGAAGTGGGTAAGACAAAGGAAGAACAGTTACATGTTCCCTCTGGAAACTTGACTCAGTGGCTTGACATCATGCAATTATTTACCATGGAGAAACTTTTTCAGTCACTAGTATGCATATCTAGTAATATAATGCATCACAATATCTGGGAAGCTGATCTCTCAGTAAGAAAGTGATTTGTGTAGGGTGCCTGGGTGGCTTGGTCAGTTAAAGCAACCAACTCTTGATTTCAGCTCAGGTCATGATCTCACAAACTGTGAGATGAGCCCCGCATCTGGCTCTGCACTGTCAGCATAGAGCCTGCTTGGGATTCCCTCTCTCCCATTGTCTCTGCCCCTCCACTGCTCATGCCTGTTCTCTTTCTCTCTCTCTCAAAATAAATAAACATTAAGAAAAAGAAAGCGATTATGGATTTGGAATGAAGAAAACATAGATGGCCTTGACACAGACTCCTTCTCTGTCTTTTCATACTTTCCCTCTTCCTACCCTAAAGTCCCAGAAAAGGACCAGAATTCAGAGTAAATTTACCTCAAAATAAATCTAAACCCATGGATTACCTCTTTCAAGACTATCTGCCTTCTTTAATTTTGTAAATAAACTATTTTAGAATAGATTTAGATTTACAGAAAGTTGTGAAGGTACTTATATTAATTAAGATTCTCCAGATAAACAGAACCAATAAGATAGATGATAGATAGATAGGTAGATAGATAGAAGAAAGAAAGAAAGAAAGAAAGAAAGAAAGAAAGAAAGAAAGAAAGAAAGAAAGAATGAAAGAAATGGGCAATCTGCTTTACTGGAAGCCCACCACTGATTTAAATGTTAATCTCATCCAAAACACCCTCACAGAAACATCTAGAATAATGTTTGACCAAACATCTTGCACCCCATAGCCCAACCAAGTCCCCAAATGCGAACATCTTATATTAGTAAGTTATATTTACTATAATTGATAAGCCAATCAATTATTAACACTATTATTAACCAGACTATACTCCATAGTTTATTCACATGCTCTTAGCTTTTATCCAATGTCCTTTTCTATTCCAAGGTTCCATCCAAGATGCCACATTACATTTGGTAATCATAACTTCCTTTGCATCTCTTGACTTTGACAGTTTCTCAGGCTTTCCTTATTTTTGATGATCTTGCAAGCACCCTCTTCTTTCCTAACTCCTCGTCCATTTTCTTTTGTTACATCTGCCTTACCCCCACAAATTCAGCCTCATGAAATCTTTCCAATTCTATGAGGCTTATCTCAAAATCAATGTCTTCATGAAATCTTGAATAGAAATTGAATTCTTCCTGCTCTGAATTATCACATAATCTTGTCTGTGTCTGTTTCTCACTTAATACTCTGCATCATAATAAAGTTATTTGGGTTTGCCAAGTTGACAGTTTACATGAAGCCAACACAAAACTTACTAGGAACAGTGACAACACTTCAGTATCTTGCCATGTGAGCACATCCTTTCCATCAATGTGGGTTGTTTGCCCTATAGGGACTTAAGAGACTCAGAAGTGACTTTGGACCTGGGTAAAGTGTGAAGACCAAGTCCATGTGAGCAGTTCAGCCTTTCTTCTATTGTTGTTTCTTTAATCCCTGTCCTCTAGCATGTTTTCTTTCATTAGGGAGTGAAAGGAGTTCTGACTTTTTGGCCTTTACTACTTCTTTCTGACCAATATGCTGCATGACTATTCCTTCTAATAGGTGTTGTTGGGTTTGCTTTGCTGCTTCCCATGGTTCCCTCCCTTTCCCCACATTAACCTGAATTTTCTGGGTAATGGCACAGTCACCAGCAGCCTTAAAGCTCTCCAGCCTGTCTACCTCACTCCGCTCACCCTGCCATGTTCCCAGTGGGACTTCGGCGGAATTAGCCACATAGGAGCTCAGAAGTGAGGCTGTTTCCACACAAACAAAACCGAAAAAGGAGAATTGGTTCAGTTAGACAGACCAGGTCCTCAATCTTTATGTCTAATAAAAGACCACAATTAAGTGGGCCACAATTGTAGCTTGCTGACCAGAAATGCCCAAACCTGTTGGACACCTGAAGAGTTCTTATATCTATACATAAAGCCATTAGTATAAACTCAGTTGGTTAATACTTTGCTTATACCACATGCCAAGGTTATACAGATACTTCAAAAAAAAACTTCAGATGAAAATCTGGGGGTGAATGTAGAGGTGGCTCTAAATGGCTGCATGTTAAGTGGAAAAGAGGAAGTTCTGAAAGCTACCTCCCACTATAATTAATCTAGAGATATGAGGTGAGCACTTAAAGAATAGATTGAGAGGTGGGCATAGAATGATCAGCTAGGCTCAAAAAAAAAAAAAAAGTGCTATGTGATTCCTGTGCACAGAGCTGAAGCTACACAAGGCAAAGGCTGACCCTAATAATCATCACAAAGTTTGGTCCTAAGGTTAAGCTCTACTTGGGAGAGTATTAGCCAGAGCATCTGCAACTAGTGTGGTTCAATTTGTGGGTACAAATAGTCAGCAAGGATATGTCCCAAGTGTCAAGTCTAAGATAGAAATATGAGGCCAAAAAGTAAGAAACAAGCCTTCAGCCAAAAGAAAAAAGTGAACCTTGATCCATACCTTGTACCATAAACAAAAATTAACTCAAAAAAGATCATAGACCTACATGTAAAGCCTAAAACTGTAAAACTTCTAGAAGAAAATATAGGACAAAATATTTGTGACCTTGAGTTAGGAAAAAAAATTTTAGACATGACACCAAATGTATAATCCATAAAAGAACAAATTGATATATTGGCATTCATTAAAAGTAAAAATGTCTGCTCATCAAAAGGTACTGCTTAGACAGAAAAGACAAATCAGAGTTTGGATGAAAATCTTTGCAAAGCATATATCTAATAGAAGATGTATATCCAGAATATATAAAAAAATCTCAAAACTCAACAAGAAGAAAACAGCCCACTTAAAAAATGGGCAAAAGATTTGAACAGACACTTTATCAAAGAAAATACATAGCTGGCAAATTAGCGCATGAAAAAATGCTTACATAATTACTTATTAAGGACATACAAATTAAAGCCACAATGAGATCCTACTATTAGAATGGCTAAAATTAAAAAGATTGACTGTATCAAGTATTGGTGAGAATATAGAGGCACTGGAACGCTTACCCACTATTGGTGGAGATGTAAAATGACACAACCACTTTCAAAAACATTTTGGCAATTTCTTAAAAAGTTAGATTTACCATGAGGTCCAGTCATTCCAATCCTAGGCATTATCCCAAGAGAAAATGAAATATATATCTATACAAAGATTTATATAAGGCTATTCATAGAACATTATTTTTAATAGCCAAACACTGGAAATGATCCAAATTTCCATCAACAAGGAAAACGATCAAACAAATTGCTGTGTGCTCATACCATGCAATACAACTCAGCGATAAAAAGAAATCCACCATTGGTAAAAGCACCAACATGAATGTATCACAACATAATTAGGCCAAAAAGTCAGACAAAACAGAATACATTCTGCATGATTCCATTTATATCCATTCTATCTAGAAGACACTTCAGAAGCACTACTGAACAGACCATATGATCGCTAAGTTTCCCTTCATGACCCTTCTTTCAAGAATATTGATTGGCACTGTAGACCAAAAATAGACCTGGGTCTCCTAACACTTACAGCCTACAGAGGAATATAAGTAAATGACTGGATGGATCATCACAAACTGGTGAAGCTACAAAGAATTGTCACCTGGTGTCAGTTGGTCACCTCCTCAGGAGCTTCCCAGGTGTGATCTGAAACTGGCACCCATTCTCAAAGGGCAAAGAATGAGAGACCAAAGAAAGAGGCAGGTACTCCAGACTGGTAGGTGGCAAGTTTCATAAACAAAGAAATTTACCTACATGCTTATCTTGGGTGGCTGCAAGATGAGTAGATCTCCACACTCACCTGCCAGAATCTTAAAAGTTTACATAGAGATTTTAACCAGGTTCAATCACATATACCATCCAGATGACCTCAACACCACATCACTATCTCAAAGCTGTGTCCTTGGGGGCTAAGCTTCTGGAAGTGCAGAAGGCAAGCTGAGTGCACATTCCAAGGACAGTGGAGGGAGTGAAGAGCCTCTGATTGTTTGGGGTCCAGCTGGCAGGTCCATGGGCAGTCACTTCTCTGAATGACCTCCCCAGCACCCCACCCCATGACCTGGCCTTACAATCTCATATGCCCACCCCTTCACAATGTGCCCTGAGAAAATAGCAAGGGGATATATTAGCATAGAAGTGACTTCTTTGTAGCTGGCTGCAGTGGAGGCAGATGCCACAGCAAAAGTACAAGTACGTACAAGAAAAAATAAAGATTAAGACAATGATTCCCAAAATCAGTGACAATATTCTCCACCAAAAGGCCCATGATCTGGACCACTGATTTATTAAGTCCCTGAGGCAAGAGGTCAGGATGACTCAGGGTGTTCACGTGTGCCCTCATGTGACTTACTAAAGAAGATACATTAGCACACTCATCAGGTATAAACACAAAACATTCAGTTTAGGTAATGGCACAGATGTCTCCTTGCAAGGCAGTAATGATGTCCAGGCCATTCTATTTTGGAGGACAGCTTTTCTCATTAGAAACATTCTAGCATTCAGCAAGGATAGGCATTGTTGGCTATCATTCAAGGCTTGCAGAGGGCTTCTATGTGTGCTATAACATCCTCCAGGTCAATGGAAGGAAGAGAGACAAAAGCCAAATAATCCTACCAGTGGAAAACAGAACATGCCCACCTGGCCTTGAGGAGAGGGAGATTGGCTGTTTTAGGAACTTGACCTGGTTGTAACATACCATACATGTTACCTGGAAAAGGCTGCACTGTCAGGTATAAGAAGAGGGATTGGGGGAAAGATATGCCATACCAGGACCCTCACTTTCTCCCCTCTTCCAATGATTCATGTTTCATTTCAGATAATGGATGTATCACCAGGTTCATCTTGCAGTAAGGACAAGATCCCAGGGGAGACTGACTAGTTGCACTGCACCCAGGGGTGTGAAGTAACTCACTCATCCAGGGAGATGTCCCATTGCAAATTCTGATAGATAACTCCCTTTCCAGTTGGTGATGGACTTGGTGTTCTCAGCAGCATAGTACACTGACCCACAGTGATAGTTGGAACAATGGCTGTTTCCTGGGACTTCCATACCTATATGGTATTAGGTGTCTGGTATATGGGGGCACAGACCCTACTGGTTGACCAGTCAAATGTACTAAAGCCTGGGACATTACTGTAGTTCACCCAGCCAAGGCAGTTTTACCTGTTAGTAATTTAATCTGCTGCTTTAATATTTCACTTTTTGGGGCGCCTGGGTGGCGCAGTCGGTTAAGCGTCCGACTTCAGCCAGGTCACGATCTCGCGGTCCGTGAGTTCGAGCCCCGCGTCAGGCTCTGGGCTGATGGCTCAGAGCCTGGAGCCTGTTTCCGATTCTGTGTCTCCCTCTCTTTCTGCCCCTCCCCCGTTCATGCTCTGTCTCTCTCTGTCCCAAAAATAAATAAACGTTGAAAAAAAAAATTAAAAAAAAAAAATATTTCACTTTTTCTTTCTACCAATCCTGTTACTCACAGGTTATAGAGGAGATAGAACCTGTGTTCAATGTCAGGTTCTTTTGTCCAGTTTCATACATTATGGCCTTTGAAATGTGTCCCCCCATCACTGTCTCATTTGTGAGGGTATCTATACAAGGTACTCAGCTTCTCTAATCCCCTAATGGTTGCAGCCTAGTTTGCACAATGACAGAGGAAAACAGGTTAGTCCATACCCAGTGTCTACACAAACCAGGGCATATTTAGAACCCTCACCTGGAGAGAAAGGGCCAACACAATCAATTTACTAATCACTCACTGGGTAGGAACTCTGGTGGATGGCCCCAAACTCCTTTGGCAGTTACCTTGGGTGTTATTTAGAAAACACAGGGCATGCTATTATTGCTTAACCAAGTCACTGTGCTCACTGTGCTTCAAGAGCAATCTGGCATCCTTGGCAACCCCCCATCCCATCTGGGCTAAATGGTAGCTACTCTTTCTGTGCACCCAATCTGCTGTATCTACTGAAGGATAAGTTGCTAAGGCTCATACCTAAATTATGGCATCAGCTTTGGGAATTCCAGGTGGTGTCAATGTCTCTTGAGCCAAGACAAGAAAAACAATGGAGACTGCCTCAGGTTCTTATAGGTAGACCCAAATGTCTTTCCATGTATCCTGATCCTTCAGGAGCTTATTGATGACCATCCACCCATTGGCTTGCCATTATCTGAGCCACAGAATTTTTTTTTCAACGTTTATTTATTTTTGGGACAGAGAGAGACAGAGCATGAACGGGGGAGGAGCAGAGAGAGAGGGAGACACAGAATCGGAAACAGGCTCCAGGCTCTGAGCCATCAGCCCAGAGCCTGACGCGGGGCTCGAACTCACGGACCGCGAGATCGTGACCTGGCTGAAGTCGGACGCTTAACCCACTGCGCCACCCAGGCGCCCCTGAGCCACAGAATTAATACCTTGGCTCATATGACATCCCAGCTGTCAGTGCAAAGGGTTAATGGCCAGGACTCATGCGATGACCAGCCAACTAAACTCCACTCTGAGTCCAGCCCATTGGCTGCCAAGGTTTATCCCTTCCTCTGAGGTCCCACACGGAGAAGCACTTTCTACACTGCAGGAACTGTTAGGTTTCTGCTCCCTTCCAGAGCTGGGGCCAAAATCCTGGGGGCACTCTCTCCTGCTGTCTCTGCCACAGTGCCTGACCCATACTTTCCTGAGTCACAGCCACATCTAACTCAAATAGTAGCCCTGCTTAGGAGATATCCAGAGCTTTAATCTGTTTCATTAGTATTTTTTCCTTCTCAAAGGCAGCTTACTGCTCTGATTGTCAGTCCCACATATTCCCTTTGCTTACTAGACAGCATAAGGGGTAGAGGCACTGTGCCAAGTGGGGAATAAAATGCTCCCCAAACCCCCAAATCCCTATAAAGTCTTGCACCACCTTCATGTTCTTAGGAGCTGGATAGGCTTGCACCTTATCAATCACAGCTTCTGAGACAATTAGCTTCTTACCCTACCAGACAACTTCTGAAACCTTACAGTAGTGACTGGGCCTTGAATTTTCTGTGGTTTTAACTGCCCATCCTTCCCTTGCAAATGTTCCAGCAAACTCTGCAGAGTGTCCTGCAGCAAAGTCAAGTATTCACATGTTAACATTACATCATCAATGTAATGGGCCCATTTTACTAGGGTGGGGGAAAATCAGGACAGGTCACATACTACCATCCTATGACAGTTGGTGGGGCTGTGCAGGTAGCCTTGGGAAAGCATTTGAAACGTCCATTATTGTCTCTCCAACAGGAAGACAGATTGTTCTTGAGACTCAGTGACCAGGGGTATCCTGAAAAAATCTTTTGCTAAAGCCAGCACAGCACAGGATACTCTTAGTATTATGGCCAAGGTATTAAGATGGTGGCAATGTTGGGCACAGCTGCATGGATGGGGCCCCACCCTGTTCAATTCTCAGTTCCACTGTCATCCACCACTGGCCATCTGGCTTTATACCCAGCCATACTGATTGTTGAAACTACCAGGGGGGGCGTACAATACCCATCTGGTAGAGTTCTTGAATAGTTTCTCCTATCCCCTTATGCCCCTTGGCCATTTATATAGTTTGACAATTACCATTCTTCACTCAGTGGCAGGTTTACAGACTCCCTGTTGGCACTTATCTTCTTCATTGGTTTGATTATTCTAACCCAGAGGCAGACTTCACCAATAAGAGGTTTGTAGAATTTTGCCTTATGGGATATCAATGTCTAATATGTTCTCTGGTATTGGAGAGTTAAAAGCCTCATATTCTTGGGACCCCTGGGTAGCTCAATTGGTTGAGCTTCTGACCCTTGATTTCAGCTCAGGTCATGATCCCAGGGTCACGGGAATCGAGCTCCACATGAGGCTCCATGCTAAGCATGGAGCCTGCTTCAGATTTTCTCTCCCTTTCCATCTGCCCCTCTCCCCTGCTTGTGCTCTCATTCTGTCTCTAAAGTAAAAAAAATAAATTTAAAAAAAACTCATGTTCTTGGAGTTGGGAAGAGAAGGCCCAATTTGCATTGTCATAAGACCTTCCTGAACATAACTGTTTGCTCTCCATAACCATTGATGGTGTTGAGGAGGCCAGGAAATTTAAAAGTATCACCATGTATTAGAGTACATTCAACTCCAGTATCCACCAGAGCCATCACCCCTTGTTTATTTCTGGAGGACCAATGAATAGTGAGCCGGTCATGAGACTTCCGATCACTCCCAATGGCCCTCACCTGGAGGTACTCTTGGCCTGCATCCTGTCTCTGGGACATGGGAGGCACCCAGCCTAACAGGACTGTGTCCTTGAGCCTCTGCTGTATCAGATGGGGTACCAGGGATGCTAGGAGCATATGGGGCAGATCTGAACTGTTGCTCAAGTTTTAAGGCTTTCCACAGCTTGACCAACATAATGTTAGCTTGTCACTCTATCTCTTCAGGTGGGGTCCCCACAGTAATGAAGTCAAACCACATCTGCTTTCAAGTTACTTTTCTGCATACTTTATAGCCAACTGGATTAGTCTTTTGGCTTCCCAAGCTCCCTCTCAATCACAAGCCTTTTGAACATCCCATACCCCAGATTTGCCAGCTTTATGCAGATCTGCAATGGATTCTTCACCATCATAAATATCTTGTATCACAATTGGGCTTAGCATAGATATCAACATCCCATATCATGTGCTGGGGCAGATTGGATAATATTAGCTCTGATTCCTGTAGTGAATGTGGCCCAATCAGGGCCTTGAAAGACAGGGGCACAGATTTCCTGTCTCATTCCCAACTCCCTAAGAATTTGTTGTACACCCTCTATAGATTTCCAGGGTCACATATGCCCAGGGAGTTCCCCTTCATTGTGCCAAAACTCTTTGTAAGGTAGAATGGTCCAATTTCTGAGGGAGTGAGTACCATGAAGCCCCTAAGTACCATGCAGATGCTGCCAGAGGCAGGTTGTGAGGTGATGTTGCTCATCTTCTCTGTCCCCTGGTAAGAGAAAAGCCATCACTTCCTGGATTTCATAGCCACAGCCTGGATTCTCTCCCTGGCCTTTTGCTGGAACTTGGCAGCTATATTAGTAAGTTCAGTGGGAGTATATTCTCTCATCAGGTACATTTCATCAAGTGGAAGCTGCCCCACTGGCTAGGGTTGCTGTTGCTGTGTTTTTACTTTCTTTTGTATCAGGGGTCAGTGACCATGGGATGTTTCATCCATATCATGGTCCATCACCTTAACATCCTCCTCTTTGCTCTCATCACTTTCCCAAGGATTCTATGCACAGTTTCTCACACACACACACACACACACACACACACATTAAAGCAGGCAGTATTTCCAGGATGCTGGCCCACCCATTTATTCACATAGGGATCCACAAGAATCCAACCTAAGGACCACATTTCTCAACACAGAGGTCATGGCCAAGTTGGGATTTCCCCTGTAAATGCCTCTTTCCTGAAACCCATTTCTTTGATACCCTGGATGGATCACCAACTATTGGTTCACAGCCTCCATTGTGTGAAAACAGAATGGGCCAAAATCTTTGGGATGCAGCAAAAGCTGTTCTAAGAGGGATGTTCATAGCAATACAGGTCTATCCCAAGAAGCAAGAAAAATCTCAAATAACTAACAGAACCTTACACCTCAAGGAGCTAGAAAAAGAAGAAAAAGCAAAACCCAAAACCAGTAGAAAGAAGGAAATAATAAATATTAAAGCAGAAATAAACAAAATAGAAACAAACAACAACAACACCAAAACAATAGAACAGATCAGTGAAACCAGGAGGTGGTTCTTTGCAAAGATTAACAAAATTGATAAACCTTCAGCCAGACTCATCAGAAAAGAGAGAGAGAGAGAGAGAGAGAGAGAGAGGACTTAAGTACACAAAATCATAAATAAAAGAGGAGAAATAGCAATGAACACCACAGAAATACAAAGGTTTACAAGAGAATATTATGGAAAATTATATGCCAAAAAAACAGGACAACCTAGAAGAAATGGATAAATTTCTAGAAACATAACCTCACAATACTGAATCAGGAAGAAATAGAAAATTTGAGCACCAATTACCAGCAATGAAATTGAATCAGTCATTGAAAAACTCCCAAAACCAAAAGTACGAGACCAGATGACTTCACAGTGAATTCTACTGAACACTTTAAAAAAGAGTTAATATTTATTCTTCAAAAACTATTAAAAAAAGAGAAAAGGAAGGAAAGCTTCCAAATTTATTATATGAGGCCAGCATTACCCTGATATTAAAACCAGATAAAGACACTGAAAAAAGAACTACAGGCCAATATCTCTGATGAACATAGATGCAAAACTCCCCAACAAAATATTAGCAAACCAAATCCAACAATACATTTAAAAACTCATTCATCACAATAAAGTATGATTTATACCTGGGTTGCAAGAGTGATTCTGTATTCACAAATTAATCAGTGTGATACATCACATCAACAAGAGAAAGGATAAAAACTAAATGATTCTTTCAAAAGATGTAGAAAAAAGCATTTGACAATATACAACATCCATTAATGATAAAAACTCACAACAAAGTAGGTTTAAAGGGAACATACATCAACATAATAAAGACATCTATGAAAAACCCACAGCTAACATCATACTCATTGGGGAAAAACTGAGAGGCTTTCCCCTAAGATCAGGAACAAAGCAAGGATGTCCCCTCTCACCACTTTTATTCAACATAGTACTAGATGTTCTAGCTACAGCAATCAGACAAGAAAAAGAAATAAAAGTCATCCAACTTGGTAAGGAAGAAGTAAAACTTTCACTATTTACAGATGACATGATATTTTAGAAACCCCTACAGACTCCACCAAAACTACTATAACTGCTAAATGAATCCAGAAAGGTTTCAGGATACAAAATCAATACACAGAAATCTGTTGCATTTATATACATTAATAATGAAGTAGCAGAAAGAGAAATGAAGAAAACAATCCTATTTACAATTGCACCAAAAAGAATAAAATACCTAGGAATTAACTTAACTAAGGAGGTGACAGACCTGTAACCTGAAACTATAAAAACACTGATGAAAAAAATTGAAGACAACACAAATGGAAACATATTCCCTGCTCATGTATTGGAAGAACAAATACTGTTAAAACTGTCCACACTACACAAAGCAGGATATAGGTTTTTATGCAGTCCCTATCAAAATACCAAGAGTATTTTTCACAGAACTAGAACAAACCATCTTAAAATCTG
The DNA here is from genome assembly GCF_028749965.1 of Puma concolor. Taxonomy (NCBI): domain Eukaryota; kingdom Metazoa; phylum Chordata; class Mammalia; order Carnivora; family Felidae; genus Puma; species Puma concolor. The sequence goes on from NC_141671.1 coordinate 20,653,548, forward strand.
TCCGGAACCACAAAAGATCCCAAATAGCCAAAGAAACCTTGGAAAAGAACAAATCTGGAGGTATTACAATCCTAGATTTCAAGATATACTACAAAGCTGTAGTGATCAAAACAGCATGGTACTGGCACAAAAAAAGCCACATAGATCAGTGAAACAAAATAGAGACCTCAGAAAAAAAAAGCCACAATGATATGGCCAATTGATCTTCAACAAAGAAGGTAAGAACATGCAATGAGTAAAAGACAGTCTCTTCAACAAATGGTGCTGGGAAAACTAGACAGCTACCTGAAAAAAAAAAAAAATGAAACCAGAACACTTTCTTAAACCAAGTATGAAAATAAGCTCAAAATGGATTAAGGACCTAAATGTGAGACCTGAAACCATAAAACTCCTAGAAGAGACCACAGGCAGTAATTTCTCTGACACTGACCATAAAAAACATTTTTCTAGATATGTATCCTGAGGCAAGGAAAACAAAAGCAAAAATAAACTATTGGGACTTCATCAAAATAAAAAGTTTCTGCACAGCAAACAATCAACAAAACTAAAAGATAACCTATGGAATGGGAGAAGATATTTGCAAATGACATATCCAATAAAGGCTTAGTATCCAAAATATATGAAGAATGTCTAAAACTCAACACCAAAAGAAACAAATAATCCAATTTAAAATGGGCAAAAGACATGAATGAATATTTCTCCAAAGAAGACCTACAGATGGACAACAGACACATGAAAAAAAAATGCTCAATATCATTCAGGGTATCAGGGAAATGCAAATCAAAATTATAGTGAGGTATCACTTCACACCTGTCAGAATGACTAAGATCAAAAACACAAGAAACAACAAGTGTTGGTGAGGATGTGAAGAAAAAGGAAACTTCATGTTCTGTTGGTGAGAATACAGCCACTGTGGAAAACAGTATAGCAACTCCTCAAAAAATTACAAATAGAATTACCATATGATCCAGTAATTCCACTACTGGATATTTACCCAAAGAATACATAAACACTTATTTATTTATTTATTTATTTATTTATTTTTCTTAAATATGATATTTATTGTCAAATTGGTTTCCATACAACACCCAGTGCTCATCCCAACAGGTGCCCTCCTCAATACCCATCACCCCCCACCCCCCATCAACCCTCACTTTGTTCTCAGTTTTTAAGAGTCTCTTATGCTTTGGCTCTCTCCCACTCTGACCTCTTTTTTTTTTTTTCTATTTTCCTTCCCCTCCCCCATGGGTTCCTATTAAGTTTCTCAGGATCCACATAAGAGTGAACACATATGGTATCTGTCTTTCTCTGTATGGCTTATTTCACTTAGCATCACACTCTCCAGTTCCATCCACATTGCTACAAAGGGCCAGATTTCATTCTTTCTCATTGCCACGTAGTACTCCATTGTGTATATAAACCACAATTTCTTTATCCATTCATCAGTTGATGGACATTTAGGCTCTTTCCATAATTTGGCTATTGTTGAGAGTGCTGCTATAAACATTGGGGTACAAGTGCCCCTATGCATCAGGACTCCTGTATCCCTTGGATAAATTCCTAGCAGTGCTACTGCTGGGTCATAGGGTAGGTCTATTTTTAATTTTTTGAGGAACCTCCGCACTGTTTTCCAGAGTGGCTGCACCAGTTTGCATTCCCACCAACAGTGCAAGAGGGTTCCCATTTCTCCACATCCTCTCCAGCATCTGTAGTCTCCTGATTTGTTCATTTTAGCCACTCTGACTGGCGTGAGGTGATATCTGAGTGTGGTTTTGATTTGTATTTCCCTGATGAGGAGCGATGTTGAGCATCTTTTCATGTGCCTGTTGGCCATCTGGATGTCTTCTTTAGAGAAGTGTCTATTCATGTTTTCTGTCCATTTCTTCACTGGATTATTTGTTTTTTGGTTGTGGAGTTTGGTGAGCTCTTTATAGATTTTGGATACTAGCCCTTTGTCTGATAAAAAGATATATGCACCCCTATGTTTATGCAGCATTGTTTAAAAACGCCAGATTGTGGAAGCAGACCAAGTGTCTACTTTTCTATCATTGATAGATGAATGGATAAAGAAAATGTAATATATATACACAATAGAATATTATTTATCCATAAAAAGGAATGATATCTTGCCATTTGCAACATGGATGGAGCTGAAGAGTATAATGCTAAGTGAAATAAGTCAGAGAAGTCAAATGTCATATGATGTCACTCATGTGTGGAATTTAAGAAACAAAACAAATGAGCAGGGGTGCCTGGGTGGCTCAGTCAGTTAAGTGGCGGACTCTTGGTTTCAGTTCCAGTCATGATCTCACAGTTTGTGAGTTCAAGCTCTGCACTGGGCTTCACACTGACATCATGGGGCCTGCTTGGGATTCTCTCTCCCTCTCCCTCTCTCTGTGCCCTTTCCCTGATTGCATTCTCTCTCTCTCTCTCTCTCTCTCTCTCTCTCTCAAAATAAATAAATAAATACACTTTTAAAAAACAAGCAAAGAAAAAAAAGAGACAAACCAAAAACACAGACTTTCAACTCTAGAGGAACAAATTGATGGCTACCAGAAGGGAAGTGGGTGAAATAGGTGGAAGGGATTAATCAAGATGAGCACTAAGTAATATATAGAATTATTGAATCACTATACTGTACACCTGAAACAAATATAGGACTGTTTTTTAACTACACTGGAATTAAAATTTTTAAACAAAGTACAAAAAAAAAAAGAAACAAAGAAAGAAAGAAAGCTCACCAATAAGAAAATAATCAAAGGCAGACCAAACACCCTAACAGCTCACCAAAGATACAAATGGCAAATAGCATATGTAAAGATGCTCAGCATTATATATCAGTAGGGGATTTCAAATTAAAACAACAATGAGATACCACTACCCATCTATTAGAATGGCCAAAATCCAACACACTGATGAGGGTGTGGAGCAACAAGAATCCTCATTTGTTGCTACTGGGAATGAAAAATAGTACAGCCAGTTCAGAAGACAGTTGGGCAATTTCTTACAAAGCTAAATATACTCTTACCACACCATCCAGCAATCATGCCTCTTGGTGTTTACTCAAAGAAGTTGAAAACTCACATCTACACAAACGCCTGCATACAAATCTTTAGAGCAGCTTTATTCATCTTTGCCAAAACTTGAAGCAACCAAGATGGTCATCCTTCAATCGGTGAATGGATAAATAAACTGGTGCATGCAGACCATGAAATATTTTTCAGCACTTCAAAAAAATGAGCTATCAAGCCATGAACAGACATGGAGGAACCTTAAATGCATATTACTGAGTGAAAGAAGCCAATCTGAAAAGGCTACATCCCATATGATTCCAACTATATGACAATCTGGAAAAGGCAAAATTGCAGAGAAGGTAAAAGGACCAATGACTGTCCTTGTTAGTGGGGAGGGAGGGATGGATAGAGAAAAGATTTTCAAGACAGTGAAACTGTTCTGTATGATATTATAATGGTATATCCATATTATTATACATTTACCAAAACACATGGAATATGCAACACCAAGAGTGGACCCAAATTTAAAGCATAGGCTTTGGGATTATGATGGGCTATTGTAAGGTCATTGATTATAAATGTACCATTTCAGTGGGAGATGTCCATAAGGAGGATGTGATCAATGAAGATATAGGTAGATTCACCTGTGCGGGAGCGGGAAGTTGATGAAATGTTCATATGTGAAATGGCAAGAATTCTCTTTATAATAGGGTATTATAGATAGGTTCTCCAGCCTTCAATATTTAATAGAAAAAACCACCCATGAGGGGTCTGAAAACAGTCATATCTGCATTCTAGGGCCATGAGAATGAAGTTCCAAACTAAATATAATCTAAATCACTATCCTGACTCAAGACTTTGTCTTTTCCAGGTAGTAAGTGAGGCAAAAGTGCAGGCCTCAAGAGTATTATTTTGTAAAATAGGGCATTTATGGCTTCAGTAATTGGAAGTTATTGAAGGCTTGTGAAAAGGAAATAAAGGTGTTTAAGTGGTTTAAGTGGGGAGTGGGGTTGGCATGCACACGTATGTATGTAGGTATTTCAACAAATAAATCTAGCCTTTGCTGGCAAAAAAAAAAAAAAAGTATTTTAATTACCAGACATTACAGAGCTATCATTTTTACAACTGCCATTTAAGAACAGAGGAGTCACATTCCCTTGATGGCCTGTGAGATACTGAGGGGGAGGGCTTACTCTTTTAGATCATAAGAGGACCTTTTGATTCATTCTCACCCTCCTTGGGCAGTCTTTAAACTCTACTGTTTTCCAAGGCTCACTGGCTCTCACTGATACACATTCACATGCACATATAATCCAAAGATTAGGCACCTTTCTGCATAAATGTGTAGACGCTATTTAATAAATCGCTTACTTCCTTTTCCCCAGTCCCCAATCACCTACTATAATTATTTCTTAATGGGCCAACTTTCCACTTTACCATCTGCCTACTGAATATATGTTTGAGGAAACCCATTTGCTCACTGAATTATTTTCATCCTCTTAGATTACAGCATTTCTTCTTCTTCTAATTGCCCTAGTAAGTGTTCCTGATCTTTATGTCACTTCTGATCTGTTTCCTATTCCTGGACTTTGGACTCATGTCTCATTGGGGTGATTTTCATATTTTGAAATGCCATGCAAGAATTTTTAGTCAATATAAGAAAATACAATATATCATAAGGTTGTACTCTAAAAAGGTGATACACTGAGCTCTTTCCAGTAGATGTCTTTTCTTCTTTCTGAAAACATAGATTCTGAATTTTGAGTGAACATGGAGTAAATAGTAAAATTGTTAAAAAATGGCAATTCCTAGGTCCCATCCACAGAACCCATAATATATATCTGTATATAAGAGGAATCTGCTTTTTAACAAGTATTCCAGGAGATTCTAATACCAGTTAATGGGTCACTCTCAGAGAAAGTCTTCAAAATAAATAAAAACAGTTGGCTGGCATTGCAGGAATTGTAAGTTTCTACTTCATAAAATTAGAAATAAGAGTTAAGAGAGCTTCAAGATTGGTATGCTCCATAATTCCAGAATGTCTTCAAGGACCTAGGTTTCTTCCATCTTTCAACTCTGCCATGTGTGGTCTGCTGGATTTCTCCTGAGCTAGTTCCCCTCATAGTTGCCAGATGGCTGCCCAGTGCCAGATATCACATCTCACATCCAGAAATCACAACTCCAGAAGAAGCCATGTTTCCCTTTTGCTTCTTCTAAAAAGAATCCTTCTCCAGAAGTATATATAGGAGATCAGTAGACCTACCCTCACACAATTCACTGGCCTGCGGTGGTCTCACATCATCTCTAAGCCAACAGATGGCATGAGAAACAGAACCACTCATTGCCTCAGACTGGTCAGGACCTACGTCACATAAGGGAAGCAGGGAATAAGTAAATCAAATGGGAAAAAAGTCAGAAAGGCCTTAAGGAAGTAATCCTCAATGATCATGGAATATTCTAGCTATTTTCCACAATGTATTTTTCATATAATTCCTCCAGAGTAGACCTCTGAAATGTCAATGATAGTAGAAGTCACTGTCAAGATACAATGACAACAAGAAAAGACCATCTAACCTTTGGATTAGGGTATTACCACTCTCCAAAGAGCTCTTGCTGCTCCTACTAAATCCTAGAAGGCCCTCCAAAGTGAAAATTAGCTGCAGCAGATACTCGAGACACAGTGCTGAGTAATCATGTTCACCTGGTATAAAGCCACGGTCACCATGTTAAATGTAATCCACAACACTCCTTCCTTATGGTACAATCTCCAAGCAGAAGAGCAAAGACTAAAAAGGAGATAGCTGACTGCCAGTTTTCACTAAAACAAACAAACAAAAAAATAACAAGTACACCCCCAATGTCTCAGGAACAGTAAACACTGTGGCTAATTGTTTGATTTTAAGAAAGTGAAGGAAATGCAAGCACACCCAATGGGCAGCATCAGGGGTGGGTGGCCTCTTGGACATCACCCCCTCACCCACCTGCACTCAGGGGAGCAGCCCAAGACCACAGCTGAAGAGGACAGATGAGTAGGTTTCCCAGCATGGGACAGCCACCTGTGAGATCTTTGGTCTGATGGGTTCCACCAGTGACTCCAAGCATCCACTGAGGAATTGAACCAAGTAGAGCAGGTCAAAGTTCAGGTGAGGGACCCTGGAGCACAGTGGCCATGACCTTCATTCCCATCATTCTGCACTGTAGCATGGCCACCTTTTTGGCCTGTCCATCAAGGTCAGCTTCTGTGTTCCCTTCCTCAGCATTTCAAGGTGGACCCATGCCTGGGAGTACGCAGTGTCCGGGCAGCCCTGGAGACCACCACTGCCTGAGATTGTGGAGCAGTGGCTGACAGTGGGCTCCCGAGCCTGGCTTTGGTCCCCAGCCCACAAACCCCTGGCCTGGCCCCAGCTGCACCCAATGCCCCCTGGCCCTGTTTTCTTGAGTCACTGACAATAAGAAACTAACATTTTACACTTTGTAATCAACCTTTAATGTAAATTCAAACAGAAAAGGAAGCAGAAATGTCCTTAATCTTTGAATGTTTAAACAAGCCTGTGAAAAAAAAATTTACTAACCAAATTTCTCACAAATGGAACCTTTGGTGTCATAAAAACAAAGATGAATGCTATACATAATTTAAAATAAACCAAATTGCAAATTAAATAATTTCACACCAAAATTCATAAATGATCACTTGGGCTAGTCAAGAATACAGACGTATAGATTTCATTTTATTGAGCTCCACAGAAAATTGATTTTGCTTCTCCAAATTAAAGGTTTGCAGCAGCCCTACTTTACGCAAGTCTATAGGCACCATTTTTCCAACAGCTTTGACTCCATGTCTCTGTCACATTTTGGTAATCCTTGCAATATTTCACACTTTTTCATTATTATTACAGTAAAACCTTGGTTTGCGAGCATGATTTGTTCTGGAAAAATGCTTGTAACCCAAAGCACTTGCATATCAAAGTGAATTTCAAGAATCATTGGCTCAGTTGTGATCATGTGACATTCGGTGCCATCTACTACTCCTATCACAAGAGCTCATTGACCAAATGAAAATTTATTAGAAATGTTTGCTTGTCTTGAGGAATACTCACAAAACAAGTTACTCACAGTCCAAGGTTTTACTGTATATTTGTTATGGTGATCTGTGGTCAGTGATTACAACTCACTGAAATCTTAGAACTCAGCATTTTTTGGCAACAAGGCCATTTTTAATCAAAGGTATGTACATTTTTCAGACGTAACGCTATTGTGCACCTAATAGACTACAATATGGTGTAAAATATAACTTTTATATGCACTGGGAAAGCAAACATTGATTTGACTTACTTTATTGCAATGTTGACCTTATGGCACTGGTCTGGAAGGGAACCCCAGTATCTCTGAGGTATGCCTGTACAAGACCTTTCTCACTGTGTTGTTGTGGCACCATCAGAACAGCTTGGCATCAGTAAGAGCAAGATGGGCCAGCAGGATGACCAACTCATCCCAGTTTTCCCAGGACTGTGTCTGTTTTAAAACTGAAAGTCTCGGGGCACGTGGGTGGCTCAGTCGGTTACACATCTGACTTCGGCTCAGGCCACGATCTCATGGTTCATGGGTTCAAGCCCCGCCTTGGGCTCTGTGCTGACAGCTCGGAGCCTGGAGCCTGGAGCCTGCTTCGGATTCTGTGTCTCCCTCTTTCTCTGCCCCTCCCCTGTTCATGCACTGTCTCTCTCTCTCTCTCTCAAAAATATATAAGCATTAAAAAAATCTACAAAAATAAAACTCAAGGCCCCAATCAAATGGGGACAGCAAGGCCAGACCGTGCCTGTCAAAGTCAGAGAGACGCAAGGAAATTGAAATTGAAGAGCAGACACTCCAAGACCAACAAAGGATGTTAAATAATGTCGAAAGAAAACAACAGATAATTTTCAAAACTCTTAGAGATAATTTGTGGACAATCATGATAAATGGAACATATACCAAAAGAGTCTGAGACCCACAAAAGGACTACTTTTCTAATTAGGGAAATAATGTATTTCAGAAAGCATACAGGCTGGTTATTTCTAATCATTCAATTCCATTTAACTAAATTCAGGAAGCAATTCTAGTAAAACACTGTCTAACAGACAATTGGTCTCTAGTTAGTGATCACTTGTGAAAATAAACATGTTGTTACTAACAGGTATGAGCCACTACACAAATGAACTGTGAAGACACAATGCTAAACAAAAGAAGCCGGCCACGAAAGGACAGATACTGTATTATTCTTTCAAATTCATAGCTGTTGCTACAGGCTAAATGGAGGGAGGAATGAAGAGTTAATATTTCATGGGTACAGAGTTTCAATGGGGAAGATAAAAAAAAAGTTCTAGAGACCATGGTGGTTGTGGTTGCACAACATTGAGAATACACTCACCGTAAGCCTTGTCAATTGAAGGAAAGTTAAATAAACACAAAGAGCCTAGATATATTTTCTGGAAAAAAAAGTAGCAACAAATATTTTTCTTATCATGGTATGAATAATATGGTCATTGTCAGTAAAATGCCCCATCAACTGGTTTCTAATCAAATGAGAAAAAAAAAAAGAAAGAAGAAGAAGAGGAAGAAAGAAGAGGGACAAGGTGGAGGGGACACAGGGAGAGATGATTCATTCATTCAATGTAAATAAATTTCACTTAAACTAATAAAATCTATAAAGTCATTTAAGCATGAAAAGGGAAGTGGAGAGTATAGCCATTTAGATACAAAATCATGACTTATAATACGCTGTCCTTTCTAAAGACCACGAGTAAGCCAAAATGTTTTCAAAATTACATTTTCCACATCACCTGAGCTGATATACCAGAGTAATGTAAACTATTATAAATTTGACTTTCAAAGGGGTGTTTCAACCTGTATTTTCCAGTGTGGAAAATTAAGCCAATTCTTCTGAATTGATTAACCGCAGAAAACAAACCTATGGGGGACAAGGATATATTTCCTGACTCTCTAGGCTACCTCTTCAGGGGAATGTATTTTTGATATTCTCTTGGGAAGGAATGATGCAAGGTTGTCATTTAAAAAATCAAACACCACATTTAGTTACAGATGAAAGTTGCCAGACTGTAACCCAATTTTAATTGGGGCATCAGTGCAGTTGCTTTGTGGTTATTCTAAAGGTTGGGGGGGGGGGGTGGCTTCCTATTTGTTTTGTAATTGTTAGCGGGAGTGACAATATGAACTGTGTCCTGCACAAGGCAAGGCATAAAGTAGACACGTGACAAATAGTGTTGAAGAAAAGGAAGGGGGGGAGGGAGATTAAGAACAACGTTCAGGAAAGAATCACCACTTTGTTTATATTTCTACTGAGCTCCTCGAGACAGTCAACCCACAGCCATCCGATGGCTGTCCAGGCTCAGGGGCAAACGGGAATCTTGTTTTCAGCCATCGACACTTTAAACAAATGCCCGCAAACAGTGTTTCAAGGAATAAAGGAAACAAGTGAATGCCCTTATGAGAGATGAAAATGTGGATTATTTCCTAAGAAGCAAGACTGTTTAATGTGCTTTTAACAGGAGCAGAGAGGGAAGGGGTCCCGGCACCGCTCGTCTCGTCCTTGTTCAGGTTCCAGCCTGTCCACCACACAGACCTGAAGCCTCCGGAGAGTCCCATAAATGTGAACTGGGAAAACTTACTATTTCACGCTCTCTTTCCCTGCCCCTCCCCCAGCCCCTGCCATTACCCTTTCCAATTCTTCCACCAGCCATGGACAGACACTATTTTAATCATCCTCGAAGCGGTTTTGGGCAAGAGGAGTTTGAGGGAGAGGAGGACACAATGCAATAATCAGTCTTAGACAAAGGCAGGGAAGGAAGCGTAGCAGAGAGGACAGAACACAGAGCCTCATCTGTAATGCAGGGCCCGCCGTCCCCAGATGTTACCAAAGCATCAGGATCTCTCCCTGCAAGAAAAATTGGATTAGTCACCGTCTTGTCTCCTAATGGACACACTCTGTGATCTTTAGAGCTTCATTTACTGGGTTAATAGTGCTTTGCCTGAGTTCCTTTGCTATGGAAGGGAAAAAAAAAAAAAAAACCTGTAAGAAGAAATATTCTGGGTGCCGTCCACAACCACTGACACGAGTAATATCGTATTCATCACAGACAGACCTCGTATCTCATTACTGCTGAAGAGTTTCCCCGGAGGCATCTGAGCTTGGCCAGGCCAGGCCTCTCATGTGGAACCGTTCAGGTATATTGTGAAATGATTTAATGCGATAATAATGTCCACTTTGCGAGATAGATTATGTTTTTCATAGTGGCTGATGGTTAATGAATGATACATTAGCAAACATCACTAAAACGTTATTGGGAAATGCAGATGGAGAGATGGAATTCTTTTTCCTGCCTCTTCTTGGCTTTCTCCCCACGCGGTCCTACCGATGCCCTTCCCCCGCTCTGATGCACAAAGATGGAAAGCAAAAGAATTTCCAAGAACCAGAAAACTTAATTTATTTAAAAGGGAAAAAAAAAAATCCCAGCTGTGTGTCCCTGCCTCTCAGCCTCTCCTTACAGAAGGAGGGATGAATACTAAACACATTCAAACATGAGCTGAAATATCTCTTCTTAAATCAAATGAGAATCAATGAAAGTGCGAACCTGAACAAATACATTATATGTTGACCCAGTTTATTAGATGAAGCCGTTTACCCTGATTTGATTTATCTGGCAATACACAGCTCAGCTGTGAAATGAGATAAGCCGAGCCCATACACCTTATTTACTGTATTATCACAGCTCTTGCTAGCACTGCCATGGTTAAGGGTCTGTCAGCATTTCCATTACAAACCCCTATTTTTAGCTGTAGAGATTCACTCCCAGCCGCTACGTGGCAATGGCAGACCCTAACCCAGAAGCACGGCCTCTGAAAAGATGGATATAATTCCATTTTATTATTCACAGTCTTGCGTTGCTGAGTAACCCAGAGGAACGTGGATGCTCCCGTGTCCCTGAAGCTTGCTCTCACCTGCCGAAGAAGCCAGGCACATCCACACCGTTTTACACTTTGATTTTTCCCTCATCGTCCTTTCCTAGGTGGACATTCTAGTATGTTCTCTTTCTGTTTCCATGTACTTTGGCGTGCAAAAGCATTCGTGTTTGCCGGGGCCCTTCCCCACCCTCGGCAAGTCTTCCTCCACAAGGCAACGAGGGGCTGAGATCATAGAAGACAGAGAGGCGCACTGTGGGAATAATGGGTGCACCTGCCCAGGGGGCGGGAGAAACCACCCGATATTTTGAGTTTTTCAATGAACATCTATAATCCAGATGCCCAGCTTCAACGAAGTTACAGAGAGAATGAGGCAGGGGTAGAGGGAGGCTTCTATCATTAAAGTTTAGTTTAAAGAGGCAACAAAAAAGCATTCTTATCTGTCGGTTTCGTTCTCGTTCCCGAGCCACCGAGCATGCAACCCCATGAAACCACATGTGGGTAAGAATCTTCTATGTGACCCTTCGTGACAGCATCTCCGGATTTTGGTGTGTGGCACAATAAGGCACAGCAGAAAGGCGGGCCGGAAGTCCCAGGGAACTCGTGTTCAGCATGAGAGCCCTAGTGAGATCCCTACTGGTCTCAGGTCTGAATGGGGGCATGACCACGGAGCGCAGGGAACAACGGACCCGGGAACCGCAGGGGCTTGTGGGTAACATAGCAGGCTGGCCCCATGCTTTATCCCTGCTCTTTCCTGCAATGCCACTAGAATGGGAGAAAAGGAATAGAATTGGCACAAACCCATTGGAACAAGGAAGACAGGAGAGGCTGCATCTTAAGATGAGCAAGTTTAACCAATTTGGGGGACGCTGGAAAGAGAGTAGTAACTGACTTAACAGAATGGAGGAATCTTCTTTGCAAGTAGAACACCCACAATGCTTCCCCACAGCAGACGAGGGGATACAGAGCTAGTGTCTGAATAGAGTCACCTAGAGACGCTCCGGTATCTGCTCAGAGTGGAGGGTGGGTGACACCATCCTAAAAGCAGGAAGATAATGGAAAGTTTATGGACTGAGTAACAGACCCCCCAGTTCCCTTGCCTCACTCTGCTCCTAAAATGCTGGTGGCCATACACATGTGTGTTCTCAATGCAAGAGTTTTGTTTTTTTGTTTTTTGTTTTAGATTGAATGGAAAATAATAGGGATAGAGTGACACCAACAAAGAGACAAGGCAAAATGCTAAGTCAAGCAAAGCCAAAAACTGAAGAAACTGAAGAAAAAAAATGTGACCACAGTATACAGCAGGCTCAACAGTGAACAATGTTCACAAGGTTCATGATCAAGAACGATGTAAAAAGTGGTGATTTTAACCAAGTCAGGGAGATGGCGAAAGCGAGGTATGAAAGGCAGTCTGAGGAAGCCAAGTCTTCATCTACGTAAATGGACAGGTCTCAAATTGGTAGATGAATGAATCACAGTATAAGCATACTTAGAAATGTGTAACTAAGACCCAAAGAAACAGCAAAAAGATTTAAATGTGGTTAATTGTTCAGGAATGGGGAATATGGGAGTCAGGTAGGTAAAAGCTAAAGCTGGGGTAAAGATACTTCTGTCATGACTACTGGAATTAATTCTAAACTTCTTGGTGTTCATAAACTTGTTGAAATATGCAAAAAAGTAAAAATGTAGTAAAAAATAAGATGGGTAGGCTCTGCCTTCCTATTTCGCATTTAGATTTCTCTATGACCCTGAAGGTGGCCCAGCTGTGGGAAATGGGAAGAGCAGGAACAGAAAAATGCCCCCCCATATCCCTCTCCATCTCTGCTCTACCATACCACCCTTCTTTCATTCCTGGAATTCTCGGGACCTCTTCCCATAACATACCCCATCTCCTCAATATACTCTTTCCCTCTTCTTCTCCCTCCTTCCTGCTCTACTCTCCATTCAAATTATATTCCTCGGGGAACCCTCTGCCACCCTCAGTCAAACACCCTCTTGTCAACTCTCGTATCATCTGAATAACTCTTCTGAGGCCAACTCATAGTGCTTTGATCCATTGGTTCATGGCAAATACTAAGCATTCCCTAAGCAGCAGGGTGTTTATAATTTTTCTCTCTTTAATTCTAATGACCAGCACAGTAGCTGCCCATAGACTGCACTGTAAAACATGCTGAATGAAAAAAAAAAAGAAAGAAAGAAAGAAAGAAAACACAAAATAAGGAATAGATGAGGCTGACATTCTTTTAATGGAGTCTTGATACTCCCAAACTTGAATAAATCCAGAAAGAACCTTTCCTAGGGAAATTTCTCCCTCTCCAGCCATGAAGATCACATGCAATGATTTCCTCGACTCAGTGTTAAGAAATTCCCCTTATGAATCTTCTTATACTATTGATGAAAAATGTAAATTGGCATAGCCATTATGGAAAACAAAATATTAAAAATAGTACTTGCATATAAACCAGCAATCCCATGTCTGGCTATATGCAAAGGAAATGAAATCACTACCCCAAAGAGATATCTACGCTGTCATGTTTTTTGCAACATTATTTGAGATAGCAGAGATATGGAAACAACCTAAGTGTTCATTGACAGACTATAAAATGTGGTGTATAAGAATACTATTCAGCTTCAAAAAGGAAGGAAATCTTACCACTTGTGACAATATAGATGAACCTGGATGACATTGTGCTAAGTAAAATAAGCTAGACATAAAAAGACAAACACTGTACTATCTCACCTATATGTAGAATCTAAACAAGTCTAACTCAAAGAAGCAGAGAATGGAATGCTGATTACCAGGGATTGAGAGGGTGGGAGAAATGGGGACATGTTGTTATAAGATGAATACATTCTGGAAACCTAATGTATAGCATGGTTACCATGTTTGTTTGTTTTTTTAATGTTTATCTTTGAGAGAGAGAGAGGGAGAGAACATGAGAGGGGGAGGGGCAGAGAGAGGGGGTGACAGGGGATCTGGAGCAGGCTTTGTGCTGACAGCAGAGAGCCTAACGTAGGGCTCAAACTCACGAACCGTGAGATTATGACCCGAGCCAAAGTCAGATGCTTAACCGACTGAGCCACCCAGGTGTCCCTACCTTGATGGGTAATTTTATGTGTCAATTTGACTGGCCTCAGGGATGCCCACATAGATGGTAAGACATTATTTCTGGGTGTGCCCATTGGGTGTTTCTGGAAGAAATTAGCATTTGATTCAGTAGACTAAGTGAAGAGATCCACCTTCATCAATGTGGGTAGGCATTACCCAATCCTTTGGAGACCCAAGAATGGAACAAAAGGTGAAGGAAGAATAAATTCATTCTCTTCTTGTGATGAAATGTCTGTCTTCTCCTTCCCTTCTTTTGGTTCCTGTGCCTTTGGATTCTGGGACTTACCCCAACAGCCCCCTGGCTCTCAGGACTTTGATGTAAGGATGGGAATTACACCTTCAGCTTGGTGTAGAGACCCAGAGGCCTTCAGACTCAGACTGAATTTTAACACCTGCTTTCCTGGTTCCACAGTTTTCAGATGACAGATGGTGGTACTTCTCAGCTTCCTTGACTGTATGTAAGCCAATTCCTATAATAAATCTCCCCTCATATATATCTATGTATGTATCCTGTTGGTTCTGATTCTCTGGAGAACCCAACTTATACAGTTACCATAGTTAGTAATAACGTATTCATACTTGAAACTGGCTAAGAGAATAGATCTCAAGTGTTCTCAACCACAAAAAAATAAAATAAAATGATAACCACGTGGGGTGATGCATATGTTAATTAGCTTGATGGAGGCAATCACTTCACAATGTTTATGTATACCAAAACATCACATTGTATACTTTAAATGTATACAGTTTTTATTTGTCTATCAAATCATACCTTAATCAAGGTGGTAAAAAAATGCCTCGTAAATATTCAGTATCCTTCCTCAATGGTAAATCATCAATATCACAACTCAAGAAACAAGAAAGAAGGGCGCCTGGGTGGCTCCGTCAGTTAAGCATCTGACTTCATCTCAGGTCACAATCTCATGGTTTGTGAGTTTGAGCCCTGTGTCAGGCTCTGTGCTGACAGCACTATGGAACCTGCTTGGGATTCTGTGTCTCCCTCTCTCTCTGCCCCTGCCCCGCTCACGCTCTGTCTCTCTCAAAAATAAGTAAACATTAAAAATATTTTTTAAAAAAAGAAAGAAGCAGCAATAAATACTTAGCTGGTAGTATTTCAGAAACTAGTATTCAAATCTATTTTAAACACTTAATAATACGTATAAGCAGCAGTCATATTTTCTATGTCCGGAAGTTAAGTCTTGTCCTGACAATAAATCTCAAAGAACTCATGAGAAAAAGTCACCGATTTGGGGAAAGATGATTTCTTTAGGACCTTATGGGATTCACAGGTTAATTTCGCTCAGTGTTCAGATTTCAAGGGGAGAGTCTACCAGTTTTCCAACAATACGCCCAGATCCAGCTGACTTCCTTTTCCCCTGAGGTAGAAGGTAGCACTTGGTTTTGACAATTCTTGGGCCCAGGCCATAACGTTCGAGACCCTGGTATTTTTCAGCTGTTTTCAGCTCAGACCCGGGGTTTGTTTTGAAGCCTCTGTCTTATACCAGCGGAGCTGGCTGTGGGCCAGAGAGTTACTCAGATGTCTAGAGATAACTCTAGAAGAATGAGCTGTCTCTATGCAGATGGTCCTTCAAATTGTATCAAAGCCACATACTTCATTCAAAATTACTTCCAAATTGTTAGGCCATACAGGGAAAGAAATGTGGGGAAAACTCTGGCCTGATAGACAATAAACTATATATATATATATATATATATATATATATATATATATATATGTATGTATCACGACAATACTCAAGTCTACACTTGAGATGAAATCTGGAAGCAAAATGCTGTTAGGCATTCCCTGAATTTAAGACTCAACCATGTGAATATCTGATTAAAGTGGGATGCTTGTCTCCTAGGACACATTCAAATTCCAATACGGTACTTAACCAACACCCAATAACATTTTGTTATTCAAGTTTCCTCGAGTATCATCTTTTAAAATTACATTCTTCTAACACCAAAATGAGCTGTTTCTACATGGGGATGTTTTTCCCCCTTCAATTTACGACAGATATAAATGGTCCAAGTTTATTTCTCACATCTGTTCTGCATACAAGAATCTGCTGTAGTATTTGGATGCTTGGAAATTCAGTCTGGGTTGTTTACACTGGCTGTCCACAAGGCTGTAATACAAATTCAGCTGCGACGTACTATGTAACTATTTTAAAAATAACACGATGCTGGGGAAAGGACCCCACAGCCCTAGTTACTACTCCATTATAGTCACATCACATTCTCTAACTGGGACAGACTGGGCTAGTATTTCACCACAGTTCTCCTTTATATTACAAAAACACCACTTGCTCTGTGTTAAATGACCTCCATCTACCACCAAGCACTGTTCTAGTACAGGAAAAACAGGATAGAGCCCCTCACATCAAGGTTATTTCTATCCTGAAGTCCCAAAGTTTTCATATGTTTTGAAGAAGCACGAAATACTTTGGAACAGTGAGTTCAGAATTTTGAAGCCTGACACATCTGTCCCCGAGCTTGAATGACACTTCAGAATCACGAGGACAATATTATCCACTTCATAGATTTGAGGTAGTAAATTCAAGGAGACATTTACCATCTTTGCCTGAATAAAAGACATGAATGAACAGAAGATACATCCCGATTTTACTAGAAAAAGATTTTAGTGAAAAGAAAAGGAGTTTTCATTATATATGTATTGAAATTGATTTTAACGTGATTTTGGAAGGAGGGAGGCATGACTTCTAATTTCAATATGTTTGTATCATACCCTGAAATCCATTTAGAAACCAGGTCACTTTTTGTATTGATCTGCATTGTTTTTATCGTTTCTCCTGGACATGGTATGTGCCCAACTACCAGTGTTCTATCCACTACTGGTTTTCTCTGTCTTCCTGAGGAAAAGGAAACCTTGCTTTCTTAGCTAGGCATATTTTCACCCAGATTAGGAATTCACCCCCTTACAGTACTGCTGGACATAAAAGTTGTGCCCCTTAAAAGTTAGCTGGTTCATAGCCTTTGATGCTTTTGTTCTTCTCCCTTATCCTTCCTGGTGGATGAAATGCAGCTACATGGGTTCAGAAAGCCTTCCTATATCAGGGAACATCAGACCAAGGACAGTGGATCAATGAGAGTTAGCAAGCTGGATCCCTGACAGTTAAGGAGCTACCAAACCAGAGTGTGCCATCCACCCCAGGGCCCCTTCTATGGAGAGAAAAAGATAACTATCTTGAATAAGACACCATCATTTTGGATTTTCTGTCACGTGCAGCTGAACCAAATCCTGCTCTTGATACACGTTTTTTCCAGTTTCCTTCTGGAAGCAGGGTTTGCTACATCTAGTAGTTTTCAACTTATTTCTTCTTTTCCATTTCCTTGGTTGGTGGCAAGACCACTCTGGAGCTCATATGCCGTATTTCTTTATGAAGCCTGTAATATTGAAGTTTGAACTTTACTAATGCCTTTGCTGCTCCTCAATCGTCACTTATAGAAATAAAATTGATTCTAAAACATTATGATAACTCAAAATCCACCTCATTTTTATAAAAATTTCTCTCGTTATGCTGTCATCAGTGCTCAGCAGCCCTCTGTAATGCAGGTCACTGGACACAGGAGATTTTTTTAGATACTTTCCTTGGAAGGAATCTTGGAGGAAATATATTTTTTTAAATTTTTTTTAATGTTTATTCATTTTTGAGAGACAGAGAGAGACAGAGCATGAGTGGGAGAGGGGCAGAGAGAGAGGGAGACAAAATTCGAGGCAGGATCCAGGCTTTGAGCTGTCAACACAGAGCCCGACACAGGGCCTGAACTCACAAACTGTGAGATCATGACCTAAGCCAAAGTTGGATGCTTAACAGACTGAGCCACTCAGGTGCCCCAGAGGAAATATATCTTTTAAGACCAAAGAAAAACTATAAATAAAGGGCTGAGTACGGTGCCAGCTCTAATGAAGAGAAGTGGATGGTGATTACAACCAGCCAGGACCCTGGAAACCCTTCCCACCACAAAGTGAGCTTGGACTCAGCTAAGAGCCCTGGATGTCTGGCCATCATACCCATATGAGAAAAGTAGTCTCACAAGTTGACGGGTGCAGAATAATTCTTTACCCACAGAGTTCTCAGTTGTTACATGAGGAGTTTCACCTTTTTTATTGCTTTCATTGTTATTATGATTCCTTAAAAGCCTCAAGAGAGGTGCTGATGGTAGCACTTTTCTGGGCTGTTATACACACCCAAACATCCCTTGGAGGGCTGGAAGGCTACTGAGCTCCAACTGTGGGAAGTCCAGCCACCTTGTTCTCATGACCAATGTACAGGTCCCTATTGTGCTGGATGAATTATTCCCTCCTGTATCAACAAATACAAAAGTGCCTTCTAAGGAGCCTCAACACATCAACCTGTGTGCACTCCATGAAGCTGATGCAAAGTCCCCATCTCAGATCTGTCTCTACTCTGGGTGCTTGAACACATGAACACCTGGCAAGCCCACCAGCTGTTCGAAATCAGCAGGCTTCTGTGATGCCGAGAAAAATGATGTAAGAAATGTGTGGGGAACCCATTTCTCTGAACACTTGTACCACGTTTCCATCCCCAGGAACCTTTTTCAGCTGCAAGAAAGGGAGTCCCGCCCAGAGTTTTGGCTGGATCAGTTACTTAGCTAGGTAACCTTTCTCGGCCTCAGTTTCCTGTTATTCAAAATAATCATCTGCGAGATAGGATATTATGAGGATCAAAAGAAATAATGTGTGGGAAAGTGCCCGAGGCATCTGAACATCCATCCGTACAACAACTAAGTTTGGAAGTAGAGGTGACAGTACTCTTTTCTAAGAAGCTGCAATATATTCTATATAGTTCTTTCTAGTCGATATACTCAGACCAAAGAAGAGAGAAATCTAAGCTCCCCTCTTTGAAATCAGTTTTTCAATGAAGATTTGTCAGTTTTGCCGCAGTGCCTTCTCCATTACTGGTCCTGGTTGCTGACATAATATCTGTCTTCTAGAAAATTAGGCAGAAAAGTTAAAAATGAAAGAAAGAAGGAATGCTACCCTAAAAACTCTGCTCATTTTCTTGACCTCTTTTAGGATGACTAGTCAATGTGACTTTGGATTCCATAAGGAATCCCTCTGGTTTTTTATGTCAGACTGATAAATGATTTTATCCACCACAGAATGAGGATTTTGATTGTCACCAGATTGAATAAGCATAGAAACATGATACTGTTGATTCAGAATCAGCAGGACTTGAGTCTTCAAAATATTCTTTCCTAAAGTAAAAAGATAGCCACAAAGCCTTTGGTATTCCTCTCAGGAGAGGTGGGTCTATGCCTCAGCTTTACCCAAGTCTTCAGAAACCACAAGTTTCCACTCCTATCTCTTGGAACACCCTTTGAGTGGGCATGTAAGAAGTTCTGTGAGCAGGTCCCAGGCTGGAGGGGCTACAGCAGGCACGCAGCTCAGTCCCAGTTCAGTCCAGTCTGCCAGCCGTTAGTTTCCTATGAATGCTTAAAGCATTAAGTTGGTAGCTTAAAGCAACACACATTTATTTCCTTATAGTTCTGGAGTCAGAAGTTCAGAATCAGTTTCATGAGGCCAAAATTAAGGTCTCAGCAGGGTCTCACTCCCACTAGAGGCTCTAGAGGAGAATCTGTTTCCTTGCCTTTCCCAGCGTCTAGGGCCACATTCAGTACATTCCTCGATTCTTGGACCCCCTTCCTCCAGCTACAAAGCCAGAAATGAAGTTGCTTGCTTCAACTGTCACAGAGCCTTGTTTTTCTGTAATCAAATCTCTGCCCCTCTCATAAGGACACTTCTGATTATATTTATAGCCCACCTGGATAACTCAGGATGATCTCTCCATCTCAAGATTTTTAATTGAATCACAACTACAAAGTGCCTTTGCCACGAAAGTTCCATTTGCAGGCTCCAAGGATTAGGACCTGGACATGCTTGGGGGCTGTTATTCAGCCCACCCTACCCACCAATGCACTAGACCTGTAAGTAAAGCTGTTCTGGATCCTCCCGACCAGCCCACCTGGCAACTGAATGCATCACCAAGTGACCACAGTTGATGCCATGTGGAACAGAGGAATCATCCAAATGAACCCTGGTGCAATTCCTGGCAAAATCATGAGGTATAAAAAAATGGTGGTTGTTTTAAGTTTTAGGGTAATTTATTACCTGGCAACAGGTAAACCGGAACAAGTATTGGTGGATTTGGATTGATGGATTTCATGCTCCTCCCATAGATGCATCTTGTGACAGAGGCACATATCTTTGAGGTAGCTGTCAGGGTCAAGAACACCCTGAGGATTACTCCAGTTTAGTCTCTCATCCCTGTTTGAGACGGGGGAAGTAAAAGGACATGGCGCATCTATTCCATTAGAGGAATTGGTGACAAGACCTTCTTTTCCCATTTCCTCTCCAGACTCTTCCCACCTTCTTCTTTTCTCCATCTTTCTCCTCTGAGTCTAAAGAAAAGGCACACTCTGAGAGTAAAGTTGAAATGGTGGGTCTGAAAAGAAGCATTTCCATTTCCGTTTTTCCTCATTTTAGTCTCTTCCCTCATCTGCAGTAACAAGCTCACCACGTACCTGTCAGAGAACCAGCGTCACACAGCTGCTCTTCATTCCAAGCTCCAGTGGGTCCCTCTTGTGACCTGGAGAAGCCTGTTAGGGTGTTTTTAATATTCTAGAAGATGAGCTGTCCTAATAGCCTTTGCCCTTACTGCGTCTCAGTGGAAACAAGACATGCTTTCTCATTTTCTTGTTTGGAAGACTGAAATCCTTGATGCTGGTTCTGAAACATGCCATGTTAATAAATACTCCTCAACCATTCAAAGCACTGGAGAGTCTGTTAAAAATTACAAAAGACTTTACAGATGAGTTACCAAGTTTGTCCACTCAAGCCATGACTCGGGACATCCTGTTCCTTGTAAACCATTTCATTTCTTCAGGGGCACAGATGATACATTTACTTAGAGACACTGATGCCCCCAGGACTGTCGATGAAGAAGAAACATGGAAACATAAATAGGGTGTCCTCACAACCTAACCCCAGACATTCCTGAAGTCCTCGTGTCTGCAGCAATTTGTCCTGGAGCTCAATGCTAATCCCCCTGCCCCACTTCGGAATTGTGACTAACAGAGCTTAAGGCAATCTCCAACCAGGGTATTTGCCTTTCATTAGGTAATTTCTGAAAATTCTCAAGAAAGTGAATATAATTTACTAGTGAACGTGGTGGAGAGGTGGGGGTATTTGGGAGATAACTGTAAAAGAATTACTGTTTCCTGAATGAATAAATGAATACTCTCTTACATAGCAGGCCAGCCTTATACATTATCTTACCGTATGTCTACAGTCTTTTTTAAAATGTTTTTTTACATTTATTTTTGAGAGACAGAATGTGAGCAGGGGAGGGGCAGAGAGGGAGGGAGACACAGAATCAGAAGCAGGCTCCAGGGTCCAAGCTGTCAGCACAGAGCCCAATGCAGGGTTCAAACCCACGAACCATGAGATCATGACCTGAGCCAAAGTCGGATGCTTAACCAACTGAGCCACCCAGGTGCCCCTATATGTCTACAGTCTTAAATCCATCATTGACTTTCAAAGCGAAATATTGGAATCAGACCTCCAAAACATTTTAGATTGTGACATTTAGCCATCTTTTTCCAAGTAAGGTTTGTTGAGGTCATAAGGACATTGAGAGTGAGGGATGATTCCCCTTTGACCCGTATTAAGCACTACTCAGTTCTGCTTAATGCAAATGTTTTGAGCATGTCATGTACGCCAGTCACAGTGCTATATCTGGAGGTATGGTGTGAACAGGCTGGGATGACCAACCATCCTGGTTTGCCCAGGGCTGAGGGGTTCCCAAGACATGGGATTTGAACTTGTAAAGCCAGATAAGTCCCAGAGCAACCTGGAGGAGTGAGGAACCCCTCTGCCATTCTAGAGCTACAGGTAAAAAATGGAAAACAGATAGTGAACACAGAATTACAACTGGGGGTCATGCCATAGGCAGGGAGGCGAAAGTTGCCCTACTTTGATGATTAGGAAAATCTTCCCCAGAAGACACTTAGGTTTCCACTTAGTGGAATCCATGGAAATTAGCTAAGAAAGTAAGTGAAAAACATTTTAAGAGAACCCAGGAGCATGTGTGAAGTCTTTGATGCTGGAGAAAGCATGGTGCATGAAAGACATTGGACACAGCCCCTGTGACAAAAGTCTGGAGAGGAGGGAGAGATTGTGTCATGGAGAAGATGCTCAAAGGCCAGATTGGGAAAAGTCTTACACATGATATTCTGGATTCTAGATTGTATCCCAAGGGTTATGGAAAGTCATCAAAAGGCTTTAAGAAAACCTGTACATAAAGTTCTCATGCTATCAGTCTACTCTAAAGTCCTTCTGCTGCCAAATTGTTCTTTCTTCGTGAAGGGGCCAGTTATACTCCATACTGGGTCTCAACCAAAACCCCTTTCAGGCACAGTGAAATAAGCTATCGTTGGCATCAACAAAGCTAGACATGCACATGAAGGACCCAATTTTAAGTAACTAGTGATGGGTAAGTCTGAACTGCTTGTATAGACATTTATAACTACTTGAAAGCACACTGGAATCTATCCAGCTCACCTTCAGCCATAGAAGAATGCCCCAAATCTTGCCCTGGTAGAACTTAGCTTAACAAAGACTCCAATCACTGCCCAGCCATGTGTACTCTGCCTTTTGGAACAATCTATAGTGGGTGAGTTTCTTATGTCCTCATCCTCCCCAAGGATGTTAATTTAACGGAAGCCTGGCTTTTCCTAGGTCACTGTTCCTCCAAGTATGGTCAGGGACCAGAACATTAGCATCACTTAGGAGCTCCTCAGAGAAAGAAACCCTGGGGCCCCTCCCAGACCTACAGAATTAGAGTCACTGGGGGTGGAGTCCAGCATCCTGTGTTCTCACTGTATCTCCAGGCAATTCTGACACATGCTTCTATTTGAAAACTATTGCCTTAGGCCAACCACTTGCTCCACAGCTAACTCCAGTGATGGATGCTGCTCTCTCCTCATCTCACAGACCACGAAAAGTGGCAACTATTCCAGATCTAGAATTTTCTCCATTTCCTTACTTTCTGAGCCTTTCCCTCACATGTGGTGAGCTCTAGCCCACTGGACTTACCCACTTTTCCAGGTCTGCTGGTCTCCTCTTTGCACTTGCCTTCACTTTGCCAAGATCCTGCATTTTAACCTGTTCTTACCTACAGTCACAATCTCCTTTGCCCCTTGACTTGACTCTATCTGCCTTTCCCTTTTCCAGTTTCAAATTAATGTAATTTATTTTCTCTGCATTATTCCCAGGTTGCTAGGCTCTTGCAGGAATTCATATAACCAGCATTCAGTCAGAAGTGTAACCTTCAAACCCAAAGCATCCCTGCCTCTCTTCTTCCTTCCTTCCATCTTCACTTCCTTCCTTCTTTCTTTCTTTCCTTCCTTCTTTGCTTCCTTCCTTCCTTTGTCCCTTCCTTCCTTCCATCTATCCATCCATCATTCCTTCCTTCCTTCATTCCTTCCTTCCTTCAATCTATCCATCCATCGTTCCTTCCTTCCTTCGTCCCTTCCTTCCTTCCTTCGTCCCTTCCTTCCTTCCATCTGCCCTCCTTTTCTTCCTTCCCTTCCCTTCCCTTCCCTTTGCTTCCCTTCCCCTCCCCCTTCCTTCGCTTCCCCTCCCCCTTCCTTCGCTTCCCCTCCCCCCTCCTTCCCTTTCTTCTTCCTTACTTCCCTCCTTTCTCCCTCCCTTCCTCCCTTCCTTCCTTTTCCATTTTGGTTGGCTTCCTCTTTAATTCTTTCCATCAGCCCTTCATTTTCAAACACCCAAGCCATTTTATTAAAGCCTGGGGGAATCCTTCCCATGACCAGGAGTGCTCCAGCCGTTCTTCTCACCTCAAAATGTTTGCCTCAGAACCACCTGGGAAATTTGCAAAAAATTCAGGTTCCCAGTCCAAAACAGTATAAGTCTAAGTTCTTTTCAAACAGATTTTTTAATATTTGAAGACAATTAATTACCACATCCTCCAAGTCTTCTCCAAGTCAATTATGCCAATTAGTTCAGTTGTTTTTCTCATATACTAGATATCTCATGCTTTACATACCCCTTGTCATGTTCCTCAGTAGTTTCTTTTTTTACAATTTTTTAAATTTTTTTTTGAGAGAGAGAGAAAGAGTGAGAGAGAGTGTGTGAATGGGGGAGGGGCAGAGAGAGAGGGAGACACAGAATCTGAAGCAGTCTCAGGGCTCTGAGCTGTCAGCACAGAGCCTGACATCGGGCTAGAACTCATGAACCACAAGATCATGACCTGAGCCAAAGTGGGATGCTTAACTGACTGAGCCACCCAGGCGCCACAAAGTAGTTTCTGATTTTTCATTCTCTCTTTTAAAATGTGCTGGCCAACTCTCAACAATAGCCAAATTTTGGAAAAAGCCTAAATGTCCATCAACTGATGAATGGATAAAGAAATTGTGGTTTACACTCAGATATCACCTCACGCCAGTCAGAGTGGCTAAAATGAACAAATAAGGAGACTATAGATGCTGGAGAGGATGTGGAGAAACGGGAACCCTCTTGCACTGTTGGTGGGAATGCAAATCGGTGCAGCCACTCTGGAAAGCAGTGTGGAGGTTCCTCATAAAATTAAAAATAGACCTACCCTATGACCCAGCAATAGCACTGCTAGGAATTTATCCAAGGGATACAGGAGTCCTGATGCATAGGGGCACTTGTACCCCAATGTTTATAGCAGCACTCTCAACAATAGCCAAATTACGGAAAGAGCCTAAATGTCCATCAACTGATGAATGGATAAAGAAATTGTGGTTTATATACACAATGGAATACTACGTGGCAATGAGAAAGAATGAAATATGGCCCTTTGTAGCAACGTGGATGGAACTGGAGATGTGATGCTAAGTGAAATAAGCCATACAGAGAAAGACAGATACCATATGGTTTCACTCTTATGTGGATCCTGAGAAACTTAACAGAAACCCATGGGGGAGGGGAAGGAAAAAAAAAAGAGGTTAGAGTGGGAGAGAGCCAAAGCATAAGAGACTGTTGAGAACTGAGAGCAAACTGAGGGTTGATGGGGGGTGGGAGGGAGGGGAGGGTGGGTGATGGGTATTGAGGAGGGCACCTTTTGGGATGAGCACTGGGTGTTGTATGGAAACCAATTTGACAATAAATTTCATATATTAAAAAAAAAAAAAGAAATTGTGGTTTATATACACAATGGAGTACTACGTGGCAATGAGAAAGAATGAAATATGGCCCTTTGTAGCAACGTGGATGGAACTGGAGAGTGTGATGCTAAGTGAAATAAGCCATACAGAGAAAGACAGATACCATATGTTTTCACTCTTATGTGGATCCTGAGAAACTTAACAAAAACCCATGGGGGAGGGGAAGAAAAAAAAAAAAAAGAGGTTAGCGTGGGAGAGCCAAAGCATGAGACTCTCAAAAACTGAGAACAAACTGAGGGTTGATGGGGGGTGGCAGGGAGGGGAGGGTAGGTGATGGGCATTGAAGAGGGCATCTTTTGGGATGAGCACTGGGTGCTGTATAGAAACCAATTTGACAATAAATTTCATATATTAAAAAAATAATAAAAATAAATAAAAATAAAAAATAAAATGTGCTGGCCAAAATCATTGCAAGGTTAATATTTCAGTTTTCCCTTTGGCTCTCCCTGCATAAATTGTTACCCTGGGTAAAACGCATTATTTTTCTACATTCTATCCCATTTTGGAAATGTACCAATTTCTTGGTTAGATATAGTAACCAATATGACCCATCACCTATGGCTACATGGAGAACTTTAGAAAAATATATACACCCAGGGGCCTCTCCTCAGTGACTCTGAATTTTAAGTAAGTGGGACCCAGGAAGATGGGACTTTTTAAAGCTCTCTGGCAATTCTGAGCATCAGCCATCTTCAATTGTACCACCAGCCTAGACCTTCTGAAAAAGTTTTGACATTGAACTCTGGAAACTGCCTCTGTCTCAAATAATTATTTATTCAAGCATAACAAAGGAGGAAAAGGCAGTAAATAAAAGAAGGAATTTTGTTTGATCTATAACCTAAAATTGGAAATAGAGTATTTCTTTTTGCTTCCTCTCCCCAGATTATAGAATTTTTCAAACCCTGTGATATTTTTGATGTATGATTTCAAATAGAACACAATTAGGTAAACATTTATCAAAACATTATATCTCATTTAAATGGCCACACAGAAAATTATCTAAAATCACTTTGGGACCTTAACAAAAGACTTTGGTTTGAAATTATTTTTTAAAAATCTACCCATTGGATTTTCTATGGGAAATTATTTTTAAAAACCTATCCATCATGTAGACCCATTTATTTCTGTTCCTCCTGGCTAAGTACAACTATAAATCCTAGAAACAGCAGAAGAAGCAGGCAAAGGAGAACTTTTGGGAGGGGTGAGATGAAAGTCAACCTGCTTTGAGACCAAGGACTAAAGAAACAACAAGGGGCAGGGTGCCTTGTATCTGCCCCCCCCCACCCCCCTGCCAACAACAGAAGAATGTGACTAAGGCCCATCATTTTCCAACCCAACCTAGTAAAAGAAGGCAGCCCAGGTAGGCTCATTCCTTCCCTAGAATGAGCAGGCATGCCCTCCAACAATAGGAGACAAACTGGCACTGTCTGCAAGAAGGCTAAGCAGCTAGAAGATGTTCAATTTCTAGGCAGGGCTGGAAAATCCTCTCCTCAGCAGAGATGCCCACAACAGGGAAACATCCCTCCACACCCCTGGAGACTCCCCTCCCTCACCAAGGTGGGCAGTGGAGAGGAGGCTTACCTGGGGAAACACCTCCAGCCCCTCAGGCAGCACCAGCAGGGACCATTGAGCACCCCCATTGGCACATGATAAAACAAGCAAACAAAAGAATACCACAAAGGCTCAGAAAATTAAACTGCCATTGAAACCACAGCCCACCAAATTAGGTCAGAACCTGGGACCTAACCTATGCAGAATGGCTGCTTGCTAAGTAAAAGATTTCAGTGAGACCCAGGACCCCTTATTATAATAGCCCAAATGACCAAGAGACAATAGGAAATTATGTGTCATACCAAGAAAACCACAACTTGAATGAAAAAAGATTCATCAGATAAATCCAACGTTGGAATATTCTGACAAGGGTTATTAACCAGTCATCATAAAAACACTTCAATGATCAATTAAAGATTTTCTTAAAATGAATTAAATACTTAGAAAATCCCAATAAAGAAATAGAAGTTATTTTTTAATGAAATGGAAATTACAGACCTAAAAAAGAGAATAATGAAATAAAAATCTCTCTATCTATGAAGAAATCCAAGAAAATACAAAATAGATTTTTGGAAAGATTATTCATTTTGTAGCTCCAGGTCTGGGCATAGTTTTTAGGCAGTACCAGGTGTTCAATAAGATTTATTGGATGGATAAAACACATAACATTGCAACTTCTTTCCAGAATTCTAGGGTCCAGAAATGTTCAATTTTCAACATGTGGCACAAATAAGGATAAGGAAAGTCTTGGAGAAGATGATGGTTAATTTTACATATCAGCTTGACTGGCCATGGTGCTCAGATTAAACACTATTTTAGATTTTGATCCATGGATGGGCATCATCCAATCCTTTGAGGGTCTTAATAGAACAAAGAGTGAAGAAAGGAGTTCATCCCATTTTTTTCATCCCTGCTTGGATTAGAACATTTCATCTCATATTCTCCTGTCCTTGAACTGTTATTTATACCATTGGTTCCCCTGGTTCTCAAACCTTCAGACTTGGACTGAGTTAAACTGCCTGCTTTTCTAGGTGTCTAGCTTACAGATGGCAGATAGTAAGACTTCTCTGCCTCCATAATCACATATACTGATTCTTCATAATAAATAAATATGTCTATGTCAATATAACTATAAATATATATCATATTGCTTCTGTTTCTCTAGAAAACACTGACCAATATAGAAGAAAGAATAATTTCAAAAAACACCAATAAATTGAAATTCACACTGCAAGCTTTTTATAGATTCTGAATCTCACTAATGGTCATTGTGTTTTAGGATGCCTGTTAAAACAACAGAAGCCCAGGCCCCATCCCTAAAGGTCCTGATCCAGTGATCCAGTGTGTCAGCCCTGGGCTCTGCATTTATATGTTCAACAAGCTTCTCAGATGATAGTGAGGCAGCCTGTGTGTGGCTTGATCTGGGAGAATCAAATTTTGGAGACAATTGCACTGGGGTAAGAGACTGCACAATTTGTGGCCCTTTGAATGAGGCTATCTCTGTGAGTCCTAAAAGCCTAGCAACTTTCCCTGGGGCCATGAAAAAATAATATCTTGAAAATTCTATAGCATATGCTTTTTTCCTTCTTTTCCCAAGATTTGCCATCCTCCCTTCTGCTACCAGCCCAACAAGGTACTTTGGACTGTATTAGAAGATAGTTGTTGTGTTCTCTAAATCATGTCTCCAAAACCAGGCACTAATATAACAGAGCCTGATAATATGGTTACATTATTTGCAGGTATTACCAGATGGTTGGAAAATCATATTTCACAGCACATAAAAGAAATGATTTGCCTTAGCTCTCCAAGTGATCTCCCTCTCCAAATTTAATCATAAGCCCACATTTTAAAAACTTAGCACTCACAGGGGCACCTGGGGGGCTCAGTGGTTAAGCGTCTGACTTTGGCTCAAGTCATGATCTCATGGTTCGTGAGTTCAAGGCCCCTATAGGGCTCTGCGCTGACAGCTCAAAGCCTGGAGCCTGCTTTGGATTCTCTCTCTCTCTCTCTCTCTCTCTCTCTCTGTCCTTTCTCTACTCACACTGTCTCTCTCTGTCTCTCAAAAAATGAATAAACGTTAAAAAGTTTTTTTTTTTTTTTTAATTTTTTTTTTCAACGTTTATTTATTTTTGGGACAGAGAGAGACAGAGCATGAACGGGGGAGGGGCAGAGAGAGAGGGAGACACAGAATCGGAAACAGGCTCCAGGCTCTGAGCCATCAGCCCAGAGCCTGACGCGGGGCTCGAACTCACGGACCGCGAGATCGTGACCTGGCTGAAGCCGGACGCTTAACTGACTGCACCACCCAGGCGCCCCTAAAAAGTTTTTTTAAATAAAAATTTAACACTCAGGAATTTATGAATAACCACTTAAAATATTGATGAAATATTAATTTGACCAGGGTAGTTGTTCATGTAAATTATCTTCAGGGATAATGGAATTCTTGGACTGGGATTTGAACCTTGTCCTAAATGATTGCTTAGCCTTTTGGAAAACCTTGCCTTGAGTCCATCCATACCTCTTTAAGACCACAAACTCAGAGAGTTCTGGATTGGCACAACCCATTTTCATTTTTTGTTAACCAGTTTTAGTATTAATAGTAAGTAAAGAAGGGCTACAGAACCATCTTATGGACCCAAAATAGAGTCTGTCAGATCTTCCCAGGTTCCCATTTCTCACGTTAGAAATTTCCATTTCCTTTCCCAAAAAAAGTGGGGGAGGGAGGGCCCTAGTTGATAAGCACTTTCCAGGGCTGCACGGTGTCAGATAGAGGGACACTCCAAAATAGCATGTTCCCGGACTTGATCAGGCTTGTTTTGTCTGGCAAATGAATTATGTAAACCTTATCCACCAGAAACTGTTTCAAGTCAATTAATTGTTGTAATTACTTAAGATTTCTTTTTAATGAATATGGCTCTCCAGGGACTCGATGATATCCTGTCATCTGTAGGGCCTGATAAATGAAATGTGATTTGTGGCTCACTGCAAACTGAACCCTTGTACTTGAGCAATGTGTGCTTCCCGCGTGCTCGTTAAATGGAAGAAATGCCCTTGATGGAGGCAGGGACATTCATTAGAAACAGTTCCCAGTTAGCTTAAAAGTGAGGGGCGGAATGGCTGCACTCACCCTTCTCCTATCCTTCTTCCTTCTGTCCCTTTGGAAGGGAATTAACCAAGCCCATGACCTCATGAAGCTGCACATTATAATCATTATCAATCTCACCATTCCCTCTCTCATATCCATTAGGTTCAATAAATTGAGGTCTCAGAGAGCTATTTGGGGATGATATTTGGAAGCTAATATAGAAAGTGCAAGATTATTTTCCTAGCCTCTGTTCTCTCCCCACTATTACTTCTCTCATCTTTAGGGGTTCATCTCTCCAAGAGTTGAAAAAGTAGGGTGGCTTCTCTCTTACATGGACACCCCATTTCCAAATGATTGTAAACTGTATATAGCTACAGATGAGAGAATCTAAAATGGCACAACAAAGTACTGGAAACCAGTACTTAAATGTGGGCACCACCTATTCTAGCAAAGAAGACTGTATAATAAAGAACAATTTTTAAATGTATCTGTTGTCTTCAATGGTTTTATTTTTGCTCAGCAAATCATTTAGTCTACCTGAATAAAATAACGTTTTTTCTGAGACATTTCTACTTGGTAACCATTCTAATTATAAAGCAGTTTCAAGCCAAAATTTGCAGAGAGGATTAAAAGAAGTGATCTTGTCTACAAGCCTCTTCACTGTAGTGTATCTTTCACTGTCTCAAAATCACAACTCAAGGAAAATCCAGGGATGCCAAAGACATTGGAAGATCAGAGATTTTATTAAAGTATGGATTCAGTTAATAAATATTTGTTGAGTGGATGATAATGAATTAAGCATTCTGCTAGACCCCTCAGTAACATCATAGTTACACTATGAATGACCACCATTCATAGCTACATTCATTGCATGTTTACAATTGTCCTACAAATTGTCCACAAATTGTCCTACGGGCTTTGCAAACAAGACACAGTCCCTGACCTCAAGAGTGCACTGAGCCTTTAAACCACCCTTTGTTTAAATAAAGGTTATAAAACAAGACAGACAGCGAGATCACAATATCCAACTTCTATTAACTGCCTCTGCAATGTCAGCAACCGTGTTTCTACTCATGTGTTCTAATCCAAAGGCAACAGTTGATTACCCAGTGCTTACCCTTATTCAAATTGCAGTTCCCTGATGGTGAAGAGCTGCCAGAGTGCTGGTCTTGATGTCCACATCAAACAACTGTGACTTTTGGCAAGTTATAGAAATGTTTTTATCTCTGTTTCCTCAACTGCAAAATGTAAATAATAACAATGATGATGATGATGGCACCTGCGTCTTAAGATTTGTGTGAAGAAATAAGTGAGTTAATGAATCATGAGTATCTTGTGCCTGGGACGGAATGAATGATCAGTAAATTGCTTATTATTATTATGTTATCATCATCACCATTATTATCTAACTTGTTATTGATAAGGAAAAAAAGGCAAAGAGAAATTAAGTTACATTCCCAGTATTGTGTAACTAGGAATAGAGAGAACTAAAATTCAGAACAGCTTTCTTTCCCCCAAACTGACAACTATTTCTTAAACTGCTATGGGAAATGCTGTAACATATCAAGAGAAGATTATGCCAACTTATCAATTCTCCTCTTCCTCAGCATCATCATCAGTAACCTAGGCATCATGCGTTGCAATTCTTGGTGACTCAGCTGTACTAGGAACACTGCATTTAACACGATTTTAGTTAGGTGAAATATTTTAATGTAAGAATCATAGAATTCTAGAGAAGTAGTACAGAGCAAATTTGAATCCTTAATAAACCCCTGGAAAGTATTATTATTGTCCTGATTTCATGATAAAATTGATATTCAGATTCATTAAAACACTTGCCCAGAGTCATACAGAAAGTGGTTAAATTAGGACCCTTTATTTCCCCAAATCTCATGACCTACAAATACTTAGAACGGGCTGGCACTGTTCTAACTACGCTACACTATCTTTTCTGAACCTTCCTCCCTTTCTACTGATCACACCTGCAATTAAATATCTGATAGATCAAGTTCCTCTCATTTCATTTATTTACAAATATGGTTTCCCGGGAATTCTCTCCCATTTATTTTTCTGAATTATCATACATTTCAGAATCATCCAAACACACAGAGTTAATCTTATTGGAATTTTTGTTAGTATCACATTAAGCCTATAAATTAACTTGAGAAAATTGACAAAAATATTCTAAATACTTCAGTCCTTCCAGCAGACAGTTTTGTTTGTCTTTTCTTTAATTTCTCAAATTTTACTGTCTTCAGTATATATTTTTTTAATTATCTGTAGGTAGCTCCTAAGCATTTTTGATTCAAAATTTGCTAAGTAATTATTAAGGACATTTTGTTATTGTAAAAGATCCATTTTCTATTATATTTTCTAATTGGTAATTACTGATATTCAGGAAGGCATTGATACTTTTAAGTCAGGTTTATAGTTGTCCCATCCATGTATATTTTTCCCTTTTTCTTAGTCACATGTCTACCCTTATAGATTTCCTAACCTCCTTTGCAGCTATATGCAGGCAGGTAACTATGTTTCACCAGTGGGATGTAAATGGAAATTACCTGTGCAACTTCCAAGTCATCTCCAAAAAAATCTTTGGAGTCTACTCCTATAACATAGACTTGAGATAAATTATCTTTAATCATGAAGCAGTGAACAACTATAAAGCAAGAATTAGCAAACTATGACCCGTGGACCAAATCTTAACAGTGGCCTAATATTTGTATGGACCATGAGCTAAGAATGGTTTTAAAATTTTAGATGGTTGTGAAAAAAAGAAAGAAAAAGAAAGAAAGAAAGAAAGAAAGAAAGAAAGAAAGAAAGAATAAAAGAAAGAAAGAAAAGAAAAAAAGAAAAGAAAAGAAAAGAAGAAAAGAAGGAAGGGAAGGATGGAGGAAGGAAGGAGAAAGAAAAGAAAAGAATGTGACAGACTGTATGTGCACTCAAAACCTAGAATATTTACTTTCTGGCCCATTTTAGAAAATATTTGCCAATCCCTGTTCTAGAGGACTGGCTGTTGTACTGCAGGATAGAAGGAAATGAGTCTCTTAATCACCACTTGGAACACAGAAGTTCTGCACTTTTGACCACTGATCTCTGGACTATTGTAAAAGATGAAAGAAATTGTCTATCTTATTTAATCCATTATGTTTGAAGTCTCTCTGTTACAAAAGCCATTAATCTAATTAATCAACTAACTGACCTCATCAGTGTTAACAATTTTTCAATTGATCTCTTGCAATTTCTAGAAAGACAACCATGCCATCTACAAATAATTGGAGTTGTTTTTTTTTTCCTCAGTAACAAACCCATTGCCTCTTGCATATTTTTTGTCTTATTTTTAATAGCTGTAAGTTTCAGGACAACGTAAATTGATAGCAGTGATAGCATACATCCATGTTTTGTTTTTAATTTTAATGGCAATGCCTCTAGCTCTTTACTGCCTAGTAAACGATTGCCTTTTGATTGTAGATATTTGTCATTATCTTAAGCATATTCAGAAGAAAAACTGTTCAGTGGTTTTTTCCCATTTTTTATTTATCTCTTTCAAGTTTTGGCATCAAAGTTGCAATATTTTTATAAAAGAAACTGGAAAGTTTCTCATCTATGTTTAGAAATGTCTTATGTAGCATAGGAACAAGCTATGAGTTGAAAGTTTTAAAAAAATTATATCAAAATAATCCAGCCCTACAGCATTTTTAAAATAATTCTTCAAAAAGATTTTTAATTTCTTCCATGATTATATTCAGCAATCTATTTCTTGAATTAATTATGATCATTCATAGCTTCCTTAAAAATCATTCATTTTGCCAACATTTTCAAATTATTAGCATAAACATACACACCTTTCTCTTCATTTTATTTCCTCAATATCTGATGTAATAATCTTATTTTGCTTTATTGTCTTCTCTCAGTTTTGTTTTGTTTTTGTGATTGTTTACCAGAATTACCAAATATTTGCTGGTTTTTAACTGTTTCCAGAGAGCATGCTCTTGGACTAATGAACTAATTTTATTTCGTTTGCTTTCTAACATTTATTTTGCACGTGTGTTTATCTGTATAATTTTTGTATCTTCACTTTTTTAGTTTTGTTAGTTTCTAACATTCTAGTAAATTACTTCATATATTTTTTCTTTCTTAATAAGAAAATTTTATAGTGCTACAAAATTTATTCAGGGTGTATTAGTCACATCCTATAAGTTTTTGAGATGTGCTGATCTTCTTTATATTGTTTTAAGATAATGTGTGTTGTAGTTTGGGTTTTCCCGAAAGTAGATTCAGAACAAATGCTTGGTTATAGAAATGATGTGCTGTGATGTGATGTGATATGATTCTGAGATGTGATTCTTGGAAGCACAAATGAGGAAGTGAGGATAGTAAAATTGGGCAGGAAAAAACAAGAGAGGGCAGATTAATAAGTGGTTTAATGCTACAAGCAACTGGAGCTCCGCCTCTGAGAAAATGTTTATATGTCTTGGAAATGTCCCATTGAGGAAAGAGGAAGCTGGGGTATGTATCCACAGAAACTCCTAGGAGTATTAAATCCTCAGTAATTCCAGGCTACCATGCCTGTGAGCTAAACACACTAGAGAAAACTTCCAAGTAGAAAAATATAAAGCCATAATAGTTCAAGGTAGGAAACTATCACTATTCATGGATAATGTTCATCTCAGCTACAGGTGAACCTAGGCTAGGCTGAGGAGGCAAGGGTGTGCATTCGCAGTACCTGCCACAATGTATACTTACAGATTTGCTTTTATTTTCACTTAGGAATTGTTTTCCAAGTGGTTTGTTGGACTTAATTTTTTAAATGTGTATTCACGTACTTTTAGATGTTAATACAAATACTCATGACACATTAAAATATTATTCTTAGTTATAATATGTAAGGTGTTCTTTAAATGAAAGAATTACAGATTAACCTGTAGGA
Source organism: Puma concolor (assembly GCF_028749965.1). NCBI lineage: Eukaryota > Metazoa > Chordata > Mammalia > Carnivora > Felidae > Puma > Puma concolor. The sequence continues at coordinate 20,688,449 of NC_141671.1, forward strand.
AACTTTAACTTTTAGAACAATAAACACATTTTTTAGTGTAGCTGTTTTATAGATTTCTTCCACCCATTCAGTAAGTATCTATTCAAGCTCATTATTGTTCAAATAGTTTAATATTATTATTTTCTTATCTTTAATAAATGTTTTATTTTGACATAATTTCAGACTTGAAGAGAAATTGAAGGAATACTACAGAGAACTTCTCCATAAACTCAATCTAGATGCATGGGTATATTTCTAGATTCCGTTCTATTCTGTTGACTTGTCTATCCTTTTATGAATATCATGTTTTGTGATTACTATAACTTTATGTTTTCTTAAAGTCAGAAAGTATAAGTCTGCTGGGGTGCTGGGTGGCTCAGTCGGTTAAGTGTCAGACTTCAGCTCAGGCCATGATCTCGCGGTTTGTGAGTTCAAGTCCCGCATCAGGCTCTGTGCTTTGGATTCTGTGTCTCTGCCCCTCTCATGCTCATGCTCTGTATGTCTCTGTCTCTTGATAATAAGTAAAATTAAAAAAGCACTTTTTTAAGAAAGTATGTCTTCCAATTTTGTTAATTTTTTAAATTATTTTGGCTTTTGGTTTCTTTGATTTTTATAGAAATTTCAATGTAAGTATTTAAAGCTGTAAATTTCCCTCTAAGCCTGCTTAGATATATTGTACTTTAGTTATTCAGTTCAAAATAGTCTCTAATTTTTCTTGTAATTTCATCTTTGACCTTTGGAAGGAAGTTAATTAATTTCCAGATATTCAGTGTTTTCATAGGTATCTTGTTTTTGTATTTTTAATGTGATTAAAATATATTTTAATGTAATTTTATTCCGTGACCAGAGAATGTACTCTGCCCTATTTCAATCTTTTTAAATTTATTGAGATTGTACTGCACAGCATATGCTGACCTTGAGGTTATATTGGTGAACATACCATGTACTCTTGAGAATAATATATATTCTGCATTTTTGGGTATAGTATTCTATTATATCAATTAGGTCAACATGGTTGATAGTGTTATTCTGATACTTATTTCTTTATTTTTTTTTTGCCTAGTTATTTCATCAATTTCTAAGAAAGGCATGTTAAAACCTCAAACTATAATAATGGAATTGACTATCTCCCCTTATTTCTATTAATTTTAGTTAATATATATTAAAGCTCTGTATTAGGCTTATATACTTTTGTGACTGTTATCACTTCCTAACAGATTCCTTTATCATTATAAAATGTCTTTATCACTAATAATTACCTTTGTTTTGAATTTGTTTTTGCTATTAATTCCACTCCACTCTTCATATGGTTACTATTTGCATGTATATATTTTTCTGTCCATTTCTGTCTATGTCTTTATATTTAGAGCACATTTCCTGTAGACTGTCCATAGTTAGGTTTTGATTATTATCCAGTCTGATCATCTCTGCCTTTTAATTAAGCCTTTAGTCCATTAATATTTAGTGTACTTGTTAATATGATTGGAATTAGGTCTATCATTTTAATATTTATTTTCTGTTTGTCCTTTGTGATTTTGGGTCCCTATTTCCTCTTGCCTTATTATGGATTTTTAGAATATTTTTAAAATTTTTCTTAGATTTACTGCTCTGCATTATTTTTTAGTACATGATACAAGGATTAAAATATATATCCTTGATTTTTCAAAACCTTTTTCAATTATCATTGTACTTCTTTCCATTTTTTTTGCTACTGTTGGCATATATATTACATCTACATACAATATGCACCTCACAAGAAAAATGTTATAACAATTGCTTTAAATAGACATACAGAGTTTAAAAGAAAATAGGAGGAAAAATTCATTTATATTTACCCAGATAGTCACCATCTCTAATGCCTTCCATTCCTTCCTGAAAATATGAGTTTCCATCTGGTATTATTTCCTTTCAGTCAGAAGAACTTCATTAGCATTTCTAGTGCAGGTCTGCTGCTGACAAATTCCCTTGATTGTTTTTCATTTGAAAATGTTTTCCTTTGCCTTCATTTAAAAAGATATTTTCACTGAATATAGAATTTGGGGTTGACAGTTTTTGCTTTTCTTTCAGCACTTTAAAGAAGTTATTCCATTCCCTCTGGCCTCCAGAGTTTCTGATGAAAAATCAGTGATAATCCAGAATGTTGTTCCCTTGTATGTGAAGTGTCATTTTTCTTTGGCTGGTTTAGATATTTTCATTTTATATTGTGCTGACTGCACATACTTTTTCTGCCAATTCTCCCTCTCCTTTCCTTCTGGGACTCAAATGACACATCTATTAGACATTTTGATCTTTTCTACAGTTTCATGTGGTTCCATTCATTTCTGTTTAAATTGTTATCTCTTTGTCCTACAAACTGGATAATTTCTGTTGATCAATCTTCAAAGTCATGAACTCTTGTCTCTGTCATATCCAGTATGTTGTTAAACACATATAGTAATTTTCAAATTTTAGACATTGTATTTTTCGGTTATAGAATTTCCATTTGTTCTCTTTTTTATAGTTTGAAATTCTCTGATGAGATTTCCTATGTTTTTCATTCATTTTGACCACATTTCCTTATATACCTTTGAATAGAAATATAATAGCTGTTTTGAAATCCTTTTCTGCTTCTGCTAATGTCAACATCTGGATCATTTTGAAATCACTCTCCATTGATTCCTTTTTTGCTTGAGTATATGAATCATATTTTCATTTTTCTTTATGCATCTGGTACTTTTAGATTATATCCTAAACATTAGGAATGCCAAATTACAGACTATAGATTCTGTTCATTTCTTTAAAATGTATTTTCTTTTGGGGTGCCTGAGTGGCTTAGTCAGTTAAGTGTCCGACTTTTGATTTCAGCTTAGATCATGATCTCACAGTTTGTGGGCTCGAGCCTCACATCAGGCTCCACTCTGACAGTGTGGAGCCTGCTTGAGATTCTCTCTCTCCCTCTCTCAGCTCCTCCCCAGCTTGTGCTCTCTCTCTCTCTCTCTCTCTCTCAAAATAAATAAATAAACATTAAATAAAATAAAAATAATAATAATAATAAAATAAAATGTGTTTTCTTTTAAGCAGATATTTTGCTGAACTGAATTCAAATACCAAACTCTGAAACCTCAGGTTGGTTCTTTCAGCTTTAATTGGGTTGCTTGAAGTCTACCCTTTAGATATGTTTCTTGAGGGTTATCTAGAGATTTGGACAGAGTTTTCACTCTCATTTTTGGGCTTCCTCTCTTCTGTGGTTCTGTCCTTTCAAAGATTTCCTGCTTCAATTTCCAGGTGTTGTGGACCTCAAATTCTGTCCTTTAAACCAGTAAGATGATGAGTCTCTCTTCATGTTTTAGAAACACCACACGGCACCAACTGGAACTTGCCCCCAGGCTAACGCCTAAAAGTGTGACACACACTTAGTTTTATTCCCTTGGCCCAGCTTTTAATGTTTCTCTAAGTATCTGCCTGCTTTTATTTGCTCTCCAGCAAATATATATAATGTCCGAAGATTATAGTCATTATTTATGAGAGAACTGATCTGATAGGAGCTACTCTACCATTGCCCAATTAATCATTTTTAAGCATTTGTGGGTGTATAATTTTTATAAATTGGGGATATTATGCAACTCATTAGTCACAATGAAAGTGGGCATTTTGCAAACCTAAGACAAAGACCCAAGTAATATAAAAATATATAGCCCAGGGGCACCTGGGTAGTTCAGTCAGTTTAGTGTCCGACTCTTGATTTTGGCTCAGGTCATGAATTCACAGTTCATGAGTTCAAGCCCTACATCGGGCTCTGTACTGACAGTATGGAACCTGCTTCAGATTCTCTCTCTCCCTCCCTTTCTCTCTGCCCCTCCCCCACTCTCTTTCTCAAACATACGCGTGGTCTCTCTCTCTCAAAAGAAATAAATAAACTTTAAATGTATATATATTTAATAATAAATATTTATTAAATAAATTTATTTATTAATATTTATTAAATAAATATTAAATATTTAATATATATATCCCAAATAAAACTGTATCCTCTTACATGAATATTGGCCATGATATGACAAACAAACACAGCCCTTGTAGAGCCTATGCTGATTTTAATAATGTTGCAATTATTTAGAATGCAATGGGCTATATGTGATTATGAAAGCCTTTCAAATTTGGGCAATGTGTATGAATAAAATAATGTAATCGCTTTTGCTTGAAACTGCAATTTTGCCTGTGGGCATTTTGTAAACCACCAGGGATTATCAGAAGTCTGCAGAGGACACTTTGAGAAACTCACCCATCCATCTGTATAATGGATACACCTTTCTACACTTGATCTTAGCCAAAAAGCCGAGAAGCGATGGATACACTTTTCTAAAGTTTCTTCTTTCTTACCACATTCTACTCTTTGTTTTTCCTCTTTGTAGTTGCAGTTTAATCTCATCTCAAATAGACAGGTGTTCCAAACTTTGTTCTCAAACAATAAAATAAAATAAAATAAATCCTCAGTGTTCATTTTAAGGTGCATTATACCAATAGTTACTCCTCCATGTCCTCTACTCAAGCAGATAGGAAATGTCATCAACTACTGCTGCTTCTTCCTTCAGAATAGTACTTGGATTCTTCTTCATTCCCAAAGTAAGACTAACAGAGGCCAGATATGTAGTATGTGCTCAATAAATACTCTGGTAAATGAAGGAATCTCATCCATCATTTCGCTTCTATAAATTTATTTTCTTGGGCCACAACTTCACCCATTAGACTCCTTTGCTAAGAAATAAAATTGTCTTCCTTCAGCACTCTACTTGCCTTGGGCCTAATTCTCAAAGCCCAAATTAAGTTTCCTTAACTTTTCTCCTAGTCAATATTTAAATCCTGGATATAGTTGATAAATTAAAATCAAAAAAGGCTCAGGACTTCCTCAGCAGGCATTGACTGTTCCTCTCTCTATTCTCCCCCCAGTTCCTGGATTATTTAGTGTCAGTCAAGAAAGGCTAACCAGCTTCCCAGGCAAGTGGTCAGATAAGCAGGTAGCAGGAATGCTCCTAAAGGAATTTAAAGGTGAAAGCTATATGTTCCTACTTGAAGTCACTTGTGGTGTGTTTTGAACCGTCCATCTGGGAGAGTCCATTCTATTATATGCAAACATAGTGCAGGAAGTGATCACATCCCCAAAACCCATTCCTTGATGTCAGTTTCTGAATTATTTGCAGTGAGTGGAAGTCCCTTTCTTCTCATCTGCCTACGAGGTTCCCCCCCTCTCAGATGTCCTCCAGCAACCAGGACCGATAATCAAGGCTTGTGCCTCTCATTTACTTGCACTCTGCTTTCCTGCACACATTCACTTTTTTTTAAGACTTTTTTTAAGTATCTCTACACCCAATGTGGGGCTCAAACTTACAACCCTGAGATCAAGATTCACATACTCCACCGAGCCAGCCAGGAGCACCCATCCATTTACTTTTTTATATAATTCACTTTTATTGAGCTAATATCTCATCTCCCAAATAATTCACAGTTTTAGATTACCTTCTTCTATGCTATCATTTTAGGACCCTTATAATGTTGAATTATAGACAGATTAGATACATGATAGATTATAGATAGATAGATAGATAGATAGACATGTATTTACTTAACTAAAGAAATATTTTTAGTTAAATATTTTTTAGTTAAGTATACCTGTTCATCTAATACTCACCAATCTGTGTTCACATACAATGTTTCTTATTGTTTTTATTGTTATAGTGTATCTCTACAACATCCATTAAAGTCAAATTTCTTTGCTCATCCTCTGTTCCAGGGCTTCTAATGTCATACAGCTCTCCAAACCACATTCCTTCTAATTGCTTGAAATGTCCATACAACTTCTCACCTTTCTTGCCTTCCAGAAGTTTAAATTCAAAACTCTTTAAACTATAGATTTTTCTCTTTTGTTATGTTTGTTTGTTTATTTTGAGAGAGAGAGAGAATGAGTGGGGAAAGGGCAGAGAGAGAGGGAGAGAGAGAATCTCAAGCAGGCTCTTGCACCATCAGCGCAGAGCCTGATGCAGGGCTTGAACTCACAAACCATGAGATCATGACCTGAGCCCAAACCAAGAGTTGGACAAGTCACCCAGGCACCCCCAGATTTTTCTTTTTCAAGTTTTCTAAGATCCATTGCCTCTTCTTTCAAACACTTGCTGTTCAGTCTCCTTTTCAGGTGTCTACTTTGTCCTCATTGTTTCACAGAATCTTCTCAATGTTGCTTTTGTATCTTCTTTGAGTCTGTCCTCCATATGTACTGAAACAATAACAAAATAAACAGGCAATTCAGGCAATCTTTTTTAAAAAAAATTTTTTTATGTTTTTATTTATTTTTGAGACAGAGACAGAGCATGAGCAGGGGAGGGGCAGAGAGAGGGGGAGACACAGAATCCGAAGCAGACTCCAGGCTCTGAGCTGTCAGCACAGAGCCCGACGCAGGGCTCGAACTCACTGCAAGATCATGATCTGAGCTGAAGTCGGACGCTTAACTGACTGAGCCACCCAGGCACCCCGCCAATTCAGGCAATCTTAAGAAAAATCATATAAGCAATGTATGGCAATGGCATAAAAAGGGCAAAATTGGATTCTGGTTTTTTGGACAATTGTTTGGACATATAACTCTTCATTCTCTATTCACATATGAAGGCTTTGTTTATTCATACTGAGGTTACTACTTGGGTAGTGCCATATTTTATTGTAGTGATCATTATAAAATAGATTGCTAATGCCTTCCCCCCAAAAATCTGTCAAAGGTATTTTAGGTGTCGCTGCACCACTAACTCAAGCTGTTCATATAGAATGAAAGTAATCAGAATCGAGAGGAAAACTAAGAAAAGAAATAACAAGCATTTTCCAAAAGTGCGGGAGCACGTGAAAACTTGTCTAGGCTAATCATCAGGAGTGTAAAATTTTTATTTCTCAGTTAATAAGCGCCACCTGTGTTTATAAAAAGTCTTTGATGACTTCTTTTGTCTCTCGCAAAGAATATAAAACGTTCTTAGAATGGATTCCACAGAGAACACACATGTTATTAATACACTTTAAAATCCTCCCATATGACTGATGTAACCTTCATTATCCTCTCTCCTCTCCTTGCTACACACTTTCTTCTTTAATTTTTTTATTGAAATGATATAATATAAAAAATCGTTGACTACATATAAATCACTTGCCTGTGACACGTTACAGGGAAAAGGAAAACATCAAGATTGCCAACAACAGGCACTCAGTCTCATAAAACTTGTAACCAATTTCCAAGCCAAGGCGTAAACTGTAATATATTGCTACAAACGTATAACAATAATAAACTATTTGAATTGCACCTTCACAGTCTCTGTCGTTAATAACAAATAAGCATGAAAAAATTTTGACATTCATTTTCATGGGTGTCTGCTTGTTTATCAGATGTGTTCACTGGCATTATGGAATACACCCCTCTCTTTGGACGGGCAGGAGGAAAGAGGGTGCCACAGCCTTAGATACTAACTACAGACCAGGAGAACTCTGTTCATGGGAAAATTCTAAGACTGAGGTTTTGTTCTGTTTTGTTTTGTTTTTTAATCTCAGCTCAAACAAAGATGGTACCACATTTTCCTCTGGCTCTCAGTGAATATAAAAAAAGCAAATTCTCAGTGTGATCAGTGTTTTACGATTTGGACTCTCTCAGACATCTACTGCTGCATAAAACCACTCCGGAATAGTGGTTTAAAACAATGACAATCACTAATTTTGCTTATAAATCTGGGGGGCCACTGGGCTTAGCTAAGCAGCTCTTATCTGAGGTTTTGAATCGGTTGGAATCAATCCGTGGTGGGAGCTGAGATCCGACAGAGGTCACATTTGAAAGCCTTTGACTCAGGTTTAGTGCCCAGGCTGGGGAGGTCCAAACAGCTGGGTGCTGGAAGAGGTGGGCAACCCTCCCCCTCTCTCTTCCTCCCCCTCTCTTCCTCCATGTGATCTCCGCACAGGTCAGTCTCAGGGTGACCAGACTTCTCAGTGGTGACCAACGGCTCAGAGCAAGTGTCCTAAGACAGGGCAGATCGAAATTGCCCCACCTTTTCTGACCCCGGAAATCACACTCCCACTGTGCTCCACTCATTGACTGTCACATAGGCACATGCTCTTTTGGAGGGGAGGAAACGTAGACTCCACCTTTTCATGAGGACCTGGCAAGGTTTTCAGAGGTTCCCATGGGAAGTAACGTCGCAGATATTTGTGCAAAAACTACAGTCCGCCACACAGACTTATGCGGCACATTAACACATTCCAATGCACACAGGCTCACACACGATAAATAGAATTCTTGATTGATAGTGCAGTGAAATTCCATATGGCTAACAGTGTAATGTTTCCTAAACTGTGTTCCAAAAGCATAGCTCTTCGTGAGCTAGATAGCTTTGTAAATGACCATGTTCAGCTAATAAAACAGGATGAATTAGTGGAGGATTTCTTAGCACTTTTGAAAGGCAATGAGGTAGAAAGAATCTCGTGAATTTTCTTACTCAAAATATGGTTCATGTACCAGCAGCATCGCAGCACTTGGGCACTGGCTAGAAGTGCAGAATTGCAGGCCCCATACAGGCCCACTGAGTCAACGTCTGCATGTTAACGGGATCCCCCGGTGATCTGTGCACAGAAACTTTGAGAAGTATTTTGTTGAAGGACTGTGTCCTGGGCAGTATTTTCCAAAGTTATCCAAAGAGCCTTGTTTCTACTGTAAGCACTTCCTGAGGTTACTAGGAATTCATCTGGGGGTAACTGCAGCCTCCCCCACCCCGCACCTAAAGGAGCAAGCCACTAGACCCAGCTCTCTCAGATTTCTCCCAAGAGAACTTGATGATTCTACAGGAGCCCCAACCCATGATCTCAGGCCAGAAAGTGGTAAAAAGAGCCCTTGCCTCCACCCCCCTCCACTGCTTCCCTCCCCGCAATCTACTGGAGCTTGAAAAAGTGAGCTTTCTCTTAGCATCCTTTCTCATCCGGTTGAAATTCCCCTTGCAGCTCAATCTAAGTTGTACCTTTGCTTCATTCTCAGCTGTATCCCCAGTGCCTGCAACACCGCGAGTCATATAAGAGGGATCCACATCCACAGAACCCAAGGATGAATGAGTGAATGACAGCGGAAAGGGAGTCCGGAAAGGGAGTTATGAAAGCTCATAACTGCAAGGCCCTCTCTTATCAATAAGTAACAGCTATTAGATGAGGTTTCACTGGGTCTCTACATAGCAAAGGCTATTTTTGAAATAATCAGTGTGTAAAAGTTTGAGTTTGGCATAGGTGAACTTTTGAACTCATAGTGAAGTAAGAAACATCGTAGCAGACAATCCGCACAGGCCATCTATGGCTCCCTCATGTGCCATGGGAGAAGCATGGCTAACTGGGAAGCAGAGAAAAGTAGAAGAGGCTGAGGACTTTTTCTTAGAGACCGGAATTAGCTAATCACACATTGGGTAACCCAACGTGGCCCAACCTGTACCATCCTGTGTTGGCCATTCAAGAAACACTGGAGTCAATCAAACCATCAAGAAACACAAATTGCTCTCATTTGGAAGTCCTTTGGAAGTGGTAGCGACATACCAAATCCTGTCATAATACCTACCCTGGTTAAGAAGATCTGATTATTCTGCTTGGACTTTATCCGTGACTATAAAATGTAAAATGTCAACCAGAATTTCTCTTGCTTAGGAAAATGGTCTATACGTGGAAATGTGGCTGGTTTATGATGACGCTGTCGACTGTATTTCAGATATGCATTTTTTTCAATAAGGAAATCATTTTAGTGGAGTTTGTGTTTTATTTAAAAAAAAAAAAAAAGGCAGTATCATTAGTTGGGCTCTCAGACTGCATAACCCTTCCCACAACAGGCTCAGTCACCAGGAACCATATAGATTGGAAAAAGAAACACATCACTAAACACCCATGAAAGGCGTCTTTGTAAAAGCATTGACGGGAGGGGAGGGGGGAAGCATCTAGGTCAATCAGCCTCAAACACAGGATGAGATATTATCAAAACAGATTTCACTCAAGCTAACAGCAATCAGCTCTCAAGTTCAACTGTTGCCTAAATACGTTGAACTTCCCATTAAAAGGTAGACTCCTGGCAGCATTGGGGTGGGGGAGGGGTGGTATGGAAAATCATAATGTTTAAATGTTCGTGTCTCCTTCCATGGAACAAAAGGCAGGGCATTTCATATCCAAGTAAGCAGTGCACTTTGAGAAACATAAAGCCTTTCATGTTGGAAGAAAAATAAACCAATTTTTATACTCGAGAATACAATAGCTATTTCTGTTTTCAACCCGGTGGTTTGTTTAAACTGTAGGGACTATTAGCGATCTCCTGCAAAGCCGATGAAGTAGATTTGGGTTTTATTCTTACGATCCATAATGGCTGTGCCACAAGAAATACCAATTTCCCTCCTACATCAAGTTCTGCTAAGTGAGGAGATAAAATGAGGGAGCTTACATTAACATGGGAATTATATAAATGAGTTTAGACAAAAACCACTCCTAAGGTAAGCTACCTATTTCTCAAGTCACCAGAGTCTAACATAATACCAAACCGGTTTACAGCTGCTAGGCAACCTGACCCAAAGTGACCTGTTACCCATCTCTGCTCAGATTTGTAACAGATTTGTAACAAATCTGTTACAAAGAAAGTCTCCTGTCTTTGAGAACAATTAATCCTAGCTAGTAACTCACAGAATCTATTCATAAGAGCAGACAATGTAATTTGGTTTTTTCCATTTTGGGAAAATAAGTCACAATTCGGAAAGCAAAATGAAGAATGTTAAGACTTGTGTCTAAGACGTGACTGTACCATCAGTCTCTTCCTAGACAGGACCCTCACCCACCATCATCCAAGATGCAACTTAGCTGTACCCAGAATCCCTCCTGATGCTCCAGAGATATGCAAAGTGGGAGCATTTCCTCAAGGGAAGATTTTAGATCTCTTGAGCCAAAGCTTTTATACCTTAGTAACTTTGCAGAAGCTTATCTATATCAGAAGTCAAAAATCTTTTCTTAGTGGGGAGCCTGGGTGGCTTAGCCGGTTAAGCATCCAACTCTTGATTTCAGCTCAGGTCATGATCTCGTGGTTTTGGGGGCTCGAACCCCGAGTCGGGCTCTGTGCTGATGGTGCAGGGCCTGCTTGGGATTCTCCCTCTCCCTCTCTCTCTCCTTCCCACCTCTGAAAAGAAATAAATAAACTTAAAAAAAAAAGAAAGAAATATTTTCTTAGTACTGTCCTCATAAGAGGAATAATTATATCACTAAAGCCTCCGGAAATTTCTGATTTTACATGAATACAAACATCTGCACAAATATACCTAACCCGTTTAAAAACAACACCATCATTGGATATGAAGGTGAACCCTCCTTGGAGAAACACTGCCCAAATGGAAGACGCAAGGCAAAGATGTTCCACAGCCCCATGCTGGTTCCTGCCCAGCACTCTAACCCTCTCTGGGTGCAAATCTCTGAGCACACGAAGGTTTGTCATGCACGTGCATTTCCCATACCTGGCACAGTGTGAGGCCACCCTTGTTCTGGCCCCGAGGAGAAGTTCTCTTTCCTTGCAGCAAGATAATGTTTTAAAAAGCTGACTTTTAAACCTCTTACTGAATTTTTTAATGGATTAAATTCATCATGTCACCAGCTGCTGTGCAGCTAATAGAGCCATAAAACACTGTATTAAAGGATTACCCATGCAAAATTTCCTCTTGTGCTAATGTGAATTTTAATACTTTTAACATTTAGTTGAGATGGGAATGTCCAAGAACAGCTTGTTCAATAGGTTGTTCTATAAAATTAAGTTCCTCGTCTCATCAGAAATGCCAGGACTCCATTAAGTTAAAATTTTACAGAGAGGCTAAGATGATTCACTGTGTAGCATTTGTGAGGAGGGAGACAACATCTGCTTCTACATTAATGCTCTAAAAAAAAAAAAAAAAAAAGGAAAGCAAGAAAGAAAGAAAAGGAAAGAAAAACAGGCATGCATCCCGTGAGTTCACGGACACTGGCCTGAACAGAGGAACATGCTAACTTCAGATTTGTAGGACCCTAAAATGATGCTGATTATTGGGAACACCTAAATTTATGTCCTCTTGAATGTCATTTGTCTGAAGCTCAAAAAGTCTTAAAATATACAAAGTGGTGATTATGCAAAATCACAAACATATCATATTTTGCAGAACAAAAGTGTGAGTATGTGTATCATCCAGATGGCGGGACAGAGACTAGAGGGAAAATGTAGCTGATGGAGGTTGGAAGAGTCACAGGAGAAGACTGTAGAAATTATGTAGTTCAATTTCTTCGTTCTATGCATGGTCAACACTGAGACCCTGAGAGTTCCCGATTGTTCAAGATCACATTGCGAATCAATGCAGAGTAGAGAATAAAACCCAGGTCTCCTGACGCCCAGACAAGAGACCACGTTCTGCCTTACATATCTATAAATATGTACACATTGATCTTGTATATATGAAACAGCTTTCGTGTTAAACAACAATAAAGAATCAATAAGTAAACAGTGATAAGATCACATTTCCTCTTGTGAAAGCTTTATAAACAAGGCAACAAAGCTTTCAAAATTAGACTCCCCCTCCCAATATTTAACTTGAAATTTTATATCCTTAGTTACATCTCCTTACCCTGTTTTCATGAATGACCCTTCAAAGCTGAATTGTAACTGTTACCTATGCATCTCAAACATTACAACATCTCACTACTTACTAAAGAAGTTGTACCTTAAATGAGGTTGCTAAAAACAACATGGACTTTTTTTTTTTTTAATGCTGTTCAGTAATTGGTCTGAATGTAATCATCAACAGAGGCTCCAAATTCTCATCACAATGTAAGTGGACATTAGGATGTGCTCTGTGCCTGATTTGAAAAAAAGGAAAAAGAAAAACACAAAAGCCAACCCCAGATGATCAGTTCCAATGGCAAGTCTCCAAAGCCAACGTTCTTTACCCCAGCTGAATTTTGTCCACAGCTCCCTATTTTTGTACTCTGTATGTATTACTGTTCCGAGAGCCTGTCATTTCTTATCAGAATGAGAAAGGCTAAAGAGATAATATTTCAATAACATACTGGCCTGATCATAAAATAACTCAATGGAAATGTGTAACTGCCTCAGGCAGCCTGGCAGGGTACTCGTCAGTCAGATGATTTCTATTCTGTTTTTTTTTTTTTTTTTATGGTTACATTTTCTGTTATATCAGACATCCCCTCAAGTCTTAGTTATGCTTTTATTCAAAAGGGAGAACCATAGTAGAAAGACCTACAGAACTTATTATGATCTATTACTATAAAGAAATAAAAGTAGCTGCCACGGTAGCATATTGATAAGGACAGGCCTGCCACATTAATTGACCTTTTTTCATCTTACCCACCAGCGCTGAGGCCTGAGTTTCTCAGTTGCTAGGCAACAGGGGTCACAGTTTCCAGGTCTTAAATGCACAACCTAGTCAAAAAGATGATGTGATCTTCAGAGAGAAAGCAAATGCTTGCCAGTCATAAGAATTTCCGTGGGTACAGAGGTTTTGATTCTTTTTTTTTATCATGCTAAAAGCTGAAATGGAGAAACTTTAACTCCTCAAAAGATTGTTGGGAACAGATTTTTAAATTCCGGCGATTAGAATCTATGGCTGAAACAATACGTAAGAGAATACAGTCAAGCTTCTCTTTGATACACACACTGACATATGGCTTTTAGCTGCCGGTAGAACAGTGGTCAAACTCGCCCCCGAAACACGCTTACACACGCAGACATGCCGAAAACACAGAGCGATCTCAGGGGCTAGATTTGGGGGGGGGGGCTGATTTGGAGGTGAGGGGGGTTTCTGCTTCTGTTTATTTTTTAATGTTTTTTCGCAAACATTACTGCATCCTGCCATGCTTAATGACTGCTGCAGGCACACAGTTCGGAAAGGTCAGCTGCAAGAAAGCTCTTTCCCTACCCCTTTCTGTACTTCCAAGTCAACACTTTCTTTAAACTTTAATAAAGGCCACGAAAGGGAACCTATTTCTCAACCAGAAAGAAACACTCCATCCCATATAATTGCATTGGACTCTATGTTCCATTGGTATGTATTTAACTAGAGTTATTGTGACCCTAATAACATTTCAATAATGGTGACTTTTTTAACAAGGAATTTGGTAGGTTTAAGTAAGTGTCAAGAATAAGCCAGGGAAGGATTTTGAACTTTCCATTTCATAATTTATTGGAATATGTTACCCAAGGCAAAGAGCAGCTATTTGTATTTTACTTCATTTCAATACCCACTCTGTGAGTAGAGTGATATCTTGTGGAAGACACATGGTAATTAACTCCTGAAGTTTTATTTTCGCTTAATGTGATGTTTTGGGGGAGGGAAGAACAAAAACGTGTGTGTGTGTGTGTGTGTGTGTGTGTGTGTGTGTGTGTGTGTGTGTTGGGAGAAGAGTAACTCATTAGAAACTAAAGGTGAATAATTCAGAATCCAGAATTTAAAGACAGATATAAGGGTTTGCTGGTTTCTTTCACTCTGGGCCATATCTAAGTTCCTACAGATCCCACCTGATTTCAACCTTGGCCACAAGACAGACACCCTGACTCATATAAATAGCAATGAGATAGCCAGGAGGCAGGTCACGTGCCTGGAGACGGAGGCTGTCAGAGAACTCTAATGATTTCTTTGGCCCTTCAGGGTGAAAAATTTACTTCATACTTTTTTTGTCTAATATTTGCCATTTTCCTTTCCCTGAAGATAACTGTCATTTTTAGATATGTCTGCTGCCTTTTCCAAGTTGTCGGCCCCGAAAGAACATAATATGAAGTAGTTGGAAAAATTCCACTGAGTCAGAATGCACACATATGCCAAACGGAATGGCTATCACTAAGGGGCCTTCTCTGAGCTATTTTGCACCAGGTTCTTTCAGACTCGCAGATCCTGCTTTTTGTTAAATTTTGGTGGTAACTTCCAGAGACTCACAAGTCAGAAAGGAGGAGTGGGAAAAATAAGCTTTCTCCACAACAGCCTCCTACAATCAAAGACAATCTCAGTTGGGGCGCCTGGGTGGCTCAGTCGATTAAGCGTCCGACTTCAGCTCAGGTCACGATCTCGCGGTCCGCAAGTTCGAGCCCCGCGTCGGGCTCTGGGCTGATGGCTCAGAGCCTGGAGCCTGCTTCCGATTCTGTGTCTCCCTCTCTCTCTGCCCCTCCCCCGTTCATGCTGTGTCTCTCTCTGTCTCAAAAATAAATAAACGTTAAAAAAAAAAATTAAAAAAAAAAAAAAAGACAATCTCAGTTGGCGTAGTCTGAGCAAATGTGGGCCAGAAGGTGTCAGAAAAATGTTTGGCTTGTCTACAACAAATGCAAAATGGGGGGTAAGAGTTGAGGTACTTCCAGTGCCATTGAATGAGCTGATTTTATGCCTGTTGCATCTAACAAAAATGTTTGAACCACTGCTTTGCCTTTTTTTTAATAAACTTTTAAAAATATATTGTATTTTACATATTATGGGTCCATAATAAATTGGGGGAGAGAAAGAACTGGTCCTCAAGAAACACTGTCCTCAGCTGAAGTCCTTATGCTCAACTTGCAATAGTCCTGTACAACCGTGATGAATCAAACCTCTGTGCAGAGCTCTTTCCAATGGCAGAGGCAGGAACCCAGCAGGACCCTGTTGACCAAAATCTGTTTACTTTTGCATGATGCTTGCAATTTGGTCCTTGGAGCTAAGCATTCTTTCTCTGAGTATCTGAGGGTCCAATCAATGTAGACACCTTGATACTTGTATGGAGTCCCTGTCAAGGGGGTCTCCTCTGAGAACAGGAGGCAGATTTTTGAGCTCTGTTGCAAGAGGAAAGAGTTTTTGTTTCATTTGCTTGTTTGTTTTAATTGTGTTGAGACAAGGGCTTACTAGAGAATCCAAGAATCTTGGTTCTGAAATAGGTCTTGATGAAACTGTGCCCCCTGCACCGCTCTGACCTCCACATCTCTGCAGCTCTCCATGAAGTGCATCTCTCCGTGGCTCTCCCCCACCCCACACCCAACAAGGAGTGATCCTGATCTTCTCTAAAACTTCCTTGTTCTGATCCAGCTGATGAGAAATTCTGTCAGAGGGCAACTGAGCTTGCCCCCATTAGACTATTTGTTCTAAGTTTCATTCTCTACTTTCCCCTGTTTAGTATCACAGGAATGGTGATACTGAACCATTGCCCTCTTGGTTTTCCTTAGGTTTGTTCAGTGGGGGGCAGAGGGGGGATCCTGGCAGGAGACTGCAGTGTACTTCTAGATGCTACTCCTGGTATGGAGACTGTTCACTCTATACAGTTCTCAGCAGAACCACAGACAACACCTCCAGGGCACAGCTCATCATTACCCAGCCAAAAGAGCCTAGAGAGGCAACAAGGTCAGCATTCCTCAACCCTACTGCAAGCACCAGAGAAAGAGGCATGTGTGCAGCCTGGACAGGGAGCTAATGATAATTCCGAAGAGTTGAATAACAAGAGGAAGATATCATAAACACATACAGGTCTGTTGTCATCTCAGCAAACAGAAAGAGTCTCACCAGACCCAGGAGCAGCCTGAGAATGCAGACCACCAACCACGAGGATGGGGCCACCAACCACAAGGACCGCCAAAGAGACAGAAAAAGAAGAACTGAGGCTTCCAAAGAGCCACCCACAGCCAAAGGGCCTGTCTACAATAGAGAGCAAACATTGAAAAATAAAATCCTAAGGCTTCTGGTGGCTTAGTCGGTTAAGCATCCAACTCTTGGTCTCCGCTCAGGTCATGATCTCACAGTTCATGAGTTCAAGCCCTGCATGGGGCTCTGTGCTGACAGCATGGAGTCTACTTGGGATTCTGTCTCTCTTTTTCTCTCCCTTCCCTGCTTGTGCCCTCTCTCTCAAATAAATAAGAACTTTAAAAAAAATCCTAAAAGGATTAGGCAAGTAATTATTTTCTAATCTGTGACTTTTCTTTGAATTCTTCCTAAAAAGAGACACTTCCTCCAACCCTCACTAAAAGCCACATCTGTCATTTAGATTACTACAATAGTCTCCTTCAGAGCACCCCGACATCCGCTATCCTTGTCCCAGCCCCTTCCACTCAATGGAGCTAAAGTGTACTTTTCAACATAATACCCAAGGGTGAAACTAAGGATACTGTCCTTCTTGCTCTACTTCAGCAGGCATCTCTAGCAGCAACCGCATCTGTCCAAGTTTCCAGCTCCTACCAGGAGGTCCCCCCTGTGGTTCTAGAACTACCCAAAGGAGCCAGCTTCTGGAGTCTGGTAACATCACCTTTCTGGAGTCCCTCTAGCCCTTCCTCCTGCTGGTAACCTCTGAGTGCCCCCACTGACCTGTCTCCTAGGCTCTTCTAGAGCCTATGTAACCAATCCCCTAGTTAAGTTCCCTCTATTTGATATGCCCAAAGGGATAGTTATTCTCTTGACTTGATATATGTGCTTGATACTCTTATGGGTAAGTCTCTAAGGGCAACTATGTAACTAATATCCAAGCATAGCTTGGGCAGAAAGATCTCTGATGGAGAATATAGTACACATTAATTACCACTACGAGCTTCTCACTGGACTAAAGCTACTTGGGCATCAAAATCTTGTGTTGTTCCTCACAGTATCCCCAAGATCTAATACAGTGCTAATGCATGATTAGTACACCAAGACTATTACTTGAATATATTTAGATGAAGGGTAAGGAATATTTTACTTAAATATTTTTAAATGCAGAAAGAATTAACACATTCGTTTTATACTGTGCAAAAGACTGCGGGGGGGGGGGGGGCTCCCTTTAATGTTTTTAAACGACAGGAATCCCTGGTCACACTGTTTTATGGACCCATAATTGGCCCATCCTTTTAGTGATGCAATGAGCCCAAAGGAACTTAAATTTTCCAATTAAAAATAAGTCAATCAGATTTGCCTTCAAAAAGCAAGAGAAATTCCTTCAGCAGAATTCCTTTCTGAAACCCAAATTTAGCTAGTTAAATTCTACCTGGCAAAGTGCACTTAGTCATAGGAGGTAAATTATCACATCATAAAACTGTCTGGTAGGATTCTAGCTGTTTGAGGTGTTAAATACCTATGTCGCCTTCAAAGAAAACTACTTTTGACATTTACTTCTTAGAAGAAAGGCAAGAACTAACATAGGCAGGGCTGGCCTGAGGCAAAATTGGGAAGTCACAGAGATTGTTCTTGGTTGACTTGCCTCTCTTCCTAACTTCACAGTTTGAGACCTCTCTCCAGCCCTCCCTGCTGCTGTTCCCCACCTGGGGAGGCAGAGCACACACTTAAAATCTTCACTTCACTATGCTACAAATGACTGATAATAGCTTAGAAATCTGTCCCTCTCTGGAATGTGTACATTTTTACAGAAATCAATTAGATTAGTGTTTCTCAAATCTTAGCAAACATCAGAATCACCTGAAAAACCATTACGAACACAGATTTCCAGGGACTAATCGAGATTCTCATTAGGTAGTTATGGATGGGGTCCTGGTTTAGGCATCTTTTAACAAGTTCCCAAGTGACGCGTATGCTGCCACATGGGGACCCCTGTGCGAACTACTAAATTAGGGGTAGATACCCACTCACTGCCTGAGGCAGGTTCAGATCCTTCTGAACATGAGATCTGCCCATTTCCATATTTCTCAAACATGTCTGCGCATCAAAATTTAACAAACAAATAAATACCCAAATATGTTTTAAAAATAAACATTCCCTGGAATGTACCCTCGAGATTCTAATTTATTAGGGCTAGGGTGGCACTTCCAAAGGTGTTTGTGTTTTTTTTTAAAGCTCTTCATCTAACCCTGAGGGTTCAGGCCTTTGGGAATCTCTGCCTTGGGAAGTCAGTGTTGCAGAGAAAAAAAGGGAAAGCAGATAAGAGTTCAATCCCAGTCTCACTTCTTACCACCAGGGGAGCTTTTGATGTGTTGTTGAAATTCTAGAAGCTTCAGTGTGTTTAATCTATAAAATGTAATCTTCAGCAGACTGAAAGTTGCCTCTTGTCAGTCTCCTGCCCTATCTACTTGAAAAGCAACACCTAACTTTGGATTCTATAAGAAAGAGAGAAGAAAAGATAATGTACCTGTTAATGACAAAATTTTAAATTTGGGGCTCCCAACCAAAATTTGGGGAGTGGGACAGGAGGGAACCTGCCCCTTTTAATCGTTCCTTTTTTTTAAATTTATTTATTTTGAGAGAGAGAGAGAGCATAAGTGGGGGAGGAACGCAGAGAGAGGGAGAGAGAGAGAATCCCAAGCACAGAGGCCAATGTGGGGCTCAAACTCACCAACCAGGAAAGTTGAGCCTGGTTGGTGAGCCAAAGTCAAGATACTGCTGCTTAACCAAATGAGCCACCCAGGCATCTCCTCCTTTTAATCTTTCTTATTTGCAAAAAAAAAAAAAAAAAAAAGCCACTTTGCCAATGAGTGAAGAATTGACTCCTTACAAAGTGGTCGCTACTTGGGCAATCCGCATACACCATCTTTTGGGTTCTTTCACTACAGTAATGGTTATGTCTCTTGATTGCTTTGAACAACAGCCTTTACCTATGTAATTATAGCCCCCGGCTCCTGGTTACATTTTTTAATTGGGTGAAACCCTAACATCAAATAACTTCGAAAAAGGAACTGGAGTCATCCTTGTCCAGTCCGTTAATAGAGTTTGTCTCTTGCCACAAGAGAATAACCTGTGACTTAGCCATTCACTCAAATGTGTTCAATAGTTTTCAGAGTGGGGCACCTGGGGGGCTCAGTTGGTTACGTGTTTGACTTCCACTCAGGTCTTGATCTCAGGGTTCATGAGTCCGAGCCCTGTGATGGGCTCTCAAGCTCTGCTGACAGCTCAAAGCCTGGAGCCTGCTTTGGATTCTGTCTCCCTCTCTCTCTGCCCCTCCCCTGCTAGCTCTCTCTCTCTCTCTCTCTCTCTCTCTCCAAAATAAATGAACATTAAAAAATAAAATAAAAAATAAAATGCTCATAGTCAATGAGAGGAACAGTCATGTCAGCAAAGCCCTCAAATAAAATACGGTAGGTGCCTGAATAGAAGCACGAATAGGGTTCAGTGTGGATGCACAGGACACGATGCTAAGTGTGTTTCAGAAAATCGCTAGCAGCTTCCTAAAAGATAGATCGAATAATTTATGCTAAACGCAGAAACCAATTAAGACAGTGTATTCTGAGCTTCAGCATGTCTAGAAAGCTTGATTAAAAAACCACATCCCTGAGTCCTAGCCCAGAGTGAGAAAGTCTAAGGAAGGCCCCAAGAATGTGCTTTCCTAGAGAGCTCCCAGGGGATGCCGATACTGCATCCTTGGGAGAACGTTGAGAGGGGTGCTGGCCGAATGTGTTGAAGTGCAATGTCACGATCAGAGCCTGCCAGGCAGGGCTACCTGCTGGAAAACGGCTGACGCGCCGTGCAAGCTTTCCGCTGAACAAACTCGAAAGCCCTAGATTCGAAGGGCAACACAAAGATTAGAGGCAGCAGAGCATAAGGGAGAAACATGCACTCTACACTCACAGACCTGAGTTCAGAGTTCAGCTCTGCCACGTACTGGCTGGGTGAGCTGAAGCAGGCCACCCAGTCTCCCAGACCATGTCTCCGTCTATAACATGAGCAAAACGGAGCCGAGCTCCCAGAGCGTCTACAGCATCCAAAGAGATGATACGCACGAGGGAACGTGGCTCTGTGGCCGGGGCACAGTGGGCCATTAGGTCGTAGCAGCAAGTGGCACAGCCTCTATTCTCTAACCGCACACGGTCTAATGGTAAAGACTGATATTCACAAGACTTTGTACAAGGAGGATTATAGTAAATGCTATATCTACGGTTAAAAAATTAAATTCAGTGGAAGAACAGGTTTTTAATAACAGCCACCTCACAAGGGTGCTCTCGGGATTAAATGAAATAAAGCATCTAAAAGACCCCAACACATCCCTAGTATTTACCTTAATAGGCACTCAGCAAATTGTTCATGTCTTTCTCCCTCCCTTCTCTTGATTCTGAGATTTCTGTGAGAGTCTCATGAAGCGGATGGTGTTTAAGCAAAACTTACATTCTCCTAAACTATGCTGCTTGTGTCCTTTTCCCCAAGGTTTTGAAGAGATGATCTCCCATCAGATTGCCTGACCACCCAGGTTACATCCCAAATGCTTCCAGATCCTATGGAGTTCAGCATCCCAGGTTGCAAAGTATTATTTCCCTTTGAATAAACCCACTACGACCAAATCGCTCCCCTGTCTGTGTGACGAAAGGTAGGAGGGAAACTCACTGAAGTGTAACATTTGAGATCAGAAACTTAAAAACATCTTTTTTAAAAAAAAAATTCTATCAGAAAGATCATCAGAACTGCTTTGGTCAAACTCACTGTACCTGCGGAGGCCTTTTTGAACTTTCTACCTTTTGGTGATGCTTTTGATCTGCAACGCACATGATGTCATTAAAAGCATATTATTTAGCTTAAACTTCGAACACTTACCATTTTTCCCCAGTAGCCTGGGGCTCAGGGCAATGTAATGCAGTTCATGCAAGCTTTATGTCAATGGCAGCATGTCATAAAGTATCTGCCAGGATATTGCTGCAAAGGTATGCTGGGAAAAGGGGTGGGTTCTGGCTCACACACTTTAGAGAGCTTTGCAAGGTGAGGTCAGTACCCACCTGCCAATGAAATGACTCCTAATTACCCAGGAATGTTCTGCCTCAGCTGGCTGACATACAGGGCAATAAATCTTAGTGGAAAAACCAGACACCTGGTTTTCAGATCGGACCTGGTTTTCCTAGGTCCAGTTAAGTTAATTGTCTTGTTTCTCAATCGTCATACAATCTTTGGAGAAAAGGTACAAAACCTAGATGATGAAACCGGCCATTGATGTGTAGCGTAGCTTTTTTGTTAGCCGACTGAAGGTGATGGGGGCCTTACAAAGCAAAGCCAGCTATTGTTGCTATGAATACAGTGTATAGATAGAACCACTCCCGTTGTCTATAATGATATCTGGAAGAGTTTACTGTGCTGGATTCTTTATGTACCCCCATGCTGTACATAGGAAATAAATAGAACACAAAGTCTGCAGAACACAGACGTGCCTTACTCTCATCGAGAAACACATTTAGTCATGAAAACATAGAACACCAGATAATCGCTTGTTTCCAGGAGTGACGCCGTTCTCAGGTAATATCATCTTCTCTCTGGATGCAAGTCAACCACTTTCTGCTTCAATAAGGGGGTTAAACGGCAGGAGCATAAACGGGTCCTCTTAATGGTGCAGCCCAAAGTGAAGAAGTGGACCTGATATAACAAAAATGTCCAGAGGTCTGAGGTTTGGAGTAATTCGCGGACGAAATAAAGTGAAAGACATACATAGGCTCCCTCAATCTTACCTCCCTATCATCCCACTGACTTCACATCTCATGTGGCTCCTTCATATTCCAGTCAGAAGCAGCAAGACGCAGGGAAGGCAAAACAGGAAGGGGTTCCAAGATTTGCTCTTGTCTCCTTGTCCAGAATCAGGACACATGGCACCTGCCAGCTGCCACAGAAGCTTGGAAATAGAAGGGCAAGATGATTATAATTGCTTGGACCAGTCATGAGCCATCCCCGGGAACTGGACACATGGCAGCCGAAACAAAATCAGGATTCTGTTAGCAAGAGAGAAGAGGGGGGTGGTGGATACCAAGTAGGTAACTAGCAAGGTTTGCCCACACTCTCCATTTTGAGGTGATTAACACTTCTTTATAAAATCATACATCAGGGACACCTGGGTGGCTCAGTCGGCTGAGCGTCTGACTTCGGCTCAGGTCATGATCTCATACTTTGTAGGTTCCAGCCCTGCGTCGGGCTGTGTGCTAACAGCTCAGCGCCTCGAGTCTGCTTCACATTCTGTGTCACCCCCACCCTCTGCCTCTCCACCGCTCATGTTCTGTCACTCAAAAATAAATAAACATTAAAATTTTTTTTCCTTGAAAAAATGGGGTTTCTTGATTTTTAAACTGCAAATAATTGTTACCAAAAGTTTTTTTTTCTTTTAAATAAATTCACACAAAGAAAGAGAAATAGAAAGCGACGGTAGTGACCAGCAAGAGGAATAATAATTACATTCATCTTAATGTGTGTGTGCCAGTTCTGTTTGCATTAACATTAGAAAACTCCAATAAAAAATTTTTTTTAATAAAATCATATATCAGACAGGACAAATTGACTTACCCAGGATAGGCAGAATCTTCTAGATCTCTTTGTGATAAGGACCAGGGTTTATTGGGTTTGTGAATGGTTCAAAATGTGATTCGTCTGGTTATTGGAAGAAGAGCTTTATCTCCGTCGTTCCAATAGCCCCTCTGTAACCCTCACAAAGGAAACCAAGGCCCCTCCTCTTCCCTGAGCCCTGGAGCAAGGCCCTGCAGTGAAGCCAGTGCCCTCCCAAGCTCTCTATGAAGTCAAAGAGCTCTGGCTAACTGGGTGGCCCAGTCGGTTAAGCATCTGACCTGGGCTCAGGTCATGACCTCACAGTTCGTGGGTTCAAACCCTGCATCAGGTTCTGTGCTGAAAGCCTGGAGCCTGCTTCGGATTCTGTGTCTCCCTCTCTCTCTGCGCCTCCCCTGCTCTTGCTCTCTTTCTCTCAAAAATAAGTAAATAAACGTTTTTTTAAAAAAGGAAACAAAATATTCTCTTAAAAAAAAAGCAAAGGGCTCCTCATAGCTCTTTATCAACACTATTTTCTTTCCTTTTGTTCATGACCTCCACGTTCCTTCCCCTGCAACTTCCCAGTGAGTCCCCGTATGAGATGCCCATTGGCTCTCACAAAGGAAACTCGACAACCGTCTTTGAGGAATAGTGATCTGGTCTCTTTTGTCAGCACCTGTTGGCAACCTTCCCAACCCCTGGGCTTTTACAAACTGGTGGGTGAAATCATTTACATGTCTAAGAAGCCATGTGGATAGAAGGTGCAGAACTCTTGGGCCAACCCCAGGACACTCCTTCTAATAAGTTACCTAAAAATTAAATCCAGGACAACTTTACCATCAAGGCTTGTGTGATAGTCCACGCATACAGGCTCTAAGTTCAATGTCTCGCCCAGTGTAACACCATCTCTCAGAGCAACAGGAGCCCTGAAAAAACTTCACAGTATATTAAGTACAATTAGCAGAGCAAACATCAACACCACCCGCCCAGTAAAGAAGTAATCACTCAGCCTTCATTCCAGCACCCATTAAGACTTGAACCATTTCTCAAACCAGTGATCTTTTTAAGTGATCATTATCATGAACGCCCTCCTAAATTAGGGAATCCTCATTAAGGGGTACCATAATGATATTAAACTTCAGCCTTTGCTACGAAGTGAAGGTAATAAAGCTCCCAGAGAAGTGACAGCTTCTATTTTTGATCCAAACCATAAAAATAGCTAAGCACTTTCTAATGCTTTGATAAGCTAGGCTTTCTTAAATATGCCTTTAAGAAGCATTTCCTAGAATGACAGACAATTCAGAGCTGGAAGGGACCTTTGAAAGCATATAGTTCTGCTCCCCTCATCTAACAAATGAGAACTCTGAGGCCCAGACATGTCAAATGATGTGCACAGTGTCTTACTGCTAGTTAGTTGCAGAAGTTTAACATATGTAAATATAGTCAGAAATAAACCTCATTGAGAGAAAAGCCTAAAAGCATGTGCACTTCTCCACTTTGGCCTCCTCTACAAGGCACACCAGAGAGATCCCGCTCAGTTCAAGTATGTGAACTTGACCATAACAAAGCTATTCGAGAAAGGCTCATTAGACTTAGCAAATAAAAACAAAGGTACCCATGCAAACTTGCGTTTCAAGGAACAACAAATAACTTTTTAGCATCAGCATGTCTCGTGCAATATTTTGGGCATCCTAAAAAGCATAGTTGCATTTATCTGAAATTGACGTTGACCTGAGCATCTTATCTATTATCAGACGAGACTCATTCAAGTCCTCCAGAAGATGATAACAAGAAGTCATGAGAAGTGCTCTACCTATGACATTGTGTTATGGATGTGTTAGGGCTTCCATAAGAAAGTACCACGACTGGGCCACCTTATGCAACAGAAATTTATTGTCCTCCGGTTCTGGGGGTTTGAAGTCTGAGATCGGGTGTTGACAGGGCTGGTTCCTTCTGCGGGCTCTGCCCCAGGTCTTTCCCCTGGATTCTGGTAGTTTGTTGGCAACCTTTGGTGATACAGAATCCTAATTTCTGCCTTCATGTTCCCATGGGGTTTTTCCTTTGTGCATGTCTGTACCCAGATTTTCCCTTTACATAAGGACACCAGTCTTATTGGATCAGGCCCACCCCAATGACTTCATTTTAAGTTCAATTATATCTTTAACGGCCCTATCTCCAAATAAAGTCACATTCTGAAGTAGTGGGGTAAAGACTTCACCATGTTATGAATGGATAAAGAAGATGTGGTCTATATATACGATGGAGTATTACTTGGCAATCAAAAAGAATGAAATCTTGCCATTTGCAACTACGTGGATGGAACTAGAGTGTATTATGCTAAGCGAAATTACTCAGTCAGAGAAAGACAAATATCATATGACTTCACTCATATGAGGATTTTAAGATACAAAACAGATGAACCTAAGGGAAGGGAAACAAAAATAATATAAAAACAGGGAGTGGGGACAAAACATAAGAGACTCTTAAATATGGAGAACAAATAGAGGGTTACCGGAGAGGTAACCCTCCAGGGGGAGGGGTGATGGGCTGAAAGGGTAAGCGGCATTAAGGAATCTACTCCTGAAATCATTGTTGCACTATATGCTAACTAACTTGGATGTAAATTTAAAAATAAATATATTTTTAAAAAAAGACTCTGCCATGTTTATTTGAGGGGACACTATGCAACCCACAGCACATCCTAATGAAAACTCCCTACGGCCTGTAACACTTTCAGGTACAATAATCTATTAAAGGTACAGAAGACGGTACTGAAGGCAATCACTGTTTCCTTGCTCATCACCAGTGATAATGCTCCATCTGTTTTGATGGGAAATATCTCAAAACTAAACTGGATGTTCTCCTATCTTTTATTGTCCTTCTCTGAATGTGCCCTTCTTGCTACTTATTAGCAAGCATGGAATTGTTCTTAGACTTTGCTTTTAGGTACTTTGATCCTTGGGGAGCAGGACTCCATATGAAGTTTGATTCCTCCAAAGGCCAGTGGTTTGCTTCACTTACCAAGAAAGATGACCACACAAGACTCTACCTTCTGCCTCCCCGTCTAAGCTTTCATCCTGTATGTGGGCTTGTGCCCTCTGACCCCATCAGCTTGGCGGACAGCACTGGCAATGCAAGGGGCGCGAAAGCCCTCTTGTTGAGATGACTGGCTTCCTGCTTAACGTCTGAGCTTCAAGGAGGCCACAGAATCAGGTAGTGGTAATTACCGCTTAACTAACTCCCAAGTTACTTTATGTTCCATATGAGGCCCAGGTATGTCAAATGATTTGCTCAATGTGTTACAGGTAGTTCATTGCAGAACTAGTTTAACATGTAAGAAATCTAGGGAGAAATAAACCTCTTCTGGCCAAGCAAGACTCCAAGCTAAAGACTCCTGCCCCCCATGCTGCCTGCTACTATTACCTGAGAAGTCAACGAAAAAGAGCAGGATTTACTTGACTAGAACCTAATGAAGATGGTTTCTCGGATCAGTAAGGATTTGGACAGTGACTTCCATATTCTTGAATGAATTGCAAAGTTTGCTTCAAAGATTACACCAAAAACTGTGGGTGCCACTCACGAGCAATGTTCCATCATCTAGTTTTATACAAAACAAGATGAGGGCACCTGGGTGGCTGTGTCATTAAGCATCTCACTTCGGCTCAGGTCATGATCTCAGGGTTCATGAGTTCGAGTCCCGCTTCAGGTAAGCCCTGCTTCAAGTGAGCCCTGCTTCTCTCTCTCTCTCTCTCTCTCTCTCTCTCTCTCTCTCTCTCTCCCTCTCTCTCCCTCTCTCTCCCTCTCCCTCTCCTGGGATTCTCTTTCTGCCCCTCATTCACTTGCACCCTCTCTCTCTCAAAAAAAAAAAAAATCAAAGGAAGGATCTATTATAATATGACATTATGCCCTTGATATGACATTTCACTAATGCCATTATGTTAGAAATAGAGACGGATTAACAAGATATTGTCTCTTTGAAGATGATGAAGTGATCTCAGAATAAAGAACATCAAAGTTTCAAAACCAGAAATGAATCATATTTTCTATTTTATGTTCCTACCCAAAAGAGAATCATTATTCGCAATTAATATTTTTAAGCAATCAGATTAATTCATTTTTCTCTTCATCTAACAACGTCTTCCTGCTTCATTTTCTACTTACATAGAATGTAAATGCGTACTGTAACTTCTGGGATTGTAACCTATTTAAAAGTCTCCATAACCTCAAGGATCATAAGTGGTAGAACAGGCTAAATAAAAGTGTATTGTTTTTAGCCAGAGGCCTGTGCAAAGGTATAGGAAAAAAAAGATACAATTTAACTTTTAAAAAAAGCCTAAAAGTTCCCAACAGAACAAAATTAGAATTTTATTGGCAGTAAGAAAATATGTGATTTCAAGTTCAATTTCATAAGGTGAACCTTAGAACCCTCCAACATGAGGTTGATTTAGCTGCACTGTCTAAAATTGTTTGGGCTCTGATTTTAAAGACAGTCTTTGCAAAAAGACAAAAGACCAGAAGATATGTCCAGGCCTGTGGTAGTAAGGGAACCACGATTTCTGAAATCGTTCCTTCGGTGATCCTGATTTCACCCTCACCTCATGAAATTTTAGCCATGGTTTCAGATATACAAAGCATAATACAAGATAGAATAAAAATACTTAAAATCCAATCAAGGACAATACACAATAGATTTGGGGTGCTTGAGTTGTAAAAATGGATCTGCTATATACATGTACTGCCCGTAAACATAGTCTACAATATAAAACTTTTCCAGACTTGGGAAAGGTAAGGTTAACTATGGGAAATAATGTTTTGTGATCCCTGATTGTACTCTACCAAACAGACAAAATGTATACCGAAGAGGCTGAGCACTGAGCATCTGATTAAACATCAAGCTACAGAAATCAATGTTTATTTGAAAAATGAACTGGTAGTCCACAGAGATGAAATTACTTCTAGTATCGTAATATACGATTCCTTACAATGATGTAGCTGCGGATGGCATAAGTCTTGTAGACAGTCCTTAGTGGTATCCAAAATAATTAAATGTCATTTAATGGTAGAACTTAAATGGCAAATGGGCGTAGATTTGCATAATTTAAGAAAACACGGTCGAGGTGATTACTTACTTTAATTTTAGAACTTATTTTTGATCTTTAAACAGAATAATACAATTTATAAGTATTCTTTAGGCAAAAAAAAAATACACGTCTTAAAAGGAAAAAATTGATAGTTAAGAAAACGTTGGTACGCTTTCGATTAGGTTAAAATGGGAATAAAAAAAAGGGAGTGTACCATGCCAATCCCATATTCAACCACCAGGTGGCACACTAGTGCCTTCTTTCCCCCATTCAACAGTAGAAAGAAAACACCATTGGAAGAATGGTTTCATTTTTTGTTTGCTGTTTTTTACGCTTCTATCCAAAACCAACTTAGAGTCAAAAAAAAAATATGAGTCCACAAGTGGTTCTTTCTCAGCTTTAAGATTTTTACTATCAGTGGAAGTTATTTTGCTTTGCTTTTTCATTAAGCTTTGAGCCAATAAACACAGTGATGGGCAGAAGTACCAATAAAAATAAGTCCACTGATGATTCTTTACATGAAAACAGCAACAACTGGAGAAGTGATTTTACCTTTCAGGATACTCAAGCAACGATTGCTGGTATTTAATACTCTATACTTGCACTTCATATTTGTAAAGCATATTACTACAGACTTATAAGTAATTACAAAAGTATGATCAAATAAAAGAAATCTATCCCATCTAGTTAGAATCCTGAACACTGGAAGGATATCGGTAGATTTTTACAACATTTTAAAATGACTTTTTTTGCCAAGATAGTGAATCAAAACCACCCCAATTTTTTAAATGTATCAACAGGATTCCCCATTTATGCTAATTTAGATTCGTGGATAGAGATTGTCATAATGCCTTTGGAATAGTCTTTCTTCCCTAAAAGTAACTATGTCTCTAATTTTAATTTACTGAAAAAGGGGACCCTTCTTTTGCTGAAGTATATCAAACACATTTGGGATTTACCCCCAGTTGACTAAGAACAAGCAAGCAGTACGTTAAATAGCAGTTGATACCAAATTTTCAATGGCCACTGACCAAACAGGCTGCACCCGTGGGAATTTTGCTCCCTTTGGTTCTAAAATGATCACAAGGTAGCATGAAATGCCACCAACCAGTTCTGCCACCTTGAGCAAATTATCTGAAGTCTTTATACCTTCTTTTCCTCAAGTGAAAAATTCAATACAGTAGAATATTTCGAAAGCTCCATTTCACTCATAAAACGATTCTTTGTATTTGAATCTAAAGTATAAGAAGACATTGCAAAGGAATTAAGAAAAATAGGAAAAGCTAGGAAAAATTCTTCATGCAACAAACAACCCTAACAAAGACAAGAGTGTGCAGATTGCCTCTCATTGTCTCCATCTTCTCCAATGCTTGGAATCAAGAACTCTAAATGCACAAAGAAAGAAGAAACGCTTTCGGTTTAGCATGTGTTTACTTACACAGGTCTAATTGATATTTAAGAAAAGAATTCATTAGGATCTTGCTCTAACTGCCCTCTACAGAATTTTCAGCAGTGCAGGTCTGCTCAACAGATTCCAATTCCTGGAAACCACAACTTAAGCGTCCGACACGAAAGACAGTCATGGCTTTAGATATATGTGTTATGCCTGTGTAAGATGATCCTGTAAGCACTAAACCCCTTTTCCTATAACGTGTGCTTGAATTACTCCCATAATTTAGAGCTGTATTATCTCTTCACATTTAGTTTACAAAACCAAAATAAAAATCTCTGAATTCCTCAAATTTGAGAATGATTCTATAGTATGCACGTGCTATATACAAAATCTATGCTGAGCCAACAACATAGCCATATTTTTACTTAATAGGCATATTTCTACCCCTTCCGTAATAAACTGACTACCACTTGAATTTACAAATATGTCCAAGAAATACATTTAATGGCCTAACTGTAAGAAGGTATGTTTCTTTTTTAGCATACAAAGGCTTCTTTCTCTATTGTGTGCTTCTGATGGTATTTTAAAGAAGATGTTCACAAGAGATAGGTCCTTAATTAAGACTTTAAAATGAGGGCAATAAATATATTTTATTGGTTATAATACCTTTTTCTTTATTAGAAGGATAACAGACTGCTGGTTAACTGGTCATGAAATATTAATTAAAAAGAAAAATATATGATAGAAGAAATCTCAGTTGGTGCTAACTCATTTTTTCACCTGGATTTCTTTTCTGCATAAAGTTAAAGGCAGATGGACCCAGTCATGTCACCCATAGGGAAAGACCGATTGGTCTTGCCAGTCTTGTATGTCAGCTCACCCACTGACAAAAAGCTCTGGAGCTTCTTGGCACCAATATTCAGAACCTAGAGAAAATTTCATTTGGACCTGAATCAGAAAGCATGCTCAGGACAAAACATTCACGGCAGAGTCTCCCACAGACGTGTGTATGAACATAGCAGTTATTCATGGAACACTTCAGTCCCCACCAAACAAGCAATGGGACACAACAAGGGAACTCGTTCTGCCCCAGACACCTATCATTGCTAAGTGGCACCTTCCATAGCTTATCACATTTCTCCCGGATTTTACCCACTTTCCCATACTTCAGCCTGCTGCCCTCAACCTGGCAGGGAGATAATTAAAACAGCAAACTGATAATTGTCACAGGAGTTGGGGGTGGGGAGGGGGGAGATTGGCAAAATGAGTGAAGGGGAGTAGGAGATATAGGCTTCCAGTTATGGAATGAATAAAAGGTACAGCACAGGGAATACAGTCAATGATACTGTGATAGAATTGTATGTGACAGATGGTAGCAGCACTTGTGAAGGGTGTAGCATAGGGTCCAGAGAAGTTGAATCACTGTGTTGCACACCTGAATCTAATGTAACATTGTGTGTCAACTATACTCAATTTTTTTTTTTTGACTTAAGAGAAAAAGCAGATGTTTTAGAATAAACGTAAATAGCTTAAGGGAAAGTAATCCACAAATACCACCTATGATATTTTTTAAATGGAATGGAGATAAGCTTCTTCGGGCAACTCTGATATACTCTGGTGTCATGTTGCTGGAAGGAATTCTGGGGAAGAGCCCTGACTCTCAATTGCCCAGTTCGGTGCAGGTTCGTGTGCTGATGGTCACCGTCAGAGGAAGGATTTACTTGAGGACTCTGCAGCAATCACCATGGCAACCAGAAGTCTCCAACCCATCTCAAACTTTAACGTGAATATGAGTCATCAAAGACCATCTTGCTAACAGCCAGCTTCAGATTCAACAGGTCTGGAGTGGAGTGGAGGTTTGCGGTCCTCAGACCTCACTCGGAGTAGTGAGGACTTTCTTTCCAGGAAGCTTTGAGCTGTTAGCCTTTTTCTAGTAAAGGGAAGGAAGAGCAGAGCTTAACTAAGTCCTTTAAGTTTCTGTGTTTTTTTTATGCAAACAGATTCTTGATACCTTTTTAAAATCTCATTTACAGTGTGATTATTACAATATCATTTCTGTAACAACTGATAATTTTTTAAAACGTAAAAAAAAAAATAAACAACTTTTAAAATAATTGGCAGTCCCTTGAGGCACCCTGGGTGGCTCAGTCGGTTAAGTGTCTGGCTTTGGCTCAGGTCATGATCTCACAGCTCGTGAGTTCAAGCCCCGCGTCAGGCTCTGTGATGACAGCTCAGAGCCTGGAGCCTGCTACAGATTCTGTGTCTCCCCGTCTCTCCCTGTTCCTCCCCCACTCTGTCACTCTCTCAAAAATAAATAAAAACATTAAAAATGTTTAAAAAATAATAATAAAATAATTGCCAGTCCCAAGGTGCCATTTCCCTTTGCTTTCCAGAATGTCTAATATTCATTCACTGGCTTCTCTATATTTTCAACCTTGAAAAGAACTAGAAGGCTTATTTTTTCCTTGATTAACCATTTATTTTATGTTTAAAATTATAACACAGTAAAATTGACTTTTTTTTCCTTTGGCGTACAGGTCTTTGAGTTTTAACACATGTATAGATTTGTTTAAATCCCACCACAATCCAGACACAGAACAGTTCCACGACCCCTCTTCCCTGCCCCCCCCACCCCAAAATAAAGAGTTCTATGATTTTGGTTTCCAAATTTCCACAGCTTTCTCTTTATTTCTCCCTTGGCTCCCAAATTTGTAGGCAACGTTATAAGAGTTTGGTTTTTTAATAAAAGTGAAGTGAAATTAAGTATTGTTCTGAGAAACTTTCCAGAAAATTCACACTTGAAGTATCAGGAGACCCTAGAGGGTTGAAATTCTGAGGTTCAGAACCGCTGCGATAAAATGATGGAAGTCGTGAATTCTGGCTGGAGACAACACATCCTCCTGGTCTGAGCTCTCAGGTGAGCCTCCACTTGGCCTTTCCTCTCTACCCCGGGCTCTTTCGTGACCTGCCACTTTGGGAATGGATCACACCCCCAGAGACAAGAAGGGCCACACCCCTGCCATAAGCCCGGCCCCAGGTATCTCTGCCTGCCTGTAACTGCTCTGTCCGCCATTGGTCACAGGGTGTTGCCCATGGACCTTCCTGCGATAGGAGATTTCTCCACAATGTTCTCTTTATTGTATTGCCAGAGTCAACCCAGGAGAGGGTGCAGGCTGCCTCAGAGCCCGCAGCAAGCTGTCAGTGCTGATCCTCTAGGCTGGAGGTATAGCACCCCACTGCATGGGGAGAGCCCCAAAATAGGTCACTGACAGAAGGCGGGAATGAGTTAGGTCATTTATTCTGTTTCAGCTTGTAGATCAATGGAAACCATTGAATCTATACCCCCCAAAAAGTTTCAAATCACGGGAAAGATCTCAGATTCTTCAATGATTCACATTAACAACTATAGGTAAAAGAATAAACCTTCAGGAAATGACAGAACTGCTTTAATTTGGGGGCTGTTTCCAGCCCCTGTATACTTTTAACTCCATTCCTGCCTCAAAACAAAGAGGTCTTGCAATACTGCCTTTGATTTATGGAAAGAAAAAAAGACGATATTACTGAAAAGACCCATTACTCCTGTGCCTCGTCATGTAGTTCAATGTTAAGTACTCTACAAAACTGAATCCTTGGTGGAATGCAATTCTGTAATTCAATCGAGAGATCTTGCTAATGTCCCAGTCTGCAGGAACATAGCTTAAGGGTTTTAGGTTTAGCAGGAAACCTTGCAAACCAGAGACGGAATTACAGCCTGCGTCTTCAATCAGGGATGAGGGAAGGTTGTTGGCAATGTAATATTAAACAATTATTAAGATTTTTAACAGGAAGTAAAAGAATGATAAAGCTAAGATAGTCTCAATCAGGTATTGGGGCTTAGAAAGTAAAGGATGAAGACAAGACGCCAGATGGACAATACATGGATAATTGTTGGCGTTGGATGATTAGTAAGTGAGCACTGAGTTGATCAATTCTATTTCAGCATATATTTTAAGATGTCCATAATAAAAAGTTAAAAAAAAAAAAAAAAAAGATGCCACCCAAAGTATTATGACGGGAAAATAACGTTTTTGGAAATTCACAGAATCTGTAGATGCTTCTCATTTTATGTATTACATGTAAATATGAATAAATATTATTTGATAACTTCTGCAGGATTATGGATCAATTGCCCATGTAAACGGAAATAGTGTAAACATAGGAGTAAGGTACTTTCTCTGTGCACTAAAGGAGCTCTTTTGTATAATAAATTCTGTGGGGTTCTGTGGGGTTGTGTCATCATATATTATTCATACATACACCCCCACAAACACCCACACCCACACCGCCCCCCCCCACACACACACACTATTATATATATATAGTCAGGCACTTCCAAATGGAAAATTAAGATTGTAGGAACACCGGTTATTTATGTCACAAAACAGTCCTTGTACTATTTTCTTTAAACATTGGTGCATAACAATAATATGACTCAAGAACTTCTATTTACGTAACAAATTGTTTCTAACCTGTAACTATGATTATACTCATTTAGGAAGCATTTGAAAATACTTACTCGCTGGCTCTAACCAGTCACGATTAATCAAGTTGATTAATCAATTAATCATATTCTCTAAATTTTTATTTTTTTAAAAATTTTTTTTTTCAACATTTATTTATTTTTGGGACAGAGAGAGACAGAGCATGAACGGGGGAGGGGCAGAGAGAGAGGGAGACACAGAATCGGAAACAGGCTCCAGGCTCTGAGCCATCAGCCCAGAGCCTGACGCGGGGCTCGAACTCACGGACCGCGAGATCGTGACCTGGCTGAAGTCGGACGCTTAACCGACTGCGCCACCCAGGCGCCCCTCTCTAAATTTTTAAATTGAGGATTACTAGCCTGCTACTCAGGAACACAGCTAAGGCATAAGGTGAGAAAATGTCTTCAAAACCAACATTACTATATTGTTTAGATAACCTCAAATATCCATGCTAAGTAGAGAAATGTTTGCTGTGGATAAATTAAATTATAGTGGAAGTCATGGTACGCTCAACGTTAAATAGAACAAAAGGAAGTAATGTGCCGAGCTGTGATAGTTGACCAGTTGGCCAATGGTGGATCCGTGATCAGTGATAGCTTGAGAATCTGTTAGTACAACAGGCAGATAAGAGAAGTAAAGACATAGTAAAGAGCTCCAGGACCAAGCTATCCTAACAGACATGGGAAAATTCACCCTTCCCATTGTACTTTCTGCTAGCAACAACTCTAAGATACTCTCTACCAGAGACTTTTCTAACTTTCTTCCAGGGAATCTCTTGCCCTACAGACCTGGGTTTGTTGGGATTTGCATAGCTTGTTGGTTTTGTTTGTCAATCTCAGATGAGATAGTCTTTCATTTTCTCTGTCCTCAGCTGAAAACTCTTATTTGGATGAAGGTGCTTCTTATGCTCAAGGATGTTTGTTACCAAACCACCAGTGTCAGCTGCCACATGGTGTCAGAAGGGAAGACAAGGCACGCTGGCTTTGGACTAGCCTGAATCCAGTTGCAACCAAGTCAAAAAAATAAATAATAATAATAATAGTACTATTAGCTCATCTCTATTCCATTAAGGCTTCTGGGAATCAGTTTTTTCCTTAGAATGGGAAAGCCTCAAATTCAGAAATGATCATGTATGTACCGTATCATTACAGCTAAATTCAAGAAGTCCTTGCTGGAACAGTTTAGCGTATAGTAACTTCTTTGATCCTTACAAATACAATTTATTGGATCCTGTTATACAGGGAGGACATAAATTATCCATATTTTACATATGATCAAACTGAGGCTCAAAGAGCTTGTGGCTTACTCACTCTCAGGTTGCCTGTCAGAGCCCAGAGAAACCTGATTTTATGATTTCCAATCTAGTGCCTGTGCCGCCAGGAGACAGCTGCCCTCTACAGTCACTAATCAACACATACGTGTATTGAGCAAAGCATTACACTGGATGCTATGGAACAGACAGGAACAAAAGGTCCCTGTCTTGCAACAGCTTGAGATCTAATTGGAAGAATAAGACATTTCATTTTTGTGAACAAAATGAAAAATAACTATAATACCAGTATGAAATGTTAGAAAATAGATCATGAAAGACAGTACAGGCAATGAAAGCTACAGGACCTGGTGACTCAAACTGAGCAAGAGAGAAGTTTCTTTCAACAGATATTTGTCCACAAGTATTTATTGAGCACCTACTATGTGTCCGGGACTTTTCTCCAAGGTCAAAGACTTTGTACTTTTGTCACCCAAGCTCTCGCAGCATGTGGAGACTCTGGGTGGGAGAGATACTAAAAATACACACACACACAGGTGCCTTTTGGGGGCCCATGGGGTGCAGAGTTAATAGGAGCCTTCCATGGACAGTGAACAGTGCTGGGGTTGGGACCCAGAACATCATGCCGAATTCAACATGGCCAGATGTCTCTTTCATGCCCCTACCTCATTCCTCTCTTGTCAAGCAATCTGTACCTTGATAAAACCACTGATAAAACATTCATGGGACGAGATTAGGTTTTAAAACCTACCTAATGTACCATGAAATGTGTAGTGTTGGCTCCAGCAATCAAAGAAGCCCTGTGGACCCGCTCTGCTTTGTAGCCATGTTGACCTATCAAGCTCCGGAGCCATATTCTTCTGGTTTTTGTCCTTTCAAGTTGCCGAGGGAAAAGAAATCTCTGCGCAGCTCCGTCTGGCTTGTCTGTCTTCCCAGTTACCTGACCACACACACATCCTTTATTTTTCTGCTTTGCTGGAGTGGTTTCTTCCACATTTCAATCGAAGCCTGCTCCCAACCAGAACAGCTGAGGAGGTGATGCCAGAAAGGATTTGAGAGTACCATTTTTAAGAGGAGCTGTGTTTATTAAGTAAAATATGTTTTATTCTCTTTGTTTCTCAGTGATGATAACCGCAACAGGGAAAGTTGCATGCTTAACACTGGGCCCTGAGCTGGCCATGAGTGGTTTTTAATTGAATTGAATTTAATTTAATTTAACCAATTCATTAATATAATGAAGCAACTCCTGCCTGCCTACTATGTGCCATGAATGCATCAGGAAAAAGAACTGATTTTTTATATTCTACCATAATTTTTCGTGGTGATTACTACTAGACCCATTTAAGTAGATGACAAAGATTGAAGGAAGTTGATATTTGACTTAGACACCATTATCGCATTTTATATTTACCTCCCACCACCCCAACATAGACCTTCTGTTCTGTCAGGCCAGTGTCCTTGCACATGGCTCCCTCAAACCCTCTGTCCTGGGGTCCATCACCCTGGCTTGGAATGTCCTCACACATGCTTATTCATACCCCACGTATCCTTTATGGCCAGGTCAATCCTCAAATCCTATTAATGTTTTCTTGACCGCTCAGTCCTCTTAATTTCTCCCTCTCCCCTGAAATCTCTTCTACAGCAGTCATAGGTGTAACCTCTCTCTTCTCTTCAAAAGATCATATGCAGGAACTGTGATGGCTGGTGCCATACACCATGTTTGGTACCGTTCACGGTGTTGTGCACACACTGGGTACTCAATAAATACTTGACCAAGTGACTGATTGGCTGTAAACCAATCAGTCTCCCGTACTGTTAGAAGACCTACAAAGAAAAAGTAGGTCTTACCAATGCATATATTTCCATAAATCTATTTTTTATTCTCACGTTAGAAGATGGTAATTTAATCTATCTCATTTTTGCACTCTACCCTTTGGCACGCTTTCTTGAAGAGTCTCTGTTCCAAATGACATTCTCTTCTTTCTTCGGTCCCTTTTTTTACCCCACCGGCAAAAATGTTACCATTTTCATTTCCTGAGCCAAATGCAAAACCTAAACGTGGTGATTCCAATTAATTATATCCCAATTTGGTTGTTCTCACTAACCAAATCAAGGAGTCTCCATCCAGCAACTGAAAGCTGGTCAGAGTCTTGAAATCCACCGAACAGATATGCAACTTCTTATACTGTCCAATTCCTGGTATTATCTTAGCTACAATCAGAGCCCAGTTGCCTTTGTTCCCTTAGAAATTATCGGCTGCCACCTATCAGATCCGTTACTGTGTACACAGGGCTAGGTACACCCAGGATCTGGAAGATTTCTGCAAGCCACTCTTTGTGTAGCATAACTATACATGATTTTAAAGATCTTAACCCACCTCTCGTTCTCCCTGCCCCCCAGAACTAATCTATATGCTAATTTGCACTTGATAATGCCGTCCCATAATATGGTAATTGCTGTAATGTTTTCTAGGGAGAAAAAAAAAAAGTAGAAATTGAGCCATGGCTTCATCTCTGAAGTCTGCATTCATGAGACCCTCTACACAAAGAGCAAGTTATAAAGCACATCAGTGGGTTTGCCACATTGAGGTCAAAGTGAAATCGCTCTGGAAAAACTGGAAATATTCTCCTGGGCTACACTATTTTGAAATGATCCCCAGAAGCACGATGTGTACCGGGAGGCAGTGAGCTATAGCCTATTGTAGATGAGTTAAAAATGGTTGCGTTCCCCCACCAAAGAGGGCTTCTAGATTTGCAAGAAAGTCTGAAACCCCTGACTTAACACTTCATCCTCCGAAAGATGGCCAAGGCTTCCAGGCTCCCAGCTTCTCCACATAACCTTTATGTGCACATAGTCTTGCCCTATTACCCTACATGTGCCCTCCAATGCTATTAAGATATCAAATGCAGAAATGACAACAAGAGAGCCCTAATTAAACAGCAGCAGCCAAGGCCCTCGAAGGAACAGCCTGAACCCAAACAAGAGGAGCTCGGGGCTGGAAAGGGGGGAGAAAAGACAATGGGGGCTTTGAAGTCAGCTGGGTGTAAAGCAATGGGTTTGTTTTGTGTATTTAAAGGGCCAGATGACAGAAAGGGCTCCCAGTGCTGTCGGGCCAGAGACCAAGCTCAGGATTCACCAAGACCGAAGGGGTAATAACACTCACTGAGTCCTGTGACCAGAATCAAATTGTAATTGGCCTCGGAGATCACTTATGGCAATCAGGGAAGTAATATGCTTCTGAATAATTATGAATAATTAGGCACATTTATGAATAATTACACTGATAATAACTATCTAACTCATTCCATTTTAAAATTGTAATTCAGTCATTATGCACTGGGTAGTGATTCCCTTCATCCTGATTTCTGCATATTCATGGCCTAATCCATCTGCCAATCTTACGGGGACTGGGTCAAGACCCTTACAGCAACGTCCAGGTCCTGGACTCACCCTGGGGACAAGGAAACATACTGATGCTCAGAGTCAGCGCTTCATATCCTCCTTGATAGACTTGAGAGGACTCTGGACAGTAGAAAACAGCAGAAAGAACATGAAGAACTATTTTCCTAAAACATTGGAGCTTTGCCAACCTGTGACTCATTTCTCAATATGCAAGTGACTTAAAGTACCGTCCAGGAGCTCGTTGCTGTGTTCAATACTGCTGGTAAAAAAGAAGCTGTTTCCATGTGTCATTGAGAAGAATACCAGTACGTTGTACAAGAGCTGTCTTTTAAGAGCGTCTTCTGATCACGGTACCAGGCCGCTTAGAAAATCAGAAGTTCCAACTTGAAGAGAAAGTCTTAAAATAATGTGCACTTCTTCAGGCTTCAAAACAAAACGCACCCTTGTCTTATTGCCAAATGCTTTTCTTCTTCATATTCTGTCTTTCCTTTTTCTTCCTCTTCCTCCCTTGTCTCTCTCTCTGTCTATCTCTCTGTCTCTGTCTCTGTCTCCCTCTCTCTCCCCCATTACCAGCTTCTCCACCACCTCTGCATCCCTTTCTGTTCAAGTCCTAACATGGACAATCATAAAAGTAAAGTTATATTTTCCTGATTCCAAAAGTAGTAACTGCTCACTTGGAAATTTGGAGAGTGTCGGGGGGAGAAATAAACAAAGAAATTTTAAAAAATCAATAATCTCAGCACCTGAGAGAACCAATATTAACTTGATATGCTAAGGCTTCTTACATATTTGTACACCACCAAAATTATATTACAAAATTAAGTTTGCATCCTGACATTTTCTTTAACATTTTCCATATTATTAAAATAATAATTGTCCATATTCATAAGTCATGAGCGTTTTCCATATTATTAAACTCATGTTTAAAAGTTGCATGTTTGGGTGGCGCCTGGGTGGCTCAGGCAGTTAAGCGTCTGACTTTAACTCAGGTCATGATCTCACGGTTCGTGAATTTGAGCCCCGCATCAGGCAGCTCAGAGCCTGGAGCCTGTTTCCAATTCTGTGTCTCCCTCTCTCTCTGTCCCTCCCCCACTCATGCTCTATCTCTCTCTGTCTCTCAAAAATAAATAAACATTAAAAAATTTTTTTTAAAAAGTTGCATGTTTGGGGCGTCTGGGTGACTCAGTCGGTTGAGTGTCCAATTTCGGCTCAGGTCGTGATGTCTCACTCAGTCTGTGAGTACGAGCCCCACGTTGGGCTCTGTGCTGACAGCTCAGAGCCTGGAGCCTGCTTCGGATTCTGTGTCTCCCTCCCTCTCTGTCCCTCGCCTGTTTGTTCTCTGTCTCTCTCAGTTTC
Organism: Puma concolor; assembly: GCF_028749965.1. Taxonomy (NCBI): domain Eukaryota; kingdom Metazoa; phylum Chordata; class Mammalia; order Carnivora; family Felidae; genus Puma; species Puma concolor. The sequence goes on from NC_141671.1 coordinate 20,728,624, forward strand.
TCAAAAACAAATAAATGTTAAAAAAAAATTTTTTTTAAGTTGCAAATTTGATATGGCCAAATGATAGCACATGAAAGTGTGCATGACAATCATTTACTGAAATTTAGGGTACCTGTGTTTCCCATTTTGCCATATTATCCTGTGGGGCAGTTTTCTTTTGTTCTTATTTATTACCCTATTATTTCCATGTTTCTTTCTCTTTCTTTTAAACTAAGACTTGACCTGGGCATAGGAAGTATGCTGCCCCAGAAACAAATAAGACTAGGGAATAATGTAACTGGGTTAGTACCTGGGCAGGCTTACAACATACAATCTCTTTAGGTATGAACAACATTAATATCCTGCAGTGTAATCCTTTTGATGCAGAATTAAGCCATACCAGGATCCCATCTTGAATCCAAACCAAGGCGGCTCAGTAACTGAAACACATTATGATACACTCTTCCCTAAGACTTGATTGCTGAAAAATCAAGGCACAAATGGTATTTTATTGAGATGCTGGAAGAGTAGTTTCCAAGGCTTCTGAGGCATCAGAATTACCTAGAGACCCTTTTAAAATATCTTTCTGGCGTTCACCAGTTGATATTTTGATTCCACAAAATCCAGAGTAAACATCAAGCTGGGAAGAGAAGCAGGCAGCCAATGATAAAATTCAGCATGGCATTCCAAGAACCCCAGGACTTTGCTGTAGAAGGAAGGTGGTTCATGAGCACGTGGGTCTCATAGTCAGATGGACATTTGAGAAAGAGGACTCTGACTCCAGTGCAAGTGAACAAAATAAATTGAGTGGTTGTGGGATCAGGCATGAGGGGAAAGAAGTCACTGAATGAGTTTGGCTATAGAGGCAACCCGGATATCTGGTCAACCAGCAATAAGAACATGAACTGAGTTAGGGCACTGTGGATAGGAAGGCAGAGAAGTAAACCATATGTGGTAGAATTAATAAGATCATGTCAGTGTCAGATGTGACAACTGAAAGACAAATCTAAGTTGACTCCCAATTATCTAATTTGGAATAACACAGTGGGAGGGGAAGCAGCCAGTAGGTTTGTTGTGAAGGCCATGATGAATTCACCTGGAAACCATGAGTTATCAAAGAAAAAGGAAAACACTGTTCAAAAATAATCACTTTCTGGAGGAAGATGGCGGCGTAGGAGGACGCTGGGCTCACCGCGCGTCCTGCTGATCACTTAGATTCCACCTACACCTGCCTAAATAACCCAGAAAACCACCAGAGGATTAGCAGAACGGAGTCGCCGGAGCCAAGCACAGACGAGAGGCCCACGGAAGAGGGTAGGAAGGGCGGCGAGGCGGTGCGCGCTCCACGGACTGGTGGGAGGGAGCCGGGGCGGAGGGGCGGCTCGCCGGCCAAGCAGAGCCCCCGAGTCTGGCTTGCAAAAAGCGGAGGGGCCTGACGGACTGTGTTCCGACAGCAAGCGCGACTTAGCGTCTGGGGAGACATAAGTTAACAGCTCTGCTCAGAAAGCGGGAAGGCTGGAGGACAAAGGGAAGGAGAGCTGCTGAGCCCCCGGATGACAGAGCTCAGTTTGGTGGGGAACAAAGGCGCTCGCCAGCGCCATCTCCCCCGCCCATCCCCCAGCCAAAATCCCAAAGAGAACCAGTTCCTGCCAGGGAACTTGCTCCGCGCGCAAACACCCAACTCTGCGCTTCTGCGGAGCCAAACCTCCGGCAGCGGATCTGACTCCCTCTTGCTGCCACAGGGCCCCTCCTGAAGTGGATCACCTAAGGAGAAGCAAGCTAAGCCTGCCCCTCCTGCCCCTGTGCACCTTGCCTACCCACCCCAGCTAAGACGCCAGATCCCCAGCATCACAAGCCTGGCAGTGTGCAAGTAGCCCAGACAGGCCACCCCACCCCACAGTGAATCCCGCCCCTAGGAGAGGGGAAGAGAAGGCACGCACCAGTCTGACTGTGGCCCCAGTGGTGGGCTCGGGGCAGACATCAGGTCTGACTGCGGCTCCGCCCACCAACTCCAGTTATACACCACAGCACAGGGGAAGTGCCCTGCAGGTCCTCACCACGCCAGGGACTATCCAAAATGACCAAGCGGAAGAATTCCCCTCAGAAGAATCTCCAGGAAATAACAACAGCTAATGAGCTGATCAAAAAGGATTTAAATAATATAACAGAAAGTGAATTTAGAATAATAGTCATAAAATTAATCGCTGGGCTTGAAAACAGTATAGCTGACAGCAGAGAATCTCTTGCTACAGAGATCAAGGGACTAAGGAACAGTCACGAGGAGCTGAAAAACGCTTTAAACGAAATGCATAACAAAATGGAAACCACCACGGCTCGGATTGAAGAGGCAGAGGAGAGAATAGGTGAACTAGAAGATAAAGTTATGGAAAAAGAGGAAGCTGAGAAAAAGAGGGATAAAAAAATCCAGGAATACGAGGGGAAAATTAGAGAACTAAGTGATACACTAAAAAGAAATAATATACGCATCATTGGTATCCCAGAGGAGGAAGAGAGAGGGAAAGGTGCTGAAGGGGTACTTGAAGAAATAATAGCTGAGAACTTCCCTGAAGTGGGGAAGGAAAAAGGCATTGAAATCCAAGAGGCACAGAGAACTCCCTTCAGACGTAACTTGAATCGATCTTCTGCACGACATATCATAGTGAAACTGGCAAAATACAAGGATAAAGAGAAAATTCTGAAAGCAGCAAGGGGTAAACGTGCCCTCACATATAAAGGGAGACCTATAAGACTCGTGACTGATCTCTCTTTTGAAACTTGGCAGGCCAGAAAGAATTGGCACGAGATTTTCAGTGTGCTAGACAGAAAAAATATGCAGCCGAGAATCCTTTATCCAGCAAGTCTGTCATTTAGAATAGAAGGAGAGATTGGGGCGCCTGGGTGGCGCAGTCGGTTAAGCGTCCGACTTCAGCCAGGTCACGATCTTGCGGTCCGTGAGTTCGAGCCCCGCGTCAGGCTCTGGGCTGATGGCTCAGAGCCTGGAGCCTGTTTCCGATTCTGTGTCTCCCTCTCTCTCTGCCCCTCCCCCGTTCATGCTCTGTCTCTCTCTGTCCCAAAAATAAATAAACGTTGAAAAAAAAAAATTTAAAAAAAAAAAAAAAAAAAAAAAAAAAAAAAAGAATAGAAGGAGAGATAAAGGTCTTCCCAAACAAACAAAAACTGAAGGAATTTGTCACCACTAAACCAGCCCTACAAGAGATCCTAAGGGGGACCCTGTGAGACAAAGTACCAGAGACATCACTACAAGCATAAAACATACAGACATCACAATGACTCTAAACCCATATCTTTCTATAATAACACTGAATGTAAATGGACTAAATGCGCCAACCAAAAGACATAGGGTATCAGAATGGATAAAAAAACAAGACCCATCTATTTGCTGTCTACAAGAGACTCATTTTAGACCTGAGGACACCTTTAGATTGAGAGTGAGGGGATGGAGAACTATTTATCATGCTACTGGAAGCCAAAAGAAAGCTGGAGTAGCCATCCTTATATCAGACAAACTAGACTTTAAATTAAAGGCTGTAACAAGAGATGAAGAAGGACATTATATAATAGTGACAGGGTCTATCCATCAGGAAGAGCTAACAATTATAAATGTCTATGCGCCGAATACCGGAGCGCCCAAATATATAAAACAATTACTCATAAACACAAGCAACCTTATTGATAAGAATGTGGTAATTGCAGGGGACTTTAACACCCCACTTACAGAAATGGATAGATCATCTAGACACACGATCAATAACGAAACAAGGGCCCTGAATGAGACATTGGATCAGATGGACTTGACAGATATATTTAGAACTCTGCATCCCAAAGCAACAGAATATACTTTCTTCTCGAATGCACATGGAACATTCTCCAAGATAGATCATATACTGGGTCACAAAACAGCCCTTCATAAGTTTACAAGAATTGAAATCATACCATGCATACTTTCAGACCACAACGCTATGAAGCTTGAAATCAACCACAGAAAAAAGTCTGGAAAACCTCCAAAAGCATGGAGGTTAAAGAACACCCTACTAACGAATGAGTGGGTCAACCAGGCAATTAGAGAAGAAATTAAAAAATATATGGAAACAAACGAAAATGAAAATACAACAATCCAAACGCTTTGGGACGCAGCGAAGGCAGTCCTGAGAGGAAAATACATTGCAATCCAGGCCTATCTCAAGAAACAAGAAAAATCCCAAATACAAAATCTAACAGCACACCTAAAGGAAATAGAAGCAGAACAGCAAAGGCAGCCTAAACCCAGCAGAAGAAGAGAAATAATAAAGATCAGAGCAGAAATAAACAATATAGAATCTAAAAAAACTGTAGAGCAGATCAATGAAACCAAGAGTTGGTTTTTTGAAAAAATAAACAAAATTGACAAACCTCTAGCCAGGCTTCTCAAAAAGAAAAGGGAGATGACCCAAATAGATAAAATCATGAATGAAAATGGAATGATTACAACCAATCCCTCAGAGATACAAACAATTATCAGGGAATACTATGAAAAATTATATGCCAACAAATTGGACAACCTAGAAGAAATGGACAAATTCCTGAACACCCACACTCTTCCAAAACTCAATCAGGAGGAAATAGAAAGCTTGAACAGACCCATCACCAGCGAAGAAATTGAATCGGTTATCAAAAATCTCCCAACAAATAAGAGTCCAGGACCAGATGGCTTCCCAGGGGAGTTCTACCAGACGTTTAAAGCAGAGATAATACCTATCCTTCTCAAGCTATTCCAAGAAATAGAAAGGGAAGGAAAACTTCCAGACTCATTCTATGAAGCCAGTATGACTTTGATTCCTAAACCAGACAGAGACCCAGTAAAAAAAGAGAACTACCGGCCAATATCCCTGATGAATATGGATGCAAAAATTCTCAATAAGATACTAGCAAATCGAATTCAACGGCATATAAAAAGAATTATTCACCATGATCAAGTGGGATTCATTCCTGGGATGCAGGGCTGGTTCAACATTCGCAAATCAATCAACGTGATACATCACATTAACAAAAAAAAAGAGAAGAACCATATGATCCTGTCAATCGATGCAGAAAAGGCCTTTGACAAAATCCAGCACCCTTTCTTAATAAAAACTCTTGAGAAAGTCGGGATAGAAGGAACATACTTAAAGATCATAAAAGCCATTTATGAAAAGCCCACAGCTAACATCATCCTCAACGGGGAAAAACTGAGAGCTTTTTCCCTGAGATCAGGAACACGACAGGGATGCCCACTCTCACCGCTGTTGTTTAACATAGTGCTGGAAGTTCTAGCATCAGCAATCAGACAACAAAAGGAAATCAAAGGCGTCAAAATTGGCAAAGATGAAGTCAAGCTTTCGCTCTTTGCAGATGACATGATATTATACATGGAAAATCCGATAGACTCCACCAAAAGTCTGCTAGAACTGATACATGAATTCAGCAAAGTTGCAGGATACAAAATCAATGTACAGAAATCAGTTGCATTCTTATACACTAACAATGAAGCAACAGAAAGACAAATAAAGAAACTGATCCCATTCACAATTGCACCAAGAAGCATAAAATACCTAGGAATCAATCTAACCAAAGATGTAAAGGATCTGTATGCTGAAAACTATAGAAAGCTTATGAAGGTAATTGAAGAAGATTTAAAGAAATGGAAAGACATTCCCTGCTCATGGATTGGAAGAATAAATATTGTCAAAATGTCAATACTACCCAAAGCTATCTACACATTCAATGCAATCCCAATCAAAATTGCACCAGCATTCTTCTCGAAACTAGAACAAGCAATCCTAAAATTCATATGGAACCACAAAAGGCCCCGAATAGCCAAAGTAATTTTGAAGAAGAAGACCAAAGCAGGAGGCATCACAATCCCAGACTTTAGCCTCTACTACAAAGCTGTCATCATCAAGACAGCATGGTATTGGCACCAAAACAGACACATAGACCAATGGAATAGAATAGAAACCCCGGAACTAGACCCACAAACGTACGGCCAACTCATCTTTGACAAAGCAGGAAAGAACATCCAATGGAAAAAAGACAGTCTCTTCAACAAATGGTGCTGGGAGAACTGGACAGCAACATGCAGAAGGTTGAAACTAGACCACTTTCTCACACCATTCACAAAAATAAACTCAAACTGGATAAAGGACCTGAATGTGAGACAGGAAACCATCAAAACCTTAGAGGAGAAAGCAGGAAAAGACCTCTCTGACCTCAGCCGTAGCAATCTCTTACTCGACACATCCCCAAAGGCAAGGGAATTAAAAGCAAAAGTGAATTACTGGGACCTTATGAAGATAAAAAGCTTCTGCACGGCAAAGGAAACAACCAACAAAACTAAAAGGCAACCAACGGAATGGGAAAAGATATTTGCAAATGACATATCGGACAAAGGGCTAGTATCCAAAATCTATAAAGAGCTCACCAAACTCCACACCCGAAAAGCAAATAACCCAGTGAAGAAATGGGCAGAAAACATGAATAGACACTTCTCTAAAGAAGACATCCGGATGGCCAACAGGCACATGAAAAGATGTTCAGCGTCGCTCCTTATCAGGGAAATACAAATCAAAACCACACTCAGATATCACCTCACGCCAGTCAGAGTGGCCAAAATGAACAAATCAGGAGACTATAGATGCTGGAGAGGATGTGGAGAAACGGGAACCCTCTTGCACTGTTGGTGGGAATGCAAATTGGTGCAGCCGCTCTGGAAAGCAGTGTGGAGGTTCCTCAGAAAATTAAAAATAGACCTACCCTATGACCCAGCAATAGCACTGCTAGGAATTTATCCAAGGGACACAGGAGTACTGATGCATAGGGGCACTTGTACCCCAATGTTCATAGCAGCACTCTCAACAATAGCCAAATTATGGAAAGAGCCTAAATGTCCATCAACTGATGAATGGATAAAGAAATTGTGGTTTATATACACAATGGAGTACTACGTGGCAATGAGAAAAAATGAAATATGGCCTTTTGTAGCAACGTGGATGGAACTGGAGAGTGTGATGCTAAGTGAAATAAGCCATACAGAGAAAGACAGATACCATATGGTTTCACTCTTATGTGGATCCTGAGAAACTTAAGAAAAACCCATGGGGGAGGGGAACAAAAAAAAAAAAAAAAAAAAGAGGTTAGAGTGGGAGAGAGCCAAAGCATAAGAGACTGTTGAGAACTGAGAACAAACTAAGGGTCGATGGGGGGTGGGAGGGAGGAGAGGGTGGGTGATGGGTACTGAGGAGGGCACCTTTTGGGATGAGCACTGGGTGTTGTATGGAAACCAATTTGACAATAAATTTCATATATAAATAAAAAAAAATAAAATAAAAAAAAAAATAATCACTTTCTGAAATTGTCGTTTGGATTTTTTTTAATATAATTTACTGTCAAGTTAGCTAACATACAGTGTATACATTGTGCTCTGGTTTCGGGGGTAGATACCCATGGTTCATTGCTTACATACAACGCCCAGTGCTCATCCCAACAAGTGCCCTCCTCAATGCCCATCACCCATTTCCCCCTCTCACCCGCCCCCCTATCAACCCTCAGTTTGTTCTCTGTATTTAAGAGTCTCTTATGGGTTTGCCTCCCTCTCTGTTTGAAAGTTTTGTTTTTCAAAATATAAATATTTCTATTATTACGCAGTGTGATAGCACTCCAGTGAGTATAAAGCCTTCTTAGGTGGCCAGCCTTTCACGGAGAAGCCAACAGAAGAGCTCTCGTGAGACAGATACTTGGCATCACCTGTTACTCTATGATCTGGAGAGAAGTGCTCCAATAATTCTTCACTTTGTCTCCCCAGCTAACTTGGGGACAAAAAAAGCCACACATATAATTCAATCATACCTCAGTTGTAGATCTTTGTGAGTTCTCTTCCCTGGTATGGTCAGACACCAGTAGTTCCTTGCATCAGGCAGCTCTAAAGAGATTTGATGCCCTGGTCTCTGTGTCCCAGCAGGATTTCTTGTACACTTTGAGGAAAGTTAACATCCAGAAGAATTTACCAGAAATTCTAGGAATAAAAGTTAAAAAAAAAAAATGCCCCGTGGTATATATTAATCCAAGAGTTGGAGGAATCAAATATTTTGCTTAGAGTTTATGGGCAGACTACCTGTAGAAAGGATGAACCCATTTTTTTTTGGTTTTGGTTTCATCTGAACATTTTATCTCCAAGGTACTGGGCTAGCTTCCTATTCTAAAAAAGAAGACACCGATATTTCAAAAGCAACAAGAGCAAATCCAAGGGGTATTTTTCAGTGGAAAAACTGTATCTTTACTGTAGTATCTTTTCTAGGTGGAGTAAATAGAAGGGAATAAGAAATATGTCTTGATATCATAAATCCATTAAAAATCCTGGTTTCTGGAGATAATTAACAACACAGGAAAAGGCACAAAAGCAAACTACAAAGTTGGGTATTCACTACGATTGTAACTACATTTTTAAAGTGTAAAAGAAAGAATGGAAAGAAACACAGCAAAATATGAACAAGAAATCTGTTACCTTCGGGAAAGTACATTTTTTTGTCTATTTTGCATCTTTTTTTTACAATATGGTCATGTCAAATAAACGACAGTAACCCCAGCAACTAAACAAACTGTGCTCTGGCCAAAGGAAGAGAAATTAGGAGTTGGGGGTGGGGGGAGGGTGGAACCCAGAGAGGTCAATGTTCTTACACAAGGTCATACTATACATCAGTTGAAAGAGCTAAAAACAGAGCATATAAGTAGTGGTAAGAATCACACACTCTCTTGGCCCAGCAGTGAGAAAAATGAGGCCCAACCAGGACGGAATCAGGGTTCCTAACTCAACTACCACCTTGAATGAAGGTCCTGCTTGGAAAAGCAGAAATGTGTGCCCTTTTGGGCAGTAGCTCCTGAACCGGCCCATGAGTGTATAGAGGTCCAGCCATAAAAACAGAGGGATTTCTCTCCTTAGCAAAGGGGGCTGTACCCACGGTGTGAGCTGTCACCAAACACCATCAACATCTTGAAAACAGCTTGAGTTTGATGTCTCAGGGAGCTTCCTTATCCTCCCTCCCTTCTCATCTCCCTTCCCCCCCAGAACAAAGAAGCCATTATCTTTTTGGTTTTCTGAATGAGGTATTTGGATAATGATTCCACTGCCTACCCAGCCTCTTCCCCCACTGCCCTGCTGCCAGCTAAATTCCTATGATTGATGCGGGCAATACTTTGAAATTTTGAGATGTGGGGGGCTGGAGGGGAGAGGGCAGGGAACACCATGGTCAGGAGAGAGGCAGGAGGGGATGCTGCTGACATGCCAGGGACATTAGAACATGTCAGGGCCAGTAAATGATTCATTGAGGTAATAATGATAAACATTTGTCTCTGAGCATATATGTGCATTTTACCTAACAGTTTCAAGCATCCAGAAGTGAAGAGAGGCTTGGAATAAATCAAAGGAACAGGCCCTAAATGGGAATCCCTAAGGAACAGGATCTGAATTGTAAATGACTGCCAGAATTTCACACATCAAATTACAATAAACGGAATGATATTTTAAGCAGCTCAGTACTTAAAGGGTACTGTATGGAGTCCTGAGGATTTTCTTCTACGTTAAGATTTCTCTGTGTTGCCAGTTGGAGCTTTGCATGTCTCTCACTCACTGGGGCACTGCCATTGTGGATTCAGCTAAGGAAAGATTTTCCACCCGGAAACCACGTGGGTGACAAACTCAGTCACAGTGGCCCAGGCCTCCCGGTGCCCCAGCTTCCCTTGCCTTGTGGCCAGTGCCTTTGCTACCCAAGGAACCCAAAACTTGTATTCCCAGAGAGTTTTATCGAGAAACAGCCAATCAAACCAACTCTGAGTCATTGGGGGACATACTGAGGACCTGAACCTTTAACGCCAAAGCCTTATTTGAATCAGAACATGTGCTCTGATGCCCACCTTAGTCCCTGAACGAGTGTCACTTCTGAATTTTTCACTTTGTCCATCACCTGAGCCTTGGAAAGTGTATACCTGCAGACACTCAAAGGGCAGTATCCTTAACACGTCCCCTGAATTTTTCACTGAAATGAATCAGGTCTGGTTCAAATAACACCATAAAATAATAGGATTCTTGGCCAATTTCAATTCAGTTTTTTTGTTCAGTATCATACTCTGTCGTCATCAGCATCAAACACATTAATGAGAATCCTGGTATACAGGATAATGCTGACCTTACATGTTTCATTTTTAGAGTACTAAGATGGCTACTTTGAGCCCCAAATTATCTCCTCCACTGGCCTGTCATTGTCCCTGAATTTTCCTCATTAAAGATGAATTTCTTTGAGTAAAGCATTCTTTAGGGTCTGTAGAGTCAATAGCACGTCAGAACAACTCAGAAAGCTTTCATAAATGATTGCTTCCCAACCCTACATGAGACCCATTTTCTCTCCCAAGATGTGGTCTGACAAACTTTACTTTTTGAATTCCCAAAGTGATTCCGGTGTGTAAACAGGTTCGGGAACTAGACTTGTCCCACCTCCAAGGCATGAGTATATATTATCTATCTTGGATTCCTTATGCCAAGCTAATGTGCCCAGCACATAGTAAGTTTCCAATAAATATTTTTAACTTAACTGAGAAAGGAACCATCAGTCAATAATATTTTCCTATAAAACAGTATCATCCAATTGCTTTCCTATGCAACAGAGGGAGTATGGGCAGTGTGAGTGCCCTGGGAGACAAGGAGAAAATGGACATAAGAAACAGAAGAGTGAGAGTCAAAGTAGGGAGCACCAAAGACCAGCACTGCCCTGCACAATAATTTTGTCCAGAGTTTCAATAGCCTTCCTGGCGACAATCACTTATAATCTAAAATTAAAGATTAAAATACAGGACTGACTTTTTTTGTCCACAAGGACAATAAGTAAGTATCATCTCACTCATGACACATTTTCAAACATAATCGTCATAGACAGGCTAACCCCAGGCACAATTGTGCTATAGGCAAATGCTTTAGGTTAGGTTCCCCAAAAAGTTGACTTTGAGAACAAGTAATTTATTTGGAAGGTGATCCTAAGAAATAATGAGAGGAAGGGGGGTTGGAGAAAGAGCTAGCAAGAAAGGAAATCAATAAAGGGTACGCTTTGGAACAGGTTACCACTGGGAGCAGCTGAGGCTCAATCCCATTGGGAGACTGAGACAGTAGAGAGCCAGTGGTTCTCAAAGCACCATCCTGGATCAGCAGCACCAGCATCACTGAGGGTGATGGTTCATTTCATATGTCAACTTGTCTGGGCCATAGAGTGCCCAGATATTCGGTCAAACGTTATTCTGGGTTCTGGATGAGATTAACATTTGAGTCAGTATTCAGGCTTAATAAAGCAGATTGTTCTCCCTAAGTTGGGTGGGTCTCATCCGGTCAGAGGAAGGCATGAATAGAATAAAAAGGCTGACTTAGAGGGAATTCTCTCTCTTTGCCTATCTTTGAGCTGGGACATTGGTCTGCTGCCTTCAGACTTATACTTGGGCTGGAACTCACACTTTATACTTTCTTGGGTCTCCAGCTTGCCAACTGCAGATCTCTCTCTCTCTCTCTCTCTCTTTCACTTTCTCTCTCTCTCTCTCACCATCTATCTATATACTTATATCTATACATCTGTAGCTATAGATTCCCTACTGGTTCTGTTTTTCTAGAGACCCTACATTTACACACTTGAGAACTTACTCGAAACGCAAATGCTCAGACCCACTGAATCTGGGTGGTGAGTTTTAACATGGCCCTAAGGTAATTCTGGCACATGCTAAAGTTTGAGAATCACTAGTATACAACATGCCTCAGAGTTAAAAGCCCTCAGCAAAAAGCCCTAGAAGAGTGAGTGCTAAAGGGTGTCCTTGGTCCTCCCCCAGTAATGCTGAGATTGTTACCTCTCCCATCTAGGGACCCTTCCTCCTTTCCCCAGTTGTCTTAACTGTGGTTCCACTACAAAAGAAAAAAAAAAAAAAAAAGGAAGTCAGTGGTGGAAGTCAGTGGTGGTCATAAGCATGGTTCACTAATTATTTCCAGTTTCCAAGCATTGAATAGGAAAGTGCTTCCTTGCCAATTCTAAACTGAGGGGTAGCCATGTGACATCCTTAGGCAAACAGAATGTTAGTAAAAGTGGCACATGTCACTCCTACCTTGGAAATCATTGTGACATCTGCAAAGATGAAGTCTCAGACAGTCTGAGTCTCAGAGTGACCACCAGGACCAGAGCTCCCTGTCCAGGGCCAGCTTCATAGGCATGCGACCCATGCTAGTCCCTGCTCAGAAGGGCCTTCCAAAGAGTTCAATGCTCTACTGCTACCATCTTGAAATACTTTCTTTTTTAATGTTTACTTATTTTTCAGACAGAGAGACAGAGTACAAACCAGGGAGGGGCAGAGAGAGAGGAGACACAGAATCTGAAGCAGGCTTCAGGCTCTGAGCTGTCAGCACAGAGCCCAACATGGGGATCCAACTTGTGAACCATGAGATCACGACCTGAGCTGAAGTTGGACGCTTAACTGACTGAGCCACCCAGGCATCCTTATCATCTTGAAATTCTTAACAATTTTTTTTTCACCTGGTACCACAAATTGCATAGCCCATCCTGTTCCTGCCAAGTCAGAGTGTACATGAGGCATGAGCAAGATATAAACTTTGGTGTGTTAAATCACTGGTATTTAGGCTTATAATGACCTACCTTCACTGGTAGCAAGACACTATCCACCTTACCCCCAAATAGCTTATTAATAAGTAAAAAATGTTGTCAGATTCATAAATGCCACTTCATAATGACAGCTTTCTCTCAAAGGTTAAGAAATATACACAAAAGTTAGGAATAATCATATCATATGTGATAATTATCACCAATATTTATTAAATATTCTTTACTACTATCATTTGCAGGTTTCACTCACTACTCAGAATTGAATCACTCTTAAATACAGAGACCTGAAGATTGTTGGAAGACTGTTGGGGGGGGGGATGGGCTAAATGGGTGATGGGCAATAAGGAGGGCACTTGTTGGGATGAGCACTGGATGTTATATGTTAAGTGATGAATCACTAAATTCTACTCCTGAAACCATTATTATACTATGTGTTAAATAACTTGGATTTAAATAAAAGAAAAATGAATAAATAAAAATAAAAATATAAAAAAAAAGAATTGAATCAACTTCTCTCCATTGGACACACAGAATATAGGAAACTCAAAATTATTCAGTCTAGTCAAGTATTTGATTAAATATTCCAGTAGACCAGGGGTTTCTGGGTGGCTCAGTTTGGTTAAGCACCTGACTCTTGATTTTGGCTCAGGTCATGATCTCATGGTTTGTGAGTTCAAGCCCCACATCAGGTTCTGCATTGACAGTGCAGAGCCTGCTAGGGATTCTCTCTCCCCCTTTTTCTGCTCCTCCCCTTCTTACACACATGTGCTCTTTCCCTCTCAAAATAAATAAATAAACAAACTTTAGAAAAATAAATGAATGAATGAATGAATGAATAATAAATGAATAAATAAATATTCCAGTTGACCAAAGGTCATTGTTCATAACATATAAACAATTTTGGGAATCAGAATAGACTATAATATACATATTACTCAAGCTATACGACCTCAAATATAACTTTTCTTTGGTAATTCAAGATAATTCCAAATTTTCCAATGCCTTGATCATGGTTTCAAATGTCAATGCTCTGGTTTCTCTTCAGATCGCATAAATCTTTCACCTTTTACAAATGTCAGTCATCATTTTTCTGTTGATAAAGATATACAGATAAGAGGCGACTGGGTAGCTCAGTTGTTTGGGCATCCAACTCTTATCCTCAGCTCAGGTCTTGATCTCAGTGTCATGGGTTCATCAGGCCCGTGCTTGGCTCCATGCTGGGCATGAAGCTTACTTTAAAAAAAAAAAAAAAAAAAATATATATATATATATATATATATATATATATACACATACACACATATATATGTGTGTGTGTATGTGTGTGTGTGTATATATAAAGATACACAGGTGAAAAATATTAAATAACAGAAAAATTTTATGTAGGGGAAATAATAATAATAATAATAAACACAGCAACATTAGGTGGTAGTAAGACTACCAACTACATGCGAACATAGAACTAATTTTCTCCACAGCTATCCTAACAGGGAGACTATGATCCCTTTTATCTTTGAATGGACATTTCTAGGGACCAGCAAGCCTGCCCAGGTCACGCAGCCAGTAAAGGCCGAGACAGGAATGTGAGCCCTAACCTGTCTCCCTCCAAGCTCTTTCATGAAAGGCTCATGAGCTTCCACAGCAACATTCAACATGTACAGAACTCAAGAAAGAGAAAAAGAAATATTGTATTGATAAGCAAATAGGAAAATAGCCCATTTTACAAGAGTAAAGTCACAAGGCTAAACTATTATTTTAAAAAAATTTTTTAAGTAAATACAGCTAAAAGAAAACCACATTATAATTGAAACGATGTAAAAAAAAAAAGTGCTCTGTCATCTATAAAGGACCTTACAAACATAACACATTATATAGTCTATTTTAGCTGATACAGAACTTATAACTTTATTTTTTGTTGTTAAGTTGGAGCTAAAATAATGGTAAGCACTCTTCAAGTTTATATGTCTAACCTAATGGCTAAATTTCATTTTACTGTAACTTTTATCTCCTTATATCCAGAAGCTGATGGAAAAAAGATGAATAAAATGTGAGAACAGTAGTAGAAGTTTGAGAAAGATCAAATAAAATACCATATATGTTGTTTCTGTTTTAATTGGATAGCATCTTATAGACCTTGGTCTTTGCCAGAATGATTAATCTGTCACTTGAGTTATTTGACTATTGATTTATTTTCAGAAATGTGTTGACATAAGTCTTACTGTAAAAAGAAAATCCACTCCCCTGTCTCCTGCCACCAGGATTCTGAGGCTCATGCCTTTGCCTTTTTGCATGATTAATGTTGTTCTGAGAAACCCAAAGAATCAATAAACATTTTCTGAAGCAGAGATGTCTACATCCCCAAAGAGGGCTGCCTGTCCAGTTTCCCGCTCCATCCACAAAATGCATTACCCTTTGGAATGGAAGGGGCAGGCTTGGCTGGTTGATGAGAATCAGGAATTTTGTTCAGATTGTTTATCCTTTTCAGTATGAAAGTCCTAAGGTGGGGAGTACACCAGAGAGTCTCCCTGGTGGCCGCGAAGAATAACTACATCTACACAGGTTTACACACATCCTGAATGACCCAACTTACTGCCGTTGATATTGTGATATTGTCTTCTTAAAAGAACAAAGCAGAGAAATCTCTCATCCTCTCTCTGTCTCTGCCTCTCTCTCTCTCTTTCACACACACACACACACACACACACACACACACACTCACACACACGCACACAGCATATAGGATTCTCTGGAATAGACAGCATCATCCTCAAGTGCTTAGAAACATAGTTTTCCTTGCAAACATTGTTCACTTAGACTGAGAAAAATTCTCTTCCCTACTAAGGCCATACAATTTGACTCTTCTGCCTCTTCAGTGGGGGAAAGATATGACCTCGCTGTATATAAACACAACTGTGTCCAACAGGCAAAAGCCCAGGAAAAAGAACAGAACTAACAAAGCAGTAGATGCAGAAGAGATAGAAGAGATGCTTTGGAATCCTCTCTTCTTTGGTGCCATTACATGAAATTGTCATGAAGATGAAGCTGTGACTTCCAATTCTTTTTGAAGCAAGGGCTCCTTTCGAAGTAAAATGAATAAAATAATTTGGAAGTGAGATTTAAAGGTATAGAAGGGAAAAGGGAATTCACCACAAATGTCAAGTGCTCTTGGCTCCCCTGCCTCCTTACCCCTGCACCTGCTCACTCACACTCCCCAGTGCCCAGAAGGGTGACTGGAAGGTCCAGCCTTGAGTAATATCTGACACAGAACCTCTGTCTTGCTCCACGTCACTCCAGACCCGGGGAAGGATGAGGAAAAATGGATGACTGAATGCACGGCTGAGCCCTTTGTCTGGTGGAAATGGGATTCTTGTTGTAATTCTGGTCTCCTGAGTTGGGGCTGATTCGAAAAATAAAGCAAGACAAGGGGAACGTGATCTGATAAGCCGAGAAATGACTCTGCCAATTCACTCAGCCCGAACGAGGTCCCTGCCGGGACCTTGTCAACACATTAGATTTGAGCTCAAGAGTTGCAAGAAAAAGGCTTTTCCTGTGTGCTCAGTCCTGGGTCACCAGCTCAGAGAGGAAGAATAGGAAGACTACATTTTCTTAAAGAGGATGCTGTGGCCCTGTCTTCCGCACAGCCATGATTCCAAAATCATCACGCTTCTCAGGCTATTTGTGTCACAAATCTTCAGAGAGAATTCTCTCTGCGCCTGGAAAGAAGAAAAATTAGCAGTCCAGCCATGTCATAGAACCAACCTGGGACATTATTTAATATATCTAATTACATGAGAATAATTTCATTAGCACCAGCTTTCATTTGAATATGCTACAAGTGCTCCCAAAAAATGTATATTTCCTTAGTGGAACACATCCGTAATGAGGTTTTTTTTGTGGCTGAAGATTTACTCCATATGACAATCACAAGGTACCACATTTTGAGCTAAACGAACACATTAAGCAACCAGACGGTACTTGTTGGGTCCCTAGTTATCATTATTTATAAAGTATTCTCATAACCACTAGGCAAATGTTGTTCAAGTCCTATGTGCGGTGTTAGGGAGAGGCTCTGAGGATCTGAAGAGTCCAGGGGTCATGGGTTCCTGGCTCCTTATTAGCCATCCATTTATCCCAAGGTGGAGACAAGCCACTTCAAGGGCCAAGGAATCACTTGCTCTCTCTTATCAGGGTACAGTGTAATGGGTTTCCTGCTCTGGACAGGGTGGGAAATGAAATGTGACTGAAGGTGGGAAAAATGAGGCTTTCCTCCTTACTTTCCTTCCTTTCTTTTTCCCTCCCTCCTTCCTTCTTCACTGTCTTCCTTCTTCCTTCTCTTTTCCATTTCTCCCTGCATCTCTCCCTTCCCTTCCCTCCTTCCTTCCTTCCTTCCTTCCTTCCTTCCTTCCTTCCTTCCTTCCTTCTTTCCTTCCGTCCTTCCTTCCTTCCTTCCTTCTTTTGTTCTCCCTCTCTGCCTCTCTCTCTCTCTCTTCCTTTTTTCTTCCCCTCACTTCCATCCCAGTTGTGTTCTCCACTCTCAACACACCAGAGAAAATAAACATTCAATGACACTTACTACCTCGTGATGAAAACCTTCTGATCTTAATTTTTGCGCCCTCCAAAGTCTCGAGATATTTAGCCTAAGTGTTATTTACAGAGAACTTCATCATCCCACGACACCTCAAAGACTCCTCAAAAAATATGTAAAAAATACAGCATATACCGCTGCAAATTGCGAGCTCAAGAAGTTGTCATCCACAGCATTTTTCATGAACTTTCCATGACTCCGCCGAACTGTCATCTGCCTCTTCAGACCCTTCTATTACCAACGACCTTCTGTGTTTTATTTTTCTTCCACACAAACTTGAAGCATGCATTTCTGTAAATTGCCACCAAGTCCCCTAATTACTTAACCGTATCCGGTACCCAGTAGCACTGAAATGCCATTCTCCTGGAATCAGCAGGAAGGGAACCTGCTGTTACAGATGAAAGCAGCCCACCAATAAAACCTCATTAATACCTGCAGCTTTAAAGAAAGAAGGCGAGCAGTGGCCATGCTTCAAAAATGTCAAGAATACCAAATGACAAAGGGAGCCTCCTTCCAGCTCCCCAGGCCTACCCCCCAAGAACAGACAATGTTTTATCCAGACTGAGTAAGAGAGAAAAGGCAGCCCCCGAAAGAAATCCAAAGGGAGAAAAAATGCGCTAAATTCCATTCTTTTCTCCTCTGCCTTCTGCCACCATAAGCGTGTTCATCCCAACAGAATCTCTAGCAGAAGCAAAAGAAAGAGAACTTCAGGTGAAAGGTTACCTACATTTATAATGTCAGGCACTGAGCCTGCCGAGGTAAAAGGTAAATGGTAATTTTATCATTAGCATGCCTGACCCCTTGGCCGCACCATATCTCACAGGAAACTTTAAGAACAGCTCACCTGTCAAGACACAAACGTTTAAAGGTCAATGCGCACAGAAATCTTCCGGAGCTCAGAACTGAATTGCTGACACCTTTTATTATTGCCGCTTAAATAAATGATTTGAGGGGAAAGACAAGGAAAGACTGGTTTAATGTTGAGATTTCCATGAAGGATTCTTGGATTTTTGTTTCAAACACTCTCAAAAATACTTTCCCTGTGTTTTGGTATCAAGGAGCAAGCAAAACCTTGACGATTCATAAATATTCCTGGACCTGAGGGATTTTTAGGATCCCACAAAAATACACTATCCCTTGGTAATGTGGTTTTGCAAAGGAATTTCCCTTCCTGTTCCACTTTTTATTCTACATCATTATAATTTCAATATTGTTTTGCCTCCTTTATATTAGGGGGAGGAGAGCAGATAGTAAGGAAGCTTTTCACAGCACTGTGTGAATGGTACTCAATTAGAAAGCCAAGAGAGACAAATAGGGATTTGAAAGATTGTGCCATTTATTTTTTCCAAATTAAAATCATAGAGAAAAATATGTTGCTTAAGGGGTGCCTGGGTGGCTCAGTCGGTTAAGCATCCGATTTTGGCTCAAGTCCTGATCTCACGGTTTGTGGGTTCAAGCCCCACATCGGGTTCTGTGTTGACAGCTCAGAGCCTGAAGTCTGCCTCAGATTCTGTGTTTCCCTCTCTCTCTGCCCTCCCAAGCCCACGCTCTCTCTCTCTCTCTCTCTCTCAAGAATAAACATTAAAAAGAAAATTTTTTTTAAAAAGTTGTTTAAAAGTAAACATGGCAGGGGCGCCTGGGTGGCTCAGTCAGCTAGGTGTCCGACTTCGGCTCAGGTCATGATCTCACAGTTTGTGGGTTCAAGCCCCGCGTCGGGCTCTGTGCTGACAGCTCAGAGCCTGGAGCCTGCTTTGGATTCTGTGTCTCCTTCTCTCTCTCTGTTCCTCCCCTGCTCATGCTCTGACTCTCTCTCTCTCTCTCTCTCTCAAAATAAATAAAGATTAAAAAAATTTTAAAAAAATAAAAGTAAACATGGCAGATCTCCAAATAAACATGGAGTTACCACATGGTCCACCAATATATACCACCTCTGAGTACCTTACCAAGAGAATTGAAAGCCGGGACACAAACTGATAATCGTAAACCATGTTCATGGCAACATCATTCACAATAGCCAAGATGTAGAAACAATGCAAGTGTACATTGACAGATGAATGGATAAACAAAATATGGTCCAAACATACAATGGAACATTATTCACCATTAAAAGGGTATAAAATGCTGACACATGCCACAAACTTGAACCTTGAAAACACTATGCAAAGTGAAAGAAGTCAGACACAAAAGGGCAAATATTGCATGATTCCACTTATATGAAATGTCCGGAATAGGGACATCTGCAGTAACAGAAAGTAGATTAGTGGTTACGTGAGCCCAGGGATAAGGAATTTGGGAGGTGATGGATCAGGGGTGCAGAAGACCTTCTTGGGCTAACAAAAATGCTCTAAAATTGATTGTGGCCATGGATGCATAATCCTTTAAATATAACAAAAATCATGAAACTGTGTACTTAAAAATGAGTGAATTGTACTGTATGTGAGTCATAGCTCAATAAAACTGTTTTTATTTAAAAAGTAAACATGATATATTTAGGTCAAAATGCTAATATTACTAATGGTATGAAGTTAGTAAGATTGCCAAATAAAATACCAATTTTTTGTTTTATTTTGAGAGAGGTTGGGGGAGGGGGGAGAGAGAGGGAGAGAGAGAATCTTAAGCTCGAATTCACGAGCAGGGCTCGAATTCACGAACCACGACATCATGCCCTGAGCAGAAATCAAGAGTCCAACATTTAACCTACTGAGCCACCCAGGTGCCCCAAAATATTTATATTTGCTAAATATGACAACCCTAGATAAAAGAGCTCTGATAAGTGTTGCAAATAATACCTTGAAATTATTATTTGGTTCATTCTCCACATGGATTAGAATTTTCTTCCCTGAACTTTAGAATTTTTCCATTTATTGTTATTAGAGTATGGAGAATCCTTCTGAACCTGTGTCTTCACAACAAATCATCAACCCAATACTCGTGTAGATGGACCACAGCAATCATACACCACAGGAGCCTATTAGAGTAATGGACATTTCCAGCTTCCACCAGTACTGGGAAGTCGCAGGATCTGGTTAGGTGTTATCCCTTGGGAAGTGGTCCTGCTAAGCCATAGAAAGTTGGCACTTCCAGCCTTCTGAAAGTATTTGGGGGAAATTAGCTACCTTTCACTATCTCCCTACCAAGCAAGGGAGGAGAGACTTATCTGCATGATGAGCCTGGGAGGAGAGTCTGGAGCCTTTTCACTGAGCCCCTTATGGGCTCTTTCTCAATCTCCTTTGCCCAGAACACACGCTCAATGCTTCCCCGAGTAGAAAGCAGCCTGCACCTGCCAGGATGCCCATAGGTTCCCAGCTGTTCAGTATGCCACAGCCTAGGTAAGCCAATCCAACTCAAAGAGGACAAAATGGAGGACTGTTTCTTACTTCAACAATAGCCTGGATACTCCATTCCAGCTTTGCGAGCAATAAAGCTGATGGAGGGGTCCTTATCACACTCCTGTATCTCAGCTGGTCCAGAGTCCATACTGGAAAGAGTAGCGACCACTTATTACCTCTCCTGGTCAGGAAAACTGATCATCACCCTTGAAGTAGCCACTCACCTTGTATTTAAATAAAACAATGATCTCTTTTGAACTACTTTATCACAGCTACACTGTTGGAGCCTGAGGCCATGCTAAAAAAAAAAGATCACCAGAATGCCAAGCAAAAGATGCGGTCGGTCATTGAGAGGTTTATTTTTTAAGCTTCAAAGGACCATAAAAGTGGGCCCAGAGAACTAAAATATGCGGAAGGGAAATAGACAAATCATATTACATATAAAGTTATTAAAAGTGAATTTTAAGTTTATTTATTTAAATTCAAGTTAGCATACAGTGCAATATTGGTTTCAGGAGTAGAACCCACTGATTCATCACTTACATGTAATAACCAGTGTTCATTCCAGCAAGTGCCCTCCTTAATGACCATCACCCATCTTGCCCATCCCCCCACCCCACCCCCCTCCAGCAACCCTCAGTTTGTTCTCTGTACATAAGAGTTTTTTATGGTTTGCCTCCCTCTCTGTTAAAGTTGTTAAAAATGCTGGGGCTCCTGGGTGGCTCAGTCGGTTGAGCGTCTGACTCCAGCTCAGGTCATAGTCTTGTAGTTCGTGAGTTCGAGTCCGCGTCAGGCTCTGTGCTAACAAACAGCTCAGAGCCTGGAGCCTGTTTCAAATTCTGTATCTCTATCTCTCTCTCCCCCTCCCCTGCTCATGCTCTGACTCTCTCTGTCTCTCAAAAATAAATAAATGTTGGGGCGCCTGGGTGGCGCAGTCGGTTAAGCCTCCGACTTCAGCCAGGTCACGATCTCGCGGTCCGTGAGTTCGAGCCCCGCGTCGGCTCTGGGCTGATGGCTCAGAGCCTGGAGCCTGTTTCTGATTCTGTGTCTCCCTCTCTCTCTGCCCCTCCCCCGTTCATGCTCTGTCTCTCTCTGTCCCAAAAATAAATAAACGTTGAAAAAAAAAATTTAAAAATAAATAAATAAATAAATAAATAAATAAATAAATGTTAAAAAAAAATATTTTTAAATGCCTCTTAAGGATGCCAGGATTTTACACCTTCTAATTTTATCTTGAAAAACCAACTTAAAGCAAAAGAAAATGCCAACCTTAAAACTTCCATCTTAAGTACCTTTCTGCCTATTCAAAAGGAAACAACCAGCTTCCAAGGGGAACTGTTGTAACATCTACCTTCACAGACATCAGTGGCCATTTCATAATAATTACCTACATGCATTACAGTCTAGATGATTGGGGGGTGGGGGGAGAAGGGTATTCATGAGTTTTTGAGGGGCAAGTGATCCCTAACAGAAGAGCATCAGATTAAGGTTTCTCAGGGATTTGCCCCCAAGAGGCCCAAAGTAGTTCTTTGCTCTAATAATTGTGTTTTACCCTCATCTATTAGACCATTCCCCAGGGTCTTACAGCTTCCTCAGGATCATCCTGGTGGCTCTGCTTTCTGTCCGCACTCCTCACGTCACCTTCACAACTACACTGAGAACTCTTATGATCCCCACAATTATAAGATCCAGAGAAATATTCTCTCTACTCCAAAGGCAGATGATATTCTAGGCAGGTCTCATCCTACCCCTCTCCTCTTCCTCTCTTTCTCCCTCCACTTCCTCTATCTTTCCCCCCTTCTCTCTCCCAGTCTTCTCCCCACTCCCACTAAACCATACACCCGGATTTTTGCATAACTCATGTTGCTCTCTAATAAATATCTGTCAAGAATTTACTGGATGAAGTTGGCACTTAGGGCAAAATACTCTGACAATTAGCATTCTATCATAAATTTGTACTGCTGTTGAGGTACCCATGGCCTGTGAATAAAACGTCTTTTTCATGAACCTTCTCAAGATCATGCTTGGTTTGTTAGCTGTGTAATTGGTCATCAGGCACCAAGAAATGGGAGGCCCAATTTGTAAACAATATTCAAAAATTTGGGCTCTAGTAAAACTCTGCACAGTATCCAAGGCTGTTCTGAAGGACAAGGATGGGCTTTCTCTCAGGCTTGATCTTCTCTCCCACATCCCTGTTACCTGGGATCAGAAGGAAGGCAGGGTTAGGACTTCATTGGGCTGGTGTATATGTGAATCAGTTTGAATATTTAAAAATGTTACAGAGTGGTCTTTATTATTTAAATGCTTATTTATTTTGAGAGACAGAGAGAGCACACACTAGTAGTAGAGGGGCAGAGTGAAAGGGAGAGAGAATCCCAAGCAGGTGCCACACTGAGCATAGAGCCCGACTCAGGACTTGATCCCATAACCATGAGATCGAGACCTGAGCTGACATCAAGAGTCAGACGCTTAACTGACTGAGCCACCCAGGTGCTACTAAAAATGTTACAGAGTGGTCGTAAAGGAGCGGTCAGACAAGGCATTCACTCTCCAGTGAGTTTGGGAGTTACCAGTGGAGTCAATACAAAGAACGGCAAACTACTAACACAGTCAAATCTGAACATCATTAATCCTGAGCAAGAAACACTCCATTGTGTCCTGCTAAGGGGTAGAATATAGCCCAGTGAAACTTTGGGTTTATTGCCCAACTGTCTGCAACGGTGTCCAAATACTTACTTAGGTGATTTCTAGGAATATAAACACAATCAATAAATTCAGCCCAATAGCATGTAGATCAGGGAAGAAAGCCAGCTCTTCTCTTTTGAATTATCAGCTTCAACAATGATTAAAGATAGTTTGGGGCTATTTTATTTATTCTGTTTGAACGAATGAAGTAAGTTACCAGAGATGATTCCATGCCGGATGGCCTGAGAATAAATTTTCCAGCTCAAACTTTAACATCAAATCACACCATGTCCTGTGCCCCCATAATCCATTTCTGTACAACCCAATGATCAAAACCTCCTACATTTGTACATGTGATATTTATATATGTGTAAATACATGTTTGTATATAATTATTTGAACATGGAGAAAAATCTACAATCTAAGTTGTGAACATTGGCTGGGGTATGATATGGAAGAAAAAGATGCAAGGAGAAGAATTTTTGAGTCCAACAAAAAGGCAAAAAAATGAGATCACAAAACAAGAACATGTATGATACGGTCCCATTCATATAACTTTACAGTTTTTAAACTTTAAAATTTGTATGCAATTTTAAAATTAAACAATAATGCAAAGCACATTTTTAAAGAGAGAGACCATGGGGCACCTGGGTGGCTCAGTCGGTTAAGCATCCGACTCTTGATTTCAGCTCAGGTCATGATCTCAAGGTTGGTGAGTTCGAGCCCCACATCCAGCTCTATACTGACAACACTGAGCCTGCTTGAGATTCTCTCTTTCCTCTCTCTCTGCCTCTCCCTCAGGCGCATTCTCTCTCTCTCTCTCTCTCTCTCAAAATAAAAATAAATAAAACTTTAAAAGAGAGAGAGAGACCACAGCCCCTCTACATTTGGATAAATTTCCCAGGTTCCCCCTGCAGCCTCTATCCCTGCCACCATAGAAGTTGTAGCAATGAGTCACAATTGCTTCTGGGCTTGCTTCTAGAACTTCTCCATGTGTCAGCAAGGTGAGGGTGAAGGCTGTATTCTATTGTTCATCCACTAACATGCGCAGTTCCTGGCATGCAGTGATAGATGCTCAATAGAGTTCTTGGAGTGAATGAGTGACAAGGCATCACTTCCAATGGGTGCCCTAATTTACCAGCAAGGAGGCAGGTGGATTATCCCACTTAACTGAAAAAGCACAAAAGAATGATGATGAAAAGAAGAATGTGAATTCTAAGGCTGCACTGCCAATCAGTAACATCGCAACTCAAGGAATTTTGTTTTAAGTATTATTCCCTTTTCTAACTTCAGATCCAATGGAGACATTCCTATCCTTTTTTAAGAAATAAAGTGACTTGATAATGCAGAATGAACCAAAGGTCATGTCACTTGCCTATTGGACCAGATATGCTTTCTTATTCATCTTTCCCCGCCTCACTATCTCTGTTTTTTGCTGTCAGAATTAAAAAAAGCTCAGAGGTGAACTTTCAGGAGCACTTTTCCTCTGAACATAGAATAAGGAGCTGAATTTTCCATTTCAACACACCACTGGTACCTTCACCATTCAGGACTCATGCACTAACTTTAACCTAAATGAGAAAAAACTCAGCATAGCCATACTTGACAGTTGCTTTGAAAAGAACTGCTAAAAAATAAAGAAATAAAAGAACTGCTGCTGGATGGTAATCATCTCTCAACATTGGTTGTGGTTGTCAATTTAATGAGAATCTCTTTATAATTTTCTAGCACGTTGTTAATTCACAAAAATTTATATCATTAAGGTCATCAAACTATTTTATTTGCTATGGGCTATTAAAGAGGCTGCCGATAATTTAAACTTACTTCCTGATCAGGCAAAAAAAAAAAAAAAAAAAAAGTTGATGTTGTGTCCCGTTTCATTATATCTTCATTCTTGCCTTTTAAAAAAGCTAGACATCCTTGTCTCCAATTAATTTTTCCAATTGTTAAATTTTTCTGTGTCAAAAGATACCATTAGGTTGGGGGAAAAAAAGCCTTCAACATAAATGAAAGAGCTTCCCAAAACATTAGTAACATTGATTTATTTCACTCTACTAATTATTTAAAAGGTGATATTTACACTCATCCCCCTTGTCACCCTCCCCCTGCTGGTGACTGTACGTGGCCTCATAAGCACTGTTCACAGAAGCAACTATGTTTAGCTGTGCCAGGTTCCATTGGTTTCCAGAGAGCTTCAGACAAGGAGCATAAAAAAAGGGTGACAGTTTCAGAAGCCACTAAAATTTTATATTTGGCTTTGTGACCAGGATTAACGCATTTTAACAAAACTCCATGAGAAACACGGGCTGATCTGCTGTAAGTCTGTCACAGCCATCAAAACTCCCAACATGTTGGCCCTCCTCATAAACAGTAAGTATATTGTAAAACCATTTTATAGCCCCTATAAAAATATTTTGACTATTTTACCCAAGTACCTGAGTAGGACACCTGGTAGCAGTTAAAGAGAGAGAGAAAAAAAAGAGTCCCCTTTCCACATTCCTCTTTCCAGCCAAACCTTTGAATTCAGGGGAGGGTAGAGAAAAGGCAAGTCACTTTTCTGTGAAAGTAATATGCAGCTAGGCACAGGCAGCACAGCTGTAGAACGGCTCATCAAAACAAAGTCTCTTTTCTCGTCATAGCTTCTTTCTTTTCTTTTTTTCTTGAAGTTGAAAAATACTATCAGAATACTATCTGTAGTAAGAGTTCAGGACATCCTACAATCTGTTAATTCACTGACAGTTTCCCTAGTTTTTGTCCCTACTTCCAACTTAGGACCAACCATAGAAAGCCAAATATGCTGGGTGCCTGGGTGGCTCAGTCGGTTAAGCATCCGACTCTTGGTTTCTGCTCAGGTCAGGATCTCACGGTTCATGGGTTTGAGTCCCATGTTGGGACTTCTTGGGATTTTCTATCTCCCTCTCTCTCTCCATCCGTCCCCTGCTCTCTCTCTCTCTCTCTCTCTCTCAAAATAAACATTAAAAAAAAGTAAGCCAAATATGTACACCTACCCAATCACATGGAGGCCCCATGTCTAGTTAGCCCAACTTCAACATCCCTGAGCCAACAGCCTGCAATCAGGGAGGGCATACTTGAAACCTTCCCTTTTTCCCACGATAAAGCTTTCCCAGTCCACCCACCTCTGAGTCTGCCAAAACACAAGTAAGTGATGGTGGCTGGCTCCCTTAATCCAGCAAGCCCTGAATAATAAATAGCCTTTGCTCATTCTTCTTGGTCTTTATTGATTTCCACAGGGCAAAAGAAATTCTCTCCCAATGACATTTCTTCAGGCATTTCTTCAAGGGCAATTCTATTGACTGACTAGACTCAGCTTATGGAAGGATGTTCTTGCATCTACTACAAGTACAGACAGATTACTCCCAAGTCTCTTTGCGATTTTCCCAGAGGTCTATGTGAGGTGAGTGACTTGTTACCCTGTCCCATGGGTGGGGTCCCTGTCCCATGGGTGGGGTCTCTGTCCCATGCATGGGTCCCTGTCCCATGCGTGGGGTCCCTGTCCCATGGGTGGGGTCTCTGTCCCATGCATGGGTCCCTGTCTCATGGGTGGGGTCCTTGTCCCATACATGGGGTCAAGAGAGGAGAATGAACGACTTGGCCTAGTGGGACTATTCAAAATCCTCCAAGTCTCCAATACTCATGTCAACATCGATTTCCTCCAAGAAAAATACCTCCCCAAGTTCTTCTGGAAGAGGAAGCTGAACGCTAGGACTGCCCTCCTAGCTTCACACCACCCTTAAAGTCCAGCTATCCCGGCCCTATGTCCCAAGTATAAAGGACACACTCATCTCTCCTAGAATGGAAGTAAATGCCCAATGTTCAAGGCCAAATGAAATGTCACTTCCTCTCTTTCTCTCCTCATTTCCCTAGGAGAAATTACTCCCTCACCTGTACCTGCAGAGCTGGATGTAAGCCTCTATAACACAGCTTGCCATAGGACATCCTAGCAATTTGCTTATACGGCCATCTCCGTAGATGACTTGAAACTCCTCAAGGACAGGAACTAGGTCACTGCCCAGCATATTTCTACATGGAGAGAAATATACAAAGGGAGGAAGGGAGGGAGGGGAAAAAAGGAGGAAAGAAGAAAGAAAGAAAGAAACAAAGAAACAAAGAAACAAAGAAACAAAGAAACAAAGAAAGAGAAAGAAGGAAAGGAAAGGAAAGGAAGGAAGGAAGGAAGGAAGGAAGGAAGAAAGGGAGGAAGGAAGTGAGGGAATGAAGGAGGGAGAAAGGAAAGGAAAGGAAAGGAAAGGAAAGGAAAGGAAAGGAAAGGAAAGAAAGAAAGAAAGAAAGAAAGAAAGAAAGAAAGAAAGAAAGAAAGAAAGAAAGAAAGATTCAAGGAGGGAAGGACAGAGGGGAGAGACAGAAGAGGGAGGGAAAGAGAAAGACAGGAGGGAGGAAAAGGGGGAATGGGGGAAGATTGACTTTAAGAATTGTTTAGCACATCCAGCCTTTATCACATGCTTTGGTTTTCTATATAAACGCTTCTTTCTTTCCAGGTGTCGTTTCTGTTCAGGCATCCCCAATAATGCTTCAGTCAGATTACACTGTGTATCAACTGCTCATATTGGAACAGAATATGTATACCTCCCTGAAGCCAATGAGACACCAACCCTTCTTCTTAGCCCTGTAGCAGGTCAGACAGATTTCGTCTGAATCCCGACCCTGCCCTCCACCTGCTCTGGGTTCTGCTGCCTACACTCCCTGAACCCTTGATCCTTTCATCTGTAACCTGAGAACAGTGACACCGACTCAGAGGGCCCTTTTGTACAAATAAATGAGACAAATAGGCAAAATTCTCTGCCCTTATAAAAGGCAGTCCGTATATATTCATTTCTTTCTCCCCTTTGATTTGCTCCTTTTCATTCAGGCATCCAAGATCAGAATTTGGTAGCCCTGGTTGCTTCAGGCACCCTGTCACATGGGTTAGTCATAACTTTTTCCTCAAAAGGAGCCCACATTTTAAGCACTTTATTATTTTTGCTCACCATCTCCAGAACAGGAAGTTACATTTCAAGCAAATCCATCCCTGATGAAATAGGGTTACCCATCTCAGAGATGAGAGCATGCTCAGTGCTATTGTCTTAGAAACCCATTTCTCCCTCCTTCCTTCCCGCCCCTGCTCCTCTCCGTGTCAGGAGGAAGGCTACCCAGACACGGCTCCACAGATGCAAGCCTCCAAAGAACTCCACATTCCAGGGAGCTGAACAACAAACAATAAAAACAAAAACATTGCCTGAGGTGAGGATGGCCGCAAAGGGATGCCAGGGTATGAAATAGGCTGTCCCTTTGACTTCAAGAGAGCCCAGCCATGTTCTCCAAGGGCAGCTTCTGTGACCTCACCCCTCTCCCGGAATACCTGCCACCTCTCTGGTTTTATTGATAGTGATTGCTATCAAAGCAAAGGGTGAAAAATGGTTTAGGCAGGTTGAGGGGTGAGAGATGGGGAGAGTAGAAGAAAGAGAAGGGGGAGGTTAGTAACAGTTGAGAGTAAAGGAATTAAAATTGCATTCAATCAGAGAGGGGGAAACTCTACTAGGGAACTATTTAAGTGAGGGCAATGAACGGCTCCAAAGAGTAGCCTCAAGTTAGTCCGAACAGGCCAGGTTCATCCCAGTGTCCTTCCCAAACTCTCTGGGATTCGCATCCATGGAATTAGGTTAGCAAGGCAGAGAGACAGAGGGTTCTCAGGATGCATGACCACAAGACACTGAATGCTGGTGTCAGTCTCATCCCGGGGCAGAACTGCAAATCTGTGAGCAGCCTTCTTCAAACACTGAATAAGTGTGTGTGAAATCTATCAGCTTCCATCCTGAGGATCGCCTTAGCGCCCCAAACTAGGAATTGAGGGGAGCCTCAAGTTCAGAGCCCATCCAGTTCATGTTAAGTTGACTTGATTTTCAGATTTTCCCTCGGAAGCAATGTCTGTTGGAAACCCAGGAGAAAGGAGAGCAACAGACCATTTGACTTCAGTTCCAAGCAATACTGGTCTTTTGAGCGGACGCCACATGTAAAGGGTGGAGTGATCCTGAAGTTGTCCATGCAACACAGAGCAAAGGCCAGAGACTCACTAACATTCAGAAAACCTTACCAAGACCCTGCATCAACTTTTTTTTAACTTTTTTTTATTTTTGAGAGACAGAGAGAGACAGAGCATGAATGGGGGAGGAGCAGAGAGAAAGGGAGACACAGAATCCAAAGTAGGCTCCAGGCTCTGAGCTGTCAGCACAGAGCCCAACGCAGGGCTCAGACTCACAAACCGCAAGATCATGACCTGAGCCGAAGTCGGACACTCAACCAACTGAGTCACCCAGGCGCCCCTCCTGCATCAACTGACTTTTCCCTCTTCTGCGTTCCCTAACAGAGCTGACTTTTCCCTCTTCTGTGTTCCCTAACCACGTAATCCATACCTGAATTGTATAGATCATATTTTTAAAATAACCTATAGATTCGCATGTCTGTCTGCCCAACAGACCAGAAACCTCTCAAAGGCAAGGATTATGCTTCGTTCAACTTTTTGCCTCTAGCTTTTAGCACTGTACCTGGTATATTATAGATATTCAGGAAATGTTTCTGTTATAAATGGATTAAAATTACACAAAATCTAAAAGAGGGAGCCTCTTCCTCATTTAGTCCCAAAAGTGATGGTGGAGTGAAGAAGTCAATAATTAATCGACTTTTATATTTCTACCTTTCAACTTTTGTTGTACTTATTAAGGGCTGCCAATGTAATTTTTAAAAGTAAACTATAAATATCGACAACTTTTGTAAAACAGGTAGTAAATATTTTCACTTAAATTTATTTGCACTGCTCTGCAAAACAGCTGGATTCCCAGAATTATTTTAATGTTTATTTATTTATTTAGCGAGAAAGGGAGAGTAGGGGAAGGGCGGGAAGAGGGAGAGAGAGAATCCTAAGCAGACTCCAAACTATCAGCACAGAACTCAATGTTAGCTCAAACTCACCAACCATGATACCATGACGTGAGCCAAAGTCAAGAGTCAAACACTCAACCAACTGAGCCACCCAGGTGCCCTGGATTCCTAGAACTTTAATCAAGAATTCCAATAATGTTGTTCAAATACGGTAGTCCCTGGCAATTGTCTAAGGCTTGTCTTTAGACTCTTGGATGCCACCCCAGCCTCAGGAATTCAGGAATCCATACATTTTTAACAAGATCTCTGAGTGTTGGGATCCTATGAGCTGAGACGGTGATCTCCTTTACTAGATAGATAATTTCACACAGTTGCTTAATGAAGCTTATTCAATTGACTTACCTGTAGGGTAAGGAAAATAATGACTGCCCTACCAACTTGCAGGGTGATTGTTAGGATCAAATACAATGCTTTAAGAACGTGACAATGTGCTGGTAAAGTGCCATTACTATAATGAACTCTACCGCAACCAAAATAATTCAATTTATTGAGAAATGCACCTTCTTCTGACCCCAAGACAGCGTAATCTCTCAAAGTAGAGAATAAATGGGCATTTCAAGTGTTGAGTGATGGAATCAGGAATGCCCCCCAAATTTGCAAATGGAATGGTTTCCTGTAGTGTGAGTAAAACCCAGAAGCAAACCTACTGATGTGTGGAGTTCTAAATCTCATAAACATGGAACAAGGATAGCATAAGCAGGCAGAGGAAAGGTCCTACCCTTCTTTAGAACCTTCCAAGGGATTCAAGAGCAACACCTGCCCATCTGAGAAGCGAAGGATGAACAAATGCAATGATGGTAGAAAAGGAAGCATCTGTGCACCCGCAGACGTGGGAAAAAAGGGAAAGATTCTGTCTTCTGTTTTCACGACCTGGTCATCTTTGACACAGCTCTAACTCTGAATCACCTAATTAATTAAGTTATTTCACTTAGTCTGATTGGGGAAAATGAGAAACACAGTGTTCATGCTCCTCCCTCTTGGTTGGAATTGCACCCTGTATAAATTGTTGACATTGTGAAATTAATCTCTCAACCGTTCGATTTCCCCGTGCAACTCTCCAAAGGATGTTTTTGCGGCTTGCCCCTAAATTTGCCTGCTTATGTCTAACACCCTAGTAAATTGAGTGGGTTTTTTTTTTTGTTTTTTGTTTTTTGTTTTTGTACTGGCACCAGGCGTTCTGGTTTTGAGAATATTGTTTCACGGAACAGTCAGAGCTGCACGGTCGCCTGGAGGGACAAAAGGCAAATCGTCATAAGAGCAACATCACACAGGACCAGGATGTCATAGGAAGGAGTAAACATCATTTGAACACAGTGACTCTAACAAGGTTAGCATGTGAGGAATAATTTTATAGTAATCAGGGTTGCCAGATTTAGCAAATAAAAGTACAGGACATTCAGTTAAATTTGAATTTCAGATAAACGTGTAATTTTTTGGCCTAAGTATGCTGTAAGCAACATTTGGGACAGACTTATACTAAAAAAAAATTGTTTGTTGGCTGTCTGAAATCACATTTAACTAGGAGTCCTGTATTTTATCTAGTATCGTGATAGTACCAATGTGCCCGCTATTTCTTTTCCTGATGAATCTCAGCCTTGGCTGCCCATTAGAATCACCCGGAGAAATAGGAAAACTCTTGATGCCCAGTCCACATCCCAGGCCAACTAAGTAAAATCCTTGGGGGTGGTAACAGGTGTCTGTATTGTTAAAACTTCCCGTGCAATCTCAAACCTCAGCCAAAATTGAGAACCACCATCAGATTTTTGTTTTTTAGCTAAAGAAACTGTAAGAAAGATAGACAGATGGTTGACAGTTGTATTTTCCAAGCCTTCTTTAATTGAGATAAAGTTTGAGCTTTTCTTCAAACTCTGTCTTACCATCAAAGTATGAGCTATGAACTCTTCAATAAATAAACACTGACTGAGCCCCGTTCTAGGCCTGTGCCAAGCCCCTGCATAACCAGCTTTCTTTCCCTCAAGGTTTTGCAGGTGAATTCGGGTTAAAATTGAACTCTAGGCACAAATGCGAGTTGGGTCATGTCACTTCTCTGATCCCAGAGTTCCCCAGAGCCCCCCAGGTCTTTCCCAAGCTGTACATGATCTGTGAGCCAGCATTTGCTCACCCCTCTGACCCCTCTGCAGACACATAGGACGTACCTGGGCTTTGCTTCAAACCGGCCACACAGACTCCCACTTTCTCCGATCTCTCCCTCAGACCACCAACTCTCCTCCCCCATATTCACACAGTCCACATCCTCACCTCCCTCTGGAATTTGATCAAATGTCACCTTTTCATGGAAGCTGACCCTCTCCACCTCATTTGGAATTGTTATTCCCGCCACTGCACCTCCCATCTCTCTTGTTGGTTTTCTTTATTTCCTATAGTACGTATGACCCTCTACCATAGGGTATAATTTACTCTTCTAATATTTTTTGCCTGCTATCTCCTGTTACTTACTGGAAGGTAGGTCCCATGAAGGCAGGGGTTTTGTCTGTTTTGTTCGCTGTGTATCCCTCCCACTTAGAAGAGTACCTATAGTCTAGCGGGTATATAATAAATTAATGTTGCATGAATGAGTGGATGAATGGACAGATGGATGAAACAATTTACCAAATGCACCTTGAAAATAATTAAGAAAAGTAGCTACCACCAAGAAACAATACTCACACTGCGATGATACAGAGGGTGAGATTGTCAACCCAGTCCCATATGAACCAGGAATTCTACTCAGTATCAAGCTTTACTGGTCATTTCAAGGATTCAAGTCATCAAGAGGCACAGATGGTGCAGAGAGAGGTCTGGGACCTTCATGGTAGCTTTCCAGGTTCTTCTCAGAGCATCAGATGCTCTCTGGCTTAGATTAACACATGGTGTGTCTAAGCAATGTGTATAGCTCAAGTCATTGACTAAAGAGTTCTGCCTCCTTTACAACACATCCATTTTTACTCAGACATTCCATGTGGTGTTTCCTGGGGAGCCATACTCCATAAATGCATACATTCCATGCCAGTTTATGATAGGCAATTCTAGGCAACCAGATACATCCTGCTAAAAACATTCCATGGATGAGGACTCTCTTGCTAGCAAATACCATTTGGTTGTTTACCAGAAAATGTCATTTCCAGGTTTACAATGAAATTGGACTCAGTTATCTGACTTTTCCTTTTTCTGGTGTCATGTCCCCATCCCCCTAACCCCAATAACGAAGGGACAGAATGGATAGAAGATCTGCTGCTTAATTCTTTTCTTCCCAGGTATAAAAGGAACACAGGATCAGAGTTGCAATGAAGGCTTTCATTCCCAGGTTATTTGAAATGAGAAAAAAAAAATGGTAGGAAAAAAGGCAACTGGAACAGCCTAATTATGCCACATGGGCTTCTGGTTTATTCTGGACCTAAGTAAATGTCCTACCTCCTATTGCTCATCCCTGCCTGCTGCCTCCTGTGGCCTCACTGTTACAGTGTGAGGGGTCAAGGGCCACTGTTCCAAATAGTTGTGTTGAAGGAATGGGTCTGGATATCTGATTCAGGCCATAGGCTCCGAGCGTCCTTCAATCTGGTCTGAAGTGGCTTCCAAAGAAAAGGAAAGCAGGAATTGGTGTAAGGAAAAGAGAAGGGAAAGAAATGCCTTTCTCTGTCTCTATGAAAAAAAAAGGCACGTGCAGCTAGTCCCTGTGTGTGTCAAAAAGGAAGAAAAAGGAAACACTCCTCAACCATGAAGCTGCTGCCATTTCTGGAAATGGCCTGAGCTCTTTCAGACACCAGCGTGACCCTCCATGGATGATTGCTTCTCTGAGCTAATGATGCCCTGAAAAAGTGCTGCTTCCAAAAGGCTCTTGCCTAACCAGGGGCCCTCATGTGGACTATGACCCAACACAAGTTATATTACGATGCTCGTAGAGCCAGTCTTGAGTGCTTGTGTAGTAGCCATTCACATGATATGATCTCAGCAGTTGTGGTCAAACAAACACAAACCTCCAAATACTTCCCTATGTCCCCATGGTTGCCTCAAATGAGGCTTCATTTCTGCAGCTTGAGGCTTTCTCCATCCTGCTCCAGCTTAAATACCATATTCGAGGGTAACATTTTTAACCTAACGTTTTACCCTAAAATTAGTTTAATGTTTAGCCTGTCTTTCCCACCTAGAATCATGGAGATGAGAGTGTTCTAGAAATATCACTCAATCCCTACTTCAACCCTTTCATTGTATAAATGAGGATGCTGGAGCCCAAAGAGGTGACATGGTTCACCTGACATCAACCCCAGGACGAACTGGTAACAAAGCCAGCATCGGCCCTGTGGCTCCTTATTCCCTCCCTGAGGCTGCGAAAGTCTTGGCTTCAGTGTAAATAAATTTAATGAGGTATTTCCTAAAAGCAGGGTGAGAGAAATGGCAAGAAGGTAGGTATTGGATTCTTGAAGTAGGTAGAGGTGCAGAGAGAAAATGAGTAGACCCAATTCACAAATTTGCCTAGGGCTAGACCTTCATACGTTTAATAGATGATAATAATAATAATAGATCCACTCATTCTTTCTTTTCTTCTGAGGGACTAAATTCGCCAGTTCTTTTTGATGGTCAGATAGGAATGATATTTGAGGGCAATGACATTCCATATACATTATGCCCTTGATGTCCCAGGGTGCGTCTTCCTTGAGGGTTATAATTCTTTAGCTGGCTTCTCGTCTACTCCTGGTTCTCACACCAATGACTTACACCCAAGAGTGTATATCTATTATAATTGCTACCTAAAGAGAATAAGAATTACAGATAAGTAATTTTCTTTTTCTAATCTAACCCCCTGGAGGCATTTCAGCAGCTAATACGGGTGATGACAGGCATTTCTGCTATAATTTATACAATTTCATTTTTCTTAATCATGAATTTTAGTTCTCTTACGTCACCTGCTTGAAATGGAAGCAGGGCTTTTTTTTTTTTTTTTTTGGTCACTGCTTTTACTTTTGTAGTCTCTTTTGCAAAGCGTTGACGATGTCCACACAATTATGAGAAATTTAGATTAGCCTCTTCTCTGAAATAGCTTGCCTCTAATTGCTCACAAATTCTCTTAAAACAATGTATAAAGCATGAATTCAGGTGCTTCAGTAGGACACCACAGTTTGAATATTTAAGAATATATGTGAAAAGTTATTAAGTGAATCTACCAGCCCATTTGTACATAACTATTTGCCTTGGCAGAGAAATGGTGATTAAGAATGTATATTTAAAATAATCTGTATGCTACAATATGGAAAAGAATTTAGGGAATGTCTAGGGTTGGTTTGCATACTTCACTTTTGTGGTTTCCATATCTAACACAATGCTTGATGCATGGAAAGAGGTCAGTAAATATCGATCATTTGCATTTAACATGATGAAGAGGTTATTAAGTAATGGAGTATTCTGATCACCCCCTTAAACTCCCTGCCCACTCCTTCAAAGCCAGTTCAGGTTGGCCAGCCCTGAAGAATCCAAGGCTAGTGTTCCCCAGTCAAGAGAGTCCAGATGTTTTGATATGGACCAGGATCATCTGAGATCTAGAACTGTTGGGGGCAACACCATTAATGGGTCATGTGATTGATTTAGTAGATCAGCAAACAGGATTCTGTTGGAGTAGCAAGCAATGATTTAGAAAGGAATGGAACAGAGTACACCTCACATGGTAAGAGAAAGTACTGTTCTGTAAAACGTTTTCATTTCCTGTAGGCAGTGGAGCTAAGTTATGCTGCGAGATGTATTTCTTCCTGTGGCTCGAAAGAAATTTGAAAGCTATTACAGTAGATTGAATAGAGGCTCCCAAAAAGATTTGTCCGCATCCTAATCCGTAGAATCTGTGAATGTTACTTTATTTGGAAAAAGGGTCTTTGCAGATGTAATTAGGTAAGGATCTCAAGATGAGGACCTCATTCTAGATTAGGTAGGTGGGCCCCAAAATCCAAAGACAAGTGTCCTTATGAGAGAAAGGAGAAGGGAGATTTGAAACAGAATACAGAGGAGGAAGCAATGTGTGACTATGGAGGTAGAGATTGGAGTGACGAGACCATAAGTCAGTGCACACCTGGAGCCACCAGAAGAGGAAGGAATGGACTCTGCAGGGCCTCGGGAGGGAGTGTGGCCCTGCCAACTCACTGTTCCAGTCTTCTGGCCTCTAGAACTGTGATAGAATAGATTTCTGTTGTTTTACACCACCAAGTTTGTGGTAACTTGTTACAGCAGCCACAAGGAAACTAATACAGACATTGATCTCAAAGATCCAAAATCCTGTGTGTTTTCAAAAACTCCAGAACCAGCCTAATCCCATCCCAGTCTATACTGAAACCACAAACTTATCCAAAGAATTAAATCCATTCTTTGGTTACCCAAAGTTCACCAATATATTTTTTTTAAGCCACGGCCTTTTCTGAGAAACATAGATATTCAAGGCCCACAATCCAATACAGCTGCTAGGGAGGGAAAAAGAAACTCATACACTCACAAAAAACCACTTAAGACAACCCTCAACCTACTCTTTTCTGAAAAAGAAATTTTATTAACTTTCTGTGCAGTAGGTATTTTTTTAATTTTCCTAATATAAATTTATAATAATAGCTATGCATTTTCAAACTAAAGTAATGGATTAGAAAATCACTATTTTAAACTTCTCCCTTGTTACTAGAGTCAGCCAAAAAAAAAAAAAAAAAGGAACTTGGCAAAAAAGAAGAAAGATGGCTTATTTAATAACAATGTAGTTTTCAATTCTTCCTATATTTTTTCCAAGATTGGTCAAAAGAACTGTTGTTTCTAGAAATGTCCATGTAACCAATCACCACAGGGCATGCCACCCATTGCTGGTCTTACCCATAGGCCTTAGCAACCGTAAGCTATCCAATTAGAACATGACAAAATGGAATTATAAGTGCTTATAAATAATCTATTGTATGATTTGTATCAGCAGTAATTAGTGCTATGAATTGCCAAGTACCTCAATCATAGTTTTGAGCCACCAGCTTTCTTTGTCTCCTCTCCAGCTTTACACGAAGACTATAGTGCATGTCATTTCAAGACCAGCACCTATGTGAAAAAGGAGGCAAGGCAGCCCAAATCTCTTTCATTCACTTAGTTACCATCATCTTTCCATCTTTAAAAAAAAAATTTTAATGTCTTTTTTTTGAGAGAGAGAGAGACAGAACACGAGCAGGGAAGAGGGAGACACAGAATCTGAAGCAGGCTCCAGGCTCTGAGCTCTCAGCACACAGCTCAATATGGGGCTCGGACTTGTGAACTATGAGATCATGACCTGAGCCAAAGTCAAATGCTCAACCTACTGAGCCACCCAGGTGCCCCATCTTTCCATCTTAAGGTAGTGACTCAGGGCACTAGTTTTAGAAAGCCTAGTAGAATGCTTTGCACATAGTAGTCATTCAATAAATACATCTAAACTAATTGAATTATATACTTTGAGAACATAGTGAAAATTAGATTGTAGAGATAATTATCAAGTGGAAAGAGGGGGATAGAAGGGGATAGAAGATGAATTGTGGCAAAAACCATCAACTAGCCCATTGTGTTTCTGAGCATGTGTGCCCCTTTCCTTTTACATCTTAAAAAAAAAAAAAAATCAAGACAACATTTTCAAACTGGCATAGGCCTCCTCTATTAATATGTCAGCTGAAGTTCAAACCTCTCACCAACGATAACCCCTCCAATGCCCAGGAAGCCACATCAAATGAAATTCACTACAGGCTCTCAGGCCTGGCAAAGACAAACCACCCTTCACCAGGACACATCGCATTGATGAATTGCCCTCTTCATACTCACGACTCTGCCTGTAAAGGTGATTTGTGTATGTTAGGATGGTTGTAAGGGATGATGTGAAAGGCCCTTAGGAGTGAACCGAGACAAAGAAGAGGAGAGACGGCTGGTAACGGTCAAGGAGCTGGAAGAGTTGGTGCGGACAGGGACGTTCAGGAGGAGGTCACCTTCCCAGGTGGCAGAATTGAGCGGACACATTGTTTTAATTCACATTCTTTTGGGACTTTAGGCAAATAGCAAGAGAGAGAATAGCACAAAGTTGTAGAAACAGACAGTGCTGGCTTTGAAGATTACCTGCCCCATTTAACTCTGACCTTGAACAGGTGAATTAACAGCATGTCAGGACCTCAGTTTTCCTTTCTGTGAATTTGAGATAACACCAGACATCAGGTGGTTATAACTATTCATTGAGCTGATGTCTGTAATGTGCTCAGCACAGTGATTGCCACTACACTCAATGAAGTTTTACATGTTTTTAAATGCATTCCTGTTCTTAGCTTCCCTGGGTTCACTTAGCCTAGTAGCATCCAGGAAAAGGTAATTGTTAACTTTTCTTCAGACACAAGTGAGCATATATCTTCTGTGAGGATAAAACTGATAAATCATATTTGCTCCAGCCCGTCCTATGCACACTGCCACCAGCTTCGTGAGCATAGAGCTCTAATGTTGTCTCTCTTCTGCTCAAAAAGTCCCAGAGTCCCTCCCCTACTGTTTCATTAGAATTTCGTTCAAGACAGCATGGACACATGGGGGGAAATGTGTGCTTAAGAGTCCATCAGACCCGAGCTTCAATGCTCGTCTCGCCATTTAGTGATGGGTGACCTCTACTGAGTTCCTTAATTTCTCTATGCCTCAGATTCACATCCTGTGGAAAAGGAACACTAACACTGTACAAAAAGAAAAATAACACTTGTCTGGGTACAGGTGGCCTAGAGATTAAAAATTATGACATCCTCAAAAAGATGTATCAAGCCTGGTATAAAGTAACCACTACGTAAAATTTGATATTTTCATTCTTTGGCAGCTCTATTCCAAATCTGCCATGCTTTCACCCCACATTCCATTCAGACTGAGGGCTCCCATTTAACGCCTCGCTTGGCTTTGCCTGCACACTGCGTCCTTCCCTGGGTGCTGCTCCCCACCCTGAGTATCCAAATCCTGCCTACCCTCAAACCTCAAGTTAAACCCCATCTTTCCCACAAAGTCTCGTCACTCCCCAGAAGAGGTAATTGCCTCTCTGAGCTTCCTGGACCGTTGTCTTTGCTCTCCTTGTAACCCTTCACATTGTGCTTATGTTCACTGGTCTAAGTTTTATCTCCCCAAAAAAGTAAACTCCCTAAGGGCACAGTGCCCATGTACTTCTTCATTCTTTCCGACCTGGCATACTTCAATAGGTCAAAACATATTTGTTGAATGAATGAATCAATAACAAATTATATGCACTTAAAGAAAAACTTATATGAAATACCTATGCTGAATTAACAAAGAAATTTAAGGGGTGCCTGGTGGCTCAGTCGGTTAAGCGTCTGACTTTGGCTCAGGTCATGATCTCATGGTTTGTGGGTTTGAGCCCCGCATCGGGCTCCATGCTGACAGCTCAGAGCTGGAGTCTGCTTTGGATTCTGTGTCTCCCTCTCTCTCTGCCTCCCCCACCTTGCCCCCACTCATGTTCTCTCTCTCTCTCTCTCTCTCAAAAATGAATGTTAAAAAAATTAAAAAACAAATTTAAATGAACTATCTGCACTAAAGCAAAGACTCTGTCTTTCATTTTACATTGCATGTGTACATAAAGGAAACTACATGGGTTTACAAACAAGTCTAAGAAGATTTCCAATGCCTGTTTTCAGTATTTCATTTTTATGGCTTCCTACTTCCTGTATGATGCAAATGGGGAGAGATGTCACCAAGATGGCAACAGAAGTCGGTCCTGACTTCACTCCCCATCATAGGAAGATCTAACTACTACTCAACAAGATGTCAGCAAGAGAATCCTAGAACATAGGGGTGAGCCTGAGGCATCCCCAAGGATGCACCAAGACAGACTGCATCAGAAGAGAAGCAATTATGCATCAACCAAACTGCCCCTCCCCCAGGCCAGTGCAGCATCATGCAGAGAGGTCTCTCCTGAGCCTCTGGCTCCCCTAGTGGAAAAAGACAAGCCAGGGGAGACAACCAGAACCCTAGAATTGTGGGTCACTTTGTGGGAGCCTCTGCTGTGATCTCACACCACAGGAATTGCAGGGGAATCTGTGTGGCTCAACCACTGGGAATCTATTATAGAGAAGGGAAGAGGGGCTTGCACAACCAGCTCAGGGATCTTAGCAGAGCAAGTTGGTACCTGCAGTGCCCAAGTGGTAATCCCAACCAGCAGTCTTGCTTATCAGCAGAGCCCAAGTCAGGGTTACGCTCTGGCCAGGGAACACAGCAGGGGGGCAGATCCGCCTGATTTGGGATTTACTGGCCTGAGAGCACAATTTGCCCATGCTCAGGCAAGGAGCTAAGTCACAGCCCCACCCTCTGTGGAGAGTGTCTTCTCCTCCATCTGACCAGAAGGGCTGGAGAAAACTCCTGGGAGAAGTCAAAGCACCCTGTTATGCTTCAAAATACAAGACATCAAAATGCAAGAAAGACAGCGGGATAAGAAACAAGGAATATGGATCTACAAAACAGACAGAAAACAATGAACAAAATGGCAATAGTAAATCCTTACCTATCAATAGTTACTTTATTTTTTTTTTTAGCTGTGGATCATTTTATTTATTTTTTTTTTTTGCCTTTTTATTTAATATGTAATTTATTTATTTTTTAACATAATTTATTGTCAAATTGGTTTCCATACAACACCCAGTGCTCATCCCAACAAGTGCCTTCGTCCTCAAAAGCAAACAGATTTAAGGGTGCCTGGGTGGCTCAGTTGGTTAAGCATCCAACTTGGGCTCAGGTCATGATCTCATGGTTCATGGTTTCAAGCCCCACATTGGGCTCTATGCTGTCAGCACAGAGCCCACTTCAGATCCTCTGTACCCTCTCTCTCTGCCCCTCTCCCATTGGTTCTCTCTCTCTCAAAAAAAAATAAATTTTTTAAAAAATTACCTTAAAAGCAAACAGATTTAATTATGTAATCAAAAGACATAGAATAGCTGAATGGATTAAAAAATAAATAAAAAGCCAAGAGCCAACAATATGTTGCCTATACAAGATTCACACTAGCCTTGAAGACACACATAAACTGAGAGTGAGGGATGGACAAAGATACCCTAAACAAATGGCAACCAAAAAAAGCAAGAGTAGATAGCTATACTTGTAGTAAACAAAATGCACTTTAAACTAAAAATGGTAAAAGAAGACAAAAAATTTACCATGTAATGATAAAAATGTCAACACATCAAGAAGATATAACAATCGTTAATATTTATGCACCCAATGACAGAGCATCTAGATATATAAAGCAAAAACTAACAGAGCCAAAAGGAGAAATAAATAGTAATAAAATAATAGTTGGGGACTTTAATACTCCACTCAACAATAGATGTCTCAGAACCAGAACCAGAAGTCTTTACTGATGAACTTACAAAACATTTAAAGAATTAACACTAATACTCAAACTCCTCCAAAAAATTGAAGAATAAAGAACACTCCCAAACTCATTTTATGATGTCAGCATTATCCTGATACCAAAAACACTACTAGGAAAAACAAAATTACAGGCCAATCTTTCCAATGATATGGATACA
Organism: Puma concolor; assembly: GCF_028749965.1. Lineage (NCBI taxonomy): Eukaryota > Metazoa > Chordata > Mammalia > Carnivora > Felidae > Puma > Puma concolor. The sequence goes on from NC_141671.1 coordinate 20,770,346, forward strand.
AATTTTCCCAACAAAATACTAGCAAATTGAATTCAGCAGCATAATAAAATCATCAGTCACCATGATCAAGTGGAAGTTATCCCTGGGATGCAAGAATGGTTCAACATACACAAATCAATCAATGTGACACATCACACTAATAGAATGAAAGAACAGGATCATATGATCATCTCTAAAGGTGCAGAATAAGCAGTTGACAAAATTCAATATCCTCTCATGATAAAAAAAAAAAAAAAAAACTTTTAAACTAGTCATCCAAGGAACTCTCAACATAATAAAGGCCATTTATGACAAGCCCACAGCTACATTACACTTGGTGGTGAAAGGTATAAAGCCTTTTCTCTAAGATCAGAAGAGTGTCCACTCTCACCACTCCCACTCAGCACAGTATTAGAAATGCTAGCTAGAGCAATCAGGCAAGAAAAAGAAATAAAAGATACCAGAATTGAAAGAAAAGAGTAAATTTGTCTCTATTTACAGATGACATGATTTTGTATATAGAAAATCCTGAAGACTCAACAACAAAAAAAATCTGTTGGATCTAATCAATCAATACAGTAAAGTGGCAGGATGCAAGATTAGCATACAAAAATCAGCATTTCTATACACTAACAACAAATTTTCTGAAAAAGGAAGACATCAATCCCATTTACAATGGCATCAAAAGTCATAAAATATTTAGTAAATTTAGCTAAGGAGGTAAAAGATCTCTACTCTGGAAACTATAAGACATTGATGAAATAAATTAAAGAACATACAAATAAATGAAAATGTATCTTGTGTACCTGGATTAGAAGAATTAATAATGTTAAAATGTCAACACTACCAAAAGCCATCTATAGATCCAGTGTCATCTCTATCCAAATTCTAATAGCATTTTTTGCAGATGTAGAAAAAAAACTCCTAAAATTTATATGGAACCACAAAAGAGCGCAAATAGCCCCAAATAGTCCAAAATAAAAATCCTGATAAAGAAGAATAAAGCATCAGAACAATATGGTATTGGCATAAAAACAGACAAATAGATCAATTGAACAGAACTGAAGCCTAGAAATAAACCCATACATATAGAGTCAACTAATATTTGACAAGGGAGCCAGGAATACTCAATGGAGACCATCTCCCCAATAAATGGTGCTTGGATAATAATTCACATATAAAAGAATGAAAGTACACCCATATCTTATGTCATCCACAAAAATCAACTCACAAGTGATTAAAGATTTAAATGGTGGGGGGGATGAGGAATAAGAGGAAGTTGGTCAAAATGTACAAACTTCCAGTTATAAGATAAACAGGTACCAGAGATGTAATGTACCAGGTGATGATTACAGCTAACACTGCTATACGATATACATGAAAGTTACTAAGAGAGTAAATCCTAAGAGTTTTCATCACAAGGAGAATTTTTTACCTTTATTTTTTTTCTTCTTCTTTCATTTTAATTGTATCTGTATGGGAAGATCGACGTTAGCTGAACTTATTGCAGAAATCATTTCACAATATATACAAATCAAACCAACATGCTGCAAGTCTTAAACATATATAGTGATGGATAAATAAAACTTGGGGGGAAGTAAATGAATTTAATTGCATTACTTTCTAGCATTTGGCAGCTTTAGGGCTTTGTGTAAGAGAAATCAAAGTAGTCAGATATTTCATTAATTCAATGGGGGGAATGTCAAAATACCACCTTTGTATACACTAGTATATTAATTACATTTTTCTCTTTTCATTTGCTTAGGGGTCATATAAACAACACTTCAAACACAACCAAACTATTTAGTTTCCTGAAAATTCACTTCCATAAATTCTTTAAGTTTTGTGTTATTTACATTTTTAGAAATCTTTAGCACTACTGACACATGCTACAACATGGATAAACCTTGAAGACAGTGTGCTAAGTGAAATAATCCAGACCTAAAAGGATAAGTACCATTCCCTTATTTGAGAAACCTAGAGTAATCAAATCATCGAGACAGAGAGTTGAGGGCAGTTTGTTGGAGGCTGGGGGGGAGTGGGGAGGGTGGATGGGGAGGACGTATGGGCAGTTCGTGTTAAATGGATGCAGAGATTTAGTTCGGGAAGATGAAAATATCTGTGGATGGTGGCGATAGCTGCACAACAGCTGTGAATGCCATAATGCCATTGAACTGTATGCTTGAAAATGGTTAAAGTAGAAACAATTATGAAAGAAAATTAATCAAAACTATCTGAAATCCTTTTCACATTATCAAAAATACTAAATGTGTGATACTACTGCTGAAAAAAAATCTGGGTTATAAATATTAAAATTTCCTTGGGGCACCTGGGTGCCTCAGTCAGTTGAGCGACCTACTCTTGATTTCAGCTCAGGTTATGATCTCACGGTTCGTGGGTTCGAGCCCCGTGTTGGGTTCTGTGCTAACAGTGCAGAGCCTACTTGGAATTATCTCTCTCTCCCTCTCTCTCTGCCCCCCCCCATTTGCGCTGTCTCTCTCTCAAAATAGATAAACTTACAAAATAAAATAAAGTAAAATAAAATAAAATAAAATAAAAATCCCTTAAGAGATGAATGGATATACCTTATCTTATACACAATTGTGCGTACTGTTCCCGGCCAACAGTGGTTCTGTATCTCACTCTGTTCAATGATCAGACCTCTACATTTCATATCTCCATACTTTCCTCCTATTTGCAAACATCTTTTATTAAACCATTGTCCTGGAGTAAAAGACTCTCCACTCAAGAGCTAGATAGCTTTTGATTTTTAAAATTGGTGTGAATGTGCAGAACTTTTAGTAAGTGGAATCATGGGAATTCAGGAAAGTAAGCCCTGAGACAATGAAAATTAGCAGACCATTTGACAAAGAAAAGACAGAATCAAGTTTTAAGGAATGTGACTATAAAGGGGTAGCATGTGGGAGTTAGGAGGGTTATGGAAATGTTTTTCATGTGCTTATGGTTGCATGAATCTCTGCTTATGGTTGTTAAAATGTATAGACCAATACAGCACTTTACAATAAGTAAAAATGTTTTTCAACAGTGTAGATCCCAGTGTTTAATTTAGTCATTTCTGTCTTTTGCATCTTGTCTTGGTCATAGAATCCACATCCTAGGCATCACCATTGGCCATGAGAGTACACTTGTAGAGGATAAGAGAGAATAGCTAATAACCACCCTCGAGTATTAAACAAACACTCCATGATCTCTTTAAGCAATTGAAAGAAAGTTGATCCAAATTAAGCCCGTGCTATGACATTCCACTGTTGGTCTCTCCTGGTTCCACCCTTGATGTCTCTGAAGCTTCAGAAATGTGCCCCCAATAAATATTAACCACCAGATACAGGCCAGCATCTCCCTGTTCCAGAATATGCCTCTTGTCAGCTCTCCTTAGGATGTAATCAGACCTACATTTAATATACTTGTAACAATAGCAAAGCGCCTCCGGGACATTATGTGAAAAGTAGAAGTCAGAAATCATTTTTGCTTTATTTATTATGCTGTCATTTACTGTCATGTGGTAAAGGCCGAAGAATCTAATTCCCTTCGCTACTGGTATTGTAGCAGCTTGTCTTTTCTATGCAGATTTCATATTTGAAAGATACTTAACTGGGCTGGCTTGTTACCTGATATTGCTGATCTGGTATTCCCAACTGCCTTGAGTTCTCATGTGGAGAAAAGTGAATTCAGTCGGGGTCATCTTGCAGAGTTTGGTGGACCTACAACTAGGTAAACACAAGAGATAAGCTTTGGTAATAGAATAATGACTTGCTAGCCACATGGCTTATGTCCAGGATACATTTCTTTTTCATAAGAGTGCAAATGAGGGGGCACCTGGGTGGGTCAGTCAGTTAAGCCTCCGACTTCGCCACAGGTCATGATCTCACATGAGTTCGAGCCCTGCGTCGGGATCTGTGCTATGCTGACAGCTCAGAGCCTGCAGCTTGCTTCAGATTCTGTGTCTCCCTCTTTCTCTCTGCCCCTTCCCTGCTCATGTTCTGTCTCCGTCTCTCTCTCTCAAAAATAAATAAACTTTAAAATAGATACATAAAATTTAGATATTTTGTTCATCATGGATCTCACGTTAATTTTAATTTTAAAAAAATGTTGCCTTAGAATGTTATTTATCTTAATTGTTCAGATTTTTGGCAGCTGAGAAGAATGCCTTGCTGACCTCACTCTGGTCCCAGACGGCAGCACAAAAAAACTTACGTGGAAAGTAATGGAATTTCCTTAAGAAAAAATGCAAAAGACTGAGCAATATAACTTAATGATTCTGCCATTCAGTATTGTATTTTACCAACTATATTCATTTCCTACGGCTGCCATTACAAAGTACCACAAACTGAGTGGCCTTAAACAACATAAATTTATTGTCTTGCAATTCTGGGAAGCTGGAAGTCCGAAATTACGGTGTCTCCAAGGTCTTGCTCCCCCTGCAGACTTTATGGAGAGAATCCCTCTTTGTCTCTTGCTGGCTTCAAGTGGAGGCTGCAAATCTTTGGCTTTCCCTGGCTTACAACTACATCTCTCCATTTTCACCACTATCATCATGTGGCCTTGTATCTCTTCTCTCTTCTATCATCTTCTTATAAGGACACCAGAGGTATTAGATGAAGGTCCTACCCTCCTCCAGTATGACCTCATCTCAACTAATCACCTCTGCAAGGACTTAATTTCCAAATAAGGTTACGTTCTGAGGAACTGGGGGCTAGGACTTCCACATGTCTCCTTGGAGGACACAATTCAGTACATAACACCCAACAAAACAGTCGATAATTCTCATGTTACTACATATTTAACCTGCCAGCACATCAGGTTGCATGTGTGGTATTTGTGTGCGATGTGGCGGTTTGTTGGAGGCAAATGAAGGTCTCATCGGCTACCTGATGGTCCCACTCTGCGCTTTCAATCACCAAATACCTTCCCTTCACGCCCCCTGCTGATCTCTTGTTCTCTTCTTCTCTGCTGCTACCTGCCGCCTGTCATTATTCACTCTGTTCTGACCTTCAATACAGCTCCCTAACCTCTTGCCACTTTCTAGTTCCACTCCCCACTCATGTCCCAGGGCCCCCCAGGTAAAGAGCCCATACCCTAAACAGCCCATGTTCTCCACCCAGATGCTTCCTGTTCTCATTCAATTGACCTGAGTCTCCTACTCAATGCGTGTGCCTAACCTTTGCTACACCTGGGTTGTGCAGACCTCATGTGAGATGATCCTCATGCATCCTATTTTCTAACAGCTTATTTTGCTCACTGCACTGGGAGAGTCTCCCAAACTCCTCATGTGAATCGCTATCAGACTCAAGATTCTATGAGGGCTTGGGGGAGCAGGAAAAGAGAGAGAGCAAAGACTTAGAAATGCAACATTTGTCTATCACCCCCACGCACTGGTTTTCTATTCTTCTTGGACAGCCACCACCTAAGTAGCCGTAGACCATTTGTTTAATTACTTTGCTTTTCCCCAACTGCTAGTAATGAAATGCTGCCCTCTCTAAAATAATTTCCTGACTATTTGCTAAGATTCATCTCTGACATTTCATTAAATATGATCATTTAACTGTACAAGTACAAATGCATTTTTAATTTAGCTTACTGCAGATATTACAGATGTGGGGAAATGAATTCGTATTGCTCTAGGACAAATATATCATTCACATATGCATGCGACAAAAGAACAAATTATTAAAAATTACTGAAACTTCCATGAAGATTTATATTTAACTTTTCCATTTTCAATCTCCATGTCATTGCGAAAACATATAGCATGTCACTTTGTCAGCTATGATTCTATGAGGAATGTGGGGGTGGGGGGGAGGTGGATTCCGTAAGAATCTTGATCAATAGCCTGCATCTCTGTCATTGACACAGTGTGGCACTAAAAGAGGTGGAGACCGAGTTTCAAGTGTGAAGTTAGGAGGTTAGCAGTCTCACCACTAAAGCAGTAGGTTTTTGCCTTCTCTACAAAAGAAAATGGCAATAGGAAGTGTGTCCTCTGTCCCATGTACTATAAATCCAACCATAATACATGCTAAAGTCTTGTTTAGTCGGAAAGGACTCAAAATGTAAACTGGGGTGCCTGGCTGAGTCGGTAGAGCATGAGACTCTTGATCTCAGGGTCATGAGTTCAAGCCCCACGTTAGGCATGGAGCCTATTTAAAAAAAAAAATGTGAACTCACATTCTTAAATGTCTTCCTGGTGTCTATTATCCTTGGATTCAAAACTGACCAAAGGAAAGAGCAGCTTGGCTTCTTTGACTTTGAGCTACAAAACCTAGAATTTACAAGTCATGAGCTAACGATTATCGTATAGGGTATCACGTATTTCCACAGAATGTACTTTTATTATTGTGGAAAGAAATAAGCCTATTTTCAAAAATCTTTATGGTGTTTTTTTAGACTGAGGACAAAAGCAAAATAATAGAGGTTTGAGGCAGAAGAAAAAAATTCTTTCCAAAGTGGAAATTAGAAAGAAGCTTGTCATTTCCAGATATCACAAAGCTAAAATAACTCAAATATCCTTCATACTTAAGACACCAATAAAATAAAAATAGTGTCCAAGCCATCTACTAATTAGTTTCATTAGTTTTCAAGTCATCTGCTAACTATAAGATTTGAAGCTTGGAAGGGACCTTAGAGATCATGTAAATTACGCCCAATTTGGTTATTTTATAAAGAAGAGCAATGAGGCTCAAATAATTGGCATGGACACACAAGGAGTTGGTGGCCAAACCCAAATTAAAAGGCAGGGCACCCAATTCCAGGTCAGCATGTGATTCTCAAGGAATTACTAAAATCCACACAGAGAGAGAATGTAAGCTTCACTTTGTTTATGAGGATAAAAAAGTCTATAATCAAATGACCAGTATGCAGCTGAGCAATTAGCCATCAACTGAGTGATCTGTGCCTCGTCTACTCACATTGGCAGGGGTAAGAAGGGTTAAGTGATGACAGGGAGTTAGAAGAACTTGCCTCATTGGCCTAGTGAAAAACACTTACCTTCACAGACCTCCTAGCTCCCAGTTTAGTACTTTGTCAGTATGTCTTTGATGGTTAGGTTTATGTGTCAGTTTGACTTTGTGCATCAACCGTGCCATTCTGGGTGTGTCTGTGTGTTTCTGCATGCGATTAACATTTAAATAGGTAGACTGTGTAAAACAAATTATTTTCCCTAATGTGGGTGGGCCTCACCCAAGCAGTTGAAGGTCTGGCTAGCGCAAAAGGGCTGACCCTCTGCAGAGTCACAGGGAATTCCTCCTGCTTGACTGCCTTGGAACGAGGACGTTGGCTTTTCCTTGCCTTCGGACTCAAACTGAAACATTAGCTCTTCCTTCAGGTTCTGTACTATCAGCCCTCCTGGGTCTCCAGCTTGCCGGTTGTAGACTTTGGGATTTACCAGCCTCTATAATTACATGAGCCCATTCCTCACAATAAATCTGTTCCTCCATATATATGCATCCTATTGATTTTGTTTCTCTGGAGAACTTGCTACAATATCCCTGGTCTCTTTCAATCTCACACTATTTATCATTGTTTTTCTAAATTTTCAATTCCCCATTGAGAAGAAACTTTAACTCAGGCAAACACCGTAGAAACCCAACGCCCAAAAGAATCTGCAGAAGTACAAAAACTTGCATACCAGAGCTCTTAGATTAGAGTTCTAAAATTGATGGCACATAAATATCACGCATAAGAACTCTGTGTTACAGTAGGAAGACTCATTGTCCCAGTATCGGTTTAGTGTGAAAGTGACCAACCCAGTCGTCTTCTTTTGCCTACAGAGATTTTGAAATATCACACTGAGTGATCACACTACTTTCAAAATTACTGGCACTGCTTTGGTCACTCATATTTGATTTGGATTTTCTCTCTTCTAATGAACAAAATATCTTTCTCCCTTACCAAGCTGTGAAGGGGACGTTTCCAGACACAGAGTGTCAAAATTCAAGAGGAGAGAGGCAGTTGCCCCAAAGTTCTTTTACTTGTGTGTGGTAAGTGGTAAGCCTTGCTATGTGATGAAGCAATTGGGCCAGCCAGGAAGATCTTTAATTCATGCGCTCCAGGCTGGTACAATACCATCATTTTCAAGTGTTATTTTCCTGCTTCTGTTACAAGTGATGGCATTGAGTAAGGCTGTGTGCCCGTGAGGACTTTGCCCATTGCCAGTGAGGGGGAACAAGGGGTATAGAAGCATCCCAAAGTGATAAAGTTGAAGTGAGATTATCATTGACAAAGACTTTTTTTAACACGGGAACAAACATGTCATTTTTCAAAAGCTGACCCACAATCTGCTAATTCAAACAGATTTTTTCATGTCGTGTGTCAAAACATTAAGAGAATAATTCTGTCTCTCCGAGACTTAGCAAACAGCTGGACCCAAGATGGAAGTGAACAACTCTCCTATCATAAGTGTTTGTTTTCAAATATTTGTAGCGTGCAAGGCTGTTGTCTTTTATGAGAACAATAGCATTGTTTCCATTACTTGTAGTGTGCAGAAGGAAACTGAACCCTCTACTTGCTCAAACAGAAATTTTCTTTTTTATAAGAAGTGGTAAGGAAGGAGCATGGAGGTGGGAATAGGAGGAAATGATCCACTCACCTGAAATAAGACGCAGCTTTAGCCTCCTGCGGCACTAATCCCAGGGGAAGTACCAGTAGGTTTATCTTTTTTTTTTTTTTTTTTTTTTTTGAGACAGGGAGAGACAGATCATGAGCAGGGGAGGGGCAGAGAGAGAGGGAGACACAGAATCTTAAGCAGGTTCCAGGCTCTGAGCTGTCAGCACAGAGCCCGACGCGGGGCTCGAACTCACAGACGGTGAATCGTGACCTAAGTTGAAGTCGGACACTTAACCAACTGAGCCACCCAGGCGCCACCCCCACCACCCAGTAGGCTTATCTTGACTGCATTCGCAATTCTCTCTTTTCCTAAGAATTTGGAGTGCCGAGGAGCCAGGCTTTATATGAGATGCACAGACTGACTCCATCTCCAAGCCTGTTCAGCAGCACACAAGCCTTCTGTAAAAGGAATGCCTGCCGTCTCCCGCCCTTGATGTAATTTGGTCCAGAACTGCCACATCTCCTATCTTGACTGTTACATACTTCTACTCATCTGTCCCCTGTGGCACCCCTCTGGTGCCCTCCCTCTGTCCCAAGATTGATGGTCAAACGTGCTACACACCCCCCCAGACTTTCGACTTCTGATCTCTTCTCTCCCTCGGTCATGAACTGATAAGACTGATGATGACCTCACTGTCTAGAATCACCTCCCCCACCTGAGTACTACACCGCTTGCAGGTAGCTCCTTTTAGAAATGAGTCGCGTTTTGGACGCATGAGAGTGGTCACACAGTGGAAGGCGATGGACCATTGGAATATAGAAAGCGAGCTTCCCATCCAAGCATAAATCCATGCAAGTTTTCCCCACCCATTTAAGCAGGTCATACCAATCTGGAAAATGTACATCAGCAAAGTTCATCTCCACAGGTCCAGTCTCCCTCTTCTGTGCTCCCATTCATCCTCCAAAGCCCTGCCTCTCCCCCTCCCTCTCACAGACATCAAGATTCTCATTGCCTTTCTGCTGATCCTTCAACTTTCTACCAGCTTCCACTTTCAAGAAAGGATATAACATCGCTTCCTCGCACCCCAGTGTGAAACCAAGTTGTGTTGCCTCTAATGACCAAATAATTATTTGGTGCCCAGGAAGTGCACTGTTCTGCCCAATAAGAGAAGCAGCAGAGTGGAGAACAGACCGTCCAGAAACATGAGCACAAGCCCAGCTACACTAACCTTGCAACTTTGCCTTCAAGGACTTCAGTTTCCTCCCCTCTTAAACAACAGTACTGGACTAGGCGATATCTGAGAGACATGTCATTCTTGTGGACTTGAATTTGCGCAGTATTCTATACTCTTCAAGATATTTTCACATATTGATTCAACCTATATTATCTCATCCTTAGCTTCAAAACAGCCTGTGGGGTAGACTGGGGAAGATACTATGAGTATCTACCATACTAGAAATGGGAACTTTAAGGCTCAGATTAAATTGCCTCCACCAGGTTACGTCTCTCTGAGGGGATTCACTGTGTGGTTAGAAGTCATGAAAAAAGGGGGGAAAAAAAAACAATAAAAAGTAGCATCTACTTTGTAAGGCAGTAAATACTCTGGGAATTCAGAACAACCACCCCACCCTTCCAAACACCGAATGTCACCAGGGACAGCTTTAGTTAGAAAAAATACCTACCAATGGAGGGGCAACGTGGGCCAGATCAGAAGGGAAGAGCAGGTTTTAGTAAATGATGGTGATCCAGAAAGGCATTTGCGGCAAGGAAAACAGCATGAACAAAGGTCTAACGAGTAATTATTTTCCTAGATCTATACTTGGCAATAGATCTTCCTTTCAATTCTACTGGGAAACATGTTGATTTCAGAAAGGTAAGAAGTAACTATTAAGTGCTATTTCTGGACCATAAGTGAGAGAAGTGCCCACTGAGTTCTAGAGTGAGGTCGTACTTAAGATAAATAGAAATCAGGAGGAGAGACCATTTCACCCCCCAGATCAAGTCAAATACCTTGCCATGTATCAAGGGCTACTTTTGATCACCAAATAAATGACTGTCCCCAACTTACCATTACTGCTGTCCAGGATCGGCCAAAGGAAATAATCCCATTTTCGTGAAAATTAATAAGATAATTTTAATAAAGGTGTTAGTACAGCTGAAATACCCCATCAAGCGAGACAAGTTTCCCTTTTCTAAAGCAATTCCTACAATAAGGTCCCACCTTTTCCCTAAATTTCCCTCTGACAAATTGGAAGAGGGGTTAAAGACATTCTCCTGCCCTTGCTCTGGATGAAGTACACAGCAGCTATAGTTTTTCTTCCTCCTCCTGCTTAGAAAACAAAAAAGTGTTATATGTAAAGGCAATGTTTCAATTATTTCTGCAATCCAAGCTCTTGCTTATTCTTTATTCAAAATTGAATATTTTATTGTTAGCATATGTATGGATCTTAGTCACCTTCAACTGCATGACAGAAAGGCAGGACTGTGTACATTTAATTCCATTTTCATGGCTTTCCTAGTGCTACGTCACATGCACACAAGTACCTAGTGGTCATGAAAACAAGGAAAATGCTGGTGAAGATGATGTTGGTTAAGAGGATGGTGATGATGGGGGCACCTGGGTGGCTCAGTCGGTTAAGCGGCCAGCTTCGGCTCAGGTCATGATCTCGCGATCCGTGAGTTCGAGCCCTGCATTGGGCTCTGTGCTGACAGCTCAGAGCCTGGACCCTGTTTCGGATTCTGTGTCTCCCTCTCTCTGACCCTCCCCCGTTCATGCTCTGTCTCAAAAATAAGTAAACGTTAAAAAAAAAAAAAAAAAGAGGATGGTGATGATGATGACGATGACGACAAGGCTCACAAAGATTTATGACAAATTCTTCCTCGTCAATACCTTCCGCATCAAAGATAAGCCATGTCTCTATGGCTTTCAAATTTCTTTCCTCCTCAGCGACACCAAATTTCACTGAAAGGCTTTCATCCTTTTCTTCAGAATGAAAATGGGAACACAGTCATCTTCGGGATGATTCGACAGGGCAAAAGAAAACAAGCAGTTGCCCATAACTCAGAAGAATTGCTTCATCATACTCCACCGGAAAACATGTCAAGTGGGATAAAGGAGAAATCACGGAAGAAAAATAAATCAGAACAAGCCTCCGATGACCTTCTCTGAGGAGGAGCACTATGAAAATAAACGCAAGAAAGTTAAGTTTTGCCAATAAATGCTTGAAACTTGAGCCCGTCTGAGGAGATGCTGGAGGCAAAGATGCTGTCGGATAACAGTGCTTGGTCTCCGGAGGCAGGACGAGGCCACCTCTTCCCATCCAGCAAAGCAGAGCTGATTAGCTGTGACAGGTAGCTCTGAATAATTGCTCTAATCACATCACGTCAGTGAGCTCCCTACCTCGTCCCTAGCAAAGGAGTGACGCCGTAGCCAGCTTCAGAGGCCGGACGCCCCTAAACCTGACATCTCGAACAAAGATGCATTTATTTTAATGGAATCATTGCTTGATGTTGTTCATCGGAAGAGGGGATTTGAAAGAGTTCATTGGAGGCCTCAAAGTTGGGCGTAGATACTAAGGGCCTCATTAAGTGACTCAGGAGTTTGTATTTGCAGGTTGACTTGATGTCATGACTGGTCAGTGAGACCAATAATAGCAAGAGGGGCCAAAAAATGTCACCCGGAATTGGGTTGTGGCTTCAGCTCTTCCAGAGAGTAAGGGTAATTAGGGCGGTGGTGTCATCAAAACTTTTCATGTCAACTAAGGAATGCACTCTCTCTAAATAAGAAACTGTCAGATCTGCTTAAAGCTATGAGTGACAGGGAATTCTTCCCAGCCTATACCTTCTCGCTGGAAATGCCAACTTATTTTAGAAGGCTAAGTGGTGAGATGCTTCACGTGTTTCTTGGTCTCCTGTGCATTTGTTTGTTTTGCTACTAAATAAAACATAAACGATAAAACATCTTAACCCTTGAGGAAATCGAGTGTCTCTGGCTTTCCCTAATACTCAAGCATTTGTGTCTTGCTTCTCAGATAATGTTTATAGAAGCCCAAATAACTTATTCTGACTATGAGCAATGAATTACCCCAACTGTACATCCAATGGCAAGGCATTTCATGGGGGGAAGAACATGGCATAAAAATCTCTGTAATGTGCTAGAGACCACTGGAGCTCATGAAGCTTCATCTGAGTAAACCTTGTAGTATAAATCACCCATCCATTCACCAATGTGCAGACTTTTTTTATGATAGGACTTAGCAGATCTTATTAGAGGTCATTATTTTTGTGTCTATTTCCCCACATGAACTTGAGCTCCTAGAGGACTGGAACCAGTCTGCTCATCGTTTAATCCCTAGTGCCTATCCCAGCACCCAGCACTTAGGAGGTGCCGAATAAATGTGGCATCACCAATTTTTCTTTAAAACCTGAATCAATTACTTTGGTTAACACAATACCAAATGATCATTTTTAGCTAAAGTTGTGCTTCTAAATTAACTTCTATGTTATGTTAATACCATTCCATTATCCTTTCTTTCTCCTCTTTTTCTTCTCTGTCTTCCTCCCTTCCTTTTTCTAGGGCTTCATTCATTCTATCTCATTCACTATGAGGCTAATGTAAGATTTTCCTTAAGGAAAGAATATGTCAGAGAAGAGAGTGAAAGGGAATGTGTATTCACTGAGTGACTGTTATGTTTGATGGAACGCTGATTTTTTTTTATACATTGTCTCATTCGATATTCACAAAAAGAGAGGTGGCTAATATTATTTCAACTGAGAAACTGGGTCTCAAAAGAGAGTGAGAACTTGCCCTGTGTCTATTCTAATTCCAAATGGCATCAACTTTTCCTGTGCCAAACTGCAAGGAAGTAAAATAGGAAAGTTGCTAACTGAAATAAGGTAGAATATGTTAAAAAAAAAAAAAAAAAAGAAAGAAAAGAAAAGAAAAAGAAAGAAACAAAAACAGGGTGCCTGAGTGGAACAGTCGGTTAAGTGTACAACTCTTGGTTTCAGCTCAGGTCATGATCTCCCAGTTTGTGAGTTCAAGCCCCACATCAGGCTCTGCTGACGGTGGGGAACCCGCTTGGGATTCTCTCTTTCTTTTTCCCTCTCTCTCTCTCTGCCCTTCCTACTCTCTCTCTCTCTCTCAAAATAAATAGATAAACCTTTAAAAAAAAAAAAGGTTCAAAGTCTCAATAGATTCCATTATTATCCAGCCAAATTTTCTATACCTCTCTTCTAAAAAAACTAAATTTTGGACCAACCAAAGTTCTTCACACATGCCTTAAGCCTTACTGACTATATAAATGTGGAAGCTCACAGGGTCTGCTACGTACAAGAATGTTTTAGAAAATATATGCATATTCACACAGCGCCTCTGCCCTTCGTTCCAGAAAACCTATAAATATTCTATGTCCTTTCATAGAGGGAGGAGGGGGAAATAAACGAAGAAGTTCAATCCATCTGCAAATTAGTTCACACAGCCCTTTTAATTGTAGAAATAACTATGGCAGAGCATAACCCTAAAATTTTGTTAAAGCTGCTTTTACAAGTATAACAGGCAGTAAAAAAAAAAAAAAAAAAAAAGAAGTGGGTTCTATTTCAATAATGAAGAAAAATAAGTCATTTTGTAAAGGAAACAAAATGTTACATTCAGAGCATTAACCAAGGATCGGAAGGCCTCCAATGCCACGCGAGTTTACACGGGGCCTATGTGCTCAATGAGACCAGCATCACAGGATTGCTTCCCAGCTGAATGCAGCCAGGCCTCAGAACCACTGGAGCATTGGTTTAACAATGTGACAGTTAATCCAAAGAACAGGACATTAAAAAACATAACCCTGAGTGAAGTAACTACATTTTCTCTGCAGCCCAGAAAGATTACCTGAAGGCCCCCTACAGCCTGGAGACACTTTGGGCTTCTACGTAATCAAGGACCTTTTTATATATATATAAATACATACATATGTGAGCCTATCTGCATATACATATATATGTGATTTTATTTTTTAAGTAATCTCTACACCCAACATGGGCCTCGAACTTACAGCCCCGAGATCAAGAGCGGCATGCTCTACCAACTAGCCAGATAGGCACCCCTAAACAAGAACCTTTTTATGGGCATTTTACTCCAAACAGTGCCCAGCTCTCCAACATTGACCCTGTATCACAAGGAGAAGGCACGAACTTGTAAGCCACTCTGACTGGGATTCTGACGAACTGAGTGCAAGCTAGTATGCCTTTCTTTTAAAAAAAAAAATTAATGTTTATTTATTTTTGAGAGAGAGACAGAGACAGAGCACAAGCAGGGGAGGAGCAGAGAAGAGAGGGAGACACAGAATTTGAAACAGACTCTAGGCTCTGAGCTGTCAGAACAGAGCCCGACAGGGGGTTTGAATTCACAAACTGAGACATCATCACCTGAGCCAAAGTCAGACGCTTAACCGACTGAGCCACTCAGGTGTCCCACTATTCTGCCTTTGAAGGTAGAATCTGGTTTAATTCATCTGTGCATAACCACAGACAAATTCCACTGACATTTAAAAAAAAGACACGGGGCGCCTGGGTGGCGCAGTCGGTTAAGCGTCTGACTTCAGCCAGGTCACGATCTCGCGGTCCGTGAGTTCGAGCCCCGCGTCGGGCTCTGGGCTGATGGCTCGGATCCTGGAGCCTGTTTCAAATTCTGTGTCTCCCTCTCTCTCTGCCCCTCCCCCGTTCATGCTCTGTCTCTCTCTGTCCCAAAAATAAATAAACGTTGAAAAAAAAAATTTAAAAAAAAAAATAAAATAAATAAAAATAAAAATAAAAATAAAAAAAGACATTCATGTATCTTCCGTACATACATTGAGTGGCTAAAGCTGAGTAGATCAGGCAAGAATCTGGAAAGTTAGGACTTTCACTTATAATTCTTTTTTTTTTAATTTTTTAAATGTTTTGACTTATTTTTGAGACAGAAAGAGAGAGAGAGGGTGAGGAGCAGAGAGAGAGGGAGACACAGAATCTGAAGCAGGCTCCAGGCTCTGAACTGTCAGCACAAAGCCTGATGAAGGACTCAAATTCACAGACGGTGACATCACGACCTGAGCCGAAGTCAGACGCTTAACCCACTGAGCCACCCAGGTGCCCCTGGACCTTCACTTATAATTCTTATGCCATGACCATATAAGAAATTTTTTCATCTATAAGCCAAATATTGACGAACTTCTTCAAATAGTTTGGGGGTGATAAATAAATAAAATATCTAAAGATCTGGCAATGGAAAACAAGATCCCTAGGAGAAAGCATGCCTCTCTGTGACATGGGAAAGACGACTGTTGGCATGCCATGTTTCCATCTCATAAACTTCACTGGAGACTTCCCTGCAAAGAACTTAAGGAAGCCATCCAATCTCCCTTATAAATCTATGTAATTATCCATAACATGTAGCAGTAAACTTCTCCCTGTAATTTTCTATTTTACTTACAGCGACTAGTGACATTTGCCAAAAAGACAACTCTTGAACTTAAAGATTCACGATCCCCAGTCTTCTTTTCTGATGCCCTCAGCAACAAAGGTTTGGGCCTGTTTTATGCCTGCCCGCACTACTTTTTGGATCAAAGTGCCAGCTGCACTTTGTGAACTTCCAACTGCCCTATCAAAGGAAGTAGACCCACACCGGGGATCAGAGCCCGTGTTTAGCCGCTGCTTCCTTCAACTCTCCCATTAGCACCCCAGAGATGACACAACACAGCACGTGGATGCATGGGAAGGAGTGAAAGGGCACAAAATAAGGACAAACGTTCTATAATCCCTACTAAGAACCAACTCACTTAACATAGTAAAACCTACCACAGAGGGGAACCTTAGCAAACAGGAAACCAAACCTACTGATCCATTAAATACCCAGAATTTAAATGTTACAACTCCTTGGGGTGTCTGGGTAGCTTGGTGGGTTAAACGTCAGACTTCACCTCAGGTCATGATCTCACAGTCTGTGGGTTTGAGCCCCATATCGGGCTTTGTGCTCACAGCTCACAGCTCAGAGCCTGGAGCCTGCTTGGGATTCTGTGTCTCCCTCTCTCTTTGCCCCACCCCTGCTCACTCTCTGTCTCTCAAAAGATGAATAAACTGAATAAATTAAAAAAAAAAAAAACTTTTTAGTGTTACAACGCTTTAAATAGGACAAAAATATTGACACATTACTATCCCCCCAGAAAGGGATGCATTTTATTTGCTTGAATTTGGCAGACTTTCACTAAACTTTCTGTTCACAATTGTGTCATTTGAGCACCATTTGAGTGGGGAACTGGATGCAGATATTGGCCCAGCATTTTGCACAGAACCTGTAAACAGATCAGCTCAAGCTGATAGGCATCTTCAAGCAAACTGCCTGGGTGCTAAATTTATGTCAATTTATTTATCGAAAGCAACAAATTCATGCATCTTCATGGGGAATGCTTCCAACCCGTTTCCCTCGGAGTTTAACAAGGATTGAGTTGGAAAGCTGGAGAAAGGAGATGGGTGGGGGAGCAGGAGCCAGATACAAGAGGAGGTCTGAGAGGGAGGTTCCCGGGCCACATTTTGGTCTAAAGAAAGCCATCTCTCCTCCTCTCCTTGCTTACCCATCACCCTCAGTTTTTGTCTTTTTTTTTTTTTAATGTTATTTATATTTGAGAGAGAGTGCAAGCGGGGGAGAGGCAGAGAGAGAGGGAGACAGAATCCAAAGCAGGCTCCAGGCTCCAAGCTGTCAGCACAGAGCCTGGCTCTGGGCTCGAACTCACCAGCCGTGAGATCATGACCTGAGCCAAAGTCCGAGGCTTAATCGACAGAGCCACCCAGGCACCACCCCCCGCTCCCCCCCCCCCCCCGGTCAGTTTTCTTATGACTGCATCCCTGAAAGCCTGGGTAGCATCCATTTTCACACAGAAGTCACTTGCGTGTCAGCAAAACCAAATTAATCACTATTTTCAGATTTTCCATTTCCATAGGAAATTGAGATATTTTAAAATTCCATATTTTGTATAATATTATATTATGGTATAATAGTTATATTCATCAGAACAGGTTATGCTGGGGTAACAAAGTATACCCCAAATCTCAATGACTGGTGGTATCACCTGTCTCTTTTGATAATTTTATTTTTTTTTAATGTTTATTTGCTTTTGAGAGAGAGAGAGACAGACAGAGAGAGAGACAGAGAACGAGTGGGAGAGGGGCAGAGAGAAAGAGGGAGACACAGAATCCGAAGCAGGCTCCAGGCTCTGAGCTGTCAGCACAGAGCCTGACATAGTGCTCGAACTCACGAACTGTGAGATCATGATCTCAGCCAAAGTCGGATGCTTAACTGACTGAGCCACCCAGGCAATATGCAGATATCGGCCCAGCATTTTGCACAGAACCTGTAAACAGATCATTTTTGATCATTTTAATTGTCCATACCATGTCACCTAAAAATGGGGAGATTACAATCCCACCAGGTTTTAAATGTATGTTTTAATCTTTAAGTCATTATCCATTGAGGTTTTTTTGTATTATGATTAATTTTTCAGTGGAGCATGGGTGAGAAAGAAGTCATGGAATATATAGAGTTTTCAGTAAGTTAAAATAACATACTTTTCTGATAAAAGTTTAGTGTATGTTAGTGATTTCTATTTTTCCAGGGTCGGGGTGGGGGGGGACGGGGAGGGAGGAAGAAATTCTGTTCATGATGTTGGATGCCAACCCATGCCATGAAAAGGGGATTTCGCTGAGCTAGTCGTATCTTTCTTCAAACAAATACCTAGACCAAATGCAATGGACCCCCTTGATCTGTACCTTGTGGTACAGCCCAGTCAATGCCCCACAGAGACAATGTGACCACATTACTCCTCTGCTTACACACCTTCAGCGGTTTTCCAGTGCTCTTAGTGACCATGGCTCCTGTGGCTGCCACAGCCCATCTGACATGGTCCCAGCTTCCTTCTCATCTTTGGCCGCTTCCCGCCCCAGCTGAACACGCCTTACCCCTACCTTTCAGCCTCTCAAACAAGCCTGCCATTGGCCCCTCACGTGCTGTTCTCTGCCTGGAAGGTGCACTCCCCCTCTCTATCCCAGCCCTCAAATCTCTGTACTTGGCCTGGCCAACTCCTTCCTGAACATCCTTCAGGTTGCACTTTGAGAGCGCCTTTCCTGGGAACCTGAGACTTGGTCCAGCACCTCTGATTTACACATCCCCTGATACTCAGTACTTCCTCTACCACAGCACTCAGTATGCTTTACGCTGGTTGCTTCTTTAAGTGTTTGCTTCCTTCAATAGACTCTTACGTGAAAGTACTAAGAGAACTAATAGCCTGTGGAGGTCTGAGGTCAGTTCAAAGAGATCTCAGAGTTCAGGGACCACAGAATTCCCTAGCAGGGCACCAAGAGGATACCCAAGGCCCATGCAGAACCTGCCATAGTCATCATATCCCTGTCAAAGTGCAAAGTGGCCAGGACGGAGTGGACGCCTCAGCCCCCGGAAGGATCCATGGCCTTTTCCCTTCATTCAGCTGCCATCTTGAGAAGAACGAGGGGCAGGAGAAGACCCTGAAAGGGAATTTAAAGTTTTTGAATTGAACCAATTTATCTGAAAAGGACTGTCTTAGGAGAAAGAGACCATTATATTTAGTTGTCAAATGTAAGTGCCTTCTAACATCAATGAGAATGGAGCTCAAGGGTAATACGTGTTTGAGTTAAAAGCCATAAGGACAACAACGTTTTTTCCTCACATCTACAGTATAGTGTCCTATTTGCACCTGTTTTATCAATGGGAAAAACATCAACTCAACACCTCTGACCAACTTACTATATTTGAACAGTACAAATGTGTGACAAGCAATTAAATTAACGCTTTTAAGAAATACTCATCATCCTTAACAGAAACTTCCTTATTGTGATCAGTTCATGTGATGTGTTTAGAATTATACACAGAATAACATTTACCTGGTGTTTTACTAGTTCTGAGTTATAAATGAGGAACTTGAGGTGGGGGGAGGGGCAAACTTACCACACAAGATCACACAATAGCATGTGGACTTGAAGCCCATTTATGTTCAGTTACAAAGCCTATGCACATTTGACTTTTTCCAAAAGTTTGTAACAGGAGTTTCAGTCTTTAGGACATGTAGTTAAAAACATTTTTCAATCTATAATACGTGATTTGAAGTTCTATAGGTATGCAGTGTCAGCTCCATAAATAAATAGCATGATTTTCTAAAAAAAAAAAAAAAAAAAAAAAAAAAAAAAATTAGAGGTTTCTATTTTAGGAATCAAACGCTTGGCTCTTCTGTCTATGTGACACCTGGGACAAGTGATTTAACCATTTTGAGCCCAGTGTGTCTTCAGTGGTAAGATGAAAGGAATGATATTGACATCAAAGGAAGTGCTCAAGGTGTAGTAAACATTAAATGAAGCTACCATTTAACTCCTCCTTTCCTTGGGGGCGTTCAGAGGAAAATGAACTTTCTTTGAAGAATGGAGGTGGATCATGATTTGTCAATGGCTTCTTCCATCTGAATGTACTGCATTGCTCAGGTTGTTGACATTATTGGTGTTTCCACAGGAAGAGCAATCCTTGATGCCCTTCTCTCCCACATCCCTCTTGAGCTGCAGGATCGACAAAGATGGGCTATTTCTCCCCACCACTGGTCTTGAAGCTTATAGAGCAAGAAGAGAGCTTGGCTAGGCATCCCTAGAATGAACTATAAATGAAACCCTTGTACACCTGCCTCAATGTCCTCCAAAGCTAGGACTGCTGCTGTTCACCATAGACTTCTGTTCCATGAGCAACAGAATACAGGACCAGAGGACAACCTCACTACGGCTCAGAAAAGCGCAACAAATTTAATGCTGATATCTTGATTGATTAAACCTCAGTTAACAGTCTAGGGATCGTCATTGCTCATTGTTGAGAACATACCTTCCCAAAACTTCACATTAAATTAGGCTGACCTGGTGATAAAAACATGGTTGCTCAGATGATATTAACCAAACCTGGACTATAGCAAATACAGCTGACCCTTGGACAATATGGGTTCTAACTGTATGGGTCCACTTATACATGGATTTTTTTTTCTATAAATACAGTACAGTACTATAAATACAGTACTGTAAATATTTCTCTTCCTTATGATTTTTTTAAAATATTTATTTAAGAGACAGACAGAGACAGAGTGTGAGCAGGGGAGGGGCAGAGAGAGGGGGAGACACAGAATCCAAAGCGGGCTCCAGGCTCCGAGCTGTCAGCAGAGAGCCTGAGGCAGGGCTCAAACTGACGAACCATGAGATCATGACCTGAGCTGAAGTCTGACATTTAACCAGCTGAGTCACCCAGGCGCCCCTTCCTTATGATTTTCTTAACATTTTCTTTTCTCTCACTTACTTTATTGTAAAATTACAGTATGTAATACTTACATGGCATACAAAATATGTATTAATTGACTGTTGATGTGATCGGTAAGGCTTCTGGTCAACGGTAAGCTATTAGTAGTTAAGTTTTGGGGGAGTCAAAACTTATACACAGATTTTTGACTGCGTGGTGGAGGAGGGGTTGGTACCCCCAATCCCGGTTCAAGGGTCCACTGTATACATTCTTCAGGATGGCACTGCCTGTTGGCTATAATCCTATCAGCTCATGGGGCACCTGGGTGGCTCAGTCAGTTAAGCACCCAACTTTGGCTCAGGTCATGATCTCACAGTTTGTGGGTTTGAGCCCCATGTCAGGCTCTGTGCTCACAGCTCAGAGCCTGGAGCCTGCTTCGGATTCTGTGTCTCCCTCTCTCTCTGCTCCTGCCCCACTCATGCTCTGTCTCTCTCTCTCTCAAAAATAAATAAACATTAAAAAATAATTTAAAAAATACTATCAGCTCATGTTAATAGCAAAGAAAAAGTCTTTTAAACTTAAAAAAAAGCTGCTCGTGTTTAAATCAAGAAATCACAATTGTTTTAATAAAATGAATAAATAATCAGACATAAGGATAGGGAGGAATATAAGTGAAATATGTTATTTCATATCTATCATTTTCAGGGTTGTTTTTTTTTTTCCCAAGATGCAAGTCATAATCCAACGCATAGATATCACCTTGCCATCTAATACCCATTTTAAAAATGAAAATTAGAAGTAGCTCAAAGAAAGTATAAAATAGAACTCTCCAGAGTTAGAATCAGGGCCTTTGTTGTTAAGAATTGAGGAGTAGGTTTTCCCTAAGCATACATTTGAGTTTGAGGGATGTTTGATAAATAATATATTATTTGTAATAGGAAATAAGTAGAATAACAACAACAAGAAAGTTTCCTCATAAATAGAACCAACCTTCTTAGAAAGAAAAGTAAGTGGTTGTCACTGTGATGAATTAAGTTTTCCTACATGGCCTCTGGATGGGTGGTAGAGACCAAGTTTTTTATTTAATTATTATGACCTAAAATCTATTGTAAAAAAAAAATTTACTTATTTACTTCAAAGCACTGATTGCACTTAAAATACAAAGCATTTAGGAAGGGGTATACTTTAAGCTTTTATCAGCCATTTACCACTTAGTAGATGTTATCTCCTAAAAGCAAGTTTTGACAGCAAGAATGGGTAGAGGAAGTAGGGCAGGCAGAAGGATGGAGTAGAGTCTCCGAGGCCATAGGTCCTTATAAGGTGATGTCTAGAACACTTACCAAAAAAAGGAAATTTACCCAAAATGATGCCTGACCTCCTGAAGGCCAACTTCTATTTAACATTTTTTGCCAAGGCCCAATCCAAATGCTGAAAGAACTAAATAATCCCCAAGTACTTTAGCCAGAGGCAACTAAAATCCATTTATAATGCTCGTTTATTTCCTTTGAATATGGCTCAAACAAATAATGACAACAGTTCACACACTTTCTGAAATATTGCACATTACTTTTCATCAGTTGGACAAAGGAAGCAGAAGGAACCAGGAAAGGTCTCCCTGGTAGATGGGAAAAAGCTGAATCAGTACCCAATGCTGTCCTCTGAAGGAGGGTACCATCTCTGCCTTCTTCAATGCTATACTCCCATCCCCAAGCACAGACCTTGGGCACGGTCCTCAGTGACTGAGCATCTGAATAAATATCAGGCGATCATCATTAAAACCCTACAAAACACGCAGGGCAGGTATGATTTGGCCAACAAGGAAACTGAGGCTGAAAGAAGTCAAGAGATTTCCCCAAAGTTACCCAGGGCAAAAATAAAGGTGCTCCTGAATCCTCTTTCAAACCAGTTCTACCCAACGGGGTGCCTTTCTTAATGGATTGAATGTTTGCTTCCTCCCAAAGTTCATATGTTGAAGTTCTAAGCCCCAGTGTATTGGTACTTATAGGTGGGGCCTTTGGAAGATACTTAGGTTTAGATGAGGGTAGAGTCTTCAGGATAGAATTAATGACCAGAGCTCCCTCTCTCTTTCCAGACACAGCAAATAGGGACCTTTTGCAAGCCAGGAAGAGGGCTCTCCTGATCAGGGACCAAATCCAAATCTGCAGGTATCTTGATCTAGACTTCCAGCCTCCAGGACTGTGAGAAAACAATGTCTATTATTTAAGCCACCCAGTATGTGGTATTTTGTTATCGCAGCCTGAGCTAACTAATACAGCCTCCAAGTTTACCTTGAGTTTATTAGAGTCACTTATTAATCTGATACAGCACCATATTTCATAGAATCTAAAACAGTATTGAGACCCATTCCAGTATTTTATGTATACCACTAAGAGAAAAACTACCTCCATTTCCAGTAAGGAACAATGCTTCCTTATCTCACATAAAATTATGTTAAGCTCATTAAGAGAGCTTTTCTGAATCTATTTAGGCATAGATTTTTATCAGGCATCTCTTTTGCACACACGTTCAGAGAAAATGATATAAATTAAGATATTCCTAAAACTTTTTCATAGAGTCCAACTTTTTGAATCATTTTTTAACCCAGAACCATCCTTTGTTTGTTTTTTTAAAGTTTTTATTTAAAACCCAGGCACCCAGAGTCTCAGGGCAGCTGAGCAACCAACTCTTGATTTAGGCTCGGGTCATAATCCTGCAGTTTTTGGGTTCGAGCCCCATGAATTACCATGCTGTCAGTGTGGAGTGTGCTTGGGATTCTGTCTCTCTCCTTCTCTCTCTGCCCCTCCTGCACTCTTTCTCTCATGATAAGATAAACTTTAAAAAAAATAAATACATAATAAAAATAAAACCCAGACTCGTGTTTATGTTTTGCCATGCAATGTCATTTTTGGTGCCTTAAAAATCTTTGGTCATAAATCCATAAGTGACCTTAAACTCACCAGAGTTGGGCTCCTGCTCAGCTTTGTATCATGTGGTGTTGGGTCGATTTCAGAGCCCCTCTTCCAGGAGGCTGCTACGTTGCTCTGATTTGTCACTATCTCAACTCCCACCCACGACCATCCATCCACATAGGTTAAAAGACTGATTCTTATTGTCTCTAGAATTTTCTTCCAAGCTCTTGACACTCACTGTGAAGTATTTGGTATCACAAGTTCCAGGCAGTGACCAGTACAGACCAATGGTGACTGTAAGATGTATCTCAGTATCAAAGATGTTTTAAAAATTCTATGCTTTTGCAATCAATGAAATTCACTTTTATGGATTTTCTATTTGCTCTGTGTCTCTTCACTAGAATCTGAGATCAGGGATTTTTCCTATTTATTTACAGCAATGTCTCCAGCCCTTAAAACAGTCCCGGGAGTGGTCAGTGCTCAATATACATTTGATGAAAACATGATTGAATTAATTTATTCATAAATTCTATTACATTACCAATTTAGGAGAAGTTTCCTCATTTTCAGTTAAGATTTGTTCTATGATAGAAAGCAGTATTTATAGTATGATATGTTCAGAGGGAAATAAAGAAAAGATAAATAACCCAAGAGTTGTAGCTAACTGACTTTTCCTTTTATTTATCTATACTTTCTAAATTTTCTAACATGGCATCATCATGTTACTAATTTTAACATAAAAGTGTAACAACTGCACATTATTTTAACTCACAGTCCTTTAATTTTATTTAATAAAAGGCTAAAGCCATCTTAACTTACAAAGCAAAGGTACCATCTCAATTCAATTATTTTTGCATTAACTCTATTTTCAATAATTTAAGTTTTAGAGCATTTTGGTATCGGCTTCCTTAAAATTGCGTGTCTATAGCCTCAGGATAAATGGAAGGAGAGCAAGTTAGGGCACTTTGGGATCAGTCAAAATCTCATTAGGAACCCCAGGCTTGGGCCTTATTTCCTACTGGCTTGAACAGATACCTGTTCCCCCAGGTTCTGTGATCTTCAGGAGGGATCCCTGGACATCTGGAAGTTCTCTGCAATCTGATGGTTCTGAAGAAGAGAACTGCAGGTTATTGGCAAGTCTATTCTCTGCTACTCAAAAAGACGTAAAGAGCTAAGGAAATCGGGAAAGATATTTCTGTCGAAAAATCAGCCTCTGAGACTGGTCAACTTCAATCTAGATCAGCAAAGGGAGTGGAAAGGGGATTATGGGCTGAACCGTTTTCTTCCCTCAAATTCATATGTTGAAACCCTAACTCCCAGGACCTCAGAATGTGACCGCATTTGGAGACAGGGCCTTTAAAGAGGTGATTCAAGGGGCGCCGGGGTGGCTCAGTCAGTTAAGTGTCAGACTTCAGCTCAGGTCGTGATCTCACCATTTGTGAGTTCGAGCCCTGTGCCGGGCCCTGTGCTGGCAGCTTAGAGCCTGAAGCCTGCTTCGGATTCTGTGTCTCCCTCTCTCTCTGCCCCTTCCCCATTCGTACTCTGTGTGTCTCTCTCTCCCAAAAATAAATAAACATAAAAAATACTAAAGAGGTAATTCAATTAAAACGAGGCCATTAAAATGGTCCTAATCCAGTCTGACTAGTGTCTTTGTACAGGGAAAAAATTAGGACATACAAGAGAGGCCCCAAGGATGCTCAATTGCACAGAGGGGTGGCCATGTGAGGACACAAGCTGAGAAGAGGAGCCTCAAAAGGAGCCAATCCTGCCAGCACCTTGATCCCAGACTTGTGACAAAATAAATTTGTGTTGTTGGAGGCACCCAGTCTGTGATATTTGGTTATGGCAACCCTAGCAAAGGAATGCAGGGTGTGTGCAGTTAGTGACCCTGAGTTTTCTAGTACAACTTAAAAAAAACTTTTTTTAATGTTTATTTTTTGAGAAAGACAGACAGAACATGAGCAGGGGAGGGCAGAGAGAGAGAGAGGGAGACACAGAATCCAAAGCAAGCTCCAGGCTCTGAGCTGTCAGCACAGAGCCCGATGTGGGGTTCAAACCCGTGACCTGATCAGATCATGACCTGAGCTGAAGTTGGACGCTTAACCGACTGAGCCACCCAGGCAGTACATTAGTACAACTTTAAACTCAAACTTAGAGTGATCCCCTGTGGCCTCTGAGAACCTGTACATGATTTGTTGCACTGAGAGGAAATGGTGGCATAAATGCCTTCTGCCTACGGGTAATTCCAAAACTCTTATTAGCCTTTCCTCTGAACCTTCCCCCATACCAAATCTCCATGGTTTCTAGAACTTTATGGCTGGGGTGTAGCACCTGGGTGGCTCATTCAGTTAAGTGGCCAACTCTTGGTTTCAGCTCAGGTCATGATCTCATGGATTTGTGAGATCGAGCCCCATGTTGGGTTCTGCACTGACAGCACAAATCCTGCTTGGGATTCTCTTTCTCCCCCTCTCTCTCTCTGCCCCCACCCCCCCACCCTAAATAAATAAATAAATAAATAAATAAATAAATAAATAAGCTTTGTGGCCAAGAGACTGGTTTGAAGTCCCAAGTCCACCTGGGATTCTGAGATAGCACAAGCAGATCAAGGGCAGGCACAAAAAAGGATATAGGAAGTAACAAGTCTAGAAAATACGCCATCCAGCTAATCAGCCCCTTTACAGATAGTTCTAAGTTAGTTGCACCTAACGATGGAAATGAAAGCTTATAGTGTAGAAAAAAGAAACTGACAGATTATTAGCCTGACACTCTCCATTTGCTAAACAGAGATAATAGATTCATTATCTCAGCCCCCCTCTCCTTAACAGTATGGGTTTGATTGCCCTCTTGCCTACAGGTAATTCTCCATCAAAATTAAATCCGTCAGCTAGTTCTCAATTTTATAAACTATGCAGGCAGGGGGAGAGAGGAGGTCGGGCGGAGGCTGGCGCTGGGTGGGAGGGAGGTTATCTTTCCCGGGGCTGCTAAGACACCAATCCAGAGTTTCTCTGAACCGAGGACCTTGAAATATGCCTGCATTCACGGTCCTATAGTGACATCAGCTGGTCAGATCCCAAACAACAGCCTAGCTAGGGAGGAAAAGGTTCAGGAAACAGATTAAAAAGTTAACTATAGCCAGGAATCACTGGGTAAACATACTTTTTTCCAGCCCTGGAACATAAGCTAGATTTTCATATTTCTTCCAAATGCATATAGGCATACCTCATGTTACCGCACTTCGCTTTGTGTTTTGCAGATATTGGTTTTTTTTTTCTTTAATAAATCGAAGGTTTGTGGCAACTTGGTGTCAAGCAAGTCTATCAGTGAGATTTTCCCGACAGCATTTGCCCATTTCGTGTCTCTGTCACATTTTAGTAATTCTCACAGTAGTTTAAATTTTTTCATCATATTTGTTATGATGATCTGTGATCAGTAATTAGGATTCACTGAAAGCTCAGATGATACCATTTTTTTAGCAGTAAAGTATTTTTTAAAATTTTTTATATAATTTTTCAATGTTTATTTTTGAAAGAGAGCATGGGGGAGGGGCAGAGAGAGAGGGAGACAGGATTAGAAGCAGGCCCCATGTTTACAGCACAGAGCCCAGTGCAGGGTTCAAACTCACAAACCGTGAGGTCATGACCTGAGCCCAAGTCTGACACTTAACCTCTTCACCGACTGAGCCAGCCAGGCGCTCCAGCAATAGAGTATTTTTAAATCTAGATGCATTGTACATTGTTCTTTTAGACATAATGCCATTGCACTCTTAACAGACTATACAGCAAGGTGTAAACATAACTTTTGTATGTACTGGGAAACCAAAAAAGTCATTTGACATGCTTTATTGCCATATTCACTTTATTGCAATATTCGCTCTATTATTGGGAATAGAACCCAGTATCTCCTGGGCATATCTGTAATGTTATAGCTGGCGGTAAGTTAGAAGCAAGCTCCTAGAAATGGGACTTTAAAACCTTCCAGTGACAACAGGATGATAATAAGGCCAAGGTAGCTACATGAATTTTATATATCAGGAATGAATTTTAATTTGAGAATTTAGAGTGACAAGTGAGCGCAGAGTGAGATCCCAACTGACACTGAACTGATAGAGTTTCTGACAATATTAAGACATAAAGTGACTCCTTTTGGAGAGTTTTGAAGCTCTGCCAGTTAGCCCAGGCCCAGTGTAAAATACAAGAAAATAAATGATTCAGAGGGGTGGTTATAAGAAAATATAGCCACGGGGCATGTGGGCAACTCAGCTGGTTGGATGCCCGACTCTTGATCTAGACTCCCGTCATGATCTCACAGTTCGTGGGTTCCAGCCCCAAATCACAGTCTGTGCTGACAGTGCAGAGCCTGCTTGGGATTCTGTCTCTCCCTCTCTCTCTGCCCCTTCTCGGCTCTAACTCTCCCACCCTCCCTCTCTCTCTCTCTCTCTTTCTCTCAACAATAAATATTGAAAAATCTTGAAAGAAAGAAAGAAAGAAAGAAAGAAAGAAAGAAAGAAAGAAAGAAAGAAAGAAAGAAAGAAAATATAGCCGAGTCTATCTTAGTCAGACCTCTTTTACTGGTAGATCAGCAGAAGGCCTTTGGTGGGAATTTTGGCACGGTGCTGATAATTTCTTAACTGTCATTTCCATTTTTGTAAGTTTATTTACTTATTTTGAGAGAGAGAGAGAGAGCACAAGCAGGGGAGGGGCAGAGAGAGAGGGAGAGAGAAAATCTGAAGCGGGCTGCATGCCATCAGTGCGGAGCCCAATGTGGACCTCGAACTCACCAACTGCGAGATCATGACCTGAGCCGAAATCAAGGGTCTGATGCTTAACCAACTGAGGCACCAGGTGCCCCTCCATTTTTTTCTTAATGGTACAGGAGGTTCTGTGGTTGAAGAAGAACCAGAATGCAAGTATGGAAGAAGAATCTAGAGCACTATGCCTGTAATTCACAGTAGGGAGCAGAGGAGAGATTTAAGAAATATTCTTGGGATCCACAGAGAACAGTATGAAAAAAAAACTGTCTCAAACCTGACATGTGCTCAGGAAAAGAAATCAGATGACCAAGTATTAAGTGAGAGAAGCTGGGCACTCAGGAAAAGATTTATTTCTTAATTCAAAAAAAAATTTTTTTAAGAGTAAAGGAAATATATTGGGTTTTTTTGTTTTTAATTTTTTTAATGTTTATTATTTTTGAGAGACAGAGTGCAAGCAAGGGAGGGTCAGAGAGAGAGGGAGACACAGGATCCAAAGCAGGCTCCAGGCTCTGAGGTGTCAGCACAGAGCCTGACGTGGGGTTCAAACTCATAGACCTCGAGACCATGACCTGAACTGAAGTCAGCCACTTAACTGACTGAGCCACCCAGGCGCCCTAGTAAAGGAAATATATTGTTAAAGAAAGAATAAGGAGACTGGTTAAAATTGAAAAAGCCTTAACACTTAGATATTGGAATGTTGTATTATCATAAAAACACAACCGATAATTCAGTAATTTGAGTTGATTTTCTCATGCAGAAAGTCGCTAAGCTCTTATTCGTACCTACCGCCTACAATAAGATTTCTTGCTCACTACCCGTCTCAGCCACAGGCACACACTTGTTCTGTTTTACGTGCCTTCTTCATTCAGACTCCAGGCTGAAGAAGTGTCCCGTGTCGAGGACACAGTAATTTTGTGGCAGAGAAAAGAGCTAAGACCAAACCACTTGATGGCGTTTCACGTTTCTGCTTACATTTCATTGACCAAAATAAGTCAAACATCCACCCCTGACATCAACGAGGCAGGAAAGTGTAATCCTCACATAGACACTGCAAGCCAGGTGGTTACAAACAGGAATGGATAATGCTCTTACAGAGAGGGCAGAAAACAATTAGAAACAATAATCCAGTCTACCATTCCACAGAATGCCCATTGTCTAGCACGGGGTCTTGTAAAAAAGGAGATGCTTAATAAATGCTTTGAATTAGTACGTGAATGACATAACTATTATAATTAGTACGTGAATTAGTAAGTGAATGTATGGTAAGCTCACACTAAACGCAGAGAGATTCATCTTCTCTGGTGTAGAGTTTTATCCCATGGAGCATTACAGAATAACTCCACTTTTCTACCATAAATGACCTACTAGGAATAAATCTCACAAACGTGCTGTTAAGCAAAAAAAAAAAAAAAAAAAAAAAAAGCCAGATGCCAAAAATACCTAACTGGTGGATGGATAAAAACCATGGTATATCCATACAAAGAAATACTACTCAGCAGTTAAAAGGAATTGATCTTTTGATACACACAACTGCACGGATGAGTCTTAAACTAATTATAGGGAGTGAAAGACAAAAAAATAAGAGTACATTCTGTAAGATTGCATTTATATAAAACTCTATAAAATGCAAACTAATCTGTGGTGACAGAAAGTGGTGGCCTGGGGAGAAGAGAGGTAGGAGTGGAGACAGGATAAGGAAACTCTGAGGATGATGGATGTGCTCATTATCTTAATCATGGTTTCATGAGTGCATTCATACGTCAAAACCCAGCAAGTTGCATGCTCCAAATATATGCAACTTACTTATGTCAATTATGTCTCGATAAAGCTTTTAAATGCTTTTAAAGGAGAACTTACTGTATGGTTACATTTCTATGACATTCAACAACAGGCAAAACTAATCTATGGTGGTTCCTCTCTGGATAGGTCGTGACTGGAAAGGGTGCGGGAAACCTCGCTTCTTGATCTGGATGCACACTGGAGTCACACACGTGTGTTCTATTGGTGAGATCGCATTGAGCCATATGTTTACTATTGGTGCACCTTTCTGTAGACAAATTGCGCTGCTGTTCTTTTAACAAATAGCAACTATCTTAAAAATATGAAAGAAAGCCATCTTCACCAATAATTTATCCATGGCAGAAAAATAATAGTTATGTGATTGCATTCAGTTATCATCTACCTTTGAGATTCAATTCGAGGGCTGTGAGTGGATTTTTTCTGGCAAGTCTCCATGACTGGGGACAGGCCACAGAGACATATAGGCTGTAGTCAAGGGGAGTGAGCAACCACAGGGACCAGTGGAGGAACGTGTCAGCATGTTGACCAGGGGGGCATTATCTGTCCCCAAAAACCGTGCAAATGCTCATGCTTCTTCTCTCTTTTGTGTCCCTAATTTCAGTCACTGTCACCTGCAGTCTCTTTTTATGTAGGGACCCTGGGGAATCCACACATATATCCAAATGGTGCACAGGCACCCAAAGCGACTCAAAAAGCAAGAGAGCCATGTCAGACTCACAGATGGGATAATGCTACTGCAAACAGCTGAGCAAGATAAGAAATAAAAGTTCCCATTTTCATGAACTTATCATTTGCACTTTGTGATATATTTAAAAAAGAAATGGTTCAGTCAATGCTTTGGTGGTCAAAGGGGATTAAATTTCCCTACCTCACAAGAATAAGCTTAAATAGGGGCACCTGGGTGGCTCAGTTGTTTGAGTGCCTGACTTCGGCTCAGGTCATGATCTCATGGTTCATGAGTTCAAGCCCCGTGTCAGGCTCTGTGCTGACAGCTCAGAGCCTGGAGCCTGCTTCAGATTCTGTGTCTCCCTTTCTCTCTGCCTCTCCCCTGTTCACACTCTGTCTCTGTCTCTCAAAAATAAATAAACATTTAAAAAAATTTTTTTTAAAGAATAAGCTTAAATAAAAATGATTCAAAAGTTTATCGTTTACAACAACCCCCGCCTCCCAAACAAAATTAGTCTGAATATCAGTCAGAAAATCAGTCTGAATATGAAATAACTTTGACCTTTGTATTTATTTTATACACAATTACTTGGTTACTATGAATGCCCCTATGGAGTAAAAACAAATTACGATGTCTCAAATTGCATGCTTAAGTAATTTTATTTTTTAAATTTATTTACTTTGAAGTATTTTTTTAACATTTATTCATTTTTGAGAGACAGAGTGTGAGAAGGGGAGGGGCAGAGATGGGGTGGGGGGGGTGGACAGGGGGAGACAGAATTTGAAGCAGGCTCCAGGCTCCGAACAGTCAGCACAGACCCCGGCGTGGGGCTCGAACCCACGAACTGTGAGATCATGACCTGAGCTAAAGTCAGACGTCCAATCGACTGAGCCACCCAGGTGCCCCTATGTATTTATTTTGAGAGAGAGAGAGAGAAAGAGAGAGTGGGAAGGGAGAAGGAGAGAGAGAAAGAAGAGAGAGAGTCCCAAGCAGGCTCTGCACTACCAACACAGAGCCCAACACAGGGCTTGAACTCATGAACCACAAGATCATGACCTGAGATGAAATCAAGAGTCAAACACTTAACTGACTGAGTCACCCAGGAGCCCCATGTGCTTAAGTAATTTGAAAAGAAAAGTTTTCAAAATGCCATTGATCCATTGTCAAAACCACTACTCTCTCTCATGCATAAAACTTTAAGACAAGGGGGCACCTGGGTGGCTCCGTTGGCTGAGCGTCTGACTTCAGCTCAGGTCATGATCTCGCGGTCTGTGGGTTCGAGCCCCACATCGGGCTCTGTGCTGACAGCTCAGAACCTGGAGCCTGCTTCGGATTTTGTGTTTCCTTCTCTCTCTGCCCCTTTCCCACTCATGCTCTGTCTCCCTGTCAAAAAATAAATAAACATTTAAAAAAATCTTTTTTAAAAACTGTAAGACAGACTCCATCATTGAAAATGTGAAAACAACAAAAATAAAGAGCTGACAATTCAGTTCCACAGCAAATATCCACTACTCACCAGGTGCTGTGCTGTGGATGACCTAGATAAATTCAAAACTGATTTAAAAAAAAATTTTTTTTAAAGGGACGCCTAGGTGGCTCATTCGTTTAAGCGTCTGACTTTGGCTCAGGTCATGATCTCATGGTTCATGGGTTCGAGTCCCAAGTTGGGCTCTGTGCTGATAGCTCAAAGCCTGGAGCTAGCTTCACATTCTGTGTCTCCCTGTCTCTCTGCTCTAACCCATGTGTGCATTCTCTCTCTCTCTCTCCCTCTTTCTCTCTCTCTCTCAAAAGTAAATAAACATGAAACATTTTTTAATTAAAAAAAAAACCCAGATTTTGGTACCCAGAAGTAGGGTACTTCCCTCCCCAACAATATCATAGAATACATGCAGGCTTTCAGACTGAGTGGTTGGAAGAAGTCCTGATGACCTTCGGGAGGCTGTTAAGCAGAATCGTGACCATAGCCCTAAGGAGAAGGTTGCCAAATAACTCAAAGGAAAATGAAGAAAATGTTCCAAGAAGCTTAAAGAAAAGGGATCCTTGTGATGTAGTAACAGAAAATTTAGCAACAGCGTTGCTGTGGGAAGGTGGAATAGAAGATGTGTTTCTGGAAGGGATAAACTAGCTCAGGGAATACCCAAGCAGAGTACTGAGAATACAACCTGCCTTTATTTGCTGTGTATGGTAAAATGTGAGTAAGAGAAATAAAGCAAATTAGATAAGCTAAGGAACATATACATACAAAGGATCCAGGATTGCATTCAAAAACAAATTCTTTCTAAGAAATACCTTCTGGGGGCACCCAGGTGGCTCAGTTGGTTAAGCGTCTGACTCTTCATTTCAGTTCAGATCATGATCTCATTGGGGGTATAGCTCAGTGGTAGAGCATTTGACTGCAGATCATGATCTCATGGTTCTCAAGACCAAGCCCTGCATCAGGCTCCATGCTGACAGCGTGGAGCCTGCTTGGGA
Source organism: Puma concolor (assembly GCF_028749965.1). Classification (NCBI taxonomy): domain Eukaryota; kingdom Metazoa; phylum Chordata; class Mammalia; order Carnivora; family Felidae; genus Puma; species Puma concolor. The sequence continues at coordinate 20,803,796 of NC_141671.1, forward strand.
TTCTCTGTCTTCCTCTCTCTTTCTGCCCCTCCCCTGTCACTCACGCTCTAAATAAATAAATAAATAAATAAATAAATAAATAAATAAAACCTTCGGAACAAAGATCAAATCCAAGGCACGATCAGGAAAACAGTCTAAAGATGAGGCCAAGGGTGTGACCTCAAGGGTGAGGACAAGACTGTGACCAAGGGTGTGACAGTCTTTTGTTGAGATCTCGAAGACAGTACCCCTTTAAAATAGAAAAAAAGTCATTGTCCCTCAACTGTCTTAGACGGAATCTAAGCTGCAAAGGGGTTTATTCAGGGGATTTGGAGTGTTGCTTTTGCCTAATGAGATGGGTTACAAACCAAGTCCCAAAAAAAACTTGCGAATTTTTTAAAGGAATAATATTAGTTTGAATTGAGAGGGATAGACAGTACAAACGGAATGCTAAAATTTGCATAGACAGTACAAACGGAATGGTAAAATTTGCATGCTTAGGAATTACTCAGCTTTAAACAAGGGCCACATTTGATGGAAGAGGAAAGCTATTTCAGAGGATGAGGCCAAGAGCCACAGTGAATCATTTCCAATCTTTAAGCCTGAACCCTAATTGTGGAATTGGCAACACTTGTGCAGCTGGATTTCAGGATTGCTATGAACCCTTAAGGGCTGTGTACCTTCACCTTCTCTGAACAGAATGCTTACAATGGTTATCCCATGCCTATCCCATCATTGTGTATTGGGTTAAATGGGGCCCATATACTGTGTCACTGTACTTACAGCTGTTTCAGTCAAAAGGAAGAGTTCTCATGTTGCCTGGGTGGCTCAGTCGGTGAAGCATCTGACTTTAGATCAGGTCATGATCTCACGGTTCGTGAGTTCGGGTCTCTCATTGGGTGAGCAAGAACCCTGCACTGGGTGAGCACGAGCCTTGCTTCAGGTGAGCCCCGCCTCTCTCTCTTTCTCTCTCTCTCTCTCTCTCTCTCTCTCTCTCTGGCCCTTACTCAATGACACCCTCTCTCTTTCTCAAATAAAAGAAAGAGTTCCCAAGGAGTTGTTTCAGAGGTGTAATGTTCAAAAGCCTGCCTCATCCTCACCTGGACAAGATTTAAATGATGGGACACTGGACATTGAGTTGGAGCTTGCTCCTGGGATGAGGCTTTGGGCGAGTGCGGTTTCCATGCAGGACAGACTTGAATTATTGTGGCCAGAAGGGAGACATTAGCAGATTGTATTTTCTAAAAATGGCTGCAACAATAGTTTTTGTCCCATATGCTCTTCCAGAACTTTGCAGCTACTCTTCCAGAGGCAGAGTCTACTTCCCCTGCCCCTAAATCAGGGCATCCTTGATTAATAGACTAAGATGGAAGTGATACTCTGAGACTTTGAAGGCTTGGTAATTTTAGAGGTAAATTTTTCAAAATGCCCTTGATCTGTATGAAAGCTGAACCCCTCTTCTCACCCAGCATGCTTTAAGATTCCCCACGAATCCCCACCAGAAGAGAGGGAAAAATTCAATCAACCAGAATAACGTCTGACCATCACTTGAAATGTGAAAGAGGCCAAAAGAAAGAACTAGAAGTGGAATTCAGAAGTGGATATCCACCAGTTCTGCTCTGTGAGCCTGGGTGTGCCCAGAGGAAAGAGAAGTGATCTCCTGATGGAGTTCACTGACAGAGGAGACAGAATGTGAGCCATTATTATAACACAAGGTAAGAAGAGCTATTAAAGATGCCCAGATACAATGGTTTAGATATAAAATAGGACAGCAAATAATTCTTTTGTGGAGAAGACCAAAAAAAACAAAAAAAACAAAAAAAAACCAAAAACAAAGAAACCTAGTTTCAGAGTGATTATATTGGAATTAAATGCTGAAGGATGAATAAAAATCTTCCAAGTGGACAAAAGTCATTCACATAAAGGTCCTGAAATAATTAGGACTAGGTTTCACTAGGTGTGTGACAGAAAAATACACATACAAACAAAAAAAAAAAAACTGGCTTCACAAAACAAAGTTTTATTTCACTGTCTCAAAGAAGCACCTGCAGCTGGGATGGCATCTTTATGACCATCAGTGAGTCAGGCTCCTTCCATCTTGTTCATCTGCCATCCTCCACGTGTGTCTTCCTCCTCATGGTCCAAGGTGGTTCTTCCAACACAAGCCATCATATCCGGACTCCAGCAAAGAAGGGAGAGCTCTTTTGTGTGGTGCTTTAGTTTAAATCATGCTAAGCAGAATGCGGCCTCACCTGGATGCATGAGAGACTGGGAAATGTGGTGTTTATCCTGGACAGTCAAGCGTCCAGGTGAGAATCAAAGGTTCCATAACTAAGGAAGAAGAGAACAAATATTGGAAGATATAATGAGCCTCTGCCACAGCTGTGGAGGAATTAAAGTGTGTGGCCCATGGAGGAGCTGGAGGAAATTCACCATTGTGAGACCATAGCGAGTGCAGAGGTGAGAAAGTAGGAAAGGCAGCTGGGAGATAGGAGGGGGCCACTTGATGATGCGTCCCTCCAAAACTAGGGAATTTTGGAATGGCTGTCTCAACACTAAGGAATCACGAAGAGATGGACTGGATTGAGCATTGTTTTAGGATAATCCTGGCAACAGTGAGGTGACGGCTCTCACAGTGAAAGAGAATACAGGTAATATAGTACGTGTGGCCAACTAGCATCTCTGAATATCCTCCCTACATTCTGGTAATTTCCCTAATTATGAGTTCCACCTTCTCAAGGTAGAAGCTGGAAGCTCTCAACCCCAGACTCCCTTGGAGCTGATAAGTGGAATCCAGGTCACAGCCCCAGACCCCCTTGGGAACTTGTATAAATCTGTGGATGGGAGAAATGGGATTAAGATCTGGGAATACCCATGAGGGTATCCTGGGTATGCTCCTCAGGAATGGTATAACTTCTGGGATAGGGCCAGTTCTTGAACTAATGGGCCAAATTTGGATTCAATTTTACCCTTCTTCCTTTTGTTATAATTCCCTGTAGTTGCCTTGACCCTTCAGGAAAATCAGGTGGTGTGAAAGAAAACAAAGGAAGACAGCAGAAACAGTTGTGAAGCCTGCCTATCTTCACCCCTCCACAGGCACACAGAGAGGGAGCAAAATGTATCAAAAAAATGTATCCAGCAGAGAAATGAGTAGATGTCCATGGGAAAGTTGGGAGCAGAGATGGAGAGGGCCAGCGGCCAAGAGAATAGCTCAGGAGGAGCACAAATCAAAATCTTCTCTTTCAATTTACACCAAGACCCTTCAAGACAGGAAAGTTTAAGTTCCCTATAAAATTGAATCATGGGAACTTGAGATATCACCCCAGCCAGCAGTTTCTAAATTCATTTCCTATGGCAGCCCCTGTCTTCAAAGGAAATGTTATAATTGTTGAAATTGAAGGATTGGTAATGGGGATTCATTCTAGTATTCTACTTGGTGTGTGTTTGAAATTTTCCATAAAAAACTATTTTAAAGAAAAACTGCATTGACATTTAATACATAAAACAAACTAAATGTATGCAGTTTGAACACTGCGAAATTAGTCTTCCAAGATCCAGCATACTTGCTAAGAACCATTTCCAAGGAGTCCTTGGCAGATGGTCTACCATTGCCTAAATACTTATAATGACAAGGAGCACACGGATCTTGAGGCACTCGGAGTTGGCTCTGCTTGTCAGAAAATGCTGATATTGATCCAAAATATGACCCCCTTACAACTTCAATTGAGAACCAGATAGTTCCTCTATCAAGGAATTAGATTTATCCTTTTTGCTTCATTCAGTGCATTTTCAAATAATCCCAAATAAGTGGCAAAGTTTGGTATTCTATATCACAGTAATACATGCTACAAAGTCTGTGAGAGAGATGCTAAGGGCCATGTTTCTATCCTCTGGGTTAAAAAGATGTGAGCAAAATGTTTAAGTTCAATTAAGATGCCTACAGGCAAAACCTGACAGAGTGTTTTACATTGTGCTACATAAAAGATTGAGATTTTTTTTTTTAATATCATGGTACTCGTCCGTCTTCACCCACCTGTCAACTCCACATCATTTGTTATTAATTTAACACCAGAGAGCCTGGAAAGAGCTGCCAGCTACCAAGGGCACACAAATCAGGAGCGAAGACAGCAAAGCCTCCCTGGAGATTCTTGTTCACAAACTTTAAGGGAATTTGAAAAATGCCCCTCAATTTGGAAAATGCTTGATATGAAATCAAGGGAAGTCTAGAAACACAAGTCTCAGTTGCCTAATCTCAATGCAGCAACTGAGGATAAGGTACGAACAGACAAGTCATCCATGGAACTCCAAGACCACTGTGGGAACACATACCTGTCCCCCTGATTTTCTTTGGCATCTCCTTCCTCAATTACATGGACCTGTTTCCAGCACCAACTGATTCTAACACAGGGACATCTATGCGCACCTCAGCAGGATGAGCTGGAGGAAAAAGCGTGTCTAGTTTGCAGGTTGATCTCTGACGCAATGCCCCCTTATAAAGAATCACAGTTGGCCTTACACTGGAATATTATATGAAACATGCTTTTCCCATGTTAGCCAGAGCCCAGTCTCAGATGAGTGGTGTTCATTCCATGTCTAAATGCCATCCTACTCTCAAAAATGTTTTAAAACAAAGTGACACTTTAGCGTCAAGTACATGGAAAAAAATCCTCCTCTACTAAATGCCCTAATCAAATCCCATCTACTTATGTCGGCATGCATATATATCCAAATCTGTTGAAAGCCAAGGGTGAACTTAAATATTGGCACTGACCATCATGCAACAGCAACTAACAAAATGCTCAGCAAACCTGCTATCTTTTCCAGTGTAAATCAGGATTCTTGCAGGAAACAGAATCCAACTCCAATGATTCAAGAAACTTTAATGGAAGAACTATTTACAGAGGTGTGGACATGATTAAGGAAAAACAAGAAGGGATGATGAGGTACCCAGGGATTAGCAAGAAGAGAGAGCCATTGCCACTACTAGGTTGCCAGCTGCTCTCAGATAACATGGCCTGTCCTCTGCTCATTCCACACTCAGGATGGACTCCTCCTCAAGGCTGGCCATCTTGACTGACAACAGTTCTTCATCCACAAAGAGAGTTGGAAGGAAGTCTATTACACACACCCAACGGACTTCAGGGGAGAGAAGGGTAGGTGCAAGGCAGTCTAGAATGGCAAGAGCAAAGAGCAGAGAATGGCTTTGGCCTTCATCATGCCTAGGGCATCAGAGCGGAGAAGAGTTCCCTTACTCAAGCTAGGACTATGAGGTTCAAATTTCCTGTTGATGTCAAGACCTCAAGGAGGTATGTGGAGTTTCCTTACATAAAGTACCAGATGTGCACTGGTGGGGAAGGGTTAGGTTGATGCCTAAAAGCTGTCAGCCATCAAACCTCAAAACTGGAGTCAGACTCTATCAGACAACCAAACAAATGCAAGAAGGGAGAAAGACATAGAAACTCCAAACTCTAGCCCTCCAATCTCCTGCCTGTGCCTACCACACTGAACCTTTCTGGAAGCCTGAATCTGAATCTGGAAGATTCAGAGATCTTGGGTGATGTCATCCATAGTGTGATGTCAGTCTTCTGGGGCACAGAGCAGAGCTAAAGAGAGTGGAGAATGGAACCAGGGGGCAAAGGAAGAAGAACCATCTGATACATAGACACCATTACTCAGCCTCCCTTCAGCTAGGTGAGGCTTCATGACAGAGTTCTAGCACTAGCACATCTAGTGATGTGCCACGTTTTTGGTCCTGGCCCATAGCACTTGGCATGGCCCTCAATGCTCTGTCTGTGCTCTCATCTATAGCTCAGACTGAAAGGATCCAGAGGAGGATTTTTGAGGTCTTCAGTGATCATGGCACCATTAGACTAGCTGAGCCTGGGTATTTAAATGACTGTGTCTGTCACAGACCCACACTCAACAGTGACATGAGTGAGAAACCAATTTGTATGTGCTAAGCTTCTGAGATTACGGAATTACTTATTACGTAGACAAATGTAGCCAATACATACATGAATATTTGGGGGGGGTGGAGAAAAATTCTAAAATTAACCAAAGTTTGCAAAAGATTTTAAGAATAACTTTAGAAAATCTATCCTAACAATTATTAGCAGAAAAGGACCATGAAACAATAGGTTACCCACTTGGGGCCAAAGCAATCAAACCTTTGCATCTTAAGTTTCTCCTGTACTTTCTGTCAGTATTATAGAAACTGTGCCCTATTGGATGGAGGAAAAGGAAAGAAAAATAGCTTCTGGGTATGAATCCAACAGTAGCTGCCATAAATGGGGACAAGTGCGGCCCTTCAACACCAGCATGTGGACCGATAGTCCTTGGGTATATATATAGTTTGGACCCCCTTTCTTCAACGCTATTCTGTCTCTCTAAGATTTCATTCCCAAGATTACTATTCATTTAATCTTCATTCCTTCATTCTAGAAACATTTATTGAATGGCGACTCTGCGCCAGTCACCTTCCCAGTGACTTAGTGTCTACTTGTAAGAGACCTACAGGTCAAGTGTAGCAAGTGCTTTGTTGGAAGGACCTATGGGGTTCAGGAGGACCCAAAATGGGGAGTGACCAGCTCTGCCTTGGTCAGGAGCAAGAGTATGGATGGATTAGGAAAGTCTTCAGAGAAAAGGTGACCCTGAGCAGGCTGAAAAGTAGTAGCTATATGGACACCTGTCCTTCTAACAGCCTGTACTCTTACGTGAAAGAATTAACCTGTGCCAAGAGATGGGTCAGTGTATGCTAAGTCTTCACTTTAAGGGTAGCACGGAGGACACGCCGCGCCTGTGGGCCTTCCTCCAGAGAGGTTGGGAAGATATTCTGCCGCTACAAATCCTGTGATTATCTGCCATCATCGCCCCCAAGGCTGAGGTTGAAGCTGGGCCAACAGCTCTTCCCTAACGCATTCTCAGCTCAGCAACAATATTGGCACCAGCAGCAGCTGCTGGCAGGCGGGCGAGCCGCCACGGCACAGCAGTGACCCTTGGATGGCTCTCCGGCTGAGTTCTAGCTGAGTTGTGATGAACTGCTGTCCCCAAGAAGAGCCTGGAGCTTCTCGGAATTGCCGCTGAGTCTGAGAGTTATGAGGCTGTGAGAACAGGTCCAGCGGGGGCGGGTCTCAAAACCTACTGGGAATTGGATTATTTCTTTCTTCTAAGGCATTTCCCTCTCTGAATGCTCTAGAAATTCATTTTCTTACCCTTATTTGAGCCTCAATTTCCTCATCTGTAAAATGGGGTTAATAATGGTATTTGCTTCAAAGGTTGTGGTGAGGATCCGTAAGTCAATACAAGAGCCCAGGGCGCTGTCCAGCACACAACAGTGAGTGATAAATGTTTGACAGTCCAATGAACAGGATAAGATGGCTGTGATGAGGTGATAAGTGGCCACTTCCAGAGCTCAAAGAAGGCAGGCAGTTCAGGAAATCAGTAAAGGTGTGACTGGGGGCTGCTGAAAGGAAATGATTTTTCCTTTAGGAAACTGCTTGCCAACTCCTGATTTTAGTTTTCGGAATCGTTTTTATTTGCACTGGCCCACCCATCACATGTGGATTTTTTTGCTTTTAGGGTTTTAATATTTACTTAACGGCAGAACTCTACAATATCTTCATGGTTTGCATGTTCATTGCTTTGACCCATGGCCCTAGCTTTCAACATCATTCTGTGTCTCTGTGCATCCATTTTTTCATTCAACAAATGAATTTATCGAGTCCCCACTCTGTTCGGAGCCTTGTACAGGTGCCAATGACTCAGCAATAAATAGGACGCGGTCTTTGTCCTCAGGGAGCTTGCTGGCGATGGGCAGAGAGACAAGAAAGCGGTTTCAGTGCCATGGGCTACTTCTTCCTTGTGGAGGGAACATTCCCAAGGAGGCCCTGAGAGCTCGGAGCCTCAGCCCTAAGCGAGGGTGGTGGCATTCTTGGTGGGAACAGATGCAAAGACCCAAAGGCAAGAGGGCACATGGAGCTTTCAGGACTGTGAGGAGACAGGCAGGGCTGGAGCAGAGAACACCAGGCAGGAGGCATCGAAAAGTGAGTTTGAAGAAGTCAACGGCAGTCAGGTTATAAAGGACCTTCGTTGACAGGCTAAGGAATCTGGACTAAATTCTCAGTCCTCGGCAGGGGACTGACAAAATAAACTGGCACTTTAGATAGATGTCTAAAGCTGCAAGGTGGAGGACAGAAGGGAAGAAGCCAAAATGATGTGCGGAGCCCATGTAGGAGCTACCCCAGGTAGCTGAAAAAATTCACACAGTCCATGACAGTATTTATGCTAAGGCATGAGCAGTGAGGATGGGGAACAGCAGATACAAAAAGCAGCTTTCAAGGGCTAACAGTGACCAGAAGGCAGTCTGGGCTCAAGTACAGATCCAGTGTAGACACTCTGAGCCAGTCTGCCCATGCTAGGGAGGCAAGGAGGCCATGGAAGACTGTCTTGGGCCTTGAATCCACCCTGGGTTGTCCTGCAGTGGGACATGAAGGAGAGGGAAGACTCAAGATTGGTGCCTGGACTTCTGACTTGGGCAAATGTTTGAATGTCATTCAGTGAGATGGAGACCAGGAGAGAAGGGGTGGCCCTGGGGAAAGGGCACGAGACAGCACAGGGAGCTCAGTTCAGACATGCTGCGTCTGAGGTGCCGAAGAGACTTTGGAGTAAAGACTTCCGAAGCAGCTTACAAGGCTCTTCTGACTCAGCCTCTTCTTACCTGTCCAGCCTCCCCTCTCACTACTCACCCTGAGAGGTTCCTGCAAAGAATCAGGTTCTCCTCACATTACAACCTTTGCACATGCAATTCCCACCACCTGGAACTCTCCCCTAACACCCCACCACCCCAGCTTTCTCCAGACCAATCCATGCATTCTTCAGGTCTTGGGTTCAGTGCCAGGACCTCCTGGAAACTTCCCTGACCTCCCCCAGTTCCACATTAAGTGTCCCTCTGTGTGTTCTTGTCACTCTCTCTATTTCCCAATCATTGCCTGCCACAGGATCCCAATTATCTGTTTTCTAGTCTCTTCCCTCAAGATGCCCTAAACCTAATAGGGCAGGGGGTTGCTCATCAGTGTGTTCCTAGTGTTTGGTTCAGTGCCTGGCACATAGTAATGGCTCAACACACACACGGAACACCTGTAGATGTGTGAGGTACCTGTGACAAAGAGAAACGGGCGCACAGAGTGCAGGCATCACCTATGTACCTCCCAATCGATGTCGCTTAAACACGCGTTCAAAATCCCAACATATTCTGAAATAGAAAGTTACATTCCCCGAAACTGCTAAGAGCAATCTGATACAGTAACAGTTTCTGGCATCTGCAGCTCATTTTAACAGATGCCAATATGACACACAGAAAGCTGTCAGGCCTGCTCCGAAAAGGAAAGTCAGCCAGTTCATGTTCCACTTGCCAAATTAATTTCACTTGACGTTCAATTCGTATCCTAAGGTGCTGTGGATTTAAAATTTGACTGTAATAAAAGCAGATTAGAGAAGTGTTCCATCTGACAAACTCAAGTCCCCGAGTTATCTTTATTGTGAGTAAGGCTGCCTCGACAATGTGCTCTCCGATCAAATATGCGAATCATCTAAGAAATGCGTCCATTGATTATTTTAAATAAAATACCTTTCTCCTCTTTCCTATGCCTGATGTTGACTGGAGAGGAGGCACCAGCTCACCATAATCACAGAGAAAGGAGACAGCAGGAAGTTAGAACTCTAGGGGCTTGAGGACAGAAAACTGAGTTGAAATCTCAGATCCTCTATTTGTTTAATGTTTATTTATTTATTTATTTTGAGAGCACAAGGAGGGGAGGGACAAAGGGAGAGGAAGAGAGAGAATTCCAAGCAGGCTCCGCATTGGAGCTTGACGTGGGGCTTGATCCCATGACCCTAAGATCATGACCTAAGCTGAAATCAAGAGTTGAACACTTACCTGACTGAGCCACACAGGCACCCCTCCTCTATTAAAGGGGGGTCTCTATTAAAGGGGGTCTTAACCCCAGTTGCACATTAGAATCACTTGGGGACTGTTTTTTGTTTTCTTGTGTTTTTTTTTTTTTTTTTTTTTCAATACCAATGCCTGGTCCCAACCCAGATAAAGTAAATCAGGGTCTCCTGGAGTATAGCATGACATCTGCATTTTTTAAAACTCCAGGTGATTCATGCACATATTTATTAGCTATATGAATTTGAGTAAGTAATTTAATATCCCTGGTATGCAAAATGGAATGTGGTCGATGTGTGCCACTGTAATGGCTGACTGCCAACTTTTTTTTAATTTAACAGTTTTTTGCTAGAATTAGGTTTAAGAAAATATCCATACATTGCAATTGATTGATATGTCCCTAGACCTCTTTAAATTTTTAAGTTCTACTTCTCTTTTTTATTTTTTTTTCACAATTTATTTACTGAAACAGATCATTTGTTCCAAAGAGTTTCCTATAATCTAGAATTTGCTGATGGTTTAACATGTTCTTTCCCCCTATGGGTTGCTAGAGCAAAAAGCTTAATTACATTCAGATTCAATTGGCAAGACTACTTGTTTTTAATTTTTTTTATTTTTTATATGTTTTATTTATTTTTGAGGGAGAGAGAGAAAGAGACAGAGCATGAGCAGGAGAGGGGCAGAGAGAGAGGGAGACACAGAATCTGAAGCAGACTCCAGGCTCTGAGCTGTCAGCACAGAACCCGACGTGGGGCTCGAACCCATGAACCGTGAGATCATGATCTGAGCCAAAGTGGGGTGCTGAACCAACTGAGCCACCCCATCGCCCCACCTACTTGTTAATGTACCTTTCTCTGAAGCACTTTATATCTATTGTCTCCATTTTTGTGATGTGAGCAACTGTTAATAACCATTGCCTAGATCTATTATTTCATTGAAGGATGCAAAACAATGATAGTCTATTGTTTTATCTTCATTTCTTAGCTTGAGCACTTCCATAAAGAGAAAATTACCCCTCAACAGTATTTGGTTTCCCCAAAATGTAGTAACTATATAATAATCGAGGGGGAAAAATTTCCCTTTTTTAATTCTATTATTTATCATTTTGCAAAATGATGAACTGGATCTCTACAATCACCCAAAGGTGATCAATGAGGGTCGCTTTGATTTTGTTCTTTTTTGTTTTTTAGTATCATTATGAATTCATAGATTCAAATATATTTAAAGTGTTTTAATCCACTGCAGTCTTAGTGACACTCAAATGATCTTATCTCACCCTTTCACGCTTCCTTGTCACTCTTTGATAACTTCTTTGCTTTCTGCTCTGACAAGATTATCCAGGATTATCTGATACATGTCTTGTCCCAGATCTGGAATCAGTCAGTTCTCCACAGAACGATTATTCCTTTCAGTGGAAATAGTATTCGAAACTAAAACCTGGGTCTGATTGACTCTCAGTGTTATGCAGTTGTTCCTGTTTCTAAGACTTTTAAGTGAACAGAGCTAGATAGAAAATACTTTTCATTTTCTTTAAGATAAAATCATTATGAGCTCATATTAGGATTTCAATTCAATGAAATCTTGCCATTTGCAACTACGTGGATAGAACTGAAGGGTATTATGCTAAGCGAAATTAGTCAGAGAAAGACAAAAATCATATGACTTCACTCATATGAGGACTTTAAGATACAAAACATGAACATAAGGGAAGGGAAACAAAAATAATATAAAAACAGGGAGGGGACAAAACAGAAGAGACTCATAAATATGGAGAACAAACTGAGAGTTACTGGAGGGGTTGTGGGAGGGGGGATGGGCTAAATGGGTAAGGGGCACTAAGAAATCTCCTGAAATCATTGCTTCACTATATGCTAACTAATTTGGGTGTAAATTTTATTTTATTTTATTTTTTTATAATTTTTGCTTCAACCATCAAAGAAAATTTATTTATTTATTTATTTATTTATTTATTTTAATATATGAAATTTATTGTCAAATTGGTTTCCATACAACACCCAGTGCTCAGCCCAGCAGGTGCCCTCTTCAATGCCCATCACCTACCCTCCCCTCCCTCCCACCCCCCATCAACCCTCAGTTTATTCTCAGTTTTAAGAGTTTCTTATGCTTTGGCTTTCTCCCACTCTAACCTCTTTTTTTTTTTCCTTCCCCTCCCACATGGGTTTCTGTTAAGTTTCTCAGGATCCACATAAGAGTGAAAACATAATGGTATCTGTCTTTCTCTGTATGGCTTACTTCACTTAGCATCACATCTCCAGTTCCATCCACGTTGCTACAAAGGGCCGTATTTCATTCTTTCTCATTGCCAAGTAGTACTCCATTGTGTATATAAACCACAATTTCTTTATCCATTCATCAGTTGATGGACATTTAGGCTCTTTCCACAATTTGGCTATTGTTGAGAGTGCTGCTATAAACATTGGGGTACAAGTGCCCCTATGCATCAGTACTCCTGTATTCCTTGGGTAAATTCCTAGCAGTGCTACATCTGGGTCATAGGGTAGGTCTATTTTTTAATTTTTTGAGGAACCTCCACACTGTTTTTAAGAGCAACTGCACCAATTTGCATTCCCACCAACAGTGCAAGAGGGTTCCCGTTTCTCCACATCCTCGCCAGCATCTATAGTCTCCTGATTTGTTCATTTTGGCCACTCTGACTGGCGTGAGGTGATATCTGAGTGTGGTTTTGATTTCTATTTCCCTGATGAGGAGTGATGTTGAGCATCTTTTCATGTGCCTGTTGGCCATCCGGATGTCTTCTTTAGAGAAGTGTCTATTCATGTTTTCTGCCAATTTCTTCACTGGATTATTTGTTTTTCGGGTGTGGAGTTTGGTGAGCTCTTTATAGATTCTGGATACTAGCCCTTTGCCCGATATGTCATTTGCAAATATCTTTTCCCATTCCGTTGGTTGCCTTTTAATTTTGTTGATTGTTTCCTTTGCAGTGCAGAAGCTTTTTATCTTCATGAGGTCCCAATAGTTCATTTTTTTGCTTTTAATTCCTTTGCCTTTGGGGATGTGTCAAGTAAGAAATTGCTGTGGCTGAGGTCAGAGAGGTCTTTTCCTACTTTCTCCTCTAGTGTTTTGATGGTTTCCTGTCTCACATTCAGGTCCTTTATCCATTTTAAGTTTATTTTTGTGAATGGTGTAAGAAAGTGGTCTAGTTTCATCCTTCTACATGTTGCTGTCCAGTTCTCCCAGCACCATTTGTTAAAGAGACTGTCTTTTTTCCATTGGATATTCTTTCCTGCTTTGTCAAAGATTAGTTGGCCATACTTTTGTGGGTCTAATTCTGGGGTTTCTATTCTATTCCACTGGTCTATGTGTCTGTTTTTGTGCCAATACCATGCTGTCTTGATGATTACAGCTTTGTAGTAGAGGCTAACATCTGGGATTGTGATGCCTCCCACTTTGGTCTTGTTCTTCAAAATTACTTTGGCTATTCAGGGCCTTTTGTGGTTCCATACAAACTTTAGGATTGCTTGCTCTAGCTTCGAGAAGAATGCTGGTGCAATTTTGGTTGGGATTGCATTGAATGTGTAGATAGCTTTGGGTAGAATTGACATTTTAACAATATTTATTCTTCCAATTGGGTGTAAATTTTAAAAAACAAAAAATTAAATTAAAAAAAAAGATTTCAATTCAAGTTCAGAACTGAGGAGCTTTGATTCAACTCTTCTTTCTTGCATATGCTTCTCTTTTCTTGCAAACCATAATTACTTCTTTGCTTTGTGCCACAGTATACGTGCCTTCGTAGGCATACATAGTGCACACGCCTTAGAATATGAACACTGCCAACATGCTAATCAAACAAACAAACAAACAAACAAAAAACAAAAAAAAAAACCCTGCACATCTTCATGAACTTTTGTCTTTAGGGTATATCTCACTAAAGAATGTACAACTAGGGGCGCCTGGGTGGCACAGTCGGTTAAGCGTCCGACTTCAGCCAGGTCACGATCTCGCGGTCCGTGAGTTCGAGCCCCGCATCGGGCTCTGGGCTGATGGCTCAGAGCCTGGAGCCTGTTTCCGATTCTGTGTCTCCCTCTCTCTCTGCTCCTCCCCCGTTCATGCTCTGTCTCTCTCTGTCCCAAAAATAAATAAAAAAACGTTGAAAAAAAAAATTTGAATTGCTATTAAAAAAAAAAAAAAAAAAAGAATGTACAACTAAATTATTGCGTTACAAAGCCATTTAAAAGAGTTCCACACTATGTGATTGTGCCCCCAACTTGACGTACCATTTTGTTTTATTTTGCTTTCAGTATTTTAGGGACAAATTCTTAGATGTGATATGTTTATAATTATGTGAAAATGTGTATCTGGTTCCAAAGTCAAACCTATAAGAAAAAATGTAATCACAAAAGTCTAGTTTCTATTCCTGTCCACTTCATCTTTTTTAAGTTTTTGGTTTATTATTCCCTTTTTAAACAGAAGCAAAAATATACGTGTATTTATACTACCCACACTTCGTTCGATGAATTGTAGGATGCCATAAACACCTTGTCTACCTTGCTTTTTTCACTTAACAACATATTCTGGAGATCATTTTCTACCACCATATAAAGACGTTCTTTATTCCTTTTTTAGAGCTACTTAGTACTCTGCTCCCTATTTCTTCAACTCATCCTCTATTTCTTCAACCTGCTCCCTCTTTAAGGACATATGGATGTTTACAGTTTTTTACTATCATAAACAGGATGGCATTCAATAGCCTCATACACATATATCTTCTTGTTTCTATATTTTTATCAGTATTCCGTGGAATCAAGCCTGGTGGTGGAATTTCTGGGCCCAAAAGTAAAGATGTTCGTAATTTTGCTAGGCATCACCCAGTTCCACTCGTGGGAATTACATCATTCTGCTGTCATCTGAGATGTATGAGAGCACATATTTCTTCACATAGCCGATCACAGATTGTGATGTCACCCTTTTGGATTGTTGCCAATATGACAGATAAGAAACGGTATCAATGTGGTTTATAATTTTCATTCCCCTTATTGTAAGTACATTTTATATTATTATGAGTACATAGTGTAAGTACAAATTACCCATGTTTTCTTTTGGTACTTGTATGCTTTTATTTTATACACTTAAGTCTCTAATATATTTGGAATTTATCTCTGTGTGTGTGGCGGAGGCTATTGAAAAAGTCCAGGGGCACCTGGGTGGCTCAGTCGGTTGAGCATCTGACTTCGGCTCAGGTCATGATCTCACAGTTTGTGAGTTCAAGCCCCACATCGGGCTCTGTGCTGACAACTCAGAGCCTGGAGCCTGCTTCAGATTCTCTCTCTCTCTCTCTCTCTCTCTCTCTCTCAAGAGTAAATAAACATTTAAAATAATAACAATAAAATAAAATAAACGGTCCATCTTTTCCCCCACTAATTTGAGTTTATTGCATATTAACAAATACAACTGGGTATCTATCTGGGTTTTCTATTCTGTTCCACTGATCTGTCTCTTCATATGTCAATACCACCCTGTTTTGATTATAGAGGATTTATAATAAAGTTTTAATATGGTAAAGGGCTCTCCTGGCCCCCAAACTACATTGCTCTTTTTTCACACACAGAATTTTTATGGCTTTTTATTATTATTCCCGAATAATAATAATAATAATAATAATAATAATAATAATAATAAACTACCTGTTAGATTTTTCTTGCAATTTAGTAATTTATAAATTAATTTACAGAGGCTTGACATCCATATGGCATGCCTGCCCGTTTGTTCAAATGTACTTTTGCAGCATTGAGTTTTCATATTGTTTTACATATAAGTGACACCTATGTTTTTACATCTCCGTTTTTTTAATATTTAATACAAATGGGATCTTCTCTTCAATTATAACTTCTAACTATTGATTTTTTAATGTTGCTATTATAATCTACTGCTTTGGTAAATTCTCCTACTATTTGTAGTTTTCCCACTGATTAGCTTGAGTTTTTGAGATATAAAATCAAATTCTCTACAAACAGATTTGACCTCTCATTTCCATTTGTATGCCTCTAATTACTTTTTCTTACGTAATGATGCATTGGCTAAAACTGTCTCACACAATGTCATGAAATAGTGGAGATGGTGAGCAGTGTTACCTTGTTCCTGATTTTAACAAGAAAGCTTCTAATGTTTTCCCATTAAATAAAAAATAAACTGCTACCTTTGGGATTTTGGCACACACTCACTCATACACATATATGTATATACTAATTGCCATTGTATTCAGTGTTCTTAATGTGAATGAGTATTAAATAATGTCAAATGACTTTTTTGAGCTGGCAAAAGGATTATATGATTTTTCTCCCTAGCCATATTAACATGATGGATTATACTAACAGATTTCCCAGTGTTGGACCACCCTACCATTCTGAATAAAATCCACTTATTCGTGATGTATTTTCTTAATATGCCATTGGATTCTGTTTGCTAATATTTTATTTACGATTTTTACATATATATGTATAACAGATTGTTCTGTGGTTTTCTTGTTAGGAAAAATCTTTGACAGGTTTAGGGATCAATGCCTTCATCTCCTTGTAAAACAAATTTCCAAGTTTTTCTCTTTCTATGTTCTGGAATAATTTCACCAGCATTGAAATGATTTGATCTCTAATTTTGGTAGACTCCCACTGTGAACACATCTGGAGTTGGTACTTTTTCGTGGGCAGTTCTTCCACTCCTCCCTCTATTTCTTCCCTAGTGACTATTAGTCTCTTTACGACTTTGTTCTCACTGGTGTCAATTTGAAGTCACATTTTTCCAGAAAATAACTCAAAACATTTTTCTAGGAAGCTTCATCTAAGTGTATATTTACAGGGACTTACACAAAACAAATCTCTTATGATTTTGAAAATTTTCTCCGTTATGATGGTTATTGCCCTCCTGTCACTTCTAATTTTGTGTATTTATGCTTTCTCCCTTTTATATCTTTCACTACATACAGTAGCTGGTGGTTTGTTAATTTTGTGAATTTTTCACTTTTGCAATTTGATTTTATTCATAAATTCTACTCTCATTGTTATTGTTTTCTTACACATTTTTTAATATTTATCACTTCTTTTCTTGTGCTTTCTTTTGGCTTATTTTTAAATTCCCTATCTACATTTCAATTTTAATTTATTTTTCATTTTTATTAATATAAATATTTCATAGTATAAATTTTCCTCTCATAACTGTATTCATAGATCCACAAATTCTACTATTTCATCCTGTGTTTCCTCTTTGGTCCAAGAGTCGCTTATTAAAACGTTTTTACATTTCTTTTTTTTTAATTTTTTTAATACTTATTCATTTTTGAGAGACAGAGACAGACAGAATGTGAGTGAGGGAGGGGCAGGGAGAGAGGGCGAGAGATAGAATCCCAAGCAGATTCTAGGCTCTGAGCTGTCAGCACAGAGCCCAACGTGGGGCTAGAACTCATGGACCGCAAGATCAGGACCTGAGCTGAAGTCGGATGCTTAACTGACTGAGCCCCTGTTTTTACGTTCTAAAAGAAGTCTTAAAATTTTTATTTTATTCTTAGTTTATGATTCTACTGCATTGTGGTCAAAAAAGGTGCCCCCGTTTTTACATTTCTAAAAGAAGTCTTTTTAAATTTTTATTTTATTCTTAGTTTCTGATGCTATTGCATTGTGGTCAAAAAAATAATGCTTTTGTTATTTTTATTCTTTAGAATTTGTTACTTTTCAAATTTATTTATTTTCTTTGTGACCAAAGATGCAATGAATGTTCATGAATGATCCAGGGGTGCATGTGAAATGAAGGTATGGTAGGTGACAATTGCCCCCAAGAATATCAGGTCTTATTTCTAGAACATGAAAATATATTACTCTATAAAGCAATATTAAAAAGGTCTGCGCAGATACGATTAAGTTAAGGGTTTGTAGATGGGGAAATTATCCTGGATTATACAACTGAGCCCTATATGCAACTACAGGTGTCTTTATAAGAGAGGGGCAGAGGGAGATGTGACAAACTAAAGAGCAGGGCTGTGTGAAGACGGAACAGAAAGAAATCTGAGGATTCTGGCCTTGAATATTGGAATGAGGCAAGCTGCCGACATCTTGATTTGGGCACAATGAAACTGATTTTGAACTTCTAGCCTCCAGAATGTGACAAAATGAATTTCTGTTGTTTTGATCCACCAAGATGGTAGGAATTTGCCACAGCAGCCATAGGAAAACTAACACATAAGGTGTTTTCTCTATTTATCAGGTTTCAGAGATTTGTTCATATGCATGTGTTCTACATTACTGATTCTCTTATCTGGATTTTCTATATTCTTCCTGATTTTTTTTCCACTTGCTCTGTCTCAGATTGAGAGAAATATACTAACAGCCCCTATTATTCCTGAGTTTCTACTTCTCCTACCGTCTCCTGTTGTATCTGCTTTGATAAAAATTTTGTCACATCCTGGGGCATATAATATGGGGTATATATCTTTAGCCATTAGCATTATAAAGTGCCCTTTGTGTTTTTTTGGATGTGGTCTTATAAATAATACAATGTGAATTTTGCTTGTCAGCCAATACTTGGCCTCATTATTTCTGTCATATTGGTAGAGACAGACATACAGTCATCCACTTACATGGGCTGTTCCATTTACTTGCATTATCTCTTTCTTTTGGTGTTTAGGAAAGTTTATATTTTTGTTCTAAGGTTACCTTTAGAATACTACCTTTATATATTAATCAAATCCTCTCTTCTTTGGGATACTGCTTATCAGTTGTCTATCATGAACAATATTGGAACTAGCTAGAAATCTTTTCTTTCTCCTTCCCTCCTTTTCCTTCAGCACCTAATGTAAAATAATAGCTTTTTTTTCCTTCTAATTAACACCAACAGGGCAATCAGCAAGCTGCTCTCATTCCTGTATGTTCATCATCTTATCTTCCCATTTTTGATAGTCTTACAAATAGTTATAGTTTTTAATAATTATATATTTTTTATCTTAGAGAGAGAGAGAGAGAGAGAGAGAGAGCATGTGCAAGTTGGGGAGAGGGGCAGAGGGAGAGAGAGAGAATCTCAAGAAGGCTCCACACTGTCAGCACAGAGCTCCACGCAGGGCTTGATCTATGAACCATGAAATCAAGACCTGAACCAAAATCAGAAGTCGGACACTCAACCAACTGAGTCATCCAGGCGCCCGTGCATTTTTTATAGTTATATTGTTCCACATTTCAGAGCAGATAAGCAATGTATAATGACCGCCTCCATTATTTCTATAATTTAGATATGATATTAGAGATAAGTGTAAAATCAATTCTTTGAATACTGAATACTGAAGTCAAAACTCAATTTCTCAGATTTGCTTACACCCAGGACACAAGCAAGTGACTAAATTATGCCAATCAGAACTTTGATCCAGGGGTGCCTGGGTGGCTCAGTTGGTTGAGCGTCCAACTTCGGCTCAGGTCATGATCTCGCAGTTCGTGAGTTTGAGCCCTGCATAGGGCTCTGTGCTGACAGCTCAGAGCCTGGAGCCTGCTTCAGATTCTGTCTCCCTCTCTTTCTGCACCTCCCTGCTTGTGCTCTGTCTCTCTCTGTCAAAAATAAATAAACATTTAAAAATAAAAAAATAATAAAAAAGAGAGTAGTCAGGGACACCTAAACCCCTCTCTCTATTTCTACCCCTAAATTCTATTTAAAACAAGCAAGCCATGATATTTATATACCACAGCTGGCCACAGCAAAAGGCTTTCCAGCCAACCATACAAAATTGCTTTAGTGGTGCAGTTACATTTCAAAATTACAATTACAAAATTACATTAGTCATACAAAAATACATGTTCACTTTAAGGCAAAAAGTTAAACATATGAGCACCTTAAATACTGAAAAACAGAATATCAATGCCAAAAGGAACCAGAGAGAATCCAAGCCCATTGGGTTTATATTTAGGGAAATTGAGTCTCAACAAGGCTAACTCCCTGCCTAGAGTGACATAAACAGCACTGAATAGAGAACAGAATCTTTGGGCTCCTGAAATCCGGTTTAAATTTGCCTCTTTTTATGTGTCACCACCTCCCTTTCTTTTCATCTCAGCAGCCCTGCAGTAGTTAATTTTCTCCCCCAGTCATTAATATCTACAACAAAAGTAAGAATACTAGAGAGTAAAAAGACATCCAGTATTAAAAGTCATCAGGGCTTGAAGGGAAGCTTTCTACATTAAAACAAATTTTCTTTTCAGTTACAAATCTATCCACAATAATTCAAATCAAAGTGCATAAATTAAAAGATGATATTCTACCCGATTATCCACTCAAACTTCCCAAAACTATCACTTCTATCATTTAGAGAAATATCCATTCAGTTATTTTTATCCCAGAACTCAAATCATCAGTTCAGGTAATTTAGATCAAGCCTTATTTTAAATACACCATCCACTAGAATCACATAACTGTGGCATCTTTTTTATTGTTTAAAGTTTATTTATTTATTGTAGCAAGAGAGGAAGATGAGCGGGGGAGAGGGAGAGAGAACCCGAGCAGGCTCCACACTGCCAGCAAGGAGCCTGAGGCAGGGCTTGAACTCAGGAACCGTGAGATCATGACCTGAGCAGAAATCAAGAGTTGGAGGCTTAACTGACTGAGCCACCCCAGCGCCCTTAACTGTGGGATTTTTTTAAATGTTTCATTATAAACAGAAACTGAACCTAAATACTGAAAATAGATTATGTGAATTTTCTTAGAGTACTGACCTTTTTAGAAGTAGTGAAATAGTCATTCAATTCTCTGTATTTTGGAAAGTAAAGAGAAAATAGATGCACAACAATCCACTTACACCAGAATTTCTTTTGTATTTTGTTTATGTTGATTTGGCCAAATTCTCTTTTCTCTACATTTAATTCTGCTACCAGTGTTAACTCATTAAGTATTTTGGAGTAAGAAAGGTGCCACACAGGGACAGCACTCTCCATGAAACTTCCATATTTCTGATTTAGTGAACTACCTTGTAGTAATTCTTTTCCATTTTTCTCAGACTGACATAAATTTTGTTTATTCACTCTTTAACTTGGAAAAAATCTTTCTAGAAATCTTTTGGAAATTCAAGGCTTCAACATATGCTACCCATTTTCTGTCTTGAAGATGTAAGAATATAGCGGCTCAGGAGGGAAACGTCACTGCATTGCTTATTTACATGCCAAAAGCTACTTAAATTACATCATTACTTTATCTTCGTGGCATGGCAAATAAAGCTCATTAAAACTATTAATGGCTGATTTTCTTGGGCCATAGGAATTGCTTGATGTTATCTAACATACCAGTGCTCTATAAATAGTCTTTAAATTTATATTTCTACTGTTACTATTAAACTGTAGATTGACAGACGGAAAATTAGTTTTTCCAATACAGCATTATGACGCTATTAAAATTCCTATGACTAACACCATGTTAGAAACTCCTCATAGATTGTGAACTCTTTGCTATTCAATTTGATTGTTCAAATTCACAGATTCCTAAGCCAAACTAAAGTAAATCTTGGTTCCAATTATGCATAAAAAGACTCTTAGCATGCCAAATCAGCTAACCAGTTAACTCTGGCAGCCAGGAAAGCAGCCTGCTGTCGAGAAGTTTGCCGACTCCGTCTACAGCAACAGCAAAGCCCCGCTCTGCCAGTAAGCTCGGGAGCTCCAAGACCTCACACAGCTGTTTGCTACCACCTCTCCACCTGTCTCACACCCATCCTTCTGCCCCGCCCCTTACCTTGACCCCGCCTCTGCGCTCAGCGAGACTTCCACGCCCCCCCTTGCGTTCAGCCAATAGATGGTGACATTGGTGGGAGTGGGCCTTCCCTCCCAGCCAATGCAGGAGATCCTTGCTGTCCTGGTTCCGCCCCTGACAAGAGCTCCTGCCGGAAGATGGCGGCGGCCGCGGAGTTGAAGCTGCTGGAGAAGTCCCTGGGACTGAGTAAAGGGAACAAATACAGCGCTCAGGGCGAGCGCCAGGTGAGAAACGGGGGCGGCGCGGAGGGGGAGAGGTGGACAGGAGCGGGGCTTGCTGAGGTAGGACGGGGTGGCTGGCAGAGGCGGACAGAATGAGGAGGCGGCTTTCCTTCTCCCCACGTGTCTGCGCCGCAGGACCGGCTGGCGTCTCTCGGTCTCCCCCTGCGGCCCTGGCTCCTAGAGGGTGCAGGGGAACCTCCCCAGTTCGGGTTCAGCCTGAACGTTTTCTCCTGGGAAATTGTCGTCATCCCGTTCTGGGAAAGCGAGAAAGGCCCTCAAAGAGTCCAGTCTGGTGGCCCCGCGTTTGCATTCAGTGACAGCATTAACTAGAACACTACCTTTCATTCAGTGTCATTCAGCCACTCCAGAGAGCTAACAGGATGCCAGGTAGCGCTGTGCTGGAGCTGGGGAATGCAGCAGTGGTTGAGACGGACTCACTCCTTCCTCCTCCGGAAGCTTGGTTTTTTTCTAGGTGGACAAACTTTGCTGCTGTTTTAATTACAAGTGAAAAGTGCTCCATTGAAGGGCAGATGTCTGAGAGAATACATAATTGGTTTTGCTCCAATCTGGGAGATTCAAGGAAGATTTTTCTGAGTTTTTCAAGTTCAGTGTGCAGCGTGCAGAAAATGAAGGGGAAAGGTACTGGGTATGAAATTGACTGGGAAGGTATAAGGACTCCCGATTTCTCAGGGCGTTGACAGGGCGTTGAAGAACGTTTGTGTTTCATAAACATCGTTGTTTGACGTGGATGGAATGTGTTAGAAAAGAGGAATGATTGTAAGCAGATAACTTTGGATAAATACGTTTTTCGTCCCTTTGAGATTTTTTCCATGTGACGCTTTTCTTTTTCTGTTCCTCAGTTTGGTCCATGGTAAAAAGCAGTCCTTGTGTAGTTTTTATACATAAGTTAACCTGAAGCCTAGAAAAGTCATGGGACTTGCCTAAGATCAGCCCATTGATTGGTGGCAAAGTAGACATTGGAGACAAAAGGCCTGCTGTTGCGTTTTCCTCTGGCCTCTTGCTGATCCCTTCCCTTCGCCCACTATTCCCTAGTTCGGTTTCTGTTTTTTAGAGAACATTGCCAAGACATGAGTCTTGGAGGCTTATCTAGTATGAGAAACAGTCTTTGGCAATTTAGGGCAGAATGGAATATATACTAAATGGAGGAAAACATTGTTGAGGAATGTGAAAGGAGAAAGTTAATTTTAACTGTGAGATTGGGTTTGTAAACTTCACAGAAAAGCTGCTATGGAAAGTGTGTAAGACCAAAATTATGAAAGATTGGGAAATTTGGAGCAAGAAGTAGACCAATATGAAAAGTGCTGCAATGCAAAGTAAGCCCAAAATTATAGTTTGAGGGCAATTGTGAGGGCTTTGGAGTTCAGAGTATGGTTTCTTACTTTATTTTAATTTAAACTTTTTTTTTTTTTTTTTTTTGTCTTAGCAGAGGGTAGCTATTGAAAGTTTCTATTTGTGTGTCTGGGGAAAGGGTTGGGATTATATGAAAAGATTCAGTCATTTTGGGGGAAGACAGCTGACAGCAGTAAGCCAGCAATGATATGAAAAGTTGGAGTTCAGGAGTGAACAGTCGAGAAAGAATTCTTGACATGTCTTTGGTGCGAAAAGGGTGGTTTTATTAAAGCACAGGGACAGGACCCTTGGGCAGAAAGCTGCACTGGGGTTGTGAGGAGTGGCTAATTATATACTTTCAATTTGGGAGGGGGTTAGGGAGTCTCTAAGGGGTTTGGAATCAAGGTTTCCAGGACCTGGAGGGGCTAGCTGTTGTTAGGAAAAGGTCATTTACTACTGTCTAGTAAAACCTTCTGAGACCCTTCAGATGTATATCAGTGGGCCACATGCTTGGAAGATGATTGGTAACATATATCTTTGAGGAGGGGTAGAGATAAAGTTTCCAAAGGAATTTTTTTGTGAGACTTACAGGTTCCTGGAGATTAGGCTAATGTTAAGCTTAGGTTGCCTTTTCCCCTTAGCACAGTATTAACATCAAGGCAGTTGAGTTTCTAGAGGAAGGTCACTCTGCCTTTCTCAAGGACTTGTCAATGGATTATAAGTTGTAAGAAAGTTTAATTTTTTTCTTCTGCCTTCATTCTCCACATCAAGCAACAGGCATTCTCTGTAACATTACCAATTATACATTAGTCACCTGTCTACCACCTCCCCATCCATAGTTTCAATGTCTGCAGTTTCAGTTCCCTATGGTTAGTCATGTCCAGAAATAGACACTATGTCAGAAGGTCAGGAGTAGCCTAGCACTATGTCACAATGCTGATGCTGTCCACCTCACTTCATCTAATTATATAGGCATTTCATCATCTCGCATCATTGCAAGAAGGGTGAGTATAGAATAGGATATTTAGAAAGAGAGAGAGAGAGAGACCACATTCACATAACTTTTGTTATATTGTTATAATTGTTCTACTTTATTATCAGTTATTGCTGTTAATTTCTTCCTGTGCCTAATTTATAACTTCAACTTTGTCATAGGTATTTATGTATAGGAAAAAACATAGTATGCATAGATTTGGTACTATCCAAACCTATGGTTTCAGGCATCCACTGGGGGTCTTGGAACATCTTCCCCACAGATAAGGGGGGACTAGTATAATTAAAAATTGACGGGGCACCTGGGTGTCTCAGTCAGTTAAGCTTCCCACTTCAGCTCATGTTATGATATCATGGTCCGTGGGTTCTGAGCCCCACATTAGGCTCTGTTGCTGACAGCTCAGAGCCTGGAGTCTGCTTCAGATTCTGTGTCTCCCTCTCTTTCTACCCCTCCCCCCTTGCACTGTTGTCTCTGTCTCTCTCTCTCAAAAATAAATAAACAAAAAAATGTGTTTTTGTTTTTTTTAATTGACAACAATCCAGGGGCACCTGGGTGGGTCAGTTGGTTAAGTGTCTGACTTAGGCTCAGGTCATGATCTCGTGGTTCATGGGTTCAATCCCCACATCAGGCTCTGTGCTGACAGCTCAGAGCCTGGAGCCTGTTTCAGATTCTGTGTCTCCCTCTTTCTCTGCTCCTCCCACACTTGAGCGTTCTCTCTCTCTCTCTCTTTCAAAAATAATAAAACATTAAAAAAAAATGTTTAATTGAAAATCCAGGGGCACCTGGCTGGCTCAGTCAGTAAAGGATATAACTCTTAATCTCTTAGGGTTATGAGTTCAAGCCCCACGTTGGGTGTAGAGATTATTTAAAGAAATTAAAAAAAAATTGAAAACAATCCAAAGATCCAGCTTTGGGAGAATGGTTCATTAAATTATGGTACATCAGCACATTGGAATATTACTTATATAGCCACTGATGGTGATTACTTAGAAAACCATGGCGTTCTAAGAATAATATGAAAATAGCATGTGCCCCATGATTGCAGCTATACAAGATTTGTGTACTTTAGGCTGTATAAAGGAAAGAGAATGGACTTTACAAGTCAGTCTTACTTTATCCAAACCCTGACATTATCCACCTTGCCATTACAAAGCAGATGACCCTGATTCTTTGTAAGATGATGATGAAATTACTTTCCAACTTAGAAGATGTAGTGATTAAATGAGAAGGTAACTGGGAATTTTTTGAGTTAGCATGGTGGGATTGTGGATAATATATTTTTACAAATAATCCTCTTTAGAATTAAATGTCATTTCCCCACACACAGTCATTGTTTGCAGGTTCTTTTTCAGGTTTTGTAATGTTTTGTTTTTTAAATATAACATACATTCAGAAAAATGAATAAATCTTGATGAGTTGCCACAAAGTGAACACAGGTAGGTAACAACACAGTCAAGGAATAGAACGTTACCAGCAACCCCAGAGGTGCTGACAGCAAAGAGCCTGGTGTAGGACTCGAACTCACAAACCGTGAGATCATAACCTGAGCCACAGTCAGATGTTTAACCGACTGAGCCACTCAGGTGCCCCTCCATGCATTTTTTTTAAAGGATATTATCAGTGATCTTAGAGGTAGAGGCTTCATTTGAGTATGAAGGCAAAAGTGAAATTTCAAGGAGCTAAGTAGTGAATGGGAAGTAGGTAAGGAAGTGGAAAACCAGAAAGTACCTTTTGTTACTTTAATTTTTAGGAGGTAACCTTTGAATTTGTATCTGAAAATGTTAATCTCTCCGTATACTTCACAGGGTCCTGTTGACCTAAATGTGAGCATGAAAGTGTCCCACAAAGTGTAAATCACTTTACAAGTACAGATACTATTTAGTGACTGGAAAAAGCAGCCATCTTCCCAAGAAGATATTCTTGTTTGATTTGTTTGGGTCATTTAGACTGTATACTTTTTTTAATGTTTATTTACTTTGAGAGAGAGAGCATGTGTGTGTGTGAGCTCAAGACAGGCAGAGAGAGGATCCCAAGCAGGTTCTTCACTGTCAGCAAGGAGCCTGACACAGAGCTGGATCTCAGGAATCCTGAGATGACCTGACCTGAAATCAAGGGTTGGTCGCTTAACTGACTGAGGCACCCAGGTGCCCTTGTATACTTGTTTTTGAGTAATTGGTCAGTCTCCCCATCAGGTGATACTTTTTCTTTCTTTCTTTCTTTTTTAAGTTTATTTATTTTTGAGAGAGAAGGAGAGGAACAGGGGGAGAGAGAATCCCAAGCAGGCTCAAGAGTTAGATGTTCAACTGACTGAGCCACCCAGGCACCCCACCTCCCCATTTTCTTTTAAATTTCTCATAGGTCTTTGCTTGGTTGTACATCAAAAACATTTAAATTAATTAGCAAATTCTTATAAGCTGACCTTTTGTATTACTTGTTCTAATAAGGGAAACAAAAACAGTATTATTTTTCAGATGATTACCTGAAGCCCAGACTATTATCATTGGCCCCAATTATATTTTAGAACGTTTTTAAAAATATAAGATATTGGCCAACAGTGACCTTACTCTAAATAATTCCAGAATTGATGGATATGCAATTCATAGCAACCAAGTCACCATCACAGTCCATACCTAGTTAATGAGATCGCTAATTATATTAAGATCACATATCACTAAAAGCAGCCTAGATCTCATTTGGTGGTTGTAACTACATCAGCATTAAGTCAGTGTTACTATAATTGTATCTTTTTGTTATTACAGAAGTTAGGTTTATTTAAGTATGTTCATCTTGCTAAAATAGGGTATTGGTAAACTTGATTGAAATTAATGCAGTATTATTAGGCTTTCCATTTTTTCCTCTTGTATAAGCATAGTTATAAATTATGTAGAAACGTACTGATTTTTGCAATGTTACTACGAGTTTTACTCCAAACGTCTGTTACCAAATTGTAAATAATAGAACAACTATTTTGCTGATTTTCATTTGTATATAATTTAGTACCTTAGAGTAGAATCCTAGATTGTCTTGAAAAAACAGTGAGGGGGGCGCCTGGGTGGCTCAGTCGGTTAAGCGGCCGACTTCGGCTCAGGTCACGATCTCGCCGTCCGTGAGTTCGAGCCCCGCGTCGGGCTCTGCTGACAGCTCAGAGCCTGGAGCCTGTTTCAGATTCTGTGTCTCCCTCTCTCTCTGCCCCTCCCCTGTTCATGCTCTGTCTCTCTCTGTCTCAAAAATAAATAAACGTTAAAAAAAAAAATTTTTTTTTAAAAAAAAAACATTGAGGGATTTGATACATAGAACTTAAAAACATGATGGTACTTGTTTTTTAAATTTATCTGAAGAATTTTTTCTTTTTAAGATTCCAGTTCTTCAAACAAACAACGGTCCAAGTCTAACAGGACTGACTACTATAGCAGCCCATCTTGTCAAGCAGGCCAACAAAGAATATTTGCTTGGGAGCACGGCAGAAGAAAAAGCAGTAGTTCAGCAGTGGTTGGAGTACAGGGTAACTCGAGTGGATGGGCACTCCAGTAAAGACGATGTCTGCACTCTGTTGAAGGTATTGTGATTCGCTATAAAGGCTAAAATAAATGAGTGAACTGTTAATAGCAGGAAGCTCTCTCTCCCCTGAGATTCAGTAGCTGAAGCTATGGGCCTTCTTGTTTCCTTTTGCCTCAGGGTAGTTTGTACCTGTTATTACCTGTGCTGGTAAGAGTCCACCAGCCCTCCGCCTTCAGATCTCAGCTCAGATACCCCTTCCTCAGAAATGTTCTCAGCCACCTCTCTCTCTCTAACAGTTGTAGGTCCTTATTCTATGTCCTTTTTCTCATAACGTTCATCATAGTCAACAATTACTTGCATGATTTTTATTTAATGTAATGTCTTAATACTTATTTTCTCCATTCAGCAGTAAAGTACTTTGTCAAGGGCAAGAAGGGAATCAGAATCTTTGGGAGTTACTATAAAACACTGTTAGATTGATCTGAGAAAGCCCACATTTTTTCCCTTGAGACGTATTGCTTTAAGATTTGTATTTTCTTTCCAAAGAACCTAGATCAGAATAAAAGAATCTATTGATATAAGGTATAAACTGAAGATGGCTCCAGAATCACCAATAATAAAAAACATTGTGGGGCACCTGGGTGGCTCAGTCAATTAAGCATCCAACTTCAGCTCAGGTCATGATCTCATGGTTTGTGGGTTCGAGCCCCACATTAGATTTGCTACTGACAGCCCAGAGCCTGGAGCCTGCTTCAGATTCTGTGTCTCCCTTTCTCTCTACCCCTCCCCCCCCAAAAAAAAATAAACATTAAAAAAATTTTTTTAATTCCAAATGATATTTTTTATTAATTACATAAAAATAAAGCAGATTAAAAAATTTTTGTAGAAGTTTAGAATTTGAAGGAACCTTAGAAATCATCCAGACAACCACATACCACTGCAGGAATCCCTTCTGTTTTCTAATTTTATTCCCATTATATAAATTGGTAGTGTAAGTTGTGTAAGAAGGTCTCATAGTACGAAAAGCTTTTCATTTATCACTTGGGGAAATGGTTTAAACTATATTCTTGATAGATATCATCAAGAGAACTGGTAGATTTCAGGCCTTGTTTCTTTATAGGTGCTATCCTGATCAACTATTCATGCTTAATATCCACACTGACCCTTCCTGCTGGCCTCTGCCGTGCTCAGCAGCATTTCCAAAGGGAAGCGAGCATGTCTGTTCTCTCAGTGAATGTGAGATTTCAGGCAAATGTAACTATCTCTTGTAATTTCCCAGAAGAAAGGATAGTAATAGTACTGAATTCTGAAAGATATGAACAGGATTTCACTGCATTGGGTTTATAAGTCCAAAGTTGTATTCAGAGATTTGGTATTAGGCACATGGAAGTAATTCCACCAAAATGGTGTATCTGGGATATATAAATAGTATTTGAAACTCCAATCCAGAGAATCTGACCAGAGATACTACCATTTTTGAATGTATAAGGGGATAGGTGACCTGGTTGTCCTTGCCCTGCCACAGTTTCCTAATCTGTACCTACAATGATGTGTCAGATGCAGCTCTAAGGGCTTGTGATCCAGTGACCCATTAAGGGTAGGCTGTAAGAACACAACCCCTGTCCTTACAGAACGCAGACTGACTAGGGAGACTAATGTAGGGAGACTAATGTATAATGGACTGCAGTGTGATTTTTGGGCATATGAGCATAGATGAGAAAGTGTTGTCTTCTGTTTTGCTTTGCTTTTTGCTATTTCGTGATAGTGTTTTTATCTTAAAGACAGTAAATACTTATTAAAGAAATTTAGGAAATACAAATAAGGGAAAAAAATTTTAAGCATTTATAGTCCCACCAAGAGAGAACTGCTACTAACACTTTAGTTGTCAGATATTATTGAACTCCTTTTGTGCTCTTTCCATGCTTTTCCTTTCTGTATATACATGTGTGCATTTTATTTTAAAAGTGGGTAGCTATTGGACACTGTAACTTGTTTTTTTGTTGTTCATTGACAGTGAGTTCTGAATATCTTTCATGTCCCTAAATATTCATTTATACTACCTATTTGATAACCTGTTAGTATTGCATCATATAGTTGTACCTGAATTTAAATGATTTTTAAAAATTTGCTTGTATGTATTCTTTGCCCAGTTTTATAATGGGCTATTTATCTTTGTATTACTTATTTTTAAAACTTTTGCTAATAGAATATTATGAAAGGGTTTACTTCTTACTCTCTATAGAGTTCCATTTCAGGCTAAAACCATGATTGTAAGTTTAAATGGCTCACAAATAAGGTAATACAGAATTTCAAAATGGCAGGCATTGCAAAACATTAACATTTGTTGAGTCTAGAAAGAGGATATATAGCTGTTTATTATACCACTTTTTCAATATTATTAGGAAGTTTAAAACTAATTAGGAAAACAGAAAACTCAGAACTCTGTAGGGGGAAAATATCTGATAAAGTTGGCAATGGCATGGGAAAGACTTTAAAACAAAGGAAATGAACATCAAACATTAGTTCTGTGACTATCTGAATATGTGAAATTCTGTAATGTGGTAGGGACAATTTGATTTATATCACTAATCAAAAATATTATTTAATTGTAGTTTTTTAGTCTAAAGGTGACAACTTTGAGAGTCTTTATAGCTAAAACATCCATATGAATTCTATTTTAAAGATATATACCCAAAATAATTCACAATGGGTCTTAAAGAGATATTTGTACACTCATGTCCATAGCAATATTATTGACAATAGCTGAGAGATGGAAACAATCCAAGGGTCCTTTGATGGATGAATCGATGAACAAAATTTGGTATATGTAAACAATGGAATATTATCAAGCCCCAAAAGGAAGAAAATTCTGACTCATGTAAGAGGTTATTATACTAAGTATAAGCTAGTCACAAAAAGACAAACTCTCTATGAGTTCAGTTATATGCTGTATTGAAAGTAATCAGTGCATAGAAACAAAAAGAATGGTGGTTGCCAGGGTCTGGGGTGGGGGAGATGGGGAGTTGTTTAATAGGACAGAGTTTTATTTTATTTATTTTTTTATTTTTTATTTTTTTAATGAAATTTATTGTCAAATTGGTTTCCATACCACACCCAGTGCTCATCCCAACAGGTGCCCTTCTCAAAGCCCAAAACCCACTTTCCCCTCCTTCCTACCCCCCATCAACCCTCAGTTTATTCTCAGTTTTTAAGAGTCTCTTATGATTTGGCTTCCTCCCTCTCTTTTTTTTTTTTTTCCCTTCCCTTCCCCCATGGTCTTCTGTTAAGTTTCTCAGGATCCACATAAGAGTGAAAACATAATGGTATCTGTCTTTCTCTGTGTGATTTATTTCATTTAGTATAACACTCTCCAGTTCCATCCACATTGCTACAAAAGGCCATATTTCATTCTTTCTCATTGCCAAGTAGTATTCCATTGTGTATAGAAACTACAGTTTCTTTATCCATTCATCAGTTGATGGACATTTAGGCTCTTTCCATAATTTGGCTATTGTTGAAAGTGCTGCTATATAAACATTGGGGTACAAGTGTCCCTATGCATCAGCACTCCTGTATCCCTTGGGTAAATTCCTAGCAGTACTATTGCTGGGTCATAGGGTAGATCTATTTGTAATTTTTTGAGGAACCTCCACACTGTTTTCCAGAGCGGCTGCACCAGTTTGCATTCCCACCAACAGTGCAAGAGGGTTCCCGTTTCTCCACATCCTCGCCAGCATCTATAGTCTCCTGATTTGTTCATTTTAGCCACTCTGACTGGCATGAGGTGATATCTGAGTGTGGTTTTGATTTGTATTTCCCTGATGAGAAGTGACGTTGAGCATCTTTTCATGTGCCTGTTGGCCATCTGGATGTCTCCTTTAGAAAAGTGTCTATTCATGTTTTCTGCCCATTTCTTCACAGGATTATTTGTTTTTCAGGTGTGGAGTTTGGTGAGCTCTTTATAGATTTTGGATACTAGCCCTTTGTCTGATATGTCATTTGCAAATATCTTTCCCCATTCCGTCGGTTGCCTTTAGTTGATTGTTTCCTTTGTAGTGCAGAAGCTTTTTATCTTCATGAGGTCCCAATAGTTCATTTTTGCTTTTAATTCCCTTGCCTTTGGAGATGTGTCAAGTAAGATATTGCTGCAGCTGAGGTCAGAAAGGTTTTTCTTCTGCTTTCTCCTCTAGGGTTCTGATGGTTTCCTGTCACATTTAGGTCCTTTATCCATTTTGAGTTTATTTTTGTGAATGATGTAAGAAAGTGGTCTAATTTCATTCTTATGCATGTTGCTGTCCAGTTCTCCCAGCACCATTTGTTAAAGAGGCTGTCTTTTTGCATTGAATATTCTTTCCTGCTTTGTCAAAGATTAGTTGGCCATACTTTTGTGGGTCCAATTCTGGAGTCTCTATTCTATTCCATTGGTCTATGTGTCTGTTTTTGTATCAATACCATGCTATCTTGATGATGACAGCTTTGTAGTAGAGGCTAAAGTCTGGGATTGTGATGCCTCCCACTTTGATCTTCTTCTTCAATAATACTTTGGCTATTTGGGGTCTTTTGTGGTTCCATACAAATTTTAGGATTGCTTGTTCTAGCTTCGAGAAGAATGCTGGTGCAATTTTGATTGGGATTGCATTGAATGTGTACATAGCTTTGGGTAGTATTGACATTTTGACAATATTTATTCTTCCACTCCATGAGCACAGAATGTTTTTCCATTTCTTTGTATCTTCTTCAATTACCTTCATAAGCTTTCTATAGTTTTCAGCATACAGATCTTTTACATCTTTGGTTAGATTTATTCCTAGGTATTTTATGCTTCTTGGTGCAGTTGTGAATGGGATCAGTTTCTTTATTTGTCTTTCTGTTGCTTCATTATTAGTGTATAAGAATGCAACTGATTTCTGTACATTGATTTTGTATCCTGCGACTTTGCTGAATTCATGTATCAGTTCTAGCAGACTTTTGGTGCAGTCTGTCAGGTTTTCCATGTATAATATATCATGTCTGCAAAAAGTGAAAGCTTGACTTCATCTTTGCCAATTTTGATGCCTTTGATTTCTTTTTGTTGTCTGATTGCTGATGCTAGAACTTCCAACACCATGTTAAACAACAGTGGTGAGAATGGACATCCCTGTCGTGTTCTTGATCTCAGGGGGAAAGCTCAGTTTTTCCCCATTGAGGATATTAGCTGTGGGCTTTTCATAAATGGCTTTTATGATGTTTAAGTATGTTCCTTCTATCCTTACTTTCTCGAGGGTTTTTATTAAGAAAGGATGCTGAATTTTGTCAAATGCTTTTTCTGCATCGATTGACAGGATCATATGGTTCTTTTCTTTTATTAATGTGATGTATCACATTGATTGATTTGTGAATGTTGAACCAGCCCCACAGCCCAGGAATGAATCCCACTTGATCATGGTGAATAACTCTTTTTATATGCTGCTGAATTCGATTTGCTAGTATCTTGTTGAGAATATTTGCATCCATATTCATCAGGGATATTGGCCTGTAGTTCTCCTTTTTTGCTGGGTCTTTGGTTTGGGAATCAAAAAAATGCTGGCTTCATAGAATGAGTCTGGAAGTTTTCCTTCCGTTTCTATTTTTTGGAACAGCTTGAGAAGGATAGGTATTATCTCTGCTTTAAATGTGTAGTAGAATTCTCCAGGGAAGCCATCTGGCCTTGGACTCTTATTTGTTGGGAGATTTTTGATAACTGATTCAATTTCTTTGCTGGTTATGGGTCTGTTCAAGTTTTCTATTTCTTCCTGTTTTGAGTTTTGGAAGTGTGTGGGTGTTCAGGAATTTTTCCATTTCTCCCAGGTTGTCCAGTTTGTTGGCATATAATTTTTCATAGTATTCCCTGAGAATTGCTTGTATTTCTGAGGGATTGGTTGTAATAATTCCATTTTCATTCATGATTTTATCTATTTGGGTCATCTCCCTTTTCTTTTTGAGAAGCCTGGCTAGAGGTTTATCAATTTTGTTTATTTTTTCAAAAAACCAACTCTTGGTTTCATTGATCTGCTCTACAGTTTTTTTAGATTCTATATTGTTTTATTTCTGCTCTGATCTTTATTTCTCTTCTTCTGCTGGGTTTGGGGTGTCTTTGCTGTTCTGCTTCTATTTCCTTTAGGTGTGCTGTTAGATTTTCTTTTGGGGATTTTTCTTGTTTCTTGAGCTAGGCCTGGATTGCAATGTATTTTCCTCTCAGGACTGCCTTTGGTGCATCCCAAAGCGTTTGGATTGTTGTATTTTCATTTTCGTTTGTTTCCATATATTTTTTAATTTCTTCTCTAATTGCCTGGTTGACCCATTCATTCTTTAGTAGGGTGTTCTTTAACCTCCATGCTTTTGGAGGTTTTCCAGACTTTTTCCTGTGGTTGATTTCAAGTTTCATAGCATTGTGGTCTGAAAGTGTGCATGCTATGATCTCAATTCTTTTACACTTCCTAAGGACTGTTTTGTGACCCAGTATGTTGTGATATATCTTGAAGAATGTTCCATGTGCACTCGAGAAGAAAGTATATTCTGTTGCCTTGGGATGCAGAGTTCTAAATATATCTGTCAATATAGGACGGAGTTTTAGTTCTGCAAGATGAAAAAATTCCAAAGATTGGTTACACAACAGTATGAATATTCCTGATATTTACACTTAAAAGTGGGTAAGATGATAACATGATTCTACTGCAATTAAAACTTTTTATGGGGCGCCTGGGTGGCGCAGTCAGTTAAGCGTCCGACTTCAGCCAGGTCACGATCTCGCGCTCCGTGAGTTCGAGCCCCGCGTCAGGCTCTGGGCTGATGGCTCAGAGCCTGGAGCCTGTTTCCGATTCTGTGTCTCCCTCTCTCTCTGCCCCTCCCCCGTTCATGCTCTGTCTCTCTCTGTCCCAAAAATAAATAAACGTTAAAAAAAAAAAAAAAAAACTTTTTAAATATGCATGTATAAAAAATACAGCAAGCCAGTAAACTATATAGTACTCTTAAGAGAAATTATTGAAGAGTTTTTTTTATATTTTGATGGAAAAAGTAAATCTAACATCATAATTTACAAAATGATCTCCCCAACCCTGGGGGGAGAAATGCGTGCCTTTGAAATGGACATAGATGGTATTTTGAATAACATTTTTAATGTTTTTTTATTTCTTTAAAATAAGACTAATAACGTTTACCCTATTTTTTCAAAATGAGGTGATTGGTTTATGATCGGTTCTTTTGAATGAATCTGAGTCTATTAATGTCAGAAATTAAAAAATTAAAAGTCAGTGTTTTGTTTTCTAATAGTCTTCTAAATGTTCCAAATCTAATGATATGGTAGTTGACTTGATTATTATTGCTTTTTAGATTAATATCTTATTTGTTTTTTCTAGGATCTTAATTCGTATCTTGAAGATAAAGTCTACCTTACAGGATATAACTTTAC
Source organism: Puma concolor (assembly GCF_028749965.1). Lineage (NCBI taxonomy): Eukaryota > Metazoa > Chordata > Mammalia > Carnivora > Felidae > Puma > Puma concolor. Next base: position 20,838,946 of record NC_141671.1, read on the forward strand.
CTTAGCAGATATCCTGTTGTACTATGGACTCCATCGCTTTATAGTGAGTATTTGAATAGTTGTTAGCTTTTTTCTCTGTAATGTTCAGAATGATTTTTTTATTTGTCTTGAATTTAAATCAAATTTGCATTTCACCTTTTCAAATAAAAATGAATTTTTTTATACAAAGTACCTTATGCACATATTCCTTCCACATAATCCATCAAATGCAGTAGCTTCCTGTTCCTTGACCTGTTTGCTTCCTGTTCTTGTCTCTGCTCCTGTTCGCAGCTACTTCTCTTGCCATTCCGTAGACTTGACTGTCATCATGGCCTGGACTAGCCCCCCATCATCACCCTCCCACTCTCTAATTCCTTTTTTTTTTTTTTAATGTTTATTTATTTTTGAGAGAGAGAGCACAAGCCAGGGAGGGGCAGAGAGAGAGGGAAACACAGAATCTGAAGTAGGCTTCAGGCTCTGAGCTGTCAGCACAGAGCCCGATGCAGGGCTCGAACCCTTGAACTATGGGATCATAACGTAAGCCAAAGTTGGATGCTTAACCAGCTGAGCCACCCAGGTGCCCCTCCTTCTAATTCTTAATTCCAGTACCACGTCTTCTGTACAACTTCTACTTCTTAGCTCTTAATCTCTTACTCATCCCGTCATTATCTGAAGCAACTGGATCCCTTCCCTTTTTCCAAACCTACATACTTTTTCTCCATCCAACCTGGATCTCCTTTTGTGTAACTTCAAATACTCTTACTAGTATCTTCAGCTTCTTTGCTCCACTATACATTCACCACCCTTTCCCTGTAAATCCCCACCTCTTGGTCAGTTCTAATAAATGCTTCCATCCTATGTCCTTGTCCAGGCTGAGGTCTGTGGGAGAGATCACAAAGCTGCAGATTGGTGCCACTATGAATTTATACTGTTCAGTTTCAGCCGGGCTCTCATCTGCATCAGCTCTTCATTCCTCCTAGGCATACTTCAAGACCCTTAGCGCTTTCCTTAACCCCTCCTTTTCCCCCCTCCTTTTCCCCCCTCCTTTATCTTCATTATCTCGGAGCCTTCCTCCCTCTTTCAGCTATAAGGTGGAGGCTATTGATTTGAATGCCCTCATCTTCCCCCATCTTCCAGCCCCCTTGCCCTGCCCCCATGCATGCATCCCTCTTGTCTCCCTTTTCTGCTCTCTTACTTGAACTCCCCCTCCTGCCCCATTTCTGGATCTTGTCAAATGTTACTTCCTTTCTTCCTCATATCTGCCATTTTTCCCTTTATCTGGTCAATCTCTTTAAATTGTTTCCCATCCTAAATTTATTTACAATTATATGGAACTCACTGTGTTCTCTATTCTTCATAAGTGTTACCTCATTTAATCCTTATAACAGCCCTATCTGGTAGGTACTATTATTATTATCCCCATTTCACAGATGAAGTAAGAGAGGCATAGAGAGGTCACATGTCTTCTTTGAGATCACACTGTTAGTGGCAAAACCATGTCTGGAAACCAGGCAGTTTGGCTCCAGAATTTGGGCTTCCTTATGTCTATCTCCCCCTGAAACTTCCTCCCAACACCGATCTTCTTCCTTGTGCAAAAAAATAACCCATTTTCTGTATTCCGTGCCTCGTGCATCCAATTAATCAGGTTCTTTTGTTTTCACCTCCGGGATGCCTCTCACATACATCTTGCTGCGATCCTGGGTGATATTGCCCTAGTTCCAGAATTCATTATCTTCTGCCAGTGCTGTTGAAATGGCCTCCTGCCACCAGTCTCCTCTCATACAGTCCATCTTCATTGCCACCCGAGCGATTTTTCTCATGAATGTGTCTTTCTTTCTCAAAATAATGAAGTAGCTCCTCACTGCCCGGACGGGAGCCCCTTCTTCATGTTGACCCTCCGGCCTCATTGCCATCATTCTCCCCACATGCCTCTCTCTCGGCCGTAACATACTCCCTGGTCTCTTGCCCTGCGCCCCCTCTGCTCAGGGCCCTCACTCTGCTCTTCTCATTCGCTGCCTGGGCCCAGCCCTTATCTTCCTCCCAGATTCGCTCACATTTCACCAAGGGTCACTCAGCTACAGCACTGATTTCCTGGTGAGGCCCCCTCGGGCTCCTGAAGCCTACTGAAGTGCTCTTTCCTCGGTTTCTCTTTGTGCCTCCCAGCCTCCCTCAGCTCTGGCTTGTTTCCTTTATACTGTAATTCTTCTTGGAAAATTTCTCTTTCAAATCGTAAACTGCTTGAGTCAGAGACTACGGCAATTCGTAACTATAACACCGCTGTCAGACATAATGCCTCCCAAGTACATACCGTCTACACTCCCCTCCACGAACACTGACTAATGTAATTAACATATTTCTCTGTATTTTTCAGTTTTATGTATATATTCTCCTTGTACCTCAGATAAAGGAGACGGAACTAGTGGTACTACCCTCTTATTATACAGAAGGAAACTAGTGCTTTGTGCAAAGACCGCCTGGGTTTTGGAAGGGCCAAGACAAAGTCTGTCTTCTGCTGCAAGTGTCACAATGTGTGGGGTTGCCCTTCTTATGCTGTCAAATACCATAATGTACGATAGTTTTTCTTCACGCCCTGCTCAAGCTCGAATTCCTCAGTTGGATTTACTTGGCTTATTAAGCATTGTTCCTCTAAGATCCCTGAGGGATTGTGCTCAGTTCTGTAACATTGTCACGGTAACCACCTAGGTACGGTCCTTCACTCAGCCTAATAGTCTGTGTTCTCACGACGATACTTAAACTGAGTTTATTATATGTGCCCATTTTACTATCCTTGAGAGACATAAAAGAAGTATAAAGCTTGTTTTCAAGTAACTGTTAATCTCTTCAAAGAAATAAGAACATTTTACAGGAAGAGGATTATTGAATAAAGCAAAGGGCTAATTTCTGGTCAGAATATTATGTGAACAATTAAAGAGGCAGATGGAGTAAAGTAAAATGTAGAATCATCAAATTGTCAGAACAATATCTGCAGGATTTGGGTGGCTTTAGCTATCTAAGGGAATTTTCATTGCTTCAGAAAGCTAATGATAAGTTTGAATATAAATAATTGCATTTAAGTAGGATGATCATAGGATTTCTCATCCAGAACAACACTTTGACAGTGAAAGGAGGGTTATTAATAATTATTAGTCACTACTGATACAACAAGAATAAAGTGGGACAGATGTTTCCTTATGCTTAGAAGAGGTAAGACTCCATTTCAGGCAAAATAAGGGGACTGAAGAAGGTCATGTCATATCATGTACACCTCGCAGCTCTTAGCAAACGCATCGTACAACTAGATGCTTATTGAGATCAGCAGTACTTAGCAATCTCTTCCTCTTTGTGTTTCCTGTTTTAGGTTGTAAATCTTGAGAGTGCGATCTTTAGTTTTAAGCTTCAGTATGATTAAATCTAAAATTATCTTATTTGAATGCGAAGCCAGTGGAAGTAGAGCTAAAATTCTTTGATCACCCCAGCCTCCTTTTAGTCCGTTCCAGATTCAAAATATTTTAGTAGCTTTTTGAATGTAGAAGGGTGACATGGCACGGTTTACCTCATTTCCAAATGCAAAAGCCCACAAGCTAAAGATTGCTCTTATGGTATCTGTGTATCTTTATCCTGGTGGGAAACCTCCATCTTTCAACTAGGAGGCATCTGTGGCTTGACTCAAGGGAGAGTTCATAGCCAAGAGCATGGCTACTTTCCAGAGAGGCACAAGAACAACATCCGTCTAACAACCACAACACTCTTGTTGACATTTTTAAAACATTTGAGTGTGACACTATTTCATTTTAAAGCTTAACACTAGGAGAAATGTAATCTAATCTTACATGTGGTGCTATCCGCAGGTAGGGAAGGCCTGTCGGGCCTTCCCTAGGCCTGCCTCCTTGTAGTGTCGAGCTCTCACTGACAAAGAGCCATTTCTCCCATCTAATTAAAAAAAAAAAAGACAGTAATGAAGTGTAACTCTTACAACCTGAGTATGTATTTACATTTTTCTCTCTTCTGGCTTATTCAGGTCACGTGGTAGGGAAAGGAAATACTCTGAGAAGGAGGGAGCTTGTATGGAATTTCTTTGCCAGCAGAGTGACCAAGGTCATAATTCTATAATGCAAAATATTCATAGCATGAGCTGCAAAGTTACTTAGGTGCTCCCAAGGGTGTTTGGTTTTCAAGCGGTTTAGAAGTATTTTGTCCAATGCAGCAAGTTAAAATTAGGGTTACGTTAAGAATATTTAATGATCCATGCCTATTTATATTTTCCTGTTTCGGAATGTATACCTTCTTTACATGTAGTGACCTAGGATACTATGATGAAGGATATTATACTTCTCTTTTTCAAAACAAAAGTGAGTAGAATAATATGTACATCATGTGTCAAGGCATGCGTTTGGCTTCACGAAATGAGTACATAACCAAAGCGTGTCTCCGACCCCGGTCCAAGTGTAGGCAGAGTACGTCAGAGAACATCTTCTCAAGGAACCCCTCACAGATTCTAAAACCTCTACTGTGATGGACTTGCACTGTTGTGTTAAATGACATCCCTGTTGAGTTAGGTGTAAATCTATCCATATGAGAAAAGGTGATTACTGGGCATTAAGTTCAGACAGAATCGATGTGCAGTTCAGTTTGGCCACCTGCTTGTATTCATCAGACAGTTTTTGTGCTTCATTTGCTTTGGCGGTATATATTTATCTTTGCCCTCATGTGTTCCTTTGTTTTCACGTTATTAAATACTTCATATGTAATCAACGCAGTGCACTAAACAGCAGTCAGGGAACCTTCAAGTCCTCAAATAATCCCACAGTATTTCGTTTCAGTGTAAGCCCATCTTTAGTTGTGGCTAAGTTACTCTAATTATAAGATCTGGTCTATCATAATTCCCTTTGAGGAATATTACGTTGTTCTCCCTTTGTTAAACTGCCAGTTAGTGTGGCTGTTTATTGTCATACCAGTGACTCATTGCTTTCCTAAAGTGATTTCACTAGTAGATAGCAGTCCCTGTGAGCAGACTGTTGCTCAAGATTATGAAAATCCTTTGTAGAGTTATCTGTTGCCTGACTATCAGATTGTTATCAATTAAATTACATTTGTTTTGAAGTCTGCAACACGAGTGGAGGTATGTCGTTCTTTTAGGAAAGAAAGGAAAAGTAAAAGAAATTGCTGTGGTGCTGTCCAGGAACACTAACCATAAAGATTGTCCCAGGGGTTGCATGGTGCCAGTCGGAAAGATAGCAAACCAGCCTTACAGCCCGATCTGGAATGGGTCACTTAAAGTGTTTCTCATGTGTCTTCATGGGAAATTAGTGTCTAAGAATATTATCTGTTTGGCTTTGAAGTTCAGGCTAGGTATAGAGAGCCAATATAAATAAAAAGGAATGATTAGGTAGAAAGAGTCAAGCATCGTCACTGTAGACACAGTGGCATGTGGGCCAGTGAGAAGCAGGAAATGGTGACTGGAAAGTTGCATTGTGTTTCCTGTTGCAAGAAAGGAAAAGAAGCCGACTAGAAAGGGATGCTGTGAAACCAGTGTTGTAAGTGAAGTGGCCTAGGGGGTCCCATCTAAAAAGTTCTAAATGGGGCGCCTGGGTGGCGCAGTCGGTTAAGCGTCCGACTTCAGCCAGGTCAAGATCTCGCGGTCCGTGAGTTCGAGCCCCGCGTCAGGCTCTGGGCTGATGGCTCAGAGCCTGGAGCCTGTTTCCGATTCTGTGTCTCCCTCTCTCTCTCTGCCCCTCCCCCGTTCATGCTCTGTCTCTCTCTGTCCCAAAAATAAATAAATGTTGAAAAAAAATTAAAAAAAAAAAAACAAAAAACCTGTAAGGTTACTTGGGGGGTGGGCTGGGATCTGTTTTTTGTTTGTTTATGGTGAGTTCAGAAATAGAACATCTACCAAAAATGTAGAAGAGAGCTAACAAATCGATCAGTCATAATTTTCTCAGCCTCAGGGGACAAACTCTACAGTTTAAAAGGAGGGTAAGTGGTAGCCTGAGCCTTTTGGAAAAGCTCTTGTGTATTTCTGTCACTTGAGGTTTTTTGTTTTTTGAGAGAACGAGAGAACGTGCACTTGGCGGGCAAGGGGCAGAGGGAGAGAATCTTAAGCAGGCTCCATGCCCAACGTGGAGCTGGATGCGGGGCTCGATCCCACAACCCTGGGATCATGATCTGAGCCAGAATCAAGAGTCAGATGCGTAACCGATTGAGCCACCAAGGTACCCCACTGGCACAATTTTCTGAGGGAAAATGAACAGATTCACATTCTCTGAAATAGATCCATCTTGTTAGAATAGATTGGAAATGTTAGAAGAAGGTTTAGAAGCTCTTGGAATAGAAATTATTTCATACCATCTGCTGATAATCTCTATACTGGAGACTCTAAATGTGAAAGTTTTAAGTTGGAGAATATTGGTTTTGCTGTGTGTTATATTTTATTGTTATTACTTTAAATAATAGTCTGAGCAGCAGCATTAGCCAGTCCTCCCTGATAGCAAATGCTGTTCTGAAATGTAAATAGTAAACAGACATTGCCCTTTTGACTTATGTTTGGAATCTGATTGAATAACTTGAACGTAGATCATAGATCAAACAAGCACTTTATTGTTTGGAAATGCTTTCTTCTCAGTGTGTTTTAATTCATCCTTAAAAATAACATCTCACACAGTGGCTGAGTGGAGACTTTTTTTTTTTTTTTTTTTTATATATGAAATTTATTGTCAAATTGGTTTCCATACAACACCCAGTGCTCATCCCAAAAGGTGCCCTCCTCAATACCCATCACCCACCCTCTCCTCCCTCCCACCCCCCATCAACCCTTAGTTTGTTCTCAGGTCTCAACAGTCTCTTATGCTTTGGCTCTCTCCCACTCTAACCTCTTTTTTTTTTTTCCTTCCCCTCCCCCATGGGTTCCTGTTAAGTTTCTCAGGATCCACATAAGAGTGAAACCATATGGTATCTGTCTTTCTCTGTATGGCTTATTTCACTTAGCATCACACTCTCCAGTTCCATCCACGTTGCTACAAAAGGCCATATTTCATTTTTTCTCATTGCCACGTAGTATTCCATTGTGTATATAAACCACAATTTCTTGATCCATTCATCAGTTGATGGACATTTAGGCTCTTTCCATAATTTGGCTATTGTTCAGAGTGCTGCTATGAACATTGGGGTACAAGTGCCCCTATGCATCAGTACTCCTGTGTCCCTTGGATAAATTCCTAGCAGTGCTATTGCTGGGTCATAGGGTAGGTCTATTTTTAATTTTCTGAGGAACCTCCACACTGCTTTCCAGAGCGGCTACACCAATTTGCATTCCCACCAACAGTGCAAGAGGGTTCCCGTTGAGTGGAGACTTTTAAATGGAAGTTTTGAAAAGAGTAAATTGTAAGGAAGCGGTCAGATTTGAATCATATATTGCAGCAGCTAACACAAAATCGAGTTGGAGTGGAACTTGTTCTCTTTGCTTTAAATATTGGTAAAGAGGTTTGCTGAAGTTGATTTTGAGTTTACATACGTATGTATGTGTGAATGAATGAATGAAGAAAATTCACCCCCCATCTCCTGTTAGACTTGAAATTATGTTTAGTAGTGGTTGAGCTTTTTCAAAACCTTATATTTGGGGGGCACTTGGGTGGCTCAGTCGGTTGAGCGTTGGACTCTTGATTTTGGCTCAGGTCATCATGATCTCGAGCCCCACTTCAGGCTCTGCACTGACACCACAGAGCCTGCTTGGGATTCTCTCTCTTCCTCTCTCTCTGCCCCTCCCTTGCTCACGTGCTCTCTTTCTCAAAATAAATAAGTAGACATTTAAAAACTATATAAAAATAAAGGCTATGTAAAAATTTTTCTTTTAAATCTTACATTTTCTTTTGAAGTCACTGGTGAAGTTCACATATGGAAAGCATTTAGAAAGAACAAAACATTAGCTCTTTTACAAAATGTTTTTTACCTTTTGAAACATAAACTGATAATTCAGTTTATTCAGCAATGTTTATTTCCCTCCTGTTTATAAACCAGACAGTTAGGAATAAGATAATTCTTCACATGTGAAGCCATGAATTCTCTTGTAATAAAAAGTACCTTATACATATAGATGTGTGTATATATATATATGCACACACATATATATACGTGTATATGTTTATATATACATGCCATAGACTAATGATACTGTAAGTGAAACAGAGTAACAGATTTCTGATAACTAGATTCAACCTTACACTGCCTTAAACAAGATGGATATGTTTTCATCATTTGTGTAGCAACTTATATGTACGGACTTAAACCTGAAACTTAAATTTTTTATGTAGCAGAGGCAGAAGATTCTCACTGCTGATAATCTAAGTAAACTGAGCCAACAGAGATGGACTTTTGAAACTACCCAAGACAATGTTAAAAGATCAGATATTGATACAGTAGTATCCTCATGTCATCGGTAAAAAGGAAGGCAGGATGATTTGTATCGGTTTTGCTTTTTTAATTGCCTTCTAATAAATATAAAGTGGAAATAATGAGTTCAGCTAAACATCTGAGAGAATATTATGTGACTGCCTTTTAATTTTATCAACATTATTTTATATTCTGCAATAAATTTTGCATACTAGAGTGATTTGTCCTCAGTTTTGTTGACCCAGGCAGAATATTTGCCTGTAGACACAAGTATATGCGAACTTCTAAACAGCCCCAGGACAGCTCTCTCACTAAAAGTGCCTTCCAGTAAGCAGACCTCTAATGGATTTGAACCACAGGAGGCTTTTTCCCTTGTGTAAAATGTTCTAGTCCGTCTTCCAGACATTTGTAATATCTGAATAAATGTGGATTCAACAACAGCAAAAGGAGCCACACTATCGTAAACATGGGCCATGGCTGTTAGTTACTGGCCCACTGGCTCTCTCTTTACCTGACAACTCTCCTTGATTCTAGTTTAAGATTTGGCTTAGAGAAAAGTCGTTGAGTCACCTACTTTGGAATTTGAGCCCAGTGAAATGATAGGACCGACTGTTTTTATTACGTCTTTTTCTAAGGAGATCTTGGGCATTCTTGTAGCTTGACAGGAAATTGTGTGACCTGCTGCACTCAATGGAGATAGAGTTCAGCTTTGTGACAAACTTAATTGAGAAGGTCTGTTCATCTGAGGCACATGCCACTGGAAATAGCCCTTCCTTGTATTAAGCAATAATCACTTGAAATTAAGTGGGTCATTGTCTTCCTGAGTACAGTTCTTGCCCAGAGTTAATGAAAAGAAAGTGATAGTCTCTCTCCATCTGTCTCTCTCCCCCTGTGTGCGTGTGTGTGTGTGTGTGTGTGTGTGTGTGTGTGGTATATATATGTATGTATATATATATACACACACCAGCCATCTATTAATGTGCGTGTATATCCACACATGTATTAGAGTTTACATAGTATTCTCTTATTAAGCATGTTAGATCCTAATAAACCTTTCTTTTAGATTTGCTAAAAAAAAAATATTGTGGAAAGAACCAAGGTCTTACCTTTTGGGAGCTATTCTCTAACTTTCTCCTATCTTCCTTTCCAGTAAAGTAAAAAACAAACTCTTTCGGCCTCCAGATGCTGGGTTAATGTAAACTTTTCATTTGTTGAAAATTTGAGACTTCCTTAGAAAGCATATCTGGTGTTGAACTGAACATAAAAACATTAAACAAATGGCTCTTCTAAGTGGCTGAAATTATTTAATCCTATCCAAATATATTGGCTTTTGAGAACTGGGGTTGTTTTTTTTTTCCCCCAGTTTTTATCTTTTAGTCAAATGATATTGATAATTGTTCTTATGTAATGTCTGTGTTGTGTGTGTTTTTAATCTCTATTTAGGTTGACCTGACAGTTCAAGAAAAGGAAAAATATCTTAATGTGTCTCGCTGGTTTTGTCACATTCAGCATTACCCAGGGATCAGGCAACATCTGTCCACTGTTGTCTTCATCAAGAACAGACTATATACTAATTCCCACTAGAAGCTATCCATGACATACAGAAGCGTGGTCACAAACATTTTAAATGGAAAGTATATTCCGGACCAGAGGACTAACGTAAATTGATACGCAGTCATTCTTTGTTTGCTGAGGTTGATAGAATAAACTTATATCCGAATGTTTTCTGTCTTCTTTAGTTGAAATTTTGCAGCTTTTATATGTAAAAATTCAACTGTCAAAACTTTGAGTTGAGATCAAGTTGTAAATTACTTTGTTTTTATAGATGAAACTTATTTTAGTATATAAACTTGCAAATCAGTGGCTTAATCTTAAGAGAAAAAGTAGTCCTTTCAGTGGCTGACATATTTGACTATTTATTGACCTCTCCCTCATATTTTAAAATTCATTTTCCGCTTATGGATATTTACAGTAATTTGTTTACTAAAAACTGTAATAAATTGTGCCAAGGATACAGAAAGGGAAGACAGATGGATTTGTTTTCAAATATTTATGCAGGCCAGTAAATGCGGTTGAAAAAATCTTTTTTGTTTGTTTCTTTCTTTCCTGTAGCCAGTATTCATTGAGGTGAAACTAACTGCTGAACTGCCCTGGAGGGAGCTGGAATAAGATACATTCATTGGAGTTAATGGTTCTTTTGTTGTTGTTGGGCTTATTGGAATAGGCAGTGGCTAAAGACAAGAGGGGAAATTCTTGCTATCCCACCAATTTTAGGCCTGACAACTACTAGGTTTTTCTGAACTAAGAGCCAACTCAGGCTGCTGTTGAAGCGCTGTAAAGAACAAAGAGGCACGTTATTAACAGATCTATACATTTTATAACTTACTTGCTGGGTAAATAATCAATTATTGAGATCTAAAGAACTTATATTTCTAAATAATAAGAATAATAGAGCCTTTGAGCACTTACTGTTTAATACTGTTATTTTGGTGCTGATGCTGAGTCTAAGCGGTATACAGTTCAAAGGTCAAGTGAAAAAAGAGATTTGGGAAATATATAGCCCTTTGGTTGAGTTCTTTTATCACTTACTAGCTTTATGACCCAAAGCAAATCAGTTAACCATATTTCCTTATCTATAAAAATAAAGATCACTCTCGCTTACAAGGATTAAATGAGGTAATATATGTGGAAAAGCCTAACATAGAGCCCATGTCTATCAGTAAAATGTTCTCTTTTTGTTTGTAAGACCCCCCCACCCCCCGCGCCTCCATTTTTGTCCTTTATGTTACTAAGTCAGATTTAAGAGGCCAACTGTGGTGAGTGCTTTGTAAAATAGGACAATTTTTATAGGATTAAATCTCAAAGTGTATTGCCCTTAGGAACATTTTTAATTTTATAATACAGCCTTTAAATTAGAAACTATAATCTTGTATTTGCACACTGAGACTAGAGGGCTCAAGTCAATCTTGGGAGTGCGTATGTGTGCCATAGAGGCAGACCCAGTCTGTGACATTTTGTTCAAATCACCACCCCAGCTGGGTCTGCCACAAGTATTCCGTGTCATGTTTTACTGCTGCAAGTTCCTCCTTCCCCCCCCAACACTTCTCTCTTTTGCCCCTGGAACTGCTGGGGGAAGTAAGCAGGACAGACAGGATAGCTGAGAGATGGCTACCCAGCTTTCCCATTCCAGGCATGTCCCTCGTTCCCTTCAGGGTTAGGTCGGTTGTAAGGAAGCGGCAGGAGGACCCCTGTCTACCTCTTTGCCGAATGCCCCCTCCTCCCACATCTACCTAGTGAGTCCTTGGTACCCTTACGTCTGTTAGTTCTTTATGTAGGTGCATGGCATTGCTTCCACAGGTGTTATCTGGTGCTGCTAGGTACCAGGACTTCCCGTCACTAACTTGGATCTTAGAGGATGAGAGAATGGCAGAAATGTAAGAGACCTGGCTCCAGTAAGCAAAGGTCAGATGATGTTCTCAGCATCTAAAATAGAAACAATTCATTTCCGTGTAGAAATATTGCAGTGCCTCCTAGGTCATTTCTGTCAGGTACTTCTCTGCCAGAAATGCCCGTCCCATCTCACCTGATACTCTCTTCAGTATTCAACTATGTCTCGTCCTCCTGAAAGTCAGGTCTATCCTGACTGACCCACCTCCCCCTCCCCCTGCTTCTGGCAGTTGACATTCTGGTACCATTAGGATTCTGTCTCTCTTCTGCCAGACTGTTAATTCCTTGAGAGCAGAGACTTCCCTTACACATCCATCCCTCAAAATAATGACTGGCACGCAACAACAGACGCTAAGCGTATGTTTGTTGAAAGACTATAGTATTATTTTAAGTCCATTTTGTACTGACCAAGAAAAGTCTAAGGGTGAGTTGCAGTTAGGTACAGCTGTAAGTAGCAGAAAAACCAAGTAACGTCATGAAAGTGGTCTGTTTCCTCTCATGTGAAAGAGTGCACACAGTCCACAGTTGGTATCGGGCAGGCAGCTGCCATCTTTCTGCTTCTCGGTACCCAACAGGTAGTTTCCTTTCTCTCAATTTACAGTCCAAGATGGCTACGAGAGCCCCAGACATCAGGGTCCATGATCAAGAACCAGAGAAGGGGGAAGAAAGGAATGGCAAAAAGACTGTCTTCTCCCAACTGAATCAACTGAAGGACCTTTCCTGGAAGCTTTATTCAGCACTATCTGTTTACATGTCTGGCCCTCTGAGCTGGGAAGAGGGCCGGAAACCTAGTTCTCTGTCCCACACATTGTCATCCAGAATAAAATTGGTGCTCTGACAAGAAGAGGGGGTGAAAAAGGATACTGGGCAGACAGCTAGTATCTGTCACAGGAAGTAGTGTTTAAATGGGGAAATACCTTCTGAGTGCCAAAGTGTAAAGGAAATTTTATTAGTAAATTGTTGACATTCCATGGATCATCAATTTGCAAACAATTAGAATACAGTAAGTACTTTTCACTGACCACAATTTCCATGCTTCAGAAGCTATTTCAGAATTCTACAATACTCAAGAGTTACCAGGAGGGTCTATTAATGTACTTTTAATAACAATAATAGCTAACACTTTTTGAGCATTTAGTATATAGCAGGCAGACTTCTAAGTGCTTTAAGTGAATTCACTCCTTTAATGATTATTCTCTTTTTTGCAATTAATGAAACTGAGGCACAGATTTGTTAAGGAACTTACCCAGGATCACACAATCAATATCAACGAGCTGGGGTTCAGACAAAAGTTTGGCTCAAACTTAACCTGTAAACTACTTTACCCGTGGACCAGTAAGTTTCTGCTTAAATCAACTTGAGAAATCAGTTTTTACCAACCTTAGGGGAAAAAGCTGCCCTCCTAAGCATTGGATAAAATAAATGAGTAACTTCAAGAATAAATGAGGTAGCTGCACATTCTGAATATGCTTAAACTCATAGATATGTACACTTCAGGTGGGTAAAATGAGTAAACTTTGTAATATGTGAGTTATAGCTCCGTGAAGGGTTTTTTTGTTTGTTTACTCTAAGGCTGGAATCATAGGGGGAGCCTGGGTGGTTCAGTTGGTTAAGCATCTGACTCTTGATTTTTGGCTCAGGTCATGATCTCATGGTTCTTGAGTTCAAGCCCCACATCAGGCTCTGTGCTGACAGTGCAGAACCTGATTGGTATTCCCTGTCTCCCTCTCTCTCTCAAAAATAAATACATAAACTTAAAAAAAAAAAAAAAAGAATGGAATTACGTATCAGCCTCACCATATAAGACCTCGAATAAGTCACTGAACATGAAATTCCTCTTATGAAATAGAGATGAAAATTTCTGATCTCATTGTTTAATTTGCAATGAGAATGTATAAAAAGTACATTGTATAGTGCCTAGCACACAGAACGGGATCAGTACAATCTATGGAAAGTTGTAAAATCATAACCTACAATTTTATAAAGTGAAATCCTTAATCTAATTCTTAAGTCTTTTCCCTTCTGCTGTCCCTGGGACACCTGTGCAACATGAGCCCATCTGAGAGAAGACAGTTGGGCAGAGCATCTTATGATTTTGGAAAACATGAATTTGTCGTATTACTTACCAACTTAAAAATCTCTGGTCCTTACATCTTTCAAGCTGTTCCAAAAAGGGACCATACTATTCATTTTGTTTTGTTTTGCTTTCTAAAGATCAGTGAGACTCCTCTAAAAGAAAGTGGGGCAATCTTTGTGCATGTTATTTCTTCTGAAGAGTGTATGCCCCTTTCCAACCATTTTCTTTGATTCGCAGAAGCCTGCATCACTGATCATTCGATAATCCCTCAAATATTTATTTAGCACCTACTATGTATCAGAAACTGCTAGTTCCTGAGGATGACAGTGACATTGGTGCTTACATTTACAATCTAATGGTCTATGACCAAATTTCTGAAACAGCGTGTAAAGTTTCTTTGGGAGGCCATCATCACTCAACATTGTTGGAAAGTAAATAAAAACAATCAGGTACCATTTACTGAATGTCTACTATGTTGCAGACTCTTTACTAGACACTACACATTCAAATTGTCTCATATTAAGAAGTTAGGTTGGGGCATAGGCCAATCCACATGCTAACCAACACCTCACTTAAACTGTCGTTGGAATGAGCAGGAATTGTACAATTTCAGAGTCGGAGGACATAGTCTGCCACCATAGTCTGTTACAGGGGTTGATTTGACTGCCCTGAGTGGACAGATGGCCCTGTCTCCATATTCCACATGCAACTTTCAAGAACAGATAAAAAATTTCAAATAGGAAAGAGTCATTCTTCAGTCAAGAATCCATGGATTTTTCATTCATTAAAAATGAACACTGGTTTTAAAACACACAGATATAGTAGGACTGGAGGCAATTTCTAAAGGTCATCTGACTTTAGGCACAGTTATATCCAAAGCTTCCAGATGTCATGAAATGGTTCTGTGGTTGTAAATCTCAAGTAGCTGCTGTCTCAGTATGGTAGGAAAATGTAACAGAGCTTCAAGAATGACCTAATCACCTATCCATACCTGACTTTCTGGTTGAAACTCCACTCGCTCCTCATCCAAATTCAGAAATAAGATTATTGCACTTAACAGAGGTTCTTAACAGATACGTGGACATTCTCATTTTTACTCCTTGTTAAATGGACGTCCTCCATTGGCTCCACCCAACTAAATGTGAAGCCATAGTTAACTACAGTCAGTGAGAAGCTCATAAGTTCTTCTGCAAGGATGAAAGCAGGAAGGTAGGAACAGAATGAACAGGAAGATCACCTCCTGCCAGTGCATCATATGAGAGCCCTGCTAAAAGTCCTTCCAGAAAAACCTGAAGATATTTTGATAAAAATTTAGCAGACCTATCATTGGGAAAGAATAGAACTCTTATTATAATCAGGTACAGGTGCATCCCACTGTAAGATCGAACACGCAACTATTTGACAAGTAGTCAAATTAGAATTATTGTGAAGTATAGCTTTTTCATTTATATATTTTTTTCATTTAACTTCATTCCTTTAAAAAAAAAAAAAAAGTCAGATGTTACCTGAACTTTGATATTAATCTAGCTTTGGCAGAGATGTGGTGGTTTAATGGATTAGAGCATTTAGCTTTTTACCCCAGAGAGCAATATTTCTTCTTTCTCTCCATAATTAGATAATCTGCCCCTACCCATTACCAGGGCACTAAATTTCAAGTTCTCCATACACCTGAGCAGGCTGCTACATATCTGGCCATCTTAATTTTAGTCTTGATTTATTGAAGCTGAATTACATTTCTAACTTCCTGGAGCTCTGGGTGAATTTTATTGCAAAAGCAATGGGGAGAAAGTTACCATCATATATCTCTCTTGCTGGGCAGAGCTTTTAGGTACACAAGGGGCTCTGTATCCCACTGCTCCATGTCTTATATGCTGAATTTATAACACTTTGAAGCCCAGCTCTAGGGTTACATACAGGCATATCAGAGATGAGATGGGGAATTTGATTTTGCAATAATGATTACTTGTTGCTGAAGCCCACATTCCTGCAGGCTCTGCCTTTATTCCCAATACTAGTGGTGAATAAAACCAATTCCAACTGCTACCTAATCTAGCAAAACTCATCTTTCACTTACGAGAGAGGCCAAAAGAAGGTAGACGGAAGTCAGGAGCATTTGAGATGTTGGCTAGTTTTACTATTACGTCTCAAGGATTTCTGATTCCATTATCGTGATTCCTTTAGGAATATTTTAATCTTTTAAACTTTCATTTCTTTGTGGGGAGAATGAAAGCTTTGCATCTTTTCCGGCCTGGTGAGTTAATGTGATGGCTCATTCGTGCTGTCTCTTCCACTTCAAAGAGACTGGGTCCCTAGGGCTAGCCAATTGTATTATGGATCCTGCAGATTTGGCTTGCCATTCCTGCTGAGTGTCATCTGCCCTCAGTCTTGCGGTGGGTAATTTTTGTCCTCCCTAACATCATCTGCTTGAGAAATTCATGCCTGGCAGGCCTGTCTGTCCAAGTTAAGCTTGAAATACAGTAGCCACACAACTAATTTGACAAGGCATAGCTCTAAACAATAAAGCCACAGGCTTGCTTTGACCAAGACCACAAACTTCCAGCCATCTGATTACCAAGTCCCAAGTTTCTTTGGTGCGGTCCATGAACTAGTCTGTTCATGTCATATAGGCTGTCCTTCCTCTACTGCCTCATTTTTCCGGACCTTCTACAACACACACACCCTTATCTTAAAGTCAGTTAAGAGATTTTTAACCCTCTGGTTGGCCTCATCCACTTGGCAGTTTCTAACTGTTTTCAGCATTTGACTTGAGCCCTGTCACTTGGATAAAAGAATCTGAGTTGACTATCCTTGTCAGAAGTTTGGGGAATGCGCGATAGACATTGCACTAAAGCAGTGGTTCTCAGACTTTAGCGTGCGTGGTAAATCACCTAGGACTTCTATACAAGTTTCTGGGTCCCAATCTGTGTTTGCGTGGTTCAAGAGGTCTGTTGTGGTTGGCCCTACCCCGAGGACCCCGGTACGACACTTGTCCAAAGATTGGGTGACAGTAGGCATAGAGCAGCCTGGTCACTCAACGATGGGTGCTTTTGTCCTTTGGCATGGCTGAGTCAAATTTTCTGAAGGTGTGGCCAGCATGGTGATAGAGCACTCTACGTTCTGATCCATTGGCCCTATCACAGGATCACGTCCCTCTCGTGGTGGCTCTGCAGTAAAGCACCACATGCACTCCAAGCGATGTATCTACACCAGAAGCATCCGTAGGGGCAACAAGCAGGATTCAGTACAGGACTATGGAGTGGCTGTCCCCTGGAAGACGGTGGATATCAAAGCACAGCATGCTGCTTCCACCAAATGGCCTCTCAAGCCTGGTGTGCCAGGTGCATTCCCAAAACTTCATGAGATGCAGTAATATTTACCATCTTACGTCAAAAGACCCTCTAATCTTTCCTTCTCCTTTGCTTTTATTCGTTTCTTCCATTTTTAATTGTTTTCATCCTCCTCAAAAATAGGTTAGACAGAAGAGGATAAACAGTGATGTCAACAGAGAATGTTCCAGAGGAAAATCTTGTGAAATAGATATGATAAAAAGCAAAATAGATTTAGGAAGTCCCCCCCCCCCCCCAAGCGATGCCTCTAAGGATGGGCTTATACCAAGGAATGAATTTCAGTATTGTTCTTAATATGTATATAATTAAGTGCTCATTTTATTTCTATTTTCTAATTTTCATAAGATTCAATATGGATTTAGCAAATAGTACCCCGAAGTCAGAAGTTTACTCCTATTAAATTAACATTATTTCCATGATTTAGATATCTTAACTCTCATAAAGCACAATAACTGGAAAAATCCCTTTGTATTTATATGGTCTGAAACTGTCTGATATTGAGCCTCTGGAAAATGATCTTGGATCATGTAAATATGAAGGTGAGAATACCTGCTCTTAAAAACACAGAAGTACTTAATGTATGATTCCATGCATATAATATTTTTTAAAAAGACAGAATTTTAGAAATGGAGGATATATTATAGGTTGCCAGGGATTGGGATGGGGACAGAGAGGAAGTTGGTTGTGGTTACAAAAAGGCATCATGGGCCATCCTTATGGCTTTGAAACTGTTCACTATCTTGACTGTGATAAAATTATATAGAGCCAGAGGCGCCCGAGTGGTTCAGTTGGTTAGGCATCCGACTTCAGCTCAGGTCATGATCTCACAGTTTGTGGGTTCGAGCCCTCATCGGGCTCTGTGCTGACAGCTCAGAGCCTGGAGCCTGCTTCAGATTCTGTGTCTCCCTCTCTCTCTGCCCCTCCCTCTCTCTCTCTCTCTCTCTTTCAAAAAGAAATAAAAACATTTTTAAAAAATTTTCAAAATTGTATAAAGCCAAATACACGCACACTCTCTCTGTCTCTCTCTCTCTCTGTCTCTCTCTCTCTCTGTCTCTGTCTCTCTGCCTCTCTCTCTCTCTCTCTCTCTCTCACACACACACACACACACACACACACACCATGAATATAAGAAAATGGGAAACCTGAAAGATTGGTGAATTGAATCAATGTCAATATCCTGTTTGTGATATTAACATTTGCAAACCATTACCATTGAAGGAAAACTAGGTGAAGTGTACAAGGAATCTCTCTGTATTATTTCTTACAACTGTGTGAGAATCCATAATTATCTCAAAGTTTCATTTAAGAATACACAAAAATCTCATCAAGCCAGACAGCAAGAGGTAATACCAGACCTTTGGCAGGATGACATAGGGTCCAAGCAGCCCTAATCCTAGCTGAAGTTTCCCGATGCAACAACACTGCTAATGTGACTCTTCTCTGACTCCTTGCTATGAATCTAACCATCCCAGAGAACAACATAACTCAGTAGCATGTAGAGCAATACAATCAAACAGCTGGAACATGTATCTACAGATTATAAGCAACAGAATTGCAGAAAAGTAATTGTACAGTATTTTAATATTGTTCCCTCTGGTAGATTGTACCCTCACTGAGAGAAGGAAAAGGCTGAACGGTCTTGCTCACCGCTGTATCTCAGCTCCTAGCACTTCACTTGGTACATAGAAAGTGCTCACTACATGCTTGTTAAATGTGTTGGAATGAAGTTTACAGCCCATCTGCCCTTTTAGAGGTCAAATGGCTTCTCTCTTCCCTCCTTCCCAATCTCCCTTCCCCACTCTCTACTCACCCATGTAAATGCATGCAGAGAGACCAAGGTTGTTTCTACCACACGCAAACTTAGGCAGTCATTTAACCTCTCTGTCCCTCAGCCTCCTCATCTGTAAGATGGTAATAATAACAGCAGTATCTGCTTCAAAAGACTGACATGAGAGTTAAATGAATTCATATGTGTAGAGCACTTGCAACATTATCTGGCAAACCATGGTTGCCACGTAGGTGTCTGTTCAATTGCAACACAATTCTGACACTGATTACCAGAGTTAGCTTAGACCCCACAGGTAAAGGACACCATCCTCTACAAGACTGCCCTTACTTCAGACACCAGGCACAAGCTCCAGGTTCCCAAGCTACCCATGTTAGCTGTCTACAAATTTTGGAGGTGCCCACTCTATCCCCTCAGGTGCAGTAATTCACTAGAATGGTCCTTGGAACTCAGGAAAGTACTGTACTTAGGATTGTAGTTCTGTTGTAAGGGATACAAATCAGGACCAGCCAAAGGAATACATGCATAAGGTGAGACCTGGGAGGGTCCCAACAGGAAGCTTCTATAGCCTCCGTATACCCCACCCTCTAGGCACATCAGGGGGAGATTGACAAGTAGGAAGCTCACCAGGGCTTGTACAGGTTTTATTTGGGTTTCATTACTTAGACATGGATGCTTGACTCATTGGCCACGTGATTGAACCCCCTTGCCAGGACCCACCCCCCTCCCCCCAGAGGTCAGACTGATATTACATGGCTCAGAACCCCAACCCTCTAATCACACAGTGGTCTTTGAGCTCCCATCCTGAAACCATCTAAGGGCCTTTGAGAGTCACCTTGCTAGCATAAACTCAGGCCACCATGAATAACAAAGTTAATATCTAAAGTGAGATATTCCAAAGATTTAGAGGTTATCTCCAAGGAACCAGGAACAGAGATCAGCCAAATCCTTTACTATACACCATAAATAAAGTTTACTGAGTTGAATAGGTGGAGGGGTAAGGAAGGGAGCGTTCAAAGGGAAGAAGCAGAAATATTCCTGGCACAGCCATGGCACAGTAGAAAGACCCCCTAGCTGACTGGGCTTTGCTGTATTGTAATGCACCAGCCTGGTCATCTAAAGACTCTGTCCATGGTTCCGCTCTTTGGTAGCTGTGATGTCATCTTGTGGGAGTACCCGGATCATTGTAAGCCATCTTAAATCCTGTCGATGAGAGGGAGGGCATAATTGAAACACACAATTTAATGGATCTATTTATTTATTTACTGTTTCTCAAAATTGTATTATTTCTCACAGAATTCATTATTTCTCACAATACAGATCAGGCAGCTTTCTGGCTTCATGTGGTGGTATCAGTTTCACTGCAGATGGTGTAACTGCATTCAAAAGGCTGATGGTCGGGGTGAAGGAACCAAGAATGGCTCCCTCATATTTCTGCGGCCTGGTGCTGACTGCTTGGTGCCTTAGTTCTCACTCACACAGCCTCTCTTTACATGTGCTGTCTCAGTTCTCAGGGCAGGAGACCCTGGACTTGCTGACAAGAGAGCAAAAGTAGAAACCACCAGGTGTCTCAAGGTCCCAACCGGCACAGCATTTTTTTTTCCCACCATGTTCTATTCGTCAAAGCAAGTCAAAGAGCCAGTCCAGATTCAAGGGGATAGGAAACAAACTCCAGGTCTTGAGGGGAAGAGAGAAGCATGTTGCATGTGTACACAGGGAGGGAAGGAATCACTGCAGTCATCTTTGGAGGCTCTCTACCGTATCCTCTGAACCTCAGTTTACTCATCAAAATGGGTATTTTAATAGCTACCTCAACTAGATTCATGAAATGATTAAGAGACATGGGGAAGATGGTATGTGATAACATTTTATAAATTGTAAAAAAGTACAAGATATTTTAGTGGTGGGTGATACAGGTGGATTGTAAGAATGAGAAGAGATTATACAAGGCTTTAAAAGGAGATAAGGAGGTTATTGTAATCATAATAACATTTATTGAGCATTGGTTTGTGCCAGGCATTGTACTAAGTACTTTATAGGTATTATCTTTTTTAATCATCACAACCTCATAAATGGATATTTTATTGCCATTTGACAGGGAAGGAACTGCAGGCAAATGGCAGAGCCAGAGCTTCAACCCAATTCAGTCTGGTTCTAAAGTCTTAACTACTGCACCTAGAATTCTTCTATCACTTAAATCATAATCAATCGGCAGTTGGGTAAGGGGAGGTAGGAGCTACCCCAGAACTACTGAAACAGAACTTTTGAATATGGAACCCAGGATCTGCATATGTAACAGCCACATTAATGTGGAAGAAGCATTAACCTTCCATAGTGAGCCTTTTCAGATTTTTCAGTAATTCAAAGACACTAAATGTTCCTTTATTTTCTTGAGAAAGAGAGTAAGAGGGAAATTGGAGGAGGAGCAGAGAGGGAGACAGGATCAGAAGCAGGCTCCAGGCTCTGAGCTGTCAGCACAGAGCCCAAAGGGAGGCTCGAACCTGTGAACCACAAGGTCATGACCTGAGCCGAAGTTGCATGCTTAACCAATTGAGCCACCCAGGAGCCCCAGTTATTCAAAGACACAAGAAGACAAGCTATGAGAGGAAATTTGGGTTTGCAGGTACAGAAGAAAACTTGAGTAAGAAAAGTACCTAGAAGGGGGGAGAATAGTGAAGGGCTTTAAAAATAATTATATTTTCTAGAGGTTGATGCTAAAGCTAGGGAAATGAAAGTGAGACTAGAAACGTTACAAACCAGAGGCAACAACTTGGAATTAACCAGCTGTACATTTCATGTATTAATCCATCTATTTTATGTCTCTGCCTTTGGGCTTGTTGTTTCCTCTGCTAGAAAACCACAAGTTCCATCTTCTTCTCACATACCCTGATTGACATTTCTTCATTTCAGGTCTGAGGACAAATAGGTGCCTCCTCTGGAAGGTCTCTCCTGGCCACCTCCCACCCCCCCCCCCGGGGTGTCCCACATGTGCTGCACCTTCCTCCATGCTATTATTTGTAGGATTTATATTTTAAATGTTGGTTTATGTTTCTTCAGCACTCGACTGCAAGACCCTTGACAGTAAGGACTGTACAGAAAGTGGGGGGGCTGGGGGACAAGTGAAAACATAGAGATGATTCCTAGGACCACTGGATGAACACAGGAGGTGAAGGAGCCATTGCAAAGCTGCACAGTCTGCACAAAGACTTGTTGAGGCTTCAAGGTGAACTTTATGGAGTTTAACAAAGAGCAGCAATTAGATATATGCATCCCCAAAGCTGACACTTCATAACCACAATTCAAAGCAGCCCAGCAAATCTTTCTCTTTCATAATGACATGTATTTTCTCTTAGACCATATAATACACAACCGGTTGATATTTCACAAACGCAAATGCCAAGAACAAATTTGTTTTTTCTTCACAGCGGCACGGATGAGCATAAGTGATTAGACTCAGACTCAAGTTACTTAACCTTTAACCCTATTTCTTCATTTGTTATAAAGAAATGATAAAATCGTTTCCCCGAGTTGCTACCATGACCAAACGCGGCAACGCACGTCAAAATGCTTTATAAAATATTGGTGGCAGGTATAACAGAGATAATATACTTCTACTACTACTAATATTGCTATTATTCTGCGGCTGTATCTTCTCTCTTTCAATCTCTCTAATCCAGAATAAATTCTAGCCAGTTTAAGGTGCAATAACAGACGTTCACTCTAATTTTCAGGCAAATTCCAATTCCGCCAGCATCTGCCCTAACCCAACATGGCGGCATCGGCTTCTTCAAGTTTACAACTCTGGCTACCCAAACGCAACTTGTTGCCCGCTGGGTGGACTCAGCTTCCCCGATGCCCTTTGATGACGCTTCAAGCCTGCGCCCGGAAGGCGGGCAGTTCAGGTCTGCGCAGGCGCAACGCGGAGGCGGGTGGGCGGAGCAGGTCGCGATGAGTGGCGGAGGGACGGAGACGCCTGTGGGTTGTGAGGCCTCCCCGGGCGGCGGCGACAAGAAAAAGGACTCGCTGGGGACCGCGGGCTCTCCAGCGCACCTCATTATCAAGGGTACGGAGTAGTGGGGCTGCGCTCTGGTGGATCCCGGCGCTGCTCCACCTCCGGGGCGGCGCCCTCTGACCCGGGCCGCTCCCTGGGGCGCCCCCCGGCTGCAGGGCGGCCTCGCGTTCGTAGGGGAGGTAGGGGAGGTAGGGGGAGTCGTGGCCGGAGTCCGCATGGTTCCCCACGCCAGGTGCCTTCCAGTAATAGCCAGCCAACTCAGCCCCTGTTACTACTTCGAAAAACCCGCGGACGTGAGTCTTGAGGCCCGCCCCCTCTCCCCTTTCCCAAGCCCCGGACCTTTGGGCGCAGAACTTCTTTGGACGCCGCCTCTTGACGGTGCTGTAACGCGTAGATACAGCATCGGGCTTAGGGGTCGAGAAGGGTCTGCTCCCTCAGTCAGGTCGTTTAGGAGTTGGGTGACTTTGGTTCGGCCGCTTTACCTACTCTGCCCCTGTGTGCTCCTGGGTCATGCAAGGATTAATTAGATAACATATACGAAAGCATCTTAAAACATGAAAGCGCCGTATATAGCTACAGATGTCCATTTGGTTTGTCGGCTTTACGCTGGGAGAAGGTTACAACCTGGATTCTCACAGAACTTGAGTAGGTTTGATTCCCAAAGCTCACAACCCTGTTTTCCCGTAGCAGGATCTTTGCCGGTTAAATACTGCACTTTCTCATCCTCGTCCTTTCTTAACCCTGTGCTGGTCCTGTCTGTCCCAACATCTTGCAGCGCTGAACACCTACCCCCCCCTCCCCCCGTAGGATTCCAGAGTCCTTCAGCACCACCCAGGGAATGAATGACATCCTTCAGTTGCTGCCTTTTTTAACCTTATCTGTCAAGATTGTAGACAGCCCCCAGCACGGCTGGCTGTGGCTATTTGTAGACTTCATGTTGTCTCTTAGGTCTAATTAGGAGTGTTGAGAGTGGTGCGTGGGTGTTAGGGCTAAATTATAAATGTTTATATGTGCGATCTAAGTGAACTGCTACTTAAAAATGTTTTAAATTGCGGTGAAATACATATAAAGTTTATCTGAACCATTTTTAAATGGACAGTGTTGTGCCATTAGTACATCCATATTGTGCATCCATCACCACCGTCCATCTCCATAACTTTTCATCCTCCCGAACTGAAACTCATTGTAGGGATGAAACACTGACTCCCCATCTGAGCCTTCCCTCCAATCCCTAGCAACCACCATTCTACTTTCTGCCTCTGTGTGTGACTGCTTTAGATAATTCATATACATGAAATCTTACAGTATTTGCTCTTTGGTGACTGGCTTATCTCACTTTGAATAATGTCCTCAACGTGTCCTTTATGCACGTTGTAGTCTCTGATGGAATTTCCTTCCCTTTAAAAGCTGAATAATGTTCCATTGTATGTCTATACCACATTGTATCCATTCATCTGTGGATGGACCCTTGGGTTACTTCCACCTTTTGGTTTTTGTGAATATTGCTGTGAACATAGCAATATTTGAGCCCTTGCTTTCAGTTCTTTCGAGTATATGCCCAGAACTGGAATTGCTGGACCAAATGATAATTCTGTTTTTAATTTTTTGAGCAATCACCATACTGTCTTCCATAGCGACTGCACTATTTACAGTCTCACCGGGCACAAGGGTTCCAGCTTCTCCACATCCTCAACAACACTTGTTATTTTCTGTTCTTTGGTAGTGGCCCTCCTAATGGGTATGAAGTAGTGTCTTGTAGTTTTGATTTTCATTTTCCTAATGATTAGTGATGTTGAGCATCTTTTTATGTGCCTATTGGCCATTTGTATATGTTCTTTGGAGAAATGTCTGTTGAAGTCCTGTACCCGTTTTTTTGATCAAGTTTTTGTTGTTGAGGTAGAAATTCTCTGTATAGTCTGAATATTAACCCCTTTTCTCATGGACGATTTGCATATATTTTCTCCCATTCCATGGGTTGTCTTTTTCATTGTTGATTGTATCCCTTCATACACAGTTTTGTTTTGTTTCTTTCATGTGTTACTTTTTTTAAAAAAAGAAAAAGATTATTCAGGGTAAATTTTTTCAAGTTAATCAAAAAGTGAGTTTTAATTAAAAATATGTCTAGAATTTTCTTGGCTTTTTTATGGAACCATTCACTCTTCATTCTGAAAGTCTATTTTTAGTTCATGCTTACTTGAAGACCATTGGTTCTGAACAGATCATTGTTGAATTTTATTGCGAGAATTAGTGAAAAGGAAATAAATAAATGATTTCACTGCTTATGCCCTGGGTCTGTAAGGGTTTGTGGCCCAAGGGTTTGTGGCCCATGGGTGGGGGTTAGGAGGTAAAGAGTGGGAAATAGGAAGGGCTTCCTGAACTTTTTTTTACCGAAGAGTAAAGTGTTAGCAATTAAGAAAAGAGGGCAAGGGTATTTTGGACTTAGTTTGCAACAGCCTGAGCAAAGGTGTGGAGGCCTCAAGCAGCATGGCCATGTTTGGGAAATTACATATGTTGCTACAAAGTGACTCTCAGAGAGGCGGAGTTTGGTGGAAATCAGACAGTAGAAGACTTCTTGCCTTAGATTGGACTTTTTCTTAAATTAGGAAACTAACCAGCAAGTATGAGAATCATGTGGTTAGATTTGTATCTTTTTAAATTTTTTAAAAATGTTTTATTTATGTTTGAGAGACAGAGTGTGAGTGGGGGAGGGGCAGAGAGAGGGAGAATCAGAAGCAGGCTGCAGGCTTTGAGCTGTCAGCACAGAGCCCAGCATGGGGCTCAAACCCATGAACTGCAAGATCATGACCTGAGCTGAAGTCGGACACTCAATCGACTGAGCCACCCAGGCGCCCCAGATTTGTATTTTAAATAAAGCACTCAGGCAGATAACAGTGGATCCTCATCTTGTGGATTAGGTATTTGTGAATTTGCCTAATTGCTAAAATGAATTTGTAACTTCAAAATCAATATTGATGATGCTTTCATGGTCATTCCCACATGCACAGAAGGGAGAAAAATTTGAGTTTTTCTACATGCACATTTGTAGTTGAGGCTGAACAAGGCAACCTTTGCTTTTTGTTTTACCTCTCATACCGTAAATGTGTCCTTTTTGCTTTTTATTTAGTATATTTTTCACATTTTTGTGCTTTTGTTGCTGATTTTGCTTTTTCAAGTGATCCCCAATGTGTAGTGCTGAGTTTTCCCTAAGTACATACATATTCTGTTGTGTGCCTTACAGAGAAAACACTGTAGAAGACAAGTTTCTTTCAGGTATGAATTACAGTGCTGTTTGCTGTGAGATAAATGTGAATTAGTCAACAGTCCACAGTAGGGAAGGAGATTCACCAATTTGTGCGTTCGGCCATTCCAGAAAGTGCCAAAGCAACATTCATAGTGTGTGATGAAGTGATGGGAAAGCAGCTAAATTTGTGCATTCTTGAGATGATTGACCGAGCATAGTGGACAGCATTGTCGTAAAGCTGAAAGCCACAGAAATTTATGGTCAGTTGTGTAAGGTCAGGAAAACGTTCAACTCTTCTGTCTAGTGCTAGCCACACTTTCAAAGGTGGTACAGGATGAAAGTGTTCAGCTTGCAGGTGAAGTAGGTTATGCAGGTCAAGGGGCTGTGGGAGAACTTTAAGAATACCTGGTAAGTGTTATACACGGAAAAGGATTCTATTGGAAGAGCAGATGGTAAACACTAAGAGTTGGGGCGCCCGGGTGGCTCATTCGGTTGAGCATCCGACTTCAGCTCAGGTCATGATCTTGAGGTTCGTGGGTTCGAGCCCCCATGTTGAGCTCTGTGCTGACAGCTCGGAGCCTGGAGCCTGCTTCCGATTCTGTGTCTCCTTCTCTCTCTGCCCCTCCCCCACTTGTGCTCTGTCTCTATCAAAAATAAATAAAATATTTTTTAAAAATTTAAACACTGAGAGTGGCATGTTTCACAAGGATGTTGGAAAAACAAACCTGTGTGACACAAGTGGCATTTTGGTTTGACAAAAAAATGTGACCAGAAGCTTGCAGGAACCCAATTTTGTATTTCCTGGAGGAAATACAGTGCTTGCTAGTTTAGTGTTGGAGGCAACTGTGTAAACATTGCTACTGGGAATGACAAGAACTGACTCTGTGTGGAGTGGGTTATAGAGAAAAGTGACTAGTTCGTTCAAATAGTCCTAGTGAGACAAGCAGGGATGAAAAAGAGGGAGTGGTTTTGAGACCTGATAAGGAAGAAGAGCATCTTTTTGGTGATGCCATGGGAGTTATCAGAAACAATTGCAGTAAATTGTTCCTTATGATGTTACAATAAAGGCCTGGAAATTCAGGGCCAGAGGAGAAACTTCTTCTGTTAGATCATGAGAGCTCTACAATTGACCATATTTCTCCATGTTCCATAGCCACATGGCATATTGATCTTCCATTAAAGTGCTTATTTTTCTCTGTCTTTTTTGTGAAGGGGTATTTGTCCAACACTCATGTTAGAGTGTGAACTTTTGGAGGATGAAAGATTATTTTATCTTATATATCAAACAACAAAAGAATGCTTTGCAGGGTTAGGGTTGAACTTACGTGAAACTCTGTAGCTTACATTTACATGATCAGACTTAGAGAATTTGTCCTTGGGACTCCTGAATTATTTTTATATGCTTGCTTTGTTGTTGTAATGTTACAACAAAAATATTTAGTGGCTTAATTTCTGTAGTAACGTGTATGTTCTCCCCAAGTCTTTACTGTCTTAAATTTTGGGGCACAGTTTTAGAAGTGATCACTATCCATTTCTAAACAGAATTGAATTCTCTCTCCAAAGGCCACCTAAATTCTATCAGGCTGCAGAAGATCTCCCCAAATCAACAAAGCCTAATAGCTTCTCATCATATAGAAAAATACATGTTAACCCACATATCCTCTGTGGGTAATACAAATAATGTTGTCTCTGAGATACTCACTGGAGGAAAGAGATGATTTTCAGGACAATATAGTAAGTAAGTAGTAGGATAGAAGTAATTGCCCCGGGTGCTTTGGGAGGCATAAAATAGGGGCAATCCTTGAAACCTTGGAGGAAACTGAATAGAACAAATGAAAATTTCAAGGAAGTGTGATGTCAGCGGTTTGGAAGGAAGAGCAGGGATTCAGGAAGGTTCCCGGTGGTGACGAGAGCACGAGCTGTGGCAGGAATGCATGAGGTAGCGCGACGTGTTTGGAAAACCGCCAGTCGTTCAGAGTTGTCAACATGGGGGGAGATGAGGCTGGAACCAGGCATATGGAGGACCCTGTGTGGCTACTACGAGGCGTGAACTTCAGCCTGTTAGACAGTTGTGTTTCAAAGACACTGGTGTTTGTTGAAATGTGAACAGATATTATTTGCCACAT
The DNA here is from genome assembly GCF_028749965.1 of Puma concolor. Classification (NCBI taxonomy): domain Eukaryota; kingdom Metazoa; phylum Chordata; class Mammalia; order Carnivora; family Felidae; genus Puma; species Puma concolor. The sequence goes on from NC_141671.1 coordinate 20,867,343, forward strand.
AGGTTCTCTTAATCAAATAAGGTCCATGAATTTCTGCATAGTGCAACCCTCGCTTGGGCATTAATAATTCATATGAGTAACTATTGGCTCCCAGAAGATGAGGTAAAGGAACTTGTCTAACTTTATTTTATCTAGTGTTTCCCAAATTTAACTAAGCATAGACCTTTCTCCTTTCTCTTTTTCTTTTTCTTTTTCTTTTTTTCAAAATGAACTCCTGTTACCTTCTTATAGAAGTGTTCTGGGTAATGAGTCATTGAAGGACTTAAGCAAAAGTTACGTATCGGTTTACGTTTTTTTATTTAGCATACTTCCTAAGATGTGTCCTAATAAACTCCTTAAATAGAGTAATGAAATTTGCCCCATTGCATGTCTGCAAAAATAAAAGATTCAAGGAACGGTTATACCAGTAAATGAACATGAATGGTGCATGTTACTTATTTGGAGACTTAATTTCCTCTAGGAGTTTTGAGGTTTACCCCTTGCACAATATAATTGTTACAAAGTAGAATGAATAGCATGACTTACCAAAAACAGTTAAAATTGGGAACTGTTTCCCTTAATTTTTTCAGACTTGTCAAAAAGTATAGAGACCTGTAACGAACACTCTACCCATCTTAATAAACACCCAAAGCCCACTGGGTACCTTGCTCTAATTGTGTTGTCCTCTCTCCTCTCTAAAGGTAGCCACTGTTTTGGATTTGCTGTTTACTGTTCTCATGCATTTCTTTCTACTTTTATTGCTTCTGTATGGGTCCCCAAATTAAGTGTCTTTTATATGTTGTTTAAGTTTAGATAAATACCTTTATTCTGCTGAAACCGGCTTTTCTGTTAAGCATTATATTTATGGGATTTATCCATGTTAATAAATGTAACTTTAATGTATTGGGGTTATTTTCTAGTTTATTTATTTTGAGAGAGCGTGAACGGGGAAGGGGCAGAGAGGGAGAAAGAGAGAATCCCATGCAGGCTCTGTGCTGACACGCGGCCCTATCTCACAAATTGTGAGATCATGACCTGAGCTGAAGTTAAGAGTTGGATGCTTACCCAACTGAACCAGCCAGGCACCCCAGTGTATTCATTTTTATTTGCTGATTTATAGTATTCCATTGTATGAGTATGTTTAGGTTGTTTGCTTTTTTTCTTCTTTTGACATTATACTCATATTGTAGTAAACATTTATAAATGTCTTTCATTTGTGCAAGAGATTTTCCAGGGCACATACACAGGCATGGAACTGCTAGGTGTGCAGGTCCTAAGCTGTATTAGATATTGCCAGATTGCTCTCAGAAGTACTTGTACCTATTTACTGGCAGTGGGTATGATTTCCTCTAAATCCAGTCTAAACTAGATTTTAACCTACATGTATTCGTGGGAATTGGGAAGAGTGAATCACGCTAGAGATTGTGCCCCCCAGTGTGGATTAACTCTGAATTTCATTTTGTCTTTATAGACCTTGGAGAAATTCATTCAAGGCTGTTAGATCACAGACCAGTTATTCAAGGTGAAACCCGTTATTTTGTGAAAGAATTTGAAGTGAGTATTTAAACCTTCCTTTGTAAAAACGCTGCCCTAGTTGTTAGTGTGTTAATATATAGAAGGGGAACTCTGTGGTTTTAAAATCTCTGATTTCCATTCATGTGTTCGTAACATAGACAAAGTAGAGCTCGTTAGGAGGCATCGCCACTCGCGGAAGGAGCGGAAGGAGTGGAAGGAGCAGGGGTTTGGGCTCAAGTTCCGGTGCCTGCTCTGGGGTATTTCATATCTGTTGACCTCAGCTTTTTTCATCTGTAACATGAGATACAGTGAAAAAAAGATTTTAAAGACTGATGGGTGTAGGTCTTCCAGATCCATTTTCTATTTTTTTTCCTCAGTTGGAGCATCAGCACCCACCCAGAGCACTCGGGTTAAAGCATGAGACTCATCCTTGGTTGTTCCGACCCAGTTAGGACCCACATTCAGTGACCATTTCTTTTGGATGTTACTCATAAATCTCCATCCCTTCTGATTTGTGTGCCTGCTTCATCAGTCCAGTCAAAGCCAGTGTTTCCCATGCCACCAGAGTGCTCAGACATTATTTCACTTTTTAAAACCCTTTGATGGTATTTGCGCTGCACAGGATGAAGTCCACGCATCCTTGACCTGGCCCCTGCCTTGCTGGCTTTACCATCTGCCAGCCGACCTTTCATGCTGCGCTCCAGTGATACTGATGTGCCAGCCTGCCATCCTGTTTCATAGTACTGTTGTTTTACACGTGTATAATTGGTTCACTGTGCATTAAGCAGCAACATCCCAAGCTACTGTCAGATAGATGGTAAATGGTGTTGCACAAAAAATTTCATGGTTCTGTGTAAGTTGGGGTTTTATTTCCAAATAAGACTCCAAGCAGGGAGTCTAAACCTACCAAAAGGAGAGAACCTTTTCATAAATCCTTTAAAACTTCAGAAAGCCTGTGGTACAGAGCGCTCGAGATAGAGGGACAGAGCTGCAACATCAGATATCATTTCTAGGTTCAATAGACTCATACTCAAAATCTGCATAATACCTACCTCACAGGGTGGTTGGAAAGATTAAAGGTATGCACGTTCACACAATGAATGCATCTCTGTGTGTGTATCTTAGAATGTTATCTGGTACCTAGGAAGAAATAACTGTTAACTATTTCATCATTATTACTGTCGTGGTGGGATACACATAATCTGGGATACACAGAATATTATCCAGAGATGATTCCCTTTTATGCTATTTGAAGATTATTGCCAGTTCCTTAGAATAAAGTCTGAGCATCACATGGCTCGGTTCTCTGCTCACACTCTCTCAAGGTTAAAATCAAGATGTTGGCCAGACATTGTTCTTATTTGGAGCTCAGAGTCCTCTTCCTAATTGATGGTACCAAAACTCAGTTCTTTGCCCTGATACAGTGAAGTGCCCATTTCCTTATTTGCTGCCAACCAGGGGCCCCTCTGAACTCCTAGAGACCACTAACGTTCCTTGGTACGTGGCTCTTTCCATCTTCAAAGCCACAAATCAGTCTCGCTCATGTGGAGTCTCTCCCTCTCATGCTTGCCAGGAAGAGCCTAGACTCTGTAAAGGACTCACCTGATTAAGTCAGGCCTACTGAACATAATCTCCCTTTCTTAAAGTCAGCTTATTTGGGACCTTAATAAATCTGTAAAGTATAGATACAGTGGCACCTAGATTAGGGTTTGATAGAATAACTAAGAGAAGGCGTGTGTACGCTGGGTGGCGGGGGGGGGGGTCTTGAGGGCCATCTTAGAATTCTGCCTACCATAAGCTCTTATAACTACCTGATATTTTTCTTGTTATTTATTTGTTTATTGCCTGTCTTCTTTCATTAGAATAGAGGTACCATAAGAGTCAGGACTCCTGATTGTTTAAAAATGCCTTATTCTCATTATATTAAAAATGCCTAAACCAATGTCCGATGCACTATGAGTGCTTAATATGATTCAAAAGAAAAACAGCAGAGCCTTGACAAAAATTTGAGTTTCCTAATGTCTAGTGATGTCATAAGTCATCTTTTTCATAAGTTATCTTTTTTTCTTTTTGCTAGTCTGATTAATTTGAAATACTGAATAGTTTTTAAAATATAACTTTAGAGATCTACTTGGTATTAAACATAGAATTTTGGACTTAAGATGGATTTTCTGATCCACCCCCCCCAACCCACTTCATAGAAACTGAGCCCAGAGATGGAAAGCAACATTGAAAAGTTGCACATTGCTAATTAGTGGCTGAGTTATCCCTAGAAAATTTATCATTATACCTATATCAGCATTCTTTTTTAATTTTTTTTAATGTTTGTTTATTTTTGAGAGAGAGAGAGACAGAGCGTCAGTGGGGGGAGGGGCAGAGAGAGAAATAGGGAGACACAGAATCTGAAGCAGGCTCCAGGCTCTAAGCTGTCAGCACAGAGCCTGACGCGGGGTTCAAACTCATAAGCTGTGAGCCCATGACCTGAGCCGAAGTCGGACACTTAACCGACTGAGCCACCCAGGTGCCCCTATATCAGCATTCTTTGAATAATGTAGGTGGTTTTTGTGAAAGGGCTATCTATACAAGTGAAACTGAATGTTGAATTCAAAATGAAAAAAATTTTTTTTTAATTTTTTTTTTTTTCAACGTTTACTTATTTTTGGGACAGAGAGAGACAGAGCATGAACGGGCGAGGGGCAGAGAGAGAGGGAGACACAGAATCGGAAACAGGCTCCAGGCTCTGAGCCATCAGCCCAGAGCCCGACGCGGGGCTCGAACTCCCGGACCGCGAGATCGTGACCTGGCTGAAGTCGGACGCTTAACCGACTGCGCCACCCAGGCGCCCCATCAAAATGAAAAAAATTTTACATTTATGCCGTTAAGAGCTCACTTCCTGTTGAAGCCAATGCCTCTTCTAACTGGGATAGAAGATAGTTGCCAAGGGAAGATGGGCATGTGTCTCAGAGGAGAGAGATTACCTGCATTCCGCATCGTGAGCCCTTCCAAGGTCTCTTTGGAAAGGAGGCTGTGTTGAGAAATAAAAAGAACATGGGCCTTGGAGCTTGACATCTTTGGATTCAAATCCTGCCCCCCTCTTACTAGCTATGATTACTTGCTTTACTGAGTCTTAAGTTTCCCACTTAAAAATGGGAAGAGCAATATATACTGTGCAGTTTTTGTGAAGATTAAATGATATGTTATTTTTAAATCCCTGATGCATAGGTGTTAGACAAATGTTGGTAACTGTTGTTACTAAGAAAAAGATGGTAGCAAATACAGTAAAAAAATTGTTTTAACTCAGAATTTACAATAATTTGAGCTTGAGTTCAATTTTTAATGATTTTAGGGAAAATAGAGTTTTGCTAAGCAGGTGGCAGAACTGTTATCTTAGAAAAATGTTTGTTTACTAGGGACACCTGGATGGCTGAGTCAGTTAAGCATCCAACTCCTGATTTTGGCTCAGGTCATCATCTCCTCATTTGTGAGTTCAAGCCCTATGTTGGGCTCTGTGCTGTCAGTGCAGAATCCTGCTTGGGATTCTGTCTCTCCCTCTCTCTGCCCCTATATCTCTCTCTCTCTCTCTCTCAAAATAAATAAAACTTAGAAAAACAAAAGATGTTTGCTAGAGAATAAAATTATCACATTGGGTATGATAGAAACAAGCTTGTTTTGCAAGTGTCTCGAGCACTTACTTTGTGTGAGACATAACATAGAAACCAGTGCTGCTGTGATAAAGAGGATGGACACAGACCCACCCTTCATGAAGCAAGATATTCTCATATTGTCATTGAAGACTGGCCTCTGAAGGGCTCAAAAATATCTTGTCAGCTAAGTTTAACTTGTTACCTTCAACTAAATGTAATATAATTCCTTTTCTTGATAGATACTTGATCCAGGTTTTTACACGATAACCTCCCCGGTTGGTCTTCCTGAGGGTTTGGAATAGCATGGAAACTTTCCTATATTTTCTGTGTATTGTATTCTGACATTTCTCCTCAAATTAGAAGAAAGCTGAAAGCATTTTAGAGGCTTTGGATTTGAATATATATCTGCATTATTTACAGTTCCTTTTCTATCTTGGTCCAAATAGTAGCATCCACTAATTCACCCCAGATGGCATGGTTGGGCAGAGAGGAGTGGCAGAGCAGTGTTAGTGCACCCTAGAACTTTCATCTCTCTCGCATTTAAACGTAGTTCACCTTAAGAAAATCTGACTAGTATGTAAAACTACAGATGTTTATAGTTTTTGTATTTCAGAAAGTTAATGCACGGACCAACAATCATCTTTGTCTATATAAAATTTTATTTCTAAAGGAGGGAAATAAGTGCCACATGGTGGCAGCATTACTTAAAGTATTGAAGTTCTGTTATATTTAAGCTCTCTTTTTGTGTTTGTTAGTATTTCTGGACAGTTGACTGACTGTCTTTCTCCTGACTTTATGCAGCTCTTTTATATCCTTGATTCCACTGAACAGAGATCCCTGTAGGGCCTTTTCCATGAGCATCAACTTGGTAGTGTGAGTGGGGAGAGGCATTGTCTGCCGTACCGTTATCTTTCTAGCCCCAGAGGATATGTTGTGGCCTCTCATGTGGAACAGAGGAAAGACCCACATTAGTGAGCATTTCTGATGTGTTTTGGGGATGTATGGTCCTGTACAAGTTCCTTATTTCTTTTTTTTTTTTTTTTTTTTAGTTTCATAAATCTTTTTAATGGAAAAACATTTTTTATTGATTATAGTTGGTACACAATGTTATATTAGTTTCAGCTATAGAATGTAGTAATTCAGCAAATCTATCCATTATGCTGTGTGCCCCACAAATGTTGCTACCATCTGTCACCACACAAGGCTGTTACAGTACCATTGACTATACTCCCTGTGCTATGCCTTGTATCCCCAAGACCTATTAATTTTGTAACTGGAAGCTCATGACTCCCACTGTCCACCCATTTTGCCCATTCCCCCCGATATCTCTTCTGATTGCTTATTTCGTTTTTAGCAAATTTTATTCCTTCAGTGCTTTATTGAACAGTTGTTGATTACCTACGTGTATCAGTAAGGAATGTGTTTAGGTACTAGTAACGAACACCTGAAAAATAGTGTCTTTAACAAGTATTTATATTTCTCTCACAATACCTGGAGCCTAGGGCTCTATGATGTCAGCTTTTTCTTCTAACTTTGCCTTCTACCTCCCTGGAGTGTTGCTCTTACCCTTATGCTTATAAGGTGGCTCTGGGAACTCCAACCATGATATCTGCATTTCACGTAGCAAAAAGGAAAGCAGATGGCAATGAGAAGCAGTCTGTGTACAGGCCCATATACCACCTCAAATAGTACTTGGAGACTGATAGGAAGAAAGAGGAGGAGAATGGATCCAGAACTATCTGTCACAGTAGGTATATAAAAATAAATAAGAAACAGTCTATCTCCAGGAAGTTGACAGTCTAGGGAGAAGACCTATAAACAGTGAATTTTCATGGTGGAATTATTATGATAAAATAAGCACAAAGCACTTGAGATCTCAGGAGGAAACAACTCCAGAAACAACTCCCCACAGAGCTGGGAGGAAAGTTTTCATAGAAGGGATGGTGTTTGAGCTGAGAAAGGAAAATACATGTTAGCAAGTAGGAAAAAAAAAAAATGGAGGAAATGATGATTATAATTAGAGGCTAAAAAACGAAGGTATTCAAATAAGTACAGTAATTGCAGGAGTCAGGAGGGATTGTGTCAATGAATTTGAACATGGATTGAATTCATGAAGAGAAAATCCTTCAAAAGGCAGACACGTCAAGCTAGAATTTCACTTGATGTCCTAATCTCTCATTTTTGGTTAATAGATTATTGGAGTAACTGGTAGATTATTAAATATCAGGGTAAAGCATGTCCCATATAGCATATAATAAACATATGTATATACAATATGGTTTTAAATCTTGTTGGACTGACCAGTTTAGTGATTGAAAGAAAATTTTAAATTCTTATATTGGTCTCCCATTTCCTTTCTAACACTATCAAATTACATCTTAAATGTAAAGGTTATAGTAACTGTACTAATATTATTAATAATTGCTAGCACTTTTGAGCACATACTTAACCAGGCACTGTTTTAAGAACATTACATGAGCACTTGCTATTCATTTCAACTTAGAAATTAACTGTGTGATTTTATGGAGTGTTACACATCAGAAGCCAAGCTTCATTAGTGCTGAGCTTTGATATTTATGCACCAGAATATATGTGAATATATATGCAGTTAAATAGATGTTAAATAGTCTTCCTTTTGTAATGAGTGTCAACAGTACACCTTGGTCAAAAATACCAGCATAAAAACAGGCACGTACCAGAGGGTAAGTTCAAGGGCGAGACTGTTTTCTAATTTCTAACGTCTTTTCTAACACTGTCATTGGGCCTATATGTTGTTTAAATGAACGAGGCTATAAACTCCCTTTCTACAACGTGAGACTCCCAATTTGCCTGCTAGAAGAAATAACCCTTTAAATAAGTGGTTCTTTTTTATCTTTATTTTTATTGAAGTATAATTGACACAACACGTTACATTCATTTCAGGTGTACAAATTAGTAATTCAGCAAGTCGGTGTTATGCTGTACTCACCATAAGTGTAGCTACCATCTGTTACCATGTGATGCTATTAACAGTACCATTGACTGTATTCCCTCTGCTGAGCCTTCTGTCCTTGAGACTTCTTCCATAAGTAGAAGCCTGTACTTGTCCTCCGCTTTCATTTCATTTTGCCCATCCTCCCACCTCCCTTCCTTCTGGCAACCATTTCTTTGTTTTCTTTATTTATGAGTCTGTTTCTGCTTCGTTTGTTTTGTTGTTTAGATTCCACATATAAGTGAAATCACATGGTATTTGTCCTTTTCCATCTAACTTATTTCACTTAACGTAGTAAGTGCTAGGTCCATTCATGTCATTGCAAATGCCAAGATCTCATTCTTTTTTATGAGTGAGTAATATTCCAGTGTGCGCGCACGTGTGTGTGTGTGTGTGTACACACACACACACATACACATCCCACATCTTCTGTATCCATTCATCTATTGGTGGACACTTGGGTTGCTTCCATAGCTTAGCTATTGGAAATAATGGTGTAGTATAGGGGTGTGTGTTTTCATTTTCTTTTAATTTTTTTTAATGCTTATTTATTATTGAGAGAGAGAGATAGAGCATGAGCAGGGGAGGGGCAGAGAGAGAGGGAGACACAGAATCCGAAGCAGGCTCCAGGCTCTGAGCCATCAGCACAGAGCCCAAAGCAGGGCTCAAACTCACGAGCCGTGAGATCATGACCTGAGCCAAAGTCAGATGCTTAACCGACTGAGCTGCATAGGCACCCCGTGTGTTTTCATTTTCTTTGGGTAAATACCCAGTAGTGGAATTACTGAATTGAATGGTATTTCTAGTTTTAGTTTCTTGAGGAACCTCCATACTGTTTTCCACACTGTTTACCAGTTTACATTCCCACCAACAGTACATAAGGGTTCCTTGTTCTCCACATCCTTGCCAGCACTTGGTGTTTCTTATCTTCTTGATTCTAGCTATTCTGACAAGTGTGAGGTTTTGATTTGCATTTCCCTGATCATTAGTGATGTTGAGCATCTTTTCCTGTGTCTGTTGGCTGTGCATAAATCTTAAAAAGAAGTTGGTTTAGGTCCTCTGCCCATTTTTTAATTGGATTATTTGTTATTTGGTGTTGAATTATATAAGTTATTTATGTATTTTGGATATTAACCGCGTATCAGATATATCATATGCAAATATCTTCACCCATTTAGTAGGTTGCCTTTTCATGTTGTTGATGGTTTCCTTGGCTGTGCAAAACTTTTTTTTTTTTTTAATGTTTATTTATTTTTGAGAGAGAGAGAAGAGACCTAGAATCTGAAGCAGGCTCCAGGCTCTGAGCTGTCAGCCCAGGGCCTGTTGTGAGGCTCAAACTCACGAACCATGAGAAGACCTGAGCCAAAGTCGGACGCTTAACTGACTGGGCCGTGCAGGCGCCCTAGTGCAAAAACTTTTTATTTTGGTATAGTCCCATAGTTTATATTTGCTTTGCTTCTTTTGCCTAAGACCAATATAAAAGAGATCACTGTCTGTATTTCCTAGGATATTTATGGTTTCAATCCATTTTGAGTTTATTTTTGTGTATCAGGTAAAATAAGTGGTCCAGTTTTATTCTTTTGCATGTGGCTGTCCAGTTTCCCTAGCACTATTTATTGAGGAGACTATCTTTTCCTCACTGCATATTCTTGCCTCCTTTGTCATAGCTTAATTGATTATATAAACATGGATTTATTTCTGGGCTCTCTATTCTGTTCCATTGATGTAGGGGTCTTTTTGTTTTGATTGCTACAGCTTTCTAGTATATCTTGAAATCTGAGATTAGGATATCTCCAGCTTTGTTCTTCTCTCTCAGGACTGTTTTTGGTATTTGGGGTCTTTTGTGGTTTCATACAAAGTTCAGTATTCTTTGCTGTATTTCTGAAAAACGCTGTTGGTGTTTTCATAGGGATTCTTAACTTTATATTTTAACTTTGATAGTGGCTCTTAACATTAGTAAGTCAAGGTGTCCTTGAAGAATTTTTTTTCTCCCAGAAAAATGCATAGAACACCTATATGTATTCAATTTGAGTACAATTTCAAGGGGATTCTGGAACCCCAAAGCCCATCCATTGACCACCACCCCCCCAAGTAAGACCTATACCCTGAGTAGAACTGCAGAACTCCACTCTCTGTTCTTCATTGTCTTTGTATTTGAATTGAGAGACCATTCCTTTGCATCTTGACAAAGAAAAAATGCACCATAAGAAATGAAATAATCTTTATAATCTTGATTCATTCAGATTCCAATGCCATGGGGGGAAGATGGCAGCAAGCTTTGACATAGTTTTTTGTTGTGTTGTTTTGTTTTGGGATTTTTTTGCTTCAATCTGTCTATAGAAACAGAACTACTAGAGTAGCAAAATCAGGCAACATCTATAATAAAACCAGGGGACAGGGTATCCCCAAAATACCAAATGACCAAATCACCAGCTAAACAGCTAAAAAGCTTCTGTGGTATCAGAAACTAGAGGAAGACATGGACGGATGGCAGAGGGTCTTGTGAAGCCTTGAATGTTGTTGCTTATAGTAGGGAACCAACTGACAATAACCAAATACATGGAGACCAAGGGTATTCTATAAGTACTAATATAAACATAACCATGAGAACAGAAACACCAAATTTTTCTCAATCCTGAAAGATATACCAAAAAAGAACAAATAGACCACATGATCACACAAAGATGATATACATTGTGTGTGTGTTTATGAATTTCATAAAGTGAAATAAGAAAAGTCTGTATATCATGTTTACATTTAAGAAGGAATTGAAAATATATATATACTTATACATATGAATAAATACATATATACATTTATATATATCTTTGTGTATATATATGTAATGCATGTGTATATGCACATATATATATATATATATATATATATATATATATATATAGATGTGTATCCTTGTACTTAAGACAGTAGTAGGATAAAGTTTTAAAAGAATTACCTAAAGAGAGAGGAGGTAATACAATGCAAAGACATACATAGAAGCTAGACTTTATATATATAGATCTATATATAGATATATATGTGTGTGTGTGTGTGTGTGTGTGTGTGTGTGTGTATTTTTTTTAATACAGTTTTGGAGACATGGAAATATCTTACATAATTTAAAAGAAAATTTTTAAGGAACAATCCCTAAAAAATCAAGTGAAATGTAAAAAAGCAAACCTGTCTTTCTGGATGGTGGCATTGCCATGCAGAAAGAAATTGTTCCAAGTAACTATAAAACATAGTAATTTGTGCATATATAGTCGAATATCCCTTCAAAACAGCAACAACAACAACAACAAACCCTTAATCTGTTTTCAGTAATCATTTTGTTGATACTAGTGTTGCTGTTGTTTGATTGAAGTAGTGATAAAGTAAATTGTAGTTCTGTCTGGTGTTTTGAGAACTGCAAAGAGACACAAGACTCAGAAGTATAATTAAAAGCGTTATTTTTCTTAATTTGTGATTATAAACTTAAAATGCATCTTTTTAAAAATTATTTTTAATGTTTTTATTTCTTTTTGAGAGGGAGAGAGAGAACTAACAGGGGAGGGACAGAGAGAGAGAGGAAAAGAGAGAATCCCAAGCCGGCTCTGCACTGTCAGTGCAGAGCCTGATGCAGGGCTCGAACCCATGAACTGTGAGATCATGACCTGAGCTGAAATCAAGTTAGACTTCTGACTGACTGAGCCACCCAGGTGCCCCATTAAAATGCATCTTTTAAAAACAGATACCTTGGGGCACGTGGGTTAAGTGTCCTACTCTTGATTTAGACTCAGGTCATGATCTCATGGTTTGGTTTGTGGGATCGAGCCTCGTGTTGGGTTCTGCACTGACAGTGAGGAGTCTGCTTGGGATTCTCTCTCTCCCTTGCTGTACCTTCCCCAGTTGCAGTCTCATGTGAATGCTCTCTCTCTCAAAAAAAACCCAAACATTAAAAAAAAATAAAAACACCTATTTCATAGCCTTGTTCACTAAAAGGCCTAGAAATAATGACTGACATGGTAGCAGTGAGCACCCCCAGTGATCATTCTCTAAGTACAATTTCTAAATAGTGGCGTTTAGAGACCTGCTGATTCCAAGTCTGAGTCTAGAAACGTACTAGGTGAGCCTAGAGCACCCATTCGTATCAGAAGCAGAGAGGCTACTAAAGAACATAGAATTTTGTCTGAAGCATTGCAGAGCCAACTTAACTAAGCTCCCACTGGACAAAAATAGGACAGTTTGAGCACCAATAAGGAAAAATACTGTAATGGCTTGAAGAACTTCAAAATCGTTAAATCTATGAGTCATAGGAATGCATAGAACAAACAGAAACCTTTAGCGAATACTAGGGAACCATATCATTATTTTTGTTAAATAAGTTAAACTGTTAAGTAAGAGGAAGTAATCAAGTGTTTTATTTTGCCTTGCATATGTAAACAATCCTCAGAGTAACCAAGTGGTTATGGGGAAATCTCCCTTTACAGAGGTTATTCCTGCTGATAAATGAAGACGGAATGCTACCAACATCCTGCTGAAAGTACACAACCCACCTCCCTCTGAAATATTCCTGCAAACAAAAACCAAAACAAAACCCTGAATCTGATCAAGCCTCTAGTTCTAACTACTAATTTACAGGAAGGAGAACAGACAAAGGGATATGTTAAATTACACCATGGGGATTCATTCAGCCAAATAACAGACTGTGGGAAACTGCAGAACAGATGACTCAACTTTTTTCAACAAATTGCAAAGACAAAAGTGATGGAGGGGAAATCTATAGATTAAAAAAAAAAAATTAAGAAACATACTAACCAATTGCAATATATGTTTTCCTTAGATTTGGGTTTAAACGGGGATCAAAAAGAACATTAATGGGATATTTGAGGAAATGGGAATATGACTTTGATATTTAATGATATTAAAGAATTGAGTGTGTGTGTAAGTGAGTGAGAGTGAGGGGAGAAGGGGCAGAGAGGTGTATTTTTTTTTCTTAAGAAGAGTCTTTGTCTTTTAAAGATAGATGTTGAAATATTTACAGTTGAAATTACATGCTTTCCAGGATTTGCTTCAAAATAATCTAGGATTGTGGGTAGGAGGATGTATGGAATGTTACAGAGGGAACAAAATCAGCCAAGAGTTAAGAATTGTTGATTGGTGATAAGTACAGGATTCATTGTTTATTCTTTCTCAACTTTTGTCTGACTTTTTAATTTTTTACTATGGAAATATTAGAGTAAAAACCTAGCCATAGCTGCTCCATAAGAATGGCTCAAAACAAAACAAAAACCCCAGTGTCACAACTAACTTATTACTTCTCTACAGTCAAGTTAACTGCCCTTCTTTTTTTAGTGAACTTTTTATTTTGTATTAATTTTAGATTGACATTAAAGTTGCTCAGTTAGTATAAAGAGTTCTCCTGTACCTTACCCTCACTCAGTTTCTGTCGCTATTAATGCCTTCTATTACCATACTAAATGGGTAAAAACTAAGAAATTAACATTGGTATGTTACTATTGATGAAATACCAGACATTATTCAGGTCTCACCAGTTTTTCCATTACAGTTCTCTTTTTGTTCTGGGACCTTATCCAGGGTACCACATTGCATTTACTTGTCAGTCCTGCTAGCCTTCTTTGGTCTGTGACAGTTATCTCTTTCCATGTTTTTCATGACTTTCACAGTCTTGAATACTGGCCAGTATCCTGTAGAATGTCCCCCAATCTGGGTTTGTCTGGTGTTTTTTTTCAGATTAGACTGGGGTTATGGGTTTTGGGGAAGTGCCCTTCTTGTCACATTACATCAGAGGGTACATGTTATCACCATGACATCACTGATGATGTCAACTTTCATTGTCTCCACCGTGCAGTTAATATTTTTCTCTTTCCCTACTCTGTTCCTTGGAACCAAGTCACTGGCCTACCCTCAAGTGTAGTGGTAGGTAGTGTTAAAGTCTGCTTTCTGAAGCAGGGTGTGTTAGGGATCAGGACCACATTCAGGTTCAGCGATTGACTAAATAGGCCTTAGCATATGGTCATATTGGTAGCTAGGCTTTAATATGGCAAAAGGATATAGAGCAAAATCAACAAAGGGAACAGGTGTGTGACAAGAAGTTTGGAGAAAACCAAATAGAAGCTTCCCAGAGTCCTCTCCCAGTGGAGTCACACAGATGTTCTTCAGTCCCCCAGCAATGAGCTGTGACAACACATGTGAAATGTCTACTGGAGAAGCTCACCTGAGTATAGGAGTCCAGGGATTTGATTGGCGACTGATTAAGTAGGCACTCTCTGCCCAGCATGTATCAAAATTCCAAACTCCCAGAAGAAAGGATGTGTCTTTTCATTTATAGAAAGTTTTATACCAGTGTAGGGAACTATTTACTGGTCAAGTTTCTAGCCCCCTGCCGAAGGCTAACCATGCAAGCAGGCCTTTCTAAGGACAGTGGTCAGTGTTAACTCTTTTCTGCATAGGAAAGTATTCCCTTTATGACGCATTTTTGAGAAAAATGGAATTAGTTTTAAAAACAGCGTAATAGTAGGACCTATTATTATGTATTTTATATAAAAACAACAAAAGTAAAATTAGATCAAGGGTGTCTTAATTTCCCTGCTGTACAGAATGAAGTATGTGGCAATCTAGGCCTCTTTTCGTTCATTTACTATTTCTCATGCCCATTAAAAAAATTTTTTTATGTTTATTTTTGACAGAGAGAGGGGGAGAGGGAGGGGCAGAGAGAAAAGGAGACAGAGAATTCCAGGCAGGCTCTGCACTGATAGCAGGGAGCCCAGTGTGGGGCTCGAACTCATGAATGGTGAGCTCATGACCTGAGCTGACTAGACACTTAACCAACTGAGCCACCCAGGCGCCCCTTCTCGTGCCCATTTTTAAACATTGCTATAAAAATATTACTCACTGCAGCTTTTGAAGCATTTCATAATTAAAAAATGCCTCCAGGTTGTCACTTCATTTATTGCCAAATAATTGGAAGAAAGCTGTGTAAATTTCAGTAATAACATATAACCAAAACCTGGGTGGAAATCCCAGAAAGTAATTACTGAGATTTAAGACACAATATGTATTCATAATTTACTTTCTTTTAATAGGAAAAACGGGGTCTTCGAGAAATGCGAGTTCTTGAAAATTTGAAGAATATGATCCATGAAACAAATGAACATACTCTTCCCAAATGTAGAGAAATAATGCAGGGCGACTTAAGCCAAGTTCTCCAGAGATGTAAGCCAGCGTTTTTTGTGTGTTTTTGTTTTGTTTTTTAACGCTGTTTTATTTCAAATGAATGCTATGCCAAAATGTATTTCCTTCAGTGTTTTGGTGGTAGGTGGAGAGAGAATTCTTAATCAAAACCTATAAAATGGAAGCCCTGTCACAGAGCATGTGACTATCTAGTGATTAATGTGTGTTGCCAACGATGTTGAGAGCATTAATCTCCAAAGTGAGATGTGTGCATCTGGGGTACACAAGATAAGCAGTCCTTTTAGGATGTGAGAAAATTGCAGCATTATTTACCTTTTTTTAAATTTAATTATGCATAAGAAGTTTGATGACTAAGAATTAGGCAGTGAAATGAAACTTGTTTTTCAAATAGGATACTAGAATTTTTAACTTTTTTTAAAAAAGGATCCCATCATTAATGTTTGTAAACATTTTATAACTTTTTTCGTTAAGCAAAATATTGTAATATGGAGAGACATTAAAAAAGAATACTTAGGGGCGCCTGGGTGGCGCAGTCGGTTAAGCGTCCGACTTCAGCCAGGTCACGATCTCGCGGTCCGTGAGTTCGAGCCCCGCGTCGGGCTCTGGGCTGATGGCTCGGAGCCTGGGGCCTGTTTCCGATTCTGTGTCTCCCTCTCTCTCTGCCCCTCCCCCGTTCATGCTCTGTCTCTCTCTGTCCCCAAAATAAATAAACGTTGAAAAAAAAAAAAAAGAATACTTACTAAACATATAAAATAAAAGGAGTTTTATTACTAACTGATTTTAAAATTAGAAGTATATCAAAAACTCAAGGTTTCTCCTTGGATCTAGATCCATACTGACACTGTTCAGCTTGTGTGAGGGTAGATAATGCTGGCAAATAATGATGGATTACTGAAGTGCAAATGAAAAAGTACCTTTCTGGGGGGTGGGGCGGGGGGGTGGGGAGAAAACAAAACTAGCCAGTAATATAATGACCTGTGAAGGAATACAGTAGGGAGATTTGGTTAATAATTGAAATTAGCAAGTGTTTGTATTCAGGTCCAAGTTAGTCTCATGTACTCTAATGCTAAAAGGGGCTTGGAGAGAATTAATGCCCCAAGATTCCATTTGGTATCTTTGAACGAAACAGCAGAAAGTCTAAAATTGATTGTAGGCTTTTGCATCTTAGTACACACATCATTTGTTTGTTCAGACTATTACTTCCTTAACCCTGACAAACATTGTAGATATTATACCAAAAAAGCTCGATTATTAGTAAGACTACTTATGTATGCATTTGAGATATGCCTGTAACTGTTCTTTTCTACACTTTGAGTCATAAAGATAAATTGGGTAAAACTTGGTAAAAATCTGTGAATGGTTATTTTGATTTAATTCATTCTTGGGCTAACATAACTTCAGATGTGAAGACTAGCCTCTTAAAAGTAGTCTCCACAATGAAATAGAAAAGTATTACTAGTAAAATGGAATTCAGACTGTAAGTGTATCCTGAAAGGAAGAATTAAAACACATAAAATCCAAAGTTGATAATTAAGGTTTTAAGATATGTGGACTACTCTGGGTGTAATTAGCTCTGTGGACCTAAAAAATGGCTTTGGAGGTGTTTTCCTGCTAGAAGCATGGAAGGCTTCTTCAGTAGGCTTCAGCCCAAGTATTTTCTGCTAAGTATTATGAGCATGGGTAGAATGGAGATGATTATGTGCTTTAATTTTAAAGCTTTGCCTGGGCCCATCTGTCGTTCCCAGGGAATTGCACGTTTAAAAATCTGACATTTTAAGTCAGAGTGCTGGCTTGTTTATTTTCGATACTGATTCATCAAGGAGTTGTACAAAATCATGCAAGCCAGCTTATGTGGAATGTAGTGGAGTATATTCTGGTCTAAGTAGTACTCTACAAGCCTAGTGATGAGTTAAGTTTTGTTTTGTGCCTGTTAATACAGCTGCCACATTTATCTCTTCCTGTGCTGGTGGTGCGGTCAGCTGTGCCGCTCAGAACTCTGCAGCTGTGGACCTCCGGCTGCTGGTCTCACATGTTGCGCAGAGCTAGGTAACTGTGGAGCAGTAAGGTGGGGACATCTTGAATTATTGGAATGTAGACCTATTACAGAATCCTCAGCTTGGAACTGTTTCCTCTTTTGGCTGTGTGGCCACCCACCTTGTATAGTGTCTTTGGATTTGATGACCAGAAGCTTTAGAACAAAAACTTACCTGTGGTTCCTTTAAAAATCACAAAAAGTAGGGGCGCCTGGGTGGCGCAGTCGGTTAAGCGTCCAACTTCAGCCAGGTCACGATCTCGCGGTCCGTGAGTTCGAGCCCCGCGTCAGGCTCTGGGTTGATGGCTTGGAGCCTGGAGCCTGTTTCCGATTCTGTGTCTCCCTCTCTCTCTGCCCCTCCCCCATTCATGCTCTGTCTCTCTCTGTCTCAAAAATAAATAAAAAACGTTGAAAAAAAAATTAAAAAAAAAATCACAAAAAGTAAATGAGAGTTCTTGGAGGGTACAAAAAAAGCAACCCGTAAAGTCATCAACATATAGCCTTTATGGGGGCACCTGGGTGGCTCGGTTAAGCGTCTGACTTCGGCTCAGGTCATCATCTCGCGGTTTGTGGGTTCGAGCCCCACTTCGGGCTCTGTGCTGACAGCTCAGAGCCTGGAGCCTATTTGGGATTCTGTGTCTCCCTGTCTCTCTGCCCCTCCCTGCTCACACTCTGTCTGTCTCTTTCAAAAATAAATAAACATTAAAAATTAAAAAAGAGACAGCCTTTATGTTATTTTTTAATCCTGAAAACAGTATTAGTCTATGCCCTGCTTATTAATTATTTAATAGACTTACGGATTTCACCACATTTGTTGTCTGGAGATCTTGCCTTAGTATTAAGGACCTAGACCTTGATTTTAGAGTAAGAAGGACAGAGCCTGTGGGTTTTCCTTACGCTAACTAACACGGTCATAGGAAATTTTCTTTTCTTACCTGCTTCCCTCTTTTTTTAGAGAGACATGACTTTATTTTTTTATTATTATTTAAGCAGAAGGTTGTATGTTTAAGTAATAAGAAAAAAAAAAAAAAGGGAAGAAAGCAATAAATCACCCTAGTAACTACCTGAAAATAACCATTGCTTTTTAACATTGGTGAACATCATTTTAGACATCTTTGTGTAAATCCAAATAGAAGGATGGATAGAGACATGATAGCTGAATGAATAGCTGGGCCGGTATGAGGGAGAGAGCGCATTTGATAATGAGATCATACACTTTTTTTTTTAATGTGTATTTTTGAGAAAGAGAGGGAGAAAGAGAGAGCGAACATGCCAGTGGGGAGGGGGAAGAGCGGGAGGGAGACACAGAATCCCAAGCAGGCTCTGAGCTGTCAGCACAGAGCTGGACGCAGGGCTGGAACTCACAAACTGGTGATATCATGACCTTGAGCTGAAGTCAGATGTTTAACCGACTGAGCCACCCAGGCACCTCTATTTTTTTTGTTTTTATTTTTGTTTTGTTTTTGTTTGTTTGTTTGTTTTGTCTTATGGGGAGGGTCATACACCTTTTAAGCTTAGGTATTAATTTTTAATTTTATTTGAATTTAATGCAACAGGCACTTAAAACTGAAGGAAATACCTTAAGATAAGTGTCACTTTTGCATAAAAGATAGTATTTACTAAAAGATCGTTCAAGGAAAAATAATTATAAAAAACATTTAGAAGTTAGAGTCATGATGTTATTATTTCTGCATTAATTAATGCCTTGAGAGTTGGAGGCATTCAGACATTCACAGCTTCCCTCACCACTCTCTTCCCCAACCTCACTTTTAACTTGATCAAGGTTTATAGTATTTGCTTTCTGTCCTGAAGTCCTAATGCTGCCACTTATTTATTTAGTCTTAGACTCTTGACTTCCTTCTCATTTGTTTACTGGATCTTTAATGATGATATTATAATTCTGTTTGTTTCCTTAGCCCTGTACTTTCAATTTTTATTTCAAGCAATATGTTTGCTCTCTTTTAATAAAGAGAGATTTTGTATAACGGAGCACCTATGGACAATTTTATTAGGTTTTCTTTCAGAAGGGAGGCTGTGTTTGTTTCATCTGTCTCTCACATATTATGAGCCTTTCTTCACCCCTCATATCTGTTTCTGTACAAATTAAAGCATATTAGAGTTCTAACAATTTTGTCAACTTATTTTCTTTTTCTGACTTTTGGGGGATGAAATAATTAGGGGTTAGGAATCTCAGTTCTTGGCCATCATACCACATTTCAAAATTTATAGTATACAATTATAATTTTTCCTTGTTCAGTAAGTGATGGAATTTTTTACCTTTTTTTTTTTTTAACTTTTTATTTATTTTGTGAGTGATTTAGGGGACTAAGTTTGTGTGGTTTTGCTTCAATTTGTCTCTACCTAGAAATGTTTAAGAAGTCAATGATTTAAAATACCAATTTTTATTTTTTTTATTTTAGGGAGAGAGAGAAAGCCCAAGCAGGGGAGAGGGGCAGAGGAAGAGAGAGAGAGAATCTTAAGCAGGCTCCACACTCAGAGCAAAGCTTAACATGAGGCTTGATCCCACGACCCTGGGATCATGACCTGAGCCAAAATCAAGAGTCTGACACTCAACTGACTGAACTACCCAGGTCCCTAGATTAACCAAAAATTTTATAGCACTTTACTAGTTAGAATTTTTACCAGCATCCTCTTCACGCACTGCCTCTCCCTTTTCTGTTCTCCCTACCTCTGCTCACATGTAGCTTACTAACAGATTTTTTGGGCACAGCTTTGAGAACATAACTGGGATCTGACCATCCTCACCATTTCACTAACTGCTGCCACCCTGGTCTAAGCCACTCTGATCTCTCACCTGGATTGTTCTAGTAACCACATAACTCATCTTTATGCCTTTCCTGCCTATAATCTGTTCTCCACATAGGAGCCTGAATGATCCATTTGAAATGTAATTTGGCTCTTATCATTACTATATCAGAATCTCCTCCTCTTGCTTACAGAACAGCCAGACTCCTCACAGTGGCCTAGATGATTCTACATAATGGCACCCACTCTTTTATTTCCTTCCATTTTCTTTTCCCACACTTCATTCGAGCTACTCTGGCCTCCTTATTCTTCTAATATGTGCCAAACGTGCTTCCACTTCAGGGCCTTTGCACTTGCTTCCTCTGGAGTACTCTTGTCAGCCTTTTTTTCTTTTTTTAAATTTTTTT
This sequence comes from Puma concolor, assembly GCF_028749965.1. Lineage (NCBI taxonomy): Eukaryota > Metazoa > Chordata > Mammalia > Carnivora > Felidae > Puma > Puma concolor. The sequence goes on from NC_141671.1 coordinate 20,887,851, forward strand.
TAATATTTATTTTTGAGAGAGAGACAGAACGCAAGCAGGGGAGAGGCAGAGAGAGAGAGAGAGAGAGGGAGACACAGAATCCAAAGCAGGCTCCAGGCTCTGAGCCATCAGCACAGAACCTGATGTGGGGCTCGAACCCACGGACTGCAAGATCATGGTCTGAGCGAAAGTTGGCAGCTTAACTGACTGACTCACTCACGCGCTCCATTGAATACTCTTGTCAGATTTTTGTACATTCTCATTTCCCATCCATCTCTGCTCAGGTGTCAACAGTGAGACCTTCTTAGCTACTCTGTAATAATCATGTTCCCTCGCTCTGGCATTCTCTGGTCTCTTTACCTTGCTTTTTCCTCCAGAGTATCCACCCCAACCTGGCATGCTAAGTATTTATATGCTATCTGTCTCCTCAACCAGAATATAGGTTCTATGAGTTCGGGGACTCTGATTGTTCTCTCCAGTACCCCTGGCACCTAAAACAGTGGAGTTCCGAAGTAATTATTTGTTCCTTGAGATGAATGAATGAGAATTCAGCTAACATCTAATACCAAGCCAAAGTTGCTTGCTTATGTATGTATTTGAGGTTCACACATACCAATCATGATAGAATGTATTTGTTTTTCTTGTGTGAGGACAGTCGGGACATTGTCACCTATCGTATGTGGCACTACTGTATGTGGTGCTAATTTCAAAAAATCTTTTGGTTGAGAGAAAGTAATTTGACATTTCTTGACTCTTTAAAATAAGTATGGTCTCCTGAAATGCAGACAACAGGGGAAACGGCTTCCTGCTGCATTAGGTACAACCAGTAAGTGATGTGGAAGTGATAGGAAGGTTGAATAATAGGCCTTTTCCTCTTGGGGTCTCTAATCATGAAGAAGGAATGTTTGGTATGGTCACGTGATTTTCTTGTATTTTAGAAAAGCAGGTTTCATTAAATTTAGAAAGTAAACCTTTCTTATTGTGTGGCTAAAGAATTAAAAAGTCAGCAACTTCTAAGGGACTGAGATTTCTAAAAATGGGCGTTCTGTCTGAGCACAAAGACAATCCCTGTAAGGAACAAAAGTGTGCCTTTGTCAGATGTGTTCTAATTAAAATTTTAAAGGACATAAAAGATGACAAAATAATGTCATAGTCTTGTAATTCTTCTCTTAGGTTAAGCCCAGAATGATCTGAAAATGATGAAGCACCCAAAGACCACAGAATGGATTTTTTTTTAAGTTATGTTCAGAGTCAGGGGGAAAAAAATCCAATCAGGAAATGATAGAACCACTGCTTGGGAAGAATGATGTAATATTAATATGCCACAGAAAGAAGGCAGATCTAATCAGCTCCCATTTTGTTTTGTTTTCATCTTTTCTGTTAGAACAAACAATGATTGGGAACATAATTTTCAGGGCTAAAATATTATCTTTGATATAACTAAAATAAATGGCTACTGATAAAAACATTACTTTTTAAAAGCAGAATCCTCCTCTTTTACCATATTCTCACAGGGAGGGACCTAACATTTTTCTGAAAGGGAAGTCTCAGTCCCTGCCCTGCTGAGGAACTTGGGACCTATTCGGGACTAGGTTTGGGTAGGAGAGGAAGGCATGTTGTGAAACACTACTAAACCTCTGTGTAAGCAAATGCAAGGTAAAGTGGTGAAATACCCACATACCTGGTAAAGGAATTTCAAATAAGAGAAAATCCTTATAGGGAAAGGATTAATCTAGGAGGGCTTTATTATGAAGCCAGGACACCATAAACTGTTCTCTTAAGACAAGTAAAACATTGTCATTAGGAGACAGGACTAAGGAAAGCATTTTCAGTAGGGATAGTAAGTAGAATAATAGTAGTAACAACCTTTCTTGACTGCTTACAATGTGTGAGGAACTGCTCTAAGTGCTATTAATATTTAAATTACTTGTCAGCCTAGTATCCACTCTGTTATCTCATTTAATGTCAGTTCTGAAGTCCTCTTATTAGTTGTTCCATTAATTTTACAAATGACGAACTGAGGTGCTGAGGTGTTAGGAAAAGCAACAGTGACAGTGCCTGGCTCATAGCAAATGCTCACTCGGTATTTGGCAAGTGAATGAGTGAGCAAGCAAACATCCAAGTTACACAACTAAGTGCTCAACTCTACATTTGACTACAGCTCCCTGTCACCTGCGTGCAAAACAGTGAAGTGAAAACATTTGTATATAGAAATAAAATGGGTTCAGTAAATGAAGAGGTCTGAAGAACTAATGGATGAAAACCAGTTTCTTTGATGAGATCACAAGAGGAGAATGTTGAGGGTATGAGCCATGCCTTTAGAGGCAGGGATCTGATTGTATTTATTTTTGAAAAAATTTAAAAAATTTTTATTCAGTTTTTGAGAGAGAGAGACAGAATGCAGGTGGGGAAGGGGCAGAGAGAGAGGGAGACACAGAATCTGAAGCAGGCTCCAGGCTCTGAGCTGTCCACACAGAGCCCGCCATGGGGCTCGAACTCACAAACCGTGAGATCATGACCTGAGCTGAAGTCGGATGCTCAACTGACTGAGCCACCCAGGCGCCCCTTACAACCTGCTTTCTGCACTTATTAGTCATATTACTACTGTTTGTACCTCAGGTTTTTACAGATGCCAGAAATCTGTGAAATGGGATAATGATCCTCTCCTAATTTAGGAAGATGGGATTGAGAGGAGTAATACATGGAAAGTACTTAAGACAGGTCTGGGCACATAGTGCTAATAAATAACTCTAATAATTATCATGAGCAGTTGTGGTTCATTAGAAAGGGAAGTCACTTGAAGGAAACAGTCCAGAGAAATTTATTTGAATCTGGCAGTGGCAGTCAGGATGAACTAGCAGGCAAGAGCAGAAGCAGGAATGGGAAGTTGTTGAAGCCTTGTGGGTACCAAGTACTGCCTGCAAGAGAGAAGTTTGTATGAATGAGAAAAAGGGAGAGGGAGGGCTAATGAATCAGAGAGACATTGTAGACATAATGAGAATGTAATGATAAATTTATCAGGCATTTTATATCTTTTTGGAGAATTCTGAAGTCATTGTTGACAACTTGTCATTGGTATTAGTACCTAAATGCCCTTGGCTTATACCTCAAGGCTCATGAATAATGTTGGTTCTAATTATGACATCCTAAATATATTGGCAAAACTTCTTTTTTCCCTTCTAGCCAGCCTATCACAGCCAAAATAATATCAGTTTTTTTGCATAGTTTCTTGAGATCTAAAACAATTCAAGTTTTGGGGGTGTTTCTTTTAGCTAAGTCTTGAACAAGGGCTGCTGATTGAAAACCCATTGTCTGTTTTATTTCAGTGCAAACAGCTTCTGATGCAGTCTGTAGACTCCAACAGAAGGAGCAGGAACGAAAGAAGGTAAAAGTACATCATTTGGATAATGGGACCTACAACTCCTATTATCATCATATTATTAGCAGTTGCGTTTTATTTAAAAAGTCTCTGAATTTGTTTTCTTTATGCAGTGATTTAAAAAGTTTAAAAATGGCTAATTCATTGAAGATGTGTTCAGGAGGTATGAACACTTGATTGTACCACCCATATTTTTATAATTCAAATTGCAGATCTCTTTTTTTTTTTCCTTTTCAACATTTCCAACTATTCCCTGAAAGCAGTATTTGTCTCATTGAGGAGAGAGAATAAGACTTTTACATGAAACAAAAAATGCCTACCAGATTGGGAATATAAATCTTTTCTTTGAGCCTGAAGCACTGATGAGTATGTTATGTGTATTTCTTCTAGAAAAGGAAGCATTCATGCCTGTGGATGGGTTACTTAATGAATAGTCATAAGAGTATGCGAAACACTTGCTGGGTAATGCTTTGCTTATTGAAAGTATATCTTAAGTAAGTTTAGATGTAGAAAAACAACACAAGAATTTAAGGTCCTGTGATCATTTGCTATTTTCACTTACAGTTTCCATAAAGTATTTTTATAACTTATTCATTGTTCTGAACTAATAAAGATACACTTTTTTAAGAAATGCTGAAAATACTGAGTCACTCTGAATATAGTATCTTTTATGGGTAAATAAGTGTTGCTATCTCCATTTCTCTGGAATGTGCTGTGGTTAATCCACAATAATAGTTCAGATCTGCACTGTATATAAAAATACAGTGGAATAAACCATGCCAGAGTTTACATTGCTGTACCCTCTTCTCAACTCTAAATATTGATACAGGGTTTAAAATTCAGCAATTTGGTGAATTAGGCCTTAGTGAAAGAACTAAACATTTCAGGCAGGTGGGAAGGCTGCCCGAGAGGTGTAAGGTCACAGCAGGCTGGGTCAGGAAGCAGGGCTATTGAGCGTGTTGATAAAATGGCAAGGCAAGGCCACGGGCAGGATCATCTGTTACGGTGTCATGCTTGCATCATGTCCAGAGAACACTGTAAAGACAAGCACAGGACCTTACATAGGCCATGCCAGGCTGACAACCGGATGTGTTTCTTTAGTTCTCTCTTCTGCAAGGTGCCAGTGGGGATATTTCAATTTGTTAAGTGTAAGGCAGTTCATACACTCAGGAATTAGCAGTCTAGAAGAGGGAGCCCCAAACCACTAACACTGGTGCAATGTAGGATAAACTAAGAGCTGTGATCAAGTTCCAAAGAACTTTGTAGGATCTTGGCTAATGTATTCAGAAGATGGTGGCATTCAAGCCCAGCCTTGAGTAGGGACTCAAGTTTGATAGGAACTCAGTTTGATAGAGGATGGCAAGAAAGATATTGTAGGGCGAGGGATACAGTGTAAGCAAAGGTAAAAGATGTGAGAAGTCAGTAGTCTCACGCAGCTGATATGTAGAGTATCTAAATGGGTATTTCCAGAGATAATTGTAGAGTCTTGAATGCTGTATTGAACGGTTTGTTGTTGAGGGCATCAGGAGTATTTCTGTTTAAACAGAAATACTAGTGGATAGAACGCTGGCTGTACTGGCTATTCCTGTAAATAAGCAATTCTCTTGGTTTTCAAAATAAAATAAAAAAGAGTTGTGGTAGCACGTTGCTTTGTGATTTAAGCAGATTCACGTGAATGTGCACTCACACATTATTGGTCTTCCTAAGACATTGTCAGTGCAGTTATGATTGTGATTAAATGTCAATTTTTGTCATTCTTGAGCATAACCTAAAATTATAATTGGAATAGTTCCTCTTGTCACTTGGAACTTTTATCACATTTGGTGTATTAACTGTATATAGGCAGGAGAATGACCGGCTTAGGTGAAGAAGTAACTGGCATCTTCTACTTGTGGTAGTTCCTTTTGTCAGCCAGCTGTTTGCCCTTGGACAGGTCCTTGCCCTTCAAGCTCCTCATCTGCAAAATAAATACCGGTTTTACTTACCTGATAGGTTGATTCTCTCCTTACCAGATAAATTATATTACGTAATCTACATGAAACAGCTTTGCAGATTGTCTGTCACTCCAAATGTAAGGCACCATTTCTCCCCTGCCAGCCCAGTCATTTGTTTAAGGTGCAGGTGTTCACTGTGCGGATAAGAGCCCTGCTGTGGTCTGGTTAGAGTTGGTGAAGCATTGAGAATCCTGCCCATTCATGATTTTCTAAATTAAAAGATACTAAGATACCATCACATGGTTTGAAAGAAAAAAAAAAAAATGGCCTCAAGAAATAATAAAAGCCCTTAGAGTGTGTTGATCTTAAATATACTTCTTATAGGTATTATGTCAGAGAATGTTACTAAACCATTTTTTAATGTGGAATACACATTCAGTACAATGTACTGAAATGTGTTTCACTAAGAATTAGTATGCCATTTATGAAACCTACATGTATAAGAATCTGTTCTAGGGGCGCCTGGGTGGCTTGGTCGGTTAAGCATCTGACTTCGGCTCAGGTCATGATCTCACGGTCTGTGAGTTCGAGCCCCGCGTCGGGCTCTGTGCTGACAGCTCAGAGCCTGGAGCCTGTTTCAGATTCTGTGTCTCCCTCTCTCTCTGCTCCTCCCCTGTTCATGCTCTGTCTCTCTCTGTCTCAAAAATAAATAAACATTAAAAAAAAAAAAAAAAAAAGAATCTGTTCTGATTATTTTCTCACGATAATTTAATAAAATTAACCAGCTGAAAGTTACACAAAAATGTACTTCTCAGAGCTCAGAGAGAAGTAAAAATTCCTTATATCCTTTCAGGGCAATAAACTTTTAGTCTTTGTTTCTTTTCTAGTACTTCTCTAATTAGCAGAATATTTGAAATATGTATCTTTAAGGACTTTTTTTTTTTTTTTTACTGCTCTATCTGGTTTTTGCTGAAACTGACATGGCAGAGGTTTCAGATTACATATGTATATATAAAAGATGTAGACATAAAGTTTAATGTTTTATCTAGCAAAGGTGTACAAAGCAAAATCGACCTGTAGCTTCATTTTACAATCTAATGGTAATTGTTGCCCTTGGTTATACTTTTGGCTACGTTTTGTATATTTGAATACCTCTCAGGACAAAGAAAGATGGGAGTAGTAATGGAATAAAATAGACTATTGCCATTAATCATTAATTCTTTTATGTCAAGACAATTTGTGGAATTCTGTGGGAAGTAAATTATGATAAACGTCATTCATCCAAATTACACTTCCCACAATTGATACCTAAAAGTACATTCAGAAGAACAATAAATGCACATTCCCCAGTTATTCGACATATGTCTTGAAAAACTACCCACTAACGCAAAGCTGCATTTTGGAAGCTAGCATTAAGAGTAGCAAAATGAAAATACAACTAGCTTAGAAAATTCACTGACTCTGAAAAATATTCCATCAAGGGAAACGAGCTGTTAATATCTGTAAGTAGTTTAAACTTAGGTTTGTGCACAAGTGTCAGTTTGTGAAGCTGTATTCAACCAGACTGGACATGATAATAAAATAAATATGAATCCTTTAATTCATCTTGTCTCTAGAAATTTATTAGATTTGGTTATACCCCTGCATGATTTTTTTCATGAGAGCAGTGAAATAGCATATACATTATTCTTGATAGAGCTTAAAAATACAAATGGATCAGTATGTAGTATTCTATTTAAAATCCTTACTGATGGGGGCGCCTGGGTGGCGCAGTCGGTTAAGCGTCCGATTTCAGCCAGGTCACGATCTCGCGGTCCGTGAGTTCGAGCCCCGCGTCGGGCTCTGGGCTGATGGCTCAGAGCCTGGAGCCTGTTTCCGATTCTGTGTCTCCCTCTCTCTCTGCCCCTCCCCCGTTCATGCTCTGTCTCTCTCTGTCCCAAAAATAAATAAACGTTGAAAAAAAAAAAAATTAAAAAAAAAAAAATCCTTACTGATGGCAGTTATTCTGACACTTCTTACTAAATGAATTAAATTCTTTATTTGTTGGTGTAAGGCATAGGTAAAATTAGTGACAGCGTATTATTGACAGATGTTTGAAAGGGCCTTAGACTTTCATTGGCTTATTCAGAGTTTTCCCTTAGACTAGGGTTTCCCAGCCTCTGCAGTATTGACATTTTGGAACAGATAGTTCTTTGTTGTGGAAGCTGTCCTGTGCTCTTTGGGATGTTTAGCAGCATCCTTGGCCTTTACCCACTAGATGCCAGTAGCCCGTCCTCTTGTGCTGTGATAACCAAAAATTTGAGGGACAAGAGGGTCAAAATCCACCTCCCCCCACCCCAGTTAAGAATCACTTAGACATAATATATGCAAAACTTTTATGTATCCCAGAGTTCATTTATAGACCTGTTTAAATTTATCTCTAAAGAAGTATATGTAAGCCAATTTTTATTACTATTTCTTTCTCTCTTGTAGAAAGAGATAAAATCATTAGAGCTAAGTACTTCTGGTACACAGTTATGGTGTATTAATAAACTTTCTCTTCATTTTCTTTTTTTTATGTTTACTTTTTGAGAGAGAAAGGGAAAGAGAGACAGAGCACGAGTGGGGGAGGGGCTGGGAGAGAGGGAGACCGAATCCAAAGCAGGCTGCAGGTTCTGAACTGTCAGCACAGAGCCTGATGCGGAGCTCAAACCCATGAACCATCAGATCCCGACCTGAGCCAAAGTTGGAGGCTTAACTAGTTGAGCCCCCCGGGAAGCCCCTCATTATTTTTTTAAAGTTGGCATTTTCTAATTTTATCTTTAGAAAAACAAACGTATCCACTTACTTAAGAAATGCAGTTGATTTCATTTAGGAGGAACACTCAGAAACCTGATTTGAGAATTTTTTTGTTGTGGTAAAATACACAGAACATAAATTTTAACTATTTTTAAGTGTGCAAATCTGTGGCATTAAGTATACTCCTATTGTTCTACAGTCATTACTACCATCCATTTCCAGAACTTTTTATCTTCTCCAGCTGAGACTCTGTGCTCATGGAACACTAGCTCCCCATCCCCACCTCCCCCTCCATTCCTGGAGACCACCATTCTACTTTCTGTCTCTATAATTTGACTACTCTTGGCACCTTTTCTAAGTGGAATCATACAACATTATCTTTTTGTGAGTGGCTTATTTCTCTAATATAGTGTCTTCAAGGTTCGTCTGTGTTGTAGCAAGTATCAGAATTTCATTCCTTTTTAAGGATGACTAGTATTCCGTTATATGTATATTCCATATTTGTGTATCTGTTCATTTGTGGATACTTGGGTTGCTTCCACCTTTTCGCTTTTGTGAATAACACTGCTTTTAACATGAGTTCATGGTTCTTCTGGGTATGTATTCAAAAGTGGACTTACTGGATGAAATGGTAATTCTGTTTTTAATTTTCTGAGGAAAATTTCCTGTTTTCCATGGCAGCTGCACTACTTTATAGCCCCTTCAGCAGTGCACAAGGGTTCCATTTTCTTCACATCCTGGTCAACTTGTTATTTTCTGTTTCTTTGGTAGCAGCAGTCCTGATGGGTGTGAGATGGTCTCTTATGGTTTCAATTTGCATTTCTTTAAGGATTAATGATGTTGAGTATCTTTTCCTTTGCTTATTGGCTGTTTGTGTATCTTCTTTCTAGAAATGTTCATTCAAGTCCTTTGTCCATTTTTTAAACCAGATTGTTTTTGTTGTTGTTGAATTGTAGGAGTTCTTTATATAGTTTGGATATTAACCCTTTATCATATATATGATTTACAAACATGTTCTCCCATTCTATGGGTTGACTTTCACTCTGTTCATAGAGTCCTTTGATACACAAAAGTTTTTAATTTTGATGAAGTTCAGTTTATTTTTACTTTTGTTGTCTATCCTTTTGGTGTTCTAACAAATAAGTCATTGCCAAATCCAATGTCTTGAAGCATCCCTCTCTTCTAAGAATTTTATAGTTTTAGGACTTAACATTTAGATCTTTGACCCATTTTGAGTAATTTTCGTATATGATGCAAGGGTCCATTTTCATTTTTATTTGCATGTGGATATCCAGTTTTCCCAGCACCATTTGTTGAAAGGATTGCCCTTTCCCTATTGAATGGTTTTGACACTCTTATCAAAAATTACTTGACCTTATATGCAGGGGTTTATTTCTTAATTCTTCTATTCTGATGGTCCCTCTATCTCTGTGGCAGTACCACGCTATTTTGATTATAATAGCTTCGTGGTAAGTTTTGAAATCAGGAAATGTATTTTATAAAATGTAGGTTTTATTATTATTCAGATATGGTGAGGCCAACAGATAAGGGGGTGGTTGCCATGGAAAGGTTGTTTGTTACTCATAGTTCCCAAGAAGAGGATACCTGCCATGCACATGGGACCTATGAGGAAGCACCAGAGTTAGTCAGGAGGCAGAGAGCGGGGAAAATAGGTTATTGTAGTTGCAGCAGGAAGGAACATGTGAGGCAGGATTAGCAGGTTTAGGATTGGCTAATTTGAATGATTTCAGCAGACTCTGGGGCATAGGGCTCTCCCTGGCTATCTGGCCTTGTGTGATTAGGGCAGGTGGATAGTGGCCCAGAGGGTGAGAGCCCAGTAGAGGTGGTTGGGGTATAGGCTCTGGGCTGGTTAGCTTGCATATAAAAGGTATGCTGTGGGGGGGTTGTTTACTATCTCTAGGAATAGGCTGGCCCTGGGAGGGACAGTCTCTCCAGGGCGAAAAGGGTCCCAGATGTCAAAGCCTCCTGGACACATGGTTAACAGAGTGTGAAACCAACTTCATTCTTTTTTCAGGATTGATTTGGCTATCTGGTGTCACTTGAGATTTCATACAAATTTTAGGATGAATTCTTCTATTTCTGCAAAAAACATCATTGGGATTTTAATAAGGATGCCATTGACCCTGCAAATCACTTTGGATAGTGCTGACATCTTAACTACATTAAGTCTTCCAGTCCATGAACATGAGATGACTTTCCAATGACTGTGTCTTTAATTTCTTTAAATTTCCTGAAATTCTTTAATTTCAGGAATGTTTTATAGTTATCAGTGTATATCTTTTTTCCTCCTTGGTTAAATTCATTCCCAAATACTTTATTCTTTTCAATACTGTTGTAAATGGAATTTTCTTAATACCTTTTTTGGATTGTTCATTGTTAGAGTATAGAAATGCACTGATTTTTGAGTATTGATTTTGTATCCTGCAAAATTTGCTGACTTTGTTTATTCTAGTAAGTTCTTTGTTGCAATCTTCTGGTTTTCTACATGTAATATCATGTTGTCTGTAAGAACAGGTAATTTTACTTCTTTCTTTCCGATTTGGATGCTCGCTCTCTCTCTCTCTCTCTCTCCCTCCCTCTCCCTCCCTCTCTCTCCAAATTGCCCTGGCCAGGACTTCTAATACTATGTTGAGTAGAAGTGGTAAAAGCAGAATCACTGTCTCCTTCCTGATGCTGGAGGGAAAGCTTTCAGTTCTTCACCACTGGATATGAGGTTTACTGTGAGTTTTTCACCTATGGCCTTTATTATGTTGAGATAGTTTCCTTCTGTTACTAGTTTGTGCAGTGTTTTTATCATGTAAGGGTCTTGAACTTTGTCAAATGTGTTTTCTGCAGAGATTGACATGATTTTGTGTTTTTCCCCCTTCATTGTGTTGATGTAGTAGATTTCATTTATTGATTTGCATGTATTGAACCACCCTTATGGTCCAAAAACACTTGTTTATGGTGTATGATCCTTTTAATATGCTGTTGAATTCAGCTTACTAGTACTCATCAGGAATATTGATCTGTAGTTCTTTTTTCTTATAGTGTCTTTGTCTAGCTTTGGTCTCAAGACATTGATGGCCTCATAGAATGAGTTGGGAAGTCTTCCCTCCTCTTCAGTTATTTGAAGAGTTGGAGAAGGATTAATGCTCATTCTTGTTTAAATGTTTGGTAGTATCACCAGTGAACTCGTCTGGTCTGGGGTGACTTGATTTTTAATGCCACATGCTTTTTCATATGACCTCTTGCTAGAAAAAGAAAAACTAGTGCAAAGTTAGTTCTACCTTTGTTTTGAAAATTAGCAGGAGTCCCACATATAAGTCCCCAAGTGGGTGGTACACAGTGTGTGCCTATGGATTTTTTTTTCTGCCTATTCAGGCATATTCAGTCAGGTTTTTTAAAGCTCTTAATTACTTTTGAAACTGGAATGTAAAATACTTATTAGTTTCTGTCATTTTTAAAACATTGCTGATCCTGAGAGACTAATAATTTAAATATTTCATTTAAATAGCACTATATAGCAAAAAGAGTAGAAAACTGGATTTTTAACCTTACTGTACCCTGTTCTCACTGTGTGACCTTGGAAATTGGTCTATAGGAGCAGTGTATGCACAATATTTTATACCTAGAATAGACCTGGTTTTAACATCCCCCCAACAAAATTATTTTTAATTAGTAAACCTGATGTTAAAGAATAATAACAAAAAAAATGCAGGTGGTGTTCTTTTTAACTTTATGTTAATGTAGTCACACCGGTAAAAAAAAAAATTAAAAATTTAAGAAATATTACACCACCAAAGGAAAAAAAGAAGAGATTAATAAATTTAAGTACATCAATTATTTTTTTTTTTTAAAAAGGAAGCACCTATTATCCAAATTAATGTTATGGTAATGAGTAATAATATTTTAGTTTGCTTTTGATTCTTATGCAAATTTATTAATAACTTCATCTAATTTGATCTTTGACTATTTAAATAGTATTGACGGATTTATCAATCAGGTTTGAGTCATAGTTGATTAAAAATGCTTTTTTTTATAATTTTGAAAAATTTCTCACATGAAGCAATAGATAACATAGTTCAGAAAAGTTTTAAGCATAAAGTCTGGAAGAGCTTTATAAAAATCACATATCACGATCAATTCCAGAAATTGCAATACTGTCTTTGTTTCTTTGGCAACTATTCTAGTGGCTCCCAATGTCCCCACAGTATAAAAAAGTTTAAGTACAAATAAAAACATATGCAAGTTTAAGTACCAAGAAAAGATAATGTAGAATAATGGATTGGAACTAATTCAGGTTTCATCTGCAGTTGCTCTACTCTCATTATTTAAGTGCAGTAATATTTCATTACTCCCAGGGAGTTGGAGGGGCTGAGCATCTAAAGAAAGCTTAAATGATTCTGAATTATTAGGAATTTGCTTTTTAAATAAACCTGTATAGCCGACTTCACCTTTGTCTGGGATGGGCTATGTAACTAGAAGTCCTCTAAATTAACTTCAGTGTAAAACACAAAACTTATTAAAGGATAAACAATAGAAATGTGTTAATTTGAAACATATTATTAAAATTCGACAGTAACCTCAGTAATTATTTAGAGCTTTAGACCAAAGAGAGATTTTTGGTTTAGGAGTATTTTATCACCAGCATTTTTCAGTATTGTCAGTGCCTGCTGATGATAAAACACAGTCTTTCATTTGTTTGTGTCATTGATTTAAATTCTCTACAGACAATACACTCTCTTATTGCTTGCACCCAGGGCAGAGCTCTCCCACCCTCCTGCTGTTGCTGTGCCTTTCGTACATATTGTGTCATTACTGAAAAGAGAAGGCTGCAGACCATCCTATGTAATAGGACTTCATTTTGTTGTTCTTAAAGAAATACGTTTGTATAAACATCAGGAAAAAATCTTCAGTACTCATTGAACTACTAATAATGCCAGGAGAAAGGATCCTAGAGAAAGGATTTGGTATGTATGTAGGGGAACTATCACTTCCTATTAGACTTGTATGAATCTGTTTGAATGTAACGATAGTTTGATGGGATTGTTTTTCAGATGTGTTTTAATTAGAGGAATACTTATTTCAGACTAAGTCTTCTGTAGAACCCCATTAATTGAACATAAAAGCAGAATGGCTGTTTTTGAAAGTGATGGGCACAGGTGATGGTAGTGTACAGTGAGTTCAGTGTTTATAAAAGATTTTTCTTTATTTCTGAGAGTTCTTTGTATTATAAACAGATTCATTGGCACGTCAAGCTAAATCTGTGGATTTTCTAAGTGTATGAACTGGGGCGCATGCTGGCATTAGAATGGCTTTGGTGGCACCGAGGACGTATTGTGGCAGTCTGTCGGGAGGCATATCTGCTGCTTCTGATGAAGCAGCTGCTCAGCTCCTTGTTATTTTGTCCAGTAAAGTCACAGCTGGCCAGGTCGCATGTCCTCACATTTGGAGTAGATACACCCTAGGATAACCTTCACGCCTATTGACTTAGAACACTGTTTACCTTTTGCTTGAGTGATAAGTAAGAGACAGCTAATTGGGGCATTTTCTGCTATTGTATACGGTAAAACCTTATGTGTCTAGGAGTTTTAGCCAAGTTTACCACAAGGCTGAGGTTTTATCTTCTTTAAGCACACCACTTTTATAACTTTATCTTGGATGGAAATCTTTAAAAACGTCTTTCATAGTTGTTTAAGCAGCTGATGTGTTTTGCAGATGGATTCTGAGTCCCATGGTCTTTGGGACCTGTAGGGCTCTAAGAGTAGGTGGCAGCCTGGGGAGGGCAGGAGGCTCCATGATGTCCCCGAACCCCCAGGACCTCCTCTGCCTGCACGTGCTCCACACTATGTACACATGCTGCTTCACAAAGAAAATAATAAGTTTAAGAATCAAAAAAATTTATATATGTGTGTATATATATATATAATTTCATACTTTCCTGGTTTTTGCAAAAAATTTACTGAATATTATAGACTAACTTTCTTTATGAATTAGGAATTACTGAGAATATACAGTTTTACATTATGGTGAATATGGAGATGTCCTCAGGGAATTAAGAGAAAGAGAGAATGTTCTTTTTTTTTTAATCTATTTTTTTTTTTTTTAGAGCGAGAGAATGTGAGCAGGGGAGAGGGCACAGGGAGAGCGGTAGAAGGAGAGAGAGAGAGAGAACCTTTGACTTACTTGTTTGCTTGTTTATTTTGCAAGAGAGAGAGACAGAAGGCACAGGCAGGGGAGGGGCAGAGAGAAGGAGAGACAGTCCCAAGCAGGCTCTGCACCATCAGCACAGAGCCTGATGCTGGGCCCAAACTCACAAACTGTGAGATCATGACCTGAGCCGAGATCAAGAGTCAGACACTTAACCGACTATGCCACCCAGGTGCCCCAGGAGAGAGAATATTTAAGCTGGCTCCCCACTTAGCACGGAGCCCAACACAGGTCTCAATCCCACAACTCTGAGATCATGACCTGAACCGAAATCAAGAGTTGGATACTCAACCGACTGAGCCACCTAAGCACCCCAAGAGAGTGGTTTTCTGTACCAAATGCCCTCAGAGACTGTGTTTTAAGTTTTTGTTATCTGTGTTCTCCTGCCCTATATGTAAGGCTGATGCCTATCATTTCTTCCGGTCTCATTTATCGGCATTTTTTTTCTAACTTGTGACATTTAATATGGTATACTTTTGGAAACCCGGTTAACTAACGGTTGGAATTATGTGTAAAGTGGGACGCCTGAGTGGCTCAGTTGGTTGGGTGTCCCGACTTCAGCTCAGGTCATGATCTTGCAGTCTGTGGGTTCAAGCCCCGCATCAGGCTATGTGCTGACAGCTCGGAGCCTGGAGCTTGCTTCGGATTCTGTGTCTCCCTGTCTCTCTGCCCCTCCCATACTCATGCTCTGTCTGTCTGTCTGTCTCTCTCTCTCTCAAAAATAAATAAACATTAAAAAAAAGAATTATGTGTAAAGTAAGGTTAGTAGATTCAAAATCAGAAGAGCTTTTCAGGAACACCACAATGCTTGTAATTGGACTTCTTGATATCTTTTTTTTCTTCTGATGGATTAAGTCTTACCATATAGTTCTCAACTAAATTTCAGGAAGATGTTATTTCCAGGTAGCCAAATTTAATTTATGTATATAAAGAGTATGGGATTGTCAGTATATGAATGTATAAACTGCCTTCCATTTTTTGTTTTTGTTTTTGTTTTTACTGATTGCTATGAAGAATGCAAGTTTGCATAGCACTTAACTGTTATTAAAAGTGAGAGGCTATGAAATAGAATGACTTTAAGAACTTCTTGATAAGAAAGCAAGACTAGATTTTCAACTGGATCAGAAACTGGTCAGCATTCAACTTCTTTTCAACCTGGACTGTGAGGCCAAGACATGATCTGTCTTCTATGAAAAAGCTAGTTGGATGGATATATGTATATATATAAAATATCATAATATCCTGAAACTATAAAATAGACATACCAGTATTTAGCAACATCTTAAAGTCTTTTCTTAGAATCAGATGGTAAATAGTGGAATCATCAAGGAAGATTGAATTGAGTACAGGAATGGGAAGAGGAAAGTCACTTTTATTTGAGTGCCTGTATTCATATTATTACAAGAATCTGTTCCTGAAATTAAATTATTAAAATTAAAGGGAAAAATGGGGAAGATAAAAAGTGGTTTGATCTGGCTTCTAGATGTTTTGCTTATAATTCATATAATAGTAATATCAGTTTTCATTAAGCTCCACAGGCACTGAGCTAGGACCTTAACATGTATTACTTCTGGTCTTCATAAATATTATTTATGACTGTAAAGTATTAGTCTCCTCATTTTATTTATTTATTTTTTTTTAAATTTTTTTTTTTCAACGTTTATTTATTTTTGGGACAGAGAGAGACAGAGCATGAACGGGGGAGGGGCAGAGAGAGAGGGAGACACAGAATCGGAAACAGGCTCCAGGCTCTGAGCCATCAGCCCAGCGCCCGACGCGGGGCTCGAACTCACGGACCGCGAGATCGTGACCTGGCTGAAGTCGGACGCTTAACCGACTGCGCCACCCAGGCACCCCAAAGTTTCTTTAACTTTAAAATGAGGAGACTGGGGCGCCTGGGTGGCGCAGTCGGTTAAGCGTCCGACTTCAGCCAGGTCACGATCTCGCGGTCCGTGAGTTCGAGCCCCGCGTCGGGCGCTGGGCTGATGGCTCAGAGCCTGGAGCCTGTTTCCGATTCTGTGTCTCCCTCTCTCTCTGCCCCTCCCCCGTTCATGCTCTGTCTCTCTCTGTCCCAAAAATAAATAAACGTTGAAAAAAAAAAATTTAAAAAAAAAAAAAAAAAAAAAGAAACTTTAACTTGCTCAGCCTCATGCAACTAGTAGCAAGTGAACCAGAATTTGAAGTGTGCTTCCCAAATCTTCATTTTTCTGTGGAGTTGTACTAGAAAAAGTGCTCTCTGGTGGGAAGTGGAGTCCGGCCTGTTGCCTTGTGGTCCAAATCACAGGGTTGGCTGGGCCAGTTATGGTACGTATCCTAAAAGAATAAGAAGAAAAGAAAAGGCGGTTAAACAGCATCTGAGCGTGCATGTTTCGTTAGTGTTTTCTGTATTTATTAAAAAGTAAGTTACATGGGGTGCCTGGGTGGCGCAGTCGGTTAAGCGTCCGACTTCAGCCAGGTCACGATCTCGCGGTCCGTGAGTTCGAGCCCCGCGTCAGGCTCTGGGCTGATGGCTCAGAGCCTGGAGCCTGTTTCCGATTCTGTGTCTCCCTCTCTCTCTGCCCCTCCCCCATTCATGCTCTGTCTCTCTCTGTCCCAAAAATAAATAAAAACGTTGAAAAAAAAAATTAAAAAAAAAAAAAATAAATAAATAAATAAATAAATAAAGTAAGTTACAGCTAAAGCAGGATTCCATTTTTGAGGGAGCTCGTTTGCATTTTCTTCTCTCTCAGAATATATGTTTGCCAAAGTTCCATGAAAAGAGTTTAATGAATTCTTCATGTTTTATTCATCTTTTGGAGAATTGTAGTCCATGAGGTTGAAAAGTTAAAAGGTAAAGTGGATTTTGGTTAGCCTGTTTCCCAAATTTATAGCGTCAACAACCCCTCCCTAGCCCTCTCACCCACCACCGTAGTGCCTGTGCAGGTCCCAGGGTCTGGGACACATACTAAAAGGGAACATTTGACTTTAACTCAAACCTCAGCCTCTAATCCAGCCTCTTTTTGCTTGAAAAGGCTCGGTGCAGAGGAACTTCAGATCACATTGGCAGAAAAAGCTCTTCTAATAGTTGTTTCTGTCTTGCGAAAGAGACTTTTAGCTACCTGTGTAAACCTTCCTCTGGAAAGATCCGATTTGCTCTTTGTGATAGAAAAGGCATGGGTTGGGTATCACAAAGACCTAAGTTTGAGTCCAACTTCGTAGCTGAGTGACCGTGAAGAAATGAAATGTGGTGTCCTTTAAACCTTAATTTCTTCATCTGTAAAGTGAAAGTAATATAATTTTATGAAAGCAGTTTTTAGAAGCAGGTAAGATAGACAACACAGCTAGCAAAAATATGCGCTTCATAAATACTCAAAGAATGATAGATCGTCCAGCTTTTCATCCTGTTTATCATCAGGACTCAGAGGGGAGAGAAACCAGAGCAGCAAGGACACATGGCAGCATGAAAACACAGCTTCCTTTTTTTCCTGTTACCTATCTTTCTGGTGTGGCCAGGCACCTGGGCACCAATGTCTGCTTATACCAGGTATCCTGTTTTCATTAGAGTGCTGGAAATCAGTGCTGACTTGAGGCGCTTTGTAACTTGTTATGGTCTGCATCTGTCACAGTTTTTGTTTGCTTCATAGGACTTAGTCTGTGTCAAAGCTTAACTTCTGAAGACATGTATGTAGAGCATTTAACGCAGGGATAAAGGATAAAGTATTTTGCAGACTCTCTTTTCCTCTTCAGCTCTTTGTTGTGCATCTTCAAAGATAATAATTTTAATTGTACTAAATGTATGCCTTTTTGACTTACACGTGGTTTTGTCTTTATTGTCGTGGTACTCAAAAGGAAATTTTTTCGTCTTCGTCTAGAAATACTAAGAAGATCTCAAGAAGAACTTAATATATCTGACGCAGACGCGTTAGGTGTTTACTTACTTTAAGGGATGGAACTGAAGACATGTCTCCCATTCTTTTCCAGTGATTCACAATCTACTTTTTTCATGCATCTAAATATGGAAGACCTGCACTTTAATTTAATATAATAATGCTTCTTTTTGGCATATATTCTTTAAACTTGATGTAAAATTTATAGGTAGTTAAATGGACCTTGAGGAGAAATAGATGCATAAACTTTTACTTGGATTGTGTTTGATTTTGTCATTTAAAGATACCAGATATTTTTGAGATTTCAGAAATATGGTTACCCATGTTCAGTCATGGTAAGAGAAGCCTTAGATGTTTCTATACGTCGTGTTCCTATTGGACATTAAAACTGTAATGCAATTTTAGCATGTGTCTTTCAAACTTATTGCTGTAGTAACCAAATATTAAGAGGTAAAGTTATGTTTGTCTCTTCTGCATAGCAGAATAATTGTCTGGAAAATGTCATGTGACTTTTAAATTTCTTTTCTCAGATTCTTAATGACCATTTAATAGCTAGTGAAAAACAGCATATAATCCAGTGGGAAGATTTCATGAAAGAACAACACAGCAAACAGGCTGAAGTGGATGAAGAACACAGAAAAGCCATGGAGAGACTTAAAGAACAGTATGCCGAGATGGAGAAGGACCTAGCAAAATTTTCAACCTTTTAAGAATTTGAACCACAAGAGTGACAAAGTAATAGAACATTGACTTCCCCCAAAAAACTGTTCCCACCAAACCATTTAGCCTCTGCTTCAAACTTAGCAATATATTCAGTGGCACTCTTACATCAGAAGAAAGAAAGGTCTTACTGGAGTCTTAAGTGTTTAATAGAAGAGAGCTACATCTTTCCAGTTTTAAGTGCCTACATATGATTATTTGAATGGGGAGGAGTAGCAGGAAAAATGGTACAAATTTGTTTTTTGTTAATCAGAATTGGGTGTTCTTTCCATTGATCATCTCAGAGAACTGTTAAGTACAGGCTTCTTAAAAAATAATTTAATTCATTCTCACACAGAGTGAACAGTAGTTATTTGACTTAGAAGCAGATACAGTAGCTGCCTGTCATAACGTCCTTGGCTATTGGAAGAGTGTTATACAGTATTATTCCATGAGTAATGTAGACAAAACAACTGTCTTTGGAGCAGAGATCATATTTAAGAGAGGGGACAGTCAAAACCTTGTCTCTACTGAGGCAAAGATGGCCACGTTGGCCTTTGAACTGCCTGCTGGGAAAGGTTACAGATTTTGCAGTTCAGCATAATGCCGTGTGTTTCACTGAGTGACAAAACACACTTGTTAAATTTTGTGGCCTTCCGGCACTTAATATTTTCAACTTTTAAAACATACTTAGAAGGAAAAGCTTACCAAAAATATATTTGACTTTTAGCCTTTCCAAGAACCATAATCTTGTCCGTAGTATTCACCTCATTTACCTCGTTTTTGTGTCTGTTTTGCTGTGGGTAAGCTTTGTAAGATAAATAATGTCCATACATGTTTCAACTGTTTAATGAGTAATCAGCAGAATCTGCCAAGGAGTCCCTCTGGAACCATATAAAGATTCTGGCTCTGAATACACCAGAAGTGTTTGCCCACATAGCAAATGATCCATGTTAAATGTAAATCCTTTTTTAGTGTTCAACGTCTGTTCTCATAAGCAGGTGTATTATGATGAAACATGTACCAATTCTGTCATCACTGTGATTTTTAAAAAAAAAAAAAAATCTGCTTTTAACAGTCTAATTGAGGAATTAAATTGATTTTTTTATTTGCCATAAACCAAGCAAAATTAAATGCAATAATTTCTTGAGATTTATGGCAAATGAATTTGAGGTATGGGTAAATCTTTCAAATATTTTTTTAGTGCTCTTCAGTAAAGAAAGGGGCAGGAAAGAAAATACCCAACTCTCTTGTGTTATCTCAGTCTTGCTACTGCAGAAAAGTGACAATGCTTGCTTGTGTAAATTTATGGCCCCCTGTCAAAGCTTCATTCTTGGCTCCATGTTGAAAATGTGATTAAAGTTAATAGAGGAGATGAAATAAGTATTTGAGATTTCTTTCAATAACACTGAACTTCTGCCAACTTTCTCTGTCCACTACTGTAGGCTTGACAGGTTCATCAATCATTCTCTGGTACCTGGACTAAAAAAGAGCACTTGCTGACACAAAGGCATGTTGGAATTTTCTTAATTCTCTTTCAGTGGATGGAAAAAAATAAAACCGTACTTCCAAAAATAGCCCACACATGAAAAGGGAGGGGAACCTTAAATGAAAATTCCCTTTGTACTGTAGGCAGTTTTTGGAATGCTGTTAATTGCCTGTGCACCGTTTGAACAGATGCTATAACCAAGAAATCAGGACTGTGTGTGAGAGAGCAAACGTACTCTTAACTGGTTCCTCCATCCACTCGTGCAGCAGAGGTTTCTGATGGTGTTTGTTCATCTCATATGAATAATAAATACCATTGTAAGTTCGTATATTTTACATAAGGATCTAAAGGACTTCTTAAACCAAAATGAATTGGTGGGCATCTTGAACTTTAAACGTTAAGATAGTACATTCTTTCTATATAACTTTGTGAGCTGTTCAACATAGTGTGTGAAAGAGACAGTTGGTTTGCCTTCCCCTTAATATTTTCCCTCACATCTCAGTTTCCAAAGCACTTTTGATAGATATTTTATTTACATAAAAAGTTAACTTTAATTTTCAACATTTCTACTGTTTATGTGGTTGAGCAGAGGTAATATAGGTTCTGTGTAGCTCACAGGATTATTTTATAATGATCAAATGAAATAATGTTCTGTCCTTTTAAAGTGCTATAGCAACATTTGTTTTTAAGGCCTAAGTATTTTCTGTTTTTCATTATGATTTCTTTTTTTGACTTACATATTTGCGGGTGGTTTTTCATTTCATAACCCGTAGATTTTTAAATTGTTCTTATAATGAATTTATGCTGTAATTGGATTGTGGTTAGAGAATGGGGCCGTATCAGACTGGTACATTGAAATTTATTTGCTTTATGACCTAAAATATTGTTAGTTTTTGTAAGTGTTTCATTAGTGTTTCAACATACACTGTTTTCCAGTTATTGGGTATCCATTAAACAAACTTACAGTGTTGTTCAAATTATCTGTTTCACTGTTGTTTTCCTTCTCAGTGATCCCTCAGATTCTGAGATATGTGGAAATTTCCTACTCTAGTGGATATTCTAATTCTTCCTGTCATTCTGTCAATTTTCATTTTCTGTATTTTGAAACTTTCTTATTAGGTACATATAAGTTTAGCATTTTCTTTCTTCAAAGCTTAGAATAAATCTTACATTTATAGTGTAGCTTCTATTCCTAGTAATGTTTTTTATTTAGTTTTGTATTACTTTTAAATCTGTGTTTTTTAACAAAAATTCTAGGTGGATTTTTTTCTTTCTATCTGATTATCTTTTAAGTGGAGGGTTTAATCCATTTAAATTTGTTGAAACTAGTAACTTACTAGGATTCATTTATCTCATCTCTTGTGCTTGTCTGTTTGCTCACTGCCCACGTTTTGTTGGTTGGTTGTTCTGTTTTGTTGCCTTCTTTTAGATTGAGTTTCATTTTCTTTTTCTTTTTTTTTCTTTTTAATGTTTATTCTTGAGAGACAGAGACAGAGAGAGAGAGAGAGAGAGAGTGTGTGTGTGTGTGTGTGTGTGTGTCTGTCTGTCTGTCTGTGTGTCTGAGTGGGGGAGGGACAGAGAAAGAGGGAATCTGAAGCAAGCTCCAGGCCGCGAGCTGTCAGCACAGAGCCCATCGTGGGGCTCAAACTCACGAACCATGAGATCACGACCTGAGCCGAAGTCAGACGCTTAACTGACTGAGCCACCCAGGCGCCCCTTGCTTTCTTTTTCCATTCACACTCCCTCTACTAGTTTAAAAGGTAAAACTTGGGGCGCCTGGGTGGCACAATCAGTTAAGCGTCCAACTCTTGATCTTGGCTCAGGTCATGATCTCAGGGTCCATGAGTTTGAGCCCCACATTGGTCTCTGCTCTCATGGTGCAGAGCCTGCTTGGGACTCTGTCTCTCCTCTGTGCCTCTCCCCCACTTGTGCTTTCTCTCTCTCTCTCTCTCAAGATGAATAAACATAAAATGTTTTTTAAAAAAAGATAAAACTCAATTTTTAACTTTCAGTGCTTACCAAGAAGTTTAACCTGCATAGTTAACGAAATCCAAAGTTAGTGTCTTTCCTATCTTCCTAAACAAAGTTTTATTTCCTCAATCAGTTAGTGTCTAGAATTTTAATTTTATCTGTTTCACTACAAAAATAGCTATTTTATTTTATACAGTCAGTACTTATTTAGATTTATCCACAAGCTTATCATTTTATTATCCTTGAAAGTTAGCTGGCTCTACAGTTCTAGGTTGATGATTATTTTCTCTCAGTATTTAATGATATTCTTTCATTATCTTCTTGCATCCATTGTTGCTTCTGAAATCACAGTTGTAGCTGATCACTACTCCTTTGAAGCTAACTGTCTTCTCTCTTAGGTTCTTTATAGTCTATCTTTGGTGTTTTACAGTTAAAGTCATCATAATACAATGTATCTAGCTGTGGATTTTCTTTTTTATTTTAATTCCAGTATTTTTGATCTTTTCAAAATTCTTTTTATTATCCTATTCAAATTCATTGAGCTTTCTAAACCTGAAAATTAGTGATTTTTCACAATTCTGGAAAATTCTCAACTACTGTCTCTAAATATTGACATTGCTCATTCTCTCTGTTCTCTCCTTTAGGAAATCAAATTACACTTATACTTTATCATCCCACTGTTCTTCAAATCCCTTTTATATCTGTTTCATATTTTGTCTCTTGTCTGCAGTGTGTTGAATTCTGGATATTTCTTTAAAAATCTATTTTCCTCGGGGCGCCTGGGTGGCGCAGTCGGTTGAGCGTCCGACTTCAGCCAGGTCATGATCTCACGGTCCGTGAGTTCGAGCCCCGCGTCAGGCTCTGGGCTGATGGGTCAGAGCCTGGAGCCTGTTTCCGATTCTGTGTCTCCCTCTCTCTCTGCCCCTCCCCCGTTCATGCTCTGTCTCTCTCTGTCCCAAAAATAAATAAAAAACGTTGAAAAAAAAATTAAAAAAAAATAAAATAAAATAAAATAAAATCTATTTTCCAGTTCCCTAATTCTGCGTTCTTGCCATCTCTAACCAATTTATATCTTACTGAGTTTTTTTTTAATTTTTAAAAATTTATTTAGAGAGAGCAGGGGAGAGTGGCAGAGGGAGAGTGAGAGAGAGAATCTTAAGCAGGCTCCATGCACAGCACGAAGCCCAAAGTGGGGCTCGATCTTGTGACCCTGGGATCATGATCTGAGCCAAAATCAAGAGTCAGACACTCAACCAACTGAGCCCCTAACCCATTGAGTTTTTAACTACAGTTGTTTTTTTCTTTACCAAAAGTGTTGTCTCTTTCTTTCTCAAACATTCCTGGTCATTTCAAATAGCTCCATTATTTCCTCTTTTTCTTTTCTTTTTTTATCTAATGTTTATTTATTTTGTGAGAAAGAGAATGAGCAGGTAAGGGGCAGAGAGAGAGAGAGAGAGAGAATCCCAAGCAGGCTCTGTGCTCTCAGTGCAGAATCCAACTCAGGGCTTGATCTTAGGAACCATGAGATCATGACCTGAACCAAAATCAAGAGTCGATTCAGACACTTAACTGACCGAGCCACCCAGTTGCCCCCTCCTTTTCTTTTCCTAAGACATAGTAAATGTTTATGTTCTGTATATGATAATTTCATGTTTTCTCCTTTTTTGTGACTCTAAATCTACCAATTTGTTGTATGTTGTTTGATCTGAAACAAGCATATTAGTGATTTGTTTTCTAATATGATCAGTGATTTGGGTTATGAGTTGGTATTCCTCTAAACTTTATTTTGGGGAGTTTTTATTTAAAATATGTTTCTATAGGGAGATAGTGTTTTCATTTTTCTCGCACCACCAGTTTGTATCTTGTGGCATGATGAACCCTGGATCCCTTCAGGTTTCCTCTGGGGTTTCCTGCCTCTCTCTCCCCTGTCCTTCACTGCATGCATGCACATGTGTACATACACTTAGAAGTAGTGTGAATTTCATTCTCAAACATAGGTGAGTGTTGGGCTGTGATAAGGCATTCTCAGAGGAGACTTTTTCCCCTTCATGGATCTCCTTGGAGTAAAGAAAGGCACATTTAGGTATTTTCTAGTTTACTCATTGAGAATGACACCTTTTGGGGGTTCACCAGTCCTACTGCTCATCCAGCTCAGTCCCTGTTGCAAACTGAATTTGTCCTGCCAAATTAATATGTTGAAGCCCTAACCCCCTGTGTGATTGTATTTGGAGATAGGGCCTTTACAGAGGTAATTAAGGTTAAATGAAGTCATGAGGATGGGGCCCCAATCCCGTAACCAAGTCCTTATAAAAAGAGGAAGAGACAACAGAGCACTCTCTCTCCACTCGCACACAGAGGAAAGTTCATAGGAGGACACAGCAAAAGGTGGCCATCTGTAAGCCTCACCAGAGGTAGAATTTTCTGGAATTGTGATTTTGGACTTACCACCTCCAGAACTGTGAGAAAACAAGTTTGTTTAAACCATCCCATCTGTAGTATTTTGTTATGGCAGAGCAGACAGTCCCAAATTGTAATTCCTGTCCCCCACGTAGGCATGGCTTCTTAAAACTGGAACCCTTTCAGGCTACGGGGATGGGAAAATGCTTTTAGGACTGTTACCAATTGCCAGTCTAAATGATGCTATGGAATTTCACTTTTTCCTATTAATTTGCCATTACTCAGCCATGAATAAAAAAATAAATGTTTTTCTCATTGTTTTTGGTATTCAGTATCTAGTGAGATTTCTCTGCACAGAAATAGCATGTCAGACAAATACATGTTGATTTTATTATATTAAAATTTACCTACCCCAAGAGGCATCTGGGTGGCTCAGTTGGTTAAGTGTCCAACTCTTGATCTCAGCTCAGGTCATGATCTTGGTTCCTGAGATCCAGCCCCAGGTTGGGCTCTGTGTTGACAGCATAGACCCTGTTTGGGATTCTCTCTCTTCCTCTGTCTCTGCCCCCTCGTAAGAATTCACATGTGCGCACTCGCTCTCTCACTCTCTCTCCCTCCCAAATTTAAAAAATTACCCCCAAAAGAAATGTCCATATTCTTGTATAAAAGGTGACACCTTTCCTTTTCATTATTGTACCAAATATTGTTCATTTGATTGTTTATTATCTCTGAACTAATTTGATTGTTTTTATTACTTCTGCTGGAGTCTTCCTTACTATTTGTGAGCTACTGAAAACAAATGAGAGTATAATAGTCTTTCTGAACCTACATCACTTTCACCTGAATACATCATTTTGGATTCTTTTCAGGACATTATTGTTATTTGTGAATATGTAGATAGATACTATGGCTATGTAGATAGAGGTATTAGATCTGTGGTATTAAACCTCAAGTGCCATGAAAACCTGGAGGAGTCACAAATGCCTCCAAGATACATTGTAAATTGTCGTCTTTGCTCCTGTAACACACATAGGCTTTCCATCTGAACACTTCCATTCACTTTCTCAACTGTTTTTAAATGTACATGTATTTTGATGTGTTAGGTTCTTGTTGCCATTGCAAATTAAAAGTAGAGCGTTTTATTGCTTTGGAAGTTAGCATGGTGACTGTCTTTCCTGAAATGGCACCTTAGAGGCTCTTTTTTGCAATTTGGGGCTATAAGTCTATATCTCAGTATGAAAAATACCAGAAAAATATTTTAAACACTAATTCAGTGAAAATACTTGAAGCTACCATTCTAGAAAATGTACTTTCTAGTAGTTTTTTCTTAGTCTTTCAGAAGAATTTCACAATCATTTCATTAATTTTCAACTTCAATAAATATGGATATTAATATTTTATTGACTTAGTGTAATTCAAGGTCACAGAATGAAGAGAGGATCAAAATCGCTTACATCACTGCCTGCCTGCTCATCCTCTTCTCATTTTTAAATTTTAACTGCTAAAAACAGTGGTTTCTTGTCACTGGTCTGGCAAAATTAACAAAGCAGTGTGGCCTCTGAAATTTTTATCTTTATGTTCCATAAAAAACAGAAAATGAGATTTTTAAATGTGATGCATTATAAGAGCAATAAATTAATAAGTAACACCTGATCCTCACACAAATTCAAGATTATAATTATTTCTGAAGAAATAATCCAAATCGATTTAAGGTAAGTATATATACATTCATATAACATAGCTTATAGCTTCCAGTGTACATTGTGCTTTTAAGTGCCTTGCATGTAATTTAATCTTACTTCATCCTTGTAAGCAAGACATACACCCTGTGTTCTTTTGGAGAAAAAGTAAAATGGTAGAAATATAGGTAATACAGTGTTTTGCTCACCTATCACTGAGCCAGCAGCAGTACATTAGACAGATAAAAAATACCTAATGTTTTTTTTAAATATTTTATAAATACTATCATGAAAATCCACACTATAGATGTGTCCGCCAATTTTTCTTTACCATTACATAGTTTTTTTTTTAAAAAAGAATGTTTCATGTGCTACAAACACTAATAAGTCAATATGTGAAATTTCAGTGTTCTAAGATATTCTGAATTACTGAAAACATCTACTGTTAAATGCTGTGCCACAGGATAGAAAATGATATGAGTTTGGCCAAGGTTAAGAGATAATATCGTGCCACTAGGGAAGAGACCGCTGTGTGATTTGAGGTCACTGAGAACAGTCAACACACACCAGGCCCAAGTGGTCCAGCCTCTACTTAAATAGCAAAAGGAGAGACAGGATAGAAGAACCAACCTTTTGCAGTGCATGTAGCCCTCCTGGCCAGCCAGCCCCCTCCACAGTCCATGTGGGCAGTAGTGTAGTATACTTTTTAAAAATGGAAGTGAATACAGAATGTGGTTCCCATTATTCCTCTGGAGTAATTGCTTTCCTCCCTTAAACTTAAAAAAAGAAAATCAAGTTTCATTGAGACCAGGCAGGCATGGAGTTTAGACTTCATAGCAAATCTTACCATTTATGAGTGAAAATTTTGACTGTAAGAGAAGTCAATGTCATCTGCAAAGAGAGACAGTTTTACCTCTTTCATGATATTATATATAGAAACCCCTGAAGATGCCACCAAAAAACTGTTAGATCTAAAGAACTAATCAACAGATTCAGCCAAGTTATAGGATACAAAATCAATACACAAAATGCAGTTGTGTTTCTATACACTCAACAATAAAAGTAAGAGAAATCAAATTAAGAAAACCCATTTACAAATGCAATTGCCTTACAAATTGCACATCTCAAAAAGAATACCTAGGAATAATTTTAACCAGAGGTGAAAGATTGATACGCTGAAAACTACCAGATATTGATGAAAGAAATTGAAGAAGACACAAATAAATGAGAAGATATTCTGTGTTCAAGGACTGGAAGAATAATAAAATGTATAAAATGTCTGTACTACCCAAATTCAATACAATTACTATAGATTTCAGTGTAGTCCCTAACAAAATTCCAATGACATTTTTCACAGAAATAGAATAATCCTAAAAACAGTATGGAACTATGAAAGAGTCGGTAAGCCAAAGCAGTTTTGAGAAAGAAGAAAAGTCTGGAAGCATCACATTTCTGTATTTCAAAATATATTACAAAGCTACAGTAATCAGAACAGTGGAACACATCGGTGGGACAGAGTATAGAGCCCAAAAATAAACCCATGTGTATATGGTCATTTAATTTATGATGAGAGTCAAGAATATACAATGGGGAGGGTGCCTGAGTGGCTCAGTCAGTTGAGCATCTGATTCTTGATTTTGGCTCAGGTCATGACCTTGCAGTTCATGGGATCGAGCCCTGCATCCAGCTTTGTGCTGAGAGTGTGGAACCTCCTTGGGATTCTCTCTCCCCATCTCTGCCCCTCTCCCCACTGCACACATGCACACTCTCAAAATAAATAAACTTTAAGATATATATATATATATATACACACACACACATATATATGTATGTATGTATATATACATACACACACACATGCATACACAATGGGGAAAGGATAGTTTCTTCAATAAATGGTATTGGGAAAACTGGACAGCCACATGCAGAAGAATGAAACTTGATCACTATCTTATACCATACACTAAAATGGATTAAAGACTTGAATATATGGCCATAAAGCCCTAGAAGAAGGAAGGCATAGAGGTAAGCTCTTTGACATTTGATGATTTTTTTTTGCATTTGATACTAAAAGCAACAAGTGGGACTACTTTCAAAAAACTTATTTCTGTACATCAATAAAATGAAAACTGTGGGAGAAAATATTTGCAAATCATATCTGATAGGTTACTATCCAAAACATATAAAGAACCCATACAACTCAACAGCATAAAAGCAAACAATGAATTGGAAAATGGTCAGAGGAACTGGATAGACATTTTTTGAAAAAAGTGATACAAATGGCCAATAGTTATATAGAGAAGTGTTCAGCACCACTAATCGTCAGAGAAATGCAAATCAAAACCACAATGAGATTTTACTGCATGCCTGTTAGAGTGCTATGAAGAAGATAAGAAATAACAAGTATTGGCAAGGATGTGGAGAAAGGGGAACCCTCACACGCTGTTAGGGGAAACGTAAATTGGTGCAGCCACTATGGAAAACAGTATGGAGGTTCCTCAAAAAATTAAAACTAGAACTACCATAGGATCTAGGAATTCCACATCTGGGTATATATTTATAGGAAACATCACTATCTGGAAGAGATATCTACACCCCTCTCTTCATTGCAGTATTCACAGTAGCCATGATGTGGAAACAACCTAAGTCCATCAACAGTTGAATAAAGAAAATGTGATACATATGTACACACTGGAATATTTAGCAGCCATAAGAAGGTAATCTTGTCATTTGCAAAAACATGGATGGGTCTTAAGAGCATTGTAAGTAAGTTAAGTTACAGAAAAACAAATACTGTGTGATCTCACTTATATGCAGAATCTAAAAAAAAAAAAAAAAACTTCACAGAAACAGATTGGTAGTTGCCAGAGGTGGAGGGTGGGGAGTGAGAGTGAAATGGGCAAAGAGGGTCAAAGGTACAAACTTCAGTTGTAAAATAAATAAGTCACGGGATGTCATGTAGAGCATGGGGACTATAATAAACAGTACTATATTGTATATTTGAAAGTTGTTAAGGGAATAGACCTTAAAAGTTCTCATCACAAGAAAAAAATTATAACTGCAAAGTGATGGATGTTAACTTATTATGGCGACCATTTTGACATATATACATAAATCATGTTGCACACCTTAAGCTAACACTGTGTTATATGTCATATCTCAGTAGAGCTGATAGAAAAAAGTCAATATATGAGATTAGCTAGATTGTGTTTAAAAGTTTCTCTAGGGGCTCCTGGGTGGCTCAGTTGAGCTTCCGATTCTTGGTTTTGGCTTGGGTCACGATCTCATGGTTCTTGAGTTCAAGCCCTGCATCTGGCCGCGCAGAGCCTGCTTGCGATTCTGTCTCTCCCTCTCTCTCTGCCCCTCCCCTGCTCATGTGCACATTCTCTCTCTCTCTCTCTCTCTCTCTCTCTCTCTCTCTCTCTCTCTCAAAACAAACATTAAAAAAAGTTTCTCTATTGCATAGATGTAATTCTTAACTTTTATGAAATTGCTTATATTGCTAAAATTCTAATTCTACAAAGAAAATATCCTGTAAATGATTTTAAGATTTAATATAATGCATTCCCTTAAAATATATTTGTAGAGAATTTGAAAAGAAAGTTGCAAGTCAAACCACTTTTTTAAAAACATCATGTACTCCAAAAGGCTTAAAAAGCTTTTTTTTTTTTTTGGAAATGTATCATTTTTAAGAAAACAGTTTATAAAGTTAGATTATTATCACAAAAATGTTTTAAATGTCAATTTCATATTAAATAAATTTGTTTCAAAAATTAATTATACATCAAATAAACAATTTCTTCAAATGGAAGACATTAATGTTTAATTTTACTAAGCAAAATTTTGATTCTAAAGAATGTGTCCTTTGCTTGGAATCTAAAATTTATAGCTAAAACCAGCAGGTGTCACTGTGATAACAGATTTGTTTTCTTTTCCCCTCCATTTAAGCAGTTATGTGTAGATGGGTACATACCATCTATGAACAAAGATGTGTAAGAGATAATGAATTTAAGGTACGTCACTGAGCAAAAATACTAGAACGTAGAAAAGTATGTACAAGATTTCAGGAGGATTAGGAGTACATTTGAGAATTGTATTTTTTCATAACTTTATTCCTGTCTCAAACATACATATTTTTTCACTATATAATTGATGTGCGGGTTTTATTAGCAGTAAAAATACATAGTAAAAAGCCTGAGGTGATGTTTTGGACTTTATACTGAAGTATATAGACTAGTGCACTGATGATTAGGTTACAGCTGTGTAATGAAAATCAAATCAAGAAACAACATTTCCAGGGGCGCCTGCATGGCTCAGTTGGTTAGGCATCCAACTCTTGATTTCAGTTCAGGTCATGATCTCACAGTTTGTGGGTTCAAGCCCTATATCGGGCTCTGCACTGACTGTATGGAGCCTGCTTGGGATTCTGTCTCCTTCTCTTTCTGCCCCTCTCCCTCCCTCCCTCCCTCCCTCTCTCCTCTCTCTCAAAATAAATAAACATTAAAAAAAAAGAAAGAAAGAAACAGGATTCCCAGGAATGTTTTCAAATGAATTTTTGAAAAACTCGGTCCTGTACTCCAAATAAAGGTAGAGTTATAATTTCTAAATGAATGTTTAGAGACAAACATATAATTGGTGGAAAATAATAGGAATCGAAGAGGTGGTTGTCAGGGCATTTTTCCCCCACCTAGTATGGAAGCCAAAGTAGGATTTAATAAGCATTTATTCCTTGGTGCATTGTGCAGAGTCTGGATTTGATTCCAAGAGAAATACAGTCAATATAGGATTCAATCTTAAAGGAATTTATAATCAAGTTGTGCATATATATAATAATAGGAAAGCCAAGACCATAATAATAATATGATATCAAAGACCATAATATTTTATAATATGTCAAAGGCCATTTTATATATATAAATATATATGTATATGTATACACACACACACACACACACACACACACACACACACACACCCCATAATATACAAGCGAATTCCAGGTAGGAACTATCTTTGTGAATTATAATCAGGAAATCGTTCTTAATAGAGATAAAACTTGAATTCATTAGGTCTTAGAGAACAAAAAGGATGGCAGAATATGTCTGGTTCAGTTTAGTTCAATAAGCATTTATGGAGCACCTATATTCTAGCCACTCTATTCCTCAATAGATACTAGGGATGGAGAAGTGAATAAAGGTTGGTTTCTGCCCTTGTTTATCAAAAACACAGATGGAAATACGCCCAGCAAATTCAAAATAGTAATTCGTAGACTCTTCGATGTTGAAAACAGTGATAGGGAAGACTAGATTTTGGAAAGCACACTGGTTTGGGAGCCAAAAGACTGGCGTTAGTCATACCATCACTAAATTTATACAGGGACTTAAACACATCACTTAGAAAATTTTCACATCATTTCCAACTTTAGTAATTTGTGTTTATCCTGTAGGTAATGAGACTATTAGAGTAAGTGGCACTATGAAAGTTACAGGAAGGTTACTCTGTAGACTCAGAGGCATGACTGATTGATAGAGGAAATTACTAACCTGCTCATGGGTCTTGAGAATGTACTTGAAAACAGCAGTTCCTAGTCTAGACAGGGCAGGGTTAGAAATGAAGATCTTGGTTTGGAATTTAAGGTAGTGGGGATTGTTAACATCCATATATAGATATGTTTATGTCCTATTTATATTACTTATGCCAATTACTAGCACAGTTTCAGATTTAGATAATCAGCCCCATTACCCTTTTTATATGATTCTTAATTGTTTTCCCAAGTAACTGAATTCTTGCTTTTGAGAGTACGATCACTATAAATTAGGAAAGTCAAAAAGATATTGAAGGGTCTTTTCTTCATCTTTTAGATATTTTGCTTTCATATAATTAGTGGGAAAATACTATGGGGTTTTAAGCAGCTACCCCCGTTTAAGGATTTCCCATTTCCTTTTCCCAGAAGACTAAATTGTTCAAGGACAAAGAATGTGTTTTATGCTGTTTTATATCCCATGCTGAGAACATGTGCTGACTATGATTTAAACAAGGGAAATTCTCTCCATATTACAGGGCTAGTCATGAGTTTGTTAAGGAAGATTTGAATTATCCACGCTACTTACATTTGTGTTTTATAATGATTGAATATGAAGAAATACATAGACTAATGTGTTCCATTATTTTTAGTGTATACATACCATTAGGTTTCTGGTCTATCATCACCTAATTTATTATTTGCTATTTCTCTTAGGAAGCTTTTAACGTGAACTATATACTGCAAAAATAGAAACTTGAAATCTTAACCTCTTTGAAACACACACACACACATACACACGCACACACACACACACACACACACACACACACACAATTACTCCCAATTAACCAATATATACATATTTTTTTTCCCAAAAAATTTAGGTCATCTGTTTGGAACTTGGAATGAATCTCTAGATGGAAATAATGATGTACATAGTGATTAGGCTCTTAGCTAGCCCACAAAACTATTAGGTCTCAAAATATTATGGTACCAGTAGTAGAACCAGTAGTATGTAATGATGTAAGCCACTATATTTAATTTTTTTTTAATAAAATTTAAATGTACCCAGATTTTCAACTTGAGAGACCTGGAATGAACCCCTCTTGCTGTAGCTCTGAAGGTAATGTTGCCAGATAGGAACAGAGGAAGGAGAAATCCCTTAGTTCATGAAGAGAGACTTCTCTAGTTTAAGCCAAATCCTTCTTTGTCACCAGTCCTGGCCCCACACCAGTCAGCTTGCGTTTCTATTGCTACTCTTACTGCCTCAAAACAGAAAGTTCTCCACCTCATTTCCAAATGAAGTCACAGTTTCTTCTCTGGTACTGAAGAGATTTTGGAATTCTTAACATGATTTGTTAACAATAGGAAGCAGATGACAGAAAAGAAGCACCCTTCCCTACCACCATCATGCACACTCACACATTTTTGAATGTCATTAGGTGAGGATTGATGGAGGGAGGTGCGTGCGGGGATGGGTTAGATGGGTGATGGGTATTAAGCAGCACCCTTGTGATGAGCTCTGGGGGTTGTATGTAAGTCATGAATCCATAAATTCTACTCCTGACATCAGTATTGCACTGTATGTTAACTAATTAAAATTTAAATAAAATTTTTAAAAATGTACTCAGGTGACAGTGATAGCTGTTTAAACCCACCACTGGAGAAAGGTATCTTCATTTGCAGGTTCAATGAACTTCATACATTTTGTCTGAGGTTCTTTCTTTCTTTTTTAAAAATTTTTAATGTTTATTTTTGAGACAGAGAGAGATGGAGCATGAATGGGGGAGGGTCAGAAAGAGAGGGAGACACAGAATCCGAAGCAGGCTCCAGGCTCTGAGCCATCAGCACAGAGCCCGACACAGGGCTCGAACTCATGGACCCGGAGATCATGACCTGACCTGAAGTCGGAAGCTCAGCCGACTGAGCCACTCAGGCGCCCCTGAGGTTCTTTCTTTTAAGTGTGGGACGTTCTGTGAGGTGACTGAGTTGGCTGTGAGGGTGCCGCCTAAGGGCTTTCTTTGGGTCTTGAG
Organism: Puma concolor; assembly: GCF_028749965.1. Taxonomy (NCBI): domain Eukaryota; kingdom Metazoa; phylum Chordata; class Mammalia; order Carnivora; family Felidae; genus Puma; species Puma concolor. The sequence goes on from NC_141671.1 coordinate 20,921,792, forward strand.
AAATGACAAGTGGCTGTAGAGAGCAACTCCTAAGGGTTTATTTTAATTTTTTTCCCTCTTCCCTTCTTTCATGTCCAAACTAGTCTTCCCATCATAGATCTGGGTTACCATGAAGTGAGTTAAGGTGGTGTTGGAGATCCCAGGTCCCAATGGTGTCTACAATTATAAGATGGTAACAAAACACCTTCCTATATCTGATACATGGGTCTATGTATATAGCTCTTGCATTGCTCTTGGGTTTATTGTCTTACAATCTCTTGTAAGTATCTTCTTAAGGTCCCAGAGTGAGACTGACTTGAGTGCTGGAATGCACGGACACTACTGTCAATCACCTGAGAAAGTGGTAACTCTTAGGGCCAAAGGGGTTGAGAATCCCTCCATTCTCCCCTCCCTTTCCCTTCTCCTCTGTACTTTCAGAAATCTGGGCACACTTGATGGCATTCCTGGTGGGTTAGGGTTACAGGTAACCTCTGCTACATGGAGCTAGTCAGGGAGTCTCTCGATAGGAGTGCTTGAGCCAAAGATGAGTGAGTTATGTTTTATAAACCAGATTATCTAGTTTTATTTTATGCTATTTCCACTTTGTAACCTCCAAATCCTTGGTGAAACCTTTTTTCAATATTCCAACATGACCTCAGTGGTGTGTGTGTGTGGGGGGGGTGGATTTTGGGAAGTGGGTGTCCCTTGGCATCATACATGGTGGTGATAGCAGGGAGAAATCTCCAAGTGAGAAGGTGGACATTATACCTGGGAGGCCTGGTTACTGTTCTCCAGTAGAAATTTCATCTGTACTGCCCACCTAGGAGCATCTAGATTTGATTTTAGTAAATAAAAGGGCAAGTTCCCTTTTAAAGTGTGATTACTGTTACTGGAAAGTAAGAGGCAATACTCAGAGTTGCTATGGCCAACTGACCGACTGAGCCAAGTCTAGATGCCCATTTGTACGCTGCCTTGTATCCTAAAAAAGCAACAAAACAAAACTTTGATTAAATGTGTACAGAAGAGGGGCGCCTGGGTGGCTCAGTCGGCTAAGTGTCCAGCTTCGGCTCGGGTCACGATCTCACGGTTCGTGAGTTTGAGCCCCGTGTCGGGCTCTGTGCTGACAGCTTGGAGCCTGGAGCCTGCTTTGGATTCTGTGTCTCCCTCTCTCTCTGCCCCTTCCCAGCTTGCACTCTGTCTCTCTCTCGCGCGCTCAAAAATAAATAAACATTAAAAAAAAATTTTAATGTGTACAGAAGAAAAATGCATGTTTCAAACATAGGTTATAACCAGTTAAACTAATTTACTTCCATTTTTTCAGATGAAAAGATAAAAAATTTAGAGATGATGCAAAATCATTAATTTAACAGATTACAAATGTGTTAAAACTACCAGCTAGACTCACGAGGCCCTCCAGAGGCTCCACATTTACCCTTAGCTACTGCTGCATTTATCTGCTCACATTTACAGTAAAATGCCTGAAAATTTGCTGCTGTCTCCACTTACCTACCTTGTATTCTCCCTTGAGGCCTTTCCAGCCTGCTTTTCAGTACCACTCCTCCACTGAAACCCCTCTTGTCAAGGTCACCAGCATCCTCTATCAAGACAAATCCAATGAGTTCACAGTTTTCTACCCCAGCAGTTGATACTGTTGGTTACTCCCTCCTTCTAGAAACACTTTCTCCACTTGGCTCTCTGATCACCATACATTCCCAGGGTGCCTTCCACTTCTCTGGGTATGCCTCTTCTTTCCAACCTCTAATTTTATATGTGCCTCAGGCTCAGACTATTCTCTTGCCTACAGCCAGTCCCATGACTTTATCCCCAATTTATATGCTCTAGCCCTGACTTTTCCCCTCACACATTCAAAAATAGGCCTGGTCAGCGTCTCTACTTGGATATCTAAAAGGTGTCAAACTTCATTGTCTCCACAGAACTCTTGATGCCCCTTCCTCCCAAACTGTCCCTCTCCCACCCTTCCAAATGTCATGAGTATGAGGCTCCACCATTTATCCAGTTGCTTGGATCAAAATCTCGGCATTGTGCTTGATTCTTCCGTCACACACCACATCCAGTACACCATTTAGCCAAGTTGACTCAGCCTTCATATAATATCCCAAGTCTAACCAGCAGTTTTTACCAGCTCACTGCTGCAATTCTAGTCTAAGCTACTACCGGTTTTCTACCTAGATCTTAGATCCTAGACTACTGCTTCTTGACCCGTCTCCATGCTTTTTCTCTTGCTCCCATCAATTCATTTCCCTCACAGCAGACATGTGTCTTTCAGAAAGCACAGACCAGAGCATTGTCATTCACCTGCTTAAAACTAATGACATCCTCTCCCACTCAACAAAATCCGTGCTTCATGGCATGGCCTATGAGGTCCTGTCTGTGTCACATTTTATCTCCCACCCCTGTGCACATTTGCTTAGTTTCATCTAGCATGCTGGCCTTCTTGCTGATCTTCAAACCTATCCAAGCTCATTTCCACCCAGGAGCCTCTGACTGATATGCTTTTGCCCCATATCCAATCAAGACTCCCTCCCTCATTTTCTTTAGCGCTCTGGTCAAGACATCACCTCCTCAGAGAGGCCTTCCCTGACCACTCAGCCTAAAATAGCACCCTCACATTTGTATTTAATGTCCCCTGACTAAAATATAAGCCCCATGAGGGCAGGAACTTTGTCTGTCTTACCCATTCTGTATTCACAGTGCCTGGCATGTGGGACTTATTGATTGGATGGATGGATGGGTGGATGGATGGATGGATGGATGGATGGATGGGTGAATGGGTAGGTGGATGAGAGGAAATGCTGTAGTCTAGCACTCTTCACCTGTATTTCTTCATACCTGATTTTTTTAAAGTGTAGAATAAAAACAAATGTAAGAACTGAGGTATTTCTTAATAGCTTAATTCTACATTTGGTAATGGATTTTTTAAAAAAAACTTTACAGACAATATATTCTTAAACTTTTGAATGACAATGCTAGACATAGATATTTCATATAAATGGCTTTCTCTTTATTGACCCATGCTATAATATAGTAATATGCTATTCAAGGGGAAAATAAAACTTCTCTTCCGCAACTATTGGAAACGAAGGTTGAGTCATAATAGAGACTCTACGTAGAAAATTCTCAGGACTTCTTATTTCATTAACAAACCATCCAAATAATAACCTCTGTTAAGAGGAGATATGACGATTGTAATATACATGACTGAATCAGACAGAAGTATCTGAGAACCATGAAATATGGGATAACTGAGGGGGTAAAAGTGTCCATTGTGAGTTCAGTTCCACCTTCACTACTTATTCATTAGGTGACCATGGGCAGGTTACTTAACCGCCTTGTGCCTCAGTTTCCTCATCTGCAAAATAGGGGTGGTGAAAGTACCAAAACTTACCTCATAAGTTTGTTCTGAGGATTAAATGAGCTAACTTACGTACTATATTTCCAACGTAGCCTGACTTATAAGTACCATATTTATGTTTGGTTTGTTTTTCAACAGTTTTATCATCATCATCAACTCTAGATATCCATTTGGAATTCACTCTTTGCGGTTCATCCATAAAAAGGTTGATAGGTCATGATTGTAAGTAGATTAAGCTTCTTAAAGTGAAGTCCGTAGTAGTTCCCCTTGGAGCACTTAACTGGATTAGACTGCTTTCTATGGTCTTAAAATACATACTAAAGCCAAAGAAATACTAGTTTTGTAAACCCTTAGATGACACACCCATACAGCTGGTACCACAAATGATGTCACATTTCAGGAAGATCAGCTAATATATTCCATGGAATCAAAGGTACTTCTCAGGATGAAATGTTTTACTTCTGGTTCCCAGGCTGGTCTTTGATTCAGACCCAAATTAGAGAAAAACCTAGCCTTTCAAATAGGTCTTTGCTGAACCAATTTTGACAGCACGTAATTCACCAAAGTTATTTATTACCACATTTAGTAATTTTGGTGAAATTTCTCATTTCTCAAAACAAGTTTTGCTTACACCCTTTCCAAAGAATGTTATTGGTATGTGGGTAGGTTGTCTAGGGCCAGCCTCTTATCTAGAGACCAGATTCAAAAAGTCTGAGTTCAGCGAAGTGACTTACTTAGACTGCATGCTTTTGTTTTGTTTTGTTTAATAAGCATGTATGAGTCTTGCTAAAACACAGTGCTACCCCCATCTAAGAACAATGCCGCACACATCATTTCCTGAAATAATGGAGTTGGAAGGCAATTATCTACTCACAAAACAGGCTGAAACAACAGTTCCTGATATTCTTCTCAAATACTTTAACTTCCCAAGGAATCCGGAAAAAATAATTCCATGAGCCCATGTTGTGAATGAAGGTATGACATTTCAGTTTCCTTCACTGGAATCCAGTGACCAGCAGTAATGAATTAGTACCACTTGGCGTTACTAAGAGGGGCTCTGGCTGGGTAAGTTGTTTGTCTTTGCTTTGGGAACACTGTACTGCCTTATAGCCTCTGGTGAGATGATGGCCTTGGGTCCTTTTTTGTCCATTTCTGGGAACCTTCCCAGAGATTACCTGCGGCCTTTGGAACTATAGTTATTTACGACATTGTTTTCCTTTTACTCCTGAAGAGAATTTGGGACTTCTGTTTCAGGCTTTCCAATAAGAAACATACACTGGCTAGAGAGAATGAATATCCATTTCATCAAAACATGTTTTTGAGTAGCGTGAGAGCTTTTTGAACCCCGTGGGTCCTTTGTCTTCAATGCGGGTTGGTAGATATTCATAATAAGAGCTGCCTTCTCTGTGATCCTTCACAATCTGGCCATCACCGAGGTAGCCTAATCATGTTCGTGGCAAACAATAGAAATTAACATTTCTAATATTTAGACACTACCTTCTGGAAATCTCATCTGAAGGACAGTGGCACGATAAATTACTTCATTACTTCATAGCTTCATATTACGGGTTTTCTTCTTTGTGTCCAGAGAAAAAATTGGGGACAGTCATTTGGACTTGAAGCCTATACTATGCCAACTCTAAAGCTATTTGGAAACTTCCATAGGATTGCCTGTTTGAAATGTCATCTGAATATTGGACTTTGTGTTGACATATCCTCCCTATGAAATAAGAGGTATAATGTATTGTGTGTAAGTGTCACAGGGAGTAACATTTAACAGAATGAAGAGAAACTTGAGACACTTCATTACGTCAGGAGGTTGCATAAACTGCGTCCAAAAGTTTTTCACAGTCGGGTAGACTATTTTCAGCCTGCCTTGTTTAGGTATTCATAAATCTTTTCCCTGTCTGGAAGCATAGATACTGATTCAATGCCTTTTCATTAGGATACATCAGAATCAAATTGTTTGACATGCTCTCTGGTGAAATTTGTAACTTTCAGAAGTGCAGTGTGAAATTTGCATTTAAAATTGTTCGTTTCTGATTTGTATTAGACATAGACCATTTCTTCAGAAATAGCGGAAATAGCTATATTGAGGTTTCCTTCCTTTAAGATATCTTTCCATTTAGCCCGGCCCTCACTTGGCTGACCTGTGTGGTTGGCAACCTTCATCTAGCTCCTTCTAATGGCCGTTATGTCCACATTAGAGAATTCCTTACCGCTTGACGTTGTCTTCTTTTGATTCCTGTTGACCCTTCTTAAGCCAAGAGGCCCAAATTGAGAAACTGTAGATGGAGATGGTCAATGTTTTAAAGAGGTAATGGATGAAATTAAGAAGATCTAAAGAAGAGTCCATGACAAAAGCTGAAAGCAAAAGTAGGGCCTGTGCCGTTACGCAGCACTGGATGGAAAGTAGGCCACGTACGGTCCCAGGATTGTGGATAAAGCCGTCTCTCTGGGTGGAAGCGGGCCAGGCATGAGGTTTGGTACTTGTTCCTTCTGTGGAGTGTGTCGGGGCCAGGTTCTGGTGGTCTTAGGTCTAATTTAAGAACTCAGAGAGAATGAGCTGTGTTTGGATCCTTAAGTCAGTTGCCTCTGTTGTTTGGCTGTGGTTTCTATCAGTGGAATCATTTTTTTGGCTTCTCATTTTGGCTCACTCCCAGGATTGGCTTAACACAATAGTTAGCCAATTCTACAAATTCCAGTTATTTTAATAGTCTTTATAATTACCTCAGAGGGAAATCACCAGCTATGAATAATTAACACATCTGTGAAGCACTTAAATCCTAATTGCAGCCATACATATTTAAGGTTGGGTGCTATTAATGTTTTCTAGTATCAATGTTATTTCCCTGGTAATATAGCAATTTGGAAGACATAGTTGGTTTTTTAATAACAAGAGTTTGTTAGCCTCGACATCACAGGCTGTAAGCAAAGAGAGAGTTTGTTCCTCATTTTCTACTCATTGTTACCCAAGCTGGATAAATGATAAATCACGAATCTTTTTTTTCATAATGCCTTTTCTAATATAGAAAGCTCTTGTTCTAGGGATACGTGGGTCATTCAGTCAGTTAAGTGTCCAACTCTTGGTTTCAGCTCAGGTCATGATCTCATGGTTTGTGAGTATGAGCTCCATGTTGGACTCTGCGAGGCTCTGTGCTGACAGTGCATAGCCTGCTTAGGATTCTCCCTCTTCCTCTCTCTTTGCCCCTCCCCACCTCACACACACTCTCTCTCTCTTTCTTTCTCTCTTTCAAAATATATAAAGTTAAAAAAATGAACTTGTTCTAAAACAATTGTTTTTAATTTTTTTTTTAACATTTATTTATTTTTGAGAGAGAAAGAGAGAATGTGTGTGTGTGTGTGTGTGTGTGTGTGTGTGTGTGTGTGTGTAAGCCAAGAAGGGGCAGAGAGAGAGGGAGACACAGAATCCAAGCAGGCTCCAGGCTCTGAGCTGTCAGCACAGAGCCTGACATGGGGCTCAAACCCACAAACCATGAGATCATGACCTGAGCCGAAGTCCAGCACTTAACCAAGCCCGGCACTTAACTAACTGAGCCACCCAGGTGCCCCAAAAATGTACTTTTTCTAAAGCAAGATCTATCTTAGACCATATCCAGGAGGCTATAATGCTAATCCAGCCAACATTTATCTAGTTCTTACCACGTATTTTGCAAAATACAGGGGATGTGAACAGAATAATATGTAGCTACTGCCTACAAAATATTTTAGGTGGAGATGAAAAGTCTAACCTAAAGGAAATAGTTGGAACACAATTTAAAACTAAATATTAGAACTCCTGGATTGTACAGGAGGAAGAGATCATTGTAGGCTGAAGTGGTTCATTCTTTCTTCCAAGGAGGCTTCATGAAAGAGACAGAATGTGAAAGATGAGTGGAATATAATTGAACAGAAAAGAAAGGAGAAATATTTATAGAGCCTCTTGAATGCCAGATTCTGTGACAGTAGCTTCATATACAGAATCTCATGAATCCAGTAGAGTGGATATTTATATCCCTGTTTATACAAGAGAGTCTTAAGGATTGGACAGATTAAGTAGCTAACTCAAGCTCAAATATCCAGTGAGTTGCTAATCAGTAATGGTTAAGGTCATTGGCTCTGAGTTGCAGGCAGTTTGGGATTTGAATCCCAGCTCCTCTGCTGACTGGCTGTGCTTAGTTTCCTTCTGCCCCAGTTTTTTCACCTACAAACTGGCGGGAGATAATAACAGCTGCCTCATAGGTTTAACGTGATGGATAACTATTTAATGAGACAAAGAATTTAGCCATTTCTGATGTACTGTAAGCAATCAATAAATGTTTAAAAATATAGAGAGAGAGAAAGTTTGAGATTCTCACCTCCATCTTGTCTGACCCCGAAGACTACACTCTTCATATTAGATCACCTTGCAAAGGGAGCAGGTAGAAAATCCCACACAGAGTAAGACCAAACATTTTGTCTGCTAAAGAAAAGTCAAGTCCTGTGGCACCTAGGTGGCTGAGTCAGTGGAGCGACCGACTTCACGGCTTGTGAGTTCGAGCCCCGCATTGGTCTCTGTGCTGACAGCTCGGAGCCTGGAGCCTGCTTCGGATTCTGTGTCTCCCTCTCTCTCTGCCCCTTCCCCACTCACACTCTGTCTCTCTCTGTCTCTCAAAAATGAATAAACATTAAAATTTTAAAGAAAAAAAAGTCAAGTCCTCTTCATGCCTGAAGTAGGGTTGGATTGATGAAATCATGAAAAGCGCGAGGGCCTTAGGAGCTAGATGCCATAGGGACCAGAAAAGCCAGCTGGTTTATGAATGGGAGAGCAGCATGGGAAAGTGTTGCTCTAAACAGTGTAGGCGGAGGGCGGGGGGTGTTGGAAGTCCTCTTGGGGAGCTGCCCCATAAAGCGTGAGGTGATGTGGTGCTGCTCTGGGGGAAGCAACGGGACGTCCAAAGAAAGGACACCCAAGGGAGATGCTGGTCCTGGTGACATGACCTCTCTCAGCTGACAGCACGGCCCCTGGGCTCTCAGTGCTGCCCTTGCCGCCTGCAGTCCCCACGCATTACTGGTGCCACCCTGCTGTGGGTTCTCTGCTCCAGACCTTAAAACCTCCAGAGCCTCGGTCAACTTGCTCTAAAAATAATCCTGTCTTGAGTAAAAAAGAAAAACCAATAATGTTTTCTGCTAAATAAATCACAAAATAAACTGAACGAGATAGTCGACTACAGAGTCTCTCCCTAGTTTTTTGGCTGCAGCAAGCCTCACCTGCTGTTTTAATGCCTACCTAAAATTTGCTGAAGATTTGGTAAACTGAATCAGCACTTCTCAAACTGACTTCACATTTTCAATTTCATATCCCCTACTCCCCCGTTTTTTACAGCTCCCCCCCGCCCCCGCAAGGACTTATATGTCCAGTTTGAATATAATAATGCCCAATCTTTTTTCTTAGCAATATAGGTGAGTGGTTATATCAGCTAGGTCTTATAGGTAGCTACAAAGGTTAATCAAACAGATTAAAAAAACAAGTGGCATGTATTAGCTGAATGGCCCCTGCACGAATCCCTTGTGATTAAACTAAAAGCTATTATCTGTAGGTATTGCCGATAGAGGAGCCTGAGTCTGGCAAATGATTAATAACCATTATATGTTCAGCGAAGAGCTGGAATTAAAACATACAAGAATTGTAATAATAATAGTAATAATTAGATGATTAATTGGGAAAGGGTGTATGGTAATGATTAAGAACATGGAATTGGAACCAGGAAGCCAGGGGGTCAAGTCCTGGCCTTACTCGTCTCTAACCGAATAAACCTAGCACATTACTTTACCCAGAATCAGCCTCAGCTTCCTCATCTGGTGGCTACAAGGGCTAGGGGGAGTAATATTTGTGTACAATAATACCCAGCGCTTTAGAAATGCTGAGTAAATTCTTTTGTTGTTTGTTTTGTTTTTTGCCCAGTAAATGTTAGTACTTAATCACACATTATACCTTCTAGAAAAAACTTGCCCACCTATATATTTGCTTTGAACCCGTCGGTCCTGTGAAGTAGGCAGGAAATGTGTTACTATTCCCATGTGATGTCAAGAACTGAAGTTCGAAGAGAGGTTAAATAACTTAACTAAAGTTAATTAATGGCAAATCCAGGACTCAAAATCCGGTGCTGTCTCCTCTGGGCTTTACAGCCACATGTATTAGAAAAGAGACCAGTGCTAAGGAGTCCTGGCTTTCGTGAATTCAAGAGCCAGTCCCTGATCACGGTAACTTCCAAGTGCCAGTTCGCAATGATAGTACGTGACAGAGTTTTGCTGTACGCACCATTTGGATGCTTGGGCCAGATGACTGAAATGAGAAAATGAGGGTCAGTATAGGGAATTTTAAACAGTTAAATGTATTCAATTTAAAGAACTCTGCCTTTCACTCTGAAGTTTGTATCTTTCCTTTTTTTTTCACATTTTATTTATTTATTTTTATTTTTTATATGAATTTTATTGTCAAATTGGTTTCCATACAACACCCAGTGCTCATCCCAAAAGGTGCCCTCCTCAATACCCATCACCCACCCTCTCCTCCCTCCCACCCCCCATCAACCCTTAGTTTGTTCTCAGTTCTCAACAGTCTCTTATGCTTTGGCTCTCTCCCACTCTAACCTCTTTTTTTTTTTTTTTTTCCTTCCCCTCCCCCATGGGTTCCTGTTAAGTTTCTCAGGATCCACATAAGAGTGAAACCATATGGTATCTGTCTTTCTCTGTATGGCTTATTTCACTTAGCATCACACTCTCCAGTTCCATCCACGTTGCTACAAAAGGCCATATTTCATTTTTTCTCATTGCCACGTAGTACTCCATTGTGTATATAAACCACAATTTCTTTATCCATTCATCAGTTGATGGACATTTAGGCTCTTTCCATAATTTGGCTATTGTTGAGAGTGCTGCTATGAACGTTGGGGTACAAGTGCCCCTATGCATCAGTACTCCTGTATCCCTTGGATAAATTCCTAGCAGTGCTATTGCTGGGTCATAGGGTAGGTCTATTTTTAATTTTCTGAGGAACCTCCACACTGCTTTCCAGAGCGGCTGCACCAATTTGCATTCCCACCAACACTGCAAGAGGGTTCCCGTTTCTCCACATCCTCTCCAGCATCTATAGTCTCCTGATTTGTTCATTTTGGCCACTCTGACTGGCGTGAGGTGATACCTGAGTGTGGTTTTGATTTGTATTTCCCTGATAAGGAGCGACACTGAACATCTTTTCATGTGCCTGTTGGCTATCTGGATGTCTTCTTTAGAGAAGTGTCTATTCATGTTTTCTGCCCATTTCTTCACTGGGTTATTTGTTTTTCGGGTGCGGAGTTTGGTGAGCTCTTTATAGATTTTGGATACTAGCCCTTTGTCCGATACGTCATTTGCAAATATCTTTTCCCATTCCGTTGGTTGCCTTTTAGTTTTGTTGGTTGTTTCCTTTGCTGTGCAGAAGCTTTTTATCTTCATAAGGTCCCAGTAATTCACTTTTGCTTTTAATTCCCTTGCCTTTGGGGATGTGTCGAGTAAGAGATTGCTACGGCTGAGGTCAGAGAGGTCTTTTCCTGCTTTCTCCTCTAAGGTTTTGATGGTTTCCTGTCTCACATTCAGGTCCTTTATCCATTTTGAGTTTATTTTTGTGAATGGTGTGAGAAAGTGGTCTAGTTTCAACCTTCTGCATGTTGCTGTCCAGTTCTCCCAGCACCATTTGTTAAAGAGACTGTCTTTTTTCCATTGGATGTTCTTTCCTGCTTTGTCAAAGATGAGTTGGCCATACGTTTGTGGGTCTAGTTCTGGGGTTTCTATTCTATTCCATTGGTCTATGTGTCTGTTTTTGTGCCAATACCATGCTGTCTTGATGATTATAGCTTTGTAGTAGAGGCTAAAGTCTGGGATTGTGATGCCTGCTGCTTTGGTCTTCTTCTTCAAAATTACTTTGGCTATTCGGGGCCTTTTGTGGTTCTATATGAATTTTAGGATTGCTTGTTCTAGTTTCGAGAAGAATGCTGGTGCAATTTTGATTGGGATTGCATTGAATGTGTAGATAGCTTTGGGTAGTACTGACATTTTGACAATATTTATTCTTCCAATCCATGAGCAGGGAATGTCTTTCCATTTCTTTAAATCTTCTTCAATTACCTTCATAAGCTTTCTATAGTTTTCAGCATACAGATCCTTTACATCTTTGGTTAGATTGATTCCTAGGTATTTTATGCTTCTTGGTGCAATTGTGAATGGGATCAGTTTCTTTATTTGTCTTTCTGTTGCTTCATTGTTAGTGTATAAGAATGCAACTGATTTCTGTACATTGATTTTGTATCCTGCAACTTTGCTGAATTCATGGATCAGTTCTAGCAGACTTTTGGTGGAGTCTATCGGATTTTCCATGTATAATATCATGTCATCTGCAAAAAGCGAAAGCTTGACTTCATCTTTGCCAATTTTGATGCCTTTGATTTCCTTTTGTTGTCTGATTGCTGATGCTAGAACTTCCAGCACTATGTTAAACAACAGCGGTGAGAGTGGGCATCCCTGTCGTGTTCCTGATCTCAGGGAAAAAGTTCTCAGTTTTTCCCCGTTGAAGATGATGTTAGCTGTGGGCTTTCGTATCTTTCCTACTTTTTGATGTTAAGATATTCTTATGATGGCAGAACAGAAGTTATTATTATTTTCTTGTTGTTGTTGTTGTCGTTGTTAACATCTCTGCATGATGTCCTAGAACTTGGGCAAAACCACACTGGGCCACAAGTTTTGTTTTTGAAATTTTTTCTAACCCCAAATTTGAGAACCAATTCTAGCTCTAGCATGATTTCATTATTTTATGTAATGATAATTTGAAGTTTACAATGGTAGTTGATCTACATTCGGCCATGAAATCAGGCACTTGGGTTTGTGTACAGTTTTACTTTTATCTCTTTCCCTTTTTTATTATCTAGGTTACTTATTCTTAGCCTTTTGGGCTGAAGTAGGTCATTTGGGGGATCTAATGAAAACTACGGACTCCCCTCTCTGCCTCCACCCCTAAAAAGCACATGCATAAACAGTTATTGGTACAAATTGAGCTGTTCACAAACTTGGTGGTACTGGAACCCAGGAACCTCTAGGTGGCTCTAGTTGTTCGTCCATGTAACCCGTTTTGTTTGTTTTCATCTTGTTTTTCTCTATGGAATATTAGGGCTTACACAGGTGAGACTGGTTTTACAGGAGTAGAAGGCTCAGTGTCAGGACTCAGTGTTTATTTGAGGTTCCTTACACCGTGTGTGGTTTTTCAGGTAGAGCTAGCATTCGATGGAAGATTGCAGGAAACAAGGACTCTTAGGTATGGTTGGTGACAGTATAAATTAATGTAACATCTTTGGAGGGCAATCTGGAAATATCTACCAACATTTAAAATACATATACTTATATTTGTATGTTAAGGCATAAAGGGGCGCCTGGGATGCTTAATGCATCCAACTTCAGCTCAGGTCATGATCTCATGATTTGTGAGATCAAACCCCACATCAGGCTCTCTGCTGTCAGCACAGAGCCCGCTTCGGATCCTCTGTCCCCCTCTCTCTCTGCCCATCCCATGCCTGTTTGTACGCACTCTCTCAAAAATAAATATTTTTTTAAAAAAAGGCATGTATACAAAGATCTTTGTTGGGGCTTTTCATATATGAGCGAGCTAATGAAAACATGTAAATATCCATCAGTTAGGAACTAGTTAAATAAATTAGGTATATTCAAATTAGTACACTATGCAGCCATGAGAAAGGGTGACTCTAAGATATGTGAAAATGCATTTTAAAATAAGGAAATGCACACATCCGTGGGTTTGGATACTCCTGCATATTTGGATATTTCTGGATATTTCAGCCGTTGGTAATAATACTGCCTTTAGAAGTGGGGACTGGGAAGCCAAGGGTCTCCAATGGGAAAGATATTTGCTTTTTTAATTTACTGTAGTGCCTAAATGATTTTAATCAGGTCCCTGTATGACTCATCCAGTTTTTTTAAAAACTAGCTTAAAGAAAGGAATTAATTTTTTTAACTTCCTATGCAATACGAGAAAAAGAGATCAGAGTATATTTAGCTTAAATGGCCTCAGTGAAAAGGATTGGTACAAGAAAACAGGCTTTTCTCTTTGCCTCCTTCTCTAATGTGAGAACAGGGGGGTACCTGGTATCATTACGAGCTGGTAAATGAATAAATCAAAGGAAATAGCTGTTCACACAGCATGTGGCCAGGGTAAGGAATTTACCACCACAGGCAGTCATAGAGTCAAATTTTGTGGCTGGATCTTTTTTTTTTTTTTGGAAGTCTGGTCACCTATGTCCAGTCATAACATTAGTAGTTATGCAAGAAAAGATAAGGATAATCAAATCTGATGGTGCAGGATGCAAGCCGATCATTGCAAAGGAAGGAATTTCTCCCCCAACCTCCCTTCTTTTCTGGCTTCTTCCAATGCCTCCAAATAACATTACACAATTAGCTAGGTTCACTTTGAAGAATTAACAGTACTTCCTCTGACTCATTAGGTATTATCCATGGCTGGCCAAGGGAAGGATTCCAGACCTGACAGGGCAGCAGAGCTCATAACTCTTTTTTCTTTTCTTCTTCTTTTTTTTTTTTTTTTTTTGCACCCTGAGCAATGTCCTCTCGAGCTCAGAGTTAAACGTTTTGGCAGGCCAGCTCTCCCACTGCTGTGCTGCTCCGGCCATTCCCAGGAAAGAACATGTTCAAAGGGAAATAATGGGTTTCAGTTCTTCTCCTGTGGAGCTGGCAATCTCGTAGAAACAACAAACGCTAGATTATTGAGGGAGGGACTGAATAGATATTCAGGAAATAATTCATGCTTTTTTCTCTGTCTCTTTCCTTCTTTGGCTACAACTAGTAATGAATCCCTCCACCAGGGGGTAGACAGAAGACATAAACTAGCACTTACCAAGCTCATTTAGCCCCAGTTACAGGTCTGACATTGTTATTGGTCTCATTTATCCACATGACTCAAGAAATACTGCACCTATCCATGTGCCTCTGTTTTATGTCTGAAGATTAAGAGTAGAATGTATCTAATTGTCTTGGATCGGAGCAAGTAAATGGAGTGTAGAAAAGCATACTGTGTCAACGTGAGCAAGATAAGTTGCACTTAACAAAATCCACTGCAGAATGACTCCATTCTGTCCCTCTCATGTGATCAGGTCAAGGGCAAACTTTTAAGTGTCTAATCACATGAATAAGAGTCCCCTCTTGTTCTAAGCATTTTCTCTAATATTATGGAATCCAGTAGTAGGCAGACAGGGTATTTGTTAAATGCGCAGGATGAATGTGCATCCTTATTTCAGTGCTTTGTTTTGAAGGGCCTTTTCTATCAACCAGCAGCTGGATGACACAGAGACCCCAGGCCCATCTGGTAGCTGGACCCAGGGACACGGCATTGTGCATATCCCAGAGACATAATTCAGACACTTGGTCGTCCAAACACCCAAAACCAGGAGAAAGTTTGTCTCTATCATTATTGCTTGACTTAATTACATTCTACAAAGTTCAACCGGAAAAAAAAATCTCTCATTACATTTAATTACAATTCCTTGTTTAGCTATCCAAACCCATTGGCACCTTCAACCTTTTTAAGGAAACCCATTCCATTTACTTTTTGTGGTGATGGAAATGCTCTGGATCTGCGCTGTCCAATGTGGTAGCCATGAGCTGTGCATGACTATTGAGCACTTAGGATGTGGCTAGTGGGACTGAGGAACTGAACATTTAATATAATTTGATTTTAAAGATTTTGTTTTTAAGTAACCTAAACACTCCACGTGGGACTCGAACCCATGATCCCCAAAATCAAGAGTCACACGTTCCACTAACTGAGCCAGCCAGGCACCCCTAACACGATTTGATTTTAATTAACTTGTAATCAAAAACACCACCGGAACCTCGGGATTCCTTGCATCCCCACTCCAATTTGACATTAGCATCCCAGCAAGTGACATAGCCATTTTCTTCTTTCCTGGGCAGAGCGTTGGCTCCCTTTTTTTTTTTTTTTTTTTGTCATTAAGATTAAAAAGCACTACTGAAATATTATTTTGCTGTGTTCACACAGTCTTAGCAAAAGTGATACAGTCGTGTAGCTGCGTAAAGGCTACGACAGTTGTTACTTAGACTCTGCTGTGAGGCCTGCCCTTATACCTAATACCCGAGTGGCCACATCAGTGAACAACCATAGCGAGGCCTCTTTTTCTAAATGGAGTAACCTTGACTGAAAATCTAGGAATCTAATGTTTGCATAACCAAGAGCAACATGGGGTACTAGGAAATTCCACCAGTAAGCCAAGCAACTTCTTGGCAGCAGGGACCATGCCTTTTATCTGTTTCCTTAGTTCCTAGCATAAATTATAACATTGAAGAAGTCTCAGGAAAGCACCCACCACTCTAGCAGGTATATTTATTAGCAGATATGTTATGGAAACATGCAGTACAATGAATAAGAATTAGGCAACAGCTAATATAAAGACACGGCAAACGCATCGATGACTCATTTGAGTTCTGTACCGAATAAATGGTATCCTACATTTATAAAATCTATGAGTCCAGAAAAAAATTTCCATTTTCCACTACATTTTTACTTCTGTTTGGATTTAATTTTTATGAGGGGCTCTACCCCTTCCTGGCCATTCCTTTCCATCTCGACTTGCTTTCTACCATTGCACTGACAGACGTGATATAGTCAGCTGCTTCCCCCTCCTCACCCCTGCCCAATTTTACCGTCACTACAGTCAGGGGTATGAAATTACTTTGTAAACTAAAGCGCAGGGTCATTCCTTTTGCAGATAACAAAACAAGAGCCTCGCTTTTCTACTTTGAGATGCTTTCACAGGATCACCTCCACTTTTCCTAGTCCCCTGTCTGCTTTCTTCATTGTTCTCATCAAAACAATCGATCAGTTTCTTTCCCTGATTAACTCATTCCTGCCTTAAGCCCTTTTTGTTTCGAGTTGTATCTAATGACTTATATGTCTTACCATCTCAAGTGCTCTGGCCTCATTCCCTTCTTGGTATCAAATCCTTGAAATCCTAACTCACACATAGAAGTTTTCTCAAACAGCAAAACCAGTGTGTTATGGAAGAAAGAACTCAGCGGCTCCAAGAAGTGTGATTAACTGATTTAAGAATCAGTCTCTTGTGTCACTAGCTGAGTGTATGATCAACTATACTTTGATTTTTTTTTAAATGTAAAAATAAATACAATAAAATGAAAAATGATGTTTAAAAATATAGAAAGGTTTTTTTTTAGAATCTCAGCAACAATCAGGAGGGGTATAAATGAAATTACTCCAAGGTCCCTTGCATTTAGAAGTAAAAGTGTTAATGATATTAGCTATTAAAAAAATGCTATTTATTTATTTTTAATGTCATCTCTACCCCCAACATGGGGCTCGAACTCACAACCCCAAGATCAAGAGTCACATGCTCGACCAACGAAGCCAGCCAGGTGCCCTGATACTAGCTTTTGATATTGCATAACACATGTTGTAATCACTCCTATTAAAAGAATAGTAAAAGATTGAAAACCGCCAAGTTAATGGAAGAAAATTAACTTAAAATATTGTGTCAATTCTAAAGAAGGCAAAAAACAAGATGGGGAAAAGAGGACCTACCACAGGCAAGACCAGCATAAAGCTGATAGGAAGAGGGCAGATTTCAAAACAAAGGTATATGAAGATATACCCTGAATGTAAACAGTGAAAAAATGCTTTACTTAAAATATAAACATTGAGGGGCGCCTGGGTGGCTCGGTCGGTCAGTTGAGTGTCCGACTCTTGATTTTGGCCCAGGTCGTGATCTCACAGTTGTGAGTTCAAGTCCCACGTCAGGCTCCGTGCTGACAGTGCAGAGCCTGCTTGGGATTCTCTCTCTCTCTCTCTCTCTCTCTCTGTCCCCTGCCTCCACCTCGCTCACTCTCTCACTGTCTCCCTTTCTCTCTCTAAATAAATAAACATCTTTTAAAAATCAAGACACAAACCAGTGATTATGTTTATTCAAAATAGGCCTTATTATTTACTGAACTCTGGGCTAAATGCTAGAATTGGAAAGGTGGATCAGAGGCAGTGTCTGCTTTCCAGGAACTCAGAGGAGCTGTGGACCATGATTTACAGACAAATGGCTGTGACAGAGTAATGTGCTAAGTGCCATCAAGAATCAATACACAGAATAGGACCGGTCTTGCCTCATGGGATCAGGATTGATTTCCTAGGGAGTCAGCATGTGAATTGGGTCTTGACGTATGATTGGCCTCAGAACAAATGAAGAAGATGGCTAGGGATGTTCAGGTAGAAAATGTACGAACACGAGCAAAGTTTAAAAGTGCAGGCATGTCTGCTTCAGATTCTGTGTCTCCCTCTCTCTCTGCCCCTCCCCTGCTTGCACTCTGTCTCTCTCCCTCTCTCAAAAATAAACAAACATTCAAAAAAAAATGTTTTTAACTGCAGGCATGTTCACTCAACCACTAAAAAAAAAAAGGATCAGAAAAATCAATACTTATTAAGTTTTGCATTCGTACTAAAGACTGATAATAAAACAGAGAATGGTCTGCTGCCAGGAGGCATGAGTAAAAATAGAAATCGAAGGAGAAGGCTTCTTTGTTCATCTAAAACTCCATGCCTGGATCTTCGCTTCCATAGAGTGGATTTATTGTATATATTTGATAGTAGCCAAGCTCTGATAGGAGTAGATGTTGAAATTAAAAATCATGCATATCCTTTAGGGAAAATGTGAGAGCTTCTTTTTAATCTCTATTTACTTTTGAGAGAGAGAGACAGACGGACAGAGCACGAGTGGGGGAGGGGCAGAGAGAGTGGAGACACAGAATCTGAAGCAGGCTCCAGGCTCTGAGCATTCAGCACAGAGCCCGACGCGGGGCCCAACCTTGTGAACCGCGAGATCATGACCTGAGCCAAAGTTGGACCCAGGTGCCCCAACGTGAGTGCTTCTGTGAGTCGTTCACACTCTGCTCTCCAGATGCTGATAATGCTTCCTGGCGCACAGCGAGAAATGTGTCTGCTCCACGGGTGTGGGGTCTTCTGTCTGCTCACGCTTGCAAGCCAGCGCATACCCTGGACCATTTTCTAAGCGGGCAGGCAGCTCTTCACTGAATGGCCATTTTGAAGACACACTGAGGTCCAGGCTTTGTGTGCACGTCTGCTGTGCACTTAACACGGCACCCCACAGCCATCTCCGGATGAGTCTGTCTCTCATGTTCATGTTGTCCCCTTCGCCAGACACAGGGGCAGGCCCCCCGTGGGTGCTGAGCAAATGTTTGCTGCAATCACTTTAAAAAAAAAAGCCTGGGGCGCCTGGGTGGCGCAGTCGGTTAAGCGTCTGACTTCAGCCAGGTCACGATCTCGCGGTCCGTGAGTTCGAGCCCCGCGTCAGGCTCTGGGCTGATGGCTCGGAGCCTGGAGCCTGTTTCCGATTCTGTGTCTCCCTCTCTCTCTCTGCCCCTCCTCCGTTCATGCTCTGTCTCTCTCTGCCCCAAAAATAAATAAACGTTGAAAAAAAATTAAAAAAAAAAAAAAAAAAGCCTAGGTGGTGAGTGGCCGTAATAGTGAAGTTGTGGCATCAGGAATGCGTCTCGACAGCCCCATTAGGGTGCGGACCGAAAAGGCGAGCATCTATCATGCCAAAGAAGACACTTCTGAGTGTGAAAAAAGGTGCTATTCATACATATGCCAGGGAAAACCCAGGATTTTCTGGAGGAAACCGGGAGATACGGTCACCCTCTTATGACTGTCTCCCCACAGGATTATTGCAAAATGGCCCTGTGTCACCCCAGGGAGGGTGATCCTAATCCCAGGTGACCTTGGAAAGTCATACAAAGCACCACTCTTGTCCATTCTAGATCTCTGAGAGGAAGGTGGTCCCAGGACTGGAGCGGGCTTCCCCCACCCCGACCCCTACCGTGTTTCCTCAACAACCCCAATTGTGACCCACCACATTTTTAAGGTTGAGGTCTCATCCATGCAGGCCTTCCGGGTTCCTGCTAACTTGCCAAAGCCTGGTGCTTGGCCCACACGTGGCCCATGCCAGATGCTGAGAGGTACTTGGTTCCCATGCTGTGTTTGCCGGGAAGACATGGTGTGACAGGTGTGATTCGCTCTTCTCCTGCCCTGTGCTCCTGCCGCAGACATAGAACCTTCCCCAGAGCAAGGTCCCCATTGCTCTGTCCCCCCTCTCTGTCTACATTAGGTGAAAGCTCACAGTGTTGATCTCACTGCACGCGCTGCCGAGGCCACAGTCAGGGTGGTATTGCTGACGGCAGGGGAAGAAGTTCAGGAGACAAGAAATGTCTCGGTAGACCGAGTCTGACAACGGGCGAGATGAATGGCGAAGATAGACGTTTGCAATTAAAAGCACCCCCAGCACCAAAAAATAGTTTCCATGCTATGTAAGAAGTACGTAAACATTACAGCCGATTAACATTTGATAAACTCTTAACTTCCCCATTTCTCTGATAGGAAGGCTGTGAAGTGAGATAAAGCAGACGCGCGCCGCCCGAGGACAAACATCTCGGCATCCCATAAGCCTTGAAATGTTTCTTTTTTTGTTTTCAAGACTGGTTGCTATTTCCTGCGCGACTCTTGTTTATTAGCGCGTTGACTCATCTAGAGTCAAGTGCCCCGTTTGCACACCAGGGAGATGGGGCTTGCACGTGTGCTAAGCGGAGTCGCAGGAGGAGATAACAGCCAGCGACAACAATGGTCTTCCTCCGTCCCCGCCGGCCAACAGGGCTTTTGGCACAGTGGGCTGAGAATAACTTATCATCGGTGCCCCAAAAAGCTCTAAAGTTCTGGAAGCCCAGAGTGGTTGTTTGCCAGACAGAGATAACAGGCAGGATACGGCCGAGAGCCAGACGCGCTCGGGAAGTCAGGGCTACACCTGGCAGAGCTTGCAAAGGAAAGGGGATGAAGCGGCCACTTAGCGCACGGTTTCCTGGTTGCCCCGTCCTGGCTGGCCACGCAAGCGAGATGTTCTTAAGTCAGCCCAGAGGACTGACTGTATGACGGGGCCGTGGAAAAAAAAAAAAAAAAACTTAATGGATTATGGTGCAGGGAAGAATTTCCATAGACGTGATTTAAAAAAAAAAAAAAAAATTATTGCAAGCAACTCATCCAGGAGAGAAAATCTGTTCCTTTTCAGTTGCTCTCATTAAAAAATAAGATTGTATGAAGTGAGGGTTTGGTTGTCTTATGAATTGTCGTCTCAACGGGTGCCACGTCCTACATTCTTTTTTTTTTTTTTTTTGAGTTTATTTATTTTGAGAGACAGAGACAGCATGAGCAGGGGAGGGGCAGAGAAAGAGGGAGACAGAGAATCCCAAGCAGGCTCCATGCTGTCAGTGCAGAGCCCAACGTGGGGCTCGAACTCATGAAATGGTGAGATCATGACCCGAGCCAAAATCAAGAGTTGGACACTTAACTGACTGAGCCACCCAGGTGCCCCCAACATGTCCTACATTCTTAAAGCATGGCTCTGATAACCTAGAGAGGCAGTTGAAGATGCCTCAGAGACCATATCTGCCTGCGCTGAGCTTTCCAGAGCATCTGAAACTAGTATTAAGTGCTCCACTCACCAAATGTGCCTTTAGATTCGGGACGATGCACACTGCTCCACAGGCTTCTTCCGCTCAAGTCATCAGATGCACCAGATAGCACGCTTACCAGTTTCCGCAATACATTTGTGATGAAAATTTCCTTCACTGTCTCATTGAAACTTTTAGGGTAACAACTAAGACATAAAGGAATGGTTGTTTTGGTAATAAGTTCAGTGCCATACTGTGAATCAAGCTACAAAGGGCTACGCTGCAGTGTATCAGTGCTAATAGCCATTATTAATTTGAGGGGAGGGGAGAGCAAAGAGTCTGAGTTGTGTTTCATCAGTTTTCAAAGCCCCAGAGCTGGTTCAGCAGTGACTCAAAGCAAATGGCGGAGTCTGCTGAGTTATTGGAATTTTGATACATAATCGATATTTACATGTGACTTAAGATTCCGTCATGAAAGCCCCCATGTCGATACTAAGTAACTTAATTACATTGTGTGTAAATACAGTATATTCTTTCCCCTCCTCCAACACCTACTCCTATTCTTAGTTGTTATAAACTCATCAGCAACATCTCCAGGAGTATTTCACAGGCATCTATCATGGTATTGTGCTAGATCGCCTGAAAAAAAAAAAAAAAATCCATCCGGATTTTACAGCACTCCATTCTTTTAATATATGGATAGGTTTGTTTTTATATGTTGGTTATTTAAATCCCCCAAAGAGAAGAAGCTCAGTAACAGCCATGTGTTGTTTTTTGTTTGTTTGTTTGTTTGTTTGTTTGTTTGTTTGTTTTGGCTGTGATACAACAGATTTTCAGTAAGACTTTGGCAAGTGAAGGCTATGTTTAGCTATCAATTGTTTAGGCATGAGCAAGGACCACACACTGCCGAGTTTTATCCTTAGTCTCTCGGTCTAATTAAGATTGTGATTGGCCATCTGATCTCAATAGTAGCTAATTTCTTACAGTGGGTGGCTCATTAATTTAATATAGATAACTCAAAGAAATTCTAAGGCCAGAAAGGCATAAATTTGACCTACCTATTAGGAAGGGATTTTAATGCCCAGAGCCCTAAAAATAGGATTATGAATTTTGTGCATTTGCCTCCCTTGGGCTGGCCATCTGGAGGGCAGGTGGGAAACGACACAGCGATCCAGAAGCCCTACGGTTGACTTCTGAATCATCTTCTCCATATAGAAAAACAGATCCTAATGGGAGAATAATACCTGGTCCTCTCCACAGAAGGCCTACAGTTTATATGTATATATGAGACAAAACTGATTTTGGTCAGTGTAGAGTGTATTGTGTTATTAGTGAAGAATTGTCTTCCAAAATTCAGTTAATGTGGAAAGTCAAATATTTTTTTCTTTGCAGAATGTACTATGAACAGTTATGCTTTGGGACAATAATATTTGAGAACAGAAAAGTGATTAAGGAAAAAAGTGATTACATTGAACACATTTAGGGCAAATCATCTGTTAAAGAGGAGCAAAAGCACTCTTAATTACTATATCATATTTTCTCAAATCTAAGGTGCACTTTATTATTATTACCTGTTACCATTACTGCAGTGGACAGATCATTTCTTACAGTGCATATCTGTATTTAATGTGGTAGTGTTACATTCCTTCCCCACCACCCCCAAAGTCTATCATTAACTCATCATCTTAAAAATCAGTAGCATTGTGGTGCCTGGGTGGCTCAGTCGGTTAAGTGTCTGACTCTTGATCTTGGCTCAGGTTGTGATCTCGCGGTTCATGAGTTTCAGCCCCGCATCGGGCTCCGCGCTGAAAACACGGAGTCTGCTTGGGATTCTCTCTCTCCTTCTCTCTCTGCCCCTCCCCTGCTCATGCACACTCTCTCTCTCTCTCTCTCTCTCTCTCTCTCTCTCTCCCTCTTTCTCAAAATAAATAAGTACACTTAAAAAAATTCAATGGCATCTTAGAATTTTCTAGAAAATAAAGAAGCCAAGAATTAAGCAAAGATAAATTTTCCCACCTTTCTGCAGAGTCTAATTTTACATATTAAAGTTTAAAGATTAAGTATTTTCCTATCTAAGTGGATGTCCTTAAAAGAGTATCCCAAATGAGGGTGATCATTCTACTCTGTATTTCTTTGATGAAGTCATCATCCATCATAACACTTAGAATTTTTTAATTATTTTCAGTTAGTAACTAATAATAGTGGCAAACAGAATATAAAATTCATTCAAAATGTTTCCATTTGGAGCCAGGCCTCTAAAAATCCCTGTTTACCTTCCTTAGCGACTGTCCTATAATGCATGCATGCATAGTGCAGGCATTTATGCATGTAAATGCTTTGTTTCCACCCCAACTGGGTGTCCTATCACATAATTCCCACACCAGCTACCTGATTAGCATCATACTCCACAGTTTTCTCTCTCTCTCTTTTTTTTTTTTAATGTTTTTTTATTCATTTTTGAGAGATAGAGAAAGAGCGTGAGCAGGGCAGGGACAGAGAATGAGACAGAGAATCCAAAGCAGGCTCGAGGCTCTGAGCTATCAGCACAGGGCCTGACATGGGACCCGAACTCACAAACTGCGAGATCACGACCTGAGGCGAAGTTGGATGCTTAACTGACTGAACCACCCAGGCACCCCATCACACTCCACAGGTTTAAGGGCTCAGTCTTAGAAGACTTCCCTCACTTCAGACACCAGGTGAAAGCCCCATGACTTAAGGGTTCCCATGAGTCCCCCAGGTTCAATAACCCACTGGAGTAACTCCTAGAACTCAGGAAAGCACTATACTTATCACTATAGTTTTAGCATAATGGATACAAATCATGGCCAGCCAATTGGAAGACATGCTCAGTGCAAGGTCTGGGAGGGTCCAGAGCATCCCTACCAATCCTTGCGGCATCTAGGTGTACCACACATCAATGTGTACACCAATCAGGAAGGTCCACTGAGCCTGTGTCCAGAGTTTTTACTGGGGCTTCATTATGTAGGCATGATTGATTAAATCATGGGCTGCATGATTGAGCTCAGTCTCCTGGAGGTATGGCTGGTCCAAATTCCAACTCTCCAGATACATGGTTGGTCTTTCTGGGGACCAGTCCGCACCCTGAAGTTATGGGGTGGAGTGGGATGGGGGAGGGCACCTTGAGTCGTCTCATTACCGTTATCAGTGACACCACAGCACTCTGGAAATACCAAGGGTTTCTGAACCTCTGTGCCAGGAAAGGGGGACAAGGATCAGATGTATATTCTCGATTATACTACAGGGTATAATCCAGATTTTGTGTAAGGCTCTCCTTTGTGTCTCTAATTCTGACCTTTCTACTGGCTTACTCACAGGCCACTGCAAGTCATTGGAAGCTGCCTTGCTTCCATCTAGCTCAGCAAACTCAAAATCATGCTTATCTGCCAAATTAACTTGTCCCAAATTCCCTGTAATGGTTGATAGAAACCACTGTCCTCCTGGACGTGAAGACTCCAAATTTTAGATTCATCCTTGACTCTCTCTTGTGATTAAGATTTCCTGTAAATCTTTGTCTGATGACATTATTTAGATCACTTTTCCAACCTTGTTGAACCTAGGCCCCCTGATAGTGTGTTAAAAATCCAAACGCAAACAAAGCAAGTCAAATTCCACACACTTCACTTTGTCCTTTGTCCCATAGATTCTGATATGTCCCCTCTGGTTGAGAGTTTCTGGGCTGGATTATAGTCACATCACAAATATGACTTTAGACGTTTTCAACTCTTCCAAATCAAAGATCATCAATAATGTTTCAAGGGAACTTTCTCCCTGTGCCTTTGAACACACTGCCGGTAGATATCAATTGATGGTAATGCAATCACAGTAGAGGACTTTAACACTCCACTTCATTGATGGACTTCATCATCTACACAGAAAATGAATAAGGAAACAATGTCTTTGAATGACACATTGGGCCAGATGGACATAACAGACATACACAGAACATTCCATCTTGCAGAGCACTTTTTTGAATTTAAACAAGGGTAGGGCTGGCATGGGTAGCTCGAGAGTGGCCAGGAGGTTGCAACACAAACTAGTCTCATTTTTCCTTTTCTTCCCTCTTCCTTGTTATTCTATGTTATACATCCCACAAATGAAAATTTCCTGACCCACTTTTTCCCGGCATCCATTTGCTCATTTCATCCTTCATTTATTCGTTCATCCCGTGTCTCTTGAGCACCTCTAGGCCAGGCACTGTTCTAGTATCGGGACAGGGCAGTGTTCAATACCCAGCCCCCTGCCCTCTAGGAGACCCCAGTCTCACGGCAGGGGCAACAGGTAGGTAAACAGAGATACAGGATAACTTCAGAGTGTGGTAAGTGCTATGAGAACAATATTAAAACAGGCTCAGATGATAGAGATTGATGGGGGGCAGTGTGTAGCTTAGGTTGGGTGTTCAGAGAAGGCCTTTCTGTAGGGGCAGCATTTGATCCCAAACCTGAAGGACCTAGATCTTGTCTCTTCACCCCTGTTATACCCTATGTAAAAGAGAGGGGAAGAGAGAATCCTAGGATAACACTGCACGGAAACCACGGTACATAGTAATTGAGAACACGGGGTCTATTTGGAGACAAACAGACTTGCCTTAGTCCTTAGATCACAAAGGACTCTTTGATCTTAACTCTGAAATTAGAGAAATTGGGCCCAAATTTGTTTAGCTTGAGCTTGCTCTTAGTTCCCATCTGAGAAACTCTGGGCTCAGATAGCCCTAGCATTCTTTCCTGGAAGCAGAGTGTGATAAAACCACACACTCAAGCTGCCGCGGCGTCCTACATTGCTTCCCTTAGTGTCCCCAAAAGAGCCTTGAGGGGTCCATATGGGTTTCCTACTAAAGCGAGAGCTCAGGAGTGAGCCACTCTGCTTCTGCTCTTTTAGATTCCGTAGCACTCTCCTTCTCTCTCCCACTCCCCGCTCCTCTCTCCATAAATAAACCTGCCTTCTGTTTATTTAGGGTGGTGAGCGAGTTTCTACTTTCACAGCACACAAGGTCACAGTCAGCCTAAGGGCCCTCCTTGAGGTATTCTGCATTCAGGAATCTTTAGGGGGGGCACACCTCTGGGGATTAATAGGAACAGGCAGGGCAGTGACAGTGAAATGTGAAGAATCTGGGGGGGGGGGGGGGGCTGGGCATCACCGTGCAGGCATACGGTGCTTTTTCCTGGATGACTGAATGCCTTATTATTAAGTCACACAGAGGGGGAAAAGTCGCTTTTGGACTGAAACCAAATACGGGAAATTTCAACACCAGAGGCGGCTTTCTCCGAGTATTTTATAAGGACCTCTGTTTCACACTTTGAGCCAATGTAATGTCAGGCTTACAGATATGCTTTTGTTGTAGCTCTTAATTGTAACTCATTTGAAATACAGGTACATCGCTTTGCAACTGCTTTAATGCATCAGGACAACACTATGTTTCATCCAAATTAATGTAACACTTTCAAACACTTTTTGTGGGGCACCTGGCCGACTTCAGCTCAGGTCATGATCTCACGGTTTGTGGGTTCAAGCCCCGCGTTGGACTCTGTACTGACAGCTCAGAGCCTGGAGCCTGCTTCGGAGTCTGTGTCTCCCTCTCTCTCTGCCCCTTCCCCACTCTCACTCTGTCTCTGTCTCTGTCTCTCAAAAACAAATAAACATTAAAACAAAAATAAAACACTTTTTGTACCTGTTTATGCCTCCAAGCTCAGGAATTTCATTCTGGTTTCCTATTCTTTTCCGTCTACCCAGCTCATTCTCACTCTGCTCCCACACCACACTGGACCTTCACTGTCTGGCCTGGCAGCGATTTCTCTCCCTGTCTCCTGGTCTCATTCCCTAAGAAACAGAAATGGAAACAAACAGAAATTAAAAGAGCTGCCATCTCCGAGGGATGAGCTGGGTTTCTTTTCAGGTGTTTTCCCTTCTATGTCCTGCTAAACTGATGGTTATACCCAGTGTGAATCCACAGAGAAGGAGAAAGTCAACAGAGGAAGTGAATCCAAATCAGAACACTATCCTGGCTGTACTGTAGCAGATTTTGTAAAGATTTCATTAAGGGGCGCCTGAGTGGCTCAGTCGGTTGAGGGTCTGACTTCAGCTCAGGTCACGATCTCGCGGTCCGTGAGTTCGAGCCCCGCGTCAGGTTCTGGGCTGATGGCTCAGGGCCTGGAGCCTGTTTCCGATTCTGTGTCTCCCTCTCTCTCTGCCCCTCCCCCATTCATGCTCTGTCTCTCTCTGTCTCAAAAATAAATAAACATTAAAAAAAATTTTTTTTAAAGATTTCATTAAATATCAGGCATAGCCTGCTCATGGATAATTAAATTAAAAGTTGCCTGTGGAGAGCATATTACATTTAAGAGAGTAAGTAGTATCGGTGCTAGAGGGAGAAACAAGCCAGCAGTCCCCAAGACCTCCCATCGACAGTGCCTTCAGCCCTCAAGAACCTGGAGGCCTCTCGGGTTCATTCGTTCCTGAAGCTCTGTCCCAGTACTGGCCAGCTCTGACTATTAGATAGTTCTTTCCTTTACTAAGCTGACATTTCTCTCTCCTCACTGGAAATAGTTCTGTGTCTGGTGGGGGGCACGCATACAAAAATAGGTCCAGTTTTTCTTTTGGGTGAAAACATCAGCCTGCCTTATCTCTAGGTTAAACACATTTGATTTAAGTGAATAATATTGATAATGTTCCTTCAAGTCCCCTCAACAGGCTGCTTTTTTTCCTGAATTCTTTCTGATTAGTCTCTATCCCTTTTATACTGACTGTTGTGTCCTAAACCTCTTCTTTTAGTGTTTTCTCACTGCACCTTTTTGGCCCCCTTTCCTCTGATAATACATTGGAGTGCTATCCACTAGCAGCTACCCCCACCCTTTACATTTGCTTTTAGAGATCTACTCCTTTTATTTAAAAAAAAAAAAACTACACATATTCCTAAAACCATAGATGATGTGAATAGGAATATATAGTCTTGGTGTGATTGGTAATTCATATGTATTTCTCTCTGGGTTTGGAATCCCCCAGGAAAGGCAGACCATTGGGAGAATCTGTCTTTCCAGACAGAACTCCTCCAAATGCCCCATGATACTGAAAATAGCATTTTGTATTTATATTGCATGCTATTTGGTAATAACCACTGTTCTAAAAGCTTTACGTGGGTATTCTCATATAATTTAATTCTCATAAATTCACAAGGTAGGTGCAGCTAAGGCTTAGGAGGATCACTGGCTTGCACAAGGCTCTGCAGGTTACATGTTAGAGCCAGGATTATAACCCACCTCCCACAGTGATATCCTGCGGCGACTTCTGTGGTCTTTGTCATAATGCCTCGTAGAAGTACTTGTTGTTTTCCTGATGATCAAGCTAACAGAAACCTAACTTTGTCTTCCAATGTTTCCCATCTTGACGGTTCATCTGAATGGCTTGAAGAAACTCCAAGTGTTCTTGAAGTTCCTGGATAACGATCCGTGCATTTGGCTCTTTTAGGACGTGCGTTTACTTCCTCATGCTTGTTCTCTTAACAAGGTTTGCAGTGCAGTTATCACAAACACATCAAAATTATGTAAATGTCTTTCCTACTAGATGAACTGTAATTGAATGACTGCTTTTTGTGTGTTTTTTATGTTTATTTATTATTTTTGAGAGAGAGAGAGAGAGAGCACAGTGGAGGGGTAGAGAAAGAGAGAGACAAAGGATTCCGAAGCTGGCTTGTCAGCACAGAGCCCGATGTGGGGCTTGAACTCACGAGCTGTGAGATCATGACCTAAAGTCAGACACTTAACCCACTGAGCCACCCAGGTGCCCCACTTTTTGTGTGTGTGTTTTTTAAATAAGCTATTGAGGTTCACTTTACATGCAATAAAACGTGTACACTTAACAGTTCAATGAGTATTGACAAATATATAAATCCATGTAATACCACCCTAATCGAGGTACAGAGCATTTCTGTTAATCCAGAAAGTTGCCTTGTGCCCCTTTTTGTAGCAGATCTTCCCTCCACCCACCCAAAGGCAACCAGTAATCTAATTTTATCACTAGATCTGATTCCTATCACTACACCATCACAAAGTAGAATCATACATACATAAATGGGATCTTCTATTTCTGGCTTCTTTCACTCAGCCTGATGTTTTTGAGACCACTTGTGCATTGTTCTATTCCTTTTTTTTGTGGAGTGGCATTTCATTAGATAAACATACCACAGTGTTTATCCACTCACTCAGTGACAGACATTGGAATTGTTTGTTTTGTGTCTAATATGAATAAAGCTGCTATAAATATAGACAAGTTTTTTGTCTACAATGTCGTTATCCTCTTGTAAAACCCTGGTTGCAAGTTAAGTGTACGTTTAACTCCGAAACGATTGTATCATTTTATATTCCCAGCAGCAGTGTATGAGGGTTTCAATTGTTCCACATCTTTGCCAACACTTGGTTTTGGTAGATTTTTTTTTTTTTAACTCTTAGCCTTTTTAGGAGGTGAGTAGTGGTATCTCTTTGTAGTTTTCAGTTGCATTTCTCAGATTCCTAAATGTGTTGATATCTTTTCTTGTTATTTTTGGCCATCTGGTTATTTCTGGTCATTTTTGGTTATTTTTGTACATCTCTTTTGGGAAGTATCTGTTTCTGTAGTTTTAGATCTTTGTGTTTTTTGGTGGGGTTTATCTCATTAGTAATAAGAGATCTTTATATATCCTAGATAGAAGTCCTTTGTCAGATTCATTTATTACATTATTTTCTCTTGGCTTGTGACTTGCCTTTGTGTCTTCTCAACAATGTACTTTAATTTTAATTTAATTTATTTTTGCATTAACAGTTTTATTTGAAATGACAAGCAAAGTCAGACTTTTAAAAACAAAACGAGTCTCATTTGACAGTCTTTTTTTTTTTTTTTTAAACAAATAGGATGCACTCTGCTGATTGGATTATATGGTGGGCATTTTCCATAAATTGAATGAACTTAATGTTTATTTATTTATTTATTTATTTATTTATTTATTTATTCATTTATTTATTTAGATAGACCGTGAGCAGTGGAGGGACACAGAGACAGGAAGACACAGAATCTGAAGCAGGCTTCAGGCTCTGAGCTGTCAGCATAGAGCTCAATGCAGGGCTTGAACCCAGTAACCACAAGATCATGACCTGAGTCAAAGTCAGACGCTTAACTGACTGAGCTAACCCAGTTGGTGAATTATTTATTCCATAAATTGAATGAACTTAAATCAGCAGCTCAAGAGGTTGTTTTTCCAGCTTTGAGATATAATTATCACATGATCTTATGTAAGTTTAAGGTGTACAAAATGTTGATTTAATACATTTATAAATTGTAAAATGATTATCATTGTAGTATCACCTCCATCCTGTCACATAGTAACCATTTTGGGGGGCAATGAGAACATTTAAGATCTACTGTCTTAGCAACTTTCAGGTATATGATAGGGTATTATTAGCTCTACTAACTACACTGTATATTAGATCTCTAAACTTGTTAATCTTATAACTGAAAGCTTGTACCCTTTGACCAACATCTCCCCATTTATGCCATCCCCACCCTTGATAACTGCCACTCTACTTTTTCTCCAACTTTGTCTTTTTTATATTCAATGTATACCTTATACCATATATATACCAATATATACCTTATACCAATGTATACCATATACAATGTGATACCTTACAGTATTTGTCTCTTTCTGACATATTTCACTTGGCATAATGCCCTCAAGTTCCATCCAAATTGTTGCAAACTGCAGGATTTCCTTCCTTCTCATGGCTGAATAATATTTCATTGTATATATACATATAGACTATATCTTCTGTTAAGGTACTTAACATCTGTTGATTGGTACTTAGGTTGTTTCCATATCTTGGCTATTGTGAGTAATGTTACAATAAACATGGGGGTGCAGATATCTCTATGAGATCCTATTTTTACTTCCTTTGCATATATATATATATATATATATATATACACACACACACACACACACACACACACACACACACACACACCCAGTAGTGGGACTGCTGGATCATATAGTAGTTTTATTTTTAATTTTTTGAGGAACCTCCACACAGTTTTCCATAATGGCTGTGCCAATCTGCATTCCCACCAACAGTGCACAAAGGTTCTGTTTTGTCTACCTCTTTGCCATCACTTGTTGTCTCTTGTTTTTTGTTTTGTTTTGTTTTGTTTTGTTTTGTTTTGTTTTGTTTTTGTTTTTGTTTTTATATATGCTAGTAATTCTAGCAGGTGAGAAGTGATCATCTCATTGTGGTTTTGATTTGCATTTTCCTGATGATCAGTGATGTTGAACACCTTTTCATGTGCCTGATGGTCATTTGTGTCTTTGTGAAACTCTATTCAGTTCCTCTGCCCATTTTTAAAAAGAGTTGTTAGGTTTTTTTTTCTTTTTTGCTACTCACTTGTATGAATTTTTTTTTTTATGTTTGGGATATTAACCCCCTATCAGATATATGATTTGCAAATATTGTACAGTTATACAGTTTCAGGTCTTAAATTTAAGTCTTCAATTCATTTTGAGTTCATTTTTGAGTGGTGTAAGTTGGGGGTTGAAGTATAATTGGCATTAAATAAACTACATATGTTTAAACTGTACAGTTTGATGAGTTTTGACATATATACACCATTGAAACCATCATCATTATCAAGATAATAAACATTTCCATGAGCCCCTAAAAGAACAGTTTCTTTCAAAAACTTTTAGTTTTGAATGAGTTGCATTCAAGGGGGCCAGGATAAGTGTCAAAAAATGAGGTTCAAAAAAATAAATAAAAACATAATTAGAATTTTTAGTTTTGAAGTTCAATTTACCAAAATTTTCTTTTGTGGTGATTTTTCTTTGTTAATTTTTTTAAAGAAAATCTGTGATAAAATGTTGCCTAACAGAGCAAAAGTTCTATACCATGTTTTCTTCTAGAAAATTTTTATTTTTAGCCTGTACACCTAGGTCAAAGAACCATCTTAAATTAATTTTTGAGAACAAGGAAATAAGATTCAAGGTTCATTTTTTCCTGTGTGGATATGTAATTGTTTAAATAACATTTGTTGAAAATGTTCTGTTCCCCCATGGAACTACCTCTGTGACTTTGTCAAAATTGACCATATGTATGTGGATATATTTCTGGATTTTGTATTTTATTCCACTGATCTACATGTCTGTCCTTTTAGCAATACCACACTGCCTTAACTACTGTAGCTTTATGGTAAGTCTTGAGATCAGATAGTATAAATTGTCCAACTTTTTCAAAATTACTTTAACTCTTCATTCTTTCATTTCTGTGTATATTTTAGAAATAGCCCATAAATTTCACACACACAAAAAAAAACCCAGTGGAATTTTGCTTTGTATTGTGTTGACTCTATGGATATTTGGGGAGGATTGACATCTTAATATCCTATGAGCATGGTATATTTCTTTTATTTAAACCTTCTCATTTACGTAAGTCTTTTATTTCTCTTAGTAGTGTTTTTTGTATTTCAGAGGTCTTACATATCTTTTTGTTGAATTTATTCCTAACTATTTTTATCATTTTTGATGCTATTTTAAACAGTATTGTTTAAAAATTCAGTTTCTAATTATTTGTTGCTAGTGTATAGAAAGATAATTCATGTTTATATACTGACCTTATATCCTATGACCTTGCTAAATTTACTTATTAATTCTAGTATTGTTTTCATATTTGTTAGGATTTAAAAACTTTTATCATCTGCAAATACAGATAGTTTTACTTCTTCCTGTCCAATCTGTATGCTTCCTCTTCCTCTTTATTTTTTTATTTTTAGTTTTGTTTTTTGCCATGTTCCACTGGCTAGGATCTCCTATACAGAATAGAAAAGAAGTGGTGATATTGGGCATCCTTGCTCAGTAACTGATCTTTGGAGAAATGTATTCAATATTTCACCATTGAATATGCTGCTTGCTATGGGTTTCTCACCAATGCCCTTTATAAAAATGAGGACGTTTCTTCAGTTCCTTGTGTGCTTAGAGTTTGTGTGTGTTGTTTTAATAATTAGTGGATGCTGACTTTTATAAATGACTTTTCTCCATATCTTGAGATCATATGATTTTTTGCCTCTTTATTTTACAGTGTGTTGCATTTTTGGACTGATTTTTTGGATGTAAAATCTTGCATCCCTGGAAAAACCCTCACTTCATCATGATGCATTACCCTTTTTGTATATCTCTGGATTTTAATTGTTTAATTGTTTTAAGTTTGTTGATTTATTTTTGAGAGACATAGAGAGATCTTGTGAGCAGGGGAGGGGCAGAGAGAGAGGGAGAGAGAAAATCCCAAGCAAGCTCTGCACTGTCAGCACAGAGCCTGATGTGGGGCTTGAATTCATAAACCATGAGAATAGGACCTAAGCCAAAATCAAGAGTCAGATGCTTAATCAACTGAGCCACCCAGGTGCACCAATTGTTAATTTTTTAAAAGAATTTTTGCATCTTTTTATGACAGATATTGTGTTCTGCAATCCTTTTGTATTATTTTTTTAAGTTTATTTATTTATTTTGAGAGAGAGAAACAGAGGGCACAGGCAGGGGAGGGGCATAGAGAGAGGGAAAGAGAGAGAGAGAGAGAGAGAATCCCAAGCAGGCTCTGCACTGCCAGCACAGAGCCTGACGTGGGTCTCAAACCCACAAACCATGAGATCATGACCTGAGCCAAAGTCAAGAGCCAGTCACTTAACTGACTGAGCCACCCAGGTTCCCCTATTTGTATTATCTTTGTACATATTAGTAAACTTTCCTCCTTTTGTATTTTCTGGAAGAATTGGAGATTACTATTATTTGTCCTTTAATAGTTTGCTAGAATCCACCAGTCAAATATCTAGGCCTCCAGTTGTCTTTATGGGATGATGATGATGGTGATGATTAAACTTTTTTAATCGGTATAGGACTATTTAAAGTTTCTAGTTTTCCTTGAGTCAATTTTGGTAAGTTGTATTGTTCAACTGTGTAACAGCTATTCTCTGCTGAGTCCTGTGTATTATAACCCTATATATGTGCAGCCCAGCATTTGGCAACCTGAAAGGGAACTTTCACACAGAGTTTTGCTCACATACCTCCCCCAATCCCTAAGCATCTCTGTCTTCTCTTGTTCTCTTCCCCTATAGATCCCGCCAAGTGTAACAGCTCTTAGCGCTGGTCTCTGCCTCCTCAGCTTAAAGGAACTGCCATGCACTGTTTCGGCTCCAGCTCCCTGCACCATGATCAGGAAATTGTCCCTGGAAAACAGCCAGAGCAATCAAAAGACACACCCCTGAGTTTTCCTTCTTTCATGGCTCACAGTCTTGTACTGTGCCAATGCCAGAAAACATTTGCTTCCTACAGTTTGTCCAGTTTTATAATTGTTTACAGTGGGAAGGCTAGTCTGATATGAGGCTTTCTATTATGGTGACAAATAGAGATCACTTTTTGTGTTTATTATTAGTATTAAGTATTAAGTAACAGTGTGAGTGGGGATGTCCAAACTTCTATATGTAGAATATGTGACCTCTTGTGACCCAGCTTGTCTACCCTGTATATTCATCTAATCTTATCTGTTGCCACACTGCCAAGTATTTTATGCTTCAGAAAAACTATGCTACTTACTATTACTGTTTGCCATGCGTATGCACAAATGAGGCTGGTGTACTTGTTCCCGTGGATCCTTGGGTGTTTGGTATGTGCTATCTTTATTGCCCTAAATGTTTCCTTCTGCTTCTCCACAAGGTAACTTGTGTTTTTCCTTCAGAACTTATTCTGACCCCTATGGCTGGATCACAGAGCCCTATGCTTACTCCTATCATAGCACTCAGCATAGCAAATTAGCATTGTCTGTTCATTTTTTTTTTCTGCCTCTTACATTTGTGGACAGCAACTAATTCTTATTTGTCTCTAGATGAATAAATACCTAGAAAGTCCTTAATAAACATTTGAAGAATGACTGATCTAACACCATTAATTGGTACTTTAACTTAAGGCATGTGTTGTAGTGTTTCACTGCTTAAAATAATTAGCTTTGTTAATCTAGCTTAGTGTGCCAAACTAGAAATAAATCACAGTCTTTCAAGGCCAGCTCTTGCCCTTCAACCTTAGGATGGTGGTATCCCATAGCCCAGACCCCATAGCAGCCTGGAGTGAGACATTTCATGACTTTTCACTTTTATGTTCCTGGATCATTTGATTCATGATCTTGGGCCTGGTGGCTCTTTGCTCTGATAGATGACCTGAGAATCTGGCCACTGTTATTTCGGCAGGACTCCTGGTGCCCCAGGTCCCAAGGCAGCCCCACACTGCAGCTTCCATTGCTTTAAGCATTCTGCAATGGCTGGATTCCTTTGCTAGAGATTAGATATCTGGCATTTGAACATCAGGCTTTCATTTTCTGGGGACTTCTTCTGTTTGCATTCCATTTTAGTGTGCCCTAAATTTTCCTTGTTCTTCTATCGGAGAGGAGATGATTCCTTTCTTGGGTGCATTACTTTCTTATTTACATGAGCATTCTACAAAGGTTTGAGTGTCTTATGTCTTAGAACTGCACTAAATATGACATTCTGAATATAGATTCTCATTCTGAGACTAAAACTTCCTTAGAAGTGTGACTTCTCCCTCAGAAGAGTGACTGGTTAATCAAAACTTCTGCTTGCTGAGGGATTTTTGACTCTCTAGAGCTTCAGAGTTGGGTCTTTACTACTTATAAGGACAGGGGCAGGAGACGGGGATGGGGAGAGAAAGAGAGAAAGAGAGAGAGAGAGAATACGAATGAATGAATCATAGGCAGGCCATGCTCAGTATGGAGCCCAACACAGGGCTCAATCTCTGGACCATTAGATCATGAGCTGAGCTGAAATCAAGAGTCAGATGCTTAACCTTAGCTGAGCCACCCAGCTGCCCCAAGAGAATACTTCTATACTACAGAGTTTTTTTCTTTATCAGTTGGAAGAAATGCACCAGTAGAAATGTCAGAGCCAATTGGAAGGATTATGTGATGACGTTCTAAATTCTTTACATGATATTTATTCTTTTCAAAACTTCATCAATTTGGATCACCTTTTTTTCCAGAAATTTTTTCACTCTCAACAGGTTTATTGAACGTGTTAAGCATGCAGTTATATAGAGACTCCTCTTATAATTTTAGAGGATTTTCTGGTTATTTTTAGAAATTGAGAAAAAAAACCAAGGCGTTGGTTTTTCTGATTGTTTTAATATGTTATTTGGCCAGGAAACCCAGAAATCTCCAAATCTGGTCTTGGCCCACCCGGTCCTCTTTTCTGAAGGGACTCCAAGGGAAATATAAGAACGGGCAACAATAGCAAAGTGACACAGAGAAAAGTCAAGTCTAGTTTCGGCTGGGACTTTACTTTGGCACTGCAGAGTTGAATGGCAGTAGGCTACATTGGGTCTGCGTTGCACAGTCAGGCCTCCTGGATCATCGAGAACGGGTAGGACCAGAACAAATATCTCATCATCCTACTCCAGTGATCCAGAAGAAAAGGAGATGAAGACACAGCATTTTCCCCAGTAGCAAGCACTGCCCCAGGACATTTCTGACAAACCAGTAATTTCCTGCCCAGTTGCCACATTGGAGAAAAGATAGAGGAGAAAAAGAGAAAAGAGATGGCCAGGGTCTCCTGATAGCCACAGCAAGGGACCTGTGTCTTGGGGGTGGGAGAGGGGAATGGGGAAGGAGTGTACAAGCAATAAATTGGGGGAAATAAGAATTCCCTGAATTGTGCATTTTAAGATTTTCATTTATTTCCAATTTATTATTATATATTTTGGTGTTGACAAGTTTTAATGTTGACACTAGAGTGGAAACACAATTACTTCTCAGCCTTGTCAGCCACTGATTTGCTCCTGAGTCAATGTAATATGCATTTTCAAGACAAAACGGACACTCACTTTCAAATGAGGCCTGGAAAGAGACAGAGAGTTAGAGGGTTGCTCTGTTCTGGTCTAACACTCTCGTCTTCATTTTTTATATTCTTTAATATGTCTGGTTCAAATGTGGTTTAGTATGGATGATATTTTACATGATCTGGGTGTCTTTCCTCCTTGTGAAATTCTGAGGTGGCAAAGCGGACATTCACTGACAAGACGTGAAGAATTGCCAGATGGGGTTTTCTCTTGACTTATGACCTAAACAGAATGCAATATATATATGTTCTACTTCTTGTCTCTAGGAGTTTAATATTCTAAATACTAGTACAGCAAACAATTCTACAAAAAATAGGTTTATGATCTAATCTCCATCATTCTGCCTTATATTACTGAAGATTTTATAAAATAAGTTGGCTAAACAAGAATTAATATTTTTCCTGAAGTTATCTTCAGGGTACGCTCTGCTTCAATTGTCAGTCTTTTTCACTATTTATTTAACTGAAAGCCCTGTTGTTTTTTGTACATAAATTAATAGTTTTTGCAGACATTTTACTCTTGCATAGCAAATACACATCTACATTTTAACTGACTGATAGAATTTCAACCTATACAGTATATGGGCAGTTTCATCCATGTTTCATTAAGTATTAACAATAAATTAGACTGGCATGCCTTGTTGTAAACTGATGTCGTGCTACTTAGAAATTTTGGTCACATGGTCATGGATCATTCTTAAGACTAAAAATGAAATAGAATTCAGCTATTTGACCTTCCATATGGCCATGAGCAAAACAGAAGCAGCTTTAGGCCAGTTGAAAGTTGCAGCTGAAATTTGGTGCATCTTAATATTGACTTACATTTTTTCCTATTTTTTTCTAAATAATTATAATTAGGATGTTATATTCTGTTTAACCATTTGTTATTTGGGAGACTTTGGTGGGAGTTCTTTTAACCAAAATTTTCTTATTACTTTTTAAAAAAAATGTTTATTGATTTATTTTGAGAGAGAGAGAGAGAAAGAGAGAGAGTGAGAGAGAAAGAGAACAGTGTCAGAGCAGAGAGAGAAGGAGAGAAAGAGAATTCTAAGAAGGCTCCACACTGTCACCACAGAGCCCAACACAGGGCTCAATTGCATGAACTGTGAAATCATGACCTGAGCCGAAACCAAGAGTTGGATGCTTAACTGACTGAGCCACCCACACACCCCTTATTACTTTTAAATTTTATTATATTATCATCAAATAACATATACTTATAACATATGATTTATTTTTCTATTTTATTTATTTCTTATGTATTTGATCTGTTTTATGAACAGGTCAAAATAGGTGTGTTAAAATGGTCTTACAATGATTAGTTTTGCAAAATGATCTGTGCATTTTTTAAAGCAAATTTTCCTATGGGTGTTTTGATACCGTGTTATTCATGTATTAAAAGTTCACTCTAGGGGCACCTGGCTGTATCAGTCGGTGGAGCGTGCAACCCTTGATCTCAGGGTTGTAAGTTCAAGCCTGACACTGGGTGTAGAGATTATTTAAAAATAAAATCTTAAAAAAAAAAAAAGTCCACTCTACTGTTTTCTACCTATGTGACCATGGCAAGTTGCTTAAATTTTCTGAGCTTCATTTCCCTCTTTGTAACCTAGGGTGGTAAGACTTACTTTTCTACAGTCTTTGTTGGAGGATTAGATGAACTAATTTGCACAGAGGGAAAGTATAGATTTAATAGTAGTTATTATATGCTCTTTGTGTTTTATGCACTTCATCAATGGCACTTTTTATTCTGTTTGATTCATTTTCAGTTCTGCTTGGTGTCAAATTAGTACTGTCATACTCGTTTTCTTTGGGTTTCAGTATGCCTGAAATCTCATTCTCTATTTTTTTATTATAATAAAATACACATAACATGAAACTTACCATTTTAGCCATTTATAGGTATACAATTCATTGGCATTAAGTACATTCATAATGCTACTATCCATTTATAGAACTTTTTCATCATCCCAAGCAGAAAGTCTATACCCACTACTTAATGAAGTCTATACCCCATTCTCCCCTCCCTCTAGCCCCTTGTAACCTCTATTCTACTTCTGTCTCTCTGAATTTCCCTTTTCTTGGTATCTCATATAAGCAGAATCATAAAATATTGGTCTTTTGTATCTATTTCACTTAGCATAATGTTTTCAGAGGTCATTCATGATGTGGCCTATATCAAAATCTCATTTGTTTTTATTGCTGGATAATATTCCATTGTATATATATATCTGTGTTTTGTTTATCCATTTCTCTGTTAGTGGACACTTGGGATTGTTTCCACCTTTGTCTGTTATGAATGATGCTGCTATGAATATTGGCATATAAGTACGTGCTTGAGTCCCTGCTTTCAATTCTTTGAGTATGTACCTAGAGGTGGAGTTGCTAGATCATATGGTAATTCTATGTTTAACTTTTTGAGGGGCTGCCAAACTGTTTTCCATGGTGATGTCCTATTTTTTTTTTTTATTTTGAAGAGTTCTGTGTTAGGTGTATCTGTTTTAGGTGTATCTCTTGTGATACAGTTGGCTTTTACTTTTTTTCAAAATTTTACATATACTTTCATGTTATCCTCATAAAACACACATGAGATATGTGCAATTACTTTTAACTTACAAAGAAATAAATGTTCACTAATAGAATAAATAATTTCCCCAAGCCACACAACTGATGAATTTCAGGGAGTTTAAGTGATTCCAGACCTCTAACTATGGAGTGCTCTTTTTATATGATGGCTCCCATTTCTCTCCCAATACATTTTTTTTTAATGTTCATTTATTTTTGAGAGAGAGAGAGAGACAGAGTGTGAGTGGGGGGAGGGACAGAGAGAGACACACACACACACAGAATTGGAAGCAGGTTCCAGGCTCTGAGCTGTCAGCACAGAGCCCGACGCGGGGCTCGAACCCATGAACTGTGAGAACATGACCTGAGCCAAAGTCAGATGCTCTACTGACTGAGCCACCCCGGCACGCCCCAATATATTTTAAGTTACTAAAAATGGGCCGATGTCTGATGCATTTTTATGATCCTCTGTACTTTGATGAGTATCTTGCAAAAAACAGAAAAAAAAAAAAAAACACATACTTATTGGTTGGCAAATTCATCATGCAGCTCTCCCTTCTAAAATATCCACATTTCTGGGGCGCCTGGGTGGCTCAGTTGGTTGAGTGTCCAACTTCAGCTCAGGTCATGATCTCATGGTTTGTGAGTTCAAGCCCTGCATCCAGCTCTGGTGTTGACAGCTCAGAGCCTGGATCCTGCTTCGGATTCTGTGTCCCTCTTCCTCTCCGCCCCACCCCTGCTTGTGCTCTGTCTCTGTCTCTCTCTGTCTTTCAAAAATGAATAAACACACACACACACACACACACACACACACACACAATTAGAATATCCACATTTCTGACCAACCCTTAACTAAATCCTGTGCATCAGCCAAAGGAAATATCATACTTCACTTAATTTATTAGACCATGGCTGTATACAACATTTTGCTGAGTCGCTGTTCTCCTAATGCACTTGCTTTCTGTTGTGCACTTGATCCTATGACACCTTATTACCTGCTTCATATTTCATGTATCATATATTTTCTAAGTTCATTATTCAATCATTCTTTCCTGTGCCCGGTCTGCGATAGTTAATACCTGCAAAGAGGCACAACTTTTCTTCTTCAAGATTTTCAATTAATCTTTGATTTTCTGCAGTTTGAGTGTGATATACCTAGGTATAGATGTTTTTGGTGTTTATTATGCTTAGTGTTTTCTGAGCTTGCTGCATCTGTGATTTAGTGGCCATCATTAACTTTGGAAAATTCTCAGTCATTATTTCCTCAAATATTTCTTCTGTTTCTTTCTTATCTCTACACCTGTTATTCCCATTACAGTTTCAGCATAGTATGTTCCATCTTTTTCATTCTTTTTTTCTGTTTATATTTCAGGTTTGGAAGTTTTTACTCATTGATTGTTTCACTGGCCATATCCAGTCTCCTGATGACCTCATCAACTACATTTTTACGTTTACGTGACAGTATTTTTTCTTTTTTAAAAAAATTTTTAAAAAAATTTGTTTTAAATACAGTATTTTTTATTCCTAACATTTCCTTTTCTTTATTGGCATTCCCTTCACTCTGTTACCTATCTGTTCTTTCATGTCATCTACTTTTTCCATTAAAGCCCTTAGTATATTAATCATTTAAAATTTTTTTTTAATATTTATTTTGAGAGAGACAAACAGAGCATGAGCAGGGAATGGGCAGAGAGAGAGGGAGACAGAATCCAAGCAGGCTCCAGGCTCTGAGCTGTCAGCACAGAGCCCAATACAGGGCTCGAACCCACGAGTGAGATCATCACCTGAGCTGAAGTTGGACACTCAACCAACTGAGCCACCCAGGCACCCCTGATCATAGTTATTTTAAATCACCAGTCTTATAATTCTAAAATATCTTCCATATAGGTCTCAGGCTGGATTTGTCTCATCACA
Source organism: Puma concolor (assembly GCF_028749965.1). Lineage (NCBI taxonomy): Eukaryota > Metazoa > Chordata > Mammalia > Carnivora > Felidae > Puma > Puma concolor. Next base: position 20,963,112 of record NC_141671.1, read on the forward strand.
TTATGTTTTTTGCCCTTTAGCATGCCTTGTAATTTTTTGTTGAAACCAGGTGTGATGCATCTGGTAAAAGGAACTGATGTTGATAGATCTTTAGTGTGAAGTTTTATGTTTATCTGATTAGGAGTTAGGCCGTTTTGACCCTGCGATAGCTTTGGTCTTAGAGGCTAAACTCTTCTCTCATATCCTTGTTTTTGTATCTTTTGTTGTTTTGTGGTGTCCCTAGAAACTTCTCAAGTCAGATCTGAAGCTCACAACTTGTTATTTGAATTTTTCTTAGTTGTAATCCCCTATTTTTTTTTTTTTTTTTTACAGGAACTCTACTGATGTGGTGGTAAGGCGAGTAGAGAGAAGAAGCCTTCTATAGTCCTATGATTAGGTCTGTGTCTTTTAGTGAACTTGAATTGGGTATCTCCCTTCCCCCACATGGAAGGCTAGAGGTGGCTGCAGTTGGGTGTTTTCCTATCTCCAGGTCAGTTTGGCTTTGGTATAACCCCAGTGGGTTAGGTAAAACAATTTCCTTTCAAGGCAGGCTTTATTAAAGAGAACAGAGAGCTCTGAGCATATTTCAAAATGATTATATTTCCACACTTTCTGTTAGAAGCACTAGGAGACCACTATATGATCTTCACTGTAAGAACTGGTAGGGCAAAATGTGGGAGCTCTTCGAAAACTGGGCCCCCTTAGAGACTTTTTTTTAATGTTTATTTATTTATTTTTTGAGAGAGAAAGAGATCACAAACAGGAAAGGGGCAGAGAGAGAGGGGGAGAGAGAATCCAGAGCTGGAAGCGGGGCTCAAACACACAAACTGCAAGATCATGACCTGAGCCAAGCTGGCTCAAGAGTCAGACACTTGACCGACTGAGGCATCCAGGTGCCCCCTTCAGAGATGTTTAATTCTCAAGATTGTCTACATCAAACCTCGAACAGTCATTTGTAGTTTAAAATGTTCCTGCTGATATTGTCTCCAGCTGTGAGTTTCTGCCTCTGATTTGTTCCTGGTATGCTGTGATTATCTGGGTCCATCTGTCTGACTCATTTTCAGGGAAGTTTGCCCTGTGACCTCAATTCTGATGGATCTAAGAGTTGTTGTTTTTCAGTTTGTTCAGGTTTGTTTCTTGTTATGAGTACAGAAGCAATGACTTCCCAGCTCTTTACATGTCAGGCTGGAAACCAGAAGTCGTATTTATAAATATCTTCCCAAGTGATGGGATCTTTGTTGCTTTCTCACTCACCTGCAACGTGTCTAGGGAGCCAAGACCAAAATGATACATGAGTCAAATAATCTCGGGAGAATGGCTGAGCAATGTTTATGTTTTCATGATGTTAATTAGCATGCTTTTACTTCCACTCAAAGAATTCCCTTTAGCATTTCTTGTAAGATGGGTCTGGTGGTAATGAAATCCATCAGCTTTTGTTGGTTCAGGAAAGACTTATCCCTGTTTTGTTTGCAAAGGATGGCTTTACTGAGGATAGAGGCTTGGTTGACAGTTTTTTTCTTTTACTCTTTTGAACATGTCATCCCATTCTCTCCTGGCCTAAAAAGTTTCTGTTGAGAAATCTGCTACTGGTCTTTTGGATGTCCCTTTGTATGTGTCTGTCCTTGTCTCTTGCTGCTCTTAAAATTCTTTGTCTTTGACATTTGACAATTTAATTATAGTGTGTCCCCGTGTATGGGGGCATTTTGGACATCATGCACCTGGACATCCATTTCTCTTCCCAGATTTGGGAAGTTTCCAGCCATTATTGTTTTAAATATACTTTCTATACCTTTCTCTTTTTTTTCTCCCTCTGGAATTCTCATAATGTGAATATTGTTTCTTTTCATGGTGTCCTATAATTCCTGTAGGCTTTCTTCATTCTTTTTCATTCTTTTTTCATTTTGTTTCTCTAAGTGAGTAATTTCCAATGTCCTGTCCTCCAGATCACTGACTCTTTTGTCTGCATGATCGAGTCTACTTTTGCAACTCTTGAATTCTTCAGTTCAGTTATTGTATTTTTCAATTCTAGGATTTCTGTTGGGTTTTTCTGTTTGTTTGTTTGTTAATGTTTATTTATTTTTGAGGGAGAGACAGAGCATGAGTGGGGGAGGGGCAGAGAGAGGGGAGGACACAGAATCCAAAGCAGGCCTGAGGCTCCGAGCTGTCAGCACAGAGCCCGATGCGGGACTTGAACTCGCGAACTGCGAGGTCATGATCTGAGCCAAAGTCAGACATTCAACTGAGCCACCCAGTTGCCCCTTTTCTGGTTTGTTTTTAATGGTTGCAATTTTTTTTGTCAAACTTCTCATTTTGTTCATGCATTGTTTTCCTAATTTCATTTAGCTGTCTGTTTTCTTGGAGTTCACTAAACTTCCTTAAGAGGATTATTCTGAATTCTTTTTCTGACAGTTCATGGAGCTCCATTTCTTTAGGATCAGTTATCGGAGCTTTGTTAGTTTCCTTTGGTGGTCTTGTGTTTACCTTATTTTTTAAATGATCCTTGATTCCTCATGTTGGTATCTGCACATTTAACAGGGTTCCTCTTCCAGACTTTATAGCTTTGTTTTGGCAAACTGTCAGCTTCACCAGTCAGCTCAGTTGGGGATTCTGGGTGGGTCTACTGGTAATATTCTTGGGCAGGTGGAACCTACTAATTTGGTCTGTTTGGGGACAAGGCAATGTTTGAGCTCTGAAAATAGGGAGAGGGGAGTGTGCCACCAGTTGAGAACAGTTGGATAGGATTACTGGCTTGGTTCACTACCCAAGTGAGGTCGTAGTATGGGCTTAGCAGTTGGTTAGATTTCCTGGTCTAGCTTACAAATGCTCAGCACTGGGTAGTATATTCAGTAGTAGTTGAGGCTATGAAAATTAGCTTTCCTGCCCTAGGAGGGCAGCAAGATAGGACCCAGAACCCATCTAGCTTTGGAGATCTGAATCAAGCCAGAGTGTGCACTGAATTCCTGGTTAGGCGAGGCTACCAGTTTCACTCTGCAGATGGGGGAAGCCATGGCTGTGCTCTCTGTTCAAGTGCCCTGTACAGAGGGGTGTTGAATGGGCTATGCAGCCTCCCATATTCTCTGGTCAGGTACCCTGGTGGGACAGCCTGAAGGCTGCAATGAGCAGGTCTATAAATAAGGTCCCCTGTCTGGGCACAGTGGGGAAAGGAGCTCTAAAGCCAGTAACACTGTTTGTTTACTGTCTTAACTCAAACCAACCTGCACCACACACTCCCAGATGACACAGGGCCAATTGGCTTTGTTCTGCAAACTCTCAGCTCTGCCTGCCACCCCTCAGACTGAGTACCGTGGGGTTGTCATGGCTCCCAGGAGTTATGTCCAGCCCTTCTGGTCTGTTGAGTCCTGAAGACACTCTCCACAGTGTGCCGAGCTGTGTCTCAGCTCCATCGACTGAGTGGGAAGGTCAGGGCCACTCCAGGTTACTCTGTTTTCCCAGACAGGATCCCCCATGGCTCCAGGCCAGGAATGAATTAATCCCCCTGCCTGTGTGTAGTATGGAGATGCTGCACACCTGTATTGGCTTTGCTTTGGGGGCCGTCAGCTCCGCCTGCCCACCTCTTGGTTCATGGGCAACATAGCCTCCAGGAGGCTTTGGTCAGAAGGGATTGGAATACACTTTCACAGTGGGTGGGGTATGATTCAGTTCCTTGCCCGGGTGTGGACAAACCAGGCTCTAGGGGCCGGCAGAACTCCTTGTGTTGAGGATCGAAACCAGGCAGATCTGTACCTCACTGAGTTCCCCGGCCAGACCGCACCCCTGACTTGGTTCTGCAGATGAGCAAAGCCGCTGGTTGGGATTAAGCACTTGGGCACTGCAGGTGAGAACTCAGTCTGCCAAGATTCAAGTGCTGGTTCTTGCAATTCCCCTCCCCCCAACTTTTCTGTCACAGTCAGATTTCCAGTGGTTGAGCGCCCCCCCCACCCCCCCCCCCCCCCGAGACTCCCCTGCAGTCCCTGTAAGGGCAAGATCACGGTGGGGCCTCCCACAAAGCAACCCACAATGCTGGGGCTGGGGGTGGCCCTGGTTGACTTTTCCCACTGGAGAAACTAGAGGCTCAGGGGAGACGTCTCCACGTGCTGCTGCCCTGTCCTGGGGGAGGGGCAGTGGGGTCAATGCACAGCCACCTCTTTTACCCAGCTAACGCAGCCTGTCTTGTTCTCTGTGGTGAGAGATGCTTCAGCCTCATACCTGTTTTTTAGGATTCTTTCAGTGGTGTCTTATTCCTGAATAGCTGTTAGTTGTTCCTGTGAGGCAGTGTGAATTCGGGAAGAGCCCCTGTCACCATCTTGGTGATGTCCCTTAGCTTTACATTTAACCCACAGCTTTCTTTAATCTTAACTATTCCTAAGTATACCAGTATTTCATTAGGGTTTGCTCTTAATGGTTTTCAAAAATACTCTCCAGTCTCCATTTTCTTTTTTTGTTGTTGTTGTTTTTAATGTTTCTTTACTTTTGAGAGAGAGAGAGAGAGACGGAGACAGAGCACGAGCAGGGGAGGGGTAGAGAGAGGGAGACAGGATCTGAAGCAGGCTCCAGGCTCTGAGCTGTGAGCACAGAGCCCAACGTGGGGCTCGAACCCACAAACCGGGGGATCATGACCTGAGCCGAGGTCAGGTGCTTAACCGACTGAGCCACCCAGATGGCCCAAAAACCAGAGTTTTAAATCTTTCTAGGAAGTACCCTATCTGGAATTCGTGTGAGATCTTTTTATTCTTACAATTCAAAAGTTTTGCTAGACTATGTCACCCACACCCACCACCAATTCCTGCCCTGGATATTTTCTTGTATTTGTCATTACCTCTGAATAATGGCTGTAAGAGAGCTATGTGATGGGCTACAGATGGAGGGCTTTATTCTGGTTGTTTGGGGTAGAATAACCAAAGCATAGATGGCGAGTCTGCATCCACATTTAGGTTCCAGGTTTCAGACAGTTGGGTAGGCATGATGTCTTTGGCCTATCATTTTCCAAATATGGGAGACTTGTAATTTGTGGCAAGATCAGCCTATTTTTTTTTAATGTTTGATTGTTTGTTTTGAGAGAGAGAGTGGAAGAGGGGCAGAGAGAGAGGGAGAGAGAGAGAGAGAGAGAGAGAGAATCCCAAGCAGGCTCTGCGGTGTCAGCACAGAGCCAAATGCGGGGCTTGATCTCAGGAACTGTGAGATCATGATCTGAGCTGAAATCAAGAGTCTGACGCTTAAACAACTGAGCCACCCAGACACCCCAGCCTATTTTTTAAGGAACAGTTTTATTGACATTATTCATATGCCATACGACTCCCATTTTTAAAGCATACAATTCAGTGGGTTGTTGTGTAGTCACAGATATGTGCATAACCCATCACCTCAGAAAGAAAGCCCATGCCCCTTAGCTACACCCTTCCTCTACCCATTCATCCCTGCCAGCCCTAAGCAACCACTCATCTACTTTCTATTTCTATACATTCGCCTGTTTTGCACATTTTATATAAATGGTATCATGTAACATACAGTCTTTTGTGACTGACTTCTTTCCTTTAGCATAATGTTTTTAAGGGTCATCCATGTTGTAGTTTACAACAGTACTTTCTGGTCACATCACATTCCATTATATGAATATTACCACATTTTATGTATCCTTTCATTAGTCCATAGACATTTGGTTTGTTTCCACCTTTTGGCTATTATGAATAATGATGATGTAAGCATTTGTGTAAAAGTTTTTGTGGGCATACATTTTCATTCCTCTTGGATAGATACATAGGAGTGGGATTTCTGAGTCATATTCTAACTCTGTGTTTAATCACTTGAGGAATTACCACACTGTTTTCTAACGTAGCCACACCATTTTGCATTTGCAACAGCAGCTTAGGAAGTTTCTGATCTTTTCACATCCTCATCAACACTGGCTTTTCATTTGTGGCAATTCTTGAGTGTGTGAAGCGGTATCTCATTATGGTTTTGACTTGCATTTCCCTGATAACTAATGATGCTCAGCATCTTTCCATGTGGTTATTGGACATCTGGATGTCTCTTTGGAGAAATGTCTATTCAGATACCTTGCCCTTTTTTAAGTTGGATTATTTGTCTTTTTATTATTGAGTTGTAAGAGTTCATTATATATTCTGGATATGGTCCCTTATTAAATATGCTACTTGCGGGGAGCCTGGGTGGTTCAGTCAGTTAAACTTCCAACTTCGGCTCAGGTCATGATCTCACCATTTGTGAGTTTGAACCCTGAGTTGGGCTCTGTGCTGACAGCTCAGAGCCTGGAGCCTTCTTCAGATTCTGTGTCTTCGGATTTTCTGCCCCTCTCCTGCTCATACTCTGTGTCTCTCTCTCTCAAAAATAAATAAACATTAAAAAAATGCTACTTGCAAATATTTTCTCTTCCGTGTGTCAGCTTTTCACCTTCTTGATATTGTCCTTTGATGTTTTTTTATTTTGATGAAGTCCTATTTATTTATTTTTCTTTTGTTTTGGTGCTCTTGGTGTTGTATCTATGAACCATTACCTAATTCAAGGTTATGAAGATTTATGCCTATGCTTTCTTCTAAGAATTTTATCATTTTTAGCTCTTACATTTAGGTCTTTGATCCATTTTGAATAAGCTTTTTTTTGTGGTGTGAGGTAAAGGTCTCATTTCTTTTTTTTTCTTTCTTTTTCTTTTCTTTTTTTTTTTTTCTATGTGGAAATCCATCTGTCCCAGCACCATTTGTTGAAAAAACCTATCTTGGGGCGCCTGGGTGGCGCAGTCGGTTGAGCGTCCGACTTCAGCCAGGTCACGATCTCGCGGTCCGTGAGTTCGAGCCCCGCGTCGGGCTCTGGGCTGATGGCTCAGAGCCTGGAGCCTGTTTCCGAGTCTGTGTCTCCCTCTCTCTCTGCCCCTCCCCCGTTCATGCTCTGTCTCTCTCTGTCCCAAAAAAATAAATAAAAAACGTTGGAAAAAAAAATTTAAAAAAAAAAAAAAAAAAGAAAAAACCTATCTTGTCCTATTGAATTGTCTTGGAATCCTTGTCAAAAATCAACTGGCCTCAGATATAAAGGGTTATTTCTGGATTCTGTGTTCTCTTTCATTGATCTATATGTCTGACCTTATGCTGATTCCACATAGTATTGATTTTTGTAGCTATGTAATTTTCGAAACAAGAAAGTGTTAATCTACTAACTTTATTCTTCTTTTTTAAGATTGTTCTGGCTATTTAGGGTCCCTTCCAATTTCATACGAATTTTAGGACCAGCTTGTCTATGTCTGCAGAAAAGCCAACTGCAATTTTAATAGGGATTGCATTAAGTTTTTAGGTAATTTCAGGAGTATGACCATTTTATCAATATTAATTTTTCCAATCCATGAATGCATACGTCTTTCCATTCATTTAGGTATTTTCAAATTTCTTTCAGCAATGTTTTGTAGTTTTCAGTGTATAAGTCTTGCATTTTTTAAAAATCATTCCTAAGTATTTTAGTCTTTTTTATGCTATTGTAAATGTAATCTTTTACCTAATTTTATTTTCAGATTGTTCACTGATGGTTTATAGAAACACAGTTGGTTTTTGTATATCACTTGTGTATCCTACAACCTTGCTCAACCTGTTTATTCTAATTTTTCAAGATTATTTAGGATTTTCTGTATGGGCGATCATGCCATCTGCAAATAGAATTAGTTTTATCCCTTCCTTTCTATCTAAATGCCTGTTATACCTTTTTCTTGCCTAATTGCACTGTCTAGAACCTTCAGTTCAACACAGAATACAAGTGGTGAGAGCAGGCATCCTTGTCTTTTTCCTGACATTAGGGGGAAACTTTCAGTCTTTTACCATTAAGACTGATGTTTGCTGTGGGTTTTCACAGATGCCCTTTATTAGATTTCAGAAAGTTCCATCCATTCCTGGTTGATTGTGTGTTATTATCACGAAAAGGTATTGGAATTTGTCAAGTGCCTTTTCTGGATCGACTGAGATGATCATGTGCTTTTGTTCTTTTTTTCTGTTAAGATGGTGTATTGCATTGATTGATATTCATATGTTGAATCAGTCTTCCATCACTGGGATAAATCCCACCTTATTTTGGTGTATTATGATTTATGTATTGCTGGCTGTATGTGCTAGTATGTTGAGTATTTTTGTGTTTATATTCCTAAGAGATATTAGTCTGTAGTTTTATTATGATATTACTGTCAAGGTCATACTTTTAGAATGAATTGAGAAGAATTCTCATCTATTTTTGAAGTGTTTGTGAAGGATTGGTATTAATTATTTAAACATTTGGCAGAATTCACCTGTGAAGACATCTCCTGAGCTTTTCTTTGGTGGTAGTTTACTTGATTATCAAACTAGTCAGATTTTCTATTTCTTCTTGAGTCAATTTCAATAGCTTGTATCTTTCTAGGAATTTGTGTGCATTTCATCTAAGCACACAGTTGCTTATAGTATGCCCTTATAATCCTTTTTATTATTGTCAGGTCAATAGTAATGCCTCACCTCTTTCATTTCTGATTTAATCATTTAAATATACTCACTTTTTGGGTTAATCTTTCTAAAGGCTTTATAATTTAGTTGACCTTTTCAGTAAAATGACTTTTGGCTTTAAAAGTCTTCTCTGATGTTTTCTATTCCTTATTTCATTAATTTCTGTTTTCATTTTTATTATCTCCTTTTTCTGTTTTCCTTAGATTTAGTTTGCTTTTCTTTTTCCAGTCACTTAAAATGGAAGTTTAAATTATTGATGTGAGATCTTTCTTCTTTTTTAATACAAGAATTTACAACTATAAATTTCCCTCTACACATGGTTTTAGTTATATCCCATAAAATTTGATATGTCTTCATTTTTATTTATATCAAAGTATCCCTTAATTTCTCTTGTAATTTCTTCTTCAGCTCATTTCTTATTTAAAAGTGTGATGTTTAATTTTCACATATTTGTGAGTTTCCCAAGTTTTTGTGATTTCTAATTTATTTCATTACAGTTAATATTGACATACTTTGATGTCAATCCTTTTGAATTTATTGAAAGTTGTTTTATCACCTAATGTATTATTTTACCCTGAATAATGTCCCATGTGCACCTGAGAAGAAAGTGTATTCTGTTGTTATTTTATAGCTATCTGTTAGGTCTAGTTGGTTTATAGTGTTGTTCAAGTCTTCTATTTCCTTGTTAATTTTTTGTCTTCTTTTATGCATTATTTAAAGTGGGGTATCAAAGTCTTCAACTATTATTTGTTGGAATGTCTATTTCATTCTTTAGTTCTATCAGATGTTGTTTCGTGTACTTTGGGTCTCTTTTATTAGGTACATACTTATTTATAATTATTATATATTCTTAATACCTTGACCCTTTTATATTTATTACATGTCCTTATTTATCTCTGTCCTTCATGACTATTTTGTGTGATAGTAGGATAGTCAACACGAGTTTTTTTGTGTGTTTACTATTTGTATAGTATATTTTTCTCTACCCTCTTTCTTTCAACTGGTTTGTATCCTTGAATCTAAAGGATGTCTCTTTTTTTTTTTTTTAATTTTTTTTTTAACGTTTATTTATTTTTGAGACAGAGACAGAGCATGAATGGGGGAGGGTCAGAGAGAGAGGGAGACACAGAATCTGAAACAGGCTCCAGGCTCTGAACAGTCAGCACAGAGCCTGACACGGGGCTTGAACTCACGGACCGCGAGATCATGACCTGAGTCGAAGTTGGACGCTTAACCGACTGAGCCACCCAGGTGCCCCTAAAGGATGTCTCTTATAGACAGCACATAGTTGAGTCATTTAAAAAAATTTTTTTTAAATGTTTATTAATTTTTGAGGGACAGAGTATGAGCAGGGGAGGGGCAGAGAGAGAAGGAGACACAGAATCCGAAGCAGGCTCCCGGCCCTGAGCTGTCAGACAGAGCCCAATGTGGGGCTCAAACTCAGGAGCCGTGAGATCATGACCTGAGCCGAAGTCAGACCTTAACTGACTGAACCACCGAGGCGCCCCATAGTTGAGTCATTTTTAAAAAATTTCTTATCCATGGGGCACCTGGATGGCTCAACTGATTAAGCGCTGACTTTGGCTCAGGTCATGATCTGGCAGTTCACAAGTTCCAGCCCCACAACGGGCTCTGTGCTGACAGTTCAGAGCCTGGAGCCTGCTTTGGATTCTGTGTCTCCTTCTCTCTGCCCCTCCCCTACTCACGCTCTGTCTCTCTCTGTCTCTCAGAAATAAATAAACATTAAAAATTAAAAAAAATTCTTATTCATTCTACCAATCTCTGAATTTTAAGTATTTAATTCTTTTAATATAATTACCAGTAAGGTAAAATTTAGCTATGCCACTTTCTATTTTTCTTATGTCTTTTTTGTTCCTCTATTCCTCCATGACTGCCTCCTTTTGTGTTGAATAAATGTTTTCTAGCATACCACTTGTGGTCTTTTTTCTCATGTTTTACTATGTATTTTAGTCATTTTTTAGTGGTTGTTTGGTAGTTACAATTAACATCTTACCATAACAATTTTATTTAAATTAATACCAATTTAATTTCAATAGTATATAAAAACTTTACTTCTCTATAACTCCATTCCTGTCTTCCTATTTTGTGTTATTATTTTCATATAAATTACATCTTTATACATTATATGCCCATCCACACAGATATATGATTATTGCTTTATTCAGTTGTCTTTTAAGTTATGTAAGGGGGAAAAAAGAGGTGTAAAAAATACGTTTATACTGTCTTTTATGTTTACCCATGTAGTTACCTTTACAGATACTCTATATTTCTTCATGAGGATTCAAATTACTGTATAGTCTTCATTTCACCCTGAAAGACTCTCAATTTCTTTTTTCTCTTTCTTTCTTTCTTTCTTTCGAGAGTGCAAGCAGGAGAGAGGGGCAGAGGGAAAGTAAAAAAGAGAGAATCCTAAGCAGGCTCCACACTCAGCATGGAGCCTGCCATGGGGCTCAATTCCACAACCGTGGGACCATGGCCTGAGCCAAAATCAAGAGTCAGATGCTCAGCCAACTGAGCCACCCAATGCTCAACTGACCGAGCCACCCTGGTGTCCCAAGAGTCTCAATTTTTAATGTATTTCTTAGAGCCATTCTGCTAGTGACAGTTCTCATTTATTGTTTATCTAGGAATGTCTTAACTTCCTCCTTTTGAATGATAGTTTTGCTGGATATAGAATTCTTTGTTGACTATCTTTTTCTTTTAGTGCCTTAAATATAGCATTGGTTTTGGTTTCAACAGTTTGTGATGCGTGTAGGTGTTCATTTTTCTTAGTTTTGTTGAAACTCTTGAATGTGTGTATTAATGTCTTTCCTCAAATTTGGGAAGTTTGGGGCCATTTTTTCTTCAGTTACTCTTTCTGCACCCACCTTTTCCTTCTGGGATTCCCATTATGCATGTGTTGATGTACTTAATGATGTCCTAGGGGGTCTCTGAGGCTCTGGTCATTTTTCTTCTTCTTCTTCTTCTTTTTTTTTTTTCTGTTCCTCAGGCTGGATAATCTCAGTTGAACTCAATTGACCTTAGAATTCTCAAATTCATGAATTCTTTCTTATGCCTGCTCAACTCTCCTGTTGAACCATCTAGACATTTAAAATTTTCATTTAATGTACATCTTAGTTTCAGAATTTCTATTTGGTCCTTTTTATAATCTAGATTCCTTTATTGACATTCTCTGTTTGGTGAGACAGTGAGATATCATTCACATACTTTAGTTTTTCTTCTTTGATATATTCAAAATAGCTGACTTAACATTCTTGTCTGGTAAGTTCAACATCTAGGCTTCCTCAGAAACAGTTTCTATTGATTACCTTTTTCCCTGTGTGTAGGCCACTTTCTTTTTCCTCTTTATGTTTTATAATTTTTGTTGGATATCAGCATCCTTAAAATGTTCCAAAGCTTCCCTTTCTGGTTCAAATCCCAATCCCTCAGTAGGGCCTATTAGGTCCTGCATGAGTTTGTCCTCACTGCCCCTCTGATTTCACTGCCTATTACTCTTGTTTCTGTCATTATACAGCCTCTCTGTCCTTCTTTCCATTCTTTAAATATACTGGTCACTCATGTCTCAGCTCATTGGTGCCTCCTCATAGAGGTTATGCCTTCCCCAGCCCACCCTCCATCACATATCCCTGGCTTATTTTATTTATAACATTTAGCACTACCTGAAAACATATTATTCTTTATTTCTTTATTGTATATGAGCCTGCCCCCTCACAAGACTGTAAACTCCCTAAGAGCAAATGCCTTGTCTTTTCTCTCTGCCATATCTTCATTGCTTAGAATGCTTCTTTGGCATATAGTTAGACATTCGTTGTTAAATGAATTAAAAGCTAAGGTCACAGGGGAGCCTGGGTGGCGCAGTCGGTTGAGCGTCCGACTTCAGCCAGGTCACGATCTCGCGGTCCCTGAGTTCAAGCCCCGCGTCAGGCTCTGGGCTGATGGCTCAGAGCCTGGAGCCTGTTTCCGATTCTGTGTCTCCCTCTCTCTCTGCCCCTCCCCCATTCATGCTCTGTCTCTCTCTATCCCAAAAATAAATAAACGTTGAAAAAAATAAATAAATACATAAATACATAAATAAATAAATAAAATAAAAGTTAAGGTCACAGTTTCACTGGTTCCAAAAAGAGACACACTCTAGTTCTTGAAGAGGATTAGAACTTTGTTTTTCTCCCCTAAAATTTCTCAAATCTGTGTTCTAGCTATGCAGATATAGTTAAGAAACTTTCTCTTTAAAGGCAGTTTTTATAATTGTTTTATGAAACTAATTACTATCTATATTAATTATGCCCCATATACAATCTTAGTCTCTTTTCACTCTTGGCCTCGTATCTTAAGACCTCTGTTTATTTTAGAATTCAACTTTGTATGTTAAATAACTCTTCCTTTCCTGAACACTAGGAAAAAAATAATCACAGGAAGTTCTGGAGAATTTCAGTCCCTAAAGTGGGAGACCATAAGATCTGAAAGGAAATTGAACAACTATAACCTGTAGAGGACAGGACCTATGGAAGTTTGAGTTGTAAATTAGGCTCTTCAGCATACAAATCTATTCTTCATGCTATTACTTAATATGCTTAGTGCTGCATTATCCCCACAGAGTAAACAAACCAAATCCGTATTTAATCTTAGAAAATTTTCTATCATTCCCTGCCACTCTTATGTTTAAGAACCGCTTTTCGTCTTATGGCACTCCTTGCAGAGATGAAATCTGTGAAGTTATTGTGAGTCCTTTATTAGTGTCCTAGTGGTGAGCACACCGAGGTGTGGCATGATGACTCATTCTGTGTAACTAACTCCACTCTATCCAGGAACTGAGCCGTGTCCATAAGTGTAAGAGATCCAACCCCAGATGTCAAAAATTCAATGTTTATTTAGGAAAGGAAATATGTCATTGCGTGATTAACTCCTAGAAGCAATAGTAAAAACTTTTGAATCATCTGTGTTCATTTTAAAGTGCCACTTTTCTTCTTTACTTTGTAGTTGGGATTATTTACTAAACACTAGGTTTTCAGTAAGAAAACAACCTGAACACTTGTCAATATCAAGAGTTTCCTTTTGATGGTTAGTCCATAAAATTAGCCTGGGAAATTCATAAGTTAATTATTTCCTGCTTTGAGAGGAGCTTTTGAACCTTATCAAGGTTGTACTTGGGTGGATTCCACTGAGGTGTATTCTGGAGGCAGGGAGTAGCCTGTGTGCATGGAAGGATTCTGGAAACCAGAACCAAGTGGCAGTGAATGACCCAGGCACGTTCTAAGAAAAGGTTCATTCAAGGACTATGTAATCCCCACAGCCCTTCCATTGTAGATGAGTTGCAGGATATCTCCTTGACTTGGCACAGATCAGGCCAAGAGTCACTGGCAAGCATGTTCTGATGGTTCAGTCAGTTACAGCATGATACTAACAGGGTCCAAGGACATCCTCTGATTCCTCTCAGGTCAGTTTGCTTGGTTCAGAGGAAGAGAGTCTAGCCCAAGGTCATAAACCTTACCCTTGGTTATTCAGCTAAACCCAAGCCATTTAAAATTCTGTTACACAGTTATGATCTTAGTTCTATAGAAGATCATGGTAAACAGCCTGCAGAAGTCACTTTCGAAATACTATCCTCTTGGTTTGTCCATGCTCCAAGTTTGTTTTTAGAGAGAAATGTTTCTTAATGCGAATGAATAGCTACATATGGGAGAATTATACAGATTGTACAAAACATATCTAGACATTTGTTAGCCTATTCATTTAACCATTTATGTTTTAGGACAAGGTTCTAAGAATACAAAGCCAGTAAGAAATAATTCCTGCTGTCAAGAAACTTACAATGTGCAGCACCTGCGTGGCTCAGTTGGTTGAGCATCCAACTCTTGATTTCAGCTCAGGTCATGATCCCAGGGTCGTGGGAGCAAGCTCTGCATGACACTCCTCGCTGAGCATGGGACCTGCTTAAGTTCTCTCTCTCTATCCCTCTGCCTCTCTCCCCAGTTCACTTGCTGTCTCTCTAAAATTAAAAAAAAAAAAAAACAACAACACAAAAAACCTTAGAGTATAATTAAATACCCAGTTTTGATTTTTTGGAATATACAAACTTTTGGGGAGGAAAACAATAATATGAAGTTACATGAAAGTCAAATATTCTCATGCAGTTCTACAAGTAAACCTTTATTTTTTCCTTCTAATTAAAATTAAGATAAAAACAGTGGGGGAGCCAAACCATAAGAGAATCTTAAATACAAAGAACAAACTGACGGTTGCTGGAGGGAAGCGGGGGTAAAATGGGTGATGGGCATTAAGGAGGGTACTTTTGGGGATGAGCACTGGGTGGCATATGTAAGAGATGAATCAGTGGGTTCTACTCCTGAAGCCAAGAATACACTGTATGTTAACTACTTGAATTTAAATTTAAAAAATCTATTTCTCTTGATGTTGTAAAATAAATATTTGTTTAAATAATTAATATTTTAAAAACTATTTCTGATACACATAACATATACACATATTAATACATATAAATTAGTTACAGGTGCTTCAAAAAAGGAATCTAGCTTGAGCATTCTATTTAAGAATATAGTTCTGGGATGACTAAAATCAAAAACACAAGAAACAATAGGTGTTGGCAAGGATGTAGAGAAAGGGGAGCCCTCAAGCACTGTTGATGGGAATGCAAACTGGTGCAGCCACTCTGGAAGACAGTATGGAGGTTTTTCAAAAAATTAAAAATAGAACTACCCTACAACCCAGCAATTCCACTGCTAGGTATTTATCCAAATGATACAAAAAGGCTGATTCAAAGAGGCACATGCACCCCAATGTTTATAGCAGTGCTATCAATAATAGCCAAATTATGGAAACAGCCCAAATGTCAACCTACTGATGGATGGATACAGAGGATGTGGTATACATATGCAATGGAATACTACTTGGTGATCAAAAAGAATGAAATCTTGCCATTTGCAACAACGTGGATGGACCTAGAGTATATTAAGCTAAGTGAAATAAGTCAGAGAAAGACAAACATCATATGATTTCAATCACGTGGAATTTAAGAAACAAAACAAATGAGGGGCACCTGGGTGGCTTAGTGGCATACTGCTAAGCTTATCACATGCAGTATCTCATTTAATAAAGTTTAATAAAGTTCAGGTGCCGCATGTGTTTTTTTCTTTTGATTAAAAAAATTTTTTTAATGTTTTTATTTATTTTTGAGACAGAGAGAGACAGAGCATGAGCAGGGGAGAGGCAGAGAGAGAGAGAGAGACACAAAATCCGAAGCAGGCTCCAGGCTCTGAGCTGTCAGCACAGAGCCCGACATGGGGCTCGAACTCACAGACTGTGAGATCGTGACCTAAGCTGAAGTCGGATGCTCAACCGACTGAGCCACCCAGGCACCCCTTTTTTGGTTTTTAAAAATTGAAGTATAATTAACATACAGTATTCTATTAGTTTCATGTGTACAACATATTGATTCAACAATTCTATGCATTACTCCGTGCTCACCATGGTAAGTGTAGTCACCATACAACGTTATTACAATATTATCGACTCCATTCCTTAGGCTGTACTTTTAATCTCTGTGACTTATTTATTTTATACTGGAAGTTTGTACCTCTTAATCCCCGTTAACTATTTTGCCCACCCCCCACCCCACCTCCCATCTGGAACCACCAGTTTTTCTCTGTATTTAGGAGTGTGTTTGTTTTGTTTGTTGGATTCCACATATAAGTGAAATCATATGCTATTTGTCTTTCCCTGACTGATATTTTACTTAGCATAATACTCTCTAGCTTTATCCATGTTGTCACAAATGGCAAGATATCATTTTGTTTTGTGGCTGAGTACTATTCCAATGTGTGTGTGTGTGTGTGTGTGTGTGTGTGTGTGTGTGTGTCGTATCTTCTTTATTCATCTATTGATGGACACTTGGATTGTTTCCATATCCTGGCTATTGCTTCCATATCCTGGCTGCAGTAAACATAGGGGTTAATGTATCTTTTCAAATTAATGCTTTTGTATTAGTTGGGTAAATATCCAGTAGTGGAGTTGCTGGATCATATGGTATTTCTATTTTTAATTTTTTGAGGAACCTCCATACGTTTCCACAGTGGCTGCACCAATTTACATTCCCTCCGATAGTACACAAGGGTTTCCTTTTCTCCACATCTTCCCCAACTCTTGATATATTTGTCTTTTTTGATAGTAGCCATTTTGACTTGTGTAAGGTATATTTGATTGTGGTTTTGATTTGCATTTCCCTAATGATGAATGATGTTGAGTATCTTTTCATGTGTCTGTTGGCCATCTGGATGTCTGTTTTAGAAAAATATCTATTCAGGTCCTGTGTCCATTTTTTAATTGTATTGTTTGTTTGCTTAATGTTGAGTTGTATAATTTCTTTTTTTTTTTTAACATTTATTTATTATTGAGAGACAGAGAGAGACAGAGCATGAGCAGGGGAGGGGCTGAGAGACGGGGAGACACAGAATCCGAAGCAGGCTCCAGGCTCTGAGCGGGCAGCACAGAGCCCTACACGGGGCTCAAACTCACAAGCTGATAGATCATGACCTGAGCTGAAGTCAGACACTTAACAAACTGAGCCACCCAGGTGCCCCTGTATAATTTCTTTATATATTTTAGATATTAACCCCTTATCAGATATATCATTGGCAGATATATTCTCCCATTCATTAGATTACCTTTTTGTTTTGGTGATGATTTCCTTCACTGTATAGTTCTAATAGTTTATTTTGGTATAGTTTACTTTGGTATAGTTCCAATAGTTTATTTTTGCTTTTGTATAGTATAGTTTGGTATAGTTCCAATAGTTTATTTTTGCTTTTGTTTTCCTTGCCTGAGGAGATATAACTTTTTTTAATGTTTATTTATTTTTGAGAGAGAAAGAGAGAGAGAGCAAGAGCAGGGGAGGGACAGAAAGAAAGAGGGAGACACAGAATCCGAAGCAAGTTCCAGGTTCCAAGCTGTCAGCACAGAGCTCAAACTCACAAACCCTGAAATCATGACCTGAGCCAAAGTTGGATGTTTAACTGACTGAGCCACCCAGGTGCCCCAAGGAGATACAATTATGTTGCTAAGGGCAATGTCCAAGAGATTACTGTCTATGTTTTATTTAAGGAGTTTTGTGGATGCAGATCTCACATTTAGGTCTTTAATCCATTTTGAATTTATTTTTGTGTATGATGTATTAAAATGGTCTTGTTTCATTCTTTTGCATGTAGCTGTCCAGTTTTCCAAACATCATTTATTGAAAAGACTGTCTTTTCCCCATTGTATAATTCAGGCCTCCTTTGTCATAGATTAATTGATATAGATGTGGGTTTATTTCTGGGATCTCTACTCAATTCCATTGATCTGTGTGTCTGCTTTTGTGCCAGTACCATATTGTTTTCATTAATATAGGTTGGTAGGATATCATACAATCTAGAATTGTGATACCTCCAGCTTTGTTCTTTTTTCTCAAGATTGCTTTGGTTGTTTTGTGGTTCCACACAAATTTTAGGATTATTTGTTCTAGTTATGTGAAAAAATACTTCTGGTATTTTGATACGGATTGCAATGAACCTATAGGTTGCTTTGGGTAGTATGGATATTTGAACATTATTAATTCTTCCAGTCTATGAGCATGGTATACCTTTCCATTTGTTTGCGTCATCTTCCTCAGCATGTGTTTTGTGGCAGTTTTTAATTTAATATATTGTGTGTGACTTTCCATTTAATTAAATATTCTACTGAGGCATCATTTTAAGTGGCTGCATGGTGGTTTTTTTTAATTTTTTTTAACGTTTTATTTATTTTTGAGACAGAGAGAGACAAAGCATGAATGGGAGAGGGTCAGAGAGAGGGAGACACAGAATCTGAAACAGGCTCCAGGCTCTGAGCTGTCAGCACAGAGCCCGACGCGGGGCTCGAACTCACGGACCGCAAGATCATGACCTGAGCCGAAGTCGGCCGCTTAACCGCCTGAGCCACCCAGGCGCCCGGCTGCATGGTGTTTTAACCATAGATGTATTTAATCAAATTTTAAATTTTTTTGAACTTTTGTTTTGTTATTATAATAAGAGCTCATGATGAGCATGTGTTGTTTATAATAGCAAATGAAACAAAACCCAACAAGCAAGAAAATATTTTGTAACCTCCAAGTTTATTTCCTTAGGATCCTTCAGAATATTTTCTTAATTCTTAGGAATAATTCTGAAAACAAGTGCTTGAACAATTTTAAGACTTTTAATGGAAATGCCGAGAGAATATTCTTTTTGCATTCACGGTCTATATTTCGCGAACATAATGGACTTAATGATGATCTGATATTTTTCCATTATGTAAACAATCCATTGGGGCGCCTGGGTGGCGCAGTCGGTTAAGCGTCCGACTTCAGCCAGGTCACGATCTCGCGGTCCGGGAGTTCGAGCCCCGCGTCAGGCTCTGGGCTGATGGCTCAGAGCCTGGAGCCTGTTTCCGATTCTGTGTCTCCCTCTCTCTCTGCCCCTCCCCCGTTCATGCTCTGTCTCTGTCGCAAAAATAAATAAATGTTGAAAAATAAAAAATAAAAAAAACAAAAAACAAAAAAAACAATCCATTAATTTAGTACACAGAGTGAACTATGTTACTCTTCTTGAGGTGTCCACTAAGCAGCTGCAGCTTTGGAGTTGCCAGGAATTCACCCAACCGGCAAAACCTTGGGACACTTTATTGGGCTCATGGTACCTACTTATAGCACTGGGGGAGGTGATGCGTGTCCTTCAGCTCAAAGAAATGAACTCAAATAAATTTGTATAAGTTTAAATGCCAAATGAAGGTTTTTATAGGTTAAAACATACCCTGCAACTTCTTTACCCTGTAGCCCACTTCTATCTCTGTAACATTCAGGTTCTAAGACATATGACTGAGGAATTACCAAGAAAGATTAGAAGCAGGAATAATTCTAGTCCAGCAATGTGGGGATACTTGAACTTGGAGGTCACATCTGAAGATCTTACACCCTTCTGGGCCTGGGCATCTTGAGACATACAGCGTTCACCATCAGCCCTGGAAAAGTTTCCAGAAAGTTCTGGATGCTTTCAATATTGGCACCAAGGAGATTGCTTAAATCTTCTATATGTCCTTGCAAGTGTCCTGCAACTATTGATAAAATGAATACAAAGATCATATGTAATGTGCATGTCAAATAGTGAGGATATTCGGGAGTCAACTCTTAATATACCACTAACACAAAAGGAGATTCTGTTTATTACTTAAGACCAATGAAAATGCCAGTTTTGGCTAAATATTGGAGAACTGTAAAGATTCCTCTAGGGGGACAAAATAATAACAACAACAACAATAACAACAACAACAACAATAGTGGTCAAGGCAAATTTGACCTCAAACCTCTCCTTGACTCATAATATTTCCTGTTCCCTCATTGGTTTGGATTTTATTCTAAGACTTTCTTTCTGGAATCATTTGGTACTATATCTGTGACTTTGTTTTTTCCCTTAGAGTAAATGGTGTAATGTAATTGGAGACTTAAAAAATATTTTCTCACAAAAATACTAAGTGCATAAATTAAAAACAAAACCCTAACTCATTATTTGAGTCTCCTCAACTCCAGCCATATCTGAGTAAGACCTATATATGGATTCTACAGAAAAGGAATTAACTGTAATTAGCTGGTAATAGTTCTTTCTTCTGTGCAGAATCCAACTGTAAAAGGTAGTTAAATATCACCTGCACACTGGGGGCCTTATCAGTACTTTGAAATTAATCATACTTCCTATGTTAGCTTAGAAGGTGGGGAAGTAGTCGCATATTTACCTTGGTCTGCTGTGGGCGCTAGTTGTGAGTTCTATTGTATCCCTCATTATATTACTTACAAGTCATTTATAATGGGCTGAGTTCATACTCTAGCTACAAATTACAGAGAAGCACTTAAAGTCACTCTGGAATACCTTTTAAGGTAATAGCATTTTTTAAGGCTAAAAAAAGCTTCTTGTACCATCCATGGTACCTTCTATAAATGCCCTTTGATAAGTTTGTGGTTTTAAGAAATGAACTTTTTGCCTTGAGGTGGAAATAAAATCATGGATTTAGTTTAAAGTAGGACACTTTCCTGGTTTCTGTAGATTTAGCTAGGCCCAAGGGAATATAATTCCTGGAATCATATTTTAAGTCTCAATATTATACATCGAATTATAAATATTGATGTTGCTTTTTAAACAGGTTTTTCCATCAACAGCATGACTCTTAAAAAAGTGCCTACTCCCCCACTATGATTTTTATTGCTCAAATGTATCACGTGTTGGAATACACCTTTAAATCTATAAGGAAAGCTAATGATGATAAAACAGACATAAATTTACTTTCACAAAAGAGCTCTATTCCATAAAGTGAGGTATGACTCAGCTGCTGTGAAACCTATCAACTTATAATGTAGATTAAGTGATTACATTTAGTATTTAGCAATATCTTTGACTGTATTCAGTACTTTTAAGTTTATTACTGCTGTTGTTTATGGCATATGTGTGTGTATGTATAACTCTTCTTAACATTGGAAATAATACTTTTTAAAGAAAACATGATTCTTCTATATTCCACAAGAGTGTTTGTAAGTCATGCATCCAACACTTAATATATGCCAAGTCCTTACAAAGAATTTTTGGTTAGAGATGATAGTAACTGTGAAAAGTCTTCTCTGTGCCCTTTTCAAGGGCAATTAAGCATCCAACTTTCAAATGGCATGGAGAGCCACTTGAGTTATTTAAGGATGCTTCTATTTTTAAAGTCGTCTTTACTAACAGTCTTTGAGATACATGGAAATGCTTAATATAGGCTTCCCAAATTGTTGACGACGCCCTCTTATTAGTTTGGCTGCCGGTGCATGCACGCCTGTGTACCCATGCACGTGTTGTCTGTCTTTCCTTCAGCGCCTTCATTTTCCTGCAAATTCCCACTGAGTGGCTGGACTCTGAGAAATTCCATGCCTTTGATATACCCAGTGGTGTCAGAAACTACCTCTTTGTGACAGTTGTGCCTTATGTAAGGATTTTCCTTATAGGTTCTCTCCTTAAGAGATGCTGGTGTTTGACTCTGTTAAACTAGGACTTCCAGGAAATGCTTGGGTAATTGAAGGAAGATGGAACTTATAATGGAGTCAGGGTAACTGGCTTCCTGGAATACACGTCTTGTACACACACATCTCTCCCCAGAGTACACACATGTCTTGCTTGCAGCACATTCACATAGAAGCTGCTCGTCTTCCCATGCGATACCGCACAGGCATGAGAGATGGGTGGACATCCCGCCGACTGTTCTTCGCAAGGAAAGGGAAAAGCAGTAAACTAGAGGCAGTTTTTCCACCCTCAAGCAAAAGCCCTTTTCTCCTTTCAAATGGAAGAAATGCCATCTTTGCCATTAATTCACAGATCTTTATTGAGGGAGGGTGCCAGAATGGGGTTAGGCCTTGGGGGAAACAAAATGGAAGAAAAACAACCTCTGACATCACTTGAGTTTCTAGTTTAGGAAAGGAGATAGACAATCCACAGATAACCCTGGGGGACACTCCCCAAAAGGGGTGAAGAGGTGGAATTAGAGAACAGAGATGTGTCTGCTTGACTAGGGGGTCAGAGAATCAGGGAGTGTTTCTGGAGGGAGTCAACAACACCTGAGTCTTACCCAACGAGCTGGCCTTACAGAAAGGGAACTTGTAGACCTGGCATGCAGCCTGGGCAAAGAAATGGACAGGAAACTGAGAGCATGTCCACTCTCAGGGGATGAGAGCCTTCAGGGTCTTGGAGGGTGGGAGGCTAGGAATGGTAAGAAATGAACGAGGCAGAGGCTAGAGATCAGGGATTTGGAATTGATCCTGGTGTAGTGGGAAGCCTTCATCAGTTTTCACCAAGGCTGTGATGCAATACAGTTTGCACTGGAATTTAAAGGATTGGCACTGGGCAAGACTAAATGGTGGGACATTGGTTAGGGGAGGCATGCGACCAGCAATAGAAGGCCACAGAGGTGGAAAGGCCCAGCTAAGGTCATGGGCCAGGGGGATCAATGGAAGAGCAAGCACACTGAGAGCTAGTGAGGAGGTTGGATGGGTGAACTCAGAGCTGACTGGGCAAGACTGGTTCACTGTGCTCTCTGCTTGTGCAGAACAGTGGTCCCCTCTGACCCTCAGGGGTTCTGTTCTAAGACCCCAGCTAGTGCCTGAAACTGCAGATATTATCGAACCCTATACATACTATGTTTTTTTTCTTGTACATACATACCTATGATCGAGTTTAATGTATCAATTAGGTAAGAGATTAACAGTGATAGTAATAGAATAGAACAATTACAACAATATAGCGTAATGAATGTTATGTGAATGTGGTCTCTCTCTCTCCCTCAAAATATCTTACTGTGCCATACTTACCCTTCTTGTGATGATATGAGGTGATAAAATGCCTACATGAGGAGGGGAAGTGAGGAAATTAATGTCGACTTTGTGACGTAGTGTCAGGCTACTACTGACCGCCGACATATTGGAATGATCTGAGGATCATCTGCTTCAGGACAGAAAAAGAAAATATGGATGAAGGGGCACTGCTCTACTGGTGGCTCCCCCAAGTCAGCGAGCCCTCTCTCCCTCTCTCAGCACCACAGGTCAGGCCTCACCACTTTCCTTCTCTCTTGTCCCTTCTTTTTCTTCTCTTTCTCATCTCCCGGAGTACAGCCAAGTTATTCTCTCAGAGTGGCTTCCAATCTAGAAACTTCAGATTCTGCTTACCTTCTCCCCCTCTCTCAACCCCCTCCCTCCCAGTCACCAAACTGTATTGATGCTACTGAGGATTTCCCAATATGGTTCCGTTCAAGCCACCACTGCTGCTACTGAGTCAGGCTTTTCTTTACTTCTTCATTCCTCCTTCTTCCTGCCATCTGCCATTGAAATCCTTGTCAGCACTGATTAGCATGAAGAACAATTAGAGGTGTGAGAAAATAAAACTCATCCCACCTAGCCAATTTTCAATTTTGCAGACATTTAAGCAAAGAATTAATGACATTTGGGGAGGTTTTTGTTTGTTTTTGGGTTTTTTGTAACAATTTTTTTTAATGTTTATATTTGAGAGAGAGAGTGTGAGCAGGGGGGAGGGGTGGAAGGAAGGGGGACAGAGGATCTGAAGTGGGCTCTGCGCTGACAGCAAAGAGACTGACTCGGGGCTCAAACTCACCAACCGTGAGATCATGACCTGAACCCAAGTCGGACACTCAACCGACTGAGCGACCCAGGTGCCCCTTTTTTAAATAACAATTTAATCTGCCTTTTCAGTTCTACAAAAGTTTGATTGAATAAAGGAATTAGGACAATTTTTTTCTAAAACACAATGAATTATATAAATAGTAGGCCTTATTCTAAAATTACTAATGAAGAAACTACTGTCCCTTCCTGTCTCCTTTTCACCAAGAAAAGCTAACCTATTTCAATGAGGAGCAAAACATTTTTAAAAATGCACCCCTCTTGTATAGGAAAGTGATGAAACATTCCGGAAACAAAAAAAGGGGGGAGTTGCAAGGGATTACTCTTGATTATGGCAAATAGCTAATTCAAATATTCTACATCATTTTATTTATTCTAAAATATAATGATTAAAGTGAGAAACAATCCTTTAAGCACAATGTGGCTGACAGTGCTCTTCCATTGTTTTTGTGTAGATAGGACAAGGTCCTTAGGCATTCTTGCCAAATAGTGTCCTGTTCAGAGCAGTCACTAATACCAGATCTTGTTAATAAGCACTAATCTCTTTTTAATAGACTGCGTTTGATGCCAGATTAGTAAAATAAACTCTCATCTCTCATGATGACGCTTTGTTCCTGAGAACTTTCTCTACTTACCTTGAGGACATTATGTTTGGAGATTTTTATGCTTCAGAATACATCTAGAAGACTTCTGCCTTGAATGGAAAAGGCTTTCTATATTGCTGAGACAGATGTGTTTCTGGGATGGGAAGGCACCAACTAAGCTATAGAAGCCATTCATAGGCGAAGAATAAGAATGCCTATTCCTTCTTCTTAGAGTTCAGTTTAAAGACAGAAAAAAAGGAAGTCCTGACACAAATATGATTATGAAAATGGTGATTTTAGAAGACCAAAACTGGTGAATTGCCCACATTTATAAGAATATAGCAGTAATTTTAAAAACAAATGAAGGAGCTACTATAGGATACGATATTATTGAAATCTGGCAAATTTCCATCAGTGAAGTGCTTGAGAACTTCCATGACTATGTGAAGCTCCCAGGGTAACCTGGTCCAGAATTTGGGGGAATGGGAATGGGGTTCTTAGCAACCTGGGAGACAGCCTACCTTGATCCAAGGAAACCCCTCTTTTAGATGAAAGCATGTCTCTGCACAATGACCCCTGGCCCTAGACATGGTATCAGGAATCCACAGGAGAGTGGAATCTGTGCTGTGATGGCAGGAGACACAAAGCACCTGACAAGTGAGAAGTTTGGGTTCTAGCACCATCGCTTCCACCTCTTGGCTCTCTATCACATACAGCAAATATCTGAATGTCTTTCACTCTGACTTTTCTCATCTCTCCACATGGGGACAATAAGTGTTCTTATGTATCACTGAAGATTTGACAAGGAAGAGTCAAGGGAAAAGATGGAAATGAGGGCATCTTGCAATGGGACACTATAAAGATGAGGTCTTGTAGTATGCTTTGGTGTGTGCCTGAGGAGCTCCCCGAAGGCCAGGGAGTCTGTGAAAGGAAAACCAGATGGGAAGGTGAGTCACTTCCGGCTTTAGCTTTATCTCTATTATTGGCATTTTACGTAGTGAACATGTATTAGTAGATTACTTGTAAAATTTTAAAATCTGAGGGAGTACAGAAATAGGACTATGGAATTTTATAAAAGAAATATATTATCTGCTTTAGAAATTTAATGTAAAAGAAGTAATTCATTTGTTTTTCTCTTTGAAGATAGGTCCATGGTCCTCCATCATTCTGAAATCCCAAAACCTTTAAAAACAGAGTTTTAACAGAAGTTTTCAGCAAACTTATTAGATGATAAAAACATAACCTTAACTAAGGTTAGTCCTTATTCATTTTCTTTTCTTACGTTTATTTATTGAGGGGGGGGGGGCATGTGCACGTTCATGGGGGAGGAGCAAGAAGAGAGAAAGAGAGAATCCCAAGCAGGCTTCATGCTGGCAGTGCAGAGCCTTGATGTGAGGCTCGATCTCACAAACCATGGGATTATGACATGAGCCAAAATAAAAAGTCAGACACTTATCTGACTGAGCCACCCAGGCATCCCTTTTTCTTATATTTTTGGTAAATGTGCATACTGAGAACATGCTACATCACACATAATACATGAGCTGTTTTCACTTGTGAAAATGCAAAAAAATCTGGTATATTCTGACCCTGAAATTTTCATATAAGGAACGGTGTACCTGAATATGTGTACTAAATTCATGAATAAAGCAAATACTCTAGTAGCTCTCTTTCTGGAGATTTAGTCAGGATAAATCCAGGGGCTTCAGGTCTGGTAACTTTCCTGAGAGCATAATTCAGTACAACAAACATTTACTGAGTTGGTACTTTGAGGGGAAAATCAAGATTAACAGGTGATTGTTGTATAATGCAAGGAATTTGCATTATAGTGGGAAATGCACTTCCACTTAAATTTAATATAAATTGCATTGGAATCAATGTTGTAAGAGGACTATAATCAGAAGGGAAAGATGGGTGAGAGCCCAGAACTCCTGGGGGTGGTGGAAGGGCCTAGACTGGGGGACAGTGAGAGAGAAGACCGATTAACACTTTGATAACTTAATTCCTTTTTTCTTTAGGAGTAACCATTTGTGTTGTTGGCTTTCTTTCTGCAAGATCTAAGAGGCCTGGTGGAATCAATATTCCCAAAACGCTTCCCAGGGTTATGAGACCCGCTGAAAGTGTAAGCACTGGGAAATGCTGACCCAGTTATTCAAAATTATGGTGAGCAAGAGTCAAGAGTCTTCCCAACCAGAGGTCTCGCTGTTGCAAAAGGGCCCTCTCACCCAGGTTTCAGGAATTACAGTTGTCCCTGAAAAGGTAACTGCTAAAGCATTACGTTGATATCAAAACACATGGGTTGTAAAGCCACCGAAAGTGGCTACCATAGTAGATGGTGAAGAAAGAAACTGACGATTAAAACATGATGAAAACCAGTTTTTCCACTAAATCCTAAACATGGCAGACCAAGCTCTGAGAGTGAGCAAATGGGAGACTTAGGGATTTTTTCCCCTGAAGCCTCATTTGTGGCAAGGGTGTCTTATGACTTTGGTGCCATTTGTTCCTTTGAAATTGCTTCCTTTGTTTCCATTTTTTTTAAGTTTATTTATTTATTTTGAGAGAGAGAAAGCACGAGCTGGGGGGCAGGGAGGAGCAGAGGGAGGGAGAATCCCAAGCAGGCTCCTCAGGGTCAGCGCAGATCCCGATGTGGGGGCCTGAACTCACGAAACATCATGGCCTGAGCTGAAATCAAGAGTCGGCCACTCAACCGGCCGAGCCACCCAGGTGTCCCTCTTGATTTCCATTTTTATGATTAGCAGACTGCATAGTTCCATAACGTGGATATACCATATCCAGAAGGACGCTGCCAGGAATTCTGCAGGTGGAAGCAATCCCAGGTGATGTAAAGAAGTCGTGGTGTCCTTTAATGGAAGAGAATGTGAATGTAGGTACCTACGTGCCCAGCATTCCACCCAACACAGGAGAGCAGCTGCAGAATCGTCAAGTGGGAAGCGCCGTCTTCGGGACCTGTGACAACTTCTGTGTACACGTGGCAGATACCGGCTCTGGCAGCCTAACTGGAAAGCCCAGACTAGTGTTACAGCCGAGAAAACTGCCCCAGGACTAACAGCAGGACAGAACCTACACCCGCCAAAACCTCAGCGTCTCGGAGCCCCATGTTGCGAGAGTTCTATGGAAAAGGACTCGACACTCTCATAATTCCACTCAGAGGGAGCTGTTGGTCGTGGGGACGCTAATGGCTGTTGTCATGGTCATCATTTTACTGTCGCGGCGGGTGCCAAACCAAAACAGAAAATGGAGAAGAGAACGTCTATGAAAACCTTTGAAACACACAAAACTTGTTGACTTAGTTGGAGTTGTATTCCTTCTAGCCGTATGCCTTCTTCTGGGCTGTCAAACTCGTAAGATTTGTGGGTGGCAGGATGATGTCATCTGTATTCAACAGCTTGTAGTAATTTCCACTCCCAGCCCCGCTCAAAGGTTGAGATTATTGCGGTAAATGGGATCTGAGCTTACAGATGAAAGCCTCACTTTTCTTTTCCATTGAGATCACAATACTGTCCCCTCTAGCAGGATGACAATTGTGCTGTCACCCACATTACATCATACTATCTCCCTCGAAATGGCCTCATCTAAGTGTGTGAGTGCAGCTGTGAAAACAAAACATATTTTACCGTGAGCTTTGTAAATCCTCAAGGCACATATTAATGAGTTTGCCTTTTAAAAGTAATATGAAAAAATGTAACATAAGAGGTGTGGCCGCTGTGAGTGAGTCAGGAGCTGGATTCAGGAGGTCAGAAGGCTGTGAGAGATCAGGGCTGGGTACGGTGACTGGGCCTGGCTGCTGGGCTCCTCTCGTGGTCCTACCTGGCGCATGGAGGTGGTGTTCCACTGCTCCTGGGTAGCCCAGGGAGAAAACTCCTTCCTGCCATGCCAAGTCATGCATAGACCACAGGATGGGGGGCCGCTTATATAACCAAGTTATCACCAGGTGATGATATCAAAGGGTGATCAAGTGATTGTATCATCTTCTGAACACAACACTGACCATACTGCTCTTGAGATCGGAAAGGCTGAGGACCTGCTCCAACTTCGGGTCCCAAATCTGGAGAAGCATCAACAAACAAATAGAACAAATGTACCAGAATCAGGTATCGTCACCTGGCAGGGCAAAGCAAAAGAAAGTTCCTGATGTTGGGAATTAGCTTCAGCTGACAAGATGTGATGTTGATAGACAAAACTAAATGTGGATCAAAAGATCAACCAAAGGAAGGCTTGCCTCCTTGATTCCACAACTGGCAAAAGCCATCAAACTCACAGAAATGCGTACTTCGTGGTTACCCCCATGATGTCACCCATGCTTTCTGTGCAAAGTGCCCCTTCCAAGAAGCTGGGGACATACCTGCCCAGTCACAAATGGGGTGGGGTGTGAGGTGTGCGAGGCTGCATGGTGTCATGCTTCCCAGAGGGCTAGCTCTGTGGCTGGAGCTCTCCTAGAAACTTTGCTCGGTCTCTTGCTCTTTGGTCTAGTCTTTTGCTGTGTTAAAATGTGCAGAGAGAAAAATAAGAAAAGGAAGGCCACCATAATGTCAGACAAGGGGCGCCTCCTTCAAAGAGCTGTGTATGGACAATCAGAATCTGTCTGGTCAGCTGTCACCTGTTCCCAGGATGCATCTCTATCCAAAATGGAAGGATATGCTGAGGCTCATTCTCATCAAGGGAAGGGAAGACTTGCATGGTGTTTCACTTTGCTGGGGCTGTGTAACAAAGCGCCACAGACTGTGTGGCTTAAACAACAGAAATTTATCCTCTGACTGTTCTGGAATCTAGAAATCCAAGATCAAGGTGTCAGCAGGATTAGTTTTCCTGAGGCTTCTCCCCCCTCCCCCTTGGCTTGTAGATGGCTGGGTCCTCACATGGTCTTTCCTCTGTGCGTGTCTGGGTCTTAATCTCCTCTTCTTTTAAGGACACCCATCCTATTAGATTAGGGTCCACCCCATATGACCTCATTTAACTAATTGCCTCAGTAAAGTTCTCATTAACTTAAATACAGTCACATTTTGAGGTCCTGGGGGTTAGGACTTGAACATAGGAATTTGGGGAACATACAATTCAGCCCATACACAACAGAGACCTCGCACCTCGGAGTCTCTGTCTTCCACCAGCTAAACTCAGGCACGTTTACCGGCCTGACTAGACAGGATCGCAGTGGTAAAACTAGGGAGGACCACTCAAGAACCTCGGAGATCAGACCGTTTGGATTTGGCTCTGTCACTAGTCCCTTTTCGCATTTAAAAACAGCTCTTAATGTGTTCTACGAGGGACAAAGTTTAAAGCCGCTGTGGAATTTTTTTCTCCCCCTAGGGAAAGAGTGGATTTCTTCCTTCACTGCTTCCAAAAGAAGTTTCCAGGGTGTAGGGCATTTCTTAAAATCCATATGAGGTCCTCATTATTGTGTCTGTTTTGCAGACAAAACACTTTGCCAGGAAGTCTTTGGCAGAGGCAGCCCTGTAACTCAGAAATTCCAGACTCCTCAAGCCTCAGTGACACAGATGTAAGCTGTTACCGGTGCGGACCCGCGCTGCCTGACTGCACGTAGCAACATGATGCACCTAAGGGCCTGGGCTTCTTCCTGTGATAGAAAAGGGAGGCTACCTCCACGTGTATAGGGACTTGGCTGGAACAACAGGAGTAGGACCACTATGTTTTGAAAAATGCAAAGAGATTTTTTTTTTAATGGAGCAGAAAAGCTAGTTACATCACTGGGGTTTGCCCATCATTAAATTCATTTGGTTTATTTTATATTATGTCTGACCTGCATGTGTGAGGCTGTAAATTCTTCTATGTTTGGTAAAACACTGAGCAAGAAGGCACAACTGACTAAATACTAGATATTCAAGACCTATCTTTTATTTTCTTTTTTTTTAGAGAGAGAGAGAATGTATGGGGGGACGGGCAGAGGGAGAAAGTCTGTTTTTTTTTTTTTAATGTTTATTTATTTTTGAGACAGAGAGTGGCAGAGAGAAGGGGAAGAGAGGGAGAGAGTGACAGAGAAACCAAAGTGGGCTCAGCACTGACAGCAGAGAGCCCAATGTGGGTCTTGAACTCATGAACCATGAGATCACATGACATGAGCCAAAGTCAGACACTTAACTGGGTGAGCCACCCGCCCTGAAAGAGAGAGAGAGAGAGAGAGAGAGAGAGGGAGGGAGAGTATTAAGCAGACTCCACACTCAGCATGGGGCCCAGTGCGGGACTCGACCCCATGACCCTGAGATCATGGCCTGAGCTGAAATCAAGAGCCAGACGCTCAACTGAACCATCCAGACACCCCTCAAGACCTCATTTTTAATGTTGGTCAAAAGGTACACACGTTCACAATTCTCCCATTATTTCTAAGTATGATGACTGAAGACCTGATTTTGTTGCTTTAATGCAATCAATTGTTAAAGTGTTTTAAACTATGGTTTTCTTTACATGGGTTTTTTGTTTTGTTTTGTTTTTTTTAAAGAGGGAAAAATAGAAGGTAATGACATATACAGAAAAAAACGGATTTGGATCAAAACTCCTTTAAAACTTTTTTTTTTTAACATTTATTCATTTTTCAGAGTGAGAGAGACAGAGCATGAGTTGGGGAGGGGCAGAGAGAGAGGGAGACACAGAATCCGAAGCAGGCTCCAGGCTCTGAGCTGTCAGCACAGAGCCTGACTCAGGGCTGGAACTCACAAACTGCGAGTTCATGACCTGAGCCGAAGTCGGATGCTTAACTGACTGAGCCACCCAGGCTCCCCTGGACCAAAACTCCTTAAAGAGAAATTTTTATTTCTACGGAAACACAATTTTAAACACAATTTAAAAAGACAAGTAGGTGAAAATATATGGTGTAAGTTTTTTGGAAAACATTTCTCAAAGTTTCCATAAGGGTCTCTGTTTATAAACAACTTTAAAATTAATTTTGTTGCCTTAGGGGCCAGAAATTTAGATTCAAACAAGGGACATCTGGAGATGCTTAGTAAGTGAAATAGATATTCTGAATGAGGCATCGTTCTGTGGAAGTTAAGAGGAATACACTGATGCTTTAAAAAAATTTTTTTATGTTTATTTATTTTTGAAGGAGAGAGAGAGTATGAGTGGAGGAGGGGCAGAGAGAGAGGGAGACACAGATGTGAAACAGGCTCCAGGCTTTGAGCGGTCACCACAGAGCCCAATGTGGGGCTGGAACTCACAAACCATGAGATCATGACCTGAGCCAAAGTTGGACGCTTAACCGGCTGAGCCACCCAGGTGCTCCAGTACACCGATGCTTTTTTGGATGCTTAAATATACCAGCACTAAGTTTTGGGTTTTTTTTTTTTTTTTAACAGATGAATGCTAATTCATCCTGAGTTGATGTACGTAAAATTAGTGTTACATTTCTATATTAGTTGTTTATAAAATAAAATATGATAGGGGCTGAGGAGTCTTCCATTGGAAAGTGAAGGCAGTAGCTTTCACTAGAACTTCTCAACTCAAAGCAAACAAACTCATGAATAGGCTCCCTTTAATCATGAAGGCAGTGTCTAACTTACAGTCTATTTAATCTACAATGCAAAAAGGGAATGCAAGTTCTAATTTTTCAAGTTTAGAATGTGCAATTTTGGAAAGGCCGTGTTGTTTAAAAGCAAAGGAAGAGGAAGAAAATCCTGCTGTAATCACTGTGCCTAAGATAATTATGCTCTCATTAAAAAAAAAAAAATGTTCTGAGACTGCTATAGACTGAATGAATATTCATATCCAACCCCCCACCCCCACCCCAGGTTTCATTTGTTGAAATCCTAACCCCACAATGTGATGGTGTTGGGAGGTGGGGACCTTTGGGAGGTGATGAGGTCATGGTGGAGCCCTTGTGAATCGCATCAGTGCCCTCATAAAAGAGACCCCAGAGAGCACCCTCGCCCATTCTGCCACGTGAGGACACAGACGGAGGATGGCCGCCTCCCAACCCGGAAGTGGGGCCTCCTCACCAGGCACTGAATATGCCTCCCCTTGACCTTGGACTTCCCAGCCTCCAGAACTGTGAGAAATAAACATCTGTTGGTTATAAGCCTCCCAGTGTGTGGTTTTCTGTCAGAGCAGCAGACTAAGGTGGGCACTTTTGGGTAAGGAGGCTTGGCTTTTGGACACATTTTATTTCTGAACACTCTTCACCCACCAATTCCTAAATAAATAGCCGAAGAAATATATAACTGGGGAAAGCATCCGTTTACACAGAAAGCTAAGGAAACAAATCATCAAAATGGTAGAAGTAAACTTGTCTCCAAATGCCTGGCATAGCTCCTGGGAAGTAAGAGGGTAAAGTCCTGGCCCCTGTGGAGTCTCTGGGCTGGGAGGGCTGAGTGCTGGAGAAAGGGGTGGGCTGTGAGACTAATCTGGAAAGCGCCTGGGGGAAGTCTGGCTGGGTGTGCACACTGCTGGGATCCCCTGCCAACAGTGGCCTTGCAGGATGCAGAGATCCAGGCTGCTGTGATTAGGGAAGAACTGTGGCTCGAGGCTCAGGAGAGGATGTCTCCCGAAGCGTAAAGGTGATTGTAATTGTGGCAAGCGGCCCGGTGAACCTGGGACCCTTTCCCCAAACAAGAGGCTGCTGGGAGCGGTAGGAGCCGCAGTCCAGGATGGTGGCAGGTCTTTGTGGACACAGTAACAGCTGTAGAGAGAGATGGGGCTCAAGAGGCAGGTATTCAGATGCCAGAGAGGAGGCTTCGCTGGAACCCTGGTGCCCAGCAGAGTGGCTTCCCTGTAGATAGGGGAGAAATTAGAGACCAAACTCTCTCATTGGCATAGCCGGTGGCTCTGATGCTCTGTCTGCTCCCTTCAGGCTGGACCACTGATTATCAACAATCAGTAAGCAAGAATAAAACTAATATGCTGTCTATGAAAAGATTCTTTATTATGAAATCCCACCAGTAAGATTCAGAGAAAGTGTATATATTTTTTAATTTTTTTAATGTTTTTATTTATTTTTGAGACAGAGAGAGACAGAGCATGAACGGGGGAGGGGCAGAGAGAGAGAGGGAGACACAGAATCAGAAGCAGGCTCCAAGCTCTGAGCCAACAGCCCAGAGCCCGACATGGGGCTCGAACTCACGGACTGCGAGATCGTGACCTGAGCTGAAGTCGGATGCTCAACCGACTGAGCCACCCAGGCGCCCCAAAAGTGTATATTTTTAAAGAGTGTTTATTTATTTATTTTGAGAGAGAGAGAGAGAGAGAGAATGTGCCAGAACACAATGCGGGGCTCAATCCCACTGCCCTGGGATCATGACCTGAGCCGAAATCAAGAGTTGGATGCTTAACCGACTGAGCCACCCAGGTGCCCCGAGAAAGTGTGTATTTTTGAAAAACATTTGTGGCAAAAAATACAATGAATTTCAGACAGCAACTGCTCTTTACTCTCAACATTAAAGAAATCTGCTCTCCATCAAATTAGATGACCTGTAAAATGATGTGACAGTGGAAGATTATGTTGAGGTATAGGCAGAACCATGCAGAGAAATAAATGAGGTATTGAATATATGTTTTAGAACCAAGCAGATAATGTCAGAGTCAAGATGCATTCGAAGCCCTAAAGAGCAGAATCAACCCTGCCAAAAATTATTTCAGTGACACAGAAGACAGGCTGGGGGCGGGGGGGGGGGGGAACATATGTGTGTGTATGTATATATATAATGCAAAGAATAATGAAAAAAAGGAAAAGAAGTATATGTGGGATTTCATGGATATACATGGAGATCCAATATGTGGATAACTATTTCTGAAGAAGGCACCAGAACAAATGGACCAAAACAAAATTCAAACACATCTAAAACTTCCTTAAGACCTAAATCTCCCAATTAAAATAGCTCACTGGGTCCTAGGCAAAAGGAAGAATCTCAAACTCTTAATATACCCTCGTCAAAGTTCCAAAATTTAGGTAAAATTAAGAACTCTGTTAATGCCCTGATAGAAGATTACATACCAAAAAAAAAATTTTTTTAAGGGCGCCTAGGTGGCTCAGTCAGTTAAGCATTCGACCTTGGCTTAGGTCATGATCTCACAGTTTGTGAGTTCGAGCCCCACGTCGGGCTCTGTGCTGACAGCTCGGAGCCTGGAGCCTGCTTCAGATTCTGTGTCTCCTCTCCTCCCCCACTCATGCTCTCTCTCTCTCTTTCAAAAAATAAAAATTAAAAAAATTTTTTTTAAGAAATGCAAACTGGTCTCAGAATTCCTTTAAAAAAATAATATAGGTGGTAAAATTTATAAATTTTGTAGATAAAATCCATTAAAAAAATACAGAGATGATGCAATCAATGTCCATAGAGTTTTGAGGGAGAAACTTCATGACCCAAAATTCCTTATGTAGTTGAGCTGTCTCTCAGTTGCCAAGAACATAAAAGCATTTTCTGAGATTCAAGGGCTCAAAATATACAATTCATGTACTTTTCATGGCGCAATGAATACTCAGAGAAGTAGTCCTTTGCTACTCAGATGTCTTCAATCCAGCAGCATCACATCATCTGAGACCTTGTTGGAAAGGCAGAATCTCACTCAGGCTTCACCTCAGCCCTCCTGAACCAGATTCTGCATTCTAACAAGATCTCCATGTAATTTATATGCATATTAAAGTTCCAGAAGTACTGCTCTAATAAACCAAGTAATTAATCAAAATGTAAGCCCCCCCACACAAACAGTAAAGTCGCAGCTGAGAACTGCAGTGAACACTTAAATACCATAGAATAAAATCTTAATAAATGTATATTAAAAGTCTACATACACATTTTATAATATAAAAGCATAACCTGAAAATTAATGTCTACAATTTAACATAAATAGAGAAGAAGAGTTAATGACAGGAAATAAAATGAGCCTGTTATGTCTTTATGGTTCAAAGAGATTCAGTAGAATTTATTTGAGATGTTTTATCCTTGATGTGATAGACAAATATGTATATATTCAAATATGTTCTTGAAACTCTTAAATGAAACCTAAATTATAAATTAGCCATGTAACAAACTACTTGAGAGGGAAAAACTCATAATTCACAATGTAAAAGAAAAAAATTAAAAATTGAAGAATGAACCAGAATACATTCTTTGTGGAAATAAATGTAAATGGGACAAGCTCCCGTATTCAAAGAATTAGTCAGATTTTTGTCAATGAAAATAGTTTTATCGCTTATCTTTAAAGAAAATGGGAAGTACAAAGCAGACACAAAAACCCTCCTGGGATTCCATTATGCGCAAATACTCACTATAAATGTTCTAATGATCATCTTTCCACAAAACAATTCAGTTTTTACAAATGGGGCAATACTACACATGTAGTTTTGAAACCTACCCATTGGAAATGATGTGTATAGGTATATTTGTTATTGTTATTTGTTTGGTGTGGCTTGATGTAGTTTGTTAATTTTGAGAATTTTGTTTTCAGTATTTTTTCTGCAAAGTTCTCTCTCCTCTTTGAAGGCATTTTTCATGCCTTTCAATTTTTTCATGCCTGAGACATTATGGTTTTCTTCCCCCTAGTATTTCGACTTTCACTTACAGTTCCCATTTATCTGCTAAAATTTCTCATCTCCTAGGACTATTGTATACTTTTTTCCCCTACAGCATCTAACATATGAATTATACGTATTGTAAATTCCTTATCTGATATCTCCAATATGTGGTTTACCTCTGAATCTGGTTTTATTTATTGCTTTGTCTCTTGTCGACTTTGGTTTTTTTAATTTATTATTATTACTATTTAATCTCGTGCACGTGTCTTGTAATTTTGGGTTGAATGTTGAATTGAATGGAATTGAATACACTTTGTTTGAATATCGTGTATAGTATAGTCAACATTGAGGTAGTGTGCCTGCAAAGGGGCACACCTCTTCTGTTAGACCATTACTGTTGGGGGTTGAGGAAATAGACTCAGGAGTTCAGGGAGGTTTGGCTTGGGCGGTTGTTATGGTTACCTTCCAGGCACCATTGGTTTCAAGTCCTCTAGCATTACCTTGTGCTTAGGGTGGGGCTGGGGTTCCAGACGGTTTTTCTCAGTGTTCCTGTTCCACCGTCAACTTTCAGTCTTCTTTGTTTGCCTATGCCAAAGAAGGGGACGTTGCTCCCCATGCTCTTGTCCCCTCCCCAAAAGTTCTTGCCTATTACTTGGTGCTTGCTAGCCTGGTGGTGGGGAGAGGGAAGGGGCAGGTGTTCTGCCCCTTCTGTTGTGCTGGTCCAGCTCAATCTTAGCCTGGTTCTGTCTGCCTGGGTCTCAAGGGTGGAGCTCTCCTAGTGACCCTACCTCTCTTCCCCATGGTAGCCAAACTCTCCTGTATCTGTGGTGAGTCTTGTATGGGCCAGTTCCCTGCCCCTCCTTCAGATGTGGGAGATCTCTCTTCATACTGGTATATGATTCTGGACCCAGAATTGCTTCCTGCTCCTTCTTCAAGGGTAGAGGATGTCCCTTTTTCTTTTACCTATCCCCTAGCTGCCCCAGTTTCCCAATGTCTCAGGAAATTGAAACTTTAAAAAAAATTGTTTTTAACATTTATTCATTTTTGAGAGAGAGAGAAACAGAGCATGAGCTGGGGAGGGGCAGAGAGAGAGGAAGACACAGAATCCTAAGCAGGCTCCGGGCTCTGATCTGTCAGCACAGAGCCTGACACAGGGTTCAAACTCACAAAGCTTGAGATCATGACCTGAGTCGAAGTCAGATGCTTAACCAGCTGAGCCACCCAGGTGCCCCAAAACTTTTTAATAGGGGGCAAGAGTCCAATCAGATTTTTGTGACTTTCCTACAATAACAGCCACTCCTGCCCCAAGTCTTGGTCTCCTATTCTGCTCCCACCAACCACTTTCTCGGGAGCCTCTGGTGGAGGTCCGTGTAAAAGATCCTGTGTATGGGGGCACCTGGGTGGCTCAGTCGGTGGTGGCTCAGTTGGTTAAGCATCTGATTCTTGGTTTTGGCTCAAGTCATGATGTCACAGTTGGTGATACGGAGCCCCGTGTCTGGATCTGTGCTGACAGCAAGGAGCCTGCTTGGGATTCTCTCTCTCTCCCTCTCTCTCTGCCCCTCCCCTTCACTTGCTTGTTCCTCTCTCAAAATAAATAAACTTAAAGAAAATTAAAAAAAAAAAAAGACCCGCACGTGTGAGTGCAAACTCCATTTGTGTCTGTGCTCTCGGGTTTGTACTCGCACTAGCCCACACTTGGCCTTTGAAATTCATTAAAAAATTTTTTTTAAGGTTTATTTATTTTGAGAGAGAGAGAGAGAGACAAAAAGGGAAAGAGAGAATCACAAGCCAGCTCCGCACTGTCAGCACAGAGCCCCCTGTGAGGCTCGATCTCATGATCTTTGAGATCATGACCCGAGCCAAAACCAAGAGTCAGATGTTTAACTGACTGAGCCACCCAGACACCCTGCAATTCATTTTAAAATCTAACTGAATTCTTCTTACCCACAAGTATGGTCCCAGCATTTCTTCCCCCTATGCTCTGCTATAGATGAGCCCATGCTTGTATTTCATCTTTCCTTGCACGAGCCTGAAGGATATTTGTTTTGTCCTGTGGCCTCAGTTCTCTGGTAAGTTCATGAAAAGTTAGTGTTAGAGTTTATCGTGGTTTTTTCTGTTGTCAGGGTGGGGAAATATTTTTTCCTGCTTTTTACATCCTAGGTGGAACTAGGCATGGTTTGGAATGCTTTACGTGTAATAACCCACCGCTTCCTTACAACAACAAACCTATTAGGTGGATACTATTCTAGTCCCCATTTAGCAGATAAAGGAACTCAAGCACAGCAAATTTTAATTACCCAAGGTCACATCGCCAGAAGGGCTAGAGCTGAAACGCCAATCGGAGTTGTCTGATACAGTGGCTGCACCACTCACCACTAAAATATACTGTTATGCACATTGTGCATTGTGCATGGTCTGAATATAGGTTTGCTTTTTTGTTTTGTGTTTTTGTTGTTTTTCTCAGTCCCCTCCTAAGGGATAGCGGGGTTTTTTTCCAGTAGTTTGCTATTATAAACAATGCTGCAATGAACTTGTGAAGTTACCTCCCAAAGAAACTTAAGGTCCTCAACTTATTGCTGGGTCGAAGGGTATGCTTATTTAAATTTGAACTATCTATTGCCAAACTGCAACTAAGAAACATTTTTTATTTTTTTAATTAATATGTTTGAAATATTTATTTACTTTTGGGGGAGCTCAAGCGCAGAGAGGGCAGAGAGAGGGGGACAGAGGATCCGAAGTGTGCCCTGTGCTAACAGGCTTGACAGGCTGACAGCAGTGAGCCCGATGTGGGGCTTGAACTCACGAACTGCGAGATCATGACCGGAGTTGAAATCTGATGCTCAACTGACTCAGCCCCCCAGGTGCCCCAAGAAGCGGTTTTTTTTTATTAAATTTAAACTTTTTCCAATTACAAAATTACAAAAGTGATATGAAGGCAGAATTACTGCAAAAAAAAAAAAATCAGATGACAACTGTTACACACACACAACCACAGCCCACTCCAATCCCACCCCTCTCCTTGTATCGGCCACTATCACAGTTTAGCATGTATAGCACATAGGATTTTGAAAAGCAGAGAGAGAGAGAGAGAGCACATTTCATGCAGAGAGCATAGCACAAGCAGCATCTGGCAGAGGGAATAGGGAAAGCAGCCTATCTGGAACAGAGTTACACGATGCTAGAGACAAGCTAGTAAAAGTGGAGGGAGCTGTGAACTGTAGGCAGAGGATTTGTGGAGTCGTGGAGAAGGAGATACAGAGCTGTTCTTTACGTGGGGGCAAAGCACTGATGTGACAAAACTGGATTTTAGGTGATTTTAGACTATCTTTATTAATCTGCTTATTTTAAAATGATTATTTATTAATTTATTGGCCATTAATTATTAGATTATCTTGGCCAAAATTGGTGACCATGGAACTGGTAGTAACTACTGAGATCCTGGGGAGAGCAGCCAGGCAGGATGTGGTGAAGGCCTGAGCTGAAGAGTGGTAGTCGAACTCGGGGTACCTGGGTGGTCCAGTCAGTTAAGCGTCCTGACTCTTGATCCTGGCTCAAGTCATGATCTCATGGTTCGTGAGTCTGAGTCCCACGTTGGGCTCCACACTGACAGCATGGAGTCTGCTTGGGATTCTCCCTCCTTCTCTCTCTCTTTCAAAATAAATAAACTAAAAAAAAAAAAAAAAAAGTGGTAGTACAACTAGAATGTGTGGAATGAGACTTCTCAATAAACTGACAGGTGACCTACTGGAAATTACCAACATATCAAAGACATAATGAACTTGCGTATTGTACAGATAGATGGCTGAACATTGTAACTTCTTAAGATAACTGTCCTCTCCATTTACTCAGCTTAAATTCCATACTCAAGAGCTATCGTTTCTTCCCTCCCTACACTCTCACCCTGTTTTCCCCTCTGCCTTGCTATCTCACTTGACTAAACCACCAACCTGGCCAAATTCAACTGCAGTCCCCTGTGGTTGCCCCGCACAGCAGATTTTCTGCAGAGGTGAGACTGGAGAAAATCCGGGAAAGTCACATTGACTTCAAATGGGTCTTCAAGGCCACCAGGCAATCATACCAAACTTCCCTGGTCCTTCACACTCTCATCCCTTTCTAGACCTTGATTTCAGACTTCTCTTCCCTCCCCAAACCTCCCATACTTTCCCCCCCATCTTTGGTCTCAGTTCATGACATTGCTTCCCATTTCCGTGACAAAGTAGAAACAACCAGAAGAGAATCGATGCGGGTTCCCACCACAACCACATCTACCCACCTCTCCAGATCATTGCCCACCCCTGGGCCTGCCCTCCTCTTATTACAGGCAACTGGTGGCGTTCCTTGGGTCAGCCAACCTCTCCCCCTATATAGCTGGTGACACCCCCATACACACTCACTCAGAAACAGCGCCCCAGAAATTCTCCCTTCTCTTTCCTATACCATCACTGTGTCCTTTTTTTGGATCAGCCTAGAAATGTGCTGGTTTTTCTTCCATGTTAAAGAAACAAAACTCTCTTGGCCACACTCTCCCCTCCAGTTACTGTTGTGTTCCTTTGCTTTTTTTCACAAAAGAAGTTCTCGAATGTGTGTGTGTGTGTGTTTAATTTTTTTAAGAGAGAGAGAGATTGCGCAAGGGCAAGGGAGGAAGAGACCGGAGAGAGGGAATCTTAAGCAGGCTCCACATTCAGCGCAGAGCCCGACATGGGACTCCATTGCACAACTGTGAGATCATGACCTGAGCCGAAATCCAGAGTCGGACACTTAACCAACTGAGCCACCCAGGCGCCCCTTGAATGTGTTTTTATATTCATTTCTCTGACTCCCCTCCTCCTGCCCCTCTTGAAGCCAGTCAAATCAGATTTTTGCTACCACCTCTCCACCCAGACTACCATGTTCAAGCTCGCTGTGACCTAAACATTGCCAAATTCAGAACCAAGCGTTAATACCCAGTCACACCTGACCCATCAGGAGGATAACCTGCAAATGTGCTATCCAAAGTGGGACATATATGAAAGGAAATGGGGTATGAGTAATGATTACACTTGGTCCCCCGGTGCAAACGGGGATCGTCCAGGGCAAGCAAAGACATATTAGCAGATTTGCAACATCTGCTCCCTCGCTCTTCTTTGAAACATTTCTACTCTTGGCCTTCAGGGCAAGAGTTATCAGGCTATCCTCCTAACTTGCTGGTTGCTCCCTGTTAGTCTTTGTTTTGTTTTGTTTTTTACATTCCTCCTCATCTGCTGGTCTTCTAAATGGTGAGAGGTCTCAGGGCTCAGACCTTGAACCTCTTCTCTTGTCTAGACCCTCTCCCACAGGGATCTCATCCTATCTCACGGCTTTAAATGCCATCTACATGCTAATCGCTCTCAAATTTATATCTGGCACATCTCTCCCCTGAACTCGAATATCCAACTGCCTACTCTGTGTATATACAGACATCTTCAGTTTCATGTGTTCCATTCTGAGTGACTATATACCCCCAAAACCTGTTTCCCATCAAAGTGAAAGACATCTCAATCCTCCTGGTTGCCCCAGCTAAAAACCTCAACGTCATCCTTAACTCATGTCTTTGTCACACAACCCTCATCTGCTCAAGCAGCAACTTCTACTGGCATTTAACATTGAAAAGTGTGAGTCACCAGATGGGGTGGCCGCAATCGTGCCCTAATCGTACCTTACCTCCGCCCCCCTGCCCTCTTCGTGTTCCTCAGTACAACTCTCTGCACAATGTTGCTGGACAGGAAGTCAGGGCCTGTCATGGTTCCTGCTGAAAACCCTCCAATGACTTCCTTTCTCATTCATGAAAGCAAGCATTCTCACTCCGACCTGCCTGACTCTGGCTGCACCTCTCTGACCGCCTCCCCCAATATGTGCCTCCTTCGTCTGTTCTATGTTCGGCTGAGTCCTCCGCAGGGTTGCTCTGCTTCCAAATTGTCACCTCTGTTACCCCCTCACTGCCCTCACGTCTTTACTCAGAAACCACCTCCCCAGTGAGCCCTTCTTAAGACATCAGTCCCATCTGAACCCTAACACTTCACACCCCCCTTCCCTGCCTTATCTTTTCCTCCTTGGCGTGTAGTCCTGACCAACAGAGTATGTATCTCCCATATCCTGAAGCTGTATTAAGGCAGGGGTTGGGGGGTCTATTTTAGTCCTCGCCGAATCCCCAGCACCTAGAAGTGTGCCTGACCCGGATGAGATGCTGATACATGTTTGAGTGAATTTCCCTGCGGTAGGTCCTCATGATAGAGGAGGAGGTGCCAGAGCTCTAGCAAGGCAAGGAGACCAGACGTTTATCTTTGCACGTGAAATGCGACCTAACCTTCACAAAGTCGTTCGCAATGCGTGTTTGCAAAGCATGAATGGCACAAGATATCCCACAAATGAAAAGGGGTCTGTGATGAAAGATGTTCGGGAAACGCTGCATATGATACTGTTGGAGACTCAGAGGGTGCGTTTATATATTCAAATCCCTGAGACATCCTTTGGTG
Organism: Puma concolor; assembly: GCF_028749965.1. NCBI lineage: Eukaryota > Metazoa > Chordata > Mammalia > Carnivora > Felidae > Puma > Puma concolor. Next base: position 21,005,333 of record NC_141671.1, read on the forward strand.
AGTAAGCTTGTCTCTTCTAATTTCTTCCTCATTCCTGCTTCATCTGGCCATTTGTTTAGTCTTCCCAGCTCCTTGGCACACGCTCCTGGTGTTTGCGGGGCTCTCAAGGTCACACGTCCCCGGGTGTGAACTAGAGTTCAGGGCACTCGGCCCTGATGCAGTGAGACTTCCATTGGAAACTAGTTTTGTCATGCAGAAGCCATTCCTGCAAGGGGGGTGGCAGGTGACGGCTGCAGAGGTTGAATCCTGTGTCCTGTCTCTGTCGAAACCCGGTGTTCTGCAAACATGTTGGAGTCAGAACTCTTTTCTTAAGAAAACCCCTGTTAAAGGGGCGCCTGGTTTCGGCTGAGATCATGATCTCATAGTTTGTGGGTTTGAGCCCCACATCGGGCTCTGTGCTGTCGACACAGAGCCTGCCTGGGACTCTGAATCCCTCTCTCTCTCTCTCTGCCCCTCCTTGCTCACTTGTTTTCTCAAAGTAAATAAATAAACTTAAAAAATTTAAAAAGAAAAGAAAACCCCTATCTTCTTCCAGGGAACACCAGCATTCCTTCAGTGGTCTGTTCCATGTCTGTGTGCTCAGGGCCCTGCAGCACCCCCTTCAGAAGCACCCCTCCCCCCCCTCCAAGAAGCACCAGGGGCAGAGATCCGACTATGCATCATCTAATCTCAGTGCTTTTCGACATTGGGTGCTGGGCCAAGGCATCAGTACTATTTTCAAGACCCAGCTGATTGTAGGATGCAGCCAGAGCCTAGAACCATTAGTTTAGGTAAATCATTTTCCTGGATTGTAGATTTGGAATAGTGTTCTGGGACCTGGGCAGCCTTTAAGAGCTGGATTCTTTTTCTTTTTAAAAAATGTTTATTTATTTATTTTGAGAGAGAGAGAGCTTGGCGCTTGGGTGCGACCATGAGTGGGGAAAGGGCAGAGACAGGGAGAGAGAGAATCCCATACAGTGTCCACACTGTCAGCTCAGAGCCTGACTCAGGGCGTGTTCCCACGGACCATGAGATCATGACCTGAGCTGAAATCAAGAGTCAGACGCTTAACCAACTGAGCCACCCAGGTGCCCTTAAGAGCTCATTTCTAAGCACCGTGAGAGTAGCATGCCCCCATGCCCATATGGAACACCACAGACTACGGTCAAGGCCACCAATGCCAGCTAGCACAGCCAAGAGAAAAGTAGAGCTATTTAGTGAGTGGCATCCATCCTTGGTGAGAAGACTGTTCTCCTGCTCCCAAACCCAGGTGCCCACGTGCAAATTGGTGCATCGGCCTGTTGACCTTGCACTCAGGGAGCCCGGGAGAATGGCAGAAGAGCTGCCATAGTAACATCCAGCAAAACGAGGAGCTGGGAGAATGACAGAGGTGAGGAGGAGCACAAGAATCCACATGTGCAGAGGCTAAAGTGAACCGCCCTAGAAAGCTAGAGCCACACGTCCATGGACTTTGAGAAATAGCACAGTTGTTTCGGCTCAGTGGTCACAATCCATTCAAGAACTTTTAAAGTGTTTCCCCTGGCATGGATCCCACATGGATTCTGAACTGGATCTAGGATGTTACAGCGTGTTTTCCTGTGCTTAATTGTTCAGGAGGAGACGGGCAGTGTTGCCCAGGGAGTTCATGTGGGTAGCGAGTGAATATCAAATTTCCATTAACCATTTTCAAACGCTGAAAATAGCTTTATGTCTCTGAGGGACTCCAGGCTGGGACATTGCTTTAGTCTTTTTCTTTAGACTCTCTCTGATGAGAGCAATCCTATAGCTCTGCCCTCTTTCTCAACAATCACATTTGAAAAGTCACAAAGGCTCACTGAGAAAAATGGTTTCTCTTCTTTAGATGCACCTTCCAGAACGTTCTGACCAGCAGTCAGAACAACAGGATGCAAATGCTTTCAGTACCTGCCCCAAAGTAGCATTTTCAGCCCAATAATAACTCAGGATGCACCTGCTAAAGGGGTTCCGATGGTGGCATTTTAGTTTCTGTATTAACAGAATGTTCTGTGGGGTCCTCTTCCCAAAGTGACAACATACCGGGGTTTCATTTTACTCTCAGAACGTGGAAAATGCAAGCTGTAGTTTCCCTGTCGTAGCAATTCTTCCTATTTCAGCTTTGATTGCACTCACTGGGATGAAGACAGCTTTGCAAACCATAGGCTTTGTCACACACCCCTTGGGCTGCTGTTGGGATAAGGGCACAGATCCTTGAAGGCTACAGATTTACAGTAAAAGGGCAGTCTAGCAACACTATTTGTCAGTAGTAGGAATACTGATACCAGCCTTCGTGCCTGTAGCCTTATCTGTTTGGGATAAGGCTGTGATTGTAAGGGTGTTTTCTGAAGGAAAACCAAATGACTATGGCTTTTCATTTAATCCTTCACTCATTCGTTCAACAAACATGCGTAAGTACCTGCACCAGACATGATATTCACAACCCTTACCCCACGGAGTCTACAGGGGAAGGCTTATACCAACAAATAATTACTGTTCCGTTCAGGGGTATGGAGAGAAAGGACAGCTATTATGAGGGCATAGTGTGGGGTGAGGGCTAACCCCTCCTGGGGGGTCAGAAAAGCCTTCCCTAAGAAAGTTGTATTCACTTCACGTTGTAAAAATTCCATTTCTCCATTCTTAAGCCTTCTTGAGCTGAAAGTCAGGCTGCTGAGAGATGGGGCACTCCAGCAGGGGCACTCGTAGCTGCCGCCATATGAAGTGGCACCTCCGTTCCACATGAGGGCTGGGAATTCACAGAGAGTCATTCCAGGTACAGGGAAGAGCCCGATGGATATTTGGGAAAGAGTAAGTCATTTAGTCTTCCTGGAGCCTGGGAAAAGAACATGGGTCAGAAGATGGGCTCCTTCACCCAACACTTGTTGAGTGTCTACTATGTGCCAGGCATTTGGGTTCTCGGGAGAGAGCGGGGAACATGACAGATATGGCTGTCCTTCACAGGGCTTATTGATGGAGAAGAGGGCCAATTAACCAACTTAACCCATGTGTCTGCAACAAAATGACATCAAATTGTGGAAAGGGATGTGCGGAAACCAAACCATGCAGTGACAGAGACAATGTGGTGAGCAGAGGGAGGCGGCTCCAGAGGGATGCATAGGGAAGGTTTCCCTGGAGTCGGTGATGTGGGGGCAAGAGACCTGAGGGCGCAAGGTGGCCAGTCACAGGAAGAGAGAGGAAATGAGCCTGGGGCACCACAAGTGCAAAGGAGGGAATCTCGTGGAGGGTGGTAAGAATCATCCAGAATGGGAGCAGAGGGCACAGCGGTAGGTCAGGAGGCTGCATCTTTCCTCAAGGCCCTCGGAAGCCGAGGCAAGGACCTGGGGCTGCATTCTAAAAGAAAAGGAAGCCACTGAAGGAAGTTAAGTGACAGTTTTAGGATTTTAGCAGTTCTAGCTGCTGTGTGAAAACCTGTGAAGCCTGGAGGGACTCAGTGGCAGACCACGTGCGAAGTGATACTGCGGGTCGTGGCAGGGAGTAAGTTGTTGGAGATGTGTTTCAGACATGGAAGTGACTGAGCCTCCTGGTGTGAGGTGGGGGCCGGGGTGGGGACTGAGACGCAGCATTAAGGGATAGGGAAAGGGAAAGGAAGCCGTGCAGCTGTGAGCAAACCCCAGGGAAGCAGTGCTTACTGAGATGGAGAAACTGAAAGACAAGCGCATCACTGTGGGGAGTCACGAGTTTGGTTTCGGCCACGCTTGTCAGAAAAACGAACGGCGGTGGCAAATAGGTAGGGAGAGCTCAGAGAAAGGTCTCAGCTGGTGTAAGCACTATGGAGTTGTCATCGTGGGGGTGTCTAAAGTCATGGCTCTGAGTGAGGTCACCCAGCGTGGTTGGGGGGAGTGTAGCCAGACGAAAAGTGGGTTGGAGGCTAAGCTCTGAGAAGCTGACACGGAGGGGTGGAGGAGTGGTGAGTAATGGAGGGGGCACATGGGAGAAACTGCCACCAGTCTCCATCCTGAGTGGATCCAGATGTGGCCAATGGTGATTGGACCAAAGCTGCCAGGAAGCCCAGTGAGATGAGCAGAGCAAAGCGCTCCTCTGACTAGCCAAGTGGACACCTTTGGTGACTTTGGTGTCTCGTGGGTGAGGGAGCCACAGAGGCCTGGCTCAAGAATGAATGGAACATGAAATGCAGATAATTCTTGAAAGATTTTCCTATGAAGGAAAAGTAGGGAATTGGGATAGTAGCTGGGAGATTGTGAGGTCAAGGGATGTGTTTTATCTTTAAGTTCGGAGATCTAAAGTACGTTGTATGTGCACGGAAAGGTCTAGGAGAGACGGAGCAGTTCATAACCCATGCGGGGGAGAGAGAGAGAGAAGACAATGGAAGCAGTGAAGCCCTTGGGGAGGTGAGCTGAGATAGGGTCAGTTTCCTCTAGCTGCTCCTACAAACCACCATGAACTTGGGGGCTTAAATAGCACACGTTTATTCTCTTACAGTTCTGCAGGTCAGAAGTCCGAAATTAGCTTTACTGGACCAAAGTCACATTGTCAGTAGGGCCAAAGAGCCCTCTTGGAGTCCCAGGAGAGAAGCCGTTTCTTTGCTTTTTCCAGTTTCCAGAACTACATTCTCAGCTCACTGTCCCTTCCTCCACCTTTAAAGCCAACCGTGGAACAGCTTCAAATCTCTCTCTGCTCTGGTTGCCTCCTGCACTCCTTCTGTAGTCAAACTTCCCTCTGCCTTTCCCTTATTAAAAAACTTGTGATTACATTTCAGGCCTACCTAGATATTCCAGAATAATCTCCCCAGCTCAAGATCCTTAATCTCATTACAGCTGCAAAGTCTCTTTTGTCCTATAAAATCACACTCAGAGGTCCCAGGGATTAGGACCTGGATATCTGTCTGGGGAGGTGGAGGGGGTGGAGGGGGTGGAGGGAGCCATGGATATGCTCTAGAGCACTGCAGAAGACTGGCCTTTGTAAGGAGGGGGATACTTCCTTCACTTGTATAACCACAGGGAAGAAGGGGAAGGGGCCACGAGGGTGTGTATAGATTTGGTGGCACAAACATGAGAGAGTTCACGCTTTGGGCTTCAGTTTCCTGAGAGCAGTATGAGGTCAAGTTCAACTGAAAGGGTGAAGAGGGGAGTGGAGGGAGGTTGTTGGTAGAGGTAAACATGGCTGATTGGGAAGCCAAACTATGTCTCAGGCCTTGCCAGAGTCACTGCAAGACAGCATGGCAAGACATCAAGTATGAGAATCCATGGGATCCAATTTGGTCAGGAGGCAAGGGAACACAGCGATGTGGATTGTAAGGAGACTGTGAGCAGATGTGGTCTGGAGCTCAGAAGTCATGATGAGGGGACACTGAGCAGTAGACTATAAGTACAAGAGGCATTGGGCAGAGTGGGATGCCTTTGATTCAGATTCCGGACACAGTGCAGTTTCAGGTTATAATAAGTTCCAGGGTTTCCCTTTGGGAAGGAATCACTGAGGGACAGATAGGTGGGCCATCTGAAGATACCAGGAATGAAGACAGGAAGGTGGTGGCCAGGAATACGGTGAGCCAGGAACCAAATCTTCCATGAACAACAGGGGGAACCACCTGGAAGAGGTTAGATGACAAAAGTGGGCGGGTGACAAGGACTGGAAGAGCAGTGGATGCCATACCCAATGGCATCACTTGAATGGCAGCTAGGGGTTTTGCAAGAGGAAGGGGGAGAGAGGGTTTGGGAGGAGCAATGGGGAGCAAGAAAGCCATCTTTCAAGGTGTGAAAGAATAAATAGCTAACATTTGGGAGGGCTCCTCTGTTTCTGTTTGTATTACGATAAGGAAAGAAACGTGTGCCACTCTTGTGTTGGAACTTCCTGATAGCACAGGTGAAAGAGTTTGTATGAGATTGGGGGGAGCATCAGGATAAGAGTCTGGCAATAATAGATTATTGGAGAGGATCCCTGGACTTCCAGTGGTGAGTTTCACAATGATACAAAGCACATGGAATCTCATCACAGAGGGCCTTGAGTGGCAAACTAAGGAATCTGTGTTTGACCATGTTGGGGGGGAGGGTGTGTGTGTAGGGGAAGGTATTGAGCAGCAAACTATCATGGTCAAAGGTAGGCTTTAGGAAAAATAATTTTCCTGATGTGTGAACAAAGGAGGCCCTTAGAAAACTACTACAGTAGGCCAGGATTAAAGTCTGATGAGAGTATGGATACTTACAATGGTGGAAAGAAAGGATAGATGCAGGAAGTGTGGTTGGTTTGAATTATAGGAGATAAAGGAAACGAGGGAGCATGTGAGAGATGATTCCCATTTTTCAAGCTTAAGTGGTTGGGAGAAAAGATTTTGAAGGGAATTGATAGTTTGGTATTTGGCAAAGCATGGTTAAAGGTTTAGTGGCGGCTGACCCGAAGTCTGATAATGACAGGTGAATCACTGGGATCTTCCGCTGTTGCCATGCTGAATGGCTGGAGTTTCCCAGATTGAGGACAATCAAGGACCAAGAAGGATCCCAGGAAGCAACCCGGTGATTCTGCCTAATTTAGCTTCAGGCCCCCAGGGCAGAGCCCAAAACTTCAATAACCATATGCAACAAGACATGTGTGCAGGTATGAACTGTGAGGTGCCCAAGCCCAGGGAATACCTTTTACTGGTTTCACAAGGGGGGCAACCAGAGTAGGGGTGTTGTCATTCACCTTAGTGCAGGGGGTGCACAGTAGGACGCCAGCCACCCTTTTGAAGATGAGCCCTGCGGGACTTGTTTGAAAGAAGCCACTCTGACCTCTCCTTCTCACCCCAAAGTTAAGGCAGGGCGGGGATAACAGGCCACGGTTTCACTTGGAAAGTGGGTTTCATCACACTTCTGACTGAGCTCAGGCCCAGAATCACGGTTGAGGTCTGGCCAAGCATTTGACTCATTCAGGTGCAAACCCCACCCACTTTTGCTCAATCCCCTCCATTCTGCTGACAGCCGCTCTTTTCTTCCTTTAGCCTGAAATCCCGGGGTCTTTGTGTGTGTGGGGCTACGATTAACCGACGCTGACATTCCCATCTGTGGCTTCCCTGCACTAGTCACCTTACTGTGGGCTGAGCGGGCCCCGGGGCGTGCTGGCGGCCGGGACCACTCACCTTTTCCCCCCTGGTGCTGTGGGTAGGAGGACCGCGGACGGGCGCGCGCGGACTCAGCCTCCGGCGGGCAGCGGGCGCGCGCCAGGCGCGGGGGGGGGGGGCGAGGAAGGGGCGCGGCCTCTGCGGGGCGGTGCGCTGGGCGGCGCGCGGGGCGGGCGGCTGCGGGCGGGCGCCGCCGAGGGGACCGGCCGCCGCGGCGAGAGCGCGCCAGCCCCGCCGTGATGCCCGCGCGCCCCGGACGCCTCCTCCCGCCGCTGCCCCGGCCGCTGGCCCTGGCCGCGCTGCCGCTACTGCTGCTGCTGCTGGGCCATGGCGGCGGGCGCGGGGGCGCCTGGGCCCAGGAGCCGGGGGCGGCGGCGGCGGCGGCGGCGGACGGGCCCCCACCGGCCGACGGCGAGGACGGGCAGGACCCGCACGCCAAGCACCTGTACACGGCCGACATGTTCACGCACGGGATCCAGAGCGCCGCGCACTTCGTCATGTTCTTCGCGCCCTGGTAACTGGCCGCGCCGCGCTCCACGGGGCCCCGCACCCTGCGCGCGGGGGGCGGCCGGGCCGGGGGCGCCGCGGCGGGCCGGGGTGGGGTGGGGGGTCGCGCAGCGCCGGGGCGGCGCGGGCTCGGGCCGGGGGCGTGGGCGCTCGCGGCTGACGTGGCGCAGGGCGGCCGGGGCGGTGCAGGAGGGGGCGGACCCCGAGGGGGCAGCCGGGAAAAAGCCGTCCCGTCCCCGCTCCCAGCACACCCTCCCCCCCGCCCCCGAGTCCCCGGACCGGGGGGAGGGGCGGGTGGCCTCGTCGCCCTGTGGGGCTACCCCGCCGGTTCACCAGCCCCCGCCCCAAACTTCCTGCGCCGGCCAGAGGCGGCGGCCTGCGGGTGCGGCTGGGACCCGTGGGCCACGTGCGGCAGCCGCCGGCCAGTGGAGTCCGGCAGTGAACGCTCGGAGGTCGAACGCTCGCTGCAGGGCAGATCCCCCTGCACAGGGATTTAGTTGAAAAATAGCAACTCGCAAAGGTGTGATTTCCCACTTTTGTGTGTTCAGGAGCTGGGAAAGGGTGGTCCGGGGAGAGAAGGGGTTCCTGTACTACCCCGGGAAGCCGAGAGTAGTGCGAACGCTGGAGACCCCGTCGTGGCTCCGAGTCGATGGGGGAGCTGTGTGTGCTCTAGGCGACTGCAGCGCACTGGCCCCTCCATTCAAGGCTGACCCCCGGCACCTCCTCCCCACCTCTGTCTTGGGGCCTGGTCTTCTGGAAAGTGTGAGCTGAACGGAGCTCCTGCCTCGGTTCTCCGGTGGAGGCGTCCGTATGGGCCTCGGTGCCAACCCCAGAGACCCCCTTCCCTGCGAATTGTCCTGCAGAAGGGCTTCCTGATGTTCACAGAAGCACAGGTAGTGCTTTCCTTCCAGCTCCTGGATGCCCCGGTGTAGGGAAGTTCTCATGGGGCAGAGCACAAAGCCAGTGTTAGGGCACAAGGCAGTTTGCAGGCTTGTTGCAGCACTTGGCATCCTTCCCCAGAGCGGGAGAGAGGCTCACTGCGATGGGGGGAAGCGGTGTAGGAAGGAACAGAGAGAAGATGCCCATGAAAAACGTCCTGCTCAGGAACTGTGCGGGCGGAAGTTGGAGGAAACTTTTTTTCTCTTTCTTTCCATACTCAGGCTGTTAACTGTATTTCAGTTCATTTGGAGTTAAGTCAACTTTGGGGGGCAAGTCTGAGTGAGAGATGGCATTTATTAGCAGTGTACCCGTGGGGTACATTGTGTTTCAACTTCCCAAGAACGAACCCCGACTTGAAGTTTTAGACCTACCAGTGGTCTAGAAAATACTTTGTAGCATAAAATAATCGTTCATTATTAATAGTTCCTCTGTGAAGGAGTATTCTCAGAGTATTCCAATTAAATACATTACTTAATTGGAGCCTATTTCAGTGGAATAAGTCCATGGATTTTTTTTTCTTTATTTTTTAAAGAAAAGCTGACATGTAGACATAGGAAGTCTGCGCAGTGCCGAAGGGGTTTTAATTTTGGAGTCTCAGTAATACCAGCGAGTCCTAGACTGAGTGAGAAGACTGGCAACTGGGCACTTCGTATTAAGTAAACTCCTTTTTCAGCGTATGTGACTTACAGATTTAGATTTTTTTTTTAATGTTTAGTTTTGAAGGCGAGCGAGAGAGCGCACACATTTGTGGGGGAGGGGCAGAGAGAGAGGGAGACACACAATCCTAAACAGGCTCCAGGCTCTGAGCCCTCAGTACCAGAGCCTGACACAGGGCTGGAACTCGCAAGCCACGAGATCATGACCTGAGCCGAAGTCGGAAGCTTAACTGACTGAGCCACCCAGGGGACCCATGACTTACAGACTTTTAGGTGGATGTTCCTAGGAACATAGCTCTTTAAAGTTTTTGTTTGCTTCTTAATTGTCCACTACAAAATACTTAGATAAAGATGTTGGGTTTCTATGAAGGCATTTAAAAGTTAGACCTTAAGGGCACATCGGGGCTCAGATAGAACAGGCTGTGGCCTACACCATTCCCCCCATCTCTTTCCAGGTTTAGTCTCTGGAATGTTGGAAGCCCACATGTAACTTGGGGGCAGCAGCAGCATATAATGAGAATATTGCTCTGTATACCTGCACTCTGAACCTGGCAGATGTAAGGTTATCCGGCTGTAGATTTTGTGCTAACATCAGGACACGGCTTCTGTATGGCCGATGCGCATCACCTTGAATCTGGTGACTGTCAGATTAGGAGGGCCAGGTGGCTTTGCTCTATTACGTGGCCACAGATGCAAGATTTTGAATTCAGCTACTGTCCCAAAGGTTCATACTGTAGCCACAACGGTCCCAAACCAGAAGTGCCCACTACATGGCACCTGTGGATGATCCATCACTAAGACATTGCCAGACATTTAGTACCCGTTAAGCATGTGCTGGTTACTGGAAATAAAGTTGTAAAAGGAACAGTGCTTGTCTTCACAGCACTTGAGCTGTATAACTTATATAACTTAATACAACTTAGGTATAATTCTGATTTTCCTTCACAATTATCTTCCAGAAAAGAGGGAATCATTTTGTAGTTGAGTTTCTTATAAAGCAAGGATTCTCTTAGCTGGCCAGGAAAGTGCTGCTTAGGGAAGACACATTAGCTTGAGGCAGACTTTTTTGGTGCTGCCTTTCAGTGCTTATGACGGAGGTCATCTGTCAGAAAAGAAAAGAGGCAAAGGAATGTAACACTGATTTTGTTGAAAAATTACTTTGAGGACATAGTGACCATTTTGAGTGTTGGGTATTCTTTATAAACAGGCATTTATTTTTTTTTACGTTTATCTATTTATTTATTTGGGCGGGCAGGGGGAAGAGAGAGAGAGGGAGAATCCCAAGCGGGTTCTGCACCTTCAGTGACCTCGGGCTTGAACTCATGAAACTGTGAGATCATGACCAGAGCCAAAAATCAAGTGGGTGCTTAACTGACTGAGCCAACCACACACCCCTATAAGTAAGCATCTTAAAGATCACTTTGAAAAGCAATACGGCAGCCAGTTTCTTTGTAGATACCATGAATATACACCAGGTGAAAAAAACAAAAAACACAACAAAAACTCCTACGTGCCATAATGCTACTGTGACTGCACCTGAAGCTTGAGATAAAGTTTCCATGCTGACTCATAGAGTATTCAAATATGGCACTACAGAGAGCTGATAATTAAAAAAGGTGATCAGTTATAGGACTGAAAAAGTAGATTTAGTGATGGACAAAATGCTGATGCTGTCAAGAAACGGGAAGAGTAGCAAGAAGCAATAATTCTAAGTTAATGTATTATTTTAAATGATAGGGGATTTAAAAATGTACTCTCAAATTCGTACAGCGAATATCAGAAGTATACATTTGGTTGCATCAAACCGAGAAGTTGGGGTAGCCACAAACTTTTCTAAAGTTTCTCATTGGGGAAAATGCAGAATTGAGTGAATTTTGAGGTTGCCTCGCGTCGGCAGATACTTAGTTATTTAGTAGAGAGTCCTGACTAAATAAAATAGGGGCGATTATGGCAGGCAGTGTGAAGCTGCTGCAGTACAAGGAGAGCAAGGGAACTGTCCAGAAGAAGAAGAGAAGAGAATGGCATCAGACAGCCTGGGTAGTCAGAGCCGACTTGCTGGAGGAAGCGATACCCAAACCAAACCTGAAGGGCAAATAGGAATTTGCCATGTGGGCTTAGGGCGGAGGCGTCAGAGAGGGTGTGTACCAATGCCCGTGTGCAAGCCAGTCTGTCCCCCTTCAGAAAACCGCAAGTAGTTCAGTTTGGCTCCAGGTTAAACTGCAAGCAAAGGAGGGCAGCAGGTATACAGAGGTCAGATTGGAGGTCAACAGGGGCCAGTTCAAGGAGGATCTGTCACAACACCTTGCTATGTTTCGGTTTCCTGCTGAGAACAATGCGGGAACTCTTTGGGGGGCTGGAGGCCGAGGAGTGAGGTTCTGTGGTAATTGTGAGGCATCCTTCCCTGCTGTAGTATAAAGAAAGGATCAGAAAGGTCCACTGCCGTATGGAAATGGGTGAAGAGGTGGCCCGGCACCCCCTGACCCGATATTCAGTGTGCTTGCTCCCCTCCCCTTGTTCCAGGTGTGGACACTGCCAGCGGCTGCAGCCCACTTGGAATGACCTGGGAGACAAGTACAACAGCATGGAGGACGCCAAGGTCTACGTGGCTAAAGTAGACTGCACAGCCGAGTCAGATGTGTGCTCCGCCCAGGGGGTCCGAGGATACCCCACGTAAGTGGGAGGGGCCCGTGTTTCCCGTATGGGTCCAGGTTTTCCAGAGCCTTTTGCCAGCTGCACTTGGCTAAAGAACATTCAAGTTAAACTTCTGGTAAATTTTTATGTAGTTCTGAAGAGTGAGGAGATGATAAATGTAAGCAGGCAGTCCCTGGTGTCAGGGAGAGGTTATACTTAACACTGTGCTGTCTATATTAGATGTCTTTTTGTGCTGTATTTGGAAAGAGCCTTTCATTAATCAGTGTCGGGTTTCCTGTCTATAAGGGAATGTGTTTGTGAGACAGAAATGGCGGTCTCCATGGGGTCCTGTCAGGTTTGATGTTCACAAGCACCTTTATGCAACGAGCATACTTTGTCATCAATTTTACTTTGAGTTTTTGGTCACTCTGCCATACTTAAGCATCCTTCCTGGAGTAATTTTCCCATGTGACTAGCACAAGGGCTGTCTCTGTTGGAAAGAAAAGTGACAAACTGGAATATGGCAGTTCTGACCAGCGGTGCTACTTACTCCCTTGACAGTTAAAACAGGTTTTTTTGGTTTTAAGAAGTAGAAATTGAAACTGGCTTAACAAGCAATAGAGGGATGACTTAGAAAGCTGTGGAAGAGGCTCTGAGGCTCCCCTCCAAGGGCTTAGGGGCCAGTTTTTACCTTTACCTCCTTAATGTGACTTAACTTTCCAGCTCTGCATCTCTCTGTTGCCACGGTGGGCTCGGGCTCACTACCGATGGGCCCAGCTGGGGTGGAGTGTCCGCCCCAGACAGTCCTTGTGGCCAGAGAGGCAGGTACTGTAGGAAGACAGCAGTGCCCTCAGACCACATGGCAGGTGTTAAAGTGAAGAGCTCTGCTCCAAAAAAGGGAAGAAGCTGTGTCCAAAAAGATGGGGGAGGGGCTGGCCACTGCGATTCCCCAAATATTTATTCAAATTGATGAATGAAGTAAATTCTTATAAAACCTGGGCCTGTCTTCAAACCCGAGGGGTGGCATGGAAAAGTGGAAGGAACTCTGGGTTGGAACCTAGAAGCCACGTCTGAATCCCGGCTCTACTGTTTACTTATCATGCAGTCCTGGCCACGCTGTTTAACCTCTGAGTCTAAAGTAGGATGTTGATACCTTACTGCCCCCCCCCACCCCCACACCCCCACCACCCTCATTGTTGTATGAAATTACGTGTTTGTAAATACTGACCTCAGCATACTCAATAAATGTTAAAGTTTTCCCTTATGTTTAGAAATTTGGCATTTTCATAAAGGACACTGGAATTCTTGCTCTTTGGTGACTGCTGCTAATCCAAGTGCCATGATTCAAATCAGATCAACTACGATGTGTGCCTACGATAGGTACCATTGTCCTGTGGTTCATAGCATTGCCTTTAAAGTAAACGTAGCTTAGATGAGGGGCATCGCAAAGAAGCTGTCAGTGAGTAGTGGGACACACGGAGGAGGTAGATGTTTACCTGTTTGGAACCTGTTACTTTCAAGATACAAGGGCAACAGAGATGATTGGCTGAGGTGTCTACTGTTAAATAGCTGGCTGTGTGTGGCCATGTACACCACCAACCACACCACCAGGAAGTGAGACAGGACTGGTGATAGGCTGAGAAGGGCAAGTGTTAGGGGGCGCCAGAGGGGGCAGTAGAGGGTTCCACCAAAACCTGGTCATAGGAGCTCTCTGGCTACGACGTCAGTTACTCCATAGATGTTATTCACAGATTTTAAACGAGCCGCATTGGATCGTGTGTCCTGGTTTAGAAGATGTGGTCTGTCCAAGAAAACCATGCACTGGTTTTGTGTTGTTAAAAAGAACTAGAATGAGTCCACATTATACTGAACATTGTTTGGCAAGGAACTTCTGTAACCCTCAGAGCCCTACACACAAGTGCCCGAGAACAGGTTGTTGTTTTTTTTCCATAGAATGCAGGAGGCAGGGTGTGCTGCATTAAAACGAGTCACATGAGGGCACACATGAGGGCATTCATGCATTGACCTGGGTGAGCTTTTACTTCCTCTGAAACAGTACTCATGTCATAGAGATACATGAGTGAAAATGCCTGAGCGTGCACCGTGGGTCAGTGCATTCGCTTTTATGTCATTCTAACCCTGGTACCTTCAACTGAAATAAAGGATTGCACAGGGAGGGAGTTTGGGTTCCCATGTTCCTAGGGATGGCTCACTGTGCTTAGAAAAATGTTTTGAGGTCATGCTGTTGAGCCAGTAAGGAATCTTTATTATCTGGGAAACCGTGAGCCAGAGCAGGGCTGAAGGAGGTTTGCTAGGGCTGCCGAAGCTAAGCACCACAAACCACGTGGCCAAAGAGACCAGAAATTTATTGTCTCATAGTTCAGGAGGCCAGAAGCCCAACATTGAGGCATTGGTAGGGCCATGATGTCTCTGAAACTCGGAGGGGAACCCCTCTCTGCCTCTCCCTAGTGTCTGGTGGCTGCTGCAGTCTTTGGGGTTCTGTGCTTGTGTCTGCAGCACCCCAGTCCTCTGCCCTTACACGGCCTTCAGCCTCTGTGCATGTCTCTCTCTGGGTCCAAATTTCACCCTTTAAAAAGGATCCCAGCCATATTGGATTAGGTAGGGCCCATCCTCGTAACCTCATTTGAACTTGCTTGCCTGTATATAGATCCTATTTCCGAACAAGGTCACATCCTGAGGGACAGGAGGCTTGGACTTCAACAGATCTGCTTTGGGGGACACAAATCAGCCAGTAGCACTGTCTCCTCAGTTGTGCTAGGATTTTGATCACAGATTTCCAGAGTGACCCATAAATGGAGATTTTTTTTCCCCCTTACAGTCTCCTTGAAAGAGAAACAGATCACCAGGAAAAGCAGATGCCCCTGTGGAGGTTTGGGAATAGCAGGAAAGTTTGGGGCTGTCCTTTAGGCTTGTACCCCAGGGCCCACTCCCTATCCCAGATGCCCTGGACAGACTGAAAGGTCTGTAAAGGAAGCTCTGATTTTATCCCCTAGGCTCTGTGAACCTAAGGAAGAACCCAGGTTTGGGCGGGATAAGAAGATTTCTAATCCAGTAAGAAGAAATTTAAAAAAAAAATTGTTTATTTTTGTTTTGCTCAGTGCACACCAAATCAGAAAAAGTCACAGGTTAGGTTTTACTGCATTTTAATGTTAGCAAAGAAATGAGGAATGGGTTTGGTAGTGCCTGTTCCTTCCTAGTAGTTTGAGGATCCACCTCCTTTTCCACTCTGAAGAGCTGTGGTGGGGGAGGTGCCTTCTGGAAGAGAGAGTTGGGGGTGGAGGAGTACATTAAGCATCTTCTAGCTCTGTGGGCATAACACGTTTCTAGAGCTTCCTGAGGTCCCAGGGGTGGGTGTGGGCATTCGTGATTGTGAGATCATTGGGGTTGCTTAAAGTGTTAAAGTTCACGAAGTAACGGATGTACTGGCCAAAATGGTGAGTTTAGCTTTTTGTTACAGTCGTAAAAGTAAAAGCTACTGAGGAAGCGGGGCACATATTCTTTATTGGAGGCACATTAGGGATGTCACCCTAAGTCCATCACAGGATCTTAGAGCGGGTAAGGCCTGTAAGCCTGTTGTGATTAAAGTGCTGATTCCGGCTAATGTGCTGGTTTTCTTGTACTGCTACGAAACTTCCTTCTAAGGCCTTTGGGGAGTTAGCTCTTCAAACCACAGTTCTGATATCTGCATATCTTGACTTCTGACACTCTGCTCCTGCACGTGGGGCTCCTATTGCCAAAGTCCACAGATGTGCCATAGAAGTGATAAGGATGTTTGGATGAACAGCTCACCAAAAAGTGCTCGTCTGTGTTTCTTTTCTTCTGTCAGTAGCCATATTCCCTGCCCCCACTCCTCCATCCTGGACACCCTCTATTAAGTTTTATCTAGAGCGTATTTGTCCCCTACCAGTGGAATGATACGGGATCTGGAAGTGTAATTTCAGTCTCTGACAATGTCTTTTGCTCACCCACTAAAGCAAGTGCTACATATTCTATCTGCAGATACCTTCAGAGGCTAATATATGTAGAAAAAGAAAAGACTCCTCAGTGGGGACGTGGATAGACCATATCAGCCAGTGTCAAGGCTATTCTTATAGCTGGCAATGTAAATCTCACAGAACCTGGATATTCGTGCTTTGTTAAGAGTTGAAGAGCTGACAAGGTAGCGTGGAAATACATTTATTGCAAAACCGTGCTATTTCTACTACAGCTTTAATTTTTTTTTTAAACGCAGCACATAAAAACTACTAAAGCCTAGGAAGGATGACAAATCCCTAGCAGGAGAGAAGCTTGGAAGTTCTGTCAACCAAACGTTGGTGGCTTGGGTTTTTACTCACAACATCTTAGACTTGATGTGTTCTACTCAGTCTTATTTTTCTTGAATAAGTTAAGAAACTTTTTTAAGTGTGGGATTAAATGGATATGTTATCTTCTAGGACATTCTTTTCCTTTCTTTTTCATGTTGTATCAGAGGGCAGCAGGTCTGTGCCTGGCTGCGGTCCACTGATTGCCTCCCTGCACAAGCTTGCCCCCCGACGGGACAGCGCTGTCTACTCGGAGCACTCTGAAGGATTTAACAGTCTGCTCTGTCCTGTCCTCTGTCACCCTTTCAGCTTAAAGTTTTTCAAGCCTGGCCAAGAAGCTGTGAAGTACCAGGGTCCTCGGGATTTCCAGACACTGGAAAACTGGATGCTGCAGACGCTGAATGAGGAGCCTGCGGTGAGTGCACATGAGGCTTCCCTGCCTCCCGCCTGCTCTTTCTTCCTGTAGTTTCGGGGTAATAAAGAGGCCACTTCAGGCAAAAAAAAGTAAAGCTACCATTTCAAAGGAACTTTTTACTCTTTTAGAACTAATTGATGCTGTAAGTAAAAATGAACTTTTTTTCCCTTCTCAATTTTTGTTGATTTTGGTAAAATACACATAAACTTTACCATCTTAGCCACTTTGAGTACACAAATTCAGTGGTGCTAAGTCCATGCACCCTGTTGAGCAGCCATCCCCACCACGCGTCCCCAGAACTCTTTGCACCTTGTAGAACTGAAACCATGTCCCCGTTAAACCAACTCCCCAGCCTTTCCCCTCAGCCCCTGGCAGCCAGTCCTTCTACTTTCCGTCTCTATTTTCACTGCTCTGAGTATCTTGGTGGAAACAGATGAACTTTTGAAAAGCTTTTTATTATGGAAATATTCAAACATGAACAGAAGTAGGAAGAGTCTTATCTTCGGTGCATGAGCGAGGAGCTGTGTAATGCAGATGGCCCCGTGTGCCTGCCCCCACCTTCCACAGTTACCCCCATTTTGCCCAACTTGTGTTATCATACCTGCCTTCCTAGCTCTTGTTTGGCTGCAGAGTCAGCCCTGGCAGAGTGTCATTTGTGAATATTCCAGTAGCATCTCACAGGTGCATGCTTCCCACTTCCTGACATAAACCTCTGGGCCAGTCTCGCATGTAATACAGTTACACTAATTTCTTAGCATCACAGGGTTGACTTGGGGTCCAGTCCTGGCCGGCTTTGGCCCTCTCCTGCAACCGCGAGCAGTACAGCAGGGTGACTCCCTCCTTGTCCTCTGCACTCTCAGTCCCCAAAGGTGCTCACTGGCCTCGCCAATAACCTAACGTAATAAATACTCGTAATACTGTCGGTGTCTTAATGGCCCTCCATGCGCTAAGGGTAATATCAGGAAATGGTGGGAACCGTATGATTTCTGAGATATTTTTCAAAGATGTAGGTCTGTGTAGAGTTATACTAAGCGTTTATAACCGTCCCCCTCTCCAGTGGATGTTGGGAGCCTTGGTTTTGACCTGGAAGCACTCAGAATGCGTGGCACGTTCTGATTGGTGCAGAAGGCCCGCGGAGGCGGGGCGGATTGGCTGGTGTGTGGGCCCTGGCGGGGCAGGTCTGGAAAGACGAGGTGTCCGGTGCCACGTGTCTCTGGTGAAATAGAGCCCCTGGAGTCTCTGGAGGCAGTTGTAATCCCGCAGTCCACTAAGGCTGCTTTGTTGTGTCAGGTGGGCTTTCGCGGATCCGAGGGTTGTCGGTGCCCATGCGCAGCTCCAGCGGTCTTTGGGGGGGATCCACTGCTCCCGGTGCCGTTTCCCGGGGTGCCTGTGTGGTCCTTCGGCTGTCCCCCGCATTCTCTGTAGATGTCGCTGCTTATCCAAAACCCACCTGCTTCTCAGGTGCTGCTTTACCTCACGTTTTACAAAGTCTATAACTGCGTGGTGAGGAGCGTTGGTGTTAGCGCTGAATAAGCGTCCAGCAGGGACTTCTCTAATTTTAGGCACCAGGGGAAGCCACAGACCTCTCAGGGAGTGAATTTGCATCTTTGTCATGGCAAGAGAGTTACATGAGCAGGTGGAACTTTCATGTCGATTTAAACTTAAAATTGTTTCCTCTGTGAAAAGTGCTCTGAGTGGAGGAAGCCGATTTTAAAGAGGGAGTAACAGTCTCAAAAAAAAAAAAAACAACCCCACTTACAATACTTGTTTTCCATTATTCCACCAAAAATCCAGTCTACTGTGAGGACGTTTTTTCAAGGAACCAGTAGCCCTTAACAGGATGGCAGAATGACTTCTCTGGTGCTTCAAGCTCCCGTTTTGAGGAGCGGCAGCCTCGGGGCAGGCTGGGAGGGACAGGGAGGCCCCGCCCCCGCTGGGGGCACAGTGTCTCCAGATGAAGGGCCATTGCTGCTTGGGGTCCACCTGCTGCCATATCCTAGTGTCAGAGCAGTAGGGATCTCAGGTCATTGCTGGAAAACAGTGACAATGTGCCTTCCTGTCAGAAAGTTCAAATAGTCAAACCTTATATTGCAAACCAAACATTTTTTTCAATTAGAATTTGCCTTTTATTGTACATGAAAACTTTTTAAAAAGTTCTCCATCTGTGTTTATACCTAAGTAACTTAATGTATGCATTTTTATATTTAAAGAGGATAAATTTAGAGTTTTCCCCTTAGTGTTATGGCAATATTAAAGAAACTCAAAGAAAAGAAACCCTGATGCTATATCTTAACTTTCTACTTCAACTTTTATATTTTCCTATTTGCTTCTGTATTTTTTTTCTTAGTCATAATCACATAAACACAGTTCACTTTACTAGTGATATTTTTGTATAGTTATATCATCTCAACATTGGTCATATTTTATATTATGTGGATTTGCCATAATTCACCTCTTCTCTGTCAATGGATGTTTAGGTTGTGTGTATTTTTTCTATCATCAGAAATGCTTAAGGAGCATGTTTATTTTTGTAAAAGACATTTTTTTCTACTTTTGAGTGATGTTTTTAGAATATATTCCCAGACATAAAATTGCCAGGCAAAAAAAAAAAAAAAAAAAAAAGAAAAGAAAGAAAAAGCAAGACTACTTTTATGGCTTTTGATGAACATTGCCAGATTGCTTTCTTAAGAATCTGTAAGCTCACAGTCACCAGCAGGGCAAGACTGTACCCATTTCTGTGGTATACTGTGTTTTTGCCATGACTGCCGGGACTGCTCTGGTATCTGCCATAGGGCAGATAGTGACAGTGCCCCCTCCCCCCAAGTTTCATAAATGAGCATTGAACATCCTATAAAGGGTGATATACAGTGTTTTGCATTATTGGAACTCACTGTTTGCTTAGCCACCATTCTGTCGGGCATCTTTTCGTGTGGGTACTTAGCACTTGGAAAGTTTTGACAGGCCCGCAGCAGCAAAGAAAGCTTCACGGTGCTTTACGATTACAACTCTGCACAGCTTTGAGCTGTCAGCACTTTTTGAAGCTTTTAATAACTTGGCTATTCTTTCTCATAGAAACGTGTGAACTGCCAGATAAAAATTGAGTAATCTACATCCACGTGTCTATAGCAGAATGGTGATTTTTCTGATCCAGCCTCAGAAATTGAGAACTTTAGACTTGTGTCCTGTGCTAACTGCCTAGTTGTACACAGTTGGTACCCGCTCAGGGACTGGCAGAAGCATCCTTTAAAAAGCCACTTCTCGCTCCTGCGTTACGTGTTTCTGTCCCAAGCTTCGTTGAGTGAATTAAGAAGCACAACTCAGGTCTGCTCCATGGTTTTCTCACTCTTGCGAGAAACAGTCACCATCTCTTCTGTCCCTTTACCAGTCCTTCACAGTTTGTTACCATTTGTGTGAACAGAGGATGGCTAGGCCCTCCTGTTCTCTGATGGTCTCTCGCTCTCCACTGTGTCTATCTTGCTATCTTTGTATTTTCAGGTACTACTTCCTTTAGAGCCAGTCTGTCAGGGATTTCATTTTGAATTCCATGTGGAATCTGAGGTCACGCTGCAAAGAACAGGGCAGAGTGCTTGTTTGGGGTGGGCCTCTCCTTCAGTTTGTCTGCTCTGTTCGTCTGGGGACAGCGAAGAGCAAGTTGGGGTGGGGACAGGCATCCCTGGCTGCCTTGAGTGCCGATTCTGGAGCACTTCCTGGAGGTGTGGCTGGTGAGGGGCCTCCTGCTGAAGTGTCCAGACGATCTGACAGAGTTGGTTCCTGCCTCGGCCTCCCTTAACACAGCAGCATGCCCCAAGGGTTTGATGTAGCCAGATGAGGGAGGAGATCTGCAGAAGGTTCCAGACAGACACAGGTCACCTCCTCAGTTGGTTTCTCTATGTCTTCACATACAAACCCAGTGACTGTTGTTTTGTTTCTATTAGACACCAGAGCCAGAAGTCGAACCGCCCAGAGCTCCTGAGCGCAAGCAGGGACTGTATGAGCTCTCAGCAAGCAACTTTGAGCTGCACGTCGCACAAGGTGTGGTGGGTGAAGCTCATGGGTGCTCACAGTGGGACGCACACTCTTAGAACCACTGACCATCCGTCACTCCTTGATTTGCCGGGCTCTTTCTTCCTGCCACTTGAGGGCTCGTGGTTACCATCTGTGCACTTAGCAGTGGTCTCTTCAGGACCCGTTAACGTTCTTGTACAGTGCACTTCCTCTTAGAAATCATTTCTCCTTTTGTCTCTCTGCTTACAGAAATGCCAGTTTTAATGCTAGTTAAAGATGTAAGTTTTGGAAAGCTCACAAAGCATGAATGGGCACGCTTAATTTGTATACTAGTTAGCGCATCCTTGGATAAGAAAGTATTTATTTATATTAATGTGAATCATATGCTTATTGACCAGAGGCAGA
The DNA here is from genome assembly GCF_028749965.1 of Puma concolor. Taxonomy (NCBI): domain Eukaryota; kingdom Metazoa; phylum Chordata; class Mammalia; order Carnivora; family Felidae; genus Puma; species Puma concolor. The sequence continues at coordinate 21,026,276 of NC_141671.1, forward strand.
AACAGAAGTTTCTCTTATGTGTTCAAACTAGAATTTAATGGGACCATTTTAACGTGTGAATCAGAGTAGGTGTTCTTGACACTTAAAACGGTTTTTTGTACCACATCTCGTTTTTTTTTGAAAACGCTCTCCTAAATAGTAAAATGATCTATATACGGTTTCTAACGTAAATAACACATAAGTCCTTTATTCACATGTTTCGGAACAATTGGCTCAGCACTGAATGACTTGAAAGCAAATTCAGCTTCCTTGTTGCTCTCCATTCTCAAATGCTGCCATGGAGAGAAGTCCTCCTGTAAGACTGGGCTGGAAACATTGTGAAAAGGGCTTAACATTATGTCTGGCCCTGTAACTTCATGCCCGCTGGGGGGTTGAACCCCCCTCCCCAACTTAAGGTATAAAATAACTTACTGTGATGCCTTCCTTTGTTTTCCCTTTGTGTTCAAGGTTGTTATTTGTACCAGGGCTCTGGGGGGGAGGGGGTGGCGGTGACAGTACAATTTTAGGGTGTTTTCCCCAGTAGGGGGTTCACTTTAGTTCCCATAAGCCCAGCTAGGACTCTCTCTAAGCAAATCGTGCCTGAAGGGCAGCATTGTGGAGATGCCACCTTGTGCTGCTCACATGAGGATCTGTCCTCAGAAAATGACAGTCACCTCTTGGCCTTAAAGCTTCCACTGATACTCTGGTAGGTTCCTTCCTGGACATCCTGTCTCCACCTCACAGCACAAGTTAGTGTCATTATCTGTCTAGAGAGGCATGGCTTCAACCTCATGGATCACTTGCTAGTTTTTTGAATCAAGTGTTTCACCAGTTCCCTCAAGGTGTCATTGCTGTGGGTGACAAAGCACTGCCATGAGCATTTGGTGTGGCAGTGTCCTTCTGTGAGCCTACGTCACATTTTGATGATGTACTCACAACCTGATTGTGGTCTGGTCTCAGCCTGACATCTTTCAGGCCCTAGGCTGGTCAAGGCAGAACAGCCTAGAAAAAATCTTCAGTATCCAAATGACGATGTTGTATGGATTTGGGTTTTTTTCTCCTAGCCAAGGCACTGATACTGTTTTTAAAACCTTCTGTTTTATTGTCAAAACACACAGAAAGCCCTCAAACGTAGGGCTTAGTGAGTTGTCATAGAGTGGTCAGCCTATAACCACCGTCCAGTTCAAGAAATGGCACTGCCAGTCACCCCGTGCCCTATCCAAGTCCCAGTCTTCCTGCCCTCAAGGAGGCACTTTCCTTGCTTTTCTTCATCATTCACTATCCAGATGTGCCTTCCTTACATTATAGTTTAATTTGTTCTTTATTTTACCTACGTCTCTCTTCCGTCTCAATCTACACGTTCCCCCAACATGTTTTTCTTCCTTGTATCCTTTTGCTGAGCACATAGGTTATTGGACCTGTAGAATTCCCCAGTCTCGACTCTGACAGCTGTGTCCCCATGGCATGGTTGAACATGTTTCCCTAGATCCGTTAACTTATCAGGGTTGCCAAATGCCGATAGTCTCATTAAAACATCCTTTCTTCATTGTTTTAGGGAGAGAAACTTGCCCTCATTTATCACATGCTTATCCAGTGGTGCAGTTTGTGTAAGAAAGGTGGGATAATTGCCTGATTCTTCCCGTTTGTTGCCAGTTCTTCAAATAATGTGTTGGTTCCCTGTTGTCCTCCAAAGATGACAAATTAGATTTTGTTTTGAGGATTGCTATGAGTTCATGGGTATACACTTACTTGATGGAGTCTCTTTTTTACCAGTTAAAGGGTTCATACTGCAGTTAGTTTTGCGAGAGGACAAAGATCAGATCCTTGCATTCGATCTTGAGTAAGGTATTAAGTCACTCCTTCTCCCTCCTCTGTCTTGGCTCTCCACTGAAGGCGACCACTTTATCAAGTTCTTCGCTCCGTGGTGTGGTCACTGCAAAGCTCTGGCTCCAACCTGGGAGCAGCTGGCTCTAGGCCTTGAACATTCTGAAACTGTCAAGATTGGCAAGGTAAGTGAAAGCCCTTATTAAACTGGAAATAGACCGCCTTTGGCTGGATTAATTAGCAGAGTGGCCCATTATTCATTCTGTGTGCAAAGTCGCAAACTTGATTTATTAATTCCATTTAGTGTGCCACTTGATAATTCATTTCACCTTCACAGATGGCAGCCTGGTTTCAAATGTGCTGGCTTTTCCACAGCCTAAAGATAAATTATGGCTTTGGCTCCTTTGTTTATTTTGAAGCAATGGCCAATTCTGAATTGGCAGCCCCAGAGCCCTTTCTGCAAAGATACGGGGCACAGCCTTCACGAATGTTCACTGGCCGGACTTGGAGGCCATCCACATTTGACCTCACCCAAGAGCTGTCCCCTAGAGGAGCCTCAGCCCTGTGCTCACAGAGGCATGCAGAAGGTCCCCCTCCGGTGAGCCCCAGCTTTCACTGCTGCCTGGGAGTCTTTCCAGCTTTCCCCACTTTGCAGAGAGAAGCCAGAAGTGGTGTCTAACAACTTCTGTATAAGTGGATTTTCTGGAAATCTCCAGAGCAGCTCCCGGGCCATCAAGCACTTTTCATCTCACCCAGCCTTTGGCATCCACCAGACGTCCAGGCATGGGTTTCCTTTTATAAAGATCTCATGTTTTACTTTGCCAAAGGCCTGACTTGTATACAGAAGGAATGCTGCGTTTCCAGAACTGCAGCTCATGAGATGATCTGCCCGGGACAGGGAGATGGCCAAAAGCACAAGCTTAGGGTCCAGGCAGACCTGGCTGGCCAGCCTTTTTGACAGCTTCTCCACACCTCAGTGTCCCCTTTGCAAAACCACAATAAGACCTAACTGGGGCGGGGGGAGGTGGCGCGGGGAGAGTATGGAAGTCAGATGCTCAGTACGATGTTTGGCATGAAGCAGATGCCTGGTAAGTTGTAATAGTTGTCGTTCAATGGATTTTCACTGTTGCCTATTAAACACTTTTATTTTTTTAATGTTCGTATGTTTTTGAGAGAGAGAGAGAGTGATCAGGAGAGGGGCAGAGAGAGAGGGAGACACAGGCTTCAGGCTCTCAGCTGTCAGCACAGAACCCGACGCGGGGCTCAAACTCACGAATGGTGAGATCATGACCTGAGCCGAAGTCGGATACTTAACTGACTGAGCCGCCCAGGTGCCCCGTTGTTAAACACTTTCAATTATGTATTCTAGTTATATGTGTTCTTATAATTTTATATTTATTGAACATATCGTGGAAGTAGTCATAATTTTCTTGTGTTCTATCCTCCCCATTCCTTATATCCTTACTTTAAACTATTTTATGAATTGTCATGGGTGATTATTTTCAGGTCATGTCTGTAGAGATTTCTAGTAGAACCAGGTGTGAGCCGACACAGTCTGCCCATGCGGGCTGTGGCCTCCGTCTCCGGACATGTGTGCGGCTGGCTTAGACTGGACTCTGAATGCCCCCCACCCAGACTTCAGGCTGGGGCTTCCTGTGCTTCAGTTTAATACTTTAACTGCCGACTTCAGTCTTAGGTGTGAATGTAATATTTTTATCCTACTTTGTTGATATCCTGAAAAACAACAACTTAGTATCCCACATAGCTGATTTTAACATCAGTAGAAAATCAAAGAGAAGTGACTTAGGATAAACGGTTTCATGAAAATGTTGAACATGCAGAATCTTGATAAGATTTAAGTGAAACAAATTTAAAGAGCTATAATAGTTGAGCTTATGGAATTAAGAACATATAATCACCTTAATTTGATATCTTTTGAGTTATCTTTATTTTATACTGAATACTCCTGTTTCAAAACTCCTTAAGTGTGAACATGAGAATAAATATCGCAGCTGGTGTTGGTGTGGGCCTCTCTCACCGACGGCCAGGCCTCCCCTCCCTAGATGTCAGGCTAGGCTCCCCTTCTCCATCTGCTAACATGCTCCAGGTAAAATGTTGCTTCCTAAAAATTGGCATTTTTAAGTGAGATAAATAAGTCATGTGTCTCAAACAAATCCCATCCCTCTGCTCCCTTAGCTCAGGTGTATTTTGGGGTAGGTTTTAGGAAGTCTCTCCCCAAAATGCCACTTGCTGGCAGAGATGCTACAGATGAAGTATGTAAAGTACTGAGTGCCCAGTGATCCATTTAGCAGGGAGGCTCACAAAGAAAGGAACTGAGAATCTGGTCTTACTTTATTTTTAGGTCGACTGTACGCAGCACTATGAACTCTGTTCAGGAAACCAGGTTCGTGGCTATCCCACTCTTCTGTGGTTCCGAGATGGTCAAAAGGTACGTACGTCTTCAGGTCCTGGTATCAAGACCAAGTGCTTCTCTTAACCACAGTGGGCTGTTGCCAGTATGAATTGTTTGGGCACTGGTTTTTTTTGTTTTTTTTTTTAATTTTTAATATTTTTTTTTTTTTTTTGAGAAGAGTGCATGAGTATGCATGTGTGTGTGAGCAGGGGAGGGGCAGAAGGAGTTTTTTTTTTAAGTTTCATTTCATCTGAGAGAGCACGAGCACGAGTGGAGGAGGGACAGAGGGAGGGAGAGAGAGAGATAATCCCAAGCAGGCTTTGCACTGTCGGCATAGAGCCTGACTCGGGACTTGATCTCACAAACCGTGAGATCACGACCTGAGCTACAACTGAGAGTTGGACACTTAACCAGCTAAGCCACCCAGGTGCCTGGGACACTGGTTTCAAGGCATACATAATCAACAAAAACGTCTTGGCCTCAATTAGTAAGATTTGGGTAGTTGACAAAAACGGTCAGTTGTCCTGCTATTTTGAAGCATTCCCATCGGCTGAGGTTAGCACTAGAATAGCTCGGGCGTACCGCCGGCTGTAGCTGTGCTCTGGCCACAACCCTTGAGTGGAGTCAACACTGGCTCCCAGTCACTGGCGCTCACTCCCACTCTCCTGTCTATCCCTGGCCGATGGTCAGCTTCTCAGCACACCAGAGTCGGCCCCAGTCGTGACTCTGGGCTCTGCAGGAGGCTTCTCTCCCCAAAGCTGAGGTGTTTGGTTTGTAACGTGCACTCTCGTGTGAATATGAGCGTGCGAATGCTGCCCAGTCCCCACCGCCAGGGTGACGGCATCAGTGGAGGTCTCATGGGGGTGAGTGGGGTCGGGATGAGGTTTGAGCGATTCAGAACACTTAAGTGTACTAACCTGACAGCATTTTTGTGCGGCCCTTACCTTGGACAGATTGACCAGTACAAAGGCAAGCGGGATTTGGAGTCCCTGAGAGAGTATGTGGAATCACAGCTGCAGAGCACGGAGCAGGGGACCCCGGAGGCCGTCGAGCCGTCAGAGGCCCCAGTGCCAGCCACTGAGCCCGCGGCCAAGGTGGGTGTCCGCTGCGATCAGGAGCGCCGGGGGTGGCCCACCACCTCCTGCCCACAGAGGACGCTCTCCTCAAATGCTTTGCACAGAACGGCAGTTGGGGGTCAGCAGAGAGTAGTTCAGATGGTTGGCCTGAGGCTGACTTTTCAACGTGAGACATTTCTTTCAGCCACTTTTAACATGCTTGTAAGGGGTAAACCTAGGAGCTCCTCTGAAATAAACGTGAGACAAATCCTAGGAGTATTTGGCGTCAAAAGCTCTGGAAAAGTCGTCCCTTTTTGAGTCAGTAATCCCTGTACTTGAGGGCATTTGCTACCTGAAAGTTTGGCTGCTGTTAGGCCCCCGTTTCTGTCCATTTCCACCACCTGCTACAGTAATTTGACTTTCACCGTGTGGTAAAGGCCCCTGAAAGGTCTGCAGCAGGAAAGATGTACACGTTGGAACTGAAAGGCACATTGCCCGAGGACATTTAGTTTGCTTAGGCAGGCAGTCTCTGACTTACTGTGCTGTTGTCTTCATTCACCCAGTGGAAGGTTTCAGATCCACTTGTTCTGCATTTATCGAGCCCGTTACATTTCAGACACTGTCCCAGGCCACCAGGAAACAAAGGCAAATAATAAGACTCTTTCCCTACCTGTGAAGGGTACCTGGTCTAGAGGGGAGACAGATGAGAACTTGGAGAAGCAGATGTCCCAGGTGTGTAACCCAGGAGTGTGCAGGCCAGTCATGATTGGGGCAGGCAGGCAGGAAATGTCACTTGAAGAGCTGAAAGGCAAATTAGTAATTGCTGCAGAGACGTGGTGGACGTGGAGAGAAAAGGCTTGTCTGAGGAAGAGCGTGAGCAGAAGCGCGTTAGTGTAATCGGCTGGGCGTATTTGGGGCAGGGCCAGCCGTCAGCTGGAGGGAAGGGGGTGAAAAGGACAGGGGGTGCGGTGCAGGATGCCAGAGAGGGGAGGTAGGAGCTGGATCATAGAGGACTTTGTCGGCCAGCCAAGGATTTTGAGCTTCATCGTATATTTATAGGGATCCAGCAGAGGGTTTTGAGCAGATTTGAATTTTAGATGACTGGCAGAAAGAGATGGAAAGTATGAAAGGAAGGGGAAGTCAGTGTATTAGGCCAAAATGATGATGAGACCCCGAAACTAAGGCTGTGACAGAGGGTGGAGACCAGGAGACAGCAAGTGTAAGGAGCCTCACCCTCCTGAATACAGTCGGGCAGGTGGGGTGAGGGGATGACCAGAGTTGTGGCATACCTGGTGGTCAAGGGCACCAAGCGTGAGAGAAGGACTGAGGGGTGGGGGGAAGGGAGGTGATCAGGTCAGTTTTCAAGTTGCTGATTTTCAGGGCTGTGGTGGACATTCAGGCGGAGATGTCCGGTGGACAGTTAAGTAGGACTCGGGAACTGAAGCAGGAAGGATATGTGCACTAGAAGGGTAGTCTTGGGCGTCAGCCGATGCTGAAGCCATGGGTGAAAAGGAGATTTTTCAAAGGGAGTCAGGGAATGTTTTCCAGGAAAACAGAGCTTGGTTTCCTAGCTAAGAACCCTAAGGCCTATTTGTCAACAGATTTCCAAGCAGAATACTTAAGTTGCTACATCAATTTACACCAAGCCCTTAGCTGGGACACCAGGATACAGTGGGCAGGGGAAGGGGCAGCATGCCCTCATTCTGCGAGGCCAGAGCAGTGAGTGTGCAGATGTGTGTGACCACCCTCCTCCCGGCCCCCCCAGTAATTCTTGAACCCTCAGCATTTACATAGCAGATCCTGACTTGCTGGGACCATCGCTCCCTGAGCCCTAGTTGTTTGGAATTGGAAATAGACAGTCATCCACTCCCTCCTCGTGGAGTGGGGACAGGAATGGGCCTCCTTGCCCCGTACAGCCCATGCCTTAGTTGGACTCTTAGGTTGGGGACTTGCCTAGGTGTTAGTTCAAAGTCGGAGCTTTGGTTTAAGAAGTAAACGAATGATTCTGCAGTAGCTGTGACCACATACGTTGGAGGGGACTGTGTCACGGTGGTTCTAAAGGTCACCATCCCAAATTGAATGTAATTATACACTGTGGATGTTTTCATCAAACACAGAACAGTTTCTATTTATAACACAGTTTTCCAGCAGTAAGTAGGTCTTTCAGTGAGCATGGCGTCATGTTTCTGGACATAAAGAAAGATGGTAGTGTTCTACAATGGGCCCCTTGGCGGGCTTCGCCTCCGAGTCACTGACACGCGTTACTCGATGCCAGACTCAAGCGGAGCAGCCCTGGTACGTTTAGCCACATGATAAATCATCATATTCTTGCTCTCGTGAGAGAATCACAGATCCATTTCTGGAGAAACCCAGGAACATAATTCTGCAAAGAATTGTCAAGACCAAATTGCTTTAGAGCAGGCTGCCTCATGGCACCTTTCCCCTACATTCTCCAGCCAGAGCTTAGATGAACAGTTTGCACGTTTACTTTGAATTTAAGAAGCCTAGGATACGTAAAACACGTATCCTTGCCTGTGGTCTTGCCACTGTCGACTCTGAAGGCAGTACACAGAGAAGGGAACTTGTGCACATCCACGTGCTAGGAGAGCGGTAGGGTCACTTCGAAAAGACAGCAGGTGCACGCACATCAGGTGAGCCAGTGAGTCGGTGTCTGGGACTCTCCAGTCGGCGTCAGAGGCTCTGGGCCGGAGAGGTGCACACTGTGGCACAGGCCACACAGAGCCAACTGGTCCACACCATGGAGCCCTGAATGACAGCAGCCATACCTGAGCCCCTCTTCCCCCCCAGTGGCCGGGGAGGACTGTGTCCTGCCACCTCCTCGAGGCATCTCCTGGGCTCAGGACCTTGGGGACCTACCTGTGGTGAATCATTGTCCCTTCTTGTGTAGCTTGTGAAATGCACGTTGTACAGGTATCTCCGTGTGACCTTGGAGCATGTATGACAGCACTGTTAAAAGATTATTGATTTGTATTTCTGTAATCCCTGCTCTAAGTGATGCCTTGGAACTGTGGCCTTTCCCTCCCCTGCAGGGCACCCTGTTGGCACTCACGGAAAATAACTTCGATGACACGATCGCAGAAGGAATAACCTTCATCAAGTTTTATGCTCCATGGTAAGTGGCCGTTGTCTCAGTGCACTTGAGCCCCATCAGAGTTCTCTGCTCATTAGGCACCGCTCTAGACTCGATGTTGGGCCTAGATGTTGCTACATTTATACATAGGTTAGGTTCTAGGAAATGAGGAAAGGTTATTGTTTGCACCTATATTCAGGTATGTTGAAGTTCGGTTTGGTGGTACTCATGAAGTTATTTATAGAGAATGAGGCCAGTTTATTTTAAAATTCAGTCTGTTTTGGAAAAAACATGACAATGTGACAATAGAGAATTAGGATGGCCATATAAAAGTTAAGCTTTGTGGTATCTGCCCTTGTCCAGATAGATCGAACATCCATATCATGATGTAGCTTTGCTCCTTAGTGTCTGAGACGTTGTAGAGAAATCCCATGGGGCTCCTGGGCAGCCGTCCTATATGTTACCCAATTACCCGAACCTTCCTGCTGCATGGTCCTCAGAGACCGGAGCAGAGAGGGCGACACCAACTTTGTGCCCAAGGCTCCCTGAAGTGGGGCAGGTGACAGGTGCCAAGAGTCACCTGCACTGCTGTAACTCTGCATGTCCTTTCTTTCCTTTGAATCTCTGTTTTCTGAGCTGTAAAACGGGAAGAGTGCTTTGTCTTCACAAACAATCCGCTTAGAAAAGCACGGTCTCAAGGAGAGTGTTAGGTTTTGTTTCTAAACACGAACAAGTAAGGTCCAGTGTGTCACTTCTGCTCTTCGGTTTGTTTTCATTCCGGGTATTGATGAGAAACCACAGGGGCAGAGAAGAGAAGTCAGGGAGCACGCGACTCACAGGAGTTGTACAACTTTTGTTCTTAAAGAATAGAAACACTAGTCAATAACACCTTTAAATCTATTATTTTCTTTTTTTTTTTTTTTTTTTTTTTTTTGAACCTAAAGCCATATAGACCAAGTGTGAGGACAGAAGATCCCCTTTCAGTGAAGGGGTAAAGTGCTGGGGAAGGGGAGGGTTTGCACAGAACTTGGCTCGGACTTCACTGCTCACAGCGAATGGATGACGTTTCAGGGAAGCTTTCAGGCTGCTCTGACATTTTGAGACCACAGCAATCAAATCTAAAATGAAATGTCTTTAAAAGAAGTTTTTGGTGTCCATTTTCTTTTCTGTTCATCAACTCCTGCTCATGGTGCACTTGGTTCATTCATAATCCAGCTAGCTCAGTTTACCACATCCTGGAAATGGTCTCAGAATCTAAACTTGCTTTCAGACCAGCCTGTTTCCATTCAGTTCTCCAAAAGCCTACTTTGGATGGACTTCGAATTCCGTGTCTGGGACAGAGGAGGAGGAAATGTTAGCACACCCAGGGGGGAATCTGATATCTTACACATTTCTAGGCAATTGCGGACTGCCTCGTACAGAAGAAACAAGGCTTGGCTCGGCAGCTGGATTTAGGTGAGTGAGCTTGACCCAAGACTTCAATAAAGCTGTCGTTGTCCTATTCCTAGGTGTGGTCATTGTAAGAATCTGGCTCCTACTTGGGAAGAACTCTCTAGAAAGGAATTCCCTGGTTTGGCAGAGGTCAAGATTGCGGAGGTGGACTGTACTGCGGAACGGAATATTTGCAGCAAGTACTCGGTGGGTACATGCAGAAGAAAACCCTCCCGGGGACCCTGAGTATCAGGAGCACGCCCACATGGAGCTGTCATCTGGTGTGGTGGCCTCAACCAGGACAAACCACAGGGCCCTCGTCGTCTTTGCGAAGCGCTCCTTGTGTCCTTTTGAGGCTGTTGCTTCATTTTCGTTTTGAAAAGCAAAAGAGATGCTCTGCCCGAGGAAGGGCTTTCTTCTCCCACTGGTTACACACCTCTCAAGGGGGACTTGAAGCCTTGCTGTCTGCATAGAAGGCTGGGCGGTAACAAGAAGGAGGTGCCACCTCGGCACGGCCACTTGCTGGCTGAACAGTCAGCTGACTTGCAGCCTCGTCTCAAGCCCCTAAGTGGCTTATTGTTCAGCCCTGAGCGTGTCCTAAAGTACAGTGGTTGAGTAAGGGAAACCCCTGACTTCCGAAGGGACTATCCCAGCCAGCCAGGCTTCCACTTGGTTTTGTCCTGAAGCGTTGCCTTCTTTCTGAGCTGCTAGCACAGTCCGATAGCCCAAAAGGTTTGTAGTTCATATTTTTGCTTTTGTGCGGTTTTCTTAAAACATCTGGGGGCTCTGGAGTTCCCTCATTAGATTGAGAATAGGTGCAACACAGACGTCATTTACTCATCACTCGAAGGTGCCATTTTTTCTGGTGCCTTAAAGCCTTAGAAAAGAGCTGGAGATGTATATTCTTGTGACTCCGCGGGGGCCACAGAGTGGCTGGGCATCAGCAGGGGGCTTGTCAGAAATGCACAGTCAGGCCCCACCTGGACCTGCGGCATCAGAATGTGTCTGTTCACTGGGTGCCCAGGTGGTGGCATATGCACGGAAGCTCCAGAAGCTGTACTTCTGGGTAAAGTCCTTCCTTTGACACTAATCCTGAATGTGCTTTTGAATTGGAAGGTGAATAACCCCGAGGCTTTGCTTTCTTGTACTTTTTAAACGGTCTGCACCTTTTAAAAATTTAACCATGGGGGTGCTGTGCTGACAGCTCAGAGCCTGGAGCCTGCTTTGGATTCAGTGTCTCCCTCTCTCTCCCCTGCTCACGCTCGCTTGCTCTTTCTCAAAAATTCACATTAACAAAAATTTTTTAACTTAACCATGAACTTCCCTGGTTACAACTTTAGGAGTTTTTTTTGGCAGGGGGTGGTGGTGGTGGTTTATCTCAGAAGCAATTTGTATGTGACCTGGACCACTGGTCTTCATACTTTTTTTTTTTTTTTTTTTTTGAAGGTACGAGGCTATCCCACATTGCTGCTTTTCCGCGGAGGGAAAAAAGTCAGTGAGCACAGTGGAAGCAGAGACCTTGACTCGCTGCACCACTTCGTCCTGCGCCAGGCAAGGGATGAGCTGTAAAACCCAGTCCCAAGTCGCCCGGCCACCCGTGCCCAGGGTGTGGGAGCTGAATTGTGCAGGTGTGGAGTTTCACATGGTGGTTTTTCAGAGAGCTGAATGTACTAAACTTGTGGTATCTTCTTTGTGTGTGTGATTTTTAAGGCAACACACTCTACAAATTCTTTATTAAGTTTCTCTAAGTAAACACGTAACTCATGATCCCTTCGCAAACAATATTTTCAGTGGCGATCTGTCGTCCCCTTTACCTTTCTCTTGATGAATCTAAATGGTTTCCTTTGAGACTAAAATAGAGTTGAGAAAAATCAAATTGCTCAACTACTTTTGGCTCCTGAGTGATTCTGGTGAAAGTATCATCTAAAGCATCATTTGTGAACTGCCCACAAGTTCTGGAAAGGTGGCAGTATTGATATTCTGCTGATTTTAAGGTCAGAACGGACTTGTTAGTAAGGTGGTTGGTCAGTAACTTGGAGCAGATCTAAACACAGAAACCCCACACCTCTGGAAGATACCTTCACGTCCACCCCTGGCTTTGCTGTTTCTGTTAATACTACTCTCATCGCGAGAGGTCAGCCATAATGAAAGCAATGGTACTTCTGACGTGTGCCTGAGTAAGACAATGCTGGTGCCATAATGTGTGTGTGTGTGTGTGTGTGTGTGTGTGTATGCTTCTGTTTGTTACTCACAGGTGAAAGATTTATTAGGTTCTCATGCAGCCAAGAGTCCATGTGAACTTTAAGATTTGACGTCTCCCACAGAAAATGTGGCACGGAAAGTTTCACAAGACTTGTCCTGACTATTCTGTTAACTCATAGAAAGATTCTGGTTGTATTTGCCACCAGGGGGGCAAAAGGACTTAGGCGAGCTTTCCCAGCCCTGGGTCTCCTGACCAGGGTGGCCCTCCTGCTCAGCAACAGGGCCCGAGCTGGAGGCAGCCTCACGTTCTGCTTCTGAGTAGTCATTTTAGAGGCTAACTGTACTTTGCCTTGGAAGAGGTCTACTCTCTGCTGTATGAGGAGCGGGATTAAGTTGGCCTCCAGACCAAAGACTGAAGTAGGTGGGGCTGGCTGGGTCAGGGCTGACACAGGCCAAGTCACTGCCAATACCGGCGTTCTCGCAAGCCACGCCATCCTAGGTGTTAAGCATTCTTAACTGTCACACTCGAAAATAAGCACCCATCGGACTAGGCTCCCTTAAGATAATGTACCTGTATGTTCTTTGCCATCGAGTTACCTCTCATAATCCCTCCGTCTCCAACACTCTTTGCCCCACTTCCCATGCTCGGGGGGTGCGGGCAGTGGACACACAGTAACTGGTGGTGGGAATCTGATAAACAAGACCACTTCTGCTGTCTGCGGCAGAAGACAACAGAGCAGGATCTCGGCCAACCTCTGCCTTAAAGGAAATCTTTATTAATTATGTATGGTTCACAGATGTTCTTTTAAAACCCCAACTTTCTAGAGAAGCACAATCCTCATGAGTGGCTTCAGCTTTGCATCATGAGTCTTGTATTAAGAGAAAATCCAAGTGGTACAATTTGTTTACACTATGATACTTTCTAAATAAACTCTTTTAAAAAAAAGAAAAAAAAAGTCTGGTCTTTCCTTAAATGTTACAGCAAAACAGATATAAAATAGACAATAAATTATAGTTTCTATTTACAAAAAAGCTGTAAGTGCAAACAGTTTTAGATCATAAATGTATTATTTAATCAGTTTAGTATGAAATTGGCTTCCTAGTACATGATTGTGAAAAAGACACTTTAAAAACATTCTACGATTTCATCGGCGTCTTACTTTCTACAAGAGAAAATGGGATTCGGGTTCATGAGGGCATGCCCATCCCATTCCTAGCGGCTGGGGGCTTCCTTCCTCATTTTGTTTCCTTTGTTGCTTCTAACCCCGTGACCTGGCATGCTGTCCAGTAAAAGGCAGACAGCCATTTTACTGAGATAGGTGAACTATTGAAGCCGACATTCCCGAAGTGAATGTGCTTTTCCAAGAGCCGTTCCACAAGAGAAGAGGCGCAGAATGGCTTTCACATGTTATACGGTTAAAGTGACGGCTGTCAAAAATGCTTCTGGCCCCCTGTAGCCTCACCGCAATGCCCAACTCGCCCCACTTACGGTGTTAGCAGAGAAAATAGCAAATGTTGGGGTGGGGGTAGGGGACCGAGGTGTGGAAATGACATGGTTTGTTGGACCGAAATAAGTATATTTTCACACCAACAGTACTCCAGCACAAATGCTAACGGCAGTGACGGAGACAAAAGGCACTTCCACGCAGCCCTGGGGACGACCCAGGCTGTTGATCCTACATGAAACCAACTTTTCTGGGAATGAAATCTGTGAACAGAGGCATTTCCCCCCAGTTTCCATTATCTGTAGGTCTCCCTTCGACAAACACTACAGAACAGGTGGATACTTTAGCCGAGAATACTCCTTTTAAGATTATTTTCCCTATTTACTGTTAAACACTAATGCCACAAATAGCTTGATCTAAAGCTAAAACTAATTTCAGTGGGCTCTTTTTCTTTTGTTGGGTGTGGGGGGGGGGGGATACTTCAAAGTTATGTTTCTTTAGTTAACCAGACTTCATACTGCAGACATCCAAACTCCATTTCCTATAGACCAACAACTACTCACGTTATTTACTGTGTGAGCGAATTATTAACGAGGCCCTTTACAATCTTCCGTGGGCGGTAAGGCACCAACCAGCACTGAACGGCTTCGAAGCCTCGCCTCCCCCCTTCGCTGTGCTTCTGAATGTTTGTTTTTAAGGCAGACGTCATCTGGGAACCCAAGGCAGCATCTGTCCCCAGCAACTGGTTTTGAGTTAGTGGCATCCACAAGCTCTGACGACCATATTCCTGTATTTTTTCAAGATGACGTTGGAGTTGTCATCAAAGTAAAGAACCGAGATGGCATTCAGTTTGGTCGGTGCACAGCACGGTTTGGGGACATACTCAGGATTCATAAGGTGAACCTGTTCCAAAACAGAAGGGGAGAGGCACCGTTAGAAGCCATACCGGACCCTGGCTGACTCCTACCTATAAAGCGAGGTGGGGAGGGCGCCTGGGTGGCTCAGTGGGTTAAGTGTCCAACTTCGGCTCAGGTCATGATCTCACAGTTTGTGGGTGTAAGCCCTGCGTTGGACTCTGTGCTGACAGCTCAGAGCCTGGAGCCTGCTTCGGATTCTCTGTGTCCCTCTCTGTCCCTCCCCCCACTTGTGCTCTGTCTCTCTTAAAAAAAAAAAAAAAAAAAAAAAAAAAAAACAACATAAAAAAATTTAAAGTGAAAAGGGTCCCCAGGAGCTCACCAGCGTCTGCACGATCGCGTGGTTTGTGGCGTTCATGTGTGCGTTGAGTGGGAAGGAGCATTCTCCATCACAGTAATTGGCAGCATAGCCCTTGGGTGCGATGATCCAGTCCTTAGTCGAAAGCAAACGGACATGACGTGATGAGCATACATTCCTTCTATCATCTGTGTTCTTAGTAATCCTGTGAGAAGGTATTCCTCACGTAGCACAGCTACGCAGACCAACACAGGGAGGCCAAGTTCACATTCAAGTGGCAAAGCCAGGATGTGAACCCGGTCTGTGGCTCCAGAGCCCTCGCTCCTTCCACAGCCTGCAGGGCCTTAGCTGCTGCCCACCTGCCAGACCGGGAAGCACACAGGTGGTTGGCTGTCTGCACCTGGTCCCCCCCCCCAGGGGCCTCGAGTATGCCCTTCCTCATAATGCCACCTGCGTACAGTAAATGGTATCTCCTATCCCTTGTCACCAAGGATTTGCTCATAAACTAGTGGTGGCTCTCAGCTGTGGGGCTCAGCCTTTGTGCGCCTCTAGATAGTTCAGGTGAGTCAGTTTGTAGCCATTGGAGAACTGTCAGGGCAGTTTCTCCAATGCTTTCTCAAAACACAAAATTGGTGGGGCGCCTGGCTGGCTCAGTCAGGAGAGTGTGCGACTCTTGATCTTGGAGTTGTAAATTCGAGTCCCACATTAGGTGTAGAGCTTGAAAATAAAATCTCACACACACACACACACACATACACACAATTTGTTTAAATGCCCAAATAAGCACACGCCTTGTGGACTTTGCAAAGAATGGGCGAAGAACACTGGGGACGGTAGTATGGATCCTGAGGGACACAGAACTTAGCAACCAGGCTCCCTGGGAAGGGGGGGCTCTTGGTGCACAAGCAGGCCCGGCCCTTCCTCTGCCTTATTCCAGAAGCCCAGACATTTGGAAAGGCTCCCAGTACCTTCACACAAGGAGTCGCCTCAGCCCTAAAGCTCAAAGTCTTTGATGGTAGCTGCTCCATTAAGATAGGAAAGGGCTGCTGTGAAGGGACCTTTGTCCGCCTTGCTGTCCAGAAAACTCACCTGCCATCCCAGGTCTTGGAAGCTCACGTAAAGCTCATGTTTCCTGCAGGCTGTTTTCAACTCACTGCTGTTATAATCTGTCGGAGGAGATCAGAAGATGCACCCGTTAACCCACTCATTCTTTCATTTGAAAACATACACCGGGAGGGGTTGCTGCAGCCCAGGCCCAGTACGGGGCTCATGACAGACGTGAACCTGGCCCCTGCTAGACACAAAGGTGGTCACCAAACAGCTCCATCACGTGCCTGGTCGCTTGGCTGTCTTGTTCATGCCATCTTGTTCACGCCAGGGCGGGTGCCGGGCACACTGGCACACAATGTGTAATTATTGACTTGAATGGATTCTTTCAAGCGACAGATGATCGTTGTGAGCCCGTTATGTGCAAGGCCTACGGACAGAGTTTACAGATGCCCCCAGACCCCCCTTGGGCTCCTGACCTGGAAGGCACTGTATTCACAGTAAAAGCCACACCCAGGCAGGGTTTGCTATCATTCAAACAGACACAGTCCTAAAACTGTCCAGGGGCTGTGAGGACAGCTGGGTCAGGAAAGCATCCGGAAGGAAGGGTAATGGAGCGGGGCCTAACCAAGAGAGTGTCGTCAGAGTGAGAGAGTGACAGAGAGAGAGAGAGAGAGAGAGAAAGAGACGCTGCAGCAGGAATCACTCTGGCACTGGTACCTTGCCTCACTTCCAGCGCTGAGCCCTTTGCACCAAAGCGCTGACTCTTAAGACAGGAAGCCCTGTGAGAATCTGCTGAAGTATCCTACCTGCCCTGTGCAATGCGGGAGCCACGGGCCTGGCCTAACCTAGAAGAAGGGGAGGGCCTGGATTTGTTTCGGTTGACTGGAACAGCTCTAATGTGACATGCCCTCTGCTAGACTGACCGCGGGAAACAGGAAGAGAGGTTACACAAGGCTTACATCCTCCAGGAACTTAGAGAATCTAAGGGGCAGTATGAGACATGTACACAAGTAACTCCAATACAGAACAGCATAGACGCTCCAGGCAAGTGCGGATGGCAAATCCCACTGGGAGTTCGGAGAAGGGTCAGTTATCAGGAGGAATAAAATGGGACATGAACGGCCTGGAACACCAACCACAAAGATTGGGACTTTCTACCAGAGGCATTAAGTAAGACTGTGAAGGGTTTTGAGCCAGGGAGCGCCATGTTCAGAGCTATGATTCTACAGGATCAATCTGGTAGCAGTGTTCCAGAGAGATGAAAGGCAGGACTCCGGAGAAAAGTTCCTAATCTAAAATGGATTTTGATGGATGCAAGAGCCTGAGGTCACTCACATGCCTGTTTTAATCACATGAGCCAGTAAATTGCCTAATTGTTTAAAGCCTATTTGAACTGGGTTCCCTGTTAACTTGTGCTTCTGGACAGCTTGGCCCAAAGTGAGACAGGTCACGCGAGTTTGTAAGGGGAAGAGACAAATGGTACTGACTCCACTCAGTCACCTACACTGGGAGGAGAGAGAGGCTACCTTTTTGAGGTGATCTGCTAAATTCTAAATTTTTTCATGCTCCCTACCTGCCTTTTTCACTTTGCAGAACAACTCTTGCTGTAATTTCAAGTACCTGGGAGAACTGAACACAAGGCCATGCTGAAGGGAAGTCTTCACAGAGAAGGGCACTGAGGGCTCTTGCTTAAACACACACACACACACACAAACCACCATTACCAGGCAAGACCAAACCTCCTGCTGAAAACAATCCCTCAAGAAAAAAATCAAGCACACAAAGGAATAAATTATCCCTAAAGTTAGAATATAAGAGAATACACAGAGACCACAATAAGAGTAGTCTCTGAGTGAGATTACAAAAAAGAATACCTAAAATAATGGAAGAAATAAAGAAATAGAAATGCTACAGCAAAAACATTATGGAGAAAGAACATGGAAAAATGATAGGTGGATGTGAAAGAACAAAATAG
Source organism: Puma concolor (assembly GCF_028749965.1). NCBI lineage: Eukaryota > Metazoa > Chordata > Mammalia > Carnivora > Felidae > Puma > Puma concolor. Next base: position 21,043,953 of record NC_141671.1, read on the forward strand.
AACTTTATAAAACCAGAACCATTGAAGATAAAAATGAAATGGATGGTTTAAACATCAGATTAGACACAACTGAAGACAGGATTAAAGAACTGAGCAATAAATTTGAAGAAATTTCCCAAAATATAGCCCAGAGTGAAATGGCTCAAAAATAGGACTCTCTTCCTATAAAGAGATAATGGAAGACAGAATGTAAATTCCAGTGTATTTCTAGTAGGAATTTCTGAAGAGAATAATGGGGGAATAATATTTGAATATATAAAGTGTCGGGGTGGGGGGAGGATTTTCTAGAAGTGAAGAAAACCAAACATCTTTATATTGGAAAGGCACAATGAATCCTAAGCATAGTAAATAAATTCCTGTCTGGCCACATGTGGTGAAACTGTAGTATATTAGATGCAGAGGAATGCTTAAAAGCAACCCAAAGATAAAAAGAAAATAATCCACAAAGGAACATAAGGTAGATGGACAGCAAACTTTTTTTAAATGTTTTTTTGAGAGAGAGAGAGAGAGTGCACGAGAGAGCAGGCATAAGCAGGGGAGGGGCAGAGAGAGAGGGACAGAGAGAAAGAATCCCACGCAGGCTCCACACTCAGCGTAGAGCCTGATGTGGGCCTCGATCTTACAACCATGAGATCATGACCTGAGCTGAAATCAAGAGTTGGATGCTTAACCAGCTGAGCCACCCAGGTGCCCCATGGACAGCAAACTTCCTAGCAACAAAAATATACAACATAAAAGGTTTAATACCATAAGAATGATGCTGTCAACCCCGAATTCCATACCCAGCTATGGTGTATACTTCTCGTTTGGGCCACCCAGCTCCCAGGTTCACCTCTCATTTGGAATGAGATGGGAATTCACAGACAGGTGAGAATCAAGGCCCGATCCCCCACAAGATAGCTCCTGCCTTTCTTCCCTGGCAACTGAGTACAGGCTCATGACTTCATTAATGCCAGGCAGATGCCCCGACCTGTGAGAAAGGGACTCCAAGGGAAAGCCAAGAATGGGCAGGTTGGCAGCCATGTGTTCAGGGTAATGGCATTCCAAACCACACTCTCCTTGTGACTAGGTCTCAGCTTCCTCACTGGATTCCCTGTGTTTGGTTGTAGGTTGGAGGAGTTCCTGATACTCTTACATTAGTTTGCACTTTGATTAGAATCTGTTTCTCTTCCATATAGCCAAGAAGGGCCTTGACTAGCTAAATTATTATTCCACGGTTAGGGGATAGGGAGTGCAGGGTGCAAGGGAAGTGACGGTCACTATCTCATATGGGTTGCTGAGACTGTCTTTCCATTCACATGTCTTCTAAGCAGAGACCTGCAGGCATATTGGGAGTAAGGCAGGAAGCTATTTGGGGGAAGAATAACCTGCACGGTGAGAATGACAAATGCAAAGTCCCCGAGGAAGCAGCCTGGCTGGCCTATCGTAGAACAGCCTGGTGAGGGCTGCTGTCTGTTTAGTAAAAACCCATATCCTCCATCTACCCCCTGGGCACACAGCTATTGGACATTTCCCACTGCAGTTAGGTGTAGCCATGTGCCTAAGCTCTGCCCACGCACTTGGGGAGAAGGGGGGGTGTGCGGCTCCCAGGCCTGGGCCTCCTGGGTGCACATTCCTTCCTTTCCTGCCAGTTTTGAGCAGGGGTCAACCTTTTGAAGACTCCAAGGCTCTGGTTCTTTGTGCTCCTGAAGGTTTCTTGGGTTAGATGCTAAGTTATATGATCTTCCTACTTATAGTCTCAGTCTGGAGTTTTCCCCACCCAACATCAGTTGGCCTGTGTCCCCACAAAGTAAACTTCCCCCCAAATGCCTTCTCTGTGCTGGGGACCATGATCTCTCCAAAGTCAAGCTTGGAACCGTTCGCCATGTGGAAGGCAGAGATTTCTGGGATACTTTTCCTTCCCAGGTTGATGAACATGGACAGTATAATATAATATAGAATATACATCCTGGCAGAGCTATAAAAACCATGAAATCTCCTCATAGTTCCAACTCGTGGGTCCCTAGATAGGCTCAGGATGAGGGCCGGCTGCCAGAAAGACCAACCATGATGTCATAGAGCAGGACTCTGCTTCTCTACCTTCACCAGTAGGTCTGTCTGTGAGCCTCCTGCAAATTTGACTCTCTCAAAGCTCAACAAAGAGAACTTTCTCCGTAAGAACAGCTATTTCTTTTAGAGCCAGACACTGGCATTTTTGTTGTTAAGTAAAGATTGGGGCCGGAGAGAGGAAAGGGAGGAATTCAACTCTCCTGTTTTTCCTCCTACAGACACTTTCAAGCCACACTTAAGTTTCCTTATAACTCCATGTTAAGTGCTGGCTGAGAGTGTATAAATATTTGTGAAGGTCAATGCTCCTCAAAATACTTGTGTCTGCCACTCAGGGGTCAGTGCCCTGGGTTCTGCAGTGGAATTACACTGCCACGCACCATTTTGTTTGTTTGTTTGTTTGTTTGTTTGTTTGTTTGTTTTTAAGGACTGAGAGATTGCAGAAAAACATTCTCCTGCCCTGGCCCCTTGATATTTGTTTAGATGAATGGTCTGGACAGGCCCAGTGAAAGTTCATGCAGTAAATTCTCAGTGGGAGAAAGGAAGGCAACATGACTTTGTCCAGATGGGCTCGCCAATCAAGGGGAAGGCAGAAACAAGAAGCCATATTGCTGGACAGAGGTAACAGACAGACAAACAAACCAAAGCAACAGACCCGAGGCTGACACAAACCTCCCCAAGGGCAACAGTCCTCTGTCTGATGCATCGTGAGACTCATCAGGGAATTCAAGCCCTCTCTCAGACCCTCAAGCCAGGATCACTGGAAATGGGTCCCCTGCCACCAGGGCTATCTGGGCATTCTGGCATGCAGATGTGGCAAAGGCTGGTCTGGGAGGTGAGACACATCTTCAAGGAATCTAGGTTTCTCAAAGTTGAACACATAATGTGAAATCTGTCTTCCATTCATCCCAGGGGATTCTTTGGCCTAGAGCAGAGGGCAGGGCAAGTGCCCAGCAGCCCAGCTAGGATTCTGGCCCAGCCAGACCAGGCCCAAGGGGGTTGTCCTGAGTACCGTGGATAAGCAGGGCCCAGCCATAGATGGGTTGGGGCAAATAACTGTCACCAGGTGACAAAATCTACCAATCATAAAAGCCCCCAGGATTAATTTCTTTCATAACCAGAAAAATGTAGCTCCCTGGTCTACTTTTATTTATTTTTTTTTAATTTATTTTTTTTTTCAACGTTTATTTTTGGGACAGAGAGAGACAGAGCATGAACGGGGGAGGGGCAGAGAGAGAGGGAGACACAGAATCGGAAACAGGCTCCAGGCTCTGAGCCGTCAGCCCAGAGCCCGACGCGGGGCTCGAACTCACGGACCGCGAGATCGTGACCTGGCTGAAGTCGGACGCTTAACCGACTGCGCCACCCAGGCGCCCCCAGGTCTACTTTTAAATAGGAGAGAAACATTTTCCCTCACCACACATTTCCTTCCTTCCGAGAGAGAGTGCGAGTAGGGGAGGGGCAGAGAGAGAGGGAGGCAGAGAGTCCAAGGAGGCTCTACACCGTTAGCACAGAGCCTGACACGGGACTTGAACTCACAAACCGTGAGATCGTGCCTGAGCTGACATCAAGAGTTCAGATGCTTAACCAACTGAGCCACCCAGGTGCCCCAGCCCTCACCACACATTTTCAAGCTTTAAAAGCTTCAGATGCCCCACACTGGGAGAAGGGGGGAACCTTTAAAGACCTAAGACAGCCCTGCCCGTTTGCCCCCCGCAAATGAAGATCCTTGGGCAAAATCTTCCAGGCTCTGTTGTGGGAAAGGCACCGTCCTGGTCGGAAATGAGGACGAGCAGAGCGGGGCTGGGGCAAAGGCCAGGCTCCCACACACAATGTGTTCTCCATAAGCCTCCGTTCTTCCCATACTTTGCCGAGTGACACCTGCATCTCTTCCAGGCCTTCTGGGCCATTAAACCAGTGGCACAGAAAGTGTCATGTCCATGCCCAGTGGCCAGGGCCACCCGTTTTGCACTGTGGCTGCTTTGGAGTAGTCAATCTCCCAAGCCTCAGGTGTGTGTGTTATTCGTCGATCTGGGTAGTGCAGGAGCCAGGTGCACCGCGGAGGCTTTGGGGGGAGGGGCGGAGGGCAGCACAGAACGAGCTCTATGGAGGTATGTTTCCTGGAGTCCAGGCTGATGGGCAGGAGGGTAGGGTGACACACGTCTCGTCCCGGCGCTTCAGACACCACCTCATTCCCACATCCGAGAGTCCTGCTGGGAGCGGGTGGGGGTGGCTGTTTCCGTCTGGATGGGCCACTGGAGGCCGACGCGGTGGGTCCCACCACACGCAGCTCTTCGCTGACCCACTCACTTGTCCTCGGCCCCCGCTTCACCTTCCAGTGCCTCTCTCACCTGGACAGCTATGGCCGGACTGCCACGGCCTCTTCGGTTCTGGCTGGCCGCTCTGTCTTCTCGGCTTCTGGCCCGCGGCCCTGACACTCAGTTTCATTGGCGACAGCCTCTACTCCCCGACCTTACGTTCCATTCTTCCCTGTGATGCCTGAGGGGCGGCTCACCTACAGACAAGAACTAGTGGGACTAACGGGGGCCTGGGTGAGCCCCTGTGACAGTGGGGGCCACCACTGCCTCACAGGACACTGCAGGGAGACAGTTCTCTTGCTCAGCACAGTGAGGACAGGGTGCTTCTGACCCACTGTAAGCAGCCAGCTGGCCTGGCACCTCCTCAAGGCATCCGTGTCCCTAGGCAGTGGCCATGTGTACCACATGTTTGTTCTGTCCTGAACACAATGGTCACATCCCATACACCCTAAGGAGGACATCCAGCATTCCTTGCTGCCCCCCGCCACCCGTCCCCAAAAAGCCATGAAGACAGTAAAGCACAAAGGAGCTGTAGGAGGGGAGAGCTTGGGCCCCACCACTGGCTTATTTCTGAAGCTGATCGGCTACATGGAGTGAAATGCAGGCGTCCCAGGCACCAAAGATCAAGGGATTCTCAGGGGAATGAGTCCTGGATGAGAAGGGAAGGGCCCAGCAATGATCCTGACTTCCACGGCAGGCAGCGAGTGGGAAGGGTGGGGACCATCGTGCCAAAGTGGGAGCCATGCAGCCAGCCGGGTCCCAGGTGTCCAGGCAGCCTGCCTGCCATCCTTTCCAGTGCCAGGAGAAGAGGACAGGAGAGAAACAAAAGGGAAGACATGGAGAGAGGAGACAGGCAGACCAGGGACAAGGTCAAGGCAACCACACGTAACCAGGTGAGTGGGAAGGAGGGAAGCAGGCAGGTGGCTGCCACCCCGGCCAGGGCTTCTGCACAGGGCTGCTCAGCAGTGGTGGGCTCACCCCACAGCTGTTGTCCCTGCTCAGCAGGCTACACACCTGGCAGGGGCTGGGGACCAGGTGGCATGCCCCACACTGGGTTCCCCGTTCTTCTGAGCCCAAAGAGTCTTCCCAGAAGAAACCCGTGTTTTAAGTTATTTTTAATGTTTTATTTTTGAGAGAGACAGAAAGAGAGAGCGAGCGAGCATGACTTGGGTGGGGCAGAGAGAGAGAGGGAGACAGAATCGGAAGCAGGCTCCAGGCTCTGAGCTGTCAGTGAAGAGCCCAACATGGGGCTCAAACCCACAAACTGCAAGGTCATGACCTGAGCTGAAGTCGGATGCTTAACTGACTAAGCCACCCAGGTGTCTCAAAACTGGTTTTTCAGAGAAACAATTGACTACTCTTATCTCCCTCCTCTCCTAGAATGACAAGGGCAAGTATAACATTAGCAGCTGTTGAAATGGCACGTTGGTCTTCATTGATCTGGCTGCACCTTCCAGATCGCCCAGCCTTATCAGCCTGTCTTAATCCAAGAGTCTCTGGCTCTCCCTCCCTACCCCACCCCTCCAATGGAATCAACCTGGCCATTAAGAACGTGCTGGAGGAAGCCCAGCTCCTTGTGGAACCACACTGAGATCTTGATCTCAGGTCTCAGTAACGTCACAGAATGTTGGGGGGCAGGGAGCTTGATCTTCAGAATCTAGACTTGGTTTACAACCTGGATGGTTAGATTGAGAGTCAACAGGGAGGTCCCATTCTTCTGGGGTGCTGGAATCTCAGCCTCTCCTGCTTCATTTAATTGGGGTGGACTTTGGCCTACTTTCAGCCTTTATCTCGATTATCAAAGAATGTGGAGATTAACTATCTTGAAAACAGACACAGGCTTCTCTTCAACACTGAGCATGAACACTAAGACTCCCTGTGCTTTCAGCACCTCTGCTCTCCATGTTCCCTCCTAGACGGAGTCTCCTGGCCCCCAGGACCTGCCCGTGGGCTTAGCAGGTCTTGGTGGATCATTCAGGTTTTTGCAGCTCCTGTTTATGCTTCTTTATTATTTCCCTTCAGCACTGCTGGCCGTTATTACATTCCCATGGGGTAAACCTAAGGATGGGGTAAAGGGGAGCCTATCACTCCTTGATAACTTTTACCCAAAGGGACTTCATGGTAAAGGAGAGTCAAGTATTATAAATATGGAGTTTGAAATGACTCTGTTGAATCACTAACACCATGCCTGTCGGCCACAGCTGTGAAGAATTAAGACTTGATTTCATTTTAGAAAGTCCTGAACAGGCCTGTACTTCTTGACCAAGACATCTGGAAGCCAAGCCGCAGGCCCTAAAATTTTAAGTTGAGATCAAAATGACAAATTACAATTCCCGATTCCTTTGAAGAACCATAAACAGCTAACTCAAAGCCCTGACCCACGTCCATTCTTCTCAAGCTTTGGATGGCCACAGAGGGTCAGCCCACTCAGCTGTGGCATGCCAACCCCCAGAAGCACATGAGGAGCTAGTGGGGACACCTGCCAGGAACTAAAAGGCCAAATAAATATTGATCTGTAAGAATGAGGCCCTCGGCCTGCAGACCGGAGTTCCTGGAGATCTACAGCAAGATTTCACAGTCATAATAAAGTACCCAAACCACTGTTTTGCAAGTGACGCAGTCCGGTTACCTTGCTTTTATGCTGGATGCACACTGAATGGTCCCAATCAGGAAGTTCATGAGATACAAGATATGAACTATCAATGAGGTCAATGGCATATCTATAATGTACCAGAGCCACATTTCCCCCCAAGGATCCTTAAAGGCACATGTCTGGGTGGGTTGGAAAGAGAAGAAGAAAGGACTCAGAAATGCTAACTGGTAGCATCTGAAGCAATGAAGGACTCATTCCAAAAGACAGACAGGGTCTTGAGGAGTCGTTGATTCACAGATGGTTGGCAGAGGTGCATGGCAGCGACAAAAACATGAGGATTAAAGAGGCCTAAAGGTCATCTAATTTTACATAAATTGTTAAAAGTGGCAGAAGAGTTCCCACACTGTCATCTGCCACAGCAAAGCACAATTCTAAGTCACAGCATTGGCAGCTAGTGGGTTGGCGGGGCAAAAAACCTCAGACTCACCAACAACTTCTCCCTCCTCAGTGATGTCTTGGAAACATCCTGGGAAAATTAGCTAGGTTGGTATCTAGAATCACCACATGGATCCATCCCTCAAGGCCATTTGTTCATGGCACCAGTAGTGAATTGGCCAGGTGTTGTCACAGTCCTCCAGTAGGTGAAATAATGAACCCCAAGAAAAAGCTACTATAAGAGAGGGTGAGGGGCAGCAGGTAGAAAGACCAGCACACGAGAGAAGGAACTGGAGGGTAGGGTGTCACAGAGCAGTAGGCTGGGAGAAATGGAGGCTGAAAACTGCCAAATTCACTGGAATTGCCAGTAGGCGGCACAGCGTGGCTCGGACCAGCACTAGTAAAACATGTGTAAAAGTGATAAACAATGCTGTCCAGATGATGTCCAAGCCCACTGGAGAGGTGCGACACAGCCAACATCCATCATTCATTTGGAGCAGACAGCTGCAAAGAAGCAAGGGCAAGTGAAAACCATCCGGGAGCCTTCGATCCAAACCCACGCTTCGGTGCGTGTGTTTGCAAAGTCTGGCTTGAAGGCCAAGTACAGATGTCAGAGCAGATTCCGGTGGGCGGTGGGGAGGAGGTGGATGGGGCTCTTGGCCTTTCCCTTGTTGTGGACTCGTCCTACTGGCCCAGGCATCTGCAGCTCTGTTCCAAAAATAGCCACAGATTTCCCTGCCATGTTTCACCCTGATGACAGGCAATTTGATGGATTATGTTAACTTCTTTGCCCAGATGCAGGATGGTCTCTGATGGGCTTCCGGTGGTGGTTGTTTCTGTGGAGTAATATTAATTCCTTGGGAGCACTCTATTGAAGAAGGGGGGCAGCAGAGGCAAAGTAATCTCTCCCTTCAAACTTCCAGAAGATTTACAAAGGGAAAATCCTGCCTGGAGTCATACCAGAGACCACAACTTTTTGTCTCAGTGGCAGCTACCTGGTTCAGGAAGGTCCAGCAAGACATGAAGGTTTAGTCCCATGGTGGCCTAGAAAAAAGGACAGTCCAACTGGATGGCCCATTTCTCTGGGTAGCAGACCATCTTTGTGGAATTCCCTTCTCCAGGAGTGACCTCTTCTGTTATGTATCTGCTCCCATTAATAGCAGGGATAAATGAAGAAAATGTTAAATATATAAAGTAGCACTTGAATGGGCCTAACCTGAGCAATTTCTCGAACCAGCTTGAGAGGGCCTTTGAAGACAGTAAGAGGGAAGGAGAATCCTTCTTAGTCACACTCTCTTGGGGGTTGTCCTTGGAACAGGTGAGGCCAGAGGCACTTGCTGTGAACTCTCTCATCCTACTACCACTGAAAAGAGTGAAGCGTGTTTGCAAGTGCTGGGTTGGGAGGTGGGGGGAGGGAAGACCAAGACAAAGCAGATATACTTGCCTGTTATTCCACATTTGATCAACTTTAATACTCGTATTTAATTGCAACTTATCAAATTGAAAAAAAATGTTGAAAGGGACATGGAAAAGAATAATTGGGTGACATTATGGAAACCCAAATCAGAGACCTGTCTTCCCAATGAAAAACTCTGGCATGTGTACTTGGGGGAGGGGGTGTTGAATAAATCAAGTGAAATTTCAATTTTAAAAAGCAATCAGCATTCCCAGCGCTGCCTTCTTGTCTGGGGTCCCAGTACCAAAATGGAGTTCATTCATTAATTGAAGCCTAAAACACTGAGATGATTAACTCTCTTTAGCAGGCTTCCTCTGAAGCGAATAAAGAAAAGCAATCATTTCTTCTTTGTGTTTTTTAAAAACCCAACCCTCACTGTTTTTAGTGATAAATACAGGAACACCCATGCTGGGCAATGCTTCCAAGAAACACCAGGAGGACAAGCAGGAAAATGTCACGTCACCCTGGGTGGTAGGTCCTCAAAGCCCCACAGCTAAGTTGCTGGGGAGAGAAATGGCTTATTAAGTCAGACTCTAAAATGAAGACCATTCCTCCCAAAGAAAAGATGAGTACTCTGGGAAGTTGCATGAACTCTTTGTGGCCACTGATGAGGACACTTTTAAACAGTCACCTGGAGGAAGTAATGAATCTTCCAGAACTTTTTTACATCCTTCCCAACGATCCTAACATATGCTCTCAGAACATACTTCCCACAATTGGAGGTAACTAATCTTTGAGTATTATGGACCAAATCAAACACTTCTCATTTAATCCCAGCAAATCTACCAAGTGTTAAGCATCCCCACTTAATGGATGAGTAAACTGAATCTGGAATGGATTAGGTTTGCCCAAAGTCAGTCACAGGGTAGTAATAAGGGAAGCAACATCTCCGGCTTCAAATCCTACCGCAAAAGTTCAACTGCATGCTTGAATCCTGGGCTGGCTCAACAGCTTGAGGAAACCCAGAACTTACAAGCCTTGGCTTTAGAGTAAGATGGATCTCTGCTGGAATTCAACACTTACTAGCTATGTGAACTTCAAAACATTGAAGAGTGGACTTCCATACCACTTCCCAAAAAAAGGCACAGCACGGTGGGGTGGGCATCTCTGAAGGACCACTGAATTGACAAGTAGTGGTGTCAACTGACTCTCAATTGACTCTCACCCTTTGCACCTGCCCGTTCGGGGCAGGATGGAGCTGACCCCATTCTCTAGCTCCAGGGTCAAGCACATGACCTCAGCCTGGCTATCTACTAAGCTACTGTGAGAGAGACATTCTCTCCTGAAGCAGAGGTAACCAAGGGTGATAAAATCCTGGAGCTGTTGGTTGCCTTCTTTACCACCATGTTAGAGATAGTCTTTCTAAGAATGCCACCAACAAGGGAAAAATTGAAAAGGAGAAAGTAAGACTCCTAACACCATGTGAGCCCATGATCCAGCCATGCCTAAAGCCAGAACCCTCAATTTCCCAGTTCAATGAACCAACGAAACCCATCAGAGAAGGCTGTTTGAGCTGACTTTCCATCACTTTCAGCCAAGAGCACCAACAAATGCAAGTCCATTTTCTGCAACTATACAAAGTTTGCTTGTGCACCACAACCTCCCAGGTGTCATGCAACTAGAAGAAAACCTAGGTGTCCTCAGGATTTTTACGTGAATGAAAGAAGACTTGGAAGAAAAAAAACCAGAAGGATGCTTTTCCAGAAAAAGAGACTCTCAGGAGGTCTTCAGCCTGCAGACTCAGTACCTGGATAACAAATGGTCCCTTCTGACGGCCCTAGGAACCCATCCAGATAATTGGTGGCTGTGATGAGGCACCTCTGGGTTTCTGTATTTGCCACGCAGAAGCCATGCGACGGCTAAAACCATTGACACGTCCTTGTTCTCGCTGAGGCCCAAGAGCCAACTAGGCTTCCTGAAAAACCAGGCTCCACCCAAACCTACCTGAAGCGCTGGAGACCCGTGACACGTCCTGTGACTGGGTGGAGCGATTGCGGCTCTGCTGTCGGCGCCGCCCAGGGGCTGACCTTGTGGTGCGCACATGGACCTCACTCACTTTGAAGAAGGCCACCATGAAGGGCTGCTTGTCATAAGGGCCGTCTCTGCCCACCAGGCCTGCGGCTCGGGGGTTGATGTTGAGTCCTTGAAGGCAAAGCACAGCGCACCTGTCTTTACCCATGGAAACTTGTTCCTGCAGCTGTAGACCTGAGCTTTCCTGGCCACCCAGGTGCCAGCCACAAAGAAGGAGCAGGAGGGAAGAGCACTGTGCACTCTCAGAGCCCTGATGACTCCCCTCAGATGGGCAGAATCAAGACACTCCTTCCAAAGTTCCATGAATTAGAGCCAGGGGTGGTGTGAACTCCCAAGGCTTGCCCATCCCGGATAGACTTCCCTCTACATGATCATTCTCTCTTTCTGATGATATAGGTCATAGAGTCTCTAACCAGTGAGGTGACTTCACAGGCAAAGTGTGCCCAGTCTGGGACCTGATAATATAAATCTGATCAGATCTGATCATATAGATCATAGAGTCGCCAACCAGTGAGGCGACTTCACAGGCAGAGTGTGCCCAGTCTGGGACCTGCATGAGGACCCTGAGCTGCTGGGCTTTGGTGCTGCAGGAGAAGAGGGTGCTGGAGGGGTTCTTGTGCAAACCCACCCAACTGTCAGGAGGTAGACTAGGCTCCCCCCCTGCCTCCACGAGCTGTCTTCCCATTGTGGCTCCTGGAACTCAGACCACCTACTTGTATCTGGAGACCTCAGGGACAGGTTTTGCTTTTCAATAGCCGTTCTGAGGGAATAGTCAGTGAGGTCATCTTGGAGCCGTGGTCCTGACTGTAAACCATGGTTCTACCATAACTGTTACAAAGGAGACGAATGAAAAGTGTTTGCCGATTTGAGCAAACTTACCATCCCGAGTCACCACGCTCAGCTGAAGCCCCATGTTGTGCTGTGGGGTCACGACCCACAGGTTGCTAGTGGCTGTGATGTCAAATTCCAGCCAGCCTTCTTCTGAGGCCCACACCACGCGGGTGTCCAACAAAAATAGGTCAGAGTCTCTGAAAGAGAGAAAAGACAGCGTGGTGAGTACCACACCACCTTCTTGGCCCATCCTCTCTGTCCTGCCTTGGCATTAAAGTGAAAATGCCAGCATCGGATCAGGTTCACCTAGGAGACACTGCATACAGTGCCTACCATGGTTCTGGCTCACACACACAATACAATCTGGAGACGGATATCTGCTAGGGCACTTCAGAGAAAGGAGTTTTCTCCCAAATATAGGTGGACCCCTCAACTTCATCAAAGGCCTTGCTAGGGCTGTTCATGCCAAGTCTTTCTCTGAAATAAGGGAGGGAGGGAGGGGGGGAGGAGGAAGGGAAGGAAAGGAAGAGAGGGAGGGAGGGAAAGGAAGTCATATTGTTGCCTCCTTTATGGCAAATGAACTCTAAAAAGAGAGAAAGGGGGGCATGAAAAAAAGAATTAGGAAAATATTAAAATCAAGATTCATGTGAGCAAAAAATGAAAAAAGTTGTGCTTTGTTCATTTTTTTTTTTTTTGTAAAATTAGGGCATGATAATCTTCACATGTTAGTTCCCGTGAAATAATGAGAAACAAGAAGCCACATCGTATCTATGAGTAATCATTAGTCCCTTGCTTTTAATTAAGGCCTGTGAGTGGTCCTTGCTGAGTGTGGGGTCTTTCCTCGTGTGGACAGTACAGCCACGGGTGTATGTTGAGTGATTTTAAAGTTCATCCCAGCACAGCTGTGAGCCATGGCTGGGGTTCTTGTAGGCAAACTCAGAATCCATACCCAGGGAGTAGTTTTATATATGTATCTCTGTCTATCTATACATATGGACATAATTTTTGCTTACAGTTTTCAACTAACATAACCCTAGGAATTGTGGGAAGGTGGAGTAAGGGTTTCTTCCTTCTCCTGCACACGTCGTGATAGAGCAGTGTTAAGGGACAGTCCCCTTCATGTGTTTCAGGGACATGCTGAATCTGAGTTGACATCCCAGGATCACTGGCACGAAATGGCCAGGAATTCCCATGACAGGGAAGGGGAACCACTTTGGCCATGGAAAGATTCAAATCTCCTGGTGCCATATTTTACAGGATAGAAAAAGGACTAGAATTAAATACTGAATTTAAGATTAGTATCACAATACTAATGTCGTACACCAAAATTGGTTATAAAAGGCTTTCATCCACTTTGCTTTCCTTAACAACAATCCTGAAAGCTAGCAGCATATCATTATATAGCTGGGGAAACGGAGACTCAGATGTGAGGTTTCAGACATACAGCTAAGATCAAACGCTAGTAAGTAAAAGAACTGGCTAGCAAGGGGCGCCTGGGTGGTTCAGGAGGTTAGGCATCAGACTTTAGCTCAGGTCATGACCTTGCAGTTCATGTGTTTGAGCCCTGCATCAGGCTCTGTGCTGACAGCTAAGAGCCTGGCACCTGCTTCGGATTCTGTGTGTGTCTCCCTATCTCTCTGCTTGTGCTCTGTCTCTCAAAAATAAATAATTGTTAGAAAAAAAATTTTTTAAAAAAGCCTAGCAAGCAAGAAGAAAGCAAACAGATTCGGAGTTTTCCATACTAACATGCTGCCTTCTGAGATCAATATGAAAGACCGCCTGTGGCAAATGAATAAAAGGCATTTCTATCCCATCAAATATCTGTGAGGCCAGTGAAAATGTCTAAGTTAAACATTTTAGATTTCTGAGGGGAAACAATTTTTCCTGTTTACATGGCTTAGAGTTAGAAGGAAGTTCTATTGTCATCTTTTCCAAGCTTAAAACAGTAGGTAGAGCTAAAAGTAGTTTACTCAGCTGCTGACCAGGGTCCGCGGGGGGCCACTCTTGGGCCTGCCATCTTTAAAGCGCTCTCCGATGTGCATGTGTCATACCTCCTGTTGACAAATTACCCCCCAGGACTGAGGTAACTGTAAGCAGGGAGATGGGGGTGTTCATGGAAAACAGCAAGAGGGGAGTGCAAGTCCAAAGCTTTGAAGTGAAGATATAAAAAGACATAAATTCTGATCTAGAAGGTTGGAGAAGACCCTCATCCAGAAATAACACAGGCGCTATGGACAGCAATGTGGGAAAATGTCCCGAAGGCAGCATGAGACGTGTCCATGTCAGAGCGGCACCCTCGAGGATGAAGACATAGTGAGAATTTCAGGGTGCCACGCTGCCCCTGAGGCGAAGGGGGTCCGCTGTCACTATCTACAGAGCTTCGATGACGGACCTGGCAAACGATTCTTAAGGCCTTGTAACAAGGATGCAGAAAACCTCAGTCTGGGACAGGAGTGTGGCAGAGATGGTACGAAGAGCTAGAATGAACTTTTATTTTGAAAAAGTAGGGTTTATAATAATGGAAATGGGCCTCTATTACAAGAGAAAGCAGGATGGGACACAAGTCCATTGTCCACAATAGGAGAGAAAGCAGAGAGGAGAAAAGGAGAAAACATGAATCAGAAACTAAACTTGGGGTAAAGGGGGAAGGTGTTGAGGGGAAGGATTAACAATCATGACGTGGAAAGCATGAACTCCTCGGGGTTAGTGGAGACCCGTGGACACAGGGAGCCTGACGTTCTCTCCTGACTGCTCCAGAGTCACGCCGGGTCCCCGGGCATCTATGATGTCTCTCCACCACCTTCCCAGGCCGTGCAGTGAGAACGCTGGTCCTCACTGCTTATAAGACCAGTGGCATACACAAACACAGCCTGGCAGCTGAGTCCAGAAAGATGGAAAACTCTGTGGCTCACCAGCAGTGAGGCAGCCTCAAATTCAGATGTTCTTTGAATCTACGATGCCTGGGTCCCATGGGAAGAAGGTGAGCTAGAGCATGCGCTTAACATGATGGGACTAAATGGACAAGGAACAACAACTATTCACTGTGTGCTTTTGATATGCAGGGTGCACCCAGAGCCTCTCCTTTATTCCTTGGGGACCCCGAGAGGCAGGTCCTATTACTATCTCTCTCCTACAGCTGAGGGCATGGAGCCTAGAGAGGTGAGGTATATCAAAAGTCACACAGGTATTAAGTGGGGTGACCAGAACTTACAATCAGAGCCCACACTCTTGGCCACCACATATCTCAAAAGCAGAGTCAAGAAAAGCACAGGGCCCAGGTTGAAAACTACTGCACCAGGGCTCAGAATAAGGTAAGGGTTCAAATCTACTGCACACCAATGCCAACATCAGCTGGATGCAGAAACGTGTTAAGATACTTGGAGCTGGCATGTGATCAGAAATCACGAGCAGGTTCTCCTATCAAGGCCAGGGAGGAAGAGGTGAAAGGTGCACACAGGAAGGGACCAAGATGGCTGACATCTGCTGAACTCTAGGGACCTTCTCAGTCTTACTCTACTCTTCTTCCCACGCACAATATTCTCTGTTTAGACTGAGAACACTACTGACACATATTCACCCAGCCAGGGTGAAAAGTTAAAAAAACAAACAAAAAACAAAAGGAACAACTTCATTAGCTCACCCTCAGTGTTTCCAATAACTCAGGTATTTAAGAGATGCTATTTGGGGCGCCTGGGTGGCTCTGTTGGTTAAGTGCCTGACTCTTGATTTCGGCTCAGATCATGATCCCATGGTCCATGGGATCGAGCTCCAAACTGGGTTCTGCGCTAACAGCACAAAACCTGCTTGGGATTCTCTCTCTTTCCCCCTCTCTCTGTCCCTCCCCCCTTCACGCTCGCTCTAGCTCTCTCTCTCAAAATAAATAAACATTAAAAAAAAGACATTATTTATGGCAAGTCAATGAAGTGGGTCAGGTCTCACCAACATCTATTTACTTTTCTTCAATGACATATAACCTTCTTAAGTCTTCTTACTATAAAAGTGTAGCCTCAGGGCCGTTGGGTTGGCTCAGGCTGACAGGTGTCCAACTTCAGCTTAGGTCATGATCTCATGGTTCATGGGTTCGAGCCCTGCGTCGGGCTCTGTGCTGACTGACAGCTCAGACCCTGGAGCCTACTTCAGATTCTGTGTCACCCTTTCTCTCTCTCTGCCCCTCCCTAACTCGTGCTTGCTCACTCTCTTGCTCTCAAAAATAAATAGAAATATTAAAAAAAAATTTTTTAAATACAAGGATTCCCTTCTGAATCTTATCTAAAACATGTATAACCAGTGGATAAAGAATCCTAGGGTCTGGCCAAAGTGACTGCCATTAAAAAAAAAATATTTTTTTAATACAAGGATTCACTTCTGAATCTTATCTAAAACATGTATAACCAGTGGATAAAGAATCCTAGGGTCTGGCCAAAGTGACTGCCATGACTGGACTATTTGGACTTCTTACTTGGATGACTGACATACTCAAGTTAATACACCATGAAAGAAGATTCTGAAATGAGAGAGAGACAATTTTGAAAGAATTTACTGGGGCGCCTGGGTGGCTCAGTTGGTTGGGTGGCTGACTTGGGCTCAGATCATGATCTCACAGCTCGTGAGTTTGAGACCTGAGTCAGGCTCTGTGCTGACAGCTCAGAGTCTGGAACCTGCTTCGGATTCTGTGTCTCCCTCTCTCTCTGCCCCTCCCCCTCTTACACTCTGTCTCTTGGTCTCTCAAAAATAAATAAACATTAAAAAAATTTTTACAAAAATAATTTACTGCCTATTTTGTTCTCTATCAACTCACAGAACCCCATGTTTCATGCTGAATATGCATTCCATCTTCAAGGATACAATAATTTTATTCTCAGTGTTATCTAACCTGAGGGAATGAGTTTCCTCATACTGTGATCATCCTGGGAAAATTAAGTTCTTAACAATTAATAAGCCTAACAAGAGATTTCTAGAAAATGTAGAAATTTCTAGAAAATTTCACAAATTCACCTTGGGGCTAGAGTTGACTGGCCAGCAAGTCACTTGCAAAGACTTGTGGAACTAGTGTTGATGGGCAAGGTGACCTCTACGTGGTCCCTCCCATTGCACAGCCTCCAAAGCACCTGCCCTTGTAGGTGACACTCCGTCAGGCTGAGAGGCAGACCCACGGCGAACACAGTGGGTCTCTTTCTTTTTCACCCCCAGGGAAGAGCAGGAAGTATCTGAGCTCCTAGTGGCCAGCTTTGGTCTTTCCTGACAAATGGCACCCATTACAGTCATACTGCCCTGGACAAGGTGCAACTTTGCTTACTACTCACCATTTTACTAGAAATATTCTTGATAAAGTAGAATTTAGATGTTTGAAGCAAGCAGATTTATGAAATATTTGATAAGGTGAGCCTGTGGTCTTGTGCCTTTATTTGTTCAGAACATTCCTCTACCTATGTCTAGACTTAATGGTAAACTAAGATACGAAACGACATTCTTATAGTGATGAACTGACTTTATATGCAATGAGGTGAATTTAAACTTCAAAAAGAATGGAAGTCAAAAGCCAATCATTTTAGAAAGTGAGATAGTAAAGCAGCATTTTTACTTTCTTCTTACATATCATATATAGAGGATTATGTTTAAACTTTTATCACTAAAAGGACAGAAAAGAATAGGATATTTGAAAACAGCCCTACGAATCAGCGTAAACTGCTACACACACATCAATTTGAGTAACAAGGGTGAAGGCACATTATTATTATATAATTATCTAAGCTGTCATTGATTTTATGCCACTTTTTATTAACTAATTTTCACCTCAAGGACTAGCATGGTATAAAGAGATGTTTCAAATGGCAAAGGCAACTTAACTCTGTATGGAATATTCCATCTTCAACAAATGAATACAAGTCACTTTGCTGACAGAATATTAACCTAGCTAGCACTTACATGCTGTTTACTACCTGAATGCTTTTACACATGCTAACGCCTCACAACCACCATAAGAGGTAAATGCCAGGGATACCATCACAGGTTTACAGATAGGGAAACTAAGGCACAAAGAGGTTAAGAAGCTTGCTCACAGTCATACAGCCAGTAAACGTAGAGCTGGGATTTGAACCCAGGCAACTTTGTTTCAGTGGTGCACATGCTCTTAATCAATCATCAGAGCGGTGGTTCTCAAGTTCAGCTGGCTTCCTGTTGGAATCCCCGGGAGAGCTTGTTAACACACAGACTGCTGGGCTCACCCCCAGAGTTTCGGGGCATGGGGCCTGAGAACTTGCATTTCTAAGGTTCCCAGGTGATGCTGCTGATCTGGGAATGACACTGTGAGAGCCACTGACCTACAGCATAGTCCCCCTCCCTTGAATAGGACTAGCATTACCTTCACATGCTTTTTAGACTTAAGGTTCAAAGCTAACTGCTCTCGAGAGTTCTTGCTCCTCTCCTTAAAACAGTACAAAGCAAATGTAGAATGCTCACAGAGTAAATGTTTGATTGTCTTTATGGATTGGCCTTACCCTCAGGGAGTTATCAAGTTAGCCTAATAATCAGAATCACAAGCAAGATCAAGTCCAAAACAGCGGTATCATTAGAAGGCCCACTTCTCTGTGTCGAGGACAGAGAGAGGTAAAGTGGATGACTTTCCACAAATTCACAGCTACCTAACCTGCAAAATAATGTTCTCCTTCACTGGGGTATATACTCCAACATGCTCGAGTGATCAAGCACAGACTGAATGAGAAATCCAGCCAGCTTTTAAACATGTTATGTGCAAATGTTACGCTGTCATTGTCATCACCAATCCTACATTTCCATATCCTGTATGATCTAGGGAAATAAAACAGGAAAAATGCTGTTCATCTGTGACTTTTCTTTAAAAAACAACAACGACAACAACAACAACAACAACAACAACAACAACAACAACAACAACCCCAGATGTCTTGCAAGATAGTCTTAGCTACTACCATGGCCGGCCTCCCACAAGGCTGGACATCCTGGTAAGAAGATTCACGTGACTAAGGTGCGTCGGTGGCTCAGTCAGTTAAGTATCCAACTCTCAACCTCGGCTCAGATCATGATCTCACAGTTTGTGGGTTTGAGCCCCGCATAGGGCTCTGAGATGGAGCCTGCCTGAGATTCTCTCTCTTCTCTCTGCCCCTCCCCTGCTCATGCTTTCTCTCTCTCAAAATAAATAAATGAACTTAAAAAAAAAAAGAAATAAAGAAAGAAAGAGCGAGAAGAATATGCACATGATTAAGGCAATCTGTTTCTGGGAACGAATAATATGGAAGGCACAGTTTCCAGAAATAAAGACCTATTTTCATGTTTACCAAGTTACCACTTGGTAACAGTCCCCAAACAACAGTTGTCTTGCCTGCCACACCCTGACTCCCCCTCTTCCCCCAGGTGGAGCATTCTTTTGAGTATATCCAACTCTTTATGATAACCTCAATTCCTTTCTGTAATATTCTCTTCTACATTGTGCCTATGCAAAGAACAGAACTTAGATTGGCTAAGGAGCAAGGTTCAGTAGCTTCTTGAATTTTTTTCTTGAATTTCCAGTAGACCATTCTAGGTATGACTTCACTAAAGAGATGAAACTAACTAGTTATATAACCTGAGCTGTGGGTCAGCTGTATTGTCCCTTTTTCAGGGGCAAAGGAACAAATACTGAAAAGTTCAATGCTTGCCTGAGGCCCACACTGAGTGTGCCAAAGATTATCAAGTCGGCAAGTAAGATTTCAGGAGTCCCTGAGGATCATACCTGTGAAAGCCAGATACAGAAAGAGAAACAGGTGTGGCTTGGTACGGTGATAAAGGGCTTTGATTTCCCTCTGCCCCAGGTACAATGAGGTTCTCTAATCCCGGCTTTCTCAAATTTGCCCTTCTCTTCAAAAAAGAACATAGTCTCAGGTATCTCACCTTTACCTCAGTGAAGATAAAGGTTCGTGTCACTTCAGCAAGCAGCACTGAAAACCCAACAGCATTTTTAGAGCAATCAATCTATAAGAAATGCTATTCGAAGGAAATTGCTCTCCTAGATCCTGGAACTGGATCAAGTACCAGGTTCAGGTCCTGTTCCCAAAACAACACCATTTGGTTAATAAATCAAAAGCAGTATTT
Source organism: Puma concolor (assembly GCF_028749965.1). NCBI lineage: Eukaryota > Metazoa > Chordata > Mammalia > Carnivora > Felidae > Puma > Puma concolor. Next base: position 21,063,769 of record NC_141671.1, read on the forward strand.
GTAGGGATTCATTATAAAGATTTCACCATAAAAATAATAAAAATACTATGATTCAGAGACACAGGCTTCTGGTTATGATGTAGCAAACTAACATTCCCACTAAGAACAACTGGGGACAAAAAGCCCATTTGTCGTCATCTTAGAGCAATAGGACAGTCAACTCTTGATGGGTCAATTTCACAGAGAAAAAGAAAAACACATGGAGGTGAGCCCTGCATTTGTATTCTCTTTGTATTGCCTTTTCATTTCAGGACATTGGATAATTCCTAGCCTGATGCATGGGTATCAGAAAGGAGCAGGAGCCTATAGCTTGGAACAGTATCTGCAACTGAGGATAAAAACTGGAGTTTCAGAAAGCAAGGGCTTGAAGGGCTAAGGTCTCAGAGGAAAGGGGCTGCATAAAAGTGAGCTCACAGAAGTTTGGGTTCACTTCCTCTAGGGCCTTGGATCTTTAAGTCCTGTATACCTTGAAGTCCAATGTTTCCATGTGAGATATTTGCCAAATATTAGGCTGTGTATGCCTAGAGTAAGAAGTTGAGAAAACAAAGAGAAACTGCTTAAAAGGCAAAAAACAAAGCAGAGTTTTTGGCAGTTTCTTCATTCTGGGGAGTTAAATACTAAAGCTCAGAGCCCGACAAGGAAGAGGAGTTCTGGTAAACATCCTAGACTTTCAGCTGAGACTCCCTGAAAAGCTAAGCTCTAGAAGAAAGGGAAAAACCAAAAACAGATAATCCTTAACACATCCTTAAATACCCCCATTGGAACAAAAGAACAAGATGATAATGGTGCATTTTGTCTGCCTTCCAGAAGAATTTAGAGTCCACTCTGGAAAGAGATAACAGTATCTATTAAATATTTTCCATAAATAATTTCCAGAATTTATTTTTTAAAAAGTATCAGGCATGCCAAGAAATAAAACCAAATGAGGAAAAATCAAGGGAACAAATAGATAATGGGAACAGACCCATAGGTGATCTAGACAATAGAGTTATCAGACATGATCTCTGAATCAAGCCTTGTATAAAAAGGATAATAAATGACAAGTTAAGCTTGTTCCAGGGATGTAAGGTTGGTTTAACATTTGGAAATCATTTAATGTAGTATATCACATTAATACTTAGGGAAAAAATCATATAATCATCCCCCCAAATTCAGAATTTTTTAAATAAAATTTCACACCAATTTCTAACATTAAAAACTCTTAGCAAACCAGAAATAGAGAACTTCTTTATTCTAATAAAGATTATCTACAAAAACAGTTTTAGCAAACATCATCCTTAATGGTAAAATATTAAGTCTTCCCCCTATAAGATTCAAAATATCATAGGGATTTCTAATCTGAGACAGAAATCTGAATCAAATTCAAAATTTTACTGGATGTCCAGCTAGCATAATAAAAACAAGAAAAACAGAGGAATATAAACTATAAGAATTACAAAAGAAGAAATAAAACTGATATTTATAGATGGCAAGATTATATTTATAGAAATTCCAAAATTTTGCACAAAAAAATTTTTAGAATGAATATGTGAATTTGCAAGGTTGCTGGATATAAGATCAACATACAAAAATAAGGGCATCTTGGTGGCTCAGTTGGTTAAGCATCCAACTCTTGACTTCAGCACAGGACATGATCTCACAGTTCCGTGAGTTTGAGCCCCCTATTGAGATCTGTGCTGACAGCACAGAGCCTGCTTGGGATTCTGTCTCCCTCTCTCTCTGTCTCTCAAAAATAAATAAATAAACTTAAAAAAAATCCAAAAGTCAATTGTATTTCTATATGTGAGCAAAAATAATTAGACACCAAAATTTTTAAAAGCTAATAATATTTACAATAGCATAAAAAATCTTCAAAACCTGGAATATTATAATGTTCTATAAATAAGAATAATGTAATAAAAATATCCAAGACACAAAAAATTACAAAGAATTACTGAAAAAAGTGAAAGAAAGCCTAAATAAATACCACATTCTTAGACTGGAACATTCAATATTTGTAAGAGTCAATTCTTTCCAAATTGATCTCTAGATTTAATGCAATTGCAATTAGAAGCCCAGCAAGTTTCCTTGTGGAAATTAAAATGGTGATTTTACAATTTATACGGGAATGCAAAAGGCCATAAGTAGCTGAGAAAGTCTCAAAATCTGAAGAATTTAGATGCCATTTTTCAAGACTTCTTACAAAACTGAGAGAATGAAGAGTTTAAGATTGGTGCAAGAAAAGTCAATCAATGGAATTGAATGAAGGTCTCAGGCCCAGACCCACACAAACATGGCTACCTGGTTTATATTGGAGACGCCACTGAAGTGCATGGAAAAAGGATAGTATTTCAATAAATGATACTGGATCAATTATGTATTTCTATTCTTACACAGTGAGGCTATCTACTTCACAAGTTCACTTAGGATCTCTAATATCTATTACTTTAGTGAGACCATTATGCTGAGCTGAAAACTTTCATTTTTTTTTAAAAAAAAATTTTAATGTTTATTCATTTTTGAGAGAGAGAGACAGAGACAGAGCACGAGCCGGAGGGGTGCAGAGAGAGAGGGAGACACAGAATCCGAAGCAGGCTCCAGGCTTTGAGCTGTCAGCACAGAGCCCAATGTGGGGCTTGAAACCACAAAACATGAAATCATGACCTGAGCCAAAGTCAGCCGCTTAACCAACCGAGCCACCCAGGCGCCCCTGAGCTGAAAACTTTCATATCCCACTGCCTCTTGGTCATCCACTCATGCTTCAAACATGTCCACACCTGAACTCCTCCTAACTCCCCTTCCCTCGCTTATTCCTGTGTTCCCTATCTCTATGAATGGTTCCGAAGAGCACTATCAAACTATTCTGGAGACATGTGTTTTTGCCCTTTGAAAGTTATTTTCTCTCCTGAAACAATTTTATATTGTATATTTATATCGGTGAACTTGGCCAAAAATTTAGTTCAAGCAATAATTCAATCTGAGATTGTTCCCAGGGACTCTACTAGCTTGGGTTCTGGGTGGCCTGAAGAAATCTTTCTCAGTTTCAAAATCCAACTCTGATGCAGCATTGCCTTTTTCCCTTGATTCAAAGATGCATTTCTTCACAACCTAAGGCTACTTAAGTCAGGATGAAACACATGAACAACAACAAAACTTTGCCTATCTGCAAACAGAGGAGTATGTCGTGACATTGCTTATTATCAAGAGGAACTTAATTTTAAAGTTGGGAATGAATTCTCAATCTAAATGTCTTCCAAAGACTGCACCATGATAGAACACAGAAAAGTTACCATATACACAGAAGACGGACTATGACTGCCAGCAATGCAATTGCCAAAACATATAGAGCAGAATATGGAATTTCCAAACTAGCAGCAGCGAGTGGGCCAATGCCTGTACCAAACTGTACCATCTTTCAGACCCTGAAAACATTTCTGGCGGGCTTTCAAGAGATGATGTTTGACTTTGACTTCTAAGTGGACGAAATTCAAGTAAGAACAGTAAAAGACTGTCTTTAACCCAAGAAGAAACGTAGGTGAAAACGATCTTCTTGAAAGTCTCAAAATTGCACTATTAATCTAAAAGTGCTATCAAAGTAAAGATCATGAGTACGTGTTATGGAAAGCAACAGACTACCATCATGAGCGGAAGGTCCCAAGGTATTCAGAGCAGCATTTACACTCCAAGCATGAAGACAGCTTAGGGTGTACGAGTTTCAGGAGAACATGGTAAAGTAAATGGACAAACAGATAATACTAGGAATAAGTAAAGATACTTTTATATAAGATTTTCTAGTATTTTTTCTCATCCACACCCTTCCTCTAGAAAAGCTAATAGATGCTCAATAGCTCAACAAAGGTTTTCTTTGGAAAAACCTGGGAAGCCAAAGCAGGGCCTGAATTCTAGCACATCTGGTCCCCAACAGAGCCCCATCTCATTGGACATCCAAACAGAAGCATCCTTTGGAATGCTTGCATCAAAGCTAAGCAGATGAATATAAGGGATGTGCCAGAAGGGGACTGCTGACCTCTTTCTGACACTTCAGCTTTATCTTGGGACTGTCCCCATGTCATCGGGGTGACTTTTGGGAAACAGCAGGTGACAATGGAGGCCTAAATTGGGCTTGGCAAAATTCATATGTGCCACGTTTCATTCTCTAAAAGGAAACATGCTGGCCTGCTTAGCTGATGGGGTCAATGGTTAAGTCCTCCTAGCAGGGGGATATGTGAGAAGGCTCTTTCCAAACTCTAAGTGCTATGCGAGTGCCAATTTTCACCAGCGTCATCATAGAACCATGATGATGTAGAATATCAGATATTAACACCATGTGGAAAGGGCACCCCGTGCTACTCTGATTTAACTGTGAGCACTGCTGGGTTGCTAACCAAATGCTGCTCTATGGGTTGCTCCAGATCTTTTCAGCACTTAGATTCTATCTCAGGGCTTATTCTCAGTTTTTGAATAAAGTATCAAATGTTTCCCTGTTCTTACTCAAAGCGCCATCTATTCAAGTAGTCACTTTCTGGAACTTACCTAGTCCAGTGATTTCTTATCAGTAAGAGGAATATGTTTCTGCAGAATTCATAGCAATGGCCTATCTTCCAAGAATCTTTTCTGACCCTGCCCTGGGTCAGCCTTCTTAGCTGCTTTTATATCAAGAGGCCCAACATATCATTTCTGCCTTAGCTGAGGCTATGACTTCAGCACCAGAAAACCTGCCTTTTTATGTTTTTATTTTTCAAGGAGGCCAACTATTTTGCAAAGCAAACGTTTGTTAAATTAAGTTAATCCATCAAATTCTCCAAATTTCACTTAAACACAGATTAGACAAATAAGTTTCTTCACAAGCCCGGAGGATCATTTTTAGCCAGGACACCCCAAGACGGTACAGATGGGGAGATCAAACCTTCCCCAGAAGGAGTCCTGCAGTTAAATCTGGAGGCCTCAGGAAGAACATTAAGAGACAGCAGGAGGCCTGGGCTCCTGGCCCACCGATAAGAAAAGAAAATCTCCTCTTGGCCAACCCGAAGCCCTTCAAAAGCATGAAATTCTCCCAAACCTCCCCATATTTCCCCTTTCCTATGCACAAAAGCTAAATACATCCGACCGCCAAGTACTCCCATCCTAGAAGGCAGAGAAATTACAACTTTGCTTTGACACAGTCATCAAAGTTGGGACCGTTTGGGATTTTGTTTTCCAAACTCGCTGCTGGCCTCGAGAAAGTATGACGCCACCATGTTAAGCACAAGGCAGCTGTTCATTTTTGGCTAGAGTTCAACACAAACCTTACAAATGGTCTGCTAGCTCTATTTGTTAAATAATAATAATTTTGAAAAATCCCATAGTTACAAAAATCCCAATCTAGTGTTTTCACTAGAAAGCTTTTCCTGCAGAACAGAGAAAACCATGTATTCCAAACAAATGCCTGAGCCAGAAAGGTACTGGTAGGTTATTATTATTTTTTTTAATGTTTATTTATTTTTTGAGAGAGAGAGAGAACAAGTGAGCGTGAGCCAGGGGAAGAGCTGAGAGAGAGAGAGAGAGAGAGAGAGAGAGAGACAGAATCCAAAGCAGGCTCCAGGCTCTGAGCTGGCAGCACAGAGCCCAATGCAGGGCTCGAACTCATGAACCATGAACCACAAGGTCACTACCTGGGCCGAAGTCGGACACTTAACCGACTGAGCCACCAGGTGCTGGTATCAATAGGTTATTTCTGCCAGATAAATACAGTGGACAAATAATTAGGCAGATTGAAAAATCAATGGCTAAAGCAGGTCCAAAGAATCACCACTGAGTATAAACTCTCTCTGAAACGTCAAAAGACAAAAATCTACCAACCAATAATTTATTATTTCAAAAGAGACCCTGCCTTAACACTTATTAACTATGCTTTTATTCAGGAGTGAAAATCAGACATCAGAAAACTTTCCCTTCTTTCTGAAATTTTGGTTTGTAACAGATACCACAATAGCTATATTTTGCTTATTATATAACCATCCCACCTAAAAACTCACATACAACCATCAGTGCACATGTTCCGCACCATGACGTGTCCCCAAAGCCTGGCATGTGTCTTTCCTTCTTCTCTGTTTCCCTCATTACAGACTTGAAAATGCACAAGGGCCAAATGTTGGCAGTGCTCTCAAAGTAAACCTTTTATGGGGCAAGTTAAGGTCCGTTATTATTTTAGTGTGCCTATTTGTGGCAGACCCACACACAGATCCATAGGTCCAGGAGAAGCCAAAGTCATCCCTAAACCTTCGGACATTCTTGGGAAGTCAACAGACATCCAGGACCGAAAAAGCAAGAATCGAGACTTGGTGTATAAAACCAATGCTGGCGAATCCCTTACAGAGTTTGTAAATGTGGAGCTCCTTTCCTCTCTGCATTCGCTTTCATTTTTATCTGCTTACTTACCACAGAATTGCCAGGCTGTCACAACACATGCTGCATTTCCACGTCACGAGCGCTCACATGGAAGCATGCGGTGGTGCTAATCTGTGCGTCGGGATCACCAGTCTCTCTGGACTACCGAACTGACTGACCCCCAAATACTAAGCACAAGTCAAGGTCACTGGCTTGCTCTCTTGTGCTACAGGATTGCACCAGCTGCTGTAATATATCTCTCCTTGGCCCATCTAATCCTCTAGAAACCACTCTGTGGAAGTTTTTCTTTATTGGTGAGCAGCCCCAAGAACATGTTCTGTTGAAGTTCTTTTGTAAAAACAGCCTGGCCTCATTTCAAAAAACAAGAATAATACAGGCAGGGTGGGGAGGGGGCGGGGCGGGGCAGGAGGGTCTATTGTTGCCCTGAACCCAAATGAGAAGAGATGCATTCGAGACACACAAAGATATATTGTATCATTTGGATGTATATGTTATATGCAAACACACAGCTTTCTATTAACTTGAATCAGTATCCTTTGCAAGCATCCTTACGTAACTGTCACGTGTGAATCTATTTTAGCCACCTTCTCGCCCATCATTCAAAGTAGGCACTGAAAAACGGTGGGATATGTTTTTTGCCCAATAAGGCACGTGTTCTCTGATCACAAGGATGCTTAGTAAAGACCGTCCACTGGCTTGCTTAGGAACAGAAAACTATTTGGAAAAATCTTCATTTTAATAACAAAAAATCTCCCTGCTGGCCAAACACTACCATTCAGAACACATCCCTTGTCATGCTCATGGCTGCCCTTGGACTCCACATCACGTTCCACAGACACACTCGGGGTCAGACGATGGCGGGGTGAGAAATGGGGGCCAGCCCCACCCTTTGGGGTTCCTTGCGCCTTCATACCTGTGCTGATGCTCCTGCAAGACTTGATAAATGCTGATAAGAAAAGTTTGGTTTTTAAAACTCCCCACAACACAGTCCTTGTAGATTCGGAATTCTGCAGCCGTCACCGCCTCACCCTCAGGAATCTGGGATAAGTTGAACTTGAACTCTTTGTGGTATCGCTGGCCAGGGGAGAACTCCTTCTCGTGCTCCACTATAAGATTAAACAAGAGAGAGTGACAACTATTGTTACTTGACTAAGTGCCACAGGCTCACCTCAAGAAAGCCGCCCCATTTTCATTCATAAGTGGATTACCGGTTACCAATGGCTTAGGAGAGGGGATGGGGGCGGGGGGGGGGGGGTAGCAAGAACCAACAGAGGCTGACCTGTCACACAGGCTGAAATTAAAATCCCTCATTTGACCCAAGGATTAAATAAAACTCTTAGATTCTATTTGGTTTAAATACTTTAAATACTTAGTTGAATTACGTTGCATAAAAGCAAGTTATTTTAAACTCTTGGCTTTGGATGTCCTCATCCATGGAGACAAGAATTCACAGGGCTTCCCAAGGAAGTTGTGAGAATGGAGAAAACGAATATGATGGTGCCCGGTGATCCTGGCCCCGGTCACCCCCTCCCGCCCCCTTGACTTCCTGCTGCCTGGTCCCCCTCAGATTGGTTCACAAGTCACCATCAAGCAGTTGACAAGACCAAGGGTAGCCCTGAGCTGACCTCTGAGGGGGATGGTGGGGGAGGGTCCTTGTGGTGGAGGGGACCGAGGAGTGCATTGACCTCAGCCTGAAGCTCCAAGAGTCCTCGGATTTTGCCTGCTGCTCTGTGGCAATTTTTGTTGAGGGGTTTAGGGTAAAGCTTCAGAGAAAATGCCACTCTTAGCTCAAGTCCACTGCCCTTCCTTCTCCAGGAAGAAAGGGAGGGCTGCAGGAATCTGAGGCCAGGGCCCCTCCACTTAATCTTTGTGTGCAACCCAAGTGTGGGGACGGACACGTGGAAGCAAACTGCCAATGGTATGCATAGCTTGCGATTTTCTAAGGCTTTTCTAAAAACTGGGAAAGATTTGAATCTGAATGTCATTTTTACTTTTTTTAAACATGTCTTTTTTTTTAAGTTTATTTATTTATTTTGAGAGAGAAAGCACTAGAGCAGGGGAGGGGCAGGGAGAGTGAGAGAGAGAGAGAGAGAGAGAGAGGGAATGAGAATGAATGAATGAATAAATCCTAAGCAGGCTCCATGCTGTCAGCACAGAGCCTGACGCGGGGCTCCAACTCACAAGCCATGAGATCATCACCGGAACTGAAATCAAGAGGCAGACGCTTAACCGACTGAGCCACTCAGGCGCCCTTGAATTTTTTTTAAATGAAATCTTTCCCCTGCATGAAGATAAATTATGGAAAACTACAACCGCTGATTATCATTTTTCAGAGTCAGCTTCCAGTTGTCTATATAAAGTCCTGTGTGAGAGAAATGGTATCAACCTCAGATGCTTAACTCATAAATGTAAAAATTAAAAAAAAAAAAGGGACTGCTCTGCTTCCCACCATAAATCCTTGACTCTTTTCTCCAGGGTTTGGAAACGCTTCTGCCCTACTATTCCTATTGGTTTTTTTTTTCTTAATGGCAACCGCAGTGAAATCTCATGAGTAAATTAATCCTTTATGGCAGAGTTTTCCCAGGGCTGTGGGTAGGAAAAAAAAAAAACAACAACAAATTATTTGCCACCTCCAACTGCCCATTTTCTCCCACATGTGTTGGAGATTTAGCTTCTTTAAACAAAACAAAACAAAAACAGCAATAACTCTTTATAAGAACCTAAGACCTCAATGGCATTTGCGGAGGAAGCTAAGGCAAAGTTAAGCCATGTATAGGTAGGAGATTTTAAATAAAGAATTTCTGTAACTGCCATGTGAGTATGCTAAAATCTTTTAGATTCAAGTTATCTCTTCATTTGGGGGGTGGTATAAAAAATAAGCTTGGACTTGTGTAAGACTTTGATAGTTAAAAAAAAGAAAAAAGAAAAAAAAAACAAAACCAAGATCTAACCACAAAGTAAACCACGGTTCAGTCCCAACAAGAGAACAGGTTTTCTAATTTAGTGGCTAAGCATGAAAAGCAATCTTGTTGGTGAGTTCACCTAAGGACACCCATACATGAGGGTATATCACTTTTCCCTAAAACTGATCTGCCTTTTAAGTGTGATATGTTATCATTGGTGGTTAAAAAGTGAATCAAATCTGATTTCCCAAACAGACTTTCTTAAAAACAAAACAAAACAAAACAAAAAACCAGTCACATAGCTTTTCGATAGGGCCTTTGGGTTGCTTAAATTTTAATATCAATAAATAAAAATATATTGTTAAGATTCATTTGAAAGAATGCATACGAATTCCTCAAAGAAGTCTTTCAATCACTATTAGTATAAACAATAGTTAGAAAGAATAATGGATGTGATACAAGATATAAGATAGTAACAAGATATTTCAGTTATAAGAAGTAAACAGAAACTTCAATAAATCAGGAATGTGGTCTCTAGTTCTAGACAAGTATATCACCCCCAATAAACCACAGTTCTGTGTATTCAGACTACTGGGTGGTCCCCCTCCCTTGGGGTAGGCTCCGTGACCTTCTCTGTACCCATTTCATTCAGCAACAGTGCTTCTGAGTGACTTCCAAGCTTTGAACTTCCTTCCACTTAGACTTCTTGGAATGCTTATCTGGGGGAAAGATGGTTACCATGTAAGAGGTCCAAGTACTCTGACCCTCTATGGTATGAGGAAGCCCAAGCTAACCATGTAGAGAGACTGTCTGGTACATGAAGAGACAGATGGAGGGAGAGAGGGAAGAGTCCAGTCAGTCTCTGACCACCTCAGCTGAGGCACCACACATGTTATAAAGATGCTATCTTAGATGCCCAATCCAGGGGAGACTTTGGAGGACTCCAACCCCAACCAGCATCTGTCTACACCTGCATGAGAGACCTTGAGCAAGAATCACCCAGTTGAACCTGGTCATTTCACAAGACTGTGGGAAGTAGCAACACATTGTTTTAAGCCACTGTGATCTCGGGTGGTTTGTTACACAGTAATCGGTAATGAACACAAAGAGTACTAGGGAGGACAGGAGAGGATAAGAAAGAGATGGGAAGTCTGGGAGAAATCACATGCAATTATTAAGGATTTCAAAGTGCTGGGAAGCAGTATGTATGACTGAGGAGGAATCCTGGCAAATGCTCACAGACAAATGTGAAGAGTTAAAGAATCTAAAAATGAGAAACTAGGGGGTACCTGGGTGGCTCAGTCAGTTGAACGTCTGACTCTTGATTTCGACTCAGGTCGTGATCCCGGAGTCATGAGATGGAGCCTCTCATCTGGCCCCATGCTGATCATAGAGCCTGCTTAAGGTTCCCTCCCTCTCTCTCTGTCCCCATCTCTCTTCCTCCCTCCCTCTCCCCCACTTGAGTGTGCTTGCTCACTCACCCTCTAAAACTAAAAAAATAAAAATGAGAAGACAGGAGCATCGTTCAAAGCCTTCGCCTTATTACAACACGAATTAGAGCTCATTGCCTTATTATATGCATTTTCCCAGTTCTCTACTGACCCCACATTACCTTGAAGCACTTTGAACTTTCTTTTACCTTTCCTTTATTCCTTCTTTGAGGAGATTCAGGGATCTGATTGCCCCCACCTCATTTTCAACCCTCTGACTCAACCCCTTTACTCCACTGTCTTCCAAACCTCTCTTGAAGCCTCTTGGCTGGAAGTTGTACCACCTTCTTTCCTCCCCCCACGATACTTCAGCCACGAGTCATTAGGAGTTTGCCTGGAACGCCTCTCTCCCCCAGTCTTTTGCCTACAACTGAATTTACATAGTGTGTGCACTAATGTCTCATAGGGATACAAGAAATAAATGCAGTTATGTCACTGCTCACACGTGCATTTGAAGACCACAGTGGTAAAACTGTAATGTTTCCAGCAAGCTTAGCGTTCCCCCTTCAAGCTCTATGATTCTGGACTCCTGAAATATCAGACAACTCAAGAAATATGAGAGGTAATGAAAGGGAGAGGGCTGAGTTCTGAACTCAGCACTCAAGGCTATTTTGTAACTCCTAGCCTTTTGGCATCTCAATGGTGGTGCCAAACACGCTACATGGTTGAGTAGTATCTAAAAGCGTTGATGAAGGGTCATTCTGCCAAACTGGTTTTGAATTCCAGCTCCCCTTTTCCTGATCTGTGTGATGCCGAGCAAGATATTAGCCAAAATTTGTTATCAGTTAAGTGAGAATCATAGCATTTCTGAAGATTAAGTGAGATAATCTATACAAAAGAGTCAGTGGTAGAGTAAGTACTTAATAAATATTAGTTGTGATGGTCATTAGCTGATGCTTGAGAATCTAGCTCTACTGATGGAGTATGTCTTTGCTGAGTAATTAAAATTTACTTCGGAGTCTTTAGATAAGGCCAATCAATGGTTCCTCTAAATTACCTTTTTAATTTGGAGAGATGCATTCTGTGTAAAGGGCAGTAAGTCAAATCACTACATTGAGTATCATCAGTCTTGGTGTTTGGCTAATGAATACAGTTCTGTGTTCTCTGAGGTGGTAATTCCTAGAATTTTTTTATTTCACAGACCAGTAAAAACTTTTTAACAGTAACGACCTTTTGCAAGTTCATTTACTTTTTCCGTTTGCCATCTTTGAAAGCAGTAGAACAAACAAAACAACAAACTGCATCCTTTTAATTCGATGATCATTTCTAAAGGTTCTTTTAACACCAAATAAAATAGAAAGGACATAGTTGGAGATCATATACAATCCCATATACCAGGTGAAATATCAGACCAGCACCGGACCTTTGCCCAACATGCAGGAACCACAGCCCAAAGGAGTAGAAGTTCCTAGTTGAGGATTCAAAATGTAAGTTATGTAATACTATATATACAAAAGGATATATGCAACTTACGAAGGTAATGAAGCATCCTAACAAAGCACTGAGGAAACCAGCACCCAAGTGGAATATGACAAATACTGTGTTATTCCTCCCTGGTGGCATCCCCGGCACCTGCCCAAAAAGTATCTAGAATCATGAATAGTGCCCAGCACTGTCTTGCCTTTTTTTTTTTTTTTTTATTTTTTTTTCCAACGTTTATTTATTTTTGGGACAGAGAGAGACAGAGCATGAACGGGCGAGGGGCAGAGAGAGAGGGAGACACAGAATCGGAAACAGGCTCCAGGCTCTGAGCCATCAGCCCAGAGCCCGACGCGGGGCTCGAACTCACGGACCGCGAGATCGTGACCTGGCTGAAGTCGGACGCTTAACCGACTGCGCCACCCAGGCACCCCTGTCTTGCCTTTTAAGAACTAACAGTTTCACTACATATGTATCACTAAATCAGTGTTTTTTCTTTTTTCCCTTAAAGTCTGTCAGAGACATAATGGAAACTTTCTAGGCACACATGGAAAATCCAGGCACGGTCACAGCTAAGAGTGAAGGCAGCCCAAGCAGATGGCCATATTGCCTGTCAGCTGGTGGGGAGGTGAAGTCCCATGGGTGTGGCCTGGCTGCTCTGGAGGCGATGGGTGACTAATAATTCTTCTTCTTCAGTTCTACCTCGTACAAATCCACTGAAAACACGGACGTTTTCTTAACAAGCGCTGGCAAGGATGTGGAGAAAGTTAGAACCCTTGCGCTTTGCTGGTGGTGACCTAAGATGGGGCAGCTGCTATGGGAAACAGTTTGGCAAGTCCTCAAACACACACCGAATCACCATATGATCCAGCAATCCCACTTTTAAGTACAGACAGGTATCCACAAGAATTGAAAACAGGAACTTCAACAGATATCTGCACACCCATGTTCCTAGCAAGATTCACAGTAGCCAAAAGGTACAAGCAACCCAAGGGTCCACTGATGAATGAAAGGATAAACAATGTGGCAGAGACAGACAGAGGAATATTGTTCAGCTTTAAAAAGGAAGGAAACTCTGACATAGGCTACGACATGGATAAACCTTGGGGACGTTATGTGAAGTGAAATAAGCCAGTCACAAAAAGACAAATATACGCACTTACATGCGTGTCAAATTCGTAGAGACGGAATGTAAGAATGGTGGTTTCCAGGGGCTGGAGAGGGGAATGGGGAGTGAGTGTTCAGTGGGGACAGAGTTTCAGCTTGGGAAGATGATAATGTTCTGGAGACGGATGGTGGTGAACTTGTACAATTAAAAATGGTGGAAGCGGTAAATGTTATGAGTATTTTACCACAAAAAAACTCAAAATGGGCATTTTTCTTACATAATCACAATGCATGATCACAGCTAAGTTAAATAATTCATTTTTTTTTTTAAGTTTATTTATTTGAGAAAGAGTGCCAGCAAAGGAGGCGAAGACAGCGACGGAGAGAGAGAATACCAAGCAGGCTCTGCACTATTAGGGCTCCATGTCATGAACTGTGAGATTATGACCTGAGCTGAAATCAAGAGTCTGACGCTCAACTGACTGAACCGGCCAGGTGCCCCCATTACTGTTTTCTAATATCCAATCCCTAATCAAATTTCCTCAAACACCTCAAAAAACAATGTTGCTGCATTTGGTTCATTGGAATCAGGAGACAAACAGGGTCCACTCATTACACTTGGTTGTTCTGTCTCCTAAGTCTCTTCCAAAATAAGCAAACCAGGAACAGAAAGAACCCCACTAATCTGATCATGAATCCATCTAAAAAACCTACAATGAACAACATTCTCAATGGTGATACACTCAGACGTTTCCTTTAAAATCAGGAAGAAGACAAAGATGTCAATTTTCAGTCTTGAGGTCCAGTTCAGCATTGCTGAGATTAAATAATAGGAAAGGAAGAATACTATTACAAATTGTTAACCCTAGTAAGAAAATTCATCAGATTGCTTCCTTGATGGTCTCGGTGAGTTAAAGTTGCTCTAACAAAAGTACTACAGACTGAGGGGCTGAAACAATAAACATTTCTCACAGAGATCAGAGTGCCAGCACATTTGGGTTCTTGCTGAGGGCCCTATTCCCCCTCTTCCTGGTTAGGTCGTCGCTTCGCCTACCTTGGCGCATGCACGTAGAGAGACACAGTGTGAGCTCCAGTCTCTTCCTCTTCTTTTTTTCTAAGCTTATTTATTTTGAGAGAGAAAGTGGGGGAAAGGCAGAGAAAGAAAAGGAGAGAGAGAGAATCTCAAGCAGGCTCTTCAAGGCAAGCACAGAGCCCATTGCGGGGCTCAAACCCATTTTGAGATCATGACCCGAACCAAAGTCAGATGCTTAACCAACGGAGCCACCCAGGTACCCCCAGTCTCTTCCTCTTCTTGTAAGGATACTAATCTCATCATGGAAGCTCCACCCTCATGACCTAATTATTTCCCAAGGGTCCATTCATAACACCATCTCATCAAGGATTAGGGCTTCATCCGTATGAAATTTAGTGGACACGAACCCACAGTTCCCAACACTGACACTAAAAGTTGTTTGTTACTTGTTCACATTATTTGTTCTGTTACTTTTCAAATTTACAGTTTGGAATTTTTGCATTTGTGTTCATAAGTGACACTGGTGATGGGCTCATCTCATATAGCATTGTTCAGTTTCAAGTAATACTTGCTCTTGGAATCAGCTGGGAAATGTTCCCTCTCTTTCTTTTCAGGAAATGATCTCTTCCTTCAAACCCTGGCAAACTTATCTGTAAAATCATCTGATCCTGGTGTTTTTCCTTTGGGGAAAATTTTTAATTACTCATTCGCTTTCTTTTAAACATATAGAAATATTCGAGTTATCTATTTCTTTTTAAGTCATTGTACATTTTCTAGAAGTTTGTCAACTGGGGCATAATTTATCAAATTTATTGCCATAAAAATATTTATTTATTTTTTTGAGGAAAAGAGAGAGCATGAATAGGGGAGGGGCAGAGAGAGAGAGAGGGAGACACAGAATTCCAAGCAGGCTCCAGGTTCTAAGCTATCAGCACAGAGTCTGATGTGGGGCTTGGAATCAGGAACTGCGAGATCATAACCTGAGCCAAAGTCGGATGCTCAACTGACTGAGCCACCCAGGCTCCCCGCCATAAAATTTTTCACAGTATTCTCATATGATTTAATCTCTGCTCTATCTACAGCTTTTTCATTCCAATATCATTTATTTGTGAATTCCCTTTTTTTCTGGATTTGTCTTACTGGAGGCCAATTTTTTTTCCCTCACTATTGCTTAATTTGATTGTAATATTGATTTTTCTTTTTTGACATGTCGAAAGCAAAGAACTTCTTGCTACTTCTTACAAACAAGGAGACAGGGAGCTAACTCTCAAGACTTACTACAGTTTCTGAATCACATCCTGCTAAGTCTGAATTGTTTCAGGTGTCTAGAGAAAAATAAAGACACAACCTTTTTCAGGTGGAAATATAAACAGAAAAGAAAGAGGGGAGAGTGGTGGGAAAAGAATAGAGCAATCTTCCTAGTTAATACATTAAAGGATAGTCACATAATCAGGATTTTCTCACTATCTGGACTCACTCACTGGTGAACTTAACAAGACTTAGTTAAGGCAAAATTACACTCATTCCGTAATAAATTCTACAATTCCAAATGCTTCATGCTTCCACTTATAGTCATACACCAAACTTAAAATTTTTTTAACTCTTTAAAAAAAACAAAAATTTGCCATTCCATTGACTACTGTAAACAATTTTTTATGCTATGGCATAAGTTTCTTTCATTTTAGGTGACAAGGACTGTTCTGGCTGGTTTCAAAGCTTGGTACAATAGCAGCCTTCTGACTTTTAAGATGCCAGCATTCAACCTGAAACAGTAATTGATCTGGACTCTTTGGCTCACTTTTTAACCACAATGAGTTAACAGACTTTACCCTCTAGGGTGCACCAAACATTTCTAAATATTTGTTTCTATTAATGTTCTATTAGAATCACAAATATCAAGACGAATATTTTCCTGGCTGCCATCTTATTTTTTTAAACTGATTTTTCTAAACTTTATTTTTTTAAATGTTTATTTATTTGAGTGAGAGAGAAGAGAATGTGCACAAAAGCAGGGAAGGGACAAAAAGAAAGGGGGGTGGGGAGTATCCCAAGCATGCTCCACACTGACATCGGGCTTGACCCCATGAACTGTGAGATCATGACCTAAGCCAAAATCAAGAGTCTGATGATGCTCAACTGACTGAACCACCCAGGCACCCTAACTTTTCTAAACTTTAATTTTTATTTTAAACAGTTATGGACTCACTAGTAGTTTCAGAAATAGCAGAAAGGATGAAAAAAAAATAGTCGAAAGATCCCCTGTGACATCTTACATAACTGAATAACAGTAAAAAAAAAAAACCAAAAACCAGGAAACTGACATTGATATAATACCTTAACTAGACTTCAGACCCTACTTTGATTTCACCAATTTTTACACCCATTTTCTGGTGTGTGTATATGTGTGTCCATACATAATTCTACGACATCACATGTATTGATTCCTATAACCACCACCATAATCTAGACACAGAACTATTCTGTCCCTGCAAAGTAAATCCCTTGAGCTGCCCTTTTAATTCAAATGACTTTTTAAGACTAGATCGAGCACATATACTATAAAGAGCTTTCGGACCAACACTAAGTGCCTACATGTCGTCATTAGTAGTACAGGTTAGCCAACACATTTTTTTACTTTTAAAAACATGTTAAAAACATTTTCATACCAAAATACAGATGTTCACATCACTTTAGGTTGGGGAAGACATTCAGCTAATAGCCACAACTATATATGTCTTCCAATGGAAAAAAGTTGCAGACTTCAGCTAACATGAGAGAATACACTCAGGCACTTAAGTCAATAAACATGTGTCATGAGGAAAGACTTAAACTGAAAAATTGCAGCCTTGCTAGAGTTCCATCAATATCAAATAACCACATTTTTTGCCCACTTATAAAGACTGCTATAAAGAAGCAATCAGACATTTAATAAAAACCAATATATACATGTATTTTTTTCACTATTAAAAATTTAACATCTTCGGTCAAAACACCTAGATGGGACAGCCTAAAAGAATACGCTCCCATATCTCTGATTAAAAAAAACTTATTCAACTTACTTAAACTAAAAAAAAAAAAAAGAAAAACAAAAATGAAAAACAAACAAACAGTTCACCCATTTCTTCCACCCCCAACCACCTGCCTCTTGAAATCACCAATCTGTTCTCTGTATCCATGAGCTTGGTTTGTTTTGTTGTGTTTTAGATTCCACAAAGAAAAGAGATCATTATGGTATTTGTCTTTCGTTTTTCACTTCAAGGTCCATCCATGTTGTCACAAATGTCAAGATTTCATTCTTTTATACGGCTCAATAATATTTCTGTGTGTGTGTGTGTGTGTGTGTATTACAATTTCTTCATCCGTTGATGGACATTTAGGTTGTTTCCATGTTTTGGCTACTGTAAATAAGCTGCAACGAACATGGGGCGTATACACTTCTACTTAGTGTTTTCATTTTCTTTGGATATCCAGAGGTGAAATTACTGTATCATACGGTAATTCTATTTTTAATTTTTTGAAAAATTTCCATACTGTTTCCCACAATGGCTATACCAATTTTCATTTCCACCAACAGTGCACAAGGGCTCCCTTTTCTCTACATTCTCACCGACACTTCATATTTCTTGTCTTTCTGATACTAGTTGTTCTCACAGGTGTGAGGTGGTATCTCACTGTGGTTCTGATTTGCATTTCCCTGATGATTAGTAATGTTGAACATCTTTCCATGTGCCTGTTAGCCATCTGTAGTGTTGTTTGGGAAAAATGTCTATTCAGATCTTCTGTCCATATTTTAATCAGATTGTGTTTTTGCTATTGAGTTGTAGGAGTCTGTTGTATATTTTGGATATTAGCTCCTTATCAGATATATGATTTGCAAACATTCTCTCATTCAGTACATTGCCTTTTCATCTTGTTGATGGTTTCCTTTGCTGTGCAGAAGCTTTTCAGTTTTGGTGTAGCCCTACTTGTTTACTTTTGCTTTTCTTGTTTTTGCTTTTGGTATCAAGATTCCAAAAATTATCGCAAACTCCAATGTTAAGGAGCTTAGTGCCTATCTTTTCCTCTAGGAGTTTTACAGTTTCAGGTCTCACATTTAAGACTTTAATCCATTTAGGGGCACCTGGGTGGCTCAGTCAGTTGGGCGTCCGACTTTGGCTCAGGTCATGATCTCGCGGTTTGTGAGTTCGAGCCCCATGTCGGGCTTTATGCTGTCAGTTCAGAGCCTGGAGCCTGCTTCGAATTCTGTGTCTCCCTCTCTCTCTGCCCCTCCCCTGCTCACACACACTCTCTCTGTCTCTCAAAAAATGAATAAATATTAAAAAAATTTCTTAAAAAAAAGACTTTAATCCATTTTGAGTTAAACTCTGTGCACAGTGTAAGACAGTGGTCCAATTTCATTCTTTTGCACGTGGCTATCCAGTTTTATCATTTATTGAAGAGACTGTCCTTTCCCCATTGTATATTCTTGGCTCTTTTGTCATAAACTGACTATAGATGTATGAGTTTATTTCTGGGATCTCTATTCTGTTCCATTGATACATGTATCTGTTTTATGGCAATACTGTTTACTATAAATTTGTAATGTACTTTGAAATTAGGGAGCATATTGCTATGTTGTTCTTTCTCAAGACTGTTTTGGCTATTTGGGTCTTTTGTAGTTCCAGACAAATTTTAGGATTGTATGTTGTATTTCTGTGAAAAATACCATTGGAATTTTGATAGGGATTGTACTGAATATATTGCTCTGGGTAGTATGGATATTTTAACAATTCTTCCAATCCATGAGCATGGAATACCTTTCCATTTATTTGTGTCATCTTCAATTTCTTTCATTAATGTTTTATAATTTTTAATATATAGACCTCTGAGCTCATTGGTTAAGTTTATTCCTAGCTATTTTGTTTCTCTGGTTATCCAAATTTTAATTTTTGTCAAGAAATTAATGTGGTTTTTTTGAGTATAGTAGACACATCATGTTAATTTCAGGTGTACAATACAGTGATTCATTCATGGTGATAGTGATTTATGTGTTATGCTGTACTATTTTATTCTCTTTAATGTAATTGTAAATGGGATTGTTTTCTTTTTTTCTGATAGTACATTAGTATAAAGAAATACAACAGATTTTTGCATATTGATTTTGTATCCTGCAACTTTACTGACTTCATTTATTCTAATAGTTTTTGATGAAATAATTCAAGTTTTTTATATACAACATATCTTCTACAAACAGTGACAGTTTTACTTCTTCCTTTTGGATGTCTTTTTCTTGCCTAATTTCTCTGGCTAGGATTTCTAATATTATGTTGAATAAAAGTGGCACAAGTGGACATTCTGGTGTTGTTCCTGATCTTAGAAAAAAGCTTTCAGCTCTTCACCATTGAGTATGATGTTATTAGCTGTGGGCTTGTCATATATGGCCTTTATTATGTTAAGGTACATTCCCTCTATCCTGCATTTTGAAGAATTTTTATCATAAGTAGATGTTGGATTTTGACAAATTCTTTTTCTGCATCTGTCGAGATGATCATACAAGTTTTATCCCTTATTTTGTTAATCACATTGACAGATTTGCAGACATTGAATCATTCTAATATCCCTGGAATGAATATCGCTTGATCATGATGTATGACCTTTTTTTCTTTTTCTTTTTTTTTTGACATCTCTTACACTCTTCACCAGTTTCACCCATCCCCCAACCCCCTCCCCTCTGGTAATTACCAGTTTGTTCTCTGTATTTATCAATTTGTTTCTGTTCTTGCTCATTTGGTTTTTAGATTTCACATATAAGTGAAATCATAATATTTATCTTTCTCTGTATGGCTTATTTAATTTAGCATAATATCCTATGGATCCATCCACTTTGTTGCAAATGGCAAGATCTCGTTCTTTTTTATGGCCAAGTAATATTCTATTGTATACATATATAATATCAATGTCTATTAATGGACACTAACATTGTTTCCATATCTTTGCCATTGTAAATAATGCCACAATAAATACAGAGGTGCATATATCTTTTCAAATTAGTGCTTTTGTTTTCTTTGGGTAAATACCCAGTAATGGAATCAGTAAAAGATCATACAGTAGTTCTATTTTGAATTTTTTGAGGACCCTCCATATTGTTTTCTACAATGGTTCCACCAATTTATATTGGCCTATGATCCTTTCAATGTGTTGTTGAATTTGGTCTGCTAATATTCTGTTGAGGATTTTTTCATCTGTGTTCATCAGGGATATTGGGCACACTTCATTATTTCCAGAACTAATGTTCTGGAAAATTCTTAGCCTTTAGCTCATTGATGAGGACGTTCCTCCATTCTCTTTAATGTCTCCTTCAAGAATGACAATTAGATGTGTTTCAGACCTTCATTTTAATTTCCACTGCTCTTAACTGCTTTTTTATGTCATTTATCTCCTTGTCTCTTGGCTGGAAAATTTCTTTAGATTTATCTAAAAGTTCACTTGTTTTTACCATATAGCTTAAGCCATCTATTAGTTTCTCATTTTAATGAGTTTTTAAATTTTTCTAACTCCATCTCTTGTCATCATTGTTGTGTGGTCTTTTTCAGTTGTCAATTGTTCTATATCACTATTATGTATTTCAGTATTCATTATTCTTTGTGTATTTCCTATATAGTTGTCTCACAGTTTCTAACTCAGTGTCTGTTTTCTGTGAAATCCTTGGCAAATTTAAATTTTTTTTTTTTCAACGTTTATTTATTTTTGGGACAGAGAGAGACAGAGCATGAACGGGGGAGGGGCAGAGAGAGAGGAAGACACAGAATCGGAAACAGGCTCCAGGCTCTGAGCCATCAGCCCAGAGCCTGACGCGGGGCTCGAACTCACGGACTGCGAGATCATGACCTGGCTGAAGTCGGACGCCTAACCGACTGCGCCACCCAGGCGCCCCAATCCTTGGCAAATTTAAATCGGCACTGCTTTCCCATCCCTCTGAGGACTTTCATTTTGCTTGTTTATTACCTTGTGTGTTGCAGATTTTTAGGTAATTTTTGATTGAAATTCATCCTCAATGTTTAAATGGTTTGCCTTTCTCCCCGCACCCCCCCCCCCCCCCCCCCCGCCTCCAAAAACAGAGAGAGAGAAACATGGACATTTGCTTTTGTGAGGAATGTTACTGACCTGGACCCAGTTATCTCCCCGCTTTGAGGGCTTAATATGGGAATGTCTAGGATAGCTCTCCCACCTTGGCCTGGACTCTGCACTGCTCTCATGATCTGCAGGAACGTTGGTATTTGCATTCACAGAAACCTAGCTTTTATGTTTGTTTGCTCACAGTAACACTCAGGGGAGTCCTCAAAGATGTCCCCAAGTCCCTGACATTCATGCTGTAGACATATTTGCTTTTGTTTATCCTGGATCGAGTCATATTTTAGCAGGAGGGCCTTACAAATTATCTAGTCTGCAATATTTCCAGAATTTGAAGTCTTTCTTTGGTCGGTTACGTTTGGAAAACAACATTTGGGACACACTCCTCTCAACTCCTAAGATATTATAAAACATGCCTAATGTTTGAGGAGTTTACAAGCATTTTCATACATGCTATCTCATCTGTTTCTCAGAATAGTCCCAGAAGGTAGACACAGCAAATATTATCACCATCATAGCAATAGGAATCCAACACCAAAGGCAGTTGAGGGGCTTCCCTTTGGCACTTACATTTATGATTTCAATTATTATTTTATGCTAATGCCTCCCACATTTCCCATCTCCAGCTCATTGCTCTCCCTTAAGGAATGGGTTTATCTCACTACCTGGGACACTTCATCCTGATGCCCCGTATGCATGGGGAGTCAACATGCACAAAATGAGACTCTTTTTCTCTCCCACTAATATGCCCCTGTAGCTTTCTTTACCTTCTCCACCCTTATCACTCCCAATTGGCCAATTAATCACCAACTCCTGTTGATTTTACCTTCTAGAACTGCATTGTGTAATACAGTGGCCACCCGCACTAGCCACATGCAGTTATTTAAATGTAAATGAGAGAAAATTTAAAATTCACTTCCACCATCACACCAGCCACATGTAGAGGGCTCAGTGCCCGCGTGTGGCTGGTGGATACCGTATTGGCAAGCATATCACAGAACATTCCCGTCATCACAGAAAGCTCTGTTGGATGGCACTGTTCTGGAAATTTCTCTAACCCACCTGTCCTGCTCCATGACCACTGCCCTTATTCAGAGCCGTCCTGCTGCCTCAAGATGTGTCTCTAGCCCATCCTCTCTCCACACTGCAGCTGGTACCACAGTCATAGACCCAAACTTGAAAATCGCCTGCTTAGAGCCTTTAATCTATTCCCCTGACCTTCTGTCCTTACCCCTCACCTTCTCCTGCCTCAAACTCTACTCTTAGGAGACCTTAAACTGCCTTTCCCTTACCCTTTTTTTTTTTTGAACTGTTTTGTTAAGGTTTATTTTTGAGAGAGAGAGAGAGAGAGAGAGAGAGAGAGAGAGAGAGAATGAGCAGGGGAGGGGCAGAGAGAGAATCCCAAGCAGGCTCTGCACCGTCAGCATGGAGCCTGATGTGGGGCTTGAACCACAAACTGTGAGATCATGACCTGAGCAGAAAATAAGAGTCAGATGCTTAAAAGATTGAGCCACCTAGGCACCCTGCCGTTCCCTCACTTATACAATCTCCATGCCTTGTCAAAGAACTTCCCCTCCCTAACCTCCAGGATGTAAACTTTTACAGGCTCAAAATTTTGGAGATGCTTTGATACTTCTATGTAATTCTAAATGAAAACAATTTATTAAAGCCATAAAACAAGGGTAGGTACATCAGAGTTTTTGCTTCCTCCATAATTATGAATGCTTTGTTGAAAAATATCAAGCTGAAACTCTTTTTAAAGTAGATGTCTTCAGGGGCACCTGAGTGGCTCAGTTGGTTGAGTGTCCAACTTTGGCTCAGGTCATGATCTCACCCTCCGTGAGTTCAAGCCCCGTGTCGAGTTCTGTGCTAACAGCTCAGCTTGGAGCCTGGAGCCTGCTTCGTATTCTGTATCTCCCTCTCTTTGCTCCTCCCCTGTTTGCACTCCGTCTCTCTATCTCAAAAAATAAATAAACATTAAAATAAATAAATAAATAAATAAATAAATAAATAAAGTAGATGTCTTCACTCAGTGTTAAGTGTTCCTCTTTTGCTAAAACTCTGACCATTACTTGCCTTGCTTAATGGGTAATGCAGCGATATTTTAAATCTTCCTTTAAGGCTGAATTCCAGGAAGCCTTCCTTAACTGCTGTTTCTCTACCCTCCTTACCCCCAGTTGGTTTGGGACCTTGACTACAGGTTTCTGTAATATTCCATGCAAATCTTCAGCGTTGCACCCCACCTCTTACTAAGGTGATCATTGTTCGTGTATGTACCTTACCCACTGGAGCGCAAGCCCCTCAAAGGTAGAACCCTCTTGAACAGAGGGTTCAAGAATGTTTGTTGAATGAATGTATAAGCCAGGACTGAGGTCTGCTTCATGCTCTTTCCTGGGCACTGTAGCATCCCCACTGGACAAAAAGAGCCAGAACAGAACTCAAGCTTTGGACTCCAGCCTCTGCGATCTGTCTTCAAGACCCAGAGGCATTCTCCAGAACACAAACAGCTAAACTAAGGGACCAACTCAACACATCTGTCTGGGTTTGTTTCTTGAAGGAGCAGCACGATAAGCCCAGAATGCCAATTAGCATATTGCTCTGTGCTAGGGAGTTGAGGACACAGACTCTAAGCATGTTAAATTTTAAAAAGCTAAAGAAAGAAATTAATCTGCTCAAATTACTTTAATTATACTCAAGCCGTATCACAAGGTCATCACGCACAAGAAAGACGGAATCACATCCTCAATTCAGAGAAACAGACCTCTGGCACATGAACACGCTCTCTTTCATCCGTTTTTAAAAGAAGTGAGGGGCACCAGGGTGGCTCAGTCGGTTGAGCTTCTGACTTCAGCTCAGGTCAGGATCTCGCAGTTTGTGGGTTCGAGCCCCGCGTCAAACTCTGTGCTGACGGCTCGGAACCTGGAGCCTGCTTCAGATTCTGTGTCTCCTCTCTCTCTGCACTTCCTCTACCCATGTTCTGTCTGTTTCTCTCTCTCAAGAATAAACATTAAAAAAATTTTTTTTAATTGAAGTGAAATTTACATAACATGAAACTAATTATTTTAATGTGAACAATTCAGTGGCACTTCGTATATTCACAATGTTGTGCAATCACCACCTCTATCTGGCTCCAAAACATTTTCATCACCCCAAAAGCAAACCATACACCCATTAAACAGCAACTTCCCATTGCAGCCCCTGGCAATCACCAACCTTTGTTCCATCTCTATGGATATTTCATATGAATGGAATCATACAATCCTCTGTCACCGGTTTTTTGCACTTAGCAATGTTTTCAAGGTTCATCAACAGTAGTATCACCTATTGGTCCTTCATTCCTTTTTATGGCCGCGAAACATTCCTTTGCATGCACATACATTTCGTATGTCCATTCATAGGCTGATGGACACTTGGACTGTTTCCACCTTTAGCAACTGCGAATGGCACCTCTGTGAACGTGCATGTACTTATCTGAGTGCCTGTTGTCAATTCCGTTATGTTTGTCTTTTGCTTTTCCTCTTCCATTTTCCTTCTCAGCCACCGATTCCCTAGAATTAATGTTGGATGGGTTGCTCATTACCCACCAGAGTTAAGTCATAGCCTGTCCCAAACACAAGGGCAGGGAGCTGGGCACCCCCCTCTCCAGGGGCAAGCTATGCAGGACATCTGAGAAGAGACTAGGTGTTGAGTGAATGTACCCAGCGCACTCTTTGGCACACAGTAGGTCCACAAGAAATGTTTGCTGAATCTGAATATAAATGAGGTTAATCCAGGGGGGCCTGGGTGTCTCAGTTGGTTAAGTCCAACTTTGGCTCAGTCATGATCTCATGGTTCATGAGTTTGAGCCCCACACCGGGCTCTGTGCTGGTGGCACAGAGCCTGCTTTGGATCCTCTGCCTCCTAGTCTCTGCCCCTCCCCCACTATCTCTCTAAAAAATAAACATTTAAAAAACAAAAAATAAATGAAGTCAATCCAGAATTACAGAACAAAGAGAAGGAGAAGTAGATATTGGAGAGGAAGAGTCCAAAGAAGAAAATGATAGGTCAGAGGCCAACACACAGAAGGGGCAACAAGAGAGACTGAAAATCGCACTGGTGAGAAAGCTTCTTGCCAGATGAAACCCTGGGAGCACTGAAAAGGAGAGAGGTCCTCCTAATGAAACAGCTAGCTTTTTTTTTCTTTTGAAAGCCAGATGTCTAATACACAAGGGAAGAGCACAGGGCCAACAGGCTGAAGAGGGGAGGTTGAGAAGCAGCAGGGTCTCTGTGTCAAGTTACTTAATTGTTGCAGCTTTTTTTCTTTTTGGAGGGAGGCAGGGAGGGAGAGAGATGGACAGAGAGGCAGAGAGAGAATCCCAAGCAGGCTCCATGCTGTCAGCACAGAGTCCAATGTGAACCTGAATCTCATGAACTGTGAGATCACAACCTGAGCCGACACCAAGAGTCCGTTGCTCACCTGACTGAGCCCCCAGGCGCCCCTGTTTCAACTCTTGCAGTATCTACATAGTGGCCATAAAGTCTGGAAACAATGTAATATTATTTTATCATGCATTAGAATGTAATGTCTATACTTCATTTGTTACCGACTTGCCTACACTTACGGATATGGTGACCACCCTCTACGTGAGCAGTAGGAACATCTACCCACGAGGTAGCATGAGAGGCAAATGAGACCCTGTGCACCAAAATGCTCCACAACCCACAACGGGGCTATAAAATGCTACATGATGCATTCTTTTTACTAAGCGCAACGTATCAACATCACTACCATTAGGATTTTTCTCCATCTTCAACCCTTTGCAGAGAAAGACAGTACGTGCAAACGGGTACATGAAAAGCCCACAAAAGGAAAAACCCATCCTTAAATGATTGAGAATTGAACTGCATTGGCAACAGTTTCTCTCATTGGGTGGCAGCTTAAATAAACACTAAATCCTGCCTTTCTCCACAGCAGACTTTTGACCATGACAGTGGAGATATGCGATTTACTAAAATGTTCAAGTTTTAAAAGTTAAAAGTAACTGACAGGCCAATTCCTTGCTTCAGTTCCCAGGGTTACCAGGGTTTCATATTCCTATCAAGTTACACCGCATCAGATGACCTGCTATTATTCGAGGCACAGCATCGAGCATGCCAAACACGGGGACATGGGAGAGTCCTTTCTCATGATCCCTTCCGACCTCTCCTCCCCGTGATTGGTCCAGGGTGTCCTGACCCTCGGAAGTCGGGGGCCAGCCCGCTTCCCTCCTTGCAGGCATCTGCATGGCCCTCCCTCTCCACCTTAACAACACCCAAGCCAGTGGCCACAGAAAAAGAAAATGCAGGCCTGCGACTGCAGAGGGCTGGAACTTCCCTCCAATGTACACCCCACAAGGGCGGGGCATTTTGTCTTGCTCCCTTATGAGTCCCGAGTGCCGAAAGTAGTACCTGGCCCAAGGAAGGCGGCCAGTGTGTACATGTTGACAGAGTAAATGACTGACTCATCCAGAGCCAGTGGAGCTGTACTTCTCAAGCTCTGGGTGGCCTGACCTGGGACAGACCCTCGACTCCATCCTGGTCAAACTAAGACCTGCAGTCCCAAGTGGGGATGTGACCGTGGCTGCCGCGCTGTGTGGGGGACGTGAGCTTGTCATGCCAAGGGCTCTAAACAAGAGAATGGAAAAATGCCACCATGGGGGTCAAGACATTGTCTGTAGCACAGCCGTGTGATGCAAACACACAAACACAGAAAAGGGCCATTCCTTTCCTTTAATAGACAAAACTCGGATCCCCACATCCTTGCAAAAACACAACAAACACTTCTCCCAGGACAGCTCTCAGGGAATATCTTTCCGTCTCTGGACAATAAGCCCTCTGGGTCCCTTTTGAGGGATAGCTGTGCTGGTGTGTTTAGCCCTGTTGGATCCTAAGTTGGATTCTAAGTGTTTACAAGGCAATGCTTCCTAAGTTGAAAAACACCACCAAAAAAAAAAAAAAAAAAGCTCACCAAGATTACGTATTTGAATGTATGGTTTGAAAAACCAAAAATACAGCCGACACCTACAAGAGGCTTTAAAAACATGAGAAAAGGAGGGGCACCTGGGTGGGTCAGTCAGTTGAGCTTCCGACTTCAGCCCAGGTCATGATCTCGTGGTTTGTGGGTTTGAGCCCCACATTGGGCTCCCTGCTGTCAGCCTGTCAGCACAGAGCCCGCTTCAGATCCTCTGTCTCCTTCTCTCTGCCCCTCCCCCACTTGTGCTCTGGCCAAAAAAAAAAAAAAAAAAACAACAACAACAAAAAAACATGGGAAAAAGGGTAAGTAATGCCTATGGCTCCCACCTTCCTGCTCCTCAAAAATATCACGTAACTTCTGACTTAACCAAATAATCCTTACCCCAACAATGTCCTGTCCTAGGCAGTTTTATTTATAAGACTAAAACTGAGTCCAATCCATGAGGTACTTCCGGCTTTGACTCCCAGATGATGACAACAATGGATGGTCTAAAGTCAGAAAGACAGAACTGAGCTGGGAAACAGTCAAGTGTGACAGATTGGTGGTATGCACTCATTTGTGTTTTTCATTTGGTTCTGATTTACTAATTAACAAATGGAGCAAGAAAAACATATTTGGGTTGAGTTGGAAGCTTTCACAGCTCATCTCCACTTCCTGGAGCCTTCAGTGAAATACTCATCTTGGATTTGTTGCTCTGTGATAATTTCCATGTCTAACATGGCCTTGTCATTTCACTGCAGGATTGAGTTTGGGAAAAACCAGGCTGGAGAAGAAAGTTCTTATCCAAGCATATATCTGAGGGAAGGAAGGAGGGAGGGAGGCAAAGGAACAACAAAGCAACCAGCCAAAGGTTTCTCAGTTACTCGCGCTCCCCTTCTAATTCAAAACATTATACTTTATTATTGGTGCAGCACCAGAGAGCACATTCTTTGCTCCGGTGATTCACTTCATTTTCCTGAGAACACAATGGAGAGAGTATCTCAGGGTAGAGTTACTGATTTGCCTCCAGATTAAGTCCAAGCTAAACTGCTCACTTCACGTTTTGTTTTCCCTGAAGCACAGCAGGTCCACATGGCGGGTGAGTCCTCGTAGCGGGTGGCTCCTGATGCCGAGTCACAAGATCTCAATTCTTTCAGGAGCTCAAATCACAGATTGATGAGACCAGCAAACAGGCCTGGCAAAAAAAAAAATGGGCTTGGGAAAGAACTGAGGAGGGCCATAAAGATGATAGAAAATCTCCAAGGACACTTGCCCTTGGTTTTCGGATTGACACAGGGCTGTGATGTATTTGGACCAATATTCCAGCCTCACTAGTGTGGACTGAAATGATCAAAAGTCATGGTTCATAGGACAAAAAAAAAAAAAAAGATGAGAGGAAATGAGTGGATGGGGGTTGACTGGGGGTCCCAAAGAACAGCTCACATAAGTCAGGGAGCATGTGTCCACAAAAGCGATCGACCATGTAGCCGTGGAAAGCCAAGTGTCATCCCACTCCACTCAATGGGTGAGTGCCCGAATCCATTACACTCTCGACTGGGGTGGCTAAGGGTGCGGTACTATGTCGTGCTGTATCTCGTGCGGTACTTATCTCATGCAGGCTCTTGCTAACCTATTCTCTTCCTACCTGGTCTTGGCAATAACCAGACAAACCAAGTTAAGAGGACAGTGGGAAGAAGAAAAAGGGCCATTACTCAAACGATCTCTGCTCAGAAGTGCCTCTCCCATGAAACCTTCCACCAAAAGCAATTAGTAATCAGTGCAACTGATGGTCTGAATTCTCTTCTTTCTCTTTTCACAGCTTTTGGATGCCCAGAGGTTGGCAGTAAGGAGCTGAGTGCAAAATAAACCGCAAATGAAATCAGGAGCCCTCAGGTAATTCAAACCCAGGCTGACAAAAGGCATTTCCATAGGCCCCTCCGGGTGTGGGATCATGCCAGCCCTCTGCACTTACTGGGAGATAAATACACCATAGAGGAGAGTAAGAATGAGACAAAGTGAATGGGAATCCACCGACAGAAAGTTATTTGACTTGGCTAGAAGTCACTTCTTGAATAACAAAAAGGAAGCTGCTGCCTTATAGCCCTTAGGAATCAAGAAGGACATCTACCCAGTGGGCCTTAGAGAGAGAATGACGTCTAACAGCACAGCCACTGTAAATGTGCCTCAAGCCTCCCTGAGTAGTCTGGAAGGATCCACAGCCCCTGTGATGTGGCCTCAACTCACAGGACACCCCAAGCCCCCTCCATCTCTGGGATCCTCCTCAGCCCTCCTCCTGGCTAGAGTGTAACCAGCCAGTGGCATGGGGTGACAAATAAGAACGGGGGACAATCCGCCTTTTCTGTAGCCCTCCTCAACCAAAATGCCAACAGGAAAGAATAAGATGATGGGGGAATGTTCCCCAACAGGCTGCCACTGGTCTATAGTAGATGGAGTCTTTGAGAGCCACATGGTTGAAGAAGCATTGCATACTTCAAATTAAACCTTGGGGAAACACTTTGTGCCTTAAAACCACTACGATTCTAAAAATTACCAGATATGAGCAGATTTTATCATGGCCTGACAAAGTCCAGTCCACAGCAAAAGAAGACCCTAGAAGGTGAACATGGGTTGAAGTCTGCACATTTTCAACGGCGCAGCAAGCATGTGGATCCCCAGGGCAGATGCCTGGGATCCAGCTGTAAGATTCTCCGGCACCTTCCCAGCTCCAGGGAGGAGGATCTAATGGCATCATCCAGACCAGCTCTTCGATTTCCCACTTGTTCCCATGTCAGTTCCTCACTGGCAAAGTACTAGAAACACCAACACTGATCCCACCTAAAAGTGAGGTGTGACTCTAATTACCAATATTGGAAAGAGAATTGAAATATGCATGTTTCAGAAAAAAACCAACATGCTTCACCTTCAAAAATCACTAAATTCAATACATACTTCCTGAACATCTATGATCTACAAGGCATGTATGGATAAGCCTTTGGGATTTTCAGATCATCCTCTATATAGTTCATATCTGCACATGAAATCACTGTAAAGTTGTTAGCCAGAGGTGCCTGGTGGCTCGGTTGGTTAAGCATCTGACTTCGGCTCAGGTCATGATCTCGCGGCCCTTGGGTTCGAGCCCGTGCCAGATTTTGTGCTGACAGTCAGAGCCTAGAGCCTGCTTCAGATTCTGTGTCTCCCTCTCTCTCGCCCCTCCCCTGCTTGCGTTGTGTTTGTCTCTCTTGCTCTCAAAAATAAATAAACATTTTAAAAAATTTTCTTAAAGGTTGTTAGCGGGCTTTTAAAGATACTACAGATACACTAAATGGTATATTACTATTTAACTGGATATTCGGTTAAGCTCACCCTCCTCCACCATGACCTTAAACAAAATTAAACGATTACACAGCAATAACTTGCTGTCCTCCCTCTACTATGTACCAATCAGGAAGGGTCAAAAAATGTCTGTGGTCAAAAGTGGGTTTGAAAGAGGGAGAAAGGTCGCAGCTGCATCCATTCTTAGAAGGCTCACAATGGCCACAGGGAGAAGGGGCCAAGCCGGACAGAGAGCCCTGCTACTCACTGACCCTTGCTCACAGAGTTCTGGAAAAGACACGGGGGATGTCAATCAGGAGGTCTGGACCTGCCTTCAGCCGACAACAACATTATATCACTTCTTGAATTCTTCCTCCGAGCTTAAAGCCCCACTTGGCTCCTCTCTGTCTCACACCTGACTCTAAGACACTGGAACAGCCTACCTGTACTATCTTCAAAATCTATCAGATTCCAATCAGCTCACCACCTCCCCAACCACCATCTGTTACCTAAATTATTGTGGCAGTCACCTAACTCTACTTTCTGACTCTACTTTGCCCTACAGCCTATTGTCTACACAGCAGCCACAGTGATTCCTTCGGAATATAGATCAGGCGCATCCCCAGCACCTAAGTCTCTGAAGTACCTTCCTGTCTCAGAGCAAAAACCTCTTCAGAATAGAATTAAAAATCCTCAGGGTGATGCACCAAGCCCTGATTTAGTCTCTGACTTGGTCTCTGACCTCATTTTGTACCACTGAAGAAGTTTCTCAATAGGGCAATATCATGAACACACCAAGCACATTCCTGCCACAGGACATTTGCACCTGATACATCCTCAGCAAGAATGCTCTGATTCTGATGGCCATGCAGCTCACTCTCTCACTTCTCATTATCTTTCTGCTTACATGCCATCTCCTTGGACAGGCCATCTTCCCTGACCACCAGTAACAGCACATCTAGTTACTCTCTGTCCCCTTAAAAAGCCTGTTTTGTTGACCTCCACTGCATTTGTCACCAATCTGGTATTACACTGAATTTGTTTAAAATGCATGTTCCATGAATGCAAGAACTTTGTGTTGGGCATTTTTATATCCTGAACACCTAGAACTCTGCACAGTACATGGGTGATGGTCAGTAATTCTTTCAAGTGAATGAATAACGGTTTTGATTTTATTTCCTCCATTGGCTAAAGAAAGATGATAATTCATCTGCCTCTTGAAGTTCAATGCTTCAGTGAGACAAAGATGTGGAAGCATTTTGGAAAGAGTAAACTACAGTACTCTAAGTGGAAGGTACCATTCACTTCTTTTTGCCCACTTGCCTTGGAACAAAGCAGAGTCAACAATAACTCCAGCAGCTCTACTTCCTATAACCAAGATGCAAGGTGCGTAGATGTGCAAGAAAACCCAGCTGACAACACATTGTGGTCACTGCAATCCCTCGCATTAAAACTTTTTCCGTGGAGAAAAGAAGATCAGGGTGAACGTCGGATAGAAAAATGTAAGGTACTGATGGTCACAGAGAAGGTCAAGCAGGCCTGCTGCAATCTGCAAATTCCACACTGGGGAACTTGACGGTGAATCAACGCCAGAGAAAAAAAAGGGGGCACATTCACTGGAGCAAATGCGCTAGCCCTGATCCCGCTGCAGGGCTGAGGGCCCGCTGTGGTTTCCAGAACTCAGTGGCATGGAGGAGCTAGTTGCTATGGCTTAAGATTCCAGCACATCAAAAGGCTTCTGAATGCTGGCACGGCTGACTTCTGTAACTCGGGCTTTTGAAAGCCACACCACTCTTTCGGTAATCTGTCCTATTTTGCTTCATTTTGTACCACTGCTCCCAGAGGAGTGCTAGCAATTAGGAGGGAGAGGTAAAAGGGCGGCAGGTGGGGGGGGGTTGGAGCACGGTAAGAGGAGGGAGGGGGCAGGTGAGGGACCTCACAACTGGAGTGAGGCCGGAGGGACGGGAGGACAGTGTTTCCACAGTCACTCCCAGGATGAAAATAAAAGCCCCAGAAATAAGTCCACGGAGCGGTGATGGGGTGGAGTTGAGGCAGCAAGAACAGGGCTCCAGGTGTTAGGAAGTGATGTGGTGAGAAGGAAAGCTTCAGGAACCTGACCAAACACCCCAAAGAGGACAGAGGAAAGAAAGCACCACTGGTCCCTGCAGCCTGCCTCCCGTGCCAAATGCCATAGTCCCCTGAAAAAGTCCTTCCCGGGGGCGCCTGGCCGGCTCTGTCAGGACTGCATGCGACTCTTGATCTTGGGGTCATGAGTTCGAGCCCCACGTTGGGTGCAGAGATTACTAAAACTAAATAGACTTTTTTCTTTAAAAAGCCACTGTCTGCTGAGCTAGTGACATTGAAAAAAAAATTCCTTGGGGCACCTGGGTGTCTCAGTCAGTTATGCATCTGACTCTTGGTGACGGCTCAGGTCATGATCTCACAGTTGGTGAGTTCGAGCCTCATGTTGGGCTCTGTGCTGTGGAAAACACATTAAAAAAATTCCTTTCCACAGTCGGGGATGACCTTCAGTCAGTCCTTGGTTGCACAGGGAGGAGGGCGGGTAGAAAGGTGAAATTCACAACCATAGGCTCTATGTTAGGTTACATCTCATTCCCAGTGACTTTCCCCAAACAGCCAGTCCTTTCACAGATCCCCTTTTTCTTTTTTAGAGAGAGAAAGAGAGAGAGATAGAATTTCAAGTAGGCTCCACGCCAATGCGGGCTCTATCCCACAACCCTGGGATCATGACTTCAGCCAAAATCAAGCCAGATGCTCAACCTACTGAGCCACCCAGGTGCCCCCATAGATCCCTTTTTTGTGCACCTAGGGTCGAATATTCCTGGAAAGGAGAGAATGTTTTGTTTAAATAAGAATACATTGAAAACAGATTGTGGGCCAAATAGTCTGCCAAGTAGGGTACATGCATCATCTCACCCACTCTTCCTGATGCCCACATGCAGCAGTCACTGTTACCACACACACATCACATCTGGGGAAGCAGACTCTCAAAGACAGAAGAAACCTGCTCAAGGTCACGTGACTGATAAGGACACAACTGGGACCTGACTCCAAACCCAAGCAGTCTCATCACACCATGGTGCCCAAGGTAGTTACAGGAGAGATTCTGGGGACACAGATGGCACCAGAGGTGACCCAGGTTCTGCAGTCTTGATGGACACAACGCAAGAGCCCTAGAGTTCTCTCACTCAGACCAGAAGAAGCCAGCCCTCAGGTGGGGACAGGAGAGTCCGACCCCAGGACCCCAAACCTCACAGCCAGACCCGGATGGAAGAGAGAGACAGAGAGTGACAAGAAGCCTGGGCATCCTATTCAGCTCAAGCATGTTGACGTTTCCCCAGAATAAAGGAACACAAGGGAAAATAACCCACAATAGGCAGAATTACATCCAATGGGCCAAAGGCTCTTGGGGAAATGTAAAAGATGAAGGAATCATTTAATGACTAGCGAATGTGCCTTCCCCCATCCAACAAGCTCATCTGCCTCAGGGAATGAGCTGACAGGTCAGGTGCTGGCTCTGTCCTCCACCTGACTCCCTCAGGGAACATACACACTATATATGCTTTCAGTGCCTGGGTCACAAAGCAACCACAGGGCTAGAAGAGCTCCCAGATACAACCTTTTTTGGGTGGAAAAAGAGGAAGGACCACAGGAAGCAAAAAAGGGCATTCAGTCATCAGCAAGTCTTGAGACCCAAAGAGCTTCTGAGCTTCTCAACCCGTCACAAACCCCCCCAGGTCTGATGTCATCGGCTACAGGTAAGAGCTTGTAAATGCCGCAAAACCCAAAGCAATCTTAGTAAGAAAAAAGGACCAACCTGTATTGTGTATCTGGAACTTGCTAAGAAAGTAGATCTCTTTTTTCTTTTAATTTTTAAAAATATTTTTTAATGTTTATTTATTTTTGAGAGAGAGAGAGAGCAGAGCACGAGCAGGGGAGGGGCAGAGAAAGAGAGGGAGACACAGAATCGGAAGCAAGCTCCAGGCTCTGAGCTGTCAGCACAGAGCCCGAAGTGGGGCTCAAACCCACAAACCGTGAAATCATGACCTGAGCTGAAGTTGGACGCTCAAGCAATGGAGCCACCCAGGTGCCCCAAAAGTGGACCTTAAAAGTTCTCATCACAAGCGGGGCGCCTGGGTGGCTCCATAAGTTAAGCATCCAACTTCGGCTCAGGTCATGATCTCGCAGTTCGTGGGTTTGAGCCCGGCATCGGGTTCTGTGCTGACAGCCTCAAGCCTGCTTGGGATTCTCTCTCTCTCTCCCTCTCTCTCTCTCTGCCCCTCCCCTACTGTCTCTCTCTCAAAATAAATAAATTCATAAAAAGAACAAACCTTTAAAAAGCGTCTATTTATAAAACACTATATGGAGTGACACCGTTTGTATGCACATACATATATTAAAATGTACACACATACACCCACTTTTCCAAAGACTGAATGGGTGTATACAACAAACTAGTCAGCTGGGATGACAGGATTATGGATAATTTCTATTTCCTTAGTTTTGGTTATCTCTATTTTATGATATTTTATTGTTCCCAATATATTTTATTTCTAATAAAAATACATTTTTTAAAACAAAAACATTAAGTGGACCACAAATGCACCCAATTGCACCAAACTTTCACTTTATTTCTCAAAGCTAAATACTCTCAGATGACTAGAAACATAGTTGGAATGCCTCTTTCCCATCTGATAAAAAGATTACTCACCGTAGTCCAATTTATGTTAACTCTGCCACTAAAAAAAAAGAAAGAAAGAAAGAAAATGTAGCTTCTGTTTCTTGGTGAAAATCACAGTATTACCTCAACTCCAGCTGGATGATGGAAAAACAACATTTAGGATTGAAAGGCCATCTTCATTTACATGCTGAGTTTTGGAGGAATATTGTAGGTGAAAAAAAAATTAAATACAACTAAAAATGATTTTCAGAACAGATTCTGAGTTCCCACAATTGGCCTCATTTTGGTCTGGGAACACTGCTGAGGCCTGTCAACAGGGCCCTGGGGCCTGCGTGCCACCCCCCAGTCCTTGCTTCCTTCCTCTCACCCTACTTTCCCTTTTTCACTCTCCTGCCTATTTGTCAAATTCAAGTTTAAACAACCGCTGGACCTCCAGATCTGACGGTCAACATACTCTTGTCAGGCCTACCATGGCTAAAGCATTAGCCCATAAACTGACCCGGATGAATCCCAGCCAGTGAACTGTGAACAATGAGACAGTGAAATAGGGATGCAGTAATACCAGGTTTGCGTTTCCTCTGGATCATTCTCACCAGCTGGACCTTAAGCATGATGAGTAAGGTGTATAGTGACCACCCATGCCGGTACGCCCAACACGGAGGGATTTCCCAGAACGCAGCCTTTTAGTGCTAAAACCAGGATGGTCCCAGGCAAACTAGGGTGAGCTGGTCACCTAAGGCCTTAGGCTATCAACTTCAGTAAAATCTCAGGATCCAGAAGATGCCCGGATTGGAGAGCACATGTGGACACAAGCGCAGGCATGCACACACGCAGACTCACACACAGAATCACACACACACACACACACACACACACACACACACACACACACCCCCCTACACGTGTACCTGGTCACACCTGGTCGCTTTCTTTCCCTGATTTTCTTTTCCAGCCAATTCTTACAATTCACCTTGTCATCACGAGTGAGCTTTCTCCCTCTGAGTACTCATGTGCTCACAACTTGCCCTGGCTGGACAGGGGATATCCCTCTCTGAAACATGAAAGGAGCATCTTGCCAATTTCATGCGTTCCTGTTTTTACACAATGCAATCATCAGCTCATTAAAGGCCCTCCTTTCCCCCAGAGAGGGATGGCCTTTTCCGGTTTTGATATTATCAACATGTCGACAAATGACCTCTGCCCCAGGTTGTAGGACCTCTGACCTGGCAGTCCTATGTGACATGGTCCCAAAGACCATGAGGAGCTGTATCCCCTGTTCACTTAGCAAACAAAGGGCATGGAGCCAGGCTCCAGAAGCCCAAGCCCAGAATGGGGCTTCCTCATTCGAGAAGAGTCAGTACTCTTGGCTCTGTGACCTTGATCAAGCCAGCTACAAGCTTTGCCCTTTGGCGGCTGCTATATGATTAGTGTTTTATTGCAGATAGTGCTTGCCTACGGAAAAAGGAAATCTTTGAAAGCACCAGGCCACAATAAAGCCCTCGCTCCCATTGTGTATGTTGACAAAACGCAAGTTATACAAAGATGTTGGTTATTGCCTACAGCTGCTAGCAAGTTTGGGGGGGAAAAAACTCCCCAAATCAGAGTTAGAAGTGCTGAAATATCCCACAAGGGGTGGTAATAAGTTAAATAATATGATTCAACAAGGACTATTCAAAATCCCAGAATCTCTTCTTTTTTTTCCCAAATCCCCTTCAGCAGAATAGAAATTGTCCCAAAAGTATAAAACAAATACAGCGTTGCCACTCTTGTCCTACAAAAAAGAGAAATGCTTAGCAATGTTTTTATACCTCTATGGCAGTGAGATTAGGAAATCTGGGAAGCTGACCTAGCTCTAACTTGTTCCTATTTGCCTATTTTTGATCTATTGCAATTCTCTGTGTCTTGTAAATTCTGAGAAAAATCAGCAGAACCAAACAGTCTAAGCCATGGATTTAGTCCGTTTTATGCTTTTTAAAAATTTTTTGAGGAAACAGTCCAATTACAAATGTGCTAAAAAAACAATGTGCGGGCATGGAGACATGAGCTAAATTTACTCACCTGTTGGGTCCCTAACGTGATTACCCATAACAGATGGGGACCAGCTGGCTGAGCAATGTCAGGCAAAGGGCCTGACACTCAGGACTTCCACTTACTCACTTTGCTACATGAGGTGGCTGTCCAGGATGATTCCCAAAGCCCCTTCATTCCAACGCTATGTTTCTATCATTACAGGAGGTGTCTGGGATCATCTAGTATTCCACATGAGATTCAGCTAATCCTCAGCTGATGGGAACTTGATAAAAACTTTAAGTAAAACTTCTAAAAGCACCTATAATTCAGCTTTAAAACATGAGACAGCTTTCTGCTTTGCTAAAACATACAATGATCGAAGCTCATACAGAATACCCACATTAGCATTCACTAAGAAAGGTAAGACAGAAACAAGGTCATTTCGTTGAAAGAACCCCAAAAATCACAAGACCAGAGCACATGCTTAGCTCCCTCACCAAAATGAAAAAATGCAAGAATCAAATGAGCTCACTGACACATGAAAAACCACCTTGCAAGTGGTAAAGTTCAAAGACCAGACTTTTTTTTTTTTTTTTGTAATTTGACGGAATACTTGGTTGGCCAAGGACCTGCCTAAAAGTTGGTTTCTTCAAGTGAAAATGATGCTGGGGATGTGAGGGACCCAAGGCTTGCTTCTGTTTTTGAGTTTATTTGTCTCTTTACTCTAAGGATGGCTCCAGAATGCTAGACCTGCCTGGTGAACTGAAGGA
Source organism: Puma concolor (assembly GCF_028749965.1). Taxonomy (NCBI): domain Eukaryota; kingdom Metazoa; phylum Chordata; class Mammalia; order Carnivora; family Felidae; genus Puma; species Puma concolor. The sequence continues at coordinate 21,101,962 of NC_141671.1, forward strand.
TCTGATCTTAGTAACTGAAGCATCACCATAACCAAAAGACCAATCAGCTAATAACTGGTGTCAGGCACAGTAGAGCAATAATTTATTGCGTCTATAGCATTCTGTAGTATTTTCCCCTAATGTCATGGTGGATTTTCTGTTTTTAACCTAATATATAACCTCCCTAAGGAAACCTGGCATTAACAGAAAAAAGTAAAACCAGAATCCACCACAACCAAAACAAACTACATACTCTGCTGTGCTAATGTGCTCTAATCAAGTTGAACTAGTCCTCAGTTTAATTAGTCAGTCTAAAATAAGGGTCAGCAAGGACAGAAAATGTAATTATGGATAAGACTTTGAGAGACATTCTACTGGGAGGGATTCTTTCAAATATTGTTTCAACGTCACCTCCCCCTCCAGAGTTACCATGGTGAAATATATTGACGTTTTCCTAATTATGAATTTTACTTTAGGTCAGAAACCAAAACCGTATCTGCAAAAAAATGCATAGGTTTTGTGGTCAGATTTATGTTTAAATTCAGCTATCTCACCTAGCAATTCATGTGACCTTTGAGAGCTATTTGACCTCTGAGCCACTTGCTTACTTTTAAAATGGGGAGAGCATCATTCTGTGACTTGAGAGGATGAAAAGGGCCCAGGCATTACCTAAATGTCAATGCCAAGGTCTGTACCCACCTCCTCTAATTTGTCTCTTTTCCCACCATTCCCTCTTCCTTTTCTAAAAGATTCATCAGGAAAACATACACACAAGTCTCTCTAGCAGTTTTCCATCTTACTAATGGATGGCTTCGCAACCCAGCGGGTAGGACTTCCTTAAGGCCTCACTGTCGGAAATGTCCTAACATAGAAGCACAACCCCACCCCGAAGCGTCACAAAGTCAGCCTGTAACCATTTTGCCAGCAAGCACAGCTTAAACCATATCAATACAGAAATGATTAGTAAAATTCGCCTGCCAACCATTTGGTTTCCAGCCAGAACTACTATTTCTATGCTATGTTCTATTTCCTCTTGTTCTATTTTTGGATAAATAAGTTGTATTAGGAAGTCCAGCAACTGGAAACAAAGGAAAAATGTTAATACTAAGCATATCTTTGCTGTTAAATGCTTATTATTGTAGTCGGAATGAACCAAGCCATTTTCCTCCATTCTGAAAGACCTTATTGTAGTGTGTATTCTCTATTTTTAAAAATTTAGTATTAATTTGTGATTCAATTTATAATTCTATGATCATTTTAACCTTTAAAATGTTTCATTCTAAATGTAATTTCAACCAAGACTATAGCATTATTATTGCCACCATTAATTCTTAGCAAAATAATAAGTGCTATTATTTATTGAACCCTTATTATGTACCAAGCAGTGCTAGGTCTACAAACACCTAGTCTGGTTTTTGCAACTCTTAATATTAACTTACTGATGAGAAATTTGCCCTAATTCCTAAAGCTTATCAGTGTCAGAGCCAGGATTCCAGTCCAGATTTTTTTTTTTTTTTTTTTTTTTTTTGAGAAAGAGAGTGAGCAAGCATGTGGGAGGGCCAGAGAAAGAGAATCCCAAGCAGAATCCTCACTGTTAGTGCAGAGCCTGACGCAACTTTGAGATCATGACCTGAGCTGAAATCAAGAGCTGGATGCTTAACCGACTGAGCCACCCGGGTGCTCTCCAGTCCAGATATTTTTATTGCAAAGTCTGTGCTCTTAACCACACTGCTATCCTGCGTTCATAGAGGTAGGCGCCACACATCCAAAATTATTTCCACATTCATCAGTTCATCAATGTTTTGGTCCCACAGCACTTGGTGGAGGTCTGAAATGCAAGTCTTCCAGGAAGCACTTTGAGTAAAGGCTCTAATTGCTCGGTGAGACTGATCCCTTGATTATATCCTAGGAGTTCTTATGTTTACCAGGAGAGAAGGGACCCCAGAAAGGGGAGAACAGTCTTACAATTGGTGACTTGGGAGCCTGGCATCACATAATTTGAATGGTAAAAAAAAACAAAACAAAACATGAAATGAGCTCATTTTATACCTCAAACAGGTTAACAAAGGCACATTAGTTACCACCAAATGAGATAACTAAGGCACTAAGAGATCAAGATATTTGCCTTAGAGACAACAGACTTTCAGACTACATTTCTCCTCCTGATGGTCTGAACAAAGAAACAGATACAAAGAGAGAAAGACAAGATGGAGAGACTCCCTATGTTTGCTAGTGAAAGATTCAGGGGTGGTATAAAAGGATTAAGAGGATGTGTGCACTTTATGCAAAAGAATTAAACATTCCTGAAATAAAACGAAAGAACAACAGAAGCTGGTGAACAAAAGAAAGACGAAATGGGGAATATGATAAGTACCATCTTAAGGATCAAGAAAAGTCCAGAGTTTTTGGCATGGGCTATGGTAGGCAAATCCAAAAATGGATCCTTGACACTATCTGCCCTGAGTCCTAGGACTGTAAAATGATGAGATACCATGCCCTAATTATGTCATATGACCTGGCAAGATGTAATTAAGGTTACTAACCAGTTGACTTTGAGTTAATCAAGGGGAGATTATCAGTGAGAGCCTCATGTAATCCTAGAAGCCCTTTAAAAGCAGTTTTCTCCAGGGGTGCCTGGGTGGCTCAGTTGGTTAGGCATCCAACTGCGGCTCAGGTCATGATCTCGCAGTACGTGAGTTCAAACCCCATGTCAGGCTCTGCGCTGACAGCTCAGAGCCTGCAGCCTGCTTCAGATTCTGTGTCTCCCTCTCTCTCTGCCCCTCCCCTGCTCCCACTCTGTCTCTCAAAAAAAATTTAAAAAAATTTTTAAAAAGCAGTCTTCTTCAGCTGGTGGCAGAAGTGGAAATCAGAGATTCCAGGCATGATGTGCCACCATGGGCCTTGAAGGTGGAGGGGACCACCTGTTGAGGAATGGGGATGGCTTCTAGAATCCCAGGGCAGCCCTGGCTGGAAGCCAGCAAGAAAATGGGGACCTCAGTCCTACAACCACAAGGAAATGAATTCTTTCAAAACTGTGTATAAACTTCAAGGTAGATACTTCTCCAGCTTTCAGGTAAGAGGCCAGCTTGGCCAGTATCTGGATTTCAGCCTTGTGAGGCCCCAAGAGGAGTACCCAGCCATGCCCCCCAGATTTCTGATCTATACAACAGTGAGCTAACAAATGGAGATTGTCTTGAGGCCCTAAGTTTGTGATAATTTGTTATGTAGCAGAAGAAAACTAATACACTGGCTGACTTAGATTCAAATCTTAGCTCTGTCATCAGTTTCGTCAAGTTACTTAATTTCTGTGTGTCCCCATCTGTAAATAGAAATAATTACACGCAGCCCGGAAAGCTGGTGGGAGGACTTAAATAGCTGCGCTTGGCCTGGCACGTAGAAGCTGACACCTGTTACCTGTGAGGAAGAATCCGAATAGCTGGAGTCCCTCAAACTGGCCACCAGGTGGTGCCACTAAACAAGAACAGCTGGGTTTTCACTCAAGCGCCCACCACCCCCACCCCCCCCCCCCCCGGAGAATGGGGAGGGGTAGTAACGGGAGGGGGGGAGGTGTCATCATACAGCTAGCTACTTACATATACAACTTTTCACAACTCAGGTGTACAAAACCAAGAGAATTCCAGAGACAGACTGTAGAGGGATGCTATGGAATATCTGTACAAGCGTTAAAAAGCGTTTTACTAAGGATTTACTTAAAACCTATGTCATTTCATGTTTTTATAAAGTTTATTTTATTTATTTGGGGAGAGCGGGGAGGGGAAAAGAGAGAAGGAGAGAGACGATCCCAAGCAGTCTCCGCGAAATCAGCACAGAGCCTGATGCAGGGCTAAATCTCACCAACTGTGAAATCATGACCCCAGTCGAAATCAAGAGTTGGACGTTTAACCAACTGAGCCACCCAGGCGCCCCAAAACCTACGTCATTTTTTAAAGAGTATTTGAGGAAAAAAAAATAAAAATAAATAAACGTATTTGAGGTGGTTTACAAAATAAAGCCCTATATCAAGTTAAAAATTAATAAGTGATTGGGACAGCTGGGTATCCCAGTCAGTTGAGCACCCACCTCTTGATTTCAGCTCAGGTCATGATCTCACGTTCGTGAGACTGAGCCCCGTGTAGGGCTAGAGGCTGATAGGCGCTGAGAGTTCAGAGCCTTCTTGGGACTCTCTCTCCCCCTCCCTCTCTGCCCCTCCCCCTCAAAAATAAACTTAAAAAAATTAATAAATAAGAAAACAGGGAAAGAGAAAAGAAAACCAGAGGTGTATAAACTATGTGACATTAAGATCTTTCCCCATGCTAAGGATGGTGTTCAACCCTCCCGGCAATCACTGAAAACAAGGAGACATGGCCAGGGACCCAATCCACTGAGAGCAGCTGCTCAGAAAAATGCACAGACCAGAGGTGGGGGGGGGGGGGGGGGGGAGGGCGTTCCTCATGTGGGTCCACAGAAGCAGGCCAGTTCACCATACTCTGAAAGGGTGCTCGAAAGTACACCACAGATATTCACAATTCTTTCTCGATCTCTTTTCGTGCCTTCTGCACATTTTAACATCAATTTCAGTATTTTACTTCATGATTTGCATGGGTTCCTTATACAAGACTAGCTTTTTGTCGGATTTGATGTCTATCTAAAGGGCTAATACCACAAATGTATTGTTTATATTTTGACATAAGTGAGATTTTGAAAGTTTATCTCGTCTGTTCTGTAGGTATATATTTCCCAATACGTATGTGTAAGTAATATGTATAGGAGTACAAATACATTATACAATCTCATATTACTTTACAGCTGGAACAAGCATTTCTCCATCCAGAGAAAAGCTAAATAGTCACCTTTATTTCCATCCAGTTTAATTTTGTAATGGTTTAATTTTGGAGATCTCCCTGTCGCCCAAAGACTACTGAATTTCAAAACGTGTCTGAGGTTCAGGCCAGTGTTCGAAAGTACTGGAATGGGTAGTGTTCTTCAAGCAAATAAAAGGAAAATTTTTCTAAGACTGAAAGTTTCAAGTAGATCCTTGTTATCTGGAATGAATTCACTATCAGTCCCGAGAAGAAGCAAACAGATTCACCTCTTATTTCCTTTCCTTAACACCCTTCCATTTTCTCAATCCAATTATAACACAGTTCTATCAAAGTATAGAAGATGTACCCTTGATCTAACTCAACCCTAACCCAAAACAACCAAATCTATGTTGAATTTGGAATCTCAGTCCTGGCTTGCAACCCCCACCCTGTTTTCTCCGTTTGAACACCTGCCTGTGTTGACATAAAGCTCTGAGCAGAGAGGCACCACCCTGTTCTCTTATAACCATCTCAGAGCAGGAATTTCATATCTATGGGCTTTTTTTTCTTTTAGTTAAGGAACCTAATTTGAAGACAAAAACATGAAGTGTTTTCATCATCAGAGGCTTCTACTGCCCCAAAAGAAAATTCGGTGCTTCCATTACAGAAGTTACCTGGAGAGAGAGTTCTCACCACTGCCAGAGTTTAACTGGAAAAGTTGAGCCAAGGGAAAAGAGAACCCATTTGAAGAAAGGAGGGATAGATGTTCGGGAGACAATGATGAGGCCTGGAACCAATTAGGTCAAATTATACCCTGTATTACATGCGCAAAATGCCTCCTGTTACAGTCAAATGCAAGAGCAGAAAAGAATACTACCCTGAACTTAGACCCTATTTCTGAACGCCGAGTGCTTTATAAACAAAGTTTCCTTAATCAAGCTGTTTCGATTAGAGCGGGTCAGAAACTGCCAGCTGAGAAGGCTTTTCTCTAGGGCATATACATTGGCCCTAACAGGGGGCCCATCCCCATGGCAACTAGTTACCAGGCCAACGATTATCCCTACAAATCAGACCTTCCTCCCAAATATTCTTTTCCATCTTCTCCTCCACCATTGATTTCTTCCTCCCGTCATTTTACCCATCAAGCAAGTGTGTCTTACCCCACAACCCACCAGATACCCCCAGTCTTCGCCCCTGATGACCTCCACGCCCCTCTGACTCTTGCTGCTGGGACTGGCCCCATTCACGCTTCCAGAAGAGCCAGGAACACTGAGCATGTTAGAGGGGATGTCCCGGGCTTCTGGGGACAGGATCCGCTGGGGTGAAGTGTAGATCTGTTCACTCAGAAATCATAGTTACAGTAACTGAGGCCTAAGAAGGTGTCAAGAGCCTGGATACGGTGACAAGCGGGGGCCTTCTTGAGAAGACCGCACTCCTGTTTACATGCTGACCTTTGACCCCATTTAGCATGCACACCTCATTTACTAAACAGGGCTCTAGTCCCGAATTGGGAGCTGTACGGAGGTAACAGCACACTTTCCAGGCCCTGGACCGTGGCATTTTCCAGTCAAGGGAAAAGCAGCATCGGGGGGCCTCTGTCAGACTCTGGGGTTTCAAAGTATGGCTGTGGCTGGGTCAGAACTCCAGCGCGAGTCGTCGGCTCCACACCGTTGCTGTCCCCATGGGAACACAGGGCAAGCACGCTTCATCTCAAACCCCCTGCCCCCAGAGCTTCAGAGCTGGCTTAGGTGACAGCAAAGCCTCTCTCCTACACCCTGAGAATTCCCTTTTCTCGAGAATGAATGTATTTTAACGCCTTATAAACACTTCTGGTAAAATACAAGCGCAACCATTACGTATAATCCCTCAGAAAACAACCTTAATGGATCCTCTGGTTAATTTTCACACTTCGTAAGCTTCCACTTTGTAATATTCGAGGAAGAAAGATCTAAGACAAATACAAGACTGCGTGTGAGCTCCTCAGGGACAGGGACTTTTGATTTCTTCTATTTAGTCACGGAATCTGGCACAGGGGCTAGAGCCAAGTCAGAGCCTCAGCAAGAGTTTGGTGCTCATAAGGGTATCCACCCTGAGGGAAGCAACATGGCCCCTGTGCTTGGCTATTCCCCCAGCTGCCTCTGTAGTCTTGGGACAGCCACTAGGCTAAGCTCAGTGTGCTCATCTATAATTTAGGATACTGAGCTGGATGTTCTCGAACATCCCTTGGAGCTTTAAGATTCTTATGATGCAGGGCGCCTGGGTGGCTCAGTCAGTTAAGCATCCAACTTCAGCTCAGGTCATAACCTTGCAGTTTGTGAGTTCAAGCCCCGAGTCCGGTTCTGTGCTGACAGCTCAGAGCCTAGAGCCTGGCTTTGGATTCTGTGTCTACCTCTCTCTCTGTCCCTCAGCTGCTCACACTCTGTCTCCTCTCTCTCTCCAAAAAATAAATAAACGCTTAAAAAATATATTAAAAAAAAAAGATTCTATGGTGCTATGTAGCTGTGCTTTTAAATTTTGAGGATCACACAACTTGAATGGAACCATTTTGCTATTTATGGATAAGGTGAACAACCTGGCATACAAGAAATGTTTAATTCACATTCTTCGGTGAGCCAAATAAATGTGTTTTTTTTTTTTTTCTATCAGTACATACAATTAACCAAGAAAGTTAGACCCAACTTTGGGAATTTGTAGAGCAGGAAATGTAAACATATTTGTATACATATATTTTTAAATGGCTTAAATACCTTGGGCTAACAACATCTAGCTGTGTACATAATCAAGTGGCCAACAAATATATGACTAACTGATCTCACCATGGAGGAGATTTTGGAGAACTAATACAATATATTTTCATGATCAGATTCCATTTCCTTTGATTTTGCTGTCTTTGATAATGTTTTATTCCCTAGAAACTTCCTAAGCATTCAACCCAATTAGGCTAGTTTAGACACACGGGCTTTTTCTCAAGCTGAGTGTGGTATAAATTCAAACACAATCACACACTGTTCACCCATTGGGCTATAAACCCTAAAAAACAACAAATAGCATTTGCAGTAATAACTGTGTCAGTCTATCTTACAGAGTCTGAAGATTTCCACTGAATGGTGGCGGGTGGAATGTGGTCACTGGTCGGGAGTATCTCCTGGATTAAATGTTTTCTGGCATTTCTCAGAGGAGAGCAGTTAGTCTGCATTTAATTTTTAAACCACATTTCATCCCCTTCCGCCTCTACACAGCCACACACAGAAGAAAAAAAAAAAAAAAAAAAAAAACAAGCCTGTTGCTCATGCTACGCATTCTTTTTCCAATTCTTCTGGGCCGTTCTTCCATTTCTGTTTAGAACAGCTAATCTTCCACAAACCTGGACTGAGTGCAAAGAGGCACATTTTGCACATCCCTAATCACACAAACATAAATAAGGTTTGGACACCATTAACCCCTTGAACAACAGCTTTTTCCTGACCCAGGAAAGGTTCAGGAAACATATGATATCTCTTTCCCCGCTCATTCCAATGAGTTTAATACAGGTTGCAAAAAGCTACCAGAGAGTTCCATTTAAATAAATGCAAGCCAAAAGTTTACAGGATCTACGGATGAATGTTTAAGCCATAGCTTTTAAATCTTTATCAACACAGCCATTTTAAGCAGAGTATATTTCTGTGCTGTACATCCATTAGAACAAACAGGGCCCCTGCCGAAGCCTTTTATTTAAAAAAAAAAAAAAAATCTATTTATGGCCACAAGTTCTCAGGAGTCTCAAGACCCAGGAGTGCTAATGCGAAGTGGATGCTTGTGATCACAGTAGGTGAATATGTGCCTGCCTTGCTCTTTCAAGAGAAATAAAATTTGACACGTTCAGTGTCTTTTGGAAAGGAAGAGGAAAGCTGTTTCAGGAACCATCTACATCTTCTTTAGTCCTCCCATGTCCTAAGAATAAATGTGAAATTTAAAATTGATAATTCAGAACATGCAGTCTTGAAAAGTGAACTGGGGCCCAGAAATCCCAGGCAATTGGTTTTGATAAGACTGCAGTGTGCTTCCGCCCACCACAGGGGGCACTGTGCCGTTTTTGGTCAATGAAGTGTGCATGATTAGCAGGTCTATTTGCAAAAAGCTTCTCCATTCATCAGTGAACGTTCAGACTTTATAGAAGTTTGTCTTCTACCCACCAAAAGCACAAGCTGACTTTAATTATAATTGCAATTCTTTATATGTGTATTTATTTTCTTCCACTTTAACATTTAAAGACTTTAGGTTAGGGGCACCTGGGTGACTCAGTTGGTTAAGGGCCTGATCTTGATCTCAGCTCAGGTCATCATCTCACAGTTCGTGAGACTGAGCCCCACGCTGGGCTCTGTGATGACAGCAGCATGGAGTCTGCTGGGGATTCTCTCTATTTCTCCCTCTCTGTCTGTCTCTCTCTGTCTCTCTTTCTCTGCCCCTCCCCTGCTTGCTCACATGCTCCCTCTCGCTCTCAAAAACTTAAAAATCAAAAAAAAAAATTGTTCTTCTGAAAAATGAAAAGCTCTCAAACCAAATATTGACATTGGTTTCCCCAGTCATAATGAAATATGTGCTCACTGATTCACATAGGTTACTGACACATAAAAGAACTAGGATCCTTCACAAGGATGAGGTGGAGTATGGCTGCATCCCATTGTTGTCTTCAAGATGCACTTGAAGTGTGATGGAAGACACAGTCTGCCCTTCCCAGGATGGTCTGAGTTGTCCTCTCTCCTTTATGACTGCCTCTCCCCAACTTCCTATACAGCAAGGGTTCCCAAACCTTGCACACATCAGAACTATCTGGAAGGTCAATTAAAACAAATTGCTGGGCCCACCCCTGGAACTTCTGACTTAGTAGGTCTGGGGTGCGGTCCAAATGTGCACGCCTAACAATTCCCAGGAGAGGCTGATGCAGCTGATCTTTGGACCACACTTGGAGAACCACTTCTATATATGTCAAAGGTGGGGAGAGGGGACAGGAGATACAAGATTCCTGCAGGGTACTATTCTCTCCCCCAACTACAATCATAAGGAGAGAGTTATCTATGAGGATGACCCAGTGTTTCCTACTTATAGGAGTGAATGTTTAACTGACAAACGGAAGCAAAATACGTTGGGATAGGATATTTACAGAGCTGGTAACTAGTGACACAGATGACAGAGAGATCATGGAATCCTCTTGTCAGGAAGTTAGGATTAGGGGTGACCCTTAATTCAATGGTCTTATTTAAAATGAAGATGGGGGTGTTAACCAATCCATTCCTGTCCTATGACAGGTGAAGTATTTCCTTTCCTACCCAGCTACCCTAGATTAACCCAGTCTCTTGAGAAAGCATGAAACTTTTATTCTAAGCTATATTTTTTCTTTTAAAAACTTAGTAATCCAAGCACAGTTTAAGAAGATGGACTCTTAAGTGGAAAATATTAATTTCATTAGGATGTAAAGTCTTTAGAGTTGTCTAACATGAAGAAAGAACAAGATAACTAAGGGAAAGACCACACTGAAAATTCTTTAGACTACTTTGATATATTCCCTTTATTTAAATCTTTCCTCCTTACTTGTCAGGACCAGAAGTATGTGTTCCTTAGAAGCAGAGAAAATATCAAGAGCCAATGAAATTCATTTGTACAACCACAAAAGCCACACATTTCCAAGTCAAAACTCTGGAGAGGGAAAGGAAACAAGGTACAATTTACACATGAGAAAAGCCACATAAGTTTTCACAGTGAGAATGTGAAGGATTATAGAGATATTTGGACAAAAGGAAATTAGCTGATTAGCTGTCCTAGAAATGGGTCATAGGGACTGTAACCTACAGACTGCCTATTCATGCTAAGAAGGGATCACTAGAATAGAAGTCGATTTCATCGACCTGGGCTGGATAACAACATATGTATCATTCTTATTTGAAGATCCGGGTCCCCCATGTGAGAAGGGGAGGGGGAGGTCATTGGGGTCCTGGAAATCCAGAGAACAGCACATGTCTCATGTTCCCTGGGTCTCTGAAGGCTGGCACCAAGTGGTTAACTTGATGTGTTGAACAGGCTTTGCAGAAAACGTGTTCGATGTTAATCTCCTAAAAAGCATCCAACCACATCGCTGACCCCACATCTCAGAACACAGCAATTCTTATGTGTGGAAGACTGCATTCTTTCCAAGTGGACACTTCACACTTCAGCAGTAATGAGACTAAATGTGACTGTAGTCATGTGTCATTCCAAATGGAGATAAACAGACTCAAATGTGCCTTCCATGGTGACCTCGCTTAGTGTGGGAAGCCTCACTGGGACATTTTTCACATTGTGGAGTAGTTAAGACTTTAATGGCCTTGTGACTTCTGTGCTAGAATATTTTATGATCTCTACTGACCCTCAAAAATGCTCTTTGTGGGGTTTTATTTTGCCTTACATGGTCCTACAAGTGCTCTTCTAAGAGTGAAAAGCTCTCGAACCAAATATTGACACTGTTTTCCCCTGTCATAATGAAATATGTGCTCACTGATTCACATTCATTCCTATTACTTGAATCCTCTACAAAATTCTAAGGGGGAAAGATCTGGTTTCCTTCCAGAGTATCTGATGCATCTATACAATTAAAATTCCATCTGTCCTAAGCCATTAAAACAAGACAGCAGGGCAGACTTGGTTCTTTAAATGAACCTAACACAGAACCACAGAGAATAGTTCCATCTCAGCCCTTCATGTTAAAAAGACACAAATTTCATTCTACTTTTTAAGATGACTGCAGCCAAGATAACCATCTTGTATGTGCTGAACAGATACGGATCACTTCACATACCTGTATGTCAGTGTGTAGCTTTGTAATCCAAAAGATAACATTTATGTATTGACAATGAGCTCAGGATTATTCTGGCTCTGCTGGACGGATGACAGACAGCATGGCCAACAAAGCTCTTTTACACAGGGAGGACTTAGGTGAACTCCTTTGCATGGCTCTTTGTCTACTGAAAAGAACTGAATCTCTAGGCAAAGGGTGAAAATTTGAAGCTGGCCAAGTCAGCATCGGTGTAAATTTGGTTCCATTTTGGATAATAACTAGCTTTCTATGAAACACTGTGTCACTTCGGCGTGACCTGGGGGTTTACAAACATCAGGTTGGTGAAGAAGAGGGGACAGCATTTCTGGGTGATGGCATATTTTTTATACGCTAAAAATTGGTCATAGAAAAAGATGGAAAATATTTTAAAATCGTCCAGTCCAGGGATGGAAGTAACCTAATTTAAACCAACCCAGTACAGGTCATCAATACATGTTTAGTAACAATCCTGAACATGCTCCTTCCCTCCTTGACATGGAAAAAAAATCACCTACTAACCAACTCTTTGTGTTTAAAATAGAAGTTGCTTGAAGGAAGGAAGCACACCTTTGTGTGTTTCCTGAACCCAGCATAGTATAACTGGAATGCAGATGTTTGCTGAATGAATGAATGAATGTACCAATGACAAAGGAAGAGAAGACTTCCAGCATTACCCACGTGTCTTTGGGTTCTAAAATCTTACTCCCCACTGAAGTTCAGGTTGATGTGAAATTAATAATTTAAGTAAAGGACTTGGGTAATCAGTCCTGACGGTCACAGAGCTGCCTGAAAACTCTGCCCTGACATTCACTATGTATAAGGCCAGGGTTTCTACTGAATTCTTCTTTTTCTAAAGAAAAAAGCAAAGGAAAAAAGAAAGAAAATAAAATGTCGAAAAATCAGTTTACACGACAAGATGGCAAATGGCGAAAGGAGCTAGAGGTTTTTTAAAAATCTGTAATGTTTTAAGGGGAGAGAATCATGGAAAAAAAATAAATGATCAGAAGTGAGGGTTAAAACCAAAAGAAAGGGGGTAACCCCTGGAGTCCTTTACTTCTTCCTTAAATCTCTGTTTTAATGTCATAGCTCAATGACGGTCTTAGTTCAGGCTGCTCTGGGTGCCTGGGTCTTAGTTCACAGCCCTGGGGGTGCCTGGACGGCTCAGTCAGTCAAGCATCCGACTCCTGATTTTGGCTCAGGTCAAGATCCCAGGGTCATAGGATTGAGCCCCATGATGGGCTCTGCACTGACTATGGGGCCTGCTTAGGATTCTCTGGAAGTGGAAAGGAGGGGAGGAAGGGAAGGAGAGGAGAAAAGAAAGGAAAAGCCTGGGTGACTTATGGACAACAGAAATTTCTTTCTCACAATTCTGGAGGCTGGGAAGTCCAAGGTCAAGACACCAGCAGATTTGGTGTCTGGTGAGATCCTGCTTCCTGGGTTACAGAAAGCCAACTTTTTGCTGCATCTGGTGGAAGGAGGAAGCAAGGTCTCTTGGGACATCTATAAGGGCACTAATCCCATTGATGAAGGCTCCACCCAAATGCCCTCATCTAATCCTAGTTATGTCCCAAAGTCCCCACCCCCTAAAATTGTCACATTAGGGCTTCAACATAACCAATTTTGTGGAACATGAGCACTTGGCCCACAACTGTGACTATGCACCTAACTTGTCTGAGATTCTAGAGGAGATCAGAATTCTTTAGCCTGGCATTTGGGCTCTCTACTCAATGGGTCACCCACCCCATTCTAGAAATGTCCATCTCTCATAATGCTCCAATTCAGTCCCTCAGATCTAGCTGGAGTAAATTCCTTATTGTTTCCTGCACACTCTTCTCTCACTTCCCCCATTTTCAATTCATCGTGGCATGCCAACTTTGCATATCAGAAAGCTTGCCTAGAAAAAGGGGTAGGTACCATGTGGTCACTGTGCCCTGAGCCCTCATTTCAGGAGTGGAACATGCAATTATGTTGATCACAATAGCACATGGTAGACTGATTACCCCGTTTCACCCAATCTAAAAGGCCACTGATCGAGAAACACAGACTTCACTTACACAACCAATAAAGTTAAAAGCACTTCTAACTAAACTATTGCACACCATCAGTTGTCTGGCACAACCTAACTTCAGAAGTTGAATGTGGAAGGAAATCCACACCTCGAAGTTACGGAAATCTAGTGGCATTCATAAATTACAAAAGGCTCGCGGAGAAGGGAAAGCATATCTGGGCTGAGGGAACTACAAAACAGGGCATTATGATGGAAATGCCATGTGAGCTGGGCCTGGAAGGTGGTGAGTTTTCTAGAGGTGGAGAGAATGGTACAGACAAAGGTGTGGGGTGGGCCAGCATAGGGGGTAGGCATTGGTAATGGGATGGAACTTACTTTGCATGCAGGGAAGAAATGAAAGACAAGACAACCTGAAGGGTGCTGAATGCCAGTTGGAAGTCCATGGGGGCGTCCCCAGGGATTTTTGTGTAGTAACCCACAGAGACCGTTAATCTGGTAGCAGTATCTAGGATTACATCACAACTGTATTCAAACACTTCAATGGATTCTAGTTAGAACACATCCAAACTCTTTTTCAAGAACTCCAAAGCCCTGAATGACCTGGCCACTGTGTCTCTCTTCAGCTTAACCCACACCTCTCCCCGTCTACCATGGACCCAGCCACATTCACCTGCAAGGCTCTTCCTTGGGTCTACACAAAGCGGGTCCTTCCTATGCTTCAGTTCCCCACTCACCGTCTCAAATGGCAGGGGTGGGAGGGGGACCTGCCTGGCCAACTCCAACCAACAACGTATGTGGTTTTCCTATTCAGCTTCTCACATGCTTCTTTCCTAGCACCCACCACAGCTGGAAGTGGTTTCACTCATACTGTTTCCTTGTTTAGTTGGCCTCCATCCTTAGAATGAAAGGTCCATCATTACAGGAAGCACGTCCCCCTTATCTTCTGCTCTCCCAGTAAGTACTATGGAGTGAATACATGAATGCCTACCCTCCTCCCCTAGCGTGTGAGCACTCTAAGCCAGAGTGCCAGCTGGGCTCAGGGCCTCTCATCTCACCACGGCACACAGGGCATTGCCTAAGACTAGCTCTCTGGGATAAAGAAACCAGGAAGATGCTACATTGTCAGCTGACAATCCAAAGGAGGGAATCTCAGCACATCCAAGGGCATTGCTGCCTCCCTCTCCTCTTAGCAACCTGCTCTGAAGAAACACATATTGTCAATAGCAGTCATGTGACTGCCCTGTCCTTCCCTCTCCCTGATGCGAGGTCTATCTGAAGCTTATGGAACAGTGTTCTCCTAACTCAGTCATGCCACAAACCATGGGTTGGCTGAACATGGTACTTACTCCACTAATTCTGACTCTGATAGGAAAAGCCCCTTTACTTGTAAACATTATAACCCCTGCACACGAGGGTTCAAGAAAGATGAACCGTGTGAGCTATCCCAAGTCTCTGAACAGTGCTCCAACATAGGAATCAACAAACTGCAGGAAGACAGGGTCTATATACAACAGATCTTTTTCCTTAATAACTGATGCTAATAAACGATGAGCTGAATTAGGTAGTAAATCGACTGGCTCACACAAGGCATCTTTTTCAAGCTGAAGATCTCTTGAGCATTCCACCAAATGTCTTGTAAATGGCCTATTGGCAGGTTCTCTGTGCTCAGGAAGCTGATTAGGACTTTGCCCCTTGGACCTCTGTCTCCATCTCCCTGATAGAAAAGGCTTTCCACAGATTTCTGGGCGGTACATACGTCTCCCTGACCTATATCAAGCTGACCTCATTTGTGAATTCTACTATAGAACCATCTGTACCCCATCTTGCTAGATGTCCACAAGGCTGCTGTTTCTGCCAACCAGAACCACATCGCTGTGTCTGCCTTGGCTCCAGGGCCCACTAAGTCATGAGAGGCAACCTCACGTCTAAGCATTCCGCAAACCTCACAGACATACAGAAGGCATCTGTAGTCATGTGGCATTCTGCAAGCCACTTGAGCTACCCACCCACCCCAGTTTGGCACACATCTCCCAAACTGAGAGGGAAACGCGGAGGGAAAATATTTCCTCTGACACTACTCTATTATCTGGACAGACCTTTCCCAGTCTCTGAACTATTTCACAAAACCACCTGAGATCGGGGTGGGGGGGTGAGGATGATGCCAAGCCTGTGGGCGAGCATGACTTGGCAGAATCCAATTGTCCTGGGCCTCCGCATTTGATCACTGTGCATCTCAGAGCTCACTGTTGACCAGAAGGAAGTGATTTCCTGTTCACCTGGGTTTGCTCTTAAGAATGCATTCAGACCCAGCCTGGCAGAGTCCAGCCCGAGCGTCAGTCACTGCAGGTGCTGCTCTATCGAGTTTCTCAGTGCGTCACTGCTCAGCGATGAAGAGCTGGCTTTAAGTCCAGTCATATCAGGCAATGCCAAAAATAAGAGGACTGGTCTTCAAGAAAACAATAAACAAAGCAGTTTGAAAATTCTGCAAGAAAGTTTTTCAGAGGATACAGTTTGAGTTAATAAGTGCACTATTAAAATGTTAATGCTGAGCTACCAGAATGAAGGAATACTATTTATTCTCTTGCATGGGAGGGATCATCAATTTAGAAATATTTTGCTTCATCATCTTTGCCTTCATGACTACATCCCAAGACAGAGACACATTTCTTCTTCCAAATTAAGTGGTCAAATGAGAACAATCTCAATTTGAAAAGCCTGTTTTGTATGGCTTCCTCCGACCTGAGGCTAACTGACCCTTCTCCCTGAAACTGAAATAGACATGGCTGACAATGACCAGCTCAACTGGCTGGAGTCAAGGTCAAGGATTTGTGGCCCACCTTTGATTCGCTTTGTCTTATGGCCGCAGCCCTGTCCGGTTCAGGTGAAAATCAGCTGGGGTAAAGAATCATGGGCACTAGAAAATATGGGTTGAATTTTTTTAATTAATGAAGTTTTATTGAATCAGGTTAATCAGTTGGTTTGTAAAATAATGCCACACCAATAAATACCCCACTATGCCCCCGAACATGGAGATAAAATGGAACAATAGAATGAATCCCAGAATAACTAAATAAAGTGATTATATAAACTCACCCTCCAGCCCTAAAGGAAAGAAAAACTTCTTCAGTCAGTAGGGAGAGCTACTACTGACTCCCCAGAGTTTAGTAAGAACAGATTGCAAGGGATCCCACCATCCAGATAATGTGTAAGACCTGGTTTCCCACAACTGTAGGGCAAAGGAAAGGAGAGAGGAAGAATTTTTTCAGGACATAATATTAACAGATTTTTTGAGACTTTGGGGCTATGGAAATAAAGGCCAATACATGGCGAAACAGGAGATCAAAATGCACTATTTATTTTATGGATATTGATTATTTACAAAGTTTTCCACTGGAATTATTTGATTTTATGAGATAATTTTTAATGTCTGTATTTAAATCTTTTCCTTAAGAGATCAAAGAATGCTCACATTTATTATCTCAATTGTCTCTACTACTTACTGTGAAATAGGAAAGATAAAGACTATTCCATTTTATAGCAATCAGAGTGATGTTTGGAAGCGGTCATGTGAAAAGGGAGGAAACCATATGGCAAGGTGGCTATTCTAAACACACACACCTTTTATTGTTCAGTAACATAAATATAATATAAACAGAGAAAGTCAAAAAGCATCACGCACTAGAACCTGATCAATTCAGGACTTCATTAATTTTGAATGTCTCTCTCTCTCTCTCTCTCTCTCTCTCTTTTTTTTTTTTTTTTGGAATGTTCATTTTTTTTTAATATTTATTTTATTTATTTATTTTGAGAGAGAGCATGTCCCTGTGAGCAGGGGAGGGGCAGAGAGAGAGGGAGAGAGAGAACCCAAGAAGGCTCCGTGCTCTCAGCACAGAGCCCGATAGGGCTTGATCTCATGAACAGTAAGATCATAACCTGAGCCAAAATCAAGAGTCCAACACTCAACCCACTGAGCCACCCAGGTGCCCCAGGAATGTCTGTTTTCTTGATGGCACCTGACCCTTCACCATTTGAACTTACCAATAAATAAGGAGTTCCTTAAGCAAACGGAAATGACACATATGAAGGAAAGAAACTCAACTGTTAAAGTGGGTGTGGATTAAAATCAAGCTCTGCTTTCAAGTTTTAAAGATTCTCAAATTACAGGGGCACCTGGGTGGCTCAGTTAGTTGAGTGTTGGACTTTTTGTTTGGGGTCATGATCTCATGGTTCGTGAGTTCGAGTTCCACATCAGGCTCTGTGCTGACACTGTGGAGCCCACTTCAGATCCTCTGTCCCCCTCCCACCCCCCATCTCTTCCCTTCTCTCAAAAATAAACAAACATTAGGGGCACCTGGGTGGCTCAGTCAGTTAGGTGTCCAACTTCAGCTCAGGTCATGATCTCATGGTTTGTGGGTTCGAACCCCATGTCGGGTTCTGTGCTGACAGCTCAGAGCCTGGAGCCTGCTTCGGATTCTGTGTCTCCCTCTGTCTCTCTGCCCGCCCCCCACCAACCCCACTCACAATCATTCTCTCTCTCAAAAATTAACATTAAAATTTTTTTTTAATAAATAAACATAAAAAAAAGATTCTAAAATTACATCAAGTCCTGTAGATATTATTTTTTTCACAAACACAGTAGGTTGGCTGGTGCTGTTGTCAACTACAAATCGTGACTGTTTATTTATTAAAGTAAGCTAACTGGTGGGGCGCCTGGGTGGCGCAGTCGGTTAAGCGTCCGACTTCAGCCAGGTCACGATCTCGCGGTCCGGGAGTTCGAGCCCCGCGTCAGGCTCTGGGCTGATGGCTCAGAGCCTGGAGCCTGTTTCCGATTCTGTGTCTCCCTCTCTCTCTGCCCCTCCCCCGTTCATGCTCTGTCTCTCTCTGTCCCAAAAATAAATAAACGTTGAAAAAAAAATTTTTTTAAATAAAGTAAGCTAACTGGTTCAGATGCTTGACTAACTCATTACCAGCTACCGCAGGTATTTTAAAGTAATGGCCCTGTGCTTACAAGGTGTTGGCATTGGAAGAGACCTTAATATTCATGTTGGTGAATGGATGACTGGATGGTTAGATGGTTCATTTGTTCATTCATTCATTCATTCATTCATTCATTCAATTTACAGGGAAAATCCAAGGCCCAGAAGACTTAAATAATTTGCACAATGACATTCAGCTACAGCTAAATAGCCTTTCTTTGAGAAAAAAAAAATCATAACTTTAATTTCTTCAGTAATTTCATCAGGCCTTCCCTGAATTAATCAAAGTTACTTGCAGTTTTCTGAATTCTACTTCACACACAATTACCAATTCGGCATCTGACCCTGACCCCCTGCTTTGATTGACTGAGACTTGGTGACCATTGAAAATCCACAATGTAAATAATCCTTGAAATGGATAATTGAGAAGTGAGTGCAGTAATTTTAACAAATTAGCTTGGCACTCCAGCCTTAAAATGAGGTTATTCTGTTGAATAAGCTGTTCTCTCCTCTGCCTCCTTTGGAGTCCTTGCCAGATTTTGCTGTCCAAAACCCTGGAATTCGCAGTAGCCGAAGTTTTCATGCTCTATGTTGGAAAGTTCGAGTAAGCTTGTTACTCTTAGGCTACTGACCAATTAAAAATCAGTACATGATGTGGGTGAGAGAAAGTGAGTGAGTGAGGTCAAGAGGTAATAATTAAAAATGATGTAATGAGATGATCCAATCTCCCTCGGCCTGCCAGAAGGCCCACTGGTGACCACGGTCCTGGTTTCCCTGTATCACTCTGGCATCTAGCCAGAGAATCTGTGAAATAAA
Organism: Puma concolor; assembly: GCF_028749965.1. Classification (NCBI taxonomy): domain Eukaryota; kingdom Metazoa; phylum Chordata; class Mammalia; order Carnivora; family Felidae; genus Puma; species Puma concolor. Next base: position 21,121,369 of record NC_141671.1, read on the forward strand.
GCCACCTCTAATCCTACCAGGGGTTTCTCTGGTTCCTGAGCTGAGGCCAGTCATTGTAAAGTCTGAATCTATGGGAATTACTCTAGAGATCATCTTCCTTGGACTACAAGTGGTGTGGGGATCAAGGACTATTTAGAAATACTTCATAGTGACAGGTGTCTGATATGTCCTTGAACTACCACCCCTGGCCCAGTGTGTGGCACACAGCAGTGTTCAGTGCAGGAGTCTGGAAGAGATACTGGAGTCCTTACCCTCACGATGAACAGGACTGGCAAAATGTCACTGTCTTTGTGAGTAGGAAAACATACTATGGAGAATATGAGAATACGTGGAACAGGAGCACTGAACTGGTGTGTTTTTGTGTGCTCCCCACAGTGATGGGGGATATTTGCTGAGGTGTCTGTGCACACGGCACCAGAGGAGAGCTGGATAGAAGGTGGTCATACAGTACCAGCTCTGAGAGCTCTGAGTGACTATAAAAACAGACTTGACCTCCTTGAACCTCAGGTCTTCATCTGTAAGGTGGGGAAAATGACCCACATCATCTCTGCTATGGACTGAATATTTGTGTCCCCCAAAATTCGTATGTTGAAATCCTTCACCCCAATGTGATGGCATTTGGAGGTGGGCCTTTGAGAGGTGCTTAGGTCATGAGGGTGGAATCCTCTTGAATGGGATCGCTACACTTATAAGACCCCAAGGAGCTCCCTTACCCCCTTCACCAGGTGAGGACACAGTGAGAGGACGGCTGGTTCAGCCTGGTTAGGAGGTACACTCTCACTAGACACCAAATCTGCCAGTGCCTTGACCTTGAACTTCCCAGCCTCCAGAACTGTATGAAATAAATGTCTGATGTTTATAAGCCACACCCAGTCTATGGCATTCTGTTATAGCTCCCCTAGCAGACTAAGACAATGTCTGTGGTTCCTGCTGAGCCCAGAGTCCTCGGCCCTCTGGTCTTGCATCCAGTTCTACCTCATGACTCATGGCAAGGAACTGGCTGACTTGGCCTAAAAGTGTAGCTTACGGCCTTAAAATATAAGGTTAGTGGAATCTACAGAGATGAATGCGTTGGCACACTTACACACATGTGTGAAATAGAAGAGGAGTTTTGTATTTAATCGAAGGCTTGGTCCCCTTAGTATACTTCACTCAACCAAACAAGTCAGCTAATGAAGAAACCACGATTGAAGTAGCAGAGTCTCTAGAGGCGACTTTAGCTTAAGGGAAAGAATGGTAGAGAAGCACAAGGTCCACAATATAATGGCAAGTGGAAGTCACCCTATCCCAGGACAGGACGGACCAGTCAACATGTCTGACCTTTTCAATTGCTAGTTTCTACACTTCTCACAGCATCACGATGGAACAAATGATCATAGAGGAGTTCACTTAGTAAAAAAGAAATACACATAAATCAAAAAAGCAGAGTCTAAAATAATTTTTTTTCACTTTGGGGTTCTCTAAAGCTTGCGTCAATCCACTTTTTTTGTTGCTGTTATTAATAAAGTTGAAGTCTAAGAGATGAACCAAGCAATCTCCTGGCACATGGAACTTACTACTCATGCAATTTCTACTCCGAGAAAGAGATTTACAGACCCAGTGAGAAAAATAAATCAAAGGTACACTTGTGAACGTTGTCCAATAAGAACAGTGGTGTGACAAAATGTCGCCATTTGACGTTTGATGGTTTATTACTCTCTCTCAACACCCACTCTGGTTTCTCATCTAAAACACAATTTCACATGGAGATAATTTATAAGCACCAATTTGCCAAGGTCGATTGCGAACCTTAACTTTTCACTCAATGAATTCTTAGGTGCTTATTAGGATTAAAATACATCACCTCTTAGAATATTAGTTCCGTAGCTTTCCAAGCCAGGAGAAAGTTGAAGCAATTATATACTTCACTGCTTGGGATTGGTGACAGCCCATGTTTTGTGTAGTAGATGAACGAGGGGGTGCTGCCTGTGCCGGATTTATTTTGGAGTCTGTGAACTTAGGGACACATTAAATAGAGCATACATTTAAAAATAAGCACCACCTGAAATTTCCAGTGTGTCATCCTCTACAAAGAGTATGATGATGTATATTTGTTGTACTTACTGTGAAGTTTCCTATTGCTTTACCAAATCCTCATTATTGGATTTGTGAGTCTGCATTGAAGGTTAGTATGAATAGGTAGCACTGCTAAAGCATTCTTTAAAGAAGATACATTACAGGTCCAGAGTTTTATCACTTCAGTTGATGAATAACAAAAATAAGCCTCAACCCACACAACAACAGAACTACTTGGGCCTCTGTTTGGGAGCCTAAGACAGTGCGGATATCTGGAAAACAGGACCAATTATCCAGAAAGATTTAGATAGCTGTGAATTGAGAAGAAGATTATTTGGGGAAATTATTTCACTAATTTACAAAATCTGAAGATCTGATTTAACTGTGAATCCAGCAGCCTTCTCTTGTTAAAAAGAAGTCTGCTACTAATTTGCTTACAGAGTAAATGTTAAATGAAATGAAACTAAAATTCCATTATATATTTATTCTACTAAGAGTTAAGTGATAGAAGAGAAAACACTATTTTGTAAGTATTACCTTTTCTGGCAAAACAGAAACTCCTTCACCATGAATTCTAGGCCCCATGGAAGTTAAAACATTCAACACATACAATTTTACTTCTCTCAACAGAATGTCCATAATATAACTGACAAGAATTTAGGAAAAGTTAGCTAAGATACTCTGGCATCAAGACAAGGCCCAGAACTAATACTCCTACACAGGAGAGAGAAATACTATTTAAAATGCCTTAATGCAACAATGTGGAGAACAGGGTGAAAATAACATTTTTCCACCAAGGACTTTCCTGCGACAAAACCAACACCTTCATGGTCACAATGGCTAGATTTGGCTTCATCCTCAGTATGTCTGCCAAAGCTTTTCTACCTCTGGTATCATGAGCTCCCCTGTGGCAATCAGGATGGCACTCTTCTTTTTCTTTCAAGATCTTTCAGCAGAATGTGACATTACCCTTCTTGAATGCTTGCCTCCTTTGCTTTTGAGATCCCATGCATTTCTGATTCTTTTCAGCCTCCTTCCCAGGATCCTCTTCTTGCACCTCATCTTAGTCTACCCCGGGAGCTAGTTATCTCCCCCCTAGGGACTCTCCCTGGGCAATCACATCCATTCTATAGTGTCAACTGTTATTCCACGCTGTAGACTCCAAATTCCAAACCTCTACCCTGGACCTTCCTTACAAATTACAAACTTGATTCCAATCACCTACTCGATATTTCCCAAGAGTACCTCAAAGTCGACATATTTCAAACTAAGCTCAATCTTTCCCCCAAACCTACTCTTCCTCCTCGTGATGGTTAATTTTGTGTGTCGAATTGGCCACTGATGCCCAGATTAAACAGTGCATCTGGGAGGGAGTTTCTGGATGAGACTAGCATTTGAATTGGTGAATGTAGGAAAGCAGACTGCGCTCTGCAATGTGGGTGGGCCTCACCCAACCTATGAGGGCCTGAACAGAACAAAGGGTAGAAGGAGGAGGAATTTGCCCCTTTTTTTCCTCCCTCATTACTTGAGCTGGATGAGATCATCTTCTCCTGACCTCGGACTGGGATTTATATCATTGGCTCTCAGGTTCTTGGGCCTTTAGACTATGGTTGAATCACTCCACCAGCTTTCTACGGTCTCCAGTTGGGACTTCTCAGTCTCCATGAGCCAATTCCCCATAATAAATTTCCTATTCTATCTCGCTATATAAATTTATAATATACTTTTACACATTTATGATTAATCATTTTAATATATAAATATATCATATACAAATATATATTTAAATATATAAACCCAGGATATATATTATAAATATTTTAAAATACCAATTTATATATACACTTATATATTATGTATAAATATGTTATCTATTTTTATCACATATATTAAAATATATAACTATATGTTTTATTATACATAAATATATATATATTTATCATATATGTAAATATATATTTAATATATAGATGTGCATCTATATCTCCTACTGGTTCTGTTTCTCTGGGGAACCCTAACACACTTTCCATTCTCTGACTCATTTAGAGGCATCACCCCCCAGCCATGCACACAAGACAGGTGTCTGGGAGTCATCTCTAACACCTCACTCCCTGCCATCTCTGCCCTTTTCCAATCAGTACCAAGTCCCACCAACTAGACCTCCCCAGTGGCCTTTCAGTGTGTCTCCTGCTCTCCACCCACACTGTCACTAGCTCATCCCAGGTCTTCATCTCATCTGGACAATCTGAGAGCTTCCCATCTTCAAGTTCTATCCCATCCACCCTCTCCCTGCCACCCAGCAATGCACCTAAAAACACATGTCTGGTCACATCACTCCTGATTAATTTCTTTCAATGGCTTGTCATCACCTAGAAGGTTGAATCTAAGGAGCTTCTGACAAACTGGCCCCTTGTGACCAGAACCTTGCTTACCTGTCTGACCATACTTCTGTGTGTTAGAAACCCCTGCACTAACAGGGCTATTTTACAACTCTCTAACAGGGCTGCTTTCCCCCCTCTTTGCAGCCTGGGACCACCACCACCATCCCCTGCCCCAATCACATCCTCCAGATCATCTTCCTGGGCCAACTCCGATCCCCTTGGGACTTGACTCCATCCTTGGGGAATCTGCACCAACCACTTCAGACTGGGCCAGGGTCCTCTCCTGGGCTCTCTGTGCCCTTTATTCAAGCTTCTTTCAAAATCCCAGATTGTGTGTAAATGAAAACTTCCTGCCTCCGTGTTTTCCCCCATGAAAGTTTCTGGACATAGAGACTATGCCCCACTGTGTTCATAAAACCAAGTGCACAGAAGGTTCTTCACCTCCAGTATCTAGCCAAGAGACATTCAATATGTTTTTTTTTTTCTTCCTTAACTTGGCAGTGGTTATGCTATTTTGCAGTTTAATAAACATTGAGAAACCATAATTGTTTACAGGACTCTGTTTCCTGCATAGTACTGGGATTCTGAGGTCTATAAACTTTTCTCTAGGGTTAGAGACAGCCTACTCTCACAGTTCTTTTCACACTGGGTTAGGTGTCCCTTGGAAAATTCCTCCATGGACTCTCCTTACAAACAGTTTGGCATAGTGAAGTGAGGCCAACCTGTGTGTCCCAATCCTTGCCCTACCACTTAAGAACTTGGGCCAAGTGACAGCTCCTAAAACTCTCCGCATTTCATTTCCTCTTCTTTAATCTGGGAGTGAGGGTGCTACCTCCTGGGGTTGTTGTAAATGTGGCAGAATTTACTGTGAGGTTTTAAATCATGTATTATTTTCCCATTTCCCTTCCCATTCTTTGACCATTTTCCATTTGGGATGCTACACATGGGTTGACCTAAGTCATTTCCCCCATTATTTCATGGGGGAAAAACCAACAAGAGAACAAAACAACCCAACTTTGGCCTCTTCCATTTCAAAAGTCAAGATCCTTCCACAAACAAGTGTTGGCAGAACTCGTACTGAACCAGGTGTGCCTCCCGCCACTCTCTCCTAGACACCTGAAAGGAAATTTCCAGGCCATGGGATGGGAGAGAGCAGGAGGGAGTACCAAAAGGACAGATACTGATGTGGGTCTCTGAGAATGAGCCTTACCCATAGGCAGAGCTCAAGGCTGAGAATGACAGAACCTTTACAGGCATCTAGATCCAGACCTTTGTTTCCATCCGAAGCCCTGGGGGGACATGGAGTCCTGAGAGCATCAGGGGGCAGAGAGAGCAGACTAGAAGTGGCTGCATAGGTAACTGGGAGAGTCACAGAGAACTTCCTAGAGATCACAGAGGGAATGGAGAATAATACCTTCTTCCCCCATGCACTTGACAATGGAATTAGTGGAGATGCAGCCGGCAGCTCCTAAAAGGCTTGGCAGTGTGACAGCATATGCTGGCCTGAGCTAGATGGCTGGGGCTCAGGTGCAATCACAGACACACCAACAGACATCAAGGTAGAGGGAGCACTGTGCCTGGGGGTGAGAGGAGAACACCTACACCCTAGCAGACACCCCTGCAAAGATGGTAACCAATGACAGGTGTCCTCCCTCACAGCTTTGAAGTTATGAGAACGTCCCACCAAGAAGATGCATCACCACAGAGAAGGATGGCTAAAATTTAACTAAGAAGCCTCTGAACTGACTGTTTTCCAGGCACCAACTCTATGACATTTCTGCCATCAGGCACCCATGTGGATGGGAGGCAAACTCATTTATAGAAAAATACAGAAATTGTACTTCTTGAACCCCAAAGTGAGTGACCTAGAAATGCAGAATTGCTATGTAATAAAAAATCATGTGGCCGTTTTTGAGTACTTAATATGGCACGTGACAATTAGTGGTTACCGCTACTAGTCTCTTAAATAGGAAATACTTAGCTGCCAAGTGGCCCATCTCTTCTTTCCCTCTTACAGTTCATGTGCTACCACTGGATCTGGGCCAGGCTTTGTAAACCCTGAAATGTTTGCCGTGTGGCATATGGAAATGTTGTGCATGACCTGGCAACTGGCCAGTGACATCAAATGTCCTTTGTCATCGATTCTACATGGTTGGGACCATTGTCTGCTTCCTACAATCCATGAAAACACAGACAAAGAAAATAAATATCCACACATTCATTTTACTCCTACATATGTATGTATGAGTGTGTGTGGGGGGGGGGAGGGGAGTATATGTCTGTGCATTCCTATTTTATGCAGGCATTAGGTAGACAACATACAATCTCTGCCCACAATCCAGTGGAGACACAGATGAGTACACAGCCCATCTCAATACAGTGAAAAAGATGTTAGGAGATGTGTGCTATGGGAACATCCACCCAGAAGAACTATGATGGTGAGTTTTATGTGTCAACTCAGCTAGTTAATAATAGTATCCAATTATCGATCAACCTAGTCTAGGTGCTACAGTAAAGGTATTTTGTACATGTGGCTAACATCTACAATCACTTGACTTTAAGTAAAGCAGATTTCCCTTGATAATGTGGGTGGGGCTTAATCAGCTGACGGCCTTAAAAGCAAAAGCAGACGTGTCTCAGGTAAGATGAAATTCTGCTGCATCACCCCTGCCCGAGTTTGCAGCCTATTGGCCTGCCCTACAGTTTGGGATTGTCAGCACTCACAACTGCATGACAATTCCTTAAAATCAATTCCTATGCACCTATCCATCCACCCATCCTACTGGTTCTGTTTCTCTGACAGAGGCAAAAACCCAACCTGTTTTTGTGAGGTCAAGGAAGTCTTCCAGGGTATTGACTTTTAAGCAAGAGATGAAGTGTAGAGAAGGATAAAGACAAGTAGACAGATGTCAGATGTATTAAGAAGATGGAATTGATGATTGTCCATTGAAATGGGTAGGTGGGAAATGGTGGGAAGAGGAAGAAGCAGCTGAGAGAATGCCTTTTTTGCTGGCTTGGGAAGCTGAGTGCATGGTGATGGCAGTTGCAGGACAGGGGCACAGAAAGGGTGGCAGGCTTAGGGACATGATGAAACACATTTCTACATGCTGAACTTGAGAGGTCCCTGGGACTCTGAAGCACCAACGTTCCAAGGGCAGTTTGGAGGGTCTGGAGACAGAAAGAGGGAGAAAAGGAGAAAGAAGATTCTAGGTTAGATATACAGATTTCACAGACAACCCCTCAATGACAAATTGAAGCTCTGGGGCGACATGGGTTGCCACAGAGAGTGAGGGGAAGGCATGAGGGCCAAGGGAGGGGCCCGAGAAAGCAAAGCAGAAAAATCAAGAGCACAAACGCCACAGGGACATGATGCTCCCAGAGAAGAGACATAGCAGAAAGACCATCATGGAGCATTCCTCCCCAAATGCCAGGACTGACCATAAACACACAGGGCTGGGAGCAGGTAATGAGTCTATTGGAAATACTTCAGAATTGTGCCTGGCTATCGTAAAAAGCTCGGAATTTTTTTAAAAAAAAATATTACTTATTTTTGAGAAAGAGTATGAGCAGGGGAGGGGCAGAGAGAGAGGGGACAGAGGATCCAAAGCAGGCTCTGCACTGACAACAGCAAGCCTGATGTGGGGCTCGAACCCACAAACCATGAGATCATGACCTGAGCCAAAGTCGGACACTCAACAGACCGAGCCACCCAGGTGTCCCTATTCCATTTTTTAAAGTTTACTTATTTTGAGAGAAACAGAGACAGCATGAGTGAGAGAGGGGTAGAAAGAGAGAGAGAGAGAGAGAGAGAGAGAGAGAATGAATCCCAAGCAGGTCCCACGCTGTCAGTGCAGAGCCCCATGCAGGGCTCAATCATGACCTGAGCCAAAACTAAGAGTCAGACGCTTAACCCCCCAGGCACCCCCAAAATCTCAGAATTTTAATAGAGAGAGAAAACAAAGCATTGCCACCTTCTCCTGCAAATAACCACTTCCCCTCTACCCTCTGACAGGGGGGAAGCCAGTCAGGGGGAGGGAAGGCAGTGAGACTGCAAACACCACTTTCAGGAATTCTGTCCCTGCAGGGGAGGTGTGAGGAGGGGAGGGTCAGAGAAGGCTCCTGTGGGAGGCGGGCAGACAAAAGAATGTTTAAATGCTCTTGGGAAGGAGACGCAAGACAGGCAAACGGGAACCTGTTCAGGAGAAGGCAGATAAGTGGTCGCTGGGCAGCAGAAGCTTTTCCACATGACAAGAGGAAAGGAAAGGATGCTCCTCAGAGAAGCTTGGAAGCATAGCAGTGGGAAAACCTTCAGGAAGCAGTATTGGGACATCTGGACATCCGACAGTGCCCAACGTGGTGACAGCTGACATGCCTTGAGAGAGGAACTTGGTGGTTTGGGTTTTCTTCTGTTTTGTTTTCACTACAAAGGAGGCACGATGGACAGTGATGAACTCTGCCAGCACCCTTGCCCTATCCCCTCTGCCAGATGCTAGAAAAATTCTCCAAGTAGAGGGGGCAGGAGGAAGGGGACCATGGGAAGAAAACACTTGAAAACGAACTTGAATAAACACACATGCGCACGCACACCAGTAAGAACAGCTGTGTGTGCGGGTTCTTGGACCAGCATCAAAACAAGTGATCCAGGCTCAGAAACGTTCACTGTGGCAACTGGTGACACACAGGAAGCTTCTGGAACACAGGGTAATGCTCAGAACTGACAGAGGTAATGGCCCCAAGCGAGAACCTGATCAACACTGAGCGATGCTGACCAGCACTGGCAGGCCTGAGCAAGCCAGGGACACGGGCCAGGGTGCAGGCTCCAGGAGGCAGGCCAGACCAGCAGCCCCCAGGCCCAGCGAGGCACGCTGTGGCCTGGCTGCGGTCATCAGAGGCCGCTGAAAGCATCTTCTTGGTCTGAAATAGAAGGGTCGTTTGGAAAAGGCCAGCCAAGGAGAGCCTCTGAAGAAAGCCTATACAAGCTGGGAAATGATTACCAGCCCAGAGTACTTCCAGAAAGGAAGTTGTCAAGACATTCTGGAACTGGTCGCTTAGGAGCAAGTTACCCACTTTCCCTGAGATTTGTGGAACGTTTGCCAGCCTGTCTGCCTGCTGTCTCCCCACCTCGCTTTATCCACACATTTTCAATTCAAGCATCCATGTGAACTACAGTCTCGTGGGCCTCATTCTTCCTGGCATTTTTCTACCTATTTTTAAACCTCTGTCTATCTTCAGTTAATTTTTCAGTGTCTTTGGGGACCCTCTCCCTTGACCTTTCCCTCTACATATATGCCTGCTAAGAGTCACATGCTCTAAATCAGTCAGTCATCTCCCAAACGGGGTCCACAAAGCCCTAGGGGAAGGACAAAGATTTTTCTGGAGGGGGTATAAGCACGGAGGACTTCTAAAAGTAGATTACATTTCCAGAACCTGTTTCTATACGAATTCTTTCCTAAAACTGACGAGGCAGAGATTGTGCTGGGTCTCCCTTCCTACCTCCCCTTTCACCTCTCCCCTCCTGAATCTTATTTTTTTTTATTTTTTAATGTTTATTTATTTTTGAGAGGGAGACACAGAATCTGAAGCAGGTTCCAGGCTCTGAGCTGTCAGCACAGAGCCTGACACGGGGCACGAACTCAAGAACGATGAGGATCAGGATCGGAGCCAAAGTCAGACGCTTAACCAACTGAGCCACCTGGGTGCTCTCCCCGACTCCTGGATCTTAAAGCACACTGACAGGAGCATGAAAGCCTCGGGGGTAACAAATAAAAAGAGTAGTTTGAGAATGTATTCCCAAGACAGAGGCCTGAGGAGCAAAGCACAGAAATGTTTTCTTTATAATAAATAGAGGAGCGCCTGGGTGGCTCATTCAGTAAGCGTCTGACTCGTGATTTCGGCTCAGGTCATGATCTCAAGGTTCACAGGATTGAGTCCCACATTGGGCTCTGTGCTGTTAGCGCAGATTAAGATTCACTCTCCCCACCCACCCCGCTTGTGCGCTCTGTCTCTCAAAATAAACATTTTTTAAAAGTTTATAATAAGTAGAGATATGATATAATAAGGGGAGGAGGAGTCTTAGTTCTGTCGGGTGACAAATTCACTGCATGGCCCTTGCTTTTCTGATCTATATACCCCAGATTTAAATCCAGAAGTTAGATGGTTGCCTAAAGACACATGTTAACACATTTTTTAAAATTGAAAGCCAAAGTGACCACTTCTGATTTGCTTTATAAGGAGAACTGGTCCTCTCACTATTTGTCTTATAATGGTGGATGTTTTCCAAATAGGAAAATCCATAACTTCAACATTTTGAAGAAAATATATTTAAAGCATGTATACAATGTTACAAGGCATGGAAGACTGCACCTTTAAGACTATTCAAATTTATTTTAAAAAAATCTTTAATTGTTCACACAAAAATGTGTGAAGGGGTCCATAGTCCTTTAGCATATACATGGCAGATGGTATTGAGATCATGTGACTTAATCATTTTCCCACTTTGTGCCGGTATACACAATAGTATACACTTGAGTTTCTTCTTACTCAGAGTTTACAGACAGTCTAGCTGGAAAGACTAATGTATGAACTAGGGAGTTTGTTCCATACTGGATGCAAAGAATGACTCTTCTTTGTCTAGTGTCCTCAACTAATTGTTACCAAGCCTCTGCCCAAGTGTACTTGGAGGTCTGAATTCAATTGTTTGAGCTCTGGCAACATTCTTCCAAGGACTCCATCTTATTCCACTGATTCAAGAAATATACTCCAGACTTGTCCAAAGAGCACCTGTACACGACAGGCTGAGCCACGCTTACAACCATTGATCGTCACTCTCCATAATTTCTAATGGGTCACAATTATCGCATGTTATATGTCGTCTTGCCATGTGTACAAATACATATGCAAATACACCGTCTGATGAAAGAATGTGCCTGGATTTCTCTGGAAGAGACTAAGTGAGTCAGTGTCTAAAATGGAGTTACACCTCTAAAACAGTTATCAAATATTTAGGGGTGAGGTGCTTCAAGCTATACTTGAAGCAGGCACCCCAGCCTGACATAATTTCATCAAAATGACTTTGGATTAAAAAAGTAAGTCAATGTACCACAGTCAGCAATCCAGAAGGTGGGCAAATCATGCCAAAGATAAATGTGAGCCCACCAATCAGCAGAAAGGAAGGAGAGCCCAAGAAGGGAAATGCCAAGATCAAATGATTTATGGGATTCTGGGTAAGAAATCTTGGTATTGCCATAATGAAAGTAATAAACATTCCATAGGCGTTAGGAAATATGAATTCCAGAGAAGTTCTACCAGTATCTACTATTTACTAAATTGAGAGTCTTCATTCCAACCTAACACACAAATATGCCAGAGTTGAATGTAGTCTTGACCTGTTTTGGATAGAGCAGGCTCAGCTGAGAAAAAGTAGCTAAGTGGCACACCACACGAGGCAAATGGCCCCTCGGTTTACTAACGGCAATGCAAGCAAACAGATCCCTCCTCTGACTGAGGAGTCTAACAGATTCCTCTTGGAGCTCTGTCGCAGCCTGCAACAATTCATCTGTCAAAAAAGTGCATGAATGGGAAAAATCCAGTGTTCGAGCCAAGGACTGTGTTGCAAGTGTCTAAGATTGTTGAGAGCCGGCCAAACACGCCTTTATGGATTGTTTTCACTCTCTTGGCTTTGTAGCACCTCATCCCTAAATACTTGATAACTGTTTTAGAGGTGTAACTCCGTTTCAGACACTGACTCACTTAGGCTCTTCCAGAGAAATCCAGGCACATTTTTCCAACAGATGGTGTATTTGCATATGTACACCTGGCAAGACGACAAATAAACACGTTTTCCTTTTACTAAGAGCTGATCCATATTCAGCTATTCAAAGATGGACTTCCCTGACTGCTTACTTTTGTTTCCTCCCTGATGCTGCCTCCTTCCATTGGCCTTCTACTTCTCCCCAGTGTCTCCATCAGAAGGCTAGTGGAAAGGAAACACAAGGAAGGAAACTGAACTCAAACTAGTTAATTTAGCTCCATACGGTAGCTCTGGGGAAAAGGCTCAGGAGAGAAGGATATGAAAACTATTACCAGTGTCTGGGAATTGTTTGGGGGATCTTAATTACTCCCATTCTTCCTACTTTGAAAGGTCGGGAGTGATTAACAGCTGGACGTTCAGTGGAATGGATGGTCAAATTGGTGGATCCTCAAGGAGATCCTTCCTTCTGACCCTGACCTGGGTCCCCTGCATGGGGTTTTTTACCTGATGCTCTGAGTGAGCACTATAAACCATCAATCACTGCTTTCCTCTCTACTTCCTGGGCTGTCTCAAGAAATGCTCAGTATGGCAGGCTTGTTGCTGGGGCTGTCTGTTCAAGGCCGACTGAATCACAAACACAACATTTGATGCCCATCCACAAAATTACCTCTAACTCCCAGAAGGGCAACCTGCTAATTGATAACCTGCCTAGAGTAACAGGTGCTGGTCAGGAGCATGGCATGGCACGGCATGGCATGGCACGTGAGGGCCTTTACTAAGGAAGCATTGCCAAGGATGTGAGCTGAAAGGTTTCCGGAGGGATTTTATTTAAAAAAAAAAAAAAAAAAAAAAAGGAAAAACAGACTAAAGAAGGGAAAAGCAGCTGTTTGGAAATAAACTGTAAAACATCTGTAGCACACGACTAGAATTCTCTAAGTATGAGCATGAACTTTTAAAGGGACCTCATCTTTCACAAACACCACCCCAACTGCCCAGCATACACCAAAGGCAGCCGATCCTTGGCAGTCCCCCTGGCACGAAGGAGAAGAGGCGTGCCCAGATGAGCCATCACAGGGGAAAGGCCAGTTTCCCTGGCAGCCATGGAGCATAACTGTCCTTTGCTGCACCAGGCCACAAAGAAGGGACAGCTCAGAGAAATCGTAGCTATAGGGCAGTACTGTCTCATCGTGGATGGTGCATAAAGAATGGAACACACTCAGACTGGCTCCGCCTCTACTGGGAAGCCTCCACTTACGCTTTCTGCTTTCTCTCGACTCTTTGGGGGTATGCTAGTTAGCAAAAGGGCAAACACACTTTCCGTACAGTTTCTCTGTGTTTTTGGTTTTTTTTCCTTTTTTTTTTTTTTTGCATCACTGCAATAGAATTTAGAGATTTTTTTTTTTTTTTAAATCAAGGTTCAAGGGTCTAAGTAGCTCGATTTATTTTTCAGTAACTAAGTTACCAGAAACTTGTAGCGTGGCTGTATTTATTTTCTGAAGAAGGCTCCAAGTTGGCAGAGGGGTCCTTGGAAGGACATATTTCTTCACGTTCTCTTGATCTCAGTGTGTGGAGATTCGCTTAACAGCTGGTTTATGTACAAGTGTTTTTTTCAGCCACGTCCTCCCCCTCCATAAACAGACTTTTTTCAGGCAAAAGAAGTCTGCGAGACACAACAAAATACGAGGCTCCTCACACTTCTTCCAGCAGCAGACACAGTAAGAGTTTAGGACGTTCATCGGGTTGCATGCTTTCCATTAATTCCTTTAATAGCTTAAGGGCAAATGTGTTGAAAATAAAAGATGCCTCTTCTCCCTGTCCCCTAAGGAGGCCTTTTCCAGGCTTATCATCACTCAAAAGGCAATCATCAAGATGCAAAATCATGAGAGATGCCAATTTTACTAAGTGTTTGACAATTGGGAAGGTCAAACAGGAATGAAACCCTTTTGTCATTTACCAAAAAAAAGCAGGTAACAAGGAGACTAGCTGTGACGCATACAAAGAAGTAAATTAACCATTCTTTAAGCCATATAGGTTTTTTAATGACGGCTATAATTCCTTGCATTTTTTAAACATCATTTATTTGAAGAGTGCCAAACTCTGTAAATTCAGTCTCCTCTCCCTCGACAGCACTGGTGGTGGGAGATGGGCGCTGTTTGGGTAAATACTGAAAGTGGACCATCGCCGAAAGCTATCTGGTATACCATCACACTCTTGAAACTCCAGCCCTCCTCTGGCTGCCTAGAACAGGTGTCTAGGGAGGAAATCTGTTCTCTCTGGAATTCATCTCAACTTTCTCGTCTCCATGACTACTCCTCTCGGTTTGCCAGTAAAGCATTAGCTATCCCTTGCTAAGTAGGTGGCAGATGGTTCTAGGGACTTCCCCTCCCAGGACTGAAAAGTTCACCTCAGACTCTAAGAAACACAGACACTCCTTCACTTCCTCACAGCACACTCTGGAGCCCTGGGAAGGGCGACCCAAAGTAGGAGGCAGCCCATCTCTGTGGAGACAACTGGTCCCTCCCTCCCTCAGCTGCTTCTATAAGCTCAGGGTTAGCATCCTACTGAGGAGTAAGAGGATTTCTTACACTTCTTCCAAGATCAACTTCCTACACTTCCTTCTCTTTCGTGTTTGATCTTCCCCCCTGCTTGTGTCAAATACTATCATCGTAAGTTCAAAGGATTTTGTAAGAAAAAGTGAATTTTGCCAAATGTGTTAATTAAAAAAAAAAAAAACCTATGGAAAAAATATTTGAGTTGAGGCATGAATTAAAAAAAAAAAAAATTATCCTGACAGAGAAAAGCTTTACCTTGTAACACTTGTGATAACACCCTGGACAAGGTAACATTAATCACATGATCTGAACAAACCTTCAGATACATACAGACCCATTGAACTATATTTGAAGATGGCCAATGAATTTGTTTTAAAAGAAATTATCAGTAAAGATTGCTAACATTCACATTTTTAAAAAAAAATTTTTAATGTTTATTTTTGAGAGAGAGACACAGAGCCCAAGGCCGGGAGGAACAGAGAGAGAGAGGGAGACACAGAATCCGAAGCAGGCTCCAGGCTCCGAGCTGTCAGCACGCAGCCCGATGCGGGGCTCGAACTCATGGACTGTGAGATCATGATCTGAGTGGAGGTGGGATGCTTAACCGACTGAGCCACCCAGGCGCCCTGCTACCTTTCACATTTCTTAGAAAATAAGATGAATTTAGATAATAAGCAAGGGGGGTGCAAGAAGATGCATCACACATTTAATGATGAAATGCAAAAATGTCTCTAATCACAAAAGCAAAGTGAAGAAGGAAAGAACATTTTAGGTGTCTGTGTGCGTTACAGAATGTGAAGGTTAGAAATAACAGCACCTTAAATTTTTAAATATACAAAATGATTGACCCAAATTGCTAAAGAATGTTCATATCCACTTAGCAGATAATAAAAAATACTGAATTTTTTTAAATAAAAAGATTAAAGAATGAAAATCGAAAGGAACCATTTCTCTATGTAAAGGAAAATAAATGGCAGAGAGAAATCAAATAAAAATTGGAACTTTTCAGACCAGAAAGATAGGGCCTTAAAAAGAATCCAGCAGAGGGGCGCCTGGGTGGCTCAGTCGGTTAAGCATCCTACTTTGGCTCAGGTCTTGATCTCGCCGTTCGTGGGTTTTGGGCCCCGCGTCGGGCTCTGTGCTGACAGCTCGGAGCCTGGAGCCTACTTTGGATTCTGTGTCTCCCTCTCTCTCTCTGTCCCTCCCCAGCTCGCACTCTGTCTCTCTCCCTCTCTCAAAAATAAATATTTAAAAAAAATGTTTTTAAAGAATCCAATAGAAATATACAACAGCATGGAGGACGGGAACATCCACTGTTTTAAGAACTTCACAGGTTATCTCCTTAAAATTTCACAATGGTCTTACCAGAAAGGTATCTTCATTTCAGATTCTCAATCATGTTTCTCTCTCTTGGGGCATCAACCATGCCATCTCATCTAGATCCTTCCCAGGGATAACTGAAACACAGCAAGTCTCCCCCAGCATAGCCGCATACTCCCATCCTCTCTGGTACATACCCCTTCTCTCTCCTCCCCTCCACAAGCCAGGTTCCAGGAAAGTTGTCTCAACTCTAGGTCTGCATTTCCTAACCTCTTATTCTTCCCCTTGCCCATCGCAACTTGACTTTTGCCTTGATCTCTCCATCCAGTCAATCTCAGTAGTCAATGATCTCCATGTTGCAAAATGTGATGGACAATTTTAAGTTCTCCTACCGTTCTGTCAGCAGGATTTAAAACTGTTGCTCCCTCTTCCTCCATACACCCTCTTCTCAATGCCCCTGGTTTCTCTCCCACCTCCCTGGCTGCCGCTCAGTTCCTTTGTCAGTTCTCTCCTAGGCCCTCCTCCCTCTCACTCTGTATTCCTCCCCTGGGTGAGTGCATCTATGCCCATTGTTTCAGTTACCTCACAACACTCATGGCACCAAGTTCTATGCCCATCCCACATCTCTCCTGACTTGAGATCTCTAGAAAAACAGTGAGTACACAACAATTTCTCCTGGGTGACTCAAAGACCCCTCAAAACTCAACATGATCATGATCCAAATTGTAATCTATCCCCCACCAACCCGGTATTACAGATTTCCCTATCTCCACGAATAACACTCCCTCCGTCCAAGGTCTACCGGCTAGAAACCTATGCATCAATCACCCTCCAAACCCCCCTCTTGCTTGCTCCTTCACCCCTTATCCATCACCATGTCCTGTCCATTTACCTCCTAAATCTCTCAAATTCATCCACTTCTCTCCATCTCCTCTGCCATTCAAGCCACCGTTTTTCAACCCAGCTACTAAAATTACTTTCCCAGTGGGCTCCCCATCCACTCCACCCCCTCCATTCTGTCTGTTCTCTGCACCAAACCACAGTGATCTTTTCTGAAATGCATTTTGGACCAAGTCAGCCCCCCACCACCAATCACTTGAAACCTTCCCCATTGCTCTTGGGATAAAGGTTAAAACCCCAGATACAGCCTGCAAGACTTTGTACTTACCACCCCACCTTTCGGTTCCACCCAAGTTCTACATCTTCTGCTGACAAAGCCTTCAGCCAGGTGCCATTTATTCCAGGATAGCATCCCACAGTGCCCAGTCTTGCTTGATAGCTTTTGCTCTTTCGGAGCACTTAACTTCAATATTACATTATACTCAGTACTAAAATTACTTGGTTGATATGTCTGGTTTTTTGTTTGTTTGTTTTTTTTTTATTTAACTGCATCCCTGGGCACAGTTCTTAGCACTCGATACACAATTGTTAAATGAACAAATGAATGAGAGACTCACTTAAATAACATGCTAATTCAGCTGGTGACAGAAGTCTGATTCAGAGGAAAACCTATCAAATGCTAAAGGTCATGTTCTTTCCGCTACACCACACCACCTCCCACAGCAAATGCTCGCTGTGTAGTTGTTGAGCCTGAATCCATACAAATACAGTAAAAACGGACTAACAGAGTCTTTGTCCACATCACCACGGGGCATGCCTTGAGCATGGCAGAAACAGCCACATGACATGTACGAAGGAGCGTGGGTTTTTGCACTTATCGGCTATGTGAACTTCAGCATGTTAATCCTTCTGTGCCTCAGTTTCCTCATCTATAAAGTGGTAATAAGGAATTTGGTGAGAACTAAATAGACTGCAAATACTCTCTTGACTCTTGAATGCTAAGCATCCAATGAGAAGGGGCCAGAAGCAGCAGTGGAAGCAGCTTTCATGACAGTGTTAGGGCAAATAAAAATAGTCCCATAGTGCATTACACTGTTTGGATGAGAAAGCTGCTAAGAGATACAGGTTAACGATATAGTCTCGCATTTAACAGATATTTATTGATCACTTACTAAGTAGAAGCTGTTTGGGATATAAAAAAAGGGCTTTAGGCTAATTCAAGGATTAAGGAAAACGAAGACTTTGAAGGGTCTTCCTTGACTTTTTAAAAACACTAAAGGGACGCCTGGGTGGCTCAGTCGGTTGAGCGTCCGACTTCGGCTCAGGTCATGATCTCGTAGTCCGTGAGTTGGAGCCCCGCGTCGGGCTCTGTGCTGACAGCTCAGAGCCTGGAGCCTGCTTCAGATTCTGTGTCTCCCTCTCTCTGACCTTCCCCCATTCATGCTCTGTCTCTCTCTCTGCCTCAAAAATAAATAAACGTTAAAAAAATTTAAAAAATAAAAAATAAAATAAAAAACACTAAAAACACTACTGCGGTGGGCTAACAGTCTGGTACCAGCAACACACACCAGATGTGAGATTGAATTGGTCACAGAAACTCAAGGGTTGAGAAGATCTTGATTCCCCAGAATAAGTCATGACAAATTAGCCAAGTAGAAGGAGCACAGAAATAAATTACTGGGCGTGTGCACTATCTAGATTCTACTTAATTCTCTCTCTCTCTCTCTCTCTCTCTCTCACACACACACACACACACACACACAACCACAAACAGCCTATGAAGTAAGGTGGAATGAGGTGAACCAGAGAAGCAAATTGGTTGCCCAAAGGCAGCCTGTGGTTTCAGGGCGGAAAGACCATAACGCACCCAAACACTCTCACCAGACACCACAAAAAGACACCGCGAGCACCAACGAGGTACCAGAGACAGCTGTTTTCTCATCAATCCCTTCTTGACCTCAGATGGCATCTCTCTGCTATTTAAGTGTCCTTCTCCACTTTGGTGCCCCTGACCATACGATGGGGAGGGTTGGCTCACAAGGACGCAGTGTGGATGGAGGTACTGCAGCTGAGAACCCTGTGGGAAACGTAGAGCTCTCTGTGAGAGTAGTAACGTTTTTCTCATCATTGTTGTTAAGTACACAATTTGCACATTAAAAGCTCATTAGAGAGTAAACCCACCCGGGTGAGGAGTGGAGGCAGTAACTTGAGAGTCCCCCAGGGGGCACCATGGTAACTTGGCACATGGAGGCCACACAGTATCAGGTTACTTGGGCAGCCACCACAAACACCTGCAGGGCTGTAACCTGGGTCTTAGGGAAAGTGCTTGGGTCCTCTTGATCCACTCCATGGGGAGACCCACAGGGGTTCAGAAATTGCCAAGACAATCCGCCCAGCAACCCCCGAGGCATGAATTACTACTCCCCAAGAAGCAGAGTTGTGTGGCATGCCTAACGTGACATGAAATCAGAAATACTTGAATACCTACATGTTTGAGGCACTTGTCTATGAGCTTGGGGGAAAACAAAAAAGTTGCACAGTACCTGCCCTCGGAATGTTTATGATCTTGTTGGAGAAGGCAGGCATGAATAGAGAAGATAATCCATGAAGCAAGATGACTGGATACCAAATGAATGTCGGGGAGAACAGAAACCACAGACAGTGTGCCCTCCTCGCGTCCCACACCGAAAAACAAGTTCTGCCCCTGAATCTGTGAATCTGGGAAGTTGCTTCATAAGACCAGACTCCAGCAAAGCATGGAGGGTTAAAGCAAATCATCTCAAACTCTTTTCTAGGTCTAACATCCTAAGACTTTAACATCAGTTCCAATTTCTCTACTTCTCTCATGCTTTTTCTGTCACTCATGTTAAGAAACTTACAACTGTACAGCCACAGAAACAATGTCTAGAGAGCAGCTCCAGGTCTGCTCATTTAGAGACAGCAGATGCCTCTAGGGGTCAAGAGACGGGGTCTGGAGTGAGACATACCTGACTGCTTACTGAATCCTGCTGTTGCTGGCTATGCAGCCCTGAGCGAGGTACTGAAAGCCTCTGTCTCCTTATCTCGAAAATGGGGAGGACATGAGGCGCCTGGGTGGCTCAGTTGGTTAAGCATCCGACTTCAGCTCAGGTCATGATCTCACGGTTTGTGGGCTTGAATCCTGCGTCAGGATCTGTGCTGACAGCTCAGAGCCTGGAACCTGCTTCGGATTCTGTGTCTCCCTCTCTCTCTGAACCTCCCTTGCTCACACTCTCTCTCTCTCTCTCTCAAAAATAAACAAACAATAAAAAAAAATTTCTAATAAAGAAAGAAAGAACAAAATAGAACATTTGGTGCATTGCACTCAATACATGCCGGCTGTTAATAACGTTTGTGTTTTCACGTTATACTTCCCTATAGTGTACATTTATCCTGTGTATCCCACTGCTTTGAGATGAGGGTACCCAGAAGGTAAGTCACGTCTTCTGTAACACACCTCTCCCGACAAAGTTCCATACTGTACTCTGAAGGTCAGGCGACAGTCAGCAAACAGTTATTTAAAACTGCAATGGTTTTGCAAATGGTACAGCTGCTTGCTCCGAGGAGATGCACGTCTGAATACGAGCATGTAACCAGACTTTTGAACTAACAGGTAATGTTCCTCATAGAAAAGTTATTTAGCACTCCTTTTGGGAAGGAGGGAAAACACAAGGGCAGTGCTATCACTAACGCTCTGCAAGCCAAAGAAAACAGTAACGTATACAGCCTCGTCTCGGGCGGGGGCCCTGAAGAGGCTTGGTAGGCTGGAAGTCACGGCTATGCAAGCAAGCGACCTCCCAAAAGGTCACTCCCTGAGTGGCTCCAGCTCTAAATATAAAGGTATGTTTGCACAGAGTACTAATTTGGTAGTTCTCATGTGTTTACTAGGGTTTTATACTTTACTTTCAGCATTTTGTTCCCTGTGCATTAGAAAAAAAAATGATGATTCTAGAAAGATACAGTCTTCATTAGGTTTGTGTGCTTGTTTTATTTTAATATTGGCCTAACTTCCACTCTCTCTTCCCAGCTTCTCTCTCCTGCCGAACCCTTCCCAAACCTGCAAGTGCCAGAAGTCTGCGAAGAAACAAGGCACTTCCTATCTTTATTCTGTATCTTCCATTTTCCAGTACATGTACTAGAGCAAGAGAGTGGGCATTCCATTTGACCCAGAGTCACTCTGGGCCAGCTTTAGCATGCTTTAAAGAAAGCGCTCTTATAAAGCAAATATTCATGTATTATGTGCATAACTTTTTAAAACCACAATGTGTCAAAATGCATCCAGTCCACTGTCTCCTAACCTAATGGCTATTTGAAATACACATGCAAAGGTGTGTGTGTCTCTGTACAATGCACATGCAGAGTAAGTGTTAACAGTCTGAAGCTCAAGTGCACCCAGGGGCACCTGGAAGCACTCAGACCTGATCTGGTCAACTCAGCCAGCGCCTATGTCCCCCTTCATCTTGCCAGGTACCCTGATGCAGAAGATGCCTGCCCATTCTGAGGACAACCTTCTCAGGTGGACGATACCCTTCCTTGATCAGGGGCATAGGAAACACTCCACTTCCATGCGAGAACCCTAAGGTGAGGCTGTCCTTTAGAATGTGGAATTTAAGAAACAAAACAGATGAACATTTAGGAAGGGTGGGGGAAGAGGAGAGAGGAGACAAGAGACTCTTAATGAGAGAGAACACACTGAGGGTTGATGGAGGGAGGTGGGTGGGGGACAGGCTGGATGGGTGAGGGGTATTAAAGGAGGGCATTTGCTGTGATGAGCACTGGGTATTGTCTGTAAGTGATGAATCACTGACTTCTACTCCAAAACCAATACTGTACTGTATGTTAACTAAAATTTAAATAACATTAAAAAAAGAAAAAGAATGCTAAGGAGCCATTCCGAGCTCCACAGCATAAATAGTTTCTGGTTATGACCTCCTCATATTGTAGTAACATGAGTGCCTGACATTAAGAAAAACTCTGAGACTAGATATTCAAGTTGTGGCCAGATTAAAATCGCAAGGACTTGATTATCACTCTACTAGAGGTCTTCACTTTTTTATAGATGTCTTTCCCTTCTCTTCACTCCTCCATCATAAAGTAACTAGAGTATGGTCCTGAGGGGCTTCCCATATCAATAAAAACAATACTGATAAATCATTGTACTTACACTCTTAGTTTGACAACGACCAACAGTAAAGCCGGGGAATGAAAAATAAGCAATTTTGGCAAATAGACCACCCTGAGGAAACAGCCCTAGTGACTAAATATTTGACTGACACTGTCAGGTTCTTCCTCCTGAAAGGCTGGGAATGGGCAGGGGACTCCCTGGCTAACTAAAAAGAGGCTCTTTGGGAACCATCATTTTTCCTGGATCCAAGAAAGCAAGCTATAAAAGCAAAGCAGAAAACCAAACTTTATGTTACTTTCTCTGTTAATTTCTCTTTTACTATATCAAAGTCTCCATAAAAGTCTCTTTTAAATGTTCTATCCAGTCCCAGACAGTTAAGGCTCTTGGGCCAAAATGGGAAAAAAAAATAAAAATAAAAAATAAAAAATAAAAAAAAGAGCATTGGGAGAAGTTCTACCAATGTCTTTGTATATAACTTAGGCAACTATCTCAATGACTAAATTCCTTCTTTAAGCCCATAATTTTGTTTCATCAACTTGAGGAACCACTCCTCAAAATTAAAACCTTTCATTTCCAAGCACTGTAAAACTTAACCTTTTTATTCCTGCCCTTGGTTACATAATAAATTAGGGGCATTGTTTTTTTTTTTTTTTTTTAACGTTTATTTATTTCTGAGAGAGAAAGAATGAACGCAAGCAGGGGAGGACCTAGTGAAAGAGAAGGAGACACAGAATTCAAAGCAGGCTCCAGGCTCTGAGCTGTTGGCACAGAGCCTGATGTGAGGCTCAAACTCACAAACTGTGAGATCATGACCTGAGCCGAAGTCCCGAAGTCAGATGCTTAACCGACTGAGCCACCCAGGTTCTCCAGGGCATTGATTGATTTAATTAAAATTTTTCAAACTAAAGAAAAATATAGAAAGTTTCATATTTGAAGTGCTATTTCATCCTAATGTGAGGAAAAAGAATGGAAAGGAAGTTACTAAAAATATATATAATTTCATAGGAGATATGGAGAATGATGCCTTCTTTGCTACCCCAAATGTTTAGTTTTAGAATCATGGAGGAGAAATTATCAATACTGAACCAAGTCACTGGAATTAATGAAGAATATTAGCAAACTTCACTCTAGTCATCAAATAAAAGCTAATGTGACCTGGAAGGCCAAGCAGAGAAAGTCCTCTTGACTGGGAAGCAAAGAAGTAGGAAGATGACAGAATTGGAGGGCTGAGCTTGCCTCATTCCTCCAACTGGGGACATAAGCCCCAGGGCCCTTGACTCTCTGCCAACAAGTGAGCAATTTCATAGGATAAAGGGCTCATCTTCCTAAGAAGTCAACTTCACTCACCAGGATGTAATTTAAACCATCATTTTACATTAACAATAAACAAGGGGCATGTGGGTGGCTCAGTCAGTTAAGCATCTGACTCTTGATTTGGGCTCAGATCATGACCTCACAGCTGGTGGGATGGAGCCCTGCATTGGGCTCCATGCTGACAGCATGGAACCTGACTAGGATTCTCTTTCTCCCCCCCCCCCATGCCCTTCTGTGGCTTGTGCTCTTTCTCTCCCTCAAAATAAATAAACTTAAACAACATTTTTTAAATAAACAAGATGTGTTATGGACAGTGAGCAAAACTTGCAGAATTTTTTGAGAGAATGCAAGGAATTTGAAAAAAAAATATCACAGGCTCTTGGTGGTGGCTGTGGGTACTCCAGATCTTTCTAGAATACAAATGGGGTCTCCACAGCCACTGAGGCTGCTTCAGCAGCTCCATGATTCTCAAAAATTTCCCACCAACTTCATGCTTGGAGCAGAGGAGAGACAAGTTTTATGATGCAGATATCTCCAAGTTAGCTAAGATCACATTTTAACATTTTGTGCTTTTTATCTTAAACATTCATGTGAATTTCCAGTCTGCTCCACAATATATCCATGTGTATTCTGATAAAGAAATAATGTCCTATGGTATTTATCACTGAGGAGAATGGAGGGTCTGGGAAAACATGGTGTATTGATCTACTATATCCTTAGGAAACCTCCAAAGATATGTTCTCCTATGGTAGGTAGAAAGAACCCTAGACTGGAAGATGTGGGCTCTATTCCAGTTCCTGATACTAGCCAGCGGTGGGACCTTAGGTCAGTCACTCTCTTTGGACTACATGTGTTCTGTGATAGTGAATTTAATATGTCTACTTGCTTGGGCCATGGGGTGCCCAGATATTTGGTCAACATTATTCTGGGTATTTCTATAAGAGAATTTTGGGATGAGGTTAACATTTAAATTGGTAGACTGAGTAAAGCAGATTACTCTCCCTAATATGTGTGGGTGGGCCTCAACTCACCAGTTGAAGGGCTAAACAGAAAAGAAGGCTAACACTCCCTGGAGTAAAGGAGAATTCTCCTGCCTGATACCCTCAAACTGGAACACCAGCTCTTCCTGCCCAATGAACATTGGCTCTTCCTGGTTCTATAGCAGCTTCCAGCCTTTGGACTTGAATTGGGACATTGGCTCCACAGATTTTAGACCTGCCAGCCTCCATAACCACACGAGCCAACTCCTTATAATAAATCCCTTTCTATATATATACACACACCCTATTGGCTCTGCTTCTCTGGACAGCCCTAATACAAACTCTCAATCTCCACCATTCCAAAATATTATAATTGGAATTACACATTCAATGTTTCTCACTGCTTCTCTCCCCCACCCAAATTCTAAGAGTAATTGGACACACTTGGCTCCTTCCTTCCTTCTAGTTTTTATAGTCCTAGAGCTAGTGTCACTGGGCAGCCAGGGAGGCGGCAGGGGGTGGGGGTGGGGGACTCCATAATTTTTTTTTTTAAAGAAATATACAGCATGTTAATGCAGGTTAATGTGAAAAGACTTTAAGTCTTGTAGTAAATAAGTCTTTTAAACTGTTTGGAATCCCTTTTTTAAAAAGAAAATATACGTCAACACCACCACCAGAGCTCTTCGGCACACATTTTTAAAAACGGCAAACTGGAATAACTGTTCGGGGCCCAGACATTCCACCTCTCTCTCCACCTGCCAGCCTAGTAATGCAGGCACCAGGTAACTCTGTCGTGAGTCACCCTGGTGGCCATAAAGAGGAAGCACGTGGCTCAACTCCTACTGAGAAAACTGGTATGAACTTGGCATCCTCTAATTATCCCTGGCCCCTCTCTTTGGTACTAAAGCTGCAACAGTGCTCGACTCACTCCTCCTTACTTCAATTCCCTCCAGCTGCCCTTGGGTTTCAATTGAATCTAAACTCACCTGGAGGATCCAGGCTAATTTATCCTTGACCCACATCCCATTAAGATGTACCTGCTGATCCGAGCTGTTATTCATCCTCTACCTTGTCCTCTGGCCTAGGGGTTTGTCCATCCTGTATCCCTTAGCATAGTGCCTAGCACGTAAAAATTACAGGTGCCTGGGTGACTCAGTAGGTTAAGCATCCAACTTTGGCTCAGGTCATGATCTCACAGCTTGTGGGTTCAAGCCCCGCATCGGGCTCTGTGCTGACAGCTCAGAGCCTGGAGCCTGCTTCAGATTCTGTGTCTCCCTCTCTCTCTGCCCCTCCCTCTCTCTCTGCCCCTCCCTCTCTCTGTGCCCCTCCCTCTCTCTCTGCCCCTCCCCTGCTTGCACTCTGTCTGTCTCTCTCTCTAAAAAAAAATAAATAAATATGAAAGAAATTTTTAAAAATTACATATGATTTCTCTTACATGGAACTTAAGCAACAGAGTGAACAAAGGAAAAAAGAGAAACAAAACAGACTCTTAACTAGAGGACAAACTGGTGTTCGCCAGAGGAAGGTGGATGGGGGAAACAGGTGAAGGGAATTAAGAGTACCTTTATCTTGATGAGCACTGAGGAATGTATAGAATTGTTGAATCACTACACTGTACCCCTGAAACTAAAATAATACTGAACGGTAACTATACTGGAATTTAAAAAACATTAAAATAATGGCCAAGTAGCAAAAGGGGGGGAACATTAGCAACAGATTTATTTTTAACTTTATTTAGAGAGAGAGAGCACACACACAAATTGGGGAGGACGTGCTGCGGGGTGGGGGGCCATGGAGAATCCTAAGCAGGCTCCATGCTGTCAGTACAGAGCCCCAATGCGGGGCTCGATCTCATAAACCATGACCTGAAATGAAATCAAGAGTCGGATGCTCAACCAACTGAGCCACCCAGGAGCCCCAGCAACAGTTTCAAAAAGCACTTAATCAATTTCTGTTGAATATGTAAATGAATGAATGAAAGTGCAAAGCAGCACCTGAAATAGGGGAAATTTCCTGTGACTCAGCCCCGGTTCAAGGAGTAACGAACAGCCTCCTCAGATCTGGGGAGCGCACAGGGCTACAGTCTGCAAGGTATTGTGAGGGCAACACAGTGGATTCAGGCCAATTTAAACACCTCTGAGAGAGGACCCTTCTTGTCGCCAGAATCAGAACAATCTGAGCTCGTTGGGCACAGGGGGACATGCACCTACCGCGTGTAATGGAGCTGCGCCTCGCTGTCCAAGAATAAATCAGGTCACCGATGCTATTAGGGTGGCAGCTACGAGGGCCAGTAATAAATCACAGATTGAAACACTGAAAGCCAGGACTCCAGAATTATCCATTCAATCCCTATCGTTCTACAAACGAGAAAACCGAGGCCAGGAGTCGTTAAGCAACTCACCGAAAGTTGAAGATTTCAGAGCCAGGACTGAAGTCCAACTCTTCTGGTTCCCTGTTCAGGGTGTTTCCTACACCACCACCCTGCTTGGGACTTGCTCAAGCCTTAAACCTGTCGCTGACGCTTTTAACACAAATGTTTTGAAATTGTTTTAAGAAATTCTTGGAAACATCTGCTTACATTCTTTCAAGTTGTCAGAGTATCCAGAACAGAACAGCAGCAGAACCCGAGTGCAATCCACCCAGGCACAACACACACGGTTACTGGTTTTCCACGTCCTGTAGCAGTTTTTCATCTCTATCGGGACATCCGATCCACTGTTGCTAAATGATAACAGCAGGACCTAATTCATCCATGGCTGCATAGAAAATTATTACAAAACCATGCTGTTACTGAGAGCAGTGTCACGAGCAGGGTCTAGGGGAGGCAAGGTGGCAGGAACATAATCTAAGGAGCCCATCCTTGCTATGTGTATATGCTCATCACACAGCATATGCATGATAAGATGCCAAACCCAGGTTCCTTAAATGGATTTTATTTCCTTTCCCAATACTTTGGAAATGCTTTTCTTTTGGTTGGAGAGATGGAGAAAGAAGGTCTAAGCTTCGGCTTTTGCTGTTGCAAAACATGCATAATGCCTGAAATTCTTTCATCCAATTAGTTCAAACACCATTGGACAGACACGACTTCACAGCTTTTCCAAAAGTCTAAGCTTATTCCAAAGTAGAAAGTTTGTTTAAAAAAATTTATATATATATATGTTTATATTTATATATATGTTTTTATATATATACATATACGTATGTATACACACACACACACACAAAGAAAGAAGGCAGGAAGAAAGGAGGGGAGGAGAGGAGCCGCAGAGGTGGAAATCAGCACATGAGCGCGAAGCTGTGCTTGCTTGGCAATCCAAGCTGGAAAGTATTTGGGTCCCACCATGTAGTGACTCATCTGTGCAGTCAGGGTGCAGGTAACACAATACAACTGAGCAACTTGAAGCAGAAAGTATCTTAACTTAGGCAATTAGGTGTTTATGAATTTGTGAAGGAGCTGGCGGCACAGGCCCTGGGCTGGGCCTCCAGTAATGAGGCCTAGAACAACACCCCAGAACTGGCCTGCCAGGGGGGCCCTCAGCAGCACAGTCAGAAAGCCACTGCTCCCAGCTGGCCCTGACACCATCCACCCTCTCAGCCACCCCCAGGGAAACAGGAAGCTGTTCCTGAGGTGCGCTAGGCTTGCGAGATCTGCACCAACCAGCAAGTGGGGGCCTCAGGCACTGCCCCTCACCCCTCAAGTTGGTTCCACAGTCTATCTGATTGGGGGAACTGGTTGCACTGGGTCTCCTGGCCTCTGCAGCACAAAAGGCACACTAGAAGGGAGATGGAGAAGTTTACAGGCAAAACCATGGTATGCCCCACACCCACCAGGCAGAGAAAGTCCTCCTTCCACAGAGCAAATGCCTCAGCCAGGCTCAGGGTGGAGGAGCGGGAGTTCATCTTCACTCTGAGCCACCTCTTTCTAGAGCACCCCAAGCTGAAGCCTGAGCCCTCTTCCAGGTTAGCCAAACCTCCACAAAAACAGTATATCCCAAAGAACAGGTTCCAAAGGAGACAGAGATGGCCAGCAGACACATAGAAAGGTGCTCAGTGTCACTAAACCTCAGGGGAACACAAACCAAAACCACCGTGACACCACCTCACACCTGTCAGAATGGCTAGTATCCAAAAGACCAGAAATGGCCAAGTGTTGGCGAGGATGTGGAGAAGAGGGAAACTTTGCGCAGTGTTGGTGGGAATGTACATTGGTGCAGCCACTGTGGGAAACAGTATGGAGGTTCCTCAAAAAGTTAAAAGAGAAATGACCATAGAATCCAGCAATCATACCTCTGGGTAGTCATCTGAAGGAAACAAAAACACGAAATCAAAAAGGTAACTGCACCCCCATGTTCATTGCACATTACTTACAATAGTCGGGACATGGAAAGAGACTATCGATGAATGAATGGATAAATAAGATACATATCAATAAATAAGATATATATCGATCATAAGAAGAATGAAATCCTGCCATTTGTGACAACATGGATGGACCATAAGGGCATTATGCTAAGTGAAATAAGTCAGAAAAAGACAAATACTGTACGATCTCACTTATATGTGGAATCTAAAAACAAAAACAGAATTGAATGCATAGACACAGAGAAGAAATTGGTGGTTGCCAGAGACGGGAAGGGGTGGAGGGTAGAGAGAGGGTGGAGGGGGCCAAAAAGTACAAACTTCACTTATAAGACAAATCCTGGGGATGTAGTGTATAGCCTAAACAAACAAAACCCCAACAGGCACACAGCAGCCTTGCTGTAGTCAGCTGGGAACCAAATCCTGGGATGCCCACCTGCCTCAGCCTATGCCGCTTTCTGCCCAGGCGAAGCCTGACGACCAATGCTAGCAATTTCTCTCGGTTAAGCTCTCTGTGCCCAACTCCCTCCTGGACACTGCTTTTGAAGCTTGGATCCTGCCCTCTTCTCCCCTTCCAGAAATCCTGAGAAGTGCTCTTCCGAGGCCGCATTCACTTGAGCTGGGCCCCTAGCACCTGTCACCAGTAAGTGGGACAGCTAAAATGTGATGGCCACCAAAGAAATGGGTTTAAATCCCAGCTCTGTCACTGAGAGCCGAGTGAACCTGGATGAGGTACTGCAACACACTGAGCACTAGTTTTCTAAGATGTAAGAGGAGGAGTCTAGAGCTGCCAGGGATGTTCAAAGAAATGCAGCAAGACAGCTTAAGGAGCCTGGTGAACCAGGTCTGCAAAAGTACGCAACCCATCCTTTGTTCTTTGACTGGGCTGTGCTCATGCCTCTTGCTTCTGCCTCACCTTTCCTGCCCCCACGTGCTTGGGGATGACCAGTGCACACTTGCCATCAGCTGCCCACCTCTCTGGACATCCGCTGAATGTCTGCCACCAAGCAACATCCCAGTCTGCCACCCCTTCCCGGGCCCCTTTTGAGACCGGTGGTTTTCAACCACGGTGAGTCATAACCAGATGTAATAAGACACTGGAGTCTGCAAAAGATTCACATTTTTCATAAATTAGATGAATGAGGCTATCCCCAGTCTCACTCACCTCCTTGCACTTTGAGGAGCTTTCTTGGGTGCAAAGGAAAGCATGCAGACGGGGACTGGCACACCGAGACTTATCTCCGCCACAGCCTTGAGGGAGCCACCTAAGTCCTGGAGTGGACTGTGCACCGTGTGTGACACCCCGTGGGCCAAATCCAGGCTCCACCACAAATCGATGTCCACTCACCGGCTCATCTCAAAACTGGCTCTCCTTTGGGCCAGCAAGGCTGGGATTAGGTAGGCCCCTCTGAAAATAACAGGGGTGATGGTTAAAGGCACTGGTGGCTTCTGGCCTTTTGATACATCCCCAAGAAATCATGACAAACTGGTTAACATGTCATTATCCCCCCAAATTCCAAATAGGCTCAAGAAAAGGGTCTCTCCCAGGAGAAAGAAATGGAGGGAGGGGATGTGTCCCATTAACTCTAAGCCATCTGTGAAAACCAAAGTCAGATGGCAAACACATGGACATACCAAATCTCCTTGGTTGCTTCAGGAAAAGTCACCTGCACATACTAGTTTTACCCAATGTTCACATTTCTCTCTATTCCTATTTTTTATTATTTTTTAATGTTTATTTATTTATCTCTCTATTCCTATTTTTTATTATTTTTTAATGTTTATTTATTTTTGAGAGAGAGAGAAGTACGAGTGGGGTAGGGATAGAGAGAGAGGGAGACAGAAGATCTGAAGCGGCCTCTGTGCTGACAGCAGAAAGCCCGATGCAGGGCTCGAACTCACCAACTGGGAGATCATAACCTGAGCCACAGTCGTACCCTTAACTGAGCCACCCAGGTGCCTCTATCCCTATTCCTTTTAAAAGCTTTAGCTTCAGGACGCTCTTTTGAACGTCTACATGTGCACATACATATTAATAGCACAGAACACAGTACACGATACTGAATACATGTACATGACCTGCACATTCATTGTGAGCCTATGCTTATGCACCATGTAGGCCTGGACCGAAGTTTGGCTTGCCCATCCTTTCCCTGTTCCTGATCTGTTCTGTATGATCCTCTCCACAGTCATCTCTGCTTTCCTGTCACTCCCTAGAACCCTGCCCAAGCACATTCACTAGGAAAATGCTTTGTGATGAATGAACACAATTAATAGCAGATGTTTTCTGTTCTCCCATTCCTTCCCTAGTTCCCTCTGGAATATGGAGGTCATCTGGCTTTGCCAAAAATGCCATGATCAACAGTAAAACTGGGTCTGTTGGGCTGTACACATGCACGTAAATGGAGACAGAGGGCAGAGGAAGGTTTATGCTGGGATTTTATGTGCGCCCCTTGAGAGCAGGTGCAAGTGGAAACCGCTAGAACAGTATCAGGCATTAGTTGGGAAGAAATTCTATAAAAACAGAATCTAGATTCTTCTAAGTATGCTTCTTTTCTCATTTTCCTAACTGTGAACAGCATATAGGGGCTACAGTGAGAAAATCCCCTCCAAGAATCTGAAAAGAGAGGGAGAGGGAGAGGGAGAGGGAGAGGGAGAGGGAGAGGGAGAGGGAGAGGGAGAGGGGGAGGGGGAGGGGGAGGGGGAGGGAGGGAGGGAGGGAGGGAGGGGGAGAGAGAGAGAGAGAGAGAGAGAGAGAGAGAGAGAGAGAGAGAGAATTGCCCTTGGAAAATGAAATTTTAAAAATGAACCCATAGTGAATCCAATTAAGCCACCAGAAGGAGAAGGATTGGTTCCCAGGCTTGCAAGGCATGAGAGTAATCAGATCAAATGTTCTATAAAATACCTAAAGAAAGAATGTAAGAATGTGTTAATCAGCAGTGGGCATAGGAGGTGCCTGTCACCTGTTGGTCCCTGGATCTTAGGAAATGAGGGCATCCAAAGATTAAGACACACAGGTTCTAGGGACGCCTGGGTGGCTTAGTTGGTTAAGCGTCCCACTTTGGCTCAGGTCATAATCTCAAGTTCATGGGTTCAACGCCTGTGTCAGGCTCTGTGCTGACAGCTCACAACCTGGAGTCTGCTTTGGAACCTCTCTCTCTCTCTCTCTCTGAAAATGAATAAACGTTAAAAGAAAAAAGACACAGTTTCCACCCAAGCACTGTCCAGAGTTAGGGGAGCCCACCCCCTGGGAATTTAGAGAAGAATCCCCATTTTACAAGCCTAATTAACTCTTGCACTTGAGTTCCTGTTTTGCCTCCCCACCTCCTCGTGACAATTTGACTCCTATGGCATCAGCCCTCCAGGAGAGAGCATTCTGGCAGGAGGATACAAGTGCTTAGTCCTGTTGGCACTTATTCTCACTGTAAATCAATAAACTGGCATCACGTTTGAAATCAGGCTTGCCCCAGCCCCCACCCTCAGGGAGACAACCCTCCTCCATCTGACTACATTTGTCTGGCCCTCCCAGTAAGTTATAATCTTGTTGTAAATCAATAAATTCGTTACTGGCAGAATGGGCCGTGAGACTTTACAACTGTGGGACAGGCTCTGTTTGACCAAGGAGAAGAATCCCTGATAGGTGTGATTCTGCCCATGAGACAGCATGGGAACACACCCTTGCTAGGAATAATGACAATAAAATGGAGGGTGTCTCTGTTAACTGGAAGCCTCTCTGTTGGTTTAGGACCCAGATGCATTTGTTTATGCCAGGTGAGAGCGAAAGTGCTCTAGAAAATAGAGGAAGAAGACTGTGGGATTCCCAGGAGTGATCCTGAGGCGGGAAGATGGGAAGGGGGTTACTAAGGCTCTCAAGGTCAAGGATGCAGCCCAGGTGACAAGTCCCTTTTAGTGAGAGCTGAACAGATTTCTAACAGAAGCAATGACCTATATGCAGTTTCAGGTTTCCACAGTGCAGCCTGCTAGGCCATTTCCACTCCCTATGACAGCCTCTCAGCCCCCTGACCAAAGGCTTCCAGAAAATCTACTGAGGGGCAAGACTGCAGGACCATAAAAAGCATCAAAACACAAACTCTGGGGCTAGGATGCCCAAGCCCAACGTCTGGCTCCACTTCCCACTTAACTGCATAATCTCAGAATGAGCTACATAACCTCTCTGCCTCAGCTTCCTCACCTGAAAATGGGGATAATGAGAGCAACCACCTTACATAATAATGCCATACTTATGAGGGAGGGATGATTTCACCAATAGGTCAAATCCATGTGGAACATGAACCTCTTAGGCACACAAGCAGACACCCAGGGGCTGCCGCCAACACAACCACACAAACGCAAAGGCAGCAGAAGGTTTGAAAAGGGCACAGTGGAGACTCAAGGCAGTCAGGTCTACAGCGGAAGGAGCAGGGTGCTCCCAGGAGACATCTGGATTAGACCAACAGTCAAGAACATTCATCGAATGAACATTTACTGGGTGTCTGGTATACCTCTACTTTTCTACAGAGCTCTAACTTGGTTGACCAGAGTGATTTTTAAAAAGAATTACATTGAAGATGAAGAAAAAGGGAAAAAAAATAAATATTAGAGCAGAAAGAGGGTCTCAGCCTCCTTCCTGTTTCGCAAAGACAAAGAATCTACCCAGTTAGACCCAGTCTTGGTTTTCCAATGAGACAAGGAATCAACAATGATCTCCAAAGAATTCCCTTCAGTTCTCAAGAATGCTGAAGGTCAGGGGCACCTGGGTGGCTCAGTCAGCTGAACATCTGACTTAGACTCAGGTGGTGATCTCACGGTTTGTGGGTTCGAGCCCCACATCGAGCTTTGCACTGACAACATGGAGCCTGCGTTGGATTCTCTGTCTCCCTCTCTCGCTGCTCCTCCTGTGCTTTGTCTCTCAAAAATAAATAAACATTAAAAAAGTTTTCTTAAAAAAATAATGCTGCAGGTCAAAGACTCCCACCGAACATTTGAAAAATACTGCTGTCGAAGACCTATTTCCAATAATGCAGTCAGTCACTTGGTGAGTGAGGCCTGGGCATCAGGATCTTTAAAGTCCCCCACTTGATTCTAATGAGCAGTCAAGGCTGAGAACCACCGGTATGATGAATGTTAATCTATTTCCACCTAGGTTGCTTCTCGAGCTTTCCTAACAACGGAGATTACCTGGGATAATAGGTGAACATACAGATTCTCTGGGTCCCCTCCCTAGGATTTCCGAGTTAATAAATCTGGGACAGAGCCCAGGAATTTGCATGTTTACAAGCACCCTGGGTGATGTATGTACTCAGGGAGGTTCAGAAAATAAGGTGCACTTTTCAGAAAGGGTGTGGACAATATTGGAAAATCAACAGGGAAGTTAAGAATGACTCTAAGTATACCTCTTTATATCCATAAACCCAGTCTCTCCCTCTGAGGTTTTGTTCCAATCCCAATCTAAGTCCAGGACTCCAATGACAGACAAAACGGGGGAAAAAATTCCCAGTTCTGCAGATACTCGATCCTTAGTGGGCCCCAGGCCCAGAGAGAAGAGAACCAATTGTTACATGTGGTTTCTGTCATTCCTTATGGGATCATTTCTTTTCACTATTATTTGAACCAAATCACCAGGACCTAGCATTTAACAATGATGTAAGCTATACACACATCACTGAATAAGCACTTAGATATCAATTCACTTGAAAGTATGTTCAACCACTTAAAAACAGGATGTGGCTTATTTTTTATTTTAAATGTTTTATACTGTATCATTTAAACTGTTCCACGCATTTTTTTAAATAAGGCAGAAGGCTTCCAGCTCATTCTTTACATTCACACTGGAAGTGGCTATATAATCCAGATACCAAAACAGGACAATGACAGAAAACAACAAAAATGGAAATGCATAGCAATTTCATCTGATTATATCCAAAGATCCTAAAATAGTTTATTAGAATAATTATATTATAAAAGGTTTATTCCAGGATGCAAGAATGATTCAACATTAGAAAATCTGTTTGCATAAATCACTACTTTGAAGGAGCCCACAGTTGCTATTATAGATTTTTTAAATAAAATATTTCTTAAAGTCCTAGACAACGAAAGAACAGGACAAGACAGTTACTGATACTAGAAAGAAAAATACAAATTTATCTTTATTTGCAGATGGCATAGTGGTCTACCCCCAAAATCCAAGAAAATCAACCTCTTTACATTGTTTCTTCCCTTGTTTGATCTTAAATAAATGTAAATTACAGTTCACAAATTATAATACTTTTCCAAATATGTTTTTTTCCTGACATTCCATGACTCTATACGCAACTACCTTAAGTATTTTCACATGCTTGATCTCTCTGTGACCCTACCAAGTAAGTCTTCAGGTTTTTAATTCAAAGGCCAAAAAATGCAGAAACCCAAAAATCCTCTAGAGGTCATGGCAACAGGAATGTGAAGATCATACACCTGTCCTGAACTTGACCCCAACTCAACACATGCAGTGCATAAGCCCATGGCCCTCACACTCTGCTGTATCTGCTGGAGTATCTCTAAGGGAGCCTGATGCCCAGCTTCCACCCCAGACACATGATTGAATTAGGGTGGAGTGTAATCTGGGCATCAGATTTTTTTAAAGCTCTCCAAGTGTTGTTTTTTTTTTAATGTTTATTTTTGAGAGAGAGAGACAGACAGACAGACACGAAGCCTGAGCAGGGGAGGGGCAGAAAGAGGGAGAGAGAAAATCCCAGGCACACTCCCCACTGTCAGCACAGAGCCCAATGTGAGGCTCTAACTCACAAACTGTGAGATCATGACATGAGCCGAAGTCAGATGCCTAACCAACCGAGCCACCCAGGTGCCCCTAAAGCTCTCCAAGTGGTTCTAATGCATAACATAGCTCAGGAACCACTGGTTCAAGCAGTTCTCAGGTTGCTCATCATTTCGGCAAATGTAGGCTATGAAGAGCTGGTCAGCATAATTCTGCTTTGTCCTTTCCAACAGTGAACCTGGTTCCCTTTATTTATAACCAGTCTCCCTTCTAGTTCAGAAATTACCTGGGACATTTGTGTGCTCTGTTTGTCTTTGGTTTTGTTTTTCCCATCTGCATTACCATACTAACTCATTACATACTTACTATGCTTGGTTTGGGGAGGACATGTGTGTATCCCTTTAGCACTGTTTTAGCTAGGCAGTACAATAAAGTTTCTATCGTATTTATTGACTGCCTACCATGCAGGTGCTGGGTTGGGAGTGGGGGGTAAAAGCGATGAATGAGGCCCAATCTGCACAGTTTACAATGTGGAGAAAAAGACACAAATGACCATAACATACAACAGAGCATAATAAGCTGTGATGAGTTCAACAGGAAAGGAACAAATAAAGTGTAACAGGAGTTCAAGGGAGAAATATTCCTTTATACCACAAGATGATGAGACAGAAAAAAGTAGCCAATCCTGGAGGGCTGATGAAATATGAAAGAGGCCCCTGAGCAACATGAAGAGGCGTGACAAGGCGATGCCTTTCCAGAGGGGCCATGATGATCAGCAAGAATGGGGATAGGGTGGGAGAGCAATGGGAATGAACACATGTGACAGGGACACCGAGGTGAGGCTGCTCAGAGGCTGACGACCTAGGTTCAGCACAGGTGGCCAAGACCATCAAGACAGACTAGGGGAGCAGATGTACAGAGGTCAGGGTGTCTGGAAAAACCCAGGACATCCAGCTAGGCAAAGGCAGGGCACCAAACTCAAGTAAAACAAATAATTTTCACTTCTGGTTTCCAGTTTGGCATGTGAGGCTCTCGTAAGTCTCCAGTCCATCCTAACAAGTAAAAAGTTGAACAAACTGAGAGGCGCCTGGGTGGCTCAGTTGGTTAAGCATCCAACTCTTGATTTCCGTTCAGGTCATGATCTCATGGCTGTGAGATCAAGCCCCGAGTTGGGCTCCACGCTGGGCATAGGACCTGCTTAAGACACCTCTCCCTTTCCCTCTCTCTCCCCCTCCCCCATTTGTGTCCTCTCTCTCTTTCTCTCCCTCTCCCCTCTCAAAAAAAAAAAAAAAAAAAAAAAAAAAAACAAGTGCTGAACAAGCTGAAAATCAATAGCTCTTCTCAGGTCTGTCAGTGAAGTGAGGTCACAGGACAAACCACCATCTAGGATACTGGAGACATAGACAGGCAGATACAGTGAATCACAATTTACTGGAGCAGAAAACTCCAGGGAAACCAGGACCCAGGAAGGGAACCCTGAACTGTAAATAACTGATCATTGGAGGTTCCATGTGGACCAGTCTGAGAACTTACAAGTCCAGGGGAACCTCATATTTTTGCAAGTTTTACATTCTTTAGGAACTTGACCATGTTCTCACAATGAAGATCAGAGAAAAATCCCCTCATGCTTCCAACAGGAGGAGAGGAAAGTACTCATTTTAAAATGAGTGCATTTTAAAATGCACTAGAGCACTCTATTCTTTTTTTTTTTTCATTTGAGAGAGAGGGGCTGGGGAAAGGGTAAGGAGTGGGGAAAAGAGAGAGAGAGAGAGAGAGAGAGGGAGGATGAATCTTAAGCAGATTCCACACCCAGCACAGAGCCCAATGCTGAACCAACTGAGCCACCCAATGCCCCTAGAACACTCTCTTCTTAGGGCCTGTGCTCATGACACATTATTTCAGTAGAGCCCAACCAACCTGGGGAAAAGGAAATACCAACTCCAGTCCCCACAGGCCATCATATCCCACCAGGGAAAAAAGTTGAGAAGCACGAGTGAAGTTCAGAGCACAGGGACACAAGCTCACTAAAAGACCAAGACCTAGTCATAGGACCATAGAACATGGTGTCCCTGCCCTAACACCTCACCACCACCTTACTGAGGATTTGTTTATTGAAGTTCCTTTCATCCAGTACATTATGTCTGTCTTTCAACAAAAAATTACAAGGCATACTAAAAGGTCAAAACTAAAAACACAATTTGAAGAGAAAGAGCAAGTATCAGAACCAGACTCAGATATAGCTGGGATGTTAGAACTATGAGATCAGGAAATTAAAATAATTAGGACTGTCAAGTACAAAAGATTTACCATATGCTGTTAAACTTTCATCCACCAAATAAAGAAAATTACTTTGTAATTAGCTTTGTATCTGGGAGAAAAACAGCTGAGAACTGAGTTTTCTGACATTGCCCCCTCCCCTACCTGTTGAATCTGAATGTCCAGGATGGGACTCGGAACTCTACACTTTTTTTTTTTTAACATTTATTTATTATTGAGAGACAGAGAGACACAGAGCGTGAGCAGGGGAGGAGTAGAGAGAGGGGGAGACACAGAATCTGAAGCAGGCTCCATGCTCTGAGCTGTCAGCACAGAGCCCAATGCGGGGCTCAAACTCACAAACTGCAAGATCATGACCTGACCTGAAGTCGGTCGCCCAACCAACTGAGACACCCAGGTGCCCCCAAACTACACTTTACAAAGCCCCCTGGTTACCCTGATGATCAGGCAGCTCACAAATAACTGCTGTTTCAAAAGAGGCTCATAGGGGCACCTGGGTGGCTCCATCAGTTAAGTGTCTGACTCTTGGTTTCAGCTCAGGTCATGATCTCATGGTTTGGTTCGTGGGATAGAGCCCCACATAGGGCTCTGCACTGTCAGCACATGATCTCTCTCTTTGCCCCTGCTCCTCTCTCAAAATAAATAAAATAAACGTCAGAAAAAGAAGCTCAAAGTTTACTGTTACCTTCTCTAATGAGCACACAATAACTATAAAAAACATCTTCAAAATAGAGTTGACCCTTGAACAACATAGGTCTGAACTGTACAGGTCCACTTATACAGGGATTTTTTTTCGATACAGCACTGTGCTTAATTTTCTTTTATGATTTTCTGAATAACAATTTCTTTTCTCTAGCTTACTCGATTGTAAGAATATAGTATATAATACATATAACACACAAAATATGTTAATCAACTGTTTGTTATTGATAACAGTAGTTAAGTTGGGGAGAGCCAAAAGTTATATAGGGATTTTTGACTACACGGAGGGACTGGCACCCCTAACCCCACATTGTTCAAGGGCCCACCATACTAGGCTAGTTTCCTTTTGGTTTGTTCTTTACTAGGGCATTTCTAATTTCTGATTCTTTTTTGTTCTTGTTTGACTTTAAAAAGTCTTCAAAATAGGGGCACCTGGGTGGCTCAGTCAGTTAGGCATCCAACTCTTGGTTTTGGCTCAGGTTATGATCTCGTTGTTCATGAGCTTGGGCCCCAGGTCAGGCTCTATGTTGACAGTGTGGGGTCTGCTTTGGATTCTCTGTCTCCCTCTCTTTCTGCCCTTCACCCGCTCATGCTCTCTCTCTCTCAAAATAAAATATTTTAAAGTCTTCAAAATGGGACAGTAAGGTCACCAATAGGATAGGAATGATATCTAAAATACCTTTATGCATATCATGCTTCAAAGTCTCCTGCCTAGAGAATATGCCATCAAAATATATACTGGTTTTATTTAATTGTGCACATTACCCTAAAAACAGCAACCCTACATTTAGGCACAAGGAAATAGTCTGTCATCACATACCTTCTAATTAATGATTTCTGATCATCTATTTAGATCATCAAAGTGGACTGCAAAACCACTCAAAACCTGCAAATGAGATGCAATCATCAAAACTCTCCATAGGATCTTCCTTCTGTCTGCCTAAAAGACCCACCAGAAGTACATACTATGTGCACAAAGAATCTCCCACTTAAAAAATATGTCATCACAAAGGCATCAAACTTACTCCAACAGTCAGAACACTACCCCCCCCCCCAAAAAAAAACCAAAAACAAAAAACACTCACATTCTAACCTATGGACCAGGGAATGTGTTACTTTATATGGCCAAAGGGATTTCATAGGTGTGATTAAGGATTAAGGATTTTGAGACGGGGAGATAATCTCAGATTATCTAGCTGGGCCCAATGTAACCTCAAGGGCCCCTTATAGGGAAAGAGGGAGGGAGGGAGGAGATGAGACAAAGACCTCATGCTGCTGGATGTAGTGTAACATAGAGGAAGGGGCCATGAACCAAGGAATGCAGGAGGCCTCTAGAAGCTAAAAAGGGCAGGGAAACATATTTTCCCCAGCGGCCTCCTGAACAAACACTGTCTGGCTAACAACTTGAAATTAACCCAGAGAGACCCACACTAAACCTCTGATCTACAGAACTGCAAAAGAAAGAGCTTGGGGTAATTTGTTACAGCACGCACAGGAAGCACGTTGCACCAGAGTGCATTGAACGAAGGTCAGTGACTTAATGAGAGAACAGGAATCTGGGTCTCTCACCTTGGGGGGTTGCTGATGCCAACAATGTGAGGAATGCACTCTGGTTAATGTGTGCTTCTGATGCGCTTATATGTCATTGTCACTGTTAGGTGAGATCATGGAACAGAGTTAACCCAACTGAACCAAGCAAGGACTGACTAGCCACGTTGTTTGTTTCGGGGAGAGAAGAGGGATTATTTTTCCTCTCAACCTATAATGGTGGGAGTTGATGCTATTGTTCCCTGTCCTTCTTATAATCCTGAGAAGAGGTAAAAATAATAGATGTGGTTGAATGAAATGGGGTTTCCCCATTGTGGAAAAACTAGTGTGGACTTTTTGAGAAATATATCCCCAACCCCAGCATCCATGTGCCAACCAACTACCCTAACCAATCAGGAAGGAGATGGAGAAAACAATCATGGGGAAATTTGAGGCTTTAAAGTCTCAAGGCTGGCCCATTCCAGGAACATTTTATCAGCCACCATTTGTCAGGAGGACAGATTTATAATGAAACGGAATGAGCTACATACCAGTGAGAGTGAAATAGGGCAGTGTGTGTGTGCATGTGTGCACATGTGCATTTGACCAAACCTTCCTCATGAAGGTGGAGCCGGGGGTTAAGAGAGCCACCCATAGTCCTTGGAGCACATTCTTCCTCCTTCGGTCCCACTGACGATGGCAGTGTGTGTTCCATGCTGATGTCCACAAAACCAGTCATGAAACACCATGGGATCCGTCTTAACAAATCCAGGGATCCATTAAGGAATATGACTGGATTTGCATTCTGGAGGGGACTCAAGTTATTCAAGTCAAACATTTTCAAAGTTCCATCTATGATCCCTCTTTAAAACCAAGAGCTGGGGGGCAACTGGGTGGCTCAGTCAGTTGAGTGTCTGACTTTGGCTCAGGTAGTGATCTCGCAATTCGTGAGTTCGAGCCCCTGCATTGGGGTCTGCGCTGACAGTGTGGAGTCAGTCTGGGATTTTCTCTCTCCCTCTCTCTGCCCCTGCCTGGCTCATGCTCTCCCCTGTCTCTCTCCTCTCCCTCTCTCTCAAAAATAAACAAACATTAAAAAAAAAAACCCTGAGAACATAGAATAGCAACTCATTGAAAAATTGATATTGCAGGGAGGAAGGGGAGGGGCAGACCAATGGGGAATGAGACAAAATTCAAACTTCCCACAAGTCTACCACTACCAAGAGAAGACTTGGTCTTGAAGTCAACTCATTATCTGCACGCAGGAAGTATTTAACAAATGTCTATTAAATAGACGAGGGTATGTATAGAACCCTGCAAGCCGTCAATGGCCAAGATGACACAACCTCCATGCACTAACTGAACGCCTCCTGGCTTCACTCTTCCCTACTGCTCCACTGGTGGGTAACCAGACCCCGAGTTCACCCCGATGCAGAAATCTGACCTCCTCCATAAGGTGACACACCAAGGAGGGCCCATCATAACAGTGCACACTGCACATTATAGAGTGCACACCGTGAGCCTACATTTGGACAGTCAAGAACAAAGAAACAGGAGTGTGGTCCAAGACTTACTTCTAGTGGGAATAACTTACAAATGTAGGCTGCTGGGGCCACGAATTTCTGATGTCTTTTTCTCAGAGTCGCAGATTATTTTAAACAAGAATAAGTGGAGAAAGATAAAATCTCCCTTCCATCACCCCCAGGAAAGGACATCCAAGGGCTTGTATATTAAACAGAGGTTAAATCTGAGTAAAGCGGATGAAATTTCAGACTCCCTTTTCCCCCAAAGCCTTCCCACACTAATCGTTCTGAATACTTTAACCGTCTTAGCTGAAAACACAGAACGGTCTCTCCTCACACCCAGCTTATCCTGGAGTACACAGCAGACACCCCGTCCCGGCCCTGCTGAGGACCACCTGCTCCCCCAGGGCCCTGACACATCACTTCTCTCCCCTGCTGTGGGCTCTCTGGCAGGGCACTGTGGTTTGTTTCACCATTTCTGAGGACAGAGCCTTCGCTCAACAGCTGTGTTTGTTTACAGGACTAGAACTGAACGCAGGACACACACGCTTGACCCAGCAGAGTTTTTCTTTTGGCATCTTCCCCTCCAGACTACATGATATATCCAGCCTCATAGTCCAATTGTAACTTGCCATCGGTGTGAGCCAAGAGGGTGGGCAGAGAGAAAGTCACCACATAGGGGAGCCTTGTACTATTCGCTCAACATTCTCTAGAATAGACATAGGTTTTTCCTTTAAGCAGGGCCAGGAGCCCACACCTGCATGGCCATCTGAACCTAGCATGTCCTTACAATGGAGGGACAGGGTCCTCACTTTTCAGACACAAGGGCCTAGTAAACACCCTCGGAATCCATGAGAGGTTGTGCCGGGGCACAAGCGAGCCAACCTGCCCGTCCAAGACCACAAACCGCACTTTCTTATCTGGCAAACTGTACCCAATAGCAAATGGCTTTCTGTATGAAACCCACTAGCCTTCATTTTGAGTGGGGTTTTAAAAGGATGACAGCAAAGTCTGGGATACAAAAGAAAATGTGGCTGTTTTCTTGAGACTTTTTCTGTTCAGAAAAAATACTCTTGGTTTTTGATGGGTTTTTTTTTTTTTGGTTGTTGTTGTTGTTTAACTCCCATGAGAGTGCCCTCCCTCTTCACAACATTTTAAAAATAAAGTCATCTAGAAGAGAACCATTATCGTCCGTAAAAATACAGAGCCTTATCATTACTTTTCAAAATAAATACTTATGGTCCTCTTGTGTCAAAATAAAGGGGTGTCTTGTGCTTTCATTTCTTTGAGATTCTTTTACATTATTCCTCCCCCGGGGTTGGCTGCAGAGAATGGAAGCTGAAAATACCCGAGAACTTTTTCCAAGTTCTAAATTTGCTTCCGAGATGCAGGCTTTGTACTTCAAAACACGGGTTTCTAAAAGCCAACCTATTTACCCGATATTAGTTTTGGAATATCTGCAAAGCAGAGCATGGGGCGCAAACATGCCTGGGACTTTGGCGGTCAGGTGGGAAGTGGGGCCTATCGCGCACAGTCACATTTTGACGGGGTTGTGGCTGAATCTCAGAGTAGTTCAAAGGCTTCCGGGATGCCATGATTGCACAATGAACCTCAGCCGGCTGCCTAACTGTGTTGCCACGCAGCTTCCCTGACAAGCCAACTCCCAAGATTCCCTCTGTCACCTCACAGCGTGTCCCCTGAAGAGGATCCGTGAGAATATGGATGCACAGTCCAGGTTTCGCTGGGACATTACGGCCACTGGAGAAACATTTGAAATGGATGGACACACACCCAGACATGCACATTGAGCTGCATGTTTTGATTAAATCAGAATTGTTATAGACACTATAGTGTTTAAGAATACTTAGCATGCCATCAATAATGTTACATTTCTATGGTCTCTGTTGACCATTTCACTCAGCCAGCATTGCATTTAGAATGTAATTACATCGTCGTTTTTATTATATATTAGTCTTATTTGCCCTGACATGTTGTCAACTCCAAGAGGGCGAGGATGATCGCATAAGGGTTCAAATCCCACACAGCACCTTAGCAATAGATGCCTGGTAACCTTGTGAGAGACAAATCATTAAAGCAAACCTGAAACTTTGAATCAAACCGTCGACCCAGGAAGTCACTGGCTAGGCCCAGACATGTCCTTTGAAAAAGAACATGTAACATTTCATTAAGACATGGCTAATCACATCCTAATGAAGACACATCCTCTTTCCTGTGACAAATCCAAGGTGAGCAAGACACTGTTCTTACCCCCAAGAAGGTTATAGACCAGTAGGGGCAGTAAAAAACAAATGATGACTGAGCAGTGAGGAAGTACACATAAAATGCTGAGAAGACTCCAAGGAAGGGGTGTTTGTGTCAACTCAGAAGGGCTCAGTCAAGACTTCATGAAAGAGGTACCATTTGACACGGGCCTCAAAAGTCAGCCAAGAGCAAAGGAGAGCCAGCAACAGGAGGGGCCTATGATGGAGAGAGAGAGGTGCCCATGGCTCAGC
Source organism: Puma concolor (assembly GCF_028749965.1). Taxonomy (NCBI): domain Eukaryota; kingdom Metazoa; phylum Chordata; class Mammalia; order Carnivora; family Felidae; genus Puma; species Puma concolor. The sequence goes on from NC_141671.1 coordinate 21,165,356, forward strand.
ACCTCAGCGGCTGTGTCTGTGCCCTGGCCCAATCCATTCCTCCACCCCCGTGGCCTCCACTCAACAGCAACCACGGCTGGGTTTGGTTAACCCTCAGCTGTCCCAGAATTTTCTGTGCTATTAATTGATCACACGGAGTCTATTACAGAATATCAGATGTCCTCCTCAATCTTACAAAAAGAGAAATGCACTTGGAATTCTATGTTAAAATAATATAACGTGCTCCTTCTGTCTGCTGCCCAATTACATTAGGTTGGAACGCTCGACTGGAAAACTTACTATAATGACCAGCCAAGTGCTGAAGGGCATAATGTTTTGATTGTCAAACAGGTTGTACATGATGCAAATATATGACTTAAGAAGTGATTTCACAAACATTTTGGTAACAGTAATCTGAGTCATAAGCTCCAATGTAGTCTCATAAAACAGCTGTGTATATAAGTAATCCAAAGATGGTCCTTAAGAAATGTTACAGAGAAAAGTCTTAAAGAAGAGGAGAGAGTTTGAATCTTGAAGAGGATGTCGTTTGACATTGTAACTTTAGCATTCAATGGCAAAGGCCAAATTGACCACACAAACAAAATGTGCCACTGCCATTCAGATCTGCCAGCATTATTGATCTGAGGAGAAAGACTAATAATTATCAATCTTACAAAATTTACTGGAGATTTTCCACCCACTAATTATAGCATTAGGCAAACAAAAGATATTTGGGTGGTACCGTTAAGATAATGTTCACTTCACAGAGAAATTGTTTATCCATTCCAGACTTTTACTTTGATTTGTATATTTTATTCACTGGGCATCTGTCTTTGCTTATGAAAATACTATGGTCCAGGAGAGTTAAGTGACTTGCCCACGGTCACCCAGCAGCAAAGTCAGGTACAAAAATGGTGTTCCTCACTCTACTCTGATTCCTTTAACACATATGCAGGCTGACAAAGATACTCAGGAAAAGGGCCAAATAAATTGTAATTCTGCATTTTCTGTGTCAGTTTCACTGGGGCTCAATCACACCAGCATAAAAAATTTTGAAATTCTGATTTCTTAAAAATAAGAATGGAATCTGGTGTGTGGAACAGATTTCTTTTTTCTTTGACTTCAAACTTTTAAAATCTGATTTGTTTCATCCCATGGAAGGTGTGTTTTATTTAAATTTCAAAGCAAATTCAAGGCAAGAGTTTAGACTTAGAAGAACCTTAAAGAGCTTGTGTTTTATTGCTGAGGCAGCTGGGACCTAGAAAGTTTAAATCTAAGGTCACCAGGTAGTTAGTGGCAAAACTAAAACCAGAAACAAAGTGCTCTGGATTTCAGCATCTTGAGTGGTGGCTGAGTTCAAACTGTCTACAGCACCGAGCTTGAGCTGTTTTCTTTGTTTGTTTGTTTTCATTCACGCTCTGACAGGTCCCCTCTACCTCCAGCTGCTCAAGGAAATATCTGGCAAAACTCATCTGGCGGAATTATTCTGTGGCAATCTATGAGCTTCCTAGCGACACAAGTTCCTGGGAAGACTGAAGGTGTTGCTAGTGTTGAGGATATTTACATGGTCATGATGGATTTAAAAAGCACATAACTTCAGAGAACACCTCCTGACTCACTGAACGAGTCCCCAAAGCCAGTAGGGAGACTAATATTCTGCAAAAGGAAAGCCTCCTTTGTACCACTGAACCATTCAGAAGATAATTCAATGGTTATCATATGCCAGGCTGTGTGCTTGAAGATACACAAAAATTATAGTTTCTGCCTTTAAAAGCTCTTGGTATAGTGAGAAGCACGGATAAGTAAACAGACTGACTGGTGTTGGTTCAACAGGAGACAACCTCTCCTTCACCACTCCTCAAACCACAGATGCACCTGTACACAAGGTGAACAGAGAAGGAACACGGGCTCCACCTCCTGCTGTGCCCGTGAGCACGTGGAAGGTGGGTGCAGAAAGGGTGAGGGTGTTTGTGGCTAGGTCAAAGTCAAGACTGGATAAAAAAACTGCTAGGCACAGCCTGACCCAAAGGCTGCATTTTTCTAATGCATCAGGTTTGGCAACTGGCCTCCTGTGACCAACCCCTCTAAAGTATCCTAAACGTTCACCTTCTGGCCACTACCACCACAGCTATTCAAAAGAAGTCAAAATTAACACACCAAGACCACAAGGCCGAGGAGGGAGGACAGGGGTCCTGTTGATCTTGTTTTAAATAGGCTTGGTTGCAAACCGTAGTTGTCAGTATGGCCATTTTCCAAAAACACAAATCTAGTAAGGTCCTGCAAGGACCTAATAGAAACGCAGATTAATTTCTTGGTCTCTAAAAAAGTGCCTGGTGGTGAGTCTTCAGCCAAAATTCACTAAATCTATTCCTGATTCTGCCAGTAATTTCTGGCCATGAGTGAGAATCACTATACCCTTATTCAGTTCCCTGCATGGCAGTAGGGATATCACTTACCTAAGTATGGTGGCCACTCAACTTGCTTTCATGTTCTCAAGTATGAATTCATAAAGATGCTAGAACCTGCACAGATTATCTTCTTTCCAAAAAGAAGCTGAGCTAGAACTCTGTAGGGCAACATGTGAGATGTTTGTGAAAAATGCTGTGTATTTGGTTGGTGTTATCCCTATGCAAGAGCATTCTTCTCTAACCAGAAAGAGTATTCTGTTTCTCATCTGCCATGATTCTGTTTCTCATCTACAGAACTTTGATCTGAAAAAGGAGCCACTTCTATGGAAAGAGGTCACAAAGGAAACTTGCAAAGATCATTGCAGGTAGGATTCTGAAATGTGAACCTTCAGAGAACGGCCATTTTAGCAGAGTAGGGAGAAGTGACCAGCAGTTATGACCAAGGTTGTGGAAAGAATGGAAGGAAATGCTAGATGGGATTTCCTCCCTGCTCAGCAGTGCAGTTATCCTTCAAAGGGAATGAGTACAGAAACAGCTATGAAGATGAAGCTTTGGGTACACTGTGGAGCTATAAAAGAACACCAATCAAGGCGCCTGGGTGGCACAGTTGGTTAAGCATCCGACTTTGGCTCAGGTCATGATCTCACAGTTCATGAGTTCAAGTCCTGCCTTGGGCTCTGAGCTTACAGATTGGAGCCTGGAGCCTGCTTCAGATTCTGTGTCCCTCTCTCTCTGCCCCTCCCCACTCATACTCTGTTTCTCTCTCTCCTTCAAAAATAAATAAACAAAAAAAAAATTTAAAAGAACACCAATCGATTGCTGGGTAGGTGGCTCCCACATAAGGGAGGAGTCTGGAAAGGAAGTAGACAGCATCTTTGAAACTAGCCTTGTTTCAGCATAAAGAATTTCTTTATCAAGAATAATAACTGATGTGAGCCCCTTTCCCTCTGAGCTCTTCCACAGCTTCAAGGGATCAAAGGAATTTTGGGGACTCACAGTTGCCAATGTGTTGGGTTAAACAGTATCCCCCTAAAATTCATGTCCTTCCCAGAACTGTAGAATGTGATCTTATTTGGAAATAAGGTCCTTGCAGATCTAATTAGTTAAGACAAAGTCATACTGGGGTCAAGTAGGCCCTTAATGCAATATGACCAATATGCTTGTGAGAAGATGTGAAGAGACAAGAAACAGATAGAAGGCCAAGTAATGGCAGAGGTTAAGACTGGAGTGATGGAATGCCAAGAACTGCCAGCAACACCAGAAGCTAAGAGAAAGGCATGGAACAGATTCTCACCTAGAATCGAGAGAGAGAGAGAGAGAGAGAGAGAGAGAGAGAGAGAAAAGAGAAGAGAAGAGAATAGAGAGAGGAGAGAGAGAGAGAGAGAGAGGAGAGAGAGAGAGAGAGAGAGGAGAGAGAGAGAGAGAGAGAGAGGAAGAAGACAATGAGGAAGAAGAGGAAAGGGAGGAAGAGGAAGGGGAAGAGTAAGGGGAGGAGGAGGAGGAAGGGGAGGAGGGGGGAGGAGGAGGAAGGGGAGGAGGAAGAAGGGAAGGAGGAAGGGGAAGCGCTCAGCATCCCTGATACCTTGATTTCACACTTTTAGCCTGTATATCTATGAGAGAATAAATTTCTGCTGTCCAAAGCCACTCAGTTTGTGGTACTTTGTGATGGAAGCTCTAGGAAATTAATACACCATACTATAGGACCTTCCCTTCTACCCATGAAGGATTAACTGCTATGGAATGCCCCCCCCCCACTATAAAACTATTAGAAACAGAATAAAAGTTTTGAAACAAATGATTTGAGCCTTACAATTATCCCAGATCACTACCAGGAGAGAGATTTGAGGGGCAGAGGGGCCAAATAGAACCCAATAAACTTACTGGGTTTTGGAGACAGACTGGAGTCTGGGGAAGCCAAGGTAGCTAAATTTGCAGGGGTGAATACCAGAAGAGAGAGAGCTACACACACACACACACACACACACACACACACACACACAGCACATGCACGCTCCACAGATTTTCAAAGGGGTCCTCTCTAGCCTTTAACAGAGTTGTGAACTGCTCATGTATGAGAAAAACCTCCAAGGCAGGGAAAGAACTGTGGGAAAGCAATACGAAAAAAAAAAAATTACCAGAACCCACACATGGCTAGAGAAATTCTGTGTGTCCAAGAACCAGAGTGTAGAGGCCTCTTATGAGAAATTGGGTAGATTCTTAAAAAGAATGTGCCTTATTTGTGAGATAACTTATTTCTAAAATAAAGACTGATCTGGATCTACCATAACAAAGCTTAAAAGCAAACCTCAAAAGGATCCTCAAACAGATCCACAAGTTACTTAACTACACACCAGAATAAAATCTAACTTTCCTCAAAAGAATATAAAATCCAGCACACAACACCAAATCAAAAATTAGTAGACATGCAAAGACACAGAAGTATAACTCATAACCAAAAGAAAAAAATCGATACAAACAGATTCAGAAATGAAATAACAATTAGTACACAAGGACCTTAAGTAGCTATTATCTTAACAATATACTCAAGGATGCAAAGAAAAACATAAATATGAGAAGGAAATAAATGGAATGGAAGATATAAAATATCCAAATGAAACTTCTAGAAATCAAGTGAAAAATATACCAGATAAGATTAACAACAGTTTAGATACTGAAGAAGAAAATATTAGTGAAGTTGAAGTCATAGCGATGGAAATTATGCCAAACAAGATAGCACAGGAGAAAAAAAAAATGACTGAAAATAAATGGGCAGGGTTCAGGGAACTGTAGGATAAAAAAACAGTCTAGAATTTCTGCCATCTGCGGCCCCGAAGGAGGGTACAAAAAAGGGAAAGACTGAAAACTGATTTGAAGAAGTAACGGACCAATTTTTCTGAATTTGAAGAAAACTATAAACTCGCAGATCCAGGAATCTTCAAATAGGAGAAACATAAAATAACACCAAGGCACATGATAATAAAATTGCTGAAAACAACGGTGATAAAGCGAAAACCTTAAAAATCAGCCAGATAAAAGAAGACATCACATACACAGGAACAAAGATAAAAAGGAGAGAAGACTGCTCATGAAGCCATTCAGGATAAAAGTCAATAGAATGATATCATCAAAGCACAGAAAGAAATGCTGTCAAATAGAATTCGATTTTGAAAGTGAAATTTTTTCAAAAAGAGATACTTTCTCTGATAAATAAAAGCTGAATTTATCACCAGTACACCTATACTACATGAAACATTAAAAATAAAAGTTCTTCAAACAGAAGTAAATGATTCTAGATGGAAATTTTGATCTACACAAATAAATAACATGAGAAATATGTAAATATAAAAAAGTTTTAAAATTTGTTTAAAGTTTTTTAAAACATAATTAATTGCTTCCAATTTAAAAAAGGAATACTAAAGGATTTGTAACACATGTAGATGTAATATGTATGACAACATAGTACAAAGGACAGGAGAGAGAAACAGAGGTATACTTTGTAAAGTTCTCCCACTACATGTGAAGTGTTAAAACATTAAAGATAGAATGTGATCAGTGTGATATATATACATACACACACACACACACACACACACACACACACACACACACACATACTGAAAATCCTACAGGAATTACAAACAAACAAACAAATAAATAAAGGTATTAACCAGTAATGGAGAATGGAGATAAAATAAAATCATAAAAAATACACAATCCAAAAGAAGGCAAAGAGGGGAAGAAAAGAACAAAGCACAGATGATACAAACAGAAAATAGCAAAAATTGTAGATTTAAACTCAATCAAGTCCATAATCATATTAAATGCAAATGTTCTAAACACTCCAGTTAAAAGGCAGAAATAACCAGATCATTTAAAGACATACACACACACACACACACACAGGCACACACACAAGATCTAACTCCACGCTATTTACAAGAAATCCAATTTGTATATAAATACACAGACCTGTTAAAAGTGAAAGATTAGAAAATTATGCCATGCACACATTAATTAAAAGAAACTTGGACAGGCCATATTAATTTCAGATACAAGATGGTATCACAATAAAAAATATGACCAGGGATAATAAAGGACATTCCATAAATGCTAAAGAGTCCAATTCATCGAGACATATAAATCCTAAATGCATATTATAGAATAATACAAGAAAAAATAGTAGCACTGAAAAGTAAACAAATCCATAATTTTTGTTGAAGAGTTCAACTTCCAGGAATCAACAGAACAAGTAAACAGAATGCTAGTAGAGACACAGAAGGCTTGAATAACACCATCAACCAACTTACCTACCTGCCATTTACTGAATGCTCCACCCAACAAGAGCACAGTGTATATTCTTTTTAAATGCACAGGAAACATTCACCAAGTCGAGACAATACTACAGTCCTGAAACAATATTCAAATTCAAAATTACTGAAATAATACAGAGTGTTCTCTGATTACAGTGGAATTAAGCTGGAAATCAGTAAATCCCCAAATATTTCAAAATTAAACTGCATACTTGTAAGCAATCAACAGGTCAAAGAAGAACTCACAAGGGAAATTTTTAAAAATATTTTGAAATGTATGCAAATGAAAACACAACATAACAAAAGCTGGGGGTAGAGGAAAACCTATACCATTTAATGCTTATTTAGAAAAGAAGAAATGGCCACATACCAGAGTGATGAGAGGACTTAGAACTTTGGCACTTAGAATAATTTTATTTTGTAGATTTCTGGGCAGAGTCTCAATGCCATAGGAAGTATGACTTCTTTCCTCCACCTTATCTCTCTAAAAACAACTCAGTCTCTTCGTAATTATGGGTATTTCTGAAACAAAGATAACCTTGCTGTGTTACCTCTGTGAAGAAGGCTGTGACCAAGATCAGCGGCTCTCAAAGCAAATCACCTAGGGGTCTTCTGAGATTCTGAATCAAAAGATACAGAATTGGGCCTGAGATGACGCATTTCTAACAAGCTCCTTAGTGAGGCAAACCACACTTTCTGTAGCAGGGAACAAGAACTGTGTCCCCCAAATACATAAGCTCATTTTAGCCAGGAACAATTTCTCCCACCAAATCTGAGTTTTTAGCCTTCTCTCGTGTACTTTTCCTCTCCAGAGAAAAATGCCAAGAAAAGGCTGGTGGGTGATTAGGGCAAAGTTACTTAATATGGATGAGACAGGGCTTGCCAGTGACCATCTGATCAATTAAGTAGCAGGTGCGTGATTGAGGTCAAGACTGGCTTTAATAACCATTACTTAAAATGTTCTGAATCCTTTTCTTTAATGCCTAAAATTACTTTGGACTCAGACCAGTATTTTTTTTTTTTTAACAGCAGTGCTCTTACCATATATAATGCAAAATCTTAAAAATGAAGTTCTGTGCTCAATATTACCTGCTTCTACAGTGTGATACGCTCTGACTCCCGGCCGACCCTGCTTCTTGATCCTCTGAGTTATAGGTGTAGGTGTTTATTATGCCTACCAGACAATACTGTGGCACCACCATGGCCCTACAGAGGATGCTAATTGGCAAAGACGAAAACCCAAAGGGCGAGAGGAAAGGGTAAAAACCATGTGAGCAAGATTTCATGTAGCTGTTGCTGTGTATCCATCTAAACTATAATCCATGGTCTCAAAGGATAGTTGTACTCAGAACCCTAAAAACATGCCACACTTTGGGGGCAAAGATTTTTGTCCACCTGAATCTTCCTCATCTCCACTTTGCCAACGGCTCAACCAGAAAAGCCCAGCGATTGAACGCCAGCGGCACTTTCTTGAAGCTATGGCTTCCTGACATAAAAAATTACGTAGTATCAAAGTTACCCCTTTTCAAAAAGGAGCATATGATCTTAAATCCCATAATAATACATTTAGAACAGGAGATAATTCCACTCGCAAATTCATTTCTAGGACTTAAAGACTTTAGAAGGAACTTCCAATAATTCACCAAGTAGAACAGGTGAAAATCAGCCTAGAACTTAAAGTTTAAGTAACTCACATTCAGGACCTAGATTCCACAGCTCTAGAACAGAAGCCAGAAAACCATGGCCCATGAGCCAGCCACCTGGTTTGTAAACACAGTTTCATCAGGATACAGCCTCTCATATGTTAAGTTACTCCTCCCTCACTACCGTAGGAGACTTGAACAGGGGTGAAAAGACCATGCTCGCAAAGCCAAAAATATTTACTATCTGGTTCTTTAAGAAAAAAATTTTCCAACCCTTGTTCTAGAAGCATTAGCATGTACCAAGACTTGTTAAGGAGGTGGAAAAACTGAGTAGACAGTTACCAACGACCACAGTACAAAATTTAAATGAAGTGTCTTTGCGAAGCAGTGAGCTTCCTGTAACTGGAAGGCTTTAAGCAACGCTGACGATGCTCACCGTCTCAGAACTGTGGTGAAAGGGACACAGGCACCCCTTGAATGGTTTCTTAAATCACTTCTGAGATTCTGCATCATTTTAGGCTATCATTGCACAGAAGTCCACCTTAGACTTCTTGAAAAATAGTCTCACCTGACTTAGAAAGAAAAACATCTTACATTATACCTAAGAGAATCAAAAGAAAACACGTGTCTTGAAAAGGAGAGCCCTGGGTATCTTCTGGTGGCCAGTCTGCCTGTAATGGGCCCACAGAAGTGACTCTGCTGGACAGAAGCCATGTCTAATTCTGAGGCCATTATAGCTCTTCACATGCTATGATTGCTCCACAGAGATTTGTAAATATAATTTAATGATGTCTCTGTGTAATCCAGATTGCCAAATCTTTCCGCAATCTTACTCTTGGGCAGAGAATGTGTGTGTCAACACCACTATATACTCTTAAATATCTGCTGCCCTGTTAGGATCTTTTAGAACAACAGTGAGTATTGTTTTCTAGAAATCCAGGTGGGTGGCCTCCTGGAGAAATAAGGTAAGACTTAAAAAGTCAAAGATTCATCAGTGTTTTTCATTTCTTAGCCAAATTGCTTTCACAATATGGCAAATTAAGAGGGCTTTTTTAAGTTTGCAATTAACGTGTTTGACAGGTCTACTACATTTTAGTTAGGGAGCCCCATGAGATTGACCTGGGCTCCATTCCTCTGCCAGAGGAACACTCTTTGTGATTCTCAGGCCAATTCTTTGACCAATTTGGCAGCATGACTGGCTGGGCTCGCAGGTAGTAGAGTCAGCACTCTCAGCGAAATGTTCGTTTTTATGGTGTTGGCTTTCACCTACATATCAGCAGGAGGCAATACCACTTGGTCAAGTCCGCCTTTACGCAACATCAAAGGCACAGAGCTTACTGTGGCTGAGTACAGAGTAATCCAACAACATTCAAGGCTTTGGGTTATAGGCAAGCACAAGTCGGTGCAGCAGTTTCGCTCTGGCTCTAAGTTAAGAGTAACTTAAGCAGCATCCTGACATGGATCCATCCACCATTCTAGCTGATGCCATCCGAGAAGGCATGCAAGGTGGAGAGAATTAGAGCTCAGGCACAGCAGAACGGGGGGCAGGAGTGGAGTAAGGAGGTCACCCGACATTTAACCTCAAAGTGTTTGAGGACCTCGGATACCAGACTTAAAAGGAAATAAATAGCAGCCAGGCTATTAAAAAGCTTCCCATTTATTAAGTTCCTCTTTCCAGTAAAGAATGTTAACTTTGTTTTTAAAGAATAGAGAATTTTAAAAAATCAAAGGTATCTTTTTAATTTCAAATTCTCGAGCCACCTGGAAAAACCTCAAGATACACCTAGTTAGTTCCCTACATTTAGTTCCCTTAGTTAAGCAGCAGAAAGGCAGAGAGAACACAAGGAAACCGCCCAATAAAAATTACCTGTTATTGCAGAAGTCACTGTGGGGACTCTCAAGCTGAATCACCACATTGTACAATTTCGTAAACTTTGAAGAAAAGCATCTGATTTTGTTTCAGGATCCCTCGGCTTCCTCCTCCTGCCCTTATCATTCCCTAATTGATACACTCCAAGTAGATTTCTATCATAGTGCCAGCTACGCTCCAGAAGTCCTCTATCTACACATCAGCCTCTCCCTTCTCTGCTGCTGGCAAAGCACGGCCTATGTGCTTTAGTGTCCTTGGCACTTGGCAAAGCAGCCAGCACACAATAGGGACCCACGTGTTCAAGTGGATGGACAGACAGGTGGCACTGACAGTAGGGAAAGTGCCCTACACACACATGGTGTCCACACTTCAGCCCCCCTTGTCACCCGCCCTTGCCCACAGTGATCTGTGCCTTTCTTGGGCTAGCTCTAGCATCTGAGGGGCACTACCCCTCATCTCCTTTTTTTTCAATTTTTCAATTTTTTAATGTTTATTTTTGAGAGAGAGAGAGAGAGAGAGAGAGAGAGAGCGAGCGAGCATGGTTGGGGGAGGGGCAGAGAGAAGAAGGGAGACACAGAATCCAAAGCAGGCTCCAGGCTCTGAGCTGTCAGCACAGAGCCCGACACAGGGCTCAAACTCCCCAGCGGCGAGATCATGACCTGAGCTGAAGTCAGATGCTCAACCTACTGAGCCACCCAGGTGCCTCCCCGCCCTCATACCCACCCTGTGGGTAGGATTGAGTTCAGTGCCACTCAAAGTATGGTTCACCAACCACTTGATTAAAAACAACTTCTTCATCCAACTTCAGCTCAGGTCACGATCTCATGGTTTGTGAGTTCAAGCCCCACGTCGGGCTCTGTACTGACAGCTCGGAGCCTGGACCCTGGAGCCTGGAGCCTGCTTTGGATTCTGTGTCTCCTTCTCTCTCTGCCCCTCCCCGACTTGTGCTCTGTCTCTGTCTCTCAAAAATAAATACATTTGAAAAAAAAAAAATTTAAACAAAATTTCTTAATATGCAGGCTCCTCGGTCTCAGAGCAAGCATACTAAATCAAACCCTCTAGGAGGGAAGCCCAGGATTGTGCATGTTAAATAAGTTCCTCAAATGATTCTGATGCCCATTATCCACGGGCCACACTTAACGTTTAAAGTCAACTCAAGCCTGCCTTCAAAGTTAATCAGCCAGGCGATGTCACATTGTCCCATGTGCCCTGAGGACTGTGTGTGACACGTAACCACTTGGCAAAAGATGCCAGCCCTACACTCAGGGTGACATGCCAGGGTGTAGGCAATTTTTGTAGAGGAGAGTCCCAAAGGTGTGGTCACAGAATAGGTGTGGGACGTACTGGCTCCCTGACGACAGGAAATGGTGTCCTTGACAACGTATTATTGATCTTGAACAGTAATTTGCTTCTCCCTTAATTCTAAAAATAGATTTGAGACAATTTACAGAAATACAATTTTATAGGATAAACATTAAGCAGACGTGGAAATAGGAATAAAAGGGGAAATGGGGAAGGGCAAGAAGATAAGGCTAATATAGGAAAATAAATACCACAGATCAATCAATACTAATAGCTCTGAGTTTCCTAGTGACCAAAGAATACGAAAACACGAGCATTTACAATAACTCAGTATTCATAAAACACAAGTTGGGGCGCCTGGGTGGCTCAGTCGGTTAAGCGTCTGACTTCAGCTCAGGTCACGATCTCACGGTCTGTGAGTTCGAGCCCCGCGTCGGGCTCTGGGTTGATGGCTCAGAGCCTGGAGCCTGCTTCCGATTCTGTGTCTCCCTCTCTCTCTGACCCTCCCCCATTCATGCTCTGTCTCTCTCTGTCTCAAAAATAAATAAACTTAAAAAAAAAACAAAACACAAGTTAGAGGAAAAAAAAAACCTGAATTTCCCTGACACTGGCAATTTGATCTAAGCACAGCTTCATATTCTGAAAAGCATATCAATAACATGAAATACCTATCCCACATCCCACTGCTCCCCATTGGAGGCACAGCGCCTCATCCATGATTGCCTTTGGTAGACAAAGCACACAATGGTCAGCGAGCATCTATAGGATGTTATAAGTTCTCACCATGAAGGACAGAAGGCCAGCGGCATCAAGGAGGAAATTGGCGGAACTAGACGTTTGCTCTATTTTACTAGGATCTCTGCTTTGGCTAAAGAATGTCGGGATTTGCAATTTTTTTCATCCCCCACAGTCTCATCTTCTGTGGATACCAGCATTAGGACATCATCATAACACGGTAGCACACTTGAAATCAAGGGCCATCAATTGCAGTCTAGAGCCATCAATAGGCACAAGAAAATTATAAGACTATGGAAATTATGTGACTGTGGCATTTCAAAATTATAGCCCTACGGAACTGGACTGAGACACTGACAGGGAATCTTCATCATTCACCGTGGGTAGCTTTAACAATAGCAAAAATCTCCACCCACTCAAAAGCTGACCATAGGCACTAAGCTAACTTATAGGGTATTTGTGGTCACAATTGGTGGAGCTCCCAATCGTCCTGATTTATTTTATCTTACGTTGGCATACTGCTTTAGCTTTATAAGTCTCTCATAAACGTTACCTTAAATTCCAGAGACTACATAATGTATTTGTGCATTCCAGAAGAACTTAATATTTATTACCTAGCGCTTCCCAGTTTTTTATGGTTTCCTCTTCTTCACAGAAGAGGATGTGTCAAATAGTATCACAGGCAAAGAACATAAAGATTTTTTGTAATGGCCCCTTATTGCAAACAAATGCTATGGCTTATAACCGAGCACTTAAAATGTAGCAAGCACTGTGCTAAGCTTGTAACATGTAGCATCTCAGTGAATCCTCACAGGCACCCTAAGAACTAAATGCAATTATTATTTCCTGTTTATACAGGTGACACAACGGGAGCACAGAGAAGACACTGACCTAATGCCCACCCAACTAAGGGATAAAGCCCATATTCAAACACAGGCAGCATGCCTCTAGCAACTATTGGTGTAACCCTCCTTCTCTCCCAGAATACCGCCATCCCATCACTTACTTAAGGGATTTCCAAGGGGACAAGAACATCATCGAGGCCCTCTATAGAAAACACCACATTCATTTTTCTATCGCTGCCTTAACAAATTACCGCAAACTTGGCAGTTCAAAACCACCACGGTTCCATAGGTCAGAAGTCTGACATGGGTCTCACTGGGCTCAAACCAAGGTGTCAGCAGAAATGCTCTCCGTTCTGGAAGCCCCAGGGGAGAATCTGTTTCTATGCTCATTCTATGCTGCTTGCGGTCACAGAACTGGTATCCCCATTTCCTGACTGGCTGTAGGCTGAGGGCCCAGGCCACTGAAGCCCTTGGCTTGAGCTCCTTCTTCCATCTTCAAAGCCAGCAACAGGGGGATGAGCCCCTCTCGCCTCTTCTACCTCCCTCTTCTAAGGGCCCATGTGAGTAATCATCCAGGATAATCTCCCAAGTTTAAAGTCAACTGTTCAGCAATCTTAACATGCAAGGTAATATATCCCTAGGCAAACCTGGGGGGGTGGGGGGAGGGGCAAATACTATGGCGGCCCCACCTGCTGCAAATATGGACACCAACCATGGTCACATCTAACCCATCTCTCATACACATGGTTGTCCTGGGTGTTATGTATTGAGGTAATGACATTTTGTGAACTATACACTGTGGTCAAAAATTCTTAGGAGTAGGTCCTTATGTGATAAATTAGGGAAGTCGAAAGGAGGAGAGCTTGTCACCTGCTTGAATTGACACTGGCTAATTCCCAGCCCCAGAAGAGGACACGGGATCCTTCATGCTACCTGCCACAGGTGTGGGCTGGCCAATGGAATGGAGACAAACCTGGTGGAGAAGCGAGCTGAATTTTGATCTGGTCAGTCCTGTTGGGCCGAGCAGCCTGTGAACAAGGCTTGGTTCACGACTCTCCAGCCTCCTCTTGAGCCAATTAGTTTCAAAAATGGAAACATTCTCTGAGCCTTGACCACACTTCTAGGCTCACAAACCACTGTTTTTAATTGTAAGGAGAAATGAGGGAAAGGGTTCCAGGAAGACCAGGTTAAGTCTATTTAAATCCTAACCCTTCGGAGCATAGTTACTGGAAGTGGCACTTTTTCCACAAGTTATAATCTCTTAGGTGCTATTCATGAATTTGTCACCTAATTTCCCTTCTTCATTAAACATTCTAAACCTAACTAGAGGAAAGGAAAAATGCAAAATACTTGTAAAATTTCAAAAAGCCCTTCAGATGCTGCAGATACAGATCAAATGGAGGAGGGGGGAATTACCTAGACGACTGCAAAATTGTCCTAGCTGGTCTCCCCCTATGCAGCCTCTTCCACACTGCTACCAGAAATACCTTCCTAAGCACACATCAGCCATGCCACCGCCTGACTGAAAATGGTTCCTCGCTGCCTACAAAATCAAATCCAAACTCCTCAGAACTGCTTCAATGTTCCCCACAGTCTGGTCTTAGCTTGCCTTATCAGCCTCCTCTTCCTCCAAGTCCCATAGCACCTCCAGGCCCACCTGCCCTTGGACCCAACGCCCCACCGCCATCCCCTGCCTGGTCTCCTCAGTCTGGAATGACAGTGCCTTTCACATCTACCAGCAGAAAGCCAACTCTTCTTTCTACCCTCAGCCTAAATTCATGTCCCTCCATAAATTAATCACATCGTCCTTGGCATTCCCATAATATTCCGCTTTTAGCTCTATCACAGGCACCACCAAATTCTGTTTGGGGTCAGGGTCAGGCATCCATACATCTGCCCCTTTCTCTGGAGGACACAACGGCACCTCTCCCTTCCCTACTGGAGTCAGCACTTGGCCTGATGTGTTGAGAGAGCTCCATCAACACACTGGACATCCACATCAAATCCGTCATTTCTAATACTGAAGACACTCCCTGGGTTTACGGAAGGTTCTCGTCAGGGTGTGTCAGCCAGTGCCTCAGACTCCGTTTGGTAAGAGGCACATTGTCACTGGATCTCCCACAATGTCAAAGGATGTACAATAGAACCCATATACTTTTGTCTTCATGTGCTAGATGGGATCCTGTTGTAAATACATCTTTTTGCATTCTGGAGGGGGGCGGTATATAGATAATCACTATAAAACCTTTCTGCTTTTCTATTTGTTTGAAATTTTTCGCAATAAAACGTTGGCCAAAATTAAACGGTGAATCGCAACTTGGAATTTGCGTCCTCAGAAAAGGTGTAGAAGTAAATCAAAATATTTGCAGAAATCAACATGAAGAAAGCCAAGAATTCATTGTGGAATTGTACATGAAAAGCACTTAGGTAAGAGTTTGGTAAACCATGTTTGCTGCCCAGTAGGAAAAAGCATGTACCATAGTTGACCTTAGAGAATCATGGAAATAAATCCTTCATTCCAGCGAAATGTTCTGGTGACATATTTTATTTTTGTAGCATTCACGGGGCTATCCCGGTTGTCTCTGTGGTTTTAGTGATGCAAGGTGGCACTTCAAGAGAAGTTTCAATTCTGAGTTCAGCTTCCTATGAGCCAGGCTCCAAACACCAGAAGGGTCACAAAAATATAACACCTAATGAGAGGGACAGATCAAGTGCATGAGAATGAGCAAGCATGTCTACTGTCCTGAAAACGCAGGTGAGGAAAAAAAAAAGTCGAAGGGATGACTCATTCGCTTCAGAAAAGTGGCTCACATCATCCCACATCCCACACCAAGAGGAAAAAAGTTAGATGATGTATTACAGACACAAGATAAATTGTGACTCTAACAAGAGCCGGTCAAATAGGGAAAACATAAGACGACAGATATTATGATAGCCAAGACACCTTAACCTTCTAAGTCCTGAATAATGCAACATTATACACTATTACTTATTCCTAAACAGAGCCAAAAAATAAAAATAAAAAATGAAGCAGGCAAGATATGGAAACAATCTAAGTGGCCATGGATAGATGAATGGATAGAAATAATGTATACACAACAGAGTATTATTCAGCCTTAAAAAAGGAAACCCTGGCACACCATAGATGAACCTGAAGGACGTTATGCTAAATGAAATAAGTGAGACACAGAAAGGCAAATTCTGTATCACTTATATATGGAATCTAAAATAGTCAAACTCAGCGCCTGGGTGGCTCAGTCTGTTAAGCGTCCAACTTCAGCTCAGGTCATGATCTCATGAGTTCGTGAGCCTGAGCCCCGCATCAGTCGCTGTGCTAACAGCTCAGAGCCTGGAGCCTGCTTTGGATTCTGTGTCTCCCTCTCTCTCTCTGCCCTCTCCCATTGTCACTCTGTGTCTCTCTCTCTCTCAAAAATAAATATTTTAAAAAATTTTAATAAAAAATAAAATAGTCAAACTCAAAGAAGCTGTGGCTCAGGGAAGAGGTGGGGGGAAGGGCAGAGAAATGGGACGATATTGGTCAAAAGATACAAAGCTCGTTACCCATGATGAGTTCTAGAGATCTAATGGACAGCATGGTGACTACAGTTAAAGCTGCACTGTATACCTGAAATGTGCTAGAAGGGTAGATCTCCAGGGTTCTCACCGCAAAAGCACACAGACACAGACAATGGCCACTATATAACATGATGGATATGTCAGTTAGTTTGAGTGTGGTGATCATCTCACAGTGACTTCTATTAGGTCATCATGATGTATACTTTAAATATATACAATTTCTATTTGTCAATTATACTTCAATAAAGCTGAGGGGAAAAAAACACTACCTAATTGGGTGGGGGTCAGGTAACAGAAGTATATACTATACAACATACCTTCCTCTACATTTATACAGGTCTTAAACATTATAAAATACAGAAGATTATCACTTACAAATAGGAATCTGAGGTTATTTCACATCTCTCTTGGCTACACTCTTGCAATTCATCAAATAAAATGTGAAGGAGAGCGGGGTCTGCTAGTTTTATGGCCTGTATCAACTCTGTGTCCCTCCCTAGAGCTAATATATCTCCCCTCAACCTAAGGCTAATATATATCCTGGAAATAAAAGTGTTTATGTCTTGCATACTCTAGGAGGGAGAGCAAAATTTAAGTGGGAGAAGGGGGGAAAAATGTTTTTTGTTCCAAGACCTACCTGTCTCATTACACATAATTTAAGTACTGAAGAGCTGTTTAATTTTAAACAATTTTTATAACCATCTATAAAAGGAGAAACATCACATCTTGTAGGTGCTTACTCTAATTTGACATTTTTTCCAACCTATTTGGACACACTTGTGCCCACTTAAGCAGTCTCTCTGGATTGGCTGCTCAGAGTTGAATTCTGCTGGATTCATTTCACCAATGGTCTGGAAATACAGTGGGGCAGTAACACACGTCTGTTCCGGCAACCAACCCAAGAGACCACCCTCCCCCTGGCCAGACCTCGCTGCTCCTGGGCAGGGGTATCTGAACCCTGCCCACAGCTTTGATCTGTTTTCAGGTTTTAAATGCTCCCTGTTGCCTAATGGGGAGCTAAGTGACTTAGCTTCAATAGACATTATGTCACCTCCTCAGCCCTTACGTAAACAGAGTGTCTAACACCTTCACGATGTAAGCCAAGCCATCGAGCCTACAGTAGAGGCTGACAAGATACGTATTTTTGGATCGGCACCTGCCAGAGTCCCGCCTCCTTTCATGCAAGCTTTCTGTGGGGCACGACCAGGAAATTTATATTTAGACTTAGTAGCCATTCTTTCTCCTACTAATACATATTAAAGGCAAAATGACATCAGAAAGAGGGAAAATATCTTTCTTCTTCCTGAGGTCTTTTTTCCCTAAACCGTCTAGAAAGTCACAGAACCTTAACTGTGAGAGGAGAAGGCAAGGTCCCTTTTTAGAACCGCTTTTGTGAACAGAAAGAGGGAGCATTCCTCATATCTGCACAGTATTTCACGGTTTATCATTCTCTTGCTCAAGTGTTTGGTGTTATTAGTGGGGGGGGGAGAAAGAAAGAAGACATGCACACACCAACTTTATTTTGGACAAACTGACTTTCATTCATCCAGTGGGCACTTATTCAGGATCAACGAAGGTAAGGCACCATGTTAGTTACCTGCAGGTGGGGGGGAGGGGGGTGTCACGGTGAATAAAATATTACATGATCAAGAATCCAAGAAGTTGGTGCTGAAGGTGATTTGCCCGAATCCACACAGCTGGTAGGTGGACGAGCCAACACTGGAGTTCAAGGTTCCCAGATCCTTCCTGTGAGCCACATGGAGCTCATCTGCAAACATGCGTCTGGCGTTCTGCGCTAAGGAAAGTGCCCGGTCACCAGGCTCCAAACGTTCTTCCAAAGAGTCATGGCCTGTGGGTGAGCAGATGTCAGGAAGGCTCCCATGACAGCATGGCATTCGAACCGGGGCTTGAAGAACAGACAGAACAGAGAATGCAGAAATCGGCAGCTGTGCAATGTCAACGTTAAAAGTCCGGAGAGAAAGGCCTGGAGGAGGAAATCACACAGCAGTTAGTGAGCCTGAGGAGGGCACGCACACACCAAGACGAGTGTGGGAGGTAAAGCTGGAAGGGGTGGGAGTCAGGCTGGCATTCAGGCGTCATTCAGCACCCCCTCGAGGGTCCAGGGAAGGGGTGGAGGACAGAGAACAGGCCACACCTGCTATAGAGCAAGAGGACCCACTGGGGGCCAGGCAAGGGTGGGTTAGCTGCAGAAGTGACAGCACACAAGTCTAGGCCAACATCATGGAGACCTTGTGCGGGGAACGTGGGAAAAGAATGGAGCAAAGAGATAGAAGTGAGAGCTATCTCAGAAGCTCAAACAGAAAGCCTGGCGATTGGCTGGATGTGGGAGGAGGACAGAGATCAATGCTGCACCTGGGTGCCTGGCTCCCAGGTGTTCCTCCCTGGCGCACTCACTCCTCGCAGCCAGCGTGCTGACACATAGATTCCCACACCAAATGCCCACGGAGGACAGGGTCCAAGAAGCTGCTTGCTCACAAACACACTAGGTCTGAGCCACCCACTGTCACCAGCCCACAACAAGTACAGAAGGGGAGGCTGTTCAGTTTTACAGCAATTTGATCATTTCACACCAATGGAATCCAATAGTTAAAGATTGAGGCTTGATTTTGTATATGCTGGGGGGCGGGGGGGTGCTTTGCCATTTCACTTTTCTAGTAACTAATTTTTGGTGGACTTTAAGAAAGTATACACCCCCAGAAACAAACAAAAAAGCTAGCTCTCGTGCAAAGACAGCTTGAGGTGCACTGCACCACACGATTCTGATGCCGCGTTGTGCCTGGACCACACTCTGAATACACGGGGCACAGAAACAGAAGGGAACACATGAACAGGTGCTCAGCGCTGGCAGACCTCCCCGCAGCTGACATCTGGCCCTCTGACTACACCAGCTGCGGGGCTCCCCACTACCGTGGTCCACTCAACCCCCAGGCCACCGCACCGCTGCGGCGGGTCACCCGAAAGCCTGGCACCTGCCTGTCATTGTGCCCTGTGGCCACAGATCCCCTGAATCCTGTGCCTGAGTGTGTGCTCCCTTGCCCCCCCCCCCAGCCCTGTGGCTATCTCAGCCCCACATGGAGGTCTAGCGCCACCTGCCAAACCTTCTGCATCTTTTGCTGCTTTTCAGGAAATGTCCCAAAACACAGCAGGTGTGGGCAGAACAGAAATAGAATGAAGAGGAAGCAAGCAGTATTACGGAAGAAGAGAATTTTTCAAGGGGACTAGAGAGCAAGGAGAAAAAAAAAGTGTCCAAGTGACAAAAGTCTTGTGGAGTCAAGATGAAGACTGGGGACAGCAGCATGATGAGGACTCTCTGGTGGGGAGTCAGGGTGTGGTCAGGTAACT
Source organism: Puma concolor (assembly GCF_028749965.1). NCBI lineage: Eukaryota > Metazoa > Chordata > Mammalia > Carnivora > Felidae > Puma > Puma concolor. The sequence continues at coordinate 21,185,387 of NC_141671.1, forward strand.
TCATGAAAATCTTCCATTACCTGACTGCTATTAGGAACATTAATGCTGCTCTAAATAATTTTCTCTAAATTCTCCCCTTACTGTCTACTAATGTTCCGTGTAAAAGTCTCAGTTGTTGCCTTGTGGGAGATAATAGGATTGTACGTGACATCAGTCATTCTTCCAGGCAAAGGCCATAAAGAAATACAATACTTATGTTTTCTTGCAAAAAAAAAAAAAAATGCAGTTTCCACTTCAGCTTACAGAACATTTGGAGAAGGATGAGCATAGGGGGGAAAGTTGGGGGTAAATTGGAGTCTACTTTCATAAATTTCTTGGACTTGTGCCCTGCGTAAATTGCCAGAATGTAAAACAGAAACACAGGAAAGCATCTTTGTGATGTTTTCCAGAAGGATCAAATCTTTTAAACTTGAGTATTTAGAAACAAGATGTCAACAGGATCACTAACAACCCAAAAGTACCCCTACATGCTTGATTTCAAAATTGGAAAAAGATATTCAACCTATTTTTATTATTATTTCCTAAAATAAATATGGGAGGTGAGATATAGGATAAAAGCCAATCACAGCTGCAAAGAGCAAGTTTGACCCCAGGAAGACTTGACCCCAAGGTTCTCTGATCCAAGATAACCACTTACAAACATCTTCAGCAAATTCCTTGAAGGATGTTCAGAGCCTGTAAGATGAATGCATGAAGAGCAACGTCATCCATGAAAAATGGGAATTTTCACTGAAGTTCCTGTGTGTGAGGACTATTTCATTCCCTGGCATAGGCAATTGTTTAAAAGAACAGCTCAGTATATGCTCACCATCTTGATTGTGGTGATGGTTTCATAGGTACATGTGTATGACAAAGCTCATCAAATTGTACATTTTAAATATGCAGCTTATTCTACATTGATTATTCCTCAAGAAAGCTGTTTAAAAAAAAAATAAAGAATCAGAGAAATACAAACAGGGAACACTCCTAGCATGGAGCTCGGACAATATCTATCTGGAGTTTCTGTGTGTTTCGCTGGATTAAGAAGTCCTAGCCATCAGAGTCCAACCAATACTTGCAAAATCCCTGCAAGTGTTTACAACAGAGGGAATTTAATGAAGAGAAATGGTGGCATAGATAGCAGGTGGCAGAGCCAAGCAGTCAAACAGGTGATGGTGAGTCAGCCTGCAGATTAGCAGCACGAAGCCACTTCCACCCCCAGGAAGGAGAGCGTCCAGGGCCACCAGCGGGAGGCAGAACAATAAGGCAGCCCATCCAGAGAGAGCTGAAGTCACAGAAGAGCAAGGAACAACTAGAAAAGCAGCTGCCTGGGGTCCCACACCCGATCCACAGAAGACCAGGGAAAGGGTCAGGAGTGGATCTGGGGGCACAGATGCCCGGGGCAGACACAAAAAGTGGTTACAGAGCAAAAGTCAATTCAAAGAAAACGCTCTTCTTCAAGCAAATCCAATCAGCAGACATCACTGCCAGGCTTGTCCGAGCTTCAACCTGCTGATGGATTTGTAAATCTCAGGACTAGGATATAAATGATATTCTCCATGATATTCCGCAGAACATCCTGGAGACGTAGTGTTCCCTGAAACACTATTTGGAAAATGCTGACCTAGCCAGTGCTGTCATGTTTTACAAATAAGATAGATTACAAGGCAAGAGACCAATAAATTTGGGTAAGTGACTTCAACAAGGTTTTATAAAAAGGAATAGCACTAAAATTCAAGCTTCCTAACTCTTAGCCACACACTCTTTCCTCAATTCTGTATTGAAGTGCTGTAAGCACTTCCCGGCACCATCAAGAAAACCCGCAACTTAACCATTCTAGAGGGCAAGGAGTCATTTTGGCAGTATAAAACCACCAGACTTCGTGGAGATACGTACAATCTGCCATGTTAGGTCAGTGACAGCCAAGGGCACCAACACTGTGAGAAAAGAACAGATAGGAAACAGGAAATAAATGCAATGGAGTTGCTAAATTTACTAATGGGAAGAAAAGAAGGGAAAAGTGAAAGAGAAAGAGGGAAACCAACCTGCACTGGGGACCACCTACATGCCTGCAGCTATGTTAGTTTCCACATCTTATAATGATGACACAAATGTGCACGCATAACGGTAGGTCAAACACCCTCAATTCAGCAGATGAAATAACCGAGGTGCCAGATTTGTGGCAGCAGTTTTCCAAGCTGAGGTTCAGGGATTCCACCCTAAATGGACCCTATAAAAATGCAAAGACCTGTTCTGAGGCCCCCGGAAGAAATGCGGCTCTCCAAATATCTTTAGCTGCAGTACCTATGTCCTCTTCACTGTTACCTACCCTGAGTCTTAGTCCTATACCCTATGGTATCATTTCACTTAGGGCTCGATCAAACTTCTATCCTACCAGAGGGGTAGTTAAACCACAGCACGTCCTAACTCAGGGGTTATGGGCCAAAGCTAATTTTCTCAAGCCCGTGGATACAGCCATGGCCCCAAGATCATCCCTCTTTTCGAGAGGTTTCTTAAGGGAAGGGGGGGAGCAAGGGGATCTAGCTACAATTCAGTGAGAAAATACCCCACTAAAATGGAGAACTGTATGAGAAGTGGTGAGAATTCACAAAGTGTCTCACCTGTAGAATGCTTGTTAAAAAAAAAAATGCCCACAAGTTCCCAAAATATGTCAAATAAATCGCTTTTTGCTCAATTGCACTCTTTTAGAGTTACCATGTTCCTTGCTTATACTGGTATTGCATTTTCTTATTTACCATTAATCTGTGTAGCTCTATCTCACAGAAAACAGTTCAAAGCAAATAAGTCTCATCTATAGACCACTTACAAAGACCTCTGGATTTATGGAGTCTCTATTAATTTAGTTTTAATCTGATCTAAACAGTCTCTCCTGAGGAAACCTTTAAAGGTCTCCTGACCCTGCCTCTAGGGCCAGTAAAGCGTATTTTTGTGAGTTTCTCTATCCAAAATCACACTACGTTTTAATACGTTTTCAGAAAAAAGGGAAAAAAAACTTCATCCCTCCCCTAACCATCCCCCAAATTTCAATAATTTACAAGCACAGAATTCCTATAATTCTTGTTCATTCTTCAGGCATGACTCCCCCAAATCCTGCAGAGTGTGGATCAAACAGGGCACAAGCCAGGGAGAAATTTAATCGCTCATATCTCTGCCTAAGGGATTGTCTAGGTACTATGGTGACAGACACCTCAATGAAAGTATGTGGAGGAAAAAAGATTTTTAAACTCCCAGACTTAAAAAAAAAAAAAAAAGGTGGGGGAGGGATTTCTAATGGATTTGGGGTCAACACACAGAAGCACAAAATAAGGCCCATGGAGTCCATCAACATCACTTATTTCTACACCAATGTGGTAAAACCACAAAAACATTATTCAACAAAAGCATTTTATTTTTCTCCCCACAAGCTCTGCATATTTTGAATTTTCATATTCCCATTGATTTGTTTTTCTGGTTACATGTACAGCTTCTCCACAGAGGAGTTTTAGGGCAGTGAAACGACCCTGCGTGACACTGTAATGACAGATACTTGTCCTCATACATCAGTCCAAACCCAGGGAACGTACAACAGCAAATGTGAACCCTAATGTGAAAAATGAACTCTGGGTGCTGATGATCAAGGTCGGTTCATCAAGTATAACAAATGCACCACTCAGGTGTGGGATGTTGACAACAGCAGAAGTTATTCATTCGAAGGCGGGGAATATATGAGAAATCTCTAGACCTCCCACTAAATTATGCTACAGACCTCAAACTGCTCTACAAAAATAAAGTGTTTTTTTTTTTTTTAATGTACAACCTCTCTGTTAACATACTCTTACATGAGTGTTCAAATAAAATCTGGAAAAACCAAAGCCAAGTAAAACTTTTAGTCCTTAATTCTGTAGTTTACAAAGCTCTCTAATATTTAAATGTAATTCACAGATTTGAAAGAGGGGAGAGCAAATAACTGGTCTCAGAGACTTAAGCAAGGCCAATTATAAAAATCTCCCAACCTAATCAGCACATAAAATAGCTCACACCAATGATATGGTTAGTTCATGCTCTAATACGCACATCAGAATGTTTTGCCAGCCCGTGTTCATGCACAGGAAACCAACAAGACTGTAAACACAGGAACAACAATCAACACACACAGATGTTTAAGGCTGGAAGTCACATTCTGGACAAGGTGAAAAGGGTAAGTGGCAGGAGAGTCATAATAAGGATCGAGGCGGATATCAAAGTTCAGCATGAGGAGGGCTCACGGCTTGGCTGTGCTTTGGAGACACTGTTTTCTGCCTGCAATAAAGCAACTACACACGCCCACCCCCCCCACCCCCACCCCCACCGAGCTCTGTGATGATGAGAAAACAATCTGAACATAAAATCAGCAATACGGAGCCAGTACATTTCAGGCCTAGGACAATCCCAACCTACCCAGCAGGATCAGTAATCAAGGGCGTATGCCCATGAACCTGAAAGTCAGTAAGGCTCTCCTGCTCGGAACCAGAGCCTCATTCTGCAAAAATGCTTTGGAGGAGAGTCTTCTACCCGGTCATCTGGGACAGAGTTAGAGATAACAAGGCCGTGGGGACCAATCAAGGAATTACCTGATGTCATTTAGATATCATTTCTATTATGGACTCAATCATTTTCATAATGGACACGGGAAGGGTGGGAAGAGAATCAGTGCCTGCAGACATCAGTGGAACAATGCCACTCACAGCAACCTGGTTTTCAACTCACTTTCAGAGCAGAAAACAATTCTTTGGGGTCCGCGGTGCTTCAGCATGCCAAACAAGGTGGTATTTATAGACCTGCACTGCCTTTTCTTTTCTAAAAGCAGAGTTCTAGGAGACAATGCTACCCATGGAGAGAAAACCCACAAGTTTTCAGATCTGGGCTTCCCCACTTCTCGCCTAGCACAGTGCTCTGGCAAGCTTTTGTAATTTCTCCTTAATTATCCACTCCTGCCTGATGGAGGGCTCCATGGCCCTGTTCCTCTGATGCATTAGGATCTCTCTGCGGTTGTCCCTCAGTCTTAAGATGTAACAACAGTGAAGAGGAATTGGTCCTGAATAAATCAAATTTAACTGCAAATATAAGTGAGATGATATGCAAAAAAAAAAAAACAAAAAAACAAAAAAACCCTTAAAGTTCTAAATTCTATGATCTACAAAACAAGTTTACCACTAATCCCAAACTCCCTATCAATTATAGTGAAAACTTTGCTTTAAAATGGGGTGTCTGTTGCCCAGGCACGTTTCCCCAGATAAAACAATGTTATGGAAGGGAGTTGTGCCCCCAGCCAGCTCCAGATTCTAATTTTATCCATAGCAGAATGAAATACTATACATTTAAGGTGGGGAAAAATGATGGAGAACAGTATTTTCCAAACACTAGTAACTGAACAAAAAATCCAATCAACTTCAGTGAACTACTGGAAAATCCAATGCTTCCAGTGGAAGATGAACAGGAACACCTCTGAGTTCTAAGAATTTCTGGCACTCTCAAAAACTTTAGAGGGTGATGGCCCTGGTTCTTTAGTGACTCTATTTTTCATCAAAATGAGAATGGTTAGGGGCACCTGGGTGGCTCAGTCGGTTGAGCATCCGACTTCGGCTCAGGTCCATGGGTTCCAGCCCCACATCGGGCTCTGTACTGACAGCTCGGAGCCTGGAGCCTGCTTTGGATTCTGTGTCTCCCTCCCTCTCTGCCCCTCCCCCACTCATGCTCTGTCAAAAACAAACAAACATTAAAAAAAAATTTAATGAGAATGGTTTTCCTTCTCCTTAATTGTCACCACTTTCCTATATTCCAGGGAAGACTGGAGCCATTTTCTGGCTTCCAAATTTCCAGAGGGCAAGAGTTAGAAGTGAGCACAGTCAGGGTGTTAGAGAGGCAGTAAGGGTGTTATAAGAGGAGAGAATGCGCTTGAATAAAAGCAGCTGAGCTGTCATGATGAAAACAGACAAAGAAGAATGTGTCAGCTTTTTGTGAGAACAGGAGAAGTCAGCAGCTGGGTCATACCAGCCCCTGGGTGACACCCTGCGGCCAGGGCAGCCATGTTGTTGGGCTTTTGGTTGGGTTGTGAAATGACCACAAGGGAGGGTGGGACCGAAAGGTTAATGTGTAACAGCTGTAAACTGCTCATCTCTTAGTTTCTCTACTGATTTCTACGACTTTTAGGTATTCATGGAAGCTTCTAGTCAGGAACACAATCACCTGATTAAAATCTGTATTGCCTGCTTTCCTTCCCCTGCTGGAAGCTCCGAGGGATAGGAAAGAAACTAAAATTCAAACAAGGGGGTGGGGGAGGGGAAGCAGGAGGAGGCTCAAAACAGAAAAATTAAGAGAAGGCTATAAAGGCTTTTTATTAAAATAAGCATTGTATGGATTCATTCATTTTTAAATACACGATGGGAAGCAAAGGACGGACTTGTGAACAAAATTAGACAAAGCTGGTGAACGATCCAAGAAATTTTTACCCTCTTCGTTTTCCCTAACTCAGCTCCTTCAACAGAGGAAGGGTGAGCCAAGGATGATAGCACTGTCACCTCTGAGTCGGCTATACACCTCTGATACCCAGCATGCACCCATCCAACCCCCACATCCAAGTAAAATATTATTTTGAAATCCAACATTTAAAGTAGCTAAACTCTGGGGGCGCCTCGGTGGCTCAGTTGGTTGTGTCTGACTTCGGCTCAGGTCATGATCTCACGGTTCGTGGGTTCAAGCCCCGTGTTGGACTCTGCTGATGGCTCAGAGCCTGGAGCCTGCTTTGGATTCTGTATCTCCCTCTCTCTGCCCCTCCCCTGCTCACACTCTCTCTCAAAAATAAACAAACAATAAAAATAAACAAAAATAAGAAAAAAAGTAGCTAAATTCTGAAGATAAGGTGTACATGTTGAATAAAGTGCTGAACTCAGTCCGGCTCCCCTCCCCCCACACAATTTTTTTTTTTTTTTAATATCAGTAGGAATCCTTCCTCCATGCTAATCAGAGGTAAGCTCTTAAGTAGAGGAACTAAGCATGATTCAGCACATTTAAAAAGGATTTATACCCATTCTTAGAAGGACGACCAGAGGAAACACCATCTGAGGTCTAAACAATGATATCTGCTTGCCCTTTGATCTGAGTTTAAGAACACTTTGTACAACTTTTTTTTTTTTTGCTGAAATACCACTGAATTTCACATTTACTATTTGAAATCTGTTTAGAACATCGACTGCTTCTTTGAATCACACTCTTGCAAACAAATTCTCCAAATTATATTTGCTGTGAGTAGCTTGCAGGCAGGGATTTATTTTCTGCTAACAAAAATCTTCATAAGTACAGACAGCCTAAATGAAAAATAGTACCACTGATCCTATGTTTATGAGAAAGAGACAGTACAGTGTATCTGGTTACAAATACAAGTAGGGAGTATTCCATTTTTCTTCTAATTTATGTTTCCCAAGGGTAATTTTGTTCAGAAGATTGCCAGTATTTTTAGTACAATAAGTTTCTTGTTACTTGTACTAATACATACTGATTCCCTTTTCTGAGCATAATTTGGGTTTTTTTTATTTCATTTTACTCTAGCATCTGGAGATCAACACCTCATTAATTCAAACTAAATGAAGTCTGAAATGCAGAGATTTACAGAAACCCTTCCACTACTCTCAAATGTGATGCACATTAGAAATATACACACGGGTAACTAATTAAAGAGAGATTATTAAAGTATTATGATATACATCGAATACCATCAACCTCAATGTCCTAAATGTCTTTACTTCAAATTCAAATGATTTTGACTTAATAAAAATCAGGTACACCATTTATAAATGATCAGACCTTCCAGATTAGTGAAATAAGAAGTTTAAATGAAGAATTTAAAAAATACCCCCTGTGAGAAGTGCAACCAAGGATATAAACAGGGTGTTGTGACAGTAAAGAAGTGGGTGGGGGTGGGGAGGGCACTAATTTCTATAGAGGGGTTAGAGAACGCTTTTCTAAGAAGGCGAATTTTAAGACCTCAAGGATACTTCAGGATACTTCTCCAAGGTCACCAAATTGGCAGGCTTGCTTATTAGACTGCCAAGACATTTTTAGCATTAGAAAACAAGTAGAAAATGGCATTGGTGGCCCTGATTGAATGCAGGTTCACGAGTGCACTGGGCTAGTCCAGGCAGCCTCTACACCAGCCGGTTCGCACTAGGGAGGCTGGACACATCTCCAGCCTATTCACCCACAGAGAGTTTAAAACAGTCAAAGAAACAGTAGTGAGCTGGTCGAATGACCAGCATTTGGGATGGGGGGGGGGGGGGGGGCTGCTTAATTCTGTCGATTGATACTTCTGATAGCCACTTTGGCTGACAAGGTTCAGGTTGTTTCAAATGTATTTCATGAGTAAATTATTCCCAGGTCCCAGGGAAGAAAGATGTTTACCACCATGTAACACTTTCTCTTGTACTCTGTTTATAAACCTAACCTACCCCACTAGGTATCCAAGTACTTCAAAACATGTATCTTTTTGTAGGTTCTTTAACAAATGAGTCATGTAATGCAGCAGCGAACATGCCATGGACATGGAAATCTGCAGAATTCTCCAAACATCCTGATTTAGAGAATCCACATTGCTAAGCAATTATAGTACTTTCTTCCAGTAAACTGTCCTTATGCTCAGAGCTATGATGATCAGATTTTTTTAACCACATTTTAGCCTCTCATTATGAAATTCTCTTTCTTACTGCTAAATGGATTTAGATAGAATTTCTGGACTGGCAGGTGGCATGGTTTGGGACTTGGATTCTACTTACCTGGAAAAGTTTTCCCCCTCTAACTGCCCATGTGGAGTCCAGGACCGGACCTGCAGACAGGACTTGTAGTCGGAAAGCCCAGGGCTATGATTGGAGGGGCTTGGGGCAAAGTTCCCTACCCAGGAATCTCTTCCAGTTCCAGATTAGCCTGTCCCAGGCCTGAAATTACACTACTGTTGAATTCTCTTAGAATTTTTCAGTGGTATATTTTGGACCTCGAAATTTCCCTTATGTTAAGAGATACTATGTTAAGCCATCACCTTAACAGGATTAGTGGACAACCAGCGTCAAGCAGTGTGACTCAGAACCAATGTTCACCTGTAGACTAGGAAAGGTCAGACAAGCAAGGAATGAGAATTCAGAGGTCCTTAAACACATTAAAAGTCACCGCCCTTTACAAACTTGGCCTCTGGCCAACTCTAACAATTTCAAGTACCACCTAAGGCAGTGGTTCCCAAACAATGGATTCACCTGGGCAATCTCTGAAATGAGGGATACCTGGCTTCCACCCCGCACATTGATTTAACTGATGGGGGGGTTCCACCTGAGCACCAGAATTTTTAACAGCCCCCACGTGATTCTAATGTGCAGCAACAGTTGGGAGCCACTGACATAAGGAAGCATTGCTCTTCTCACTGGGCTGATCTGATTTCCTTCAAACATTAGGATCTCATGTCTCAGTGCTTCTTGACCATGGTGGCACATCCGAAAAACCAAAGGCTCTTCAAAAAAAAGAAAAAAAAAAGATGCCAGAGCCCACTCTCACTGACTCTGATCTAACTGCTCTGGGGAGCAGCCCCACAGCATCCCTTAGGTCTCTAAGTATCCCCAGGTGATGTCAATGGCCAACCAAGGTTAGAACCATGGTCTAAGCCCAGGAACTGTTTCTGGAGACCCTAACATGATTCTCCGTGAAGGGGCCAGAAGTACCATTCTTTTTCCACTTTGTCCAAGTTGGGACTACCCCAAGAGGCAATGAAACATTTCCCCAAGGCTGTCAGGAAACTGAGGGGAGGGAGATGGCAAGAGGTGGAATTCACTGAGCCAGAAGAAGCCCTCAAGTTTGAAGACAGAAGAGCTCCGGCCTCTGAGCCGCCCCTCCCCCCCCAACTTTACTGACTGCAATGAGAAGCCTCAGAGTGCTTCCTGGAGATGGCTCAACCTTGGCTGTGGTCCCAATAAATGGTGAAAACTCTTGTCCAATCAGAATTCCTGGCACTGCAAATAGCAAGATTGGCAGGCCTTGAGCCTCCACTCCCTGTGAGATTCTGTTTCATGTATTTCCCAGGAGGATTTCTGCACCAGTTGGAGGCCAATCTGACCTCCCCCTTGGGCCCCCACTCCTTTCTTCCCCCAAAGCTCAGCAGAGTTGAGAGTCATCTCATAGACATACTTGTAAATAACTCGCCGAAATATTTCACATAGTTGTCACTCAATGATGTCAAATGTCCGTACATCTCTGACGCGGTCTGGACAAGTGTCCGGCAACCCACTCTGGGGCGTGGGCAGGGCCACGCGTCTCACACGGGAAAGGACGTCCGCGGAGACCCCACCCCTGGCGTGGCTACCGCACCCCCATGCCTCCCAGCCCAGACTGCGTCCCCTACATCCCTTCGCCTACGCTAAGCTGAGTGAATTTATGAATGAAGAGTAGCACAGATCGGAGGCACTGATCCCGAAAAAAAAAGTCTGCTTTACACCGTTCTCATTTACAGATGAGAAAACTCGGAGGAAAAAAGGCTATGTGACTCCGTCCGGGTTTGCCACAGAACATTTGTGGCGGAGCCCGATTTAGCCGCCCTTGAATTTCCATTCTGTTGCCTGGCAACCAGTTCAGACCAGCTCAGCGCCCAACCCCGGCCCCTAACCCGCACCCTTTCTCTGCCCGTGCGTCTTGGGCAGCAGTTATCAAAAGTTCAGCCTTTGGGGGGGCAGTGGTCAAAGGCATGTGAGCTAGGGCCCTGGACGGGTTACCCCAGCTGGGCTGGGGGTCCGGTCCCAAACCCGCGCGAGCCCCGTCTGGCGTGCCTTCCGAGGTCCTTTTGACAACCTTCCTCTGCAACCCTCCTCCTGCGCCAATTCCCTGGATACCACTTAGCACAATCATGTCAAGTTTCTAAAGTTCTAAATCGCTATCAGATTCCCTAAAAGTCCCGGTTGGGAAACTGGTACTCAGAGCTTTAAGGGTGCAAAAAAACAAAAAACAAACAAAAAATCAGGAGGGGAAGGAGTGTTGAAGAGCCTTCTCCTTCCCAGCTGGCTACGCTCGGGCGGGACTTTTCTGCTAAAGTCGAGTGAACCTGGCCCCGGCCGGGAGTTCTTGGAAAAAGCGCAGAGTGTGCTCGGACGCCGCACTCCGGGAGCCTCACGCCCCGAACCCGCCCGCCGCCGCGCGCAGCCCCGCCCGCGGCGCGGGGGAGCGCACGTGCAGCCCACCGCCGCGCAGGTGGAGGGAGCGCAGCCCGCCTGCCCTCGCGTCCCCGCTGCGCCAGCAGGGCCCCGCGTGCCAGGGACTCCTCCACCCTTTCGTCTCCCTCCCCGGGCCCGGGCGACCGTTAAGGGGAGGGAGTTCTCGTCGTTACGCTACCCTAGATCCTTACCCAGGTTCACAAAGCTCATGACCATGTCCGCGTCGTTGAGGAAGGCGCTGTCCTGCGCACTGGTCAGTGGGGACGTGCCGCCGCCGGGTCCCGAGGCCAGGAGGCTCTTGCCGTTGACCGGGTGCGCCGCGCCGGGGGGCGGCTGCCGGGGCTGGGACGAGCCGGCCCCTCCTCGGGGCCCGGGCTGCCGCCTCTCCTCGTCCGACGCCCAGTCCTCATCGTCGTCGGCTGCCAGGGCGTTGTACAGATCCAGCATGAAGAGGGGCGCAGACTTCAGCCGCCCCGGAGGGGGCTCCCCGCGAGGCTGCTCCTGCGGGAGCGCAGCGGGCTGCGGCTGCTGGAGGCCGTGCAGGGGCCGGGGCCGGTGCGGGAGCCCCAGCACGGAGAGGATCTCCTTCTGCATCTCGCGCTTCTCGTGCGTCTTGAGCCGCCGGTAGAGGAAGCCCGAGGAGGACTGCGGCGGCGGCTGCTCCGCGTGGCCCGGGCTCCCGCCGTCCCCCAGCAGCGCCCCCCCGCCGGCGGCAGCGGCGGCGGCGGGCAGGGGGGGCCGCAGCGGCGGGGGGCCGCAGCAGCTGCACAGCAGCCCCCACAACCAGCACAGCCACTGCGCCCTCCGCCCCAGCATCCCCGCCCGGCCGGGCTGGCCCCGCGGGCCCCGCGAGGCGTGGAGCGGCGGTGCGAGGCCGGAGCGCTGCCGCTGTGGCCCTTAGCGTGAGCAGCCCCCGCCACCTCTCGGCGGGCTCGCTTCCCCTTCCTGGCCCTCAGTCCTTATCTCTCATTGTCCTCTGGGGCGCCCCCAATTGCCCAGGCTGGAGGGGAGGCGAAAAGGACGATCACCCGGAGAACCACTTGGAGGGGAGCCCCACACTCCGGCTCAGGTCTCTGGAGGCGCAAGGTCCGGGCCAGGTGCGTCCGAGTCGGGACTGCGCTGCAGCCCGAGCCCTGGCCCCTGGGCGGGTCACGGCGCGGTCACTCTCGGGCCTCGCTGCCCCGCGCACGTGCGCTGTCCCGCGCCCTCCGGGGCGGCTGTGTGGGACCCGGGGCGACCGGGCGGCTCACCAGCTGGGGGGGATGCCCGGCATCATCCCCGCGCACGCCTCTCCTTGGCTGGCACAGCCGCGGTGAAGTTTACTCCGCCGTGGGGCCCAGGCTGTGGCGACAAGGCGTCCCGAGATGCCAGTCTTCTCCGCGAGGCTTAACTTCCTTCCCGCTCACAAACTCCGCGCCCTCCGCCCTCGGGCACTGTCGCTGCCCCCCTCAAAATCTCCGCGCGCCGCTCGACCCCCCAAGCAGAGGCGGCAAGGATCTTGCTTTCCGTTCTGAGCTCTCCCGGCTGCCCCGCAAACACCGCCCGCAGAGGGAATGGGAGGGAATTGGACCCGCGCGCAGAGCAGCGACCGCGGCGTCGGCGCGAGAATTCGCAGACTCCCGCCTCTCGGAGCTGCGCTCCCCGCAGCGGCCAACGTGGGCTTTCTGGTGCGCGTCTCGCTCAGGTACCGCACTCCAGCCCCGGAGAGTCCCTGCCCTCTTGGGTAACAGACAGGTTGGCAGCCAATGAAGAGGCGCGTCTCGCCTGTATTTAAATAGGCCCGCCCCCTTCTTTCACCCTCCCTCTCCAGGGAGGCGTTGCCTCGGCCGCGCGTAGGTTTCAAGTACAGAGGATTCTTGGAGGCACCCAAAGTGGGCGCGAGGTAGCAAAGGCTGAGAGGTCATCTCTAGTGTGGACGATCTAATCAACACCCTAATTTAAGCCTGTTTTACAATCATATAAAAGGCCTGACCTGATGCTTTAACTAAATAAAAGCAAAAACAACTGTTAAATCAATGCCGCCTGTATTAATAGAGGAACAACAGGAACAGTTTCTCTAATTGCTGTAATATAGACATTCAGCGGACACATGACTTTCAAAGGCAGCTGCTGGAAGCTGGGACACACCTTCTGTTCACAAACGGGCCACGGGGCCACAGACAGGACCAAATGTAAGCCAGAGCAGGCATCCCGAGGGTTTGGGGCCATATATTGTGATTCATCGCTTCGTTTCGGCCTTGGCTTGGCCTCTTAAGACAGCACCTTAAAGAAAGAGGGGCAGTTAGATAATATAACAAAAAAAAAAAAAAGCCACCTTCTATCTTCTTGGAAATGTTTCAGTGCTCGTTTTTCTGTGAACTTTTCATGTTAATGTATTGAAATGCAATAGAGCTTTTATGACGCCAGATAAAACCTGAGGAGAGGCAGTATGGATAATTCCAGCCCGGGCAGGGGCCTGGCGTGTTCCCGTTCAGTGTAATAGGGCAAAGAAAGGCAGGTTGCGGGAGGATTAGACAAGATCAGGCATAGAAGACACACGTTACATTACACTTGCATGATGGACACACTTCTCAATCACAGACACGGCCCCCTCTGTCCAAACACCACCACCACCACCTGCCATTCAGGATGCAAATCCGCTTGCCCTCACACTGTCCAAGAATGCCCAGTAATCTATGTCCGGATCCTACAAACGCATTCACTTAAAACACTAGGATCTTTTACTTGGTGGAAAGTGTACGGATGAGAAAACAGACTTCACTTTGCTGGCCTGGCGGTCTTAGTTCACATGGGCCAAGGCATTTCTGAGTTAGAGCAAAGAGCTATAAACTATGGGACTCATGGACTTATGAGATCATGGGGTTTCTGCTACTCAAAATCTGATAAGCATTTCTGTCTTAATACAAAGAATATGTTTTTCATGGGTGAGGGTCTTCAACCCCCTCCACCCACTGGATTGCTTTTCTCATTCTCTCATGGCCCAGAGAGATCATCTAGTCTTTAATTCTACAAATTTAATTTTCTCAACTCGAGTTTAATTCTGCAAGTGTGGTCTTTAGTTCTACAAAGTCCCATAGCCATTGGCCTCAGGCACCACAAGGTCCACAACATTGAAGACCAGTCTAACCATCTGCAGGGATTCTTTTCATCTGAAAAGAAAATATATCACTACTTGGTCTGGGCAACCAGGATCCTTAGAATTTAAAAGCCTCCATCACTTGTTGCTTCTGTATGGGACTTAAAATCACTGCAGTACATAACATCACAACAGCCAAGAGCTCTGATCAAAAGATCTAAAATCTCAGCGAGTATACATAGGCTTCCTGCCAAGGTCCTTCTCCTTTCTCAAACGTAGTCATACCTTCATTTTAAGATGGCTGGTGAAACACAGCAGAGTAAAAGCAGCTTTAAAACCTACAAGCAGAGTAAAAACCTATTAGGGCAGTGGAGAAAGCACTCCAAAACTGTAAAACCCTTGAGCATACACAAGGGCACCTAGATAGGGCTGTGCCATTTAAAACACAAAAGCAAGTTGTGACCCATCTATATGCACTTGTTGTATATGCACCTATGGTCTAGCAGAGAACACACAGGCAGACACACGTACCATCTTCCCCTTTTGTTCGGTACTTGGTTAGAAGTAGATGGACCTTGTGACGTGAGTCAAGAACGGCACTTAATGATGCACTACCAATTAAACATCTGAGCAGCAACCCCGACTCAGGTCTGCCATGCTCCTCACATCCCCATCAAGGTGGCCTCTCGGTTCCTGTTGAATATTGCTGGAAAAAGGAGGTGCTGAGGGCGCCTCCAGATGATAAACACAAGCTCTCTCAAGAACCAGAGGGAAACTATGTGAAATGAAAAATGATAAGGATCCTAAGGGCAGTGACATTCAATTGAGGACCACAAAAGAGGGTATGCTCTCCTCATGTCCCTGCTACTCCCAACAGGTGCACTTGTTTGCTGGAAAACACCAGGAAACATCTTTGGATTGGACGTTGGGGCAAAAGGGGATAAAGAGAGGCAGTTCTAACATTTCTACAACCTCAAAATTGGGACCACTGCTTTTCCAAGGCAGTTGGAACTCTATGTGGATAAGCACCCCTCACCACTATCTCACCCACTCCCTGTTTCTCTGACCCCTCCCCTGCACCCCCTGAGAAGTCTCAGGTTAGGGAGCTGGACAAAGTCCAGCTGTGATGCAGGAGGGATGGAGTGAAGGGAAAAGGGCAGGTTTGGCTCTGGAGTCTGCTGGAATGTGTGAACCAACTGGAGAAAATCAGAGGTAACTTCGCCCCCTGCAGGACACCAACATATCACCACCCCCTTCCTCTGTGCCGGAACAACCTTCATTAAGTTCTCTGGATGTGTCTCCAAAACATCTGGGTGGAAAGAGGAGGAATTCGGTCAAGAAGCCGGATGTGGGAGCCAATCCACATCAAACATCTGGTTGCTTGGCTGACATCTCATGCAGATGGCCTTCAGTTTTCTGGAAATAGGTTGCCTGTCCCACTCCCGCCCATTTAATGAAGGAATGAGGAACCCTCACCGAAAAGCACAGGTTTATCCCATGACTTCAGGGATGCCGGGGAGAGGGCGAGAGTCCCGCACCCAGGTGCAATTTATGCACAGGGCAATTCACACAACAAAGTCTTTAAAACGGCAGTTCTTCTTGTTTCTTTTATGAGGGTTTCTGTTCTACATTTAAAACACACATGACCAAATTTCCATTTTTAAAAGATGTTGTTTCTTGGGGGCACCTGGGTGGCTCAGTCAGTTAAGCGCCAGACTCTTGGTTTTGGCTCAGGTTATGATCTCATGGTTCATGTGTTCAAGCCCTGTGCTGGGCTCCATGCGGATGACGCAGGTCCTATCCTGCTTAGGATTCTCTCTCCCACCCCCAACCCCCGTTCTCTCTCTGCCCTTCCGTCACTCGCTCTCTCAAAATAAATAAACTTAAAAAAAAAGATGCTGTTTCTTAATTTATGTTAAGTATTCTAGACACTTTCCTTTGAATCAATTATTAGCAATAAACTGCAGTTGCCGTCTTTGCTTTTATCCTAAATCGCACATTGCCCCCTTTCAACTGTCTTGCAGAGGCATGCAAGCTGCTTCTAGAATGAACTTAAGTGCCATAAACTACGTCGCTCTTGTGTTGAAAAGCCTGAGATCTGGTCACCTTGAATCTTTGGGAACCCCCCACTTAAAATTCTAAATTTTAGGGGCACCTGGGTGGCTCAGTCGGTTGAGTGTCTGACTTCGGCTCAGGTCATGATCTCATGGTTCATGGGTTCAAGTCTCACATCAGGCTCTGTGCTGACAGCTTGGAATCTGGAGCCCGCTTCGGATTCTGTGTCTCCTTCTCTCTCTGTTCCTCTCCTGCTCATGCTCTCTCTCTCTCTCTCAAAAATAAATAAAGATTTAAAAAATAAAAACAAAATAAAATGCTAAATTTTAATCTTTAATATTAGTCTAAGAATTTGATTATTCCTTAATATTCATTTCTTTAAAAAAATTTTTTTAATGTTCATTTATTTTTGAGAGAGACAGAGTGTGAGCAGGGGGAAGGGCAGAGAGAGGGAGACACAGAATCAGAAGCAAGCTCCAGGCTCTGAGCTATCAGCACAGAGCCTGATGTGAGACTTGAACCCACGAACCGCGAGATCATGACCTGAGCCAAAGTTGCATGGGCGCTCAACCGACTGAGACACCCCAGCACCCTGATCCTTAATATTAATTTCTCAATAGAATAACTTGCTCCGATTTGAAAAATATCCATTTGGAGTTAAGTGAAAAGGAAATATGGTAAGTAAATGTGTGCCGAGTGTGAGAAATGAAAACTTGAGAGTTAAATAAATATTGCTTCTGAAAGCTACACCTGTAAGGCAGCCTTCAAAATACGTGTCTCATCCAAAAGTCTGTGGTAACATTTACATTCACTCACACTTTCCTTTCTCTGTCAACTATTCAAAAATGCTGGGCATTCACACTTCAAAATATCATTGGAGCCATCATATTTTCCTACTCGTGAAGGACATCTGGTGGCAAAGTGAAAAACTAATACATAAATCTGTTTCCAGAGATTTTTTTTCCACACCGTAACCCAAAAGGCAAATCTGTTACTTGTGTGTGCTTCAAACATTTTGGCCAAGCTCAGATCTTTATCGTCCTAGGACTTAAGCTGTCTGAATAATATTAAGCAACAGAATCTTTAGAAACATCCAAATGATTAAACGGTTTTTAAATGTTTCATTGGATAATCAGTGGGAGCGGACTGAGTCTTAAACTTATTTTACTAAGCAAAACAATGCTCAAAACCTTTCCATGACTAGTTCTACTATCCCTGAAGCATTCTGTTCCAAGAAGTCATTGGACACTTGGCTCCTCTGGGGAGTGCCTGAGGCTTCCCAGACTGTGTTGGCCTCTGAGCTTGACTCCATTCCGGGGTCCCCTCTGTACCCCATGCCCTGGATGTGTCTCTCGTGGCAACTAGGAGGCTCCATGAAAATACGACATTATTGTGGCCGCCCATCCCCTTAACTAGCAGAGCTATAAGCAGTGGTGTGGGGGGCTCGGGGAAAACTATACTTACTGGGTAAAATCAGGTTGAAATAAAAGTCAAGACTCTCTAAAAGACAAGAGAAAGTCTAAGAAGATGTGTACCAATGAGAAGGCTGATGATGACACTAATCACCCAGGCTGCATTCATTCATTCACTCACCCATTCATTCAACAAATATTTGAATGCCTAGTATGTGTCAGGCAAAGATCTCTGCCCTCATAGATTCTAGAAGGGGAAGATGAACAATGAATGAAATAACCAAGAAAATATATTGTGGTAGACAGGATGTTGTCTCCATGATTCTTACCTATAGTGTTACATCTATGAATGTGTGACCTTATATTGCAAAAGGGACGTTGCAGATGGAGTTAAGATTGTCAAACAGGTGATGTTAAATTGGGAAGATTATCCTAGATAATCTGAGTGGGCCCAGTGTAATCACAAGGGCCCTTAAAAGTAGAAAAGAAGAGGCGCCTGGGTGGCTCAGTTAGTTGGGTGTTGGACTTCAGCTCAGGTCATGATCTTGCAGTCTGTGAGTTCGAGCCCTGCGTTAGGCTCTGTGCTGACAGCTCGGAGCCTGGAGCCTGCTTCGGATTCTATGTCTCCCTCTCTCAGCCCCTCCACCCCTCACACTCTGTCTCTCTCTCTCTCTCTCAAAAATAAATAGATATTAAAAAACATTTTTTAAGCATAAAAGGAAGGCAGAAGAGGTGTGTCATCCTGAGAGGGACTCAGTCTGCCTTTGCTGGCTTTGAAGGTGAAGGGGCCACAAGTCAGGGAATACAGGTGGCTTCTAGAAGCTGAGTGCAAACCTCAGCCCACAGCTGCCTAGAAAACAGTGACCTCAGTCTTGACTCTGAATTCTGTCCACAACCTGAAAAACCTGGCTTCTCATCCAGAGACTCCCAGATAAAAGCCCCAAGGCAGCTGACAGCTTGATTTTGACCTGGTGGGACCCAGGACCAAGAAAGTAGCCAAGCCTAATGGACTTCCAACCTACAGAACTATGGGATAAGTTTGACTGTTTTAAGCCACTACATTGGTGGCATTTTGTTTCACAACAAGAAGAAACGAATATGTATATAATATGGCGGTAAATGCTGTGGAAAAAATCAAGCCAGGAAGTACACCAGGTTGGCAGTACATGGATGGTCTTCTGAGGAATCTTCACTGAGAAGGCAAACACTTGAGTGAAGATGTGTCAGAGTAAAGAGTGTAAAGAGAGCCAGCCCTGAGGATATCTGAAGAAAGAACTTCCAGAGGAATGAAAATAGTAAGCGCAAAGGCCTGGAGGCAGGGGCATGCCTGGTGAGTCTGAAGAAGATCAAGGAGCGGTTGAGGCTACATCAGAGGAAATGACAGGGGATAATAATAGGAACTTAGGACAGACCTCCAAGGAGGGTGGGAATTGGAGGCCAGGGTAGCATGGGGCCCTGGGCATCCTTATAAAGGCTTAACATTTTTAAAAAATTTATTTTACTTATTTTGAGAGAGAGAGAGAGAGAGAGAAAGAGAGAGAGCAAGTGGGGGAAAGGGCAGAGACAAGGAGAGACAGAATCCCAATCAGGCTGCACACCATCAGCACAGAGCCCGGTGTGGGGCTTGAACTCACAAACCGTGAGATCATGACCTGAGCCGACACCAAGAGTCAGACACTTAATCAACTGAGCCACCCAGGTGCCCCAAGGCTTCAGATTTTAAGAAGCATAAAATGGCATAACAACATGGACAAATCTCACAGACATAGTGCTGAGGAGAAGATGCCAGGCACAAAAGAATACATTCTGTAACTCTACTTATATAAAATTCAGAAGCAGATGAACTAATCTAGAAGTCAGGTTAGTGGTTACCTCTGGGAAGAAGAGTAGGAATAATAATGGAATAAAACCAAAGGGCGGGGTTCTCAAGAGTTGGCCTATTTCTTTACCTGGGTGGTAGTTCCGCGGGAGTTGTCAATTTTAACAATTCATTGAGTGGCACACGTATGATTTGTATTCTTTTCTGTATGTATGTGGTTATAGTGCAATAAAAAGTTTGACTGAAAACACAATTAAGAGCGGGGCACCTGGGTGACTTAGTTGGGTAAGCGTCCAACTTTGGCTCAGGTCATGATCTCACAGTTTGTGAGTTCGAGCCCCACATCGGGCTCTGTGCTGACAGCTCAGAGCCTGGAGCCTGCTTCGGATTCTGTGTCTCCTCTCTCTGCCCCTCCTCTGTTCATGCTCTGCCTCTCTCTCTCTCTCTCTCTCTCTCTCTCTCTCTCTCTCTCCCTCTCTCTCTCTCTCTCTCAAAATAAATAAATAAACATTAAAAAATTAAAAAAAAAAAAAAAAAAACAAGGGCCACCACCACCAATAACAACAAGCTCAAGAAGGGAGGGTCATGGGATAAGGTTTTGAGCAGAGTGACACGTGCTGACTTAAATTTTATCAGAATCTCTTAGGCCATTGTGTTGAGAATATAGAGTTGCCAGGGCAGAATCAGGGGGATGAATGAAGAAATTCTTGTTATTGGTCAGGCAGGAGAAGACGGTGGCTCATAGGGGACCTCAGGGGGAAGCAGTGGAGAGAGAAAAGTGGTTGGATTCTGGACTTATTTCGAAGGCAGACCCCAGTGCCAAACTTCTTCCCCTGCACTGGCCTCCCCCACTGCACAAGGCCTGGGGTAGTAGTGTGAAGTTGCTGTGGATGGAGGAGAAGACTGTTCATGTTCTGGTGACTGTGGATTTCCGTGCTATGATACAGGGGTGGTCTGAGGGGCTTCAAGCACCCCATCACCATCAGCATCCATGCTACAAAAGCCGATCAGAATAAACACTGTGTGCTACCCAAGAACAGCTTCAAGACAAGCCCCCCAATAATAGCCTTGCAATGAGATTCCCTATGTAGTCATATAGCAGCTCCTCCTCTGACATAAAATCTCTTCTAAGACATGAAGTTTGGCCACTAACCCTAATATTATAAGGACTCCTATAAATGTAGTATCCTGGGTGGAATATTGGAGCACAAAAAAAGGACATTAGGTGAAACCTAATGGAATCTGAATAAAATATGGAGTTTAGTTAACAGCAATGTATCAACAGTGGTTCATTAGTTGTGATAAATGCACCATAACATTCTAAGATGTTAATCATTGGAAGCACTGGGTGGGGGATTTATAGGAACTCCTCGTACTCACTTGGCAGCTTTTCTGTAATTTTTAAATTATAGTAAAATAAAAGGTTTATTTTAAAAATTATTCCTATAGCTTTAATCTTAGGATGCAATAAGTAACGTGTGTCTATATTCCAATCCAGGGAGTGTTTTATTTCTGTAAGTATATTCTTTCACTTCTAAAACTTCCATTTGGTTCTTTTTCTATATATACAATTTCTGCTTCTTGCTGAAACTTTCGACTTTTTCATTTATTTCCAGAGAATCTGTAATTGATTGATGAAGCATTTTTAACGACAGCTGCTTTCAAATCCTTGATGATTTGGATAATGTAGGATAATTCAACACCTGATTGATCTTGAGGGCGGGGTCAGCTGAATGTCTTTTCTCATTTAAGTCAGGATTGTCTTGTTTCTTCATATTACAGGGTTTTTTGTTTTTTTGTTTTTTTTTTTTTAATTTTTTTTTTTCAATGTTTATTTATTTTTGGGACAGAGAGAGACAGAGCATGAACGGGGGAGGGGCAGAGAGAGAGGGAGACACAGAATCGGAAACAGGCTCCAGGCTCCGAGCCATCGGCCCAGAGCCCGACGCGGGGCTCGAACTCCCGGACCGCGAGATCGTGACCTGGCTGAAGTCGGACGCTTAACCGACTGCGCCACCCAGGCGCCCCAGTTTTTTTTTTTAAAGCATATCCTGGACATTTGGTCTGTTATATGAGGAGCCTCTGGGTCCCAGTTAAATCTTTTATCAGGCAGTTGCACTGTTTAGCTTTAGCATATAGGTCCTGGCCTACTTTTGTAGCTCTGGTTCCAATGGCAACTTAATTTTCAGATTTGTAGTGTTATTTTTATCTGCATCATTAATCTGGTGCTGTTGGGATTCCTGTTGTCCCTGCTAGTGCTGCCTGAAGGGACAGAAGAGTCTTCCCCAGTCCAGACTATCAGGTGTCTTTCAGTGGGAGAGGGCAGCTTTCAGGATAGGAAGGATTTCTTGATACCAACTTTTAAACACCCACATATTGGGGCGCCTGGGTGTCTCAGTCAATTAAGCGTCTGACTTTGGCTCACGTCATGATCTCACAGTTCCTGAGTTCGAGTCCCGCGTCAGGCTCTATGCTTGACAGCTTGGAGCCTGGAGCCTGCTTCAGATTCTGTGTCTCCCTCTCTCTGCCCCTCCCCTGTTGGTGCTCCATCTCTAGTTCTCTCAAAAATAAATAAAAACATTTAAAAAATAAATAAAACAAACACCCGCATACTGATTTTCTACTGTGAAATGTTAGTTCCAGGATGGTTTCCTCCAATGACTGCATAATAACTGTGGTCACTCCTCCCTGTTAAAACGAGTATGTGTTCATTTTTTCTTGTACCGGAGTAAGACAAATCTACTCCAGTATGGCCCATATGGTATATTCCAGAAATAAGTAGAAACTGCTATTTGGGCTTTCACATGACATTATTTCCCCAAATTTCATATGGAGGTTAGTGAATTTATTAAGTAAACTGGAGTTGTGGGCTGAACAGGTAACAGCTAACTCGTAAGCCAGTCTCCAGATATTCAGTGTGTAGGTGAGAACCCACTACACCTCACTTTCACGTAGAAATCTAGACTGCAAGCTCTGTTGTCTGTCGGCACCTAACACAGTACCTGGCACATGGTAAGGTGCTAAATGAGCATGAGCTTAATGATAGAATTTCATCAGTTAAGGCCTTGGCTGGGGAAAGAGAACACATAGGACACCTTCCTGATCACATACTTTCTCGACCGTGAGAAGACCCCATAACATAGAAAAGTATGTGCATTTGTAATAGTTAAACTAAATTGTAGCCAAGAATAATAAATACTAAATTATTCATTAAATATAACTGAAATGTCAGGGCTTTAAAACTATGTATACTACACGGACATTAGCATGGGATAACTAAAGCTAATTTTAGCAGTCACCTCTACTACTTAAATCACACCCATAAAAATGAGACGTTCATACAGAAATAAAACTAAAATTTGCCAATACACCTCAGAGTAAAATGTTATTTAAGGATTAGTAAAACATTTATTTTCCTAGCATGTGAATAGGACACTTGTTCTCATAATTTTCCTTCACGTCCTCACCAGAACTGAATCTCCTGGCATCTGGAATAGATTCTTTCAAATGCATACATCCACCTGTTTCAAATTCAGACTCCCCAGAATCAGTAAAAGGAAGCTCTCCCATATGACATCAGCAGGACAGGGCTCCTGTCAGCCAAGCACTTTGCCGTGAAAAGAATGGGATCTGTCCCTGTCATTAGAAATGAGCTGAAGGGAAATAAAAACCCCACTTATTAAATTAAGAAAATGGTGATATTATCACTTAACAAGTTTTCAGAAGTGTGTGTGCCTTGTAAAGCATTTACCGTAATTACCCTTGCTGTACGTCATTTGCTCTTACTTTTTAGCAGAGCAACTCAAGAGACATTTTCTTCAAGGGGCGTGTGGGTGGCTCAGTTGGTTAAGCACCGACTTCAGCTCAGGTCATGATCTCACAGTTCGTGAGTTCGAGTCCCGCGTCAGGCTCTGTGCTGACAGCTCAGAGCCTGGAGCCTGCTTCAGATTCTGTGTTTCCCTCTCTCCCTGCCCCTCCCCTGCTCATGCTCTGTCTCTCAAAAATAAATGAAAATATTAAGAAACATTTTCTTCAAGACTGTTCTGCTCTAGTTATGCAAGATGCCTAAGTTCTAGAGATGTGCTATATAATATTGTGCCTATAAGTAGACATACTCTATAGTGCACTTAAAAATTTGCAGATGGTTGGACAGCTGGGTGGCTCAGTCAGCTAAGCATCCAGCTATTGATCTCGGCTCAGGTCATAATCTCACAGTTCATGGGATGGAGCCCCACATCTGGCTCAGTGCTGACAGCACAGAGCCTGCTTGGGATTCTCTCTCTCTCTCTCTCTCTCTCTCTCTCTCTCTTTCTCTGTCTCAAAATAAATAAATAAACTTAATATTTGAAAAAATTGCTGATGGTAGATTTCCTCTTAAGTATTTTTACAAAAAGAAAAAAAGGGCAGGGGGTACATAAGGCACTTTTTGGAGGTGATGGATATGTCTAGTACACTGATCGTGGTGATAGTTCCATGGGCGTATGCATATGTCCAAACCCATTGAATTGTATATATTAAATATGTGCAGCTTTTTGTATAAAAAAATCAGCACCTCATTAAAGCTGATTAAAAAAAAAGACTTCCATGTTCTTTCCTTTCCTACTCTAAATATGTTTCACTCAGCAAAAGCTCAGGGCCTCAAAGGGGCCCTTCCCAAAGAAGCTCGGCCTTAGCAATGCTGTGGGGGGGGGGGGGGGGTGGAGGGAGCTGGTAGAGAATTCAGGAGCCTGGGATTTGTCCCTGAGCCAGGAAAAGAGCTTCTTTGGCCATGGTCAAGGACTTCCCATGGGCCAAAGTCAAGCACTTTCAGTACATCATTTGGCAAGCGTGTGTTAAGCACCTGTTGGGTATACACCAGACACTGTAAAGAGGCTGTTGGGTTTTAGGAATAAAAAGAGAAAGTTCTGACCTGACCTCAAGGAGCACATGGTCTATCATGGAGATGGATATACAAGGAACTCTCAACATGGTATGGCAACTGCTACCAGTGGAGGTGTTTATTGTTTATAAATAATATATAGGGGGAGTCCTGGGTCAGCCTGAAGGAATGTGGGAAGACTCCATAGCCTGGGAAAGTTATTAAGAAGATAGTTTTTCCGTTGAGACTTGGAGCACAACAGGGAGATTTTTCATTTACACAAATGGTTACTAAGTACTTACAAAGTGCTTGGTTCACACTTGTATACTCAGCAGACATGGGCTTTGTCCTTATGGGGCTTACAGTATGACAAAGTAGGCAAATAAATAAATGAATAAATCTGTGAGTACTAGTTTTGACAAATGCATGAGCCAACCATGGTGGGGAAAGTAAAGGAAGGCATCACAGGCTGAAGGAGCAGCATGTGCAAAGGCCTGGAAATAAAGAATTCAGGGCATGTAAGAAATGAAAGCCAGGGCACCTGGGAGACTCAGTCAGTGGAGTGTCCGACTCTTGATTTCCGCTCAAGTCACAATCTCACAGTTTGGGAGAGCAAGCCCTGTGTCCAGCTCTGCATGGAGCCTGCTTAGGATTCTTCCTCCACTCCCCGCCTCTGCCCCTCCCCCATGCTTTAAATAAATAAATATATAAATAAATATGTTAAAAAAAGAAATGATGAAAGCCAATGCAGCTGACACATAGTAAGTGCAGGGTGAATACAATGATCTGAGATTGAAAACATAAAAGGCATATCATACAGAATTTTGAGAAATTTAGATTTTACAAAGAATAAGGGGGCAGCACCAGAGGCTTTTATCCAAGAAAAACATGGCCTGATACAGTATTCTAGACTATTCCACTGGCTGCTCTGCAGAGCAGGAAGCCAGTAGGGGATGACTCTAGTAAGCCAGGTGACAAGATGGTAGATTAGGGTAGAGATACTGGAAGAGAAACAGATGGTTTGGTAGTATGTTTGTAGGCAGAAAAAGTATAGGACTTGGTGATAGATTGGAATGAGGGATTGAGGAAGAAGAGGAATCGCGGATTTATATTTGAGCAAACCAAGTGGCTGGTGGCTCCATTTATTGAGGTGGGGAATTTGGGAGAGAAATAAGAGAGAAAATTTAGAAAACAGAAGTTCTGTTATAGACATGAAGCCTGAGGTCCCCTTGAGATTTCCAAATGGAGTTATCAAGTAAGCAGTTAGAGAAACCATTCTAAAATTCAGAGGAAGCATTGGCTGAACAAATTCATCTACATGTAAGTAATATTTAAAACCCCAGGAATGGGAGAGGTCACTTATGGAAAGATGGAGATAAGGAAGATGCAGAACTGAACTCTGGGAAACATCAACATTTAGAGTGCAGATATAAGAGAAGCCAACAAAAGAGAGAAGAAGTGACCAGAATGATGAGAAAAACTATGTCACAATGAAAACGTTAGTATCATGGAAATCCAGAAAGGAGGGGGGTAGCAATGGTTAGCCATGTTGAATGCAATCAAAAATAGGGAAGTGCTCCTTAAATGTAGCAATATGGGAAGAAGAACAATAAGATGATAGCTTAAGGAGGACAAGAAGCCTAGGGACATTTTTTTTTGTAGTTGTGACAAGGGGGGTGGGCAGGAAGAAGGACAGTTTGTCAGTGATAACAAGAGGAAAAATGGAGAAAATGGCTGAAAATGAGGAAAGTGGGAGACTTGGTTGCAAGAAGATAAAAAACAACTTATGGTCTATTTTCTTAAAGAATAGGAGGCCGGGTCATCAGGTAAGAGTAAGACTCATAAGAGGCAGAAAGTGGAGAGACCTTGTGGTGCAAGGAGAGAGAATCTGGTAGGAAGCTATTAAGATGGCTTGCAATAAGCCTTACCTCCTGCTTTTCATGAACTTGTGTTATCTCTCCCCCTTGAATGTGAGCTGGACTTACTAACTTTTAATGAATACAAAATGGCAGTGATGGGATGGGAAGTGATGGGATGTTCCTTCTGAGATTAGGTTATGACAAGAATATGGTTCCTTCTTGAACACTCTCACTCATTCTGAAGGAAGTCAGCTGCCATGTTGTGAGCTGCCCTGTGGGGAGGTCTACCTGCCAAGGTACAGAGGGAGGCCTCTGGCCAACAGCCAGCATGGAACTGTGGCCTTCAGTGCCACAGCCCATGAAGATCTGAATCCTGCCAACAACTACATAAGTGAAGTTGGAAGGGCTCCTCCTTCACCTGAGCCTTCAGAGGTGACTGCAGCCCAGGCTGGCAGTTTAACTACAAATGCATGAAAGACCCTCAAGTCTGAGACTCCCAGCTGAGATGTACCCAAATTCCTAATGCACAGAAACGGTGAGACAACAAACCTTTGTTGTCTCAAGATGCTGGATTTGGGGGTGATTTGAACACAGCAATAAAAAATGAAAACAGAGAAGAAAACAAAGGACAGAAGTCTGGGATGATATGAAATTCAGTTAACTAGAGAATTACAGTTAGGATTGGTACTGTTAACTAACCCATTTATTAAGGAATCTCAACTCAGGGGGCACCTGGGTGGCTCAGTCAGTTGAGCATCTGACTCTTGAGTTCAGCTCAGGTCATGATCTCATGGTTCATGAGTTCAAGCCCCACATCAGGTTCTGTGCTGACCATGCAGAGCCTTCTTGAGATTCTTTTGCTCTCTCTCTCTCTCTCAAAATAAGTAAACTTAAAAAAGTCTCAATTCAGGGGATGCCTGGCTGGCTCAGTCAGAAGAGCATGCAGCTCTTGGTCTCAGGGTTGTGAGTTAGAGCGCCACGTGGGGTGTAGAGATTACTTAAAAATAAAATCTTTAAAAAAAAGAAAAGAAAAGAAAAAAGAAGTCTCAACTCAGTAGGGTCAAAATGTAAAACATTTTATATGTTTTTCCAATCTATGCATTCAGCTTTGCTCTCTTGAGTCCTCATTGCCCAGTCCTTAACACAGCTGGGGGGAGACATCATAACTTGTCACTCACTTTCAGTTTAAAAGCCCATACACTTTAACATGCCAGTCTCTTTATTAAAATGTCTGACTACAATTTTGAAGGAGCACCCCAAAACCCACAGTGTGGTTTACAGGTTGGATAACCAGTGCTCTAAACCTTATAATAATGTTTCACCAAGGGTATCCCACAGAACACTATAACTCCTTAGCATATTCTTTAGAAATCTGCCAAAACAAAACCAAAAGCATATACTATTTTTTATTTTCTCTAAAATTCTTTTAAAATATAAGAAAAATGTTTAATTATTAAGCCGTGTTTCCTCATTCTTGATAACCCGCCTTTAAAAATGGTGTGTCCGATGAGTAAATGCTGAGAAGTGTGCCGTGTGGTTGCTTTGTGTATGACTGAATGGCTTTAATCTGCTTACTGATGGATATTAATGTTTCTAAATTTATTATTGCATTGATGTATGTCTTGATCTGATGATCGTTGGTCTCTCTTCGTTTAACATTCGATGTCTGTGATACTTTGTTTTTGTTTCTTTAATGTCTCTAATGTTTTAATTGATGGGAATACATTTGGAATGATTTTTTGGAGGGATTAATTTATCAGTAAGACAATACTTTTTCACTACGCTAGTCCAAGTCTGCAAAATATCTCCTGTGTTCCTGCTAGTGTTGTATCAGTTTTATAATTTTTTTCAGTTTTATAATTTAAACGTATTAAGTGTTTAAGAAAGCCTAGGATAGGCTGACCTACAGAAATGCTCAAGTACTGGAATTATCGTTTTTATTTCCAAATATATTTTCTTGACTACTAAACTTGTGTGTGCATGTGCATGCATGTGAGGGTGTTGTGTGAAATTTAAAGCTATACTCCCTCTCATGCCAGCATCTTGAATTGGACAGAAGAGTATGGTCTAGAAAGCAAGGTCTTTCCCCTCTCTTTCTGAGTCTACCTCCTCCAGAGATAACGACTGGGAGCAGCAGACAAGAAAGCAGAGGTTATCCGAAGCAACTGATGTCTTACTGGTGGTGGTGATGGGGAACATCTTTGATCCACTCTGACTTATCTGATGCTGGTACCCCCTGCTAACATGGTGGCCTTATACCCAGTATGTGTGGTTTGGAGGTTGGTGTTCAGGTTTACCCCTACCTCCTCCACTACTAAGAATCCCTTCAGAAAGGGGTGCCATTTGTCTTTTTGTCTCCAACAGTGGTCTACACCCTCAATCACCTCCCCAAGCTGGGCATCCCATACTGGCCCAGACTCTTCCTGGAGAGCCCTCCTTCTTGCCTCTCAGCTAACTTCTGTGCTCCTTTGTATTGAGCCATGGAAGCCACTGAAGTCTTTTCCCACATCCCCTAAAAGCCAAAGAGAACTACACTGAGGTTCCCCAACATCCAACTTTTTCATGAAAAGCAGGTCAAAATACAGTCCTTTCTCACCCTGCTGGCAAAGACTAGAAAGCCTCACCTTAGAAATTTCAGGCAGAGGAGACCCTGTTTCTATAGCTATGTATGCTCCTAAACTCTAGGGGACCCATGTCAGGCTCTCCCACAAATCCCTTCACCATTCTTCCCTCTGGTCCTATAGCAGCATCAGAATGGAACAAGAGGTTTCCGCTTCAGAAGCATGAAGCCAAGGAGTGAGACATCAACCTTCTCTTCTTGCAATTTACCCACCTCTACAAGTGATTCTCCTGATGTTCCCTGCATGTGCATGGCTTTGTGATAAATAGTCCCCCACCTCCAAGAAGAGAGTGTAGAAAAGACATGCATTCCCCTACCAGGCCAGTGACTCCTGACTCCATTGATTCCCCCTTTGTTCCCCCCTTAGGAGTATAGGGGAAGGATGGGAACCATGGATGAGGATTTTAGGGAAGCTATTACAACCTCTTTAATAATCCAATGACAGAGTGTCTGGTTCTAAATGTGGGCAGCTGCTGCCACTTACTGCTTCTCTATCCTCTACTTTGGAACCCCAGTTACTGAGCCAGGAAAATAGTAAATGTCTCACTTTGTGTGGCAAACAATCATTGGAGGATATTCTGAGGACAGAGAATAGCATATGCAAAAGCGAAGAGGCCTTTCAAGAGCATGAAAGACCACAGTAACAGATAAGTAGATCCATATGCTTGATTTGCAAGGACTTTGAGACCTGAGTCAAAAGATGAGGCTAAAGACACAAAAAGAGGCCTATATGCCTTTCTAAAGAGTAAAAACTATGTAATATAAGTGATGCAGAGTCACTGAAGAATTTTTTGCAAAAGTTGAGAAGATCTAATTTGCATGGTAGAAAGGTGACTCTGTGGCAATGTGGCAGGGAGATTATGGAGATGATCTAGAAACAAGACAACATGTCTCAAGTAAGAGGGGAGAAAGGCTTACATTAGAGCAATAGTGGCTATGATGTCCAGTGTGAACAGAGGTGAAAGAGGTTTAGCTTATAGACCAGACAGCTCTTTATGAGTAATCAGATGCACAGGAAGAGAGAGGTGGGGACATTTACAATGGTCCATTGGTTTCTGAATTGACGGAGCTGGTGGATGATATTTGCAAAGACAGAGAGTTCAGCAGAAGAAGATGGTAAATTCTGCTTTGGACCTACTGAATTTGAGGTCTTTATGGGACCTACTGAGTTTGAGCTGCCTAGTTGGACAGGAAGGAATGCCCCTCAGTGTCAACCTGTCTGGAGACATTGATTTGGAAGTTGGAGCCATGAGCATGAATGGGTTAAGTACAAAGTGATAAGAGGACCTGGGGCAGAGTTCTAGGGCCCACAGACATGTTAAAAGTGGGAAGAGGAAGATGAAACTACACACACAAACACACACATACACACACCCCACAAAGAATTTACCACTGAAGTAGGTGGGAAACTAGGAGAGAATAGTGTCATAGGATTCACTAAGGAGATTACAGAGCGAAAATGCTATAGGAGAGCATTTGATGGCATTTGAAGAGTTTCCACTGGATGTAACCACCAGAATGTCACGTGAGATCTTGGGGAGTAAAGAGCTGAGGGGTGGAGGCTGGTGTAGAAAGTACTGGAGAGTTAATGGAAGGTGAAGTAGAGAGGGCAGAAGGAGAAGAAGGTCTACTGGTAAGGAAAGAAGAGAGACATAAAAGTTGGAGGCGGTTGTGGGGTCAAGAGAGGGTGGTGTCTGTTGGCAAGAGTGGGTGATGGGGTTTCCACTTTAACTCAGAGAAGGGGCAGGAGAGTCATGTTGAGGGTTTCCTTTGGTTCTTCATGCTGAGACAACTGTGAATGCTAGAGATGCATACTTATAAATTAATCTGGGGCTTGCTAAATTTTATTTACCAGTCCCATGAAGTATGTAATACTTCAGTAGAATTTAGTAGTCAGAAATTTCCAACATCTAAATTTCCATTCTTTACATTAGCCCAATTATGAAAGCAGCCCAAGTGTCCATTGAGAATATCACTCAGCCAAAAAAAAAAAAAAAAGAGAATGAAATCTTGCCATTTGCAACAACATGGGTGGAGCTAGGGAGTATTATGCTAAATGAAGTCAGTCAGACAGAGAAAGACAAATACCATATGATTTCATTCATATGTGGAATCTAAGAAACAAAACAAATGAACAAAGAAAAAAAGATAAACAAAAAAACAAGACTCTTAACTATAGAGAACAAACCAGAGGGGAGGTGGGGGGGGATGGGTGAAATAGGCAAAAATTAATTAATTTATTATTTATTTATTTATTTATTTATTTATTTCAATTATCTGCCTAAATCTCTGCTTTTCTTCCCAACAACAGAAATCTAGAAACCAGGAATACTATGTCCAGGCCACTGAAGACTCGTGAATTCAGTTACTCTTGGGTTATAATATTCACATCTACCATTTTGATAGAAACCATAAGCATCTTTGAAAGCATACCTAACTGCAAATTGTCAATCATCTGAATCAGGCAATAACTCTTCCAAACTTCTCCCAAACCTAGATCAGCCCCAAACACTGTTTGAGAAAAATCACCCGGTATGGAGACTGGTTATCAAGACCATGGTCAGCAGTTTCCTCCGGACACTGCCTATGGAGCCTTCCCTCCATCTCCATGCAATGCCGGGTTCATACCTCCGCAACCTGCTGTGACTCCCACTGCCCTTTTTATCTTCACTATGACCTTGCTTCACACTCCATAAAGGACTGGGGGAAGAATCTACTGGGGAAAAAATGCCATCACCTTCCCACATCAAATCTTTAAACTCATTTTCTACGTCTTCCTTCCTTGTCACAACGAAGGAGGGGGCTCCCCTCCTCTTCCAGGGATGGTGTAACCTAGTGCAGAATGCTCCACGTGCACTTCGTCACATCCCTTTGTGACTTCTCAGGGACTCTGCTCCTTTGATCAGCCACCCGACACCCTCTCCTTCATACATACACCATCATCACTAGCAATCTCCCCCTCCCTGGTAGACGACTTTCCTTATTGTGCCCAAATGCTTTCGGATGTCCCAGTTTCAAGACCTCCCCTTCAATCCACGCCCAACACACACTCCCTCCAGTTTCCTCCCCATCTTTCCCCTTCCCTGGATGGCTAAGTTCCTACAAAGTGGAGTCTGCATATGCTGCCGGCTTCCACCCCCACTATGCAGGGTCACTAACTGCCTCCACATTGTCAAATGCAGGATCAACTTCGGAAACTCCTCAAAGCCATTAACTTGACCTCTTCCTTGTTCTTTTTTTTTTTTTTTTCAACGTTTTTATTTATTTTTGGGACAGAGAGAGACAGAGCATGAACGGGGGAGGGGCAGAGAGAGAGGGAGACACAGAATCAGAAACAGGCTCCAGGCTCCGAGCCATCAGCCCAGAGCCTGACGCAGGGCTCGAACTCACGGACCGCGAGATCGTGACCTGGCTGAAGCCGGACGCTTAACCGACTGCGCCACCCAGGCGCCCCTCTTCCTTGTTCTTAAAATACTTTCATCTCTAGGTTTTTGTGAAACCCTCCTCTCTTGGCTCTATCTTTTCCCTTCCTCCAATCCATTCTCCACAGCAGCCATGATCATCTTAAATGCAAACTGTAACCCTGCTCAAATCTTCCAAAGGCCTCCAGAAATCCTGCCCTGCTCTCCAGCCTTAAAATTGATAGCCCTCCCAGGACACCTGGGTGGCTCAGTCTGTTAGGTGTCCAACTCTTGTCTTCAGCTCAGGTCATGATCTCATGGTTTTGTGAGTTTGAGCCTCACATCGGGCTCTGTGCTGGCAGCACAGAGCCTACTTGGGGTTCTCTCTCTCTCCCTCTCCCTCTGCCCTAACTCATGCTGTCTCTGTCTCTCTCAAAATAAATAAGGGGCACCTGCGTATCTCAGTCAGTTAAGCTGACTTAACCTGACTTCGGTTCAGGTCACGATCTCACAGGTTGTGAGTTCTAGTCCCACATTGGGCTCTGTGCTGACAGCTCAGAGCCTGGAGCCTGCTTCACATTCTGTGTCTCCTCCTCTCTCTGCCCCTCCCCTGCTCATGCTGTCTCTCTCTCTCTCTCTCTCTCTCTCTCTCTGTCTCTCAATAATAAATAAATGTTAAAAAAATTTTTTTAATAAAAATAAATAAATAAACTTAAAAAAAATTTTTTTAAATTGTACCCCTCCCTCCAATGCTCACGGCCCTCCCGTCACCCTGGTCTCCTTCCATTTCTGAGAAGGTGGCTGTATCTACTGCCTCCTCCCTCTTGGCACATTTTGTTCTGTCTGGATTACTCTTTTCTCCCTCACCCCAACTCTTCACCTAGGTGACTCCTACTTCAATGCTTAAATGTCACTTTCTCAAAGAGGTTTTTCCAAGTTTAAACTGGACTCCCTGTAATAATCTCACATAGCCCTCTTTGGATTTTCTTCATAAGATTTATCATAGCTTCAACTATTCATCAACTATGCATGATTGCGTGTCATGTCAACAACTCTATCACCTCCAGGAGGTCAGAACCTCTGTGTATTTTCCTCCCAGAAGCCAGCATTGTCACAGGTCCCAGGAGGGACTCGACAAATACCTGTTAAAGAAAATAAAATATTACTTTTAAGCTTATTTATTTATTTTGAGAGAGAGAGAGAGAAAGCACAAGCAGGGGAGGGGCAGGCAGAGAGGGAGACAGCATCCCAAGCAGGCTCCACACTGTTAGCACAGAGCCTGATGCAGGGCTCAATCTCACAAACCGTGAGATTGTGACCTGAGCTGAAATCAAGAGTTGGATGCTTAACCAACTGAGCCTCCCAGGCGCCCCTAAAATAAAGTATTATTTTGAAATGACTTTGTACACTTGAAAATAATATTCTCAGTGTATTAATGATATGTTATCATTTGCAAAAAAAAAAAATTAGAAAAACAAATCCCCCCCTTGCTTTCTGGTCACAAGATGGTATAGCATAGCATAAAGGATGTAACCCAGGTGGGGACACCGGGAGCCAGGTCTGGCTATGGCCTCTGGGTCGCAGTTTTCTCCTCTGTAAAATAGAGGTAACAATCATACCTAACTAGTGTTAATAAAATTATCGTGAGGATTGAATAAAGGAAAAAAAATGGGAAAAGTGCTTTGTAAACTGTAAAATGCTAAATAAGCATAGTTATTAATATGCTGCTGCTGCTAGATTTAATTCCTTACAGAAAGCTTATTTCCTCATTAGTTTTCTTTACAAAGGAATAGGCCTTTAAGTTTGTTTAAGTTTTGCAAAAATAGGTTATTAAGTTGTGAAAGTATTGGAAAAATATAGGCCTGTCACTTGGCTCTAGTTCACATCTAGTTTTTGATTCACCCAGCAATACATACTGCACATTCTGTTGAGGAGAAATCATGGCAAGTCTCTATTTTTTTTCTAAAGCTGTGTTTTTTCGATGCATCGATTAGATTAACTTATTGAGATCAACATGTTGGAGTATCAAGTCACCTACAATTTAACATATGTTGATAAATGCAAGGAACTGGGCCATTGAAAATTGAAGGAACAGGGGCACCTGGGTGGCTCAGTCGGTTAAGTGTCCAACTTCAGCTCAGGTCATGATCTCGTAGTTCATGAGTTCAAGCCCTACTTAGGGCTCTGTGCTGAGAGCTCAGAGTCTGGAGCCTGCTTGGGATTCTGTGTCTCCCAATCTCTCTACCCCTCCCCCACTCAGGCTCTGTCTGTCTGTCTCTCTCTCAAAAATAAGTAAACATTAAAAAAAAGTTGAAGGAACAAATATCTTAAACAAAAGGATTCCTCCGTGTTTTTTAAATGATTTTTTTAATGTGTACTTATTTTTGAGAGAGGGGGAGGAGGGGCAGAAAGAGAAAGGGACAGAGGATCTGAAGTGGACTCCATGCTGACAGCAGTGAGCCCCATGTGGGGCTTGAACTCACGAACCCACAAGATCATGACCTGAGCCAAAACCAAGAACCAGATGCTTCACCGACCCACAAGATCATGACCTGAGCCAAAATCAAGAAGCAGATGCTTCACCGACGGAGCCACCCAGGCACCCCAATGATCCCTGTTTCCTTTCCCTTAAATGCCTCACAGGATATTGTTGATTCAACCAAAGGGAGGGCATTTGGAAGTCAGACGGTGATTTCTACTCTCATACCAACTTTGAGGGGCATCAATTGTGTCTTTTAAAAATTTCGTTCGATACACGTTAACATGTTTAATATATTCTTTCTTAAAGTGGTATTTATTTAGGCGTGACTTTCAAAACTGATTTGCTAATTTAGAAAGATCATCCTTCAACACTCTATAGTCAATTATGTTAAAAGTGCTTTCCCATAAAGCTGACAAAATAATTCAATAGACCAGCATAGTTGTTTATGGTTGCCGAAAATTTTTTCAGTTTTACAAGATCATGGATATGTAAGCCCTACCAACATCTGCAAGTATCATCCTGATGTCTAAACAGGCTTGTAACTGCCCAGTATGTGATAAAACTGTCAAAAGTGCATGGAGGCAGCTGCATAAATTCTGGAAAGCAAAGTCAAGGTTCTATTTATTCTGTGACAGTATAAGAGTTGCACATTTTACAGCATTACGGAAAGTAAAACCCTTACCCCAACTTGTTTGCTTTTTTAACTCATTCTATGGGGATTTCTCCCCAAGTGGTAAACATTTATTAACCTGCTCTGTTTCTAAGATGAAATACTGTATATATTTTTTATTGAATATGTATTCGTATATGCATACATTCAGAAAAGTGCATATACATTCAGAAAATGTACATTCAGTAAAGTGCATATGTTGTAACACACAATTCAATGAACTTTTACAAACTGATCACCCAGATCAAAGAAACATGACCACCCTTTGGACCCCATTCCAGCAACTACTCTTCCTAATGATAACAACAGCTCTGACTTCTAACAGTGTAAATAATTTTGCCTGCTTGGGTACTTCATACAAATGAAATCAGACAGCATGCTGATTTGTGTCTGACTTGTTTTGTTTAACACAGTGGTTTTTTTTAATGTTTATTTATTTTGAGAGAGAGAGAGAGCGAGCTGGAGAGGGGCAGAGAGAGAGGGAGAGAGAGAATCCCAACCAGTGCAGAGCACGACACGGGGCTCAATCTCACAAACCGCAAGATCATAACTGACCTGAAATCAAGAGTTGAATGTGTAACTTACTGAGCGAGCCAGGCGCCCCCAACCCTGTGTTCTGTATACCTTTATTAATGTGTCTTCAGTCAAATGCTGATGTCCCACAACATTGTAGTTCTTATCCAATCATTCAATAAATATTTGTTGGGCTCCTAACGTCTGCTGGGAACAAATGAATCTTCATTTCTAGGGGTAACGTTTCAGGGTTCACTTGTTTATAGAAAGTCAGTAAATAAAACTTTAGTTTACTAACCCATCTTTCAAAGTTAACTGCTTTGCCAAACTGAATTCAACTGAAAAAATAATTTAAAAATCATTATACACATAATGATACAGGCAACACTTTATTTTTCTTTAAATAGTCACAACTCCAACTGATATTAATAGTCTTAATGTTTACTCAATAATGGCAGGGTTTTCTCTCACGGCATTTGTGATATAAATAATTTATTCTGTCTTAAGATTTATAAATCCAACATCTTTGAAGAAGTTCTTTGAATAAATCTGCTCAAGGACACACTGAACCTGGGCTATGAATCCCAATTTTGCCACATATTAGCTGTGTAACTTTAGGCAAGTTTCTCAATCTCTCTGGGCTACTTTCTGTACTCCATAAACAAGATGGTCAACGTACATGATTTCTACAGTCTTTCCTCACTCAAAAATCCTACTAATCTTTGTTAAAAATAGGAACTATTTCCCAAATCAGTTTACCTTTTCTAGTTTTCAAGTATAGGTAGGAACATGCTAAAAACAAGAATACCAGGCCAAGGGAAGCAGAAAACTCCATCGGTTTAACTTAAAGAGGACTAGCGGCTGCCGTGGACCTAACTGAGCCTGGACCAATCCAAGATGAGACCTTCACTCAGTAGAGCGCCTTCTGTTTGCCCTGTACAGTGCCTGGGGGTCCCCGGACACAGAACCCGAGGGACTTATCTATTTACCTTATAGCAGTGATTCCCTACCACATCCAAAGTGTAACACAGAAATATAATTTCTTTTAGGCAAACACCACTGCTATTGGAAGGAAACCTCCAAAATTATGTTTCCCCATTTGAAACTTACATTGAGTTACCCAAAGAAAGAGCTGAATCTGGTCTCAGAGAAGCATTTTCTAAACAGCAAGCTTAAGCAAGAACCTGACTATACACCCCAGAATCTGGATCTATTTTCCCAAAGAGAAAAGTGATAAGATGTGTTGTCTTTTTCCTGGGGCCTATGAAACATTTGATTAATGGCCTAATCTAGCAAATAACAACAAAAAATAACACCTGTCTACTTACTCCCGTCCTTAGAACTCTTAAGTTTGACCACAAAGCTTAAAAAACCGTAGTTAGCAGGTAAGGGACAAGTTTTATCCTTTCTTCTGTGTCCCCCTGCTTATTCCACCCTCAATGGGGAAAACTGGGATATTCTTCAAGTTTAAGGAGTAATTATTAAAATGAAGCCCAAACTATAAATGATGTTGATAAATATACTAATATATCGTCTACTCAAGTTCATGTCTGTTTTCCAGTTGGTTAGCTCTAAACCTGTGGCTTCGTTTAATTCATACAGTTTGAGGAAAAAGCAAAAACTAAAACAGAATCCATTGATAGGGGCTTTCTGTCCTCTTCAAATGAGGAATTACAAACATTTAAATCAACCACCAATCCTATTTTTGGTTTATTTGAGGCAGAAATACATCAACACAGATTTTTTTTTTTTTTTACCTCTGAAAAGTAAGTCACTACTTACGTAAAACAAACACCCCAGAAAGGAAAGCTTCATCATCCCCAGCCTGCAGTGGGATTTGGGGAAGCGTGCTGACGTAGCTCAGGATTTCATCTGCCAAACAACAACTGAGCTCATCTGTACGGAGTTGGTAAATTTGAAAAGGTAAACTACTAGAAATGTTGCATAATGACACCATAAGAAAAAAAAAGTCATTTTTGAGTTCGCTGTTCTTTAAACTCTTTGAATTCTTGATTCAGTGGCTCTGTTGAGTCACAGCTGTGATCCATGTTGGCATGAACCAAAAATAACATGGCTAGCTGCAAAGGTTACAGGGTTTGGGCCAGCTTTTTATGGCCACACAGCAGTACCTTTCTGTTGAGTGGAAATGTAACATTTAGCTTGTAAGGGAAATCTTTCTCAAGCAGGTTCTTATTCAAAGTTGTCTTAGGTCTGCCCAAAGTGTTTGTTTCTGCTCTACTGAAAGCCAGAGTGAGCAGACTGCTAAGGTATAAAATATACGGTGTTAAAAGAACACATGTATCTTCAGGGGACTTCCTCTGAACATCCCATGCTAGACCAGACTACTAATGGAGAAAGTGAAGCTCGTTACTGAAGCAACATAAAATCAGTTCTACATCTGACTTTGATTAGAAAACATAAGCCCTTTTCAGAATCTTTCCCCTTTCTTTCCCCTCCTCCCCTCAAAATGGCACTACAGACTGCTTCACTTTTTCCAATCATACAGTGATATTTGGAAAGTTCCACTTGCTTCCATTAAGAAAAATACAGAGAAGGAAAAAATACATAATAGCCATCTATCATTTTGTATGTGAGGTTTAGCTATGGGATTCTCAAAAAAAAAAAAAAGAAAAAGAAAAAGAAAAGAAAAAAACCTGTGTGTTATATGAATAATTTAACTACCATAGTGATAAGCCTATTTTCCTTTAAAGAAATGATTTGTATATTTAAGTTAGGTTTTGTTTCTTAATCTCTCAGCAAGGGTTTATTTTACCCTGATCTCTTTTGCAGTCATTTTTGTCAAAATGTCAAAATACATTCTGTCACTCATTCACATAGAATTATTTAATGCCTATCATACTCTAGACATCGAGATACAGAGAGGTAAGTGGCGTCAGCCCTTGTAACAGGGAATCTAGTAGGAAAGATTGGCTTGAATCAGAGAATTACAAAACAAGTTTGGCAAAGCAATCGTGATAAGGACTCCTCAGGAGAACAACACATTTGGTAGATCATAATGTTGAGAGGGCTGAGCCTAATCATGGAGGTCATGAAAGACATCTCCGAGTAATAGTTGAGCAGAGATGCAAAGGGCAGGACAGAGTCCACTGGGAACGAAGAGTGAGTGAAGAGTAATCCAGGTGGAGAACTGTTTCCTGGTGCAGAGTCCCTCCATCTGAGGAACTAGAAGCAGGTCTGGGTAGCCTGAGGGCACAACAGAGCCCCAGAAGGACTTGGGGATTGGGGAAGGTGGCTGACAAGCTGGGTAGCATAGCGACCGTGCAGGGACTAGGAGCCACTAAATAAACATTTGAGTCCTTCTCCCCAGAACAGCAGGAAGTCATTAAGGTGTAATAATGAGTAAGTAGTGGGTGCCTTAGTCAGATTTCAGTTTTATTCTTGTCACAGAAGCTAATGGTTGAGTAAAAGAAAAAACAAAATTCCAGGGGATCCAAAAATGAATTATGGCCTTAATTATTCATTATTGTTAGGAATATCCCTAGCAACACATGTGAAGGATAAACTTGGCACACACCAGTTTCCTAGCAAGGACAGACAATGACTCTTCTCTTCATGGTCATAGAAAGTTGACCCAAACCCTGGTAACCTTTGCCATTAGTCATGTCGGTTTTGACCAACCCAACTCACCTGTTTCCAAAACACTGGGAGGCACTCTGGCAAGACGTGTCCAATGCCCTCAATAGGCCAGTGAACCCAAGTACCCTGCATCCTTGGGTATCTCCAAATAGAACACTGGGAAGAAAATGCAAAGGCAAAGGGTAGATCTCAAGAGCTCAAGTGATGACTGCTTATCAGAATGCTAGACCATTAGCTGGCACTATCCTTCCAGAAGGCATTTTTGTGTTCTGGTTTGCTTTGTGTGAAAGAGAGCCTCAGACTTTGTAAAGGTAGAGAACAGTCCCTCTGTGGTACACTTCCAAGTTCTATCTTCCCAAGTCCTTGAGGGCCCCCACAATCACCCCACTGCACATTCCACACCTTGAAAGTCAGCTTCTGGTGCCTTCCTCTCTTTCTTGCCTACCTCCTACTCACTAAGGCTTAACCAGATTCAGACACTTAAGACCTCCTCCATCAAGAGAAAAACCTGTAAGCAAAGTTCTAACAAGGAAAAAGGTGCTTTTTAAGATTTTTAAAAAATACTTTCAAGAATGAGGAGCATAGGATGATGATGTGTAGGCAAGGTCCCCCTGCCCAGGCCCGTCATGTGGAGTAGCCCCATTCAGCTGTGAAAATTAGATAACCACATGAAACTGAGCAGGCCCTTGATAATGAATAGAATGCTCTTAGCAGAGCTGCAAGTTGAATGGAAGGAGCACATGTCACATAGCTCATAGTGAAACCCAGTCAAAGACCCAGGCAAGGATTTTGCCTAATGATGGATTAGTATAAGCAGGGACATATTATAACTCTCATGGACCCCAGGCATTTCTGCCTTTCTGGTCCCTTCTCCATTCTATATATAACATATATTATACCAATCATCATTTCTATTGTATAGTACATGTATATATACTGCATTAGTGTAAAGACAAATATTACATATAAGACAAATTCTTCAACCTAAAAGTTAATTTTTTTTTCTTCTGACTTAAAACAAAAAATTCAAACATTTTACGAACTCCTGAAAGTATTACAGGCTCTCAGCACTGAGACCACCGTGCCCAGGGGCTCAGCAAGAAAAACCTTTACACAGATTAATGCTTCTTGCGCTCAGTGAAGGTGGTCCCCCCTTCCACACTGGTCACAGCACTTACCGTGGTGTCAATATCGCTGTCCCACTTCCCATCAGTTTGTGAGCTCCGGGAGCATGGAAGCATATTTGGGGCAAGTTTTCTTCCCCATCACTTGGCAAAGTGCCTCACACTTCTTGGGGACTCCTTAAATGTTTGTGAAATGAGTACATTGAATGATCTGGGTTGGGGCGCGGCTGAGAAGATCGTGCAGCTAGACTTGCTGAGCTTGGAAGGCCCATTAGCCGGCATTCGAGGCCCAGCAATGACCCTGTGCAGACGTCCCTGGAGGATTGCTGAAGAAGGCAGTGTGGGAGTCAGTCTGCCCGCCTGGGAACTCAGGCCGCAGGATCCATGGCACATTCCCTAACCTCTCCAAGCCTCAGTTTCCCCACTTTTAAAATGGAGGATCCTGAAATTGGGGTAGATGTCAAGGGGATAATAGTGTGGGGAACTTAGCGCAAAGCCAGACACATAAGAAGGAATCGACATATGTCAAATGTTATTGTCAGTTTGCCCGAATCTCTCATCTACATAGTAGGAATGAATTACACCTGTGTTACCGGGCCATTGTGAGAATAAAGGGAGGCAATAAAGGCTGAGGTACCTTGAAAACACAATACATCAGAAAACCTGACTCCGTATCCCGGCTCCAAAGCTTGTTGGCGGGCAACTACTGAGCCTCACATCACTCATTCACAAAATGCGGTTGATGCCTACCTGAGAACAGAGCTTGGGGGTGAAATGATATCATGAATGTGAAAAAAGAGCTTTGTAAAGTCCAAGGAGCTATTAAAAAAAAAAAAAAGTCACTGCCCAGGGGCACCTGGGTGGCTCAGTCAGTTAAGTGCCCGGCTCTTGATTTCAGTCAGCTCAGGTCATGATCTCACAATTCATGGGTTCAAGACCCACAACAGGCTTCACACTGACAGTGCAGAGCCTGCTTGCAATCCTCTCTCTCCCTCTCTCTACCCCTCTCCCTCTTGCTCTCTCTCTCAAAAAAAAAAAAAAAAAAAATCACTGCCCAGCTCTTGTTATTTATTGGTCACAAATATCCAAAGCAATACATTCTCACTTGGGGCTTAACAATGGCAGCCATTGATTTCACCCTCTTCTGTTTCTGGTCTCCCTTCTCTTCCTTCCTCTGCTGTCAGCCCCTTTTGGGTTTTAGCATTTCATTCCTTAAGGAGGTCTACCTTGGAGTTTCTTTGTGTGTTTAACCCCTTAGACTCTGGCTAACTTCAGCCTTTTCTCCCATGTGCCTACTGGTAGACTGAGGTCCCTCAGGACCATCCTGTTCCTCTGGGGAGTTTGACTTCACTTGGTGGGAGAACCTCTTGAAATTTGTCACTTGTCAAATCCAACAACCCCAGCCTGTGTTCAATGAGATAACATAAAAGGCACCAACCGCTGTATTCACTTCCCTTTCCCTGCAGTAGACACACGAAAGATTTCCTGCCTGTTTATAAGGCTATTGTTCTAGGTTGGGGAGGAAGTTGTAAAACAGTAAAACAGAGAAAACCTCTCTGATAGCTTTATCCTGTAGGGTAAGGTCAAAACGACCCCTTGCTGCAATTGACAGTTTTAAGCCCCCCAGAGAGGCACGTCTGACTCTGCTCTCAGACTTCAGACATCACCACCCCAGCCGGTGACTCACCCTCCCAGAGGAAAGGGTGGGGCTGCCAAAAGTAAACAGATCAGGACACCTAGTCTGAGAACCCTGGGAATGTGCTATCTCGGGAGGAAGCTGCCCGGCTCACTAGGAGATCATCAGGGCAAACATCTGGGTTTGAAAGAGATCCCTGTGGACGGGCTGTCAT
The DNA here is from genome assembly GCF_028749965.1 of Puma concolor. Lineage (NCBI taxonomy): Eukaryota > Metazoa > Chordata > Mammalia > Carnivora > Felidae > Puma > Puma concolor. Next base: position 21,227,915 of record NC_141671.1, read on the forward strand.
TGACATGGCCAATTTTTAGCTTCAAACCCTAGAAAAGTTTCCCTGTGATTCACCAAATATCTCTTTTCAGTTTTCTGGTTGCAAAGTAGAATTTCCTCAAATTTCAGAAATTATTTAGAAGCAAGGATTCTCCTTTTTGACCCATGCAGGCTGTGTCTTCCTCTTTGAGCGTCTCTTTGTGCTCCAAACCTGAGAATCCTGGCCCGAGCAGAGGTGGGTTAACCAGAAAAAGGTATTTCCCCATCCACTGTTCCCCAGGACCAGGAGCACCTCAGAGGACAACCGTTATCCAGGGCCTGAACTCCTTCTGCTAGCGGGGCCTTCCAGGGTGCCCTCTTGGCCTGGCTTCTCTAAGAGCCGCTGACCCCGCCATGTACCCCATCTTGCCCCACACTGCACAGGTGGGTACCGGCTGCCTTGCCTGGACCAGTGTGTCCCACGTATGTCAGGACAGGTGCCTGACCTGAGCTTGCCAGAACAGATTCTCCCAGGAATGAGGGACCGGAAATCAGAGACGCTAGTCAGTTTCTGTTTATGTGACTGAAAGTGGAGGAACATAAAAATTCAGGAGTTGAGAGATAGCCATCTTCTGCCATCTGCACTGAGACACAGGATCTGATGGTCTCTGGATAAACAATAAAACCCCTGTGATAAGATAAAACCAGAGAGAGAGAAGGGTGGGGGGGAGGAAAGGGGTAAGGAGAGAAAGGGAGAAGTTTGGTGTCTGGTGGCTCTTAGGTTCTTGACTCCTGACCCATCCCCCAACAATAGGCTTCCATGCTGTTGGGTTCCACAAGACACACCTGTGTCCATGTGATTCCTCCCCACTCTTTACTGAAGCTAGTAATCAGGTTGATTTCTGATATTTACAACCTTAGCCCTGAGGTTGCCTCTTTACCAGTATTTCCCCTTTCTTGGCAGCTACCATGATTCTGTCGTCCACATTTCCATCAGTGCCGTGCACATGCTTTAGAGGAATGTGACTTCAGAACAGTACATATGACTCAGGGTTAAGTTAGTCAGCATAACCTGATCCCCTGACCACAGGTCAGGTTCAGGAACAGACCCATCAGACATTGAGGACAATGAGATGGGAGGAGTAGCTTGATGTGGTCTTTTGGGAGCTTCTAGAATGACCCCTCACTCATGCCTTCGATACGAATGGGAGTTCATGGCAACCATCTTGTAACTGTAAAGAGATGACCCCATGGAGGGCTACGTGGGAAAATAGAAAAATGGGGGAAGATGCCTGGTCTTGGAAGACATCACTGAGCTATGAAATCAAACCATTCCTAAAGACCACCTTCTCTCAGACTATCCCATTATGTGGGCCAATAAATCCCTTTAACTAAATATCTTAACTAAAATTTCAAGACACTACCCCAATGTACATGTTTCCACAGCAGTAATCCCAAACTATTTCAGTGTGTTTTGGGAGAATAAACAGTGAAACAGGAAAAGAGTGCTTGATTAGGAAATCATACCAATGGAAACTTAAGCAAGCCATGTACTTTCCTGAGCCCAATAACGCATATGCTGAATGAAAAGAAGTAGACTTCCAACACCAACATTCTCTCATTGTAATCATAGACCCTCCGCCCCAACTTGTATTGAGTCCTATGGGGGCTATTTATAATTACATATGTGAACTATGCCCTGTTCTCAAACTCAGAAATGAACAACAACAACAACCATTTCATTTACATTAAAGCTCTCACTGTGAGGGAAGACACCCAGAGTTAGAATTCTAACACAAAGGTGGACGGGGAAAACACAAAGAGTCTTCTGGCTGAGTCCTGTTCATAAAAGCCAGCTGTTGGAGCATTTTTTAGTTATAATGACCAAGGAATCCATGGTTTTGGTGGCCTTGCTGGTCACACCCAGCCAGGGGACACCCTTCACTTGAGCTGTGTGGTTGCGGTTGACTCTGACAATGGAAAGAGCAGCTGGTTCATCGGGCTTTGTGAAAAAGGATCTAAGTGTGTAATATTTAACTTAGGCTTTGAATCCGTTAGGGAACACACTGAACCCTTAAAAGTTAGTATTTGTTATTGATATTATTTTTCAAGACATTTTTTCATTGTCAGAGATCATTGTTTTTCTCTTTTGTGGCCTGGTTACTGCTAAGAAAATAAAACCCATCCCAACCCAGAAACTCAGAACTGATACTCCAGGTTCTCTCACTGGAAAGAACAACAAAAACAAAAACCTGCATAATTAACTTATACCACAAAGGGCACCTACAAGATTGTGTGTGTGTGTGTGTGTGCGAATATGCACACACACACACACACACACACACACACATACACACACACTCACACCAATTCATAAAGGATCTTGGACCCAATCACCCAGGAATCAAGCTGGGACTAGAACTGCTGTATGGATTTACTTTTACTGGAGTTTTCCAAATGTTCAAGTTTAGAGCAGACTTCAGTACGCTATTTTTCAACAAGTCTCTTCTCCTTACAGCTTTAAATATAGCTGAGCAAAAGTCAAGCATGATCTCAAAAGAACAAAGCAGGAAAAGTTCATAGATCATCATTTGGTGAACTACCAAGGATGTATCATATGACACGATCTGTATGTCAGGCCAATTTTAAGACCGATGTCTACCCATACTAGGGAATATAATACTGGAGAAAAATATTCTAGAGATTGTAAAGAAACAGTATGGTGTGCATTTCCCAAATGCCTTTAGATTAGCTTAAAAAGCATGGTAAGTTTTGTCAGCCAAAAACATATTTCAAACAAAAAATATTTCACAATTTTCTTGACTCACAGACTCCAAAGTTGAGACCTAGAAGAAATCATAGTGGTTACCCCATTCAGTCTCCCCATTGTTACTTGGCATATCTATATTTAGTTATGTAGAACACTAGTTCGAAATATAACTAAGCCTATTAAGAGTGTAATATTCAACACTATATGATTTTATTTACATGAAATTCAAAAACAGGCCAAACTAGTCTATGGTGTTAGAAGTCAGAATATTGGCTCCAGCTGGGAGGGAGGAAGGAGACTGAGGAGAGGCCTGTGATGATGTTCTGTCTTTTGATCCAGGTGATGGTTACTTCGGTACACGATAGTTGTGACATTTATAATCAAGCTGTACATTTATAATGTGTGCATTTTTATGTGTATGTTATACATTAATCTAGAAGAAGTCTATTTCCCAAAACAAGAGCATAGATAACCAAATCTAAGTAAAGCAAAAACAAAAACAAAAAGGAAAGATGTCATTGTGTTTTCAATCCATTATTTAATTTAGAAATCCATTACCTTTTTATTCTCCTTTTAAATTCACATATGGGACGCCTCGTGGCTCAGTAGGTTAAGCATCTGACTTGGTTTCAGATAGGGTCATGATCTTGCAGTTTTGTGGGTTCAAGCCCAGCATCAGGCTCTGTGCTGACAGTGTGGAGCCTGCTTAGGATTCTCTCTCTCTCTCTCTCTCTCTCTCTCTCTCTCTCTCTCCTCCTCCTCCCTTGCTCACGCTGTCTCCATCTCTCTCAAAATAAATAAATAAAACTTTTTTTTAAATTTCAAATTTAAATTCACATACAGTCTAATTCACGGCTTTTGGTGTCTATGAGTCAGACAAATGCATGCCATCAGGGCACCATTATGAAGATACAGAACAGCCGTCTCATCCTCAAATATTTCCTTGCGCTGCCCCTTTGTACTTGACCCTTCCCCCACATTCACCCCTAGCAACCACTGATCTGTTCCTATAATTTTGCATTTTCCAGAATGTCATATAATTAGAATCATACAAAATGTAGTCTTTTGAGTCTGGCTTCTTTCACTTTGCACAAGGCACTTGAGATTCTTCCACGTTGTTACGTGAACCAGTAATTTGTTCCCTTTTATTCCATTCTGAATAGCATCCCAGTGTTTGGATGTGCTATGGTTTGTTTATCCATTTACCAGTTGAAGGGCATTTGTGTTGTTTCCAGTTTTTGGCATTCACGTACAAGTTTTTACGTGAACAAAAGTTTCCAGTACTCTTGGGTAAAAACCTAGGAGTGGGGTTGCTGGATTATATGGTTGGTGTATGTTTAACTTTATAAAAATAAAAAAAAAAAATGCCAATTTTTTTTTTTCCCTGAGTGGCTGTACATTTCATTCCTGCCAGCAATGACTGAGAATTCCAATTGCCCTGCATCCCTGTAAGCACTTAATATTGTCTTTTTTTTAAAAAAGCCATTCAGGGGCGCCTGGGTGGCGCAGTCGGTTGGGCGTCCGACTTCAGCCAGGTCACGATCTCGCGGTCCGTGAGTTCCAGCCCCGCGTCAGGCTCTGGGCTGATGGCTCAGAGCCTGGAGCCTGTTTCCGATTCTGAGTCTCCCTCTCTCTCTGCCCCTCCCCCGTTCATGCTCTGTCTCTCTCTGTCCCAAAAATAAACGTTGAAAAAAAAAAAAAAACTTTAAAAAAAAAAAAAGCCATTCAATTTGGTGAAGAGGTCATGTTCACAGAGAACATTTGCCCAAGATTCTGCTAAAGGTACACATAGTAAATTTAAAATTGAGGAAGAAATAGATACATTAATATAGTTCTGCAAGCCGATTGAAATGATTTATTTCCCAGGCACCTGGGTGGCTCAGTCACCTTGGACTCAGGTCATGATCTTGAGGTCCGTGGGTTCCAGCCCTGCATCAGGCTCTGTGTTGATAGCTCAGAGCCTGGAGCCTGCTTCAGATTCTGTGTCTCCTTCTCTCTCTGCCCCTCCCCTGCTTGTGTGCGCACACTCTCTCTCTCCCTCAAAAATAAATAAATATTAAAAAAGAAAGGTGAAAGGATTCTATTTCCTTAAAAATGATGAACTTTCAATCTGAATCTTTTTAATAATTGATACTGAATATTTTCTATTCATTGGCCATTTTTGTTCCTTTCTATGTGAAATGCCTGTTTAGATACTTTGCTCCTTTTCTGTTAGTATTTTTAAAACTAATTTGAAAGAGCTCTTTGTGCTTTATGGAAATCAGACTGTCGATTGCCATTATGTTGTGAATAAGTCGGTGCTTTTACTTTATGGAGTTGGCTGCTAGAAAGAGATTTTCTGAAACTTAGACTCAAATTTATGATTATTTTTCTTTATGGCTCCTGAGTTTAACATTATCATTAAAAAGCCCTTTTCCATTCAAAAATTATAAAGAAATTCTCATCAATGTTTTCACTACTTTTTGACTTTATTTTCTTCTGGGTAAACACTGATCTACCTAGAATTAATTTGGGGGTAACAATTAATGAAAAGATCTCAACCTATGGAAATTAAAATTAAGGAAAAGAATTAAAATCTGTAGGTAAAAGATGGAAAAAATATTCTTAAGATTAATTAACATCTTTCCCAAAATAATTTTTTTTTAATTTAAGCCTTTCAGTCATTTTCGTTTGCCACTACATTCTAGCTCTCTAACCATTTGAGATTTTTCCTTTTGCCAGCTTTATTTAAAGTTGAATGTAACAGGGACTTCATGGGGAAATGTGGTATCAAGGTCTGTTCTTAAATATTTCAAATGTAAATGCAAATTTAAGTGACACACTTTGATCTTGGTTAGCTAAACAATATACCCAACACCTATTCATTTAGAAAACCTTATTGAAGGTGCCTGTGTGGCTCAGTTGGTTGAGCTTCTAACTCTTGATTTTGGCTCAGGTCCCGGTGATCTCACAGTTTGTGAGATCTGTGCTGACAGTGCAGAGCCTGCTTGGGATTCTCTCTCTCCCTCTCTCTCTGCCCCTCCCCAGCTCATGCTCTCTAAATACATAGATACATACCTGCATGCATACATACATACATACATACATACCCTCCTGGGAAAAATGTGCATTCCAATGGCAATAGTTTGATCCCACTAAATGTAAATTCAAATGCATCATTTATCCTAAATATACAAGAATATTCCCATTACCACTTGTTAAGCAACTCATATTCCCCTCGCACTGACTTGAAATGCTACTTTTCTTATATAGTAAATTCTCATTTTTCCTTAATCAATCTATGAAATGGACACTTTTATGGTTCTATCACATTATGCCTCTAAACATGAAAGAGACTAACCTTCATTTTTTGTGTGTTTTATTGTGAAAATTAACATAGATACAGAAAAGTGCATTAAAAATGTAAGCACATTTAAACAGTCATAAAGGGAATCTCTGGGCAAACACTCATCCAGGTCAAGAAATGGAACTAAAATTTATTTTTTAGGCTGTCTCCCACAAACTTCCTATTAAAATAAGAATTATGTTAGTTCTGATGGTTAGGCAGTCACGGTTAGTCCTTTAGTAAAAATTGGGATGTAAGTCGATAGTGGAACCACCAATGCTCCAGGAAATAGAAAGCACTTGGTTAATTTTGCTATTTTTGTAAATTAACAGGGTTTAAACTTCCTTATAATTCTATACTACACAAATACAATGCAATAATTTTTCCTTATTATACAAAAAGATTTTTCTAAGTTAATCAATCCTGTAAAAAAAAGAACATGCAAACTTGAGAAGGACCCCTTTTCAGATGTTCAGAAGTATTTGTTTATTTATAAATGGTTAGGACTGTGCTGTTCAATATGGCAGCTACTAGCCACAGATGACTACTTAAACTTCAATTTATGTTCATTGAAATTACATGAAATTAAAAATTCAGTGCCTCAACTGCACTAGCCACATTTCAAATACTCAAGGGCCACATGTGGCTAGTGGCCACCACTGATACAGCACAGATACAGAACATCTCTGTTGACACAGAATGTTAAGTTGGACGGTGCTGGTTTAGACCTTCCTTGGCTTCCACAAATGATTTGGAGTGTCTTAAAACTTAAAACCAAACACTAAAACATGAATTTGAGGCGTCTTTAAAACATTCAAGATCTACAATTAAAATAAACACAGGAAAGAGAGATCATAAATTACAAAGAGAGAAAAAAAAAAAGCAATGTACTAGGAACTAGTGATATTATACAATGAAGCACTAAATCTTTTTCTAAACTTGTTTACCCAAAGCTAAACCAATAAAGCATCTGATGAATTTCTCATTAGGCAGAAGGAAGCACACACTTTTATTTGGCAAGCCATACTGTTTCCTGGCAACAACATTTGGTGAGAAAATATTAATGGCGGATCTTCTATCAGTATAACCCATGGATGGCGGGACCATTTATGTGGCCTCTGCTCACCCTGCACACCTTGAAGCCAATGTTCATCACCTCAAAACAGCAGCAAAAATCACTAGGAAGATTTTCCTGAGGGTTTTGCGGGGAGATGAAAAAAAGACTACGTCACTAAGCACAAGACAAAACCTCATCCAACTTGTATTAGCCGTCTCTGTCCTTGTCCATCCTAAGGTCTCTTCTCCACTCCCCCTTCAGCTCAGTTTTCTTTTCCTTCTCTCCTCCTACTCCCCAATTCTTCACCCACAGTTTCTAAAAATCCTCTTTATCTGTCCCAGCAATTCAGCTCATGCCTTTCCATGCACACCTCACTCGGCAAAACGAAAGCTGAGTGGGAAGCGAATTAGCAACCTACAGTCCTGCCTGCGGCCTGCCTCACAGAAGGCGTCCTCTGCTCACCACATAAGAAACGCTGAGCAACCATTTGAATAATGCCTCTAACAGCAATTTTGAAGACAATTTTAAAAAGCTGCCATTACGACATTAAATTCTAATTTAGTCCGAGGGATTCTCTGACTTAAAAATTTAAGCTAATTTGATCCAGATATTTGCTTTCTGGTAAACTTGGTAGCACTCAAGGCAAAGCAGAAAAACAAATAGACACGCATACAAGGGATGATATGTTTCTCTTCTGGCGGAGAGAAGCATGCAGTTTTTATGGGAGGACATTCTTTTTTCCAGCTCTGCAGCTGCTGACATCTGGGACAGAGGGGAAATGACTTTCCCAATCACAGAGATCAGGAAGAAACAGGTCTGAGGTTCCAGCATATTGGCCTTCTGGACAATTCCATTATGCCACCCTGCCTCCCTTGATGACTACAGCATGGGAGAGGGCAAGAGACACAAAGTGCATCATGGTAGCAGCCAACCTGGCCCCAGAGAGTCCAGGTAGCCAAGACTGGTCCAATAATGAATTCCTCCAGAGCAGCAGCTCTCTGCTGACACTACATTTCAGAAGAAGGAACGTAAAAAAAAAAAACAAAAAAAAAAAACAAAAAACACAGACCTTGTGTTTACCACCTTCCTTTTTTTTTAAGTTTATTTATTTATTTTGAGACAGAAAGATAGTGGGGGGGGGGAGGGGCAGAGAGAGAGGAAGACAGAGAGAATCCCAAACAGGCTCCTCGCTGTCAGCGCACAGTTGGATGTGGGGCTCGAATTCACAAACTATGAGATCGTGACCTGAGCTGAAGTCGGACGCTTAACTGACTGAGCCACCCAGGTGGCCCCCCAACCCTTCTTTGTAGACAGAAATCAATTAGAAGTCTATTTAGACATTGAATTCATACACTCAGAGAACTAGGAAAAACTCCAGAGCTCGTCCTCTGCAGCTACTGCTCCATTTCATGGATGAGGTCACTGAGGCCCAGGGAAGTTTTGTGATTTGTTTAAGATCACCAGTAGATTAGGGCCAGAACCAGAACCCAAGACTGCCTGAAACTCCAGTTATTTAAATCAGAGTTCATAAATCATTGGCTTATACAGTGCTTTTAATTTTTTAATCACTTGCTAAAATTTTAAAGTTGGGAGATGGTACCTCCACAAGTCTACATTTGTGACTTTAAAAAGAAAATCAGGGGGCGTCTGGGTGGCTCAGTCAGTTAAACGAACGACTCTTGATCTCTCGGCTCAAGTCATGATCTCAAGTTTTGTGACAGCACGGAGCCCGCCTGGGATTCTCTCTCTCTCTCTCTCTCTCTCTCTCTCTCTCTCTCTCTCTCTCAGAATAAATAAATAAATAAATAAGCATTAAAAAAAAAGAAAATCGAAGATTCGCTAACATGGAGGGACAGCCATCTCCTCTAGGTAAGCCATGAGACCCTTGGTTCACTGCATTTACCAAATAGTCTCTACATACTGCACCTGCTGACGTCACCGTTTACACAGCCAGCCTGCCGCCCAAAGTCCTGTGAGTAGTAAGCTCTGCCTGAGATCCCTAGTACATGTTTCCCCTCCCCGGTGAGGCAGTCAGCTCCTCAGACTCAGAACCATGCCCGATGTATTTTTGTAACTCCAGTAGCAGTGGCTGGCATATGATTGGTACTTAAGGCATGTTATTTTTTGAATAAGCAGAGCCTGAATTATGGATTGACAGTTATAGAGGGCGATGAGAAGGGGCACATCTTTCTCTGGCTCACAGTTCCGCTCTCCTGAGTTGCCAGCTTCTGAGAGACATCATCATCCATGGAGACTACCTGGTAGCTGGCCCTCATTGGTCCCTGACCACCTCAGCTCCAGCAACCTCCAGCTCTACCTCCTTCACCACAGAACCTTGGTCACACAGTCGCACACAGAACCTTGGGGTTCCTCTGAAGCATTACCCAGCCAACATCTCCTTTCTCTGACGAAGCTCCCATCTTGTCGGCTCTGTCACACCCTGGCTTCCACCCCAGCCTGTCTCTACACATGCAGCGACAGACCTTCAGTTCTCTGACACTCTCCTGTCTCCTAGGCTGTCACAGTGCTCCTGATGGCACCGCCTTCCTGGCCAGCCCCGACTCCCTGCTCCACATCACAGAGCCTCAAAATGTTTTTCAGACTCTAAAGAAGTACTGTGGTCTAATAATTTCAGAGCACTTTTTACAAACATTTTTAGGGTCCAAAATGTGTAGTTTAGCAACTTTAAACAAATGCCCTACTTTGAGGAGGTTTTTGCTCTGCCTTTTATCTTTGTTTTTTGTTTTCTGGTGTTTTCTTTGTGCACCATAATTTTTCTTTTGTCAACCATAAGGTTTGCATTGTGGTGTGTGTGTGTGTGTGTGTGTGTGTGTGTGTGTGTTTGTGTTTTAGTTACCCAACAGATAAAGCAATGCGTTAACCTTGCTGAAAACTGTGGGTGTATCATTTCTAGAGCAACTATTTAGAAGTAACTGCTGTAAGTTGAGCTTTTCTGCCCACTGTAGAAACAACACATTCAAACATGCTGAAAACTTAGAAAGGTGGCTCTAGAGGCACAGCTATCCACCACAAAGGCACAACATATAATTCAACTATGTAACAAATATTATATTTCCAAATAAGTAAAAGGCCACAAGTGGGGAAGAGTGGGAGCTGAAAAAAAAATCCAAATTTCATTAAAACAGCGGTTGCAAGCAAAACTGAATTAACTTTGACAGTCACAGTTGCATGAAGTATCTGTTATTACATGTGTCAAGATAACCAAACATCTAAAACTGACGTATGAAGGATCCATTGTTCAATCTGCAAAAGGGCAAGATCATGTAAATGAAAATACGATAGGAAAAAAGGTACCAAAGAGAAAGATTCCAATAGAAACCTTCTGATAAAAACTCAAAACATATACAAAGAAACTTCGCCAAAAAATAGACAAAGAGAGACAAAAATCTTGAAAAGATTTACTGCAAAGAAAGTAGTAAAATGAGGAAAGGCTATTCAGTGGCCCAATTGCTTAAAACAAAAATAGAAAGGAGAGGTCAGCAACGCTGACCGGTTGGGAGGGAGGGGTCCACACAAGAGTGATCAGAGGACTTCAGCCTTCCATGGCCCCCTTGGATTCCTAGATGAGCCACTCCCTATAAATATACTGGGAGACACAATGCCAGGTCCCCAGCCCTTTTATCCAGGATCATTCCCTACGCCCTTGCTGCATGAAACTTTGGGGGTCTCCCACTTCAAGAAGGCATAAAAAATGCTAGGAGTTGCTTAAACAAACAAAAATGAGCAGGCAGGTTAAAAATAAGCAATGAAAACAAGAAGTGGAATATGCCTTAATGCATTATCTTCCTGGTAGAATAGCAATGGTCATTTAGTTATGATTGTGATGAGTAGCTAAGAATATTTACTTCAACCTCATTTGTTTTGCTGTCTATGTTAGCCAAAAAAAAAAAAAAAAAAAAAAAAAGGACGAAAAGTCAACAATTAAAGCCGGAGGGACTCATCATTTTCCCATTTCCAACACTGCCTTATGAAGTGGTATGTCCTTGTGGGATTGGGGTGGGGGGGGTGCGGTAGAGGTGGGGTGGAAAGATCATCGACAGCCATTTTGCCCAGACATGTACCAAACCACTGCTGAACAGCCAAAAAAAAAAAAAAAAAAGCAACAGGAGATCAGCCAAGAGGAAAAGCGAACCCCCCCCACCACCACCACCACCATGGTGACGGCAAGAGCAGGCTCCAAAATCTACTTCCAGGGGACACCCCAGCCAAACAAGCAAGCAGCCCTGGAGGCACAGGGTCTCAGTACCAGAGCCCACAACCACATTCATTTACCACGTGCCATTTTTACAGCGTGTTCTAGTAACTAACCAGGTGAGGCATAGGAAGCCGTCCCATCACCGCCCATTGCCGAGGTCTTCCTGGATGGGCACGTCCCTCTCCTCTCCTCTCCTCGCTGCTTTCTGACTTCCCCGCCACATGCACGCTCTCTTGTCCTTCCACAGAGATGCTGAGTCAATTCAGTTTGGTCTCTGTGTTCTGCATTTGAAGGCCTCGACCTTACCCGCCCTGCCCCTCTCTACATACGCAGTAATGCTGCTCAGGACGAACGCTCACTCTTTCCCAAACACACTCAGTTTCTCCCCTCAGGAAGCTGTCCTGCAGCTCTGGGTCCAGAGCCCTGGGTGAAGTGGGCCTCCATTCTACTTTCCTTCCTTCTAAAATGTCACTATCCCGGTATGAAGGAGATAAGACTTGCCCTGAGGGGTTCTAGAACTTTCTGACACTTCCTTCATGTCACGCCTTCCACCCTTTCCGAGGGTCTGCTCCTTGATGTCGAGGGCAGGCCTTCATACTCACAGTCACGTACCTCAAGCCGCTCAGGCAGCATCGTGTACATACTAGGTACTTAAATATTGTCTGGATATTTATGATTGAATGGGATTGAATTGTAAAATAAGATTTAAGTGGTCTAAGCTGTGGGTGCCCTGAAGCTACATTCACAGAAGCAGAATTTTAATGCCAAAGAGAATCTGAAAACCCTACAGATGAAGCTGAAGCCTGGGAGGATTATTGTCTTGTCCAAGAACATACAATCAGAAACCAAAATTGGATGATTGAAAATAAGTTCCCCAGGACTTAATTCTGATGATCTTATAACATATTAAGGCAAAATACTAATATGTTAATTTTGGAATATCTCTTGAGGAAATTGTCTGATTTTTCAGCCATATATGGCAGTCTGCTGGGTCCCAGGCGCTGTGCTAAATGTTCAGGGCAGGGTCCACTGCCTTGCAAGTGTATAAATTAAAATAGTTATTAATGTCTTTAGAAAGGCAGTAAATAGGGGCACCTGGGAGGCTCAGTCAGTTAAGCATCCGACTTTGGCTCAAGTCATGATCCCCCAGTTCGTGGGTTGGAGCCCCGCATCGGGATCTCTGTCTACAGCTCAAGGCCTGGAGCCTGCTTCAGATTCTGTGTCTCCCTCTCTCTCTGCCCCTCCCCCGCTCGCCCTCTGTTTCTTCTGTCTCTCAAAAATCAATAAACATTAAATAAAATGAAAATAAAATAAAATAAAATAAAACAGAAAGGCAGAAAGTAGACTGTCATTCCACCAAGATCCCACATGGGAAGGCTGCATGGAACCAGAACAGCTCCTTATTCCCTAAATCAGTGCTACTTTTTAGCTAACCACATTTCCTCTGTACATGCAAATGTCCATTCTGTTCACCCATCTGTTCTTATCTGTGCCTTCTGTAATGAAAGCCTTAGTTTTAAATCCACGCCTATATTGCTGTCTGCTTTCATTTTTGGCTCCTCTAATATCACTCCTGGCCACAGCTGCATGGCTTCTGTCTTTAATGTGGATGATAAATAAGTCTCCAATTTTCGACATTATGAGGTTTATGGTGGGTCATGTTACTCTAGGAGATACACACCACCTCCCCAGCTTCCAAAAGGGGGAAGAAAAAGAGAGCACATAAGAATGATTTGAATGATTTTAACTCCTAACTTGGCCCTTCCGTATTTTGTCCTCTTTTTAATCCTCCCCTTCCTGTTTAATCTTTTCAAGATCACCATCTTCTAACACGATGTGGAAAAGAATGGGATGCTTCTTAAACGTAGCCTGGATTAGACATCTGTGAATTGACCTCTATTCTATGTAATTTTTCATGGCTTCTTGTTTTGTTTCATTTTTAATTCCTTCAGCAGACGCGAATGCTCTCTGGCTTTGCCACAAGGACTACTACATAAGCAGTGAAAGTTGTTTACAGGACACGGTTCCTTCTGGGGGCATTGTGTAGGAGGTATTCCCTCACGCAATACAAATCACCTTCCTAAAGCTGACATTTCATTCTTTGTGTGACCCTTCTTGTTCAAATAGCCAACCATTTTGCAAACATGGAACATCACACAGAGCGTCAGAACTCCAGCCAAGCCTGGGCGGAGGGGGCTAGGTCAGACAGAGTCTCAATCATATGTTACACTTTCATTTCTTCCATTGGCTTGTGTCCCAAATGCTATTTAACAGCAGTTAGTGCCATTTTCCTTTGTTTCTGGGAATGTATCAAACGTGTACCTAACATGAATTTAATTCCTTATCAGAGTTGAAATAAGAGTTTGCAAAAAGTATGAACAATCCTCTCCACAGGTTTAGGAGTGAACAGTCTTGGATGTATTGCTGGATTATGGGTTCTCTTACCTAAGAGTGTCTTGACTACACTGCCTTCAAGCATAGAATGCAGAAGTGGGACACATTGTAAAGACTTCTAGAAAATAGAAATTTGAAGGTGGTTAAAGATAAATCACTAAGAAACAGATTCCTTAATCAACTGGGTCGGTATCTGTCAAAGAACATTTTGTAGGTGTATGATTCCACAGATTTTAGATGCAAATTAGTAACTATTGTCTGTTTTCCTTTGCTCAGAAAATGTCTCCATTAGTCAATGTTCTCCAGAGAAATAGAACCAATAGGATATGTGGGTACACACACACAGATTTTAAGGAACTGGCTCATGCCTGCAGCTGTGAGGGTTGGCAAGTCTGATATTTGTTAGGCAGGTCAACAGGCTAGAGACCCAGGGAGGAACTGATGTGGCAGTTTGAGTCCAAAGGAAGTCTGGAGGCACGATTTCTTCTTCCACAGAGGACTGTAGTTTTTTCCTCTTAATGCCTTCAAGTGGTTAGATGAGGTCCACCTGCATTATGGAGGGTACTCTGCTTTACTCAAAGTCTACTGATTTACAGGTTATTCTCATCTAAAAATACATTCACAGTGACATCTAGATTGATGTCTGACCAAATATCTGGACACTATGGCCCAGCCAAGTTGACACATAAGATGAACCATTGTAGTGCCATGTGCACAATCTGAAGTTCTCTACAAGAAATTAAAACATTATGTTACTTTATGCAATATCTTCTAGTTTTCAAAGCACTTTATCACTTTGCCCTTAGAGACATTATGACATGAAACTTACAGTTGAGATCCCTTGAAAATTGGAAAGAAAAGGCCCTTTTTCAAAAGTTTAAGTCCTTTATCTAGAACTTACAATATAGCAATTGCAGCAACTAATGTAATAAATGGTTCAACTTCACCTACTTGATCCATTACATGCTGGAAAAGTGTAAGACCAGTGGTTCTCTTGTAACACTGTGTCTATGGGGAAATGCATTCAAACCTGTAAATCAAAATACCAGTAGTATGGTAGCCTGCCTGGGTCAGTCTCCCATAAGTTAGGGATCATCGTGGGGACTCAAGGTGAACTGAAACTGGGGGTGCCTGGGTGGCTCAGTTGGTTAAACATCCGACTACAGCTCAGGTCATGATCTCACGGTTCATGAGTTCGAGCCTTGTGTTGGGCTCTGGGCTGACAGCTCAGAGCCTGGAACCTGCTTCAAATCCTGTCTCTTTTTCTGCCCCACCCCTGCTTGTACTCTGTCTCTCTCTCAAAAATAAATAAACATTAAAAAAATAAAAGATAAACTGAAACAGGAAGAGCGATATGTTCTTTGCCACCAAGAACTTCTCTGTGCATTTACATAATCGTAAGAAGCAATCACTCTACATTTTTATTAGCTGATGTTCTCTAACCCAAATAATCCCTGGTACCTGGGCGTACAAAGGAAAAATGATCTGGAGAAGGTCCCTGCTACTAAAATTCTTTCCATATGAAAGTTGTTTATTAAACAAGGGCCATCTTGTCTAGATAAAAGGAAAGGAGTCATTTTAATTGTTAGAATAACAGCACTCAATAGTGATGTGACCATTGGAGTTTTTGTTTTGTTTGTGTGTGTGTGTGTGTGTGTGTGTGTGTGTGTGTGTGTGTGTGTGTTTTGTCTTGGAATATACAAAAGCAAGGAAACAAGAACAGAGAATCTAAACCGTGTAATGGAAAAAGAAGCCCATCTATGTGCTAACACAGTTAACGCTATTACTAGGATTGAGCTGTAAAAAAAAGCTCCCAAAGTGATAAGGGTAATACGTACCATGTTATGCATTTACCAGATCCATTTTATTTCCCTCCTCCCAGCCCACATTTCCCAGCTTTCTAGTAGCTGGGGAGGCAGGACTAGGTGCTGCTGACAGACGGCTGTTGGAAGTTACACAAGCCACTTTCCTGCCCACCAGTGCCCCACCAGCAGCATGGTCCACGAGCTCTCCTTTCCAGTCTTACAGACCGCACTTTGAAGATTGCATAGTCATGAGATAAAAGGATCCTGAAACCCGCAGTCCCTGCTTGATAAAGACACACCGAAGAAAACCATCCTACCATGACATGGGTGAGAAAAATCCTTTGTGGTGTCAAGCCACGGAAAACTGTGGTTTATTTATTAGACAGCATAACCTATCCTATCCCAATAGACGGTACCCAATTCTTGCCATCAGACAGTGGAAACACCATATCTTAAAGCAAGTAGTATATTCTAAAGATTTGTCATGTGGAACATTATTCAGAGAATAAATAGCATGATAGGTTACACAAACTGTTCACAGCTTTACCACACATTTAGAAGCTTCCTTCATTCCACTGTTTCTTGTGTTGGCCAAACATCTAGCGTGGCATTCAATTCCTTCCACAGCCTGGGCATTTCCACCCTTTCTGGTCCCATCTTCCTCTCTCTGCTTCTCATTTGATTTCTGGAAACACCAAGCTACCTGTGGTTCCCTGCATATACTCTGCCATTTCACGAATCTGTTCATTCTATTCTTCTTGCCTGCACCATTTTTTCCCAGCCATCTTTAACTGGTCTACCCATCAAGGTCCACCAAAGAAGTATAACCATTGCAGTGATCTAGAACAAGGGGTTTATTACGGGGATTTGACCCTACACAACTGTGAATGCTGGTTACACAGCTTATGTGCAGCTGTTGTGTCTATATCTGGTGCTGGGCCTGGAGGGAGCAGGGCCATGTTCACGCCTGGGAAGGAAAGATGAATGTGAAGTGGGGAGAGCCAAGGGCAAACCAGAACCCACATGGATAAGAAGGTGGGAGCCCAGAAGGATGAATGGAGTCTGTGCTGGTCTCTCATACCTCAAACTTCAATGATGCTGGAAGGGAGGCTGGTATCCCTCATCACAGAGCTAAACACACACCTGGCCTAGCCATCTGAGAAGTTGAAGGAGGGAGTCCAGAGGGAGGGGAAGGAGGTGCAGACCTCGTTGCTTGCCTGACTCCAACAGGGCAGGTCAATGGATCTGCAACCATAAGTGTGAGTGACAGCGACGTCTGGCCCTATGTTGACATTCTGGGCATAAATATGGCTGCTGCTTCTTATTCACCTTCCAGACCTCATGCATGTTTCTCTTACGATTAATCCTAACCCAGAATCAGACAGGGAAGGGAATTCTGGGGAATGTAGTCTCAGCTTAGTCAGGGTAACAAGTACGAGGTCACCACACTGGCTAACTGGCTCTTCTTTTAAGACTCAGCAAAGGCAACACCTTCCTTAGAGTTATCCTCAACTTCCAGATTGTGTTCATTGACACTTCTCTGTGCTTTCTTAGCATTCTGTGCATGCCCTTGTCACAGCATCTAACGCGTAATATTTAACTCACTTATGTGTCTGTCTCTTCAGCGGAAATGTAAGGTCCCTGAAGGCAGGGGCCACATGTTGTGCATTTTTCTGTCCCATGCACCGTGTCTGGGATGTAGCTGGTCTTCAGGAAACATGGAACAGAACTGTTGACATCCATGCCATCAGTAACTTATTATCACCACTCGTCAAACTAGGATCAGATTTAGAAACACGGGAGAAGAGAATCAGGAAAAGCTCCCCTTCTCTTTAGCGCTCAAGCCTGAATGGAGTTGGACCCACCTCGAGCTGATTCAGGTGGGCGACAATGCGGGGCAATCTCTCCAACTGGGGGGTGCTGAGGGTGGGTGAATGTAGACTAGAAACAGTCATCGGACACTTCGGGGGTGCCGGGCATCCTACACCCCTCACATCTCGGACTCCTCTTTCTATTCCCACCAGAGTCATGTGAGGTGGGTATTACTACCCCCAAAAGGAACTCACGGCTGTTGAGTGAGCTGCCCATAGCTGCCCCAAATCACAGCTGGATTCATCTGACTCCAAAGTGCACCCTCATTCTGCAGCAATGCATTCCCTTCTGGCCCCAGTTTGGGGACTGCAGGTGGCTGGTATGGCAGTGTGACTCAGAGGGAAAAGAGAAGGAAGGGGCACCATCAGCTGGTAAAAAAGCCTGAGGTGCTTATAAACAATCTTCCCTTAGTGGCCCCATCCTCTTCCCACAGAGGCCAGGCAGGAGGGGTGGGAGGCCAAATCACCACCTCCCTCCTTCTTTCGCTCCCCTATCCCTGCCCTCCTCACCCTGCACCCTGGTCAGCCGCATCTCCTCTCCTTTAGGCTCTTCCTTGCTGGCCTTCCTGGGTGTTCTCCTGCTGAAGCCTGCCTGGTTAATTATGTGTTAAATAGAGCCCTACAGTGGAGTGAGGGAGGGGGTCATAGGCTGGGATGTACCTGCCATGCCCAGTGCCCCTCAGGCTGGTTAATTGCTATCCCCAAGCTCCTTGACCATGACTATATAGTCCTGCAGATTGCTTGGCTTTAGGAACGGAGCATGATCCCTTTGCAAAAATCATGGAGGGCAGCAGGGAGAGGTGGCCTTTGCACTCAGACTAGCCTGAGTGTGCGTCCTAGTCAGGCCACTCACTACATGGTCTCAGGCTGTTTACCTTTTCTGTGGCCCACTTTCCTCCAAAATGAAGACAGTGCCCACTGTGGTTGGGTGGTGGTTGGCAGGGGGAGGGGGGGCGATAAATGGGATGGAATCACAGGACACAACACCAAGCCCCGCGCACAGACGTTGCTGTCGTGGAGATCTTGTGGCAGCTGCTGATAGCAGCCTGATTTGGGATATATGAAAGGAAGTGGCCCAAACTGAGAGCAAGTTCAGGGTTCCTGTAGCTCTCAATTGCTTGGCACCAGGGACTCAACGATGCGGCTCAAATAAAACCACTCCTATTTCTCAATGGAAAAGTCAAACACTGCTTCTCTCTTTGGCCGAATAGGACGCACACCTTTCCCTGACTGTGTGCCCACCACGGGGTCTGTGCTGGGTGTGGAGAGATACCTAAAGACATCGAAGACAGATTTCCTGGCTTCAAGGAGCTTTCCATCCAATTTATTTATTTTTGGGACAGAGAGAGACAGAGCATGAACGGGGGAGGGGCAGAGAGAGAGGGAGACACAGAATGGGAAACAGGCTCCAGGCTCTGAGCCATCAGCCCAGAGCCTGACGCGGGGCTCGAACTCACGGACCGCGAGATCGTGACCTGGCTGAAGTCGGACGCTTAACCGACTGCGCCACCCAGGCGCCCCTCATCCAAGTATCTTTTAAAAGGAAGGCATTTGGATTATGTGAATAAAGGGTTAACAGCAGCTCTTTCTGCCTTTATGTAGTTGCTATTTAACAGCAGTAAATTCTCATCTGAACTGCAATTGACCCCTGTGCGCACAATCATGTTATTCATATTCTTATAAACAGAGGGTACAGTATGTATAATTTCCTAGATTTCTGGGAGGGGATGTATCATAACTAAACTCCAGCTTTTCCTTTGGAGAAACATAGCCATTTGTTTCTGGTTAGCTTCAAAGCGAAAACTAATTTTTTCCTTTTATGTGTCAGTAACTTGAGTGAAATTTGTCACTTGTTTTTATGAAAAATTCTTTGCCATTGCCTTCATTGCTTGAAGAAAAAAAAAAACACCCACAACACTCGCACTTCCTACATGGTACAAGGGACGTGAAATGCAGTGACAGAATGGTGGTGTCATTTCTAGTCATGGAAAGTAACAGACGTCCTGCAGAAAGGCCCAGAAGCTGGCAGTCCCAATGTGAATCTATTTCCAAGTGCCTACTGTGGGAGCAAGACCACTGGTGACATCTTGTTCCAATTTGAGCAAGGTTGAGCTGTGGGCCAGCTCCTTCAAATCATAACCAGCACAGAAATTACCTCCTACCAAAAAACCACAAGGGTTAGACTCTGTAAGAATGAATCCCAGAAAAGTTGGAACTCTCGGGTCCAGGCATATTTCTGAAGCAAGCCAGTCGAGAACAGCATTTTCATTTTCTTTCATTGGGGCATTTCTTGTTTGTCCTGGGATGCAGTACCCGGGTGTGTTGGGGATGATGAAGAGCAGCTTTATTTTGCCTTAAAAAGAACTAACAGCTCTTTCACTGCTTTGCTTTGAGCCAGGGCTATTTAGAAAATGCTCCACCTATTTTTACCTTGCTATATACGTATTTAATAGATACCATGTCATTAGCAAATTACCAAAAAACATGAGTTGACACAGTCTCAGAAATGAATCAGAGTAAACAGGATGTCTCTCTAGGAGCACAGTTCTCTCCGAGGACAACTTCCTCTGGGTGGCATTTTCTTTCCCAGGGCATGCCTTGGTTCCCCCAAAGGACCATAAAGATTGTGATACTTTAGGGAGGTGCCCTGTTTACATCCCAAACCCCAAACATCATGATATGCACTGTGGCTTTGAACTCACAGTCTGCTTACCCTCTGTAAGTTCAAGTGACCAATGAGCAAGGAAAGAAATAGGAGTGGCCCTAAGATGATTCAAATATGCTGGGTACACCCAGGATAAATGAGGAGCAGTCGATTCACATTTAGGATTCAGAAGTGTACTGTGTGTGTCACTATGGGACATGACGTACGGGACTGAAGAGGAAGGGAGAGAGCTGAGGTTGGTGGTCAGCGGTGGCCACCTGGTCTGCTCTTGGAAGTGCAGATGGACCATGTTGGTTGTAGGGAACCGCCTGCCTCTACGACCCATCTGAAATGATCACTGGTGATATTGCCTAAATTGTGTCCCCTGCTCAAAAAATTCATATGTTGAAGCTCTCACCCCTAGTACTTCAGAATAGGACTCTATTTGGAGGTAAAACCTTCAAAGAGGTCAAAGTTAAAATGAGGTTATGAGGATGGGACCCTAATCTAATCTGACAGATGTCCTTATAAAAAGAAATTAGGACACAGACATGCACAGAGGGAAGCCTGTGTGAGGACACAGGGAGAAGATGGACATCTGCAAGCCAAGGAGAGAAGCTTTTGAAGGACCTGGCCCTGCTGACAGACACCTTGATCTCTGACTTCCGGCCTCCAGAACCATGAGGTAAATTTCTATGGTTTAAGCCCCCAGTCTGGTATTTTGCTCCAAAAAAGAATGGCAGCCCTACCCAAGTAATACAAGTAGTGACTAGCAGTTGCAAAGTCAAATTATTCTGGAGCTTCTGGCAAACTTTGGCTATTTTCAGAATTTCCTCAAAGCAAGCAAATTGAGAAAAGTCTTTCTTCGGGATTTTAAAATTAGGCAAAGGGATAACATTTGAGAGGCTTTTACAACCACAGTCCCCAATATATTTCTATTTTCCTCACTCCTCTGAGCATGCTGGGTCACTACTTCCAGTCTCCCTGAGCCCATTTTCATCCTCAGTTACCTGTCCTCACCCTCCCACTGTGCACAGAATGTCACCAACAGTATCTCCAAGCCACTTCTAAATGCTTCTCCAATGACAGTCTTCAGCTGTGTAATGTCTGACATCGTCATTACCCCTTACTTTCCCCCCTGATTTCTTTTAACAGAAGAAATACTTGCTTTCTATGAAAATTCTACACACTGCAAAAGCATATGGAATTAAAAGTTAAGACCCACTCCTCTTCCCCGTCATCAGCCTCCTTAAAACAGTGGGCTGTCCATCAACTGATGAAAGGATCACCAAAATGGGGTAAATCTATGCAATGGAATGCTATTTGGCAGTAAAAATAAATGAAGTATTAACACATGCCACAACATAGATGACCCTTGAAAGTATTATGCTAAATGAAAGAAGCTAATCCCAAAGGACCACATACTGTATGATTCCATTTACACAAACTGTCCAGAATAGGCTCATCTGCAGGGCAGAAAGTAGTGGGTGTCAGGAAGTAGAGGAAGGGCAAATGGGAAGTGACTGCTAATGGGTTTGAGATGTCTTTTGGGGGGGGGCGCAATGAAAATATTCTACTTTTTTATTTTTATTTTTATGTTTGGAGTGAGAGATAGCGTGAGTTGGGGAAAGGGCAGAGAAGGAGAGCGAATTCCAAGCAGGCTCCACGTTCAGTGTGGAGTCCAATGCGGGGCTCCATCCCACAACTCTGGGATCATGACCTGAGCCGAAATCAAGAGTCGGACGCTCAGCCACCCAGGTGCCCCGCAATGAAAATATTCTAGAGTTAGATTGTCATGATGGTTGCATAACCCTGTGAATATAATTTTAAATTTTATACTTGAAATGAGTGGACTATGTGGTTTGTGACTTATCACACAACAAAGCTGTTAAAAGGAAAAACAAAAACAAAAGCAAAAACAAAACAGAAACAAAAAGCTACATGTGGAAGCCAGAGGGCCCCATGGGCAACATACAGTGATCCTCATCTTCTGCAGAAGAGGATAGGGAAGGTTGAGGATTGACTCAAGATTTTTAAATCCTATGAATAGATTGAAGTCCTAAGAGTAGCTGAGCTCAAAAGAATGTTAAGCCAACCAAGGTATGTCATCTCTACCAAGACCAGCTCCCTTTTTGAGGAACAGGACCCTGACACATGGAATGAGGACATCTGGGTTGATGCATCCAAAAAATCTTGAATTCCCAGATTTCCTTAAACCTTCTAAGCCCACAGAAGTGCCCTCTCTCCTCCTCATTAAGAGCTAACACTCCTCCCTTGTTTCAAAACAAACAGGGTGCCTGACTGGCTCAGTCGGTTAGGCAACCAACTCTTGATTTCAGCTCAGGTCATGATCTCTGGTTCCTGAGATCAAGCCCTGTGTCAGGCTCTGCGCTGACAGTGAGGAGTCTGCTTGGAATACACTCTCTCTCCCTGCCTCTCTCTCTGCCCCTCCCCCAATTGCGTGTGCCCTCTCTCTCAAAAATACATAAACATTAAAAAAAATTACAAAGGTCTGTTCCCCCCCAAAATCACATACTTTCCCTCCCCACTTAGAATCTTCCTTGTCTCCCCCCACATCCACTTGCCATGAGGCCAATAGCCAGGTTTAGTTAGGTCACTTTGTCACAGGGCTGGGGATGAGCTGGTCCCACTAAGTGGTAGAATCATACCACTTGGTCTGAAGGTCTCAATACCTCATCAAGGCCCCAGAAGATGGTGCAAACACCCCCTAAAGCATGGAGAAAGCAACGGTCCACACCAAGCCAAGTAGGAGCACCAGAACTGCCATGGCAGATGGTGGGCGAAGGCACTGAAAGGCTCAGAGCAGTGGGCATGCTGGAGTGGGCAGTGTTACAGGGAAACCTAGAGGGCACCCCATTTCCCAAGGTGGTAAGGAAGGCACAGGAGAGATGGGCTCCAGCTTCCCTTAGGGGTTTAGGGGTGGCTCTGCAGGGGAAGCTACCACAGAACTGAGCTCCCCAACAAGAAAGGGCAAGGCAACCCCCCCACCCCGCCCCAGTCGAAGCCAAGTGACTGCAGTCACCATCAGAAGCCAGAAAGACTCAATTGTCACATGAGTGTCCAGATCAGAGGGACAACACAGAGGCCTGACCCACAGAGAGTTAAGGGAAACAGTTCAGAGAACATAGATCCCCCAGGGACAGAATAGATGGCGGCCAACGAGGATATTATTGCATCTGTACAGTGAGAAAGCCAAGGTTGGGTGAGCCAGAGACTGAGAGGGGAGGCTCCAACAGTCATTGTTACTTTCTCTGGGTTGAGACCTAAGGCCATTTTTAGTCCCAAAACCCATTGATTAAAGGAGAAGCTGAGCCCCAGGAAGAAGACGCTGACATACCACAGGAAGTATGTATGGTAATGAGCCTCTTAGTGCTTCCTAACTCAGGTAACTAGAGAAAGGTAATACTCAAACATTTCAGGACCATTGAATACAGGGTCCAAGTTGACTATTGATATCTGAGGACCCCAAGTGACATCATGCCCCACCCCCTGTTACAGTGGGATGCATATGGGGGCCAGGAGTCCTAGCAATGAACCAGCTCACTTAGGTCCACTGGTTCCACAGACCCGCCCAGTGGTCATTTCCCCCGTGTCTGAACATGTCATTGGCACTTAGTAATCTCTTGCATCAGTTCATTGGATTGTGGGATAGGAGTTCTCCTGGTAGGGACATTAGCCCACTGGTTTCCATTTTCTAAGTTTCCCTGGAAAAGATGCCCATTGGAATCCCAGATGAACTGCTCCCAGACCTTACACAAGATAATGGATTCAAGCAGCTCAGAAAGGGACTGTGGTGGGTGCCATAAGTGTCTCCCAGACCCCCAGACCCCTACGCATCCCCCACAGGGATTACCTGGGCTACAGAGAGATCCTCACTCAAGACCATACCTACTTCCTAGAGGGGCTGGAGTCCAATGCCTGATTGTTGTAGGTGTATAAAGGCCCGACACAGACATCCCAACTTGGGACAATGCTGAAGACTCAGCTCAGCTCCAGAACAACCTATAGCACCACTGAGGTCTCACTGAGTCTGTACTGCAGCTCACCTTCTCCCTCTGCCCATACCTGGTTCCTTCCCTTCCAGTGTACTGATCCCAAGAATGTCCCTAGTGGCTCCAGTACCCTCATCTCCTTCTCAAAACCTGCTTCACGGGGAACGCAGCCTGTGATAAGACAGACCTGGGTCTTCATTTTCTCTTACATGGAACATCACTGTAATATTCATTACTCCCCATTACATGCCTTCTCTCAAGAAACTATGGGAAAGTGTGTTCCACAAAAATATGGGAGCAAACCAGGAAAGAGACTTGGGATCCAGGAAACAAGGGATTCAGCCCAAGAAGGAGGTAAGAGGAAGGTCCAGAGGACATCTATGGAGTGGACTTGCACAGTGGCCAGTTCATTCCAGAGCTGGAGGATAGAGCTATCCAGGAGGGACTTCTCCAGGAAGGAAGAACACAGTGGCATCAAACACCTGATGTGTCTGAGTATGTTTAGAACATACTGGACTTTCACAGTCCCAGTACACGACTGGGGCTATAGGTCCCCAGGAAACCAAGCAAACGAAGAGATGACCACATGAGACAGTTATTAACATCTGAAAAACCAAACATTTCACGAGGAAGAAAATAGACTCTGAGCTCACCACTTGGCTGGACTGTGACCGGTATTTACCTGGTTCTCACAGTGCAAACACTGAATATTGATTTAACCAAAAAATAAAGCTATTGGGAAAATAGGAAGAGAGACGAGTTTGTATGCATGGAGGCTGATGTAAGGAGCTAAATCCTCACTTTCTTCAGTAGGAGGCCATAAGGTTATATCTAAAATTGGAAAATAAGACAGAAGGAGGATAAACAGATATTCTGACATATGGAAATAAACAGCATGAGCAAGAACTACAAGAGATATGAGTTGGAGCCCTGGCAAGAGGAAATCCAAGCAGGGAAGAGTTGAGCAAAGAGCTACTTGCTCTTTTTTGTTGGAAATTGTGTAGAACCATTTGATTCTTAAAACTGTGTGTAATGTGTTTTAAAGTAGCACGTGTTTCTTTACAGTAATAAATATTAACTTTTCTAAAGTAAGGGAGCCCCAGGCGCGCCTAGGTGGCTCAGTTGGTAAAGTGTCTGACTTCTGCTTAGGTCGATGATCTCATGGTTCATGGGTTTGAGCCCCACGTCGGGCTCTGTGCTGACATCTCAGAGCCTGGAGCCTGCTTCAGATTCTGTGTCTCCTCTCTCTGCCCACCATCCCCACTGACTCTCTCTCTCTCTCTGTCTCTCTCAAAAATAGATAAAACATTTTTTTAATTTAATAAAAAAAAATTAAGGGAGCCCCATAAGTACTCAACTGATTAACTGACTGATTTACCTAATATAAACCAATGGATTATTTGATTTTCAGCAAAAAGTGCCAGGAGTAAGGAGTGGATCCCAGCTATCAGATAAACCCACAGCTGGCCTCTTCCTGCTTCAAGCACAGTCCCTGCCCACCTCACCCAGATGAGAAGTAGGAAATCAGCCCAAGTCTGGCCCTGAGTCATTGCTGGAATAACTAGCGATGCTGCCCCATGGTGCTGGCCCTTCATTTTATTTACTTAGGAAAACCCCTTCATTCAGAAACTATGCTCTCTTTTGACATTTATTATGCAAATGTTCAAACGCTCACAAGATTGGAAAGAACCCCCATTTACCCATTTGCTACCTTCAACAATGACCAACATTTTACCCAATTATTTTATTTGCCCCACCCCCACCCCACCTTCAACATGCCCCATTCCTTTCGTCTCAAATATTTTAAAGCAAATCCCAGATATCGCGGTACTTTAACCAGGACTAGCTTAGTGTGCATCCCCAGCTATTGAAACGGATTCAAATAAGGTCCACGTGTTGCATTTGATTGCTAAGCCTCTTAATTCTCTTTTATTCTCTAACAGTCCCTCTCTGTTTTCCTTGCCACTGATTTGTTGAGGAAACAAAGTCATTTATACAGTAGAATGTGGGGTGTTCTGAATCTGGCTAATTACTTCTTTGTGTCATTTAACTTGTCCCTCTAATGCTTGTGTTGCCTGTAGATTAGTCATCAGGTATAGGTGTTTGCAGAGATTCAGAATCAATGTTTGGATGGGAATAGTTGCTGAGTGATGCCATGTGCTCCATCACAAGGCTCACAATTCTGGCTGCCTAAGTTAGAGTCCTGCCAAGACTCATTACTAGGTTCACACAGTGTCAGCCCTATTTCTCTAGCATGAAGGTCTCCACAAAGTTTTCACCCAAAGACTTGAGTATATGCGATACGTTGTTCCCAAAGATCACCACCAGCAGCTCCTCCCCTGTCTGACCCCAGAATTGTAGGAAATGGTGAGGTTGGTCCGGATTCAGAATTGCTGTGGAAGAGTTACTACCACGTTCTTCCCATTCTTCCCCTTTTGACCAGCTGTGCCCTGTGCAGCCTCACCATTGTATGTTGGATGTGTGGAGGGGAGAAAACTTGTCTTCCTAGTCCATAGGACTCAGATCAATAGGAGCTACAACTGAGGACCTGGTTTAGATAACAAGACCCTGGACTTTCAGCAAATGCCAAAATGGAGACATTGGGGGAGAATTAAGTGTATGTTGCATGTGGAAGGGGTATGAACTATTGTGGGTAGGAGACAGACATTGACAAGTTATTCCTGAGATGCCCATGTCTCCCATCAGAGCTGGAGTCCACTTTCCTTCCTCTAAATCTGGACTGGCTTTGTGATTCGCTTCAGCCAATAGAAGGTGGCAGAGGCGACATGGTATCCCTTGAGGTTTTAGTCCTTAAGAGAGAGACCAGCCAGCTTTGACAGCTTCTGCCTCCACCCTCATGGAAGCCAACCACCATGTGAAGAAGCTCAGGACAGACTGTGAATGATGAGAGGCCACTGGCAGGAGAACTGAGACTCCCTGGTGACAGCCAGCACCAAGGCCTGCAATGTGAGTGGGGCCATCTTGGACACTGCAACCCTGGCTGCAAAGAATGTAGCCACATTAGTGACCTCAGCAGACCCATATGATTGTGGTTTGTCATGCATCAGCAGATAGCTGAGATTCATGATAGTAGATGATAGATGGATGGATAACAGATACATAGATAGATAGATCCATTGATAACTATTACAAGTTTCAAAATGTGATTTTTCTAATTTCTTCTTCACTAATTAACTGAAAATATGCTTTAAAAAAGGGACAACTTCCTGTAAGAACTATTTGTTTGCCTTGAAAGGGTAAATATAAGAAAGGAAGGACAAACACTTGATGTTACTTTAGAATTTTCATACTGCCCTGTAATTCCAACTCATCACTGAGGTTTGAGTTTTTGGTTTTTTGGTCTTTGGGTTTTTTTTTAGTTTTTTTGCTTTTATTGTTTTTGTGTTTTAGTATCATTGTGAGCCCTTGGATATTTATGTATTTATTTCAACCTATTACAGCTATTATCCTTGCCAATACTCAAATAGCCCCTTCTTTGGCCCATGGAAGTCTCCTCAAGTTAGATCTCTGTTCTTGTGATAGGACCCCATTAGTCCTGATAGCTTCCTTGCTTTCTGGCACAATATGTCCTAGGTTCATCACATATGTTTCCTGCCCCTGATCTGGAGTCAGCCATTTCTCTAAGGAGTCCTCATTCGTTTAGTGGGAAGTGCAACCTGTTTACTCTTAATTTACATTCAATTCCAACAAACTTAGACATTAAATTTCCTAGCCCCAGATGCTTAGCAATATTCCAGTAGAAATGGGCTGTTATAGACGTACACTCGCAGCTGTAAGAGGGACAGCTAATAGCCCATTAATAGGAGAGAGAACTTGGAAAATATGATGAAGTGCAGACATGTGAAATCAAAAGTTTCAGCAATTTGTCCCACTCCACACTTGCATTCTTCAAGAAGACATCTTCAGTATTCCCATTTGAAATTAACCTCCTCTTCCAGCCTTTCCTTACATTTTATTTATACCTCTATTGTAATATTTATCAAATTGTTATTATGGTTGTTTTGGTCTGTTTGTCCAGATCTGTACCCCAGGGGCCCATGAGAATCATCTAAAAAGTTTTTTATTAACAAAATAACATAACAAAATTTTTAATGTTAAACTGAGATATACTTGATGTATAATATTGCATTGCATTAGGTACATGACATAACAACTTCATATGTGTATAAAGAGCAAAATGATAGCCAGAATAAGTTTAGTTAACAGCCATCGCCACACATAGTTGCAATTTTTTTCTTGTGATAAGCGCTTTGAATATCTATTCTGTTAGCAACTTTCAAATGTACAGTACAGTATTCTATGTATTCACCATGTTGTATATTATATCCCCTGGACTTCCTTATCCTATAACTGGCAGTTTGTACCTTTTGGCCACCTTCAACCATTTTGCCCTTCCAACACTCCCTATCTCTGGCAACTGCCAATTTGTTCTCTGAGTTCTATGATTGCAGGGTGTTTTTAGATTCCAAATGTAACTGAGATCATATAGTAAAATAAATAAATAAATAAATAAATAAATAAACAAAATAAAATGATGTCTGGGTCCTACTGTCAGAGAGTAATATTCAGCAGGTCTGAATATTTTTGAAAATTGCCAGATTATCTTGTTTGATAATCAGGGCTAAGAATCACTAATCTGTGACTCTGGAAGAGTAGAGCCTCATTAAGTAGTTCTTGTATCCCTCATAACTGTGTTACCCAGAACTGCCATTCAATAAAATGCTTGCTGATTTGTAATGGGATTGAAGTTGACTAGGAAGCCTGAATCAAAAATGGTTAATCATTTTCAAGGTAATAAAGTAGATGAGTGTCCCACCCTATCCCTTCAAAGGACTGGACCCATAGCTATTTAGGAAATTAGACTGTTCAGGACAAATATTTCCAGAGGTGTGCAGAAAGCTCAAGATTACACTAATTTGGGGGGAAAATCACTATATTGCAGAAGCTTTTATCCCGAAGCATTAAATCTCACTAAACATGTAGGTTGGAAAGACTCCTACAGATGCAGAGTTGAAATCCACATGGAGAAAATACTAATGTGGGAGGTATGGTCATGTGGCTTGGAGATAAAGCTACTATAATATGGCCAACAAAAGATTTTCTGAGCAATGCCACAGTGACAGCCCTGGTGGCATATATCCCAAACTGCCTTTGATTCTCTACCATCCCTTGTATGTATGTGGCTCATTGAAACTCCTGGTGGGAAGGAAATAAATGTATCTTATATAACATACTTATTTGTATTTCTTCCACACTTAGCAGTGTGTTAGACATAACACATAATCAACAAATAAGTATTCAATCTTTTAGGAAGGAATAAGAGTGTGCTTGCCACCTGTGTCTTGTATGAGTCCTGTATCTAGCCAGTTAGGACCACATATTTTTACTATTCTCATTAACATGATATAGCCACAAAAGCATTGAAAATATGATCTTTCTATTTTAGGAGAAACAAAGAACTACAATTTTCTCTAAAAATAACCTAGATTGGAATTTTCTTCCACCCATGAGAGCACTATGTTTATGAACACACAGTCCCAAGACCTGTGTCAACAACATTCTAAAACAATGCTTCACTGTGATAATCACATATAATAAGCATTTGGTTCCTTAAGTTTTCATTAGTTTTGGAAATTCTTTTAGCCTGACAAAGACGGGATCTTTTTCACCCCCTTATAGCACAGCCCATCTGGTTAACAGCAGCCTTATACTAGGGTGCCTGAAGAGGGACAAAAAGTAAATTATGGATAATAGTGTCCCATGCCCTGAATCTGTTTCCAATCCCAAGAAGAATAGCAGAAGAGCTTCTAGAGAAACTCCAGACCCAAAGTCAAGCCTTTGAAATGCTCAAAGTCAAGCATCTACGATCCCTTTGGAAAATTTTCTGGAGCTATCTGGGCATAGATCAAGAGCTTGGCCAATCTAAAGTACAAGTCACACCATGCAGAAAGAGCTACTTCTAGTGGAGAATGAGGGTATCATTTATCTATTGCCTGTCCTTCAGGATTCTTCATTAAAGGTAAGTATAGCTTTGCCACGTAACTCCCAGACACTCTCTTGAAAGCAAGTCCTTATTCCTTTAGTGATCCTCAATTGGGTGAAGTGTTTGAGAGTTGTAGGAGCAGTTTCAATTGTCGCTTTAACTGGGAGGAGCCCAGAAATGCTATACATCCCATAATGCATAGAACAATCCTTCAGACCAAAGAACTTTCTTGCCTAAATATAAGTAGCACCTCCTTTGAGCTTAATAATTTAGTTACTTAATTACCAAGTTGGAAATAAGACATTAAGATCCCTAATGCTTATTTGGCTCTTCTGTTGTAGGCAGGTGGTGATCATCTACATATTACATTATTGAACAGAACCATCTGGAAAAAGGAGAGAACAATTCATCTCTCCCCAGTACAGGATCATCCATTAGAGATGTACCCATCAGTATCTGTTGTTGGATGAGGCCACAGGTTAGAGACATTTAGGGAATATAACAGTTACAGTTAATTAATTCCACGTTCTACTCAACCCGTAGTCTGAATTTGAGGATGGCAATAGGAAAATCTAGAAATCAGCTTCAGCAAAACTATGCCAACCAAAAGAAAATTAAACCAAAAGCAAGTCCAATGCCAGGCAAATGTAATGAAGACAGTCTGGGAAATTATCAGATGAATTAAATGATTGAATATAATGACTACTGGCATGAAAGATGTTTTCTAAAATGAAAGAGCTGGTCTAAATTCTCTTATACGTTGATAGTTACTAAATTTCTCTGCTCAGGAGGCAGATGTGTTTGGTTCTCTGTACTTTTAGTTTGTATTTCTTGTACCCCAAAGACAAAACTGAGCATCTATAAAATCAAATAGAATTGCTTTCAAGAAGATACAACCCAAAGTGGAAGTCTTGAGATTTAGTGCTTTTGAGGGATATGACTCTAATGGAATCGTGATTTGTTTTCACCTGGATCAGGCACAAGTGATGAGGAATGTACTCGGGACAGCTCTTAGGCAGAAAATATAATCCAGATTCCCAGATAAATTCTGAGTTTTAAGGCAGCACTCCAAATGTAATGAGGTGAGGTGCGTTCTGATTAAAGTACTGCATGTCTAAGAATGTTATAAATACCTGCCCAAAATATGCAAACAGATACATCTTCATGTATTAACCAAATATTTGTTGATCTCTAGTATATCTACGCCATCATGCCAAAAGAACTAGAGTTTGGTTTCCTTCCCCAATGTGCATGCCCATTCCACAGAGCTGAACAGAAGGATAAGGGGTGGAGGGGAGGGACTAGCAGAAAATAGGAGAGGATGGGTCAGGCAGGACGCAGTGGGGCTGATTGCCTCCAAAACGCAAGTCACCCTTGGAAAGTCTTCCAATTTTCAGCAAAGGCAGGTATAGGTATGTCCACAGGTAAGCCAGCAGCATCTCCTATTAAAATGATCTCTCTTGTTTCTGGAGCCTGTGCTTTGAACAGCTTCTTGGGATTTGCTTCAGCTCTTGTTGGTTGGCCGATAAGATTCTGTGTTACAGAGAAAGTCTGATTCTGTGTTTATTATAAATACAGACATTAAAATATTCTTCCAGGATATATTCAAAGACACGGTGGAATTTGGATAATACTTCCCAGAACCAGGATATAAACTGCAGGCCATAATATAATGGCTGGGATGCTCAATAAGACAGAATCTTATATCTGTATTTATGCAGATGTGGCTGGAATGTATGGAGATCCAGCACAGGGCATAATATAAGCCATCTTTGGAAGTGTCTGACATTACTAAATACTCTTGCTGGTCCAGGAAGTAGCATGGAGTCCATGTGGAGGTTGCCAACAGAGTTCAGGAATCAAAAATGAAGCTAAATCTCTGAGTCTCCCATTGTCCTAGGTAAAAATGTCACAGTTATTATAACAAAGGGCATCATCCTATATGCAAGGCTTCCAGAAATTTATACAGACCATGATCAATATTTTGCAGAGTAGGGTCATAGCCAAAATGCAACTCTGAAGTCTGGACTCTCTTTTTCCTGGTACGTTAACTGGTTATTTGGCAGAACTAGTCCTTCCAGAATGCTGAATCCTTTGGAGGACATAGAAGAATATTTTCAGGACTTGAAATGGTAAGGTTAAATACTTAAAAATGGGGAGAGGTGGTGACGGATCTCTTGGATTGAAGAGATCTCCGCCCCTTCCCACACTTCCTTTAGAAGAGACAGAGAACAGAAATACAGTAAAACCTTGGATTGCAAGTAACTTGTTCTGCGAGTATTCCACAGGATGAGCAAACATTTCTGACAAATTTTAACTTGATAAACAAGTGATGGCTTGCAATACAAGTAGTACATGATGCCAAACATCACGTAATCACAACTGAGCCAATGGTTCTTCTCTCTCTCTCTCTTTCTCTCTCTCCCTGTGGGATTGTGGGTGATCATCTCCCATGCTCAGTCTCAGGCCACAGTGTTTGGCAGAAATCAGTGATTTTTCAGAATGTTGGAAAGTGCCCACAACTAGCACTGGTGTATTTTTTGTCATTTGAAAGCACCTATGGACAGTCCTTTGCTTTTCCATACAAGAGCAAACTTAAAAATGCTTTGCTTCATTCTAGGTCAGGCTGCTTGCAGATATAGACCCTTTCCTTCACTGCTTTATTGCCAGTGCCATTAAATACAGTATATGACAAGAGTTTATTAATACTGGACTATAGTCAACATCCATGCAAGCATATACAATGGCCCCATGCAGAAAAAGTTGAAAATAAAAGCGGTAAGGAGATGATTATGGTGGAAGTTAAGAAGGAAATCATCAAGAAGTACAAACATGGATGTGAGTGACCAAAATTGCAAGATTTTATAAGAAGTCTAAGTCTGCATCTCATCTGCAGAGGAGGAGGAGAAAAAGGCGGAGGAATCCATCACTTCAAATGAGATTAGGCAGATGTGTAAAATTTGGGAAACAGTGCAAAATTTTGAAGAAAAGCATCACCTGAATAAGGCTGTAGCAGTGCAAGCGATGAATCTGTTTAAAGACAATGCAACGTCATATTTCCATGAAATCCTCAAAAGAAGGCCAAAGCAATTGTCACTGGATACGTTCCTTGTGAAAGTTGCACGAAAAAAAAAAAGATTCCGTTGAGCCAATAGATAGCAGTGATTCTGTTAGTGATAGTGAAAATCGTCCTACACAATAACCCTCCCTCTTTCTTCTCCCTCACACCTGCCACGAAGGTTATCAAAGGTAAGTGCAGGTTAATTTGTTTACTTTTCTTTCTCTTTTGTATATTCTTTATTATTTTGTATTATAGTACAGAATTGTAATCATTTTTGCATGAATATGTTTGGCTTATGGAATGAATCATCTGAGTTTCCATTATTTCTTATGGGGAAATTTGCTTTGATATACAAGTGCTTTGGATTACAAGTATGTTTCCAGAATGAATTATGTTCACAAACCAAGGTTTTACTATAATCTAATCCTGTAAAGTAATACAGGAGATACCATACACTTTTACTTCGTGAAAAGGCATTTTTGATTAAAGACAAAAAAAAATCTCATGACAAAATGCAATTGCTTTTACTTTACTGTGGACTTTTAAAAGCCAAAATATTCAACCAGTTAAACAAAGAACAGGAAAGAAAGAAGATACAACCAAGTGATGGCATCTACTCCTTTAGCAGTGACATCTGGGAAAGGTTGGTTACCAGTGAGAGGTTGTCTGGGTAGGAAGGGGCCCAATAGGTCTGCACAGGGGAAGATCTTGGTTCAACACACACACACACACACACACACACACACACACACACTCGGTCTCTGCCCTGTCTGCTATCCTATTGGCCATTTATCCAAGGAGGACTTCTATATTCCAAAGTTCAGTTACCACAGCCTTGGAGGCCTCAAGGCCCATACCAATTGAAGTAATGATTCCATCAGTCTATAGATTTCATATACATTCTCTTTTCAGACTTATCTAAAGACAAAACAAGAACAGATATATCTGGTTGGCAAGCCAGCTGTCAACCACATTAGCCCCCAAAATAATTTTTAAATTTACTGGTTATTCTTTTTTTTTTTTAACTTTTCAAAAAAAATTTTTATTTGTTTTGGGAGAGATGGGGGGAGGGAGACAGAGTGCAAGTGGAGGAAGGGCAGAGAGAGAGGAAGACAAAGTCTCTGAAGCAGGCTCCAGGCTCTGAGCTGTCAGCACAGAGCTTGACACAGGGCTTGAACTCACGAACTGTAGATCATGTCCTGAGCTGAAGTCAGGTGCTTAACTAACTGAGTCACCCAGGTGACACAGTTAATTATTCTACACATAGACATACACAATTATCTCTAGGTTCTGAGGAAGAGACATCTGTTACATGATATTTTTCCAGGAGAAAGGAGGAGCCTAAGACAAAAGTCCTCAAGTTATCTCCCCACATTATGATATGATACCTCTTGACCTGATTTCCAGCCTATATTAGCACAGATTAGATTTGGAATTCATGTATGTCAAGGATTGGACTCAGTTCATCAACTGTGAGCTTTAGCTGTCCTGGTTTATGTCAGCTTCCTTATAAGAGAACGGTCAGATTCTATGTGCATTGAGTCCTGAATCCATCTAAGCTCAGGTCTTCACTACTTAAACATTTTTGATTTTTAGAAATGTCTTATATCCCACTGGTAAATTTACCTTAGTCAAACAAGCTTCTTTGAGAAGCAGGTGTGGGGGCAGAGGTAAATTTTTATTTACCTGGAGTCTTCTTATGAAGGTTGCTCTAGCATCATGATACTGAAGACATTAATTTGATGATTCGGAAGAGTAGTATTGGAATAGGCTAAGCCCAAGGTAGGTGTGAGCAGGTTCTTCAATTTCTATAGTTGATTTAAAGAGGTCTGTTATTAGAGAAACTTGAATAGAAAAAAATGGGAAATGAATCATGTAGCTCGTGCTTCTGGCACACCATACTACATCCCTCCAGTCCATCTAGTTTCAGTGGATCTCTGACCAACAGTTCTGTGCATACTACCAACATCCCACATCAAGAGCTTTTCTCAAGGTCCCTCTGATTTTCTGACTTTGAGATTTCTCTAAAACTATTTACATCTGCTGAGATTCAACTATTTTCAATCCATATACACACTAAGACTCCTGGGGATAGCCCTCAAATAACAGGGGCAAAGGCCAGTATATAAATGTTACAGACCACCTGTCTCCTGGTGGGACAATCTTGAGTTGCATTCCAGAGTTCCTCAGAGAATCCCCAGTGGAACTGACCCTTTCTGTCTCTTTCTCCCTATTCTCTCATTTTTGCTTCCATAAATCACCTCCTGAATAAACTTTGTGCACCTAGGAGCAAGTCCTTGTCTCAGGCCCTCCTTTCAGAGCATCTCCTTCAGGGCATCTCCAGGAGAGTGTATACTTGTCCAGGGCATCAGTTAAAACTTCTCCAGTTGAAAATGGCAAGAAATCCAACAGAACATGTATTTTGATCAATGGGAATGTATTGGCTCATTGACCTGGAAGGTGTAAGGACAAAACTGACCTCAGGCAGTGACTGTGATGTGGGGATTTCAAATATAACATTAAGATCCAGAATCACTGTCTTTTGACTCAGTTCTACAGCCTTCCATATGTTGGCTTTATCCTCAAATAAGATTTCCCTCTGTGGTCATAAGGTGACTATAGAAGTTTCATATCTTTTCTTCTTTAAGCTTCAGTTGCACTACAAAAGCAAGAATATCATTCCCAGAGATTCTAGGAGTCCCATCATGTTTATTTGACTTCTTCTGGGTTGCATGCAGATAGGCAATGGGATGCTCCAAATCTACATGTGGATATGTAATCAAGGGAATGGGTAAGGGGTGACCTCCCAGAAAGAGATCACATATGGTTGTCAGAATAAAGGTAAATGGTTTCTGGGTGACAAAATACAACTAAAATCCATTACAATCCACTCCTCTGGGCATCTCTGAACACACACACACATACATGCATGTGCATGCATGCTTCCTCCCATATCTTATAAAGTTGCTTGAAATACCTACTTAAAATACATTCACCACTTCTCCAAAAGGAGATAATCCAATTCTAATCCAGCACCAAACCTAGGATCTCTGGATAATATGCAATCTTGCCAGTCAAGGAAAAATGTCATGCATCATAATCTGATATAGCTAACTGATCATTTTAGCAACCCCTGACACTCAATATACAGTGGTGGGGGAAGAACAAGATAACTTCCATTAAGCCATTTGAGAAAAGCAACAATTAGAAATTACTTAGTGTTCGTCAATCCAAAACAAATATCATGTTCCACTGGACAGGAATAACAAGGCTTACTTCCTGGCATTGGACCTTGATCCTTGGTTAACCAATCTGGACAGCTCTAGGAAGTTCTCCCTCATCTGTTTTCTTCCATGGCTCATGGTTTCTCCTTGGAAAATCTCTTTGTCCATTATCCTCCATAGTCATATCTCAGATGGTCTTAAGAGGTAATGCTACTTAAAAGCTATACTCTATCAACTCCTTTCTTAATGACATGAATTTAAGCTGAAGAGTGTCTTCAAAATCAATCACAAATTGTTCTTGGCTTAGGCTTATGTTTTTATTATAAGCCCTCACTGAAACCACAAAAAGTAACCAGCATACTCTAACACCCAGAATTCTTCCTACCAAGTCCCCTTGTGTTGTCACCTTTGGTAGTCCATGGTGTGAGTGCCAACACAAGAGCAGGTGAAAATTTGATGAGCATTTTTACTATGCTTAACTACTATTGTCAACTTTACAACCTGAGGTAGAGAATTCCTTCTGACTTCCATTCAACATTGACCCAGCCAATTGTGGAATCTGCTACTTGCTAATTCTTACTCCTGGTACTAACTTATCGATCACTCATTTATTCAACAAATATTTCTTCCATGCCTATTACATGTCAACCATTGTTCTCAGTTCTACCGATACAGTGGTAAATCAGGCAAGATCCTGCTTACACGGAACATACAGTTAGAATTCATTCATTTCCATGAGACAAAAAAAAAAAAAATCTGGCCCTAATAGGATTAAGCCAAAAAATGTAATTTATTAACTAAGATAACTGAAAAGTTCAGGGGTAATATTGGCTTCAAACATAGCTTTGTGTAAATGCCAAATGATGTTGCCAGGACCCAGTTTGTCTTCATCACATGGTCTATTGGCCATGGCCTATTCTGTATCTTGGCTTTATTTCCAGACAGTCTCTCTCTTCCTGATCACAAGATGTCTACAGAAGATCTAGATTGTATATCTTCCAGGCGTTAAGCCCAATAGGATTTCATTTTATTCACTCTGATTGAGTCATACTGGGTCCCTAGCCAGGGAACTGAGACATGCTGATTGGCCAGACCTGAGTCATATGTTCTGCACCTCAAAGGAGCCAAAACAACCAAAAGTAGATGGAAGGAAAGTGGATTAGGGGTGGTTCCCCAGAGTGATATTGGGGTGTGGTTATCAGAGACGAGTGAATGGATACTGGGCAGCAAAATGTATCCACCAGATCCAGAGGAGTGCGGATGTCCTGACTCACATACACACCCAGTCCAGGATCTCCAGGAGTTGACCAGGAGTTGGTGGTGCTACATTCAGTTGAGAAATATCTGAATCAATGATTCATAATGGCCAGTGAGTACATGAAAGCTCAAGTCCCAAGTCAGAAAGTTATTGAAAGAAAGTATGGGTGTTGCATATGCCAAAGGGCATTCTGACTGTCCTGACTGAGCTTGTCTGGAAATTTTGTTCCCCTTCATCACACTCTAAGATCTGGGTGAGGTTATATGTCCCTAAGATTCAGTTTTACAAAGGCTTGGGCTCCTCCAAGTTGCTTCAGAAGATTAGAGATTGGAAGGGAGGGAGTAGTAAGGCTGTAATGACATATTACCAGTTTTCTCGAGTCATTGCCAAGAATTACTCAAAGCTGGAGAATAACAGGGTAACAAGAAGAATATGACACATCTTTTCAGAAAATATATTTTGCTCAATAGGAAGTAATTTAAAACATTACTTATAAACATATATAATGGCATAGAATGCAACATTTACATTAATTTTATGACACAACCATAAACTTCAAAAAAAGTTTTCAAGCTTGCTGGGGATACTCAAACGAAAATCACTTGCACAGTGGAGAGAAAAAAAACCAACTCTTTTCCCCAGACAGAGATTAAGAAGCATGATCCTTATCTAAGAAGTTAATCCAGACTCTCCAAGCAGAAAATTCAGTGTATTGGCAAGGTCTTTTTAGTAGCCAGGGAAGCAGCCATTGAATATGGCTGAGTAATGCGCCTGTTTATTATCCCCAACAGGCCCACTGGGAAACCATTTGAAATCCAAAGTGAACAGAACTTCATTGTGAGTAAGTAGGCCTTGCAATTACAGAACTGTGAGGAAAGTATTAATCTCTTTCTTTCTGTTAGACAATCAGGAAAATAAATATGCACTTTCACAACCCACACTGGTGGGCAGGGCATAAAGAAGAACAACCTAGGGAAGTCTGCCAGGACAGTAACCAGGAAGAGTCTGACACTCTTGGTTGGATTTGAAGCAGTGGTACCAAAGCCCACTGCCTGACCAACTCTGGGAGACAGAGAGGCAAAGACCACCAGAGCCCATCCTCCCAGAGCCCCTGAGATACTATTTCTGGGCTAAGACTCTGGAAAAGTACTGCTGTCAGGAGAAAGGTGTGTCCTAGGGGATTAACAGTGCCCCTGATAGAGTTTTCCTAATCCCTCTAATGGCAGAGAGGTAAAGTTTAGAGGAAGGAGGCACATGGTACAGGGGTTGAGGGCCCGCACACAGAAACTGGGTGCATCAGAACAGAGTCCCCTATGGGAGGCTGGCCACCTTACCTGCTTGTCCTTAGACCACAGATAATGTCAGCATACAGTTTGCAATTCTTATCATAGGTTGTCATTCCCTTTGGTTTTCTCCATTCCTCCAATTAAATCTGATCCACTCAGACAGCTATGTGTGGAAGGCTATAAAGAGAAGCTCCCCAGAGCTACAAAGAGGGGTGTGAGGCCTGTATCACTGTAGTAGAAACAGTTTGAGAAGTGAGGTGGCTGCTTAGCTCACAATTCCCATGGTGATCTTGCCTTTCCTTCCTTTCTTTGAGGAAATTGCTTTAGTCTTAACATAGGGTCCACCTGTGAGCTTCATGGCACCAACTCAGGCCACACCAGTCAAAGGGAAGCTCTTGGCCCCAGCTAGGCTCTTCCAGCTGGCCCAGGATGCAGGCCAGTCAATCAGAACCCTTCCCAGTTTTGTCCTCTCAGAGGGAAAAGTTGGGAACATGTGTGCCTGTTACTACCAGTACCCATGATTCAAACCCTAAGGAAAACAATAATTTAGGAAAATGATGGCATGTAAAAAGAAAGAAGTGAAAGAACGCTGTTCTTTCTACCATTTACTTATATGACTCAGTATATTCTCCCTTTTCCTAAGCTGCTTGGTATTGGATAATTATCACTTGAAAATAAAGATCCTGTTCAATCAGTATCCTTCACACCACACGTGTACATGGGCAACACATGCACACACACACACATATGCACACACATGCGCATGCATGCAAACACACAGGCACACTGCAGTCAGTGGATTCCAGACTGAGACCAATGGTGAGGGAAGTGGGCACATAACTCTGAGAAGTCACATCAACACCTTGAGAGCAGATGGAAGACATCCATGCCTCTTTCCCAAAGGATATGGAGAGAGGGAACTTTTTAAAGGTGGGAAAATTCACAGCCTAGATTTGCAAGTCCTGGGGCCAGAGCTAGAACCCGAGCTTGAAGTCATCAGAAACAGATCTCACGCCCCACAAGTGAAAAGGAATTTTGAATGGTAATAAGAATAGGTGTATAGTAATAATTTCTCAAAAAGTGATAATAATCATGAAAACTATTTGCTGGATTAACTTTTACATCTAAGGCATCAGAGTAGATTTGGTGTGCCATAATATGCAATTATTATCTAAATATATTTTGACATTTCTGAGAAGTTGCTGGTAAGTATCAATTTTAAATATTAAAACTAAGATACAGAGAAGAATTCTCTTCCTGGATATGTCCCAGAAAATCAGAGCTCCTATTCTATTCCAGAAGAAAGGCAATGAAAGCAGCTTGATCTGGACTCAATTGGGTTGCTACCCCCCTTCCCCCACTATGATTCATACATTGAAGGTCTAGCCCCCAATGTTAAAGAGATGGTCTTTGGAGATGGGGCCTTTGGGAGGTAACTAAGGTTAAATGAGATCATGAGGGTGGAGCCTTCATGATGGGATTAATGCCCTTGTAAAAAAAGAAAAGAATTAACTCTTTCTTTCTCATTCTCTCTCTCTCTCTCTCTCTCCAACATGTGAGGACGCACCAAGAAAGCAGCCTTCTGCAAGCCAGGAAGAGAATTCTCACCAGGAGCCAAATCTTCTGGGCACTTTGATCTTGGATATCCAACTTCTGGAACTGCACGAACTGATTGTTTAAGCCAACCAGTCTATGATACTTTGTTATGGCAGTTCGGACAGACTAACTCAGAACCCAGGACCACAGATACTGCAACCTCCCAGGTTTTCTGGTTTCCAGTGTGGAGTTCCAGTCTTCTGTCACACTATCAGGTAAGGCACCAGACTTGCCCCCTCTTCTTCACTTCACTGGAAACAGAAAAGAGATAAGAATGGATTGTCCCTGAGGGTCTGGATGTGTAAACCATGAACCTGACATTCATTCTAGCCATCCACAGTGGCTTCCTACTAATAACAGTTCTTGACCTAAAGAATAAATTGAGCAATTAGATTTATTTTTAATATGAAACATTGCATAGTTAAGATTCATTTTCAGGAGAAGGAAAAAAAACTGTAAAATTAGAGTCACACCCTCCTGATTCAGAAAGTTCCTGGCCACTGGCCTATTCAGAAACTGTCAAAATAGTATCTTATATTCAAAAGTATGTTTTCATTCTATTGTAGAGAAGTAAAAGGTTGATTGTTTTAAAGCATAAGTTCTAAAAAATGAATAAGTCACTTTAGTCAAAAATCTTTTTTGTAAGGCCTGAAATAATTAAAATGGTAGGGATAGTGCAAGCTAATATTTTTGAGTCATTCTTCTGACCTTGTGTGCTCATTTTGAAGTGCAAAAATTATTTCCGAAAATGGGTTGTAAACACAAGCAATGAAGGGGTAACTAACCATGAAAGTAATTAATTAAAAGATTTCCCACTTAGTTGCATGTTTTCTACAGTAAAAACACTTTTAGAAAATTGCTAACATTAGAGACTCAGATGCACTATTAGTTAAATCTTAATTTAAGAAAATTACAACCACATACAGTTACCCTAAGAAGCTTGCATCCATGTGGCGGCCATCCCCACCTAGGAGAGCTAGTTTTCTGGAAGCCCCAGGATATGCCTTAACTTGGGGAAACATCAAGGCAAAACTAAGGTGGGAAGGGAGAAATTACAAGGAAACATGTGGATGTCATTGTAATAGCACTTTAAATGCACAAAATTCAAGCATAAAGACAACATAAGGAGTCAGTAAATTACCAGTGATATTTTTTATTGTGGCAAAAATATGTAACATAAGATCTCCCCTCCACAAATTTTTCAGTGTGCAGCACAGTATTGCTGACTATAGACAAAATGATATATAGTGGATCTCTAGAACTTTTTCACCTGCAGATTTGAAACTCTGAACTCACTGAACAGCAACTCCCCATTTCTCTCTTCTCCCCCTAGCCCCTGGAAACCACCTTTCTACTGTCTCTATGAATTTGACTACCCTAGGTACTTCACATAAGAGGAAGCATACAGTATTTGTCCTTTTGTGCCTGGCTTATATTACTTAACATAATGTCCTCAAAGTTCATCCATGTTTTAGCCTGTATCAGGATGTCTTTCTTTCTTAAGGCTGAATAATATTCCGTCATATGCATAGACTGCGTTTTCTTTATCCATTCATTTGCCAATGGACATTTAGGTTGTTTCCACCTCTTGGCTATTGTGAATAATGCTGCAATGAACATGGGAGTGAAAACATCTCTTCCAAATCCTGATTTAAATTGTTTTGGAGAAATATCCAGAAGCATAATTGCTGGATCATATGGTAGTTCTATTTTCAACTTACTGATATTTTATGTATATAAATCTGCAGTAATTATTTTCTAAGATTAAGGTCTATTTATCATGTTCTAATAGCTAGAAACCGTTCATGATTTTGCTTTTCCTGGTTTCAGTGAAATGCTTGTTTTTGTTTATTAAAGATAATGAGCATGTAAATTTTTTACATTTTTTGTCACTAATGTTATGGCATGAAATGTTTCATTCTTACTATGATTCTAGAGACATGGAACAACCTGTGTGTTTGAGAGACTTTGTGTAGCGCTTGAGCACATAGGTATTTCTTCACCCCTTTCCCACTGCCCAGAGTTACACAGCTTCAGTTGCCCAGTATCCTTTCAAGGCAAATCAGGAGCTGTCAGCAACTCTGATTAATGTCTCAGCTCCCTCCTTCCCACAGACAGGAGAATATGGTCCAAGTCCCATATTAGATTTTCCTCATCTTCCTTCCTTTCTCCCAAGTTTTAGTGGAAAAACCTCTCTTCCTGATCTGCCACTCAGTTTATATTCCTTTCTATTCCTAACCTCCCGATATTATCCTTTTCCAAAGCACACACATAAGAAACAAAGTTCTTGCAGTTGACAAAATGGTATGCAGAAGTAAACCCCTGCATAACGCAATGGAGATGGGGAAGGAATTACCACTCTCTTCTGAAACCATGTTTTATTTTAGATGAAATTTTTTTTTAACATTTATTTATTTTTGAGACAGAGAGAGACAGAGCATGAACAGGGGAGGGTCAGAGAGAGAGGGAGACACAGAATCTGAAACAGGCTCCAGGCTCTGAGCTGTCAGCACAGAGCCCGACGCGAGGCTCGAACTCACAGACCGCAAGATCATCTGAGCCGAAGTCAGCTGCTTAACCGACTGAGCCACCCAGGCAC
This sequence comes from Puma concolor, assembly GCF_028749965.1. Taxonomy (NCBI): domain Eukaryota; kingdom Metazoa; phylum Chordata; class Mammalia; order Carnivora; family Felidae; genus Puma; species Puma concolor. The sequence goes on from NC_141671.1 coordinate 21,270,995, forward strand.
CCCTGAAACCATGTTTTAAAGAGGTTACTTGAAATGTGAAAACAAGCAACAGCCATGGGTGTCCACAAGCAACTGCATAGGCTCCTCAATTATGTGTCAATTCTGTTTTAAAGATCTCAAGGCCCATCAATAACAGAAGTATAGAAATTGTAGCAGATTGTATTTTCCAAAGATGGCCACATCAGTATCTCACAGCCCACACCATTTACTTGAAATGGACTTTGACAATCTTCCCACAGAGATGTGGAGTCCATGTTCCCAGCCCATAAGTTTGGGTAAGTTCGTAAATCTGGTGAAAGGGATGTGTGACTTCAGAGACTAGGTTGTAAAAGATGATAAAGCTTTCCCCTTGGTTCTCTTGGGACACTTGCTTCTGGAGGACTGACTTACCATGTAGGTCATCTCTATACTCTGAAACCACCATGCTAGCCCAAACTAGCCTATACAGGGAGACCACATGGAGATCCCTGAGACTATTGAAGAGATATGTCCAGCTAACCCCAAGTATCCCATTTCCAGCCACTCTCTGACTGAAATGACATCAGAAGCTGGAACCAGAACCACCCAGCCAAACCTTCCTGAATTCCTGACCCACAGAATCATGAAAGATAAACCACTAAGTTTTGGGATGATTTGTTACACAGCAATAGAATTACTTACTTTTTCTCTTTTCTGTTTAATAATATTCTCTCACACAATCTTTCTTTTTTTTTAATTTTTTTAATGTTTATTTTTGAGAGACAGAGAGAGAGAAAGAAAGCACAAGTGGGGGGCAGAGAGAGAGGGAGACACAGAATCCAAAGCAGGCTCCAGGCTCTGAGCTGTCAGCACAGAGCCCAACACAGGGCTTGAACTTGTGGACCACAAGATCATGACCTAAGCCAAAGTTGGATGCTTAACAGACTGAGCCATCCCAGGTGCCACTCTTACACAATCTTTCTTAAAATTGAGTATGGAATTGACTTGATGTTTACCGAAATAATTTTTATTATAAATATAATTACATATGCAGTTAGGGGTTAATACAGCTGATCCTAGAGTCAGTCTGCTGGACTAGAATCCTTCTACCACTTATTAATCACATAACCTTGGACAACTTACTAAACTACATTTCAGCAGACCTCCGTTGTGTAACAGCCATGCAGTTTTTGTGGGACTCAGTCTTTCAACTCCATGGATAGACTTCCCTGGGTATATGGAGCCAACCACGATAATCTCATCCCTATTGACACAGTGATTACCTCAAGCCTAAACCAATCGGTGCCAGACATTCTCTTAGCTACAGAAATTGGTCTGAAGCAAAACAATTGCAGCAAGGCCAATAGAAGTTGTAGGAGTGACTCTTTCTCCTAGGTGTGAATAAGAAGACAAGTGGCCCTGGTAGAGGAAGCCGGCCATCTTGGGATCCTGACCAAAGCCAACCAGAAAATGAAGTTGACACATAGTAGAGGTTGAGCCAAAGTAATTACAGAGAAACTGAGCCAGACCCCTGGCCAAACTACCTGAAGCTCACTCTACCTCTGGACTTTTCAGTTCTATGATTTGAAAAATCTCTATTATTATTTTTAAAACTTTCAATTGAGCCTTACATTACTTAAGCTTTACCTCTCTGTGCCTCAATATCCTCATTTTTAAGATGGGGATAATACTGGTGCCTTCTTCTTTGATTCGTCGCAGGAAACAAAGGCAATAGTACATGTAAAGTTTTTAGATCAATGCCTGGCAGAAAGAAATGAGCTTAATAAAGTAAAATATATGCACATAAAGCTAGAGTTAAAGTGATAGGTATGGTTCTCATGCAACTATAACTTAAAAGCAAATTTATAAATTAAATTCAAACAAGCAGAGACACCTTGATGTCTCAGCCGGTTAAGCATCCCGACTCTTGATTTCAGTTCAGGTTATGATCTCATGGTTTGTGAGTTCAAGCCCTGCATTGGGCTCTGTGCTGACACATGGAGGCTGCTGGGATTTTCCCTTTCCCTCTCTCTCTCTGCTCCTTCCCTGCTCGTGCACTCTCTCTATCTCTCTCAAAATTAATAAAAACATTTTTAAAAATTTAAATTCAAGCAAGCAGGGGACTGAACGTATTAATGCAGTCATTCAGGCGATTCACAATATGCTAATATTCATTGTTTTATAAAGTCATAGAAATTAAGACAGAAATTAAAATATTAAATCCTCACCAAGAACTCATAAGTCCCCTAAAACACATACAAAACCCTAGTAGAAACCAAAATGTCAATTTGTTACCCATCCAGGACATTCCTACTGAATGAAGAAGTGTAACAAATGTGTTTGGAGATCTTTTCTAGGGAAATTAAGCCAGTTGAATTTTCTGCTTTATATCCAGAAATCCTTGAAATCAAAATATCATCATTCCATACAGAAAAGTCTCAAAAAAATGAACTTCAAACAACTTGACTGAGAGATAATTTAGTTTCACACTCCATTGCCTAATTAGTTTCACACTCCATTTCCTAACAATGGAAAAGGTATTAAAATCCTAAAATACAGTTCATTATATTAATCAATTTAACACCATTGTCCTAATGGAGAGCTATTGCCTCAACAGTAATGCCAGTCCTTCAGATTTTTTCACACAGTGTCATAATTAGCCATGGCATTCAGAGGACCACCTGACAAGAACAGCACAGCAAAGGGCAGCTTAAGTTCAATTACATGTCCATGGTTCTAGAGCCAGGAGTCAGTTATTCACGCTGAGTAAATAATATTGATTTTGTTTATTTTATCGTCTGTGCGATATACACTGAGGCTTGAGCAGCTGGTAAATTTTGTAACTTGTTGAGATATTTTTTACTCTTATCTACAAAGCTGCATTCCACGGAGTTCTTTTCTTTCCTTCAACTATAGCTGTACTTGTTATGAGAATTCTCATGGTGAAAATTTCCAGTTAAAGACAATTGTGATATAGAGTGGGTCTACATTTGGCAGAAGACCAACCTCAACCATCGCTCTGTTGTCAATATAGTAAAGGGAAAGGAGTCATTTTGATCGAAGCACATTTTTGACAGATCAGAAATGCTGACCTGGGGTACAAGTGAGATACTGTTTTGATAGCAGATTCTGGCTTGAGCCTGAGCTACGTGATGAGGCAGATTCTGACTTGCATGGTATGATGGGCTGTAGAGCCTGGTCATTGGAAGTCTGTTTGAAAGGGCGCTGACTCGTAGCAAAAAGCACAGAGTCTTGGGCAGACATGTAACCTTGGGCTTAAGTTGAATCTGGGTCTCTGAGGCGTATCTGTGAATCTTTTCTGGGGACAGGGGAAATGTTTATTTATTTTTTTTTTAATTTTTTTTTCAACGTTTATTTATTTTTGGGACAGAGAGAAACAGAGCATGAATGGGGGAGGGGGCAGAGAGAGAGGGAGACACAGAATCGGAAACAGGCTCCAGGCTCTGAGCCATCAGCCCAGCGCCTGACGCGGGGCTCGAACTCACGGACCGCAAGATCGTGACCTGGCTGAAGTCACCCAGGCGCCCCTTTTTTTTTTTTTTTTTTTAATTTTTTTTTTCAACGTTTATTTATTTTTGGGACAGAGAGAAACAGAGCATGAATGGGGGAGGGGGCAGAGAGAGAGGGAGACACAGAATCGGAAACAGGCAGGGGAAATGTTTAAAGGAATCCCTCTTTATGGGTTTGTTTTCTTACAGTCCACCTCCTAGGAGTGGGCCCCATCGAGGTACACCCAGGATGGTGTCTGACTCCTGTATTTCCTGGGTGGCCACTATGCCTGCCCTGGTTATTTCTTACCATATAAACAAACTATCCAAACTGCAATGGCTTAAAACCACAATTATCACTCACAATTTTGTGGGTCAGGAATCTGGGCAGGATTCAGTTGGGCAATTCTTTCTCCTCCTTGTGCTATTGCCTGGGATCCCTAGATGCTGTTCAGTCTGGATCTGGAGGGTCTAAGAAGGCTTCGCTGGCATGCTTGGTGTCTTGATAGAAACGTCTGGAATATTGGGCTTAGCAGGATCCCTCTCCTTCTCCAGAGAGTCCCAGGGCCTTTCCACATGGTGTTTCCCACAGAGTAGTTAGTTGGATATGTTACCTGGCAGCTCAGCACTCCAGGAGACCAGAGTGGAAGCTGCCATCCTCCCAAAGCTGGGCCTGGAACTGCCATAGCTTTGCTCCTACTATATTCGGTTGCTGGGGCAGTCACAGACCAGCCCAGAATCAAAAGTGGGGTGGGGTATACTCTAAGTCTCACTGGGAGAAATCCTAAAGGAATGACAGCCATCCCAATATCCTCCCTCTACTGAACAAGCACAGCCCTAGAACCTGGATGATGATTGAGGCAGCAGAAAATCCTAGCTCAAGGTCACCATTAATGGAATGAAACATGGACTGAGATCTTGTTATGAGGAGCCAGGGTGCAGCCAGAGCCCATGTTTTAGAATTCATGTTCTCCTTCTTTGTACCTCACTGGGATGCACTAAATGATAAGCCAGATTCTTATCTCCATGCTGTTTCCATCATTCTCCACTGCTCATCTGAATTTTCTGAATGAAACAGATCATGAGGCTCTCCTGGAATCCTTCACTTCCTTAAGGCTTAACCAGTAGACCAGGTCTCCAATGTCTTCTAAAAAGCTTCACAAATATTCAAACAAGGTTTAATGAGGTATCTTCAGAAAAGCAGATTTTTTTTTACTTCACCAAGAAAAAAAGAGAGAGAAGAAGGAACTTGATGTTTGAAGAAATATATAAATATTTGGTCAGCTTCTGCAGAGCATTTCAAAGAAACAATGTTATGTCTGAATCAGAATCTGAACATAAAAGTTCAAAAGATAACATGATAATGCTTGCTTGGCAACCCCATCTTCCTGATGGAAATGCAAACAGACAAAGTCAAAGCTTTTTATTCAAAATGGATTGTAAACACTGGGCCCTACCAACATGCTAATTTGCAGATTATTTTATTACTGTGTACTTTTTGAGACTAAATTGGAACCATCTGTCTTCTTGAGAATTAACTGGAAAAAGATTACAACTGAGCACAAGATGGCAAAGTTCACTTCACTTGCCTCTTGCTGAAGATGGGCCCATCTATCTGCTGGATGTTGGAATCATTTTTAATGTGTGTGTACCCCATTATTTCCTAAAGTATAAAGTATAATTAAGAACATACCATAGTGTGTGATGCACCCAGACTCATCTATATGAAACATAAGTTAATTCTTTTCGTCCCTTTTTTTTTTTAGTATTCATTTTTCCAAAAGGCATCTGGAACCAGGTAGCCCCAGGCCTTACTGATTTATGCATTCAAACTAATCATGTTCTGTTGACTCATATCTAGACACTCTGATTCTTCATCTATTTGATTTTCACTGCCTTGAATCACAGGAAAGCCTGTCTTTTCCCAGGATGCCCTTCTCCAATAGTCTCCAAAGTCCCCATGGAAATTATCCATGAAACCAGATTGTTCCCTAGGCTTTCTTTCTATCTGTCCGAAGGGAGTTATTTATAGTCAGACTGTCACCTGCAGCTCTATAGACCTTCTGTTCCAGGGTCCAAAGCCCTCTCCATCCTTCTGCCCCATGGACTCTTCTCTGCTTCCCTCATGTTGCCTCCCCAACCCCACTACTACTGATCTTGGAATCCCTTCACCTCCTACTTCCCACAAGTCTTCCACATCCTCATCCTCCAGACATCTCCTCCTCTGACCAATGGGAAATATTTCCTGATCCTCATAACCAGGTCTTGTAGACGGACTTCCCACACCTGAGTTGTTGAGCTCCTAAGCTGGATTTGGTTATCTTCTTTATAAGGAAGCCCTCTTCTTCCTAGCATGCACAGTACTAGAAGTTGGGGTGAGGGCTGCTTAAAGGGGAGCATTGAGGACTGGTCAAGAACAGCTTCAGCCTATACCTGGAACCATTGGTAGTTAGGTCAACCTAGCTGTGCTATTCAACCTGTCCACTCTTCCAGTCTTCTTTCTCATCCATTGTTGGTTGTTGTTATTGTTTTTCTCAGCAGCCAAGATGTCTTTCCTAGAAATATGGCTTCCTTTAGGGACTCCCCAGTCAAGAACGGTCTTTAGACTCTAGTAAAAAGACCCTTACCCTGAGCTCCATGTTTTAGAGGGCTCTGCTTCAGCTTCCTAGACATGTTCCACCTCTGACAGTGAGGAGTCTATAAGACCGAGGGATCATGCTCACTCAGAGACCATGGTCTTCCATGCTCCAGGTACCCAGAATCCTGGAATCCCTGCCCAAGTGTCCCCGTGATATCCTAGAGTTTGCAAACCCTCTTATCTGGGGCCTGTTCTCCCAAGGCCAGGCTGTGCCTCCAGTACATGCAAGGCTGGACCTGGAGGTGGACAAGGGACAACGATTTGGGGGATACTGTGGACCAAGCTTCAAAATGTGGTCTAGTCTAGGGTGTCTGCATATCTGCATTTGAGTCTTCTTGCAGTGACAGATGGAGCTACATGTGTAAACAGAAGATGGGCAGATCCTAGGCCACATTGGCTCTCCCGCACTGTGATGTTTAGAAATGGAAGTCCAAAAAAGTCTAAGAATTCTGAATTTGATCTTTGCCACCCAGGTTATTATGAAAGTACATTTGTCAAAGTTGAAGGATATATTGTATTTAATATTTTATTAAGCTAGTTTATAACTTTGAAATATGTGAACATACAATTGTGGGCCTTCATTTAGTTTCTTGCCTTGGTCCTGGTCCGTGTCCCTTGAACATGCTGAATTTGAACTGCTGAATCACCACAAATCAAGGGATGCAGTTGAGCATCTAAGTGTAATGGAATACACTTAACAGCTAAGATGATACCCAAAATTCTGTGGTTGAGGGAATGTGCTCGAGAGCACCAACAGACCTCTAGGGGGCAGTGTTGCCTAACCCTCAACTTGCCCAGTTAAGGGACAAGTTTTGGTATATCCAGAAAACTTAAAAATGGAGATTGATCCACCAGCTCTTCCCAGATTTTTCAAACCTCAGCCAGGTGAAACCTTGGCTGTTTCTGACACTGTTTTACAAGATGAAGTTCAGTTTCTCAGCCTTTCTAAGGGCAGATCTGAGCATCACTTCTCCTTTTCAAGAAACAATCACCCTCTCACCTTCCTCCCCACCTGGGAGCATAGGGACCAGGCTGCATAGGGACACAATGGACACCGGAAGTGAAAAATTTGTTGAGCAATGACTTTCATTCACCCTTTAGTCAGACAGACTCCATGGTCTTGGGGCTCTGAGTTTCCCCCAGGGTCTACCCTAGGTATCATAAGTGCTAGTTCCTCTAGGTAAAGTGCCAGAAGACCTATATGTGAAGGACTCACCCTTCACCTCCTGTGTAGACTGAGCTACAGGGTGACCTAGGTGCCGGCTGCAGAGATGAAGCACAGAAATCGACTGCAGGTACTATATCAGGGCTTTGTAATCAGGGGATCCTGTTCCTCCTCCAAAAGGTGTCTCAAAAACTTTGCCAGGCAAGTTACACCCACTGGCCTCAGTTAATACCCCCAAGAGCATGGGGTCAAGTGGGAGGGAAGAACCATTGGCTGAGCATCAACTCCATGCCAGACCAATTTAGACTTTATTTAGATACTTTCTTTAGTCCTCACAGCCACCAAATGGCTGATATCTAAGAATTTGTGCTTCCCACTTTACAGATAGGGACCAAGGTCCAGAGAAATTGTAACCAGATGTTAAAACACAAGATTTACCTGAAGCACGAGACAACAGAAAGGTGAGAGACAACAGTACAAATTTTTCAAAACTGATTCATGACTCTTGGGTCCCTAAACCACATGAAGAGAAGGGAGTGGGGGCATTGAAAAAGAGAGTTCTCCGGGTGCTGTGTGTCCTCCCCTCCCCCTTGGGGGTAGTGGCTAGGGATGCTTTTCCCTCACCTCAAGCCTATGAAAAAGGGCTTTAGCACTACCACCTAGAAAACATAATGTGTGTCCCCTGTAGTTTGGGGGTGCCCAGAAGACTGGTATCTAACCCGTGCCTGATAAGTCTGAAGGGGGCAGGATTGATTGGTTCCTGAACTGTGGGCAGAGGCTGCTGTCACACTGGGTTTGGCCCAACTAACCTAAATATGTCATAGTAAAGAATGGGCGATGAGAAAAAGATAAGGAGGGGATGTCTTAGATCCTGCCCTAAAAGAGTTTCCCTACAGGGGCACGGGAACCTTAATAGTAAGAGTCCAGAGAGGAACATCCAGACGCCTAAGGACTGTGAAGGGGTCACAGGGAACCAGAAATTACAGAGATGTTTAAAAAAGGTGGGGGGCTGGGTGGCTCAGTCAGTTAAGCAGCCAGCTTCGGCTCAGGTCATGATCTTGCGGTTCATGAGTTCAAGCCTCATGTCCAGCTCTGTGCTGACAGCTCAGAGCCTGGAGCCTGCTTCCGATTCCGTGTCTCCCTCTCTCTCTGCCCCTAACCCGCTCACATTCTGTCTCTGTCTCTCTCAAAAATAAATAAACATTTAAAAAAATAAATTAATTAAAAATAAATAAAAAATCAACCTGCTTCTGATTACCCCTCAAAATGATAACAGTGATTTTTCCCAAGATATAGGACTATAGATTATTTTAATTTGTATACATTTATTCACTTAATTTTAGCACTTTCTATGTGCAAGGCACCCTTTATTTCACTTTGTTTTTTTTTTTTAATTTTTTAAACATGTATTCATTTTTGAGACACAGAAACAGAATGTGAGCAGGGGAGGGGCAAAGAGCAAGGGAGACAGAATCCGAAGCAGGCTCCAGGCGCTGAGCTGTCAGCACAGAACCCAACACGGGGCTCAAACTCATGAACCGTAAGATCATGACCTGAGCCAAAGCCGTACGCTTAACTGACCGAGCCACCCAGGTGCCCCATATTTCATTTTGTTTTTTAGTGAATTTTTTAGAAGGTTAATTTTAGTGCTGCAGGAAAAGAAGTCCATGCAAGTGAAAGCCGTCCATGCCTGTTCCCTTGGCAAGCAATATGGGAGGCAAGAATGTGAGTGTCAGGAGTGAGCATTTGGCATAAACCAGCTCTCCGCGGGTCTCATCCAGAAAACACAGCTGCATAAGGATGATGTGCAAAAGCAAGGCCTACTGGAAACATCCCTGAGTGTTAACACATGTTACATAAAATACAAAACTTGAACTTCAGACTATTGACCCAAGAATGAAGAGTTTACCAGAGCAGTATCTAACCACACAAAAGAGCAATGTTTGCATCCTAAGGCCGTTTTCCCTCTGCAGCACATTGTACATATTGTCATATCAGCCACGCAACTTAAAGACCTACAGACCCCCTCCTCCCCAAATATAAAAGTACATATAGTCGTTCTCCCACAGTTACCATTTTACCAGACACAGGTTCAAATATTAAAAAACAATCTCAGGGGTGCCTGGGTGGCTCAGTCAGTTAAGCATCCGACTCTTGATCTCTGCTCAGGTCATGAGCTCATGTGGTTCGTGGGTTTGTGCCCTGACAGCATGGAGCCTGCTTGGGATTCTCTCTCTTCCTCTTTCTGCCCCTCTCTCTTGCACACGCACACGCTCTCTTTCTCTCTCTCAAAATAAACAAAATAAACTTTAAAAAATGATCTCAGGCATTTATGCTTGTGTCTCTAGCCCTCTGTGCAGATTGCTCTTCATATTCTCTCTCTCTCTCTCCCTCTCTCTCTGTCACACACACACACACACACAGTCTCTTCTCTTCCCATTCCTCATCCCTGCCCCCTTTCCCTACCTTCCACAGGTCAGGGTATTAAATGCTTTCTGTTTCTTAAATGCATTACACTCTCTTCAGCTTCTACACATTCTCCCACCACCCTTTATCACCATGAAACCGCCCTTCAGCTCCAAGTCTGAGTTGGGTACAAGCCCACACATGGTCTATTTCTACACCTTAATTGTCTACCTTTGGTGTATCCTCTAAACTATAAGTTCCATGAAAGCAAGGAATTTTCTTCCCAGAATGTCCTTAACAAATAATGAGTGCTCTCTGTGCCAGGCTCACTTCTGAGTAGGACAGCACCTAGCTGCTTGTCTGGAATACCATGGGTACCTCCCCCAAATTGGCTGACTGGACGGGTAGACAGATGGACAGGAATGTGTCAGGAACACGTTCAGCTGCAGCAAAAATAAAACCTAAACAATGTTTAAATAATTGAGGAACTTATTTCACTCACACAGCAAGAAGGCACAGGTAGGCTGTTCAACGACAGCAGTGTCCCAAAAGTTATCAGGGGATTCCATCTTCCTATTGTCTACCTTTATGATCAAAAAAAAAAAAAAAAAAAAAGTGTGTCCATGTCCTGACCCTTGGTACCTATGAATGTGATCTTATCTGGAAATAGGGTCATGTAGATGTGATCAACTTAAGACAAGGTCATGCTGGAATAGGGTGGGCCCTAAATCCTACACGACTGGTTCCCTTACAAGAAAAGAAGAGACACAGAGAGAAGGCCATGTGACAACACAGGCAGAGGTTGGAGTGATGCTTCTATAAGCCAAGGAAGTGTCAAGAATCGCCAGCAAAACCAGAAGACAAAAAAGAGGCAAGGAAGGATCCTCCCCTAGAGCCTTTCGAGGGAGCATGGCCCTGCTGACACCTTGATTTTGAACTTCGAGACCCCAGAACTGTGAGAGATTACATTTCTGTTGTTTTTCAGCCACCTGGTTTGCGGTACTTTGTTATGACCACCTTAGGCAACCAATGAGATATGACTTTCATCTTCCTCTTCACAGGACAGCAGCTACTGCTAGACATCTGTGGTCTGGTCAGGAAAAGTGGGGGAAAGAGCAAAAGTCTGATGGGTCATCCCGCAGTCTAGACTGCACCCTCAGGGAGCTTTCCTGGAAGTCCAGTCAGTGATGCCAACGAATATCTCACGAAAGAGGGCTGGGTCACAAAGTCACCCTGCAGCTGCAAGGAAGTCTGGGCAAGTGGATGCTCTTAGTTTTCAGATTCGACAGTTGAGGGAGGCAAGTGGGACTGTAAATGATGCTGGACTTGCCAGTTCATAGTAGCTAGCAAGTCATTGCCCTGTTCGGGTCACTAATGTTACCACACCACCCGTGTCTGTCCCCTCCCCAGTATATCCTTACTTGATAACAAATAAATCCTGCATTCATGAGAACAGTCACTGTGGCATGGCTGACCGGTTAGAACATTACAATTAGGAATAGGCCTCTCAAACTGAGGGTTGAGGGGGTGGGAGGGAGAGGAGGGTGGGTGATGGGCATTGAGGAGGGCACCTTTTGGGATGAGCACTGGGTGTTGTATGGAAACCAATTTGACAATAAACTTCATATATTGAAAAAAAATAAAATAAATTCAAATGAAAAAGAAAAGGAATAGGCCTCTCATAGATGGTAACAGGTGAGAAATATCCCTCTTTGCTCTCTCATCCCCATGACCAGGGCTGGGGTGAGTCCAGGGAAAGATCACCACTTGAGGAAGATGGCTGTCAGCCCACAGCTCCTGCTTCCTGGGCCTCTTCCGTCAGCCACTAAAGTCTCTCTGCCTGCGAGCTGCTATTCACCACCACCCTCTCCGGTAAAACTTGTAAACGATCACTGAGCCTCAAACTAGGCTATTCATAGACCAGGTCAGAAGTACCCACCACCCCTTAGTGTTTGGCTTTGACATTCTGATTTTTTTTTTTAATGTTTATTTTTGAGACAGAGAGAGAGCATGAACGGGGGAGGGTCAGAGAGAGAGGGAGACACAGAATTGGAAGCAGGCTCCAGGCTCTGAGCTGTCAGCACAGAGCCCGACGCGGGGCTCAAACTCACGGACCGTGAGATCCGAATGACCTGAGCCGAAGTCGGACGCTCAACCGACTGAGCCACCCAGGCACCCCTGGCTTTGACGTTTTGAAATTATACATGTAATAAATATATTCTCCTAAAAAAATCAACAGGTCAAAGATTTATAGATTAGAAATGAAAAGTCTCCTTTTTTCAGCACCACCCCCCCAACACCTGCCCCCAGTCACATGTCCCTTAGCAGATGCAACCACTAATAACAGTCAGTGTGTTTCTTCCAGTTTGCTGTCATCCATGCATTTACACACACACACACACACACACACACACACACACACACCAAGTACAGTTTGCACACTTCCTAAATGGGATTACACTGCCACCCATTTGTTCCGTTTTACAATAGGTCTTGGTATTGCTTGTAAGGGTTTGCTGTGATTTATCAACCACGCCCACACCGGACTTAGGTGAAACAGCAAATGATGGAGAAGCTCAGACTCCTGCCTGACTGCCTGGGGTCTCATCCCATCGCAGCCCTGCCTCCTGCTGGCTCCAGGCCAGGAAGAGACTGCTTCTTCACCGTTTTGTGTCTCAGGTCCTTCATCTGTACAATGAGGATAATAAAAGCACTTACAGGGTTGTCACGGGGGAGTAAGCGAGTTCATTTATGTAAAGTGCTTAGGCAAGTACTGACCCAGAGAAGGCTTTCTGTAGGTATGAGCTGTTACTCATCATAATGGCAGTATTTCCAATTTTCCTAGAGTAATATTTTAGCAAACAACTTACAGACAGCTCTGTGTGAGCATGTGTGCGTATTTCTACGGGACAGATTTCCATTCCTAGGAGTGGAATTGCTATATTCAGAGACCTCCACATTTTAATTTTGCTAGACCATACTAAGCTGCGTCTCCGAAAGAGTATATTTATTTGCACCTGCACCAGCACTGGATATTAACTCCAGTCTTTGGCAATCTCTGGGAGGAAATGGTGTTTTGATGTTTTATTTTGCATTTCCCAGATTACCATTAAGTGTCAGTATCCTTAGCCACTTTCCGTCCCTGTTCCCCTTTTTCTTCTGTGAATCCACCTGCCACATATTTTACCAATTTGCCACTGGGTGACTTTCCTTTTTCTTATTGATTTAAACGTGCTTCCCATATATCGTGGCTATCAACCAGCGATTATATACGCTAGTCAGATTTTCATCCAGTGAGGTGTGTGTGCCTATTATTAGTCTGACACGCATCATTATCAAATTTTTAGTGCTCAATTCCCACCGTCTTTTCCTGTGGCATTGCTTAGGGAGGCTTTTCCTACCCCAGCATATGGAAAACAGTCCTCATTATCCAAGGAAGCAATGAAAAAAAAAAAGAAGTTTGGGCTGAAATTTTATCTGGAAAAAGTAAGTTAAACAAGTGTTTTTTAATATTATATCTAACCACATTTCCATTATAATGCGACCCATAAACTACTTTTCAAAATGTGCAAGACATAAATCGGGCTTTTACGGAGGGGGATCATTCTTCTGATTGAAATCTGTGATTGCATAACATAGCCTCCCTCGTTTTTTTACAGCACAGTCGTTTTTACAAAAATATCTGCAGACAACATCAAGTCTCCCGAGGGAGTCTCTCAATCCTTTGATGTTTAAATCATCCCCTTGTGACGGCTCTGTCCTGATTTGCTTATGAACTTTCCCTTCTTCATGCCTTAACTGGGCTCTCTCCTGTTGCGAGAACTTCACCTGCTGATGGCTCCACAGGAGGTCTAAGGAAGGATCCATCATCATTTTCATCAGCTGCGTGAAAAGCCCTACCTCTTGCCAGGTTTGCGTTGTCACTGTGCAGTCCATTCGTTCTGGCACGATTTCGCCGAGTGTTTACAACACCAGGCTCTAATCAGAGATATTTGGTATCTGAGACACATGTTTGAGCCCAGGAAGATTTTACATGTGGCCAATCCATTACTTAATATTTTCGTGATGTGTCTATTTTTTGCTTTTTGTGTAACTCCATCACTTCAGAAACTCAGATAATGAGGACTGGAATAATGAGGACTCCTTGAGCCCGCCATTCCATTTAAGTGACCCAATACCAAGGGGGTGTACTGAGCGCTATTCTAGGCCCAACAAATAAGGATCTGTAGCAGTCAGGGTTGTCTGGAGAAACAGAATAAATGTAGATAGGGAGATGGATAAATAGAAATAGATATTTACCATGGGGAATCAGCGCATGTGATTAGGAGGGCTGTGAAGTCCTATGATCTCCTGCCTGCAAACTGGAGAACCAGAAAAATCTAATTCCAAAGTCCTAAGAACCAGGAAAGCCAGTGGTGTAAGCGCCAGTCCAGGGGAAGAAAAGGATGGATGCCCCAACTCCAACATTCAGGCAGAAAGACGGAATCCGCCCCTCCTCCACCTTTCTCCTCTGGTTCAAGCCTTCACAGATTGGACGAGCACCCCCCACACCAGGGGAGGGTGGTTGGCTTTACTCAGGCCACTGACTCCAGTGGTAATCTCCTCCAGAAACACCCTCACAGTCATACCCAGAAATAGTAACCAGATACCTGAGCACCCTCTGGCCAGGCAAGTTGACACGTGTAGTGAACCATCACAGCACCTCTGACAGGTGTACTGCCTTCACCTGAAGCATATATTTCCTCTTCTGTTGAAGGAACAGTACACACTGAAGAACCCTCTTCCCCAACCCCGCCCTACATCCCCCTTATGCTCACCCACATACACCAACACCACCAGCCTTCTTCCTCCTAATACTTCCTATGAAAAGCCTGAAACCAAAAACATCAGGGAAAAATCAAACTTAATACTCGTGAGAAAGTAAAATCCTGGTCAGGGCAAGAGGAAAGTTCAGAAGTGCGTTACACAATGAACAGATGGGCCTCATTCCCCCACCTGACAAACAAGCAGATGGGGGTCACGCTGGAAAGAAAACAAACCCCCACCTTGTTCCAGCTCTAGCATTCAATGGGTCAACATCTGACTGTCCTGAGCCAGGCACTGACTTAGGTCAGACTCACTTCCCATATACACTGCGTTCCACAACTGTGTCTGAGGCTTTGATGATGTTGAAATCCAAAGACAATGAGCTCCCCACCTCCAGCCTCCATGTTGTGCACTCTCTCTGCCACCCAGACCTCTGGTCGGGGAAAGGAGAACATTCCCCAGTTTTGACACCTGAGCCTATGGGAGGGAGTGTTATTCTGTGTCAACTTGGCTGGGCCACTGTGCCCAGATATTTGGTCAAACATTATTCTGGATGTTTCTGTGAGGGTGTTTTTGGATGAAATTAACATTTAGATTAGGAGACCATGAGTAAAGCATATTATCTGCCATAATGTGGGTGGACCTCATCTAATTAGTGGAAGGCCTGACTAGGGGAAAAAAAAAAAAAAAAAGGCTGACCTTCCCAAGCAAGAAGAAATTCTGTCAGCAAATGGCCTCTAGACTTGAATTGCAACATTGGCTCTTTCCTGGGTCTCCAGGCTGCCAGCTTACCCTACAGATCTTGGACTTACCAGCCTCCATAATAGGGAGCCAACTCCTTAAAATAAATCTCTCTCTATATATATATACATATCCTATTGGCTCTATTTCTCTGCAGAACATTGACTGATCCTGTGAGGAAGTCAGGCCAGGCCTTCCTGTCATTTCATACAGGGCTAGTTTGAGGAAGGATCTCAGGTTCACTCAACAAAGCTATAAATGACAGGAGCCTAGGATATTGTTTTTTCCAAAGATACCTGAATTTCAAAAGGGAACAAATGTCACTGGTTTTTCTAGTGGGTTTCTTTTTCTTCTTTATACTTTCGTGATTCTTTCCTATATTCTTCAATTAGGTATTATTTTCGCATTTGCAAAACGAAATTTAAATATAAATTTACTGTGTTTTGGGGGCACCTGGGTGTTTCTGTCGGTTAAGGGTCCGACCTCAGCTCAGGTCATGATGTCACCATTCGTGAGTTTGAGTCCCACATCGGGCTCTGTGCTGTCCGTGCAGAGCCTGATTCAGATCCTCTGTCTCTCTCTCTCTCTCTGCCCTTTCACCTCTCTCACTCTTTCTCTTTCTCAAAATAAACATTAACGAACAAAATAAATTTACCGTGCTTCGCCACCTCTACCTTCCATAAATCATTGCTATTTTCCCCTTGTGTCTGACACTGAGTTGACCAGCATCCTAAAGCTGGAGTTCAACCTCTTTGTTTTCACAGATTCATTTACTCATTGGTTGATTGACTCAACACATTTTCATCTGGCACCTCTGTGCTGAGGTGTTCCAGGAGTCATAACAGGTGCTAGTCTGCCTGAGTTCGTATCCCAGTTCAGCCCATTACTAGTCCTGCGAGCTCAGTCTAGTTACTTAATCTCTCTGTGCCTTGGTGTTTGTTGGTTTCAGTCAAAAAGGACAAACAGTAGATGAAACAAGTTGGCAATTGAAGCATTTAGGGCAAGGCTCGGTCATTGTACAAGCTCTCACTTCATATTCAGCTAGTATCATTCCAGATGCTGCTAAGGGAATAGCTTTGGTTGGGGGAGGCGGGAAGTAAAAGAAGTTTCTGTGTGTTGGTTTCCATTTTCGGAGTGAAGGGGGAAGTGGTCAAGCTGTCATTTTGAGGAATGCAAACAACACAAGAAGAGGGAAGTGAAGGGGATTGGAAGGTAGTGATAGGGGTCCATACACGGGTAACAGCACCAGGCTGGACCTTGTGGTGTCCTCCAGGGCACAGGGGTGGGAACAGAGAGAAAGATGTGGATTATTCCAAGCTGAGTTTCACCTTAGTGTGGTGGAAGGCCACCAGAAGCAGGGATGTGGGCTAGGGAGTGGGCAGGGGGACAGAGAGAAGCAGGCACAGGAGTGTTGCGCCCTGCTTGTTTCTGTAGAGGACACCAGACTCTTACAGAACCAGAGTGAGCCCCACCCCACCACTTGGCACACAAGGAAGGCTGTATGCCTTTTATTTTTTGAATTGAATTCAGCTCAGGCTGCAACATGCCAGCTTAGCAGGAAGTTCAACACCTTCCACTTGTGGCTTCCCGCCAACGTCTTAGCATTGTCCAAAACCCCCCACATACTTAGTAGTGTCTCCAAAGCCAGTCCCCTCTGGTTTTGGTCGCACAAAGCAAAACTGAGACCAATGCCCTTGGGGCTGAAGGAAACCACAGCCACCCCCAGAACCCAGCTGCTCCAGATCTAGCTGCCTGGCCAGGCAGTGAGGATCACAAGAGCTACAGTTAAGTACTCATCTTGTCTGGTTCAAAGAAATCATTGGTGCTACTGTGGGTTTCAAGACACAGCGTTTCTTCAAGGCAGCAACATCGCACTTTCCAGGGGTATTTCCATGCAGGAAGCTACACACCCAAACCAGCTCTGGTTCCCAAGGTCCCCCCGCTACAGGCATGCACCCCATACCAGGCAGATAGGTGCCCCCGCCCAACACTACTTCAGAACAATCTTTCCCTCTGTGATGAGGGAAAGCCATCTTTTTGAGCCCAGGTCACCAGCAGCCTGAGAAAGATCATGGAGGTCCCTTTTCTCTGTAGAACTGCCTCAGCCTGAGACCATCTCAGAATCTATAAGGGTCCAAATAGCATCCAGCCTCAAAGAGAATAGGTTGGGGTTTCCATTTCTCTCCTCACAGGAAGGTTCTTTCCTTTCTACACTTTGGTGACCAGAGGGATGAGGACCCTCAATCAAGCCATCAAAAGGGCCCCCAACTCCCACAGGGCAGGCCTGGCTGCACATTTACATAAATAGAGAGTTCACTCAACCCTTCCTGGACCAGAGAAAAATCTGACTTGCTGTCTCTACCTCAATAGAGAAACAACTAGTGTGGTGCCTGGGTGGCTCAGTCGGTCAAGCATCCAACTTCAGCTCAGGTCATGATCTCACAGTTTGTGGGTTCGAGCCCCACATCGGGCTCTGTGCTGACACCTCAGAGCCTGGAGCCTGTTTCAGATTCTGTGTCTCCCTCTCTCTCTGCCCCTTTCCTGCTTGCTCTCTCTCTCTCTCTCTCTCTCTCGAAATAAATAAACATTAAAAAAAGAGTTAGGGGCGCCTGGGTGGCGCAGTCGGTTAAGCGTCCGACTTCAGCCAGGTCACGATCTCGCGGTCTGTGAGTTCGAGCCCCGCGTCGGGCTCTGGGCTGATGGCTCAGAGCCTGGAGCCTGTTTCCGATTCTGTGTCTCCCTCTCTCTCTGACCCTCCCCCGTTCATGCTCTGTCTCTCTCTGTCCCAAAAATAAATAAACGTTGAAAAAAAAAAAAATTTAAAAAAAAAAAAAAAGAGTTAATGGGGGTGCTTGGGTGGCTCAGTTGGTTAAGCGTCTGACTTCAGCTCAGGTCATGATCTCACGTTTGTGGGTTCAAGCCCCGTGTCAGGCTCTGCGTTGATAGCTCAGAGCCTGGAGCCTGCCTTGGATTCTGTCTCCCTCTCTGCCTCTTCCCCACTCATGCTCTGTTTCTTTCTCTCTCTCTCCCCAAAATAAATAAATGTTAAAAAATATTTAAAAAAAAAAAAAAAGAACTAGCAATAGCAGCTTTTCTCCATGTAAAAAAAAAAACGGTTAAAGATTAAAGCTTGACAATAAAATAAACAACCTGATTTTATTTTTTTAACCTTTTTAAAAATGCTTATTTATTTGTTTTGGTGGGGGCAGGGGCAGAGAGAGAGAGAGAGAGAGGGAGGGAGGGAGGGAGAGAGAGAATCCCAAGCAGGCTCCATGCTGTCAGCACAGAGCCTGATGTGGGGCTCGAACTCACGAACCGTGAGATCATGACCTGAGTGGAGATCAAGAGTCAGATGTTCAACCAACTAAGCTACCCAGGTGCCCCCAACCTGATTTTAAAATGAACCAAAGACTTTAACAGACACCTCACCAAAGAAGATACACAGATGGCGAAAAGTCACATGAAAAGATGCTCCACGTCAGAGGTCATCAGGGAAATGCAAATCAAAACAAGGAGATACCGTTACACGTCTATTAGAATGGCCCAAACCCAGAACACTGACAACCGAAATGCCGGTGAGGATGTGAAACCACAGGGATTCTCATTCCTTCCTGGTGAGAATGCAAAATGGTGCAGCCACTTTAGAAGACAGATCGGTGGTTTTTCACAAAGCTAAACATAGTCTTACCATATGATGCAGCAATTGTACTTCTTGATATTTACCCAAAGGAGTTAAAAACTTATGTCCACACAAAAACCTACACACAGATGTTACTAGCAGCTTTATTTATAAGAGCCAGATCTTGAGAGCAACCAAGATGTCCTTCAGAAGGATGGATAAATAGATTGTGGTTTATTCAGACGACGGAATATTATTTAGTGCTAAAAAGAAATGAGTTATCAAGCCATAAAAATACATGGAGGAACCTTAAAGACATATTACTAAATGAAAGAAGCCAATCGGAAAAGGCTACATAGTGTATGATTCCAACTCTATGACATTCTGGGAAATTCAGAACTATGGAGACAGTCAAAAGATTAGTGGTTGTCAGGGGTTTGGGGGAGGGATGAATAGGTGGGACCCAGAGGATTTTTAGGGCAGTGGAAATACTCTGTATAATACCATAATGAGGGATACATTTCATTGTACATTGTCCAACCCCATAGAATGTGCAGCACCAGGAGTGAACCGTAATGTAAACTCTGGACTTTGGGTGATTATGATGTGTCTGTTCAGGTTCATAAATTGTAACAAATGTCCCACTGGGGTGGGAAACATTGAAACAGGAGAGGCTGTACATGTGGTGGAACAGGGGGTATATGGGAAATAGCTGTATCTTCCTCTGGAGTTTGCTGTGAACCGAAAACTGCTCTAAAGAAATAAAGTCTTAAGGGTATTTTTAAGTAAATAAGGAATTGATTAAAGATACTGTTGCTGTTGCTTCATTCAAGCAAAAGTAGATGGATTAGAATGTGTTCCTTCTTTTGAAATTGGATTACCTACGACAGTGGCCCTCACTCATTCATCCAACAAATATTTATTGTACGCCTACTGTGTGCCAGGCACTGCTCCCGGCACTGGGGATGTGGCGGTGAGCAAAGAGACCATGTCCCCTCCTCTTGTGAAATTTACATTCTCATAAGCTATATTAGGTAATGAAATGCTACAGAGGAAGATTATAGAGCCAAGGGAAAGGGAGAAAGAGCTCATTTTTCAGTAGGATGGTCTGGAAAGTCCTCTTTGGTAAGAAGACTTTTGAGCAGAGAACTGGAGGATGTAAGAATCAAGCTTTTCAGGCAGAAGGAAGGCAATGAGTGGGAGCAAGCCTCTCATGCTGGAGGAGGCTGGAGCAGTATGAGTGACAGGAGGTGAGACCAGAAGCTTGGGACTGGGCACAGACCATGCAGGCCCTTGACGAGCTTGCTGAGAAGCTTGCATTTTACTCTGTGTGAGATGGGCAGCCACAGGGCAGTTCTGGGCTGAGCAGTGACATGGCCTTACTTCCAGCTTGGAAGGACCATGTTGGCCCCTGGCTCATTGGTGGCGAGACAGGCGGTAAGAGGGACAAGGTAGAAGCAGGGAGACCAAGTAAGGGTTTTTCCTGACAGTCTGAGGTGACGTGGGCTTGAATGAGGCTGATGGTGGTGGTGGTGGAAGGAGATGGTAAAATGCATGATAAGGTCAATAGGATTTCCCAATGGATTGGATGCGTGTATCAGAAAAAGAGTGAAGGATGAGTCACTGGAAGCATGATGCTGCAATTTACTGAGATGAGGGAAACTGGGGAAGAACGAGTAAGATGGGCATTTGAGAAGGAATCAAAAGTTCAATTTTAAATATGCTTCGTCTGAGATACACAGTAGGCACGTGGTGGTAATGTCCAGTCTGAGGTTCAGGGGGAAAAGGCAAGAGTTCTGTGGAATGGTCAGCATATGAGTTGTAGTAAAAGTAGAGGAACTTCATGGGAGGGCCTGGAGAATGCACACAGATATGGAAGAGGCCAGAAGATTGAGCCATGGGCATTATAATATTTAAGGCTTAGAGACAAGAGGAGAAAACCAGCAAAGTGTGCTGGGAAGGAATGGCCTATGGCGTGGAAGGAAGAGCCAAGAAAGGGTGGGGCGGGGGGGGTGTGAGGAAAGTGTTTTGAGAAGGGACTCAGCAATGATGTCAACTACAGTTGGGTCAAGATGAGGACTGAGACTTGACCACTGGATTTGGCAACGCGGAAGTCATTTCTGGCCTTGACTGGGCAGTCTGGGTAGAGTGTTAGAGGCAAAAATCCAAGTGGGAATAGACTCAAGAGAGGACAAGAAAAGAAAAAGGGAAAGTGAGGACAGCAAGTACACAAAACCCTTTTGAAGAGAATTGCCATAAAGGAGAGCAGAGAAATAGGGTGGGATGAGACGAGGGGCAGGGGTGAGGGAGTTAAGCTAAGGTATTTGTTTTGTGGTTGTTTTGTTTTAAGATGGTGAGCATCAGTGGGTTTGAGTCCTGATGGGAAGCAGCAATAGAGAGAGGAAAATCGATGATGCTAGACAGAGGGAAATACTTGGAACACTGTCTTTGGGTGAAGGGAGAGAGGACAGATTCCAGAGCATAAGAGGTGGTGCTCTTCGATGGAGCTGCGGATAAGCCATCCATTGTAACAGGAGCGAGGCTCAGCTCCTAGAAGTTAGCAGAACTTTTTGTGCGTGGGGGGGTTCTTTTCAACTGTCTGCCACAAGGTGGCAGTAGACAGCTTCATATAAACCCTACAACTCCCTAACACCTTTGGGAAAATGGCAAAAGCTTAAGTAGATTTGAATTTTTTTTTTTTTTTTTTTAAAGACTTGGTGGCTGTTCTGAAGGACAACACTGGTGCCTCCTGGTCCTTGAGCCTCATCTTAAATAGCACCTTCTCATTCAGTCTCTCCCTGCCCAACCCTCCAAGATAGATCTCCAAGTCTTCCTGATCAAACTGCTCGAGGCTGTGTGGTGCTCTCCTGGGAAGAACACGGGGATAGAGTCTGGGCAATTGCCCAGGCAAGCACAACCGGGACTGATATGAGAATGACACTCCAGCACCAGAGCAACCAGGAAGTGCTTGCCGCAGTCTGAGCACGAGAGGCTTGCTGTCTAGACCAGAGCAGGGCAGTGAGCATCGGAAGGACAGGAGGAGCTTAACACCTAATGAGGAGATCATGTAGAGCAGTAAAGGAGAGGGAGAAGTCCAGACTGGTTGTCAGGTCTCTGGTGTGAACACGAAGATGGTGCCATGAGGTGAACACAAGGGACAACCCAGGAGGCAGAGCCAGTTTGTGGGCAAGGTGATGACCACAGTTTTGCACTGTGGAGTCTGATGTATGTGGGGAGCATTGGGGGAAGATGTGCAATTTTACACATAAACGTGGTGCTTGCAAGAGAGAGAGAGGACTAAGCTGAAATCATTGAATTGGTTACTGTCGATAGTTAAAACATAAGAGTGGGTGAGAAGCATATAAAAAGAGAAAGGTTATTTATACTGAGAATCACCAATATTGAAGGATGAGCAAAGGACAAGAAATCTATCCAGAAGGAACAGCTGGAAAAACAGCTGGAACTGTGAGGATCTAGGCAGTAGTAAATTTCCAAAGAGAGGCTATGTTAGGGGCGTCTGGGTGGCTCAGTTGGTTAAGTGTCCGACTTCAGCTCAAGTCATGATCTCATGGTTTTGTGGGTTCGAGCCCCGCATTAGGCTCTGTGCTGACAGTGTTGAGCCTGCTTGGGATTCTCTCTCTCTTCCCCTGTCCCTGTCTCTCTCTCTCTCTCTCTCTCTCTCTCTCAAAATAAATAAATAAACTTAAGAAGAAGAAGGAGGAGGGAGAGGAGACAGGGGCCACTGTATTAGTCTGCTAAGGGCTACCATATCAAAGTGCCACAGATGCTGTCTTTAAAAAATAGAAATTTGGGGGTGCCTGGGTGGCTCAGTCAGTTGAGTGTCTGACTTCGGCTCAGGTCATGATCTCGCAGTTCATGAGTTTGAGCCCCGCATCGGTCTCTGTGCTGACAGCTCAGAGCCTGGAGCCTGTTTCAGATTCTGTGTCTCCCTCTCTCTCTCTGACCCTCCCCCATTCATGCTCTGTCTCAAAAATAAAAATAAACGTTAAAAAAAATAGAAATTTGTTTTGTCAAGGTCCTGGAGGCTGGAAGTTCAAGATCAAGGTGTCATCAGGATTGATGACTCAACTCTGTCTCCTGGACTGTAGATGGTGGTCTTTTCCCTGTGTCCTCACCTTGTCTTTCTTCTGTGTGTGTCTTGTGTCCTCATGTCCTTTTCTTAGAAAGACCTCAGCCCTATCGGATCAGGGCCTGCCCTAATGATCTCCTTTGAACTTAATTGCCTCCTCAAAGGCCCTTTCTCCAAATAAATTCTGATTCTGAATGCTAGAGGTTGGTACTTCGACATGGGGATATGGGGGGGACATGATTTCACCCATGGCAGTGGTTTAATAGCTAAACATAGCACAGAGGCCCAGTGACTGAAAGATGCAAACTTCCCTGTGGCCTTGGAGATGCAGAAATCATTGATCTCAGCCAGTGCTTGCTGACACGAGACAGCAGTGAGTTACAGGAAGTTCCTGATATGTGGATAGAGGCATGTGCATGGGGAGCTTACGAGAGTTGCCGCTGTATCTCTGCTCCCTTTTCTCATTTGAAAAGCAAGGTGTAAGGGTATTTGGTACCAAATAATTTAAACGTTATGTATATCATGGGGTACTCTCCAGAGTAGAATGATTTCACCTAATGAGCACTTTCTAAGTGCTAGAAAAATTCATTTAATCTTCATGACAAATCTATGAAGTGGTACTTATTATTTCTTTACCAAGTTGAAGAACTGGGGCAGTTGGGGATTAAGCAACTTGCCCACAGTGACACGGGTGTTGGCAGCGAGGCTGGGACTCATCCTCATAGCTGTTGGGAAGCTTCAAAGTGCTTGTCCTTACCTACTTTGTCATGCTGTCTGTATTGAAAGGAGACAGCAAATTAGAGATGGGATATGTACTACAAGTTCATTCGTAAGTCATTTGCCTGGATCTTGGAATACATTTTCCCAGAGAAATGTGATCAGCGGTGATTGGGCCCCCACCAGCCCACAAGTGGGCTGTTTAAAGTACAATGTATGAGAACTGCTTTTTATACACTACCAAAAAAAGAAAAATCGAAGGCTTTTGCCACACTAGTGATTAAATAAAACAGCAAAACAAGAATATCATTGAGCAAAAAGCTTTTGAAAATTATCTTAAATGCTAGGCCTTGATTAAATGTCACTATGGAAGTCAGTAGGGGAAGGCTCTGGGGCATTTTTTTTTTTTTTTTGAACATTTGAGTTTGAAACGTTTCTTTATTCTGTCCAGTTTACTTCAAACATATGGTTCCCTCCCCGTTTTTTGATTCAAGTCATTCATTGGCCATGACTGGGAAGTTTCTTGCTCATAATTGTAATTTTGAGATGAATAGAAATTTTTTCAAAAATTAGTTAATATATATAAAATATAAAATAGTGCCTGGCAGGTAGTAAGTAGTTTAGAGTGCTGGGTAGTCTTCTATAGGCTCTTTGAATGTATTCACTCTCTTATATTCATTCACTTAATTCTTACATAACAATCCTGTTATTGCCCCAGATTTATATTGAGGAAATGGAGGCCCAAAGAGCAGCTTTCCCAAGGTAATACTGCTAGCCAATGGCAGAGCGAAAGTGCAAACTCAGACTTTTAATGACTTTAAAAGGGAGGAAAGAGGGGCGCCTGGGTGGTGCAGTCGGTTAAGCGTCCGACTTCAGCCAGGTCACGATCTCGCGGTCCGGGAGTTCGAGCCCTGCGTCAGGCTCTGGGCTGATGGCTCAGAGCCTGGAGCCTGTTTCCGATTCTGTGCCTCCCTCTCTCTCTGCCCCTCCCCCGTTCATGCTCTGTCTCTCTCTGTCCCAAAAATAAATAAACGTTGAAAAAAGAAAATTTAAAAAATAAAAAAAATAAACGGGAGGAAAGAGGCTAATGAAGATGTGTGATGGTTAATTTATGTGTCAATTTGGCTAGGCTAAGGTAATCAGCTGTTTGATCAAACACCAGTTGAGATGTTGCTGTCAAGGTATTTTTTAGATTAGATGTGATGAACACTTAAAGTGGACTTTGGGTAAAGTAGATTACCTTCCATAATGCGGGTGGGCCTCACCCAATCAGTTGAGGCCTTAAGAGCTAAGACTCCAAACACTCAGAGAAGAAGGAATTCTACTTCCAGATTGCCACATAGAAATTCTGCCTGAGTTTCCGGCCTTTGGACTCAAGACTGCGTCAGCTCTTAACTGAATTTCTAGCCTGCTGGCCTGCTCTACAAATTCCAGACTTCGTAGTCCCAACAATTGCAGAAGCCAATTCCATAAAATAAATCTCTCTCATCTTCTTTCTTTTTCTATCTAGACAGGCAGATAGACAGATACACAGACAGATGATAGATAGATAGATGATATGTAGATAACAGATAGATAATAGAGAGAGGGAATAGAGAGATCTCTGTTGGTTCGTTTCTCTAGAAAACCCAAATACACATGTGATAAATATTACCCACAATCAGCAATAAAGCCGTGGAATGAAAGAAAGATAGGCAACAGGGAAGGCTGAGCTTGCTTACTACGGAGGAAGATGTGGGGAAGGGTTCATGTTGGCTCACACTATACTTGGAGCCAGATACCAGGTAGTAGTGTTGAACCCAAGCAGCATGGCTTCTCACGGTGGAAGAAGGGGTGTTGGAGAAGATGGAGGGCCTCTTCCGATGGGGGCACTGGAGTGTGGGTTGGGTGGAGATGGGTGAACAACATGCAGTTCACAAACATTAAAGAAAAATTGGCACCAGCATCCTGGGGACTCCTGTACACGGGTCTCTCAAGTGTCCAGGAACGAGTTATTCAATACCTTCATTACTATCATCTTTATTCCTCCCTTATGATTTTGGTCAGCTTTTTTGGAGCTTTTGTGACATGCAGTAAAACTCACCAATTTGTTAAGTATTTAAAAATTTTATATGTTGCGAGGAACATGCAGTCGTGTTACCAGTCACCACAACCCCAGTACGGGACATTTCCAGCACTCCGGAAAGCTCCCTCGTGCCCCTTTGCTGTCAATCCCCTCTCCCAACCCCTGGCTCTTGCCAACCACTCTGTGTCTATCACTGTAGCTCTGCTTTGTAGAGCACTATGTGTAGGTGGAATCAGATGGTATGTATTCGTTTGTGTTCAGCCACTTTCACTTAGCATTATCCTTTCGAGCTCCCTCCATATGGCTGCATGTATCAATAATTCATTCATCCAATTTGCTGGAATTGTCCCACTTACCAGCTGGATATTTGGATCATTTCCAGTTTTTGTCTATTATGAATAAAGTTGCTATGAACATTCATGTACAGGCCTTTGTGTGGACATATGTTTTCATTTCTTTTGGGTAAATACCTAAGGGTGGGATTGCCAGATCATGTGGTAAGTGTATGTTTAACTTTATAAGAAACTGCCAAACTCTTTTCTCAAAGTGGCTGTATATGGTTTTTAATTGACAACAAGAGGGAAGGAAGAAACTAGGGGAAAAAATCTTGCTGTTGTTTACTAGAAAGTCAACAAGAAAAGGCTTTAAATGAGGAAAAGCAGTTTGGAAATAGCAGTGGGTTCCACTTCTATGTGCTATTCTCTTCCACGGGCCACAAAATCAAGAGCTGGTGTGCTTTGACT
This sequence comes from Puma concolor, assembly GCF_028749965.1. Lineage (NCBI taxonomy): Eukaryota > Metazoa > Chordata > Mammalia > Carnivora > Felidae > Puma > Puma concolor. Next base: position 21,297,452 of record NC_141671.1, read on the forward strand.
TCTTCAAGTTAACGTAATTTGAGACAGGTATGAGTATTCTCAGACCTCGGATTCGAGGACGCCAGGAAAAAATGCACTAAAACATTTTTTTAGATCAAATTAATTTTGGCTTGGTGCCCACATTCCCTGGGCTAGAAGAAAACTCAACCTCAAACCATTCTTAAGGTTCTTTCCTTATCTCCAGTGACATGAAAAGGTGCCAGGGTCTTATGTGGACCAAAGCCAAGGGATGGGTCCCCTCTGGGACACCGACTGACCAGTCCCTAGGTCACTTGGCTGTGCTAGAGAGTCACTAAGATATTTCTGCCAGTCTTGGAGGATTGGTCTAAGTAGCTCCAAATGTCAAGTAGCTCTTGGTCTAAGTAGCTCCAAATGTCAAGCACCCCTGATAACACCATGAGAGTCTTGGGGCATGGGAGCATTTGACAAGGCTAGGGATCCCACAGCCCCTTCTTCTCTGAAGTATTGCCAGCTCAAGGAGCAGGATGCAGTGCCCAAAACGGTTTATAAATAAAAGGGAAACAAAGAAGTCTTGGAAATAACTCCTACTTTCCACCCAAGTAACTTGTTAGCTACTTGGAGAAGAGAAAGAAAAATACACGGCAAGGAAAACGGAAATTAATGCTATAAAATTATCCTGCCAATACGGAGCAATGTTTGTGACATGGTCATAATAATTCATCTTTTTTAAAAGATGGCAAAATGAACACATGAAACTATGAGAAATGTTGAAGCCAAATGGAAAAAAGGATTAAATGCCAGCTCACACTCTGCCTGGTAGAGATGAAGATCGTTCAGGAGACCCTCTAGCTCCATGAGCGACCTTCAAATTGCTCACCCAGAATCCTCAAGCATCCTCGACCCAAGGGAGACAAAGCTCTCAGGCTCGCAAACCTGGTTGATCTGAGAGAAGAATGTGAAGACCAAAGGAAGCCACTCCTAGAAGGTGGGTTGTCTCTGGCGATGACAACAGACCGCATTGGGCTTTGGGGCTTTTCTCCCCTACAGACACATCTTGTTAATCTCAGATTTTTTGCTTTTTCAAGCAACAGGGAGTAGAAGCTAGACTTCATGGAGATGTTGAGAAAAGTTTGGAAGGGAAAACTGTGGTTCACACATGATGAGAATGCTTAATGTGCTGCAGGTGGCTAATCGTCCAATTCCACCATCATGGCGGTGAGTGTGAATCGTGCTTGTGATACTATCTCAGTGCACAGTCACTGGGTATCTCCGCTAAAAACTATGGATTGATGGCAGTGGGACCCCGCTGGTCAAAGTGGCTTTCAAAGGGCCTTAGTGTCATTAGCTGGCGGATCTCACTCCCTTCAAAGCCCTCCTGGTGAAGGAACTAGCATCTCCACTTGCCAGACCCAAGGACAGTATATGATGCTTACCCCAGGGCACCTCTTGGTAGCTCTAATCATAGCAGAATGATCCCTCCTCTTGTCACACCCTCTTCTCTGGCTTCTCCACCTCCCTGGTTTTCCCCCTTCATCTATAACTACTCTCCCTCTTTGCTGGCCCCTAATTCTCCACTTGACATCTAAATGAGACATCTCCACTTGACATCTGCCCAGCTCAGCCCTCCCTGCACCATCGTGCTTGGCCGTCGCATTAGTCAGTCACCTGTTGTAGGCTCTGGTTCCCCTGCCCCCGCCCAGCAGACTCTCTTCTGCCTTCACTACAGTTTGGAAGTCACTTGTACCATTTGTCAGGCTTCCATATGGGTGCTTCTCCAAGACAGTGTTTGTGTGAAAGGCAGAGTTAGGCATTGAGGGAAACAGATAGAGCCACTGAGATTTTTTTGATACTCATTTCTTTTTTTTTTTAATTTTTGTTAATATTTATTTTTGAGAGAGGGACAGAGAGAGAGGGAGACACAGAATCCAGAGCAGGATCCAAGCTCTGAGTTGTAGGCACAGAGCCCGAAGCCAGGCTCCAACTTACGAACTGCAAGACCATGACCTGAGCTGAAGTTGCCACTTAACTGACTGAACCACCCAGGCGCCCCTTGGACATTCATTTCTTATTTGGTTATTGACAGTCACCCTTTCCTGACTCTCACTCTTTGGTTGTTTGCACTGTTAGGTTTTGAAGGAAAGAAGTTTCCGAGGTCAGTGTTCCCTCTGTCAATGTCAATCAGAGGTCAGAGACCCAAGGAATATGTTTTCTTTCCTTCTTTCTTTTTTCTTTTTTGAGAGAGAGAGAGAGAGAGAGAGGAACAGATCACGAGCAGGGAAGGGCAGAGGGAGAGAGGGAAAATCTTAAGCAGGCTCCACACTCAGCACAGAGCCCGAAGCCATCCTATGATCCTGGGATCATGACCTGAGCCCAAACCAGGAGTTGGATGCTCAGCCAAACTGAGCCACCCAGAGGCTGCCCCCCGACTTTACTATTTATTTATTTATTTATTTTAAGAGAAACAGCACGAGTGGGGGAGAGGAGCAGAGGAAGAGAGAGAGATAATCCTAAGCAGGCTCCATACTCAGCGCAGACACGAGCCTTGATCCCACAACCCCGAGATCATGACCTGAGCCAAAATCAAGGGTCAGACGCCTAACTGACTGAGCCACCCAGCACCTCTTATTTTGTTTTTATTTAAAAATCTCATTAGAGGAAGCATATGTTTCTGCTGTGTCTCATACACCAGCCTATCTATAATATTCTTTCCCTGCTCTTATCACAAATTGTAATTATGTATTTATTTGAGTAGTTATTTTTTAATTTCTCCCCCAAGAGTTAGAAACTCCATGAGGTCAAGGATAGTATCTTTGCTGTGCTCTCGGTCATTAGCAAGCTGCCTGACACTTGTATAAAGTGCATAAAATATTTGTTTGTGAACGAATTAATCAACAAGTCAGTCAGTCAAGCAATTAATCTATTAGTAGGACCAGGTTACCCTCTCCCACTCATAATATCATAGTAACAACTAATGATGCCTCCACACACATTATTCTGGGGTGTGTGTGTGTGTGTGTGTGTTACCATTAACAGACATAGTTGGGTAATACATCCTGACACTCTGCTATTTGCTCTGCCGCATGCCAAGGTGAAGGAATTCAAAGTATGAATCCTTTGTATCTTTTGGTCCCCATGCGGTGTATAGGCTAAAATAGACAGTGGCCGGTATGTGCCATATCACAAGTATAGGCCAGGGAAATGGCAAATCAAAACCACAATGAGATAGCACCTCACACCTGTTAGAATGGCTATTATCAAACAGACAAGAGATAATGAGTGTTAGTGAGGATGTGAATAAAAGGGAACCCTTGGGCACTGTTAGTGGGATTGTAAATTGGTGCAGCCACTAGGGAAAATAGTATGGAATTTTCTCAAAAAATTAACAATAGAATCACCATATGATCTAGCGATTCTACTTCCAAGTATTTATCCCAAGCACGTGGAAACACTCTCTCTTCACCACCATGTGCATTGCAGCATTAGTTGCAAGAGCCAAGACATGGAAAACAACCTAAGTGCCCATTGATAGAAGGATGGATAAGGAAAATGTGGTTTGCAGCGGAATATTAGTCAGCCATAAAAAAGGAAGGAAATCCCGACATGTGCGACAACACAGATAGATTTAGAGGGTATTTTGCTAAGTCTATCTTGTTCTGAAAGAAGTCAGACAGAGAAAGGCAAACACCAAATGATCTCACTTATGCATGGAATCTAAAAAAACCCAAAAAACAAAAAATTGAACTAATAGATACAGAAAACAGATTGGTGGTTGCCAGAGGTGGGGGGATAGGGAGAGAGAGAAATGGGTGAAGGTGGTCAAAAGGTATAAACTTCCAGTTGTAAGACAAGTAAGTCCCGAGTGTAACGTACAGCATGGTCACTATAGTTAATAATACCGTGTTGTAGGGACACTTGGGGGGCTCAGTCGGTTAAGCATCCAACTCTTGATTTCAGTTCCGGTCATTATCTAATGGTCTTGGGCACGAGTCCCACACTGGGGCTCCGTCTGAGCACTGAGCATGGAACCTGCTTGAGATCCCCTCTCTGCCTTTCTCTCTGCAACACACCCCCCACTCATGTGCACTGTTTCTCTCTCTCCCCCTCAAGATGAATAAATAAACATTTAAAATAATAATAATAAATACTGTTTTGTATATTTGAAATATCTTAAGAGAGTACATCTTAAACTCTCTCAACACAAGGAAAAAACGTTAACTATGTGTGGTAATGCATGTTACCTAGATGTATTGTGGTGATCATACTACAATATATACATAGACCAAATCATTATGTTGTACACCTGAAACTAATATAATGTTATATGTCAATTAAATCCCAATTGAAAAAGGCATAGGTCAAAGTGTGGTATTTCAATACAGTGGAGTATTATCAGTCTTGAAAATGAAAGAAATTCTGACGCAGGCTACAGCATGGATGAATCGTAAGGACATTATGCTAAATAAAAGAAGCCAGACACAAAAGGTCAAACACTGTATGATTCCACCTATCTGAAGCACCCAGAAGAGTCAAATTCATAAAGGTGGAAAATAGAAGGGAGGTTGCCAGGGACCTGGGGAGAGGTGGAGGATGGGGAGTTATTTTTTTTTTCAATATATGAAATTTATTGTCAAATTGGTTTCCATACAACACCCAGTGCTCCTCCCAAAAGGTGCCCTCCTCAATACCCATCACCCACCCTCCCCTCCTTCCCACCCCCATCAACCCTCAGTTTGTTCTCAGTTTTTAACAGTCTCTTATGCTTTGGCTCTCTCCCACTCTAACCTCTTTTTTTTTTTTTTCCTTCCCCTCCTCCATGGGTTTCTGTTAAGTTTCTCAGGATCCACATAAGAGTGAAAACATATGGTATCTGTCTTTCTCTGTATGGCTTATTTCACTTAGCATAACAGTCTCCAGTTCCATCCACGTTGCTACAAAGGGCCATATTTCTAAAGAAGACATCCGGATGGCCAACAGGCACATGAAAAGATGCTCAACGTCGCTCCTTATCAGGGAAATACAAATCAAAACCACACTCAGATATCACCTCACACCAGTCAGAGTGGCCAAAATGAACAAATCAGGAGACTATAGATGCTGGAGAGGATGCGGAGAAACGGGAACCCTCTTGCACTGTTGGTGGGAATGCAAATTGGTGCAGCCACTCTGGAAAGCAGTGTGGAGGTTCCTCAGAAAATTAAAAATAGACCTACCCTATGACCCAGCAATAGCACTGCTAGGAATTTACCCAAGGGATACAGGAGTACTGATGCATAGGGGCACTTGTACCCCAATGTTTATAGCAGCACTCTCAACAATAGCCAAATTATGGAAAGAACCTAAATGTCCATCAGCTGAAGAATGGATAAAGAAATTGTGGTTTGGGGCGCCTGGGTGGCTCAGTCGGTTAAGCATCCGACTTTGGCTCAGGTCATGATCTCGCGGTCCGTGAGTTCGAGCCCCACGTCGGGCTCTGTGCTGACAGCTCAGAGCCTGGAGCTTGTTTCGGATTCTGTGTCTCCCTCTCTCTCTGACCCTCCCCCGTTCATGCTGTCTCTCCCTGTCTCAAAAATAAACAAACGTTAAAAAAAAATAAAATAAATTAAAAAAATTGTGGTTTATATACACAATGGAGTACTACATGGCAATGAGAAAGAATGAAATATGGGGAGTTATTTTTAATAAGTATAGAGTTTCAGTTTTACAAGATGAACAAGGCTCTGGAGGTGAATGGTGGGGATGGCTGTACAACAATGTGAATGTACTTAAGGCCACTGAACTGCCTACTTAAAAAGTTACAATTGCAAATTGTGTTATATGTTACCATATTAAAAAACAAAAAAAACCCTGTAAAGTCTAGGCCAAGTGCTGTGGGAGCTCAGAGGGAAGTCTTCTGCGTCTCTCCTGTGAGGATTCTGATTCCAGTTGCTAAGACAACGTATTTTTTCATCCCTAGTGTAGCATATTAAGTAAGGTCCTATGGGTAGAGGCGAGTGCTTATGAAGCTAATTAATGAAAGATTGGGTAACACTAAGGAGAAGTAAAATGCATTTTGTTTAAGCGCTTTTCACGTGAAAAGATGTTTGAAAGCCCTTCAGGAGAAGGCTTGGGTCACGGTTTCTAAACAGCAGACTTGGGGCACTGTCTCAAGTCCTGATCCTGACCTTGAATCACCCTGACTTGGACCATCATTTCCATTTCAACATGGATCCCAGGACTGTTCGCTTCTGGAGACATTCACCAGGCAGAACAGAGCTGCTCAAATATATTTGCTGCTTCCAAATAACGGAGTTTTCTTTTCCATTTTTAAAAAGCAAATTTCCTCTTACTGCCAGCTCCAATCAGTACTTAACCGCACAATGACTTCAACTATCCCAAATGTTCCAAGAGGATGGAAAACATTCCCCCTGCACACATGTACGTGGCTCTGAGGCAAATGGAAAACGCCAAGTAAGGAACGCTTTCGGGAGCTGATGGCCGGCCTTGCAGATCCCTTTCATGGCCGGCCTTGCAGATCCCTTGCAGATCCCTTGTGGTGGTGGGGAGTGCTATTTCAAATGAATTCCCTGGAGCCTGAAAAATAATAAATGCCACTCTTACCTCTTCCCCCTTTTTGTGTTTCATTCTCTCCTCCAATCTTTGACCCTGGCACCCAGATGGTGCCAGCATCTGGTGGCTTGTTCCCACCAAGATGGCTGTGCATTTACGCAGCCACAGGAATTAAAGAGGCTGGAAAAAAGGGGCTCTCCCACCAGCATGGACCACCAGCACAGCACAGCCACTCAAGATGGTCCTTGTGAGACCAAAAATCATTATAAATGATAGTTCCATCTGAATAGGTAGTGTTCCAACAATGGTTGGAACATTTTTGGTTCCTTTTTAGTATTAAATGCCCTTAAAAGATAATAGAAATTCTCTTCTAAGGCACCCAGTCTTTTTAAAGAGCACAAAACCTCCCACAGACTTGTAATCTGATAATTCAATTTCTTTAGACATGAAATCAGTGTGATCATCTTTACTGAAATGGAACTCTCATTATTTTCTGCCTCCTTTTTATAATCTCTAGGATAAAATCTGAGCAATTCCTATGTATCCAAGACCCCATTTTACATGGGAAAAAGGTCTTATCAAATGAAAAGTCTCTCAAGGTTTGTACTCCTCCAGATAAACTCTGCTGACTTTTATTTGTCATTTGTGTCACCTTTCATTTGCTGTCTGGTGCAGCAGTTGTGGAAGCTCTGATGAGGAAGGTTAAGTCAGCAGGCAGAGAAGGACCACACCTCCCAAGGCTCTGCCGCTCCTTCCCCTGCTCCTAAACAGCTGGGACCCAAAGACTGATCTCAGTATTGTCAGAAACAGCCAAGCACTACCATTTGTAGTTAATTTAATGACTGTTTTATCAGCCAATTAGGTAGAGCACTCCAGGTGGGAGAGCAGACCTGGACGGAGATTTAGTGAAAATGTTTTTAAAATAGGTGATCCCCGTTTCATTCGATGGTAGACCAGCGGACGAGGAGTTGCAGTCCCAACATTGGTTGGTTACCTCACAGTCAATAGGTACCCCACAAGTTCCCCATGATTCAAGCATCCCTGTGGCTCTCCAACCTGGCAGGATGACTGAAGATTGGAAGAAGCGATCAGAATTAATTTAGCTGAAGCCCACTGGTTGTGTGTGTGTGTGTGTGTGTGCGCTTTAATTTTTTTGAAATTTTATTTATTTTGAAAGAGAGTGAGTGAGAGCGGGGAAGGGGTAAGGAGAGAGAGAGGAAGAGAGGGAATCCCAAGCAGGACTCCATGCTGCCAGTGCAGAGCCTGACGCAGGGCTCTAACTCACGAACCCACCAGATCAGGACTTGAGCTGAAATCAAGAGTTGGATGCTTAACCAACTGAGCCACCCAGGAGCCCCTGAAGCCCATTGTTTTTAACAGATGCTTTTACCAGATCATATGGCTGGTTCCACTCTTCTAATAACCCAGGAAGTCCTGAAAGGAAGATACCATGGGTCCAGTGATGGAGCAGCTCCAAGCCCTGTGAGTTTCAGCTGCTCCTTGGAGATTTCTCCTTTCAACTAACCCTGCCTCCACCACCTGGGCTCCTGCTGCTGCTGGACCACCCAGGCTTATGCTTATGCTTAGCAAAAGTGAGGCAGGCTGGTAAGAAATCCTTAAAAGATGATAATATAATATATATCAATATATAATAATATACCATATAATTATATAGTATATATGTATATAAAATAAGGTCAGACAAAAGGCAATGTACAATTAGGGAAATAGTTTGGCTTTACATAGAAAAATGAAATAGAGTGGGGTGTCGCAGGGGCTGGGGGGAGGGGAGACGGGGAGATAGTGGCCAAGGGGTACAAACGTCCAGTTATAAGATTAAAGTTCTTGGTGATCTAATGGAGAGCATTACAATACTGTATAATACTGTACATAGTACTGTGTTACAATACACTTCCACTGTACTATAATACCTGAAAGTTGCTAAGAGTAAATCTCAAATATTTTCAGCACAAGAAAGAAACGGTAATTATGTGACAGGATGGAGCTAATGCTATGGCGGCAATCACTTTGCAATATAGAAATGTATCGACTTACACAATGTTATATGTCAACTATATCCCAGTTAATCTGGAAATCATTTTTTAAAGTTTATTTTTAAAAAAATTAAAAATAGTCCAGCTTTGAAGGTAAAAAGTTCTGGTTCTACTAGAGTTTACTTTATTTCAGGTCCTTTCCAAATACCACATAGAATTCCCCAGTATGAAGACCCACAGAGGGAACCCTCTTTCTGATACTATAGCTTTTCCTCCTGTTTCCTAGTTTTTGACATAGTGAGTAACCTCCTTCCCACCCACTTGTGCACAGGGACTGGTATTTCCAGGGCAGAGCCAATAGTTTTAAAACACTTTTTTTTAAAGTTGTAAATCTCTGATTTGGAAGACAGTATAGATATAATAGTTTAAAATGAGATATGTAGAAAAAAAACAATAAAATAAGGGCATGTGAGCACAAACTGTCTGTATGTAACAACTACACTTTCTGGGGAAAAAATTTCCAAAGAGAAGTTTTATTTCAGGTTCTAGCACAGGAACACAAGTACTCCTCACTCTAAACAAGTTCCTTGTAAGATACAAAAGAGAGAGAATCCAAGCACACAATGTGTCTGTATTCACCATAAAGTATCCTCTCTGGGATATGCACATGTTTGCAGGAAACAAGCACAGCTTTCTGCAAAGGTAATTTCTACTTTCACCAGAGAAGTAGGTGAAAGTGGTTCTGCTTCTGCAGTGCTTCCTAGTGCATGCAAACACCACCTTCAGGATGTCCCGGAAATGTCATATTTCCTCCATATGAATTATAAGTGTGGTCCCCCCTTTGCAGAAGGCAAGTGACACCATGATGAAGGGCATGCAGGTGAACTGGTAATTGGGTCCCAAATAGTTACAAATCCATGAGAACCACTTGTAGAAGTGTATCCTAGATATTGTGAAAGAAAATCGCACTGACTGGATAAATCTACTTGGTATTACATTCTTTGAGTCTGTGATATTTGCATATACACCTCTTCTGTAGCTCAGGACTTAAATAGTCACAAGCCATCTGACATTTGACAGAGTTTAACACATAACCTTGCTTAAATATTGGACACACTGCAAGGTCATATGCAAGGGGTCCAATATTTAAGACTGAACTCGTTTTTCTCTGCACATCACCCATGTTCCTTAACTTCTGCTCCCACAGTCCACATATTGACAGTGTAGACGCCTTTTCAGACTGAGATGAGGGGTCTACATCACAAGGACTTCTGGGATCCTTCCATTTAACTAGCTGATTCCAATTTCCAATAACTGTCACATTCCCTCCTGGACAGAATTCAAAACATCTCAGTTTCACTCCATATTCTTGAAATAAGAATGGGGATCCAAAGCAACCCAAGTGTCCCTGGATGATGGATCGATAAACAAAATGTGACGTCCACATACAATGGAATATTCTCCATCCTTAAAAAGGAAGGAAAATCTTGTCATATACTGCAACATGATGAAACTTGAGGACATTATGCTTAGTGAACTCAGCCAGCCACAAAAGGACAAGTACTATATGATTCCACTTAGATGTGGTGCCCAGAGTGGTCAACTTCATGGAGACAGAAAGTAGAAGTGTGCTTGCCAGGGGCCAGGGTCTGGGGAGGGAGAATGGGGAGTTACTGTTTAATGGGACAGCATTTCAAGTGGTGTCAGAACATGGTATGCATAAGTTTAATACCACAGAACTGTACACGTAAAAATGGTAAAAATGTTTAATTTAATGTTATGCATATCTTACCACAATAGAAACATTTATCAAAAATGCAAAGAATACGGGGGCACCTGGGTGGCTCAGTCGTTTAAGCGTCCGACTTCAGCTCAGGTCATGATCTCGTGGTCTGTGGGTTCGAGCCCCGCATCGGGCTCTTGCTGACAGCTCAGAGCCTGGAGACTGTTTCAGAGCCTGTGTCTCCCTCTCTCTCTGATCTTCCCCCGTTCATGCTCCGTCTTTCTCTATCTCAAAAATAAATAAACGTTAAAAAAAATTTTTTTAAATACAAAGAATATGGATCCAAATAGTTGCTTTGGGAGGAAACCCCAGGAAGAACCATGAAGGAAGAAAAAATTCAATATGGGGTATATCAATGCGTTTCCACTGTGGGCGACTGGGTTCAATTTCTCTGAGCAGAGCACATCTCACATGGGACCCCTGAGAGTGAGGGGGCTGGGGTCTTTACCCACCACCTGCAGTCCCATGCTTTCTGGGAGTATTTAACTCTCTGACCCTTCTAGCCCACGTGTACCAGGCAAAGCACTCACCAGAGGCCAGCAGACGCAAAGACAGGTGCACAGGCCACGGATGGGTACAAGAACTGTCTGCAGGCAACCCCAGGGATAGGCCATGGAGATGTAGGTCAGCCACCAACGGTGTCTGCTACAGGCACACCGCGTTCCAATAGCTCAAAATTCATGTTGCAGGACAAGCAGCTCTGTTGTTTCCTCACACAAGGGCAGCATAATGCTTTGGTGTCGATTCTTTTTTTTTTTTTTTTTTTTTTTTTTTTAATTTTTTTTTCAACGTTTATTTATTTTTGGGACAGAGAGAGACAGAGCATGAACAGGCGAGGAGCAGAGAGAGAGGGAGACACAGAATCGGAAACAGGCTCCAGGCTCTGAGCCATCAGCCCAGAGCCCGACGCGGGGCTCGAACTCACGGACCGCGAGATCGTGACTTGGCTAAAGTCGGACGCTTAACCGACTGCGCCACCCAGGCGCCCCATGGTGTCGATTCTTTAAAAATGCCTCTATTTGCCACTTCATTCGCAGTTAACAAACGACATCGTTATGTTTGGGAAAGGTTTCATTTTCATCCCCTAATTTCAAACTGCACCCTCTGAAAACATTTCCTTTTATAGATAAACATTTCCAAGCGGAGAATATTCAGTCTGAGGGTATTCCAAGTAATGTTGGAAGGATTGAAGAATACTCCTCTAAGCCAAACAAATTTGTTTCACTCTTATTAAGTTTGGTGATGTTTCAATTTGAAGGCTTCAGACAGAAAATGCCAGGAACTCCTTTGGAGAAAGAAGTGTGCATTTTTTTTTTTTTATTGTGGCTAAATATACATAACTTAAAATTAAGCATTTTAACCATTTTTACGGGCAGTTCAATGGCATAAAGTACATTCACACTGTTACACAACCATCACTGCGACCAGGACTTTCTCATCTGTCCAAACTGACACTCTGCATCCATTCAACGCTGACTCTCCATCCCCGCCCCCAGCCCCGCCCCCAGCCCCGCCCCCAGCCCAGGCAACTGCCCTTCTACTTTCTGTCTCTGTGAATTTGACTCCTTGGGGACCTCATGTAAGTGGAGTCCTACAGTGTTCGTCCTTTTGTGGCTGGCTTATTTCGCTGAACAAAATGTCCTCAAGTTTCATGCATGTTGTAACATGTGTCAGAACCTTAAAGCTGAATAATATTGCGTTGTACGTAAGGCCACATTTTCTGTATCCATTTATCTGTCAGCAGGAGCTTGAGTTGCTTTCACGTTCTGGCTGTCGTGCTTTTTTAAAAAAGAAACGAAATTTTGTTTGGATTGACTGATAAGATAAATACCTCACACAGACTTACTATTCTGTGCTTTCTTGCTCTCATCAATAAAATAAGAATGAGAATAGGGGTGCCTGGGTGGCTCAGTCAGTTAAGGGTCTCTTCATTTTTGCTCAGGTAGATCTCACCATTGTGGGATTGAGCCCCGCATGGGGCTCTGCACCAAGTGGGGAATCTGCTTGGGATTCTCTCTACCCCTCCCTCACTCTCTTTCTCAAAATAAATAAACACTAAAAAAAAAAAAAAAGAATGGGGGGCCCCTGGGTGGCTCAGTCGGTAAGCATCTGACTTCAGCTCAGGTCACACACTCACTTTCATGAGTTCAAGCCCTGCATCAGGCTGTGTGCTGACAGCTCAAAGTCTGGAGCCTGCTCTGAATTCTGGGTCTCCCTCTCTCTCTCTGCCCCTCCCCTGCTCGCATTCTGTCTGTCTGTCTCTCCCTCTCAAAAATAAGTAAAGATTAAAAAAAATTTTTTTTAAAAGAATGAGAATAAGAGTGCCTTCCTCCTAGAGATTAGGACTGAAGAGGACTGGCTGAGTTAATACATGTAAAGCACTGGAACAGAACAAGGCACATAGTAATCACTTAGTAAATGGTAACTATTATTACCATTATGATGACTGTGATTAAGAATCTACTTTAAATCTACTTGTTCTTTTCCCAGTCTACTAGTCTCATGGGACCTTGAGAGTCCAATGCACACCTTCTCTTTGTCATCACAAATCCGTTCATGAGGCTGGGGCGTATCATGGTTACATATCAATATAATGACTAGCCATTTATAATGGTGTCTTGAAGAACATCAAATGACAAAGAAATGTGTTCATAATATGAATAGGAAGCTTAGTGGTGGATTAAAAGTTATACGAACAGCATAAGGTCATTCAAAAATACATTAAGTCTATACAAAGATGTTTTATAAAAGTATGTCCATTTTTGGGGCGCCTGGGTGGCTCAGTCAGTTAAGAGTCCGACTTCAGGTCAGGTCATGATCTCACAGTTGGTGGGTTCGAGCCCCATGTCAGGCTCTGTACTGACAGCTCAGAGCCTGGAGCCTGCTTTGGTTTCTGCGTCTCCCTCTCTCTCTTCCCCTCTCCCACTAGTTCTCTCTCTCTCAAAACTAAACATTAAAAAGTTTTTTTCAATAAAAATAAAAATAAATAAATGAATAAAAGTATGTCCATTTTTTCTTTCAAATACCAGAAGAACAGTGGTCCTTGCTTTCTCACCTGGGCTAATGCAATCCTCTCCTGATTTTCTCTGACCCCTCTCTGCCCTCCATTCATTCTCCATTCAGAGACCAGAATGTTTCAAATATCTAAATCCAGTCCCAACTCAGGGCCATAGCCTGTAAGGTCACGGTCTGCCTTTCAAGGTCTGGCCCCTCAGGACTGCTCAGCCTTCACCACTGGCTCCTTTTCCCCTCGCTCAGCGAACTCCTGCTGCATCAGCCTGGTCCCTGCCTTGGCGGGTCTCTGCCTGGAATGCGTCATCCGCACCTCATCTGCCCATAGCTAGCAGCCCCTTGTCAGTCAGGCCATGGCTCAAATGTCCCCTCCTGGGGGAGGCCTTCCTCACTTCCCGACCACAGCCGTCACCCAGTCTGTCACTATCACGGCCCACTGATTGTCTGCACAGGATTGTGCATCTCTGAAAGTTTTCTTCTTTGTCCAGTCTGTGGACTGTGAGTTCCACGACAGCAGGGACCTTCTCTGGTTCACTGCGGTGTCCCCGGAATGGTGTGTGGAACAAGGCACAGACACAGTGGGTGCTCGCTGTGTGTGCTGGAGGAGGGAGAGGGGGAGCGACAAAGACCACACCACACACAGCAGTAGAATCTCTGAGACGCAGAGTTAGGCTACACGTGATTTCGGGGGGCCTTGCTTGTATTTCTCACCTTTCCTACAATATGTGGAAAAGGTGTTTGTGTAACATAAAACTCTTTTTGTATCAGGCAATCAGAAGGAGGTAGTTTGCACGAATAAGGGCTTCTGTGGCGTAATGAAACCAGCGCAAGAATAAAATTTGGAGGAAATCATGCAAAGAGGCTTCACCCACATGTTTGGTTGCCTTGCTTGGTATCTGTGTCTCCTCTCACGTCCTCAGCCTCCTTGAGGCACAAACGGGGACTTCTCCCTCATTCCAGGGCTTGGAACATTGGCAGGTGCCACGTCAACAGTTACTCGTTCTTGCAGAAATCTGAACCGAGCATCATCAAGGAACAAGACACAGAGCCAGGCACTGACTCTGTCCGGGGGGACGACATCCCTGCCGTCATTCGACAAAGAGGCATCGACCGTGAGGATGAAGACTCATTCGGGGCATTTTGATTTCTGGCGAGTATAATACAAAGCAACACCGCCAGGAAATGGCTCTGGCCAAAAAGGTCGGGAGTCATTTGAGAAGACCCTTATGGGATGAGTTAAATTTCAATACTGGAGATGTTCCCTGATAGACAATTTTATCTAGCCAGATTCAGAGGGAGATCGGAGAATCATTTTCTTCTGGTCGTACTCAGCACATTCTGAATACAGAGAATGGTGGGTATGAAGGTGTTTTAGGGAAAGGACTAGAGGCAGAAGGAGAGAAGTGACACATTCAGTCGTCAGAGGAAGAACAGAAGTGTCTGTTCCCTCATCATGATGGCCCCGGTGCCTTACAGGAATCCAATCTGAACTCCCATCTGTAAGATTTTAATAAATCTGCCACAGCAGTGTATATGAGTGTGCATATGTGTGTATACATTCACACACACACACACATTGACATGGTGCCCTTGTACTAAGTAGGAAGATGAACTCGGAAAGTAAGGGTGAAACATTTAATATTTAATACACACATTAATCTTGAGTAATTAACACACACATTAAGCGTATTGAGTCATAATACACACATTAATCTTGAGTAATGTGTGTATTAAATATTAAACGACACCAAGCAATTACAGAGGTGGAACCTATTCTGATTTTTAGGATAGTAACTCAGTAACCGTAAGACGTAAAGGCAGAGGACAAACCACAGCCCTGAGCCAGGAGGCAACTTGCAGTGTAAGTGAGGCTGCCTCAAGACCTGCATAATAACTCCAGGAAAGCAGGAAGAAGATGGCTTGCACACAGAAAAAGTTAAATTGTCAAAGTTACCACCACCTCTTGCATTTTTAAATTTGCGTGAAGAGGGGCGCCTGGGTGGCGCAGTCGGTTAAGCGTCCGACTTCAGCCAGGTCACGATCTCGCGGTCCGTGAGTTCGAGCCCCGCGTCAGGCTCTGGGCTGATGGCTCGGAGCCTGGAGCCTGTTTCCGATTCTGTGTCTCCCTCTCTCTCTGCCCCTCCCCCGTTCATGCTCTGTCTCTCTCTGTCCCAAAAATAAATAAAAAACGTTGAAAAAAAATAAAATAAAAAAAAAATAAATTTGCGTGAAGAGTCAGAGTCTCTTTGGCTCGTGTTGTAGGATTGGCAATTCCAGAATTCACGGTGAGAAGATGTGGGGGTGCGTGAGTGTGGAGGTAACGGGAGTGGGAGCGTGGAGATAATAGAGGTGAGTGTGGGCGAAGTGGATGTGGAGACAACAGGGGTGAGTGTGGAGATAATAAGGGCGGTGTAAGACACAGACCAGACTTCCTCTCTTGTGCCTCACTTCTATGGCCAGCACCATGACTCCATCCCCCAAGAGACAAAGAATCTTTGGGATTATTGCCTCAGGAGAGAAAATCAATGCCTTTTTCATTAATCTCCCTCGCTCTTCTTTATCAAAGCAGTCCTTCTGGAGGAACCTAAGTGCCTTGCTACCAGGACAAGATTGACCTGGGTAACAACTATGTGCAAATAGATAAATACGTGTACAGAAAATCAACCCTGATAAGCTGTGTTAGGCATGACAGTGTCTGCTTTTAGTTCTGGATTTTCGTGCAGCCATCTGAGATCAGCACATGACAGTATTTTCCTAGCACGGGTCAGATACTTACTCAGGAACAAGATAAAGCTGGGATGAGGACCCAAGCACTCAGAGGCCCGCTGGGAGCGAGCGTTCACAGGACAGAGGGTGGAAAGCCCCTGCCCCGCTCACGGGCAGTATCATCTCTGAGAATAGAGAGGCCTTGGAAGAGCATCCACGTCTGAATGGAATTCAAACCACTGGCTGAAGGTGTTGTGAGGGGAAAGACATGCCTGTACCCTTTGCCCACGGCAAGAAAGGAAAGGGGTCCTGGCCACAGACTGACCTGTAGCTTTAGCTTTAGGAATGTGGATTTCACACACCTCAGAGGAGCAAATGTTACTGCAACATGGAATTGAGAGAGTTTTTAAATGACTACAAATCAAGACACAAAGGAAGTTCTAAAAGTGAAATTGTCATAGCCCCTGCTGCTGGGATGTGGCTCTTGTGAAGGCTCCATGGGAAATTCTTCTGTCCCCTTCTGCCCCTTTCACTCCTCCTGGGGACACGCCGGGCTGATGGGTGAGCTTGGGAGGAGGACCTGGGGATTCCCCGCCTGCACAAGGCCGGTGTCTGCTGCACAGGAACAGGGCCTGACGGAGGGGTGTGCATTTGCCCAGCTGTGCGGACAGCTGGGGGTGGGATGCCATCGGGGTCCCCCATACTTCAGCTGTGTTTTCTTAGAGTATCAGCATTAATAAAGCCAACATTACTGTTCCATCTGGCCCCTCTGTCCATCCTGTTCTGAATTTGGGTGGGGAGCAGCAGGATCCTAAAACAAACCAATTATGAAACAATGGATGGCCAGTGTTTCTATGGAAACAGAAAGCAAGTTAGTGGATGCCAGGGGTCGGGGGCAGGGAGAAAGGAATGCGGAGTACTACGTGGACTGAACAGTGTTCCCCCAAAATTCGTAGATGGAAGCTAACTCCCGGTGTGACTATATTTGAAGATTAGGACTGGGATGTGGGTAACTAAGATTAAATGGGGCCATGGGAGCGGGGCCCTGATACAATAGGATTAGGGCTCTCCTATGAAGAGATACCAGGGAGCTTGCTCTCTTTCTCTCTGAGCGTGCACAAACAGGTCACATGAGCACACAGGGAGAAAAAAGTATGCACAAACAGGTCACATGAGCACACAGGCAGTGCCTACAAGCCCAGAGAAGAAACCTCAGAATGAAATCTACTTTGCCAGCACCTTGATCTTGGGAGTTCTCAGGCTCCAGAACTGTGAGAAATAAATTTCTATTTTTTTAAATTTTTTTAGGGGCGCCTGGGTGGCGCAGTCAGTTAAGCGTCCGACTTCAGCCAGGTCACGATCTCGCGGTCCGTGAGTTCGAGCCCCGCGTCAGGCTCTGGGCTGATGGCTCAGAGCCTGGAGCCTGTTTCGGATTCTGTGTCTCCCTCTCTCTCTGCCCCTCCCCCGTTCATGCTCTGTCTCTCTCTGTCCCAAAAATAAAAATAGACGTTGAAAAAAAAAAATTAAAAAAAAAAATAAATAAATTTTTTTAATGTTTTTTATTTATTTTGAGACAGAGAGAGACAGAGCATGAGCAGGGGAGGGGCAGAGAGAGGGAGACACAGAATCCCAAGCAGGCTCCAGGCTCTGAGCTGTCAGCACAGAGTCCAACTGGGGGCTCGAACCCACGGACCATGAGATCACGACCTGAGCCAAAGTCAGACATTCAACCAACTGAGCCACCCAGGCGCCCCCCATAAATTTCTATTTTTAAGCCACTCAGTCTGTGGTATTTTTTTAGGACAGCCCAAGCTGTGAGTGACCACCAATGGGTACAGGGGTTTCTTTTCAGGGTAATAAAAATGTTCAAAAACTGATTGTGGTGACGGACGCACAGCTCTGTGAATATACCAAAAGCCATCAAACTCTAAATGGGAGAATTATATATGGTATGTAAATTGTAGCAATAAAGCTGTTTTTTTAAGCACTGATAACATTAAAAAATTTTTTAATGTTTATATTTGAGAGAGAGAGAGAGAGAGAGAGCATGAGCAGGGGAGGGACAGAGAGAGGTGGAGACAGAATCTGAAGCAGGCTCAGGCTCTGAGCTATCAGCACAGAGCCCGACACGAGGCTCGAACCCACAAGCTGTGAGATCATGACTTGAGCTGAAGTCGGATGTTTAACGAACTGAGCCGCCCGAGAGCAGTGATAACATTTTATATACAGATTTCTTCTAGAACTTACAAATAGTGAAACAGAGTTAAAGTCCACACATGGCAGAATTCCACCTGTAAAATGTCAGGTGATGGGAGTAGGCACACCAGAGAGTAGGCTTGGGGATGCAAGTGACAATGACTTAAAAACAATGACACCACATCTCGATTACTGAGAAGTCCAGATGCGGGGCTCTTCCAGGACTGGTTCATTCTGAGTCTCAACACTGTCACCAAGAACCAAAGCTCTCACCACACTGCAGCCTTCAGTATGTGGGTTCATCTTCTTATGTCCCAAGCATCAGGCTTCACACAGCCATGTGCTGAGGTACAAAAGTGAATGCTTTTTCTAACATATCACTTTTTAAGAGCAAGAAAAGCCTTCCCCAGGAGGCCCCCAGGAAACGGCCTCTTATGTGACACTGGCCAGAACAGAGTGACATGACCACTCCTAAATCAATGGGGGAGGGTGTTAGGTCACATGACTAGCTTAGACCAAGGAGCCAGGGAGTCCCTTCCCTGAGTACATGGGCTCTGTAAGCAGGAAAGCAAGGGTGAGGAATGGACTTAGGGATGCAACCAGTGATGTCTGCTAGTGAGCTGAATGATCCCTAAGGGTCTTTGCAGCTCAAATATCTGGTCACTATGTGAAACACCAACATGTAACCCCGGCTAAATAGTGCCCCTTGTTTCTAACATGCACACGTCATAACATTTGCCTCTTTGTTCTTTTACATCAGCTCAGATCTTCCACCAAGAATCTCACGATTCATTCAAGAGCCCAACCCAGGACAGGTATTCAGAGCCATGCTAAAAAAGTACGTACCCAAAGCCACTACATTAGTTAGGATAACCTAGGGTGTGCTATGGTAACAAATTAATCCTGAACTATTAGTAGCTTCACATAACAAGGATTTATTTCTTCCTCATTTGCACATCCCATGTGCTGTAGTCACTCAGCAATCTGGGCTGCCAGACGATCTGCGTCTCATGATGCCACCATAGTAACATTGCTTCAGAGTCTGACGTGACATGGAGCATTCACACCTGCTCATTAAGTGCCTTCTGGTTCAGAGAGACACTTGTTCCTTCTGCTCATAACCCATTGGCCAAAACTACTCATATGGTCCTAACATCACCATTAAACATCTGGGAAATCTTCTCACATGCCCAGGAAGTAGAGAAAAATCGAGTTTGATGAACACATCTAGTCTCTATCACAGACACTTTCCTTCTCAAATCATCAGAACCTGGACTCTTTCTCCAAACACTTCTATCTTCTAGTTCTACACTGACATCTACCATCTGAATTATCAATTAATAATTTTGCATTTATACCTGAGGACTTATGCATTATTTTTTTAAGCCAAAAAAATTTTTTTAAAGCTCTCCCTCAGTTTTATTTGTTTATTCCTTTCTAAGTCATGAACATACTATGTAAGAAGATGACCAAAATAAATGAACATAAACTAAAGGCTGGGTATCCATGAACAGAGTCTAAGACTGTAATCAAATAATTTTATATTAAATATATAAATTATCATATGCAGTTACAAATACAGTCATTATTTGGCTCTACTGAAATAAAGCACAAAGGTGGAAAGTCCATATAAAATATTATAATTCATGTTAATTCTAGGCAAACTGACACCAACTGTCCAACACCAAGTGGGTGCCTTGCAACACAATTTTGATACTAACTACCTGCAGTTAATATCACACTAACACAGGTTTAAAGGCTCCATGCTCCACAAGACTGCCCTCACTTCAGATGCCAGCCACAAGGTGGGTTCCCAGGCCACATGCATTTCTGATTACAGTTTAGCATATAGGGTGCCACTCAAAAACAGCCAAATGAAGGGACGCATAGGGCAAGGTCTGGGGGCAGGAAGACAGAGAAGACAGGACAGGGCACAGAACTTCCATGCCTTCTCCTCATGGAATGTAGCCACGCCACTTTCCCAGGACACCAACATGTTCACCAACTGGGAAGCTCTACTGAATCTCAATGTCCAGAGTTTTTATAGGGGGCTTCATTATTATACGTGATTGATTAAATCATTGGCCACATGACTAAGCTCAATCTTCAGTTCCCTTCCTGTCCAGTGGAGGACAGGCTGGCCCAAAGTTCCAACTCTTAAGTGGTGGGTTTTTCGGGTGACCAGATCCTGTCCTGAAGCTACCTTGGGACCCACCAAGAACTGTCTCCTTAGCATAACAAAGACACTCCTGTCACTCTGGAAGTTCCCAGGGGTTTGAAGCTCTATGCCATGAAGTGGGGACAAAAACCAGATGTATTCTTTATTATACCTTGCAAACAAATCATGTTTTCAGTATTTCTTTTCATGCTCTGTTAATCCTACAGTATTTCTGATCAGTGATGATAATGGCCATTTTCCTAATAGGATAATAGACCTAAACTAATATCATCAGGAAGGATCTTAGAGATTCCCCTATTAACAGATAAGGAAAGTAAGACTCATAGAAGTCATACTGCTTGCCTAAAGCCAAGCTAGTTGGTAAAAGAATTGGAATTAAATCCTAATCTTCTGTTTGGCCTTCATACTTTATAGAAAACCACAGTATCTCTCTTTCTCTCTCTCTTTTTTTAATGTTTATTTTTGAGAGAGAGAGTGTGAGCAGGGGAGGGGCAGAGAGAGAGGGAGACACAGAATCCAAAGCGGGCTCCAGGCTCTGAGCTGTCAGCACAGAGCCGGACACGGGGCTTGAACCCACGAACTGTGAGATCATGACCTGAGCCAAAAGTCGTACGCTTAACTGACTGAGCCACTCAGGTGCCCCCAAAACTACAGTGTCTCTTAATGCCATGTGGCTAATACATATTTTTGGAGAGGCCCAACGCCTCCAATCCAGAGTTCCCTACGAACCTACCCCACAGCCAAAGGTAAATTGCTCTTGGTCACAGCTGGTACCAGCCTTAACTGGCTTCTACTTCCTGATGCTCCAGCAGCCAAGTCTGTCCCCTACTTCTACCCTGGTCCTTTCACAGAAGCAGAGAGATGACAGACAGAAGAAACCAGTTCCCCCTACATACCTCAGAATGACCAGAGCAGGCTTAGAGCCAGCCTAAGCAAGGGTAGTATGATTACTATGCTATCAGAACCCACTCCAATACCATCATCTGCATTCTGAAACCTAAGACCTTTAAGGTAAGCAAATCCTTTCATTTTATGATGAGGGATATGTTCCGAAATTTCAAAACCCAGCAGAGAGAATACATTTATGCAAACTCTCTCTAGAGTGTGATTGGCTGCTATCTGATTATGAGTTTTGCTTTGCATTTCATTTTAAAGCCAGAGAGCATTAACAACCACAAAGACACTGATTATATTAAGTGCATCCTGAAATTATACCCTAAGCTGAGCATAGCAGCACTGAATGTGCTTGTATTTCATTTCTAATCCCTTGCCACTGCTTATGATGGAGATGTTGATGGGGGTGAAGTACGCTATGGGAGTAGAAGCAGGAAATGTATATCAACTACAAATTGACTAGTAAAATCTTGAACTGTCTAATAATGAAAAAGCATTGCCCAATTGCCCCGTAATCAAGAATCATTGCCCAATTGCTTAATAATCAAGAATAATCAAGAATCCTCATGAATTGTTGCCTTCTTCCCTGGAAGACCAATGAATAGAGAAAGATATGAGTTTCTAACATGAAAGTAAAACTCAAAATTGTTAAAGAAAACTTTTTAAATGTTTATTTATTTTTGAGAGACAGAGCACAAGTGGGAGAGGGGCAGAGAGAGGAGACACAAAATCCAAAGCAGCTCCGGGCTCTGAGCTGTCAGCACAAGAGCCCGATGTAGGGCTCAAACTCACAGACTGTGAGATCATGACCTGAGCCAAAATCAGAGGCTTAACCAACTGAGCCACCCAGGCACACCAAAACTCAAAATTATTTAAAAATTCACTCATCTAAACATATGTTTGTTAAAAGCATAAACATACCATGTTTATTCATCTGGGTCCTTTATGAAGAGAAATCATCTCTACTTGTTATACATCCCTTCCCCTCTAAGGAATAATTGAAACAAGCTGTTTTTTTCTAGATAATTCTTTCTCCCTCTTCCCCCAACCTCTAATCAAACAATTGCCTCAAAGATCATAATTTTTTTTAAGATTTTATTTATTTTTTCAAATTATTTTTAAACGTTTACTCATTTTTGAGAGACAGAGACAGAGCACAAGCAGGGAAGAGCAGACAGAATGGGAGACACAGAATCTGAAACAGGCTCCACACTCTGAGCTATCAGCACAGAGCCCAGCGCGGGGCTCAAACTCACAAACTGTGAGATCATGACCTGAGCCGAAGTCGGACGCTTAACCAACTGAGCCACCCAGGCGCCCCTAAAGATTTTATTTTTTTAAGTAATCTCCACAGGCTATGTGGGGCTCAAACTCACAACCCTGAGATCAAGGGTTGCATGTTCCACTACCTGAGCCAGACAGGTGCCCCTCAAAGATCACAATTTTTAAGACCCCTGAAGAAGGATGAATTGTATTAAAACATGATCCCTTTAAGCCAATGGATCGATGAATCAGGCAGTGGTTCTCCAAGGCTGGCCAGTGAACAACTATCAGACCTTTTCATCAGAATTGCCTGGGAAGCTGTGTGATAATGAGATTCTGAGAGCTTATTATATGAATGTATAAATGTGCTATGCTCCTGCTGTAGGCACTTAGTTTGATCTCTAATATATCAAAGTTGTTATTAAAAAACAGTTGTCCTTCAAGTTATGCATAGTTCATTTCATCAAAAGTAACTTGTTTTTTAAAACTTCTGCATTCTTTTCTCAAAACAGTAAAGTCGTGTATCACTTGATCATTATTAAATGGAAAGACCATAAAAAGAAACATTTATTAATTATCTGTAATATGGCTAAACTCTGCACCAAGAGGAAAATTCATAACTTTTGATGATGTTAGTCTTTAATTCCCAAACAAATGCCTTGATTCATTGCCAAATAAATATTAAAGAATGTTAGTAAATCAAAAGAGTGATTATTTTAAAATGCTAATACTGGGAGTGGAAATAAAAGAGCAAAGACAAGTGTAATTTATCTCCCTTTTTATGTGCTATAACATTCTCTAATTTGGACAAATAGCTCTTTATATTCAATAAAACCACTAGGCTATGAGTCATAAGAACAGAGCAGCTACATAATTTGCAGGGCCATGGGAAAAATAAAAATGCAGAGCCCTTGTGCAAAAAGCAGGCAAACCAAAAAGATTTTTCCTGTCTTTCATGATCTCTTTCTTGACCCGTCATAATGGGTTTTATTTGTTTTCAGTCATGAGGATGGTCACTGGTCAACTGTTGACTCCCATAGGAACACTGGGGTGAAGGTGCCCAAGCTCTCATGGGGCCAGGGTTGGGAATGAGGGGCTGTCTCAGTGAGGTGGGAGGTGAGAGTGAACCAGGGCTCTAAGTCCCAGTGCCCCATAGAACTACTCTAACAAGACACAAATTCAATGATAAAAGCTATTAAGAATTTCAGAACGACAATGGCAGAGCATTGAACCCCAAGCACAGATTCTCTTCCTGAGCACGGGGCTCAATGTAACATCTATGAGGTTAGCCCCACAAAAGCGTTGGGATTATAGGGATATGCTACATGGACATCCAGAAAGGACACCCAGAAAATTGTCAGAATAAAAGCTGGAAGACGCTGTTACTTATTTTAAAACACACACACACCCACACACCCACACACACAATTAGTCATTCTTTTAGAAACAAAACCCAACCTTTTTGATCAGGGGTGGGCAAACCTTCTCCAAAAAGGGGCAGATGATAAGTATTTTAGGCTTTGGAGGGCACACTATCTTGGCTGCAAGTACTCACCTCTGCTTTTACAGCTCCCATATGGCCATAGACAATATATAAACAGTTAGGTACAATGGTGTTCCAAGAAATAGTCATTATGGACACTGAAATTTGAATTTTATAGGATTTTCATGTCATGAAATATTATTTTTCTTTTGACTTTTTCCCCAACCATTTAAAAATGTAAAAACCATTATTAGCTCACAAACAGCAGGTGTCTAATTGGATTTGGACTGTGGGGAGTGGCTTGCCAACCCCTGCTTTGCAACAAAGTAGATTCAGTATGGATGATTAAAGAAGCCTATACTAACTCCCTCAAATCTTTAAGGGTGCCATTTCGATAGTGTGATCAAGAGAAGTAATATTTATGAGTATTCAGAAGAGAGTGAGACTTCAAGTTAGGAAACTTGGATTGTAGGCCTGGTCCTGTTCCACACCAGCTGGATGCTAGGGATTTAATAATGTCTTCCAAAATCTAAATGTTGATGCCCTGACCCTCAATGTGACTACATTTGGAGTTAGGGCCTGTGAGGGGGTAATTACGGTTCAATGAGGTCATAAGAGTGAGGCCCTGATCTGATAGGATTCGTACACTTGTAGGAAGAGACACCAGAGTTCACTCCCTCTGACTTGTGAGGCCACAGTGAGAAGGCGCCTGTCAACAAGCCAAGAAGAGGGCTCCCACCAGGAACCGCATAGCCAAACCTTGGTCTTGGACTCCCTGGCCTCCGGAACTGTGCAAACATAAATTTCTGTCGTTGAAGTCTGTGTGTCGGCATTAGGAGAGACTAATATGTGAGGCAACCTCAGTTTCCTCACCTATAAAATGAGGGGGAGAAAATGATCAGATAAACTCCAAAGGCTTTTCTAGCCCTAAACATTCTAAGATATGAAAAAGCCTTTTAAAAAGTCTTTTAAGGGACGCCTTGGTGGCTCGGTCGGTTGGGCGTCTGACCTCGGCTCAGGTCATGATCTCGCAGTCTGTGAGTTCGAGCCCCGTGTCAGGCTTGGTGCTGACAGCTCAGAGCCTGGAGCCTGGTTTGGATTCTGTGTCTCCCTCTCTGTCTGTCCCTCCCCTGCTCACACTCTCTTTCTCTCTCAAAAATAAATAAAGATTAAAAAAAAATTTAAGTCTTTTAAAACTTTTTTTTTTTTTTTTTTAAACACTCATTTCATCCATCCTTTCCAAGAAAAATACCTGAGGGTTAAGCCCAGGGCAAGGTTCTATGTTTCCACCTGCAAAAAGCAAACCCAAGACCTCTTCTTGTTCATCAGAAAGTTTTCCCTCCTTAAATTGTGTTCATTTGGTACACATTCTATGTGAAGGGGGTAGGGAGGTGTGTGAACCACAGCTTTAGTAGGCAGTGCTTTTTTTTTTTTTTTAATTTTTTTTTCAACTTTTATTTATTTTTGGGACAGAGAGAGACACAGCATGAACGGGGGAGGGGCAGAGAGAGATGGAGACACAGAATCGGAAACAGGCTCCAGGCTCTGAGCCATCAGCCCAGAGCCCGACGCGGGGCTCGAACTCACGGACCGCGAGATCGTGACCTGGCTGAAGTCGGAAGCTTAACCGACTGCACCACCCAGGCGCCCCTAGTAGGCAGTGCTTTTGAAAGATGGAGTCTATCTAAGAATTTGCATTCAGTCCCTTCAGAGTCAGTGAACTTTAATTAAACAACACCAACAAAAGCACACAAGCAGTGTGGCTGACACCATAAAATTCTGCTTCTCTTTTTCCTTTCTGTCGGCAAACCTCTAACATAGAGTCAAGAAAAATCGTCATAATCTACAGACGCCCTCCTACCAATCTTTAGCCACTTTTGTTCTCTGTGCTTTCTCAATCCAGTTAGTTGATAAGTTTAACTGACATCAGAAGTATCTGGGAAATTTGCTTAAAATATAGATTTCAAGGTCCTATCCCAGACTTTATGTAAATTGTGATCTTCAGAGACGGAGCCCCCAAATCTGTATTTTTTATTAGCCCCCATTATGATCTTGATATAGCCAGCCCAGTTCAGGTTCCCCGGCCAACGTTTGGAAAGTGGCACCAAATCACACAGGTCCAGTGTTCAGTGACCAGGACCCTAAGGCCACACTGGCTTTCTTGTACACTGAAATCCTGGGTCACAAAAACATAATGACCAAAGGTCGTTCACCCAGTATTTACTAATGACCCACAGTAGGATCAGAACTATGATAGCCAGGCACTTCCAGCCCCTTGTAGGGAATTCTGGTTCTACCCAGAGATCTCAGACATGATGAGACATAGGCAGAATTGTGGCTCTTCACCTTGATTTTCTCATCAATGAAGTAGAGATTATAAATAGATGTGTACCCCATTCCTGCATGCATCCCCCGAGGGGCGAGGCCTGCCACCCCACCACCTTGCAGGTGATGGCCCTGCTCTGAAGAGGTTGTTGCCAGGGGTCGAGGAGAAAGGCTGTGTGGTGGGCAGGTCACAGAGGGCAGTGGCAGATGAGCACAGCCAGTCAGTGGATTGAGGTCCCAGAGGAAAATGAGTTAACTCTAACAGGCCCTGTGGGGAAATGAAAGCCAGATGCAGAATTGTCTCAATAGTCCTGAGCAACAGATGGATGTCCCTGCATCACACAGCCCCCAGCTGTGCAGTGGACATGCTCAGCACCTCCCCAGGAA
The DNA here is from genome assembly GCF_028749965.1 of Puma concolor. NCBI lineage: Eukaryota > Metazoa > Chordata > Mammalia > Carnivora > Felidae > Puma > Puma concolor. The sequence continues at coordinate 21,324,181 of NC_141671.1, forward strand.
CCCGCAGAGGCAGCCAGGCAGGGAAGACAGATGTATTCACACGTGCACCAACGTTTGACTTTGTTCAGACCAACAGGAGAGAAATGACTTTTGGGTGCGATAAATGGCGGCAGGGGCATCACATGACCAGCCCCATTGCTCACTACCTGACATCATGCTGCTGGCCCAACGAAGGAGCAGACGATAGGCCACAGGGCAGGGGCTCCACAACGACCTTAGCACTAACCAGCCTCCTTTCTTTGAGGTTTCTCAAGATCTCCATCCACAATCATGAGACAGCAGCTACACCTGAAGTCTGTCACTGGCTGTACCTTACCTGCAATAGTGTCCCTGCTTCAGACACCAGGGAAGACCTCACGGTCTATGGGGAAAGGTCATGCCAGGTCAAGGTCAGGTCTCACCTGAGACCACAGGGGAGGTGCATCAGGGCCAGGCCAGCCCAGCTGAGAACACAGTAGGCACGCCTGTTGGGGCAAAGAGTAAGCCGAGCTCAGCTGTAAGTCTGCAGGTGCAGGAGGATGGGAATGCGGCCAACAGCTGATGCTGTGAAGCCCCTGAGCCCTCTTGGGCCCACCAGGAAAATGTATTGCATTTGAAAGGGCTCAGGGCCTAGAGTCACCCCTGGGGGACATGCCACACTGGAGAGTCCTAGGGGTTCTCCAGAGCATGACACGAAGCTGCATTTCCCAACGTTGTAATCCCCTCCACAACACCCTGGTCATCCGTGCACTTCTGGAACACTTCCTGCCCTGACGCATACGGTCTCAGCGGTTGTGAGACATTTTAACCAGGAGAAAGTCCTTGGTTTGTCTGAGCTGCAGTCTGTCTCCCCAAGACTGCCCTACACTGCACACCAGCACGTGTGGGGGGGGGGGGCACCTGTAACGTGTGCATGAGCACGCCCCCTGACCAGCAGTCTCACTTGTAGGAATCAGTTCTACAGACACGAGCACAATGTGCAAAACAGAACAGTGAACGATTTTCATGGGGAACTTTCACGCTCTCCTGCTGAACAAGCAGAACCTTCCGTCTTGCTCTCCTGCTGTCCAAGATTGCCCCTCGGGCCTGCCGCAGAAGGGAGCCCTCCCCGAACTCCCCAGGACAACGGACTCGACAGCCTCGAAGGGTCTTCCCTTATATGCTCTCCATCTGAGATGCTCTGGCCTCATTGTCTTCTCGACCTCATCTCTTTCTCCTCCTCTCAGGATAAGCCGAGGGCTCCATGGAGAGGAGACAAAGGTAAAGTTGAATTCCACATGCTCCCTGAGCTGTCCGAGGCCACCTCTTCTGGCTAGGCTGGAAGGGGACAGTTGGGAGAAGGGAGGGAATCCACGTGTCCCCACACAGACTCTGCTCATGGGACGCCCAGCGTGACCACCCCTCCCGCCGTCACCAAGTGCACAGCTGTGGCGGAGGGTCCGCTGTGAGGAGCAGCAGGAGCGGTCACAGGCCCCACAGCCAGGCCGTGAGCACAGAGGCCCCCACATCTGCAAGCCCAGGACGGAGCAGCCGCCCAGGCCCAGGAAGGGGGGAGGCAGAACGGCCGCGGGAGCAGCGGCACAGGCCCCTGGGGGTCCTAAAGGGCTGCAGGGGCGGCGCGACCCTCCACAGGGGCTGCACGATGGGACTGCAAGAGGGGCAGAGACGCCAGCAGGTGGATGGCCAGATGGGAGCCTCATGTCACCTTCACAGAGGGAGGCGACAGGAGCAGCTGAGGGGGAAGCCTGGTCTCAGCGTGGAGTCGAGGCCAAGGAGGGAAGATGGGGGAGAAGGGGATCCCAGGAGGGGGAGCTCCCCTCACCCACGTGACCATCCTCCGGCTGCCCCACCAGCCATGACAAAGGGAGAGGCTGGAGCAGCCCAGGGGCAGCCCCCAGGGCTCTTCTGCTCACAGCGCCCCCCCTCCCAGTCTGGAGCTTCCCTAGCTGGAGGGTGGGGGGTTGGGGGGGGGGGGCCCTGACATCACCCATCCGGGCCCTGCTGGTGATAGGCCAGCGGCACAGGCTCCTCTTCCAGGAAGGTCAAAGCCAGCCCTGGGCAAAGGGGTCACGGGACAACCGTGGGCTTGAGGGCTGGGCGAGTGTCTAAGGCCGTGGGGGAGCACACAGGCCAGGGAGGTGACTGCAGAGGGTGGCCGGGGCTGACATCTGGGGACAGACATCCGACGACCTTGGACCCTGCAGCAGGAGCCAGAGCAGCACGCAGTAGCAGCCAGGCTTTGGACAACGCCCCCAGAGCCACACGGTTTTGCTTACTGCGTGCGGGTCCACGAAGGAACCGAGGCCAAAGGGCCTCCGAATGTAACATCCTCTAGTGTCCCACAGCCCAGCAGTGACCACGCAGTGGATTCTGTGATGTCGCCATGCTGCAGCCTGAGGCCCCGGTCTCCAGGTCCCCGGAGAGCAGGTGCCAGGGCACCGCCCTGCTAGGCTGTCCCTGCTTTGCCTCCCTGGGCTGCCGGCAGGAAGTACCGTCCACACCTCCTCTCCTCCTCCTCTCCTCCTCCTTCCCCAGGGCACCTGACCACAGACATTCAGGCCACAAGCAAGGCCTCCTGTCCCCTCAGGATGGTCAGGGAGGGGGTGCAGATGCATCTGAATTGCCAGCAAACAGAACTGGGAAGAATCACGCAGACCCAGCGGTTCCAGAGGTCTGTGCTCCGGAGAAGTGCTCACCTGTGTTCCAGGAGATGAGCAGGGAATACTCGCAGGAAAGTGTTTGCAGCAGCAAGCCCCAGGAGTGCCAAACGTCCCCAAACAGGAGGAAGTGTGGACGCACACACAGCGGGACACAGACCAGAGTGACCGTGAGCACACTCCGCACAGGAGCGAGGCTGCACCCCACATACCGTTGAGCGAAGAAGTAAGTGGTGGAAGAAGACACACAGAACAGCTCAAAGCCAAGACTGAAAATGTCTGAGGGCACATGTTTGGAACAACAGTAGAGAAACGAGGGCATGGAAACCACACAAGGCAGGAGTGTGGATGTCTGCAGGGTGGGAGGAGGGAGACGTGATCAGGGAGGCTTCCATAGGGTTGACACATGACAAAAACCCACTCACCCCCTTCCAGTAAGACTCAAAATTCCAAGTGACAAGGTCACAAGACGACGTCCACTGTGCAGTGCTAATGAGGAGGAGGAGAGGTCATGCCCATCAAGTGCTTGGCACAAATAGGTGCCCTACAGTGATGCTAATATTATTACTGTCATATTAGTGCAATTGTTCCTGTTTTCAAAGGGTTTATGATCTAGGAAAGAACCCTGAAAATATACACTAAATGATTAATGAGATGATAGAGGTGCTGTTTTCATGTTTCAGTGAAGAGAGAGGGAAGCCTTCTGGGTGGGACTCAGGGAATGAGCCCGATTCTGTTAAAAGGAAAGACAAGAAAAGTAATTGCAGTCAGGAGGAAATGAGTATTATACATTTGTGGAGAAGCTTATAGCAGAAAACTAAGAAATTTCATTTCAAAGATACTTTTCGAATAACAACACAAAATGAAGTACTCTGCAGGGGGCGCCTGGGTGGCTCATTTGGTTAAGGGTCCGACTTCGGCTCAGGTCATGATCTCGTGGTCCGTGAGTTTGAGCCCTGCGTCTGGCTCTGTGCTGACAGCTCAGAGCCTGGAGCCTGCTTGGGATTCTGGGTCTCCCTCTCTCTCTGACCCTCCCCCATTCATGCTCTATCTCTCTCTGTCTCAAAAATAAACAAACATTAAAAAAAAAATTTTTTTTAATGAAGTACTTTGGAAGATGAGTTTGCTGTCATTTTTCTCTCGCAAATATGTTATACCAGAAACAGAATAAGCAAATACCAGGTGACCACGTAGTCCGTGCAAGGCAGGATGGGGTGACGCAGTAAGGAGGGAATGTACCTGGGCTTGCAACCGGCATTCCCACAGAAGAAACTCTGCTCCTAGGGAACCTAACCCAACACATCTATGCAAAGTGCCTCATTAGTAGAAAGCACTCAAGAAAGAAGCTACCATATTTCAAGTCTAAGAGGCATCAATCATAAGATGCATGCTAAAGACAACATTTGTGTCTGCCACAAAATGTGTATGTTGAAACCTTATCCCCAGTTTGTGGTAATTGCATTGGGGTCTTTGGGAGGTGATCAGGTCACAAGGGTGGAGCCCTCATGAACGGGGTTAGTGCCCTTATAAAAAAGACCCCAGAGAGTCCTTGCCCCTCCTACCATGTGAGGACACAGCGAGCCAGGTCTCACCAGACACTGAATGTGCTGACACTGTGATCTTGTTCCTCCCAGCCTCCAGAACTGTGAGAACTAAATGTTATTTCAGTCAGCCAGTCTATGGCATTCTGTTACAGCAACCTGAATGGCCTAAGACAGTGCATGCTATTAATTAAGGGGTTAGGTGCTTACAAAACTACTGAAAAAGGCTGGAGGAACAGGCCCCAGGCTGGCTTTTCAGGAATAAATCCCAGAACAACACCTGAGAACTGGCCCGCCAAGAGAATTGCCACCTTGGCCACAACCAGGAGCTGGGGAATCAGGAAGCTGCTGAGTGACAAAGATCCAGGATCACACGGCTTAGCAGAGATTCAATGATAAGGAAGCCACTGCTACTGTGGCTTTCTCCAGAGAGAAATGCCCTTGGTTCAAAAAACACCAGGAAATCTCCCCAAGAACCAAACCTGCAGAACACAGGCCCTGCTTCCTGCCTGGGATGCCAGCTTATGCTGCATTCACTCCTACCTGCAGATGGCCCACAGGCCCATCTGACTGGAAGCCCGCAATCTCATCGTTAACCCTTGCTGCAAACCAGAGGCATGGCTCTTAGCCTCTACAGTGCAGGAAGACAAATGAGAAGGAGGGTAGAATGAGCCCCAATCCCCCACACCCAACCCAGGGAGCTTAGGTAAAGAACCCATCACTGGCCTGTAACCAGCCAGAGCAAACAATGAAAACTGATACCTGTTTTCCCTCTTGGCATAGGGAAGAATCAAATAAAAGGGAACAGCTAACCTGTTTCTTTTCTTCTAGGTGACTTTTGTCCCCAAACAGGAATGTCTCCCACTGTTATCTACCCAGCAAGAACACAGATGGCTTTTTGAAGTAGCTGGTTTGCAAAGCAGCTGAGGAAGTGAAATTCCTACATAGAGTAAAAGAACGCTCCTTTCAACTAAAAGAGTTGTCTTTTATGGCTCTCACATCAGATTCATTGAAATTTTTTCCTCCCTGCAAATACACTGCTCCTTCTTAATGATTAAGCAAGCCAACAGAGCCCTAGAAATTTCAGAAATTCTCTGAAATGCTTTACTTCTTGCTTCCCATGGACAATTTCAAGACTGGTGACATTGGTTTCTCCAAGCGGGTGAGGAGACAAAAGTTTCATCTAACCATCATCTGCCCTGCTCACCTCAAAGGTGAAGGGGACAACATCTCACCCTCCCGTTAAGAAGCCTCCACTGGTGGGGGTGCCTGGCTGGCTCAGTGGGTGGAGCATGACCTCAGGGTTGTAAATTCAAGTCCCACATTGGGTATAGAGATTACTTAAAAAAATCTTTCTTGGGTACCTGGGTGGTTCAGTCAGTTGAGCATCCAACTCTTGATTTCAGCTCAGGTCATGATCCCAGGGTGGTGGGATCAAGCCCTGTGTTGGGGTCTGCGCTGAGTGTGGGGCCTGCTTAGTGATTCAGTCTATCTCTCTGCCCCTCTCCCCTGCTCGCTCTTTCTCAAAAAAAATAGATAAAAATATAGAAAAAAATAGAATATTTGGGGGAAAAAAAAGAAGCCTCCACTGGGATACACATGGGGAGCACAGGGACAAGGTGACACATCTGTGCCCTTGTCATCAAGTCACCCCTTCGAATGATTCTGGGCAAACTACCATCTTCCCTGGCCTTAATGATTTCACTTCTAAAGTGTGGACTAAGCTACTTTCTCTAGCACCTTCCATGAATATGAGGGCAGGAGATAAAACATCGCCATAGACTGGGGCACCTGGGTGGCTCAGTAGGTTAAGCGTCCGACTTCGGCTCAGGTCATGATCTTGCAGTTTGTGAGTTCGAGCCCCGCGTCGGACTCTGAGCTGTCAGCTCAGAGCCTGGAGCCTGCTTCGGATTCTGCGTCTCCCTCTCTCTCTGCCCCTCCCCCACTTGTGCTCTGTCTCTATCAGAAATAAATAAATGTAAAAAAAAAATTAAAAAACATAGGCATAGACTGCATGGAGTGTAGAGCAATAAGCTAGTCTGGCTGCCCACCCCCCCCCCGCCCCCATTCATCACCATAGTGAGTCCCTGCTACCTCCTGTGCACTTCTGTGTAAAACCTAGCCGTACTGTTTTTTTCATTCCAACAGAGAAATTCTTACTATGGCCAGACATGCAGATTTCCCTCCTTCTTTTCTACCAATGAATGTACTATGAGATGCCAAGAGTGCAGCCCTCAAGCTTCATGGTCAAGAGCTGAGTCTTAATGTCAGGACCGGATATGAATCTTCTGCAATTTACATTAGCCGCTCAATCTCTCCAAGCCTCAGTGTCCTCATCTGCATACTGGATACTGACGATGACAGTAATTCCCATAGGGTGAAGAGTGAATGAGATGATATATGTGCTGCTGGCTGTGGTGTGCCACCCAGATCTCCCCTATGAATGGAGGCAGTTTTCCCCAGCCACCAGATGATAGCCACTATCTGACATACTCCCCCAAATTGCCTTTGGTCCAAGGGAGACTGCGTCCAAAGTTACAGACCATCCAGGGTGTTGGGTAGAAGGTGGAGCTTGCACCCAGTGAATGGTGGATGTGGGAGTATAAAGGTCTGCTTGCTGCTTGCCCCAGCTAGAGACAGCTCTGAAGGATCACCCCAGTCTCAGAATCCCTACTCCCTCTAGGATCAGGTAAGGCCTTTGTCCTGACTGCATTGGAGTTAAATTTCCCCTTCTGGCCAGTCAGGCTTCCTTCCCCATCCCACAGATGCAGATCCTGAGAGCACGCTCAGCATCAAATCTCAGTCTCAGACACCGTTCCCAAGGAACCTCAGACATGTATGCAAAGTGTCTCATGAATAGGAAGAATTCAGTAAAGGGAAGCTCCATATGTCATCAAGTCTAAGAGTCATCAATCACAAGAGGCCCATTATTTTATGTACCATTAAGAAAGAAAAGTATCCCAAATGGCAAGTCTAATAATAGGTGACACCCACGTAGACAGAACTCAAACACCAACCAAAGAGTGTTCCTCCCGCAGAACAGGACAGCAAGGCTCAGCCACAGTACTGGATGAAGGAAGGGGGAAAAATCGCCCTGACGGTCTGCATTGAGCTCTCTTCAAGCAAAGAATTGAATCTGAAGGACCTCAGGGTGATAGCACCTCTAGGGCACTGGCAGAAGCAGACACATATCCTCTCTAGAAAAACTCAATGTCTTTTCGTGACAACAGTGATCGCAAACCTGTTCAGGTTTCAGAGATGTTAAACAAATTTTTTTTAACGTTTGTTTATTTTTGAGAGAGATACAGAGACAGAGTGCAAGCAGGGGAGGGGCAGAGAGAGAGGGAGACACAGAATCCGAAACAGGCTCCAGGCTCTGAGCTGTCAGCACAGAGCTCAACGTGGGGCACGAACTCAGAAGCCACGAGATCATGACCTGAAGTCGGACACTTAACTGACGGAGCCACCCAGACGCCCCAGGTTTCAGAGATGTTAAAATAAGTAAGAAAGGGGCGCCTGGGTGGCGCAGTCGGTTAAGCGTCCGACTTCAGCCAGGTCACGATCTCGCGGTCCGTGAGTTCGAGCCCCACGTCAGGCTCTGGGCTGATGGCTCAGAGCCTGGAGCCTGTTTCCGATTCTGTGTCTCCCTCTCTCTCTGCCCCTCCCCCGTTCATTCTCTGTCCCCAAAATAAATAAACGTTGAAAAAAAAAAATTAAAAAAAAAATAAATAAATAAAATAAAATAAAATAAGTAAGAGAGGTATTTATATTAGAATCAATGAAGTACAGCACTATTCTGTTCAGAAAGATGTGAGCATGCCCAGCTGTCACTATGCCATGGTGGTCACTCTGAACATTGCCCATGTAGCTCACCACAGTCAAAACTGGCCACAGGAAATGACCATGTTTCCTCTGAACCCTGGAGCCAGTAGACCCAAAGCAGAAATCACAGAAATAAAAGCATAACCCACTATGGGCAGAAATAACATATTCCACTGAGACTGATAATGGTAGGAAAGAACTCAGAATAGGAAATGGGAAGCCACGGCCCCAGTCTATTTCTCCTAATTAGCTATTGGAACCAAGATAATTCACTTAACTTTCCTAAGGCTCAATTTCCTCACACCTTCTCAACAATGCGAGGGGAACAAAAAAATTAAAAAAGAAAAAAAGAAACTATCCTTCCTACTCAAGTATTATAGTAGATGAACTATACTACTATATAGTTAGTAGATGAACTAACTTTGAAGAGTTAGTAATTATTATTAAACGTATATGTATTGAACACTTCCTACATGTTTTAGATCCTGGAGATACAACTTTTTACAAATAAAATCCCTGCTCACATACAGCTTGCATTCTAGCAGACTCTAGCATCATTACTGTAAATCGTTCTTCCTTCTGTAGCAGGATTTGCCACACTCACAGATCACCAGAGAAGGCTGTTCCACACGGGCAAGGCTTTGAACAGGGTACAAGAAGCACAGTATGGTCATTGCCTACTTCCACACATACTATTTAAAAACGTGTAAATCAACTGCACTCTGAGTTCTGATATGAGACATTAGACATTTATTTGCTTGCAGGTCATGCTGGGAAGATGGGAATTTGGGCGAGGCAGACACATCTGGAGATAAGAGAATACCTCTGATTTGTCACATCCAGCCCACATCCATGGTCAAGGGCATTGAATCCTTCCACACTCCTGAGCCCCTCTCTCTGGTCCAGTCCCCTTGGATCAGGCACGATCTACCTTGACTCCGGACCAAAGCAAAGCAAGCGATCACTTTCAGATGACTGCAACAGTAAGTACGGCTGTTAGGGGCAGATGTTCCAAAGGTAAACACTTCTGAGTTGGGGTCACTTCTTTGATTTGTGGTGGCTGCGCAGTCTTGGACATGTCCCTGGAGCTCTAAGTCTGGGTCCTTATCTGTTAAGTGGGAATGATAGCAGTTCCTATCTTGTATGGTGTTGTGGGGATTAAGTGAAGTAATGCATGTTAGGTGCACGGTACTCGGATGGAACAAGTGCCCAATGACAGCCGTCATCATTGCTGTTGTTGCTACTGCTGTTATTACCAGCCTCCACTTCCGGTCTAGATGTGTGTCTCAGTGATGTTCCTGACAGTTTCTGGAATGTTCCCATAGCTAGAGAATTTTCGGGTAACTGAAGAGGAGGCCAGAAGTCCTGACACTTTTCATTGCAGCTTCCTGGTAAAAGAACAATGGTTAACACTTCCATGACCCTCTAAGAGATGCCAAATCCGGAGGCCTGCCTGTCCCGCCTGAGCTCTGAGAGGCAGTTAGCTGCTGTCTGCTCACCTGTGCCCCACTCCCTCCATCAATTCCCTCAGGCACCCGGATGATACCCAGTGCTGCTCAACCCCTCTCCTTAGACAGTACAGGGGCTGGGCCACAGGCCCTACACTGACGAGTGAGACAGGTAAGGAAGGGTGAGATGGCGGGAGAGCCTCCTGGGAGCAGCTATTCCCTTCATCAGAGACCAGCTCACCAGCTTTTCCTAACTCAGAAAGCCCAATGCTCTGAAATCAAGACTTGCTCTTTCATTTTGACTTTTAATGTGCTTCAATTAAAAGAAGTGGGTCTGGAGCCAGAAAAACATGGCACACTGTTCCTTTTATGTTTATATATTACTCAGAAAACTGACCTCCAAGAAGTTTTTGAAAATTTCCAAACTCAATTCTTACCCTGTCAAACAAAGCCACATTTACAAATAATTGTTTTTAAAAATAGATTTTATTTTTTAGAACACTTTTGGTTCACAACAAAATTGAGCAAAGGTATAGAGCTCCCATACATCCTGACCCCCACATGCACAGCATCCCTCACTGTCAACATCCTCCCCAATCATTGTCTTTGATGATCACCTCTAATAAAACAATCTAAAGCTGCAGACCTTTTTTCATGAATCTCCTGGAATAACTTGCCTTGTATATACTAGTCACACTCTAACCTGGCAAAAAATAATGGGAAATGTATCTATTCTTGATAAAACCATGATTCAACAAAGCTATCAGTTTTGCCTCCTTGGCTCCAAATTCTACTTTTTCTCTGAAGAAATCAAACTCTTTACACCTGTAATATTTTTTAGGAGATGGGGCTATTTTCTCAAGTGGGTTGTCCACATATATCTCCTGTAACGGGGAGAAAATTCTTTCTTTTCCTTCCACCTCTTTAAGTCTCAGCATCCATCTCAAATTAGATCCCTTTCTCTTTGCGGCCTCAGAGTTAGTTTCTTTCTGCTTCAGGGTTATTACTAGAACCACTAAGTTTGGTACTTCATCTCCAATAGGCTGCTACACGAAACCCATGACCCACAGGCATATGCCCACAAATACTCTTCATGTAGAATAACACCATTTTCCACATGTAGTCTGTGTCTTCACCTATACTGTTAACTTCCCAGTAACTTCTCAACTGTTGGTTTCTATTCTCCCAGTGATTGTCCTAAAGTGTGTTTCTTTCAAATTCCCAGCACCAGGCTGGATACACTGTACATATTCCAGTTGAAGTACAGTTGCTTCAAGGTGCCTTACCCAGGGAAGAGTCCAGAGTCCTTCCAGATTGATAAAAGTAAGACAGGCTGACTTGTTAAGAAGAAAGTCTCTTAAATTCCTTCCTCGAAGGAAGCTGGACTTGCTTCCCTCATGGCATAACCGAGCATTACTGATAACCATCCCAGGGCATGGGGTTACAGCTACCAGTCCTAGGCGTGATAGAACATGTTTAACTGAACTATACCTGACTCCTAATCATTCGTTGTCTTAAGTTTCTTCCAGACTATCTTGACTCCCTACATAGACTGGGAGCTCCTGGAGGGGGGGATGCTATCATATTCTTTCTTTCCTTTTTTTCTTCTCTTCCCATTGCTGAGGCATAGCTTCAATAAAATAAAATTCACCAATTTTAAGTGTGTGATTTGGAAAGTTTTAACAAATGTATTCAGTCTTATAACCAACACAATAGTGACACAGAATATTTCCATCATCCTAAAAGCTTCTTTGTGCTATTTTATAGTCTCCTCCTCCCGCCAACCCCTAGCAACCACTGATTTATCACTGTTTTACCTTTTCTAGAACTGTATATAAGGGGAATCATATAGTATATATACTCTTACGTGTGGCTTCTTTCACTTAACATGCTTCTGAGATTCATCCATTGCTGTATCAGTAGTTCACTCCTTTTTATGGCTGAGTAGTATTCTATTGAATGGACAGATAATTTGCCTATCCATTTGCCAGTGGATGGACATTTCAGTTGTTTCCACTTTGGAGCTACTGTAAATAAAGATGCTATGAATATCTGTGAACAAGTCTGAGTGTGGTATGTTTCATCCTTGGTAACACAGAAACACTCTAGGAGTAGTCTAGGAAAAAGACTGCCGGACTGTATGGTAAATGTACATTTAACTTTTAAAAAGAAGAAAAAAACACTCTAAGTTTTCTAAAATGACTGTACAATTATACAGTCCTGCCAGCATTAAACGAGAATTGTAGTTGTTCCACATTCTCAGCAACACTTGATATTATCAGTCTTTTAATTTCAGCCATTCTTGGGTGTGTAGTGTTATTTTATTGTGGTTTTAGTTTGCATTTCCCTTAGTAATGACGTTCAGCATCTTTTCATGTGCTTATTTTTCATGTATCTTCCTTTGTCAAGGGTCTACTCAAATCTTTTGTCCATTTTTGGGAGGTTGTTTCAAAAGAGTTCTTTACATAATTCTAGCTATGTCCTTTGTCTGCTACATGTTTTGTGAATGCTTAGTCCCATTCTATAGTTTGCCTTTTCAAGTGCAAACGTTTAATTTGATGAAATCCAACTTAATGGCTTTCTCTATCTTCTTTTATGTGTCCTATTTAAGAAATCTTTGCCTAACCCAAGGTCACAAATAACTTCTGCTATGTTTCCTTTTAGTTTTATATTTCAGCTCTTATATGTAAGTTTATGATAAACTTCAGGTTGATGTGGTATGAGATAAAAATTGAGGTTCATTACATTTCATATGGATATCATGTTGTTCCAGCATATTTTGGTGAAAGTATTATCCTTTCCTCACTGAATCTCAGTAGGTTATGAAAAATCAACTGGTCACATCTCTGTGCATCTAATTCTGGATTTGTTCTTCTGTTCTACTCATGTCTATCCTTATGCCAATACCACTCTGTCTTAGTTACTGTAACTTCATAATAAATCTTGAAACTGGGTAGTATAAGTCTTCCAACTTTATCCTTTTTCCTTCTAAAATGTTCTGATTCTTTTAGGTCCACTGCATTTCCATACACACACACAAACACACACACACATTTGTTTTTTTTTTTTTTTAAGAGAGAGTGAACAGGGGGAGAGTCAGAGAGAGAGGGAGAGAGAATCCCAAGGAGGCTCCATGCTATCAGCACAGAGCCCAATGCAAGGCTCGATCTCACAAACTGTGAGATCATGACCTGGGCTGAAATCAAGAGCTGAATGCTTAATCGACTGAGTCACCCATGAACCCCTTCCATATAATTTTGAAATCAGTCTTTCAAATGAAAGAATGGAAAGAACCCCTTCCATGTAATTTTTAAATCAGTCTTTCAATGAAAGAATGGAAAGAAAGAATGGAGGGAAAGGAAGAATGAGAAAAGGAAAGGAACAAAGAAACAAAGCAGGCCAGCCAGTCTGCTAGCATGCTACAACATAGATGAACATTCAGGGCATTATGCTAAGTGCAATAAGCCAAACACAAAAGGACAAATATTCCATGATTCTACATAAATGAGATTCCTAGAGTAGCAAAGTCAGAGACGTAAAGTGAAATGGTGGTTGCCAGAGGCTGGGGGAGGGGAATTAGGGAGCTATTTAATGGTACAAGAATTTTGGTGTGGGAAAATGAAAAAGTTCTGGAGACGTTTGGCGATAATGGTGGCACAGCAATGTAAATGTACTTAATGCCACTGAACTGTATATTTAAAAGTGGTTTGGGGTGACTGGGTGGCTCAGTTGGTTATGTGTCTGACTCATGATTTCGGCTCAGGTCATGATCTCACAGGTTCCTGAGATGGAACCCCACTTTGGGCTTGGCGCTCACAGGGCGGAGCCTACTTGAGGTTCTCTCTCTCTCTGCCCCTCTCCTGCTTGCATGTGCATGTGCTCTCTCTCAAATAAACATATAAAATAAAAATGGCTAGAATGGTAAATGTTATGTATACTTTATAATAAAAAATACATTATGCTTTTTCTAAAAAGGGCCTGCTGGGAATTCATTGCACTTGCATTGAATCTATTGTTCAATCTAATGAGAATTGGTATGTAACATTTAGAGTGTTCTGATTTATGAGCATGGCATCTCTCTTCATTTATTTAAATTTTCTTTAATTTCTCTAAGCAAGATTTATAGTTTTCAGTGTACAGGTCTTACACACATTTTACCTCTCTACATATATTTTATGTTTTTTTATGCTATTTCTAATTTTCATTACTAGCATACAAAAATTATAAGATTTTTGTATATTGACTACATAGCCTTGCTAAATAAGATCTAGATTTTTTTTAATAAATTCCTTACAGGACTCTACATAGAGGATTATGTCACCTGTGAATAAATACAACATTACTTCATCTTTTCTAATCTATACACTTTTTCTTTTTACTGCATTATTGCACCAATTAGGACCTTGGTACAACATTGAGCAGAAAGGGCAGAGCAGATGCCTTTATCTCGCTCCCAATCTTAAGAGATTATTCATTCTTTAACCATTAATTATGATGTTAAATCCAGGGTTTTTGTAGATGTCCCTTATCAGGTTGAGGAGGTTCTCCTCTATTTCTAGTTTGCTGACAATGTTTTGTTTTTTAAAACCATGAATAGGTACTGAATTTTATCATCTGCTTTTCCTGCATCTAGAGAGGATAATAGGATTTTCCTTTTTTAGTCTGTCAATATAGTGAATTACCTTTATGTTCAATGATATTCAATATACCATCCTTAAATTCCTGGAATAAAACTCACTTGATCATACACTGTTGTTGCTTTTATTTATTTATTTATTTATTTTTTTAATGTGTTGCTGCATTCATTTGTTTGCAAAACTTTGCCAACTTTTTGTTAAGGTGTCTAAGCTCATGAGATCTGTTGGTCGACAGTTTACCTGTAAGATCTTTGTCTGATTTTGCTATCAGGGGGACAGCTGGGAGTTTCCTTCTTCAATTATCTGGGTTTGTGAAGAACTGATATTATTCCTCCTCAGATATTTGGTAGGATTTACCAGTGAAGCCACCTGGGACTGAAGTTTTCTTTGTTGGAAAGTTGGGACTAAAGTTTTCTTTGTTGGAAAGTTTTTAACTGAATTCAATGTAGTTACTGAATAGATATAAGATGATTTCAAATGATGTTTCTTCTCAAGTGGGCCTAAGTGATTTGTATATTTCAAGGAATTTATCCATTTCATCTAAGGTATTGAATTTATTAGCATATTATTCATAATACTTTTTTTTATCATTTTTTAAGTGTTTATTTTCAGAGAGAGTTCAAGTGGGGGAGAAGTAGAGAGAGAGGGAAGGAGAAAATCCCAAGCAGGCTCTGTGCTGTCAGAGCAAAGCACAACACAGGGCTTGATCTCATAAACCAAACTGTGAGATCATGACCTGAGCGAAGATCGAGTCGGACACTTAACCAACTGAGCCACCCAGGTACCCCTTCCTTTTTATCATTTTAAAGTCTATAGAATCTATAGCAACATTTCCATGTTCACTCTTGGTATCAGTAATTTGTGTCTTTTTTTTTTTTTTCCTCTTGGCTACAATCTGGTTAGATACATCTGTCTAGAGGCTTGTCAATTTTTTTCAACATTTTCTTGAAATCTGCTTTTGGTTTCATTTACTTTCCTTACTGCTTTTCAGTTTTCTAGTTCATTGACATCTGTTCTTTATTGTCTCCTTCCTTCTGTTTAATTTGATCTTTTTCTACTGTTTCCGGGTGGAAGTTTAGATCATTAATGTGAGATTTCATCTTTTCTTAGTTAAGCATTTAATGCCACAAATGTCCTTCCCACAAACTTCGATGTTGTTTTTATTCTGATTCAGTTTAAAATATATTCTGATTTGCCTTATAATTTTTGACCCATTAGTTACTTAGAAGTAGGCTGTTTCGTTTCTAGATATTTGAGGATTCTTCAGATATCTGTTATGGATTTCTAGTTTAATTCTGTTGTGGTCATATGTGAGCACATATTTTGTATGATTTCAATCCTTTCAAATGTACTGAGAGTTGTTTTATGGCCCAGAATGTGATCTTGGTCACTATCACAAGTGTGTCTGAAAAGAATATTCTGCTGGTTGTCCAGATGGAGTGTTCTACAAATGTCAGGTCAGGATGGTTGACAGTGTTGTGCAACTCTTCTCTTCTGCTCTTCACTCATGTGCTGTCTGCCCGTGCTATGAATTACTGAGGGAGGAGAGTCGAAATCTCCACTGTAATTGTGAATTTGCCTGGTTCTCCCTCAGTCCTGCCAATCTTTGTTGCACGTATTTTGAAACTCTCTTATGAGGTGCACATATATTTAGGATTGTGACATACTCTTGATGAGCTGAATTCTTTGACATTTTGAAATGTTCCTATTCATCTCTGGTAGCATTCATTATTCTGAGTCTACTTTGATTGTAATATACTTTCTTTTGATTAGTGTTAGCAGGACACATTTTCCCTATCTTTTTATTTTTAACCTACTTGTATCCTTATATTTAAAATGGGTTTCTTATAGACAACATATAGCTAGGTCTCGCCTTTTTATCTAATTTGACAATCTCTGTCTTTTGAGTATTTAGAATATTTACACTTAATGTTTAATAAGGTCAGTATGAGTGGGTTTAAATCTACCCTCTTGCTATTTGTTTTCTATTTGTCTTATTTGTTCTTTTCTTCTTCCTCCTTGTATCTTCTTTTAGATTGTTTTTAATTATTCTGTTTCCTCCCTACTATGGCTTATTAGCTATTCCTCTGTGTTTTATTTATTTAGCAGCTTCTCTGGGGTTTATTATATATATTTACTTACCACAGTCTGTATTCAAATACTATTATACATGTACAGTGTGAAACCCTTACAACAATATACTTCCAATTCCCCCTTCCACACTTGTGCTACTGTTGTCTACAGACAGCTGTGGCTGATTTAAGTATGTGTAACCATGTCCATGATCGGTATTCCCACAATACCACAACCTACATACAGAGCATACTATATAGGGAAAATTGAGAAATGGAATAATACATTCCATGCTAACAATGGTATCTCTATTTGGGGGAGAGGCTGACTGAATAGTCACCAATTAATCAGAACAGCCACCAACCAGCTTTAGCTCTGGAGCAGGGTACGCTGAAGCCGACAGCTGTGCTAGACATCAGCCCTTATTTGTTGGATCATGGCGGTGCCTAGGAGAGAGTCAGGAAACTCTATGGCAAGAGGGGGAAATGGGAGACAGCAGTTATTTACTAGGCAGTTTAGAAGCATTTCAGTATTTTTACACTGGTCAGCCATTCAGGTGCGTACCAGCTGTATATATACCCTGGAGGTAGGTAATGTGAAGCACCTCCCTATATACACTTCTTTACAGAGTCTTCAATGATGTATTGGCTTATGTGCCAATATTATAGTCAGACAGAATTCTGAAGGCCTAAGAGAGGTTGGTCTCTAAGCCAAGCAAGACATATGAGGCAGAGCAGAAAGAAAATATTCACAAGTATGCTACAAATAATAATGGCAATAATAATGGCAGGTACTTAGTACTTAACATCTATCAGATACCAGGTGAAGCAAATCATATTCATTATCTTGAAACCTCTGAGCTACCCTTGAGAGCATACTGTTACTCTCAATCTACAGATGAGGAATAGGAGGCATGGAAAGATTAATTCACCCACGGTCACAGTGAAGAAAGAGGCAGACCTATACTGTATCCATCTGACTCGTCACAGTGGTCCCTTTGATAGGGTATTCCTTCCATTATGTGAAGAATTTGTTATTTAAAAGTGTTTCATTTATATTAGTGTCAGCAACAGCAAATAAAGCCCATCTCTCTGTATTCCCTAAATCTCCCCTTAATTAGCTTTCTCATTCTAAAAGAGGAATCATGACTTCGAACTGGAAGAACAACTTGGGTTACCAAAGCGCCATGATTATGGGAAACGAGCCTCATAAACACAGTACTCAAGCAACCCAACCCCAAATCCCTTAATTGGTGCCACAAGGTATGATCCTCAGAAGGCAGGACTCTCTGGAGCCTGCAGCCTTCCTTAATTTAATAGTGTCCAGATGTTATGAGCAGCAACTTTTTAAATTGGAAGTGCCTCCTGCCTTTTATTACTAAACCAAAGAACTAAAAATAAGCTTAGAAGTTTACATTCTATTTTATGGCAGCATCCTTTCTCTTAGGTGGCCATACTGGTTTTTTGAATGGGAAACTGACTCAACTTACTCAGTAAAGATGAATCTAGCATGCAGCCCCTTACATCCGACAAATCTTACTTTTTTCTTTCCTGAAAGACAGAAATACAAATCCTGGTCCCAATCTAAATATCCAAAAGCTGTGAAGACTTTCCATTACACCAAATTCCCAAATTTGTGACCAGAGTAGGAAGTACAATCATTAATGTAACAAATAAGTGAGGTTTAGTTTAGTAATTAACACACCTGCTGGCTCAATTATAACAACTCAAAAGCAAGCTACATAAAAAGAAATTAGCCTTATAAATATACTCAAACAACTACAAGTAGATTTTGTTTTTTTATACTCAACGCAACAAAGCTTTACATCAGACCTCTTGGACCTTTATGAACTCACTAAACATTAAAAGAAAGCATCCTCAAAGACATGGGTAAAAACCCTACACACACTTTTATAGTATTAATATTTCTGTGATAGAATATATAGGTGATTAGAAAATATTTTTCAAAGCCAATTTAAAACATCTTATGTAAAATTTACCATTTGACAACTAATTTTCACTAAAAGGCCTGAGATTATCCAATCAGCCTTACTCAAAAGTGGCCAATACCTGGAGATCATTGATCTAATTAAATTCTGAGTGATGAGTTAAGTTTCCTATTGAATGTAATCAGTGTCCTGGGCTCTGCACAGCAGCCACCTTGACAACAAATACATTAAAGCAACCAAGACTAAATATTTGAGAAGCTTCCTTAATTTCTTTCTGCTCACAGATCCCTTCTCTCTTGAGTTTCAGCATTAGCACTATTATCCTATGATAGATTGAAAAACCATACCCACATCCTCCTCCTCAAGATAAGCAGGAAATGGGAAGCAGCAGACAGGGGATTAAGCAGGTCTGAGTTTTTCCTCAGTTGTTTCCAATTTCCTTATGTTGGCTAAGATTTCTCTAAGAATCTATCATTTAACTATCAAGCAGTCTTAATTTGGGGAGGTGTTGTGAGATTTTGATTTTTATGAGTTCATGTGAAATGTAAAGCTGATTGATGCAATGAACTTTGGTGCACAATTAAAGGGTATCAAGATACAAAGCAAGTTCATTTATGGATCAGCTTGAATTTAACAAAATGGCAGGCGGCAAAATGTTCATTTTTTTTTGGATTTCATAAAGGAGTTCAGAGAACTTGGTGGATATACAGAGACTGCTATGAAATGGCAGACATTAACATAATGGGAATCCATTAAAAAGCATCCACAGTTAATAAAAGTTTGTATAGGGGTGCCTGGATGGCTCGGTTGATGGAACATGCAACTCTTGATCTTGGGGTTGTGAGTTTGGGCCCCATGTTGAGTGTAGAGATTACTTAAAAAATAAAAATCAAAAAAATAAATAAATAAAAGTTTGTATAGTGGTTAAGAGCAGGGGCTCTAGTTCCAGTCTTTGTTGTGTTGTTTGTATGATGTTGGGAAAATAATTAAGCATCTCTATGCCTAAATTTTCTCATCCACAAACATTTATTAC
Source organism: Puma concolor (assembly GCF_028749965.1). Taxonomy (NCBI): domain Eukaryota; kingdom Metazoa; phylum Chordata; class Mammalia; order Carnivora; family Felidae; genus Puma; species Puma concolor. Next base: position 21,343,319 of record NC_141671.1, read on the forward strand.
CTACATTATTCAAGGAATCATACGAAGCACTTTGGGGATTCAAAGATAAGCATTATGTATTTTACTTTCAAAAAATTTTAAAACCTAGTCGGAGATGGAAGCAGTGCATGAGTAATTATGAGAGAGAAATACTGAAAGAGCACGGACCCTGGGGCAAGACTGCCTAGACTAGAACTCCAGCTCCACCACTGTCTTTGAGAATGAGAGAAAGTTACTGAGTTCCTTCAGCTTCAGTTTCCTCATTTCTAAAATGGTGATAATGTCAGTATTTAGTGGTGTGTCAGAGTGTTTTCTGAGAACTAAATATGTTTAATATAAAGAGCTCATCAAAACCACAATGAAATACCACTTCACACCCACTGGAATGGCTATTACCAAAAAACAAAAAACCACCAGAAAATACCAAGTGTTGCCAAAGATGTGGAGAAACTGGATCTCTGGGGCATTGCTGGTCAGAATGTAAAATGCACAGACCCTGTGGAAAACAGTGTAGTGGTTTCTCAAAAAATTAAACACAGTTACCTTATGACCCAGCAATTCTAATTCTAGGTACACATTTACAAGAAGTGAAAGCAGGGAGTCAAACAGATCTTTGTACAGCCATGTTCACAGCAGCATTATTCACAGTACCCAAAAGTTGGAAATAACCCAAACATCCACCAACAGATGAATGACGAACAAATATGGAATATACACGCAATGGAATATTAGTTAGCCTTGAAAGAAATGAAATGCTGATACATGCTACAACATGGATGAACCCTGAAAACACTAAGTAAAATAAGCCAGACACCAGAAAAACAAATAGTCTATTATTCCACTTACATGACTTCCCTAGAATAGTCAAATTCCTAGAGACAGAAAGTGGTGTGGTGGTTACCAAGGGCTGGGAGAAGAGGTAAACGGAGAGTTGCTGTTTAATGAGTAGAGATTTTCAGTTTGGGATGATGAAAACATTCTGGAAACGTATGGCAGTGACAGTTGTACAACAACATGAATGTTAATGCCACTGAACTATACACTTGAAAATGGCTAAAATGGTAGAGGAGACTGGGTGGCTTAGTTGGTTAAGCGTCAGACCTTTGATTTTGCCTCAAGTCATGGTCTCACAGTTCGTGGGGTCCATTCGCACAGGCTGTCAGAGACTGCTTGGGATTCTCCCTCTGCCTCTCCTCCACTCACACACACACACACACACACACACACACACACACACACACACACACACATACACACACTCTCTTTCCACTCATACACACACACACACACACACACACACACTCTCTCTCTCTCTCTCTCTCAAAATAAACAAACAAAAAATTGGCTAAAATGGTCAATTTTATGTTACGTACACCATGTGTGTGTGTGTGTGTGTGTTTGTGTATGTGCAAAACAGAGTCTGCTACATAGTGAGTGCTCAATAAATGTTAGCTATCCTTAGTGCTTTTAAAAGACTTCAGGAGAGAATATTGTGATAGCCAGTAGATCATAAATGTAGGCAAAAAGGTACCATCAGAAATAGGATTAAACAGGTAAAATGGGTAACAGTTATAGTAATTATTAATATCAGTACTTTATGAATCAAAAATTAGATATTAAATGACAGGGGCTTGCAAATGCTTTTGTCAAAATTTAAGATAATAAATTGACAACCACTGTGGGGGGTTATATTGATAAAAATGTAAAACCTGCTCTCAAGGAGCCATAATCCAGTGAAGGAGTCTGAAACACAAAGAGGCAAGCATGGAAAATTAAAACATGCAAGGATCAAACAAAGCCTCTTATCATCTACATCTATATTTTAATGGATAGTTCGCAGTAGTTGATATTATACTTAAAAATCTGTAAAGAACCCTGGTTACATTTTACGTGTCATTCTTGCCCAGAAACCATACTAATCTTCTCTGTATTATTCTCTGTATTATTTCAATTTTAGCATATGTGCTGCTAAAACGGGCACTCTGGTTACATTTTTCCATACTATCCTACTTTTCCCCAATCCCACCACCCCACTTCTCCTTTCCACTTATTTCTCTCTTCTACCAGAAACCCAAGTATGCCTTTCTATCTTACTCTTCGGTTTCTTCCACTCAGCAAAATCAATGAAATCATATTGAAAAACAAAATGATAAATTAAGTTACAATATATAAAATTGCTGGTAATTCAAATGGTTTTGACCCACAAAAGCAGCAATTTTACATGGTTCAACATTATAATGCCAAAATCCTTAAGATTTTTAAATCTGAATTTTATATATTTAGAAACGAAGTACAACAGCAGTAGTAAGACTTCAAATTGGCAAGTGAACAGTTGATTTCCAACTTATAAATCTGAGAGTTGTTTCTCATACCTGAAGCCTAACAGCCAATCTGATCTAAATCCAGTCAACCTTTGTGTCATTATCAGTCACTTATTGAAATAATTAAAGTTTCATTTCTATTTGGAACCCACCTTGGAGTCCTTATCCTGGGTATCCAAGAATCACGATGTTGCTATTAGACATGAGATGATTAACATTTAATGCTTAAGTCTCACCTGGGTGATCCATCATAACAACAGAATATACTAAGAAAAAGAAAGGGACGACTGATGCATACAACATGGATTGATCTAAAAACACGTGGAGTAGAAGAAGGTACGTATTGTAGGATTCTGTTTATATGACTTCTAAAAAAAATACATCTAATCAACAGCAACAAGAACCAGTCTGTGGTTGCCTAGAGGGGGGGCAGAGAAACTGCCTGGTAAAAGGGGCATATGGTAACTTTTGGGGATGATGGAAATGTTCTCTATCTTGATTAAGGTGATTTTGTTGGCAGGGGTAAAAGTTTGTCAAAAGTCAATGAAACTTACACTTAAAACGGATGTATTTTATTTTATAGAAGCAGTAAACCTCAATAAAAATGATTTACATGAAAGAAAATACAGTGTATTTTTAGTTTTAATTAAAATCTAATTTTAATTAACAAGTGAAACATAAGCATCTGATTCTTGAAAATTAATGTATTATGGATAAAGCTAAAATCTTCTTCGACCACTTTCTCAATCCTGGTTTTCACTCCTAACCTCTCCCATCTATAACTCCTCCCCCAAATAATCACTATTATGAATTTGGTATGGGTTCTTCTAAACCCTTAAAGATGTATTTACATACATATATGGTCACAGAAAATGTATAGTATTATATTGTACATAAATATAACTTGTATCTATCTTTCTTCAGCTTGTTATTTTCACTCAGCATTATATTTCTGAGATCTATCCACATTAATCTAGATAAAGTTTATTTCTTTTAGGTCCAATATAGTAATCCCACGACTATTCCATATTTTATTTAACCAGGCTATTTCCCTTCTGACAGATATGTAAGTCGTCTTTCCCTATTACAATTTACCAGTATAGTGGTAAATAGTAGTTCCTGGGGTGGCCACAGGGATTATAGGTGGTGTTCCAAGGGGACATTAACCTAACTGAAAGGTTTAATTTTTTTTTAATGCAAATGTATTTGTGTATTATTTATATAGCTTAAGTACTGACTTTAATTAAAGAATTTTCTGATACATAAACTATAACAAAGAATGAAACAAAATCAGTAATAGGAAGCAATCATCTATTAAAATATAAGTGAAACAAAATTATAGGGCATGATAGTGTACTCATGGTTAGAAACATAAGTACTTACTGAAAATCAATAATCTGAGCACTAAACAAGTCATAGAAACACATTCTTTTACTCAAAGCAATTGTAATTAAAATATTGGCATATTGGTTATCATGGCATAAGCATAATTAATACATGCACAAATACCTCATTTATATTTTTTGCTTTCTTCTTTTATGACTATGGTGTCTTTCCCCATCCCTGAAATGACAGGAGTGGAAAAAAAAAATATTACAAATGATGGACATTTTAATATCAATGTTAAAACGATAACTCACTAGTATACTTCAGAACAAGTTATAACATGCATTCAGAACTAAACAGTCACTGTTTTTAAGTAAGCTGTACACTCAACATAACTTGAACTCATGATCCTGAGATCTAGACTCACATGTTTTACCAACTGAGCCAGCAAGATGCCCCTAAACAGTTGTTTAAGAGTAAATGTAGAAAATTAAACGTTAAAACCAAGGGACAAAATTGACATGGGGACAAGCAAAATGAGATTTTTTTAAGTTGCATTTTGGAGTTCCACTTTAAAGGTGATTTTGAATATACACTCATGAGAAGGGGAGAATTCATTTCAAATAAAATATTGAAGTCAGAAATGGTCTGATATCTTTATGCTAGCTCCTATCTCAGCTCCCTACAATTCATTCCACCTCAAGTGTGGATATCAAAGATAAGTCCTACACTACTGAGAAGGATGTATTTCCTACTGATACTCAGTTTATATTTAAACTCTAAATATATCCTCTCTAAAGGAAAATTATTTCATGTTTATATTTGAGGCTAATGTATTTAAGTCAATAAAAACTGACCAGAAATGCTAAGAATTACTCAAATGGAAGAAGCATGAACAAACCATAAGGAAGTAAAAGAATAACTCTGATAACTAAGAGTTAATTTGTGTATAATTATTATAAAATACCATTCATTATGTGAATCAAAAGGGATTACTAGGGGCGCCTGGGTGGCGCAGTCGGTTAAGCGTCCGACTTCAGCCAGGTCACGATCTCACGGTCCGTGAGTTCGAGCCCCGCGTCAGGCTCTGGGCTAATGGCTCAGAGCCTGGAGCCTGTTTCCAATTCTGTGTCTCCCTCTCTCTCTGCCCCTCCCCCGTTCATGCTCTGTCTCTCTCTATCCCAAAAATGAATAAACGTGAAAAAAAAAAATTAAAAAAAAAAAGGGATTACTAAGCAAATACTTCTTATTTATAAGAATAGGATAAAATCACAGCTAGCTTGAAACCTATGAAATGAATGACAGTGAGATGAGCAAAATTATTGAACCAATAAGCATTACTAATTCCTGATCACTATTGGCCCTGAAGAGAGAAAAGATATCATTTGAGAGGCCATTATTAGACAAACACTGGGCATATGTTACTAAGTAAGACATCGACCCGCCTTCAAGGAGCTCAGTCTAGTAGGGAGAGTAATAACATAAGTTCAATAAAAAGAACATGCTAAGCAGAGTGCTGACACGATGGGAGAGATCAGCTCTGCCTCAGTGAGAATAGGTTTCATGGAAATGACTAAGCTGGGTCTTAAAGGACAAGGAAGGGCTCACCAAGCAGGCTTTAAAAATAAAAATTAGGCAGCAGAACCTGACAGAGAAAGGCACAAATGTGGCACAGTATAGATGAGGAACTCTAAGTAATTCAGGCTGGCTATAGCATAATTTTGGCATTTCATGGGGTTTTGGCAAAATACAAGGATGGGTAGGCAGAGCCCTTATCCTGGAGGGTTTAAGAGCCATTCTAAACAATGTGAATTTTGACACTGAAAAGTTTTAAGAGTGAAAGTTCACTCTGGCAGTAGAGTAGGGATGTCTCCATATGAGACAAGCTTACAAGCAGATAGAACAATTAGGAAAAACTATCATTTTCCAGATGGACAGCAGTAAGGACAGAGACAAGGAGGTGCATGTAAAGCATCTTCAGGTAAAACTGACAGCAATTAGGAACTAAATGGTAGGAATAAAATAGAAGCCACTAAAATAAATCCTTGACTTCTGCTTAGGTGAATAGATGATGGTCATCCCATTAATCAGAATATGGAATGCTGGGAAAAGAGGGGCAGAATGAGAAAAAGTATGTTCAATTAGAGACCTGATGAAAGTGAGATCCAGGCAGATGCCCAGAGGCAGCTGGACTACAGGAATAGACCACAAATGACTTACATTTATTATTTTAGTATTAGTTCATATTTTTCTAGCCATCAAATTCTATGAGAGTTATTAACAAGGGCAAAATTGACTTGACATTAAAGTTTGGATCTTCTCTCTGACCCTATATACCCTTTAACTCAAGAATTAGCAGGAGAAAGAAATAATAAGAAAAAGGAGGGAGGATGGAGCAGAAAAAAAGAGATCTAGGCAAACACCTTGTTGACAGTTAACCTCCTACCTAGACATTACTTCCATATGTCATGACTAGGAAACTGACTAGGAGTAAAAGAGGGAAACCCACATCCAATCAGTCATATAGAGAACTATGCCACCAGAGCTGTGGTTATTTGAACTAACGTAAGACAAATGATATGAATTCTCATCAATTACTTACTCTCTGTACTGTAATTTACTCTTATAATCCATTTTCTCAACATACTCTACAACAGACAGATCTATTTACTTTTCAAAAGTAAACAGTTCAACATCAGATGATGCAGTGTTAGACTCACCTCTCTTTCCTTCTTCTTGAGTCCCAGTTTTTATCCTTATCTTTATTTCTTTTTCTTTTATGTGGACTCCTACTCCGATCCCTTCTATGTCGTGAACACTCAGCATCCAAATAGCTTCCACCAGACTGCCGTGAATCTACTGAAGCCGATCGCCTTTCTTCATTCCTGAAAAACAGAAAGAATAGTTCAGTTTTATTCTTTAATTTTTTTTAATGTTTATTTTTGAGAGAGACAGAGACAGAGCATGAGTATGGGGGGTACAAAAGAGAGGGAGATAGAATCTGAAGCAGGCTCCAGGCTCTGACAGAGCCTGACACGGGGCTCAAACTCATGACCCTTGGGATCATGATCTGAGCCAAAGTTGGATGCTTAACCAACTGAGCCACCCAGGTGCCCCAGAACAGTTAAACACTGGTCTCCACCAAACACACACAGACACACCAGCTTAAAGTTGAATATTCTATATCAGAACAACGATAGAATCAATATAAATAGGTATAAGCTGGGGCACCTGGATGGCTCAGTGGGTTAAGCATCCAACTTTGGCTCAGGTCATGACCTCACGGTTTGTGAGTTTGAGCCCCACATTGGGTTCTATGCTGACAGCTCAGAGCCTGGAGCCTGCTTCAGATTCTCCTTTGATCTCTGCCCCTCCCCTGCTCGTTCTCACTCTCTCTCTCAAATAATAAACAAACATTAAAAAAAAATAGGTATAACCTTATATTCCATATGAGAAGACAGTTAAAGAAATATAGCTCTTAAATATTTTACTGTTTTAATATTTCATCAATATATTTGTTTCTCCAAAACTGTCAAAGGGCAATGTCACAGAGAAACCCTGGTATAATAATCTTGAGGAAGGACAACATGGAACAACTTAAGCATATTAGTTAACTACAGTGTGTTATTAATGGTCTTGGAAATGCTAAAATTTAGTCAAATGATTATAAAGTAACAGATTAAAAAGAGAATATTTTCACCAGTAAACACCATGACATACTTTTCAGCATCATCCTCTGGTCTTTCCTGTTCTTCCTGCCAATGACTACTGAGTTCTTCCATGTGCACATTTATGACATCCCGAATCACCTTAGGAAAGATAAGCACCTAGTCTCAGATAAAGTTTTTTCAAAAAGTTAAGCTAGAAAACTCACTGCTAACAATCATCCAAATATTTATTAAGAGTTATGACAGAATGAACTGTGGGATATGAGTTTAGAGAATATTAAAAATTCTGTGGCCAAATTACAACATGAATGGTAAATGAAAATACTATAAGGGCACCTGGGTGGCTCAGTCGGTTAAGCGGCTGGCTTTGGCTCAGGTCATGATCTCACTGTTCGTGAGTTCAAGCCCCATATCGGGCTCTGTACTGATAGCTCAGAGCCTAGAGCCTGATTCAGATTCTGTGTCTCCCTGTCTCTTTGCCCTTCCCCCACTCTCTCTCTCAAAAATAAATGTTAAAAAAGAAAAAGGAAAGTACTATAATCGTTGCTAAACTTGCTAGTTAATTGCTATTTTATGATTAAGAAAAATATCCCTATTTTTAAGAAATACATACTAAGTATTTAGTGACAAAAAAATCATGGGTTATGAAACTTAAATAGTTTAGAAAAAAAATAACGCATAGACAGAGATCAAGAGAGAGAAAAATATACAAATTAAGAGAGAGTGCAAATGACAAGCAAATGGGACAAAATGTTAACAGGTGATCAGGGTAAAGGATATTTAGGAGTTCTTTGTACTATTTTTGGTTTTGCAACTTATTTGTATGTTTGAGATTATTTACAAATAAAGCTTTTTAAAAATCTTGTAATTAAGATGAGAGACAAAATACGAAACATTATAGTCACTTCACAGATACTTTCCTGTAAGATTAATATAAACCCGTTACCTGTAAGAACCATTTGGAAGTTTCTTTCGTTCCTATTTATCCATGCCATCAAGCACAGGGCTAGTGAACTGAGAAGCACAGATGAAACTAAAATAGAAGGTTACATTTCCCTCATGCCTAATTAGCAAATGTTTTAAGAAGGTACAGGGGACAAGGGGCAATCTCAAAGACAAACACTAAAAAGTTCAGTACTGAGTTTCTCCCTACTTCAAGGAAACTTTCAATGGCTCCCAAAGTAAAATGGAACAGTGTCCAAATTCCTTAATAGAGCCTTTGAAGCCTTTCATGATTTTACTACATTACATAGCAGAAACCAGCCTTATCTCCTACTGGAGGTTCAGAAACCCTAAATGCTAGCCATCTTGGACTACTAATGGGTATCTCAAAAACTATACCTCTATTTATTTTTAGGAACACTAACCCTTCCACCTGGAATATCCTCATCCACCACTTCCCCTCCTCCACCATATTCTCCTGAGAAAATCTTAGATGTGTCCAAGTACAATCCAGAGAGTGACATGAGTCACAGACACCTGAATTCCAATTCTAGCTCCAGCACTTCCCGAGTAGCCCTCCATGACTCCCTGACTAGCTCTACATGAACTCTGTGAAGCCCAAGTATTACTGGACACAGTTTCCACAGACCTAACCTTGCATAGATTCGCCATAGGAAAGAGCTGATGAACAGACATTCTTTATCCTTCCTGCTTCTCCCTTTCCTTCAAATGCTATCTTCTCTATGAAGCCCATACCAATCTTATCTTTTAAAAATAATCGCTCTTTTCTCCCATATACTTTGATCTCACTTTTAGTACTGAATGCAAGCTGTATTTTGAAAGCTCTGTTCCACTTGTATAAACTATTCTAAGCTCCTTAAGGGTGGTGTCTGTGTGCCATTTATCTTTACCTACCCAACAGCAGTGTGTTATGCACAGTAACTACAGTAGGTAACTTTTTTCTGAAATTTGACAAAGTTCAGGTTTAGTCCAAACAAAAATTATAGAGGACATGAATGAAGCTAGAAATAGATAAAATGTTGGAAAAGTCATGACCAGGAATATGATAAATCACTGAAAGATTTGTAAACACTGAAGTTTTTACAGATGAAAGGTATTTAGGATCTGCTTCCAAAATTACCAATGTGGAGGAAGGAGGTAGCAAGTGAGGATATAAAGAAAATGACAAGGCCATAATGTTGATAATTGTTGAAGCTGAGTGACAGGGACAAAAGAGTTCATTAGACTATTCCACCCACTTTAGCATATGCTTGAATATTTCCATAATAAAAAGTTAACCACAGGGGCGCCTATCTAGCTTAGTCCCAAAAGTGTGTGGCTGGCTCTTGGTCTCTGGGTCGTAAGTTTGAGGGCCATGTTGGGTACAGAGATTACTTATATAAATAAACTTTAAACAAAACAAAACAAAAAGGTTAACCATAAAATTGTGAAGAACACTAGCAGCAACACTTACACTTGGTTACAAGGTACTGAGACCAGAGAAGAAACAACTGACGAACCACCAAGTATTTGAGGGACTGTACGAATACTTAGGTAATATGATGAGGTCCCAGACCTCTACTGGAAGAGATAAGACTGAAACATATACTTTAATTATACAAAGAACAGCATAAGATTAAATGCTAAGCTATGTGGTACAGAGAGCATTAAAACAATAAATCAACAAATGACTGAGTCAACTAGCACCTCATGGAAACAACAGGCCTTAAAATTTATATCAAGATTTAAAATAACAACAAAGAGCATTTCAGGTGAGAAAACATGTTATTTGGACATGTAGATAAGAATAAATGTGTGTAATCAGACACAGTTTAAGAGACATGCTTGACTAAAGCAAAAGAAAATGCTTGGTAAAATAAGGTCAGATTATGGAAGGTCTTAGAAATCATAGAGAGAAGTAAGAAATAATGTGGGAAGAATTCAGAGATTCAATAAGGAGATTATTTGTAGAGTCTGGGCAAGGTAATTCATGTACCAAAAAATTCATCAACTCTGACCATCCACTAAAGGACATCTGAAAATAACTTTGGATATACATCAAGAGATTAATACATAAATAATTTATACGAGACATTTCTTAAGCCCAAACATTTAGAAGAGTACCTAAAAGCATGCTAAAATTTCTGTAAGGAAAAGACAACGGTTGTTTGTTGGCCAACTTCTGTGTCTACATGCATTACCTCAATCAATTCTTATAACATCCCCACAAAATCTACATAAAATATATAAAATGAAAAAAGTTGCAACTTAAAAAGCTCAAAGAATTTGTGCAAGTCAAATAGCGAATGATAAAGAGTACAATCAACACTCAAACCCAGGTCTAAGGCCAAAATCTATGCACTTATCATGACACAATGCTTTCTCAAAAGTAGGTATTTTTTAAGATTGTACAACCTCTTTACATAAGATTTTTGTACCTTGAAAAGGCCTTATTTGCCTGGTACAGTGGATCTGAAAGTAATGGAGCAAATACAAATCAGGTATTTGTATTTCAAGGTGGCCACCTTGAAGCTATTTTCTTTCAAAAAACCTCTATGAACTGTGGAAATCCATAGAACAGACTTAGAAAACTATCAAAGGGACATTCTGTTCTCAACAAAGCTCTAAGAGATTATGTAAAGCTTACCTCAGTATATGATTTCTTGGTTATGTGAACATTCTTAGCTCTATAGGACTGGCGTCTTCTTTTATAATCTCTCACTTCTGCTAGGATTTCAAGGTAAGACTTTGGACTTTTTCGACTATTATCTAATAAAAGAATAAAACAAAATTATTATATCCTTGGAAGCTTTTAGATTCTTACTAATTAGCAGGAAGAAAGACCGCAATCATCCAATATTTCAACATGTTTCCATGCATACAAAAACATCCTAAAAACTCCATATTATACAAATAGACTAAGTTTTATATCATTCCTTTTCTCCATTAGTTGAACCTAAGATTGTTAAGGTATAAAGATTAAAAGACCAGCACAGCTATAAGTGACATTCTTATAGAAGGAAAATATGCTTAATACAAAGGACAGAGAGCAAAATTTCATGCCCTGAGTAAATATCTTAACATATATGTGAATATCGGATAATGCAAAATCATCCTCTTTCAACTCAAAGTGGCCTAACAACTAAATCTTTGTTAACACTCAAAGAGCGAAATGACAATTAAGAAATATAAAACTATTATATTCATCTCAAACCTTGATTGACTTTGGCAGCCAAGTCTACAAAGAGATCACTGTCATTTTCAATAATTTGAGAATCCGAGCGCTTTTTCTTCGTCTCCTCCATTACAAAATCATAGAGGGCAAGACGATCAGCTTGTGTTAGATCACAAACAAACCGTTTGTGATTCAGAGGAACTTCAACAGGTAATGAAGAATAAATCCCTAGTAAAAATAAAACCACAAGAATAAACAATACATGAAGCATTGTGGACTTAAAATTTACTCTTTATCTTTAAACATGCGCTGTAATAATGCAACATTAACACAATTGTTTTCACAGTAATCCCTAAAATATAAAAAATATCCGTCTGTGTGATAAATAATAAACAGTGACTTTATCCTCAAAGCCATACCCACAGAAAGCATGTACTGTGGATGTTTGCTATTCTCTCCAACAATGAATGTTAAGACACATCCCATGAAGGCAAGCAATAATAACCATGACATAATTTGCTCATAAGGAAACCTTCTGGGTAACAATTTTTAAAAGGCTACCCATATGATAAAAATAGTAACTTTCTTTCTGTTTATATGCTTTTTCCCATAAGAGCTTGGGAAAAAATGCTTTTAATAGGTAATACACGTTGTAGTCCCTCTGAAAATATATTATAGAAATATGAAAAATGTGTAAAAAATGTCTTTTTTTATATGAGACATCAAGTTAGATGCTCCATATTCAAAATATACCCCACTTTTGCAATGACTTAGAGCCAGGGACCAAAACACAATTAATTAGGTAGCAGAAATCCCAAACTTCCTCAGACCAGAGAAAGACAGGTAAAACTGAGACTAAATTTGTTTTAATTTTCGGAAGAGGAAGCATATTGACACAACCAAATTAATTTAAAAGAGTTAAGAGCACTGCCCCCCCCAACAGTCACAGAACTTTCTAAAATCTGCTTATTAATGAAAGAAAGTAAATACAATACCTTGATATGATGTATTAAACATTGAAGAAAATTTTTGTTTTGAGATTCAAATTTTCTCAAAGAAATAAAAATTTATGGTAACTGTAAATAAAGCAATTGTTTTAACACAATTCTTTCTAGCCTTCATTATTTACTGATGCAAACAATAAATAGGAGCTACTACCCTAAAGTAATAACTTTGGTTCACAGAACAAGTAAGATCAGTAGCTCTTCCCAGATACTTTTATTTGATAAAGTCTAGCCTTAACTTCCCAGGTAAAGAGGCAAAAGAAAAATTCAAGTAAGAGCAAACTACCAACTAAGTACTACAACACAAAAAAAGAGATGACTTTACATTTGTCTACATTAGGAGGAAGGCTACACTGAATAGGAGTCCATGAATAGATGCGGATAACAATACAGGGTCATTTGTATTAGTCGAAGGGTTTTGAATTAGTAGAGAAGGGTTTCCTTTCAAGTCAATCAATTTTACTATAATTGTCGTAGACACTATGAAAAGCTTTTTTATGAAGGCAGATGTGAAAACATTTAATTTTGTACCATAAAAATGAATTAGCTTTGATAAGCCCAATTCCTTTGAATATAGGCTTTTATAAAAATCTGGGAGAAAAATACAAAGATTAGAAAACACTGATATATTACAAACAAGATCCACATAAACCTTTGCCTATTATTTTTAGACAAAGAAATATAATTTCCTCCTTAAATTATTCTGAGTTGTCTTCATTCATCTTAAATTTCTGTATGGTGATGATGGATACTTAAATTCCTTGAAATTCAACAAAAATTCTAAAGATTCTAATACTGTGACAGTGGTTAAGACCAAGTTTAGAAATTTGAGTGATACTTTTAAAAGGATATCATTTGCAAAAAGGATACTGCATATCTTTAAATAAGGAGTACATTCAGGTTCCTAATTCCTCTTTATACTCACCCCAATTACTGAAAAAGAAAAAGTACAGGAAAAGTTAAACAACAAACTGCATTCAAATAATTCAGAACATAGATATTTCTGACAAAAAAAAAAAAGGATAAACACAAATAAGCTTACATTTCCATAAAATGTAACTTTTCAAACACAAGCTTCTACACGATTTAGAAATACACCTAGACGTGCTGTAATCATATTAAATTCCACGATCCTCTACTTTTTTTTGTAGTAGCCTTTTAAAAGCTGTAGCAATATATATATAACATAAAATTTACCATCTAACCATTTTTAAGTGTACAGCTTAGAGGCATTAAGTATATTACATTGTTTTGCAACCATAACTTCTGTCCGTCTCCAGAAGTTTTTCTTCACCCAAACTGAAACTCTAATCTACCTTTTTAGTAACTCTAATTCTTTCTTTTTAGTCACTTTTGCCATCACAGAGCATCTTAAACGTATGACATATATAATATTAAACATTAATAGAAGGTACTGGCTCAAAGATACAAATTCAGAATTTTAGGAAGAATACATACAGAGTCAATTTCCAACATCAGAGATAAAGAAATTAAGGCCCATAGAGGTAAAATGACTTGCCCAAGTCACACAAGTGGTAAGAACAGATTAGGCCTAGAACCAATCTACTAGGGTCTCTCAAGGGTTTAGTATAATACACTGATCTTCAAATCATGGCCATGATTCAAATATAGTCATGAAATTGAAATACAGCAAATAATACTGAAAGAAAAAGATACGCCACTAAATGTAAAATGATTGTTTATGATTAAAATTAGCATCTTGGTTATAAAATTAACATCTCATGGTTGATAATAGGTAAGTACATCTCATGGTTGCATCAAGCTTTCACAAGTTCATGAATTGAGAATTCTGTACACTGAGTGGAGACCTGGTATGACTGACAAAATGGAAACATAAATATAACTTATCAAAAACTTACAACTTAGTACAAGACACACAAAATATTAATTAAATGGGAAAATGTAAATTTGCTTATGTTAGTCATTCTTCCTTCAAAGTAAATAAATCAGTAACATATTAAAAAAGATTCTTGTTCTAGGCTGTAAGATTTAAAAATGTCTAAGACATAAGTGGGTCACAAAAATAATGTCTATTGAGAAACTGCAGAGCTCTACACAAGATGAAAAAAAGTTTTAAAAAGAGGGTTACAGATCATTTAAGAAAAAATTCTTAACAGTTTAATTTAATAGAGTGTGAAAACAAAATAAAAGTTCCTCTTAACTTTTCTACTGAAAGAACTATTCAAAGTAATTCTTTGCTTCTGAAAAGAACTAAATTCAATGTCTAATCCACCTTATTACTTAGTTAATATAAATTAAAAAACTTGAGAACATTAAATTACCCACATATATAAAATTCTCACCCATTTTATTATCTTAATATGGCTTTCTATACATTAATGTGCTTAGAAATTAAATTGCTTAGACAATAGAAATTACCATATATTAGAGCTAGTGCTAGTTTAGCATTCATTATCTCCATTGCTTTAAACAACATTGTAAGATAGTTTTATACTACAGAAAAGGAAACAAAACCTCAGGAAAACTGTCATTTGTACCAGGCCAAGCAACTAGTTTCTTTCCTTAAAATAGGCTTACAAACTAGAACAAACAATGAACATTACTAATAGCAGTGAGTAGGTACAGATTTGAAGTCTGTGATTACCTTGTACTTATTTATAATAGACATAATAAATAATGAATATATGAGCAACAGCTAGAATCTTAGTCCACAAATTTCACTAAATGAAATTTTCTAACAGAAAACAGAATAACTCAGTTCAGAGTGTGTACCAAAATTCAGAACTTGGCCCTCAATCCAGCTTTGCTATTACCAAGACTTGCTATTATCTAACGAAGGAGTGTTAACCCATTTCTGTGTGTCTCTAATTTCTTCACCTGATATGGAGGGGAAAATATTTGTCCAGATTATCTCAAGTTAGTTATGAAAGAGAAACAAAATATATAAAACAGCTTTAAAAAAGAATCCCTTTAAAAAAAAATAAAATATTGAGAGCCTTCAGAACAAACACACCAGAACCTTATCATTTCTCTCAGATAGGGTTTGTTTCCTTATCTGTAAATCAGATGCCAGATTAGATGATTTTCCAGTTCTCTTTCAATTCTAAAATAAATTCAGCAAATCTATCTGACTAGTTAAAGTCAAAAAGGCCTTTAACTATTAACCCCTCCAAAAAGACAATAGCAAAATCCTCTACATTTTTATTGGTTTGTTAACTAAACTGGGGGTAAGAGACAGAATCAATAATAAGGGCCAAAAAAAGGCTTGATTGATCAGAGCTCAGTAATCTCTTCAAGTAAGAGTCAAATGTCTCCCTCAAAGAAAAAAAACTCTAGAATTTGGCAAAAAGTACATAAAAATGGGAGCTTTAAAACAGGAAATACAAGAAATGTGCTTCTGGCTGTTGCATGGAACCAATGTAATATACACCACCGGTAAGAGAGTTCCTCCTCCTGAAGCCACAGTGCAGCTTAAGAAAAAATCAAGTCCAAATATTGGCTTAGAACAAAGGGTAAAGACTGAACTTCAGCAAGGGAGAAACAAATCCTAACTACGGGCTAATGAATATAATTGAGCTAGAAAGAAAAATGAGGGGACGGAAAAAAAAGGTAAGATGCCCAGAGAAATCTATCTTTAGAAGGTTCAAAGACAACTCAGAAACCCTTATAAGAAGGAGACAGTAATGCTTTGGCTACATGTTATATCTAGGTTCAGAAATCTATTAACTCTATCTACTCATTTACTTCTATGTTTTGGATGGATTTCGTTTTCTTTTCATTTCCTAAAAGCTCATACTTAAAAATTCTAACCTAGTCTCTACTAAAGTAAGTCCCTGGAAGAAGGGACTGGGCATGAAGGGGTCCACAAACTTTCTGAACCTGTATGGAAAACCTTGTGTTTGGGCTTTATTCTCAAATTCTCTTTCAGCCTAAGCCTTTCCTTTTACATTGTGTTTCAATATCCTTACATTTAACAATGGGCTAATTCTCAAGAAAGGAAAGAAATCTCAGGGTTAGACAATCTCAGTGGGATTTAGTTACCAAATAACTAGAATAAAAATGATCTACAAGATAATCTCACCTATTAGGTGATTCCAAGCCATGAAACCCTAGCTAAGACAGCAGCCCAGTGAGATTCTGCTATATTTGAGCAGAAAATATCTAACAAATGAAGCTGACACCAAACACATTGGCCTAATGTTAAATGTAAAACTTAATTTTTCCCATGTAACTGTTTGCACAAGATTTTTCTTAAAAATTAGTAACATGTACTTAAAAAATAGTTTGAATTATTAATTAGCTCAAATTATGATGCTACTTACTTTGATTATAACAATCACCCTCTTTTCCAACTGCAGTTCTAGCTTGTTTAATTATCTGGAATTGTGAGTCCTTATCTGTCAAAAAAAGCACCCATAAACACAGAATGAATCATCAGTGTCCACAACTAAATTAACTAATTGGTTTCTAATCCAAGCTCTTTGGGCACATTGACAAATCTTCCAGAATCTTTTTTTTTTTTTTTTTTTTTAACATTTATTTATTTTTGAGACAGAGAGAGAGACAGAGCATGAACGGGGGAGGGTCAGAGAGAGGGAGACACAGAATCTGAAACAGGCTCCAGGCTCTGAGCTGTCAGCACAGAGCCCGACGCGGGGCTCGAACCCACGGACCGTGAGATCATGACCTGAGCCGAAGTCGGCCGCCCAACCGACTGAGCCACCCAGGCGCCCCCAGAATCTTAAGAACAAAACACCCACATCACTCCCCACATAATCTGAACACAGAATTCTTTCAGATCTAGCTAGAACCCAGTAAGTAACAAGACTTCAAGTGGTTCAGAAAACATTACCATCAAGCATACTGCAGTAGTTGTTGCAAATTTTAGCAACCAATAATAGCTACCATTTCTTGACTCTAGCTAAGCGTCAAGCACTCTTCTAAGCATTTTACATATATATCATTTAATCCTCACAAAGGTGCTATTATCATCATCCCCCATTTTATGAAGAAATTTAGGTAACAAAAATGTTAAATTACCTTTCTGAAAGTCACAAATCTATTAGTGACAAAACCAGGAGTTGAATCAGGGCATTCTGATTCTACAGCCTGAAATTTTAACCTCTGTCTATGCTGTTAACACCTGGAACACACTTCCATACTCACTCTGCAAACTGTGTTGTGGCCAGATTTTTGTTATAACCAAGAAAGAAAGTATCTGTCTTACTGTACAAAGCTTTCCATGACCTATTAATAAAAGCCTCATCTCTAAATTTCAGATTAAGCAAACTACTTTCACAGTACATTAATTAATCCTACATTCTCTCAAGGTACAAAATGTCCTTCTTAATCACAAGCATACTAAAAAGTCGATCCTTTTGATAATTCAAAAATGAAATATCAATGCCTATAGTAAGATATTTTTAAATTATAATTAAATTTGGGGCACCTGGGTGGCTCACTTCAGCTCAGGTCACGATCTCGCTGTCCGCGAGTTCGAGCCCCGCGTCAGGCTCTGGGCTGATGGCTCAGAGCCTGGAGCCTGCTTCCAATTCTGTGTCTCCCTCTCTCTCTGCCCCTCCCCCGTTCATGCTGTGTCTCTCTCTGTCTCAAAAATAAATAAACGTTAAAAAAAAAAAACATTTTAATTATAATTAAATTAATACTTACTCAAAGTAATTGAAGGTATCTTCACATTCTCATAGAAAAAATCAGAATTATACATTTTATCCTAAATGGTAAAAACAAAAAAAAAGTTAGTATTCTTGAGTAACAGATAATTGACTATTTTAAGATTTGACATGAACAAAAGATTATATCATTTAAATATTTCTTAATAAAGTTTGCGAAATTAGGCAAGTACCATTCCACCCCACAAATAACTATTATTTTGACAGAAAACCTCACACTATATCTTCCGAATACTGTAAATTTATTAATGTGGGAATTACATGACATATATACATAATAAATATAGGGTACCTCTTCTTCTTTGGTATAGCCCAGTTTCCTCAATCTACAAGATACCATGTGCTTTCCTAAAGATGATTTAGGCATGTGATGATTGGAATCATAGGGGCATATCACAACGTCATCCTATAAAAAAGAAATAGAAGCAAAAAAAAAAGGGGTACATAATATTTAAATAAATGATTATACCATTAAAAGTTTACTACTCGATTAAGTGGTACTATCCATTCATCTCTTCTGGAGGCCTCTTTCCCAACCCCCTGTGTGATGTATGTGCCCATTAAAAACAAAAACAAAAACCTCCCTCCTTCAATCTCTCTCTCCTTTATAGCCCCCTCTCCACTCCTTCAAAGCCCAACCCTTTGAAAGATTTGTTTACAGACAAACTACCAGTCAGGAGGTTACTAACAATCATCTTACTACTATAGCCAAAGCACATGTCAGACTCTTTAAAATATGTGAACTCTTAGAAGGTGACAATCCAACTGTTCATTTCTGTCATCCTCATACAGTCTTCATGTCCTACCTCTCTGGTTCCTTCTACTTGGTCTCCTCTAAAGACGTCTTCCTTGGGGCACCTGGGTGGCTCCAGTCGGTTAAACATCCGACTTCGGCTCAGGTCAGGATCTCACAGTTCTTGGGTTTGAGCCCTGCATTGGGCTCTGTGCTGACAGCTCAGAGCCTGGAGCCTGCTTCAGATTCTATGTCTCCCTCCCTCCCTCCCTCTCTCTCTCAAAAATAAATAAACATTAAAATATTAAAAAAAAAAAAAAAAGATGCCTTCCTTGTTCTACCTGTACCCCTATAAATGCTGACGTTTTATATAAGTTAAACCAGTGACTTTGTGCCATTTGATATACACTTACTAGAAGATCTCATGGCTTCAATTTCTACTATATAGTAAGGACTCCCAAAATCTAAATCTTTAGACCTGGATTCTCTCCTGAGTACATTATACTAAAAACACTAACAATCCACTATAACAAAAATAAATTCATTATATTCATGGTCTCCTCACCCCCAAACCTATTCCTCTTGGGTTTCCCAGTTTCAGTGAAAGGTCCCACTTTCTCAAGTAGAAAACCGTCTCTTCTCCCTCATCACTCACATCTAATCAATCACCTAGTCCTTTTCACTAAATAACTCTGAAATCCTACCACATAATCCATCCTCTCTGCCACTTCCCCACTTCAGGACATCATCATCTCTCTTCTGGATTACAACAGCCATTGCCTAACTGCTCTGCTTCCAGATCTGTTGTCCCTTCCACTCTCCACAATGCAGCTACTTTGAATTCCAGGTCTGCTACTTACTGATTACATGAACTTGGTTCAGGTACTTAACCTTTCTTTGCCTAAGTTTCCTCATCTAAAAAATGGGTAAAACGGGACTTCTGTCACAGATCTATTGTGAAGATTAAATAAGTTATACACGAGTTTATACACATAAAACAATTCAAACAGAGCCTGGAACATAGCAAGTGTCAATAAATGTAAGCAATTATTATTTTATTAAATGGCAAATATGATGATATAGTATGGCTTAAAATACTTCCATAGCTCATAAAAAAAAAAAATCCAGATTCTTTACTATGGCTGACACAAGGACCTTTAAGATCTGGACCCTTCCCACCATCATCCCCCTCTTTCTCTATAGCCTACACTTACCTATCCTTAACCACCTTAGGTTTCCTGATCTGGTCACATCCTTTTCCCCTGCTGTTGATGCTTCCCCTGTGCTTCACCCAGCTAATTTAGCATACTTTATCAGCTGAGAATTCACCTTATCCAGGAAACCTCCACAGTCCTACGACAGCCTCCAATAACCTGTACTACAGCTAGTCACAGACTGAGTCACATTATAATGTAGGCTGATTTCTCTGCACTCCCCGTCACCACACCCAGACAGTAAGCTCTGCAACAGGACCTGTGACTACTGTTCACTGTACTTCAGCATTAAAACACTCCTGCAGAAAAGTGAGGCTTCATTAACTATCTGGACTGCACCTATTCCAGGAATGATGACTATCACGTACCAGGATTTTTATTTTTTTTTATTTTTTTTTTTTCATTTTTTTTTTAACGTTTATTTATTTTTGAGACAGAGAGAGACAGAACATGAACGGGGGAGGAGCAGAGAGACAGGGAGACACAGAATCGGAAGCAGGCTCCAGGCTCTGGGCCATCAGCCCCGAGCCCGACACGGGGCTCGAACTCACAGACTGTGAGATCGTGACCTGAGCTGAAGTCGGACACTCAACCAACTGAGCCACCCAGGCGCCCCGTACCAGGATTTTTAAACCAGTCACTGTCTTGAATAGCAGACCTTGGCTCGGTAAAATTTAGATGTACACTCACAGCTAATTGTCATAATTTTGGAATTTTACAAAGAAGTTTTAGAGAGGCAGCATGGCAATTAAACACACAGACTCTCGGGAGCCAGAATGCCTGGGTTCAAAATCCCAATCGCCCTTTACTAGCAGTGTGTCCTAGGCAACAAATTACCACCTCTCTCGCTTTGTTTTCTCATCTATAACATGTGGCTAATAGTACCTACCTCATAGGGTAATTAGAAGCATTAAACGAGGTAACTAACCTATATAATAAATAGCATAAGCAAAGTGCTATTTAGGTGTTATTAGAATTTTCAGTGGTAAGGAAAGGCATGGTAGGATCCACTCAATGGAATTCACAGCTTCAAACACCCCTCTAAACAAACAACAAAGATCTTTTTAGGGGCACCTGGGTGGCTCAGACAGTTAAGCATCCAACTGGTTTCCGCTCAGGTCATGATCTCACAGTTTGGTGAGTTCTAACCCCACTTAGGGCTCTGCACTGGCAGAAGGGAGCTTGCTTGGGATTCTCTTTCTCCCTCTCTGCCCCTCCCCCACTCGCGCTGTCTCTCTCTCAATTATATAAACTTTAAAAAAAAATCTTTTAAAAATTTCCACCAGGACTTTAAGAAACGTGAATTGTGGGGCGCCTGGGTGGCGCAGTCGGTTAAGCGTCCGACTTCAGCCAGGTCACGATCTTGCAGTCCGTGAGTTCGAGCCCCGCGTCAGGCTCTGGGCTGATGGCTCAGAGCCTGGAGCCTGTTTCCGATTCTCTGTCTCCCTCTCTCTCTGACCCTCCCCCGTTCATGCTCTGTCTCTCCCTGTCCTAAAAATAAATAAACGTTGAAAAATAAAAATAAAAAAAAAAAAAGAAAAAAAAAAAAAGAAACGTGAATTGTGTGTAAACTAAATATACTCTAACTGCCTTTGGGGAGTCAGTCATGTAATTTAAACCTGGGAGAAATTATTAGAGCTCGGTAAACCCAGAAAGAGTATTAGAGATCATGAATTATCCGAGTGAAGCGCTTCCGTTCCTCCCATCTCATGAAAAATAACCAAAAATCAGGACTGTTCACTCTCATACACGTGCCTACATTTTTAAAAGCAATTTTAACGTTCAAAAGAGTTGCTAGTCACCATCTCTTAGTGACATCCTCTAATAATCCTAGAATCGGTGCTGTCCCAGGCGGAAGCGTACAACTTTAAGGCAGAGACAGCTGAACTCCCAAGCTCTCTCCCGACGCCGAATCTGGTGCAACTGCGGCATCCATGTGACAGATGACAAAGCAAACGGCCAACACGTCTGCTAGCAGCACTCCGACTCCCCTATTTTCTAACCCCACACCTGCCACCCCTCCCCACCCACCGCATTTTCACCTCCTCAAACCCAAGCTCCGCGCTAGGAGCGCCGCACAGGTGGCGGGTGCGCGTAGTTCCGGCGGCTCCCGCGCGCCCCACCCGAGGCCCGCCGGCGACAAGGCGCATCAGGCCGGGTCCCGGGCGCCCACCACGGCGCTGCAGACGGGCGGGGGCTCCCACGAGGAGTCCTCCCCCGCCAGAAAAGACCGCAGGCGGAGAGCCCCCAAAAGGACCCTGCGCGCAAGCCGCCCTCACCTCTGCCGCCCCCTCCTCCCCGGGGTCCAGCCGATCCAGGCTCCAGCCCAGGGACGCCGTCACCTCCTCCAGCGTCCGGCAGCAGCTCTCCACGAACTCGCTAAGCTCCTGCTGCAGCCGCCGCCGCTCCTCCACAGGAGGCGGCTCGCCCTCCATGGCCGCACCCGGCCCACCAGAAAGAAGCGGCAGAACAGCCGGCCTCGCGCGCGGGCCTCTGGGAGGTGTGGGCGGGGCCATGCCGCCACGTGACTGGAACCGCCTATAGGAAAAGGCCCCGGAAGGAGCAGAGCTGTCATTTAGAGAAGTGTTCCCCGGTCTCTTCCCGGTGTTGCAACTTGGTAATTGCTCCCGGATGCGTTTGCGACGGGGCTTCTCTGAACTGCATTCCAGCCTGACCCCACAATTGTAAAAAAAAAAAAAAAAAAAAACTTTATGTCGCCCTTTCCTCAGTTGCCTCTAAGATGCTCCGTCCTTCCGACGAAGCCAGGCCATGTTGGGATGAGGCCTTCACTTAATCTGGCCACTAGTACAGGCCCCTGGCAGCTCCCACTGGACACTTGCCCGAAGCTTGGCCTCTGTCTCGGAACTCGCCTGCGTCTACTCAGCCCTCATCCTGCACGACGATGAGATGGCAGTCACGGAGGATAGGATCGATGCCCTCATTAAATGTTGAACCTTTCTGGCCAGTGTCACCATCAGGAACCTCATCTCAACGTAGGGGCTGGTGTACCTGCCCCAGCGGCTGGCGCTGCACCAGCAAAAGTGCTGCCCCGTCCACCACTCTATCCCTCTAAGAAGAAGAAAGTGGGAGCAAATAAAAGAATCAGAGGAGTCTGATGATGGCATGCATGAGCTTTGGGTCTTTTTCACTAAACCTCTTTCAACATGTTCAATAAAAAACTGAACTTTTTTTTTTAATGGCTTATAACTACAGAAAGTTTAAAGAGTAGTACAAGGAGAATTTGCAAAGCCGTCCTCCAGCTGGTTAACATTTGCCCACGTTTGCTTTCTCTCGCTCTCTCCAGACACACACAACCTCACATACTTATTTTGCAGAATTATTTAAGGGTCAGGTGCAGCTGTTTCAACCCCCAAATAGGTCTGTATGCATCTCCTAAGAATAAGGATATTGTCCTGCATAACCACCATACATGATTAAACCTCAGATAAATAATAATTTCGTGGGGCGCCTGGGTGGCGCAGTCGGTTGAGCCTCCGACTTCAGCCAGGTCACGATCTCGCGGTCCGTGAGTTCGAGCCCCGCGTCAGGCTCTGGGCTGATGGCTCAGAGCCTGGAGCCTGTTTCCAATTCTGTGTCTCCCTCTCTCTCTGCCCCTCCCCCGTTCATGCTCTGTCTCTCTCTGTCCCAAAAATAAATAAACGTTGAAAAAAAATTTTTTTTTAAAAATAATAATTTCGTAAAACCATCTAATGTTCAGTTTATATTCAAATTTCCCCAATTGTCTCCAAAATTCCTTTCACAGCCATTTGATTAGTTTTTTCAACCCATGAACTGTAATCGGCTCTTGTCTCTTTTAACCTGGAATGTCTCCCCACCCTCCTTTTTAAAAATTTTTTAACATATATTTATTTTTGAGAGTGAGAGGAGGGGAGAGGGGGAGAATCTGAAGCAGGCTCCAGGCTCTAAGCTGTCAGCACAGAGCCTGAGGTGGGGCTTGAAATCACAAACCACGAGGTCATGACCTGAGCCAAAGTCAGATGCTTAACTGACTGAGCCACACAGGCACACCCCACACCCTCCTTTTTAAATTAAGTCATTGAATTTTGTCAGGAGCCTCAGCCAGCCTCTCCAGCCTCAGAACATCATAGAATGTTCCTCCTTCTGGATTTATCAGGTTTTTCCCCTATGATTAGATTTTTTAAATAATTTTTGCAAGGAGATGTGTATGCCTCTTTATTACATCTCATAGAGGACACCCATCTTAAATTCTCCTTCTATTAGTAATGCTAAATTTGACCACTTGGTAAAGGTAGAAAGCTTTATCACTCCGCTGTAGGACATTTTCCTCTGTGGGATGATACTTTGAAGCCATATGAGTCTTCTTCCCCAACAAACTGATACAATACTTCAGTGACTCTGTCATTATGTTAGGAGTTATAAATGATGATTCTCTAGTATTGTCATGGCTTCTGTATTTGTTAGCCGGCATTCTTACCATACTTTCTTTTTGTTTACTATGAAATCAAGGGATTTTTAAAATTTTTAAAAAATTTTTATTTTTGAGAGAGAGCACGAGCAAGGGAGGGGCAGAGAGAGGAGACACAGAATCCCAAGCAGACTCCAGGCTCTGAGCTGTCAGCATGGAAACCAATACAGGGCTCCAACCATGAGATCATGACCTGAGCCCAACCAACTGAGCCACCCAGGCGCCCTGAATCAAGGGAATTTTAAAATCATTATTGATTTGAGGTTTCTTAATTCATTATTACATACTCTGTTACCATCACAATTCTTAACTGATTCTCAAATTGTCCCAACCTTGACCAGTGGAAGGTTGGTTTGATTGCTTTTCCTTGCTTTGATTAACCCAAGCTTACTTTGTACATTTCCTATCCAAGACCTGGAATCAACCCTTTTAATTTCCCCAAATGGTTTTAACTCCCAGAACCTAATCCCTCTTACATTATTTTATACTATTCTCAAGCTTAATGTCAAATCTTTGCTTCCCTTTGCACTTACTTCTATCAGATGGAGAAACTGTGGACAGAATAGCTATTTCAGATAGTACAATTCTCTCACCAAAAAAAAAAAAAAAAGTTTTGAGTATAAATAAGCAGTACCCAAAAATACGGAAATAGGCCAAGAGCTGCAAGCAGATATGAAGGGATGAATTCCAGTTTATTCATACTTTGTCCACAGCATACCTACCTTTATCAGCATGTGTTTAGCTCAACTAGCCTAGAAAACGTGAGACTATTTTTGAATGTGAAATGATGACTGTCATTGAAAAGTTGTATATATACTCCCCTTTTCTGTGGAGGCTCACTATAAATGAGCCAAATCAAAACTTATCCAAGGCCAAGCAAGTCCTGTCTCTAGGACACAGCCTATCTCGTCTCAGAGCTTAATAACAACTTTCACCAACAGCTTAGAGGTATGCTCTTTCAACCCTAAGATCTGCTTTACATGGATACTTATTCATCTGTTTAATCACCATTTTTTCTAGAGAAATCTCCTGTCCCATTCTAGATTAGGCCTCTATGATAGGCTGAATTGTGTGTTGTCCTCACCACCACCATCACCCCCATTCATATCCTGGAGCCCTAACCTCCAATGTGACTTATTTGGAGTTATGGACTGTAAGAAGGTAATGAAGGTTAAATGAAGTCATAAAGAAGAGACTCTAATGTGATAAAACTCAAGTCCTTCTAAGACAAGCAAGACACAACAGGGCTTCCCCCGCCCCACTCCTTACTGCCTACCATTCAGAAAGAGAGCTCCCACCAGAAACCAATCTAAGGACACCTTGATCTTGGACTTCTAGCCTCTAGAACTGAGAAAATTAATTTAAGTCACACAGTCTATGGCATTTTGTTACGGCAGCCCAAGCTGACTGATACAGTCTCCTAGCTCTAGCATGAAGATCCTTCTTCATTTCACCCAACACAGCATTTACCACTTATTTTTCTCTTCCTTTTATATTACAATGTGTTAATACCAGGGGATCCATGGCTTTGGGCACAATGTGTAGCACACAGAAGTCAATTATTAGTGAATGAAATTAATTTCAGGGCGCCTGGGTGGCTCAGTCGGTTAAGCACCCAACTTCAGCTCAGGTCATGATCTTGCGGTTTGTGGGTTCAAGCCCTGCATCGGACTCTGTGCTGACAGCTCACAGCCTGGAGCCTGCTTTGGATTCTGTGTCTCCCCCTCTCTCTGCCCCTCCCCTACTCATGTTCTGTCTCTGTCTCTCAATAATAAATAAATATTTTTTTAAATTAAAAAGAAAATTAATTTCAAGTCTTCCAGATTGGGAGGGGAGCAAGGAGAAGGAGGTGAGACAAGGAAGGAAGGAATGCTGTTTTCATCCGAAGTATCAAAAGCCCCAATAATTTAAGTATTATCTTAAATATGATCTTTTTTGCTCTTCACAATTAACATTTCATTTGTTTTCCTATTTTCTAGTCTGTACTGTACTTGATTATATTACTTGATATGTATTATTATATTACTTGATTATATGTACTTGATACAATTACATATTGCTGATATATGAAAGTTCTTCCACTGATTGCTTTATAGGTGTCTTCTGTCCCCATCCAGACTGCAAATGTCTTGAAGTCGTATGTACTGAATATCAATGTATTGAATCCTCATAGTATCTAACCTAATACTAGACATAATAGGTATTCAGTAAGGTCATATTGATTTAATAACAAGTGTTTGAATTTCAAAAGCTTCTTTTGATACAAAGAATAGGTTTTATCTCATTGTCCTTCAACAGAGAGCCAAAAACCCTTCAGGACTCATTTTTATAGATTCAAGGACAATTCATACATCTGAGGGGACAAAATGAAACACCATATATTTTGAGAATACCCAAAATAGAATCTTAGGCACTTCATTTTTTTTCTAATGGTATTATGGTGACTTTTGCCCATGCTACTTAGAATTCACTGTCCAGGATAAACAAGAACTGGGTATTGACATGTGGCCTGGCCTCTTTACATGGGCTTCTTTCCAAGAGCTCTGCCTGGTACATAACAGGCACTTGAGAATGTTGAAAAAAACTACAAAAGACCAACTTCTAACAAGAATTCAGAACTAAGATAGTTTTTTTTTTTAATGGTCATCCTTAACAGGCACTTAGTAAACAGAAGATTTTAGACATATTAACAGAAAGATGCTGATAAATGCCTCGTATGTATAAACATATGAAATCAAAACACAGAAACTTCAAAAGTCTAAAAGTTTATTGCCAGAATCGCAAACTTCATAAAGACACCTTTTTAAAGTACATAGTAAATGACAAGCAAAATAAACAGAAAAGTTTGACCAAAGAAAAGCAAAGATTGCTGCTATCACGCACATATAGTCAAATTAATGCCGAACCAAACAGGTGCATTGAAGAGTATATAGGTTACACAATCCACAATCTAAACCTAAAGGAGACTCATTCCAAAATGTTTGGGTTTGGGGTGGAGTATTCTGGGGAGAATGGGATGGGTAATTTTCTCCTAATACAGAAAATGGAAATATTTAGATGAAAAACAGAATGATGTCTAGAATATCAATAATCAACTTAATTTCATCTCCAAGAACAGAAATCTGTATTATAGGCCAAAAGAAGTACAAGAACCAATCAAAAAAACTAAACACAGAAGGAACGAACTCTAGATTCAATTTGTGCTATCCTTACAACTGATTACCATTTCAGACACACTACATCCAGTGTATTAGATATGTTAGATGAGCTGAGAAGATAAAAAGCCAGAACAGTATTTGATTTCAACCAAGGGTATATCTTCTTAATCATTGAAACTCTATCACTATACTGCAAGCACTAGGTTTTCTTTTGTTAGTATTTAGTAAAGTGAAAATTCACATAAGTGAAGCCAAGGAAGTAGCAACTAACTGACTACTAGTGCCCAATAGAGCTACTGCTAAAGGAGTAGGAGTAAGAGTAGGAAGAATTCCCTGTTGCATCAAAGCTTCCTCTCCGGGACCCACTTCGGGAACCAGAGCGAGAGCCAGAGCGGGAGCCGGAGCGGGAGCCAGAGCGGGAGCCCGATCGGGAGCCTGGGGCAGAAGACATGTTGTAAGGGCTAGGCAAGCCCTTGGAAGAAACAGAGGCGGCCTCCAGAAGGCGTAGGCCAGTGATATCTTCCACCATGGAGCGATTCATGGCATCCTTATAGGATATTTTTAATTTGGTTTTGGGGCAGGTCAGGATTTTGGCATAGCTGCTGGTGTCTTGCAGCCTCTGAGCTGCTCGGCCGTCGATGAATCCTTTCCTGATGGCTTCTTCCGTGCTTATCCTCCCATGCACTTCTGGGTCAACAAGGCCTCCAGTGAGGTATTGGAACTCCAGAAAGCGCTGACCTGCCTCATAGGGGAGCCATTTTTCTTTTACCGCCTCTGCTGCTGACATCTTCTTCTTTCCCTTCACACCTTCAAAGCCAATGAAGGCTTTCTGAGCGGGCTTCAGCCTGGTGGCCATATCTTGGTCAATCAGGCCCTGGGAGACTGCATCCTGAAGTGAGAGCTTCTGACCACTCGTTGGGTGGATGATGCCACCTGTGCAAGCCTGAGCTTCCAGAAGCCTCTGACCAGTGATGCTATCGACAATGCCCCGCTCTATTCCCTCTGTAATGGAGATCTTCTCTAGGTTTTCTGTGTCAAAGATGGCTGCAATGGGGCTTGATTCTTCCAGGGGGTCAGACAGAGAGCTGCTCCTGATGGTTATGTTCCTGACACTGGATATGGTAGAAATCTTACTTACTGACTCATGTCGGCTGTTGCTGAAAACGTCGTCACTGATGCCACCACCTATGCCGCTGCTGTTGCCCACGCCGTTTTTCAGGGAGATCATATCAGCAAACTGAGTGAGGCTGAGGCTGCCAGATCGGTACTGATCAAAGAACTTCCTGTCAATGAGGCCCTTGTCAATAGCCTCTTGAATATCATACTGACTGCCTGTCTTCCTGTCTACCAGGACCACCCTGGTGGAGCCGTCAGATCCAGTGATGGTTATTTCTTCCCACTCGCACTCCTGCTCACACAGTTCTCTGAAGGTTTCATAATCTATAAGGCCCTTCTTGTAGGCCTCCTGAACAGACATCTCCTTGTTGGTCTCTGGGTCAACGATGACCACTCTGCGCTTCCTGAGGGTATTCTTTTGTGATGTCTGCACCTCTTTCTTCTTTTCTTTCAGGGGCAGAAGACAGAGCCCTGTTTCTTCATCCTTGATGCATCTTTCTTTTAGCTGAAGATAGGTAAGATTTTCTTCTGTGTTGGGGTCAAAGAATCCTTTTGTATCGTCACTTGGATCCGAGAGAATCTCACTGAGCTCCTCATTAAAGTAGCCCCTCTTGTACGCCATGTCAACTGGCAGGCGATGGCTCTCCTTCGGGTCGATGATCCCCCCGGTTGCAATCTGTGCTTCCAATAAACGAATGCCATGGCCCTTTTCAATGAGTTCCTTGTTCATGGCTTGGAACAAAGAGATGATGTTTCCCGTTTCAGGATCATTATATCCGGTGACAGCTCGTTCTGCAGACAGGAGCTTCTCTTTGAACTCAATACCCACCAGGCCTCTTTTGTAGGCTTCTTCCACTGGTAGCCTCAAGTTGCTAACAGGATCCACTATAAAGCCAGTAGCTGCTTGGGCTTCCAGCAACTCCAGGGCAGTACCAGGTCGGACCAAGCCAATTTTCATGGCCTCATAAATGCCAAGCTTCTGTTTCGTGGTCTCATTGTATATGCCCGCTATGCAACTTGAACCCTGAAGGAAGTCTTTAATTCTCTCGCCAACCTCATCATAAGAAATCTGACCTGATTCCAGTTCATTTACAGTGGATGGTCTCAATATACCGGAATCCACCAGCTCAGAGACGGTCACCTGTTGTCTGATTCCTTGGAAGGACATACTTCTCTTCTGCACTGACAACAGGAGCAGACCAGTGTGTGGTTCGATTCTGCACCGTTCTCTCAGCTGCATGTAACTGACCTTCTTTTTGGTGACTGGATCCACAAAGTTCTTCTGACTATCTCGGGGATCATTCAAGGACCGATACAAATCCCTGTCAATCAGCCCACGGGCCAAGGCTACGTCTTTCGGCAAAAAGACGCTATTCACGGGGTCCACCACACCCCCTGAAGCAATCTGGGCTTCCAGCAGGCGCATTCCGGTTTCTCTATCAATCAGATTTTTCTTGATGGCTTCTGAAACAGATACGGTCTTGCCTGAAAACGGATCGTCGAAACCAGTGATAGCTTTCTCTGCTGTGTATATCTGTTGACGGTCATCGAAGTCGATGAGGTCCCGAGCGATCGCGTTGTCAACAGTCAGCTTCTCATTCCTATGGGGATCAATTATACCGCCTGTAGCTGCCTGGGCTTCCAGGAGCATGACTGTGGATTCCGGGGTGATTAATTTCTTCCTTTTGGCCTCTACCAGAGAGTACTTTTCCTTAGGGGAAGCAGATGCTCCAGCGATAGCCCCTGCACCCCGAAGGAAAGGCTGGATTTCAGAAGCAACTTCTTCCACGGACTTTTTCCCCTTCAGCAGTTTGTCCAAGGTTGTTTTGTCAATTAGCTGGCACTCATAGAGCTGCATGGCCGTTACCTTCTTCCTCAGTCCATCGAACACCAGCTTTGAGGAGTCAACCGTCCACTCATATTCTGTCTGGGTCTCCCGATGGGACCCATAGGGGCGCTGCTTGAGTTTGTCGATTTCCCTCTGAAGTCGGGAGCGCTCTGTTTCCAGCTGTGACTGCGTCTCCCTGGTGGAGTCCTCCAACTTGCGCCTGTACCGCTCCTCAATCCTCTTGATCTCTGCCTGGAGTCTTTCGATCTCACTCCTAAGGCTGTTCTTCTCTCTCTCACTCTTTTCTCTTTCCGACTCGATCTTCCTAATTGTCTCTTCCTTGCGGGAGTACTGGGTTTTCCATTGATTGAGGTCATTCTGGATTTGCTGTTTCTCACACTCGAGGCGTTGTTTCACCCTGCTTTCCACATCCAGCGTTGCTTTCGCGCGAGTGAGCTCATCCTCCAGCCTCTGCAGCCTGCTCTTGTCTTGCTCCAGAACTTTGATTTTCACTAGAAGGCTCTCTCTTTCCTGCACCACCTGAGTGCACTGGTTCTTTGATTCCTGAATCCGATTAGATGCCTAGAATTTAAAAAGAAAGAAATGGGAAGAAATAACGTTTTGATCGTATCATAGGGTTATAATTCCTCTTTTCCTACACTTAAAAAATAAAACTTAGTTTGAACTTCCTCTATTTTCCCTGGATATACTGCTATTTTGTTATCTTATAAATTATGAAAAAAAAATTCTGTAGAGGTATGTTGCCACTTTGATAAATGGCATCATACTTACTCTTTTTTTTTTAGAAGGAACTAGGAGAAGTTATAGACCTGTCTTACTCTTAACAGAAATAATGGTTTGAAAAAATATGGGGAATTTTGTCCCAGGTTATCACACCTGCTATACCTACATCTCCCCTCTTACAGCTATACTAACATGTTTAATAAAACAAAATAAATCTATGGGCATATACACACCCTACACCCAGCCCCACACAAATATTGTCTATAGAAGTCAAACGTATTAGAACTTAAAGAAGGTATTTTTAAACTAGGGGTTAAAAGAAAAACCTAGCAAAAACAAACACATCAGGGTCGTGATCAAAAGAGAACATGTCATGCATGCAGAAAAGCCGTGTAAGCAAGCAAGAAAAAGTGATTTCAAAATTGCATAGACAATACCTTTACAATGGCTTTTATTTAGGAAAATTTTAATGAAAAAAATGCAGGTCATAGCTCGCTAAGTAAGAGCTATCTTCTAGAAAACAGACTGGAATAGTCAGAGGACAAGCTCTCAGGTGTTAAACCTGATGGTGTGCTAAAGTTTGAAAAGCACGGCCAAACAGAGGTGACACACAGATTGGTATTGATGCGGGAACAGGACAGAAGGGCAAAGAGGGCAAATTGCTTTCAAGCAGTGGCCTGGGTTATGACAGCTAGTAGTACAGCAATAAGGAGAAAAATTAGACTTTCTGTAAGTGGCCATCCCAGTTAGCAGGAGCACAGCTGAGATGAGATGAAAATGGAGGGAATTATTTGAAGGACAGGGAAGCTGTGATCAAATATTTGTGAATACCTCTAAAGCCTGCTTTTGGAATTTCTCAATTTCCTGTCTCAAATTTTCCCTCTCTCTCTGTAAATCATTAATCAGCCCCTGCAGTTCCAGGGTCCGGTTGTTGCTGATCTGCAGCTGGCTCCTGAGTTCAGAGATGGTTGCATTTCTATCACTATCCGCCTCGCTCCGGCTCCTCCTGAGGTCGTCGTATTCCAGCCTCAGGTTCCGAAGCTCCTCCTCCAACATCAAGTGCTCCTTGGTCAGGTTCTCCGTGAGACACTGCAGCCTCTCGATTTCTATCTTGCTTTCATTTAAGCTCCTGCTTTTATCCTCTATCGCCTTCTGGAAATGCTCGTTCCTCAGGTGAGCCTGTTTGACATTCTCTTGTTCCTGCAGCAGCTGGCGTCTCAAGGCCTCGACCTCCGCGGAGAGCCTTCTCAGCTCTTCCTGGGTCCTCTGCTTGTCCCTCAGGTGGCCTTCCAACACGTCCCTCTGCTGCCGGAGGTCGTCCTCGCTCCGTTTCTTAATGATGGATGCTTGCTCCAGCTGCTGGGTCAGGCTGGTGATTTTTATCGCCTGCTCCTTCAGAGACCTCCTCATGCCTTCCAGCTCCTCCTCCAGCTTCTTCCTCTTCAAGGAGTCTTCCGAGGCGGTCCTCCTCAGCCGATTCAGCTCCTCCTCCACTTTCTGCTTCTGCAGCTGCAGGTCCTTCAGAGAACTCTGAAATCTCGTGATGTCCTGGTCCTTCACAGCCCTCTCCTGGGACACCCGCTCGTAGTCGATCCTCAGGCGCGTGAGCTCTTGCTCCTGAACCTTCAGCTTGCTTATCGTCTCCGTCGCGCTATTATTTGCTTTCTGCAGATCATACTGGGCCCTCTGTAATTTAGCGTTCTCCTCTTCCAGGCGTTTCCGTTCACTGGTTTCCGTTTCTATCAGTTGTTTTAACCTCTCGATCTCCTTGTTTTTATCCTGGATGGTCTTGGCGGCATCATCGAGCGACTGCTTGTATCTCAGGCTCTCTTCCGTCCGCATCTGAGTGACCTGCCTCAGCTCAATCTCCAGCTGCTGTTTCCTCTGCGACACCTCCGAGCCCGTGGCCTTTTGCTGTTGGACGTCTTCTTCGACCCTCCTGAGGTTCTCGGTGGTCTGGGCTAACGTGTTCTTCAGTCGCTTTACTTCCTCGGATAGGCTGCGGTTTTCTCTGGTGAGGCTGTCGATCTGGGCTCGGTAGCCACTGGTGTCCTCTTCCTTCTGCATGGTGAGCTGGTGGATGGTGGTCTTGGTGATGTTGATCTCAGTCTCGAACTGGTTTTTTAAGCTGATGATTTCCTCGTCGTAATTGTTCCTTACCTTAGCCAGTTCATTTTCATATTCCCAGCGGCGCTTGGCCTCCTCCTGAAACTCAGCTTTGAGTCTCTCAATCTCCTTGTTTTTGTCCTGAATGGTCTTTGCAGCCTCTTCCAGGGATTGTTTGTGCCGAGCATTGTCCTCGGAGCGCTGCTGGATGACCTGCTTAAGCTCCATCTCCAGATGCTGCTTCTTCTGCATCATCTCAGAGCCACAGGCTTTTTGCTGCAGGGCATCTTCTTCGGCCCGCCTTCGCTGCTCGGTGGTCTGCAGAATGCTGTCGTTGAGCCTGACAATCTCGTCCTTCAGATCTCGATTTTCCCTCGAGAGCCTATCAAGCTGGTTTCGGAGATTTTTGGAATCGTCCTCTTTTTGCATGGATATCTCCTTGATGGTGGTCTTCGTGATGTTAATCTCTGTTTCATACTTGTTCCTTAAATTACTCATCTCCTCATTATAGTGGTTTCTTACCTTTGCCAGCTCACTTTCATATTCTCTCTTCCGGGCGCCCTCCTCCTGCAGCAGAACCCTCAACCTTTCTATCTCGTACTCCTTCTCTTTGATGGCTTTCTCAGACTCCATTTTCTGCCAGCCAAGGCTCTCCTTTTCACACTGCCTTGCCTTCTGCAGCTGGTCATAGTCATTCTTCTGTTGGTCAAACCTGTCTTCCACGGCCTTCCGTCTTCGCTTCTCATCCTCGATCTCGTAGGTCAGCCTGGTGATCTTCTCATTGAGTTCTTTTATTTGGCCGTAGCACTTGTCCAGGTTTTGCTTGGCCGACTTGCCGTCCAGCTCTGCCTGCCTCTTCAGCTCCTCCAGGCTCACAAGCTTGGCTTTGAACTGGGAACATTCCGCCTGGTACTTCTGCAGGTTCTGGTCAAGGAATTTGTTCTTATTGCAGTTTTCAGAGTTGGCATCTCGGGCCAGTCTGAGCTCCTCTTCCAAAACTTCAATCTTGGTGTTTTTCAGCTGCGGAAGTGAAATCAGAAATTAGGATGAAAGGAAAACCTCTCACGTCCTAAAAAAAGAAACAGTCTTTTCCCCCCTCCCAGACCATTGTGTGTTCTCGTGTCTCTTCCCACACCTGCACATGTGCACATGCACACCACACACATAAGCACACATAGAAAGAGTGACATAAAGCAAAAGCTACTGGACAAAACCCCCCACGAAATCTGTATTCTCATCGTAATTCTTCCATCAACTGCCTGTATGATCTTAGCAAATAATACAGCGTCTTTGAGGTTCCCTGCCTCATGTGTAAATGAGGTGATTTCTTCCAAGATCAAAAGCTTAAGATTTCATAAGTTACGTTTCCTTTATTTCAAGGTATTAAATTTCCATACAAACTCAATGCATGTATTGGAAATGACGAATAAATTAAACAATCAGATGTTTTCAATGTTGATAAAAACATAAAAATTTGATAAAGCAAATCTGTATGTTGATAAAAAAAAAATCCAAATCCAGCCAGTCCAGGATGTTCTCTTCCTTAATTTAAAAAACACATGGGGCACCTGGGTGGCCCAGTTGGTTAAGCATCTGACTTCGGCTCAGGTCATGATCTCATAGTTAGCACTGGGCTCTGTGCTGACAGCTGGGAGCCTGAAGCCTGTTTCAGATTCTATCTGTCTGTCTCTCTCTCTCTCTGCCCCTCCCCCACTTATGCTCTGTGTCTCTCTCCCAAATATAAATAAACATAAAAAAAAAAGAGAGAGAGAGAGAAAACACACACAAACAAAAAAAGCAAAATCCTTGACCAAACAGTAAATGAAATTAATGGGGTTTTTTTCGTAAGGTAAAGCAGCTAGAATTTTGTAAATATCACCTAACTCCATTCAGAGCAGTATCCTGAAGCACAGAACTAACCCCTGACTTTTGAACAAATTCTACAACAGTGAGTATATACCAGGGAGTATGTCCAGATCCATGTTCTAATGAGGCAGTAATAATAAGGTTCTATTCCATTTTCTTTTCCAATACTCCAAGGAAATAAATTAAGTAAATTACCTTCAGATCTTCCAAACTCTTCAGCATCTCACTTAAGAACCTATAATAGTCTCCAGACCTTGTAAGTAGTTCTATGTATCGAGCATGCATATCTGCAGCCTTGCAAAAAAGGGGTGAAAGAAAAAAAGAAAAAAACAATTATTGCATTAAAAAAATGTCCCATGCAAGCTGACCAATTTTGTTTCCTAAATCAATGAAATAGTGAAATTATAATTTAAGAGTGAATTCCTGGAGTGCCTGGGTGGCTCAGTTGGTTAAGTGTCTGATTCTTGATTTCAGCTCAGGTCACGATCTCATGGTTTGGGAGTTTGAGCCCTGCATTGGGCTCTGCATTGACAGTGTGGAACCTGCTTAGGATTCTCCCTCCCTCTCCTTCTCTGCCCCTCCCCTGCTCACATACTCCCTCTCAAAAACAAATAAACACTTAAAAATTAACACAAATAAAGAGTGAACTCCCTTCCTTCATGTGTGCTAATTCCAAAATCTGGAAGCACCACAAAAGGCTAACAACATTGTATCCTATCCTTATCCCTCTAGAGTGTTTCCCCTAAACCATCTGATGGGTGATGTTCTCTGTCATCTTTGGGAAGAAGTTGTCTTTTAAAAATCGACTAGACATCTTCTACTTGTTAAAAGCTTCCCTCACTAAACCCAGAATTTAAGCCCAGTTTCTACCAAGATCCTACTATATAAACAACAGATCCAGTCTTCCACTAACCGCCTCCTAAAATCACTCCAGTATTGATGACTCCTACTAAAGGAGCATAACCTGCTATTAAACCCTTTGGGAGTGGAGACCCTATAACTAGGGGTGAATTCAGGGTCTGCAGGGAAGACAGGAAGAAGGCAGGGACAATGAAGGTGCAGGAAGGGCTGGCTCTAAGAAATACGTAACGATGTACATACCTCTTGCAGAATCACCCCAGAGGGAGACTGAACCATGGTTCTCTTGATAGGTATGTTCAGTAGGGTTTCCAATCCTGAGGTGTATGATGCCAGCTGGAGTTCATAATCCTACAGAATAAAAGGTTTAAGACAAATATACTCAATGAATTTCACAGAGTCACTGACAGCTACAATTTCATGGTTCTAAATCATCAAGCTGTGTTTCTCATGACCAACCCCAAAGGCTACCATGCATTGATAGTGTCCAAGTCACTAACATTACATTATTAAACCAAGGAGTACATCTTTATATGCTACAGGAAGATTTTTACCCATATTACCAGTGTAAAGAATGAAGACCAGGCACTTCACTGATATTGCCAACGTGCAATGAATTCAAGTAAATGGATAACAAACTTTTCACGGTATGTTCAGGAGAGAACACATAAAAGCCACAATTGCTATCCTCAAGAAGTTTATACTCTTTCGAGTAAATCAGAAAATAATGCAGTTAAAAATATATACTTTTAAAATATGGAACACTTCACAAATGTGCATGTCATTCTTACACAAGAACCATGCTAATATCCTCTGTATCATTCCAGTTTTAGTAGGTGTGCTGCCAAAGCAAGCACTTACCATTATTCTTGATGAGATGCCAACATTCTTTGTGAAACGAACATACCTTAATCGAATTTGCACAAAGTTCGGCGATTTTCTGTACTTCATCTGATTTGTCTCGCTTGCCACAGATTTCATTGTGCAAGTTCTAGACAAAAAGTAAAATATTTATAAGCGTTGAAGTATATAAATGTTTTTAAATAAATGCTATTTCACTGCTGAACAACTGGTTTTCCACAGTTTATGACTATGTGCAGTGAACTCGTATTCTCACAGGTCAGCCTTAGAAGATGAGCATGTTTTTCCTTCAGAAGAGTAAGCAAGATTTTCGACTTCTTACTCTCTAAGAGGAATCTTTCAAATCTGTACACTTTTCTGATCCTATCACCTCAATTTATAAAGATACTTTACTACAATGTTACATTATTTCTTTTACAATTGATTTCCACGATGATTTCCTTTCAATATCTCAACTGTTTTTCCACTGGGCCTTATGCAAGCATTCACCAAATGGACTAGTAATATCAAACACCACTTCAGGGTATTGGGTGACTCAGTCGGATAAACATCCGATTGTTGATTTCAGCTCAGGTCATGCTCTCACGGTTCATGTCAGTCTCTACACTGACAGCATGAAGCCTGCTTGGGATTTTCTCTCCCTCTCTGTCTCTGCCTCTTCCCTGCTCACGTTCTCACTCTCTCTCAGTAAATAAACATTTAAAAAAGTCTTTAAAAAAATATATCATTTCAAACCTAGACACTGCTATGAAAACCAGAGGAAAATACAGTGCACCCTCAATGTTATCTAAGGAAGTGACAAACTGGCTTGTACCTTCTGCTCATTCAAAAATCGCAGGACTGTGTTGGAATCCCCAAACTTCATGGATTCTAAGGAATCCTGACGGCGTTTGGCATCATAGAGCCACTTGCAGAAGGCCTGATAGTTATCACGGTAATTCCTCAGTTGCTTGATTTGTTTCTCCAGGTCCCATAATCTGCAGAAGATAGATATGATAAAATCAGAAAAGCAGTGCTACTGGTCCTGAGACTATTTAACAGAGCTATCATATGACCCAGTCATTCCACCTGCTGCGTGCTCAAGAGAATTGCAAACATGCCTCCCTACAAAAAGTTATACGTGAATTTTCATGGTGACATTTTTCATGATAGCCAAAAATCATGAATGAATGAAAGTAAAAAATAAAATAAAATAAAATAAAATAAAATAAAATAAAATAAAATAAAATAAAATGTAGTAAGTATATCTATACGATACAATATTATTCAGTCATAAAAAGGAATGAAGTACTAAAACATGCTACACCAAGGATGAACCCTGAAAACATTATGCTGAGTGGAAAAAAGTCACAAAGGAGCACATGATATATGATCCCTTCATGCGAAATGTCTGGAATAGACAAATCTAGAGAGACAGAGGAAAAGACTGGTGGTTGTTTAGGCCTGGAGGATTGGGAGGTAATGGGAAATTAGTGATAATGGGTACAGGGCTCTTTTTTTAGCACAAAGAAAATGTTCTAGACATAGATTGCAGTGATGGTTACATAATTTTAAATATAATAAAATCCACTGGATTATACACTTTCAATGGGCAAATTATATGACATAGGAATTAGTTATCAATAAAGGTAAAAGCACTGTTAGTAAAATGAACTACTTGCAAAAGTGAAGAGACTTTTTAAACCCTC
This sequence comes from Puma concolor, assembly GCF_028749965.1. Taxonomy (NCBI): domain Eukaryota; kingdom Metazoa; phylum Chordata; class Mammalia; order Carnivora; family Felidae; genus Puma; species Puma concolor. The sequence goes on from NC_141671.1 coordinate 21,382,025, forward strand.
ATTTGGAAGAAGGCATTCCTTTTGTAGAAGATTTAATTTTCTTAAATTTCAGAAGAATACTCACTCAAAACATCTACTCCTTCCAACAATCCTAGCAAGAGTTTATAGGGCCCAAAAGGGCCTGATCAATGGCTTCCACTATTTCCCTAAGAGCCTGGAGAGTACCTGGTATGGGTTGGTTCAAGCTTGGGTTCCTGCTTCCCTCATTTGCGACAAAGCTGACTCCAGACAGTCCGTGAACAGAGTGCCTCTTACGCCTAACTTACACAGCAAATCAAACCACTGCTTTTAGAATGACAAATTCAAGTGACGCTATCTTGGAACAACCAAATGGGAAGAAAGTAGGGAAGGAAGTTGGCACACCTGTAGTCTATCTGTTTGTCTATTTTTTGCCAGCGGTCTGTCAGCTGTGTGACTTTGTCACTGAACTTGCCCAGATCCAGGTCATAAAGTGGATATTGTTGTGAGGTTTGGGAGTGGATCTGCTGGGCTTTCTGCAGCTCTGTCTTCATGGTGGCCAACAATGACTTCTTCAAGTTCAAGTCATTTTTGATTTTCTGTCATGAGAGAAAGAAAGAGTACAAATTAATCTCTTGGAATATTTGTATCTTTAAGTGATAATCAAGCCAGAAAAATATATTTGCTGATTGCATTTCCCATTATTTATGTCAATAAATATCTCCTTACTTATTAAGCTACCCCCTTAATAAAGGATTCAGTGTGTATATTTGTTTGAGAAATGCTAAATACCATACTCTATTCCATTCCTGAATAATTATAATACATATGAATATATTAAAGCAGAAGAAAAGTCCTATAGTGAAGAAACCAGTTCAATTATGTTTAACTCTGCATTCCCCAAACAAATCTCACCACAAATTACATCTGCACATAGCTCCTAATAGTACACTCTAGAAAGCAGTGTGCTAGAGATAACAACAGATATCAACCATGTGTGGCTGATGAAATCCAGTAATCCTCAAACTCATGAAAACTTAGTGAAGCCTTGGATTTGGGTACTGAGTAGTCCTGCATGATTTCCCATAATACTGTTTGTAACAGTGGTTATAAACTGAATAGAACTTTCAGTTACCTTCAGTCCGCAGCGGTAAGCTTCCACTTTATCCAGATCCAGGCACACGGTTTCCTCTTCAGTGAGTCTGGCTTCATAAACCTTTAACATGTCTTCTGTCTGCAGGATAGCTTGGAGTAGAGCTCTTACTGTGCATAAGCTGTAAAGAGCAAAGGAGGCAAATAATATTGCCAGTGACGTAATTAGCCTTTGAACATTTGGCTCTTGCCACTATTAATTAAAGAAGCCGATAAAAATTTATTTTGCCTATTTCTAAGCTGCAGGAGCCATAAACTCCTCCCCCACCCCCATATCATCTTTCAGACAGCCATTCTGCATTAATTGAAGAATTCTAAGTCCTGACTCTTACAGCATATATCTCAGCTGTAAAACACGTTAGGTTTCACTACAGTGGAATTAACATCTCAAAATTACTATCTCAAAAGCACAGTATCTACAAAAGTACTATCTCAAAATTACTATCTCAAAATTCTGCAATGAACAGAAAAAACTGTAAGGCAAGACTGTAGTAAGTCAGGCATACAGAGCAAATGAAGTCTGACAAAGCTTGAGAAAAGCAAAACATCTATGATAAATGTTAGGGGCGTTTACCTATTTAAGTAGCCATCTGTAACGCCATTGATATTTTCCAGTTTCTGAAACAGTCCAAATACTTCATTCTGTAAATAGCAGTATTTTTCTGAACCTCTGAAGTTAGCAAGCATATCTTTAAGCTGGTTGAGAACTTCAGCGATTGCCTGGGAATCATTCTGCACACTCTGTCAAAAAAGAAGAAAAGCTCTTGATTGAACTGTGTGAGTCTTATGATCATTTTTTGTCCTGACGAAGTCCACTAAATGGAAAAGACTCAAGAGATAGAGTTGACATTCCATTTCCTTCTTTGAGGAGGCCTTATCAGCACTGTGTAAACATGGCCCTCTTACTCAGAATATATTATCTTAGATATCCCAATGCAGTGCGCAGGCATGGCCGAGCAGGAAAGATCACAGGGCTGGGAGTTGACTACACTTGGGCCGTAGTCCCAGCTCTCTCTGTAGCTTTGAGGTTTTACCTCCCTCGACCAAACAAATCTCTCCATGTCAGTTTCCTGTCTATAAACAAAAATAATTCAGGGCACCTGGGTGACTTAGTCAGCTAAGCGTCCGACTCTTGGTCATAATCTCACAGTTTGTGAGTTCGAGCCCCAGACCGGGCTTTGCACTGACAGGCTGCTTGGGATTCTCTCTCTCCACTTCTCCCCCACTCACTCACGCTCTATCTGTCTCTCTCAAAATAAACAACTAAACTGAAAAAAAAAAAATCTACTTGTTTAGCCCATATCATAGGTGGTTTCAGGCAGCAACCAAATTAATGTTTATGAAAACTTTAAAAATGAACAAAGTACTATGTGGGCACAAAGGAAAAACGCTGGAGTCTGATTCAACAATCCACAAACCAACATGAAGGTGTTTTAATCCCCAGGCTGGTAACCTTCTACAAATATGGAAGTAAGGGAAAGAAAAAAGGAAATCCTGCTAGAAGCCTGTTTTCTTGAAAATCAGTGCTCCTTGCCTATAAGTATTTAAACCAGGAGGGTTTTCTAATTAGCTTGCAGATAAATAATATACCCGGAATCGAACAAAATATCACTGGATGCCTACCTTCAGCTCATTTATTTTCACTGTGATGTGGTGCGTAGACCCTTGGTCTGCTAGCAGGATGTTCTTAAGGCTCATTCTGCCCTCACAGTGCTCCATCTGCCTGCGAATCTTCTGGAGCTCCATCAGCATCCATGTTTCCTGCTTGTCATGTTCTCTGTTGGTTTCAATCACTTTATTATGGTTGACATCTTGGCAGGAACCATGATGAGTGATTTCAGTTGTGGTTACTGTAAAAATATGTTAGGACCACAAAAGTCAGAGAATTCCTAGCTAGAAGGGTACTTGTCCTCAAAAAGCATCTGTACTGCCTAAACTGCAGCTCCTTCTTTGATTTGAGTCTGAAAATTTAGTGTATGAGTGACTTTTGATATGTTATTTTTCAAAGTTGATTCTGAAACTATTTTCTGTTAAAGCTGTGTGTGCAGTTTCGTGCAAACTACTTTCTGTTAAAGCTGTGTGTGTGGTTGATAACAAAGAGAATAGACGCTCCAAACCTGTCTGGTGCTGGGGGTAGCCGGGGAGCTGTATGACCAGGGTCTGGTAGTGCTTCTGGGCATCTGTGAACTGGGACTGCATTTTCCGCTTGTCATCATCTCCAAACATCTCCGAGCCCTGGCTGTTTCTGATGAACTCTTGGTAATGCAGCTCAAGGTCAGATATTGTCTTCATGTAATCTTCCTGCCGCATGGTTTTCAGCTGGAAGTAAACCAGGCAGGAGTGTTTGATTACCCCCACAGGGTGACCAAGGGGAGTGCCCAGAAATGCCCTATGCTAGAGGGGGGCTTAAGGCAATCCTTGTTAAAGACCCGTTAAGATATAAAAGGTCCTGGAGAATTACGAGATTGCTCCTCAGAACCATAGCAGTGGGCTGTCAATTTATTTTTCCTACAGAATTTTATTCTTCAAAGGAAATATTACTCAGAAGTCACAAATCTAAAGCAGATCACAGCAAAGCTGCTCTGACCGCAAAGAGAAAAGGGGGACAAAGGAGATCCCAGACTTACTCATTCTGTACCTCTCTCCTGGCCCTGTTATCCCTAGTGGAACCCCTTAAGCCGGGATTCTTCAGACCACAACTTGAAAACCACTGATCTAGAGGAAGGACTGCTTTGAGTGTTATGCCATGAATTCTGTCCCACCATTCACTTCTGTGATATCCAGTTAATAGTTTATGACCTAGCTTTCCACTGCATCAAAGGACAATAGGATCCAGGATAGTACAGGACCACGTGTCTTTTCCATGGGTACTTCTGGCTTGTCAGGTAGCTTCAGTCAGTACTTCTTTTTGTACCAGAGCCAGCCGTGTGCAAATCCCTCCCATCCTACTTGGGATGAGCCTCGCAGGCAGGCTGATCTGACTCTTCAGATGAGACACGAACAGATTAGCCGCCCTGCTAAAAGGTCTGCCTGGCAGAAGCGAGCACCACAGGGGGCAGCTTGGCGCCTCCTCCAGGCAGCCTGCGTGGTCCTCAGGATGTACCTTGGCAATAGTCATGGCCCTGATTTTCTCGATGTCGATCATGCAGTAGTGCCAGGACACCAGGCTCTTCATGTTGATGTACAGCTGGTTCCACAGAGCCAAGATGGCTTCGTAGTATTGTTCGATCCTGGAAGGCACAAGGGGAAAACACACTGGAGCCCGGCTTTCAAACTTCCACCCAAACAGGAAACCTGCTATGCTCACATACTGTGTTAAAACTAAAACAAGAACCAACAGAGTAATAGTTAACGTATACAGTGAATGTATACTTTCCAGACATTCATCATTTCAATGGGTCTGGACTAATTTCCTCCCCCAAAGTTCATTCTCAATGATCCACATCAGTGTAGATAATTCACTTTTGCTCAAAACACACATTTCCTTGTTACTGTGTTGTTTGTCAGCAACTTTTTAATTGACAGAGGTCTAACACCATGCAGGATGGCAGGGAGAAACCGGTAATGGAATGTGGATGGCTATTGCAGCCTGGGAGTGAATGTGTGGGCTCATTATGCTACTCTCCCTATTCTGTGTACAGTTGAAGATTTCCATACTTAAATGTGGAAAAGAATCTGCTGTGGACAATCTGTAAAATGAATGCTCTACTTGCTTGTTGATGAGCAGGTATTCCTAAGAAGGGCATTTTATTTTTGTGGCTACCTGTAAAATTACTGATTGTCTAAGAAGGGAAGAAGAACTTTGAAACAATGCTTCAAGATACATGGTAAGAATGGTTTCCTCACAGACATCCAGGTCCAGGAGGCACAGAGAACTCCCATCAAAATCAACAAAAGCAGGTCAACACCAAGACATATTGTAATTAAATTTGCAAAATCCAGTGCTAAAAAATCTTAAAAGCAGCAAGACAAAAGAAGTCCTTCACTTACAAGGGAAACCTCATAATGCTAGCTGGAGATTTCTCAACAGAAACTTGACAAGCCAGAAGGGAGTGGCATGATGTATTCAAAATACTGAATAGGAAAAATCTGCAGCCAAGAATACTCTATCCAGCAAGGCTAACATTCTGAATAGACGGAGACATAAAGAGTTTCCCAGGCAAACAAAAACTAAAGGAGTTCATGACCACTAAACCAGCCCTGCAAGAAATGTTAAAGGGAGCTCTTCGAGTGCAAAGGAGAGACCAAGAGTGACAAAGACAAGAAAGGATCAAAGAAAATCCCCAGGAACAATGACAAAACAAGTAACACAGTGGGAATAAATACAGATCTATCAATAATTACTTTGAATGTAAATGGACTAAATGTTCTAATCAAAAGACATAGGGTGTCAAAAAGGATAAAAAAAAATGACTCATCCATATGCTGCCTACAAGAGATTCATTTTAGACCTAAAGACACCTACAGATTGAAAGTGAAGGGGTGGAGAAATGTTTATCACACAAAAGAAAGTTGGAGTAGCAATACTTATACTGGACAAATTAGACTCTTTTGCTTTTGTATCATTTTTATCCTGCTTTGGTATCAGGGTAGTAATGGCCTCATGGAATGATTTTTTTTTTATTTTATTTTTTTTAATATATGAAATTTATTGTCAAATTGGTTTCCATACAACACCCAGTGCTCATCCCAAAAGGTGCCCTCCTCAATACCCATCACCCACCCTCCCCTCCCTCCCACCCCCCATCAACCCTCAGTTTGTTCTCAGTTTTTAACAGTCTCCTATGCTTTGGCTCTCTCCCACTCTAACCTCTTTTTTTTTTTTTTCCTTCCCCTCCCCCATGGGTTTCTGTTAAGTTTCTCAGGATCCACATAAGAGTGAAACCATAACCTCATGGAATGATTTTGAATGTATTGCCTCTATTCCATTACTTGTAAGATTTTGATAAAGATCATCATTAATTATATAGTTTTTAATGTTTGGTAGAATTCACCAGCGAAACCATATGGTCTTGGGCTTTTCTGTGCTGGGAGATTTTTGATTTCTAATTGAACCTGACTTCTTGTTATTTGTCTAAGAAGATTTCCTATTTTTTGGATTCAAGATCTGAGATTCAATCATGGTAACTTGTGCATTTTTAGGGATTATCTGGTTTTTTTTCTAAGTTATCTGAATTGTTAACATATAATTGTTTATACTAATCTATTATCACACTATGTATTTCTGTGGTTATATGCTGTACTATTTTCTCTTCCCTTTCTCATTTTGGTTTTTGAGTCTTCTCTCTTTTTTTTTCTTAGTTAATGTAAAGCATTGCCAATTTGTTTCTTTTTGTGGAAAAACTGGTTATTACTTTCCATGTTCTGTTATTGTTTACTCTGATTTCTATTTTATTTCTTTCTGATTTTCTTTGTTCTTTTTTCTTCCTCTACTAAATTCTAGCTACGTTTCTTCTTTTTCTAGTTCCTAGTGGTGTCATGTTGTTTATTTGAACTTTCTTAATACAAGCATTTATGACATAAATTTCATTCTAACATCCACTTTTGCTGCAACCCATACATTTTGAAATATTGTGTTTGCTTTTTCTTTGGTTTTGAGACATATTTTGATTTGCCGTTTGATTTCTCATTTGGCCCATTGCTTGGACAGTTGTGGGTTGCTTAATATTTATATATTAAATATTTAATATTTTTTTAAAAGAATGGCTTCCTCCAGTCCCCCTATACAGTCAGACATTCTTTTTTACCTTCCAATAAAAACTATAGTATCTTCAACATAAAGTTACATGACAATGCAAGGGGACCTTCCCGAGGCTCCTTTTCTCAAAGGAGGGGATTATAGTGAAAAAGGGTGGGTCTACATTTCTTGTATAAGCATTCGCCCCCTATTTCTCCACACTTGCATTCACGCTGTGGCCACTAGGAACTTCAACAACTTACTTGCAAGAGAGGTCCACAGCCAGAGGATTCGGAGGGGGTATAATCAGACCAACAGAAGGGACGAGCATGTCCACGCCTCCCGGACCCGTCACATACCACTTGCTGCGCTCATTATTGTCCTTCAGGATACACTCGTCCCCTTTGTGCACGATTTTCTGTAAGGCAAGCGGCCCGGTGTTTTGGCTTTACTCATGAGTACACACATTTTTATCTTTTTTCTCAAAGGGAGAAATAGAGATGAAATATGCAAACTGTTTGAGCTTTTATCTTATTATTTGCCCTTAAATGAAGATGATCTTTACACATCCCATCAATACTGATGCTTTAAATAATACATGTGAGCCTAAAAGGTGTGTATAAAATGAATTAGGTAAAGTAACTTTCCAACGACAGCCTGGGGAATCCATCAGTAAAGTGAGAAATCCTTTTGTAAAGCAAAAATTCCTCCGTGGCTTTTCTATTTTTGTGAGTTCATATTTTATATATTAGATTTGAGTATGTGGGAGTCACCTGTCTCATTCACTTGCTCTTAAAAGTTAGAAATAAAAAGAAATTCTGAAATTCTTTCCCAGAAAATAACTTTCTAAATTAACTACAACACCTAAATAGCTTACTTTTTTTTAAGTTAATTTATTTATTTTGAGAGAGAGGAGGAGAGAGCGCACAGGCATGAACAGGGAAGGGGCAGAGAAAGAGAGAAAGAGAGAATCCCAAGCAGGCTCTGTGCTGTCAGTACAGAGCCCCACGTGGGTCTTCATGTCACGAACTCTGAGATCATGACCTGAGCCAAAATCAAGAGTCATATGTTTCACTGACTGAGCCACCCAGCCCCCTGAATAGCTCACTTTCTAAATCAACTCCATAGCTTCTTAAAATGGGTACACTTCAAATAGGACAACTATCTTAACTAGTGAAATGTAATAAGCTTGATATTTATGTATTTCATATCTCTATTTCAACTTGCTTCTCTCCATGCAAGTTCTCTTTTTTTTTTTAATGTGTATGTATTTTTAAGAGTGCGAGAGAGAGAGAGACAGTGAGATTAGGGGAGAGGCAGAGAGAGAGGGAGACACAGAATCCAAGGCAGGCTCCAGTCTCCGAGCTGTCAGCACAGAGCCCAACGTGAGGCCGGAACTCACAAACTGTGCAATCATGACCTGAGCCGAAGTCAGTCACTTAACTGACTGAGCCACCCAAGTGCCCCTAACCATGCAAGTTCTTAAAACATTTCCACCTGTTAGAATAAACTCCACCATTTTATAACATGTATCTAAACAGCTGGTCATATATTTCTTAAATCCTCCATAATTTTTACAGGAAAACAAAGTTGTGCGGGGGCGCCTGGGTGGCTCAGTCAGTTAAGCATCCGACTTCAGCTCAGGTCATGATCTTATGGCTCATGAGTTTGAGCCCTGAGTCAGGCTCTATGTCTTTTCACTCTGTGTCTCCCTCTCTCTGCCCCTCCCCTGCTCCTGCTCTGCCTCTCTCTCTCTCAAAAATAAACATTAAAAAAAATTAGGAAAAAAAGCTGTGAAAATCACATAAGTAATTAGTAAAAACAAGTCCTCTTTCCATATAAATGCTTGTATTTACCACAGAGCCTGCAGGATTAATACGCTCAATCAATTCATAATGTCTGTAACCACATTCACTTCAAACGCAGCATAATGCTCACATTCCCGCTTTCTTTCATGTCAGAAACTTAAAGTTCTTTACAAAAATTTTAAGATTTTAAAATTTAAGATTTAAAGGGTGGGGCATGGGGTGGCTCAGTGGGTTAAGCATCTGACTTCGGCTCACGTCATGATCTCACAGTTCATGGGTTCCAGCCCTACCCTGTGCTGACAGGGCAGAGCCTGCTTGGGATTCTCTCTCTCTCCCTCTCTCTCTCTCTCTCTCCCCCCCCCGTCCCTTCCCCCACTCTCATACACTGTCTCTCAAAATAAATAAGCTTAAAAAAAAAAAGATTTAAAGGGTAATCACAGATGAAGTTCTGCATATTAGAAGAAGAGAAGTATTAATACTTAAAATGAAAAGTTTAAAAATAACTGTTGCCCTGGGCACCTGGATGGCTCAGTCGGTTCGGCATCCGACTCTTGATTTCGGCTCAGGTCATGATCCCAGGGTCATGAGACAGAGCCTCACGTACAGCTCTGTTGTAACCTCAGAGCCTGCCTGGGATTCTCCCACTCCCTCTTTCTCTCTGCCACCACCCTCCACTTGCCTCTCTCTGTCTCTCTCAAAATAGATAAATAAACATTTAAAAAATAATCACCACTGTCCTAATTATCAAGAGCTATGATAAGAGTCAGAGTAAAGCTGCTGCAGTTCAACAGTTTGTTGCTCTGTGTATGAAAGCAAGGCATTGACTTGGCTGCCCACTGATACATGGATTAAACTCTACTCCCTCGATGGCAAAAATCTCTAAGCAAAGAAAGGGAAAACGTGTGATTCATTCTGAATAAGTGAGTACACACCTGGTCTTGTTTGTAGTCACAGAGAGCCCTGAGAATAATGGGTTTGTTGCTTCTGTAGTCTGGGTTGCGTGGTTTCAGCTGCACAATCTTCTTGGACTTGTTTACCAAGTTCTGGACCTGACGCTTGTATTCCAGGATTTTCTCTCGTTCTTTCTGCAATTGGAAATAAGATTGTACTTTAGCATAGATGCTCAGTGCATTTCAGGTAAGACCTGCAAATGACATTAATATAGCTGTTACGACGTCACAAATTAGGTATTGCTACAGATGCCTCAGCTACAAAAGGCTGCAGGTTTATCTATCTGCAGGGACGATAGGAACCTTTCATAACAAGCCACTTCAGCAGCTACAGAGCCATGAATGAAGTGGGCAGGAAAGAATATCATTGCGTGAAAAGACTTTGCCAATAGAATTTGAAGTATGCTTTCCAAAGGAATTTTCTTGGTAAGTAATCAGTATTCTGTCTTTGTTTTGCGACGATACCTCCAGCTCCTTGATCTGTTCCAGCAGGCGCTGCAGGGGCATGTTCTTGTCACAGGGGTACTTCTTCCTGATGGAGTCCTGAAGGCCCTTCAAGTAGGCTTCAGTTGACTGGGCTTCTTCAAAAAACTATTAAAGATGAGAGTGATCACATGTTAAGGAAAAGGAACTCAGTAGGCAACTACTATTTCCATTTCAAGGAGTACCTTCCCGGAGTCTATCTAATAGGTGGCTAAAGGAAAAGGTTACAGCAGAAGGTATATTAACCTACGTGACAGCCAGACCAGAGACATCTGAGTGACTCATGATCAAGTTGCCAATCTGTGCTCCTTGACATGAAAAGCCAATAAATAGGATTTGTAAAATATTTTGAAGACTGTATTCAGTGCTTCTAGGAGTACATTCAAAAGATAAAGTATTCTGGGGCACCCAGGTGGCTTGGTCGGTTAAGAATCCGACTTCAGCTCAGGTCATGAGCTCGTAGTTCACAAGTTCGAGCCCAGGGTCGGGCTCTGTGCTGACAGCTCAGAGCCTGAAGCCTGCTTCAGATTCTGTGTCTCCCTCTCTCTCTGCCCCTCCCCCACTCATACTCGGTCTCTCTCTCTCTCTCTCTCTCTCTCTCAAAAATAAATAAAACATAAAAAAAAATTAGAAAAAAAGAAGATAAGGTATTAAGACCTATACGACAATTAAATTACTACTAAGCATAAAAACCTGGAAGTAGGCAGCATTTTCTTTGAGATGAACATCAATGCACTTAGTGATCTGGAGAATCCAGCTCCACTGTGTCTGAAGAGTATCCATATATGCCTGAAACAAGAAACCATCAGCTGTCACATTGCCACTCAGTGACAAGGACATCCATTCTTTGATTGACATGGGAGCCTGAATGAAAGTTACGAAATATGTTTTATCTAATACCAAATCAAGCAAACATTTTTCTAAAAATTGAAAACAGAAACTTCCCAATGCAGGGGGTGCCTGGGGAACTCAGATGGTTAACTGTCTGATTCTTGGTTTTGACTCAGGTCATGATCTCACAGATTGTGAGGTCTGTGCTGATAGCACAGAGCCTGCTTGGAATTCTCGCTCTCTGTCCCTCCCCCACTTGTGCACGTGCACAGTCTTACTCTCTCAAAATAAAAAAATAAAAAAATAAAAAAATAAAATTTCCCAATAGGGAACTCTCGGTATGGTAGAAATTAAAAACAGTTTTAGCAAATAGATACCATTAGGAGATTAGCCAAAATATTCACTCAAATGGCATAGTTACTGACCAATCAGAATCAGAACAGACACTGGGTGGCACTGGGGCAGGGTCCTTCCACTGCACCCTGTTCCTATACAGCTTCTGGATGATGAGGAAGTCCAAGAAACCCATGCAGAGGGCTTGAGGGGTTTAAGGCAGTGACTCTTATCAACTGGTATGAAAAACAGTTTCTAACAACCAGTATGGCCATTACAGTGCTGCTACCAGCTAATGTTGGCCTTTAGCACAGCCCACAGATGGCAGCCTAGGGCAAAGGTCAGCGGCCCGAAGGCTACACTGGACCCACTGTGTGTATTTATAAATAAAGTTTTATTGGAACACAGTCATGTTCATTCACTTACATGTTGTTATGGTTACTTTCACACAACAATGTCTGCGTTAAGTAATCTCAACAGAAACCAAATGGCCTGCAAGCCTAAAATATTAATTATTTGGTCCTTTCCAGAAAAGTTTGTCAGCCGAGTCTAGGGTTTTGATCCCAAAATATGTAAAATAAACTTGTCATGGCTTTATGATACATACGAATCATTCAATCTGTATAGTATTACTTTATAAAAAGTTCCCCTTTACTCTTTATTGAAAATATCTCTTGAAGCCTACCTCAATTTTGTCTGAAGCTGGATGCTGATTGAGGACAAGTTGGTCACTTTCTTGTTTAAGCTTATTGAGCTCTTTTTCCTTAACTTCCAGTTGGCTCATGCGTATCTGTAAACGAAAGAAAAACAAATCCATCAGAGCAATGTCACCATTAGCCGGCCATCACTTCTACTGGTTTTAGGGAAAATTAGAATACAAAACTGCATTCTGGAAATGAACAATGTCAAACAGTCGAATTATGGTGTCCTCAAGAATCATAGCATTTTAAAGACCAGAAAGGATGTTTGAGATCATCTAGTACGTGGCAGATGTCACACTGGAGACATGTCTTGTCCCAATCCACACAGGCAAAGGGACAGCAACAACTAATGGTGAGATTTCCTAATCCTAGGTTTGAATCCACCATCCTACTGGGCTACACACACTTTGGGATATCCAAATGCATAATTCTGACTCTTATCTACTGTCTTCCAGGATGGTAAGCAATGCATTGCCCCTCTAGAGTCACTGAGAAGTTTCCAGAAAGGAACGGCTTGTCATGACCATTTCAACTGAGGCAGAATTCCACATAGCTGATTAAATTATTGAGACCTTTGTCCCCATGTCAGGGCCCTGTCAGGCAAGAGCCTCGCATCTACAACTCCGAGGGGCAAGCTTACAGAGAAGGCCTCCTGCTTCTGGGCGATGTTGGTGTTCCGGTCGCTCCAGTCATAGAGCAGTTCCTCCTCCTCACAGTCATTGATCCACATGATCTCTCGGGACGTGGCCTGGATGATGTTCTGCAGCTGTCGCAGGTGATCCATCCTCTCAAAGGACGCTTTCTGCAAGGCAAGTTCAAAAGCAGCATTAGGATAACAGTATGCACCTTACTGGTGTTCTCTGCAGATTCCATAGATAAATCTTGTGTGGTCCCTTTTATTTAAAAAAAAAATGTTTTTAATAGACAAATACAGGGGCGCCTGGGTGGCTCAGTCAGTTAAGCATCTGCCTTCAGCTCAGGTCATGATCTCACGGTTCGTGAGTTCGAGCCCCATGTCAGGCTCTGTGCTGACAGCTCAGAGCCTGGAGCCTGCTTCGGATTCTGTGTCTCCCTCTCTCTCTCTGCCCCTCCCCCACTCATGCTCTGTCTCTCTCAGTCTCTTGAAAGTAAACATTAATTAAAAAATAAAAAAATAGGGGCGCCTGGGTGGCGCAGTCGGTTAAGCGTCCGACTTCAGCCAGGTCACGATCTCGCGGTCCGTGAGTTCGAGCCCCGCGTCAGGCATCGGGGCTGATGGCTCGGAGCCTGGAGCCTGTTTCCGATTCTGTGTCTCCCTCTCTCTCTGCCCCTCCCCTGTTCATGCTCTGTCTCTCTCTGTCCCAAAAAAAATAAAAATAAATGCTGAAAAAAAAAATAAAAAAATAAATAAATCATATGAATTGGTAAAATCTTCCCTGACCACCTAGGATGTGTAAAAAAAAAAAAAAAATCCATCCAAACTTATGATCAACAAGGGAGCAATTTTAGATTCAGTGGAATAGCCTAACCCAAAAGGGTCTTGATTCAGACACTGATGTTTGGTTTCAAGAATTAGTTTTAGACTACAAAGGGAAAAACGGATGCTTAGAAAGATAAGCCAAGTTTTTCCTGCCCTCTGCCGCACCCCAAAATTTCAAGGTGCCATCAGTCATGCCCCGGATCTAATAGGACAATTGTGTCCTACATTGTGTCCCACTAGCCGCATTATTTTAAAAGGATCACTGCCAACAAGAAAATATCGAGGACGTGAAGCCAGGGTGTCACGAGTAGGTGAAAAAAATGGCAACTGCTCTTCTTACCAGTCAAGTGAACTGATTTCATGTTTGTCATAAAATGGTGATGACGGTCTAATCACTCTCTATCTGGGGAAAACAAGTCTTATTTTTGTTTATACTTCATAAAAAGGCTGCAATTGACCAATGGAAAAGCTTTATTTCTTTAACACCAAGTATTTAATCTGTGTTATATACGTGACCCTCAACTTGCAAATAAACAGAATATCGGTGAATACTGTCTTCAGAAAAAAAGTCTAACTTCACTTCTGAAGGAACCCCAGCAGTGGAAATGCAGTTAGCATCTACAAGCCCCTAACTATTACTTCCGGGTACTTCCTGGGTTATTAGGTGCTGCCGCCCAGGCTGTTCTTCACTTTTATGGAACTGAACTGAACTGAATGCAGAGATGTCAGAAATAAGTCTGCTTACCAGCAGGTTTTCATACTCCTCCTCCAACTGGTAGATCGCAGATTTCTCCCGCTAGAAAAAGACAAACAGCGAGCAAGTAGTTAATTCCCCTCGTGGGTTTGTACAAAAAGAGCAGCCCTTCTAAACCTCCTTTTTGTCAGATATTGACTTCAGATCCCTCAGTAGAAAGACATATTTGCTCTAGAAAATCTCAGAAAAATCTCTCAGTAAAAATCCCTTTTACTCATAGGCACCTTTTCCCTCACTGGCTTTTTTTTTTTTTTTTTTTTTTTTTGAGAGAGACACAGAGAGAGAGAAAGAGAGAATAAGCAGGGGGAGAGACAGAGAAAGAGAGAGAGAAAGAGAGAGAGAGAATCCCAAGAAGGTTCCATGCTCCATGCAGAGCCTGATGCAGGGCTTGAAATCACAAACCATGAGATCACGAGCCAAAATCAAGAGTCAGACACTCAACCAACTGAGCCACCCAGGCGTCCCCTTACTGTGCTTTTGTTGCTATCACCACAAAAGGTTGATCACTTAAAGACTCACATGTTAATTCATGTGTTAAGTTTCACAAGACAACTTAGGACTCTCTAGACCTTAGAGAAAAAAGGGAGAAATTTGGTGAGATATTCAGGTAGACAAAAGTAAGGGAGGAAAAAAGGCAGAAGTGAGGATGAGTATCTCTGGTCTAAGTAAAAAAGTGAGGGATTTAAAAGCAGGAGATCTGGTCAGGGGGATCCAAGTACTTAAAATCGAGTGATTATTTCATCCTGTATTTCTTGAGCCAGATGCAAGTCAGTCCTTTGACAAACGAAAAGTGTCAGGAAGAGACACGATTTCCCTTATTAGAAATCCATTGAATTACCACATAGGAAAGGATTTTCCAAGCACACAAATTTTATAATTGTAGCTCTTTCTCTATTTAAGAGATGCTCTGCTTTCTAAAAACAAACAAACAAAAAACCCTACCACCCTCAAATACCCTATTCTACAAACTGTGCCCAAATGCATGTGTGTCCACCTTTCGCCTTCTGTTTACCTCTCCCTCGAGTGTTAACACAGTCTCTAGAGACAGGTCTATTTGAGCCCACTTCCCCATTTATGAAATGGGATTTTTAGAAATTCCCAGTCTGTTATGGAAGAAATCTTAGGCTAATGTTTCAGACAAAAACGCCCGGGATCGAGAAATTCCACAATCCCTCCATATACTTTTCTAAGATTTTAAAAATGAAAACATCTCAAAGTACCAGGTCAGCCTTAATTTTGTCCAGCTGCCAGCGATAGTCCCCAATGGCATTGTGGATGCTCCTGTGGCTGTTGATGTGCTGCTCCACGGAGGCCAGGTCCACGCCCCAGGCCACCATATCCATCTCCGCCTGCCAAGGGAAAGAGTGTGCCCTTCATTTCCAATCCTTTCCATTAGATTCACCTTAGCCCCAGCAACAGGGGTCAGAGTATCAAGGGACAGCCATAGCTACCATTCAGATAAACATGAAGATGTAAATATTCAATGTTCTTGAACGCCCCCCCCCCCTGCCAAAAACTGTAAAGGCTTGGAATTCCTGAATAGCAAACAGGGCTTGCCCAATACTTCCCACAACTTGTTCAACCCCAGCTCAACACGGCTGAGGAGAGATGATGCAGGAAGGAGACCCTTAAAAGCTAGATTATGTCCTCTAACGAAAAAAATATCTACCTGTGCACATGCAAGTGGCATGTATTTGTATAGTATGTGTATGATATATTAGAAAATAGTGATAGAAGTTCCTATAATTTTATTTTTTTTAATATTTATTTGTTTTGAGGTGCAGGAAGGGGCAGAGAGAGAAAGACAGAATCCCAAGAAGGCACTGCGTTGTCATTGAAGTGAAGTGAAGTGAAGCCTGACACGGGACCCGATCTCACGAACGGTGATATCATGACTGGAGCTGAAATCGAGTCGGGCCCTCAACTGACTGAGCCACCCAGGTGCCCCTATATTCATTTTAAAATGTGCATCAGAAATAGCTCATTAAGGTCAGTCATGTACTACTTCCCAAGCTAAACGGCTGACCTCAAAGTATTTTTCACTGTTCATTTCTTTAAATTATTGCGATTCGTGTTAATTGTTGACTCTTTAAACTTGGCATTTATCATTACCTTTCAGGATGCAAAACTCCCTATGGCCCACTTCAAAGAGAAGTTACTATAGCACATACTCAAAGTCTCATGTCAGCTCTTTAAGAATTAAACCTGACTTTCTAATTTGAGTCCCCACTACTTCAAATTTAAGAATGCCACATAATAAGAAACAAGCGTACTATTCCACAAGTTTCATACTGAGGCAGGTCTATTATCTCATGTTTCTTTTGCACGAGCTCATGTAAATTTTCAAATCACCTGTGTCATCTCTTACACACGCCAAGGGCAAATATCCCAGTCTGGTATTGCAGCAAGAACATAACACACATTGTTCTAAGCCACATCCATGTTCTAATACACTTGGCAAGCCTTCAGAAAGGGGAGCCATTTCAGTCAGATTGCTGAAAGTTACCGGGGACTTTGACCTTTCTCTCCCTTGCTCTTTTCGGCTTTCGAGCAGAAACAGGTGAGTGTACTAGTAAGTTAATAGGATGACCAGGCTCCCGTGCACACCCCTCATTACCAGCCAGGTGTATAGTATCTGAGCAGCCCATCAGCAGAAACACAAATCTGGGAAACAAGAAAAACCTGGCACAGGAGATGTGTGACTGCTTACTGATCATGTGGCTGGGGACACTGCTGCTCCCTTATCAGCTAGCTGGGCCTGTGGCCCAGTCTCCTGGGAGTGAGAAAGAATGCAGGCTGTGCTTGGGGGAAGAGGGATAAGAGGAAAAGGGCCCGAGAGAATCCCAGAGCAAACCCTCAGTAAGTGATAAAACTACTTCTAGTTCCTTTCAAACCACGAGGGCCAGCTGATCTGAACTGCATTGCTCATCAATGGCACCTATTAAAACAACACTCCCCCACCATGACAGAAAAGTGAGCCCATGGGACGATGCCATTTTCCAAACTTAAAAATGTTGAGCCTTTGCTACAAAGGATTCTTGCCAAGCTACACCCAACATGAATACAGAAAATGACCGGTGATGAGCTGTCATTTTATATAACTGTAATACTGACTAAGGAGGAATTAGGCGATGGGATGTTTTCACACCAAACAAGTAACTTGGTTCAAAGGTTGTCTCACCTAACATCACTTATGATGTAGCTCAAGCCCCACCGGCTCTGCCAAGCAAGCCTTCCTTTGAGGGCTCCATTCCACAGGGACTGGAGCACCACCCCTCCCCCAGCCCTATCTGAGCAGGATTTTATTACAGCTCAAACACAGCAATTAACCCCACACTGTTCTGGACAGAAATCTGGCATTTGGGTGTACATGTCTTGTTCTCTTCAATAACATTCATTTCCAGGACTATGAAACAAAATTTTGAACACACCCTTTCTGGTATGGTGCCAATAGATACAAAAAGCTCAAGGAATGTGTGTTCAAAGATGAGAAGAGAATCTGAAAACATACAAATAGGACTCTTATTTATGTTTCTGGGATTATAACTGACTTTTCTCCTCTATAAGCCCCACCTTCTATAATAGTATTATATAGTCTTTATAACAAGTAGGAGAAAAGCTTAATTGAATGAATGAATGTACAGACCCATAAACCCTCACCACTTAGGTAAAAACATATACAAAAAATGTTAAGTGGTTGAGAAACTTTGAACCCACTGCTCAATTGGTCCAACAACAAACAACAAAACCAGTATTTCTTACAACCACAACCACATGGGATAACAAACGATGTCTGCACAACTTATCATTCTATCGTATCCACCTTCTCGAGAGAAGGGTGGGTTATTAGCATCAGGTTTTTCATTATAAAATCCCCATCTACATGATTATGATATATTTCTAATGCCACCTGTTCATTAAAGGGCCTAATGACCACATAAAACAACAAAACAATAATTAGCATTGGAAAACACTTTGTAGAAACTGCAGTTGTAGGGAAAGGCTCAGCATATACTTTGGTTGCCATTATTTTACTCCCCTCCCACACCCATGACGTAATGATTGCACAAGGCAACTGATACTTCAAAAGTATAAGGTAAGCAACCGATGAGCCCAAACCAGAATATCCAGTTTTACTGTTTCCAGCTCCTCCAATTTAACATTTTAAATAAACCTCTACAAGATTTTTTTTAAGTACCTATCAGTAACACAGATGAGGTCACTTACCATCTTACCACTGCTGAAGTAGAAAGAACAATGACCCATGAACTCCAACACATTTTCAGGTTGGGAATGGTAAGAGCTAGATATTCAAAATCTACTTATTAAATTATACCTGTTAAATGTTACCTGTATGATAAATTAGGACCATAAAACAATGAGGCTGATTCCCTAAGCCACAGAAGAGAAGAAAAAAAAAAAAAAAAGCTGAAGTTTTATTTCAAAAAAGAAGCATTCAATTTAAATTGTATATCAGGAAAATACGGAAAACAGCAAGTTTCTACTGCCAGCTGAGGTCCCAGACCACTCTGTGGCCAGACCACTGGGGCCGACCCTGCCATGTTCTATACACCTGACACCCAGGTGTGGAACACTCCAGAACCAACCTCGTCTGGAAGTTGCTTACCCTCTGCTGCCTCATCCACCCCAGACATTCGCTGGTGAGGCGTTTGGTGAATTCATCCCACCCGGAGCCACTCTGACAGGTGTACCCTCCACCACCTTTGGAGCTGGCCCTTCGGACTCGAGGGACGCTAATGGCTTTATAAAGGGCTCGCATTTGCTCCTGGAGCTGAAGCAGTCTGAAAGGAAAGGAAAACAATTACACTGTGGCAGGAAAACAGCCTATGAAGACATGTTCTGGACAAATGTCCCCCCTTCTGAGTCTCCTTTGTGTTAGCACGGAGGTCACAAATGTCTTATTTAAAAAATTCTTTTCTTTTCTTTTCTTTTTTTTAAGTTTATTTATTTTGAGAGCAAAAGAGACAGGGTGAGTAGGGGAGGGGCAGAGAGAGAGAGAGAGAGAGAGAATCCCAAGCAGGTTCTGCACTCCCAGCGCAGAACCCGATAGAGGGCTCGAACCCATGAAGGTGCAAGATCGTGACCTGAGCCGAAACCAAGAGCCAGTTTAACCAACTGAGCCACCCAGGTGCCCCTGAAGATTTCTTTTCTTTACCACATGACTTGAATCTCAATCACATACAAGAACCTCAATATTATGATGCTCAGAGTCTGAAACATCACAGAAAGTGTCACTGGCTTTGCCTAACCCGGTAGCACCCCCTGCTTCCCCCCAAGTTTCACCCTGGGAATTTGCCTTGTGCCATGGGCCCCAAGTACCATGACAGCAAAATCAAGACCACCCATCTCTGCTCTGAACTGCTTTTTCAACTCTACACACCTCAGTTCTGTATGCATCAAACAGGGCTTGCCTTGGTATTAGACTCTTAAAAGTCAAATGCTGTGCCCAAGGTTTTCGCTGCCCCCTAAAAAATGGAGGTACACGTAACATCTCATAACAAACTCAACCCCTCAATCAATACAAGCCCACTCCTTCGGGCACCTCTGTTTAATTCTTTTCATGGCCGCTTTGTGATTCCACATAAGAGGAAGGTAGAATAGAATCACTATATAGCTACTGTATATAGTAGCTGCACAAACACCAAGCGTGCCCAGCCTTTCCTCCGGAATGGCTGTGGTTCCTTCAAGGGAAGACCTGGGCCACATGACTGAGTGCCAGTGGGTGCATGACATTCTTCTTCATGAGGCCTGCCGGTAAGTGTGCTCTGTGATAAAGGCAATACCTTTTCTGATAGGCATCACAGGGCTGGCCCATCTGTCGCATCTCTCTGATCAAGCTATCAGTAATTTCCATCTGATCGTTGGCCTGGGCAAAACATTCATCCAATTCTCTGCTCCGAGCCAGCTGTATCCCATCTCCATATTTCAGTTCCTAAAGGAAAGAATCCACGTGAAGGCAACACACGATGCTGGAGAGGAAGACTTTCACTTGTGTTCACGGAAGCAAAAGCTTCTGCTGTAAACTTGACAAATAGTAGAAGATGCCATTTTGCATGTGACTAACTGAAAATTACCTTATTAATTTGGTGGGACAGGTAGGTAAATATGGGCGGGTTCATGAAGCAAAATTTGTGGACTATATTTTAAATTTTTACTAGGCCTTTAAAGGCAAAGTTACAGAACACTGAGTTTTCCCTTGCTTCAATATGTTAAATGCTATCTTTCATACTTACAAAGAACATCCATCCAATGGGAATTTCACTGGGGTCAGAACACTCTACTGGATAAAGTGTTTTACACACACACTGAGCTTTTCCTGCATCTTCTAGGAACACAGCTTTTCAGTTCTTAAAAGGAAGCTATCTAATTCATGGTATGGGGCTAATCAATTTCCCGCTTCTGATGATGCATCACAGTCGTGTGAGATGTCATCCCTGGGGGAAGCTGGGTGATGGGGTACACCAGGGTGGTGTGTACCATTTTTACAACTTCTTATGAGTCTATAATTATTTCAAAATTAAAAATTGTTTTAAAAAAAGAAAGCTTCCTCTTTTCACATGCTTCAGGGCCATAGTTGAGCTTTCCCTCGAATTTTATAATTGCTGTTTTCATTCAACTTCAGCCAAATGAAGCAAGTATGCTACCTATTCCTGACGTTATTACACTTCAATGCATGTAAGTCAAAATACACTGAGAATATGATGCCAGGTACGTTTTTACAACCACAATGTAAAACGTTTCCACAGCCACTACAAATCGTGTCCAGGACTGTGGTGTGTATGTATTCAATATTAAGTCACTGGAGACTCCCGTTTTTGTTTTTATTTTTAATTTTTTTAATGTTTATTTTTGAGAGAGAGAGAGAGTGCAAGCAGGGGATGGGCACAGAGAGAGGGAGACACAGAATCTGAAGCATGGAGCTTCCTATTTTGCTTTATGTAAAGAAATCACAGCTCTGTGATGAAGAATGTGTTTTAAATCAGAGACTTGGCGGGGGGGGGGGGGGGTAGCGCATGGGAGGCTCAGTCGGTTAAGCGTCCAACTTTGGCTCAGGTCATGATCTCGAGGTTCGTGGGTTTGAGCCCCGCATTGGGTTGTGTGCTGACAGCTCAGAGCCTGGAGCCTGTTTCAGATTCTGTGTCTCCCTCTCCCTGCCCCTCCCCCACTCACGCTCTGTCTCAAAAATAAACATTAAAAAAATAAGTCAATAAAAAATAAAAAAATAAATCAGGGACTTGGAACAACCAGAACTAGAGTCAAGCTAGTTTGCTGAGCCCCAAATATCCTTTTATACTGATTAAAATGAAGTTATTTTTTAACTGGGTAAAATAAACTAGAACCCACACAGATCTCTAAAATTGAAAAATTAGAACATTAAGATATTCTCCAGACAGAACACATAAATTTACTTGGTTAAAATCCCTCTTTGTATTTCACAGGGGAACTTTGTGACGGGCCAGATTCCAGGTGTAACCCCTACATTAATGTCAGCATAGGGAAGATTGAAACTCAATTCCTTCCCTGGAGAGATGCGATAAATCAGGGGAAACAGAGAAAAGGTGTCTACAGCCCCACCATTCTGGTTTTTAGCAAAACCAGAGCAAATCTGAATGCTAGCTACAGTGTTTTAAAATTAAAACTTTACAAATACAATCCATGATTGCTAAGCCTGTTTCAATGAGAACTTAAGCTAATACTCAGAAATAACACGAGGCTTTCATAAATGTTACCATTTTTCCTCAATTTTCCATTGCTCATTTTCTTCCTTCCTCCCTCCCTCCCTCCCTCCCTCCCTCCCTCCCTCCCTCCCTCCCTCCCTCCCTTCCTTCCTTCCTTCCTTTCTTCCTTCCTTCCTTCCTTCCTTTCTTTTTCTTTTCTCAAATAGAATTGTTCTCACAATACAGTAATATTTCCTGACCAAAAAAAAAACTTATTACATTGATGGCACACATCACAATCCAGTGATATAAACATGTCAGGTTGCATTTCTAGGAAGAGAAAGCATGACAATAATCATCAAAATAATAAATAAATGACAGGTTGTTGCAATTCCAAAAGGGTGGCAATCCGTAAACATTTGTTGGAAACTGATGGCCGTTGTTAAACCAACAAATAGATGAAGAAGATACACCTCCCTCTCTAGTCTGTTTTGAAAAAGATAATCTCTAAACTCTAAGTATGCAGGACATCAGTGAATAAGGATGCACAGATTAGGACAAGAAGTCTAAGCTAATGGGGACAAAGGTAGAGGTGGATGGCATTCTCGAAGAACAAGAAAGCTCACCGGCTGTACAATCAGCTCGGCCCGCATCAAACAATCCGAGCAGTTCTGCAGAAGCTCTTGGATGGTGTTCTGGTTCTGGTGCCTGGACATCGTCCCGGTTTGACTGACAAAGCAAACACAAAGAAAGCAGATGTGAAATTTATTTTTTTCCCCATTTCAAAATAATCTCAAACTTTCAGAAAAGCTGCAAAAATAAAACAAAAACACGCCTATAGACCTTTTGTGCAGATTCCCTCATTGTTAACGTTTTGCATGTTTGTTTTATCGCTCTTCCCCTCTCTGCAGGTGTATTTATTGCCATATATACACATTTGTCTGGGGATGCCTGGGTGGCTCAGTCGCTTGAGCATCTGACTTCGGCTCAGGTCATGATCTCTCAGTTTATGAGTTTGAGCCCCACATCAGGCTCTGTGCAGACAGCTTGGAGCCTGGAGCCTGCTTCGGATTCTGTGTCTCCCTCTGTCTGCCCCTCTCCCTCTCGCTCTCGCTCTCTCTCTCACAAATAAACAAACATTAATAAAAATTTAAAATAAACATTAAGAAAAAAACTTATATACATTTGTCTGAAGCATTTAAAAATATTCATAAACTCTTTACCCCAAAATATTTCAGCATGTTTCCTAAGAATAAACATTCAATTATATAACCACAGTACAGTTACCAAAATCAAGACATTCAAAATTGAACATTATTTTCTAATCTATAGAACTTTTTCCAATCTTACTAATTAGCCCAATAATGTCCTTCACAGCAAGCTTCCTCCCCACCCCCAGGTCTAAGATCCAACCCAGAAATATTCCCTTGAGTTATAAAAACACATTTCCAGCAGCTTATCCATCACCTTTCCTGCTTCATCCCATAATAACTGATAATGCGGATTATCCATGCAAGGCCCTCCAAGGGAAGACCTCAAGGGATCAGACCCAGAACAGGAAAGTTTCACAGTCAAGTCTGGCTGAGGAAAACAGTAGGAGGTGTGAGAAGTTTATTCTACAAAAAATATTAATAAAGAAATACGTGTCAGGAAAGCAACAGGAAATTTAAACATCTTGAATGCAAAAACAAGCTGCTTTTCCTTTCAAGATGACCCTACGGAATATTTTTCTCTACAATGATAATCACCCAAATGCATATCTCACATGAAACATTTTCCTGGCAGATGCATGGCAGAAACCTGAAACAAACAAACAAAAAAGGCACGGGGCACCACCCAGGTGAAGCGTCTGACTTCAGCTCAGGTCACTATCTTGCAGTTCGTGAGTTCGAACCCCACGTCGGGCTCTGTACTGACAGCTCAGAGCCTGGAGCCTGCTTCGGATTCTGTCTCCCTCTCTCTCTGTTCCTCCCCCACTTGTGCTCTGTCTCTCTCTCTCTCTCTCTCTCTCTCTCTCTCTCAAAAATAAACATTAAAAAAAATTTTTAAAACGTGTTGTTGTAAATGTTCCATATTTTTTTAAAGTTTATTTATTTATTTTGAGAAAGAGAGCACAAGCAGGGAGAGAGAGAATCCCAAGCACACTCCACGCTCAGGGTGGAGCCCCACATGGGGCTCGACCCATGAACCATGAGGTCATGACCTGAGTAGAAACCAAGAGTTGTACACTTAACCGACTGAGCCACCCAGGCACCCCTGTAGATGTTCTATATTTTAAAGAAAGAGAGAGATTACGAGACCATAATGTGCTCCAGATATACATAAAAAGAGCAACGTAGAATAAAAGTATTATTTTTTAATTTGCCAAGATACATTCATTATGCTACAGCATAGCCTCCTAAGGCTTAGTGGAAAGAGATTTAAAGCATATTAAATTATTGCTGAATGTTTGGGAAAAGGCCTCCTGAGTTCCTCACAGGGCTTCAGAGCCACCAGGGCTTCAGCCAGGACTGGTCTACACCTGCAGATAAAACTGATGCCTGTTGGATGCACTGGACTTTCTCTTATGTGTATATGTGCCTGCATGTGGGGGGTGGGTGTGTCTGCGTGTGCTGTAAAGAAAGAATGTCACTTTGAAAAAAAGGAGGGATTTGTAAAACACAGGCTATCCCATGGGTAGATGGGATGAGATCGCAAGAAACTTCTCCCACAGCACCTGATTCTGCGTCTTTTCACGTTGGGGAAGCAACTGACTTTCTCTGCCACCTATTGCAGTCCCTCTCTCCAAGGAAGGCTTCTCAACAAGCCAGCACTAGCTGATGTACGTGGGTGAGGAAGCTCTCCCTGGGAACCACTCCCGGATGATGACTCGGCTTCTCCAGGCAGGCCCAGGCACAATGCTGCCTGAACTGCCCACCTACCAAAACCCACACACCCCGCCCCTCACCCCCCATGAGCACAGCCTTCTCTTTCTTCCACTCAGAATTATACAAGAAACCTGGCACACTTCTCATATTGCTGAGATGTAAACAGGACTGCATCAGTTGTCAAAACTTGTGCAAAATTCCAATGGACTTAAGAATCACAGGAAAGAAATTCAAGAGACAAAGGAAAAAATTAGGAAATACAGAAACCTCATTGAGAACCCGAGGATGGATAAGGAATTTAGGAAGGTCCTGTGTAATTATATTTATTTTCTTTATTGAAAGGCGATGAGAGTGCCTTTGTTCTGAAATGTTTTGTGATTGCTTCCAGCAATCTGGTCCAGAGAGTGATTCCCACAAAGCAAGCCAGTCCCTGGTATATGAACGAAAGGGCTATCTCTTAGTGCAATCCAGAGTTCCTCAAATGATTTAATAGCATGGGCTACTGTAAAAAGTATCACAAACTGAGCTGCAAGACAGAGGCTGATAGGAGAAACTGAGTGAAGCGCATATGAAAACTCTCTAGTGGATCTGCAACTTTTCTATAAATCTAAAATTATCCTAAAATAAAAATGTATAAAAAAAAAAAAAAGAGGCAGGAAGGCCAAACTCAGCTGTGGATGAATGGACCAAAGTGTACATATGAGCCTTTTAAGAGTGAGGTGATGACACTAAATTCACTTGATGATAAAACAAAACTCACCAGCTGCTTTTAAGCCAACTATTAGAGTAGTTCCATGACATAGGAATGAACTGTATCCAGCAAAAAGGGAGGTGAGGGAATTCGATGTTGGCTTAAAAATACATGGACTTTTGGGGCACCTGGGTGGCTCAGTCGGTTGAGCTACCAACTTCAGCTCGGGTCTGAGTTGGAGCCCTGCATTGGGCTCTGTGCTGACAGCTCGGAGCCTGGAGCCTGCTTCAGATTCTGTGGCTCCCTCTCTCTCTCTGCCCCTCCCCCACTCACATTCTGTCTCTGTCTCTCTCAAAAATAAATAAACATTAAAAAAATTTTTTTTAATACATGGACTTTCTACATGTTTTTTGTTCCCTCCTGCTTTTAGAAGACATTTTTACTCGAGAGAGCAATTGACATCTATATAAAGATAAGTCATCTGCTTCCTT
Source organism: Puma concolor (assembly GCF_028749965.1). NCBI lineage: Eukaryota > Metazoa > Chordata > Mammalia > Carnivora > Felidae > Puma > Puma concolor. The sequence goes on from NC_141671.1 coordinate 21,407,859, forward strand.
TCCCCTACAAAGATCTGAGCTTAATCAAAAAAACAGGTAACTCCATATGTTGCTAATAATTCTGAAAAAAAATCTTCATGCTTCACTAAAGGACTTGCCTATGTTCACCATGCATGCCTTAGACATCCACTAAAACCCCCTATGTGTTGCTTGGCAATTAGGCGAATAGATTAACCACTGTACAGGAAAGAGAAATGTACAAAAATTGAATTTTTTTAAGGGGCAAAAAAAAAAGGGAAAGCTAAGTGTTAGAAAAACATAATGAAGAATTTTCCATCTTGCTATATGTCCATAGGAAAACATGACCTAATTAACCAAATTTCAACTTACGACTTTTCAAGACTTCATCCGGTTCCTTTTTTTGTTTTTAAGTTTATTTACTGAGAGAGCGAGAGAGCACGCACGCACACACGCATGTACGCATGTCACAGGGAGGGGCAGAGACAGGGAGAGAGAGAGAATCTCAAGCAGGCTCCACCCTCAGCGTGAAGCTGGACTCAGGGCTTGATCTCATGAACGATGAGATGATAACCTGAGCGGAAATCAAGAGTCAGACGCTCAACTGCTCAACCGACTGAGCCACCCACGCACTCCAAGACTTCCTCTGATTCTCAAAGCGAAATCTACCCACCTTGTCTCTCATCTGTAAAAATCCCACTTCAGCCTGCAGTGTGGCCAGGAACACCCTTTGGGCACAGAGCTAGGTGAGAGAGGGAGCCAGGTGTAGGCTTTTCTAATAGGTGGGTCCAGCAAAATCAGACAGGGGCAGGGAGGCTCAGGCTGACTGAGGTTTAGTGACTGGGGAAAAGAGAATCCACTTTCACCTTCCATTTGCTTGTCTGCGGCCCTAGGAAGACTCCACGTAGAAATGGCTGTACTTCAATCAGGGAGAAAGTGCAGGCGAATGGACTGTGACTCATCAAGTCAGTCCGCCATCAGACGCTCAACACTGTGCAGGATCCGTCAGCATGACAGCCAGGAGAAAATCAGAAAAGAGTGAATATTGCTCCCTGAGAGCTTGCTCAGGGAGCACGTGCCTTTTTGTTACAGCTGTGTGCCACTCAAAACTTTTTAAGTCAAGTCATATTTTTAATTGACCACATCACAATTTCAGAACTTTTTTTTTTACATCAGAAATTTCTGGACCTCAGTTTTCTCATCTGTTAGGCTAGATAGGATATCTAAGATTTCTTTAGCTCACTCCTCTGTAACTGTTTTATGAAACCACCAAACTCACTCCTACTGATCATAATACAAAAGTCTCTTCTAATGGTAGGGAATGAAGTTTCCTCTTCAGTTCACAGGGTGACTGGAAAAATGCAAAATTCTACCACAGATGAAGAAAGAATTTTTAAGTAAAAGTACTTATTTAGCAAGCATATAGAGATTTTAAAAATCCCTGGCCTCAAAAAAAATTGTCAATACTGGTATGTATAGGTGTTGGGGTGCAGCAATTTTAAACCATGTTGGGAATTGAACTAACAAAGCTCAAAGTTCAATTTTTTAATTCCACATCAGTGGCATGGGAGATGAAAGATGTCATGTAAAAAAAAATGTTTTAAAAAAGCCCACAAGAAGACAAAACTTACTTGGGTCAAATCAATCAAAAATACTGACTTCTAAACTAAAATTAATTACTGTCCTTGAAAAAATAACATTTGTCCTTCGAAGTTTTTAACTTCTCAGAAATTCTGTTTTGTCTTCAAACATACAAAGGCAAGTGGTTCATACTATAAAGAACCTGCCTGAACAAACATGAAAAAAAAAAAAAATTCATTCTAAAACTTGTTTAAACAAGTAATGGTTCTAACTGTTTACATAAAGTTCCCTTCATCAATGGCTAAAAGGAAAGCCCATTCTGGATCTTAATCCAAATTTTAAGGACAGACCACATGATTATGTGAACAATATTAGAGAGCTTTTCATGTTTTATTTTCCTACTGCCAAATAACATTCTTTTCTTTAAAAATAAGACTTCAACATTAGCTGTATTGAGACATTAAGTTTAATGCCTATTGCTGAGAATATAAGCAAAAAACACAAGACAAATATTTTGAGTGCATGCAGCATTACAAGGTAAAAGAAAAAAATTTAATATTTACTTTCTAAATTTATTTTTTTTGAACGTTTATTTATTTTTGGGACAGAGAGAGACAGAGCATGAACGGGGGAGGGGCAGAGAGAGAGGGAGACACAGAATCGGAAACAGGCTCCAGGCTCCGAGCCATCAGCCCAGAGCCCGACGCGGGGCTCGAACTCGCGGACCGCGAGATCGTGACCTGGCTGAAGTCGGACGCTTAACCGACTGCGCCACCCAGGCGCCCCATTTACTTTCTGATTTTCAAAGTCATTTTATAATAATCAGTACTGCTCACTGCACACGTGGTCCGTGCCAACTAATTCTGCATTGCTTTTGTGTATACACTTTCTCTCCTATTGGATTCCTTCTTTGCTTCCTTCCTCTCTCTCCCTCTCTGTCTAGCTCTACCACCATCTTTATCTCTTGCCTTTCTTTTGTTCAGTCCATCAACACAGGGTCCTTATGTCTCTTTGTATTCAGGTTCACAGAATAATGGCTTTAGAAAAGCTCAATAAATATTTGTTGGAAATTATAATTATGTAATGCATGAATATGGATCTTAAAGCCTATTTGCTTAGCTCTTTCTAATTTTAAACAAATTTTTTAATGTTTATTTAATTTTGAGAGAGAGAGAGAGAGAGAGAGAGAGAGAGAGACAGAGCAGGAGTGAGAGAGGAAGACACAGAATCTGAAACAGGCTCCAGGCCCTGAGCGGTCAGCACAGAGCCTGATGCGGGGCTCGAACCCACGAACTGTGAGATCATGACCTGAGCCGAAATCAAAAGCTTAACCAACTGAGCCACCCAGGAGCCCCAGCTCTTTCTAATTTTCAAAGCATTTTCACGTAAACTATTCAGAGTTTCTTTAGAGGATCTTAAGTAAAAAGGGGGGGAAGGTGACGTTTGTAAAAAGAAAACATCTTTACTTCTTCATTTCAGGGCAATATCCTACCTCCAAGACACACTAAACACACTACATATCAGTCGAAATGTCACTGAACAAGCTCAAAGTCCTTCAGAACTTACAGACCAAACTGCTGCCTCTTCCACTAGGCTCTCAGGTTCACACCTCTGCCCTCATTCTGCACTAGTTATTTACACACCTGTCCGTCCTGCTCCTGTCGAGCAAAGTCTCACATCTTAGTCATCCTTGACTCACACACGCACCTAACAACACAGTTTTGCACACAGAAGGTACTTAATGTGTATTTGTTTGGTTTAGTAAAGGAGAAGCAAACGAAGGTAAATAAAAAGGCTGATCTGAGGATACTACCACTCTCTCATTACCCAGATCTCCAAAGCCAAGTCAGGTGGCGCATCTATTTTGCCCCCTACCCCCATTCCCACCCCAACAATGTACAAAGAGAGTTTTTTTCTATAAATTTTAGAAAGGGGCCTCCTCTGAGCCTTCCTTTTGTCCCCACCCATGAACTTTGGAAACAGTCTCTAATAAAAGTTCCACATCCTTCCCATGTTCATTATCTTCACACGGTTTTCCGTGGATTGGAGCATCACGGGGCAAACGAATCACATACCATTAACTTCATATAAACACTTTCGAGGTCAGGGAGACAGATTCTGCTCTCTGCTCAGCCACTTCCACTTGTACAGCCTGGAACTTTGAGCAAATAAATGACTTGGACTCCCGGTGCCTGGAGTTTCTGCGTCTGCAACATGTAGGAACACACCCACCTCCTGGGGTTGACAAGACACTCAGAAGAGCCAGTAAAGGCCCACAAAGCCCAGAAGAAATTCAATCCTCGCTGCTGCTGCTTGCTAGGCTAGGCTTCTCAGATTTGTTTTATTTTTCATTTTGCTTCTCTGTCTGAATTCATAATTTTGAACTTTTCCCAAAGATACTTTGCATCAAACCGGGGTGAGGTGGGAAGAAAGAAAGAGGGAGGAAGGAAGGAAGGAAGGAAGGAAGGAAGGAAGGAAGGAAGAAAGAAAGAAAAAGAAGAAATGGATTAGGCAGTAAATATGAGGTATTTCAGAGGTTATTACAAGACCTAAAAGGGGCACCTGGGTGGCTCAGTAGGTGAAGCATCTGACTCTTGATTTCGGCTCGGGTCATGATCTCACAATTCGTGGGATCGAACCCCATATGGGGCTCTACACTGACATGGCAGGGCATTCTTGAAATTCTCTCTCTCTGCCCCTCCCCTGCTCTCTGTCTCTCTCAAAATAAATAAATAAACATTAAAAAAAAAAAAAGATGTGAAAATAACACCTTGAGAGGATTCAAAGAAAGTGATACATTTTAACAACGTGAAAGAAATTTCCTAAAGAGATGAGAAAATTTAGAAAAAGATGTCCTCTTATCCTTCATGAAGCAGAAATGACTTATGAATATTTGGTCCTTACAAACTCAATACCACAATAAGGATTTCTATTTTGAATTATTCCCCTATGAGAAAACTTACATTCATTCTGAAGCCTAAAAAAAAATCATTGACAGGTTATCTGCTTATCCATCAAGAAGTCAGCTCCTTTTTAATTTTTTTCAGGTGCCAGATGAAGTCAGGGATGTTATGTTTGCATGTAAAAAATTTAGTTGCAGGGGCACCTCCCCGGCTCAGTTGGAAAAGCATGCGACTCTTGACATTGGGATCCCGAGTCTGAGCTCCACGTTGGGGGCAGATATTACTAAAAAAATAAATAAATAAACTTTCAAAAGTAAATAAAATGTTTTTTAAAAATGTAATTCCAAGCAAGAACTTAGACCTATTTTCTTTTTTTTTTTTTTTTTTTTTTTTTAACATTTTTTTATTTATTTTTAGGACAGAGAGAGACAGAGCATGAACGGGGGAGGGGCAGAGAGAGAGGGAGACACAGAATCAGAAACCGGCTCCAGGCTCTGAGCCATCAGCCCAGAGCCTGACGCGGGGCTCGAACTCACGGACCGCGAGATCGTGACCTGGCTGAAGTCGGACGCTCAACCGACTGCGCCACCCAGGCGCCCCTAGACCTATTTTCAAAAGCATCATCATTTACACGAAATGTAGATTTCACATCCATGAGGTCCTTGCAGGTTCTGGACCCGACCAGTCCAAGCTGTAGGTGCTAAGATGTAAATTGCTGGGCGGCACTAACATTTTACAGGATGTTGCCTCAAAGGAGAGGCTCGCTGAGTCTTAGGGTCTGTGGGGCGGTTGCCTTCAACATCAGAACCACACCTGACCATTTCCCACCAAGTGCAGGAGGGAGAAAGAAAAGCAAAGGGTGGGGCAGTGCCCTAAGCACCTGGGCCTCCAGACTGAAGCACCCCTTCTAGAACCTCCTCATCTGGAAAGACAGGTTGGCTGAGGGTTGAGTTAGACTCCCCAGGTCACACCCAAGCCCTCCTTTGCTCCACCCTAAGCAGTCAGCACTGAGGCATCAGGGGCATCAGCAGTTTTTTTTCTTCCCCAAGACATTTCAATCACCTGAACAATGAAATTATGCCCATATTTAGAGAAAAAAATTAACTGCTGTTGAAAGCTGCTTTGTAGGTCTGACCAACATGAGTTGGCTTAATACAGCATCATGCTGTGTTTTCTCCTTGGCAGATGGAAACCCTACTGGAGTATTAACAAAAGAATACATTGGTTATGAAATAAATATTTCACAGGAGTGCAACAGGTTAAAAAGAAGCAAACACTCGGTTTAGGTAGAAGAGTTTACCGGGACAAAAGATGAATTCTTTTTTTTTTTTTCATGTTTATTTATTTTTGAGAAAAAGAGAGACAGAGCATGAACGGGGGAGGGTCAGACAGAGAGAGGGAGACACAGAATCTGAAGCAGGCTCCAGGCTCTGAGCTGTGAGTACAGAGCCCGATGTGGGGCTCGAACTCACAGACCGTGAGATCATGACCTGAGCCGAAGTTGGAAGCTCAACCGACTGAGCCACACAGGCGCCCCCAAAAGATGAATTCTAATAACCAGGATTTGATCTTTTCTTGATCCATTGTAGTATACTGGATTCAAGTGCAGCTCAACCACTAACCAGTTGTGTGACGCAGGCCAAATCATAAACTAACTACTTTAACCTCGGTTTTGTATCTGTAAAATGGGAAGTTTGTCAGGAGGCTTAAGAAAACATATATAATACACCTGGCACACTGTAGGTATTTGCCAGGTGATGGTAGCTATTATTAACCACTCATCTGATATTTTTATAAAATATGTAACTTACTCAAAGATAATAACCACGGAAGTGTTATCAGCCATAGATTGAGCTAAACTGAATCGTACTTTGCAATCGCTTCCCAGAAAAATATTTAGAAGATCCATTCTGTGAGTCACCCGACTCCAGGCCTGTTTTCTCAGGCTCTCCCCGGCCTCTCACATCCAGTTCTCAGCTGAAGCTGCCACTCCACTCCATCTACTTTCCTATCCTGCGGCCAGGCCCCCACCCTCAGTCAGGCTTTCATCACCTCTCCACCCTGCTCACTGCTACCACAGAAACAGTGCTACAGCTCGCGAGGATAGTCTTATGTCCCTGTTCCTTCAACGTAGGAGACCATCACTGGCTTCGAAGAAAACCTGCCGTGGCTCCCCTCTACATCGTATCCACATTGCCCACCACGGAGTCAACGTCTCCCAGGCTCTGGCCACAACCTACCCTTCTTCTGAGTCTTACTGCTTCCCACTTGCTCAAAAAGCAGACCTGCTGCTTTTTCACCTCCCAGACTTTCCTTCCCCTGGAATGCTCTCTCTGCCCACCCATCTTTATCAGCTGAAACTGTTCAACATCTAATTCAGCACAACTTCCTTTATAAAATCTCACTAGTACCTCCAGTACAGTATGAGCCTCTCGGTCATTTATACCTTCTACTATACTTTTGTATTATAGTACTTATTTTTCTTTAAAAAGCTATGATCCTTTTAAGAAGTCTTTGGGGGTGCCTGGGTGGCTCGGTCAGTTGAGCGTCCAACTTTGGCTCAGGTCATGATCTCAAAGTCCATGAGTTGGAACCCGGCATCGGGCTCTGTGTTGACAGCTCGGGGCCTGGAGCCTGCTTCGGATTCTGTGTCCCCCTCTCTCTCTCTCTGCCCCTCCCCCACTCATGCTCTGTCTCTCTGTCAAAAATAAATTAAAAAAAAAAAATTAAAAAAAAAGAAGTCTTTGTATTTTCACCTTTGACACTCCTTGACACCTAATACACAGCAGATGTTCAGTATTCACTGAATGAATGAATGAATGAATGAATGAATGGAATTGAGACTCTTTCATTGTTTAAGTACAGGGCTGTCCAGTCTAATACCCAAGGTACACATGGTCTAAAGGCACAGAATGACAGGAGGGCAAAGGTGGGAAGCCTTGGGTTCTCATGCCAACTTAGCCACGAGCGGACTCTGGGATTTAGGGCAAGTCTTACTCGACTTCTCTCTAAAGTGGAAGAGTGAGGCTTTGTACACCTCGGCCCTCTCTCCAGCTCTAAAATTCAATGCAAATGGACCTGTTTATCTCCTGCTAAGGAAGACACTTAGTTTAAAACAAACTTTAAAATATATATCAAATATTAAAATATAGATCACATGTATTTTGGTTTGGAAATCACGAGTTCTGGAGAGAAGTAAGCATTAACTTTATAACCACATAGTTCTGAAGCTTAATGACTATATTTGGCTTTTAATCCTCCTACAATATCCACACTTTGATCAGTGAGAGATCTAACTGTGGGGCTTTGTCTACCAAACTGAATTTTGCTACCAAATTTCACTACAGATTTATCATTTCTTTTACCTGTAGGAACAAGGCGACAGTAAGTTGGCTTTCATTGAAAGCAATATTAATGTAACATCCTATAAGAAAATCCACAGTTTAAATTTTCAAAAATATATCTCTTACATCATCAAGCACGTAACATTTACCAAACTTTATCAAGTAGAGCAAAAAAAAGTTAAAGTAGTTGTGATTCCATTCAGCCTAAAATAAAGAAAACACAAAAGGTGGGTGGGCACTGAAGAAGGAGAACCACAAATGAAATAAAATACTGTCTTAAGAACTGACAAGTGTTATCAATGCAAAGCACAGACACAGGACGGTGTTTTAAAGTCATTTTAAAAAGAAAAATAAGATTTAGGCTCCTTACACACTCAAATTGGTTTATTTAAGGGAAGGTTAAATACAAACACAGGTTGTTTAAAAAATCAGCAATCTAATTCTGCCAATAAAGTGGCAGTGTTTTAAAGAAACAAGTTTAAATTCAACCAGTAGTTTCATACAGGTTTTGGTGCTTTAAAAACAAACAAAAAACCTTCATTTAGAAAAACTTTTGGTCAGAAAGCACTTATTAAATTCTTAATCCTTATTCATTTGGCAGAGGGCAGTCAGGGTCATACATGGCATCCTACTTCTAGAAAGTATGTGCCGGGGGACAACAAATCCCTGGGCACAAAACCATTAAAAAAAAGGACGACACGAAACTGGGTGCGTGAAAGCCTCAAGTCTCCTAAGTCAGTCGCCATTATTTTTTTAAATGCAGAAGTCAGCAGTTGCAGGCAATTTTTTCGTGTGCTAATTCTTGAATCCAGCAAGGTTTAGCGGCACCACTGGCTGGGGGGCCAGGCTGGGAGAATCTCCATTACTGGATCACGAAAGAATGGCCCCACAATGACTCAGGCCTCCAAGCAAGACACCCCGCTGCCCTAGCAGATCGACCTCAAAGTGCAGAAAAATACCCCTCCCCAAAAGTAAGTAATTCTAAACTCCAGTCTGTTTCCCCTTCTCAGAGAGACTTAAAACTTGACATGTTTATAAACAGCGTTTAGGTTGGAAAATAATGCTATGAGAAAACATTGAGCCCCCTCAAAATGTAGTGTTTCCATGAAGAATCCTTATAAATCATGTATCTTTATGCAGTTCGTTAACCAATATAGTAATTCATTACAAATTTACTTCTACAAGGAGCCAAGGGAGTGAAATGATCAATTAACAGTAATGTTTATTGTCAATTTAAAATATAAGGACTCTAGATTAACAGGTTCATATTTTTTAAAAATATAAAATGAAAATAAAACACTTGGTTCGTAAAATGCCAGAAAGCACTGCTGCTCAAGAATCCTTGCAAAATTCTGACTTGGATTTAAATGGGTAGATGAAAAGAACGTCCTTCCCAAATACAGGAAGACTGAGAGGGAAAAGTGGAGTCTCGGATTTAAATGCTTGGCCAAGTTTTAAAACAAGGTTAAAAATCAAAGTGATAACTAGTAAAATTTTCTCCCCATTCTTCCTACTACTTGGCACATTTCTCCTGGAAATCCCCAGGCGCATTTTGTTCAGAAAACAAGAGCGCCAAGGCTAAGACAAGTCTTCGCTAACTCTAAAAAGAGAAAATAAAATGTCAAGATGCTCGGGGAAAATAAATATATAAATAAATCGAAGCAGGAAACAGGTCGCAACTCGACTGGTCCTGCCTTCAAAACTGCTGGTAAAACAAAAACCCCCTGGAGTGTATTCAGGTTGCTCCTCCCCAGCCTAAGGCCACAAGGCAGGGTAAATAATCTTCTGGAACGCCGGCCTGTTTCCCAAAAGCCCTACTGGGGAAGGGCTTGCGGGGGGCGGGGGGAGGGCGCGGACCGCGGAATTCTCACGGCTGCCGTGGGCATCCCAAGTCCAGCTCTAGGGACCGAGTCAATGCAGCCTCATGATCTTCCCCCACCCTCCCAAATGACCCCCGCGATCAGTTTCCGCGATGTTTCTGAGAAGACCCTGCCCCCAGCCCGCAGGGCCCCCGACTGGGCCCCCTGACCGGGACAGGCTCCCAGCGTCGCGGGCTCGCGCTGTGAGAAGCGGCGCCCTCCGCGCCACAGGTCCCCGCTCCCGCTCGCCGGCTCCAAAAGCCAACCCTGCGCCCGCACTCTGCTAGCAATACACCGAGGTCGTTCCTCCGAGTTTTAAAAGGAGGAGACAAAGGGCGCAGGCGCGGGGCCACAGGTACACTCGCCGGCTGGGGCTGCGGCGCAGCGGGGCCAGAGCGACCGGAGCGTCCCGGGTGAACTGGGACCTGGGGCGGCCCGCTGCCCCTGCGGGGAAGCTCCATTGGGTAGCAGGGGAGGTCCAGGCGGGGCCTTCTCAGGACCAGACCCCGCGCGACCGGACGCACGGCCTCTACACAAAAGCCCTTGGCTGGCGCAGCAGCCCTGGCGCCCGAGCTGGGGTGGTCTCGGGGTGACCAGGAATTTGGAGTAAGCCACTGGAGCCCGAGGAGCCCCGAATCCGACCCTGGCTAGCCGGAGCCCCCGCTGCTTTACTATTCTACTTTTGGTTACAGTTGGAGAGATTGGGTTTTGTCGTTGCAGCCCCACCCGCCCGACCTCCCACCTGCCGTCGGGGACAAAAGGGATGCCAGCCGGACCCGGCGGCTCAGGGGGCAGTCCAGGAGGCAGAGACCCCCACGGCCCGGCCGGCCTGCGGCGTCCTCCTGCACGCCCCGCTGGCCAGCCTCCAGCCCCGGCTGGCAGGAAGGGAGAAGGGCGGGACCGAGAACCCGTTTGCAGGGAAGGAGCCGCTCCGCTCCCCGCTCGCACACACACCCACCCGGGTGTGCGCAGCGCACAGGGCGGCAGGACACCTGGCTCTGCCCCGGCGCGAACAAGCAATGCTTTCATGAACTCGAGCAAAACGGCTTTCCTTTTTCTGGACCTGGCTTTTCTCGTCGGTCAGAGGAGGGAGGGCTCGGTGCCTCCCTTTCCTAACATGCTGGGGTTCGGCAAGGAGAGTACGGAGACCGCCCCCCCCCCCCCCCGGTCCCAGGCTCCCGGTGCTTGCCCGCCGGCCGGTACCCACCAGTAGCCGTCCGAGTTCTGGTCGGTGACCGTGCAGCGCCGGGAGTAGTACATCCTGCTGGTGCCCCCGCCGCCGCCGCCGCCGCCCCCGCCGCCACCGCAGGTCACCTCGTAGCGCAGGTCCGGGCCGGACTCGGCGCGGGTCATGCGACCCAGCGTGTTGATCCGCGGGTGGGAGCCTCCGTTGCAGCTCATGTTGGCGAGCACTCAGAGAGCCGCTCAGCGCCGAGGCATAAGCGAGGGCGGGCCGGCTCGGAGAAGGTGGAGGGGTTCAAAAGAGAGGCCCCAAGCCGGGAACTGGGGGGGGGGGGGGGGGCGCAAAGGGTCGCGGGGACGCTCCTCGCCACCAGGGCCGTCCCGGCCGCTGCGAGCGCGGCGCGGCGGGCGGAGGTCGGGCGCGGGGACGACGACGGGCAGGGACCAGGCGCGGGAGGAAGAGCTGTGGCTCGGAGGGCGGCGAGGGCTCAGAGGAGCTGGGTCGCGGTTGGGTGTTGGTGTTGGTCGGTGGGGGCGCGAGTCTCCTCCCCGCTGGCACCCGGCACCGAGGCCACACCTGGCCGGTTTCTTCGCAGGGCGGGGTGCGCCCGCCGCGCCTCCCCGCCCCCCGCGGGTGTCACCGACGCGCTTGGGCCGCCCCTCCCCACCTGTGCCCGCCGGCCCGCGGCTCCGCCCTGCGCCTCCGAGGCCCGAGGAACAGGAGCAGGGGCGGGGTCCCCGAGACCCGAGCGCCGGGCGCGGCCACCGAGGGGAGGACTTGCGCTGGCGGGGGCCGCTCGCTCAGCGCTTCGGCTGCAACCGCCGGGAAAGCGCAGCCCCTGCTTTTCAGGATTTCCTCGGTCCCCGGGCGGAAGTAAGCCGAAAAATGAGGGCCATTCGATTGGACGGTTACTTATTAAACATTTACTTTTGCCAATCCCTTGAAACCGTGCCAGCCAAGCTTTGAATAGAAACATAATTGAGAAGAGCATGCTTAGATGATGAGATTTTTGTTTGGGGAGTTTTTATGAATTTTTGTATTCCAGTAATCCAGAAAAATTGTCCTGGAAGTTCGATTTCCGACGTGTAAAACGATTTTTACACGGAGCCATCAGTTACTGGAGAAGTTTTCACCATTAGTAATGCATTTCCTTGCTATGAAGATAGAGAAGAAAACACTACCCACTTTCTACGAAGTAATGGGAAAATCTAAGTTGTAGTTTATTTTATTTTGCCTGTTGATGGTCATTTGGAACAAGAAATTGCAAAGGACTTCCACCTTTAGACTCACTTTTCAGATTTTGTGAAAGCGCCTTGGGAATGCTTATCTCGCGCCCCTGAGCACCTTCTCTCAAGACCCATCCCTTGCGAAAGTCAACTTTTGCCACAAGTCAGTGGCGGAGGCCTTCCTGGGACTTTAGTCTAAATGAAAGCAGCGAAGAGCCCTGGACAGAGATCATCCACTTGGTACAGACGAGTAACTCTGAGCCAGAACATTCCAGCAACTTACTTACTCCGGGGCCCCTCCCAGTTAGTGGCCAGGGGTAAACCACACTGCAGTCTCTGTGACCATGATTGAGGTACAGGCTCAGTCACACTATACACAAAGAGCTGTTTTTATAATTTGGAAAACTGTTAAAATTACTCTTTAATAAACACCATTTAAAGGTCCTGATAATAAATATTTGTCATCTTCCCTAGCAACATCCGTTAACTTAACTTTTTATACAATATACTGAAATGTTTAGAACTGAAAACAAAAATGGAGCTACATGTGTAAGTTGTGACGGCAGCTGGGGAGTTTTCTCATATTGTAGTTCCCCTAGTTATATATATATAATTTCCCATATTATAGCACCCCTAATTACAGCTCACTTTTTAGGCGCAAAATTTTTTAAATTTTTCTTAACGTTTATCTACTTTTGAGAGAGAAAGAGACCGAGTGTGAGTAGGGGAGGCGCAGAGAGAGAGGGAGACACAGAATCCCAAGCAGGCTCCAGGCTCTGGGCTGTCAGCACAGAGCCGGACTTGGGACTGGAACTCACAAACTGTGAGATCACTACCTGAACTGAAGTCTGGGGGTCGCCCAACCGACTGAGCCACCCAAATGCCTCTAGGCACAAATCTTTAACAAATGAATTGCACTGTTCTTTTTCTTCGCAATCCACCACAGAGTTGAGTTGACCAGCTTAAGCACAATGAGATAAAAGCTTACCACTGTTAGCACACTCAGTAATTTCCATCATTGTGTCACTTTCCACTTTTTTTAGTAAATGTGAATGTGATAAAGTTTAAATTCAGATGATCACACGAACACTGATGTACAGGCAGGAACGGTATTTCCTCTGAAAATTGAATATTCAATGGCTGGATGTTAGTATCAGCACAAATAGCTCATATTATCCATTGGTTGGAGCAGAGAAAAGCCATTTGGGATGCCACGGCATAATGCACATAATTTGCTTTAGGATGCTTTGCCCCTATGCATCTCATTTGTTCAGCAAATAATTATATAACCTATTATATGGGAGGGCCAATGTTAGACTTTGGAAAATACAAAGATGAATAAGGCACAACCACTGCCATTAAATATACAGTAAAACTTGAATTAAAAAAATTCAGGGATTCCTTTATTCTAATTATGTGTAATAAGAAGGTCATGCAATTGCACAGAATTCTCCTTAAAAACAAGACACATCTGTGAACCACATCCCAGTGATAACCAAAGCTCCACCTAATTCACCGGCTACACATAGACCCAACGCCACCCAGACTCACAGTGCTGTTCATTCTATTTACAAAACAGGAGAAGAGGTGAAAAGTACAATCCACCAATTACACACCTCTGGCTGCCATTACTTCGCAGCCTATCTTCTGACTTCCTGAACTCCTTTAGGTATTCCCAGGAAGGCAAATAGCTTCCAGCTAACCAAACATTCCAGGTTTGGGAAGACAATGGCTTCCATTTATCTTTCTCTAAGGATGATAAAGGAAGAGAAAAGGATGAAATAGAAGATTGACATGAGAGATGGAATCCAGATGTACACACATTAGTTGTCCAAATTGGCTCATCTCATGGAAGGCTCCACGGTGAAGTTGGGGATCAGAAGACCATAGTTCTGATCTTTGTGCCACAATTTACTTGGGCAAGAGCTCAATTTCTTCACGTGCAGGAGGGAAACAATAATACATACCCTGCCAACTTTATAATATGTGAACATTCTTGAAATAGAAATATTGTATAAAGCTAAGGTATCACCCATGAAACCAAAAGCTCTTTGCTAGCTGTGAAATTTTAACCTTTAGTGTTTTTGTCTTTAATCCCCCATGAATCAATAAAACTCCCTTTGGGAGACATTTAACGTTCATTCATTTTAAAAACAATTATTAAGCATCTACTATGTGCTACACAATAAGCTCAGCACTGATCACATGAAGGTGAATAAGGCAGGGCTCCTGTTCTGTGGGATATCACATCTGTAATAGGAAAAATAAATCACTGCAATATGTTACATACGTTATTACAAAGGTATGTTTATAGAACTGTGGGAGCACAGCAGAAGGTTTAGCTTGTTTCTTACCACCAAGTTCTAAAAGGTCCCAATCCAAAATCTGGCAAAGTCCTCACAAGCTGACCTGACTAAGGTCAGCTATTTTTTTCCCTGCCACTTGTAGATACCTCCCCTTGTACTGTTAGAGACAGATCACTGACATGTAACTTTCTCTCAGGCTGCCCTTAGAGATGACCTTGTGGTTAGGTAAGAGGCATCAGTCATATCTTGAGCATATTTTTGAAACTAAACAGAGCACCTTGATTTCAATGAGATTAGGAGGGATCATTTACTTGCTCAAAATCCCATGGGAACTCTCATATCTCTATGTTGGTTAAATGATATCCCTTGGCCACAGAGAAGATTTACAACCCATGAGTTAAAATGGCTATTCTGCCTGCCAGGGGAACAGTATTTTAACAAATGAGAACCACAGAAGCTAGGAGTGGAACTGTAATGACAGTAAAATGCCTATTAAAATAGCAGATAACTTAATTCTTGGTAATTGCATATACCTGTGCCTTTTCTTTCTTACTCTTCCATTTGTATGAATAAATTAGAATCCTCCACAAATAATTAAATCTGGGTTCTCAATATCCCCAAAATAAGACTGATCTCTCCTTCAAGTTGAAACTACTCACTGCAGAAAGCAATTTGATAAACCATATAAATTTCATTTCAGAAATAGGAAAACGTTGGCAAAACATATACATTAGCCCCATTCTACTTTTATTATCCTTGGTTCAAATGTCCTTCAGGAACACGAAGGTGTTTCTGTTTGTAGTGGTTTTCCGTTTTTACCAGGAGAAGGTGGTTAACTTTTTAAAAATTTTAAAAGCCGAGAGAAACATCTCAAATCCGTTTTCTGCCACTGTAGTGAAAAGATTTTGTTGTTGATGCCACTTGTTTGGGTTTTCGCACAGGTGATATCTAATAGATGGTACTATCCTTTTTTTTTTTAAGTTTATTTATTTATTTTGAGAAGACAGAGATAGCATGAGTGGGGGAGGGACAAAGAGAAGGGGAGACAGAGAATCTCAAGCAGGCTCCTCACTGTCAGCACAGAGCCCAACACGGGGCTCGAACTCATGAAACCATGAGATCATGACCTGAGCCGAAACCAAGAGTCAGACGCTTAACAGACTGAGCCACCAACGTGCCCCTATCATTTAGGTTTTAAGAGTATGTTTTTTGACTGCCTCTAATTGGATAGCATGGATACTGGGGATTCATCCATGCTGTCCTGCCTGATCCTCTTTTTCATTAAGAGCCCAAGTTGCAAGGTAGGGCGTCTTGAGGTTAAGGGTATGGATGATGGTGAGCACAGCTATGGACCACCTAGAGGCCACCCTACCCTTGGCCAAGTGACTTCTGACCCACCAACTTAAACAATAACTGACATTAATTTTTAGTAGGTAAGCCACACAGTCAATAAATATAATACATGTGCCAATTAAGTTAGCCTTTTCAATATGCTCTCAAAGTAATTTTTTAAGCTTGCCATGATTGTTAGGAACCGTCGATCTGTCATGTTGGGACTGGAACACTTACTCAGACTTCTATAAATATAAAACCAGGATGCAGATTATTGCTGGTAAAGCCAGTTATCAGCAAATGTCACATCAATATGCAATCTGCTAATAGCCACATGAAGAAAATTGTGACTAGCTACTTAGCCTTTACAGGAGGAATTCAAAATTTATGTTCCATAGAGAATTTCTGAAACAAAAGCTGCCTTAAAGAATTTTTATACCTATTCTTCTCAAAACTTTTAGAACCTTGGAACTCTCTTTATAAAAGAAACCCTATGAAAACAGCCAGCAATCGAAATAGATCATGATAGTGCCAGACTAGTCGTAGCTTGGTGGAACCCTGGCCCCAGAAAGATTTCCCCAACGAAAGCGCCATATAAACTAAAATCCACATTTTATTTTCTTTTGTTTTTAGTTTTTTAATGTTTATTTTTGCGGGAGAGACACAGAGTGTGAGCAGGGGAGGGAGACACAGAATCCAAAGCAGGCTCCAGGCTCTGAGCTGTCAGCACAGAGCCTGATGTGGGGCTTGAACTCACAGACCATGAAATCATGACCTGAGCTGAAGTTGGGCACTTCACCAACTGAGCCACCCAGGCGCCCCCAAAACACACATTTTAATGAAAGAAAATAGTCCTGGAGAGGTTAAGAAAGTTTCCTGAGTTATTTAATAAATAAAATATTAGAATTCTGTCTGTTTCTGACCTCATGCCCTTTCCACTATGTCAAAATTCCTGTACAATCAGACATGAAAGCATATTATTTCTGAGCAGTGATTTGTTATCAGTTTAAACCCAACAAACTACCCTGTTGATTGTTATCCTCCTACACTAGACATATAGGATGTCTGGAAATGCAGTAAAAGTAATCAGCCTGCTCTACAGAAGTCACACCAAAAAAACATGTTCATTATTTTTAGTCCTGTTCTTATAGCATAGGTGAGGTGATTGTTTTTCCTGGTGTCTTTAAATCACAGTGCATATTTTTGTTTAGTTTTAGTTTTTTTTTTTTTCTTAACGTTTATTCATTTTTGAGAGACAGAGAGAGACAGAGCGCAAGCGGGGGAGTCGCAGAGAGAGAGGGAGATACAGAATCCGAAGCAGGTTCCAGGCTCTGATCTGTCAGCACAGAGCCAATGCAGGACTCAAACTCACTGACTGTGAGATCATGACCTGAGCTGAAGTCGGATGCCAGCCGACTGAGCCACCCAGGCACCCCTAGTTTTTTTTTTTTTTTTTTAATACAGTTTTCATCATTTAGAAAAAGTGAAATTAGAGATTCATATACAAACAACGTAAAATCAGGATGGAAACAAAGCCATAGATGATCTGATATCTAACTTTGGGTAGAGTGTAATGGAAAGGAAATGTCACCTAATCTCTGAAGTGACCATCTTTCAAAATTAGAGACATTCGTAGGCAAAATAGCAAGTTCCTGCAACCATTATCATTTTATCATCAGGAAGGATTTATTGCATGTATATTGTTTCCCTGCTGCAAAGAGAAATATCCACATAAGGGAATTTAAAGAGTAAGTTCCTATCTTTAATTATCTTGACATCTAAAGTATCTAAAGCAGGAGACAAAATATGAAACATAAACCAACTGCTAGTATTCACAAAGACACAAGAAGTGAGCATCTAAACAGAGTGGTAGCTGGAGAGAAAAATTATCAGCTTCAGTAGACCCTCCTGATCTAGGGTTGAAATAGTTTCATTTTGTCGGAGACTTGGTAAGATTACAGATCTCAGGGAAAAAACTCTATGCAGATTCTTCCACGGCACCCAGAAAAAAACTGAGGTGACAAGAATTTACGTTCCTTATCAAGTTCCCAGCCTATGAGGGGCAAAATCTAGATTAGAGCTGAGAGTTTGCTAACAAATCAAGTAAAAGACTTGCTTAGAAGGATGAATCCAAAGTTGGGGTTTCCCCCATCACTGTAAAAGTATGTTTGTTTGGTGTAAAACAAACAAAAACTCACAAATGGTAGAAAGGAATGCAGAGAAGCTAAGAAAATTTTGTCTATAATTATACCACCCAGATGAAGCGATCACACTATGCATTTTTGGTAGATTTCCTTCCAGTTTTCTTTTCCACTGAATTTCTTACCTGATGTCAGATTATATAAATTTGTTTCCAGCATTAATTTAGCATTATACCATGAACATTTCCCAGCCTCATTTAAAATGTCTTATTAGCATCATTTTAAAAGGTGCGTGCCATTTTGTTGTTTTTAAAGGTTCTTTCACAGTGGCTATGTGCAGATCCTGGAACGTTCTATACGAGAGATCCTGCCCATTCTAGAATTTTTCACATCAGTGGCAAATAGTATCCACTGCGGATGGAAAATGAGACAGGGTGAGGCAGAAATGAAGCAGTGAGCCATCGCTTCATGGAAGACAGTCACAACAACATCAAACATGTTTAGGACAACAATCCTGCCCTGTCATAGCCCAGCAAGTCCTTGCAGGGTCTTCTGGCAATCCTTCTGTAGCCCTCAGTATAAGGGTTACAGACATCAGAAACCAGAGGTTTGTTTCCTGAAACCTTGAATAATCCATGGAAATGGGTGCTGTGGAAGCTCTAAGAGACTGGGCCAATTCTGGTTTCTTTAATGAGCTCCTCAGGATTTAGTGAACTGAACACTCATCTCCAAATGAGAAACCTTCCCTTTAGCAAGCGTTGAATTCAAGAAAAAGTCATGCACATCAGGAGGAGAGCCCACAGGATTGTTTCTTCTGCCATCAGTTAATGCCCATTGCAACAAATTCAACTGGATCTGATTTGTGTGTTTTTTACTGATTGGAAGAAGTTTCACCTGGAACGTGCAAACCATGCTGACGTCAGACAGAAACGTTTCACATTTGGGAAAGAGAGAACAGATCTGCAGCAGTTTCAGCAAACCTGCGAAGCAGTTCTGTCTTGCAGAGGTGGGTGTGGAGAGCGACGCGCCATTCTGCCATTCTCGTTAAACCTGTCTGGTAGCTCCCTGAAGTTTTAACTGCTTAGCAATTTGGCTTCAGGTGGAATCAAGCAAAGCATCTGGAGTCCTTTCCCACCAAGGTACTGAGGAGACATGTCACCTGTCATCTCCAAACAATCTTTTATTTTGCTTTACTGAGTAAGGGAAAAGTAACCTCCTGATTCAAAATTAGAATTACTGCATCCTAAAACAAAAAAATCAATATTTCTGTTGGTTTTGCAGCCGTGAGAAAATATGTAATATACAAAAGGAGGGTTTTTTAAAACCTTTTTAACTACAAAGGGAGTTGTCTTTGTAAGAGGGACTTATATTAATATGAAAAACATCTTCATCCCAGTGTTATCAATACAAATAAATGTTAAGAAAATGAATGTGTTTATATAATCAGGGACGTAGAAAGAAGGCAAATGTATTGTAAAGTAAAACAAACAAACAAACAAACAAAATGATGGGGGCCCCTGGTTGGCTTAGTCCATAGAGCATTTGACTCTTGATCTCAGGGTCATGAGTTCAAACCCCATGTTGGGTGTGGAGCCTATTTGAAAAGAATAAATAAATTTTAAAAAATTAAAATTCATTTTTTTGAGAATTCACCTAGATTTGTTTTTTTCAATTTATTCATTTATATTCAAGTTAGTATATTTGAAAAGAATAAATAAATTTTAAAAAATTAAAATTCACTTTTTTGAGAATTCACCTAAATTTGTTTTTTTCAATTTATTAATTTATATTCAAGTTAGTTAGTATACAGTGTATTATTGGTTTCAAGAGTAGAACTTAGTGATTCATCACTTCCATATAATACCCAGTGCTCATCCCAACAAGTGCCCTCCTTATGCCCATCACCCATTTAGTCCATCCTGCCACCCACTTCCCCTCCAGCAACCGTCGGTCTGTTTGTCTAAGAGTCTTTTATGGTTTGCCTCCTTCTCTGTTTTTATCTTATTTTATTTTTCCTTCTCTTCCCCTGTGTTCATATGTTTTGTATCTTAAACTCTACGTAAAAAGTGATTCATTTCTGGGGCGCCTGGGTGGCGCAGTCGGTTGAGCGTCCGACTTCAGCCAGGTCACGATCTCGCGGTCCGTGAGTTCGAGCCCCGCGTCGGGCTCTGGGCTGATGGCTCAGAGCCTGGAGCCTGTTTCCGATTCTGTGTCTCCCTCTCTCTCTGCCCCTCCCCCATTCATGCTCTCTCTCTGTCCCAAAAATAAATAAATGTTGAAAAAAAAAAATTAAAAAAAAAAAAGTGATTCATTTCTTTAAAAAGGCAATTTTTAAACCACATATACAGTGTGGTCAGGTTGTTTACATTAAAAAGTATGTGTTAGAAAAGACATATGAAGTTGATCTTAAGGTGTAGAGGTTATTGATGGGAAGTGGCTACATAGAACACTTATTTGTTGGAGTATACATTTCTAATAATAGATGGTTAAAATAAAGGTATTCAGTTTTGTAGGAAAATGGTAGCTTCCATATCTAGTTTTGAAAATGAAGGGGAGATTCCCCAATACTTGAGTCATAAAAATTTGGTGTTCATCAATGTGAGAATAAAAATTATAAATTCATTTATTTCTACAACACCTTACAGGGTTTTTAAAAAAAATGTTTTAATTGTAATAAAATAAATATAATTTAAAATTTACCCTTTTAATCGTTTTTGAACGTACAATTCAGTGGGATTAACTATATTCACAATGTATGCAACCACCACCACCCATTGCTAGAACTTTTTCATCATCTGGAACAGAAACTCTGTACCCATTAAACACTAACACCCTTATCCCCTCCCCTAACCCAGCCCCTGGGAACGTCCGTTCTATTTTCTGTCTCTATAAATTTGACTATTCTAGACTCCTCATATAAGTGAATCATACAATATTTGTTATTTTTTGTCTGGCTCATTTCACTGAGAATGATGTCTTCAAGGTCCAACCACGTTGTAGCCTGTGTCAGAATTCCCTGCTTTTTAAGGGATAAATAATATTCTATTGTATGTATAGACCACATTTTGTTTATCCATTCTTCTGTCAGTGGACATTTAGGTTGCTTCTACCTTTTGGCTATTACAAATAATGCTACTATGTTGTTTTTTAAGTAGTAAAATAATTATAAACTTACTCTTCCCTTTATAACTTCCCCTCTTCCCAGAATTAATAACTGTCCTATTTATTTATTTATTTATTTATTTATTTATTTATTTATTTATTTATTTTTGCTTCACTATCTGTTATTACTAATTTATTCCCAAACTCTCTCCTAGTTGAGTAAATATTTTCTCAACACAAACATCCACAACAGGTATTCTGTTAATTTCATCTTCTTAAAGAAATCCTTCCTGGTTGGGGGCGAGGGGGTAGTGGTGGGAGATGGATGAACTGAGAGAAAGAAGTCAAAAGACAAACTTCCAGTTACAAGGGCACCCGGGTGGCTCAGTTGGTTAAGTGTCCAACTTTTGGGTTTCGGTTCAGGATCTCATGGTTTGTGAGTTCAAGCCCCCCATTGCACTGTGCTGACAGTGCAGAGCCTGTTTGGGATTCTCTCTCTCCTCTCTGCCCTTCCCCTGCTTATGCTCTCTCTCTCTCTCTCATTCTCAAAATAAATAAGCATTTGAAAAAAAAAAAAACTTCCAGTTACAAAATAAATAAGTCATGCGGATGTAATGTACAGCATGGTGACTATAGGGTTTTTTAAATGTTTGTTTGTTTATTTATTTATTTATCTATTTATTTATTTTTAGAGAAAGAGAGCTGAAGAGAGGCAGAGGGAGAGATAGAGAATCCTAACCAGGCTCCAAGCTACCAGAGCAGAGCCTGATGCATGGCTTGACATCATGAACTGTGAAATCCTGACCTGAGCTGAAATCAAGAGTCAAACACTTAATTGACTGAACCACCCAGGTGCCCCAACATGGTGACTATAGTTAATAGTACTGTGTTGTATATTTGAAAGAGAGTAGGTCTTATAAGTTCCCATCACAAGAAAAACATTTTTTATTGTAACCATATGCGGTGATGGATGTTAAACTAGCTTGTGATTAAAAAAAAAATCCAGGGGCGCCTGGGTGGCGCAGTCGGTTAAGCGTCCGACTTCAGCCAGGTCAATATCTCGCGGTCCGTGAGTTCGAGCCCCGTGTCAGGCTCTGGGCTGATGGCTCAGAGCCTGGAGCCTGTTTCCGATTCTGTGTCTCCCTCTCTCTCTGCCCCTCCCCCGTTCATGCTCTGTCTCTCTCTGTCCCAAAAATAAATAAACGTTGGAAAAAAAAAAATTTAATAAAAAAAAAAAATCCTTCCTGGAATCTTACGGCTTGCTCTAATCTGAGCTGACTGCTTCTCAGACCCGCTTCTCCACAGTTGACCTGGGAGATCCTTCACTGTCACGCTTCCTTTGCCTGCTGTGTGTTGGTTATACCTTCTGTTTTCTGGATCCTATGTCTTTCATTCTCTTGGTTTATTCCCTCATTTTGATGGCACTTGCCTTCCACCAACCTTACTGAGAAAAACTGCATGGGAGATACCTTTTTTTTGAGAACTCGTGTGTCTGAAAGTGTTTATTCCACCACATACTTGACTGATAATTTGACTGAGTACAGAATTCTAGATTGGAAATCATTTTCCCTCAGATTGTCAGAAGCATTGGCTCTATTGACTTCTGTTTGCAGAGTTGCTGCAACCACTCTGAGCTCTGAACCACTCTGGTTCTCTGTACATTTTATGAAACTTTCAGTAATCAGGATGTTCTACTATTTTTAGATAATAAAATTTAGGGAGTTCCACCTAAACACCATTCTTGTCTGGTCCCCAATGCAGGAGAAAAAGGGTATATTATGGTTCTCAGAGACAGGAACAAAGTCAGCAGTCATTAAACATGGCAGTTATTGGAAGAAGAGGAAAGTGGATATTTTTTTTAATTTAACACATACGGTAAATAAATGAGTGAATCTTCCTTACGAGTAGGAGAAAAGAGGGCCCTTTTTTCCTCTCTTATCCTTCCTCCTTCCCTCTTTCCTTCCTTCCTTCCTTCCTTCCTTCCTTCCTTCCTTCCTTCCTTCCTTCCTTCCTTCCTTCCTTCCTTCCTCCGTTCCTTCCCATCTCTCTTTCTCTTTATTTCTTTCCAGAGATGGTTTCTTTATCTGGGAAAAATCATTTCCTCCACGGAGACAGACCTCTCTCCTGGAAATGTAACAAGAGCAAGCAGCCTGCTCTAACTCTACTTCCTAGGCTCCACCTACTTGCTCCTGGTCAAATTAAAATGGAGTGGCAAGAGAGGTCCACAAGGCAACCCCAGTGACAGGAGAAGGAGGAGTGACCTCACCAGGCTTCACCTGTGCTCTTTATCACCAGGGGAGCCATGGAGCACCTGCTGTCCATCCCTTCTCAGCAAGTCAGCCCCACCCCCCACCCCTCACCTGGCTCTCACTCTACCTCATCTAATTCACCTTTTTCCATTCAAGTGAATCTCTCCTGCTGGCAATCGAGCTGTCTCAGTTCAGTTTCACATTCCATAGATTAATCCATTCCATAGAGTAATCCATTTCCTAACCCTAACCACTGTTTATCTCCCAAAATCTCTAAGAAAACAAAACCCAAACTGGTCCCTAAGTCACCTTTACTTCTTGACTAAGTTAATGCCACATGCTCCATACATCTCATCAATGTAACCTTCTGATTTAAGCTGGTCTCCTCTCCAGCTAAACACTCACCTACAATGAAAATGAAAATGCCATTGTGTATATTTCAAGTGTCACTATGCATGTTAGTAAATGGTTTCAATGGCCATATTAAAAATTCATAAAGGATAGAGAAGACACAGGGACTACAGCCCTTCCCTTACTCTGTCCTTTGTCTCTCTTTGTTCCCATAGTGGTCACAATGGACAGGGACTTGATCATGTCCTATTCAGAGTGGATTGCCCCATTCCCTTCCCCACTCCATACCACACACCAGCACCAGACTAACCTTATGGAAAGTTCTCCTCATGTTCTTCTCCTCCTCAAAACCTTCCTGGACTCCCCACTGTCAGCAGATAAGAGACACACTCCCCAGCCTGCCATTCCAAGCCCTCCACAACTGTATTCCAATCTACCCTCTACACACACTGTGTTTCTCTGCCTCCATACCTTGGTCCGTACCCATCTCCCACTGCAATGCCCTCCTACCTTTTCCACACATTCTGTTAGGTTCTTGTCAGGTCTTCCTCCTTTATGAGATCCTCCCAGGTCACCAAAGTTTGTGGTTCATTTTCAAAGTTCATCTAATCATCTATCTGTCTATGCATCCATTCCTTCATTTAGTAAAAAAAAAAAAATGTTTTTTGAGTACTTAGCCAAGCATTGTACTAAATTTTGGGGAAGCAAAAATAAATAAGTCATCCTTCCAATGCTGGCAGGATTGACAATATAATAGAACAGATAGTAGCTACCATTTACTGTGAACATACTATATACCAGGTGTAGTACAAAGCATTTAAAACATTTTGCCATAGTTATCTTCAGAATAACACTGTGAGGGAGGTATTGAGATTCTGATTTTATTGATGATAAAATGGAGTCTCAGCAGTGTCAGTTTACCTGTCCATGGTCATTCACATGGTAATTAGCAGAGCCAAGAAAAAGAGTCTATAAAAACCCATCCTAAGGTCTTGACTCCTACGTGACACATTCTCTCTCACCACACTACCCACTTCTTTCTCTTTCTCTCTCCCCATTCCTTCCTCCCACTCTTTCCTCTGAACTCAAAGCATTTGACAATTTTGATCACGTACTACACATTTTCTCTTCACATTTCCTTGACTGGTTATTTGATATTTTGTATACTTATACCATATTTCCCCAATTAGAGTTGCAAATGCCAAGAGACAGAGGGAATTAGGAAAGGATGGGGTAAAAAATATGACTTTTACAGAGTAGGATTAATATATTTGTCCCACTTGTAACAGCTTTGTAATGTCAACACCTCAATACTTTATTGAGCTAGGAGGAGACCATCCATACATTAAATACAAATCACTAACACTTGCAAACAATGACTCCCAAACTTTTAAATTATGAGGACCGTTTTATTGTTAAAAATTGCAAACCTGCACGTAAGCAAAGTTACACTTCTGACTGCAACTGACGGAGCAAATACAATTGTGTATCTCAATACTGTTGAGAAATAATACACGTAGGTATAAAATATTATTTATGCAGTTATATTTAATGCTTGCAAACCCATGACAAACGCTTCTGGTCTCTTCAGGCATCCACATCGCAGAGACTAGAAACTACTGATATGAGTTTGCTGACCCTGAGCTGAGAGTAGACAGGATGATGTCACCTTGTAAAGTGCATTCTTCCCTTCTGAGTCCAGAATTCTTTTATGAAGAGGAATCTTAATTTAGGGCAGAGCTCTGACTTGTATGTGTCTTCTGTATTCAACAAGAATACAAAAGGGGGTTGGGTCCCAGCTCACTGATTACGCAATGCAATTAGTACAGGTGTTAATGGGATTAACAGTAGTGGATTCAGTGGAACAAATTTATACCCAATTCAGCAAATTCATTTTAACTGGCACTTACCTCTCCATAATACAGATCACACAAAAGTTTGAGCTAACAGATATGGGTTCGGTCAAAGCTGAAAATCTACTAATTGTCAATTGATAACAGAATGGATGCCATGGGAAGAAGAGAATCACCCTCTCACCTCTCTTGCCTTCTGTAGAAACTTTTATCATAAATCTTTGCATTTTATCTAAAGGCAAGGCACGCCTGGGTGGTTCAGTCGGTTAAGCGGCCAACTTCGGCTCAGGTCATGATCTCGCGGTCCATGAGTTCGAGCCCCGCATCGGGCTCTGTGCTGACAGCTCAGAGCCTGGAGCCTGTTTCGGATTCTGTGTCTCCCTCTTTCTGACCCTCCCCCATTCATGCTCTGTCTCTCTCTGTCTCAAAAATAAATAAACGTTAAAAAAAATTAAAAAAAAAATAAAGGCAAGGCTATATTATCTGGTTAGAGAGTGTTTGTGAATGTGCCTGCAAGAAATCATTGGAAGCACCAAATATATGACTTACTGCATAACAGGAAAACACTATTCAGTATTTTTTTCATACATCTACCTAATGCTTCCTTAAGGAAGATCCTCCTGACATGAGACTTTAAACCATAGGCAACACACAAGTGTAGGCTGTGACTCTACCAGAGTAGTAGAGCTGAAAGGAGAGAGGGCAGCCTAAAATCCAGTAAGCAATTACCCCACGAAGAAACAGGCCCACTCATTAGGCTGCAATCCATTGTTGTTGCCTAATTGACAAAGTGATTAGGTTTAATTTTAAAAGTAATAATGATCTGGATTTATTTGAATCTAACCCATCCAAAGTTTATACTTATTTATTATAGAGAAACATGCACAAAACTATTATCTTCATCCCAAAATGTATGTAGAGCTCTCATTATGTGCATGCCATAATTAAAAGCAACAAATGTCTATTTTAAGAGGTGAGGTGTCTCTTGTACTGTAAAGGTCAGATCTATAAATATTCTATTTGAGCTCCTAAGTCTCTGTCCTATATGAAGAACAGAACTTTTCCTTGGAAAGTCCAGCCTTCACACAATGCTTAGCACATAATAGGGCTCAGAAAATTAATTCATGAATGAGTTAGTGAATGGGATGTCTGTGGTTTCAGCAAACAGATGTCTAAACCCAGACACTCCACCCTTATTCAAGGAAAACAGAGGCTCAGACTCAAGCTGATAACCAAAAAGCCATACATTCTAACAGTTGGGTTTGTACTCATTTCCCCCTTCCAGGTCTAAATTTCTTATCGTTATTTATGTATTTATAGTTTATTTATTTATTTTGAGAGAGTGTGAGCAAGGGGGGGGGGGCAGAGAGAGAGGGAGAGAGAGAATCCCAAGCAGATTCTGTGCTGTCAGCACAGAGCCTGATGAGGGGCTTGAACCCACAAACCATTAGATCATGACCTGAGCTGAAACCAAGAGTTGGATGCTTAACCCACCGAGCCACCCAAGGGCCCCTCTTATAGTCTTTACAAAAAAATCTTTAGGGGGCACCTGGGTAGTTCTGTCAGTTGAGCATCCGACTGGGGTCATGATCTCACGGTTCGTGAGTTCAAACTCCATATTGGGCTCTGTGATGATAGCTTGGAGCCTGGAACCTGCTTCTGATTCTGTATCTCCCTCTCTCTACCCCTCCCCCACTTTCATTCTGTCTTTGTCTCTTTCAAAAATAAATAAACATTTAAAAACTTTTTTTTGGGGGGCGCCTGGGTGGCTCAGTCGGTTAAGCGGCCGACTTCAGCTCAGGTCACGATCTCGCAGTCCGTGAGTTCGAGCCCCGCGTCGGGCTCTGGGCTGATGGCTCAGAGCCTGGAGCCTGCTTCCGATTCTGTGTCTCCCTCTCCCTCTGCCCCTCCCCCATTCATGCTCTGTCTCTCTCTGTCTCAAAAAAAAAAAAAAAAAAAAAAGTTAAAAAAAAAATTAAAAAAAAATTAAAAAAATAAAAAAATAAAAACTTTTTTTTTAATCTTTAGGGGTGGAGCACCTGGATACCTCAGTTGGTTGGGTACCCAACTTTGGCTTAGGTCATGATCTCACCAGTTCATGAGTTCAATCCCCACATCGGGC
Source organism: Puma concolor (assembly GCF_028749965.1). Lineage (NCBI taxonomy): Eukaryota > Metazoa > Chordata > Mammalia > Carnivora > Felidae > Puma > Puma concolor. Next base: position 21,435,369 of record NC_141671.1, read on the forward strand.
ATGCTACTGTTGGTGCAGAACCCACTTCTGGCCTTCTGGTCCTCTCTCTCTGCCCCTCCTCTGCTCACTGTCTCTCTTTCTCCCCAAAATAAACAAACATTTAAAAAAAAGTCTTTAGTGGTGCCTGGTTCAGTTGGTGGAGCATGTGACTTGATCTTGGGGTTGTGAGTTCAAGCCCCACTGTTGGGTATAGAGATTACTTAAAAATAAAATCTTGGTGGGGGGCACCTGGGTGACTCAGTCAGTTAAGCATCTGATTCTTGATTTCTGCTCGGGTCATGATCTCCTGGTTCATGAAATCAAGCCCCACATTGGGCTCTGAGGCTCAGCATGGAACCTGCTTGGGATTCTCTCTCTTCCTCTTTCTCTGTCCCTCCCCTCTCCCCCAGTCTCTCTTTTTCTCTTTCAAAATAAATAAATAAACTTAAAATAAAATGTTGGAGTAGGGCCTGGGTGGCTCAGCCAGTTAAGTGTCTGACTTCAGGCTTGGGTCATGGTCTTGAGTGTGAGCCCTGCATCGGGCTTGCTGCTGGCAGTACAGAGCCCACTTTGGATCCTCTGTCTCCCTCTCTCTCTGCCCCTCCTCCTCTGACATTCTCACTTACAAAAATAAAGATTAAACATTAAAAAAAATAAAATCTTTAAATAAACAATTTTTAACATATGCTTATTTCTTATATGAAAATATGACTATAATTAATATTAAAACGACACCATGGAATATTGAATTCACTGACTAAATTTATTTATTTATTTATTTAGAAGAACGAGTGGGAGACAGGGAAAAGGGAGAGAGAGAGAATCTTAAGCAGGCAGCACGGAGCCCACTGCAGGGCTCAATCTCACAAACCGTGAGATCATGATCTGAGCCAAAATCAAGAGTCGGATGCTTAGCTGACTGAGCTACCCTGGAGCCCCCGCTGACTAGTTTTAATAATAGGGATTTAGATGATTCAAAGGTTGTCATTTTAATCAGAAAACTTAATTGATGGTGACATAATGGGTTTTCGTAACATGGAAGATAGTTTTTATTGAAGTATAATTGACATACAATCTCCTATTAGTTCGGGTGTTCATCCTAGGGTTTGATATTTGTACACACTATGAAATGCTCCCCATGACAATTCTAGTTACCGCGTGTCACCAAAGTTATTGAAATATTATTGATTATATTCCCTATGCTGGACTTTTCATCCCTGCAACTTCTTTCTTTTATAACTGGAAGTTTGTACCTCTTAATGCCCTTCACTTATTTTGCCCCACCCCCACCCCCCCTCCCAGCTCTGGTAGTCAACAGCTTGTTTCCTGTATCTATGAGTCTGTTTCTGTTCTGTTTTTGTTCATTTGTTTTGTTTTTTATAGTCCACACGTAAGTGAAATCGTACCGTATTTGTCTTTCTGTCTGACTTGCTTCAGTTAGCATAATACCCTCTAGGTGCATCTGCATTGTTGCAAATGACGAGATTTCGTTCTTTTTTATGGCTGAGTAATACTCCACTGTATGTACATACCACCTCTTTGTCCATTCATCTATCGATAGACACTTGGGTTGCTCCCATATTTTTGCTGTTGTAAATAATGCTGTCGTGAAAACAGGGGATATATATCCTTCAGATGGGTGTTTTCTTTGGATAAATATCCAGAAGTGGAATTGCTGGATTTTTTTGAGAAATCTCCATACCGTTTTCCATAGTGGCTACACCAATTTACATTCCGACTAACAGTGCATGAGGGTTCCCTTTTCTCTGCATCCTTGCCAACACTTTTTCTTTTTTTGCCTTTTTTGATAATAACCTATCTGACAGTGAGGCACTATCTCCTTGTGGTTTTGCTTTGCATTTCCCTGATGGTGAGTGATGTTGAGCATCTTTTCACTGCCTGTTTGTCACCTTCAAGTCTTCTACCCATTTTTAAAAACAGGATTGTCTGGGTTTTTTGTTTTTATGTTGTATAAATTCTTTACACATTTTGGATACTAACTCCTTTTGGATGTATGATATGCAAACATCTTCTCACATTTAGTCAGTCGTCTTTTTGTTTTGTTGGTTTCCCTTACTGTGCAGGAGCTTTTTAATTTGATGTAATTTCATTTGTTTACTTTAGTTCGACTTGCCCTTGCCAAAGCAGATGTAGGGGGGTGGTGCCTGGGTGGCTCAGTCAGTAAAGCATCCGACTTCGGCTCAGGTCATGATCTCACAGTTCGTGGGTTCAAGCCTCACAGCAGGCTCTGTGCTGACAGTTAGGAGCCTAGAGCTTGCTTCTGATTCTGTGTCTCCCTCTCTTACTGCCCCTTCCCTGCTCATGCTCTGTCTCTGTCTCAAAAATAAATAAAACATTAAAAAAGAAAAGAAAAGAGCAGAAGTAGGGGGCGCCTGACTAGCTCAGATGGTGGAGCATGGGACTCTTGATCTCAGGGTTGTGGGTTCAAGTCCCATGTTGGGTGTAGAGATTACTTAAAAATAAATCTTTTTAAATTATTTTTTAAAGTTTACTGGGGCGCCTGGGTGGCTCAGTTGGTTAAGCATCCTACTTCAGCTCAGGTCATGATCTCACGGTCTGTCAGTTCGAGCCCCGCGTCGGGCTCTGTGCTGACAGCTCAGAGCCTCGAGCCTGCTTTGGATTCTGTGTCTCCCTCTCTCTCTGACCCTCCCCCATTCATGCTCTGTCTCTCTCTGTCTCAAAAATAAACATTAAAAAAACATTTTTTTTAAATAAAGTTTACTTATTTATTTTGAGAGAGAGAGAGAAAGAGAGAGAAAGTGCACGGGAAGAGGGGCAGAGAGAGAGGAGAGAGAGAGAATTCCAAACAGGCTTTGAGTGCTGTCAGCGCAAAGCCTGATGTGGGGCTCGAACCCACGTACCAGGAGATCATGACCTGAGCTGAAATCAAGAGTCAGATGCTTAACTGACTGAGCCACCCAGGGACCCCCAAATAAAATCTTTTTAGAAAAAGCAGAAGTAAAAAAAGGGATTCTCTGAGGTTGTGTGTGCCTATTGTGGATAAACAATAAAATCAATTCGAGGCAGTATGTGCAGTGGTGATTCATTCTGGAGAGCAGGATTTGTTGAGGAAAGTTTGTATGCAAGGGAAGCACAGGGTAGAGAAGGCTGTCCACTGAGGACATAAAAAGAAGAAAGAGAATGGGGCACCTGGGTGGCTCAGTTGGTTGAGCGTCCGACTTCCGCTCAGGTCATGATCCAGCAGTTCGTGAGTTCAAGCCCAACGTGGGGCTCTGTGCTGACAGCTCAGAGGCTGGAGCCTGCTTCACATTCTGTGTCTCCCTCTCTCTCTGCCCCTTCCTGGTCATGCTCTGTCTCTCAAAAATGAATAAACGTTAAAAAATTTTAAAAAGGAAAAAGAATTTGGGGCAGGAAAAAAAATAGGAAGGTGCATACACATGCACAGCTGGCTTCCTCAGGGGCCAAATGATTAAACAAAAAAGGCTGATCCCATTTGTAGGAAAGACTTTTTAGCCTTTGAGTTTATGGCTTTATATCAAGCTGGTCCAACTTACAAGACACAAAGGAAAAGGCGAAATAACAATCATTCTTTAGAATCGAGATTGCTGAGGTAAAAATATTACCAAGGAAGGTCTCTGTCCATTGCAGCAGATTTAAACAGGTTAACTGTCAAAATGGAAAAGTTCAAAGGCAGAAATATTAGTGTATGGTGTTAGAATTAGGGTAGTGGTTACCTTGGGGAGTAGCTGGGGGGAGGGTACCAAAGAAGGGCTTTCTGGGGTGACGGCAGGGTTCTATTTCCCAACCTGGAGACTCCGTGTGTACATAGGTGTGAAACTTCATCCAACTGTACTCTTATGATTTGTATATATTTATGTATGTATGTTATACTTCAACAAAAAATTTACTCAAAATGCCTACTTCAAGGCGTTTCATTGCCTTGGTAATTCGTTGGTAATTGAATCTATATAAAAGAAGAAGCAATTTCAAAGCTATCCCTACTTTTTTTTTTTTTTCAACGTTTATTTATTTTTGGGACAGAGAGAGACAGAGCATGAACGGGGGAGGGGCAGAGAGAGAGGGAGAATCGGAAACAGGCTCCAGGCTCTGAGCCATCAGCCCAGAGCCCGACGCGGGGCTCGAACACACGGACCGCGAGATCGTGACCTGGCTGAAGTCGGACGCTTAACCGACTGCGCCACCCAGGCGCCCCAATCTCTACTTTTCTTTAAAGAAGGTGCCTTTAGCTCCTTCTATTAGCATCTATTAGTATAGATACTAATAATTAAGAGAAAGAGTGCCTATTCATGAATCAAGTGTTTTGAGCTTCCCAAGAGATGAGAAACTAGCCTCACATAATTAAAGGAAGTATGGGGTTACCCGTACTGTAGTTGGCCAAAGCCAACTGGGTAGAGAAAAGTCTAGTCCTCTGCAGGTCAAGGGGTCAGCTAGCCTGTACTTTCCTAATTGTTTTCTTCTCTGGTATTATTAAAGGCCTAATTGGGCTGCTGGTAAACAATGAATACAGATTAGTGGTCATTAACCAGGGAGGTGGATCGCCTCAGCAGGTAGTTTCTGCTGGTTTTACTTGCAGTTGATTGATCATCAGGGATGACCAGGGTATGACTGTAGCTGCCCTACAGCCATGTTCTCACTCTAAGGGAAATACTCTTCCCTCTACCCCCACCCCCACCCCCACCCCCACCCCCACTTGCGGGATGAAGATGGCAAACACAACACAGGGACACAGAGGCCCCACAGTACTGAACAGGCCTTCAGATGTGACTGCGGCCCTCTTCCCTTAGCTCTTCCATCCAGGGCCCTCCTCCACTGACCGAAGTGGCAGTGCTAGGGCAGCTATTAGCTCCTAAAGCCTTCCCTGTCAGGCGTACCTCTTTACCTTGTTTTCTCCAATCTTTTTTTTTTTTTTTTAATGTTTGTTTATTTTTGAGACAGAGACAGAGTGCGGGCAGGGGAGGGGCAGAGAGAAAGGGAGACACAGAATCCGAAGCAAGCTCCAGGCTCTGAGCTGTCAGCACAGAGGCTGATGATGCAGGGCTCGAACTCACGAACCATGAGATCATGACCTGAGCCAAAGTTGGACGCCTAACCGACTGAGCCATCCAGGCGCCCCACTCCAGTCTTAAAAGTTGGCAGAAATGGGGCGCCTGGGTGGCGCAGTCGGTTAAGCGTCCGACTTCAGCCAGGTCACGATCTCACGGTCCGTGAGTTCCAGCCCCGCGTCGGGCTCTGGGCTGATGGCTCAGAGCCTGGAGCCTGCTTCCGATTCTGTGTCTCCCTCTCTCTCTGCCCCTCCCCCGTTCATGCTATGTCTCTCTCTGTCCCAAAAATAAATAAACGTTGAAAAAAAAAATTAAAAAAAAAAAAAAAGTTGGCAGAAGTGACAAGTAACTCCTCTTTATGGAAAAAAAAAAAAAGAAACTCTAAAAGGATTTTTATTATTTTCATACTGAAAATATGTTGCAGCATTACATGGGGTGGGACTTTCCAGGGAAGTTTATCAGCATTCCATAAAAACACACACCCACTTCGACACGGCAGATGCCCCTCTGTCCCCATGAAACGGCGATTCTGTGCAAGATTCCATGAGTAAGAAGGAGCTCTGGTGGTCTTACAAAGTTTGAAAACAGAGGCTCCAGCAGCTCAGGGGTGGTGAGAGTGGCAATGTCCAGCTGGCCCCACTCGGCGAAGGCTGCGCTGTCCCCACAAACGCCCAGGTGCTCCCCAGCACAGCCTCTGCTGAGATGCCCAGAGGAAAAGGCTGTGCAGCTCTAGAAGCAGTAAAGGGAGAGATTGAGGCCAGATAGGCCAGACGTCGTCCGAACGTTCTCATGTACAGACTAAAGGGACTAAGTATGGACTAAAAGGGAAAAGGGGAGCAAAAGGGAAGTAAGTCAAAGTAACCAACCAAGAAATTAAAGACCCCCAGGCAGTAAACAGAGAAGCTAAAGTCGGGACAGGTCAGCCTCTGATGAAGCAGGAGAGAAAGCCACCAAATCTGCTTGACATGATCCGAGTCTCATCAATTGCCCTTTTTGCACAATCCAGAGGAATTGTATTTTATAAATGAAACTACTTTATAAAAAAATTTTTGTTAATGTATATTTATTTTTGAGAGAGACAGAGTGTGAGCAGGGGAGGGGCAGAGAGAGAGGGAGACACAAATCCAAAGTAGGCTCCATGCTCTGAGCTGTCAGCACAGAGCCCGACGCCGGGTTCGAGCTCATGAACTGCGAGATCATGACCTGAGCCGAAGTGCAACACTCAACCGACTGAGCCACCCAGGCACTCCTAAATGAAGCTACTTTATAAATGAAAGATGTTAATAGTACTACAAATACACTTTGAAGAAGTAGAAAACACGGGGCGCCTGGGTGGCTCAGTCGGTTAAGTGTCCCACCTCTTGATTTGGGCTCAGGTCATGATCTCATAGTTTATGAGTTCGAGCCCCATATTGGGCTCTGTGCTGAGCATGCAGCCTGCTTGAGATTGAGATTCTCTCTCTCTCTCTCTCTCTCTCTCTCTCTCTATTTCTCTCTCTGCTCCACCCCTGCTTGCTCTCTCTCTCTCTCTCTCAAAATAAATAAACTTAAAAAAAAAAAAAAAGAAGTAAGGGGCACCTGGGTGGCTCAGTCGGTTGAGTGACCGACCCTGGCTCAGGTCATGATCTCACAGCTCGTGGTTCGAGCCCCTCATCGGGCTCTGTGCTGACAGCTCAGAGCCTGGAGCCTGCTTCAGATTCTGTGTCTCCCTCTCTCTGCCCCTAATCCACTCGCATTCTGTTTCTGTCTCTCTCAAAAATAAATAAACATTAAAAAAAAAAAGAAGTAGAAAATTCATTCTATGCCTTAAAAAACATTTTTTTGATAAGTATAAATACTTTTTTTAAGAAGTGAGTTCATGGGCTCATTGTTTCTTTTTCAGTACAACTAGAAATCAATAAAATATCAAATTCAGGGAGGCTTTGACCATAGGCTGGGAGGGGGAGGAGTGTGTTAGCAGTTTTTAATCCTGTAACAAGAAACATAACCAAATGGCAATTTGAAGTCATAATCATGCATTTAACTTGTTATAAACATCTGATGCTACCTAACTTTTTATCTTTTAGTGGAATTATGTATAAAAATGCTTCCTGATCTGGGCTTCTCTTGACAGACTCAGGTGTTCTCGGTGACATCTTTGTTTTCAGGTAGCTCGGCTTTTCCTAATAACTTTGTTAATGTGTTGGGAAAGATTGGAAATTTTTGAAAATGTAATGTAAATGATATGAAGTCATGAATTTGTAGGATTTTAGACCTAACAGATTATCAATGGTTTTTTTTTTTTTTTTACGTTTATTTATTTACTTTGAAAGAGACAGAGAACACTTGAGTGGGAGAGGGACAGAGGGAGAGGGAAAGAGGGAGAATCCCAAGCAGACTCTGCACTCGGTCAGTGTACAGAGGCTGATGCCTGGCTCAAATTTACAAAACCGTGAAATCATGACCTGAACCAAAATCAAGAGTCGGACGCTCAACCAACTGAGCCACCAAGCGGCCCCAATGCTTTTTTTTTTTTAAGTTTATTTATTTTGAGAGAGAGAGAGAGAGAGAGAGAGAGAGCAGGGGAGGGGCAGAGAGAGAGAGGGAGAGAGAATCCCAAGCAGGCTCTACGCTGTGAGTGGGTCATGATCCCACAATGGTGAAATCATGACCTGAGCCAAAATCAAGAGTCAGATGGTTAAACAGCTGAGCAACCCAGGTGCCTCGAGATTATCAACGCTTTAAGATAATGATATTTGAGAGCCTCTATTTTTTTCCAAATTTACTGAAATATAACCAACGTACAACATTCTGTCAGTTTAAGGTATACAGTGCAGTGATTTGATACACATATATATTGTGAAATGATTACCATGATAGGGTTAGCTAACACCTCCATCACCTCCCATAATTACCTTTGTGTGTGTGTGTGTGTGTGTGTGTGTGTGTGTGTGTGGTGAGAATATTTAATATCTGCTCTTAGTAGATTTAAAGTATATAACATAGTATCTTAGTAACTTTAGTAACTTAGTAACTTTAGTATTTTATTTAGTAACTTTTAGTAACTTAGTAACTCTTAGTAACTTTAAAGTATATAACGTATCTCAAACTGTGGCCACCAGGCTGTACATTAGAGCTCCAGAACCTATTCATCTTATAACTGGAAGTTTGTGCCCTTTGACTTACATTTCCCTCACCCCCAGGCCCTGGGCAATCACCATTCTATTCTCTGTTTCTATGAGTTCGGCTTTTTATATACCACATATAGGTGAGATCACATAGTATTTGTCCTTTTCTGACTCATTTTACTTAGCATAATGCCCTCAAGGGATTTTAAGAGCCTCTTCTTAAGAACAATTTGTCCCCAAATTTTAAGCTGGAAAGTCAATTGAATCACTATCTGGGGGGGGGGGGGGGGGGACTGCAATTACATAGCTTTTTACATATTTTTGGAAAGATTTTATTTTTTAAGTAATCTCTACACCCAACATGAGTTTGAACTTACAACTCCAAGACCAAGATTCACATGCTCTACTGACTGAGCCAGCCAGGCATCTCTACCTTTTTCTAGTTTCAGTACTTATGCTAAGAACTATATGCAAGTTGATCATCAGGTTTATGCACTGATCACCAAATAAAAACCAGTAAAACATCAACTGAGGAAGAAAGAAAGTCTGAAAAAACTAGAGTGGTAGCCATCATCAGCAGGTGGACAGGGGCTCCTGACCCGGAAAGGTTATGTGACTTGTCTGATGTTGTGTTGCTAATGTTTTATAGCAAACCAAGACCTGAACTAGGCCTTAAGTTTCCTTCATGCCTCAGCTCAGTGCTGTGTCCAAACCCCACATGGCCTCCTGAAGGCAACTCATTGTCCTAGGACCACACCCAGCTTGCAAAGCAAAAACAGCCAGAAAGGGGTCCAAATCTAGATTATTCCAACTCACTAGTTTGCTTATATTTACGATTCTTTATTTATTTATTTATTTTTTTTATCGTTTATTTTTGAGACAGAGAGACAGCATGAGCGGGGAGGGGCAGAGAGAGAGGGAGACAGAATCTGAAACAGGCTCCAGGCTCCGAGCTGTCAGCACAGAGCCTGACGTGGGGCTCGAACCCACGAACCGCAAGATCATGACCTGAGCAAAGTTGGACACTTGACCAACTGAGCCACCCAGGCACCCCTATAGTTAGGATTCTTAACGCTCACTGAGTATCAGTCCATCTGAAAGAGCTTTGAAAAAAATACAGTTGCCAGATTCCTTTCCCAGAGATTCTGACTCATGTGCTTTGGGGTGAGGCCCAGGCATTTTACTTTTTAAAAACCCCCCAGGTGGTTCTAATGTGTAGCCAGTTAGATGAAAATCACTGCTTTGTGGCACTGGTTCCCACCCCTGGTACACATCAGAATCATCCGGTGGAGCTCTGAAAGCCACCTACCTGAACTCCACCTTCAGAGATGCTGGTGCACCTGGTCTGGGGTGCAGCCTCGCACAAAAGCTTCCTGGGTGATTCTAACATGTAGCCAGAGACGAGACCCATTCCTCGTGGGCTTCCCAGCCATTCATCACTGGCCTAAGTTGTCTCCCAGGGAGGATTTTAGGGCCCTGATTATTGCCATTCTTAAAATTCCAGCGCTATCAATGTTCAATAAATGCTTGTTGATAGAATTGCCTAATGAGGATCAGAGTTAATGGACCAGTTAGAAGAAAAGGGCAAGCTTATGAAATAATGAGCATTTAGTATGCTAATGTCCTGAGGGTAGCTTATGCAGTCAGATAGGCAAATATTATGAGAATATGCAGATTATCCTACAAATGCATAGTAGAGGCTACTATCCTAAGCCTGGAATATCCTTATCCCCAAGGATATTTCAAAAATGGGAATAAGTAAATTATACCTACCTTAACGAATTCCTGCCACAGACAGAATCACTCTTTACTGAGTCTAAAAGCAATCTTGGCACAAGCCTCTGCAGAGCAGGCTAATTCTGTTACCGAATGTTGTGCCTAGATGAGAACCCAGATGTGTTTTCATGGAGGATAAGACCCATCAGTGTGAATTCATACCAGTAAGAAGAGCTCTTTTCCTGAATGGATTTGAGGGCCCTAAGAGAGAAAAATGATTTTCACTCTGAACATGATTTAACAAGAATGTTAAGTGAACACGTAGGATAGCAAAGCTGTCTATTTGGCATAATCCCACATTTGTAATAAACGTAGCTAGGAAGAGATTTAACCAAATAGTAACATTGTCTTTGGGTAGTGGGATTACAGTGGCTTTTACTTTATCCTTTATACTGTTCTATGTTTTCTAAATTTTCATCAGGTGCATGTATTCCTTTTTGAACAAAGGAATCAGTCGCTGGTCTATGGCCCTGGTTCCCATCCTGGGGACACACTAGAATCAGTGTGTGGGGGAACTTTAAAAATTATCATGGGACGCCTGGGTGGCTCAGTTGGTTGGGCAACTGACTTCGGCTCAGGTCATGATCTCACAGATCATGAGTTCGAGCCCCACGTCGGGCTCTGTGCTGACAGCTCAGAGCCTGGAGCCTGCTTCAGTTTCTGTGCCTCCCTCTTTCTCTACCCCTCCCCTGCTAACACTCTGTGTCTCTCTGTCTCTCAATAATAAATAAAGGTTAAAAAAATTTAAAAATTATCTGCCCGAGTTCCATCTTTTTAAGAATTTAAAAGACTTGAGACCCATATTAGGAATCTGATTGTGTTCTCAGGGGTGCCTGGGGGGGCGCAGTTAAGCGGCCAACTTCGGATCAGGTCATGATCTCACAGTCCGTGAGTTCGAGCCCCACATTGGGCTCCGTGCTGACAGCCCAGAGCCTGGAGCCTGCTTCCAATTCTCTCTGTCTCTGTCTCCCTCTCTCTCTGCTCCTCCCCTGTTAGCACTGTCTCTGTCTCTCTCAGAAATAAATAAACATTAAAACTAATAAAAAAATAAAAGAATAAACCAATTGTGTTCAAGCTTGGGAATGATCATTGAGAGGTTTTCTAAACCTGTCAGTACGCAGGTGAGGAGGAACAGGTTTGTCCTGCAATTTGAAAATTGAGCAGGTCTGGCTGGGCTTTCCTAAGCAGTTGGAGATTTTGCAATCGAGGTGATGTGCTGGCCAGGCTCAGCAAAGTTGGTATCAGACGGGGAATAACGAAGATGAAGTTCCCAATAACCAGGCAGTCTATCCATTCGTTGCCAATTCTGACAAGCTAGGAATGCACTAAACACTCCAGATTGGATTGCTACTGCTGATTGATAATGTGAAGCACACGGAGATATAAGGAGACCATGCTCACAAAGACTTGTGGACTAGTATCCCTAGATATTGACACTTGGCCACGACAGTTGGAAATCAGATGCAAATACCATATGGTTTGCAAATCAGAAGATGCAAAATGAGATGTGGATGAGCCTTTTAGAGAAATCTGAGCCCTGAGTTTATGTGCTTGGTTCATCTATCTGCTTGCTAAGTGCAGTGAATAAAATGGGCAACAAAACCTCAAATCCAGAGCGAGTTTCTCTTACCTTCAGGAACAAGGTTCTCTTTCCTCAGAAACCTCTCATAGCAGCCATCTATAGACTACTTTTTAAAAACCCTGATGCTCAGTTCCTTTTTCCTGTCCATTTCTTTCACCTCTTTTCAGGCTATGCTGTTGCTTCACACAAATATTCTTCATTCGGTACTTTCCCAAAACAAAACTCTTTCTCTTGATGTCTTCCACCCTAAATACCCCTCAGTACCCATCCCATTTCACTGCCATCGGGAAACCTTACAGTCAGAAAGTTTTATTTTCTGCCTAACTGGATGCCATCAATTACAAATTGAATTGTAAACAACTTGAGGGAAGGAATCTACTTATTCATCTGTATGCCTCCAAAAGCACATAGTCCAGGAGGCTATTGCACATTTGTTGAACAGGTGAATTTCAAAGAAATGATATTATAATGATATCATATGTTTATTTATATGGAGCCATTTTGATTTTTTAAATATTTTATTTATTTTTGAGAGAGAGAGAGTGCGAGTCGACAGGTGCAGAGAGGAGAGAGAGAGAGAGAGAGAGAGAGAGAGAGAGAGAGAAAGAGAGAGAGAATCCACAAAGTAGGCTCCAGGCTCTGAGCTGTCAGCACAGAGCCTGACATGGGGCTCGAACCCGTGAACCATGAGATCATGACCTGAGCTGAAGTCAGACGCTTAACTGACTGAGCCACGCAGGCTCCCGTTATATGAAGCCATTTTAAAAGTACATGGAATTTGGCAGCTCAAATGGGGGCATCCCCAGAATTATGAAATTGACATCTCTTGGAAATTTCTCAGAAATGCAGTATCTTAGCCTCCTGATTCTTCTGTCTCCTCTCTCCCCCCTACCCACACCCTACCAAATCAGAATTTGAGTTTTAATAATAATCTCCAGACAATTCCTATAACATTTGAGTCTAAGAAACATTGGTCACTCAACCTTGGCCACACATTGGAATCTATGCAGACTCTAAAAATGCAAGATGTTGGGGCACCTAGGTGGCTCAGTTGGTTAAGCATTGGACTTCGGCTCAGGTCGTGATCTCGTGGTTCATGAGTTTGAGACTCGCATTGGGATCTCTGCTGTCAGCACAGAGCCTGCTTCGGATCCTTTGTCCCCCTCTCTCTACCCCTCCCCTGCTCTTTCTCTCAAAAATAAATAAACATTAAAAATATTTTTCAAAAATAAAAATAGGGGCGCCTGGGTGGCTCAGTCGGTTAAGGAACTGACTTTGGCTCAGGTCATGATCTCATGGTTCATTGGTTCGAGCTCCCCGTGCAAACATTCAGCACAGAGCCTGGAGCCTGCTTCGGATTCTGTGTCTCCTTCTCTTTCCACCCCTCCCCCACTCGCGCTCTGTCTCACTGTCCCTCAAAAATAAATAAATGTAATAAATTAAAAAAAATTTAAATAAAAATACATGATGTCTGGCCACTTAACCTCCAGGATCCCTAAGATCCTGATTCAATTAATCTAGGGTGGAGCTTGGAATTAGGATTCTTAAGAGTGTCCCCGGTGTCCAGCCAGAGACAAGAACCATTGTGAGTGCCCTTGCTGGAGCTTTCCCAAACTCCTGCAATATTTTGTAAGCCCAGACCCTCACCTACATAGTGATTTCTCTCTTTACAACTCAACCTTCCCATCAGATGGTATTGCTTTTCATCTTGCAAAACATACCTTGTGGTTTCATTTGTTAATAAATGTCTATTGGGCCCCTAGAATTTGTCAGCACAAAGCCTAATCTGAAACTTGCTATCACAGTGAATTATCTAAATTCTCTTTCTTGGGTTCTTTCTTTACTATCCTATTTTCTAATTTTGTAAGCATTCTCCAGTGCTACTGTAAGTATGGCTTATCATTTCCAGAGTGGAGGAAAAGAAAACTACCTTTGCCCAGTTTTAAAGCAACCTAGAGATTATTTTGAGTCACAGAGACACCATCAAAGGCTGATTATATTTAAAAGGAAATATAATGTTTATAATATTTAACCTTTATAATAAACATGCCAGTGTTCCACTTTGTCATCCTCACTGTAACTGATAGCACCTCTAGAGGGCTTACGATGCCCCAGGGAACTGTGCTTTTCCTGTATTAACTATCTCAGTTAATCCACCCGACAACCCTACAAGGATTATTTTCGGGGTGAGAAAATAGCGGCACCAAGAAGTTCATAAAGTTGCCAAGGTCACACAGTTTGTCATGACCTGAAGACAGGTCCTGAAGACAGGACTGAAATGCAGGCAGGCAGACACAGAACCTGCTTATACCCGTGCTGCGTGTTCTCTTGAGGCTGGTGTTTCGGGAACATACGATGATGATGATGTGGTTTCAGATTCCAGAGCATGGGAGAGCCTTTTATTCTGTCGTGGTTTTCTGCAGATCATTTAGCACCTTTTTCCAAACCCTTTTCCCACTTTAATCTGTGGCCCGTAAAGCTGTTTCCCATGTATAACGCACTGGGAGGTTTAAAAGGATTTCATGTTTGGACAAATTCCTTCCGAATGTTGAGCAAGATAAGAAACAAGTTCTGACTAATACAGTGAAGTCCTAAGTAAAGAAGTCTTGATGGTTTATGATGAAAATTTCCCCTCCTAACCAAGTCCACTTTTATTTTTTTATTTTATTTTATTTTTTTTAACATTTATTTATTCTCGAGACAGAGAGAGACAGAGCATGAACGGGGGAGGGTCAGAGAGAGGGAGACACAGAATCTGAATCAGGCTCCAGGCTCGGAGCCATCAGCCCAGAGCCTGACGCGGGGCTCGAACTCACGGACCGCGAGATCGTGACCTGAGCCGAAGTCGGACGCTCAACCGACTGAGCCACCCAGGTGCCCCCCAAGTCCACTTTTAGATGTTAATACCTCACTGAAGAAAAGAAGGTAAATAAATGTAATACGTATAGTGTCAGCTAGGATATGATTTTTTTTCATCTTCTCTCGTTCTTTTTTTATTTATTTAAATTCAAGTGAGTTAACATACAGTGTAGTGTTGGCTTCAGGAATAGAATCCATTGATTCTTCTCTTACATATGACACCCAGTGCTCATCCCAAAAAGTGCCCTCCTTCATGCCCAACACCCCTTTAACCCATTTCCTCACACCCCTGCCCTCCAGCAAACCTCAGTTTGTTCTCTGTATTTACGAGTCTCTTATGATTTGCCTCCTTTTCTGTTTTTATATGATTTTTCCTTCCCTTCCCCTATGTTCATCTGTTGTGTTTCTCAAATTCCACATATGAGTAAAATCATGTGATATTTGTCTTTCTCAGACTGACTTATTTCACTTAGTATAATACACTCTAGTTCCATCCACATTGTTGCAAATGGCAAGATTGCATTCTTTTTCATTGCCGAGTAGTATTCCATTGTATATACACACCACACCTTCTTTATCCATTCATCGGTCAATGGACATTTGGGCTCTTTCCATAATTTGTCTATTATTGATAGCGCTGTTATAAACATTGGGGTGTTCTAAAGCTAGACTTCTCAACCCCAGCACTTTTGACATTTTAGGCCAGATAATCCTTTGTTGTGGGGGCTGCTCTGAACATTATTAAGATGTTTACCAGTATCCCTGGCCTCTACCCACTAGATTCCAGCAGCACTCTCCCCAGCCTGTAGATTGTGACAACCCAAGGTCTTCAGACACTGCTATGTGCCCCCTGGAGGTAGTGAGTAGGGGGGTAAATCCTCCCCCCACACCAGCTAAGAACCATTGTTCTGAAAATATTCAGGGGCACCTAGGTGGCTCAGTTGGTTGGGCGGCTGACTTCGGCTCAGGTCATGATCTCACACTCTGTGAGTTCGAGCCCCGTGTTGGGCTCTGTGCTGGCAGAACCTGGATCCTGCCTCAGATTGTGTGTCTCCTTCTGTCTCTCTGCCCCGGCACCTCTTGCACTCTCTCTCTCTCTTTCAAAAATAAATAAAAATTAAAAAAAATTTTTTAATGAAAATATTCATTGGAATTAAATACTACATACAATTCATATTTTGCATATTTTGTTCCTCAATATTGTCTCAGAGATTTCATGTCTTCTTAATAGGTCTCCCTTGTATTTTTCTGCTCTTCTCCTGTCCTTGGCTTCCTGAGCCTTCATCAGATAAACTTTCCAGGCAATTTCCAGAAGGCCTGGAAGGCCTAGCAGGGAGCATGGAGATGGAAGGTCCATGAGCGTGATTCTAGGTGGGGGGGGGTACAAGTGGGATCTGCCATTGTTGCTGCCTTAACTACAGCCCTGGCTTGATCTCTGTGGGCGTCCCACCGAAGCTTATGTGGATGTCATAACAGCTCAGACATTATTCCAGCAGTTCCTTGTAGAAAACAAATGCCTAGGGGCACCTGGATGGCTCAGTTGGTTGAGCGTCCGACTTCGGCTCAGGTCATGATCTCACGGTTCTTGAGTTCGAGCCCCGCATCGGGCTCTGCGCTGACAGCTCGGAACCTGGAGCCTGCTTCGGGTTTGTGTCTCCCTCTCTCTCTGCCCCTCCCCTGCTCACTCTCTGTCTCTCAAAAGTAAATAAAGATTTTTAAAAAAAATTAAAAAAGAAAAAAGAAAACAAATGCCTAATCCTTAATGGTATTGACAAACATAAAACATCTCAGCTCTAAATGCAATTTGCCTAAGGGCAAAGCAAGACTCTGATATATTAGCAGAAAAGACAAATTTAGAACACATGAAATAAGTATGCCGACTGGAGATGTTAGTCATCTTTACTCCATATGTATGTGGGACTTCATGGTGCATGTATTTATGAATATGAATATATGTGGTAAGAAAATATTGTTTCACTTCCTTGGATCAAGTTTAAGAGGACAAGTTGCACAAGATTGCCCATGGTCAGCTTCTAGTTGACCCTCAACCATGATGCCTAAGAACTTTACCACTGATCACTTACTATGTACCAAATGCTGTCCTAAGTGCTTTACTTGGGGTGTCTCATTTAAGCCTTGCAATAGCCCTAAGAAGTGAGTATCACTGTCCTCTCCATGGGACAGATGACAAAGGCTCAAGTTGGTCAAGTAATTTGACCAAGCTCATATTTCTAGCAAGCCATGAAACAGGATTTCAAACTCAAACAGTTTGTCCCCAAGGGGTGTGTGTGTGTGCATGTGGATTTTTTTTAATTGTGGTAAAATATACATAGTATAACATTTACCATTTTAGCCATTTAAAGTGTGATAGTTCTGTGGGATTAAGTACATTTACATCATCGTGCAAACATCCCCATTATCCATCCATGGTACTTTTTCCATCTTTCCAAATGGAATCATTTTACCTATTAAGCACTAACTTCCCATCACTCTCTACCCCCAGCCCCTGACAACTACCATTCTACTTTCTATCTCTGTGAATTTGACTACTCCCTGTAAGTGGAGCCATACAACGTTTGTCTTTTCATAACTGCCTCATTTCACTTAACATAATGCCTTCAGGGTTCACCTAAGTTATAGCATGTGTCAAGATTTTGTTCCTTTTTTAAAAAAAAATTATTTTAGGGGCGCCTGGGTGGCGCAGTCGGTTGAGCGTCCGACTTCAGCCAGGTCACGATCTCGCGGTCCGTGAGTTTGAGCCCCGCGTCGGGCTCTGGGCTGATGGCTCAGAGCCTGGAGCCTGTTTCCGATTCTGTGTCTCCCTCTCTCTCTGCCCCTCCCCCGTTCATGCTCTGTCTCTCTCTGTCCCAAAAATAAATAAACGTTGAAAAAAAAAATTAAAAAAATAAAAATAAAAATAAAAAAAAATTATTTTATTTTATTTTGAGAGAGAGAGACAGAGAGGGAGTGAGTGCACAGGCTGGGGAGAGGGGCAGAGGGAGAGACAGAGAATCTCAAGAGTGGAGAATCTCCACTGAACGTGGAGTCTGACGCGGGGCTAGATCCCATGACTGTGAAATCATGACCTGAGCTGAAATCAAGAGTCTGGCACCCAGCCAACTGAGCCAGCATCCCTAGGGTTTCTGTGCTTTTTAAGGCTGAATAGAATTGTATGGACCACATTTTGTTTATCCATTCATCTGCTGATAGATACTTGGGCGCTTCCACTTTTTGCCTGTAAAAAGTGAATAATGCTGCTATGAACACAGGCATACAAATATCTCTTTGAGGTCCTGCTTTCAATTCTTTTAGATATATATCCAGCAGTGGACTTGCTGTGGTCATATGGTAATTCTATGTTTAGTTTTTTCAGGACTCATCATACTAATTCTGCAGTGGTTGCACCATATTCTTACATCCCCATCAGCAGTGCACCCTGGTTCCACTTTCTTCACATCCTCTCCAACATTTGTTTCTGTTTTTGGTGGTAGCATCCTGATGGATGTGAGGTGTGACCTTAAGGGTTTGAAAGTTAGTTATATGCCAAGTCTTTCCCTTCTAGAACTTTTCTTCTTCTTTTTTTAAATTTTTTAAGTTTGTTGATTTATTTTGAGAGAGAGTACAAATGGGAGAGAGGCAGAGAGAGAAAGGAAAAGAGAGAGAGAAAGAGAGAGAGGGAGAAAAAGAGAATACCAAGCAGGCTCCACACTGTCAGCACAGAGCCTGATGTGGGTCTTGAACTCAGGAACTGTGAGATCGTGACCTGAGCCATAGTTGGCGCTTAACCAACTGAGCCACCCAGGTGCCCCTAGACCTTTTCTCCTTAATTCAATAGTAGTTGCATGCATGTGTGCGTGTGCGCGTGCACACACACACACACACACACAGTGGAAAGATCTTGATCATAATACTACCAGTAACTCATGAAGATTCTTGGCCAATACACTCCTCACTGCACTCAGCTTGGTTTCTTTAGCAAGCTGTTTAGGAGGATGGGAGGGCAGGAATGGATAATATAACCACCACCCCCCAGCCTCTAGCCTCCTGGCTGTTAAAGTATGCTTCTTCCTCTTTTCTCTCTTCTACACTCTCAGGGTCCTCTGTAAGCACTTAGGAAACAGACAAGAAATACGTAAATCACATTTCAAGAGACATCAGCTTATTTTGATTCCATTAATTTAATGAGAATGACTGCTCAGGAAACCTGTTCTGACTTGATCAAGGGAGCTTGGTGTAGGCAAATTCTCCACCTGGCATACAGAACTTGGGCAAAAGGTGTGGCTGCCAAGGGAGACAGGAGTGACTCACACCTGCTTACGACTCAGCAGGGGCCCTACCCTAGACACATCCCTTTCTCCTCCTCCCTGTTTTTCCTCTGTCTGTTCCATGCTTCCAGGCCTTCCTTGCTTCCAGGCATCCTGGGAAACAGTGGCTGAAATCACATGGTGATGAATCATAACCCATCTGACCACTCAAGTGAAGGCAGTAACAATGACTCCTGAAGTTTCAAGACCCAAGGTCCCAACTCCCAGGCCATGATAGTTTCAGAGCACCTCTAGTTCAAAGGCCTCTGGCCAGAGCTGCTTGCTCAAAAGGGAGGATAGCTCTGAATCTGGACCAAAGCCAAGTTCATTCAGGATGCCAAAGAACTTACACAGTGAGTGAGGTCTGTGAATCAGGCTTTGGGTGTATCCTGGCAATTAAAAAAAAAAAATCATCCAGTGTTGGAATCACAGAATTGTAGCATTTGAAGTCTGAAGGGACTTTTAGATCTATCCTATCAAAGAATTTCAGGATTAAAACAATGTGCATTATTGATCTTATCCAAAATTGTATTGCAACTGGCTGGTACTATCTCACCAGAACCCATTGCTAAATTTTCAGGAAATTTATGAACCAGTTGACTTTGGTGGGATATTTACACCAGAGAAATTAACAAGTAGTACAAATCAGGGCTTCCTTTTTCCCCCTTTCCTCTTCCACCAAGAGTTCATTGTTAAAGATTTACTGGCACATCCTCGATCCTTTTATTTATGGATGAATTGAGCCCAGAGAGGGGAAATGACTTACCTAGGATCATACTGTTAATTAGTGTCAGAATTTAGACTCCAAATCTTTTGCATCCTATTTCCGTCAATGGCTATCGAAAGCATAGCTCTGTCACCCAAGACCCAGCATCCTGCCCAAAAATAGAGCCATGAAGATGTTACTGCCATAACCACAGGGAGTAAGAGACAAATAGTTATCTTGAAAATAAGTTGTCAGGGGAAAGAGACTGCCTGCTATTTAGACCCATCCTGGAACTTTCTCTAGGGGTGGAGGCTAAGTAATGAGCACCGTTCTTGTCATACGTATGTGGAATGCAACAGGGAGACTGGACACAGTCCCTTCTTTGTAACAATCTCACCAAGAAGAGGCTTGGTAGTCCTCGAAGAAAAAGTGGCATGTTTGGTAGATTGGGGGTAAACAGCCTGACTATAAATAAGAAGGGATTCAGATCTGTAGCCTGAAAATCCATCACCGAGTACGCGTTCTCAGATTTGCTCTGCTGTCTCTTGTGATGACTGTGGTTCCAAAGCAGAAACAAACGAACATCAATGGTTGCACCTGTTTCCCTGGTGTGACTTCCTGTCCTTGCCCAGCAGAACTCAAAAGTCCTGATTTAGGACTTTCACAGAATGGCAGAAGTAGAGAAAGCAGGGCCTGCTACAAGCCAGGGGAGCAAGCAAGGAGAGGGCAGATGGAAAAGATGGAAACCCTGCCTGGGCTGCACCTTCCAAGTGGGCCTCCAGAGCTGGTGCTCAGAAAGGCAGAGGGGTCCCCACTCCACAGAGGGGAGTGAGTCCAGAAGGAACAGGGAGGCCTTTGCTTCTCCCTGGCTGAACCACCTGGACTAGCGACTGGAGCAGGGAACGGGAGCAGCCATAGTGTATGGGATGAGGAAGAAAGGCAGAACCCTAACGTTTCCAAGGCAGGAGAGAAAGGATCAGATGTCTCTCTGGTTTTCATTTCCTCCACACTCACTCTGAAATCCCTTACAGTTGCTCTGGTCAACCTGCCTTACTAATGGTGCCTTTCTCATTATTTTCCAGAGACTCTTTGTCCATCCTGGCCTCCTCATCCGTGACAACATTTGCTACATCTGACTCTAAGAGAAACCTGCCTTCTGATCTCAGACACCGCAACCCCCACCCCATTATTTCATCCTTTTTAAGGCTGCAATCTCTTTAATCCATCACTGTACTCTTGGCCATGAGTAGAGTCAAGATCTCATCTGAAGAGTGATGTGATTCCTAGTGTCACTGACCAGGACAAGAGGTCACTTGTGATGGGCAAAGGAGAAGAAAACTCAGGCCCTGGGTGGGTGGCCTTCTTGTCCAGACTTCAGATACCATGTGTGTAAGGAGGGCAGAAGAAAATCAGTCAAGTGGAAATAGCCAGTCAAATCCTTGGAAGAGAGGAGCCCAGACAGGGACCCAAAGAAGCCATACCACCTTTGAGGACATGGTAGGGCCCTATTCCCTTTTGGAATGAAACCCATGAGTCCCTCAGAACAACCTGGCTGTGCTAGGTGAGAACCGAATACCTTGCAAATCCGTTATTTGTTGTATTCTCTTTTGGTCTCTGTTAATACTTGGAAGACTCTTTTTTTTTTTTTCCAACAAATGTCTCATTTATTACTGAACGAACACACTGGTGCAGAAGCATAGTAGCAGACAAAAATCATTTTCCTGATAAAACATATCCATTGTTCAGGCGGTTGTGATGTTTACAGAGTAATAGGATAGGAACACGTGACCTTCATGCAGCATAAACTTGTGTGCCATCTTGTGTGCGATCCCTTATTGACCCAGCCTGGTCCTTCTCCAATGCTTCCTCTCAGAGTTGTACCTGATTTTATTACCAGTTTTCATCCAAATCCAGTGGGGAACAGGATGATTCTGCTTTTGTTTCTTGTCCAGGAATCGCTTGATCCTGAAAGTCTTGTGGGAAGACATGGCGAGGGACGGTCAACTGGACACAGAGAAAAGGAGAGATAAGGGAAAGTCTTTTTTAATAAGTTCCAGTGTATGGGGTGCGTGGGTGGCTTAGTCGGTTAAGCATCTGACTCTTGGTTCCGGCTCAGGTCATGACCTCACGGTTCGCAAGTTTGAGCCCTGTGTAAGGCTCTGTGCTGACAGTGCAGAGCCTGCCTGCGATTCTCTCTCCAACTCTCTCTGCCTCTCTCAAAATAAATAAATAAACTTAAAAAAAAATTCCACTGTATCACAGCAGTAGTAATAGAGAAAAGTTTTCTTTAGGGTGGAAATACTAAAGCAGTGGCAGCATACTAAATCATTGAGTTTCTGGGTTTTGAACTGACTTTATTTATTTGTTTGTTTGTTTATTTATTTATTTGCTTATTTATTTTTATTGAGAGAGAGAGAGGGTGCAGAGAGAGAGAGAGGGTGAGAGAGAGAATACCACAAGGGGCAGATTTGGAGAAAAGCAGGACTCACCGGATGCAGGGCTTGAACTCACAAACCATGAGGTCATAACCTGAACTGGAGTCAGATGCTTAACCGACTGAGCCACCCGGGCATCCTGAAGTGACTTTTTATATCTGCCACCTCTTCTTCGCAATTCCTCTTCTGGACTTCCAAGCCTCTCCACAGCCCTGATCCTCCCCTCCGCCTCCTCGGGTTGCACCATGAGGCTGTTTCTGGCCCCTTGCTCTGTGTCTGCCCACCCGGTCCTCAACAATGCCAGCCCTTGTCAAGACTTCAGTTGTCACCTTTGTGAGGATGATCCCAAACTGTGACTCTGGTCTTGACCTTTCTCCAGACAAATTTCCAGCCTTCCTCTGGGCCACACTGCTTGGTGAGGCAGTTGCTGTCTCAAGTCAGCATTTCCAAAGCGGAATTTAATTCTTTCAGTCCAAGCTCAAAACTTTCAAAATGATCTTGGACAACTTGCTGACATCTAGTTATCAAAGCATATTGACCTCATGTGCACTGATCTCTTCATGCCGCCCTCTTCTGTCCCACATCCATGTCCCCACCTAATCCGGGCTCCCGTTACTTCCTCCCCACACCATTGCAAACCCTCCTAACTGGTCTCCCCACTTCCATTCTCTATCCATTCCAAATCAACCTAGATCAACCTTGATAGATTTCCCTTCCCTGAGCACAGTCAAAAATTTGTACTCCTTGGCTCAAAGTGCCTCACTCTGCCTGATATTCAAGGTCACCGATGGTGGGTGCACCGTCACCAAAATCTACCTCCATCTTTTCCTCAACACAAGCTCGTGCTTCCCTGCCTGTTTCAAGATGCATTTTATTTAAAAAAATTTTTTTTAATTTTTTTTATGTTTATTTATTTTTGACAGATAGAGGGAGAGAGAGACAGAGCATGAGTGGGGGAGGGGCAGAGAGAGAGACACACGGAATCTGAAGCAGGCTCCAGGCTCTGAGCTGTTAGCACAGAGCCTGACGCGGGGCTCAAACTCACGGACCTCGAGATCATGACCTGAGCCAAGTCGGACCCTCAACTGACTGAGTGACCCAGGTGCCCCTTTTAAAAAAATGTTTAATGTTTGTTTTTGAGAAAGAGAGAGAGAGAGAGAGAGAGTGAAAGTAGAGGAGGGTCAGAGAGAGAGGGAGACACAGAATCAAAGCAGGTTCCAGGCTTCAAGCTGTCAGCACAGAGCCCAATGCAGGGCTCAAACCCACGGACCGAGAGATCATGACCTGAGCTGAAGTCGAATGCTTAACAGACTGAGCCACCCAGGTGCCCAATGCATTTTTTTTTTAATTTTAATGTTTACTTATTTTTGAAAGAGAGAGCTTGAGCAGGGGAGGGGCAGAAAGAGAGGGAAACAGAGGATCTGAAGCAGGCTCCAAACTGACAGCAGACAGCTTGATGTGGGACTTGAACTCATAAACCATCAGATCACAACCTGGGCCGAAGTCGGATGCTCAACCAACTGAGCCACCCGGGCGCCCCTAGTCCAAAATGCATTTTAAATGCACTTGGACCTTTTCCTAATACCCTCTCCAGATGCCCCGCTTGCTCTCGTGCAGCCCTAGTGCTCTGTGGGCTCCCTTCCTGCCCTGTATCATCACAAGGCCCATGCTTGTTACTGTTCATCAGCTCCTTCGTTTCCCCACTGCGGGGAACGCCGTCACCTCTCACAGGGCCCAGGCCAGAAACTGGAGGATTCCAGATGCCTTCCTCTATCTCACTCGGGTCCTTGCAAATCAGCCTCTGAGACAGCTCTCTCACATCTGTCCCCTCTGGTCATCCTCCCTTGCCCTGTGTGAGCTCAGGACATCCCCATCTGGGAGCTGGGGCAGGACCGTCCTTGTGGCACTGAGAAAGCCTGCCATCTCCACCCAGCTCGCTACCTGTGTGATTCCGGGGAGGTTGTTCGGCTTTTCTGAGCATTAGTTTTCTCACCTGCAAAGGGTTAAAAAAATAAAAAAAAAATAATTTCCCACCTGGCCCCTGGCTGCAGTGACACAAGAATAAATCCAGTGCTCTCTATGCTACCAAGGAGCTCTATAAAAAAAAACACAAAACCCTGTCTGATCCCACCTATAACTTCCAATGCCAATAACTGGCAGAATAAAATTTTGTTGTTTTTTTTTTCTTTTGTGTTTGTTGGTTTTTTTTTTATTTTTTTGGTTGTTTTAGTTTTTATTTTGTTATTTATTTTTTATTTTTTATTTTTTTGCTTAGCCTGTAAGACTGTGCACACCATGGCCTGGCTGTACCTCTTACTGCTCTGAGGAGCCCCCAAGATAAAAAAGCAAGCATGCTCCCTGCACGCAGCAAGTCCTTGCACACACTCAAGTCTTGCACGTGCTGTTGTCCAGGTCTCTGATCATCCTGAGCCACCTCTGCTTTACTCCTTGATGCTTTCCATGTCTACTAACTTCTCACGCTCTTTAAGACACAACTGGAGGGTCACCTTCTCTGAGAAGCCTCCCTGGCCCCCCAGGAAATGTGGGGAGCGCTCCTCTGTATTCCAATCATCCCCATACTTAGTCCATGCTATTTTCCAACTGGCTCTCCTCCCTGCTGAACTTGAGGTCCCTGTCCTGTTGGACTTGATACCCTGGTACCCAGCTCTGGGCCTAGGATATATATACCGCTAATAATTTTGTATTGAACGACTGAAGGAATGAATGAATCCTATCCATGCCCCCCACTCCCACATACTATAAGCTCATCAAAGACCAATGTTGTATTTCTTCTAACATCTGCCAGTTGGTCCTATGCTAAAGAGATTCTTAATCAATACTTGGCTGTTTAAAGAACAGCCAAGGAAGACAGTGTGGCACAAACACAGTGGGCAAAGGGGACAATAAGATGAGCCAAGGGGGCCAGACAGGAATGGAGCTTTGAGGCCATGGGAAGAAAGAGTGTGGGCTTCGTGCAAGTGCAGTAGGAAGCTACCGGAGGGGCTGAAGTAGACGAACAACTTCAGGTTTATGATTTTAAGCAAAGCTGGGCTGTAAAGGCCACATGCTGTATGACTTCATTGTATGACATACTTATCACGGTCAGAACCCTCCCCAGGAAATATTCAGTTTTCTCATCTCTAAGGTTAGACCAACTCACGTCCAAGGTCACGTTTAGTTCCATGTTTTTTAAATTTCTTGTTAAATAAAAAATGACTGTTAAGCTAAAGGAATAGAACCCGGCATAGCAACCCCAGGGAAGGGATGCCTAGATTCTGTTTCAGCAGCGCTATGATATGGTGGGAAGGACCCAGGAGATTTGGATTCTTCACTGGTTTGAGCATTTACCACTGGAGTGACCTTAGAAAAATCATCAAATCCTCCAGCTCTTTGTTTTTGTATCTCTAAAATATGGGAGCTCTAGAGGGTGGCTTCAATGGTCCCTCCCATAGAAAGTTTGAGTTCTAACCCACCCTCGCTTTCTGAAGGCAACCTAGACCCGTCTTGGAATAAAGTATGTATTCACCCACATTGTAGAGTCTAACAGTTTTAATAAAATTAATGCCATTGATTTTTTTCTGTTAAAAAGACTGAGATGTGGGGAACCTGGGTGGCTCAGTCACTTAAACGTCCGACATTTGATATCAGCTCAGGTCTTGAACTCAGGGTCATGAGTTCAAGTCCCGCTTTGTGTCCATGCTGGGTGCACAGTGTGCTTAAAAAAATAAAAAAAATTTAAAAAGACTGAGAGAAATACATGGAATATATTGCATATTAAAAAGAGTGTGGTAGCTCCATCTTCAACAAAACACCAAATAGTAGATGATGCTGGTGCTGCAGGACGGCCCTGGAATGGGAGCTCGCGGAGGCATGACTGAGGACAAGGAGTGGATCCCTGTCACCAAGCTGGGCCACCTGATCAATGACATGAAGATGAAGTCCCTGGAAGAGATCTATCTCTTCTCCCTGCCCATCAAGGACTCCGAGGTCATTGACTTTTTTCTGGGGGCATTCCTCAAGGATGAGAGTTTTTCTGTTTTTGTTTTTGTTTTGGTTTATTTATTTTGAGAGAGACAGAGACAGAATGTGAGCGGGGTAGAGGCAGAGACAGAAAGTGACACAGAATTCGAAGCAGGATCCAGGCTCTGAGCTGTCAGCACAGAGCCCAATGCAGGGCTCAAACCCACGAACCGCAAGATCATGACCTGAGCCGATGTTGGACGCTTAACGGACTGAGCCACCCAGGTGCCCCTCAAGGATGAGTTCTTGAAGATTATGCTTGTGTAAAGCAGACCCCTGCTGGCCAGAAGACTAGGTTCAAGGCATTTGTTGCCATCAGAGATTATTGCAGACACGTCGGTTTGGGTGTTAAGTGCTCCAAGGAGTTAGTCACTGCCATCCATTGGACCATCATACTGAGCAAACTTTCCATTGTCCCTGTGAAGTGAGGCTACCAGGGGAAAAAGGTTGTCGAGCCCCACACTGTCTCATGCAAGGTAGCCAGCGCCTGTGGCTCTGTGCTGGTGTGTTTCATCCTTGCCCATAGAGGCACTGGCATCCCTGCCCACAAAGGCACTGTCTCAGCCCCTGTGCCCAAGAAGCTACTGGTGATGGCCAGTATTAACGACTGCCACCCCTCACCCAGGGGCTGTACTGCCACTGTGGGCAATTTCAGCAAGGCCACTTTTTCTTTTTAAATTTATTTATTTATTTATTTTGAGAGAGACAGAGACAGTGCAATTGGGGAGGGGCATAGAGAGAGGGAGAGAGAGAATCCCAAGCAGGCTCTGTGCTACCAGCACAGAGCCCCATGTGGGGCTCGAGCTCATGAAACTGTGAGATCATGACCTGAGGCGAAACCAAGAGTTGGATGCTTAACCAACTGAGCCACCCAGGCACCCTGATCCATGTCACTTTTGATGTCATTTCCAAGACCTACGGTTATGTCACCCCTGACTTCTGGAAAGAGACAGTGTTTGCCAAGTCTCCCTACTAGAAAATCACTGACCGTCTTTGGAAGACCCACACCAGAGTCTCCATACAGGGGATCCCGGCTCCAGCTGTGGCCACTACATAGTGTTACACAAGAAAACTAAAGTGAAGTAAAGCCTGTAAAAGAAATGAATGTGATAGATTTATAAACACTGACATGGAAGATGTCCCATGAGTGTTGCTGGTAGAAAACTGAGTTACAAAACAGTATGTAGTATAGTCCCCCCTCATCTACAGTTTCAGCTACCCGCGGTCAACCCCAGTCTGTAAGCAGATGATCGTCCTTCTGGCACATCAGCAGGTCAGTAGTAGCCTAACACTATATCACAGTGCCTCCATCAGTCACCTCACTTCATCTCATTACGTAGGCATTTTATCTTCTCATGTCATCACAAGAGGAAGCAGAGTGAGTACAGTATGGTCAGCTATGTTGAAAGATCACATTCACCTGACTTTTACTACAGTATATTCTTATAATGTTTTTATTTTATTATTGGCTATTATTGTTTATCTCTTGAAATTAGACTTCATCATAGGCATGTACATATAGGAAAAAACAGTATATATAGGGTTGGATACTCTCTGTGGTTTTAGGCATCCACTGGGGTCCTTGGGATGGATCCCCCATCGATAAGGAAGGACAACTGCATAATATATCTTTTTTTTTTAAATTTTTTTTTAATGTTTATTTTTGAGTAAGAGAGAGACAGAGCATGAATGGGGGAGGGGCAGAGAGAGAGGGAGACACAGAATTGGAAGCAGGCTCCAGGCTCTGAGCCATCAGCCCAGAGCCTGACGCGGGGCTCAAACTCACGGACCGTGAGATCGTGACCTGAGCTGAAGTCGGACGCTCAACCGACTGAGCCACCCAGGCGCCCCTATATATCATTTTTATAAGAGTGTGTGCACATATAAATACACAAATCTTTTCCTCTCTCAGTCTTTACTATCTTACTATGCACCACAGTCCGCCCAGTGGCTCCAGGCAAACATACAGAAATCAGTCACTCTTGGTTCCTTCCCTTCCTTCGCACCTTAGCTCTCTCTCTTCATAGGAGACAGGGGGAAAGCCAATGGATGTTGGGAAGTTTTGTGGTCTTGGGAGAGAAGACAATGCACCAAAGAAGATTAGAGAATAATTTGGAATAGATGTTGTCGTTGGAGGAGAAAGAACCCTGCGGCCGCGGTGGTCAGAGAAGAGGCATGAAGGGGCTGAGTTGGGCTTGAGTGGGGAGTCAGGCTAGATGAGGGCAAGCCAGAGGAGCAGGCACGTGAGGGAAGTGGAGGGAGTGTGTGGCATGTCAGAGGAGAGGGGCCACTACTGAGCAGGCTGGGCAAAGGCACTTGTGTTCATCTTCTAGGGCTCCCACAACAGAGTTCCACAGATCGGAGGTGTTTAAACAACACAAGTTCATTTTCTCAGTTCTGGAGGCTGGAAGTCCAAGATCAAGGTGTTGGCAGGATTGATTCCTTCTGAGGCCTCTCTCCTTGGCCTGCAGATGCTGCCTTCTTCCTGGGTCCTCACACAGTCTTCCCTCCGCATGTGTCTGTGTCCTAAACTCCTCCTCCTCTTATAAGGACACCAGTCAGACTGGATTAGAGTCTATCCTACTGACCTCATTTTAACTTAATCACCTCTTTAAAGACCCTGTATCCAAATACAGTCACATTCCGAGGTGCTGGGGGATAGGACTTCAATGTATGGATTTTGAGGGAAACACAATTCAGTTCGTCACACTGTCTATGCCTGAGGTATAGTAGGTGGTCAGGAAATTGTTGAAAGACTGAATAAATGAAGCGCATAAGATTGCTTTGTTTATGGGCACAGCAGGAAGTTTGTAGGACACTTAAAGTTGTAAAGATCATGGAGAGAAAGTCTAGATCCAAGCTCTAAGACACTCTTGAGCAAAGGGCCCCCATGATGTTGTTGTTGCAAGCACATTAGATAACAATGTTCTGCCCTGTGGTTTGGAGCAGAGGTGAGGCTGGGAGCAGAGAAATCAGGTGAAAAACCATTTCAGTCATTCCAGGTGTGTGGTGACAAGAGGTAGGGGCCACAGAATGAAAGCTGGAGGCAGATGGATGTGCCCAGGGTAGGGGTGGGAGGGGGTGGTGTTCCAAGCACCTGCACCCAGCTGATGTGTATGTGAGAGCCATATTCTGCCTTCACCTTGAGAACAAGGGGTCCTCTAGAAACTGGAAAGGCAGTGGTTACCAAAGCTGTGTAAGATGATCTCATAGGTCCTGGGACACAAATGACTCCAAACAATTCCTTTTGATTCAGGGCCCTCTCAATTTGTCCCACCCTCAGCTGGGTCTACTCTGCCCTTGAATATGAGTAGACTGCACTAAGACAGATTCTTATTGGTTGGCAGAGATATTAAACTTATTCCCACCTTGTCTTGGATTTTGTGGTTCTCTCCCCTAAGCACACCACTTGTACCCACTAGGACGCCCTCTCCCTTCTTCCCTTCCTCTGAAAATTCTACCTGGCTTTCAAGGCCCAATTTATATATTGCCTTATCCACACACCTCTTGGTAGCACTACAGCTCATGTGGGTCTGTCCTTTGGCTGAGCCCTAATCACCTAAGGGTTCACTATAAGATGATATATAGTGATACTATAAGATGTATCATGACGTTAAATAAGGTACCATGCTCATGCTTAAGATATTTGGAACATTTTTATGCCATGCAAACTCCCCCATGAGACTCTAAGTTCCTTGAGGTCATGGATTTGGAGCTTCTTATGTATTTGTTACACTGTAAAACCTAGTGCATATTAGGTGCTCAACAAATTAATGCTGAAACACTAGCCAACACGCCAAAGGTCCACATAAATGGAGTTAGCGGGCAAAAAAAGGGCAGAGATAGAATATAAGCATATTCATTTCAATTCGTAGAAATGGCCACTAAGCTTTAACCCCACCAGCTTGCCCAGTACTTCCTTAATGCGGCTCAAAAAAAGCCTTAGCTCCAAGGCAAAGGGGTTCTTAACTTCCAAAAGGAGCTTCACTCTCTCTGTCTCAAAAATAAATAAACATAAAAAAAAAAAATTAAAAAAAAAAAAGGGGGGCGCCTGGGTGGCTCAGTCGGTTGAGCGTCCGACTTCAGCTCAGGTCATGATCTCACAGTCCGTGGGTTCGAGCCCCGCATCGGGCTCTGGGCTGATGGCTCAGAGCCTGGAGCCTGCTTCGGATTCTGTGTCTCCCTCTCTCTCTGCCCCTCCCCTGTTCATATAAAAAAAACAACAACAAAAGGAGCTTCATGTGTAGGAACTCAAACTTGACTTAACCTCATATGCATAATATTGATAAAAGGGTTGAGTGGACCAGACTCTTGGCAGTCTGCACCTGGAGGTGATTAACCAGTCCTGGGAAGCAGGTTGGACCAACACTTCTGATAAGGATCAGGCAGAGGGCCTGAGGGGAGCTGGCACCAGGGCGGCCTTTGGGGAGGAAGACTGTTGTTAGAATTCTCCTTAAGGGAAGGGACCAGGGGCGCTTGGGTGGCTCAGTCAGTTAAGCGTCTGGCTTCAGCTCAAGTCACGATCTCGCTGTCTGTGAGTTTGAGCCCCGCGTCGGGCTCTGGGCTGATGGCTCAGAACCTGGAGCCTGCTTCTGATTCTGTGTCTCCCTCTCTCTCTGCCCCTCCCTTGTTCATGCTCTGTCTCTCTCTGTCTCAAAAATAAATAAAGCGTTAAAAAAAAGGGGGGGGGGAGAGACTAAAGGAAAATTGGCAGTTTTTTTGGAGAAAATGTAACAGCTGACCCTCAAATTTGCATAGAATTGCAGGAAGTAATGAATAACGAAAAGAATCTTGGGAAAGAAGAACAAATTGAAAGAAAAAAACAAGAAGAAGAACAAATTGAGAGGACTCACACTTCCTAATTTCAACATTTATCACAAAACTGCGGTAATCAAATGAGTGGAGTACTGGCATAAGGACAGACAAATCGAGCAACAGAATAAAATTGAGAGTCTAGAGATAAACTCATGTGTCTATGGTCAAATGATTTTCAACAAGGGTGCCAAGTCCATTCAATGGGAGAGAGAACAGACTTATCAATAACCGATGCTGGCAAAACGGGATTCCTACATGCAAAAGAATGAAGTTCGGCTCTCATACACCGTACACAAAAATAACTCAGATTGATCAGTGA
This sequence comes from Puma concolor, assembly GCF_028749965.1. Taxonomy (NCBI): domain Eukaryota; kingdom Metazoa; phylum Chordata; class Mammalia; order Carnivora; family Felidae; genus Puma; species Puma concolor. The sequence goes on from NC_141671.1 coordinate 21,466,316, forward strand.
CCTAAATATAAGGGCTAAAACCCCGGGGCACCTGGGTGGCACAGTTGGTTGAGCATCCGACTCTTGGTTTTGGTTCAGGTCATGATCTCACGATTCATGGGATTAAGCCCTGCTATCAGCATGGAGCCTGCTTCGGATTCTCTCTCTCTCTCTCTCTCTCTCTCTCTCTCTCTCTGTCTCTTTCTGTCCCTCTCCTGCTTTTGCTCTCTCTCAAAACAAATAAATTAAAAAAAAATTAAAATTTTGTGCACTAAAGACATTATCAAGAAAGTGAAAAGAATCTATGGAATGGAAGAAAATATTTTCAGATCAAATATCTGATAATGGCTTACTATCTAGATTATATAAAGAATTCCTAGGGGTGCCTGGGTGGCTCAGTCCGTTGCGTATCCGACTTCAGCTCAGGTCATGATCTCATGGTTCATGGGTTCCAGCCTCACATGGGGCTCTGTGCTGACAGCTCAGAGCCTGGAGCCTGCTTTAGATTCTGTGTCTCCCTCTCTCTGCCCCTCCCCCAATCGTGCTCTGTCTCTCTCTCTCTCTCTCTCTCAAAAATAAATAATAAAAACTTAAAAAAAAAAAAAGAACTCCTAACACTCAACAAGACAAACAACCAAATTTAAGAAATGGGCAAAAGACTTAAACAGACATTTCTCCAAAGAAGAAATACAAATGGCCATCAAGCATGTAAAAAGATATTCAACATCATTAATCATTAGGGAAATGTAAATCAAAAACACAGTAAAATACCGCCTTCTAACCATTAGGATGGTCATTATCAAAAACAAATAAATAGAAAGCAACACGTGCTGGTGAAGATGTGGAGAAACTGGAACCCTGATGGGGTTGTAAAACGGTGCTGCCACTGTGAAAAGCTGGTGTCTCCCCCCCAAAAACTAAATGTAGAATTACCATATGACCCAGCAATTGCACTCATAGGTATATAGACAAAAGAACTGAAAACAAGTGTACAGATACTTGTCCACATTATTCACAATCGCCAAAAGGTAGAAACAACCCAAGCATCCATCAGCAGATGCATAGATAAACAAAACATTGTATTCAGTCCTAAAAAAGGAATAAAGTTCTGATATAACACAGACAAACCTTGAAAGCATTATGCCAAATGAAATAAACCCAACAAGGGGTGCCTGGGTGGCTCAGTCGGTTAAGCCTCTTTTGATTTCGGTTCAGGTCATGATCTCACGTTTGGTGAATTTGAGCCCCACACTGGGCTCTGTACAGGGGGTGTAGAACCTGGTTGGGATTCTCTCCTTCCCTCTCTCTCTGCCCCTCCCCCACTCATCTTGCTCTCTCTTTCTCTCCAAATAAATAAACTTAGAAACAAAGAAACCAAACACAAAAGGTCAAATATTGTATGATTTCATCTATATGAAGCATCTACAATAGGCAAATTGATAGACACAGAAAGTGTAATTGCAGTTATCAGGGGCTGGGGAAATGGGGAGTTATTACTTAATGCTCACAGAGTTCCTGTTTGGGTGGTAGAAAAGTTTTGGAAATCGATAGTGGTGATGCTGGTACAACACCGTGTATGTAATTAGTGTCACTGAATTGTACACTTTCAAGTGGCTAAGATGGCACATGGCAAATTCCGTGACTTATATTTCAGCACAATTCAAAAAAATCTTATAAAATGAAATGAAACAAGAATTGGTAGAGACAAGGAGGAAAGAGAATGCAAGGTGGGTACGGTGCTCTCTGGAATGGGTTGTTATTGGGAGACTGGATGGTGGTGGGCAGCCTTTTATTCCAAAGATATTTTGTGTTAGGCACCAAATATATGCCTAGATACAAAAAAAAAAAAAAAAAAAAAAAAAAAAAAAAAGCAAAGCAAAGCAAAGCAAAGCAAGAAAATCATTAGCAGGGAAGATTTGCTCCAGCAAATATGAGAGAAGCAACATTGACCTTAGAGTTATGAGACTAACCCACAGGCTCTCTGGGTCAACCCACGATGCCAAGATAATGACTCTAAGGTCACTGTCTATGCCCAAGTTTTACCATTCTGGTGGCACTTATTTCCTCTGCCATGTCGAAGCTCAAGTCTCATATAATATATGGGAATGTCACAAAAAAATGTCTCAGGTGACAGGTGCCAGAAAGCTTGTGTAGCTCAAAAACGTTTATTCTTCCAGCCTCTCTTCTGTAGAAAAAAAAAAAAAAAAAAGAGGGTGTGCCTGGGTGGCTCAGTCAATTGAGCATCAACAATCCTGAGATCCAGCCTCGTGTTGGGCTCTGTGCCAAGTATGGAGCCTACTTGATTCTCTCTCTCCTTCCCTCCCTTGCTCAGTATAAACAAAGAAGAAAAAAAAAAAAAAAAGAGGCCAGTATGGCTTGCATAGTCCTTTCCATTTACTTTTTAAGACAAAATATGTCTGCTTCCTATTCTACAGCATTACAAACTCTGCTATCGTGAGAGAAAGCTGCACAGAGTCACGCTCCTTCCGCGAAGGGATGTGACTTTAAATCCTCCCCCTGGCATGTCCAGGAGTTACCAGCTGCACCAGGATAGTGCTGCCCGGCACCATCCTCCACCTCCTGGGACGGGCTCTGAGCAGGGTGGTGTTGCAACCTGTCTCTAGAATGGCATGAGCATTGAGATACAGTACTTCGCAGTGCTTGGCACACAGTAGATACTCAAAATATGTTTGTGCGATACAGAGAATCCCAGGGCCCTCTGAGCTGGAGAAAGAAGCACGAGGAGGTGATTGTGAGGGGCAATAAAAGTGACATCCATGGAATACTAATGAAGTCTAAGTTCAACGTTAAGACAGGGACATATTTATTTTTTAAAATTTTTATGTTTATTTTTGAGAGAGAGACAGAGCATGAGTGGGGGAGGGGCAGAGAAAGAAGGAGACACAGAATCTGAAGCAGGCTCCAGGCTCCGAGCTGTCAGCACAGAGTCTGACAGGGGCTCGAACCCACGAACTGTGAGATCATGACCTGAGCCGAAGTTGGATGCTTAACCGACTGAGCCACCCAAGCACCCCTGAGACAGAGACATTTTTAAAAAAGAGCACACACGGTTCTTTATTTGCTTCAAGTGTCTTTGAATATCTCTGCCATTTCATTTCAATGATCTTAAACCTTCCATTGGATCAGGAACTGATTTTCAGGAATAGCCACTGTTGAAATGAAGACTGAACTGACTGTAAATCGGGCATGTCATTAATTATTTAAACCTACTGAATGAAATAGACCACCTGAGGGGCACCTGGCTGGCTCAGTCCCAAGAGCATAAGACTCTTGATCTCAGGGTTGTGAGTTTGATCCTACATTGGGTATAGAGATTACTGAAGAAAATAAAAACTTTAGGGGTGCCTGGGTGGCTTAGTCAGTTAAGCGTCTGACTTCAGCTCAGGCCATGATCTCATGGTTCATGAGTTCAAGCCCTGTGTCAGGCTCTGTGCTGACAGCTCAGAGTCTGGAGCCTGCTTCAGATTCTGTGTCTCCCTCTCTCTCTCTGCCCCTCCCCCGCTCATGCTCTCTCTCTCAGCAATAAATAAACATTAAAAAAAATTTTTTTTAAGAAAATACTTTAAAAAAATAAGTGAAATAGACCTCAAAAGCACAAATAAAAGTGATGTAAAGAGACTTTTAAAAAAGATACTTCTGTATGAATGACATCTGGATAAATTTGATATGATGGCTAGTTTGCTTACTTTTATTTTCACTGCTTTCTTCTGATTTAACTTGTGCTATGCAGTTACACCCCACAGCTGGCCCTAAACACTAATTGCTAAGAGACAGCTCTTGCAGGGAGGTAGATTCAATTAGCATCACGTCTTTAATGACCCCACGTATTACATATATCACATGTATAATTACTTATTTTATGGCATCATGCTATCCCATAGATAAACAAAAACTTTGAGAAAATTTACTAGGTTTTTGGGGCGTGTCCCCCAAAGGGTGTCATTTTCATTTGAACCAGTAACCAAGATGAAAATAACCCTACTGTCAAGGGTTAACCTGTGGAGGTACATTAAGTTCAGAAATTCCCCCATGTGAGGGGTAATTTTAACATAAAATGGCCAAAATATCCATCACACCCACACGTACAAGGGAAGGCACAGCGTTGGAAGTGTACATTTGAATAATCCAGACATCTTATATTCAGAGAACTCAGAGAAAAGCATGGGAGACTGCCCTATGAGTAAATCATTAAAACAAAGTCTGACTTGGGGCACCTGGGTGGCTCAGCCAGTTAAACATCTGACTTTAGCTCAGGCCATGATCTCATGATTCATGGGTTCGAGTCCAGCGTCAGGCTCTGTGTTGACCACTCGGAGCCTGGAGCCTGCTTTGGATTCTGTGTCTCCCTCCCTCTCTGCTCTCTCTCTCTCTCAAATAAATAAACATTAAAAAAAAACAAAGTCTGACAAGGACACAAGGCAGACATGAGGAGGGGTTAGAGGCCAGCCACAGCCTTTATGTGGGGATTCAAAAATGAAACACGAATATCGAACAATGAACGGGCGTTTTCATGGCAGACAAAAGTCAGGATGACATTCCAGAAAGAAAGAGCAGAGCAGCACGTGCCAGGGCATGAAAAGGGTGGTGGGTTTGGTAGAATTCCCTGTAAACCTGCGCTGCTGTACCTGGGGCAAAATCAGTGGGAGGTCAGAAGAACAATGGAAAACTTGAGTAACGCCTGAGATTTCTCCTCACTAGGTAATAAAGGAAGCCTCTGCACAGGCAGTTCGTCTTCATCTTAAAATACAAAGGTAAGTTGGGGTTTTGGATTGTAAAATACGATTGAGATAGAATGAGCAGTCCTAGAAACAACTGAACCCCCAATCGCCAAGCTCAGCCGTGCTCCTCAGAGAACCAGTAGCATCAAAAGAAGACTGTCTCTTGCCATGCTCCCTCCGTCTCTGGTTTTTAAAAACCTGTCCGTTTACCACAAGGAAGCCAGGCGAAAGAAGGACAATCAGACGTGGAGAGTATTGGGGCAGTTCCCAAAGGGCTGTGTGAGCCTGCGGTCACTGTGCTTCTGTCCTGGGTCAAGACTGAGAAGCTGCGGAAGGAGAGTTAGGGGTGTGGCAGGTAGGAGATGATGCACAAGGAACAGCAGTCCGGAGAACTGATAGTTTCTGTTTTGTTTTGTTTTTTTTTTAAGTTTATTTATTTATTTTTGAGAGAGACAGAGACAGCATGAGCAGGGAAAGGGCAGAGAATCCCAAGCAGGCTGCACTGTCAGTACAGAGCCCGACGCAGGGCTCGAGCCCATGAAACCGTGAGATCATGACCTGAGCTGAAAACCAAGAGTCGAACAAAGGCTTAACCGACTGAGCCACCCAGGTGCCCCAGAACCGAAGGTTTCTACGCAGTAGAGTTCTGTTCTTTATTGCCTACTCGCCATTCTCTAAGAAAGGCAGCTGTTGCTGGCAATTCTCATTCCACACCCACCACTTCTGCTGTGGATGGATTTCCTCCCCTAATGTCTTCCACCATCCAAATGTTTCTGCTATTCACGCCCTCAGAATGGAGATTCCACACGAAGCTGTCTGGTGTTTATCATAGACCACAGGAGGTGCTCTGCCTCTCATTCTGTTTCCTCCCCAACGTCCACTACTCCCTACCAGAAAAGATTAGAAATTCTCTCTGATCAAGACGTGACAAGGTTCATTTGCACATTTAACAAATTATGTTCTTTTTGTGTAACAAATATAACTATTTTTTTAATGTTTATTTTTGAGAGAGAGAGCACAGGTGGGATGGGGTGGACACAGAGAGGGAGACACAGAATCTAAAGCAGGCTCCAGGCTCTGAGCTGTCAGCACAGAGCCCGATTCGGGGCTCGAACCCACGGACTGTGAGATCATGACCTGAGCCAAAGTCAGACGTTCAACCGACTGAGCCACCCAGGTGCCCCAACAAATAATTTTAGTAAGTTATTGCAGCATCTAATTGAGGAAGGGGAGGAGGAAAGGAGATAATATATACAAACCCACCATTCTGTGGTGGGTGCTCTCAACATATTATCTCATTTAATCCTCTCAATGTTCCTGTGAAGGAAGCTTGTTCAACCCATTTTACAGATGTGAAAATAAACAAGAACTGCCCAGCCCAGTTCTTGAATACAGTGGTCTAGGCAAGTATCCAGCACAGAAGATGACTGATAAATGGTAGGCAAGTTCCACTGGATCCTTGTCCCTGATCAAGTTGATAAAGATTTACCTAGGTTTTCCTGCTTTTTCACCCCGAACCAGTTATCATGTCCTATCTTGGCACTCAAAACATATATTGATGGAAAACAGAAAGTTCTTCACACTATATTTGGCTCTCTAAAGGAAAAGTCAAAGTCTTATATGCATTTAAAATACTACTTTTTGCCACAAGGGATTTAAAGTGATTTATCACAAAGATAGGTACAATAACATGACTAAATATAAATAAGAATAAAGTAATAAGATTATAGGTAACATAAATATAATAGTTAAAAGTTAACAGAAGAGTAAAAAAAAAGTATCATAAACTACAGGCTATAAGGAAATATATAGTTGCTATGATTAAGCCTTAATTTTTACTTTTTGTTTACTACCAGCCAAACTGAAAATGAAAACATGGTCAGTTAATAGTTCTTTTTTTTTTTTTTTAATGTTTATTTATTTTTCAGGGAGAGAGAGAAAGACAGAGTGTGAGTCGGGGAGGGGCAGAGAGAGACAGGGAGACAGAGAATCCGAAGCAGGCTCCAGGCTCTGAGCTGTCAGCACAGAGCCCGACGTGGGGCTCGAACCCACAAGTTTCCAGATCATGACCTGAGTGGAAGTCAGACAGTTAACCAACTGAGCCACCAGGCACCCCAGTCAGTTGATAGTTCTAAGTGTTAGAGAGAAAAAGAAACTTCCTCAAGGGAAGCTTAGCTTTTCTAAAAATTTAGTTTTAAAATATATACTTCATACACAATTTCATATTAGCTTCTACCCTCCCTACCTAATGATAGAATAGACACTATTCCTATCATACATTCCCATAGCAAAAGCAAAGCATTAAAGTAGAATTCTCCAGTCAAGGTTAGAGTCTCTAGAAAGGTCCTCAAGGTGGGATACAGATTCCATTATCAGTTATCAATTGCTATGTAACAAATCACCCCAAAGCTTAAACCAACCACCACTTTATTTGTTCAGTATTCTGAGAGTCAGCAAATTGGGCTGAGCTTAGCTGGGCAGTTCTAACAGTGCTCAAGCCTCACACTACAGAGGTTCTGATTTAACTGGTCTTGGATGCGGCTCTTTATTGGCAGCTCCCTAGGTGATTCTTACGTATTGTCAAGCTTAAGAACCACTGGCACAGTGCATAACCCTGAATCACAACTGAGAGAAGGCAATTATCCTCAGGTGAAGTTAAAAGGACTTTAAGAAATGCCAGACCCAGGGGTGCCTGAGTGGCTCAGTCGGTTAAGCATCCGACTTCCGCTCAGGTCATGATCTCACAGTTCATGAACTTGAGCCCCGCTTTGGGCTCTGTGCTGACAGCTCAGAGCCTGGAGTCTTCTTCGCATTCTGTGACTCCCTCTCTCTCTGTCCTTCCCCTAGTTGCACTACGTGTCTCTCTCAAAAAATAAATAATAAACATTAAAAAAAAAAAAAAAAAAAGAAATGCCAGACTCAGATTATCCAAAACAATAGTGAAAAAGAACAAACTTGGAGAATTCATACTTCCTGACTTCAAAACTTACCATACAGTTACAGTAATCAAGACAATGTATAGCATAAGTATCAATATATAGAGAATAATGGATCAGAGCTGAGAGCCCAAAAATAAATCCTACTTTTATACTCAGTTGATTTTCAACAAGAGTTGAAAGAGCCCCAAGATCTTTCAAAGGGGAAAGAACATTCTTTTCAACAAATGGCACTGGGGCAACTGGATATCCACATGCAAAGGAATGATTCTGAATCCCTTCCTTCCATAATAGAGAAAAAGTAATGCAAAATGGATTGCAGACCTACATGTAAGGGCTAGAATGCTATAACTCTTAGAAAAAAAGCCCAGGATTGTATACCATGGCCAAGTAGGATTTATCCCCAGAATGCAATGTTGTTTTAACATCCAAAATCCAACTAATGTAACTCACTATACTGATAGAATAAAGGACAAAAAAACCACATGGTCCTCAACAGCTGCAGAAAAATCATTGCTCAATATCCAATGATATTCATGATGCAATCTCTGAACAAACTAGAAATAGGGGCACCTGGGTGTCTCAGTCGTTTAAGCATCCAACTTCAGCTCAGGTCATGATCTCACAGTTCATGAACTTGAGCCCCATGTTGGGCTCTGTGCTGACAGCTCAGAGCCTGGAGCCTGCTTTGGATTCTGTGTCTTCCTCCCTCTCTGTGCCCCTCCCCAGCTTGCTCTCTCTCTCTCTCTCTCTCTCTCAAAAAATACATAAAACACTAAAAATTTTTTTTTAAAAACTAGAAATAAAAGGAGGCTTCCTCAATTTGATACAGGCTATGTATGAAAACCTGACAGCTGACACTATACTTAATAGTGAAGACTGAACATATAATGGAATACAATTCAACCTTAAAAAGAACTTTTTTTTTTTAATGTTTAAAATTTTTATTTATTTTTGAGAGAGAGAGAGACAGAGACAGAGAATGAGCAGGGGAGAGGAAGAGAGGGAGGGAGACACAGAATCCACAGAAGGCTCCAGGATCTGAGCTGTCAGCACAGAGCCCGACATGGGGTCAAACTCACGAACTGTGAGATCATGACCTTAACCAAAGTTGAACATTTAATCAACTGAGCCACCCAGGTGCTCTGGAACTTCTTTTTTTTTTTTTTTTTAAGTTTATTTATTTATTTTGAGAGAGAAAGAGAGCAGGGGAGGGGCAGAGAAAGAAGGAGAGAGAGAATCCCAAGCAGGCTCCACACTGCCAGTACAGAGCCCAATGTGGGGCTCAAACTCACAAACCATGAGATCATGACTTGAGCCTAAACCAAGAGTTGTAAGCTTGACTGACTGAGCCACCCAGGCGCCCCAAAAAGAAGGAACTTCTGACACATACTACAACATGGATGAACCTTGAGGGCGTTATGCTAGGTGAAATAAACCAGTCACAAAAACATAAATACTGTATGATTCCACTGATAATGAAGTATCTAGAATAGTATAATCTGTAGAGGCAGAAAGTAGAATGGTGGTTGTCCAGGGCTGGAAAGATAGGGGGATGGGGATTTTTTGTTTAGGGGGTACAGAGTTTCAGTTTGGGAAGACGAAAAGAGTTCTGGAGCTGGATGGTGGTGATGGTTGTATAACAATGTGAACGTACTCAATGCCACTGAATTGTACACTTAAAGATGGTTAAAATGATAAATCTTATGTTATGACTTTCATATTTCACCACAAGCTAAAAAATAAAAAGAAGCTGGGGCACCTGGGTAGCTCAGTCAGTTAGGCATCTGCCTTCGGCTCAGGTCATGATCTCATGGTTCATGGGTTCAAGTCCCTCGTCGGGCTCTGCACTGACAGTGCAGAGCCTGCTTCTGATCTTCTGTCTCCCTCTCTGTCCGCCCCTCCCCTGCTCTCTCTCTCAAAAATAAAATAAACATTAAAAAAAAGAAGTAGATAAAACAGTGAAAAAAAAAAAAACTAATGTTTCCCTCTAAGACTGGGAACAATATTTTCTCTCACCACTTTTATTCAACTTTGTCCCAGAGTCTCTAGCCAGTGAAATAATGCAAGAATAAACAAATAAAAGGTATATAGATTGTAAAGAGAAGAAGCATAACTGTCTTTATTCATAGACAACATGATCCTGTATGTAGACAATTTTAAGGAGTTTCCAAAAACTTACTAGAATTAGTAAACCAGATCAGCAAGGCCACAGGATAAATGAACCAATACACAAAATTAATTGTATTTCAATATACTAACAATAAACAATCTAAAAATAAAATTAAAAAGTAATTCCAGGGGTGCCTGGTTGGCTCAGTTGGTTAAGCATCTGACTTTGGCTCAGTTCATGATCTCATGGCTTGTGGGTTCGAACCATGTGTCGGGCTCTGTGCCAACAGCTCAGAGCCTGGAGCCTGCTTCAGATTCTGTGTCTCCCTCTCTCTCTGACCCTCCCCCACTTACACTCTGTCTGTCTCTCTCTCTCTCAAAAATAGACATTTAATTTAAAAAAAAAAGTAATTCCATTCACAATAGCATCAAAAAATAAAATACTTGGAAATAAATTTAACAAAAGAAGTGCAAGAACTATGCACTAAAACCAGAAAACATTACCAGGTATTTATCTGAAGATCTGAATAAATGGAGAGATGTACCATGTACATAGACTAGAAGGCTCAATATAGTTAAGAGGGTAATCCTTCTGGGGCACCTGGGTAGCTCAGTCAGTTAAGCAACCGACCAGCTCAGCTCACGTCGTCGTGGCTGGTGACTTCAAACCCCGCATTGGGCTCTCTGCTGTCAGCATGGGGCCTGCTTTGGATCCTCTCTCTCCCTCTCTTGCTGCCCCTCCCCAACTAGCATGCATGCTCTTTCTTTCTGGAAAATAAGTAGACACTTTAAAAAAAAAAAAGGGAAATCCTTCATAAATTGATCTAGAAATTACACGAAATCCCTATTAAAATCTCATTAGTTTTTTGGTAGAGTTTGACAACCTGACCCTAAAAGTTATATGAAATTCAAAGAACCTAGAAGAGCCAAACAATTTTGAAAAAGAAGAACAAAGTTGGAGGACTTATACTACCTGATTTAAAAACTTAACTATATAGCTATAATGATTAAGACAATCTTATATTGGCATAAGCATAGATATATGGGGCAATGGAACAGAATAGAATGTCCAGAGATAAGCCCTTACCTTTCTGATCAGTTGATTTTTAACAAAGATATGGAGGCAAAAAATATGTTTGTGTGTGTGTGTGTGTGTGTGTGTCCTTACCTCACAGTATTCACAAAAATTCATTAATAGACTTAAATATGTAGGAATTAAATAATTATGTTTACAGATGCTAAAATCTACCCCCCTAAACCCCCCCCCCCAAAAAAAAAACCCTGACTAAATAGCTCCTTGCTTTATTTTACTCAGGCAAATGACTGAGGCTAAAGATGGGCCAAATATCTTGAATGGAATTGTGTGTTATTTTGAACACCTTTATCAATATTTTTCACTCTGTGACCAGATTTGTCAAGCTGAGTCTCTTGGAAGGAAACCCCCATCACAGCATCCTGCTGGACATCTGCGTTGGAAAGAAAGGCAATGGGATTTTTAAGTTGACCCTGAGGGTATTGAAAAATCCTAGATGGGTTCTAAACTCAGATTTTGTTTTATAGAAGAATAAATTTGTTTTCCATCAAGAGAATTTAATTAAGAATTAGGCCAGTAAATTCTCAAACTCAGCTGTAATCATTCTCTCCAATTTATTTCGAAGACATGGCCAAGAAGGGGAGACCTACCCAGGGCTGTTTGGTACCGGATTTCTTTGGCCCCCGAGGGTGGAGAGGGTTTACAAAGCCCTCAGTCAGAAGCTGTGGTTATGGGGATTTCACACAGGAGATGCCCAAGTGTGTGTTTCTCCTGACAGCCTGGAACATTGCTGATCCAGGACCGAGCCTGCTTAAGTGAAATGCCTCGGAGGCAAGCAATCCCTCAATTAATCTTCTCTGGCTTCAGTAGACCTGAGAAATGAAAGGGCACACCTCTCTCTCAAGGGAGAGCTGTGGGTTTGTCCATGTCTTCTGGATTCCTTCCAGCTTCTGGGTAGGTTTTCTTTCTTGCAAGTCTGGAATGGGTGTGGAAAGCAGCCCTTCCGTTCATGTCCACCAGTGGTAGCATGCTCATATTCACCTACCAACACAAGCAGCAACTGGTAGGACCAACACCTTGCTTCTTTTGTTTAGAGATTTGGTACAAAGAAAAGCAAGCCCCCTCCTATGAGGCTAATAAAAGGGAATTTGTCTTTAAAACAAGGATATACACCCCAAACATGACTTCCACCTATCTCCCTACCTACCCACAAATACTCATTAAAGTTGAATTTAGGGGACGTCTGGGTGGCTCAGTTGGTGAAGCATACGACTTAGGCTCAAGGCAAGATATGGTTCATGGGTTCGAGCCCCACATTGGTTCCACTCTGACTGCAGAGCTTGTTTGGGATTCTCTCTCTCCTTCTCTTTCTGCCCCTGCCCCACTCGTGCGTGCATTCTCTCTCTCAAAATAAATAAATAAACTTTAAAAACATCGAATTTAAGAATAGCCTCTCATGTCTCTTAAGACATAAACTCCCCCCTTAACAAATTAACCTTAAAAACTCTATTCCAGTTAGTAGTGACCTTTCTTCATTTTGGAATATGTCACTCTCTCATCAGAGACATCAAATCTGTTTCTTCTCATGAATAATAATGTCACAATTAAGAATTTGGGGCGCCTGGGTGGCGCAGTCAGTTAAGCGTCCGACTTCAGCCAGGTCATGATCTCGCAGTCTGTGAGTTCGAGCCCCGCGTCAGGCTCTGGGCTGATGGCTCAGAGCCTGGAGCCTGTTTCCGATTCTGTGTCTCCCTCTCTCTCTGCCCCTCCCCCGTTCATGCTCTGTCTCTCTCTGTCCCAAAAATAAATAAACGTTGAAAAAAAATTAAAAAAAAAAAAAAGAATTATAACTTTTGGGGCGCCTGGGTGGCACAGTCGGTTAAGCATCCGACTCTTGATCTCAGCTCAGGTTATGATCTCTCAGTTAGGGAGTTCGAGCCCTGCCTCAGACTCTGCTCTGATGGTGCAAAGCCTACTTGGGGTTCTGTCTCTCCTTCTTTGTGCGCCTCCCCCACTTGTGCTCTTGCTCTTTCTGTCTCTCAAAATGAATAAGTAAACATAAAAAAAATTTAAAAAGAATTATAACTATTTTTTAAGGTTTACTTAATTTTGAAGGAGAGACACAAAGTGTGAGCAGGGGAGGAGCAGAGAGAGAGGGAGATACAGAATCAAAAGCAGGCTCCAGACTCTGAGCTGCCAGCACAGAGCCTGACACGGGGCTGGAACCCACAAACCGTGAGGTCACGACCTGAGCTGAAGTCTGACGCTTAACCAACTAAGCCACCCAGATGTCCCAAGAATTATAACTCTTAATATTTATTTGCCCTCATGCTATACTTTCTCCCTGAGAATTTCAAGATGAAATGACTATCATGTTAGGACAAGTCATTTCCCAGTGTGGCACACAACCATACCGTCCTTTTCAGATCTATTCCTCGATTTTATGATAGATTGTAGGAAATGACAGGACCACTCCAAACTTGTGACAAAGTTAAGCCTGGCATGCGATCCCTGCTTCTCCAATGTTACTTCTGGGTATTTCTCCTACCAATACTCTATTTCCTACCATTTTTAAAACAATGAAACATTGTTCTTTTTCATCATTCTGCCTTTTGCTGATATTTCCTTTCATGTTTTAAAACTAGCATTGTTTTGGGGCACCTGAGTGGCTCAGTTGGTTAAGTGCCAACTTCAGCTCAGGTCATGATCTCACAGTTCATGAGTTCAAGCCCCGAGTCAGGCTCTGTGCTGACAGCTCAGAGCCTGGAGCCTGCTTCAGATTCTGTGTCTCCCTCTCTCTCTGCCTCTCCCCTAGTCATGCTCTATCTCTGTCTCTCAAAAATACTAAATAAAAACATTTAAAAAAAAGCTAGCAGTGTTTCAAATTATGAAATTAATACTATTCCTTATAAAATTTTAAAATATGAAAAGTTATGAAGAAGAAAATCAAGTCACCCATAATCCCTCCACCAAGAGATAATCAGTGTTAACATTTTTGGTGTATTTCCCTTTAGTATTTTTATGTATGACATTTCCCTCCCAAAACTACATAGCAAATAAATGAAAGGCAATTTTCCCATTCTCAATCCATATCCATTGTGGATAATACCACTTATGTTTGGTCTTGAACTTGTCCCACAGTGCCACCAGCCCTGATCTTTCAGTCCCTGCCTTGTGGTCTGTTTCTCCATCCAAACCCTGACCCCAAATTCCCCGGCTGGGGCGCCACTCACACTGAACTCCAGCTTTGGGTTTTGACTATTTGACTTCAATGCTGTCTGACCCCTTGGACCTTTGGGAACATGAATTGTAAAGGCAAAAACTTCATGGAACTCTGCACCCAACATAACAAAAATCAAGCAAGACTTCATGAAGAATCTACATTCTTCATCGTTTTTGATGCTTTGGAAATTAATCTGGGGTTTTACTCTGCCTTTTTTAAAGGCAAGCATTTTCAAAGACATAAGATGCTGGAGAATAGGCACCAGGCCATTTATAACTCTAGCACATGGCCCATAGTAAGTGCTCAATAAATGTCTGATGAGTGCTTAAGTGACATCTATTGAATTCTTACTTCCTGTCTGGGGGAATATAATTAAAGCTGGAAGTTAATAGCAACAGTAATGAATGTGGTCAGTGGCTCTTCATCCCTTACCAGCCAGAATCATTGGTCTTTAATCATTTAAACATGTCTGTTCCCCTAGGCTGGGTCTCCCCTTCCTGATGACTGGCCTCCTCCTGCTGCCTTTGTGCCTGCTGCTCCCCTGATGGACCGAGATGTGGCTCCCCCACCAAGGACAGCACTGGCCTCCCCCTCACTGACCAGCAGCCCCTCTTCTCACCTCCCACCACCGCACCTGTTGTGGTAGACCCGCTTCTTGCCAAGCTGTATGACCATTTTTCATCCTTGTCTTACCAAACCTCTCCAAGGTGGTTGACACACTTGCCCTCTGCCCCTCCTGAAACTCCCTCGTTGGCATGCACAATTCCTTCCTCTGAGCTCTCCTTGTCCTCCTGGCTGCCCCCTTCCAGCCTCCACTGCCTGAGCCATAAATGTGGAAATCCCCCCACACTTGCCTCCTTGGTTCTCTTCTCTTCTTACCCCACAGACCCGTCTCTCTGATCTCCCCCATCCCATGACCTCTGCACCATCCATGGGTCCTGCACGCCCCATGGGGTGGAATATCACAGGAGTGTCCACTATAGAATGCCACACAGATGTCCCTCCAGATCCACATGTCCCAGTGGAACTTACGTCTTCCATTTTATTTTTTTTTTAAATTTTTTTTTTCAACGTTTATTTATTTTTGGGACAGAGAGAGACAGAGCATGAAGGGGGGAGGGGCAGAGAGAGAGGGAGACACAGAATCGGAAACAGGCTCCAGGCTCCGAGCCATCAGCCCAGAGCCTGACGCGGGGCTCGAACTCACGGACCGCGAGATCGTGACCTGGCTGAAGTCGGACGCTTAACCAACTGCGCCACCCAGGCGCCCCACGTCTTCCATTTTAATCCTGCCCTTCTCTTACTGTTTCATGACACCCAAGCCTGAAACTTTGGAATTCCCCACGTTCTTCCACAGGCACCCCTCTAATGGTTCACCAAGTCCTGCCCATTCTACCTCTTTTCTATTTGTCCAGTTATCCTCTAGACTGGGATCTTTCCAAGATGTCCATCTGAACTTCCCTGCCCGCAGCAACACCCATTCCTCTTATATAGCCTCCTTCATGTGGTTGGCAGGCCCTTTGGAATCGGGTCCGTGCTTACCTCACTAGCTTCATCCCTTAATAGTTCCTGGGGTCTAGTCATACCCAACCTTCTAATTCATTCAAAAAGCCCTGCTGTCTCTTGTCTCCAGGTGGTTGCACCCACTTTTAATCTACCTGGAGTCCTTTATACCCCTTCCTTCATCTGGCCAGCCCCTGCCCCTCCTTTGGGTCTTAGCTTAGACATCATTTTTGGAGGAGTTTTTCAGGAAGCCCCACATCCCTTAGAACGTGCTCCTGATACACATGCTGCAAAAATACTACATACCATCTGAGCACTTACACGCTAACTGTGATTGCCTTCATACCTGCCTGGGTGGCCAAGTGAATGTTCCGTTTGCGGAGAGGCAGACGCCAAGTTTATCCTCTTCCCTGCATGCAACACAGTACAATGCCAGCGCATAGTAGATGCTCAGCAAAAACACTGGGTGAATGTCAAATTAGTGAATGAGCGAAGGAATGAAAGAATGTTCTTCTCTCTTTTGTCAATGTTCTTTTCATCTCTTGCCAGGATGAAGCAGAGATTCCTAACAGACGTCCCCACACTCTTGTCCAATTTATTTTCCACATTTGGGTACCAATGATCATTCTAAAAAGAAAACCTACGGGTGCCTTGGGTGGTTCAGTCAGTTAAGCGGCCGACTTCAGCTCAGGTCATGATCTCACTGTTTGTGGGTTCAAGCCCCGCGTCAGGCTCTGTGCTGCCAGCCCAGAGCCTGGAGCCTGCTTCAGATTCTGTGTCTCCCTCTCTCTGCTCCTCTCCTGCTCACACTCTGTCTCAAAAATAAATAAACATTAAAAAAAATTAAAAAGAAAAAAGAAAAAGCAAACCTAATCATGTCGTGCCCTGGTTTAAAATCAATGGCTATGCATTTCTCACAAGATAAAGTGCAGACTTAAGCATAGTTTTAAGACCTTTTAGGATTTTGCTCCTACTTACCTCCTCACTACAGCCCCTCTCCTGATGAAACACTAATCTCCAGTGCCTCTGACCCACTCTTGGCTCTTCCTGAAGGCCAGGTTCTGTGGGCTCGGGGCGGGGGGTGCTTTGCATATGCAGCTCCTCCCTTTCCCCTTTGCCCCGCCCACCCCCACTTCAGCCTCAGGACGCCCCTTAGGAACCACCTCTTAGGAATCTACCTCTGAGCCCTCAGTTCCCTGGCAAGTAGAATGAGGTATCTTAATGTGGTTCTTCATCTTAATCTGTAGGTTCTTCCCTTGTCTTCAATCAGCCTTCATCAGCCTGTAGGTGTCCGCCAGGCAATTCCACACGATTGGATTCGTGAGAGGGAAGAGGAAAGCCTCAGCTCAGTGAGGAAAGTAACAGGTGAACAGTGAGGTCATTAACACAGAGCTATTTTCAAAAATTTCAAAGATAATCGTGACCCCCTGATGACAATCCTGTGCTAATATCTCAGCAGTCACCCCTCCTCTGTGGTGGGAGGGGACAGACGTGCAAAGGGAACGAGGATGGGGGAGGGGACAAATGCGAGAGGGGCCTTGCAAGAATCCAGATGAGACTGACCACAAACTGAGGCAAATAATTAACTTCACTTTCTGCACCTGCACTTCATTCCTACCTTTAAAGTATCACCAAGAGAGCCTACAGATTTTACTATATTCTGCTTTTATCCAGTTATTTAAATTTGGGGTACAAATTGGTTTTTTTGATAAACAGAATCACATTTTTAAATATTGCTGCTTAAAAATATTGCTGCTTGTTGCACACCCATTAAGGTGACCCATTAAAAAAAGAGAGGAAAGAAAAGAACATGTTGGTGAGGATGTGGAGGAACTGGAACTAAAACAATAGTGGTTTCCCAAAAATGAAACATAGAATTACCTGATGATACGGCAATCCCACTGCTGGGTATTTACCCAAAAAGAATTGAAAGCAGGGACTCAAAGAGATATTTGTGTACCCCTGTTTGTGAGAGCACTATTCTCAATGTCCAAAAGGGTGGAAAGAATCCACGTGCCCATCCACAGATGAATGGATAAAGGAAATGTGGTGCATACATACATTGGAATACAATATTATTTAGCCTTTAAAAAGAAAGGAAATTCTAGGGGTGCCTGGGTGGCTCAGTCAGTTAAGGGTCCAACTTCAGCTCAGGTCATGATGTCATGGCTCATGACCTTGAGCCCCATGTCAGGCTCTGTGCTGACAGCTCAGAGCTTGGAGCCTGCTTCAGATTTTGTGTGTCTCTCTCTGCCCCTCTCCTGCTTGCACTCTTTTTCTCTCTCTCAAAATTAAATAAACGTTAAAAAAATTTTTTAAAGAAAGGAAATTCTGACACATGCTACAACATGGATGAACCTTGAGGTCATTATGCTAAGTGAAATAAGCCAGTCACAAAAGGACGAATACTACGTGATGCCAATTTTAGGAGGTACCTAAAGTAGTCAAATTCATAGAGACAGAAAGTAGAAGGTGGTTGCTGGGGGGTGGGGTTATTTTTCATGGGTGTAGAGTTTCCATTTTGTAGGATAAATGTCTGGAGATGGATGGTGCTGATGGTTTTACAACAATGTCAATGTGTTTAATGCCACTGAACTGCACACTTAAAAGTGGTTAAGATGGTAAGTATTATGTTACCTGTATTTCCCACAATTAAAGAAAAGGGGGGGAGCCCATGAATGAGTCCGTTTGTAAAGCCAAAGTCTCCTGTATTAGGTGAGGAGTCACACTTCTTCCTCCTAACTAATATGCTTTGGAAGTTCAGGTTTATGTATAAACCTAAAGCCGGTCACACCTAAGATCTGTTTTGCTCTGCAATCTGCCCATTTGGAATCACTTCTCCAAGGAGATTCTGTGAGAGTCACTCATATACAAATATTTATTTAATACTTGTGCCTAACAAATTACTTAGAGTCATGGTCATTCACACACCTCCATCACTATGTGTTGTATGACGAGCAACCTGTTGGTTACTAACGTCATTCTGTAATTGTCCCCACCGCAGGGAGACCATCACAGAAGTGAAGTGAGAAACTCACACTCCTCTCAGCCTTGTTGGTAGGAGTGCTGGGTTGGGTGAATAATGGATCCACCAACCACAAATGAGGCTTCCTCTGACTCACTGGTACAAGAAGCTGCTTTATCTCCCTGGCCCCACCCACCTTTCCCCTCCCCGCCCCCCCCCCCCCCAATCCTTTCCTTTGGAGAAGTCAGGGACTGAGATAAAAGTGAGCACGCTGCACTCCAAGTGTAAGGAGGCTGCTGATTCAGGAGTCCACCCAGCCCTCACAACATGGCCCCAATAACGCCTTGGCCATGCCTTTCATCCAAGGACCTCAAAGTCCTTAAAAGCATTAACTTGTGAATCCTTGTGCAGGTCCTGGGAAATGATCCGGGCTATTTCAAAGTCAGAAAAACTAAGGCACAGTGGAGGTCATGGTCATACTGAGTATCACACAAGATGATGATCCAATAAGAACTGAGGACTTCCATGTTATCTTTAACCAGCATCCCCTCTCCTGCCTTGTTTTAGAAATCAATTCATATTTTCAGTGGGTGGGGGAAAAAGGAATAACAATTTTGTACAAAACATAATCCTCCAATAACCCAGTAATTTCGGACATCTCAGAGAATCTATGTTTTTCATTGCTTTTAGAAAAGCTGTTCTTCCTGAACTTTCCTGGGAGTGTCTCTCCTTTTGGAAAACCTTATTTCTTATGATGCCAGAAATCTCTTGGAAGGCAGTTACCTCAGGCTGTAAGACAGAGAATTTCCCAGACTTAGTGTACAGAAAAATCACCTGGAGATCTATCCGATCCAATAGTCTGGATGGGGCTGAGCTCAGTTTCTTGGTCCAAGGACCACATTTTGGGTAGCAAGGATCTAGATAGAGAAAGCCCCTTGCAGACAATGAATGCTCTTCCTGAAAAATAACATGTGAAGCCTATGCATTCCTACCCCTAGCACCAGATTTCTGGGAGCTTAATTATTCTGAGTCTTTAATTATTCTGAGTTTAATTATTATGACTCTTTAGAGTCTAATTTGCAAACCATGCTAATGTTAGCACCTTGCAGCACTGGATAGAGGTGAGAAAGTTGTGGTTTTTAAAGCTTATACAAACTAGAGAGACAGCATTCTCTCTGATCAGACTTAACATGGTTTATGGACATGATCCTTTAAAAGAGCAGTACCAAGTATAATTGTTTGCTAAGCTGCATTCCAAAGCAATAGATTGAAAAAAAAAAAAAAAGAGTAGCATTCATAAGAGGTCACTTGGGGGTGGAAAGAAAATTTACTTTCCTCTTTTTTTTGATGTTTATTTTGAAAGAGATGCATGTGTGCTGGAGCGGGGGAAAGGGACAGAGGGAGACAGAGAGAGAGAGAGAGAGAGAGAGAGAGGGAATCCCAAGCAGGCTCCACACTCAGCAACACCCCCCCTCGCACCCAAGGAGGAGGCTTGATCCCACCACCCTGAGATCATGACCTGAGCAGATATCAAGAGTCCCAGACTCAACTGACTGAGCCATCCAGGCGCCCCAGAAAAATTACTTTCAAACTAACTACCCGGTGCACCTTAGGTACATAGTCCAGGCACATACGACGTTTTGCTGCACATATCTATCAGTGTTTGACATGACCTTTCACCTCTGCCCTGTTATTCTTGGTCCCCACCGTTGTCATAGTAACACTGATAACCCTTCCTGGCTTCTCAACTCCTATGGAATGCCAGAGTCCTCCAAGCAGTCTCATTTCTTAAGGTTTCCAGTCTGTCATCCTGTAAACTAAGAGGCAGGTGACGCCGCAGGGCACAATTTCTGAATGATAAGGCATATTGCAAAGTCCCGGTTCTTCTTGGACTGCACACTTCCACCCACAGCCAGCCCAGCACAGGCCACAATCACAGCCGGGGGGAGGCTGGCCTGCACTCCTGCGGACCAGGCATCCAGGACAGGGACAGAGCGTGCACCTGGCAACATCTACTGCCCGCCAGCACCTCCCCAGGTGCCTCTGCGCAGGGAGGATGGCAGAGAGGGCACTTAGGAGGAGGGGGCCGGCTGGGGCAGGGAGGGAGCAGCCCCTCCAGCTCTGGCTTCCGCTGTACAGACTTTCATTCTCTTCATAAATTCCTACCGCCTGACAACAAAGGACTTCATCTTTTTCTTTCATACTGGCAAATATTGCAAATGTTCTGAAAAGTGCAGATAATACGGCAAATAAATACATACCAGCTTTATCAGATACCAACATTAAATTTTTTGCAAGAAACAAAGGTACAGGTACAGTGTTCCCTGTGTACTCCTCCCTGGTCCTCTTTCTCTTCCTCTTTCCAGAGCTGACTATTATCATCACTTTGCTATTTGTCATTTGTGCGAACTTTATAGTGTCACTCCATATGTTACCTGATAATAAAAGTATGCTGCTATTGGGGTGCCCGGCTGGCTCAGTTGGGAGGACATGCAACTTACAGTCTCAGGGTCCTGAGTTCAAGCCCCACACTGGGCATGGAGCCTGCTTTAAAAAAGATTATGTCATTGTTTTGCATGGCTTTATATAAATGGCATCCCACTGAATGTATCATCTTGAAAACTTGTTTTTTTTTTTTTCACCTGACATTACATAACCATGGTGATACACGTAGTTGATTCATTTTCAGTTTCTGTAGAGTATCCCATTGCATGGATTTAAATGTATTTATTCATCCTTCTGTTGGTGGGCATTGAAGTCACTCAAAATTTGCACTCTTGGGGCACCTGGGTGGCTCAGTTGGTTGAGCGTCAGACTTCAGCTCAAGTCATAATCTCATGGTTCATGAGTTTGAGCCCCGCATGGGGCTGTCTGCTATTAGTGCAGAGCCTGCTTCAGATCCTCTGTCTCCCTCTTTCTCTGCCCCTCCCCACCTTGTGTGCTCTCTCTCTCTCCCAAAAATACATAAGCATTAAAATAATTTGCACTCTGGGTGATGGGCATTGAGGAGGGCACCTGTTGGGATGAGCACTGGGTGTTGTATGGAAAGCAATTTGACAATAATTTTCATATTAAAAAAAAATTTTCACTCTTACAGATGAGGTTGCCATGCTCATACTTGTAAAGTCTCCTTGTGCACATATCCCAGATTCTCGACCCAGGAGTGGAATTCTTGGGACACAGAGTAGGTGTATCTTTAACTTTGCTCAAAGGCAGCCAATGTGCTCTTCCAAGGTGTCCCAGCTTACCCGTCCAGTAGTAGTGGGGCAAGCTCCTATCTCTCCACATCTTTGTCAACACACAGAAGAGTTCAACTTTTTACTTTCTGGTAGTCTGGTAGGAAGGAAGTGCCAACCCATCCTTTTTTAAAAACAGGCTTATTGAGATACAATCTGTATACCAGACAATTCCCCCATTTAAAGTATATAATCCAATGGCTTTTAGAAGTACAGTCACAGAATTGCACATCCATCACCACAATCAATTGTGGAATATTTTCATTACCCCAGAAGGAACTTCGGCCCCTCTTAGCCATCACCCCTGTTCCTAGCCCCTCCCCCTCTCTCCACCCCCACCCCAAACAACTGCTGATCTTCTTTCTGTCCCTCCAAATTTGCTTGTCCGTTCTGGACATTTCCTATAAACTGAATCCTGCTTCTGTTCTTTTATAATCTGACAACATAACACTTTGTGTTGTGTCTTTAATTTTGAAATATTTAAATATGTGGTTGGTGCCCATTTTAATTTGAATTCCCCTAATTATCAGTAAGTCTCATGAGGTTTTCATATGTTTACTGGCCAATTGGAATTCTTCCTCTGGAAACTGCCAGTTTACATTCTTTTATCCATTTCTTAATAGGATTGCTTGTCTTTTCCTTCTTTGGTTGTAGGAGTTAGTTGAGAATTCTGTATATGAATCCCTTTTTGGCTCCATATGGTATGGGTATTGCTGGAAGGCAATCCTCCCTGGATTTCTCAGTGTTCCTGGACTGTCCAGACCTTTCTGAGAAACAGATATTGACATGCTACCAAGACAGAGAATGCCCCCTTTCTCCCCAAACCCATTTTCTCCTCATTTTCTAAAGGTGATAAACCCAGAGCTGGTTGTTTACATTCCAAATGGTTGTAAAACCCCAGAAACCTTCCTCTCCTCTCCCGGAGTGGATTTGTTTACACTGGAGAATAAAGGGCTCCCCCTTCCACAACCAGGGTGATGTGCCAGCAGGATGCACTCATGCTCTGAGACCCGTAATTGTAGAGCTCTTCTCTGTGTTACAAGCCCCTGTACATGCAGGCTGCATCCAGGCCTCACCGCATTGCCTGTTGGGAACTGGCTCAAAGACCAATATGGGAGCAAATAATCAGTCCATTCTCTGATCCAGAAACTCCACCTTTCTAGTCAGTATAAATAAATGTCTGTAGATATAAAAACTTAACAGATATTTTCTCCTAGTCTTTTCCCTTTGTGTATGCTGTCTTTTTTTTTTCACTGTGGTAAAATATACATACATAAAATTGATCATTTTAGCCATTTTTTAGTATACAATTCAATGACATTAATATAGTCACAATGTTATGCAACCATCAACGTTATCCATTTCCAGAAATTTTTCATCTTCCAAAACTGAAACTCTATATACATGAAACACTAACTTCCCATCCCTCTCCCCCCCAGCCCCAGTCCCTCTGCATACTCTAGCAACCTCATGTAAGTGGAATCAGAGAGTATTTGTCTCTTTGTGACAGGCCTAGTGCACTGAGCATCACGTCTTCAAGGTTCATCCATGTTGTAGCCTGTGTCAGAATTTTCTTCCTGTGTTTTAATTTTAAAATACATATAACATAAAATTTAGCACCTTAGCCATTTTTAAATGCATGATTGACCTGAACTAAGTAGATTCGCACTGCTGTGCAACTGACACCGGCATCCGTTCCCAGAACTCTCTTCATCCTGCAAATATGAAACTCTGTTCCCATTGTTTAATGGTACTTAATCCGCACTCCCTCTGTCCTCCAGCTCATTCCTTTTTTAAAAAATATCTTTTTTTCTTAAGAGAGAGAGAGAGAGAGAGAGAGAGACAGTGCATAAGCAGGGGAGGAGCAGAAAGACAGAGAATCCCAAGCAGGCTCCTCACTATCAGCACAGAGTCCGTCACGGGTCTTGGTCCCACAAACTGGAAGATCATGACCTGAGCTGAAATCAAGAGTCAGACACTTAACTGACTGAACCACCAGGCACTTCTGGTCCGTGTTTTTTTATATTTCATGAAACACCATTTTAAAAGCATACCATGCTTAAAAAAATACATGTGTGTGTGTGTGTGTGTGTGTGTGTGTGTGTGTGTGTGTGTGTACTATGCTTGCTATAATGGCCTGCCTGGTTCTGGCTCCCATTGTTCTGTAATTATAATGCTAAGGCTCTTTATCTCCAACTCAGGCTCTAGGTCAAACCTGCCCAAATCAGGGCAGAGAGCTTGTTGGCTAGTCCTACTCAAACCTTCTGCCCTGGGCCCTCCTGTCATCACTCCTCAGGCCCATCCCCAGTCTCAGGACTCTGCCCTCTTTTCTGACTCCTCTTGGCTGAGCCCTGTGTACTCTTTCCGGTACTTCTAATGAATGGAGTCTTGTGTCTGAACTCAGTTTCAGGGTCCAGGTCCTTGCTGTGTCCTCTGCCTGGACTGCCAGTACCTCCTCAGATCAGCTGATTGCCTGAATCCTGCTCACCTGCCACGACTTTCTCCAGCTGGTTGCTCTAGAGATCTTTTGTAAGCCCCTCCTCAGTTCAGTGAGGTCTTAGACGACCATGGTTGGGGTCACTGCCTCCTCCCCAACACTGTTTAGACTACATCCAGAGGTGCCTACATTCCTCATGTAAACAAACTGATCATCACTCGTTCTACTTTTTTTTTTTTTTTAAGTAGTCTTCCTGCCCAGTGTGGAGTCCAATGTGGGGCTTGAACTCCCTACCTTGAGATCAAGACCTGAGCTGAGATCAAGAGTCGAATGCTTAACCAACTGAACCCCCCAGGTGCCCCATATTCTACCTTTTTTAACATCACCTACTATGTGCCAAACACCGCATGGATACAGACAGACAAGGCCCATATCCTCATGGTGCTTACAGAGAGAAGACCATAAATGGAGAAGAGACAATAAATAAACATGTGAACAAATGAAACAAGTGTAACCTATACTAGGATTCTAAAGGTTATGAATAGGGTGTTATGCTAGAGAGTTAGGTGGCCATGAGGATGCTGCTTCAGTGGTTTGGGAAGGCCTCTTGGAGGAGGAGATAAGGGATCTCAGACATAAAGCAGGTGAAAGAGCCAGAGAAGGAGCGTGTGGACAGAGGCCCACTGTATCCACAGGCTTCAGAGACCATCAAAGGATCAACATGCTGCTGCCTGGGACTGCGCCCTGGCTGAGGAGCCCTCCCTCTCCAGCTGGGCCCCTCAGCTCAGCGACCAGCTCCGTTACCTCCAGGGCACTGACTGTGTGGTCACCTTGGACCTCTGGGAATCTCCCCACTGTGTGCCTTGGCCGATGTGCTATGGTCGTTCCCACTGCCAAGAAATTCATTCAATAAGATTTTTGACAAGCATTTATCAAGGAGCTAAAAGGGGGCCAGCCCTGCAGAATGCAAAAGGGAATAATCAAAATAAATGAAGGCAGGGTCTTGAAGCAGTATTGTATACCTCCACGTTCATAGCAACACCAATCGCAAAAGCAAAATGGCAGAAGTAAACTAAATGTCCATCAGTGGATGAGTGGATAAACAAAATGTGCTATACACATACGAGGGCATGAAATATGATTCAGCCTTAGAAAGAAGGAAATTCTGATACAGGCTACAACCTGGATGAGTCTTGGAGGACACAGTGTTAGCCAGTCACAAAAAGACAAATACTGTATGATTCCAGGTGTCTCTAGAGTCAACAAGTGTACAGAGACAGAAAACTGAAGGGTGGGTGCTGGGGAGGCAGGAATGGGGAGTTAGTGTTTAATGGGGACAGAATTTCAATTTTGCAAAATGAAAAACGCTCCAGAGACGGACGGTGGTGACGGTTGCACAACAGTGTGAATGTACTTACTGCCAACGAACTGTGAGAACCTCATAAACTCTCCACAGGAAAGAATCCATTCAAACACCAGCACTAAGACACTTGACCAAACCATGACATGGCTTCTAACAGCCAAGGCCCTCATCTCTGGGCCAACCCAGCCCCTACCTTGAGCTCTCTGTCTGGAAAAACTCAACCTTGCCAAGCCAAGAGAATTCAACCTTTGTGTCTGCTAACACCTAATAACTCCCTTTCTTAGAGTATGTACTAAAAAAAGGAGATTCAAATTGTAAGTCTATCCTCCTTTGATATGTATGTTTCTGCTACAGCCCAGAAGTCTCTCTCTCCAGGACCTAAAAGTCATTCCTTTTAAATGTAATCATCAAAAAGGATAAGGCCTTGGGGCGCCTGGGTGGCTCAGTGGGTTAAGCATCTGACTTCAGCTCAGGTACTGATCTCACGGTTCGGTTCATGAATTCAAGCCTGGAATCTGGCTCTCTACTGTCAGTGCGGAGCCCACTTCGGATCCTCTGTCCCCCTCTCTGCCCCTCCCCTACTTGTGCTCTCTCTTGCAAAAATAAATAAACATTAAAAAAAAAAAAAAAAAAAAAAAGGATACGGCCTCTGGTTCCCAGTCTCTAGAGGAGAGTAGAAAGATGCTTAACTTTGATACATGCAGTTAGAGGGCACAGCTGGCCTAACTGTATGTTAGACCAACCCTCTTTTTTTTTTTTTTTAATTTTGTTTAATGTTTATTGATCTATTTTATTTATTTTTTGAGAGAGAACGAGAGACAGAGCACAAGTGAGGGGGTGGGGGGCAGAGAGAGGGAGACACAGAATCTGAAGCAGGCTCCACACTCTGAGCTGTCAGCACAGTGTCTGACACGGGGCTCAAACTCACGGACTGGGAGGCCATGACCTGAGCCGAAGTTGGATGCTTAACCCATTGAGTCACCCAGGTGTCCCTAGACCAACCTTCTTAACAGCTTTTTGTAATGTTTCATTTCCCTGTCCCTGCTTGAGCCCTGCTGGCTTCTCTTCCCCACCCCCTCACTCTCCCTTATTTTTATTTTAATTCCAGTATAGTTAACATACAGTGTTCTACTAGTTGTACAATCAGGTGTACAATATAGTGGCCCAATGATTCCATATATTATTCAGTGCTTATCTAGGTAAGTGTACTATTGACTCTCCCTTTATTTTTTGTTAAATGTTTATTTTTGAGAGTATGAGAGGGGTGAGAGGAGAGAGACAGAGACAACCCCAAGCAGGCTCTGTGCTGTCAGCATAGAGCCCAAGGCCTACCACCCTCAATTGCGGACCCCCAACAAGAAGAGAAGGCAGCAGGAGGAAGAGAAGTTTCCTCCTCCTCCAGCAACAGCCCAGCTCATGGGACGCGGGCATACTCAGCCAATGAGAAGCCACTACACTTGGAACTCCTGGTTTACTCCAATGGGCCTTTAGTTTATAACAACTCCCAACTCCCCCACTCCAATAAAAGAGGGGTCCTCTCCGTTGTTGAAGGACTTGCCTATGGTTTTGCCATAGCTTGTTCTTATCAATTTTAATTTTCTTTGAATTAATTTTTCTTTTCAATTAATTTTAATTTCCAAATAAACTCGTTTTTCCTGGCAAAAAACCTACTGTTTCATTTTGTTACTTTTTTGAAATTTATTTATTTATTTTGAGAGATAGAAAGTGCAAGTTGTGGAGGGGCAGAAAGAGAGAAAGAATCCCAAGCAGGCTCCATGCAGTGAGCACAGAGCCCGATGTAGGGCTTGAACTCACAAACCATGAGATCGTGACCTGAGCAGAAACTGGACACCTAATCCAGTGAGCCACCAGGCAACGCTACTCTTTCATTTTGAAGGATAACAGAAGAAAGTCTGAGAACTAACACCATTGCCCAGGTGAGTTGGTAGTGGAAGGAAGAACAGTGAGAACCACCATGGCCAAACCCTAACAAGTAGCTGATGTGAGAGATCCAGAAGGAAGGTGGAGCCAAAAGAAATGCCCAGGTTGAGGGCAGGGCAGTGACAGTTCCAACAGGGAGATGAAATCCAAGAAAAGGAATATATCTGGGGGGAGCTGAGCAGTTCAAATTTAAACTGGTTGAGTTAGAGAAGCCAATGGGAAACACATTAATTTATAATATAAGGCTAGTTAAATAAATTTGTTAAATAAATCAAATATGATTTATTTCTTTATATTTTTTAAATGTTTATTTTTGAGAGAGAGAGAGAGATCGCACACTAGCAGGGGAGGGGCAAAGAAAGAAGACAGAGAATCTGAAGCAGTGCTATCAGCACAAAGCCCGACTCAGGGCTTGAACCCATGAACTGTGAGATCATGACCCAAGCTGAAGTTGGACACAACCGACTGAGCTACCCAGGCACCCCTGTTTCTTTATTTTTTTAAGTTTATTTAAAGAGAGAGAGAATGAGCAGGAGAAGGGCAGAGAGAGGGAGAAAGAGAATCCCAATCAGGCTCCACACATTGTCAGCTCAGAGCCCAACTTGGGGCTCGAACTCACTAACCGTGAAATCATGACCTGAGCTGAAATCAAGAACCAGACACTTAACAGACTGAGCCACCCAGGTGCCCGCTTCTTTATTTCTTAAACTGGAAGGGAGAAGTCCATGGTAGACTCAATAGGGTTAATGATTTGATAACTCCTGCCCCACCCCACTCCCTCTACTGAAACCAGATCCTTTGTAAATTGGGTTCATACTGTAGATTGAGACACCCCTCTCCAAAAGATAGAAACTATACAATAGAGGCCTAGCTATCTCAGTCAGTAGAGCATGTGACTTTTGATCTTGGGTTGTGAGTTCAAACCCTACACTAGGTGTAGAGATATCTTAAAAAAAAAAAAAAAATCTGTAAAAAAAAATTAAAGGGGCACCGGGGTGGCTCAGTCAGTTAAGCTCCCAACTCTTGATTTCGTCTCAGGTCATGATCTCACGGTGGTGAGATGGAGCCTCTTGTCACACTGTGAGCTAGGTGTGGAGCCTGCTCAAGATTCTGTCCTTCCTCTTCCCTCTGCTCTTCCCCCACTGTGTGTGTGTGTGTGTGTGTGTGTGTGTGTGTGCGCGCGCACGCGCAAGCATGCATGCTTTCTCGCTCTCTCTCAAAAAATAAAAATATATTAAAAAAGAAGGGCATTTGGGTGGTTCAGTCAGTTAAGTATCCAACTTCAGCTCAGGTCATGATCTCACAGTTCGTGGGTCCAGGCCCCCTGTTGGGCTCTTTGCTGACAGCTCGAAGCCTGGAGCCTGCTTCCGATTCTGTCTCCTTCTCATTCTCTCTCTCTCTCTCTCCTCCTCTCCCGCTTGTGCATGCTCTCTCTCTCTCTCTCTCTCTCTCTCTCCCAAAAGTAAATAAATAAACTTTTTTTTTTTAAGGCAGATTCTGCTTGTGCAGGTGGGTGGGGCTTGAAGTTCTGCCCTCTAACAAGCTCCCTCCCTGGTGATGTGGATGCTGCTGGTCTAGGAAGCATTCTTGAGTAGCAAGAGGCTGGAACACAGTGCTGAGATGTTGAGAAGGCAGGAGGGGAAGAGAAAGGAAATAGAAGGAAAACTACCTTCTCAGCCTCAGAAATCACCTGCATAACCTCCATCCTGCAATGCCTCTGAATTTGAGAATGCCTCCAAGGGCACATGGACAAGTGATGGGAAGAAGTCTCAGGACAGAGAGATCTGGTTTGGGATCCCAGGCTCTGAAACCTATTAGCTATGTAACCTGGGGCAAATTACTTCTGTCTCTAAAATGCCTCAATCTGTAAGTGATGCAGTAATGGCTACTTCCCAGGATGGGAAGTGTACAAGGAAATAAGCATCAAGCCCAGCTCCTGGCGTGCGTTAGGGATTCTGCCAGAGCTAAACGTGTTTTTCTTTTGAAATCTAAGAGAAGCCTATTGTACGTAACCCTCATGGACTTGTTAATAGACTATGAACAAGGACAGGGAGATGGGGGACAGGGGACAGATTAGATGTTGGCTAAGCTGGTGAGCTCTGGAGCCAGGCTGTCTGGGTTCAAATTCAGAGCTCTGTCATTTATTCACTGTGTAAAGTGCTCAGGCTTCAGAGCTAAGTGGAGATGGTAAGAATGCACATCCCTCACAGACTTCTAATGAGCATGAAATGTGTAATGCCCTTCCACTTAGAAAACCCTCAATACAAGATAGCAGTGGTTAAATTGTGTCAAATTAGCAAAAGTGATCTTTCATAAGGAAGTAGTCAAAGACGGACTTTGTGTCCCTTGGCCGAACACTGAAGACTCCACTCAGCTGCCCTTTCCCTCTGTGCTTTCCAGGCAAGCTCCCTGCCCGACACGCCTTTCTTCCTCTACCTCTTCCTTTACCATGCATTTTCTATTCCCCTTCTGTTTGCCAACAAGTATAGTCATGGTTGCCAAATTAATTCATCCTGGGAAAAATTTAAAAGCTGGCTCGCCTGAGCTTTCTTAGAATAGTCATTTTTCCATGAGCTCTTTGCCTGCAGGCCAGCGGGTTTGTTGAAACCCGCCCCGTCCTTCTCCCCTCTTCTCCCAGGAGTGTGGACCTGGGGTATTTTTCAAGCCCGGGTTTACTGACCCCCTGAGACTCTCTTAACAGAGTTTAGGATCAGGAGCAACTGGACAGTGTTTCGCTCCAGGTAAGATCTGAAGGACGAGGGAAGCCACACCCACAGCATAGGCGCCTGTGTGCGTATACACACACACACACACACACACACACACATTCCCTCCAGAAAAACCTCTTTGTCAGGATTTTCCTGAGGGACAAAAGATAGGAGCTCACTCTTCACTGCCATCCCTGTTTGTCCAGACCCTGGAGAGTCTCCCATCCAAGTATGGAGAACAGACCTTGTTTACAAGGGTGACATCCTTAGGAGTCAAAGATCAGAGTTGCAGATCAATCCTCACTCAGAGACTGAGGTCATTCTGTTATGGCCTGAATGAAACTTGTTTGTATTTTAAATTATAAAAGTCACTGTCCTATCAGTAGCTAAAATACTCTTTAATGGAATATAGACACATTAATTTTTTTTTTTTTTTACTGTATCTTTGCTTGTATATTTCCACTCCGAGAATGGCCAGCACCATGTCTTGCCTAAACTCTCGCCGGCCCCATCATCCCACAGTAACCCAGGTTCAAGTTCCTCCCGCATTTCCCTGTCAGCTCCCTGTTCCAAACCACTCTGTGTCTCCCTGTACCTGCAGCACAAAGCCCTGATCCCCAGTCTGCCACGTGGACATAGAAGATGTCCCACAATTGGTCCTCATCTGTCTTTTGCTGTTCTCTCCCACACACCCTCTACTCCACCCAAACAGGTTGATTCACTGTTCTCCCAATAACCCAAGCACATTCCAGCCTTAGCTCAGACCAGACTTCTAACCTCTGTTGATAAAGCTCTTTGTTCCCTGATTCAACACATTTTCACAAAGTCCCCACTATGTGCCAAGAGGGGAGACTTCACAGTGACAAGGCTTGTGAGGGTGGCAGACAAGAAATCGGACCATCCCTTGACAGTGTGAGAAGTGGTATGGGGGTGGAGAGCAGGGTTCTGGGGGAGAGCAAACCAGTATGGGGGCAGGGCAGTGTATGGGAAGGAGGGGAAGAATAGCATCAGCCATCCTTACTGAGTACTTTTTTTTTTTAACTTTATTTATTTTGAGAGAGAGAGAGAAAGCACAAATCAGGGTGGGGCAGAGAGAGGGAGAGAATCCCCTCCACACTGGCGGTGCCCAGACCAACAACTCAGGGCTTGAACCCACGTACCATGAGATCATGACCTGAGCCCAAGTTGGACGTTCAACCAACTGAGCCACCCAAGCGTTCCCTTACTGAGTGCTTTCAATAACTGCTGGATAGCTATAGTTATTCCCACTCTGGAGAGGAGGAGGCTGAGAGCTTGCAAATGGCAGGGGTCTGGGTGCTGCTGGCCACCCTGTTGCATGTCACTGGGAGGCCCACCTCCACTGCCAGCGCCCCCTTATCAGACAGACCTAAGGGACCACCCCTGGCAAACAGAAGCTCTTGCCTTCTGCATTTCACTTGGCGAACAAGGGCACGGACCCTTGTTCTTTGCGGTGTTTTTAAACGTCGCGTGCATGTCGTATCTTGTTGTCCTAGCTGGCTGTGCCTCCGTGGGCAGGGCATGGTTTCACACACACTATTTTGCAGAGAGTAGGCAGTCCATAAATGCCTGCTGAATGAATAAGTGAATGAATGTACTCATAGCACCTGGTTATCAATCCGAATCATCTATCCTCAAAATTGCTGTACAAAAGAGAGAAAATTGTTCTTTCCTACTTCACAGGGAGTGCTGAATCGATCAGTTCACTCGTGTCCCTGATGAGACTTGAGATCTTCAGATGAAAAACACTAAATCCTGCTGGATGGAAAAAAAAAGAAAAGCTTGTAAATTAAATAAAATATATTTCACTTCACAACTGGGGCCTCTATGAAGCATAACATCTCATTTAAACTCAAATTGAAACAAAGAGAGTGGAGAGCAGAGGGGAAAATTAATCTTTCTTCTTTAATGTCCTTTCTCGTTTTTGCAGCATCTAGGAAGATTTCTGGGCGCTGGGCTTGTGCTGCCAAAATGAGAAGAAAAGTACAAAGGGACGCTCGGCTCAGAATTGGCCTCTTCCTGAAGAGTGGGTGGCCCGCCTCTCCCAAGGCTGGGTCGCCAAAGCTCTGGAGGAGCTTCTCACTCAGCAATTATGGCTGCTGGAGCCACACCCAGGCCCCAAGCACCCTCCAGCTTTCGTCTCTGGGAGAAAACGCTGCTGAGCACTGAGGGAATCTGCAAGGAGATTAAAAATAATTGAGGGAGGTCTCCAGCTTTGTGCTCCTCGCCTTCCCCTTGGGGTGTGTGTCTTCCACTCCCAGGTGCCTCTGCTGGGTGGGAGGGGGCCTTCTGGGGAGGAACCAGGTTCGGCTGACCACACCCTTCTTCAAGGCTGTCCTCCCTGTGTGGAGGATTCCTTGCCTTCATTTTCTTCTCTCTCTCTGATCCTTCTGGCCACTTTTGCTGTCTCCCCTGCCTTCTCCTACCCTGTGCTGTCTTACCTGCCTTCAAGGTTGAAAGAAAAATTGTCTTCCCTTGTCTACTCATGTAACAGAACCCTAGTTTGTCGTCCGGTTGCACAGAAAAGCCCATCGTTGAGGAAGAAGTTTATTTGAAAGGCCACCAAAGGAGGGGACAGGAGCAAGGGCCTCAAATCAGCCTCCAGAAAGGGAAAATTTGGGGTTTTTTAAAGGCAGGCCGAAGAGGGTCTACATGAGACAGGAGCTAGTGACTCAAAATCAGATAAAGGAAGTTACCAAGTAAAGGAGGGTTAGTCTCATTTTGTTGGTCTCAAAGAAGAGGTGGGTGGTCCCAACTGGTTCCAGCCGGCTTCTTGATGAAACCTTGAGTTCCCGCAAAACAACTAAATTAATACTTGGCTATCGTGGGCATCTTCAAGCAAGAATATTATCTTACGGGAACATGGTGGCAGACGGCGTTCTGAGAAGAGGCAGAAGTGAGGAAAGAGCTCCAGCTTAAGATACCCAGATAAGGGTATCTGCCCAGTCAACTCCTTGGTTACTGGTTTCACTCACACTCTGTCTGGGCAACTCACTTATTCATACAGTCAAGTACCACCCCACACCCAGTAGGAACATCCATTTACACACTCGCCCTCCCAAAGCACCAACTCATTGTGCCCCCAAAGTATCTCATTCTGTCTCCCCAAACCTGGTCCTCTCCTGATTTCCATCTTGATGGAAACAGTCGGGCCACTGTCTAGCCTGCTACTCTGGGATGCAGAAACCCAGGAATCATTGAGACACCCCACCCCCACTCCTTTCCCTCTAGGCACATGGCTGCTATGTACTGCCATGTCTAATCTGTTCCATCTCAACTGCCACTGCCTTGGTGCAGGTGCCACTTTCTGTCTCCAGAATGGCTTCTCTGTCTCCAGTTTCTCCTTCGGTCCAACTTCCATCTTGTGGCCAAGGGGATATTTCTAAAATGCCAATCTGATTATGTTCTCACCCTACCTAAATCCCTTCAGTGGGATTGTGCTGCCTAAAGCAATAGTTTCTTAGAGATTTTGAAAGATCGAGATTGAGAGGACCCAAGAAAGGCTGAGTCAGGATCTCCAGGGACTCATAGGCAGTTAGCCTGGCATGGACCTGATACTGAAAATCACTTGCCTAAAGAATAAACTTCAAATTCCTTCAAAAGACCTTGGCCCCAATACTCATCCATTCTTCAGCCGTCTTGATTTCATTTCCCCAAAGATGCACCCATTCTCTGCCCTGCTATTCTGCTATCCAGATGCCCTCCCCAATGCAAGGCTTTCTTATGCCCTGGACAAAATCAATTGCATCCTCCTTTGGGCCTCCTCTGGACCTTGTAGTCAAGAAAACCCCTACTATATCACTTGTCATGTTTTACCTATACTGCATTTTTTAAAACATGTCTCTCCCTCCAGTTAGACTACAGACTAACCCCTTGAGGAAAGTCTTAACTAGTTTTGCACCCCTCAGCTCTTAGCACAGGGCTGGAACATCACTGGTTCTCAATAAATGTGTATGAAAGGCATGACTAAGTGAAGATAAATCTAGAAGACACCTTCTTTCCACATATGGAATTTTAGAGAAATGGAATGATATGAAGAGCTACAAAAAATTTTTGCAGTTATGTAGGTTTTAAACTTTCTGAGACTCCAGAATCTTTCCATTTTTCTGCCTTGAGGTTTAAAATCTCCACATGATCAAGGGCACCTGGGTGGCTCAGTTGGTTAAACGTCTGACTCTTGGTTTTGGCTCAGGTCATGATCTCACAGTCCGTGAGTTCGAGCTTCACCCAAATCGGGCTCTGCGTTGACAACGCGGAACCTGCTTGGGATCCTCTCTCTTCCTCTCTCTCTGCCCCTTCCCTCCTTGCTCGCTATCTCTCCAAATAAATAAGAAAACTTTAAGAAATAAAATAAAATATCCACATGATTACTACAAGTTTCTTTTTCCCAGGATCCTCAAGTAAAACCACCAAGCAGTGATGCACTAAGGTGAGAGTGTCATCAGCTCAGGTGCAGACATAAGGGATGGCTTTGTCTGTGAAGATTCCAAAGACAGTAATGAGCCAATCAACATTCCTTCTGCTTTTATGGTCACCATGTGCTGGCAATTCTAAGCAGTGTGAGTCTGGAGAATCCTATGCCCTTCATTTTCTTCTGGCCTCTCTGACTGCTTCTTGCCTGTCTCCTCTACCTTCTCTCTATCCTTCCAGTCCTACCTGCCAAGTAACCCTGTCATCTTGTGGTTCTTCCTTTCACCGTCATAAGTGAAGAGATGTATGATGTTTAAAGTTTTCTCAATTAAAAAGAGAGAGAGAGGGGGGCGCCTGGGTGGCTCAGTCGGTTAAGCGGCCGACTTCAGCTCACGTCATGATCTCGCGGTCCGTGAGTTCAAGCCCTGCGTCGGGCTCTGTGCTGACAGCTCAGAGCCTGGAGCCTGTTTCAGATTCTGTGTCTCCCTCTCTCTGACCCTCCCCAGTTCATGCTCTGTCTCTCCCTGTCTCAAAAATAAATAAACGTTAAAAAAAAATTTTTTTTTAAAGAGAAAGAGAGAGAGACCAGAAAAAGCTTTTGACTGATGATTCAGTTCATCAATGATTGCCTTCCTTGGCCTGCTTGAAAAGATTCTTAAGAGGTCATGAAGATAAAAGAATTAGGCATTCATGTAAATATAATATTTTTAATTTTCTTAGGTGCTCATACCAATGAAATAAAAGATTTCTGGGCCATTTCTGCAGTGTTTGTATATCCTTAACTAAACAATTCTTTTAGAATTTGCGACATAGTTCTGGGTAAAGATATGTGATGAGCACACACACACACACATGTGCATCTAATTTCGTTCCCCTGAAATGTTAAAACCACACCGAATAAAACCTGCACAGGGACAGGGAGAATGAGACAGGAGACAAAATAAAATTTTGGAAGCTGGAAATGGACCTGTGGTAAATGACTTTAGCTGACTTGAAAAGCTGAACAATGAGCAAATGGGGAAAACTGAGAACAACTTGATTTAAGCCCAGAATCCTTAAAACACTCAGGAAATGGCAGCACCATTTCTGAGGTATCTCAGAAACCAGGGGTAAAGGAGATGTGACTCCCATCCTAGGGAGGATGAGGTGAAAGCTGTTTACGAAGCAGTTAATTAAATCCATAGATTCCCTCCAGCATTCCAGGACTGCCTCTCCCCCACCGCAGTGTGAGGTGGGAGATCTGTCCTCAGGGGAAGGCAAAGAGAGGTTCTCTGATCTGGGAGACACCAGGTACAGTTAGGGGTGAGGAGACTCTCCTGAAGGGGGAAGATGACGTGAATGTTTACACACTGAGGAATAAGGCAGTTAAAGCCTCTACCTGTGCTAGGCTGGTTAACCAGGCTCTTGCCTCCCAGCAGGATGCTGGACTATCTATCGTGTGTGTGTGTGTGTGTGTGTGTGTGTGTGTGAGCACCAAGGCCACAAAACTGGGTCAAGACAGAATTTTTTTGTAAACTATATTGCAGAGATATGGAAGAAAGTATATTCGTAAGAGAAGAATGGGATAATATGAAAAAGCTGCATTGAGAGGATTTTTAAAAAGATAGTGGAAATTAAGACTTTTCAAAAATGCAAATTCGAGATAAAACTGGAAATCTCCCAGAGCAAAAAGACAAAAAGATGACAAATAAAACACGGAATTGGAGATCCAAGGCAGAAGAGAGGTGAGGGGAACCTCATGAGACAATGAAGAGAGACCCCAGAATGACAGGTGTGCACCTGCACAGGGGTAACCGGCCCAGGGAGCTTTTGTGAAGATGAAGTTGATAGGATGTTTGATGGAAAGGAACATTTTGGGAAGGGATCTGGACAATTAGCAGAGAGTTTGGGATTGAATTAGTCATAGCCACACAGAAAAGGAGGCAATTTTTTTTTTTTTAAAGAAGAAGGGCACCTGGGTGGCTCCGTCGGTTAATGTCCGACTTCAGCTCAGGTTGTGATCTCGCAGTTTGTGGGCTCCAGCCCCACATTAGGCTCTGTGCTGACAGTTCAGAGCCTGGGGCCTGCTTTGGATTCTGTGCCTCCCTCTCACTCTGCCCCTCCCCCACTCATGCTCTGCCTGTCTCTGTCTCAAAAATAAACATTAAAAAATTAAAAAAAAAAAAAAAAGAAGATGTTAATATTGTAGAGGAAGATTTTTCCTATACCTTTTTAGATTCTTTTGGCTGGTCAAAGAATTACATTGGCATGAGATTAACCGGAGAAAATCAAATGTAATTACACATATACGGTGAATCCATATAAACACTAGAGATTCCAAAGACAGGCAAAATGAGGTATATGTCATCCTGAACTAAGGAGAGGGGGCAGGAGTCTGGGATGAAAGAGTAAAATTTTGATAAGCAAATGTTTGCAGGGCCACTCATAAACACTGGAACATAAAGAGGATTTTTAACAAACAGACTTTGCTAAGTTCCTTCCTTGTCTACTACACCTATTTTATATTATACTGTAGATATCTATGGTGATACTTCCCTTTCTGTAGCAGGTCCTCTGTCTAAATTCTTCTAGACAGGGGAAAGGTCAAGGTTCTTCCTGAGCCTTCTGTTTCTTCAAAATACTGAGGCTAAAAGAATCTGCATACCAAGGAGACACATTTGACGGTGGCAAATTTTGCTCCTCTACATTAATTTGGGGAAGAACTCATAGCTATAATGGTTCAGGATCTGCTCTGAACAGCAGAAGTCCCACTGGCGTAAATACTGAAACTGATGTGAAATACAACTAACTGACCTGGAGACAGGGGAGAAGAAAGGAAGTGTAAATGTGTGGGCTGGGGCTAAGGGAGGATTAGACCTAATTCTCATCTTTCATAGAAGAAGAATAACTAATGCCTTAGTCTGGAAATGAAGCAATGGTAATACAATCTTGCTGATTGGAGATATAGAGGCAAATACGAAAGAACCAACTAAGAAACAACTAAAAAAACATAGCTGACACCAAAGGAGGAATAATTGGGGAGGGGGGAAGCATGGGGAAAGTGGTCTAAGACTATTTTCTGTGTAACTTGGTGACTTGACTTTTCAAAATGAATAATACATACACTTGACAAAAAGGAAAACAATGAAATATGGGGATCTATTTGCAAGAGCAAAAAATGTTTACTCTAAACTGAAGCAACTTATTAATATAAAGTTTAGAATTTTTTAAGTAAAGAAAGAATCCACTGGCTAACACCAATGTGAGTCAAATTTCTCAGCTTAAGCAGGTGGAATTATTCAATTTCTGTAAGCAATTCATGACACATTTTTGAAAGAATGGTAATACTGACATGAACTATCTGTAGGAAATGCAAGTTGTGCACACAGAAAGCATACTTTCTACCAGTGCTTTTTTTTAAATTTTTTTTTAATGTTTATTTATTTTTGAGACAGAGAGAGACAGAGCATGAATGGGGGAGGGGCAGAGAGAGAGGGAGACACAGAATCTGAAATGGGCTCCGGGCTCTGAGCTGTCAGCACAGAGCCCGACGCGGGGCTCGAACTCACGGACCGTGAGATCATGACCTAAGCCAAAGTCGGCCGCTCAACCGACTGAGCCACCCAGGCGCCCCTCTACCAGTGCTTTTTACGGAACTAAAAGACATCTTTTAAAGGCCAATTTTCATATTTCAGTATATACATAAAATATGATAGCTTTTAGAAGGTTTCAACCTTGGGGGCACCTGGGTGGCTTAGTCACTTGAGCATCCTACTTCGGCTCAGGTCATGATCTCACGGTTTGTGAGTTCGAGCCCCACATCATCTCGCTGCTGTCAGCACAGAGCCTGCTTTGGATCCTCTGTCCCCCTCTCTCTGCCCCTCTTCCACTTGTGCTCTCCCAAAAATAGAAAATAAATTTAATAAATAAAGAAGTTTCCAACCTTGAAAGAAAACTTCTCCCAGTCGAGGTAAAAACTGATTTCAGGCTTTCAGAGTTAGAAGGGCCAGACCATTTGAACCATGAGTCTCCCAGTCAGGACTTGGGAATCTTATGTCTTTGACCAAATTTTCTTTGAAGAACCTCAGAGCAAGCATGGTATACCAGTCATGCTCCAGAGCAGATGAAACTAAAGCTTTTCTTTTTTCCCTTTGGATACAGGTATTCTCAAGACTTACATGTTGTTTTTTTTTGTTTGTTTGTTTTTAATTTTTTTAACATTTATTTATTTTTGAGACAGGGAGAGACAGAGCATGAACAGGGGAGGGTCAGAGAGAGGGAGACACAGAATCTGAAACAGGCTCCAGGCTCTGAGCTGTCAGCACAGAGCCCGACGTGGGGCTCGAACTCACGGACTGCAAGATCATGACCTGAGCCGAAGTCGGCCGCTTAACCGACTGAGCCACCCAGGCACCCCAAGACTTACTTACATGTTAAACTGGGTTTTGGATTGATGGTCTCCCCTCCTCACGCCCTACATTCATTGCCTTTAGTTCAGAGATGTCCAGTCTACCCCCACCAGCCATATTGTTACCACCTGTCTTTTCTGATCACAGCCGTCACTCTCTGAATGGCCTCTTCCTTTCCCGTCCCCATGCTGCTCCCCACCCCCACACCCTGCGGACACACACCTGGCATCTGGGACTATTTCTCAGACAAGTTGCTCATGGAACAAGATTGAGAAACTCTTTAAGATGATCTCCTTCCTTCTCCCTTAAACCTGAGACTTCCTCCAGAACTGTAAGAATACAGTGCCAGTTCTGGGCTTTGTCTGCCTCCTCATATCCAGACCTGATAACTTTCTAATTCCTTAAGACTTAAAGCTCCCTCCACAAATTCGTA
Organism: Puma concolor; assembly: GCF_028749965.1. Lineage (NCBI taxonomy): Eukaryota > Metazoa > Chordata > Mammalia > Carnivora > Felidae > Puma > Puma concolor. The sequence continues at coordinate 21,505,740 of NC_141671.1, forward strand.
AGGGCTACTTGAAAGTCTCTGAACATCAGCATTCCATGTATGAGCCCAAGGGACAAGTGCTCTTGTGTTTTCAGGGAGGTTTCATCATTTGGGAAGAAGATCTATGTTCCCTGCATGCCTATGTAAGTGATACTTTCTTAAGGAATACCCAAGAGATACAGGGGGAAAAAATAACCAAAGAACTCCATTTCTTTACAATAGAAAATGTTTGAAGAAAGGATGGCCACAGCGTGGGGAAAGCGACCATGCCTGTTTCTTGAGGAGTTTGCACTTTGGAAATGAGACTAGAGATAACATGGCAGGCAGAGGGGAGAGATAGAGGTTGCTCTCAGTCCAAACACACTGGAGTCCTGGAAATGCATTCCTTCCTGGCTGTGGGAGTGAAAATGAGGGTAAGATGGCTGTCCTCTGAGTCAGCACACAGGGGCTTGGCTGGCTTCCGCTGTGTTCTGGAGTGGATTAATTGTGGACTCTGCTAAACCAAGGCAGCTCCAAGCATTCGAGGGGGGTAGGGTGAGGTAGAATCCCCTACTTGACTGCACTGACCAGCTTGGAGGTTTCTTAGCAATGCTGAGTTCAATGTGTTCCTAAAGGCAACCCAAAGCTTTTCCTTCCCCAAGTGATCAAGGCACACACTGAGCAACATGTCACACATGATAAGAACACAGAAACGGTTTTATCCAGGAACTGAATACTAACTGAACAACAACATTCTCCATCCTAGAATCCTGCTGGGCCGAACTGGGTCATCTGCAAATTTTGAAGTATCCCACCAATGGGATACTTGCTCACCTCCTCAAGCCCGATCTAGGCACTGATTCCACAGCCACCTCTCCAGGTGTCTGCCAGCTCAGGACAGGAACACCTTCGGAGTGCAGAGAAGTACATTCCTCCCCGCATAAATGGGTGCAGAGCGGATAACACAGTGTAGGATGGCGGAAGTGCTGACAGTTGTTTTTTGCATTGCTCATCCATCAAAAACTCTCTTGAAACCTCACACTCAGTTCCTACCTTTCCTCTTCTTCCTGCCCCAAATGACTAACGATAGGAAGTGAGGCAAAACTTTTAGTGTCGGAATAAATGGGATTTTATTTTTAATGGAATATAAAATGGTTATAATCCCTGTAAACTTTTAAAGTCATCCCATCAGGAGGAAATGGTAAATTATATTACCCTCACTTTAAAATAATAAGTCAAATAATTCTCAACCCTAATAGCTACCTGTCTTAGTCTGTTTAGACTGCTCTAACAGAATACCATAGACAGGGTGTGGCTTATAGGCAATAGACATTTCTCACTGTTCTGGAGGCTGGGAAGTCCAAGATCTAGGTGCCTGCAGATTCAATGTCTGTCCATGGACCGCCATGTTCTCACTGTGTCGTCACATGGTGGAAGGGGGCAGGAAGCTCTCTTTTGTAAGGGCACTAATCCCACACATGAGGGCTCTGTGACCTAATCACCTCCCAAAGCCTCCACCTTGTAATATCATCACAATGGGAGTTTGATATTGACATATGAATTTGGGGGACACAAACATTCAGTCTATGGAACGTTCTTAGAAGACTCTTACAAGGATTGATTAATTAACTGAGATACTATTAGTTTCTTCCTCTCGGTAGTCCAAAAGAACAGAAACATTTCCTTCAGCAAACCACTGGCATAGGTTTCTATGAAGACTGAATAAGAAGGGACCACTATCCTAACATGGTACTGATATTTGGGATAATCATTTTGTGATAATCTTTTATTGTTTTGCCATAGTGAAAAAAATAATAGAGTTGTGCATGATTTTAGACTTCATACCACTGTACTGCCTGTGTGATAATCCATCTGTGTGTATTCTTGTACTTCTTTCTTCATTTTTTTTTTTTTAAGTTTATTTATTTTGAGAGAGAGCACAGAGAGAGGCAGAGAAAGAGGGAAAGAGAGAGAATCCCAAGCCGGCTCTGTGCTGTCAATGCAGGCCCGACACGGGGCTCGATCTCACAAACCATGAGATCATGACCTGAGCCAAAACCAAGACTCAGACGCCTAACCAACAGAGCCACCCAGGAACCCCATCTCTTCGTTCACTTTCATGAGCGTCATATTGCATCATATGTGTAAGCCACTTTCCCCATCTATTGCAGGAAGACATGAAGCTGCTTCTAGTTTAGGGTCACTACAAGCAATGGGTCAGGAACATTCTTATATATGGCTCCAGGAGCACAAGTTTCTCTAGGGCAATGCTCTTTGGTAGAACTTTCTGCAATGATGGAAATGTTCTACATCTGTGTTGGCCAATTCAGTGGCCACCAGCTACATGTGGCTATTGGACACTGAAGTATGACCAGTGCCACTGAAGAACTTAATTTTTATTTATTTCATTTTACTTAATTTAAACTTAAATAGTCACCTGCAGCCTAGAGGCAACTATTGGACGGCACAAGTCTAAGAGATATACACAATAGTGGCATTTCATAGTGGTTCAGACCCTTAGCATGTCTGCACATCATTTCCAGAGCTTCCTTGTGGGGAAATAGGTTCAAGAATTCCTTATACTTTTATAAAAAGTTTAGACATTAAGTAGGAAAAAAAGCTTAGGGCGGAGAGCCGCCACCACAGGGCAAAAGCGCCCAAGGTTAGCTAGCGAGACATTATAATGGGATCACAAGTAACTTGTTATATCACCTGCAGGAAATTACTTTCCATCTGGCACCAATATACTATTGTCCTTTGATCACAAACTCCACCTGCCCCCCAGACCCTTTGCTTCTTACACACAAGTTAATGATTACTATCTGATTGTTTTCTTCACGTTCACCACATGTGTAAGATACTGAGAGCTCAATAAATACAGAGACGAAACCCTCTGTTTGGGCCTCTTGGTCTCCTCCCGGACATTAGTCTCCCTCGTATTCAATTCTGCGTCTGCTCTCTTGGACAAGAGAGAACTCCAGACTCATAGTCTGCAACACTTCCTAACTGGTTTCCGTGCCATGACCTCTCTGCTTCCCAATCTATTCTGTGCCACGCTGCACTGAAACACCACTTCTGTTAGCTGGTTGCTCCAGCACTGTCACGGTCTGCCTGTGGGATGGGTGCAGGGTATACAACCCTCTGGTACTCAGGTCCATTGTTTCTGGAGTTCCTGAGACTTCAGTGAGGTGATGCATATGATGTCTTTGAGCAGCATACACAGTAAGTGCTCACTAAGTGGTCGCCAACATTACTCTAATGGCTTTACTGATTAAGTCAACATTTCTCCACTCAGAGAAGGCCTTTTCCAACATGGTTCCATCTTACTTCATGTGCCCTCGCTAGGCATACACTGTTGACTGCCTACCCAATGCCATTTCCTCTTTCCCCTTGAGAGAACCCCAAGTGCATCCCAGTAATACATCTTCCTCTGGGTGGTGGCCGTGTGCTTCAGGGGAAGTGGCCCATCCCTAATCCCAAGGGGAGAACCACAATTAGTCCTAGCCATCCTGGACCAGTCATTTGCAGTGCAATGCAATTTGCATGAAAATCTGCAAGGAGACCTCTGATAGATGTATTCTTAGCTGATAAAAAGAATAACGGGGAGGGGTGTCCTTTTTTTCTACCTCTGGATATTGTCATGAGAATGCGATTGCTCTGGTGATGGCAGGATAGAGTACCATAAAGAACCGGGTCCTGGATGAAGACCTTGGACTGCCAAGTTATCCAGCCAGGATGCGCCTGTCTCTAAACATGGGGGTAAGATAATGCACTAGCCCTGTTCAGGGCTTCTTTTCAGCAGGTACACACCTGTTGTCATATTCGTTGTCAGCATATTGAAATACGTCTGTGCTGCTTTGTTAATAGCATTGTCCCGAGCCTCCTGAGTGTCTCAGTACCACCCCAGCCCCTCATTCCTCCCCTAGGATTTGCTAGGCTTTCCCTTATCCCCGCACAATGGGTAAATACTGGCCATAGCAGATGCCTCCAGGACCCTACTCCATCACCACAGCCAGGGGCCATTCTCGTTATAGTATTAAAATCCATGCTGAAACTGGTATAACGTTAAAAAATCAATTTTGTCTTTACTGTTTACGCCACATGGGGCAAGGATTACTGTTACTTGCAACCCAAAGCATGCTAATGGACTCTTTGCTGCCAATCAGAGCAAGCCTTTCTAGGATGGCTCTTTGCCACGTAGCTCAGCTTTTCACCTTCCTACCCCCAAACTAACCCATCCCTTGATCTATTTCCAAGCCATACCCAACCACTCCAATCCGTACAGTTCCTCACTCCATATGCCTCCTCACTCCATATGCCTATAGCATATTGCCTAAAGCACACAATGTGGCTCTTAAAAAGGCTTGCATTATTTCCCAATTGTTCCGTGTAGGAGTACACATGCACGTGTGTGTTTTATTCCATAAGGAAACAGTAACATTAAGGGCAGGAGCTGAAGTATAACCCTTGTCTATCCCCCAGTAGCATAACATCTGTAAGCTTACAATGATATTTAAATTAGAAAAAGAAAGACTCCATGAATAATATGGCTACTGTTGATTTTCATTGGCTATTTATTCACAGGGGGCTTGTTTTTATTTTGTATTTTTGGTGGGGGAATGGGTATTTGGAAAATAAATCTAAGGTATACAAGTCAAAATGGACTCTGAGCTCTCAAACCTCCCTTGTGACCTCAGTGCACATTTCATGTGGTCAAAGCCTCTCTAAGAATGCAATATGAAAGATCTATAAACCAGAGCCCAAGGAAGCCTCCGGATAGCGTTTCATTCTGTTGTTCTACTTAAACAAAACAAAACAAAACCAAACACCACAAAACCCAGAGCAGACTTGCAGGCGGCTAAGAGGCTTGTCAGGGATCTGGGGAACCAACCTTGGAGCAGCCTGGCTGTTCCCCTGGGTCGGCAGTCAAACCGTTGCAACTTTGCCCTCAGAACTAGAGCAGAGTGCTGGCAATCACATCTACAGCTTTCTGCTTTCCCCTGGACTTCTTGGAACTGTGACCGAGAGCATCTAAAATCCCTTCAAGAACGGGCACCTGGGTGGCTCAGTCGGTTAAGCATCCGACTTCAGGTTGTGATCTCCCAGTGTGAGGGTTTGAGACCCACATCAGTCTCTCTGCTGTCAGCTTGGACCCTGCTTGGGATCCTCTGTCCCCTTCTCTCTGCCCCTCCCCCACTTGTGTGCTCTCTAACAATAAACATTAAAAAAAAGATTAAAGTGGGGAGTGGGGGAGAGGGGAAAATGGGTGATGATCATTGAGGGCACTTGTTGGGATGAGCACTGGGTGTTGTATGTAAGCCAATTTGACCATAAATTATATTTATTTAATTTATATTTATTTATATAAAAATATAAAAAATAAACCATACTCTAACCTAGGGGGAAAAAAAGATTAAAATAAAATCCCTTCAAGAACAGGCCATGAGAAAGTGGACCTCGTTTCCACATCCAGGGCATAGATTCTGTGAGAGCCCTCCCCTAAGCTGGGGACAACAACCACGGCCAGGAGGAGCCCTGAGGCTCCTTCAAGTGCCTGGATCTCTGAACCTTCCTCACCAGCTTCAAGTAGATGACCTGATTGATGGAGGGGAGCAGGAACACCAAGAGTGGCTGGAGAGGCCAGACTGCCAAAGCCAAGACTGCCTGATCCTCACCCACCCCCACCCACTTAGGGGGCAAGCCAAGCTGTGTGGGGCTGGCCTCTGTCTGCAGTCTGAATGTCCATAAGCACTGGCTGGGAGACCAGATGGATCCCGCACCACCAGTTCACAGGCACCGGGAATCGCCCTCCTCACTGGCTCTTGTCTGCAAACACGTGGGTTTCCACTGTGCATGGGCGGTGCCTGGGCTGCCTCCATGTGACCGTGGCACACGCCTGGGCAGTGCCCACGCCCGTCCTCCGACGGCAGTATCCAAAGCACCCCTAGTTCATCTGATTCTCCACTCTGCACCCCCCCCCCCCAATCTCAAAACACATGGTTGTGGAAAACAGACTCCTGCACTCACTGGGCTGCTGATACCGGCTGGCACGTCACCCATCATGAGGGCCCAGGGGAGGTGGCTGGACCAGAGAGAGTCCACCAGGGCTGGGCCAGGACTCCCTTGGGCCTGAAGATTAGAAGCTGCTGAAATCTCAAACCCGAAATACAGCCATTCAGAGATCTTTTCTGCACTTGCCTTCTTGTTGGGGCTTGTTCTTTCTTTGTTACAAAAATGTTCTCCCTTTGTTAAGATGGTTGAAGGATTTTTTTCCCTTTTTTCTCCAGGACTGCCTTGTCTGCAGCAAGCTGGTCTAGTCAGAGAGCTAGATTTCCACCTTTGTGACACCTTTAGGAACTTGGATTCACTCTGAAGAGCTGTCCCCAGAGAATCCGATCTTCATTGCCCACCCCCTGACTCCAGAGGCAGGAGCATTTAAGCCCACAGTGGCCTATCCCAGGGACTCAGATCCACTCCCCAAGGTCTAAAGGATCTCTGAGAGCTGCTGGGATGGTGAATCCAGCTAATGCTCAGGACTGCTCACTGCCTTTTTGGTGAGGACACTTTCTGCCCTGGCAGGCACAGGCTAAAAGCAGCGAACATAATGTGTACTCATTCGTAAACTGGAGAAGAAGCAGTGAAACTAGTTCAGGGTAGAAGGTGAAATCTTAACCAAAAGTGAGCTTTCCAACAAAAGGGAGAGCTACTGGCTTTCTTCCCTTCCACTGAGCTGAGCAATTACATGTGCCAGAAAATAGCCATGACCTAAAACAAACAGCCAAAAAGCAAAACCAAAAGACAGCCAAAAGAACCCAACCCATGTCTCTACCGGAGAATCCTAATTAAAACCTGGCCTGCCTGCCCAGAGGAACTCTGGGGTCCCGAGGTGGAGTGACATCCATTGCTCAGTGATTCACAGCCTCAGCCCCACAGCCCACCCTATGGGATGAGCACGCACTCCTTCACCTAACTGGGAAGGCCAGCTTCTCCGAGTCAGGTGCTAGGTGTGGGTGCAAGCTCCCTGAAACAGCTCCACCTTGACCCGGGAGCAGCACACTGAGATCCCATGCCCCACATAGGGAGAGGTTTCCCAACAGGATGAGCAGGTCCTGAGAGCTAATCGACTCCTCCCACTGTTTTAAGTGAGGGCAGGGCCGGCCCCAGGTAAAACTGTGAAGTCAGTAAGTTTGACTTTTGGACTTCTCCACCCTCCCTGTTCTGCAAACTCCTCACTTCCCACCACACCCCTTTGGGCATCCCACTGCCCTCTACCTCATTCAGGTCTGCTCAACAGAAATTAGCCTTTTACAATTTGGGGTGAATATGTCTCGAAATAAAATGCCTCATCTGCTCTTAAAAACTTATTTCCAGGGGCGCCTGGGTGGCTCAGTCGGTTAAGTGTTCGATTTCAGCTCAGGTCATGATCTCGCGGTTCGTGGGTTCGAGCCCCACGTTGGGCTCTGAGCTGGCAGCTCGGAGCCTGGAGTCTGCTTCGGATTCTGTGTCTCCCTCTCTATCTGCCCCTCCCCTGCTCATGCTCTGTCTCTCTCTGTCTCAAAAATAAGACATTAAAAAAAATTTTTTTTTTTAAATTTATTCCCAGAAGACGGTTGGTTGGTCAGTGATCCCCCCATATGTCAAGGGCTGTGCCATGGACTCCATGACCCCTTGCTCTGGAGTTCTTGGTTTTGAAGTTCCAAATTATCCTGTTTATAAAATAAAACATTCATTTTGGAAGAGGGTGACAGAGCAGTAATGTGGCGCTGCAAGTAAACTTGCATTCGAATTTCCTAGAATTCTGAGGGGAAACCGGCATTGATTATTTCCTACTTGTCAAGCATTGAACTTTCACTGACATTTGATTTCCATACCATCCTCATTTCAAATGAAGGAACAAGTTCAGAAAGTTCAGTTTGCCCATGTTGATCCCGCTAGTGAACACTGGAGGTGGAATTAGAACCAGTTAGAATTTGTCTGACTTGTAAGTCCTGTACTTAGGGATGGAAGAGACCTTAGCAACCTCCTGGTCTAGCCTCCTCATTCTGGAGCTGAGGAGAAAAGGGCTTATGTCAAATGGCTTCCCCAAGCTCACTGATCCTCTGCCCAACAGCTCAGGAAATTCAGCCAGGCAACAAGTGTATGTATATATATATCTGCCCATAGGTTTTTGCTATAATAACTTCTCCCTTCCTCCGAATGGCTTTGCTCTTTTTATTGACAGTATTGCAATATGCTGCTTACTGAAACCATTTAAAAATTCTTCGTAGATGGGGTATAAATAAAATAAGAAGGAATATCAGATCCTGGACGAGAGTTCAGTTTCTTAATTTAAACGTGGGACCTTTTCAGTTACAGCGTGTGGCCATCTACCAACACCTGCATAAGTGTTGACAATACTATACATGAAGTGGCTATCCTACACACACTGTGGCAGTCTTTTAGAACTTCATGTATGCTCCCCTAGTATAGTTCACATTTTCTAGGAAAAATCCTTACCCTCTATCCTTCATTTTAAATGGAATGGCACCTTTTAGAAACCAAAGGAGAAAAGTGACCAATACTTATTATTTTTTTTAATAAACATTTATTTTGAACTATGTGACTTACTACATTAATCCTCACTGCAGTATAATGGATACCATTATCTTACAATTTTCAAGCAAATATCCTGCCACACTGTCCTCACCAGCAACAGACTTTAAAACACAATTATGATGGAGGCATCTGGGTGGCTCAGTCAGTTAAGCATCTGACTTTGGCTCAGGTCATGATCTCATGGTTGGTGAGTTTGAGTCCTGCATCAGGCTCTGCGTTGACAGTGCAGAGCCTGCTTTGGATCCTGTCTCCCTCTCTGCCCCTCTCCAGCTCTCACACACACTGTCTCTCAGAAATAAACTTTAAAAAAAGTTAAAAAACAAAAACAAAAACAATTATGATGGTCCAGAAGGGAACCTCAGATTAAACATGGGCATGACTGCCTGGAATATCAATATTACTTGGTGGTCATTTAAAACTTTCCAAAAAAGTTTTTAGCAGGAATTTATTATTAACTAGAAAACAAAATTCACATGGATTTTTTTTTTTTAAGCTAAAACAAGAGATTTGAAAGAAATGTCATGCCTGGAAATAGAGTGGAATGCAGTGTGGGGCCATGCTTTTCTGTCCCAGCGAGTACCTTCAGTAGAAAAGTTTGAGGAGTAAACTAACAAGCTAACAAAATACTGTTAGAAAAAACAAGTATTGGGGCACCTGGGTGGCTCAGTCAGTTAAGCGTCCAACTCTTGATTTCGGCTCAGGTCATGATCTCATGGTTTGTGGGATCGAGCCCCGCATCAGGCTCTGCGCCTGCAGAGTACAGAGCCTGCTTGGGATTCTGTCTCTCTCCCTCTCTCTCTGCTTATCTCCAGCACGTGCACACACACACTCTCTCAAAAATAAACGTTAGGGGCACCTGGGTGGCGCAGTCGGTTAAGCGTCCGACTTCAGCCAGGTCACGATCTCGCGGTCCGTGAGTTCGAGCCCCGCATCAGGCTCTGGGCTGATGGCTCAGAGCCTGGAGCCTGTTTCCGATTCTGTGTCTCCCTCTCTCTCTGCCCCTCCCCCGTTCATGCTCTGTCTCTCTCTGTCCCAAAAATAAATAAACGTTGAAAAATAAATAAATAAAATAAACGTTAAAAAAAAAAAGAAAGAAACAAGTATTTAATGCCTCCTTATACTAATTTATTCTTAAGAAGCCCCATTTTTCTCTCTTGTATATATTATCTATTATCTATATTTAAGCCAAATGGAATGGCAATTTTACCTTCAGAAGTAATAAATATTCCTGAATATGAAATTTTAAAAACATATTCATATACAAAATTTAGAATTTCTACCCCACAAAAAATAGGTGCAATTAATTTTAATATATTTTCTTTATACTTATATGTTTAATATATTTATTAAATTATTAAAATATATTTAATATATTTTCCAATATAATGTAGTGCCCCTACCCCTTATCTAGGGGAATATGTTCCAAGACCCCTAGTGGATGCCTGAAGCCACAGATACTACCAAACCCCGTATATGTAATTTTTTCCTGCACATACATACATAGGATAGTTTAATTTATAAATTAGACACAGTAAGATTGACAAAAACTAATAATGTAGAATAATGATAACGTACTGTAACATAAGTTATGTGAATGTGGTCTCTCTCAAAATATCTTACTGTACTGTACTCACCCTTCTTGGGATATTTGATGATAAAGTGAAAGAAGAAGAAATTGAGGCCTAGAAAGAGAAAGTGAGTCTCAGCAAGTTAACAGCATGTCAGAGTCCCAATCTAAGGCTCTTCAAACGTCTGTTTCTGTGTGACTGTTACTCTTTTCTTGAAGTATGTGTGCTGTTTTCAAGTAAAACAGCTCCTGATTAAATGAGCTACAACTTCTGGAAAAATGTTATTGAGTTATTTCTCCAGGAGTTCTTTAAGAGGATTAGTTCAAAGATCTGCCACCAAACATGCATCTGCCAACAGGATCCATTCATTTAATCCTTTTCTAAGGGGAACGTAGAGATGAACTTGACCAGTGTAGCAGAGTCTAAAAGTTCTGGCGATCAGCAGCCTAAATGGCCATTGATACAGCTTGTAGGACATGTTGATAATCAGAACTCAAGAGCACACCTCCCTCTAGAGGAGCAAACATTATTACAAGGACAATGAACACAAAATTAAAATGGCACACAGTAAGAAAAAGTTGCCTTGAGATTATGATTCATATAAAAAGCAAATCTGCCTTGTATGGTAACTGGCACCTTAAACCCATTTATTGTACCTTGAATAAACAAACTCTTTTAAGAGATGTAATTCTAGCCTGGTCCCTTGGTCTTTTTAAAATCACTGATGTGCTACACTTTTTAAAAATAATGGAATTGTAAAGAAGAAAATTTAGGACTACCTGGTCTGACTCCCTCAATCCACAGATGAAAAATCTCCCCCCAGAGGAAAGTGGCTTACCCACTCCTCCAGCCAAGAGAGAGAGATTGGGCTAGTGGCTCCTTTAGCCCCTCAAGCAAAGTTTGACAGTGTTTACATGCTGGGGGGGCAGGAGACAAGCTCCCAACATTACTGCCAATGTTGGTACCATTTAATGAAAAACCAGGTTAGGCAAGACCAAATATGTAGTCAACAATCATGCCAATCTCCTGGGGATGGGGTATTCTTTTATGCCCTGTTGAGGGAACTGATCAGGATGGTGCCTCACTGTGGTAGTTTCTGAGCTTCTCAAGTGAGCAGAGGTCTTGTTTAAACTCAGAACCATCCTCTATTTATTTATTTAATTAATTTATTTAGGTTCCATGCCCAACAGGGCTTGAACCCATGACCCTGTGATCAAGACCTGCAGGGCGCAGCTGGGTGGCTCAGTTGGTTGAGCATCCGACTTTCGGCTCAGGTCATGATCTTGCAGTTTGTGGGTTTGAGCCCCGCATCAGGCTCTACGCTGACAGCTCAGAGCCTGGAGCCTGCTTCAGATTGTGTGTGTGTCTCTCTCTCTGCCCCTCCCCTGCTCATGCTCTGTCTCTCTCTGTCTCAAAAATAAACATTTTTTTAAAAATTAAAAAAAAAAAAAAAAAAAAAAAAAAAAAGACCTGAGCTGAGATCAAGAACTAGATGTTTAAGAGGAGGGGCCCAGATGGTGGAGCAGCATGGAAGTTTTCTGTTTCTCTCATCCCTAAAATGTAGCTAGATCAACACCAAACCATCTTGCACACCTAGAAAACTGATCTGAGGATTAACACAACAATCTGCACAACCTGAACCACAGAACTTGGCAGATAGGTGGCGCAGAGAGGTGAACTGGGGGAGAGAGAAGCATGGAGGTTAGGGAGCTATTTTTGCTTGCAGAGAAAGACAGACACAGAGGGGAGAGTACAGAAAAAGCACTGCCCCCCAAAGCAGCTGGAGAGAGAGAGAAAGAATGGAAACACCCATAAGGGACTGAACAAGAAAAGGAGAAAGGAGAGGGTTTAAATACCATTAGGACTCTATAAACAGGGCAGCACAGAGTCTGAAACTCTGCAGCTCAATACCTGGCGGAGTCCTAGTGGGAAGGGTGAATCCCCAGGAGCAGATAGTGAGGTCTGAGGGGTCCTCAGGCCACACAGGGAGAGGCAATTCCCCTGCTGAGAGGACATTTAGTAGAGGCTGTGCAGCCATCCCATAGGCAAAGGTTCCAGTGGGCCCTGGAAAAGTGCCATGTTTGCTGGTGTTGGTACAAGGACGTTAAGGGGGAAGATTGATGCCAGATGTGTGTTGTGATTTACCATAATCCCTGAAATGCTGCTGCTACAAGATCCCTCGAACTTCTTCTGGGGTGGGCTGGCACCCAGCCACAGTCTCTGGGCATCTGTAGCAGCACAGTTGCACGCACATTCCTCAGGGCGGGCCGGCACCCGGCCGTTGCTCAACGAGACCCTCCCCCAGAGGGTCAGAGTAGGCAAAGCTGCAGGGCCCTCAGAAGTGAAGGGTTTAGAAACACAGACCCATCTGAGATAATACTCAAGAGGGAGGTGCCACCTGGCAGGCTGATAAGTTGGTCACAGACAATGTAGAAGTGGGAAGTGGATGGAAGCTAGAGACAAAGGAGAGGTACTTGATTGCCGGTCGGGGAGAGCACAGAGTTCTGATACTAGAGACTAGGTAGCCAGGTGATGACATTTTCACCCCTCTTGCGCATGCACCTACAAGCGTACATGCGTCACAGCAATTCAACCCAGTAAACTAAGCAGCAACATCTAGCAGAGAATGGAGCCGTTACATCAAGCTCTGTCCAGCTGTGCCAACCGTGCTCTAGAGGAACACAAGTCTCTCCGCCTGCTTAGTTTATGAACTATAAAGTACTTCATAGTTTGACTTCTAGGGGAAACTGGATGTAATTTCAATTGTATTTCATTCTGTTCACTGGTCCATCTATTCAATTTTTTGTCTTTTTCTTTTCGTTTCTTATTTGTGAATAAAGAGAAACTTATTTTTATTTTCCATTTTTTTTAAACGTTTATTTACTTTTGAGAGAGAGAGACAGACAGAGCACGAGTGGGGGAGGGGCAGAGAAAGAGGGAGACACAGAATCCAAAACAGGCTCCAGGCTCCGAGCTGTCAGCACAGAGCCCGACATGGGGCTCGAACTCACAAACCGTGAGATCGTGACCTGAGCCGAAGCCAGACACTCAACCAACTAAGCCACCCAGGTGCCCCTATTTTCCGTTTTATAAAAAGATTTTTATTTAATTTTTTATACTAAATTTATTTGTTTGTAAAATTTTTAATTCTATTTTGCTTTCATCATTTCATTTTATTCTATTTTATTGTATTTTTTTTTAATTTCAAACGTTTTCCTACTTTTTCTTTTCTTTCCCTTTTTTCTCTATTCTACCAAGTTTCTTTCAACAAGCAGACCAAAACACACAGGCGGTAGCATCCTTTGCTTGATTGTTTTGTGTAGTTTTTAATTTTTATTTTATTTTATTAATTCTTTTTCTTCCTCCAAAATGATAAAACAAAGGAATTCACCCCAAAAGAAAGAACAGGAAGAAATGATAACCAGGGACTAAATCAACACAGATACAAGCAAGATGTCTGAACAAGAATTTAGAATCACGATATTAAGAATACTAGCTGGGTTGAAAAAAGTATAGAATCCCTTCCTGCAGAGATAAAAGAAGTAAAATCGAGTCAGGATGAAATTAAAAATGCTATAACTGAGATGCAATCTTGAATGGCTGCCATGGCTGCAAGGATGGATGAAGCAGAGCAGTGAATCAGCAATATAGAGGACAAACTTAAGATGAAGAGAGAGAAAAGGGGGTAGAAGGTTTATGTAAGCAAACCAGAGCAGAAAACTTTCCTAATCTGGGGAAAGACACACACATCAAAATCCAGGAAGCACAGAGAACTCCCATTAGATTCAACAAAAACTGACCACTGACAAGGCATATCATAGTCAAATTCACAAAATACACAGACAAGTAAAGAATCATGAAAGCAGCAAGGAGAAAAAAAAGTCCGTAACGTACAAGGGAAGACAGATCAGGTTTGCAGCAGACCTAACCACAGAAACTTGGCAGGCCAGAAAGGAGTGGCAGGATATATTCAATGTGCTGAATCAGAAAGATTTGCAGCCAAGAGTTCTTTACCCAGCAAGGCTGTCATTCAAAATAGAAGAAGAGATAAAGAGTTTCCCAAACAAAAACTAAAGGACTTCGTGACCACTAAACTAGCCCTGCAAAAAATTTTAAGGGGGACTCTCTGAGGGGAGAAAAGACAAAACAAAACAAAAAAGACCAAAAGCAATAAAGACTAGAAAGGACCAGAGAACACGACCAGAAACTCCAACACTACAGGCAACACAATGGCAGTAAATTCATCATCTTTCAGTATTCACTCTAAATGTCAATGGACTAAACATTCCAATCAAAAGACAAAGGGTAAAGGAATGAATAAGAAACAAGATCCATCTATATGCTGTTTATAAGAGACCCATTTTAGACCTAAAGACACCTTCAGATTGAAAGTAAGGGTATGGAGAACCATCTATCATGCTACTGGCCGAAAGAAAGCTGGAGTAGCCATACTTATATCACACAATCTAGATTTTAAAATAAAGACTATAACAAGAGCTGAAGAAGGGCATTATATCATAATTAAGGGGTCTATCCAGCAAGAAGACCTAACAATTGTAAACATTTATGCCCCCAATGTGAGAGTACCCAAATATATAAATCAATTAATCACAAATATAAAGAAACTCATTGACAACAATACCATAACAGTAAGGGACTTCAACACCCACTTACAGCAATAGATCATCTAAGCAGAAAATCAACAAGAAAACAATGGCTTTCAATCACACATTGGACAGGATGGACTTAACCAATATATTCAGAACATTTCATCCTAAAGTAGCAGAATACACATTCTTCTCGAGTATACATGGAACATCCTCCAGAACAGAACACATACTGGGACACAAATCAGCCCTCGACAAGTACAAAAAGATTAAGATCATACCATGCACGTTTTCAGATGACAACATTATGAAACTCGAAATCAACCACAAGAAAAAATTTGGAAAGACAACATATACTTGGAGACTAAAGAACATCCTAGCCAATGAATGCGCTAACCAAGAAGTTAAAGGGGAAATTAAAAAGTACATGGAAGTCAATGAAAATGTTAACACCACAGCCCAAAAACTCTGGGACACAGAAGGCAGTCATAAGAAGGAAGTATAGAGCAATCCAGGCCTTCATTAAGAAGGAAAAAAGGTCTCAGATATACAACCTAATCTCACACCTTAAAGAGCTGGGGAAAAAACCAGCAAATAAAACCCAAAACCAGCTGAAGATGGGAAATAATAAAGATTAGAGCAGAAATCAATGCTATCAAAATCAAAAAACCAGTAGAACAGATCAATGAAACCAGGAGCTGGTTCTTGGAAAGAATTAACAAAATTGATAAACCACTAGCCAGTTTGATCAAAAAGAAAAAGGAAGGGACCCAAATAAATAAAATGAAGAATGAAAGAGGAGAGATCACAACCAACACTGCAGAAATACAAACAATAATAAGAGAATAAAACGAGCAATTATATGCCAATAAGTTGGGCAAACTGGAAGAAATGGACAATTGCTAGAAACATATAAACTATCAAAACTGAAATAAGAAGAAACAGAAAATTTGAACAGACCCATAACCAGTAAAGAAATTTGTATTAGTAATCAAAAATCTCCCAAAAAAGAAGAGTCCAGGACTGGATGGCTTTCCAGGGGAATTCTACCAAACATTTAAAGAACATTTAAAGAACATTCTTTTGAAGCTGTTCCAAAAAATAGAAATGGAGGGAAAACTGCCAAACCCATTCTATGAAGCCAGCATTATTTTGATTCCAAAACCAGACAAAGACCCCACTAAAAAGGAGAACTACAGACCAATTTCCCTGATGAACATGGATGCAAAAATCCCCAACAAGACACTAGCCAACCAAGCCAACAATACATTAAAAGAATTATTCACCACGACCAAGTGGGATCCATACCTCGGATACAGGGCTGGTTAAATATCCACAAAACAATCAATGTGATACATCACATCAATAAAAGGAAGGACAAGAACCACATGATCCTCTAAAAAGATGGAGAGAAAGCATGTGACAAAATACAGCATCCTTTCTTGATAAAAACTCTCAAGAAAGTAGGGATAGAAGGATCATACCTCAAGACCACAAAAGCCACGTATGAAAGACCCACCACTAATATCCTCAACGGGGAAAAACTGAGAGCTTTCCCCCTAAGGTCAGGAACGTGACAGGGATAGCCACTCTCACCACCGTTATTAAACACAGTATTGGAAGTCCTAGCCTCAGCAATCAGACAACACAAGGGAATAATAGCCATCCAAATCAGCAAGGAGGAAGTCAAACTTTCACTCTTTGCAGATGACACGATACTCTATATGGAAAACTCAAAAGATTCCACCAAAAAACTGCTAGAATTGATCCATGAATTCAACAAATTCTCAGGATATAAAATCAATGCACAGAAATCTGTTGCATTTCTATACACTGATAATGAAACAACAGAAAGAGAAATCAAGGAATCAATCCCATTTACAATTGCACCAAAAACCATAAAATACCTAGGAATAAACCTAACCAAAGAAGTGAAAAATCTATATGCTGAAAACTTTAGTAAGCTCGTGAGAAAACTGAAGAAGACACAAAAAAGTGGAAAAATATTCCATGCTCATGGATTGTAAGAATAAATATTGTTAAAATGTTGATCCTACCCAAAGCAATCTACATATTCAATGCAATATATCAAAATAACACCAGCATTCTTCACAGAGCTAAAATAAACAATCCCAAAATGTGTATGGAACCAGAAAAGACCCCAAATAGCCAAAGCAATCTTGAAAAAGAAAACCAAAGCTGGAGGCATCACAATCCCAGACTTCAAGATGTGATGTGTTACAAAAATCACCAGGACAGTATGGTACTGGCACAGAAACAGATACTTAGAACAATGGAACAAAATAGAGAACCCAGAAATGGGCCCACAAATGTATGGCCAACTAATCTTCGACAAAGCGGGAAAGAATATCCAGTGGAATAAACACAGTGTCTTCAGCAAGTGGTGTTGGGACAACTGGACAGCGACATGCAGAAAAATGAGCCGGGACCACTTTCTTGGAACTAGAGTGTATTATGTAAGCAAAATTAGAGAAAGACAAATATAACATGATTTCACTCATATGTAGAATTCAAGATACAAAACAGATGAACATAAGGGAAGGGAAGCAAAAATAATATAAAAACAGGGAGGGGGACAAAACATCAGAGACTCAAATACAGACAACAAACAGAGGGTTGCTGGAGGGGTGGTGGGCAGGGGGGTTGGGCTATATGAGTAAGGGGCATTAAGGAACACACTTGTTGGGATGAGCACTGGGTGTTATACATAGGGGATGAACCACTGGAATCTACTCCTGAAATCATTATTGTACTATATGCTAACTTGGATATAAACTAAAAAATTAAAAAAAAAAAGAGTTGGACACTTAAGTGATTAAGCCACCAAGGTACCCCTCAAGTCAGAACCATCTTTTAAAATAAATTTATCTTAAAAACTTTGTCTATTCAGTCTATATTTTAGAAAAGATGACAAAATGTGTAAATACAAACGTTGGGTTTCAAAGATTCCCATTGTTACACATTGTGGTGACTGAAGAATTCATCAGTCAATCCAATTTTGGCTGAGCACTTTGGATAATGCTCAAATGGTGTCACATGGTCAAAGTCAAAATATCAATCTGGTTTAAAACCCATGAGTTCCAGGGACGCCTGGGTGGCTCAGTCGGTTAAGCGTCCAACTCTTGATTTCAGTTCAGGTCATGATCCCATGAACTGTGAGAATAAGCCCCAGCGTTGGCTCTGTGCTAACAGTGCAGGAACAGGCTTGGGATTCTCCCCCCACCCGACACCCCCGCCACTCCCCTGCTCTCGTGCACACATGCTCTCTCTCAAATAAATATTAAAAACAAAAACCCATCAGTTCCATTGACTTGAATGCCACAGGGGCAGTGCTATAGCCTACAGACAAAGCTCGGGTCAGTCACTTTAAAGTGGACACCGCTGGTCAGGGTAGGGCTAGAGAGGGTACAAAGAAGTCCACATCAACTTCTACTTTTCATTGTTATGAACATGAGGGGCGCATCCAATTGATGTAATACCCTCATTTTTGTTTAAGGAACACGACCTATCATTCACTTAAATATTTATGGAGCATTTACTATGTTTCGGACAGCATTCTAGGCTGGGATACAAAACTGAACAAAGGTAAAAATCCTTGCCCTTATGAAGCTTACATTCTAATCAGAGTTTTGGAAGTGAGCGAAGACACGTGATATATAGAAGTAAATTCAATATCCAAGTAAGTGAGTTAGAAGAGCTCTAGAAAAATAGTGCAAAGGTAATAAAGAATGTAGGGGCCTCAGGGAAGTGGGCAGACAGCCATGCCAAACAGTGGTTAGGAAAGGGCACTCAGAAGGTGGCATCATATTTTAAAACAAGGATCAGGTTCAGCAGAACTAAAGGTTCCATCAGCCTTTGTTCTTTATACAGGTTCTCCAACTGCACCCTACTAGTGGCATCTGAATTTCAGACCCAAAAGTTCATTTCAAGTGACACCAAGCGAGTCCAGGACCAGTAGGCATCACGATTCTGCCTATACCGACTTTATTTGGCCCACATCGTTAAACCTTGATGCTCAGGCAAAAACAGTTACTTAAAAATAATAAGACAAGTATACAGACACTAAGTGACAAGCCCTGTTTTTAATATGCTTTAAATCATCTTAAAAAACACTTTTATGGAAACTTTTATACATAGAAACAGAGTAACACAATGAATCCTATACACCCATTACTCTCAGCTTTAGCACTCACTAATGTTCTGATCTTGTCTTGTCTACTGCAGGGATGGGGATAAAGATGGGAGTATTTTCAAGCAATCCCAGACATCCTATTTGTCTGACCCATAAAGTCTTCAGTCCACACAGAGCACAGTTTTTAAAATGGAACAATACCACCCTCATATCCAATAAAATTACAATTCCTTCCTATCATCATCGAATACCTACTCCATTTTAAATTTATTCTGTTTGCCTAACAAACAAACAAAAAAAGCCCATCTTCTTAAAATTGATTTGGTCTAATCAGGATCCAAACGACGTCCCCAGCATTGGCATGCATGCCTCTTAGATTTCTTTCACTTTTTGCAATAGTTCTTCTTCCTTTTTCCCTGACAGATATTCTGACTCTGGATTTGGATGACTGATTCCTCCCAGCCTCAGTTAATCCAGCCCCTGTGTGCTGTGTATTTCCTATAACCGCTGACCACATCTGGAGACTACCTGGATTCAGGCTCAGTGGCTTCTGTAGGAGGCAAGATACTTCACAGGTGGCTGTGTTGCGCTTTTTCCTACTCCACAACAGGAGCGCCCACGTGTCTGGCTGTTCCACTTTCAGTGACTGAGCAATGGGTCTAGGCATTGAGGGCCTGATCCACCCCTCACCAAGCTCTCCTCAGCGTCCTTCACAGGAACTCTGTGAAGTGGGCCCCACTACTATCTCCACAAAGGTCGCCGCATCTGTCTACTTCATGGCATCAGGTTCTGAGAACCTGAAGCCGCCAACACCACCAAGGCTTGGCCTGCACCTGAGCTCAAATAGATCCCTTCCCTTTCTAAGTCCTGAAACACTCCCACGGGGCCTTTCAGAACTCGCTGTCAGACACCAAGAGCCTTGTGTCCTCAGCATCTCCTCTGAGAGTTCCCTTTTACTTACTGCATTTAAACTCTGGCTCTCCTGGGGGCACTGCTCGACCTGCCACCCTTAGTTTCATGTCATCAGACACTGCTCACTTCCCCTCCAAGTGGCAAGCATCGGTGCCACGCCCTCCCGGCTCACTTCCCTTCTCTCCCTGAAGACTGAAGGAGGGCTCCTACAGACACTCTAAAACTAGGCCTGTCCTAACACAGATGGCCCTGCCATGCCCTAGCCTCAGTTCCTTGGCCTTCCGGCCTTCAATGCTTTTGTCTGTTACCCTCCCGTGGCCACTCCCACCCATGGCTGTACCGCAGATATGTCCAAGGGCAACTTTCCATTAGTATGACCTTAAACATACCTTTCTCTGGCCTCCTCTGTTTTTCCAACTTCTGCACTCTAGTAGTATTGTGACTCCAACAATTCTTTGGCCCCAAGGACCTACACTTTTTCAACGACAAATCTAGAACCCCATGATGGTCACATACAGTGGTTACACAGGTTAAAAATCTCATCCAAAGAGGATGAGGTTGATCAGCCTTTAAACAAAACTACTACTAAACAAACAAACAAACAAACAAAAACTACTAAGTAGCACTCATGAGACATGGAAGCGTCTCAGAGAGCTACAAGTAGCTCTGCTCACACACTAGATGACCCCCTTACCGTTCTGGGGGGGGGGGGAATGAGGACAAAGATTATGTGGCTGTGTGGTTACTCTAGCTGTAGGACAGCTACCTTCTCACACTCATGGCCCGCCAGCACTCAAAGCACGATGTGCAGTGACACAGAAGATGAAGGAAAGCTGAAAACCAAAGTCAAGAATTCCACCAATTCAAGTCTTGGTTCCTCAAATTCAAGTCCAGAGGTTTCCGTAACTGGGACCAAGATGCATGGAGAACACAGGTGCAAGAAAGGCATCTTCTCCTTCAGAAACTAGCTTAGATGATTTGATACCCAGCATTCCAATTTGCCCTGGGGCATTTACAAAAGTCTTTATGTCCAAGGCAACACAAACCCAAAGGCTACAGAAGTTATAAACTGCAACCGAAATGCAGGGACTGTGACAACTTAATCGATTCAAAACACAGCATAAAGAGCTCTTGCTTAATGATTACCCATGGTTGAAAGCTGTGTCCATCTGATGTGCTCATAAAACATCTTCCTGGGAAACTATACTTTGAGGAGATGCTGATCAGTGCAACTCTTTCACCATGACAAAGTAACCCCCAGAAGTCAAGGTAGAACTCTGAACGGGCATGGTCTCTACTTACTGTGTGTATAAACAACTAAAAATTAGAAAACCTGTCAAGCTTTTGAAAACAAAAAGATTTTAATGTCCTCCTTTGGAGCCCATGACGTTTGAGATGTCCTTAAACCGAATTTTTTCTTTTACCAGCTTTTAGAACTTTTCAACTCTTCATTTGCCAATCCAAAAGACTAATGAGATCACAGCCACAAAACAGGATAGGCCCACTACCAAGAAATAGCAAGCTGCTCACACTGAATTCAACAGAACATTCTTGAAAAGGAGAGACCATCTGAAACAACCCTTTGTACCAAACCAAAACGTTTTCCAACCTCTTGAGTCCATCTTCATCAAGGAGAGAGAAAACTAAAGGAAACCTGATGCCAGCACAGAAACATGGGTTTCCTACTTGTCAGACTGAGACAAATAGTGCCACCATAGTTCCTGTCTTTTTGCTGCAAGGCCGTGCTCAAGTGCTGGAGCATCTGGGCCTGTGCAAGTTCTGGTCCCAAACTGCTTCATCACAGGAAGGATGACACCTAGAGTAGCCCTGGAGATAGCTGTGACTTTGTGCTTCAAAGAAATTATCCAAATTTCTCACAGTACACTTTTAGAAAGTACATTATTTGAAAGGATTAAGTATCAACAAAATATGACAGGAAATCAGATACACGTACAATTGACAAAATTATGTACCAGCCTTTGAGTCAAAGACCCAAACCTCATCCCTCCAGATGGAAAGTAACTGTACAACCAATAATCCATGGGCACTTAAAACCTATCAGGCACTCAAAATTCAATTGCAACTGAAGTCAGCAAATAGCTCTAGAAGTCTGCCTAAGAAGAGACTCCTTCTTCTAAGCCTTCTGGTGAGAAAGACAGGAATGGGGACATACAGTTTCAGACAAGTTTGCCATGAATATTACCAGTGGCCCACAAATCCAAACAGGTAAACAGCCTATCAGCAAGACAGTTATTAGAAAAATGTTCCTCAAATTAGAATCTACCCCCCCCCCTTTGTTTAAAGTAGGTTCCATGCCCAGCGCGGGGCCCAAATTGGGGCTTGAACTCACGACCCTCATGCTTAACCAAGCTACCCAGACACCCCCTAGAATCTCCCTATAGTCCCAAATTTTGGTATTTTACAAGCCACTTCCTCCTGGAAGCAATGCAAATGAGAAGGAATTGTCCCTGTATCTTGCTGACACTACTTCTGCCCAAGAGAAATTGATTCCAAACTTCATAATTACATTAGATTCACCAAAAGATAGCACTGAGAAACTTGGCCCCTTCAAATACACCCTGTCAGAGAGTAAGACCAAACAAATACAATATAAGGAAGATCCTGAAGATAAAACCCTCAAAGGTGTATAGAATTGTTAAGTCTGTTTCTGCTTTCCCTTTGGTTAATTGTAGAATATTTTAGAGGGGCTGTTGTATTTCACTGAATTACATTTTGCATTTTGAACTTTTTGAAGTCAGGGAGAAGATCGTATGAACATAATAAATGTGATCTAATATTTTAAAAGCTTAGTTGACCACCCCCACTAGCCCACCAATCTTCAAACAAGCAGGTGCAAGCTTCAGTTTAAGGTAAACTAAGCTTATTTGTAGCAACTGTTTCTGATGCAAGGGCTAAAACAGACATTTCTAAAAAATTAATTTCTTTTGACCTTTGTGCTTTGTTGCAATGTAAGCTTTTATCTCATCTCTTACCCCCAAAACCTGCTCCAGCCACATTCCTTCCCAACACAGGAAGTGGCAACTCCAACAGTCTCTCAGTTGCTTGGGTCACAAATCCTGAAGTCATCCCTCACTGTCTGTCACACGCCTGATACATACTCCCCTCAGCACATCAGGGTTGCTCCACTTTGTGTTACACCCAGAATCCCACTGCTCTCTCCAAGTCCACTGCTACCATCCTAGACGAAGTCATCACCATCGCTCACGTGGGCTACCACCGTAACCACCCACTGGTCTCCCACCCTTGCTTCCTACTCAGGACTCCACAGAGGCTAGAGAGATCAAGATCCTCCCAAAACCCAAGTCAGATCGTATCCTTCCTCTGCTCAAAACCTTCTAATAGCCTGGCACCATCAGATCTCCTCTTTCTCAGTTATGGGAGTCTCTTGTTTCTAGAACTTTCAGGCACACTTCTGTCTCAAGGCCTTCCCACCTGTTGTGCCTGGAATACCCTTCTCTCTGAATATGCACACGACTCACATTCTTCAAGTATTTGCTCAAAGGTAGCTGCTTAGTGTGGACTGTTTGACAATGGCAGCCTCCTTCCTCCCCAGGAGTTCTCTCTTTTCTGCATCCTTTCTCTCCACAGAATTCACCACCTACTCAGACACTGTTTTTTATTTACTTGTTTAATGTTTTCCTTTCAAAATGTAAACTACCTGAAGGTAGTAATTTTTTGGTTTTGTTTACTTCTGTATCCCTAGCACCTGAGCCACTCAAATATTTGATGAGTGAATGAACAGGCCAAACAGCAGAGTGTGAAACAGCTTACGAACTGGGATGTCTGAACTCAAGAGTATCAGAGATGATGCATAAGTGCATCACAAATGAGCATCAATGCATACCTCACGGTCGTAACAGCTGCAGTGAATGATTATGTCAACAGCCATGTGAATTCTCTTCGAAGGGAAACTCCCTTCTACAGAAACCGTGGCCCTGTGATCAAATGATTTCAGATGGGTCTCTGGCATGTACAAACAAAGCAAATACAATCTGCCAAGTCTGTCCAAACTGCCTTTACACTTACATTGTAACATTTATGATGCCTCAAAAAACACACTGCAGGAGAAAAAAATACATATAAAAATAAAATTGTACAAAGTTCTTCATATAGTTGCTTAAATAAATCCTCTGTCAATACCACACAGAGGCAGTGACTGGGTCTAGATAAGAGAGTTTAGAGCTTTTTACATAATTAGATGAGAACACGTAACTCCGTCTTCACGACACTGCCGTGATAACCTCAGTTAAAATCAGTAGCACGTCTTCAAGACGCAGCTCATAGCTCACAGCGTGGGTGAGAAAAGTGACAGATGGTAAATTACTCTTATGTTGTGGCGTTCTGATTCTATTTGCCCTTTTTCATCCTGGCGGTCTTCTCCTTTCTTTTTTTCACATGTTTTGGAATTTTGTTTTTTCTTTTCTCTCTCTGGGCTTCCTTGACCATCTTTTTTCTTTCCTGTAAAAAAACAAAAATAAACTAAAAGAACCTGCAGACTTCATTTGTTCAGGGTATTAACTTTACTATTACAACTAAATAAAAAAATATATGTGAAAAGATAGAAGTGAATATAACTAGATGAAAATGATTATGATTTGGTAGTGAAATTTCATTCGAAATTTGTCTTTGGAGTTTCTTAACAGAAATTTGCAGGGCACTTGGGTGGCTCAGTTGGTTAAGTGTCTGACTCTTGATTTTGGCTCAGGTCATGATCTCCCGGGTTCCTGGGTTCGAACCCCACATCAGGATCTGCTCTGACAGCATAGCACCTGCTTGGGATTCTCTCTCTCCCTCTCTCTCTGCCTCTCCCTGACTCACACTCACTCTCTCTCTCAAAAATAAATAAACATTAAAAAAAAAACGGGGTGCCTGGGAGGCTCAGTCGGTTAAGCGTCCGACTTTGGCTCAGGTCATGATTTCACAGTTCGTGAGGTCAAGCCCTGCATCAGGCTCTGTGCTGACAGCTCAGAGCCTGGAGCCTGCTTCGAATTCTGTGTCTCCTTCTCTCTCTGTTCCTCTCCTGCTTATACTCTGTCTCTCTCTCAAAAATAAAGACTAAAAAAAAAATAAAAACAAAAAACAAAAAACAACCCTGAAGACTGCCAGGTGCACCTAGATTAGTCAGTCGGTTAAGTGACTCTTAATTTCTGCTCAGGTCATGATCTCAGGATCCTGAGATCTATGCCCAGCATGGAGCCTGCTTAAGATTCCCTCCCTCCCTCTCTCTCTCTGTCTCTTCCCCCCATCCTCAGCTCCTCCCCCACACCCTGTCTCTAAAAGAAAAGAGAAGAGAAGAGAAGAGAAGAGAAGAGAAGAGAAGAGAAGAGAAGAGAAGAGAAGAGAAGAAAAGAAAAGAAAAGAAAAGAGAAAGAAATTTGAAGACTGCCAAACAGAAATATCTGGGAGGATTATTAAATGTTTGCAACTAATTTTCTTCACAAGTTTCATACTCTAAGAGAAATAAAGGTTGGAAACAGACTAAGCATTTCTAGTAGATTGAAAGAGAAAATTCTGTGCACGTGAGCTCGGTATGTCTCTCAGAAGTCTTAGGACCCACATGTTGTAAGGTTTAAAGGATCAAGCTAAGAATGAAGAGTAACATTTACACAGCAGTCATGTATCATTCAGTCAGTAGTGTCTCTTGTCCATGGCTAGGAGTGGAGTAAGTCTTTTAGATCCTGGCAACACTTGGCAGGGCTGCAAATCCCCTGTAAAATGGCGTTTCAATACTTCATCATGGGACAACTCCAACATCATTTGTATTTCAAGTGAATTACAATCATTTCTGATCAATGAATTCAGTGTGTCCTTCTCTCTAGGCAGTGCCCAGGGACCTCTTAAGAGCAGTCCAATCCCTAAACGGTGTGACTTCCAAAGGCAAAGTTCACACTTAGAAACTAGATCTACAACTGGAAGTACTTACTGATCAATACTATTTTCTGCCATCATAATCTAGATATGTGAACAAAGAGAAATGAGGCTGGCTTTGCTGCCACATTGAAGAACAAGGGAATCTGAGTTCTCACTAACCTTTTTATCAATTTCAGGGTCAGCAGTGGGTTTCCTGGAGCAGGCCTGGTCTCCCTGCTCTTCAGAGTCTGTGTCAGAACACTCAGAGCTTCCAGCATCATCTGAATCAGAACAAGCCTTTTCCTTAACTTGATCTTCCAGAAGTGCAGGAACCTTGAAAATATTACAAAACCATGTCATTCGAAACCACTTAGTTATCTATTGTTAAATGTGTTAAAGCCACAATTCAGATTTTTTAGCCTTGCAGATATACACTGAAAAACAACATCCTGTACTGAAGCATCGAAAACAACAGAACATCAGGGCAGAAGCTAGAAAACAGCCCATCTCGTGAGGCTCAAGAACATACCCAAATGAAGGAACTGGGGCTTTCCTGGGTGACTCAGATCAAAGACAGAACTGAGCTGGAATATCGAAAAATGTGAAATATAGATGGAAGTAAGAATTAAAAGATTTATTTGGATAATCTCACAGCTCCTATAAATACGATTTCAAGCAACAATTTATTGTCAATCAAAAGGGAAAACAATATTTAAACAAGAGAGACTTTCTTTTCTGACATTTAGAAGTTTTAGCAGAAAGCATTTTTTTTTTTTTTTAATTTTTTTTTTCAACGTTTATTTATTTTTGGGACAGAGAGAGACAGAGCATGAACGGGCGAGGGGCAGAGAGAGAGGGAGACACAGAATCGGAAACAGGCTCCAGGCTCTGAGCCATCAGTCCAGAGCCCGACGCGGGGCTCGAACTCAACGGACTGCGAGATCGTGACCTGGCTGAAGTCGGATGCTTAACCGACTGCGCCACCCAGGCGCCCCCAGAAAGCATTTTTAAAGAACAAGAGGTTTTCTTTTTATAATAAAAAGTAAACTTTAAAAGGGAACTGTACAAAAAGGTTTCCTAGCCAGTTTTAACAAAATGTTCCTGGCCTGGAATTCATGGCACAACAGCCCTGTAACACTTGCTATATATAACACACAGTGAGTATGTGAGTTTTCCTAATTTGATTCTTCCAAAAACAAACACACATCAAATTTTCAAAAAGCAAACTATGATCCTTCACATTTAAGCCTTTAGTTAAGAACATTAAAATAACAAGAACTGCCTTTATTTACTACTGCTTAATTAGAATTAATCTGCACCATCCTGAAATGTAAAACAAAATAAAACAAGACTTTTCCAAGAAAAAACCCCTAAGGAATCCAGCAGTATAAGACTGCCAGACTCATGAGGAGATTGCTCTTCAACAGGTTATAAAGCAGTAGGAGACCAGATTCCATTGTGTTTGTTTTTTTTTAAAGCTGACTGTAAAAACATTAAGAAATACATGGCTATCATCAATAATTTCACAAATGAAGACCAGGATATAAAAAATATCACTGCCTCAGCAACAATAGAACAATTCGGAGGCAGAATGAGAAATAAACCGTAAATTCCCAAATTTCAGTCTTAGGGTTAAAAGAATGAACACAAAAAGGGCATTTCTGAAAATTCCCATGAACTTGGAAAGGATCTATACTAATATAATACCACTGTTAATTTAATTCTAGTATACATCAAGTTTTATACCCTCCAAAGGAGTATTCACGTAAGTGAACAGCAACACATGTTCTCATACCTTCTGAACTCCTGACAAATCTTTCTTCATTCCCGTAACAGTTTGGTACAGAATCTTATAACCAAAGAGACAAAAAAGAAGAGTCAACATAAACCTATGCTGTGAAGAACACACCCTGTAATATTATGGAAGAACGCTGGGAGCTGACCGGTACCTTCTGTGATTATTAAAAGGAGCCTAAAATTTATCTCCTCTTAACACACAGTTTATTCTTGGTGGGAATTATTCTTCCCCACCAAACATAAGAGACATGAGCAAACTCTGGCCCACAACCTGCCCACAACCTACCCACAGCCTGATGGTTTTTACAGATGAAACTCTGCCACCAACCTGATGACACAAAACTCTAACTCTGAATCTCAATTAAATGAAATGTATTCTCCTCCCCCAAATAACTCCATTCTTCTCTCATTAATAGGAATTGTGATTAGCAGGAATTGATTATTATTAAAGAGCTTTTAATTTCATCAATAAATACTTGGGGAAATTTTTTCTTTGTTATATAATGACCTACATAATAGCCTCCAATTTGCTTCCTGGCCTGCAAAGTCAAAAATATTTACTATCTGGCTTTTTCACAGAAAAAAAAAGGTTCCAGACCTTGAAACACATATGTTAACAGACCCACTATAATAATGATTTATAGCCTAGACTTATACAGATATCTTCAATTTTCTGCAACTATTGTCTATTGGACTCAAATGTGTCATTTTTTCACAAATGCCAGTGAACATCCTTTATATCCAATACACAGAAAGGACCTGTTAATGCAAAGGGAATTAGCCATCTCACTAGATTAGAAGCCAACAGTCAAGAGGCAGGTATGTGACAGTAGCTTCCTCTGTAAATTTGCTTGCTATATACAAATCAAGCTACTCACATTGTCTTGTTGGGCATTCATGGCCATATCCTCTTCCTTCAATTTCATCATTATATCCACATCCCTCTCGTAATTTTTTACTTCGTTCAAGGTTCTAGGAATGTATGCTCGCTTAAACACCTAACACACACGGAAAGTAAAACCAAAAGCGTTATTCACATGCTTCTCTCATTCACTGAGCATCCCACACCCGTCATGTCACAGAGGAACCTATCGTCATCTACAACACTGATTTTCAGCCAGGCTCTCCGCACACACTGGTGTTTACATCTGCTGTGTGGTGTGCCAAAAGGAATTTGTTACTAACAATAAAATATGAAATGATTTGAAGTTACCCTTAAAATAACACCTCTCTCCCTTCATTTACATTCTCAAAAGCTTTTCTGAGTGGGAAAGGAAGGAATGGAGTTGCATTAGCAAGTGCTGCCCCTGGTTATGCCTTACAAAGGAACATGTTCTTACATAGAAATATTGTCTGTCCTGTGCTATGGTGAAAAGGGTTCAGAATTGGTGATAAATATAGGGTGCCTTATAGTCATCCACCACACTAATAGCTGTGAGAACATGGATCACACTCACAAAAAATCCACTGATCTTCAAGGCTAAAACAATTTTCTTTTTTACCATAAATATTTAAAATCTACGATGTTACTGAAATCAACATATAAATCATTTTAAAATTCACAGTCACGAACTGAAACAGGATTTTCCTTTTTGAGTCAGATGTTTCAATAACTTCTTTAAAAACGTGCTCTATCTCAAGTATTATACTCTCTGATTTCAAACTACACTACAAACCTATTATAATCAAGAGAGTATAGCACTAGCACAAAAACAGACACATAGATCAAGGAAACAGAATAAATAAGCCAGAAATAAACCCATGCATATAGGTCAATGAATTTACAACAAAGGAGGTAAGAACACACAATGGGGAAAGGACAGTCTCTTCAACAAATGGTGGTGGGAAAACTGGAAGCCACATGCAAAAGAATGAACCTGGACCACTTTCTTACACCATACACAAAAATAAACTCACAGTAGAGCCAAGACCTAAATGTATGACCCAAAACTATAAAACTCCTAAAAGAAAATAAAGGCAGTAAAGTTAAACAACAGTGTTGGCAACATTTTTTGCATCTGTCTCCTCAGACAAGGGCAACAAAAGCAAAAATATGCAAACGGGACTGCATCAAACTTAAAAAGCTTTTTCACAGCAAACAAAGCCATCAACAAAACGAAGAGGCAGTCTACCGAATGGGAGAAAATATTTACAAATGATACATCTAATAAAGGGTTAATATCTAAAATATGTAAGGAACTCCTACAACTTACCACCAACAAAAAAACAATCTGATTTAAAAAATGGGCAGAGGACCTGAACAGAGATTTTTCCAAAGACACACAGATGGCCAACTTACCCATGAAAAGATGCTCAGGATCACTTATCATCAGGCAGATACAAATCTAAACCATAATGAGATATCACCTCACACCAGTCAGAATGGCTAGTATCAAAAATAAATCAGTATTGGCAAGGGTATAGAGAAAAGAGAACCCCCATGCACTGCTGGTGGGAATGCAAACTGGTGCAGCCACTATGGAAAACTATATGGAGGTTCCTCAAAAAATTAAAAACAGAACTACCATAAAATTCAGCAATTCTTCTGAGTATATAACCAAAGAAAATAAAAATACTAATTCAAAGAGACAGATGTATCCTATGTTCACTGAAGTATTATTTACAAAAACCAAGATAAGGGAGTAACTTAAGTGTCCATCAACAAAGAAAATGGAGTGCATGTATGTATGTGGATACACATACACACACAGTAAAATGAAATTATTAGTAAAAAAAAAAAAATGAAATCTTGTCATTTGTGATAACATGGACAGACCTCAAGAGTATTACATTAAGTGAAATAAAAGAGAGAGACAAATACTATAAGACTTCACCTATATGTGGATTCTAAAAAAAACAAAACAAACTGACTCATAATATAGAGAACAAGCTGGTGGTTGCCAGGTGGGGAGAGAATGAGGGGCAGAGCAAAATACGTGAAGGGGATTAAGAAGTACAAACTTCCAGTTTTAAAATAAGTCACATATAAAATACAGCATAGGGAATACGGTCAATAATACTGTAATAACTATGTATGGTGACAGATGGGAACTAGACTTATTGTGGTGACCATTTAGTAATGTATATAAATGTTGAATCACTGTGCTGTACACCTGAAAGTAATATAATACTGCACGTCAATTATTCTTCAAGTAAATAAAGTTCTCTATCTAGAAAGATTGTCTCATAGGCTGCTGAGTGGAATGATGTACTGAAATGTATTTATATAATCTGGCTCAGTTAAATTATGCACAAGGAAAACAGTCATTTGAAAACTGCTTCTCTCTTAAAATCAAGTTTGTGACCTAGCATGCCCTTAAAACAAACAAACAAAAAACAAAAACACAAACAAAACTCAGTGTTTCCTAAGCCTGTGAGTAGATAATAAATCTCACCTCTTCATCCACATGATCTTGGCTGGACCTTTCTTCCTTGGTCCTTTGAGATGCTATTTCCATGGCCTTGGAAAGAAATCAAAAGTTACTTTCCTTTATATTCAACCTATAGAAGATGCATCCATTTCTCAATTTTAGTATAAACCTGCTCTCATTTTTACCAGTATCACCTCTACACTTCTGAAAGAAAAGACTCAGTGACCTCTAGTGATACAGGTTAGCTCTCTCAGTCAGACCTCACCAAAAAGGCTGCGGGAAGCTCACAAGTAACAGAATAAATCAAACTCATCTAGCCTCAGGGGATCCCCACCCCTTTCCTTAAGAGTAAAACTACTTTTCCTAATGTTTAAATGATTAGCAAAAACATTTACTAACAGAAAACTGAGACCCAAAGAATGAAAGACCTATTCTTTAATTCTTGAATAGTCAATGAAAGAAATGGAAGAGGAAAGGTGGATTGTCCTTTTGAGTATGTGTCTCTAATGCTGTGGAAGCATCAACCACCAAAGAAAGCTCTTTGAACAAACGATGACTGACACTAAGGTGACAGATTTTACAAGAGTCTTCTGGCTTGTAAAATTGGATTCGTTCTCTACTTAGAATATACAGGAAAGAGGAAAAAATTGTGGTACTAGGTTTTTTTGTTTTACATTCAGACACTAAAATTAGTGCTTAAGAGTTTAGAAATAAAAATGATACCATTTATCCAATTAATATATGCAATTGCTTAGTATGCACCAGTACTGACTGAGGTACAGGCAATACAAGAAGAGAACTCCTGTCCCTTAACAGTTCATGGTCTAGTAAAGGGTGACAACATTAAAAAGAACTTAATAACAGAATGCAGTACAACTACTTCTATTACAGGCTCACATAATATGGGAAATACACCCGTGGAAACAATGATTTTTGCCTGATTCCTCCTGGAGAAAGCTTTTTGAACTGAGCTCTAACATTCACTAGGCAGAGCAAAATGTGCAAAGGTAGAAATGGGAAGGCATTCCAAGGAAAGGGGAGAATACAAACAGGGTATGATAAAACCTGGAAAACTGTTTCGGGGCATATATGCCATGTATTCAGTATTCTAAGATTTAGAGGCAACGAAAGTAAAAACAGATACACTGACACCAAAATCAAAAGGGTGTGACCAAGAGAGGGAAAAAGCAGCCCAAAGAATGGGAGAAAGTATCTATAAATCACAGATCATCTGATAAGGGGTTACTATTCAGAATATATAAAGAACTCCTGTAACTCAACAAAAAACAATCCCATTTAAAAATGGGCAAAAAAGTGGATGACATTTCCCCAAAGAAGATCTTTTTTTTCAACGTTTATTTATTTTTGGGACAGAGAGAGACAGAGCATGAACGGGGGAGGGGCAGAGAGAGAGGGAGACACAGAATCTGAAACAGGCTCCAGGCTCTGAGCCATCAGCCCAGAGCCCGACGCGGGGCTCGAACTCACGGAGTGCGAGATCGTGACCTGGCTGAAGTCGGACGCCCAACCGACTGCGCCACCCAGGCGCCCCGCCCCAAAGAAGATCTATAAATGCCAACAAGCATGTGAAAAGACAGATGCTCAACATCACTAATCATCAGGGAAATGCAAATTAACAACTATAAGACACCACCTCACCCTCACCAGGATAGCTGTTCCAAAAACAGGAAAAAACCAACAGGAAAACAAAACCAGAAAATGGTGAGGATGTGAGTACGTGGAGAAACTGGAATGCTTGCACAGTGTTGGGTGGCAATGTAAAATGGTATAGCCACTAAGGAAAACAGTATTAAAATTAAAAGCAGAATTACGATATAATGCAGCAATTCCACTTTTGGGTATACGTCCAAAAGAAATAAAAGCAGGGTCTTGAACAGGTATTTGTGCACCCGTGTTCATAGCAGCATTATTCACAACAGTTGAAAGGTAGAAGCAACTCAAGTGTCCATCCACACACGAATGGATAAACAAAATGTGCTGCATGCCACAAATGAATCTTGAGGACATTACGTTAAGGGGATCAAGTCAGCCAGAAACAGAAACAAACAGCTTGATTCCACTTATGTGAGGTACCTAGAGTAGGCAACATCACAGACAGAAAGTAGGATGGGCTGTGGGAGGGAAGAAAGAGGAGTTAATGTTTAATGGGCACAGAGTTTCTATTTTGCACAAGGAGAAAAGTTCTGAGATGGACGGTGGCGGCACATCATTGTGCATGCACTTAAGTGACGTGTACACTTAAAAATGGTTACAATGGCAAGTTTTATGCTATGTACGTTTTACCACACTTTCAAAAATTCTAGGATTCAGAAAGACCTCTGAGAAACAAGGGAAATACCAAAAGCGAACAGGTCTCTTACTAAACATTCATGAACTTTGGCAGTCTATGTAATCCTGCCCAATGCTTCATGTCAAGAAACCTGGCTTTCTCATTGGCCTTTTACTGTACTTTTGATTCCCTATCTGTGAAATCAGAAGGAAAAGGTCTCAGGAAGCTGTCAAAATGAACATATGCTAAGCAACCTGAGTCCCTAGAAGCGCCATGTAAGTGCAAATTACTATTGCCATTTTCTGCCCTTTCCCTTCCTCGCCCCATCTCACCTTTGAGAGATAAGCATCTATGTTCTCATGTGTAATGGATGGATCTGTGACAAATTCAAAGAGTTCCCGCACAGTCATCACGGCAACGCTGTGCTTCAAAAAGAAATCTGTTGGAAGGAAAATATAATGATAGCTTTATGAGGGAAAAGGTTTATTCCAACTACTTTACAGAGGAACAAAGATATGAATAAAAATATACAATCTCCTAGCAAATGGTAATCGCTGTATCAAATGATTTAGGGCCATATCAACAGCTTAACAGTGCAAGACCACTATACAAACAAGCTGGCTGGAAACTCCAATTCCCACTCACCGTTGATATTGGCACAGTCTTTTCTCAAGAACTCCAAGGCATGTGGGTGGTCATGCTCCACGGACTGGGAAACATCAATGATGTACACACCTCCGCTATGGTACCTGTGGGCCAGACACACAGGGACTTGGATGCTACTACTTTCCTGCATTCCTTGCTTAAAAAATTCTACTTTAAAAGCAAGGGAAATAACCAATAAGATGAACAAGGTGGGTAAGGATAAGAGGCCGCTTGACTAACAAGAGATGAAAACCGAGAAAATTTCCAAAGTCCTAGAAGCCTGTTAATGATCAGATGGTCAATTCTGTGACTGAGGTCACCAGAGGCAGAGAACACATCCTATACTATGACCGCATGGAAGCCAACTTTAAAACTTTAAAATTTAAAAATGACTTCTTAGATTGGGATTTTATTTTTTTAAAGGACATGAAACACCACGCAGGTGGCTCCTAAAGGACAAAATGCACTCACAGCATGTTAAATTCACTGAGATCCGCGTGGACGAGTCTGGCGTCTTGATACATTCTTCTCACGAGTTGGATGACCTGCAGATACAACTCCCGAGCCTTGGATTCTGAGAGCTGGACGCTTTTCAACAGTGGTGCTGGCCTTGAATAAAAATCAAATGAACTAAGATAAAATGCCCCAGAACAAGTTTTCCTGCTTTAGACTACATTGCTACATGCACTTCTTTTCGACAACTCATCGCTGAACAATTTGGCTCATGACAGATGTACCATTTCAACAAGCTGTCAAGAAACAAGTGCTCTTGCAGCCTACTATACAAAACATTTCTCAGAAACAGGGTGAACTTTGTTATTCTGAAGCATTTGGGGACTTAAAAAAGGTAGAATAAATTAACTCTATGCACTCATACAGTAAAAAAAATCCTATCAAATACTTCAAGATAAAAGGAGCTATTTAAATGGGAAATATTTATACACTGTATACTTCAAAGCACTTAAAAATACCATTCTGAGCATGTAATTATTAGGCCTTCTACGTACTCACATGTCATCTTTCCCAATGAAACCCATGACAAGAACATGACTTCTTAGCAGGATAGGTTCTGGGCATGGGATCTGTGCAGTGTTTAGCCTGTGATATTCAAACAGGTAAAAGGACAAGTTAGAAGGTGACACAGCATCTAAAGCAAATTATAATGGCTACAGAAGATTAGTATCACTGTTAGGAGGCAGCGCCAACATGTTTCAACTGTATTATTGTTTGTCATAAACTCTAGGGCCCCAGTGATTTTTAGGTGACACCATGATGCACGACCAAGAATGACACAACACTGGCAATTCAACTACTCACAGTCTCTAACACTCGGTCCCATTCCAGAGATGTTAACCTGTCAAATGTGCATCTCAGAACTGATGAGATACAGCAGGTATGTCTTTTCAGCTAACTAGCTAAACAATGATTAATAAAAACAGTTGGACTCAGGGTGCCTGGCTGGCTCAGTTGGTACAGCATGCGATTCTCAATCTCAGGGTCATGAGTTTGAGCCCCATGTTGGGCACAGAGTCTACTTACAAAACAAAACAAAACAAAACAAAAAACAAAACAAAACAAAACAAAACAAAACAAAACACGGTTGAACTCATACCTAACATCTAGCTAGCTAACTGAACACAGGAAGATTTCAGAAAGACTTTCAAAATAAGGATTTAATACTAAAGTATCCAATGTATGTTACCTCTGTATGGCACATACAAAGTTAAAAGTTATTTGAAAGAGAAAAAAATACTTCAAATTTTTTGAAAAACTTCATCTCAGCTAAGCAAGTTGCCTTCACTTGATATAAAAGGATCAGCACAAAGAATAATACATAAACATGTCGAAAACTGGATAGAAAGAGGAGGGGTGCCTGGGTGGCTCAGTTGGATAAGGATCCGACTTCAGCTCAGGTCATGACATCGTGGTTTGTGAGTTTGAGCCCCGTGTCGGGCTCTGTGCTGATAGCTCAGAGCCTGGAGCCTGCTTCAGATTCTGTCTCTCCCTCTTTCTCTGTCCCTCCCTTGTTCAGGCTCTCTCTGTCTCTCTCTCAAAAATAAACAAACATTAAAAATTTTTTTAAAAACAACTGGATAGAAATAAGAAAAAGAAACTATAATAGAGTTTAGGACCTAGCAAAACTGTCTAAACTCCAATACCTATGACAAAATAACCCATCAGTCTCACCACCAGATTGTGTTACTTCCCTGTTTAAAATCTTGCAACAGCCACTCTGGAAAACAGTATGGAGGTTCCTCAAAAAAGTAAAAATAGAACTACCCTACGACCCAGCAATTGCACTACTAGGTATTTATCCAAAGGATAAAAAAAAAAAATGCTGATTTGAAGGGGTACACGTACTCCAATGTTTACAGCAGCACTATCAACAATAGCCAAATTATGCAAAGAGCCCAAATGTCCATGAACAGATGAATGGATAAAGATATGATATATATAAAATGGAATACTACTCAGTGATGAAAAAGAATGAAATCTTGCCATTTGCAACAACGTAGATGGAACTAGAGTGTATTATGCTAAGCGAAATAAATCAGGCAGAGGAAGACAAATATATGATTTCATTCACATGTGAAATTTTAGAAACACAACAGATAAATATAGGGGAAGGGAAGGAAAAATAAGATAAAAACAGACAGATAAACTGTAAGATTCTTAAATACAGAGAACTGAGGGTTGCCGGAGGGCACTGGGTGGGTGGATGGAGCCAAATGGGCAATGGGTATTAAGGGGGGCACTTGGGGTGAGCACTGGGTGTCACATGTAAGTGATGAATCACTGATTCTACTCCTGAAACTAATACTACGTTATATGTTAACTAACTTGAATTTACATAAATAAATTAGGGGTGCTTGGGTGGCTCAGGCGGTTAAGCAACTGACTTCAGCTCACATCATGATCTCATGGTTTGTGAATTCAAGCCCCACATTGGGCTCTCTGCTGTCAGCATAGAGCCTGCTTCAGATCAATCCTCTGTCTCCCTGTCTCTCTGCCTCTCCCCACTTGCGCTCTCACTCTCTCAAAAATAAACATTAAAAAAATAAATAAATAAAATAAAGTCCTGCAACAGTCCCCTATCATCCTCCGTATAAATTCTAAATGCTTTCACATGGCTACCAAGGTGCTTCAAACGACTCACCCTTGCTGAATAAATGTAAATTTTTCTATAACGGATTCTCAAAACAGAGAAGATAAGGTAGTTTCTATTTGCCCAGAAATTGGTTTCTTTTGCATACCTCAGATCTAACACAACTGAACAGCACTATGAGTCCCCACCTTTACACAGAACCACACTGGGATTTGTCAGCAAGAAGGAGCTGGGGCCAGTATGCCTGGCACAGCACAGACACCCTCCCTCGAGAGTCACCTGATTAAGTTCCTCATTTCTTTTTCTGCCCAAGTTTTCACCATCTTTCTGGGGTTTCCTTTACAATAGCCATGACGAAATCTTGAACAAGAAAAACACTTGTTATTGTAATCGTTCTATTATTCTAGTTTTTATTTTTTTAGGATATAGAAATCAGGCCACTGGAAAAAGAATCTGAGCTCACTCACCTGAATTCCCCGCTTACATACTTATCCCGATCTTTGAACACCAAAATAGAAGTTTTGTAAATTTTGATTGCTCTGCTGTCTCCATTTGCTGTGCTAGCGTGGTACACATTAGCCTATTTTGCATCAAAAACAAAATAAGTTTGTGTAAAATAACAAAAGTATTTTAATTTTCAACTGTTTGATTCTATCCTCAAAAGTCAAAAAAAACAAAGTCAACTGAACTGAAGTAGCATGTAGAAGAAATATCATCTTTTGAATACATCAATTAAAATATGAAACATCATACCAAAACGTACAGTAAGTAGAGCTCCAATTTACATATAAGATCCAATTTATAATTAAGCATGAAGCAGTTTAAAACATCTTTGCATCTCAAGTATGTGAAAAATATTTCAAGACATTCTTACATCTCATGATTTATAAACTGAATTTTACTGAGGACTGCTTCCCATAGAATGAGTTGCTAATTTACAAATGCCATGTCTGTCTGTCTGTCTCCATATCCACGTACAAAGAAAAACAGAGAAAGAGATTTGCTCATCCACAGAAACTAGACTATAAGCCCCCCCTCCCATAGTAACTATGTGGCAAGGACTGGGGCCTGCAGTAATCTGACCACCTATGCCTACCCTGGGCACTACCTGGACTCAGTGATCCAGTACAGCAACAATAGTGAAAAGGCCGATTTATGTGCACAACTTCCTACCTAGCCATAAATATTAATAAAGCTGTTTTTACAAACACTAATTAAACTATCCTGACTTGTGCATGCTTTTTTTTTCTTTTCTTTTAAAGGCACAATTTATTTACTATGTGCCTTAGTTTCATTTGGTATCTGAAATAAGAAAACTAACATGAAAACATTCAGGCATCCAAAGAAAAGCTCACTTCTTTTCCTGTGCTAATGCAGCCATTTATCTCTGATATGATTCCTCTAGTCAACATCTTGAATAGTATCATTCGTGTTCTAGGATCCAACACCTAAAAAAATGCAAAAAATACAAAGTTCAGAAAGATAGTATCAAGTATTTCTCATTGAAGCACCTGACCATTAATAAACTGAAGAGCTTAAATACTATGCTATTCTGGCTGACTGACAGTCTCAATTGTGGTGTTTTTATTTATTCTGATTTTTAGTAAATAAAATACGACACGAAGGCCAAAGGAACAAGAGACAAACCAACAAGTTCGTTCAGACACAGAAGTCAAAGTCTACCAAGTTCAACAGAAGCAGAAATGGACTCTAGACTGATATTAGCTAATAGAATATATAATGCAAGCTGCATAGCAGTTCCACATTTTCTAGTCACACTAAAAGCAGCAAAAAGTAGCAGGTAAAATTAATTTTGATATACTTTATTTAATGCAATCTATCTAAAACACTATCAATTTCAACATGTAATCAATATAAAAAGTTATCAGTAAGAGATTTAACATTCTTTTTTTACACCAAGTCTTCAAAATCTGGTTTATGTTTATAGCACATGTCAATCCAGACTAGCTACGTTTCAAGTGCTCAGTGGTCACTGTACTGGATTTGCAACTTTAAACTGGGGTCAGCACCCTACAGCACAGAAGTCAAATCCAGGCCATGGCTTTTTTTTCTGCAGCCTGCAAGCTAGGAATGGTCTTTACATTTTAAAAGTTGCTTAAAAAAAAAAATTGTGAGCCACAGTGCTTGAAGTATTTATTATTTAACTCCTTATTTATTGATTATTAAAAAAAAAAAATTGTTAATGTTTACTTTTGAGAGAAGAGTTAGAGCGTGAGCAGGGGAGGGGCAGAGAGGGAGGGAGACACAGAATCTGAAGCAGGCTCCAGGCTCTGAGCTGTCAGCACAGAGCCCGATGGGGGACCCACGGACCATGAGATCATGACCTGAGTAGAAGTCGGACACATAACCAACTGAGCCACCCAGGCACCCCATTTATTTTTTATTTGAGAGAGAGCGAGAACACGTGCACACATGAGTGGGTGGTTGGGGAGGCACGGGACAAGGGGGGTGAGGGAGAGAGAGAATCTCAAGCAGGATCTGCACTGAGTATGGAGCATGACCAATGTGGGCATAACCTGAGCTGAAATCAAGAGTTGGATGCTCAACCGAGCCACCCAGGCGCCCCTATTATTTAACCCTTTAAAGAAAGAGTCTGTGCACCTCTGCTATAGATGAGTAAATCAGGGAAAGGGTCTCTTTCAAAGTTAGAGCAATCAATCTTGAGTAAAAAGGATCCCAAAGTCCTCTTTAACAGAAAGCAAGGAATTTAAAGCCTGGTCTCATCCATCCCTGAACTCAACCAGCCAGATATTTACATGCAATTTCAAGGGACACTCACAGCAGCCCCTCCAGCTCCACAGAGAGAGACAGTGTGAAGTGGCCAAATCTAACTATACTTTAGGGTCTATCCTCAGTGATGCAGCCACGGTCATACCAGAAACCTAGGGTTAATAAAAACAAAACAACCCTGGAAAGACTACAGGACAAAAAGCCAAACTGCAACTATGGCAACTAGAGAAGAATGAAAGGGAATTGGGCTAACGGGCCCTAACTGACATTCCCACTTCACTGCACAGGTCAGCAGAGGGAAGCGACGCGCTGAGAATCCAGGCAGACACCTGTGTGGCTGCAAAACTGGGAGGAAGCCAAGGCAGGGGCGTAGGAGGAGCAACGTACCAAAATGGCTTAAAATCAAAATAAGGGAGAGAAACAGGAGAATGGAATAAACTTTACAAATACATATTTAAAAAGACAGCTTAAGACCAAGATATACATTGTTTATTCAAAATTAATTTTGAAAAAGGGGGAAAAAAGGATTTATTGCCTTTGTTATTTTAGGGTGTTTGAAAATTATGGCTGCCTCACTTCTCTAAGCTGGACTATACACTTTGTTTTCAACCACACACACACAAAATAAATGAGAGGACAAGGAGGACACAGATCTCAGACCCACTCCTGCCCAACTACAGGTGGAATTCTTCAACTGCACAAATGGTTCTGGAGCTCAGGTTGGGTGTTACTCTGCTGGGGACTGAGGTGGCTAGTAGCAGGGGGTTCATATCTTATATCAAGGATCTGGGGATCATAGGGGCTACTATTCCAAAATGTTTGTGCCTCTGTGTAGGGGTGAGAAGGGTGGTAGATAGCAGTAGCAATGTTCTGACCCTTTTTACCACCTTCACGTCAAAAATCGGAGCCAATGCTAACATCCAATTCACAACTCTCTACATACGGGAAAATTAGGAAAAAGTTCCCCCATTCTTGAACAGAAAGAATAAAACCAGCATAATGTCTAAACCAAGTAAGGGATTTCTAGTGAAAATCTGAAGGCATTGCCCTATCCCTTCACTTTGTGACAGGTACCTTCTAATAAAGCTCACAAAATTCCTGCATATCTTGCTTAAGACAAAAGATTTCTGGACTTCCAGTAAATTCTGCATCCTCATAGAAGATGAAAACACCGCATGGTGGCCACAGAGGGGGGCATGACTCTAAGTTATCTATTATCAATAAAACAAAATGTAGACTTTTTTTTTTAACGCTTATTTATTTTTGAGACAGAGAGAGACAGAGCATGAATGGGGGAGGGTCAGAGAGAGAGGAAGACACAGAATCTGAAACAGGCTCCAGTCTCTGAGCGGTCAGCACAGAGCCCGACGCAGGGCTCAAACTCACGGACCAAAGATCATGACCTGAGCCGAAGTCGGACGCTCAACCGACTGAGCCACCCAGGCACCCCTCAAAATGTAGACTTCTAAACTCAAAACTAGAAGGAGTAATTTTAGGTAACATTAGCATTAAGCAAGAAGAATGAATGCAAACTATAATCCCAAGAGAAAAGAAGTGCTAATTTAAAATGAGAACTTATAATGCCTACTTAAAATGAAAGCACATTTAAATTGTACCTGTTCCACAGTTGCTCTGTCTGCCTTATCTTTGATGCGATACCTAACCAAAACCAAAAAAGAACGTGACATTCAAAATTCAGAAGCCAAAATAAAAAGTTCAAAATGTATCTCATCCCATAAAATTCCTAAGTAGGTACTTTCTTTAATAACCCATTTCAAAATCTCATTGTAGTTTCATTGCTCAATGTTGCTTCCTTTGTGTCCCCTTAATCATCAGTTCAGTTCCCTAGAGCAAAAGGAGCACATCTGCAGTAAGAAAAAATCATTCTATCCATATTTCAGAAGGATTAGATAAAGAGAGCAGCCGGGGTAAGGTGAACCATGCTGCAAAAAAGGAAACATTGGGTCTGTTAATATTGTCTCTCAATCTTTAATGATTCTATTAATCTAATGTGAGATTTAAAGTCATTTATATCACCTTCTCTTTAGAGTCCCTTTCTACAAAGACACGGGTTTTTGTCATCTAAAGACAGTTCTTGAGTTCTGCATT
The DNA here is from genome assembly GCF_028749965.1 of Puma concolor. NCBI lineage: Eukaryota > Metazoa > Chordata > Mammalia > Carnivora > Felidae > Puma > Puma concolor. Next base: position 21,547,473 of record NC_141671.1, read on the forward strand.
AAAATGCAGACTCTGACTGGTTTCAGTCCACACACTGATTCTATTAGCACACTAACCTCAACTCAAAGATTCAAACACAAAGATTCAGACACTTCTATGAAATAACAGATGACTATGGCAGTTCTCAAAAGGCTGGTATCTCTTGGGGATAGCAATAAACCAGAAGAAAAGTGATTTTTAGTCAGAAGAAAGTTGGTTTTTAAGTTCAAACACTGCTAGTTGTATAAACTTAATGTCATTTTCTACAATATGTCAATGCCCTAGTGTTTTTAGCATATAGAAGTTAGCTTGCACTTAAACAACTGGTTTTGAGAAGAATAAATAGAAATTGTTCTTATTAGATCACTATTTAATTTTAAATCTTCCCTTACATTTTTAAAAATATTTCATGGAGGGGTGCCTGGGTGGCTCGGTTGGTCGTGAGTTCAAGCTCCACACTGGGCAAGGAGCCTACTTAAAAAAATTTAAAAATAATAAAATAAAAATTTAAAAACATTTCATGGAAGGGAAAAATTTTTAGTAAGTTTTTAAAAGGAAGCATTTTCACACTTTAACACTTCAGTTTAAACTGGAATCTACATTTTAGTTTACCATTACCCTCCCAAGAGCACATTGTGAATTTCACAAGATTATAGTTTGACCACACATTTAAAACGCACTTAATATTCTCAACTTACTAAGGAAAGGACACCCTCATTTAAGCTAAAAAGAAAAAGAAAATAACTGGTTTAATCATATAAAGAAATATCCTTTCCATGCTCATTTGTCTAGAATTAGTCCCTATCCGCCATGTTTTATAGTTAAAATATTACTTACATATCTGCTTCCTTTTGTCTAGACTTCTCGGTGACTTTATTTATGACAGAATCAGTAACATTTAGCTTATCTAAAAATTAAAAAATCCACAATGTAAACAACAGTTAAGACAAAAAGACAACATTTGAATAGAATACTTTTTCCCTCTTCCTCCTCTATTTTCCAAATATTTTGTTACACATAGAGTATCTTTTAATGATGAAAAACTATTAATGTTTTTAGATGTTGAGCATGAAGTTGTGTCTCCTTAGTGACAAGTGTTGCCACTGTCATCATCACAGCTCTAATTTGAGCCACAGAAACCCAGATCCAGGAATCTCCCCAAAATCCTTTACCTGCATATGCTGAATTTCAGACACTTGTTAATATTTTATACGGCGAATTTGGGAATATAAACTGCCCGAATTCCAAGTTTAACTCTAAAAACTTCAGTTTCATTTCAAGTTATAGGTCAGTGATAGGATATGAGAGACACTGTGCTAGGTTTATAATGAATCAACTTCCACAAGACAAAGATGATCCTGCATTTTTTAAGAGGTGGTGGTTCAAATCAACATTCTGATTCCTTGCATTCAACAGCTCACTAAATGATTAATGCGTACATAAAAAGTGTCTAGTAAAACAAAATGTATTTATATTCAATATTCTAGTACAGTTGATACTTGAACATGTGTTTGAATTATGCAGATCTACTTATATACGGATTTTTCACAGTAGTGTACTGTACATGTATTTCTTATGACTTAACATTTTCATTTTCTTTTATCTAGTTTCCTTTATTGTAAGAACTTAGTATATAACATACATAACATATAAAATGTATTTATCAACTGTTTATGTGATCAGTGAGGCTTTTGGTCAACAGTGGGCTACTGGTAGTTAAGTTTTGAGGGAGTCAGAAGTTACACGTGGATTTTCAACTGCATGGAGTCAGCATCCCAACCCCCAAGTTCAAGGGTCAACGTATTTTCAACATTCTAGTCTGAGACAATGCTACTTTAATACACAACAGATGAAAACTTGAACAGATATCTGTAAATTTATATTTTTACAGCAGAGGAGCAAACAGCTAAAAAAGCAGAAGCTGAAGTCTCTTCCTAAAGCCAGGTCTTTAAATACGGAGTTTTTATCTTCTCTAAACATTATTATTATTCAGCCAGTAACACTGAACACACTCATTTCTTGACCTAACAAAATTTATGACACTTCATGGCTTCTGAAAAGCTTCCTCATAGCCCAAATATATTTTATGAACTCACCTAGATTAATTTTATTCTCAAATTTCCGTAAGACCTTGTCTGCTGGAGTAGATATTTTGGCCAAATTGTAGTTGGAAGTCTGCTGATTTGTCTAGAAGAAATAAGTTCCAGAGTTGAAGGCACTAGTTATAAATACAGACCTAAGGTTAGTTATTACATGTCTTTCTCCTTAGCTAACAGTTAACTATCAGAGCATCAATACTTGAAGGAGTACCCTAAGAAAAGGTTAAGAATCAATCATGTTTGCTCAAGAAATTTTTTAAAAAGACATTTGAAATAGGACAAAGTTACTGGCTAAAATGAACAGTCTGTATAATCTGTATTTTTTAACCTCCCTACAATATATTCCTCATTATTATAAAGAACAAATTGTAATTAAATCCATTTTTTTTAATTCAACTGTTAATAGACTTAGAATTTGACAATGTTCATTTACCTCCAAAACGTATAATGAATGGCTAAGGCCAACATTAAACTGGTTCTAAGAATTTCATTTTGGGCCCATTGTCTCAAGAAAGGGAAAGATCAGGCATGAGGCTTACCACTTACACTGGCGCTATACACAAACTAAAATAATAACAAAAAGAAAGAACCCTTATTCAAAGGGAGTATAGTACAGATAAAAAGGGCTCATAACAATGACTGATTTACTCCGCGTATCTCAGCTTGCAAGTGTGAGGCTGACTGCATAGACCTATGCTGTCTGTACAGACCTATTTAAAGTTTTCTACCAGATACAACTTTGAAAACATTTCTAAGTAGAGATTCACAGTAGAAAACACAGGTAAAATTTTAATCACCCACAATCCCAGCACCCAAAGATAATAGTTAACATTTAAGCATATACACTTGCCTTTTTTTCTATCTTTATTAAAAGAGAATAAACTCTATATTAAAATAGCTCAACGTCTCACCAAAACAGACAAGTGTGAAATTCATCTGGTTATTTTTAAAATGCACTAATTCTTATCCACAATATAGCAATCTTAATATTCAAAGAAATACTGTTGGTTTTTTCCCCCTCCATCTCTTTCAGAAATCTTTATGCTCTAGTAAGATGTACCATGTTAATCCTAAGGCTCTGCAAAATCCTGAAACAGAGTACTTCCAGTTGAGAAGCAGGCTCTACAGTCTGATAACTTGTGCCCAGTACACAGTAGGTGATGGCAGATTCATGTCATTAATATAGTTTTCCACTGCAATGTATTTTATGGCTGCATAATATCCCATCGTGTGAAATCAGTCCCACAACAAATTTAGTCAAGCTTGTTTCCAGTGTTTCTCTATAAACAATACTGGAGAATCATTCTCATAACACCATTCTTGGCACAATCTTAAAAGAATTGCTGAATCAAAGCATTTATTTTATGTTTTAAAAGCTTTTATCACATACCAGTTTATCCTCTAAATAAGTAGTTATTTACTCAATCAGCAATTATAGATTTTGCATCTTGGTCAGTTTCATAAGTGAAAAAACAGCATTTCTACATATTTAACCTGCATTTTTTAATTACTAAGGAAGCGGAACTTTCTCTCCATGTTTCCTAACCATTTGTAGTGAACTGCCTATTTGCATCTTTTCCCATGCAGACTTTAAAGCTCCTAATCTTACCATAATTTAAATAGTTTTTATTTTTTTACTTTTTTTTTTTTCAACGTTTATTTATTTTTGGGACAGAGAGAGACAGAGCATGAACGGGGGAGGGGCAGAGAGAGAGGGAGACACAGAATCGGAAACAGGCTCCAGGCTCTGAGCCATCAGCCCAGAGCCTGACGCGGGGCTCGAACTCCCGGACCGCGAGATCGTGACCTGGCTGAAGTCGGACGCTTAACTGACTGCGCCACCCAGGCGCCCCAATAGTTTTTAAAATGTACTATGAAAAGAACCTACATCCAGGAAATGATCAGAAATACAAAAAGGATGAAGAATAAAACTCGTTAAAGGTTGGGGCTACAGGGCAACATAACCTGAGGGAAATCTTCCAATTCAAGTCCAGAACAACAAAAAGTCCTTTGAAAAAAGAAGACATAAATAACATAAAGATGTATACAATCATTTGTAAAATACCTGTGGGTTACTCCTTGCATTTGAGATACAACCTTTGGTGAGTTTTCCAACTCCATCATCCCAATCCCAGTCATCTTCATCATACTCCTCCTCCTCTTCCTCCTCCTCCTCCTTCTCTTCCATATCACCTCCGCCCATCTTCTCAGGCACATTCTTCTGCAGATCTTCAAACAGAATATCTTCCTCTCTGATGGTCCTCAGGTCAATGTTTTCACTAGAAATAACAATGTGCAGCATGTTTCCACATAACTCTAATTGGATTTATACATGCAGCTATTTGTGATATAACAGACTAAATTTATACCAATAAATCTAAAAGTTTTCCTCTCAACATTATCTCCCAATAAACTCAAACTTAATACCAGGTTCTGTTTTTCAAAGTGTCATTCCCATTGTTTGCTTATTCTCCAGGTCCTACTAAAGAAGAAGTACATCAGGTGTTAAATCACTTCGGCCTTAATGAAGTCAGGATTTACATTGTCATTTTCTCTGCTGAATGAATGCACTCTGACCAGTACACCAGACCCAACTCCAGGAAAACCATTCACAGATATGTCTTAAGAGTCAATGGGGGGAAAGCTTTCTGACAAAATTTGGGACTAAGTCTAAAGCAGCCTTACCTTGAACTCAATACCACTCCAACAAAAGAAGCTGTATCAAGATTTGTGCTACACAAAGAACTTCAAATCACCCCTATTAATAAAAGGGAAGGAATGGTGAACATAAGCACCACAAATGAGTGGTGTAATTCAGAGCAGTCTGGGTGTAATTCAGTAAGAGAAGTGGTGATTGTCAAACCCAGAGATCAGGCCCAGAGTAAATGGAGCACAACCAATAGGGTGTTTTTCTGCCATGTGAAAATTCAGAGCCAGTGCTACCAGATCTTAGTTTTTCAAGAGAAGCCAGAAGTGTGGACTTTTAAATCTCCCACTTAACTGGTACATTTAATTTTAACCAAACACTGTGCATACCAAACAAAATATGTCTGCAGGTCAGATTCAACAGAGGTCCCACCAGTTTTGATCACTCATGTAGAGAACAAACACAGGAACCACATAGAACCCTGATAATGTGAACTACCAGCTTAAAAACGGTCAGACAAGAGTTCAGTAAATTCAGGTGATCAATCCTGATTATTAATTAGCCACAGCTCAAAGGGTTCCAAATCTCCATGGACATGGGTGGGAAGAGAATAATCATCAAACACCTGCTATTTACTACGATTTTGTAAACATAATCCTTAATTTGATCCTTTAATTGCCAACAATCTACAATGGCACATTAAAGTTATACCTCATTTGTTTGTTGTTTTTCTTTAATTTTTTTTTAATGTTTCTTTATTTTTGAGACAGAGAGACAGAGCATGAACAGGGGAGGGTCAGAGAGAGAGGAAGACACAGAATCTGAAACAGGCTCTGGGCTCCGAGCTGTCAGCACAGAGCCCGATGCGGGGCTCGAACTCACAGACTGCGAGATCATGACCTGAGCCAAAGTTGGACGCTCAACCGACTGAGCCACCCAGGCGCCCCAAAGTTATACCTCATTTGTACCAGAACTTCTCAACCTTGGCTGGACAATTCTTTGCGGTGGGAGGTCGTTTTCTGCCTTGTAGGATTTTAGCAGCATCTTTGGCTTCTACCTACCCAATACATTATGCTCTCCCCCCACCTCCCAGTGGAGTGGACCCTGGAGTGTGGCAGGGTCACAAAGTCCATTGGCTTATCTTCACAATATCCAGTGATGGATGGTAAACCAGTGTATACCCATTACTGCCAACTATTTACCAGCCACACTGGGCTGTTTCTTCTTCCTACTTCTTCCCTAAAGCCTTTTATATGGTTATCTGGAAACATAAACCTGGAATGCATCTGAAATAAAATCTTCTTGTTTCTCTGACTAAATCTTATATAACCTTTCAGTATTAGATTATCATCATTTGGTCAGGAAAGTCTCCCATCTTCTTCACTCCTTTTTCCTTTGTACTACTTACCCAATTCTAATACAAATAATTTGTCCAATTATTTAATGTTTCCCCTCCTATCTTGTAAGCTCTGTGTCAATCAGGGTGGTGTTTACAATGTATCCCTACCCACTAACACTAGACCTGGCACACAGAAAATGATCAACATATTTTTACTGGAAAAAAAAAAAATCCCCAAATGACTACTAAAATCTACATGTAATGAATCTTTACTGTGAATATAAAGTAAAAAACGTTTTCTTGGAATTCCAAAGGAACTCTCATGTTTCATGTAGGAGTTATCCTGAAATCCTTTTGCCTCACATCCCACAGCCAATCTACCACCAAACCTTGTCACTTCTACCTCCAAAACATATCCCGTGACCCTATCTCTAGCTCCCCTCATGTTTGAACTGAATTACTTTATCACTTTTGAACTGCTTCCACTCATGCCCTCTACAACCATCCTCTCCATAACAGAGTAATTCCTTTAAATCATAAATCAGATTGTCATTCCCCTAGTAAAATCCCTCCTATGGCTTTCTGTTAAGACCTAGAATATCCCAACTGCTTATCATCCCTTATAAGGCTCTATATGATCTGGCCCCTTCTCACTTCTACATCATTTCCTAGCCATCTTCTCAACTCGCTGTGCTGTGCTCTAGGTACACTGGCCTCTAGCCCTTTCTTTCACAGCCAAGAGTGATGCCAACGTTGGGCCTGTGCATTGTTGTCTCCTCTTCCTGAACTGCTGTTCCCTCTGCTCCTCCTGAGGTTAGTTCCACATGTGGACTTAACTCATCCCTGACACTGTCATTAGTCTACCAACTGATTTTAATTATTTGCATTGAGTATATTATCTGTGGGGTTTTTTTTGTTTGTTTATAAAATATCTCTATGTACTTAATTGTCTGCCCTCCTTCCCAAATAGAAGGTAAAATTCAAAGACTGCAGGGACTTAATCTTGTTCACCACCATCTCCCGCGCCGAGAACAAAACCTGGCCCACGACAGGTGCTCAAATATTTTTTGAACGCCAAATGCAGTTAAAGACTAAAAATCTACGTTTCCCAACCACTGTCTCCAACTCTGCCTCTCAGCGAGGCTAGCCAATCTGGAACTCCCTTGACAAGTGGCTTTCGTGAACTCTGGCGCAAAGTGGGATTAAAAGACCCGGCTGGCATGGAGAAAGAAGCAAAGGGCTGTGGAGAGACTATTCCGAATGAAATAACTGTCTCCCTCAAAAGCCCGAGGCTGCCCGCGGCGGCGGAGACAGCAGAATCCTCACGGAGTCTGTGTGCCCAAAGGGGCTCGCCCACCTGTCCGAGGAATCCGCGTCGTCGAACTGCCCGGGAACCACCCGACTCATCAGCAGCCGCCGGTAGTCCATGACGGAAGCGTGCAGAGCCTCGGCGCCCCTGGAGGCCGTCCGCCCCGCGCTGGGACGGAAACCGCACAGAGACAGAGCTACACGCAGCCCATCCAACCCCCTCTGGGCAGATGCCCGCCTATCAAACTGCTCAGAAGCTCCAACGCCAAAAGCGAACGCCACGTGCTAAGAGAGATAAGGACCTACAACCAGGACAGCTAGGACCGCCCTGACCGGAACTCCCGCCCGACCGGAAGTCTCAATCCTGACGGAAGTCCCGCCCTTCCCCCGGCCGCGCCCCTGGGGCGTGGGGCGTGGCGCAGGGCGTGGGAGCCCGCCTGGCGTCTTAGCGAGCCGAGACTGGCTAGGGCGGTGGGCGGGCGTCACACAGGGCAGTTCCAGCGCGCCCGTGTGCCATCTGCGAGTTTTTCAAAGCCTTCAGTGGATGAGGTCGTAAAGCGTTTTTCTTTCTCCCGCGAAACCCTGTGCGGAAGGTGGAAGCGCTGAATCCTTACAGCGGATCCAAGAAGCTATGGACCCTGAAAGTGAGCACACTTTTTAGACTTGAAAAGTTTGGTGCATTGTTTTGAGGGAAAATGAGAGGAGTGATTTTTAAAATGTTTGTCATACAACTGAGAGAATTTTAAATCTAGAATGTTGGTGGTAACTCCAAATGACGACCCTTTTAGCGCCCATCTTAAAACAGCTTTATAATGTTCCTGGAATATCTACCCAAACATCTGAATAAATACTTTAAAAATGTTGGCAAAGACCTGGTAAGGACAGGATGAAAGATGGAAAAAGTAAACCTAACTTTAAAGTAAGTTGACAGATTGCGCCATGTGAACAAATTTATAAAAGTGTAAATGGAAGTTCTAGGTTCACCAACAAAGAAATTGAAGAAATAAGGGCCTTGAGTTTTTTTGCGTTTGGAAAACGAAGATTTTTCAGATTCCTTTCACCACAGCCTAGGCAGCATTTATGTGTTCGGAAGGTGGAAAAGGTGAGCATAAAGTTAGGCCTTTCGCTAAGCCCGACTAGCCTGCTTGTCTTACTGGCTTTTTATACTTCAGACGATGGCATGGCTTTGGGAAAACAAATCAAGCCTCAATAAATTGTTCATTAATTCGATAATTCAATAAAATAATCCGGGCAAATAGGTAGCAACTGTAAATTGAGAAGTTTTAATAGAAATAAAATCTTTGGACTGCAGGATTCATTTGATCAGTATTTACTCTGTGAACAACATTGCTGTTTGCTGCGGTGATTACTGGAAAATCATGAATGGACTCTTCTGGAGGCATTTATAATCTGTAAATACTAACACCCTTGAAAGGGTGGTAAAAGCTAAAACGGTAAAACAAATAGGTGCTGAATTGTAGAGATTTCCCATGTTGCAGGAATTTTTTAGATAGATGAATGGGTATATAGGAAGGCTTTAGGAGAGAGAAGCATTTGCCAGGTCAGACTGAAATAGTAAGGAGTATGATCTGACTAGAGCAGGCGAGTATTGGATAGGTAATGTGGGTCCAGGCTATGGGAGTCCTAGAAAGTCCAGCAGAAGAACTTGGACTCCAGGTGATTGGACATCCTGTCCACTACCATCCCCGACCTGAGGAAGTCATGAGAGTATGGGCCTGTGTGATGGCGCGAGTAGTAGAAAGAAAGCATGGGTTACGAAAAACATTTTTAAAAGAGAAATGGACGGGACTTGGTAATTGGATGGCTCATAATGATGAGCTAGAAGGATATCAAAGGCATCTCCAAGTTTTCAAACCCAGTTGCCTAAGAGAATGGGTGTGGCATAGGAAAGTGGGGGAAATGGATTTACATTGTTGGATTTGACTTGATAATGAGATAATAGAAAGTACCAAGTAAATAGAAAAACAGTATTTTGTGGAACCTAATAGTTCTCTGATAATATTTTGTAAATATCTTTTGATTAAGTAACTGAGAGTTCCCTTCACTTTGAGTCCCAAGTCTTCTAGGGAATTATTGGATAGTAGCCACACATATCGACTTGTTTTTGTCCAAATCAGTATTTGCACTATACAAAGTGACCATGGTATACTCAGACTAAAAAATTTTTTTTTCTAATAACTTGACCAATGACATTTTAAAATTTAGGACACTGAACTTTGCTGCTTTCTTAATGTGAGAAGGCATGGGGGACAAAGCTCTCTGTTCACATATACTAATAAACATTAAAATTATGTTTTTTTTTAAAGAAGACTTTCATCATTCACCAGTTAGGAACAAGGATTATCAAAAAGTTTGCTCATCACCTTCAGATCCTGTGCATTTTGAAGTGGATGCTTCTCATGAAAAATTAGAAAGCAACTTGGAAGCGGATGCCAGGAATGTCAGCAGTCTTCGTCAAGACTTAACTCGCTCAGATTCTCCCTTCTATATGGACACCAGCAGTACCAATTCAGACTTGCCTCAGGTGTGCATTACTTGTAAGTTCTAGGAGGTATAGATGTATTCGGCTTTCACGTTGTCTTCCTCTGAAAATGTCCTCAAAAATACGAAAAACAGTAAAAGAATCTCCAGTGGAGGCTCAAAGGAGGGGAATACACGGTCTAGTTTTCCCAAAGGTAGAACGTTACAAATAGAGCATTAAACCTGATCCTTTCTAGCCTCCACACAAAGTCCTAAGCATGCAGCCAGGGGGACATGGCCACAACAACTGGGTCACAGAGGCAGGAAAAGAGCCCAACGGGCCAGACATCTGGTCTTGAGCATGTTCTAATATGTCAGCATGCAAATGATTTAGATGTCATTCATCATGGTATTGACAGAGCCCTGCATGTAAATGACTTTATCTTAATGACAATTACAAGTGTCCTTTCTCATAAACTAAAAAAAAATTATACTGTCCCAAATTGTGATGAATGTTTAACAATTACTAGCAGGAGTGTAGGGAAATAATAGGAATGAATTATTTTGTGCCATATGTAATTGCCTTTTTATAGTTTGAAAATGGACAAATATTGACAATTTCATGTGGGCTAACCCATAAATTGGCATAAACTATCTAAAGGGCTATTTAGTGGGGTGCCTGGGTGGCTCAGTTGGTTAAGCGTCTGACTTTTGATTTCAGCTCAGGTCATGATCTCCTGGTTTGTGGGATCGCAGAGACTGCTTGGGATTCTCTCTCTCCCTCTCTCTGTGCCCCTTCCCTGCAGACATGTGCATGCACAGGCGCTCTCTATCTCTGTCTCTCTCTCTCTCTCTCAAAATAAATAAAAACAAAACAAACTGAAGAAACACATCTTTAAAAAAAATACAGGGCTATTTAGTGAGAGGAAATTGCATTTTATTTTTAATTCTATCTCAAGGAAGTATGCAAATGAGCTATGTGCAGGATTACCTATAATAAATAAACATCAGGGGTGCCTGACTGGTTCAGTTTGAAGAGCATGTGACTCTTGATCTCTGGGTTGTAAGTTCAAGCACCACACTGGGTGTAGAGATTATAAATAAACAAGTAAACTTTCATGAAAGGCATTATTTAAACACTAGAAGCAACTAAATTTTTACCAATAGGAACCTAGTTAGATGATTGCACAGATGTACAGTAGATACGTAAACCTTAAATATGATAATACAGACACACAGTTGACCCCTGAACAATGCAGCACTTAGGAGTACTGACTCCCCTCATAGTTGAAAAGCTTCATATGACTTGTGACTCCCCCAAAAGTTAACTAATTGCCTACTACGACTAGAAGCCTTACCAATAACAAACAGTCAATTAACACATATTTTGTGTATTATCTTTATTATATACTGGAAAGAAATATGATTTAGAAAATCATTAGGAGAATAAAATACATTTATAGTACTATACTGTATTTATAAGAAAATCTGTGTAAGTGGACCCGGGAAGTTCAAACCCATGTTGTTGAGGGGTCAACTGTATATTCGGTGACATAGAAAAATGATTACATTGCTTCTCACTGGGTAGTGGGCTTTTGAGTGTTTTTTACTTTCTCTCTTTTTTAAAATGTTCAAGATTATTTTCATAATGATAACTTTTATCATATTTTCATTTATTTTTTTTAAGTTTATTTACTTTGAGAGTGCATGTGTGTGCATGTGCATGCAAGTGGGGGAGGAGCAGAGAGAAAGAGGGGGAGAGAGAGAGAGAGAATCCCTAGCAGGCTCAGCACTGATGCAGGCTCCAACTCACAAACTGCCAGATCATGACCTAAGCCAAAGTTAGAGGCTTAACCAACTGAACCACCCAGGTGGCCCCTTTCATATTTCATTTTATTTTTTTTTTTTTTAAACGTTTATTTATTTTTGAGACAGAGACAGAGCATGAACAGGGGAGAGTCAGAGAGAGAGGGAGACACAGAATCGGAAGCAGGCTCCAGGCTCTGGGCCATCATCAGCCCAGAGCCCGACGCGGGGCTCGAACCCACGGACCGTGAGATCGTGACCTGAGCCGAAGTCGGACACTTAACCAACTGAGCCACCCAGGCGCCCCTCATATTTCATTTTAAAAGAAAATTTCACCATAGTATTACAGTGTTAGTCAAAGTCTAACATATTATATATATCAAATTGTAAAGAATGAATCTCCTAAATTATGTAAGAGGTTCTCTGTCTTGGAACTCATGGAGTATTTTATTCTTTATAAAGAATTTATAAACCAAAGGAACAACAAGCATATTTTAAAGACAGTATTATCATAGAACGCTAGAGTTAGAGGTAATCTCTGAAATTCAACGAGTAGTGGAGTTCCAAGAAGTTTATGTAAATATAACATCAATACATATGAATAGTACTATTTTTTTTAAAGGATATTCTTCTTGGGGCGCCTGGGTGGCTCAGTCGGTTGAGCGTCCGACTTCAGCTCAGGTCATGATCTCACAGTCTGTGACTTCAAGCCCTGCGTCGGGCTCTGTGTTGACAGCTTGGAGCCTGGAGCCTGCTTCGGATTCTGTGTCTCCCTCTCTCTCTGCCCCTTCCCCGCTCATGCTCTGTCTCTCTCTGTCTCAAAAATAAGTAAAACCATTTAATAAATAAATAAATAAATAAATAAATAAATAAATAAAGGATATTCTTCTTGATATGTTTAAAATCTAATTAGCAGGAATGGTCTAGATTAGCAAGAAGTCTAAAAAAATGTTTATAAAATATAACTCAGTTATCATACTCTTTAGGTACCTTCAATAAGTGGAACAATGTTATAAAAAGCATGATTGAATAGAAGCTTGTAACCAGTTGACTTTAGTAGGAGATACAAATTTTTTAGAGCATCATTTGTCTTACATGCCTGGTACACTGTTCATAATGAAACCAATGTTTTCCTCAAACATTTAAAATATTACTTAACAAAACCTTTCCCTTAGATAACATTGAGATAACTTTGAGAATAAGTCTTACATGAATTTTTATAGATTTTTATCTATTGGAAATCATATTTCACCTCATTACTGGAACCCACCCTGTATCTTCACTGTTAAAAGACTTGAATGACAACTACCCTAATAGATCTTTAGACCAGATTTAACAGACTCCAAAGGATTATCAGAGATTTATACATTATTATATACTCATGTTTGTAGTACCACGATTTGACTTACAAAAAAAACTAAAATATTAAAATAGCAAGATACTTGCTTAACGTCATTTAATATCGTGACTCCCTTAGCATGGTTTTACTTTTTAGTAAAGGAGCTCAGATATACAGTAGGGAAGGATACTGGAAAGTACATTCTACCCATGCAACAAAAAATACTAAGAGAAAAGTTACATAGCAATGTACATACACATTTAGAAGAAGCTTCTGATGTTTGTTTAAAGTATTAACACTAATGCCTTTTTTATTATTAATACAGAATGAAATAAAGAATGTAAAAAGGGAAGATGAGTCTAAACTCACACTTGCTGAAGAAATTTATAGCACACTAGATGACCGGTTAGGTGGTGAGTATCTCTTTGTTGGCAATACACAGAGAAACAAGATTTGTGTGTGTACGTGTCCTGTGATAACAGCAATAATAATAATAGCCATGTGCTAATATACACTTTATATGCATGATCACACTCCACAAACAATCCTATGAAATAGGTTTTTTTTTTTTCTTTTTGAATAAGGGTTGTTTGTATCTACCCAGATGAGAAGCATGAGGCCCAGAGAGTAACATGCGAAGTACAAACCATTAGCAACACATTTGACTATCTTAAAATAAAAAATAATTTCTATATGACCAAATTATAACCAACAAAATTAAAAAAAAAACAAAACAAGATACAGACTAAAAACACATGCAATGTATACATTGACAAGATTAGTATCCAAAATAAAGAACTCCGATAAGAAAAAGACCCCTAGAGCTTGATAGACAAACAGGCCAAGTGTACGTATTAGCTTGCTGGAGCTGCCATAACAAAACTCCACAGATCGGGTGACTTCAACTACGGAAATTTATTTTCTCACAGTTCTGGAGTCTGGAAGTCCAAGATCAAGGTGTCAGAAGAGTTGGTTTATCCTGAGGCCTCCCAGATGTCCTTTCTTCCTTATAAGAACACCAGTCATATTGTATTAGGGCCCCACTTTTATGACCTCATTTAACCTTAATTACCTCTTTATAGGTCCTATCTCCAAATACAGTCACACTGTAAGATGCTGGGGGTTAAGCCTTCAGCATGTGATTTTTGGGGAAATTAAATTGAGGCCATAACAGTATCTAACAGGCAGATCACAGAAAAGGAAACCTGCAAGACTATTCAAATGACCACAAAATACCATTTAATGCATACCAGTTTAATATGCATTGGAGGGACATAGTAGAGCAAATAAACTTCTGTGCTCTTGTTGGAAGTATAAATTGGTACAGCTACTTTGGAGGGTAATTTTGCAATGTCTAGTGAAGTTGAAGGTAACATTTTCTATAATCCAGTGATTCTACTTTGAGGTATGTATATCCAGAACCTAGACAAAAATTCTTAGTGTACAAGGAAACATGTATAAGGATGTTTACTGAAGGTTGTTTTTAACAGCAAAATTAGAAACATATCTAACAAAAAGGGATTAAAGTGTAGTCCTTCAGTAAAATGAACCAAATCACAGATATTTACATGGCTAAGTCTGAAAAGCAAAATTTTAAGTGAAATAAAGACTTTTGTATGGATATATATATATACGTTTTATGTCTAATATATATGTTACAAATGTAATTTGAGTCTATTTACATACAATTTTAAAGCACGGAAAATAGCACTGTACTGCATATCACCCAGGGTGCTGCATGACATTTTGAAATATTTAGGAAGCTGTGACACTGGACATCTGTTGGACTCCACAAACTACCAGCTTAAGATAGTTTACTATTTCAGTGTAAAACCTTTCTATAAAGTATTATTTGCAAAGCTGGGTCTTTGAAGGTTGCTGTGATAAAAAGCAAGTATTGTACAAAAATCAATGTAGAATAGAAAGTGATGGTTGTCATTGTCCTATCTGATTCCAAGATTTGAGACATGTGATACCCAGTAGTGCATCCAAGTAGTAAGTTCAATTGTATGAGAATAAAATAAAGCATTATATTTTTCTTTCAGTTTGTGTGTAATTTTCAAACATCTAAGTTGTTGAGACAAATACTGAAGTTGAGCTTCACTACTTAATAAATGGAACTGTTAGGTATTTCTTTCCAATTCTTGGAAGTTGATATATATTATTTAAGGTACATAATTGAGTAATGAAAGCAGAAAAATATGGGTGGAAAGAATAAATACCTACCAGCTTTCGTAGTTATCTCTCAAGAGGGGGAAAGGAGGGAATTTAGATAGAAGGAGGCATCATTAATTAGTTTTGTAACATTTTATTGCCTATTTGCTCCTGATTTTTATCTTTTTAATTTTTAAAATGTTTACTTATTTTGAGGGAGGGGGAGAAAGAGTGAGGGAATGCTGAGCATGAGTGGGGGAGGGGCAGAGAGAGAGAGGGAGAGAGAATCCCAAGCAGGCTCCACAATGTCAGCCCAGAGCTCAACTTGGGGCTCAAACCCTAAGATAATGACCTGAGCCCAAACTAAGAGCTGGACGTTTAACCAACTGAACCACCCAGGCATCTCTACTTCTGATTTTTAAAAATTTCTTGGGGCACCTGGGTGGCTCAGTCAGTTAAGCATCCGACTTCAGCTCAGGTCATGATCTCGCAGTTTGAGAGTTCAAGCCCTTCACTGGGCTCTGTGCTGACAGCTCGGAGTCTGGAGCCTGCTTCGGATTCTGTGTCTCCTCCTCTGTCTTCCCTACTCATGCTCTCTCTCTGTCTCTCAATAATAAATAAACGTTAAAAAAATTTTTTTAAATGTCTTAAGTCTGGATAACTTGTCATGTTGACAAACACAGCATTTAGAAATAGTGTTCTAGAATCCCAGGTGCACTGCCTACCCAACCTGTGACATTAGGCAAGTAAGTGACTTAACATCTCTTATGTCTCAGTTTCGTTATCTGTAAAACAGGGATAATAACAGTGCATGGCTCAGGGGATTGCTGTGAGATTAACCAAGTTTATGTGTGTTTGTTATTATACTGTTCATTGTGCTTTTGTATTCTTTGGACACATAATCAAAACATTTTAGAATTACAGTACAACAAAAGAATTTTGAAGATATCTTGGAATTTGTTGTAATGGCATTTGACCAGAATGATGTACAAACTTTTTTGGTAGCAGTCATTTGAGAACTTCTGGTCTCCATGTAAAATGTAGTTTATTTTGTTTGCTAGCACAAAGCCATGCTGAAATACACTCAATAAAAAAATGTTGACATAAATATAATTTTAAAAAGACTCCCAACAGTTTATTTCATAAATGTAAATATAACTGTTAGCATATAAATGTATGGACAGCTAATTCTTATTTCCATCTTTCTCTTTCTAATGAGATTTCAACATTGGAAATGACTCACAGAATGTACTACCTCAACTAGTTGACCCCAGCATTTCTTCCTTCAGACAATTTGAACCCATTTGCAAATTTCATCACACAGAAGCATTTAGTAATGAAATGATAACATTTCAAAATCTGAAAGAAGGCTTACCTTATACAGTACAACCCGAAATGCAAATTCATGTGTATTATTGTGCAAAAGACACTAATATAAAGGAAGATTCATTTAAGGAAGAAAATTCACTGGGAACTAGCACTTCTACAAATGAAGAGCAATTTGCTCATAAATGTGTCATACAACCTTCTAGAAGTCCACCTGTAGTCCACGGCAGTGGAGAGACAGTGAAATTCATGGAAATGTCACTGGCTAAAAGTGCTGCCACGGAATCTGCCCTCAAACCTAGTCAACCTCAGAGCTTCTGGTATGAGGAAAATGTACCCAGTGATGTTGACAAACCGTTTTACAAAGAGAACAGCTTTAACCAGCTTGATCTGAAAGCTAATTATGCAACAGAGAAGGTAAATTTTGGGATGGTCAATATAGCTTGTGGAGTATTAAAATATGTGCTTTCAAAAAAAAAACCCAAAACTATGTATATAATTTTAGACTTTTCCAAGTACCACTAAATAATCTAATAATCAGCAAGAGGGACATTGCTTCTCTGGGGAAAATACCTTCTGAGATCTTAATCAATTTAGAAACAGATTTTTCTATTAAAATCATGTCCATACATGGAGATTAGCCCTACTGAATGGTCATGTCTTTGAGAACCAAGGCTCTGTCTTACTCATCCTTTTATGTGTCTTAGCATCTACATGGTGCCTTGGCTTTTATATTTGTGAATCAAATTGGCTGGAACTCAAGAGTTTACAGTAAGGAAAAGATTGAGAAGAGGAAGAAGGATGGAGGTATTAAGTTATTTGACAGGAAAATCTTAAAATTTTTCTATCATGAGGGATTTCAGTTAACAAGTATAAAATGTTAGTTTTTCTACCAAAGTGAAAATACTAATTTGTCTTTTGACTTATTGATTCTGGGCATACATGTAGTATCCTAAGAACACTGAAGATGCCACTAGTATAAATTCTATGTGCTCTCTGAAAATTTTTTGAAAGTAATAGTTTTAAGACTTGGTATGGGCAAATATAATCCAAGAATAGTAAAAATAATACCTTTTTATTTTAAGTCTGATGAAAAAAGCTATGACTATTTTTCATTTCCAAGTATGAGCAGTTTTTTTGTTCATTTATTTGGAAGCATTATTTAAAAGAGAACTTTATTTCCCTGTATTGATTCTGGAAAATGGCATTTAAAAAATCTGCTTAATTAGCATTTCTCAAGATTGCTCCTTCCTATTTCCACTGCATTTAGTCATTTTTTCAGTCAATAAATACTTTCTGGAACCTATTCTGTGCTAGGCTCTATGCTATGTGTTGATTATATAATGGTTTTAAAGAATGTGGTTTTTGTCCTCATGAAAGTAACACCTTAGTAGAGGAGACTCACATTAAAGAATCACACAAATAAATGTAAACTTTCAACTATGATAAGGCTCTGAGTGGTTACATATAAAGTGTATGTAAAGTGTAGATAACGTGCTATAGTATTACATATAAACTGTAAGCTGCAAGGATGATAAGAGCTGTGAATAAAATGACAGGAGTCTTACTGTCCTAGTCAGCGAGTTTGGGGGAGGCTTCCGGAAGTAGTGGTCATTGAGCTGAGCTCTGAAGGATAAGTTAGGAGTTAAGGAACTGTGGGTGGGAGAGCATTCCATGCAGAAGTAACATGTGGAAAACCCTGTGGCTTCAGGGAACATGGCACCCACTAGTACCTGACAGAAGCCTGGATTGAAGGAGGCATGTAGTAGATGAGGACGAAAGGTAGCCTTAGGCAGCAAGACCAGATAGTAGAACCTGTAGGCCTCTGTAGGGATAGTTGTTTTTATCCCAGAATGATAGTAAACCATTAAAAGAGAGGTCCAGTGACACCTGAGTGGCTCAGTCAGTTAAGCTTCCGACTTCAGCTCAGGTCATTATCTGGCAGGTTCATGAGTTCGAGCCCTGCATAGGGCTCAGTGCTGACAGCTCAGAACCTAGAGCCTGCTTCAAATTCTGTTGTCTCCCTCTCTCTCTGCCCCTCCTGGGCTCACACACTCTCTCTCTCAAAAATGAATAAACATTAAAAAAAAAAAATACAGGGGTCCAATACCTCTAAGTTCTAGGAAGTTATATAGCCCACCCTTGCAAATATCTTTTACAGGATTTTTAATGTCATATTCATTTCAGTATTTTCTTACTACAACTTATTGTCCTTTGAAAAAGCCCCTAAAACCTGTGTTGTGGGCAGAAAGTCAATGGCAAAATATGTTCGTCTGACATTCTTACATTCACAGGAGTCATAGCAATGAGATAATGGTTTAGCAGGCAATAAAAGTAGTTTTCATTCAGGGGAGCCTGGGTGGCTTAGTCGGTTAAGCACCCAGGTCTTGATTTCAGCTCAGGTCATGATCTCACGGTTGTGGGATCGAGCCCTGCATTGAGCTCTGCACTGAGCCTCATGCCTGCTTAGGATTTTCTCTTTCCCGCTCTGCTCCCCCTCCCTCATGTGTCTGTTCCCTGTCTCAAAAATAAATAACAGCATTTTTTATTTTTTATTTTTTAATGTTTATTTTTGAGAGAGACAAAGTGTGAGTAGGCAAGGAGCAGACAGAGAAAGGGAGATACAGAATCCACAGCAGGCTCTAGGCTCTGAACTGTCAGCACAGAGCCCGATGTGGGGCTTGAACTCACAAACTGTGAGATCATGACCTGAGCTGAAGCCAGACATTTAACCGACTGAGCCACCCAGGCACCCCAAATAAATAAATAAACATTAAAAGAAAGAGGTAGTCTTCATTCAGAAGAGGCCTCACAGACTGTAGGGTAATTGATAAATTTGTTTTAATTCATTTGAAGTCAAAGAAAGTACATGTGTTCAGAAAATTTCGCACCATAGAAAGTGGTCAGAGTATCAAAGCTGAGTTTTTCTTTTGTAAAAGTAAATATGATACCTATCATATACCTACTCTTTGTGCTCTGCTATCGGTGCTATATATATACTTAGCAGTTAATACCTAAGTATGTTTGTTAAATAGGTATTATTGGAAGTGGATATTATCATTGTTAGAGCTGAGAAAACCAAACTAGGGACCTAGGACTTAAGGCCAGCTCTGATTTCAAAATGTATGATCTTTATACTCTTTTTCACTTATTTTATTTACTATAAGATTTCAGTGTCTTCGAAAGGAATCCAGAGTTTCGGGGATATTCCTGAGATGTCAGTCAGTCACCAAAAGGCAGTCACAGTGGAGGACATGGACAGACCAGGGACTGTCTCATATTGGTCTCCTGCAGTCATTTCTTGGAGTAGTGGAGCATCTCAGGAGGACAGCAAGGCACCTGACATGGAGCAGAGTTTGGAGAGCTTACAACCTCTGGAAGAGGACATGGCTTTAAATGAAGTCTTACGGAAATTAAAACATACTAACAAAAGGCAGCAAATTCTGATCCAAGACCTGCAGTGTAGTAACAAGTATTTAGAGAAGAAGGTCGAAGAGCTCCAGAGGCAGACTACCAAGCAGCAGGTGTTCGTTGACATAAATAAGCTAAAGGAAAAGATGGAAGAACTAATTGAAGACAAATACAGAGTGATCCTAGAGAAGAATGATACCGAGAAGACACTGCAGAACTTGCACGAGGTTTTGACTAACACCCAAAAACATCTCCAGGAATCTAGGAATGAAAAGGAAACCTTACAGCTCGAGCTTAAGGAGGTCAAGGACAATTATGTTCACCTACAGGAAAGGTACATGACTGAAATGCAACAGAAAGATAAAACTGTCAGTCAGTGCATGGAGATGAACAGAACCTTAAGTAAGAAAGAAGAAGAGGTAGAGAGGCTGAAGCAGCTCAAAGGAGAATTGGAAAAGGCCACCACTTCTGCTTTGGACTTGTTGAAAAGGGAAAAGAAGACCCGAGAGCACGAGTTCCTGTCTTTACGGGAGGAATTTCAGAAACATGAAAAGAAGAACCTGGAAGAACGACAGAAACTGAAATCAAGACTGGAGAAACTGCTCACTCAATTTAATACTTTACAGTTCATACCTGAGAACGAGAAGGGGAAGAATGCCAAACTGAAGCAGCAGGTCAGCTCAGTAAAACAAGAAAATGTGAGGCTACAGCAGCAGATTGCAGGGAGCGAGGAGCAAAATTATGCCCCTTGGTTTGAGACGGCTCATTTAAAGGAGGACTCTGGGGAGGCAGTGGAGGCAGATATCACAAAGGTATTGTCACAAATTCAGAATCTCTAACGCAGAATTTCAGGAGTTTCTAACAGTCTGCTCATGCATATTTAGATGCAACACTTTGTCAGCAGAAAGAATTATTAACAACGACAAAAAAATGGGAGAGTGGAAAAGGTACCACAGATTTGGAGAAGCTTCTCCGGTTCTTGGGTACTCACATTAAAGACAGCTACTTCTTGGATACTCACCTAAAGAGGCTATTTCTGGCCTCTTGTGACTATTTTGGTAGAGATGAAAATTAACATGGGAATTTTCTGGGTACCTATGATCAATCATCTGAAGTATCCTTTGAGAAAGGGTTTTCTATGTGGGGATCTCTATGTTTTCATGTCACTTCTGCCTATTCAGTGATAAAACTAAATAACGCAATTACGTATTTGGTTTACAAAGTAAAACAAAACTATATTATATCACATATTAATTTTATGAAAGTATACAGTTTTTGATTGAGGTGTAATTGACCCATAACATCAGTTTCCAGTTTACAACATAATTCGTTATTTGTACGTGTTGCAAAGAGATCACCACAATAAATCTAGTTAACATCTGTTAAAAATAACATGAAAGCCTCATAACAGTACATTTGGAGAGGCTGTAATTTTGTATTCTATGCAGTTCAAATGACTTGGTAGACAAGAACCTGGAAGCATGTCCTGGAAGTGATCATTTTCATAAGCCAGAGCACATCTATTTCAGTTTTGAAGGCTTGTCTTGAGATGTTTATAGTATAGGGGCACCTGCATGGCTTAGTTGGTTAAACATCCAACTCTTGATTTTGGCTCAGGTAGGATCTCACGGTTGGCAAGATAAAGCCCCAAGTTGGGCTCTACACTGACAGCATGGAACCTGCTTGGGATTCTCTCTCTCTCTGCCCCTCCCATGTGCATTCTCTCTCTCTCAAAATTAATAAACTTAAAAATATTATTTATAGTACAGCCTTATTAATTCTGACTATTTAGAAAGAAGGCTAATCTGGGGGCACCTGGGTGGTTCAGTTGGTTAAGCATGTGACTTCAGCTCAGGTCATGATCTCACAGTTCGTGGGTTTGAGCCCTGCATCGGGTTCTGTGCTGACAGCTTGGAGCCTGGAGCCTGCTTTGGATTCTCTGTCTCCCTCTGCCCCTCCCCTGCTTCTGTTCTCTCTCTCTCAAAAATAAACATTAAAAACTTTTTTAGAAGAAGGCTAATTTTTTTAATGATTCTTAGGAAAATATTGTCTTATACTTAAAAAATTCTGTCTGTGCTCTTTTCTCCAGAAAGAAGTTAGGATTTTCTATGCTAGTGGTTCTCAAGCTTTAGCATTCATCAGCATTAGGTGTGAAAATGCAGATTGCTGGGGCCCACCTCAGCATTTCTGATTCAGTAGGTGTGCAGGGAGGAGGGTGGTGCTGAGAATGTGCATTTCTAAGAAGATCCCAAGTCTCACCCATGCTGCTGATCCCAGGGTCACACTTTGAGAACCACTAACCTAAGCAGAGATGACCTTAATTTTAGCTGCTAACCAAATCATGACAAATTTTGAATTGGTAAACTCTGAATAAGTTAGTACAACTGTACAGAGGTTTATCACAGTATATCTTTTTTTTCTTGAATTTTCTTTAAAAAAAAAAAAAAGTAGTGGTGCCTGGGTGGCTCATTCGGTTAAGGGTCTGACTTTGGCTCAGGTCATGATCTTGCAGTTTGTGAGTTCCAGCCCCACATTGAGCTCACTGCTGTCAGCCTGTTAGCCCAGAGATTGTCTGCCCCTCCTCTGCTCATGCTCTCCCCCAAATAAATATTTTTTTTTAAAAAAGGAAAGTTCTTTGTTTTATCTTGACTAATCAATTTCTTTAATATCCCTAAGTCATCCTTACTCTGCTTTTAGTTTTGCTTTTCATGAACTCTAGGTCTGTTTTCTCAAAAGTGTGGTCTGGGAATGTCCATGAGATCAAAAGTATTTTCATAGTAATAGGAAGATGTTATGCCCTTGCCAGTCTCATTTTTTTCACAAGTGCTCCCAGTGGCATTTTCTAGAAACTGTTGATCATTGCTTTTATGGCTGCTCAATGTGTGAAGCAGATGTAAGAATCATGCTGTCTTCTATGAAGTCAGCATTATAGATACTTACAAAAATGTAAAAGATGCCACTCTTTCCACTAATTTTTTCCTTTGGAAAATGTGGTAATTTCATATTAAAATTGTTATTTATGTTGACACAAAGGATTTATTGTTATTTGAATAGATTAGTAAACATTTTTATTTTATTTTTTTAATGTTTATTTTTGAGAAGGAGAGAGAGAGAGAGAGAACATGCACACAGAGAGTGGGGGAGGGGCAGAGAGGGGAGACACAGAATCCAAAGCAGGCTCCGGGCTCTGAGCTGTCAGCCTAGAGCCTGACATGGGGCTCAAACTCATGAACTGTGAGATCATGACTTGAGCCAAAGTCGGATGCTCAACCAACTGAACCACCCAGGTGACCCAGTAAACATAATTTTTAAATGTTCTTAGTCATAATTTCTTTTTTTTTTAAAGTTTATTATTTTGAGAGAAAGCATGTGCATACACACGCACCAGTGGGGGGAGAGGCAGAGAGAGAAAGGAGAGGGAAAGAATCCCAAAAAGGCTCTGCACTGTCAGTGTGGAGTCCAACATGGGGCTCGATCCCACCAACCTGAGCCAAAGTCTGGAGTGGGACGCTTAATCAACTGAGCCACCCAGGCACCCCCTCAGTCATAATTTCTAATACAAAAAATATTGATAGATATAACCCATATAAACAAAAGGCTTTTGGGATTCTTATTAATTTTTGAGTCTATAAAGGGGTCCTGAGAATCAGAAGTTTGAGAACCACAGCTCATAATTTTGTTTTTTTTAAATATTAACATTTATCTCCAATTTCGTTTGTTTTTAATTTTAGAAAGAGAGCATGAGCAAGTGGGGAAGAGGAACAGAGGGAAAGAAAGACTCTTAACCGGACACAGGGCTCGATCGCACAACCCTGGGATTATGACCTGAGCCGAAATTAAGGGTCAGACACTCAACCAGCTGAGCCACTCAGGTGTCCCATTATCTCTTCAAATTTAAATTTGAGTGCCACGTTGTTAGGGCTGCTCAAAGTTTTAAAGAGTGGTATTTAATTCAGAATTCTACTTAAAGAGCAATCCAGACTCTCTGTCTTTATTGTAACACCTCTGAATTGTGTACACATAGGATGCAAAGATGATACATTCTAATTTGTTCCTGAATTGCTCACCTTGTGAAGAAGAAAGCCTGAATCCCCCAGATGTGCAAAGAACCTCTCAGCTGGTCTCCAAACTTCACAGTCTTCTGGCTCTGGTCATAGGACTTCTCACACGTCAGGTAATTTTAAAAATTCATATTTTTTATTGGGGAAGGAAGAAATATAGAAGTTGGACTAAACCAAAGAAGCAATATAAAGCGTTGGAGTTAAGTCATGGGAGAAAAAAATGGAAGACAAAATTCAGACCTCCTCCTGCTTCTTTTTATCTTTCTTTAACACCTAATTCCCACAAGTAAAATAATATAATCAGATACAAGATAAAGGCATCAGAGAAAACCTTTTATTCGGTACTTCTTACATGTCATGGAAACTCTATCAGAGTGATAGTCTTGTTCTCTGGTTCAGTTGGTTCCTAGTGATTAGTGAGCGTTCCCATCATGGAGCTGTTTGCCCAATCTAAAATTTAGCTTTTGGGCAGGGGGAGAGCAGTGGGGAGTTGTATACATTAGTGGAATGAAGAATGAAATTAGTGTAGGTGAGCTTAAATTCTGACTTCACCACTTTCTGGCTCTGTGACTTGGCCCAAGTGACTTTGCCTTTCTCAGCCTCAGTTTCTGCATTGTAAGTAGGGGAAATGATACTTTCCCCTGCCCTGGGAGGTTACAAGCACTACATTTAATGAGAGATGAGAGTACAGAGCATGACATTTGATAGCTTCTCAAATGAGCTAGCTGTCTTTCTTCCTCTTCATTATTGTCCATTTCTTTGATCTTGGGTGTAGTCATCAGAGCCCAAATTGGGGGGCATGGTCTGTGATGTTCCTGATCCAACACAACCCTTATTTCTATTGTGTTTTAGCTAAAGTTTGTTGAATGCTAGCATTTATTTAATGCTAGACACTGAGCTGATTATTTTATGCAGAGATCACAAAGTGGCAGCATGCAGACTATATCCACCTAACGTTTTGTTTTTATATATGTGACTCTGAATGTGGCACAGACTCTCCTTAGCTGCAAACTTTTCCAGCCTACTTTGTTCCTTCAAACATTTGCTTACTTACTGTAAGGCTTGGCTTTCCACCATGTCATTGGAGGCTGCTTCTCCACCACACCTCCCCATGAAGAGTGTGTTCTCATCCCTCTTGTTGGTGGATGTCATCCCACACCAAATATTATCTGTTTGCTTATTCTGTGTCTCCCACCCCCACCAGAGTGGAAGGCTTCAACATCAGAAACGTGGTATGTTGTATGCCCCGTATCTAATTCTGATGAAGCCCTTAATCAGCACTCAACAAATATTTGTTGACTTTCCAACCTGTCCTTGGAGGCATTTAAATTTACTGACCCTGCCTTTCATGGGTTATCTCATCCAAACCTTATGTCAGTGTTTATATTCTCAGGCTTAAAAAAAAATGGAAACAAAACATGGAAAAACAAACTGGGACTTAGAACTGTAGGGTGTCTTGTCCAAAGTCCTACATAGGGTTAAGCGACAGAACTCAGATACAAACTCAGGCAGTCTGACTCATGCACACAGTTTTGGCCCTGAGGTTATACATACAAATACCTTCATTATAGGCACCTAGAGCTTCAGTATTGTTGGGGATGTCTGATTACTCTGCTGTTAGATATAGCAATTTGGCTGAAATTTGGATTTGTAAACTGACCGGGCTAGGCTAACAGGAGATGTTCACCTTATTATAGGTGAGTATTAACTTCCCAGAGATTATACCAATCTGTCCCAATAACCACTTACATACAAGTGTGAATCTATAAGAATTCTTTCTTATAACCCTTTATTAGGTGTCTTATGGATGAGTAATTGAGTTCAATATTATTTTATCTCTTTTGGTTTGATCAGGTATTATGGAATTGTGTGTGTGTGTGTGTGTGTGTGTGTGTGTGTGTGTGTGTGTGTGTTTTCTGTCCTTCTTTTAGCTTTAATGAAAACTTTTTAATATAGCTTCTCAAACTATTACCCTTTAGGACATTACTACTACTGATGCTGAATATTTCAAAGATTGTGAGAAAATTAGTGATATAATGCTACAAAAACTGAAGCACTTCCATCTTAAAAAGAAAAATTTAGATAAAAAGGTACTGTATTTATTCTTTATTCTAAAACCTGTATCATTTTTGGTGAAAATAATAGTCAAAGAGAAAGGTAACATGAAACTCTCCAAATTTTGATTTTTTTAAAAGAATCATTTTGGAGGACCAGATTAGTTTTACTATGGCCCTAACTAAGGAGATACATTGTTCAACATTTGGCTTGTTTTATAACTTAAGTTTGTATTACAAAATATTATTCATCTACCAAAAAAAGGTATGATTATTTTTTCCACTTTTGCATGGCACTACTGATTCTTTTTTTTTTTTAATGTTTATTTTTGAGACAGAGAGAGAATGAGCACAAGCCAGGGAGGGGCAGAGAGAGGGAGAGAGACACAGAATCCGAAGCAGGTTCCAGGCTCTGAGCTGTCAGCACAGAGCCCTATGTGACGCTCAGACTCAAACCACGCGATTGTGACCTGAGCCGAAGTCAGATACTTAACCGACTGGGCCACTCAGGCGTCCCAGCACTACAGATTCCTGAAGAACAGTGTATTTTGATATCCCGATAGTGGTTTCAAACTTTATCACTTGGAATAGTGGATACATTGAAAATCAGTCATTTTATTTTTCAAGTGGCACAAGCATAAGGGAAGAGATTCCTGGAATTTCTTCAATTATTCTTTTCTTGGTATAGTGGTACAGCGATGGAGGGACAGATTAAGAGAGTAAGTGAAATGGGGAAGGTAATACCAGGATGTTAACTTCTGCCAGTTTTCATATGAGAAGAAAACAGAAGTGACAAGTTTATCAGCTAACGGAATAAAAATATACTCAAGTATGGGATCTTGGATTGTAGTAACAAACTCAGTCCTATATTATCAGGAAATTACTTCTCTGAACTAGTGTGGGTAGAAATTTATGCAGGTATTCTGGGGAGTCTCTTTGTCTTCTAGTTAACCTGTAGAGAAAAGGATCAAGGAATAACAGATATGCAGAGAAACAGATACATCCTCCATTTTTTAAGCCACCCTTCAAAAATAGGCCCCATTGATGGGGCACCTGGGCGGCTCCGTTGGGTAAGCGTCCAACTTCGGCTCAGGTCATGATCTCACGGTTTGTGAGCTCGAACCCCGCGTCGGGCTCTATGCTGACAGCTCAGAGCCTACAGCCTGCTTCAGATTGTGTGTCTCCCTCTCTCTCTGCCCCTTCCCCACTTATGCTCTGTCTCTCTCTGTCTCTCAAAAATAAATAAATAAATAAATGTAAAAAAAAAATAAAAAAAAAAAATAGGCCCCATTGAGGATTGGAGCAGGATGTTACAAAAATACAATGTCAGATGTTTGTGTTCTTTTGGTAAATTTACTGAAATATTGGCAGGTGAAATGATGTGGTGTCTGTGATTTGACTTAGTGAAGGGGAGGATTGGAGTGGGGAAGACATGGTTGGGGATATAAATGATACAAGATTGGCTGCTAACCGTCAATAGTCGAAGTTGGGTGATAATTAAATGAAGGTTCGTTCAAGTTTTTTCTCTATTTATATTGGAAATTGCTCATAATAATAATTCTGTGCTTCATAGTTTACCTCACTGATTTTTACAGAAGTTTGAATTTTGAAGATTAAGATTTATTGTTATTATACTGAAGGAACAAATTAACAAATAAGAAATGATTATAAATTACACCTAGGAAAAATTGGTAGTTTCTTTTTTTCCTCTAAAGAATTCTGATAGTCTGGTTGTAAAAACAACTGAATATTGGCATAAGCTCCCAGAGATTCCCAAGCCCACCCTCAGGTTCATTGATTGGTAGGACCCGTGGGACTCTGCATAGAGTCATACTCGAGGCTCTGTTTCACAGTGAGGGGATACAGAGCAAAGTCAGCGCCTGGAAAGGGTGCTCAGGGCAAAGTCTAGAGGAAAACAGATTCAAGCTGCCAAGAGTTCCTTCTCAGTGGAGTCATGCAAAATGCACTTCATTTTCCCAGCAATGAGCTGTGACAATATATGTGAAGTTTTTACCAGGGAAGCTCATTAGAGACCCAGCACGCAGGATTTTTATTGGGGGCTGCTCACATAAGCACCTCTGACTAGCACATACTAAAATTCCAGACCTTCCAGAAGGAAAGAGGTGTTCGTAAACACTATATCTTTGTACAGATAGATGAGGCACAATGAGCTGTTCATATTATGGAACAATGGAAATCCTCCTGCAATCCAAGTTTCCAGTCCCCGAGGGAGCAATCTGACTAGCAGGCCTTTCTAAGGAGAGCAGTCTCAGATCTGCTGTGTGATCGCTTTTCTGTACATGAGCTGTAAAAACAGTAGATCTTTGGAGACCAGGGATTAGATGGTGCATGATTTGATGATTTTATTATAAATGTTATAGAATGTAGTTTTATTTTGTCTTCTTTTCTGAAATGTAAAATGCTTTTCTTCTTAGCTACTGAAACATAAAGACAGAATCACAGCTTTTAGAGAGTTGATTACTAATGAAAAAGCATTTCAAGATCGAGTTACTGAGGTGAGTGTAATATTTACTGTGCACTGTCCTTAACAAAATACAATTTCAGATATTTATGTTCTTCTGGGAAATGTGTTGAAATCCTCCCAGCTGTATGTTCTATACATCTATGATTCTAGCCATTGAAGATCTCTTTGATTGTTAAACTTATAAAGTATTTATTGTCAAATTTTCCAAGGAATGTGGAAGTGTTGGAAGTGAGCACAAATGTATGTAATCTCAGGTTACAGGCTTTGATTCAGATGAAACCAAGAATGTTGGAGATGTACCTATCTTACTGGGAGCCAAACGGAATAAGTACCACAGTCTGAATGAAGAGCTTGATTGCTTGGTAAGAAAGATCTTTTGTTGGTTTGCTATCCTTTTTATCCATATTACCATTTTATGGACAAGTTTAAGAAACTATCAACCTTCGGGGCGCCTGAGTGGCTTTGTTGGTTAAGTGTCCAACATCAGCTCAGGTCATGATCTCACCGTTCATGAGTTCAAGCCCTGCATAGGGCTCTGTGCTAACAGCTCCGAGCCTGGAGCCTGCTTCGGATTCTGTGTCTCCCTCTCTCTCTGCCCCTCCCCCACTCATGCTCTGTCTGTCTCTCTCAAAAATAAATAAACATTAAAAAATTTTTTGTAATTAAATAAATAAAGGATTCTTTGAATCAAACTTAAAAAAAACTATCAACCTTCAAAAACTTTGTTCATTAAAATGGTCTTACACTGGCACTGTGGCAGTATTATTTGACCACAAGAGTATAGAATTGAAGTTTGTACTTTCAGGTTTTGAAATTTTACATATTGTCCTACCTGATACTGTTTAAAGTAATCAGATTTATTTTTTCAAAATGCAGAAATAAAAAAAATGTGCTATTTTTCACAGCGATTGAAGCACATTTATATTTTTGCACATTATTTATTTTAGTAATCTCTACACCCAACGTGGGGCTCGAACTCACAGTCCTGAGATCAAGGGCTACATGCTTTTCTGACTGAGTCAGCCAGACACCCCACTACCATCATTTTTATATCAGTATATCAATAGCTGTTTATAACAACTATGATTTAGGAGTACTTTGGGAAATAGTTCTTATAGTTTACTTTAGATGCCATCTAAAGATGAAGGCATCACCACAGAAAAGAAGTAGTAATCATGTGACTTAAGGGAGGTGTTAGCTAATGTGGTGGCGATAATCATTTTGCAATATAGAAGTGTATCAAACGAATATGTTGTACACCTTAAACTTACACAGTATTATATGTCAGTTATATCTCAATAAAGCTAGAAAAAAATAAAGATAAAACATGAAAAATATGTTATAAGAAAGTGAAAATGTGAGGTGCCTGGGTGGCTCAGTCAGTTAAGTGTCCAACTCTTGATTTCCGCTCAGGTCACGATCTCACAATTTGTGAGCTCAAGGCCCGAGTCAGGCTTTGCACTGACAGCATGGAGCCTGCTTGGGACTCTTTCTCTCTCTCTCTCTGTCTCTCTGCCTCTCCCCTGGTCACACTCACTCTCTCTCTCAAAAATAAATACATAAACTTAAAAAAAAAAAAGTGAAAATGTGATCTTGGTATCTAGATAGTTACAGAATTACAATCCAATTGGATTTTACTATAATGAAAAGGTGATTAATTAATGTAATTTGTTTTTTAATAGTGATTAATTAGAGAAGTCTATAATATTTCTAAATTATTAAAAATTGGCATTCTGCACTAAATTCATAGCATAACCATTCATCTTTAAGAGAGAAGAAAAAGTCCAATGGGCTCAAAAGTTTCTTGTAATTCATTAACTTTTTAATTTAATAAGTTATTATTGACTTCCCAGAAAAGGCTAAATAAAAGTTGTAGTCACTCTGGAGACAGAGAGCTAAATCAAACATGATGCCCACTTCTTTTTGTTTTAATTTAGTGTTTGTTTATTTTTGAGAGAGAGAGAGCATAAGCAAAGGAGGGAGGGCAGAGAGAGGAAGACACAGAATCTGAAGCAGGTTCTAGACCCTGAGCTGTCAGCACAAAGCCCAGTGCAGGGCTCGAACTTACAAACCGTGAGATCGTGACCTGAGCTGAAGTTGGACACTTAACTGACTGAGCCACCCAGGCAACCCCCTGATGTCCACTTCTAACATAAATAACTATTCATAAGGGGTAATGGAGAATTTTTTTAAGTTTATTTATTTTGAGAGAGAGCACAGAGAGAGGCAGAGAGAGAGGGGGAGAGAAAGAATCCCAAGCAGGCTCCACACTGACAGGGCAGAGCCCAACATGGGGCTCAAACTCACGAACCATGAGATCATGACCTGAGCTGAAATCAAGAGTTGGGTGCTTCACTGACTGAGCCACCAAGGCGCCCCAAAGGAGAAATTTCTTAAAAAGTGATACAGTGACTAGCATCTGTCAGAGGCCATGTTTGTTGAATGAGGAGTCCAGAGGAGGACCAGATGCTGTCCAGGTGGGGGAGTCATGGAACACCTCGTGAAGGAGAATGGCTGGTTATGTCCGACCATAGAGGGATGAGAGCAGACCCTCAGTAAGTTCATTAGTAGTTTCTCTGCTTCAGCATAGAAGATACTGTGAGGGAACTTCATGTTCCCAGCAGTGGGAAGCTGGGAAGGAGAAAGAGCACACAACTGGAAGCATGTCAGATACACGATGTCATTTTTTTTTTTTTAACGTTTATTTATTTTTGAGACAGAGAGAGACAGAGCATGAATGGGGGAGGGTCAGAGAGAGAGGGAGACACAGAATCTGAAACAGGCTCCAGGTTCTGACTTATCAGCACAGAGCCTGACACGGGGCTCGAAATCACAGACTGCGAGATCATGACCTGAGCCAAAGTCGGACGCTTAACCGACTGAGCCATCCAGGCGCCCCACGATGTCATTTTTAAAGTGTGCTGTGGCCTACTTGTGCAAACCGTGTCTCAGACCAAATAATTGATGAGGAAGGGACAACTCTTCACTGGAAAAGTAAGCTATTAAAAGCGGAAGAGAAGAGGCATCTTTTCCTAGCAATTCTAATGGCTGCCCAAACCCTACATTCAAGACTGAGGTGGGGTGCCTGGGTGGCTCAGTTGGTTGACCGTCCAACTTCAGCTCAGTTGATGATCTTGCCGTTCATGGGTTCAAGCCCCGCATCGGGCTCTGTGCTGACAGCTCAGAGCCTGGAGTCTGCTTCCAATTCTGTGTCTCCCTCTCTCTCTGCCTCTCCCCTGCTTATGCTGTCTCTCTTTCTCTCTCAAAAATAAATAAACATGAAAAAATTTTTTTAAAAGACTGAAGGGGAACTTTCAGTGAATGGGTCAGACTGACAACCACCTGAGCCTGCTGATTAATGTCAACCTCACTAAAGGGGAGACGCACATGCCTGTGCCCTGTGACGTGCCACAGGAAGGACACACACAGCAGCATCTATGAAGCCTTTTCAGCAAAACAGCTGGGTCCGAAAGCAGCTTTCTAGACCTAACTACCTTGACAGTAGATAAAGAGATGAATTAAATGACACCATGATAACAAATGCAGAATGTGAAAAACTCTCATCAGTCAACACTGGACACAGGGAAAGGAAGGAAGCGAAGGAATAACGATTATAGACTAAAGGAGTTTGGAGACAAGAAACTAATCAACCAAATGCAGTGAGTGTGTGACACCCATGTGTACAGGTCCTGATTTGAACAAACCCCCTATAAGAAGGTATTTGTGAGGGGCTCCCAGTAACAGCTCAGAGCCTGGAGCCTACTTCAGATTCTATGCCTCCCCCTGTCTCTACCCCTCCCCTGCTCACACTCTGTCTCTCTCTGTCTCTCAATAATAAATAAATGTTAAAAAATTTTTTTTAAATAAAAAAAAGGTATTTGTGAGATAGTAGCAGAAAAATCAACACAGTCTAGATATAATATTAAGAAGTTATTGTTAATTTTACTAAATGAAATAGTGATATCACTGTGTTTTTAAAGCCCTGATCTGTTAGTGATACATATTGAAAAGTATGTGTGAATGAATTAATAGGATGTCTAGGTTTGCTTTAAAATACCCTAGGAATAGACACTTGGGTAGCTCAGTTGTTTAAGCGTCTGATTTCGGCTCAGGTCATGATCTCACAGTTTGTGAGTTTGAGCCCCACGTCAGGGTCTGCACTGGTGGTGCACAGCCTGCTTGGGATTCTCTTTCTCCCCCTCTCCCTCCACCCCTCCCCAACTTGTGTGCACATGTTATCTCTTTCTCAAAAATAAATAATAAACTTTAAAAATAAACTAGGGGGGCCTGGGTGGCTCAGTTGGTTGGGAGTCCAACTTCGGCTCAGGTCATGATCTTGCCTATAAGTTCTAGTCCCAGGTCTGGCTCTGTGCTGACAGCTCAGAACCTGGGGCCTGTTTCAGATTCTGTGTCTCCCTCTCTCTCTTTGCACCTGCCCCACTGGCGCTCTCAAAAATAAATAAACATTAAAAAAAGTTCTTAAATATTCCAGGGAAATGAAAAGCTGGCCAAGTTGGGGTGGTGGGAGGTTGAAAACGGATGAAAAAACAATGGAAAATGTTGATAAGTTGTTGAAGTTAAGTGCTGGGAACATGGAGGTTCATTTATACTAGTCTCTCTACTTTTGTATGTGTTTGGAATTTTCCCAAATAAAGAGTTTTAGTTGTGTTCTTTGTTTTTGAAGTGCAGAAGTATGCTCCAAGAGGCTCATTTCTCATTCTCTAAGGAACTCTAGGCCAGCAAGACTTGGTCTGCTGGAGCTAAATTTGAGGCTCATACCTCCTCTCCTCCTTTGTCTTGTGCTTCTCTTGTGGCCCTTCTGACCCCTTGCTTTTGGTTCTTCTTCACAATTCTGATCCTCTTGTTGCTCGTTTCACCTCCTGACCTCTTCCATCTTGAGACAGCGTCCTTGACCCCAGCTTTGCCTACTGACTGGCTCTAGCACTGTGGTTGTTTAACTGTCAAGTACAAAATGTATCCTGATCCTAGAAGCCCTTGATAAGGTACACCAAAGGTGGGGATTTAGTCAGAGGGAACAGACAGGCGTCTAGTTAACAGTGCTGAAGTTCAGGGGTGCCTGGGTGGTCCCAGTTGGTGAAGTTTCCTATCTGACTCTTGATTTTGGCTCAGGTCATGAGTTCAAGTTCATGAGATCAAACCCTGAATCAGGCTCTGCGCTGACTGTGCAGAGCCTGCTTGGGCTTCTCTGTCTTCCTCTCTCTCTCTCTGTCCCTCCCTCCCTCAAAATAAATAAATAAACATTTAAAAAAAAAAACAGTGATGGGGCACCTGAGTGGCTCAGTTGGTTGAGAGCCCGACTTCGGCTCAGGTCATGATCTCATGGTTCGTGGGTTCGAGCCCCGCATGGGGCTCTGTGCTGACAGCTCAGAGCCTGGAGCCTGCTTCTGATTCTGCGTGTCTCTCTCTCTCTCTGCCCCTCCCCTACTCGTGCTCTGTCTCTCTCTCTCAAAAATAAATAAATATTAAAAAAAAAAACAGTGATGAATTTTAGGGTTCAAGTTAGGCTAGTTGTAATGATTCTTCAGGGTCCTCCTAGATCCCATCTTCAGTAAAATAGGAATTTTTTTTTAAGTTTATTTATTTTTAAGGAGGGGGAGGGGCAGAGGGCAAGGGAGAGAGAATCCCAAGCCTACTCCATGCTGTCAGCACAGAGCCCAAAGCAGGGCTTGATCTCACAAACCATGAAATCACGACCTGAGCCAAAATCAAGAGTCAGACACTTAACTGCCTGAGCCATTTTAGTGCCCCCAAAATCTTTTTATAAAAATAAAATACTTTTACACTAGTATTATAGAAGATATCCTTTTTTTTTAAGTTTACTTATTTATTTTGAGAGAAAGTGTGAGCAGAGAGAGAGAATCCCAAGCAGGCTCTGTGCTCTCAGCACAACAGAGGGCTTAATCCCATCAACTGTGAGATTATGACTTGAGCCGAAATCAAGAGTCGAATGCTTAACTGAGCCACCCAGGTGCCCCTAGAAGATATCCTGTAACCATAATTATATAATAGTTGAAGACTAAAAACTGAAATACTATTCTAAAACATCCCACTTTACTGTAACACTCACTGTATTAAATGAAACGTTAATTTATTCTTTTGGTAGTCTTAGAAGTTTATTTCTTCTCAAGGAAATGCTCAGAAAGTAGCAAATTTCCTTCATTTTCATATTCATCTCCTATAGTCCTAAAAATAAGGAAACAAATATTATATAAGGCATAAAACTACTGCTCTAGGAAAACTTTTCTAAGTAAGCCAAAAGAAAACGGTCACAACCCAATGTCATATGGTTCCTCTGAACTATTAAATATACCCACCAGTTCCTGGATTTGGATACAGTATTTCCTTGAGTAAACCTTACAGTTTGTGGGCCTCTCTGCCACTGAACCACCAACCTCCCGAGGAAGATTCTGGGCTCACTGGAACTCAGGTCACACAGATGGGCGGGCTATCCAGTTGGGCAGAACACTTGCTCCTCAGTTTCCACAGGAAGATATTGACCTTACCATCTGTTTCCTTGCCGTCTCCAGCACCCAGGGCATTCATGGGATACTCTGCTCCCTTTCCTCATCTTTCTGGTTTTGATTTTCCTAAATCCTATTGTGAAGCCAGTGCAAGAAGCAATACTTGCACGACAGATCCTGGTTGCAGGATATAACATCAGTCTATTTGTTGACCAACCTAGAACTTAAGAACTCTTCCATCTCGGGCGCCCGGGTGGCGCAGTCGGTTAAGCGTCCGACTTCAGCCAGGTCACGATCTTGCGGTCCGTGAGTTCGAGCCCCGCGTCAGGCTCTGGGCTGATGGCTCGGAGCCTGGAGCCTGTTTCCGATTCTGTGTCTCCCTCTCTCTCTGCCCCTCCCCTGTTCATGCTCTGTCTCTCTCTGTCCCAAAAATACATAAAAAACGTTGAAAAAAAAATTAAAAAAAAAAAAAAAAAAAGAACTCTTCCATCTCTGAAGAATTATCTGTGCAGCCCTGTCATTCCTCCCAGAGCAATCCACAGTAGAAAATCCATTTCACTTCTTGGTCAAATACACATATACCCCACGCACAGAAGAAACACTGGGTTTTTATTGTTCTGTTCTATTCCATTTTTGTGCATGTTGGTCATAAATTCATTTCACTGCTTAATGAGTCACAACCTGGATCATGATTATTAGCAGAAAGCTGCTGCTTGAAACATGTTGTCTTGGCCCTCCAAAAGGATTGCTTTTACCAGGTTGTGTTTCATGTTATGCCCTTAGCAATCCTAGGAAACCTCTTTCTCTATTTGTTACAGAGAGATTATTGTTTCACTTAGTGCCACGTGGATGAGAACCTCCTTTGAGGCCTCAGGCCTACTAGGAAAAACTTCTCTTTAGAAACAGGTGTGTTTTCATCACACGAATAATGCAAATCATGTAACTGGCCAGATGTCAGTTTTGCTTTAGCTGCCAGGAAGTTCAGTATCAAATGCATGGCTCTGTAGTGCAGGTTTTACCTGTCTTCATGTATGCATCTTGTTCTTCACTTGTTCTGTACATTCTGATTTAATTGCATTTAACTTATATTTTACTATATGTATTCAATCTCAAAACCATGTAAAGAATTGGGAAATTAATCAATCAGCCAGCCTTCAGATGTCCCAGTCTCCTAGGCCATTCATAACAATGACGGATATATTTACGGTCATGGTTAAACGTTATTTCTACCTTGACACACTTTCTCTGTAAGTTGACAGCAGCAGAGCATAAGACAATCCCATTTGAGGAAAAAGTGTTAGTGTAAGCAAAAAAAAAAAAAATTTTTTTTTTCTTAGGAAACCTGGAATTATGAACTATGTAGAACCAAATAGCTTGACTGTATTACCAGGCCACTTGTACCTCTCATCATAGAAGGCCTCAGTGATCCTCGCAGAGGCGTGTGGGAGGCACAGCAATGGCCACCCAACACAGCAACAGAGATTTTGTGTCGCTTAATGAAATAAAAAATCTAGGCACTTACAGCAAAAGGGACTTGGTAGCTGTGATTAAATCAAGGAAACTTCTGTGGAGATAGATGATTAAATCAAGGTCCTTGGGATGTGGAGGTGGATTATCCTGAATTATCAGGATGGGCCCAATCTAATCTCATGCATCTAGCCATGTCTGAGAGAGCTACAACCTTGAAGAATGTTAGAGATGCAACGTGCTGGCTTTGAGGATGAGGGAAGGAGACCACAAGCCAAGTGACGTGGGCAGCATTTAAAAGCTGGAAAATCTCCCCTAAAGCCTTCAGAAAGGAACACAGCCCTGCTGACACTTTGACCTTAGCCAAATGAGATCCCTGCCAGACTTCTAACCTACAGAAATGAAAGATAATAAATTTCTGTTGTTTTAAGCCACTTAGGTTTGTGGCTATTTGTTACAGCAGTAATAAAAAGCTAATACAAGAGGTATTGACCTTATTTTTTGGGGGGGGGGGGGTGGATTTCAGTGCCTCATAATATATTAGGGCAAGTTAATATATTATTAACTTGGAACTATGTCCATAAATCTAGAACACAGGGGGACTGTAAAGGGGACCCAACCCAGGAAATCTTCCTCCGGAGGACTTTATAACTGAGCAGTAACACCTGGTCCGAGGGAACCTCATCCAGCACCACCAGACAGCTGGCTTCTTCACCTCTCAGTACCTGTGTCCACACAGCATGGAAAGCAGCTTTCCAGGAGGACTTCCTCCTCTACTCTGGCCAAGTGTATAGGGCCTGTGAATAGGGCCAGACACAGGTACTCTTACTCTGCCTAGCTCAGCCCTACCCTGGGAGTCTGCCTCTTTGAGATCATTGGCAAGGCCCCTCGCCACTGCTGTAGGTCTGCATTTGCACCACGTGCTCCAGCACACGTGGGCAGACCCCACAGGAAGGGAGGTGCTGGGGAGATGAGAGAGCATGCCCCTGCAATGCTGTCAGCCCTCGAGCACCCTCCAGATACTTCTTATCTCCACTTATGCAAGGGCTCTGATGCGATCTTAAAAAGTATTTATTTTAAATATTTCACACCAAACTAATATAATAAATAACCCTGTATGTACCACCCAGGTAAAGAAATGAAACGTGAATATAGTTGAAGCCCCCTGTGGCTGTCTCCAGTTGCATTTTCGTCCCCTCCACCCAGTGGTAACCATTATCCTGAATTTAATGTTTACCTTGACCATGCAGGTCTGTATTTCCTGCATATATATGTATCTTTAAACAATGTGCAGTATTGTTTTGTATATCTTTTATTATTTTACATATCTTTTTTATTGTACATCCTTTTCTAAGTTTTTTGGCCTCAATCCTATAACTGTAAGGTTCTTTTTTTTTTTGTGATAGATGTAGCTGCATTTACCCATTTTCACTCCTATGTAGTATTTTAACATATGAATAAATCATAGCTCACACTAGAACGTTTCAGATATACCGAGTCTTTGTCCACAAACCTTTGCAGAGTTGAAATCATAATGTCTATATACTGTTGAATTTTAATTGATATATCACACATTTTTATATGCTACTATACTATCCTTATAGATTGTATATAGATTATATATAATTCTCAATGGCTGCATAATATTCCATAGAGTGAAAATACAATAATCTTTTAGCCATTCCCCTTATTGGATGATTGAGTTCTTTCTGCTTTTATGGAGAGGCTTTTCATTTGTGATTATTTCCTTAGAATAAATTATTGAAGTGGCATTACTGCTTTTAAAGCTATAAATATGCATGTGAATCTTTATGTACATAATCAAATGAATTTCAAAAGACTAACTTTACCTTACAGATATCAGTGTGTTAATGGTGCTATTTCATCAAATATTACCACTTGAAATGTTTCTAACAATTGACCTTTTAGTTTATACTTGTAGTAAGATGAAACATTTTTTAACATACTGTTTTTACAATTGTGTGTGGGGGACAGTCTCACCTGCAGATTTTAATATATACAGAGTTTAACAACTCTCTTTTAACAGAGATTTTAACATATGCATTATATTTTAAAGAATAATAATTGTGATAGAATAAATAACATCCTGTTTGTTATATGCAGATTCCAAACTGCTTTCCAAGACAAAGTTTTAAATGTTATTGTATATATTCCTAGGCCTGATAACCATCTAAAGATTTTTTTGCTTTTTCTTCAATTTCATGTGTCCCCAAATCTGATTTCTCTTCTACCTTCACCTAGTTATGGAGACTGACCAGGGAGGGTGGGAGGGGTGGGGAGCAGGGGGAGGAGTTTCCCCGTGAGGGCTGAGATCCTCACTGGGCGCAACAAAGGATGCCAAAATCAAAGGACTAAACAAGGCCAAAAACCATGCAGGAATGTCATGGGAAAGACCTAGAAGGGAAGCCACAAGAATCATCGACCAGATAGGAGGATGGGGTGGAGGTGTGGTGGCACCAGGTACAGTACCTATGGATCCAGAAATCTAGGGCCAGACAGAATAGAGCCAAGTGAAGCCTCTTCTCTGTGAACCATGTGGTGAATGGGAGCTCTATCATCGGTTTGACTCACAGTGGTCTAGATCTCCTGCTATTTTAAGCCAAGTGCATAGATAGTCACTTTACTACTCTTCAGTTTCTCATACTTCATCCAAATCTACTTTCTTTTAGTGGAGACTTCAAGTGGGTTCAGGTTAGCATTCAGCTCAGAAGTGCTACAGTGTCTCTGAGACATCAAGGAAAAGACACATTAAAGGACACCTTTCATTAATATTATTCGAATATCACATTCAAGGTTATCTCATGGTATCTTCCTTTACAAAAGAAAAATGTTACCACCACTCCACCCTTTATTATTTAAATATTACTTTACATATACTTTTTGGTATGCTTTCATGAAAATGTTTTAGACTTTTTCAATGATTCAATTCTGTCTTCTAAAATTTTTCTTTTTTTTTTAAAGCTTATTTGAGAGAGAGAGAGAGAATGTGCATTCAGGGGAGGGGCAGAGAGAGAGAGAGAGAGGGAGAGAGAGAATCCTGAGCAGGCTCCGCACTCTTAGCACAGAGCCCAGTGTAGGACTCCATCTCATGAATTGTGAGATCATGACCTGAGCTGAAATCAAGAGTTGGATGCTTAATCAACTGAGCCATTCAGGTGCCCCTAAAATATTTCTATTTTGAAATTTCTTTTAAACTCTAAAATTTGACCTTTTAATGAAAAGACAAGCAATGGACTGGGAGAAATTTACAAATCACAGGGATATTTTTAATGTTTATTTTTGAGAGAGAGTGTGGGGGAGGAGCAGAGAAAGAGGGAGACAGGGGATCCAAAGCAGGCTCCATGTAAAGCCTGTTGTAGGCCTTGAACTCATGAACCATGAGATTATGGCCTGAACTTAAGTCAGATGCATAACCAACTGAGCTACCCAGGTGCCCAACAAATCAAAGATTTGATAGAGGACTTTTATCTAGAATATGTAAAGCACCAGGGTGCCCAAGTGGCTCAGTTGGTTAAGCGTCCAACTTGGGCTCAGGTCATGATCTAATGTTGGTGGGCTCGAGCCCCGCATCAGGCTCCATGCTGACAGTGTGGAACCTGCTTGGGATTCTCTTTCTTCCCTTCTCTCTCTGTGCCTCCCCCACTCATGCTTTCTCTCTATCAAATAAATTAACTTAAAAAAGAAAACTTAAAAACATATGTAAGGCACCCTCAAACTCTATAAGAAGAAAATAACCCAATTTATTTTAAAAAAAATTTTTTTAACGTTTATTTATTTTTGAGACAGAGAGAGACAGAGCATGAACGGGGGAGGGGCAGAGAGAGAGGGAGACACAGAATCGGAAGCAGGCTCCAGGCTCTGAGCCATCAGCCCAGAGCCAGACACGGGGCTCGAACTCATGGATGGCAAGATCGTGACCTGAGCTGAAGTTGGACGCTTAACCAACTGAGCCACCCAGGCACCCCGAAAATAACCCAACTTAAAAAGTGGGCAAAAAGGTTTTAATAGACGCTTCACTAAAAGAATACATGGATAGCAAATAAATATGTGAAAAGATACTCAACATCATTGAGATGCACATTAAAACCACAATGAATACCACTACATAACCCATTATAGTGTCTGTTAAAAAGACTGACCACACCGAGGAATGATGAGTACGTGGAACAACTACAAGTCTCATATGCGGCTGATGGGAATGTAAAATGGTACAGCCACTTTGGAAAACATTTTGGCAGTTTATTAAAAAGCTAAACATACACCTGCCATTGGTCTACTCTTAGGTATTTACCCAAGAGAAACGAAAGCATATGTTTCTACAAAGATTTGGATGTGAAAGTTCCTAGCAGCTTTATTTATAATCAAAAACTGACAGCAACTCAAATGTCTAGCAACAGATGAATGGATAAAAAAATGGTGGTATGTCCACATGATGGAATACTACTCAGCAAGGAAAAAGGGATGAACTACTGATACACATGCAACCTAGATGAAGCTCAAAATTGTGTGGAGTGAGAAGAGCCAGACAAGAGTAAATACTGTTCGCTTCTATTCTATAAAACTCTAGAAAATACAGACCAGTCAATAGTGACAGAAAGCAGATGGGTATTTGCCAGGGCTCACATAGAGTGGGGAGTCAGGGAAGACAGGCAGACAAGAAAGAGGAATTACCAAAAGGCAAGAGGAGGGGCAGTGATGGAGATGTTCATTATATTGATTGTGGTGATGGCTTCATGGTTGTATATATATGTGAAAACAGCAAACTGTACTCTTTAAATATGTGCAATTTAGGGCCACCAGCTGGCTTGGTCAGTTAAGCGTCTAACTCTTGATCTTGGCTCAGGTCATGATCTCATGTTTCATGGGATCAGGTGCCATGTCAGGCTCCATGCTGATAGGATGGTGCCTGCTTGGGATTCTCTTTCCTTCTGTCTGCCCCTACTCCAATCATACATGCACATGCTTTCTCTCTCTCTCTCTCTCTCTCTCTCTCTCTCTCTCTCTCAAAATGGGTAAATAAAAATAAATAATAAATGTTTAATAAAATATATTTAATAAATTGAATAAAATTGTTTAATAAAAATATGTGTTGTCATATGTCAATAATACTCTTTTTTAATTTTTTTAACATTTATTTTTGAGAGGTAGAGAGAGAGAACAAGTATGGGAGGGGCAGAGAGAGAGGGAGACACAGAACTTGAAGCAGGCTCCAGACTCTGAGTTGTCAGCACAGAGTCCCATGTGGGGCTTGAACTCACAGATGGTGAGATCATGACCTGAGCCAAAGTCAGACCCTTAACCAACTGAGCCACCCAGGCGCCCCTCAATAATACTCTTAAAGCAGTTAAACTTTACACACACTTCAGCAGAAACTTAAAATTTTGATTCCTTTTCACTGTAATCCAAAAAACTGCTTTACGAGAGCTATTCCTTCACCTCTAAAACAAATATTTTTTAAGGAATATTTTGCTCTTATTTCTTTAATCTGAGGTTAGCAAATTTAAAAAATTCAGTCAGCAGATTTAAAAGAGTTATTACTTTGATCTTGAAAGCCATTAAAGAAATCCAAAATGTGCCACGAAGTCTATAAATGAAAAACAGAAGTGAGAAAGAATTCCACATTGCTTTAGTTAGAGGTCACAAGATACCTGAAGCTCCAGGTGAGGAGTGCAGGGAAGGAATAGAATGGGAAAAGCCAAGCCCTATGCTAATAGTTGATCAATACGGATTTTAGTCTTCCCCACTTCTAGACCTATCCTTTCAAAAACTTTTAGATTCTCTTCCCCTTGATTCCATCTGTTAAACTGAGATCATAATATCTGTACTCCCTACCTTAAATAATGTATGTAGTCAGAAGAATAGGACCATTAATTTGGTATTGTCCCCATTTATTTACATAAGAGAGAATAAGAGAGTGGCTATTCCCGCAGCAAATTTGTTTTGCTGTTGCTTCTCCTATGGGATTTCACTACAGACATGTAAGTATATCTAAAACATTAGAAGGTTGATGGCCATTTTGGGGGCACCTGGGTGGCTCAGTCGGTTAAGTGTCCAACTTTGGCTCAGGTCATGATCTCAGGGTCTGTGAGTTCAAGCTCCACATCAGGCTCTAGGCCGACAGCCCAGGGCCTGGAGCCTGCTTTGGATTCTGTGTCTCCTTCTCTCTCTGCCTCTCCCCCACTTGTGCTTTCTCTCTTTCTCTGTCTCTCTCTCTAAAAATAAACATTAAATTTTTGGTAGTTTTTTGTGTGTAAAACATTAGACCTTAGGTCAGAACATGACATACATTGAGCTGAGCCTTTTTAAAAACTTGGTGTCATTTATGCAAGTTGAGACTATGTATCAAACCTGAAAATGCATCATCAGGGACATCAGTGCTTTACTTCAGATGGGAGCAAATATATCAATGCACTGGTTATAAATGGAAAGAGGATAATGAAGATTTTGGGCAGACGTTCGTTTTCACTAACAAATGTTCAATTATTTGCAAAGGTCTTTCATAATGTTAAATTGGAGGAAGTTATAATTGTGAGTATAAAATTATAAAATTATCATTTCTGTTCCTCTGTTATAAATGCAATCTAACTAGGATTAGTGTCTATTAATTCACTTGTGATACAGCTTGGTTTAAGAGAATCTTGGAATAAGGGCACCTGGGTGGCTCAGTGGATTAAGTGTCCAACTCTTGGCTCAGGTCACGATCTCACAGTTGTGAGTTCAAGCCCTACGGTTCAGCGCTGACAGTGCTGAGCCTACTTGGGATTCTCTCACTCTCTCCCTCTTTCTCTGCCCCTCCCCCACTAGTGCTATCTCTCTCTCAAAAACAAATAAACTTAAAAAAAAAAAGAGAGAATCTTGAAATAAAGTATAGGCTACTGTTCTCATTAGTTCTCAGCAACCATGTGTGGTTTTCATGGCAGTTTCCAGGTTAGTATTTTTACTGATGTTTCTCCATAGATCACAAAATTAGGAAATCTTCTAGAGTCAAAAGAAGACCATTGCAACAGACTCATTGAAGAAAATGACAAATATCAAAGATACATAGGCAACTTAATAAATAAGGTACAAATGTTCTTATAGAAATATTTGTCTTTAAAAACTATGCCAAATATTAAAATAATAGAATTTTAGTGCTACAAAGGATCTGAAGAATGATGGAACACATTTATATTGATTCTTTTCACTTCATAATGACATTATAAAATGCTCCCATCAGCCTTTTAGCTGACATCTAACAAAGAACATTCTGTGTATCTATCCCTTGCTGTTGGCAATTTTAGGTCTTAGTATTACGACTTCATTTTGAGGGTAATTGTAGATCTTTTCAACTTAACATTCTAGTTTACCTTCTGAAAACTGCATTAACTTTAACCAAACAGGCTCTAACCCTTAGCTGATACATCTACCACTTGTGTGGAAGACAACTGGATTATAGTTGACTCACTACAGTTGTCCATTTTCTGACACTTCACTCTTTCTGCATGATGAATAGGTACTTTATGATTCTATTTCTATTCATATTCCTGATTTCAAACTGTAAGGAAGATGTTTTGCCTCCTGTAAAGCTATTGATGAAATTCACATAATTGAACTTCAACTGAAGAGATTTTTATAAAAGCAAATATAAACAAAAATAAAAATTATAGAATTTATCATAGAATAATTTTTTGGCTTATTTTTTTCAAGGTTACATCATATGAAGAAATTATCGAATGTGCTGACCAAAGGCTTGAGATATCCCACTCCCATATTGTACAGTAAGTTGAAAAAAGCTTAGTTTTTAATTTTGTAAACATTTACCGGTATTTTATTTTGCTCTCTGCCTTACCAAGTTTATTTTTTTAGGCTCCTAGAAAGAGGAAAAATGTGAAGTTTTTATAAATAAAGGCCATTCTTCAATCAAATAGTCTGCTCAATGTCTGACTACTTGAATAACCAGATTTTCATCTTCTTTTCTCAGAGCTCCCTTTGATTTCAGGGAGGGGGGCGGTGACAAACTTAGTGAGAAAGATCCAAAAATTTCAGGAGCTATTCCATGGTGTTCAGGTAAAATAACCTTGCAATGCTTAATGCTTAGACTTTATTCACAAAAAGTTTTGAATGCACACCAAATGAAACATACATGTATATATATATCAAGTGCCAACTAAACTCTCTCATGAGAATGAGATT
Organism: Puma concolor; assembly: GCF_028749965.1. NCBI lineage: Eukaryota > Metazoa > Chordata > Mammalia > Carnivora > Felidae > Puma > Puma concolor. The sequence continues at coordinate 21,592,104 of NC_141671.1, forward strand.
CAGCTTGAGGCATCTGGGTGGCTCAGTCAGTTGAGCGTCCTACCCTTGATTTTGGCTCCGGTCATGATCCCAGGGTCATAGGATGGAGCCCCACATCAGGCTCCACTCTGAGCACAGAGTCTGCTTAAGATTCTCTCTCTCCACCTCTGGCACTCTCTCTCTCTCTAAAGAAAATAAAAATAAAAATAAAAAATAAGCTGCACCTGGGTGGCTCAGTCAGTTAATCGTCTGACTTTGGCTCAGGTCATGATCTCACAGTCTGTGAATTCAAGCCTCACATCAGGCTCTGTGCTGACAGCTCAGAGCCTGGAGCCTGTTCGAATTCTGTGTCTGTCTCTCTGCCTGTCCCCTGCTCACTCATGTGCGCTGTCTCTCTCTCTCAAAAGTAAATAAACATTTATAAATAAATAAAATTCTGCAAATTTTTTTCACTTATTATCTTCATTTCTCATATGCTGTTTCTTCATCCTTCCCCCAATTTCATTTATACTGTGCTGGCTATCACTAAGCTTAAGCAAAAGGTCTTACATAGAAGGCACATAGAAGGCACATTCTTACATAGAAGGCACACCCCACATGTGAACTTTCTATAGGGCTAACTCACCACAAGATAACTAACTGAAAGACAGTTCGGGTATTTGTACCTTGGGAAGTTTGTTTTTGTTTCTTATTATTGTATCTAAGCAGAATGAATGTTAAAACAATTTTCCCATTTTTCAGACTGACATTGACAAATTTTAAATTTGAAAGAGGAAAGGAGTGTTAATTATACACTGAAGACAAGTAAAATAAGACTCCTCCTTAGCTTGTAACCAAGAAAACTCAGCCAATGTTCAAACATCATGGGCTCATGAAATATAGAAATAACAAATAACCTAATATTTCTAAACCAATATCAAACCATCACTCTGGCCACATTTCTTTGCCCCAGTCATTTTTAAAATTCAAATTTTTTTGAACTTACATTTCAGAAAAGTGACTGATCCACTTTGTGGCCAAGAAGAGATTTGAGGGGCACCTGGATGGCTCAGTCAGTTAAGCATCTGACTCTTGATCTTGGCTTAGGTCATGATCTCACAGTTGATGAGTTCGAGCCCCACACTCTTCACTGACAATCTGAAGCCTGCTTGGGATTCTCTGTCTCTCCCCTCTGCCTCTGCCCCTACCCCGCTTGCTCTATCTCAAAATAAATAAACTTAAAAAAAATTTTTTTTAAAGAAGAGATTTGGGGTGCTTGGGTGGCTCAGTCAGTTGAGCGTCTGACCTCGGCTCAGGTCATGATCTCACGGTCTGTGAGTTCAAGCCCCGCGTCGCACTCTGTGCTGACAGCTCAGAGCCTGGAGCCTGCATAGGATTCTGTGTCTCCCTCTCTCTCTGCCCCTCCCCCATTCATGCTCTGTCTCTCTCTGTCTCAGAAATAAATAAACATTTAAAAAAATAAAAAATAAAAATAGATTTGACATCTGGGTTCTATAAATTTTACTAAAATGGTTGTCAACTGTGGATGCTTATTAAAATTCCCTTGAATGCTTTTTAAAAATATCACAGTGCTCAGACTCTACTCCCAGATGCAGTAAACTAAAATAACAAGCGAGTTCTGGGCATCAGTGTATTTCAAAAGCTGTCCAGGTGATTCTAATGTCTGGACAGTTCAAGAACCACTGCCAGATATCATGTGAGTTGATTTGCTTTAAGTGATAAGAATCATCATTTTTTTAAATCAAATATAGTCTCTTACATTCATGAAAGCAGTTTTTTTAAATTATCATGAATTAGCTTTGATCTTTAAAAATATTTTTTGATGCTTTTATTTATTTTTGAGACAGAGAGAAAGCACAAGCTGGGGAGGGACAGAGAGAGAGGGAGACAGGAACCGAAGCAGGCTCTGCACTGACAACAGATATCCTGGTGAACTCATGTGAGATCATGACCTGAGCAGAAGTTGGATGCTTAACTGACTGAGCCACCCAGATGCCCTAGTTTTGATCTTTTTAAAAGGTATATGCTACATCAAAAATTATCAAATACATCATTAGAGCAATGTTTCTTTAAGGTGGTGCTATTCTGTTAAAATTTAGCAGTGTTTGAAGTATCTTTAAATATTTTCACTGGATATACTGTAAGTTTTCAATTTACATGCCTTGAATTTTAGAAACAGCTGCTTGCTTATAAAAGCCGTTAATGACACTTGATTTTTCTAAAAGACTAAATAAAAGAAGGAACTTGGTGAGATCCATTTTGCGCATGCAGCCAGAGTAATCTTTCTGAAATATAAATCAATCTGATCATGCCTCCTAAAACACTTTTAGTGATTTCTTCCACCACTTTTAGATAAAAGAAAAATCCTTAACATGACCTAAAATTTTCTTCACAATGTGGTTTCTGCCTGCCTCTCCAGTCTCATCTCCGCACTCCCTGCATTGCCTTCAGCCACACTGGAGATATTATAGCTTCTCGAATGCATCACATTCCCTTTGGCCTCATAACTTTAGCATAGGCTGTTCCACCTGGAACGCTAAGGCTACCTGCACCTCAGTTATCTCCTACTGTTCTTAAAATCTCCACCCAAATGCCCTTTCCTCAGAGGTATATTCACTGTCTTCCCAGTCTGAGTAAGGCAGCTTTTCCGTAATGCTACAGAGATTCAAGTAACCAAGCATCTGTCTCCCTAACACTGCTCTCCCTGTAATACCTGTGGCCAGATCAGTTTCAGGTATAAAAGTACTGCACCATATATTCCTGGTTCAGAGACAGTTTTCTATGGAATTTTAGACTTGTTCTCTGTACCCTCCTCCCCATCACATCTATGACAACATCTTGGTGAGAGGTAGATCCTCTCACAAAAATATCCCAGTTCAGGGTGCCTGGGTGGCTCAGTTGGTTGTTAGGCTCAGGTCATGATCTCGTGTTTCATGGGTTCGAGCCCCACGTGAGGCTCTGTGCTGACAGCTCAGAACCTGGAGCCTGCTTTGGATTCTGTCTCTCCCTCTCTCTCTGCCCCTCCCCCCCCAAATAAATAAACATAAGCAAAAATTTTTTAAATATCCTGGTTTAACATACAGATGGCCAACAGGTACATGAAAAGATGTTCATGTCACTAATCATCATACAAATCAGAACCACAAGGAGAAGACACCTCACACCTGTTAGAATGGCTATTAACAAGACTAGAAATAACAAGTATTGGCTAAGATGTGAAAGAAAGGCAACTCTCATGCACTACTGGTGGGAATGTAAACTGGTGCAGCCACTGTGGAAAGCAGTATGGAGGTTCCTCAAAAAATTAAAGATACCACTACCATATGATCCAGCAATTCTACTTCTAGGTATTTATCTGAAGAAAATGAAAATCACTGCAGCATTATTTACAATAGTCAAGGTATGGAAACAACTGAAGTTGTTGATGGCTGAAAAGAAAAAGAAAATGTGATGTACATATGCAATGGAATATTATTCAGCCACAAAAAAGAAGGAATTCTACCATTTGTGACAACATGGATGGACCTTGAAATGCTAAATGAAATAAGTCAGAGAAAGACAAATACCATATGATCTCACTTATATGTGGAATCTAAAAACTAAAACAAAACAAGCTCATAGATACAGAGAACAGATTAGTGGTTGTCACAGGTAGGGGGTTGGGGGGGGCGGTGAAATGGGTAAAGGGGGTCAAAAGGTACAAACTTCCAGTTATAAAATAAGTCATGGGGGTGTCATGTACAGCATGGTGACTGTAGTTAATAATACCATGTTGCATATTTGGAAGTTGCCAAGAGGGTAAATCTTAAAATTTCTCATCACAAGAAAAAAATTTTGTAACTCTATATGGTAACAGATGGCAACTAGACTTATTGTGGTGATCATTTCACAATATATACAAATATTAAAGCATTATGCTGAACATTTGAAACTAAAATGAAGTTTTATGTCAATTATATCTCTCTAAAAATTATTTTAAAAGCCACAAATTAGATAGCACTATTTCAAAGTGCATTAAACCCTTGAAGAGCCTCCCCTCACCCTTAATATAGATGCAAACTCTCCACTACAGCTGCTAAAACCCTGCATTTTTTTTACCTCATACTCTTTCTCCCACCTCATCTTGGTCTCTCCTTACCTATTCCTTGTAGTTGCTAGAACTTGGCAAGACTTGTCTGTCTCAGGGCATTCACACTTGCTCTTTCTTCTGCCTAGAATGTTTTCCCCTGACCTGACATTTTGCCCTTCTCAACCTTTAGTCTCTGTTCAAATGTCACCTCCTCAGAGACCTTCTATGACCACACTATCTAATGTGACCCTTCTTCCAGTCCCTCTGTATCACAGAAATACATACATACATAATACATGCTCAATGAACAGGATAGACAGTAGACTGGTCACTGAATAAGAAAGAATAAGTGAGTTAGAAGAGAAAAAAAATGCATACACTGTATTACACAAACATATGAAATAAAGGTCAAGTGAAACTGCTCAGAGGAATAAGATCCAAACTACCTGGAATTTCAGAAAAAGAGAATGGAATGGTGGAGAATAAACTATGGAGGATTTTTCAGAACAGAATAATGTAAAGAAACCAAGACCTAGAAATGTTGTTGTAAAATTAAAGAACACTAGATAGGAAGAGGGGATCTTAAAACCAGGCTTAAGAGAAATGACCTTATCTGCAAATGCAAACCAGCTTGACTGACCTCTGTCCTGTGGATAGCAACAACAAAAGCCAGAAGAGAGTGGAATACTGTCTGTGAAGCGCTGATAAGAGTCACTGCCAACCTAGAATGTTTTATCCACTTGAACTCTTGAAGAAATGCAGATAAGATACAGAAACTTCAGACAAAAACATAGATCATTTCTTGACAATAAGACTTTACTGCTAGAAACTTCAAAATGAAATGAAAACAGAGAAATGACAGCAGGTGCAGCAGAGATTAATTAATTATGATAAAAACTTTATACCAATGATTTTGAAAAATTAGATGAAATGGAGAGTTTATAGAAAAAATATTAAAAGCAAACAAGGACAGCCTGAGAAGCATAAATGATAAATTAATTTCATCATAAACATAGATACAAAACTTCTCAACAAAAATAAACAAACTGAATCCAGCAATGAAAAGAACAACAATGCTTCCTGAGCAAATTGAATTTATCACAGCAATGAAACATTAAAAACTCTATTAATAAAATCCACCACATTAACTGATTAAAGGAGAAAATAGCATTTCTTTTTTTTTTTTTTTAATTTTTTTTTTTCAACGTTTATTTATTTTTGGGACAGAGAGAGACAGAGCATGAACGGGGGAGGGGCAGAGAGAGAGGGAGACACAGAATCGGAAACAGGCTCCAGGCTCTGAGCCATCAGCCCAGAGCCTGACGCGGGGCTCGAACTCACGGACCGCGAGATCGTGACCTGGTTGAAGTCGGACGCTTAACCGACTGTGCCACCCAGGCGCCCCAGAAAATAGCATTTCAATAGGCTCAGAAATTCTACAGCAGTATACATTAAAAATATTTTTGTACAGCTCATGACAAAAATACAAATAAGGGAATCTTGTACTTTTTTTTTAAGTTTATATTTATTTATTTTGAGGGAGACAGAGACAGCATGAGTAGGGGAGGGTCAGAGAGAGAGAAGACAGAGAATCCCAAGCAGGCTTTGTGCTGCCAGTGCAGAGCCCAACACGGGGCTCAAACTCACAAAACCACAAGATCATGACCTGAGCCAAAATCAACAGCTGGCCGCTCAATCGACTGAGCCACCCAGGCACCCCAGGAATCTTCTACTTTTTGATTAAGGGTATGTTCCCATCCCATGCCCTCCCAAAACCCAAAGCCAATATAATAATCAATTGAAACACTGTAAGTATTTCTTTCATCTGAAAATCAGGAACAAGATAAATAAACCCATTGTTGTTGCCAATTCTATGTAGTAATATGCTGGCAGTCCCCACCAACATCCTAAGAAGAGAGAAAGAAATTGAAATTGTGAATATTAGTATAAAAGTAACAAAATTGTCATTATTTTCCAATGATATACTTGCCTACCCAGAAAGCCCAAAATAATCTACAGATGAATTATTGATATTTACAAATGACTTTAGCAAAATTGACAATCATGAAAAACTTCTAAAGTCAATTTAATTTCTTTACACTATAAATAAACTAAATAAAATTTTAAAGTCTATATATAATAGCAAACAAAAGTTCCCTACAAAAAATGTCCATGAACTTTGGAAAGAAATTTTTGTCCTTATTGGAAGATTAAAGAATACATAAGTAAGTGGAGTGCAATAAAATATTCATGGAGTAATGAGTAGAAAGCTTTAATAATTAAAAAAAAAAAAATCAGGGCACCTGGTGGTACAGTCCCATTAAGTGTCCAACTCTTGACTTTGGTTTGAGTTCAAGCCCTGCATCAGGCTCTGTGCTGATAGCAGCGGGCTCTGTGCTGATAGCACAGATCCCCTCCCTCTCTCTCTGCCCCTCCCCCGCTCATGCTGTGTGTGTGTGTGTGTGTGTGTGTGTGTGTGTGTCTCTCTCAAACATAAATAAACATTTAAAAAAGTTTAAAAAGATAAATAAAATTCATATGGAAATTCAAAGGGCCACAGAATGGTCAAAAGAACTTTGAGAAAGAAGGACAAAATTGGGGGAAAACCTGATTTTAAGACTTCCTGTGAAGCTACAATAATCAAAACAGTGTGGCATTGACGTTAAAATAGGAAAAAAGATCAATTGAACAGAATATGGAATCTAGATACAAACCCACACATATATGGGTGACTGATGTCTCCTAAAGGTGCAGACATGATGAAGTAGAGAAAAGATTGTTTTGACACATATGGTGCTGAAATACTTGGATATTCATTTGTTTAGAAAGAAAAACTTTGGGGCGCTTGGGTGGCTCAATGGGTTAAACATCCTACTTCAACTCAGGTCATGATCTCATAGTTTGTGGGTTTGAGCCCCATGTCGGGCTCTGTGCTGACAGCTCAGAGTCTGGAGCCTGCTTCCGATTCTGTGTCTTTCTCTGTCTTTGCCCCTCTCTGTCTCTCTCTTTCTGTCTCTCAAAAATAAATTAAAAAAAAACTTAAAAAACAGAAAAACTTTAATTTATACCTTGTACTACAGCCAGAAAAAATTCAAAATGCATATTAGATCTAAATTTAAGAGCTAAAACTATAAAACTTCTAGAAGAAATATAGAAGAAAATGCCTCTAACCTTAGGTTAGGCAATGATTTAGAAAAGACACTAAATCCATTAAAGAAAATTTGAGGGGCACCTAGGTGGCTCAGTCGGTTAAGCATCCGACTTTAGCTCAGGTCATGATCTCGTGGCTTGTGAGTTTGAGCCCCACATCGGGCTCTGTGCTGACAGCTCAGAGCCTGGAGCCTGCTTCCAATTCTGTGTCTCCCTATCTCTCTGCCCCTCCCTCACTCATGCTCTGTCTATCTGTCTCTCTCAAGAATAAACATTAAAAAAATTTTTTTTAATAAAATTTGATAATTGGATTTCCTCAAAATTAAAAATTTCTTAGGAAAAAAAAATCCTAAAACTTATATAGGATCACAGAAGACCCTGAATAGCCTAAAGCAAATGTTGAGAAAGAAAAACAAAGCAGGAGACATCACACTTTCTGATTTCAAGCTATATTTATAAAGTGATAGTAACCAAAACAACATGGTACTGGAATAAAAACAGACACATAGACCAATGGAACAGGACCAAGGGCCCAGAAATAAACTCACACATTTACAGTCAACTAATATTTTATAAAGGAGCCAAGAATATCTAATGGAGAAAAGACAGTCTCTTCAATAAATGGTGCTTAGAAATTGGATATTCACATGTAAAAGAATAAACTAGAACACTCCTTTCCACCATTCAAAAAAAGAACTTGAAATGGATTAAAGACATAAATGAAAGACTGAGAACCATGAAACTCCTAAGAAAAAAGATAGCTTAAAAAGCTCCTGGACAGGGACGCCTGGGTGGCTCAGTCGGTTAAGCGTCCAATTTCGGCTCAGGTCATGATCTCACAGTTTGTGAGTTGGAGCCCCACATCGGGCTCACTGCTGTCAGCACGGAGCCCACTTTGGATCCTCTGTCTCCCTCTCTCTCTCTGTCCCTCCCCCTCTTGCACTCTTTCAAAAATAAATAAAACATTAAAAAAATTAAAAACAAAAAGCTCCTTGACATGGGTCTTGATTTTTTTAGATGTGACACCTAAAGCACAGGCAACAAAGCAAAAAAATAAAAATAAAGAAGTGGGACTACAGCACACTAAAAACTCCGCATGATAAAAGAAATAACAAAATGAAAAGGCAACCTGCAAAATGGTAGAAATATTTGTAAATCATATACCTTATAAGGGGTTAAAATCTAAAATATGTAGAGAACTCATACAACTTAATAACAGGAAAACAAACAATCCAGTTTTAAAATGAGCAAAGGATCTGAATAGGCATTTTTCCAAAGAAGATATTCAGATGGCCAACAGGTACAGGAAAGCATGCTCAACATTACTAATCATCAGAGAAATGCAAAATCAAAACCACAATGAGATATGCCTTCATACCTGTTACAATGGCTATCATCAAAAAGACAAGAGATAACAGGTGTTAGCAAGGAGATAGAGAAAAGGAACACTTATGCACTGTTGGTGGGAATATAAATTGGTGCATCCACTATAGAAAACAGTGTAGAGGTTCCTCAAAATATTAAAAATAGAACTACCACATGATCTACAAATTCCATGTCCTGGTGTTTATCCAAAGAAAATGAAAACACTCAAAAAGATATATGTATCTTTATGTTTATTGCAGCATTATTTACAATAGTTAAGGTATGGAAGCAATCTAAGTGTCCATAGATGAATGAATGGATAAAGAAAATGTGTTATGTACACACACACGCACACACACACACACAGAAGAATACTATTCAGTAATAAACAAGAAGAAAATCCTGCTATTTGCAACAACATGGATGAAACTTGAGGGCATTATGCTAAGTGAAATAAGTCAGAAAAAGACAAATACTATGTGATATCACTTATATGTGAAATCTGAAAAACAAAATAAAAGAAAACCCAAACCCATAGAAAAAGAGATCAGATTTGTAATTAACAGTGGTGGGGGATGTGAGGAGGCATGAGAATTAGGTGGAGGTAGTCAAAAGGTACAAATTTCCAGTTATAAGATATGTAAGTACTTGGGATGAAATGTAAAACATGATGACTATAGTTGAACATTGCTGTATGGTATATTTTAAAGTCCCTAAGAGTAAATTATAAAATTTTCATCACAGGAAAAAAACTTTTACTCTTTTTTAAAAGTTTATTTAATCTGAAAGAGAGAAACAGCATACATGCCAGAGAATGGGAGAGGGGCAGAGGGAGAGAGAGAGAAAATCTTAAGTAGGCTCCACACCCAGCACAGAGCCCAAGATGGGGCTCGATGCAGGGCTCTATCTCACGGCCATGAGATCAGGACTTGAGCCCAGATCAGGAGTCGGACACTTAACCAACTGAGCCACCCAGTTGCCCCTATTTTCTCTTTATTTTTCATGTATTGATATGAGATGATGGATGTTGACTAAACTTATTGTGGTTGTGGGGAAATAGGTTCTACTTACATAAATGGGTTAGAAAAAAGCTTAGGGTGGAAAGCCACCACCACGGGGCAAAAGCACTCGAGATTAGGTAGTGAGATATTGTAATGGGATCATAACAATAGAACTTTTATCCAGAATATATAACAAATCCCAAAACTCAGTAGTAAGAAAACAACCCAATTAAAATGGCAAAGATTTGGTGAACAGATACTTCACCAAGAAGATATATGGATGATGAAGAAGCACATGGAAAGATACTCAACATCATTAAAAGACAAAACCACAATGAATAACTCTACACAACTACTGGAAGTTTTCAAAGACTGACTATAGAAAGTATTGGCAAGGATGTGGAGCAGCTGACCAGCTCAGACCATCCCGGTGGGAATGGAATATGACACAAGCCATTTTAGAAGCAGTCTGGCAGCTTCTTACAAAATTACACAGACACTACTGTATGACTCAGCACTCCTATGTGTTGATCCAAATGAGGAGGAGATGACAATATTAAATAGGCCCCCTGTTTACAAACAGCTTGAGTTTATCATGCTTCATTATTAGAGAAAATGCCATGGGATAAGTCTTTGTATTTCTAGACTTGTGTACACACAAAGATGACTGTGCATGCCAGCTTTATTTGTAATAGCCCAGAGCTGAAAACAACCCATATGTCCCTCAAATGGTAAAATGATAAATTGTAGAATAGCCACACAGTAGAATACTACTCAGTGATTAAAAAAAAAGAGAAAATGAATGAACTCTTGGTACATGGCAACAACATGGATCAATGTCAAAATAATTGGACTGAATGTGAGATTCCATTATATAAAATTCTAGGTGATGGAAAGTAATCCATAGTGAGAGAAAGCAGGTCAGTGGTTGTCTGGGGACTTGGGGACTAGGAGGAATGGGAGTGAGGGGTTACACAAGTACATGAGCAAAATTTTGAAGATGATGGATATGTTCACTATGTTCACTGTGATTATTGTTCTCTGGGTGAATATATATGTCAAACATCAAACTGCATGTTAAATTTGTGCAGTTCATTATATGTCAGTTATACATTAACAAAAATGTTTCAAAAACAAAGAACAAATGCCAGTGCTAACACAGACTTTACAATGGGTAAGTCTGACTTCCACTCCCAAGCAGGGACATCATGCCATCTGTTGGCTTGGTCCAGTTAGCACTTTCATTCTGCTGGATGGTGCTGCTCTGCTTGCTTGGCTTTCTGCATGAGCTGCCAGTGTCCTTCAAGGGAGGATATCACTTCCCCCATGGAAACCAATGACTCCATCTACCTGGCCTTAGGTTGTGACTTTTTGTCCTCAGCTCTATGCACAGGAGCACTGTGTATAAGTACGTTACATTGGTGCTTGCAGCACGCTTAGAAGAACTTTTCACTCTCTCTCCTTTTTTACTTCTTTTTTTTTAAATCTTAAAAAAAATTGTTTTTAATGTTTATTTTTGAGACAGAGAGACAGAGCATGAGCATGAGCATGAGCATGAGCAGGGGAGGGGCAGAAAGAGGGAGGCACAGAATCCGAAGTAGGTTCCAGGTGTCAGCAGAGAGCTGAATGCAGGGCTCAAACCCACAAACCGTGAGATCATGACCTGAGCTGAAGTCAGACGCTTGACCTACTCAGCCCCTTTAGTCTCTCTCCTTGAGTATCCTTTTCCTCCACGACTTGGGCTGTTGTTTGTGAGCTCTAGAAAGACAAAGATTTATTCCATGGCATTTTCTCTAATAATGAAGCATGACAGACTCAAGCTGTTTGTAAACAGAGGACCTGTTTAATATTTTCATCCCCTCCTGGATGGACAACATCTCCCCTTTAATCTTTGAAAACAAAAGCCTGATATCTCTGGACAATAATGCAAAGGTTTCAGAATGACACCCCATGAGGCATATCCCAAGGCAGATATGTTTTGTTTGGTCCATCTAATGTTTAAAGTATTTTTGAAATATTGCTAATATTTAAAAAGGAAGATTTCCTGTAAAGATTTAGATTTCCGTCTCTTCTTTAAAATTAAGATCTGACATCATTACTGCAACATTCCCACATGGCAACATCAGGCAACATCAGCCAAGTAGCAACTTTGTCCTTTAGGCAGGGAATGAGTATGATTCCCTCCCAATCAGATGGGGGCCCCCAAATGTGGGGCGACCAGACTGAGTGGAAGCCAGTGGCCTGGGAAATGAAAGAATTCACCTGAGGCAGAACAAAGGAGATAGAAGTTTATTGAATACACCGAAGGGAGCAGTGGGCAGGACAGCAAAGGAGAGACTGACTGTCTGCCACAAGGTAGTGGGTGGGGACTGTATTTAAAGAGGAAAGGTAAGGTGGTATGGTGACCAATGGAATTTTCCCTTTTTTGGAACTGTGCCTGGCTGTAAGTAACCCATTGGTCAGCTAGGGCTTATGGATATTTTGAGGTAGGCTGCCTGATGGGCCGGGTCTGTATTCAGCCAGGAGGTTGGGGTCACTGTGGGCCCTTTTGCCTTGATCAAGTTTTCATGGCTCAAGTTTGTTACTTAAAAGTGACCTCTACAATAGGGGCAAATGTTCTCTGGTTTGTCCAAATCCCCACTTAGCTGGCTTTACTCAGTTCACATACTTGCTTGACTCTTCCATAGGCATTTGAGGTAATGACTTCTGCAAGAGAATTTTCTATCCTCCACAGATCTGTTTACTCTCCATAGTAGCCTGAAAAACAGTTTCCCAAAGACATCCAAATCCCATTCCCTGGAACTTGTGAATGTGCCCTCGTATGGCAAAAGAGACTTTGCAGGTGTGATTAAATGAAGGATCTTGAGATGGTGAGATTACCCTGCATTATTCGGGTGAGCCCTAAATGCAGTCCCAATTGTTGTTACAAGAGGGAGGCAGAGAGAGTGAAGTTTGATGACAGAAGATGGCAATGTGATCAAGCAGCAGGAAGAGTAAAGGCCATGTGCCGAGGAACCAGGAGCCAAGGAATTAGGACAGAGGCCAGAGAGAGGGAAAAGACAAGGCAAAGAAGGCTCTTTCTGAGCCCCTGGAGGGAGCACATCCTTGCTGACACTCTGACTTTAGCCCAGTGTATCTGATTTCAGACTTCTGACCTCCTGAACCGTGGGAGAATAAAGGTGTGTTTTTCAAGCCTCCAGCTTTGTAGTCACAGGAAACTAATAAACTGTCCCTGGATGGGAAAGGGAGTTTGGGAAGAGACTACTTTAATTGAATTTGCCCTCCTAAAGGCAAGAAGGGAACCTGCTTGTACCTCTCTTGCTAAAAGCCATAAAAGTAGAACACAAGTAAATCTCTAACAGGCCACCTGCATGCTGTGATCCTTCCTACGACACTATTACACATTTCCCCCATGTTAAAGCAGTTCACAGCTCAAGGGTTGTGCTTTTAAAAAAATTTTTCTTTTGAATGTTTGTTTATTTTTGAGAGAGAAAGAGAGAGCACAAGAAGGGGAAGGTCAGAGAGACAGCGGGGCAGAAGATCTGAAGAGGGCTCTGCACTGACAGCAGTGAGCCCAATGTGGGGCTTAAACCCACAAACTACAAGATCATGACCCGAGGCAAAGTCAGACGCTCAATCTCTCAATCGACTGAACCATCCAGGCGCCCCCAGGGGCTGTGTTTTTAACATGTTATTCCCAGGATCATGTTGAGTTTCCTTGAGCAAAGGGATCAGTTCTCTCACTGTCTGTGTAAATGAATAGAACGTCTGTCACTTTATAGGTTTACTACTATCTACTTTCCTTCTTCACTACTGGAACCTATAAAGGAAGAAATTAATTAAATAATTTGAGTTGCTAGGAAAGAATCCCAAATTCTCATACGGTGAGGTGGATGGATGATATACAGGAAGCTAGATCACCACTTATATTTATCGTCTCAAATCCCATAGTGAGTCCAACAAAATATTAGTTTAGAAAAGTCAGTTTTAGTCATAAAATCCAATTGTTTCTTCCTTCAGTTTAGAAAAGAGAAATAAACATCTGGAAGATTTAATTAGGAGGCCCAGAGAGAAAGCAAGAAAATCAAGGTAAGTTTTCTCTTTGTTTCTAAATAATAATGTCTTTAACTTTAAAACATAAGTCTAATGAATAATACATTTAAAAAACTTTTTTTTCCTTTTCTTAATTTAAGATACACTATATGCAAGTGCTTGGTATTTTGCCTGGCATAAAATAGTTGGTTGATAAATGTTTTTTGTAGAACTTGAATTGGAAAGCCAGAATACCTGCCCTCATGGAACTTATAATCACCTCTAAGGAAGATGATATAAAGATATGAGCTAATATTTTGTCTGCACCAAAACAGCTTACATATATATCTTATGACCAGATTTTCTTACACTAATATTAAATCTTATAATACATACATTATTTCTGTAATTTTGAGGCTACAAGGTATATGCACAAGCCCTATGGGGTTGATTAAGACCATAGCAGCATATTAAAATGGGATTCTTCACGGCCTAGTCCCTGAGGTGCTAAAAAAACAGTTATCAGTTCTCAAAGTGAGAGTGAGTTTCCCCATGTGCAGAGTTTCTGAAGGAAATTGCAAAGAACTGCTTTCAGGACTCCTATCTCTTGGCCAGATCCAATGTATAAAAAGTGTGGAGAGTGGGGAAGACTGGAAAAGAAATTTCTTTGAATCCATCATATTGTGAGCTCCCATTGCCCCCAAGTAATTCTACCTCTTTTGCTTAAAGCCTGGTGTGGGGGTTTCCAGAAGATCAACTTGAGAGCTTTGATATGCATGCCCTAAAAGTTGGGAAACAGAACACCAGTGACACACCATGCCTGAGATAACTAAAGCAAGCTGTGGCAGATCCACAGAGGGGCTGTGATGGGGTGGCCTGTTCTCTCTGAGCTCGTCAGCAGGACAAAAGATGTGTGTGATAATTTCTTAAGAACCAGACAGGAGAGAGTTGAGTTATCTTGGGCTCTGCCCAAAGCTACCTGGAGGGCTACCAGCACCAAGAGGCCAGAAGGGAATGCCAGATTTTTAGAGGCTGATGGAGTATCAGGTGACAACCAGAAGGGAGATGCATCGGCTTTCGTCAAGGGAACTGTAGGACAGAGGTCCCTAGCAGTGGCAAGCTCCACAGACGCAGTCAGCTTAGCCACTACAAGCCCAGAGACTGAAGTCACCATACCAAGTAAAAATGTCCCAGCACCTTACCTCTCCTCCCTCCTCCTGCAAATGGAGGAGATGGTGAGTGAAGAGGGAGCAGAAATTGACCCTCAATGGCAGGTGGTGCTCCCAACTACATGCCTTAGCTTGGCAAGGGGGAGGAGAAGTCCTACTTTTGAATGAAGATTAAAGGATTAATATGCAAGACCGGACATTCTGCTTACTGAATTGAGATTGTGTTCGTGCCCCACAATGAGGACTGACCTCACCTTAGAGTTAGCCAACGACATCACTGGGCCTGCTGCATATTCAGCCAATGGCAAAGGAAAAGCTTTCTTGAGTGAGGAAAGTCCAAAGCAGAAATGGGAAGCAGATATTAAAGTTGAGTTTTGACTATGTCATGAATCACGAATGTTCAGCATACCATTTGCAATACAACTATGTTTTGAGAATTAAAACCCCTTAGCAGATTATCCTACTATTTGCAAAGTGATAGGTTAACTATGATTTTTTCCCCCTAATATGAAAGAATACAATCTGATGCCTGGCATATTACAGATGCCCTATAGTTGCTAATTTAAACTAAATATGAATCTTCTCTGAATTGCTGTCAGAAACTGTGGAATATTTTTCCCATCCTTATTTTAAAATAAGAAAATTCGCATATAAATTCACAGATTTCACTAGTACAGCTAGTTGTTTATTTAGCCTATTTTCACAGTGGATTTGAGGCCCAAACTTCGAATGGCCTTTGAAGCCAGGGGGTGAGCTGGAGTAGAAGAGCCCTTTCCAGCTGGTCAAGGCTGTTTCTTAGAAAACTGGAGACTTACAGGAGCCTTCAGCCCCCACCATCCTTGAAGCTTCCCCTCAGCATGGGGAACACGCTTTAGACTACCTCTGCACTGCCTCAGAATTGTGGTGCTCCTGTCGCTGACTGTCTTCAGTAGTGGAAAGAGTGGGAAATTCGGAGATAAAAGCGAGCACGTTAATAGTTTCAGATGTCTTTTTTTTTTTTTTTGCTTCTAGTTCTTCATCATTTTCAAGAGCCAGAATCTTATCCTAAAGAAGTCCATGAGAATGTTAAAACACAACAAGACTGTGGCTCAATATTTTTATTTAATTGCAATGAGACTGATCCATATATTACACACTTAAAAGCTTTCTCTGACTCTTTTAGGTGCTCATGGTTCTATCCTAAATGGCAATTTCTCCTTGAAAATGAAGGCAAGAACATATTAAATAATGGCATACTTGTTCACTAGGGTCTCTATTTTAGCCCACCACTTTTTTTTTTTTTAACGTTATTCTCTATCTCCTACAGACCAAGAAGATTAGAATATCATCCAAAGTCCTTGACCGTGGTAGGTCATACTGATGATCACTATAAAGAATGTTCTGTTTCCATGTAATTTGACTGTAGCACAAGATTAAATAGGAGTTCCTAAAGTTACATTTCAGTAATGTTCAGTGTCGCTTTCCTTTCTGTCCTCAGATGAGGCCTCTTTGACCTCTGATCATCATACATCCTGTAACTGGGAACCTTCCTTCTGAAATTTTCCTTGTATTCATCCTCTTCACTGCATCCCTACAGCCACTGCCACATGTCAGGCCCTCATCATTTCTCATCCGCCCTATGACAGTCATCTCCTACTTGTTTCTGCCTCCAGCTTGGCACCCCTTCCTTCCATCCTCCACAGAGTAGACAGAGTGATCTTTCAGAAGCAAAAAGGATGATGCCCCTTCCCTACATAAAACCCCTCAGTGGTTCCCACTTGCATTCTGGATCAAATCGAGCTCCCTAGCACAGCATGTAAGGTCCTCTATGATCTGGCCCTCACCCTCCTATCCAGCTTTCTCATTCACTGCTTCCTCCTTGTCATCATAACCAAACCACATCTAACCACTTGCCATTTTCCAAACATGCTGTTATTTTTATGCCTTCCTGGTATGGCCCATGCATCTTCCCCTGCCAGGAATGTTCTCTCTCAATTCCTTTTCTCCTCTTACTTCAGTTCCCACCTCACAGACTTATAGACCAGTTCAAGCTCCATCTCCTGTATAAAGCCTCTCCTGCCCTGTCTCCCACATGCAACTGACTGGCTTCCTACCACGTGCCCACACTGTCCCCTTTGATAAAACAGCACCTGCAACATTTCATTACTGTTCTCTACTTGCACATCCCTTAACTTGACTAGAACCCTTTTAGTGCAGGGATTGTCTCATATTCATTTTGGTATCCCCCAGCACCTATCCCCTAATAGGTACTAAATAGGAGGGGGTGTTAGGCAGACTCAGGACCCAGGACCAATGCTACCCATGGTGGAGTAATTCCTAATATAAGATGTAGCCACTGGTGCCCTTGTCCTACCCCAGGCCAAGGGTATGTATTCATGAAAACCTGTGGCCTATTTGTGATATAGCTTTATGGAAGAGGGGTATAGTCAAGGCATGTCTGTATATGCTCCACTGAGACCCAGCTGTTCTAATAGTGGAGTTATGAGAATACCTTAATACTACCTACCAGTTCTTAGTTATACTGTGCTGGTAAGTCATTTTATGAAATATTTACATTCTTGTTTCTATTCCTTTTTCTTCATTCTGCCAGCTGGCAACCAAACCAAGGAAGATGAAACTCAACCACCCTTGTTCCTTGCCATGTTCCTTAATGAGAAAAAGGTTGAAACAAACAAAAATATTTATTAAAATATAGTATTGGTATTATCTGTGAAGTTTATCCATCTACAGGCTGTACTACTTTTCCATATGTATATAAGAATTAGCTGTTTATGCAGTAAGAATTGTATATATAATTAAGAATGCCATATGTAATCAAGAATCAGCTGTCCTGTCACTGAATGCCTGTGTTTCCTAAAAACTTGATACATCTTTTTCCTTTCCTTTTTAGATGCCAGATATTTTAGAAGGAAATAGAAATTATTTAAATTAAATAGGATTGAAGATTAAACATTAATCATTTTCATCAACCAGTCCAGGAGCACAGTCATTACTAAGTATAGTAACCAGATCAATCATACAAATGATACATTAAAATCTGTATAAAAGATGAAATTATACATTCTAAAAATTGTGATTACTTTTCTTCTAATTTATTCCTGTGAACGACAAAACATATTTAACATAAACAGAGGAACAAGTGGCTTCTTTTGCAAATGTCTATTTTCATTCACACAATATCACTTCCATATTATCAAGCCTTTAATGACACATAAAAACAGTAATGTATCTCATTCCAACTTTTTGTTTCTGCCTGTAGGACATCGTTTTTCTCTTCTGGCGGGCAAGCTCTTCCTACTACCAACCAAATTTTAAGACACTAATTCTGAAATCCTTTGGAATTAAAACACAGATGAAAGGGGAGGACTGGTCCTTTGAGACCTAACTCATAATTTCTTCTTTAACATAGTTTTGAGGAATTAGTTCTGAATTTAAACAAAGGAACCAGAGACAGCTGATTTTGTGAGATATATCAGAAAAACAAATGTGCCTACATGCATATTATCCTTTTGCTAAATCCCAGAACCAGGATGGAGGTGTAGCTGTTGAATCAACTATTGGAAGGGAGAAATTATTTTAGCTTGCTGAAATTAGTTTTGCACTGAAATTACTCAGGTAAGTACAAGAGAAGAATATATGGAGAATATATATCTGCACTTGAAGGAAGTGCTGAATAAATAAAAGCTATTATTATTGTTGTTATTTTTGCTGAGGAATTCTGTAAGACAGATCTTATGTGAATTTTGAAACAGAAATTTTAACTTCTCAAATTCAAAAAGTTGCAATACCATTTAAGACAAATGATGAGAAATGCACAGAAAAATGCAGCTGTGACAGTGTTGTGTTTCAGAAAATTAAGCATTGAAAGTTTTGGAAATGATTCCAGTTTTAAAAAGAGATATTGTTTCCCTGGAGGATCCCCTCCAGGGAAAATTAAAAACATGACAGGAGAAAGACAAATATTAACATAAAGATGGCTAACATACAGATTGCAGTTCTGCAATCTGTACACGATTGTGATGAAACTTTTGGAAAGGAGGGATTAACATAGGCTGTCTGCAAACAGGAGCGTGTGCCTAAGCACCACATTTGCCATGTATGTTATTAGACATTTATGATATTTTACCTGCAGGTTGTCTCAAAATGAATGTGCCTCCTTTGGTGCATGACTGAAGGATGCTGAGTCTAAGCCTGTACTTCTTTCAATAAACATTTAGTGACTTTCAATAAACTGTGTGACAGCCTCTATGTTAGATGCCAAGGACACAAAGAAAAATCAGGCAAGGAAGGACTACATAATCCAAAGGAGATAGATACACTGTTCTAGAGTGGGGTGCAGGTGTAACTGTCCAGGGTACGCTAGAAGCATAGATGAAACGACCCAGGACTATGTCAAGGAAATTCAGGACACCTGAGCCATATCTGTCCCTGACTGGACATTCCCCAGACAGATAGAAGGGGAAAACAACAGCACAGTCAAAGCACAGAGGCATGATAGGCTCTATTACATCCCATGAACCACAAGTCATGTCTAAAACCCACATTCTTCATATGGCAGGAGGCGAAGATGGTCATGAATAGCATTGTATGCCTGGCCAAAAAATCTGAACTTTATCCTTATGAAATCTCAAGCTCCAAAAGTTTTAAAGTAGAGGAATGATGTGGTCATATATGCATTTTGAAAGATCACCTTAAAAGTGATGTAAAGGGTAGGTTGATGGTGGGTGATGCTATAATCAGAAGTACCTGTTAGGGGCACCTGGGTGGCTAAGTCAGTTGAGCGTCCGACTTCGGCTGAGGTCATGATCTCACAGTTCATGGTTTGAGCCCCATGTTGGGCTCTTTGCTGACAGCTCAGAGCCTGGAGCCTGCTTCTGATTCTGTGTCGCCCTCTCTCTGCCCGCCCCCCGCCCCCAGCCCCCGTCATGCACACTTGCTCACTCTCTCTCTCTCTCAAAAATAAATAAACGTTTTAAAAATAATAAAATAATAAAAGATTGTGACACTTGCCTATAGAAATAAAACTCTGGGTATGAGCAAGTGGCATATGTAATTCTGGAAGCTCCACTCTGAAATATTTACAAAGGACTCTAGGAGTCAGTATGAATTCATAATTGTACCTCTGGGGTACTTTGTGAAACTGAACATAGATCCTCCCATATTTAGCAAGGCCAACCTTGCATGAAGAACAATTAGAACATAGTTTTTAAGAAATTCCAGTGAGCACGATATGGTGAAAAATTCAATGGCACTAATGTACACTTGAGGGTCCTTATAATAAATGGGGCCAAGGTCAACAAAGATGTTCTGAGAAGAGAATTTCTGTGATTTCACAGCACAACCACTCTACTGATGAATTCCACTTCCATTTGGACTAGAGGATTTGAACATCCCTATCAGAGACCTTTGGTACTCGGAGAATAGGGTCTAGGAAGAAGTCAGTTCCCTCTCTCCCATGTCTCTCGTTTACTCTGATGCTACTACCACACAACACTGACACCAGATGTGTGGTGTTTTTTCACACACCAAGCATCCGACAGCAATTCTCTGTGACATCCGCTGGGTGTCCTACAATTTAAATCAATTCTGACACTCCCCACCTGGAGGTAGCATCAGACTCCACAGGGTAAGGGCTCAGTCCCACAAGACTGCCCTCACTCCACGGCAGATGCCTATCACTAGTCCAGGTGATGACCAGCTATAAATCAGAGGTTCCGACAAACCCCTCCTCAGGTTTGATTAATTTGCTAGAGCACCTCACAGAACTTAGGGAAACACTTACCTTTAACAGTTTATAAAAGGATACAGATGAAAAACCAGACTAAGAGTTACACAGGATGAGGTCTTGGGAGGATCCTGAGTGCTCTGTCCCCACGGAGTTGGGGTGTGTTCCCTTCCTGGTATTTGGAGGTATTCGTCAACTGAGAAATTCATTGAATCCTATCCTTTTGGGATTTTTATGGAGGTGTCCTCATGTAGCCATGACTTATCATTAAATCCATGTCCAATCCTTTTCCTCTTTCTGGAAAATAGACAGTAGAGCGGAAAATTCCAACCTCCTAATCATGGTCTGGTCTTTCTAGTGACCAGCCGCCAGCCAGGAGCCATCCAGAGCTCACAGAGTTGCCTCGTTGGAACAAAAGATGCCCCTAATGCTGTTCTCACTTAGGAATTGACAAAAGTTTTAGGTGCTCTATGACAGGAACTGGGGCAGAGACCAGTATATATATTTTCTTCTATCTCACAAATAGGTATAAAAACTATAGTACGTAAATACATGAGGAATTACTACAACTAATAGATCTTTTTAATATACCCTTCCCTTTATTGAGGGATGATCTACATACTGTAAAAGACACCTATTTTAAGTGTAGAACTCAGTGATTTTACAAAGTAAATGTACAGTCATGCAATAATCCCCACAATCTAGTTTTAGAATATTTCCATCTCACACACCCCAAATCTCCTCTAGCCTACTGGCAGCCAATCACTGCTTTCACCCCCAATTTCTTCAGGATTCTGGTCAGTCTTGTTCTTGGGAAACATACAAGAGAAGTCTTAGTACGACAAACTGTGATCAGCTGCTGTGTCTGAACATGAGGCATTAAGGCTGCTACTTGGTTACTTTCTTGGTATTTCACTGTCATCTGCCATGACCCATCTAGTTTTGTAGGGGCCAGCTGGCAAATTAAATTGGAATTTGATGGAGACCACCACCCTATGAGAGTGGCACACACCTCTACCATTCTCTTGGGATGTGAGTGTGCTTTTAATTTACTATCTCCATTGGGAAGGAGAGTAGTAGTGGCAGCTTGAGAAGCTTCCACTGAGCCCTTCACACTCTTAATACTCTTGATAGCTCCCCAAGGAACCAATGTAAGGGTTCTTTCAACCACCAAGTATGTCCATTCCATCTGTACTTTCAGGGACCAGATAAGGTGGGTCTGATAACCTGAAGAATCCACTGTTGGCTGGACCCAGGATGAGACTGCATTTATTGCCTGGCTCCTTTATAATCCTACTCTAAAAGGGGGCCATGTTGGCATGTTAGATCCTGGATATAACATCAGTTCAGACCTTGTGTCCAAGAATCCTCCAAAGGCCTGGGTGTTCCCCTTTCCTCAATGCGTGATTACTGTGAGTAAATGTCCATCCTTTGAAGAAGGATGGGGGATTCACAACTGAATGGCAACTACTGTGGGGTTTCAGGACTCCCCATCATAGTACCCTGGCTTCTCTGCAGTTACTGCGTTCTGGAATTGAGAACCAGCTCAGGCGCAGCTGAGGAGGGGACCATGACTTTTTCCTGGGTGACTGCCCTCAACACCCTCCCAATCTTTCTTGATTTCTTTAATTGTATAAATTAACACTAAGTTGAGTGCCCACGTATCTTATTAACCATTGCCGTGGCTCTCTCCAGGTTACTCCTCCTGCTCGTTCTCCAGTCCTCTCCCTATCAGACTTTGCAGCTCATGGTGACGGTGATAACTGAGCCCACCCTGTTGGATGGTTAAGGGGTGCCATCTGGTCTTTGTTCTCATCCACTCATCCTCATTGCTATCAGCCCAGTTCTGTAACAGCATCCTTTACCCTCAGCCTGGGCTACAGAGGACAACCCACCACTGGCCTCAGTGAGGCTGGAACCCTTCTTGCCTCTGCATTCCTCATTGCTTTGGTAGATGGAGTGTCCTCCAGGCCCTCTCCCAGAATGTGAGCTGGTGAGTCTTCCAGCCTTACATAGTAGATCCATTCCAACAGGCTTACGTTTAGGAGCCAGGCAGAGGAGGAGGGGCCGGTGAGGTGGAAAGAGAACTAGGAGAGTAAGGTTGTCACTGAGTCTAGAGAAACAAGTGTGAAAGAAGCGGGGAACAGGGCTCAGATGAGGACTTTGGGGTTTAGCAAGATGGAGATGTTTTACTGTTGAAAAGAAAAAGCCCAGTTGGAATAGGTGGAGAAGAAAGTTGAAAGGTGAGCTAGTGAAGTTTTACTGTGTCAGAAAGCAGGGAAATGAGGCTGTTGCTGAAGGGGAACAGGGGCCACAGGGAGTTTTGTTTTTTAACTTGGGCGATATTACCGTATGTTTGTATGTTCATGGGAGAAATGGATTGGAGAAGTAGAAATGTATTATGAGGTAGGGGCGCCTGGGTGGCGCAGTCGGTTAAGCGTCCGACTTCAGCCAGGTCACGATCTCGCGGTCCGTGAGTTCGAGCCCCGCGTCGGGCTCTGGGCTGATGGCTCAGAGCCTGGAGCCTGTTTCCGATTCTGTGTCTCCCTCTCTCTCTGCCCCTCCCGCGTTCATGCTCTGTCTCTCTCTGTCCCAAAAATAAATAAAACGTTGAAAAAAAAATTTAAAAAAAAAAAAAGAAACGTATTATGAGGTAGAAAAGAGAGGGCTATCTTTGAAATACACGTTTTTGAGCAGGGGACAGGATGCGTACCACAAATGGTGGATGCCCTTGGTGGGCCTATAAATATTTTTGTTGTAACAGAAAGAAGGGCAGAGCCTAGGTGTACAGAAGGACATAAGTGGAGGGTTTTGTGGACAATGATCAGGTGATTGTGCTTTTGTCTGTCCATTCTTTTCAAGGCAATATGAGCTGGGGAGGTCTGTGAATTGTGCAGAAAGAGAACCAGATGGGAAGAGCAGCCGGGAGAGAATGTAGGACCTCCTCCTAAGTTAGGAGAGCTTGGAGAGCCATGACTTCTGTGTGTGTGTGTGTGTGTGTGTGTGTGTGTGTGTGTGTGTGTATTTTAAATGTTTATTTTTGAGAGAGAGCATGAGCAGGGGAAGGGCAGAGAGAGGGGCAGACACAGAATCTGAAGCAGGCTTCAGGCTCTGGGCTGTCAGCACAGAGCCCGATGTGGGGCTCAAACCCACAAACTGTGAGATCACGACCTGAGCCGAAGTCAGACGCTTAACTAACTGAGCCACCCAGGTGCCCCAGAGCCACAACTCCTACGAAAGCTTTCCTTGTTTTCTGTTTCTTTTTCCTGTCATGTCCCCTTTTCATAAGGAATTTCTTTCAGAGGTAAAGTATAGCACAAAAAGCCCAATTCTTTTCTTTAGCCCTTGCTAGGTGAAGTCTTTGCTTGCATGTAATGAACACACCATTTTTTTTTGCTTGATGTTTTTTCATTTCCTATTAAGCCTACAATTAAACTTCAGTTGCAAATTTGTGGAGAACAGATGTCACTGGTAACAATATAACCAATTCAACAAATATTTTCTGTGTTATCACAGAGTGTACTCTTCTGTAAACGTGAAGCCTAGGCACACTGATCCCTGGCCTCAAGATGTTTAAAGACAAGACACATAATAAACTATATATTGTGTTGAAGGTAGTAAGCACTGTGAGTGAAGAATAGAGAGAAGGAAATAGGCAGTGGGGGAGAGGGGGAGGGAAGGCTGGAGGGTTGCGATTTTAAATTAGGAGGTGAAGGTAAGCCCTCAAGGTAACAGCTGAGCAAGAGTTTAAGGGACATGAGGAAGTTCCTCAGCTATGTGGTAACCTGGAGAAATATAACACAGAACAAAAACTGGTGCTTAATGAGCCCATTTGCCAAAGAGGCTGAAGGAACACTTAAGTAATCAGAGGAAGAGAAGGCTCTGCTTTTGCAAATTCTAAGGGAATACAATGACCAAAGGAGAAAATCAACTGTGGATCTGCCTGAGCTGTAGGAAGAGAATAACCAGGATGTGGTATATTCCTGGCAAATGAGTATCTTCAGACAGATAGGTGCAGAGGTGAGAGAAAAAGAGAACGTGGGGAAATATTTGGAAAGACCTAAATAAATTAGTAGATACTTTCTTTCTTTCTTTGTTTTTTTTTTTAATTAAGATTTTTAAAGTAATCTCAGTACCCAATATGGGGCTCAAACTCACAATCCCAAGATCAAGAGTCACACATGCTCTACTGACTGACCCAGCCAGGTGCCCTTAAATTAGGAGATAGATTCTTAATTCCATAAATCAAGGATTGGAACCAGCTAAGGGGGAGAGCTCTGGGTGGGCACTATGGGAAATCTGCTTATTATTGGGAGAATGTAGGTCATAACATAGGACTTGTAAGCACCAAGATCAGGGTAAGTATTTTACTTCCCTGATCCACAGGCAACTACTTTTTATTTTTGATGTTTATTTATTTATTTTGAGAGATATAGAGAGCTCGCAGGGGAGGGGCAGAGAGAGGGAGACCGAGAATTCCAAGCAGGCTCCGCACCCTCAGCTTGGAGTCCAAGGCAGGGCTGGAACTCACAAACTGTGAGACCATAACCTGAACAGAAA
Source organism: Puma concolor (assembly GCF_028749965.1). Taxonomy (NCBI): domain Eukaryota; kingdom Metazoa; phylum Chordata; class Mammalia; order Carnivora; family Felidae; genus Puma; species Puma concolor. The sequence goes on from NC_141671.1 coordinate 21,617,154, forward strand.
CCAAGAGTTGGATGCTCAACACTGAGCCACTCAGGCACCCCAACTACTTTTTATTTTAATACCAACTGGGCAGTCACATAGGTTTCTTTGTTTTCTGTTTGTATGTTTTTATTTTTCCTAAATTCTGCATATAAGTCACTTCCAGGATAGGCACACTTTGTCTCTGATGAGTATTAGGTAGCTGGCTGCCTGAAGTTCAAGTCCCAAATAAAATCAATTAGTAATCATTTAATACCTGGTGTAGCAGTCCTAGTTTAAGACTGAACTGGATTATCCTCACCGGTTCAGGCTACTGTCTAAACATGTCCTGAGAACTGGAGACAGACCTACTAGGAATCTCGTTTGAGTTGTAATGAGAATCCTCCCCATGGGAAATCAGTCCTGTGAAGGGAAATGAGAGTCAGTGAGACATCCTTGGTCCAGTGAGGAGACAAGAGGTGATTTTGAGTACTGTACATAATGCCTATACCTTACACGGCTCACATTGGATTCATTCTGGTACGAGGAGAGAGCAGCAAGTTAAATAGAAGGATTGTCAGAAACCTGTCACACATCAGGAACTCAGAAAAGGCCTGATTTGAAACTCAGGGAACAGAAGCTGCCTCACGGTTGGGAAGGACAGTCTTCCCGCGCCAGTAGAGTACTCGCAAGGTTCAGCCACAAAGTGTTGACAGTGGCCTTGGTGGCGTTGGCAGAGTGGCAGCTTTGGCAGCCGAGCACAGAAACGGAGGCAGCAGCAGAGTGGGAGAATGCCCTCTCAGGGAGTGCCTCACTTCTGCCAGGTGCCTTAGCCATGTTAAAAAACCAAAATTGAACCAAGTAAATGTGAAGATCTAACTGGCTCTTTTAAGCGACTCATGAATTGGGCAGCATTTCACCTAGCAAGTAGAGGGCAGCTCCAAGGAGTTGTACAAAAGGGAAGGTTTTTATAGGAAGGAGGGTGGGGCCAGAAGTTATTAGCAAAAGCAAAGGGTTGTTTCAGGCCTGGTCACCTGCCCTTAGGGGGGAAGGACAGGGTGTCTTATTAGGTTGATTACCTTACCTTCTTTTGGGAGATAGAAAAGGGCCCATGTGACTAGATGCCTCATTGATGCTGATCAGAAAATTCGTGACTGACTGGTTATGACTCTATTTCTGGGGGAAGTTGACACCGCAATTAAGTAGCATATCAAGTCCAGATTTGGTGTTTTGGCCTAAATGATGCCATTTTGGGCCTGTGATTTTCTTTGTAACAGCAGTGGCGGCAGTGGCACTGGTGGCCTGGTGGAGTGGAGTGGGGCTGAGCTGCTTGAGCTCAGCACAGTCAGGCTGTGATTTTAGTAGACAGAATTAATGGCAACAGCAGCCACAAAGTGCTTTTATAGGGGCCCCAGGGCAAAGAGGCCTTGAGCAGAGCCAATGCAGGAGCAGAATAGCAGAAGGTCCTAGGCCATGGAGCAGGAATCTGGACTCAGCCTGCCAGGTTCAAATCTTGCATCTGCCATTGACCAGCCTTTAAGCTCTGGGTAAATTACTAACCCTTCCGTGTCTCCGTTTTCTTCTCAGTGAATAATATCCAGCTCATAGGGATTTTTAGAGATTACTGAGATTATAATGAAAGCACAGCTCTAGGAAATAGTGATTGGAAATAATAAGCAGGCAATAAAGGTTAACTTACTTGTTTCATCATCTATAGGACATCTCACACGGATTCAATCCAGTAATACTACATATTCACATTGTTTAATTGCATGAAATACCAGATTATTGGTAACAACCCAACTAGATGAGGAAACTGAAGGACACTGAACAGCCATTGCTGCCTCTATTTTATATTTACCAAATGTTTACCATATGCCAGGCACTGTTGTAGATGATTTATAATTCTGGAATGTCAAGTAAGAATTTAAGAACTGTCAAAAAAAAAAAAAAGAATTTAAGAACTGTCACTATTTAACCATAGATGAGGTTGTGGGCAGATAGGGTCCAAGATCTTTCAGTGTATACTTTAATGCTTTTTGGGTTTTTTTTAACAATTATATATTACAGAACATATTTCTGCTTTTCAGTGCCACATACGGGCACTTCATGTTCCTTGTAGCACTGTAATTTAAAATTATACGAAGACTATCGCGCGCTGGGCACCAGGCGGAACGTCACCCAAACGAAGTAACTACTTGCGACGCAATTAATTGGGACCAACGGACAAGCAGGGTGGAGCGAGCAACAAACCACTGGTGGCCAGCCCGCGTCTAACGCGGGAGGCGGACTTTCTCGGGAACGTCAGAGGCCGCCGGCAACCCGTCACGTGACTCCTGGGGCTGCCCGTGCTCCCCACCTTTCCGAGCCAAGCAGCCACGTTGGCGGCGTTCCTGGGCCAGAAGAGGGGGCGTGGCGAGGGCCCTTGCGTGATACGTGCCCCGCCCCCTGCCGGAGCCCGGATGAAGAGTAACGCCATTACCGCCGGAGCCGCGGAGAGCACTGGCGGGCGGTGACTGGTTACCGGACCGGCCGCGCCATGAGAGTCCTCTCCCGCCTGCTTCTGCTTCTCTTGCTTGTGTTTCCCGCCACCCTCTTGCTCCGAGGCGGCCCTGGAGGTGAGGCGAGGGAGTCGGTGGCGGGTCTTGGCCGGGAAGGAGACGAGACGCCACCGACCGCAAGTTTGAAGCTGGAGGCGGCAGCGGCTCCTGGGTCCGGCGTGCGTCCCGCCACCCTCTCCGTACCCCTTCCCCGACCCCCGGCCGGTAGTAGGGGGTCTCAGCGCGCGCGGGCTGAGTCCCGCTGGGGCCTCCACCTCTTGCGTGCGGAGCGCGGGGCAGTGCCGGGCGACCTTGCTTGGTGGCCGCCCGCAGCCTTGGGCTTCTCCTCTGTCCCGGGACCCGCGCCTGCAGCTGTGGCCGGAGTTGGTGGGTCCTCGGCTTGGGGGAAGGAGGCGAAGGGGCAGTGGGCACAGCTGCACCCCGAGCGCGCTCTGCAGCCCGTTGTATTTCTTCTGGTCGCCTCCGCTCCACCCCCATCCGCTCTGGGCTGACGTGTCTTTAGCTTCCACGCTGGGAGCCCTCCATTCATTTGCTGAAACCCTTGGTCTCTACACACCTAAACTCTTAGAGCATCTTCTTTTCTGGCCATCTCCCTGTTTATCAGCACTCGGTCCGTCCGTGTTACCAGGAGTCTTCATTTCAGAAGAACTCCACATGTTCGCCTTCATTGTCCACCCCTTACTCCCAGGCCGAACGAGGAATTCCTATTACTTGAGCCCTCGGTTTTCTTCTCCTATGTATCGTTTTTCTGTTAACTGTTTTTTGTTCTGTGGGAAACAGCGCTTTTGCTCTTGGGGGTGGGGGGTGGGGAATCTAATTCGACACGATACGTTTATTTCGGCTTATTCTTTCCAACAGTTAACCTGGTGTGGAAATCACTTAGCAGAACATTAATGATGTGGAAAGTTGGCTTTTTGCCCTGGTTCTATCAGGAACTTCAGTTTTCTAATCTGTAAAATTCAGTCTGACTACAAGATTTCTAGAATTCCTTTCATTCTGTGAGTTCAGGCAAGCTGTGTGGCAAAATGAATGATAGTGCCAGGTACCCATGAGTGGTTTTGCAAAGAACAGTGAGGTGACTGGCTTCTATTTAGTGGATAGAAAACCAAGTGAGAGAATTACCCAAACCTGTTAATGAAATCATTTGCGGGTGTAAAGAGGGATTCTTTTCCTTTATGAGTGGCTTGCTGGTCTGTGCTCACTTGGCTTTTTAAAGAAAATTAGACGATTGTACTTGATTAGAATCTAGGTGTATTTTTTCAGATTTTAAAACATTTTCATCTTTAAGAAACATCAATTCAGTATCTAAAGCCAACTGGATATCTTTAAGCATTTTTTTGTGAGGAATGGTCTTTCAAAGGATGTTTTCTCTTCATTTTTCCAATTGAAAATGGCTAGACTTTTAGGCACAAGATTGTTACTGGTTAACATTAATATCTACAGAAATGTAGGGTGCAAATTCATTATGTATATTGAGAAGTCTTGAAATTTAAGTACAGCTTAAAATTGTGTGAGCATAGGTATTTTTCTTACTGGTTTTAGAAAATGACTTGTAAATTATGAATGCACTATTTGAGTCTTTCTTCAGCAAACAGTAGAAGCTATTTTTCACAATGTGTTCGCAATGTGTGGATCAGTGTTCTTTAATATTTTAAATAAATCTTAACCAGTAAGAACTAAAGGAAGTGGAAAAAACTTAAAATGCATAGTCCTTAGTACGTACTGTTTTTCTTGGGTATTGCAGCATCTACATATGCTTCCTTTCCCACATTTTTCCCTCTACTGAACTGCCACATCATCATTTTTTTTCTGAGGAAAGTTGGAAGAATCACTAGGACTTGGGAATTCTTTTTTGAGGTCTTGCCTGAGATAGATTGAATGTGACTTATTTAGAGAACTTTTGTCTATAAAATTATAGTTTCTTGGCCTTACAGTTATGCGTAATTTTTAAGTGTAGGGAAAATAAAAAAGTACTTGAACATGTTTGAAGGTATATGCAGAAATAAATGCATGCTTTCAGGGCTATGAGCCCTGAAGTTATCAGTGCAGTTTTCATTAAATCATATGCATTTTATGCAAGCTAGTTTTTACCATGGGTGCCATACAAATGTATGTTCCTTGAAATTACATGCTATCAAGTTCTAAAAGTTAGAACTGTAGTCAAGTTTAATAACAAATGTTTCTTGCCTAGTTATTGAGAGTGCTATTTTCCTTTAGACCTAAGCAGGGTTTTTGTTTGTATGGTTAATGACAGGGATTAAATTTTGGAGCTTTTTACATTTATCTTTGTATGTACGTACGTACGTATGTATTTATGAGAGCACTAGCGGGGGAGAGGATCAGAGGGAGAAGGAATCTCAGGCTTGATCCCACGACCCTGGGATCCTGACCTGATCTGAAATCAAGAGAGGCTCAACCGACTGAGCCACTCAGCCTCCTGGAGCTTCTTTAAAACAAACTTGCTTCAAGTTTTTTATTTGAGCCTCCAGCCATCTTTAGTTTCACCTTCATTTTCCTAACAATTAGATCCTTTTTAAAATTAAACCGCATTTCCCATTAAAATTAACACATAGTTGGTAAGACAGTCAATAAGATAAAATCATGAATCATCTAGATGCATTGTAATTTGTCATCATTCAAGTGAACTGAGAGATTGAGTTACTCCAAGGGGGAAGGTGTGTTGCCTATACCTGGGATTAAAAAACATTGGTTTGCCAGGGGTAAAGGTTAACTGTTTGTTTTGTATTTTATTGTTAGGCTCATTAGCTGAGGCTCAAGATCTTACAGAAGATGAAGAAACGGTAGAAGATTCAATAATTGAAGATGAAGATGATGAAGCAGAGGTGGAAGAAGACGAACCCACAGATTTGGTTAGTGTTCTATGCAGTGTAACTCATGTATATGTCATTTCTAGAATTTATCCTTTTATAGACAAATTTGATATTAACATTCTTGCTTTTAGAGGCTTGTAAATGTGATCAAAGTGGATTGAAGTTGAGAGAATGGGGCCAGGCATTGAGGATGGATTATAAATATTTTCTTGCACAAGGAAGGAGACATGAAACAAAGAACAATTAAAGATCATATGATTGTGAGTCTATGAGAGTAATAGTATAGTGGGAATAGCACTGGACCAGTGTTGATAGATTTGGGATGCATCTACTTAGCTTTTTGACCTTGAGTAGCTTTTCTCTCTGGATTTCATTTGCCTCTTCTTTCCTTCATTCAGTAAGCAACTATTTACTGAGTCCCTACTATGTGCTAGGCACTGTTCTTGGTGTGAGGATAGGCCAGATATTTTCTCTGCTATCGTGGAGTTTCTGTTTTTGGGGCGGTATGTGTGTATTTTGCTGGCAGGAAGTGAGGAGCAGGCAGTAAACAATATATAAAATGTGTCCTGTGAAGAGGAAGGGGTTTAGAGAAGATGTCTTGAAAGTCCTCTAGTTCTGAGACTTATTCTAAAATTATAGTATGACAGTAAGAATGTTAGGCTAAAATCAAGATTATTGCTGCATGCTTCTAGCTAATTTCATTTCCTCTCTTGGACTACTATAATTTATCCTACACATTTTTTTTTCTTTACTACTTTTAAACCCCAAAATTGGTCCTCTTCACAGTCTTAGCAACACATTGCCTTCAGTGTCAGAAAGCGAAGGCTATCAGGTGCAAACGCTGTCAAATTTTCTACTTCTAAATATGTTACTCACTCATTCTTTCTACATTTTCCTTAAAAATTAGTTGTCTTTACTGTCTTCTAAGGCTAGCCCTACCACCTGTGTTCTTGTCCCGCTGTCGTCCTGTGGGATTTTGTATTATTCTGTAATTTCACATGTTGATCCTTCTTAGTGACTTGATTCTTTCAAACTGTATATGCATATACAGTACTTACGTACTCCACTTTGTATTCTCCACTTTAAGTTGCTACACATTTTATCTTTACCAGCACATTTCTTGAAAGAGTAAATGTATAGTTTTACTATGTATCTAGTAAAACTGTTCTTGCTAAGTCACTACTGACCTAATTGTGAAATTCCTCGTCTGTTTTTCATTGTTTTCCTGTTCAAACTCTTAGCATTTGCAGAGTAGAGTATCCCTTTCTTCAGTCCCTTCATGTTGGCTTCTGTGGTACCCTCCCCCTTTAGTTTCCTCTGCCCCTCTTCTGCTGCTTGGTCTTTCCACTATCTTCTCTCCCCTGCTTATCCCCATAATGTTAATGAAACCTGTGGTTTCAGGGCTCCTGGGTGGCTCAGTTGGTTGAGCGTCCAACTTCGGCCTAGGTCATGATCTCATGGTTTGTGGGTTCGAGCCCTGTGTAGGGCTCTGCACTGATAGCTTGGACCCTAGAGCCTGTTTCGCATTCTGCCTCCCTGTCTCTCTGCCCCTCCCCACTTGTGCGTGCACTCTCAAAAATAAATAAATAAACATTAAAAAAAACCCTGTGGTTTCAACCAACACCATCTTTAACTGACAACCTTCAGACCTTGTCTCTAACCGCTTACCTTACTGAACTCTATACCTTTATTTCCAGCTCTTTGCCAATTAGCACCATCTGGATATTCCATTAGTACCTCAAATTTTATTTATTTATTTATTTTTTAAAATATTTATTTATTTATTTTTGAGAGAGAGAGAGAGAGAGAGAGAGAGAGAGAGAGACAGAGTGTGAGCAAGGGTAGGGGCAGAGAGAGGGAGACACAGAATCTGAAGCCGGCTCCAGGCTCTGAGCTGATAGTACAGAGCCCAATGCAGGGCTCCAACCCACAAACCGTGAAATTGTGACCTGAGCTGAAGTCGGAAGCCCAATCAACTAGCCACCAATGCGCCCCTTAGTACCTCAGATTTTATATGTCCAAAATGGAATTCAGCTTTTAGCTCCATAAATTATTTACTGTTTTGATATGGCTCAGTGATTCAAGCTCTTGCCTTATTACTTCCATTTCTTTTTATCCCACAACCCATTAAATCATACCTTCAGGGTGATTTGTCTTAACTTTCTCTAGCATACCCTTTCCTCCTTAATATAGTTTTAGGGTTCCTGCCTTCTTGTCTCTGGTCTCTTTTCTCAAAGGTGGAAATTCACTAACTCTTACTAAATTAGTGGTATCATTAAGGATACTTAAAATATAACATTATACAATTGCATAGTCATCAAACAAATTTTTGAGTGCCTTCTCTTGAGTACTAGCTGGCTGTGGAGAATTTTATTTTAAAGTGTAAGACAGTCTTTGCCCTTGACGTCTGTCTATTGGGGGAGAGAGTGTTTTACATAAATGGAAGGCAAAATGCCAGTAAACAGTGGTACCCTTAAGCATCTCAATTTATTAAGGGCCTGAATATTTCAAATATGAATATCTTTGTAATTCTCATTGATGCTTGGAGAAGGACTGCACTGAGGTTAAAATTGTAAATTAAAATTAGTTCATATTTTCTATCACCTTTGTTGAGACCTAATTTACGTATCATGGTAGTCTCTTTTAAACATGCAATTCAGTGATCTTTAGTAAATACTAAGGTGAGCAGTTCTGACTTTTAGGACATTTCCATCATCCCAATATAATCCTTCTTTTCCTTTCCTTTCCTTTCCTTTCCTTTCCTTTCCTTTCCTTTCCTTTCCTTTTCTTTTCCCTTTTCCTTTCTTTTCTTTTCTTTACCTTACCATTTTTACCAAGTTGTGTGATGTCTTCTCAGAGGAAAATTCTTCTCTTAATCAGGTTAGAAATCACTCCAAGGGTGAGGACAAGGTGCTCGAGAACAGAAGTCTGACAAAAGGGCTACAGGCCAAGTCTAGTGGTCTTTATTCTTTTACATAATTGTCTGTGGCTGCGTTTATGCTGCAGCCTCAGAGTTGAGTAGTTGCCCGAGGGACCTCATGGTTCTCAAAGCCAAAAATACTTGATATCTGGGTCCATGGGTTGGTGCCACTTTCAGAGTATTGTTTCCTCCACCCATGTTGTGGGAGGAGGTAGCTGGGGAAGACTAAGTTGGAGACTTTTTCCTATAAGGTAGTATTCCTGGTATTTAAATTAAGGGGGAAAATGAATACTATTTGTTTTAACTAGAATGTAAAATGTTCCTTTGACAGACACATTTTAAGCTTTTTTCAAACTTTACAAAGTTTACCAACCCATGCTTTAGAACCTTGAAGTTTGAAGTGTGGTTTGAGTACGTGAAGCCTTGGCATTTCCTGCGTGCTTTTAGAAATACAGAATTTCCAGGGCACCTGGGTGGCTCAGTCAGTTAAGAGTATGACTTTGGCTCAGGTCATGATCTCGCAGTTTGTGAGCTCAACCCCTACAAGCTGTGCTGACAGCTCTGAGCCTGGAGCTTGCTTCTGTTTCTGTGTCTTCCTCTCTCTGCCCCTCCCCTGCTTATGCTCTGTCTCTGAAAAATAAATAAATGTAAAAAAATTTTGGGGGGAAAAAAAAGAAATACTGAATTTCCAGCTTTCCCTAGAGTTATATCAGATCTGCATAAAATCTCCAGGGGATTGGTATGCACTTTACTTTTTGAGATGTAAATTTTATTTTAACTGATGAGATACACTGAAATTCATTCACTACTAATCCCAAGAAAGCCTCAGAGAAGCAGTCTTTTGTGCTAAATCTAGTGAAGTCGTTTTTTTAAAGTCATTATTTAATTTTTTAATGATGTATTTTTACCCCATAATTACTTTTTAATGTTGTTTTTCTTAGGCTGAAGATAAAGAAGAAGAAGATGTATCTGGCGAACCTGAAGCTTCACCAAGTGCAGATACAACAATCTTGTTTGTGAAAGGAGAAGGTAATAGAGAAATGTTAGTTTTAATTCAGACATAGGAATTTTTCAGATGACAAGCTCACTTTATTTGGGAAGCAGAGATGCTTAAGATCTTTATTATTTTCCTCTCTTAGATTACAAATAAGTATGTAAATACATATTTCCAAACAAGTTTTCCTATATGTGTGAATAGCCATATCTGTAAGGTAGTATTCTTGGCATTTAAACTAAGGGGGAAAATAAATACTATCCATTTTAACTAGAAGTTAAATGTCCTTTTGAAAGCTACTGTTTTAAAACTTTTTTCAAACTGCCACAGTAAACTAACTCATATCTTGAGTGTAAATATTAGTGAAATATTAAATGTGTACTATTAGGCCTTGATTAGAGCCTAGGTTTCAGTAAAAGAAAATACATATAATGTCTTAGGTTTATTGAGGGCTATATGGCAGACACTGTTCTCAGTACTTTGTGTGTATTATTTAATCCATATGAGGATAGTTACTACTGTTCAGTAGAGAGTCTAGAGAGGTGAGGAACTTGTCCAGGATGACTCAGCTGGTAAGTAGATTGTGAAGACAGACCCAGATTTGTCTGTCCCAAAGCCTCTGCTAAACTGGGTGAAACTCAGCTCTGTAGACCACAATGTAATCATTGAAGACTTCTTTTTTGAAATTATTAATTATCTTGGTCTTCTCAAGTTTTGTTTTATTCTCACCTACATTCCAATTTTATGCCTCCAATAGGTATGATATGAATAAGAGATTCCCCCCTTCTCCTTTTTTTGTAGCTGTCTCCTGGGGTCTCACCTTCAAATTTGTGTTTTGAGTGATTGCTCAAAGTGGATATGGGTTACCTGGTTCGTTTTTGTTTTTTTCTCAGTATTTTAACAGATACTACAATTTTCAGGTGAATCTCTTAGGCGTGTCTTTCTGTCATTCTTCTGTTATTTGCACAGATAATAGATACTGAGTTGAAGGTGATTTCAAGACAGATAGTCACACGGCAGCATAATCTTAACTGCTAAAAGTACACATCTCTTTCTTAGACCACATGATGTGCAAGTGATGTAGTCTGACATTGAGATACTCCATTCAGTTCTTAAGTTGGAACGCTGGAGCACCGACAAGGGTTGCAGTTTATACATCAACTGTAATCTGTTACTAGTTAGTAGGGGGCTGGAGTGAGCTACTAAAAAAGATTCTGAAACCAGGTCCACGTGTAGGAGAGGGTGCCCAGATCCTTATAATGTCTCTTCGTGTCCTTTGAATGTTTTCTAATCTTCTGGTTTCTTTTTTTGTTTCTTAGATTTTCCAGCAAATAACATTGTGAAATTCCTAGTAGGCTTTACAAACAAGGGTACAGAAGATTTTATCGTTGAGTCTTTAGATGCCTCGTTCCGTTATCCTCAGGACTACCAGTTTTATATCCAGAATTTCACAGCTCTTCCTCTGAACACTGTAGTACCGCCCCAGAGACAGGCGACTTTTGAGTACTCCTTCATTCCTGCAGAGCCCATGGGTGGACGACCCTTTGGTCTAGTCATCAATCTAAACTACAAAGATCTGAACGTAAGGCCTTCTAAACCTTTTTTTTTTTTTCTTTTTTTTTTTTAAGTTAGAGATGGAGGAGGACAGTTGACATTGTTTAATGAATACTCTTATTCATCTAAGTGCCTGTTTTGTAGTTGGAACTGTGATGGGCAAGAGGGAGGCAAAAATAAATTACACATGTTTGTCTTCAAGTCTAGAATCCAGTGGAGGCAGATGGATGTAAACAGGTGATATCACAGCATTTATAAATGATACATAGTGAGGGATGGGTGTAAAGTGCTGTAGTATGAAAGTGGATGTGACTTGACCTAGATGTTAAAAGGAAAAGGAGCAGTAAGCCACACAGTGGAGTCTGCTTCGTATTCAGATGTTAATATGTGTTAAGAAATCTATTTTGTACTTCCTTTTATTGCTTGCATTTTGCCCATTTTACTGCTTTTATTTGTAAGTGAAGGTCTTTCTGTAACTGTTTTTCCATCATTTTATACCCTCATAGATAAAAACATAACCAAATATTTTTAGGATAGTTAGAGCAGTGAGGTTTATGGTTTATGAGAACCAAATAGTCTAATATGCTCTGTTGTCTTTTTTGTGGTTTTTAATATACACATTGTATATCCAAAGAATTAATGAGAGAAGGCCACTAGAATTTTACTGCTGAGAGTTGACTTCTAGGTGCCAACTATTATGTCCTTTAGATGAGAGCACATCTAAACCATTCCCTTCTCAAAGTTTTCAAAGTTGGAAATTTCATCCTCTCCTGGAAGCTTACTCAACCTTTTCATCGCATAGTGTCAACATGTTCACTCATGTCTGAGATCAATTTCTCATGCTGCCATTAAGTTTTCTGTTTTTCTTTAAATTACTTAATGGGAAGGGTTTTTCATCCTTCAAAATAATGTATTAAGCTTCCTCAACTTCATAGTTAAACAGTTTGAATAATTATATATTTTGTCTTGTTTTTGAGCACACATGTACATAGTTTCAGTTCCAGTTTGAATGTTAGTTTGTATCCTCAATGTATTCTGATTGCTGGAATTGTCATTGGAGCAATGTGGATGGAAAGATCTTGAAGTAAAACTTAAATAATTACAGTTTAGCAATAAGTGACAGTTTTGAGAAAGTAATGCCTTGTTGTGAAGCATCAAATGCTGAAAACATCTAAGTATTGTCCCAGTGACTATGATGAATTTGAAAACTGAAGTGTGAAACTGACAAAATTATTCCAAGACCACAACATAAACATGCTTTGATACTGCAGATCATGTTTATTGTAAATTGATTTCCAGTTCATTGTGAATTTAGAGCATGGATTTGACTTCTGGTCAAATCTAGTTCTTAAAATCCGCTACTCTGCATTTTCATGCTGTTCCCTTCTTTGGAGGATTCTGTACAACAGAAGTTATGGCTTCTAGTTAATGGGTGTTCTGTGGGGTTTTTTTTTCTTTCTGCACATTTGTCTCCTTTTTACTTTACTTCCCTGTTTTCTCACACCTTTCCCCTTCTCTGCCCTCATGAAAGTGGAGGACAACTTTAGCAAGGTTTTTTATTTTGTAGAAGAAAGTAATACAGTGTTGAGTCTCTGACATTGAGCTAAGTGATGAGAAAGCTGTTTCTTTATCTGTTGGGGATTCTTCTAAGAAATTGTACAACCTTTTATTTTTTCAATGAATTTCACATTTTTGTGATTTATTAATAGGGCAATGTATTCCAAGATGCTGTCTTCAATCAAACAGTTACGATTATTGAAAGAGAGGATGGATTAGATGGAGAAACGTAAGTGAAAGTTGCAATGTGTAGGTAGATCTTGATCTCACATGTCAGGCCTGGAAAGCTTGCTCCTGTCAACATTTGTTTTAATAGTGAAAATGGACCTATAAATTTTGTGAAATCTATATCTTAGGTGGTTCTTATAACTATTAACAGAGAGGAAGGATGGTTGAAACTGATAAAAAAAAAAACTGTTTTAAAAAAGATAGCTGGCTTTCTGAACATCCCCTCTCCTAAATTCTTTTCTACCCCATGCTCATAAGCTGATCACCAGCCTCATCTAAGTTACATACCTCTTAAATTGCTATTAAAAATATAAATTAGAAGATGTTATTATCTTGGAAACTGTGTTCTTCATGAACAATGATGAGTCATTTATACCATATACATATATGTAATTGAGCAAAAGCAATTTTTAAGTCAAATTATGCAAAATAATATTTGAGGGAGACAAAAGCTAATATAATTATTTTAACTAACTGAGCTTGAGCTTGAGTATGACAAATAATAAAGTAATTTTATTTATTTTAGATCAGATACTTGGTTTTTTTTTTTTTTTGACTAATTGTTCTTAAAGATAAAAGTAAATTTGTGGAACTTACTACCTAGATATAAATTGAATATAAAATATTTTCTTCCTTTGTCCCATAAGTTATTTGGAAAACTTATATTGTGTTAGAATTACAACTGTAATTAGTTGTGCTATTGTTTGAGGTAAAGCAGAATTCTAGTTTTAATTAGTTGTGTTTCTTATGAATTAAAGCCAGTTTGTTTTTTCTCCTTTCATATCAGAATCTTTATGTATATGTTCCTTGCTGGTCTTGGGCTGTTGGTGGTTGTTGGCCTTCATCAACTCCTAGAATCTAGAAAGGTAATTCTAGATGAATGACTCTTACAGTCATACATCAAAAGTTGTTATATACTGAGCATATTCTAGTTATTTGTGGCTTCTTGCTATCATTCTAAGTTTGTATTTACAGGTTTGTTGCACCTTAAAAAAATTTTTTTTTATTGTTTATTTTTTGAGAGCAAGCATGAGTGGGGGAGGGGCCGAGAGACGACAGGAGAGAGAGAATCCCAGGCAGGCTCTGCACTGTCAGCACAGAGCCCGATGTGGGGCTCAAACTCAAAAACTATGACCTGAGCTGAGATCAAGAGTCAGGTGCTTAACCAACTGAACCACCCAGGCATCCCTGTTGTACCTTTTTAAAATAAAACTGGGGCACCTGGGTGGCTCATTTAAGTGTCCGACTCTTGATTTTGGCTCAGGTTACCATCTCATGGTTCTTCGTGAGATTGAGCCCCATGTCTGGCTCTGCACTGGCAGAGCCTGCTCGGAATTCTCTCTGTCTCCCTTTCTGTCCCTCCCCTGCTCACATGTGCCCTCTCTCTTTTTCTGTCTCAAAATAAACATTAAAAAAAAATAAACTGAAGATGAGACCTTGGATATGTGACTGATTTGTTTAGACTTTCATATACATACAATTAGCATCTTTGGCTACACCCTCCAGAATGATCTTTACCTTCTTACTGTAATTCTAAATCGTGCTAGAATTTTATTCTTTAAACTCAGTAAGATTTCATTGTTCTGTTTACTATGCTTTTTCATGGATTTGTTACTTGTGAGCAACACAGATTTTAGATTTGCTTTAATACTCTTAACTGTAAGGATAGCAATTACCTAAGTCTTTTCATTTGAAAAAGGAAGAATGAAATTGGCTGTATTCTGTCTAGCTTCTGCTTTCTTGTTAAGGTACTAAAGTGGCAACACTGAAGCGCCTGCTATAATCTTGGTTTCTCTTTCTCTGGATACAGTAGCTAATTCCATCACTGTATCTTTAGCTCCCTGTCCTCCCTGCAAAAAACCAGAGCAACCCATATTATTGCTCTCAATGGAAAGTATAACACGATTTGTGTCAGAGACAGTAAGTACTTACTCTTTAAAAGAAATACTGGGGCGCCTGGGTGATGCAGTCGGTTAAGCGACCAACTTGATCTCGGCTCAGGTCACAATCTCACGGTTCATGAGTTCGAACCCCGCATCAAGCATCTGAGCTGATGGCACAGAGCCTGCTTGGGGTTCTGTCTCTTCTTCTCTCTGTCCCTCCCCTACTTGTACACTCCGACACACACGTTTTCTCTCTTAGTGAGTAAACTTGAAAAAAATAAAATGTTCTTTATTTTAAAAATAATAAAAAAAAATAAAATACTTGGAGGGCACCTGGGTGACTCATTTGGTTAAGCTTGGCTCAGGTCATGATCTCATGGTTGTGGGTACTGTGTCGGACGCGGTGCCTGCTTTGGAATCTCTGTCTCCTCCTCTATCTGCCTCTTCCCCCCTCCCCCCCAAAACAAACATTTAGGATAAAAAAAAGAAGAGAAATACACAGGGCACCTGGGTGGCTCGTCGGTTAAGCGTCTGACTCTTGATTTCAGCTCAGGTCATGATCTCGTGGTTTTAAGAGTTTTGAGCTCCACGTTGAGCTCCATGTTGGCCATGTAGAACCTGCTTGGGATTTTCTCTCTCTCCCTCTCTCTCTGCCCCTCCTGTGAGCTCTCGCTCTCTCAAATAAATAAACTTAAAAAAAAAGAGATGGGGCCCCTGGGTGGCTCAGTCAGTTAAGCACCTGACTTCAGCTCAGGTCATGATCTCACGGTTCACGAGAGCACAGCTCACGCTGGGCTGTGTGCTGACAGCTCAGCCTGGAGCCTGCTTCAGATTCTGTCTCCCTCTCTCTCTCTGCCCTCCTCTGCCCACACCCTGTCTCTCTGTCTCTCAAAAATGAATAAATGTTAAAAAAAAGTTTTTGTTTTTGTTTTAAAGAGAAATACTTAGTGCTCAAGTGTTAATTTCCATAACTTTCTTTCCCACGTTTTCATGATAGCATTTTTGCTATAAATTTGTGTATTAGGTATAATGGCATCTTTAATTTTTTTTTTTTTTTATTTGGATGAAGCCATTTTTTTTTTTTTTTTTTAATTTTTTTTTTCCAACGTTTTTATTTATTTTTGGGACAGAGAGAGACAGAGCATGAACGGGGGAGGGGCAGAGAGAGAGGGAGACACAGAATCGGAAACAGGCTCCAGGCTCCGAGCCATCAGCCCAGAGCCTGACGCGGGGCTCGAACTCACGGACCGCGAGATCGTGACCTGGCTGAAGTCGGACGCTTAACCGACTGCGCCACCCAGGCACCCCTGAAGCCATTTTTTAGTTACCTTTCTGTGTGTATAGTCTGGTTTCTGGACTGTATAACTAATACTCTTATGTAAATGGCTAGGTTTTTTTAAGAGCAAGACTAAAGAAGGAATTGAATCACTTTCTTCCAAACAGTTTTGCTGCAAGTACTCCAGGGACAAAGTTTGAGGTTGTTGTTGGCTTAAATGAGATTTTATGTTCTTGTTTTGTTTTACCTGTGCCGTCTGTTTAAAAAGTGTGTGTAGGTAACAATGCAGCAATCTGCCTGCCTACATTGAATGTTTTAGTAATTATCTTGAATTTTGTTTGATGTAGAAAACTTATTCTTTAAAGTTCGTTTCCCAAAGAGAAAGAAAAATTGTATAAATAGAAGTTCTTGCTTGGTCCACCAGTTGTATAACAACATATGAAGCTTTATAGCAGAGGAAAAGGTCTTTAAAACCTGAAAACAAATAACTGTTGCAAAGATTTATTACTTATAATTTATTCTTTTTTTTTTTAATGTTTTATTTATTTTTGAGAGAGTGTACACACACACATGGGCGGAGGAGGGGCAGAGTGAGAGGGAGACAGGATCTGAAGAGGGCTCTGTGCTGACAGCAGAGAGCCCTGTGCAGGGCTTGAACTCACAAACTGCGATTGTGACCTGAGCCGAAGTCAAACACTTAACCCATTGAGCCACCCAAGCCCCCCCCCCCCGCCTTATTGTTTATTCTTTATAATTAGTGTTAGACATGACTTTTCTCTTTTAATTAATAAAATACTTAAGTAAGGGTATGTTTTTAAAACTATTTGTTTAAGATATATAAATTAGGTAACTTAATAGGTCTTTTTAAAATTACTGTGAACAACATAATAGAACTTCTTTAAAATGATGTTTTTATGCTTTTTTAGCGCAAGAGACCCATACAGAAGGTAGAAATGGGTACATCAAGTCAGAATGATGTTGACATGAGTTGGATTCCTCAGGAAACTTTGAATCAGATCAGTAAGTACTCTTATAAATGTGGCTGGAAATTTTTTCTCTTAAATGGAAATCAAATTAAGTATTTTAGATTTAAAAACACTTGGTCAGTTCTACTTAACACTCATCTTTTCCATTGCTTGTATAGAATCTAGTATAATATGATCAGTAAACACTTAAAAATTTTTTTTCTGAGTAATATTTTTATGCTTTAATTTAGAATGCTTCCATATCTGCAGTTTAATCTACAAATGTGTGAATTCTCTGTATTCCTAATCTTTTCCTATCTCTTTTTTTCTGTTGCTTCAGTGCAGAGTAGAAGAGGTGAGGCAATTAATTTTTTTAATGGTGTTTGCTATGTATAGTTTTGGGGAGGTTGTATAGCATATGAATACAGTACATTTAATGAGTAATGGAACAGTTTTTTATAGCACTATATTTATTAGAAAAACTAACTACCCACTGCAGTTTGAAAGAATAAACCTAAAATATTGCTTGGTGGTTTACCTAACATATTTCAGCTTTATCACATATGCAATTAGTTAAAATATTAATCTTTATAGATATTTTTTCTTCAGCTGTAAATGGGCTTTTAAAAAAAATTTATTGTAAAAGTAGTATGGCTTCATATTAAGAACATTATAATAATAGGGGCATCTGGGTGGCTCAGTTGGTTAAGCATCTGACTCTTGATTTCGGCTCTGCTCATGATCTCACGGTTGGTGAGTTTGAGCTTCACATCGGGCCCTGCAATGTGGAGCCTGCTTGGGATTCTCTCTCTCCCCACCTCCCTGTGCCCCTACCCTGCTCACGTTCTTTCAAAATAAATAAACTTAAGAAATTAAAACAAAACAAAAACAGTACAGAATGAAAAACTGAGATCACCTTCTCACTCCACTAATTTCTTTTTCTTTTTCTACAAGTAATTGTTATTCTAAGTATTTTCTGTACATTTACCAGTGCATATGGCTATTGTTTCTGTGAATATTGTACACAGATGGCATAATGCTACGTGCACTGTACTAGAATCCCAAGTTTTCGTATGTTGGATATTTTTTTTTATGATACTTATTTACCTCATTGTTTTTAACAGCTGGATAGTATTCCTTTATGTAAATGTGTCATGATAAATTAAACTTGTTCTCTGTTGAAGGATGTTTTAATTCCAGATTTTCATTCTTAATTTAAAACTATAATGAATATTTTTATATAAATTTATGGGATAATTTATCATTTTTTTTTAAATTGAGGTAATTGACATACAACATTATATTAGATTCAGATGTACAATGTAGTGGTTCACTATTTGTATATATTGTGAAATGATCACAGTAAATCTTGTTACTGGTCCCACACAGTTAAAAGTCTTTTTTTTCTTGTGATAAGAACTTTTAAGATGTTTAAATATACAATACAGTATTAACAACTATAGACACCATGGTATCCATTATACCCCCATAACTTATTTTATAAAGCTGAAAGTTTGTGCCTTTTGACCCTCTTCTCCTTTCACCGACCCCGCTATCTGGAATAGATAATTCCTTAAAAGTAGAATAGTTAGGTCTAAGATTATATACATTTTTTTTTTTAATGGAAAAAGCTCTTTCCCTCCCAAAAGATAGCGTCCGTTTATGTTCTCAGCAGTGTACAACATTGCCTGTTTCTTTTCTACTCTCACGAGTCTTTCTCAGGCATTAAATATTATCAAATGTTTTAATCTGGTGGTATGATACAAAATGGGATCATTGTTTTTCATTGACAATTAAGAATGAGATTTGAGGGGCACCTGGGTGGCTCAGTCGGTTAAGTGTCTGACTTCGGCTCAGGTCATGATCTCACAGTTAGTGAGTTCGAGCCCTGCATCAGGCTTTGTGCTAACAGCTCAGAGCCTGGAACCTGCTTCAGATTCTGTGTCTCCCTCTCTCTCTCTGCCCCTCCCTGCTCGCTCTCGCATGCGCTGTCTCTCTCTCTCTCTCTCTCAAAAATGATAAATAAACATTAAAAAAATTAATAAAAATTAAAAAGTAAGATTTGACTTCTTTATACATATATAGCCACTTATTATTTTTTTTGTGAATGAGCTATTTGTGTCCTTCCTGGATTTACAAATTGAATTGTTTTCATGTGTATTACTTTCAGGGAACGTTCTCTATTGAAACATAATTATGGTAGGGTAGGTGCTTTATTAAAAGTGGGTACAAAGTAACAGCATAGAAGGGGCTTTCATTCTCTAGGAGAGAGTAGGAGAATCATTCATAAAAGTTGACTTTTGACCAACCAGAGTCTTGAGTTAGATGAGAAGGAATCTTCAGAGTTTTATGTGCTATGCCAAGGATTTGGCTTTTCTTCTTGGTAAAAGGCAGCCATCAGATACTTTGAAGCAGAGAAATAAACATTTATATTTTTAAAGGAAATTGTAATAGTTTTGTGGTGTATAGTTTAGCAAGCAGGAACTACTAGAAATAGGGATACCGGTTAGGTGAATTGCGTAAAACATCTGAGAAATCCTTAGGGCCTAAGCTAAAGCAGTAGTGATGCAGAGTAAAATAAACTGGAAAGATATTTCAGAATTGGAGGGAATTGGCCTTTGGGTGACTTTTTGGATGTTTTAGGGAGGAAGGAGGAAAAAGTACTTGTGAGTTTTAGGCATCTGGGTGGAAGATGATCCCATTAATGTTAGGGAATATAGGAAGAGCAGCGAACATGCATGAGGGGTGAGGAGTTGGAACTAGATCTGTTGAGTGTGAAAGCCAAGATAAGGATATCCAGTAAGCTATTTGAAAGTTGTATTTAGAGCACAGGTGGATCAAGATTTGGAGATGTTGATGGGTGCCTGGCTGGCTCAATAGGTGGAGCATGCAGCTCTTGATCTCAGGGTTGTAAGTTTGAGCCTCATGTTGGGTGTAGAGATTACTTAAAAATCTTAAGACAGGTGCCTGGGTGGCTCAGTCTGTTAAACATTCTACTCCTGATTTCTGCTCAGGCCATGATCTCATGGTTCCTGAGTTCAAGCCCTGCAACAGGCTCAGCACTCTCAGTGGGATTCCCTCTTCCTCCCTCTCCCTCTCGTCTCCCTCTCCCTCTCCCTCTCGTCCCCCTCGTCCCCCTCATCTCCCCCTCGTCTCCCCCTCGTCTCCCCCTCGTCTCTCCCTCGCCCCCCTCGTCCCCCCCCTCGTCCCCCCCTCGCCCCCCCTTGCCCCCCTCACCCTCCTCGCCTCCCTCCCCCTCTCAAAAATGAGTAAACTTGAAAATAAAGTCTTAGAAAAAAGATTTGAAGTCATTGAATATATAGCATAGGTGGTAGTTGAGGTCCCATGAAATAATGTCTTTAAATTTAAATAAATCCAGGGGCGCCTGGGTGGCGCAGTCGGTTAAGCGTCCGACTTCAGCCAGGTCACGATCTCGCGGTCCGTGAGTTCGAGCCCCGCGTCGGGCTCTGGGCTGATGGCTCGGAGCCTGGAGCCTGTTTCCGATTCTGTGTCTCCCTCTCTCTCTGCCCCTCCCCCGTTCATGCTCTGTCTCTCTCTGTCCCAAAAATAAATAAACGTTCAAAAAAAAAAAAAAATTAAAAAAAAAAATAAATAAATAAATTTAAATAAATCTTTAGATAATCTTTTCTCTTTAAGGACAAATTTTCCCCATTATCCTGACATTTGTTATAGCAAAAGATGGAATTGGGTTGTACAGTAGACTGTGGTATCTTTATAATGCATCAGAATTACTTGTAAAGTCTGGTATGTTAAAATACAGGCTCTTCAAAAGTAATTAAATTTTAAGTGTCTTACATGGAATTAGCCGAAACTAATTTGAAAAGTATTAAAAGTTATAATTAAAAACTAAAGTCACCGTAACAGCTGTGGAGCCACCTCTCCAAAAGAATTCTTTCATGACAAATAGATTGGGAGAGTTAGTTTTATAATATCTTTCTTCCTGACATTATCATTCATGAGCTTTAAAGCTGGGAATGATTATACTTCAAATCATTGATAATTGTATTTTAATCAGCAAGTGTCAAGTATTTAGTCTTTCACAATACTCTGCTAGGTCATGAGTGGTATGTTGAAAAGAATATTACTGTTTTTTCAGAAGTTTACATTTCTACTTGAAAATAAAGCACACGTTATGAAATATTTGAGTAATCCAAGGTAGTATATGATATGTGCTAGAAGGAGTTACATGGTATGGACAACTTACAAGTTAGGAAAGAGGACCATATTAGAATCTAGGGAAACCTTGTTGAAGGAGAGAATTGAACTGTTGAGTGCCTCCTTGTACTGGGCATTCACTCTGCAAGGTGAGGTGCTATCCCTCTATTTACTGATGAGACACTGTTACTGAGGAAAAGTAACCTGCCAAGATCCACAGCTGGATTTGTCTCATTCTGAAGCCCACGTACTTTTTCAGGAAGACTTAATACTCAAAGATGGGTAGAGTTGGGACGTCGAGGTGGCTCAGTTAAGCATCCAACTTCAGCTCATGATCTCACGGTTTGTGAGTTCAAGCCCCAACTGTGCTGACAGCTCCAGAGGCTGGAGCCTGCTCTGGATTCTGTGTCTGCTTCTCTCTTTGCCCCCCCCACTGCTTGTGCATGTTTTTTCTCTCTCTTTTTCTAAAAAATAAACATTAGAAAAAAATATTAAAAATAAATATATAAATAAAAATTAAAAAGGTGGGTAGAGTTAAAGTCACTAAATATTTTTTAGTACTTGTCTTTCTTCCTCAAAATCTGATTGTCCAGCTGAGTTTGTTTTAGGACCACGTCTTACTACCAAAAGACACTTGTATTATTCCTTCTCTTTTTCTTTTATTATTTATTTCTAAAAACAAAAATAACCCTTTTTAGTGTTTTTTTTTTTTTTTAAGTTTTCATTGTTGTTTTGGGGGGTTTTGTTTGTTTGTTTACTAATTTCTACACCCAACATGAGACTTGCACTCACGACTCAGATCAAGAATTGCGTGCTCTTCTGACTGAGCCAGCCCAGGGCATCCCAATTATTTGCCCTTTTAGAGTGCAGGTTGTTTTTTTGTTTGTTTGTTTTCTATACAGATACAGTGACACACACTACCTCAAAAAAATTTTCAATTTGCAAAGAAATAACCTTTTCCTGACAGAAATAACATCACATTTAAAGAATTATGAATTACTTTATTAATAATCATGTTGAAATTTCTTCAGTTGTTTCAAAAATAGCTTTTATAGCTGGTTTTCCAATATAGGATGATGCATTGCATCTGTTTGTTCTGTTTCTTAAGTCCTTTTTAATTTATAGCAGCTCAAGAGATGGCCGCTTGTCCTCTGGAAAAGGACTTCTCACACTTTATTTTTAAAAATTTTTTAAAGTTTATTTTGAGAGAGAGTAAGCGTGTGAGCAGGGGAGGGGCAGAGAGAGAGGGAGAGAGAGAATCCCAAGCAGACTCCATGCTGTCAGCCCAAAGCCAGGGCTTCCCAAACTTTGTGTGCAAGATCACTTGAAAATCTTATGCAGTTTTGGATTCAGTTGTTCTAGGGTGGGGCCTAAATGTCAGTGTTCTAATAGGCTCCCAGATGATGCCAGTGCTGCTGACCCATTGATCACACTGAGGGAATGAGACTCTAAAAAATCCCTTGTTCCAGATTTCTCTGATTGTTTTCTCCTGGTGTGTTTTAGCTAACACTTCTTTTAACTTGGAAGACTAATCTATAGGTTTGATTAGATTTAAATTAATCATTTTTGGCTGATATGTCATAACTTAAAAGTACTTTTCCCCGTATCACATCAAGAAACTGTATCTGATTAGTGATGCTAAACTGAGCACTAGATTAGGGTGGTAGCCACATGATCGTTCCATGTAACCAGGATCGGATAGGTCTTTTTTGCTTGCAACCTAGAAGTTACCTGTATACTATCACTTTGACACGCACCAATGTCCAGTTCTCTAAACCATTCACCATTTGATATTCCTTTCCTGAATCAGTAATGTTTCAGAAGTTGTGATGATTTTTAATTGAAATTTGTTTAATTTTTACTAACTGCTATTGTTTTGTAAAGTAAAGCTTTCTTTCATCAACTGGGACTTTTTGGTTACCTTAAAAGGACAATTCCTATTGAAAAAGCAGGCTAAATGCTTAATTCTTATCTTTATTTTCCAATTTTCAAAGAGTTGGTTTAAAAGCCACCCAAATGGTGACAGATGAGTTTTTCCTAATTCTCTTCTTTTTGACTATCATGTATAGACTCGGGTTTTCATAGAATCTGTGGATTTTAGTGAACTGTATTCTTTTTGATGCACAAATTGTTAGAGTTTTGACTACTGGTTGCCTTTTTGAACTACCTCCAATCTTACCCTTTTGAACTTTGAATGATCCCTTACTTGTTGGCTCAAGAAGATAATCTAGACATTTTGTACTTTCTCTACCTTAGGCATGGAGCAAGCTGTTTCTCCAAGGACCCCTGGATGATACTTAAAAATGAAAATCTGGACATTAGGGATGTCCTTGACATTGGATGATATGGTTTCTAGGCCCATTCTGTGAACTGAGCTGGAAAATATCTATTTTTTCAAATCCCCAAATCATATTGATATTTTCAGTTCAATTTTTAATAGTATTTTTACTTAATTTTGTATGCTTGTATTTCTCTTATACTTGGTTCCTTACAGCAATAGTTCTCAAACTGTAGCCCTCCCCAGAACCACCTGAATTGCCTCTTCCCCTTGCTAGGCCCCACCCCTTAGAGTTTCCAATTGGGTAGGTCTGGGGTGAGGCCCAAGAATTTGCATATCTGTATTTTCAGGTGACTTTGAAGCTACTGGTCCAGACCATACTTTGAGAGCCACTCTTAGAACATGCTTTTCTCATACTTTGAGAGCCACTCTTAGAACATGCGTTTCTCAGAGTAAAGGGGTTGAGACAAATGGAAGATACTTTAGGTTGAAAAAATAGCCATTTCTTTCAGAGATGGTACATGTACTTTGCATATTTGAGGATAAAATGGAGAACACCAAGAGAAACTTTGAAGATCATGGAGCAGGAGGTGTGCATGGAAGCAGAAGGTCTCTCAAGCTTTGAGGAATTACCTTTGGGGAGTGGTAGTGTGAGGGCAAGCGAGTGTAAGGGGCCAGCATTTATTTTGGAAGATTTTTCTCCATCTCACCAGAACATAAAGGAAAGAGAGGTGTGGTTTTAAACAATTTGAGCCTGTTCCTAATAAGGTTTTTTTTTTTTTTTTTCTTTTTAATTTTTTTAACGTTTATTCATTTTTGAGAGAGCACAAGTAGGGGAGTGGCAGAGAGAGAGGGAGACACAGAATTGGATGCAGGCTCCAGGCTCTGAGCTGTCAGCACAGAGCCCAATGAGGGGCTGGAATCCAGAAACTGCAAAATCATGACCTGAGCCAAAGTTGGATGGTTAACTGACTGAGCCACTCAGGTGCCCCTAATAAGTTTTTTTTATGAAGGGCAGGGTGGGCATTTTCAGATCAGGCCCATTTACTGAATATCATTAACATATTTTAGTGTTTTTTGTTTTTTCAGTTAACTGATTTTTTCATATACTTTAGGTTTTACTCTTAAAAGCTAAAATATTTTGATCTTAAATATTTTGTTGGATTTTTAAAAATAGTTTTTTAGGGTTTTGGGTAGGGAGGGTTATAAGAAAAGGGTGTTTTTTCTTTGATGGCTGAAAAGCATCATTATGCACATTAGTTATTGTTTTTTAGTGAAGTAAAATGCTGCTCTCTAGGCCGTTGAGGTATTTGGAGCCATTTTCCCAAAAGCTGAATGTTTTTAGGCCACTATCTTAAGTCTGTTTCTCATTTATATGCTTCTTTTTAAATTTTTCGTTAATGTTATTTATTTTTGAGAGAAGGCAGGTGGGGGAGGGGCAGAGAGAGAGGAAGACACAGAATTCAAAGCAGGCTCCAGGCTCTGAGCTGTCAGCACAGCCCAATGCGGGGCTCGAACCCACAAATGGTTTGATTATGACCGTAGCTGAAGTCGGATGCTTAACAAACTGAGCCACCTAGGCACCCTCTCATTTATCTGCCTCTTAACTTTGATGTGCTAGGTAGGTGATGGAGGTCTTTAGACTTGAGACTCCATTAAGCTGAGTTGGCTGCCTTACTGGAGTCAGATTGTTGTGTGTTGAAATAGGCATTGCAGTTCCTCTGAGGCACTTTTTCCTGTATTCTCATATTTAAAACCCTGCTGCAGGTGGTTGAAATTGTTGGAAGTCAGTAATCACCACTTCACATCTGCATAGTAACAGCTGTATTTGCACAGATGGCTGTTAGATTCTGAAGTACTTTTTGAATCCTCAAATGTCACATTCAGCATATTGTTTATTTTAAAATATTATCTAGGGGTTCGTGGGTGGCTCAGTTCTTTAAGCATCTGACTTCAGCTCAGGTCATGATCTCACAGTTCGTGAATTCAAGCCCCATGTCGGGGTGTGTGCTGACAACTCAGAGCCTGGAGCCTGCTTCGGATTCTCTCTCTCTCTCTCTCTCTCTCTCTCTCTCTCCCTCTCCCTCTCCCTCTCCCTCTCCCTCTCCCTCTCCCTCTCCCTCTCCCTCTCCCTCTCCCTCTCCCTCTCCCTCTCCCTCTCCCTCTCCCTCTCCCTCTCCCTCTCCCTCTCTCCCCCTCTCCCCCCCTCCTCCTCCCTCCCACTCTCTCTCTCTTTCCCCCTCCCCTGCTCGCACTCTGTCTCTCTCTCAAAAATAAATTTAAAAAAGAAACATAAAATATTATCTAGTAATTGGTCAGTTGTCTGAAGGCAGTAGTTTAGTCTGACCTTTCTGAAATCTGATGAAAGTTGTATACTTCTTCAGAAAAATGCTTCTGTGCTCAGTTTTAGGTGAGTTGAGCCTCCCCAAATGCATCATTAACTAACCTGTTTTAATAAAGTACTGAGATCAGTTTTCACGGGATTTGTAGACTCAGTCTTAATATTTCATAGTCATTAACATTTAAGCACATTTTAGAAAAAATTTAGTTGCTAAATATTCTTGATAAACATTTACTATATATTTTTAAAATATGGTTATGGTGATCTGGTAATTTTAGAAAATAAAAATTAAGATATTGTAGGTGGATTTTTTTTTTCATATCATTCTTCATGAGATGCTTACAAATGAACCCCATACTTTGGTGTTAAATACCTTTTTTTTTTTTTAAGCTGTAAAAATAATTATAATTTGTAACATATTCCCCAAAGAGCTTATCTTCCTAATATGTAAAGGGCTCCTAGAAAATAAAAAGGGTAGTGGTCAGAGAGAAGACAGCTTTTTTAAAGAAACATAGGTGATGCTTACTGGTTGGACATAGACACCACCAATTTAGCTATTGTTTAGTAGACTCCGCTAAGAATCTAATGTAAGAGATAAAGAGAGGGATGCCTGGGTGGCTCAGTCAGTTAAGTGTCCAACTCTTGATTCTGGTTCAGGTCATGATCTCACAGTTTGTGAGTTCTAGCCCTGCATCAGGCTCTGCACTGGCAGTGTGAAGCCTGCTTGGGCTTCCCTCTTTCCCTCTCTCTCTGCCCCTCCCCCCCCCCCCCCAATGTGCACACCTGCTCTCAAAGTAAATTAACATTGTAAAAAAGGAGATAAAGAGAAAAAAGTACAAAGATAATACTTAGGTCTGCATGATGGTTTTGGTATTGATCATCTGTCTAAAAATTTCCTTTAATCTGCTGCTTCCAGGAAAATGTATGAAATTGCCAAAAATTATGCAAACTGCATGGCTGCATTTATAAATATTAATTTGTAACCAATATACATGTTTTTGAGCTGCAAACTTCATACCTCTTAATAGTACTTCTAAAGTGTTTACTTATGCATGTATAAGCATATTCATTGTAGAGTTTAAGAAGATTATACTTGGTGGCTTCAGTATTCTAGTAACCAAGATTAGGTCTTTTCCCATCCTGATTGCGTGAAGTTTTGTTTTAATTGAGTTACTTCTTGAAGGATTATCTTAAAGGTTATTTTAAAAACCTATACTAGATAAGAAGCATTTATTATTAGGGTATTTTTGCATGTGTGTGTGTGTTTTCTTTTTTTAACTTAGTGGTAAAGCTGAAGGAAAATGCTTTTTAAAGGTCTTTTGAATCCATTGTACTTAAAATAAGCAAGTTAAAAACTTTCTCTTTTCTTCCAGATAAAGCTTCACCAAGAAGGTTGCCCAGGAAACGGGCACAGAAGAGATCAGTGGGATCTGATGAGTAAATGTTCCTTTGTGCAACAATTCAGTCTTTACTTAACCTGCCCTAATGTTTTTCGGCCTGATGGGAATTAGTGCAGAGAAGCCATATCACCATAGAAGGCAACTACTACTTATGTGTGGACTGAGCAATCAGAGTCTGTGGCGATAATATTACTGAAAATGCACTGCATTCATTTTTCTAAAGTAACAAATTTGGTTTTTTTTAAGCCATTAAAATCTATGTGTGTGCGTGTGTATGTATGTGAGCAGTTGGTCTTACCAGAATCATTGTTGAACTACCTGAAGCATGCCTTTAGAATACTGAATATAATGATGATGTCTCTTTTTGACATTTTCTGATATTTCCCCCCAAAACTTAATGAATATTTGTCCAATATGATTGTAGATGTCCTGCTTTTAGACTGTTTTAAAGGAAACTGTTTTTTAGAATTGCTCAAATCCCAGTTGATGGCACAAATTACTGTTTTGTTCTTGTTGCTGTTTTACAACTAGTATTCTAAAGGCACACACAGGAGTAGCTGCTTTTTAGCAATAGAATTGTTTTGGTATTTTTGCTGCTGTTTACTATAATGCGCACCTTCAGAAAACTTCCCAAATGAGTCCAAGGAATTTGGGGATTTCTAGCAACAAAATTGTGAAGCATGAGAAATCTGCTGATTTTGATATATAAAACCAGCCCCACCCTCTTTTTGTTTTTGTTTTTGTTTTTACAAAAAAAAATGGTACATTTGTGGGAACTGAGTTGTGTTATCCATCGTTTTCTCTCTGACCCAGGAGGTAGCTCTGCAGTGATTTTAGACCTCTTTAAGTTGTCATTTTGTTTTTTTAAGAGATCATTTTTTCCCCCTTAATTAGAAGTATCTTGCTTTTAGAAAAATTGCCTTGGTCTACAGACTAAGCAAAAAGTCAGTTTATAGGGGCAGAGATATATTACAAGTAATACTAATCTGTTAAAAAAAGATGAGTTGGATATTTTTTTAAGTAGCTAACCAGTTGGTTCTTACCTAATCTTTTGGGTATTTTGGTTGTTCAGAAGCATTTATTTTTTTAGTTAATCTAAAGAATTCCAAAGTTTTAAGCACTTAAGATCTCAACCAAAATTAAATTGGACTTCATAAAACCCTATTAGAGTCACTCTTGTCATAGGTAGTAAATAAAGTTTGGCATTATTGTCAGACTGGAAAAAGGGTAAAGTAAAATAGATGAACAAATAAGAGGCTTTTCCTCTCTGTCTTTAAGCCATAATCTCCCACGTATATTTCGTAAGGAAATGGTAAATGAAATTCTAGTGGCTGTTTAATTCCTGATCGGTCTTTATTACAATGAACTGACCTCTCCTCCCCTCTTCGTTATAATCCCCACTCACGTCCATGCAAAACAACAGCAAAACAAGACACACAGACAAAAAAATCTTTCCAGGTTCTTTAAGTATTTAAACATCTGAGCCAAAGCCAGAATAGAATAGAAGTTACTGTATAGTTGTTAATCAC
The DNA here is from genome assembly GCF_028749965.1 of Puma concolor. Taxonomy (NCBI): domain Eukaryota; kingdom Metazoa; phylum Chordata; class Mammalia; order Carnivora; family Felidae; genus Puma; species Puma concolor. The sequence continues at coordinate 21,645,605 of NC_141671.1, forward strand.
TTTGCAAGTAGGGGCTAAGGTGTCAAATTATCTATATTGGCATTGCTGAACTATAAACTTTCTATACCTGTAATATAAAGTGTTTGAGTTTTTAATTGGGCTGTATGATCAATAGCTTATTTTGAAAAAGCTCTATGAGCTGTAAAAACTGCATGTTTTTTGTTTAATGTAATATAGGAGACCCTCCACCTTCTCAAGGAATATATTCCAAAACATTGTTTTGTGAATTTCTAAGTTTGTGAAACTACTAGAACATAATGCAATGAGGTGTAATTACAAAATTTAAATGGCTTCTAGAGAGTTTTATTGACTACTTGGTGATACTTAGGCAGTGGCAAAGCTACACTGAGTTACAGATGCCAGCCCTTCGGCCTCCTAAGTAATTTGCCTTACATACTAGCCTTTCCACTGCTGGGGTTCCGATCAGTGCCTCAGAAATCATTTGTCATGTTTCATTTTTTAGTATAGATTGGGAACAGTTGAAATCCTTTAAATCCTCAGCTGCCAGGGGTCTTCTATAGTATCAGTATGTGTTTAGCAGAAACTAACTCCATAATGAATGGAATTCAATTCCACACATGGTTTGTTCAAGCACACTTAATAAGTAGCCTATTTTTTAAATGTCTTTTTTAAATGTAAATATTTGGATGAAGTTTTTAAAGTTTGTTTTGATATATTCATTTGCTACACCAACCATGGTTTCAGAATTCACCTTTTGAGCAAATTGGTTTCAGAATCTGTGAAATGAACCAAGAATCTTGTATATCAAACCTGTTACCCAGACATGTGAGAATAATGTGTTCATAAAGCATGGATCTCGCTTTGGTTGTATAGCTTCATTCATTCATTTCATGGTCTCACATAGTGACTTTTAAGACGTCCCCCTGCCTTCTTGAACCCTCTGAGGTGTTGTCTGAGGAGGGGCGGGGTGGGGCGGGAATGGGACCTGCAAGGTCCTGAGGAAGATAGAACTTAGAAGAAAAGGAGCATGGGCTTGGTTTTAGTGAAGTTTTTAATTTCATATAAGCTTCAGAAAATAGTGACTTTGATAGGGGGAAAAGGCAAATTCAGATCTTAAAACATTAAAAAGTCCACTGCCTTAAGAATGTATTTGCAGTGCATCAGCCTGTACTTGTATTTGCCTCTGTTAATGGTGAAAATGTGACATGGAAATCTTTAATGACTGTTACTTTGGAGGTATAGTAGTAGGTAAATGTAATAATATGCAAGTCTCATATAGCATTCATCTTTTGTGGAAGAAAAAAGGTACTTGGTTAGTGCATTTAAATAATGCAGTTTGTTTTTTTTTAACCTTGAACTTGGCAATACACATCATCTCTCACCAAGATTTTGGTAGGTTACAGTCCTTGGGTTTTCAGTCTTCATTTTAGTTCCAAAATTAGATTTTAGCTTAAATTTAAAAATTTAAATTTGTATTTTCAAATATACTTGAAGTAATTTGCCACACTTTTGGACCACATCACTTATAGCTATAAAATCAGTACATTTGCTCTAATTTTACTAAATAAAATCCTACTTGGAACATCTCCACCTTAGTGAAGAGCAGCCTGACATGTCAACCCCTTACTCTTAATTAGCATAAGTGGAATAGGATATTGGGAAGGAAGAAGAAAACTTACCTGACCTGCAGACATCTAAACAGTTTCTTTAGGGGCTCTTATGAACTTTACCAGTTAGTATTTGTAGGATTTTTTTTTATTTTTCATTTATACAAAAGCCTGAACTTTTGTAGTAACTAATTATGTAACCTGGAGTTTGCCCTTTTTTACATTTTGGAATTATCTGGGAATATGGCTCTGAAGCTCAGGTACCATTTAATGTAGCTGCTTTTTTAAAGGCAGTAGGAAAGGAATTCACTTATTAAACATCAGTGATGGACTGTCCTCTTGGGCCTTTCCATTTATCATCTAATAAACCTTCAGAACAACTCCCTGAGGGAAGATGATTCTCATTTTTATAGAGGGGGAAAAACCAAAACCTGAATTTAAGTAGCTTGCTCAAGGCATTATGTATTGAATTTAGATTCAGAACTTTTTCTGAAACTCCCACATTCTTTCCCCTGACCCATGTTTAAGACGGAATTTTATAAAACCAAGCATTTGGGCAGATTCAGCAACCAGAAAGTTCCAAAAAACTCAATACTGAATGTATTATGTCTATGCTTGTACTATACAGTAGTATATAAATGCCATTCAACTCTAGAACACTGTAAAACCCCAGAGTCTTCTCAGCTGTTATATGTCGATTTGTGCATTAGTTTGATGTTTTTGAAATTTTTTATATGATGATTCAGTTATTCACAATACCCTATTTAATCTTAATGACACCTCTTAAATGTACTCCTGAGTAACAAAATCATGGTCTTTAAAAACGTTTTCTTTAAGATAGATTTGACGGGATTTTCAAGTTTTAAGGGGTTGAAGATTCATCTTTGTGTAAAGAGATGAGGATGAGGGGCACGTGTGTGTTTCAGTTAAGTGTCTCTTGATTTCGGCTCAGATCATGATCTCACAGTTTTGAGAAGAATCCCCACATCAGGTTCCTAGGTGGACAGTGGAGCCTAACTTAAGATTCTCTCGCTGCACTTCACCTACTTGCATGCATGTACTCTCAAAACAAAACAAACAAACAAATGAAAGGGAAGTACAGTTGACCTTTGACTAATGGGTTTGAAAGGTAGGGTCCACTTATATGTGGATTTTTTTCAATAAATAGTGCTGTAAATGTATTTCCCCTTACGGTTTTCTGTAAAAAACTTTTTTGATGTTTCATTTTTGAGAGAGACAGCGTATGAGTGGGGCAGGGGCAGAGAGAGAGGCACAGAATCTGAAGTAGGCTCCAGGCTCTGAGCTGTCAGCAGAGAGCCTGACATGGGGCTTGAACCCACAAACTGAGATCATGAGCTAGAGTCAGATGCTTAACTGACTGAGCCATCCAGGCGCCCCTCCTCTTATGATTTTCTTAACCTTTTTTCTAAAGCTTTATTATAGGGATATAGTATGTAACATACAAATATGTGTTAATTGACTATATTATTGGTAAGGGTTCTGGTCAGCAGTAGGCTGATTAGTACTTAATTTTGGCAGATATTTTAGAGTTAAGTTTTTGGAATTACTCAAAAGGTATATGTGAATTTTTTAATGCATGGGAATTGGCAACCCAAACCCTGCATTCAGGGGTGGACTATTCTTGGGTTATACAAGTACACAAATTGGGATTGTAGGTTAGGCTTGTGTCTTCTATCTATTCAAGTAGGGATTTTGCTTAGTGGGCATCATGGAGCATTAAAAAGAAAATCCCATGTCCTCTAGAAAACATGAAGGACAGCCCGTATGTAGACTTCTGTTGTAGTACCTATGTCAGTTTATCACTGTGTTGCTTTTCCCTCTGCTAGACTGAGTTCCGCATCTTGTTTGCCTTTTATCCCCAATTTCTAGCTTGCAGTTGTCATGTGGAAACCACAAGGTTTAAAGAAAGTATGAGAAAGTGTGGGCCAATTTTCATTTGTCAACTCTTCCATGGGATTGTGTTCAGAGGTATTTCTGGTGATAACCCAGTATCATTGGCAATTGTCAGGTTGAACAAGGACAGATGGTATGGTATGCTAGCGTTGGGATTAGGGTGTGGTCCACCATGGCCACTAGCCAATGGTGGCCTTGAGAAAGCAGCTCATCTCTGAAGTCTTGATGTGTTCTTTATAAATTTTTTAAATTGAGAGATACTCGAAGTATCAGTCCCAAATTGTCTGATTGTGTTACCTACGAACCCTTACTTAATACAGTATTATTAAATGATTCTTCGTAAATTTTGTTGACTTAGCAAAACGAAAAAGAACTAAGGTACAGAATGGACCGCCTAGAGGCTGCCTGAAGTTCGAATCCTAGCTCTGTCTTAATTGGAGCAAGTCGTATCACCTCATTGGCTTCAGTTTTGGGTACCGACCTTTTGGAGTTGTTTAGCAGTTCAGAACAACATAGACCTGGCACACCAGAAGCTATGGAAGTGATTGCTGCTGCTGTCGCAAAGCGCCACGCTGTAACGTCCCATGACACGTATGCGTGGTGGTGTACCTGGCACTTTTTGGACTTCTCTGTGGAGTCATATAGTTAAATCTGTATGGGAAAGCTAAATCCTGGTGGTTTTTTAAGCTAAAGAGTGAAAGTCTTAAGGCGGACATGTAATGTGGCCAGCGCTCCACATTTAACAGTGAACCAGAGTAGTGGGGCTGGCACTGGGAGTGCTGTTGTAATCTCTTGGAGCCTGCACATCAAGCTGAGAATTCTGTCTTTCAGAACCCTTGGAGTGGCTACAGGTTTTCCAGCACTGGTGGCAGTGCTTTTCAAAACATTTTTGAAAGCCCTCAGAATTTCTTTGAGCTTCACACCGAGCCACCCAAAGAAAATCAGTCATGTTTGTGGATCTTCAGAAATCTATTTGATCATCCGTTTTACATGTCAAAATAGGTGCTCAGGCTCTAAAAGCATTTTAGAAAGGGGTAGGAGAAATATTTTAGTCAAGAATAGTGTTCAGATTGAGCAAGTATATATATATATATATATAATATATATAATAATATATAATATATATGTACACACATATATATACACACACATCAAACATCTGTGTTCTTCTATACATTCTTAATACAACTATCCTAGATAACTGCATTATCTGTGATGAAACCACTTCAAGTTGCCCACAGGCACCTATGGTGCAGATTTGACCCATTGCTATCTCTAGCTTTACTGGGACAAGATCCGTGAATACTCAGACAGGGAGCACGTTCACATTCACGCACAAAATATGCTTACCTGTGTTCTAGTTTCATTGCTTAGGATTGGCTTGATAGTTTCTCTGAGGTTAGATATGTTCTGTGTTTTTTTTGTGCTGTCACAGCCAGAAGTCAAGATGGATTTATAAATACTCTGGACAGTGGCTCTTTTAAAAAGACCTGTAGAAGATTTAAAGCAGTTGGTTCTCAGTACACTTGAAAACAGGACTTCATCCCTTGAACTCTTCCGGGCAGTTGATGATTAGAGTCCTATGTATTTTAAGGTCTTGAATTTAATGTCTCAAAACTGTTCATAATCAAGTGAACTTTCCATGGCTTAGAAATACTGGTTGTGTATTTGAATTCGCCCCTACAAGCTGCTGGCACTCTGTGTCTTCACTAAGTGGGAAAATAAGATCTAGAGGGGGCTGTCGGCTGCCTGTCCTGAAGCCGTCCGCAGAGCCCTTCCTAGAGTATTCTCATTTCCAGAACCACCGGTAAGATCCTGTGACCCATGGGGCACTACAGTGACTTTTCACATGGCTGATGGCCTGATAGATCTGGTTTCGAGGAGGAATCCTGGACGGGCGCTGTCTTGGTTATCTGTGCAGTGAAGACTTTACTGTGCTGATGCTGTCTACACAAAGTGCCCAGAACTGTTATGGGACCTTACTCAACTGTCACCAATCCCATTTCTCAGATTCTTGAGACTTCTATTTCCAGATGTGCACCTCCTTTCCCATTGTCCTCACCATCTCTGACTTTTTTCTTTTTGTGCCCACCTATACAGAAACCCTCCTGTCTTAAGTCTTTTGCAGGATTCTCTTGCCCCTCGACCTGCATTGCTGTTTATGTTGTTTTCTCTCTTCGTCAAAGTATCTCTTAAGCTATTGGCTTCTTTTTCTTCATTAGGCTTTCAGTCTTTTACATTTCATTCAATTTAGCTTCTGTCCCCACAAACCTGCTCTCAGGATCTCATGGTTCCCTACTTGCCAGCCTTCTGCAACTCAGTTCTCTGGCCTCCACTTGTGCATTTAACCCACTGGCCACCAGGCCCCCCTGCCAATTCCCCTTAGTTCCTGTGATGCTCTTACCTCCTTTACATGTCACCGCTGACTAACCCCAACCTCTGGTCATTGTTCTGTCTGTACTGGCTTTGAATAGCTTTATCTGCTAACTGTGTTTATTACCTCAATCCCCAGCTATTTTCCTCGTGCCCTCCTGCCTGTGATTTCCTGTTCACTTAAACTTTTTATTGTAACCCTGAACAAACATGTCACAGATGTTTATTTCCCTGCATGAATCTCCTCTAACTTCTCACCATTCTCTAGTAACACGACTCTCATTTATCCAGTATTAAATCTTAAAAAGTCCGAGTATAGTCATTTGCACATAAGTATTTAATAAATTCTTAACTAATTTTAGTTCTGCTATGAATTAAATTAGATTACAATTCTGCTTCAAAATCTAACAATTTAAGAACTTCAAAGAAATCTGAACTCATTCATTATAGGCAAAACTACTTCTGTTTCAAAATATTTATTTTAATATTTCCTAATTCATTGCAGGAGGTCTTGGGTTTAGTATTTTAATTCCAGTGCTTTCAGACTTGGAAATGTGATTTCTAGCAGTGTATTTTAATCAGGTTATTTATGACACAACTTTCTTCTGCAGTGTGAGATTTTATTTGGTGACTGTATCTAAGATGTTATCTGGCTGTCTTTTAGGATTCTTCAATGAAAGTTGGCCTGATTAAACCATAACATTCTTGTGCAGCTTTGAGAATGTTCCTGCTGTATGAGTATCTCTTATCACAGTTTTTCCAGTTTGGTAAATTCAAGAACACCCTTTTTCTTTGTTATTTCCATTGGTCTAACCTACCGCCCAAACCGTCTGCTGCATCTTCTAAAATTTACATATCCCTTCATTAAAGCTGATCTCGAAAGTATTTGTATGCAGTAAAAATGTTTCCTAAAGTGCCACTGCATATTACTTCTAGGTCTTAACGATGAGAAGCACGAAGTGAATCTAAAACATTAAGCAAAAAAAGGAAAACTACAATATTGATCTTAATTACCCCCTGGAATTCGTAAGAAAAAAAAAAAAGGTTCACACATTGTCTGCATTTAAAATTTCGACATTTCAAGTAACAAAGTCTTCTTTTAGAATAAAGATGATTTAGGGTGAGTTTTACTTGTGCTATTTGTCAGTGAGTTGACTGTTCAGGTGGTGGACGTAAAACCCACCCCCCACCACTCTCACATATTGAGAGTTTGGGTTCCCAGTAATTGTACAGACTGCATCCTCTGACCTTTTAGACATTTTTTAAGCAAGCAGAGATGCATCTTTGATTTAGCTTACTCAGCACATATCGATGAGTCAGTACCTAGAATTTCCTTTTCAAGATTTTATTACAAGTGGCAGAACTGAATAAATGTGTTCTTCATGGAAAAAGTATGGAGATCTCCAAAAAACTTTGGAAATTTAGTGTTTCTAACTATGTCACGTTTTTTAGTCTTTGCTGCTGAAAGGAAAAAAAAAAATGAAGAATCAAAATATTAGGACAGTAAGAAACCAGCATTTTAGTTTCTTGTCCACAATGCTTAAAACACTCTGTATTCTATAAATTTCAGATTAGTCCAAAGTCTAAAGAGCAGTATACCCACAGAATGCTAAAGTAGTTTTTGTGGTAGGGTGATAGATTTTTTTTTTTTCCTTTTCAAGATGTTTGTAATATGCTTATATTTTATAATGGAAGAAATAAGTGTTAAATTTATCGGAGCCTCCTACAATGAGTATAATAATCACAATGGTTGTGGGCAGTTTTGCTGTAGCTCATAAAATGAGCCCATTTTTAAAACTTGGATGTATGGTCACTCTATATATTCAAAAAAATTAAGATAGATTATTGATGGAAAACCCTTGAGAGTATTTTTCATTTTTTCCTTAAAGGAACCGAAGCTTCCCATGTGTTATTTTTCAAATTTAATAAACGACCTCTGTAGCCAGGTTTGTGCCAGGTACTGAGTGCTGGCGCTCTTCCCCCGCACCTTGTCCGCCAATCCCTGTGCCCATGATAGCCCAGTGATTCCAGTCCTGCCCCTTGTCTGGACTCTAGTCCCACTTAAGTTGGAGCATGGAGACCCACCGTCGTCCACAGGCGCTCTGGTATTCCCTTGCCTCTCACATCTCTTCTGCTTCCCTCTGGCCCCCAGCCTTGGCAGGTCTCGAGCCCACACATTGTCCTTGATTCTCCTTGCCGGCTAGCCTTCCCTGACCTGCTTACCTCATCCAAGGCCTCTGCTCAAGCACCTGCATCACACCACTGTTTATTGTCCGTATTCCCTCACCACTGTCTGAGATTACCTTGTTCTTCCATTATCTGTCACCCCCTTTGGAAATGGAAAGTTTTGTGACAGCAGGAATTTTATTTAACTTAACCGGATCACCAAGGCTTAAACCATTACTGACACATGATAAATGTTTGAATATATATGGATTATTTAATTATCACACAACCATACAGTGAAGTAGGTATATCCTCATTTTGCAAGTGAGGGACCTGAATACACAAGTAACTTACTAAAAATCACTCAACTATTAAGTGACAAAGCTGAGGTCAGAATACAGGTGTGTCTGTGTCCAGAACTTTCACAGGATCTCCCTCATGATATGGAAGTTTTCCAGGTGGGAGTCTGGTCACCATTCACTGGAAACTCAGCAGAAAATAGGTTGAATTGCTGTGCTTTGGATTCACACATGCCCGAGTCTTGGCTTCCCTCTGTGCACATACGCACCAGACTTCCAGGCTCAGCTCAAATGGCAGACGACTGTACCCTGGAGGATTCTAGAGAATAAGAGGCTGAAACGGCCTCTTCGTTGTACATTTCAGCCCCACAAGGAAGCGTTTACCGAAACAAAGGAAACTGGCAAGCAAGTGCCCAAGAGTTGCTAAAGTATGGTTGATACGAAATCCTGTAGGTGAGTTCTAGAAAAAAGGAAGTGAAAAAATAGGGAAGCTGTGGCTTCAAAATGAAGTCAGTTCCCAAATTGTGACTGAATTGTAACCTTAAATGTGTTTTTTTGTTGTTAAATGCATAATGACAAACTTAGTAAATTATACCAAGTTGAGACAGCTAAGTAGCTATCATAGGTGCACAGAGGCTGCCCACTAGCCATTATAGGATCACCATAAGGAAAGAGACCAAAGAATACGAGCAGTGTAAGCCCCCTTCAGGTAGTGTTTCAAGTCAAGAGACTAGCTGTGTGTTAAGATAGATATAGATATATTTTTTTAATTACTAAATTTGTAATAGGAATAATTGTGTGTTTTGGGTTTCATAATTTATTATTTTTTAAGTTTTTTTTTGAGAGAGGGAGAGGGAGAGAGAGAATGAACGGGGGAGGGCCAGAGGGCAAGTGAGAGAATCCCAAGCAGGCTTCACACAGTCAGTGTGCAAAGCCCAACTCGGGGCTCAATTCCACAAACCTTGAGATTGTAACCTGAGCTGAAATCAAGAGTCGGATGCTCAACCAACTGGGCTACCCAGATGCCCTTGGGTTTCATAATTTTAAATCAGTAGTACTCTTCTTTTAGAATCCTGTTATTCCCAGGTTACCTTGATACCTGTCTGCGTGGGTGTGTTTTGCTGCCCTCTGCTGCTAACAGTTGGTACAACAGTGAAGTGTTGACTCCCAGGGCTACCCCTTAACATTGCTAGAAAGGTGAAGGATTGGGAAGACAAGTCTGTGTTAGGAATTTTTCTCTCCTAAAGCAAACTACTGTTTCAACCAATGCAGCCCAACCAGCCTATGCATGCCTCTGCTCCCCACAACTAACCCCCAAAACTAAACATCAAAGTGAGAAATGGTGCTTTTGCTAAGATGTCAATGAAATGATTTGGATTTTTAAGTTATTTGAAGGATCACATCAGTAGAAAGGTGAATGCTGAAAAGACACCCCTCCAGCCAACCACACCCAGAATGTGTTCTCTAGATTAATCTTAACCTTCCAAGAGCCAATCACCCCTCTGCTTTGCCTCCATCATGCACACACACACACACACACACACACACATTTACTTCAGATGAACTAACCAAATATTTTCACTCGTTGGACATGAGTGCAGTGTGATGGTTAATAGCTATTGAAACTAGATTTTGCTTGACTCAAGGCTCACCCACTTAGTGGCTGGATAACCTTAGACTTGCCACTTAACTGGTCTCAGCCTGTTTCTTCTGTAAAATGGGAACAGTAACTGGAGTTATTAGTCACTAATATTCAATGAATATTTATAAAGCCCTCACTATATGTCAAGTGTTGCATTGAACTTATTAAAATAACTGCATGTAAAGAAAGCTTATCTCAAAGCCTGGTCCAGTGTAACCTAATTTTCACCAGTAAGAAGTAGGTTTCTTTTCCTCATAAGTAATTTTTGTGTGTCAGCAGCTACAAAACCATCCTGTGAAATTCTAAAGCGTGGTGCTCTTCCTATTTTCTATACTTAACAGAGCCTCATATGTTATTACAGTTAGAAAGAATCTTATGAGTTATCTGGTCTAGCTTTTGTCCAGTCCAAGACTGTCCTCTGTGACCCCCCCCGTATGAGCACCTCCACTGGGCCAGGCACCCATTCCCATCCTTGGACAGCTCCCCTATTAGACAATTCTTTCTTGAACACAAATTGCCTCCTTGTGGTCTGTGTCCCAGTTTTCTACAGATCATCTTAGAAAAAAATCTGCTTGCTTTCTCTCATGACAGTCCTTCATATATTTGAAGAGACCTATCACTCTTACTTTGTAGGCTAAAGTAAAAAGTGATAATAACCACCTCAGCCTACATGGATTTTTCTTTCTAAAATATTCCCATTATTTTTTTTTCCAAGGGAACACTATTAAGATGATGGAAAACACCTAGCCACTTAAAGTCATACATACTGTATTGAGCAGTGTAATTTAAGGGTCCAAAATAATTATTTGCAACTAACGTTGGAAATAATTGCCATTTGTTCCCTCCCTGCAAAATGCATTACTGGAGCAGTTATTTGCTCTCAGGCAGCATTCATGACTGCAGTTGCCCATAAGATTGGATGGAGGAGGCTTGCTTAAAGCACAGTGTTCAGGGCACCGTCCCCAGAGCTTCTGACTTGAGTTCTGGGCTGGGGCCCAGTAATCTGCATTTTAATAAGCATACCCAGTGCTCCCACATGCTACAGTGTGCCCTCAGGAGAGCCTGGTGTCCCACGCGAAGCACTACCTGGTGCAAAGGAAGGAGCCCATCTTCTCTGCTGGCCCCCGGGGAGCCCCTAACTAGCGGAAGGGCAGGGCAGCACCTGCACCACAGACAGGGATGGGTTGGGTTGCTGGGCTCTGGGGACCCTCCTTCTGCTTGTACAGGAATGGGGCTGCTTTGCTTGCCTTTTCCTATTGTTCCTGCCCTCTTCTGGGATGCCCCAGAGGCCAGCTAAAGGCAGTGGTGGCGGCTGACCCTTTGAGCACTTCCTGTGATCCAGAAACTCTTCTAAGCATTTTACTTGTGTTCACTCATTTAATGGCCAGGGCCCCCCACCCTATGAGAAAGGCTCTAATACCATCGTGGTACAGCCAAGGAAACGGAGGCCTCGAGCGATAAGGCAGATTGCCCACTGTCATTACCCTGCTTTAGAGATAGTAAGGCCATCCAGGATCTGGACCCGGACAGTGTGACTCCAGGAGCCCTGGCCCAAGGCACTGGGACCCCTCCCGGGGCTGTCAGACCCATCCTCCCAAACACTGATGTCCCAAAGCCACCTCAAACTCAATCTGGAAATTGGTCATTTTTCTCCCTAGGTCACTCCTTCAGTGTTTCCTGCCTCCGTTGGTGCGGTGACTGCCATGGGAAACCCCCGTTTTACAGGTCCCCCTCCTTCCTACCTCTTACCAGTCTCTGCTCAGCTCACTTCCTGCATTTGACAAATACAGCTGGCCCACGGGGGCGTGGTGCTGGCTGTCACCTGTCATTGCTGGGGCAGCTCAGACCCCACGTCCCACTGCCAGCCCGGTCCCCTTCAAACCCACCACCACCCACACGCTGCCCTGTGCTCATCACAGATTGGCTTCCCGATCCTGTCGCTCTCCCCTGCTTAAAACCTTGCGGCGTCTCCCCACAGCCTGCAGGACGAAGACCAAATCCTCCACCGTTTGCCTCCCACGGACCTTGGAGCCGATGTCTCACTAGTCCCCACGTTGAAACCGTTCCCCCGCTGAGCTGCCTGTCCTCTGTGCACAGCACCCTGTTGCCACCGTCCAGCCCTCTCCCTAGATGGAGGACCCTGACACTCTGCCCCTACCTGCTGGCCAAGCACCTCGCTTGCGGGTAACCTTTCATTCTGATACAATTTCAAACTTCCAGAAAAGTTGCAACATAGCCCAAATTCCCTCTACTCTTAACCCTCATGCTGATCATTACTCGTTAACATTTTGCCACATATACACATACACGTACACGCTGACCTATTTGAGGGTGAATTGCAGACATGATGCCCCTTTGCCCCTGAACACACCCGTGTTTATGTCCGAAAGACAAACACACTCTCTTATCTAACCAAATTACAGTGGTCAGAGTCCGGGAGTTTAACACTGATGCGAGGTTCTCTTAAAAAAATTTTTTTTTTAACGTTTATTTATTTTTGAGACAAAGAGAGACAGCATGAACAGGGGAGGGTCAGAGAGAGAGGGAGACACAGAATCTGAAACAGGCTCCAGGCTCTGAGCTGTCAGCACAGAGCCCGACGCAGGGCTTGAACTCACGGACGGTGAAATCATGACCTGAGCCGAAGTCGGACACTTAACTGACTGAGCCACCCAGGCGCCCCTGATGCGAGGTTTTCTAATCCACAGGCTGTGGTCGGGTTTCACTAATTGTCTCAGTGATGGTCATCACGGCTGCATTTTTTTTCTGGTCCAGGAGCCAGTCTAGGATCACCTGTTACATTTAGTTGTCAGGTCTCCTTAGTTTCTTTTAACCTGAAACACTCCCTCAGTGTCTCAGGACTCAAAAAAGCATGTTTAAGGAGTCAGGCAGGTTGCTTTGCAGAGTGTCCCCCAGCTAGAGCTCATGTGCTATTTCCTTGCCCTCAGATTCATATTATGCCTTTCTGGCAGGAACAGCACAGAAGTGATGAGGAGCCCCACTCAGTGCCGTGAGCCAAGAGGCACCTGCTTCTGCTGTTTTGTCGTTACTGTTGTTGATACTGATGACCTGGGAGACGTGGGGGTCTCATTTAGTTTGTCAACCTCGGTTTTCACGTCACCTCTTCAAAGGAAGCTTTCTTAGCCTCCCGCACCCCTCTTCCAGGCACCCACAGGTCTGGGGGCGCTGTTCCTATAACACCATTCTCAGTGACTCGATCTAATCCTGGTGGTTGTGTTCCTGTGTCCCCCACTCTGCTGCAAGCTCTGTGAGAGCAGGGACCACATCTTGTTCACCAGGGCAGCCCCCGCTCCCAGTTCAGGGCCTGGCACGTAGTAGGTGTTTCATACATAATGCTGAGTGAATGAAAGAGTGTGTGAGACTATCCTTGAACAGGTCCAGTCACAAAGCAAACCCCCACCCAGCTCTCTCCGGATCAGGCTTTGTGGCTTTTTCTGCTTTACTCGTGGAGCATGGCTAAGTTTTTTTTTATTTCTTTTTATGCCGGGTTCTCGCTGAAAGCATGAAAGTCTTGACTAAAGCCCAATAAAGAGGCACCATGTTTATCCTTCCCTTGGGGAATCACAGGACGGACCGATTTTAGAAACTTCGAACCCCAGTTTAAGATTTTCCCATTTGCTTCTTCTTGGCGTGTGGGAGGGTCAGGGTGGGGGAGATTCTCTGGGTCTTTTCTCATGTGAAATATTTGGACCTGAAAGAGCAGCACGAAGCATCTTTGGTGGGCAGGGGGGCCCACAGCCCGGTGGCCTCTGTCCAGCCACACCAGCCATGCACCGCACCCCGGGTCGGGAAGTGATTCAAGGGCTGTCCCGAAGCCTCTCAGGAGGTCACTCTCTCCCTTTGTTGTTTCAGACGCAGGAGGAGGGAGACGCACTGATGTTGTCATCAGACCTCTCCCGAAGCTTCTGCCATCTCATGGTCTCCAGGGGCTGGGGCTACGGCTCCCCACAAGCCTGCTGCAAGGAAACCCCACCCCCCCGGACGTGCGGTTCCTGGAGACCGGCCATCCTCTCTGCACCGTTTTGCTATTTGTGAAACCTAGGACAGCACCACCCCCTCAGCTGGATCCTCCCCTGGCTCCCGCGGAAAAGCCACCGCTGGGAATGGCTGTGCGACCAGGGCTTTGTGGCTTTTGAATAACGGCTGTCGTGCGTTGTTTCTGGGTGGACATGTCCTAGTCCATCAGGCCTCCCCTGCCAGCAGGTAGGATGGGGATGTGGGGACCCGCCAACAGCGAGGACCGAGTGAACTGTATGCCCCAAGCAGTAGATTCATTCCGTTCAGCTTGCTCTTACCCCATTACGTAGATGGTGGCAAAGGTCAGGAGACAGGCGGCTCTGGGTGAAGGGACTTGGTTGCAACACACACCTTAGCAGCTTCCAGGTTCATCTTAGGGACATGTTCCGAGATGAGCTGGGCCGAGAGGGGCCTCAGAAGGAGTTGGGCAACCGTGGCACTTGCAGGGCCTCGGGAGCAGGAAGAGCTGAATAATGCTCCCCGTGATGGCAAGTGAGCAGGCCTTTTCCGTGAGTGGGGTCCTTCCTCCGCCTCTGAGGCCTGGCTTCTGTGTGCTGGTGCTCATAATAGGCTCCCCAGGGCCCTTTCATTATGCTGACATGAATTGCATTGAGTTGAATTGGACTGAAATAAATTGAATTGAAAGGCGTACAAACAAGTATGAATCTCTCACTGAGTGCCAGGCCCCAGGGAATCACCAGAATCGTAATACAGTCCCGTCCACACCCACTGGGCCTTATAAGGACACTACCTCAGACTTGCAGCGGGAACACGTTTGGGGGGCGGGGGAGGAGGAGAAGGGGCAGGGAGGGCGGGGGGTGGGGGAGGCTTCGAGAGGAGACGTTCTTTGAGCTGAGCCTTCAAGGGCAGAGTGGGGACTCTGGAGAGGAGGGAAAGGCAAGGACATTACAGACTGGGCAGGTAGCAGGAACAAAGCAACTTGTGTGTGAGGAACAGGGAGGTGGCGATGAAGCCAGTGACCATGATCCAGCCGAGAGATGACACAGAGTCACACGAAGTGCGGCTCAGATGTGGCCGGGGATCCTTGTGCATCCCAACCACCTAGAACATTCCGCACACCTAAAGTGGAGTTCCCAGGGGGCTGGCCCAGGAATCTGCATTTTTTAAACCACCTCTAGAAGTGAATTCAGAGTTTGAGACTGGCCATCAGGGGGTGGAGGGGAGCCTCTGCCGGGTGATCAGGTCCTGTGTCAAGTGAGTGATCGGCACACTTCGTGCAAGTCAGAACCCCCGGAGGGCCCGTTAGCACACAGAACTGCTGGCCCCAGCCTCAGATCCTGAGTCAGCAGGTCTGGAGTGGGGGCCTGGGTATTCTCCTCGTGGATATGCTGCCAGGGGGTGATGGGGATGCCACTAGGCAGCCAATCTGAGGAAACACCCCTCTGGGAACCCAGCCGGACTGAAGGAAGCCCACTGACCCTTCTGCGGCTCTCAGGACTCAAGACAGTCATATTGGGACCACTTACTTACATTTGCCCATCCTTGGTTTCCAGCCGTCTGTGACACAAGTGTGGTGCTTGGGCATGTGACATACCCAGTACTCACTGATCCCAGGGTGGGTGAGCCTGGGCCGAGCAGCCCAGCAAACCCAGCTGGGGCATGCTGGGGTCTGGTGCTCAAGGCCATGCCGTCCCCCAGGCTGGCCCTGCAGAGGCGCACGGTATTCCTAGGGATCCATGGGATACCTAGTTTCCTGCAACCGGAAGTGGTTCCGATTTCTCCAAGGTCACAGGTGAAATCCCCAGGTGTCCCTTGGAAGGGCTGTCAAGAGCAGCTAGGGAAGAGCAACGTTCCATTATAGATGCCAAATGCCTTATTCAAGGCCACACAGCTCAGGTTACCAGGGTGGGAGAGAGGACGGGGCGGGGGGGGGGGGCGGGGGGGGGAACTCTCTTCTCCTTATTACCTCGCCGTCCCCCACAGGGCTTCTGCCACCTAAATGCGCATGCAGGCCGTCAGCATACATTTTACAGCTGAGGCACCCAGAGTTGAAAACCTTATTTAAATGAACAAATGTTGGGGCGCTTGGGTGCCTCAGTTGGTTAAGCGTCCAACTTCAGCTCAGGTCGTGGTCTCGCGGTCTGTGAGTTTGAGCTCCGCATCAGGCCCTGCGCTGACAGCTCAGAGCCTGGAGCCTGTGTCTCCCTCTGTCTCCGCCCCTCCCCCGCTCACACTCTGTCTCTCCCTCTCTCTCAAAAATAAACAAACATCAAAAAAAATGTTTTTAATGAACAAATGTTCCCACCTACCCCAAAGAGAAGTCAAGTCACAGACGTCTAGTCCTAGGCCAGGGGAATCTCTTGCTTTTCCAAACAAAAGCAAAAACCAAACAGCACTTTCTTATTTGTGTGAATTCTACAAAGATGTTTAATGAGATGTGGGGGGAAGGCGAGCGTCATGAATGCAGACCCAGCTTGGCATGGCAGGTGTCCAGCAGGGACACGTCTGTGTGACCCATGACTCATGGGCACTGTCTCTGGAACCTGGTCCTGTGTTCACCTCCGGTGAATAGCAAGATAACTATGGTCATAGTAATGCTAGGACTAGTCCCTACCATCTCTCCAGAACTTACCATGTGCCTGACCCTCTTGCTACGTGCCTGGCAAGCAGGAGCTCCTGGACGCCATTTTGTTCCTTCTCCTTCAACCCTATAATCACTCACGTGTGCGTGGTGTCAGATACACGCAGAAGATCGACCCAGGGCACCGTATGAGTCTGCCCATAAGCTGGGCAGCCTAAACGACGGAAATGTGGTTCCTCACAGTCCTGGGGGCTGGAAGTCCAAGATCAAGTGCTATCTCCTGAGGCTTCTGTCCTTGGCTTGCAGATGTCCATCTTCTCCCTGGGTCCTCACGTGGCCTTTCCTCCATGCACATGTATTCTTGGTGTCCGCATGTCCAAATGCCCTCTTCTTATAAAGCCACCAGTCAGATTGGATGAGCACCCACCCTAATGGCCTCATTTTGCTTCAGTTACCTCTTCCAAGGTCCCCTCTTCAAATACAGTCACAGTCTGAGTACTAGGGATTGAGTTTGGGAGGGGGTACACTTGGGTGTGTGAATTCAGCTCATAACAGGCAGTATTTCCTTTACTATAATCTTGAGTATGTAGGTGTTTAAGGGCTTTGAAAAATTAAGAAGTACTATCTCTCAAGCTTACACTGCCCTTCCTTACCTCACAACCCAGTTTATTTTACCTTCAGGTATATGTGTAATATTCGCAGCCTCCAAACTCTTGAAAACGTGTGAAGCCCCTTCCATTCTTAGAATTCTGAGCAGCTTCTTGGTAAGCCTGTCTCTAGTATCATTAAAAACCGAATTCTGGGCCCAGAGTCTCCCGGCTGTCTCCACCATGATGGTGTGATAGAATGTGGAGGATCTTGTCTAACAACCCCGGGACACAAGAGACCCATGACTCTCGTTGGCAAATGTTCCTCGCACAGCCGCTGGGCCTCAGGGATCTGTTGCCTCCCACGGATAGTCCAGGTGTGGGAAGAAGGGCTCACACCAGCTCATGGAGAGGTGAAGGGGTGTTCAGCAGAGCCCATGACCCTTCCTAGGGCTTGGGGGGGCATCACCAAAGATGCCAACAGAGGAACTGCACCCTCAGAAATGACCCCGCTCCCCAACACAGGGTCCCTGCTGCCTCTTAGAAAATGAAAAACCTAGGGACGCCTAGGTGGCTTAGTCGGTTGAGCATCCAACTCCTGATTTCAGCTTGGGTCCTGATCACGGTCATGAGATGGAGCCCTGTGTTGGGCCCTGCACTGAGCATGGAGCCTCTCTTTCTCTCTCTTTCCACTCCCCTCTGCCCCTTCCCTTGCTCATGCTCTCTCTCTCTCTCTCTCTCTCTGTCAAATAAAATTCAAAAATACCTTATCAGAGAATGAAAAAGTCCAGGACTCCCGTGTGGCTCAGTTGGTTAGACTCTTGATTTCGGCTCAGGTCATGATCTCATCATTCACGAGTTCGAGCCCCACATCGGGCTCTGTGCTGACAATGCAGAGCCTGCTTGGGATTCACTCTCCCTCTCTCTCTTTGCCCCTCCCCTGCTGCGCTCTCTATCTCGCTGAAAATAAATAAACATTTAAAAAAATGTAAACCCTATACTCTGGTTTCTCTTCAGATCGAATAAAAAAATGTAAACCCTAAAAAATGAAAAACCCTAAAGTGAATAGGTAATAGAGGATTTTCTACAACATGTAGAAGCACTTAGGTCAATTTATGGGGACTGTGAATCCTTTTCTCCAGAATCAGAAGTGAAAGTAAGGCTTTTCTTTTCCCATCTCTGTGAAATAACTATAGCTGCCATTGTCTGCATGGGAGCCCCTTGAAGGGGCTTCGTTGTCCCCATATAATCCCTGATACAGAAGACTGAGGTTCTATCACCACGAAGGCCTTAAGTACTCACAGAGGCCTGGGCAGTATCATTTTAGGGGGCTTGTACTTATTGGAAGTTCTGTATGCACCTTACATTCTGGGAAACAGGCATTTCATACCCATTGTTGAGATAAGACATGAGGGTTCAGAGGACCCAAATCAAGTGCAGGTATGAGGCTTGGATTTGAACCTAGGGCTGTTTGGCTCCAAATCCCATAAGCTTTGCGCTGTGTCTCCCTGCAGAATGCCGGGAGATGGGTAGGTCCCAGCCTTCTGCACAGTGGAAAGCTTCAGGGAGCTTTTAAGATTCTCAGTGTTTCCCCGACCCCAGAGACTGATTAAACTGGCCTGGGGTGGGTGCCCGGTCACCCAGGATGTAAACAGTTCCCAGGGCATTCTAAAGAGCAGCCAAGGCAGAGAACAACTGCCTTCCAAGGAAAGCACTTGGGAAGGTCAAAGCTACAAAATGTGCAGTCTCGAGGTGAGTGGGAAGTCATTAACTGAAAACTTGCATGTCAACTTGGCTTGGGCTAAAGTCCTGCCACTCACTGGTCTGCGTTAGAGGTGAGGGCACACCTCATGTCCCCACCCACCACCCAGAACACACAGCCCAAGACCGCAAATCAGGGCTTTGTTTCCACTATGAAAACAGACATGGACTAGCTAAAATGTGCAGGGTGCATTTTGGAGGGGGCACAAAAAAGAATAATCGCCCCTGCCCTGCTCTTTTCATGCTGAGGAGATACAGGTCAGCTTAAAAAAGCGAAAAAAAGGGGGCGTGGGTAGAGGGAGAAGGACAAATATATTCCATTATGTGATGAAAACCAAGTGAATGATCTTCGCAGAAGAGCTGAGTAGTCTGGGAGGGCCTCCAGGAGGGGGTGAGACTGAGGAGCAGAACTGTCAGGGGACGCGGTCGTTTGAGGGAGTGCTGGAGCAGGAGACTGCGGGTGGGTTGGCCAGGTTTGGGAAGTAACATTTCGGCGTCTTTTTCCAAGCCCACACAGGGCCGTTGGAGGTGTTGGGTCAGAAAGTCACTTGAGGAAGTTTCACTGGGTGTGTACCAGCTTCACTTTGTCCTGGTGTCCCCTCCTCAGGGTCCTCCACAGCCACGCGCTGGGCCTCAGTGACAGGTGGGGCCTGGGAAGGAGAAGACAGGTGTTGCCTTGAAGGAACAGGTGGTTCTAAGCCCCCATCTGAATCCCACTCTCCCCCATAAAGGCTGCAGTGTGAAGCGGGTTAACCTTTTCTCAGCCAGCACGCTGTGAAGAGTGTAGTGGTTTCTCTGCCCTGGGGCTAACCTGGTACTTGAACCCTCCCTCCTTTTTCTACCTGAGGGCAGGGCTGGGGGGGGGTGGTTGGTGGGCGCACCAGTTCTCACGACTGGCACTGAGGGGGCCAGAGCTGGCCGGCCTCTGCTTCCTAAGGCCTGTCTTCGGTGCCTTCCTCACAGGGCAGCTCCAGCCTGACACCTTCAGCTCTGCTGCCCTCCCCTCCCTTCCTCTCCCTGCGGGGTAGACCCTCCCCAGGCAGCTGGCTTTCTCAGGCTGACTCTCCCTTCTCTGGGAACAGCCAAATACCCAGGACCTAGCCCTGTTCTGGGGCTGATCCAGGGCCAACCCCTGACCCCACCAGGCCGATCAGATAAGCTTGCCTGGGAATTCAAGAGGTGGCAGGGAGGGACCCAGTGTCCCCAGGGGAGCCCTGCAGGTGGGAAGACCTGGACCCCGTGGACTTAAGTCAGCCTGCTGTTCTGCCTTTGAAAGAGACTAAGCTGCTCCCCCTCGCCCTTCCCTCCAGCCCTCCTGTTCTGCCAGCACACCTCTCCCTTTGGGGTCACCTGCCTCCTGGCCTGGCCTGTCCCCCAGACTCAGCCCTTAGTCCCTCCCCACCCTCCCAGCCCTGGGTGAATGCAGTTAGTGGCTTTGGTCACCAGCCTGAGGGCCCCATTCCTGGACACTCTAAGATCGATAGAGGGCTGTGAGACCTGTCTCTAACGGAGCCATGTTTTGTGTCACAAAGCAAAGCAGATTCTCACTGTTCACTGGAGTCCCTGTCACTCAGTACCCCCAAGGCCGCACTGTCCCCGGCTCCCACGCCACCCCTGCCCTCCACCTGGCTCTTTGAGACGGTCTCCGGCTTCGTGGAAACAAGGATGCCTTCCAAGGGGAATTTCTCAACTTTCCCCTCTCCCTGGTGGGGTTGCATCTGCGTTTTCCTCTCCCCCTAGGTCCCCATCTGTTCTTCAGAGCTTGGTCACCTGCCCTTTGTCCCTCCTCCTCCTGGGCTTTGGTCAACCACCAGGGAATTTCTTGCCTTATCAGTGAACGCTACCCATCCCCCCACTCCCCACAAACACGTAACTTTTTTCCTTTATCCTTAAGTCTTCCCAGGACCCAGAAATCCCCTCTGGTGACAGTCTTATCTCACCCCTTCGCCTCTCTGCAAAGGCTCTGTCTTCACACCTTCATTTCCACTGTGTGTCGTTCCTTCCCTGGGGCTCCGACCCCCCACCCCCCTCCTGCAGGGTGGCCCCATCCTCCTCTTTCAGGACTGGGCATGTTCCCCCTCCCTCCCTTTTTTTTAGACAGTGATGTTCTCACTCCTGCTTCTCTGAGCTCCTCTGGTGTCCTCTGTCTTTCTGGGTCTCTCCCTCTCTTTCTTCCCTTCCTTAGCTGTACCCTCAGCCCAGACACCCTGACTTGGATCCCCCTCAAGCTCTCTGCCTCCCCCTGGTGGCAGCCCCGAGTTCTCCTCTGGGGAACTTTCTGTCTCCAGGCAGTTTAGGGGTATCTGACCTGGGAGGGCTCCAAGAATGTGATGTGACCCACCATGAGCCTGCAGCTCTGACCAGCCAACAAGAAGAAATCCTGGGGCCCTGGGGTATCTGGGTGGCTCAGTCGGTTAAGCACCCAACTACAGCTCAGGTCATGATCTCACAGCTCATGGGTTAGAGCCCCACATCAGGCTCTGTGCTGACAGCTCAGAGCCTGGAGCCTGCTTTTGGGTTTGGTGTCTCCCTCTCTCTCTGCCCCTCCCCCACTTGTTCTCTCTCTCTCTCTCTCTCTCTCTCTCTCAAAAATAAGTGAACATTAAAAAAAGAAGAAGAAGAAATCCTGATTTCACTAGCCAGAACTAGCATAGCAGCTGGGGTTGCTAAACTGTTGAATACAAGGGTGAGCTGCTGCCCTGGGGGGTGGGGGGGCGGGGTAGACCCTCTGTGACCACAAAATCTATAGGAAGAAAGCAGAATGGGGAGAAGAGGCAGGTGAATCTAACCACCTCCCTTGAGAACCTGGATCTGGCCGTGCCCACAGGTTGCTTGGGGACTTCTCACCCAGTCCCAGTCTTGCATAAGTTGGCCTGGTTGGGTTTTTGTCACTTGCTGTCATGGCAGGCACTTCACGCCGTCCACGACCCACCAGACCGGCTTCTCCTCATCTAGTTTCTCCAGCTTCATTCACAGCGCCGTCTCCTCTGTGTGCCAATGATGACTCCAACATGCTGACCCCTGCCCTGTCGGGTCTCCCTCATGCATGATGCCAGGTGTCATCGCTGCATTATTTCAGGAATTTCCTCACCGTTTCTAGAACACGGCCCTGATACACCAGCTGGTGCACCCACCGGCCTTCAATGACCCGCCTGTGACCAGAAGCTGGGCCCATTATGCAAACTCTGCTAATTCCCTCATTCATCACATATGCAGTCTTCACTGTCCTCTCAGTAGGGCGGGGAGTGTCCCCATCTACCCAGTGGCTGTTAGCCCATCCCCCTCCGGCAGGCCCCTCACCCCTTCATTCACTTCTCCCTGTCCTGTCCCCAGGCCTCCCTGGCTGGCTCACCGCCACCACACCCTGTCTGCTGAAACCCTCCCAAGTGCCATTCTCCAGGGTCAGCAGCCAAAGTGTCCCCCCTGCCTGAGCACCCACAGTGCCCTGTGCTCCTCCACCATGTGGCCACACCAGTCTCTGACAAGAGTTACCTGCCTACCTCTTTCCCTCCTAGACTTCTGGAGAGCGGGGTCTGTCTCCCTTGCCTTGGGATCTCCTACCAGTACCTGCGCCTCCTCAGTGCTCACAGATACTGGCTGAGGGAATGGCCACAGCTGACCACAAGGCCTCCTGGGCCCCAGCCCCCTCCCTGCCCTCTGGCCAGGACTCCTTCCAGGTAATTCCCTGGTTCTCCTGGGCCTCTTTCAGAGATGATCGCAAAACTCACCTCCAAGAAGCCAATCCACAAACACTTATCTTGCTCTTTTCTTTTCCCCCAATTAAATAAAAAACTCTTAAAAAAAAAAAAAAAGACAAGACAACGCAGAGGAGGAAGGAGGGAGGGATGACTAGGTAGACCCCGGAGGATTTCTCAGGCAATGAAACGACCCTGTATGATACTCTCACGGTGGATACATGTCATGATACATTTGTCCAAACCCTCAGAACAGACAACCTGACGTGAGTTCTGGGGTGAAAGACGACGGACTCTGGGTGACGATGACCTGTTTTCCGTTGTAACAAATGCCAGGCCTGGTGGGTTGCTGATGGTGGGGGAGGTTGGGGCTGTGGGGGCAGAGGGTATACGGGAAATCCCTGCACCTTCCTCTGTGCTGCTGCGAACCCAACACTGCACTAAAAAAATAAAGTCATGGGGCACCTGGGGGGGCTCAGTCGGTTAAGTGTCAGACTTTAGCTCAGGTCATGATCTTGCGGTTTGTGAGTTCGAGCCCCGTGTCAGACTCTGTGCTGACAGCTCAGAGCTTGGAGCCCGCTTCAGATTCTGTGTCTCCCTCTCTCTCTGCCCCTCCCCCGCTCGTGCTCTGTCTCCCTGTCTCTGTCTCTCTCTCTCTGTCTCAAAAATAAATAAACATAAAAAAAAGTCTTAAAAAAAGACAGTGCATAACAGGAAAAATTGACATGGTGTAATTCAGTTTCAATAAAAAATTACTAGGTGTTTTCCTCCTGGTGTATTTACTCCCACATCCTCCATGCACCCCTGCCCACACCTCCCTGGCATTTGCTCTCACTGTTCCTTTCACACTGACAGGGCCCCTCCCTGACTCACTCACTGGTGATGCCTCCCCTTCTGCCTTCACTCAGCTCACAGACCAGCCCCACCTCTCCCCTGCAGCACCCAAACTCAGGACAGTCAGCACTTACCTCAGGTGAAGGAGAGCTGGGTTGCCTCCCTAGAGCCAGTGAGCTGAGAAAGAAAGGCAGCTGAGAATGATGTGGAAGGTTTTGGAAGGATGTGGGCAAGGCAAAGTTCGGGCAGTTCTGCCGGCTCATGTGGCCCCTTTCGGGTCCCAGAGCTGGGTACACACTGTACAAGTCAGAGTTCTGTGCTTTCACCAAGAGCTGGGGGGAAGGTCTTGGCAAGGCGCACCCACCATTAGTGCTGGCTTGACTGAGCCTCACTGGTTCTGATCATGAAACTCGATACCACTCTCAGGACAGCAGCAAATACAACTGGGCTTGAGGTTAGTGGGGGGACACCAGCCCCTAGGAAATCAGCGGCCAGGCCTGAGACACTGAGGGAGTCCTGGGACCCAGGGAAACACACAGGGCTGGATTCTGGACCTCTGAAACAGAATGGAGCAGTGTCACCTCACCAGCCGTGCCACTAGGCGGCGCTTAGGAACTTAGGAAGGTGAGCTCTGGGCTGAGGGAGGGGCCACTTCCTGGGAGTGGACCCAGTGCAGTCAGTTGTAAGCACAGGGCTCAGGGTTCAGTGCTCTGAGGGTGCCATCTTGAAAGTCTTGATGATTTCATCCTTGAACTGGGATTTGGGAGTGAAGTCTGATGGGGTTTGGGGGCTTGGAGCCTTGCCTCGTGTGTTGTCCTGCTTTTCTCCACCTTCCTGCTTCCTGGGATGGGGTCTTGGCTGCCTACCTCCCCCCTTTCCTAGAGATTACAGCCCCTTGGGTCCAGGTGGAGGCCTGGGGGTGGATGCAGGGAAAGTTGGTGTGTTGGTGTGCAAGCTCCACATGCTGGGTTGTAGGTGAGGTCTCAGGTGCTTGTGGGCACCTCCCCACAAGGATCCCCCATGCCTGAGAGAGTGTGACCTTAAATAGCAAATAAGAAACACCATGGAGGGGCTCCTGGGTGGCTCTGTCAGTTAAGCATCTGACTCCCGCTCAGGTCATGATCTCGCGGTTTGTGAGGTTGAGCCCCACATCAGGCTCTGTGCTGACAGCTCAGAGCCTGGAGCCTGCTTCAGATTCTGGGTCTCCCTCTCTCTCTCTGCCCCTCCCCCTGCCCATACTGTCTCTCTTTCTCTCTCAAAAATAAATAAACATTAAAAAAAAAAGTACATTAAAAAAAAAAAAAGAATCACCATGCCATGGAGAGAGGCAGGGGGCAGGGGTGAGAAGGAAAAACATTTTTTTTCTGCTTTTTGAACAAGGGCTCTACATTTTCATTTTGTCCTGCATCCTACAAATAATGCAGCCAGCCTGGGCTGGGGGACAAGAAGGTATCAGAAGGCAGGGCGGCCCAAAGTTCCAGGCAGGCGACCCCAAGGTTGAGCCCGGCCATACTTCTTAGAGGTGCCTTTCCTGGGGGTTGGGGTGTGGCCCCAGGGTAGGGCGGGGTCCTTGTACCAATGCTGGCAGGTGAGTAGCTATACAGGCTAGAAAAGAGGCCCCAGAGGGGTGCTTCAAGGAAGGTTCTGGAGCATTTCCTAGATTTTAGAGAATACATATTTGCAAACAGTTTGCCTTAATGTTAGCCTGAGCGGCAACCAGAGGTACAACTGAGGAACAGGAGTCTGGGACAGTCTTTAATTTCTGGAGCCCTGATTTTCCAACTTTCCCAGACTGCAGATTCCTCTGGGAATTCGCTAAAAATGCATATGACTGGGGCCCACCTCCTGAGATCCTGAAGCAGTAGGTCTGACATTGAATTTTTAACAAGCAATCCAGAAAATTCTCTTTAGTGGCTGGGCCATGTGGGTGGGGGACCCACACTGAGATGCCTGGGCACGAGGGAGAAGAAACCATCTGGCAGGATCTGCCCTGGCAGGCACCTTATGGGGCCGAGACCAGCCGTCTCTGCAGGGCCCGGCCCAAACAGCCTCACCCTGACCCCTACATCTTGATGGTTGTTTTGCAGCGAAGAGGTGGAACACTTGGGGATTCACAGAGTGACTGTGGGGATATATGGATGGTACCCAAATCACATCTGCTTCCGTGTTTCACAGGAGTATGTGCTCCCGGTTTCTTCTTTTGTTTTAAAGATTTTTAAAAAGTGTTTATTTATTTTTGAGAGAGAGAAATAGAGGTCGAGCGAGGGACGGGCAGAGAGAGAGGGAGACACAGAATCCAGGCTCTGAGCTGCCAGCACAGAGCCCTAAGCGGGGTTCGAACTCATGAACCGCGAGATCATGACCTGAGCCGAAGTTGGACGCTTAACCAACTGAGCCACCCAGGCGCCCCCAGTAACTACCCTTTCAATGAACAACACACACCATCACAGGCACCCCACGACACCCACGATCTTAGGATTTTTCTGGTGGTCAGTTTCATCCTAACAAGGCCACAAATTAGCTGGCTGGCCTGGGCAAACCATTTCAACCCTGGTCTCTGCTATGAGATGATAAGGATTTTTTTTTTTTTTTTCCTTCCCGGCTCACTGGACGTGGGTGAAGACAAGAAACAAAAACCACAGGAAAACACTCTGCACTGTGCACGCTGCTGTGTAAACACGTCCCAGATGAGGAAAGAAAAAAAGTTGGGCCCCACTAAAACAGCGATACTCAATGAATAAAAGTAGTTACATTTTCTAAACTGAACGGGTATCACCGTGATTTAAGACCCCCCATCAGAGAGCTTCCTGGGTGCATGGACGAAGGCAGGGCTGGAGAACAGCTGTGCCCCACGCTGGCTACCTTGGCCCGAAGCATTAATTCCTGCCTGGACCGCCAGGCTGGGCTCCAGGCGGCAAGCAGCAAGGGCCAGACACGTCACGGCCACATTTGGCTGTGGCTTCCTTCCCCTAAAAGTAAAACGGGAAAGGAGAGC
The DNA here is from genome assembly GCF_028749965.1 of Puma concolor. NCBI lineage: Eukaryota > Metazoa > Chordata > Mammalia > Carnivora > Felidae > Puma > Puma concolor. The sequence continues at coordinate 21,672,019 of NC_141671.1, forward strand.
CCGCTGGTTTCTTATTTAGGACACTGACACTGGCAGCCTAGAATCTGAGGGGACTGTTCCGTTGTTGCTAAAGAGCAACCTTCAATTTTAAGTTTAAAATAAACCCAGCCGTCCTTCTCAGTCCGCGGCTGCCTGGGGAGCTGGTGTTGGAAAAGGAGGGGCCCAGGCCGCTTGGGGCGAAGACAGGGAACTGGGAGCTGGCTGGCCATGGCACGATGGAGCGTCCTTCTTCCTTCTAGGCCCCTTCTAGGAGCCTTTGGAATCCATGAGTAGGGCCAAAGTGCAGAAATGCCGCAGGAAATTTTTGGGTGGCTTGTGTGTTTAGGCGTATGTGTTATCGCGTGGCTGAAGCCTGGACTGGTGGAGTTGCTGTCAGAAGGGTCCGGAATCCACAAACACTCACACTTTAGTGCACACCCAGTCCCCTGGGGCTCTTGCTACCTTGCAAGTGCTGACTCCCAGGATTTGGGGCCTGAGGGGGGCTCACTGTAGCAAGGTAGCAAGGCCAAGACCTCATCCTGGGGTCAAGGTCCTCACCCTGCCCCCACCAGGCCCTCCTGTAGACAGACCCCAGGCTTCGCTGCAAAGGCGGAGGCCATGAGGCAGCTCTTCCTAAGATGCTGCCTGGTGTGAAGCAGGAGTTCAAGGTGCCTCCCTCCCAGCAACCCCAGCGTGTGGCATCTGCTGCTCACCAAGGCCCAACGGAGTCCTGGGCCACTGTGACCATGAGGCCTGTGGTGGGGAGTGGCCAGGTGACTGCAGAGCCAGAGGAGACCCACCTCTCTCTGGGCCCCTCCTCCGTTGCAGGGAGCAGTTTGACCAGTTGGGTGAGGTCTGGACCCGTGTTTCCCCAGCTCTGGGCAGCAGAGCAGAGTGACCCTAGGGACAAGTGGCAGGCCCCCAGGACTGTCTCTTGGGCCCTTCATCTTCCTTCAGTCAAACTGGAGAAGGCTAGGTGGGCCGAGACAGAGAGAGAGACAGAGAGAGAGAGAGAGAGAGAGAGAGAGAGAGAGGGACATGCACTCAGGGGCTGTGGGCTGACTTGGGACCTGGGGGAAAGAGTGTGCAGAGTTGCTCAGGGATCAGGCCTTCCCTCTGGAGAGCTCCTTTCCTGCTAGTCTGGCTCCCCTCCCTTCATAGGAGTCAGCAGGGGCTCAGGCAAGGCCTAGACCTCTGGGGCCTTGCAGCTTGGTCATCCCCCACAATCCCCTTAGCAGGCTGTTCCCCCCAACATCTAGGGAAGGAAGGTGTCCTGTGCAAGTTCTGCCCACTCGCCTCCCCTGGAGCCAATGCAGCATTTGTATGAGGAGCAGTGGTGAGGGGAGCCTTTCCCTCTATGCTTGGTAGCAGGTGTTTTGTTCCAAGCACCTGACATGTAGCAAATCTTCTAGTCTGCACGGCAGTCCCACAACGAAGTAACTATTCTTTTTAAATGTTTATTTTGAGGGAGAGAGAAAGAGAGAGCAAGGGAGGGGCAGAGAGAGACAGAGAGAGAGAATCCCAAGCAGGCTCCACACTGTCAGTGCAGAGCCTGACGTGGGGCTCAAACTCAGCAATGGTGAGATCATGATCTGGGCTGAAACCAAGAGTCTGGAAGCTTAACTGACTGGGCCACCCAGGCACCCCCAGGTAACTATTCTTATCCCATTCTTATGGATGGGGAAACTGAGGCAGAAGGTCATTTACTAGGCATAAGAGACAGAGCTGGGATTTGCACACCAGCCAGCTTGCCAGAGACCTGGCTTGTGGCCATTTCTCTGCCCTGCCTCTCTGACACAGGGGCAGAGAACTAGCTGTGTCTTCAGGTAGGAGGACATAACTTTTGGGACCCCTCCCCCTGGGGCTGGCTCACCTCCACCTGCCCCCTGGGTTAATTCCATGCAGGGAGGCATGTCCCTCATCCAAGCTCCCACTTATCAGTCCGTACATGTGTGTTGATGAAATTCTTTTTTTGTTTGTTTCTTTATTGTGAGAGAGCGTGCACAGGCAGGGGGAGGGGCAGAGAGAGGGAAAGAGAGAATCCCAAACAGGCTCTGCACGCTGAGGCTGGAGGCTGACATGGGGCTGGAACCCACAAACTGTGAGATCATGAGCTGAGCAGAAATCAAGAATCAGACACTTAACCGACCAAGCCCCCCAGGCGCCCTGATGAAATTTTCTTTCAAACATGTGATGTTCTTTCCCCTTCTATGAGGTCGCTAACAGAGTCAAATTCCCGGAGACAGAAAATAGAAGGGTGGGTGCCAGGGGCTGGGGGAGACGTGGCACAGATGGTCGCCTGGTGGGCCAGGACCACCGACCTTGGAGTCGAGTGAGTCAAGGTCAAGTACAGACCCACGGTTTGCCAGCTGTGGCTCCTCCACTAGGGGCCAAATCAGATAACATGTGACAGAGTGACCAGCACGGACAGGTGAGTGATGAGTTCATGTGCGTCTGTTACCATGTACTCATTCTCTCCCTGGAAAACAGCGATCAGAACGTGAGGGTTCTGGCGTGGCCATTTGGATTAGTGTCCACTCAGCTCATCAAAGCCAGTTTTGCTCAGGCAGAGCCATGGGGCTGCAGTCAGAACTTAAAATCCTAAGGCTCCTCCTCCCCATCTGGGAAATGTCCCATCCCAAAGTGTCAGGGGCCCCAGCCTTTTGGTACTGGGTCCTGTGCTCCTGCCCTGCAGAGGAGAGTCTGGCCAGGCACTGACAGCGGACCTGGGTCAGGGTGAGCAGCAGGTGTCAGGGTGGGAGGGGGCACGCCCAGAGATCATGCTGGCGAGGAGGGTGCTGTTTCTCTGGGACCCACCACAGAAGGACTTGTGTGTTGGAAGGACAGGGTTGGAAGCAGCCACTTCCTAGAAATGGGGCACTTATGTGGGGTGTAAAGGATCAAGGATTTTTTTTTTTTCCATTGGCCACCTATCCTCTACCAAGGTTAATATTTCAGGATTGAAGCCTCCTCTTTTTTTATTTTTTAATTTTTTTTATCTAGTTCCAGTATAGTTAGCATAGAGTATAAGATTCTGGTGTACAATTTAGTGATTCAACACTTCCATACATCACCCAGAGCTCATCACAATAAGTACCCTCCTCAATCCCCATCACCTGTCTCCCCCATTCCCCACCCACCTCCCCTCTGGTAACCATCAGCTTGTTCTCCAGAGTCAAGAGTCTGTTTCTTGGTTTGCCTCTCTCTCTTCTTCTTCTTCTTCTTTTTAATTTTTAATGTTTATTTTTGAGAGAGAGAGAGAGAGGGCATAAGCAGGGAAGGGGGCAGAGAGAGAGGAGACAGAGAATCCGAAGCAGGCTCCAGGCTCCGAGCTGTCAGCACAGAGACCGATGCGGGGCTCAAACTCACAACCTGTGAGATAATGACCTGAGCTGAAGTCAGATGCTCAACCAACTGAGCCACCCAGGCGCTTCTGGGCGGTTTTTGTTGGACTGCTTTTGCTTTGCATTATACTCTCTAGCTCCATCCACGTCATTGCAAATGTCAAGATTTCATTCTTTTTTTAATAGCCAAATAATATTCCATTGTATATATGTATATTACCACATCTTCTCTATCCATTATCTATCAATGGACACCAGTGAAACCCTCTCTTTTAAAAGTGAATTCTGGGGCACCTGGGTGGCTCAGTTGGTTAAGCGCCCGGCTCTTGATTACAGTTCAGGTCATGATCTCACAGTTCGTGAGTTGGAGCCCCGAGCTGGAGCCCCAAATTGGGCTCTGCGTTGACAGTGTGGAGGGTACTTGGCATTCTCTCCCTCTCTCTCTCTCTGCCTCTCCCCCACTCACGCTCTTTCTCTCTTGCAAAATACATAAAAACAATAAAAAAGCTTAAAGAAATAAAGTAAAAGTGAATTCTGAAGATCTGGATGTCACAGCTAAGCCTGTATGCTCTGGCTGGTGTCTCAAAGCTTTGACTTCTCTGTAGCTAATGGATCTGACGGCTCATCCAGTCCTGTCGGCTCCCCTTGAAAATATACCGTGAACCCAACCTCTTCTCAGTGTCTCACCTCATCACTCCGTTCCAAGCTGCTGCCTGTTCTGGCCTGTGTCACTGTGACTACCTTTTGACGGCCTCCCTGTACCCACCCGCCCCATCATCCCACGGTCCACAGGCAGCCAGCAAGCCCCTCTGCCCTTTGTCGCCTGTTGCCCCTGCCCCCCTCTCATCCTACTCCAGTCTCGAGGCTTCTGCAGACCTGGCAGGCTCCCCCAAGGCCTTTCTTTCCAGGGCCCAGCCCCAGACATCTGCGTGGGTGACTTTCTTGCTGCTTGCTGTCCTGAGACATCTCCAGTCATCCTGTCCAGCCCTTCTGGCCCCCAGGCCCCCATTGCCTCCTTTCCCCTCTGGACCTGCATTCCTCTGCATCTTCCTCCCTAGAGTTTATTGTCTGCCACTGTTAAAGCCCAAGTTCCACAAGGAAAGGAATCTGTTTTGTTCCTGCCTTATTCTCCATGCTTAGTGCTGTGCCTGTCTTTTCTGTCATGCTCCCCAGGGGCGGCTCACTTGCTCTTCACACTGACCAGTGCGGTCCAAATCCCCAGTCAGGGAAATGACTCCATCCACCCTGGGGGGATGGGGTAGGGGGCTGTAAATGCGTCGATGGCCAGCAGCACCCACCCCCCACAACTGGAGAGGCTTGTCCAGTCATTACATTAGAATCATTCCCAAATTATTTGATTATCTTATTTTAATACAAGTTCAAGACCCCTTGCTGGCATTGCAGCCAGTCTCCTGGGGGCTGGTGAGAGAGGGGTGTATGTGTGGGGTCTCCCAACAGAGGGCCCTGGAAGTCTTACAGACCAGAGAGAGCACTGCACCTCTTGTCTCGCTGTGACCCGGCACTTAGCCCTGTACCACGGTGAATGCATTATAAGCACTGTCTACAGACAGCTTGCCCTGAACCCAGCTTCCCCGAGTTACTTTTTGAGTCCTGGCTTAGAAGATTCAGGACTTTACAACGACAGACCTCCCCGCCCCCGGTCCCCCTACTTGGGTTCCCCTGCACCCTTATAATGGGCAGGAGGAAAAGGCAAAGCGGACATCACAGGAGGTGCTGCCCAGAAAACACAATTCCCCTTTCGCTGTTGCTAAACCAGTACAGACGCGTCACCTCCCAGGCCGAGGGTGAAATCACTGCAAAGGCCCCTGCACGTCCTGACTTCCCACTCTCCCACCCACCCTCCCACCTGAGACAGCCCTGCACCTGCAGCCACGTACAGGTGGCTCTTCTTTTCACGTCTCTTCTTTTCAGAGAAGCCACCTGGGGGACAGAGCTGTCTTTCCTGGGTGCCCCACGCCGAAGGGGAGAAGGCACGCAGTTCCCCTGATGGCCCTGGACACCAGTGGCCTGTCCTGCACAGGCTGCGGTTTGGGGGCTGGATAAGGTGGTGGGGTGACAGCAAATCACAGGAGGGCCGTGTGACCGGCAATCTGCCATTTTTAAAATATAACATTTATTGCTCAGATGGTTTGATACAGAACAGCTTTTCTTCTCATTTTGAATTTGGAAGTATTATACAACTGAATACAAAGAGGGACACAAAGTACCAAAACCAAACTCGTGATTCTGTTCATGTGGCATAAACCGGTTTTGTACATAACATGTAGCAGCAGTTTTTAAGTTCCCTTTAGAAAAATATGAATTCTACATATTTATTATTGTTTCCTGTTTAATGCATGGGCTGAAATCACTGGGATCAACTTCCTTCTTGAAGAAAGAGAGGCTAGAAACGAGGGGGGGTTGAAGGTATGATGCATCTTTCTGAAACTGGCATCTGACTGTCACGTAGCTTCCCCCGGGACTGTTTGACAAACAGCCCCGGGTTTTATATTTTGTTTTCACAGCCAGGAGTTTCATGTAGTGATTGAATCTCAGCATTGTGTCCATAAATCAAAGAGAAAAAACAAGAGAAAAAACTTGCACCTCAAAAAACTTTTCAGAAGATCCATATATATATATATGGATATATATATATATATATATACTTTTTTTTTTTTTTTTTTTTTTTTTGTAAAAGCCCTGAGAGAAGGAGAAAGAGAATCAAACAAAATGTATAGGAACAAATTAGCTGGACATGCAAACTAAACTATGATTCACCCAGAGTTTAAACAAATCACAAATTTCACAGTTTAATATTGGGGGGGGGAGGGGCAGAACAACAAACAAATAATACATTTCTCAACCTCACTAATAAAATGTGGCAAGACCTTATTGACTACGAGGGTACAGATGGAGGCTAAATAAAGCTTTAAATCAATAGTGATTATTGCGAGCTGTGGCCCAGCAGTTCTGCCGGGCCGTTTCCTGCTACATCTCACCGCGGCGTAAAGGGTTAACTCATGGCTTCTCTCCACATGGTTGTGAGTTTTAGTGTGGAGAGTTGCAAAGAAAAACAAAACACAAGATACCCCAAATAATAACAACAAAAATAACAATAACAATCGTCATTAAAAAAAAAAAAATGGAAGGGATGCACGAACTGGTTTCAACTAAGCAAACCACACTTAGTATAAAAGTGATACAGGGGATCATTGGTTCTGATTTGTATCCATCTAAATAAAACCTCGTTCTGGGTTCATACATCCCCAACACAGTTACAAATCATATATACCTCAACCTTTTTCCTTTCACATGCAAAGACATCACTTTTCATTATCTCAAGAATATAGATCTTCCTTTGAAGTATGGGAGGTTGGATTTTGGCCACGAGAAATCGCTAAGGAAGCGGAGAGAAAAGGGTCTGTGTGTCTCTGTGTGCATGAGTGTAAGTAAAGTGTGTGTATGTGGGGGGGGGGGGCGGTGCTCAGGGCTAGGAGGGTCAAGGGTCCTGGGAGGGGTGGGGATGGGGGTCCTGCAGGGGGAAGGTGAGAGGGGCTGAGTGGTGGAGCAGCACAGGAGGCCCCTGGCAGCACAAGGCTCGGGCACCCTGGAGGTCTTGGCTGGAGGACCGGATGCTGAACACAAGCTCAGCTACAGTAGGATAGATTTCTTTTCACTGCTGGCGGCTACAGTGAGGGAATTCGATTACCTGTATGGGATGCTCATGGAAAAAAAAAAAAAAAAAAAAAAAATCCTGCCTTTTTGCACCCAGGGGTTCAGGCTATTTCAGGAGCTAGAAACAGCACATTTATCGTCAAGCACCAACCCCAAATCACAGGAAGGTAAATACAAATCTATTTTTCATCTTCAATCTTGCATGTGCAGTTTTATTACCAGTAGTAGTACTTCCTCGCTTTGAAAAATGACAGTAGCACAGGCGGGTAAGGCTTGGGCTGGGTTTGGCAGGAGGACCAGTAAGGGACAGGTCTCCTTGCTGCCTGGCTTTCTCAGAAGCCCTGGGCGCGTGCCTCCTGCTCTCCCCTCTCTGAGCTGCTCTTCGGCCGTGTGGGAGGACCGTTCACGGCCCCTGCTGGATTCTGCAGTCACGGAAAAAAGGCTTGTCTAAGTACAGTGGAAGAGCTACCACCCAGGTGTGGGGGAGGCGGGGGGCAGATGCCCACATGGGGACCCAGCAGCAGCCCAGGTCTCCCCGGACAAATATTGCCCATTTGTTTCTGCTGACTGCAGAGACCAGCAAACTGATGAACTAATAATAATAATAATAATAATATTAATAATACATATACCAAAAGGGGGAGGGAAATCAGATATATGACATCTGTGCATGTTTTCTATAGGGTAAGTTGCCAGCATAACTCTTCTCTGCAAGTTAAGAATGGATGTCTTGACATTTGAACAGTAATACCACGGCTAACGCTGAAAACACGTACAAGGTTGAAGCTAGAATCTTTCCTGGTTTGGCGTGCACCAAATTGGAAACCTTCATCGACCACATCCTGCAACACCGAGGACCCAATCACAGCTCCACCATGTAGCAAACAGAACAAGAGAAAAGGTCTATTTGAGAAAAGAATATCTTATCCATATTTCCTCTGGTAATTTACATGAAATTCACATCATTTTCTTCCAGTTATTGGCTATGGGTATCCAAGGGCGTATTTTTTTTTCTTCTGTTTCCAGCTCACAGAACATTCGTTACTATCACAGATTCGCAAGAACAAGCTCACACACACCAAATACAGAAGGTAACATTAATGCTTAAATGAAAAGGTCCTCTCCAAATAATTCATTAAAATATTTGCTTTGTTTTTCAGAAAGTCATTTTGGGAAAACACAACACCCAGGCTGACACCGAAGGACTGGTGAGTAGTTAAGGCACTCGAACTGTCCATGCTGCATCTCTCGCACGGGGATGTAAGGCTATGGCACCGGACAAGATGGCCCGCTCCTGCTCATGTCACTCTCCCTCTCACTCCCCGAAAGCTGAAGGGCACTGAGAAAACCTCATGAAACATAGATTCAGGACACTTTGCTCTGCTGGCTTTGTCTGTGTGCTGGTGGGGGGACAAGACAAGCTGTCATTCCATTCCCAGGAGTGGTGAGGCACCGTCTGCAGCCAGGAGGGGATGGGTGGGCCTCTTGCCCTGCAGCTCTGGCAGGTCTTGCACGAGGGCCGCTGGGCTCTCGGGGTCTGGGTCACCCTGAGACACCTGCTCCTTGGGGCTGCCCGCTGGAGCGGCCTTGGGGGCATTCCTGCCAGCTTCAGCCTGGCTGGTACCTGCCGTCCGGCCCCCTGCCCGCTCCTCCCTGCGGCTGGGATCCTTGGTCGAGTTGGCCAGGCTCTCCTTCCGGCTCCGGGTGACGGCCACGTGGTTGCTGGTCGGTGGAGCCGAGTCGGCCTCGTTTTCGGAGACAGGGTTGTTGCCGCTGTGGGTGGACTCACTCTCACTGTCCTCCTCGCCTCGCTCATCCTTGTCGCTGTCCTTCCCAAGCTGCTTGGCGTGCCTGGCTTTCTGGTGGACCCGCTGATGGCGAACCAGGCTGTGCTTCAGGGTGAAGGTCCGCTCGCACGTCTGACATTTGTATGGCCTTTCTCCTGGAGCAACAGGAGAAAAGAAGTCACGTCAATGGTAAGGCCACCAGTATCACCTCTCCGCCCTACACAAAAGCAGTAGCCGTGTGAGCAGGCAAAGGGGCAGCAGGTAGCAAGGGTCAGCACCCCATACTCAGGGAAACCCTCTTATTTGTCTGAATTGGCAAAATAAGGTCCTAGACATGCATGGGGCTGGCCTCAGCTTCTCTCTCCCTTTCATCCCTCAACCTAGGTTTTCCCCATAGGATGCAGGAACCAGAGTCTCAGGGTGGAAGCCTTGTGGACATCCAGACTACCCTGAGGAAAAAAAAAAAAAAAAAGAAAAACCTAGGGAAGGACAGCAGCAAGGTCCCTCCCATGGGGACAGGCACCACTTCCAAGGGTTGTGCAAGACAGGCATCTCCTAAGTCAAAGGTGCCAGATACTCTGTGTTCTGATACGGAGCAGCTGGGGCTTTCCCTCTTGCTCACAAATACTGAGCTGTGAGCACCTGAGAAAATTACCTGCCAGGAGCTCAAGAACCCCTCTCTCCCAGGAGCCAAGCATGGGAGCCCTCCGATCCCCAGAGCCCAGGCCCTGTGGACTGCAAGGCAGAGGAGTGTGCAGGGAGTATGTGTGCACCGTGGATGCAGCAGCAGGGACGGGAGGACAACCAAGACCAAGATGTGGGGCCTGGGTTTCTTCTGTGGAGGGGGTAGGTGGGATGTGTTTGCATCTTTTGGCTTTATAAGTACGTTCAGGTGTCTTCCCTTCTACCAGAACAATGGCCCCTGCTTTGGGGTTCCTACCTAGGGAGTTCCAGAAGGAGCAAGGACACGTGTGGAGCAAGGACACCCGGACATGCCTATGAAGCTCCTGTTCAATGACATCAGCTTGGCTGTCGTAGAGCCAAGTAACGAAAAACCCCTCGCTTTGTGCTTCAGCAGCCAATTTTCCACCTGAGGGCTGATGAGGAAGCCCAGGTGCCTCCCACAGAGCACCTGTCCACAGGCCACACCCCCGGTCCTTCCCAGGCTCACCACAGGTCCCCAACGCCAGCACCCACATTCTTCTAGATGATTCTGTGAGACAGGGCAGCCTTCGTCCCCTTTCTACAGATAGAAAGGCTGAGGCTCAGACGGCTGATCAAAATGCTCTCAAAAATATCACTGCTGAGGGCCCACCCTGCCGCCTCCCTGCCAGGACCCTGTATGTTCCAACTGCTAAGAGAACAGTCTGTTAAATTCCTAGTTTATAGTGCCTGTCGCGCCCAGGGGGCACACTCAGGAAACGGTCTCTGGCCATTCGGGGCAGGCGCCTCCTCCAGACCCTGACTGGCCTCCTCGCTGGAGCATGCTCCCTGCACAGGCGCGGGAAGCATCGCCTGGGCATGCCCCGCCCTTACCTGTGTGCGACCGCATGTGCCGAGTCAGGTCCTGCAGGGACCAGAACCTCTTGTTGCACACGCTGCACACCTTCTTCCTCTTGTCCGCCTTGCTAGCCACGCTTCTCGGGGAGTCGGTCTTTGGCTTCTTGTCATCGTCACTCTTCTCCGAGGGCTTCTTCTCGGCCACGCCCTCCCCGTCGGAGGCGCCCTCGGCCTCCTCGCCCTGCTTCTCCGTGGCTGGAGACACCTCTTCCGGCAGGGGCTCCTCCGAGGAGGGGTTGGTGGGCTTCTCCTCCGGCTCAGGAGCGGGCGGCACGGCGGGGACGGGCAGAGGGCCCTCGGCCCCTCCGCTCGCGCCCGAACCCTCCTCTCTGGGCTCCTCGCGGCCGTGGGCCTTCCGGTGGCGGCTCAGGGTCCCCAGGAACTTGAAGCTCTTGCCGCAGACATCGCAGGCGTGCTTCTGGTCCTGCTGGGCGGGGCCCCCGCTGCTTGCGGCGCCCCCTTCGCCCTCCGCCAGCTTGAAGCCCATCAGCCTGCTGGCAAGGTTGAGGTCCAGGCTCTTGTTGCTGACGGTATCTTCCTCCGGGCCGTCCGCGTCCTCGTCCCTCTCCTCCATGCTGTGCTGGTCCTCACGCTCCTGGCTCTCCCCGGCTCCCTGCTCCTCCCCGTCCCCGGCTGGTCCCCGCTGCCCCTCCTCTGCAGGGAGCTCCTCCTGGACCTGGATGGGCGCAGGGGCTCCCTCTGCTGCGGGCTGCTCTTTCTCCCGGGAGGTGAGGTCCAGCACTTCGCCCCCCACCGCTGGGGTCTCTGCGTCCGACTGGCTATCTGTGGGAGTGAGCACAGGGGCACAGGCTGAGGCCCAACGCCACCCAACACGCTCCTTCCAAGGGTCCCATTGTGACTCTCGGCTGGACCCACCACCCCCAGGCCCGTATACCAAGCCCAGCGAGGATACCTCTACCCCCACTCCTTGTTACCACTCATATCCCCAAAGGCCGCGGCGAACCTGGGGTTAATTGACGAAACACACGGGTTGGGGTCACAGGGCAGGCTGCCCTCGGAGCTCCGGCCCTCCCTTTCCACTGCCCCCTAGCGGTGCCAGGCACCCTTCACGGCCACACACAGGGATGCTCAGGCCCCCAGAAGGTGTGAGCAACTCAGGGCAGCACAGACAGAAGGATCGGCGAGAGAGGAGAGTTGGTGCATTCCAGAGACTCGCAGCACTAGGGAGGTTGAGGAAGCGGAGCTGTAAGTTATTTTTCCAGTGCAAAGAGATTATACAAACATGCAACATATATAGGACCACTGCCCGAACATAGTACCTGCTGAGCGACTCACAGAAAATGGCCCAAAGCATGTATTCTGTGCCATGGCACACGCGCTCCCGTTCGAAGGCTAACTCCCGGGTAGAGTTCCAAGGCAGGAGATGCATGCACACCTGGAGGCCTCCCTGGCTGCTGTGAGGACCCCACGCAGTGAGTGGAAACACTTCCTATCTCTTCATTTGTTCCCGCCTATCCACCCTCCATAGGAAAGCGAGACGTGGCAAGTCTACTGGTTTCTAATGACCTTCATAAGGGATGGCACTGGGGCAGCACCAATGACACAGAACAGACCACAGTATTTCTCACAAGCACCATCTTCTCTTCATTCAGGTTGAATACGGACTTAATGACTGCTTTATGTGCTATGACCTCGAGGCTGTCTGCTGAGACCTACTATTTAATTCTAGATCCAATTTCTTAGGGCAGGGATTCGGAAATTCCTCAATTAGGGTGACAGAGCCCTTGTTTCCTGGCTCCTAGGTCAGATGCACCTGCCTCATGATGCCGATCTCGGATCACAGTGCCTGAGCCAGCAGATTCAGGCACCTAACCTGGACCCTCACTTGAGGTGACCAGACATATCACCATGTCCACCCATGTCCATCACTGAGTCACCCACTCGATTTGCCATCAAGGCAGTCCTGGGGGCTGGGGGTGAAGGAGCTAGTCCTACCCTTGCTGTGGTCACTCCTGCCTGGGGCTTTTGGCTTATGTACAACCATCTACACGGCACTCCCACTTACGTAATTTCATTGGTTTTGTTCTGACTGCACCTTTTGGCAGCCACTGTTTATCTCAAGAGGCTTCAGAAGGAAACACATATGTGTGGTGTGGATATAAGATTTCTGTCAATAAGTGATTTTTATAAATTATCCAAAAGTTAAAAAAAATTATCCAAAAATTTAAAGAAGACTCCTGAGATATACACACCAATGTCTTAGGTCTTATTCTTAACTAAAACTGTATGCCCATTTTTGGGAATCATTTCAATGGGGAGCAGCTATTAAATGGATTTTGGTATAAGCTCTACCAAAAAAAAAAAAAAAAAAAAAGCATAGAATGCTCAGTTTCTTAAAAAAAAGCTTAATCTCTGGTTACTTCCTATTTGTCCCAGTATGTTCTAGGCAGTTTTGCTTATTATTTTTTTTCACCAAAGAACATGGGTTATTTTCAAGTTTCACTGCAGATCATATTTAAGATGATCTTGAAAAAAAAAATCATGACGACTTCTGAAACGAAACCCAAGTAAATATGCTAATATCAGATTGTTCTCATCGCCCCCCACTCCTTCCTTCCTTAGCTCATCCTGTATCTAGTGAACAAAAGGGGGCTTGACTGTGCTCTACCAAACTTCCACTAGGGGGAGTGTTTTAACAGGGCAGTCCGGTACCCTTGAAGTTCTAGCAACTCCAACTGATTTTTATTAGTGATTCCTGGCAACAGTAGACTTAGCTTCTTCTCATTTCATGGATATCCAGCTTCTAATGCCTGCCAGGTCCTATTTTGATCCCCACCTTCTTCAACTGCCTACACTTTCAAATGCAGCTAGTACAACCAGTGGCTTTTATAAGCAGTGTCACTCTGTTCTCTTGTCTCTCCCAGTCCCTCATTCATGATGCTAAATCTAAGAAAATTGCTAGCAGAAGCAGGAATCCTGCGTGCACCAGTAGATAACAAACCCACAGCTCCTGCTACAGGGAAAGTGGAGACTTTCATGTCAGTGCCACAATGAAATATCTATTGCTTCCTAGAAATTCTATGCTACTCAGCTGATGTGACCAGCTACCAGCCTAAATACCCAATCTGACTGGGCAGGGGCACAGCTGTTGAGGAAGCTGCTGTCTGTATTTCACCTGCCCAGAAGCACTTCCTGTGGTGCAGTGTGCGCTGGCACGTGGACTCCTGGACTGCTTAGGGCGGCCACTGTTAAGAACAGTGTAAAACCTTCCATGTTTCTACACTGATTTACAAAGTGACATGCATGTGCCCACAAGTATGAAGGCTCCCACAGGCATCACCCAAAAAAGAACCACGAATATCCCCCAAAGGCAAAGTGGGCTAGGGAACCTCTCTGCCACGAGAAAGTGAGTAAAGAGCTTCGGTTTAATGATCGATGTGCCCCTGAAGCCAGAACTGCCCCTTGGTAGCATTGTTAACATTCCTTTTGGTGGGGGGGGAATCTAGGGTATATGTTCCTGAAAGAACTTATGTGATTGAAAATGTCAGACTTACGTTATAAAACAAATTTAGGGACTTTAACCTAGGCATATAAACCTAGAAAACCTCTCAAGAACTTCCTTGGTCATTTCCTGCCTTTTTTTTGGTTTTGTTATGTTTTTTGTTTTTTTTAATGGTCTTTCTCCAAAGCCTCACTTTTAACTTCACGGGAGGGAGCCCCAAAAGCACCCCATACCCCCACCGTGCTCACCTGGGTTTGAAACTTTCCTTGAAATCACTCAACTCCACCTCCCTGACCCCTCTGTCCTTGCCTCTTTCTTACTATGTATGGATTGTGACCACAATTAAACCAAACATTTATTTTCTCTGGTTTCACATTACAGCTTTCAGTGAATTTTCTTTTTCCAGAGGCTTTGTCCCTTAAAGAAACCCTACACAACTTCCAGGATGGGCTGGAGGCGGGGCTCTGATGGGATGTGGAAAAACAGAACTCACAACTGCAAATTTAAAAACTACACCCACAACGTAAAATCTGGCACTGAACCAAAGCTAAGACGTGTATTTGAATTAGCTTTGTGTCTGCAGGCTCCTATAGCTGTCCAGAGGTCAGGAGATCTGGGTTCTGTGTTCCTCCAGAGGATCAAGAAGCTGAATGCAAAATGTGCATCTGGCAACTTCGAGAAACCGAGGGCTCCCCTTGACCTCCTCAATGATCCACTCCTGCCCCTCTTCTGGAACAACTGTGGGTGGAATCACATGGCTGCTTTCCTAAACCAGGCTTTGAGAAAATGTTCAGGGGCTACCAGGTGACACAGTGGCCGGCTGTTAAACATTAAGAGTGATCACCCGCAGCAAATTCCGCAAGCATCGCTGTGGGTTTCCTGGGGGCTGAACAGCGGAAATCTGGCTCATAGGGATCCAAGTTATGGCAAGGTTCCATGGGTGTCTGTATCTTTCTTTACCCCAATATCCTGGCAAGTGATGTAGAAATGGAAGCTGGAGGGAGGAGCCAGCAAGCTGGCTTATATTTTTATACCCTTAGAGGGTTTGATCTTAACCAAAGGGCCTGGCACTTCAGGGCTTGGAGGAGGTACAGGGAAAAAAGCAGAAGTTCCACATCGATTCCTCTTCCTGGAAATGCTACCCATTCAGATGTGCCCCTCTCCCCCCTGTAACTTAGGGACAGGTGGGCTGGGGAAAGGGGGACTTCCAGACAACAGAGCTCCCATCCCCACCCAAATCTGAGGGAGACAAACACAGGGCACAATTATACCCCCTGGAAAAATGCATCTTGGGGAGACCCTCTTTGGCTTTGAGCAGTGGGGAAATGTCAAGCTTTCTGGATTTGCAGGATCAAATCCATGCTGGTTACTAACCAATGGCCAACTAGCCATGTAGGTAAGTAACCTGCAGTAGCCAATTTTCTGATCTGTTTGTTTTGGGGGGTGAGAGGCACAGGACCCCAGCACTTGGAGATGATGGAATGTAGTGAATAGAGGACAGGAGTAAATACAGAAGCTGTAAGGGAAAAAAAACAAAAAGGTGGCAGGAGACGCACTGAGCAGCCGTTAATTGCTCTGTAGGGGCTGGAGGAAGGAAGCACATATCAGCACATGAGAATAATACCCGGATTCAGGTCAAGCAGAGATGTGATTAAAGAAAGGACATGCAGAGTGCTTTTTCAAACAAGACAAAAGTTTTTTTTTTTTTTTTTACTGGGAAGAGAGTTATTGAAGAGAAAAACACCCCCACCCCACGCACCCCTCCCCGTTGAGGGCTGGGCATCACTACTTCCTGAAACACCCTGACATCTGAGTGAGCCCATCTCTGCTCTGGAGGATGCGGCGGAGGCTGGGGTTTGAGAAAACACCACCCCGCGCCAGTAAGGTTTCATATCCCTTTTAGACGGGATACTACCAAGAGCTAGAACTGTACCCCCAACCTCACACCCCACTTCCAGAGGGACCTGACAGCAGGAACAGACGTGTCCGCTGGTGGAGGAGGGCGGAGGGTGAGGGGACAGATCTTCCCTAGTGGCTCAGAAAAGCGATCTGGGGGCATGGTCAGTGTTTCCCCAGTCCCCATCCTGCTGCATTTCCCAGTCCTCGGCAGGGCCCACGTCTACGGCAACTGCCGAGTCCTACAGAGAAATGAGGAAGGCAGCCTGCCACACACGTGCGAGGCTGGCCAGCGGGGCTCTCCGAGCTGCCCTCCTCTGTCCCTCTCCTCCGCTCCGTCACCCGGAAGCACTACCTGTGCTATCATGGGGTCCAACATCACTCTCTTTTGACTGGGGGATAAGCCCGTTTCTTCTCAGGGAACAGTTGGTAACTCCGTGTTTGCGCAATTGGTGGCGTTCACAGTTAGATTTGGTAGAAAAGAAGGCATCGCATTTTTGACAAGGGAAGGGTTTCTGACCTGAAGCAGGAAAAAAAATATATATTTATCTGGCTTTCTACTGTAATGAAAAAGAAAAGTTGCTTTCCATTCATTCTTCTGGGGTAACTGGCATTTGTCCCCCCGCCCCCCACCCTCCACCCCTTCCTTTAAACACACACACACACACACACACACACACACACACACACACACACACACACACTTAAAAAAATACTGATACCACATCAACAACTCAAATGGGATCTTCCCTTGAGTGAAATGGAATGAAGGTTTTGTCTTCAAAATACTAGAAGTTAACAACGAAACCAAGATGTTTAAAGTAAAACAGCAGCATTACAATCGAAAATCTTAAGAAACACAACAACCAGAAAGAGTGAGTGAGTGAAGGGATTTTAGAGCAGAGCCAGGAAACACCTAGAGTCTGTCACAAGGAGAAGCCACCTCTTGGTAAGGGCTGATATGGCAAATACTACAGACGCTGGCGGGTCAAACTGGAACCTTGGGCCCCTGGACGTGTCTTTGGGAGCCGCTCCTGGCTTCCTGGTCTAGCTGGGTGTGGCCTGCCCACAGTAGACTGGAGGCAGGGAAAGGGGCTGAGACAGTCCTACAGTGACCTCTGCCCAAGCTCACTGTGGTCCTAGCGGGCAAGGCAGAGGAGGTCCGTTCCTTGCATTAAAGGGTCTTTGTTCCCCCTGCTGGAGTACACAGTGACCAACAAATAACTGAGTCTGTGTTAGGAGATCAGCTGCTCCAGGCCTGCCTGGCTGCCTGTGAAGAGAAGTGGCTGAGTGGGCCCTCTGCACCCCCACTCCACACTGGGGTAACTCCTGAGACAAAAGTAACCTGATATGCTTTGCTGGTCTTATCCTTCCACTTCAATTCCTTTTGTACTGTAAACACAATACTTCAACATGTGGACCAGGCTCTTCTGCAACGTGTCCTGGGTGCGTGTGGATGGATGTGTGGAGAAAGCAAGGGTAAGGAGGATGGCGAGCAGGAAGGGGACAAGGGAAGGGATTAGGTGAGCTTCAGGAGAGAGAAGGCAGTGGTAAATCATTTACTCTATCGCTGGCTTCTTCTGCTTTCCCCCACAATTGCTAAGGTCCTGGTGTCTGATTCTACAAGAGAACAGGTTTTGTGTACTAACAAACACCACTTCAGAGCTGCAGCCTGGCATGTTTGCCTTGTAACCTTGGGACTGCCACAATCAAATGCACATGTCAAAAACTGGCAGCAAAGTTAACCAGCACAACCCCCTCAAAACACCAATCATAGAGGCCCTTCAACCTCCCGGTTACTATCAACGGATGCCCAAACCAGTGCAGGTGACAGGCCTGGGCACTCACTGTGAGCGGAACGCATGGGCCTGGCGCCTGGGATTATTTAGCACAAGGGGATGGGGGAATTAGCACTGCGCACCACACAACTCCAGGGGGAGCTGTTCACACAGAGCATGCTGGTGTGCAACCCCACACAGCCAGAATCGCTGCCCTGCCAAGTTCTAGCACCAGCAGCAATCCAAGAAAGGGGACGTCCCTTCCCTCCTGAGCTGCAAAATTCAGCTTCAGAATCACTAGTGCAGCTTTTTAAGAATGCAGATGCCTGGAACAATCAAAGACCACGGAAGGAGAAACGCACAGATCTGACATGTGTGCTTTTAAGGAACTCACATGGGACCTATAGGATAAAAAAGTGGAGAACCCACTGACCCCTTGAAAGCTTCCCTCCACATAGCCCAGTGGGTGTTTCTGCTAAGTCGTAAAAATGACAAAAATGAAAAACAAAAACAACTCGCCTTTACATGTAGTTTTTTTTTTTTTTTTTTTATGGTGCAAGCTTCACGTTATTCTTGCTTTTCACTAAAAACTGAATAGAATCTTTAACAACTGTTAAAGTTTTAAGTAACAACTTTAACAACTGTCACTGTTTTAAGTAAGAAAAATACTTGAAATGTTTTATTATCGAAGGCGACATCATGGCTTCTCTGAGGCCAGGCAGTGAGAGAGAGAATTAGCGGAGAGCAAAACAAGTCAGAAGCTATGAGGATGAACTAGGTAATTCTCAATTCGAAATAAAACAATCGGCTGCTTGCTTCTTCCCATGACAAGATTTCCTCTGGCATTTTCCACACTGGTAAATGCTTCACTTTTACAGCTGGGTTTGGACAGCCAGGTTCATGCCCCATGATGAAGATTAATACACTAAATTCAGACAACGGCCCAAAGATTTCGGAGTACTGTATTGGGTTATGAAGAGTCTCAAAGTGACAACAGGAATCTTTAAAGATTTATCTCTCTCTGCATAAGCCTTACATTCATTTGCTCATTCACTCTCTCGTTTATTTTTACTGCTGTATAACTGACACACGCAAGCCTTACATTTTTAAATAGTAGTGTGCTCTCTCTGATTGCATGGACAGAGAAAAACATGAACACTTCCAATATTTTTTCATCAGATAGGTTTCCCCAAAACTTGTTGATGGGCAATTTACACGGAAAAGTATCAAATGATGTCACTTACTTGGTTAGCTGCCACAAATTACTGCTTTAGCAGAGGTGTTTCTAAATGTACCTGTGACCACAAGAAGTTATCTTTGCACCAAAGACTCACCACCTCCCTCCACCTCCAGCAGAGCCATAAAAACCATCAGCTAGCCAGCGTCATGCTCTACTCTCAGAGAGCAGTCAGGAAAAGGGGGAAACCGTGTACTACGTGATGCTATCTGGCCTGCTGGGGCCATCAGGAGCAGAAGAATGAAGAGTGAGAGTAAGTTTGAGAACTCAGCTTCATACCCTCAGACTTCTTTCCATTGCCCTCCACCCTCGTGGGGAAAGCTTCTTTCTGTATTTGACAGAAGGCTGGCTGGGCAAAAATGGTCAAGGCCGCCACTTTAAGAAAGTGAAAAGTAGCCAGCGTCACTGGTGTCCAAGGCACTTTCCACGCTGAGCTTTGCCCATCCTACTGGTTTCAAACTCAGTTGCCCGTGAGCAGCTGGTAGCACAGGTGAGGGTGGAGGGCCTCAGGTCGGCAAAGAAGAGGCGCTAGAATCAACTGCAAGAATCCCAAAATGTCAGAGCTTGGTGGGGGGAGGAGGGAGTTTCAGTCATCCCAGGGTCCTGACTCCTTCATTTTGGGAGAAAAGGGACTGAAAGGGCAGGAAGACGGGGATGAGCAGAAACGGGCCAGCTGCATTTTCTGGTACTCTCTCGGCCTGTGGCCTAAATGAAGGGGAAAAGGAAGGGACAGTGGACTGTCCTCTCCCCAAGAGGCAACACTCTTCAGGCAGATAAGGCAAGGAACCAGGAACCATCCCTGCTCACCAGCACACAGGCTAGGAAAACAGTGCAAGGAAGGAACTTGGCTGTGCATGGAGAGCTCACCAGGGCAGATAAAACAGGATGGCAGATGCCAGCTTCCTTCTGAGACACAATCCCTAGAACCCGAGCCCTGTGCCCCTTGCCTGAGCCACAGCGAGCCCCACTGGACACAAAACATCTGGTCTACCTAATGCTGCCCATCTAGGAGACAACTTACTGGCGTTATGATCGTTCTGTGTGTTTGCCAAGAGGTCACGAGGAGGTGGACTCTTGAGACACATACGTGGTTTTGCTTAAAGGCGATGTAAACCCAGACACTGCTCAAAGCTAGATTTCAACACTTAAAAAAAAGGCTTCTTTGCTGTATAACACTTTTGTTTACAGGGCCATTTCAGAACCGAGTTTAGTTTCTGTGCTCATACATATGTGCCTCAGTTTTATTCCCAAGTTTCCGGAGGGAGCATGTCACAGAAAGCTAGGGAGCCAAGGCACAGGCAGCTGGGGGATTCTTCAATAGCTGAGCGTCTACCAGGAAAACACCAGTCTGTGGGAAGAGTGGGTGGGTCAGATGATTTCCCAGGCTCTGTCCAGCTGTGACACTCGATGAATGGAAAACGTTCTAACACAACACCAGACACAACACCCAAGTGCTCTATAAAATTATTTAACAGAGGTGATGCTGAGACTGTCAATGGAAGCTGAAGCAAGTAAAACAGCAAAGGAAATTAACAGAGCCCAGTGGGCGTCAGCTTTATACAGTGTCTGTGTGTGTGGCTAGTACTATCCTGAGGTCATTCAGTCTGATTACTAGGATCCTGGTCCATATCTCTGTTCACCTTATCTCCAGCCCCTTGCCAGCCTTCTGCCCTGGTACATGTCAGGATATGTCATGAAGGCAGAAGCAGGCATGCCCTATACACCTGCCAACAGAGAACCAGCAGCCACATACCTCGATTGTGGGGCAGCTGCAGGGAACTTGACCCTGGCTTTGAACTCGAGCTCTAAGACCACAGGCAAGTTACTCAGCCTCTCTAAGCCTTCATTTCCTCGCTTCAAGATGTGGACAACATCGCCCTCATGGGATGGTCAGGAGGACTAGCTCTGGAATGTTTCTCGACCAACCCCGAGTGCTCCCCTCAAGTTAAGGCCAGCAACCCTCACTAGAAGGACATGGGATGGTCACGTGGTACGACAGGAGGTCATGGATGGGGCTCCAACAGACACAGCTGCCAAGGGTCTAGTAACTGGAGAAGTGGCAGAACATGTTTATATTTATGTCTACCCCACCCTACTCCATCATAAACAAGCCTCCCATCATCCTTGCTGCTTCCAGATGCTACCAGACTTTACACCAACTAGGACATTTTGGCATTCGAAAGCCAGACAATTGAAATGACTGCTTTCACAAGTGGGAACTCAGATGAGGCATCTGTGAGATGTGGGCACAATTCTTGAAAGGAAATGCCAGCTGCTCCAGTTCTATTAGGAAGACTGGTGGTTCACTGGGAAGGGCGGAGGGGACGGCATCAGGGGAGTGTAGAGGAGGTGGCATGGACATGCATTGTGAGATCCAGCCACCTGCTTTCTGGAAAGTGGTAGCAAAAACACGCACTTCTCCAAAGGCTATGCAGGTGACAAACAAGTGTCACCCAAAAAGAGTAGCAAGAGACCTCTGCGTGGGGCACCTCCTGTTCAAGATGCATCTTCTTTTCGGTCTTAGAACTGTTACTCTGTCAGGCTTCAATGATCTCAAAGGAAAAGAAAATGGCAGCCTGAGAAGGCAGCACACACTTTAGAAATCTAGAAGTTCTGGTTCCTGTTACATATTTGAGTCCTCCATGGGCAGGTACTCCTGGTTTGCTGTCCCCGGAGTCCTGGGTTTGAGCCCCCGTCCCTCACCCGAGAGAAAGGATGCATCTATGTGGCAACCAGCCTCAGAGAGACTTGCTCTCCCCTCCCTCATGACTAGCCATGCCAGCCATGGGCGTCTCTGAGGTTTCTGTGACAATCAACCTTTTGGAATGAAGCCTTTCCCACCTGAGTACAGAGCGTGGCTCACACATAGTTCCCCACTACCTTCCCCTCACCACCATAAGCCTTGTAACTGACTGGGGTTGTCAGATCTAGCAACCAAAAACAGTTAAATTGAATTTCCAATAAATGACAAATCAGTTTTTAGTCTATCCCCAATGTTGCATATTTAAGCTATGCTAAAAGTTATCTGCTTTTTATCTGAAATTTATGTTTACCTAGCACCCAGTATTTTATCTGGCAATCCTGTATTATGCAATTCTTTATTTGGTTTTAGGTCCCACCATTAGTATTTGGGTGGTAATCTCCAAAAAGTTAAGGATCTCACCCAATTTACCTCTACTTCGATGACATAAACCATGTATAAATATTCAGTAAATCAGGATTAAGACAAGAGCGAATAGTCATGTGACTATTAGAAGTACCTGGTATAAAATTACTTAAAATGTATCCTTTCAGGGGCCCTTGGGTGGCGTCTGTTAAGTCAGTTAAGCCGCTGACTCTTGTTTTGGCTCACGACATGATCTTGTGGTTTCGTGAGTTCAAGACCCAAGTCCGGCTCTGTGCTGGCAGCACAGAGCCTGCTTGGGACTATCTCTGCTCCTCCCCCACTCACAGTGTCTCTATCTCTCCCAAAATAAATAAACTTAAAAAAAATGTATCCTCTTAAATAAGCTTTTTAAAAGTCAACATATAGAAACTAACATTTGAAAAACACTTTGGGATATATCTTTTTGGCAATATGAAGTCTGCAATATTCCCTTTAAGAATATATGGAGTCCAAACAACTTCACAGAATGTTCAAAGTCTTAAAATGTTGAGGAATCTGGGACGGACTTTCTCCTGCCAAAGCACCAATACCTCAATACCGAGTTCCACTTCTCCCTAGCTGCCTCCTGTGGGGAACCAAGTGATCTTGCTACATCCTCCTGAAGGGCCGAGGCAGATGCAAGTGAATGATCCAATGGGCCCAGGACCATTTTCACCCCCCAAACACCGATATTCAACACTGCCTTCACCAGCAGCTCCTCAAAGGCCGAGACACTAGGAATAGGTTATTGTGGTTACAAGGGCACAGGGGGAAAACCCGTTGGCATCACCAGGCAAGCCCCCTGCTTCAGAGACTGAGGCTGAAGAGAAGCTAGAAATGGGGCCATGGGAAAAGGGTCCCACGCTTTTGACCCCGCCTCCTGTTCTCCCCATCCCTGGGGCCGGCCAGGCCATAACCTCCCTTCTGGGAAGTAGCACTCGGGGCCTGGTGGGCCCTCTTACCAGTGTGTGTGAGCATGTGCCTCTGGAGGGAGCTGGCCCAGGGGAAGACCCGGGGGCAGTGGGGACAGTTGATCTTCTGCAGGCAGTTGGCGTAGGAATTCCGCTTCACCCTCAGCAGCTTGTCTTCGGGGGGGCTGCCCTGCTCCTCGTCACTGGGCCCATTGTGGTCGGCGGGGGCTCCGGCCACCTCATCCTGAGCGTCGTCCTCTGCGCTCTGTAGAAACGGACTGAACTTGTTGGTGTCTGTAGTGGCCAGCATCTTTTCAATGCTGGCAAACTCCCCACTGGAGTCCAGGTCCACCCCGCCGCTGCCGGAGCGGGGCCGGCTCCTCACCCCCTTTTTCCGGCCCCTCTTCTTGGACAAACCCACCGGCCCCTGCTCGGTGGGGGAGGCTGCTTCTGGGCTGTTGGCAGGAGGCGACGGGTCGCTGGATTCTTTTGGGCTGGTGGTGTTGGTGGGGGCGGTGGCGGCTCTGGGGACAGGACTTCCTAACCCGTCAGGAGCCGCGCTATTGCTGCTAGTGCTCGCGGGTCCCGGCTCTGTCACCTTAGCTTTCAGCAAGGTGGGGGCCGAGGACACAGATGAGATGATCTGGGCGATGGAAGCCAGTGGGGGCAGCTCCTCCGTCACGGGGGGCTTTGGCAAGAGCAGAGGGGGCTTGGGGCGCAGCGGCCGCAACAGTGCCGGGCTGCTGAGGAGAGTGGAATTGCCCAAGATGGGGGAGCTGCTGACCAGAGCTGAGGAGTAGATGGGGACAGCAAGCTGAACGGAGCCCTGCAGGGGCTGAGCATGCGCTTCCAGAGTGGTGGCTGCGGAGGCCGGAGCTGCAGGGGCCACGGGTTTTTCCAGGATCCCGCTGGGCCCCAAAGTCACTGGCAGGGTAGGGCACGGTGGAGGACCAGGAGAGGGCCGCTCACCGCTCCCTGGTTCCTGCTCAGGCTTCTTGACTTCGGCAGGAGCAGCCGTATCCTTGTCTCCTTTCCTGAAGTTCTTGGGGATGGACAGGTCGATGGGCTCCATGGAGCAGTCGTAGGGGGCTGAGGAGGTGGGGCTCAGGAAAAAGGCGGCATTCTCCTGCTTCACCTGGACCAGGGCCAGGCCCTTCTGGGAAAAGTCCAGGGGCTCGTTGAAATCCACTGCAAAGTTGCTGGCGGGCTCCAACTTGACTGAGACATGGGGAGGCAGAGGCTGGGAGGCGCCCCCGTGGAGAAAGCCGTTCTGGGGCTCCAGGAAGGTGGCCAGCGGTTTTCGTTCGCCAAAGGTCCCGCCACTGTCCTCGATCCTCCCCGAGGCCTCGACGGGTGCCTCGGCCGGGCTCAGGCCGTCGGCCGCCAGGACGTAGCTCTCGATGTCGTGCTCGGGCACGTGCAGGTGCTGCTTCAGGATGTGGTGGATGCAGTTGCGCTTGGCGGAGAAGGCGGCGCTGCACTCCTTGCACTCGAAGGGCTTGCGGCCCTTGGGGCAGCCGCCCAGACCGCGGCCGCAGTGCGTGCGCATGTGAACGCGCAGCGCGCGGTAGTGCTTCAGGTCCTCGCCGCACAGCCGGCACACCGTGTCTGGGGAGCAGAAGGCGTCCACCATCTCGGCGGCGCTGCTGGTCACGTACTCGATGTTCTTCTCGATGTCCTTGCGGGTGGCCTTGAGGTGCTTCTTGC
The DNA here is from genome assembly GCF_028749965.1 of Puma concolor. Lineage (NCBI taxonomy): Eukaryota > Metazoa > Chordata > Mammalia > Carnivora > Felidae > Puma > Puma concolor. Next base: position 21,696,501 of record NC_141671.1, read on the forward strand.
GCAGGTGCCGCTCGCAGTTGGCCTTGACGGTGAAGGGGTAGTGGCAGATCTTGCAGATGTAGGGCCGTTCACCGCTGTGCGTCCGCAGGTGGCGGATGAGCGCGGCCTTGTCGGCGGCGATGTAGTCGCAGATGTTGCACTGATATGGTGAGATGCCCAGGTGGGAGCGCACGTGGGCGCGCAGCACCCCCGAGAAGGCGAACACCTGGTTGCAGAAGCGGCAGGGGTAGAGCACCTTGCGCATGGCCGGCGTCTTCTTGCTGCCGGGCCCCGTCATGATGGCCTTGAGGTCACCCTCCGTTATCTCCTGCTTGATCTTGGCCTCCATGCTCAGGGGCAGCAGGGCCTCGATGATGCTGTCTTGCTCCAGCTGGGTCTTCATCTCGGCCTGGCCGGGGAGCTCCATCCGCGGCTGCTGCAGGAAGAGCTGCGTGGCCGTGTCTGGCTGGGCTCCGGCCTGGGACTGCAGCAGGTGGGCGTTGGGGACCGCCTCCACGGGGGCTTTGAGGAGCTTCAGGGGCGGTGGGGGGAGGCTGGGGCTGATGCAGCCCGGGGAGGCCTGCTGGGCATTGAGGAGAGGGGGTGGTGTGGAGGTGGCCACCACCGTCCGTGGGGTGACCAGGGGCTTTGGCTTCAGAGGGGGCATATGTTTGAAAATGGCCTGCAGAGGGGCAGCAGGGGCCTTGGAGAGAGGCGGAAGACTGATCTGAGGGGGGGCGGAGGCCGCCATCTTCAGAATCTGCTGGATGTCAGCCAGCTCGATGGCGGACTCGCCGGAGATGGGCTTGACCACAATACTACTGTCGGGCTGGATGATGAAGCCCTTCTGGAAGGGCTGCAGGGACAGGTGCTTCATGCTCTCCTTGGTAGCCGGGAGGACCGTGAGAGAGCCGCCCAGGGAAGCAGCTTCGAAAGGAGACAGACTCAGCATGTTGGTGCAGCCGGGGTCCTGAGGTAGCTGACACCTGAGTGTCTGGAGCTGTATTGCTTGGTTGTCATCCGGCAGGGGCTCCTCAGCGGGGGCAGGCCTGACGTCTTTGGTGTGCTGCAGGCCCAGCAAGGCCAGGAAGACCTTCTGGTCCAGGGCGTCACCAGGCAGGGTCTTGGCCTGCAGCCTGTCCCGTCCCTGGTCCGTGGCGACGTGGGTCTGCTTGTGCAGGGTGAGCGAGGAGAGCATGGGGAATGCTTTGTCACATGTGTCGCAGACAAAACGGTGCTGTTCGCTGATGCACCTTCGTAGGTTTGTTTCACACCAGGCCTGCGTGGAAGGCGGGTTGGCAAAAGCAAGGGAATAAGGAGGATTTAAAAATAATCACTACCCCGAGATGCAGAAAGTATCTGTTATATAGCTGCCCCAGTACCCAGCCTCTCTCTGTACTATCTAAGGAGTTGGCCTCCCCCTGCTTGCTAATTCCTGTCCCTACGCTGAATAAGGAAGACCACAAAGCACCTTAAACATCATATTGCTTGACAAATGACATCAATCCCTGGAGTATCTCAGAGAAGCAATGAAATACAGTTAAGTAATAATAACACGAGGGGCACTGCCTGGGAAGGGGCCTGAGGCTGTGCCATCTGCGGGGAGGGTTATGTGGGTGTATATGCGTGGGCGTATACACGTGGGTGTATACATATGGAATAACCCATTACCCTCGAGGCTTCTGTGCCTTAAGAGTTTCACTGTTGACATCCTCGATCTCAATTTTTAAAATTGAAAAAAAAAAAAGTTTCAAAGTAGTTTTCAGTAGGCAGGGAACAAATATGGTTCAGGTTAATAATGACCCAAAACATTTTTAATAGAAAGTACCACACTGGAAATATTTACCTGTAATGTGGATATTAAAGAAATATTTAAGAAAACAAATTCAGTTCAGATAGAGGTGGGAGTGGGGGTGGTGAGCACTTCACAACTTTAAATCCAAACGCCCAAGAATGGGCAAAAGGCATCGGTGAGCTAGACTCTTACACAAGGTGGTAAGAAATTCAACACAAGATTAAAACCCAACTATCCTTTCTCAACAACCCAATGGAGACTGAAAGGGTCAAGCTGAATTGCAAGAGAAAACGTTGTTACAAAAAGGACAAAACCCAAGGGACAACATTTTACGGAAGGGAGACCTCAGGGTAAGGAGGTATAGTCCAACCACGCGGCCCAGGGAGGTGGCTGCTGGTTCCGCAGGCTGACCAAAATACCTGAGAAATTCGAGGAAACTTCCTACAGGAGAAGTCAGTGAATCCTAAGTCATGGAAGCCAGCAGGAATGGAAGGGTTGTTCTGTATGAAAGGCCTTCCCATGGCGTCCCTGGGAAGCTGTTTGTGGACAAGCGCGTTGTGGCGTAGCAATCCTCGATGTGTTCGAAAGGTGACACAGCAAATGTCACATCTGGGAGAAAAAAGGGATAGGATATGAGGAGGCGGCCCAATCAGAGTTGCCACTTATCCAGGAGCCTATTATATTTGTTGTTGCTTCATTTCAATTGAAATAAAAATGGTATAATCTCGAGAAGCCAGTCTGCTCACGGTTAACACCAAGAAAAACGCTTCCTTTAAAAAAGTATTTTATCAACTTCTGGATATCCAAGCTTTGTAGACAGAACAGGTGTGTCCATTAAGACAGCTGGGAACCTGAAGCCACTGTGCTTACTTCTGCTTACCTCAATTATGTGGCATAAAGCGATCATTTCCAAGGTTTTCTCCCTCCCTCGGCTCAGTGGATTTTAGTGATCATAAATGTTTACAAGCCAAATAGCATAAGTTTACACTGAACCGAGAGCAATCACGATGGCATCCCTGGTCTCTGATCGGGACGAAATGATAATCAAATTCTCCAACTGAATTAGTAGTCCAAGCCAGTGACTGTGTTCAATTCTGATATTACCATCGTTATCTGAAAAATAACTGTAGCTCCCACAGTAAGCAGGCACCACGACTGTGGCAGGCAGGTGGATATCCGGACTTCCATCTTACAGATAAAAACACGGAGGCTCAAAACATTAAGTGACATGGCCAAGGTCACACAGCCAGTATGAAGCAAAGACAAAATATGAGCCTCCTTCACCCTCCCGCCCACACCTGTTATGATGTCTCCTTTTCCTTGAAAGACCCCCACAGATGCAGTCCATCTAAAGATCAGCACCCCCAACTTCAGAGGTGACCTCCACCTTCAATGTCCTGGGCCACACAGACGTGAAACACACACATTTTATAATGCTTCCTCCACTCTTCATACCAGCGTCACCTTCTGGGTCTTCACTCAGAACCACCCTAACAACTATCCTATCATCGGGGTGTTCTCAACATCCCCTAGACTGGCCCTCAATACGGTAGCCATGCAAGCCATGTGGGGCTGTTTAAGTGAATTAAAATTTCCTCAGTGACATCAGGCAGTGCAGTGCAGACCTGACCTGCTGCTATGTTTCCATGACCGCAGAAAGTTCTGTTGGACAGTGCTGTGTGCCTAGCACCTTTCCAAGTATTTGCACATACACATGCCTTTGCCACTTACGAAACCCCTAAGGCAGGTCCCACGAGTGCTTTACAGAGAAAGAACCTGGGTCTCAGAGGGGTAGGGCGACCTGCTGGAGTCTGCATCTGGACTACATGCACCTTAATGGAAAACTTTTTTTTTTGCTTTGAGATTCTTCTCTGGAAATAGATAACGAAATGACCCGCGAGGCAGCAGAGTTCACCGTCCTCTCACGCTGAAAGAAGTGCCAAGTATGTGCGACTCTGCTATCCTTATCGCGCGGTGGCAGGCCCCAGCAAGCGAGGTCCTGCTGTGCGTCCACCTCTCCTATCTCCGCTGCTACCTCGGCCGCGTCTCACCATCAAGACTCCTGTCATCATTCAATTAAATTTAGAATGCTGGGTTCCCATGAGCCACTCAAAACACAAAGCTCCTTCTGGGGGAACGGTGCTGAGGTCACCAACCGTGAGACGCTCTAGGGCCCCCACAGTACGGCTACGTCTCCCTCCCTGGCCATCCCTTGCACGCAGCCCACGTTCCGGGGGGATGGCCCCCCAACCACAGGGAACCCTGCCCAAAACACTCAGAGTGCTAAGTCCTAGGCTGTGAGAAAGTTAAGCAGGGAAGCAGTGTGTCTGTGGCTCCTCAGGCGAGGCTCTCCTTCTGTCCAGAACACGCTCAAGTTCCAAGCTGCATGTGTGGAGGGGCCGTGACCTCGATGCCCCATGGCAACTCTGTCCTTTCCTGTTGCTCTGGAAACGTTTTTCTCTTCTATGGAAACGTTTTTCTCTTCTATCATGGGGACTTCAGTCCCCCCAGACCCAAGTTCAATTGCACACTCCTCGTAGTCCCCAACCCATCCCCATGCCAGCAGTCAGCTGAACACTCTGTACTGACCTGAAGGGACGAGAGAAATGCCTGAATTCAGGAAATTTAGCGCTGATCAGATACATATGATAGTAAGAAATCCCTGTTACTTTTTGAAGTTGTGACAATATTTTGGTTACGTCTTTTTTTTTAAACATCCCTTTCCTTTAGAGGTAATGTAATGAAATACTGTTATGTGAAATGTGATGCCTGGGATTTGTTTTGAAATGATCTGGGATGGGGGAAGAGGCGAAACACGATGGGCTGATGGGCCGTGAGTTGGTAATTCCTGAAAATGGGGGGAGGGTGCGTGAGAGGGTCATGACACTGTGCTCTCTACTTGTGCATATGTTTGAAATGTTCCTGATACACTTAAAAGAGAGAAACATCTAATTACAAATGGCTAATGAGAGCGGGCTGACTTGTGGCCTCTTTTTCTGAGCTTCAGAAATGTCCACAGCATTGTGGTAGATGCGTGTGGGGATTTTAATTTATAAACCCCAGAAGAGAGGTCTTTATGCTGAGTCTCACTGTAGCACAGGTGAAGGGAAGGAACCCATTTCCCCAACAAACCTACGGGACAATCAGAGCTTCTGGAAAAAAAGGTGGAGGCGCCGAGCCCAGGGCTCAGGAAGGCTCCATGGTGTGAGATTTATGCACAGGCAGAGTGAGCCACACTCGGTGGGCTGGGCAGTCGAGCCCATGGCCTCATCTGGCTTGGCCTCTTATGAACCAGAGATGGTGCTGACTGTCTCTCTCCCTCCCTCTTCCCCTCTGTCCTGTCTTGGCTGTAAGCAGGTGTGGATTGGGAAGCTGCAGGAAACAGAAGCTGGTCTGTGCCCTCCCTGGAAGGTGAGAACAAGAGGAGGTGAGAAAGTCTAGGGTAGGCACCAAGGGCTGTCACCCACTAGGCACTCTGCACCTGAAGTCTGCACTCCCTCTTGCCAAATTAATTGTAGCACTGACTACAAACACCTAAACTCATTCAGTCCAACAACCCCGCGAGACAAACAGCACTAGTAGGAAGCAATGAGTGTGTGATTGATCATTCAGCCACACCTGAAAGTTGGCCCTGGTTCCTCGCTCAGCTTTCCCTGCACCTTGCAGAGAGGGGCTCATTGATCAAAGTCCAGTAAAGGCTGGGTGGGGCACTCATAAAAAAAGAAAAAGTCATGCATACATTAACTATTTTATCTAATCTAAAACATAGACAGTTGGCCCTCGTTATTGGTGGGTTCCGTATTTGTGGATTTGCTTACTTGTTAAAATGTATCTGAAAACCCCAAATGAATACTCGCAGCGCATCTGAGGACATGCACAGAGAGGAGAAAAACTAGAGTTGCCCTCCGCGCATTCCTGGCTATGGCTGAACGCAATGCTACCCTGCCATCTTGCTTCAGCTCCCATTGTACATGAGCGTCCTTCTGCAGTATATGTAGAGCCATATTTCTAGCATTTCTGTGCTTTTTGCTGGTGATTTCATGGCTTAAAATGGCTCCCAGCACAGAGTTAACATGCCACCTATACTACACAAGTGCAAGAAGCAGTGATGTGCCTTGTGGCAAAAATGAATGTGTCAGGCAAACTTTGTTCAGGCGTGAATTACAGTGCTATTGGCTGTGAGTTCACTGTTAATGAGTCAGTGGTATTTTTTTTTAAATGTTTATTTATTTATTTATTTTTAATTTTTTTTTTCAACGTTTATTTATTTTTGGGACAGAGAGAGACAGAGCATGAACAGGCGAGGGGCAGAGAGAGAGGGAGACACAGAATCGGAAACAGGCTCCAGGCTCTGAGCCATCAGCCCAAAGCCTGACGCGGGGCTCGAACTCACGGACCGCGAGATCGTGACCTGGCTGAAGTCGGACGCTTAACCGACTGCGCCACCCAGGCGCCCCTTAAATGTTTATTTTTGAGAGAGAGAGAGAGAGAGAGAGAGAGAGAGAGAGAGTGAGCAGGGGAGGGAAAGAGAGAGGGAGATGCAGAATCTGAAGCAGGCTCCAGGCTCTGAGCTATCCTATCAGTGCAGAGCCCGATGCGGGGCTTGAACTCACAAGCTGTGAGATCGTGACCTGAGCTGAAGTCGGATGCTTAATGGACTGAGCCACCCAGGCGCCCCGAGTCAGTGGTATTCATTCAGATTTCCTTAAACAGAAACAAAAGTTTCTGTACTGATTAGCTGATGAAAATGTAGACAGAGGCTTGTAGGAAATGGTACCCTGTGTTTCCTCTAGGAACAATATTTAACATTCGCTAATTCTGTGTTTGCTGCAATCTTCAGGGACAATAAAGAGCAGTAACCGATCCCACATTCACTCTCCAAAGGCTTGTGTTTGAGTCCAGCTGCACCCAGAGAAGTTCCATGTGTTTGTTAGGGCGCGAATCATGCTCCCCATTCAACATCTTTGATACCCGGTTTTAGACTCTTTGAGGCAGAGCAAGAACTTAGATTTTTGCATATCAAGCTAAAGCAGAATTCTTTTAGGATTTATGATCCTTTTAGGCTTTTATGATTATTTCTCTCAACTGCTCACAGATGTCTCGCCTACCCTAAATTTGACAGCAATTAAAAAAAGTATCTATCTAATCTGGACCACAAACAAGACAGCCCAACTTAGCTTTCATAGAGATTATTCTTTTTTTTTTTTTTTAGTGTTTATTTTTGAAAGAGAAAGAGAGAGCGTGTGCACATGGAGGAGGGGCGGGGGGTGGGGGGTGGGGACAGAGGATCCAAAGCTGGCTCTGTGCTGACAGCAGAGAGCTTGATGCGAGGCTCGAAGTCACGAACCATGAGATCAAGACCTGAGCCAAAGTTGGACACTTAACCGACTGAGCCACCCACACGCCCCTCACACAGATTATGCTTATAAAAAAATTTCACAAGCTTATACAAAATTCTATTGATTATAGGAAATGATCGCAAGTATTACTGACATAAACAGGCTGGGTATAAATAATACTGACTCTTGGTATCATGCAAGTCGACTGCAAAAGGTGAGCAGGTGAGCCTGAGAACTGGGCTGCAAACTTTGTAAGCTGTATGACGCCTGGTAAGTAGAAAGTTTTTGAGTATGTACTCTTATCCATTTGTTGTTTAACACACAAATATGTGTGCGTGCGTGTTATGTGTAGGTATTTGCACATGTCAGGTAAGTCACAAAATACAAAAATAAACATTTTTAAAGGGTTAGATAAAAGGTCTATCATTTTTTCTTCTACTCCAGAGACCTTTCTGAATACCCTCCCTGAGTCTACTGCATCAGTGTGACGCCTGCTATGAAAATTCAGTGTGGGGGCACCTGAGTGGCTCAGTGGGTTAAGCGACCGACTTCGGCTCAGGTCATGATCTCTCAGTCTGTGAGTTCGAGCCCTGTGTTGGGCTCTGTGCTGACAGCTCAGAGCCTGGAGCCTGCTTCGGATTCTGTGTCTCCCTCTCTCTCCCCCCCTCCCCCCTCACTTTCTGTCTCTCAATAACAAATAAACGTTAAAAAAAAAAATTAAAAAAAAAAAGAAAATTCAGTGTGAGGGGCAACAGAAGTCAGTTTTCTACAAGGGAGTAGAGTGTCTCGTAATGTGGCATTTAGAATTTACTGCACTTCTATCACAGCTGTGAGTTTTCAAGGATACCATTTTCTCACTTATCTCTCACATGTCTATCCCTTCCTTCATTCTCTGGTTCACTTTCAAACCCCTCCCATCTCTGGCATCTAGGTTAGTTTCACACATAGTAGGTGCTCAATAAATACATGGCTGACAACCAGCACCGACCACATGCTCTGTGTCCTCCCCCGTGGAAGGTACCTGGGGAGCGGTATGGGATGGGCTCAGGGATCAGGGACAGTGGGGGAGGGGAAGCGGAGGTCGTGTGACCTTGGACCACTCATTTCATCTGCATTTTGGCTGCCAGCTGGGCAGAATTTCCCAAACAGGCCTGAGATAGGAATCTGCCTCCTCATGACTTTCTTTGTATAGTGAGAATTAAGTGAGAGTCTAAGGACATCTGATGCCACAAGCCTTGAGAGCTCTTCCCCATCCTTCTCTGGGCCTGTGTTTTCTCATCTGTAAAATGGGCATTTTTAGAGCTACTATCAGTGACGGAGAACCAAATGCTTGGGAACCTGCAAGGTGCTATTTAACCATTATCGTACACTGCTAGGAACAAGAACCATCAGGAGTAGCCCATTTCCTGGCCACTGTAGCTAACATGAGAATGCAGGGAAAATGAATTTTAATTGCAAAGGATGTGTTCTCTCTCTTCATTCTCAAGAACTCCACCATTGTCTCCACTGCTTCTGTTTCATCTTGAGACTCACAGGAGAAATGCATGTCCTTCCTGGTTGCCACCTGCTCCCCCCACCCACGGCCCCCACTCCTGCTCCCCCCCTCCCCCAACTCTTGCTCCCCACTGCCGACCCTGGGCCTCCACTCCTGCTCCCAGGGCCACAGCTCAGAAGAGAAGCACATGTCATCCCAGCATGCACGTGCACCAAGAGCCTTCTAAGTAAGACCTAAACAAGGCCCACATCCACAATTTCACACCTCTGTTTTCATGGGATTCAATCAAAGCACTACTATTTCACTTCTGAAAAGATACAGAATGTCATCTTGCAAACAAGCGGGGGAAAGTGGCAGAGGAAAAAAAAAATCTGCTTTGAAACCAGAAGCATATTGTGAGGCTAGTTAAAAGGAAGAAAATAAAACCCCACAGAAAAACACTGCCTCCCATCTTATGCTCGGCACCTGTTGGCAGACCTTAAATAAAACCAGTGTGGAAAACCATCACCCAGAAACATTTGGACGGGTCTTTGTCAGCCAGAGACACTCCGGTTCAACCAGCCTTCCCAAGGCCCCTGGGGAAAAAACACTTTGCAACTGTATTTCTAAAGAGCTCTTCAAGGACAATGGAGGTCACTGTCAATCTGTGGGCGATGCTGCTTGTTGTAGGCTCTGATCTTGGGGTATTTGCTAACCTCACTTGGGCTTGTCAGTCTTCATTAAGACCACAGCCATTGGTCAGGTGGTCCCCGCAACTCTCCCTTCACCCCGGCTTGTGGGATCTCTCAATCCTGCCCTGGATGGTACTCCACGTACTCATGGACCATACCATTGCAAAACGTTCAGAAGGAGTAGGGCTGTACTTTAATCATCCTAGGACCAAGGACTGTTGTAGGGCAGTTTCATCTTGCGTGTGATTTTGACAACGTGCCTGAGGGAAATCTTACAAATTGAGATTGCTTTTTTTAAAAATTTAATAGAAAAAAAAATTTTTTTTTAAGTTTATTTATTTTGGGAAGACAGAGAGAGAGAGTGCAGGCAGGGGAGGGGCAGAGTGAGAGGGAGACACAGAATCTGAAGCAGGCTTCAGACTCTGAGCTGTCAGCACAGAGCCTGACACGAGGCTCGGAATCATGAATCGCAGGATCATGACCTGGGCTGAAGTTGGACACTCAACTGACTCAGCTACCCAGGTGCCCCTCCAGTTATAGGATTGAAAGATTCTAACAGGATGCCTGGGTGGCTCAGTCGTTAAGCATCTGCCTTTGGCTCAAGTCATGATGTCACAGTTCCTGAGTTTGTGTCTCACATTGGGTGAGCATGAGCCTTAGGTAAAACACAAGCCCCACTTTGGGTGAGCCCTGCTTCTCTCTCTCTCTGCCCCTTGTTCACTTGTGCACCTCTCTCTTTCTGTCCCTCTGGAAAAGAAGAAAAAAAGATGCTAACAGAACTCCATTGATACTTCTAAAAACAAAAGTTTCTCTTTTTGGGTGGCACCTGTGTGGCTCAGTCAGTTAAGTGTCCAACTCTTGATTTTGGCCCAGGTCATGATCTCATGGTTTGTGAGTTCAAGCCCCAAGTCAGGCTCTGTGCTGACAGAGCCCCTCTCTGTCCCTCCCACACTTGCATGCACACAGGCATGCTCTCTCTCAAAAAAATAAACAACAAAAAATTAAAACCCTCCTTTAAATGTTTTTATTTTTTTAAAATCACACACTGAAATAAATTACTCAAAGGGAAACAAAAACTCATCAGTGGAAAAAACTCCCAAGGACAAGGTGAGGTTACACATCAAACAGGAATGAATGCCCATACGGACATTCGGCCCACTCTCAGCTTACACACGCACACCCATACACACCTGTATGTGAGCCCCCAATCATTCTGCTCACAGAAACGGTATTTCTGCACCCCAATGCAGTTCACCAGAGCCGATTTCACCCAGAAAACACGTGAATTCCACCACATGACAGCATATGCTTCCATAAGAAAGAAATTTGAATTCAGAATACTGGAGATTTTACCATTCTCACCTTGTCACCTATGACGGCCCAGCCTCCCACAGAGCTGCTCAGTCACAGCGGCTCCTACTCCTGGGGTGGGGGCCCCACGGCTGTGTTAGGGTCGGGCGGCAAGGCAAGAGCTATGGTTTGGGGCATGCAGTCACGGCCTCGTAACAGCAGAGGCAAGAGGCACAAGGCCTGCAGCTTATCTGCTCCCCCCACCTTCCTTAGCACCGCTTGCAAGGTCACCGGAGGGTATGGGTAGGTGCGAAGCACAGATAGGAGGGGGCTGGGGTGGGGGTCTTAAGGGAGTGAAATGCCTCCCAGCAGCATGTGGGGGTGCTGTGAGCTAAGTTTCCACTGTGGCCCCGGGGGCTGGAGGGCTGCACGGCAACCACACAGAGCCTTCAATATGTACTTTATCCACAGCCCTTCCTGTCCCTTCTCCCTCAGAGATTAAGCAAATAAGCAAAATCACACAGCACACTGGCCCTGGCCTTGGCGGGACTGGACAGAGTACATTCGGAGCACAGTCGGAGAAGCCTGAGTCTCACGGGAACAGTGAACTAACTGCACTGGTCTTGAAGCCACACAGAGACCCAACCACTCCAGCCACAGCTCAGCCCCTGCCCCTGGCTGTCACAGGCACACAGACAGCTAGGCAAGGACAGAACAAGCCAGCTCCAGCAGGTCAAGGAAATACTCTCCTTCGTTAGCTGAGGGGACTGGCTGTCCTTTTAATTCTCAAAGGACTTTAATGAAAATGAATGCTCTTATTCATACCCACATCCACCACCAGTCTTAAAAAGACAAAAGTCAGAATTTTCAAGTCACCGAATTGAGGACTGACCCCTCTCACAGTATGCCTGTGGTAATGAGGCAGAACACCGTGGTATCAGTTCTTTTATTTATTTACTTATCTATTTATTTAGTTTTTAGTATTTATTTTGAGAGAGAGAAAGAGAGAGAGAGAGAGAGAGAGAGAGAGAGAGAGAATCTGAAGCAGACTCCATGCTGACAGCAAAGACACCCATGAACTGTGAGATCATGACTTGGGCCCAAGTTGGATGCTTAACTGGCTGAGCCACTCAGGCACCCTGACATCAGTTCTTTTATAACACACGCCCTTGTAAGAAGACACTACAGCCTTCCTTCTTATTTATTTCTTCAAAGAAAACTATACGTAAGCCTGTGCTGGGGTAGAAATGCAGTGTGACAAATGTGCTACTACAGTCTGGGCATTCTGGGTAGGAAACGGAGGAAGCCCTAAACAAAGCCAGCGGTTTGGAAGGCTCACAGCAGAGCCAACAGTTACACATCAGGAATAGCTCTCACCTGGGGCGCCTGGGTGGCTCAGTCAGTTAAGAGTCCAATTCCGCTCAGGTCATGATCTTGCGATTTGTGAGTTTGAGCCCTGTGTTGGGGTCTGTGCTGACAGCTCAGAGCCTGGAGCCTGCTTCCGGTTCTGTGTTTCCCTCTCTCTCTGCCCCTCACCTACCTGTGCTCTTTCTCTCTCTCTCAAAAGTAAATAAACTTAAAAAAAAAAAAAAAGGAATAGGTCTCACCATTAAGGACACAAGCCTTGAAATTAGCAATGTGTCCACACTCTTTGGAGCGGGTTTCCAAAGTACTTAAGATGAGAAGGAAGCATGCGCACCTTTCAAAGATGAAGAGTCAAGCCAAGGTAAATCTGAAGGCAAATGTGTCAGCAACGGGATTTACCGAAGTGGAGAGCGAGGCCACAGAGAAGCTTTAAAACAAAACCCCCAAATCATGTGGCTAAACAATTTGGAAATTAGCTCCTCCCAGTGCCTGCTACAGTAGTGCTGTACTCATCCGGTGACCACAACTCTCTGGGCCAAGAAGAGAGCTCTGAAGTCAACCGAAAGCTCAAGAGCAGGCGAAAGAGATAAGCAGCGCCCCCTCCAGGCGTCTCCCCTTCACACCAGTATCACATCTACCATCATGGCAGTTAAGGGGGGAAAACATATATTTACTATGCTAAACATATTTTGGAAAAACTGCTTCGGCAAATCTCAAACATTAGGAAACACCCTTCTTCAGGACTCTCAGGCCTCCCCAACAATCTAAGGAAAATGATGTGTGGTTCCACTATTTAAGGAACCTTCAAGCTTCCGTCAAGTTCCTTCAAGCTTCTGTCTGGCTTTCACAGTTGGATTACAAAATTTGGTAGGTAGGACTCAAACCAAATTTAAACAGCCATTCAGCTTCCCAATCTTTACGAAAGCAGAACTAGAAAAAAGCAGCTCTTTGTAACAATAAAGACTAGAAGACAAACTGCTTTTATGTTTTCTGTCAATTATAAATAGTACCTGGGAGAAGCCCTGGAATTTGACTCTTCAATGTCCTAAGAATGGGATACCCATTCCATGTCTGTTGCAGTCTGAGGACTGGCTTGCCCCCTTCATCCTCGCCACAAGTCCTCAAATGCATTTTCCAGATGGGCAAACAGCGTCGGCTCGCCCGGGGGGCCAGGGAGATTCCAGGTAGCAGGCTGGGCTGGATGGAGCTAGTCAGCTTAACTCCACTTTGCTATGCTTCTGTTCAGAGGACAGTGATTTGCAGATGCCCTCAGCTCCTTCTACAACCCATGGCACAATCTTAATGTCTGGACACCAGACAGGGGCTCACCTGTGAGCCTTCCCTGCCACTAATACTCCCTGAGCAGCCAGAGGGCCCAGCCCTTGTCATCAGAACCTGTGAGATACCTTGCTGAGAACACTCAGCTCACCCTGGCTTCCTTGATATACTGAATTTCTTGCCCATTACATTGTTTTAACCGAGAGACTGACATTCCTTCTTAAAAGGGATTTCATGCTCCATTTTTTCCTGCTCTGTCTCCAGAGGCAAGAAGGGGTAAGTGCAAACAACCTCTCCTCGGAGCCCCACCCGGTTCAGACATTCCTGCCCTGGTGCCCACCCTTCCCCACCCTCCCTCCCGTCCAGCCAGAGAACTGACATCCAACAGCTGCACTAATCTCTCCCAGTTGCTGGGAGCAACAGTGAGGGCCCTGTGACAGGGCCCTGGCCGGTGGCTGGCGGGTGGCGGCTTGCCCTCCCCACACCCAGGAATCTGCCAGACTGCACACTGCGTCCCGACACCCTGCCCGGACGGTTCAACCAACCAGCATGGCGTGAAGTCAGGGCGGGTCAGAGGCACTTCATCGTGGGCAGGTTAAGTGCAGAAGCCGGTGGCCGCCTTGGCTCTGAATAGCCCAAGTCGTGGGGAGGCCCCTCCGGCAGGGTGGAGAGGGGGATACTGACAAAGGTGCCTCCGACTTCCAGGCTGGCCAGGGGGACATGTCCCCTGCCTCCTCACTCAGCCCCCAGCACCATTTTAAAGCTGCCTCCACTTGGCCAAGCCATGGACCCCTGGGAGTCTTAAGTACAAGATACTGATGAATATTTTTCATACCCTTTTCCTTATTTTTAGGATTACATTTAAGTGTGGGCCCAGTGCCATGTGAATTAGTCTTTAGGGGCTCCCTGTAGGTGATGGGGGTGTGTATGGGGAGGGTGGTGCAGTGAAGGGAGCCAAACATTCCTTGGAACACTTGAGAATCCAGAAGAAAGAAGGTTCTGGCACCTCCCTCCACCACTAAGATGAAGGGGGTGGCTTTCAGCCTGGCCTGCGTGCCTGTAACATCACTTATCCTCATCGTGCAGGTGCAGGACAAGCTCTCATGCAGCCGGAAGGGTGAACCTGTCAGAGCCCACTGTGTTCCCCACATGCTAATTCTTGACATAGATTTAAGGGCATCACCTTAAAACTTTTCTTACTGACAATCAAGATCAATAATTTGATCAGGCAGAGGAGAGCCTCCAGCCTCCACCTACAGGACACAGTGAAGTGTCACAACATTCAGTGCAAAATGTCAAGGGAAGCTTTACACTAACTGGATCAGGCTCCCTCTGCTTCGACAATAGGCAGCTTGTGCCCTTCATGGCCCTGAATGTATCCCTTTCGCTTTGTTTTAGAACTTCCCATTTACTTGTTTCCTGACTGGCCCTGGAGGGGCCCTGTCTCTAACATCATTGTATTTTTTTCCTTCAAGTCTGGTGGAGTGCCTGGCACACAAGAAACACTCAATCATTTGGATACGTTTTAACTAAAATAATTTAAAAATTATTCACCACCCGACCTTTAATCGAGAAGCCGCCACGTAAGATTATACAGTAAGTTTTGCTATATTTTGCCCTTGGCAGCAGTCACAGAGCCATGGTAATCACCCAGCTGTCAACCCTCCTGGCCCAGCCCCCACCAGCCTGAGACAAGTCATTCAGACACAAGCCCAGGGGCCTTTACAGCCAAGCTGCTGCCTCGGTGCCCTCCCTGCCGTAGGTGGGCTTGTCCTGGACCTACATCTGTGTGGTGGGTTGCTGTGCCCCTGAAATGTGGCTGGTTCAAACTGAGATGGGCTGTTACTGCACCTCACTCACTGAACTGCACAGGCCTTGTATGTAAACAGGAAGGTAAAACACATCCCCGACAATTTTTATACTGATTATGTGTTGATGTTGTATTTTGGTATCACTGGTATAATGAACAAAGAAACATGATTAATCTTGCCTACTTCTTTTTACCTTTTTAAAGTAAGTGTTTATTTATTTATTTTGAGAGAGAGAGAGAGAGAGAGAGAGGGAGAGAGAGGGAGAGAGAGGGAGAGAGAGGGAGAGAGAGGGAGAGAGAGGGAGAGAGAGGGAGAGAGAGGGAGAGAGAGGGAGAGAGAGGACATGAGCGGAGGAGGGACAGACAGAGACACAGAATCCGAAGCAGGCTCCAGGCTCTGAGCTGTCAGCACAGAGCCCGATGCGGGGCCTGAAGCCACGAACTGTGAGATCATGGCCTGAGCTGAAGCTGGATGCTTAACTGACTGAGGTACCCTCTTTTTACTTTTTAAAATGTGACCACTAGAACGTTTATAGTACTGTCCCTCACCCCTGATTCCAAATGCTAGCTCTCAATAAGCCCTCCTTGTCTAGGAGGATGTGGATTTACTGTTGGTCATGTCTGGGCACAAGCAATGCCCAGCACGAAGAGCTAGAATCGCTACCAGCAGCTCCCTGTCTTCCCTTTGCTTCATGCTAACACACACTTCATTAATTTGAAACACAGAGGAAGGGAGAACAGCCTCAGCAGTTGCACGGGTTTGGATCTCCAACACTTTTTATTAAGGGATAACAGGCACCTGGCCAGCTTTGGGGGGTGGAGGGGGTGAGGGCAGAAGAGCGAGAAACCAACAGCTGTTTTGAGTTATAAACCTTGTGTTTGAACTGGTAGCATCCCACTGTGGTTCTGCTGCCTTTGGGGTTTGCAAATGGAGTTGGTGTCTATTTTAGCTCTGGGTTAACAAGCAGCCTCTCCCACCGGCTACTGTCACAGTTCACTGCCTGGCTGGGCCCTGCCGGCTCATGCCTGCCCCCATGGCCTCCTCTGATAGCAGGCTATTATGTGGAACAGGAGAGCAGAGAGGAGAAAGGGAAATTAACTGTGTTCTGTAATCAAGTCCCTTTGGTTTCCAGACGCAAGCCCCACCCCGCACAACAACAGCCACTAGTTGGGGGATGGCTTGCTCACCACCCACCCCCCCACAATGGATGTGCTGTGGGCACAGCGTCTGGGGGCTCCCGTGGGGTGGAAGGCTGCCAGAAGGGGCTGAGGCCCAGCCAGGCTACCGAGCAACTCCAGTCAACCCCTCTCCAGACAAAGGGCATTATTCCTGAGTAGGCGAGGAAAATAGGCAGGACTTGAGGCTCAACTTCACAGACCATCTGCCCTGTTGGCCTTGGAGTCACGGCAAGTGAATTGCCCACCAAACTGTGTAGAACGGGACAACCAGTGTCCAACGCAGGGCCCATCCCCACCTCTGAATAGCAGGCCCAGCCTGTCCCTGGGGCAAGTGCTTGTCCAGAGGGCCCCGCTGCAGGCGAACCCACTCCCTCATCCAGGCCACCATGAGAAGGGGACACTCGAGTGTCCTCTATCACTGCTATACGTGGTGCTGTACAGGCTCCAGCTGCTCAAAAATCTCTCGTGAGACTCAAATTATTTTTCCTGTAGGACAGAATTATCTGGAAGGGGACAAACGGGTAGTTCCAAAGATGAACTGTGATCCCAGACTAAAGCACGAAGTGAAACAAAACACACAGAGGAGCTCAGAGACAGGCACTGTGTTCCCTCTGTAGTGCCAGCTCGCGTGGCTATCCGGCAGCAACGTGGGGTGGGGGGCGGGGTCCCACGTGCTGTCTGCTGCCTCTGCCCACGACTCGCCTGTCTGGTCACTTCTCCTCTGTTTGCTCAGGTCCTCGGTTGAGAAAACTATTTCAATATTCACCACCTACCACAAGCCCACATCCTGGGGATGCTGCGGATGCTAATGAAACCATTAACGTTCCCAAATCTCTCAGGACCAGAGGGCCCGCAAAAGGAAGAGCCAAGTGCTTTTTCTTGGTAGACAAAAGAACAGCTGTTAAAGAGACCAACCCCCTAGAATTTAAGGCCGGAAAGGGAGCACAGGGACTACCTGGTCCAGCTCTCCTTCAAGGTTCAAATATAGCTGATCCAGGCCCCATGTGAGTAGGATGGGGTCCAGGGGTTCTGACCACCAGTCCCTGCCCTCTCCTACACGGTCTGCAATTCCCCAAGACGGGGGAGTTATGAAAAGACATTTTGTAGCACTTCAACTGCTCAGCAGTTTAAACTTTTCATGGATTCTTTTTTCCCCCTAATGGAAAAAATGTCAAGCTGATGTGATTAAGTGTAATCGTCTGACGTGGCTTTAAGCCGCCATAGGGTTAGGCTTTTCCTACAACACAGAAGCCTTCAACCTGGTCAGACTTCTGTACTCCCAAATCACACCCAAATGCCTTGTCCTGAGGAAGGAAATCTGGCCCATACGTCGGTGAGTTAGACAGGTGTCCAGATTTCCATACTCCCAAGCTGCCTTCTGAAGCCCAGAGCTGCGGGCACAGAGGTGCTCGCCTCCGCTCTGGGTGAACCTTCGTCTGTGCCTTGCAGGCCACAGCTTCCAAGTCTTCTAGCGCCCCTATGGCACCTGGTTCTTTTCAATGCTCGGAAACCGTGGCAGTAGCATTTTAAAAGTGGCAATTCTGTAGGAAAATGTTCCAGACCTGTCACGGAGAACACAGGACTTTCTCCCTGATGAGGAAGTTCTCCGAGAAGATAAGGAAGGAAGGCCAAGTCCACCTTGTCCCCGGCCCTGCCCTGAACACTGCTGGAAACTCCTATCACCATCCACCTTCTCTGCTTGGGCAGGCGAAGAACCAGGAAAGCTGGAGCCAGCAAAGACCACAAATGGAACCCAGAACAGCAGAACAATCATGTCTCACTATCTTACTGTGACAGCCTTCACGTTAGGCTGAGTGTCTTGCACGAAGCAGAACAGAACTCCTCTTACCCCAAACTGCTACCAATCCAGTTGAAACATGGATGAGCACCTGGCATGCCCTTCCGTCCTTACCACACTGTTGCACAAGCTAACAATCACTTGGGCTGCAACACCTTTGGTGTTACAGACAATGTGCCTGATGCTCAAAAGCCCCCTGTGACGGGGCACCCTGTGCACAGTGGACTCTCAGCAAAGGCTCCAAGGGCCCTCCCAGCAGCGAAATGGAAGTGTAGTGAACCTCGGTGAACACACCCTGTGGCTACAGCCACTTCTTCCTTCTGACATTTCTCAGCCTGGTTTCTTTCCTGCACCATCCACCTTTCTTACTAGCTGCCTTGCTGTCATCAAACTCAAGTTAAATCCCATTAGCCCAGTTTGGAGGACTGGGAAATAAGGACAGGTCATAGGCCAGAAAGAAACAGAAGGAAAAAGAGCTTTCCAGAGTACAGCTGTGTCCCACCCTTTCTCCTACCTTAGTGGGTTATCTGAGTGGGTCTCCATGTGGGTCTCCAGTCCATACTTGCAAACGAACTCCTTGAAACATATTGGGCAGTGAAACACTTCGTCCACCTTCTCCAGGTCACCTGCCTGCCCGTCTTCTACCATCTTGGGGAAAGGGAAAAAAGTGAAGTCAGGAAGGTGGTCTCCCACATGGGTCTGCTTCAGAAGAGAAGCCAATACTCAATCCAAATCTAAAAGGAAAAGGAGGCTTCCTTCCTAGGGATTAAGGAGGCTACTGACAGTGCTTTATTCTCACAACACCTACTGAATGCTCCCATCCATCCACCTTCAACCCACTCATCCATTCAATAAACGTTTATGGAGCACCTAGTATCTGACAGGTACAGAGAATCAAAGAGTGAGGACAAGAGCCCCTAATACGCATGAAGCTTCCACTCCAGCTGGAGAAACAAAAAAGCACAGAGCTACGAAATACGCTCTTCATCTCTTGGGGCTCAGGTAGGGGGACCCACAGAGAAGTGCACACGGGTACTCTTTCCTGCAGACACCTTATAAAACAGTGTGGGAAAACACAGGTTAAAAGCTTAGGGTGGATGTCTGCCAAGTCCCCAGACTGTGAAAATAAAGGCAGAGGTATTTCTGCCAGGAGTCCAGTGGTTAGGCACATCTGTGCGGGAGCAGGGAGAACCTTTTTAGCAGGTGCTGGGTCTTCTTTCTCTGACTCGGCATCATGACTCAGCTTCCTCTTGGAGGACAGCCGCCTGCGCTTCAGTGGGGATGGGGGCGCCGTAGCTGTAGCACTGTTAGGGTCCTTCTCATGAATCTTCATATGTCTGGAAAGAACAAACACACGTACACACAATGTGATTTAGCAAAAAACCGAGTTGGCTTATTTTTTTTTTTTAACTTTTTGTATTACATATTTAGGGGTTGGTACCTACATTTTCTTTAAGGTATGGAGTGTAATTTATACAGTGATTTCTCTCTTTTTAAAGCTTTATATCATCTCCCTGAACCCCTCCTTGAAGCTCTCACAAGTGCTATCCAAAAATGGCGCTCAGTGCTTTGCGGTCTGTTGGAAGACGTTCATGAACTTCACGGATGCTAATGAGATAAAAGACCATCCGATTTGCCAGGTCTGCTTGTTCAGACGAAAGGTACTCTTTTCGGACACACAATGCTACAGAATAAAGAACTCCCAGATCTGGCCAGCTCCTAAATCAAGCCATCATTCTGCATCTGGCACCTCACAAATGCCAGTGGTATGTGTTCTCTTCTGCTTTCGGAGGCACGCTGGGGGTCAAATCTGAGAAGTGCTAACACAGGAATGTCTGCAGTGAACCGGAAAGACTTTCTGTGTCTTTCATGATATTACATGGATTTATGGATTGTGAGAGTAGCGGGGGCAACGGGTTGAGTAAATTGCATGTTGCAATCCTGACATCTGCAGGGCCAGGAACACACATGTAAGAAAGCATTACACATAGTCTGTACCTCTGCTCCAAAAAGGGAGCTTTATAGGTGACCTGATTTAAGTGACCTTACTTTATCAAGTTCTAAAACAAACACCCTATGGACAAGGTCCCAAGGCCTATAAGGAGAGAAAGAGATTACAAAAAGACAGTCAGTCTCAATTTCCTTACTCTGTGACATCAAGGGTTTGGTTTTCCTAATGACAATCGTCATCACCATCATCATCTTTGGGGTTAAACTGTGCCAGATGGAGGAATGGAGACCAGCTTTTTAGAAATCGCTCTTTTCACAGGATTAGCTTACTGGGGAAGCACTTAGGAAATGGGAAAGATGGCAAAGCTTTCATACATGGTCTGGTCACAACTCTAGAAAGAAGTACAACTCAGCTCAGCTCCCTCTGGGCTGTGCCTTCTTCAGAGGGGACAGGCCGGGGGAGGACAAGGCTAAGCAGCCTGTGAACCCCCAGCAGTGGCAGCAATGAAGGTGTGTGGGCCGACGGTGCAATGACGTGGCTGAGTGTGTGCCCACCCCCCCACAACCCTGCCCCACACTACCTGTGAATCCTCTTTTCTCTGGGTGTGTGGGGGTGAGACCTTGGGTGCCTCCTGTTCCGGTTCTATAGACATACTCTAGGAGGTGGAGGGCCCCCACACTCGCCCCTGACAGTCTATCCCCCAGCCCACAGAGCCATCCACCAGCAGGCTGGATATGGCCTAGACTTGGAGAAGATGGGCCTCAGGCCGAGCCTCTGTTCTCTGGGTGGGGGCTGAGGGGTGTCACTGTGGTGGAGTAAGCAGATCTAACAGGAGAAAATGGAAAAAAACACAGACAAGCATCATGCCCATGTCCACATAATTCCTTGCTAATATTATCAGGGAAGGATGATTTATTATTAATTCTTGGTCACATAAAGCCTCAGGAAAGTTCTGGGGAACCAACTGCCCTGTCCTTTTTTTTTTTTTTTAATGTTTATTTATATTTGAGAAAGAGAGAGAGCGAGTGAGCACGTGCAAGCAGTGGAGGGGCAGAGAGGGAGACACAGAATCCGAAGCAGACTCCAGGCTCTGAGCTATCAGCCCAGAGCCTGACGTGGGGCTTGAACTCACAGACTGAGATTGTGACCTGGGCTTAAGTCGGAAGCTTACCAGACTGAGCCACCCAGGCGCTCCTACCATTAGCCCTGTCCTAAGTAGCCCTCCTCCCTCATTGCAAGGTGACTGGGATTTAGAGACCATCACTTACTATCAGCATTGAGAGGAAAAAAGGAAAGGGCTGGCAAGTTTCTTTTGATATTTACTGTATTGCATATTCCAATTCTAGAAGTGTAAAAAAAAAATGTGTTAAAGCACCTAAGAACTAAGGAAGTATGAAAAATACTAAGACATGTAAATGAGTACCAAACCCTTTCAATAAATCACTCAAAATTAATTTAAAAACGAATACCTTCTCTACAGCTGACAGGTTACTTGTGCCCGGTAACACGAGGCCACAAAAAACCACAGAGAATACGGGAAATCTGAGACTGACAACTAACTGTAGGTGGCTCACTAGCTGAGCTCCACCTTTTTTATAGTATGATCCGCACGTTTACAGAGTGATCCTTATTATCCAGATCTGAGATTTGTGACGAAAGCAGTTTTCACAGAGCAGAGGATGAGGGACAGTAGTGGGCACGTGGTGAGAACCTATCTGGTGGGAAGTTTACAGATTCTCATTTCTACTTTGCAGAGGAGGCCGGTGCGGTGTGGAGAAGCTGACATGCCCGGGACCCTCCCAACCAGGACAGACCCAGGTGTGCTGGCTTCAGAGTCTGAGCTTTGCCCCCTAGACTGCCTCCTAAGGCCAAGCCTTTGATCTGCATTCTGGATCACCGGAAGGCACCTCAGGGCTCCAGCCTGACCCTGGACACCTCCTCCCTGAGTGACCACAGTCCAAGGCCTAGCGGTTGGTACTGAGCTCTAGCCAAACGTCAACAGGAAAATGAAGGGGCCACTGGTCAGAAACAGATCATTCCCCACCTCCGGTTCTGCCTCTGTCTTATTCTGAAAAACTGGGGCTGCCCTTGAACTGCACTGCTGCTACAGGCAGGAAGAGGAGACCAGATCAAAGCAGTCTCAAGGGCTTGGTGGCGAGTACGCCTTTACTGAACACATCGACCCACTCCAGTTCTCCGACTGAGGACTGAGCCCGCTGGAGCTGCAGGTTCAAAGCTCAAGTGTGCTCCTTTATTCCAGGGTTACATCTCTGGTTGACAAGACATGGGGAGTTTCCAATCTGCCCATTGAGCCAACAAGGTGACCAACAGCTGTGGGCTCATAAACTCCATTCAGTCAGTAGTTCAGCTGCCAGAGCTGGGGAGCTTCAGCCATTTCTGAAGTTGGATGTGATCTGCAGTTAAGACTCTCCCTAACCTGACCCCTTCCCTTCTGCTCTGGCCTCTGATAGCAGGAGTGGCAACATTAACTGTCCGCTTCCTCCTGAACACTCACAGGAAGTGGGGCGTGTCACCAACAGGAGCCAGTAATGGCCTCTTCCCCACAGAGTGTGGCCAAGAGAGGAAGGCTGAGGGTGGGGAGGGGCAAGCCTGCGTCTCTTCTTTAGAAGGCTTGGGTTTGTTTTTCTCATTTCCATGTACCCTGAGGATCAGTAAACAACAATGGGCCTCAGAACTGGTGGGGAGTTGAGATGCTCTCAGAACTGGCGGGGAGTTGAGATGCTCTCTCTCCAGCCTCCCACTCGGCTGGAGAGATCACCATTTCATTCTGCTCCAACACTTGCCGCCAACCAGGACTTCTCTGTTTTTTAGCGATGCTAATTGTTACAGCCATCTTTCCCATGTTGAGTAAAAAATCCCATCCTTCTTTTAAACGTCCATCTATCCTCCCAGGGCAACATCGAATCGGTCTACATTCTCTTCTAGATAGCAGCTCTTCAAATATTCACGACTGCAGTGTTTCTCCAAAGTTTCTCTTCCCCACACTGGACAATGCCAGCTCCTTCAGTGGGCTCCCTCAGGCTCTGCTCTCAACTCTGTTGACTGATACTGGTCACTACTAACCCTGGGATGTGCTCCGGTGTGCGGACATCCTCTGTGCCATGTTGGATCGGAAGGAACAGCAATCGATGTGGTGTGAGGGTTCGGTGATGTCATACCTTCACTTCCAACTAAGATCCCTGTGACTTTGTCACTCAAACTGCCACCAAGGCATGTCTCCACCGTGCTACACTTGAGGATTACATCTTTTTTGTTTTGTTTTTTGAGAGAGACAGTGAGGGAGCTGGGGAGAGGCAGAGGGAGAGAGAGCATCCCTGGCAGGCTCCACACTCAGCATGGAGCCCAACGTGGGGTTTGATCCCACGATCATAATCTGAGCCAAAGTGGGAGTTAAACGTTCAACTGACTTAGCCACCCAGGTGTCCTTAATTTACATCTTTTGAGCAGTTGTCTTTTCATTTTCCAGAGTGGCAGGGATGAGAAATATGCAGTCTTGGTGTGGTTCAGCAAACTGCATCTCTCACGCATTGCTGAGGGGAGTAAAAATGGTAATGACCTTTCTACAAAGCAGCTGAGCAACAGGGAGCAGAATTTTAAATATGTGTGCCCTTTCTCCAAGTAATTCCACTGCTAGAAATTTGTCTTGAAGATTAAGAATTGAACAAATGTGCACAGATTTATGCACAAGGATTCATGTGTAACACATGGATAGATGTGCTGCAAAAACACTTCTACAGGATTTTCCATCTGCTGGTCTTATATTTTAAAGTGACCTCCCTGATTTCCCTCTTGCCCTTCTCCTGTGCCTCTCTACACAGCAGCCAGAGTGAGCGTCTAAAACATGGATCATATCATACCACTCCACTGCTTGAATGCCTCTGACAGCTCCATTCCTAGAATTAAATCTGGCCTGTGCCCATTTCTCAGACCTCATATGTTGGCGGCATATTCTGACCCCAAGGCCCTTTCAGACACACTAGCTCTCTCTGGGTTCCTCAAACTCATTCAACTAGTCTGGTCACAGGGCTGCTCCACTCCAGAACTCTAGGGCTGGTGCGGGTCATTCAGGTTTCACGGCAAGTGTCCTACCCCATTCATGCAGAGGCCCTCGAGCCCACTACCCAGTTTTACCTTCCTCACAGAACATACCAGAAACTGAAAATACCATGTATTTCAACTTGTTTGACCATCTCCTTGGCTTCCATTGAAAATAAGTTTCAGGGTGCCTGGGTGGCTCAGTCTGTTAAGTGTCTGACTGGCTCAGATCATGATCCCATGGGTCATGGATTTGAGCCCTGCCTCAGCCTCTGTCCTGACAGTATAGAGCCTGGAGCCTGCTTCAGATTCTGTGTCTCCCTCTCTCTCTGCCCCTCCCCCACTCCTGCTCAGTCGGTCTCTCTGTCTCTCAAAAATAAACATTAAAAAAGAAAATAAGTTTCATTATAACCTTGTCTCTCTCGTTCTCTGCACTAGCACTGGTGGCTATCTAAGTATCTGCCAGATGGCTGAATGGCTAGACAGATGAATGCATGAAGTATAAGCAGAAAACCTGTCCACTTGCAATATCACAACAACACATGTCCTCAGCTTCCAAGATACCGTCATAATTAATTACCTTACTAGGGTTGACTGTGAACAAACTTGATATGAGATCGTATAGTAAACAGTGTTATAGTAAAAGTGCTTCAACAAAAAACACTGAAAGATGAATACTGAAGACACACATGAATCTCTCCCATTATTGGTATTAATCTGTGTTTCTGCATTCAAACCTTCACCTACATTCACAGTAAGCTTTTTACATAAAAGTCTAGAATTTTCCTTCAGTGGCATGTCACTTCAATAGTAGAAATCCTGCCACACCATGGTCTACGGAAAAAATTTTATCAGAATTCTTCAAGGATTCGAGTGACGTTTTCTCCATTCATAACACCCGGGGGTGAGGAGGGGGCTAGGAGGGTTTCTATAGTAATGAACAAAAACAAATATTGCAGATTTTTTTTTTTTTTTTAAGTAGAAAAAAAAATATCCCTACTTTCTAGTACTGATAGGGGCCTACTTTGAATTTTGACATGGAGGCTGATTTTCAACTCAAATATTCTTGTAAATGTAATTTTCTTAATTTTTTTAAATGTTTATTTTTGAGAGCGTGCCAGTGGGGGAGGGGCAGACAGCGAGGGAGACACAGAATCCAAAGCAGACTACAGGCTTTGAGCTGTAAGCACAGAGCCTGACATGGGGCTTGAACTCACAAAGTGCAAGATCATGATTTGAGCCAAAGTCGGAAGCTTAACCGACTGAGCCACCCAGGTGCCCTATAATCCTTTGTTTTCTAAGACGTAAAGTGTAAGAAGACCCATTTTAGCTAGGGTGGGCTGTTGGTAAGAATACTGAATATATCGCGGCTAAAACAAATACATCTTATACCAGAGCTGAAACGCCAATCTAGGAACTCAGAGGAGACAGACCAATTCCTAAAGCATATCCTTTTCTTCCTCCCTGAACTTCCTCGTTTCCAGCTCCAAATACAGTAACTTTCTGTTAACCTTTCTTAGGTATGTTAAGCCTGTAGATCTGGAAATGAAGGTGCACTTTTACCGCTGAAGCACCGCCTTGCTCTGAGAAGCAAGCAGGAACGTGGGAAGAAGATAAAGCAAATTCAGGTGCAGTAGAGAGACCAAGTGACGGCAATGAAGTCTTAAGGGAGGACTTGAGCATTGAGACAGTTCAGATATATCCTGGGTCTACCATTCAGTAGCCAGGGAGATTCCACAAGTTTCTACATCTGTAAAATGGGGACAAAACTGCCAGTCTCAAGCTGTGGTCCTCCAACCAGGAGCAATGGCATTGGCCGGGAGCCTGTTACAAATACCAGTTCTCAGGCAGACTCAGAGACTCTGGGCCAGGGTCCAGCACCCTGGGTTTCCACAAGCCCTCCAGGTGGTACTCATGCCTGTTCAAGTGTGAGAACCACCGGATCACAGTTAAATTCTCTTCAAATCTTCATCCTGGTCACAGGCTTGGTTAACTGCCTGGCTGGGATGTCACCATCTTTTGGATATAAGCCTTAGGCCGCTCCCAGGCTCACGCTGCAAAATACCAGCAGACTCTGCACAAGTTTATCGGGCATAAACACATAAACCAAAAACGTGATGAAACTTAACATTCTCAAAATTATTTTGGGGGTAAAACCCTTTGGAAAACTCTCAACAAGTGTGAAGGATCACCCCGTGGAAGGTGTCCTCTTGGCAGGTCTCAGACACTGTTTACACTCTGCTCTTAGAGAATTTGCCTCATTTACCTGAAGAAGCGCAAAGTTCAGGCAAGATCTAGACCTTTCCAGGATTTGCTAACTTCTCCTGCTTAATTTCTACGTAAGTTTCATTAATCCGGGAGCTGAATTATTAGATCCTCTGAGCAAATGGCATTAATAGGAAGGTCACTCTTTTAGTACACAACACAAACCAAACACAAACAGCGCTCAGCCCTGCGGGGGGAGGGGGGCCCTCCAAACTGCGTCAACAGGCTCCAACAGGTTTTTGCAGCCTGATTACAGATTCCCCATTCCTACCAGTGCTCGCTTTGCTTTTCCAACAGTCTTATGAGAACCAAAAGAGGGATGAATGAGATTCAAAAGCATCCCTGCTCCACAACCTACATTTGGGGCCAAAGAAAAGCAGGTCTCCCTAACAGATGGAGGGGGCAGGAGTTTAAGGGTGGATAGCTGTGTCGCCTGAGTCCATCCAGTCCTGTGCCAGTCCGCGAGGAACCAACCATGCGGCTCCCCATGGGGTTCCACCTCTGAGCCACCTTCTAGTAATCCGGGTGTTGTTCAGGTTCAGTCATGCTGATCCAGGAGGCAGGTCTTGGCAGCTGTGCCTGGGTGTGGAGGAAGATCTGACGATGGTGGGTGTAAGCAGCCTCGTGGACTGAAGACAGCACTCTCAGAAAAGTCTAGAAGTCAGCCTACTGTGAGGTGTGCATCTCAGAGAGGCGTTTCCCGGCGCTCCTCAGGCTGGCTGTGGGAACGCTGGCTGCAGGCTGCTCTCGGTGCTCCCGAGATGCTCTCGCTGAAGTGCCCGGATGCTGCACACCCCCCCCCCCGCCCCCCGCCGGCCAGCTACACCCCACGTCACATCACGTCCTCGATAACAGCAGTGTGACTCGAGGAGGGTGCGCCTGAGTCCTCACGTGAAGTTTCCTCCTGCTGCATCTGCCTCTGCTCAGGGGCAAACAGATGAGTGCGGTGACTTTAAAGACCACATCCCACGTCAGAGTTTTTCCCACAAGCTCCCATTCCCCTACAGCAGGGGGACGCGCACCCCAAAAGTGGAGAATCTCTCTCATCCTGCGGACTGCAGCCTGGCACGTGGGTGGGGCCAGCGTAAGCAGAAATCGAACTGTATGAAAAGTTAAGGGATCTCCATTGAAAGCAGGGGGTGCTAGAGGTTCAGGTCCTACCTAGTTGCTCAGTGCAGTTGCCTTTGGACTCTACCTCCACTGCTCCTCGGCCCACAGCTGCTCCCCAGTCCAGACTCAGGGGTACTGTTCTGGCTGACCCCCAATTGCTGCTCTCCTGTCTCTGGGTTCCCCTGTAGTGGTAGAGAAGGCACTTCCTTCTCCATTCTGATGTCATGCAAAAACCCAGTACAAACACTTCCTCCTTGACGGACAGAGCTGGGTTGCCATGCCTGAGGGATAGGTTTCCCTGAGTGTCCCCCACCTCCCAGCCATCCTTCAGGTGGGAGAGAGGTAACCTTCTGGCTACCACATTCCTTTTCCCCTACTTCTCTACTGATATTGGAAGCCGCTGACTTCAGAACAGAGTCGAGGTACAACAGTCTCCAGTTATTGATGGTTTACTTAGAAAACAGAGGGCCCTTCACTGCTCCTTCCTCCTCTCCTGAGGTTCAGATACGGTGTAGGGGAGCTTGGCGGTTGGCCCATGTACATAAATACCAACCTCTGCAAAATCTTTATTCTAGACCTTGTTCCTAACCAGGTTCTTTAGATCAGTACACCCTAAACCCTCTTGTATTTTTATTCCCTTTGCCTGCCCTTGTTTTGCTAAAATAATTTGGTAGAATGATCTCCATACCCTATTTGGCTCCCTGGATACCTGTGTATAATACCCACAAAGACACACAGTGCATAGTTCAGTATAAAATCACGGATTCCTTAAAAACAAACAAAAGACCTCAGAGTTTGGATGTGTTGACCTCTGTCTCACCCAAAGAGAACTCTCATTCACGCAGAGCTACAATTAGTCAGCCTGGGCTGTCCCTGTATTAATCCAGGAAATGATAAGCAGAAAGTCACCGCTTTCCCACCTGATAGTCCTGTAGGTATTTCAAGCAGCCGCCATGTTGTAGTGGACTCTTCCCCTTCTCTGGGCTAAACACCCTCCATTCCTTCCACCACCACCCCTCCCCCAGATGGCCCAAGATCCCAATCCCAGGACAGACTCCTGTGTCTATGGCCTTAGGTAAGGAAGCCCCATCTGAAGTTGGCATTCCCAGCATGGCCCCATCAGCCCAGAGCCATTCCCTTTGAGGGAAGCAATCACCACTGCCTCCACCCCCACCCTGCAGAGAATGCCTTTCCGCAGAAAAGGGCTAAAAAACCATAGACAAAGCAATCCCCCATTCTAACTGTCACGGACTTGAAACATGGTCACCCAGACCCTTTTCTTGCTTCAGCCCCGAAGGGAGTTCGCTTTAGCTTTCTTTCTTAAAGACGGCAGAACCCAGTTATTCACATCCTTTTTCTTTTTGCAGAGGAGGAAGAGATGACTATCTCCACAATGAGGTAGTGCCAACTCACTGTTCGCTACTCCTCAGCCTCTTCCAAAAGAGGAACAGGAAATGCTTAGGCTGGGCTGTTTGAGATGGCCCGCCACATGCCGAAGAGGGAAATGGAAGCTGTGGGTGGTGGGTACAGAGAAGGGGCATGGTGGAAAGGAAAGTCACCACCACTTAGGGGATTGCCATAATGTATTCTTCAGGGGCCAGGGGGAAACAGCTAAGAAGGAGAAGGGTACCAAGATCAGGTTGTGTCCCATGTGAGAGAGGAAAAAAAAAAAAATGAACATAAATGAATCCAAAGAGAAAGGTCACCTGCAAAAAACAGCCAGGCAACACAGCCCCTTGTCCATGACCGCAGAAGTTCAGGGTCACCTTGAATCTCAAATGGGATGAATGTGGTAGACCCGGGCCTCTGCCTGCCAGAGGTGACACAAATAACCAAACGATGTGCTGCAAGGGACAGTGGCATGCTGCCTGATCAACGGGGGCCCAGGAAGAGAAAGAGCCTGGGAAGGAAGGTCCGAGATTGGCTGACAATCTTAGCTGAACCTGTAACATCGCAAACCTCCATTTTCCCGCCTATAAAATTACAACAGTCCTCTCGAATGAGCTGGGTTATATAACCACGAAGAAGAATTAAGTGCTGACGTTACATACCAATGCCTATTATGCAACCGAGTCTCTGGTGTAAGGGAAATACAAAATCTCTCCCCATGTAAGACCAACAAGCTCTCCATCAACCCGAAGTCCTGAAAGCAGCAAAAGAGAAAGGCTCTTCGGTGTGTGTGTGTGTGTGTGTGTGTGTGTGTGCACGCACACACACACTCACACATGCCCAAGGGCAGGCGAGTGGGGATTCAGTGTGATAAATACCTGTGCGAAGATTTCTGGGCTGCTTGTTCCCTTTTTAGTAGGGGTATGTGTTGAGGGGGGTGGTACGGACAGAATTTGCTGCTAATCACCTTCCTTAACAAATCAGAAAACGTTGACAGTGAGTGGGCACGTTTCAATGTTTGCTAGCACCAGCTTGTTCAGCCCAAACAGGTTGGACAGGTTGAATATTTAAACAAAGACGGAAAAATGCAAGGTATAAAGCACGAGGCACAGGTTTAAGTTTGTGCTCTTACCGCTTGCAATCAGGCTTGCTTTCCTCCTCCCCTCTGCTACTTTGATATTATACAAGTAAGTGGGGACACACACTCAGGATCTGTTCCCCATTGTCAGGGCATCAGCGGAGGGCAGGGTGGGCAGGGAGAAGGGGGCGTGTTGAGGTCCGGAGCAGAGGACGGCCCCCCACTCCTCATCCTACCCCCAGCAAGCACATACCTTACCTTCCGTGACCTAATTCCTAGCTCTCACAACTGCCAGGTCGTTCAAGTGTAGGCAAGCATGGATGCTCCAGAATTTGATGCCATTCACCACTTTTACCTGGTGCAACTGAGCTTTCAAAATATTTCAACGAGATATGTCAAGAACACCATGGTGCCTGCCTTCAAGAGAAACTTCTTTTGTGTCTGCTCAAATCTCCAAAACAAATACCACCTCTGCCAAAACAGAAGAAAGCCTGAATTATAAACATTAGCATCTAGCCTGCCGAATGATAGTGAACTACTTAATTATGAAGTATATCATAAATCTGAGAAACAGTGATAGGATGAAAAAGGCTTTCACATCCCCACACATGGCAGAGTTTTACGAGTGAGCTCTCTTTGATATAACTGAACTTGACCTGGTCCTTCTGCAAAAAATGCCGAATAAAAAGGGAGCACCAGCCACAAGTACATTTTTCAAATATTCTTTCAAAAAAATTAAGCTATGCTCATTGTTAAGGGGTATTAGAAAAGAAAAAACAAACACAAAGTAGCAGGGAAAATGTTCTAAAGAATGTCAGTCAAACATGAAACAGGTTTCACAAGAGACTGTCAATTGAAAGGGGTCAACTCTCAGCTTTGCTATTTTCTTATGATTTTTATTTTAATGGAGGAATAAAATTCTGTGACAAATCACTCTGACCTGTTCTTTTTCTCAGAGTGGTAGTTTGCTGCTATTTGCAGATTTCTAAAATGTAAAGTAAGAATTCTGAAAAGAACCACAGACTCTCATCAAATAGTATAAACACAAATCCACGCGAAAAACAGAAAAATACCACAGAAAAAGCAATGCCCCCCAAAAGCAGTGTTCAAATAATAATGAGAATTTACACAATTAGGAGAAGAAAATTCAGGCGTATGGCACACAGCTGCTCTACAAAATACCGCTCTCAGACTGTCAGGTTCTTAGATCGCAGCTTATGGTACCCTCGTGGTTGAAGGTCAAGGTCTCTCTTCCTGGTTTTGTAAACACACATGCTCATGGGCATGCGGAAGGAACTGGGGGGTTAAGTTTCCGAAGGGAGAAGAGAGAGGCAAAGGAACCACAATTTGTTGAACACTTATGTGAGCCTGGGGCTTGGGTATACATTACAGCATTTATTCTCATCATAGCAGACTCTGAGAGTAGAACGTTGCCCCATTAAAGATGAAGAAATGGAGGTTCTCTTTACCATTCCACAGAGCATCCTTTATCAGCACCAGCCAGAGAGGAAGGAAGAGCTCTCAGAGGACACACAGAGAGGCCGCCTTTATACAAACCACTACTGACGTTAAAATAAAAGCGTACAGGTTTCAATTCCAGACAATGAGATGTAAAGAAAGGCTATAAAAGTGTTTAAGTGTAATCAAATAATAAACTCACTTGGTGAAAGCTTAATAATGCTACCGGGGGAAACTGGGAACTTGGACATTCTGCTGCGATACGCAGATTTGTGAACGTTCACTCTCGAGGGGAAAATTCTGGGCCTCTTAATGATGTGGGCTCTCGAAGAGAATGAAAAGCATATGAAGAGGCGTGATCAGGGAACCAAGTATTACAGTTCTGTGATTTTTTTTTTTTCTAGTTAAAAAGAAAAAAGTTTTAATAAAGCTTTTGAGACTACACCCAAAGTATGTGTGACTATTTCCGTAAACACAGTACCACACAGATGCAAACTGCCTTGATATCCAAGTATGATTATCATGAAACCACCAGATATTCACTGAACAGCACCAAACGTAAGGGTCCTATGTCCAGCACAGTTCATACATTCTCATTATGCTGTGTACACACCATTAAAATCTCCACAAACCCCTCAACTGTCTCAGTGGAACTGACTATGTTAAGATCTCTGAGCAGCCCCGAGAGACACTCTCTTCTGATTTGTCTTTCCTCAAGGGGAAGATACTTAGTTGTAGACAATTGAAACGTCATTATATAATAATTGTTTCCTTCTTTTTAATAGAAATAGGTTTAAAAAAAAAAAAAGTTCACACAGTCCTGGGTAGGATGACCCAGATTTTTATCCTAGAAATTATTTCTTCCCATGTCACACGATACCTTCCTTCCTTCAAAGGAATCTGTCAGGGGAGTCAGTGAGTACCTGGTGATTAAGACTTGTTTCAAGATGGGACTAGCTGAGGCTCCAAGTGCCCACCTCCACTCCGGAGAAGCAGCCAGTCCCAGAACTAGTCATAGGGTGTCCTCAGAAACTCGTTTTTACCATGAAAGAAGTTCACAGGGCCCTTCCTCTTGCTGGGCTCTGAGGGTAAAGAAGTGACTGTCCCCTTCCAAGACACTGCCCTACCTCTGTTCCTTCTGTCTTTAAATGCTGGCCACCTGTTTGGATACCCAAGTTCAGTTGTGCATGCCAAGGGCTGGCTCCACCTAAGTATCCGAGAGTAGTGAGCTAAATTCAGAGCCTCCACGGCCTCATTTGTCATGGGGCAGGGTCACATTTCTGTGCTGCGGACGTTTTCTTCCAGCATAATAGGAACACATAAGCCTCTGTTCCTGAAGACTGTCCATTATCCAGCGGCATCCTCAGGGTCTATGTCTCCTGCACTTAGCAACAGAAAAAGTCGTTCCCGTTGCAGTAGGAAATAGAGCCTGTGCCCAAATAACTAAAGGACACTCCAGGCATTTCGCTTCCTCATCTTGCCCCTTCTACTGACATGGCCAAAATGCAGACACATGCCTGCTCTTCGGAGAATGAATGGAGAAGCTGGTTAGGAAAGCCCGGTCCTGCTGGGGTCTTTGGTATGTCTGTAACGTTAACACAAACTCCACAACTCTCTTTATGGCTTTGAAGTCTCCACTTTGTAAAATGAGCAAAGTGGAAACTAATTTCCTATTTTCTCAAGGCAATTACATTCTGGCAAAGGAAAAACACCCGTTTTGGAGGTAGGATTTCTTCCCAAAGGAGATCTACTTCTATCTTCTCTTTCAAATATCATCACTTCTGCATAGCTCTGAAGTCCAGCACTTTCTGGAAAGTTTTGCAAATTGCAAAGCTCAATGCCCTTTTTCCTACATCGAGCTCTCCCGGCGGGTGTGCTCTGGCTCAGTTTCCCAAGTTTGTTTTGGAAGACAAGTACTGCTCAATCCAAATTTTCAACGTGGGAGCAACTGATAAAGAGTTGGGGGAAGTTAAAAGTTGGAGCCGCGGTGATCTTTCCGTGATGCGTGTTTTGCACTTGATGCGGCCTATTATTCTGCTTGGAAACTAAGCTGTGGTCAGACGGTTTGGGACGAAGGATTTCGAAACCTCAAAAACACGAAAGTCCGCAGACAGGGAAACGGCAGCTTGAACAAGTGTACCCGATCTGGTAACAGACTGACACGGTCTCTTGCTTATGCGCTGAGGCTCCCCTCCTAAGACTAAGGAAACGCTACCAAAAGATTGACTAGTCTTATAAACAAAGGTAACTACTGCACCATCCTAAAATGACTAGCGGCCAAAGGAAACAGAATGAGTTGCTTCATAAAGTGGGTGGCGACAGAGTGCCTCAACGTCGGTTAAGAACAACCTGAAATTGAAAAGGAGTAGTTCCTGGGGTCTGGGTTGCGAGATGTACACGGAGGACCTCTGAGTGTGGCAGCAACCAGAGTCTGGGATGGAGCCCAGATCTGCCCTCTACAGCAGCCTGCTCAACACTAACCACTGGGAAGGCGAGGCTTATCTGGAAGAATGTGTACATGTGGAGATAGGCATCACCTGTGCACATGCAGATGCCCTTTGGAGCAGGAGGCGGAGGGAAGGTGAAACCTGTTCCTAAATGGTACCGTGTGCCGGAATCGAGCCTTGGGGAAATGCATCTAGAAAGCCACACCACAAGGAATCATGTCATAGCAGGGGTCCTACTGAATCTGCACCCCTCAGGGGAGAAGCTGAAAATCAGACCCTGAAACTGACACAGAAAAGGAGGGCCTGGTTGTCAACAAGACAGAATGGGACACATGGGGGTGGTGCGAGTGCCCAGCACTCAGGGGGAAATGAATGCAGGCCAGGGGGTCTTGGATCACTCAGCGGGGCGTGGGCCCCAGAGCCCCCACAGATGAGCTCCTGGCTTTCCCTGATCCCAGCCAGTGCCACAGACGTGGGAAGCAGCAGCAAAAGAAGGAAAATGAGAAAGGAGGAAAAAGAGAAAAAGAACTTCTGTCTTCAGCATCAAACTCATAGTCGACTGACTTCCTTCCATACTCTGAAAATCGAGTGAGGATACAGCTCCTCAAAACGTGGGTTTTCGCTGTTCTTTTTAATTCCTGCACACACGCGTCCCAGGG
This sequence comes from Puma concolor, assembly GCF_028749965.1. Classification (NCBI taxonomy): domain Eukaryota; kingdom Metazoa; phylum Chordata; class Mammalia; order Carnivora; family Felidae; genus Puma; species Puma concolor. Next base: position 21,730,913 of record NC_141671.1, read on the forward strand.
CAGCTCTGGTCTCTGATTAATGAAACACAGGTATGTGCTCAGGGGAGATCACAGCTCACCATTTGAGTCTCATGTTCTGGAACAGATCCCTGGGACAAAGAAGTCTAACTCCACTCTCTCTAACACATTTTTTATGTTTTCACATTTTTATAATTTTTTTTCCCAAAAGTACAGTTTCACCAGCGAACGAAAGTGGTAATGACTGTGACTGATTACCACAAACTGAAATGTTCTTTTAACCTATTATTTGCAATTTTCTGCAGAAAAGGCAAAATAAATGTGGTATGATGAACTCAAATATTCTAAATGTTAAATTACAGATTCAGTGTGTAGCAAAAAGAAAACAAAAATAAAAGCAACCTCTTGATTTATTTTCTGGTATTATAGGAATGCTTACTTGGCATACTGTCTGTCCTTCAGTGGCAGTAGGAGAGCAACACTGGTGACCACTGATAAACATCCTAAGTGCTCTGCATGTATTAATTTGTGAATCCCCACAGTGTAGCCATAACACTGGTACAGGTATCACGGCTTTCTATGGATGAAGTAATCGAGACACAGAAAGGCCAAACAACTTCTCTAGGGTCACACAGCTAGGACTGGCACACGCTTCACAGAGTATCACAAGTGTGCTTTCAGCTCCAATAATACAAACTCAGAAACATCCCCCACCCATGACATTTCCATGCCGCACTGTTATCCTTCGAAATGCTTTCACAAACATTGCTGCATTTGAGCATAAGTTCTCAACGAGGTCTTCCTATTCCATTCTGTTAAAGTGTACACAAATTAAGAGATTCCTGTGGCGTCCTGCAGAATTAGGCCTAGAACTTGGCCCACAAAAATTAGTCCTCCGCTCCCAATCAAGATGACTCACGATAAATAAAATCAGTACAAAATCCAAAATTAGCACAAACATCCCTAAGGTCTGCTTGAAAAAAAAATATTTATAAATAATAGTTTACAAACAAGTCCAATATATACTGTTTACAAATAAGAACTGTGTCTTAGGATAATATCAAGGGCTGAGCTATAAAAAATTGAAGATCATTTCTAAATCTACCCATGTATACCAAACAAAAAAAAACCGTCATAAAATCCAATAAAAGGCTATCCCATGCTCACTAAATAAAGTGACTGAAATAACCTGGCTGAAATAGTTTAACGTTAAAAATACAGTTGACCTGGGGCGCCTGGGTGGCGCAGTCGGTTAAGCGTCCGACTTCAGCCAGGTCACGATCTCGCGGTCCGTGAGTTCGAGCCCCGCGTCGGGCTCTGGGCTGATGGCTCAGAGCCTGGAGCCTGTTTCCGATTCTGTGTCTCCCTCTCTCTCTGCCCCTCCCCCGTTCATGCTATGTCTCTCTCTGTCCCAAAAATAAATAAACGTTGAAAAAAAAAAAAATTAAAAAAATACAGTTGACCTTTGAACGATGGAGGTGTGAACTATACAGGTCCGCTTATCTATAGATTTTTTTGGTACAGTGAAGTACTGTAAATGTATTTTCCTTATGATTTTTTAAAGTGTATTTTTATTTATTTTATTTTAGAGAGAGAGAGAGAGTGTGTGAGCAGGGGAGAGGGGCAAAGAGGGAGAGAAGATCTTAAGCAGGCTCCGTGCTCAGTGCACAGCCCAAAGTGGGGCTCGATCCCACCACCCTGGGATCATGACCTGAGCTGAAATCAAGAGTCAGATGAACAACTGAGTGAGCTGCCCAGGTGATGCCCCTGCTTATGATTTTCTTCATCATGTTTTCTTTTCTGTAGCTTACTTTGTTGTAAAACCATAGTATATAATACATACAACATACAAAATACATATTAATCAACATATATGTTTATGTGCTCAGTGAGGCTTCCAGTCAACAGCAGGTTATTAGTAGTTAAGTTTTGGGAGAGTCAGAAGAGTTGTGTGATTTTCGACTGACTGGTGGTTGGCACCCCTAACCCCTGCATTGTTCAAGAGTCAACTGTAATGCTCTACGAGAGCATGGAGCTGCTTTGGGGGTGGGTGAAAGAGTGCTTTTTTCTAATATAAAAAATGATACAAACACTATTATCAATTCTTTCTCATAGTCATTACAAGCATGGCCACTAAGCCCACAGCCGACATCCAAGTCTCAACCTTGGCTGTTATTCTGATCCTAAGCAAGTTTCCTCATGCAAAATGGGATAGCAATTCCACAAACCTTACAGGTAGAGTGCATAAAAAAAATTGGCAATCGACAAGGAAAGAGAAAATGTGAACAACATATAAACCAGCTAGACCTCCTGGCACCTCCAGAGGACACACCAAGCAACAGCAGAACGAACATTCTTCTCAGAGAGACACGGGCCATCCTCCAGGACAGACCATATGCTAGGCCATAAAATGAGCCTCCAGAAATTTCAAAGGATTGAAATCATACAAAGTATGTTCTCCAACTACAATGGTATGAAATTAGAAATTAATAGCAGAAAGAAATTTGGGGATTCGCAAATATGTGGACGCTGAACATTCTGAAATAACCAACGGGCCAAAGAAGAAATCACAAGGGAAATTAGAAAATACTTTGAGATGAATGAACAAGGAAACACAAGATATAACTAAAGAATGCTTAAAAAGAGATTTATAGCTGTACATGCCTGTGGTACAAAAGACGTTCTCAAATCAATATCCTCACCTTCTACTTTTAAACGCTGGAAAAAGAGCTAACTACCCTAAAGCACATAGAAGGAGGGAAATAATATAGAGTGGGAAATTAATGAAACAGCAGAAAAGCAACAGAGAATAAAATTACAAAATCAAAAATTGTTTCTTTGAACATCTCAATAAAACTGACAAATGTTTAGCTAGACTGACTAAGGAAAAAAAATAAAGAAGACGCAAGTGATTGGTATCAGGAATGAAAAGAGGGGCATTACGACTCAGGACAGAAAGGCCTATAAAGGGAAAGTGAACAACTGTAGGCCAACCAATAAGATAATTTAGATTAAATGGCCAAATTCCTGGAATGGACACAAACGACGGAAACAGACTCAAGAAGAAAAAGAAATGTGAAACAGACCGATCACAAGTAAAGAGGCTGAATTAGTAATTTAAAAACTTCTTAGAAAGAAAAACCTAGGTGGCTTCATTGGTGAGTCCTACCAAACTCTTAAAGAAGAGTTAACACCAACAAACTCTTCCAAAAAACAGAGGCAGACAGAATACTTCCCAACGCACTCTGCGAGACTAGCAGTAGTCCCCACACAAGGACTCATAAGGAATCGACAGACCAATATCTCTTATGAATATAGGCAAACGTCTTTTAATAAAATACTAGCAAACCCTGTCCATCAATATGTGAAAATGACCGTACTAAGTGGGATTCATCCCAGGAAGGAGGCTGGTTTAACATACAAAACAGAGCACAAGAAAGGTAAAAAATAATCGGACCATCTCAATAAATGCAAAAAAAAAAAAAAAAAAGGCATTTGACAAAATCCAACCCCCTTTCGCGATGAAAGTGCTAAGTGGACTGGGACTGAAAAGAACTTCCTCAAACTGATAAAGGGCATTTATGAAAAACCCATAATGAACACCATACTTAATGGAGAAAGACTGAATGCATTCTCCCTAAGAACAGAAATAACACCAGGGTGTCCGTTCTCTTCACTTCTATTTAACACTGCGCTGGAGGGGCCAGCCAGGGCTAGCAGGCGAGAAAAATAAGGCATCCAGATTAGTTTCGAAGGAAGAAGCACACTGTCTCTATTTGTAGGTGACATGATGTCATATACAGAAAATCCTAAGGAATTCACCAAATAACCATTAGAATGAATAAACAAGATCAGCAAAGTTGCAGGAAACAAGAGCAGTACAAAATGTGAGTATTTTTATACACCAGCAATGAACAATCAAAAACACAATTCTAGGGGTACCTGGGTGGCTCAGTCGGTTAAGTGTCCGACTTCAGCTCAGGTCATGATCTCTCAGTTCGCAGTTCGAGGCCCACGTCAGGCTTTGTGTTGACAGCTCAGAGCCTGGAGCCTGCTTTGCATTCTGCGTCTCCCTCTCTCTCTGCCCCTCCCCTCCCTCTCTCTCAAAAATAAAGATTAAAACAAAAACAAAAACAAAACAATTCTAGGGGCGCCTGGGCAGCTCAGTCGGTTAAGCGTCCAACTTCAGCTCAGATCATGATCTCACAGTTCGTGAGTTCAAGCCCTGCGTTGGGCTCCTGGAGCCTGCTTCGGATTCTGTGTCTCCCTCTCTCTCTCTGCCCCTCCCCTGCTCGCTCACGCGTGTGCGCTTTCTCTCAAAAATAAATGTTAAGAAACAAAGCAAAACAATTCTACTTCCAATACCGTAAAAAAAAGGACACTTAGAAATTAATTAACAAAATAAATACAAAACTTGCACTTTGAAAACTATTTAAAACACAGTTGACAGAAATCTATTAACATGTAATAGACATAAATAGAAAATATCTCAAAGTTTTAACTGGTAAGAGGACAATACCCCCAAATTGATCTATGTACTTTATAACCCCTATGCCAGCTGCCTTTTGTGTGGAAATTGACAAGCTGTTCTTAAAATTCATACAGAAATCCAAGCAACCCATAGTAGCCAAAACAATCGTAAAAAAGACCTAAGTTGGAGGATTCACATCTCACAAAAAGTTGCAGATATCAATACAGTATTAGGCCTTGGGGTAGACATGAAGACATATAGATCAATGAAACAGAACTGAGTAGAGAAAAAAATCCTTCCACTGATGGTCAACTGAATTTTGACAAGAGTGGCCAGACCATTGAATGGGGGAAAGAAAAGCTTTTTCAACAAAGTGCCAAAGACTAAAGTTGGACCCCTTCTTTACACTATACTCAAATATTAACTCAAAACAGATCACAGACTTAATGTAAGAACTACAATTATAAAACTCATGGGATTCCACTTCACACCTAAGAGGATGGCTTTCATGAAAAAGACAGGCGGTAACAGGTGTTGGCAAGGATGTGGAAAAGCTGCAACCCTCACACTCTGCTGGTGGGAATGTAAGACGATGCAGACACTTTGGAAAACAGTTTGGCAGGTCTTCAAAATGTTAAACATAGAGTTACCACATGACCCAGCCACTCCACTCTGAAGTATCTGCCCAAGAGAAATGAAAACCTATGTTCACACAAAAAGACTGGACGAGAATGTTCACAGGAGCATCATGCATAATAGCCAAAGAATGGAAATGACTCAGATGTCCACCAATCGATGAAGAGATAAATAAAATAAAATATGGTATATCCATACAATGGACTATTATTCGACAACAAAAAAGGATGAAGCACGGATACGTGCTATAACATAGATAAATCTTAAAAACATAATGGTAAGCAAAGAAGCAAGTCACAAAAGGCCACATGTTAGAGTACACAAATCCAGAGACAAAAAGTAGATTAGTGTCTTCCTAGGGTTAGAGGGTGGGGAGTAATGAGAAGTGACTACTGATGGGTATGGGGTTTCTTTTACGGGGTGATGAAAATGGCTGAATACTGATTGTAGTGACAGCTGCAGAACTCTGTGTATATACTGAAACACACTAAATTGTACGCTTTAAATGGGTGAAATATATGGCATATGAATTATATCTCCTAAAGATGAAAAAAAAAAAAATCAAAGTGTGGAGCCCAGTGCCTGATGCACACAGTAACTGTAGCTTTAACTATGGTTATTTATAAGATGCATTGTCTGATACATCACTGTAGAAGGCAGTAACTATTTACAGATGTGCTTGACATGTGCCGTATTCAATCACAGATGCTGTCCCCAAATGGAAATTTTCCCAATCAGAAGTGACTGGGCCCAAGACCAGAGAGGTCTCATGGAGAATCATCAACAGTGAGCACTCAGGGCCAGCGCAGCCTCAAGGACAGTAATTGTCACTAATGCGCCCCACTGCCCTCTCCATGGGAAGTTCCACTGGGCATGGGTCTCAGGAAGAGGAAGCAGGGAAACCACCCAAGAAGGAAATAGGCAATACCCAGGAACAGATTTTGAGAGGGCAAATATGTAAGGGACAAAGGACTTTTTTTGGGGGGGGGGGGGTGGCAGAGAGAGGATAGAAGGACCAGGCAAAACAAAACAGCAAAAGAAGGTAAACTGATCCTGATGGGCTGATCACGGTGGTAAAAAACCAAAAAGCTAAAATGTAAAATAGAATACTAAAAAATGGTGACGGTATTTATTCACCTCCTTCTTCCTGCCCAAAAACACTCTCAGAAGGAGATGAGGGGCAAAGAGGACTGAAATTTACATGGAAAGAAAAAAAAGTAAAATACTTTGTAAAAATCCTTTAAAATATTGATATCTTTTGTAAAGTCACACTATACACCTTCCTTCCAGTCCAGACTGAGAAAACCACAGGCTTTGGATTCCTGCAGCATTACTTAGAAATGCAAACAGTAATGACAGATAACATTTACGGAGTGCTTGCCATGTGCCTTGACTCTGTGCAAAATTCATGATCTCCTCACCCTCACCCCACTCCAGTGAAATGGTGGATACTATTAAAAGGCTCGTTTCAGTGAGGAGGAAAACGAGGTACAAAGGTTAAGAAACTTGCTCAAGAATGGAAAACTTACAAGTGGCAGAGTGAAGATTTGACACCGAGTGCCTAATTCCAAAAGCCAGAGATCTATCACTATGCCAGTATGTCCCAAGTACACCATCAGTGGTTCATAATACGGTTTTAGGTAGAATAAACTGGCCCATTTCCTTTTAGTATTGGTATATAATAAAGTATCAATTTCACAGTAACGCTGTAAAGTGTTCTTTGGAAAAAAACGTGTTAAAAACAAATAATGGCGGGGAGGGGAGGGGTGGTTAGTCAATTTTTAAAAAGCAGAGCAGCGTGATGCCTGGAAAGGAAATATAGAAAAATAAGAATAGTCTGGTTTTTCTGAGAAGGTGATATTTTTTTGAGTCCCTTTAAAAACTTTCCCTAGAGTCTTGATGTTCCTAAAATGTTTGTGTAAAATAGGAGCATTTAAGGGGCGCCTGGGTGGCCGGCTCATCAGTTAAGTGTCGGAGTCTTGATTTCATCTCAGGTCATGATCACACAGTTCGGGAGTTCGAGCCCAGCATCAGGCTCTGTGCTGACAGGGTGGAGCCTGCTTGAGATTCTCTCTCCCCCTCTCCCCTGCTCACACTCTCTCTCAAAATAAATGAACATTTTTTTTTTTAACTGAGCATTAAAAAAAAAGTCTTTTTGTTCTAACCCCTCAAACCATATGTAATCATTCTATAAAGTTTATTTTCTATTGGTTTTGTCCCACACAATTTTAATATGCCCACCATGGGGCTCTCTCCTACTTCTGAGTGAGCTACTTTTCTCCCTCAGGAAATAAATTCCTGACATTTATCAGATCTTCTTTTTCTTCATTTTATCCCATCTTATCCTGAAGTTCCAAGACCAGGCCATCTCACTATTTATTCAAAAGCCCCAGAAATTTTTCGCAAGGAAAAGAGCTGCAGGGAATCTGGGAGGCATATGCAAATAGATTTTTAAGAGGCAAGGGTTACTGTGCTATTCCTTGAGGGTTCCTCAGTATCTGATAAGCTGCCCACCTCTGGCACCCAAACAAAGAAACTCCAATTGGCAGAGGGGGAAGGACTCTGTGTTTCATCCCGAGGATCCCCAAAGGCCAAAGACCTCGCCCAGGTACTTCTGTTTCCCATGGCCAGACACGTCCCATACACTGGAGAGAATGAGCACATCTCTCCGACTTCTCCATGCAGTGCACAGATCCTAAGAGCTTGGAGGCAGGTCCCCTGGTGGCTCAAAGGCCACTTGACTTTCTGTCAACCTCCAGAGGCAAAGGCCGCCCTCACCCACCTGTGCATGTTCCCATTGGTGGTAAAAGACTGGCCACACACAGTGCACTTGTAAGGCCTCTCGCCAGAGTGCACCAGCATGTGGCGGTCCAGGGAGCTGGCCGAACTCAGTGACTTCCCGCAGATGCTGCACGAATGGTCTGCCCCTCCAGTGTCCGTGTTGTGCTGGGGAAAGCAATCATCACATTGGTCACTTGAGAAGGTGGGTCAAAGCTTGGCAATTATGAAATGCAAATTAAGAGCTTTATATAAAAAAAGAAAAAAAAACAGCAAAGCTTCTCTGATATTTTTTTTTTGTTTCATTTTAAATATCTTCCCAAATGTCAACATCTACCAGGAACACAGGCAAATAACTATTCTGTGTGATCTTCTTCCACTTTCGTGTTCCAGTTTTGGAAAACACTTCTGCAAGGCCCAGAGAGGGGTGGGGTCTCTGCAGGCCTTTCTTGGGGACACACATAGATGAACTGACCACATACATTAACATGAGCAGAAGGACTCTCAACTATGAAGCTAACGTGAAATACGGTCTTTGCATTAAGGCAACGTCCATTCTTCAAGTTTGCTGACTCAGTCTTGCTGTCAGGGAAAGAGAACTGAAAACTGCACAGTTTAGAGTTCTGGCCTCTGAAATACATTAAGAAGGAACATTTCTCTCCAAACCTAAGTTACTTAATGGTATTATTCCTCAGTGCCATGTTATGATTTTAATATTGTCAATCCTTCTCACTCATATGCAGAATTTAAGAAAAAAAAAAAAACGAGCAAGGGAAAAAGAGAGAGAGAGAGAGAGAGAGAGAGAGATAGACAAACCAAGAAACAGACTTTTAACTTTAGAGAACTGATGGGTTACCAGAGAGGAGGTGGGTGACAGATGGGGGAAAGAGATGATGGGGCTTACAGAGTGCCTGTGTCATGATGAAAAAATAAATAAAATGGAAAAAAAATTATCCATTCCCACTCCAAAAATATATATATATTTCCAAACAAACAACAACAAAATATATATATATATACACACATATGTATATATGATTAATCCTTCTTTGTTCTCGATTCATCCATACTCTGTCATCAATTTGCCACACCAGGCAAGGACGAAGGATAAAGGTCATAATATAGAAGCCAAAAGAAATGCCAAACGAATATATTTCCTGCCGCATGATGTAAGTTTATAGCAGTATGAAGGCTCGGGATCTATCTCTACAATCTCACTGTGCTGTGAGGAGGTTTGGTTCAAACTGACGAGTCATATGATGAAAGGTCTTCTGTTCAATGTGGTCATTTTAGCTAGATGTTTGCTAACTTCTGAAAAGGTATTCTGTGTTGACCAGGGATTCTGTCACGGTAACACGGACCTGCAAAAACTTATTTCATAACCACCCTTTGAGATTATTAAAATATTAAATCTAAATTAAGCTCAGCCACAATGCATCTGCTAAGATCAAACTGCCCTCTCTTAATGAAGAAAGATTTCTAATACAAGTATGAAATCAGCAGCAAACCTGACGGATGTGCATAGTTAGCTGATGCTGTGTAGTGCAAATCTTTTCACACAGGGGACAGTTATAGGAAGACTTCTCCTCTTTCGTTTCCTGCAAAGACATAATACAAGGGAAAATCAAGTTCAACTCACACAGTAAGCCAGTGCCTCTTGTTCCTGTCGTAAGCATCTGTGTCTCAAAGAGCCATAACAATAAATCGCGGAGAGCATGGGCTCCAGAGCCTGTCCAGGTATGAGCTTGGGTAAGTCACAGTCCTGTCTGCCCTCAGTTTCCTCATGTGTAAAATGGGAAAAAATAATGGCATCTCCCAGACCGCGCTGTGATGAGGATTAAATCAATGAGCACATGTTAAGCACTGGAATAGTGCCTGATACAGGCTAAGTGCTCCATAAATATCAGTGTTCTTATTAAACACCATTTAATTAATCATCAGTGCCAACAAAAAAAACAAGGATCAAGTCACAGCAGAGGTAGAAACGGAACAGCTCTCTCCCCAAGCCCCACCTACGTGGCTCCAGTCACTACTCCTGAGCACACAGGAGAGGCAGTGAAGTTCTCCTCCCAACATGACAAGGCTTCCGTGCCCAGCTGTGTGCCCCACAGGCATCGACATGCCCCTCTTACTTGCTGCTTGCACCTGCTTGACACCGCTCATCGATAATCAGGAAGAATGCTGTCCTTTTCCAAACTGTGATGGGGGAGCACACCCGGGCTGACGCCTTCCACAGAGGGTGACAAAAGAACCAGATCACTACTTGGCAAGGTGGCTCATTTTATGTTCTCTCAACACACCCGGGAGAGGCTGCCTTCAAGCAATAGATTTTTACCTTTCTAAGGAAAAGGACGAGCTCCCTCACTAGCCATGTGGTATAGTTCCTTTCTCCAAATAATTCATGGAGAGCTGCCCTGGACGTGCCCCTTCACCCACATGGTCCCTAAGCACCCCGGTCTCTGCCCTCATCTCCCAAAACCAACAGGATCAAGGCATGGATATCTCGCCCAGGAATCTGAAATGAGGATGCTTAGAGACTGAGATCAGTGGCTTTCCCACTGATCAGCAGAATCACCTGGGCAGATTTCTGAACGACATAGTTCTAGACCAGACTCCTGGCATGCTGATTCAGAATGGGGGGGGGGGTGTACCCCAGAAATCTGCTCATTTCTCAAGCTCCCCAGTCATTGTTCATATGCACCCAGGTTTGGGGGTGACTAAGTTACTACCACAAGTGATCAGGAATACCTGAATTCAAAGTTCATGTAGTCCTGGGGCTGAGCTGAGCACTGGGGTGAGCCCAAGCCATGACAATGCAGCTGGGGAGGACGTGGGTGCTCACGGAAGTGGGAGACCAGGTAGCCTGAGATAGGGGACGGCACCATCTGCCAGGCTGGACCCTCAGACTTCTTTCAACAGACCTGTTTTTACTTGTACTCATCTGAATGAGTTTCTGTTCTTTGCAAATAATGCCCATCCTTGAACACTTACTATGTGCTAGATGCTACATATAGAAATGTCACAACCACGGTTACATATCCCATTTTCTGGATGAGGAAACTGAGATACAGAGAGGTACGTAACCTGTCTCAAACGAGGAAACCATGAAGTAGGAGACCCAGGATTAAAACTCAGGCCGGCTGCTCTCCCAGCCCATGCCCAGTTTAGGGCATGACTATGCTACACAAGTCTGATCAAAAAAAGGATTAACCCCAAGGCACAGAAAGGAAACACCCTTGTGGTTGGCTCATGAGAGACGATGAAAATAATAATCACTCTGAGGACTCTAAAAACAAATGGCACCATAAACCAGATGGGGTGGAGTGAATGCATGAGGATGTCCAGGATGTATTTGCCCACGGTACTTCTGTGTCCTCTTCAAAGACTAACAGGCCTCATTTTTAAGCAATACAAACGCTTTTCTCATCTGTGGCACTGGGTCTGAGAAAAGGTACACTACATATTTTTCACCCTCAAATTTTTTTAAAAAGCAGGGGAAGGGCAGAAAGAGAGGGAGACAGAGGATCCAAAACAGGCTCTGTGCTGGCAGCAGTCAGATGTGGGGCTCGAACTCATGAACTGTGAGATCATGCCCTGAGCCGGGATCAAGAGTCGGATGCTCAACTGACTGAGCCACCCAGGCACCCCTCACTCTCAAATTAAAAAAAAAAAAAAAAAAAAAAAAACAACAACAAAAAAAACAAAAAACCAGATAGGAAGCCTAAGGAAGCTGATAACCCAGAGACAGTTACAAAAAAACCTGCCAGCCTCACCGCCATCCTCCCAGGGGCATGATGTGTATGGAGCAGGGAGGAGTGTCACCCCTTCTCGGCCCATCCGACTCCAGTCACAATGGAGCTGGCCAAGAACCACCAAAGAGAAACATCAAAAACGAAAGCATTCACAACAAAATGAAAGCAATTGCTATAATAATGAGGGCTGTCTCATAGCCGGACCCAAACTCAGTCCCTGGGGTATTTTTGTTATAGAACAATATATATTAATAAAAATTTTTTTAAAGAAAGATTCATCAAGAAGATGTCAATAAATGGGGTGCCCGGTGGCTCAGTCAGTTGAACATCTGACTCTTGATTTTGGCTCAGGTCATGACCCCAGGGTTGTGGGATTGAGCCCTGTGTCGGGCTCTGCACTGAGTGTGGAGCCTGCTTAGAATTCTCTCTCTCTCTTTTTCTCCCTCCCTCCTTGTGCCCCTCTCCCCACTCAGGTGCTCTTTCCCTCTCTAAAAAAAGAAAAAGTCAGTAGATGTCAAAAAGCCAGGCGTCCGTGTGGGTAGCCTCTTGAGGCAGCACGTTTCTTGAAAAAACCATCCTGCGCACACCTGGAGGTAGATACTGGACATACTGAGTAGGTGCTTGGAGCCTCCGGCACCAAACCTTCTGTGAGGCTGGCAGCTGCACTCCGCAGACCCTCACACAGGTCTACAGAATCCACAGTGGTCGGGGAGGAGGAAACCTCTGGACTCAGATTTAATTTTCACAAACAAACCCAACAGCAAAGAGAACAGCCCTGCTGTGAATCCAGTTACTGTGGCTGTGCTGGTGAAAGAAGCAGACTTCCTGAGCTGACAGATAAAATTAGCAGCTAATGTGATAACTAACCATTCCATAATGAAACAATCTGGCACCCGTGTTGGCGTCCGGCTGTGGCTAATCTGTCCTGGAACTCGGTGCTAGCGCTGATGGGCCTTCTCCCCAGGCTCCTGCTCTCGGCCTTCCCTACCCGCTCACAGGTAAGGGTGATGCCCACTCTCTCCCCCAGCTGCGCTCTGCTGTTTTTAATGCACTGTCTTTTCCATGTTACCTCTGGCCCAGAGGTTACCTCCCCTGCGAACACTGAGCCCATGCCCTGAGGAACCCTGGAGGACACAGAAGGTAGATGGAAAATGGCTCAGGTACACCTGTCCCATTTGCTTGCCCACACCTGCAGAGTCACTTCCATTTACCATGCAGGGATGGAGGTGCTGTGGGTCACACTCTAGGGTTCTACCTACTGTCTCTGAACCACTGGGCAGGGACCAGAGCCTGGACTACGGTCAACTCTACCTGTGTCGGGGAAATGCCGGGCTTGTCCCTACCCATGCCACTTTCTACTGGCGGAACACAGAAGGATGAGGGGACGGTGACCGTACGTATCTCGTTCATCCCGAAATGCCTGCCACCTGGTGCAGTACCTGGCTGGAAGTATATATTGTGAAATGGGTGGATGGATGGAGAGATGGACGGATAGATGGATGGATGGACAGTCACGTGAGAGTGGAAATAAACCTTTTCTTCCCAGAGCTAGCGCTCCGTCTCGACTCAGGCCACAGTCATACAGGCTGAGTATTTTCTCAGGTACCCATGGGAAGAGAGGCAGGCAGAGACAAAGGAAAAAAGAGAGAAAAAAGGTATCAATGCTCCAACTCTCCAAACATCACTGAACCCTGCTAAGTCTTCAGCTGTGAGGAAGATGGGAATGAACAGACCCTTCTCCTATGCTGCTGGAGTGGGTTTTAGGCTGGAACGACTTTTCCTGGAGGACAAGTAGTAGCCAAAGCCTTAATTAACATACTTCTAAGAATTTATAGAAAACCATCATGGATAGTGCTCAGACAATTCTGTATAAGGACAGTCACTTGAGGATTATTAATAAAAAAGGAAATGAATTCACAAAAGCCCCACAGGTTTACTTTCCAGTCCATCCCTGGCATTGAGAGGAACTGAGAAGACTGCCTTTCCCCCCTGAGGATTTGGTGTAAACCCATTCAGTAAGTTAAAACAAAAATTAAATGTGGAGTCATCAGTTCAGATTACATGGATTCAGAGAAGAAATGAGCACCACACACCCCCTGCCTCGCTCCCTGAGTTTCCTTGAACACACTGCTACCAGAAGAGTGACAACTTTTTCTCAAGTGCCCCATTTGTACGTTAATTAGAAGATCTGTTTTATTTCCCAGTGGAGGAGCTTAGACCTTTGTAACATCATTAATTAACACTTCCAATCCTGGCCTGCCCCCTTATTCTTCCCCACTCTTCCTGATTTGATGCCCACTAAAAACTCAAGAGGACTAAATCACCCCATGAGTGGCATTCTCTGAAGCCAAATTCTGTGCTTTGTCAAAGGTGGAAAGCTGAATGGGAGATCCAGCAAAACCAACACTTATTTGCTACCTGATCTGAAGATACTTAAAAAAAGAAATCAAGGCGATGGCTTCAAAATCCCAATTAACCAGCTGTGTGAGTAAAGAAATGAACTACATCACAGTAGAGGAATAAGTCCAATTCTTTGCCTTGGCCATCACGTGAAGACAGCTTGCATTCAAATCAAATTAAAGGGCAGAGAATAAGGATTCCACCAATACTCACACCACTGCAGAGAAAATTTCTTCCATGAAAGGAAATTGACATAAGCCCGGAAAAGTTCACTCTTGAAGCCTCTCGGCATGTCCCTTTAGTTCTGAGCTTGTCCGAGGTTTTGGCTTACGAAGCTGGGGCTCAAGGGAACAAACTTCACCCAACGTTCTCATAGACTGAAGCCACCAGATGTCACCAGCTAGCGCACAGGAGCTTACCTGGTTCCTTCTGCCAATCCGATTTGGTCCTGGAGGCTTCGTGGGGGACTTGGTGCTCTGGGGGCTCCCGCCATTCTCGGCGACCTTCCCTACACTCATTACTGCTGACATCATGGTGTTGACGGAAGACAAGTCTGAACCTTCCAAGCCAATGGGCGAACTTGACGTCATTGGGTCAAGGGTTTAAGCTTCTAAGAAGCTTCTGCCATAGAACTGAAAATCGGAAATCGCTGCTGTGATCAATTGGTTTAGCCCCTGTCAGAGCCCGGTGGCACTGGCTATGGCTACCATGACCGTAAGTCAGGTCCAAACACCGAATGCCCCCCTGCTTCTTCAGTTCAAGCTGACACTCGTGCCCATAATGACTTGAAGCTTTCATCTAAATGAAGCACTGTCATAACAAAGACTAACTGATAACCTCGCTTCCTTTCTGTGCATCTGTACTGACACAACCCCCCAAACTAGCAGAGGCAGGTCTCCTGGCCTTTCCTAATCTTTCATTAGACAGAGCAGGGAAAGGCTCTGGAGTCTTTCTGTCAGCCCAGGGAGCTGACATTTGCCTGGCACCCTCCTAAAAACCAAGCTCATTTACTACTACAGGAATGTTCTAGACTTAACAACTTATGATGAGAACCTTCAGGTCTCACGTAACTCCACTGCTGTAATTCAGTGCTCTTAATGGGGAGCCCAAATTGTACACGACAACTGAGAAGGCAATCCTCTCAGAATTATAACCAAACTTCAAATCAACATAAAAAGGACCGTTTCTTAAAATATATGAGTAGGTAATGTACCTATACCCCAGAAGATGGATGGAAGGAAAACCCAGCCCCCACTGCCAATTACCTCCATTTTCTGCCCCAACTGATATACTATGAGGTTTTCCCTTGCTATAGCTATCATCCACGTGGAGTAGGAAATGAGTCTGTGTTCACTTCTTTTTTTTCTTCTCTTGTATCACTTGTTGACACTGGAAGGGAAGCAAAGGCAAAAAAAAAAAAAAAAAAAAAATCAGTGAATGCCTTTTCACTTAGGGAAGAAAAAAACTGATGCCATTTACTTGTTGTAATCTTAGGCCACTATATTCATGAGAATACAGGGAGAACAAAAGGGAGGCGATTTTAAAAGTCATGTCTTTCTTCCAAAACCACATTCTGTGGTTGTTTTTCAACCTTAACTGATGTTCCCTACAGTGCTGTCACCGTCACTCCCAACAGCCAAAACGATTTTGTGGTATTTTACTTTCTGGAGCTCTTAACTACACACACACTGAATTTCCCTCCATACTCTACCCCAGTCCCCCACGAGCATTCAGACTCCTACTTGACCCCCCTCCCACCTCTACCTAAAAGTGACTGAAGGCAGGAAAGCAATTCACGAAAGGCTCGTAGTCTAGTACTAGACTATGTAGTATTAGGTCAGGCCTCAAAGAAAGCTGGTAACAGGAACGGCATGACCAACCAGAACACCCACCACACCTCGTGGCCATTGCAAAATTGACTTCTGCAGCCTTTTCTAGTTACCTTCCTTTGAGAAGTGCCATCCAGTTACATGCCTTACCATGGCTGTGATATGGCCTCAGATTAAGTCTGCAGGTAAGTTACTTCCCTCATTTTATCTAGAGCCAAAGCCCTGCCAGTAAGCCTCAGATCCTATACTGACCTATATTAACTGTGCCTTGATAAATTCCACATGTCCTCTACTGGACTTGTAGTCAAAGATCAAGCTCATCATCTCGGCAGCCAAGTGAATGCTCAGGAACACCACCAGAAAGAACATGATTTCTTGTGGTTTCCTCCTCCAACTTGAGGGGACATGACCTAGGATATGACAAACGGTAACACCCAGAGCTACCAATGCAGCCAGCAGCAAGCAGAGCAGGAAGGGCCTGGGGACATAACTTTATTAAGCCACGTTGTTGTCAGCTCAGAAGTCTCAAGCTAAAACCTTAGCAAAAGAGCCAAAGAGAATCTCAGGAACAGTACTTTTCCAGCCAAAAGACAAAACGTGCCTTCCTTGTGGGCAGCCATTTTGAAGATATGGACTTAATGGATTTACAAACGGGGACGAAAAGGACTAACTGCAGAAACATGCAACTCGAGACAACAGACCTCGTCTTAGCCCGCACATCTTTCCTATAAAGAGAGAAGAGCTATGTTCAAAATTAAAGCAAAGGCCAAACTGCAGTCCTTCTGTGGTTTCGCCACCAGAAGACCATTCAAAATTGTGCTTCAAACTTCCTATTTTAACGGTCTTTGAAAATTTATTTGGGAGATTTCTCTCTCTTGGGAAAACCACGAGACACAAACATACACATGTAAGTGTGCATACATACATAGGCACACCTGCATCTCTAAAAGTACCATTGGTTCCTAGAGGTATTGCAATCAATCAGCAGACAATCATCTGTTTGATTCAAATATGTGGATACCTTTGATACTAAAACCCCTCCCCCACAGTTGTAATATATAGTAAATTATAAAATAACTGGCCAGAAACTGTTTTTTGTAATTATGTTGTGTTAGTAAAAAGAAAGTTAACCTTTCTGATTCATAGGAGGAGTTTAGAAGGTAATCTTGCTTATGTCCTGATACTAGGAAAAAAGGAAAGTGTGGTAGAATTTATGGAAATCTGGGAACAGGTTAGAGTAAACACCTCTAGGACTAAACGTAGAATTTTATAAGTTGTAAAAATTACATTCGATTTACTGAGAAAATGGAGAGGAGAGAAACGGGCAACATGAGAAGTAACAAAAATACATTCATGTTACAGAGCCAGATTACTAGGGATAATTTTTGTTACAGTCATTATAACATCCAATATACATTCTTACAAACTCCCTAAGTGTCTTAAATACACAATACCTAGCCATTGTCACCACACTAACCAACATAAGGGATGAATGTTGCAAAGGCTTATTCCAACTGGAAAAGAAAAAAGCCACACAAACTTGTTATTTCCCATTTTGACTGGGCAGGAAGACATTTGCTACATTTATTTCCTTTTCTGGGATAAAGTATAAAGCGTTGACACTACTCAGTGATGACACCAAGATCACCTGTGTTTACTTCCTTTACCTAGTTTAAATGTAAGTAGCAATATGTACATATTTCTCAATAAATTTTTTAAAGTTTATTTATTTTGAGACAGAGAGAGAGAGAGAGAGAGAGAGAGAGAGGGAGGGAGGGAGGGAGGGAGAGACAGTGCGAGCAGGGGAGGGGCAGAGAGAGAGAAAAAAAGAAAGAATCCCAAGCGGACTCCTCACCCTCAGTGCAGAGCCCGACATGGGACTCAAACCCATGAACTGTGAGATCATGACCTGAGCCAAAAATCAAAGAGTCGGACACTTAACCGACTGAGCCACCCAGGTGCCGCAGCAATGTTATTTTTTTAATAGAGACTCTTCTTGTCTCAATCTGGAAAGTGCAATTAGTAAAATGAACCCCCAGCTACACTGTTTGAAAAGAAGAGCACCGTCATTGGACTCATCCCTCAATTGCTGTTCCAGAAGCAACACAAACCAGCCTTACACACCCAGCACAGGTTTTTACTCCAGTGTGCTCCTGCGTCTTATGCTTGAGTTCTCCCTTTGAGAGGATGCAGCAGGGAAGAAGGGAAAAGTCCTGGTATAAAATAAGGTAGCTCATTGTTCCAGGTTATGGGGGAAAAAAAAATCCACCTTAGCATTAAGGCACATCTATGCGCTAATTTACCCAGAGGCCAGTCGGCCAGGATTGTTAGTGAGTTCTACCTACCTATACCTGACATTGGGCTATACTGGGGTAATAACCCAAACTAACAAACCTAAACCTTCTGAGATTTGATCTCAGCGATGAAAGAGAAGTTGAACAGCTTGAAGTCCATTTACAAAGCACATTTTTTTCTTTACAGATATTAATAGTCTCAATATTTTCATTCTTTCCTTTGCTCCCTGACGCCACCCTCCACATCAGCCCTACCACTGCAAATAACCACCACCAATAAAATCATAACAATAAACAAGTTAAAAATCACTAACCCCATTCTAAGGCAATGTCTTCCAACTGGAACCAGAGAGAGCTGGGAACCCAGAAGGAGTTCCCAAATCACAGATAAGAAAAGAAGTCATCATCTTCATGGACATGGCCAAGTGGACTGGCCTGGCATTCCAGTTTTTAACACAAACTGCCTGAATTTGGGCGACAGGGGGCGGCGGGGAGGGAGAAGCAGGGCTCTGCTGTCTGAACACTCCTTCCTGTGAGACCAATACCCAGTACCCTCTGAGATTTCTCATCCTACACTTCAGGCCCACTGGATCAGAAGAGCTCGCAACTCAGAGTTACAATTTCATTGTGGTTTTGCATCAAAGCCTCAGGAGGACCTTGGGAAGAAAAAGGGCAACCCATAGGGAATGTGGGGAGGAAGGGGGAGGGAAAGGAAGACAACACTGGAAATTACTGGGCCTCAAGTGGAGTCCATAAAGTGTAACTGACCTGTTTTCTTCGTCTTATCAAGCTGGCCCTCCTTACCGAGGAGCAGACGCTGGCCCAGGCGTGGGCAGGGTCACACCTCAAAGCCACCACTTCTGGAATACAGAGTCGGAGCAGCCTGCAAAAATGAGAAAAGGTGGCATGAAGAGGGAGTCAAGACCAGGCAGAAACGATCCTGTGTCCGGATCCCTTTTCCCGGGGATCCGGGAGGGCACAAGTTAAGGGCAACAGAACATTTCCCATCCCCGCCTGCACGCAGAAGCAAGCTTTCTTCCGGCTCCGAGGCTGATTCTGCCCAGAGGTACCCACTAGCATCCACCGGAGTCGAGAGTGCCTTGGACAGACAAGAACCCCCTAGCACGCCCCAGCAGGTCAGGAGCCATATCACATGAGGGCAGCTGGGACCACTGGCCCAGGCAGAGCTCTGGGCATCTTAGTGGCATATTAAGAGCAGATGCTGATGCTGCCAGCTTCAAGGGCAGAGGAGAACGAGACAGCACTAAGTGCTATCAGCAGCAGACTGGAAAGAAGACAGCTGAAGAGAGTAAACACCATGGAACCAAACAGTCTCTTAATGTAAAGGACAGATTAGTGCATCTTCTCCTGAGTGATGGGGGAAGTGTCCATGACGGTTCAGATAGGACCAAACACGTATCTTCTCCTTTCGGTAGGGGGTATACAGAAAGCTTTTCAAATGACACAGGCTCCTCGGGGAGTCTGAGCGAGTCTGCTCTGGGGTGCAGGGGCCTCAAGTCCCTTCCCTGGGAGCAAGTTGGCCCTCTACAAAGTCAGTGAGCAAAGGAATGCAGGATTTCCAGAGCTGCAGCCTTCAGCCACATTCTCTCGGTTTCTGGAAACGGCTTCCCGCAGCTAAACGGAGGAGTGCAAAACTGGGAGAAGATCGAGAAAGACATAAATCAAGCCCTTCCGAGAAACCCTGGCGTGGCCCACCTTTTCATTCGTATCCCTTTTCGGAGTGTCTGGAGAAAGGTGCTCAATCCTGTCATACGCCTAGTTATCACCTTGAATGTTCCTCACTTTGTAGTTCCTGAGCACCTAGGGCGGGCAAGCCCCCTGCAGGACTGGTCAGCTGGGGCGAGAAAGGGCCACCGACCCATGACAAGAAGCTCCTGAGGCCACAAACACTCTCCCTCCACCTCACTGCTTCGATTCTCCATCTTTTCTCTTTGCCCCCTTCTCTTTTGAAAAGTTCTTTGGATTCTGAAGAAAGTATCAAGAAATAAGGAGTAACTGTAGGGACAGCCCCTGAATGGGACAGAGGCCCTGTAAGTCTCGAGGAATCCTTCTTACTACCCCAATAATTCTCAGTGGTTTTGGGGGATGAGAACCTCCTGAAGGGTGTGATAAAAGTTATGGACCTTCCCACAGGAAAGTGCACATACTGTACATTCGACATTTCCCTTCCGCATCAAGAGTTCAGGGGCCCCAGACACTCATCTGAGGATAAGCAGGATAAGAATCCTGGTTTTAGTTGACATCTAACCCACCTTCCTTTAAACTCTGAATCAAGAATCAAGTCAAGTTTGTTAAAATGCCCATGAGGTTTTAGAAATGCACAAACAAAACATCCTTTCAGATCATCCCCACCCAAACTTAAAGATGCCTAGGGGTGAAATGAAACACTGTGGAAGAAAAAAAAAACACACGCAAAAAAAAAAAAAAAAAAAAAAACAAGCCAAATTTCCCTGTTATTATTCATTTCTTCATTCGTGGCAACTTTTATTAGGAAGAAAGTCTGAAGAGGAATACCTCCATGGTTTTTTGTTTTTTTGTTTTGTTTTGTTTTTGAAACTACCACGATCTCCAAATAAGTAAAGTGAATTACAGTTCCATATAGAATTGTTAAAAACACACATCAGAGAGATGAGTCTCTGCAATTTAAACTTTCACAATATAATAACTAAGACTCTCATTAAAATTTGAACTCCCTCCCTCCCTCATTTAAAAAAGATACTGTTAAAAAGTCCACCGAGTAATCTCAATACACACCGGGAACCAAGGTGGGAGAGGGCCAACGCCAACACACTTGACCCTGAAACTTTCATCCTCTGATCTTGGATGTAAAGGATTTGAATATTTAGAATGTCTTGCAATTCTAGCTGAGTAACAAGAGTCACTACCCTGTTTGTCTGGGGTTCCACCAGGCCTGAGGGACTCACAGAACTCAGCGAGTGGAAAAGTACGGGACAGTTCTTGGAAGAACATTCAAGATACCCCTTACCTCTATCACCATCGCCTCAGGGAAAGCGGGGGGGGGGGGGGGGGGGGGGAGAAGAAGGAAAAAGGGAAAAAAAAGACCTAGTGAGGAGAGGTTCTGTTCTAGAAGGTTACTCCCGCAGGGGTAAGTGACTGCAGCACAGGCTGAGAATTTAGAGGGGTGGTCTCGGGGCCTCCCAAGGGAGGATGCTGAATTTCTGGATTTGCATTCCCACACGGGCTCTGCCTAGATCCAATGGAAGCAAGATGTCTTGGAGTGGGCAGAGGTCCATCTGTGAGGATGAGGGGGCAGGGAAGGCCAGCCCCCAGGCCCCAGCCCCTGAGCAGATAAGGGACAATGCTATGTAAAGCCAGAAAGAAAAGATTAAGGAGTCTGTCTCCAGGTCCAACAGAGATAGCAAGCGGGAGATGAAAGATAAAAGGGAAGATGGTCTAGAAACAAACCTTCTCAGCTTCTGAAAACCCAGAGGATTCTTCAGTGAAATCTAAAATCTGTCCTAAGGCCCGCAGGACAGATGGGGTAAGTTAGATGCCTAGGATGACAGTAGAGGCCCACGGACAGCGCTGAGCCTACAGAGGACCACAATACTTGAGATGGTTGATCTGTGGACTGGAACAGCCTAGTGGACGGTCTAGCTGGCCGGGTGGGGCCAACCCAGGACAGTCTCAAAGAGTCTGAGTGAAAAGGAGTTCAGATACTAAAATGCTCTGGCTTCTAAGGGAGCTCTAGAAGCAGTGAGGACATCTCTCTCAGGATGAGCTCCATCAGGAAGGAAACATTCTTTCCTCCATCTGAGCTAGGCTGGAGACAAAACCAGACCAGGCTGGATGTCGCACCATGGCAATGCCCATTCTCCTTGGCCTGCAAGCCTAGGGACAAGACGGTCTCCTCTAACCAGGACAGCCTCGCGTGTGCTCTGAAAGCTCACAGCTGTGATGACGGCTCTGAGTTCCAGGAAGTTGATGTGTTTCTTGGCGTAGGGCTCAGTCTGTGCCTTGGAGAGGGCGGCAACCCAGGCAGGCCACCCTGCCCCCTCGCTGGCATGGGCTTTGGTCAAACGAAGCCTTGGAGTGTGGCACAGAGCACTCCAGCAGACTGGGCACAACTGGGCACCGTGGGCTGCACCTGCCAGTTCTGGATCTTCACCCCACTGAGTGAGGAGACGGGGTGGGCGGTGGAGAATGCACCGCTTGGCAAAGCCCAAGTTTAGGAGAGGAAAGTCAGGAGGAGGGGGCAGGGCAGTACCCCAGGTCCCAGGACCATATATGTGGGAAGTGGTCAGACTTTCTGACCTGCCACTCAAAGCTCTCCAGGCTCTGGCCTTAGTTTACCTTCTAGCCTTCTTGCCCAGTTTCCATGATTACCTCTCCATTCAGTTTCTTCCTCCAGAACGTATGTCTCCCCGAATCCAATCCTGCAGGGGCCACCTTCCACACGAAGCTTCCCTCATTCCCTCTGGGGGAACCCCCAAGGGTTTTTATTATAAAACTCTGCAATATTAATACTAATACTACTAATGATGATGACACCAGCTAATGAGTTTTGAACACTACTTGCCACACACTAAGTGCAGTATCTCATTTAATCCTCCCAGCAACACAGAGGAGCACTGGTTCCACTGTACAGGTGTAGGGGGTTAAGCACCTTGCCCCTAAGATCATGCTGGAGAGCAAGGCAAATCTAGTTTCTAAACTCCACTAAGCTTCTTTTAGACAAAATTTGCAATTCCTGGCACAGGGCTTGAGAGAATAGATACACATTCTCTGACTTGTCCCAATCATATTCTGGGGCATTTCTGCCCTTCCAGATGGCTCAGCACCTGGCCTCCCACTTTTACCTGTTTCTAGGGAGGCCAAGGAGCTCTCACCTTACACCTTCACCTCTGCCTTCCACTCTCTGAGGATGCACGACTGGACTTCCACCTCTGATTGAAAAGTTCACCACATGGGGTAAGGGTCTGCAAGCACTCACCACTGCCCTTGCTGTGCAAAGGGATGGGGGTGGGGGGACTGCCACATTCTATACCCTTGTGTTCTAGAAGGAGAAGGAAACTGGAAGGAAGCCACCAACCTCTGCCTGAAATCCCAAATAGCCTAGTCTGTCCAAGTGGCTGGATCCAACTGATCCAGCGATGTGAGCTCAGAGGCAATCTGTATCCTCTGGGTCACTCCTGCTTCCATGCAAATGGAATGCAGGCCTGGAGCGAGAGGAATTCTGACGGGGAAGTCTACACTTTCAGGTGCTGGGGTTCTAACAAGGTGTCTGTGGCGGGGAAGTAGCAGGGCAGGGAGGGGGTCAGAGAAGAGGAACACAGATGGTTGGGAGAGGGAGCAGACAGAACCGCACAGATCAAAAATGAAGTGAATACCACGTGAAGGAAATCTCGGCCTCATCCAGTCAGTGAGAAGTTAACTACCACTAAACCTCCAGCACCGGCCACCCCAAAGTGTAGTCCTCATGCAACGGCATCCCGGACCTTTGCTAGAAATGCAGATTCTCAATATATGCAAAATCAGGTCATTACACTGTGCACCTTAAACTTACCCAGTGCTGTGTGTCAAGGATACTGCAATAAGACCAAAAGGAAGAAAGAAACACAGGTGCTTGGGCCCCACGCCAGAACGACTATGTCAGAAATACCTCCAGGGATGGATCCTGTAACCTGTATGTTAGCTCTCAGGGGGTTCGGATGCAGCCTTGAAAACTAGCATTCAACTTTACGTAGAATTCTGGAAGAGGGGGGACATAAAACGAAGGATCTCCCTGGGAAACTTTCTTTCTGTGAAGATTTGGGAGAAGCCACTGTTTTAGCATAGCCCCAGAGCAAAAATCAAAGCACTGGAGACAGATCTCAGTTTTAACTTCAGCTGTATTCACCACTATGAATGAATGAATGAATGAATGAATGAACAAACGAAATAATGAACGAACGAACGAAGGAAAGAAAAAGGAAGGAAGGAAAGTATATGTGTGGGAGGGATTAAATATGCAGGGCCTATTTTAGCTGCTCAGGAACAGGGACACGTAAGATGTGAACTTCAGACAGGGCAGGGCTGGCCTACAGTGTGCGGGAAGCAAAACCACTCAGCCTGGCCTCTGTGAAGCTCTGGGCCCTCGAAGTCATCTCTCCAGAAAGCACTGGCCAAGCTGTCACTCACAGAAAGGGTACTGGAGGATGTTCTCCACAGTTGAACCTGCAGCCGGGATTTCTGGTGGTCCCGGACCCCCTCACGGCACCCTCCCCCCACAATTTCTCTGCTGCTCGTGGCAGCAAGGGCCACAAGGGGCAGGAGAGAAGGAACAGTCGGGGAGGAGAACTCTGAGGGAAGGCAATCCTAAAGAACCATAACAGCCTCAGAACTAGCTCATGGTCTCCTGCAGTTTGTCTCTTAATGTCTCTTCCCCTAGGAAGGGGAAGGAAAAATCCAAGAGATCATTCCTGCAGCCTAGAGTGGCTGCCCTTTACTGATCAGGTTTCAGGTGCCCCTGTGGATACTGGCAATGCCACAGGCTGCTGACTTTTCACAAGGAATACTGTCCTCAGGTACAGGAACATTTTAAATATTCAGTAAAGCGTGTGGGGAAGGAGTGGCTTCGGCTTCGGGGAGAGTGATGGGTTCCATGCTGGAAGCAGTTTCTCTTTTAAAACTAAAAATCACTTGGACATTTTGATTGTTACATTACATACAATTTCAGCAGGGAGGCAAGTGTTGACTTGGAAGACAGGGTTCTTGCTTACCAAACTTAACTACGTGAGTCAGATCAAATTTACTATTTAAATACAAACTGCTGGGAAGATGGGGAGGTTTTCTGGTATGTGCTAGATAAAACCATCCGTGGTACCCCACTCTTCTTCCCGTACCTCTCTCTCCACAGTGCAGCTGGCTTGTTCAGAGGGGGGAAATGGGGCAAAGTCCGGCTTATAAGCTTTTCTGTCAGTAAATTAGCCTGTGAAGAAGCTGACTCCTCTCCTTGCAGCTCTTCTCCCGGGAGCACGTCTTACTGACAGGATCTAACTACTGCCAGACTCGCGAAGCCGTCACAGCTGCCACATGGCAGCCATTTGTTACCCAGATCCCTGGCCTTTTGGGGGGGGAGGAGGGTGGCTCGGTGGCCCACCGAGCGTGGCCCTGTCTCTCTCTCCAGGTGAGCTAGTCTTTTCTCCTAAACTGGCCACCAGGACCTGGTATTTCATCACCATCTTGCCCAACTTAGCAGAACCGTGTAGGACTGACTCCCTACTCTGCCTGAGGAAGCAGGTGAAGAGAAGAGGCGGGCTGCCAGGAGGCCCTAACTGAGGGAGCACTCCAGCCGGGCAGAGGGTCAGATGACCCACTGGGTACCGGCACCTACCCCCAGGGCAGGGCAGGCTTTTCTGGGCTAAGGCAGAAGATGTCTCCCCCTACCCTGCAAGAAACTGAATTTAGAAGCCCCCACCCTCCCCACCCTAAGATCTGCTCTGCTGGCTTATCAGGAAAGGTGGGGAGAGGCCTCCACATCACACCTTGGCTGAGTAATTTAAAGAAAGAAGAATACTGCCATAAGAGCAAACAGGATTTAAATCAGAAGTCTGGTGTAGATCCAATTACACGTCTTTCAGAGTACCTCCTTCCCCAATAACTAGGGGGCATTAACTATTTGTGACATAAACTCTGGGCTGGAAAGTGTGTGAGGTACTTCACGTATATTTAATCCTTCCCCAAACCTTACAAGGCAATGATGAGGTTATCTGGCTGGCTATTAAGCAGCTCCTAGAGGGGCAGGGCCGGGATTCTAGCCTGGGGTTGTCGGACTCCAAAATTCTCTGGTACCTTCCTCTGCACCAAAGATGATCATGGAAAAACCATTCAGAGAAGGGCAATTAGCAAGCTATAGGACTGGGAAACCAAGTCAGGGGGAAACTAAGAAATGGCTGAAGGAACCAGAGATATTCTGGAAAAGGGGGCACACTCCTCTCATGTGTTCACCACGACAGGAACAACATCTGGGTGGGAGGCACCAGGAAGCAGGTCTGGGACCCCACAATCCTTTTACCAGAGCCTTGAACAACCAGAGCTGCTCACGGATGGAATGAGGCCCCAAGAAATGTAGTCATGAGCTTGCTGTCCCTGGAAGTATTCAAGCAGAGGCAGAGTCACCACAGCTCAGTTTTGCAGAGGGTGAGAGACCAAATTATTTAGATCCTCCTTTTGACTTTCAGATTCTGTACCTCGAAAAGGGCCGTCCCTTCTCCCTAATCCTGTAAGATCCAGAAGCAGGAACGAGGAGAATACATTACAGTAGCAGAGCATCAAGAGCGCAAGATGTCTTGGACTGGAAGCTCAGCTTGCCACCAATGGAGAGACTTTAAGTCTCTGAGCCTCAGCCCGCATCTGGAAAATGAAGCTAGTAATACTGCTCTCACAAAACCAGGATCAGTCAAAGGAGTATCTACTAAGACACTTAACAGGCAGTACAGCGCCCGTCAATGCCAGCTATCTATGTTATGCCCTTTACCTCCTCACATTCCAGTTCATTTAGCCCCTGGGCCAAGTCTCCCCAACTCCTAGATTCATCCGTGGGCCTCACCTCCTGCACCACCAATGCTTGGAGGGCAGGAGTCAGTTGGAGGATCTTGAAAAATTTCCATTCCAGCCCCCATGTTGAACAAGGAGATATAATTCATCACAAACGCAATCGCGTTAGCAGCCAGGGGTAGAGCAGCCACTGCCAACGTCACACGGAGAGCAGGAAATAAAACCCCTCAAGCTTCAGTCTGCGGCTGACACAAATCCCGGGGAACTTCGCATTTGCTTAATCAAGCAGGCTGGCGCTGCGGGCTCCCGCCGGGATGGGCTGGCTCTTCCTTCTTGAGCACCTCTTCCCTCCCAGCTGTGGAACCTGAGTGTCCTGCAGCTGACACCCAGTCACTCCCAGACTCTCCTCTGAAGTGGGTCTGGCTGCCTTCAGTCACATTACAGCTCGGAGGAGGAGAGGCTGGAGTAAAGTTCAGCGGCCGTTTGCAGAAGGGTTTTAGGCAATATCCTGCAACTCTTAAACAGGCCATGAGGTCGTAGGGCTGGCCTTTCTGACATGCTTGGGGAAAGGGGCTGCAGGAACAGGATTCTCCACTTTTTCCCTGCTGAGGGGCTGGATGCAAGCTAAGGATTCCTAGGGCAGGTGATTAATCAGGGACCGGGGCTTCAAATTCCCAGGATTTAGGGCCATTTCAAGATGACACCCCTTATAAAACCCAAATTAGTTCATGGGAGACAAAGTGTTGTTCGAACTGCTTCTACCCACCCTAACGGCTCAGAGAAGGCAGAGGGAGGAGATCACTTCTTCCCTTGCCCATTGGAAAAGTGGTCAGCTGTGGTCACAATTTCACAGTGGGTGATCAGACATTACAAACCGTCAGCTGAGAATGACTGCTGGGTGAAGCAACCGTGCCCAAACTACCAGGAGCTCTGTGGGCCTGCCCTCTATGCCCTCTAATGGGTGACCTTTCTCCCTCTGTTTTGCCTCTAAGAAATTATGAAGAAAAACAAATACTCTGAGATATAAGAGGCTGGTAAGTGTTTATCACAAGTCAACCAATCAAAAACATTAGCAAGCACATGGTTTTTCTTAAAGTCCACTGAGCCCAAACCAAAAGCTTATTTCCAGGGCAGGATGAGGCACTGGGGAGGAAGGTGCCACGTGGGGCCGGTCCCCCAGCCCCAGCACTAAGGAGCCAACCAACAGAGAGGCACCTCGGAAGGAAGGGAGATTAGCACAGTCCTGGAGGAAGTCTGAGGCATACGGGCCCTCCTGGCTGTTTCTGCCCTGACCTGCCAGGAGGGTGATTAGTTCCCGACAACTGCACTCCTGGACTCCGGAGGGTGTCTAATTGCGCTGCTGTGGCACCAACACAAAGGGCCCGGCTCTCAACAGCCCAGCAGGGTCCGAAACAAGGATAGAGTTGCCCAAAGCACGCGGTTCGTCTCTGTGTGACTGAGCACCCACAGGGCACTGGCCAGGCCCAGGCTCCTCAGTGTGGGTTCACACTAAAAGCCCCACCCTGACCCTTAAGAACCTTTTGCAAGCCCCTAGACTTCCTTCCTAAGTGACAAAGAACAGAAAGGACGATCTCAAAGGGGAGATCACCAGTTGAGTGAGCACTGGGCCGGCACCAGAAGTGAGCCTAAGAGGAGACACGTCACTGAGAAAGCAAACGGCGCTAGCCTGTGCACCTCGCCAGCGGCACAGGGAACACACAGCCGTGCGGGGCTCTTCTGCTTGGCCCAAGGACGGCCTGATGCTTCCACCGGGTCTCCAGGGGTCAGACACCCCTGCAGGGAAAACTTCTGGAGCACAAAGTTTAGAGGGCCTGGCTCAGGCCTATTTAACTTAAGCAGTATGGAATACAAATGTCCCCAGGCAAATGGGGATATCAGTTGAAAAAAGACTGGCCTCCACTAATACTCTGACACAAAATGGTTTTAGGATGCTGTGAAACCACGTCCTGCTTCTCAGAGTTCTTCAGCCCGCTTGCAATCATAAAGCTGACGCTCTCTCGCTCACCCCCTTCATTTTACTTGAATGCCTGTGATAAAGGCACCCTCTCGTTGTTCAAAAAGAACATCCCTACTCTTTTCCTTTTATCTTCCCTTAACAGTTTGCCATCCAGTGATAGGAGGGGCCTCGCCTCCAACAGTCCGTCCTTTTATCTCCCGCTGACCATGCAACAACATGAGGCCAAGGACTGGATTTCCTGCAGCTCCCTTCGAGGGGCTGTTTGACTTGTTTAAAGTATTACTGGCCTCCAGAACCTTGGAACAATGCCTGAGCAACACCTACCCAGCATCCATTTCAGCTCCAACTTTAAAAGCCTCCAAGTCCAATGTACCAGGACTCCCTGTCCCTCCGTGTGGGAGCGGCTTGATGCTTCCAAGAAAGAGGACTCACTTTCCAGGCTCACGTATGTAGTTGCCTTTTGTCGGCAGCAAATATGAGCTGACTTCATCAAAGTACAGAAGCCCCAGAAGATACTTAGGGTAGCTCAAGTTAAACTCTGAGTTAACACTGTCATTATCATAATAATGCAGTGGCATTTAATACCATTCTTGAGCCACTGGAACCCAGAGCAATCTGTATGTCATGTGCTTCCTTGCATAAGCCTGGAATACACTGGATCCTTCGTGTGTAGAAGGCAGGCCATGACCTCTGATGTCCTTCCAGGCTTAACTCTGTATGCGACTCAACTCTGCTGGGATGCCTAGGTCCGGGCTCAAAAGGACTTTCACCTGCTGCTGAACACTATGAACATCCCTGTGAACATCCAGGATTGGCAATGGCAGCAAAGTCCCATTTCATAGCAGATCAAGGCAGTTGTGGGGCCGTTTGCCACTTACGGGAACCAGAAGGAGTTCACCCCCCAGAGTACAGAGGACACTGCCTCCCTGCCATTCAAGACCAGGAGTTCATTCTCTTGGCCTCACACCAGCATATGTGAGGTTAATGGGTTCAGAGGATGATAAGATCAGATGTTCAAAACAGCCCACCAGAGTTCCTGGAGTATAGAGAAAATCTTTACAAAGTCAACTAAAAAAAAAAAAAAGAAAAGAAAAGACAAAGAAAAACTTCCTTGCCTAAGTACCCCTTAGCCCCTCACAATCTCCGAGGTAAGAGGCCTGGGGGAGGAGCGGGGAACACGGTGGTGCGACGACAGTAAGCAAGGCCATGGAGAGTTACGGTGGCAAATGAGCGACAGAAGCCAGGCTGTACATTAAATTTGCAACACAAATTTCTATGCCATCACTCTAAGATGGGGCCGGTATTTTTAGGATCTCCCTTTACAAGGCCCAGACAATACACAAGAGTGTGCAGACCAGATCAGCCACGCTGTCCCCATGCAAAATCCAGGAGGTTGCATTCTGCGTGTCCCCTCTCCCACCGCTGTGGGGCTTGGCCCTGTTGTTGGCCCATCTGAGAACAGGAGCTAGCTAACCGGTTCGGCACCACAAGCCAAACAGCAGGCACTCTTCAACGTCCTCAATTTCCTCCCAGCCATGAAGTCAGAACAACCGGTACAGACAAAGAAAAGCAAAAACTTGCGAAACAACGGCATCTACCGTGCTCACTGAATATGCCCGAGGAAACGTTCTCAGAGCCCTTTAAGATGCTTCATTATGATTCTGGAAAGAAAACGTAGTCCACTACACCCAGGCACACACATGTTCACACAAACCCAATTTCATACTCTGCCGGCCCCACAACTAGAACGCAGAAGTCAAAATATACCTCAAGAGAGTGGCCCCGGTTACTTAACAGATTTGGAATTGTAACTGACACTTTTCCATAAACTCTATTAGAGGCCAGTGACATCCTGGCATGTTCCCAATCTGGAAACAGAGTTTTCCTAAGGGCTGGGGAGGGGGGGTGGGGGTGGGGGTGGATGGCAGGGAGAGAAAAGGACTAACAGATTATACAACAGTTTGCTACCTGACTATAGTAAAACTGCCGTTTGCAGGAAAGACAGAGATGTAGGGAAAAAACCCCACTGTCTTTTGATTACTTGGAATTAACCCCTAATGTTATGCATTGGCCAAGGCAAGAATAATCCTTTTAAGGCTTCACCCACAAGAAACTACTAATTGTGATAACTTTTTTTTTATTTTAACCCTACCAGCCGAGATTCTTCTAAAGGGAATCCAGTCTGGAAGACAGATATGCAAAGTAATTCCAGTTCTATCTTACATGAAGATCTTTAAAGTACCATGCTCCTGGTGTGAGTCATGTGTCCTGTACAACCCAAATTTATAGTCAAATGCTATTATTCACATTAGGCAAATGTTTTTTTTTTTTTGTTTGTTTGTTTTTTTTCAGTTTGGAGAAAGAGAAAACAAAGGGACACAGTAATCCATTCAAAGTTGCCAGGCTCAGAATGATCACAGTGTCTCTGTACTTGTCATTTCGATGGCTTCAGCTACCAGACAGGTTTCATTTTTAAAAAATGGGTCTCAGGGCACCT
Source organism: Puma concolor (assembly GCF_028749965.1). Classification (NCBI taxonomy): domain Eukaryota; kingdom Metazoa; phylum Chordata; class Mammalia; order Carnivora; family Felidae; genus Puma; species Puma concolor. The sequence continues at coordinate 21,762,026 of NC_141671.1, forward strand.
GGGTGGCTTAGTCGGTTAAGCATCCGACTTCGGCTCAGGTCATGATCTCATGATTCGTGGGTTAGAGCTGCGTATCGGGCTCTGTGCTGACAGTTCAGAGCCTGGAGCCTGCTTCAGATTCTGTGTCTCCCTCTCTCTCTCTGCCCCTCCCCCACTTGCATGCATGCTCTTTCTCTCTCAAAAATAAAGAAACATTAAAAAAAAAAGGGTATCCTCATTTTCCTGGGGTTTGACTTCCAGGCCCCATTCTTGCAGCTTTCAGTGTACTCAAGTCAAAGTTAAGGACAGTACACAGAAAAGGTGCTTTCTCTCTGCAAGGAGTTAACTTGTTGAAGATGTTCTATACTGTTTTTGTGCCCTAGATGTAGGGCAAGATTTCGTATCAATGTGAAAACCTGAAAGAAGATGGTGGTCATTCTCAGACATTAGTCTGCTAATGTTCTAGATTTGAGAACCACCAGGAACTCTAAGACAGAGCCCCAGGCCTCAAAGGCTCACATTTGGGCTGCAGAGATAGACAAGACACATGGAGATAAGTTCTAATCCGAGGGAAAATGAATCGTGAGCCAAACACTTTAGGGCTGCAAGCCTCCCGAGAGGTAGGTCATCAAGCATGAGGGCAGTAGGGCAGAAGCAAACCTGAGCTTAAAGGAAAGATCTGGCTTTCAGAAGACAGGGCATAGCAGTTAGAAGGAAATGCGTGGAGACTCAAGAGGTATGTCTGGATGGTACACGGTGTCACGAAAACATTGGCCCATACACGCCTACATTTTCACCCATGCTGGAGCAAATAAAGAAAACCACACGACTTACTAAGATACTCACAGTACTGAATTCATTCTTTTCTTAGGGTCAGGTGCCTCAATTTTAAAATGAGATGATAAAGACAGTAGATGGTTGAGACTGGTTATTAACACCCTTACTTGGCAAGAGAGAGAGAGAGAGAGAGAGAGAGAGAGACAGAAAAGACAATCCCTTGTGTCTACCTGCAAAAGTTTTGCCTTGGCTTTCTAGCCCCTGAAAATAAAACCCTTGGGAGCCATCACACTATACCAGTGCATTGCTGGAAGAGGGAGAGTGGAGTAGGGCAGAGGGCAAAGATGCAGTGGCAAGACTATGCTGGCGTCAAGGTTCCATCCGAGGGGGATGAACTTCATCTCGTAACTATGGAAACCCACTAACGGTCTATTCCCCTTCCTTTAAAAAAAAAATCCTGAGATGAAATAATCAGATCGATATTTTTAAAACTTCTTGGCAGCATTTTAGGAAAGGGACGATGAGAGGCACATAACCCAGTTAGGAGTCCACTGCAATACAGTCTAAGAGACAGAGGGGAGGAGCACAGGGATCCAGGAAGACGTCACCAAGGGACTGACATTGTTGTGAGGCTGTGGGTGAGGGAGAGGTTGGGCTTCCTGCGCTGGCAACAGAGATGCAGAAAAAATTCCCAGTTCGGGAGAGAATAAAGAGAATGCAGCAGGAAGGGACTGGCTAGTAAGCAGGATGAAGAGAAAAGTTCCGCTCGAAAGAAAATCTAAAACGTCCGTGGCCAGAAAGGGAGCAGATGGGGAAAAAAGAAGGTTCTGGAGGAGGTGGGAAAGGAGGGCAGGGGGCTGCCAGGCACGGAAGATGAAACATTTGTGTTTGAACGGAATACATAACATGTGTAGCCATGTAAATAGAAGTATTCATTGTCAAATTGACCCTGCTAACGAACACTGACATAAGCTGCTGATGTTGGGGGAAGTGCTTGGAGAGCCTTAACTCACAGATTACAAGTCTACACAAAACTGTACCACATGTAAAACAAGAGAAAAACAAAAGCCATCCTCCTCTGTCTTTCAAAGAGCCTATCATATAAAACTAGCATGTTAGATACTGGGGAAAGCATTTTATTGACTTGATAGGGTCTGGAGCAGTGATGTCCAGTTGAAAGTTCTCCAACGATGAAAATGACCTCTATCTGTGCTACCCAATATGGCAACTGCTAACCACACGTGGCCACTGACCACTTGAATGGAGACTAATGTAACTAAGGAACTACATTTTAAATTTTTATTTAAGTTTAATTTAAATTTAAATAGCCACATGTGGCTACCAGCTGTTGTACCGGACAGCATAGGTTTATGGTAGTTTTTTTTTTTTTCTTTTCCCTCCAGTAATCTTGGGTTACTAGATTGTTTGCTTCCTGAAGTTTTTAAGCCCTAAAAGCAGGAATAAAGATGATCTGGTATGGTTTTACCTGCAGGCATGAGAGGGGAGTGAGCTGATCCCAGAAGTAATAAACTTTGCTATGAGCCTTTATTCTTCCCCGTATTTATCAGTGTCAATGTATAAAGGGAAATCACCCATGAAACCAACAACAGAGGGACATCTCCTAAGCCAGACTGACTTCTTCTAGGTGAGTCATCACCACCCTGCCCCATCTACCCCAAACCTGCTCAGACTTGGTTCCACCTCAAACATGAAGGTCAATGTGTACAAACATGGGAAAATGGTTACAAAATCAGATCAAGTTTAAAAAGCAAGATAGTACACTTAAGCATTCTACGTTTTGATAATGTATTAATGGACAAAGTCTGGAAGATGCAATGTGAAATGAGATATATGTCAAGGGAATATGCTGATTTTTTTTAAAAAATGAAAGCATAATATCACTGCAAACTTGATTTTTAGAATTAATTTTTTTTTTTTCAGGGGCACCTGGGTGGCTCAGCTGGTTAAGCATCTGACTTCGGCTCAGGTCATGACCTCACAGGTTGGGAGTTCAAGCCCCGTGCATCAGGCTCTGTGCTGACAACTCAGAGCCTGGAGCCTGCTTCGGTTTCTGTGTCTCCCTCTCTCTGCCCCTCCCCTGCTTGCTCTCCCTCTCTCTCTCCTTCAAAAATGAATATTTAAAAAATTTATATATGAAAAAAATTTTTTAATATACGAAAAAGAAAATAATTGGACTGCATTCCTTCTTAAGATATGAAACCATTCTCCTGCCTCCCTCCCTCAATTTAGAGATCTTTAGTTATAGCCCAGTACCTGGCACACAGTGAGCATCTGTTTTAGCGCACTCTAAGTAAGGATGCGCTGATCAAGGAGTGATATGCTCAGGTTGATAAGCCCCATTCTACAGGCAAGTAGAAGATTCATACCGTTGAAACTGTATGTAAAATTTCTTGGGTAATAGTCCATAAATTTGATCAGATTTTCAAATGTTCCTTTTTCTTGTGAAGATGAGATCAATCACATAATTCACTTCTGACAGGATCCAACACATGGCAGTGACTTAATAAAAGTAATCCCCCAAAATGATTTTCCAATGCCTACTGTAAACAGTTCCAATGTTAGAACAGAATTCATGCTACAGAAAGGGGGTTGGGGGAGATTTCATGATCTCCATTTATGTCACTGCATTTACATGGTTTTGTTTTGTTCCCCCAGTAATTCCAGGAATAGCTGCTAAAACCAAGTTAGTTTCCTGATGCTGACCATTAGGTTAAAACAGATTTTTGAGTGCATATTACCACCACCTCTAGGCCATCAAAGGCACCGAGGAGGTTTTCTGTAAGATCCACGTAGAGGTGTAAAATGTGGCCCAAACACTAGCAATTCCTGGGACTCTCAAAGGGGTCCCAGAATAGAGGGTGGTCTTGGGAGGATGTTTGTTTTGCAATTAACAAAAGGTAATGGCATGAGTGAGCCTTTTAAATAGAAGCCAAGAATTAAAACCGAGGCCCTCTATGCACCAAATAGTCCTTCCTTAAATTGCAATGCATAAATAAAATAAATTGGCTATAAACGGGAGGATTATATCAACTATAAAATTCAAGAGTCACAGCCAGGGGAGTGGGAAAAGCGACTGATTAAAGGTATAGGGCAGGGGGACTGGCTTGCTCCTTGTTTCCTCATGTACCCTTTGAAGGTGAAAACTAATTTTTTTCTGGCCTTTAAGTTGGTTAGAGGTTAAAACAAAGCAACACAAACAAACAAAAACAAAATAAAACAAAAAAACCTGTCTGAAAAAATTAACAAATGGGAGCTGCAGTCACCCTTCCAATGATTTGGAGGAAACAATACTCCACCTGCGGCCCTCAAATACTTCGTGATGATAAAAAATGCATTTGTTGGTCACCTCAGCTGGTAACTATGGCTCTGCCACTAGACTTGGTGTGTGTGTGTGTGGGGGGGGGGTGTTCTAGAAGCTCACCACCTGGGTGAAAGAAGAAGAAAAAAAGATGATGAGAAGTTAAGAGAATGAAGTGTTGTCCTTGCGATACTAATGTGAAGTCCAGGGAGAGAACACTGGCAGGTGTAAGTGGAGGGGGAGGAGGGGTGGAAGAGAGACTGAAAGGAGCCCATACACAGAAGGGACCCTGAGAAGCCCAGGAAGCAGGTCCTGCTGACAGAGGGTGCGTGGGGGGCGAGCTGCGGGAAGCTGGGGCGGTGGGGCCGCAGGCTCGGTGTAGGCAGAGAAGATGATGTCAGTTTTCAGAGAACTTGTTCAAACATGGAATGGGACTGCAGGGGAGGGAGGTCTGACTGGAAACGGGAACAAAGAGAGGCAGGCTGGATGTACAATGGAACGGAGGGAGCTAGAGAGTAAGGGGCTCCTGCCACAGGCTAGATTTCCTACCGCCCTAGAATGGGGACTGGGAAGAAGGTTTCCAAGCAGGCAGTAGAGCTAAGCTCTTTTATAGACACCTGGAAAGTGAAGAAATGACAGGAATCAGAAGGGGAAGTCTGGGTACTATGGGATTAGTCTATGGGTCAGAGCTTCTGAGCACACATGCGATTCGCTGGCCAGAGAGAGGCGAGGCCAGAACTCACTGAGCTGGGAGTCAGAGTAAAGAGGGTCCAGGATGGGATGGGAACACCCTGGTTAAGCCACAGAGATAGGAAAAAGGACTGGTAGGAAGGGGCAGAGTGTAGTGTCCAAATAAGTGTGAAAGCATTAGCAAGGAAGGTGCATAAACCTTCTGAGTCTGGGAAGATGAGAGAGTACAGAAAAGAACCATTTGACAGGGTGCTCAAGGAAGTTGGATGATCTTAATCTTGAACACACAGTAGGCACTCAAATATTTTACTGATTAGTAATCTCAAGAAAACAGACAGGGGGTGATATGCTGTGAGTAGGAGGAAGAGAAAAGGGGAATTGATGGTTTAAGGAGCACAGGGCCCCAAGGGCCCTAGGGACCTGGTGGGAGGGAGCACAGAGGCAGAGATAGATAAGTAAAGGCCTCCCCTGCGGCCCCAGTGGCCAGGGACAGCCAGGGACAATGGCGCTGAAGAGAGGAGAGGGATGGCTCTCAGCTTAGGTATTTACAACCACGTGATCATGATCTGGAGGTGCTCTGGAATAAGAAGGCGCTCAGGGGAGGATGGCATCCTGTTTCCCACTCTGGACAGCTGGCAAAGGAGAAGGAGGAACACCGTGTCATTTCAAATGGTGGCATCTTTTATTACAGAGATTTGAGGCAAGCCTGTCAGGTTTCATCCAACAGATGCCCAAATCATACATGTAGCTGTTCTCCGAAACAGTAAACAAGTGGATTCTATCTACAAATACCAAGGGCTCCTGGTCTCTGAGGGGGCAGAAACGTTTTCTGAACGTTTCTAAATGCCCAACCCAAAATGGCTTTCATGGTAGTCCCCCCCCCCCCCACACACACACAGCTGAACTTCTAACCCAGATGCGCCTCAGTACGGAATGCAGCCGGGAAATCTGCACGGGGGACTCGCAGGAGTTGGTTCTTAAGGGGCACGCAGCCCTCCGCCAGCACAGGGTCCCCCCCATCCTTCCCCTCAGGGTAAGCTGGTCTGGGCGAATCTGCGCACAGGGCCCTGTGATTCAATTAGCGTGAGTTCAGTTGCTCTTTTTAGGTCAGTTCTTTCTTCTTTTGTTTAGATCTGACTCAAGATTTACTTCAATTATCTACACCTCTGTTAGAGCACCTAAGCAAATTAAACCATCTGAAGTGAGGGAGAGGAAAAGAAGGAACGGCATCTGTAAAGCAATGTATGCAAAACAGTTCCCCCTCCCCCCAATCTCTGTTCCCTTACATCGCCACACTCCTAGGCAAGCAACTGTTTCTCAAAGGAAAATTCTAGACTCTGAAGTCTGAATGTGAAAGACCCCGTGGTTAAGCCCTGGCTTGCAGAAAACTAAAAATTTCAGCAATTCTGCAATGAAATGTTAGGTTCAGAGCTATACAAAGCGTAGCAGCTGTTCCCGGCCAACACGAAAACCGAAAGGGGTGATGCTATCTTTATCCTCTACCTAGAGTCGAAGCTGGTACCGGCCCAGGGCAGAGCTACCAGAGCCGGCTCAGTTCTAGCCTGCTGCGCCTGGGAGACAAAGAAGGCAAGGAAGTGCAGGGGCCAGCAAAGTACACGTAAACAACAACAAATAACAGACCCACCTGGAAGACAGTGAATGCAGTTAATCATTGACAAGTTTTAAAGGATGCCAGGAAACAGAACTGCTTAAAAAGCAGTTCTCAATGTCAATTGGAAATCCTTTGCTATCCGTTCAAAATTTGAAAGGTTAGATAGCACCTCACTCTTCCTGATTTTCCCCAGTGGGAAGAAGGAGAACCCTTTCACCAATTTTCTTGGAAGCAAAACCACATCGTGTCTATTACAACTTAAGTCTTGATCATAAAAACTGAACAGAAACTATCTTCAGACCACCTCCTGGAATGAGGCCTCAGAGGAGCATCTGGGAGGGCAGAGGATGACAGAAAATGACCTGAGAAGGGCCTCTCGCGAGCCTGAAGCTTGCACACGGGTTAGCTGGAGAAACATGTTCCAGTGCCACTGGACCACCTCGCTCTGAGAAAATGCTTCCCAGCAACACCTGGGTGCCAGCCCTAGCAACCCCATTCTATTATTGTTCAGTGTTAAATGACTGGGCGACTGTTACCCAGCCATGCATCTCCAGGACTGGGCCCACGCTGTCCGCAGCCCGCCACACACATAAACCACCAACGACTGACGCTGCTTGCGGGGGGGGGGGGGGGGGGGGAGGGCTTCGCCCCTAATGTGAACCGCCACCAACACGCCGCACTTCCTGCTCATTCTGACAGCCAGTCTCCAAGAAAAAGAGAAGAACCACTGCAGGGCCCGGGGGGTTACCACCCGGAGACCAGCCAGCAGAACCGCACAGCAGTGAAGGAGCAGACTTGTGAGCCACACTTCTTGGGTTTGAATCCCGCCTCTTCTGCTTGCCAGCTGTGGTGAGTGGCTTGACCTTATGGCAGTGCCCTTGGACGGTTGCGGTTATAGAACCCTTCTCTGCCTCAGTTTCCTCATCTGTAAGATGGAGACGATGATAATACCTACTTCACAGGGTCGTTGTGAGAAACGTCTGAGTTCAATATGTTAAGTGCTTTAACACGGTGAGGTATAGGGTCTAACAAACTAAGTGCTTGCTATTATTATCCTACATGGGCTCACACCTGAGCATACGTTTAATGCACAAAAACACTAGCAAGTGCATATTGGCACTTCAGAGTTCATTCACTAATTATCAGTTCAACTGGTGCTACAAGACATTCCATTCATCCAAGGCAATGGTTCTCAAACTTGAGCACGAACCTAGAGAGCTTACTGGAGCAGAGGTCTGGGGTGAGGCCTGAGCACCTGCATTTCTAACAAGTTCCCAGGTGATGCTGATGCTGCTGGCCTGGGGATCAAAACTGCAGAGCCATAGCTCGGTGGCACAGTTCACTTCTTACGTTCCACCTTTGAGGCCTAAGCCTTCTCTAGTTTCTTTCTGTGCATAGTATGCTTTAAGGAGAAATAAGAAAGGACAGTGGCAAAGATGCCTGTGGCAAAGAGGTGTCCTGTTCAGAGAACAGCAATGTGTTCCTCCGCGTTGCCTGGTACCCTTACAACTTTGCATGGCAGGTGGTAGATCACATGACAAGTTCTGGCCAATGGGCTGTGAGCCAAGGGCCCGCGCATCACTTCCAGTCTGAAGCTTTTTCACACTGGCGTGTGATCTGCTCGCTCTCTCCTTCCTGGGGCTGCCTGGAAGCATGTGCAATGGCAGGACAGCTAGGAGATGAGAGCGGCCTGGATCCCTGGGCCACTGCCTGGAAGGGAGCCACAAGACAGGGCTGCTGGTCCCGCGCTAGTTTCACAGGAACAAGAAATGACATTTCATGGGTTGAGCCACAGAGGTTTTAAAGTTGGTTTCATACTTCAGCATAGCTCAGCCTAACCTAAGACAACTCACTGTGAAAAGAACCTCTATATCAGTAGTCAGTCTTATTAAGTACAACCTATCACACACAGATGTGAAGTGTTTTATACTAAAATCAGTTAGCTGGGATTTCTACCCTACTCTCAATTCACTTCTGTTCATTAAAATAGAAGAATTTGGTTTTGTTTTGTTTTTTTAACCTCCCATTTGGGAGCTCTTCCTCACCAAATTTAAAAACTTTTCATCGCAACAGGATTATGTAACAGTTGCCAACAACTTAGAAAGCTAAATATGCTAAGAAGTACTGAAAATGTGAACAGTAAATACACTGAAGGATTCAGATCAAGAGCCCTAGGAAACAAATATGTGCACACTCACACTCCTGGAATCCCTTGATTCCCAAAAGCAGGCCAGAAGGAAAGGGATTCAATTTTATTCATTAAATCATGTGTGAACTGATAATGTATTCTGGCCAAATGAAAGAAGGTGATCTCTTTAAGGTAAAAGCATCACCATGTAACCACAAAACGACTCCTTAAAAAAAAAAAATCGTAATTTCTAGTCAACCTAGAAAAATGTGCAATTTAACATGCAGGGAATGAGCTGTCCACAATATACTAATCTTCCAGATGATGTAGAATGAATCATAATAAAAATTCTCGTCTCCTAAAAACGCCAGCCCCTACCCAGACACACACATACACACACATACACACACACAGCCAAAACAAAGCATAATCTAGAACTCCAAGGTACGACATTTATGAAATGCACAAAAACAACTGGGGAGAGAGCATAGAATCACGTAAGCCCTTCCGGGTTTAAAGAACTGAACAGCACTTCTCTGGAGGGCCCTCTGTGAGGACAACGTCAGGGATCTACAACTGATCTCAAAGGTGGGGGGACCGGCTGGCTCAGTCTGAAGAGCACATGACTCTTGAGCTCAGGATCCTGAGTTCGAGCCCCACGGTAGATGTAGAGATTACTAAACAAAACAAAACAAGGTAGAGGGACTCCTGGCCAGAATTCTCCCTCACTCCTTCTGCAGAGGGCAGGAGAGCCCCTCTGGGCACACACACACATTTTAGAACTCATGCTGAAGGAGCTCACTGGCTCTCTGCTCCCCACTTAGCACAGGCAAGGCCAAGCTCGAGATGAACAGACCCTGCTGCTTCAGGCCTTCTCAAGTTCCTAAGCCCCTAGAGTGCCTCATTCTCGGGGTGTGGCACATTCCATCTCTTTAGGTACTCCCATGTGGCCAAAATGAGGAAGAAAAAAAAAAGGGGGGTAAACACTCATGTAATACATTTGGTCACATATTAGAACTCGACCGTAAAATCAGAGTCGAAAATAATAAAAAGGCCCCAATGCTCAAAGCTGCATTTCTCTGTTTTACAGCTATTTAGCAGACTGTTGGGGTTTTGGGTGAATGGATTTTTTTTTTTCATTTCTTTCAGGAGATATGAAAAAGTCATTAACAAAAATGCAAACCTGAACACTTAAACTTCTTTATTTAAAAGAAAAATCATATGACACACCACCTTTAAGATTTTAGAGAAACCCGGGTGCCTGGGTGGCTCGGTCGTTGAAGCGCCCAACTCTTGATTTCAGCTCAGGTCATGATCTCACGGTTCGTGAGTTCAAGCCTCAGGTTGTGTTCCACGAGGACAGTGTGGAGCCTCCTTGGGATTCTCTCTCTCTCTCTCTCTCTCTCTCTCTCTCTCCTCCTCCCCACTCAACTGTGTGCCCTCTCTCAAAATAAATAAACTTAAAAAAAAAAAAAGATGAGAGAAACCACTGAAGTCTCACATATACCCTACAACAGGGTTACTTCCTCACTTTTCACTAAGGAGCTAACACCAGAGGACAGACACTGTTGGGAAACCAGAGAGAACAGGAGTAATGTGCAGTTCGATAATAGGTGGGTTTATTAATAATCACAGAGCTAAAGGAACTCAGCCTCACATCTTGCTAGTACTCTACTGTAAGACCCCTGGAAACCCCTTATTATTTCGCAAGTTGATTTTATAATGCTCCTAACATGTCCTCAAATCAGAGTTATTGTGTGCACATCTGCAAGAGAAACATACTGGGAACATCCACGTTTAGCAAATGAAAGCCATGTAAAAGCGATCCCATGTGATTTTTGTAGTCTAACTTGCGCAGTTTATTTCTTCCATAGTCATGTTCAAATTGAGAGGGTCAAAGCTCTAAGTTAATTCCTGGGGGTCTATAAACACTATGCTTCATATAGCTGAAAGCCCCTTTCCATTTACTTCTGCCCAGAGAGGTCTGTGGTTGCAGACTTCTACACATCATCCCGGTGTTAGGAATTTATTTGCTTAACAAGATGGTTGGCTCTATCCTGCTGCCCGCCCCAGCCTGGTGGCCACCTTCTCCCACACACAGGGAACTGCGGGTCGTGTGCTCACCAGGAATGCCGCTCCCTTCCGTTCTCACTGCTGCTGCCTCTCTGACTGGCACCCCAATAAATCTGAGACCATACAAATGCACGTCCCTGCGATGTGCAACTTTTATGCACACCTAGGCCATGACCCAAACCATCCTGGCTAAATGACTCCAAATCAGCACATCCTGTGCACCCTCAAGCTCCCCCTCTGCACCAACTCCCGGCACCAAGACTGCAGCTGGCTGCTCCTGGGGGCTGGTTTGCTGATCATATGACTGCTGAAATCCCTCAGATAAAAGCAGGCATTGTCCACTTTTCCTTGAAATCTCAAAATCCTGGATAAGACCAGCAATCAAGTAACATTTCAATCCTCCAACCACCTTAAATCAATTGATCAAATTCTTCTCTCTGGGTCTCACCCTGGCCCCTGGGGCCCCTTACAAATAACCCAACGTCCAATAAAATCCATTTTAGTCAGGCTTTAAAGCAGACCCACGGCATTTACTTCAAATACAAGACGAGGATTAGGTGAAGGCGGAAAAGCTTTTAAACAAACAACGAACGTTACGGATCGAGACACTAGGAACTGCCCAAATTTCTGTCATGCCCTGCAAGTGCTCTGGGGGCATCGGGAGTATCAGCAGAGAGCTTCCCCCTTCCTTCTTCATGGTCGGCCTCCAGCCCCACAGAGGAGTTCTCGGAGCCTGTGATTCATGGAGGCTGATATCCAGGAAGCCAGCAGCTGTTCAAATCTACGCCTGGATGTCTCCCTCCCAGGCACTTCCAGTTCCACCATCTCCACCTCTCAATGGTTGTCCTGGAGGCCCGCCCACTCAGGGGATGCGGTGAGTACATCATCTCCAACCGAGCCGTGCAGGGAGCCACGGGGCGCTGCGCGGCTCAGCACACCGAATAACACACAAGCCCTTTACCCCGTGCCACACCCCTCCTGCGCTGTCCCCACCCCAAGAAGTCAGCACAAAGACCTGCTCCTTGCTTCCTGGGAAGTAATGGTTTTTATTACTTTTCCATCTGCTGTGAGCGTCCAACATCCAGAGAACTAATTCTTATTAAATGCAGCCCAACTACATTCATTTCCCTCCCCTGAACGAGTCACAAACGTCTACCCATAAGAGAATACTTTCCACCTTCAGCATGGCAATCCGGAGGTACAGTTTCCATGGATACGCAGAAGACCGGGTTACAAAACTAATTACGTTTTCAAAGGGAATAATTTCTCTTAGCAAAACAAAACAAAACTCACGAAACCTATTTGATTCAGTAGCAGAAAAGTTTGTACCAACCTTACTCAGGTTAACTGCATTACAGCACATCTAAAGGCACCAAAGACTTAAAGAAATCTACTACCATTGGAAGGTAATTTAAACGCACTTATGAGTAGGATTATTAAAACTTAGGCCCAGCAATGTGCCATATGCAGATAAAAATCAAAATGCTCCAGAACCATTACTAGGTATTAGCTGCCCCCGGAGCTTTCCAATCCTGGGATTTCCATGAAAATGTCCCAAAATACTTAACAACACCAAGAGAGATTTTGGTGTTCAACCATGGAGTGCCACAGTAGTCTCCATCTACAAAATGGAGCTGCAGAGAGGAAAAAAATTAACAAATAACCTAAAAAACAGAATAATGGCTGGTAAGCAAGCATTTTGTTTTTCAAATTAGGATTGTTCCTCCTGGCCAAAAAAAAGCCATGCAGACACTATTCCAGGTGACATGATCAATCCCGAGTACAGACGTGAACTGTGGAAGAATCATGAAAAAAACAAAGGCAGACCCATAAAAACAGACAAAAAGTGATTGGAACTCCTGTTTTACAAACTGTGCACCACCCAGGGTATGCAGGACTTCTTTAGCACCCACCAGATAGAGGGGGTCTTTTCTCTCACCAGCTTTTAAAAATCCATGACATTTTGTGTATTATTTCCACTAAAAATACAAAAAAGAACAATTCTCATTAGGAATACAGATGAACAACCTGGTAATGGTATTTGGACACCATGTGAATCTGTTAACGAATCTTTTTTTTTTTTTTGCACATTTGGGCTAAAAAAATACCATTTTGGTATATACATGAATACACTGGAAGGTTTATCCTAACATTTTATGTTAACTCACAAAGCAGCTGCATATCACTGAGGGGAGCTGGTGGAGGGAAGTATTCAGAAATTAATTTTCCATATAAAACTCCTGGGTGTAAATCATTCCAAAGTATCTTTCAAACTTCCCCATCTCCTTAAGCAGAACATGGTGAATCAACATATGATTAATCTAACTTTTTTGGGTGATGACTCAGGATCATTACAGTGAACAACCATTACACAAGGTGCCTTCGGAAACTAGCGTAATATCCCCCCCTATTTCAGTTTTGCCTCGGTACCGCACGGCCTCAGTCAGCCATGCGTTTTTCCTAACTGAAATTTTTATTGAGATCTTTGTGGATAGGCGTGCAATGCAGCTGTAAGAAAGAACACAGAGGACTCCTCTCTGTTCACGTTGCCCAGTCTCCCCCAATGGTCACCAGCCATGCTGTCTGAATTCTTCTGCTCATTTGCTGACATCTTTTCTTGCTGTCAATGCAGCTCCTTCTGATGGCTTGTCTCCACCCCGAGGCACCAACTTTGGCCTCTAATTTGTTGTTGACTTGAACACGTGAAAAAATGGTAGGCAAGTGGTCAGGACCACATGCGCAGTAAGGATAAATGGTGTTAGAGTGCAGGCCTAGCTGATCATCATGATTCAAGGGTAGGAGTGAGTGCTAGTACTAAGACTTCCTACACCTGTATGGCTTTGCATACCCCATTCCAACACACACAGCCTCCCTCGCAGCTTATTCTCTCTCACTCACATGCTGAATATTCTGGACTTAATACCAAATAAGTGACCTCCACATAAGTGATATATTGCTTTTAAGTCCACTGAATACCAGCTAATTAATCAATTGCTATTTCCATATCGGCAATTGGTCCTCTGGCAGAACCTGTGTCTTACTCTGAACATGATCTACCAGGTGCTGCTAAAAGTTTGAAGTAAATACACATAGCCTTCAAAAAATTACCATTTTTTTTTTCTGGACTCACTGATCTTTTTAAGGAAGTTTTCATTTACTGGTCATTTGTACTACTTGGAACAATTCAATTACAGAAGTTAAAGGAATAAAGTTCTAAAAAAGATATGATAAAGAGCATAATGAATGTGCTTAAGAGACTTCAGTCAATAAGAAAACTGTCTCTTTATTCTTCTACTGCATTAGGAGCTTCTCAAACAAAGAGGCTTGATGGAGACAGACAGAAAGGGGCTTATCAGCTTAGGAAATGCGAAGGATGGTACAATTAACTGTCACACACTCAGATATAATTCACTGTGATGAGGCCAATGAGAGAAAACAAGGCAAAGAAAAGTGCCCATCCTGTCTTTTTATGTGTAATAATACCCAAACATCCCAGCATTGCAAAACACCTTTTCTTCAAGGGTTATCTATACAAGGGGCCTGAGAAGAAAAGCAATAGCCTTTGGAGGGAGGGGGGAAGGAAGGAAAAGAAAATAAGAGGAGGAAAAGGAAGAGGTCTCTTATCTGAGCCACAAATGCCCCCCCACCACTCACTCCAACAAACAGAAGGGCTATATTCTACAGGTATTCCAAGGGTGGGAGTGGGGGGGGGCGGGGGGGGCCACCCAACTACGTTAACTACGTTTCTTTCTTAGTCCTGTGTCCTCTCTGCTCCATGGACCCAGCCCTGCCAAGGGGAAAAGGGCTGCTGTGCCCTGCCCTGGCAATCATGGCAATCTGAAGGTGAAGTGCTGTAAACACACGAGGGCAGCTCAAGGAGGATCTGGACAGGAAAAGGGAGTTCACAAAGCACCTTCTCAACTGGCTGCCAGGGACATATCACAGGGGAGAGCTCCCCTCTCAATGTTAAAAGATGCTCCAAAACCAAACAGTTGAAGACAGACGGCGACCATAAAACAGAAAACGTGTATGGTGTTAAAGATACTAAGAAAAGCAAGGTTCTTGTTCAAAACCAGATGTACAAGGAGAATTTGGTTTCTCCTCACGTGACAATATAGTTGCTTTAGTTTTCAGAGTGCCAGACACACTTGGATCAGAAACATGTTTCAAATGGTACGAAGAAGGGGGGGCAGCGGGGGGGGGGGCGGGGGGAACCCACCCCTCCTCCTCCCCCCTCCAAAAACTCAAAAAAGCCATGACAACACCAGAAATAGCCTGAGCCTGCTTCTAAGCGCCCGAGGATCTGTGCATTAGGAGAGGTTCCCCCGTGATGTGTGTTATAGTGAGCTCAAGCATGACTATATATGGTATGTTTACGGAGGGATTAGATACAAACACCACGCAGAACTTATATGAGGCCAGAACTGAGCTTTAAAGAGCTCGGCCTCTCTGCATTTATGGCCACAAGCTATTCCATCCCCTACGTCTGCGGACTTCAGATGCTTGGAGAAGCAGTGTCTCATGACTTCCAGGCACTCAGAGCACAGGACTCTTCCACACTGACCTCCAAGTCTCCACCCCGACCTCCTCCCCCGCCCCTCTCCAGCCCCCCTGGCCCCCCAAGGGCCGCCCACCCCACAGTCCCACAGAGGCATAAATACGCGCAGAAGAATGTCTCTGCTGAATGGGGCCTATGTTACATGGCGAAGGGCACAGACAAGCGCGCCATCGATTTCTCAAACAGCTGGCATGGCTGAGGCCTCTCCCACAGGCTCCTCATCTCCACAAAGTATTTTCATCACATCAAATGTTCTGCCCTGGAGAGGGAGAGCCAGACGCTGAAGGGGGGGCAGGCGGAGTAGGGGATAATCTGAAGATGTTTTAAAGTCCTGGGAGAGGAAAGGGAGAACAGGGAAGAGAGGAGAGAGAGAGAGAGAGAGAGAGAGAGAGAGAGAGAGAGAGAGAGAGAGAGACAGACAGGAAGAGAAAGAAGGAAACAGGGAGGGAGAGAGGGAGGAGGAGGGAGAGAGGGAGGAGGAGGGAGAGAGGGAGGGAGGGAGGGAGGGAGGGAGGGAGGGAGGGAGAGAGGGGGGGGAGAGAGAGAGAGAGAGAGAGAGAGAGAGAGAGAGAGAGAGAGGGGAAGGCTTCATCACTGGCTTTAACAGTCTTGCCCAACCTGTTCTGCGGTATGTTCTGTTAACTCCTTTCTGGCAAATGGATGCAAACAGCAACCCCTTTCTTTCCTCTTCTTTTCCCCACAGCCATACTGCAATTTAAGGCAGACTTGTAGAGAAAAGTCCTGAAGAAAAAGGCTAAAGTCATTACTGACTGAAGCCCATAACTTTTAATCATATGGTGTGATACCTTCACTACCAGCTCCCTGGGCTGTCATCTCCCTGGATACTGCCAACTTCCCAGCCCTCTCTACCTCCTACCTCTCCTCCTCCCCTCAAAAATACAAAAATTGAGGCTAGGTCCTTCACAATACATAAAAGGAGGTTAGGGTGAGCTAGGCCCAGTTTTCATGTACCTGAACAAAGCATTGTGTAAGAAGGAAGCATCACCTTGTTGGTTTTTTTTCTTCTTGGTTTTGTTTTCTGATTTTTTGGTTTTTGGGTTTTTTTTTTTTTTGCTTGACATTAGGCATTTACAGGGTTAACAGACAACCTGCAGACCAGAAATTTACCTGCTTAGCAACAGAAGCATCAACTAAGCCACACTGGTTGTTTTGACACAGGAAAAGCAGTTTCTACCTGGTGAAAATAGCTGGTGATGTTTCAATTGGCATTTGAAGCAACACACATATTAATCACATGAGAAGAGCAGTCAAGAAACTATGGTAAGGGAGAAAAGTCCAATGAGAGTTTACCCAGCTTAAAGGTGCAGATCAAAACCAAGCTTGAAAATTGCAGGACCACGTACAGAAAGTGCTCTAAAAGTTAAGAGCAGACTCAGGGTTGAGAAAACTGTTCTTGGAAGCAGTAAAACCCAGGCTCACTTTCCCAGGGAACTTGTAACTGCTTAGTTTTTACATCAACCAAGACTGTAAGGACTCTTCAGGCGCTGGACTTAATCTTCACAAAGAAATAGATCTCCCACCCCCCCACCCCCCACCCCCCACCCCCAAATAGTGAGATGAAAATGAAAACATCAATCTCACAAAAGAATACACCTTTTCCTTTTAACATGTTTGCACGTCTCAATTTTAACAAAAACAAATACAACCCTGGGCCTCCATGACAACTTTGAATGACAACAACTAAATACATTCCTGTACTTTATAAAATTCAAACTATGGAAAGCTTCTTCATTTTTAGCAAATGACTGTTTCATGTTTGGAAGCTCCAGGATGCAGAAGCTTGTAGAGCTGGTTGCTCTAAGATGTTTGCTGTTTTAACAGAAATTTGTCTCCTTAGCCACAGCAGGGCCTTAAAGCAGTCAGAAGTAACAATTTGGCCCAGTTGTTGAATACGTAAAACACAGCAAAAAAGTAAGTCAGTACATGCTTTTAACGAAAAGACAATTAAATAAAATATAAAGAAGGCATAATGTCAATGTATGCATATACACAGAATAACACATATGTATAATTAATTATAGGCAAAAGAATGTATGTTTAAGAGAAACAAAACAGAAGTGAAAATCTTTAACCTTAATGGTATCATTTTCGGATGGGACCCTGTTTCAAAAGAAGAAAAGAATGATAAACAGTCATTTGTAAGGATAATATTCAAAGACTCTAAAAACCAAGTGTTAAAGAGTTTGGTTTTGACAGCTTCTCTTAAATTCCAAACTGAAGACAATACCTGATGACAAAGAAATTGTGTGTAAAGCTTAAAAGGAAATATAATAATCTAGGAAAATCCAAAATGTTCTAACAAACACCAATGCAATTCACAATAAAATTTCAAAGTGACACGGTTCTTTGAGATTATTTTTTAAAAAGCATAAATGCGAACCCAAGCCACAAAAATAACCTCTTTCTTTAATAAAGTAAAATACTTTCCCTTATTCGGAACCCCCATCTATACTCACAGTCTGAGCAAATTAAACCTACTTTCTGAAACTTACATTTGAAAAATGTAAGTTGGGTCAAAGAAACTGTAACCGTGGACAAGATGGTGGTATTTAAAGCAAAAATCTGGCTTAGGCAGGAAAAAAAAAAAAAAGGAAAGAAAAGGGGGAGAGAAAGGCCACAGTGATGCACTGATGGCGGGCAGAGTGGGCTGCAAGGCCAGTTGTATCTAACAGTTGTGCCCGCAACAAATGGTGCATTCATGAACTGCGTAAGCAGAGGCTGTTCAGAGGCTGTAAAGTCTGCACACGAAATGATGAGCGGCCGACTTTCCTGTTGTTCCACAGTTAAAAGACTAAAAAAAGGACTGAATTCAGTTAGAGGCACAGGCTGTCGCTTCAGCTGTGGCAAAATGGTGAGCAAGACGGTCTAGATAAAAAGGCTCCAAGTACCATTTATTCGCTTCTCAAAAGAGCTGGGCCTAATGATAATTGAGTAAACACCTCTACATAAGATAATCTCTAAGAGCTGGGGCAGGGGAGGCAGGGTAGAAACCAGAACATCCATCCATCCATCCATCCATCCATCCATCCATCCATCCATCCATCCATCCATCCACATCCATCCATCTCCCCCCACCCCCATTTTTAAAGAAAATATTCAGCCTCTCCAAAATCCACAGCCTCAGACCAAGGGATTACGTGTCCATAGTCTATTACCTGTGACATAACCTCTCCATGGCCTAACAAAAGAAACATCTGGTACCAGCTACTCAGCATCCCTGATAATTGTCATTGTGCCAAGTTCTTAAAAAATTAATTAGTAGCATTTACACCTGCCAGTGCAGACAGCCTATCAGGGTTCTAGCACAGGTACCACAATACCTGCCTTCATAGAAAACTCAGGGCTGCAAGAAGCAAGCATTAGATGGGAGAATTTCAAGGTTTATATATCACTTCTTATTTTTATTTATTTTTAAAATTCTCAGTGGCTCGAAAGTATTCATTTGTCTCATCAGACATAAATATAAAAGTAATCCGTTTATAAATACAGCTTTGAATGCTAATTATTAGGGGTATTCATTAGAATCACCTGGGAAGCTTTTCAGAAGGATAAGTCCCAGCCTCACAACATGTTTTGGAGTGGGCCCTGACATGTGCCTTAAGGAAAAGTTCTTCCCTCACCCCCAGTTGAAGAATCACTGTTTTGGATGCTGCCACCCAGTGAAAAGGGAGCACATCAAGGCAGCACACCAAAAATGAGACAAGTGACAAAGTGGAGAGACTGTGCCAGGTGAGTCACTAGGTACTATGTTGCTCATGGAGTGAGGGCAATGGTGCCCTGGTGCAGTGAGCTGGCCACTTCAGGTTTTGCCCAGCCCTGTGACACAGACGAACCGGCAGGAGCCATGTGCCTCATCCACTTTGCCAGCTCAGGGCACACTCAGCAGGGCACGGTGGCAGGTGGCCTTCAGTCATCAGAAGTAAGGCTGTCACCAAACCACCTGTTGTCCTCGGTGGTCATGCACTTAAAAGTACAAAACATCAAGAAACTGCATCCCAGCTGCATGTGTTCCTTATCATCATCAACACACTGATTATGAAGGGAGAATGAGACAGACGCACCTCACTTTCAGGAGGGGCCCAGCACTGCTGGGAAGTAACTGAGTCTTAAAACCTGAAGCCACTTGAGGCCTGTTTGCTTGTATTCTGTTCCACCACCCCACTCTCAGAAGGCGGGTCACACTGGAAAGGAGAAAACAGATGCCCAACACTCAGTGGGAAAGGACCAGGAGCCGTCCTGTTTCCAAGCTCAGCGAACCCGAACCGACTGCTGCCACTCTCCCCTCTCCTGTCTCATGGAGCTCCTTCTCCCAGATCCTGGTCTGCTGCCTATAATGCCTGCACCATTCTGCTATGTAAAAAACAGTCTACATATATTTTCTAGCTACATGCTGCTTTCACTGAAAAACTGCCATCAAGTAAACCAAATGTGTTAACGTGGACTTGTTCTGGGAAATCAGTACAAAATACAAGTGGGCAAGCTCACGCCTATGCAAAACTTCTGAAAATCCGAAAGTGATCACAGGCTAAACGGCCTCAAATTAGCAAAAAAAAAAAAAAAAAAGGGGGGGGGACAGGACTTCGCACCGAGCGCACGCACTTTCTAATCTCTTCCTAAGAATTCACTTTTCAAAAACGAGCTCAATTACTAAACGGGCCCTTTGAAGATCTCTGGTTGTTCATTAAATTGCTGCTTGGCCGTCGCGGGCCGAGGAGAGCGCGTCAAGGTCTTCTTGGAAGGGAGGCTGGCACCGCCCACCGGGAAGGCAAGCCCGAGCCCCGCCCCCGCCGGCCGACCGAGCGACCAATCCGCGCCCGCGGCCCTGACTGACGGCCCCGCTGCCCGCTCACCCGGCAGCCCAGCGCGGGCGCTGAGGTGGGGCGGGCGGCCCGAGAGGGCCCGGGCTGGACCCGCGCCTCCTCCAGGTCACCCCCGCAGGCCCCCCGTCCGCTTCCCACTGGCGGCCCTCGGCGGGGGGGGGGGGCGAGTCCCCCGGGACAACGGCGCACACGCTTCCAGCCGTGCGAAGACACTTGTGCTTCGACGGCTTCCCCAGCGCACAAAGGCTGGTCCGCCGAGGGAAGGGGCGGCGTGCCCTGGCCGCCTTCCGCCCGCGCGTCCTCCCAGGCCCCTCCCCGGCCCCCAGCCGGCCGCCCACCCGCAAGCCCGCAGCGGCAGCGCAGGCGACACCCAGCCGCACAGCCTGGAGTCTGCAGCCCGCGGGGGGACGCGAGCCTGAGGGGTGGCTCGGGTGTTCTCCCCGCAGCCCCCTGTCGTGCACAGGGCTCTGCCGTTGTGGTCGGAGCAGCCGCAGGGATGACTGTGCAACGAGGGAGCCGGACACGACACCGACACCCGGGGGGGCGGGGGGGCAAGCTTTATTTGACTGCTTCCACACACTGCACTGAATTGAGGGGCAAGAAAGACGACAATATTTATTGCCAGTAATTCTAAAGACATGCATCTCCTTTAGAAAAAGCACAAGTCACGTTCCTGGTTTTGAAAAGGCTACAGAGGTGAAAGTTTTACAGTATTACATGATTTCTGAAAACAGTATGTGTAGTCTCTATTTGGCCATATTTCATTCTAGCACTTGGTTTATGACTTAACGTGTTAACCCCTAGAACCAAACTGTTATCTGAGGGCAATCAATCCCAAATAATCTTTGAGAAAGTAAAAAAGACACCCCTATAAAATCGAAAGAGATCGTCAGAATCGCCGTGATAAATGTTACAGTACTTCTCTGCTGGGACCTTGAAACACTTTCATTCTAGAAGGCAGCCCTGACAAAAGCCGAGATTTTTTCCCCCTTTTTCTTTTATTAAAGTAAAAACAATTTTAAAATCACTTGCCTGCCATTCAGAGGGAGCATCTGAAGAAATCAGTTTTAACTAGCACATGGAAATGCTAGGCAAAGTAGCCTTGTCTTAGGCTCACGTAACTCGAGAGGCTATTTAAAATGTGAAACTGGATGTCTTCTCCCTAAATTCTCAATAATTTCTAAAAACTCAACATCCATGTGACCTTGGACTCTCTCATTTTCATCTGTCTCTTGCAGTGCACTCTCTTTGCTAACCATTCAGCACACTGCAAGCCCTGATAAAAGTAGTTAATGTTTACTGAAACCTGTGCATGAACTGTACTAAACCCGATAGGAGTGAAAAGGCAAAGTTCTGTTAACAGCATCCATGTACAATAAAACAAAAAGAGGGGGTGGGGGACCAAGAAGGGAGGAATAATTTTTTTCCCTTCTGATTTGAACTTAAAATTTCTCACTGATGAATAAGTCAATTATATACCACCAAAGATGCTTTTAATCTGTTACCTTTTGGGAAAATCTTGGACACAAATAAACTTCAACTATTTAACCATTTTCTCAGTGTTTCTTTCCAGAACTTAAAACTGAAACCAACCTTTTAGATCTCATATCCTCTTACTTGTTTTTGAAGGCCTAACTACCTACCTGATCCACAACCAGGTTTCCTTATACTCTTATTCATCTAAAGAGCTGTTTACAGATGGCAGCTGAAGAACTATTTCATGCAAACACAAATTTAACATCTCAATGGTTATCATCTAAAATATTTTTTCTTCCCTTGACTCTTCACTTTTTCAAATGTAAAAATAGTTCACTTCACTGTGGTCTAATCAGATCTTGAATTCTAACATTTCTTACCATTACATTCATTCTAAGTACAGAGTTAAATATCAGAACTTACTGATCTTTTTCACTTACTGATAATCTGTCTTTTTCTCACATTTCCACATGATCCCTTTTTCTCCCATTAACTCAGTTAAAAGAGTATTTCAACTTACACACATACACACACAGACCGTATCCAGAACAGGATGCTCTCAGGTGTTTAAAGCCAACTTTCTCTCTCCCCCATCCCCCCCCCCCTCCCGGCTTAAAGGGCAGCAATAGAACCAGTCACCTTGGAAACAAACATCACCCAGTGTTTGCAGAACAAACAATGGTACCTTTTCAGCCAGTACCAGGCAGGCAGGCCAAGGGGCAGCCGAGCAATTCTGGGCCGGACAGGAGTGTTAACATATTGCATTCATTCAGTGCACGAAAAAGTAGTTCAGTACTGAAAATGAAGTGCTCTCAAACGTGTGAACATTTGGCTAGAAACCATAGACAAAGCAAGTAAGGTTTAAAGTCAAATAAGGCTACCCCTAGTTAGAAAAAAAAAATCTTTTCATTATTTTTGGAATTGTTTTACATAGCTCATGAATAAGGTAAACTAAACTCCTGTCACTGAGAATTACCTTCTCCAGCAACCAGGAAGAAGCTGCTTAAAATCTTTTCAAAGAGCACGTTTCATCTAATCATTCCTACAAAAACCACCCTTTTCATATGCCACCATATATTGGTTTTCAAAACATCTATTACTTGGCACTTTAACCCACAAACTAATTTCTAGTACTGGCTCAGATCTGACTGTGTGCTAGAAAATTAAATGTCTTCTTAAATACAGTGCCAAACAGATAAATAAATCTGTAAGGGCCCCTGGATAACTTTTTGACCTTGGATAACAGCAATGACTAAACTTTCACTTACTGAAGACTTACAAAAGCTAATCATTTGGGTAGCTGAAGTCTGAGAGGGAGAGTCTGCTACAGTTTTTAAAAAGCTCCACAGCACAGTTAACATCCACAACAAAAAATACACAAGTGTTCCTCAGATCCTCCAGAATGACAATTTTTAAGTGTTAAAGTAACAGTTTCCTCCTTATTCTGGGTGTGTGCCGGAGTTTTCCTTCCCACCAATTAAGAGAGGAGGCTGGGCCCAACTGAATTCTTTGGACAGGAGTTTGATGTCAGTTAAATACCGCAGTAACTGGCATTTTCTATCACCTCCAGACGAAGGGACAAATGCCTAATTAACATGGACCAACATGCAGCTTAAACTGGAAAAGTGCCTGTCCTTTTTCTTTCTTTTCTTTTTTCTCTGAGATTTAGGTCTTTAACATCCTTGAGTTAAAGCGCACAAAGGGTGTCTAATGCCATCTGACTGAGGTGTAAAAGTCTAATTAACTAATGCTTTTTTTGCAGCGACAGTAAATCAGCGAACATTATTAATCTTCCTGACTGGGCCTGAGTGTGTGAAGAAGGCTTTTGAAAGGGAACTAAACAGTGATACTGGGTGCCCTTGAAAATGAAAAGGAACCCTGCAAAGTGACGACTGATAATCCTAAAAACTACAGAGAAATACTTTAAAATACCACCGCTGGGCGCAGCACTAGGCCCTGTGCTCTCAAAACCATAAGGCTGTGGCTCCCGGGGCCCGGAGAGGAAGAGGAGGAGCCAGGCCGGCAGCTGAGAGCCGCTCTGCTCTCCCTTCCTCTCCTTCCAGTATCACGCAGGCGCCCTGGGAGGGCAGAACCCGAACCCTCCACTCCTGCATCTGATTCTGCACCTTTGCAAGTAATTTTTTTTTTTTCTTTTAGTAGAACAAGCAAAAAGTATTACCCGGAATCGTCGGGGCAAGTGACTCCCACAGTTTGGCTAGTTTCAATCAATTCATACAACAACAATCCAAGCATCTGGCTTCTTGGTTTTACTGCCTGTTCGACACCAAAAAAAAAAAAACCAAAAAACAAACAGAAAACACACATGCACATCATACTCACATCAGAAAAGCATAGATTTATCAAATGCATTCACTGAATGCCAAAATGTGAAGAGAGAAAGCCAAGAGCCAGACAAGGAACTTCTGCACCACGGCCTGCTTGGCCCGGTCTGCGAGGATGGTAACTGTTGTCAGCCCCTCCACCCTCTGTTCTGGATTCCAACTCGTTGTCCCCCCAGCCACGCACCCCATTCCAGAAGGCAAGGCCCTGAGGAAGGCACTTTCTCAGTCCCACCCTGCCCCTGCCTCCTCCCGGGCCTTCCCAGAAAGCTGGGGCCCCAGGCTGAGCGTGGAGAGCCAGCACTAGGCTTTGGGGAAGGAACTCCCAGGGCTGTGCCACTCCCGTCCCCATATCCAGAGGAGTGGCAAGGTCCAGGGCAATGACCCCAGCTGCATGCAGCTTCCTCCATCTTCTCGAAGACATCTCGGAGGGGCAGAGTTGGGAAAGGAAGTGAAAGGAGGACCAGGTGCCACGGTGGCTTGATCTTTCCCCATCCTTAGTATTTCTATCAAGTTTCTGTTTCACTGCCCCTCATCTAAGGGGTATGGGAACCTTTTTAATGAAATTCTGCGGGAAACGCAACAGGTTTGATTAATGACGTGTTTCTGCAAGCTACCTGATAATAAAGCACCCTTGAAACATCAGGTTCAGAACTCAAACCATTTTGAATAAAGATATTTATGTTTTGTTTATAGATTTAAAGGTCTTTGAAGACTGCTCTTCATTACTTGGTACACTGTTATGCCCCCAAAATCATCTTTTCTCCTGTTCAAAAAGTAAGGTAGGTTCAGAGAAACTTTTAATTATGTATTCTAAACCGACAATGCATCTGTAACCCCTCCTCCAATAACATCTCTTACAAAAAACTTAGTGAGCTACTATGAATTATCTCCATATTGCCAAGTCACTGAAACCTGAAGCAAGCTACAGATGGGGAGAAAAACCCCCAGCTGACCGAACAGTTCTTCAAAATAAACTCAGCTGAAATCTTAAGATAGAACTCATTTCTATTTTTTTTTTTTTTACAGATAATTACTAACATCTATAAAACAAAGATGAAAGAAGGTGCAGATGGAGTCCCCTTTCCAATCAAACCTCTCTTAGACTCAGAACTGCAAAATTGCCTTGGAATTCTTGAAATTGTATTTGGAGGGTTTCTTGCCTGGAAACCTTTGTGAGGTCAGTGTTCATCAGAAGCAAGCACCGCCTGTGATGTGCACTGGGAAAGTCTCACCGCAGCTGTGGGCATCAGGCAGGGGAGGCACTGGTCCCACTGTGCAGACAGCAGTGGCCCTGTAACTCACAGTTCAGGTGACTCTAGTCACAGGCCACCTCTTTCACCAAGTCCGCTTAGTGAAAATAATTCTTCCTGTCTCCTTTAGGAAAAATCCAGTTTTATTTATTTATTTATTTATTTTTTTTTTCAGAAAATCCAAACAACACGGTCTTTTCTGGGTAGTAGCTTCCCCAACCCTGCTCTTTCCCAGGCTCAGCTGATACATGCTTACTGTGTGCCCTCTTTTGCTTGCTAAGACACTCCTGAAGGGTCACTGGAGCAAGCAACTTGAAAAGGCTATGTAAGTTTGAAATAAAGATTACATGCAACATTTTTTTGAATTTGCACAGATACCACATACCATGTAAACAGAATACCTGCTCCCAGCCTTAACTAATCAGAAAACCAGAGGCATGCTTTTCCTTCATATTATACAGCTGACATCAGAAATGAGGTGGCTAAGTCTCCTACCCGCATCTGGGTGGTTAAGCAGTGTAAGGATTTTGTTGTCAGAGCCCAAGAGTAGTGTTGTGTTGTTTGTTTATTTACTGAGAGAGGGGGGAGGGGCAGAGGCAGAGAGAGAATCCCAAGCAGGCTCCACACTATCAGCGCAAAGCTTGATATGGGGCTCAATCTCACAAACTGACATCATGACCTGAGCCAAAATCAAGAGTGGGATGCTTAGCTGACTGAGCCACTCAGGCATCCCTAAGAATAGTGTTTTAAGAGGTATCACTACTGAACAATTACTAAGTCACTAACACCCTCATTTTAAAGAGAAGAAAATAGAACCTCAGGTGCATGGTTTTTGAGGAAGGTCTCACTTCATTGGCAGGTCTTCTGGCTGCTGCTCTGCCTTAAAGAATACTTAGAAATAAAGGATAAATAGATAAATAAAGGATACTTAGAAATTCCCTAGTTTTATGGTATTTATCCTTCATATGGAAGGACAATAGTGTCTAGCCTCACAAAAGCTTTTCTGTTTACTTCTACTGATTAAAAAGAGAAAACACTGCCTGGGAGCATCATTAAATCACCTCCTAAGAATATGATAATGGAAAGAGATTCTGCCCATTTTACAGATGGAAAAACCAAGGTGCAAGGTGCAGTATCTTTCCATTAACCATAATCAAGGCTGGGCTGGGTTTAGAACCTGACTAGTCACCTAGCCTGCAAATCCAGCCCTCTCTCTAACAGATCATACGAAATTAATCAGAAGGGCCAAGGGAGATATGCCATTAAGGTCTGTTGAAGTGTTTCTGATTCAGTTTACTTCTCCAACATTTCTTCCTTTGAAATAATGAGGAGCAGGTTGGGTGGGCACGCACCTCTGGAAGCTTCAGTAGCGAGCAGATGGAATGGAATGCATCCTCCTAACCTGTCATATAAAGGCCTTCAGATCTTGCACCTGCACAGCTGTTTCTGGAGTTCGAGCATCTCATTTGCCCTCTAGAACTGATCTAATCGTTATTTTCCTAATATTCGACCTCAGAATTCTTCATATGTAGGATCCATTTTCCTCTAGGGCAGATGCCCCAGGGAGCTAGTTCAGGGGGTCCACTCATTCATACGCTCATCAAGCATCTACAAACCAAGTAAACCATACACATACACATATATGTACTGTTACTTGGCAAGAGTGTGAAGATGCTCTTGTAATAAACTAATTCCATGAAATGTGTTATTTTAAAGAATTTTTCGTCAGAGACTGCCAATAGAATCTATAATTGAAATTGTGCTTGCTCTGGAAAAAGTTTTTCCATTACAATAGGTCCTTATATTGGGAAAAATTGGGAGTAACTGCTCTAAAATGTCCAAATAACATGACATTAATTGAAGCAAAATACCCAATTAAAAACACAACCACAGGTAAACTACATATCACATTGTATGTAACATGCACAACACAGTGTCATACATCGGATGGGAAACTTCTCAAGACAGTCTGGCCCTCTGGAAGGACTTTTTGAACTGCTCAATTTGCTTTTCATCAGTGACTGATTGGTTTAGAGTAATAAGATGACAGATCATATGCTAATCAAAAAATAAATATATTGTTTCAGTGTTTTCCTCTTTAGAATAATCAATCTCCGATTAACTTTAATAATTTACAGTAAAAATTTTAATCCTCGATTGGCTTCATTTAACCTAGGAAAATACCCCTCCTCCCTTCACATGATGAATGCCCAGGGAATGAAAAATAATGAAAGCATTATCCTATGGCCCTCTCCCCTAAATTATGCCACATCCAAGTAATGTGATTTTCATGTTAAAGAACATTTAAATACATCAGCAGATACTTATCATATCACATTAAATTTTTAACAGATTTGGTATAAAGGCGTGTACAAAAATGGGCTTTTTAATTGTCTACAAATGTAATGAATCCCATTTTAGTAGTAGGTTATGTTTTCACATAAGACCATCTAGAAGGACATACACTAAAAGTTACCTCAGACTCACAAAAGGAAATTTTACTTTGTGCTTTATTAGCTTTTTTTCCCTTTTTTGTTCATTTAGAATTTCCTATGGTGAGAATGAGTTAAAAAATGCAACGAAATAACAAAATCCTAATGGGGGAAAAACAAGTTTGTAGACTTAGGAATATTTCCTTTGCAATCCAAGGGACAGGATGACAGGGGGTTTGATGTCTCTCACACTCCCTCGTATTATTTCCAGTAAATATGAACATTTTATAATGAGAAATGTTCACATAGTACTGCGATTCTGATTTACTGGCTCTTGATAGGATCTACTCACTAACATCCTCAGCAGGAATGCGGGGGCTCCTGCAGAGGGTTCGGACAAGCCCACGGAGGACAAATCTCTGGCAGTCTGGACTTGGCAGGGTGGCTGACGCTGAAGAGAGCCTAACCTGCAAGACCAAGTCCTACCCCACCCTCCCCGCCAGCCTGTATCTCTCTAGGCCTCAGGTTCCTCACCTGTAAATTAAGGGGTTCTAAGGAACAACCGGACAGTGATCCCTCAGGCCCTTCTGGGAGAATATTCTGACTAGAAACAAAGCAGACGCAAAATATAATTTAATCAAATCTTGCTCGTTGCAGCCATTTGCCTGGGGTAGATTTAAACTGATTTCACCAATGTTATTACTTGTTATGGCTTGACGGAGAGTACAGCACAAATAGGGACATTCGATTAATAAAATTAAAAGTTTTCAGTGGCTAGCAAATTTTCAGCTTTGCTGATTTGTAGGTCAACCCTGCCCCAAATGAAGCCACCTGCAGACGACAGATTTGAAACACAGCAAAAGCAATGCCACTCATCCAAGCTTTATGCTGTGCCAGACACTGGGTAAGTATTTATAGTGTTTTATATCATGCCCTACAATCCCATGACATAGATCTGATTACTCCCTACATTTTACATGCGTAAAAAAGATCTGTTAAAAAAAAAAACAAAAGATATGTGGTGTAAAGAGCAAAAGCAGTTCGTAACTGTGGCGTGTGCCGAAGGGCAAGTCACATACCTCTCCGCCTCACTGCCTCCACCTATAAAGTGGGTTAACAGAACCCCTGCCTCGTTCCTGCATTCATTTGATGAGTACTGACCGAGCACCAGACGTGCCAGGCACTGTGGTAATGTACTTGGCGTCATGGAGGAACAAACCAAAAAAAGGAACAAAAAGCCCTCCTGGAGCATATACTCCAGCATAAGGAAAACATAACACGTGCCTAAAAATCTAGGGGGTACTTCATAACATTAGCTTCCTCACTTCCCCCTTTAGGCACAGAAAAAGCATTAGAAAACAAATCCAACAGAAGCCATGGGCTCCGAGTCAGCCCCAAGGGAGAAATTTCTACGCAAAGAAATACAGAAGAGCAAAGATTAATTAAGAGCACCTGTAGTGAAGGACACTGGCCGGGGCTCAAATTCGGACTCTGTCACTTAGGCTGGAGTGACTCCAGGCAAATTATTTAAAGGCTCTAAGCCTCAGCTTCCCCATCTGTAGAATGGAGAGAACAATGACTTCACAAGGTCAATGCAAAGATTAAAGGAGACAAGGCACAAAAAGCTGGGGTGCATAGAGTCTCCTGCATATTAAGGGTAGCTGGTTTGATTAGGACCATCTCCTCAGACCCCACCTTCTGTATCTGCAAGATGTGAATACACTGGCTTGGTAGGGTTCTTGTAAGGACTATGGAGATCATGCATGAAAAGCATTTACCCTGACTGGCACACGATGGGTGCACGGCTGCTTCTTAGAAATGACTGAACACAAATGAATGGGAAGGGGGCAAGGAGGGCATCCTCACGGACAGAGCTCAAAGGGAAAGAGCTGGGGAGGCCACACATGGGGCAGGAGCTGCGAGGGGCACTTTGCTCCTAACAGAGGTGCTGAGTGTGTGTCCACGGAGCAGGATCAGACGCAGATGGTTGTGAAATGACAGACCCACTGAGTCTGAGTCACCTGGGGTGGCAGCTGGCGTGTGTGGATTATGCATCCAGCTGCCTCTCTTTTGGGCACTTTCCAGCTTCCCCAGAGGGTCGAAGAGCAAAGGAAAGGTGGGAAAGGGCTTTGGACTTTGCAGGGTTCTACAGGAAGGCTACAGAGGGTAAAAATGATATACAGGCGAGTTATCAGTAAAACTCCTACATCCAGGCTCCCTTTCTCCCCAAGCAGGCAGTGAGCGTGTCCCTGCTGTCCTTTTGGGCTGTGGTGGACACCACAGTTTCTCTCACCAGGAACTACCAAAGACAGCCACAGACTTAAAAACTGGCTGGTGGGGGTGGCTGGTAGACTGGCCCCAGCCTCTGGGGCCACAGTGCTCCAGGTCGGGTGTCCACACAGTACATCTCAGGACACACATGTGCCAGGAAAGCCTTCCGGCCCCACCTTCAGTAAACCAGTGCTATTAAGGGACAAACCAATATGCCAACATTATAAACATGATATGGTATTTCAGCGAACAAGCCCCCCAAAGGGGATACACTAGACCATAAGAACCTGAACCTTCTACCAAGCAGGTCTCCGCTGCCCTGGGCACCCTCCCTACCACACATCATGCTCTTGAGGGTAGCTCACCTGGAGTTGGTAACTTAGAAGTCAAATATTAAGCCCAACATATGTGATTCAGCTTTCAAACAAGTCTGTCTATGGCTGTAAAGAAATCAAGCCTCCCTGCGTGTCCACATCACTCCGGTGGCGTTAGGCACTTCAGAGATCCTGGGCACTGCTTGGTTCATCCTGTACCAGGCGAAGTGGGAGGCACTCTCTGCCTCGGGCCAGAAACGAACATGGAAGTGAGCCACGGCAGCCACCCGGAGCACAGACATGCCACACTCCCCATTCTGAGGATGCCTCTAAAGCATGCTCAGGCCAACCTGTCACTTCTCCGCTCAAAACCTTAAGGCTCCCTCCCACTTACAGAAGCTCCAGTTCTCTGCCTCACCCTGCCCCAGGTAGCCCTCCAACCCTATCATCTTCCAGTACACGATCCTCGATCCCAAATGACACCCGAATCGGCACACCCCACCTGCCCCTCTATGCCCACACTTCGGTTTCTTCTGTTAGCCTCAGCCTTCCCACAGGTGCTAGGCCTGGGGTCCACACTGCAGTGCGAATTCCTTTCCCATCGTAAAGGCAAGAACCACCACGCTCCACCATGCCTCAACCTAGTGTCCTAAATGCAGGAGCTGGCTTGTTTAGGGATATTTGTGAGGCCTTCAAATACTATGTTATGCTCAAATCTAAGCAAACTGTTAAAGAATCAAGGTTCCAAAATGCTGGCTACAAGCTTTCCAGGTACAAAGGCGTAATGAGATTTTGTGTAACAAAAGAACATCCCTTAAAACAGCGGAGATAGGCCAGAACAGGAAGCTTCCCGGCAGTCTGACACTAGCCGTGTGACCTCAGAAACACGAGCACCACTAACCCTCAGCTTCCGGTCTCCGAAAAGAGGGGAATGATACCCACGCCCCATCCATGGAGTAACACACACAACCAGACAGCACAAGGCCCTGGGCACACCCAGCGCTTTCCTTCCCCAACCTGTGTGCCTGGCTGTCACACAAACAAAAGGAAGATGCCTCCCGCACCATTCCCCTCCTGGTCCCCCAAAGCCCCGCTGTAGCCAGCACCCCACTTCCTCCAGCTCATGTCTAGCACAAATGAGAGACCATGTTCAGAAACAACACTGAACAAAGGAGGCTGCCAACAGCTCACAGACTCGTAACATAGAAAATCAGTTTTTGGGGATAGAGATCATTAACTTTAAGGTCTATGTTGTGTCCTACCTCCTGAATCGAGGGGACCCGCCTACATTTTTCACAGCCCTCTCAGCCAGGTCCTTCAGTCCATGAGTACCGGCTTTGAAATGTATCCAGCCACACATATAAAATTGAACACGTCTTCCCCAGAGGGCAGAGGACTCTGAAAACCTAACAGTAAAGGCAGTATCATGTCCCTACTGTAGTTAATAAACCACTGATTGTCTTTGGGGCCTGCTATGTGACTTCCCCCCCCCCCACACACACACACGCGCGCGCGCGCACCCCAGGCAGGGGGGTTAAGCCCTGGGCACCAGCACTCCCCTTCCAGAGTGACTTCATCTACAGAGAGGCAGGTGGAATCTGAGCAGAGGGCTGGGGCATGAGAGGCACAGCCACTACCTGGGTGAGTTCAAAGGCACAGGTGAGCAGGCAGGAAGTGCCCTGCTCAGGGCGCTTCCTCTTTAGGAACAATTTCCACCAGGGGCTCTTAGCCCCCAAAACCTTCAGCCCCAGGGTCATCCAGACTGCAAAGGAGCTAGCCCTCTGCCTGCTCCCTCTGCAAGCCCATTCACTCCCAGCTGACAAACTGGTGATTACAATTACAACATAAATAATTCCCTCTGACTCCCAGTGTCCACTCCCAGAGGGAAAAGAGAGGAGTCTCTCCCCTCCAACTAATTCCGCTACCTGATAAGCCTAAATAAGTACCAATGAGTAAAACACAACGAAGGAAGTTTAAATATAGCTGGCCTGAGTTCTATTTACTGAAATAAAGCTCCCACCTCTCAACGAGATCATGTCACATTTCAGAGGGCAGCCCACACATCCTGGGCTGAAAAACCTCTGGTGGGGGGGAGGCACAAGGGAAGGTAAATTATCCTGTTAAACGCAGCACCAAATTCTAAGTTCCTGCTACACTTTGCTGGACATGTTGTCTCCTCCACTGCCTTCTTTTTCTAAAGGGTTAGTTAGCAGTGTTCTTTCTCTGAGACAAGCCGCTCACATCATGGCCCCACTTCAAAGCATGTGATGGCTCATCACTGTCTACACAAGCCAGCCTGTCTCTTTTTACAGAATCCCATCTCAACACCCCTCCATCCCTAACTCAGCTCAACACCCTTGGCCCTACCCCTCCAGCCAGACCCTACTTCCTACCCTACCCTGGCCCCAAAGAAGCCTCATATTTCTGCACTCCAGGGCCAGTACAAACACTGCTCTTCTGCCTAGAAGTCCGTTTTCCCTTCCCCACTTGTTTCTCCACATGGCCAGCCCTTCCCATGTGAAGACATCACTTCCTCTTTCCTCCCACTACTTCCCACTCCCGGGTCCTCTGCCTGCCCCCATGTCCCTGCTGGCTGTGATGCACCGGGGAGTTTTAGGGCTCGCTTTGTTCATCCTTTCATCCCTGGAGCTTAGTACCTGGGGAAAGTGTCGAGCAGTGACACTTCCCGATGCAGGGAAGCTGATGGTGGTATTCCACGGGGGGTTGGAAAGGGACACAGAACGCTGGCCTCCCAACCCACACATCTTGTCCCTACACTCCTGCTGAAGCTATCAAATTGCCACAAGCAAAATGACCACGACCATATAGTAGCAGTAAGCAGAAGATAGCCCATTTACAATTGAGCTGGCAGCACACAAGGCTGAAATTTTCTATTGGTTACCAATTTCAAAACAATCCTTCTCCACAGACCCACCGGAAACAGGAAACAGACCATCAAGCACTCATTGCAATTCGAGATCTGCCAGTTCCCATAACTTGCTCAGGCACCCCCAAAAAGGGGAGGAACGATGCACACTGGTGACCTCCATCCCCAAACATCCTAAGGGAGAAAGGACGGCTTTCTATCACTGCCCTCCAGTCTACAGTGCTCCTATTGCTTAAAAAGCAAAGCAACCAAAGAACATTACCTTCCAAAGGCTATCTCCCTTGCATATGGACAAAGTTTAAGATCAGGTTAGTAATTAGATCAATTGCTGCACCCCCCTCACTAGTTAGCACAGTTGATCCTGAACCCTAGCATCTTGAGGCAAAAATCTTGAATTAATTTTTTTTTTTTAAAGTTTTTTAGTTATTTGAGAGAGACAGAGAGAGACAGCATGAACAGGGAAGGGGCAGAGAGAGAGGGAGAAAGAATCCCAAGCAGGCTCCACACTGTCAGTGCAGAGCCTGATGTGGGGCTCGAA
The DNA here is from genome assembly GCF_028749965.1 of Puma concolor. NCBI lineage: Eukaryota > Metazoa > Chordata > Mammalia > Carnivora > Felidae > Puma > Puma concolor. The sequence goes on from NC_141671.1 coordinate 21,795,513, forward strand.
CTCACGAATCATGAGCTCAAGACCTGAGCCAAAATCAGGAGTCAGACACTTAACCAACTGAGCCACCCAGGTGCCCCCCAAATCTTGAATGTATTTATATATTACGTGACAGCCTATTATAACATAAAACAACAAGGGGCCTGTTTTCAAGGCACCGGCCCTACTGAAACCCAAACCAACACTCAATTTCCCCAAATGATTATAGAGCTGACAGGTCTCAGGCTTTTCCAAAATGGCCCACATACCGTTCTTACTTTGAAACAGAGCTCGAGCACTTTCAGTGACGTTGAAAGCGGGCCTGAGAGCCAGGCACGCACCCCACTACCCATCACACGGAGGGCCAGCAGAAGCCCCAACTCCAAGCCCTCACTCTTTCACTTTGGGGGCATCTCTCACCACATGAGAAAGACAACCTCCGATCCACTGGAACCTCTCTAATGGGGTCATGGGGGAAGTTTAGCTTCCAGAAAGATCTGTGCAGGGCTTCATCACTGGGTCTCTCCTATAGTGCCAGCGGGAGGCTCCAGGGACAGCCACTTCCCTCCAGCTGATCTGTGAGCCAACACCACACCACCTGTGCAAGCCTCTCACTCCAGCAAACACACACCTCCCCTCCTGATCTTCCACTGAACGCATAGTCTGTCTAACTCCTCTTATCAAATGCCAGATAACCTGCCATTTCCAGAAGCCAGCAACCCCGTCACACGCTTGTTCCTGCACACCTTTCCCCTTGATGGTACATACCAATGGGCTCTACACATGGCAGGTGTCAGAGAATATTTATTTGGTGACTGGATCATGGCGTGAGCAGTGGCCACAAGCACAGGGTCTCGACTCGGGCTACACAGCGCCGGTTGCCATTCTGGGTCCCCATCTCATCTGAATAATGAGCATAATAACTGACCTACATCATAGGGTCAAAGAGTCGTTGTGAGGAAATGAAGGAGACGATCCATGTCAAGAATTTAGGACAACGGTGACTAGTATATGCTCCATAAATGTTAGATGTCATTACTGCTGCTCCCAGTACCCACATGGAGTGTGTGTCCACCTGAAAAGCCTAACCACCAAAAAAGGGTGAAAATTAAAGCGGAATAACTGGAGATTTTTGTCATCAGATTGGAGTCATTGATTAAGTCCAGCAAGGGCAGAAGAGAAACTGAAAGACTTAACTTCTAACTTCTGGTTTATCTGATTTAAAACAAACACAAGCAGGCCTTGTCTGGTGATGTTTTTCACCAAAGGTGGTCTCTAGCCCAAATGCGGTCTATAGAACGTATTTAAAGGCAGACTTCCCTGTACTATAAATGACCACATCACAGTTTCTGCTGTTTAAGGGTGGTGTCTATGTATTCAGCTTTCTGTAGAGACACAGGCGGCAGCACTCACTATGATGAGACCTCCAAGGGCTGGCCAACCACAGCAGCCTTTCCAAAATTTCATGGGCTATATAAAGGTAACGATGAAATAAAGCTGCCGAGCCATTTTGATCACATTCTCCAAGTACACTAATTTGACCACACTACCTCCCCAAGACAATTACGCTCCCCCCTTTTTCTAGAGTATTCCACAACATGGATGCATGACTGCACACCATCTACTCTCCAATGGACAGATAAAGAGCAAGCGTCTACCCACATGCCATGATTATCACCCACATCAACATCAAGCGCTGCTCAAAAAAAGAAAACAACAATGAAAATGACAGGTGTAACTACCCAGGGTTCTCAGCACTTACTGCCATGACATAACCAAATGCACATGGAACTGACTCATTCTAAGGCAGCACAGGCACTTTCCTAAGGAAAAAGTAATCTGTGCAGCACCTATCCCAATGCCACATTCTTTTTTTTTTTTTGAGTTTATTTTGAGAGAGAAAATGCCCTCATGAGCAAGGAATAGGGGGGAGAGCAGAGAGAGAGAGGGAGAGAGAATTCCAAGCAGGCTCTGCACTGTTCGCATAAAGCCTGACACGGGGGCTGATCCCACAAACTGAGATCATGACCTCATTTGAAATCAAGACTTGGACACTTAACCAACTAAGCCACCTAGGTGCCCCCAATGCTATGTTCTTAGCAAGACAACAATGGCTATGGTTTTACAATGAAGGGACATATCATGGTTAGCCTTAAGAAGATCACACAGCCTGTCCTTACTGATACCCCCTTGAAATTCTCTGGAGAAAGCTCATTAAAATTCCAAAGCATGTATCTTTTTATTAATTTATTTCATGAACCTCTTCAGGAGCTTTACATGAAATATATTAAACTTTCATTCACTTAATCTTAACACAGCAGATGGTCTAATATATCCAGAAGGTAGCCACACAGAAGACATTCCAACATCCCAATGTCTAGGGAACCTAGCACCATCGAGCCCTTCAACAAGGGGTATCAGGATGCAAATACACAACTGTTTAGAGAAAAATAAATTACCCAACAGACAGTGTGTGTTCTCATCACTGTCTAGGGTTATGGATGAGTTATCCAACAGGGAACTTATATGTTTGTCACAGATACTGGCTACTGAATATACTACTGACAGCAATTCTGGATATTCATCACAAGGCCATTGCCTAGTAAGTTTTATTGGCAACACACTTCTTGTTAGACCTCCAAATCCACAGCTCACAGTCAGGTTGAAAGACGTGAGTTGTTTGCATAGTACCTTAAGATTTAAATTTTCAAAAAATATGCTTACACCCAGTTTTTAAAGCTTTCTTCTCAGCATCTCCTTACCAGGCTATTTAAATTAGAAAGAAATAGGATGGGGCAAGGTCTTTGTTGATTTTTTTTTTTTTTTTTTTTTTTTTTTACCCTAACTGGTTCATCTTATCAAATATAGGGCTGGAATAAAGTGTGGTGTCTGTTCTAACAGGATTTATGGTTGCAGTGATGCAGAAACACCCACGCTCCTGAGCAAGAAATGGAAAATCATGTTTTCCCCAGTGTGGACAGACAACAGCACTATTTGGAGCCCCCTGGGATGTTTGGGTTACACTGGTCGGGATTGATACCATAAAAGAGAAGCATCTTTGGGACATGCTGGGACTCACCTGAGGCTTTTTGATGAGTCATTTGTATAACGTCAGAGACAAGCATTACCAAATTCAGGAGCACTGCTAATACTTTCTTGTGAGATCACCTGAAGGGGTGGTGTCCCGGCTCACACACAGGGGTACGGCTGTGCAGGCAAGCGAGGCAGACACCGCCCCCATCAGGAAGCAGGAGTTTCCAGTGCAGGAGAAAGTAACTGAGGGGGGGCCTCGCCTATGGACCTGAGGGTCACACTACAAGAGGCAGCATGCCTCAGCTGCAGCTTCTAGTTTTCACCAGCTCAGTGGAAAACACGTCACTTTCTATCTCGTTCCACAAAGATCTGTCTGCCTTGAAAAGAAAAAAAAAAAAAAAGTTAATTAACGCAGTAAAAACCCCAGGTCTGCCTGGGAGGGGCAAGTGGGCCATGGCCAGAAGCGTTCAAATACAGGCGAGACAATCGCTCAGTGGGGACAAGCTATGTTCCTTGTGGCAGGGATTAAAATCTTTTCCTTTGACACCCACAGATCTAGTGGAAAGCCCAGCACACAGTAGATACACAGCAAGTTTTGTTTACTGAATGAACTCTTGTTTTCACGCAGATTACCGAGCAAGCAAAATACTGATGCGGTTCTGAGACACTCAGAGTGTCAGGTGACCACTGAGAAACTATGAAATATGCTGGAAAATCAGGTCAGGAGGGAGTTCTGACACTCCTAAGTCAAAGGCTCGTGCAGTTTTGAGAGTCCTACCTTGGTTCGTACCCAAAGCCTCTTCCCGAGCCCCGTGCTCACAAGCCAAACAGATCAAGCATCACTAAAACAAACAGAAACTTCAACGCTCTGAAGACAGTTGCAGATCTCATCCGAAAATCATTCAGAAGCTCGGGCCCTCTATAAGAAAACTTTCCATTTCCTTTAGACATCAGAAAATTAAAAGGACAGAAGGAAAGGGAGAGAATGAGGAGGGAAGGAGGAAGCTATTCATTTGTTTCCGTTTCTCACTTTTTAAATATAGGGCTACTCTTCAGGCTTTTATCCATGCCAGGGGTGTAAGTCTGAACCGATGAAAACAATACAAGCAGAGAAGATGCTGAAAGTATTAAAGAACATAAAAATCATTCTTTAAAGAACAGGGAACATACCTTGTTTATGAACCTTGCTTTATCTAGCACTCTAGTTTCAGAGAAAGGCACCCCCACTCGTCTACCACAAAAGCCAGACGCGGAAGCCATCTCTCCCCTTCCCCCTCCAGGAGTCCTTCCCACTGCTGAGATCTCTATCAAAGCCATCCAGGTTCCCCACCTTTATGGCCGCCATACTCCAAGCCACCATTGGTTTTCAAATAAATTTTTTTTTTTTTATTTTGAGAAAGGGAGAGAGAGAGTGCATGCATGGATGCATGCACAAGCAGGCCTGAATGGGGAAGGGGCAGAGAGAGAGAGAGAGAGAGAGAGAGAGAGAGAGAGAGATGCGGCGGGATGGCAGGGGTGGGAGGTGAGGTAAGAATCCCAAGCAGGCTCTGCATTGTCAGTGCAGAGCCTGACCCGGGGCTCAATCCCACGAACTGTGAGATCATGACCTGAGCCAAAATCAAGAGTCAGATGTTCAACTGACTGAGCCACCCAGGCACCCCTGGTTTTCAAAATTTTGAAAAACTGACCTTATGCATCTTGCAAACAGAAGGCAAAATAGCTTCCTTGCAGTCTAGTCTATCCTCCACTCTGGGCAGGAATAATCTTTAAAAATGCAAATCTCATCATGCCATTCTTTGGCCTAACACCGTTTAAGTTCTTAAGAAAAATTCCAAATAACTGTGGGTTACAGTGTGAAGCCCCTACCTATCTCACCGTGCTGTCATTCATTGGTTCTGTGTCTTTTCTTCCTACACACACACACACACACACACACACACACACACACACACACACACACTGCTTTTCTCACTTCAGTGGGCAGCCCTCTCCCCAACCACAGGACTTGAGTAAGCTGTTCTCCAACACACTCCTTCCTTCCCTCCACCATCTTTCAGACATTATTAGCTCCATGGGATGCCTTCCTTGACCTGCCTCCCAGTATCTTGCCCACACCCAGAGGCCAAACTTCATATGTCCTTGTCCTACTTCATTCAGTTTGCATCTAGCACAGAAGTACGTGACTTGGTGGACGAATAGGTATTTTCCAACCTCTGTGAAGCCAGCAATGGTCTCTTTCTCATACTACACTCTTGGTATTTATTACAGCCTTCACATGGTATATATTCAAATACTAAATAAATAAAAAATCAATAAATAAAGATCTGTTAATGTTGAAAAAAATTTAACACTCTGAGGTTGGCAAATCTGGGGGTAGAAAACTGTTTTCTAAAAGGAGATTAGGGGTGCCTGGCTGGCTCAATCCACTGAGCATCCGGCTCTTGATTTCAGCCCAGGTCATGATCTCATAGTTTATGAGTTCGAGCCCAGCATCGGGGATCTGCACTGACAGTGTGGAGCCTGCTTGAGATATTCATATTCTCTGTCTCTCTCTCTCTCTCTCTGCCCTTCCCCCGCTCATGCTCTCTCTCAAAATAAATAAATAAACTTAAAAAAAACATTTTAAAGGAGATCAGGTCTGATACTGACTCCCAACTTGATAGAATTTTAGGAAAAAGGGCTTGTCCTGAACAACAAATAGTTCTCAGAAACCTTATTTTCATGATTTAAATACAAATTAAGTTTAGAGATGTACAAGTGAAGTCTCTTTTAAATTATACTTAGTTTAAAATTTTAACTTAACAGTTTGATCCAATATAGGACTAACTAACCAAGTCATGAGAAATCTGTTTGAGATGTTCACTAGTTTTATGTAATTATCCCTCAAAACAGCAATTAAAAGCCCTATGATGGCAGAGAAATGACTTTTAAAAAATCTGTTTTCCATAACAGAGAAGAAAATACATAAGCCTCCTCAGAAATAAAAGAGTTAGAATATTATACCTGAGTGTACCTGCCAGATCTGAGCCTAAAATGACTTTTAAAAAATCTGTTTTCCACAGCAAAGAAAATACATAAGCCTCCTCAGAAATAAAAGAGTTAGAATATTATATCTGAGTGTACCTGCCAGATCTGAGTCTAAACTCTAGTTATCAGATAAGCACAATAGGAATACTTAAAGGTAAGGAATATAATTTTAATCAGCTAGGGTTTCATCTTATATGAAGGATACCAAGCCCCTCCACTATGCAGTTTAAAATAATTATTTTAGGTACAAAAGGCTCCATCAGTAAAACACCTGTCTCTCACCCAATCTATCTGGTATCTCCCCTATCTTTGAAGCTATAATGCACCTCTTTTAAAAGAAACTTAAACAATTTTGAGATGATTTTGTCTATTCAGAAGTGGGTTTTTTAAAATAATAAAGTCTCAGCATAAAGGAAACTCCCCTAAAACAGTGAAATGACTCTTTCCATCAATATGATCTATATTCAACTTCTATCAAGTATATTCCACACACATGCACCCACAAATAAAGTGCAGGTTTCTGATCTGGTGTTTTGTTTTCAATCCAAGGAGTAGCAGAAAAAAGAAAAGTTAAATTATACACAGACCAACACTCCTATTAACTCATCCACTAATGAAACAAAAATCTAACTAAGCAGAGAAAATGGGCCTACACGTTGGAGCTCTGAAATGATTTTGGTCTTTGATCTGTGTGCCCATCTCTCCTATTTAATATAAACTTCAAACTAAGAGCCATGAAAAGTGGTTATAATTAGTAAGGGCCCTAGTGAGACAGCTTTTAGTGCAATCAGGCATTAACAAAGATTTTTTTTCTCTTTAATTTCCAGCAAATTAAGCTCAGCGAAGTTTTATTTTAAAATTTCTGTAATTCAAAATTCTTCTGCACCACTGTTCCCTTAACACCAAATCTCTGCATGATGGGTGTGCTAAAGACTCGTTTACTTCTGTTTCCTACTCACAGTCTGTACTGATATTTAGGACTTAGCTTCCAAATTTTATGTGCTCTTCTCCAACAATACCCTGCACTTCTACAAAAACTCTTGCTTTTGGTATGAGAAAATGGATCCAGTCAACATACCTTATCAACTAAGCACCACTATGCAATCCTTGAGCTAGGTACAGAAGGTGGAAAAAAGAAGAGTTAAAGTCCCCCCCTATTCTGGAGGTGGGGAAATACAGGTCAACAGGTACTTTATGACGGCCTGGACATCCTCTGGATGGAGGACCTGATTCTCCCTGCAAGAAGTGGTCTGAAAGAAGATCTAAGAAATGCTGTTCGCTAGAAGTGGATGGGGATGAGCCCGAATGAACAACCCACGCACACGCAGAAACAGTCGTGGTGCAGAAAAGTGGCAGGAGCCGAAACTAGAAAGAGAGTCTGGAAGCTGATGATGAAGGTCCTCGGGTGCCAAGCTGAGGAGTTTGGATTTCTTCCTGTAGACAACAGGGAGCCAAGAGATGTTTTTCAGCAGGCAAACACCATGTGCAGCTTGAGTTTCTGAGCAGAGTGAGGAGGATGAGCTGGAACAGGGAATACAGGCGGCGGGAAGCTAATTGAGGAGGTGTTTGCGACATGATGAGGATCTGAGGTCAGAGTCCCAGGACAGAAGTTTTGGGGAGGGTCTGGTCACTGAATTTAGGGGTAAAGACAGACACAAAGTGGGCAAAGCACTTCCTGGCCAGAAGACTGGGTGGATGATGCACCTCAGACCACCTTCTAGAAGTATGGGAGAGGACTTTTATTTTTACAAGCCACCTCTGGGGCACCTGCAGGTAAGCCAGGTGACAAAAGGTCCTGGCTGGGGAAAAGCTGTAAATGGAGACTGAAGGAGTTGCCGCTTTATAGGTTAGAGAGGGCAGAAAAGCACCAGAATCCACGGTTCCTATTACCCAGGAACAGGACAGCCACAGGGGTTTCAGAGCAGGTCACAGAGCAAGAGCAGCACAAACAGATGTGAACAGATGCTTACTGTCTACCCACAGGTTTAGGATGGAAAAAAAAAAAAAAAAGCTACCTTTCAGAGTCCTACATTTCTCTAAGGTCAATGGGAGCCCAGGCAATCTTAGGGGCAACTGGTACTTCCAGCAGACAGCCCTTCCCTTTCTAGAATTCAGTCTCCCTGTCTTCCTGCCTTTTTCTCAGCTCCTCACCTCCTGCCTGTGTGACAAAGCCCTGGGTGGGGGGGGGGGGGGGGGAGTGGGGAGTGGAACAGGACAAGGGTCAGGCAAGTGGCACCCGTGGCCACAAGCTCACTCCTGTCACTATCCTAGACCTTTCTGGTCTGAGGAAATCCGGTTTAAAGTTCGTATACCACATTTTGGTTCTTGAGATCAACCACCTTTTCATGTGTGAGTCCCAAGAACATGAAAAGAACCCCGTGCCTTCCCCCTCACTCCCTCCTGGTCTCTTTCAGCTATGGGAGCAGCCTGCCATCCATGCCCCTCGAGGGGAAACGTATGGACAGAAGGCCAGGTTCCAAAATGCTGCCCCAGAGAGAGGGTGGGTAGTTATGTAAGAATTTTTGCAAAAACCTGAGGAAACAAAACCAGGGAGAGTTATCTTGCACTTAAGAGTGCAAAAACATGGACCGTCAAGCACGTAAAGGCTAGTTCAAACACTGCGGGGGGGGGGGGGGGGGGGGGGGAGTGGAGGAAGACACTCAGCGTAACTTAAAACATGAGGGAAAACTGGCAGATGACAGCACCAGAGCAAGTTTCCCAATAACTGAAGAAGTGACTCGGAACAGCTTCCCAGTGCCAACGAATCTGGTTTGTTTTAGAAGCAGATGAGCTCTAGAACTTTTTATTTATTGTGGGGTTTTTAAGTATATTTAACGCCACTTAATGTCTTCCCCAGCCCCGAATTTTCTGTGAAACCTGGAATATGCCAGCCATGGTACCTCACAGGCATGTAATGGGAGCTTACTTGCTTTATGAAATTTCAGATCTCCAGATACATCACGTGTGTTACGCGGACTACACCCGGGCCACTTGCTCACACAACACAGGCCACGACTACTGTACCTTTAAAGCAGGATTCTCAACCTCCACCTACTGACATCCTGGACTGGGTAAGTCTTTGTTGTGAGGCCATCAGCTTGCACTGTGGGATGGATAGCAGCATCCCGGCCTCTCTACCCACTGAGGGCCAGTAGCACCCCTCCCCCCACCCCCACCCCACCCCCCAGCAAGGCAATCAAAAACGTCTCCAGACATTGCCAAATGCCCCTGGGGGCAAACCGCCAACTCTGAGATCCACTGCTTTCAAGGGTGAGTCCAAAGCTTTCCACGCCATGCCTTGTCCTTAAAATCCATCCCTAAGTGAACTTCATTAAGAAAAATTTACTAGTTCTGTTTGTCTCTCGGCACCCAAAGCAGAAAAAGTGCTGCGTTTCCCCAATTTGAACATAAACTCCCAGGCAAATTTTGCCTCAAGGGTTGGAGCTGTGCACAATTCTGGAAAGGAAATCCAGAGTGGATACCCACAAAGCTTCCTGAGCTCAAAATATACCACTTTCTTCCATATATAGATTTTGAGTTTCTGGAACATTTATTATTCTTACAACAATTCCAGGAGGTAGAAAACCTACTAAAAAAAAAACAAAAAACAAAAACAAAACCAAAAAACGTGTACAATCACATTCATCAACAGAGATGTGCCAAAGGCTAAAAAGTTTCTTTTTAATTGCCTTACATTTTCAAATCCAACACAGAATTATTGTGAAAAGGATCTGGTCTCGTTTACAACATGCGCGTGTGCACGCACACACAAATAGGCACGTATTCTTTGGAAGCTAAGCTGACTTTAAAAAGCAGGTGTTCTGTGCAGCTAGACCCGGGTTAGGCTTATTACCAGCCACAGAGTGGAAACTGGCACAGCTGTAAAATGGGTTAATATACCCACCTAACCCTCACCGTGTTTGTTGCTCTGAGGATAAAATCTGAATCTTTGTTAAATGGCCTTCACAAAAGCAGGGTGAAGACTTTGTCAAAGGTACATCCTCACAAAAACTGAAAATTTAGAAGCCATGAAACCACTAAAAGTCTCAAACATTCTTCTGACCATCCTACCCCACAGCCTCTGAAAAAGGGGGTTAAAAAGAGAGGAGATCCTAAGCAAGCCAGGGAAAAACAAATAGAGCCATTTAAAAGCTTTATCTAATTACCCCCACTGAGACTTTTTCACTGTAGTCTGGCTGGCTGACAAAGAAATGGGGGGGTGGGGGGCGGTGTTCACCAGGCTTTCTCTCCCTTATCAGGACCACCCGCCCTCAGGGAGTCTGAAAGGCCTCAGGTGAATCCAGCAAGGGCAGTCAGTACCCAGTGTCCCCAGCCTTGGGGACTTCACAGAAGCTTTCAAATTCTCTTAGCGTTACTTGTTTGAATCGCACTGAACAAACATCTCCACCCTCTCCCACTTCTTTTGTCTCAAGCACCTAGTCACAGGCCACCACCTTCATTGATGGGCAGATTGGTTCACCTGCACCCTAAAGTACCATCAGAAACAAGATGCACCAGTAGCTGGAAGGAACAGCTTCCTGCGCCCTCCTCCCAGGCTTCCCTGCCTCTCCACCAACCAACATGGAGCTCCATCTCTGGCTCCAATCCACACAGGCTTCCCTTCATACCAACAGTGAACACCCAGAAGGTGATAAGAGAACCTTGAGCCCAGCACCGTTGATGACACTGTCCCACAGGGCAGCTACCATAAAAAGTCTGCCTCCCTTACTCCTCTCCACTCCCGTCCCCCAACCCCCAAACCCTTCTTGATCTTCTACCTCAGTCGTGGTGAAAACAGAGCAGATGGTTTTCCTCTCTATCCTGCCTTCCACGGGAGTGGGGAAATTAAAAATAAGTGATGCATTTCAGAAAGCACATCGTATGCCTCCCTCTGTGTTTCATATGGTACACCTTTTACCTCTGATTTATGGGGAGGCCCCCCGGGGCATGGAACTCACAATCTGACCCCAGCGTTCTGAAGAGGGCCACAGCTATTTCTTCTCAAAAATCACTTTCTAAGTCTGAGAAAGAGAACTCATTTACCCTGCCCCCCCATAAAGAACCCATCCAATTTCTTAATTATATTTGGATATAAAAAAATGTTACTCAACTTTGCCTGTTCAGTAGGTCAGATGTACACAAACAACTCTGAGGCAGGGAAACTTTTGACTTATAGCAGGCTTGCCTTTCAACCAAGAGATGATGGTTACCAACCTTGGCTTCTGTTAGATTTCAACTATTTTATCTCACTGTACAACTTCAAGATCCTTAAACATACTTAAGGCAGAAAACCTTACGTAAATCATATTGCTTTCTATTTTCTTACATTTGGTCACCCTTCCAAAGATACGCTAAACCTAATACGATTATTTTCTAAAAGGTATGATAAACTGGGCTGAAAAAACTGAGATGGGGAGGTGGAATCCTATCAAAACCTAATCTAATCTCAGGAAAGGGGGAAGAAAACTATTGTCCTGTTATCAGGAGGGACTATATTGCATACTTTCTATTGATACTATATTGCATTTCTATCTTTTGAATGCAAATCTGGTTAATAAAGATGACAGTAAGACATCACTTTCTGGATTAGCTAGATTTTCCAAAACAAACTAACCTGTTATGAATAAATGCAGTAAGGTGGTGTTACACACATATATCCTCAATCCTCAGGAAGGCAAGGTTTAACCTGAACACACGGGTATCAGACAAGAAGTCCGCCCAGACAAGCTGCCATCTGACACCAGAGTTGGTCAGAGAGCATGAACTTCAATTAAAAGACACTTATAAAAGAAAGAGAGATTATTTAAATATGCTAACAGAAACAAAACAAACTTAACAGCCTACCTTGCTAGGTCAGAGGACAAGGATGATTCAAAAATTAATTAAATCTAGTAAATAATGTAAAACAGGGAAGGACTCCCTTTCAAAAATGCTTTGGTTAATTTTAGCATCCTTCTGTTTAGCTGCTTAGCAACCCTTATCCTATGACCTTTTAAGCACCACCTACTTTTCAGAAGGATAATGAATAGAAACATCAAAAGGATTCACTTCTGACTGTTTCTAGCGAGCACATTTAACCAATTTTTGTAGGAGTTAAATTTATATTAGTTATATCATACAAAACCCTAAAAGGGTAGAATTTTTTTTTAACTTCATTCACCAGGAATCTTCCTCTGCTGAAGGTAATAAATGATATTAACAACTGAGCTTAAAGACGGCAAAGATTTCCAAACTGACCTGAGAAAGTGGATCAACACAGCAGTTAAAAATTGAAGAGTAAAAAATGCGAGCCACATAATGGCAACTAGCTATTGCCTGACAATACAGCAGAAAACCAATAAACAACTTGATCAGATGCACACTGACAAGGTAGATTTATTTTCCTTCTTCAACATTCTATACCTGTGCTGGATGCAAATAAGATCTCAGGAGTCGGCCTGGAGATATCTAAAATAAAAGACCCTTCAATCAAAAGGTCACTTGTTGGATGATGTAAATAGTTAGGAATGGATGCACCACCTGTGCCAGCTGAGTCAGACCCATCTTCCCCATCACATAACAAACACTTGTCTGCCATCAGGGCTTAGGCTCTGAATTTCTGATGAGAAATTAAGGAGTATCTAGAAAAACGTAGAGACTGATATGCCATGTAACAGTAAGCATCAGCAGCAGTTTTTTAAGAGTTATCACATAACCAGCAAACCCTTTAAAAACAAAACATACAAAAATGCAACCTGTTTAGCAGTATTTTTAAGAATGATAAAACAGAGCAAGTTCATTAGCAGCCTAAAATGGAGCACAAGCTAAACAAATAACTAAATCAAAGGGCTCTCCCTTTCTTTTGTAAAAGTGGGGGTGGGTGGGAGGGAAGGTGTTTTTTCACACATTTAAAACTTGATAAAAGACATTCAAATGTTTAATTCATCAGTGTAACCAAAGCTCAAAACACATCAAAGCAGGATCCATCAGCAGGTACCCAGAGAGCTCCTTCCAAAATGCAAAGGTAAAACACAAACAAACAACAACAACAACAAACCAGACATTAGTGGCTCACCGGTGCATAAATTATTTGAACACTAATTTCGGACCCATTTCTTCAAAAGTTCTGTGTAACAACTGGAAGGAGCACAGAACTAAATGTTTAAGAAAAGAAAAAAAAGTTTAAGTCAGGGCTCCAGCCTCCAACTTAGACTTCCGGGTTGCACTATGTCTTAGAACCATACCTGCCTACTCGAAAAAGCACCAGGTCTAGAGGATGCTTCTAAGGGCTATGGGTGGAGGGGGGAAATAAACAACCAAAACCCAAGAAAAAGCATTCTTTGCTTTGCAGTTCCCTTTTCTCCACCTTCCACTTCAACTAAACTTATTTCAGAACACACTCATGCGCATGCACAGACCACTTCGTGTCTAAAAGAAAAAAAGCTCTCAAAAATATGGGATGCACATTAGCAACTCAGCCTTTTGCAGAAATCATCTCAAGTCTCCTCTTAGAGACCGAAATACCTAGCTATTTCCAGCATCCCTATCCAACAGACAAACTTTATTTCCATTGGCGTTTACAAGGCTAAGCTTAAATCTAAACTCTGAAACAAGCATGAGGGTTACTTTTTCTACTGATGAAAACCCTCAGACAGGTTTTTCAGCACACCAAAAAAAGTTATACTTTTTATTCACCCTTCTATCTCTCTCCACCACCACCACCATCCCCCCAAAAAGAAGAAAAAAAACTCCAAAGTGCCCCGAATGTGTGCTGCTGCTGGCTCTGAAGCCGTGTAGAATTTCGTAATGGAATGTGAACTGCTCGTCCGGATCTGGGCTCACGTTCTATCTTCTAACCAGTAAGGAGCGAGGGAGGGCAAATCTGCTGAGCAAGGAGAAATACTTTCCTCCTCTTTTATAACCCATCACGGATGCATCGCGGACGCTGGACGCGAGCTGCACGCGGCGCCTGTCAACCCGCCCACCCGCTGGCCGGTCCCCGCGACCCCGGGGTCCTCGTGCCCCCTGCGCCCCTCCCCTGCCCGGGGCCGCCCCCGCCCTCCCCCCCCCCCCCCCCCCCCGCCTTGCCCTCCCGAAAAGGAAAGTGGCCCAGCCGAGAAGTGGGCTCGGCCGCCGCGTCCCGCACTCACGAGTCTGCTCCGGCCCCGTGAGCGGCCGGGGAGCGAGTCACCACATCCTCGACGCGACCCTCGGCCCCTTCCAGAAAACACGCCGCTTCCCAGGGAGGGGGCCGGCGACGGGAAGGACCTCCCCTGCTCCTTAGCAACCATTAAGGTCGCAGTTTCCTAAGAGACCGCGAGTGGGGAGGGGGCGCGGGGGGCCGGGCTCGAGGCCGGGTGGGGGGGGCTGCACTGGGTCCCCTGCCCCTCGACGCCGGCCCTCCTCCCCCACCCCCGCCCCGGCTCGGCGCTGCGGGCCGGGATGGGAGGAGGACGGGAAGCCCCAGAACTCGGGAAAAATTGGTCCAGCGGGCGGCGGACAAAAGTTTCCGAGCGCGCTCCACAGCTGGGCGGCGAAGCGGGCCCGGCGGCCGGCCCCGCCTCGGATGCTCCCGGCCTCCTTCCTGTGCTCGTGACGGCGCCGGGTGCCGAGGTTCTCCCCCCCCCCCCCCACCGCGATGCAGGCTCCGCTCCACACCGATGGCTCCCACGAAAACACGTACACCGCCAACGGAAGGGGCCAGGGAACAATACGCGCGGACACGGCTCCAGCCCCCTCCTCCCCCCGGTCACCCGGGGACGGTGGTCGGCGTGACCCCCAGCCAGGAGCGGGGGACGGGGGAGGGCGCAGGGTTGCCCGCGGCCCCCTCCCGGCCGGCGCCGTCCGCCAGGGAGGATCAAAGTCCGCGGAGCTGGGCGCGGCGGATGCTCCCACCGCGCAGCCCCGAGCGGGCATCCCCGAGCGAGCACCCCAGGCGGGCACCCCCGGATACCTTGCGGCGGCGGGCGGGCGCCGTCATCTCCGCGCTTCTCGGCCCGAGAGGGACTCGAAAGTATGTAGGAGAAAAGTTTCCCCTCCCACATGGGGGGGAGGATGTCGGGGGAGAGAGGGCGGAAGATGGAGAGCAGCGCTGGGAAGATGTTTCTGGCCGGCGGTGCGCGCACCATCCGAGTCCCCGCGGTGCTGGTTAAAAATAAATTCCGCGGCGGGCGCGGCGGCGCGGGTCGGGCCGGATTCCTGCGCTCGGACGGCTAATATGGATGCGCATCAGGTCCTGGCGGCGGGGCGCTGCGGCGGCCGCGGCGGCTCGCGCTGGGAGCTGGTTGGCAGAGCCGGCAGCTCGGGAAGGGGAAAAGGAGCGGAGGAAGGGGAGGAGGAGGAGGAGGAGGGGGAAGAGGGGAGGAGGAGGAGGAGGAGCGGCCCGGCGCGCAGCCCGAGGGGAGAGGGCTGCCCAGCTCATCCCCGGCCGGCCCCAACGCCCCGAGCGCACGTAGCGCGGCGTGGGGCGCTCGGGTCCTCGGCTCCGGGGAACGCCGAGTTGAAAAAGTACAACGCGCTCTGCACACTTCACCCTCCCCATCCCCAAAAGTTCTTTAAAAGGTCGCTCCCACTCAGCCCTAGACATCTCGCTGCCACCCGAGTACCGGGAGCCTGAACCCCGGGCGCGTACTTACGGCCGGGCAGGGCGCTTGGCTCCCAGGCATGATGCAGTGGGGACCGGTGGGCTTCGGGGAGAGAACGAGGAGAGATGCAAACTTGTTCCGGAAAAGGAATCAAAATGGCGTTTCTGGATGTGCAAAGTTCATCAACTCCGCAGTCACTTCCCCTCCTCCTCTTCTCCCACAGGGAGGGAGGTGGGCGAGGAGCTGGCGACCCCGGCGCCCCAGCCGTCGTCCCGGCCCCCGCCTCGGCCCCCCGCCCCGTTTCTTCACCCGCACGCTCGGAGACTCGCTCTCCCCCTCTCACCCTGATAAGTAGACACATCACGTGTTGCTCCTGCGAGTCTCCTGGGGACGTGTTACTGAGCGGCGGCGGCGGCGGCTCCAGCTGGGGGGTGGGGGGGATCCGCGGTACCCGCGGGTCCCCACCGCCGCCCCCACCCCGATTTTAGCGGGGTGACCGCAGTTTCCATCCCCGGATGGATGGAGGTGGAGTCCCCCACCCCACCCCCACCGCAGCCCCAGGTTTGCCCCACGCCCTCCGCCGGCGCCCCGGGCCAGGGGAGGGCCGGGCCGCCCCAGGGGAAGGGTCTGGGCCGTCGCAGCTGAGCGCGATCCCGATCGGCCCTGCGCTCGCCGGACGGCCACCTTCGAGGACCACCGCGCCCCCTCCCCGGCAGCCCCTCACTTGCTGGCAACTCCCCGCCCCCGGCTTTCCATCACTTCACTCCATGGTTTGTTTCACTATTTTAACGGAGGAGACGGATAGGCAGCGATGCCCGGGAGGCGCGAGAGGGGCGCCCCGGGGGGCCGACAGGGGGTAGCATGGGGGTCGGGTTCCCCCGCCCCGCGCCGCCCCGCTTGGTCACGGAGGCAAACGGGAGGGTGAGCCCCACCCGCGCCGTTCCCTCTCCACGCGGTCCTCGCTCTGCATCCAGGTGGGGCGAGTAGATGATGGGGCAAGAGATTAAGGAACCAGCGATTCACCCCGCCCCCAACTTCGGGCTGTTTCCCCGAGCCCGGTCCTTCTAGCGCTGGGGCTGCCGCCCGGGAGCGTATTCTCCGTCCAACAAATTCAACTCTGACCGGCTTTTGTCACCTTCCCTTCCCCACACTCCACAATTGAGGCTTGAGCGGGGGTTACCTCGCCCCCAAGGGGCTGAGGATGGCACAGGCTCCTACCGCCGCTGTGTCCCCACCCCGCGACGGCACGGGCTGATGCTGTGTCATCCACGTCGCCCTCCGAGGCACCAGGGAAGCCACACGCAATATCTCTTTCTTTCAGAGGGCTCCTGTTTCAACTCTGAAAAGTAGGGGCCCTCTTCGGAGCTGCTTGCTCTCCATCCCCAAGGCGGCGGCTGCCACCACGCTTCAGCGTGGCTGTGGCGGCCCAAGTTATCACCGAGCCCCAGAGAAACCAGGCCTGGGCTGTGCTTCCTCCAACAAGCAGCTGACATGTTTCCCACTGTTAATACTTTTCCAACCGGGGTTCTGAGAGGAGCCTTCTCTCGCCCTTAGGAAACCTCTTTAGACAGGGGTGATTGTGGTTTTGGAAAATAAATGCCCCCCTGCCCCCAGTTTCTGAGAACAAACGTGCCTCCTAAATAGTTGTAGAGAATACTACTGTAGAATTAGGCGTTTGAGACCAGTTAGGCAAGACGATGTTATAGGTACACAAAGCTGCCTACTCTGTACTTACTATGACCTTTGACCCTGGCTCTACCACACCAGCTCCTCTGAGGACACTTGCATGCCATACAAAGTTGTAAGCCCCATCATGGGCCTTTAATTTGTGGCCTTCAATGGAATTCAGGTTTTCGGGGCTGCAGATGGAAAGAAGTGTCTATCTAGGGTGGATTAAGGATTCTGGTCAAGATAGAACTCTACAGAACCAAGCAAAAGCAGTTGGACCATTAGCCTGGAGATAAGTAGGCTGAACCACTGCCC
Source organism: Puma concolor (assembly GCF_028749965.1). Lineage (NCBI taxonomy): Eukaryota > Metazoa > Chordata > Mammalia > Carnivora > Felidae > Puma > Puma concolor. Next base: position 21,813,095 of record NC_141671.1, read on the forward strand.
AAGAGGGAACTGATTCAGCTGCTTGCTTCTCTGACGTCCAGAATCACCAACATTAAGTTTTCAGAACCTGTTAGGTTTCCCAGGGTCTGCTGTTCACTGAGGAAAACTCTACTCAGAGAAACTTCAGCACTTGCATTTTCCTATGCACCACCCCCACCCCCTGACTCCACATCCCCAAGTGTGTTTATCAAGTGCTTTTGTGAAGACAGGCATGCCTGAGGAGGAAGTGAGCAGGTCTCTAAGCAGGAGTAACAGTTCACATGGTCACCATAGAATTGTGTCTGGAGCTTCCGAGTTGTAGTGTGTTCCACTAAGAAGGCAAAGGAAGGGCCAGGTAGGGAACGCTAGTTTATTTACTTGCCTTGCCTCAAGATTCCAGTCTCCCCAGCAAGTGGTAGGTATTGCATAGGAGCATCAAAATTGGAATTTTGCTTGTAATTGAGCTCATTCTGTAAAATACACTCAAACCTGCAAAGCTACATGAATTTTTATGGCAAATCACTACCTTTATAATGTCATCTAGATAATTCTGGCAACTAAAAAGAAAACAGTTTAAAAATAACTTATAAAAATTAAATTTTAGGGGCGCCTGGCTGGCTTTTCAGTAGGGAATGAAACTCTTTTTTTTGTTAATTTTTTTTTTACATTTATTTATTTTTGAGAGACAGAGAGAGGCAGAGCACAAGTGGGAGAGGGGCAGAGAGAGGAAACACAGAATCCAAAGCAGACACCAGGCTCTGAGCTGTCAACAAAGAGCCCGACTCAGCTCGGACTCTGAGCCGGAGGCTTAACCGACTGAGCCAACCAGACGCCCCAGGGCATGTGACTCTTGATTCAAGCCCCACGTTGGGCCTGGAGCCTACTTAAAAAATAATAATAATAATAATAATAAAATAAATAAATAAATAAATAAATAAATAAATAAAAATTGAATTCTAATGATACTGGGTTCTGTGTTCATCTTTTCTAGCTAATTAATAAATTTGGAGTCAAATGACTTGTTCAAAGTTCTGTTTGTTCATATTCATATAAATCTCATTTATCCAACAAATATTTATTGAACATCTAATAGGAAAAAAGAGTCATGCTATCAAAACCACAATGAGAAAGATGCCTCTCCACACCCACTTAGGATGGCTAAACTCAAAAAGATAAATACTAACAAGTGTTGACAAGGATGTGGAGAAATTGAAACTCTCCTACATTGCTGGTGAGAATGTAAAATGGTGCAGCCACTTTAAAAACAGCTTGGCAGTTCGTCAAAATCCTAAACATAGCGTTACCATATGACCCAGCCATTCCACTTCTAGGTACATACACAACAAATGAAAACATATCCACACAAGAACTGGTACACAAATGTTCACAGTTGCATTATTCATAATAACTAAAAAAGTGGAAACAACCCAAATAACCACCAATTGATGAATAAATAAAATGTGATATATCCATACATGGAATATTAGTCAGAAGGAATGAAATAGTGATACATGCTACAATGTGATCAACACTGAAAACATACTAAATAAGCCAGACCCAAAAAGGCAAATATTGTATGATTCTGTTTATATGAAATATTCAGAATAGGCCAATATATAGAAACAGAAAGTAGACTAATGGTTGTGGAGGGTTGAGAGTTTGGGGGATTTGGGGATTGACTACTACCGTGCATGGGGTTTCTTTCCGGGGTGATGAAAATGTTAAGTGGGTGATTTGTACAGTAAGTTATATCTCGATCAAGCTGATATGCTTACACATCAAGAAATTGTGCTAGATTCTCTAGCAGAGAAGTGATACAAAAATGGATAATTCATATCCATTGCCTTAAAAGAATTTATAGTCTAATCTCTGCATCCATATGAAGTAAGCATGAAATGCAAACCAACATATTAAAAACCATTAAGTTGGTGCGAGATTCAGGGGCTCAGAGAAAAGAGATCTCTTCTAGTAAGAGCAATCAGGGAGGGGCAGCCGGGTGGCTCGGTGGGTTAGGTGCAACTCTTGATTTCGGCTTGGGTCATGATCTCATGGTCATGGATTCAAGCCCTACAACAGGCTCTCTGCTAGGCCTAGAGCCTGCTTAAGATTCTCTCTCTTTCCCTCTTCTTCTGCCCCTTCCCTACTCACATTCTCACACACTGTCTCTCTCAAATAAGTGAATAAATAAACAAACAAACAAAAAACAATCAGGGAAAGCTTCATGGAAGAGAAAGCCAATGGAGTTGAGCCATGGAGAACAGCTAGAAATTTTGCAGATGGAGATTGGGATTAGAATCAGCAGATGCAAAGGCATGATTGTAGCAAGTCATGGGTCCTGTTCACAGATCCGGATGGCATCTAGTATGGCTGGATTATGACATATACAGGGATATGCAGGTGACATGACCAAAAAGGCAAACAAGCTGAGGCTCTACCACAAGGAATTTTGAATACTATGCATGGAAAACCTCAGGTATGAGGGCCTGAACTAAGGTAGGGGTAGAGAAGGAATGGAGAACAGAAGATCAAGAACCACTTCAGAGGAAAGCCAGAAAAGCAACTGGTGGACCAGGGATGGGGGTGTAAGGGAAGCGAGGGCCCTGATGATGCCTGGGTCTTAGGTGACTGAAGGAAGGACTGACAAAAAGAGAAAGTCAGGGGTAGAAGCCCATTCGAGATGGAAAGTGACAGAGCAGGGGATACTGAGCTTGAGGTGGGGATAAATGGGAACCATAGTTTTCTGTGCTATGCAAAGGAAGAGAATCAAGAAGGAGGAGGAGGTGGACATTGGAGAAGGCTGCATGGATGAAGTGACATTCACGGAAGCTCACGAGATATGTAAGGTGTCCCCTAGGCAGAGAGGAGGGGGCAGGGCACTCCAGACACAGGGAGCAGCAAGTAGTAAGCACAAGGGCACAGAGGCGGAAAACAAGGTCAGTTTCCAGAACTGCAAATACCTCACTCTGTGGCTGGGGCAGAGGGAGGAGGGGAGGTGGCAAGAGATGGAGCTGGAGAAATAGCCAGTGGGCCGGACCGCTAAGAGCTCTGGGCACCTTGCAGCTGACTTGGACTTTATCCAATGGTGAGGCCCTGAAAGGCTTAAGGAGGAAGGCAGACAGAGCCTCCCTCCGAGGACTGTGGAGAAGGGTCTGGAAGACTTGAGACAGGAAGGCTAGTTAGGGATTAACAGAAGAGTCTGCCTAAGAAATACTGAGGACCCAGGGAGCCCTGGCTGTAGAGGTAGGGAAGAATGGACTCATTGGAAATACAATTAGCATGTAGATTCCCCAGAACTTGACCAATTTGATATGAGAGAAGGGAAAAGAATCCCTCTGGAGCTGTGACCAAAAGGTGTGGAACCGAAAGATAGGAAATCACGGCAGCCATGGTGGAGTGATGACAGCAAAAACAGTGGGACAGGTGGAGGGACTAGACCAGGTAGGAGGTGTTACAGAAATGAAACTCACTGGGCTTGGGCCCAACTGGTTGTGGCATGAGAAGAAGGGAGAATTAAGAAGACTTCTTCCCTGAGCTCAAGTTTGGTACATGGGTGGGTCCTGGGTCCACTGACCAGCGACGTGACTGGTGGCGAGAGGGGGTGGTCTGTGGAAGATGAGAGGAAGCTGGAACCAGGGAGCAGGCCCGAAGACACACCTTAGGGACAGAGCAAATGGGCAGCAAAAACTAGAGGCTGAAGCCAAGGGAGAATGCCCGCAGTTTACGTGGGTGATGAGGGAGTGACAAGTGGGTTCTCTCCCTCTCTCTTTCTTCCTCTAAAGAAGCAAAAGAGCCAAGGAAGTAAGGGCTGTCAAGGGAAAAGATGGTCAACAGTGTTAAAATACAGAGAAATCAAGGCAAAGGGCCCAAAAAGGAATGAAGTCGGTAAGTCGATTTGAGAGCGCAAGGCAGGGCCAGCACACAGGGGGTTCCAGAACCACTGGAAGAGGAGGGGAAAGCCATGCTCTGTTGAGAAGTTAGGTGATGAAGGGAAGGGAGAGAAAGGATCAGAGCAGCTAGTATTTACCGAACCCCTACTATGTGCCAGGCACTGTTCTGAGGGCCTCATGTGTATTATCTTGCTTACCCTCTCCACCCTTCAATCTGGGAGGTGCCCTTATCATCCCTGTTCTGTAACTGACAAAACCGAAGCAGAGTCCCAGTGTCACATGGCTGAGATGCACACCACACTATCTGACCCCGGAACCCACTCTTTTATTGTTGTTGTCCACCAATTCAGAATTGAGTGGTCTGCTAACAAAAAATGCCTACTTGATTGGACTAATCTCAATAAAATGCTCTTGCTTTGCAGAAAACCATTGTCTGTGCAGTTGTTTTTACAAGGATTTAATTAGCAAGGTAAGTCAATGTACAACTTTAATTTTTTTTTTTAACCATTTATTTTTGAGAGACAGAGAGAGAGCATGAGTGGCAGAGGGGCAAAGAGAGGGAAACACAGAATCCAAAGCAGGCTCCAGGCTCTGAACTGTCAGCATAGAGCCCGACGCGGGGCTTGAACCCATGGACCACGAGATCATGACCTGAGCCCAAGTTGGATGCTTAACTGACTGAGCCACCCAGGCACCCCGATGTACAGCTTTAAGATGGCTAGTTTGGTTTATAACCATCCACCCTTCACAAAAGCCTCAAGCACAAACTCTTTCTGTTCTCTAAGTACTATGCTCTGTATGTACAGACAACATTCTAAAGCTATAGCCTGATATTTTGTATACCCAGGACAGCGAGGCTGAAGATGATGTAGCAGAATCTACACTCTTAATGTCTATACCACTGGTTCTCAGCTGCAGTGATTCTGACCCCACCCCCACCCCTACCGGGGGATGTTCAGCAATGTCTGGAGACACTTTTCATTGTCACAGGTTGGGGGAAGAGTACCACTAATATCTATGGGTAGAGGCCAAGGATACTTCTTAACATCCTACAAGGCACAGGACAGCACTCACAGCAAAGAATTACGTGGCCCCATATGGCAATACTGTCAAGGTTGAGAACCCTTGCTTGATGGTGCCTTGAAGATTATCTCGAGGAATATCAGCGTCCAGGAAAGAGGTTTTAGAATGGGTAAACCACCCAGACCATTTATGTCACCAGGAAAGGAATGTGGATCCACAGAGGGAGAGAATACAGATATATGAAATAGAAAACAGCTTCTGAAGGAAGGTGTGTGTGTGTGTGTGTGTGTGTGTGTGTGTGTGTGTGTGTGTGTGTCTGTCCATGGCAGAGAGATCAGCCTTGCAGGAAAAGAGGGATACTTCCTATTCCATGACAGGAGGAAAAAGAAAAAGAATACTAGGAGCATACTGAGAGATATTGCTGGGAAACAGGCAAGTTGTGGGGCTTCACACCTGATGGTTTTGAATACAGAAAAGGGGCAGAGCCAGACAGCAAGCTGAGCAGCATGGGGCTGAGGCTTGAAGAGAGAAGACATTTAGGAGTTGGTGGTAGAAAAATTCTGCTGTTTTAGCTTCAATGCCATGGAGCCACAGAGGAGAGAAAACATATGGTAGGGATTATGGACAGTTGGAAACTGAAATGACTAAAATCCATCACAAGGGAGATGACACTGAGGGGGCAGGGTCTGAGAATCAGGAGTGGTCGTGGCCATGGAGGTGAGGGGGCAAAGCAGGGGAGAGAGCGAGGAGGGTGCAAAGGACTGAGGGGGGCTGAGACCAGGGAGGTGGACAAAGGCTCAGGAGAAAGAGGAAAAAAGGGACAGAGCAGAAATTCCAACCACGGGGTTGAAGGACATGGAGAAAGCTATGAAGAAGGGCCAGGACATGAGTCCTTGACACGGGGGGTCTTGTCACTGAAAATGAAGGAGGGGACAGGCTCGAGAGGAAAATCATGGAGTTGGTTCCTCAGGATATCTTGAGGGAAGTGTGTCTGAGAGATGAGTACGTGACCCGCACAAATGAGAAGAGGGGGGCATAAGCAGATGGCACCAAAGTCAGAGGAGTTCTTAAAGGCTAAATTGGGTCTCCCCCAAACTGACATGTCAAAATCCTAGTCCCCAGGACCTTAGAGTGTGACTGTATTTGGAGATATGGCCTTTACTGAGGTAATTAAGGTTAAATAAGGTCATAGGGAAGGGCCCTGGTCCAATAGGACTGGTGTCCTTGTGAAAAGAGATTAGGACACAGATACACACGGAGGGAAGACCATGTGAGGACACAGGGACAAGGCGTCATCTACAAGCCAAGGAGGAGGCCTCGGGAGGAATCAGTCCTGACGGCACCTTGATTCCAACTTCCAGTCTCCAGACCTGTGAGATAGACATTTCTGTCGTATATGCCCCCAGCGCATGACACTTTGTTATGGCAGCCTGAGCCGACTGATACAGCAGGGAAGGATGTGAAAAGATGGTGAGCGTGGCACGGAAGGGACAGTAGAAAGTGTGTTCCTAGACTCCACGGCCTCCTTTGTGAGTTGGAGAACTAGTCTCCTGGAGGAAAGGCTTTTAAAGGAAGTGATGTCTCTAAAAACAAACCAAGTTTCCATCCAGGTGCAGAGGGAGGGGAAGCACCATGGAGGAGTCTGTCTTAGAACAAGGGGGTCTGCGTCTTCAGTGGATTGCACACCTCTTGTAAGTGGGGACCTGCCCTGCTAACAATTTCTCTGCCCCAGTGCTAGTGCAGGGACTGGAATATTGCAGGTTCTTAAGGAATCTCTCTCTCTCTCTCTCTCTTTTTTTTTTTTTTGCAAAGTGTGCAGAGGTGGAGGGATGGGAATGACAAGGGTTGGGGGCACAGGGAAGCTTCTTTGCCCAGGAAGGGGTTGACCCAAGAGTGACACGTACAGCAGAAAGCTGACAGGCAGGTGGAGAGATGTCCTTTAGAGTTTCCAAATCCCGTTAGTAATGCAGCCGAATAAAGTCTCCCTCTCAGACAAGGAGCACAGTCATAGGGATGGGCTACTGAGAACACCTTCATACAACTTCTGTTATCCCAAATACATTAGCTACTCAGATAACTAGAGGGATGCATTATTTCTGGTGGCTGACAGTTTTCCCTTTATATGTGAACCATTTGGAGTAAAATTAAAAAAAAAATTTTAATGTTTACTTATTTTTGAGATAGAGAGAGACAGAGCATGAGCAAGGGAGGGGCAGAGACAGAGGCAGACACAGAATCTGAAGCAGGCTGCAGGCTCCAGGCTCAGCTGTCAGTACAGAGCCCGACGTGGGGCTCGAACTCAGGACCGCGAGATCATGGCCTGAGCCGAAGTCGGACGCTCAACCAACTGAGCCACCCAGGCGTCCCATGGAGTAGAATTTTTTTCTAAAATGTACTATGCACTGCTTGCTTTTTCTCCCTCTGCTAAAAAAGTCAGAAAGTTAACATAGGAACAAAAGGGAATTATTGTAAACTTCAAATATTATATTGGATTGCCATACAAACGTAACTTCTTATAAGAAAGATTTATACTAGGCCCAGAATGATCCCATCCTCAAGAAACTCTTCATCCTTGAAGGTATGTAATAGCTATTTCCTAGCATACCTTTAGACTCCACAGTAAATTCCAATTTGAGTTTTTGCCTGCTCTTTCTTTCTAAAAATTTTTTTTAACGTTTATTTATTTTTGAGACAGAGAGAGACACAGCATGAATGGGGGAGGGGCAGAGAGAGAGGGAGACACAGAATCGGAAGCAGGCTCCAGGCTCTGAGCCATCAGCCCAGAGCCCGACGCGGGGCTCGAACTCGCGGACCGCGAGATCGTGACCTGAGCTGAAGTCGGACGCTCAACCAACTGAGCCACCCAGGCGCCCCTTGCCTGCTCTTTCTTATTTTTCCTCCCTCCTTATCTGGCTATCCCTAGTCCCTTCTTTCTGAACTCAGTGTGCCTGCCAATAGCAACCTCCTCTTCCGTTTCTAATTGATCAATTCCAATCCACAGTGTTAAGAAACTGGATAACCAACACTGCTAGAAATGTGTCGAAAGTCAGCCTGAAGCCCAGCACCTCTTTTGCTGCCCAGAAGCCAGCAGTTGCTTATTTCCTGATTATCCGTTGGGTTTTAGATTGATAAGTTGTTAGCGTACTTCTCAACTATAAAAGTGTTTGAAAGATATCGGCATGTTAAGCCATATTAAGCCAGCTTTCCCTCCATGATAAAAGTTCATCATTGACTAGAATTTCATGTAACTTCAGGGGACACAAAAAGAGCCAGTTGTCCGTCCCTTTCCACCTTCAGGCAAGATGGCTGGTATTAGAAAAGTTGCTCTACTCTCATTGGATTAAGAGTCTTTCTTTGTTTTTAAGACATGTACTTATAATTCAATATTTGTTTCTTTGTGGGAGAGAACTCTTCATTCATGAGTATAAATAGGGAAAATAAATACTTCTTCAATACGCAGTATGTATATGTAACTTTGTGTGTTCAATTGAGAATGCGCGAACCAGAGTACTACTTCTGCAGTTTCCGGTAAGCAGACCCCCAAATGGGACTTGTAAGTAGAGACCATTGACAGTGCTTTACTATTCCCAATGGCTCTGTCTACCCTGCCTGGCCACTGGCCATCTTGCCCACAAAATAGGCCCCAGGTCAAAGGAACAGACCAGAGTTTTCAGCTGTTTTAACTGTAATGCTAAGGAAATTGCAGAAAATCACGTGACAGGATAGCCATAAAAAAACCCTGACCATTTGTAAACTGGCGACAACAATGTGTATACACACATTTCTGTCCTAATAGACAGAAATCTCTCTTTCCCTCAGAAAGAAAGACAGTCCTATCGAGGGCTTCTGTGTCATTTCACAGTGAATGGGGAACTGGGATGATCTGACCCCCTGCCTCTGACTTCTGTAAGGCAACGGACTTAGCAATTTTGGGCACTTGAACGTGCACACCTTAGGTAAATAATGGAGTACGTTTTTGGGGCACCTGGATGGCTCAGTTGGTTCAGCGTCCAACTTCTGCTCAGGTCACAATCTCACGGTTTGTGAATTCAAGCCCCACATTGGGCTCTGCGCTGACAGCTCAGAGCCTGGAGCCTGCTCTGGGTTCTGTATCCCCCTCTCTTTCTGCCCCTCCCCCACATGTACATGAATGCATTCTCTCTCTCTCAAAAATAAATATTTTTTTATTATTAAAAAATAATAATGGTGTACATGCTCAAAAAATCAGTACTTTAAAGTATGCAGGCTGATTTATGTTACTTCTCCACATGACTAAAGAAACTTGACATTCACTTATTCATTCAACCAGCAATGGGTAGGCACCGATGATGTTCCAGGCTCTATATATAACAGTAAACAAAGCACACAAGATCTCTGTCCTAGCAAGTCCTATAAAGATGTGTTATGTTTTTTTCTTTTTTTAAAGTTTCTTTATGAGAGAGACAGAAACAGTGTGAGTGGGGAAGGGGCAGAGAGGGAGGGAGACAGAGAATCCCAAGCAGGCTCCATGCTGTCACCATGGAGCCTGATGTGGAGCTTGAACCTATGTACCTGAGATCATGACCCAAGCCAAAACCGAGAGTCAGATGCTCAATTGACTGAGCCACCCAGGCACCCCAAGATGTATTATATTTTAATAAAATATCATGAAAACTTTAACAGGTATACTACAAGTTGCTTCCCTGGTGGGATTTTTCACAATAAAGGCAACATATACCTCTGTTGTGGGCTGAATTGCATCCCCCGCCCCCCACTCAAACTACAAATTCGTATGTTGAAGTTTTAGCCCCTAGTACCTCAGAATGTGACTGGGGAATAATTAAGGTAACATGATTCCACGTTACCTTACAGAGGTAATTAAGGTAAGATGACGAGGTCATTTAGGTGGGCCCTAACTATGGCTGGTGTCCCTATGAGAACAGAAGATTAAGACACAGACAAACGCATACACACAGAAGACCACATGAACACACAGGGAGAAGATGGACATCTGTAAGCCAAGGAGAGAGGCCTCAAAAGAAACTAACCCTGTCCACACCCTGACCTTGAACTTTTAGCCTCCAGAACTGGGAGAAATAAAGGTCTGTCGTCTAAGCCATCCAGTCTGTGGTACTTCGTTATGGCAGCTCTAGAAGACTCATATAGCCTCCAAAGCCTAAACTGTATCTGCCCAAGTATAGAGAATATCTGTAAGCTAAAACAACTTCATCAGAACTGTAAGCTAGGATGTCAGGATATAAGCACCTACACACAGACAAATGGAATGAGAAGACCTTAAAGGAGTAAGACGGTATTAGATGATACTATGGTAAGACAAGTTTGTGATAATCCTAGAACTAAAGCCAGTTGGAAACAATCTGTTTAAGAATCTAAAGTTAACTACTAAAACTCTCCTATGCCCATGGAACAAATAGTTCACACCTTTTTAAATGACCCTATAGAAGAATACTTAGTATTTATTTATTTACGTGTACTGTATTTACTTAGTAGGCTCCAGGACCACCATGGAGCCCAATATGGGGTCTGAACTCATGACGCTGAGATCAGGACCTGAACCAAGATTAAGAGGTGGATGCTTAACCGACAAAGCCACCTAGGCACCCCGAGTTTTTTAATACTTAATTTCATTTTAAAAGTTCGTGTTTTTTTTTTTTTTTTGAAGTGAAAAAAAAAACTGGCTACAAATAGGTAGCCCAATTTTTGTTAACAACAACACAAATTCATACTCACATATCAATTTGAAAAGACAGAAGGTATGGACACTAAAAAATTAAACAGTGCTTATTTCTAGGTAGAAGGATAGCTTTTCTTTTGCCATTCTACTGATCTCTGTTTTCTTTTCTCTACAATAAACATGGAATAATTTTGTTATAAAGAAAAAAATAATAGTATCATTATATCCATTACATGAAATGAAGATCTTTGATGTCATAGATACTTCTATCAAACTCAAAGATTTGAAGCAATTATTGACGGAATGTCCTAGGCAACGTAAATAGTTCAAATTTTATTTTTGTTATTATTTTTTTAATGTTTATTTATTTCTGAGACAGAGAGAGACAGAGAGTGAGCAGGGGAGGGGTAGAGACAGGGGGAGACACAGAATCCGAAGCAGGCTCCAGGCTCCGAGCTGTCAGCACAGAGCCCGATGAGGGGCTCGAACTCACAAACTGCAAGATCATGACCTGAGCCGAAGTCGGTCGCTCAACCGACTGAGCCACCCAGGCGCCCCAAATAGTTCAAATTTTAAAATGCAAAGCTCTCTCCACATCCAATTCATTCCTCTTCCTCACAATTTATCTGTGTAGTATAACTCCGCCAGTTCCTCATATTTCCTATGGATTTCAGCCATAACATCATATATCAGATCATGTTTTGTTCCTAAATTGAAATCCAAGTTTCAGGCTTCAGCCCAAAGAAGAGTTTTTCTTTCTCCTCAAGTTTCTCAGAAATTGGATTTCGTAAGGCAAAACAAGGACTGCAAATACCCTTGGAAGTGGCAGATTACAAAGGAAAGAGCAAGCACTGGGACGTGAGACAGCCCTGAGTCCCATCCTGGCTCTATTCCCTACCGGCTGTCACTAGTACAGGTGTGTCTAACTCTGACAAACTTCAGTTCCTTCAGCTATTAAACAGATGTAATAACCATCTGGGTACTGTCATGAGGATTAAAAGAGATAACATGCATAAAACATTTAAAAAAGGCATCTGGCCCATGGTAGGTGTGCTGTAAAGTACAGCTCTTAATACGTCTATAAAAATTTGAGGCTATTAACATTTTGCAAACACATAGATCTTAATGCAATAACATTATTAAGGTTACATCAAATTCCTTATGTAATCTTTAAAAAGAGAATAGTGCCACACCAAGGTCATTATTTCTTAACCGTTACATGATAATCATCCATTTATGTGTATGTATATATAGCTGGATTTATGTATATGTGCATATAAGATGCTTATAAAATAAAGTTGCACAGGGGTGCCTGGGTGGCAGAGTTGGTTAGGCGTCCAACTTCGGCTCAGAGGTCATGATCTCACTGTGGGTTCAAGCCCTGCATTGGGCTCTGTGCTGACAGCTCAGAGCCTGGAGCCTGCTTCGGATTCTGTGTCTCCCTCTCTCTCTCCCTGCCCTTCCCCTGTTCATGGTATGTCTCTTTCTCTCTCTCTCTCTCTCTCTCTCTCTCTCTCTCAAAAATAAATAAACATTAACAATTTAAAAAAAAGTTGCTCATTATCATTTTTAATGTTATTTAAATAACAAGATAAAGCAGTTATAACTGAAATGCGGAGTTGGAAATTTTCTGCAGTCATTAGAAAAATGGCTTATTTTATACAAAGGGAAGGACTTGAGTGATAGGACTCTATGATTGGTCAAACTGTTCCTGTTATTTCAGATGAATTTGGGGTAAGTGCTGATTTTCACATAATTACTTCAACAGAGAACCGGAGGCACATGGAGAGTACCAAGTATGTCCAACCCAAACAGCCAGTAGGTGGTAGAGCCAGATTTGGAATCTGTGGCTCAAGTTCTCTCTATTGCAGTGTATAGAATGACAGGAAACTTTATATCTATAGTGGGCTATACGTCTGTAGTTACAAACAGAAACACATATGCAATAATAAAAATAGGAGGGAGGGGCTCAGTTGGATAAGCGTCTGACTTCAGCTCATGTCATAATCTCACGGTTCGTAGCCTCAAGCCCTGCATCGGGCTCTGTGTTGACAGCTCAGTGCCTGGAGCCTGCTTCAGATTCTGTGTCTCCCTCTTTCTCTGCCCCTTCCCTGCTCACACTCTGTCTGTTTGTCTCTCTCAAAAATAAATAAACATTAAAAAAAATTTAAATAAAAAAAAATGGGAGGGAGAGGGGATGAATGCATCCAGATACTAAACGTGCAATAAAACTCAGATCCACACAAAGTATATATGCTATATACTATGCTTTAGTGCCAATGCAGTGAGAGATGACCAATGGAATCAAACAGAAAACCTAGAAGTATTTGGTCTACGATAAAGATGGTACTTCAGATCACTAGCGGAGAAAGATACATTGGTCAACATAGTTGAACAACCTGAAAGGGGAAAAAATTCACATCAAATACCAACTTCACACTACTTTACATCAAAAGGTAAAAGGTATTTCAAATGGATTAAAGAATTAAATGTAAAATATAAAATCCTAAAAGAACCAGAAGAAAAGTAGGTAACTACTTATCTGATCTTTAAGGATTATACATGGGCTTTTTAGGGAGAAGGAATAAACCATAAAGGAAAAGAAGTACATTTTCAATCACATTACGATTTAAATTTAAATACATTAAAGAAAACCCACTGTAGGCTAAAATGAAAGACAAATTACAAGCTAGGAGAAAAGCATATTTACAGGCAGAGTTGGTTAAGAGCCTCCATATAATTGGGGCACCTGGGTGGCTCAGTCGTTTGAGCGTCCGACTTCGGCTCAGGTCACGATCTCACGGTCTGTGAGTTCGAGCCCGGCGTCGGGCTCTGTGCTGACAGCTCAGAGCTGGAGCCTGCTGCAGATTCTGTCTCCCTCTCTCACTGCCCCTCCCCTGCTCATGCTCTGTCTCTCTCTCTTTGTCAAAAATAAATAAACATTAAAAAAATAAAAAAAAAAAAAAGAGCCTCAGTATAATAAAAGCTACACTTTATTGAGCCTTTATTAGGTGGAAGACATGTAAGCTCTCTGGACACAATATCTCCCCATAATCTTACAAGGGGGATACAGTTAGTTCCACTTTTAAAATAAGGAAATGGAGACACGGAGTGGCTAAGAAGTAACCTGTCCAAGGTCTCACAGCTAATAAGTAGCAGATCAGAGATGTGGATAGATGTAGATAGAATTGAGTTCACTCTTTTCCTCTCAATCACTGTGGACTCTTACAAGTCAATATTGAAAGAACACCTCCATTGCAAAATGGGCAAAGGATATGGAAAAGCAATCCAGAAAGGAAAACATATAAATACTTAAGTAACATATTTTTCATCTTCAACATCAGTAGTAATAATAAAAGAAATGCAAATTAAAACACGTGGTAAGATTCTTTTCTCTATCAGATAGGCAAAAAAAATATTTTAAAATGTCAACATCTAATTTTGGCAAAGCTGAGGAGAAAACATATATGTTGTTGTGGGAATGATATTATTTTAAATCACCTTAAAAGAAATTTGAAAATTTAAGTATTTTCCTCTTAAAAATGGCTCTTTTAGCCAGCCATTCCACTTCTTAAAAAAAAATTCTAGAAATTTTGCTAAAGAGATATACACAAAGATATTTGTATAAGGATGGTTGTCATTAGATTATTTGCTATTATGAAAAACTGGAAACAAGCTAAAAGTCTACTAATAGGCTTTTGATACATAAATGGCAGAACATTCACATGATGGGATAACATGTTAACCATCAGCAATCATGAAGTGTAAAATTGGGAAATGTTCAAAATATAGTATGTGAAAAATCTTACACAACTGTATGTGCTACTTTTAAGTTTTGTTTTCGTGCTCATGCACATTTTTCAAATTTTCTACAATGAATATATATTAATTTTGCATCAGGAAAACAATTGTTATTAAAATACCAATAAACTTGAAGCAGAAAAATAGGGAGTTTAAGATTACAGAATTTAAATATGATTTCTGGGGCACCTGGGTGGCTCAGTCAGTTAAGCATCTGACTTCAGCTCAGGTCATGATCTCATGGTCTGTGAGTTCAAGTCCCATGTCGGGTTCTGTGCTGACAGCTCAGAGCCTGGAGCCTACTTCGGAGTGTCTCCCTCTCTCTCTGCCTCCACCCCCCCCCCCCCCCCCCCCCACCGCACTCACACTCTGTGTCTCTCAAAATTGAATGTTAAAAAAAGTTTAAATATGATTTCTACCCAAAATTTAAATGTTCCAAATATTGGTAAACATGGGAATTCAAAATCAGAATCATTATAAGGAATCATTATAATCCTGTGAAACTCAAAGCAGATATAAAAGCAAGATACAGCTTTATAATATATAAAGAAACTAGTGGTTAGGCCACTAAAATGAAGAGGTATCTACCATCCCCCCTCCCCTTCCCACATTCACATATTTTACCCCCAAGGAGCTTAATTGATTTTCAGTATTCAAATTCACAGGAGGACTAATGAAGATCTTATGCAGAGACAGCTATTTTTAGAGGAAATAATAACCTGTATATTCAAAATAGAATTAATCTTTACTTTCTCTTTCCTCTCAGGTAACACTAACATAGTAGCTTGTAAATAAAGTTGCTCAAATTGTATGAATCTTCCAAGCTAACTGATTTCTAATTTAAAAACATTTAAAAAGTAAGAATTGAAATATACTTCTTCAACACATACAGAACAGCCATTTCGAACCATAGCCAACATTATACTTCATAATGAAAAGCTAGAGAAATACCTTTAAAAACAACAATAAAAAGCTCCAGATAGAAAAAAATTATGTATTGTTCTGTATAGGTCATGAAACAGATAAAGAAATTTAAATATTGAAAGAAAAAGTTAACATTATCATTACTTATAGATGATACCATCATAAAACGACAAAACCCAAAGAAATGAATGGAGAACTATATTCAAGAGAAGTTCAATAGTAATAGCTATCATTTATTGAACTCCAACATTGCAGCACTGATTTCCCAGAGTCATGTATCTTATTAGAAGTAGACCTGGGATTCAAACTCAATTCTGATTGTTTCCAAAGACCCCAGAGACTGTGTTCTTTTCAATATGTTTTTGCTTTGCTCTGTAAGGTGTATAGTTATAATGTACAAGTGCTCACACACACACACATACACACACACACGTCTTATCTAAAAGCAAGAACCATCACAACAGTACAACTTAAAAAACCCCATTCACAAAGCAAAAAATTCAACAAGGTTTGTGTGTCAGCAAGGAAAGGAAAAAATCCATCTCCAACATAATTTGGATATATATATGTATATATATATTTATATAATAAAAAGTAAAGATAGATGAAATAAGATTTAGATAGGAAGACTAAAATTATTTTAAGCATTTTTTAAATGTTTATTTATTTTTGAGAGAGAGAGAGCATGTGTGAGGTGGGAGAGGGGCAGAGAGAGAGGGAGACAGAGGATCCAGAGCAAGCCCCTCAGTGACAGCCGAGAGCCCAATCAAACTCGCTAACTACAAAATCATGACCTGAGCCGAAGTCAGACGCTCAACTGACGGAGCCACCCAGGTACCCCAGGAAGACTAAAATTTAATTTTCAAAACATATATTCTAAATTAATTTATACGTTAAACACAATTTCAATCAAAACTCCAACTGGATAACAAAATTTTACAGGGAGAAATGTTAACAAAAGAATTCCCACATGCATCTAAAAGAAAGAGGGGCGCCTGGGTGGCGCAGTCGGTTAAGCGTCCGACTTCAGCCAGGTCACGATCTCGCGGTCCGTGAGTTCGAGCCCCGCGTCGGGCTCTGGGCTGATGGCTCAGAGCCTGGAGCCTGTTTCCGATTCTGTGTCTCCCTCTCTCTCTGCCCCTCCCCCGTTCATGCTCTGTCTCTCTCTGTCCCAAAAATAAATAAACGTTGAAAAAAAAAAATTTTAAAAGAAAGAAACAGGTGAGAACAGCAAAAAAATTTTTACCAGAAAGCAATAGGAAAAAGGGGTACTAATTATTTAAAAAAATTATGTCTATACACTTACTGGAAGTCAGTTTACGATAAAGGAAACATCACCAATCATCAGAGAAGGAAAGAATTATTCAGAATTAATTATTGTTGCAATACTGGTTACCAATTTGGGAGAAAATATCAAGGTAAGTTCTTACCTCACACCATACACCCAAATAAACTCCTTATGAAATAATAATATCTAGTTAAATAGAGATGTATTTGTAAAGCAAAAAATAAAAATAAAAAAGATAAAAACAAAAGTTGTCAAATTCCTGGAGAGACAAAAAAAAAATGTATCATACTACTAGAGGAGAAAGAAGTTTTAAAACTTGAATGCAAATAAGGACAAGATATACATAAAATTCAAAATTAAAGGGACATAAAAAAAGGAAGACCATAAATAAATAACGACCACACTGAAGTTATGAACCTGCTCTATATCAAAACTAAAAAAGCAAAAAGCCAAACTGGTAAAAAAAAAAAAAAATCATTTGTAGCAAAAACTACAAAAGAAATATAAATTTAGCAAAAGAGTTCATTTTTCTCTATTAAGTTAGAAAAAAAATGCCCCAAATTTACCAGGATTCAATAAAATGAGTGGATACTCTCATATGCTGTATCACTAAAGGCACTGTAAATGGGCACACCCCTTTTGGAAAGCTTTATTTACATATTTTCTCTACATATCACTGTGATTATGTGGTTTTTTTTTAATAAGAGTAAAAAATGATTGGAAAGAAATTTACCAAAATGATAAAGAAATAACATCAGAGTGATGGAAATGGCTTGTATTTGGGTCTTGCATTTTCCCATTTATCCTGGAAACTAAGGCTTTTGTGGTGTCTCTAAAAATTTTTTTTTTAATCTTCATTTATTTTTGATAGAGTGAGAGAGAGACAGAGTGAGAGCCGGGGAGGAACAGAGAGAGAGGGAGACACAGAATCCAAAGCAAGCTCCAGGCTCTGAGCTGTCAGCACTGAGCCCAATGTGGGGCTCAAACCCATGAACTGTGAGATCATGACCTGAGTCTAAGTCGGACGGTTAACGGACCGAGCCACCCAGGCGCCCCTGTGGTGTCTTTAAAAGCAGTGGGAGAAGTAGTATGTTTTTGTAAAACTGAAAAATCTGTCAGTGGTTGAGTTAGTGTCCCAGCGAAGCACACCTGTCTACAGACTGGTCAAATCAAGTGCCTCTGCTCCTGCCCACGTGCTTGGGAGACGGAGCGTCAAGGAATCCCAGCCTACCCCAAGCGCTACAACGTCCTTTCTCCAGGATGGAGCTCAGAGTGAGTCGGATCACACGTCTCTCATCTGCAGTTGCCTAAAAGCCTCAGCGCTCAGCTAGAGCAGACCAGTGCAAGTGCTTAGATTCCTGGAGTCTGGGCAAAACAAAAGGGCTGAGGAGCCTACTCCTCATGCCTCGTTCCATTACACAGAAACACAATAGGAGAGTTCAGCTATGCATGCCACCAAACACCAACACTAAAATGATCATTGTCCAAAAACCATGAGATACCACCTCAGACCCATTAGTATCAAAAAACAACAACAACAACAACCGTGGGGCGCCTGGGTGGCTCCACTGGTTAAGCGTCCGACTTAGGCTCTGGTCATGATCTTGTGGTTCAGGAGTTTGAGCCCTGCATCTGTGCTGACAGCTCAGAGCCTGGAGCCTGCTTCACAGATTCTGTGTCTCCTTCTCTCTCTGCCCCTTCCCTGCTCATACTCTGTCTCTCTCTCAAAAATAAATTACAAATTAAAAAAAAAAAAAACTAACAGAAAACAACAACTGTTGGCAAGGATGTAGAGAGAATGGAATGCTTGTGCACTACTAGTGGGAATGTAAAATAGTACAACCTCCATGGAAAACAGTATGGCTGTTCCTCAAAAGAAAATAAAAACAGAATTGCCCCTATGGTCCAGGGATTCCACCTCTGCACATATACGCAAAAGAATTGAAAGTGGGGTCTCAAACATATTTGTTTTTTTTAATTTTTAATGTTTATTTATTTTTAAGAGAGAGACACAGAGTATGAGTGGGGGAAGGGCCTGAAGCAGGCTCCAGGCTCCGTGCTGACAGCTCAGAGCCCAACACGAGGCTCGAACCCACAATCCGTGAGACCATGACCTGAGCCGAAGTCGGACACTCAACTGACTGAACCACCCGGGTGCCCCTCAAACATATTTGTATGCCCATTATTCACAAAATGTGAATGCAGCCAAAATGTGGGAGCAGTGCTCACAGATGATGAATCGATAAACAAACAATGGAATATTATTCAGTCTTAAAAATGAATGAAGCATTGGCATGTGCCATAACACAATGAATCTTGAGAACATTATGCTGAGTGAAATAAGCCAGACACAAAAGGACAAATATTGTATGATTCTACTTGCACGAGGTCCCTTGAGTTGTCAAATTCATTGGAACAGAAAGTAGAATGATGTTTGCCCAGGGGCTGGGGTGGGTGAAATGGGGAGTTAGTGTTTAATTGGGACAGAGTTTCAGTCTGGGAAGACGAAAAGAGATCTGGAGACAGATGGTGTGACGGTTGCACAACAGCGTGAAAGTGCTTAATGCCACTGACCTGTGCATTTAAAAAAGGTTAAAACGGTAAATTTTATGTCGTGTATATTTTACCACTATATATATATATATATATATATATATATATATATATATATATACACATATATATGTATATATATATATATACACACACACAAACACACGTATATATACAAGCATACACACACACGTAAACACACACACATATATATAAACACCATTGTCACATGAATACTAAAGGCACCAGTCACATTCACTGTGTATTTTCTTCAAAGCTGCATATTGCTCCTAGGAACATCCTGGTGATAGAAAACGCACCTGTGGCTGGGTAAAGGGAACATACACTGAGCCATAGCCAGTTCTAGGCAACTGAGAGCAGGGTCATGCTTCGCGTGAGTCAAATCAAAGAAGAGCATGGCACACCGCACCAAACTGAGTGCTGGGACCATAAAACAATGCAGAGCAATTTCCTTATCGTCATGTCCTCAGTTTAGAATATTTTACAAAAGTAATTTACAAAGGGCAAAGTTCTCAGCCACAGCACCCCTTGGCTCATGAATCACCCACATAGTTCTTTCATGTTCCGTAGAGAACAAGCCTGGAGGGGCTCTCCTATGGAGTTGCAAAGGATGTCACCATGTCAGAAGTCTGAGGCTAAAATGAGGGTGGCTAAGAGGTCTGCTCTGAGCACTTGCTTCAACAGTCTGAGCTCCAGTTTCAGGGATTATTTTGCGAACTCAATTTAGCTATAGTCAAACATGTCAATTTGTAACTTGCCTAAATAAGTCACCTGTCCCTAAGCTGGGGTCCTGAAGCACCATTCAACTCCACTGGCATTGTCTGCTGTACAAAGATACAAGCACACTTTTCTTTTTAAAACCTGGTCCAATGGCTCTCTGAAGCTGTCTTTAGTCTTCTAAAGACTCTTTGGCCACCTACTGGATTTTTTCAGCTCGAGAGCTGGGCAGAAAAAGAGCAACTTACTGCCCTTGTTCAAAGGAAAGCGAGTTACAGACTAGAAGCTAGACAGACTTTATTATTCAGAACCCACAGGGATTTGCAAGAGAATAGCTCAGACACAGTCTGTTACTACCCTCCTCTCAAGGAAAAAGCCAATTATTTTCTTCTACCTAAAGAGTTTAGCAGGAGTGTGAAATGTGAAAGCTTCTATGACATCTTTATCCTGGGCCCAAGGAAGGAAAAATAAAAGGTGGCAAAATTTGAGTACCTTTGCTTTTTTTCACTTAGTTACTGGGAGGAAAAAAAAGATTTAAATGACTTGTCAGTTTTTTCACTTATTAAAAAGGATTATCAGCTACTTTCACTTTCTAACGAACAGCTCTAGTCTCCCAAATGAGTTCTGTGTAAGGCATTTGATTTAAACAGAAGTCGTTTCGATTTGTAGAGAAAGAGATGTTTTTTAAAAAATATCTTTTTTTTTTCTTCTTTTAAGCATGAGCATTCTGTTAGATGTGACCCTTGAGATCAGAGAGCAAAGCTAGAGAAAAAAAAAAAAAATGGAAGCTACGACTCATTCAGGAAGAGCACACTGAAAGTGAAAGATTCATTGAGGAGTTTCTAACTTTTGGGCCGTGGCGGAAGAGAAGCAGGTTCAAGGTGGGAGCTGAGAAAGGCAGGGCCCAGAGGAAGCAGTGGTCTGGTGAGGCTGTGGGGTGTGCCGGGAACCTGTGAGCTGTCCCAGCACCCTTGCTCACAGTATCGTATCGCAGGGGCCCCAAACCATGATTTTTCAAAAACAGATCAGGGTTTGAGAGGTCCAGGGTTTTAGAACCTGTTCCTCCGCTGCTAAGCCTGACAGGTAGTGCCTCCAAGGAGAAGCCTTGGACACAGGGGGAGCAAGAGCACACACATGTGCGTGGGAAGGATGTGCAGGCCTCATGCAGCACTCATGTGTCTATCTACGCACTCAATACTCATCAACATAGGAGGAAACACACTCAGAGAGCTGACGTGACATACAAAGGTCCAAAGCTACTTAAAGCTGGGACTTGGGTTTGAGACTCCTGATGCCCAGAGTGGAGTGAGTTTTCCTTACTTGAAACCTGAAAGCATCTGTCAGACAGCGGCTTGACACGGCCACGTTGCTGCTGTGTGCAACTGCCACCAGTGCCTGCGATGTCATCAGGAGGTGTGGTGTTGGTACCGATTCCCGGAACCCTGCCAGGCTCTCCATTTGTCCGGTGGCAGGCTGTTGAGTTGCAAAAGAAAGCAGGAAAGAGGGAACAGCACCTAAATGACCAGCAGCCTAGGGTGCAGACACACCAGGATGGACAGTTCCCCGGTGTGCATGTCCCTCAGGGCTCATCATCTGCCCTGGGCCTTTCCCTCTGATCTCCCTTGGCTCAAGTTGCTTGAAGCATTGCTTTTTCTTGCCTCTCTGTTCTCTTTCCCTTCCCTCTTTCCAAGCAGCTAAGGATATCCCCATGGACGTGGCCTCCTTTGGCTTTATTAATACCGATTATAGGGAGTTTCTGAGCAACAAAAACCTGCACTGTAAATAGGTTTGGATTATGAAGTTAGATACCAATAAAAGTTCACATGTATTGGGGGTACCTGGGGGGCTCAGTCGGTTAAGTGTCTGACTTCAGCTCAGATCATATCTCACAGTTTGTGAGTTCAAGCCCTGAATCAGGCTCTGTGCTGATGGCTCAGAGCCTGGAGCCTGCTTTGGATTCTGTGTCTCCCTCTCTATCTGCCCCTCCCCAGCTTGCACTCTCTCTGTCTCTCTCAAAAATAAATAAACATTAAAAAAAAAAAAGTTCACACATACCAAGAGCACTGACTCCATCTTGAGCCAAGTGGTTTGCCTACACGATCTCATCTGACCCTTGCCATGACCCTTGGAGGGAGACATATACTCCCATTTTGCAGAACGGAGGTTTAGAGAGGTTAAACTGTCCAAGGTCAGAGCAACCCTGGGTCACTGCAAAGTTCAGGCTTTACTACCACTGTTCCAGAAATCACACCCATGAGGGTCCCTCTGACCAGCTTGGCCCCTACTTGAAATAAAGATTCTGACTCTCTTCCAAGGGGCTGTGATGAAAACAGACCAATAAATCTAACTTTCTTTGTTCAGACAACTCTGAGTGCACCGGTCTGCTGAACACCACCCTCCCTGTCGGGGGCCTTACCTCCAGAACAGGAGGGAAGACTACCACGGAAATGCCGGGTGGAAGAGAAAAGCTGGCGACCCCTTTTTCTGAGATGGTTGAAAACTCAGTTAGTTGTAAATCTCCTCCTAGAATTGCCCCTCCTGCTGTCCCCAAATGCAAAGCAAGACCTTGACTTTGAGAAAGCAGGGGAAGGGCCCTTATTTAAGTTGTGGTAGACAGAGTTTACAAGTGGTAGGGAGGACTTTGGGATGAAAGCGGGGGGGGTGGGGGGCTGTTCTGAGCGCAGACGTAGTGTTTTCCGGTCTGCCCCATGAATGCACCCAATTTCACCGAGCTAACAGGACAAAGGTTAGGGAGCAGTTGGTAAGCTGGGGAAGAGCTCACAAGCAGTTTCAGTGCTGTGACAAGCAGCAGCCACAGGAAGCAGGAATCAGAGAATATGAGGCATCCATACAGTGAGAGAACTCTGCTGGCGAGCTAAATACAGCAAGCAATCTTTCCACAGAAGAAACCATCCAGAGGAAACTGGTAAAACTGAACGTTTGGAACTCAGATGTGTGACAAATGGTCGGTCCTGTCTGCAGGGTCTACCATCACCAGCTACCTCGTGCTTCATCAGCTAGACCAACAAGGCGTGTTTCATGTTATAGAACGACATGAGTGGACTTAGTATGTAACTCAAAAGCCTGGCATGCAAAGGCCCTAATTCCATCCTGAAAGGAAGATTATTTGTGGGTGTGTATGTGTGTGTGCTCTCCACTTAGAAGAGACTTCTTTCCAGTTTCTGAGGCTTCTGAAAAATTCCAGTATCGTGCACAGGCTTTAGACTGTTTTCTGGAGGGGTTGATACACAAAGCCACCACACTGGACTCTGGCCACACATTGTAATGTCTTTCTGGCAGTTGATGGAGAAAGTGCTATAGGAGGGTGTAAGGGGGAGGGGAGGGAACACATCAGTTTAGAGGAGGCTCTTCTAGTGCCAGAAATACCCACTGTGGCAACTGCCATGGAAAACCCAAGTTGCTGAAAGTTATTGGCTTTGCATCCAAAGGCACTCCTAGATTCGGCTCACCATACCTCTCAGGCTCCAAATGAAACCCAGAGCCTGGGTTTCATTACGGGCCTGGAAGCGTCACCTCTAGGAGATGCTTAACAATAATCTTCCCTAGCAAAGAAAGGAGTGATTTGAAATCTTAACTGGCTATGGCAGAAAGATTCCTGTGTACAGGAACACAGACCTTGTCATGGTTATTTCCTTGGCGTGCAGGACCCTGTGGGTGGGCTCTCCTGGGTAACCAGGCTCCACACTGGTTGAAACTCCTTTGTAGATGTCAGTCGGATTCACCTGGCCACTTTTGGGATGAAGATTCCCAGCCTGGATGTGAAGGTTTCTTCACTACTCCTCTCTGCGCATGTGTGAGAACATGGTTCCACAGATACACCGCAAGAGAATGACAAGACCAGCCCTTTAACATGGACCTGGAATTGCTCAACAGAAAGTCTATTGTTTCCTTAAAGTAGACTACCTACGGCAAAGATGCTGTAAAAACACACAAATCCTGACACTCTCTCTTATTAGCTAACAACTTAGACAAATTATCTAACCTCTCTGAGTTTTGATTTCTTCACCTATAAAGGCATATATTACATACTATACAGGATTGTTACACAGTGTAATGCACACAAGTACTCAGCACAGGGCCTTGGTATTCATTAAGAGTGGTTGGTATTCATTCGCCCAGAGGTTCCCTTTCTACCAATCCAGAGTCACAGCTGTATACCAACTTATAGGTTGGTCTTTTATATACTGAAAATTGCTTAATAATTCTTATTTATTGACATATTTTTTCATGTTTATTTTTGAGACAGAGAGGGGTAGGGAGGGAGGGAGGGAGGGAGAGAGAGAGAAAGAGTGGGGGGGAGGGGCAGAGAGAGAGGGAGACACAGAATCCAAAGCAGGCTCCAGGCTCTGAGCTGTCAACACAGAGCCCGACACGGGGCTCAAACCCGTAAACCAGGAGATCATGACCTGAGCTGAAGTTGGACGCTCAACCAATGGAGCCACCCAAGTGCCCCTCAAGACTCCTTTAAATACTTAAAATCACAGATGACCCCAAAGAGCTTTTGTTTATGTAGATTATATCTATCAGTATTTTCCAAACTGACAATAAGTTAAATTTATTATCTAAAATAACACTGATAAACCTATCACATGTCAACAAAAATAGCCTATTTTTATGAAAAATAACTGCATTTTAAAACAAAATTTAACAAGAAGAGTACACTGCTTTACATTTTTGCAAATCTCCTTTAATGCCTGGCTTTACAGATGCCTAGATTCTCTGCTATCTTTACACGATCACACCTCATGTATCCTCTGGGTAAGTCCAGAGAGAAAAAGAGTGGAAAAAAGCAAATCTTATTGTTATAAAAATAGTTTTGACCTCATAGACCCATTGAAAAGATAATCAGTGGTGGGGGAGTGATGCCTGGGTGGTTCAGTCAGTTAAGTGTCTGACTCTTGGTTTCAGTTCAGGTCATGATCTCGTGGTTTGTGAGTTCGAGCCCCACATGGGGCTCTGTACCACTGGTATGGAGCCTGCACAGGATTGTCTCTCTCTCCCTCTCTCTCTGTCCTTTCCCACTCACACTCTCTCCCTGTCAAAATAAATAAATAAACTTAAAAAAAAAAAAGATAATCATGGATTCCCAGGGTTCTCCAAGCCAGACTTTAAGGCCCACTGCTTGACCAATGATAACAAGGAAACACCACGTTTGCTTCTACTATTGAGGGTGTTTTTATTTTACCAACATCCGAATTTCAAATTTCAAAACCCAACCTCATTTTAAATCATTTGCCTCCATGTATATGCCCTCATTCGGCTGGAATCTGCCAGTCTACCTACTATAAGATAAGAATGCATGTGTGTATGTGTGTGCACACAATATACAGTAACTTCCTATGTAGAGAACTTCCCATGTCCACAGCTGACTTTTTGTTTTAAGTTTGTTCATTTATTTTGACAGAGAGAAAGAGAGAGAGAGAGAGAGTGAGTGAGCATGGGGGAGGGGCAGAGAGAGAGGGAGAGAGAGACTCCCAAGGAGGCTCCACACTATCGGTGTCAGGGCTTGAACCCATGAACCGTGAGCTGAAATCAAGAGCTGGACACTTAACTGAGCCACCCAGGTGCCCCCCAAACTGCCCTGTTTATTCTCCCCCCAAACCTGCTCCTCAGTGGGAAGGGTACTCCAAATTTTCCAATGAAGACATTTTTTTTTACCTCCCCAAAGTCAAGTCCTTTGCAGCACAGGCCTATACTGTCTTTCCAACCGTAGTTTACCCTGGCAAGTCCACTTTGCTTCAGCTACTCCTGGCCTCACTTCCTAAAAAGCATGCTTCCTCCTTAAAGTCTTCTTTAGAAGAACAGTAAAAAATTCTTTTTTCCACATCCAGCCCAAACACAGAATTCTCCTTTACCACACCACTGCTTGATAGGTTTAGAAACTTCATAAATGGATTTATCAGTTACACATAGCCAGCCTGTATTAATTTTCATTGTATCATTGAAATAAACTCAAGACTAGAACGTTGTCAGTTGACTGTTATTTATAAAATGATTTTTCCTACATTGGGCACTGGCTTTGTGCCTCCAGCATATAGTTTGGCAGGGCCTAAGACACAGCATTGTAAGTCAGATCATTTTATTTATCACAGGGAACCCCACTACTTTACTTCCCTTTATGAAGATCGATGGAAAGAGGGTCTTGTTGCCAAGAAAAAAAAAGCCATTTCTCCCACACAACTGGTTTGCTTTCAGACTGAAAGCACCCTCTGAATCTTCTTACTAATTATTTCCTTTATTTGCTTTGACTGCTAGGAAATTCAAGGTCAACTCTGAAGCCTACCCCTAGGAAATGATCTGGATTTCACGACACAGATTTTATGTATCAACCTTACCCCAAGCTTTGGCTTACAATTCTGCTTTAGCTTTGATTCACTTACCCATTTGTTTTAAATACTGGTGTGCTATGTGTATTTCTAGAATCGCTTTTTAGGATAGAGCAGGGCATACATGAATAAGTAAACAGGGTGAGCTTTTAATCTACTTCAAGCCAAGTTTCTTAGATGAGCCCTTAAAGAGAATGGGCCAAAATCAGTTGCAGGGAAGTAGGAAAACCTTTAGCTGGCTATTCCTTTTCTATGGTCCATATAATTTTATACATTTCCAGATACACATGAGCTGTTACTTAATGTTAAAAACTCTCTATCATCACTCATCCAAACCACTTGGAGGGGGTTCATTTGCAGAAGCTCTCTGGGATTAAGGAGAGGAAGAAGCAGCAGGAACCCCAGGTCAATTACATATATCATCTTTTCTATCCACAGATACCTATGAAGATGCTACTAACAGCTGAGAAAATTGAGGCTCAAAAGGGTTAAATAATTTGCCTAAAGTTACACAAATGTAAATAGCCAAGCCAGATTATGAAACCAGGTCTGTGGTATTCAAAAGATCTGGCAATGGGGCACCTGCCTGGGTGGCTCAGCCGGTTGAGCGTCTGACTTCGGTTCAGGTCATGATCTCACGGTTTGTGGGTTCGAGCCCTGTGTCGGGTTCTGTGCTGACGACTCAGAGCCTGGAGCCTGCTTTGGATTCTGTGTCTCCCTCTCTCTCTGCTCCTCCCCTGCTCGTGATCTGTCTCTCTCAGAAATAAATAAACATTAAAAAAAAAAAAAAAGCTTGGTGTATGTTCATTTTGTGAAAATGGAGGGAGTACACATTTATGATATGTACACTTTTCTGTGTGGATATTATATGTCAATAAAATGTTAACAAGCAAAGAAAAAGGTCACGGGGCTCTTCTCTCACTGTACGTCAATGTGACAAAACTCAGATGGAGTAGAGCAGAAGAAAGTCATGAGCTGGACGCATCAGCTGTGATGTTACTGCCTTAACTATTCAATACCGACGGCATTATTTTTAATGAATGAAATAGTAAATTTAATGAACAATGCTTATTAGGTCTCCTCCAAATGTGGGCCATTCTCCAAGGACAATGGGTCAAAGGGATGGCCTAAGTTACAACCCATGCCTGTGTGTCTGAAGCCTTGACAATAAGGCAGGAGGCCCAGAGTAGATGAAAAAGTCATAATAATGATAACAATATGTATTTTTTATTTTCCTTGTGCTAGACTTTCATCTTCTCCATTGAAAACATTACAAGCACACAGAATATCCGTAAATGGGCTTTTCACTCTGATGGATATTAAGTTCTCTGAGAGGCCTGATATTTTAGAAGAGTCTCTCCCATCATCTACCATTGTATATTTAAAGATGGAAGGGATGCCGGGTGCCTGGATGGCTCCGTTGGTTAAGTGTCTGACTTTGGCTCAGGTCATGGTCTCACAGTTCATAGTGAGTTCAAAACCCTGCATCGGGCTCTGTGCTGACAGCTCAGAGCCTGGAGCCTGCTTTGGATTCTATGTCTTCCTCTCTCTCTGCCCCTTCCTCCCTCCCTCTCTCTCTGTCTCTCAAAAATACATAAACATTAAAAAATTTTTTAAATGGAAGGGATACTTAGGTGGCTCAGTCAACTGAATGTCCAACTTTTGATGGCAGCTCAGGTCATGATGTCACAGTCATGGGATTGAGCCCCATGTCAGGCTCCACTGAGCATGGAGTCTGCTTAAGATTCTCTTTCTCTCCCCCCTACCCCTCTGCCCTGCTTGTGATCTCTCTCTCAAAACAAAACAAAACAAAACAACACAAAACAAAACAAAACAAAACAAAACACAGTCTGAGCCTCTTCCAGTCCCTAGACATCTGCCAATCTTGTTATAGGCTGTAAACCTGACCATGACAATAGCTCTAAGGGATTCTTACCTGACTCAAGGACCAGGCAAGGACAACAGAACCAGGGGACAAAATGGGGAAGCTAAGCAAACGATGAATGTCATTATAAGCCATTGACAAGATCTCTTTAAACCCCAGAGTGATCTTAATGACTGGGCTGTCTGCGTCACTATTAGATGGATAGCAATTCTCTAGAAAACAGAAAATCCTATTTGACTACATAGTTAAAGACAGAAAATCCAGTGGCTCAAAGCTAGGTTCTGGAGAGAGGCAGGCATTATCTTTCTATCACAACCAGGATGCAGAAGCTGTGTGACCACAGGCAAGTTTCCTTAGGTCTCTAAGTCTTAATTTCCTGTTCAATTGATTATTAATAGAACTTAAAGAGCGTTCTGGTGAGGAATACATGGGAGAATACTCCCAAACCACTTGGCACAGAGCCTGGTGCAAGGGTAGAGCTCAAAAGTTCTTTTACTCCATTCCATGGGCATCTGCTAAGAAGTCATCAGTCTGTCTGATATACTGGTTTCCCATACATGCCTTCCTTTTGTAGAATCCCTACGCTAAACCACGGGGATGCTAAATGCCCAGGAAGGACTTGCTGAAGAAATGAGTAACTTACATGGCACATAACACAATACCAAGACACAATTTTGATCCAAGTGGACCCTCTGGGCCTATTTCTGTGGGACACCAGTTTATTTTGTAATTAACAAAAGTCAGGATTTTGCTCTTAGGATTCACAAAGACAATGAGCACTCTGCGTCAGCTGTTTGACTCTGGGCAAGTTATTTAACCTCTGAGTGTCTCAGCTTCCTCTTCTATGAAATGGGCCAATAATAGTAGTCTAGGGTTAAACATGAAGTCCCTGACGCATGGCCCTTAATTAGGTGACAGCTACATTATAACAAACATCCTGTGAATTTTTCCATTAAGTGATATGTGATCAATGAAAATGGAAGCCTACCATACTTTCAGTACTATCACTAGGTCCTGTGTGACTGTCGGTAGCACCAGGGAATCTTTTAAAATATTAAAGTCCTGGGGCACCTGGGTGGCTCAGTCGGTTAAGAATCTGACTTTGACTCAGGTCATGATCTTGTGGTTTGTGAGTTCGAACCCCTTGTTGGGCTCTGTGCTGACAGCTCAGAGCCTGAAGCCTGCTTCAGATTCGTGTCTCCCTCTCTCTCTGCCCCTCCCCTCTCAACCTCTGTTTCTCTCTCTCTCTCAAAAATAAATAAACGTTAAAAAAAAGAAAAGAAAAAAGAAAAAAAAAAGAAAAACTACTCAGTCCCTGCCTCCTCCTCCCTACTTGTCTTATTCCCTTGGTGTAAGTCAGGCCCAGGAACCTGAATTTTCAAAGCATCCCCTGAGTGAGTCCCAGCAGATGGTCACTGAACTGACAAACAATGCCTGGAACATGCCGAAGAAACCAGATCAAATGTTGGGTGATTCCCCTCTCCCTCCAAGAGACGGATTTATGGTTTGGGTAAAAACCATTAAGAATACATTGGTTTTTTCATTGGTTTCACTTTGAGTTTCTGCCCTCCTGCTATACAAAGTGAAATCATAGGGAGCCTCACGGCGTGGGTCCTTACCTCCCACGTGAGGTGGAGTACCACGTGACCAGAAAGCTTAGAAAGGAAACACAAGTCAAGGGGAACCTATATACACGTGTTGTTTTTTCTTTCTTTCTTTCTTTCTTTCTTTCTTTCTTTCTTTCTTTCTTTCTTTCTTTTTTTAAATTATAAATTCTTTTCTTTCTTTTTTTAAATTATAATGCCATTGAGACATGGGCATTACATGTGACAGATGGAAAAAAACAATGTCAGTTATTCTCCAGACAAAGCTTACTTAACGCTGGATGATGCAAGTCTATGTATGAAGTTGTGACTCTAACCTCATGTTTATTACAGAATTTAGGGAAAAATCAGAGCATTGGAAATAAAACAGCAGGGTCACAGACACACCATGGGTGGTCTATAAGAAAAGTACTGAAATCTAGTGATCTCATAAATGTAAAAGAAGTAATGAATGGAAAGCAGCCTAATATATAGGATAAAATGAACCAGATTGCCAAAAATCTCAGGTAGGTTTCAACAACAGAAGTCAAGGGTTATAATGGTTTAGAATCATGGACTTGAGGGGCACCTGGGTGGCTCAGTCGGTTAAGCATCCAACTTTGACACAGGTCATGACCTCATAGTTTGTGGGTTAGAGCCCCATGTTGGGCTCTTTGCTGATGGCTCAGATCCTGGAGCCTGCTTCAGATTCTGTGTCTCCCTCTCTCTGTCCCTCCTCCTCTGCTGGCACTCTGTTTCTCTCTCTCTTAATAAATACATAAATAAATATTTTTAAAAAATTTAAATAATGGGATTGAGCATTTTATCCATTTTGCGTGGGACCAGAGCAGTAATTGAAACAGACAATCACCCAGATGTAAGTATCCATATTTCCTGCCTACTCTTAGCAGTATCTTATGCAACACAAGCACTTAATAAGTATTAATCAAAGATTATCATAATCAGCTCATAAAAAATACTAAAGAAAAACAAAACAATATTATACACCCTCCAAAAAACTGTAAAATATACCATCTATAATAGCATCAAAGATTTCCAGGTCCTAGGAATATACATTATATATATTTCTATATGTATATAGAAAATTTTCTAGTTTTATAAAAAAAATTATAAAACTTTTGGGACATAAAGGATATAAATATAGAGAAATCAGTGTTTATGCACTTATATAATGCTTACTATGTGCTTTACACATATTATATGTAACACATTTAATCCTCTCAATTACCCAGTAAGGTAGGTACAATGATGATTCCTATTAACAAATAAGGAAATTGAAGTACATCAAGGTTAAATACATTCTCCAGGGTCATGGGGCCGATGAAGAGCAGAGCCAGGATCTGAACCTCAGGAAGTTGGGTACCTTCCTTTTAAAGACTCTGCACACCGCCTTTCTTTTTTTTTTTTTTAATTTTTTTTTTTCAACGTTTATTTATTTTTGGGACAGAGAGAGACAGAGCATGAACGGGGGAGGGGCAGAGAGAGAGGGAGACACAGAATCGGAAACAGGCTCCAGGCTCTGAGCCATCAGCCCAGAGCCCGACGCGGGGCTCGAACTCACGGACCGCGAGATCGTGACCTGGCTGAAGTCGGACGCTTAACCGACTGCGCCACCCAGGCGCCCCAGCACACCGCCTTTCAATGTGGTAGACTCCCTATTGTAAACAAGTCAGTTCTCCCCAAACTGGTCTATAGATTCAGTGCAGTCCTAATAAAAACTCCAACAGGTTCTCTTAGGGAATTTGTGCTGTTTCTAAAATTTATGTAGAAGGGCAAAAATGCCAAGAACACCAAGACATGCTTGAAGAAGACCGACGCGGAGGAACTTGCTGTCCCCCATCCCTGCCCCCCTGCCCAAATGTCATGATTCACTCTAGGCCGTGAGAATAAGGATAGTGCAGGGTTGGATCAAGCATTGACAGAGACCAATGGAAGAGAATACAGAGCACAGGAACTGACACAGCACAAATGGCCACCAGGTATATGACACAGGTAGTATTCCAGATTATGTGAAAAAGATTGGGTGTTTCAATAAGTCGTGGCTGGATGACCAAGTAGGCATTTAGATAAGAAAAGAAAACAAAGCCCTACCTTACAACATTCACAAAAATCAGTTTTCAGATAAATAAAATACAATGAAATCCCATGTGAAAGGCAAAACTACAGATAAAAGAGAGTATCTTTCACGAACCTAGGATAGGGAAGAACTTCTTAAACTAAATACAAAAGTACTGACTGCAAAGGAATCAAGTGATCAACCCAACAGTATTGAAAGAGTCTGTGCGCCTCCAAAAGCATCATAAACAGACTAAAAAAAGAAAAGTCACAAAGCGGTCAGATATTTGCAACACATATAATTGAAAAAAGATTCATAACCAGAGGACATAAAGGTGTCCTACAAATCAGTAACAAATCAGTAACCAAAAAAGCAACCCATAGAAAAATGGGCAAAAGTTTAAAACACTTGAGAAAAGAAGAGTATCCAAATGGCCAATACACCTTATTATTAATCAGGGAAAAGCAAATTAAAACCACAATGAGGCCTCATTTCATATTCACCAGACTGGCAAAAAGGAAAAAGTCTAGCAATACCAAGTTTTGGCGAAGATGTAAAGCAGTAAGAACTCTCACTCACTGTTACAGGGAGTACAAACTGGGACAAATACTTTGGAAAACAGCTTGGAATTACAGCGTAAAGTTAAAAATACTAATAGCCTATGAGCCAACAACCCACCTCTAACATGCACCCTAGAAAAACTTTCACACAACTATATTAGGAGATAAATGCAATATAAGAATATTCTCAACAGCCTTTTTCATAAGAGCCAAATGCTGAAAACAGTTCAAATGTCCACCAGCAGTAGAGAAATGCATCACTGTAGTATATAGAAATACCAAACAGTGAAAATGTACGAACCAGAGCTATAAGCATCGGCATGGCTAGTCTTGCAATCCCATTGTTAATAAAACAAGTAAAAAGTAATATATACCAAACACTTGTAAAACTGAGTAATGCCATTTAAGGATACCTACATAATTGTAAACTTCCCATGGAAAGAAGAAGAAGGTGGTTTTGAAGCAGATTCCTAAGGCAATGTTCTATTTCTTAATCTGCATGGGGGTTACATATGCCCAGTTGTTCATTATTCTTTAAAGCATACATATCTGTTTTCTACACTATTCTGAATGTATACCAAATTTCATGATTTCTGATTATCCTCTTAAGAAAGTGCAATTCATAGGGCACCTGGGTGGTTCAGTCAGTTGAGCGTGTGACCAGCTCCAGTCATGATCTCAAGGTTCATGAGTTCCAACCCCGCGTTTGGCTTGTTGATGTCAGCTTGGAGCCCACTTTGGATCCTCTGTCCCCCCCACTCTCTGCCCCTCCCTAGCTTGCACTCTCTGTCTCAAAAATAAATAAACCCTTAAAAAAAAAAAAAAAGAAAAGAAAGAAAGAAAGTGCAATTCACCTTCCTTAATAGGAAAGTGGCTTGCTTTTCAAAAAGAAAAGCACACTACATACTGTCAAATTAAAAAATTCAAAGATATATTTCAGAAAATAATCCACGGACGACAGCAAGAATGTTCAATCACAAGGAACCCTAAATAAGAGTGATTGCTCAAGAAAATCTGATTTTACTATCATTTTTATAAAAGTTTGAAGACAAAGGCTGGTTATTCACACAGAGGTTGAGTTCCATTACACTCTGGGGGAATTACCATAAAAATAATTAGAAACAAGACAAGAAATGCACAGCAGAGCAAATACCTGATGTTTTAGTCACATCTTATTTTATCCTTTTTTTTTTTTTTTTAATGTTTATTTATTTTGAGGGAAAGAGAGAGACAGAGTATGAGCAGGGGAGGAGCAGAGAGAGAGGAAGACACAGAATCTGAAGCAGGCTCCAGGCTCTGAGCTGTCAGCACAGAGCCTGACTCAGGGCTCAAACTCATGAACCGTGAGATCATGACCTGAGCCGAAGTTGGACGCTTAACCGACTGAGCCACCCAGGCGCCCCTGCTTTGGTCACATTTTAAGGACCCACTGTAAGACTGAAATACAGCAGCACGACGATACTTTTTAACACTGCTTTTACATTTCTTCATGTTTTGCCTTAAAACAGAATTAAGAACTTTTACCCAGACCTAAGACTTTCCACCCTGATGGCAACTAAGTATAAGAATTATACAGAAAATACAAATTATTTCCCTAATGTCTGACCTCACACTCTGACAGCAAATAGATTTCTGGTCAGCTAGGGCTTTCTGAAAATGGTTCTGCATTTGTTTTGACTGGGAGGCCACTTAAATCTTACCCACTTGTTTAGCCGCAAGGATTGAAACAAAATGTTTGCTGGCAAAACAAACACGGGTTTTAAAATTCTCCACTTGGGCTGCTGGATAAAACACTTGTTTACTGAAACAAATGTTTTATTTGGAAAATGCCTGCCAGTGTGGACACTTTCCAAAAAATACACCATGATGTGCTAGGATGGTGATGTCTCACCCTTGATAGAAGCTGGCATTTTAGGGTAACTTCACAAAGGTTAACCTTTGAACCTTTGAGAATAGAACCACAATGGGAAAACCAATCTGTTCAAAAAAAATAATAATAATAATCAACCCCTAAGACCTAGAAGGCTCTTACTGGGTCATTAAATAGGCTAGTTCAATCCCCTCAAAGTTAATCTCTTTATAATCAAGTTTATAAATGAAATAATAATAATAATAATAATAATAATAATAAAAATAATACTAGAGCCAAGCCTCTCCCTTTAGATTTATTCTATGCTTTCTGGCTCTCCTATGTGACATGACATGAAAAACCATTTCTGTTTCTTAAGCAGATACCCTGACTGTGGTGAGCACCAGGTGTTATATGTAAGTGTTGAATCGCTAAATTGTACACCTGAGACTACTATTACACTATATCTTGACCAACTGGAATTCAAATAAAAACTTAAAAAAAAGAAATGCCATTATTAACCACAAAATAGGGTTAAGCATAAGGCAAGTCTAACTTGAAATCCATCCATGGATGGATAGTACCATCCCTAAAGCACCACAAGGGAACATCCTGAAAGACAGTCTTGGGACCCTGTGTTTACTTTCATATGAAGGCTCCAGTAAACACATTACCTTTGGCCAAATAAGACTCTCACTGATAAAACTTGGGGGTTTTATCAACAGTGGGGTATCTGGGTGGCTCAGTAAGCATCCCACTCTTGGTTTCTGCTCAGGTCATGATCTTGCGGTTTCATGAGTTCAAGCCCCGTGTTGGGCTCTGTGATGGCAGCATGGAGCCTGCTTGGAATTCTCTCTCTTCCTCTCTCCCTGCCCCTCCCCTGCTTGTGTGTGTGCACACACACGCACGCTCTCTCTCTCTCTCTCTCTCTCTCAAAATAAATAAACTTAAAAACATTAAAAAAATTTTTTTTAACATTTATTTATTTTTGAGAGACAGAGCATAAGTGGGAGAGGGGCAGAGAGAGGGAAACAGAATCTGAAGCAGACTCCAGGCTCTGAGCTGTCAGCACAGAGCCCCACGCAGGGCTCGAACCCATGAACTGTGAGATCATGACCTGAGCTGAAGTCGGATGCTTAACCGACTGAGCCACCCAGGCACCTCACTTAAAAACGTTAAAAAAAAAAAAATCCTTATCAATAGTTTCCTGCTAATGTTAGGCAATAAGAAATAAAACAGATCATTGTTATGGACCATAATAATGATCTCCAAACTTTTTACAAGTACATCCTCCACCTCTAAAAAACATTTTGCATACATCCAAGTATATGCATATTATTACACACCAACTATATACTACTATTAGACCTAATAAAACAGGTACAAAAATGGACAATGGAAAGAACTTCACATGTCTTCTAGGAAGACATACAGCTGACCAAGAAGCACACAAAAAGATGTGCAACATCATCAGTCAACAGGAATGTGAAAATCAAAGCCATGAGATATCACTGCATATCCACCAGGATGGCTGTAATAAAACAACGTTTTTCAGAAAAGAAAATAACAAGGGCTGCAAAGACATGGAGGAACTAGAACCCTTGTACAGGGTTAGTGGGAAAGTGAAACTGGTGAAGCCACTGTGGGAAACAGTCTGGTGGTTCCTCAAACCATGTTAAGCTTGGAGTTACCACATGAGTAATTCTCCTCCTAGATATATGCCCAAAAGAACTGAAAACAAAGATTTGAACTGATACTTGTATATCCGTGCTCAGAGCAGCATTATTCAAAGTAACCAAAGTGTGGAAACAACCCAGAGGTCCATCACAGATGGCTAAACCAAATGCAGTACACAGGCAGTGGAATACTACTGAGCCATGAAAAGGAACCAAGTACTGACACATGCTACAATATGGATGAACTTTGAAGACATGATGTTAATGAAATGAACCAGACCCAAAAGGACGTACAGTTGTCCCCCCGTATCTGTGGGGGATATGTTCCAAGAACCCCAGTGGATGCCTAAAAGCACAGATAGTATCGAACCCTATATATACTATGTTTTTCCCATACAAACACATAGGTATGATAAAGTTTAATTTTTAAACTAGGCACTGTCAGAGATTAACAACAAAGTAATAAAAAAATAGAACAACTAAAAGAATATTCTGTAATAAAAATCATGTGAATGTGGTCTCTCTCTCTCAGCATGGCTTACAGTATGGAAATCATCCTGCATCCTCTTGTGATGATATGAGATGATAAAATGCCTGTGATGAGAGGAAGTGAGGTGCATGACCTAGGCACTGTGACGTAGCGTTAGGCTGCTAT
This sequence comes from Puma concolor, assembly GCF_028749965.1. Taxonomy (NCBI): domain Eukaryota; kingdom Metazoa; phylum Chordata; class Mammalia; order Carnivora; family Felidae; genus Puma; species Puma concolor. Next base: position 21,849,594 of record NC_141671.1, read on the forward strand.
TGATCTTATGAGGATACGTCAGGAGGAGGATCATTTGCTTCTGGACCACGGTTGACCGCGGGTAACTGGAGCCTCAGAAAATGAAACTGTGGATAACGGGAGGACTACTATCTACTGGTATGTGCTGTATGGTTCCACCTGTACAGAAAATCTAGAATGGGCATAAAAGACAGAAAGTAGATGAGAGGGAGAAGGGAGACTTGGGAAGTTCCTGCCTAATGGGTATGGGGTTTCTGTTTGGGGGTGATGAAGAATTTTGGAAATAGTGTACTGTGAATGTAATTGATGCCACTGAAATGCACACTTAAAAATGATTACAATAGCATATTTTATGCTACATGTTTTACCACAATTTTAACAAAGTAAAAAAAAAAAAGGAGAAGCTAAAAATACAATAGAGGTTTTACTATGTTCTTGTCACATCGTAGTGGGTCACTATGCACACGACAGGGCCTGGTGGCAAGTGGGGGAGGGAGCTTCCAAAGCCAAACCAGGAATTAGTGAATTGGATTGGACATGGGAGACAGGAAACACGGGGAAGGTAATAGGGCCTGAGTTTTGGTAATGTCCCCAACTCAGAATTTTACTTTTAATTCCAAAGGAAAGGGGACCACTTTCTGTAAACTTTCCTTAGAACTAAATACAGATCATCTGTGAGTTCTCGCTATACCTCACACCACAGACCTGGAAAACCCTCTTCACGTCTCCTACAAAGTGTTCATTAGAATGCCAGCTTGCTGGGAATCCACGCTGGTGGAGCCACTCTGGAAAACAGTATGGCGGTTCCTCAAAAAACTAAAAATAGAACTACCCTACGACCCAGCAATTGCACTACTAGGCATTTATCCACGGGATCCAGGTGTGCTGTTTCGAGGGGACACATGCACCCCCATGTTTATAGCAGTACTATTGACAATAGCCAAAGTATGGAAAGAGCCCAAATGTCCATCGATGGATGAATGGATAAAGAAGATGTGGTATATATATACAATGGAGTATACTCAGCAATCAAAAATAATGAAATCTTGCCATGTGCAACTACATGGATGGAACTGGAGGGTATTATGCTAAGTGAAATTAGTCAGAGAAAGACAAATATCATATGACTTCACTCATAGGAGGACTTTAAGAGACAAAACAGATGAACATAAGGGAAGGGAAACAAAAATAATATAAAAACAGGGAGGGGGACAAAACAGAAGAGACTCATAAATATGGAGAACAAACTGAGGGTTACTGGAGGGGTTGTGGGAGGGGGGATGGGCTAAATGGGTAAGGGGCACTAATGAATCTACTCCTGAAATCATTGTTGCACTATATGCTAATTTGGATGTAAATTTTAAAACATAAAAAGAAAATTAAAAAAAAAAAAAAAAAGAATGCCACCTTGCTCACTGCAAGGGCCAAGGCACTGCCTTACCAAACAGACGGGTATGCTTTTTCCATCATTTTATGGTCTTAGGTAAAACCCAGGTCCAACTGAAAATACTCCTTTTCAAAGCTGTTCTCAAAGTCATTTTCATCACTTTTCCCCTCTTGGGCTCACAAGCATCAATCATGGGGAAAAGTGACAGGAAATAATAAAAAGATTAACAGCTCAACATCAAGAAGCACCTATACTGCGTATGCGGAAAAGTGTCAAATATGAGGCTGGCCAAGGACCAAGGTAATCAAAAGTAAAATACACACGAGTTTGAGGGCTAGGCTGACATTTCAGGAGGCAGAAGGCCCTGTTAAACACAGAAATGACAAAGCAAAGGGGCACAGCTACAGGACAATCTATTTCCGTACAAACACACAGCACAGAAATTTTCTGCATATACCATCACAGAATTCCACTGTAAAACAGGCTCAGGTAGATTGTTGGATTGTTTGATTTTAAAAGCTGGACTATTTTTCAAGTAAAATCTAAGAACTTAGCTTTACAAGAAAAGTAAAAAAAAAAAAAAAAAAAAAAAGTATGAAACTGCCAGGACCACCTGAACTTGCATTTTCTATGGATTTGTGATTCAGCAATATGAATTATTGGCCACTGTCTCTTGGCAATTAGTTGACGTTCATGATTACGCTGTGCTGGAAAGGGCAAACATCTTTTAAGACTATAACATGAGCTAGTTGATTCAAATATGTATATAAATATACTTCTAAATAGAATTCGGTAAATTATACTGGGTGAGTGTGTGTGTGTGTGTACCAGTGCACAGGATTGTGAATATGTAGACATTCTAAGTTCTTGGTGAAACTCTAGATTGCCTTTGCCTGGTATGCTATCAGAGGAAACCCTTCCGTTGGTAATTAATTAAGTTCCTACCATGAAATCTTGGCTTTTAAAAGATGAGTCATCCAAACACAGAGAAATATACATATCATAAATATTCTGGTTTAAAAGCATTCAGTTTTGGGGTGCCTGGGTGGCTCAGTCGGTTAAGCACCCGACTTTGGCTCAGGTCATGATCTCACGGTTCGTGAGTTAGAGCCCTGCATTGGGCTCTTTCACTGACAGGGTGGAGCCTGCTTCGAACCTACTTCGGATACTCTATCTCCCTCTTTCTTTGCCTCTCCCCAGCTTGTGCTCTCTCTCAAAAATAAACATTACAAAACATTTTTTAAAAAAGTATTCAGTTTTATAAAAACACAAATTCAAAAAGATATATGTACCCTTATGTTTATTGCCGTATTATTTACAACAGCCTTGTTACGGAAGCAACCTAAGTGTCCACTGATAGACGAATGGATACAGAAGATGGGTAGCATGCATTGGTCGTTCAGTGGTAGAATTCTTAAGATGTGGTATTTACATACAATGGAATATTACTCAGCCATAAAAAAGAATGAGATCTTTCCATTTACAACAACATGGCTGGACCTGGAGGGTACTATGCTAAGTGAAATAAGTCGTACAGGGAAAGACAAATACGACTTGATTTTACTTATATGTGAAACAAAATAAAGGAGCAAAGAAACAATAATAAATACAGAGAACAAACTGGTGGTTGCCAGAGGGGAAGGGTAGGGCGGATGAGGGAAAAAGGTGAAGGGGATTAAGAGGTACAAACTTCCAGTTATAAAGTTAGTAAGTCAGGGGGATGAAAAGTACAGCAAACACAGTCAATAATATTGTAATAATGTTGCACGGTGACAGATGATAATTACACTTATAATGATGAGCACAGAATGACGTGTAGAATTGTCTAATCACAATGTTGTACACCTGAAACGAATATAATAATGTATGTCAACTATGCTTCAATTTTTTAAAAATGATTTTTAAAAACGGTGTTCTGTTTTAGTTCCAGCACTGATATTATTTCAAAACTTTTCTCAAGGCCCTCTCGCATGCTATATTAAAAAAAGTTGCCAAACTGGTTTTAACACATCTTCTCAGGACCGATAAGCAAAAGTTTACTAAAGCAGTTTTGAATAAGATAAACTCAGAACGATTCTATAAGTTTTCTCCCAGTTGGCAGCATGTTTTAATGAGCTGTTAAATAAGCTATATAAATTTCTAAAGCCACGAGAGAGACGTGAAGACGCTTCTCCTTTGGTAGGACGTGAACACACAACGCCTTGGGAACCACAGCTGACATCCTGTTGGACTGCCTAGCTCCAAACCTGTTCTGTGGGTATTATGAATGACTGAGTGCAAACAGTAAGGGGTTGTGAAAATAAGTTTCCAATGTTAAAAAAAAAAAAAAAAAGTGAACTGTAATAGATTTGGGTTGACCAAGAACTCTGACAAATGGCAACAATGTTCTAATCTTTCTTGAGACTCTTACTTAACTATTTAACCTTAAAAATGGTTTAATTTTGTGACATGATCATTTACCTGATAATAAATTCACAGGTTCTTGCTCATTTAGAATTTTTGGTTGTGGGGTGCCTGGGTGGCTTAGTTGGTCCAACTTCGGCTCAGGTCATGAACTTGAGGTTCGTGGGTTTGAGCCCCACATCGGGCTCTGTGCTGACAGCTCAGAGCCTGTGTCTCCCTCTCTCTCTGCCCCTCCCTTGCTCTCTCTCTCAGTCTCAAAAATAAACATTAAAAAAATTTATTTAAAAAAAGAATTTTTTTTGGTTGTTGATATTCACATTTACATAAATCATTAAGATTTACTAGAAAAAAAATAGAACAATGGCAAGTATTACCTGACCCTCCATGTACATAAAGGGAATATTTCCAGAGTATGCAAAAAACGAACTCTGGAAACTCTAAGCAATAGCATAAATTAAATTCTGTAAGTTCACACTTGACTGAGCACATTCTCTTATTCTACTCTTACAGCATCAAGAAAACTTTAAAATCGATATCAAGGTGTTAGCACTATTTCTGACATCTTAAAGAAATCTCAAGCATAAAATTGCATTTTCCTGCTGCACTGATTAACTTCACAATTACCTGCTGTTGGAAAGGATAGTCAGGCAAGCCACCAATCTGACTTCTTTTAGGAGAGCATATGAATTCTTTAAGCTGCACCAACACATTCTTAGTTTTATGTGTAACCTGGGATTCATTTTCTGACATTTTTAGAATATTCCCTTATATTGTCTTTTTAAATTTTTTTTAAGTTTACTTATTTATTTTGAGAGACAGAGAAAGCATGCGTGCAAACAGGGGAGGGGCAGAGAGACAGAGTCAGAGAGAGAGAATCCCAAGCAGGCTCCCGGCTCAGTGCAGAACCTAACTTGGGGCTTGAACCCACGAAATGTGAGATCATGACCTGGGCCAAAATCGAATGCTTACCTGACTGAGCCGCCCAGGTGCTCCAACTCCCTTACATTGTAAATGAATTACAAAATGTAGATTCTAGGGGCGCCTGGGTGGCTCAGTCAGTTAAACGTCCGACTTCAGCTCAGGTCACGATCTCGCGGTCCGTGGGTTCGAGCCCCGCGTCGGGCTCTGGGCTGATGGCTCAGAGCCTGGTGCCTGCTTCCGATTCTGTGTCTCCCTCACTCTCTGCCCCTCCCCCGTTCATGCTCTGTCTCTCTCTGTCTCAAAAATAAATAAAAAAAAAATTTAGATTCTATTGTGTAACAATGTGAATGTACTTAACAGTACTGAACTGTACACTTAAAAAGGGTGAAGATGGTAAATTTTACATGATGTGTATTTTACCACAATTAAAAAAAACCACAAGCACCTAGATTCTATCATCTTTTACTGCTCTTCAGTGAAGATAAAAAAAAAAAAAAGGCTCAACAACAACAAAAAACCATCCTTGGCTTCAAAAGTTAGAGTCTTAGAAAAATGGATAGTTTAAATTCTCTATGGGGGAGAGAATACTGCCCGTGTAACCTCCTGGACTGCTTTTTTTTTTAATGTTTATTTTCTTTATTTTTAGAGAGAGAGAGAGAGAGAGAGAGAGTAAGCAAGGCTTCTCAAGCAGGCTTCATACTGTCAGCGCAGAGCCCGACTTGGGGCTTGAACTCATGAACCATGAGATCATGACCTGAGCAGAAATCAAGAGTCAGACGCTTAACCGACTGAGCCATGCGGGACCCCCCTCCCGTATCGATTTTAATCATTAGTTTCTGCCTGCTAGACCACCAGACGTGTAATAACATCTGAAGGTGAATTTTTCTCTTTATAGCTTATGAACAAGAAAGGAAAAGGAAGGGCAGGCAAATGATAATTTGTAGCCAGACAACAATTTGTAGCATGAGGTTAACTGAAAGCTGGCTGTGACAGAACATTTGCTACTGCTCAAGAGGACAGAGATTTGTTTTTCTGACAATAAAGAAATAAACAGATACTTGGATATGCAGATATTCTTTGAAAAAGGTGTCAACAGCAGTCACCTTTTAGAAACCCAACTGTAAATTTCTGACTACTTATTTCTCCAGAGGATGTGTGGTTGGAGAGCCCACGCCTTGCCTCTGACTCTTCTCTTGAAAAAGATCGGCCAAACAGTCTTCTCCTGAAGATACCGCCAAACACTGCACCCTGGGTCTGCGTATCCAAAAGTACAGGAAGCGGTCTGCCCAGGGCTTCATCTTTGACAGGCTAGGATGGACAGAATGTGAGTTGCTCCACATCATACCCAAACCTTCTTCCTACCCAGCAGGGCAGATGACCTCCACCCCTGCTTCCAGACCGGTGCTAAATTTGGAAAGCATCAGGTCATCTGGGTAAAAACAACTTCAAGTACTGCCTCTCAATGACTGTCCACTAGGAACAAAAGGAACACACGAAAAGTAGGAACTCTTGCTCTCCCAAGGGGAGACAGGAGGCTCAGGGGAGGCCTCAGAACTGGTAGAACCAACTGGCTAAGGTATTGGTTCCCCCAAAGGAATCCATACCAGAGTGGCCTGTAAAGCTTATTAAAAATACAGATTGCCAGCTCAGGAGATTGTGATTCTGTGTCTACGGCCCCTTAATCTGATGAGTCAGGTTCAGGAGACATTGAGTGAAACCACTTGAGCTAGAACAGTGCTGGATGAGTGGATGGGCTCTAACTAAAGGCCCAGGAATGACCCCTTTGTTGTGCTTTGTGAGGGAGGAGGAGAATTTTGAAAAATATATGTTTTTCTTACATATATATAAATTCTAATTGTGCATGTTCCCTCACACTGGTCCTTTGGTCACCAAGTTCAAACTGAGGAGTTCATTCCACACCTGTGGCTCTGGCCAATAATCACCTACTTCTATATGGATGACTCATATCACTACTTCCGGCCAAGACTCATCCATTTTCCCTAAACCCGCTTCCAATCACAGCTTCAGATTCCATTTCTCGAATCAACTCTTCAATTTACCATAAACAATGGCTTCCTGTTCCAATTTCTGTTGATAGTACCGCCTCTCAAGTCTTTCAGACTTAAATTCTTAACCATCACTCTCCACATTCATATACTATCATGGATACCACACTTATCAAGGCCCCCTTGGATCCCTGCAACAGTCCCTCGCGGTCCCTAACCCCCCGCTCCAATCTAACTCACAAGATTAACCTTCCCCAAATGCAACTCTGACATGTATTCCCCTTACTCAGAATCCTGTCTTAATTCCACATTACCTGTAGAGAAAGTCCTTCCACCAAACTTAGCCAGGCATTCATGGTCCCTAATTGGTCTGTCCCTAACCTATCATGACCAATGTGACCATGTCCAATGACCAACTTCACATTTGATCCAACTCCTGTTGCAAAGCTAGTCTATTCAAAGTCCCCACTTGTGCCCTACAACTTCCTGCCTCTTGGCTGATCTCATTTCTACCACTTTTTCTTTGTAGCTATAAACATCGTGTGCATCCTTTAAGGCCTAAGTTCAGGGGCGCCTGGGTGGCGCAGTCGGTTAAGCGTCCGACTTCAGCCAGGTCACGATCTCGCAGTCCGTGAGTTTGAGCCCCGCGTCCGGCTCTGGGCTGATGGCTCAGAGCCTGGAGCCTGTTTCCGATTCTGTGTCTCCCTCTCTCTCTGCCCCTCCCCCGTTCATGCTCTGTCTCTCTCTGTCCCAAAAATAAATAAATGTTAAAAAAAAAAATTAAAAAAAAAAAGGCCTAAGTTCAAATTCTACCAACTCCCTATGGAACACTTCCCGATGGGTGCCACTCCAGAACACGCGCAGCACTCTGCAACATCTGAGCCTTTCCTAAGCAAGGGTGTGCCCTCTCCCCTTCACTGTCCCTCAGGCTCTCCACTCTCTGCCCCCTCCCCTGCAAGCATGCTCCTAGGGCACTTTCAGACTCACCTCTCACTGACAATCATATACTAGCTGTCTGGCAATGTCTCCCTAGGAAGAGCAAACCTTCAATTCCTGCAGAGAACCAATTCAGGTTCACAGATAACATTTTAGAGAACAAACAGAAGAAGAAGAGAAAAAAAATGTCTCATTCCATTTCTCAACTCCTGGTACCTTTCATCTATGAGTCCATCCATCATCTCTTTTTATGCATATATGCACATATTTTTACTTACCTCTTGAACAGTTAAATTTCTTGTATTTGTCATCCAGCTACAGCCCCCAGCTTAACTGACCATAGATTTGACTCTTTTAGGAACATGAACATGTTTCTGTGTCATCTCCAAAGTGCTTCACACAGTTCTATACACAAAGTTGTCAGAGAAAATGTTTCAAGAATATGTATGTTAATTAAAAAAAATATTTGAGGGAGGGGGCAGTGGCTGTGATACATGGTTACAAATACATCGCCCAAAATAATCTATGTGAAAACCTGCTACATATAGGTGATTTCTTGAAAACTTCCCCCAAATTTATGTAACAAATATTTTAAATAAGCAAAGATAATTCACAATATTAAGGATCCTGCTGTTGATCCTTTCTTAACAGATAGTCACTCCTTAATTGAATTTCCTTTATGAATCTGATTTACAACTAAAATGAAGACCACCCTACATATAAATGTTTCATGAACTCAAATGAAATTTGGGGAGTGGGGGGAAGAAGGAAGTGTGAAACTTCATTTCTTCCTTAAAATTTCAATTAATTTCTATGGCAACAATTCTGGTTTGAACCAAGGTTTTGCAGGTTTTTTTTTTTTTTATGTTTATTTATTTTTGAAAGAGAGAGAGAGCATGAGCAAGGGAGGGGCAGGGAGAGGGAGACACAGAATCCGAAGCAGGCTCCAGGCTCCAAGCTGTCAGCACTAAACCGAACGTGGGGCTCAAACTCATCAACAGGGACATCATCAAGACCTGAGCTGAGGTGGACTTAGCCGACTGAGCTAAAGGGACCCAGGTGCCCCTTTACCAAGGTTTTAAAGTTGAATTATCTCACACAGAAGGAAGCCATGCTCCTTAACAAAGTGACAAAATCTAAGATTATGAAAGTGTTCATTTTTTTTTCAAGTGTCCAGAAAACTACTGTGTAACTCTGCCTTTTACATCCAGGACGCAAGACAGTCCGATGTATGGGATTTGTCAGCTTCCAACACAGTTGTTCCACAGTCTGGGCCAACACCGGAAGTGAGAATAAAGACTTTTGCCAGTTGAACTGAAGATCCTTTATGGAGAAAGTAGTGTGAAAAGTCCAAGTCTCCCACCCCAAAGAAGACCAACTATTATTATTCATTATTATTATTATTATTATTATTATTATTCACATTTTACCAGTGAGACAACTAAGTGAAGTTAAAAAAAAAAAAAAAAAAAAGTAAACTGGGAATGATTAGATGCCCACAAAAGTTTTCACTACAAACTAACCTCTTCTTTTATGTATTTAGAATATGATTCAATTTACAAAAATTCAATTTGCTTTCTATGAATACACATTCTTTAATGCAAAGTACATCTCAATTTTGGTTACTTCCTCTAGGATGGCCTTGGAAACGAATTTACAGTAACACCTAAGGCACCTTTTCCGAGAACTCTGAAAATCTCCTTAGAGGATAACACATCCTTTTTTCTCTTCTGAATAAAACTCCGGCAGCTGCACATTTTCTTCTGAGTTTGTGGCATCATGGTTCTTTGGGCCTTGGCTCCACAGCCCTGTCCCGTCCTCTGTAACTAAGGTCCACTGAACAAAACCAGAAGGAAACATGGGACAAAACTCCAGAAGCGTGCCTCAAGGAGAGATGTGAGCTGCAAAGCCCACAGTGCTAAGCCTCCTCTTTTCAGTCTCTTTTCCTATTATTCTTTTCCCCCTGACTCTGCTTGTGTCCCCAGCATTCAAACCCAAAGCCCATCACTTTTAAATCTGGATTCATCCCTCCCCTAATCACATGCACAGGGTGTGAGGTGCCAGTATGCTCAGGGGGAAACTAACTGGGCCGCTATCGCTTCTTCTGCATTGAGCAGGGCTGGGTTTTTGGGGTTTTTCTTCTTCTTCTTCTCCTTTTAATAAAGGCCTTTTCATGTTTGTTTCTCAAGCCTTCCCCAAATACAAAACTGTCACTGTCCTCTACTCCTTCCAACTCTACGGTATCAGCTTCAAACCTTTGTATCAACTAAGTCAGCGTCTGTTAAGAACCTTGGTACATTTATGGCACCGGGGGGCCTGCACTCAGGAGACTCAAACTCTAACGCAAAAACGTCTTATGTATGTTCTTGGAAACAGTAAAAAACAACCACGAAATAGGGCAAAAACCCACCTCTTTCCCCCGCTTTCCTTTCAAGTCCTGGTTCCGTAATAAGAAAAGTTAATCCACCCCCTAGTGCCACGGCAGCCTCGTCCTGGTCAGGCTCACCTAGAACATTCATTGCATCATTGCATCCAAGCCAAACTCGGTTACTGAGGCAACTAAGTTTTTCTTCCCAAAGGGTCACAGGGAAACACATCCCTCGGGATCCCCTGGTAACCGTCCACCGATAATGCTGGGGAACCACAACAGCAAAAGACTGGCTGTCCAAGGCTGGCGTTGGCCGCCTCTGCCGGCAAGGGGGAGGGGGGGGTTCTGCGTGGGGGTGCGCAGCGTCCAGTTACATTCCTGACCCACTTTCGCATCCCCTCCCTCCCCCTTCTCCTCCTCCTTCTCCTCCTCCTGCCGGGCAGGCCGCGAGGGCACCCGCGCTCCGCAGAGCCACCCGCGAGCCCTCCCTAAGCCGCCGTGGGCGGGGGTGCACCCGGCGTCGGGCTCTGCTGGGGACCCGGAGGGAGCCCGCCCCCGCCCCCACCCCCGGCTTCCCCTGCGCGGCCCCTCCCTGGTCACATGGGCTCGCGAGCACCTGTTGGCGACTTCGGCTTCTAGCAGAGCCCCTCCTGCCGCCCAGGCGAAGCCCCCTGCGGCAAGGGATGGGAACGCTTCCCCGCGCACGTTCGCAAACCCCGCTGGGGTGGACGAGGGCGCGGGGGCCGGTGGGCGACGCCTGCCCGGCCGCTTAGCTTTGCAAAGTGCAGAAGCACCACGGCCGCGCGGCGACTGGGTGGAGGGGAGCCTACCCTCCCTCCCCCCCCCCCGCTCCCCCACACTCCCCGCCGAGCGGGAAGGTGGGGTGCGTCCGCCCCCAGTCCGACTCCGCTGGAAACCTGGTCTCCTCGCGGGCACCGGGAGGGGATGCTGAAGAGTCCGGGCCGGGGCCGCAGGGGCGAGGGCAGGTAGCGGGTGGTGACGGGTGGGTGTGTGTTCCGAGCCGCGGAGTCCAGGAAGGGGGCAGGAAGCCGCCGTCTCAGCTGCAACTTCTGAGCGTGCAAAGCAACTCAGCAACTTTGCCTGCGCCGCGCCCCTCCCCCGCGCCGCCGGGCCGGGCCGGGGGCTGCGCTGCGCTCGGGGGCCCCGGCGCCGGGCCCGGTGGGGAACAGATCTGGGGTGCGGGCTGGCGGGGGGCAGGGATGGGGTGGGAGGGCCGGGACTGCAGAAGTGGTACAGCTGCCCGGGAAGTAGGACTGGGGGCGCGCCTCCCCGCGCGCCCCGGGGCTTGGAAACGACGCGCGGCCCCCGCCCGGGAGCCCTGGGGCCCCAAGCCGCGCCCGCCCCCGCGGCCCCCTCCGGGCCGGGCCAGCTCCCGCTGCCGGGTTCTGCTCGAGGAAGGGGCGGAGGATGGCGGCGAAGCCATGGAAACTGCCGGGTGGATAAATAAGGAGAGGGCCGCGCGAGGCCGTCCCCCGGCTGCCAGCATCTCGGCGGCGGATGCAGCGCCCTGGGAAGCGCGGCCGAGCCCGCACAAGTCCCCTCCTCCCTCCGCCCCGGCGCCCCACGGCTCCGGCCTGGGCGAGGGGGGCGCCGCCGCGGGAGGCAGGCCCCGGCCCCGGGGGAGGTGCGGGGCCGAGGCGAGTGTGAAGGTGACCCGGGCCTCCCGGGGTCATGGGCTGTTTGCTCCGACCGGCCCGAAGGACGGCGCGAGGCCCCAGCCGGTCCTGCCAGCCCGAAGAGCCTGGGGAAAGCCCCAGATTCGCGTCCAGAAAGATGCATTCGCCCAGTTCAGACATTCAGAAGCGTCAGGGGGTGCTAAACTTAGGCGTGAGGGGGAAGGTGGGGGACCTGGGCCAGCCTGGAGAGGTACAGGCTGTCCCCGAAGTCATGCCCACACTCGCGCAGCCGTCGGATTGGCAAGACGGTGAAGGATGTCAGCGGGTTGCCGGGGCCAGGCCTGTGCACTGAGGCATGAGGGGGAAAGGGGGGCGGGGGGGGGCGGAAGAGCCCAGGCCATCCACCGCACCCTTTCCCTGGAAGCAGATTTACGAGTCCCTCCAACCTTCTCCCAACACTCACATACTTCATCTGCCTCAGTGTAGAGTTACTGATGCTTTACGCCCCAGCCTAGCCCGTGAAGAGCTAGAGATGTTAATGGCGGTGGCGTGAAGTTGAGTCACTTCAGGGTGTGGGGGTTACTTCAAGTGAAAGTAAACCACCTGCGTGGAGGAGCCCATCAACCGGCTGAATGATTTAATTACATGCCATCTTAATTTAAAGAGATTTACATGCTCATTGAGGACAGCTGGACAGTTACATTGTGATATGCACCTGGCAATTTTTAACTGAACAAGGTCTGTTTCACACTTAAAATGGGTGACCAAAAATTGCTTTTTTTTTTTAACTTAACAATTCTTATCCTTAATAGGAAAGGATAGTCTTTTACCTGCTTCCTCTGAAATAACTGTGAAAACTCTAGGCTAGAGCCTGGTTTTCCAGAGTGTTGTTCCAGAGAACACTGGAGCCTCAGTATGGCCACGGGTGATGTTTGCAAAAAAAAAGGTTCCGTGGTCATATACCACATTTCATTGATCCTGAGATGCACATGGTTTTGAATTTTAACATCTCTGATGTCCTATTTGATGGCGTCTTTGCTTTGAATTCTAGTTTACTTGGCAGTGGTTTTCTTTCTTACTAGTACGTGAAAATAAGGAAGTTTGAGAAATGCTGAGATACACAAGTTTGTTATACAACAAAGAAATGCAACACATATCTTCATAGCAAGACTTTCCAGAATCTTCTGTGTGCTGAGGTGATTGTGAATCACCAAGAAGTTATCATAAGCAGACTTCCCTAAATGCATCCGTCCAGTCACTGGTTTTTGTGAGCATTATTGTTGAAGATTAGTATTCCTTTCAGGAAATGCTGCTCTAGTGGTTGTGACAGATTTGAACACAGTTAAGGAAAAATGTTCACATTTCAAAATAGTACCTGAGTGTGATCAGAGGTCATTAAATGATAAATTAAGTTGAGTATCATTACACAAAAGACAGAGACCATTTGGGGAAATATTCACAGAACTGTTCACGTTCAGTTATATTAGAAACAATCAGTATTATTTTTAGGGAACTAATCCCAGTGAACATGCAGTTCATCAGAAAATTCATGTATCTGATATATACTGTTGCTGTTACACTACGTCTTGCATTATTTTGATTTGTAGAAGCTGATAAAAATGCTTTATTAAATTAGACTGGCACTAAGCTACTAGCCAATTACTCCCATCACCCCCAAAGCTCATTAATGTTTATTTTTGAAAGAGAGCACGAACAGGGTAGGGTAGAGAGAGAGGGAGACACAGACCAAAGCAGGCTCTAGGCTCTGAGCTGTCAGCACAGAGCCTGATGCGCAGCTTGAACCCACAGACTGTGAGATCATGACCCATACCGAAGTCAGATACCCAACTGACTAAGGCAGCCAGGCACCCCACCCCAAAAGCTCATTATAGGAAAAAAAAGTTTTTTTTAAAGAAAGAAGGAGAAAAAGCAAGGAAGCAAAAAAAATGTACAAAAAGGTGTAATTTAGCATAAAAAATAAACCTGTCACTCATCCCTTAGCAAAGGTGAGAGGCACGGTTGGATTTTTATAAGTGAAAAAAATACTCTATTTGGAATGTTTCTAATACAAATAATATTTAACTTTTTAAAATGTGTAATTTAAAAGGTGCATTTTCATATACTAGCTCATTTTACTGTACTATAATCCTGTAAGGTTGATGAACAGTCACTCTTGCCCTTAGATACTTGTGCATTTGTTTGTGTAACCGGAGTGTATCAAGTACCTACCAGGTTCTAGACATGACACTAGGCTTTGATGATAGAAAGACAAATATGAGAAAATCCGGCTCTGTAGAAGTTTGCGTCTGGTAGGAGAGATGGATAAATACAATAAATCATTGTAATGCAGTATGACATTGAGGCTTAGAAAGGTTAATGACTTACCCAAGGGAACTCAAGTCAGGATTTGACTGGTCTGATGATTTCAAATTCCCTGCTCTCTTCTATAAGAGACCTGTTTCCATCTTGGCAGGTAACATCATGAAGATATAGTACTTGAAATTAATTAAACATAAAATCAAACATCTGGAACTTCGAGAGCCAGAAAGAAATGTAGAGATTGCACAGGCTAACCCCCTCATTTCACAGGCCTGGAAAGTGAGCCACAGAGAAGAGAATGAATTTGCTCAAGGTTATACAGTTATCTAATGACTGAATTAAGATTAGAATCACAGTTTGTTGACTCTCAGCCCTTTGCACTGTTAGGTGCTGCCCTGTGGTAAGAGACAATGAAGAAAAGCCTTAGCAGAGTCTGTTTCTACTGTTGTGCAGCGTGGGCCATCTCAGTAAAGGCCTAGGGCGATTGTTGAGTCTGTGATAAAATGCCCCATGACTAAGCACTTATTTAAAGAAATATTTCTAAGAGGAACTGCAAGGGGATTTCAGCTGAGTTCCTTAAAAAACAGCCACTATCCTTAAAAGTTGAAGGAAAAAAATAAATACAGGACATTTGGGGAAATTTGCACATATTGGAGACTATTAAGGAATTATTGTTTAAGTATAAGTGTGTTTGCGATTAATGCTGTTTTTGAAAAGTTCTCATGTCTTAGACATATATAGTGAAATATTTGCACTGAAACGATATGATGTCTGCTACTAAAATAACCCAGCTTTCTTTTTGGTGGGGGTTCAGGGGAAATGAAGATTGTAAATGAAATAAGATGCCAGACACCCAAACTAGGAGGTAAGTATGTGAGAGTGTGTTATACTGTTATCTCTATGTTTGTGTATCACCCAGGGGGGCGGGGAGGGGGGGATCTCTTCATAATGTTGAAATACCTTCTTTTTGGCCGTTTCAGAAAGTCATTTCTCCTACCAGATGAGTCAAGGTCAGGGAGAAGTGTAATCAGTAATCGCTGACATTTGCATAGGCTAGCACCTTTAAAATTTACAAACTGTATTCGCACCCACGCAGACCTTTCCTCACTCTCCTGGATTAGTTCAGGTCTGCGTTGAAGGCAAAGAATCGCAATTGTGTTGTCCACAGAACCAGGCCTGAAGCCCTGTCTGAAAATTAAATTTTCTTAGCAGTTTTAGATGGTAGTAAAAATCCGAAGGATTTCCAGGAATACTGAAGACAGGCACATGCTGCTCCTGCTCCTGTCTTGCATTTTAGATACACAGAGGGGATGTGCTTCGATTTACCTCAGTTAGCTAACGTTCTTACTACAAAATATAATGCCAATCCCAAAGCCACATTATCATGGAATCTATAATAGTATTAAGGGCCTCTTTGTGGCTAAGAAGAGTTGGTGTGTTACTGTTTTTATTATAAGATTTATAGAGCTGGTTTATAATACTGTATTCTTAATTGTATGGGTAATATACTTAAAACACATGTGGTAGCTACAGTTCTGGTTCTATTTTTACGTGACTTTGGGTATTTTTTTTTTCCTTCCTTCTATTCATATAAGGTATACCTGCTTCTGGAAACTATCAAAATATCACAAAGACAACACAATACATGTGGTTAATTAAAGGGATAGACACCCTGGAGGTTATAAGCCAGGTCATTATCATTCAATAAATATTTTATTGGCAATACTTATTGTTTTCTAGGGAGCTGGAAACTATAGCATGGGTGGGATTTCCAAGCACATAGAAATGAAACTAGTTTCCAAATGAGAGTATCTTCACTCGATGAGATGTTTTGGGGAAAGTAGTTTCCTCTCACCTTGTTTAAATTGCAGAAAACACTAAGGATGTGTGGAGCATCCCTTCCCGCCTTCACATCATGTTTGTGCTTTAAGTCAGTGGCTCCCAGCTGGTGGCTGAAAACACCCTCAGGGACACCAAGTTATTGCAAGGGGTCAGAGATGCTTTGTGTGCGTCAAACACTTTCTGTAGACTGAATGATGAAATGACTGGCATAGAAATGTACTCTGCCCAAATGTGTGTGTTTGTCATCAACGAATAAACTACAAATGCATTAGAAAGCTTTTCTGAGTTTATACCGTCACTCTCTTCTTATGTATCTCTTAAATCAATGAGTATGAAAAATATAGGTACTATCTTACCTATGGAGGGGACCAAAAAAAGGAGAACCAAGTCTCTAGGGGAGGTGAGAAGCTTCTTCATACATTTGGTAAAGCAAATTCTCTCTCTCTTTATTCCAGGAGACACATAATAATTTCTTTGTTTCATTATATATTATCTGACACCAGAGATGAAATGGTGCCAGGGATAATTGGATGCCTTCATGGATTTGTTTTATCATTTGGCTTTTAGAACCGGAAGTTCTAGGCATACCTTACCTTCTCTGCCACTTTTTTTTATACTTAATATATTCACTTTTGTGCTCCAAGCCAAGAGGAGTTTTTCCAATCCATGCACACTGTGAGACCTGAAATACCCAGGGTAGAGATCTCTGCGGGAACTTTTTACAGCAATGGAAACTTACTATTGGGTGCGTCTTGTCAGAAATGCAAATGTTTTGCAGAATGTCTCCGAAGGCTCTTAATACAGAGTAAATTTTCATTCCCTAAGTTTCTCTACTTGCTTTCTATACACTCTGTTTTCAGCAGGGTATTTTTTTTTTTAAGGGCCTTTAGCCTTGGATTATTACAGCCAGCAAGCTAGCAGATGGCATCATTGCTGAGTGGGGTTCCAGGGTGAAGGATGATACACTGAGCTCCCAGTTCATAATTGGAGGTGGGATTAGTTGGAAGAGTTGTGTTTATTAACAAATCTTCTTCATTTTATTTATTCTCCAGTGATTGTTTGCCACTGATTAAGCCCTTACCCTGCACCTGACATGTTATGCTAATTTTCACAACCTTATGAGGTGAATACTATTATTCTTCCCTTTGACAGATGAGGAATTTGATGTTGTCAAGGAGGTTAAGTAATTTACCTAAGGTCATGCAGCTGGTAAGTGACAGAATGAGGATTTGAACCTAGGTCTGGCTTCAAACCCCCCACCAGCACAGACTACTCTTCAGAGAGGAGCTGGCCTCCTCACCGGCCCCAGGGTCTAATGACTTAAGCACCTGCTTATTCTTATCTTTAGAAAGCGAGAATTGCTGTAAACCGAACCAAAATAATGACAGCTGTTTCCTTAGACCATCCATCGTTAGTCACTTTTTCCTTTATCTCTCCCCAGCGAGCAGTAGGTTAGTAAGTGGCTTAACTGTTACCAAGATCATCCGCGCATTCAACTCACAGATGGCACTGGGCTAGTTATGACTTAACCTAATTATTCCGGCCTTTCTAACTTTTCACTTCTAGCAATAGTCATCAAAAAAGGGAAGATTCTGAAAGACTTATATTGATCTTACTACCTTAAAGAAGAGGGAAAATCTTATTTCGGTGAATGAGTCCTAGCTTTCCTATAGAAAGGGAGATTATTTATTACTTGTCTAAGTAGAAGTTAATTAAGAGGATATTGCACATGATAGCTATTAAGTCAGTAATGGCATATGGAGGCTGAAAGATCTCACTATTGGACACATATGGTGGCTAAAAATGGGGCATCTTCTTGGTTTGACTTCACCACTAGCCTGTCTTGAGTGCTTTGATCTGGATTCACTCTCACCTCTAAACTCTTTTTTGGACCTCAAGCCATTTTACCATCAGCTGAGGACTTATCTGGTCATCTTTCTCAGTGGCCTCTCTCATTTTGAGATGGAAGGAGATGAAGCGTTTCCAACCTCTTAAAATCTAAGAGGGTCATCTGCCAGCAATAAACTCTTCCCCCTTTCTTATTAGGAGGACAAAAACCAAATGTAGGCAGTCAGATGGGCTGACATTGTGTGGTATCTCCCATATGCCTGCATAAATCCTCACCACTCCCTTGGTACAGAAGTTAAAAGGAGCCACTTATATTTGGGAGTTGGGAGAAAGGAGGGTGTCCCAGCCAGGCCAGAAACAGTGGTTTCTGGGGCTGAAGCAGTGAGGTGGCATGCAGAGAGCATGTGCTAATGGTCAAGTAGCAACCCCCCCCCCCCAACTGGCCCCTGGGGGCTGGGAGACAGGACAGTGAGAAGACTAGAACACTGCCTCTTAAAGCAGCTAAGACCCCCCACAGAGAGACAGAGAGGCTGCATTCTTTGTGGCAATAGCTGAAAATATAGTATGAGACTGGGCCCTGAGAACGGGTAGCCTGCCAGTGGCAAAGAGAGAAGCCAGCATCTCCCAAACATAAGACCAAGACGATGAACAGGGCCTTTGCACACCCGGGGCCTGTTACACCTGCCTGTCTGGGATGCTGGCTCTCAGCCCTGCCTTTGGGAAAGAGCTCAGCTTTATAATACTGGTTGCCCTCTTGCCCAAATAATGAAGAAATCCAAGTAAAAAGGTGTGTCTATGTTTTTCCTTCCGAAGTTGGTTGATCTGGGTTACGGTTGTAGTTTACACTGTGCCTCTAAATTTTATGTTGAAGAAAAAGCAGTGTTTCACACCACAAATTCAGCAGCTGAGATGTTGCTCTTGCTGTTGTTCTTGACCAGATGAGGTTAGGTTAAACTCTTGTCAGCCAAACCTTGATTTGTTAACACTACCCATGTCCCAGGTAGCAAGCCCAGATGGCTTTCAAAATAGACCAGGCATGCATAGCTGACAAGATCCCAGTGGGCAGAAGGTGTTACACCACCTGTGATATAACTTCTAGAATGGTCGCTGCTGCCCCTTTGCTCCAGAATGTAGCTCCAGTGCACTGAAAAGTGGAAAGTCCTCAAACAATTTGTGGGAGTAGTGTGTGTGTACTTTCCCTAGAGCTGGTTAAACTTTCACTCAGCTTTGGAGGCTTCTAATAAGCAATTACAGCCTTTTCTTTTCCTTTTTTGCTTCAGAGGGACAGCTCGCCAAACAAACTTCCTGGTGGCCGTTCAGAAGGACAAAATTCTTTGCCGAAGCATGTGCCAGAGTTTGACAATGCGCGGCAGCCATCGGAAGCTTTTGGCACACACTGGGCCACAAGTGGGTTCCAGGGCTCTTAGGGAAAGAGTGCTGCTAATTTGTGTGGCAACTGCTTCAGAATGGTGAGCGGGGACGACACCTGTTTAAGGAGCAGGAAGTCAGGACAGGGGATAGATTGATTCTCCAGGCTGAGAAACACTGGTAAAGGAAGGGGAAAGCCCCATCTTGGAAGAAATTTCAATTATCTGCTGACCTGTGTGCCTGCTGGCAGGTATCTTGCTCCTCCCCAGGATGACCTGACTCTCCTTTGCCTTCTCTCCTGGAGAGCTGCCTCTTGAAGGGAATGTGCTCTACTATTTAGAGAGGAAACCAGGAAGTGAGGAGTCACAGCCCCGGCTTCCTGGTCAGGCTGCTGACTCACACAGCCCTCCTTCAGGCAATTTCCTTCATTTCTCTGTACCTCAGTTTCTCAGTTCAATGAAAGATGAAAATGGAATTCCCCTGGAGGCATTGGGAACAGCCTAATTAATGTTTATGTTTCTTTGAGATAACTGGGATTAAGAGGTCCTATTACTGTGGAGCATCATTACACGGAAGATTACATCTTAATTGTCAACTCTAGGCCTACACTGGATAACTAGCATTCAGGATTGGGCCATCTTCCCATTAGGCCTACACTGGATAACTAGCATTCTGAGTCGTTGGGCCATCTTCCCACTAGCCACTTCGTGATGTCCCTCTCCCTCCATGCTTTCCACGTTGATCTCGGGGTGTGCCATTTGCTTGTCTTCTGTTAGTAAAGGGAAGGAGACTTTCATTTCTCCTTGCTCATTCCAGAGGCTAGTAGCCCCTAAGTGTTTGCCAATAAGGGCTGACTGAGAGAGAGAGAGAGAGAGAGAGAGAGAGAGAGAGAGATGCTGCTAAATGCAGCCCCTTCAAACACAACCCTCCATGTTCTTTTAAGGAATTTCGGCTGTCCCTTTGTACTTACTTGATTTTCTTTTCTCCTTTCAAAGTGTTGACTTCATTGTTTGGCCAGGGTGAATACATCACTTCCTCTTTGGGGGTCTGGGTTTTGTCTCCTGCTGGGTCTGAAATGTCATGTAATTTGTTGGGTTTTGCTAGATTATGTTGGGGGTTTGTTTGTTTTTTGGTGTTCCCAAATTGGCACTGCTTCACCAGAACTCTTGCCACTTCTACCCCCTGATTAATGATGTGATAGAAATTTGCAGCCCCTTGGCATTTACCACAAGATATGCATTTGTCTGTAACTGCTCTCTGGGTTCTGTTGCCTACAAAGGGAGTTCCCCCTGCAAGGGTAAAAAACCAACAAAACCCCGCTGTTATCTTTTCTTCCTGCTGTGCGGTCAGGTTGCTCTGTTGCTTTGCTCATTATCTGAACTTTGTTGAAGAGTGGATCGCTATGTGTTTCATCCACAATATGGTGCATGCCCCAGATCTTTTCCTCTTCAGACTTACCAGCCTTTCCATGACTCCTCGTACATGACTTTTTCCATTCCTGGAAGCAGTGTTTCTCTACTCCGGTAAGTACGTTTTAGTAGATACACTTGGAATTTATTAACTCATTCCACAAGCATTATTTACTTACCGACATGTGCCAGGCACACGGGATGCAGGGCGTGTGCTAGGAATCGTGAGACTGAGTTCCTGTTCTTGGACAGCAGTGTGTGGGCAGGGCAGGGTGGTGGAGGTGCAGGTGGTGATGGGGAGGGTGAGAATGACCCACAGGCTCCTAAGTTCCAGTGCACAAAGAAGGATTTCTGAGGGTGCACTAATAATATTTATCATATCCACAGTGTGAGTTTATTTATGATAACAAAAATATTTTCCTGAGCTCTTACTATGTGCCAAGCACTGTGCTAAGAAACCTCATCCAATCCGCACTCAGCCCTTCGTGCTGAGGTGTATTGTCATCCTTATTTTCTGAACGAGGGAGGAGAGACTGGAGAGGCTAAGTGATGGTTGCAGGGTTGTTAGTAATTTCAAGCTTAGGCAGAGAGGCTGTGCTGTCCAGAGAAAGAAGAGTTTGCCAGGGCCCCTTTTGGAAAAGGTCCTGCCTGTTCCTGTGACAGCACTAGACATTAAGTCCTCTCCCCACCTTTCTGTGAAAAAGGATTTGTTTCTTGTGTTCCAGGAGGACGTTGGGTGGGCTTGCTGTGTGTTGAAGCACATCAATGCCTTTACTAGCAGGTTCCTCTTAATATGGTCCTACCTCAGGGTTGTCTTGGTGAACTCTCCATTGGACTTAGCAGAAAAACTTGGGCCATTCTGCCAATACTGCGTGGGGTACATGCTTGGAAAGGATTTTGGGGGTGATACTGGTGGCTAAGGAGCTCTCCTTTTATCTATTTGTAAAGAAAGAAGGATCTTTCTGTTTTTTAATTTTTTAATTAAAAAAATTTTTTAATGTTTATTTTTGAGAAAGAGAGACAGAGTGTGCATGAGTACATGAGCAGGGGAGGGGCAGAGAGAGAGGGAGACAGAGAATCTAAAGCAGGCTCAGGGCTGTGAGTGCAGAGCCTGACCTGGGTTTCAAACTCAGGACCTGTGGGATCATGACCTGAGCTGAAGTCGGATGCTCAACCGACTGAGCCACCCAGATGCCCCAGAAGGATCTTTCTAATATATTTAAGGCTGTTAACATTACTTTATAGACTCCACATGAGCATCATGTAGGTTGATGTGCTTATCAAGGTCATCAGCAATGTCCTTGTCACTGTATTCAGTGGGCACATCCAGTTCTTATATTTGACTTTCAGCATAATTTGTTGCTGACTGCCATCTTTTGAATGAATCTATTCTCTTGATTTCCTGGTTCTCTTCCTAGCTCTCAGGGCAGTGCTTTGTCTTTCCATGTTGGTGATCTCCAAAGATATATACTCTTGCCCCAGGGCACTCTCATTTTCAGAGATGTCACTTCGTCGTCAGGGCTTCAATGAGCGGCTTCGCGTGAATGGCTCCCAAGCATCTCTCCTCTAGACGAGATGTCTTCTGTGGCTGGAACCCAGCTAGTTTGTGGGACTTGAACCCAAAAGGTCTAACGCTGGACTGGTCCTGTTTAGCCCAAACCCTCTCCTTGCATCCTCTCTCTGTGAAGGCTGCCACAAGCCATGCATCCATTTGCCCAAGCCGAGGGACTTGGCACCACCCTTGATTCTTCCTTGCCCCGCTCCCACTAAGAGCTCTTCCTTCAACCAGTTCTGTTGATCTCAGTCTACGATTACTTGAATCTTCTACGTTTTCCCATGCCGTCACTACCACCTTAGCGTCCACCATCTTCATTGACTGGCTGTCTGCAGTCACCTCCCTGCTCTTTCCTGCAGGAATTCTTGCTCCTGCCAATCCATTCTCAGCCAGGCAGCTAGACTGACTTTTCCCAGCTGCAGCTCTGATGATGTGACTCCCCTACATAAACCTCTTCAATGGTTGCTGCTGCTCTGAGGATAAAATTTAAATGTTTTAACATGGCTTGTAAGACCCTATATGATCTGGCCCCAGCTTTCGCCACAGTCCTTCACTTCGTGCTCATAATTCTCCAACTGCATGTGCTATGTCTTGCCTATATGGTTTGTAGGACATGCTAATCCATCTGCTTGGACTATTCTCCCTTGTCCTTATATGCTTGTACCTAGTGCTATGGGCTGAATCATGTTCCCCAAACCCCCAATTTATATGCTGAATTCCTGACCCCCAGGACCTCAGGGTGTGAGCTTATTTGGAGATCAGGTCTTTGCAGAGGTAGTCAAGTTAAAGTGAAGTCATTGGGATAGAGCCCTGATCCAATATGACCAGTGTCCTTATACAAAGTGGAAATTTGGACACAGGGATGCATAGAGAGAAGATGATGTGAAGACACACAGGGGGAGGGTGGCCATCTATGAGCCAAGGAGAAAGGCCTGGTACAGATCCCTACTTTGCAGCCTCACAACCTCATAGCCTCACAATTCTGCTGACACCGTGAACTCAGACTTATGGCCTT
The DNA here is from genome assembly GCF_028749965.1 of Puma concolor. Classification (NCBI taxonomy): domain Eukaryota; kingdom Metazoa; phylum Chordata; class Mammalia; order Carnivora; family Felidae; genus Puma; species Puma concolor. The sequence goes on from NC_141671.1 coordinate 21,872,587, forward strand.
CAGAACTGAGAGATAATAAATTTCCTTTGTTTGAGATACCCAGTCCCTGGCACTTTGTTATGGCAGCCCTAGGAGACTCATATACCTGGATAATTCCTGCTTATCTTTTGATCTAAAGCTTAGGTATCACTTGTCTGTGACCTCCTAGACTGGGCTGAATGACCCTCCTCTGTGCTTCCCTGAATCTCCTGCTCATTGGGACCTCATTCTTTCTATGAAAGCATGTGTCAGTCTGTATGAATTGCTTTTTGTCTGTGCTGCCTAATGGGCTAAGCTCTATGAGGGCAGGGACAGACATACCTTACACATCATTGTAGCTCCAGAGCCTTGCACCTAGTGAGGGTAGAGTCTTGTATTAGGTATGTATTGCTGCATAACAAATGACCCCACAATGTGATAGCTTCCAACAACAAACATTTATTATGTTATTGTGTTTTGTGGGTCAGGAATTATGAAATAGTTTAGCTGGCTGGTTCTCTTGTGAGGTTGCAGTCTGGATGTTACCCAGTCATCAGAAGGCTTGACTGGGTAGAGGTTCTTCTTCCAAGACGGCTCCCTCCCGTGGCTGTTGACAGGAGGCCTTCGCTACTCACCGCATGTAAACTTCTCCAGATTCCTGTTTGGGTGCCCTCATGACATGGCAGCTGATTTCCCTCAGAGGAGGTGATTCAAGAGAAAGAGCAAGTAAACTGCTATGGCTTGTACGTCCTAATCTCAGATGGGCCATTATTTCAGCTATGTTTGCCACCTTGTATTCATTAGAAGTGATTAAATACAGTCACACTTAATGGGAGGGGAATTAGGCTCTATTCTCTGAAGGGAAGGGTATCAAGGAATTTACGGATATATTTTAAAACCACCAGAGGACTTGTTGAATAAATGAAAACATTTTGAATAAATGCACCAATATAAGCCTTTCTCGTTTATTGATCCAACCAGCTATTTACTGGGCTCCTACTGCTGCAGGACTTACCCTGGGTAGAAGGCTGAAAATTCCACTGGGAGAGTGGAAAACATAAAAATAGAGGTCACACTGGTGCTTCATCTCTCAAGCATGCATGTGACAAAGACCAAAGGGCCACTCTACCCCATGAGCCCTGTCATTGTGGCTTCAGGACTATCCCAATTCCTGGCCTTGCTTTACCCGCCTCCACTGTTTCTCTGCCACCACTCCTGAGATTTTCATAGTAGCTCTTTTTCATTTTTATTTTCTAATGTGTATTTTGGAGCCATTTTCATGGTTATTTATCCCATATCTTCATAGATCATCAGCTCTCGGAAGACAAAGCTGAGGTATATGATCTTTAGTACAGACCCTTGTTCACCTTGGTCACTGAATAAGCATTAGAGGACAGTGTAGGTGTAATCTGTTGCGTGAGTGCGTGCACCTAATAGCTTTGGTTTATACGGCACAGGAAGTTGCTGCTGCTGTCATTGCTTGCAGAGTTGAGGAACCACATGACCCTTCTCCCACCCTCACTTGCGTTTCTCAGGCCCCGTGTGAAGTGTCAGAACCCTGACTTCATGTTCTGATAGGTTGCCAACCTCTGACACAGTCTTTTCTTCCTTTTTTTCCTATTAAAATTTGTTTTGATGCAGGGGCACCTGGGTGACTCAGTCAGTTGGACATTCAACTCTTGATTTCGGCTCAGGTCATGATATCATGGTTTGTGGGATGGAGCCCTGCATCTGGCTCTGCGCAGACAGCGTGGAGCCTGCTTGGGATTCTCTCTCTCCCTCTCTCTTGCTCTCTCTCTGTCCCTCCCCAGCTCATGCTCTCTCTCTCTCTCTCAACAATAAATAAATAGGGGCACCTGGATGGCTCAGTCAGTTAAGCAGCTGACTTCAGCTCAGGTCATGATCTCATAGTTTGTGAATTCAAGCCCCATGTCGGGCTCTGTGCTGACAGCTCAGAGCCTGGAGCCTGCTTCAGATTCTGTGTCTCCCTCTCTCTCTGCTCCTCCCCCACTTGTGCTCCTTCTCTCCCAAAAATAAATAAATATTTTAAGAAAAAAAAATAAATAAACTAAAAACAATTTTTTTCATGTTACTATTTCTAATCATCCAGATAATTTAATTTTTTCTCTGTTTCTGCATGTAATGGCAAACTACCAGTAAAAAATTTTTGGCTAGTTAAAATACTCATAAAGAGGAAGTTTTGAAAAGTCTGTTAGATGATATATTAATAACAAAAAATGGGAAGAACATTGGTGTAGCTAATACCTAACATTTATTGAATGCTTATTATTTTGCAGTTGCTAATTTTTAAAATGTCAGTGTTTGATCTCACTTACTTCTCAGAATAGCTCTAATATTATCCTCACATAACAGATGAGAAAAATAATGCGTGGAGAGGTAAAGTAACTTGCCCACTCCTGTACAGTTATTAAGTATGCATATGACTCTGATGCAGGCACTTTGACACAAAGTCTGTGCTTGACACTTTTATGGTGCCCTTTCTCCCTGAGTCTTTTTTTAATGCAAAAATGTTTAATTCGAGCACAGCTGATACACCATGTTACATTAGTTTCAGGTGTACTATATGGTGATTCAACACTTCTATACCATGCTATGCTTACCCCAAATGTAGCTCCCATTTTACACCATACAACATCACTGCATGATCTCCATGCTGGACCTTTTATTCCCATGACCTATTCAGTCATAACTGGAAGCCTGTATCTCCATCCCACCTCACCTGTTTTGCCCATCCCTCCCACCACTTCTACTTTTTAACACTCCTTTGCAAAGATCGCCTCCTTTCCTTCCCCAGCAATCCCAAAGGCTCAGGGAAGACCAATTTGAGGTTTCCGGAAAATCAGAATAGAAGGGCTAGAAAATATCAGTAGAATGCTGTGTGGCCAAACATTTTTAAATTCTCCTCCATTTTACTCAATGACTTAGAGCTAGCTAGTGGTAAGTAACAAGTAGGACTTAAGGCCAGGCTGGTCTCCTGAGTGCTACCCTGTGCTCTGTCCCTCCCAGTCAACAGGGAGGCATTAGAGCTTACGTCCTGTGGGAAGACGGGGTGCAGAGGGTGGTGCTGCCACCTACTAGATGTTGTAAGCTTCAGTTGATCATCTGTAAAATGTGGATAATAATGGTACTTACTCTCAAGATCGTCATGAGGCCTAAATGAAACAATCCACAGAGTTTGATATATAAGTGCTCAGTATATATATTTTTTAAATGTGTTGAGTGTGTGTTCGATTTTTTAAAATTTTTAAATGTTTATTATTTTTGAGAGTGAGAGAGAGAGCGAGCGCATGAGCAGGAGACAGACAGAGAGAGAGGGAGACACAGAATCTGAAGCAGGCTCCAGGCTCTGAGCTGTCAGCACAGAGCCTGATGTGGTGCTTGAACTCATGGACCATGAGATCATGACTTGAGCCAAAGCTGGATGGTTAACCAACTGAGCCACCCAGGCACCCCAGGTCCTCAGTAGATATTAACAATTATTATACTGTCCTAGCCCATAGTTTATTGGATATAAGGGAGGCAAATAAAAGAGATTCCCTATTAGCATGTCAGTTGAGGATCTGCATTTCCTCATTTTTGTATCTTAAATCGGCAACCCCAAAAGTTCATTTGTTTTATCATACAATATAGTGTTTTGTTTCCTGGAAATAGAAAGCTTGCTAGGAGCAGTTCTGACAGTTAAAGATTAAGGTGTGTGTGAGTGGTGTGTACCATTTACTTGATATTTTGCAGAAAGTTCCTTACTGTCTGCTTTTGGTAATGAGACCATGTTGGTGGAGGGATTCCATGAAGATTGGAGACTTCTGGCCTAAGACCACTGAAAGCCCAGGGCAGAGATGGAGACAAAGAGAGGTGGATTCTTTTAGATTTTGCCTGACACTGGCAAAAACTTGGGCTGGGACAGAGACTGGATATTTGTTGCATGAGTCATGGAGAGTGAAAGGTGAAAGAATGGGGCATATTCTCCTTAACTATTTGGACAACTATTTGGATAAAGAAGGAAGGGAGAAGAGAATTTTTTAATGTTTATTTATTTATTTCGGGGGGCAGGGGGAGGGGCAGAGAGGGAGGGAGAGAGAGCATCCCAAGCAGGCTCTGCACTTACAGTGTGGGGGTCGATCTCAAGAACTGTGAGATCATGACCTAAGCCAAAATCAAGAGTTGGATGCTCAACCCACTGAACCACCTTGTCACCCTGAGAAGGGAATGTCTTTAGGTGGGTTTCAGCATCTGAGGAGGGATCCACAAAATAAGCCAACAATTTCCAAATTTTTTGAAGTTTCTTTGTCACATTGCGTTGTTGGATTAATGACTTTGTCTCCGCCAGTATCTTTTTAAAATTGAGGCCAATTAAGAATAATTTTACTTGAGGAGAGAACTAGATTACAATTCCCTAAGATGCTGATTGAAATGCTGAGATTTATTATTTTTTAAATATTTATTTATTTATTTATGCATTAAAGTTTTTTTAAATGTTTTATTTATTCTTGAGAGAGAGAGAGAGTTTGAGAGAGAGAGCACATGAGCGAGGAAGGGGCAGAATGAGGGGGAGACACAGAATCCGAAGCAGGCTTCAGGCTCCAAGCTGTCAGCAGAGAGCCCAACGTGGGGCTCGAACTCATGAGCTGTGAGATCATGACCTGAGCTGACGTCAGACACTCAACTGACTGAGCCATCCAGGAGCCCCAATGCTCATTTATTGAATGACGTGCAGGGATCCCTGGGCAACTTTCTCTGTGGGTGTTGTTTCCTGTGGGGCTGAGGTGGGCACCACACTGAGTGGTTTGTGACCTTGCTGTCCTGAGGCCCTTTCTTGCCCTTCATTATCTTCCAAAGCCTTGGTGGCTTTTGCCCCCTGTCCTTTCTAATTCTTCCAAAGGGACAATTTCCCTTAGAAAATAAATTAGTTATTTTATTTTGCAGGAACGGAGTCCAATTTCCTACCTAAGCCTAGTAGCTAAACACGTAGCTAAAATTTCCTTTGATTCTCTTATCTGCATGCAGATCACTGAAGACAGAGACTTCAGATAAGGTCCAAGGCAACAAATGGATTATTTGTGGCACAGACCAAGTAGAAGGAGGAACTCGGGTGGCTTTATTGAACTCCAATTCCACCTTTAGTTTACCGAGGAAATTTAGGGAGGGAGGAAGATGGGTGGGGACAGTGCTTTGTTTTTCTGCTTTTAAAGTGCTGAAAGGCTCTTTTTCTCTCACCTTCCCCTTTATCACTTGGCAATGACCTTTCTTTTGCAATCAAGGGTAGCCTTGCCACTCACAATGTCTTCCAATGTATGCGGCACATCCCTCTCATCCAATAAGGGCAGTAGAGGCAAGGCTGATGATCCTCAAAACCCCAATGTGCTTATTAAAGAAGAGTTCTTATTTTGAAAGTTCCTTTGAATAACTTTAGCTGTGCTGGCCTAGCTTTTGCCTTCACTTTGTAATTCTGGGTCTAGATTCCAGAAGTTAGATCTACTTGAATGAAGGCACCGTGGAGCATAATGGATTTTAAGAGAGGAAGAGCATGATCTGGTGCCTAGAACTGGGGCTGGGGGACCTTGCACGTGGTGCTCCCTCAGTGTTTGAAGTGACTTGGATATGACGACCTCCCCAAACTCCAACGCGTGGGCTCATGACCTGGAGGGTCCAGGTCTCAGCGGTTTGTATGTTGTGTGCTCATTGCACACCCTTAAGATGTTCATTTCTTGACCTTTCTGCCCTGCACTTGTTCATTTTCCATTTACTTCCTGCCCTACACCGCCACCGTGGCTCTCCATTTTTCAGACATAGGCAGCCAAGGAAGAAGAGAATGCAGAGCTGAGAGGCAGTGGGGGAAACTGCTCAGAAAACACTAGCCTCTGGGGCTCAGAATTCAGGGTCAGGGTTCTATTTCTTGTCCTTCATAGATGGGTGATACCAAGCACAAGAGGGCTGTTTGCTGTGTGCAGGGCATAGGAAGGGGATCTTTTTCAACATTAATAGGTGCAGAAATGTGGACTCCTCAGAAACAAAACTTTTGTGGAAACTCATCAATATGGAGCACACAAGACAGATGAAGAGCAATGACACCTTGACACAGGTACGCACGAGTCATGCACATTTTACCAAAGAATGGAGTATTTTTACAAAAGCATTTACAAATGCTCTAGAATCTTTAAGGAAACATTTTGTTACTTTTCAGTAATTTCTTCTTTGTAAGCGTTGTGTTGTGTGTTTGTTCCTCCCCCCTCCCCCAGAAGAACTGATGTTTTTCAGGGTGTGTTCATTCATTAGGTATGAACAAAATGTTTTATAAGAAAATTTCCTTCAGGGGTGCCTGGGTGGCTCAGTTGGTTAAGCGTCCAAGTTCAGCTCAGGTCATGATCTTGCAGTTTGTGAGTTCGAGCCCCTTGTTGGGTTCTATGCTAACAGCTCAGAGCCTGGAGCCTGCTTAGGATTCTGTGTCTCCCTCTCTCTCTCTCTCTGCCCCTCCCCTGCTCTCTCTCTTTCTCAAAAATAAATAAACATAAAAAAAATTTCTTTTAGTGTTGAGGTTGAAAGATTCTGCCTTAGAACCATATAGGCCAGAATTAGTGCCATCATTTATACTATGTGATATTTGATAGATTTCTTTCTTTCTTTCTTTTATTTGAGAGAGAGAAAAGATGTAGGGGCAGAGGAACAGAGAGGGAGAGAGAATCCCAACAAGCAGGCTCCACACTCAATGCAGAGTCGGACGTGGGTCTCGATCCCACGACCATGGGATCATGACCTGAGCAAAATCAAGAGTCGTATGCTCAACCTACTGAGCCATCCAGGTGCCCCTCAACATATTTCTTGACATCTGGGAGACTTGGGTCCCTATTTTAATGGAATGTCTTATCTTTTATATTTAAGTTGGTTTGTATGGCATGTTCCCCAATTTGTGAGATGGAGCGAACAATGTCTTCTTCAAGATTGTCCTTGTGAATCAGTGGGTGAATGAAAGTACGGCGAATGGCACCAACAGATTCTTAGCTGATCTCAGTTCCCTTTCTCTTTGTGTTTATTATACCCAACTGCAGGTGTGCCCCAGTGTACACAGTAAAGGGTTATACACACACTGATTTTTATTTAAGGGCTTTAGAATAACTCTCTAAGGAACTACCAGTGAATTAATTATATAGCAAAAAAAATCAAGTTCAAAAAAGCAACTTCTTTTGTTCATATTCATTTCATCGACTACATGGCAAGACTTGCAGAGAAACAAATGAAACCAATAGAGCCTCTGCCATCCAAAGCCCTTGGTCTGTTAGATGAACCATATGAGATTGCCATTTCTGTAGGACAAACACCATGGACTGTCGGCCATTTCATATGGTTCAACCTGGTGGTAGGAGAGAGGAAGGAGATGTTTCTAGCCAGGATCAAGAAGGCTTAATAGAAGGATGGCTGCCCGACATGGCACATGGCAGAAGGTCCTTAAGTAGCCCCGCTCTGAGTATCAGGTGCCACGTAACAGGGGAAGCCCAGCACTATCAATGTGTTCACAGGCTTCCTCTGGAGCTGCTTGCTGCCACTGATTTCTTGCTCTACACTTTTCTTGCTTCCAGCTCTCAGGATTGCAGCCTAGCCCTTGGGACAGGATACTCAGATGTGTGGGCATTGACCTTGGTCTTCTGTCCAGCTGGCTCAGGCTCCTCCTCCTTCTGGGTGTCTTGGGAAAACAAGACTCCTGGTTGGACTGGGCCCCAGAACTCTTTCCTCAAGGTCACCCGTTTGGGTATGTGGAGTACCATTTTAGGAGCAGAGGACACTACTGTGTTTGCCGAGGTGGAGCTGGGGGATTGCGAAATGGCCAGTGTCCGGCTGGGTGGCCGCGCAGGGTCCTGTCCTGGGATAGGCCCTGTGGGGGTCCCTCTCTGATCTCTTACTCAGAACAGAGTCCACTCTTAGGGCCCCTCCTTCCTGGTAAGGTGCCCCGCCCTTTGCATTGGGCCTCCTCCATGCTGACTACACTTCCCATTGTCTGTTGTCACATCTTCTTCCTCCTGAAAGGGACTCCCTCCCTTCTAGCCACCACAGCGAGTCTGCCTTTGCCAGAGCTCTGCCTGCAGGAAGAGTGCCAGCCTGCTGCCTTGAGTCTCATCAGCCCAGGCCACCTCCAAACAGGGTACTCCTAGAAGAGGAATAGTGGATATAGGGGAGAGGCAGACTGTCATCCCTTCATTCACCCATTGTCAGGTTACTGAGCTCTTCTCTGGTCTGGGTGCTAGGCTGGTTGCCATGGTGAGGAGCTCGAAGTCTGGTAGGGAAGCTTGGTCAGTGAGCAAACGTCCGGTACAGGATGCTGAGTGCTAGGAGACAGAAAAACACAGATGAGGGGATGTCCATCAGAGGGAAATGTGAAGCTTCCAGAAGGGGAATCTGGAGGACAGAGAAGGGAATTCATTTGTTGTTTCTTGAAGCACAGATTGGTTGGGCTGCTACGTTGTGCCAGGCAGTGTACCAGGCACAACGGGGGGCGGGGTGGTGGTGGTGCAGTGATAAGCAAAACCAGATTATGTCCTGCCTTTGTGGAGTTTAGTGTCTATTGGGGGAGACACATATCGATGAAATAAGCACAATTATAAATGAATACTTACAAACTGTGTGAAGAATGAGAGAGCATGCAGAAAGCTGGTTAACAGGGCACCTGACTGATCTGGGGGCAGGGTGGAGGAGGAGTGGGGCAAGGAGAGTATCATTTGAATTTCGAGTTGAACAATGGGCCTGAGTTAGCCAGGTGAAATTGGCAACTAGGACATTTCGGACAGGAGAATTATGCTGGTGAAGGTTGAGAGATGGAGGGAGAGCCGTCCATCCAGGGAGCTGAGCCGGAGCACAGCTGCAGAGAGGCAGGACGGCCAGGACAAGGATTTGTTTAGGCTTTATCCTAAGAATGATGGGAATCCAAGGTTGGGTTTTAAGCCAGGGGGCAGGGTGGGTGCAGGGCTGGTGACAGGATCAGGTTTGAATTTTGAAAAGGCCTCTCTGGCAGCAGAATAGAGGATTACAGAGAACAAGTGTGAGGCAGGAAATCAGTATTTATTTATTTATACATAATGGGATCCTATTGTATGTGTTGTTCTGTAACTTGCCTTTTTTTTTTTTTTTTAAACTTATGTCACACTGATCTATCTCATTCAACTTAACAATGCAGCCAGCCCAATATTTTGTAGTATAGGTGGATAGGCTATATAATGATTCAGAGTTTATTTCTAAATTATTTCTAAGTTTTCATGTTCACAAAATACTGGCAGGAACATCCTTGAACATGGGTGTGGCAGGTGGAATTCTGAGATGGTCCCAAGATTCCCACTCCTGTTGCACTACCCTGTGTAATCCCCTCCCCTACAGTGTGGGCAAGAACCATGGAAAGGATGGGCTCTAACTCCTGTGACTGAGTTAATGGACTTGGAATAATCTGGGTGGGACTGTTTTAACCGAGGATCCCTTCCAAGGGGATCTCTGAAGGGAGAGATTTGAAATGTGAGGGGGCTGAAGGATGGCCACATGGCATCCAAGGCACATGGCATCCAAGGCACATGGCATCCAAGGCCACATGGCATCCAAGGCACACGGCATCCTTGCCACATGGCAAGGTTACATGAACCCCCAGGACCCGGGAATGACCTCTAGTGGTTGAGAATGGGTCACCTCTGACAGCTAGTGAGAAAACAGGACCTCCCTCATACAGGCAAGGAAGTGAGTTCTGCTAACACCCTGAGGGAGCCTTGGAAGCAGATCTTTCCTGAGTTGAACTTCCAGATGAAAACACACGGGCCGACATCTTGACTTCAATCAAGAGAGACCTTAGGCCGAGAACCCAACGAAAACGTACCTGACTCCTGCCCTTCAAACTGTGAGATAACAATTTTGTGTTGATTTAACTTGTTTAGTTTTTGTTAACTTGTTATGCTCAATAGAAAATCAATACCATGGGGCGCCTGGGTGGCTCATTCTGTTAAGCGTCTGACTTCAGCTGAGGTTATGATCTCACAGTTTGTGGGTTTGAGCCCCGCATCTGGCTTAGCGCTTAGCATGGAGATGCTGGGGATTCTCTGTCTCCCTCTCTCTCTGCCATTCCCCCCTTCATGCTTGCTCTCTTTCTCAAAAAAAAAAAAAAAAAAAAAAAAAAAAAAAACTTAAAAAAAAAAAAGAAAACCAATATCATGACTATTTTAATATATTTTTCAGTATTTCCATAGGACAGAGATAGAGAAACATATTGCCTGGAGTTTGAAGGTGTGCCCATTTAAATTTTTAACAATTATTTTCAAGTTGTTTCCAAAAAGTTCACACCAATTTCACATTCCCCCAGTGGAGAATAAAAGTATCTATTTTCCTATGTTCTCACTGATTATTATGTTTGGTTTTTTTTTTTATGTTTTGTCAACCTGATGGGTAAAAATGGTACCCATTTCTGTTAGAAGGGGCGTCTTTTGGATATCTATCAATCTGTCCATCTATCTATCTATATTTGGCTACTCATATCTCTTGCTTTCTACTCTATTAAGTTTGTGTGTTTCTTCTGTGAAAAACAGAAAGTATGACAAGGTCCTGGTATGTGCTAAGTGCTTGATAAATGTTAAGTGATCACGAGTGATTTATAGGAATTAAACATATAACTATTCTATTAATCCTGTATTACAACTGTTGCATGTTTTTTTTTAATGTTTATGTATTTATTTTGAGAGAGAGACAGAGTATGGGTGGGGGAGGGGCAGAGAAAGGGGGAGAGAGAATCCCAAGCCGACTATGTGCTGTCAGAGAAGAGCCCAATGTGGGGCTTGATCCCATGATCCATGAGATCATGACTTGAACCAAAATTAAGAGTTGGGCACTCAACTGACTGAGCTGCCCAGGCACTCCTCTATTGCGTATGTTTTATTTCAATCTGATTTTTATGAAAAAATGTTCCAGGTTTTAAATGTTGGCAACCAATTAACCAATTCATAGGTAGAGCCAATAATGTGGGTCAAACAAAACCCCTAATGTGCAGCCTCTGTTCTCTCCCAACCCTCCTTCCGTTTTGTTATCCTTACACATTTCTTACTTGCTGATACTTATCCCTGTTAAATGAGTGGGGAGCCTTGGGTGTTTTCCTATGACTGGAAAGAGTTTATACGTAAGAATTATCTTTCTTTAAAGGACTGGAAAAAGTCACTTATAAACCAATCTGAATTTGATGCTCTTTTTTGAGGGCAGAGGGGAAAAGATATATTTTTGGCTATTGTTATCAATTAAAAAATTAATGTTTATTCATTTTTGAGAGAGAAAGAGAAAGAGACAGAGCATGAGTAGGGGTGGGGCAGAGAGAGAGGGAGACACAGAATCCGAAGCAGGTTCCATGCTCCAAGCTATCAGTACAGAGCCTGATGCCGAGCTTGAACTCACGAACCATGAGATCATGACCTGAGCCAAAGCTGGATGCTCAACTGACTAAACCACCCAGGTGCCCCTATTGTAACAATTTCTTATCTGGCCATTACCCTGGCCTGGTTTTCTACCTTTTTTGGAGTCAATTTTGACATTTATAATTTCCTAAAAATTATCCTTTTCATCTAGATTTGCATATGTATTGGTATAAACATTTAAATGAGTTTTTTAACACATTTTGAACTTTTATTGAACCAATAGTTATGACTCTTGTCATTCTTAACATAATTTTTCATAAAATCCTATTTTATGTATTTGTGAAAAAGTTATTATATATGTGATACAAAATTTAGTACACACAGAGGATATGTACTAAAAAAAAATACATGTACAGGAACACCCTTGTGCCCAGCTGTCAAGTTCCCTTCCCAGAAACAACTGTAATTTGTTTCTTGTGCAACCTCTACCACAATTGATTTTAGAACATTTTCATCATCCCCAAAAGAAGCCCTTGCATTCTTTTGCTATCACTCCCCATTTTCCCCCAGCCCCCTCCAGCTCTAGGCAACCACCAATCTCCTTTCTGTTTTCTGATTTGCCCATTCTGCACATTTCATATAAAAGGTATTGTAATTATGTGGTCTTTTGTGGCTGGACTCTTTTACCTTAGCTTAATGTTTTCAAGGTTCATTCATCCATGTTCTAGCACATTTCAGTACTTCATTTTTTTTTTTTAATTGCCAAATAACATTCCACTGTGTTTACCCATTTGTCAATTGATGGATATTTGGTTCTTTCCACTTTTTGGCTATTATGAATCATGCTGCTGTGAACATTCTTGTACAGCTTTTTGTATGAATATGTTTTCATTTCCCTGGGAGCAGAATGGCTGGGTCATGTAGGAGCTCCATGCCTCACATTTTGAGGATCACAAAACTGTTTTCCACAGTGGCTGCACCATTGTAAATTCCTACCCCCCCCCCCATGTGCAAGGGGGCCCATTTCTTTACCTCTTCCCCAACACTTGTAATTTCCCATTTAAAAAAAAAAATATGGCAGTCCTACTGGGAATGAAGTGGGATGTTATTGTGACTTTGATTTACATTTCCCTAATGAATATGATGTTTAGCATTGACCATTTGTCTATCTTCTTTGGAGAAATGTATGTTCAGATACTGGGCCCATTTTTCCATTGTGCTATTTTTCTTTTCATTGTGGCATTCGTTGTTTTCTTAGGAACTATTTCTCTCCAATTTCTTACCAGTTAAGTTTCACCGTGACGCTATCCCAAATTAGGTAGAACAGCACTGTCCAATCGAAATACAATGCTATATAATGCATATGTGATTTAAAATTTTCTCTTAGCCACATTAAAAACATCAAGAAGAAACAAATGAAATTTATTTTAATAGTAGGTTTTATTTAACAATATATATTATTTAACCCCAAATATCCAGAATAGTACCATTTCTTATGTGTACTCTATACAAAAATTATTTACATTCTTTTTTTATTTGTATGAAGACTTTTAAGGGTATATTCTACATTTACATCACATCTCAATTTAGAATAGTAATAAGCTGGGGGCTCCTGGGTGGCTCAGTCAGTTAAACATCCAACTCTTGATTTTGGCTCAGGTCATGATTTTGAGGTTCATGAGTTCGAGCCCTGCATCGGTCTCTGCTCTGACAGGTGGAGCCTGCTTGGGATTCTCCCTCCCTCTCTCTCTGTGCCTCCCCTACGTGTGCTCTCCCTCTCTCTCTCAATAAGTAAATAAACAAACAAACACACACACAAACATTAAAAAATAGAATAGTAATAAGCGAAGTGCTCAATAGCTTCAGGTAGCTATTGTCCACCATGTTGGACAGTATGTGCTCAGATTGTACCATAAGGTTTGCAACAGTAAAAACCATTGTTTTGCTTGCTGCTGTTTCTTGTATTCCGCAGTCGCATCTCTGCTGGTCATATTTGGGGATGGGAAGTTGATGGAAATGCAAATCTAGTGGTCTCTTTTTACTCTGAGCAACATAAAGCCAGTTTAGAGATGGTGCCTGGGACTTGAGAGAGCACATAAGATAATAAAGAACGATTGGAGACAGGAAGGGAGAAACCTTGCACTGGCATAGGTGAATGATTGCTGTAATGAGGAAGGCGGTGATGGAAGAGGAAAGAAGGGGATATATTCCAAAGACACTGAGGAAATAACACAGAAGGGGCTTACTTGGTCAATAGAGAGAACTAGGGAGAGGGAAGAGCTGAGAATGACTGAGGACACTAGTTAGGGTGAACAGGGGCTGTGCCACCTAGGAGAATTTCAGAAGAAGACAGGGTTTGGGGAAGATGGTGACCAGTTGGATCCATTGAATCCAGGATGCCAGTGTGACATCAAATGGAGCAGCAGGCTGGACATGGGGCGGAGGGACAGAACCACCCAGGAGGGTTTGGGACTTCTTCACAGAGACATGATAGGGGCTGCTAGGGAGGGGATGGCCAGTGCTTTGGGAAAATGCAGGGATGCGAGAAAGAAGAAACAGGACAACAATCTGAAAAGGAGCAGCCAAGGAAGAAGCAGGAAAATCAGGGTAGTCTAGAGTTTGAAGAAGAAAGTGAGGAGTCTGTGTGAAATGCCACCATAGGAAGTAGATAGCAGCAATAATAACAATACTAATGGCATTGGTCACACATTGTTGCTCCTCTGTTGTACCCGTGAAATCTGGAGAATGAGAAAACTCTTGTTTCATGTGTAAGAATGTGATGATTACTAGTACATTTTAGTAACTTGGAAAGACAGTGTGCGTTTTGGGTCTTTAAAATTTTTTTTTTAATATTTATTTTTGAGAGAGAGAGCTTGAGCAGGGGAGGGGCAGAGGGAGAAAGGGACAAAGAATTGGATGCAGGCTCTGGGCTGTCAGCAGAGAGCCTGACGCGGGGTTCGAACTCACAAACCATGAGATCATGACCTGAGCTGAGGTCGGATGCTTAACCGACTGAGCCACCTGTGTGCCCCCATTTTGGGTCTTAGAAGATAGAATTAATTCCACAGGCTGAGTCCTTGCTCTCTGGGGGAATCCAGGACTTGAACACCACTTACCAATCCAAAAGGCCGTGAGTGATGATAGTAAGTCTGGATTACGTCAGTCCTGCTGGACGGCCTCCAGGGGCATGTGAGAGCCATGGCAGTCCGGGCTGGCCTGCGTCTCCAGCCTCATTTCCCTCCATGCTGCCTGGGGCTCTGCGCCTGGCCACACAGGGGGCCACCTCTCCAAGGCCCTTTGGCGTGTGCTGTTTCTTTCAAGGCTTCTCTCCTCTCTCGCCTGACCAAGAAGCCGGGATGCTTATATCATTTTCTGGCTTAAAACCTTTTAATGATTTCCCATGACACATACAATAAAATGCAAACTCAGAACCATAATCTAGAAAGCCATGTGTCATCTGGTCCTTGCTTATCTCTCCCACCTCAGTTCTTTCACGCCGTGTCTCACCCACTAAATTCTAGTCACACTGGTCTTGCTCCCTTACTCCAATAGCATACCAGGCCATTTCCTCTGCTTGAAAAACCCTCCCCCCACATCTTATCATTATGGTCTCAGCTTAAACATTGCTTCCTCAGGCTTCCCTGGTCACGTGGTCACTCTGTCACAGTCCTCTGCCCATTAGTGGTTCCTCCTCCTGGAATGTGAGTTTCTAGTGAGAGGACTTTGCACGTTGGTCCACTGCTCTAAGCCACTGGTCAGAGCAGTGGGAGCCCATGATAAGTGCTCAATATCAGTTGAATGGAGGGAAACACTACAGTCACCTCCTCCAGGCAGACTTCCCTGACTCCTGCTCTACCCAGCCTGGTTTAGGTTCCACTCTGATGTGCTCACATGGAGTCTTATCTTCTCTTGGGTCCAGTACCTTCTATGTTGGGTTGTAACTGCCTTCCTGCCTGACCACCTTACCTCTCTTTTAAAAAAAAAATTTTTTTTAACGTTTATTTATTTTTGAGACAGAGAGAAACAGAGCATGAACGGGGGAGGTCCAGAGAGAGGGAGACACAGAATCTGAAACAGGCTCCAGGCTCTGAGCAGTCAGCACAGAGCCCGACGCGGGGCTCAAACTCACGGATTGTGAGATCATGACCTGAGCTGAAGTCGGACACTTAACTGACTGAGCCACCCAGGCGCCCCTGACCACCTTACCTCTCATCGCGGCATTCCCAGTTTGAGGAAGAGCTCCTTGCCCAGAACAGACCTGCAACCAATGTTTGTTGGATGTTGAGTGAAGGAGGCAGAGGGGAGTGAGAGTGACTCTGAGAGGAGTCCCTTCTCCCTGTGACTCTGGGGAAAACATGCAGTTCTCACTGAAGCAGGAGGCCTCGCCTGCCCCCTGCCCCCCTGGGGAATGTCATTTCCAAGTGTATCCATTCCAGACAAATACCAGTGAATCTTCCTGGGAGAACCAGGTAGCTGGAGTGTCCCTGGTGGTATAGGCCAGGAGATACAGATTGCCCTGGAGGCTTGTCCTGTAGGGGAGAGGCTAATAACATCCAGACACTGGCCTACTTGATGTTTATCCATCTGCTTTTTGGTGAAACTGTGTGGTGCAAAATGTAACAATACAGTTGCTTAACCATCACTGACTGCAACCTACTGGAAACAAAAGCAGTTTTCACTCAACCTGATTTTGGTGAAGTAATCATGAAAACTTGAAAAAACTTCGATTCAGGGGCACCTGGGTGGCTCAGTCGGTTGAGTGTTCGACTTTGGCTCAGGTCATGATCTTACAGTTTGTGGTTTCGAGCTCGCTGCTGCTGTCAGCCTGTCAGTGCAGAGTCCACTTCAGATCCTCTGTTCCCTGCCCCGGCCCCCCCTCCCCATCCTCCCCCACTTGTGCTCTCCCCTGCCCCAAATACATAAAAATAAAAAATAAAAAAATTCAAGTGTTAAACATTGTTTAAGAATAAATATCACTAAGATTTAGTTTTCTAGATTGCTGTTCTTAAAAATAATAATAATAATTTAAAAAGCACCCTGGGTGGCTCAGTAGGTTAAGCGTCGACTCTTGATTTTGGTTCAGGTTGTGAGCTCATAGTTTGTGATTTTGAGTCCCACGTCTGGCTCTGTGCTGACAGCTAGGAGCCTGCTTGGGTTCTTTCTCCCTCTCTCTCTGCCCCGCCCCCTCTTGCTCTCTCGCTGTCTCTGTCTCTCAAAATAAATAAAAATAAACTTAAAAAAATTTAAAAATTTGAAGAAGTACCCTTAGTCATTAACCCCATTGTGTTTTTATAAGTGTGTTAAGATCGAGATGGTAAAATTCATTAAATAACGTGGGGTGGGAGATAGTTGGTTTTTATCACGAAGGGGGAATCATTAAGCAGGGCCTATGGAAACAGGAAATTAAGAAAAGTAAGTCTGATTAAATAAATATCCTTTTGCTTTCCTCATTGCCCCGTCCTCACAGGCTCCTTTCCGAACTTCTCTCTCCCTTGTCCTGCCTCACCCCTCCTCCACCAATGCTTACCTCCAAGGCCTCACAAAAAATTGGATTCCAAGTTACACTTCCTTGTTCAAAATTAGTGCCACAGGCATTGCCTTGGGAAGCTGGGATTCAGGTTGCGGATCTCACTGTGACAAAAGCAAGGGGAAAAAACCAAATCTGTGGTGCACTGGGGACTTGAGAGACAACAATAATGAAATAAGATAGGGTTATTATTGATCTAGTATTGTGTACGCGCAAACAACTGCCCGGAGACAAACACCCTCGAGCTGAGAAGGCCCTCCGCCATGGCACTTGGCAGAAGTGCCCGGAAGGGACAGGGTGTCCCAGAACTTGAGGAGACCAGCTTCGGATCCCCTGAAGACCCGTCCTTGGTTGACCCCTCAGTGTGTTTCCGAAAGTGTAGGCAGCAGAAGTACCTTTATTAAGATTATTATTTTTACATTGCAAAGCACTTCCAACATCCTTCCCTCCCCTCCTTTGTGTTTACTTCCTTGTTTTTGAGAAACTGGTATTAGTGGTTTTTGGACAGATGGGTTGAGACAAAGCTTCTCAGAGGACTTAATTCCCACCCTTGGCAGAGCCTGCTTTTTCCTGGACAGGTGTCTTCAACTTTATCTTTGCTTCTGACTGTTGTTGTCCTAGGTCTTGGCCCAGATGGATGTCCTCCCTGCCTTTTGCCAGTAAATTAGCCAGGCTCCTCAGATGGGTCACCTGGTTGACCTCTTGGGATACCTGTGGAAGATTCTTCCAGAGCACAGCCTGCATCATGCCACTCAAGATCCTAATTTAATCTACATTTCATAACTGCTCTTGTGCCAAAAAGGAGATCCAGTGTTTCCAAATGTTTTCATGCAGCTTCCGATACAGCTAAGGTCTCCATTTCTTTTCTTCCTGAGATACAAGCTGTGCCATTTAAAAAAAAAATTTTTTTTTTTAACGTTTATTTATTTTTGAGACAGAGAGAGACAGAGCATGAACAGGGGAGGGGCAGAGAGAGAGGGAGACACAGAATCTGAAAGCTGTGCCATTTTTGTAAGGCTCTCCATGAAGGTGGCCTGGGACTTCCTATTTCTGTTTCTTGAATGTAGCTTTCCCCCATCTTTCCTCTTCATGTGGCTCAGCTGTTACCAGGATATCTTGGACAGATTTCACCACTCTGAGCATTGCTAGCTACTTCTCCCAGTAGCCTTCAATTTGCCGTTCCCGAGTGGGTCACCGGTGGAATGCTTGGGTTGGCTTCAGAGCCTCTCCTGTTCTGACCACAACCGTGCCGAGAGTCTGTAAGTTAGGCAGGGAAGATGGGGCCGGCTGTTTCCCTGAACCTGAAATCCTCTGTGGGTTCCCTCAAAAGTGCTGTAGGGGTGATGAAGACAGTGGGTTTCCGTTAGGGAGCATGGATCTTGGCCAGGGATAGAAGAAGTGAACCCAAGGAAAGGGTTGAAGGAAGAAGGCTATTTAAGCAGGTACAAGTGACTTATGTTCTCATTTAGACGCCCCTTTCCTTCATGGACTCACTATAGTAAATAAAATCAGGGAGAGAAGAGGAAAAAGGAACAAGAAGGAAAAATTTACTGTGATCTTCCCCATCCAGTGTGTTCATCTCGTGCATCCCTCCAAACCCGCCTCCGGGCCCCACCTCCCCATTTCTGTAACTGTATCACCTTCCCTATGCTGTGTGTCAGCTGGGACTCTGACGCCTTCGCTGCCCCAGAGCCCACCAGAGCAGCTCCCGGAGATTGTATCTCACCACCTGTCTTCTTTCCTCATTTCCCTGCTTTACCACTCGACGGCCCCCTTCCCCAGCTTCCAGGGGCTGGCTCGCTGGTCTGCCCCATCCTGGACTCTTTAAATCTGGCAGAACAGCCCATATACCGTACCCCTGGTCACACGTTTGGGCTCCATCTCTCCGTTTGGTTCTGAACCCTTGGCACCTTCCTCCGGCTTTGTCTACATGCCTCCCTAGACGCGGTGCTTGCTCCTGTTCACTACCTTTATTTCAAGTTCTGGTCGCCAGCATGGTGTCTGGTCTGACCAGAGCCCTTTTTTCCTGGCACAGCATTTTGTAGAGATAGGCAGTTCCTTTGCTTTTATGTCACTTCTCCAAGTGAGAGGAGCCAGATCGAAAGAACAGGTGCGGAATGGGGCACTGCAGGGGCCAACCCCCCTCTCACATTTCTGCTAAAATCCTACAGGGAGACTACCGGAGACCGAGGATCCGAGCCCTATTTGTTACACAAAACATGCTGGGTGGTAAGCAGTGAATAGGACATGTGTACACGTTTGGAAAAAACGCTATATACCAAACTGATAAAAGGACTTATTCTATGCTTTTTTTCTATAGTATTTTATAACAACAATGTACTAATAGAATGTGTTTTGTATACATCATTTTTTTTTTAATGGAAAAACACAACCCAGCCTACAAGTGCTGAATGGGGCAACCTTTATTAGCATCTTGGACAGCCCTAAGCTGGTTCTTGGTGACTATCAACACCATCATGGGGTTTACACTGAGGACCATACACTGGGCTGTCAGTGAGGGGTTAGCTGAAAACTGTCTGGTGTGCTTCCTTAGGCTGCGTGAGACTGAGGATAAGAAGACCTCTGGGAAAGATTTTAATATATCACGTGAGCTTGGCCTCCCGGGGAACATGAGGGGATAAAACAGATGTTGACTCCATTAACTTGTCGGTGAAGCAAACCAAACATCACCACAATGGGAATTGGATTAATGTTAGTGTTTTATTTTTATTGTTTAGGTTAATTTGGTGCGAACTTACTTTGTTCATGTGGACTTTACATATCAGATACTGGATACACATCGCAATAGCAGGACCCCGTAAATACAGTCTTCTGGATTTTCACCACAGCATGATGGATTCTCAGCTTCATAAACTGTATAACTCGTGTGTATAAACTTCCCTAATTACTAATACCTGGCTGTGTTTTAATTCTGCTTCCATATGTTCTTGACTTCTCTGCAGATATAACAGTAAGTTTCATGTCTCATTGCTCAATTAGTTGCTGTTATTAGCTTAATAAGTGAAAGGCTTTCTGGTGTCATTGACCTGATTTTTAGGATTGCAAAAGGCTGTATACATCATTTGTATTTATTGCCAAATAAACCTTTGTAAGTGTATGCTTTCCTTGGGCCCATAATTCTCTTTTCAAACCTCATTGTTCTTCCCCAGACATAGTGGAACCACATCACAATGTTGGAAGTGGAGATAGAAATAACACTCTCCTTAAGAATCAATCTTGTTGTTATGGGGCCAGTATGGTTACTGTGTTTATAGAAAACACTTTTGAACCTGTGGAATGTTCAGGTGCTTGTGCTAGTGAGCTGTGTTACAATGGCATTCTCCGGGTCTTCAAATGCTACCTTTACTGACAGAGCTACCTCAACTCCATCAGGAAACCCATCAGACAGCCAGAGAGATTGAACCCTGTTGATGCAAAATGACTTCCTCAGTTGGTGATACATGTGGGCATTTTCCATTCTTGCTAAAAGGAAAAAAAAAAGACTCTTTCCTTATATGGTTGAGAAAACCTAGCAAAATGTTTCATTAACATCCAGAACTGAGTCATGTCCTCAAGTCATTTATAGAAGACCTATACTTTGGCATGAAGCACAATACACAGTGACAAGCTAGCCAGAGAGAAAAATCATATGTTGCCTGAGTTGGTCTTTACAACTTTTCTAACTTCAGTTTTCTGGATCTTCGGTCTCTCAACACTGGTATTGACTATCCCTGGGTGCCCAGAGCTCCTCAAGAGATGATTTTCTCCTTGTAGAGCATCTATGCTTAAAATTCCTCATGATACTGCCCCTTGCCCTCCCCACTGCCATCTCCTGTACAGGGTCTATTCCTTAAGAATCCCACTCTGAGCTTATTGTCCTGTGGAAAACCAGTCTTTCAAGATAAGGGTTGTAGGTCAATAACGACTTTCCCTCAGAGCTATTTTAATTTTACTAGGAGATTCCTGGTAAAAGTACCAGTGCCTTCATCTGAGTAAATAAATCTCTGGTGTTGGGAATTTGAGGTATGTGGCATGACAAGTTGGGTAGATATTTTTGCCTGAGAGAGAGAGGGGTACCACTCCTCCCCGAACCGAGGAACTGAAGAGGTTTTAGAAACCATCTAGTTAAGTCACTGTGTGTCCATTTCCTCCTCTATGAAAATAAACATCAATGATGACTTTATAATGTTTCCTGCTCTACTATTTTCTGATTCTATGAAATAAGTGATTTCCTGGCACCAGCGAGATAGAGGTCACCTACTTAATTTTCCTGGACACATACGACTCACCAATTCTTAAAACTTGCATTGAATTATTTGTACATCCATGTTCACAGCAATATTGTTCATAATAGCCAAGAAGTATCCACCGACAGATAAATGCATAAACGAAATGTGGTCCATACACAACAGAATAGGATTCAGCCTTAGAAAGGAAGGAAATTCTAACACCTGCTACAACAATGGATGACCCTTGAGGACGTTACGCTGAGTGAAATAAGCCAGTCACAAAGGACAAATACTGGTTCCATTTAAATGAGGTCCCTAGAGTAGTCAAATCAGGAGAAACAGATAGTAGAATGGTGGTTTCCAGGGGCTGGGGTGGGAGCAACGGGGAGTTATCTAATGGGTACAGGGTTTCAGTTTGGAAAGATGAAAAATGCTGGAGGTTGATGGTGGTGATGGTTGCACAATAATAGGTACTTAATGGCACTGAGCTGTACACTTAAAAATGATTAACATGATAAATTTAATGTTATGTGTATTGTGCCACAATAAAAATTTGCATTGAACTCCGAATACCCAATGCTTGGTAACTGATCAATACTTGAACACAAGCGCATGGTACCTAATTTGTTGTCATTTTATTTTACCCTATTGGTTTGTAGCTGCTAACGGTAGTTGAATCATGATACCACAGCTCTTCAGTTCGTTTGTAAACAACAGCTTCCCTAGCCATGGTTGATTTAAGAAAGACATGGGTATAAACAGTCATGACTCTAGCACATCTTTGTTCTGCAGATCATTGAACAGTAAGGTGTAGCACATTTTGCCAAGTATTATCACTCATCTAAATGTAACAAATGTGACAAAATACAGGATATTCACAGGTAATGTGACACTATCCTCAATTTCTATTTCTTGTGATTATGAAAAAAATTAAAAAAAAATTTAAATGTGTTTTATTTATTTTTGAGACAGAGAGAGAGAGAGAGAGAGAGAGACAGAGTGTAAGCAGGGAAGGGAGAGAGAGAGAGAGAGAGAGAGAGAGAGAGAGAGAGAGAGAGAGAATCGGAAGCAGGCTCCAAGCTCTGAGCTGTCAGCACAGAGCCTGACATGGGGCTTGAACCCATGGAGCATGAGATCATGACCTGAGCCGAAGTTGGACACTTAGCCAACTGAGCCACCTAGGAGCTTTGGAAAACATTTTTTTATATCTTACAAGTTATATCTTGTAACTGCAAAGCACTAGCTTAGATTTGGAATTTCTTTTCAACTCCTTACCCTCCTCCTCCTCCTTCTCTTCCTGCTTCTTCTTTTCTCTCTGGTTAAAACTTTGTATGAAACATAAAGCAACTTATTAAAGGAAATAATTTGGCTTATTTCTACCTCAATAAGCGCTCTCCACGCATCTGAGTTTTGAGTCTTGAGATCTCTTCTTCTCCAGCCTTGGAGGATTCATCAATTTATACTGAGGCTGAATGTTGAACATGGTGTTAAGTCATAGAAAGCTAAAGCTGAAAGGGACACCATCTAATCAAAACCAGCATTTGAATTTGATTTTCCCTTAATCCTCCCACTCCCAAGTATCAGAGTAAAACACATACTTATTATGGGTTTTGTTTCTTTAAAAATTTTAATTTTGGTAAAATATACATAAATGTCCTCCAGGTTCATCCATGTTGGAGCACGTGTTAGAATGTCCTTCCTTTTTAAGGGTGAATCATAGTCCATTGTATGTATGTACCACATTTTATTTCTCTACTCACCTGTCTGGATAGTTGAGTTGTTTCTCATTGTAGATAATTTTGGAAACTACAGACCTATATAAAGAAAAGAAAAAAATAAAATTCTGTCATAATTCCGTTGCCAACAAACAATCATTGTTAACATTTTGGCACATTTCCTCATAGTGGTGAGCACTGACATTTTTGTTTAACTCTTCCCATTTGTAAGGGATGATATCTTCATGCCTGTATGTTTGAATTTCTGATGATGTTTCTTAGAAATGGAGTCACTGGGTCAGTGGGCTTAAACATTTTTAAAGAGCTTGAAGGATAATGCCAAAACTCTTTTCAGAAATAACTGTAATTTTAGCATGAGGAAACTGAGTAGCAGAAAGCCTTCCTTTGTGTTTTTGTGGCTCTTTTTACAGCTGGTAAAAAACAAATTTACACATTCAACTAGGTCATTTCACATGTGACTGCTATTGGTACCACACAAATAAAATATTGGATACCTGATTTGATTTCTTTCCCCCGTGATCTATGAGAGATTTGGTACCACGAACATTTCTCTTCATTCAGGGATACAATTATTGCTTCTACGTGCGGGTCTGGTTGGGATCTGGGATCTGGGGCTAGAAAGGATTCAGGGGTTTGTACTGATTTACATGAGGTGATGACAGCCAGAGGGAGGATGTGAGATCTGGGACACCACGTGGGCTGGGTCTAACCTCGCTGTTTCCCTGAGAGTGTAACTGAGATGGAATGTCTCCCACTTGAATGATGGCTATGAGGTCTAGTGCTACGTGGGGAAAAGGCTGGGCACTCGGCCCCACCCTCCAGAGCTCTCCATGTGATGTTACAATCAAGCCCTGCCTGGTCCTGATGAATCTTTGTCAACAATGGGCAATACTAGTCTGCCCAGACTAGCCAGTTTCTTTACAGAGGCAATGTGGTTTTGTCGCTGGAGGACCTCATGGGACATTGGAAGTCTAGCCCGCTGTTCACTGACTCGGTGACCTTGGGGAACTTGCTGGCTTCTCTGGGCTTTGGTTTCCCTATCGGTTTCCTCAGTGAGAATTCAAATGGCTGCACTAAAGGGATTTGGAAACCAGAAAAGGTCTGAATAAATATCCAGTGTTATTGTTAGTCCAGAGGTAATCACGTAGGGCTGCAAAGATGGTGGCGTTTGTCAACTTTGAAAGCAACCGGCTCCCTCAGATTTTATTATCACCGTGACAGTATACTTTAAAAAATATAGCATTTAAAAAAAATTTTTTTTTCCAACGTTTATTTATTTCTTTTGGGACAGAGAGAGACAGAGCATGAACGGGGGAGGGGCAGAGAGAGAGGGAGACACAGAATCGGAAACAGGCTCCAGGCTCTGAGCCATCAGCCCAGAGCCTGACGCGGGGCTCGAACTCACAGACCGCGAGATCGTGACCTGGCTGAAGTCGGACGCTTAACCGACTGCGCCACCCAGGCGCCCCAAAATATAGCATTTTTAAAAATGTTTATTTTAGTTTTGAGAGCGAGCACGAGAGAGATACACAGCATGAGCGGGGGAGGGGCAGAGAGAGAGAGACACACACACGGAGAAATGGAGACACAGAATCTGAAACAAGCTCCAGGCTCTGAGCAGTCAGCTCAGAGGTGGACGTGGGGCTCGAACTCACAAACTGTGAGATCATGACCTGAGCCAAAGTCAGTGCTTAACTGACTGAGCCACCCAGGCACCCTGTAAAAATATGGCATTTTTTAAAAAGTGTATTTATTTATTTTGAGAGAGAGAGAGAGAGACAGTGAGAGAGCGAGTGCGTGTGAGTGGGAAGGGGCAGAGAAGGAGGGAGACAGAGGATCTGAAGTGGGCTCAGCGCTGACAGCAGAGAGCCTGACTCAGGCTGTGAGACCATGACCTGAGCTGAAGTCGAACGCTTAACCAACTGAGCCACCCAGGCGCCCCCAAATATAGCATTTCTCACTCATACTATTGCTTGATGCATTTCGTCTAGTATCATTTTTCATGCACATGGTTCTGGTACATATGCTATGTCGTTTAATCCCAACAGCATCACCGTGAAGCAGGCGCTGCCACCTGTAATACAGAGGAACACGCTGTCCCATGAGGTTTTAGTGATTTGTTCCGGGTCACACAGAAGAGGAGAGGGGGTCTGAAATGCTGGACTCTGGCATTCAAGACCAGTGTATCTGTACCAGCCCGTCTCCCCCACCCCAGAACTGGAAGGTCCTTGGGTGGGAAGATTCCTTGGGTATTTCCTGCTTCACCTTGTGTGAACTTGGGCAAGTGACTGCACATTGAGGACCAGGCAGTCTGGAGCGCAAGGGACACAAAGGTTCTTTCCAGATCTCGATTCTGAGGTTCTCTGACGTAACCTCTTCAGCTGTGTTTACCCTCTAGCTCTTGCTCTTGCCATTACTTTACGTGGCCCTGCACCACCCCCTTACCGGAAGTAACGTGAGGGCAAGAACTGAGTCTGGGATGCCTCCTGCTGCGGCCCCCACCCCTCCCAGTGAAAGCTATTCCCTCCTGTAGGGCCCCACATAATATGCTTCTTGTCTGTCCTTAATTTTGAAGGCAAAATGCTTATTATTTATTAGTCATCCCAAGACAGTCTATTTAGGGCTGTTAATTGCCTATTTGGCAAACACACTTTAGTGATATGTACATATTGTGGTGTTTGACCCTGTAAACAAGACATTATTACTATCCTCCCCAGCTCACACTGGCATATAAAAAAGTGACATTAATACCTTACCTGTTCCCCTCACTGTGGTTAAGCTACCCGGCAATCTGTGTTAGCCGTTTTCAGACTGTTCTCATGAGGAGGAAGAAAAAGGGCTTCTTGCCCTTGGTTGAGTAGAAAATGGCAGGCTGTTGGGAAAAAGGTAAATGGTTAAGGTTTTAGCGCTTTTTCCGTTTTCAGATGTGTGGAACCCCTGTGGGGATCCTTGCCGGGCATAGGCGTGGGAGTAACCAAACTTCGGTGCATTGCCAGCCTGTAATGCTGCCTAACCTTGGTCTCAGCAGGAGACGTCCAGACAGCCTTGTGTGGACTGTGGCCGTGGAAAACCAGCTGCTGACACGATCAACAGTGCTGTGCTCTGTGGGGATGGGTGATGTGAGTCCAGGAAATTATAGGCTGCCTTGTTACCAGCCCTTCTAGAAAGATTATGGGGTGACTTACTGATCTTTAGGTGGGTCAGGGGTTTTGAGGGAAGGTTACATCTAAAGCATGTAGTTAGAGTTAAAAAGACAGACTGGAATCTCAGAGAGAGAGAGAGAGAGAGCGCGAGCATGGAGAAAACTCCAGACAAAAAGAGACCTGGACTCCCGTCCTGGTTCTGCCACAGCCAGTTGGTGGGGTGGGGTGGGGGGGCTCTGGGGGCGTCTGTCCAGCTGCTGTGTGTGCAGCCCCCTCCGATGCACAGAGCAGGGAACCCCAGCTCAGCAAAAAGCGGCTTACTCAAATTTCTCCCACTGACTGGAGTCAGGACCACGTGTTCTGCTGTCCAGGCCAGGACACCTTCTGTTACTCAAAATCACTGGATTTCAGTGATCCTCTTTCAAATTTTCTCGACTTCCCTGGTGCTTCAGATTTTTTACTTTTTCTATTTTTTAATTTTTTTTAATGTTTATTTTTTTAAGAGGGAGAGAGACAGAATGTGAGTGGGGGAGATGCAGACAGAGGGAGACAGAGAATCGGAAGCAGGTTCCAGGCTCTGAGCTGTCAGCACAGAGCCCGATGTGGGGCTGGAACTCATGGATTGCGAGATCGTGACCTGAGCCAAAGACAGTCTTAACTGACTGAGCCAGCCAGGCGCCCCTAGATTTTCTACTTTTGATGCATTTTGTATTTAACAAAAGGGATAACTAAGGGAGTTTGGGAGGTTTTAGTGTGAATATTCGCATAGGCCGAATTGTGTCCCCAGAAATTTGTAAGCTGAAATCTTAACTCCCAGCACCTCAGAATGTGACCTTATTTGGAAACAGGGTCATGGCAGATGTGATTAGTCCAGATGTGGTAGGGTTGGAGCAGAGGGGCCCCTAATTCAGCATTACTGATGTCCTTAGAGAAGAGAAAACAAGCACAGACACAGGCATACAGACACATAGACACATGGACACACAGATAGGGAGGACATCATGTGACAATGAAGGCAGAGGTCAGGGTGATATTTCTACACATGGAAGATTGACAGCAAAATACCAGAAGCTTGGAGGGAGGCCGGTGACAGATTCTCCCTTCCAGTCCTCAGAAGGAAATAACCCTGCTGATGCTTCAGTTTTGGACCTCTGGCCTCCAGAACTGTGAGGAAATAAATTTCTGTTGTTGAAGCCCCCGAGTCTGTGGCATTTTGTTATGGCAGCTGTCGCTGACTGATACACATCATCCCCTTAAGGCTCTTCTCACGTGAGCCCCTCACTGGTGTCTACCATCGACCTTTGCCACTTTTGCTCTCACACAAAATACTTAACCTTCTCTCAAGTATTTTTTTAGTTTGAAAAGAACATGGTAACGGGAAAAAGTTAAGGAAAAAGTAAGCACCCCATTTAATCATAAGACTTTTAGGTAGGGTTTTTTAAAAAAAAATATTTATTTATTTATTTTGAGAAAGAAAGATAGGAAAGAGGCAGAAAGAGAGGGAGAGAGAGAATCCCAAGCAGGCTCTGTGCTGTCAGTGCAGAGCCTGATTCAGGGCTTAGTCTCATGAACTGTGAGATCATGACCTGAGGTGAAATCAAGAGTCAGATGCTTAACTAACTGAGCCACTCACGCACCTCAAAAAAAAAAAAAAATCTAAAAAAAATGTTTATTTCTTTTTGAGAGAGAGAGAGACAGAGCAGGGGAGAGGCAGAGAGCAGGGGACAGAAGATCTGAAGCAGGTTTCATGCTGACAGTGGAGACTGATGTGGGTCTTGAACTAATGAACTGTGAGATCATGACCTGAGCCGAAGTCAAATGCTTAACTGACTGAGCCATCCAGGTGCCCCTTGAAAAGACACTTTCTAAAGCAATTTATATGACAGTTTTTCTCAGGGACTTTTTTGGCTTTCTTTTTAGGATACTAACCTAGGGTCATTTATCCCTCAGTCCAGTCCCAGAGTTTATATTGTTTGTGAGATTTGTGCCAAACTCTACCTAACAGAGAATGCACTCTCTTTCTTTGGCTTAAATATTGCCCCCACTTCCTAACCATGTCAGAAGGGTTACCTGAGCACTGGAGTCCTTTGTTCTGTGGAGCAGTTGCTAAAAAGTCCCACCTCTCCTTGTGGGTCCTTTTGAAGTCTGCTCTCCTGCTTATGTCTTTGGCCAGAGCTGACTGCTCAGAAACTGTGTCACAGAGAGTGAAGCTGCCACCCTCTGCAGCCAAGTCCTCACAAGCATGTGACCATCACACACGTAAGGGTTACCCTTAGCTTTGTAGAGCCTGAAACTTAAGTTTATCTACTCCCCCAGAACTGTTCTGGTTGCTTCTGAGAATGAAACCCTTTGAGGAACAGTATGTAAGCCTGCATGGTGCCTATGCCCCTATTGTCACTGCTGCTAGTGACAGTGGAGCCAGAACAAAGGCAGCTGATACCCTGGAGAAAGCCTCATGACCCCTCCTGCCCCACAGAGTCACTGAGTCCTCATCCTCTGCACAGACCACCCTGTGTCTGTTACCAGTGTTCCTCAGGACGAGCTCACACACATTTGATCAGGTTAAGCTTTCCTTTAGATTAATTATATAGTTGAGCTCTATGTTGTTTTTCTGTGTCAAAATCAGCCCAGTATTGACAAATTCACATATAGTTCAGTGTAATAGGTTTTTCAACTTAAAAAAATTTTTTTTTTTAATGTTTATTAATTTTGAGAGACAGAGAGAGAGAAGGAGCAGGGAAGGAGCAGAGAGAGAGTGGGACAGAGGATCCGAAGCTGGCTCTGTGCTGATAGCAGAGATCCCAATGTGGGGCTTGAACTCATGAAACATATCGTGAGATCATGACCTGAGCCGAAGTCGAATGTTCAGCCAACTGAGCCACCCAGGCACCCCAGTTTTTCAACTTTTAAATATGACTATAAACAAACAAGGAGTTACAAAAATAGAGGTCTGGTGTATCTATCACTCAGCTTCCCCCAGTGGTGGCATGTAACATAATATGGTTCTTATCAAAACCAGGAAACAGATGTAGACACCATACAATCGACTAGTTTACAGGCCATACTTGAATTTTACCAACCTAGTAGCTTTTGGGGACTATTCCCAGTTATTTCCATGGTAACACATTTAACACTCTCTTAGGATCTGTTTATTTTATAGATGATAGGGCTTCCATTTTGTTCTTAAGCTTTTGCAAATATCACATTCTCAAGCAAAAAATTCAAACAAGATTAATTGTGTACAGTTGTGTAGGGTGTGAAAGCTTCCTTTGTCACATAGAAGCGCTTACTCTTAGAAATTTGACGTGAATCTCTCTTTACCTTTTTTTCCACATACATATGCACATTCACATGTGGTGTATGTGTGTATATGGATGTGTATTTATATATATACTCCAAATTTACGTACAACCATAATATGTAATTTGTTTTAAAATCACATTTTATAAGGGCACCTGGGTATCTCAGCTGGTTAAGCATCTGATTTCAGCTCAGGTCATGATCTCACTGTTTTGGGGATCGAGCCCCATGTTGGGCTCTGTGCTGACAGCTCAGAACCTGGAGCCTACTTTGTTTGGATTCTGTGTCTCCCTCTTTCTCTCTGCACTTCCCAGCTTGTATACTCTCTCTCTCTCTCAAAAATAAATAAACTTGAAAAAAATCACATTTTATAAACCATTTTTTCTCATTAATATGTTATAGACATCATTCTGTGGCCATGACACATTTTCATTATCATTTCACTGAGTGAAAGACCATTTCTCTGCCCTGTTTGGTGATTCACCCCACCCTTAGTTATCTCCTTCAATCCAGGCTCCCTGCTGTAGATGACACTGTCTTCCCTCAACACCCTGCCTCTTTGGCATCCCATTTTTCCAAAGCAATTCCCTCGTTTTTCACCAAGGGCTGAATTTCCAATGGGACTCCAGGACCCTCCTCAGCCGGCTGGCTCCTCTGTACTCACCCGGCTTACCCTTCCCATCAGCGAGCTCTGTGGACAGATCAATCTTTGGCCCTTCTCCACCTGCCACACTTACCATTTGTCATTTCTCATTTGCCAGACCCATGTTCCTCCCAGTATTGTTAACTTAGGGCACATTTATGTAATCCTCATGAACTTCTGTTTCCTCATCTATAAAGGGAGAAGGCTGAATTGCCTCCAAGCCTTTGTGGCCTAGGGCAAGGAAGGGCCCCTTTCCCTGTAAAGGGCTGGGTAGTAAATATTTTAGACTTTGGGGGCCATCTGGTTTTGTCACAGCCAGTTAACTCTGCTGTTGCAGCACAACAGTGGCCATAGGCAACATGTAAACAATAGGTACGGTTATTTTTCAGTAATGCTTTATTATGGACACTGAAATTTGAATTTCACACTGTTTTTACATGTCACAAAATTTTTTATTGTTATTTTTTAGCCATTTAAAAATATGAAAACCAGGGGGCGCTTGGGTGGCTCAGTGGGTTAAGCGTCCTACTTTGGCTCAGTTTATGATCTCACAGTTTGTGAGTTTGAGCCCCCATCTTGCTCTGCTCTGACAGCAGGGAGCCTGCTTGGGATTCTCTCCCTCTCTCTCTCTCTCTGCCTCTCCCCTGCTCACAGTCATTCTCTTTCTTTCAAAATAAATAAATAAATAAACTTAAAACATATAAATAAACTTAAAAAAACATATATAAAAATACCATTCTTGATCCACAGGTAGTACAAAAATAAAGATGGCAGGCTGGATTTGGCCCACAGGCTGGTCTAGTGGAAAGAGACTGAACTTTGGGGTCAGGCATTTAAGAACTGCAACTTGTGAACTGGACAGGTTATACAACCCTCTTAAACTTCAGACTGTGCAGAGTTGTTGTGAGAATTAGAGATAACTTATGTAAAGTTTCCGACATGCAGAGGGCACTCAATATGTGTTAGTCCATTTGTCTTTCCCTTAAGGATCTTTCCAAGACAGGAATTCACTGACCCAGAGCACAA
Organism: Puma concolor; assembly: GCF_028749965.1. Classification (NCBI taxonomy): domain Eukaryota; kingdom Metazoa; phylum Chordata; class Mammalia; order Carnivora; family Felidae; genus Puma; species Puma concolor. The sequence continues at coordinate 21,903,527 of NC_141671.1, forward strand.
AGTCCATTTCCGTCACGAAGCCTTTCAGGCTGGCTTCAGCATGTTCTCTGCCTTAATTGCACGTGTACACGTGTGTGCATAGAGCCTTTGTGTTTACATATGGGTTCCCTTCCTCTCCATGACAATGGGGTGAAAATTACCTCTCACCATTTCTACCTACGAGAGGTCTTGAATTTTAGATTGTACACGAAATGCCTCAATTAGCAATTCCTTAATCTCTCAGAATTTTATAGTACTTTATGGTATATGTGTGTTTTAAATCAGGAAATCTTAATAAAATAAAAAAGATCAATGTATTTTATATGTTCTGTAAAAGAGACATTTAAGTCACTCAAAAAATCCTACGATTTCCAAGTCCCCTGCCACAAAAGTCTGGGGTGTTATTACCCCCAGATGCCGGATGAGGCATCTGTCCAGACTTCAGGACTCACTCACTTCCCTGTCTAGGCAGGTCCCATGCTTGGGCATTTCAACCTGTTGGAGAATTCAAAGGGATTTATGGGGATTATTTCATTGGACACCCAGGACAAGTTTTATTATTTATAAGAAGACACAGGCTCAGAGAGGTTGAGGTGATGGCCAAGGTCACACAGTGTGGGAGGACTAGGACGCAGGCCCCTGGACTCTGGGTCTGGTGGTCTGCTGCATAACTGACTTCCAATGCTGCTTCCAAATCTTGTATTTGGTCCACTCTGCTCCTTCACCAGGGAGTTGTTGAAGCTGCAGTCTACAGCTTTTTGATGTACTGTGAGAGATCCTAACAACTTTAAGCAATGCAGTTGGTCAATTGGCATTCAATAAATACCTGTCCGCTGGTTCAGACATTCAGGAGCTGGCATTAATTGTTGCCTTTCAGTCAGCCCACTTTATTACAGAGGCTACACAGAGATGGTTGTGTCTGTCAGGAGTTATTCAGTTTGGGAATACTTTTTTTATTTTAAGCTTTTATTTAAATTCCAGTTAGTTGACACACAGTGTAATATTAGTTTCAGGTGTGCAGTATTTTTTTTTAAGTTTATTTATTTAATTTTGAGAGAGAAAAGCTACTAGTGGGAGAGGGGCAGAGAGAGGGAGGGAAAGAGAGAGAATCCCAAGCAGGCTCCATACGGTCAGTGTGGATCCCGATGCAGTGCTTGAACCCACAAACTGTGAGATCATGACCTGAGCTGAAGTTGGATGCGTTACCGACTGAGCCACCCATGTGCCCCGTGTTAACATTTCCAAAGACCATTGCTCGTCACAAGTGCACACCTATATCCAATTTGGGGTTGGTTTTAAGAGCAGGAGCCTCTGGCATTATTATTATTTTTTAAATTATTATTTTTTTAGTTTTTATTTATTTCTGAGACAGAGAGAGATAGAGCATGAGTTGGGGAGGGGCAGAGAGAGAGGAAGACACAGAATCAGAAGTAGGCTCCAGGCTCCAAGCTGTCAGCACAGAACCCAACGCGGGGCTTGAACTCACAAACCGTGAGATCATGATCGGAGCTGAAGTCAGCCGCTCAACCGACTGAGCCACCCAGGCTCCCCAAGGCATTATTAACCCATTATTAGCCCATTATTATCTCAGGCCTAGATCTCATTGCCGGCTCTAGTCAGACGTCTGGTTATCTAACCTCTACAGGTTTTGCCTCCTCATCTGTAAAGTGGAGAAATGAGTATCTACCTTATAATGATGATGTCAGAATGAGAGTTGCCTGGCTTATAAACAGTGTTGAAAAATAGTGACCGTAAGCAATTAACAAAGAAGCTAGGTTGCATCGTGGTGAAAGGGCTCCAGACCTCAGTGGCTCACTGCCTTGTCTCCACGTATTTATGCCATGTCCATTGTGGAGAGGTTATAGCTTTGCCCCACTCAGGGGCACTTTGCCTTGACACTCAGGCTGACTGAGAAGCTTCTATCTGGAACACCAAGGCAGAGGAAAAAGCTTGGCAAAGCCCAAACTGGCTCTTAGAGCTGGACCTGACATATATTACTTGTCACCTTCCGTTGGCCAAATCAGGTCGCATGGCCAAGCCTGCCATGATTAGGAAGAGAAACTCTTACTCTCCCCTAGGCAGAGGCAGTGCATATTTTTGAACACTTACAGTTTACCGCAATACATATGCAAAATAACCTTAGGAGGTGCTAGAAAGTGTGGTACAGAAAAGACATGTAAATGATGAATAAACATTAACATGGAGTCCGCTTTCAGGCTTAATTGCTTCCAGCGTAAACGATTCTTTCAGAATTTTCTGAGAAAGGCTTGTCCTTGTCACTCTCCTGTCGGGTTTATATAAAACCAGAGATTACTGTACATACACTCGCAACAGCTGTCGAATACACAGAGTTCTATGAAAGCCAAGCTTCTGCTTATCTTCTTGGAGGCTTTCAGAGGCAAACACTGATCAAAGCAAATAGCTCCTTTTTGTCAGCCACTCTAGGCTTTTAAGATGAATTTGGAGAAATTAATGGCAATGCACAGAGACTCATTAATTTAAACACACACACACACAACACACTATTGTCAACCCTTTGGATCCTGTATCAGTCAGGGTCCTTTAATTATAAACAACAGAAACCATTCAGGGGGTGGGGAAATCTAGTAATGGCAATTAGGTAGCTCAGAAAATGTCCAATAGAGTTTTGCACTTAGTAACAATGGCTGAATTGCATTGATTACGTTGCTGGACTGTTCCAGTAGAAAGCCGACTGCTGCCAACATCGGGTATGAGACACTGTTACTAGAAAACGCTGCTAGGTTGCCCATGAAAGCTAGATGCCTCCTTTCTCTGTACTCTGCCCCCTTGCCACTATGAATACTGGGTGACTTCCTCCTTTTTTTTAATTTTAATTTTTTATTTTTTATTAATCTTTTATTAAAATTTTTTTAATGTTTATTTATTTTTGAGAGAGAGAGAGAGAGAAAGAGCAAGCAGGGGAAGGGCAGAGAGAGAGAGGGAGACAGAATCCCAAGCAGGTTCCATATTGTCAGCGCAGACCCTGAAGAGGGGCTCGAACCCACGAACCATGAGATCATGATGTGAACCGAAACCAAGAGTCAGACGCTTAACTGACTGAGTCACCCAGGGTCCCAATTTAATTTTAATTTTTTTTTTTTAATTTTTTTTTCAACGTTTATTTATTTTTGGGACAGAGAGAGACAGAGCATGAACGGGGGAGGGGCAGAGAGAGAGGGAGACACAGAATCGGAAACAGGCTCCAGGCTCCGAGCCATCAGCCCAGAGCCCGACGCGGGGCTCGAACTCACGGACCGCGAGATCGTGACCTGGCTGAAGTCGGACGCTTAACCGACTGCGCCACCCAGGCGCCCCTAATTTTAATTTTTTAAAAACAATTTTTTCCAAATCAAAATCTCATGCACACACCATCTTCACCAAGGGATCAAATTTTGCATCCCAATAGTGAAAAAGTTTGTTATAGCATGTGATGCATGACATACTCCACATCACCTACGAAATATTCTTGTATCAGGATGCACATAGTGTCAGATTGTCTTTATTTCTGTGATGATAGGAGCTATCAGTAATTATCGCCTAGATCCATCAATTCACTGGGGCTTGCAAAATGGTGATTTTCTAATAAACTATTTCTTTAAAAATTTTTAGTTGAAATAATTTAGTATAGATATGTTCTTTTCTTTATCTATTTTTGGGTTACCCCATTGTTCAGGTCATACTAGAAAGGCAGGATAAATGTTTGATTTTTTTCCATTTATTTCTTTTTAAGATTATTCTATCATCCTCTAAAGGTGACCAATTAGTTATAAAATATGTATATTATCATGACTTCTCGAATCAAAACATATTTGATTAAAACACACGTGATGTTTCAATCCATTGCAGATATCATTTTTGAAGCTCAAATTGTTCTGTCTTTTGCTAGTGGAAGCCTCTTCAGTTTGGTTCCCGTGTCCTTTTGACATGACCCTTGTAGCTTGTGCTCTTTAATACCTCACTGTCTGGCATGGCAGGCTCATTTTGTACATTTTGTGCCTTAGACCAGAATCAGTAATTTTCCAAGAGGTCTTTGTTTCTTTTAGTGAAAAATGGCATTTCAAGACCATGTTGTGGCCACTAATACTGTTTATTGCTATTGGGTCAGCCGTTGTTGCCAAGTCTCTTCAGTGGAAGGATCTAGGATATATATTCATATTTATGTAATATTGTATGTGTTTTTAAGACAAAATAAATGAGAGGGGTGCCTGGCTGGCTTAGTCAGTAGAGCACCTGACTCTTGATCTCAGGGTGAGTTCAAGCCCCATGTTGGGTGTGGAGCTCACTTAAAAAAAAGACAAAATGGGGGCGCCTGGGTGGCGCAGTCGGTTAAGCGTCCGACTTCAGCCAGGTCACGATCTCACGGTCTGTGAGTTCGAGCCCCGCATCGGGCTCTGGGCTGATGGCTCGGAGCCTGGAGCCTGTTTCCGATTCTGTGTCTCCCTCTCTCTCTGCCCCTCCCCTGTTCATGCTCTGTCTCTCTCTGTCCCAAAAATAAATAAACGTTGAAAAAAAAAATTAAAAAAAAAAGACAAAATGAAAGAGAAGATAAAGCACCACATGAGTTTATAACTGGTACTCCCAATTCAAATTTATGATTAGGCTTTTTCTTTTCTTTTTTAAAAAAATGTTTAATTATTTTTGAGAGAGAGAGCATGAGCAGGGGAGGGGCAGAGAGAGAGAGGAAGAGAGAGAATGCCAAGTAGGCTCCATACTGTGACTGCAGAGCCCAATGTGGGGCTAGGTCTCATGACTATGAAATCATGACCTGAGCCAAAATCAAGAATCCATCAGTCAACTGACTGAGCCACCCAGGTGTCTCTCTCCCCATTTAAATAGTTGTGCTATATACTATCTACCTGACCTGAGCATATAATTACCAAATACTATACTCTCTCCCCATTAAACCTCACTTAATCTTAGTTCTACAAATGTCAGTATATTGAATGTTCTTCACCAATCCTTATGTCAATGTCTCTGGTCATTTTGGTTGTCTGAAGCTTGTTCTCTAGCAGATTCTTCAGAAAGGGCTATGGATATGGCAACAACATTCCCTCATTTCTTGAATGCTAATAGTTTGTGATGTTTATACTTTACTTTTACTTTATACTTTAAAGTCAATTTTTTAGGATATAAAACCCTTGGGTCACATTTTCTTTCCTTGAGAATTTTAATACATCATTTTATTTTCTTCTGGCATAAGCTCTTGCTGTCAAAGATGAAAATTTAATTTTCTTATTATAAACATCGCCACCTGTTCATCTTCAGTAATTTTTTCTAGAATATATTTTGGTGTTGGTCATTCTGGGTTGGTATTTTTGGATACTTGGTGTGCTCTTTCAATATGTAGTTTCAATTTTTTTTTCTTTTTCTTGGATAGTTTTTGAAATAAACTTTTTAGCTTCTATTCTGCTCCCTTGCTTTGGTTTTATTTTTCAGCAGCTCCAATTATCCTGTGTTGGATCTTCTTTGCCTATTGTCAATATTTGTTAATTTCTTTCATATTCTCTTTATTTTTCTTCATTTTTTTTAATTTAAAACTTTCCCGTTAAAACATTTTCTTTTTCTCTTAAGACATTGTCTATTTCTTTTTTTTTTTATTTATATATGAAATTTATTGTCAAATTGGTTTCCATACAACACCCAGTGCTCATCCCAAAAGGTGCCCTCCTCAATACCCATCACCCACCCTCTCCTCCCTCCCACCCCCCATCAACCCTTAGTTTGTTCTCAGTTCTCAACAGTCTCTTATGCTTTGGCTCTCTCCCACTCTAACCTCTTTTTTTTTTTTTTTCCTTCCTCTCCCCCATGGGTTCCTGTTAAGTTTCTCAGGATCCACATAAGAGTGAAACCATATGGTATCTGTCTTTCTCTGTATGGCTTATTTCACTTAGCATCACACTCTCCAGTTCCATCCACGTTGCTACAAAAGGCCATATTTCATTTTTTCTCATTGCCACGTAGTATTCCATAGTGTATATAAACCACAATTTCTTTATCCATTCATCAGTTGATGGACATTGAGGCTCTTTCCATAATTTGGCTATTGTTGAGAGTGCTGCTATGAACATTGGGGTACAAGTGCCCCTATGCATCAGTACTCCTGTGTCCCTTGGATAAATTCCTAGCAGTGCTATTGCTGGGTCATAGGGTAGGTCTATTTTTAATTTTCTGAGGAACCTCCACACTGTTTTCCAGAGCGGCTGCACCAATTTGCATTCCCACCAACAGTGCGAGAGGGTTCCCGTTTCTCCACATCCTCTCCAGCATCTATAGTCTCCTGATTTGTTCATTTTGGCCACTCTGACTGGCGTGAGGTGATACCTGAGTGTGGTTTTGATTTGTATTTCCCTGATAAGGAGCGACGCTGAACATCTTTTCATGTGCCTGTTGGCCATCCGGATGTCTTCTTTAGAGAAGTGTCTATTCATGTTTTCTGCCCATTTCTTCACTGGGTTATTTGCTTTTCGGGTGTGGAGTTTGGTGAGCTCTTTATAGATTTTGGATACTAGCCCTTTGTCCGATATGTCATTTGCAAATATCTTTTCCCATTCCGTTGGTTGCCTTTTAGTTTTGTTGGTTGTTTCCTTTGCTGTGCAGAAGCTTTTTATCTTCATAAGGTCCCAGTAATTCACTTTTGCTTTTAATTCCCTTGCCTTTGGGGATGTGTCGAGTAAGAGATTGCTATGGCTGAGGTCAGAGAGGTCTTTTCCTGCTTTCTCCTCTAAGGTTTTGATGGTTTCCTGTCTCACATTCAGGTCCTTTATCCATTTTGAGTTTATTTTTGTGAATGGTGTGAGAAAGTGGTCTAGTTTCAACCTTCTGCATGTTGCTGTCCAGTTCTCCCAGCACCATTTGTTAAAGAGACTGTCTTTTTTCCATTGGATGTTCTTTCCTGCTTTGTCAAAGATGAGTTGGCCATACGTTTGTGGGTCTAGTTCTGGGGTTTCTATTCTATTCCATTGGTCTATGTGTCTGTTTTTGTGCCAATACTATGCTGTCTTGATGATGACGGCTTTGTAGTAGAGGCTAAAGTCTGGGATTGTGATGCCTCCTGCTTTGGTCTTCTTCTTCAAAATTACTTTGGCTATTCGGGGCCTTTTGTGGTTCCATATGAATTTTAGGATTGCTTGTTCTAGTTTCGAGAAGAATGCTGGTGCAATTTTGATTGGGATTGCATTGAATGTGTAGATAGCTTTGGGTAGTATTGACATTTTGACAATATTTATTCTTCCAATCCATGAGCAGGGAATGTCTTTCCATTTCTTTAAATCTTCTTCAATTACCTTCATGACATTGTCTATTTCATTTATTCATTCTAATTTTCTCTTCATTTCCAATTTTTGAAATGACGTTTTCTTTGATATAGAATATTTCCAGACTTCTGTCATTTCATTTCTGAGTTTTTCTTATTTTTGATTTCTGTCATTATTCTATGTTTTGTATCCTTAAAAAATTTATTTTAGGGATGCCTGGGTGGCTTAGTTGGTTGAGTGTCCGACTTTAGCTCGGGTCATGATTTCACAGTTCATGGCTTCAAGCCCCACATCAGGCTCTGTGATGACAGCTTGAGCTTGGAGCCTGCTTCAGATTCTGTGTCTCCCTCTATCTTTGTCCCTTCCCTGCTTGCACTCTCTCTCTCAGAGATAAATAAACATTTAAAACTTTTTTATTTTAGCTTTTTTTTTTTTTTTTTTTTTTTCAAATACAGGTTTTACACATATCCTTCTGGTAGGTTTTCATGATTTATAGAGATTTTTTTCAGCTTCTTTATCTTTTTTTTCTTATAATAACTTCATGTGGGATTTTTGTTTAGATATTTTTGTGTGGTTTATTTAAAAAATCAGTTTTCCTGAACTTTTAGAAGGAGGCACGTTTGATGGTGCTGCTTCTAATTTTTATCATGTATTGTTTTCATGTAATGTTCCTGACTCTGTTCTTCTCCCTCACTTTTAACTGGATTGTCTCTTTCCTTTGTTATCCAACTCAATTTTGATTCCATTTCCAGAAACTTCTCAGTGTGGAAGCCTGTCCTGAAAGGGAGCCCTGCCTTAGTGGTTTCAGGAATTCATAGGAGCTTGACTTCTCCAGATCCGTTAGTCCTTACTGAAAGCCTCTTGTTCTTGTCCACTATTGGATTGGGCAAAGCCCTTCTGGTTTCAGCTGCCGTTCTCAGGTTGTCCCACTGAGTTCTCCTTTACATAACTATTGGCCATTTGGGGATTATACTCTCAAGTCCAGCAGACACCCTTTTGCTTCAATTTGCTTCCTCCTGCATAGGTGCTGAGACCATGTAAACCAAGTGACAGTTGATGATCTTGTATTTTGGGGTTTGAAGAGAAATGTTGTCATCCAATTTTGTTGCAAATGTCCATGGCAATTTGGTTTTGCTATTTCATTTGAGAATTTTAGAATTCAGAGGGATTAAACAACTAATGCCCCTACCTGCATCTTCCCAGAAGTCCCTCTATACTATTCCTTTTTGAAACTTTTCCTAACACAACTGAAAAACAAATGTCATGATGGTATACGTGATTGGTTGAGGTTAAGTCACATGCTTTTGGCCTAGTTGCTGAGGATGCTGGGAAAGTAGTTTCTGACTTCCACCCTGGGGATGTGGAACTCATAAAATTGCAAATGCCCTAACGTAGGAAGGATATTGAAAATGCATGGATTACGTCCATTATGGATCTATATGCTGAAGCTTGGCTTTGACCCAGTTAAGGCAGGTTGCTGCCTTTGCAATGTCACTTCAAGGGCTTCAAAGTTTCCAACAGCTTGAAATATTTATCATAATGACTTTCCAGAAATGAGGAGCATTATAGCTACTTTTAGGATAAAGATATTATCCATTAAAGACTCCAAATTTCATTTTAATATTTGGGAGTTTTCTTTCCTTTTTATTTTTTAATTTTTAAATGGTCATTTATTTTTCAGAGAGAGTGACAGAGACAGAGCACAAGCAGGGAAGGGGCAGAGAGAGAGGGAGACACAGAATCTGAAGCAGGCTCCAGGCTTTGAGCTATCAGCACAGAGCCCCACGTGGGGCATGAACCCATGAATCGTGAGACCATGGAACTGAGCCAACGTTGGATGCTCAACTGACTAAGCCACCAGGTGCTTTTTGGGAGTTTTGGGAGTTTTCATTCAGCGTATCTGATCAGAGAGCTAGGCAATTGGTGGTTTTATCACACAAACCAGTCATTGGAATGACTATTTTTTGGATATATTTATTCATCATAAATTGTCTCTGTATGTACACAGATCTTTTGACTCTAGAACTCAACAGAAGCATCCTATATTTACTGTTGTGTTACTTTGGATATTTCTATAGAGTGAGGAGAAGCCAGAGTCTGCTTCCTCTCTGAGAGTCTTATGTTTTATACTAGTGAGCATCACTTTTTTTGGTGATAATACTACACAGTTCAATTGATTTTGACCCTTTCCTGGCATATCCCAACTTGTTCACTTTCCCTACTGGCCTGCCACAGAGATCCTAGCATGCTTTGAAGGGAACTCTTACAGCTTATAAGTCAAGGCATTCAGGAAAACAAAACAAAACAAAACAAAACAAAACAAAACTTAAAAATTTTTACACATCTGCCCATTAAAGAACACAGTTCCTTAACAAAATATTAGCAAATTGAATTCAAAAATACAATCATGGTCATACCATGATCAAGTGGGATTTATTCAGGGATGCAGTGGTGGTTCAATATCTGCAAATCAGTCAATGTGATATATCACATAAACAAAATGAAGGTTAAACATTATATGATCATCTCAATAGATCGAGGGAAAGCATTTGGCAAAATTCAACATCAGTTTATGATAAAAACTCTCAATAAGCAGGTGTACAGGGAATGTACCTCAACATAATAAAGACCATGTATGACAAATCCATAGCTAACATCATACTCAGTGGTGAAAAGCTGAAAGCTTTCCTTCAAAGATCAGGAACAAGACAAAGATACACATTCTTTGTACTTTTATTCAACATAGTATTGGAAGTCCTAGCCTGAGCAATTAGTCAAGAAAAAGAAATAAAAGACATACAAATTAGAAAGGAAGGAATAAAACTACCACTATTTGTAGATGTCATAATATTATATACAAAAAATATACAAAAAAATACAGTAAAAAAACTGTTGGAATTAATAAATTCAGTAAAGCAAAGTTACAGGATACAAAATCAATACACCAAAATCTGTTGCATTTCTATACAGTAATAATGAAATATCAGAAAGAGAAATTAATAAATTTGTTGGAATTAATAAATTCAGTAAAGCAAAGTTACAGGATACAAAATCAATACACCAAAATCTGTTGCATTTCTATACAGTAATAATGAAATATCAGAAAGAGAAATTAAGAAAATAATTCCATTTACAATTGTATCAAAAGAAATAACATACTTAGGAAAAATTAATCAAGGAAGTAATAGTTTTGTATATTGAAAACTATTAAGATATTAGTGAAAGAAATTGAAGACGACACAAATAAATGCAAATATATTTTATGGTCACAGATTGGAAGAATTAATATTGTTAAAATGTCCATACTACTCAAAGTAATTTACAGATTCAATGCAATCCTTATAAAAATTCCAGTGGCTTTCTTCACAGAAATAGAACAAACAATCCTAAAATATGTATGGAACCATAAAAGATTCTGAATAGCCAAAGCACTCTTGACACAGAAGAACAAAATTGGAGGCATCATGCTCCCTGATTTCAAACTATATTACAAAACTATAGTATTAAAATAGTGTGGTATTGGTATAAAAACAGACACATAGATTAATGGAACAGAATAGAGAGCCCAGAACTAAACTCATACATATATAACCAATTAATTTACAACAGAGGACCCCAAAATATACTGTGGGGAAAGGACAGTTTCTTAAATAGTGTTGGGAAAATCGGACATCCACATGCAAAAGAGTGATACTAACCCTCTATCTTACACCACACACAAAAATGAACCAAAAAATAGGTTAAAGACTTGAAAGCAAGACCTGAATCCATGTAACTCCTAGAAGAAAACAGGCAGTAAGCTCCTTGATAGTTCTTGGCAATGATTTTTGAATCTGGCACCAAAAGCAAAAGCAACGAAAGCAGAAATTAACAAGTGGGACTACATCAAACTTAAAGCCTTCTGCACAGTAAAGAAAACCATCAACAAAATGAAAAGGCAACCTACTGAATGAGAGAAAACATTTGTGAATCACATATATCATAAAAAGCTAATATTCAAAATATATAAAGAACTCATACAACTCAATGGCAAAAGACCAATCTGATTAGCAAGTGAGTAGAAGATCTGAATAAACATTTTTCCAAACGAGAATACGGATGGCCAATGGGTATATGAAAAGATGCTCAGCATCACTAATTATCAGGAAATGCAAATCAAAACCACAATTCATATACTTTATACCGTTAGAATGGTGATTATCAAAAAGACTAGAAATCATAAGTGCTGTTGAGGATGTGGAGTAAAGGGAAGACTTGTGCACTGTTGGTGGGAATGTAAATTGGTGCAGACACTATGAAAAACAGTACGGAGATTTCTCAAAAAGTTAAGAATAGAACTACCATGTGATCCAAAATTCCACTTTTGGGTATTTATCCAAAGAAAAGGAAAATACTAACTCCAAAAGATGCTCCCCCATTGTCATTGCAGCATTATTTATGGTAGCCAAGATATGGAAACAGCCGAAGAGTCCATTGATGGCTGAATGGATAAAAAAATTGTGATATATAAATTAGATATATACATACATATTGTATGTATAATATATTATATAATATTACACATATAATATGCATTAATATTATACATAATATTATAACATTTGATGACATATATACTATATGTATATTGTATATACACATATATACATATGTATACTATATATATATGTATAATGTTATTCAGCCATAAAAAAAAGAACAAAATCTTGCCATTTGCAATAACATGGATGGAACTTGAGGGCATTAGGCTAAGTCAAATAACTCAAATAACTCAGACAGAGAAAGACAAATACCATATAATCTCTCTTATGCGTGGAATCTAGGAAAAAATATGTATATATAAACTAAGCTCATAGATACAGAGATCAGATCAGTGGTGTCAGAGATGGGAGGTTGGGGGGGTGGTGGGAGAAATGGGTGAACTGTTTTTGTTTCGTTTTACTTTTAGTTTAAATGGAATAATAAAAAAGATACATACACCCTTCACCCCTGAAATTCTGGTCCTGAGTATGAGCTCTAAAGGAACTCTTACAGATTACAAAAGAAGAGAACATCATTCTTTATTTTTCCTATGAGTAGGAAATGAATGAGTCAATCATGGTATACCCATATCATAAAATACCAGACAGCAGTTAAAAATGAATAAATGAAAGTTACATACAACAACATGGAGAAAGCAACCTGCAGAAGAATGTACATAGTAGGACAGATGTAAAACCTACAAAGTAATATTGCTTTGGGTACAGTTGTTTTGGGTACATCGCTAATGGGTACAGTTGGATACAGAAATGGGGATATATTCATGCATGGGGAATGAGAAGCACCAATTTTAGAATAAAGGTTACTCAAGGGTAGGAAAGGAAATGGAATTAGGAAAGGAAACAAAGAGGGAGGACTTTGGATTTATTTTTTAAGCCATGGGTACCATTAAAACAGGAATCTGGAAGGCAGAGGCTTAAAAAGAGGCAGAGAGAATCTGGGTTCAGGAAGGGGAGGAAGTATAGGCTAGTTAGCATATCATACATCAGCATCCATTAAGGTGATTGTATAAAAATATAACTTATTGACATGAAGCACTGTTAGGAACATATTAAGTAAAAATTAAAACTATAAAACAGAATTATTTTTTATCCCCTTTTTATAAGACATAATATATATGTGTGTATGGGGTAAAGTGTCTGGAAAAGAATACTCCAAAATGGTAATAGTGCTTACCTCTGGGTAGGAGGATCATAGATGACTTTTATTTACTTCTTTATATTTCTCTGCATATTCTATTGTTTCTAAAACAAATATGAACTTCTTTTTTTATTTAAAAATTTTTTTAATGTTTTATTTATTTTTGAGAGAGAGAGACACAGAGTGTAAGCAGGGGAGGGGGAAGAGAGAGAGGGAGATCCAGAATCTGAAGAAGGCTCCAGGCTCTGAGCTGTAGGCACAGAGCCCGATATGGGGCTCAAACTCACGAGCGTAAGATCATGACCTGAGCCAAAGTCGGACACTTAACTGACTGAGCGACCCAGGTGCCCCAGAACTTTTTAGATAACAAATTATGGAAGATTAAAAAAAATTTCCCTCCTACAGAAAACTCTCCCTTATCCACTGCTGTTCCCTTGCCATTCTTCTGTGGGGGGGGGGGGGGGTCTTAAAGCCTGGAATGTAAGATGATTTTCGGCGGTTTAATGCAGATAAAACATGTCTTATTTTCATAAGTATATATTTATTTTAACGTATATAACATAAATAAAAAGAAATTAGTTTCAATCAATGGTGCTGAAAAAGCTGAACATCCACATACAAAAAAAAAAAAAAAAAAGGAAAAGAAAAGAAGAAGAAAAAACATGAATCTAGACACAGACCTTATATCCTGTTCTAAAATGAACTCCAAATGGATCACAGACCTAATGTGAAACATGAAAACTTTAAAACTCCTGGAAAATAGCAGGAGAAAAATATATTAGCACATCAAACCCAAGGTTAAGTTAATACTCAAACTTGGGGTGCCTGGGTGGCTCAGTAAGTTAAGTGTCCGACTCTTGATTTCCGTTCAGGTCATAATCCCAAGGTCATGGGATAGATCCCCACATTGGGCTCTGCACTCAGGGTGGAGCCTGCTTGAGATTTTCTCTCTCCCTTTTGCCCTTTCCCCCCCAAACAAAAATAAAAATTAAAGTAAAATAAAACTAAAAAAAGGGATTTTTGCAGTGCAGAGGAAGAAGATTATCTTTTCAATAAATGGTGTTGGGCCTGCAGGATATGTATACGGAAAAATGTTGTTTAGATCCCTGCTTCACCATACCAACCCCCCCAAAAACAAAACAAAACAAAAGCCCCCCTAAATGTTGAAGATAAAACAATAAAGCTTCCAGATGATAAACATAAACAACCAAAAACATACTTAGTTCTCTTCCATTCTTTTGTTGTAATGGACTGAGTTGCATGGGGATTAAATAAGCACACAGCAGAAGTTGACAGGTTTGTGATGTATGACATCTGTCAGTAAATGGACTCCTCATTTCTGTCCCAGCCAAGGGTTCCTGGTAGAATATGTTATTTATAGCACGGCATACAAGTGCCTGGCAATACAGTGTGGGCAATGAAGCATGACAAATGGAAGGTGTCTCCTAGGGGAGGGAAGCTTCCTTTAACATTGCCTAGTTTCCTGTTTTTGCTGCTATATTTGCTAAGAGTGTCTGAAGCATATCATTTAATGAGGGCCTCGTCTGAAAACTTTTTTACCCAGACAAGCCAGGACTACCACTGACTACTTTTTTTTTTTTTTTTGAGCTGTGGCGTCATTTTTATAGTTTATTTATTTATTTATTTTGAGAGAGAGAGAGAGAGAGAGAGAGAGAGAGAGAGAGAGAAAGAGTACAAGCAGGGGAGGGCCAGAGAGAGAGGGAGAGAGAGACAATCTCAAGCAAGCTCCACACTGAGAGCGCAGAGACAGATGTGGGGCTAGAATTCACGAACTGGGAGATCATGACAAGAGTTGGATGCTTAACTGACTGAGCCACCCAGGCGCCCCAACCAGACTACTTTCTAAGGAGATGTTGGTTAACTACCCTAGAGAATCTGCTGGGTAGAGGCCACTGATGCATCTGAGGACAAAGGGTGCTGAGCAGTGGCCTGAAAAATCCTACCAGGTATTGAGCACTTACTGAGTCAGTTTCATCTCACACACATGTTTAACATTGAATCCACCCAAGCACACTGTGCAGGAAGTACCATTATTTTTGCTTTACAGAGAATTTTAAAGTTCAGAATGATTAAACTGGCCAAGTTCATGGGTATGTGAACTGTGCAGTTGCACTGGTCCCCAAGCTTAGAAAAGCCCTGTGTTTGGTTTAATGCACTATTACTAACATCTTGAAATTCTTTTTTTTTTTTTTTAACATTTATGTATTTATTTGAGAGAGAGAGAGAGAGAGAGAGAGAGAGAGAACAAGCAGGGGGGCAGCAGAGACAGGGAGACACAGAATCCGGAACAGACTCCAGGCTCTGAGCTGTCAGCACAGAGCCCAACGTGGGGCTCGAACCCATGAACCATGAAATCATGGCCTGAGCCTAAGTCAAACGCTCAACCAATGAGCCACTCAGGCACCCCATCTTGAAATTAATAAATGCTTTTTTTAACGGAAAGCCTTATATTTTCTTTTTGTAGTCGATCCCCCAAATTAGGCAACTTTTCTTGTCCAAATGCATTAATGCTTGGACTCATCAAATGTCCATGTCTGTTTTTATGGAGATTGTGATTGTGACTGCCATCAACTTCCTAGAGCTCAACAGGCTGGTGGGGTAGCTCTACCATGTGATGAGGGGCATTTCCTGGGTCAGGAGGAAGAGTGGCTTGTTGGTGGAAGGGGTGCTGGTTTTATTTACCCCTCTCCTTTCTCTCTGCTTGCTCTTCCCTTTCTCCCCCATTCTGCCAGACTTCACCGTCTTCCCAATGGAGTGCTGGAATTGGAGCCCAAGTCTCCTGATTCCAAAGCCCATGGTCTCCTACTAGCCCTACCTGTGCAGACAGGTGTGCTTCCCAGTTCCAAATGTTTCAGCAGCTCTTTAATAAGCCCAGATCCATACCACTCGCATCAACATTTTGAGCTCTGGTTGGATTGGGTGGCGTTTGGGGGGATGGATCTTCAGCTTCTCTGTCTGGTACATAATTGCCTTCTGAACTCCTAATGGTTATTTCCAGACACCAGCTGGACAGGTGCAGCCAGAATTCTTTCAGGCATCTCAGGCCCTCAGCGCTCTCTCACAGCTTACCATTTTTCCCATGCTTGAGATCTTGTTAAAGAAGTCACCTCTGGGCCAAACACTCTAGCTGACCCAGAGGTCGCAGAGTTGTCTCTAGCTCTTCCCCCTTTCTCATTCTCAATGTCACTAAATCCTATATATTTTTGTTTTTTGCCCAGAAAGAGCCCCATCCCCTTAACTACTGCCTTAGTGTGTTCCTTGGTTATCTCTCCTGGACTTTATGGCCATGCTAACTGGGCTCTCTCTCTCTGTCTCTCTTTTTTTAGTTAGTAACACTCTCTTTTATAATCAAATTTACAAAATCTACACATGGTGTGTTGAAAAGGGGGAATCTATATATTTTTATTTTTTTAATGTTTATTTTTGAAAGAGAGAGAAAGCACAAGTGGTAGAGGGGCAGAGAGAGAGGGGGACAGAGGGTCCCCCTTCTAGGCCACCCTCCACATTTGCACAGAGTTATCTAATGATAAAACCATCCCGATCATTCACTCTCTTGCTTGGGCTCCCTGTTGGCCACCAGATAAAGCCCAAACACCTTTCACTGTCTGGCCCCATTGTGTCTGCACAATTTCATCTTCTTTCATTTCTCTCCTGTACTCCATGCAGCAGCTGCCCTGGGTTCCCTGTTCTCCAATAAAACTACCTTTTGTGTCTCTCTTTACATATGCTGTTTCTGTCTGGAATTATCCAGCTTGCCCTTCCCCATTCTCTTACTGATATATACATTCTGTACATCTTGGGTCATATGTCGTTGGTGCTGGAAAGTCTTCCCAGATGCCCCATCCTCTCCCTTCTGGACCTCTCTCTTCTTATTCACACATTATCACGCTATTTTGGAAGCATTTGGCCATGCGTCTGTCAGTGGTAGGAAGACAGGGATCATATTTATTCATCTTTGTATTCCCAGTGACTGGCACAATGCCAGGCACATAGAAGGGGCTGATGAGATACACTATGTGTGTGTGTATGAACTTTGAGTGATTGTATTATTTTTGAAAATTATTTTGATTTTTGAATTTTAAATAGATAATTGACATGGTATGTGTTCTTTTTGAATTAGAAAAAAATGCTATCAATAAATGTGTTTTAAAAACTATTTTTAAATGGTGTATAATTAATAAACAATAAAAGATGCAGGTCTGAAGTGTTTAGGTTGATACATTGACAATTAGTATACACTTATGTAACCACCACCCCAACCAAGACAAAACATTTCTGTCACCTCAGAAAGTCTCAGATATGTCCTCTTTCCAGTCAAAGAAAGACCCATTGCCCTTAAAAATGACCCAGTTTTTGATGTATATCAACATGGGTTAACTTTGCCTGCTCTAGAATTTCATATAAGTGAAATCATACAGTATGACCTTGTCTGTACCTGCCTTTCCCCCAATATCACAATGTTTTTGAGATTGTTCCACATAGCAATGCTTTGTTCCTTTGGGTGCTCAGAAGTATTCCATTGTAGGCCCACAGTTCATGTATCCATTCTCTAAGTATGAGTTAGTGACCTGGAAAATCTGAGAGGTATTAAGCCATTCTGTGAACTTGGAGGGTGGCACCCCTACAGCAGAAGATTTGGCTCTTAGTAGGGACTCTGAAGGTCTAGCTGTTACTTATGGTAAATGGCACCAGACCAATCCTTTCTTTTTATTGTTTATGTTCTCTCTATTGCCCTTGGTTGACACACCTTTCTGCTCACATTGTGCCTGCTTGTGGTATTTCTGTTGCTGATTTTTAGCTTCTGTGTTGCAGTACCTTACAGATAAATCAACTGTCTTAGAATCATGCTCTAAGGAATGGTCTGACAGGACCATGCCCATTATGAGGGACTGTGATATTGATTTTGGCTCCCCCAAGGTGTTTTTTACCCCTTCCTTCCTTGGCCATGTTCCAGATGTCTAAATTGCTCCTGGATTGCACCCTCTGGCAGTTGGGGTCTCTGGGCTCCAGATTCCCCTCAGCTCTGACCACAGTGGTCCTGTGCCCTCTGTCTGGTTGCACCTCTATTTACTAGCCCCAGCCTGTATGCCTTCCATGAACCCTATGGTTCCTATGACCCTCTTGGTTAGGATTCCTAACACTGACCCCAATCTTCTACCTGAAACTTGTCCATATGTTCCTGAGCCCAACTATGTGTCTCAGACCCTGACCTTACCTATGCCCTCACTGCTCATCATATTAACACACACCGTCTTGGCATAGACACCTTTCAAAGTGAAACCATATAGGTACCAGGTTATGAACATTGGGAACAGCCAAGGGCACCCTGATTCATCACACCTGCCCACTGCCCTTTGCATAAATACCAAATACTTAAACTCTCACTATAGAACTATGAAGCTGGTGATAGTGTCCCTGTTTCAGGACAGATGTAAGAATGCATACAGAAAGATGAAATAACCACAAAGAACCCCCTCCATACACAAAGGTTATGCTTTCCATAGTAGGTTCCCAGTCTCACATCATTTAATAGGGTGATAAATCATCCTGGTTTGCTCAGGACTCTCCCAGTCTTAACACTGAAATTCCTGCATCCTGGTTGTAGGCAAACCAGGATAGCCGGTTTACCTAAAAGTTAACAACTTTGAAAACATAACCTGTTAATCAGAAGAACCTCTTGCATTTAGTTTCCCTGATGATGTTGCAATCCCGAAGAGCATTTATGAACCCAAAGGAGATAAACTTTTAGAGATAGCTTTTTAATAGAGCACATCCATCTCTAGTGCTAGCTAACTGCATGTCTGTTTCTTCAGTGGTCCAGGGTTTGGTGTAGGCCAAAGTGAGGACAAGCACACAGGGCTTACCTCCCTAGAGGAGAGCAGGGATTCATGTGCTCATGTCTGGAATTAAACACATTGTTGGGTCACTAATGCTTCAGGTACTTTGTTCGTGGACTGTATATTATTATACAGTAGTGCACCATGGGAGGGGACTTTTATTCCACCTTCCCATACTCAGGACCTGTCAGCTTGCAGGAACTCTTTATTCTGGAAAATCTCCTAGAAGAAAGCAAAAGCAAGAAGGAATGCTCTCAATGCTTCTTACATGGGAGTATATGCCCTGGATGGTGGAGAATGTGGCATCCTGGGACTCAGGGACAGCAGGGATTTGTAGCACTTTGTTTCATGGTTTTTTTTTGTTTTTTTTTTTTTACCTTGGGTGAAGGACGTTGTTATGTCACTGAGATTTAGGCTGTTAGTAATAAAATAATTTCTTCTCAGCATATATCTGAGATTCAAGGAAAACTTTTAAAAACAAACCTAAACTGCTGTGATAGGGCAAGCTGCAGACCAAATGTGGGACTTATACCCAGGTGGGGCTGAGGCTGGGGAAATGGGCTGTGAAGACATGAAAATTAGAATCCCTTTCTAGACAGAAAGGGGTTTGTTCTCAAAAGAGTGTTGGAAACCAACATCTCAGGGGACAACAAGTTCAGCATGGGCTAGGAGGCTTTGGGGGACCTAAATTAGGCCCAGAAGGAAAAGTAGTATATGAATGAAGGTGAATGGGCAGGCAAGTGAAGTATACCTTGGACAGATATGCACGTGCACACTTTTCTGTTTTCCAAGGCCATGTGCTTTTCACTCTATGAAAAGAGTGTTTTGGACTGTTTCACTCTCTAATGTTTTGGACTTTGCCCCAACAAAGTATCATAGAAAGCACTAAATATATATGTTTTTAATTGAACCACTGAAATTCTTTATATCTGTTAAGGACTCCAGAGTCCCTCAGCCCTAGACTTGAATTCTAGCTCTGCTACTTAGCAGTTTCATGTCCCCGAGAGGGTTGTGGAACCCCCAACACCCAGCTTCCTGTTCTTTACAATGGGGTGACACCTGCCTTGTCTCTGTCCAAGCTTGTGGTGAGGATTAAACATGAGAATGTACATGAAAGTGCTTTGAAAGCAGTAGACTTCTATGCAAATGGGTTAGCAAGCTGTCGCACTGAATTATGTTCCCCAATTCATATGCTGAAGCCCTAGCCCCCAGTGTGACTGTATTTGGACACAGGGCTTTTAAAGAAGTAATTAACGTTAAATGAGGTCGTAAGGGTGGGCCCTAATTCCAAAGGACTGGTGTCCTTGTAAGAAGAGGGAGAGCCACTAGAGATCTCTTTCCCCTTCTGCACAAGTACAGAGAAAAGCCATATAAGCCCAGAGGGAGAAGGCAGCTATCTGCAAGTCAGGAAGAGAAGCCTCATGGGAAACCAACCCGCCTACCTTGGTCTTCCAGAACTGGGAAAAAAAATAAGTGTTGTTTAAAGTCATCCAGTCCGTGGGATTTTGTTATGGCTGCCCTAGCAGATCAGTACAGAAGAAAATCAAAGTTTCAATGATTACAGAATGCTTTTGTATGCATCTTTTTAAAAAATGTTTATTTTTTATTGCAAGGTTGGCAAAATACTATCAAGCAGTACTTTGAAATTTGTTTTAATTAAGTGCTCACATTTTTTTGCATCATGAAATGTTGAGAATAGGTGTGGGTCTTGTCTTCTGCTGCTTTGCATCCTAGAAGCAGGTGGAAATGTCTGACAGTTAAGTAGAACTGGAAAAGTGCAGAATGATTGGTATTCTTTGGAAGAAACTCTTGCACTTTTTATCCTAAGTCACTCCATCCCTGCCCCCATATGTTGTTAGAGCTTCTGGGGACGGTATAATTTTTTTTTTTTTCCCAGCTGTGATAAATGGTGTACAATGCTGGTTTAAGATAAGAGGCTACAATTTTGTGGAAAGAGTTCTGAGAAACGTGGATTCCCTGCTTCTTTCCTGCAACCCTGACTTCTTAGGCCAGTAAGTCACAGACATGATTGCTATACTCCGGTTCCAGTCTGTTCTCAGTGGTTGACATGAATTTATCTGTTTTTCCACCCCTCCTCTTTGCTCCCGGCTAAGCCCTTTCCTTCCCCATCCCCGCACCGACACCTGGACTCTCCCTTGTAATTTTAACACTTGGAGTCCAGAGGGACCATCTCATGTTGCCTTCATCCAGAAGGGCCTTGGAAAGCTAGAAAGCAAGCATCCTCTTTGTCTTAGCAGTGGTATATACTAGCTACTCAAGTGGTTTAGCTTGTATTGACACTTTTGGGGTTAGTAATTCAGTGATGGGAAATGAGGCCTTTTCTGCTCTTTTCTCTTTCTGTTATGAAGTATATTAATCTTGCCCCACCCTCTTTTGAACATCAACCTGTCACCTATCTTTGAGAGTGATGGTTTTCAAGGTCTGGGTGGGAAGGACGAGGGCCAGTATGGCCAAAGGCATTAAGGGTTTGGTGGGTTGGTCTCAATGGAAGGATTATCCTCAGGGTAGACACCACTTTTCCTCTGTGTGCGTGTGTGTGTGTGTGTGTGTGTGCGCATGTTGGTGGTGGGAGTGGTGGTAAAATATATATACATAGAATTTACCACCTTAATCATTTTAAGTGTACATTTTGGGGGCTTCCAGTATGTTCGTATTGTGCAACCATCACCCCCACTGTCTACAGAATGTTTTCATCTTCCCAGACTGAATCTCTGTCTCCATTAAACACTAGATCCCTCCCCCTCTCCCACTAGTCCTTTGCAACCACCCTCCACTTTCTGTCTTTATGAATTTGAAAATTTCATGGTTCTAGGTACTTCATATAAGTGGAAAGAGGACAATTTTTGTCCTTTTGTGTCTAGTTTATTTCTTTGAGCATAATGTCCTTGAAGTACATCCATATTGTAGGCTGTGTCAGAGTTTCTTTCCCTTTTCAGGTTGAATGATGTTCCTTGTATGTATATGTCCCATTTTGTTTATCCATTCATCTGTGGATGGACACTTGGGTTGTGTCTATCTTTTGACTATTGTGAGTAATGTTACTACGAATATTGGTGTGCAAAAAATCTGTGGGAGCGTTTGAGTCTCAGCTTTCAATTCTTTTGGATAGCTGCCGAACAGTGGAATTGCTGAATCATAGGGTAATTTTATGTTTAACCTTTTTAGGTACTACCAAACTTTTCCCCCACAGTAGCTCAGCCATTTTCCATTCTTACCAGTAATGGTAGGCATCTTTGTCACAGGTGTGGGGATTTATTTGGCACCTTCAGATGCTCAGTTAAAGCTATAATTAAATGACAGGTATACATTCTAAGAGTACGATGGCACCTGGGCCATTATGTAACATACAAAGATGTATTTTCTTCATGTTTTCCCATCCAACCAGATAGGAAGTAAAATAGCTTTGGGTTTGAAAGATTTAATATGTAAAAATATTTGGTCAAAGACAACCAAAGTCCTCATGCTCTACTGAAAGTGAACTTCTGGTAAATGAACTCTGTGGACGCACTGTGCCCTTATGCCCAAACATGATATGCCATTTACATGCCCAGTAACAAACTCTATTTCCTCATTCATTCCATAAGAGTTTGTGGAGCTTATTAGGGAAAATTCTTCCTAAATCTCAGTTTTTTTCTCTTTGTGCTTGCAATCAAATAAGCATATCCTTTTTCTTGAACTTAAAACTCTATGAAGCGTGCAGGCATTTGGAGAGTAGCGGGTGGAAGATGCCCAGGAGGTGTTTTCTGGAATGGAACAGATAATTTCTGATAAGGTCCTCCAAACTGTGGTTTATCAGGCTCCACTCCCCCGCCACCCCCCCAACCCCTCCCCAGTTCTGGGCAGGGTGTAGGGAGGGAGAATTTACTTCCAAGTTCTGTTTTAGAGACATTCTGAAGTGTGATGCTCTAGTACTTGCCAGGGACAAGCAGAACACTAGTCTTTATGGTGACCCTCTGTCTGCTTTGCTCCTGGAAGTCTCTCCTGTAGCACTGACTCTGTGACTATGTTTATGGTTCAATTGAGCAGCGGACTCCCAGCCTAGACTAGAAGTCCTTCAAGAGTAGATTGGCTGGAGCTTGGGGGGTCCTGTCAGGCTGAGCCCGGGGGAGGCTCAGTCCCTAAAAGGGACCCTTCTGTACCCTGACAAGATAGCCTAGAAGCCAGTGGGAGAGGATTGAGGCCCATGAAGAACAAACACTAATCCTGAGCTTGCTGGGGAGAAGGAAGAGGGGCGACCCTTCCTGACACCTGCCGCCATACCTGGGAGACTGGCTTGTTCTCCTGTGTGTGTGTGTGTGTGGGTTGGGAGGGGGTACCCTGATGCTCCGGTGCAGCTCTGCTCATTTGTGATCTTGATTCAGGGGAGAATATTATCATCTGATACAGTCTTCCTATCTAACACTTTATCAAGCGCAGCAGTCACAGCCCAACATCAATCTCTTGCTAACACATATATTCATCTTGATGGGGCTCATGGCAGCCTGCGATGGTTACCATATAAACAGAGTTCTGTGATGAAGCTGCATTCCCCAGGGAGCATTCCTCCTTGCCCTTCTAAGTGCTCCCATGTGGGCTACTGGGGGTCAGCAGTGACCCAGAGTCTCCCTACACACAGACTTTTGGCACTGGCCTCTTGATTCCCTTGCAAATGGAACAGGAAATCCATGCATGGTGAAGTGGGGGTGGGGGGGGCAGGGGAGGTCCATGGGCTCTAATTAGCTTCTGTGGTATTGAGTCTGTTTTTCTTTTTCTTACAGCATGTTGACTTCACATTTTGATCTTAATGTGTTTCCTTATTGTGAGCCCCATTCCTCCAGTGGGCTGAACGGTTGCTCCACTCTTGGATAAAGAACCTTCTGACAATGACAGTGTTGTAATGAGGGTGTGCCAGTATGGTCATCTTGAACATCCTTTGGGATGGCATTAAGAAAACACTTGGTTGAGCTGGGTGGGACCAAAGCGGATTTTAAAAAATGTTTTCCTTCTCTTTCCTCTTCTCCACCATCGTGGTGTGTGCTGTGACTGTTTCTCGCCATGTCTTCTCACAAGACTTTCAGGATCAAGTGATTCCTGGCCAAGAAACAAAAGCAGAATCATCCCATTCCCCACTGGATTTGATGAAAACTGGTAATAAAATCAGATACAACTCCAAGAGGTGGCATTGGAGAAGGACAAAGCTGGGTCTGTAAGGGATCGTACATGAGATGGCACACGTTTATGCTGCCTGAAAGTCATGTGTTCCATCACCTCCCTACTACCTGACCAGTAGATCTGTTTCATCAGGAAATTGACTTTTCTCTCTTATGATGCTTCTGCACCAGTAGGTTGGTTCAGTAATAAACATGTGAGACCTTTTGATTGAAAATAAATAAAAATGAAAAATGTTTTCCTTGCTTTTTCACACCTTTGCTTTTCTACCAACTGATTTTCATGAGCTTTCTGGAATCTGGGTGAGTAAATTAACTGCGTGGAGGGGAGATTTGCTTGAGGAAGGTTTTGCCTTTCTTTTTCCACATGTTTTATACCTAAGTTTTCACTGCTTTGTGGTCAAGGAGTCAGGTAATGACCCCTGGGGTTCTGAAGACTCTTTCTTTTTTTACAATCTCTCCAAGAACTTATTCTTCTGACTGATGTTCTTTCCTCTACTTCCTCACTTTTCAGAAGGCAGCCCATGTACCAAGAGTGTATATATATTTTTCTTGTGATTGGTTAAGAGCAATTGTTGGTATTTAAAATACTCCTTTGACCTTGGTGTACTGGCTTGCCATCAAATTTTATTGTGTAAGCTGAAGCAAAACAATCCATGTCTAAAATCTAGCTCTCGGTGATACTTAGCACACTGTGATATTTATATGTCAAATGCCACTTAATGGTAATGTAAATAAGACATTATGTGACTCTTGTGCGGGGGTAGACATTATTCTCAGTGCATTGTACAATACTCTCTGGCCTGGATCAGACTCAGGTACTTTTCTCTTTGCATGTCAGTCCTTGAGACCTTGCTATTTTATCATATTCCTGTGGCATAAAGAGAAGAGGAAGACAAATTCTTTGCTCTTAAGAAGCTTGGAGAAGAGGCTTACAAGTGAATAGTTACATGCATTGCAATAGTCATTACTGTACAGATTTGGACCAGATTTGGGGATGCTTACTGCCTTCTCTCTCTTTCATGGAGGGAAGGAGCATGTTTAAGAAACAGGGTGAATGAGGGTTGAGCTGAATCTTGACCAGGGTTTCTCATCCTTGGAACTGTTGACATTTTGCACCAGATCATTCTTTGTTGTCCTGTGCATGGTGGGATGTGGAGCAGATACCTGGCCTCTGTACTGGGTGACAATGACAGCAACCCTCTTCTCTTCAGGTTCTATCAATAAAAAATACCCCCAGACATAACCAGCTGTCCCCTAAGGGAAAAGAGTGCCCCTGGTTGAGATTCACTGAGATTCTCTGAGTGAAATCAGAGAGGAAAAGGGCTTCCCATGCACAGCCAGGGATGTGGGAGAGAGCCCAGCCCATTCAGGCACCCTCAAGTGCTTGAAAACTGGGTGGAATTCAGTATACCTGGAGGCTAAAAGGTAAATAGGCCTGGTTTTGAGGTCTCCAAGCAGAGAACAAACTAACCACTCAAGTTCAGGGGCAGGCAATGGGGAACAGCACAGTCAACTAGGGTGTTATTGGGTAGCCTACAATGGGTGTCATTAACATTATGCACCATCTGGCAGCTTCCTATTGTAACTAATTAGGCTTGCTAAGTACTCTCTAAACCTCTAGAATCCTTATTTTAAAATGCTACACTCTAAGTTTGGTGCCTTGGGGCAAAACCCAGGTATCTTTGTTTATGGTCATGCTGTAGAGGGAGGACTTCATGTGTACTTGCTTGGAGCCAGTGAGGAATGCTTCAGAAGACCTTTGTCACAGCAAGGCAACCTGCTGTGAAATTTTAGAGGCCACCAAGACTACTGTCTGGAGATCAGGTGGAAGGCAACAGAAACTATGAAGCCTTGAAACAAAGACACAGTGCACCCAGAGTGGAGAGGAGGGCTGGCTTAAGAGCCATTAGAAGGTACAACTGGCCAGGCTTACATGGGAGCCTGGGAAGGGGAAGGTGCAGGATGAGCCTGAGTTGTCTGGATTGGATATCTTCCTTTTTTGGGTGCCCAGAGATGGGAGCTAAGAGAAGAGCCAATGCAGGTAGAGGGAGAACACAAAGATGGCTAAAGTCACCAGTTGGGACAGCGGGGCAATGACCTCTCAGACCACTGGAATCTGGGGAGAAAGGACCAGGCTGCAGATACATGTTTGTGAGTCACTGTATTGAGGTGGTGGTTGCAGCTGTGGGTGAGATTGCCCAGGGGTGTGTGTAGAGAGTGGAGAGTGTAGGATGGAATCCTGTTTTCCATTCCTTGCAAATCCTGCCAGTGCTCTTTCCCCACAGTCACTTTCCAGGCCTGCAGCCCACCGTGAGTGACTCCCTCCCCCATCCTTTTGAAGTAAAAAACCACTGGCTAAACAATCACCATACTGGAGATGCTTTGGGTCTGACAAACTCTGCATTTCTGGTAACTTCTCTGTGTTTTGCTCTTGTCTTCCTGACTCCACGGTAAGCTCATTCAGGCTGGGGCTCTATTTTTGCATCTTCTCAACCTGATTCTACACCAGTTCAATCCAGTAACGATCCCCAACTCTGAGGCCTATGGGATCCTTAGTTGAACGGTGACTGGAGGACAAAGTTCTGTTCTCCTTGAAGAGCCCTACCCCCCTGTCCCTCCTGCTGGCACCTGGGGCGTGGGGCTGACTCACTGAGTCAACATTTTTTGGACCTGCTTGGTGCATCCCAAACCCTGATTCCATGTGCAGCCTGAAGGAAGAAGAACCTTCTTGGCCTTACCTCTGAACCTTCTTGGCCTTTCCTCTGAAGATTGGCAGTTTAATATACTAAAAACAAGCTGGATGTTGAAGTGACCTGTTGAAACACAAAGCACTGGGTTCATTGTTCACTTGGGGGAAAATATGAAAATTCTGCTATTGCTGTGTGATTGGTGGTCAGCACCAGAACGACCAGTTGGAGGCCTTACTAAGCCAGGCTGCTGGAAGGACAGCTCAGAGGTATTGTAAAATGTGTTCTCTCCTGCTGGGGTTATCTGCCAAGAAGGGTGCAGCTTATCACCACAGATGTTTTCGCCAGGCTGCCTGTGCACTTTAACCCGCTGTTGCAACTGGGGTCATGCACAGGAGCCACGGGGTCTGGGCCCCCAGTGCAGCCAAGCCAGACTGGGGCCTGATGTCAGCTGCGTGCTCTGACCTGCCCACTGGGCACAGGCTGGTGAGGGGGATCAGTGCCTGGCGGGCTGGTTCTGCTCTGTTAAGACAGGGTGTGACAGCCTTGGGGGTGATGTGGTCCAGAGGGAGCCACAGGCTTCTCTGCTCCAGCTTTCCTCTTCTCTGGAGGGAAGTGTAGCATGATCTGGGGCAGTCACCTGTTCTTTTTTTACATTATATGTTTTTCCTTAGTATTTTTTTTTCAGGAATAGAATTTAGTGACTCATCACTTACATATAAAACCCAGTGCTCATCCCAACAAGTGCCCTCCTTAGTGCACTTTGCCCATTTAGCCCATCCCCCTTCCCAACACCCCCTCCAGCAACCCTCAGTTTGTTTTCTGTATTTAAGAGTCTCTTATGGTTTGCCTCCCTCTCTGTTTTTATATTAGTTTTGCTTCCCTTCTCCTATGTTCATCTGTTTTGTTTCTTAAATTCCACGTATGAGAGTCACACCATTTTTTAACTTCTCCGTCCGGGGGTTTTGCTTGCACTCTCTTCAGATTTTGCTCTGAGTGCTGGACCCTGGGTGGTTTTCCTTCTTCCCCAAGCTGCCAGGTTAACATTGGTGTGAATCAGAAAGTGCGACTAGCCAGCACCCACAAGCACGTAGCACCCAGACATGTTTCAGCTCAACAGAAGCTCCAACTGTTCCAGCCTCCTGAAAGTCAGGGCTTTAGTTCAGGGCTGAGGCTGAGGGCTGGATTTGCTCTTACTGGTATGGCTGTGTTTCCATCTCTCCAGATCCAACAGCTCAGGAGTGGAGAGTTATCTTTCTTTCTTTCTTTTTTTAATATATCAAATTTATTGTCAAATTGGTTTCCATACAACACCCCGTGCTCATCCCAAAAGATGCCCTCTTCAATACCCATCACCCACCCTCCCCTCCCTCCCACCCCTCATCAGCCCTCAGTTTGTTCTCAGTTTTTAAGAGTCTCTTATGCTTTGGCTCTGGAGAGTTATCTTTCTTGCAACTCATAAGGGTTTCAAGCCTTCTTGGGGGTATCAGAGCTGAAAGGATGGATGTGTGTGTACCAGAATCCCCAAATCTGTCTCAGCCTTACTATGCCGATTTTAGGTTTAAAAGCATCAAGGGAAACAAACAGCAGGGTGAGCTCCATTTGGGCAAGAGCGCTTTCATTCAGAATAACGCCATTTCAAATCTGTAAGTCCTATGTGCTCTCCTATTCTTTCCATGTGTGTCTGACAAGTCTGCAGGTGTGAGTTTCTGCAATGTCAACTGCCCATCGCTTTTTCATTTCATTTCATTTCATTTCATTTCATTTCATTTCATTTCATTTCATTATTTCATTTCATTATTTCATATCATTTCATTTTTGTTGGGAGGCACATGGGGGCAGGAGGTGTGCCCAGTCCGGCTTCTCTGTCCTTACCCAGAGATTTGCTAACACACTTGAGGTGGGCGAAAGTCTCAGGTGCCTCTGTCTATGGGGTAGAGGTGAACTTGAGCTAGTGGGTGGGGGCAGAACAGAGAGATGGGGAGACGCAGTCTTAGCTTCAGAGCCACAGGGGCTTCTTGGAGGGGCTAAGCGTTCTACAGACAGTTTGTGTTACAGGTAGCCTCTAACACTTCTTTGTTTGTGCCAGTGATCAAATCTTCTTCATTCCACAACCTCCAGCTTCCTGTTGTACCCGTTGATTGGGCACAAGTGGTAAACACCCTGGAGATGTAGAAGGCAGAGGGAGTGGTGGGGTGCTGAGCAGGGGAAGCTTCTTGCTCAGCTGCTTGGAACTTCCTCCTTCTCCCTCCATTGCTAATGCACCCCCCCACCCTTCTTCCTCCTCAGATGGAGACCCTGAAAACCAGCAGCATTTGCTGGTCCTTGCCCAGATAGAGGGGTCCTTCTGCTTAGCACAGGAGGCTGCCTGCTGGCTGCCACCACCTGGGAAGTGTGGGAACACGTGGCTGCCACATAGGCAGTGAGTCAGCATCCCACCTTTCTAAGAGGCTCTGGGAACTCGGCAAGGGTGCTCATCACCTCGGGTTAATATTAACTGTCCAGGCAGGTCCAAGGCAAATCCAGGAAGAGAGGCGTGGCATCCCCGGGGTGGATGGATTGGGTGGAGGAGCCAAGAGTCCTCTTAACCTGGGCTCTTCAAATGGCCCAGTTTATCCCTCCCTGAAAGTTTGTTTTCTGTTTCCCCACCACCCCACTATTTGGTGAGATACTGCAGCTGGCTTGGCCCATGTAGGGGAGGGGGCTGAGGGTCCCAGCACCCTCGTGATTTTTTAGAGGTTAAGAAAGGCTTTGGGGTCAGAGCTGGGTTAGAGGTTCAAGGTCCACTGTGGATGACTGTAAGACTGCAGGAGGGTTGCTCTCTAAGTCTTAGTTTCCTCATCTTGGGGAAAAGACCTCATTGCATGTGCGTTTCATGGGAGATAACATGAGTAAGTGGCAGCTGTTATCTTCCTTTTTACAATGGCTGTTTCCCTTGACTTTTTCCTCAGGATCCAGCTTTCCTGCCACAACAACCTATAGGGAAGCTTCCCAGACACTCTGCTGTGAAACCTGGCAATGGGATTTAATGCACCACAAGGAGCAGCCGGTTTCTGCTTCCCTCAGTGGCGTTAGGAGGGTGACTGTACACACAGAGGCGGGGGGACCACACAGGGGCTGCACCGACCCATCACAGGGGCTGGGGTGGGGGCCGTAAATTGTTGAGTCACCCCAGAGGGGTTTCCTTAGTGACCCCAAATCCATCCTTGCACCCAAGATGTCTGGATTCTGGAATATCATTGGGCCTCTGACATTTGGAAAGGTGCGTTCAGAGCAGTTGTGAGCGAAAGCTGTAGCCTCAGGGGATTTGGGCTAAAGGGTCATGAAGTCAGGCATTGCACCTCCTGTCCTTGGAGGCTTATCATCCACTGACAGATAACCAGAGTCTTGGCCAGATGACTCACGAGGGTGGCTTAACTCCTTCCGGGATCGTTCGTGGCTAGCTCTTGGGAGATTGGGGGTGGGGGTGGGGTGAAGAGGAAGATTTGTTTCTTTTCTTGGCAAATATTTACTGAGCATCATTATGTGACAGACCCATTCTAAGCCACAGAAGGTGCAGAGCCCTGAGTTCCTACTTTTTCATGCAGCTTCATTCCACGAATGGAGGACGAGAAGTAAATAGGTGTTTGAATAAATAAGCAAGAGGCTTCAGTGGGGAGTAAGCTGTGATGATGAAGAACGAGGCAGTGGTTCCCAAACTTGAACAAGCCTCAGACTCACCAGTAGGGCCAGTTAAAATGCAGATGGACCAGTGACACGGGTTCAGTGTCCAGGGAGAGACTGATAATTTGCCTTATGAAGGAGTTCTCGGGATGCTGTTGCTAGTCCCTGGACCACACTTTGAGAACCACTGACTTCGTATCAGTATGAAGGGATGGGGTGGAGCTGGTTTAGAAACAGGACACTCAGGAAGATGGGGTCAGGGTTCCTTTTAGTTGGCTGGGAGGCAGAAAGCCTGGAGGCTGTATGTTATCTGCAATTCTTTTGTGGGAGGGACAGATGCAAAGAAACGGAAGACTTTGGTCTCCCTCACCTCTCACTTTTCTTTTGTCCCTGTCTAGATTAACATTCGGAATCTCCCTGCCCTGGGGAGCTGGCCGTCCAGTTGGCTTGAAGATGCGACACTGCTCTTTGGTGGAGAGTATTCTCATCAGTTTGTTGGTTC
Source organism: Puma concolor (assembly GCF_028749965.1). Classification (NCBI taxonomy): domain Eukaryota; kingdom Metazoa; phylum Chordata; class Mammalia; order Carnivora; family Felidae; genus Puma; species Puma concolor. The sequence goes on from NC_141671.1 coordinate 21,934,340, forward strand.
TCATGAGGCAGCAATTTGAAGGCCAGATCGAAACATTGCAGAAACATCACTGCCACCAAAGAGAAGGACATTCCTGTTCTAGTTGTAATCAACCCCCTGGATCTTTGGGCCCCTTTTTACCGGTCACTCACTGGGTAGATGTGTTTCTTTTTCTTTTTTTCTTTTTTATGTTTTATTTTATATTTGAGAGAGAGAGAGAGAGAGAGAGAGAGAGAGAGAGAGAGAGACAGACCACAAGTAGGGGAGGGGCAGAGAGACAGAGACAGAACCTGAAGCAGGCTTCAGGCTCTGAGCTGTCAACACAGAGCCCGACGCAGGGCTCGAACCCATGAGCAGTGAGATCATGACCTGAGCTGAAGTCAGATGCTCAACCAACTTTGTTACCCAGGTGCCCTGGGTAGATGTGTTTCTGTAAAAATCTATCTGTGCATGAAATGAAGATAAAAGCCATCAGAGTTTCGTAGATTATAATTCATCTGAGGGCAGAGGACACAACTTCGTCTTTCTATCCCAGTGTCTAGCCGTGTGCTTGCCTTAATGGTAAGCCATAAATGCTTGTTGATTTCAAATATTTGCTCAATCATTTATTCACAGCTGGGCACTATCCTGGGTGCTGGAGAGTTCAGAGCAAGGGAGAAAGATCCAGCCTCTGCTCTCATGGAGTTTATGTTCTAACTAGGGGATGCCAGCACATTAGCAGGTAATTCCCATGTCCGGTGTGGTCTTACATTGTATGTTAAGAGTGGGACCAGATGCTGTGAAAACACATAACCTAGGGAGATCAGGATGGCTTCCTGGAAGAAGTGATATATAGCATGAGGTGTGAGGGGGGTGGAGAGGAGTGGTGTGGGAGTGTCATATGCACAGGCCCAGAGGTGAGAGAGAACACGTGGGGTACAGTCCCTGAGTGTCATCTATTTAGGATGACTGGGGCCAAGAATTGTACCTGGATCCTGAAGCGATCAAGTGAGGGACACTGATAAAATGTCTTCGGGGTTTCATGGTTTTGTGGCTATTCACACTGAGTGTAAAGGCTCTGACTTATGCCCAGGTTGGGGACACTCGCTGTGGCTCTGACTGGGTACTGTGTGAAGATGGCTCTGTCTGCAGGTCCTGGGTCCCAGATTTGTACTCCCTCCCACCTGTGGAGCCAGGAGGTCTGGGCAAACCAGTTTGGATCAAGGAAGAGGCTTGTCGAGCTCTTTCCCATCAAAAGGCATTCTTGGAACCAGAGCGACAACTCTCTTACCATGTGGTATAGGGAAAGACCGTGTCCAAAATGGTTGTTGAAACACTGAAATATAATTTTAGTGTTGATGGCTTCGGCCCAGAGAGTCACAGATGGTTTCTTGTTGAACTCTGTTTGCTGGCCTGGCACGCAGGCTCTGACTAATGACTCTGTGACCTGGGGCAAGCCAGGTAGCCTCTTGGCACCTCACTTTTTCAGAGTTACAAAATGGAGATAGACTGTGCCTCAAAGAATGGCCTGGGAATGTTGTGTATAGAAACAAGATGGTGTTTTTGAAAACATTGGTCTCCTGGAGGAAAAGTTCAAACATCCAGGATGTTGATTGTTAAAAGGCATTTAGTTGGTGTGGCAATGGTCACTGCTTACTCTGAGTGTGTGTGTGTGTGTGTGTGTGTGTGTGTGCGTGTTTGTGTTTGTGTGTGTGTGTGCATGTTTGTGTGTGTGTGTGTGTGTGTGTGTACTTAATGGTTAACTATTCAGGCTAGAATCTGTATTTAGTTTACTTCTAGAAAATACTTTCAGCTTGCTTTTATATAGACTTTATTCTTCTATTTATACAGAGAATAGTGTGTTCACTATAACAAACTTCAGGTTAACAAAACATCTCAAATGCAAAGAGAATGGGCCGAACACCACTTTTTAGGTTATTTTTTAATGTGTACTTTGAAGACCTATACATTTTCAGCTAAAAAGTTTGTGTTTTGTGTGAGAGGTGCATATCATCTCAGAAGCTCTTTGAATCCCTTTACCTTTCTTTCCAAAATGTTTTTTTTCCTCTGTTGAGATTCCCCCCAGCTTCTTTCTCATCATCAGGTAGCACCCCCTTTGAAAGCTCTTGAGTCTTATTTAAACTTGAAGATATACTAATATCTTCTGTCCTGATGGACTTGTTTTCTGGCCAAACTTCCTCCTGCTACAGCTGACCTAGATTTCCTCCCTTCCGCTTTGGCTTTTTTGACCCTAAGACGTAGTAAAGATAAGACTGAAGTTACCTGTAGGTGAGACATGCAGAATATTCTAATTATTTAGGAAGTTCTATTTCTCTGGCTGACATGCATTTGTTTTGCAGACATCAAGGAAACTCTCCACCTAGAGAGAGGAATCTTTCCATGGGCTTTCTCTCTTTACTCTCTTTGATTTCCTTACTATTTCTCACTGAGGAATGGCATGGAAGGTGGAGAAATGAATGTCTACCATAAAACGCGAGTTATGTGCTTGATGCAAGGAAGAAGGAGGTTAAAGTGGCTGATGCCAAATGCAAATTATAGTTCATGGCTGAGAAATAATTAAGCTCGATGTGTTTTTTTTTTTTTTTTTCTTCTTCTTTAATCCTAGAGTCCAATGCGCAGAGTCCTAAAGGGAAGCTAAGTGCCTTTAATCAACCTTCGGATGAAGCCTATTTGAGCCAACTTCTGTTCTTCTGGTAGATGTCTTAAGGATGTGTAAATAGAATCAGATTTTTAAATTTCTGTTTTCACTTAAAATCCAAACTTGGCTTCAAACCGAAGAACATTGGGAATTCAATATAATGTAATTTATTTCAGACTGCATGAGATTGGCTCACCTGGGAGCATTATTTCCTATTTGAGCTCATCAGTTTTTTTCAAATATTTATTTATTTAAAAAAATTTTTTAATGTTTATTTATTTTTGAGAGAGAGAGACAGAGTGTGGGGGAGGGTCAAAGAGTGAGGGAGGCACAGAATCTGAAACAGGTTCCAGGCTCTGAGCTGTCAGCACAGAGCCTGACATGGAGCTTGAACTCACAAACTATGAGATCATGACCTGAGCTGAAGTCAGCTGCTTAACCAACTGAGCCACCCAGGTGCCCCAATTTATTTATTTATTTTTTGAGAGAGGCAGAGAAACTGTGAGTGTGGGAGGGAGAGAGACAGAGAGACAGAGAGACAGAGAATCCTAAGCAGCTTGTGCAAGGCTCGACCTCATGAGCAGATCATGACCTGAGCTGAAATCAAGAGTCGGATGCTTAACTGACTAAGCCACCCAGGTACCCCAGAATCCATCAGTTCTTAAAGGCGGTGTGCCCCGACTAGTACACCAGCCTCCTAGCTGGTCTTCTTGACTTTAGTCCTGTTTTTTCTAGGTCATCCTTCAAACCACTGCCATAGCTATATTTCCCCCAACTCAGAGACTGTTGTGCTTTTCTGTTGCTTAATCTCCTTCAGTGGCTCAGTGGCTCCCCATGACCTTCTGAACCCTTTCCAGATGCCTTTGCATACATTCAGTTCTCATCTTACTACTGCTCTAGCTACAACATTCCTTTCATTGCACCTGTGAAGCATCCCCTTTCTTGCCTTCCTACTTATCCTTCAGGATGTAGTTCTTCTTCTCTGAAGTCCTCTGTGTCTACCAAATAGGGCATCTCTCCTCCAGGCTTCTGTAACACCATGTCTGCATTGTAACATTACCACCTCGACTCATGATTTTTTCTTGACACCTCCATGTGCCTTACTAGTCTGGGGGACTTGAGGATTGGGACATGTCTGATTCAACTGAGGGTCTGGTTCAGAGAAGGTGATCAATAATTTTGTGTTGCATCAGTGAATTGATGAATAGGATGGAATGGGGGAAACATGGAAGGGAGGATTCATTAATAAATGTAAAAGTGTTTCCTTAGAAAGGGGGTTGCCTTGGGGTATGACTGCTGAAACTTAGGAAGAGTAATATTCCTAAGGTTGGCTGGTACCCGAGCCAGTATATCTCTGAACGTGAGTCTTTTCAAGGAAGATTTGTTATCAAAGACAGAAGACTATGGACTGGGAGCCTCTAGGGAGGAGGAGAAGGGTTGGGGGCAATGGGGACAGCCTGAAGCTTAAAGAAAAGACTTTGGGATACTGTGAGGATATGTGGAATTTTAAGATGGAGCTGTCTTGATTTTTGTGATTTGAAAAACCACACTAGTTACCAGAACTAAAAGAGAAGATTTTCAGAAAGCAACAGTTATTTTAAAGGTTGATCACTGGGGCGTCTGGGTGGCTCAGTCAGTTGAGCATCTAACTTTGACTCAGGTCATGATCTCACGGATTGTGGGTTTGAGTCCTGCTCTGAGCTGTCAGCACAGAATTCAAAGCCTGCTTCAGATTCTGTCTCTCTCTCTCTGCCCTTCCCCTGCTCATACTCTGTGTGTGTCTCTCTCTCAAAAATAAATAAACATTAAAAAATAAAATAAATAAAGGTCAATCACTAAAAGTGATCAGTCTGGGAGACTATAGTCTAATTTTTAATTTTAATCCCTTTCTTCTTTAGTTTTTCATTAGATTGTTAGCTGATTGAAGTCAAAGGCAATGTTCAAATTTTCCAATTATTGTAACTGTAAGAGTGATGCATGCTTGTAAAAATAATGTGCAAGTATACAGAATGAAGATGTAAGTCTCCGTCCATAGGATTATAACTGGCTATAGGGAACATTTGTGCGGACTAGAAAAAGCCACTCTTGCTGTCTGCCAAAAGTTGTATAGCAATACACATGCACATCTGTGATGTCTACCGTATGACTGCCCCCATGCGTGGTCTACCATGTGTGGCCACCCTCTGCACGCCCCCCTCTCAACCCACTCCCCTCCTCAGAGGTGGCCAGATCTTTATCTACCCATGTGTGTGTACACGTGCATGTATTTACACACTGACATGCATACTTATATAGAGAGAGAGGAGGATCAAGAGGTTTATAGAAATGGGACCATATTTTACATACTTTTTGGTCACTTGCTTTTTTCCCCTTGACAATGATCTTGGATACAATTTTCTCAGTTTATATACATTTATGTTATTCTCTCTAGTGGCTGCTCTTCCATAGCATGGCTGTACTTTATGTAACCACTCCTTTGTAGAAGGACATTTAGTTTGTGTGCACGTTTTTTTATTACCCAGAATCATGTAATGTATGTGAATGTTCTAAAGTATAGGCTAATAGAACCTGGTTAAAGGGTACTGGATGTTTACATTTGGGCAGATGATGCAAAATTGTCCCCCAAAGTTTGAGCTGAATTACACTCCCGTTTCTCCACATCCTTGCCAGTAGTTGACCTTATCAATGTTACATTTTCCTCAGTTTGATGGAGGAAAAATGGCACCTCATTTAACTTTCATTTTCCTGATTACTAAGGAGGTGGAGCGTCTTATCATATTTTATCAGCTATTTGTGCTTCTTCGTTGAAATGCATCTGTTTATTCTTTGTATTTTCAAAATTGGCTTGTTTAATCTTTACTGTGTATGCATTGTAATCATTTACTACCTTGTTTTGTTTTCCACACATACTTCCTGTTAACTATGCACTGGAATAAATGATGAAGGCTGAGTGAGAGGTAATGCAGTAAATCAGAAAGATCATAGCATTTTGGAGCATAAAAGGGTCATGGAGATGATGTTGTCCAAATGCCTTATTTTACAGATGAGAAAACTAGGTTTTCAGGAGGCCAAAGTTATCTCATAGCTGGTTGGTGGCAGGTCTGAAAATTGATTCTAGTTCAGTTATTATTATTTTTTTCTGCCTGTTGTCCCTTCATGAAACAGTGTTTATGAAGAATATCATTGGTTCTTCTTTTCTGGGTACTGTGTTTTCCAAGTCAATCTTTATTAATTTAACAGAAAGCAAATCTGTTAAGAGGGAGAGGGTAAGCTTTCTTAGCCACTTGGGAATGGCTTGTGAGAGCCATGTTACTGGGCCGAAAGCCAAGAATGGTTTCTTACAAATATCAGGAGAGTAGAACGAATAGATTTTGTGGGAAGAGAGGCATCATATGCTGAACCTTCCAGTGGTTGTGTATTTTCTGGTTCTCAGTGCTTTCACAACCTATAATGAAGGATCTGCAGTAATCAGCAGATTTAGAAACCTTCATACAACACTTTAGAAAATACTGCACATGATTTAGGGGCATACTCTCCCACATGCAATGTATTTGGCTTGCAGAGAAGACTGAGGAAGCTTCTTTTAAGGAAGGAAACGTATGAAGGGATTGGTGAAGAGTCCCTCTTCAAGTCAAGTTTGAGACCAAGGTGGGAACTTCCCTTTAGGACCTGAGCATGAGGACAGAGCTTTCTCACAGCTCTGTGGGGGAATAGAAGACGAGGTGTTAAAGGCAGAGAGAGTCATATCAAGGTTCTATGGTGCCCATGTGGTTGGAATTTCAGGTGGAGAGTTTTCTTGGTTCTCACACAATACAAGGAAGAGAGGCAAGATAGACAAGATCAAGAATGTTCCTGGGCCTGTTGGCCATACTGTCCAGCATAGCCTAGGGCTCAGCTTCCTGCACACAGTGGACAGGAATTTGGGAACATGAAAGAGTTATTATCTGAATACTTGTCTGCGGTGCTGGGCCTGGAGGCCCCCCTGAGTGCAATCTCCCTTCCCTAAGTCATGTGGCCACTAGAACCATCCAGAGTAATTCCTTATTATCATTAACTATCTAGTCAGAGTTCATTTTCTCTCAGTTTTAGGATGGTGATGATTATTATTCATTATAAGACAGTTGCTTTTTTTTGACTTGGGGTCTGATAAGGCTTATACAGGTTTATATAAGGTTTATATAGAGGGATTGGTGGAAATGCCTGTCTGTTTTTTTAAAAGTTTGTTTATTTGAGAGAGACAGCCAGAGAGAGAGAGAGAGAGAGAGAGAGAGAGAGAGAGAAAGAGATTGAGTGGAGGAGGGGCAGAGAGAGGGAGAGAGAGAGAATCCCAAGCAGGCTCCCCAATGTCAGTGCAGAACTGTGAGATCATGACCTGAGCTGAATCAAGAGTTGGACACTTAACTGACTAAGCCAACTGGCGCCCCTGTCCTTTAAGTCTAGAGTTTCCTCCTTACTTTTTTTCCTTGCAATTTTTCAATTTTTGGTTGTTTTTGAAGAAACGAAGTCATTCCTTCCTGTGGAGTTTCCCACACTGCTAACATTGTTGATTACATCCCCAGGGTGTTGTTTATCACGTTGCTCTGTCACCTGTATTTCTGAACTTCTGAGTCCAAGAGATTTGGTTACACTTGAGTTTGACTTGTTTAGGCACACAACCCCAGCTGGGAAGTGGTCTTATCACCTCTCTGACCTCACCTACCCTGCTTCATCTTGCTCATTCTGTTTCTGCCCCCCTGGCCTTGAACATTCTAAGTATGCTCCCCCCTGTAGGGCTGTTGCACCTCTGTGCCCTGTTTCTCACCTCCTTCAAATCTTTGATCAAATTTTCCCTTCTTGATGAGGCCCACTGAGGCTGCCAATTGAGTATGTATGTCGTCATACCAGAGTTCCCAGTCACACAACAATATCTGACACATGGTAGTGGTCACTACATGTGTGTTGGAGGAATTAAAGAAAGGGAGGGGGTCCTCTTCCTCCAATGCTACCTCTGGCTGCAATGACATGAACACATATTCACTGAAATCCATTCTGCACCAGGTGTGCTCCATGCTAAATGCTTAGCTCATGTCATCAGGGCAAGAATATAGAGTGAGTCCTGTTATTATCGTCTTCCTACAAATGAGTGTAGTGGGCATGGAGAGGCACTGCCCAGGCCCTCCTCTAAGGGAAGCCTGTGGCTCCAGGGCAAGGAGTGCTGTCAGCAGGGAGCCTCCACAGTCAACCTCTTGTTCAATGTCATGTGTATTCTGTGCTGTCTACATTGATGACAGATCCCAACATAGCCAACTCCGATGGACCACATGTGCTCCAGATTTCCCCATGGAGTTGGCAGAGACTTATGTTGCAAATCTGTTTCTCCCTTTCCCAACCTTGATTCCTCCACCTTCCCTCTCTGCAGGTGTTGATTTTTAATAATTATCCTACAAGCCAAACCCCATCTCAGAGTCTTCATCCCAGAAACTCCAACCTGTGATGGCAAGGAAACAGATGTTTACAGGGTTAGATAGCTTTCCTGAGGCTGCAGTCTAGTGGGTGGTAGAACAGAGATTTACTGAGCTGTGGTCTCTTGTATGCAATGCATTGTTTCCACAAGTACCCCCTCTACCCTACCCCAAATCGTGAAAGTGGGGGAGGACCGTCAATGCCGTGGTTTAGCTCTGTTCCAGTTCTCAGCGGTTTTAGCGAGGCAGCCTATTAACATTTAACATGTTTCTACGTGGCACTGGGTTCTTAGTGGCAAATGGCTGACTATATCACAGAGTAGGAAGTCAAGTTATTGATTTCTCATCCAGTGATTAGGAAAAGATTCAGCTGGGAGCTCAGAAGTGTGATGCTCTCAAGAAGGCTGTGCTGGCTGGGATGTCAGGGACAGGAAGAGGGCTGGGTGGAAGGATGCCAGAAGGGTGGGGAGGGATCTCTGTGGAGAACCTGGAAAGCTCCTGAAAGTGAAATGTTAGCAAGATAAGCATGATGCATTCAGTTGGCTGCTGGATGGGGGATCTGGGCAGGGGACAAGTCAGGTCAGGGAATTAGGACAACAGTGATGTCACTTGGAGGGACTGGGGACATCAGAGACAGAAAGACAGGGGCACACAATGTGGCTTTGGAGTGGAGGACAAAGAAGGAAGAAGCAAGTTAGAGATGAATTCTATGCCATTAAACTTGAACATTTTAATTTGACTAATTTAATTTCACTAGTAACCAAAGAGATGTGAATCAGCACAACCATTTGGGTCAATTTAACCCATCAGAGTGACCTTCTCATTGTTTCAGTGAGCATGTCTGAGACGTTTAAAGGTTTGGGGAAGTGGACATTCTCATGCTGTCCAGTGGGATTGCTGTAGCTTCTTAGACAACCCTTCCACAGCTCTGACAAGAAATTTTAAAAATAGTGGTCTTTATGGGGTGCCTGGGTGGCTCAGTTGGTTAGCGTCTGACCCCAGCTCAGGTCTTGATCTCGTGGTCTGTGGGTTGGAGCCCCATGTCGGGCTCTGTGCTGACAGCTCAGAGGCTGGAGCCTGCTTGGGATTCTGTGTCTCCGTCTCTCTCTGCCCCTCCCCTGCTTGCACTCTTTCTCTCAAAAATAAATAAATGTTGAAAAAAATTACAAAAATGATGGTCTTTGATTTCCTAATTTCAGTGTAGTGAACTGTATGCAGAAGTAGAGAAAAAGGTGAAAAAGATCACATTTCCTAAGGCAAGAGCCCTTGGGAGTCCCTGCTTTCATCCTGGAGATTTTGGTGGCCTCAGGACCATAAGCCTCACCTTATCTCCTGACCCCACAAGTGGGTCCCTCCTCTGTGTCTCACAACATTGGTTACTTACTTTTTTTTTTTTTTTTTTTTTTTTGGTGAAACCACTGGTATCACTTTGTAATCTGTTTGTTTTGCCTTTTCTCTTTAGAGTTTGGGGTTTTCAGGTCAGGGGACATGTCATGACTGTGTGTGTTTCAATGAACACGGAGAAGGCATTGATCACATATTTGATGAGTGAATGATTGAAGGGCTTACTTAGAATGGACAATGGTTTATTTTCAGATCTGGCTTCTCCAATTCAACACAACCTGCAGGCTACAGGTATGTGCGAGTGAGGGGACAACACAGGGCAGCCATTGTCCATACAGCTTTGCCCATACTCAGCAATGAGTGTGAGAGCAACGAGTTCCTGACTCCTTTGTTCAGCTACAGAAGCCAGCCCGTGAGCTTTTCTCCATGTTCCCTAGAGAAGCGAGTATCTTCTGCTTCTGTCTGGCTCTGCTTCAGGTCCTGGCAGAACCCCCTTCTAGCTCTTTGCTGTGGAAAGAAAAAGTCCCTTCAGGTCCATACGCCCAGGGCAGGTGCCTCCCAGGTAGGACAGAACCAACTCTTTCTTCTTTCCTTGGCCTCCCGCAGCATATTTGGTCTCCTCTTTGATCTATTGTTTCATGGATACTGAAAGTCCCTTGAAGAATCCTCCCTTGTTTACCCAATATCAATGAACTCTTTTTTTTTTTAATATGAAATTTGTTGTCAAATTGGTTTCCATACAACACCCAGTGCTCATCCCAACAGGTGCCCTCCTCAATGCCCATCACCCACCCCCCTCTCCCACCCACCCCCCAACAATCCTCAGTTTATACTCAGTTTATAAGAGTCTCTTATGGTTTGGCTCCTTCCCTCTGTAACTTTTTTTTTTCCTTCCCCTCCCCCATGGTCTTCTGTTAAGTTTCTCAGGATCCACATAAGAGTGAAAACATATGGTATCTGTCTTTGTCTGTATGACTTATTTCACTTAGCATCACACTCTCCAGTTCCATCCACATTGCTACAAAAGGCCAGATTTCATTCTTTCTCATTGCCACGTAGTATTCCATTATGTATATAAACCACAATTTCTTTATCCATTCATCACTTGATGGACATTTAGGCTCTTTCCATAATTTGGCTATTGTTGAAAGTGCTGCTATAAACAATGGGGTACAAGTGCCCCTATGCATCAGCACTCCTGTATCCCTTGGGTAAATTCCTAGCAGTGCTATTGCTGGGTCATACGGTAGATCTATTTTTAATTTTTTGAGGAACCTCCACACTGTTTTCCAGAGCGGCTGCACCAGTTTGTATTCCCACCAACAGTGCAAGAGGGTTCCCGTTTCTCCACATCCTCACCAGCATCTATAGTCTCCTGATTTGTTCATTTTAGCCACTCTGACTGGCGTGAGGTGGTATCTCAGTGTGGTTTTGATTTGTATTTCTCTGATGAGGAGTGACGTTGAGCATCTTTTCATGTGCCTGTTGGCCATCTGCATGCCTTCTTTAGAGAAGTGTCTATTCATGCCTTCTGCCCATTTCTTCACTGGATTATTTGTTTTTCGGGTGTGGAGTTTGGTGAGTTCTTTTTTTTTTTTTTTAATTTTTTTTTTTCAACGTTTATTTATTTTTGGGACAGAGAGAGACAGAGCATGAACGGGGGAGGGGCAGAGAGAGAGGGAGGCACAGAATCGGAAACAGGCTCCAGGCTCTGAGCCATCAGCCCAGAGCCTGACGCGGGGCTCGAACTCACAGACCGCGAGATCGTGACCTGGCTGAAGTCGGACGCTTAACCGACTGCGCCACCCAGGCGCCCCTAGTTTGGTGAGTTCTTTATAGATTTTGGATACTAGCCCTTTGTCTGATATGTCATTTGCAAATATCTTTTCCCATTCTGTCGGTTACCTTTCAGACTCTTAACAACAAACCACTTCTTACCAGAGTTCTCCAGCGTAGCCTGTAGGTTGTGGTGTGACCAGCTCAGAGAGGTGGCTGAGAGGCTTTCTGACTTAGACAGGGATGTTACCCTTTGAGGAGATGGAGGCCGTGGGGGCGGAGACCTTTCCTTTGTGAAACTGACTAGTAAAAAAGGAGCAGGGTGGGGTGATAGCTGGAAGGAGGATTAGATCAAGGGGAGATTTTGCATCCAGGTGGAGGGCTCTGTCCACGTGTAAGGTTAAAAATCCATGTCAATAAATATTTTAAACTCCGGTGAAGTGAAAGCCACAGGGAACAATGACAGGAGCCAAAGGGGAAAGCGAGCTAGTGGATGGGCATGGGAAGGGGAGCTGAGTGGATGAAGCAGTGTGGGGGGGTGGGTGGAGAGGCCGAGAGGTACAGTTCTGAAGAGAAGAGATTAGGCACATAGTGTGACAGCGAGTTCCCCAGAAGATGATAGAATGGAGGCTATGGGATGGCAGTGGGGTGGCTTATAGGGGTCTCACATTAGTCACATGGGGAATTTAAAAATATACTGCTGTTGGACCTTTCTCCAAGATAGTCTGATTTAACTGGCCTGGGGTTTGGTCCAGGTATTGGTCTAGGTGATTCTAATGTGCCAGCTGCTTAAGAGCGACTGCTTTGGACTTAGGACAAGGGGCAGTATTTCTGCTGGAGGTGGAGAGGAGGAGAAGCCTGATGGAGAAATTGAGGATAGTAATACATATATAATACCATGTATTTTCCTAGTTCTTTTTTTCCCCACATTTCTCAGACTCTAAAGTGCAGATGGATCCTCTGGGGATCTTATTAAAGTATGAATTCTGATTTAGTAGGGCTGGCTGGGGCTTGAGAGCCTTTATCTCCAGGGCGCCCCCAGGGGATACCACTGCTTCTGGACTGAACCTTGGTTAGCAAGGCATAAGGTTTCCAACCTGCTCTCTTGTTGACCATCTTGTTTTGTATATGAATTACGATATGAGGCCCGTATCAGGTAGGCCTTACCATCCTCATTGTGCAGGCTAGGACACAGAGATGGAGAGAAGGGAAGAGGGGCAGAGAGGGGCCCTCAGCAGCAATAGCTGGTAATCCTTTTGGGCCCTGGGCCACACACTTCACACCTGCTCCTCACTTAACCGATTTCCTCAGACCACACACCTGTAAGTGGTGAGCACGGGTCTTCTGACCCAAGCACAGAACCTGATCTTTTGTATTCCAGCAGCCTCCTTCAGGACATGAAAGAACATTGTTATTATTGAAAGAGAGAGTAAGAATAGGAGTTTAGGGACAAAGAAAGGCATCTGGAGATAGTGGTACAGGAAATCAGCCAAGGGATGGGGAGAGAGGCTGAGCAGCCATCACAGCAAGCTTGCTGTTGGCCCTTCGTAAGTTGGAAGTGGATCAGATCCCCTGTTCCATCAAGGGGATGCCTCCAACTGTGCCCTAAATGGAAGCTGAGAAGGCACATGGGTGGACTTTGGGCAGTCAGAGAGATGAGAACGTTTATCATCTAGGATAGGGGTTCTCAAACTGGAGTGAGCATCAGAATCATCTGGGGGGCTTGTGAAACACAGTGTGCCCCGCCCTCAGAACTTTAGGAGGTCTGGGGTGGGGCCTGAGAGTATACATCCCTACCAAGTTCCCAGATGCTGCTCATGCGGCCAGTCCCAGGACATCACTTGGAGAAACTGGAGCAGTACCTGACCAGAGACCCCTCTGAAGGTCAATGAGGTCAGTTAGAGCCAGAGTGGGCTGTTGATCCTGGTGCCTTTAGGGATGAAGTCCAAGGAGTGAAAGTTTAAAAGAGGGGAAAGGTGACAGTTTGATGGGCTCAGTGTGGTATAAATTGGCAAAGTCTGACTCCTTGTCCTCTTGTTCACCTTTGAATCCGCTGGGAGTGGGAGAATTTGCTGCCTCTCCGAGTGACAGCGATGACCCTGGGGAAGTTAGACTTTTCTGGGAAAAGGTCAGCTTCTGCAAAAGCAAAGAAAAAAAGGGATGCAGTGAGAAATAAGGTTTGGGATTCTGCCATCATGAAGTGGGACAGGGGTTATTGTCCCAAAAAAAGCAGCTGCAGAAGGGCTTACACCCACCAGGGTTGGGAAGGCTGGCCTCATGGGGCCAAGGTACAGGACAGGAGCCCAAGAGAGGGCAGGGGGAAGGACAAGGTAGGAAGGAGACGCATGGAGCACGATGCCAGCATGGGTGGACCCGTACTACCTACTGACAGGTGGAGACTAAGTGATCACAAATACAACACTTCCTTCGACTTGCCTGCAACTGATGGTCTTTCAAACAACCAACCCTCCTATTACCTCATTTGACCCTCCCCCCTCTCCCCCCCCCCCCACCCCCCAGCATCCCTGTGAGTACGGGGAGAAGGTACTCTCACTTTAGGCTTATAGATGAGGAAATAACCACAGAGAAAATTACATAACTTGCCTGAAGAGGCTGCGGCAGCTGCAGAGTTCAGGTCTTCCTGTTCTGGGGCCCCTGCTGTTTCTGGAAGCTTGTGAGGGCCTCAGGCTCCCTCGCTTTGAGGACAGGCCTGGGTGTGACTCAGTGGACACAGTGGGATGGGGAGGCACAGCTGTGGCTTGGGGATGAACCTGGCTCCCCAGAAGGGCTCATTGCTGAGTTAGTTCAGGGCAGAGGAGGAGACCAAGGTGGGTTGCCCCAGCTGATGAGAGTTTGGGGGAGGGAGGACCCAGAGAAGGAAGAGAGGTGGGGAATGTTTCCACAGGGCTCGTGGAGAACAGGGAGGCTGTTCAAGGTCTAGTGTTACTCTAGCAACTGGACGTTCTCCCCTTGAAAATGGGGAGGGGGCTGGGACCCAGCTCCTTGCACCCATTTCCCACCAATATGGTCCTCCACCTCTTGCTGCCTAAGACTTGTCCTTCTTCCTGCTGTCCCGTGGCTCCTGCTTACTGCCATGAGTTGTACTGCTCTCTCCTTCCTACGTACCGTTTGACTCCTTGTGATTCTCCTGATGTGTATTATACTTAGAATTTCTTAAGAATAATGACCTGGGGGGGCGCCTGGGTGGCGCAGTCGGTTAAGCGTCCGACTTCAGCCAGGTCACGATCTCGCGGTCCGTGAGTTTGAGCCCCGCGTCAGGCTCTGGGCTGATGGCTCAGAGCCTGGAGCCTGTTTCCGATTCTGTGTCTCCCTCTCTCTCTGCCCCTCCCCCGTTCATGCTCTGTCTCTCTCTGTCCCAAAAATAAATAAAAACGTTGAAAAAAAAATTTAAAAAAAGAATAATGACCTGGGGGCGCTTGCATAGCTCAGTTGGTTAAGCGCCTGACTTTGGCTAGGTCGTGATCTCACAGTTCCTGAGTTTGAGCCCCACACTGGGCTCTGTGCTGACAGCTCAGAGCCTGGACCTGCTTGGGATTCTGTGTCTCCTTTTCTCTCTGCCCCTCCCCTCACTCATGCTTTCTTTCTCTTAAAATAAAACCCGGGTGGCTCAGTTGGTTGAGCATTTGACTTTGGCTCAGGTTCTCATCTCATGGTTTTTGACTTTGAGCCCACATCAGGCTTGCTGCTGTCAGCGTGGAGCCCACTTCAGATCCTCCCCTGCTGTGCTCTCTCTCCCTCAAAATTGAATAAACATTAAAAAAAAAAAAAGGATAAAGACTAGTTTGAAGATGGGCACAAGGATGGGGTTACCAGCCACCTCTCAGGCTAGTCCAGCACACCAAGATCAAGGTGGCAATGCGATCTGGTGGGGAGCAGGTGTCAGAGCTGCCTGTGAGTGTGACAGGCCCTCAGAGAAGCGTGCTCCATACCTTACAGAAGCAAAGCAGACCCCCTGTCCTAGGGGCACTTGAGAAGAACTGGCACACTAAGCAGATTTCCAGAAATTTCCAGGATTTCCAGACAAGAGGAGTGAGATGACATTTCATTTTCCAGACCTGAAATGTAGGGGAAGGGTATGGCATCTGGAGCAGCCCACAAGACCAGAGCTGGGGGAAATGTTAGGCAGAGCTGGGTAAAATAGAGGGACATGGCAGTACGTGTCAGATGATTGGGCTAACTGTCCCTAAACCCCTCCTGACTGAGGCCAGTGCTGCTCCTGGGTGCCAAAGCTTGGCTGGGCTTGCAGGGAAGGGTCTGTGGGTTTCATTTGTGAGAACAGGCAGGGCAGGGCCAGTGATGGACGGATCAAGGTCATAGGGGGCAAGTACAGACTGACGCATGTGCAGCAAACCACAAGAGCACCATGTCTACATGGAGAAGGGGTCTTCACACATAATACATGCTGTCGGGACCTGTTTTTAAAGGAAGAGAATTCCATGCTCACTTGTAAACTCTAAGTGCTCGCAACAGCACCCTATCTGTAAATGTATTCCTAAAGCCACTTCAAAGGAGACTCCTGCCCAAGGGGTTTAACTAGGTTTCATGGTCAGAAGCCACAGGATAGTGATGGAAGGAGGAGGTGCCTGTGGCCTGTGGATGGTGAGTCCCTTGAGAATATTCCAGCAGAGGCTGAAGGGTCACCGAGCAGCGATCTTGCTCAGGGGCGGACAAGCATTGGCTGGAGGCAGGGGTAAGGGTTGGACCCCAGGGTCTTTGAGGCCCCTCTTCAGTATGGCTTAGAGATTCTAGCTTCTGTTTTTACCAGGCCCTCCATTCACAGGGCTGCCGGGAGTAAGAGGGGCCTTCAAAAGGCAGTCCTGTTGAGTTCCCTTCTGTCCTGTAGGTAAATGGCAACTCATTCGGGATGCACAATTATCTGAGTTCAACATAATTCGAAGGGAATACAAAGAGATTATGTGTGTATGTTACAGCTACTTCTCATATAGCCTCTCCTACCGAAATGAACTGAAGGCAAAGAAAATGCATTCTTTTAACATCCCTTTGTCCTGTAATGGTCCCGCTCTCATGGAGGATCATTTCCTACACTGGGTTATAGTGATTTGTGTACTTGTCTGTCTTCCCTGCTGGACTGTGGTTCTTTAAGCAGGATCACTAGCTTTTTTTTTTTTTTTTTTAGGTTTATTTATTTATTTATTTATTTAGAGAGAGAAGGCAGGGGAGGGGCAGAGAGTGAGGAGAGAGAGAGAGAATCACAAGCAGGCTCTGCACTGCCAGATCATGACCTGAGCTGAAATCCTGAGTCAGATGTTTAACCGACTGAGCCATCCAGGAGCCCCAGGGTCCATGCCTTTTAATGATGACTTCACCTTGTACTTGGCCATCTTCTTAGACAGCACCATCAGGGGACCCTCACACTTTGGAAAGGAGGCGAAGTGGGTGTTGTCATTATATACTCATTTGGTAGGTGTGGATTAAATACTTTGCCCAGGCGCTATGCAATTGAGGCTTCGAATCTCGGCACTGCTCACTGCTCCCTCTGTGGCCTTGCATGGGTGCTTCATCTCTCCATGCCTGAGTTTTTCATCTGTGAAAACACACAGTTACTGTGAGACTTGATGTAATACGTATGATTGGTGTATATCTATATCTGTATCTATAGATGGGTAGATATAGATATAGATATAGATATATAACCTCTAGCACAGTATCTTTCACCTAGCAAATGCTAAATAAATGTGAGGCATTATTTTTTTAAGTTTATTTATTTATTTTGAAAGAGAGAGAGAGAGCACGAGTTGGGGATGGGAAGAGAGAGGAAAGAGAGAATCCCAAGCATGCTCTGTGCTGTCAGCACAAAGCTCAGTGCAGGCCTCCAACTCATGAGCCGCAAGATCATGACCTGAGTTGAAACCAAGTGTTAGAGGCTTGACCAACTGAGCCCCTCAGGTGCCCCTAAATGTGAGGCATTATTACTGTGAGCAGAAGGCCTGAGTCTTACTCCTACAGGATATTGTTCATTATTATTTATTGAGCAATTACTATATGTTAAGCTTTGTGTTACATGCTTTACCCCAGTGAATCATCACAAAACTCTGCATGGTTTTCTTTTTTTTTTCCTTCTGTTTTACAGACAAAGACATGGCGACCCAGGGAAGTTAAGTTCTTAACGGGAGTCGCCCCACTGTTAAGTGACACAGCCAATATTTAAATCCATGTCTTGCTAGTATTTCTGCTTGGGCTTTGTCGCTGTTTACGCCCACATGCTCTCAGGTTCTTTGTGCTTCTGCTCCCTGTAGGGCCTAAGCTCGGTGCTGGATTTAGAGGCAGGCAGAGACGACTTTTCATACTCTGCCTGAGTTACTTGGGCTAACTTTCCAACAGTTTGGATTTCTTTTAAGCCACCCAAGAATGCAAAGGAAATATCAGTTATGGCTGCAAAGGGTCAGCGGACAAGCTCCCAGGGCTTTCTTGCCCCCAGATCTAAGGTCATTTCAGCTCTCAGCAAGGAAGCTGGCTTCCGCCTGCTCGGCTTGGCGGGGGGTGGGTGGGGGGCACATCTGCACACCTGGGTCCACCTACCCCCCTGGGAAGCAATCCTTTTGCTCCTGGTCTAGTTTCCATGGCCTCAGAAGCCAACAGTAGGCTGCTAGGCCCACCTCACTTGCCCATGGAAGATGCTCGGGAAATCCCACCTGTGAGTGAATGCATGCACAATAAGGGCAAAACTCTGTGTTTTATGTGCTTTATATGCAGGGACTTTGAAGGCAAAGATTTCAAGGAACCCAAAAAGAATGACAGACCCTGACCCAAAGTGACTTAATACAAAAGCACTTTGTTTAGAGGCCTGAAGGAAACTGATAGAATAATATTGACTGTCTCTTAGGTACTCTGCCAGATGAGTCCAACATGTTTCCTTGTTAAATCCTCCCAAAGCTACATTGGTGAGGACCCTCTCTTGGATGCAGAGTGTCTCATAATTACTAGAGGCAATGAAAAAATACACTTGTGTCAGCTGTGTCTGTCCCTCCACCCCCAGCAGGATTCTGCGGAGGGGTGAGGAGGGTGGGAGTGTTGGCTGCCTCCCCCAGGTCCCTCCATTGAGAACCCTGCCCTGTGAAGTTACAATGACTTCCCCACTGAAAGTCTGAGAGTACAAGGTTCAGGCACTTGCTCTGGCCCAAGATCACATCATTAACTCCACGGCAGAATTAGGATTAAAATGCACCTCTGTCTGGCTTTTCCTACTAGCCCACACTACCATATGCTGTTTCCCACACTGCAAGTTCAAGAGAACTGGATTTATTTATTTTTATTTTTTAGTCTTAAAAGTTTTTTAAGTTTATTTATTTTTGAGTGAGACAGAGACAGCGTGAGCAGGGGAGGGACAGGGAGAGAGGGAGAAAGAGAATCCCAAGCAGGCTCTGCAACTGTCAGCCCAGAGCCCAGTGTGGGGCTAAAACCCATGAAAACCATGAGATCATGACCTGAGCCGAAACCAAGAGTTGGATGCTTAACCGACTGAGCCACCCAGGTGCCTCGAACTGGGTTTATTTTTAACTTCACTGTTGACTAGTGCGTTCCCCCCCCCACCCCCCCAGCAGTCATACCTCCTCAGTCTGTTGCTGTTTTCCCCTCTCTCCTGAAGGAAGCCTGTCTTCACCTGGCACATTCCCCTTAGACTGACGACCAGTAGGAGAGCTCAAAGGAGCTACAGTTTGGTGTCTTCTGAAGGTGCTTGGGGGTCAAGGTTACATTTAATACAGAATAAGCTTGCTATCCTGAAGACATCTGGATTATTTGTAAACCTATTTTTGGCCACAGGCAGATACAATGAGAGTTGGGATATTAAGTTAAGGCAGAAACAATTCAGATTTTTTGGAATATATCTTCTGACTTCAGGACTCCAGACCTTGAAATGGAGATATTTAAGCAATGGAGTGTACGTACATGCTTTTGTTTTCACTGAGGTGTTTGGAAGCATGGGAGGCAAACCTGAACTGGATCATTAGCCCCCTTTTCTCGATGTAGAGCTTCACCCACACACAAACGCTTCTTGTGGGATCAAGACTCAAGCAGGGCTTGTTGAATTCATGAAGAATGTAGCCTTGGCTGGTTTTTAAAAATTGTGCTAAAATGTACATAAGACATACCATTTTAACCGGTTTTACGTGTACAGGTCAGTGGCACTAAGTACATTCATGCTGTTGTGCAACCATCACCACCATCCGTCTCCAGAACTTTTTCATCCCACGCTCACTGCCCATTAAACACTAATTCCTTGTTTCTCTTCCTTCCCCAGCCCCTGGTAACCACCAGGCCACTTTCTGCCTCTACAACTTTGACTATCGTAGGGACCTCATGTGAGTGGAATCACACAATGTCTGTCCTATTGTGGCCGGCTTATTTCACTGAACATAATGCATGCCCTCAAGGTTCATCCATGTTGTAGCCTGTGTCAGAAGTTCGTTCCTTTTTTAGGCTGAATTGTATTCCTTCGTACGTAGGCATCGCATTTTGTTGTTCTGTTCATCAGCTGACAGACCCTCAGGTTGTTCCCACATTTGGCTGCCGTGGATATGGGTGCACACACATCTGCTCAAGCCCCCGCTTTCAACCTCTGTCTGCTTATTTTTCATATCCTGTGGCATCATCAGCACTGAGAATTAATACTCTTTCCAGTTCTCTCAGAATAGCATTTTGGGGTCCTCTTTCAATACCTAATTGTAAAGCCCAGCAAAAAATGATTAGAAAAACGTTTCTGACAATAAACTTGCAGGAAAAGCTACTTCACTTCCTGGTTTGCATCTTGCTGTTAAATTGTCCACTTTTAATTCCGGGGCACATCAAGCCATCGATCATTCTGTTTACTTGCCAACATGTGGTTTGTAAGGCAGGCGGTGGAGGGTGGAGTGACTCCCTCCCATATGATGTGTGGGGCGCCTGGCTCTTCTGCTACTTTATGACATTCTGCACATGTTCCCGGAGACTGGCAGCTGTCCTGCTTCATCACTCTGTCACTTCCTTCCCTGTATTGCAGACTGAGCTTCTGAAGCCCTGAGCTTGGTTGAGAAGTCATTAAAAGAAAAAAAAAAAAAAATAATACTTAAAGAATAAGCTCAGTTCTACCGAACTCACTCTAAAAAGCTCGGCCTCAATCAGGCCTTCACCATAATGCCTCACGAACCCTTCCAGCTGGGTATCTTGCTGCGTTTCAGTTCTCGCTGCCCCGCGGGCTCAGTTTGTAGGCATGGAGGAGGAGGGGTAGCCCTGCCTTGTGCTTCATCGTAGTAGAGTTATTCTGGGTCTCAAAAGGCCTCGTAAATCTGCTCCCCAGATGGAAGTCTCCATAAAAGGCTCCTCTCTTTGTGTGAGTCTCAGATTTCCCTTCAATTAACATTCAACAAATGGATAATCAAATGGATGAGATAAATTGTAATACCAAGATATACATATCTTTAAATAAAAAAATGCATATATATATATATATATATATATATATATATATATATATTTTAATTGAGTGCTACTGTGAATTCCGACCTCCCTCCTCAGTTTCCGAGTAGCCATGTCTGTGGTAGGTTAACTGGGAGTCCTCCAACAAGTCAAAGATAAGCCGAAGGTCACTAACCAACACAGCTTTGACTAAACAAAATGTCACCAAGTCTCAACATATTAATGATTTCTTTTTCCAAAGGAATTACATAGCATGAATTTGAGTTTTTTAGGGTACTTTGTAAGAGCCCAAGGTTTAATTTTTCCTTAAATTTTTTTTTATGTTTATTTATTTATTGTTTTTGAGAAAGAGAGAGAGAGAGACACAGAGAGAAATCCCAAGTGCTGAAAGCACAGAACCCCATGTGGGGCTTGAACTCACAAACTGTGAGATCATGACCTGAGCCGAAACCGAGAGTCAAAAGCTCAACTGACTGAGCCACCCTCGCTCCCCTAAGTTTTCTTTAAAGAAGTTAAGGGAAGTTAGAACAGGAGGTCAAAGGCATGGGCCTCACAGTGTGACCCTGGGAGTGAGGAAGTGACCTTATAGTGAAGAACAGGATCTCAAGTGCTGGTCCAAGGTCTCCCTCCCTGCCCTGCAGACCCAGGAGCTATTAGTGCGTTTGGGACTGGTGGCCTAGTGACCTGGTGGCTGGGTGCTGTGTAACACCACAGGGCACTGACTCATGACACCGTGCAGGACGGCAAGCTCCCAATCTGTAAGTCGGAAGCCTCACACCAGCCCAGTGGCTTTTAGTCTCTCTGTCTTTCCCCACACAAGACCTGGATCCACTACCCTCTGCTTGGTGCTGTTGCTCCACACCATCGGTATAAAAACCGTGCTGTCCTTCCTCTATCTGCCACATAATTCTCTCAACCTTTTATCATTTGCTTTTATTATTATAAGAGGACCACAAATTTTAAACTATACAGAGCAGCATAAAAAACTGAATCCTCTCCCTTCCTTTGGTTTTTCCCCCATCATCACTGAACTGGATGTGAATCCTTTTGATTTCTGATTCCATAGAAATGCAAATCATATGTCACATTGTTTTACATTAAAGGAGTGGAGTCATATTTTACCTATTATTTTTGCAATTTGTCTTTCACTTAGCAATATATCGTGGGTATCTTCCCAGGTCTACATTTTGAGACTTGAATAATATGAGTTGCATAATATGCAGAAATTTGCTATGATTTATTTATTCCTATGGAGAGAGTTTCCAATTGTTTCTCATTTTTTACTAATATAGACAATAGTGCAGCCCAAATCCTATGTGTATAAATACTGAAGCTTTTATTTCTGCAGAATAAATGTCTTGTAGTGGGGTTGCTGTGTATGCCCAGTTTTAACCTTAACACAGCTGTGTATGCTGTGTAAGCCCAAAATTAAATTTAATTTTCCAAAAATGGAGAAATTCACACCGCTACCAGCAGCGATGTATAAGAGTGCTCATTTCTTCACATTCTCACAAGACTGATGCTGTTCCAACTTGTCAGAGATATCTCATTATTGTTTCCATTTCTAAGTCTCTGATTATTAGTGAGACTGAGCATTTTCCCCCCATAAACTATTGGTTATTTGCATTTCCTCTCGTGAATTGCATGCCTATATATTATTTTTCATATTTTTGGGTTGCTTCTATATTGTTAATTTATATGATTAAAAAGTATTAGTGAAATTAAACCTAAGGCTGTCATAATGATACAATTCTTTTATTTCTTTTTAATTAATTAATTAATTAATTTTGAGAAAGAGAGAGAGCGAGAGAGAGAGTGAGGGGGGAAGGGGCAGAGAGAGAGGGAGAGGGAATATCCCAAGCAGGATTCGAGCTGTCAGCACAGAACTTGATGTGGGGCTCAATCCCACAAACTGTGAGATCATGACCTGAGCCAAAATCAAGAGTCGGACGCTTAACCAACTGAACCACCCAGGTGTCCCACAAATATTTTCTTCTAGTCTCTGTTCATCTTTTGATTTTGTGATGTCTTCTGTCATTCAGACACCATGGCAAAATTTTTTTGTTGTTGGATCCCTCAATCTTTCTTTTTTGACTTTTGAGATTTTTGTTTTGCTTAAAACCTTCTCTGTTTCAAGCAAACTTTCTCCTAGTATTTGATTCTAAAATTTTATTACTTATTTTTGATGTTAAAATTCTTATTCCCTCTTGGAATCCATTTTTTGATATGGTATGGAGAAAAGAATGCCTAATGAAATTGTGTTCTAGATGCTTTCTGATTATGCCAACATTATTTATGAAATAATCCATTTCCTCCCTTTGAACCAATATACTTTCTTTATCATGTATTAAGTTCCCATATACCCTTGCCTCTGCTTCTGGGCTCTCAGTTCTCTTTCACTGATCTATTTGTCTGTTCCTGTGCCAATCCTACAGTGTTAGTAATGGCTTTAATCATTAGGGTTACTCTATGGAAGGGTATGCTCACTTACCATTTGTTTGAGACCATTTTTGGCAATTTTTGTACGTGGCAATTTTTGTACGTGGCAATTTTTCTTCCATGGAAATGTTAAGATTATCTTTGCTAGCATGTAAACATTTTCTTGGTGTTCTGATTGGTATTCTTAATAAATCATTTTACTAATTTTGTGAGATATATACTATCTCATTGTTTTCCTTTCCAGGATCATTTTGTTTCATGTCTTTTGATAAAATTCCATAGTTGACTTAGTTTAAGCTGTATATGTTTCTTGTTACATTTATTCAAAAATACCGTGTGTTTTTGCCTCTATTATGAATAAGATGGTTTTTCCATTTCCTGAAGACTTTATTTATTTATTTATTTATTTATTTATTTATTTATTTATTTTTATTTAAGAGCAGTTTTAGGTTTATGGCAAGATTGAGAGGAAGGTGCGGGGATGACCCATAGACCCCCACTGCCCCCCCACATGCATGGCTTCCTCCATTATCAACATCCCACACCAGAGTGGGACATTTGTTACAATGGATGAACCCGTAGACACATCATAATCACCCAAAGTCCATAGTTTTCATTAAGATTCACTCCTGGTGTTGTACATTCTATGGGTTTGGGCAAATGTAAAGTGACATGTATTCATCATTGTAGTATCATATAGAGTATTTTCACTGCCCTAAAAATCTTCTGTGCTCTGCCTATTCATCCCTGTCCTACCTGGCAACATTGCTCTTTTTTATTATCTCCACTACTACTCTTTCCAGTAATATCTTTCCAGAATATTATATAGTTGGAATCACATAGGATGTAGCCTTTTCAGATTGGCTTCTTTCATTTAGTAATATGCACCCAAGGCTTTTCTATGTCTTTTCACAGCTTGATAGCTCATTTCTTTTTACTGCTGAATAATATTCCATTGTCTGGATGTACCAGAGTTTATTTACCCATTCACCTACTGAAGGACATCTTGTTCGCTTCCAAGTTTTGACCATTATGAATAAAGGTGCTATAAACATCCATGGGAAGGTTTTTGTGTAGACAGAAGTTCTCAACTCATTTGGGTAAGTAGCAAGGAGTGCAATTGCTGGATCATATGGTAAGAGTGTGTTTACTTCTGTAGGAAACTGCCAAAGTGTCTTCCAAAGTAGCCATATTATTTTGCATCCCTACCAGCTACATCTTCACCAGTATTTGGTGTTCTTAGTGTCCTGAATTTGACCAGTTTAATAGGTCATTGTTCTGATTTTCTTTTCCCTAATAACCTGTGATGTAGAGAATGTTTTCATATGCTTATTTGCCATCTGGAGATCTTTTTCTGATGAAGTGTCTGTTAAGGTCCTTGACCCATATTGAAACCAAGTTATTTGTTTTCTTATTGTTGAATTTTAAGAGGTCTTTGGATATATATATATTTAAAAATTTTTTTTATTTTGAGAGAGAGAGAGAGAGAGAGAGAGAGAGAGCATGAGTAGGGGAGGGGGAGAGAGAGAAGGAAAGAGAGAATCCCAAGCAGGCTCTGTGCTATCAGTGCAGAGCCCTACGCAGGGCTCGATCTTATGAACCATGAGATCATGGCCTGAGCCAAAATCAGGAGTCTGATGCTTAACTGACTGAGTCACCCTGGTGCCCCTGTATATTTTGGATATGTCTTTTGCAAATATTTGCTCCCAACCTGTAGCTTATTTTCTCATTCTTTTGACCCTGTCTTTAGCAGAGCAGAAAAATTTGAATTTTATAAAGTCTAGTATATCAATTCTTTCTTTCATGGATCATGCCTTTGGTGTTGTATCGAAAAAGTCATCTAACCATGTTCAAGGTCATCTAGTTTTCTCTTATGTAATCTTTAGTTTTTCAGTTTTGCATTTTATATTTATGTCTGCGATCCATTTTGAGTTTGTTTTGTGACAGATATAAGGTCTATGTCTAGATTTTTTTTTTTTTTTTTTTTTGCCTATAGATGTCCAGTTGGTCCAGAACCATTAATTGAAAAGACTATCATTGCTCCATTGTATTACCTTTGTTCCTTTATCAAAAGTCAGGTGACTATTGGGTGAACTATTGGGTATTTGGGTCCATTTCTGGGCTGTGTAGTTTGTTGCATTGATCTGTCTATGCTTTTGTCAATGTCACATGATCTTGGTTACTATAGATTTGTAGTAAGTCTTTAAAAAAAATTTTTTTTTGTAATGTTTTATTTATTTTTGAGACAGAGAGAGACAGAACATGAACAGGGGAGGGGCAGAGAGAGAGGGAGACACAGAATCCGAAGCAGGCTCCAGGCTCTGGGCTGTCAGCACAGAGCCCGACGTGGGGCTCGAACTCACAAACCATAAGATAATGACCTAAGCCGAAGTCAGACGCTTAACCGACTGAGACACCCAGGCGCCCCTGTAGTAAGTCTTAAAGTTGGAGGGTGTCAGTCATCCAATTTTCCTCTTTTTTTAATATTGTGTTGCCTATTCTGGGTGTTTTGCTTCTTCCTATAAAGTTTAGAATCCATTTTGTTATGCACAAAGTAATTTACTGGAATTTTGATTGGGATTGTATTGAATCTATAGATCAAATTGGGAAGAACTAATATCCTGACAATATTGAGTCTTCCCATTCATGAGCATGGAATATCTTTCCATTTATTTAGTTCTTCTTTGATTTTGCTCATCAGAATTTTGTAGGTTTCCTCATATAGATCTTGTATAGATTTTGTTAGACTTATACTTAAACATTTCGTTTTTGGGGGGTGCTAATGTAAATGGTGTGTTTTTAATTTCAAATTGCACTTATTCATTGCTGGCTTATAGGAAAGGGATTGACTTTTGCATATTAATCTTATATCCTGCAACTCCACTTTCTTTTTAAACTGGTTATGGCTAGCATACTTAAGAGGTTTTGAATTTTGTACATTTATTATATGTAGCTACTTCATCAAATTCTAGTACTTACAATAGGTTTTAAAATTTAGCGCTTGGTTTTCTAGGTGTACAATCATTATATATATTCTTATTTCCTCTAATATTTATACTCTGTAGTTAATTTTCTTGTTTTATTGTGTTAGTGAGAACTTGGAAAAGTAAATTGAATAATTCTGGTGAGGGAAGCATGTATGTCTTAGTGCAGATTTGAATGGATTAGCCTTGGTATTTCATTGTTTAGTATAATGTTTGTTGTTGGCTTTTGGCAAATAGGTTTTTATTACACTCAAAAAATTAGAATTAGCTCCTGAATTTTATCAACTACCTGTTTTTCTTTGATATTAGTATATTTTTGCCGTTCTCCAAAGAAATCTCTTTAAGAGCCCCATTTTATTTTACTTATTAATTTTTTTAATTTTTAATTTTAATTCCAGTTAGTGAACATAGTATTATATTAATTTCAGGTGTACAATATAATGATTCAACACTTACATTCATCACCCTGTCCTCATTATGACAAGTACACTCCTTAATCCCTATCACCTATTTAACCCTCACCCCCCCCCCCTCTGTTAACCATCAGATTGTTCTTTTAAGAGCTCCACTTTAAAAATTGTTGCTATCAGCTGGTAATGAAAACTCCAGAGTTCACAATGGGTGTCAAACTTGGATTTGGAGGCCTCTGGAGGCCCTGGAGGGTGTCAGCTTGGAGAAGTCATTTATACACCATGGGGCAGGGCACAGCAAGATGGAAACCAGGGCCTTACAATGAGGGGTGGAGGTGAGTGTGTCATTTCTGAAGAAGATGGGGGAGCATTCAGGTAGAGTCCAGGAAGTAAAAGCAGGGTAAGGAGAACTGATTACCAGCTGTCATCAATCAAAATACCAACTTGAGCCTGAGAGACAAGGGTGGGGTTGGGAGTGGAAGCCAGTAAGATCCCTCACCCAGCATTCGGTAGAAAACTCAAGAAACCTGTGGAGCAGATACCAGCATCTGGATATAAACTGCAGCTGAGGTCATGGGCCAGCCAGGTGAATGAGGTAGTAGGAAATCAAGCTTGAGAAGCAGAGGTGGGTGGCCCAGTGTAATCCCTTTGGCTTAGGGCACCTTGTTAAAAGCCCAATAACCTGCTTCCTTGTCTTCTTTCAGTTTGTCTTGAAGACAGAGTTTGATAGGTATCTGTGATTAACACTCTGGGTGAA
Organism: Puma concolor; assembly: GCF_028749965.1. Taxonomy (NCBI): domain Eukaryota; kingdom Metazoa; phylum Chordata; class Mammalia; order Carnivora; family Felidae; genus Puma; species Puma concolor. The sequence goes on from NC_141671.1 coordinate 21,961,543, forward strand.
AATGATTGAACAAGACACACAACATTACTAGATGCTTTCATCCTTTATAAAGGAAGAATTATCTTAAGCCAAAAAAGTTAAAAACAGTCCTTTTCTTAAAAATAAAAACAAAATGTTGACAAAAAGTCTGATCTGGAAAATAAAGAAAAATGTAAAGGAAAAAAAAAAAGAACAACTAATGATTCCATCCCTTAAAGGTAACTCCAATCAACTTTTTAGTGTACTTCCTTCTAGTTTTTTCCCTATGATGTGAGATCATATGGAGATCTTGTGTCATTAGGGGATGTGATCAGGAACTCTGTGTTCACACTATCCCCAGCACAATGCCTGGCAGACACACACGAGGCATATTTGTTGGAAGACTGTTAATTAGGGCATTAAAAAGTCTTTGTGAACACAGCTTTAAAAAAATGTTAATTAATTAATTATTTGGGGGGGGGGGTAGGGGCAGAGAGAGGGGGGCAGAGAGAAAATCCCAAGCAGGCTTCACTTTGTCAGTGCAGAGCCCAACACCGGGCTCCAACTCACGAACCGTGAGATCATGACCTGAGCTAAAATCAAGAGTAGGATGCTCAACTGACTGAGCCCCCCCAGGCTCCCTGAACATAGCTTTTAATAGCTACATGAAGTTCTTCTTACAGACATGACCTAACCTACAGAAGCATTTGAGACTACCTTTCTCTTCCACTGCCTGTCTTCACACCCCTCCGCCACCCTTATTCTCTAGGAGGATCTGGAGTGCACCTGTCCTCCTTATTCTGTTTCGTACTCCGTGTCTCCTCTGCCCCCTACCCCTCTGCCTTGATAACTTGTCCTTGCCTCTTAGGGCCCAGCTTAACAGATACTTCTGGCCAGTCTGTCATGCTCCCCCCCTCTCCTAACTTCCCCATTGGTTAGAACCCCTTTGTTAATGGTCCCACAGCACCCTGGCATATCCCTAGGCTCCTGTCAACAAATAGAAGGCACAGTCTAAACAGGTCATTGAGGGGAACTTACTGACAGACTGTTTACAAAGATGTAGGCAGGGTGACAAAAAACCAGCAGGAGACGGTGGGACACTCTGGGCTAGCACGAGGGAAACTACGACCAACTCTCAGTCTGAAGGAAATAGGAAAAGAAGGGGTTCCTGGGGTGCAGAGAAGACTCCTGACAGAAGCTCTGGTAGGGGAGCACATAAGTGGACATGCTGTGGCCTGGCTGGGAAGGTGTACTTCTTCTCATGCTCCCATCTCTCATTGGAGCCTCCTGTTCAGCAACACCATGGAAACCAGGAGGCAAGCGTAGGATTCAGAAAGGCCAGCAGCCTGGGGCTCAGAGCATGGCAGAGAGGGGGAAGGGGATATCTGGGGGGCAGAGTGTCCAGCACATGGCCCACCCCCGTCCGGCCCCTGTGCAACTGTATGACCCCGTACGTTTGCCTTCCACACTCTCAAGAAAGATCCTTGAAGTCACGAACCATGCCTGGTGTCTTTGGAAATATGGCTCCCCCTCCATCCCCCCGGGAAATAACATGAGAAGGGGAAAGTCAGTATGTGCACAGTAATTCACAGCACCATTTACAATAGTGGGAGATTAGAAATGCCTCCAAATAGGGAAGCAGTAGCAAATAGCAAGCTGGCCAGGACATGTCATTATGCATCCATGAAAGGATTCTTGGGTGGGCTCTGTTAACACATGTAAACGGGGTCACAGGATAACAAGTGACAAAAGCCAATCCTGCTGATTGTAAGTTTGTCACAATGTGTAGATGTGTCCTACATAGGGAGAGATCAAAGGCGTGTATGTTCACAATAGCTGAGAAGCACTGGTCAAGTGTCATATCGCCCAATTTAAGAGAAAATAGCAAAGTTCTCATTGAATTTGTCACAAATGTTAGTGCCAAGTAGCTAGAATAGTTAGGACTGGCACAATATAAAACAGAGGGATGGCAGCTTATTTTAGGAGGCTCTGTTGGGAAAAGCCACTTGGCTTTGGTCAGCTGTTCAACCCCCCTCCCCCCCCAACACACACACACACACACACACACACACACACACACACACACACAAGCGTCCAATGTTGTAGTTGGTGATTGAAACTCCTTTTCCAATACCCCATGGTGGGCCTTGGAGGGAATTTGTCAGCTAATACACAACAAAGCATTTTCAAAGTTTCTCAGACTTTCATGTGTATATGAATCACCTAGGGGATCCTACCAGGGGGATCTTGAGAAAATGCAGATTCTGCTAATCTAGGTCTGGGAGGGACCTGAGATTTCCCACTCTCAACAATGTCCCAGAAGATGGGGACACTGTTGGCCTTGACCACCCTCTGAATAGCCTGGCTTTAAATCAGTGGAATTTTGTTTGCTTTTTTTTTTTTTAACCTTTTGAAACATACCTTCTGCCGACAAATGTGCAAATTACACGTTCTTTGTCATCACCCGCCTCCAGATTCTGATGTACTTCTGACCGAGTGCTTGCCCTCTGTTTGACAATCCTAGTGTCTTTGGGGCCTCCACCAGCCAAAAAGAACTTGCTGGAGTTTCCTTTTTGGAATAAGCATTCCAGAAACGATACCTTTAGTGTTTCTGATATAAATATGATCGTGTGGAAGAGAATTTCAAACCGCACATGATGCCCGGCCCTTTTCTTTCCAGTCATGGTTATTTTTCTGATTATCATCTTGTAATTCTCACACTGTTTTCATGTGAGAAACTTAAAATTCTCCTTGAATACATCTGACTTCATGAATTCTCCACAAGGACCTCTGGAGGTGATGCAGGGCCTGGATGATGTAGAATTCCAAAGGATGTCTGGTGACCTGGTGTGATTCCACTACACCAGAGAGGGGACAGGTCCTCACCAAAGGACCTGTTTGCTTTTCGTTTCCGTGATTCTCGAAGCTTGAGTCAAGCACCACATCAGCTGAGTCTTGCTGTAGAAGGAATCTCCTGTAGCATCCATTCTTGTTCATGCCATCATACATCTTCCTTTTTCAGACATCATTTCGTTTCCACTGAAATGCCCATATTTTGCATATGTCAGCAAGAAAACATTTCTATATGGTTATAAGTCAAAGTGTTTTTGGTTTTCTTCTCTCTCCCTCACTTCCCATTAAAAAATCATCAGTAATGTAAATTAAATTCCTATTTGCACAAGTAGCCTTTGTTACTGATTATATTTTCTAATTTAAAAATGAACTTCCAGGGGCACATGGCTCAGTTGGTTAAGTGTCTGACTTGGACTCAGGTAATGGTCTCGTGTTTCATGAGTTCAAGCCCTGCATCAGGCTCTGTGCTGTCAGTGCAGAGCCTGTGTTGGATCTTCTGTCCCCCTCTGTCTCTGCCTCTCTCCCACTCTCTCTCTCTCAAAAATAAATAAACACTGAAAAATAAATAAATAAATAAATAATAACAATGAACTTCTAGGTCCAACAATCTGAGAGTCACCTGTTTCCTCTGCCTTATTTTGTTCTTCTCCTGGCCTTCTCTCTCTTTGTCCTGATTTGTTTTCTGAGTCCGATGTTGCTGTGGAGCTGTTCTAATGGACAGTTGGAAAGTCGGGTCCCCACCATGATCCCAGGCCCATGCCTGTGGGTGATCACCACCTCCTGTGAATGTGTGAACACATCCAAATACATGAGCTGGGGTGAGGGGTCAGAGGGAGGCGATTCTCTCCATGGTCCTTGACTCATTGTGTGACCTTGGGTACACCATTTAAGTCTGTTTGCTCTGAGTGATACCCATCCCTTGTAAATCTAGAAAGCCATTCTCAAAGAATTATTGCATCTTTGTCCTGATAGATGTTTAGTGAGGATGTGGGAAGAACTCTGTTAACAGATCTGTTCTCTGGCCCCCGTCCCTTATGTATGTCGTTTATTCAAACACATACCCCTCGCCTGAGAGAGGATCTCCTCTCTCAGCTCCTAAATCTGTGTATGTGTGCATGCAAAAGTATACACACAAACAGAGAGGAACACAGAAAAGCAATACTTTTGCCTGGAACTGCTTCTTTGTCATCATTCCCATCGCTGCAAAAATATTGCCTCTGGCCTCTGCCAGAAATTCAAGTCACTCATTAATAAATACCCCACATCTGTTCAATTTTCTTATTCCTCAGGCACTTACTTACTCTTTTGCATTCCCAAGCAATTAAATATGACTATATCAACATTTTGCCTTTCTTGCACTCCTTTTAAAATATAATACCCGCCCCCCCCCCCCCCCTTTAAGCCCTCTCAACCTCAGTCTTGCAACACAGACCAGGAAATAGCCTGGTTTGTAGACTGTGGAGGGCTGGGAACAAAGCTGTCTGCTGAGCCATCTGCTGTTTCTTAGCTATAGAAAAAGAGGATTTACAGGTTTGGGGGCAGATTATTTTTAGGGGTTTCCAGGCTACTAATATTCTATCCTTGTTTGTGTAATTCCTCTCCCAGGTTGAGACTCCCACGAGTCACTGTGACCTCCACAGAGAATAAATAAATGTCCCTGACATACACTCTCATTTGGAAATCTAAAAATATGGAGTCTGGAGCTGCAGAACCTGTCCCAACCATATCCAGTTCTGTCTCATCACTTCTCTTCCAATTGATAGGACTCCCCATTTCTAGCAGAGGGAAGCACCTTATCTGTCTGCACGGAAGGCGGTCTAATCCAAGAGGGATGTGGAGGAAATGGAATAAAACAAAAGTGAAGTCAATTTGCATTCAGATGTTTGCATTAAATATTAATAGGGCTTGGGGGTGAGGGTAGTGTGTCTTTTATTCACATTCAGGTTGCCATGGCTGTCTGGGATTTGCAGGGCTGGCTCTGGGAGGAGGGGGAAAGGTAAAATGGAGGAAAAGGGCAGCCACCCCCCTGTGAACAGCTCAGGGTTCAGGCCCTCATCCTGTGCCTTCACACTGTGGCCCAGACTGCCAAGAGCAAGACATGGAAGTTTCCAGCAATAACCAGAGAACATCTGGAGGCCTGTCTCTAGCCAGTGAAACACCCTCATACTTTCAAAGCAATGAGCCCGAGTGTGGGGTCGGAAGAGAGTATCAGGGGAGGGGCAGGAAAGTGAAGAGTGGTAGGGGTAGGGGAGCCCCGGGCACGGAGTGTGTCCCCTGGGAGGCAGGGGCCGGAGACTGTGTCCAGGCCTTTCCCCGGCGTGTGGGGCCTGCAGCCCCAGGGCTTTCTTGAACAAATCCACAAAGTCAGTACAGGAGGGTAGGGGGCGGGAAGGACAGGCAGCCCCTCTCTATCCTCCGGCTTTTGAAGGGAGGTCAGGGGGTTGTGTTATTGGCAAGCGTGGAGGAAAGTGTCGCTTTGAGGAAATGGTGGCTCTGTGCCCAAGGTAGGCTTCATGATGGGTCCAAGTCCTTCCGAAAGGAAGCCCCTGAAACCAAGCGTCCAGTTAGGAGACGTTTTTGTGTCTTCTTACGCTTGTCTTTTTTCTTTTTTCTTTTTTCCCCCTGAGAATGAGGGCCTCCGAGTGCCTCCAAACTCACACCAGTTGAGTGACTGTTTACTTAGCCTTCCTGCAAGGCTGGCTCTCGTCACCCACGTCTGGGCCTGTCCCTGAGTTATCCTTCATGAGGGAAACTTGGAAATTTCCATCATTCCCCTCGAATCTGAATCTACCCTGCAGTGGCCTGACGGCTCGGGTGCTATAGTCTCGCAGCAGAGAATTGCCGTCAGTCCTGGCCGCATGTTAGCATCACCTGCACGTCTTTGGAAAGTTTGGTTGCCCAGATGACACATGGCCCAGTACCAGCAGAATCTTCAGGGGTGGACCCCAGGCCCAGGAGTTTTTAAAACTTCCCAGGGTGACTCCAATGACTGCCAAGTTTGAGAGGTACTGGCATGGGGTTATGAGCACATCCAATGGCCTGGACTTGACTGTTGGCTCTGTTGCTGCTGGTAGTGGCCTTGGGCAAGTTATTTACAGCTCTCTGCCTCAGTCTCCTCCTCTGTACAGTGGGAATAACAATAGTATGATCAGTAGCACAGCACATAGCATTGGTGTGAGGATTACATGAGGTAATTCACACCAAGCGCTGGGACATTGGCTGGTGCATAGTTAGTGCTTTATAAGAGTTTGGCTTTTATTTTATTTTTAACGTTTATTTATTATTGAGAGGCAGAGAGAGACAGAGCATGAGCATGGGAGGGGCAAAGAGAGGGAGACACAGAATCTGAAGCAGGATCCAGGCTCTGAGCTGTCAGCACAGAGCCTGACGCAGGGCTTGAACCCACAAACTGCGAGATCATGACCTGAGCTGAAGTGGGACGCTTAACCGACTGAGCCACCCAGGCGCCCCAGGGTTCACCTTTTATTATGCTGTGAAGCATAACTCACGTGGATGGGCAGGATGGTGCCGGAACCTGAGAAGAGGCATAAAGAATTGGAGCTATTTCTCCCCGAAAAGGAGGAGGCTTTGCTAGAGTGTGATGATTGTCTTCAGATTCCTATCAGATGGAAAAGGAATGTTTTGCATGACTGTGAAGGAGAGAACACACAGGAGCGGAAAGTTTCCAACAGAGCCACTTAGCAGCAAGATGAACCGTGTCATGGGGAGTGACTTCCCAGACTCTAGGGTATTCAAGCGGCAGTGGGACAGCCTTTGGTGGAAATGTTGTAAAAAGGAATCATAAGGGCACGAAATGACTCGCAGGGTTGGTGTGGCCATCATAGGTGGTGAGTCTTGAGTCTAAATCCGTGTTGAAGAGACAGGACCGAGGTCAAACCAGGTGGAGTCAAACTTGTTTTCAAGTCAAAGAGGTGAAGCTGGGCCAGGCAGTGGAGGTTGGCCCAGGCAGGCCTGGAGCGAGAGTTGATGAAGAAGCCAGCCACGGGACGGGTGGGTCTGGGATGCCTGCTGTGATTAGGGCTGGGCTGCCTCCAGGCTTTTTGGTTGAGCTCCGGACACCTGGCCAATGGGTGGTAGGTTGGCTTTGTTTGAGGCAGAGTGTCAGAGACCATGTAAGCAGGGGAAGGGGAGAGAGAGAGAGAGAGAGAGAGAAAAAGGAGGGACAGAATCCCAAGCAGGCTGTCAGCTCTGACAGAGCCCGATGTGGGGCTTGAACTCATGAAACCATGAAATCATGACCTGAGCCCAAAACCAAGAGTGGGGCACTTAATCGACTGAGCCACCCAGGAGCCCCAGTAGATACCTTCTAAATCTGCAGCTCAGCTCTGCAGTTTCTCACCTTCAATGACCCCCACGGCAACTTTTCCCGGTGGATGAACCCCTTCCCTGCCTTCTCCCTTTGCGCTGTGTGGTTTCCTCTGGGATCTCTCTGCTTTGTGAGAAGTCCATGAAGCCTATTTTACCTGCCCTACCTTTTTTGGGGGCAGTCTGGGGAACAGCACTAACTGTGACATTACCTCACTAGACATCAAACTGAACTTCCCTTTTGATAAGGCAACTCTTCTCTCACCCTTTTGAATAATATGCCTAGCACGTATTCGGCCACCTCCCTTGCTGGGCATTAGGGAGATGGTGTCAGCACATGGCTCCTGGTTCTCCTCTTGTTTCATCCCCACCTCCTTGTCACCCGTGTCTCTCTGGTCAGTGCCCAGCCACACCCTGGACCTCATCACCTCTCAGGAGGCTCCCCCTTTAGAATTTCCATCTCTGAAAATGCCCTCTGTAGCCATGCCTCCATGTCCTTCCTGGGTCCCACTCACTCCTACTAACCCTCTTCTTGGCCTGCACTGGGGCCTGTGGAGCCCTCCCTCCTTGGGGACATCTCGGACCCATCCTGGAAGCATCTATTTCCTCCCTCCCTGTTGCTTTTAGATACTCTGGTGAGCAGTCTATGGGAAGCTCTTCAAAGGTGCCCCATTCCCTTCCCCTCTTGACTTTCCAGTGTGCCTTCTGGTCTACTCCTCTTCCCGAACTCCTGCTTTCCATTGAGGAGGTTCCCTGCACCCAAAGTAATCGGACCCCCGCGCCCCGTTGCTGCCTTCAGACTCTGTGCCCCCGGCCATCTTCCTTTCGCTCCATTTTTAGCTCCCTATCAGATTGCCACGACAGCTGCTCCAAATCTTTTCCACTCTGCTCAAGCCCGGACTGACCCTGCTCTCCTCCCCTCCCTGGGACAGACCTCTTCCTGGCTAAGAAATCCAGCCCTCTGTGCTGCTGGGACTTCTTTCTTCCCTTCGTCCTTTTCACAGAGATGATTTCTAACATTCTCCTTCCCTTTCCTCCCACTCTGGGGAAGAAGCAGTTTTTATTCCTCCCAAAGCTAAGCCTTCCACCTGCACCCCCAACTCTGTCATCTCTTTTTTCTCTGCCTTCTTTCTCCAGTATCATCTCTTCCAATCCCCCAACCTCCATTTCCTCTCAGTCCTGAGTCTTGCGACTCACTCTAATTTCTTTCACCCTAAGAAACAAGCAGTAACAAAGCCCTTACTTTGTCCTCCACCATGCCTCTTCCTTTCCCTTATTATTTTGCTTTTCATGCTGTCAAGTGGGGTTCTATTTTGCTCCCCTTGTCCCCATAAACCAACCACACTGAGCTAATGTCCCTGGAATATGCCTTGCTGTCACCTTCCTCCCTGGGAGGCAGCCTTCTGAGTTGGAAAAAGCATTGACATGGGAGTCAGCCACTCAGGAGTTTAAATCCTGGCTTTGCCCCATATTGTTATATAATCTTGACCCTCACTTGGCACACTATTAATCTTCCCAAGGAAAAGAAAATGGAAGCACCTAATTCCCTGGCTTGCTGTTGATACTAAATGCTTATGCTTGTGAAGTGCCCAACACATGGTGCAAAATAAAAAAATACCCCCTTCCATCCCTTGCTGATTCCTTCATGTGCAACACCTTTGCTGTCTTCCATCAGCCTTTTCAATTTCCATCCACCCTTCAAGCCTGGTCTTACTCTTTCCTCTCTACCTGTGGGGCCCAAGTTCTTCCACTTTGTTTGCTCTTTGACCTTGTTCCTCTGTTATAGTGGGTACGGGGTCTACTCGGATATATCAGGCTCATTTGTACATATTTGTCTGATCTCTAATAAAATCAAGATCTTCTAGGTACAGGGATATTGAATTCACCTTTGGATCCCTTTAGACTACCTTTCAGAGCACCTTACATATAACAGCGACTCAGTAAATGTTAAGTTTAAAAAAAATTTTGGGAAGCCTGGGCAGCTCAGGTTAAGCGTCCGACTTCGGCTGAGGTCATGATCTCAGGTTTCCTGAGTTTGAGCCCCACATCAGGCTCTGTGCAGACAGCTCAGAGCCTGGAGCCTGCTTCAGGTTCTATGTCTCCCCCTCTTTCTGCCTGTCCCCCGCTCACACTCTGTCTCTCTCTCTTTCCCTCAAAAACAAATAAACATTAAATTTTTTAAATTTTAAAATATTTGCTTAATGCTAGATATATCTAGATCTGTCTATATGCTAGATATCTTTATAACATAAAAATATAAAAAAACTAAGCCGATCTTTTTCTCATCTATGAATATACTCTCTAACCTTGTAGAATTTATAAGACAGGGATTTACAGTGTAAAGAGACCTGGAAAAACCAAAAAACCAAAACAATAACAACAAAAACCCAAACCTGTACCAAAGACCATCAACAGGTCTAACCGGATTTTTTGTGGTCCTAATGCTAGCTCATGGACATCATTTACCTTCAGGTTACTCATGTCCTACTTTGGCAAGTCATGAAGATGTTCCCTGCTTGGTGGAATCCATCAGATTTCTCAGGTGAAAGAGGAAATGGTCAGACTGGCCAATATCTAAGATTCTTCCCAGCTTGCCCAACTACAGATCAGTGATCACGCATTGTGAGCACCCCATAATTAAGACACTCATTTTTAAAGGTGACCGAGGATGCATCTCATGTTGGTCCTGTAATGAAACTTCTTTGAAGAGGGCTGTTTTCTGTAGGTGCATTAATTGATTAATTTATTTCTTCATGCAACGCATGTTTATTGAGTGCCGACTGTATGAGCTCAGTGTGGTGCTGAGTGCTGGGTGCTGGGAACACAGTGATGACTCAAGCCTGGTCTCAGCAGAGCTCTGGTTGACATTTGGCATGCTCTTCTTGGAAAGGGAGGACACATGGAGGTGGGCTGTGGGCTGGGCTGGGCCAGGTGGTGGCCTAGGCTTAGTGGCTCTCAGAGAGGACAGTCCAAGGGGACATCCCTCATCAGTAACAGCAGCACCTGCCCTTCCTGGCAGGACCCTCCACGCAGTTACTCTGAGCATGAGTCTCTGGGCTTGTCACATTATCCACAGGCAGCCTGAAATGCCTCCTGCTATACACACCAGCTTCCCTCAATTCATCTTTCAATCTGGAGGATTTACAAAGATTTATACCATTAAGAGCAAGATCTCAACAACAGGCTGTATGGGAAAAACATGTTTTTCTCCTGCCCGTATATGTATTAGTGTGTAAGCTCTTCTGGGCACGGACCCATTTTATGTGTCATGTTGTCTCTGTAAAGCTTCATTCTCTCCTAGGGTTGATGTTTCAGAAATTTGGGTCTATAACTTCATCCAGGATCAACATTTAGGAATTAACACCAATTCTTGGTGAATGGTGAGTCACCTACATTTTACAGTGGGCCACATGGGTCTGATTCCTATCTCATACGCCCTGAGAAAACAAAAGGAAGAGATAATGCCAATATTACTTAGAGTCGAGCCTTCTTTTTGGATAAGGAGTGGTAGGGTAGGACTGAAACATGCTCATCTTCCCCATGGCCCAGAGACCACGGCTTGAGATTCTTCAGGGGTGCTGGGGGTTAACACAGGACAGATGAAAGAGCAGGTTGTCCGTGCTGTGCACTCCCTGTACCTGCCCATGTATCAGATGTGCATGCTGTGTTGGTAGACAGTTGCAAAGAATCCACACTGCCTGGAAAGACAGAGCCATCACAGTAGGGCCTGGTGAGGACTGTGGATGGGAGGGGATATGGAGAATCTCTCCCAATTCTGTTTTGATGACTATGAACCTCTTTTTTCTCTCCTACTGGCTCAATGGCTGACCACCTGTCAGACGTGTCTGTGGGAGGATACCCAGATTCACTACTCAGGTCTCTATGTAGAAAGGGATTACAAAGCAGAGAGGAGGGGAAGTGGAGAACAGGGAAGGTCTGTGGTCTGGATGGTTCCTCTGTGTTGCTGGGAGAGGGCAGGGCAGAGTGCAGGGGGCAGAGAAGAGGGGACAGTGTCCTCAGTTATCTGGCACTGTATGCTTTCAAAGGCAGTTTTCTGGCTCTTGGGTATAGGCAGATCCCAAAGGAAGGGATCTCTAGGCCCCATCCTGTAATTGTTACTTTGCCTCTTCTAAAAAGGATCACATCCCCCAAGTAGATCTTTTCTATGTTTATAGCAAATTTGGCTTGAAAAGTCATCTGAAGCTTTACTGCATGTTTCAAGCCTAAATAATCCTATCATTTGGATGGGGTTGACAGTTTCTCAAGCCTGTTCTCATTTGCTCTCATTCTCATTAGATTTGATCCTTACCACACTTGCATGTAGGAGGCAGGGTAGGTATTACTCATCCTGGTTTATGGGTGATGAATTCAGGCTCAGGTCTATTTTCATGGTAGAATTCTACTAGAGTGCCACTAGTGTCAAAAATATCTTACTTTTGGGGCACCTGGGTGGCTCAGTCAGTTAAGCGTCTGACTCCTGATTTTGGCTCAGGTCATGCTCTCATGGTTAGTGAGTTCGAGCCCAGAGTTCGTTTCCATGCTCACAGCATAGAGCCTACTTGTGATTCTCTATCTCCCTCCCTCTCTCTGCCCCTTCTCGATTTGCACTTTCTCTCTCAAAGTAAATAAACTAAAAAAAAATATTTTACTTTTTTCGTTAAATGATGTGTATGTGGTAGGGGGATACTTAGTGGGCATTATATATGTCACCATGGAGATTCCAACATCCAGTTTGACAGAACAGTGATGAGTTCAGGATTACATGGACACAGCCTGGGGGTGGGGTAGAGAAGCTGAGGGGCTGTTGAAGAGGTGGTGAACCTCACCCTGGCCAGAGGGTCTCACCCCACACTGTGGTCAGCCTAAGGTACTTCTTTCCTTCTCTCAGAGAGCAGCTGACTCAAGAGCCCTTCTCTCATCTCTGACAAGCCCACAGATTATTTCTTCTGGTGTATGGACACAGGGGATGCTGCTCAGCTAAATGAGTGCAAGTGCCCTTTATCTTTGGAATCTTTCTTAGCCCCACCCAGAAGACCAACAAGAACGCAAAGTGAACAGGACCCTGTATCATACCTGATATATTTCTTTTTTTACAAAAAATGTTTATTTATTTATTCTTAGAGAGAAAGAGCACAAGTGCAGGAAAGGCAGAGACAGAGAGGGAGAGAGAGAATCCCAAGCAGGTTCCACACTATCAGTGCAGAGCCCAATGTGGGGCTCAAACCCACAAATCATGAGATTGTGACCTGAGCCGAAACCAAGAGTGAGACATTTAACCAACTGAGCCACCCAGGCACCCCTCTTTTTTCTCTTTTTTAAGTAGGCTCTAAGCCTAGCATGGAGCCCAACTTAGGGCTTAAATTCATGACACTGAGAGATCAAGACTTGGATGCTTAACCAACTGAGCCATGCAGGCACCCCTCACCTGCTAAATTTCTGACCAGCCAAAGAAAACCAACTAGCAACTTACAGCCTATATGGGCAGCCATTATAAAAAATTCAGGGTGAACAGAATGGCTTGATTTGACCAATTGGGAACAGTTAGGGATTGAAATAAAATTGCATATTAGGTAGGAAACGTAAATCATCTTAGGTTACCGTTCTCTCTTTGGCCATCTTATCAGTGTAATTTGGTGTCGCCAATGTACACTCACTAAATATTTCCATGTGCTCACTCGAAATTTGAAGTCATATATGTTACAGTCATAGACATTTTCAATTTGTTTCAATTATTATGTTACATTTCCTATTTAATGTAATAGGAATTTGGGGATAGAAATGAAAATAATCATAGTCATAAATGTATTACTTGAGGACAGAAAAGAGATGTTTCCTGTCATCTCTCTCATAAACTAGAAATGCAGCTAACACTTGTTCTGCCTGTCAGCAAAAACATCATGGACCATGGACTACATCATGGACCACTTAGCAAGAAAATCTGGGATGGCCCACAGCTGGCAAGTGGATTATATCGGTCTATTATCCATGGCCCCAGGTTGATAGCCATGGATCTTGCTTGGAATAGATAGATGCTCATTCTAGATTTAGATCTGCATTTCCAGGAACTGAAGCAAATACCTCTAACACTGTAAGGGACTTAGAGCAGGAAGTTTTAAAATTTGGACCTACTTCTTATGTATCATTGTGAGAATCAAGGAATCTATATTACTATAAGTGCCTTATAATGTTGTGCTGTCAAGAGTCATGTGCAATGGACTTACACACTTACCACTCACAAAGCAGTGGACTGATTGATATTTAAATGGGCAATTGAAACATATTGCTTGCCAAATTGTAGGGGAGAGGGGGATGAGGGACTGGAGGGGGGGGTCACGAGAGAATGAATGAGTGTTAACACTTAAAAAAAGTACTAATTCAAGTTGAAGGAAAATATTAGTTGCTAGTACAACAGGATGCAGGATCTTTTAATGTCTTAGACAATTTAGAGATGAAAATTGGCACATTGCTGACTGATAAGATCTGCCTCAACATCCAGTTTCCCAAGTGAGATGCTTTCGTGTAGTATAGAAATAGCTCCTGAAGTTGAAATTTGTTCACGATTCCAAAGCCTAGTTGGTGAGAGTAGAAGTGCTACCCTCAACATCTCAACAGAATCAGTCACTCAGGGAGAATGTAGCCAGAGTTGTCCCAGCAGAAGTAAATCAGAGAAAGTAGTCTTGGATGCTAGCATACATAACACTTGAAACAAAATATTTACTACTCAGTGTCTACTTGATCAGAAATGTGGGTTACTTGGAATGTGTACATATGCCACGTTTTATTTTTTATTTATTTTTAAAGTTTATTTGAGAGAGACAGAGACAGCATGAGTGGGGGAAGGGCAGAGAGAGAGAGAGAGAGAGAGAGAGAGGAAAAGAGAGAGAGAATCTCAACCAGGCTCCCCACTGCCAGCACAGAGCCCAATGCGGGGCTCGAACTCACGAAACCATAAGATCATGACCTGAGCCAAAACAAAGAGTTGGACACCAAACCGACAGAGCTACCCAGGCATCCCAACATATGCTATGTTTTAGAAGATGAAGCAAATAATCACAAAACATTTGTTTTTAAAACAAAGAAAATGAACTAAGCAGCAGCTACCATCTGCTGACTGCCTGTTATGCTTCTGTGTACTTTATTTTACAAAAGCGACATGGTAGATATTGTGTCCATTTTGTGTATGAGGGTGCTATGGCTGAGAGATTGAGTAACTTTTTGGGGGGAGTCATAGAGCTAGTAACAGCCAAGACTGACTTCAAAGCCCAAGTTTTGTTTTTTGTTTTTCTTGATTCTGCTCTATGAAGTGTTTATTCAGAAAACTCTCTTAAAGAGTCCATCCAGAGTCCATAAACATTTTAAGTGAATCCTCTATGGCTTTTACAGGTGTACCTATGTGTGTATATGCATACACACACATATCTATGTACATGCATGGCACAGAGTGTCAAGGAATGGATCTACTGTTTACTGTAGGCAGAACCTTGCTAGGGGCGTTCCCTTAATGGAGTCATCAAATTCTCAGGTTCTGAAAATGGACTGTGTCAGTTAAATGTTATCTAAGGGACTGACTCATGCTGACCCAACTGACTGATAAAACAGGTATTGCTTTGGTAATTAAATGTGAGCAAAAGTGATAAAATTCACTAAGTTTCCTTCCCAGCATGGTGGTGACCGTGGAGGCATGGGTTAAGAGGGAGCCTCTGTCAGTCAGCTGGGTTCCTGGGTGATTGCCGAGCTGACCTGAGCTGGGCAGCACTGGGAGAGGGAAATTAAGCTTGCCATTGAATCAGCAGAGGTGATGGCGTTGGGTGTTAGGTATATAACCTCGCCCATCCTGACTGATAGAATAAATTGGTCACTCCTTCTTATATATAACAATGGATGAAATCTAGTCCAAGCATGTGAATAAAAGGGGTGCTTGAGGCCAAAGACGGTTTTTAATAAAACCTACATTAAAATCTCAATGACCTGTAACCCAACTAATCAAAATTCAGTTAATTTGTGCACTTACCGTTCTCTTCAGTGTGCTGGTCCAAGGCACCTTCATCTCTGGATTATCGGAACTGTTTCTGCCTGCATCTACCTTCGTCACCCAGACTCTTTCCTTAATCCAGTCCTGGGGTGGACCTTTTCCAAAATTGTGTTTTTACTATCTTCCAAACTGATGTTTTAGTTAACAATGTATCAGGACTGTCTCTCTATGAAGTTAATGAAATTATTTCTCACTGAAGGAATGTGGCTTGAAAATCAGGGCCAGTCATTTGCCCAAGGCCCTTCCTCCCATGGGGGGCTGATCCTGGTGTGCTCTACCAAAGAGAAGGGCCGGTGGTGAGTTGATGTACGGAGAATTAGAACAAAAGGAATGAAGTCTCTGCAAGGACTACTTCTATCAGCAGTGGTGCCCCAACTGTCAGGCGTCCTGACCCCCAGCCCAGTCCTCTGTACATATAGTACATCTAAGGCTTGCTTAACCAGAAAGTGGAATCTGGTTAACTGAGAGCTCATGGTACACTCTATTTTGTAATAAGGTGATATCTGCATTCCTAAGAAGCCTCAGGTTATCAAAAACTGAATTAAAAAAGAATTGTTTTGACGGTTAAAAAAAGGTAGAAGCCTTCTTACCATATTTAAATGATTTTTCTTGCAGGATTTCAATAATAAAGGTATTTTGAAGATATATTTTGTAATTGAAAATTTAAAACTCTGAACTATTTCATCAAAACTGACAAAAGCAATCCTATGTGGTATGTGGATTGAAGACACAGGAAAGCCTATATGATATATAAGATTGAAAATAAGATCTATGGATTTATAAACCAGGAAAAGGAACCCTAGCACAGCTCATGGCTACCAGGGCCTGGGCAGTGGGCCACTCAAACCAAATGTGCTTGTGACCCCCACTCAGCTTCTTCTCCTCACATTCTGCCCGGTGGTGATCATGTGAAAACCAAGCACAATAGGTATAATACAAACTATGTTCTCATAGTTATTGCTTTCTTTTTTTTTTTTTTAAATTTTTTGATGTTTATTTTTTGAGAGAGAGACAGACAGCATGCAAGCTGGGGAGGGGCAGAGAGAGAGGGAGACACAGAATCTGAAGCAGGCTCCAGGCTCTGAGCTGTCAGCAAAGAGCCCGACATGGGGCTCAAAACCATGGACTGTGAGATTATGGCCTGAGCCGAAGTCGGATGCTCAACTGAGCCACTTAGGCGTCCCTTTGCTTTCTTTCTTTCTTTTTTTTAAAGAAATTTTCTTTAATGTTTTTAATTATTTTTGAGAGAGAAAGAGAGAGAGAAAGAGAGAACGCGTGCAAGCGGGGGAGGGGCAGAGAGAATGGCAGACACAGAATCTGAAGCAGGCTCCAGGCTCTGAGCTGCCAGCACAGAGCTGGACACAGGGCTCAAACCCATGGACTGTGAGATCATGACCTGAGCCAAAGTCGGACGCTCAACCGACTGAGCCACCCCTGGCACCCCCAACTATTGCTTTATTTCTTATTCACATTAACAAAAACATGTATTAGAGTGGCTATACCTGTGCATATAGTCATTACCACTTATGTGAATCAACGGAGAAAACAAAACAAGGAAACAGACAAAAAGGACATGTTTTTCCTCTTTCTAATGTGGGCTGCCAGTCTTTGTTTCAAATAGTGGTCCCTCAAAGCACAGGCCACAGGGAAGGAGATGCTGTGGGTGTCACCATGTAATAGGACCCGTGGTTCTCACAGCTGCATATATTGTCCAAATGGGAAAACTACCTGCCATTTGTTAGAATTGAATGCTTGCCAGAGTATGTCTCTTTCATTAGGAAGATACCTAAAAGGATGCACACACTGTGTGATATCTGATGTTTTATCTGAAAGTAGATGAGGTCTGGGGGAAGGGGAGGGGCAGGGAAGGCAGAGAGAGAGACAGAGTGAGCAGAAACAAATGAAATAGTTGGAAACAATCTTCTTCCATATCACCAATCTCCAACACTCGACGGAAACATTTCCAGAAAAGCTTTAGAAACGTCTTACCTTTAGGAACAACAGAATAGTGTAGAATCAAAAAACCACCAAGAGAAAGAAAGTGTATCTTCCTCAGGAGAGAGTGTTCTACAAAAAGTCATGGAATGCACAAGAAGAAGTTTATTTTTGACCAAAGTTGAAGGGATAAATTTGGTCTGTGGCAGGTCTTGGTATTTTAGAGGGTCCACTTGTCCTGAGGAGTTTTGAGAAAACTCTAGTCTTCTGTAGGCTCTGGGGCTTATCAGTTGCCACGGCAACCATTAATCTCACTGCTGAAGTTCTAAGTGATTGGAGATGAAGAATGTTCCCTTGAACACATTTTACCCCAGACCCTCTGCCTGCATACAACTGCCCTAGCAGCTGGGTGCCCCCCGCTGCTGTCACTGGGGCACGGTGCTGTGAACTTCTAGATAGTCCACAAATTAATGCAGGCAGTCTGGACTGTTGTTAGGGAACTCTAGCTGGCAAATAACCCAAGCAGGTCTGGGACAAGTTGGTGTAAATGCTGGCACAGACGGGCTCACCTGTTGTGTGATTAAGTCATGAGGTTGCCGCTTGCGCTCTTTGGGACCAGGCCAGGCAGCATTTGTTCAAGGGAAAAATAAGGCTCTGTATGTGCGGTGTGACTGTAGCAACAGAAACAAATGGGCAAACAGATTCTGGTGGAGGAAAAGAATGAAAAAGTGGGCGGCAGGGACAATCCGGCAGCTGTGTTGAAAGGTGTCTTAGTCAGGATGGCTTGGTGGCAAGAAACAAAACCTACTCAGCTCGAGCAAAGGAGGGATTTGTTTGATGGTACAGGAACCCAACTGAAGGAAGTAGGGTTGACATCATGGCAGCTGAGGAATTGTCCCTGGCTCCTCATATTCCCTGCCCTCCCATCACATGGGTCTGATGTAGAGTTGGATTGCCATGGTGCCTAGGAGGGCTCCAGCTCAACTTAGTCTTACAGCTCAGGTGCCCATAGCTCTGTAACAGATATGACTCTATTGGGAATTCCTAAGGCAGGTATCTGATTGGTCCAGTTGCCTGTGGCCAGAGGGTGGGGTCAGAGGGCGGGCTTCCCTTGAGCAGGTGGGGGTAAGTCCTCTGAGAAAGAGGTAGACATGGGGGTAGAAGTGGTAGGTGGAGGAAATTATACACATTTGCAGAAGGCAGCTTGACATGGGCACTGACAAATCAATGGCTCGGAATGAACTCTGGCCATGAACAACAGAATAGCTGGATCAGCCTTTCCAGCTGAATACTGTACTGGTCTGAGCAGTACAGGAAAAGGGAAGCATGGAGGACTGGCTATGGGTTCCAGAGAGGACGAGGAGGCAGTGCAGCTAAAGGGGTTAAAAAGATGTCAAAAGTATAAAGGAACTGAGTAACTGAAAGTCCAGGTGAGAATAAAGACTGGGAGTTTGGAGACTCATGAGAACAAAGATGGCCTCCAGGGAGAGATGGCCTTAGAGGAGGAATGACTGGGGAAGGAGTGTGTGCTGAAGCAGCACTGGGTGAGGTCTGGGCTGAGGTCATGCTGGGAATGATGTACAAACCCTTTGATAAATGTCATAGCCATGGATGATGTTATGGGCTGACTTGTGTCCCCCCAAATTCATAGGTTGAAGCCCTACCCCCTCAGAACCTCAAAATGTGACTGCATTTGGAGACAGGGTCTTTATAGAGTTAATTAATGTTAGATGAGGTCATAGGATTGGGCCCTAATCCAGCAGGACTACTGTCCTTATAAGAAGAGGGGATCAGGACACAGACACACACAGAGGAAAGACCACGTGAGGACCCAGGGAGAAGATGGCATCTGCAGGCCAAGGAGCGAAGCAAGCCCTGCTGACATCTCCATCTTGGACTTCCAGCCCCCAGAACTGTGAGACACAAATGATGGTTAGCCCCCCAGCCTGTGGCAGTTTGTGATGGGCACCCTAGCAGACTAACACAGAGGCAGTGGGGAGAGGGTTATTATCGGCCTAGAGGCAGCGCTGGGATTCAAAGAGAAGGCCAACACCCACTTGTGCCAATGAAACTTACGGCATGAGATAAGGCAGGAGAAGGGGGATGTATATCCCAGGGAGAGCAAGGAGTTCAAGGAAAGAGGTAGGAGAGGAGAGGTCTGTGTTATGGGGAGACAGCCCACAGCACAGGGGATTAGGTGATGGGAGGTAGCTGGGAGGAGGCAACACAGAAACTGGGTGAAGTGGGCAAAGATGGGATGGTTGTTCAGGTTGGGCACAGGCAGCAGGGGTGGGAGAATAAGTGCCCCATCCCGTATCCAGGATGCAGATATGTGATGTCACAGAAACACTGGGTGGAGGTAGAACAGAGTCATGTTAGAGGCAGAAGGAATTGACATGGGAGTTTGGCAAGATCTTATAATTGATGGAGGAAGTGGAGTTCAGAGAATACACACACACACACAACACACACCTTGTTTTGTCTGAGGAGAACTCAGGGATTCTGGAACAAGAGGAATCTCAGGTCTTGTGTCACAGTGACCCCCTACCAGGGAGTCTAGAGCATGTCTAGCCTGAATAAGAAGGGGTGGAATTCTTTGGGTTGCTTGGATGGGACTGGACACTTAAGGCCTATTATGGTAAAGTCTGTACCCCCAGCTGCCTTGTTTCTGACTTGTTTTTCTGTTTCTGCCAAATTATAAAGCATAGACTCTCTCCTGCTCTAATTCTGAAGCTTAGCTTTTTGAGGGCTGATCTTGCCCAGTGGTTTGCTTCGGCAGAGGAAGGATTGTGGGAGCTTTGTGTAAAATCTCCCAGAAGTGTAGTTGAAGGTCAGTAACTGATTTGTGCAGGGTTTGGAAATGGGGGTGGGCAGTCTTGACTCGTGGATGGTTAAAAAAGCATGAGAGTGAGTGTATATGTGTCTTGGGGAATGTGTCCAGCATGAGCCAGGATGGTGCCCTGCAGTACAGCTAGGCCCTATGCTAGGGGTACAATGCATGGTGTCATCATGTAAGTAATGCCCTTACAAAACAGATGGCAATGTATTGATGGCTTAACATAAATAGACATGGCCAGTAACACTAGAATGCAAGCTGTATAGGAGGAAGGACCATTTCTATTGTATTTCCCAGTGCCTAGATAACAGTGCCTAACACATACTGGTGTTGAGTAAGTACCTGCAGAATGAATGAGTCAATCATGGGGTTCAAATGCATGGAGTTCAAAAACTTAGGTACTTCACTCCCATCCTCTAGTTTCTTTTGTCCAAAAAACAAACAAAACTGAACAAAGGACACCTAGAGAAAAATCACATAAGGGGGGCAGAATGGCGAGAGTATGCTCAGCATCACTCAGAATCGAAGGAATATGATTAACATGATAATCATATGCTGTTTTAAAATGAGCTTACATGTTATTTTGAAATTAGCAAAGATTTTTAAATGCTACTATTGAATGCTGGCATGAATGCAGTGAGATATTCACTTATATTTCAGGTGGGAATGAAGGTGGGTATAACTTTTATAAAAAAGTCCATGTCTATTCAAAGTTGTAAAGGGTAAAAATATTGTAAAAATTATAAAAACATTCATATGAGTTGATGCAGTTCCGATTATAATTATATGGCTAAATCTTGGACCAAGTTTAATTCATTATACTGAGTTCCCCACTCCAGGAGGACATTTGCAAGGAAATGGCATTGTATTTTTTAAGGAAAAAATATTGGTAGTAGAAATAGTGAGATAGGAAGACAGAAATAGAAATGAGCAATTGAGAAAATGTTCCTGACCACATAACAAGATTGTGTGTGTGTGTGTGTGTATGTTTTGATGTAGAATAAAACAGCCAAAGGTCCCCACGAGACCAATTATCAATTAAGCACTAATGTGCCCAGAGCTGAGACCAAATTATTCCCTACTATATTTTATAGTATTTTACCAACTTGCTTTTGTATGACTGAAGTTTATGACATTAGATTGTTTAACTTTAAAAACACTCTAGTAAGCATTTAGCTAACACTTAAAAAATTAACACATTAATAATTTATATTCAGTATAATATATTACAGGGCTTCAGTTACATTGTAATCTTTTGACTAAGGTACTTTAATAATCCTGTGGCTTTGGATGCATGCCTAGTGACACGGTATTTGCATTATTGCGTTTGTTATTTTAACACTCACAATCTATGTTTTATTGTATAGCAGTTTCAAAAAATAGTATATAGTGCATATAACAGTGATATGGGAATCTTTCTCAATTCAGAAACAGGGCTAAATGTAAAATGCAAATCCGGATGATCTTAATAACTATGATTATTATGTGTGTATATCTAAGACTTGTGGAATTCATTTGTTTTCAGATTTTATTTGATGGGCAAGTAGGAATGCTTTGGAGCTAAGCCGTCGTTAATAAACCCCTGAGTTGCAAATGTCACACACCTGTCAGCCATGAATGGCCCTTTCTTTTTTGAGCTGCTGTGATGTTAACTCTGCCTTATTTCCCTCCTAGCGAGGCTTCTCTTTCCAGGGTAGTCTCTGGTGATTAGTCATTTCAGCAGGACTTCCTCATCAACATCTGTTCCAAAAGCCAGTTATGTGTGAGAGAATGTGGCACTTTGAAATTTGCACAGGGTTATTATGCAGATGGCGGCAGGGAGGTCTTGGCTCCCCACATAGGTGACAAACACCACCTCCACCCACCACACATGTTCCTCCTCAAGCCTACGTTTGTTCGGTTTTTGGAAGCTTCCAGTATGAGCCTTCCAAGGGAGCTCACCTTCCTCATCTGCAATACCTTGTGACACATGGGTCAATATGAGACATATTCCCTGTCCTCAAGGAGATCACCATCTGGGACACATGTCCCCTTGCCTCTGCTCTGTTCTTTTACCCAATGCAAACTGGCTTCTCTTCCCTTGGGAGGTTCCCCCTGACCCAGCAGTTGAAGCTTGGTGGCCTCCTTTTGGGCTGGTCCTGTTGGGTTCGTGTGAACAGGGGTCAAAACATTCCTCTCATCTTTATTCTCCTTTCAGTGACCAGGAGTCCTTCTTAAACCCAAGTGTGGCTTTAATATTCCTTGGCTCCAGAGCCTTCCCATGATTCTCTGTTGCTTATGGTATATTATCAATTTTATTTTTTGCATGGCACCCCCTTCCCTTCCTTCTGCTGGCTTCACTAACTCCGTGTGTGCTTGCTGTCCTTGAAATGATAGAATTTTAGGCCCAGGGCCTTACCCAATTGGTACATTTGGTCCGTAAGGTCCTATCTCCCAATCACCCTCCCTTTTCATCCCTCTCCCCGAATGCTGCCACGAACATCTATTCATTCTTCAAAGTCCAATTGAAAACTCATACTGTGGCAGCTTCCCTGACCCCCATACAAAGTGAAGTTTTTGTGCCTAATATCCAATTATTCTAACTGTGCTGTACTGCTGATAATGCATTATGGTTATTTGCATATTGCCTTATCTTTTTCACTGAATTATGGGACTAATTAATTCATTCAACCTACTCCTTTTTTTGCCCAGCATTTAATAGATGCTTAATAAAAGTTTGTTAAATATAAATGAATCACTTCACTCCTCCACTTCCTCCAATTGAGTACAAGCTTTGGGGGCAGCCATTCTGTTTTTCCTCTTTGTTTATTCTATTGAACTTAGTTTGGTATCTGCCACATAGCAAATGCTCAATGAATGTTGAAAGTGGTAATATGTATCTATGTATCTGTATATGAAAGCCTGAATAAAGCCACATACAAAATTTGCCTGGTAGCATTCCAAGTTAGGGGGGAAGATGGGAGAAAGATGGTAACATTGCCCATTTTTTGGATGAGAAGCCTGAACAACAGGGAAGGTATATGGTGGGTACAACTCTGACTTCCTAGTGTACTACTTGCTTTGCTTCTCTGGATGCTTCTGAAAGTCTCATCTAAGGCAATGTCAAAGAATCGGGTAGACATCACAACCTTGAAGAAGTCTTAGGGTCTTGGGAAAGAGCTGAGGTCTTGTCTGCTGAGCACATCCACTATGTGAATGAACCCCCACACATCCCATGTCCCCTCCCACAAGAGATCAGGGGCTCTTTCTAGTTGCACAATTCTGTTTTTCTTCCACTGGAGATCCAAGGGGACTCAGGGTTCAGCCCAGCTTTCCCATCAGGACTGTGGGCACTTATATGACAAACATTAAATCTCTATTAAAAAGCATTGGTTCAGAGTGTCTGGGTGGTTCAGTCGGTTAAGCGTCCAACTCTTGATTTGGGCTCAGGTCATGATCTCACGGCTTGTGGGTTCGAGGCTCACGTTGGGCTCTGAGCTGGCAGTGTGGACAGAGCCTGCTTTGGAGTCTCTCTTCTTCTCTGTCTGCCCCTCCTCTGCGTGTACTCTCTCTCAAAATAAATAAACATGAAAAAAAAAAAGCATTGGTTCATAATTTTGAATTTGTTTTTCTTTTTCTTTTTTTGGAACCAGATTCATTCACCCAGCCACATTTAACAGCTTCTGGGGCTGTGTGTCAGACATTCTGCTAGTTGCTGGCATAGAGTGATGGAGAAAGTAAACACAGTGCCTGGTCTCAGGGGCTCCCAGACCAGCAGAGCAGGCTGACACATACACATTTGCTCACACCTGACTACTACGCAGGGGCAACATGCAGAGGCCCATGAAGGAGGCGTTGGGCTGGAGCTAGGGCTCCGGGTGTGACTTGGCCCCTGCCTTTTGTCCGGACTGGATGACTCAGGGCAGCCAGGCCGGAGAGGCAGAAGGAAGCAAGGAGACTGATGGAGGAAATGCTTCAGAGAAGAGGAAATATGCAGAATGTCCCTTTCTCATCCCACGTGGCTCAGGTAGCTTTCTCTCCTATTATTCTAAGCTCTGCCTTGCTCATTCTGTTCCCCTTCCCTGCAGAGTTTAACCCTGTCTCTATTTTCTGTACTCTCACACAGGCACAGAAACGTGCATGTGAACACACACACACACACACACACACACACACACACCCCACTATGGCCTCTGCTCCAGCTTTCGGAACGTCTGTTTCAGGGAGGGAGTGGGCTCACTTGCCTTTCTGATCTCAACTGTTGCTTTCACGGCAGCTGGCCTGCCTAGTGACGTTTTGTTCCTATTGAGACAGTAGAAACCAAATAAATAGAGGCAAGCAAAACATGGAGTTCAAGGAAACAGAAGGAAGGGAGAGAGCTAAGCTGTTTTGCCCTTGTAGATAGGAAACCAAGTGCTCTGCTAACGATTACCTGGGGTAGGGCGGGTCGGGGGGGTGGGGTGGGGTGGGGATCTGCCCTGCCTGATGGTTACGTTCTATTTTCAAACCGAACAAGTTGGTATAAAAAATGAAACTCTCATAAAAGTTAAAATGGCAAATGTCGATTTCCTTGTTTTCCAGATTTCACAACTCAGGCAGAAGAGGAGTTAAATTGTAGTAGTGCAAGGAAATAGCAGAGCAAAAGTCACTGTGCTGTTTCTTGGAACAATTTCTGCCCAACCAGTTATCATTTCTCAAGCCCTCTGAAAGCGTGCCAAAAGCTGTCTGCATAAGTAGCGACAGGCTGAGCAGCCAGCACTGGGTGTTCTAGTCTTTGGGCGTAATGCTCAGCAGCTTTTACAGTTATCTCTTTAATTGGCCTCTGATTTGCTTTTATTTTAAGCAGTGCCTTTTGGTGGAAAGTGCACTGAACTAGGAGTCAGAATATCTGGGGTCTAGTCTTACCAGGCCATAGCAAACGACTGCCTTTGGGAAGCATCGTAGTTTTTACCCATGAGAGGAGAAGCAATTAAAGCAGAGGTCTTTAAGCCTTCTTCCTACCTCCAAGAGCCTTTGTTCTAGGTCAGGGGTTGGCAAACGATAGCCCCACTGCCTGTTTGTGTTCTGTCCATAGGCTAAGAGTGGTTCTTCCATTTTTAATGGTTGAATGAAATCAAAAGAAGAATAATATTTTGTGATCTATCAAGATGATCTGACTTCTAATTCAATGTCCATAAATAAAGTCTTATTGGCAATGGGCCTCTTCACTTGTCTATTGTCTACGGCGGCTTTTTTATTGCGGTGGTAGAGCTGAGTGGTTGCAGAGACCGCATGGCCTAAGATGTTTGCTATCTGGTCCTTTACAGAAAAAGTTTGCTGATACCTGTTGACCACAGTGAAACATATATTCTTACTTTCTGCATTCGTGAAAACGATATACCTCAGTGAGTTACTGTAAGAAGTAAATGAGCTAGGGGCACCTGGGTGGCTCAGTTGGTGAAGCATCCGATTTCGACTCAGGTCATTATCTCACAGCTCATGAGTTCAAGCCCCACATCGGGCTCTGTGCTGACAGCTCAGAGCCTGGAGCCTGCTTCAGATTCTCTGTCTCTGTATCTCGCTGCCCCTCCCCAGCTCGTGCTCTGTCTCTCTCTCTCTCAAAAATAAATAAACATTAAAAAAATAAAAGGAAGTAAATGAGCTAATGATGTGTATTGAAAAAGGATGTCATGTACATAAATACCTCAGCACCTGCGGGTTTCTGGATGGAGAAGGAAGAAACCCTCATTAGTAGTTTGTACAAAAACAAGCTATATTTCTCATTCAGCAGGGTTGAAAATGTATAGGATTGCAGTTGTGTGAAATTATGTGTACATCTGTAAGGGAAAATAACAAGAACTTACTTGCTAGGTTGGTATGATTCTAGATGAAGGGGTGGGTGTGTGTGTGTGTGTGCCTCAATTATTTAAACTACTGCTAAAACTGTTTTCAAATAAATACGAAAAGGGGGAAAGTATCCAGTCACCTTTACTTTGATATTAATGTTGAAAAAAAGGTTTTTTTTTTTTAAATTTCCAGGTGAATGTTGAGCTTTAATGGAAGAGATTTAGTTATCTGTGTGTTCCATACTAAGTTGTCTGTAGGCGGCTCTCTCCTAAACAATTGAAAGATATGAAGAGTTAAATATTGGAAACAATATATTTTTTATTTTTATATGATTCTTTAAAGTTGATTTATTTTGAGAGAGAGAGAGAGAGAGAGAGAGAGAGAGAGAGCAGCATGAGCAAGGGAGGGGCAGAGAGAGGACAGAGAGAATCCAAAGCAGGCTCTCCACTGTCAGCACACAGAACCTAACATGGGGGCTTGATCTAACGATCCATGAGACCATGACCTGAGCCAAAATCAGGAATCTGACACTTAACCAACTGACCCACCGAGGCTACCCAATACTATATGATTTTAGAAAAATTACAACAGCCATGATTTATGGGTTTTGTTATAATACTATTAGAATAACCCCTCACCTGTTAAATAGGTCATCTTTTACTTAAGTGTTTAGCAAGAAAAACAAAGTTCTACTTGTTTAAAATTTAACTAACTCAGAAAGCTGAGAGGAAAACTGAACATTTTCAATGGAGATTGGGTCAGTTTCAGGTTTGGCAAAATACACAAAGATCAAAGTCTTTCATGAGAGGTTCAGAGCTTGAGTGTGCCAAAGAATAACCTAGAGATAGTAGAACTTGGATTTCACATCCTATTTTCTAATAGTCACTGTCTAGGGAGCTTCCAGATCCACTCAGTTAATTTCATTTGTCATTGGTATATAAATAGCGATGTCCTTTTTCCACGAAAGTGACCAGCAGTTTGGTTGAACTGGTGGAGTTCTCTGTGGACACAGCCTTACAGTGAGCTGTGTGCAAGCTTCACACAGAAAGTGGGATTGCCCCTCTCTCTTTCCTGAGGTGCAGAATGAAATTTCAGGAGGCTGGGGCACCCAATTCCCTGGGCTGGCAATGCAGCTTCTCTTGGTAGTAGCAGTGGGACCTTGGGCAAGCCACCTAATCCCGCTGAACCATGACTTCTTCATTTTATTTTTTAAATTTTCATTTTAAGTGTATTTGTTTATTTTGAGAGAGAGAGTGAGCAAGCAAGCAGGGGAGGGCAGAGAGCGAGAATCCCAAGCATGAGCCTGCCATGGGGCTTGAACTCATGAACCATGAGATCATGACCCCAGCTGAAACCAGGAATCCAAGGCTTAACCGACTGAACCACCCAGGTGCCCCCACTTCTTCATCTTAAAAGAGGATGATAATAGAACTCACTTCATAGATTGGTGAATACTAAGAAAATTTGTGGAAAAGGGCTAACGTTCAATGAATGTTAGCCATCCTTATTATCATGGGTGGTCAGGGTAGCTAAAAAGCAAAAATGAATCAAATAGTTGCGGGGGGGAGGTTCAAGCAAATGCCTTTTCATTTTCTGCTAGCCCTGAGTCACATGATAAATGTAGACTGTCCAGCTCACTGGTTTCTAAAGGATGGAAATGTCTGGCAGAATTTGTTATCTACTTTAAGTCTGTAGAATGCCTTAGGCAGAAGTTCTTTAGCTCTTGATGAGTGATTTTTTTTTTTTTTTACATTAATATCCATCCAACAGAATGATGAAGTACATGCCGGCCATTGGATGTGTCAGGAATGGTCAATAAACAATGACAAAGGATCTTTCACATTCTCTCAATAAACACTGCTGCTCCTTCTCACCATCTTCCTTGATAAACACCAGCTGGAGTGAAGCTTTCACCCGAGAGGCAGCTCGTTGCCATGATGGAGGATAAAGTCAGTGGCTTCCTGAATTTATCATTGCCCCTCTTTTTTTTTTTTTTAAAGGCATGGTAACTGGCGGGGGCTGCCTGGTTTTGGGTCCTGGATTCTAGTGGCTTCCTTCCTCACGTGGCAGACATCAAGTGTGATGACTTATTTATCTTTTTCTTTAACTCTGTCATCCCAGCTTCTTGCTGGGGTGGAGTGAGGAGGAAAGAGACTTCAGGGCAGTTGAGTGTGAGAGTGGCCAATAGGGGAGGGGAGAAAGAGGATTTGAAGAGTGTGTTGTACATAAGGAATGGGCATTCCCCTCTTTGCTGTTTTCACGAGAAACAACAGAAAGGAACTAAATGTATTTTTGGATGTTGAACTAGTGTTTAATTGAATGCTATACTGGACCAAGATGGGGCCACCACTCTCAGCTCCTAGCTTACTCCCTGTGCCTAGGACAGTGCCTGATGATGGTAAGCACTTAATACATATTCGTTGAATGAGATACCAGCATTCTGGTTCCAGGTATATATCTCATGAATCCAATGCCATAGATCTCCAAATGTATACATTAAAGATAAACATCCTCTAAATCTCCTTTTTATGGAAGGAGCCAAACTCTTCTTTTGACATTTCCCTGTCCTCCTCTAGAGGAAGATAGACGTGTGGTAATACCCCATGAACAAGCTATCATATAGAAGGGAAAGTGATCTAATATAGGGGAGAAATGGCCCCAGGTCACAATCATGAGTGGGTGAGGAAAAGAAGAGGCAGAGACACACAGAGGTTGGTCATGTGATTCTTGATATGAGCTTGGGCCTAGGGTTGAGGGACATCCTCTTATATTTTGTGCATGTAGGGCAGATGGAAGGGGGCTACTCTCTTACCCTGGACTTTCACTCCTGATTCTGACTCATTCAGTAGAGGAGAGGGGCAGGTGTATGTTTGTGTGTATGTGTGTGTGTGTGTGTGTGTGTGTGTGTGTGTGTGTGTGTGTAGCCTTGAGCCCTGTTTATAAGTTGAGCTTGAGGTCTGTACATGGGTCACAGCTGTGCCCTAGTGGGCCCCCTTCTCATGAGAGTGGGGGTTGGGAGGGCTTTAAAGGAACCAGTGGCTTTGGGAATAGTCATTCATGTAAGAACATAAATCCCACCAGATGATCATCATAAATTCAAATGTATTTAATTGAGTAAACATGTATTGTGCTCCTATCATGTGTCAAGTGCTAGGGCTAAAAAGATGAACAAGAAACAAAATCTATTCCCAGGTGTCCCACAGCTCAGTGAGAGAATATAAAAGTGTAATCAATATCATAATGAAGTAGGCAGAAGGTGCTGTGGGAGGGGGAAGCAATCAATCTTCGGCTGTAAGCTAGAGACAGCAGGCCATTTGAGTTGAGCCATAAAGGATGGTTAGAAGGTTGTCACATGGATGATGTGGGGGAGGGGAAGGAAAGGACATTTTATGCAGAGAGAATAGCAAAGAACCAAAGAGGGGCCATGCAGAAATGCATGATCTTTTGTTGGCACAACAAAAGGTCAGAGATTCTAAAGTGTGTGGTTCTAAGGAGAAAGAAGGTAGAGGAGAAAATGGAAGGATACATCCTATCCCAAGGCTAGTCTGTTGCAGGTTGGGTTTTCCAGATGCTTAGATAGAGTTTGAAAGCATGATGTTTCTTAACCACCAAGGCTAATGAAAGAAGAGGAAACAGGATTGGGCAGAGAGAGAAATTGAGTCCCAACATATACTCCACAAAACTTCAGCCACCCCAGTGGGAAGTCTTGTTCACCTCCTAGCTTTGGGCAGCACTAGAAGAGTGGACCATTTAATGGCATATTTAGGAAGTCAGTCCCTGCCAGCCCATGTATCTGCTCAAAGTTCTTAAAGGACCCTAGTTGGGGTAGTGGCATCCAATGAAGGGTTGGCTCTTACTAACTCCTCAGTGATAGTGAACACAGGTCCTACACCTAGACCAAGACCCAATTGTAGCCAAGAGAACCACCTTGAGAAATCTAAAAGCCAATTCATGGCTAAATGTGCTGTAATTATTGACCAGTCGTTGTGGGTTGCTATTAATACCTTGAGGGCAAGCTTTTCTATGAAGATAGAAGTCAACAGCCACAGACCTCTCAGTTTGGTGGTGAACATATCCTTGAACTCCATGCTTCTTTCCCTCTGTTGAATGATGAGACAGGCTGTCATACTTGACATTGCCAATAACCCTTCAGGAGGTCTGTGAGCATCAAATAAAGGGAACACCAGGTTGTGTTCCAGCTCCAGTATGAGCTGGAATAATGAAAAAATATGGCTGAGGGCTCTTTGTTTTGTAAGCTGGGTAAGGCTAGAGAATGGCAGGGAGAGTGGAACAGAGTTGTGGCCCATTTGTCTTATTACTTGGTCCTCCAAAGACTCATCCTTGTCTTTTTTAAAAAAAAATATTTGAGAGACAGAGAGAGAGAGAGAGAGCACATGAGCAGGGGAGGGGCAGAGAGAGAGAAACATAGAATCTGAAGCAGGCTTCAGGCTCTGAGCTGTCAGCACAGAGCCCAACGCAAGCTTGAACTCTTGCACCACGAGATCGTGACCTGAGACGATGTCCGACGCTTAACCAACTGAGCCTCCCAGGCACCCTGACTCATCCTTGTTTTTAACACCACACTGCCTTCATTTAAATCCTGGTGTAGGCACTTCTAGCTGTGTGACTCTGATCAAGTTACTTAACTTCTCTGTGCTGCAATTTCTTCATACATAAAATGGCAACAATAAAGACAATAACTACATAGGGTCATGGAAATTGTTATGAAGATTAAATGCCTTGATGAGGCTGAAGAGCTTAGAACAATGTCTAATGTATAGTAAGTGTTCTGTAAGAGTTAGCTCTTACTATTATTATTGAAAGCCACTTAAAATCTATAACCCCAAACATTTGAGACCCTGGAGACCTTTGGAAAAGAAGAAGAAAAGAGGAAAACAATGTGGAGATGGGCATGACACTTCCTTCCTTCACTTACTTAACTAATATTTTGGCAATAGATATCCAGTGCCAGGTAACTATATGAAGACATGGGGTAGCCTCAAGAAAGAAGATACAGTTTCTGCTCCTGAGGACTCACAGTTTAGCTGGGGTGGAGGGGGGGGGGCTTATACACTCAAGTAAAATATCAGAATATGACGTCCTATGTGCTTGATTAGAGGTATAGAGAGATGGCTACGGGAAGCGGCCAAGGCTTTGGAGAAGGAATGTCATGGGGTGAGGAGGAACTCAGTGGGTGCAGGTGCCACGGGAGGAGGATTTTGCTGGTGGAGGTCGGGGCAGAATAAAAGCGAGAAGGTGTGGAGGGGCTCGATGCTCCATGCAGGGAGAGCTGAGCGCAGCCATTGCAGGGAGAGGTGCAGGCTGATGATGGAGCAGGTGAGCCAATGCCAGACTGCCGACGGTCTTGAACCACCCAGCTGGGGGTTTGAACTTCACTCTGACAGCAGAGTGCAGGGGCGAGATGTGATCAGAATCTGTGTCTCAGAAGTCTTGTCTGGCTTCACAGACATCCAGAGTCCTTTATACTTCCTCCTGAGATCCTTGGTGCTTAGAGTGAGCTTTGGGGACCAGAAGGGCCCGTCAGCCATGCAGAATCTCAAGTCTTCCTCAGACCGACCCCCCTCAAAACTCACCAGACCATTACAGTCTGGGCTACACTGCATATTTGAGTTCAGAGAGTTTGCCTTACAAATGTTGCCTTCTCCCTCATTCTGTTGCTGGAAGGCTGAGCTCCATGAGCAGCAAGAAGCTGGGGTTTGGGGGCTGAGGATTGCTCAGGTGAGGTGTCCTCTGGAAGGCTGTGGTTCCTATATCGCTGCCGGGGCTCCTCATCCGTGTCTGTCTCGCATGGCTTTTCTCAGTCAGAGTGTTTGCACTCAGCAGCAGGGACACAGACATGTTTCAAGATGTTTCTGCTCATCAAAGGCTTAAAAATTGTCATTATCAGATTTTCATGTCCAGCCCTTGAAAGTAATAATCTGTTCCCATAGTTGTCTGCCCTGTCAGGCTTTCTCCTCCATTACATTAACAGCCCCATTTGTGATATTTATTTTCCAAGTTTCTCTACCCTTCTAGAAGTTTCCAAAGTTGCCTCTGGGTCTCTCTCTGTCTCTCTCTCTCTCTCTTTTTTTTTTTTTTTTTTGCAGAGTAGGGTGTCTTTTCAAACATTATTTAATCTACCAGCATCCCTTCAGTGGTAAGCACCATGAGAAGGAAGCCTTCCTCCTTTTCCAGGATGTATTAACCTCAAAGAAATAAGAATGTGGATCTGGGGAGAAGGAACAGCCACATCCCAATATCTAGGTGCTGCCTGTCACCGGCTCATACCCAAAGGCAAATGCATATGAGTTGGATGCTGCATTGCCCCAAGTAGATGAGCCTCTATTCATCAAAGACTTTCTTTGAAAGCTTAAAGTGTATCTTTTCAGTGCTGCTCCGTATTTTTCTCAAGCTACTGTAGGGTTGGTATGCTAGTTCAAAGTACAGGAAAAGCCAGGGAAATTGTGAGAGAATTCTTTTTTGCCTTTCAACCTCATGTGGTTACTGAAAAAAAAAAATCCGCAGACCTGCCTGGATGTATCTTACCGAATCAATTCTGGAAGCAGATAGCCCATAGCAGAACAGCGGAATTGGACATTCTGTTCTCACAGAATGAATGGTCTGCTGAGCAGTTAATCAGCTCTTCATTCCAACTCAGGCAAGAGAAAGAGACGAAGGAAGCTGGTGGGGAAGAACAGAACTTCACCTTGTGTATCAAGAGTAACTCTGAAAGGGATACTATTAGAATCTATTCCAACAAAGACATCCTACCAGATCTGAAGACGTGAAAACAAACAGAAAAGGATTCGAGTCCTGTCATATAGCACAGTGGTCAGACCAAGTTCGCTCAGCCTTGGCCCTATTAACATGCTGGGTTGGATAGTCTTCTGTGCAGGGCTGTCCTGTGCTTCATAGGGTGTTCAGCAGCATCCCTGGACACATTCCCTTGGTCGTAACAAGCAAAAAGTATCTCCAGACATTGCCACATGTCCCCTGGGGGTAACACCACTCCTGGCCAAGAAAAACTAGGCTAAAGAAAGGGCTAACTGGATTCATGACCCAACTCTGCCACCTACTAGTTCCATGATCTTGGATAAGTCTCTTAGTCTCTTGAGCTCAATTTTCTCATCTGTAAAAATGGGGCTACCTCACAGGATTACTATAGGATTAGGCACTTAAATATGCATAATCTAGCACATAGTACATGTTCAATAAACATCAACTATTTTTGTGATGATAATCACGTCCTCTCACCTGAGGTAAAATACTGTAACCTGTAAACTGGAACGACTCATGGATAAGAAGATTAAGGACAAAGACCACATCTTAGATTATCACATGGGGACGAGGTCTGCTGTAGTGGACAAAAGCACTGGTTCGCCCTACATTTGTGTTCAGCTAAAAGAAAAGCACTACACACATCGGATTAGCAGGGAAGCTCTGGAAATTCTGAAGGACTCAAACAGTGTTAATAGGGGTGCCGGATTTAACCTTGGAAATCTGGAAAACAACAGGGCACAGTGTAAACAGAGTAAAAAAAGAACAGAGGGCCTTTTAGAAGAGCTGTAAGGCTTAACCAAAATCCTTCCCCCTCCCTGTGCGACACCCACTGTCTGACTTAAGCGCCTCCCTTAGAAAAGTCCTTTGAGGTCTGAAGTAACCAGCAGTCCTTGCTGAGGAACATGGCAACTTCGCCTTCCACTGTAAGTTGCTCATGGTTCCTGAAGCCCGAAGCTGAAGCATCTGGTGTTCTCTGAGATGCTGAACCAGGAACTCTAGGCAGAGCCTGGGGCTGGGGGTGCAGGACGGGGAGTCCCAAAGAATGGAGTTAAAATTGACTGAAAGGCCATTGCTTTTGATGGATTTTATGATGGATGCATAAAATCAAGCAAGATGTGAACTTTAAATTGATTGCAACATGTTACCTTATCACTGTGTTCCCTGATTAATTTCTGGTCTGATCTTATCTTGTATTTCCCAAGATGCTTCTGAAGGCTTTCATGTCCAGCTTAAATCACACTTTTCTTTTCTCCTGCCAGTATTCCATGTTCCCAGGGTGCGAGTAGATGGGGAAGCATTTTCTATAGGACAAGTTAGTGCTTTTGGGGGCCTCTCCCTTGCCTATAGCAAATTTCTCAGGGTGTGAAAGAAAAATCAGACTCCATGGAGTTCTTTTTGCTTTTTTTGGTATATCTTTAATCTGCAATCATTTCAAGGCCTTGGTTTATTTTTATATGTTACTCATCCACTTTTTTGCTTTATATTTCATTTTATCCTGTATTTAAATCTTCAAATTTCAATATCACCTTGAGTGTTATCAGGGTTATTCCTCATGCCAAAAGCTCAGAAATACTGGTGTATTTATGTAGGTTTATCTGGGGTTTTTTTTCCTTGAGGTACTGTTATTAGTCAGAATCCTGGTAGGAGGAAGGTGGCTGAGTTGAAAAGAACATTAATGAAGCTCTTCGGGCAGAGTTAAAGGAAACAACTCCGGATGGCAAGGCACCTGGGAACCAGGAACAGCAAGGACCTGTGACCTCCCTGAAGCCTGAGGGGCCATGAGGGGTGGGGATAGGGTTGTCCGAGCCTGATAAGAAATGTACTGGAAGGGGCTCTCACAGGACGATAGCCACGTGGGAATACAACCACCAACAGCCCTTTGGAGAGACACGAAGGAAGCAGAGAGAATAAACACTCCAACTGTCTTTTCTCCCACTTGTTGGTTTCCTAGTGGTGCCTCTGATTGGCCAATCTGGATGACCCAGTCCACAGAGATTAGCGTCCCTGACACAGAGAAGGGCAGTGAATAGATCTGGATTGAGGTGGGAATAAAGCACAAACAATAACCAACATCAACTTCTTCTTCACTTTTGGCTGTTGAAATTCTCATTAGGGTATCAATAGATGAGCAACTCTCAGTAGATTATCAATGGTGATGAGTACACATGAATGCATGCCAATTCTATTCTTGTTATGATGAAATCAATTTTTGCTCTTCCTAGAGATACGTATATAGTTTTGTTTGTTTTAGGAAGCTTCTCTTTCTCCTGCTTGATCAGTCTGGTGTCCCTGTACAGAGTGGACAACTGTCTTTAAAAACCTGAATGCCCACACAAAGAATATATTGGAAATGTTAATTCTCAGCCCCCACATGACATCTACTGAACCAGAAACCTGGTGGGAAGGGTGCCCACTGATTTGTGTTAACAAGCCCTCCAGGGAGTCTGACGCATGCTCGCGTTTGAGAAGCGTGGGGCAAGATGTTGTGCAGAACATTTCTGATACTTCTCTCACACCACACCTTTTTGTTCTGGGTGTTGCTGTGGCAACCAGCAGTGCATAGGTATAGCCTGACCACACCTTGCTTCAGCTGCACCACATATATCTTCTCTGCCTCTGGGCTTCTCTTCCACTGCGGTGTGGTGTAACTGGGGGGAGCATGCTCAACTCTTCCTAGGCATGTGCAAACCTGGAAATGCTAAAGTGTTCATTAATAGTCCTGGGGCAGCCTTGTGGACCAATGGAGGTTGGGAGCCAGTAGATATATATCTCTCCCATGGTCCTAGGGTGAAGGCGCATTCAACATGGCTCCTCAGTAGTTTCCAGTGGAACTGAGCTCCATTTGCCCAAAGTACTAACAAGCTCAGTAATACTCCTTTGGATTGGCTTTCTGTCTTCCCAATCACTTTCTAAAATTAACCACTACATGCAAACCCTTGTCTCACGCTCTGCTTCTTGGAGGAATCCAAGCTAAGACAAATGTTCTTTCCTCATCCTTTAGCAATATTTTACTCAATAGTGCTTATTTTTACCATCCTAGCAGTGGCTATAATCTCTCTGGCAATATGGTTCCATAGTTCTCTGTCTCCCCAGTAGGTTAGTATTCTTGAGGTCAGGGACCTTATTCAAGGAATGAATACTCTTCATTCAAGGAATACTCCCCACCCACCCTTGTCCTGGCGGGTTTTTGTATAGTGCTGAGCACAATAAGTGTTGAATTTAACAGACTGTCAGCCATGTCTGATGACTTGTAAAGTCACATTGTAATATTCTCAGTGTGTCTGACTTTGGATAGTGTTCTCCTTTATTGTTACAATCTTGAAGTTATGGCCTTTCTCTTTGAGCTATTTTCAATCAAGTTGTTGCTCAAAAATGAGGTTGGATTGCTTGTGACCATTCAGTACATCCAGGCCCCACTTCACGGACATTGAGCTGTGAAGTTGTAGAAGGTCCTATGTTCAGAAGGGTCCCACCCTTGGATAATGCTTGGCTCTTGCCAGTTGGAACAACTTCTTCTCCTCCTCCTCCTCCTCCTTCTTCAATGTTTACTTATTTTTGAAAGAGAGAAAACACATAAGGAGGGGAGGGGCAGAGAGAGAGGGAGACACAGAATCTGAAGCAGGCTTCAGGCTCTGAGCTGTCAACACAGAGCCTGATGTGGGGCTGGAACTTACAAACCATGAGATCATGATCTGAGCTGAAGTTGGTCACTGAACCGACTGAGCCACCCAGGCGCCCTGCCATCTTGAACTTCTTAATAATTTTATCTTTGTGGTTGTGTTTTGTGAGTGAAGTTCAAAGGACATTGGAATATACATGTGAGCAGAGGAGATAGACATAACATATGCATCTATCCTTCCCTACTTCCCAGTGTAGTTGTTCATGATGTTCCATGAGCACAGAGTCCCAAGCCGAACCACACACAGGAAGCCAGCAACACTTAAAATGAGTACCAGGCAAGTGTGTAATGTTCATGACTGAGCAATCTGAGAAGGGGAAGGTAAGTAAGGAGAGGAAGTGGGGAGAGAGGGTAAGAGGCCATGCTTTCCAGGTGGAACCAGAACATGCTTCCAAAGAAAGAAGGCAACGGTGTTCCAAGAAACACTGGAGACCAGGGAACCCTATCATACCATTTCTCGCTCATTTTACTTCCCTGTATTAGCTCACCACTTCTTCTGAAAATGATGATATAGAAGAATAGGAAAAGGTAAGGTAACTCCATCCTTTTCTTTTGGTCTTCCTTACCTATCAATAAGCTGAAGAAAGAAAGTGTTGGTAGAATGGGCACATAACAAAAGGTGCAATAAACACAGTTTGGTTAATTTTGTTCAGTGTCTCCATTGTTCTGATAAGAATAAAATGGATGTATGAGCTATAAATTCCAGTTGTTTAATTTCAGTGATTCTGCATACCAGCTGAATGTTGTTATGTTCGCACGTAAAATGATCATTTTATGAGATAAAGATGAATGGGAAGATTTAAATATATTCACATGTGAAAAGATATATTCATAAAAAAGAAAAATAAAAAATACATTAAAATTTGTGTATAATGAGCCACACTGTATGTGTGTGTCTCAAGTATGTAAAATAAAATGCTTTAATAAATAAGAAATAATAAGACTAAGGTGAGCTGCTTCTATTCCCAGTTAGAATGTGCCAGGCTTTGGGAATAAAAAGATAAAAGCCATCGTCCTTGCCCAAGGACTTCACAGATTAGCAGGGGATTCAGACAATCAACTCAACAATCAGAGAAGAGGGTGGTGAGAGCTCTGAACATCTAGCTGCTTGGGGATCAGGAGCAAAGACGGCAGGCATGTCAGTGGGGGTCTGGATGCTGGCTCATGTAGCCCTGGTCACCGGTCACACACACACTCTAGCATGGCGCTTGGCACACAGTAGGCACGCAATCATCAGAGGAATGAATCTGATTCAGGGTAGCTTTCTGGAGGAGGTGATTTTTTTTATGTTTTTATTTTATTTTTGAGAGGGGGAGAGAGAGAGAGAGAGAGGGAGAGACATTGCACGAGTGGGCGAGGGGCAGAGAGAGAGGGAGACACATGATCTAAAGCAGGTTCCAGGCTCTGAGCTATTAGCACAGAGCCCGACGTGGGGCTTGAACTCATGGACTGCAAGATCAGGACCTGAGCTGAAGTTGGCGCTCAACCAACTGAGCCACCCAGGCGCCTCTGGAGGAGGTGACTTCTTAACTGGAAGTTCAGTACCCTGAGCTTGTGGACACCCCAGTTGCTCCATTAACCTCCAAACATCATGTGAGTGATGAATATTTCTTTTCACGTGCAAATATATTATAAGTTGTGAAGAGAAGAGAAGCCTAGGTGAAACGGTATTTCCAAGAGTCCCTTCTAGGATGATGACCTTTGTGTCCAACGTCAGGAGGGAAAGGAAACATTGGGGCTCTCATTCCTGCCTTAGGTGTTATTCTTAATTACAAGGACAGGGTTTAATTTTGCATTATACATTTTATGGTTAAGAATTAGAGAAGTCTTTGTGTATTCCTCATCCAGATGCAATGCTTTCATTTCATAAATCCATCCATATAACCTATTCTTTTTTTTTTATTTTTTTTATTTTTTTCAACGTTTATTTATTTTTGGGACAGAGAGAGACAGAGCATGAACGGGGGAGGGGCAGAGAGAGAGGGAGACACAGAATCGGAAACAGGCTCCAGGCTCCGAGCCATCAGCCCAGAGCCTGATGCGGGGCTCGAACTCACGGACCGCGAGATCGTGACCTAGCTGAAGTTGGACGCTTAACCGACTGCGCCACCCAGGCGCCCCCATATAACCTATTCTTTTTGCCCATGTACTTCATATTTATTTGCAAGACACTCAACAGCCTTCATCCCTGAGAGAAAGAGTTGTTCCACAAGGCCCTCCTCAGGCAGCCCCAGAACCTCCGGAAGGTGACATGTGGCAATAACCATCATCCACAGAGCTTCCGAAGCATCTCACCTGCCCAACCTTATGGCTCTTCTGCTTGGTGTCACCGTTGTTCATGTATTAATTAGGCCGGGAGTTTCTTGAGAGTGGCTTTGTGTCTAAGTCACTCCTGGAATCCAGTACAATGTCTGGTACATAGAAGGAGCACAAAAAAATGGGGTTGGTTGAATGAATGACCTAATATCATCTGACTGCTCCCAAGCTTCTTTAACTATGGTCTTAGGTGTCTCACCTCTTTATCTTATTTATCACTCTTTTCCTGACACTTTTTAAATATAGAACATACACACATTTGCACAGGCTCACCTCCCTCCCTCCATATACACACACTAGCTTTGGAAATGCACAGTGAACTTGACTGAAAGATTTTGTCAGGGTACTTACACTTGTTAGGACAGTTCACAGAAACATAAAAAAAATGATGGATTGCTTCGTCCTGGCCCTTACACATCTTAGCTTGATGGAATGTCTTGGTGGTATCTGATTTCAGAGCACACCTGTAGACCTAGTGACAGCCTGTGCTCCTGAGTGGGTTTAGGAAAGCACTTATTTATTATAAAGTTAAAATTAAACTACACGTTTTTACATGTTGTTTAGTGGCAGGAGCTGATGCAAAACTTTGTCAACACAGAACTTTTCACACCTCGGGTTCCAACTTCAGTAAGTGGATTGCCGCATAAGACTGGTGTTGGTTTTCGGCACTGAAAATGAATGAACTAACTTGGGAAAACCCAAAGGCATGGCCCTTTACCTTTCTTTGAGTTAAAATCCTTTGATTTTAAAAGAATCTGGGTCACTTCTCTCTTTTGATACACTTCAGAGCTTCTTGGTTCTACTTCCGGATCAAAGTAGGAACTCCCAAGTGCCGTGGCAGCGAGGTGACCCGTCTTTCCAGGAAGTGCCCTCATCTGGGATGTGAGGGCAAGCTCCCATCTGTGGTGCTAGATGTAACCGTCTTCACTTCCTAGCCGAGAGCTCTGCTGCCCACGGGGTTGTGCGGCCTGTGTGTCCCTTTGTCTGCTAACCATGTCTCATTGCTTTCTTCACGACAAAACGTCCTACTCACAGTGAAGGGCCCCGGATGTGCCCGTGTGAAACTGCTCACCGCACCGGGTTCTTCCCACCACCACACTCCCATTGATGACAGTTCTCTGCATGCAATTTCTCCTAAAACTATCCACTTTTGCAGGGCCAAAGAAATCTCTCAGCATTTAGCATTACAGAGGCAGCTATGGTCTCAAAAATAAGATGGAAACTAGGATGTAGAGCAAGAGAAAGAAAATGCTGATTGAAATCGAAAGCTAAAAGCTAATGAGACACTCACACCATGGATGGGATGAGTTCCCTGCAGGAAAGCCACCAATGGTAACATGGCCTGTATGATGTTATGATTTATGGTTATTATGATTATTACTTTATCATCCTTTAGGCTTTTAGATATTATAAGGTTTTTTTTTATACATGATTGTTGATGTTTTTATTATTATTACTTTAAATGTTTATTTATTTTTTGAGAGGCAGAGCGTGAGTAGGGGAGGGGCAGACAGAGGGGAGACACAGAATCCAAAGCAAGCTCCGAGCTGTCAGCATGGAGCCCATTGCAGGGCTCAAACCCATAAACTGTGAGATCATGACCTGAGCTGAAGTCGGAAGCTTAACTGGACTGAGCCACCCAGGTGCCCCTGATTGTTGATCTTTAACCATAAGTAGGTATTGTAATTTTTTTACAAATGAGGAAATTGAGGCTTATAGAAGGTAAGTAAGTGATCTTGTACCAGGACACCTGCCTAGCACCCAGAAATCAACACTTTCAAGGTGGCTGGGGGTCATGGAAACTGATACCACCTTTTGGGAGGCCACGTCTCAGTTTATTCTCAGGACAATGCTACCTTACTATAGAATGGCTAAATATGATATATCTATATTATGGAATATGGGCTTGCAGTTTTAAAATGAAGTGGAGTCTACTTATTGTTTTGAAAGGATCCCTAAGAAGTACTTTCAATTAATAAAATAAAGTTGCAGAATAACACTTAAGGTATGATCATGTTAATATATACGGATAAATATCTGCATGTCTATCTATCTATCTATCTATCTATCTATCTATCCATCTACCTATCATCTATTTTTATGTATATATGAACATATAAAAGCACAGAAAAATACACACATAACTACCAATATTCCTCTGCATGGAAAGGTGGGGACATAAATGTCGACTTTGCTTTTAATTCATTATTCCTCAGGGTTGATTGTTTTAATTAAATGTGTCACTGTATTGCTTGTGTGATTAAAATCTAGTAATACAAATGGTACTGTAGTAAATAAACTTGGTTATCCTGTGCTAGTCATGTCATAATCAGCTCCTTAACTAGCAGTACAACTGTAGTTGAAAAAACAAGTGGAGGAAAAAACTGGCTCAGTCGGTTAAGTGTCTGACTGTTGGTTTTGGCTCAGGTCAAGATCTCATGGTTTTTGAGTTCGAGCCCCATGTTGGGCTCTGCACTGAGTGTGGAGCCTGCTTGGGATTTTCTTCCTTTCTCTCTCTCTGCCCTTCACTCCCTCGTGCTCCGTCTCTCTCAAAAAAAAAAAAAAAAAAATTTTAGAACCGCCATGGAGGAGGAAGAAGGAAGATTTTCATGAACTCCTCCCATTTTGGCACAGCACACACTCTCTGGTTTTCCGTGTCTAGTGCTGAGCTTCCTAGTAAAAGGGAGAGAGAGAAACAGGGACTGAATTCAAGAGTTCAAAGATGATTAAAGAAAGAGCTAGAAATTAAGACACGGTAAGAGCAGAATACAGTCATTCCAGTAGACAAAGAAGAGATCTTAGGATATTACAGACCCTCAGGGGCTCCTGGGTGGCTCAGTCGGTTAAGTGTCTGACTTCAGCTTAGGTCATGATCTCATAATTCGTGGGTTAAAGCCCCATGTTGGGCTCTGTGCTGACAGCTCAGAGCCTGGAGCTTGCTTCGGAGTCTGTGTCTCTCTCTCTCTCCACTCCTTCCTGACTCACACTCTGTCTCTCAAAAATGAATAAACGTTAAAAAAAATAATATTACAGACCCTCAGTGACGACATCCAAGGAATACCTACCACTGGTTCTCAAAGTGTGGTTCTCAGGCGAGCAGCATTATCATCGCGAGGGAACCTGGTAGGCATGCAAATTATCCAAGCTCGTTCCAGACCTACCAAATGTGAAACTGCAGGTGGGGCCAGCCATGTTTTGACAAGCTTTCCAGGGAATTCGAATGTGCGCTAAAGTTTGACAACCACTGCTTTCCACCAGTGCTTCTCAAAATTGAAAATACATCTGCATGGCCTGGGGATCTGGTTATGCAGCACATTCTGACTTAGCAGGGATGGAATGGAGCCCCGACACCCTGCACTTCTCACAAGATCCCTGGTGAGCCCCTGGTGCTGTGGCTCAGACTACATGGAGTCACTTCAGAAGGCAGATTGAGTGTGCATTCAATGACGAGAGTGTTTCCTAAGGAAATAATGCAAATCTTGTCAGCGTTTTATTTCATTTTTATTTCAAGGCCATGGGCGAGACTAATGCCGCTCTCTTTGAAGAGCTTGCTCTCTGGGGTTCTGGGGACGCGTTGAGGAACAGTGCCGTATTTGTGTATCTGTAGCTTTGCCTTCTGAAAGCTCCAAAACATTCGCTGCCACTCCTGACTTTTTGTGAACAGTTCCTCTTTCCAGATGGAGAAGCTGAGGCTGGCCCCCAGAGCTATTTGTGTTCCAAGGTCAGAGAGACCTGGGACAGCCTGGGCTGGCGAAGCCCTCCTGACCTGGCTGGAAGCTCTTCCCACCCGCCCCTTGCGCCTCTCTCAGCAGCCTGCGGGAAGTGGTGATGGAGCTCAGAAGATTAGCACGGCCACAGCTCAGTAGTAAAACCCAGAGCAGCTCACTCTCCAGGCTCGCTGGTGAATAAACAGGGATCTTTATCATCCTTTCCGTCAGAAAGCATTTATTTAAAACCCCTTGGCTAACTCACAGGGTGAGCTGGCCTGTCACACACCATCACATGGGATGGAAACTGGTAATTAAATTTAGCAACCCACCTCGGCAAATCCAGACGGAGATGTTTACAGGCCAGCACGAAAGGAGCCAGGAGTTTTCACTCCTAAATCAAGAGGTTTCCAGAGAAAGTGAAGTAAGGCTCGGTGGGTTATGCTGAATTATGGGCACCTGTTCCCATCAATAACTTGATGGCAAGACTCAGAGGCCAAGAATGTCCGCTCTGCACACAGCCTGATGGAGGGCTGTCGGCCTCATTGTTGAGCTGTGTGGCTCAGCAGTGGGGAGATGCCGAGAGGGAGGCGTTTGCTCCAAGGACAGCTTGTTTGTTTACCGACTCTGGGGGCTGAGGCAGACAGCAGTAACCAAAGAATAAATGTCATTTTCCCTACACACCCGGCAAAAAGCACTGCGGTTGCAACATGGAGCAGCTTAAGTAGATTTTCGTGATGGCAAAGAGCAAGGTGGGCATATCGAGTCAGGAGTTTTGCTAGTTTGCAGGGTGCTGTCGGAATTCTAGCCTGGATGCCTGATGCAGCCCCTGCCTGCAGTCCAGGAAGCTTTTCTGTTATAAGGTTC
The DNA here is from genome assembly GCF_028749965.1 of Puma concolor. NCBI lineage: Eukaryota > Metazoa > Chordata > Mammalia > Carnivora > Felidae > Puma > Puma concolor. The sequence goes on from NC_141671.1 coordinate 22,004,637, forward strand.
TACTTTCTGGAAAAGCCCTTGGGTTGAAAAGTGAGCAAAAGTGGAATTTTGTGTATTTCTGGATTTGGTGGCCTGTGTCGGGCTGTCTAAAGTAGAAAGGACCTCTCTCATTTTAGCCAAAGACTCGGCCAGAATCCCCTGCTTTTGTGTGCCTGGGAGCGTGACTGTCAGAGGGAGGGGAGTATCAGGCCTGTGCACAAGCTAGGCTCCAGTTACACCTTCTCCAGTGCTTGACGTGCCTGGTCAATTACACCTGCCCAGCTTCTGTAAGAGCTTGTCTTTGACAGGAGCCCAGATATGTGGGTGGGACGAAGAGGACCCTGGCAATCCTCAAGGAAGGTGGTGGGTGCCACTCCATCTGTGTGAAAGCATTCCACCGTCCAGGTGCAGATAAACATGTTTGAGCTTCAGCAACACCCACATGAGTATCTGTTCTCCCACCTTACACAATAGCACCTTACAGAAAAGGGAACAGGACTTCGAGTGTCGTCAACTGGGCCCTGCAGGGAGGAAAAGGCCAGCTGATAATGGAAGCCACCCCAGATTAGTGCGAGGGGGACTGGCTTCTTATTCAAGCAACCCTGGTGAATTTCCAGTCCCAGCGAGTGATGCTGGAAGGCATCAAAGTCTTCAGGGCTGGTAAGACCCTCACAAGCTGTAGTAAAGAGTCAGGGCAGAGTGATTTCCTAAGCTGCGTGTTCTTATCTACGTTTTCTATCATAGCATAGCTCCTTTCCTTATCTCTGCTTTCTCTCTGTTCCTTTTTCCTTGCCTCCCTTGTTTTCCTTTCATTTGTTTCTCCTCTCCTTTCTAGGCCTAATGACAAAAGCACGTCACCTACAGATGTTCCTGAATGGCACCGGGGCCCTTGGGCTTAGGAGGTAAGTGGTCCTCTGTGGCTCAGTTGAAGCAGGTCAAGGCTGACACTCCTGAGGCCTTGAATCCGATGCCAGCTTGACCCACTGTGCTGGTCGCTGTATACTTTCAGTGCCTGGGTTTCTCTCTCTGTAAAGTGCAGATAAAAGTCCCTCCCCTTCCTTCATAAGAGGATGGTCTGTATGACTAGGTTGGATATAAGATCATGACTCAGGAAGACCATGGTGTGAATGCTGGGCATTGCCCTCATTGTACATTTATGTGCACAATGGTTACCTTTCAGCGTGCTTCTCCTGGAGTTCCTCATCATGTCTTCCTGGTCTTGTAGGGCAGGTTGTAGTGGAAGAATTGTGTTTGGCACAAGGTCACACAAGGTTGGGTGCCTCAGCTGAATCTAAACAAAGAGCAATTGAGTTCCTAACCTATGTTCAGCTCATTGGACCACAGTGACCTCTGCTCTCTGTACCTGGAAACCCAGCCCTGGTGGAGGAAATAATGCTCCTGCTTCCCCAGGTGGAATGGAAACCTGTTACACTGCCTCCTCCACCCCATGGCTGGGTGAAATCCAGCTCTGTTTGCATCTGGTCCACATCTTACACCTACCCAGCACAGCTTGCTCCTTGCCAAGAGAAAGCTTGGGGCAGGGCTGTTCGTCAGGGGATGCTCAGTCTGGCAAGGGGGTAACCAGCGGACACAGATCCACTTTTGGGGTTCAGAAGTGATGGGGTGGCCTGGAAAGTGTGAGCTTTACAGCTTAAATTAAAGTGTTTCCATTGTGTCCAACTTTAACTCAATTCCTTTACATATAAGGCACCTAAAGCAGAAATGGCAGGACAGGACAAAAAAAAAAAAAGTGAAAAAATCCACTCTAAGTCTGGGATGGTTGCAACATCCATGGCTGGATTGCCGGTCTTTTGCCTGGATTCCCTTGCCCTACTTTGGATTGCAACAGTCCGTCTTGCAAACTACATCTCCCAGGCTCCCTTGCTGCCTGGTTTCCAGCTGGGTTCAGCCCAAGGGGGTTCAGTGAACAAGGATAAATCAGAGGGCCGGAGGAAGGGAAAAGCTGAGATGTTTCCCTCTGTCTCACTCTGAGCTGCCCAGGGTTCCAGCTCCACCAAATGGCCCAGAGTTCAGGTGCTAACAACAGTCCCTCTCCAAACCTAGGGTGCTGGGATCCTGTTACTTCTGCCTGGGATTGGCTTTTTGGCTCTTCCAGCATCTGTAACCAGTTCCCCGACATTACATTTCCTCTGTTTCCTGGCTAGGCACTGTTTCCCTAACTGATAAATGGATGGAACTTCTAGAGGTGCCTGGTCCCCTTTACAGATGAGGACCCTAGGGCCCAGGGGAGCCGTGGGCCTGCCTGTGGAACCTGGGGCAGAGGTGAAGCTGGATCCCAGCCCTGCCCCTCACCCTCCAGTGTTGTGTACAGACAGGGTGGGTGAGCCTCCTCACGCAGGGGGCCCTTGGGGTCTGAGCCCAAAGTCGGCCACACTTTACTGGTCAGGAGAAACCTAGAAATAAAGCTGTAATTGCTAGCTGACGCACAGAAATGGACCAGATATTCTAATCAGCCGGAAAGTCCCTTCCTTTATAAGAAACTTGGTGTCAAGGTATTAAAGAGGGATCTTCTTATTTCTCCTTTCTATTTGCCTCTTTAGATTTTGAGGAGGAGCCATGGTCTGGGGAATCTTTCTTTCTTTTCAAAAAAGTTTTATTTATTTACTTTGAGAGGTGGGTAGGGGCAGAGAGAGGAGAGACAGAATCCCAAGCAGGCTCTGAACTGACAGCGTGGAGCCTGACGTGGGTCTCAATCTCACGAACTGTGAGATCATGACCTGAGCCGAAATCAAGAGACAGATGCTTAACTGACTGAACCACCCAGGCACCCTGGGGATTTCTCTTTTGAAGAGAAACAGAGGCCCTTCAGCTCTTCTCTGGGAGGTCTGGGTGCTGCTGGGGGGCACCATGGCTCTGTCTAGAGCACCTTTTTCTTTGAGTATAGCTGACACACACCTTCCATTAGTTTCAGGTACAACATAGTGATTTGATAAATTTATATGCTATGCTGTGCTCTCCACAAGGGTAGCTCCCATCTGTCACCATACAATGCGATAACCGTACCATTGACTATATTCCCTATGCTGTGCTCTTTATCCCCATGACTTATTCATTCCATAACGGGATGCCTGTATCTCTCAGTCCACTGCACCCACTTTGCCCACCCCCAATCCCCTCCATGTCCAGAGCATCTTGTAATGACTCCTCGGGGCATGTCTAGAAGACTGACCCTTGTCACCAACCAGGCCCCAGCTCCAGGCAGCCGGCGTTGACATTAGATTGGAGCCCAGCACCTGTTCCAGCCACCCCCCCCTCCCCCAACCAGCCCTCCCTGCAGGGCACTCCGCGGTCAGCAGGGCCAGCAGAGCCCTAGAGGGGGCCCTCCTTGACAACCGCTCTTTGACTCATGCATTATTCAGAGGTCCCTGCCTGCCGCCTGCATAGCTCCTGGAAAGGTTCAGCTCCAGCAGCCCAGGCAGATCCAAAGGGATTTGTGACTGGAGAAGTTTCTCTTTTAACTTTCTTTTTAATTGGAATAAAATAAATCACATAAAAGTTACCATCTTCGCGGGTTTTGAGTGTAAAGTTCACTGGTGTTGAGCACAGTCACGTTGTTGTAGAGTTGCCTCTGCCATCCATCCCCAGAACTTCTTCATCTTTCCAAGCTGAAGCCGGCACCCATTAAACACTAACCCTCCTCCTCCTCCCCTCCCCACCCCCCAGTCCCGGGCAACCCCCACTCTACTCTCTGTCTCCGTGAATTTCACCACCCCAGGAACCTCATTTAAGTGGACTCATCCAGTTTGTGTCCTTTGTGTCTGGCTTAGTTTCACTGAGCATAATGTCCTCAAGGTTCACCCATGTTGTGACCTATGTGACAAGTTCTTTCCTTTTTGAAGCTAAAGAATATTCCACTGCACATAGGGGCCACTTTTGTTTATCCATTCATCCATCGATGGTCACTTCTACTCTCTACCTTCCAGCTACTGTGAATAATGCTGCTATGAACATGGGGTACAAATATCTGTTTGAGACCCTGCTTTCAATTCTTCTGTGTGTATACCCAGAAGTGAAATCGCTGGATCATATGGTACCTCTGGTTTTAATTTCTTGAGGAACTGGTATTTGGTTTCCCAGAGCTGTGTGATTTTACATTCCACCAACAGAGCACAAGGGTTCCCTTTTCTCCACATCCTTGCCAACACTTGTTGTTTTCTGTTTTTTTTTTGACAACAGCCATCCTAATGGGTATGAAGCATCTTTTACCTTTATAATTTAATATTTAAAAAATGTGTTCTGTGTGTGAAATAAAAATTTCAACATCAACTTTTTTTCCTTTTCCCAACCTCTCTGTCTCTGTTTCTAGAGACAACCACTGTTTCCACCCAAAAGAATGCTTCTGGAAATGGTCTATGCATAGCTTATGTGTATATACTTCTTTTTTTTAATTTTTTAAACGTTTATTCATTTTTGAGGGACAGAGCATGAGCAGGGGAGGGGCAGAGAGAAAGGGAGACAGAATCTGAAGCAGGCTCCAAACTCTGAGCTGTCAGCACAGAGCCCGACATGGGGCTCGAACTCACAAACCATGAGATCATGACCTGAGTCAAAGGTCAACTGACTGAGCCACCCAGGTGACCTTATACTTCTTTTTAAAGCAAATAAGACTATAGAATACACATTATTTTGTGTTACCTTTTTTTTTTTGCCTTTTAAAAAGTTTATTTATTTTGAGAGAGAGAGAGAGAGAGCAGGGGAGGGGCAGAGAGAGAGCAAGAGAGAGAGAATCCCAAGCAGGCTCTGCACTGTCAGTGTGGAGCCCAATGCGGGGCTCGAACTCATGAGCAGTGAGATCATGACCTGAGCCAAAACCAAGAGTTGGACGCTTAACCAACTGAGCCACCCAGGTGCCCCAGGTTACTTTTTTGTTTAGCTAAACATGGCATTTTTCATGTAATAGATTATTCATATATATATATATATATATATATATATGTATATATATATGTATATATATATATTCCTATATCTATAGGTGACAAGAGATTTAAATCTGTATAGGACATTGAAACTATAATTAGAATCCTAGAGTCTTCATCCTTCCAACTTAATACAGGAAGTTTGGACTTTGGGAAAATAACACACTCCCAGCCTGTCATCAAACACATTAATATTTCTGTAGCAAAACATAAAGATAAATTACACGAAGTGGGATAAAGATTCTAAATAGCTATGCACTGGTCATAGTCAGGTTTTGCCACCAAATGAGTTTAAAAAGCTTTCAGTTTTCAGAGCTCGTTGGATTTCACACTTGCAGATAAGAGATTACAGGCTTGTAGTATTTAGAGAGTGCCAGATCCTGGATTGGGAGCTTTGTTTTCATCTTATGTTTGCTTCTCGAAACAATCTCATGAGATAGAAACTTTACTGGTGGGGAAACTGAGGCCCAGAGACAGAAAGTAATTTGCCCAAGCAAGTGCGTAAGCTGGTACTGGAACCTAGGTTTGCCTGATTCCCAAGCCCAGGCTCTTCCCGTTATGTCCCAGGAGATGACATAACCTTGTCTGCCACTGATCAATAGTGCCGCTTCACTCTCAAAAGAACTGAGTCTTGGGATATAAATTACAGGGTCATAGGGCGCCTGGGTGGCTCCGGAGGTTAAGCATCCGACCTTGGCTCAGATCATGATCTTGTGGTTCATGAGTTCAAGCCTTGCATCGGATTCTCTGCTGTCAGCTCAGAGCCCACTTCGGATCGTCTGTCCTCCCCACCCCTTTCTGCCCCTCCCCTACTGGTTCTCTGTCTCTCTCTCCCAAAATAAATAAAAGCTTTAAAAAAAATTACAGGGTCACACCCACCATACCCTTGGTGACTGAGCTTTTCGGCAGGTGAGACCTGGCTCTTGATTCCTGTAGACATTGTTGGAGTTTAAGACAGCCTTTCTACTTCCCTGGCCTGGACTGTCCATTTTTCCAGCACTTTATAGCTTATAAGAAAGGGTGGACAGCCAGACAAGCTCTTCCTCTTCCATGAAGACTTCCCTGAATTCTGAAACCTCAGAGGAGCTCATGGTCCATACCACACTGTTTACTTCTTATTTTGTGGGATTATTTGTTCTAATTTATTTTTAAAAATTGCGGTAAAATACACATCAGTAAAATTTATCATTTTAACTGGTTTTAAGTGTACAGGTCAGTGGCATTAAGTACATTCACACTGTTATGCAACCATCACCGCCATCTGTCTCCAGAACTTTTTCATCCTGCAAAACTGAAACTACACCCATTAAAACACTGACTCTCTCTCCCCTGCCCCCGTTCCCCCCTGCCCCCCCCCCCCCCCGCAGTCCCTAGCAACCACCCTTCTACTTCCTGTCTCTATGAATTTGATGACTCTAGGGACCTAGTACAAATGGAATCATCCAGTATCTGTCTTGTTGTGACTGGTTAAATTCACTTAGCAGCATGTGCTCAAGGTTCCTCCACGTTGTAGGAGGAATGTCCTTCCTTGTTAAGCTGTTCCCTCTGCTTAAGTTTTATGTAAATGCTCTGAGGACAAGGGCATCCTCGAAGGCTGCCCTTGTGTGTGGGTCTCACACAATATGGCCATGATTTGACGGCTCAGTCAGTATCAATAGGTGCACGATGGGCAGATTGGAAACTTTTAGGGTTGTGACTGCCCTGAGAGTAAGGCCAGAGGGGGCCCCAGGCGGGCTGTGGCTTGCTCTCTGGTGGCATTTGAGCTTTCGACCACACCTGTGCTTTAGTTTTGCCATAGATTAATGATTGACTTATTATGTGGAATCAAGGGGTAGATGTTACTACTGTGTCTCATCAGTTCAGCAGCATCGCCCTTCAATCAGGGTGTGATGAGTGTGAGGGTGTGAGTACATGCCAGTGAGTGCTTGTGTGAGTGTGAACATGTGCGAGCACGAATGTGTGTGAACTCAGGTGAGTGTGAATATGCGTAAGCGTGTGAGGAACGTGTGCAATTGTGAATAACTAGGAGAAAGTGTGTGCGTGTGGGTGTGGGCATGCGTGTGTGAGTGTGAATGTGCATGTGTGTGTGAGAACATGTGTGAGTGTGTGAGTGCGTGAGAAAGTGTAGGGGGTGGGCCGCCTGGGTGGCTCAGTCGGTTAAGCGTTGGACTTTGGCTCAGGTCATGATCTCATGGTTCGTTGGCTCTGTGCTGACAGCTCAGAGCCTGGAATCTGCTTTGGATTCTGTGTCTCCCTCTCTCTGCCCCTCCCCTGCTCACACTTTGTCTTTATCTCTCTCTCAAAAATAAATAAACATTAAAAAAATTAAAAGAAAAAAAGAAAGTGTGGGGGGGGTCACTCTGCAGTTACAGGGTGGAATGGGGACAGTGGATGATCTCTCTTCCCATTCACTCGGGCTTAACATGAGCACTGGGCTTAGAGAAATTATGGATAAGCTAAATTCTAGATTTGAGATTCTAATGGGGCTTCAGTGGTTCTAAATGGAAAGAGGAAACAGTTTTGAGTTTCTTTCTCTCACTCTTTATATGAAGGTGTATTCTCTTCAAAGGACAGGAAGGAAGGTGCTAGATCTGGGTCTGTGAGGTCTTTTATCTTTTATGGCCAAGAGAGTCCCCATACCCTGGATGATGGAGGGGTGGGTGGGGGGACGAGCTAGGTGGATGATGGGGATTAAGGAGGGCACTTGTTGGGACGAGCACTGGGTGTTGTATGTAAGAGATGAATCACTGAATTCTACTCCTGAAACCAATACTACACAATATGCTAATTAACTTGAGTCTGAATAAAAAAAAAACAGAGAGTCTTCGTACCCTGATCCTTCCTTTCTGTGGGACAGCCACTGTCCCATGTGCTTACGTCAAAACATTCAGGTGAGGGCTTTCATCATCCTGCTTTACTGTTCTGGAAAAGGAGGCACAGACAGGTTAAATGATGTGCATGTGGTCACAAAGCTAATTCAAAGAAAAGCAGTCTTGCTTTGTGGGTGAGGTTTGATTAGGACCCAGTGTGGGGTCGAGTTTGGGCTTCTCAGCCTGGGAGGTATCCTGGTACGTCTGGTTCAAACTGCATCTGACTATAAGGAAGTGGCTGTAAAATGTCTGCTCTGGCAGAAGCCCAGGTCTGGCACAAGCCCATGTCTGGCAACTTGACCCTGCCACTTTCAGACAGAGGCCTGGTTCTGGCCATTCAGCTTGCTTTTCTCTCACTTAGCGAGAGGGCACCTACAGAAGGAGCCCTGCAAGATGGTCTTGCCAGCCCTGCATATGCAGGGTCTCAGCATCACCTGGCCGCATGTCAGGGGAGCTGGTTTGCTCTGAGTTTGACCTGGAGTTCTAGCTGGGCCTGGTGACCCTGACACTGTCCCAGCCCTCGTGTGGCATCAGTTCAAGTCCTGATATCCACCTGGTGTTGCTACAGCTTCTCAGAGGCCCACAGCTATGCTCAGCACTAGGAACACTGCCCATTCCAGAAGCTTCCCCTCATGCATGGGAAACACATTTTCCCGGGTGGAGGAGGGAAAGGTGGCGGCCATGGTCTGGGTTCATCATTTGGTGGTATTCTCTTCTTGTTACTGAGCTCTTGTGAGTTACTGAAAACCAACAGGAAGCGGGCAGAGTTTGAGCAAGGAAAACGGAGCCCCGCGCTAGGGCACTGCCGCCTCTAAGATGCCATGTTCTAAAAGGCGCATGATGCCCCTGGAGCTTTGTGACACAGGGGTCTGCAGAGGCTTCTCTGTGGAAATGCATGCAGGGCCTTGATCGATCACCCCAAACCAGTCAGAGATGGGCACAAGATCAGAGCTAGAAGAGTTCATGTGTGTATGTATTTATGTATGTGTGCATGTGCATGTGTGTGTGTATGAATGCGTGTCTGTGTGTCTACGTGTATATATGTATATGTGTATGTGTATATGTGTGTATGCATGCATGCATGTATTGTGTAAGTCTGTGCATGCATGTGTGTATGTATGTGTATATGTATGTGTGTATATGTGTATATGCATGTATGTGTGTATGTATTGTGTGTCTGTGCATGCATGTATGTGTGTATGTGTATGTATTGTGTGTGTCTGTATGTGTATGTGTATATGTGTATGTATACATGTATGTGTGCATGTATTGTGTGTGTGTCTGTATGTATGCATGTGTGTGTGTGTGTGTGTGTATGTGTGTGTAGCAGTAAGGTGTAGGTTCCAACCTTTCCTCAGATGTTGGGAAGAAGCCATGCCTGCCTGTATCTGCTCCCAGCCTTTCAGGAGCCCCACAGATCCGGCCTGTAGCACAGGCTGGATGATACAGGAGGCCTCTGGCTGTCAGGCCTGGAGCTTGTGTGCAGGTAGAGGAGCCCTGGGCCTGCTGCTGTGCAGCCTGAGTGTGCAGGAGGAGGAGGAGGACGAGTGGTGGAGGGGGAGGAGAAGGGGAGGAGGAGGAGGAGGAAGAGGAGGAGGGCGGGGGTGTGAGCAGAGGCTAGGGGGGTGGGCCTGGCAGTAGCTTTCAACCTGCTGCCCTGAGGGCGGGGCTTGGGCAGATGGGCCCTTGGGTCCCAATCCAAGTTCCTTTTTGAACAGCACAAAATGGTTCCGAGACAGGCAGAGAGTCTGGTTTTACTCCTTCTGTCGCTAGGTTGTAGAATCTGTAGTGCACATTTACATTCTAACCTCAGGCAGACATACTGTTTGTTGCAGAGGCTCTAAGCGCTTTTCCCGCACTCTGCCAGCCATGAAAGGTCATCTGAGGCTGGGCTCACTCACACAGTCCCCAAGGCTGATTGTGGGACATGGGTCATGGGCCCGCTGCGTAGCTGTCATGGTACCTGCTCAGAGACGTCTCCCAGCTGGTGGTGGTTGGTGCTGGGCCCAGGTCCCCAGCTCTGCTGCCTGTTCAGTGCCCCTTGAAATGCACCCAGAGGTGTCTGTCTTCTGGCAGGGCTCTGACCTCAGGGCGGTGGGGCTGGGGAGGTCTTGGGGAAGTGGGGGTGGTGGCTGTGCATGGCATGGCGGGGAGAAGGCCCCCATGAAAGGCTGTCCTCTGTCTATGGAGCCTGTGGGTCTCCAGAGCTCGCTTGCACAATGCTTCCTGCGAGCGTTTTCATCATAGGCTTTAGCAACTGTCATGTCAGCATATGACCTTTAAAACTGTTGAAAAGGAGCCACTTCTGGAGAATGTGCTCACGAGGAGCAACCCTTCTCCCTGCCCCCTGTTTGCTGCTCAAGGACGTGCCTGCCTGCCTCATGGGCTAAGGCAGCCTGCCACTGGTGGCCTAAGTCGGACCTGGAGCCCATTGCTTGGTCACCTGGCATCTGGTTTTATTGTAGTATTATTATTATTAACTGTTATTGTTATTTTGCCTCAGCTGTCTTCTGTGCGTGTGGTAGCGAACTTAGCATCTCTTTATCTCCATGAAGACCCAAGATCCACACTCTGTTTCTCCCTCTGACCCTGCTGTCGCCTCCAGGGACCCCCTGTCTCCAGCAGCTGTCCCCTGCCACACACATGCATGCAGACATTTTCTGAGCCTCAGTGGGGCTCCCTGAGTGGCCTTCTCCCAGGCACATAAGGCCGGGATTCAGGTGGAAGGGAGAACACAGGGCATCACTGATGGGATCTAGCACTGGAGGGTACGGGGTGGGGGGGAAGGGGAGGAGAGGGGAAGGGAACCCTTTCTGAGGAAGGAGAGGTCAGAGTCATTGCCATTGCTGTAAGACACCAGTGGGAGGGATCCCTAAATTCAAGGCAGACCCCAGAGCCAATTAGGGAGACGGGTGGTGGGGAGACCTTTTCTCTTTGTCATTCTGATTTTGGTGGTTCTTCCCTGGGCTATTGTGCAGCTCTTTGCTGAGTTCTTGGGGTCCTTCAGATTGGAAATAGGGGATTCAGAGCTTCTCCTAGGTGGACCCAGGGTCAGCCTGCTCCTATGCTTGTGCTGGAGTGGGACAGCTCCGGGTAGGGCAATCGCCTTCCCTCCCCCACGCCCGTTTCCCCCCAGCCTCTGGAGCTTCCCCTCCCCCCATTCCCCACCCACAGCCAATTAACTCCCACTTCTACTGGCTCTACCTCTCCATCATTCTTGCTGCACATCCACTTCTTTCCATTACCCCCAGTTCAAGAGTCAGCAACCTGCAGCCTGCAGCCTAGGTCTGCCCATCCACTGTTTTGTAAATAAAGTCTTATGGGAAAATAGCCACCCTCCTTCATTTGCATACCTCCCCTGCTTGCTTTTTTGTTGCAATTGCAGAGGTGAACATGTGCCCCATATTTACTATCTGGCCCTTTTACAGAAAACTTTTGCCAACCCCTGCCCTAATTCATCCTTATCCTCTTTTAATGGGATTATTGAACCATCTTTCCAACTGCTGTCCCTCTCCCCTGTCTGGCTCCCTTCCAATCCATTTTGCACTCTGGTGTTCCTAAAATAACAATCTGCTGACGGTACTTTGCCATTTGCTTCACTGGCTCCTCAAGCTTTCTGGATGGATTCTTAATACCTTCTCCTGGTTTGCTGGGTTCTTCCACCTGGCTCCATGTTCAACCACATGTGGCTTCCAAGTGCACTACGTTCCCAAGGCACCTGGGCCTCTTTCCCAAGGTTGAGTTGTTTCCTCTTCCTGGACTGACCTTTCTCTCTGCTCTAGCCTGACATGCTCTCATTCCACCTTTCTCAGGAAAGCCTCTTGACTTCTACAGACTGGGTTAGGAACCTCGTCTATGCGCATTCATGGTGCTCCAGAACTCTTCCTTTATAAGATATATCTTGTTAGAGTGACATTGTTTATTCATTCACGCACACATGCATGTATGCATTCTCCATATAGATCAGTCATTCAACTAAGGATCTGGATTAAAAAAAAATCCCAAGCTCCCTGATGTTCTCAGAGTTTATAGGCTGGTGGAGGAAATAGAAATGAACCAATATTAAGAAGTAAGATGGAGAATATTAAAGAGGAGAATACCCTAAGGTAGAAAAAAATAAATCAGGCAGGAGGAAATGAAGTACCCTGAAAGTGTTGACATTCTAGATGGGGTGACCAGAGATGACCTCATTGTGAAGGTGGTTTGGGGTAAAGACTTGAATGAAGGGAGGGAGGGAGCCATATAGGTATTTAGGGAAGAGCATTAGAGACAAAGGAAACTTAAATACAAAGATGGAAGGCAAGAGAACATCCATCTTCCGGTGTGTTTCAAGACCAGACTGGTGTGGCTGGAGGGGAGACAATGGGAAGGAAGGTTGGAAGGCCTTGTAGGGCTGTGCAGACCTTGACCTTTATTCTGAGAGGCATGAGACCCCATGTAGCTCTCACTGTGTGGAGGAGTGGCACAGGCTGAGTTGAGTTATAATAGAGTCATCCTAGCTGTGTTCTTACTTTCCAGTAGGCAGATAAGGTCCTTGAGGTCAGGTATCATGCTTGTGGACCTTTATTCTCAGACAGCACTCTGGCTCATAGAAGACCACAACAGGTGTTTTACAAGTGGGCAATGAACGAACGAATACATGAATAAATGCTATCTCTCCACAGCTGGGTCCTGACTCCTAAGGGCTTGTGAAGTCTTCTCACTGTTAAAGGGAAGCTCTGGTTGCAGATGCTGCCAACAGCCAACGTTAGCTGTCTGCTTGAACGTCACTATGGCAGCAACACACATCCAAACCAGTTTTCCTTGTTGCCACAGAAAGGACTGTTTAATGGATCCATGTCACCCTGAGGGAAGATTTCAGGGGTGTATCATATAGCATTGACCTTGGCCCTGCCCTGTGCAATGTTCTGCTCAGTGACAGAGATGAAGCTACAGAGAGTTATTACCAAAGTTAGAGATGGAGGTGGGAGGGATAGATGATTTGTTGATGGGACAGACTCAGGATTTAAAACTATCTTTGTAGGGGGCACCTGGGTGGCTCAGTCGGTTAAACGCCCAACTTCGGCTCAGGTCATGATCTTGCAGTTTGTGAGTTCGAGCCCCTCATCGGGCTCTGTGCTGACAGCTCGGAGCCTGGAGCCTGCTTCAGATTCTGTGTTTCCCTCTCTGCCCCTCGCCTGCTCATGCTTTTTCTTTCTCTTTCAAATAAATAAACACTAAAAAGACGTTAAAAAAACCCTAAACTATCTTTGTAGGTTCAAGATTCCAGCCAAGAGGCCCTATCTGTAGGAGAAGGTAAGTAGAGAGCCATATTAGGTTCTATGTCAAAGCCAAAAAAATCAACTGCAAAAATTGAATTGGGAATATGTAGCTTTAGTAAGTGATAAACACTACCTGAGTTAAAAGTGTAAAGCCATCTTCAAAAATCCTAAAGCAATGTTAGAAGCCATTCTAGAAGTGTATTCACAGATGCCAATTATCTGAGAGTTGTAATCCTCTGACTGGGTAAGGCCACGCCCAGGACTTCACGTCCAGGCCTGGATTAGACACCTAAAGAGTGCTGTGAACACGCTGGAGGGTGACAGAAGTATACTGAGAGAACAGTCGGTGTCTGGTGAAGAGGAGTCTGGGGGTGAGGTCCTGATAGCTCTCTTCAAAATGTCTGAAATATCGGGGCAAAAGGGCTTAGTTTTGAGAGTTTTTCTGAATGGCCTTAAGGGGTTGAAATAGGGCCAGTTATATGAGTTCAACTGATGGAAACACTGTCTAAACATCAGATGGGTTGCCTCAAGGCCTCTTTCTGTGGGGGTGAGGCGGGGGGTGGGGAGGAACAACCGTGGGCAGAAATGCTTAAGCATCAGAGAAGCACTTTTACTAGATAATTTAAAAACCCCTTTTCACACTGGGATTCCATGCTTTTTTTGCTTCTCTATTACTGTGTGTTGCGGAATCTGATAGTTATTCCTTATATCCACTTCGTACTTTTTCTTTAGTACTAAAACCCAGTATTTTTAACATGCTTTCTGCATGGAACAAGGTCTACTTTCCACAACCTTCCTTGGAACTAGGTGGGGCCAGGGGCTAAAACTGTGGCCAGTGAACTAAAAGTGGAAATATCAAGTTCAACTTCTGGGAAGTAGTAGTCAAGAGAGGGGGTATACTCTTCTTTCCCCTTCTTTTTTGCTGTAGGCTGGAATGTGGATGTGGTGGCTGGAGTGCAGTAGTCATTTTGGGCCATAAGGTAGAAAGTCTATGTTGATAAGGAGCCTGGGTTCCTGATGATTGGGGCTGTTATTACAACTCTAGTCTGTTCACCTTTCTTCTTCACTATGTGAGAACATAATAAAGAACATAGTAAAGTGCAAACAATGTGTTTGTAACAAACCACAGTTATTTTGGGTTTTCTGAAACTTAGGAACCCACTCATAACTAATCTACCATGGAAAGTACACACACACACACACACACACACACACACACACACCCGAAGGAACACTATTGAAATGAAGGACATGGGCTTCCCAGTTGGATTGCTTTGCTCCAAATTCTAGCTCCACTACTTTCTAGCTGTGTGCCATTGGACAAGTTTCTTCACCTCTCTGTGCCTCAGTTTCCAAACTTATAAAATGGGAATGATATAACAATTATGCAGTTTTCGTTTGTTTTTAGAGAAGATTAAATTAGAGAATACATTTAAAAACATAGAACAGTGATTGACCCATAGCAAATATTTGATACATATTAGCTATTATTATTTTTAAAAATTTATTTGTTTTGAGAGAGAGCAAGGTGGGGGGAGAAGAGAGAGGAAACAGAGAATCCTGAACAGGCTCAGCACAGAGGCTGATGCAGGTCTGGATCCCATAAACCATGAGATCATAACCTGAACTGAAACCAAGAGTCAGATGCTTAACCAACTGAGCCACCCAGGCACCCCTTAGCTATTATACAGACATAGTCCACGTTTGTTTATACTTTGCCTCTCCATACTGACAACTGTAGAGTTGTACTGTTTTCTCTTATTCATTGGTTCATTTGATAACTTTCATTAATGTCACAAGAAGAAACAGTAGAAGAACATTCAAAATATGCATACACAATCAAGATTTAATCTTAAGACAGTCTGCTTTAAGACATGAGGTTAAGGAATGAATTGTATCTAGAAGGGTGGGTCATTAGGATTTGCTGTGTGTTCTGAATTTCTTCCCTGTTTGGGTTACTCATTTCTAAATTGTATACGAAATACAGATTTCATAGTGGTAAGCAATAATTGGTACCTAGAGAAAGAGTTTACTTCTCTCTTAAGGTTGTCTTCCAGAGTTTCTTAAGAAACCCAAGTTGGAACTTTATTTATTTATTTATTCATTCATTCATTCATTCATTCATTCATTCATTCATTCATTCATGGGATGTATAGGTGAACAAAGAGGGGTACACACCCTTAAGATGATCTCAGCTAACAGAGAAAGCAGACATACTTTCTGTAGCTCTCTGGACGTGCCTCTTCTTATGTCTGGTTTTCTGGACCGTGGGTGTCAGAAGGTGAGTAAGAATTTGCCAGGAAGGAAAGGTGGGGTGGCACTTCTGGGAATTTATCCCCCAGAGGCACCTGCACATGTGTGGAAGGATGTACATACATGGTTATTCATGGAAGAGTTGCTTATATATAGTAGGGGAATTCTGGAACCCGCATGTCCATCTACAGAGTCCTGGATAATCTATGGACATCCTCAGAGTGGAATACTATGCAGCTGGAAAAAGAAAGGGGTTGCTGTCTGTGCACTGCTGGAACACACTTTCCAGAATATACTATTAAGTGAAAAAAGAGGCAAGGAGCAGTGAGCATAGATAGTTGGCTACATTCTGTTTAAGAAAAGTGTGGTGGAGTTAGAGTATATATCTCTCTCTTTCTTGTATTTGCAGAAAGATTGGAAAGATAAACCAGGAACTAATAAAAGGGATCATGCCCTAGTAGGGAGGGGGGCGGGTAGCGGGAAAGGAGAGGAGCAGGTCAGGGTGTGAGCAAGACTTCTTACTTGTTCTTTATTATTTTGATTTTTGAACTATATAAATACATTATCTACTCCAATATATAAAATGCAGTGTAATAAGAAAAGGGAGGGGGGCCTGGGTGGCTCAGTCAGTTAAGCATCCTACTTTGGTTCAGGTCATGATCTCTCGATTCATGGGTTCAAGCCCCGCATTGGGCTCTGTACTGACAACTCAGAGCCTGGAGCTTGCTCAGATTCTGTCCCCCCCTCTCTCTCTGTTCCTCCCCCGCTTGTGCTCTCTCTTTCTCTCTAAAAAATACATTAATTAATTAAAAAAAATAAATGGGAAGAACATTCTCCACAGAGAGATTAGCATGTGTAGAGGTTCAGAGGCATGGGACAGCACTACAAGGGAACAAAGTTCTCCCTAACTTTATTATTTTTTAATGTTTATTTATTTTTGAGAGAGACAGAACACAAGCAGGGGAAGGACAGAGAGAGGGAGACAGAGGATCTGAAACAGGTTCTGTGCTGACAGCAGAGAACCTGATGCAGCTCGAACTCATGAACCACGATACCATGAACTGAGCCAAAGTCTGATGCTTAAACAACTGAGCCACCCAGACACCCCTCTCCCTAACTTTAATCTAGAGTCTCTCTGGCAGGGCCTCCAGAACTATTTGTTGTCTCTGTTTTTGATTTCTGGACACCTACTGGGATAGAAGTTCATTAAAAATATGGGACTTTGTCAATCTTACAGCCATATGCAAATTACCTTTGGTTGCCTGATATTGTGGACTGACTCTCTGAGATCTCTTGCTTATGTGTATCCCAGCATCCTCTGAAGGAATAACCCCCTCCTGTTTCCCTGACATTGTTCTGCTTACCACCTGGGGTCCTATGCTCTCCCTTTCCTTCAGTTTCCTGCACCAGGAGTCATTCTATCTCTCTTCAAGAAAACAAAAAGGTATGGTTGGCCAACAAAAGAGAAATTATGCATTTAAATAGAAATATATAGCTCTGAATAAAATTACACATCAACATAAATCTATACGCAGACATGCATAAGAATATAATGCATATGATTATACTTACACATCCACACAGAAAGCTACATGAGATGTACAGTAGATATATTTCACCTGTTAAACAGGAACTGTATAGTGGGTTTTCTAGAATAGCAGTTTTCAAGAATTTTAGCTTGCATACCTCCTAAAGGAATTTTAAAAAAACCCTCCTTAACTTGTATAAGTCAACATCTTATGATAATTTTTTAATCATAAATTCAAATAATTGCCAAGGATGTAATTTTTGGCATAATGTAAAATGTTGACATTTTAAAATAAAAATATTGCATGTCTTTAAAATATGAGCCAAATGGAATTTATTTTTTTATTTTTTTTAACGTTTATTTATTTTTGAGACAGAGAGAGACAGAGCATGAATGGGGGAGGGGCAGAGAGAGAGGGAGACACAGAATCGGAAGCGGGCTCCAGGCTCTGAGCCATCAGCCCAGAGCCTCACGTGGGGCTCGAACTCACGGACCGCGAGATTGTGACCTGAGCTGAAGTCGGATGCTTTACCGACTGAGCCACCCAGGCACCCCAAGCCAAATGGAATTTAAATGTTGTGATGATTTGATACTTGCCATATTTTAAATAACACCAAGAGTTGTTATTGTTAACATTCAGACATTTTTTTGTCTTCCCCTTTTTCTCTGTGGATTCCTATCTCTATTCCATTTCTCTGTAGATATTTATCCTAATGTAGTAGGTTTTTATGTTTGAAAGTCTTTTATTGGTTTCATAATTATCAAATCTATGTGTGTAAATTGCAATGTGATATTTGTTTTGTTTCCTGTGACAAGTTGCTAAATGGTGAGTCTTTTTTTTTCTTTAGAATTAAATGAACACCAGAATAAATAGTAGAATAAGATATATTTGCTTTCTCTCACCTCAAGAATGGTGTGTAGCAATAATCACAGCTCTAAAACAGGAAGCTCAGGAGTCTGTGAGCTGGCTGAGTGGCTCTTTAGTCTAGAAGGGCTCAGCTGATGGGGCTGGGCTGGCTCAAATGTCCATAGCCAGCCATTTGGATGGCTGGAATGCCTTATTTCTGCTGCACATGATTTCTCACTCTCCAATAGGCTATCCTGGGCTTCTTCCTGGGGTTGTTGGGCAGGATCCCGAGAGTGGGTGTGGCCAAACAAAACCTCTCATGCACAGCTTCCAGGCTGACTCATTGCACTTCTGCGACTTTCCATTGGCCAAAGTAAGTCACAAGACCAGACCGTACTTTGGGGCGGGGGAAATACACTCAACTTTGATGTGAAGAGCTTCAAAGTCACATCGCAGGGACAATAGTTTGTTAGATTTATGCTAAGTATTTCATTGCAGGGGGTGCCAAAGTAAATGGAATTGTGTTTTTTATTTCAAATTTCACTTGTTCAGGGCTGGTGTATAGGAAAGTGATGACTTTTATACATTAACCTTAAATCCTGCAACCTTGCTGTAATTGCTTATTGGTTCTAGGAAATTTTTGTTTATTTTCAATTCTTTCAGATTTTCTGCATAGATAATCATGTCATCTGTGAACAAAGACAGTTTTAGTTTTTCCTTCCCAATCTGGATACCTTTTATTTCCTTTTCCTGCCTTGTTGCATCATCTAAGACTTCTAGTGTGGTGTTGAAAAGGAGTGGTGAGAAGGGACATCCTTTTCTTGTTCCTGATATTTGTGGGAAAGCTTTGAATTTCTCACCATTAAGTATGATGTTAAGTTGTAGGAATTTTGTAGAATTCTTTATCAAGTTGAGGAGGTTCCTCTCTATTCCCAGTTTACTGAGGGTTTTTTTTTTTTAATCATGGATGAGTGTTGGATTTTGTCAAATGGTTTTTCTGTACCTATTGATAAGATTGTGTGATTTTTCTTTTTTTAGTCTGTTGATGACATTAATTATTTTTTGAATATTAACCAGCCTTTCATGCCTTAGAGGAATCCCACTTGGTTGAGTGTATAATTCTTTTTATACATTGTTGGATTCGATTTGCTAATATTTTGTTGAAGAGTTTTGCATCCATGTTTATGAGAAATATTGGTCTGTAGTTTTCTTGTAGTGTCTTTTTCTGGTTTGGGTAATAGGGTAATGCTGGCCTCATAGAATAAATCAGAAAGTATTCTAGTTCCTCTTTTGGATTAAGATCTTAATTATAAAGTTGGTAAGAAGATGTTTTAGACTATCTTATTAAACAACACATGAAATCTGAAAGAAATCCCATGAAACTTTCATCCTAGGGCTTTGGCTAATGTACCTTGAACATTTTAGAAATTGTTTTAAACATTCCAATTGCAGTTAAAATGACCAGCATATGACGGAAATTATACCTCTCCAATAGTTACATGGCTTTAGCTATTTGAATGCGCCTTTCTTCTCAGCTAATGACACCTCCTAGGGATGAGTCTTAAGACTGGCTGCAAAGAATTTCTTGCATTTGAAATTGTGGAGAGAAAAAAGTATTTTTTTAGCATTAAATAATTCTTACAGATGTTCTTCTTGATTTTTGTTCATAGGACCAACCTCAACAACAGTGATTTTTCTTTCTCTCTTTCTCCCCCTTCTCTTTCTCTCTTTCCTTCTTTGACAGAGGTGAGAAAGTAGAAGAGGTGACTGCTGATAAAAAGCTGTTTTTATTCCCATTTCCCCACTGTACCATCTAACTGAATTCAGACATCCAAACATGGGCCAAACTCCCAGTTTGAATAATGGGCTTTCCCTTAACAAGCAAATGAACAAGTGTCAAAACCAGGGAAATCCCGAAAGCCCTGTGAGCAGACAGAACCTTCATTATTCATCATGGGAGGCTTCCCTTTTGTTGGCTGCCTTGGAGTTTTCCCATCACAGGATGATGAATCATGGTAAGATGTGTCAGAGCTCAGGGACGTGTCTTTCTTTCACAAAGTGAAGAAAGGCTATAGGGAACTCTAGCACCTTCTTAGCCCAAGCACTTGAGGAAAGAACACATGTGGAAAATGAGAATCTGGAAGGTGATTCTCAAGACTATGTAAGTGGTACCCCTGGAAAGTCTTCATGTGCCTCAAAGTTAGGGGGTGCCTGGTAAATTAGGGGATCTTCCAGGTTATCAGAGTAAAGAGGGACTGTGCCGAGGGCAGACAGTTCTTATCAAAGAAGAGAACTTCATTATCCTTATGACTTGGGGATATGCAGGAGAACTGAGGACATCTCAGGCAACTCTGGGCACTTTCCTTGGACTTATGTGCTGAAAAGCCACAGAAATTGCTTTTCTAAGTAGATCATATGCATTCTGAGTGCAGACGCATATCCTCTTTTTATTTCCCCCCAGAAGTCCCAGGATTGTGCTGGGCATATGGTAGACCTGCATAAACATGCAGCAAATGGACTTCTCTATATCACAGGAGTGAAGGGCTCGAAGAGACCTCTAGAATTTTTCAATTCACTCTCTTGTGCATCTGGTGAAATGGCATTCAAAGTCTCAAAGGCAGCTGAGAATTTACCCACATCTTAAAAAGCAAGAGAAATATTGCAATAATATCACATGTTGACCCATTCCGGGATCTAAGAACCAGAGTACAAGAAATGTTTCCCTATGTGCAGCATAAATGGCAGCTTGCTTTCCATCAAAGCAAGAATGGTTGATCCCATCAACAGTGACTTTATTTATTACTTAAAATATTTATTTATTTTTAAGAGAGAGAGAGAGAGAGAGACAGACAGACAGACAAAGAGAGCAGGGGAGGGTCAGAGAGAGAGGAAAAAAGAGGAGCTGAAGCAGGTTCCACACTGACAGCAGAGAACCCAATGTGGGACTTGAACTCACAAACTGTGAAATCCTGACCTGAGCGGAAGTTGAATGCTTAACCCACTGAGCCACCCAGGAGCACTGTAAGTGGCTTTAATCTTTATCACTAAACTGTGCCTTCCTCCCACCCTCCCTTCCTTGGAGCGGAGAACCTTGTGCTCCTTTTATGTCTCAGAGACGTAGCATATGTTTGGAGGGTGTTCTCATTTACCTTCTCTTATTCTGAGCTGAGGAGAATTCTGGTTTAAAAGGAAAAAGAATATTAAAGTTACCTTTCTAACTTTAAAAAATCTGTGATATTCATGGCAAATGCTATGCATTTGCCATTTTCCAATCTTCCCTCCCTGAGTGCTGGTTCTTCACGCTGATGTCAGATCTTCCATGGTCATTGCTGCTGCTGTTGTGAGCTGGGCACCAGGCTGCCCGGATAGAGACCACATTCCTTAACGCTCCTTGTAGCTTGCATTGTGGTCCCAAACACAAAAACCAGCCATGTTGCCTGGAAGCTCATGTACAGTTCCATCAACAATAGCAGTGCACATGATTTTTGTCTCTTCTTTGCCTCCTGCTTGCTGTTATTTAAGTTTATCTATTGCTGTGCACCGATACACTCTAAAAATTAGTGGCTAAACCACTGCAATTTGTTATTTTTGTCATTCTGTGGGTTAGGAGGTTTCTTAACTTGTCTTGTCTGACTTCCTAACTAGGTCACAAGATCTCATATGGCCTCATTGTCATCTCTGACAGCTGGGGCTCCTTGATTCTTCTCCATGAGGTGTCTCATTCTCCCATAGGCTAGATGGGCATCATCACCACGTGGTGTTCTCAGGATTTTAAGAAAGAGAGAGAGGAAGCGTCAAGATCCCTTAAGGCCTAGGTTCTAGAATTCATACAACATTAATTCTGCCAAATTGTAGTGGTCAACCTTGATTCAAGGATGGAGAAACAGACCCCAGGCCTTGATGGAAGGAGAGGCAGTGTCCTTGGCACTGCAAACATGTGTAGACACACATCATGCTTGTTGGCTGGGCTATGGATGTGATGTCTAGAAGCCAAGCAGCTATCCTGGACAAGCTATAGAGACATGGTGCTGAGAATGGGGGAGCGGTGAGAGGGAAAGATCCTGAGTCTCTGCAACTTTGGGAAGGCTCTCTTTGAGCCACCAACCAGCTCCTTTACTGTTTGAGCCACTGTCGTTTTGGACTTTCTGTCATTGGTAGTGAAATCTTTACATACTGTCCAATTTCCATACTCTTAAATTTCCAGGGCTACTTACCACTACTTAGAGTTTTCTGCAGTTTCAGAGTTGGGGAGGAAGGGGAAACCTAACACTTTGGAGATGACAACATGACATCGTGATGTAATTTCCTGTCCCACTTGGCGAGCCTGGGGACAATAAAATGAGGAAGGTGAACAAGAGGGATGCCACCATGAGGAAGGAAAAGGTTTGGAATTGTCAGGAGCCTAAATGTTGCCTGGCTCCAAGTCGTTCAACATAATCTCAGTGACTAGCCCAGGGGAGGAGAGCCCAGGAACCACAGTGGCAGGACCAGGAACGTTCCAGGCAAACTGAAAAAGCCAAACTTGCCCATGCATGGACTTGCGGCTCAGTGGTTCATTTGGATGTGGTCAAAAGTGGGCCTGCTCCTTGATATAATGATAAGCTGTGCATCTCTGATTCCATCTGGAAACCATTCTTACATTTGCATTAGGAAGAGATGATTTTGAGCTGGGTCTCTCTTAGCTCATCTGTTTTGCATGTGCACAGGGTGGGTTTTAGGGATGAACAACAGTTTTTCTCCTCCCCATTTTTTTTTCTTCCAGTTTTATGGTTTGGTTTGGGCTTTATTTATAACATGTCACATGTAGAAATACAGCAGGGCACTATCCAGAGGCCGAGCAGCATCATATCATTTTACATATTCCCTGCTCCTAATTAGTTTAGGCTGTTTTAAGGTTGCATTTTTCCCCCTATAATGATATAGTACACACAAAGTGTTAACTAGAAACAGGAATATTCCCCTCTACCTCTGTCCCACCCTTAAACCATCCCCCTCCTATGTCACCTCCTTCCACCCCCCACACCCTGTCAGTATATCATTCATCCACCAGTGAAAAACAGATTGATCTGGAGGCTTCAGCCACTCTCAGGGGCCAAGAGACCTTGAACTCTTACCCCACCCCTCTCTCTCCTCCAAACAGAATGGTACACAAACAAGCCTAAGCAGAGAGAAGGCATCTGTCTACAGACAAGGCTGATTCCGTGACCTTGCTTTGTTACTCAGCTCTGAGCATGGAGGCCTCACCGCCAGGGACTGTCCAGAGTTTCTGAGACCTCCAACAGTGTGTGGTCTTTTGGTCCCTCAGAGCCCATCAGTTGCTTCAGATGCTGCATCCTGCAGATGGTTGGCCCGCCTTTGGCACTGTATGAAGGACAAGCTGGTAAGGCCACATATGGGAAAACCATGACATATGGCAGAATTACAGTCTAGTTAAAGAAAATGTACACATACATATATGCATTTTGTCTTCAGAGGTCTTGGTTTAGAAAACAAATTTGCACATATCTGGGCACAATTTACATACACGTGGGCATACTCTGCATACACCTGGCACAAATTTGCAATGTTATGTTCATAAGGCTCTACTTCCAGGTAAAGTAACAGAACAGCTTATACACTGTAATTTGTATTTTCTCCCCTAGACCCATGTTGGGTTCCATCGGTTGTATAACTAATGTACTGTCTTCCCCTAATTTGTCCTCCATTTCCCAGAATGTGTTCTAATTTTTAAGAAATGCATCACATTGTTATGAGACCCAGTCCTGAAGGACATTAAAAGGCTTTTGCGAGCTGATAGCCATTGTCAGTTATTGTCTGTGGAGACACTGGGCTCCCTGGAGACACCCCACAGTGCCCTCCAAAAAGTGTTAGAAAATTGGGTCTTTAGTTGCATTTATATAAATTATAACATTATATTCATAGTTGTGTAAAAAAGACCATAATTAAAAATGATACCTCTATAGAAAAGGACTTTACCAAAAGTACTAGAATCCACATCACAATTGTTCTCAAATGCAATATTAGGGTATGTTAGTCATTGCTCAAGAACAAGATTATCAAACCTGCCAACATAACTGTGTGCAAACTTGAGAAAATCATGTCACTTCCCTGAGCCTTAGTTTCCCCCTCTGGGAAGTGGGGATAATGACAGCTATCTCAGTGTTCCCCAAATCTCAGGCTTGGAGACATTACCTTAAGAATTTTTCCCATATCCTTAGATCACCAGTACTATTATTTACTTCACCTTTCTGGAATTTAATAATTTTTTATCTTAATCAGGTATTATCTACCTTACCCTAGTCCTAAGCAAAAGTGTCTGTGAGGGGACACCTGGGTGGCTCAGTCAGTTGAGTGTCTGACTTATGTTCAGTTCATGATCTCGTGGTTCATGAGTTCAAGCCCCTCATGGGGTCTCACTGCTGTCAGCACAGAGCCTGCTCAGGATCCTCTGTCTCCCTCTCTCTGACCCTCCCCAACTTGCACTGTCTCAAAAATAAACAAACATTTAAAAGAAAAAGTATCTGTGAAATGACAGGTTTGATGTATTCTTTTTTTTTTTCACATTAAAGTAAATACATAACTCTCAGAAAATTTTTAAAAGATCCTCATCTGTGGGGCACCTGGGTGGCTTAGTCGGTTAAGCATCCAACTTCGGCTTAGGTCATGATCTCACAGTTCGTGAGTTCGAGCCCCGCGTCGGGCTCTGTGCTGACAGCTCAGAGCCTGGAGCCTGCTTCGAATTCTGTGTCTTCTTCTCTCTCTGCCCCTCCCCTGCTCATGCTCTGTCTCAAAAATAAATAAAAACATTAAAAAAAATTTTTAAAGATCCTCATCTGTATTCATTTGAATTTTTTTCTGGTACCACTACACTTGAAGAACTGTGGCCAAAAAACCGGAAATAACATGGATAAAGAGCTTGGTATAAGGCCCCATCATAGTCGTCAATGGTAGTCATATCTGTGATAGTCATATGGCGGCAGACACAGCTAGTTTCCTGCTTAAGCCTTCCCCTTCCCACATAGTAACAGAATGCGGAATTTCATCTGGTCATGCAACAGAAAAACTACATTTTCCAGGATTCCTTGCAGATAGATCTAACCATGGGATTATGTTTTGGACTATGACACATCACAAAATCTTTGGTGAAATTTCTAGGAAGTCCTCTTAAGAGAAGTCATATACTTCTGCAATGCCTTCCATTTCGCTTACTCAGACTTGCATGGGAAGGCAGGCGTCTGCAACCATAAAGATGGGGGCCATCTCCCAGAGATAGCAGAACCAAGGGGCTGAGGATGGATAATTGTGTGGGAGCTCTGGATGATTTGCCTCTGGTCTTGTTTTACCTAAAGGAGAGGAGATAAACTTCTCCTTTCAACCACTATCTTTCAGGACTTTCCATCACTTGCAGCTGAATATAATCCTAATGGATATAATATTGTGCACATGGGTGGGTGGGGCATCCATGCTGAGCTGGGGCTGGTCATATAGGAGAGGGCCGACTGTTAAATTTTCATGAATTTTGCATGCTGGTGAATGTCACCTTGGTAGCTTGGAACTGGTTATGGTGGGAGTATTGATACCACAGAAATGGCAAATGCTGAACATCAGAGCTTTTTACATGTTTTCCTCCACGAGAGCCAGTTATTGAACATTTACTATTGACTGTCACATCACTGACGGGCTTAAGAACCATGAAAGTTTGATTATGTAGTGAGTGAGAGGACGTGAGTTTGGGGGAATGATCTGACCTCCTCGTTTGCTCTCAACTTGTTCAAACTCTAAGTCAGGGACTGACTCTAAGCCAGACCTAGGAGCCTAGGCTTCCATATTTTCTAGTTCTGACCTTGAATGGAGGATGCTTGAATGCTCCTTGGGGTGGGGTGGAGGGTCTCCTGTGGGGAGGACTCAACAGGTTGATAATAAGAGAGCTTGCCTTCCCCTTGCTGTAGGGATAATGATTAGGGAAGATAGGAAATTAGCATTCTGACTTTGCCATCAGGTGCTCAAAATATTGAGGTGCATATATACCTATGACTAACCTATTAACCAAGTTTTTCTCTTCCTTTTCAAAGGTCAAAGTCTCTAACTTGGAAATAGACATGGCACATATTTAGAATTTACTGCCACTCCATAATTAATTATATTTAACAATATGTGCTATATGTCGATTAGGCATCAATGTAAACAGTTGCCACAAATGGAGCTAATGAAGATAACTTTTCCATAGTCAAGTTTTATCCCTAGTTACCCTTGTCACTGTTTTGCTAGGAGGTATACCTATTGTCAACTGTTGATTTCTTTGATATCCTTTGTGTTCAGTTGACCCTCACACACCATTTCACCCCAACCCAGGTAGATAGTTCCACATCATAGAGGATAAATTAGTGTATCTTCATGAGAGAAAAGAGGCTGTGATATAAACAAGCTTATGTTTAAATTCTGGTTCCTCTGTGATTTCGGCTGTGTGATCTTGAGCAAGTTATTTAATTCTCATGTCAGTTATTAATAGCTGGATAACAAACTACCTCAAAAGTTACTGGTTTAAAACAAACACAACTGTATTATTTCTTAGGACTGTGTGGGCTGACTGATTTTTCTGCTGGTCTAGCCTGGGTTCACCCATGTTGCTGCATTCAGCTGGTAGCTGGGATGGAGCTGTCAACCACAGTCTTGGTTTTGCCCACATGACCTCTCTGTGTAGTTTCTTGGGCCTCCTCACAGTGGCCTCGGGATTTCAAGAGGGAGGAAACAGAAGCTGCCAGTCCACTATAAGGCCTGGGCTCAGAACTCCCTGAATGTTGTTTCTGCTGCATTGTTTGCTCAGGGCATGTCACAAGGCCAGTCTACATTCAAAGAGGGAGAAATAGTCCCATCTCTTGACAGAAGGGGCTGCACACACACCAGGGCTGAGAGGGACTTTTGGTGGCCATATTTTCAGGTGACCTACCACAACCTCCCTGAAGCTCAATTTTTCTATTTGTCAAAAAGGGAAAATACCTATAAGGCAAGGTGATTCTGAAAAACTTCAGTGCAATCATGTGTAAGAAACTGCTAACATAAGCCTGATACATGAAGTAGCTGCTCTATAAGTGGCAGTTCACTATTCCTTCCCCTTCCTTGGCACTGCCCCAATACACCCACCTACCAGGCACCTATCATGTGTGGTTTCTTTTCTGCTCCCCCAGCACACATGAACCAGAGGTCTTAGGTGTCTAACACTGGATGGATGAAAAAAAAAAAAGTCTGAGTATCACAGCTAGAGATTGTAGGCTTATTTGGGGGTGTTTGGGAGTGGGACAGATATGGGGTGGTGCAGAGGACAGATTAAGAATGGGTCTAGGAGCAGGGTGTGAAGTGTGTGATAGAGTAAATGGGGGTGGAGTGGGGTGGGGGTGTTAACTCTGGGACTTGCCCCAGCACCATCTACTTCCTTCTGATATTAAAGAAAGTTCAAAGTTTACTATAGCATACATCTTCTTTTAGGGCCATAGTTATGGACAGGTAGGGGTGTGGGTGGGTGGATGGTAGTGAATGAGAGAGAGGGAGCAAGAGAGCACAAGAGAGCCTTTAGGGGACATGTTTGGAGACATTTATGATTGTCACAACTGGAGGGGGTGCTACTGGCATCTAGTGGGTAGAGACCAGGAAAGCTACTTTGCTAGAGACCAAACAACCTACTATGCACAAGATAACCCCAATAGCAGAGGATCATCGAGCTCCAAACATAAAATGCTTCTAGAGGACTATTGTGATTTCTGCTGGGCAAAGAGAAGGCACCCTGTTCCTCCCGCCCTATCAAATGAGGTGGTTTCTTATGATAAAAAGCTTCTGCACAGTGAAGGAAACAATAAAAAAAAATAAAAGGCAACTGATGGAATGGGAGAAGATATTTGCAAATGACATATTGGATAAAGGTTAGTATCCAAAATCTATAACAAACTTATCAAACTCAACACCCAAAAACCAAATAATCCAGTGAAGAAATGGGCAAAAGACATGAACAGACGCTTTTCCAAAGAAGACATCCAGATGGCTAACAGACACATGAAAAGATGCTGAACATTACTCATCAGGGAAATACAAATCAAAACCACAGTGAGATACCAGCTCACACCTGTCCTAGCAGAATGGCTAAAATTAACAACTCAGGAAACAGCAGATGTTGGCAAGGATGTGGAGAAAGGGGAACACTCTTGAACTGCTGGTGGGAAAGCAAACTGGTGCAGCCACTCTGGAAAACAGTATGGAGGTTCCTCAAAAAATTAAAAATAGGGTTACCATATGACCCAGAAATTGCACTACTAGATATTTATGTGAAGTATATAAAAATGCTGATTCAAAGGGGCACATGCTCCCCAATGTTTATAGCAGCACTATCAACAATAGCCAAATTATGGAAAGAGCCCAAATATCCATCAACTGATGAATAGATAAAGAAGATGTGTATATATACAGTGAAATATTACTCAGTGATCAAAATTCCTTTCACAAGATATAAATTTTTTCATACTGTAAGTAGAGCTAAAAGCCTATTCATGTTTCTATAGTGTGGTCCTCTGCATGCTTATGTTACAGTCAAAGGGAGCCAGAAGAATGAAAGGAGTATGATTAAGGATGGCATAGAATCAGATAATAAGGTGTTTGTTTAACAAGGTTTAATATTTATTAGGTCCTTCCTGCAGGTCAGACCTTGGGCCAAACATTTCACATTTCACATGTGTCCCTGATGTCAGCTGCCTGATGGCCCATGTTCTCTAACTCCACAGATCACTCTTGAATATTACATCGCCATTACTTTACCTTGGCTTCTCCCTCAGCGGGAGCTCCTGTCTCTGGGTGCACTGTTCTATAATTCCTTAGGATACTGGAGATGGGGTGGAGCTTGCTTTTCTTCTGGTTACTTTTCTTTGGAAAAATTTGTTGAGATACAATTCACAGCCCACACAATTCAGTCATTTAAAGTGTACAATTGAATGGTTTTTAGTTCTTAATATATTCACACAGTTGTGCAACCATCATTACAATTAATTTTAGAACATTTTCATTACCTTAAAAAGAAATCCCATACTCATTAGAAGTCATGTCCATTTCTTCCTCTCCCAACCCCCCACAACCATGAATTACTTTCTGTCTACAGATTTGTCTGTTCTGGACATTTCATATTAGCAGAACTATACAATATATGGTCAAGTTCTAATAATAAAATGCGGGACTGCTTTCTTTCACTTAATGATGTTGTTGAGGTTCCTTCATGTTGTAGTATGTATCGTTTTCGTCTCCTCCCTCCCTTCTTTCTTTCTTTCTTTCTTTCTTTCTTTCTTTCTTTCTTTCTTTCTTTCTTCTCTCTTTCTTTCTCTTTCTCTTGCCAAATAGTTCATTATATGGACACAGCACATTTGATTTATCCATTCATCTGTGGATGGACATTGGACTGTTTTCACTTTTTGGCCATTATGACTAAAGTTGCTATGAATATTTGTGTACAAGTTTTTGTGTGGACATATGTTCTCATTTATTTTGGGTATACCCAGCAGTGGAACTGTTGAATCCTCTTATGTTTTGAGGAAGAGCCAGACTGATTTCTAAAGCATTTGCACCATTTTACATTCCCACCAGCAATGTATGAGGGGTTGCAATTTCTCCACATCCTTGCCAATTTTTGTTATTATGTCTTTTTGATAGTGATCATCCTTAGTACTTCTGGTTAATTCTTGCGTCATAAAAAAAACTGTTAATTTCCTAATCTCACCTCTCACGTCCAGTGTCTGTTGTCTTCTTTCTGCTTTACATCAACCCCACAGAATTCTTTTTTTTTTTTTGCCTCAAAAGATAGTTGTATGTAGTAGAGTTTAACAGGTGATTTGGGTCTATGGGGGTGGATGAGGAGAGACATCACTGCACAGTAAATAGACTAACATAAAAGTAAGTACAAATGATCCCTGATTTATGATGGTTCCATTTAGGATTTTTCAACTTTACATTGATGTGAAAGTGACAAGTATTCAGTAGAAACTGTACATCAAATTTTGAATTTTGACCTTTTCCCGAGTGGCTGATAGATATGCTATAGACACTCTTTCCTGATGTGAGGCTCAGCTCCCAATCAGCATGCAATTCCAAGGGTCAACAACCAATATGCTGACAACCACTTCTCACTCACATAGCCATTCTGTTTGTCACCTTCAGGATAGCATTCAGTCAATTACATGGGAGAGTCAACACTTTGTTATAACAGAGGCTTTGTGTTAGAGGATTTTGCCCAACCGGGAGCTACTATAAGTGTTCTGGGAACATTTAATGTTGGCTAGGCTGATCTATGATGTCTTGTCCGTTAGGTGTATTCAATGCATTTTTGGCTTAAGATATTTTCAATTTATGATGGGTTTATTAGATGTAACCCCATTGTAAGTTGCAGAAGATCTGTAATAGTTTCTGTATTAGCTTATTTATTTATTTTTGAGAGAGAGAGAGAGAAAGGGGCAGAGAGAGAGAGAGAGAGAGAGAAAGGGGCAGAGAGAGAGAGAGAGAGAGAGAGAGAATCCCAATCCCAGTGTGGGGCCTGATCCTATGAACCGGGAGATCATGACCTGAGCAGAAATCAAGAGTCGGATGCTTAACCGACTGAGCCACCCAGGCATCCCTGTGTGAGTTCTTTAAAGTTCCTCAGTCATTGCAAACCTGAAGACTTTTACAGGAGCCGGTTTTCCTTCCCAGGATCTATGGCTTCCTTCCCCGTGCAGATCGTCTCTCTCCCTCCACTGTTGTTCACTTCTGGGTCCTGTCACCTTACTCTAGGACTCAAAATCCTTCCTGTTCTACTACGTGGAACAAATTAGCATCCCCATATCACCCTCCCCCACACCAGTCTGGCCCTGGAACTATCTTACCACAACAAAGATACCCCATGTGTGACTAAACTGGATAGTTTCTCTGAGAGGGATTTGCCACTAGCTTTTTTTTTTTTTCCCTGAAAAATTCCACACACGCAAAAGCAAAAACAAACAAATGGTTCAGTGTCCCACCACTAACAAAGTATGAGATGAAGAAAACGAATCTCTCACCTCACCCCAGCCCATTACCTAAAAGTAGGCTTGAGTAATTAGCTGCTGGGTATGTTCCACTATTTTCAAGAATTTCTATAAACATGAATACATGTGCATAGCATAAACCATGTTAGATATTGGGCTGCAACTACACTTTTTCATTTAACAATATGTTGTGGACATATTTCCATGTTGGCTTCATTTCTTTCAATAGCCATAGTATGAATTTATCATAATTAAAAAATTTTTCAATGTTTATTTTTGAGAGAGAGAGAGAAAGCAAGCAGGGGAGGGGCAGAGAAAGGGAGACACAGAATCTGAGGCAAGATCCAGGCTCTGTGGACACACACAGAGCCCGATGTGGGCCTCGAACCCATGAGCAGTGAGATCATGACCTGAGCCAAAGTCAGACGCTTAACCGGCTAAGCCACCCACGTGCCCTTGAATTTATCATGATTTACACACCCATATTCCCTAGTGGACCTATAAGTTGCTCCCAAGTACCTCCTATTACCATCAGTGCTGTGGTGAAATCTTTGACAGGTGCTTTTACTTTCCGGGGCTGGGACTCGACAGGTGGAGCATCTCAGGCACACCCAGGGCACCTAGATGGCCCTGGAAATGTGTGCCTCCTTCAATGTTGCATTCAAGGCTTACCTTCTTTGCCTCACCTTAATCCCAAGCCTATTACTTCCTATAATTCAGTTTCTTTTAGAAATACCTGGCATGAAATAGGGCTCTAATCTCCTCCTCAGTTTTCCCTGTTTATTTAGTTGCTTACCCTTTCTCTGGTGAATTGAAATAGAATCTTATTATATACTGGATTCATA
Source organism: Puma concolor (assembly GCF_028749965.1). Taxonomy (NCBI): domain Eukaryota; kingdom Metazoa; phylum Chordata; class Mammalia; order Carnivora; family Felidae; genus Puma; species Puma concolor. The sequence goes on from NC_141671.1 coordinate 22,036,188, forward strand.
TCTATATATCTCTATCTATGTTTATTTCTGCATTTTCTATTTTATTCTATTAATCCATTTATTTTTACTCTGTGTATATACGTATTTAAGTATGGCTCCACTTCACCCCCAGCCGTACTGACTGAGCCCTTCCTTAGGACGAGTTCAGGAGTTATTGACCCAGCTTGCTGATTTCCCTTACTTACGTTTTCCGACATGCTAGAGGCTGTTTACCTGGGAGACCTGCTGTGAATCTGGGTATGGCACAGAGATCCATGGTTTTGATTGTTATAACTCTACGATGAGCTGTAACACAGCAGGCCAAGATCCCATCACATACTAACCCTTTTCCAAAAACGTCTCGGCAATTGTTGAAAATTTATTCTTCCACACAAATTTTGGAGTCATTTTGATCAGTCCTGCTAGTGTTCAAATTTTTAAAAAGTCATGCATCACCTCCTCTACTCCTCACACATATCTGACAAGGTAGGTGCCATGGATGAGGAAGGTGATGGCAAAAAAGGAAAACGCGGCACAGTACCTTGCATACTGTGCAAGACAGAAGTCAGATGCAGTCAGTAAGTCACTTGACTCCAGGGCAGGCTCTCCAACACGCTTGCAAACTGTAGAAATGATGAGCGCACAATCATGGGGTCTCTGCAAGGCAAGAGACCTGTGACCAGGAGGGAGCATGCCTGACAGATGTCCTCGCTACAACTGGACTCCCAAGTCTGCCACTGTGCCCATGTTGAGGCCATGCTTCCCGGCCTGCTCCCACCCAAGGATCTCCTGCAATGGAAGAGCAGACACAGCTGAGTTGTAGGTGGAAGTTCTCGTCATTAGAGTCGCTGACCTCCAGAATTGTGGGAATGCTCAGCACATGGAAGTTCAAGGGCCTGGTGGGCAAAACCTGAGACCCAGAAGCATGGGTCCAAGATCCAAGAGATGGAAGCAAGGGTGGCCTTGACATCCCTCCAGTGAGTCGCTAGGAGATTTTATGCTTCCTTGCTCCTGCACTGCAAGGCTAGAGGTACTGGAGATGGTGAGGGTACCACTGAACTCTGCACCCAAGGGCACCTTGGGCTTATTTCCAGGGGCCAGCTGTTAAGAAGAATCACCATCTGGGCAGGAGCTAGTGACCTTGACCAGCAGCAGGAGGAAGGGCTCCTTTTACACAATAGGCAGAAATCCTTGTGGAGCCCAAGGATCTCCTTGGGTGCCTCTGGGTACCCCTCCCCCAGAGCAAATATGAATAGACTCTCCAAACAAGTCTGAACTGGGAAGGCTGTGGGACCCTCCAGGTCTGGGTCATGACACCAGGTCAGCCACTGTGATCTGCCGGGATGAGAGACAGCAGTGAGAGGAAGTCAGGCCAGGTAGTGGAGGAGGAAGAGGATGGATATGAGTTTAGCTCTGATATCAAATGCAGCTATGGGGGCTGCACACTGTCCCTCAGCTTTCTTCTGAATTTCTTCTGAGGAGGAGAGATGCATGGGAGCCATGGAGGGTTTGCTACCTGCAACTGAGGAGCAGCAGACATATTGTGCATTATGGACCGAATTGTGTTCCCCCCGAAACTCGTATATTGCAGCCCTAAATCCCAGTACCTCAGAATGTGATAGTAAATTTGGAGATAGATAGAGGTCATAGGGGTGGGCCCTAAGCTGGTAGGACCGCAGTCCTTGTAAGAAACGGGGATCAGGACACAGACACACATGGAGGAAAGCCCACATGAGGACACAGGGAGAAGACTGCCATCTGTAAGCCAAGGACAGAGGCCTCAGGAGAAGCCATTCCTGGGACACCAGGGTGGCTCAGTAGGTTGAAGGTCCGACTTCGGCTCAGGTCATGATCTCACAGTTTGTGAGTTCAAGCCCCACATCGGGCTCACTGCTGTCAGCGTAGAGCCTGCTTCGAATCCTCTGTCTGCTCCCCGCCCCTCCCCCTCTCACACTCTGTCTCTCAAAAATAAATAAAACATGAAGAAGAAGAAGAAGAAGAAGAAGAAGAAGAAGAAGAAGAAAACAGCCCTGCCAGCAGCATCTCAGTCTCTTGACGTCTAGCTTTCAGAACTGTGAGGCGATCAATACATTTCTGTTGCTTAAGCCACTCACTTTGCCGTATCTGTTCTGGCTACTGAGAGAAGTAACACATGGCAGAAGGGGGACCGTGATGCCCAAGAAAATGTGCTGGTCATGTCTCCTGGTGCAGGGGTGTAGCTCCCCCTCCCCCACTGCTCTGAGACCCACCTTGGAGCTCTGGGCATGCACTGAAGCGTCACATTCTTCCTCCCCATGCTTCTTCCCTTCCTTCTCTCCTGCACAGGGCCAGGCCTGCTTTGTGGTCTGCAGAGCCCAGATATTTTCCCTAGACATGGCTCTTGCGCACCCAACCCTCTCTCAGCGTCTGCTCCCTGGAAGATCTGAACTATTAAGTTTGAGCCTCCTCCCTCCCCCCATTTCACAGATGGGGCTGTCGAGGCCTGCTTGAGCTGCATCTCTCTGCCTGCATGCACCGGCTTTTGCAGAGGCAGGTTCTGTTTGCTCAAACTGTATTTCATAGTTCATACTGCGATGAAGAGATCTTTCTAGCTTCTACTTTCAGAAAGCACCCTTCAAAAATAAATTCATATTCCCCTTTTCTGATTTATTCCATGTGTCATGCTCATCACTATCTCATATCCTCTCCTGTGTGACTTAGTTCTCTCATTTGTTGTCTGGCATGTAACTAGTGAATGAATGAGTGAGAGATCTCAAAGTGTACCATCCTTACTGCTCCCAAAGTTGGATAGCAGAGGTTGGTGAACATCTTTCCAGCTTGCTATTTATCTTGCTGCATCTTTAAGGGCTTGTGAACTTCTCCATCACCATGTCTACATTAGAAGCTCCAAGAGGGTAGTTTAGAATGAATGAGTGAGTGAACCGGACTTTTCGGTGCATCTGACTTCTACTTTGAAGAGGTTGGGAATTCACATTCAGACCATGAGTGCTAGAAGGTCAGAACATCACAGTGGTCAAGCAGGCTGCTTTGCCTGCCTCACAGTCCCATGTCTCCATTTTCTGGTAAACCAAACTCTGCATCATTCAATGGGGGAAATCCTAGCACCACTGTCATCTGCTGTTGAGCATCAGATGTAGTCCTGGATCAGCAGAGTGTCTTTGGGTCTCCATTCTTCCCAGTGACATACTCCACAGGCTGTCAATGGGACTGAAATGTGTGGAGGACAAGCTCCTTAACTGGAGGATCTGCTCTGCTCTTCCTCCTCTCCTCCACTCCATCCACGGTGGCCTTGCTATTCCTGAAACATGCTGGGCCTGCTCCTACCTCAGGGATTCTGCAGCCGCTGTTCCCTCTGTTTGGGGCTTTCCCTGGATGACTACATGGCCCACTCCCTCCCTCCCTTTGGGGTGTCCTAGCATTTGTGCTGTACCTCTGGAGTCCCCTCAACTTATTCCACCAGTCACTTGGAAAAGTGTCTGTGGATAGCCCTCAGAGGTCATTGCCGAGGATGAGGAGAGATCACTCACTAAGCTCACACCCTCTCTCTGGGGACAGCTCGCACCCAGGGGCATAAAGACTGGCCCTCTTGTCCCATGGGGACAATTCTGAAAAGCCACTCTGATCTCAGAGATCCCCAGCTGGTTGGCTGAGGCCCCGCTGAGCCTCCTCCCAGCCCTATTCCCCCTCTGCCCGGTTGATTCTTTTTTTCTTATTATTTTTTTTTAAAGTTTATTTATTTATTTTGAGAGAGAGAGTGCACAACCAAGGGAGGGGGCAGAGAGAAGGAGAGACAGAATCCCAAGCAGGCTTCAAGCCATCAGCGCCGATCGTGACGTGGGGCTTGAACTCACGAACTGTGAGATCATGACCTGAGCCCGAGTCTGATGCTTAACGGACTGTGCCACCCAGGCGCCCCCACAGGGGTTGATTCTGAAAGCACTTCCTAGCTTCTTGCCTGCAGTCTCTGTCTATAAGTCTGCTTTGGGGAGCCCGATCAGTGAAAGCTTTCTATTCAAAAGTCACTTTCTCCTGAAGCTTTCCCTGGCCACAGGGAAAGGTGGTTTCATTCCCCACTGCACCCCCACACCACTGATATCCATACCCCCTCCCCAGGTTTATTCTCTCCTTGGCACATACTGGTACCTAGCATCCCATAATACTTTACTGTCTGCCGTTGTTTGTTGTCTGGCACAGCCACTGAATGAAGGAGTGAATGGTCTCAAAATTTGCCAGCCTCGGCCACTCCCGAAGTTGGATAGCAGAGGTCGGCGAAAATTTCCTCCCACTTGGCATTTCTCTTGTGGCCTCTTTTCAGTGCTTGTGAACTTCTCCATAACCTTTTCCACATTGGAAGCTTCACAAGGCACTTTGGGATGAATGAATGTGTGAACTGGATGTCTCGGTTCATCTTATGTGGTGTTTGGGTGGTTGGGGTGAATTATGAAAGCTTCATACTCCTAACAGTTAATTTGAGACAGGTGGTAGCTGCTGCCCCAATGAGAGAGGATTTGGATTGTTTTTAGTGATTGAGGCAGCAGATAGCCAAGGCCTAGTTCAAAGTACAATGTAATGAGTGTGAGTCAGAACCAAGGTAGGAAGTGTGTTCACTGGGGCAGTCACCTAGTTCAACCGTTAGGATAGGAACAGGATATAGTTATATTTAAAAAAGAAAGAAAGAAAAGGAAAGAGAAAAGGAAAGAAAGGAAGGAAGGAGGAAGGGAGGGAGGGAGGGAGGGAGTGATGAAGGAAGGAGGGAGGGAGGCAGGAAAGAAATAAACTCTGGTGCTCTCACCAGCCCAGCACCAAGCACAGAAATGACACACAAGGCTTCAAGCTGACAAGTAAACAGCAGGGCCTGTGCTGAGGTGGGCCGAGGTGGAGCTAGCAGGAAGGGAGGCCACTCCATCCCCAGAGAGCTCTCATGCTTCTCAAGGAGAGGTGCTTAGGCTGTGGCCTCAGAGGTTCCTTGGAGGTGGCAGTTGACGGGGACATTAAGGGGGACTCTTGGGCAAAGGCCAGCACTGACCTTAGGCAGGTGTCGTAAGGAGGCCAAGCACCCTAGAACTGTGGGTGCAGGTGACAGCTGGGCTGGGGCTGGGAAGAAACCCCTTTGGGCTCCTCCACTGCCTTCCCCCCTTCCCCCTCTCAGAGAAGCAGGGCTGGTTTAGCACCTGGTGCAGTTTGGGCCTCTGTCCCAGGCATTACTGGGCAACTTGGCTTTGGCTGGATGTGGGCGCTTAGTGACACATTTACTTTTTGAAGTCAAAGTACGACAAGTTTACAGTGTTTGGCCTTCAGTGAGCTCCCACAGGACCAAGGTTATACAGACATTTCTGCCACACTAAACCTGTATACCTTCTTTAACCCTTAAAAAAGAAAGGCTTAGTTTGGGATTTCAAAAAAATTACACATCACCGTTGGTAGGCTCTAATATTTAAATGATATTTTTAGGTGGAATGATTTATGGGAATTAATTAATTAATTAATTAAATAATTCATTTTCTTAGTGCCTTTCAGGTAAGGTATCTGGAGAGATGTGAAGCCAGTTATCTGCCTTCAGGGAAGATATTGTTGGAACAGCCAGCAGATAACAGTGTTCTGGAAAGATTCTCAGCTGTTGTGTGATTGGTTGGACCGGCTCTGTCCACTCCGGTAGCCACTGGCCACACGTGGCTCTTAAGCACTTGGACTGTGCCTCATCCAAATTGACATGTGCTGTAATTGTAACAAACATACTGCCTTCTGGGGATTTAGCATGACAAAGAGTGCAAAATAGTCCATTAATAATTTTAAATATTGATCACATGTTTTAAATATTGATTATTTTGGTTCCATTGGGCCAAATAAGATCTATTACTAAAATGAATTTCACCTGTTTTTTTTTTACTTTAAAAAAAATTTAAGTTTTAATTTTAGAGAGAGAACAAGAGAGTGTGAGCAGGGGATCAGGGGAGAGGGGCAGAGGGAAAGAGAGAGAGAGAGAGAGAGAGAGAGAGAGAGACAGTCTCAAGCAGGCTCTAAGCTCAGCATGTCTGACGCAGGGCTCGATCCCACAACCTTGGGATCATGACCTGAGCTGAAATCAAGAGTTGGACGCTCCACCCACAGTGCCATCCAAGCGCCCCCCCCACCTTTTTTTTTTTGCTTTTAATGTGACTGCTAGAAACTTTGAAATCACACACATAACTGCTATTATGTGGCCATTGGAGAGGGGTGGGATCAGCCCCTCAAGACTCTTTTGGACCTCCAACTTTCTGTAGACACTCTTTATGTATTTAGATTCAAAATACTATATACAAGGGAACCTTAAAGAGTTTATCAATCTGGGGCTTTTTGTTGGAAAGTTGGGATTTTTCCCCCCAAAGGTAACAGATAACAACGGGTGTATATACAAGAGAGTTGAGATGGAGATGTGGGGGGAAGGGTGGTGTTGTCCACAGTATGGGGTACAGTCAAATAATCCAGAGTGAAAGGAAAGGACAGTGAGTGTGTGGGGAAAGGCCCTGCACCAAAAGCAAGAAATGGGACTTTGAGCATCCCTTCTGCCGCTTAGAGTAAGTCCTGAGAAAAACCACCACTTGTGTAAATGCAGTGTCTGTGCAGATAGGAGTCCTGAGGGCCCAATGGATCTCCAAGCCTTGGGAGAACAAGGGCTGATGAGTGCATTTCCATTCAGATTTTATAAGAAAAATAGAACTCCCTAATATAATATCTCTCAACTCCTCTGAGCAGGGAGCTCACCAGATTTAGGGAACATGTTAAAGAGTAAAACTAAGGCAAATATACAGAGAGCTTGGTTACTGTAGTCTGGGATCCCTTTTTTCCTTCAAGGACTGAACTGGAACATGAATTACGGTCTATCAGTTCCCAGGCTGTCTCCCCACTGAGAGCCTGTGTGTAAAATAAACCCTCAGAGCACTTATGCAAGGTGTGATTAGCAGAAGTGCCCAGGATTATGTTTATGGATGTCTGGAGGATTCTCAAGCTGAGAGTTCAGGCAACCTAGGGGAAAAATAAATTCTCTCTCGGGTCTCATTTTGGAATCATGAATCCAGACACTGGATCATTTAACTGCATTAGATGATCTTTTGGGTCTGATTTGAAAACTACAAAAAAGAGGAAGTCAGCACGAGGGATGAGGATATGGGCTAGGCTCTGACCCTGTGTAACATTCAAGGGACTTGCTCCTTGGAAAAGAAGAATTTGAGTTCATATCTTTTCCAATGTCGAGTTTCTTTTTGTGAAGGGTTTAAGTCAGATTGTTGCTTTTACTTGAGTGGCATTAGTTATAAATAAAGTATTTTCATTTTCATTTCATTCCATAAAATAATTTCAATTTTCAGTGTGCATATTGTCCAAGTAGGAGAATTCCGTTCACCATTTTTTTTTTCTTGTCCAACACTGAAGGCCTATTCCTACCAAAGCATTTCATAACTCTTCAATCGTATTTCAGCATATCTCCTGGTTAGCTTGTGTGGTTATCTAGTAATTTGAGTTAACTTAGAATAGGTGCTAGTCTGTTATACTTCATAAATAAAAAACAAAGGCACAGGGTTTGGCAAATTATTTACTATGTATTTTGCACAGAACACCACTAAAGCCTCAGGTGTGGTGGGGTGGGAGAACAACAGAAATAAAAGAAAAATTTTAACCCGGTGCAATTTAATCTTAAATATAGACGTTTCAGATAAATACAAAGGAGAGAGGGAAATGTGTGTCATGCTTTCTTTTTCCTTCTGTCACAGCTATTTTTAATCTTGATTGTTCCAGAGGCTGTGGCAATCCCAAGACTCTACTGGGTCCAATTATAGCTGCATATACACCCTTCCCTTTGCAGAGAAACTCTTGGGTGTATGGGTGTCTATTTTACTACCTGACCTTTTCTCTAGTTGTCAACTTATAACCCCTATCAACATTTATTCCCTTGAGATTTCTCTTAATAGTTTGGGCACTGGAGTAGGACAGTTGAGTGCAAGTCTCACTTGTAAGCTTATGAGACCTTGGAAAACTTCTCTACTCTTTCCAAGCCTCATCTCTTAAATAGGCATAATAATGGTGCCAGCTCACAGGGCTGGGTGAGGATTAAAAGAGATTATGCACATAATGCCCTCAACCCAGAGTCTGGCACTCAGTAAATCGTGGCTATATTTATTATCCCTCCCCTGCTAACCTCATCCTGGTTCCCTATGAAGCAGCACACCTCGAAGGGTGAGCCGGGAAGCCTCAGCACCTGCATCCCTGGGAGCCTGTGAAAAACGCACATTTCTCCATCCACCTCACACCATTGCCATCAGAATGTCTGGGCTTGGGACCCAGCGACCTGTGCGGACAGGCTCCAGGGGAGATTTGCATGCATGGTCAGTCTGAGAGGCACCCATCTGGAGATCCTACTGTGTGACTCCTCACGCTGACACTCACCTTGCTCCTTGCCCTGCCCCACCTCATTCCTGGGAACAGTCGAAGCTGCAGGTGTGGGAAGAAACTGAAGTGGGTTCTGGGAAAGGGCTGTTGACTCAGTACTTCCGGATGGATAGACACAGGGTGTGGAGGGTATTGGCCCATCCCTGCCTTCGACACAGCCAGCAGAGAGGGGAACTGAAAGGAATTTCTGAGTATCCCTGCAGGAAGCCAGGGAGAATTAGGCAGGCCCTGCAGGGCAGAGCGCCCAACCCTTTAAGAAAGGGGTTGCGAACCTGCCAGCCTGAGTGCCACTAGACGCTCCTCCTACCAGATCAGCAGCTCTCCTTCTCTCACACCAGCCCCTTCCGTGGGTCCTGGGGGAGAGTGCTGCATGGTCTGGCTGCTGGGCCTTTCTTCATGGCTCTACCTCTGAGACCCCCACCTCCCTTCTCCAGCAAATGTTTGCCCCTGGTTTCACCCATTTTGTGTCATAGATAACACAGTCACATATTTGATTCATCTGGGAAACTGTAAGCTCCCTCAGACCAGGACTTTATTTCCTCAATCACTGTTGACCAATGGCCTACTGTGCCAAGGTTTTTTCTGGGGGCTGGTGAGTCAGCTGAGAACAAGGACCACAGCCAGTACCCCCAGTACAGGTGACACCACCCCACTGGGGCTAACCCAACAGGTTCCCCAGATGACTTTACTTTTCTGCCTCACATCCTCTAATGGCTTCCAGTCATCCATACTCCTTTCTGGGGCCTGTAATGCTCTGTATGCTTCCCACTCTCTCCTCCCTTCAACAGTGATTCCATCAGCCTTCAGACCTGTTCCTGCACAGGTTTTTGCCCCTTCCTTCCCCTGAGATGCTCTTCCCCAAACTCCCAAGGCTTGCTCCTTCCTTCTCATCTGATCTCTGTGTCAAGTACAACCACGCCGCATTCCATCATCCCAATCTCCCATTTGGCTTTAGTTTCTTGGTAGCATTTATTATTGCCTAAAATTATATTCTATACTATCATATTACATATGCCTTCTTCACTTGTTACTGTCAGTCTCCTCTAGAATTTAGAAGTTCCCTGGAGGTAGAAACTTAATTTGCCTGTTCTCTGTCCTATCTCCAGTGCCTATACTGTGGTTGGCACCCAGGAGGAACTCAATGAGTATTTGGTGAATGAATGAATCAATGGACAAATGATTCTACTTGGAGTTTGCAGAATCTCTCATTAGATTCTGGTCCTCCTGTCAATTCTTTTCTCCCCTCTTCCCTTGGAAGGTGTCGAGCCTTTTGAAATGTTCAGTGGGCTGAAAATATGATTCTCCATCCCATGTTTACTTAGGATGTCAGTGACTGACCCCCAGTGATACTCCCTAGTCCTTGTAGGAGTCCTTCAGGATGTCAGGAAATAACAATGCATTATTATAAATAGCTTTAAGGGAAATCTACTATTGACTGTCAGTCTGGGAATAATAAACATTCCCTAGTAATTTTCTTACAGTATAGATGCTACTTTTAAGGGGGTTCAAAATATTCTTTAGAGTCCAGACAGTAACACAGTGTGGGCTTATCTTAGGTTATTTGTCAGAAAGTACCAAGTCTGGGCAGGTGAATTTTCCAGAAGTATAAAGCATCAACCTTCTTAATCCTAAAATTAAAACACAACTATGAAAGTCGTTTTGATAGAAGACTTTTCATAGATTAAAACGCTTATCTGCACCTACATATTGTGTTAACCTTCTTTGAGGGTGCTCTGCAGAGAGAGAGAGGAAGGATCTCTCTGATGGAAATTAGAACAACAACAACAAAATGATTCCCAAGACACTTAAGTTGGAGTTTTCTTTCTCCCTCTTATTTTTCTCACTTTCCTTCCTCTTTTCCTCATTTGTGACATAGAAAAGTAAAAAGCTCATTCTCAGCTTGGGGCTTCGAAGTCTCAAAGGGAAAAGTAAACAAACTTCTACCCTATTAGCAGATTCTGTGTCTGACAGATGTTCACTTAAACAATCAGATGTGCCAACAGACCTGCAGGATGTTCGCTTAGGAGCGGCCACCAAGGAAAGGACTTCCCCATTCATCAAAAAAAAATTTTTTTTAAGTTTATTTATTTTTGACACACAGAGAGAGAAAGTGTGAGCAGGGGAGGGACAGAGAAAGAGGGAGACACAGAATCCGAAGCAGGCTCCAGGCTCTGAGCTGTCAGCACAGAGTCTGACATGGGGCTCCAGCTCACAAACTGGGAGATCATGATGCTTAAGTTGGATGCTTAACCAACTGAGCCACCCAGGCACCCCTGGACTTCCCCATTCTTACTCCAGGGCAGTGCCTTGGGGTTTTGGTGGAACTCTTTATGCTTAGATAATATAAGGAAGATTTTTATAATGTACCATCTTAAAGCACTGTCAAATCACAACATATCCAAGGAAGCAAGGAAATTGAACAATTACATTATCAGGAGAGTGTTTCTTTAGCCTAACAAAGAAATCATTTTCTTTGCCATTTCTAGAGCCCTTTGAAAGAATTTTCCAGATTAGCTCAAGTTGTCAGTGGTCTGCATCTGTCTTATGAGGACATCTTCCTTAGGAGAAAATGAAGGATTACTGATTTCCTCGTACAAGAAGGAGCATACTCTCAGGACAACTTTGTACCTCCTATCAGTGATAATACTTTCAGTTGCAAGTGACAGGAAACCCGATCGAAACAGGCTTCAGCCAAAAAGGAAATTATGCTGGCTGGGGTCACCAAGCAGCCCAGAGTAGATCAGGTGTGGCTTCAGGTGTGACTTTATTCAAACCTCAAGGATACAACCAGGCCCAGTTGTCTTTTCTCTCCCATGTGCCTCCCATACATGGGCTCTCCCCTTGCAAGATGGCTGCCAACAGCTCTCAAGGTGAGGGCTCCTGTCTTCAAAGACAGCAGAAAAAAGAGAAGACCCAGACAGACCCTCATCGCATCTCACCATCTCTAAATGCCAACCAGGAGCCTGTCCCTCAACTAATCATAGTTCCAGCAGCATAGGATATCCTGATTGGCTTAGACTCAGGTCACATGACCCACTCGAGAGCCAATGAGAATGGAGGACTGGATGACGACCTAGTGATCTGAGGACAGATCTCTGCTACTGAATAGCTACACTATCATCAACAAGACAGACTGGGGAAGTGATGGTGCATATATAATTTACAAGGAATCCTACAAATACCATCATGCTTTCTTTCAGTGAAGATTTATCCCACTGTTAAAGTTTCCCAACTGGCATATCATCAAAATTAGCGGGGGATTTAGATTCTAGGCTTGGGTGGGAACCACCGAGTATAATAAATCTGTTAGTTTGATCATTTTTAAGATGATCCCAGACGACTTGGAAGATCAGATGGAGTCGGACACCCTCCTATGCATCCCTCTTGTTGGCACCTCAACTCCATCCCTATGTCTATGCCTGTATATTCTGCCTTGTACTATAGTATTTCTGTACGGGCTTTTCTTGCCCTTTCAAAACAATAAAACATTGGGGGAAGCGGATCTTGCTGTTCCTTGAGCCCCAACCTTCACAGGCCCTCCTACCTTGCCTTAGGCATAGAAGGTGCTCAATTATTTCTGTTGTTTGGATCAAAGTATGAGTGAATGGAACCCTTACATTTCTCCCTTTTTTCTCCTTCTCTTTGTTTTTGGCATCCGGCCCCCCCCCCCCACCCCAAGATGTCTGTCCTTGGTGTTTGTCCTAGCAGACTCCAGCCTGATTTGCTACAAGGCCTTGAGATGTTATTTCTGCAGGGTTGCTTGTGTTTTAAGAAGAAATTGTTGGAAGACATGACATTTTAAAGTCATAATGGTAAGCAGAAGCAGAAAAAAAGACCTAGGGTACAGAATTTGGGGACACCCCCCTTTCTGAGAACTCCTTTATTTTCCAAATTAGAAACATTAAAGTGTTTTCTGTAATTTCTCTATTACAAAGTGAGGCCAGAAGCACATGACAATAAAAATAGTAGAACAAAATTTAGGAAGACAGGCAGGGGTTCCTTTTTAAATAAGATAAGAAACCCAGAAGTCATAACAAAAGAAAAAAACCCAGAAATTTGATTAAAAAATTAGAAATATTTTCATGAAAAGATATACCTTTAATTGACAGGATGACAGGAGAAAAAATTAGTAATACCACCACAGAAGCTTACTATTTGATAAGTGCTTACAATTTGATATGAGAAAGTTAACATCCCAACAGTAAAATGGGCAAAGGATATAAATGGGTGTAAATAGGTGATTTATAAAAGAGGAAACACAAATGGCCAGAGTGTATGAGAAGATGCCAACCCTCACTTCAGTCAGGGAAACAAATATGAAATTAACCAGATGTCGGTTTTTACCCATCTGATTTGCCGAATTTGAAACAATCCATAACATCCAGGGCTGGGAGGTTTGGTGAAATGGGCATCTTATCCATTGCCCATGGGGGTATGCTTTGCTGTAAATGTTTACCAAAGTTGTTTAGAAACATCTATAAAATAAATGATGTTTATAGCCTTTGACTGAACCACAAATCCTATTTTTAGGAATCCAAGCTAAAGCTTACAAAATGAAAGCACCAGGATGTATCACTACAGGTATAAAGATTATTTTAGCTTTGTTTGAGGTAGGGCGGGATGGGGAAAGAAACCTTGCATATCCTGTCATAAAGGAATATGCATTCAAAAACTGTAACATCTCATTAAGCTAATAAAAAGAATAAATGAAATCTATAAATTGGGGGTGGGGTGTCCATGATATATATTATGTTATGTTATGTTATGTTTATATTTTATTATATTATATATTAGAATACCACTTTTTTATTAAAAAGTGATAGAGAAAGCAAACCCCTTCCATATGTGTTCGTATTTCTATATGATTATGGACTCATACACAAAGGTGTGAGGGTTAGATAGCAAACTGTTAACATTGCTACCTTATGGGATGGGATTACAGTGGGGGTGGCAGGCCTGCCCTTAACTCAGAGAGGTGGTGGGCCCAAGGAGAGAGGACAGACGGAAGCTTGGCCTTGTCTCCCCCTTCACCCCCACCCCCCAGCTCTTTACTCTAACTCCCTGTGCACGTGAAGAGACTTTGTGCATATATATGTTGGCACCCCAGCCTGCCTGCCCCCCACAGCTGTTCCTGGAATTATGAGAGCACCCATCCTGGGCCAGGCTGCCCTTGAAAGAACAAACCCCAGGGGGAGCCTCACTTGCGCCCTGGAGGAGGGCTGGAAGTCTTTGGAGAGGGAATTCTAGTATCACTGGTGCCTAGAATATGGTCTAAAAGGAGTCACAGACTCCAAGAGGGCATGTGTCCTGGGTCCTGAAGACTCCTAATTCACTGGTGAGGCTTGGGTTTCTAAAGCAGAGGGCTAGAACAGTCTGTCCTAGTGGCCCACTTTGAAGGAGGTGGGTACAGGGAAGTGGGGGAGATGATTAAATACTTTTCTTTATGGATCTCTAAATTATTGACTCATTACAATAAACACTCGGGAATCTTAAAAAGATATAAAAGTATCCCTTTAAACATTTTAAAGTGAAAACCAAAAACCTAACAGGGTTAAAGACACCCAGCTAAATTAATCTCTAATGGGGAAACGTCAGGCACCATCACGTACATTTGGGTAAGAGAAGGAGCTGAGACCACCTACCACTTTCTCATACCTCCTCATTTCATCTCGCCATCCTGATCTGTTGTTTTGCTGTAAAGTCAAGGGGAGTCACGGCATGGGATCAAGCACACATAGGTATATACACAGTTTTGAGAAGATATATCCACCCATCAGATATTTACAAGGGCTCATATGTGTTGGGCATTGTTTCAGGTGGTAGGAAAATAGCAAAGAATAAAATAGCAAAAAATCCTTGCCCTCATGGAGATAGACATTAAACAAGAGAAATATGTAAAAGTAAAGGTGTGTGAGAAGGTGCTAAAAGTAAAATCAGGACAGAGTGAGAGGTAGGGGACTCCAGTTTTATGTGGTGTGACCAGGAAGGTCTCACCTGGGATGAGATGTAAATCTTTACCTGTAGGAAATGAGGGAACCAGGTTGGGAAAGGAAATTCAGTGAAGTGACAGATTTGTACACCTCACATTTCCCCCCCTTGGAATTGATAAAACAATAAACCAGACATGAAAGACATGGAGGAAACTCCCGTGCATATTGCAAGGTGGAAGAAACCAGTCTGTACAACTCCAGTTATATGACATTCTGTAGAAGGCAAACCTTTAAACAAGGTCAGTGGTTGGAGGGCAGAGAGGTGGAGGGGACTAGGTTGTGCACAGCGGACTTTTTAGGGTGGTAAAATTCTTCTGTATGATTCTGTAATGGTGGATACATGACATTACATGATTGCCAAAACCTATAGAACTTTACAGCACAAAGACTGAACCTTAACATATGGAAAGTAGAAAAAAAAGTAATTTAGAAGATCAGAGGATCCCAGGGAGCAACACAGACTGTGACAAGAGATTCGAACTGTAATTAAAAAAGGGGTGCCTGGATGGCTCAGTCAACTGAATGTCTGACTCTTGGTTTTTGGCTCAGGTCATGATCCTAGAGTCGTGGGATTGAGCCCAGTGTCAGGCTCCGTGCTCAGCTTAAGATTCTCTCTCTCTCTCTCTTTAATTAAAAAAAAAAAAAGTATGAAACAACCTCATGGAAGTGGGTGGTGGGAAGGGACTGGCCTAAGTAATACTGGGGATGAGCAGAATCTATAAAACTAAAGATTAAAACTATAAATCTACAAATCTATAAAACTAGAGAGGAACTGCATATAAGCACTGGGCTCTAATCGTAATGTTGTTTCCCACACTGCTGCTGGTTTACGATTCTGATGCTTATGTACATATATACAGGGATGGGGCATTAAACAAATGGATGGTGGGTGGTAGGAGACAGGTTTTTTACCATGGGAGTGGGTATTCACAGATAAACAATGGGGGGAAGCTAACGTGGTCTGTCTCTTAATAGATTAAAGTTGGAGACGTCAGTAAAAAAATCATGTTTTACTTAACATTGATATAAATAGTTACATATAGAAGTGTTTGTAGAAATGTGTGCATAGAGGTTGGTATAACCTCATATATTTCTTTCCTCTGTCCTCTGACAGGACCTAAAAACAAAAAAAAACAAAAAAAGATACTCTGGTATTAATGAGTATACCTACGTCCTGACCCTGGTGTTTTTTTTTTAAGTAGGCTTCATACTCAGCGTGGAGCCCAACATGGGGCTTGAACTCATGACCCTGAGATCAAGACCTGAGCTGAGATCAAGAGTTGGACTCTTAACTGACTGAGCCCCACCTAGGCACCCCACAAGAACTTGATTTAAAAAAAAATTTTTTTAATGTTTTATTTATTTTTGAGAGAGTGACAGAGGACGAGCAGGGGAGGGGTAGAGAGAGAGGGAGACACAGAATCCAAAGCAGGCTCCAGTCTCTGAGCTGTCAGCACAGAGCCCAATGTGGGGCTCGAACCCATGATGACCTGAGCTGAAGTTGGATGCTCAACTAACTGAGCCACCCAGGTACCCTGCCTCCCAACCCCCGACCCGAACTTGATTTCTAATACCATTCTCTAATAAAAGGAACCAAGGCTCCTTGGAGAGTTAGGACCTGGGTACGAAATATACAAGATGAGTCTAGGGCACCTTCTAATGCCAGAAATGCCTTTGACATACCCCTTTGTCTCTACCTCTCCCCCCAAATGAGGAGGTATGTCAAAAGGCACAGAAGCCAACCAAAGGAGCTCTCAATGGCTAAAGCTGGAACAATTTGAGCAATACAAAAGGATTACAACCCTAAGTATAACATAAATATCCATGAGTCCATTTTAATATAAACAAATAATTGAATAAGCAAGTGGGGAGGATACATAAATCTCTATGCACAAGAATTCCTAATACTTGTACACTTTACCTTCAAGGAAGTGGAGCAGAACTTCCCAGGTAAGGACCAACCTCCTTCCAAAGAGTAGAGTATGGAAAACAGGGTGGGTGGGACAGCATCACTTGACTTGGAGAAACATGACAGATATGGCCTCCACCAGATGGTCACGGTCAGCATCAACAGTGATAAGTTATGTTGATGATATGTGATGAGAATAACACTTAACCTCTTCCTCCCCCAAACCAGAATACCAATCTAATCATAGAAAAGTATCAGGCAAATCCAACTGAGGGACATTCTACAAAATCCTTAATCAGTACTCCTCAAAACTGTCAAGGTTATCAAAAAAAAGAAAGTCTGAGAAACCGTCACAGCCAAGAGGACCCTAAGGAGACAGGATCATGGGATGTGATGTGGGATCTGGGGAATGAGTAGAGGGAAGATAAAAACTCAGGGAAACAGGAAATCTGAATAAAGTGTGGATTTTCCTTAATAATAATGTATCAGTATCAGTTCATTAATTGTAATGAATGTACCATATGAAGGTAAGATGTTACTAATGGGAGAAACTGGGCATCAGGAGTGTGGGGTATATGGGGACTCTCTGTGCTATCTTCTCTAATTTTCTGTAAATCTAAAACTATCCTAAAAATTAAAGTCTAGAGCGCCTGGGTGGCTCAGTCAGTTAAGCATCTGACTTCGGCTCAGGTCACGATCTCATGGTTCATGGGTTCAAGCCCCATGTCAGGCTTCATGCTGGTGGTGTGGAGCCTACTTGGGATTCTTTCTCTCTCCTCTCTCTCTCTGCACCACCGCTCCCCCCCCCCCCAACTTGTGCTTTCTCTCTCTTTCTTAAAATAAATAAACTATAAAAATAAAAATTAAAGTGTATTATATACTCTTAAAAACTTTGTAAAATTACAATAATGACTTTTTTTTTTTTTTGGAGAGAAAGAGTGCAAGTGGGAAAGAGGGGCAGAGGAAGAGAGAATCTTAAGCAGATTCCACGCTCAGCATGGAGCCAGACTTGGGGCTTGATCCCACAACCCTGGAATCATGATCTGAGCCAAAATCAAGAGTCAGGTGCTCAACCAACTGAGCCACCCAGGCGCCGCACAATCATGACTTTTAAACCCTGGTTTTGTTTGAGGGAAATGTAAGTTATGAGCTTTTGTGCACATGGGCACCAGAAGGGCATTGTTAGTGTTTGAAAACTGGTGCCTGGGGCCCTTCACAAGTCATTCTGTGGCTTTGGAAGGCTGTAAAACAAGATGGGGCTCCCTGAACATGAGTGACCTCAAAACAACTCCTGGGAACCTCTCCTTAAACCCCTAACCTTCCTTAACAGACTTCTCTGCATCCAAGAAACTGTGAATTTCCTGACAAGGAAAGAAGGCTCACTCTTGCCTTCTGAGAGTGGATATTTACTAGTAAGACATGGGCCACCTCATATTTGGTACAATTACCTGGGAACATGTAAAGTTCCATCCCAAGTCTGTTATTTTAGAGATGGCCTTTGAACACTAAAGAATTCCACTGGCTTTGGATCATTTTATGTTTCACCTCCCAGGGGAAACTGTCAATAATTTACATTGCACAGCATTGGGTTATCTAATAACTCTGAATTTTCTGCTCTAAGAGAGGGGAATAGGAAAGTGGCTCTTTGTTTTTTAAGGGGAAAAAAAAAAAACACATCACTGCTCTTCCTCGTTGAGGTGGTAGGGGTGCTAGAGGCTGGCCCTGGCCAGGCTCCAGAGGAGCCTTCCTGAGGATTCTTAGGTAGAAAGGAGATTGGAGAGAGGGGTGTTTGGGAGAGCTGGCCTGGGATGTAGAGGTGCTGGAATTCTCCCTCTCCTGAGGGAATCATTCCCTGTAAAGTGCCAGGTAGAGTGAAGAAGAGAGAATCCACTGACGGCAGAGGGACTGATCCTTCACCCCTTCCTAATGGCAGTTCCTGAAGGGTTGGTGCTTGTTTGCCTTTAAAAAGGAACTGGAAATGCTCTCAGCATTTTGAGTGACTCATACCAGTCTGGTATATTTGTAAATATCATTCCTTGGACTGATTTAAACAGGAAGCCTGGGAAGTCTGTTTCCCCAACACATTGCACTAGTGGTTGGATTCTGCTTCTGGGGAAAAGCAAAAGATACACTGATTTCCAATTTCATTCGAGGTGGAATCCCCAAGCCATCCGTGTTGGCCATGAAGGAGGCGCCCTGCTTAACTGCGGTGAATTACAAAAGAGAATTCTGTCCTACAGGTGGAAAACCACTGCCTCTGTGCAGCCCCCTTCTTTAATTGTAACATCCCTCTGCTCCCATCCCATAATGCTTGGGCCATTTTTAAACCTCAGGGTGCTCCTAGAGCCTTTCTTGCTGCCCAAGTGAAATGTGAGAAAATGTGTTCAAAGCCACAATTATAAACACCCCAAAAGAAGGTGTGCAGCCTTATGTTGCTTTCTTACCTTTCCTGTAAGGCTTGCCCTATTGATCTGTTTTGTGTATACCAGACACGAGCTATTCCTGTTGTGCTTTTCTCCCTCTTCCTGGGTCTTTAACACATTTCTAAGCTTAAGCAGGTGGTAGGTAAGTCAGACCTGTCATTTTGTGGAGCTGTCCTGGCAGAGTGGAGGTGGTCAGGTTGTGGGCTTGAATGTATGGATGGGCCATACATTCAAGTCCTCTGGGTCTGTGGGGACTGAATGGGCTGGGTAGCAAGGCAGCACTCCCCCCCCCAACCGCTCCCCCCAGCGACAACAAGGAATGAAGGAGCTGGTTGCAAAGGCTTTGCTTTCTCTGTCACCTGTCTCTTCCCAAGCGCGAGCATGTTTTATGTTACACGGTGAGTGGGGCAAAGTTGTGGTTTCTCCTAATTCCTTGTGTGATTTCCAGACATGACAGTCCTTCTCCTGGTAGGCTGAGTCTCTCCCCCGCCCCCCCCCCCCGATTCTTGCATTGAATCAATTCCACTTTAAAAAGGGAATAAAAAATGAAAGAGAACACGAGGAAAAGAGAAACTTGTGGAAAATGTCTGCGTGCAGAGATGGTGCTTCTCTGTGGAAATGTTGTGTTGCCACATGGAGTTATTATGTTTTCAGTCACAGAGTTAGAGAGCAAGCAAGGACGGGGTTTTCCTCTTTCTCTTCTCCTCCCTCCCTCTGTCTCTCCCTCCCTCCCTCCCTCCCTCCCTCCCTCCCTCCCTCCCTCTCTCTCTCTCTTTTCATTTGAAGAATTGGATGTTTGCCCATCCAGACAAAGCTGGCTCAGGGAGGAAGCAATGTGAGGAGACTGGAAATAGCAAGAATCCGGACACGCTTTGATTTCCAGCTCTGGCCTGGGAGAGGAAGAAGCTCTTCTCCTGTCCGGGCCGGGGTCCGGGTGGAAGGGAGTGCCATTCGTCCCTGTGGCTCTGGGTGGCTCCCATAGCTGCACAGGGGCCCCAGAGCTGTCCTGCACCCGGCTGCGGGGGGCACAGGCCTGCGCTGTTAGGGATTACGTGGAACATATGCATGTAGGACGCTTATGGCTATTTCCAGACACAAGGCCACTTTCCAGCCTGAGAAGCAGCTTGGATGCCACAGGGTAATGAGATAGAGTCCCAGCTGAACCTGAGAGCTCCACTCCCCTGCCCTTCCTCTGGGCCTTCTCTCTCCTCCCCCCTTACTCTCCTGCCCTTCCTCTGGGCCTTTTCTCTTCTCACCCCCCCTCACCCCCCTTCCCCCCAGTTCTTTCCTTTTTTGTTTCTCTCTCTACTTCCAGTTTGGTTTACTCTTTTCCTTCTTTACTTGTCCTCACCTTCTTTTCCCAGTTCCCTTCTCTCTTTTGTTCTTCTACTTATCGCCTTTCTCTCCTCCCTTCTTTTCCTCCTTAGTGTCTTCTCCTTCTTCGCCCTACACTTCTTCAAGTTTGTCACCATTTTGTTCCTGACTCCTCTGTCGGCTGAAGTGGATGGCAGTGCTCATGGAGAGAAAATGCCCTCTGTATCCATTGAGAGCTGGTGCCTGCCTTCCTATTGCTACAAAGAGGCAGTGGCGTTTTAATACAAAAAGAATGACTGCAACCATTGATTGAATACTGCTTTTAATTTTTGTAACAGCCCAGCTGAGCAGCATGAAAGTTTCTGTTTTACAGATTGGGAGACCCAGGCTTAGACTTACCAGTCTTGCACAAGGTCATCCTACATGTCAGAATGTGGCACGGGACCCAATTCTGTCGAATTCTGAAGCTCCCCTTGCTTTATACAGTGGTGAAGGTAGTGGTTAGTGTGGCCATGGATGCTGGGTGAGGGATGTGTTCGTGGCTCCATTCAAATGTGTAAAGAAACCATCTCCAATGTTGCTGTTACCAGAGTCACCTGCTGGGTACCATCCCACAGTTTCCAATTTGGATCTGGGGGGTGGAGCCTGAGAATGTGCATTTCTAACAAGTTTCCGGGTGATGCTAATGCTGACCACACTTGGAGACCCACTGGTCTGGAAGGCATTGGCTTTAGAGTTAGGTGGCTGGTCAGAGCTCAACCCCAAGTGGCAGGAAACATTTTCTAGAAGTGAGTGCGGGGTGGGTACAAATGGATGTACTTAAATAGTTTAACCCTGTCTCCTTTCACACAGGGCTCAAAGCTGCCTTACAAAAATATTCACAATGGGCACTTGGGTGGTTCGGTTGGTTGAGCTGTCTGACTCTTGATTTAGGCTCAGGTCATGATCTCATGGATCGTGAATTCAAGCTCCACATTGGGCTCTGCATTGACAATGGGGACCCTGCTTGGAATTCTCTCTCTCTCCTTCTCTCTCTCTCTCTCTCTCTCTCTCTCTCTGCCCCTCTCCCACTCATGTACACATGCTCTCTCACTCTCAAAATAAGTAAATAAGCATTAAAAAAAGAAATGGTAAGTAATTAAAAAAACAAAAAAACCGCCAAAAACCACAAAAATATTCGCAATAGAAAAATGATAAAGAGTTGAAGAAGTTAAGTAAAGGTAAAATGAAGGTAACAGTTTAGTACAAATGGTTGGAATCCAAAAACGATAACGTTCCCTCTCTGTTGGCACAGCTGCATGAACTTCTCTTATTTTCCTGGTTGATTGCATCCTGTTTTCATTGTGGGGAGATTCACTTGAATTTTATGCTTTGAGTAAAATTCTCCTTTTCCCAAACTGCCTTGTAGACAAGGTCTTCTTCTTACTCAGACAGTTTACAAGTTGTGAACTGATTGATCTGTATCTTTTTTTGTAACCTGACATTGGCAAAATGGTAATTGTGTACCATGGATTAGTTGAGCAACTATACTTCTGGGAATATCTATAACTTGCTTTCCACAGAAAAGAAAGCTAAGAAATAGAATTGGGAGACCCACAAGAAATCTGAGCTAGGATTCCTGTCTTCAAGGCACTTACAATCTAGCTTGAAGAAAAAGATGTACATCTAAAAACAGCAAGAAAATAATTATGCCCACTAGCAGAGGCCAATAATTCTAAATGTAGCAATTCACGGAAAGGAAAGGTCAGAGTAGGTTGATGCTGACCCAAAAGAATGAAATTTAAGTTGATAAAATTAAAGAGATAAAGATAACGAGAGGGGTGGCACTGGGTGACTCAGTGGGTTAAACAACCAACTTCTGCTCAGGTCATGATCTCACGGTTTGTGAGTTCAAGCCTTGCATCTGGCTCTGTGCTGACAGCTGGGAGCCTGGAACCTGCTTCACAGTTTCTGTGTCTCCTTCTCTCTCTGCCCTTCCCCAGCTCATGTTCTCTCTCTCTCTCTCTCTCTCTCTTTCAAAAATAAATAAAACATCAAAAAAAAAAATTAAAAAAAGATAATTAGGGGGGAACATTGAGAAAATGTCAAGAATTTTAGATACAAAAGTATAACTTCATATAAATGACACATAGAAGGCTGTGGTTTTGTAGAAAAGGGAACTGAGTTTGCCATCAGAAAACTTGGATTGAATTACAGATTTGCCACTTACTACTGTGTGACCTTGTGGTGGTCCTTTGACCTCTTCAAGTCTTCATTTCAGCAAATATAAAAATGGGGACTTCTAGTATCTATCTGTACCAACTGAGCCTCAGCCAGGAAAACAGAAATCAGTATTTGAAGTCAAAGGGCACTTGTTTTAATGTTTGTTTATTTATTTATTTATTGAGAGAGAGAGAGAGAGCATGAGCAGGGAAGGGGCAGAGTGACCGGGAGAGAGAGAGCCCAATACAGGGCTCGATCTCACGACCCTGAGATCATGACCTGAGTGGAAATCAAGAGTCAGATGCTTAACTAAATGAGCCACTCAGGTGCTCCTGAAGCCAAGTGCATTTAAACGGGGCATTAGGTGCTTAGAAACCACAGGACAGAGTGGGAGAATCGGAGCTAGGACTGCCACCGGCTTGTAGCTATGAATCAGGAAGCTTCTGCTTCCAGCCGGAGGCCAGGCAACAGGCTAGTGCTGGCCCAGTCATGCAGAGTCCTCTGGCCCCAGCAAAAGCGCGCACTTACAAAGCCTGAGAGCTGGCTGCCACTACAGAAAGAATGCCTTCCATCTCCCTCTGCCTTCTGAATCTTGCACAAGGGCATCGTCTTGGCAGGAGCCCCACTGGAATGCAGCTGGCAAGGTGGTTGAGAAAGTGCAGGTCCCAGGCTTCTAGCCCTGGGAATGCAGGAAAGGGCTCAGAAGCAGGGTCGGGAGGAGAACATGGGCCAACAGACTGTACTTGGCCCCCTGACTGAAAGGGTAATTGAGAGCTTAGATTACAACTCGTTAGCGTGTTGTAAAATCAAGTTAGAGGGTGGTGACCAACACTTAAAAAAAAAAAAAAAAACTCAAATGGATAAAATAAAAAATAACACTGTGTGCAGCACAGAGTCCTATTTGAGCGTGTTCACGAGTGTGTGTAGGTGTGTGTGTGGGTGGGGAAACGTGCCTGATACACTGGGTCATGATGAAAAGCCGAGGTCTGAAAACCACAGAATAAAGAATCAATGACATAGAATGATTTGTGCAGTTTGTAAATTGTGAAGAACGAAGCGAGTATTATGAATTAATAACACATTTGCCTTTCCTGGCTATTCCATTTTTCCGTGTTCCATTTTTACTCAACCTTGGTTCTTCATCTCTGCCGTGTCCAGATAACACCTGTGTCCCTGCAAGTATGTTCACGCTGCCCCCACTCGTGGAGGCCCACAAACTGACATCAATAGGATCAGAAATTGAAATTAGCATATTGAAAGAAAGAAAGAAAGAAAGAAAGAAAGAAAGAAAGAAAGAAAGAAAGAAAAACTGACCTTCGTGTTTGATTTCCTGAAGGCCCAGCCTAACTTTCCTGGTTAAAGTCATATTTAGCAAAATGGCTGTTGGTGTTTAGCTGGGAAGAAAAATAAGTCAAATGAGATGACAAATAGCTTTTAGAAGGTGCCCTGAACACCGTACTCATCATCACAGAGCCTATTTCCAGATTGAATGATGTCTCTATTCAGACAGCAGTTTCCTGGGGTACCCTCATTACCAACAGCTGGAAACGGAAATAATACTCCAGAGTCAGGTTCATACCTCAGCGAAAGCAGGCTTTGAAATTTTATTAACTGAGAAACCATTGTCGGCTCTTTCCTCATAGACCACATTATTTCAGGGAGTCTCATATCTTTGGGAATGGGTTGAATTTCATTTTGCTCAAGGGTAAACGAAATTTTAAACTAGGTACAAACCTAATCATTTTTTTTTTTTTCCTGGTTTAGAAATTCCTCCTTATCTCTCCTTCCCTGAACTCCCTCCTTTTTTAATTGCTTGTAAGAGGCAGCCCACGATAGGGTAACTGGTTTTTCCTGGAATAGCGAATACATAATAAAAAGAGCACCATTTACTCCTAACAATTTACTGGTTGTTCTCTGAGCCCCCTGGGAGGTGGGTGAATGTTGTTACTCTTCTCTTTATAGCAAAGGATGTATGACAAGGTGATAGGATCCAGGTCAATGCCAAGTAGGAATTCAAAACCTAGATGTGTTTGCTCTATAGAGAACAGTATTTTCTGCCTCCCCACCAGCTCAGGTGAACAGAGAGCTGCTATCAGCCCAGGACTGTGCTTATCTAAATGTACCTGTGCGTTTCTCTGCTGTGTTTGTCTCCAGGCGGCAGGGAGGCCAGGAAATGAGAAGGGGCTCTCTTTGCCACCCAGGAGAGCTAGAGAATCAGGAAGGGGGATGTGGATTGGAGGACTGTGGGGGGTGGGATGGGAACTATTTGGGGGGAGGCCATGAGACACGTAAAAAAATAATTGGGAACATTGAGAAAAATGAGAGCAGGAAGCATGAAGAGAAATTAAAGAAGTCACAGCATTTCTCCTGAAAATTCGTGTGGGATTAGAACGTAAGCCAGAAAAGGGAGATTCCGATCAGAATAGATTTGATCAGAATATCCTGTGCCCTGGGTAGTTGTGAGGGTTGTCTGAGAATGGATTTAAGGCTTTGGGGGACTAGGGACAAAATGATGTTAAATTCAGAGTGCTGCAAAGAGCTGTCTTTTGAAATGAGAGTAATGGGATAAAGGAAGAAAGTTCCCATTTGCTGATAACATTTCAGAATCTATGTTAGATGTGTAGCCTTCCTCCCTCCTTCTCCTCCTTCCTTTCTTAAAAAATAACCTCTCCCAACAGTCTTACGGCTGGCTGTTCCTACTTTAAAGATGAAATTTTAAGGTTCCAAGAAATTAAGTAGCTTGCCCAAGTTTATACAACTAAATGAAAAAGGAAGATTCAAATTGAGCTTCCCCTAACTCCCAAACCCACGTTCTTTCCAAAACACTACTCCACTCCCCCTCTTCCAGAAAATGGAATGGAAAATGTCTGTGGAAACCTGATCACCGTTCCAAGCTATATTACACAGCGAGACTGTGCTTATGTTATCTTCGTGTGTGCGGTCTGTGCCCAAAATTTCCATGAAACATTCTCTCTACATGGCTGGCTGTCTGTTCCAAGGAGAAGCTTTCATGGGGGTTGCAGCTCTACACAAGTGAGGAGGAAAGGGTGTGATCCGAAGAGCACTATCCTTGGAATAGAGATTCTTTGGCCAGTAGGAGTTATCACTGCAAATGCCAGTCAGTCCTGTGGTTCAGGGGTGGTATCTTAGTTTCGTTTGAGTTTCCTATAGTTGTGTGCAGTAGGATTTAGGCTGGGGCTCCCCAGGACCAGACTATGGGATTTGCAGAGCCCTGTGCAAAATGAAAATGTGGGGCTCCTTGTGAAAAATGTATTAAGGATTTCAAGATGGTGATGGCAGAGTATTCCCTCCCGTACGTGCAGAGCCTTCTGAGTGTGTGGTTGCATAGAATTTTCGCCCATGAAGCTGACCCTGGAACTAAACCATGTAATGTGGTCCAACAAGATATTCACTGAAGGCCTGCATCCTTTGTGTGTTATGCCAAGGTTACTAACACAAACACATCTGGTGGGTTGGAAGGGAGATACTGTGAAAAAGCAAGTTGACAACGGCAGCTATCATAAACTCCTTATTTGTTACTTCATTCATGAACTCATTAATTTGAAAGGCATTTATTGACCTGCTACCATATTCCCGGCAGCGTGCTAGGTGTTGGGGATGTGAACGTTTCATGTGAAGCATGATCCATATGTTCTTTGCCTCTCCCAAACGGTAGCCATGGCCCTGGAGACAGAGAGCTGCTTAGACACTGGACTTGGAAATAAATGGCCACTGAGCCTCGTGACCAGTGTTTCTTTCTTTCTTTCTTTTTTTTTTTTTTTTTGAGGTTTTTTTTTTCTTTTTTGGAGAGGGAGAGAGTGAAAGGGGGCATGAGCGGAAGGGGCAGCAAGAGGGAGAGACAGAATGCCAAGCACATTCCGTGCTGTCACAGTGCAGAGCCTGATGCCGGGCCTGATCTCATGAATCGTGAGATCATGACCTGAGCTGTCCAGACACTTAACTGACTGAGCCACCCAGGTGCCCCTTGACCCGTGTTTGTTCATTGAGAAGGCTCTTCACGTCGGCCCAGGGATCCACACATTGATGATTTACGGGCTGTTTCGTGGCAAGCAACAGAAGCAGATTCTGCTACCTTGAGGGAGTAACAGTATTTATTGGAAAAGTCTGGAGGGACTCACAGAATTAAAGCCGATGCGGTATAGCCAGGCTTTGTGAGAGGCAGAAACCCAGGCAGGCTTAGGCAGTCTGTGTGGAAGAAAGTAATAGTCCCATCACAGTGCAGCTTGTAGAAATGAACCGACTTCAGCTTTAAAAACAACAATAACAACAAAAAACCAGGGGCATCTGGATGGCTCAATCCGTTAAGCATCTGACTCTTGATTTTGGCTCAGGTCATGACTTCACAGTTTGTGAGTTGGAGCCCCGTGTGGGGCTCTGCACGATCAGTGCAGAGCCTGCTTGGGCTTCTCTCTCTCTCCCTTTCTCTCTGCCCTTACACTGCTTGCTCTCTCTCCCTCTCAAATTAAATAAACATGAAACAAAAAAACATTAAAAACAAAACAAAAATAAGTTACTTATTTATTTTGGTAAACTAGGATTGATGCAGACATTAGAGTTAAGCTTCCTCTCAGTTTGTGGCACCAGCCCTCACAGGCAAGGCCCCGGCTCGTTTCATTTTCTGTATTTTCCCTGTTTGATCCCTGAGTCTCACTGTCTTCCCCCCACACAGCTACTTTAAGTGTGCTCAATGTATGTCCTGGATTTGTATGTCTATACATGTGTCTAAAATAAATAGTGTCTTCGGTTTATGTGTGCATCCGTACGAAAAACTTACATCGTTGGTTTTATATGGTAGATGCTGTTGTGATGCTTACTCTTAGGCTCAACAGACGGCCTCTCTCTGTGGGTGTGTATAGTGGTTCTAAGCTGCACATCGCGCTTCCTAGAATTATCCACCATGTTTTAAAGTCCATTTTCTTGGAGATGGTCACCTTTCTTTGGTCTCCGGTTCCCCACAACACAAACTTCTGGTGATGAACAGTCTCCCGTATGCCCCCTATTGACCTGCGTGAGAGTTTCCTAGAACAGAAGTCTTGTCTGGTTGTAAGAATCACTTTGTATGGAGATGGGGGATGGAGGTGTTACTTATTCAGATGTAGACTCTTGAGCCTTCCTCTGGAGATTCATTTCCAGAGGCCTGAAGTGGCCCTGGAATCACCAGGTTTAATAAGTGCCCCAGGTGATTCTTTCTTTCTTTTTTTTTTTTTCTTTTTTTTAAATTCAAGTTAGTTAACATACAGTGCAGTCTTGGCTTCAGGAGTAGAATTTAGTGATTCATCACTTACATATAACACCTAGTGCTCATCCCAACAAGTGTCCTCCTTAATGCCCATCACCCATTTAGCCCATCCCCCACCTAACTCCTCTCTAGCAACCCTCAGTTCTCTTTATTTAAGAGTCTCTTATGGTTTGTCTCCGTCTGTTTTTATATTACTTTTCTTCCTCTTCCCCTATGTTCATCTGTTGAGTTTCTTAAATTCCACATATGAGTAAAATATATGACATCTGTCTTTCTCTGACTTATATTGCTTAGTGTAATATTCTCTAGTTCCATCCACGTTGTTGCAAATGGTAAGATTTTATTCTTTTTCATCACTGAGTAGCATTCCATTGTATATATATATTCCATTGTATATGTATATATATATTCCATTGTACATATATTCCATTGTGTGTATATATACATATATGTATGTATGTATATATATATACATACATATATGTGTATTCCATTGTGTGTGTATATATATATATATATATATATATATATATATATACACACACATCTTCTTTATCCATTCTTGTTTGGGGGAACCTGATCTACACAACACGCCCTGCATGGGGTCTCTGGGCCAAGGGCACACAGTTCTCAATTTCACTCTTCTCCTGAAAGACTGGTCATTTGGCTTTCACCGTCTATTGATTCTTGGTTCTGTCTCTGATTGGTTCTCATTTATGACTACTTGCTCTTTACTTGACTGCATTCTCCTTTATCTATTTGATTGAAGGCATGATGCTTATTTCTATGTTCTGTTTCCCCTGGTCATTACTGTGAATTCATCTAGCATCGACTCTTCCATTTTCTTTGATCTCAGGCAGCCTCCCCAACTGTTACTCCCTTTGAGCTCCTGCCTTGCAGAATATTGGGTGCCTTGGCTGGTGATGTGAACCTCCAGGGAAGGTCTTTAGCTCAGGTCCTAGATTGTTTCACTCCTGCATCTTAGAGAAAGCGAGAGAAAATGTGTCTTGTACGTGCATGTGTGTGTGTGTGTGTGTGTGTGTGTGTGTGTGTGTGTGTGTGTGACTTGAAGAAGTGAGTGGTTCGGGAACCAGGGAGAAAGCCTCAGAGAGAGAAAGAGAGAGCCTGAGTTAATTTAGGTCCATCCTTCTTATACTCCTGCCTTGGAGGTTTGTTTTGGTTGTAACCACCTAATGCTTGAGGTAGGTTGGGGCAGGGACGGCATTTTTGATGCAATTTTGGAACCCTCGTAGGGCTCCAGCAGTGTCCTGATGTGTCTGTTGCCTGTGGCCAGGCCTGAGTGAGCTGATTTTGTGTCCCCAGGAGTGGTGGCAGTGTGGGCAATGATACACCTGTGACAGGTGAGGGATGGGAGGCAGCATAAATGAAACACTTTGTATTTATGCATCCTTGTGCCCAGTCCTCTCTCTCCATGCTGTGTACCTGGCTCCCTCTCCTTCTTTCACAGGTAATCAGGTGTTTCCCACAAAGTTCATATCAGTTTCTCAGATCTTTCAAGCTCCCTGGGGCGTCTCTGGGGCCAAGCTCCTGGAAGGCCCCTCTTGTGTCCAGTTTCAAGCTGTTTGCCAGGCTTAAGCTGCTCCATTCAGTATTCATGGGGAGAGGGTCTTATGGGCCTGGCCTAGGCCATGTGGCCACCTCTCGGCCAGTGAAAGACATCTTGACTTCACTGACAGGTAGAACAAGACTAGTGAAATTGCTGGGGGAGGGGAAAGTAGGCAATGCAAGATGTTCCCCCCATCTAGACGTTTGCCTTTTAAGGGAGAAGTCAGAGGTTTGGGCAGCTAATCCGGAGAGCCTTGAACCAATGGTTTTGTTCACATGGCTGCCTACTGTGCTTGGATTACAGTCTCTCCCAGGGTGAATCTTGTTTTGAGACCATAGGAGCATTTTGTATAGTCGATACTTAACATCAATACAATGCCAATAGCCGACCAACCCCTCACAAACCTTGTTTGGTGGGTGATCTTTGCTCTGATCTGGTGCCAGTTTAGCAGAGGCTGATATTCAAAGACACTGGCACACAAGTCCAAACACCAGCTTCTAGTAAAGCTAAGTGAGCTCAGCTTAGAATTCCCGTTAACGTTGGCATTTCACAATGATTGGGGGAAGCCCTTGCTTTTAAAGTTTTTGATTTGGAAATATCAAAGTGTTCTAAGCATGATAGCTACCAAAGATGAAGCTGGAAAAAACTCTCAGGGGGTGCCTGGATGGCTCAGTCGATTAAGTGTCCGACTTTGGCTCAGGTCATGATCTCATGGCTTGTGACCTTGAGCCCCGCGATGGGCTTCACTCTCACAGTGTAGAGCCTGCTTGGGATTCTCTTTCTCTCCTTCCCTTTCTACCCCTCTCCCACTTGCTCTCTCCCTCAAAAAACAAAACAAAACAAAAAAACCAGAAATCCCCCAAACTCTCAGGATGTATGGCAATTGTTGGCATATAGAAAGCAGTGGTTAAGGTCACAGGCTTTGGGGTCAGGAATTCTGGGTGTTCCAGTCAAGGCTCCGCCAATGCATTATCTGTGCTACCCTGAGAAAGTTACTTAGTCTTTCTGTGCTCAGTAAATTTTATTTTAGATCACATATTTAGAGTCTCAGTCATTACACACATGTAGAATATTTAATATTAGGATATACTATATTATTCATATTTGATGTATTAGTTAGGCAACTAAAAATCAAAAGAAATGCAAAGTTTTTGTGTTTTGTTTTGTTTTGCTGCTGCCATTATCTTCAAAATATCATTACTATTGATTTTCTTACTACTCAAGAAAAGTTATACGGAACTGATGTAACTATTCCAGGAAAGTAGTTGTGAGCCTTGAGCTTTCCGGCACTATGTAATTTCTACCTTTTCTCCCCTTAAAAATGGCAGCTAAACTAAGCCAGTCCTGTCCCAGTGGAAACTTCACACAGACTGCAGAAATATAAAATGGACAAAAGCAATGCAGTGGAAATGTTCAGGCAGGTTAAACTGGCATCGATTGGAAGAAACCTGTTTTTGTGGAGTTATTAATATACTTTCATGAATAACCAGGACTTTATGTCTTAAGTTATTATTTAAGTAACCTCTGCACCCAACATAGGGCTTGAACTCATGACCCCAATACCAAGAGTCGCATGCTCTTCTGACTGAGCCAGCCAAGCAACCCGGATAACCAGAATTTTGGAACACAATTTGAAAACCTTTACAGCATAAGGCTTTCAATGAAAGAAAAACCTGTAGTAATTGTAAGATATACACATAGCCATGTGTGCATTTATACACACACATGAACCTGACAGGGCATGAGGGTGCAGTGCTAATGTTTTGTCCTATTGAATTATTGTAGTTTGAGAGAGTTAGCCTAGAGAAGACTTTCTTCTCCCTCTGTTTAATAAAGACCAGCAATTGTTTGAAGGCCTTTTATATCCTGTTCCTGTTTTGAAAGCACCTCGTGTTCCCATGTGATATAGCCCTGGGATATCCTTCATTTTCATCATTCTGGATTACAAAGACAAATGTGTCAGGCCAAAGCCAAGGGATAGTTGTTGAGGAAGGTGGAGTTGGGCCCTCATGACGTCTCAGTCTTGCTCAATAACAGCCTTAGCAGAAGCTGTGAGGGCCCAGTCTTTGGACCTCAACCATCTCGTTATGCTCTAGGGACTCCTAGCTGCCAGTGTCTATGTTCCCTGCCTGAGTCTTTTTCTGGCACTGGAGAAGGTCACTCTGCCCTCATGCTCCATGCAAGGTGGAAGTGCCATAGAATTAATCCCACTTAGGGATGGCCCTCAACCAAGGACTCGCGAGAGTTGATGTGAACCCAAGCTCTTGACGCTGAGGTGGAATGATTTTGGGGTGTGTAGTTTGAACTGTTTCTAGCGTTCCCTTCCAGAGTTGTCCATGGTGGTAGCTGCCTCATGAGGCATATTCATGGTGCCCTTCCTCTCCCTGTGTCACTTCCCTGTCCTCTGATCGGTGTGGCTTTTACTTCCTGAGTAACCCACTTGCTCCGTAATCCTTGTCTTAGGGGCAGCTCCTGGGTGAGTGGGGAGACCCAAACAAGATGCCATTAAAAATTTTTTTTTAATTTATTTATTTTTGAGAGACAGAGAGAGACAGACCACAAGTTGGGGAGGGGCAGAGAAAGGAGACACAGAATCTGAAGTAGGCTCCAGGCTCTGAGCCGTCAGCACAGAGCCTGATGCGGCGCTTGAACCCACAAACTGTGAGATCATGACCTGAGTGGAAGTTGGACGCTCAGCCGACTGAGTCCCCCAGGCACCCCACAAGATGACATTTTTAGCTTCATCTCCCTCTCCATACCTTCTTCAACTTGACACTCTTTCAAACTCTAAGTTGGGGCTCTGGGTAGCCCTGTGTGTACAATATGAGCCTGTCCTCCAGGCTTTGGTTGATTGGACCAGGGAGGGAGAAGAGCTGAGCCAATTGGAGTCCTGTCCCTAGGAGTCTGGAGATTGGTAGGGATGGGTGGGAGTTGAGTAGTGGTGGCTGAGAGAGACAGAGAGAGACTGAGTAAATCTTCCCCAGGGGGGATCTGAAGCATGAACACTTGAGAGCTGTGAACACATTCTGCATGCATCTATTGTGGGGATCTGAGACTGCTCAACTGGTCCACAGAGAGCAAAATGGAGCAGGTGTGCACTGGAAAGCATAGGTGAGGATCACAAAAAATAGTGCTGTGGTTTTGGCAACCTTCCCATTTCTGGTTTCAATCTTTTCAGAGGCATGGCTCCATTTCTGCTCTGGCAGGAGACTTTTTTTTTTTTTTAAAGAAAAATCCTTGCTTTTTGTTTAAGCCAGGAGGAGTGGCTTCTTTTGCTCAAAGCCTGAACATCAACAAATGGACATTTTATATCATAAGCGATTCCTATTAAAAATAGTGTTTTTAAGGCGGTTGCCCTCTCAGCTCTGGAATTAAGATGTTTTATTTTATATTTGTTCATCCCCTTCCCTAGGAGACAATGTAGCAAAAGTAAGAGGTAATTTCCTTTCCCCCCATAGGGAAAAACAAGGGGCCTCCTTTTGTGGAGTTCTTGTGGTCTCTGCCCTCCTGGTACTGAAGACAATCCCCTCTCGCATCCTGAGATCTTGTGAGGGAAAGAAGCTAGATTTCCTGAAGAGGTGTAGGCTGTGTGTATGGGGGCTGTGTGAGCACTGAGGGTTAGGAGGCTAGATACAAGCTGGGGAAGAGAACTGGGCAATTCATGGGTTTGCCGGACCACCCTTGCAGTTCTTGGTGGCACATCTGAGGACCTGGGGTGTATGTGAGGTTGGCCACCAGGCCCTGTGGCCTTGGCAACATTGATAAAGCAGAGGGGACATCTTTTCAGGCTGCCAGTATGGCAGAGCATGCTGGATGGGAGAACCAGCTCCTAGCGGTGGCACTGGGCAACAAAGAAGAAATAGTGACCACTCAAGACTGAAGAAAAAGTTCTTGTCCATCTCTTTGAAGCAAGTGAGCCCTGGGATTATGATGTGCTACAGGTGGGGCACGAATATTGCCTAATATTGGCCATTCTAACCAACCTTGGCCAGTAGGCTGTCTTAGTCAGTTTGGACTTCTATAACAACAATTACCATAGACTGGTGGCTCAAACAAGGAGCATTTATTTTTCACAGTTCCAAAGGCTGGAAGTCCAAGCTTAAGACCTCAGCAGATCCAGTATCTAATGACCACCCTTTTCCTGGCTTGTAGATGGCTAGCATTTTGGTTTATTCCCCATATGGGGGTGGCTGGTGCAAGGCAGAGACTGGGGGATGGGGAGGAGGGAGGGAGAGGGAGAAAGAGCACACTTAAGACATCTCTCCAGTTACTTACAAGGACTCGAATTCCATCATGAGGGCTCCACCCTCATGACCTAATTATCTCCCAAAGACCCCACCTCCAAATACTATCACATTGGGGATTAGGGTTTCAACATATGAGTTTTCTTTTTTTTTTTTTTTTAATTTTTTTTAACGTTTGTTTATTTTTGAGACAGAGAGAGACAGAGCCTGAACAGGGGAGGGGCAGAGAGAGAGGGAGACACAGAATCGGAAGCAGGCTCCAGGCTCTGAGCCATCAGCCCAGAGCGCGACGCGGGGCTCGAACTCGTGGATCGCGAGATCGTGACCTGAGCTGAAGTCAGACGTCTAACCGACTGAGCCACCCAGGCGCCCCACATATGAGTTTTCAAGGTGGGGCACATTCAGTCCGTAACACGGTGGGGGGGGGGGGGGCTGGATTTGGATTTAATTTAATTTGAGTAAGACATTTTTTATAATACTCCCGATGTAGTTGAGGATTTCATATCTGTTTCATTTATACATTTGGATAATTTTTATAATAAAGGATAACCATTCTTTATAAACATATTTTGCCCCACAATAAAATTTCAAAGGCAATTGTTTCTTGCTGATGCCTAAAGGGATGTCTTACTCTACTGTAAGGTTAGATAGGCGTCTAAGGAAAACAGAATTATTGAGGGGATGGTATATTGATGTTGGATCTCTCAGAGAGCCAGGTTAAACAAGAGGAACTGACTCTGGAAAAGGAGAGTTAGGGGAATGTATCAGGAAGTCACTGAACAGAGAGAAAGACCAGAGAACAAGATTAAGAAAATGGGTGGAAACCAAGGGAATATGGGAAGCCAAGAACATGCCTCAGGTTAGAAGGACACTGCTGTCAGACACTGGCCATGGCCACCCCCTGCCACCACAGGGCACTGATGGCGTTGCCATGGGTAGAATCTATCCAGTGCTGTCTTGTGCTTTTACATCACTTGCTATAGACTCAGTGTCCCGGGGTAGCCTCAGGTTGGCCAGGCACATGCTGTTTGCCCAGGCTTGGCCTCCAGGACCCAGGGACAGTGAAGATCTGACTTTCTGGCTACAGTAGTGGAAGGTTTGAATCCTACGGAGTTAATGACAACTTCCCCAAATATGGCAGTGAAAATTTCCCCCAATAAAGTCACTGTGACATGGTGCATGTAGCAATGAAAAGCATCCAATACTTAGGTCCCTGTGGGTGGGGTGGCTGCCCCCATGTCCCTCTCCTCTTCTTGTGTGGCACAGTCTATCTCCCTTAACTTGTCCACTCTGGTGGCTGCAGTCCCACTTCTGTGCCCCTGAAATGTCTAGCTTCATTGTTGTTTTTCTTCTGAGTTTACCTGTTATATTCAGCTGACCACTCCAGGTAGTCTCTTGGATGTCCCTCAAGCTCAACTGAACACATTACCTCTTAGGAAGGCTATCTCTGGAATGGTTAAGGTTGTAGGCTCTGGAGCTGGACACCCTGGGTTAAAATCCTGGTGGAGTCACAGCTTAGTTGTGTAACCTTGGAAAAAATTACAGGCCTCTCTGTGGCTTGGTCTTACCAACTATAAAATGGGGATAGCACCTGTCTCATAGAGTTTTTAAAATGATTAAATGACTCAATATGTGGAAAACACTTAGAATATTGCTGTGTACATAATAAGCCCTCAATTAATTATTATTGTCCAGTATACTGGACCTCCCCTTATTTCCTTTTTCCAATTAATACTCCT
Source organism: Puma concolor (assembly GCF_028749965.1). Taxonomy (NCBI): domain Eukaryota; kingdom Metazoa; phylum Chordata; class Mammalia; order Carnivora; family Felidae; genus Puma; species Puma concolor. The sequence continues at coordinate 22,071,236 of NC_141671.1, forward strand.
TGATGGGGGGCACCTGGGTGGCTCAGTTGGTTAAGTGTCTGACTTTGGCTCAGGTCATGATCTCACAGTCTGTGGGTTCAAGCCCCATGTTGGGCTCTGTGCTGACAGCTCAGAGCCTGGAGCCTACTTCAGATTCTGTGTCTCCTTCTCTCTCTGCATCTCCCCAGCTTGTGCTCTCTCTCAGTAATAAATAAATAAGCTTAAAAAATTATTTAAAAATACTGCTTGATGATACAGGCAAGAAAGTTCTAGATCACACATGGCTGCTTTTCCCTTTCTCTTCAATGCCCGTATTATATCAGTTCCAACGTCTTTTGATTCACTTTCTCAAATGCCTGTTAAGTTCTTCTCCTTATCTGCAATCCCACTGCAACTCTCTTCCCTTGCTTGAATGATTGATACAGACTTCTAACTAGTATCTGAGCTTCCAGCTACTTTCAGGTTAAACAAAGACATGTCATTGTCTCATATGATAATAAAAACAGCTAACATTTTCGAGTTTTTACTATTAACTGGGAAATGTTTAGAGCTTTACATGGATTAGTTAGTTCTTTAAATTACCACACCCAGCACCTGAAAAGGTACTTATATTATTTCCCTTTTGTAGATAGGAAAATTCAGCACAGAGTACTTAGGGGACTTGTCCAGGGCCACACAGCCATAATGGCCCAGGTAGGACCTGAACACAGGCTCTCTGTCCAGGCACTTCACCGTATATTCTCCCCTATGCAGTTGCACCCCAAAGGAGGCACGCAATCCCCAGAGTGTGTCACTGATGAAAAATTTAGAACTTCTATTTACTTTCATTTTAAACTAAAATTATGAAATCCATTAAGGTTGATTAATGTAAAATATATGGATTAACATTGGCAGCCTCACTTGGCCTGTCAGATGGTCCTCACTGCACGCAGTATCTGAGGCACCTATAAGGGAAGAGGGAATTTGACAACTTGAGAGGTTGACAGTGACATTTTCACACAAGTTTGCTGCCATTGACTCATTACATGTAGTTCACGTGCTATGAGGGGGTCATCAGGGCAGGCACATGCTTACAAAGTTGACTTCTAAAAAGTACTATATTACAGTACTTTTAATGAAATGAGAAGTGGATATGAAATACTGATTCTGAATGGAGGTTTACTCAAGGCAAAGTGTTGTCAAACCTATAGATGAATGTATTAAAAATGTCTGACCTTTTCTATCTGGTAAGTGACTATTAGTTATAAGCTGTTAGAAAATAATCTTGAGAAATTAAGAATATCCTAATATGCACCTTCAAAGTAAAATGGACAATCTAATAATGAAGGAAAGAATAATTGATTTTCAAGAGGAAGTCACGTTGTGGAGACAGCATGTTAAAAACAGATCTTTGGGGATATTTACAGTGCTGCAATTTTCTCTTTTCTTTTTCTCTCCCTCCTTCCCTCCTATCAGCCGAAAATGATAGGTGTTAAATATAGAACCTGCATTCTTTGAAAATATAGAAAAATAATTTTCTATTCTGCCCCTATTTTTCAAATGAAAAATTTCAACAGGCTTTGAACCCATGTGGTAAAAGTATAAAGTACAACTTCTGGTTAGTTTCTAATAACAGGCAATCAACATTAGGGAAGGCTGATCCTTACCAGCCAAATTTCAATAAAAGGTTTGCCTCAGTGATAGCATTTAAAAATGAGTACCAAGAGTATCAGAATCCTCATTTGGACCTACATACCCTATAAGACAAATATTTTGTGTATGACATTGAAATCATAAAATCATTAAAATCAAGTATCAAAATAAGACCTTCAAATCACTGTCATGAAAGGCTAAACTGAAGTTTCAAAAGTAATTGGGATTATTCAATCAATCATAAGACATGTTACTTATAAAACATTTTTACTGTAGATAAATAAAATATTTTAAATTACTAAAGTATTTCAAAATCTTTTGCTTTTAAATGTCATAATGTTTCCAACAAATTAATATGAAGCCAAGTATATAAAACTAATCAATACAATAATATCAATATATTAGCGCTGTATAAAATGTTTTGACAAAAAGTGTGGAGATTACTGCTCAATATTAATATAACTATGTTTATGATTGCTGTCTACCATTTAGAATACTTTATTTGCAAAGTGCTTATTCCTACCACTTTTCTGGAGTAAAAATTATTGCTATAATTAAATGTTTAGGGGCACCTGGATGGCTCAGTTGGTTGGGTGTCCGACTTCAGCTCAGTTCATGATCTCATGGCTCATAAGATTGAGCCCTGCGTCAGGCTCTGTGCTGGCAGCTCGGAGCCTGGAGCCTGCTTCAGTGTCTGTGTCTGTCTCTGCCCTTCCCCCACAATGCTTTCTCTCTTTCTCTCAAATATAAATAAACATTAAAAAAAATAATTAAATGTTAAGTTCATGTTTTTTACTTCTTTTGCTCACGTGTGTGTGTGTGTGTGTGTGTGTGTGTGTGTGTATGTGTATGAAAATATGTACCTTGTTTCTAACTGGCCACATTTTTTTTCCCTTCAACTTTTCAATCCTTGTTTATTCTTTAGATTGATCTGACTGAATTTCCTTGCTTTGCCTCTCTGACTCACCTCCACGTCCCCCCTTTCTTGTCTGGTCTCACTGGGTTTCTGGTTTCAGGCTCTCTCCTTTTCTCTTCTTCTCTCATCTCCCTCCATTATTCCATCCTCTCTGGAACCCAATCAGTACTCTAGGAAGTATGGTGGTGATAGACAATCACAGACAAGTAAGTAGGGAGTTCACTGGCTTCCACTTCCATTGCGGAGGACAAATGAACTGGCCATCAGCATTCCCCAGGATAACTTAAGGGCAGGACTGTGGAAGGTTGGGTGGCTGAGCAGAGGTAAGAGGTGGGTGCCCCACATGTGATGCATCTGGATCTTGCTGCCCTGAGTTCAGTGCTCTCTCTCATCTTCTACTGAGAGCTGGAGGGTAACAGCAGGTGACATTGGAGAAAAACTAAAAATCATTAGTTGTGTGTGGGAGGACCCATAGCTGATTTGGGAAAGGCAGAAAATGGTGGGCATGTGGACCTTCCAGTAAGGGGCCAGAGCTTTGCATGTCTCAGAGGAGTTGTGCCCCCAGTGGATTAAGATGGAACTATAAAGGCACCTAGTTACAACACTATTTGTTATAGGGCAGAAATCAGTGTAAGTCCTGCCGGCCCTGGCTCTTTTCCAAAGGATTTTATTTCCTGAATCACCAAAACCATTTCCCTTTGCAGGCTGCCCCACAACCCCCATGCTCAGCACGGAATTGCAAACAGTGAGGCTCCAAGGCCACTGACTGCCCTTCTGGCCATACCTGCTGGCGTGGACTTTGTCCCAGTTAGGGGCTTCCTGTACCTTTGCTGCACATCAACCCTAACTGCCCTGGGCCATCCTTCCTTCGTCAGCAGCAGCCTTGAGGTGCTGCTGCCTCAGCGAATGTCCAGCCCCCGGCTGAGGGGGCCTGCAGTCACATCCCAGGATAGCTGGCTGTGTGTTCGTGGTGCGAGGGCCCGCGGCCATCCGGAGCGGAGGCTGGATCCATGGGGACACTGGGAGAAGACAGGGTGCACCGGAGCCACATTAGGTGGTGTGACCTCTGGGGATGTCCGTCCTGCATCCTCAGGACCGCTCACCATCTGATTCCTTGGCCGGCTGCACCCCCCCACCCCCCAGTCAGTAATCTGAGTCCCCACGGGGCTGGTAGCTGCAGCCACTAAGCCAGGGCTGCTCTGTTTTTTCTCAACGGTGAACACGTCCCAGCTCTTCTTCAATGTCAAAGTGTTTTCCCATGAACGCCAGGGGTAGCATTTCCCAGCCTTATCAGCCCTAGCAACCAGAAGCCCGGTTTCCAGGAAAGCAGCCACTCGATCCAACCTGGTGAAACCCACTCCCCAGCTCAGCAACTGACATGGCATTTATGCCCCAGCACTCAACAGCCCAGTGTTTTTTTAGCTGTGGCCACATGACATCATTTCCAATTGGCCAGCCTTTCTCCTCCTCCTCCCCCATACAGCCTCACCCCACCCCACCCCCTTCTCCTCCCTGCGGCTCAGGGTGATATTTTGTGGAGTAGTGGGAAAGCTTTGGGCTTTTTTGGGGGGCTCATTCCCTTTGTTTCTCAAAATATCCCTGGCCCTGGCTGCTCTAATCTCTTCCCTGAGTAGAGACAGCGAGGCTCCTGCTCCAGGAACACAGCCTGCTCCCTGAGACAGCACTCTGGCTCAGCCCTGGGGGGCCCGGCCTGGGTGGCCCTCAGGAAGACCTTCTCCTTCAGTGGGGGTGCCTCCCTCCCTGGTGTGAAATGGAACACTGTTTCTCAGAACCCTGCATCCTGTGAAGCCCTTGGGAAAAAAATAACCTCGATGCCCACAGGCGATTGTTCAGTACTTGCCACGCCTGACACTTGTCTTTGAGTAAGTCTGGTGGCGCTCTGGCCGGCCCCGCAACAGCGGGACTGTGTCTTGTGATATGAAGAGGTTCTTTTCCTAACCATATATGTCTCCCCAAGAGCACCAATAAATAATGTGGTTGCTCGGCCTGGGTTGTCTTTCCCTAGCTGGCCCAGGAGCCCTCTGGCCCCTGCTCGCGGCTTCTCCTGTTACAATTTCCATGTCCTCTCCGATTTGTAACTCAAGGAGCTCCCAGGCTTAGGAACAGATGACGAGCTGGCCACTCCTGGCTGTGGCACCTGGGGAAGGGGCGATGGGCAATGACTTGCAGGCACACTCCCGGCTCCCTGGCCCCGGCTGCCGTGACACACTGCAAGGTGAGCAAGGATGTGTGCTGGGGGGTGGGGTTCTCGGGTGCCAAACCCAGAGGATGTGGCAAGGTCAAGCAAGTGAGTAATGAGATGGGGAGATGTGGAAGAGTATTTCTCACAGCAGAATCTTCCAGACAGTCCTCCCAACACACCCTCATATTCCACCTGCGTCTCCTGCCAGAAGGGGGTCCGCTGAGTGAATACTAGAGCTTGAAGACCTTTCAAACCCATCACATACCAGCTCTTTATTTCACACATGGAGAAACTAAAGCCCAGAGGAGAAAGAACTTGTCCCAAGTCAGGGTAGAGCTGGGGTTTGACCCAGCTTCCTCCCAGAGCTGTTATTCCGCACATGTAAGAGCTCAGGGGCTGCCCCTCTGCCCACCCCAGCCCCCCCCGACCCCCCCGTGTGTGTCCGTACCGCGCCCAGGAAGGGGAGTGCACACTGAGACGGGGAGAGGGCGAGCTACAAGATTAAAGGCCGTGGAAATCATGGATTTCGTCCTTCAAGCCTGGTCCCTGTACCCCCAGCTCTAATGACCCATTCCAAAGTGATGGATTTTTCCTTCTGGTTCAAATTAAATCCCCACCCTCTTAGACCTGGGGGAGAGCACAGGCAGAGCTCCAGGTTCGGGCAACTGGGGAGAACACTGTGGGCTCTTCATTGCCTCCAGCTGTTCTTTTATCATTGAGTGCCTGGAGTGGAGGGAGCCAAAAGGGCCATGAGGGCGAAACATGCCATTTGGGAAGTGGCTGGCAATGCTGTTGTTGGTGGCCAAGCGGTTACAGTGACAGCCAGTACATCCCTAGGCTCTGATTTATCCTATCCCTGAGCACCGGAGTGCAAATTTCTGAGAAGGCCCCTAAAGGTGACAAAAGCTGAGAGCAGCTTTGGGCTTTGAGGGGCATCTTCCCTCAGAGCTCTGGAATGCAGCGTATTTGTTTATCTCCTGCACAGTTCGTGCCTGCCCACCCTATCCACCTCTGCTTTCTCCTGAGCTCAGCATGCCATTGGCATTTAATAAATGTTAAAAAATAGCAACATGGGAGCCACTGACCTTCACATAAAGGCCTTTGAGACCATTGCCAGAACGGTTCCTCCTTCATGACGCCAGACAACGATAGCCTGGAAGAGGAAAAGAGAAACACGCCCCCAGCACTGGGGCCACGGACGCCGGGGTCCGGGAGTGGTGTGGAGTTTGCAGCCAGGGCTTAGAGGCCACAATATGTGGAACGGGGCCAAATGCTCTCACAGAGATGCCTGGGCTCTCTGCCCTTTGCAAAGCAAGGACGGTGGCTTTGCTCCACCTCACCCTACCCCTCCAGACGTTTCTATGCTCTGCAGGCCAATGGGAGTCACGCATACGTGGTGATCCAACGTTTCAGATCCAAGCACTGGATCAAAGCTGGGGCACTTCTGTCCCCGTCTCTACTGTGCCTGTCTGTCCTTCACAAAATCCCTTCCACCATCATTAGGCTGAGACTTCCTTGTCTGGTGGTAAAGGCAGGGGGTACTGGGGTTTTCCAGCCAGTCTGAGTCAGGTTTCAATCTCTTCCTTTTTTTAAAAAAATAATACAACCTTTTCTTTACCCACAAGTCCTGGTCAGTGGAGTCTAGGCAAAGTATTCTTTTTCCACCTGCTCTCTCCCTTCCTCTTTTTCTTCTTCCCTAAAGACTGGAAAAGGTGAATATTGTAGAGGGAGGGATCTGTGTCTACTGAGGGCCTGGAATTAGAAGGCCAGCTTTATGTAATTTATTTAACCTTGCTTTCTAATCGAATTGACAGGCAAGGCCATTGAGATTTGGGGAGAGTAAGTGGGTAGCCAGGGTCAGCAGCTGGCTGGGGGACAAGGTTGCATCCTGGCCAATCATATGGGGGCTCACAATGTCACAGGCGTGACTCGCTAGATCCCTTTTCTTCTCAATGACAGTGTTGTAAGAAGGGTGGCCGTGGTTAGCCCTGTTTTACAGGTGAGGCAACTGAGGCTCAGCAAAGTTAACTACCTTCCTAAAATTGTCACTTCAGTTTCTGAGCCACTGTCACAGCAGCAATGGCTATTTTCCGGGAACCCTGGACATTATGGATGGCTGGACTGTTGGTGTGACCAGCCACCCCTGTTTGCCCAGGACACTCCCAGTCTCAGCAGTGAAAGTGCCATGTCCTGGAAAACCCCTCAGTTTTGGTAGGCCGGACAGGGAGGTCCTCTCACTGACAGCTCTTCCATCGTTTACTCTGTCTTCTTGCCTCCCCACGGTGCATCATCTGTCTCTCTTGATCTTCACAGCAACACACTGTTAACTTCCCTTGTCTTGGGAAAGGCAGAGGGGGCTCTGGAGGTGGAGAGCAGGTGCTAGTTCATGGGTTTTTTTCCAGGATTACAGGGAGAAATGTAGCACAGCGCTGGGAAGGCAATGAATGCCCATGACATGGCCACTCCTGGTACTAGCTTAATGTGGTGCAGACGATGGAAGGATGGAAGGGGCAATCAAGAGTGACAGCAAAACTGGGGACTCTGGTGCGGTGCAAGGGAGCTCTGAGTGAGCCGCCTCTGTTTGCTGAGTTCCTCCTCAGGAAATGCCGGGCACTTCCTCCATCACCGGGTCCTTGAGGCTGTGACTAGGTCCAAGAGGCAGGCTGTAGGACACGGGTTGCAGTGAGGAAACCCAGGCACAGGGAGGCCAGCAATTGCCTAAGCAAGGATGTGGGGAGCGAGGAGTTGAATCCAAAGCTATGCTCTTAATTGTGGGATGGGGCTGCCTCTTAGTGGGGGAAAAAGGATGGGGAGGAAAGTGCTTGAGAGGGACCTTGAAAAAAGCACATGCAGGAAGAAGCAGAGAAAACTGAATCTCTGTGGGAGCCGGGAGTATGAAGAGGGCTCGCTGTGCCGTGAGCATTCCCACCTGCCAGGCATTGCTCTGTGCCTTCCCATATATTAACCCCATTTCAAACCTCCCCAGTTCCTGTGAGGTTGCTATCATCATCATCACCATCATCATTTCTAGTTTACAAATGAGAAGGATGAGGCACAGAGGGGTAAAGTCACTTACCCAAGGTCACATCTCTAGTAAATGACTTAGCTAGGATTCAAACTTGTCTGATGGTGAAGGACTAGTGGAGTTTTTTACCCTCCTCCTCCTCCTAATTTTTTTTAAGTTTATTTATTTATTTTGAGAGAGACAGAGACAGCATGAGCAGGGGAGGGGCAGAGACAAAGGGAGAGATAGAAAATCCTAAGCAGGCTCTGCACTGTCAGCGTAGAGCCCGATGCAGGGCTCAAACTCACAAACTGTGAGATTATGACCTGAGCTGAAATCCAGAGTCAGATGCTTAACCGAGTGAGCCACCCAGGCGCTCCTCCTCTTCTTCTTCTTTAAAAATTACACAACATGGGGCGCCTGGGTGGCGCAGTCGGTTAAGCGTCCGACTTCAGCCAGGTCACGATCTCACGGTCCGTGAGTTCGAGCCCCGCGTCAGGCTCTGGGCTGATGGCTCGGAGCCTGGAGCCTGTTTCCGATTCTGTGTCTCCCTCTCTCTCTGCCCCTCCCCCGTTCATGCTCTGTCTCTCTCTGTCCCAAAAATAAATAAAAACGTTGAAAAAAAAATTAAAAAAAAAATTACACAACATTTTATTATTTACTGGCAAGGTCAGTGGAGTTCAGGCAAAATCTTCTTTTTCAGACAGCTCTCTCTCTTCCTTTTTTATGTTCTTTTCTAAAGGCTGAGAAAGGGTGAATATTTCAGCCCCTCTTCTGTGCTGCCTTTTTCCGGGCTCAGGCCCACCATGGAGCAGGGCTTGCATGTGGGGGTGGGAAGTTGGTGACTGGTAATCCCGTGTGTGTGAGTGAATGTGTGTGCGTTCAGATCAAAGTTGCTCCAGGAAAACATTTGGATCCTGGAGCTGGAAGGTCAGCCCTGCCTTGCCTCGCTCCTTTGTCGTTCATCTCTAAACCTTCATCAAGCCTTCATGGTTAGTCTGTTTGCAGGAGCACAGGGAAAGTGCCAAACCCTGAGATCACCTGTTGGCTTTGTCCCAACTCGCTGCTCAGGAAAGTAGCCTTTGTGCATCCCCTGCACCTGTGTCTGATGGGAAATGAGGGGTGGGAGGAACACATCAGGAAAGAGCCTGTGCTGGTTGTGGGTTCCATGCCCTAGGGGAAGCTCTTGCTCTGCCCCACCCTTCTGGACAAAGGGGAGCCCTGCTTTACCTCTTCTCAATGTTACCCTTGCAACCACCTCTTCACTCTGGCCCATTACTCCCCTGCCTCCACCTGTTCCCCCTCCCTAAGTCTGCACAGGGCTCGTCCTGGAACCAGTGGAACCAGCCCCGCTGTGAACAGCATAACCATGAATGAACCACACATCAATAGGTTGAAATGGATGAACGACAAAAGCCTGATACCAGCCACAGTTGATGGTCTACCTTGTAATGAAATACAGAATCACCTTCTGCATAGCGGGGAGTCCTGTTTCAAGTAGCTTTCACCCTGGAAGCTCTCTTCCTGCCAGTAAGTTAGGTAATTAGATCTCTACCAGAGCGATGGTGAGAAGCCATTTCCAGGTAGAATGCATTTTGCAGAGCAACCAGTAAAGAAGAAGAAACTGCCTAAACTGGAGCATTGCATGGGTATCTAGTGATTATGCTTCATAACAATACAGAGAATTAATCTTTACAGCTCATAGTAAGTACCCCATAGAAAGCTTTGAATAAATGAGTAGAAACTCTGTTTTTATATCTGAAGTTGGAGCAAGTAGACTGAGAAACAGAATTCTATGTGATCAGAATATCAATGCTGTTACAAAATTGTGATTATTCTAATCTAGACTGACTTGAAAGGTAGAGCAGTTTGTGATACCTAGAAATAGATTATTCTAGATATCTAGAAATAGATCATGAAACCAAGGTAATGAAAGAAAAGAATCAGCCATTGATATACATCCCTTTGCGGGAATTGGCTAAAAGCAGGTGCTGTGGATTAGTGCACAGGTTATGTACTGCCCAATGTCAGAATGTACTCTTCACGGTGACTACAATACGCAGGGTGTTTTGCAAGGTTATGGCTCTGGATAAGTGTTTTCCCAATCTCTTAGTGAAGGATATTTAGAAAATGAGTAGCAGAACAAAACAGTGCATGTTATTTGGTTTGTCTACACATATATTTATGTTTGTCTTAATAGTTTAACAAATTGTGTATAATTCACTCATGTGGATTCGATTATTAAAATTTTTTTTGGTTATGAAATAATTATGGATAGATTTACAGGAAGTTGCAAAACAATGTATAAGGAGGTCCCATGTACCTCCAGTTTTGCCCAGTGGTAACATCTTGCAGAACTAGACATAATATCAAAATCAGGAAACTGACAATTGTGCAATCCACCAAATGTATTCAGATTTCAGAGGTTTTACATGTAGTCATATATGTGAGTGTGTGTGTGTGCTTGTGTGTGTCATAAGATGTATGTATACTTGTGTGATACACACACACACGCACACATCTTATACACACATCTAATGTCTTATCGCATTAAACAGGTGGTAGATTTTTGTAATCACTACCACAATTAAAGTACAGAACTGGTCCATCCTCAAGGATCTCTCCCATCCCGCTATACCTTCCTCCATCCCTAACACCTAGTAACCACTAATCTGTTCTCCAACTGTATAATTTTGTTATTTCTTTTTTTTAAAGTGTTTATTTATTTTTCAAGAGAGAGACAGAGACAGCGCATGAGCAAGGGAGGGGCAGAGTGAAAGGGAAACACAGAATCTGAAGCAGGCTCTAGACTCCAAGCTGTCAACACAGAGCCCAATGCCAGGCTTGAACTCACAGACCGTGAGATCATGACCTGATCCTAAGTCGGATGCTTAACCAACTGAGCCACCCAGGTGCCCCAGTTATTTCAAGAATGTTATATAAATCAATTTTTTTTAATGTCTATTATTTTAAAACCAATTCTTTTGCAACAGCGTTCTGGCGTAGGGATTTCTACACAAGTGTTTCTAAGGAAAAGTGGTTGAACTTGAGAGACTCAACTCATAGAGAAGTCAAGAATATGGTAGTTGGAGATACAGGACAGGAAACCAAGAGAGCACTTTTATTTATTAAGCACTTACTGTGTGCCAGATGCTGTTCTAAGGTTTTGTGTGGGCTGCCTGAAGAATGGTACCTGGAGGGGCTGCCTTCTCTTTGGGGTCCTTGCCCTACCCTCACCCAACATACACTCATAGGTCCTTTGTGTACGCACTTCATATTGGGTCACCATCCCCCAGAGAGTAGGAGTGTCTCTTCCTACTCTGAGAGCTAGGCATCAACCATAGGGTCTCTGGCCACTGAGTTGTTCAGGTTTGAGTTTCCCTCCCCTTGGGTTCTGAGCAAGCTCTGACTGCCCAGGGAGCTGCATGCCATTCCTCTGTTTATGGTCCTTGGATTGTCCTTGCTTCTACCTCCCAGCTGCTAGAACCAAATGCTATCTGGCAGCTGGACGCAGGTGGCCTTCACTATTGGCATCATGTCCTGTAGCCACTTGGCTGCCTCAAGGTTCTCACCTCTGAAGACCTAGAGAGAAACACACAACCATTCTTGACACCCTCAGCATTTACAGGAATGAAAGATTAATGGAGAGGAACTCATTGTTCTAAATCCCCAGCTGGATATGAGATTTAGGAAATTCCCTTCTTGAGGTTATTAAGTCTCAGTGGTTTGGTGAGTCTAAGTTTCTAGTGACATAACATAATTGGCCTATTATCCAGGAACTTGGGGCTGAATTAGCACAAACTGACATTGAGGGACTTTAGACCCAGGATGGATTATTGGCATGGGTGGTTCTTATGTTGGGAGATCTTTGAAAACAGAAGTGAACGAGGTGGGCCTGAACGGTTGGGTGCCATCTTGTCTGAAGTAAAGGCATAAAGTAAATATTACCTGAGAGCCTTTGTTGCACTTTGATTTTGCAAAATACCTACTATATGTAAGTGGACCTATGGCCTGAGGCAGAGAAGATACAATCTTGGTGTTACAACTTTGCCTGGACACCAGTGAATATACTACAGCTATTCTGTAGGCCGGATCCTCTGGTATTATACTTCAATGGAGATCTGAGTACTAGATTGGATATTGACAACCATTTTGGAGTCAGGACACTTGTCACTGTTTGATTAGCCCTGTGGATAAGTACCTCATGTTGGCTAGCATTAATATTTTATTTATTAAGGCAAATAATACTTGATTGTGTTGTGAATTACAACAGGAGATAGTCTGCATTTAACCATCCTTTCTGTTAGAATCTGAGGCCATGAAGCTGGAAGTCACAAAGACTGGTATTTGAGTTCACAACTCATATACGGAGAGGAATGGATCATTGTGTTATTGCCACTGGGCACATTAAAAACCATGTGATCACTTTCACACCAAATGGTAGGCACTTTGGTGACTTCAGACATTTACTGGTGACTCATTAAACTATTGGTCTTCAATCCTTTGCCTTGGAAACCCCCTCTTTCTCGGGCCCCTCCTTATTGTAGTTAAAATAGCTTAAAGTCCTTGTGAATCCTTCAAGGGCAAAAATGGATGGATTCCCTCTAGAGTAGATTCCAAATCAAAGCAAACAACATTAAAGCAAAGTCCAAAGCATTTTGATCAGAAATGAAATGTTGAGGAATATTTTGTTTATAAATAAAAGCTCTGTGATGCATTGGCAGTGTGGTTTATCTGTAAAGAGAAGTCTTTGGATTTATAACTCAGACTCACTGTGCACCCCTTTTATTTCATGGCAAGTGTCTTTCTGGCAAGAAGTACATTAAAGACTCCCATCTCTTATTTACAATCCTAAGATCCAGAAAGCTATGAAAACCAAACGCATTTTGTATACCTAATACCACTTGCCAACAAAATCTGACCTGAACTGACTTGAAACTATTAATAGGCTTTATTTATCTCCCTTATCATGAATCTTCATGTTTCATTGCAGAAATATTGTTTGCATATGGGGCAGTGCTCCTCTGTGAGTGTTGTTATACAATATGGGGTATATACACCCCATTATCTTTCTAAAAATCGGAAAAATTCTGAATTCTGTAACACAGCTGCCCCAGCGGTTTTAGATAAGGGATTGTGGACTTGCAGCACAATCATTTTTTTTTTTTTCCATGCTACGCAAATATCAGATCCTGTTTTTGATAGGTGATGGGACCCAACCAGATGGCCGAGCTTGTCAGGCTTCTAGTTCCCTGTCACTGACAAAGTCTAAGGCAACATGATCCCATGTTAAACCCCAGGGCTCCAGCGCTTCCTGTGCCTTCCTCTGCCCTGCCCAGAGTTCGAGTACTGGCAGCATTGCCTTTAGGCTGGCAGGACACAGAGGTGGCTGCAGCACTGTGAGCCTGCATTTCCAGGGGGCCTTTTCCAGCCCCTCCCACAGCTTCTCCATCTGGAGGCAGGGAGTAGGTGGCGAGTGCCAGGCTCACTGCTGCCAAGGCTTTCCCTGGAGCGCGTGAGACCTTAACGGTAAACCCACAGAGCCACTCATTCATTGATTTGTCAATGCATTCATTAACTCAGTTAACTTTGTGCACCTTTTGTGAGCTAGGTGTATTTTATTGAGATCCTTGTACAAAGTGAGAGAGAGAGAAAGAGAGAGAGTGAAGCTTGGACTCAATTAAGATTTTCCTAGGCAATGTTTCATAGAATCCAAGAGGTTCTATTAAATCTTTATTAAATCTGTTAATGGGTTTTAGAGGAAAAAGATTTCCATGACCAAGTAAGTCTAGAAAGTGATGAACTAAGCAGAGTTAAACAGGTTTCTGTAAAGTAATGTGTGTGCTAAACATCCCAAAGGGGGCATTAGCATTGACCAAGGAATGCTATGTATTTCCCAGCTCACGTTATTTTTGCATTCCACGGAGGTGTAGGAGGAATTCTGTAGGTGACAGAGCCGAATGACTCCATGAAGCAATGTGAAAAGTTTCCACCATGCTCTGTCTCTGCCATTGTGCCTCTTCCAACTACTCTGAAACAATAAAAAAGTGCAGGTGGCCACCTGGGCTAGCGTTGCAAAGGAATGCTCTTCTGGGATTGTATGATCTTGAAAAGTAATAGTCCTTTGAGAGCAACTTCCAACTGAATCTCTTTGAACTTTTTAAAATTCCCTGGACAGCTTGCCTTCCATGGTATTGAACAACACAGCACAAAAAACCATTATTGCTCCCTGACCTGTTAGCATTTTAGGAACCAAGATTTCTCATGATCCAAGGCTAAATGGAGGAGGACAGAAGGAGTCCTGTGTTCATGACTGGTCTTAACAGTTAACATCTAACTTAGGAAAATCGACAAACAAGCACCCGTGTAATATTTTAGGAGATTCTCCACAGTTAAAATGTGAGTTTTACTGATGGAGTTAGAACAAAAATTTATGATAATGCATGGGACAACGTTTTGTCAGAGATAAGGTGTATGTAGTCTTGAGTAGGATGGGAGTAGATTAGATTCTTTAGTTCGTTCTTTCTTTCTTTCTTTCTTTCTTTCTTTCTTTCTTTCCTTCTTTCTAAATATTTATTTATTTTGAGAAAGAGTGAATGGAAGAGGGGCAGAGAGAGAACCCCAAGCATACTCCATGCTCTCAGCATGGAGCCTGATGCAGGGCTCAAACTCATGAACTATGAGATCATGACCTGAGCCAAAATCAAGAGTCAGATGCTTAACCCACCGAGCCACCCAGGCATCCCAGCATTTATTTCTGAATTGAACTTGGGTTCTTTTACCGTGTTTGTGATTGTAGCTGTTGTTATACTTATTTCTGCCACTGACTTGCTCTCTGATGGGAATTATGTCACTTTATTTCTCTTTGATTTTATGGTGCCTTAGTTTCTCCAGAGGCAAATGAGGATTTGTGAGTATTTATGGAGAAATCCCTGTGAAATTGGGAATACTCGTAGAGTGGAAAATTGTAGCTAGTATGAAATGACTTTTTTTTGTTTTCAGGGATCACTGTGTAGTAGAGCACTCAATAAAAAATGTGGCAGGAATGTAAGAATGCTGGTCCACTAGGGCCAGCTCTTCTGTCTCCTCACCTAGTGAATCTCTCAGTGGTCAATGGAGATTTGTAGCACTTGTTGAGTACATAAATAATTGCTTAATGACCCTCAGAAGGAAGGAAGGAAGGAAGGAAGGAAGGAAGGAAGGAAGGAAGGAAAGAAGGAAGGAAAGAGGAGAGGAAAGAGGAGAGGAAGGAAGGAACAATGGAGCAAACCATCTTCTGAGCTAGCAGGTAACAGAGTGTCACCGTTATTCTTTTCTCGTCATGGAATTCAGGAGACGCGTGAACTTTTTCCTTCACAATTCTTTCCAAATATTATGAAATATATTTCAATATTAGGAAATATTATTTGATCATGACTTTCGTTGGTTCACTACATTTTATAAGAATATACATTTCCCATTTTTATTCTTTGTGTCCCCGAAAACCTGTGTCCTTTAGTAGTGAGGTCAGCCCCCATTTGGCCTGTGGGTTAACTGACTTGATCTGCATACTACTAATATTTAAATCACTTGATCCTTTCGAAATAGTCTATGCAAACCCAAGTGACCTCAGCGCAACAGACATTTTTCTTCTCTAGTTGTAGGAGAGCCAAGTTCACTCTGTTCCTGGACCCTCCGCCTCACATTGCCCCGCATTTCCTTCTCCTTGAGGGGCCATGGCATGGAAGTCAAGGATTTGTGGTCCACAAAAAAGAACACCACACCTAGACCCAGGAGACAAGAGGTCGAATGCCACCCTAGCTACTCACTCATCCTTCATGGGGTCTTGGGCAAATCTCTCTGCTTTTCTAGCCTTACATTACCCCACAGGACTGTCCTGGAACGCAATAAGCTCAGTGTGGCATGCTTTGCTTTTCCCTGGTAGAATGCCACAGAAAGCCCAGGGCAGGGGCAAGTGGTGCTAAGTCTACACTGTGGCCACACACACCCCCATCTCTAGGAGTTCCCAACCCTCTGGAGCTGAGGATGCATCTCTGAGCAGCCTGAGCTGACTAGAGCCCACATCTTTTGCCACAACCCCCGCTTTAACAGAGGGGGAAAAAAGTATTGCCACCTACGTGTCTTTTGATTCTGGGAGCCGCGAGATCTAGGGTTCTGGACTGGAGTCTGAAGTATGTTAGTCCCAGTTCTCTGCATTTCATTTTCTCTATCTGTAACCTCAGGAAAGTGGACCTAGTCATCTTTAACACTGAGTTCTTCCACATCTCCTAAGCACTGTTTTTAATACTTATTGTGTAATAACAGTACACAGGTACAATTTGCAATGCCCATTTTCCAGAATAAGAAACTGAGTCTCCGACTGGTTCACAGAGGCAATAAGCAGCAGATCCCATTTTTAGCCAGGAAGTCAGACTTGAGGCTGCTGAGTACCGACTTCACTGCCTCCTTTAATTAAGTGATTTTGGGGGCAAATTTACCCCCCCTCCCCCCATCAGGGACTCCTCACCCCTGGGCTTTTGGAATATAAAAATAATGAACCCACTTCTCAGGGAACTTCCTGAGAAGTTTTCTGAGAATTGTTGTTTTCTGCATTTACTTAATCAGGTGCCCCAGGCCTCATGATGGGATGTGCCTGGTCCTTTTCTGGTCTTCGCCAGTTAGCTCTAAAAGTCCTCGAACACATATTGGTATAAAAAGGCAACCTTTTGGGGCGCCTGGGTGGCGCAGTCGGTTAAGCGTCCGACTTCAGCCAGGTCACGATCTCGCGGTCCGTGAGTTCGAGCCCCGCGTCAGGCTCTGGGCTGATGGCTCAGAGCCTGGAGCCTGTTTCTGATTCTGTGTCTCCCTCTCTCTCTGCCCCTCGCCCGTTCATGCTCTGTCTCTCTCTGTCCCAAAAATAAATAAACGTTGAAAAAAAAAATTAAAAAAAAAAAAAAAAAGGCAACCTTTTATCTTCGGTTTATTGTGCTTTTCCTTTAATTTCTGAGCATAACAATGAGTGTAATTAAAGACAAAGATACTGGTTTTATAAACCACCAGCTTATGAGCCATTCTGCTGTGGTCCTGTTGCATCTGATAAAGACTTCATCATTTGAACAACCAAATCTGGGCATTTCAAGAGACAGACGTACCAGACAGCTATTCAGAGCTGAGTTGTTTTGCAAGGAGAGGCTGGATCCTTTGAAGCCAGAGTGCCCAATTCTGCTTTCTGAGGTGTGTGCACGGTTCCTCTAAATGCCAGCTTTGTGTGCATATCTGAGGGCTGGGAAGAAGATGTGACGCTGGTGATGAGGGCGTGCCTTGTGCACCCAAAGCTGAGCTATTTTCCTGTCCCTGCCCACACCAGGTCCTTTCCTCCTCTGCGGGATTCCCCCCTGTGCTCACCTAGAGATAAGGCAGCACAGACGTTTGCCCGGAGGCTAAAAGACCACCTTGTCTGTACTCCTGGCAGCCTGCAGGCTCGTGACTGGACCTGCTTGGCCCCCAGTCCCACCCTGGGTGCCCAGCTTCTCCTATTTCAAAAGAAACCCCTGCTTGAATAAAGCCCAGGAGGAAATGAGTTCAGAGGGAGGGAGGTGTCTCATTTCCAGAAAAGGCTTCAGATTCAGACTCTGACCTCACCTGTCCGTCCACCTGCAAAGGGCCCATTGAAATCAAGGCATCCTAGACCTTGGCCCAGCCTCTGAGTCACTAGGAAACTCTTTCCTTGTCTTCACTCCTGGCCCTGGATACTTTTTGTAGAGAGAGCTTTCTCTTGCTGTTTCCAAGCTAAAGCATCTTTTTCTTATACTCTCTGCCTTTCTGTGGCAGGAAAAGACTCCAGATCGCAATGACATGATTTATATTGGTTCCCACTCAGGCATCAGGAACTTCCGAGTGGAGGGTGGAAATCCAAAGGGAGGTTGAGTGCCTAGCCCCTAAGTGTCCCTGATTGAGAACCACTGCCCCCAGAGCCGCGTTCAGCCATTGTGAAAGTGTCTCTCTCACAGAGGTTGGGTACTATAAAATGAGACCTCAAATCTCTGACTTACTCCCTTCAGGCTGTGTTGTATCAGGGTTGCAATGCCCCCACATCTGTATCCAGCTGAGCTGGGAGTGCTTATTCTGACAGCCTCAGGTGAATGCTTTCCCAGGGAGAAGTCGGTGCATGGCCTGCAGAGCAGAGCCCGTCAGGGTGCAGATCTGGATCACAGCCCTCACTTTTAGGCTCTTGGTTTCCTTAGATGCACAGGGAGTTCATATACATGATAAGATAAAGACTAGGGGTGCCTGGGTGGTTCAGTCAGTTAAGCGTCTGATGCTTGATTTTGGCTCAGGTCATGATCTCACAGTTTGTGGGTTTGAGCCGCATATCTGGCTCCGTATTGAAGGCAAAGAGCCTGCTTGGGATTCTCTCTCTCCTTTTCTCTCTCTGCCTGTCCCCTGCTTGTGCTCACTCACTCTTTCTCCTCTCTCTCAAAACAAATAAATATTTTTTTAAAAAGATAAAGATGAAAACTGGTAATAGCGAATATTTGTATCAGGCATTTGACCCACTGCTTCATGTTCATTTTCTTCTTTAATGTGCACAACTCCATGAAGCAAGCACCTCTTCTGTGCCCATTTTATGGATGAGGAAGTGAGGTGTACACATAAGTTATGTGTCAGCCTCACACAACTGGGAATTTGTCAAATTTAGATCCAAAACATGATCTTTTTTGACCCCTTGTGATAACTTCACTCTATTATTTTTGGAATCAACCAAAGGTCTATCTATCTATCTATCTATCATCTATCATCTATCTATCTATCTATCTATCATCTATCATCGATGTATCTATGTATCAAGCATCTATCATTTATTTGGAGAAGGATCTACTTTTCACTTCCTTGAATCCTTGAGATCACCTGATGATAGAGGGGTTATTTCTAGAGCTGGCAAGGTAGAGGGGTGGTGGGCAGCCTGATCCCAGGTCCTCTCCTTGCCAGAAATCCTTGCACGACTTAATCTGGGGTGAGACTATCCTGTTGCCGATCTACCAGTTAAGGCCCTGAGATCGACTAATGCAGCCACATCTGCCCAGTTGGGGAGGAGTAACATTTTTTTGCTCAGGGGACTCCTCCCATCCCCTCAGTCTTTACACCAGCTCTAGCCCCCCACCCCCTACCCCTGCAACTTGAGTGTCTCCCTTCCTCCAACACCTCTTGGCTCTCACCTGACCTCACTTGGGGCCACATCTGGATGATCTTCCAGGGTCATCCATCAACACGGAGAGATTAGAGTTCTCTGATGGTGCTTTCTTGTCATCAGTCTGTGTGTGTGTGTGTGTGTGCGTGCATGAAATAGCTTTACCAAGATAATTTACGTACCACAAAATTCACCTATTTAAAGCCCACAAATCAATGGTTTTTAGTATATTCAGAGGTGTTCAACCATTGCTACAGTCCATTTTAGAACATGTTCAACATTTAAGAAGAAACCCCTTTAAGTATTCCCTTTACCTGTCCCCTTCCTGTCCTGGGGCAGCAATGAGCTGCCAATCTTTCTCCCTCTTTTTCTTTCTTTCTGTTTTAATTTTCTAAGCAGACAGGGAGAGGAGTGAAGTGAAGGCCTCTTCTCTTGCCGTAGAAGCTATGATCATTTGCATGAGAATGTGGACTTGCCCCTGGTATAACAATCCCTCTCCAAAAGGGGGCTCAGCAAGGTGGGAGGTCAGAGGTCACGTGGCCATTCACCACCCAAGACTAAAGCTCCTGCTGTCTTCCTCTGCCCATTGGACTGGAGGATTCCAGGAGACACCTCTTCCCCAGAGGTGTTGCCAAAAAGCCAATGGGAGTGCAGACACTGGGGCCTCCAGGCAGCATTAGAAGTGAAGGTGGATGGTGCCAAGGCTGGAAGGAAACTAAGAAGTCCTTAGGGCCCATTTACGGCTCATTTCTGGATCTGGGAACTGAGGCTCAGAGAGCTTAAGATGGGACTGGCATCCAGGTGTCTGGAAATCCTGGGCTTGGCTTTCTTGCAGCAGAATAGGCAAACAGCTGGCCAAACCCGGTCAGGAGAGGTTTTTTTTAAAGTTTATTTTATTTTTTTTATTTGCAGGGCCAGCGGGGCAGAGGGAGAGAGAGAATCTTAAGAAGGTTCCATGCTCAATGCAAAGCCCAAGGCTGGGCTCAATCCCATAACCCTGGGATCATGACCTGAGCTGAAATCAAGAGTTGAATGCTCAACCTACTGAGCCACCCAGACACGCCTGGGCTGCGAGAGTTTAAAAGGAATCTTCCGGGGGTGTGAACCGAACACGGGGAGAAAGGCACCAGTGCCTTGTGATTGGAAAGCAAAGCACTGTCTGGGAGGGTCTCCCCACAAAACTCTATTGGCTACTTACTGACTGAAAGCAGGGACTGATTTTATGAGGGAAAAACCCAGCCACCCAGCTGGCCAGCAGACCAAGAGCGCAATACCGCAGGTGGGACATGTGGGCCCAGGGTGCCCCAGAGGTGCTCCAGGACAGCTGGTGTCACTTCCGAGGCTGGCTGGGGAGGAAAGATTGGGCTGACCCTGCTGGGGCTCAACTAAAGAATGAAAGGTCATGCTCTTGAGATTGTAGGGGACAGGAGAGGCAAAAAAAGAAAAAAAAAAAAGGCTGTGTGGTTTCTGTATTGATGGAGTCTATATACAAGGCATGATCTTGGATTGGGTTGTGAACCAGAAAGGGAAAGGTAACATGGTGGGGACCAGTGGTGGAAACTGAATGGGGTTTCTGGTTTGGAAGCCAGTACCATTATCAAAGTCCATTTCCTGCTGTAAATGACTGTACTGTGGTTATGCAGGAGAGTGTCTTTGCTTTTGGGAAATACACACGGGAGTATGTAGGAGGGATGGGGCATCAGGTTTACAGCTTGCTTCCAAATAGTTCAGAAGGGGAACCAATGGAGATGGGGCGGGGGGAGGAGAGAGGGAGGAAGGGAGAAAGAGAAAGAGAGAGAGGGGGAAAATGGGGTAATCTGGGTGAAGGGGATACGGTAGTTCTTTGTACTACTCTTACAACTTTTCTGTAATGTGGAATTATTTCAAAATAAGAAAAAAAAAAAAAAAAAAAAGGAAACCAGAGAGCCCCCTCCCAAAACCCCAGTCCAAACCAAACCAAGAAAGCACAATAAAAATCCTCAGGAGACCATGTAGTGCCCTCATCCTTGTCATTAGAAAGATTTCTAGGGAGGGATTTTAAAAATATTTATAAAAATAATATTTTTTATTCATATTACTTAAAAGTTCTTATTATTTCAAAATGTTTCTTAATTTAATGATTTTTTTAATGTTTATTTTTGAGACAGAGAGAGACAGAGCATGAATGGGGGAGGGTCAGAGAGAGGGAGACACAGAATCTGAAACAGGCTCCAGGCTCTGAGCTGTCAGCACAGAGCCTGACGCAGGGCTCGAACTCACGGACCGCGAGATCATGACCTGAGCAGAAGTCGGCCACTTAACCAACTGAGCCACCCAGGTGCCCCAAAATGTATCTTAATTTAAAGTCTCCAGAGGAGAAATTTCTCTTGGATGTTTTCAGGTTCAAAGGTGTACTGGGAGGAGGGGTGCCTGGGTGACTCAGTGGGTTAAGCATCTGACTTCCACTCAGGTCATGATCTCATGGTTGAAAGTTCCAGTCCCACTTTGGGATCACACTGCTGTTAGCCCAAAGCCTGCTTCACTTTGGATCCTCTGTTCCCCTCTCTTTCTGTCCCTTCCCTGCTTGTGCAGGGGTATATTCCCTTGAATATACCATTATTCAGGGGATAATGGTATCCCCTGAATGGTATTCAGGGGATAACTTGTTTTTAATAGTAAAAGTGCTCTGGGAACTGGGAGTGACGAATTGTGTGTTCACTCCTCGTGAGCATAGGGAACCCTCATGCTTCCTCCACTTGAGCTATTGGAAGGCCCAGAAAGGACCAGCTGGCCCATGGGAGTTGGGTTAATGAGTAGTGATTTCCAGACTGAGGCAACACATCTCCCTGGGTGGTTAGGATGCTATTATTTAGCCCAACGACATAACTGAAGCAGTTGTTTTGAGACATGTCTAGACTGAACCAGGAGCATGTAAATTTAATAATAATCCCTTGCCTCTCAGACACAGGTGTGTGTGTGTATGTGTGTGTGTGTGTGTGTGCACTCACCTTTACCTATACTGGTGTACACATGTGTGCACACACATTCTCATCTGTTGCACAGAACCTGGAGACCCCCACACTATGGTTGTGCCCAGGACCTGTCCCACTTCTCTCTGTTCCTACCCCTTTGTGCTCCCTTCTGTAGTGCAGAAGCTGAAGTTTGCAAATTACATTGTCCAGATTCTCTTGTCATTTCGGGTCCTGTCAGTGTCTGCATGGCAAGTGCTGTCCTGTGATTGGAAGGAGACAAGATTTTTGTCTTGTTGCCTCTGGAAGTGGCAGTGGCAGCAAAATTGGGGCTTTTTGGTTCCTGCCCAGGCAGTGCACTTTCAACAACTGTGGCAGCCTCAGGAGGAGAGCTTGGGGTCTGAGCTCCCACTACATCAGCTGAGTGTGGGGTCCTGGCCTGCTGCAGTGGTGGGTGGTGAGAGGCAGGCACTCCAGCAGCTACTGGGGGCAGCCCTGTGGGCTCTGGTGATCCTACTTTTAATCTTTGACTTCAGCCCTAGACTTGGTAGCAGATTCCTAATGTTATTTATCTCTGGATAACTTTACCTTTTCTCCTCATTTTCTCAGCTCTTCCAATATTTTGTTGATCACTCCCTATATTAAATTCCTTCTGTTTGAAACACCTGGAGTGGTTTCTGATCCTGCAGGTTTTGAGGACTAGATGGAAAATTTTTGTCTTGACACCTTGATGATTACCAAATGGTTAGTAGCTATGGAGCAAGACAGTTTGGGTGAGGAATGTCTTGTTTTTGTGCTTATTTCTGATGCTAATAATTTAATGGGGTAGAGCAGGTCTGCTGTATTTATCTCTGATTTTTTTATTGTCCTTGTGACATTTGATGCAATTAAATACTTTTTATTTACACTGTCACCCAAGTACCTGTTTCCAGCCAGGCTCACAGCAGCGTTTCTTACCTTCCACAATGTTAACAGAACCTCCATCACACTTCAAAGCCTCCTCTTGGCTTATAATTTGGATTTCAATTCTTTATCTCTCCTTGACTTTATTCCTCCATTGATTTACTCATCCTTTTGTAATTAACTATCTCATTCAACCAACAAAAATTTCAACTCTAAATAGATGTTACTGTGAGCATCTAGTATGTATGATTCAACATAGTAGACTAGTATGAACCCCCAGTATGAATCTGGAAACACAGGGAGCTATATGAACACACTTACTGTCCTCATGAGCCTACTGGTTGGTGTAGCTGATGGGCCAGGCAATTTCTAGGTGGTGTGAGGAGGCCTTCAATATGGGGCACACTAAGCTTTCATCCACTTTTTCATTAAAAGGCATATCCTTGTTGGGGCATCTGGGTGGCTCAGCTGGTTGAGCTTCCCACTTTGGCTCAGGTCATGATCTCATAGTTCATGGGTTTCAGCCCCCTGTTGGGCTTGCTGCTGTCCGTGCAGAGCCTTCTTTGGATCCTCTGTCCCCCTCTCTCTACTCCTCCCCACTCTCACTCTCTCTGTTTCTCAAAAATAAATAAACATTTTTTAAAAAGGCATATCCCTTGTGGAGAAATGGGAACCCTCTTGCACTGTTGGTGGGAATGCAAATTGGTGCAGCCGCTCTGGAAAGCAGTGTGGAGGTTCCTCAGAAAATTAAAAATAGACCTACCCTATGACCCAGCAATAGCACTGCTAGGAATTTATCCAAGGGACACAGGAGTACTGGTGCATAGGGGCACTTGTACCCCAATGTTCATAGCAGCACTCTCAACAATAGCCAAATTATGGAAAGAGCCTAAATGTCCATCAACTGATGAATGGATAAAGAAATTGTGCTTTATATACACAATGGAATACTACGTGGCAATGAGAAAAAATGAAATATGGCCTTTTGTAGCAACGTGGATGGAACTGGAGAGTGTGATGCTAAGTGAAATAAGCCATACAGAGAAAGACAGATACCATATGGTTTCACTCTTATGTGGATCCTGAGAAACTTAATAGGAACCCATGGGGGAGGGGAAGGAAAAAAAAAAAAGAGGTTAGAGTGGGAGAGAGCCAAAGCATAAGAGACTGTTGAGAACTGAGAACAAACTAAGGGTTGATGGGGGGTGGGAGGGAGGAGAGGGTGGGTGATGGGTACTGAGGAGGACACCTTTTGGGATGAGCACTGGGTGTTGTATGGAAACCAATTTGACAATAAATTTCATATATAAATAAAAAAAAAAAGGCATATCCTTGGTATTCCCCCACGAAATGCACATGAGTCTCCATGATCCACTGTACCTCACACACAAGAAAGCACTGGTCTGGTCTGATGTAGAACATAATTCAACAAATGATTAATGTAGTTAAAATAAAAATAAATAAAATCTGGAGGCAATAGTTTTTCAAATAGGGTATGAGAGTCTGAGACTAACAGGCAACCCAAGAGTAGAAGAGTTGTCAGTGGCCTTCCAGCTGCCCTGATGGTCTGCAGACCAAGACAGTCCACCCTCCTGCCCTGAACTGAGGGGCAGGAGTTGACATGTCCCATTTTCCTCTAATGCCCAGAATTCCTGGAACTACTGAAATCATATCTATCTCTTTTTCAAACACTCTTTATGGCTCAGCCCAGTTAGATAACTCAACTGTGCATTGACGTAAGTCCACCTAATGTATTTGGTGATATTATTTTCTCTTTCTTACTGTTTCTTGTATTGTGTTTTTTTTTTTTTTTTTACCTTACTGAAAATTACCTTTACTTTTGAGCCGACTGCTCTTCTTCCCCCCCATACTCCTTTTCCCCAAAGAAGGAGACAAGAGTGAAAGTGGCACAGGAGACTGGATGTGCCCACTTGGTTGCATATGGGCTAGAGGTTGTCCCTCTACTGTGTCCAGCCCTTTGTGTAAGGAGAGCCATTGGTGAGGAAGCAGGCTTCCCTGGTCAGTGTGATAACCTGGGAGGAGGTGGGTGCTCTGAACTCTGTCTTGGAAGCTCTAGAGGCTCAAGGGAGGCAGCTGATTTCTAAATGGAGATGGAGTGTAAGAAAAGAGGGCATGCGAGTGCATTCCAGCTGAGTAAAGTGTGAAGTATAAGGACCCCAGGTCAGAGAGCCCAGGACATTTGCCAAAGTCCTATAATAAATCTTGGTCCCTGGGGAGGGGAAGGTGGGAGTTGGGGTTGGAGCAAGTGGTGAGGGTCTTATATGATATGCTAAGGAATTTGGATACCATCAACAGATTTTTCAGGAGGGGTCTTCCCCAGTGAAATTTGTATTGTAGAGCAAACACATCATACCAGCCAACTATCCCAGGTAGAAAATGGGGAGTAACCTTGTCAGGCAGGACACAAACTCAGAATCCTCCATCTGAGAGATGACAGATGACAGTGGCTCAGGACAGAGGTAGTGGAACTGTGTGTGGGCTTTTCTTTCAGAGATTTTCTGAATTTTGGTCAGTTTTGATGTTTTTAGTCTTGGAAAGATCTTTTAATTTTCCTTGGACACTCAGATAAGCTTGCAAAACACTTTCAGTGCCAAGGACTCAGAGGCATGTGGGTCATTTCATCCCCTCCCCCCCCCCCAAAGAAATAGGTTTAGAGTCTTTTGGTGAACTGGTGTTTGGCAGCAAACAATACCCAGAAAAATTATTTTGCGAAGAGTAGGTTGTTGGTGCTTTGACCCTTGACATCTATTCTAAAAAATTAAGATTAGAAAACAGCCTTGGGTTCAACCTCCACGGGAAACGAAGCAGAAAGAGTACTTGGTGAATAACTATCAGGACCCCAGCAAAATCTTTGTGAGGAGGAGAGCATGGAAATAAGAGGAAACAAGGCTTGATTCTTGTCCCATGTGATTTACCATAAGGTGGGACAATGAAACATCACACGTTATATTATGTAATTAAGTGGTAGAGATTTTGTGGCCAGGATGGAGCTAAGTGACTGGAAGCTGCTGCGTGGAGGAGGGCTTGCAGGAGCCCTCAGGGGCTGCAGAGAGAGACAGGAGAAGGTGTGCAGACAATGAGAAAGTGACGCACAGGGGCTGGGCAGGAAGACACCTGCCCCAGGGGCTCTGGGCTGGGCCAGTGTCAGCTCCAAATAGAGCTGCTGCGCACAAAGCTTTCACAAAGATCACGCGCTCAAAAGAAGCTGGCATCTTACTGTTTTGAGTGATGATTCCACGTCCTTCTCAAAGTGTTAAATAGTCCTGGGCCAAGAGTTTGGATAGGAAATGCAACCCTGATGTTGGCGTGGCTTTACAAGAAAGGGCGGGCTTGTGCTGGGGCTGCTTGGCTCCCCATGGAGGCAGATTCTCTCTTCTCATCCTCAGATACGTCCATAGTCACTGGAAAGGGAATCTGTGGACCCTTTTTCTGGGAGTTGTGCTGGTTCCAGATAGGTTGAGGGGTTTTAAGGAGGAATGGATCTAAGGGGTGCCTGGGTGGCTCAGTCGGTTAAGTGTCTGACTTCGGCTCAGGTCATGATCTAACGGTTTGTAAGTTTGAGCCCCACATCAGGCTCTGTGCTGACAGCTCAGAGCCTGGAGCCTGCTTTAGATTCTGTGTCTCCCCCTCTCTCTGTCCCTCCCCTGCTCATGTTCTATCTCTCCCTGTCTCTCAATAATAAATAAACATTAAAAAAAAATTAAGGAGGAATGGATCCATTTCTCCCTTTTCCAGCTCTCTCCACCCAGGGGGCAGAATGGCCCGGGAGCTGATGGGGTTCCGAGGGGAGGGCTTCTTCATGGAATTGGAGAACACGAGACATATTCACTGCCCTTGTTGGGCCACTTGTCTCTTCTCAAGGATAAAACTATAAATTCCTCGCAAGGTACAAAAACAGTTTTTAAAAACCCATTCTGGGCAATCAGAAGGTCTAACCCGACCATCGGTTACGGCAGGGAAGCCGTTGCATTTGACGGTAGAAACCCGGAAATGGCTCTGTGTGGTGCAGGCTTGTCAGCGCTGAGATGGAAGCACGTCCTTGGCTTTCATCTCCAGGGTTTTCCAGAACTCTCTCTGCAAATGCTTCAACTAACAGACACAACCTCCTGAGGATCTCAGAGTTGTCAGAATTTGAGAAGATCTTTGACATTTTAATAATACTGGCTTTGATTTGTCCCCTCTGAAAACAAATCCAAATGAGCCCAAATCTCTGGATGCGACCTGCCCCTTTAATGTGTGTATTAGTCAGGTTGGGCTGGGTTATGGTGCAGTGAACAAGCATCCCCCAATCTCAGTGGCTTAAAATCTGAAAGGTTTATTTCTCTTTCTCATTACATGTCCATTGTGAGCAGGCTGGGGCCCTGCTCCATACCTGGGCCTTCAGAGTAAGCACCTTCCCTGGGTCTACTGGTCCCCAGGCCAGATGTAAAAACAATGCACCTGGGTGGCTCAGTCACTTAAGAGTCAGACTTTGACTCAGGTCATGAGCAAGTGGTTTGTGAGTTCGAGCCCCGTGTCAGCCTCTGTGCTGACAGCTCAGAGCCTGGGGCCTGCTTCGGAGTCTGTGTCTCCCTGTCTCTCTGCCCCTCCCCCGCTCATGCTGTGTCTCCCTCTCTCTCAAAAATAAATAAACATTAAAAAAAAAAAAATGCCTGGTGAATCATCGCTGCTTTCTAGAGCTTCTTTCTGCATACAGACCACCTCTGCAGGCATTGCTTTGGCCTCAGTCAGACACGAGGCCACTTCTAACTTCAAGAGGGAAGGAAAAGCAATCCATGGTGTGCCTGGAAGGAGAACAGGAGATTTGCCGACTCCCCGGCTGTGTGACCTCTGAAGGGTAGGGATGAAATGGTGGTGCAGTCTGGTTTAATGGCCTGCAAGCCAGATTTTCTCTTACTAGTTCTCACCATTAGGCAAATCATATACTTCTAAGAGGTACCATTTCCTTATTTCCTTATCCTTTTAAGAGGGAGTTGGGTGGGAAAGGTGGCGAATGGAAAGGAATAATTATACCTGTTCCATTTGCCTCATAGGAGTGCTGTGTGGATCAAAATAAGTCAACGCCAGTGATAGTGAAATATGAAGAGAGAAGGACACAAATATTTTAATGATGGGCTATGCACCACTCCAGGGAATTGGAACTCAGAAGTGGTTGTCGCGAGCAGCTGCATTTATTAGGGGAAGGTCGCAAGTGACCAAAAAAAAAAAAAAAAAAAAAAACACAAAAAAAACACAAAAAAACACCAAAATAGTTGTAGCTTAAATACGGTAGATCTTTGTTTGTCAGATAAAAACTGAGAGTGTGCAGCCAGGATGGGGATGACGGTCTCACAATCCTCAGGGCTTTGGATCCCTCCACGTTGCTTCTTTACCATCCCCCATGTGTCTCCCTAGTTTAGCCCAGGTTCCCCAGAAACCAGAGCTTGAGGCAAAAGCAAAGGCACTCACACTTTATTGGAGAGTACAGCCCCAGGAAGCAAGATGGAGGGGGAAGGAGAGTGAGGCAGAGGTGGACAGGGTGAACTACAAAGGACTGCATCACTAAGTTCATCACAGCTTTTGGCAAATGCAGCCAACTGTTGGGTCTTGTGGGATGTTTCCAGAAAGGTCGATCGGGGCTTGGATCAGGAAATGTGGGAGGAGGAAGGGAGAAGAATTTGTCTGACTGGTCCTCTCTCCCTTTGGTCAAAGTTGACTTTCGCAGGGTCCCTGGACTTCGAGGTGCTACTGTCTGGCATCTCCTTCAAGGGAAAGCCAGATCTCCAAACAGCGGCAGAACCAGGCATGTAGAGCCCAGTGAGTGACTAGGAGTCAGTGGGGCTCTCTACCTGCCCATCTCATCCAGGGCACAATAGGGCCTGGCCTGGAGGACAGTGTCCCTGCTCAGGTAAGCAGGTCCTCTGGTGTCTTGCTCCTCAGCAGCAACAGGGAAGCCTTGGGGCAGGAGGTGAAAGGGATGTGACGGGAGGCATGAAGTAATGTGCTGCTGGGCTATACCTGCAGGCAACATGAGGAATCGGGAACATCCACAACAATGGGCCCCGCCCCGCCAAGCAGGTGAAATGTCACGGCACCCTCACCTCTGCCACAAGATGGCATGGAATTCAACTGGCCTCCCTTTAGAAAATCCAAACCTTCTCCGACTTACAAGAATGTGGTTGAGGTCAGGTGATCCTCTCAGAGGATTATTAGTGGTGTCCAGCAGAGAAAGTTTGTTTGAGCAGATCCGGAAGATACATAAACTGGCTGTGATGTATTCCACAGGCCCAAATGTCTGCATGAGTTCCAGCCATCGTGTCCCTATACCTAACAAGGAAGATGAAAGGAAACTTCGCACATGACACCCTTGCTGACCTCCCTTCAGCCAGAACTCAGTGCTAGCAGCACACATAGATACAAAGTGTCATCTTTATTCTTGGTGGTCTTATGACCATTTAAAAACTGGCTAAAAGAGGGGCCCCCTGGGTGGCTCAGTCGGTTATGAGTCCGACTTTGGCTTAGGTCATGACCTCATGGTTCATGGGTTTGAGCCCTGTGTTGGGCTCTGTGCTGACAGCTCAGAGCCTGGAGCCTGCTTCTGATTCTGTGTCTCCCTCTCTCTCTCTGCCCCTCCCCCACTCGCATTCAGTCTCTCTCTGTCTCTGGAAAATAAATATACGTGAAAAAGTTTTTTAAAAATTAGCTAAAAGAACAGACTACTAGGGCCAATTGGCAGTTTGTGCCACAGCGGCCAAGGTTGAGAGGCCCTGAGTTAGCACAGCAGAGTGTCCCCGAAGTGGGTCCTCATTTTAAACAGACATGAGCTGGGATGTGAGAGAGGTAGGGATAGGTGAATGCAGGTGGGGAGCATTCCAGGGGAACACAGAGATGTGGAGGAAGGAAAAAGGGGGGAGCAGGGCAATGGGAGAGATGAGAGGGTGAACAGAGAAAGAGAAAGAGGGGCAGGAGGATCCCCACCCCTCAGACTGGGCTCTTTTAGTTTCTATGGATACCACAGGCTCTTTAATAGCAGCAGACGAAGATGAGCAAGAAGGTGGGTTCCTGTTGACAGCAGGACGTCCATCCAGCCAGGGCTGCACACACCTCATGCTGACCTTGGCCTGCACCTCATCATCCCCTGCCCCTTGTCCTAGAAACCTGGCCAGCTAGCCTGCTTCGGATTCTGTGTCTCATTCTCTTTCTGTCCTTCCCCGACTTACACTCTGTCTCTCTCTGTCTCTCAAAAATAAATAAATGTCAAAAAAAAAAATTAAAACAAAAACCTGGCCAGCTAGATACTCCATGCTTAGTCTGCCTCCTTCTCCTCCCACATTCTTAGATAGGAAATCAGATGAGTTCCTTCTAGGTTCGCGTGCTCCAGATTTACTCCGTCAGTCTGGCATCAACCTCGGGACCTTCTGTGGCTCCCCTGCACTCTGAAATGGCCCTTCTTTTGTCTGAGAGGCTTCCAGGGAGACACAAAAGGATCCAGTTTGCAGGACATTAAAGGTCAAACCAAGAGCCTCCCCTCCCCCTCTGCCAGGGGGCACTTGGTCTCCTAGGAGAACAGACCCTTCAGAGACATTTGATCAGGATGGGCTGGTTTGGCCTCTCCTACGCGCATTCGCATTGTGCATCGTGCATCGGGACTGAGCCAGACTATGGAGGGAGGCTCCCTCCCCACCTGGCTGGTCCTGAACTGAAACTAGTTGGTGCCTCCCCAAACCTGTGTGAACTGAAACCACCCAGTTTCCTCAGACAGCCCAGCCTTGTGCGTCATCTTGCTGCATTTTCTCCTGCCCTGAAGGAGGAGCCTGGCTCCACTGTGTGTCTCAGCACTGTGAGACACTTGGTTCTGGCCTTGGCCTCGATGCTGTCACCAGAGAAGCCTCCACGCAACCTTGGGACATGTCCTGGGCGTGTCCTGGGTGTGTTGGGCACCAGGAAAAGATTCTGCACTCTCTTCGTTTCCCTTGCCCGAGTCCGGGTGGGAATAGTGAAGGAGCTGTGAACCAGAGGTGGCTCTGGCCTTCCTTCCCACCTTCTTCCCACACAGTTCTAGAAGCTGCCTGCTGAGCCCTCTGGAGGGCAGCACGGGTGATGCAAAGAGAAGGGGTTCAAATCTCAGCTGCCCCAGGTACTGTGCAAGGTTGGCATGAGGCTCTCAGAGCCTCAGTTTCCCTGTCTGTAAAATGAGGGTATTACTTAGACCTGATCAGGTTGTAGTGAAAGGCCCTGGCATATCCTGAGTCACTGTTCTTCCCAGCCCCCTCTGCCCCAGTTCCTGGGACCAGAGCAGCTCGCTTTGCCTCCTGTATGAGGACCAGCACTTGCGTGCTAATTTAACACCAGCAATGCCCAGTACGTGCTTCCTCTGAGCTACATTCCAATGAAGGATGTTTGTGCATCCTGGCCGGACCATGGGGCATCTGCAGTCTCAGTGGAGAGACCATGGGGGTTTGCGGTTTCTTTTTTGTGTATCGATGTTTGCCACAGTCCCAGGAGCCAGGTGGGTGGGTGCTGTGCTGGACATGAGAAAGTGTGAAAGCATCAGGCCTGGTGCACAATGGTCTCCATTGTCAGCCACCACACTCACCTTCAGGGCAAGCCTCGCCTCGCCCTTCAGTTCCCAAGGGGATCCCTGCACTGATGCTGTGGGAGGCAGCCCCCCATCCCCAGGGCTGGCCTGGTTTTCCAGGTGCCACTCTATAGCCTCAGAACGGCTGTCTCCAAGCAGGCCCTTCTCCACTTCCCTCTCTGAATAGCACCTTGGCTAAAACTTCCCCCATAACCTCATTTCCACCTCCTTCCCCTCCCACCCCATCACCGTCCCTTGGTATTCCCTCAAATCTTTTCCCTTTAAATTTTATATTGAAGAAGGGCACCTGGGTGGCACAGTCGGTTAATTGTCTGACTCTTGATCTCAGTTCAGGTCATGATCTCATGGTTGGTGAGTTTGAGCCCTGCATTGGGCTCTGCGCTGATGGTGCGGAGCCTGCTTGGGATTCCGTCTCTCCCTCTCTATGCCCCTCCCCTGCTTGTGTTCTGTCTCTCAAAACAAAACAATAAACTTAAAAATAAATTAAAGAAAAAAAGTTTATATTGAAGAATAATATCTTTTGACTTTTTTTCCCCCCAACAAAGAACACGGTCATAGCTAAGGATTAAGAGGACATCTTGAGCATGCAGGCGGTGATGACCACTCTGTCACAAGCTTCTGGTAACCCTGAGGAACCCCAGCAGCCTCTTGGTGTGGGTGCTGTATTGATTCCAGGAGCTGTCAGGGTGACATGCTCTCGGGGAGAGGTGGCAGTGAAGGGGCCCAGCATCCATGTGGATTAAACAGTGACTCCGGGTGGGAAAGGTTGGAGGTGGTGAGTTTCTGCAATTCCCCCTGCAGGCATAGGCGGAACTGAGCCACGAGTCTACAGGGGCTGGTCTGAGCACAGACGCAGACGTGGTTACAGACGTGGTTACAGAAGGGAGGGATTTCGGTGAAAAGAGGTAGTGAGGTCATCGCTCTCCCAGGTGTGTTTTGGGAGAAGCATGTCAGGTGGGAGTTGGAGGATTAGGCTGCACTGAGTCAGTCTGCTTCGGAGAAGAGGTGGCCAGCCGGGAGTAAGGGGGTGATGAGAAGTGAGGTGGCCAGAAGGGCTCTGAGACGTTGGCACTGGCTTTGCGCCGGCAGCTCTGTCTGCGCATGCGCAGCTGCCCACCTGAGCCCGTCCCCTCCCTCCACTCGCTCCGCCTTCCCACCCCCAGGCTGCGGAGTTTTCGGCTGGATGAAGTGAAGCAGGCGTCGCTCCAGACTGAAGGGAGGGGAAGGCAGCCGGGGCCTTGTCACTACTTGGTTAGTCCTTCATTCATGCCCAGATTCAGCTCTCCTCAGCCCCCGTGGTTCCCTGATCCGTGGTGGCGCTTCTTTCTAGGTCCTTCCCTAACCTTTTCCCCTTTCCTCCCTGGAGCCTGGGCTCTTGGCGCCCCCTCTCCCCAGCCCCAAACTTCAACCACACACTAACGCCTTTTGTCCAGTTTATATTCTTCTTTTTCTTTTTTTTTTCTTCGCTACCCCTCGGCAGGTCCTGGGTCGGGAGGAGCAGGGCTGTTCTGCAGAGCGAGGAGAGGGGCATCCAATCCCCCCTTTCCCTTTTGTCGTCCCGGAGATCAGGGAATTCCCACATGTAACTGAGCGCAGCCCAGCTGTCCAAACTGCAGGACGGGGCTGCTGGCAGCAGGGCGCTGCGGGATCAGGGTGGGGGACAGGCAGCCCGGAGCATGCTGTGGCAGGCCCCAGCTTCTAGCCAAGCCCCAGGGCCCGCGCTCTGCCGCTTAGGCAGGGAAGTGGTGCCTCCCTTCCAGTCTCTTGTCTCTATTCCAGTAGTTGAATCTTGAGGCCTGAGAGTGCTGTAAAATTTGACATGGTCAATTCTGCTTTTAAAATGGAAACCCAGGCTCAGTTGGTTAATCATCCCACTTCGGCTTAGGTCATGATCCCCTGGTTCTTGAGTTCCAACGGGTGTTGGACTCTGTGCTGACAGCTTCAGAGCCTGGAGCCTGCTTCAGATTCTGTGTCTCCCCTCTCTCTGCCCTCCCCCCCCTTCAAAAATAAATAAAGATATTTAAAAAATTAAAAAAAAAATAGAACCCCAAACAAAACCCACTGTCCATTGAACTCCCAATCAGAGAGCAGAGCACTCTGTGGGGTCAGGGGCCTGGCCCAAGTCCTGGCCCTGCCACCAGCTGGCTGAGTGACCATGGGCAGGTCACCTTATCTCTCATGGCCTCGATTTCCACAGTTGTAAATTGGCAGGGGTGGATAATATTTCTCTAAGGCTTTTCTGGTTTTCACTATTACGGCGCTGAGTCCCATTATTGTGAGCAAATAATATGGTCATAAAGTGAGTTACAAAAATAAACATAAAAATAAAAAGTGCTACTCTAATTTTTTAGAATGTGAGTGTTATTTTCAAAGGTGACTTGGAAAATGCAGCTGTCCCAGAGAGGAGGAATATTTTCCTGTGCCATAAAAGGGGTCAGAACTGGTGTGGCTTAAGCTCAGTATTTATGTTTCAGATAGAATTGGAAACTCGCTTCTCCCCTTTAAGCACTGGAGGGAATTAGTCACACCTCCCTGTGGAAGTGGAGAAGAGATTCTCTGGGCTGCTCAAAAGGCTCTTTCAAAAAGTTCTGGGGACAAGCAATGCTCTGTGTGTGTGTGTGTGTGAGAGAGAGAGAGAGACAGAGACAGAGAGAGAGAGGGAGAGACAGAGACAGGGAGACAGAGACAGACAGATGGAGAGGCAGAGAAAGGCAGAGAGAAAGATTGGAGAGGAAAAAGGTACACAGAGGGAAGGAAATGATTAAGATAACAATCAATGACCCGAAAGGTTTGCTGTCCAACAGAAAAACCTAAAATGATAACAAATAGAACAAAATACAGAGTATAATACGGCTATAAACAAAGGCTTCTGGGGAAAGTGATGGAAAGGGTGGTTGATTCAGGCTGGAAGGATGCCTGGAAGACTTTCTGGAGGAGGTGACATTTGGCACAGAGTTTTCCCTTAGGGAGTGAACTGAATGTATGGGGGGTGAAGAAACTGGGGAGGGCATCTAAGCAGGGGAAACAGCAACTGTGAAGGTAGGCCCTCTGGCAGCTCTCTCTCTCTCTAAGCCTTGGGGCTCTTGGCCCAGACCTTCTTCTTACACATTTCTCCCCTGGGTGGGGCAAGATGCATAGCAGGTCAGCGTCCTGGTGCTCAGCTAGGGTTCCTCCTCTTCTCCTGAGGTGCCATAGGGGAAGTTGCTGGCAGTCTGCAGGCAGCCATGGGAGGACTTCCACTTTGCTTAGTGAAATCTTTCCTTAGAACCACAGTTGGTTCTTGCAAAATTTTCCGGTCACATAAAAGCCAAGAAGTCAGTTTTTGAAATGCTTTACCCAGCAGGAAAGGAATACCCAAGGAAGAATGTTGTATCATTGATGAGACTTGTTCCATCTCTATGTTCCTTTACAGTCAAATGGGGAGGGAGAGGTGAGGATGAGAACACAGACCATCTGTGAGCAAAGTCCTTGAGTGGACAAAAAGTTCTCACCAGTGCGGAACACTCTACCATCCCTCCATGCCTCATTAGTTCATCGGACTTCCAGTAGCTTCTTTGGCCAGCTGCAATGTTGAGTTTTGAAGGAGAGGGTGAGGATCCCAAGGATGAATAAAGCGAATGGTCTTCCTTGTGAAGTTGAGAATGAAGGATCACACAGTGAGCCAGGTGGCTACAAGATACAGTGAGGAGTGGCTGTGTCCTGGGGGCTCAAGGAGGCATTCTTTGTGCGTAGTGTGGAGGGAGAGTGGTTTACCCACAGAGACAGACAAGAAGGATGTCCGAGAAACAGCTGAGTAGCAGAAGCTCCGAGTCCAGTGGGTTGCTGCCACTAAGTGTCAACCCACTTCCCAGTGCCTCCACTCAGTGGTAATAATTGTTTACGAAGTGCTGTGTCACCTTTTGGGGAGAGGGGGAACTCTGCAAGAGAAATCTCTCATCATCTTACCAAGCACCACGTCAGCTGGTTTCCCTGGGGCCTCAGCACACACCAGAAACCTAATCAGTGCTTATTGTCATGGAAGCAAAGAGACGTCATCCTGTGACCCATGTCCCGGAGATGTGCTTTGTCAAGTAGGAAAGTGCACCTTCTGTTACCTTGACCATATTCAGAATGGAATCCTCTAAATCTATTGCTACTGTGTTTGTGAGGTTTTAGTTTTCTAATTAAAGACAGTGTGTTAAATACATCTTAGCGATAATGTATGTGAACTTTAAATGTATGGAATTGAACACACCTTTTATTTTATTATTACTATTTTTTATTTTTTTTTTCAACGTTTATTTATTTTTGGGACAGAGAGAGACAGAGCATGAACGGGGGAGGGGCAGAGAGAGAGGGAGACACAGAATCGGAAACAGGCTCCAGGCTCTGAGCCATCAGCCCAGAGCCCGACGTGGGGCTCGAACTCAAGGACCGCGAGATCGTGACCTGGCTGAAGTCGGACGCTTAACCGACAGCCACTCAGGCGCCCCCTGAACACATCTTTTAAAATCAGGCAGTTACCATGATTTTAGTGGCTGTTTATTGAGTAGGGATATGGGGTTTTGCACTTTTTTTTCTAACTGTTGTCAGTTATTTTGATTTTTCTTCTCAACCTCCCTGTGTCACCTTTAGAGCATGTCCATGGGGCAACACATGGACTTGATACAAGCATCTACAAGAGCAGGCTTGAGGGAGGAGGAGGAGGAGGCTGTAGGACTGTGTACAGCAGTGAGAAAGAAAGTAGGGAGCCCAGGGTCCCAAAGGAGAAGAGGTGGGAGGCGACGAACTTGGCGGGGCTGGGGGCTGAGCAGGGAGGAAGCCAGGGTTCACAGAGGGGTGCAGCACGGACGCCGTGAGGAGGGTTTGAGGTGTGGACGAGGTGCCTGTGGCGTTTCAGGCTAGTTCACCATCTCCCCTGGAGTGAGCCCCAAAGTGAAGACTGTGGGCCCTTTCAGACCCGATTGTCCCCAAGTGATGGCATCTGGAGGGACCTTTTGTTACTAGTGATAAACCAGGTGGACCCTAGAGCCTACCTGCTTGGGAGAAAATCCCACCGTTCCACTTGATGACCGTGTAACATGGGCAATTGACTTAACTTCTCAGCACTTTCGTTTTCTTGCTTGTAAACGGCTCAGAAAGACCACCTGTCTCCCAGGGATGCTGTGAGGTCCACGGGAGATTAGGCCTGTATGAAGTTTAGAGTAGTGGCTGATGCAGAGCTACAGGGCTCAAAGGACTACCGATGTTCTTCTTCTCCCTCATCTTTCTCCCTGTGGACATCCTGAAACACCTTCTGTGCCCTCAGCCTGATTTCTGGGTATGAAAGACCTGGGTAAGATCACTTCTTGTGTTTGTGTTAGCTAGGATGTCTTTAGCAGCAAAGTAATAAAAAGTGACTTCTTTCATGAAGATGTTTATTTTTATGTAACAGGAAGTTCAGCAGTAGATGGTTCATCCAGATATTTCCACATCTCCCAATCTTTTGCCTGATTTTGAGCAACTTAGGTGGTCATTAGCCAGTCCATCAAGGTTGAGCAAAGGACAGAGAGATGGTCAAAACCAAACAGGTCCATTTATGAGGTGTGGCCTCAAAGGAGAGGAGCTGTATTTAAAAACAAAAACAAAAACAAAAAATAAAAACAAAAACAAAAACATGCCAAGATGTATGTTTCCACCTCAGCATTGTCCTTTGAGGTGGTCACTTTGGAAAGCATGGCACTTCTTCCCATGTGCTGTGCTGCTCAAATGTTTTTAACTCTTTTACTGGAACCTTCCCCAGAGGCAAATTATGAATCACATAGAAAGGTTAATATTAATTTTATAGTGAGATCCCTTGTTGGACCCTAAATAGGCCTCCTTTTTGATGTATTCATTCATGAGGTTCTCAGTTGGACAAATCTTTTATGACTGTCCACTGTATTCAAGCAAGAAAAAAATCACCATTTTTATTAATCAATGATTACAGCCTGGGGACTTTAATGGGTTATCTCACTTACCACACAATGACTCTGAGCAGTTGGCAGTATCCTCTCCAGTTTAAAGATGAGTGAATGGAGGTTCATACTAGTCAAGTGGCATTTTTAAAATCACACAGAACAGAGCCACACTTTGAATCCTGTGTGCTGTGACTCCACCTTCCCCACACTTGCTCCATAGGCTTGGTAGTTGTTCTCAAGGGTTTACAATTAGTAGGGTATATAGGAAATGCACAAATATCACATGGTGGCACAGATTGTAACAAGTGTCCTAAGAATGTATAAATATTTTAATAAAGGGATGCAGAGTCAGGAAAGATTCAGTTTAGCCCAGAGTATCAGAGGACTTCATGGAGGTAGGCTGGAAAGTAGGGTGGGACAGTGGGAAGGGGAGGGGTAGGAAAGATAAGAAGGAGCCTTGTCTGGAACACATGACAGGTGTGGATGAGGGCATCGGGAAAGGGCTGGGAACTCAGGTTGGAACTAGTTTCTAGAGGTCAAGGACTTTCTATTTTATTTCATAATCCTTGAAAAGCCCTTGAAGACTTCAGCAAGGAAACATATTCAAAAACATTTTAGGGAGATTAACTTGACGGTGATGGCCAAGGTAGGCGGGAAAGAGATCTTGAAAGCAGAGACACCATGTAGGAAGCTATTCAAATAGTCAAGACACAGTATAATGTTTCTTTTTTTTTTTTTTTTTTTTAAATTTTTTTTTTTTTTTCAACGTTTATTTATTTTTGGGACAGAGAGAGACAGAGCATGAACGGGGGAGGGGCAGAGAGAGAGGGAGACACAGAATCGGAAACAGGCTCCAGGCTCTGAGCCATCAGCCCAGAGCCCGACGCGGGGCTCGAACCCACGGACCGCGAGATCGTGACCTGGCTGAAGTCGGACGCTCAACCGACTGCGCCACCCAGGCGCCCCTAATGTTTCTAAGACATTCAGATTTCATGAGCCAGCCATGTTTACCCCCAAATTTAAGGGACTGAGATAGGCATCCCAACATTTTATTTTTCTAAATAACGGCACAAACAGCCACAACAACCGTCTAAGCCACTACCGTTTCATAAGTGCAAAGACATGTCAACCTCTATAAGCAGAAAGGACATTATCTCTGTGTAAAGGACCGTGTTTTCCAAAAAGGACATCTGAAACCTTATATAATATATGATCCCTCTTCCCAACATGTGCTCACGTGCATGCACACACACACACACACACACACACACACACACGTTACTTTTCTCATTTCATAACAGACCAGTAAAAAATTGGTTCTGGATATGCCACTAGTTTGTAACCCACACACAATTGTTACTTTTAGCATTTCATAATTTCATAACAGACAGGTAAAAACTTGGTTGGGACATGCCACTAGTTTGTAACCCAGCTTCCGGGAACCACTGTGGTAGAATTTTGTGGGGTACATTTCAAACAACCCCTTTGTCTGGGAATGGTCCTCATCAATAGACACTGCTGAAGGAGCACACCTAGAGACTTGTGTTAACACCCATAATTCTACCTGGACTAATTCAGATGCTGTAATCAAAGCTGGATTTGTGGCAAGTCTAGAGGTTAAATCTCCTGGCTGGCTGGTTTAGTGGTCCATCAAACCTCTCTTTAGAGTTTGAACCAAATGACAGAGCCTGAATTTAGTCTCCAGAGTACATGAGGGGTTGGGACAATCATTTGGGGACATAAACAATCTAGGTAAAGACAAGCTGGACAATGGCACAAGTCTACAGAAAGGAATCCACAGAAGCACCAAATGGCCCGAGAGGGAAAAAGGAGCTGGAAGCAGCAACAACCTTATCCCCGAAGCCTTCCAAGTCTAACTCCGTGTCCAGCTGCACTTCCATTTTTGTGTCTGTGAGATCCTCTTGTGCCTTTTAATAATCCCCTCGGGTTGACTGGTCATATCTTTCTGGCAACCAAAGAATCTTGGCTAGGATTGAAGTCAAGACAAAAAACAAAGCTCATGATGTAAAAGAAAGGGACACACAGAGAGAAACAGGAAAGGAGAAGTGAGTAAAAATCGGTAAAGGATGGAATGTGGGGCCAAGAGGGAATGTCAAAGATCACTCCAAGTTCTTGAACCAGGGAAACCAGGGGTGTCAGAAACACAGGTGAGGAGTGCATTGAGTTTTGGCATGTTGGGTTGGAGGTGCTGGTGTGGGGTGGTTGGTTGGTGTAGAGGTCTTGGACCAGGAGAGAGACTTAGGAGTCAGCCACAGCAAGGAGACATTTGGAACTTTGCAATCAGATTGGCCACAGAGGAAAGCATGTAGATGAGAAGGGAGGGGGAGTGAAGAAAAATGAGGGTGGGGCTTGGGTCTGGGTTGGATAACTCAAGAGGAGCATAAGGGATTGTGGGATTCTCCCGAGGACAGTCATGAAATGGTGAAGGTAAATGGAGGCAAGAGAAGCAGAAGAGGGTCTTGGAGAACAGAAAGGATTGAGACACCACTGGTTTCCTTGCCCCTGGAAATGAGACACCACTGGTTTCCTTGCCCCTGGAAAATGCTCTGTAGATGTATGTGAGCTTACCTGAGGAAGAGTGTGTGTGCTTCATAGAGACTTCTGAAAGCATACATTCTGGTGTGCTAAAATAACTCTCAGAGTTCTCACTACATCTTAGTAATTCTGGTTTAGGATTTGGAGATGGAAGAGGTGCATGGGTATGAGGGAAGGCAGGGATGAAGGAGAGAGTTGATAGACGAAATTAGAACACGAAGGAAGGAGAAAGGGGATGAGTTAAGATCATTGCCAAAAATGGAAGTTTTTGGATAATCTGTGGGTTTCAGTGATTTGTAACTCTTTTTCAAAGGGTCTGATGACCTTCTACTGAATGCCATGTGGGTTTATTTCGAAAGGAGATTCTTGGGCCCAGGCCCAGACTTCCTGAATCAAAGCTCTAGAGTGGAGGCCCAGAATCAGCATTTCATTTACTTTTTATTATTTTACTTTATTTTATTTTATGCCTTTTACCTTGTTTTTTATTAAGTTTCTAATTTTAATTCCAAATAGTTAACATACAGTGTTATATTAGTTTCAGGTGTACAATATAGCGATTCAATGATTCTATACGTTACTCAGTGCTCATCATGACAAATGTACTCCTTAATCCCCTTCACCTATTTTATCTATCCCCCACCCACCCACCTTCTGATAACCATCAGTTTGTTCTCTGTCATTAAAAGTCTGTTTCTTGGTTTGCCTCTCTCTCTCTCATATGAAATCATATGATAGTTGTCTTTCTCTGACTGACTTATTTCATTTAGCATTATAGTCTCTAGTTCCAACCATGTCATTGCAAATGGCAAGATTTTGTTCATTGTGGCTGAATAATATTCCACTGTATATACATACACCTCTTCTTTATGCATTCATCTGTTGATGAACACTTAGGCTGCTTCCATATCTTGGCTATTGTGAATAATGCTGCTATTAACAGAGGTGTGCTTGTATCCCTTTGAATAAGTGTTCTTGTATTGTTTGGGTAAAAATGCAGTAGTGCGACTGGATCATAGGGTAGTTCTATTTTTAACTTTTTGAGGAACCTCCATACTGTCTTCCACAGTGGCTGCACAAGTTTGTATTCCTACCAACAGTGGTTCTTTTTTTTTTTTTTTTCACATCCTCACCAACACTTGTTTCTTGTGTTGTTGATTTTAACCATCCTGACAGGTGTGAGGTGATATCTCATTGTGGTTTTTGATTTGCATTTCCCTGATGAAGAGTGATGTTGAGCATCTTTTCATGGGTCTGTTGGCCATCTGCATGTCGTTTTTGGAGAAATGTCTGTTCATGTCTTCTGCCCATTTTTAAATTGGATTATTTTTTTTTTGCGTGTCAATTTGTAGAAGTTCTTTATATGTTTTGGATATTAACCCTTCATTGGATACATCATTTGCTAATATCTTTTCCCATTCAGTGGTTGT
The DNA here is from genome assembly GCF_028749965.1 of Puma concolor. Taxonomy (NCBI): domain Eukaryota; kingdom Metazoa; phylum Chordata; class Mammalia; order Carnivora; family Felidae; genus Puma; species Puma concolor. The sequence goes on from NC_141671.1 coordinate 22,112,488, forward strand.
CTTTTGGTTTTGTTGATTGTTTCCTGTGCTGTGCAGAAGATTTTTATTTTTACATGGTCCCAACAGTTTGTTTTTGCTTTTGTTTCCCTTTCTTCAGGAGACATATCCAGAAAGATGTTGCTTTGGCTGATGTCCAAGAAATTACTGCCTATGCTCTTTCCTAGGATTTTTATGTTTTAATGTCTCAAATTTAGGTCTTGATTTCAAACTTATTTTGATGGGGCAATGAACAAATAAATGGTGGTGATTCATGCTGTGAAATATTATACAGCTGTTAAAAGGGGTGAATTAATGCTATACTAATTGACGTGAAGTGTTAAATAAGCAGGAAGAAGAGATGTGTGTATATAACATGGTCACATATTTATATAAAAATAATGACAAAAATAATCCTGTCTTTGTTCCAGTGTTTTTATGTGTAGTTCCATCAACAAGTGGAAAGTCTGGAAGGACACATACCAGAATGTTAACACTGATTTTCTGGGGAAGGAAAGGCAAAATAAATAAATAAGAATTTTTTTTTTATAAAAAAAAGGGCATCTAGGATAATAACCATTTTTGCTGACTTTTTGTAAATTAATGCTTGTGGGTGCATATAAATGCTCAGAAAGGCAAACAGAGGGACAGACACCAACATTATCATGGTGAATTTTCTCAGAGTAGGGGGATTTCTGGTGATTTTAATTGTCTTTCTTTTTGCTTTTCAGCATGCTTAAATTTTTGCAGTGATCAACGTTATTTTCTTCACTGTGGGGGAGAAAAGTTGTGTGTGGGGGTCAGAAGTGGCATTTTAAACACACTTTCTATGTCACTCTTGTGCCCACTGACATTTGAGAACTTGTCTCCATTATTCTTAGAGGGTTGGCTGTGTTGTTTCACGTTAACTCCTCCTCTGAAAGACATAGGTGCCTTCTATTATCCACCTATTATGAAGGAAATCGACAATTCCAAAGCCTGCTGCAAAATTCTAGAGCCTTCTATGGTACTACTTATTCTATCTTATAAAGATGGAATGCAGGCAACATCTCTCTATAAACACAGGCCAAGATGTCACCTGGCAGAGTTTCTGGCTCTCCTCAAAAGAGACCCACCAGTGAGTCCCACCTCTGTAGTGTCTGTTGTCATTGTGGCAGGTAGGAGATATGTTCCTCTTTTTCCACATAGCCTGGAACGCCTCTCTAGAAGATATCTCCCAGCGTCATAGGAGCCATGTAACTCATAATTGTAGAATGTAGTGTAGCATCAGGTCTGTTGGCCTTAGGAAGAAGGCAAGTGACATTGACCCTGTGGTCTATCAAAATGTGCAGTATCTGGGCTGTGAATGTGAGGCATGATTATGTCAGTTCTTTTGATGGTACAAGTTTTTTGATTCCACTCACAGACCTAATAGTTGTCATTGCAAGAATGCCCCCAAGTACCAATGTAGAGTTGAGTTTTGAACAAAAAGACACCCACACTCACTCAGACAGTATGAAACAGACAAAACTTACTCTCTTATCTCTATTAATGGCATACACATTGCATCATTTAGGATTGTTTTGGCTGCAAGTGACAGAAAATCCAATAATAGCTTAGACCATTAGAAGGGGCCCAGGGACAGTTTTGTGACTCACTGATCTCATTGAGGGTCTGGCTTTTTCTGTCTTGCTCCTTTCCCATCTTCAGTGTGTCAGCAACATCCCACCTTCCAATCAGAGATGGCTGCCTCAGCTGGAGGTTGTATTGCCTCACACACCTGGGAATCCTGGGCAGGAAGCAAGGAGGGCCTTAGCAAAAGGCCTCCTCTTCCTGCAGCTCTCTCATCAGGGAGAGAGATCTTTCCTGGAGGTAGACTCTGGACACATGTATATTCCTGGACCAATGATGGCAAAGAGGAGGCAGCCATTGACAAGGAGGAGTCACTACCATATTAAGGGCTCTGTTAGCAATGAAGAAGGACTGCTCACTGAAAGGCCATCAAAAAACGTGTCCCGCGTTGGTGAATACATATTAACAAATACCAGTTTCAAAGGATTTTGTTTTCTCCAACCAGACCATTGTGTCTCGTGTGGGCAGCCAGAGAGCAGCAAGAAGGTGACATCAGAACCCTTCCTTGGAGCATTTCTCCAAGTGTGAGTAGGTGAAGGCAGGACTGACTGACCCTGTGACATAACTACAAGAGCCTCTTCTCCATACCAACCGTGGTGCTTCAATCCTACCATCTTCATGTTATCTGTGGTATGTCAATCCTGCCATCACTGTGTTAGAAAAGCACCGCTGGGCCTCAGTTTCCTGCTGTGAAGCCATTGGTGGAACATCAGCAGCAGAACTGTTCTAATGGACCTTCCCCACTAAAGGGTTAGCCCCACTTGCTCCACAACCTCACAGAAGAGACTCCAAAGTGCAGAGGGCAGACAACTTGATATTTAGGCTGGGGGAGAAGCTTTAGGGATGGAGGACGAGTCTGAGAAGCTCCACATACAAAAAGGATTAACATGGCATAGGAGGCTGCCTGCAAGGGTAGGCAGGGGCTGCAGGGAGGTAGACTGAAGGCTGTAGGAGGTAGGCTGGGGGCCCGCAGGGAGGTAGGTGGGGGCTGCAGGGAAGGTAAGCTGGAAAAATCAGGGGATTGAGACTGACTGCAAGGTCAAGGTCAAGGTGAAACCTTGAGAACCAGATCAAAAGGCCCTTGGATTTGTCCTATTACATCACATCAAGGAGAGAGGCAGAAAGTAACACTAGCAGTGTTGTGATAGAACACTTCCACAGATTTTTACCCAGCACTTGACATTAGCCAGACTCTGTTAGATGCTGACGTTTCAAGAGAAGCTGTATAAGAACTCAATCAAGTATAAAGATACTGTCTTTTAGCGACTTTAACATTCTTGCTCCCTCTCTTTATGCCTCTGGGTATCCCCCCTTCTCATTAGCTAAGGACTCATCCTGTGTCACATGTTTTATACACATCGTGTCATTCAAATATCTCCACCACTCTCTGAGATAGGGACTCTTTTTGCTTTTCAGATGAGAGAATTGAGGCCCAGTGACAAGATTACCTAGGTTCCCACAGGCAGATTAAAAAATCAAAGCTGGTACATTTTTCTTCTCCTTTATGCCTACTTTCTTTTCTTTTCTCTCTCTCTCTTTTTTTATTGGTCTTTTTTAACATTTCGCAATATTTTATTATTTTTTATTTCTAATCAAGTAATAGAAACAAATATTTAAAAACTCTAATCATTCTAAGCTTGATCATGAAAAACAGTGTTTTCTTGTACACCTTCTCTCAATCGCTTTCCTGCTTTCCAGAGGCAACCCAGAGGCAACCACTTTCAAAATGTTGGCTAGTTCAATTCTAAATAGCAGGCTAATGGTACCATTTTTTGATGTGTTAATTTTAGACATTATTGTTTTCTAGTCATTAAGTTTTACCTCTCTGCTGAACACTGTCTACCTCTTCTAGATGTACCTCTTTTTACCCAGTCGGTTCCCAGGGAGGCTGACCTTTGTGGATGAAGTGCACAGGTTCCCTAATCCTCTGGCTTTGGGTTGCCTCTGGTTAATGGAGGCATCAACAATAGATTGGATTGGAGGGTTGTAAAGGAGATGAGATATTTATTCTTCTGGATAGGACCCCTCCTCCCCTTCTGGCAGACAGCCCTATCTATACAGCTGCTCTCTGGGATTCTGATAATTGCCCCTCCCCTTGCCCTTGAACATTCAGGCCTAGAAATGGCAATGACCCCCTGTTATTGTTAGCTCAGGGTACTTCCCTATCTTTGTTTTCCTAAGCCCTGTCCACACTTTGAAAATAGTTTCTGTGTTACAGTTTCACACCACTTACCCCTCCCCACCCCCACACAATATACTGTTTACTTCATTATTTAAAAAGAAAAAAAAAACGTTTCTTTATTTTTGAGAGAGAGACAGAGAGAACTTGTGCAGGGGAGGAGCAGAGACAGAGGAAGACACAGAATCTGAAACAGGCTCCAGGCCCTGAGCTGTCAGCATAGAGCCTGACGCAGGGCTTGAACCCACAAACAGTGAGATCATGACCCTAGCCGAAGTTGTACACTCAACTGACTGAGCCACCCAGGTGCCCCATTTACTTCGTTATTAAACTACATAAATATTGCTGACTACATAGCCTAGTAGTAAGTTATAAATTATGATTACATTTTCTTTACTGAACAAATTTTTGTTTTTCCTGCATTTAATTGCCTATTTCAAAAAATGCCTTAGTTTTCTGTATATCTGCTTTTAATTATTTCTACCTGCTTCATCAGATCTGATAAATGCCCTTAGGTGTTGTTTCTCAAAGGCTCAAACATTATTAGCTTTTTATATCTTTTTCTTGGGGGGGAAGGTGGGTAAAGGAAGCCAGCCTTCACAATAAACAGAACTTGATCTATGCACTCTGAAATTAAGATCATAACTAACCCACTAACAAAGTGATGCAAACAGTTCAGGATTGTTTCATTGATATTAAAGGTTTTACTGTCCTTGGCAAATATTGTGACGACTTGTAGAGAATAAATGTTTTACTAAACAAATAACTGAGACCTCTTTCAGGTGTGTCTTATCATCACCCCTTCAATAGTGCATTTTAAGTTTGCTGACGTTTAGTTATACGGTCTGACTTCTGACCTGCTGAGGACCACAGGGTTCATCTCTGCTGCCCAATCATCTCAAGGCCTAGCTAAGCACAAAGCAATTTTCAGATGTACTTGTCTGTAAATAAAAGTCAGGAGATTTTCTCTGGTCAAGAATTGATGTGCAACATGCCTCCGCCTCTGGCGGGTGAACATATTCTTATAATGTATTTCTTTTAAACATGAGATCTCTATTTAAAATTCAGAAACTATGATTTTATTTTTCACAAGTTTTTCATAGAGACCCTTCCCTGGAGCCCTCTGTTAGCCGGCCACCATGCTGGGACTCTCCTTTAACATCATCTGATACTTCCCTTTGGCCCTCCTGTGCTGGATTTCCTGTTTCCTGGAGTTTATATTTTCCTATTTTTTAATTTACTCCCTTGTTTTGCTGGAACACATCCTTTAGCAGCTTCGTAAGAAAGAAGACACAGAAGGTAAATTCTCTTGTGTCCTTATGTGTCTAAAAATGTATTTACCCTATGCTTTACTTGATTTGTGGTTAGACAAGGATAGATGGTGTCATAGGAAGATCCTGGACTCACTTGCTCCCATGGACACAACAAACCTGCAGCTACATACGGGAAAATTCTCTCCAAAAAAGGCCTGCAAACTAGCTGAAGAGCTCTTCCACAACAAAAGATAAAACGACCACATGGAGGGAGGTGGGAGAGGAGAGATGCGGTCTTGCAAAAACCCTACTTTTGGTGCCACAGCCCACAATCAGAATGGACCTTACAGATAAGGAGCTTCTCCTTCATTAGGAGTTTGTGCTCCACCTCAGACACCTCAACCTTTGGGACCTGCGCTGGAGAGACAAGGCCCCAAAACACCTGGCTTTGAAAACCAATGAAACCTATGTCCAGGAGACCTACAGGGAACAGGGGTTCCATTCTTAAAGGGCTCATGCACAAACTCACTTGCCCTGGGACACAGTACAAAAAAACAGTTTGAAAACTGTCTAGACCATACATGAGGGAGATTCATTTGCTAATCTTTTTTTTCTTAATTTTTAAATGTTTATTTATTTTTGAGAGAAGGGGGGGAGGGGCAGAGAGACAGGGAAACACAGACTCCAAAGCAGGCTCCAGGCACTGAGCTGTCTGCCCACAGCCTGATGTGGGGCTTGAACCCACAAACTGCGAGATCATGACCTGAGCTAAAGTCTGCACTCAACTGACTGAGCCACCCAAGCACCCCATTTGCTAATCTTATAGCATTTAGAGGGGCAGTAACCTGCTTGGACTCAGGTTGAGGACAGAGGTGCTGACAAGCGCCATTTTTGCATTATCCCCTCTACTTTGCTAGTGCCAGCACCAATGGGGGTCATTTCTGTACTTTCCTTCTAATCTGTTAGCACTGGTGGATGTGTGTAGCCCCTGCACTGCTTCTTTTGCCCTGCTGGAGCCACTGGGTGAGTGCCCCCTCCTGTGCTGCTCCCCTAGCACTGCCCAAGCCATCAGGCAAGCATCCTGCTTCTATACCACTCCTGCAGCACTATCAAAGCTTGTGGGCATGTGCAGACCACACAGGGGATGCCCTTTGAGCTCCTGGGTATGGTGGCCAGTGGGATTGTGTTTCTGGGCCCTATGGGTGCAACAATCAGAGAGATAGTTCTTGGCAGGCCACCACACCCAGAGCACCATAGAGATAGCAGAATGAGATGCACCCCTAGTCTTCACGTGAAAAAGGCCTATTTTCTTGCCCTGGAGCTTCATCCTGAGGGGCAAGCTTCAGATTCATCACACATCTAGAGGCTATGGAAATGATGTCAGGGAATGTATATTCTGCCTGCAAGATGCTCACTTCAGATGGAAGGTCACACACAGATTGAAAGTGAAGGGATGGAAAAAGATGTTTAAGGCAAATGGAAACCAAAAAAAGCTGGGGTAGCCATACTTGTATCAGACAAAACAGACTCTAAAACAAAGACTAATAAAAAATAAAGAAGGGGTCAATCCAACAAGAACATGCAACATTTGTAAATATTTAAGTGCTAAACATAGGAACACCTAAAGGGAGAAATTGATAACAATACAATAATAGTAGGGGACTTTAATAATACACTCACATCGATAGATAGATAGATCATCCAGACAAAAAATCTATGAGGAAACATTGGTGTTAAATGACACGTTAGACCAGATGGACTTCATGGATCTATACAGAGCATTCTACCTAGAAGCAGCAGAATACACATTCTTTTCAAATGTGCATGACATAGATCATATATTAAGCCACAAAAGGAGAGATCATATATTAAGGTCACAAAATAAGTCTCAATAAATTTAAGAAGATTGCAATCACATCACGTATGTTTTCTAACCACAAAGATATGAAACTAGAAATCAATTATAGGAAGAAAATTGGAAAAGAAAACCCACAAATATGTAGAGATTAAACAACATGCTGCTGAATAACCAATGGATCAATGAAGAAATCAAAGGAGAAAAGTGGGAATGCAAGCTGGTGCAGCCACTCTGGAAAACAGTATGGAGGTTCCTCAAAAAACTAAAAATAGAACTACCCTACAACCCAGCAATTGCACTACTAGGCATTTATCCACGGGATACACGTGTGCTGTTTCAAAGGGACACATGCACCCCAATATTTATAGCAGCACTATTAATAGCCAAAGTATGGAAAGAGCCCAAATGTCCATCGCTGGATGAATGGATAAAGAAGATGTGTGTGTGTGTGTGTGTGTGTGTGTGTGTGTGTGTGTGTATATATATATATATATATATATATACTGGGGAATCAAAAAGAATGAAATCTTGCCATTTGCAACTATGTGGATGGACCTGGAGGGTATTATGCTAAGTGAAATTAGTCAGTCAGAGAAAGACAAAAATCATATGACTTCACTCACATGAGGACTTTAAGAGACAAAAGAGATGAACATAAGGGAAGGGAAACAAAAATATAAAAACAGGGAGGGGGACAAAACAGAAGAGACTCATAAATATGGAGAACAAACTGAGGGTTACAGGAGGAGTTGTGGGAGGGGGGATGGGCTAAATGAGTAAGGAGCATTAAGGAATCTATTCCTGAAATCATTGTTGCACTATATGCTAACTAATTGGGATGTAAATTTTAAAAAATAGAAAATAAAATTTAAAAAAATAATAGAAAAAGGGAAAAAATAAAGATACCCTAACACAAATGGAAATGCAATATACCAAGAGCTGTGGGATGGAGCAAAAGCACTTCTAAGGGGTAAGTTTATAGTGAGATAGGCTTACCTCAATAAATAAGAGAAATCTCAAATAAAAAAAATATATAACTTTACACCAAAAACATGAGAAAAAGAACAGATTAAGCCCAAAGTTGGTATAAGGAAGGAAATAATAAAGATCAGGATGGAAATAAGTGAAATAGAGGCCAAAACGACAATAGAAAAGATCAGTGAAACTAAGAGCAGACTCTTTGAAAAGATAAACAAAATTGAGAAAACTTTGGCTATATTCACAAAGAAGAGAGGCTCAAATAGATAAAATCAGAATGAAATAAGAGAAGTTATAACTGATATCAAAGCAATAAAAATAATCAAAAGAGACTACTATGAACAATTGTATACCAACAAACTGGACAACTAGGAGAAATGAATACATTCCTAAAAACATACCATCTTCCAAGACTGAATCATGAAGAAATAGAAAATCTAAATAGGCTGATTACTAGTAGGAGATTGAATCATTAATCAAAAATCTCCCAGCAAACAAAAGTCCAGGACCAGATGGCTTTACTGGTAAATTCTATTGAACTTTCAAAGAAGATTTAAAACATACTCAACTCTCCCCAAAAAATGAAGAGGAGGGAACATTTTCAAACTCATTTTATGAGACTAGCATTACCCTGATGTCAAAACCAGAGAAGGACACCATAAGAAAAGAAAATTACAAGCCATTATCCCTAATGAATATATATACAAAAATCCTCAACAAAATATTAGCAAACCAAATTCAACAATATAGTAACAGGATCATACATCCTGATCAAGTGGGATTTATTCCAGGGATGCAAGGATGGTTCAATATCCATAAACCAGTCAAGGTGGTATACCATATTAACAAAATAAAGGATAAAAATCATATGATCATCTCAATGGATGCAGAAAAGGAAAAAAAAACTTGACAAAATTTAACATCAGTTTATGATAACCCTCAACAAAGTAGGTATAAACAGAATACCTCAGGATAGTAAAGTTGTTTTATGACAAGCCCACAGCTAACATCAAACTCAATGGTGAAAATCTTTTCTTCTAAGATCAGGAACAAAACAGGGGTGCCCACTCTCCCACTCTCACCAGTTTTATTCTAAATAGTACTGGAAGTCCTACCCAGAGCCATTAAGCAGGAAAAAGAATTTAAAGGCATCCAAATTGAAAAGTAAAAAGCAAAACCGTCACTATTTGCAGACAACATGATTTTATATATAGAAAATCCTAAAGGCTCTGCCAAAAGGTGTTAGAGTTAGTAAACAAATTTGGTAAAGTTGCAGGGTATAAAATCAATATACAAAAATCTGTTGCATTTTTATATACTAACAATGACCTATCAAAAGGAGAAATTGAGAAAATGATCACATTTACAATACATTAAAAGAATAAAATATGTAGGAATAAATTTAACCAAGGAGGTAAAGACCTGAAAACCATAAGACACTGAAGAAAGAAACTGAAGATGACACCCAAAAAATGGAAAGGTAGCCCATGGTCATGGATTGGAAGAGTTAATGGTTAAAATGTCCATACTACCCAAAGCAATGCACAGATTCGATACAATCCCTATCATAATTCCAAACACATTTTTTTTCACAGAAATAGAAAAAAAAATATTTAAAATTTGAATGGACCCACAAAAGATCCCAAATAGAGAAAGCAATCTTGAGAAAGAAGAACAAATCCGAAGCATCACATTCCCAGATTTCAAACTATATTACAAAGCTATAGTAATCAAAAGAGTATGTATTGGCATTAAAAGTAGACACAGATCAGTGGAAGAGAGTACAGAGCCCAGAAATAAACTGACGCATGTATGGTCAATTCATGACAAGGGAGGCAAAGATACACAATGGGTAAAGGATGCTCTCTTCAATAAACAGTGTAGGGAAAACTGGACAGCCACAGGCAAAAAGAATGAAACAAGACCCCTTTCTTACACCATACACACAAATTAACTTAAAATGGATGAAAAATTTGGCCAGTCCTCCATTTTCACTTATTCCTACCTTACACTGTGTCTGACATCCCCAAGTCTGGAGAATCCCAGGTTAATTTTCTCCAGGGCACAGTCTCCCATCCCTGACTGAGGTGTGGGTGGGAGCACAGAACTGTGTATGGGGTGGGGGTAGTTGCTAGCAGAAAGGAGCAGGAAAGGGCACATGGAGGCCTGAGCAGCTCATGTTCAGGGTTTCGATCTGCTCCCGCATCAAGGCCTGAGACTCACACCTGTCGTTCTGGGTGCCTGGTTCCTCAAAGGCTGACAGCTGCAGGTTCTGGAGGAGGACTGGCCACCTCTCATGCTCTTGTACCCCTTTGCCCACCAGTGCACACCCTCACTTGCAGCTAATTGCTAAATCTTTACCATTTTCCTCTTTGCTTTCCATCTTTCAAAAACTGATTAAATCTTTCATTTGCTGAAGTCTCCTCTTCTGATCTCCTAATTCCTTTCCTGTCATCTTAGGGAAACCTCTGGATGTCAGAGATTTGGTTAGAAGTCCCTTTGGCTATGTTTGAGCTATTAGGTAGTCTGGCCTGTGGGGAGATCACCTCAGTTTCTGCTTTGAAGGTTTCTCCTCTTATAGTAATAACAAAATGTTGCCCATCTTTCTGTTGACCACTGCTGGTGAAAAGGACTCTCTCTTTCACCAAACTTTAGTCAGACTTCTCTGAACCCTCTTCTGAACTCAGCCTTGACCTTGGCCCCAATCCTGTCCTCAGCTTGCCTAGCCAGTTCTTAGCAAGAATCATGTTAGGTCAGGTTAGCAGTAATCCCCTACCCTTGATGCTCCTCTTGGTGATTTTCCATCCATGGACCCCTCACTTTGCTCCTTGGCTATAACAAATCCTCACTCATCCTTCTTATACTCAGGGTTGAGCTCCATCTTTCTGCTCTACTGCAACAGTCTTGGATAAAGTCTTCCTTACCATTTCAGCAAGTGCCAAAATAACTTTTTTCTCTAACACCAGTGATTGAGAAGCAGTGTTTAATCAGGGACTAAAATGGGAACTGGAACGTTGGTTTTTGCCTCATAAGCACTTGGCTTGGCCTATGTAGCATAGGAGGTGATTTTCTGGGGCATGTTTCTTTCAAACTGTGAGCTGCAACCCATTAGTATAGTGAAATCAGTTGCTAAGTCACAACCAACATTTCAAAAGTGAAATCAAGCAGAATTGGCAAACACCACTGGGCACTGCCTGTAGTTGGGGGAGGTGTTGACTCATGAAACCTTTGTTTCAGTTCATGTGTCTGGGTATTGGGTCAAGGTGTCAATATATTCTGACTGGAAACTGGGAAAATCTGAAAGCCATTGGTTCTAGGAAGTAGCTTTGAACCTTTTGCTTTTTTTTCTAAGAACAGCTCTGCCAGTCAGACTGACACTATCATCTCAACCTTAGTGGGGATGGATTTAGCAAGGTAAGTTCTCAGCCACCAGTGCTAATATACTGATTTCTCAGTCTCTTTTTTACTGTAATCTTTTCAGCATTATCCTTGGGTTAAGGCATTTTCCTAACTTTGTCTTGCTTAAGAAGGCCAGGATACATGAGAAGAACTTCATTTCTGAAGGTGATGAGTAGACAGTGAGAGAAGCACACCATGTCAGTACCAAACATATTAAAAGCAATAGCTAAACTGACGCCCACATTTCTGTTTGGAGTAAAATGAAGCCTTTGTGAATAATCTGTATTTTAAATTATTAGCTCTTGGGAACCTAAGAAAGGAGCATCTGATTCAACTTTTTATTACCTCTTGGCAGGTGGTAGACATTGAGTAATAAAGGATTCGTGGCAAGATTTAATGCTTAGAATCACAATATAAGTAAAACTAATTCTACAGATGATTCTACAGAAGGACGATAGACCATTGGAGGTGCTGTGGCTGGCAATTCTGCCCATTGCTGCTGTGCCTTGAGCGGCACAGTTGTGATTTTAACTGGTCCACACCCCAGACCCTTCACAATTTTGTTTTGGGTAGGGAGAGAACTCAACCACTGGATACTCTAGAGGGTACACATGAGAGGTGGGTCACCCAAGGTTCAGGTGAGCCCTATGTGGAAAGTTAGTGAACCTCAAGGACCTTTTGGGGACCCTGAGACAGGACTTTTTGATCAGTCAAGAAATGGGGATCCATGTTAGCTTGGTTGTCTACCAAGAGCTGAAAGTAGTTGATTTTGCTACTAAATAGAAGAGTTTAATTTGGTGGGGATTTGTATTAACTTGACCCTTTTGTTTAATGCTGAGTAGTCATTTGGTGAACTCATATAGATAAAAAATCAGATTTTGAAGCAGACTTGATTCATCCGTGCCAAAAAAAAAAAAAAAAAAAGCATATCAAGCCCAGAACTATAACTTAAAACACTTTACTTAAAGAAACAAAACACCTGAAAAGAAAAAAGAAAAAGAAAAGAAAATAACTGGACAAAGAAATAAAAAAAATCTAGTATATGGAACAGACACATTTAAGTAAGAATTAGCCCAGGGGACTTATTTTTAATATAAGAATGCTCCTCCTCGCTTTCTAACCAGCCATCAAGTCTCTCAGTCCTTTCCTTCTTTCCCTTCCTTCAACTGAGTTAAATTTGGATGCTAAGGAAACCATGTGATAACTTTATTTTTGAATTCTTCTGTTTGGTTAAAATGGTGGGAAAGTAAGTGACTCTTAAAAAGCTAGCTGCCAGGGGAAACATTTATGGATTAGAAGAAGCCAGTCTTGCTCTGTGGTTGCCCATTGTGTAAATGTCTACATTCTTTTTTTAATTGTTATTTAATTATTTATTATTCAGTACTTGTTTTACAGCCAAAGCTCCCTGGAAGAGGAAATTCCTTTCCTGCAGAGCTCTCCAGGAGAAGCAGAGAAAGATCTTAGCGCTCAGAGATTAGCTGGGATTGCTCTGGAGGCATGTGATGATGGTCATAATAGCACCAAGGAATGACATACTGTTGATTTGCTCTCAGGCACAGTACCAAGCATTTGACCTGAATTATTCAATCCACACACCAGTCACATGAGACAGGTGTTTTTAGTTGTCTCCATTGTACAGATGAAGAAACTGAGGTGGAGTGGGGTTAAACCACTTGTCAGGGTCAGTACCAGCATTGGATCCCTGCAGCCTGACCTGGGGTCCTCGGCTCTGACCAACTTGGTGATGTTGTCTCCTCCTGGAAGTTCTTACTGATCACTTATAGACAGATCAGGGATTTCTTTATGGCAAGGTATATACAAAGGAAAGTGCCAATAGTCTTTTTATTTTTAAAACCTTCAAAGAAAGCAGAAAAGTTAGAAGCAGAAACAGAAGAAAAAAAGATTTAGATCAAGTAGTAATTATTCAATAACTCAAGTTTAGAAAGATACTAGATTTGGGGCACCTGGGTGGCTCAGTCGGTTAAGTGTCCGACTTCAGCTCAGGTCATGATCTCAGTTTGTGAGTTTGAGCCCCGCAACGGGCTCTGTGCTGACAGCTCAGAACCTGGAGCCTGCTTTGGATTCTGTCTCATTCTCCTCTGCCCCTCCCCCACTTTGTGCTCTGTCTCTCTCAGTCTCTCAAAAATAAATAAAAATGTAAAAAAAATTAAAAAAAAGAAAGGTACTAGATTGTATGTGATTTTTTGTATTTCTTTTTTTTTTTTTTCAACGTTTTTGATTTATTTTTGGGACAGAGAGAGACAGAGCATGAACGGGGGAGGGGCAGAGAGAGAGGGAAACACAGAATCGGAAACAGGCTCCAGGCTCCGAGCCATCAGCCCAGAGCCTGACGCGGGGCTCGAACTCACGGACCGCGAGATCGTGACCTGGCTGAAGTCGGACGCTTAACCGGCTGCGCCACCCAGGCGCCCCTGTATTTCTTTAAATCATCCTTTAAGCGATTTGCAGTGTCTCTCCTCTAATAAATAGACTTCGAGCAATTACATCATTTACACTAATATTTATAATTCTTGTAGTGGCTTCATGGTTTCTTTGTCCTCTCTTCTGTCAGACTATCTTGCAAGGTCCACCTGCATAGCCTCACATTTGCCCACATTTCTTCTAATGACAAAGACGTGACTAGGGATAGAAGTCACAGAAAGCCATTGGACAAAGGCCAACATCACTGCCTTGGAGATTGCTTTCAGTCTGGGCCCTCTCTCTGGCTGTTCTCTTCCTAATTATTTTTACTCTATCTTTAACATGTGACGCCTTCATTCATTCAATGCTCCTGTGTTTGATGGTCCCAGGTACTAAGGTGACTGCTCTTCAGATCACTTCTGTTGTGTTTGGGGGCAAAGGAGAGGGGAAATGACCTTTTTCATGGCAAGAATATTTCAGGTAGAGCTGGCAGGAAATCCATTAGTCAAATTGTGGTTAGTGTCATGGACCTTAAACTTCACCAAAATGAAGGGGCACTTTTTATATCAGCTCTTCTGTTTTTGTAGCCAGGATAGGACCACCACTATGCCCCATTGTTTCTTTGCCACATGTTATACATAACAAGAGAGGGCACAGGTTTGGTTTTTTTTTTTTTTTTTTTTTTTTCATGATGAAAGGGAAGAGTAAAAGAAGATAATCAAAGGGACAGGAATAGACCCTTCAAGCAGAATTTTCCTTCTGTAACATAAAGGAAGTTTTTTAGACCTAAACTTTTTAAATAAGAGACTGATGCTCTCTTCTATCATTATCAGAAACAATATTATTAGTTATGTATTAGAAAATAATTGCACAACTTTACGATGTATCAGAATCATGGGGCTGACATTTTTCTCCCTGAATTTTATTTTATTTTTTTTTTATTTTTTTAATGTTTATTTATTTTTGAAAGACAGAGAGAAAGAGAGAGAGAGAACATGACCAGGAGAGGGGCAGAGAGAGAGAGAGAGGGAGACAGAATCTGATGCAGGCTCCAGACTCTGAGCTGTCAGCACAGAGCCTGATGCGGGGCTTGAACTCATGAACTGCGAGATCATGACCTGAGCTGAAGTCGGATGCTTAACCGACCAAGCCACCCAGGTGCCCTGAATTTTATTTTTTAAGGTCAGAATTTGCTTCCAGCACCTAAAATCCTCCACTGCTGATATGGATAATGAAATTGTGTAATTGGAAGAAAATTTCGTATGTTTTGAGTAACTTGTCAGCTCCTTTTTGAGTAGTTGAAATGTTTGGTTTAGTTGAGTGTTTCTGATCCCCTGTAACATTAGTCTCCGGCAAATCTGCAGTCACTTCTGAAGGAGGAAAATGCAAGGCTTGTGTGAAATTAGTTTGTGGGTAATGGGTAGCATACAAGACATGACTTAAAAGATGGTAGGGACCCGGGAGGCTGGGAGGCAGGGGTGGGGTGAAATACTGACAAGAGACACGATAGTCCTTTATAAAAAAAGCATCTGAAGAATTTGGCTTATTCATCATTTTATCTAGCATCTGCTGTCTGGAGCAGTGATTCCAAATTCCCGACCCATTAGGAGCTGAAGCACCCTGTTGCTGTTAGCTTGAAAATATAATTCCTTTCTCTCTCTCTTCTTAAAAATCATACATCCATTAAAAAAAAAAAAAAAAACTAAAGCAAATTTGAATTTGTGTCCTTTTAAAATACATTTTTTTTAAACTATAGGATTTAAAAAAAAATGGTCTTCTTGAAATAATTATAGTCCTCTCCAGGGAGTCATGAAACCATAACTTGTCTAGAGCAGCATACGTTTAGACTTTCATAATTACCTGGTGAGTCAGCACTGGCTGACGTCCCAGGAGTCTGTTCATACTGTGGGGAATAATTTTCCATTCCTGGGGGAGCCCCCAGGAGACACCTTCTTTGATTCCTCAAGTCAGAGAGGTGATCTGCCTGGCTGTCTTCCTCACAGCTCTGCCCATGTCCAACCACATCTCATGGTGTACTGTGGACCATAGAATTTCTATGTGACTTACCCCTCTTATTAGATTTTAAACTCTTTGCCAGAGGGTCTGTATTTGCTTCTGATGTTTATTGAAGTAAATTCTTAAGTTCAGTTTTGGGGGTTAGGTTCTTGCTTGTCTTATCTAGAACCAGAGTGCCCCAGAATTGGAACAAAGTTTTCAGGATTGGATGTCTTAAAAAAAGGCATATGCTTTGAGATAACCTGAAGGGACTTAAAGATATGAGTAGGTGTGAAATATTCTTTGACGTAGGCATTCATCAAACTCTTCATGGGGGACAGAATTAATTTCCTAAACTCTGAAAGAGAGTAATTTACCTCTAAGACAATGCATGTATTCAACAGGTCAACAAAGTGACTACTTGTTTCTTTCAAAGAAACGTGTTTCTGGACAGTGTGGTGAATACTATTTGGAAGGAAGTAAAGATTTGGAACTGCAAGTCCTGGATAAATAGCTATTTTGAGTGTGTTCTGTAAACAAGCCCTTTAGGAAGATGTCCAGATTGCTGATCTGTCACTACCTCCTCCTGGTCATATGGAAATCCATAGTCCAGATACCTAGTTTTGAGGGCATGGAGGCATACCTCCCCTGATTTGTTAGTTTTTTCTTGACTACAGCTGGGGATGAAGTTCAGAACAAAAGGTAGATGTCTAGACTCATTGCAATGCATTCACTTCTTCCTAAAGTGACAGAATCTTGCTTATGGCTTTCTTTGCTCATTGCTTCAGGCCAGCATTTCCTTAAAGGAGGAATGACACTGAAAAGAGTTCAGTGCAAATTGAAGTGGGCCTTGTCCTCCATTCCTTCCCTCAACACTCCTTTTTCTCCTTCCTACTCATCCCTTAGGCATTGAATAATCAATAGGCTTTTAAGGTCATAATTATTATCAGCAAGGATCATGGATAGACGCTAAACCTTTGGATGGAGGGTTATTGGGGGACAAGGTATTCACACATACCAACAGATGAGTCCAGACTCATCTACTAATTGCATAGAGGAAAGGTGCCTTTTACAACAGAGAGATCTGATGGTCATCACTTTACTCAAGTGACCAAACTTGATGGAGCCCTTACGGTCAGACAACCTCTGAAGAGGATGCCCCATGAACTACACAACACTACCTATGAAGTTCTCTTTCCAAAAATGTTTGATTCGAATCTAATCAAGCTTCTAGGCCTATCCTTCAACCGAGAGGAAATAGACTAGGTATAAGGTAAACAGCAGTACGATGAGACAATCAGCCAAATCAGAATAAGGGAAATGTTACAAAACTGTCCTGGGCTTTTGAAAAAAAAAAAAATCAATATTATGAATAAAAAGTGGGGGAATTGATCTATATTAAAAGATTAAAAGAGTCAAAAGAGACATAACAATCAGGTGTGGTGTGTTTATACCCTGATCAGATCCTGGTTCAAAATGATACCAATACAAAGAAGAATTTGATGATAAAGAACAGAAAAGGAACAGCTATTCTGAGAGGCATTGTGGGAACAATTGGAGAGATTTGAATGTAGACTGGGTATTACATGATAGGAGGGAATTGCTGTGAATTTTCTTAGATGGGATTCTTACACTGTGGATTTTTGGATGGACACCTTTTTTCTTAGGAGATGTACACAGAAGTATTTAGGGATGAAAGGTCACATTTAAAGGGTTCCAGCCTGAAGATGTGGAAGAATATTGAGTCTAGGCGGCTAGGGTGAGTATTTTTTGAACCATTCTTCTAACTTGTATGATTGTTTAAAAAAATTTTTTTTAAGATGGAGAAAAGTAAAAAATGAAAAGATGGGAAGTGGAGATGTTTTTTCTAATCTGTGAAAATTAAATCCAGAACTGAAGAGAGAACTGGATGAATTACTTTTAGAATGAGGGGTTGGGGAAGAGCAGCAAAGAATTTCTCTCACTGGCTACTTGCTGCTTGCCGAGTGAGTTGTTGTTTTTCCTATCTGGTGCTTGCTAGCCCTTTCTGTTCCCTTCTCCTCACTCAGAGCAGTCTTCCTAAACTAGCCTAAGAGTCTAACTTCCTCCATCCTTCTCTTCTTAGGCAGGTTCACTGGGTCCCTTTTAACTGTTAACATCACACCTGCCCAGAATTCTTTTCAGTTTTGGCTCACCCCAAACCATTTTCTTCATCTGACTTGTGGGAGCCACAGTCCTTCACTCTTGGTTCTCTTTCTTCTCAGGCACCTCTTTTTACTCATTCTGAAAGTACTCTCAGGGGGAATTTGCATTTTTATTAAACCCACCTAAGGGGATTTTCTGTCTCCAAGAAAAGAGACACTGAGTGGGTCATGAACAATTGTGGGTATGTATGTGTTTGGTGATGATTGTGACAGTGATTGAGGGACTCCATTTATCACCTTGTGTAGTTTGTTTCAAAGGGTCTTTGTATCTAAAGTAAATGTTTGTTGAGGAAACAAATCTCTGGTAAGTGTTAAGTATTGACTGCTCTATCTTGCAGTTTAGGGTTCATGCGCCATTTTATCCCTGCATACAATCCTGGATGCCCAATAACGATTGTAGCAGGACCGTGATTTAAGCTTAGGGCCAAGTTTGTCTGGATCCTGGGATTGAGGTAATCTACTCTGATCCAGTAGATACATCTTATGCCTTTTAGGATGGCAGAATTATTGTTCAGTTCCAAGAATGAAGTAACAAATGCAAAACTAGAAACTCCAACAGGTAAGAGACAAAGTTCTGCCAACATACCTGATTGTCTACCCACACCAGGGAAGATGACCTCCAGGCAGTTGGGAAAATACTAAGGGACCTTGTGAAACAGGTGAAGGGGCTGCCCCTGTCTTCTGTGATGAGGGAGCACAAAAGAGTAAGGGGAAAGTCAGTCAGTCCAGAGATTTTTGGTCCCCTTTTTTCTCCCCATTCTTTGTTGTAATAGTGTGGTTTTCATCTCATGTGTGAGTGCCTCCTGCCCTTCCACTCTTGTTCCAGTGACCTTTGGAATGCTCAATGTGTGCATTCCATGCTCTGTTCTGGGAGTTAGAAATGCCTGGTTGGAACTTCAGCGTTAAGATGACAGATTGAACCCACACATTTATAATATATTCCTGAAATATACTAAATGAAAATAAAGCATTGACCTATGAGAATCAGGGAGAGAAACTCTTAACTGAGTGTGTGGGAGAATAATGAAGACATTTTATAGATGTGTAAGCTTAAAACATTGACCTCTTCTGCTACTGAAGGAGCTACTAGAGGATTAGTGTCTCCAAAACAAGGAAGTAAAACAAGAAGACATACATTGCTGGAAAAGAGGGAACAAATGCATAAAAAAGATGGAAGGGATTTTCATGATAATGGTGAAAAGGGTAGAGGGAAGACAGCTGCACCCTGGGCATAGAATGCCATCAGTCTCAATTTGTCATCAGAAGCCTCCAGAAGATTTCAAGAGAAGATTAATATAATACCCTAGTGGAGTATGCGGAGTTTTAGTTAACTGGTTGAGAGTATCTGGAGTTTTAGTTAACTGGTTGAGTTTGGCATTGAATTAGTGGCAGGTACCTACAAAATGAGCAAGAGAAAGAGGACAATTATTACGAAAAATCATTTAGGCACACAATATGGCTCAGTTGAGGATGGAATTTTCCTTTTTTCCTTAAGTTTATTTATTTTGAGAGAGACAGAGTGAGAGAGAGAGAGAGGAAACACAAGCAGGGGAGAGGCAGAGAGAGAGACAGAGAAAGAGAGAATCCTGAACAGGCTGCATGCTGTCACTGTGGAGCCTGATGTGGGGCTTGAACTCATGAACTGATAATGACCTGATCCGAAATCAAGATTCAGATGCTTAACCTGCTGAGCCACCCAGGAGCCCACGAATGGAATTTTCATCTGGCCCTAACCTCCTCTGGCATCCCACCCACCCCCACCCCTACCACTGATATTTTGATAATCTGCTTGGCCTCCATAGGCATTGCATTATACCCATTAAATGTTACTTTTCCTCCTTCAACTTTTCAAAACACTCTATGTAAGTTTTCCTTTCTTTCTCCCCCCACTCCCATTATAGTATTGATTCTGGCAGTATAGAGGAGTCCAATCACTGCACTGAGAAAGAACCAGCTACGAATCCAGATTCTACCAAGTTCTGTGACCTTGGACAAACCACTTCTCTGTACATCAGTCCCTTTGTTAGTGAAATGGATTATAGAATTGTTACAAGGGTTGCACATGATCATTCACGTGAAACTGAATGCCCACCACATTTTAAAAGTAATAACACTTATATCAAAGTAGTTATAGACTTGATGGAATATCTACAAGCAGATATAGATACTTCTGACTTCTTTTTGTATGCATAAGACAAAGTCAGATTCTTTTTCTTTCTCTTTTTTTTTTTAGTTAAACAATTTTAATCAAGTTAATTTTCTAAAGACATAAAATAAGATTCTAATCATCTATCTTGGCATATTGCTGCATCTATCTTGGCATACTGGCAGTGCAATGTTTGGGTATAGTCTAATTGTTTTCTTTTTTAATGTTTATTTATTATTGAGAGACAGAGAGAGACAGAGCATGAGCATGGGAGGGTCAGAGAGAGGGGGAGATACAGAATCTGAAGCAGGCTCCAGGCTCTGAGCTGTCAGCGCAGAGCCTAACATAGGGCTTGAACTCAGAAATGCGAGATCATGACCTGAACCAAAGTTGGACGCTTTACTGACTGAGCCACCCAGGTGCCCCTAATTATTTTAACAAAGTTCATTTATTGAGGAAAAGAGAATGTTGAAGGATAAGATTTTAAAACTAGAAGTGCTTGGGCCCTTTAATTATTTTCTACAAACATTTATTGAGAGCCTGCTATATTTCAGATACTCGGATGCGCTCCCATAAGATAAACTTTTGTTTTTCCTAAGAGAAACTCAGAGTTCAATGAAAAATGATTCCTTATAAAGAGATGCATAGACTAACTATGACAGGAGGAATTAAAAAAAGAGGAAGACTTTTTAACAGTGTGTTTCTGTAAGTTCTAGAATGTGCTCTTGCAAATTGTCAGAACTTGCTTCCTAAAGTTCTTCCTCAGAATAAGATCTATAGTTCTCTGTTCATGAACGGTTAGTAGAAAACGATATGTGGTGCTATACTTCCTTCCCAGAATTCTAGAATTGGAATTTAAAAAATTATAACAAGGAAAGTGCCAGGCAAACAGCAGGTGCTCAACAAATTCTTAGAATAAGTAAACAGGAAGAGGAGTTGGAATTCACTTCATTTCCAAGTAAGGAGGGCGAACCCCTGGGAAACCTGGTGACTAGTTGAAAGTCATGCTGGTAGTGGACAGAAACCACTGGTATGTAATAGGAAGGAGAAAAAAAAATCCCCTCAGATTTACCCTGGAAAGAGAGAGAAAAAAATCTTCCATTCCCTTCCCTACAGTGATGGTTGGTAACCCTGAGTCTTATCTAAGCATTTAACCTGAGACATATGACTCCTTTCATTTATTAACAAATATTTATGGAGTGCCAACTCTGTGCCAGGCACTGTTCCTGGTGTTTGTGCTCTCATGTAGCTTTATTGTAGCAGGGGTGGTGGTAGAGGGAGCTAGGACAATCAATAAACACTAGAGGCAAGAGTAAGGATGTTATAGCACCCATATAGCATGGTAGGAGGTGATGGGAGCCATGGAAAAAACAAAAAGTAGAGCAGGCATGGCGGGTGCTCAGCCCAGACACTTCTTTAGAGCCAAAGTGCACCCATCCCCCAGCTGCTGGAATTATTATTAACTGCTAATGGTCAGAGCTGCACCCCTCACCAGGAATTGCTCTCAGCCTCTGAAAATTTCCTCACCCAAGGATATGTTCACCCAGGAGCTCAGGAGAATTGTCTGGGCCTTTGTATTTCCTGCAGCTCAGGAGAATTGCCTGGCTGACCTGGAGATGCAAAGGCCCATCCCTTTACTCTGAGGACCATCCCAGCTAGGAAGCTCTCTAGAAGGCTGGTTGAGCCTCAATGGCAGCCATGTTGGATGCCAGCTTCTCTCTCTTTCTGACCCTGCCTTTCTACTTCCTTACAGTGTGTTCCATGAGCACTCTCCAAGAATCCCCTGCATGCCAGTCTCAGAGACTTGCTCCAGGAAGCACAATTTAAGATAGTAGGGTAAGAAGATCAGGAGTGGGAGAACAATGGATTGTAATCTTAAATAGCATGGCCAGACCTCATCAGGAAGGTGCCATTTGAGCAAAACTTTAAGTCATGAGGGCATTTTCCACCCAATGAAAACAACAAAATAAGAATTCTGTGTTTTCCTCCTGACAGTCCTAGGGATAAATAGGCTTGGGGCCCCCAGGGAAAGAAGGTATAGGACAATGGTACCTGAGAGTGGTGAGGACCCCAGCACCTGGTAAGAGGCCTGGACCCAGAAACAGGAAGTTGGTAATGATCTCTAGGAAAAAGAGGTTTGATATTTGTGCACAGAGCACAAATCCTCCTGGGATCCTAAACAGTGGGAGGGGGCTGGTTTCTGTGCAGTTGCATGAGATGGTGGCTTGAGTGTATTTATTTGATTGCTAAGGAAAGAGAAACATCAAAGGCTGAAAGCCTGGGACTATTTGGGCTACAAAAGAAGCATGCGTATTTAGGAATGTTATATATTTAGAGCGATTATACATTTCTAGCAATCATCAACAGCAAAATAAAAATATTTTTAAGTAATGGTAACAACGATTAAGACTTTTAAGTGAAACTTTATTATTTTTTTTTAATTTTTTTAACGTTTATTTATTTTTGAGACAGAGAGAGACAGAGCATGAATGGGGGAGGGGCAGAGAGAGAGGTAGACACAGAATCCAAGCAGGCTCCAGGCTCTGAGCCATCAGCTCAGAGCCCGATGCGGGGCTCGAACTCAGGGACCGCGAGATCATGACCTGAGTTGAAGTCGGACGCTTAACCGACTGAGCCACCCAGGCACCCCTTTTAAGTGGAACTTTAAATGGTACCTTAGGAAATACTGTGAAACCTTTCAACCTTTCATTTCAGCATTCACACTCATTGTGATGAAAGCTCTCTATTAATGACAATTTTAGTGCATGTGAGTCGGACTGTACTCTATATATCTCAAACAAAACGCCTTTCATTACAGCTGCCAGTTGGGCAGTGCCCTCCTCGGGGGAGGAGGAAGCTCCAGCCTGAGTCCTGCCAAAGACATCATCAGCACAGGCCTAGGGTGGAGATCTGATCACTCTGTGCCGACAATGAAATGGAGAGGAGTTTGAGGAAGAGAAATACTGAGTTTAAGGAACAAAATGAACTGACCCTGTTCAGATTCTAACTCAACCATGGTTTTACTTGGCTGGCATTCTATGCCCAGAGAAGAAAGCAAGAGGTTCTGTCCCTTCCCGAAATGGTCTTTTCCTATGTGAACTCCATTTTTAAAAGTAAACTTAAGGGACTCCTGGGTGGCTCCGTTGGTTAAGTGTCCGACTTTGGCTGAGGTCATGATCTCACAGTTTGTGGGTTCGAGCCCTGCGTCAGGTCCTGTGCACAGCTCAGAGCCTGGAGCCTGCTTCAGATTCTGCGTCTCCCTCTCTCTCTGTCCCTCCCCTGCTCAAGCTCTGTGTCTCAAAAATGAATATACATTAAAAAAAAAAAAAGCAAACTTAAAAAATCTCTATCATAAAGACCATATATATGGGTAGGTGGAAAGGGTTTTGCAGGGCAAAATGCTAATGCTTCCACCCCAGTGGAGTTTTTTTTTTTTTTTTTTTTAATTGGGTTAAAATGTGCACAACATAAAATTTACCTTCTTAACCATTTTTAAAGGTGCTGTTCAGTGGCATTAATTACATTCACACTGTTGTGCAACCATCACCACCATTCATCCACAGAAATTTTTATTCATCCCCAACTGAAACCCTATACCCATTAAACACTAACTCCCCACTC
The DNA here is from genome assembly GCF_028749965.1 of Puma concolor. Taxonomy (NCBI): domain Eukaryota; kingdom Metazoa; phylum Chordata; class Mammalia; order Carnivora; family Felidae; genus Puma; species Puma concolor. Next base: position 22,136,108 of record NC_141671.1, read on the forward strand.
CCCCTCCTTCTGGCCCCTAGCAATTACCACTCTACATTCAGTTTCTATGAATTTGACTATTCTGGGTACCTGATGTAAGTGGAATTATACAGTATTTGTCCCTTTGTGTCAGAATTTCCTTCCTTTTTAAGGCTGAATGATATTCTATTGTATGTATACGCCACATTTGGTTTATCCATTCATCTGCTGCTGGACACTTACGTTGCTTCCACATTTGGGCTATTGTGAATAGTGCTGTTATGAACACGGTGTAACACGGGTGTGCGCGTCCCTTGGTAGAGTTTTGCTTTTACTTTCCCAGGCAAACTTAGAATGTGATAGAATTTGTGCATAGTCTTCCTTTCTTTCTTTAGACTAGATAGATTTAAGTTTACGTATATACAAAAATGAAAGAAAGAAACCTGGCCTTTTCTATGACTAAATACCATAGAAAGCAATTTTGTTTCTGGCACATGCTATGTGACTTCTCTGAATAAATAGCTCTTGCACCTTCAAGACTTCAATGGATGTGAGAAATGAGTACTCACTGACCGAACAAGTCATGGAAAGTGGACAGCATGGCTATGGTGACCCAGGTTTGGGCTGTTATAGACCCACAACTGGAAATCAAGTAAAGATACATTAGTATTGCAAAAATACACCCAAGTAAAAGGCAGAAAATCCTCAAATTTCAGCTGTGTTTCCCTGAGTACTTCAGGGCTCAGGCTTTTAATTTTTATCTATTTATTTTTATATAGGTTCTTTTATTTTTTATTATTTATTTATTTATTTAATGTTTATTTATTTTTGAGAGAGAGAGAGACAGACAGAGCATGAGCAGGGGAGGGGCAGAGAGACAGAAAAACACAGAATCCAAAGCAGGCTCCAGGCTCTGAGCTGTCAGCACAGAACCTGATTCAGGGCTCGGACTCACTGACTGTGAGATCATGACCTGAGTGAAAATCAGACACTTAACTGACTGAACCACCCAGGCACCCCTATTTTTTTTTTTTTATTTTTTAGAGAGAGAGGGAGAGAGTGAATGAGCAGGGTAAAGGGGAAGAGGAGCAGAGGAAGAGAGAGAGAGAATCTTAAGCAGGCTCCATGCTCACTCAGTGTGGAGCCTGATGCAAGGCTCCATCCTATGACCCTGGAATCGAGACCTGAGCTGAAATCAAGAATCTGATGCTCAACTTATTGAGCCACCCAGGTACCCCTTTATTTATTTATTTTTAATTGAAGTGTAGTTGACATACAATATCGTATTAGTTTTGGGTGTACAACATAGTGATTCAGCATTTATATACATTACAGAGTAATGACCACCATCAATCTAGCTACCACCTGTTACCAGACAAGGTTGGTACAGTACGCGTAACTTCATTTCCTATGCTGTGTATTGCATCCAGTGTCTTATTTATTTTATAATTGGAAGTTTGTAACTTTGAATTCTCTTGCCCTATTTTACCCATCATTTCTGGCAACCACTAGATTATTCTCTGTATCTATGAGTCTGTTTCTGTTTTGTTTTGTGTGTTTGTTTTGTCTTTTAGATTCTACATATAAGCGAAATCATGTGGTATTTGTGTATTTGTCTTTGTCTGTCTGATTCACTTCACTTGTCAAAATACCCTCTAGGTCTATCCGTGTTGTTGCAAATGGCAAGATTTCATGCCTGAATAATATTTCACTATCTATTGAGGAACATTTAGGTTGCTTCCATATCTAGGCTATTGTAAATAATACTGTGATAAATATAGGGGTGCAGGTATCTTTTCAAATTAGTGTTTTCATTTTTTTTTCAGATAAATATCCAGAAGTGGAATTGCTAGATCATAGGGTAGTTCTATTTTCAACTTTTTGAGGAAGCTCTATACTGTTTTCCGTGGTGGCTGCACCATTTTGCTTTCCCACCAACAGTGCATGAGGGTTTCCTTTCCTCTGCATCTTCACCTACACTTGTAATTTCTTGTCTTTTTAGTGATAGCCTTTCTGACAGGTGTGATGTGGTATCTCTCTGTGGTTTTGATTTACATTTCCCTGATGATGAGTGATGTTGGGCATCTTCTCATGTGTCTGTTGGCCATCTGGATGTCTTCTTTGGAGAAATGTCTATTCAGATCATCTGCCCATTTTTAAATTGCATTGTTTGTTTGTTTTTTGATATTGAATTATGTGACCTTTTTATGTATGTTGGATATTAACCTCTTGCTTATATCATTTGCAAATATCTTTTCCCATTCAGTAGGTTCTTTTTTTTGTTTTGTTGGTGGCTTCCCTTGCTATGCAGAAGGTTTTAATTAGACATAGTCCCATTTGTTTATTTTTGCTTTTGTTGTCCTTGCCTGAGGAGGCAGATTAAAAAAATATATATTGCTAAGACCAATGTCCAAGACCATACTGCTTATGTTTTCTTCTAGGAATTTCATGGTTTCAGGTCTTACATTCAAGCCTGTACTACATTTTGAGTTTATTTTTGTATATGGTATGAGAAAGTGGTACAGTTTCATTCATTCTTTTGCATGTAGTTGTCCAATTTTCCCAACACCATTTATTTATTTATTTATTTTACTTTTTTAAGTTTATTTATTTATTTTGAGGGGGGGGAGAGGCACAGAAAGAGAGAGAGAGAGAGAGAGAGAGAGAGAATCCCAAACAGGCTTCTCACTGTCAGTGCAAATCCAACCTGAGGTTCAATTTCACAAACCATGAGATCATGACCTGAGCCAAACTCAGGAGTCCAATGCTTAAACAACCGAGCCACCCAAGCACCCCTCTAACACCATTTATGGAAGTGACTGTCTTTCCTTGGAGCTGAGACTGTTAACTCATGATAAGACAATATGAATTAATTGGGAATAAGTATATGAAAGGTTGACTCTGTGCTCTACCATTTTATTGCTCAATAATATATTCACAGCAAGGCTTCATATGGGCCAGATGATGGGGCAGAGAATATATCATTTCACAGCTCAGATTACCCTGTTGACCCAACCAGCAGTGTCAAAGATTAATGGAGAAGATACTTAACAGCTGTGAATGTTTAGGTCCTCTAGAGCTCAGGACCCAATTCTAAGACCTAGACTAACTCTGACTCTGAGCCAGAGTAGGAGCTACATGACTCCTCATCTTTGCTTTTCCTTAACACATCCACTCCTGTTTCTCTTTCTACCTTCTGCCTTTGTTTACTCCTTGTGAATGTGGCTCAATAATGCCACTAACCCTGACTTTTCCAACATTACCTCTGCTGGTCACAGAGTTCATCGTTATCTGTCAGTTGTGTCTATGTCTCTCAGTTGAAAATTTTGAGGGAGACTCTGATTGACAAGCTTTTGACTCATTATTCAATCGAAGGCATCCGGTACCCTGGGTGGTGATAGGAGTAAGGTAGGGGAGGCGGGAAGAATGGTGGTGGAAATATTATGGTATCCAAGGCTTCCCTTTTTAGAGACTGCAGTGGGCAGCCAATGAGACAAGCCTAGAGCACTGACTGAAAACAAATTGGATGAAAGAACAAAAAGGTTGGAAATGTAGAGAGACCTCTTTCTCCTTAGCTCATAACCTTTGCCCTGTTTAGCTTCCATGCCTCCTTGTGCAATATATAGCCCTCTAGACATGACTCATTCATTGGAGAGACTGTAAAACCTCTGCAGAAGTAAAGCATTGTGATTTTGCTGTTCATTTATGGAAAGTCATTGGTTATGTTAATTAATTAGCCAGTTAATTGACTCATCACCCTTCAAATGTTTACTGAATGTTGTCTGTGTGCCAAGCACTCTGTTCTGTCTCTCCCCTCAATGTAGGCAGGGTATTAGAGTCTGGACTTCATTTAGTTTAAGGCTAAGACAAGATTCCCAAATTTGGTGAGAATTTTCCAATCCCCCAGATCATGTCCAGGAGCTTTCCATATATTATCTCATTTAATCCCTATGCAACTTGAAGTGTTAGGTATTATAATTTCTCTGATGTAGGGATTAAACCAAGGCTCAAAAAGGTAAATAGTTGGGCTAAACCACACAAGTAGTAAGTAGAGTGATTAAGAATGACACCCTACATGGTCTTTTGCAAAGTTTGTACTTTTAGCACTACTTTAAACTGCCTCATACAGAAGCATAAATTCTTGCCAGTCTTAATTTGTACACCAATCAGGATTCCACACCCCTTGGCAAAACCATGAATACAAGTAGGTGTGCAGGGAATACGTGATTGAAATACACATTTTGTGTAAGTAGATGTCTAAATCCCAGAAAGAAGTATAACCTAGATGTGTCAATTTTAAAGTGAATTAAAAAAAAATACTGTTCCATTCTAATGATTAAGACATCTTTGAAACGTCTAACTTTATTTATGACTTGCTTGTGGCTAAAAAATAAAATAACAAAGCATGGAAATGTACCTGAAAATAACACCAACAATATTCGATCTAGAAAAAAACTAGAGTTTACAATGATTTTAAAAATCACATTGCTTATATTACACAGTTTTAAAAAAATCTTCAAACTGGCCAGAGAGGGAGAGAGGAATCCCAGGCAGGTTCTGCACTGTCAGCACAAACCCCAACACAGGCCTTGATCTCATGAACCAGAAGATCATGACCTGAACCAAAATCAAGTCAGATACTTAACCAACTGAGCCACCCAGGCACCCTGCTCCTTTATTCTAAAAAAAAAAAAAAAAAAAAAATTAATATTAATTTATTTTTAAGAGACAGAGAGACAGAGTGTGAGTGGGGAAGGGGCAGAGAGAGAGGGAGACACAGAATCCAAAGCAGGCTCCAGGCTCTGAGCTGTCAGCACAGAGCCCAATGTGGGGCTCAAACCCACCAGCTGTGAGATCATGACCTGAGCCGAAGTCGGCTTCTTACACAACTGAGCCACCCAGGTGCCCCAACCTGTTCCTTTATTCTTAAAGGAAATTACATTCTCCATGATTTTCCCTTTCTGAACTTTTCTTTAGTTGTAAGTTCCATCCATTTGTTTAAATCCATTTTCATATTCTCTCTTACATATGAAGATACACAGAGTTTAAAAATAATTTAAGTAGGTTTTTTTTAATTTAAGGGTAAATTAGAATACTCAGAAATTTTTATCGCTTTGGTATGTCACTTTAATTAATAACATAAAGGCCCATAATGTTACTTAACTCAAAAATAGTTCTAAAATAACTACCTTGGAGTTTCAGTATGATGACTGGAACGGACTTTGCAACCTGGAGATATCTGAGCTCTAAAACCATTTCCCCAAATGGCCTTCTCTTAATGCAGCAACACAACTCTGGCCATGCCCCATAGCTCTGCTCCTCTTCCCTGGAAAACCCATGCATGTGGCCTGTGGCCCCACTGTACCCACTACCTCACCCCATTCTTGCTGCTCCACTGAACTTGATCTTGTAAGGGTCACCTTGTTGCCAAAACAGAGCTGACTTCTAGTTCTCAAACTTTCAGCAACATCAGATACAGCTGATAACTCCCTGTTTCTTAAAACAACTTTTTAAAGTTTATTTATTTATTTTGCGAGAGAGAGTGTGTGGTGTATGTGTGAGTGGGGGGAGAGGTTGAGTGAGAGGGAGAGAAAAAGAATCCCAAGCAGGTCCCGAGCTGTCAGCGCTGAGTCAATGCAGAGCTTGAACCCATGAACCTGCGAGATCATGACCTGAGCTGAAATCAAGAATTGGATACGTAACCAACTGAGCCGCTCAGGTGCCCCTCTTCAAATAATTTTACTTTCTTTTGTTTTTGGCACACCATACTCCCCTAGCTTTCCTTTCCATTCACTGATCATCTCTTTTCTGGCTCTTTCTCTGGAGCCCAATCTCTAGTTTCCGTCTTGGCATGTCTTCCCTCTCTACATGGTCTTTCTACGTCACTCCATCTTGACCCACTGCTTTAAATACCATCAAAATTCAGGTAACTACTTGACATCTCCATTGGGAGATCTAATAAGCATTTCAACCATATAATGACCAAAATGCCACTCTTAGTTTTCCACCACCAGCCTGCTCCTTGCTAGTTTTTCCCAGCTCAGGAAATGGTCCTACAATTGGTTCAGTTGTTAAGGCCCAAAATCAAAAATCTAAGATTCGTATGGGATTCTTCTCTATTTATTCAACACCCTTGTACCCCCATTCCCAATCTGGTTTATCAACAATTCACACCAATTCTACCTCCGAAACATTTCCTGAGTCCACCTAGCGCTTTTGATCTCCATGGTTGCCACCCTAGTCCACATCTCCCCTTCTTGTCCTTAGGATCCCGTGGTGACTGCTTACTGGTCTCTCTGTTTCTACCCTTGCACCTTTTGCTCAGCATGACCTGGCTTCTGCCTTTCTCTGCAAACTAACCTTCTACCACTCTGCCCTTCGCCTACTACCCTTGGATCTGCCATCTGTTCCTTGACCATGCCAAACTTATTCCAGCCCCAGGGACTTCTCACTGTCTCTAGTGTCTCCTCCCCAACAACCCAAATGGAAGCAGACCCTTTTGTCTCTCTACCCCATAACTCTTTGTAAATTTTCTTAGGATATCACTGTATAAATATATCTTGGGTATTGACTTTTTAACATATATTTTGTCCTTCTCCTCCAGAATTGAAGCTCAGAGGAAATAGGAACTTCTGTATCTTTAGCCCTAGAATTGTCCTTGTTCTTAGTCCTCTGAATGGTGATTGATTTTAGTCCCAAGATTACCACATAGTCTTTGTCTTTTTCTGTGCAAAATTCCCCCCCCACCATGTTTGTCATTATATAGTAGCTTTGCCTACGATTTTTGTCACTCACCATAAATAAGTAGGTATTTTTAAACTTGTTATTTAACCATATCCACAAGGATCCTTTTAATAATTGTGTAATGCTGTATTCTACGGTTGTTTACTTTGGTTTATTTTACTGTAACTTGACATTTAAGTCATTTCTAATTTTTCACTGTTATGTGCAGCATATTCACTGGTGTGCACGCTCACACATGCATGTACATTGCCGTTTCATCTGTGTTTCTGGAAGTAAGTAGATAGAGGTCCTTGATTACTGTAGCATCCTTTCAGAGCTCTGGGTGCTTGGTCTGGCTTGAGTGGGAAAAAAAGCCAGAGTCTGGAGTGCAATTAGCATTTGAATTAATGACATGAGGATAAACAGGTGATTATCCCATTTAACAGCTGTTGAATGGTGTTAAAGAGACACTGTCTGACAGCTTGAGCTGCAAATGTAGGATTTATTAACAATGATTAAGAAAAAAAAGTAAAGAACTATTTTTTTTTAATAAATGAAAATAGGCTTTCAAAAATTAAGCCCTTTCACAGTGCTTTAAACAAAACTAAACTCGACTGATTCCAACTCCTAAATCAAGCTCCTTGTTTAAAAATGAATAGTGCAAATAATCACATTTCATAACTTCCTGCCTTTTGTCTGAATGGCTCAGAGTGATTTATAGATATTCTCACAATGCCCCTTCAGTTAGGCAAGGGGCACTTAATAATGATCCGGTATTTGCATTTTGCCTGTGGGGAAACTGAGTCATGGACTGGCCACAGACTTTCATAGGGTCATATTCAGAAGTAAAGAGACACGATTAGAACTCAAGCTTTAGACTTGAAGCATCGGCTTCTAAAATAACATTGTTTTTTTCTTGGTGAAAAGTGTATTGAGAGTTTCAGAGTTAGCAACAGGTGAGAACATTTTTATTGTACATGATGTTTATCTTGACAGTTTTCCTTTAATTACGTGTTTCAGTTTAGAGCTGTGGGAACCTTTGTAGTCTGAGTTGGCTGGGGCCTTACCAAATGTATCATTTCTATGATTTGCTTTTGTTTTCACGCAAGCTTATGTGTCGTGATTTATTTGCCCTAAATTTTAGGTTTTTGAATTTAGGGTCAAAACAGATGTAAACAGGGGTGGGACGCCTGGGTGGCTCTGTCAGTTAGGCTCCAACTCTTGGTTTCCGCTCAGGTCATGACCTCATGGTTGGCGGGTTCAAGCCCCGTGTTGGGCTCTGCACTAACAGTGCGGAGCCTGCTTGGGTTTCTCTCTCTCTCACTCTCTCTCTGTTCCTCCCCAAATCGTGCACACGCTCTTTTTCTCTCAAAATAAGTAAATAAACAAATAAACTTAAAAAAAAAAAAACACAAACAGATGTAAAGGTGCCATGAGTTATAGCATTACCACTAGTGGTCTAGGTTTTCCAGAAGTTCTGCAAGACTCAGCAGAACCTTCATTGAGCCAGCCTTCCCTTGGTGAAGGCACACAGTCTTCTTAGCAAAGGCATGCTGTGAGGAGTGTGAGTTTGATAAATATAAACCTCATTTTCTCCCCACGGACATGTGCATACAGGCACCAAAACCACAAAGAACCAAACAGAGGGCGACAGTATACCAGCTCTACTGGGCTTTGCTCCACTCAAACTTCCCAATATAACACTCAGAAACAGATGTTATTTACTAAAAAAAAAAAACAAACAAACAAAAAAAAACACCTTAAAAATGTTTTTCCTGCCAAGGAAATGAAAATCATTATTCTTTAGAAAGCTGATTTTGACTATTGGTAAAAAAGTAAAAGTAGATACCCAGTACTGAATTCTTTTCTATTTAGCCATCAGGTCATTTATGCTGCTGTTTGGATCTGGGAAGGTAATAAACTCATCTGCCTGTTAGTAGGTTGACTTGCCTCTGGTTTACTGCTTGCATATATGCAAATAATCTCTTTCTTTCATTTTTTTCTTTTTCTTTCTTTTTTTTTTTTTTTTAAAGATCAGCAAGATAATCCAAGGGGCAGATCATTCTAAATGGACACACCTGGCACTTGATTTGCTTTTGAGAGAACTCATCTGTTGTACTTTTTTTGGAGGCAGTGATAGTGAGGAAGAAGGTTAGGGTAGGGTTGGATTTGGTTAGATTTACTATATGGGTGTCCCAAATACTGTGGGGAATGGATTTATACAAAAATCCATTCACTGTTTATTTGAAAATCAAATTTAATTGGGCGTCCTGTATTTTTTATTTGCTAAATCAGTTTAACTAGTCAGGTGTGAGCTGGAAACCCTTTAGTCAAAAGGCATCCTGGGGGTTTTCCCAACCGGCTCCCTATAGCTGGAGGGGCTCCATTTTGTTTGGTTTGGACCTTGAGATAGGTATTCTGTTCCAGTGGCGCGCTGCCTCCCTCCCCATGAGAACGATGGGAGTAGTAACAGTTTCCAAAGATCTTCCTAATTCTCAGTTAATACATTATATTAATGAAACTTACTACTCTAAATGAACCCTAGTCGCTGCTCTTGCTCTCCCAGCTACTAAGGACTGCCTACGGGCGGGCGATTAAGACACCGCAAAGGGGTGGGAGGAGGGCGGGAGAGGAAAATGTGGAGAGGCAGGGAGACCTTCACTCTCCTATCAGCTGTTCTAGAACAGCCCTTTCAGCAGGAAAGCATTGCTGAGTGAAGTTTTATGCTCCGAATGATGCTTCTGCTCATAGGAAACTTTTCAATGTGTTTCCTCCATGGGTGTCTGGGTCTTTTGTTTTCAGCTGTGCTTTGCACAGGAGCTGGAAAGCTAACTCCCCAAAAGTGAACTTCCTCTCCTTCTATAAACTGACCCCTGGTGGTTGCTATAGCAACTGCAAAGAGCGCATAATGAGCTGTGTAAACAAGCCTGATTCCCAGTGCTGGGGCAGGGCGAGCCCACAGGAGAGAGAAGGGGAAGGAATTTGATGGGCCAGAAAAGTGGTTCTTGGGGAGAGTTGGAGGCGCTGCAAAACATCCCCGCCCCGCCCCACCCCTCCCTTTTCTTTCTCTCCTCTTCTCTCACCTCTTGACTTCCCACCAGGCCAGGCAAGGAGACAAAGGATGTAGGAGGGTGGCATGCAGGGGCCTGCCTTTGACGCTGTGGAGTTGAACGCCATGCTACTGACAATGAAATCTAAACATTTACCCAGAGCCCTGGGCTAGAAATGTGCCAACCTGACCCTGAAAAACAAACCACCTGTGTCGCTGCCACACCTGCTTCAGGCCGAGCTGCCCCGGGTGCCAGGGGAATGGGGTTCTACAGCCTTCCCCCACTCTTCCATTTAATAACTGGGCAGAACTGCAGACAGAAGCCCCAAGATTTCTGAGACCTGCACTCAGAAATGTGGATGCTTTGTCCCTTTTCGGAGGGTGGGAAGGATATGAAGGCACAGGATACCTAAGGGCTTTATGATGATGAAGCCAAACACACACAGGCACGCACACACATACACACACTTGTTTTCTTCTCCGGGAACTTGGCTGCTACTTGCAGGAAACTTTGTGCATATAATAGCAGAGGCTACAGTGTGATTTTCAGTTCTCTTTGGTTAACTCTCTCCCACCCTCGTCCAATGTGCTGCAAAGGAAAGGTTTTGTACATTAAATACGAACTTTACGATGTATTTGACACCACGATGTCCCCTTAAAGCCTCCTGAACAGATGATCCACACTGGGGGAATGGGTGAGAAATCCGGTGTGGTAGGTCTTTAACGTGGTCAGTATAGATTTTCTTCTTCCTGTGAAAATCAATGTTTTCTCAGTCCCCCTGGTAAGAAGCCTAGTATAATGAACTGTTTTTGCTTTTAGAATAATCATTTTTATGGTACTCTTAACTTTTTTTTTTTTTTAATTTTTTTTTTTCAACGTTTATTTATTTTTGGGACAGAGAGAGACAGAGCATGAACGGGGGAGGGGCAGAGAGAGAGGGAGACACAGAATCGGAAACAGGCTCCAGGCTCTGAGCCATCAGCCCAGAGCCCGACGCGGGGCTCGAACTCACGGACCGCGAGATCGTGACCTGGCTGAAGTCGGACGCTTAACCGACTGCGCCACCCAGGCGCCCCGGTACTCTTAACTTTTGTAGTGTTCCCACATCTATTATTTCATCAGATCCTTACAACAGCCCCCAGAATCACACAGGGGAAATTATGTCTCTAATGAATTTGTCAGATGGAGATACAAACATAGGAGAGATTAGATGACTCTAATTGTGGAGATATTGGGGCTTAAAACTGGGTGTAAAAGGAATTATTGAGGTATGTATTACTATTATTACCAAGATATCAAATCTGCTTATATTTATATGAGTCTAGATACTAAAGACAATTTCTGTGAGCTACATATTACATATAAACTATAAAAGCTTAGGGGCGCCTGGGTGGCGCAGTCGGTTAAGCGTCCGACTTCAGCCAGGTCACGATCTCGCGGTCCGTGAGTTTGAGCCCCGCGTCAGGCTCTGGGCTGATGGCTCAGAGCCTGGAGCCTGTTTCTGATTCTGTGTCTCCCTCTCTCTCTGCCCCTCGCCCGTTCATGCTCTGTCTCTCTCTGTCCCAAAAATAAATAAACGTTGAAAAAAAAAAAAATTTAAAAGCTTAGATTTATATAGCATTTCCTTAATATATTCAAATAATTCCACCTAATATTATTCTTTACATTATATTTTCATAATAGGTAACCAGGTCTTACTGTTTTAGTTTGCTCCCTAATTTTTGCCTGGTTTTCAATGTTGTCATCTGCTATTAAAATAGTACCATTGTTTTCCTTTAAACTCGTATTAGTGACGATTATCCAAGGCTAACATGCTTTAAGCTTATTCCTTTTAGTTAGAAGAAATAACAGGTCTTTCCATCATTCTTGCTTTTCCCACAAAATTTCTTCTTCTTTTTCTTCTTTTAAATTGGGTCATAGGCTGCAGTTTCTGTGGGAACACCCCTCCCTGATGGGTGGGCCATGGCTTTGTGAGATTTGTGGGGAGATAAAGGGAAAGAACTCTGGGCTAGCCATGCTGTTTCCTCAGGGAAAAAAGGGGAATTTATGAAAGGTAGCAGTATTTTGGAGCCCACCCTTTTCTTATTGCTGTTCAATGGTGAAAAGAGAGGACTGTCTTCTTCTACTAGATATAATCCACGATTCCCAGGGACCTGTCAGTGGCAGCCTCTGTGGGTGGGATTGCTAGAGAATCAAAGAATACATTCATTCCTCTAAGACCCAGGGACCAGATTCTGATGGCATCCAGTCCCTCCCTTGGAACAAGATTAGTGTCTTTGTCATTGGAAGGTATCAGTAGTGTAGAGGTTTTCACAGAGACCACATTTTCCAACCCCAGCTCCAGGCATTATTCCCTCAGATGGTGCAAGATGTTGCCAGCAGAATTTTCAGACATAGATGCCTCCTCCCCTAGGTTGAAAACATCAGCAATCTCTGGAGCCAAGACCTTCCCAGTTACAGGAGCCAGCCCATTCTATGCACAAGAGGGCCCCTTGAATTTTGGGGTCTTCCAGGTCATATGCAGGGGCCTCCTCAATGTAGGGAAGTAACTCTTAATATCTCCTTGGACATAAAAGCTCTAGTTTAAGTTCTTGGAGCAGAGAGAGAAAGCATAAAGTATTACCGTTGAGGAAAAAAAAATACCACCTTAGAGATCTTTCATTGGAACTGGGTTTTTCCCATATTAAAAAAAATTTTTTTTTTAGTGTTTTATTTATTCTTGAGAGAGAGAGAGAGACACACACACAGAGCACAAGCAGAGGAGGGGCAGAGAGAGAGGGAGACACAGAATCTGAAGCAGGCTTCAGGCTCCGAGCTGTCAGCAGAGAGCCCGACGTGGGACTTGACTCACGAACCGTGAGATCATGACCTGAGCCAAAGTTGGACTCCTGGGTCCAACTTAACCGACTGAGTCACCCAGGCGCCCCCCAACATTTTAAAAATCAGGGTTCCGGGGCGCCTGGGTGGCGCAGTCGGTTAAGTGTCCGACTTCAACCAGGTCACGATCTCGCGGTCCGTGAGTTCGAGCCCCGCGTCAGGCCCTGGGCTGATGGCTCAGAGCCTGGAGCCTGTTTCCGATTCTGTGTCTCCCTCTCTCTCTGCCCCTCCCCCGTTCATGCTCTGTCTCTCTCTGTCCCAAAAATAAATAAACGTTGAAAAAAAAATAAAAAAAATAAAAATCAGGGTTCCTTCCATTGTCAAAACGTTCCTGTGTGATGGCAGTTGTGACTTTATTCATTCTGGACTAAAAGTGTCTGTTAGAAAACTTGTGGGAATTGGAAGCAGGATCTTGAAGAGATATTTGCACACCCAAGTTCACAGCAACATCATTCACAATAGTCAAAAATTGGAAGCGACCCAAGTGTCCAATGACAGATGAACGGACAAACAAAACATGGTCTATACGTACAATGGAATATGGTTCAGCCTTAGAAAGGAAGGAAATTCTGACACAGGCAACAACGTGGATGAACCCTGAGAACATTGTGCTCGCTGAAACAAGCCAGTCACAAAAGGATAATGATTATATGATTCTATCACATGAGGTCTCTAGAGTAGGCAAGTTCACAGAGACAGAAAGTGAAAGGGTGGTTTCCAGGGACTGGAGGAGTGGGAGGGGAGTGGGGAGTTAGTGTTGAATGGGTGCAGAGTTTCAGCTGGGGATGATGAAAAAGTTCTGGAGATGGATGGTGGTGATGGATGCCCAACAGTGTGAAAGTACTTGATGACACTGAACTGTACGCTTGAAAAAGGGTTAAGATGGTAAGTTTTATGTTAAGGGTATTTTACCACAGTAAAAAAAGAAAAGAACAAGTGAGAATAATTTTAATAATATATCACATTTTACCCAACAGAACCAGAGCATGCATCAGTTCACACGTAATCAATTGCTAAAAGCGTTACGGAGATTGTTTGTATTTTTTTATATGAAGTCTTTGAAAACCATTTTATATTTTATACTTTCAGAATATTGCGAATGGCCGCATGTCAAGTGCTTAATAGCCACATGCAGCTAGTGGCTATCATATTGGATGTATTGCTTTAGACAATATTTGATAGGAATATGGCTTCAAGGACCCCGTACTGTCGCTCCCAGACTCCCAGAGCTCCTTAAACCATGGGCTGGGACCTTGAGGACAGTTACACACCAGGTTTCTTTCTCCTCCTAAAAGAAAGAGACTGAGAGAACCAGGTCATCACCCTGAGTTGGTGACAGCAGGGTGCTGAGCCTTGACTGAGCAATTATCCTCAGATATGCTTTAGTGACTAAGGTTGCTGATATCTGAGCAAAGAAAACAAACCAAAACAAAGTCCTTAAGAATTGGCAATATAGAAGGCAAAGGATTTGATTTGGGGATAATTGGGGCTTCATGGGAAAATTCTCATGGGATCTAGCATCCTTATTACTGTTAAAAAAAAGTTCTAATAGGATCATTCTTGGATAACTTAGTTAATGAGTCAGTTTCTTTCCTTCCTTCCCCTTCTACCATTCCTTCATTTCTCCCTTCCTTCCCTCCCTCATTCCCTTTTGAGTGTTCATGTCTGGTCCTCTCTGACAGGTGTCTATTTCTCTGAAAGTCTGATAAGAGCTGTTCCCCTGCCTCCCCCCAGTCCCTTCCTCTTTGTTTCTCAGGCTGGGTAGGCAGAGAACATGGCCTATTTCCCTGGCAAACCAAAGAAGAGAGATGCAGTCCCCCCCTCCCTCCCCCCCCCCCCCCAGCCACCCTGCTGCTGTGGGGGAAGCCTTCGAGTTTCTGGAAGAGTGCTCATTGAGAATGCTAAGCCTCCTCCCAGAACTTCTGGCTTCTCTGCTGGGGATGGGGAGGGTCTGCACTGCAGCTTAATCCCCTGCTGCAAATTCCTGTGCTTCCAGAAACCACTCCCTCACCTGTGAGAGACTCCCAGCTTGCTGGCTGCCCCGGGGAAGACAAAATGGAGTGTTGCCCCGTGGCCCAGTAAGGGAGAGTCCTGTTATGCCTGCCTGCCAATTCTTGGAATGATAAGGACCGGATGTGATTAGAAGTGGTTTTTCTCAAACGTAGCCCCGCCCACCAGCCAGCCAAACTGCTGATGAGCACCGCGTGTGCCACATGAAGGTGGTTAGCAGAAGATGAGCAAGGCTTTGTCCAACTGTCCTGTACTGGCTGAATGATGCTTTGGAGCATGTGCATGTGCACGCTGATAAATAAGCAGGGTGTGAGGGAGAGGCAGAAATGAGCCAGTTTCAGTTCCTATCATGGTTTTACAACCTCAGAGTTAATTTCCTCCTCCGGAAAGTCAAGGGAACAGCTGTCACCAGCCATGCAAAGCCCTGTTGCCTCTGGGTGCTGGCTAGTAAAGGCCGCTCAGTAAGCACAGAGGCAGGGCTTGGATTTCTCAAGCTTGAGCAGGAACCAACTGCTAGGAGGGGAAGGGGCGTGGCTGTCGGCGCAGGGTCTGCCCCTCCTGAAATAAGGCCACCCCTGTACCCACCTCCTAGGAATTGCAAAACGCATCATTGTTGGCTAGGCCTGGGGCCCCTGGGCCCCCTGCATACTCACCTCCCCGTGGAAGGAGAAGTGTTGCCCGGGGTTATTCTCATTTTCAACAACATAGCTTTGTTTGGCTGCACGGGCCAAGAGAACCCTGGGATGTTTTGACCCCAGAATTGGGGAAGATCAGTGACCTGGTGATTCAGGAAAATGGCTGAAGGAGCCCTGTGGCTCCAGCTCCGTGCAGATCAAAGTGTACCCTCCCAGGCCCAGCTCTGGGGACCAGGCTGTGTGTGTGGCGTCCGTGCAGATGAGAGGCTTGGAATCAGAGGTAGTGTGCTGCCAGGCCTTCCTCTGCCTCTCACAGCTGTGGATGACTCTTTGCCATGCTCACCGGTGACAGGCCCCACTGGAGCAGGTTCTCAGCACCCAGGCTGCGCCGAGCGTTTACAGTAGACAATCCAAGGCAAATAAGGATAACAGCATCTACGCTGCTTTGATTCCCCTTGGGATTAATGTCACATGAATAAACAGTCCACAAAGCCTATATTCATAGAAACGCTTAGGATGTAGAATTGGAGCCAAATCGTGCCTGTGGACAGCCTAGGACAGGGGGACAGGGAGGAGGGGGTGGGGCTCAGAGGGGGCAGAAGCCCGGGAGGCTGCGGGTGGGGGGTGGGGGGGCGGCTGCCTGCTCCAAGATTTAGAAGTGGCTGCAATTGCAAAGTGGTGAGAGTCAGCCTTGGTAGGCAGGACGTGAGAGAGAGCAGGGATCTCAGTCACAACGTCAGTCACAAGAGCTGAGCCCAAACCAGAAGACTAGCTGCGTACAGCGCAGGGACCAGGAAAAATAAACAATACTCATTAACTGAGCTGTCCTGCGGGAACGAGCTGGGCTCATTTCATGTTGCATTTGCTCCAGTACCCGTGGCCCTTAAAATCCCTTCGGGGGATTTTAAGCCTTGTGCTAGGTTGAATGATTAAAAAAAAATTTTTTTTTAACGTTTTTATTTATTATTGAGAGACAGAGAGACACAGAGTGTGAGCAGGAGAGGGGTAGAGAGAGGGAGAGACACAGAATCCAAAACAGACTCCAGGCTCCGAGCTGTCAGCACAGAGCCTGAAGTGGGGCTCCAACTCACCAACCGTGAGATCATGACCTGAGCTGAAGTCGGTCGCTTAACCAACTGAGCCACCCAGGTGCCCCTGAATGATTACATTTTTTTAAAGAAAAAAAAGTCTGAAGCAAATATGGCGAATGTAAAAGCTAATTGGTGGGTACCTGGGGCTCAGCGATATTATTTCTATCCTTTTCTCCATATTTTAATTATTTTGGAATCAAGAAAAATATCTATTGAAAATGAAGGAACTGAACATTCTTTATTTTATTCAGGCGCAACCCATGTGGTGGGCTCTTGCTTCTCACCTCCTTTGTTAAGATTCCAGGCAGGGCCAGGAATGCTGGACTCTCAGACAGCTAGGTTTTGCACTCTCCCCCCTCTCCCACCTCCCCCTACACTCGGGCAGGGCAGCAGCACCGGCCTGGGGTTGGCATACCAGGAAATCCTGGTCCTGGTGTCACCACATCCTTACAGCTCAGCTGATCCCCAGGCATGCAGCGGAGGGAGGGAGACACCGTACAGGCTTCGTTGGCCTCTGTGGCTGGCTGGGAACATCCAGGATGAATCATCGGGAAGTCAGTAGTAATCTCTCCTGTTTCGCAAAGAGTGGGGGAATGGCAGCACCGCAGGGTGACCTGCCTGAAGCCACAGAGGGAAGATAAATAACTAGGAGGAAACACCAGAGCTGAAAATCTCCAGCCGAGATTTAAGGCCTGAGGCCCGTGAGCTGTTCTGGGAAGCGCTTGGCTCTCTGAGTGAAGGGCCCCGTGTGGTGTGATCGTAGGTCTCAGTGGAGCCCTGACCATTCGGTGGCTTCTCTGGATCACGTGGTTTACCTCTGACCAGGCCTCTCAGAGTTGCCCTCTGGCATGAATCCTCGTCAATTCCCTGCAGGCCAGCTCCCAGGAGAGGGGCCCACAACTTGGATGCTTGAAGACGGTGGCTGGCAGTTCAGGAACTGGTAAGACTGGTTTCCAACGCTGGCAGCCACTAGTTAATGCCAGGAGGACACAGTTAGGAGAGGCTCTTGGAGTGGGCAGAAGGCAGAGATGCTGCCACCAATGTATAGGAGGCTAGAAATGCTTCTGGAATCTCCAACTCTACTTCTGGCCATCTGCCCTAGACATTTTTTCCCTAAGATACGATCCTGTAATATGGCACTGCCTTTGCTAAACCGTCTGGGAATAAATAGTGTTGGAAGTAAAATCCAAATGCCCAGCATCCCCTTAGAGAATTTACCAGGGGGTCTGATTTTACTCTAAACAACTTACTGTCATCTCGGAGTTAAGACCACAAAGAATTTCTAAATGTCGAGTGTGGCTTGGATTAAAAGTGTTCCTTTTAGGGTGCCTGGCTGGCTGATTGGTGGGGCATGTGACTCTTGAGCTCGTGGTCATGAGTTCAAACCCCATGTTGGGCACAGAGCTTACTTAAAACCAGTTTCTGGGGCCCTTGGGTGGCTCAGTCGGTTAAGCGTCTGACTTCAGCTCAAGTCATGATCTCATGGTTCCTGGGTTTGAGCCCCGCCTTGGGCTTTGTGCTGATAGCTCAGAGCCTGGAGCCTGCTTCGGATTCTGTGTCTCCCTCTCTCTCTGCCCCTCCCCCACTTGTAGTTTTTTTATCTTTCTCTCTCTCAAAATAAGTAAATAAACATTAAAAAAAGAGTTCCTTTTATAGAGGAATTTTATTTTTTTGTCCAGTTATTTACTTTTTAAGTCAAGATTTGAAGTATCCTAGCATCTTACATAGAATGTTTCTTTGAATGTTTCTGCTTCAGTCCCTTGGGAACCAATGTCATCCTTAGGGTGTCAACTTTAACAGTTGGGTCTTCTGTTCTCTCAGAGCATTTGAGTAGGTGGTTCTGTTGGCTACTCCAGAAAAACAGCCCTCCCATATTCTTTAGGAGAGGCAAAGTGTCATTAGCCTGGACTATTTATCAGTGGTTTTTGAAGACAGGGAAATGTTTATTTTATGAGAACATTTGTCCCACCTTAATTTGCAAGGGATTAAAAAAAAAGTCACTGCCATGAAACATAATAGGAAAGTATTCGGTTCTTGTGAAACACATGAATGCTTGTGATAGAATTTCTTCTGCATAAAAACACCTTAGACATAATTTTCCAATTGTGCTGTCTTCCATACTGTCTCTGTACTCTGTTTTTTCAAAGCCCACAGAGGGGAGATAGGGCAGGTGTCAGAGGGGGGTCCCCACAGTCCATTTGCCTTCCCTTGCGGAGTTCAAATGATTTGTGTTGTTCTCTGCTTCCTTACCCAGAGGAAAGTCCCCATGGCCCATTTTCTGTGCAGTGCTTTTCCACTCTTTCATAATCTATTATTGTGACCTTGAGATGCAGAGAGGAGGCTTTGGCAGGGCGTGCTTTACGTGGAGCCAGCACTGCTGGCATCTGTGCCCTGGTCCCACATGCCCATGGCTGTGGTTGCCCTGTGCTCCTGAGAGGACATGCCTGTGCCTGTCATCCTGCATCCTGGCATCTGAGTCAGGGGCTGTGGGACCCTGGAGGCCAAGAGGACTCCTGTCAGTTTCCCCGAGAAGTACCATGTTCTTGGATGGGGAGGGGTGCTGGGTCAGCAAAGAACATGCATGTGGCAGAAGGTGTGTGTGTGTGTGTGTGTGTGTGTGTGTGTGTGTGCGCGCACACGTGTGTGTGTGTTTTAGAAAAAGGAACAAAGAGAGACAAAGATACAGAGACAAGACAGAGATAGAGAGACAGAGCTAAGATAGGGATCAAGAAATCTACTTTAAAAGTAGATTTCAAGTTATTTATTTTTTTTGCAGGATTGTCCCTTATTGATTTGATTCTTATAAAAATCAGTTAAAAAACTCTTCACACTATGCAATGCAAGACAGTTTGTCCTTTGGTGAAGACATTGAGGCTACAAGAAGAACATTAGACAACAGGAGAGAGGCTGGGCATGTCAGAGCGGAGGAGGCAGGGGACAGAAGCACAGTGTTAAGGGTTGAATGCTGGGGAGCCCAGAAGCCAACAGCACACCACATCCCATACTGGGTCCCTCACTCACTGTCCACTACAGCCTTGTCCTTTTTTCCCTCTTCACCCTGGTCTGCGTGGGCAGATGCTCCTGCCAAAGCTTACTTCATCAGATGAAATGAAGGGGAAATCTGATTTGCCACTAATTGGACTTACTGTAGGCAATTAGGGTTAAGCTGACATGAAGGAACTATCAGACACTGGGATTTTCAGTGTTTTTCATCATATTCCTGGGAACTTTTTCCAGAATCCAAATGGGATACTGATTGCAGTCACCAGGATTTTGAATCAGTTTAAGTCAGGATACTGGAAATAGCCAGTGTATGCATTATCATTATATAAATTAACATGTAGTATATGCATATGGCGTATATGAAGTATATGGGGTGTGTGTATATAGCATTTGATAATTATACATGGTGTAAATATAATACATGGGGTGTATATATATGCAGTAAGTGACGTGGATATATTTATCACTCTCTAGATAAACAAGAACATTTAATAAGTGCACAAGGCATTTTCCATTTGATTTTCTAAATTACCTAATCTTTAATTCCTGTCGTGATCAATCATTCACAGATGAAGAGGGCTGGAACGCTGTTCCTGGGCATTCTAATTCCTCCCTTGAAATGAACTTACCATCTGCATTGAACTCCCAAATGGTTTCAACCATCACCTCCCTAAATACTTACAGTGAAATTTCAAGTCTAGACCTTGTTCTTAAAAGCAGATGAGTCTATTTCACTGCCTGATCCATTCAGTAATTTAATCCTTTATTGAATGAATTAAATCGTTATTTCACAAACATTTATTTATTGATTGCCCACTCTCTGGAAAGTTCTGTGGAAACTGCAAATATGGTGTGTGTATGTGTGTGTGTGTGTGTGTGTGTGTGTGTGTGTGTGTGTATGTCTGAGAGAGAGAGAGAGAGAGAGAGAGAGAGAGAGAGAGAGAGAGACTCTGGAGCTTCCTGCCACGAGCTGACATAAAGGCTTACACACACATTCTACATAAGTGCTTATTTAGACTCTGAAGTTCTTGGGTCACATAGGTAATTCCTCAAATCGCTGCCCCCAGGTCAGAGCCAGCCACCTGCTTTCATTACAGAAACTGTAATCGTTCTGTTTCTGGTGCCCAGTGACTCCCTGAAGAGAGCTCCTAGGAAAAATGGGTGCAGACACATTGTTCTCGTCTGCTGGCAGTGCCCTGAAGAACTGTAGAGAGAGGGGTGTCTCCAAGGGGAGCGGCACACAGGTCAATATAATACGGTGGGGTGGGGGGCTGGGAAGTTGCTAGGACACAATGCCCAGCCCTACTTTTTCTCCTGACAAATGCTGTCTTCTCTGGTCTCTCTGATTCCTTCTGGACACTTCAAGGGGAATGTGCATCTTGTATGGCAAAACACTGCCTGCATTAGTCTGTGCCAGCCCTGGCCAGGGTCTGAGACCCACCATTCTGCACACTCATGGGTGTGTCTTATTTTTTGAGCTGAGGCCAGACCTTTGCTCCCATCATCATGCCCAGGCTGACATGCAGATGCTCTTAAAGTGGGGCACACATGACCAGGGAGTCATGGGGAGCATGTGTGATAGACAGTGGCCAGCGCCAGAGGCCTGGGTCCTGCTCATAGACACTTCTCTGGGTCTCAGTTTCTTCCTTGGACCCAAAGAGTTTGGACTAGAGCAGCCCTGGGCCTCCAGCTCTTACCTATATGGCTCAGTGGAGCCTGGTTGCCTTCCTTCTACTCAGGGAGGGTGAGGCCTTCCTCCGGGCCCCAGGCAAGCTGTGGGTAAGTCTTGGGTGGTCCAACCTGGACAAAGGCTTTGTCTGCCCAGATAATCTGTGCAGGAATGCCCTCAGTTCTAAGGGCCAGTGTTTATAACTGCTGAGGAGGATTGTAATGACGGAATGCCCTTCACTGAAAAACCAGAAATACTCTCTGAGCCCTTGCTGGGGGCCAGACACACTGAGGGGGGACACGGAGAAACATGGGGGCAGGTCTGGCCCTCCAGGGCCTACAGCCTAATGGAGCAGCTCTACTGCTTTCTCACTCTAATCTAAAGGAGTGGATGCACAGAGTTGGTCTACACGTCCCCTTGGCACCAGGGGAAGCCCGGAGGCAGACGGGGCACTCTTCAGCTTTCCCGCCATTAGCTTCTCTGCGCTAAACTTTCTGTATTCTGTGCTATTGCAGTCCACTGGTCTGTGCCCTCACACCCCTCCTTCCTTTCCTCATGGCTGCTTAATCCATGTCTTCCAGGCTCACCATCCAAGTGGCCTCACTTGGTCTTTCTGTTTTCAATTTGCCTTACAGCTCTGCCTACATCTTGCTTTGAATAAGACCTAACTTTTTGCTACCTACCACCTGGGGTCATTCATCCACCATGCTCAAGTTCATGGTGTTGAGTAATATCACTACTCATTTTTACCAGATTGTATATGCCATATCTAGATTTGTTTTTTATCCAGGGATAGCCAGCCCAACCAGGGGTAAGTAACAGAATTTATATGCATGTAAGAAAAGGGATCACAGATTATAAGCCTACATATAATGATATCTCTGGCTATATATGTATCTATCTTCTATCTATCTGTCTATTATCTATCATCTATGTATCTATCTATCTATCTATCTATCTATCTATCATTTATCTGTCTTCACATAACACACTGCTCAGTTGTCTCCAGGTGCTCGTGACAATTTTTTACCCTCTAGATGGATATGAGTCAAGAGAGAAGATACTGTCTAGAAGAATGGAACAATACAGACCATGTTTATAAAGGTCCCTAACCAGGTGAATGAGACTCTTAATGGATTTTATCGTCTTAGAGATAGGTTAAGTCAGTGGTCACTACCGCATTCCTTTCTATTTGCTGAGCCCTGCCTGTCTGCACCCTTTTTCAGACTTCTCACCGTACATCTGTGTCCAACTGCTATATTCCACTGATTCTGTGATATGCATGGCTTCTTATTTGAACATTTCTGAGACTAGAATACTTTGAAAATTGGTGGTGTATCATAACTTGTTAGTCTGCCTTTCTTTCCTTCCTTCCTTCCTTCCTTCCTTCCTTCCTTCCTTCCTTCCTTCCTGGCACACCAATTAATGGAACTACTTATGGTACTTTACATTTGCTGGAATATTGCCTATGGGAAGCTTGAGAGATCCTGAACCAGTGATAATGGTTTTAATAACTCCCTTCCAAGAAAAGTAGAGGACACAGGCATCCTATTAGGAAAAAGAAAAAAAGAGGCTTCCCTGCTATCACTTCAAGAATCTTCCAGGTACTGTCTTCTACTCTACCCCAAACCTACTTGACTGTCTTGGCAGCTGTGGCCTCAGTCCTTATGCCTCCTCCCTGGTGTCTGTTTCCTGCCTGGGTTTCCACTTAACTCTGTGAGGTCTGTCTGTCCAGCAGAATGTTGGCTTTACCACCAGCCTCTGTCCTCTGCTCGCTCTTGGCTCTATGCTCTGCAACCTGGAGACCCTCATGCCCATGGGCACCCAGGCTCTGGTCAAGCAGGGATCAAGATTTCCTCTGGCTGGGTAGCTCAGACTGTGCTTTTCACTTTTGTATCCTTAGTGCTTTGCACAGTTACTGGCACATAGTAAGGGCTCAATAAATGTTTACACAATAAATCCACAACAGATTTATTGTTTTTTCTCTACATGTGACATATAAGTGCAGAACATCTTGCACACTTTTTCTGTTTTCCCGTGATAAGGAGGAACCATAGCACACAGCCATTCCTGGCATGGCTGAAGCATCTGGTCTCAAGGGCCTTTTACTGACACTCCCATTTAGATGTGGTAGTTTTGTCTTTTTTCTGTCTCTTTAGCTGAGATGGGGTATGGTTAGCTTTATGGGGGTGGGGTAGAGAAGGGAATATGTGTCTTATCTTTCTCCTTCTGCATAGCCTCATACCTGGCCTAGCCTTGAAATTTCCATTTCACCTGGGACAGTTCCAAGTTGAGGCCTGAGCTGGGGCCAGATAAGGCTTCATATGCTTTTGCCTTTCAGCTTGGTCTAGATGAAGGCTGTTTGCATCTGTCAGATGCAAGGGACCTATCCAGGTCACCTCTGGTTTTGATCTAACTCTTTGGTAAAGGTGTGACTCTTAACCCAATTAACATGCTCCTCAAGGGCAGTTATCCATCTATTAGGGTGATTGAGCTTCCTGTGAATTGAGCTCTTTCTGACCACACTGGAGGGCAAAGGAACATTAAGGAGGCAAGAAACTCTCCCTGACCCCCCAACTTAGCAACATGCTGAGAAGCAGGACAGGCCATATCATATACTTCTCCTATAATGAACTGGTTTGTTCACAGTGCTTATGGAGTCTTTTTCACAAATATTCACTCTTATCCAGATTGTGGTATACGATTTCAGGTTTCTTCTAGAAAACAGGTCTGTGGTATGGTATTTGTTTTCTCTACTCAGGGGCTGTAGCAGGAGCTTCAGATTGTAACATCCATGAGATGGGCACAGTGGGGAGGTGTTGGGCAGTGGTGTGCCGCATGGATTCCTGTGAACTGACTTTTAATCATTCAGAAACCTTGCTAGATGGTCACCCAGGGTAGAGGTATTTTTCCCAGAGGAATTGGCAAAGCTACACCAGGGCTTTCTCCTCTTTCCCTTTGTAGAACCAGTTAACCAGCACAACATTCATGTGGACTCAGAATGGAGCATCTTGGCAAGTGTTCTGGCTGATTATTTCACTTTCTTTTTTATTTTTTTGTCTTTTAGCTGTGAATTTTATCAAGGAACAGGTATTCATAGTACAACGAGAAGGAGAGGCATACAATGAACATATGAAATGGTCCAGAATAAGGTGAAGACATGTGCTGTGAAAACAGTACCAGCCTCTGGGTGAGAGATCACTGTCTGGCACTGCAGGGGGTGGTCTTGTTGCTCCTGGCTTATTTAGTTATCTATTTATTTATTATATTTTTTGAATGTTTATTTTTGAGAGAGGAAGAGGGACAGAGCATGAGCAGGGGAGGGGCAGAGAGAGAGGGAGACACAGAATCCAAAGCAGGCTCCAGGCTCCGAACTGTCATCAGGAGCCTTAGGCGGGGCTCAAACCCACCAACTACGAGATCATGACCTGAGCCAAAGTCGGATGCTTACCTGCTTAACCAACTGAACCACCCAGGCACCCCAATGCTCCTGGTTTAAATTCTCCCTCCAAGTGCATGCATCCTCTGCTGCTGTGAGCCACGAGCTAAAACTTTTGCCTGCGACCTTCTCCAGAGATTTGCCCTTGACCAGAGTGGGCCTGCCTGGTCACTCCTCCTCCTGTTCCCACTTAAGGCAGAAAAGTCACCCCCTGGCCCCCGGTGAGGTAACTGCATAAGAGTTATTAGCTGCCAGTGTTTAAGACATTAAACAGTTTCTCTTAATTAAAGACAATCAGGAAAATGCTTGAGGATAAAAGGAACCATCAACATTCTAGTGAAACCAGACATTTTGGATGTTTTTCCTTCCGTTTCTTATGTGGAGCAAATCCAGACAGAAAGCACTCATTTCAGAAAAAGAGTTGAAAGCAAAGAAGAAACCTCCTTTCCCTTCTTTTTCCAATGCCCAGTGGACAAAACTTTTGGTATGAATAAGTGAGAGTTCTTTATGCTTTCTTAGCTATTATTATCAGCAATCCTTTACCCAATACAAATTCCATGTTCCTGCCTGACTTGCAGACAATGAGGAGCTCCCCAGGAAAGGTGAGGCAGAGAGTAAGCCCTTAGGGAGGTGACATTGACTTAGGGCTAAGGGCTGGGAGGAAGGTTCCCTAGCTCACAGGAGGCATGGAAGGAAGGATGGGTGACAGCCCCAGGTGACAGGATGGGGGCCAGTGGGTGACTACTGGAGGAGGCCAGAGACATCACAGCCACCCTGCAGCTGCATGGACCCTTACCCGCCAGGGCAAGCAAGCAATTCAAATTTTTTCTAAGTATAAAAAGCCTCAGGCCCTTCACTTTGATGAGGCAACCACCAATCTAAGTGACCTTCTGGAGGACCTCTAGGTATCCTGACTCACAAATCTTTTTCTTCACATCAGTGACTAAAACTGGTATTTCCAAACATGTATGAAAAATGGACCCCAGATGAACAGTACAAAATACCACCTGCTTTTCCTCTCCTAAAACCTGCTCAGACATCGAAATGATCTCAGGGTCTGTGCACATTCCAGCAAATCATTGCGGTTGCAGTAAATGTGGTAGGACTGCCTCTCTCAGACCCACCCATCCTTGCCTCTCACAGGCACACCCCTGAAACTGACCCTGAACCTAAAGTCTCGATGTTCCAAGTTCACCGTAAGTTTCAAATGCCACCCATGTCAGGGCTACCTGAAGGGAAGCCTAGGGTGTCAGGGACATGGTGGGAAGCAAGGAGCATCTCACTGTCAAGGTGGGCTATTGTCCCTGGCTGGTCAAAGAGAAGATGCAAAACAGAATTTGTTTCCAAGGCTCCCAGCCTCCTGAAATGGGAGTCTCCCCCAAAAGATTGGTTTTATCTAAGTGAGTTGATTGAGAATGTCTGATGGAATTGTACTCTTTGATGCAGTCAGTGATTGCTATTGAAGTTAGTTTTAGATAATTTTTTTCATTTATATTTATCTTTCATTAGATAATTATTTGTTTTATCCTCCCTTCCATCAACATGGCTTATCAAATGCCTCCCACACACTTAGTACCCTTCTGTTCTGGGGAGACTGATGCAAAAGATAAACTTTTTTAGGCCAGAGCAGGTAATAGGCTGGTCAATGTTTATTAGCATGTTGATAGCGGTTCATACAACTCTCAGCAGTGTTATCTGACACTTCAAGGAGGATTTCTTTCAGAGGGGGCATCTGATATGAGATCATTCTGGCCTGATGGAGGAAAGAGTCCTTATGTGAGCTCTTGAGAACTGAGGCCAAGAGGCCAGATCCTGAAGAATCTCGGATATTGTTTTCATGAGTTTCATTGTTCATTTGGAGGTTTTGAGAGCCAGAAAAGAATTTTAAGTAAAAGAATGACATAACACACATTTTGAAAATATAGCTCTGGCTGTGGTCAGGGGGAAATGGGATGAAGGGTTTAGTTATCAATGCTCTCTCTGCTATGAATTACTTCAAAATACAGTGACTTAGGACAACAGCACATTTCCCTTTGGGTCAGGATTTCTGGAGATGCCTACCTGAGAAGTTCTGGCTCAGGATCTCCCATGAGGTTGCCGCTACAATGCTGGCTGAGGTTATAGGTACTGGAGGCCAAGGTGACTAACTTTCATGGCTGCCAAATTGGTGCTTGTCATTGGCAGATTGTCATTTCCTCTCCACATCAACCTTTTCACAGGCTGTGAGAGTGTCCTTGTGACGTGGCTGTGAGCTTACTCCAGAATGGGTGACCCAAAGGGAGGCCAAAGTGGCTGTTATGAACTATAGATCTGTGTTCCCTCCAAGTTTACATGTTGAAACCCCAACTCTAATGGTACTTGGAGATGGGGATTAGAAGGTAATTAAGGTTAAATGAGGTCATAAGGGTAAGGCCCTAATCTTACAGGGCTGGTGCCTTTATAAGGAGAGACTTTCTCTGCCATATGAGTACACAGGGAGAAGGCAGTCATATACAAGTCAGGAAGAGAGCTCTCACTAAACACCAAACCTACTGGCGTCTTGATCTTAGACTTCCCAGCCTCCAGAACTGTGAGACCTAAATGTTTGTTGTTTAAGCCACCCGGTCTATGTATTTTGTTATAAACCATCACTTCAACCATACTCTATTTGCTAGGATAAAGTCACTAAGTCTAGCCCACATTCAAGAGTAAAGGAGTTAGACCCCATCTTTTAAAGGAAAGC
Source organism: Puma concolor (assembly GCF_028749965.1). NCBI lineage: Eukaryota > Metazoa > Chordata > Mammalia > Carnivora > Felidae > Puma > Puma concolor. The sequence goes on from NC_141671.1 coordinate 22,163,285, forward strand.
ATGTCAAAGAACTTGTGGACATACTTTCGATATCTCTTCATGAAGGTTTTAAAATAAGAGATTATTTTGTGACCCAGATGAGAAAAGAAAGTGGGTTGTAATATGACTCTAAAGCAGGGAGAATAGGACACAGCTTGAGAGATAGTAAGTGAATGGAACTAACAGAATTTGGAAATGAATTGCGATTAGACTGAACTAGTACAATGAAGATACGTAAGATATGGAGGAGGGAAAGCAGAGTCAGGACAGGCTAAATGTGAGATGTCTTTGGGATGGGAAAATGGGGATTTAAAATAGGCAGTTGCATGTGTGGATCTGTGGCATTGATCTTGGGGTGGTAAGCATGAAAACCATGGCTATAGATGAGATCACTCAGGCAAAGGGCATAAAATAAGGGGAGCAAAGGGCCCAGGGAAGAGCTCTGGGACACTCCTTCAGGTGGGCTTTGTGTAGAGGATGATGGTCTGGCAAAGAGGATGGAGAATGGAGCAATCAGAGAGTAGGAAGAAAATCCAGAAACTGTGGGCTCAGGGAGCCAGGAGGAGACATTGGGCTCCTGCATCGAACATAACTAACGTTCTGGTAGGTGGCTGGAAGTGGTGATATGGGAGTAGTCAGTGATCTTGGCCTAAATGTCTTAGTGAAGTAAGATGAGTCAGATTGGATTGGGTTGAGGAATGAATATTTGGAAGGACAGACAGTAGACAAATTGTGCTGCCATCTTTGAAGAAGGTTCACTTAGTAGGAGAGTCACACAAATTGTGTTTGAATTACCTCTGGGAGGGCTGCAATAGAGATGGAGGGGGTGAGGAAGAGGGAGTTTGGTGAGAGTGAGGTCCTTGAGAAACTACCTGCCTTTGATCTTTGGGAAGAGCCTTTTTTTTTTCTTTGTAGGAAGATGGGATTGGGTGTCCATGACAGGTACCTATAGAATTGGGGTTTCCCTTGGGATAACCCAATTAATGCTGTTTTTCTGATGACGTAGAAGTCTAGGTTAAGGGTACTCAACTTTGGTCATATGTTAGAATCACCTGGGGGAACTTTTAGTCCTCCTTCATGCCTCTCACCTCTCAGACCCATGATGTCAGAACCTCTGGGTTGGAGCCCCAGCATCAGTAGTTTTTAAAGTTCCCCATGTAGTCCTTGTGGAAGAAGGCCACCAATGGAGGTGAATTTGGGGGAGAAGGGTGGTGGTGATGAGTGCTCATGGGATTAAATTGTGGGAGCAGAGTGTGAGGGAGGCCACTGACCAGTCCTGCCAGACAACATGAAGCATTTTTTTTTTTTTTTTGGACAGAGAGAGACAGAGCATGAATGGGGGAGGGGCAGAGAGAGAGGGAGACACAGAATCAGAAACAGGCTCCAGGCTCCGAGCCATCAGCCCAGAGCCTGACGCGGGGCTCGAACTCACAGACCGCGAGATCGTGACCTGGTTGAAGTCGGACGCTTAACCGACTGCGCCACCCAGGTGCCCCACAACATGAAGCATTTTTGAGGCAGGAGGCCATTCATCCCCCGTGGTGATTGTTTACTTGGCTATGTGGTCACCTCCAGTACAGCTACCTGCTTGCTGTTTCAGGTTTGCTGACAGTAGGTGGTAGAAGACCCTAACTTTTGGATGTCTGTTTTGTCATCTGAGAAATGGACATCATAGTGCCTACCTTCTGGGACTGAGGTAGGATTAAGGGAGATGATGAGAACTCATAGCACATAGTAAGTGCTCAATGAAAAGTCACTATTATCATTAGCAAATAACCCTGTTGACTAGAATTTCACATGTGAGTGAGACAACAGTTGAGAGCTATAAAAAACTAATTTGTAGAGAAGAGCTTGTTTACTGGGACAGTGGACCTCAGAGGAGTTTTGAGGTAGGGTGACCTATCGTCTGCTTTTGGAATCCTGGAGAGTGTGGATTGGAGACCTAAGGGCAGATGTCACTGCTTTGGCTGTCTTCATAGGGCCACAGTGCAGTGTTGAACTCAGACTTTGTTTGGCTTGCTGTCTGTCCTGTCCCATTTGGGTCAGTGTCTAGTCTGGGGAACAGATGAAGGATTATTGGTCCCATCACTGGGTCTAACCAAGACAAGCCATATGTAATGATTAGAGACAGAGATACAAGGCTCTGTTCACTGCAAGGGGCCTATCTTCAAGGGGACCTGTTTCTGGTTGCTTTGATCATCCCTGCTGGCATATTACTCAGACTGCTACTGATTGCACAGGCAAGGAGGAGCACATTTTTCTAAACCAGCTCCAATATGGCATTCTCCACCAGATGAAAAGAAAAGGTGGGGTGCTGCTTGAGCCATGTTGAACATGAGATAAGTCACGCCCAGAAAGATGTACCTAATCAGAGTGGCTTCTTATCTTTGGTATGCACCCTCCCAGTGTGAGCTTTAGCTGCCATTATAATCATTACTTTGGTAGGTCCTGTCCCAGGTTATACTAGTATGTGGTGAGAAGGAGCTCTGGATCCTGCACTGATGGCTGCCTTGCCCACAGAGACTACAAGTCCCAGCATTCATTGCACACGGGTCCTGCCCCCAGCCCCTGTTCCAGGAGAGGCCCTGGAAGCTCTCCCTTGCCCCTCCCAGAAATGTCCCTCCTTATCTTCCTGCACTCTGGCAGGTTGCCACCCAGGCCTTGATTCAGGCAAATGCTTTGTTACAGTGCAGTGGTGGTGATTTTTTCATTCCTGGTGGTTTCTTTACCCCATGATGAGACAGGAAAAGCAACATGTCTTAGCAGAACGCTGCCTCACTGCTCATTCATTCAGCCAGAGACCAGAACCCTGGCAAGATCCAGAGTTTTGTCAGATGGGAACTGTGGTAGTGAGTAAAAAAAGTGAAACCAGATGTTCTTTCCCTCCAGTTGCTTCATATCCATGCAGGGGCTTGGAGGAGGAGGCTGTAAAAATGTCACAGTCCTTGATTCCTGAGGCCCAGATTTACACACCGTGTAACCTTGCACCATAAATCCACCGCCCTTGCTGGAGCATCAGCTTCTGAAGGGGCAGAGCCCAGCTGTGGCGTGGACCAGAGGCAGCTAGTGGTGCTGGAGGGACATGGGTGGGGAGCATTGGGCCAGGGAGCCTGGCAAGGGACCAGCAACTGCTTTTCAAGAATTTTAAAGAAGTCAAAAGATTTTTACAAGATTGGCTTGGAGTTTGGCCTTCTTAGGAGATAAGCCAAACTCTATTTTGTGCTTTAGTCTGAAAGAGAACTTGATTTCTCTTTGGAACATATTTGCACATGCAAGAGAAGTCAATGGGAATGAAACACACATAAGCAGAGAATTTTCATGTCAAGTCGAAGTGCTGGCCGGAGAGAGGAGAAGAAGGCAGGGGCTGGAGCCCACCTGTCTGAGAAGGCCATCCTCTGGAAGCTGGAACTGACCTTGAGTGTCACAGGAAGCCATCTCACCTTGGCTTTAAAATGCTGATTCTATCTGGTATGTGAATAAATTATGAGGTTGGGGTCAAGAATGGAAGCAAGGAGACAGCTTAGGAGACTCTTCTAGAAATCCAGGCAGGAGACAATGGTGGCTTGGACAAGGTGGAAGCCACGAATGTGGAGAATGACAAATGGTTTGGTGGTGACACACAGTAGGAAGAATCAAGGATGCTTCCCAGAGTTTGGTGCAAGCAGCTGAGTGGACCATGGCCATGCCATTGAAACAGGGAAACCTGGAGTAAGACCAGGTTTGTTGAGATTTAGACCTTGCTTTTTCAATATGTTGGACTGGAAACACTTATAGACATGTATGGGGGATGTTTTAAATGTACTTTTTAAAATGTTTATTTATTTTTGAGAGAGAGACAGAGACAGAGACAGAGTGAGAGCGGGGCGGGGGGGGGGGGGGGGCAGAGAGTGAGGGAGACACAGAATCCAAAGCAGGCTCCAGAGTCTGAGCTGTCAGAACAGATCCTGATGTGGGGCCCAAACTCACAAACCGAACTGTGAGATCATGACCTGAGCCGAAGTTGGATGCTTAACCAATTGAGCCACCCAGGCGCCCCTATGGGGGATGTTTTAAAGAGACAGTAAGATATATGGGTCTAGAGCTATGAAAAGAGGCCAGGGCTGAGATATCAATCTGGGAGTCGTATGACAATTGAAAAGATAGAAATGGAGTATTGGTACTCAGGCCATAGCTGCCCTGTGCTATGGACATGATCATGTGGTCACCTTCTGGCCTCTGTGTCAATGCCCATCAGTGTGGGGAGATCTTAGGTCGTGTATGCATGGTTCCTTTGCTGCCTGCAGCTGACATCTGTTTGTCATGTTTCTATCTGAGTCCAGAGCTTCCCCCACTGTTTCCCTGCGGGGCTTCCCTGGTTGCTGCCTGCAATTGAGGGGAGCTCCCTCATGGTACAAAAACCCCTACCATCCTGACCCTAGATCAGTAGGCATTCCTCCCAAGTTCCCTATATCTGTCTTTTTCATGATCTGGCTCAAATTTTCTGCTCTCAGAAAACATTTTCCAAGCTTGTTGACATTTTTACAATAGGTATAACCTTATTATCTTATTATTAGTCACTAAACCGGAACGATTTGTTTTTCTGTTTGATCCATGTTGCCTCAAGTGTTACATTAGTTTCTGATACATTCAAAATGACTGAGTTCTGAGAGCTGACTTTAAATGATTCTTCTAGGTATGTGTCTAACCAGTAGATGGTCAGGATGTCACTCAGGATGCCTGTTACAAAAATGCAGGTTGTAGTAGATCACTTTGTTCTTGCTTATTGTATTTTATGCAATTTCATTCTACACAAACCGTGGTTTTCATTTGTTCTAATTAAAGAGTAGCGATGTTCAGTTTGGTGGATTCTTCATATAAAATGCCTCAAATAGCCTCCCCCTTCCCCTGCCCCCAAATCAGGCTGAAAACAGACTCATGCTTGTACGGTAGAATTAAAAACTGCACTTGGGTGACTGAAGCCAGAACATATGTGCGAACAGCTGAGGGTGTTTATTGTGGTCTAATGTGGAGCCTGTGGGCCAAGCAAGGAAGGCCCAGGGTTTACCATCCAGGAGAGACCAAAACTTGAACTACTCTGAGCCCAGGATAGGACCCTCCTCTCCCTGCACCTGTGAGCTCCAACCCCCACTGAATCCATGAAGCTCACAGGAGTCTCCTGAAGAAAATGAAGGGAGCCCATAGCTCCAGGCCCCACACCCAGCAGTGCTATCCAAAGCCCTTCTTACTCCCCCTGAGTATTTGGCCTTTGCTGGTACCTAGATCACTCCCTGGACTGGAGCCTCAGATTTCATCTCCTTTGGGGAGATTTGTTGCAGATAACTGGAACAAAAGACAAGCTGGGGAGCCATGAGGGTATGTGGGGAATATGAAAGTATGTAGAAGGTCAGAGTGCTCACAGGATTGGGTACAGTGAGACACAGAGACACCCGGCAGGGAAGTCTTGGGACAACCCAACAGGTAAGAGGGTAAGTGAGCTCTTGAAACTGCCTGAGAAGGCAAGGTCATTGTGGGGGGCCAGGGGGTGAGAACCAAGGGCGAAGGGGGTATGGAAGTCAGGGAGAAGCACATTCCAAGAAAGAAGAGTAATGAGTCAACACAGTGCAGACAGTTCTTAAGATGAAAAGAAAAGTGCTCAGTGGATTTGGAAATCTGGCGCTAACTGGTGACTTTAATAAGAGCTGGATGGTAGATGGTGGGGGGGGGGGGGGGGGCAGGCAGGAGCCAGACTACAGGAGCTAGAAAGTGAAAACAACAAAGAGGCTAAGTGAAACTACTCTGAGACAATTTGGCAAAGACAGAGACAGAGGGCAGAAGGAGAGAGAACACACAGGGTGGAGGAGGAGTTTGGTGGGTTTGTTTCTGTTTGCTTGGTTTTGCAGAGGTTGGGGTGGGGGTTTGTCATGGGATTCGTGTCAAGAAGATGACTTGTTTCTCTAGAGGTGTGTCTGGAGGGAGGTTAGGAGTGCCTGGAAAAGGCCAGGGAGTAACACACCAAGAGAGGAGCACACTCTTCAAATCCAGCCCCACCCCTTTGCCTGATTGTCCGACCCAAGCCCTCGTGATTCACCTCCCCCTCCTCCCTCCCCTTCCGCCTCCCCCCCCACCCCCCCCCAAGTGAAAGTCAGCTTGACATCATGGCTCCACCAAGGGGATTGTTCTGTGATTCCTGCTATGGCCAGGAGAATGTTTTGTTGTTGGTGCTGATTACCATTTTGGTTTTAAATGGGGAGTATCTGGATGGTCAGCCCAAGGGACAAGGGAAGGGGGAGGGAGAGAAAACAGAGAGGGTTCTTTAGGAGGGAGGTGGATGGGGTCTGCATGCAGGTGAGCCACCAGGAGGGTAGGAGAAGGAGGACTCATCCTTTGAGCCTGGAGAGGAAGCAAGAGGAGGATGAGCCCTGGGAATTCCTGAGAATTCATGCCTGACAGCCCTACTTTCCCTGTTGAAAAGGTAGTGTACAAAAGGCCACTTGTTGTAGGGGACGACAAGGGTGGGGCTTGATGAGGACATCTGAGGTCAGCTGTTGTAGGGACTGGGTGTGTGGAGGGGGTTTGGGTAGGATCCGGGAGGGGACCTTGCTGGGTCCAGGTGAATGGCAGACTGAGGTGTCCCTGACACAGATGATCCATAGTTGCCTCCATCAGTGCCATAAGGGTATAGGAAGGAAAGAGGTGTATGGGGATTTGAAGAGGGGTCAAGATCCTAAGGTATCTGTTCCACTGATGTATTTGTTCATTCTTTTGCCCATACCTCACTCTCTTGATTATTTTCTTTATCAATTATATTGATATTTTTAATTTATTTTTAATTTATCAATTATAGGTAGAGTCTGTTGACTTCCTCTTAGGATTTTTAATTTATAATTATAGGTGGGGGTCTGTTGACTTCCTCTTAGGATTAATGAGAAGTCAGCTCTCTTATTCTCTCCCATTCACCTCCCCCCATTCTCCTCATACAGCTATATCACTGTTGTTAATAAAATCAGTAATCACTGTTTTTAAAACCAAAACTGTTGATATTATTTACAAGTCAGAGCTTGTGTTATATCTGTATTTTTCTGTAGACTTTTGTCTTCCTTTAAGTTACCTATTTGTCTTACTCATGACTTACATGCTCTTTTTATAAACATATATGTGGCAATTTAAAATATGTCCAAGATCCTTTTGACCCTCTTCCCTTCAAAATGGAGAGCACCTGTGCTGTGTGCAGGCTGTACCCAGTGCATTGCTTCTAACAAATATGATGTGATGGCACGTGACTTCTGAGGCTAGGCCGTAAAAGGTCTTACAGCCTCCTCCTTGGTCTTTCTCACAGACTTGCTTGCTCTAGGGAAAACTAGTTGCCATGTTGTGAGGTCATGTGATCAGCCCTATGGACAGGTCCATGTGGGAAGAGACTGTGGCCTATTACCAATGGCCAGTAGGAACTGAGGCCTCCTCTAACAGCTGTGTGAGTGAGCCATGCTAGAAGCGGAGCCCATAGATCCAGTCAGCTTGCGGGGGACTGGAGCCCTGCTGACATCTTACCTGCAACCTCAGTGGAGAATCTGAGCCAGCATCTCTCAGCTAAGCTGCTCCCAGATTCCTGACGCTCAGAATCTGGGAGATAATAGATGTTTATTATCTGTAAGTCTTGGGGTAATTTGTCATGCAGCAATAAATCATTAATATTATATCTTTAACCTCTTCCTGATTATCCCTTTGTCACTAGATCTGCCACATTATCTACTCTGTCAAGCCTAATTGTTTTTCTCCTGGATCTCTCCATCTTTCTGCTCCCACTGGACTGGTTATTCTCAAGACCTGCAGCAAACTTGGCATGTTTCCCACCCTGGTGATTGGGGTCACTGGTTCCTAGATCCCTATATCCTTTCTTATGCTTCCTTTTTATTCTCTCCTTTCCCTGAAACCCATCAACTACTCTTAGGACAAGGAGTATAGGAGATAATTTTCTTATCCTTGAGTGTCTAAAAATGTTTTTACCTGCTCTCATTCTTGATTAGTCTGTCAATTAAAGAATTCAAGGTAGAAAAATAGTCTTCTCTTAGAATTTTGAAGTCATTGGTTGATCTTCTAGCATCCAATGTTGTACTTGTTGTCCAATACCATTTTCATTCTTATTTCTTTGTGTATTACCTGGCCTTCCCTTCCTTGGAAGTTCAAAGCTCCTCTGTTTATCCCTGGTGTTGGAGAATTGTATAGTGACATGCCTTGGAATATTAGGATGCTTTGTTGATACTAAAGAAAGCCCAACCAAGATTGGCTCATTATACAAGTGGATTTATTATCTTGCATAATAAGAAGTCTTGAAGTGGGGCATCTGGGTAGCTCAGTCAGTTAAGCATCTGACTTTGGCTCAGGTCATGATTCACAGTTCATGAGTTCAAGCTCTGCATCAGGCTCTGTGCTGACAGCTCAGAGTCTGGAGCCTGCTTCAGATTCTGTTCCTCTCCCTTTCCCTGCCCCTCCTTTGCTTGTGCTTTGTCTGTCTGTCTCTCTCTCTCAAAAATAAATAAACATTGAAAAAAAAAAAGTCCTGAAGTAAGATGCCTCTGGTGCTGATTAACAATAATGAATGAATTACATCATCAGGGACCCAGGACTTAACCCCCTCCCACCACCAAAAAAAAATTCTTCCAGAGTGCCTTGAATAATTCTCCTTGTAGGAAAAATATAGCAGCAGTGTTTATTGGGACTATTTCTTCCTCTGACTCTTTTTCAAACTGTGGAATATTTCCCAGAATCAGTCCCTTCCTGGGCAGACTTTGCTTCATGGTCCTACATCCCAAATGAGGTGTTATGCCCCTTCCTAAACAAATCATTAGACAAGTGGAATAAAATTAATATAATTGCCCTCCACTAATCAAGATCTACTCCCTGGAACTGAAGATGGGGTTGGTCTTCTCTGACACGACTTTGCCATAGAATGTGGAGATTTTAAACAAAATCTGAATCCTATTATAAGGAACAATAAGGCAAGTGCTATTGGTAGGCAACTGAAATGTCTGCTGTAGCACTGTGGGTTTTGTGTGTGTGTTTGTTTTTTGTCTTTTTTGTTTGTTTGTTTGCTTTGTTTTTTGCCATTTGCTGTGATCAAACCTGGTGATCTATCTTCTAAAACTTGTTTAAGTCTCCTACCTGCTGATATCCCTCTCCTGTGTCTTTGTCCTTGTGGGTCTATGCCATTTTGTTCCTTGATTACCATTTTAATAGGCTCTCTGAAGGGAGGGGTGATCAGTCTGTATGTTGAATCTGTCATCTCTCTTTGGAAGCCCTGTGGCCAATGTTTTTCAATCTGTGAATTATAACCCATGAGTAAGTTATGTCCAGTACTTAAAAAATGAAACAGAATAGAAAATACCAGAGTGTATGTACCACATATAGTAGGATTGAATGTTGTTTCACTGAACTTTTGTTTCAGCTGTGTGCTCATGTGTGTGCAACTGTCCTGTATAGAGATGTCAAATGTGTTTTCTACTAGATGTTGCACACAAAAATATCTGGGAAGTATTGCTTTAAAGAAATGTCTTTGGAACATTTTGTGTTCTATAAGAGTAGTGTATTTTGGTTCGTTTTACAGATCTGTGAGGCTAGGAGGACATCTAACAAACATATCAAACTTCAGTGGGTATGACATACAAGTGGTGTATGTATAAGGAAACGGTCTCACTCTCTCACAGATCAACCAAAATCTCATAGGAATAAATGTGTTACTGTTATCATTCTATTCATTTCTGTTTTCCAGAGGAAGAAACTGCGATCCAGAAATACACATAAGGCCTGCATAAGGCAGCAAGAAGGCAGGCCAGGGCACATTTCTGGACACTGAATGTGGAGAGTGGCTAAGATCTGCCTCCTGATGGTTAGGGCTGGTTAGTAGAACATGTGGAGCTCTGCTTCCAGGGGTAACCTGTCTATTCAGCAAGCCACCAGCAAAAAGTTGCATTCCGCAAATGTTTCGAGAGCCTCAGACAAGGCGAGGTGCAGGGCTATGGCTGAGTTACATAATGGAGCAAGATCAAGGTTTGTTTTTGAGGCTTATATTCACCCCAAGTCCATCTTTCCAGGAGGTTGTTTTCAGCAGAGACTTATGGGGATATTTTCTGTGCCTAAAGACTTTGAGGAAGTGAAAACCTTCTTCTGCCAAACCAGCGTTTTTAGATCAAAATGTGTCGTGGTTGGGAAGCTCTTGTCTCTGGCTGAGGTCACTATCAGCCACACTGGTAAGAAGCATGGAAATCTGGTGCTCAGTTCTCATCCCTAGGCAGAGGGCCGGCCTGGAGGACTTCTCAGTCTGGTAGCCCTGGCCTCTTCAGTGGCCCCATTAGCAACATATTCTGCCTTTCCTGTTGCCCTTCCTTGTTTCTGTCTTGCCATTCTTGTTACAATATGCTTTCTGCTTTTCATTTTTAAAACTCTTGATTTCAGCTCAGGTCATGATCTCAAGGTCTGTGAGTTCGAGCCGTGTGTTGGGTTCTACTCTGACTGTATGGAGCCTGCTTGGGATTCTCTTTCTCCCTCTCTCTCTGCCCCTCCCCCTGCTTGTGGACATGTAAGCCCCCCCCCCATCAAAATAAATAAACTTTTTTAAAAAGTTAAAATTCTTTTTTTAAACAGCTTTGTGGAAATATCTTTGACATACAAAAATCATGTATATTTGAGGTATACAAGTTGATGTTTTGATATGTGTATATATTGTGAAAAGATCACTAAAATCAAGATAACTAACATATCTACCACCTCTACATAGTTACCATTGTGTGTGTGTGTGTGTGTGTGTGTGTATGTGTGTGTGTGTGAGCATGTAGTAAGAAGATTTCATTTTAGACCTATCCCCTTCACAACTTTCAAGTATACGACACGGTATTGTTAACTATAGCCACCAGGCTATGCATTAGACCTCTAGAACTTATCTCTTATCTCTTACTCATCTTGCATAACTGAAACCCTTTGGCCAACACCACCCTATTTTGGCCTTCCCTCTGCCTCTGGCAACCACCGTTCAACTCTCTGCTTCTATGAATTTGACTATTCCACATGTAAGTGAGATCATATAGTACATCTCTCTCTATGTCTGGCTTACTTCATGTAGCAGTGTCCTCCAGGCCCATCCACGTTGTCACAAATGGCAGGGTCTCCTTCTTTTTAAAGGCTGAATCATATTTCATCACCTGTATATATTACCTTTTATCCATTCATCTGTCAAAGGGCACAGGTTGTTTCCATATCTTGCCTATTGTGAGTAAACTATGGGAATGCAGATAACTCTTTGTGAACATGATTTATTTCCTTTGGGTATCTACCCAGAAGTGGGATTGCTGGGTCATATGTTAATTCTATTTTTGATTTTTTAAGGAAGCTTCATATTGTTTTCCATAGTAGCTGCACTTAAAATTCTTTGTTAGAATTCTTTGTTACTTCTTCCAACATTTTCTCCCTCTTCTCTTTTTAACTTAGCCAGTTATTTGTCTTAATTTGGTTTTTTTTCCTTTATTGTCCCTGTTTTGCTCACTCTTCTTCTTTTTTTTGTTCTAGTACACTTTTGTGTTTCAATTTTTTATTCTTTTCCTTCATTCCTCCTATGAATGCTTCCCTCCTCCTTATCCCAAGACTTTTGATGTCCTCCTTACCACTCTTTAGGAAGCGCAGAATGTCCACTGAAGGCAGTGGAGCAAGATGGCTTGGTGGAGATAACTGATGGGGAGGGTTCACAATGTCAGAGGTGGCTCCCCCCAGAAGAGAGGGAGCTGCATCTTGTCCAACACTTTCATCAGATGTCACCCATATGAAGTCATAAAAGTCACTCTACCAAATTTTTTGGGTCCTCAGCAGGACCTGAACATGTCTTGGAAAGCTTGAAGATGGGCTGAATCTAAGAAGAAAATGTGTCACTTTATTCACTTGGGTGAGAAAATGAATGGCTCAAGACTGGAGTGGGGAGATGTGGCTGGAGCAGGGAAGAAGACTTAAAAGGGTCTTATACAAGGGTAGAGTAAGAAGGAGCCACCAGCAGGTGTGACCCCCTCCCCCACAGATGCTCATTGATGGTCAGGTTGCATCAGAGAAGCTCAGTGTCTGGAGTAAGCCTCATTGGTCAGGCATTACACTTAAGAAGGAAACAGCCACCATCCACATTTGTCAAGAGCTACTGGGATGGTGCAGGACTTGAGACCACACTGTGCCAGAAAAGTCGAAAGAACTAGGGATGGATAGGGAGATGAAAAAAAGAATGTGATAACCATATTCAAATACTGAGGAAAAGAGATTAGACTTTGGCTCCAAGGGGGAGAGCTAAGTCCCTGGAGCTGGACTTCATTTTCAACATATGAGGAAGGTACTTTGGATCAGTCAAGGCTGTCCAAAGATGGACTGGACCGATTCGCGGGGAAGTATGTCCCTCTCATTGGAAAAGTTCGAGTGCTTGCTGAAATGTTTCAGAAGAGATTCAGACACTGGATATTTGGTTGAACAAGATGACAATCATAACCTTTTATTGGTTGGTACTAATACTAATTAACAATAATAATAACTAACACTAATTGACTGGATATATGGTGCCCAATTGTCTATCTGCATTATCTTATTTAATCCTCACAACAGCATGAGGTACTTACTATTATTATACTGTTTTAGAGATGAGGAAACAGGCCTAGGGAGGGTGATGAATGTGTCCCAAATCTATATTGACAGTCTAGAATAAGGCCTCATTTGTGAATGGAACTAAAAACCTAACATTTAAGGTCAAGAGAAGGTCTAATGACAATTTAATACAGACATGGTGGGGGTGGGGGGTTGGAGCAGAGTTGAATATTTTCTTCCAATGGCTGCAAATAACATCGGCAGGTGGTTTCTGTAGTCTCTGTATAGGAATGGTACAGCAGCAAGGCAGACAAGAGGAGCCCTAAAGGGATAGAACATAGCTGTCTTCTTTAGGTGGGTGGAGTTAGTCTTAAACAAACAAACAAACAAACAAACCACACCAATAGTCAAACAACATAGTCTTTGCCTATAACAGTTTTTTTAGTTTTAATAGTTTTTTGATAATCTATAAAAACAATTTTAGGGGCGCCTGGGTGGCGCAGTCGGTTAAGCGTCCGACTTCAGCCAGGTCACGATCTCGCGGTCCGTGAGTTCGAGCCCCGCGTCAGGCTCTGGGCTGATGGCTCAGAGCCTGGAGCCTGTTTCCGATTCTGTGTCTCCCTCTCTCTCTGCCCCTCCCCCGTTCATGCTCTGTCTCTCTCTGTCCCACAAATAAATAAACGTTGAAAAAAAAAATTTAAAAAAAATAAATAAATAAAAACAATTTTATGAAAATGACAAGTACTAGTCTTATTTTTGAATTACAACAGCGGTAATTTTGTTTCTGATGCTGATATGATCAGAGAGGAGTGATTGACAGTCATCATTATTCCCAGCCTATATTTTCCTTCTCAATACTGAAGAAATAAAACAGAAAGACTTGGAGTTCTTTTATATGGTGTCCAACTCTTAACGTTGTTTTTAGTTGACAAGTTTGTCTGAATACCTAACCCGATGCTATTGGAAATTGGAAGCCCTCCCAGCAGCGTGAAGTTCCCCCATTCAGTTCCAAGTGCATTCTATTCTAGATTGTGAGTGTTACTTCTATAATTAGCATGTCCCAGGTTTAGAGGCTCCCTCCCTAGTCATTTTCACTTGAAACCACTGGATGAAATGAAGAGGGAGGAGGAAGGCGCAGGGGCAGACCCCCATGGCCAAGCAGGCAGAATTGGGGGTGCTCACAGGTCTTGCTAGCCTGTCTGCTCTGGTCCTGAAGTTGGCTTTCAAGGTGTAGGATTTGAAAACAAAACATTTGTGAATGATGCTCAATGAGCAGTAATTGTTCCATAGGGAAATGCCCGGCATTGCATCAGATGGTACTACAGCGCCAGGCAGTGCAAGGAGAGTGAGGGAGTTGCCTGCATTATTCAGGGTGGATCTCAGGGAGAAGAGGAAATGAAAGGCACATGATGGTTGAGGGGTGGGGGGGTGGGTGGGGAGAAGAAGAGAGTGAGAATCTTGGGGTCTGTGCATGTAGTGAGAGCTCAGGGCTGGGAGTTTGGTCACCTGTCACCTTCAGCTTGACACTTGAATCTGCCCTACTTTGGGGACTCAGTCATTCAAAAGTCTCCAGATCCCATGACATCATGAATCGGGGTTGTCCTGAAGAGCTTGTGGGAAGAAATGGGTAAGATTGCTCAAGCCCTCCCTGCTCCCTGACTCTAGTGACCTGGACTAAGAAAGGCTCACTCCACAGCTCCAGGGTTTTCTTTCCAACACGCCCGAGATTTCCCCTTGGGTGGGACCCTTGGTGAATCAGAAAGGGTGTGCTGTGGGAGGAGGGACAGAGGCCAATCCTCATTGCCGGGAGCCCTTGCAGATGGAGAGCTGCTCTTACAAGGAGGTGCCCGCCCAGGTGCCAGCTCCCGTTTGTCTTGTGGAAGGATGCCATGTTCTTACCTCTCTGGCAAGGCTGGCGGTTGGGAGCTGGGAGCGTGATACACATCTGTTCCGAGCCAAGCGCTGGTCTCAGAACTGGGTCACCTCATAGACAAGCAAAGATGATATATCCTGATTGGTGCGATCGGATTTCATCCTTCCTTGTCAAACCCAGCCGTGCCCCCACTGTCTCCCAGCATCAAGGCTCTCCTTTGTCCTCTCCTTCCAGTAGGCTGAAGAGTGAAGTGACACAGGGACTTGTCACCCGAGTCGTCCCCCTCTCCCCCCGCCGCCTCCTGCACTCTGCTCTGTTCTCAGCTCTGGGCACTCATACTGGCTTCTCTGCCTGGAGGCCAAGGAGCCCATCAAATGCCGTCTAATGGGGCAGAAGGTGTCGGCTTCTCTCAGAAGCCTGTATCTCTGTAGTTTTATATTCCCAGCATGTGCCAGGACATGCAGCATGGCTCTTTCAAGAGCAGTGTTTCACTGACACGGCTTTGGGCTTGGAGGGGTGTTTCTCCGTCTCCCATCCCGCCCCTCCCCTGTGTCTTTCTAGCTTGTTTTTCTGCTGACAACTGGCCCCTGGTGCTCCTGTGGTCTGAGGAGCCCTGTGATTGAAACAAGGAGTTAGCACATGCCGCCCCCTAATGGCTCCAGCCTCTAAGTCCTCAGGCTCCTCCGGGAACAGACAGCCCCAGGCCTTCATAGAGGGTCCCAGCAAGTCTCCTTTCAAGGAAGCTGGTTCCTCCCCTACAGCCCAGCTGGAAGAACCGGCCCTGGTTCTTGGCCTGGGTTGGGGAGATGGGGAATGTCAAAAGTTAGGCAGCTTCGGTGTGTCTGGCTGGAGAGAAACGGCCCAGCGTCTCATTGCCAGCTGTGGAATAACTGGACTCTTGCAGTCCAAGAACGTTCCTTGGACCGTCCTTTCCACCTGTTCCTGTGCAGCAACTCACAGGGTCCGGAGAGGGAAGAAGAGCGCCTGTCGGCTGTGCACACCAACCAAGAGGGCTTCCTTCTCCTGCCTTCTGGTGAATGTGGGCCAAATGTGACTGATATGCCCCCTCAGACTTTCCAGCTGGAACCTCAAGAATCAACTCCAAAGCCAGGAAGAAAGGGAGGGAGAACACATAAGCCTCTTGAAATAACTTCTGTGGAGTTAATGTTTGAAGAACCTGAAGAAATCGGTTGGACAGAGTCCAGTTCTGTTTTGAGAAGAATCTTGGGACTTAATCAAGGACCAAAGTTCATAGGTGTGGGAGGAAAAACTGGGCAACATTTTGTTTTGGTAGTTAGGAAGCTTGTCTTCAGAAGTGATGGAAACCAGCTAAAAAGAGGAAACTTGTTATTTCCCGCCAATAGACCCAAATCCAGCAAAAGTGAGGCATTGTGTTCTGAGCTCTGCTGCTCAGCAGGAAGCAGTACAAGAATTAGCATTCACCAGTTGAGAATTTCTACCATGGAGCTTCTTAGGGGGAAAACACTGAATGTAAACGAGAGTGCAGCACTGGTCTTCAGCTTTCCTTTTTTTTTTTAAGTTATTATTATTATCATTTTTTAACATTTATTTATTTTTGGCAAACACACACACACACACACACACACACACACACACACACACAGGTGTGAGCGGTGGTGGGTGGGAGAGATGCAGAGAGAGGGAGACACAGAATCCGAAGCAGGCTCCAGGCTCTGAGCTGTCAGCAAGGAGCCCGACGCAGGGCTCGAACCCATGAATCGTGAGATCATGACCTGAGCTGAAGTTGGACGTTTAACTGACGAGGCACCCAGTTGTCCCTGGTCTTCAGCTTTTCTTACACTGGGGGTGGTGGTCACAGAGATTATGCACTAATTCCCAGGGAATTGCAGGTGGGTCGTGGGGGTGAACCACTGCTCTCTCTTGACAGATCAAAGGGCCATGAGACCTGAAAGTGGACAAGGCTGGATTGAGTTGTGACATGACGGGTCTGGTTTTCATGTGAAATTTAAGCAGATAGAACATTTCCAATAGAATCACTCCTTGTAGACATGGAAAAGCAGCATTTAAGGTTTTAAAAAATTTTATTTGGCTCTCTGGTTGCAAAAAACTTGTGTGTCATTAGGAAACAAATCTTCCCCTGCCCTCCACTTTGAAGAATGGAGTTCTTTTCTCCTTTCTGAAAATTTTGAGCAAATTTTGAAAAATAAAAATGAAAAAAAAAAAGTACCCTCCTATTGGAAAGAACTGACCTGAAATTTTGGCCTTATTTGTCTCTGGTTGCCTGGTGGTGCTGATGCAGGCAGTAGCTTCCTAAGGGTAGAGAAGCTCTCGTGTGCACCCTAGGCAGGCTGGAGAGAGACAGCAAGTCCTACTTGAGAGCTGTCAGAGCCTGGCACACGGAGGGTAAATCTAGCCCTTGCTGCTGCTTCCTCAGGGGAACAGAGCTGGCTCAGAAACAACTTCAAGTTATTCTATTCTACCTCAAGATTTGGTCTGTTTTATTGCCACCAGACCCCCCACCCCACCAACTTAAAGATGGTAGTGTGTGGCTTGGGAGATGTTGCACTGCCTTGTTTGGCCACTACTCACTTTCCTCTTTCAGACCATCTTATACAAGGCCAGTTCCACCTCTGGAGAAGTGTTTCCCCAAAGCTGGATTCTGCTGAGCTGCGACACATCTGCTCTCTGGTTTTAGATGGGTAAAATCAAAGGTCAACAGACGGCCCTGGGCTTCTAGGTGATGTTTAAAACAAAAAGGTGTGACCAGAAGACCTCTAAGATTTCTTTAAATCCTTGACATGCCATGATTCCCTGTTAATGTTCTAATGGTGGTTAGAGGAAGCCAGCGAGTTCTAAACGTCATGGCACCCGGAGAAAAATGGCAGAAGCCCTCCACAGTAGGACCTCAGCTCATCGAAATGTAGGCGAGGCTCCAAGCACAGCTGCTATAATAGGGTCTCACGGCAAATCCAGGCAGAGCTTGTGCCTTGGCTTTGCCACTTTGTGGGATCAGAAGCAAGTTACTTCTCTGAGCTCCAGTGTCCTCCTTGGAATGAAGATGTTGTGAGCATTGTTTCAAGAGCTTGATGCTTAGCATATTATTATTTATAATTTAATTTATTTTATATTAATTTATATATTATTTATTTAAATTTACATATTTATAATAATAACATCAATATAATTATTGTTTTTAAAGACTGGATTAAAAGGACCAAAAGGAAATGAAATGTAGAACTGGTTTCTGTGAGCCCTCTATGCCTTTCCTGGACTTAGGTTTAGGCGGGTGAAGGAATTTGGGATAAAAGTATAAACAAAAGCTTTGGGAGAAAGATGAGGAAGCAGAGAAGGGAAGGAGATCTAGGCCCTTTCCTGGAGAAACTAGATCAGATCACAACCTGAGCCTTGAGAACATTGCGGGGGAGCAGACATTGGGGAAAGTGTGAACAAAACAGGGGGGAGAAACCCGAGACATTAATTCTGCTGGGGAATACAGCAGTGAATAGAATCTGACAGAATCCTGGGTTTACGGTCTGGATACCTGCAGGGAGAAGTTTTGGCTGGAGTGGAAAAGGGGACCTGGCAGGGGAGCCCAAAACTGGGAACCAATCCAAAGCCACCAGCCTGCCAGGCCGAAAGGGGAACTTGGGAGCGCTGGCCTGGTAAGCACCTGATTAATGAGTAAGCTGCCGGCTGGTTCAGGTAAGGGTGCACCTGTGATTTACCTAATCCCTACAAAGCTCGCATCATGAGCTCTCCACACACCCTAGTCATTTTTCACTCCGACTGCTTTACTGAGCCTGGATTTTGCTGAGCGGCCTTTAGGGGAAGGGGCTTTTGAAAGAAAGTTAAAAAAAAAAATCTGACTTTTATTGGGTGGTCTTGGTCGTTAACAGAAATGGCAGTGAAAACAAAAATAGAAATTGCTTCATAAACTTGAGAGCTCCAGGAGCTATTGAACAAAACGTGGGCAAAAGCTATCCTATGTTATCAGAGACTTTGGACGATTTTGTGTTTTTGTGGCCTTTCTTGTATGGTTGGGTTATTATGTTTGTCAATATAATTTTTTTTTAAATTTTCATTTAAGTGTATGTAACATGCTTAAGAAAGTTCCAAAAGCCTAAACGTATAATGTGCTAAGTTCACAAACTGAAAACACTCATATGAACAGCACTTAGATCAAGAAACAGAGCACGACCAGCACCCAGGAGCCTACCCTGTGCCCCTTTCCCAGCGTTAGCCCTCATCTTACATCATGGTTAGTTTTGCCTGTTTCCCGCCCACCCCTTTTTAAAAATTGTTAATTGTGGTAAAATGCACAAAACATTAAATGTATGTATCATCTTAACCATTTTTCAGTGTGCAGGTCAATGGCATTAAGAACATGCATGTTGTCATGCAAACATGACTGCCATCCACCTCAGAACTGTTTTCATCTTGCAAAACTGAAACTCTGCACCCATTAAACACGAACTACCCACTCCCTCCTCCCTATCTCTCCCAGCCCCTGGCAACAGGCCCTTCTACTTTCTGCCTGTAATTTTGGCTATTCCAGGAACTTCATATGAGTGGAATCATAGTGTTTGTTCTTTCGTGACTGGCTTACTTCACTTGGTGTAATGTCCTCAAGGGTCAGCCAGGTTGGAGCCTGTGTCAGAATTCCCTCCTTTTTAAGGCTGAATAATATTCCATTGTATGTATAGACCACATGTGTCATTCATCCACTGATGAACACTTGGGTTACTTCCCTTTGAGTATTGTGAACAGTGTTACAATAAACATGAGCATACAAATACGTCTTCAAGACTCTGCTTTCAGTCTTTTGGATATATACTGGAATTGTTCAGTCATGTGATAATTCCATTTTTAATTTTTTGGGAACTTCCAGGCTGTTTTCCATAGCTGGTTTTGCTTGTTTTTAATTTTATAGACATAGCACCATCCAATATGTACTCTTTGGTCTGGCTTTTTTCATTTAACCTTGTATTTGTGAGACTCCATTTTTATTGATATAATTTTTAACAGGCACCCAGTGTTGTAAGGGGTTACAGAGTACTTGATTTTTATTTGTTTGTATTTCATATTCTCTCATATCTTCCACTGTTTTTTATAGGTAGGTCATCAGTTCTTTTATTTATGTAGCATTTTGTAAGAGTATTGGGCAAAGTAGTACATTTCTTCCTTAAAGTTCAGTAGGAGCCTTTGCTGAACACATTTGTAGAAGTTGTGTTAGGTTCTGTGGGTCTGATCCCCTGTAGGGACATAAGCCACCACTGTCTATTTTTGCTGCCCTAATAGACTTCATGGCTTAGAGAGGCAGACATCCAAGTGAATATTCCTGCACATGCCACAAGTTGGGCCCACTTACATGGCAAACATCCTCTCCAATTTTGATTGATTCTATAATTTTATAATAGAGAACTTTGATCAGCCATTCAATTGCCTTGGCTAATAACCACTGCATAAGATAAGATAGCCCTGCATTTCCACACTTCCTCTAAGCTGGCTTTTTTTTTTTTTTTTTTTTTTTGAGAGAGAAAGAAAGAGAGAGAAAGTACAAGCATGGGAGGGGAAGAGAGAGAGGCAGACAGGGGATCTGAAGTGGGCTCCGTGCAGACTGACAGCAGAGAGCCCAATGTGGGGCTCGAACTCAAAAACCACAAGATCATGACCTGAACCAAAGTCAGATGCTTAACCCACTGAGCCACCCAGGCTACCCTAAATTGGCTCTTCTAATGAACCTTCTATCCACAATGACCCCCAAAAAACCCTGCAGTTGGAATCACATATTTGTAGAAGGCCTGATGCACCCACCTATGGGTTTCATTGAATACTTTCCTTTTTCTTTTTTTAAATGTTTATTTTCTGAGAGAAACAGAGACAGAGCACAAGCAGGGGAGGGGCAGAGAGAGTAGGACACCCAGAATCTGAAGCAGGATCCAGGCTCTGAGCTGTCAGCACAGAGCCCGATGCAGGGCTTAAACCACGAACCATGAGATCATGACCTGAGCTGAAGTCAGATGCTTAACCGTCCAGGTGAGCCATCCAGGTGCCCCTTTTCCTTCTTTTTTTTTTTTTTTTTTTAACCATTTGTGTAGAAAGCTGGGAGAAACATCTTGTAAATCAGATGATCTAATTAGTTATGTGTTAACTTTTTTTTTTAAAGTCTGCCTTTATTTATTTATTTATTTATTTCAAGTAAACTCTTCACCTAACATGGGGCTTGAACTCACGAGCCTGAGATCAAGAGACACATGCTCCACTGACTGAGCCAGCCGGGTGCCCCATCAGCTTTTAACAAAGTCTTGTTTAAGTGTTCCAGAGAGTCTTAGCTATGCTCAAGGGAGTAAGGGAAGTGTGTTCTAACTTGATCAGCTGGAGTGTGGTAACCACATAATGGTAAGAGTGTCCTTAGAGGAAGTGCTTGGAGGAATAGAGATGGGGACCTGGGGGTCCAGCTTCCCCTCCCTAGGGCCATCAGCATACAATTACCAAGAGCTGACAGATCTCCTTCCATGCTCCCTGGTACTTTGAGGATGAAGCATGGAGGAGGGAGGGCAGTACATGATATATTTAGGTGGAGTCAGGGGTCCCAGGTTTGAGTCCCGCCTCTGACACTTACCAGAAATGTGATATTGAGCAAGTCACTTGACCCCACTGAACCTTGCTTTCTCCACTTATGGAAATGGCATAATTTACAGATTTTAATTGCATTGTGTCTGTTGTCTTTTTCTTGAGGCCTCCATTCCCGGCAGTTCACATCTTTGAGGTCCTTATCTTGCTGGGAGGTTTGTGGTGCAGGACTGAAAGCAAAGTTTCCTGAATCCAAACCCACCCTCTGGGGTTTTGTTTTGAAAGCTTAAAGTCATCTAGCAGATCATGCTAGCTAGTGCCCAGAAGATGGGGTGTGTGTGCAGGGGGTGGGGCAGGGGGTGGAGGGAATGAAGACCAGCATTCTTTGTTTTGTTTTTGTTTTGTTTTTCAGTGAGAGAACAAGGCAGAGTAGAGAGAGTGCTTTCCAGTGGCTAGCAAAGAGTTGGTGGATTGGGGATTCTGAAAGGAGTCCCAAGAATTTGATCCCCATGCTGTCATAGCCCAGCCCCCAGGCAGGTGGCCAAACCCAGGAAGGCAATGGCTGCTTGGTTCCCCATAGGCAGCATTAAGACCTGGTCAGGGTACCCAGCGAGCCACTGTAATGACATGTCAGGGATTACCAGGGGGAACAGAAAACTAGAGCGGCCATACCTTGAATGTTCTCTTTTGCTTGTGACCCTGCAACCTTTGCCTTTTGAACACTGCAAGAGCTGGGATGAGAAGTAATAGTAGCAAAAAGGGCTAAAGTTGAATTCGTGTGATTTAATAGAAATGAAGACATTAACATTTCTTATGACCTTAGTTTCTGGAGCGAGATTCCTATTGGCCACATATAAACACAACAGAGACATCTTAACGTCCGGCTAACATAACTACTGTGGGAATTAAGAGCAGTGACTTAACAAATAAGCTCTCCATCAGTTCCTTTAGGACCCAGCTGTCCTGGCTCCAGAGAGAGCATGCGGGCCCCAGGCTCCTCTATGGGTTGGTGGGAGCGGAAAATTACCATGGGGAGGCAGGCTTCCCTGGGCTTCTGCGTGGGTGTTCAGTGTCTGTTGCATCCATCAGCAGACCAGAGCAGGATGTTGACAGTTGGGGCTGCTTCCTTTGTGGGATGAAGCAGGGCGTTGCCTCTAAATGCTGACGCTGCAGATTTTGCTTAGTTTAAGGAGGAGAGAGAGACTGAAGTGCATCTCAGGCCAAGCATCAGAGGTTTTCTGACAGGCTTCTGTGTCCATCCTCTGTCATGCCTCAGCTGCCTGGTCCATCACAGCAGCAGATAGTGCTGGAAAATGATTGCTTTGTTCCTGCAGCAGTAAGTGGTTCACAGGGAATTTGGACTACTGATCAAGGAAGGCCTAAGCCAGCGGCATCTAGGCTTGCATAGAAATCCAATGCCCCACAATTTGAGCTGCATGTTTTTTTTCAATTTTTTTTTAAGCAGCCACATTATAAAACATAAAAAAAAAACCCCACGTAAAATTAATACTTACAATTTTTATCTTACATAACTCAGTGTATTAAAAATACTATCACTGCGGGACACCTGGGTGGCTCCTTGGTTAAGCGTCTAACTTCAGCTCAGGTCATAATCTCAAGGTTCACGAGTTTGAGTCCCGTGTTGAGCTCTGTGCTGACAGTTCAGAGCCTGGAGCTTGCTTCAGATTCTGTGTCTGCCACTCTCTCTGCCCCTTCCCCATTCATGCTCTGTCTCTCAAAAATAAATAAAACATTTTAAAAAATCTATAAAAAATATATGATCACTGCAATACGTCATCCGTATAAAATATAAATATATAATATGTTAATATAAACATATTCGTAAGATATTTTACATTCCTTTTTGTTTTTCATTAAAATGTTTGAAATTCAGCATACATTTTATACTTAACAGCGCATCTAAGTTTGAGCTAACCACATGTCACACGCTCAGTGATCACATCTGGCTTCTGGGCTAGACAGAGCTGGTCTACGCCAGGGAGTTCTCAACTGGGGATAATCCTCCCCGGCAGGGGCATTTGTTGATGACTGTGGATGTTTTTGATTGTTGCAGCTGGAGGGAGGTGCTACTGGCATCTGGCGGGTAGAGACCAGGGATGCTGCCAGACATCCTTCAATGCACAGGAGAGCCCCCATAGCAAGAATGATCCATCCCAAGACATCAGTAGTGCCAAGGCTGAGAAACACCAGCCTGAACCAATCCCCTCTCCCTGCTTTTTTTCCTCAGCAGTGAGAATCAGGCACTGAGAACCAGGGGGCAGCAGAACAGGTTCTGATGCCCAGGTCTCCTGAGATTAGCCCCGGGGGGCCTTCCCCTCCATGGCCCATGGCCTCCTCCAGACAAGTGATGGTAGCAGGTGTCCCTTTTTCCAGCACAGCTCAGTAGATGAATATAAGTGACAGGTCACAAGCTACGGGCAAGAGACCAAACCCCCACCCCCCCTACAGAGCTCCACTGCACAAAAGTCTCTTTTGTGTTACATGAAAATTTAGGGAAAATTCATACACTTGTCAGAACCTGAAGACTAGCCCAAGAGACAAAGGAAACGCTGAGATCAGCAACAATTCTGCAGCTGCCACGGGGCCAGCGCTGGAGGAGGTCCTGGATGCATGGGTGTCAGAGGGGAGCATCTTTCAATAAGATCGGCTTTCTTACTTAGCTGCAAGGGGACAAGGGGACCGTTTTCTGAATGTCCATTTACATGTTTATTCTCAGGTGACTGGGTGCCTCAGTCGGTTAAGCAGTTAAGTGTCCAACTATGGCTGAGGTCATGATCTCGTGGTTTGTGGGTTTGAATCCCGCGTCGGGCTCTGTGCTGAGGCCTGGAGCCTGGAGCCTGCTTAGGATTCTGTGTCTCCCTGTCTCTCTTCCCTTCCCCTGTTTGCACTCTGTCTCTTACTCTCTCTCAAAAATGAATAAGCATTAAAAAATTTTTAAAAAAATGTTTATTCTCACAAGTCAACAAAAAGCATTTTTCAGTGGACTGGAAGCCACAGCTTAGAAGTCAAATGACCAAGCATGTTTCCCTTCCCTTTATCTTCTTAGGAGGACTTTCCCTGCATGGATGAGCAGATATGGGAATTCTTGAAATGTTTGTAGAAACTGATGAGAGAATGAGTGAGTGAATGAGTGAATGAATGAATGAGTTGCATAGAAGAGTTTCAGATATAAACTAACCTTTCTCCCTGTTTTGCCTCAATGTTAAGTAGGCTGGTAAGTAACTTTTACAGTAGTTTTTTTCTTGACCTTTGGCCTCCTTTGCTGATGCTGCTGCTTCTGGCCTCCTCTGTGTGTCCAGCCCCGCCCTGCATTCCCATGTCCGTTTGTGGATGGCCTGATCTCACGTTGGGAAGTGACGTGGGAAGTGAGAGGGGGCTCTCACTCCTTCCTCCCTGGCCATGAACCTGGTGGAGGGGCTTCCCATAAAAAAACTCCCTTTCCTTGTGTCCCACTCTCCTGGAGACATTCAGAACTCACTTCTTGCATCGGAGACCTCGGGGCCCTCCCGGAGCCTGTCCAGCCTCCATGGGGAGAAGACGCCCTTACTGTGTGTTTCTGCCGCCAAGGAGCCCTTCAGCCTATGCCACAGCATACTTGGTTCCTGCGGATATACTTGCTGCTTGGCCAGCGTGAGGCAGCCATTTGTTCAGGCGGCTCATGTTTTATTTCAAGACTCTTGCTGGGTTTTGCCCACCGTTGTGCCTTTTGTGGCTCATCGTCTTAGTGGAGGATAAGTAAGCAGTACTCAGTCTGGCTCCAGCCATTTTGTAGTTAGAAAGGAGCTCAGAGCTGCTTGCAGTTGAGATTGGCAGAGAAGCGTGTGGCTGTCACATGTAGCTCCCTCCCCAGCCCAGTCTGTTTAATCACGGGCTGACCTCCGGTGCTCTGACCCCCAAATTCGCAGATGTCAAGGGGCTGAATAACACGGGAATCCCCAGCCCTCTGACCCAAGGTTGTGTCCTGGCCCTTCTTCCTCCATGGTCTTTAATTTTTCTCATACCATCAGCAGGAGAGTGAGAGGTCTCACTCCCCTGGGTGTGCTGGGTGTGGGGTCATTAGGCTCCAGGACAACAGGCCCAGCTCTGGGACGTGGAAAATATGATGCCTTACACTGAGAGCAAGAGAGGCTTGTCTCGGAACAGAGGGAGAGCATGTTACTTGGATGTGGATCAGTCTCTTTACCGACTGCCAGCTGTGGGGACAAATCCCTGGTCACACACACAGAGCAGCTAGCTTCAAGGGCATGGCGGCTGCACCAACTCTGGTGAGCAGTTGCCCAGTGCAGCTGCCCAGTGAGTTTATGTGGTTGGTACATCTGAAGAGAGGGGACTCTTCTCTCTGCTGATCAAGTACAAATTAAGCCTTTTCCGGACACTAAGAGCTATTCTCCTCAGAGAATTAAACCGTGGCTATTTCTTTTTCCTCTTTCTCATCTCCTTATTATTTTATTTACTTTAAACAATATTCACAATGTCTCTCTTACAATGAGACGAAGCCCAAGGTCCAGGGATCTGTTCTGAGCACAGTGGATTTCTCCAGATCACTCACAAGACCTTGGCTTCATCCTGACAGTCTCCCGGCTCTCATTAGCTGGAGCACAAGCCCTGTGTGCAGTGGGGGTGGCTGCTCCTTGGCCTTCAGCATCTCTGGGGCAGCTGGGCTGGGGCAGGAAGTGGCAGACAGAGGACACTCCCCTGCTGCTGTGCGGCTGTTTGCAAACCACCTCCCCATGCAGGCAGCTTCCGCAGCTGGAACCGGGTTGCATGGAACAGGGTTTTGTGCTGCAGACAGATGGCTAGACCGATGTAAACGCCATGCTGCAAACACTGAAATGAACAGGAGAACGCGCGTGCTTTGCAACCAGGTCCTGGTTTCGCTGTCGTATTTGCTGACCTAGCGCATCACTTTGGCTGAATGTTAATGAAAACATTTTTGGACAGGGATGAATACCAGAGGTGCTTTCATTAAAGGGATTTCAGACCATCACTGACCCAAGTTCCCAATGGGACACAGCACTTCTGTGGTAGGTACGGAACAGCCAGTGTCAGAGGAATGCCACATCTCACTTTTTCTGTTCCGTCTGCTTTCTCTGCTGGCTTTATTTTTATTTTATGAGACAACACAATGTTCTGGTGGAGGGTGAGTACCCAGGGGAGTCATTTTCAGGGGGAGGACATTGCCACGGGGAAAACCTTATGTCCTAAGTGCATTTATTTTTGTTTTGTTTTGTTTTGTTTTTCTGTTTTGGCTTAAAAAGTTGGAGATTCAGAAACCCTTAGAAAGACAGGCAGTTTGATTTAATGGTACACAAATGGATCTTAAAACCATCCGTCCCCTAGCCTGTCTGTGCTGGAGAACCGTGAAGCCAAACAGAGCTATAAAAACTGCTCTGTGCAACCCAGCAACTCCGCCTCGAGCAGCCGCCGCCAGCGGGCCCCCTCTGGAAGGGCGCTTGTTGAATCCTGGTGCTGGCAGACGTTGCTGTAAGTCATTACTGCTCACTTGTGCAGCATCTCCTGAAAAGAAAACACACTCAGATGCCGGGTCTGGCCTTTCTCTCTTGTGCGGGTTTCCAGGCCTTTGCTTTGCTGTCAGGTCCATGGTCCCCCAGAGGGTGATGCAGCAGCAGGAAGGGGGGCACCCCCAGGCCTGATCACCAGTGTGTTCCGAGGGAGGTGGCTGGTGGGGGAAGACTGCCTGGCGTTTCCTGTCATCTTACCCCACTGTCTCAGGCCCCCAGGTCTCTCTTCTCAGTACTCATTTCAGTTCCCAACAGGGGACTACATTCTGATCATCAAAGAGCCTTGCTTTGGGAAGACATACGCTGATGAGGCTGGGCCAGGGATCAGGGGCCTCACTCTGCTGATCTCTTAGGGTGGCCCCCTTTCCTGCTCTGCCTGGGCCTGAGACGTCACAGAGAGCCCCTCCCCTTTCCTCCCCTCCCCCTCACTTCCCCATCTGCAGTACATCAGGAAAGCAAGCAAGCGGCCTGTTTGCCTTTCTCTTTCAACACTGCCACTGATCAGAAATCCAGAGGAGTTTAGCCAGTCAGGCGGCTGCTTCAGCCTTAGGACACGTGGGGGAATGGAAGAATTAGAACTTCAGTGCCCCCAAGAGGTGGTACAGATTGAAAATATAGTTAGGTGCAAAAAAAAAAAAGGTTTAGATGGATGCGTAAGTGACCAATTTCCAGAATTTTCAAAGGGATCTAGGAGTTACTTATACGTAAGCCTCTCCTAAGTACAAAACAGAAAGATGAAGCAAATAGGGTTCTTGCATTCAAAGAGCTCAGAGTGTAGGAAGGAGGTGATACAGCTGCCCACACAGCCGTAGGTGAGAGATTCCCACCCACACACATCGAGAAAGAAGAACCTTCTCGCCTCCCCCAGCTTTAAGACCTTTCTCAGCAGGGGGTGAACACAAAGGAACACAAATCGGGCTCCATTGGTGTTACAGAGTAATGTACACGTTTACTAGAAACTTCCTGAGGGGGGCTGTGAAACGGTGAGGGATTGGGCATTGCATAGAACAGCATAATGAAGACCTACAGGAAAAAATCCCTTTACCCATCGGCCTCTCTGGTTCCACGCCTCATAGTGATGGCTGAAAAATCTCTTCTCTCTTAGAGTCACACCTCCTGCTGTTTGACTGTGGCACTTCCCCCTCTCTTTTGTCAACCTCCCACCACATTGCCCCCCCCCCCCCCCATGGCCAGCCCCATTGACTCTGGCTTCCTTCTTTGCATTCTCTTGGCCCCTCTCAGTTTCTACACCCACTTCCCCCATCAGCCAATGGAGGCTTTAGTGGGGCAGAGCAAAATGAGGGGGCCTCCTTCCTGATAGGGCTAAACTTCACCTGAGTCTTCTGCTTCTGAAGAACAGAGAAGGTTAATCTGTCTAAACTTTGTGACTGGAATCTCCCACCCTTTGGTGGTCTGGGAAATGACTTATTACAAAGAACTATCCTTCCCTGCATGACTTACATGAGACCCACTGTTACGGGCAGAATGTATCACCTCAAAATTCACATCCTAACGTCTTGAGTTGCTAATTCCCAGTACCTCAGAATGGGACCATATTTGGAGTTAGGGTTTTAAAGAGGGGATTCGGTTAAAATGAAGTAATAAGAATGGGTCCCTAATCCACTATGACTGGTGTCCTTATAAGAACAGGAGGTCAGAACACAGACATAAACAGAGGGACAACCATGTGAAAACACAGGGGAAATATGGTCATCTATAACCCAAGGAGAGAGGCCTCAGAAGAAACCAACCTTGACAACATCTTGATCTCAGACTTCCAGATCCTAGATCAGTGGGAAATCAATTTCTGTTGTTTAAGCCCCTTGGTCTGTAGCATTTGTTATGGCTGCCCTAGCTGTCTAAGACATCCACCATCCAATCTTTCTTGTGACCTCTGTAAGACTCATGGATGGCTCCATTGTTTACCTGTGACAAGGCTGGACACAAACCCTCCAAATTCCTATCTTCATTTCATAAATGATTAGCTAAACTGTTTGTCCCCCCAAACTGGCTAGACACAGAGGTAGACATATCTTGTTTGGCTGACAGACAGACTCCTCCTGATTACAAAATCATCCCAACTGTGAAATGACCCACTTGTCTACTCCTCTCTAGAATGTCTAGACAAAACCACTGGTGAGACACTCTGGTCTGCGGATCTGGGGTGCTCTCTCTAATACAGCAGCCTGAATAAAATTAGTGCCCTTACCTGCTTTGTCTTCTGTCTTTTTTTAATGTTTATTTATTTTTGACAGAGAGACAGAGAGAGACAGAGAGCAAGCAGGGAAGGGGCAGAGAGAGAGTGAGAAACAGAATTCAAAGCAGGATCCAGGCTCTCAGCTGTCAGCACAGAACTTGACACGGGGCTTGAACCCACAAACTGTGAGATCATGACCTGAGCCAAAGTCAGACGCTTAACCAACTGAGACACCCAGGTGCCCTGCTTTGTCTTCTGTCTTTGACAATTTTGGTGCTGGAAGCCTATCTGGACCCCATCGTCTCCTCTGGGATGCTTAGAACCCTCCAGCCTGTTGGGTTCCTTTCTCACCTTGGAGTTCCAGGGATCCCACATGAGCCCGGCTCCTGGTACCCTGCTTCAGACATTCATCCATGGTAGCATGGTAAGGACTTCAGTTTGATTCTCGGTTTGAGTGCTCTTTTGGTTTTGTCTTTTTGCTGGCTTCTGTTTAACCTCAGTAAGATAAAAGCTCTGAATCTACTTCTCAGCTCTTTCTGAAAAACCTCTCTGATTATATGCTTCACCACTACAGCGACAATTCAGTTCCTTACCTTAAAAAATATGGCAGGGTTTCACTGAGAACAATTCAGAACTACAGTGGCCCCTCTGGGGCACCTAGACTCTCCCTAAACTTGTCCATCCAAGAAGTACCCTCAAATCTCAGGGCTTTAAGATCTCTGCTCTTCCAAGTTCAGCTCACTTTGCTTTACAAAGAGGCTAAAAAATGAGATAATGTCTCCAGTCTATCTCAAACTGTGCTTAAGAATGTCTCTCTCACCACCAGCTCTCTGTTCCTGCTCCTCCTTCCCCCTCAACAAAACCTCACAACCTTTCCTTGCCCAGCACCCTCCACATGCTCCACTCTTGTGGCCCCATACCCACTATTGCCCCTTAGTCTGTGATTCTCTTTTCATCCTTCAGCCTGTAGTTCTCCCCATCATCCCTCCTGCCCCCACTAAACTTCCCTACTTCCCAGCTCCCCATCATAACCCATATTATTGGCGTTTCCCACCTGTGATAGAAAGCTAATGACCCAAAGACTCACCAGCACAAGGACTTACTCAGATTAACATGCTGTTGTTAAGGATTTTACAGACAATAAGAGCAGGGAAGGGTTTATGATCAGTTCAGATTGATCCTCAGGGCATCTTTGCCTGTGATTCCTGATTTATAAAATTTGTGCAGCTGTGTCCCAGAAATGCCACTGTATGGTTTGGAAAAGTCAAATGGGCTTCATGAAGATCTTCAAAAAAATCAAAACACCCCGGAGACTTACAGGCTAAAACCACTGGCGAGAAACTTTAGAATCCATTTCCACTGTTTTCTCTCAAAAACTGATGGCCAAAGATATAATATTGTAGGCAACAAAGAGACGAACCCACCTCTATAGACATAGACTAGAAAATGCTGGGAAGAACCACTTCAGTCTCACTCTTGCCAACTAACCACTCTTGGTTACTAATTTTATAAATGGCTAACAACCAGAAATTAGAGATATTATCCAAAAACATACTCTAAGTAAACAAAATATTCCTCTTTCTGAAAAATATACACTCACTCAACACCATGGAGGCACCATCGTAGAAAAGGTCAAATCAACACGGTGCAAACCAAAGGCTCTACAACTTAGCTCATTATATGAAGCAAGTCAGGGCAGCCTGCTTCCTTCAAAATTCCCCATAGACAGAGGCATTTGCAGATGACATCAGTAAAAAGGCTATTGGACTTGGGATTGTCTGGCTTTAAAATGCAGAAGGGAACAAGAATCCAAAATCCATCTTCCTGATGACTTTGTCTCCCTGTGTCTACACTAACATGCAAGAGGAAACAATTCATTTCCATGAATGGGCACCCCACCCCTTCCTCATGGGCCAAATATAACACATTCTACCATTAACACCTCTTATTTCTTACCACCCTCCCTTGTACAAAAGCTGTACTACGGAGAGACTTGATAATTGTCCACATGACTGCCTTTCTTGAACCTCATCCTGTCTCACTAGGATCCTTCACTACCCAGCACAGCTTTCTGCTCAGTAACGTGTCTTGAACAGTGTCCAACTGGAGTCTCAGTGTTCTTTGCTCCTGCAACAACCTCACCCTTGAGGTCCCCTGGCTCCCTGCTCACTCACACCTTTTCCTTTTAATGGCTCTCATCAACCATCAGATTTTTCTTTCTCCTGTCAAAATCCTGAACCCCATTTAAACCATCAAGTATAAACTATATACCTGACTTTCTTTGAGCTGCTCACTCCACTGACACAGACCAAATCTGAGAAGCCGAACTTTTCCGAGTAGAAAAAGAACCTTTTGGACCACTCTCAACACTGCCATAATACCCTCTAAAATGAGAATCTTTTAAGGTCTCCAACCTATAATTCCAGGCCTCCTTAACAAGGAAGTCTTAGTCCCCACGTCCAGTTCCTGTAATAGCCCCATTTTCTTCCCCGTGAAGAAGCCAAATAGGATACTACCTAGTCCAAGGCTTGAGGCCAATCAGCAAGACAGTTGCTCTCAGGTTTTCTCTAGTTCTGAAGGACCCCAGCCATTCTGGCTTCTCTCCACCCAACACCACCTGCCTCATGGTTATTAGGTTATGTTTTCTGCTTTTGCCAATATATTTTTCATCCCTGACTCATAATATCTTTTGACTTCATAGAGAAAAGTCAACAACACACATGGTCCATCCTGTCTCAGGGGTTTACTGAAGTCCCTACTTATTTGTCTAGGGTCCTAAATACATGCTTGAGAGATTTAACCCTGCAGTTCTATCTATCCAATATGTAGATGACATTTTTTTTCTGGTCTCCTGATTTTGACAGCTCATTTATCGCCACCCACTATTTATTCCAAGCTGAATAAAGGTCACCTGAAAGGGTCATAAGTGCTCTAAAAACATAATGCCATGATACAGTCCTCAGTGCATTACCCTAGGGCACTATATCACCTCAAGAGGGAAGATTTTATTCCCTAAACGAATTAACACTACCATCAAATTCCCTCTCTCTGAGACCAAAAGGTGACTCCAAGGCTTTCCAGAATAAGTTGACTGTTGCAGAAGCTAGCACTCTCTTTTCATGCCTGCATTTAAAAGCCTCACATCCTCTCTATCTTCTTCTCCCACCTTTGGGTTCCCTGTTTTGGATTCATTATCCTTTCCCCTTTTTTTTTTTTTTTTTTTAATTTTTTTTTTCAATGTTTATTTATTTTTGGGACAGAGAGAGACAGAGCATGAACGGGGGAGGGGCAGAGAGAGAGGGAGACACAGAATCGGAAACAGGCTCCAGGCTCTGAGCCATCAGCCCAGAGCCCGACGCGGGGCTCGAACCCACGGACCGCGAGATCGTGACCTGGCTGAAGTCGGACGCTCAACCGACTGCGCCACCCAGGCGCCCCTTCCTTTCCCCTTTTTACAAGCAAAAGGGAAGAACATGCTTTGGGGTCTCCACCCTATGTACTCTAGCCAATGTGCTTTTGGAGTTGTACATGATTGTATTATGTTATGGAAACAAAGTGAGTCACCCACCAAAAGTGGAACCCAAATCACTGGCCTATTAGAGACTTTACCTAAGGAATTAAAGATTCTCAAAATTGAATCTCACAATAGTAGCTACACTCCTGAAATGAAAGGAAACTCCTTGTGTGACAAATATATTACAATAGCTGCTTCCCAAGAAAAACTTCCTAAATGATCTGCATACTTCCCATTGCTCAGCCTTCTTTAGAGATGGAAACTCTACTTAAGAAGCTCAGGGCACATGAATTGCAAACACTTAAGCCTGATAAAATGAATTGGAAATATGCTGGATATTTGATCCACTCAGATGGTCTTTGGAGACACCCACATGGTCACTTGGTCTTTTCTCTGTCCCTTACCTGAACTTTGGTCCACAGCCTCCACAAGATTGCACACTGTGGAAAGTAATCTTAAAGTCTCCTCCATAATGGTGGGGTGGCTTCTGCCTTCATATTGAGCAGGTACCATCAACTTGGCCCATGGGTCAGAAATGCAATCCTGGTGAAAATGTAAATGTAGGACAAGGATAGGAGCCAGCTCCCTCTGTCCCTGTCTCCATTGACAAGTGTCCTGTATCTAATCCCTGAAGTGTTATGAGCATGAACAGGTTCTAACCTTAGTCTTGTGTTTTTAAGATAATTAGAAGGCTTATGGGGCGCCTGGGTGGCGCAGTCGGTTGAGCCTCCGACTTCAGCCAGGTCACGATCTCGCGGTCCATGAGTTCGAGCCCCGCGTCAGGCTCTGGGCTGATGGCTCGGAGCCTGGAGCCTGTTTCCGATTCTGTGTCTCCCTCTCTCTCTGCCCCTCCCCCGTTCATGCTGTGTCTCTCTCTGTCCTAAAAATAAATAAACGTTGAAAAAAAAAATTAAAAAAAAAAAAGATAATTAGAAGGCTTTTGTTTTGTTTTCTGTTTTGCTACCATTGTGGCTTCTGTTACAAAGAATTTTTGTCACTGGGGGATCCCTTTGTTCCTCTCCAGTGATAGAGGACCTCATTTCATTGCTAAGGATATGTAGAACATTCAACAAATATTTCCTTTCTCGCAAAAATAGCACTAGTCCTTATCACCTTCAATCCTCTGGAAAAATAGAATGGGTCAATGGTGTTCTTAAACTCAAGTTCATCAAGCTCACTGAGAAAGTCAGCCTGCCTTGGCCCAAAGTCTTGTGTTTGGCCCTGATGATTCTTTCCTCCTCCCTCTCCAGTCAACACTGATTATCTCCTTATGAGCTAATTGCCAGGCCAATAAATATCCCTTGCTACTCCTGGACCTTGGAAGATCCCAATCTGATATAATCCAATGTCCTTAAATCCTACCAAGGTCTTATTAAATATCCTCATACTTATCACCAACAGTCTACATCTGTTTTTCCTCCAGACACCCCATGGAAGCCCTTAGCTGATCTTCAGATTTGAATCTTCAGATTCCAAATCTTCAGATTTGGAAAGATGCCACTAAAGACCAATCTTGAACCAGGGGGAACAGACCTTACACTGCTCTCTGAACCACCATATTGCTGCATCACTATATGGAGTACAACCTTGGGTTTATGTTTCACAATTAAAAAACTATACACTTTGGGGGTACCTGGGTGGCTCAGCTGGTTGCATCCAAACCAGGATACAGGACATGATCTCACAGTTCATGGCTCAGGACATGATCCCACAGTTCATGGCTCAGGACATGATCTCACAGTTCATGAGTTTGATTTCCATGTTGGGCTCTGCACTGACCATGCAGAGCCTGCTTGAAATTCTTTCTCCCTCTCTCTCTGTCCCTCCCCCATTCTCCCTCTCGATCTCTCC
This sequence comes from Puma concolor, assembly GCF_028749965.1. Classification (NCBI taxonomy): domain Eukaryota; kingdom Metazoa; phylum Chordata; class Mammalia; order Carnivora; family Felidae; genus Puma; species Puma concolor. The sequence continues at coordinate 22,197,376 of NC_141671.1, forward strand.
CTCTCCATAAATAAATAAATAAGTAAACTTAAAAATAAATAAATAAATAAATAAATAAAATTATAAGCCTTGCTCTGAATGGAAATCCATTTAAAAATTTTTTTTTCAACGTTTATTTATTTTTGGGACAGAGAGAGACAGAGCATGAACAGGGGAGGGGCAGAGAGAGAGGGAGACACAGAATCGGAAACAGGCTCCAGGCTCTGAGCCATCAGCCCAGAGCCTGACGCGGGGCTCGAACTCACGGACCGCGAGATCGTGACCTGGCTGAAATCGGATGCTTAACTGACTGCGCCACCCAGGCGCCCCTGGAAATCCATTTTAAATGAGAGACCTTAAATCAAGGTTCCTTGAAAGCCCCCAGAAGCAGATTACACCACAAAGGAGATGGGTTTCACAGGACTGTCAGAACAGGCAAATGGCATCCCAAGTGTTGAACATGCATCCTGCCCAGAGTTGGACAGGTAGACCTTGTTTTATTGTGCTTTGCAGATAATGCATTTTTTACAAATTGAAGGTCAGTGGCAACTTTTGTTAAGTAAGTCTATTGGTGCCATTTTTTCAACACATTTGCTCACTTCGTGTCTCTGTGTCACATTTTGGTAATTCTCACAACAGTTGAAACTTTTTCATTATTTTTGTAATTGTTATGGTGATCTGTGATCAGTGATTATGACTGGCTAAAAGCTCAAATGATGGTTAGCATTTTTTAGCAGTAAAGTATTTTCTAAATTAAGGTATGACTTTTTTAGACATAATGCTATTTCTTACATAAGAGACTACAGTATAGTGTAAACATAACTTTTATATTCACTGGGGAATAAAATTTCAATTGACTTGCTTTATTGTGATATTCACTTTATTGCACTGGCCTGGCACTGAACTCACAATGTCTCCAAGATATGTCTGTAAATGGTACTATGCAGCCATTGACCTAACAAATGATTCAATCATATATCATGATCCAGCAGCCCCAAGAACAACTTTTCCTCCAGTTGCATTTGTGCACAGAGGCCAAATCTGAGCTGACAACTTTATATCTGGCAATCGAATCTGGATTAACAGCGGTGCAGATCTGGACATCCCCATTGCCTCATTTCCAGACATAGTTGTCCCAGCACAACTTTGTGACTGTGTTGAATAAGAGGAGAGGCCAGCAATGCTGAACTTTACTTGAGTCCTGTGCTTCTAGAAAACAGTGAAGGCTTATCCCTTAACCTTTTGTTCTCCAAAATCTCCCATGCTTTTGCATTCTTGAAAACAGCTATTGCAAAGAACAGCCCTTCCCCATGACTTAGATAAGACCACCTGTCCACTTGTTCTTGTGACCCCATAAGAATCATGGATGACCCCTTAGTTTACCTGTGACAAGGCCAGACACAAGCCCTCCAAATTCCATCTTTGTTCTATAAATGATTACTGAAGTCTTTGTCCTCCCAAACTAGGTAGACAAAGAGCTAGATATTTCTTGTTCAGCTGACTGACAAACTTCTCCTTATTACAAGACCATCTCAACTATGAAATGACCCACCTGTGACTTGTCTACTCTCCCTATAAATATCTAGACAAAATCACTGCTAAGACACTCTGGTCTGTGGATATGGGATGCTCTCCCTACTGCAATGAGAAACTAACATTTATTGAGTACTTAGCATGGGTCAGGCATTTTTCTGAGGACTATATATATTATCTCATTTAATCTTTACAGCAATTGTATGAAGTAGGTATTATGTTTTCCCCCACATTTCAGAGGAGGAAAGCAAAGTTAAAAACCTGCCTTGGGTCCCATGAAAGAAAATGGCAGATTTGAGGTACAAATACTGCATTCTTTCTTTACAGTCTGAGCTACGGCCATGAATTCGAATACGTTAAGTATTTATATACCTGTTTTGCCATATTAGTAACAGAAATTGAAAGTGCTCTGCAAAGCCAGGAATTAAGAGATGCATGAAGGCTTATAAGAAGGTGGCCTTTGAGGATCATATGGAAGTCTGGAAAAGCCTTTGATGAGCAGAGATGGAGAAAGGACATTGCGGGCCAAGAACAGGCTCATGCCCAGTAGACAATGGAATCAGGCTCTGGACTCAAGAGAGCTTTTTGGAACCAAGCTGTAGATTGAGGAATCATGGGCATAGAAGTGCTGGGGGACCTTGAGAAATTTTTCAGAGTAGCAGTGGGACTGGCAGTCACATGGCCATGGGTTGATGAGTTAGCAGGAAAATGCAGAAAGTATTAAACACCTCTTTGAGAAATGTGATAGTGAAACATGGAGAAAATAGAAAAATAATTGAAGAGTCAGCTGGGTCCAGCAAGTGTCTAAAACATACATGTCATGGTGATATCTGTAACCCATAGAAATAGACACTTAGCTTTACCATTCTTCCAGGAACTGGACTAAGCGCAACACTATCGGGTCCTTCCCCAGATCCTGTCAAGTGGGTACCATAACCATCTCCATGTAAGGGATGAGGATGGTGAAGCTCATAAAGGTTAACAGGAACTTGCAGGCCATAGAACAAGTGGGACTTTCATTCATACACTGCCAGTGGGACTCTAAATTGATACAACCACCTTTGGAAAAGGTTTGGAAATTTTTATAAGGTTAAACATACACTGGGGCGCCTGGGTGGCGCAGTCGGTTAAGCGTCCGACTTCAGCCAGGTCACGATCTCGCGGTCCGTGAGTTCGAGCCCCGCGTCGGGCTCTGGGCTGATGGCTCAGAGCCTGGAGCCTGTTTCCGATTCTGTGTCTCCCTCTCTCTCTGCCCCTCCCCCGTTCATGCTCTGTCTCTCTCTGTCCCAAAAATAAATAAACGTTGAAAAAAAAAAATTAAAAAAAAAAAAAAAAAAAAAACATACACTTACCATAATACCTAGCATTTGCTGTCTGAGAAATTTGCTCTCTACAAGAGAAATGAAAACATGTCCATATAGAGTTTTAATATCTCGTGTTCATAATAGTATTATTCATTGTAGCACCAAATTGGAGACAACCCAATTGCCTATCAGTAGGTGAATGGATTAACAAGTTGGGGCATAGCCATAAAATAGGTCACTGCTTTGCAATAAAAAGGAACAAACTACTGATAGAAGCAACCACTAGGGATGAATTGCAAAAGCATTATATTAAGAGGAAGAAGCCAGACACAACAAGAGTACATACAGCATGATTATGTGTATAAGCAACTTTTAAAAAGATAAATCTAATCTATAGTGAGAAGAATCAGATCAGAGGCTAAGTGTGGAGAGTATTGGCTGGGAAGTGGTCTTAAGTGAACATTTCTGGAAAGATTGAAAAGTTCTTTACCTTCATTGTGAAGGCAATGACACAGGTATACATTTGTCAAATAGGAGCATTTTGTTGTATGTGAATTACACTTCAATAAAATTGATATAAATTTGAAAACAAAAAAGAATGAGACACACGTACTGACATGGAATACTTCAAAAATAAGCCACAGAAAAATAAACCTAGAATTACATTAAAAGTAATACAATTTTAGGGGCATCTGGGTTGCTCAGTCAGTTAGGCATCCAACTCTTGGTCTTGGCTCAAGTCATGATCTCATGGTTTGTGAGTTCAAGCCCCATGTCAGACTTTGTGCTGACAGTGTGGAGCCTGCTTGGGATTCTGTCTCTCTCTCTCTCTGCCCTTCCCTGCCTCGCAAAAGGAAAGAATAAGAGAAAGAAAGAAAGAAAGAAAGAAAGAAAGAAAGAAAGAAAGAAGAAAGAAAGAAGCTTAAAAAAATACAATTTTAATTAATTCCTTATTTATGTAAATACATGGAAAAGGATCCAGGAAAATTGTAACAAAGTGATAACTGAATGTCACCCAAGGGCAAAAGAGAAAGATGGAGGGGGCTTCTCACTAACAATAAATATATGTTCATTCTGTATTGTTAGGTTTTTATAAGAGTATGCATGTATTTTTTTTAATTTTATTTTTTATTTTGAGAGAGAGAGAGAGAGAATGTGAGTGGGGCAGAAGGAGAGGGAATCTTAAGCAGTCTCCACACTTGGCAAAGAGCCTGATGCAGAGCTCGATCCCATGACCCTGGGATCTTGGCCTGAGCAGAAACTAAGAGTCAGATGCTCAACTGACTGAGTTACCCAGGCGCCCCCATAGTATGTGTGTATTGTTTATATACTGCCTTTAAAAAAAATGAAAAAAGAAAAACACAGACACAAAGGCACTTGTCCCAAATGACACAAATCTGAGCCCAGTTTTAACTATAGAGCCAGAGGCCAAGAGCCAGTGGGCACAGGGGGTTAGCTTTGAAGGAGGATTCCAGGGGCCTCCCCATCAGCTCCAGGTATAGGACACCAGGCTGAAAGAGCGGGGTGTTCCAATGGCCACCTTGCATGCTCTTCTGGGCTCTGGCCACTCTGGTGGTTTGGCAGATCATGTGAAAACACTAAGTCAGAGTGCAGAAATGCTTCAGACTCTCTCACTCTCTCATAATATTTAGCTGCAAAGCCAGAGCAACTCTGAATTTTTTTTTTTCTTGATAAGTATTTTCTAATGACAACCAAATAATGTAGTTTCCTCTAGATCCATGGTTCCCAATAAGGGACAATTTTGTCTCTCAGGAGACCTCTGGCAATGTCTGGAGACCCATTCAGATGTCACAAGCTGAGGAGAGAGGGTGCTTTGGCATCTAGTTGGTAGAGGTTGGGGATGCTGCTATACATCTTGTAGAGCACAAGGAAACCCCACAGCAAAGGATTATCCTGCCTGAAATGTCCACAGGACTGAGGTTGAGAAACCCTGATGTAGACAACACTGCTTCTATGACACTCTCCAATCTTACTGAGGAAATAAAAAGTTTGTTGTAATGATGGAGGTTGATTCTTACAGTTGTGTTCTGTCTTTAAATATTACATGAATCAGGGGTGCTGGGTGGCTCAGTTAATTAAGTGTCTGACTCTTGATTTCAACTCAGGTCATAATCTCACAGTTTGTGAGTTCGAGCCCTGCTTCAGGCTCTGCACTGATGGCATGGAGCTTGCTTGGGATTCTCTCCCTTTCATCTCTCTCTGCCCCTACCCTACTTGTGCTCTCTCTACATAACTAACTAACTAACTAACTAACTATTACATGAACCATTATATGGAAATAGAAACAGAATAGGTGTCTTCTTGTTTCTGGACAAAAGTTGGTCTTGGGCGTGTATATGAAGGGTGACTCTGGGAAGTTAGGAAATGTGTTGCTAGAGAACTTGACAATAATTATGGTGCCCTGGGTTCTAGCTCTGGCTCCTACATGCACCTGTTCTATATCTCTGGGGTGCCGCTGTCATGGGTGGGGGGATCTAAAGCATCTTCAGCTCTCCTCTGGCTCCACAGTCTTTATTCTCTAACAAGTCCATGCATGAGCCATTTTGGAGTGTGGCTAAAGCACAACAACATGTAATGGAAGAAGGAAGAAGAAATTTTTCCAGCACTACCCCATTACTCCCAGCGTGTGCTCCCCGTGTGACTTGCTTCCTCTCTTCTGCTGAGAAAGGAGGAGGTCAGCCCAGCAGGAAGGCTGGCCAGGGGTGAGGCCCCAGCTTGGGGACTGGTCGTGTGACAATGGGCTGGGCAGAGGGAACTCTGCAGTGCTTGTGTTCACAGCAGGTCCAGGCGGAGAGAGTATTCTCCAAGAAACTCTCAAAGGAGTGGTGACCAGCCTTGGACATTTCAATGTCACTCTTTGAAAAGAGCTTTACCTTTTTCCAGGGTGAATTCTAGCTCACTTATGGTCTTTCTTACTGGAGTCATTCCAGAAGATAATATTTTTCCATAATTTTCATGAAGGAGATTTGCATTTGTGCTTTTGTTTTGATTTCAGAAGCAAGTAAGAGTAGGTGATGTTTTTTTTTTAAATACACATATTAAATTCTTTTTATAGGTAATGTATGCACATGGTAAGGAGTATAAATATTACAAAGGGTGTACAGTGAAAAATAAGTCTTCCTCCCAGCATTGGGGCAGATAATCCTGTTTTCTTCACAAAATGATCTTTGGGAGACTGACCAAGTTGGAGAGCAGTTGCTGTAGCTGTTGCTTTAGGAAAGGAGAATGGGGGCACCAGCCAGCCAGCAACGGCCAGATGGAACTGCTTCTAGAAAGAGGATATTGTGATCTGGCCAGACATTTACAGGGTAATAAACTATTGCACACAAATCAGGTAGTTGCTCTGCTGTTTGTTGATAAAAGAAAGGGGGGAAAAGTCAAAGGATAGGAACAAGGCAAGAAATTGAGGCTTTGGGAATTATGGGCTGGAGTTGACTGGGTTTTCTTCTGGAATAATCCACACAGGTGTATTAGCCAACCACATCTGTCTTCCTTTCTATGTCATCATTTTCAGAGTACGTGGTTGGCCAATACAGGGAAGTGACATGAATTAGAACAGATTGCACAAGATTCCTCCATATTTTGTGTTTTCTTAGAATCTTACTGTCTTCTTTCTGTGTTCAAAGCAATTTCTGGTTTGCACAGGAAGCATGGTTTCCAGGGGCCATTAGTGCCCTGACTTACTCAGCATAGACTTATCATGTTTGCCTAGCATTGGCTTTGAGTCTCACTGGACTCCCATGCATGTGGGTCCATCCACTGGGATTTTGTGCTCACAGGCATCGCAAACATTGCATGTAAATGGGGCAGCAAGGAAGGGCAGCCATGCATATTGTGTATATCTCCTCTGTTCCTGGGCATGCTCCACTGCCCTACAAAATTTCACTCACAAAACCCAAGTTCAAAGATAATATTTTTAAGATTTTCAAGATGGCACCAGCAAAGCATAAAACAAGTGTGGGGCCCCTCCAACCACAGAGTCCTGGACAGCTGCACAGATTGATGGCCCCGCAGTGTGATGTGAAACCAGGGCTGGTAAAGCATCTTGAAACCAGGAGACGAGCTGCCTGAGGCCAACACCAACACCCTGAGGATGGTAGAGCCAAGAGCTGGAAAGAACTGGGGTTCCTGATGACATCGCCAAACCACAATTTTAATCCCCTTGGAGCTTGTTGGACATCTTATCATATGAGATAAAAATATCCTTGTTCTTAAAGCTGGTTTGAGCTGAGCATTCTGTTACTTGCAGTTGGAAGTATTCTAATGTATACAGGCTGACATTCTGTCCATAATGAGTGAGTGTTCCACGTCCTGCCTTACCTCCCATCTTACCTGGCTGCGTCTCTGCTCCCTGCTGTTGACAAAGCTGGATACATTAAACCAGGGGCTACTCAGTTGGTCCTGATAAGACTTGGAGCTGAAAATCTGGAGAAGGTGAAAGGGACCAAGCTGGCAATCAGATTCCAGATGGAATGCCATTCTAAACAGTTACTGAGCCAAGACACGTGTCCTCCTTAAAGACACTACATTTACCTTCAGTGACCCTTTTAGGTAAATGGTCACCTTGTAAGACTCACCTGTGACCTGAAGAAGCCAAGTCCAGTCACACCCGGTGTTCCATTAATGCATCGAGTTTCACTGCCTGTGTTGGTTCCTCCTATTTCTAACTTCAGGGTCATTTGATTAGGAGGTTAAAAAAAAAGTAATAGTATAAGCATAGTAACTCGGGGGCCCTCAGAGTGTGACCTCAGAAACCATGAACTAAGCAACAGAGCTATAGCAAATCCTTGCAGAGAATTAGACAATTCTACCAGCCTGCATATGTTTACCTGCCTTTCCTGGACTTGGTGAGTGCTCACGTATGCCGAGATTGCTTGACTTATAGCACAAAGGCCTGTAGGAGATGTTATACAGACTGGTCTTACAGATTCAAATCCATCCCCTTTTCTTTAGATGCAGGACCTAAGCGCTGCCAACGGACTCAGATGTGGTACTAATGTCACAGTTGAAGATTAAGGATAACGAACAGACATAGCTGGAAAATGCTAACAATAACAACATTGTTATCAACATTCTTAAGTGACTGCAATTCTCTGCAGAAGTTTATGGCTGGAAAAGTCCCATAGAGGTTACCTGGTCTAGCCCTACTGTTGAGGTAATTGAGACACAGGTGTGATTTGCTCAAGGTCAGCGGTCGATGCCTACCTGGGATTGGGTGTTTTGATTTCCTGCCTAGTGCTCTTTCCCCTACACCCCACCCCTCTCTGGTTGCTTTCTAATTTATTGCAGGCTCTATTTCTGTCTTTTCTTCAAAATGGTTATGTTCGCAGGATGCTCTATTCGGGATTAGACTGCACTTTTTCCACATTACTTCCCCATCCTCTCTCCTCTTCCGCTGTGCTGTAGAGTCGCTGCTACTGAGTCTCCAGCTGAAACCAGTTAAGGGGGACTTTCTGCCAAATGACTTATTCCCAGAGTGCAGGTCTGAGGAGCTGAGTATGAAGTAGTCTTGGTTGTATTCTTTCTGGTATGTCTTACACATCAGCCTTGATCTAACTTTGTCAGGCTCAAAAATGTGCCTGAGTTACTCTGTAAACAATCACAAGATGTCAGATTTAGAATATAGTCCTATGAGTCTCTAACTGTGCTCCAGAAACCCTAGGGGTTGCTCAGGGGTGCCTTTCTTTCAACCTCTAATAGCAGTTGAGCTGGGGAGCTGAGAAGACTCAGGTTTAGGCCTTTTTCCTCTCCCCTGAGTCATTTTATTCAGTTGAGGTTCTGTGTAAGGTTTCTTGTGAAGAAAGGGTTTCGGTGCTACAAAATGGCTTTCAACTATGGCTGTAGTCCAATGTTCTCCTTTTAAATATGGAGAACAGGGAGGTTCCAAAGAAAGGAAGGAGAAACTGTAATAGTTTCATGCAAAGCTGCAAAACTAGTTAGTAACAGAAGCAGGGTTGGGGTTCTCGTCTGTAGACTCTCCCCCAGCACCTTGCAGAGGTGACCTGGCCCCCTCCAATATGTGGTATTTTTGGCTTGATTTTGGCTTGGCTGTTGGAACCAGCACTATGGCGGCTGCTCATCTGGAAAAGGAAAGGGACAAAATCAATATTACCAAGTGACTGCTGTGTGCCAGACAGTAAAAATATGTACGTTCACTCTCTCAGAGCAGATTTAGTGGTTATCTTTCATGTGCCAGCCACTTGGAACAGATATCCCAGCCTGCCACGTGGATTCTTCCCTTGAAGCCTCATGACAAGGCAGCTGGGGAAGTGGCTACATGTTGCAGAGGGTGGAGGCTCTAGGAGGGCGAGTGACTGACAGGGTAGCACAGCTAGGAAGTGGCAGAGCCACATCTGAACTGACATCTATTGAACTCCAGATCTGCTGTGCTAGGCCTCATCATGTCCTTATACTTGGTTTTTTTTGTTGTTGTTGTTGTTGTTGTTTTGTTTTTTGTTTTTTTTTTTTAACAGGCTCAGGAAGTCAACAGCTGCCAGTTGCATGTGAGCCTTCCAGATATTTGAAACTCAGCAAAAAAAAAAAAAAAAAAAAGAATAACAACAACTTGAATTTTCCCTTAGCTATTTGGAAAATGGATCTCCTCTCCAGGCCTGCTCTTGGTGGGCAGGGAGGGGGCAGCCTTTATTAAGTGGAGTTCCCTTGTAGTCCTAATCTGTATCCCTGTTCAGGCTTTCATGATTCACCCACATGCAGCTTAGCCCATCATCCTGCTCGCAGTGGAAAACATTGCTCATCCTGCTGCTCTGCTTCAGGGTGGATCTCGCTCAGAGCAGCAGTCCGTTGGGGATTCGGGCTTGGGTGAGGCTGAGCACTGTGCATGTGAGTGTGAGCGATGGGGCGATAACAGTCAGGCTGTGTAGAGGGAGAAAGTGTTTGCCTTTATGAGGCGGGGGCCAACATTTGGTGGCGTAAGACATTTCCAACTGTCCTTGTCTTTCAAAAGACGTGTGTCTCAATAGAGTGCCAGTAACTTCTGAAGATATTTCAGGCCCTATTTGTTTGGTTCTAGTTGAGGTATCTTTCTGCTCTCCTCTGTTGGTCTCCGCTCATCTCAATATCCTCTGCAGAGACCAGGAATCTTTCTGAATAAAGTGGACTGATGTGGGTGCTGGGAGGGGAGGGTCTGTTGGAAAGAGAATAGAAAGGGAAGCACAGGGAAAGAGAATAGAAAGGGAAGCCCAGTGCCATCTCTACTGGGAAATGTGATAGCTGCCATGCCTTTGAACTTTGGTCTTTTCAGCCTTGTACCCAGGATCTTTTTTCCATGCTTTTACGAGATACTGCTAAAAGCTGTTGGTGGTGATTGCTTAATGGGGACTTGGGCATGGCCATGTGGCTTGTACTTGAGCTTGCTTTGCAAGCTATAGAGGTAAACACATTATCCTTCAATTTAAAAATTAAATTCTAAATCTTTATGAAAACGTTTGAACTTAAATAATAAGCTGAATAAAGTATTCCAAGTGAAAACAAAAAAATTATGAAGAAATAAAACCACAGCATCTTTTGACATCTTTCTCATTAATTTTTAGCTAGTTATTAACTTATGATCATATTCTCTCCCATTGGAAAGAGATAATTTTATCTATTCCTTCTAAAGATGAATGAAGTACATTGCTCTTTGAGGTAACTCCATCTGAATATTCCTTAGCAACTCCTTAGCAAAGACATAGCAACTCTTGGCAAAGTACCTCTGGGCCAACTAATGCCAAAAATGAGATCTGGGAGGGTTCTTGGTAGCCCTGGATATCAGAAGGTGGTTGGAACTGCTGTGATTTGGCCAGCAGAAATAGCTCTTCGAATCCCGTCCCATCGCTTCTCACTGGGTGAGCACCTGTTAGCACCTCCTGCTTCCCCCACCTCCAGGCAGGGCTCTATGGCAATATGGCACCTACCCTGGGGGAGGGGTCAGACTGTCTTCCTTGCTTTGTGAACAGAATAGTAGAGAGTGGAAAAAAAAAACATGCCATATTTTTGTGCTGCTTTCTGACCTGTATAGTGCCCTATACATTTTCCCATTGGAGGATTCCAGCTAGAATCTTGACCAGGATAAAGCAGGCTGTCCACTCCTAAGGGAAAGATGTTACTTGGTAGTGTTGGTATTATTGAAGAACCTTTCAGATTTTCTTCTTGCTTGTGATTTTAGTGAATGCAAGCATTGGGCCAACATCAATCACCCAGGGACAGCTGTGCATTTAGGACATGTTACCGACAGGAAGGCTTTCCTTTGTTTTAAAGAAATTACATCTCTATTCTCTTTATGCTTCTTCATTTCCTCTACCATAGATTTCTTTGTTTCTAGGAGAGCCAGTTCAGGTCATGGGACACTCAAGAGCATTGGAATGGGCCAGGGCTGGACCCCTGGGGGGCAACATTCCTCATGACTCTCTTAAGAGCTTAGAGATTTGGAACTGGTGGCAACTGGTAAAGTTTTCAGTGTTTGGTAACCAGCCAGGGTCCTGAGCTCTGGGAACAGCCTTATTTAGCTCTTTAAGATTTGGGTTAGAGGCTCCCAAGGAGCTGATGTAGGGCAGAGAAGTGAACAATTGCTTCTCAGTCACACATGACAGCCAATGGACAGCTCTGAAAGACAGCCCACAGTGGAGACAGAGTCCAATGAACAGCCTTGGACCACAGCTTTCAGAGTAGAACTTTTTCTTCCCCAACTGCTCTGCATCTGCCTGGACTTCGGCCAACATCTGTGAACACCACAGTGCTGGTATGCTTTGGGCGAGGTTTGTGGCCATAGCAACAGAATGGGAGAGACCCGGTTCTTGAGAATGAGAACAGTGGATAAGGGTGAGATATGGATCAGGCAGGAGAGGAACAGGGAGGGGAGGTAAAGGTTGGAATTGCCTGAAGAATGGAGACATTTTATTGGATAAAGCCCCCGGGTAGGGTAGTGCTGAAGGTCCATCTGAGCCTCGGATTGTGGCTCAGATGCACGCTCCTTCCCTCTAATGAGCAGGCGTGGTTCAAGCTGAGATCTTGGGAGATTTGAAGACTATAATCAACCCAGTGACTTGTTCTCATCAAACAAAGTAGATTACGTGCTGATGATGTGACACTGACCTACTACCTACTGTGGGCTAACCCTTGTTGAAATCTTTATGGTGAAAGATACTGTCCAAGGGACATGGAGTCCCATAAGAGAATGCTTTCTCCCGGGAAATTCCTGAGTAAACCTCATTTTCACATGGATGTGAAAGGGGAGGAATAAAACACACCCCATCCAGAGAGAGAGCTGTCTGTGGGATGCCTGAGATTTGAGCACTGGGCTCAGGCTCAAAGATGTGAGTTCATATCCCAACAATGCCATGATCCTTCATGTGACCTTTCTGTGCCTCTGTTTCCTCACAAATAAGTGAAGGTGGGGAGATAATCTACAGGACCTCTCCAGTTCTGAATTTCTGTGCATCTATGGACTATAGAATAAAAGATGAGGAGGCACTTGTATTAGGTAAGCTTCCTTCATTTTCTATGTTCATTTCCTTAGAGCCATCAACTGGAGTTGAGGACGAGTTTTAGAAATGCATAGGTTTCTTTTTTGACCTTTCCTCCCACCAGTCCTCCCTCCATATCTTCCGAACTCTTGCAAGTGTCGTGTAGCCTCATGATTTGATGGGAGTTTTGTTGTTGTAGCAGTTGTAGAAAATCATTTATCTCTTGTCAGTCTTATCTCCCCACCTCTACAATAGCCCCAACAGCTCCTTAAGGCCTAAATCCCCAGGCTCACTATTCCTGTCAGCCCATTTCCCAGCAGGTCAGCCATCAGATTTCCAAGCTATGGGTTCCCATGCCTTCTTTTGTCCCAGTGACCTTCACCCCAGACATGACATCGTAGTATTTGGAATTGTTCATCTGAGGCAGGAATTCTCAAGACTAGCTCTGCAATGGAACCAGTTGAGAAATAAAAATTAAACAATCAATCCCTCGAGATTCTGATTCCATTGGTCTTCACTGGTATTTTGTAAAGTTCTCCCAAGTAACGCTAAGATGGAATCACTCTGAAAATTACTATTAAATGGGAATGGACCTCCTGCTATTGAATGTCAGTCATCCTTAGAATAGGACCATGCAGGATCTTTTCTTGTATTCTGATATGGTTGGCTTGTGAGGGCATGCCCTTTAGATTGAGGTCACTTTCTGGAGTAGACAGCCTCTCAGATTGTTCCCAATAGTCCCCACTTCCTGGTATTCATGCTCTTGTGTAATCCCTTCCCCTTACTCCTGGGACAGACCTAGTGACTTGCTTCTAGCCAACAGCATAAAGTAGCAAAAGTGATGGAATGTCATTTCCAAGATTTAGTGATGAAAGGTGGTGAACTGTCTGGGTTGCCCTGTCTGTCTTTCTGGCTGGCTCTGCCCCCTTCTTCTCCCCTTCTTGAGCTCCTGCTCTGAGGGAAGCAAGCTGATATGTTATTAGCCCTATGGAGAGAGACAACCATGTGGCAGGAAGTTAATGTTTCTGGTCATCAGCCAGTGAGGACTTGAGGCCAGCTGGCCCCTTGACAAGAGTGAGCCTGAAGGTGAAATGCCCTCTAGTGGAGCCTTGTGATGACCGCTGACCCTTTGCAGCAGTATGAGAGAGACCTTGTGTCAGGGTTACCAGGCTAAGCCATGTCCAGATTCCTAGTGCACAGAAGCTGTGAGAAAATAAATGTTTATTGCTTTAAACTAAGTTTGAGCATCATTTCTTACACAGCAACAGATAGGATATCCTGATATCCTGAGAGAAGGAGCAGACCCATAGACAGGAACTTATGGGGAAGGCTAGGCTGTCTGTCAGTTTTGAGGAGTGAAGGGGTCTGAGGGTTCCCGGGTGGGTGGGAGGATGTTCAGCAGGCACAGCCAGGTTGCTGAGGTCAGGAAGTCAGATGTTCCATAAGTAGAATCTTGCTAGCTAGATCAGTGCCTCTCAAATATCAATGTGCATTTAGATCACCTGGGGAATCTTGTTAAAATGCGGATTCTGATTTAGTGGGTCTGGTTGGGGCCTGGGAGTCTACAATGCTCCCTAGTGATGCTGATGCTACTGGTCTGGGGCCACATTTTAGGGGACAGGGAGCTGCACTGTCCACATTCGTGTGTCTCTCTGTGGCTGCTTCCTTCTTAAATAGTCTTCTTTGTTCCAATGCTGACTTGGTGGTGTTTCAGGAAGCCAAGGAAGTGGCCTTTGCCCTTTGAGGCAGAGTTTAGGAGGAGGAGCAGTGCCCCCTGGAGGCCAGATGGTGCATGCATTGGTGAGGGAGAAACACTTCCTAAGTGAATCTCAGAATTAGGATGAATCACATGAAGTAGTCATTCATAGAGTAAAGATTGTCAATTATTAGTAATTTCATAAATTTCCATAAACTCTAGCCATCCATCCGTACTGAGAGATCTTCTTTTAAGGGCTGGTCCTGTAGCTTTTAAGTGTATACATTCCTCAGCAGTGTTTCTCAAACTCTTCCTTCTTGTCCCTCTAACCACAGAGGGGCTACCAATGCTGGACATGCAGCCTGAGGCAGCCTGCAGAAAAGTCTTTGAGGTATTTTTTTTTTAATCTTACTATTCCATGAGGATCAATAGAATGTGTTCATTATAGTATAAAAATAATTTCCTCCCCAAATACATGTGTAAAACTGCTGCATTAGAAAGTTGTGCTGGACTAATGGGTGGGCTCTGAAATTCCCAATTCCCCCTCAAACCACTCCCATCTCCTCACCCTCCCTGACCTCCTGACCTTGACCCTATTCCCTCCACTTTTCTCAGACTCTACCAGTTCCCTCTGACTACCTCTCTGGTCTCTACTAAGTATGGATCCAAGGTCAATCATTTTGATCGTGTTCAATCAACCCCCACACCCTGGACCTCCCACCACACCTACTTGAATAATGGATAAACCCCACCCTCTTGTATAAGCTACACCCTTCTGGATAAACCCCATCCTCCAGGATAGATCCCACCCTCCTGGCTAAACTCCAACCTCTTGGATTGACCCACTCACACTGCAACATTCCATCAAAAGTTTTCTCCCATGGACTTTTGGGCAGCATGTTTTGCCCTGAAAAGGATACTAAGTGAATCCCCTCGATTTCATGTTATCCAGCCTCTCATGGGCTCTCCAAACTGCTCAACAGAGCTTGAATTCACTGTTTCCCCAAACTTGCCTGATATTAAGTATAGACACAGGCTGTCCTAACAATGTAGGTTTTTGGTCCCATCCCAGTCCTACTGAATCAGTCTCCAGAGAAGGAGCTGGGGAATCTGCATTTTGACACTCCCTTCCTGAGATTCTTCTCAGGAGGCAAGCTTGGGAACCACTGCTGTTCCTCCACCAGGATTCTCTATTCTTGGCCCTCTGTGGCCCCAGGGGAATTGCCCAGCCTCCCCACTCAGCCCCACCTCCCATCACTGCCCCAGCCAAATTCAACTTGCCTCCTTTCCCACTTACAAGATTAAGTCCATCTGTCTGTGCTGTGCTCCCCTCCTTCCACCCTCAGGCTCCACATTTCCTATTCTTTCTTTCTTCTTCTCTCTCACCTCTTAGGGAAGAGACACCTTCCTGTGGCTGATTTCTCCTTCTGAGTCTGGGTGCCTCCTTGTCTGTGTCCTCTGGGACATGGCCCTTCATCACCCCCTTTCCAGTACATTCAGCTTGGCCCTTGCCAAAGGAAAGTTTTGGTTGTTTCGAATGGGACTTTTGTCTTCTCCTTAAAACACAAAACATCTCCTGGTATTGGTAACTTCACTTATTCTTCAAGCTCATCCCCCAGTTTCCTCCCACTGCTGGTGCTCAGCTCCCATGTGACAGTTCCCTCATCTCTTTCCTCTCTGGCCTCACTGGGCACCTGCATAGGGTGGGCAGGACCTTCATGGTACACTGGACTTAAAGCCGGAGTAGTGGCCCACTGCACCTTGGAAGGTGGAGGTTATGGTTAAAAAGCCCAGCACTCCTGGGGTGCCTGGGTGGTTCAGTTGGTTGAGCATTCAACTCTTGGTTTTGGCTCAGGTCATGATCTCAGGGTTTGTGATTTCAAGTCCTGCCTTGGTCTCTGTGCCGACAGCATGGCGCCTGCTTGTTGGGATTTTCTCTCTCCCTCTCTCTGCCCCTCCCCTGCTCTCTGTCTCTCTAAATAGATAAATAAATAAATAAATAAATAAATAATAAACTAAAAAAAAAAAGATTAGGAAAAAAAAAAAAAAAAGAAAACCAAGTATCCCTGGCTTGCCTTTAGACTGAATAGCCACATGGATTTATGATAATTCATCCTCTGATCATGAAATGCATTATCTTGAATTTTACAGTATGGGGGGGTCCAAAGGAACAAATCTGCAGTTTTAAAATGAATAAGTCATGGGGATATAATGTACAGCATGGTGACTATAGATAATCATACGGTATTACATATTGGAAAGTAGCAAGAAAGTAGATTTTGAAAATTGTCATCACAAGTGAAACAATTTCTGTAACTCTGTATGGTGAAAATGTATATATATTCAAAAATAAAAAATAAAAAAAGTGAATTTTACAGTAAAAGGGTAGAACACAGCTTCCAACCATGTTTTTTCTGACCTCTGTATTATCATCCTACATTCTTAGAGTGTGTTCTCTTTCTATGTTGATTCCATCCCTGCCTTACACATACCTCCACCAATGGAGAGGGTAGACCAGGGGCTCTGGGTGTAGCAACCAGAGAGTCCCATTCATCAAAGAAGTCCATCCCTCCTCCAGCACAGCTCGAGCCCCTAGAGAGCATGATGTCATCATATTGACTGGAATCAAGAGTGGGCCTGGATTGGAAGGGCCCATTGGCAAGGCAGAGTGTTAGCTAGAAAGCCCTGAGAGGCATTTTCAGAGCTGCGTGGGGGGGGGGGGGGGGGGAGGGGACTGCCTGACATGAACATGGGGGAGGGAAAGCTGTTGTGTGGGCCACCAGTGCTACACCAGCCAAGGGTTTGTGATACATGGGTGTTTGCCCAGAGCACTGAACTCATCTTATATCTGATGTGACTGAGAATCATCCAAAATCAGCATCTGAGAACTACCCTGATGGCTTAATCTCATGCAATCCAGAAGAAATACCATGGAGGCCAGCTGGAGCCATCGACTCAGGCAATTCCCCTCCTGTAACTGGGGCCTGAGATGGGGGTGCCTGGGACAACCCCCAAAACACAAGCCTAAGAGGTCTTCAGAACATCTTCTCTAACCCAGGCACAGGCTGGGGGCTGGGGAACATTTCTGAGAGGGAGGTGGAGACTGACATACATACAGATCTCATTCAGGCCCAGGAACCTCATCAGAGTGGCACCCTCAGCCTGGCTAGTTCCAGGCACCAGATGGGGGCTTGGAAAGTTTGGGGAAGGCTCTCCAAAGCACAAGGCCCCTGAGGAATAGGGCCCGGGCCCAGGACCCTGCTTGCTTAGATGTAAGGAACATTGGGGGTGACCCAGGTTCTCCATGAAGCAGATATCAAGATGAGATTAGATGTAGGAGAAACACATGCCTGTGGGGGAAATGGGAAGTATGTAGGCTGAATAATGCCACAAAGATGTCTGTGCCCTACTCCCTAGAACTTGTGACTATGTTACCACACGTGACAAAAAGGACTTTGGAGATGTGATTAGGTTAAGGATCTAGAGATGGGGAGATTATCCTGGATTGTCAGAGTGGGCCCACTATGATTACAAGATGCTATATTATAAGAGGGAGACAGGGAGACAGGAGGGCAGGGTCAGAAGAATTGTGATGATGGAAGCAGAGGTCTGAGTGACCTCAGAAAGGGGCCAGGAGCCATGGACTGTGAGCAGCTTCTAGAAGCTACAAAAGGCAAGGGGTAGATTCCGTCTTACAGCATTCAGAATGAATGCAGCCCTGAGGGGCTATTTCAGACTTCTGACCTCCAGGGCTGTAAGATAATACATTTGTGTTGTTTTGAACCCTTAGGCTAGTGGTGATTTGGTACAGCAGCCACAGGAAGCTAAGATCAGGAGGCCACAGGAGGCTGGGGAGTTATAGGGATGTGGGTCTGGCCCTTCTGAGGAGAGAAGGAAGTCTGGAGGGCTAGGAGGAAACAGCTGAATGCAGCGGAGTTTTAAGGAAGCTTTGGCAGGATGATGGCAGGTCCTTGAGCCCAAGTTGCCTGAGAGAGGAGCCCCAACTGCTGTCACTGCCGTGCTGTCCCTGGCTGGGAGGGGTGGATTTCAGAGTGCCAGGCTTGGCTCATGGCGATCTGTTTACTCTGTGCAGGTTCTGGGAACAGTTCCTCAGTATATCCCATGGCCTCTTCTCCAGAGGGGACACTTAGAGGAGGGAAGCTAGTGGCAGAGGGGCCACAACTCCTATTCATTCTTTCCTTCCTCCACTCTCCATATGATTGCCCCTCATTATTTCTCATCTTGGTAGACAGTGGTGGCTTACCTGGTGTAGGACCCAGACCTCACTCCTGGAGGTACCTGATCCTCTTCTCAGTGTGGGGTTGCTAGGAGTGTCTATTCACAGTTACTATGAGGGAGAGGGTGCCAAGAGACATATAAGGGGATTCCACACAAATTTCTCCTGCCCCATTGTGTAAAAAGAGCCCTTCCTCTTCCTGCTGGTCAGGGCCACTAGCTCCTGCTAAGATGGCAGGGCCCTGAAAGCTCATAGAGACCTTCTTTACTTCCCATCTTCCCTAGTGCATGTATCTTACCAAGTTCTCCAGTGAAGTGTCCACCTATTATTTCTTCTCTCCAATAATCATGATGTCATTATGTTCTGTAGGATGTTCAGATGGTCCAGTTATCTTCAGACAATTTATGACAGAAGGCAGGAAAATTCATATAGCTCTGAGGCAAAGCTCTAATGGAATATTGTTTTCCACCTCACATCAATACAGACTGTTTCTAATCCTCTTTCTTGATTGGAATTGAAAAGAAGTCACCTGCCAAGTCAATGACTGCATGCCATGGACCATGTCCAGCACAGCACCTATGATCAGGGTTACTATTTGTCTAATTTGTTGTAGATTATCTCATTCCCTGAGATCTATTTCATTTATGCAGGGGCCAGACTGAATTAAGTGGAGATATGGTTCATACCACCACTTTATATAGTTAAGGTCTTTAATGGTGGTACAAATTTCTACCATATTTTTCAGAATACAATATTGTTTTTTATTTATTACCTTGGCTGATGGAAGTATTTTCAGATGTGGTGTTTTGCACTGTGATAGGTTTTATCCCAAGAGCCAGTTTTGAAGCTAATCCAACTACCAAGCTTTCCAATTACAATTTGCACTTAGGAAACAAGAAAATGACCACAGGCATGTCAGTGGAGCCAGCAGGGCCACTGTGAGCTGGACATTAGCCAGGATTCCACTTACTGTTTGACCTTGTAGGTCTCCACTCTAACAGGGGGGCCATGATGACACTTTGGGTATCCAAGTGTCACTTGGTCAGACCCCATGTCCAGTAGTCCTTGAACAGTTCATGTCTTCCCTTTTCCCCAGTGATTAGTCACCTAGTACATGACCTTTGGGGGAGGACTGTTGTTATGAATTGAATTGTGTTCCCCACAAGAAGATATGTTGAAGTCCTATCCCTCATATCTGTGAATGGGAGCTTACTTGGAAATAGGTTCTTTGCAGATCTAACCATGTCAGGATGAGTTCAGTTCATTAGGATGGGCCTTAATCCAACATGACTGAAGTCTTTATAAAAAGGGGAAGTTTGAACATAGAGACAGACAGGCACAGAAGAAAGATGATATGAAGACACTGGGAGAAGACAGTCATGTGAAGCCAACATTGGAGTGATGTATCTACAAGCCAAGAAATATCAAAGATGGCAATGACCACCAGACTCTAGGAGGAGGCAAGGGAGGATTACCTTCCAGGTTTTAGAGAGAACATGGCTCTCCCAACACATTGATTTCAGACTTCTGGATTCCAAAACTAAGAGAGATGAAATTTCTGTTGTTACACCTACTTGTTACACTTTGTTACAGCAGCCCCAAGAAGCTAATACAACCATCTTCACAGTACAGCCTGACACGGCATTGCAGGATTCTGCCTCCTTAGTGAATGGATTCAAAATCTGAAAATTGGCTCAGATCTAGAAGCTAAATAAGGGATCAGCCTCCCCCTCTATTTGTGCCTTTGTTGTTGAAGGTATTAAGCAGAGCCCTTTTTAGCTGCCTGTTTATTTTGCCCTTGAGACACCACATTGTGCTAACCACTCCTTGATGGACATGCCTCTTTGGCTGCCTCTCTGACCTTACCAGTCAATAGAGTGGGTTGTGGCCTCATGGCTTCTGGTGGTTAAGCATAGACTCTTGGTTGTTAGTGCTTCTAGATCCTCCCTCATTCTAACCATAGATGTTCAAAAACCCAGTTCTGCACCTACCCCATCAGTGGCCAGCCCTTGCCAGCAGAGCAGAGCCACCATTGAACATCTTGGTGATGCTGGTGCCCCTCACCAGCACATCTCTGATGGCCTTGTGAAAGGTGTGTCATCTGGGCCTTCTGTGGAGCATCATCCTCTGGTGGGTCTTCTGCCTTCACCTAACATACCCTTTCCAACATGCCCACTGCTTCTTCATCCTTTCCTTGTTCACCTGTAGGGCAGCTTAGGCATTTCTACTTCACCCAGAATTGCCCGTTAGTTTCTCCAGCAGAAAACTTGTCCATCCTCTGAGGTCCTTGCCAGGATATTAAATCCTGACTCTGGAGAAATAGCCTTTGAAATAAATGAATGCTGCTTTATCCAGGCTTACACTCTGATCCCTGTGATGGAGGCCCAGGGGAGTGCCCCTAGCTCCTGCCAGTAAATGCAGCTAATTCTTGCAGCAACTTTGGTGTGTAATTTCTTTTTTTCCTTATTGGGCCTAGCAGATCCCCAACCAGGTTATGCTGGCTTAACTGTAATTATCACCTAGGAGGGAAGGGGAGAGGTGCGGAGTTCCTAAAGGGGCACCAGATACCTGCAAGGCAGAGGAGGAGAACCTTTGGATGATATGCAGGTATAACCCCAGTGAAAGGCAGAAGGAAGGAAAGTACTTGTGGTGCAGGTCTAATAAAGTTCCATCTGGGCCAATGCGAAGTCTCAAGGTCAAAGTCATTCATTGGAGATTAGAGGAATCCATGTCTCCCAGAAACAAGGCACCCTCCCCTCTTCTGAGTGTGAGCCACTCAGATGCCTTGTTTATGAAATGACATCGACATTTATGGTACAGGAAGCTGTGAGGGTTGAGTCAAACAATGCCTGATATGATGGTAAATATGTGCCACTCCCCTTTCCACACCCAACGCAGATGTCACAAATTCATGTTAGCACTTTTCCCCAGGGCAGCCTGATTCAGCCCCTGAATCATTCCTAATATGATGTAGCAAGTGGTCTCTGAAATGAAATCTTGTTCCCAAGCTAGATGTAGGCACTGGCCTGATTCTCTGTCCCCAGAGAACTCTTTGTTGGGAGTCCCAAGACTCTTCTAGGGCTCATTAACTGGTAGCTCTGTTTAAAGAGTATACTCTGTAACTTCCAGGTATTCTGTTAGAATACTATTATCCAAACAGTGCATCGCAAAACTCTGGCTCATTGGGAGGACATTCATTTCCTTGAGTTCTTTGCCAATTTTCGATTTAGGGAAGTTGAGGGCGGAGACTCCTGTAACCACGGTGAAGAGAGCAGGGAGGACAGCTGGATATGTGTGTATGCGGAAATACAGTGGGTGGGGGTTGGGGGCGGGTTGTGAAGGGCCTACTTCTCTATGGGGTGAGGGTGAAGGTGTGTGCTTCTCCGAGAGTCCCCACAGGGTCACAGGTCTGTGTCAACTGAATGACAGCTAGGAAATACTGCAATTGGTGTTCAACTCCAAAGTTGCCTGTATTCAGGAGCAGAGGGAAGAAAGACAATGGGTCTACTCCTTTCTCTTTCTCTCTCACAACTAATCAGACTTGCCTTGGGCAGCTCTGGGTGGAATGGAAATGGATTCTCCTCAGAGCAGCCTGTGTTGGGTTCTGTGAGCAAAAGCTCACACACACGCACACCACCAATGCTTTCAGTGGTGTGGTGTTCATTCAAGAGGCTACAAGGAGGTGGTACATATTTCCATGGTCAGCAAAGCTCCAGGCCGTGCAGTGTGCTAGTAGCTTACCAGCCAACACACATGTGCAACATCGTGTAATGACACCATCTTCTCAGTGTTCTATTCTATTTTTTTCTCTTTGACTGAGGGAGGAAATGAGCCATGTTTTCTTCACTTCTTCCTTTCCTCTAGATTGCTGTCTACATGTACATGTTTTCTCTTTAACTCGGTATCAAGAGAATTTTCATGTTTTTAAAGCATATATACTTCTGTCTCTAGGCCAGTTGACCTTGAAAAAGAACCCTACTTGCCTTTGGCTAGCCTCAGGAAAGTCTTTTGCTGGCCCTGATTCATCCTTCTGGGAATAAATTTTTATGGATGTCTCTGTTACTGCAGACTATAAGAGGTCAGGATGGTTACTGGTTAAACTTCGAGATTTCTGTATTTTCCTTGTGCTTCTTTTTTTCCCCCTTGCTCCTTGTACAACATTTGCATTGTCCTTGATTTTTGATGATTATTTCAGTTAAGGGTCCTCCTGTATTTAAAGAGGTAATTCTTTTGCATATGTGTGTAGTGCATGTGTGCGTATGTGTGTTGGGAAGGGAAAGGAAGGAAGAAGGGAGGAAGAGGAAAGCAAATATAGAGGAAGAAATATGGGACAATCCCTGCTGGGCTGGCAATTTCTGCTACTGTTATCAATGAAGAAATCTGGGAACTGCAATAATGCAATGCTTTGTCAGAATAGGTGGGTATGACTGTTTGGCTATGTGAAGACTAGAGTTTTCCAGTCAGTCGACTCCGAATATCCAATAGAGGAATCTGAATGGCAGGATGAGAGGCCTCCATTTAATGGATAGTGAAGAGCAATGAAAGCTTTGCGTGCCAGGGAGTGTGCCATGTGCAGGCTGGATGAGAGCAGAGGGAACACGGGAGTGGGAGGTGCATGGGCGGCTGTTGGAATTCCTCACTCAAAGGAAGACAGGCTTGCACTGTGGTGGAGGCAGCAGGAATGCAGCAGAGCAGATAGACAGGAAGGCACAGCCACTGAGTGAATCAGGAGTCAAGGAAGATGGAAGAGACAGAGATGGTCCCTCTAGAGTCAAGAGGGTGAGCTCTGGAAGGTGGCAGGGCCTTGCAGAAGCAGGAAGGTCATGGGGAAGAAGAGATTTTATGCAAATGGGGATGAGTTTTGTTTTGGACATGCACAGCCTGCGGAATGCCTGGGAGGAAATGTCTAGTCTGTCATGGTGAATGTGGGTCAGACCTTCAGCAGGCAGATGTAGATGCACATACATGCATCATCCGCTTAGAGGTGAAAACTACAATTGTAAGAGGAAACAAGACACTTAAGGGATCATGATTAATTACAAAATTTAGATGTCTGAAATCCATGTTGACATTTTCATATTGTGGGACATATGTCTGTATCCCAGGCTATAGATTTCATGTGTAGGATATCTATCATCTATCTATCTATCTATCTATCTATCTATCTATCATCTATCTACCATCTATTGCCTACCTACATCTGTTATGGGTTGTATTGTGTCCCCCACCAAATTCACATGTTGAACTTCTAACCCCCACAACCTCAGACTGTGACTATATTTAGAGATAGGGTCCTACAGACGTGCTTAAATTAACAGGAAGCTGTTAGAATGTCCCTGCTCCTAATCCAGATTACTTATGTCTTTACAAGAAAGGGAACTTTGGATGCACAAATGGACACCAGGGGCATATGTTCACAGAAGGAAGACTGTGTGAGGACACAGGAAGAAGGTGGTATCTATAAGCCAAGGAGAGAGGACTCAGGAGATACCACCCCTAGATCCCCCTAGATACCACCTTGATCTTGGACTCCCAGCCTCCAGCACAGTGAGGAAATAAGTGTCTATTGTTTAGGTCACTCAGTCTTGGTGTTTGTTATGATTACCTGAGAAGATGAATACAATATCTGTATCCATATATATCCATATACAAATGTGTACGTATGTACATAGACAGAAAATCTTTATGCCTATAGCAAAATAAAAACCATCTAGTAGTATAGTTGGGGAGGACACTAAAAAGCATATGCTGGAGGGACAGCCTGGAAGCAAGTGATCTAAAAAGGACACATCATATTAACACTGATGATTTTCTGAATATGAAGTAAATTTAGATGACTCATTGATAGTTTTCATGCCCAAGGAGTTCCCTAAGGCTCAATGAACAAATTAGAAAGCATAGTAGATTTATCTTCTCCAGCAACAATTCACTCCCTGAATGTGCTCTCATGAAATTAGATAAACAGGGAAGGATACGAATTACACCGACCTAATGTTCACATTAGAAAACTTCCCGGATGCTTGCATCTGATGTGATGATGAAGAAGCAGTGGTTGACCCAAAGATCTGCCATCTTCCCTCCTCGTCCTGATGGGGATGGCTGTGTCAAGTGCCCATTTGAACTGCCCCAAGTTGTGTCTCCCAACTTTGAGAGCTTTCAATAGTAAGAAATGGGCCAAGCACCTTTTCTAAGCCTCAGTGAATTATTCTCCTTTCTAAATTTGGCTCAGCTTCCAACATTCTGTCTTTTACCTTCAATGTTATGAAATATCCCCAAGAGTTCCCTTAGATGACTTTTTTTTTTGCCAGCATTTTTATCTTTTTTTCTCCCCACAATTGCTTTCCTCATTTATTTCAACACATTTTCTAGGTTCCACTGGCTGAAGATCTAGAATCTCTTGAACAAGGACCCTTCCATCCTTCCCACCTGACACCCCAAAGGTGTTTCTTCTAGAACTATGCTTATGTCTCATTAAACTTTGACTTCCAGCATCACGACTTTCTGTGTCTTTGTCACACCTTCATCTTTGTTGGCTAATTCTGTCTTAGGAGTCAGTAAAATGTCATGTGGGTTTATCACAGTGAGACCAGGAGACCACACAACTGCAAGTTTTGCTGTCTGTATGTGAACTGATAACAGGTGCACAGTGACCAGTCACTGGCAGGCTCTGAATGGAGTTATGTGGTGGTTGGTCCCCAATCAGGACGCACAACTTACGTTGTGTAACTTAGTGATCTGCAAACTGAAGCACAAGCAGCAGAGATTGTGCCAGACGTAATTACTCACCATTAAGATAGTGTGGTGAGTGAAATTGGGACTGTGTTGTTGGGGGGTTTGTATTAGTTAACTTCTGTTGCAATAGGGTAACTGGCAATTGTGCATAAGGGAAATGTGCGAAGGGAGTCTTGCCTGCATAGACCAGAATGTGATGGCTGTCTGAGAATACAACGCATAATTGTCGCTGAGGGTTTTTCATCATTCTTGACCATCAATTTCAAGAAGTCCTTGTTGAAGGTATCAGGTCGCTCATGCGTGAAGGAGCATTCCTCCTCCAAGAAATGGCATTTCTAGTTTTCCTCATTGAATCCATTGCTCCACACGTATTTAGGGGAATTCGCTTGATGCTTTCTTTAGTGGCTTCCAAGCTGTGGTACTCAGAGTGTACCTGCATGGTGATTAAGCACTGGGAATAAGAGTTAGCTTTAAAGAAGTTTCAGACTTTTTCAGAGCATTTAATATGTTCATGCACATTGTGACTCTCTAGATATATCGTGTTTGGATTTGGAGCTGCTATTTAAAAAGTATCATTGGGTTAATAACAGCTTTATAGAAAGTGTCTTGGGGAGCCTGGGTGGCTCAGTTGGTTAAGTGTCTGACTCTTGATTTAGGTTCAGGTCATGGTCTCACATTTTGTGAGATTGAGCCCTAAGTTAGGCTCTGTCAGAGTGGAGCCTACTTGGTATCCTATCTCACTCTCTCTCTCTCAAAATAAATAAATTAAAAACAAAACAAAACAAAACAGTGTCTTGGCCTGCCAAGGCTGTCATAGCAAAGTTCCATGGACTGGGCAAGTTAAACAGCAGAAGTTTATTTTTTGACCATACTGGAGGCTGAAAGTCCAAGATCTGGGTGTCAATAAGGTTGGTTCCTACCAAGGCCTCTGACCTTGGCTTGAAGATGGTGATTTCTTCCTGTGTGCTCTCATGGTCTTCCCTTCATGCAAGCACATTTCTTTGTGTGTTCAAATGTCTTATTCTTATAAGGACATGAAGCTGATTGTATTAGACCCACGCAAACAGACTAATTTTAACTTAATCAGTTCTTTAAAGGTCCCATGTCCAAACTGAGCCACATTCTGATACACTGAGAATTAGGGCACATATGAATTTCACTGAATGAAACTGAGTATGAGAATTCAGAAAATGCAGTAGTATACAGTATCTGTCTAGTTTATCTGACACCAGCACACTTCTTTCATACATCATCTCATTGAGGTGGTATTCTACAGATCACACCTGATACAAAATGTTGAAGTTGGCTGGTAAAGAGACAGTAGGAAATAATGCATGGATTTTGTACAATGTAGAGAAGTATACCTACTAAAAGATTTTGTTTGGGATTGTCCTGACTGTCTAAATATATTTATAAAAAAATTACCATAATCATCAGAGATTTAAACTCTCTGCCTCCAAGTACAAGTTTAAGAGATGTTGTCAATTGCAAAACGGTCCTTTCTGATGGGGTGAGCCCTTCCTTTTGTGATGTTCCTTAGTCTGCAGAGCTTCTTGGTGCTAAATCTATACTCCATCAGTCAGGATTCTTCAGTTGCACATGTGCCTCATCTCAACTTTGGATGCTTCTAGCTTCCTGTCACTGTTCTAAACCCTAGTAAGGGACGTCTGCAGGAACTTGCTCAATACTCTCATATGCTCAACCTGGAAAGAGGGGCCAATGGAGCTGGGGGCAGAGGCCAACAGATGAATGCTCTTGTCTCTCATCCCTTGGGCAGAGAATCTTGAGATGTACTGTATAAGTTTCTCCAAAAGCCCTAGCAAGATCTTTCTCCAGGCATCCATCTTGGGGGTTAACTTGATAATACATCCTTGCATTGACATTTCCTCTTTCCTTAATTCCTGCTCCCTAGACCTTCTTCCCAAATAAACTATTGCATGTAATGCTCTGCTTTCGGGAAAATCCAAGCTAAGGCAGATGGGGTCATATAATTAGCCAGACCTGAGTCCTGGGTCTTTGGGGCCCCAAATAGCTGTGGAATGGGCTGGGATGTGGCATTCAGGTGGAGAAAGTGCAGATACTCAATGGAAAGGAGTGTTGTTTCCAGAATCAGGGAGGAAATAAATTGCAGAGACCAAAAACAGGTAAAATAGAGAATGAGAGAGAGGATTATCCACTACCTACACAATAGCCTTGAGTAGTAGTAGAAACTAGACTTTTAGAAGTATGGTTTACTAAATGGTCAGGATGGAAGTTTACTCACAAGTGTCTCATAGTGGTAGTTAGCATTCCTTCTATGTTTTCCCCATTAGAAGATACGAAACAGCCACGTTTCCCAAATTCTTAGTTATCAGAACGTACTTGTAGAGGAGATAAGACTATTATTACACAGATGGGAAACCAAGGCAAAGTGATTAATTATCACCCAAAGCCATAAAAGAAAGTCACTGCTGAGTTTGGGATTATGTTTTGGGTTTCCTGCCCTTTGCAGTTGAGCCCCACCTTTTACTGGAACCAACCCCAGGGAAGAAGGTTTGCCGGGTTTCCTGGAAGGCAGAGGTTTGCAGTTGCATGCCCTGTGCTGAGGCTTTTGACTGGGCACAGCCAGGAGAATGTTGCGGTTGGTGTGCCTAAGGAAAGGGAGTGGAGAAAAAGGATTCTGAGCAAGCCAACCTTGGGATTGGGCTATGTCATCACTAACAATCTGCTCAAGACTGGACTTGCCAGAGCCGGAGAAGAGTCTCTCTGACTCCATCCATGGTCACCAAAGGACAGAACAGAACTCATTTCTCTACAGACTTGACTCATGCCAACAGGTATTCTTTGAAAGATCACCATTTGTAGTTGAATGCAAAAAAAAAAAAAAAAATGCCTCCAATGTTTAGTTATTTTTATGTGCCGGTGAAAATCTGTGATTTTCAGGAGAAATTCTCTCTACTGTATTTCTCAGTTGAAATACAGACAAAAACATATTTCAACTTCATTTAAAAATTTCTTTAAAAAAGTTTACTTATTTATTTTGGGGGTGTGGTGGTGAAGGGCAGAGAGAGAGAGGAAGAGAGAGAATCCCAAGCAGGCTCCAAGCTGTCATCACAGAGCCCTACTATGGGGCTCTATCTGACAAACCGTGAGATTATGACCTGAGCTGAAATCAAGAGTCAGACGCTTAACCAACTGAGCCACCCAGGTGCCTCTCAACTTTGTTTTTTTAAATGGTGGTTCTGATTTATTTTCAGCTTTTGGGGTGATTCCTGGATCTGTTTATTAGGGAAGGGATACATGAGGGGGAGCAAAACATACTTGGCATTTATTAATGACATTCACTTAAGTTACTCTATTTATTTCTTATGACAGCCCTGCAAGAAATATACTATTATTATCCTTTTTTTTTTTTTTTTTTTTTTTACAGATGAGTAACCTGGAACTTAGAGGGGCCCCATGCCATGAGCATCACTGGGCAGGTTTAGTGAGAAAACTGACATCCAAGCCCAGCTGTGCCTGACCCCAAAGCCTGTGCTATGTGTACCCTACACAGCCTAGCTCCCTGCACTGTGGATTCACACTGTGGATGAGCTGGAGGCATTCTGGGGAGTCCACTGCCATGACCCAAACCATTGGTTTGCCATGTTTTTCTCAACTGTGGTTTTTTTCTGCTCTTTATTATGGATGTCACATCTTCCTCCTTCCCTAAAAGTTATCTTTATACACACACACACACACACACACACACACACACACACCCTGTATCTGGGTCGGGGTGGGGGGGTTGATGGGAGACAGCAAAAGTACACATTAACTTTGAGTGAGTATGTCTTAGTCAGTTAGGGCTTCCACAACAAAGTACCACAAACTGGGTGGCTTATAAACATCAGATATTTCTTTCTCGCAGTTCTGGAAACTGGTCAAGGGATCAAGGCACCAGCAGATTTGGTGTCTGGTGAGAGTCCACTTCCTGACCAGGCTTATCCAGACATCTTATTGCTGAGTCCTCACCTAGTGAGAGGGGTGAGGGTACTTTCTGGGGTCCTTATTATAAGGGCATTGGTCCGATTCATAGGGCTCTGCCCTCGTAACCTAGTTACCTCCCAAAGGCCCACCTCCTAATACCATCCCCTTGGAGATTAGATTTCACATATGAATTGTGGGGGGAACATAGCCACCCCATTTCATTATTTTAAGAGGAGCACCTTCGCCTGCTTCAGCCACTCTGAAAGCTCCGTGCCTAGTAGTCACTGTCGGGGAGGCAGAGTGTGGCATACTTGTCATCACCACCATCTGACCATCAAAGCTCAGACAGCAGGTGTCAGAGTCTTGGAGGAAAATCCTGGACAATCATGGGGCACTTTTAGAAGGAATACAGCCTTACCAGACCTCTCCTGAAAGCTCTGGATGGCTCATAAGACAACCATGTATGGGAAAACAGGGATATCAAAGGGCCTGCATCAAAACGTGATTCCAAAGAGGTAGATTCTGCTTGTCACAAAGTTTTAGGCATAACTTAACCAGTTTATTGAGCTTATATTTCCCTTTTTGCATTTGCAGGAGAGTGATACATGATTTAAAAAATTCTATGTTCAAAGAGGTCTAAAAATGTTTTTAAAAATTCGTTTGAAATAAAAACTGAGCGCTAAGAAAGCACTGTGACACGTTATAGTTAGATATGAGCATTTCTTCTTTAGTGCTTCATTTAATAAGTGTGTCTTATACCAATGGAGTTTTAGATTACATACTATACAGTATTTATGTTTTATATTTCTTTTTTTTTTTTTTTTTTTTATAAAATTTTTTTTTTTTCAACGTTTATTTATTTTTGAGACAGAGAGAGACACAGCATGAACGGGGGAGGGGCAGAGAGAGAGGGAGACACAGAATCGGAAACCGGCTCCAGGCTCCGAGCCATCAGCCCAGAGCCTGACGCGGGGCTCGAACTCACGGACCGCGAGATCGTGACCTGGCTGAAGTCGGACGCTTAACCGACTGCGCCACCCAGGCGCCCCTATGTTTTATATTTCAATACTCATCAATCTGTTTCTAATGTATCTGTGTAGAAATATGTGAGCCATATTGCCATTAAACTATTTTCGAAATCTTGTGGAAATCTGCCAATGTTTTTGGAACTTAGCTAAGCAACTCTTTTGCTTTTGGAAGGGGAAGGACCAATAGTGTAGGGCTATGTTTCTAGGTATATTTTCGGTTAGGTTTTTTGTCAATCCTGGCATTTTTCTTTATTTTTTTAAAAAATGTTTATTTATTTATTTTGGGAGAGAGAAAGCCCACAAGCAGGAGAGGGGCAGAGAGAGGGGGAGAGAGAATCCAAGTAAGACTCCATGCTGTCAATGTAGAGCCTGACATGGGGTTTGATTCCACGAACCATGAGATCATTACCTGAGCCAAAATCAAGAGTCGCACATTTAACTGACTGCACCCAGACGCCCCAATCCTGACATTTTTCTAAAGAAAAAAAAAAAGAACCCCCCCCAAAAAACAGTAATAATAAATGAATATGAGCAAAAATAAAAATGCTTTCGTTAGGAAAAATCTGCCATCTGGAGAACACAAAGTCAGTCATGCAAAGTTGCTGCAGATTGTATAAACATTTCAGTCTGAAAGTCTTGCTTATTTGCTCCTGCCTTGGTTCACTATGATTAGGGATATGTGTGTCCTTGAGCTTTCTTGGTTGTGGCCCATGAATTTATTTATTGGCGTATTTAAATAGAAAAAATTCACCTTATCATTGGTGTTGCAGGTGTATTTATTTATATTATCTTGCTTTTAGAAAAACGCTATTATATCGTAAAATATTTTAACCTTAAATTACTTCCCACCAGCCTCAGGTTTCATGCGGTTCCTATCAGGGCATGAAAAGAAATCAATACACTCTGGCTCAAAGGGCAGTGGACTTTGGTACTTGTCACACTTTCAGATAAAAAATGCTTCACATAAAGTAGGCCCAGTCTTCCCAATTTGTACCATTCTTTCAGTTCTGGTGCTGCCGTGCAGTCATGTCTGGGCTGATAGCAGTTTCCATGCTCGGAGGAAATTGCATTTCCAAGAAAGTAGAACACAGACATCCTGTGGTTTATGTACATCTGCATTAAACAGAGCCCCCACCTAAAATGAGCCCCCTGGTTTGGGATTTGGTGCCCTGTTGGCCTTTCAAATAAACGGTCCTTCTCCATCTCCCAGTCCCTCAACACTGAAGCCAAGCTCCTCAGTGTCCCCCTGCTTACCCCCCGATGTGAGGGCCCAAGTTGTTCCTTCCACATATGCTCTCCTCCCTGTGGTCCCAGAGCCTCTGCAGCTCCAGCTCTGGGGTCAGAGTTTGCTCCCACGGTCCCAATATCCTGAGGGGGAAATGGGTTTCATCTGTTCTGATCAGGTGGGTCCCCACTTAACAACATTTGATGGTGCCCCATTGCCTTCAGGATAAAATCTAAACTCCTAAAGTGGCTTCCCAAATCCTTGATCATCTCCTGGGCTTCAGGGCACCTTTCACTGTGTTGCTCTCCATTCTTGGCCCTCCAACCCAAACTCCCCAGCTTGCCATACTTTTGCTCCCCATACAGTTTTCTCCCCAACTCCGACCTTCGTCTAGCCCCCACCCCCCAGCTTGCCATACTTTCCCTGGCTCCCTGGTCTCTTCAAAAGGCCTACAGTGGGTTTGACTGGTTTTAGGGAGTCCTGTAAATGCACTGCCATGAACCTCCCTGTTTTAGTGGGAAAACATATTTCAAACCAACTTTCAAACCCAGGGCTGCACAGGTTTTGTTAACCAATGATATTACACTGCAAGAGTGAGGTCTGGGGGCTAACTCCTTCATCCAGTAAGAAGCCCTTTTAGAGCTTTGGAAGCTTCTACTCAGAAGGCTGACCCATTCCATGCCTGCCCTGTGTGGCACGTAAGGGCATTTGGAATACAACTGGCTAGGACAGAATGCTGACCACCAAGGCAGCCCTGGTAAATACTCCAGGTTCTCAGGGGACTGCTGGGCCAGTACATCCAACATCCATTGGCCTCACCACAACGGGAAGTGGCATTCCTAGTGGCAAACATACTTGCAAAAACTACCTACGCTGTTGCAAGCTCATTCTCAGGGGTTTATAGGTGCGAAATCGGTATTTATTGCAGTGGTGTTTTACTGTGTAGCTTCTGTGAGTACTCATCTTCTTTCTAACCTCAGAAGGGATGCTTTTCCTTCCCTATAGTTCAAATATGTGTTAGAGCTTTGTCTTGGTGTCAAGGTTTCTGACGCCACATAAGCAAACATTTCTGTTACTCTTATCAAAATCAGCAGGTGACTTTTCTCTGGAGACAGTGGAAACAGAGGGCTGCTCAGGTAAGCCCTGTACAGTGGGCCAGAGCCAGGGCCACTGCAGGGATGCAGAATCTGTGGGGGCTGAGCTGCAGAAGGGACCCTCTGGAAACCTTTTCATGCAGCTGGAGGAAGGAAAACCTTCCTTCAAGATGTGGCATCTTGGCTGAAGAAAGCAATGACTCTAAGCAGACCTGGTGTGTGTGTGCATGTGCACGTGCATGTGTGCAAGGATCTTAATAGATTGTGGGGTATGGTGAACCTCAGACCTTGCTGGCATCTGCTGGTCAGCAGGCTTGCTCCATTTAATGACCATGCCCCAGGTCAAGTCTGTCCATGATGACTACTGTTTATCGAGAATTTACTACAGCTCAAGCCCTGTCCTAAGGATTTGCATATATGATCTTATTCAATCCTCATAATGATACTGGCAGTATCATTATCCCTGTGTGATACATGAGGAAACAAGCTGGAGACCCTACCACCATTCTTCCGAATCCTGAAGCTGGGTCCCTCTGATGCCACGGCTGATGAGCTATTCTGCCATCTTTTGTCTTCTTGGGGACTGAATATATGGAAATGGGGACTGCTTGGCCCCCTAGGATGCAGCAGAGATAGGACAGTATGAGCACATTGCCAGACTTTTCCTCAACATTCTTCAAAATATATCATCAGAAATACAATAAAAAAGGCTGGATGCTGAGATTCAAGGGCAGAAAACCTCTTTACCTTGAGACCTTCATACTGGCTTCTTCTCATTGCTACTTCTAAATTCAGTTAGCCACCTTACTGCCCTGCTTAAGAACTTTGAAAGGCACCTGGTTTCCCTCGAGGTCAGATCTCAAGCCCTTAAGTGGCTTCCCAAATCCCCTGGAACCCATCATCGTCTGAGCAGGCATACTATGGTCTGTACCTTACAAGGTAGCAATAAGGCCATTTCAATTAAACATCTCTCAGGAAAACTATGAGATCCAGGTTTGCACAAGGAAGACACTTGGATATTGTTGGTGGGAAAACCCTCTGTGTGAGTGACTCAGAACTTGGGAATGGCACTCTTACCTCAACAGAATAGTTATTTAGCTTCTGGTTATTTCCTGCAGAATCTTTCAGCATGCTCAGCCTTCCTGGAGCTGGGATAAGTCTGGCTGCTTGGCTGGGTCCTCCTCTTTATACACCTTCTCACCACCCTGAGGGACCGATCTGGTAAGGGCTGGGGCTTCAGTGCTACCAGCCTCCCATCCTGCTTCCTAAAATGCACAGCTAACTTTTGCTGCTGGGAAAATATTTATTGAGGATCTGGCTGTAGCTGAGAGAGTTTGACAACTTATAAGGCACAAACATTCTTTATCTGCAGGATGAGGTTAGTTTCTTTTGGGCCTGGTGTTTTGTAAGAAGGAAATCGCTTTCAAAAGCATCAGATTAGATCCAGGAAGCATCCACAGGACAATGAAAAGCTGATAGAGGGCCAGCGTCAAGATTTTCTCATTGGCCACTACTGCCACCTTCTGGTTGATCTTGTAAACGACACAGTAGGCTCTTAGGGAAACAGTATTAGGAAAGCTTACTTAACTATCCCCATTTTTATAATCTCTTTGTGGTGCAAAAAGGAAATAGAAGAATTATTCTTTAAATAGAGTATTTATTGGTATATTTCACATTAGCAACAATGCTAAAGCAGAGAGATTAATTATACAAAAATAAAAATATAGTGGACAGTTTGCATTTGAGGCAATAGGGAAAAGATTCCCTAAGAGCAATTTATTATACCTCGTGACTCAGCATTCATTAGCTTTGCCCAAAGTAGGTGTTTGTCCATTATCTGAGTTTCTAAGACCTCCTTCCCACTCTTTAAAGCTGATTTCTTAGCAAATTTAGGTTAATCTATCAATCATTTTGGAAAATCAGTACAAAATTAGAGACTTAAGTGAAAACTGTTACCTAAAAATAATTATTGGGTGTAAGATACGTCTTTAAATTATGCAATAACAAACATAAATTTTTTTAAAAATTTATTTTTATTTATTATTTTTTTAATATTTATTTATTTTTTGAGAGAGAGACAGAGACAGAGACAGAGAGCAGAGGAGGTGCAGAGAGAGAGGGAGACACAGAATCCGAAGCAGGCTCCAGGCTCTGAGCTGTCAGCACAGAGCCCACCGCGGGGCTTGAACTCACCTACCACGAGATCATGATCTGAGCCAAAGTCAGATGCTTAACTGACTGAGCCACCCCTAAAAATGTTTTATTTTAATTACCCAGTGCTCATCATGACAAGTGCACTCCTTAATCCCCATCACCTATTTAACCTATCCCCTACCCACCTTCTTTCTGTTAACTATCAGTTTGTTCTCTCTAGTTAAGAATCTGTTTCTTGGTTTGTCTCTCCGTGCACCTCCCTCCACCCCCCCCCCCCGCCCCCCGCCTTGGTTATTTGTTTTGTTTCTTGAATCCACATCTGAGTGAAATCATATGGCATTTGTCTTTCTCTGACTTACTTCATTTAGCGTTTACTCTCTAGCTCCATCCATGTTATTGCAAATGTCAAGATTTCATTCTTTTTTGTGGCTGAGTAATATTTTATTGAATATATATACCACCTCTTCTCTCTCCATTCATCAGGCGATGGGCACTTGGACTGCTTCCACAATTTGGCGATTGTAAATAAAGCTGCTATAAACATAGCAGTGCATGTATCCCTTTGAATTAGTGTTTATGTATTCTTTGGGTAAATACTCAGCAATGCAATTGCTGGTTCACAGGGAGGCTCTATTTTTAGCTTTTTGAAGCACCTCTGTACTGTTTTCCAGAGTGGCTGCATCAGTTTTCATTCCCACCAACAGTGCAAAAGGGGTCATTTTTCTCCACATCCTCTCCAGCACCTGTTGTTTCTTGTGTTTTTGATCTTAGCTATCCTGACAGGTGTGAGATAATATGTTATTGTAATTTTGATTTGCATTTCCCTGATGATCAGTGATGTTGAACATCTTTTGCATGTGTCTGTTAGCCATTTGTATGTCTTTAGAGAAATGTTTGTTCATTTCTTCCACCCATCTTAAAATTGGATTATTTGTTTTATGGGTGTTGATTTGTATAGGTTCTTTATATATTTTGGATACTAACCCTTTAACAGATGTATTATTTGCAAATACCTTTTCCCATTCAGTAGTTGTCTTTTAGTTTTGTTGATTGTTTCCTTCACTGTGAAGAAGCTTTTGATGTAGTCCCAATAGTTTATTTTTGATTTTGTTTCCCTTGCTTCAGGGGACCTATCTAGAAAGTTGCTATGGCCCATGTCAGAGAAATTACTGCCTGTGCTCTTTTTAAAAATTTTTCTGGTTTCAGGTCTCGTATTTAGGTCTTTAACCCATTTTGAATTTATTTTTGTGTATGGCATTAAAAAGTGATTAAGTTTCATTATTTTGCATGTTCCTGTCCAGTTTTCACAACACTGTTTGTTGAAGAGACTGCCTTTTTTCCCATTGGATATTCTGTCCTACTTTGTAAAAGATTAATTTACCATATAATTATGAGTGTATTTCTGGGTTTTCCATTCTGTTACATTGATATATGTGTCTTTTTTTTTTTTTTTTGGTGCCAGTTCCATACTGTTTTGATTACTACAGCTTTATAATATAACTTGAAGTCTGGAATTGTGATACCTTCAGCTTTACTTATCTTTTTCAGGATTTCTTTGGCTATTCGGGGTCTTTTTGGTTCCATATAAATTTTAGGATTGTTTGTTCTAGTTCTGTGAAAAGTGCTGTTGGTATTTTGATAGTAATTGCATTAAATGTGTAGATTGCTTTGGGTAGTATAGATATTTTAACAGTATTTGTTCTTCCAATCCATGAGCATGGAACATCTTTCCACTTCTTTGTGTCATCTTCAATATCTTTCATCAGTGTTTTATAGTTTTGAGAACAGAGGTCTTTCACCTCTTCGAGTTCATTCCAAGGTATATTATTATTATTATTATTATTATTTAGTGCAATTGTAAATGAGATTGTTTTCTTAATTTCTCTTTCTACTGCTTCATTATTGGCGTATAGAAATGCAACATATTTCTGTACATTGATTTTATATCCTGTGACTTCACTGATTTGTTTATCAGTTCTAGCAGTTTTTGGTGGAGTCTTTTGGGTTCTTCCTATATAAAATCATGTCATCTTCAAATAATGAAAGTTTTACTTCTTTACCAGTTTGGATGCCTTTTATTTCTTTCTGTTGCCTGATTGCTGTGGCTAGGACTTCCAGTACTATGTTGAATAAAAGTGGTGAGAGTGGACATCCTTGTCTTGTTCTTGACATTGGGGGAAAGACTTTCAGGTTTTTTTTCCAATTGAAGATGATATTAGATATGAGTTTTTCATATATGGGCTTTATTATGTTGAAGTATGTTCCCTCTAAACCTACTTTGTTAAGGTGTTTTTTTTTAAATCATGAATAGATGTTGTACTTTGTGAAATGCTTTTTTTGTGTCTATTGAAATGATCATATGGTTCTTATCCTATTTTTATTGATGTGATATATCACATTGATTGATTTATAAATATTGAACTACCTTTGAAACCCAGGAATAAATCCCACTTGATTGTGGTGAATGATTTTTAAAAAATGTATTGTTGTATTTGGTTTGCTAGTATTTTGTTAAAGATTTTTGCATTTAGTCCCCCCGCCCCCCTTTGTGGTGTCTTTATCTGGTTTTGATATCAGGGTAATGCTGGCTTCATAGAATGAATCTGGAAGTTTTCCTTCCTCTTCTATTTTTTTGGAATAATTTGAGAAGAATAGATATTAACTCTTCTTCAAATGTTTGGTAGAATTTGCCTATGAAACCATCTTGTCCTGGACTTTTGTTTGTTGGGAGTTTTTTGATTGCTGATTCAATTTCTTTGCTGGTAATCAGCTGCCCAAATTTCATATTTCTTTCTATTTTACTTTTGTAGTTTAAATGTTTCTGGGGATTTATCCACTTCTTTCAGGTTGTCCAATTTGTTGTCATATAGTTTTCATAATATTCTCTTACAATTGTTTATATTTCTGTGGTGTTGGTTGTTAGTTTTACTCTCTAATTTTTTATTTTATTTATTTGGGTCCTTTCTCTTTTCGTTTTGATAAATCTGGCTAGGAGTTTATCAATTTTGTTAATTTTTTCAAATACCCAGCTTCTGGTTTCATTGATATGTTCTTTTTGTTGTTGTTGTTGTTTGTTTCTATATCATTTATTTCTGCTCTAATCTTTATTATTCCTTCCTTCTTCTGGTTTTAGGATTTGTTTGTTTTCTTTTTCTAGTGTAAAGTTAAGTTGTTTATTTGAGATTTTTCTTGCTTCTTGAGGCAGGACTGTATTGCTATAAACTTCCCTGTTAGAACTGTTTTTGCTGCATCCCAAAGGTTTTGAATCATTGTGTTTTAATTTGCATTTGTTTCCATGTACTTTTTAATTTCTTCTTTTATTTCTTGGTTGACCCATTTATTGTTTAGTAGCATGTTTTTTAACCTCCATTTATTTGTGGTCTTTCCATATTTTGTTCTTGTAGCTGATTTCTAGTTTCATAGCATTGTGATAAAAAAAGAAGCATGGTATGATTTTGATCTTTTTTTTGATTTTCTGAGGCTTGTTTTGTGGCCTAAAATGTGATCTATTCTGGAGAATGTTCCATGTGCACTTGAAAAGAATGTGCATTCTGCTGTTTTAGGATAGAATGTTCTTAATATATCTGTTCAGTCCATCTGCTCCAGTGTGTCATTCACAGCCATTGTTTCCTTGTTGATTTTATGTTTAGAAGATCTGTCCATTGCTATAAGTGGGATGTTAAAGTCCCCTACTATTATTGTATTATTATCGATTTGTTCCTTTATGTTTGTTATTAACTGTTTTATGTATTTGGATGCTTCATGTTGGATGAATAAATATTTACAACTGTTATATCTTCTTGTTGGATTGATGTCTTTACTATTATATTGTGTCTTTCTTTGTCTTTTGTTATAGTCTTTGTTTTAAAATGTATTCTGTCCAATATAAGTATTGCTACTCCAGCTTTCTTTTGACATTGATTTGTATGATACTTGTTTCTCCATGCCCTCATTTTCAATCTGCAGGTGATTTTAGGTCTAAAATGAGTCTCTTGTAGGCAGCATCTAGATGGGTCTTGTTTTTTTTATCCAGCCTGTCACCCTATGTCTTTTGAATGGAGTATTTAGTCCATTTACATTCAAAGTAATTATCAATAGATATGTATTTACTGCCATTTCATGACCTGTTTTGTGGATGTTTCTGAAGGCTTTCTCTGAGCTTTTCTTGTCATCCTCTCTTTCATGGTTTGCTGTTTTTTTAGTGATCTATTTGGAATTATTTCTCTTTTTTCTTTGCATATTTATTAGTGGTTTTTTGATTTGTGGTTATCATTA
This sequence comes from Puma concolor, assembly GCF_028749965.1. Taxonomy (NCBI): domain Eukaryota; kingdom Metazoa; phylum Chordata; class Mammalia; order Carnivora; family Felidae; genus Puma; species Puma concolor. The sequence continues at coordinate 22,236,063 of NC_141671.1, forward strand.
GGTTTGTATATAACCTCTTGTGCATATAACAGCTATATTAAGTTGATGGTCATTTAAGTTTGAACCCATTCTTAACTCCTCTCCTCTCCACATTTATGTATATGGTGTCATATTTTATTTACATCCCTTTTTGTGTGTGTGAGTTTCTTGACTGGTATTCATTTTTCCTGATTTTGTGTTTCCTACTTCATACTGTCATTTTTAGTCTTCTGTTCCACTCAAAGAGTCCCCTTTAATATTTCTTGTAGGGCTGATGAATGGTCATGAAGTCATTTAGTTTTTGTTTGTCTGGGAAACTCTTTATCTCTTCTTCTATTCTGAATGATAGCCTTGCTGTGTACAGTATTCTTGGCTATATTTCCCATTTAGCACTTTGAATATAACATGCCCCTCTTTTCTGGAATGGAAAGTTTCTGCTGAAAAATTCCCTGATAGCCTTATGGTTTTTCCTTTGTATGTTACTGTCTTCTTTTATTGCTTTTAATATTTTTCTTTATTACTATATTTTGCCATTTTAATTACAATATACCTTGGTGTTGATCTCCTTTTGTTGATTTTATTGGGGGTTCTCTGTGCCTCCTGGATCTGGGTATCTGTTTCCTTCCCCTGATTAGGGAAATTTTCAGCTATTATTTCCTCAAAAAATTCTCTGCCCTTGTTTCTCTCTCTTCTCTTCTGGGCTCCTATGATCTAAATATTATTACATTTGATGGAGTCACTGAGTTCCCTAAATCTATTCTTATTTTACATAGTTCTTTTTTCTCTCTTTTGTTCAGCTTGATTACTTTCCATTACTCTGTTTTCTAGGTCATTCATTTGTTCCTCTGCTTCTTCCAGTCTGCTGTTCATTACATCAAGTGTCTTTCTCATTTTGTTTACTGAGTCTTTTATCTCTGCTATGTTATTCCTAATCTCTGTGTTAATGGTCTCATTGATGTCTTCCACTCTTTTTTCAAACCGAGTGAGTATCCTTATGATCATTGCTTTAAATTCTTGATCAGACATGTTACTTAGATCTTTTTTGCTTAGGTTTCTGGCCATGGTCTTGCCCTGTTCGTCCTTTTGGGACAAATCCTCTGTCTTCTTATTTTGTCTAATTATCTGTGCCTGTTTCTCTGTGTTAGAAAAGTCAGCTACATCTCCTGTTCTCAAGGGTAACGGCTTTATGAAGAAGAGGTCCTGTAGTATCTTACTGTGTAGTGTCCCCTGTTCCCCAGGGCCTGGTGACTCTGGGAGTGTATCCAATATCTGCTGTTGTGTCCTGGATACTTTGTCCTTTAGGCCAGTCTTCTGTAGAGGCTCTCTTTGCCTGTTGTGGGTAGTGTTTGGTCTCTGGCCCGAATGTGGCATGTTTTAACTAGATATGGTCTGATCTGCTTGTGAAATGAGACCTTGTGTCTGATCTGCTTGTGAAATGCTGCACACTTAAACTGAGGCTGGTTTGGGAGACACAGTGTTGGCAGGGGTTTGGGCTGGTCCTCTGGGGGAAGGGGCCCACCACAATGGGACTGAGGCAAACATGACTGAGAAGAGTGGTTCCACTGGAGTGTGGGAGTGCAAGGCTTCATGTTGTCAAGTTAGGTAGTGAGTGTTGGTGTTGTGCTGGTTCCCACAGGTGGCCCAGTACTTATACTGAAGGCTGGGGGAGGGAAATGGCACCTCCCTCTTCTTTTTTTTGCCAGAGGGGTCTCTCTGTGAATGCTGCCTCTTTGAGCCATGCTCTGAGATGAACAACTACCTTCTCCACTATGTGCCCCACGTGTTCTTCACGTTGCTGTTTCCACATTTTATGTCTCAGGGGTGTCTCCCTGCTTTTTCTCCAAGAGCAGCCCCAATGTCCTCCAAGTTCTCCCAGAGCCAAGCATGCTGGCCTTTTAAACTCTAGGCTTAAACTCTGCTAGTTGCAAGAACTCATGAAATTTAGGCATTCTCTTTTTCCAAGCCAATTGCCATGGAGATTCATTTTCTCTGTGTGCTCCCAGGTGTTAGTCTGTCTCTGACCCTTCTACACAACTGCAGCTCCCTCACTGCTACAGCAGCCATCATCCATTTCTCTCCAAGCCCTCTCTCTGCACTTCCTACCTTCTTCAGTGCGTCCTCTTCTCTACCTTTAGTTGTGGAGTTTGTTCTGCCAGTCTTCAGATTGATTTCTGGGGTCTTTAGGATAATTTGATAGTTATCTACTTATGTTCATGGGAAAGGCAAGCCTAGGGTTCTCCTACTCTGCTACCATCTTCCCCTCTCGCTATGCAATAACAAATACCAAATCTGATACCAGTCTTTATCATTATTTCATAGTGGTTTTATTATTAGGATCTTACTCTCTAGAAATTTAAGTTCTGTGTTAGGTAAAGGCTTATCATAGCACACACAATACATATATATTGTCAAAGGTAGAAATAATTTTTTCCGGTTATTTAAATTTTATTTCGGGGAGGGGGGGTTGTATTTTACCTTTAACATAGTATGTGCTGAGGTCCACAGGTCCATAAATACATTAAGTATGCTGGAAGAGACTTCTCATCATCTATTCTCCCCTTCTTCCTCAACAACAGGAACAGCAGAATCCTATCTGGCTCATGGCCACTCTGTTATTCTGGGTGTTTTGAGAAGCAGATGCCAAGAGGGGATTTATTAAGGGGAATATCTGTTAGAGAAGATGGGAAGGGAGCTAGAGGAAGTATGGAAGGACCACCGGACTGCAATGCAGGTCTGACCCGAAGTGCAGGAGAGATGGAAAGGAGGAAGGGGAAGGAAGGAAGCAGGCTGGATGGAAGCATATTAGACTACAGTGCAATTCTAAGGAAAGTTAGGCAAAGCTGTAGGGGATCCTTGTGATAGGCAGATTCCAGAAATGATTCCAGAACCCCAATGACCTCTGTCTCTTGGTACATATGCCCTTGTGAAATCCTTTCCCTTTGAGGGTGGACTGAACCTAGTGATTAGTTTCTAATGAAGAAAATATGGCAAAGTGATGGGATGTCACTTCCATGGTGCTGTTACAAAAGACTTTGATTTCTATCCTACTGGACTCTCTTGCTGATTTTGATGAAGCAAACTGCCATGTTGGAAAGTCCCATATAACAAGTAACAGCTAGGAAAGAGCTGAGGCCCTCAGTCCAACAACCCATGAGATGCTGAACTCTGACCACAACTGCTAAGTGAGTTTGGGAGCAGATCTTCTTCAGCCAGGCCTTAGATGAGACCACAGCCCTGGCTGACACTTGGACTTCATTCTTGTGAGACTTCTTGAAGCAGAGGGTCTAGCTGAACTACATTTGAATTCCTGGCTCACAGAAGCTGTGAGATAAATATGTGTTGTTTGGATCCACTATGTTTTGGAGTAATTTGTTGTGCAGAAACAGATAATCAATACAGTTCTCAAGCCACTGTTGCCAATAGAGAATCTTAACGACTCCTACACATAAGCCTGCCTTGGTATCTCTGATGCACTCAGTCATTGGCTTGGAGCAACCTGTGGGAAGCACGGCCTCACTGCAAATGTGGTGATGGATTTCAGAGTGCAGGAGCTGGGGCCCTCGGAAAATTATGCTTCCTGCTATTACAGATCCAAGAGGCACATTCTCATTGCTGCTGCGGACACCCAGAGCAAAGATTACACTTCTTGTCCTCTCTTGAAATTTGGATGGTCTTGTCTTGAATTCTGGTTCATATGGTATATGTATAAGATGCATAAACAACTTTCAGAAATGGCTCTTAAATGAAGGGGACTGTGCACTCTTTCTCTGCCCTTTCTCCTCTCTTGCTGGCTGGATTATGATGAGATGACTGGCCCTAAACAGCCATTTTGGACCATGAGTCAGAAGCCCTTTGTGGAAGATATGAAGCCACACAATAAAACAAACCCAAGCACCACTGATTTTAGACAGCCTAGGTTCATGGGAGAGAAAAATAAACTTCCAACTTGTGTAACTCACTGCTTGATTTTCTGTTCCTCAAAACAGAACTTAATCCTGATTGAAAAAGATATACATTTTGTATATAAATCCTGAAGGTTAAAGGAGTAAATAATTCCCATGGAATGAATGATGGCAAAAAGAAAAGCTTAATTACCCAGGACTATTACTGGGAGATGATATTTATTCCATAGGCTGAGAGTACTAGTAGATCTCACGTTCCTGTTTCTAGGACAGCATCCCTCTTAGTTAGCAAGGACAAGAGAAGGAAACCACTGATGTTCATCATGGAGAGGTCTTTGAAAACAGCATGTGAGAAAGCAGCTTAAACCACCCCACTGTGTACCAGGCTAAAAACATTGGCCCTAGAGGCTAACAGTTTGTTGCATGAGGGGACCAAGAAGAAAACCAGCTTGATTTTAATTGTCAAATCTGTTGAAAATTAACTTTTTCTAAACTAATTCCTTTTGAAGCTTTCAAAGCTTTAGAACATAATAAACACTACCTTTCACTGGACTTGTCATTGATTCAACTATTCTTTGACCAGGCACATGAGCTATTTTCTGGAAGTATATGACTGTTGTCTCTGATGACTTTCAAAACATGAATTTACCCATCTAAACTTTCTGGCTATGCTATCCATAGAATTTTTAACCCTTATGTGTATTTTCAATGAATGGCATCTGAGGGTTAGCAAATTCCATGTTTATTAAGTGCCCCATAGGTTAGAAGGCAGTAGAAGAGGAGTAAGTACATGAGCCTGGAGATACTCCAGTCTGGTTCTAGCTTTGGCTCTGTCACTGAACCACTTGTGTCAAGAGCTTAATTTCTGAGATTGTTCCTCATTTGTGACTGTCCCTAACTTGTGGGATTGCTGTGGGAATTAAATTTGATAATGCATAAAAAAAATCTTAGAGGCTCAGTATGGAGTGCTGGTCATGTTGTAAGTACACATTCTTGTGGGTAAGTAACATTAGCTATTGCTAACAATTTAATACCCAGTCTCCAGTCACAGGTTGTTCAATATAGCATCCATTGGTCACATGTAGCCTTTGAGCACTTGAAATGAGGCTAGCCCAAATTGAGAAGTGTGTGAATATGAAATACAAACTGGATTTTGAAGTCTTGGTATGAACACAGGAATGTAAAATATTTCTTGGATAATTTTTAAAATATTGTTTTGTTGAAATGATACATTTTGGATATATTGTGTTAAATAAAATATATTATTAAAGGTAATTTCACCTGTTTCTTTTTCTTGTTTTAAAAATGTGACTAGAAAATTTTATTTTATTTTTTTTTTTTTTTTTTTTTTTTTTTTTTGAGTTATTTAATTTTTATTTTTTTATTATTTTTTTTTATATATGAAATTTATTGTCAAATTGGTTTCCATACAACACCCAGTGCTCATCCCAAAAGGTGCCCTCCTCAGTACCCATCACCCACCCTCTCCTCCCTCCCACCCCACATCAACCCTTAGTTTGTTCTCAGTTCTCAACAGTCTCTTATGCTTTGGCTCTCTCCCACTCTAACCTCTTTTTTTTTTTTTTTGTTCCCCTCCCCCATGGGTTTCTCTTAAGTTTCTCAGGATCCACATAAGAGTGAAACCATATGGTATCTGTCTTTCTCTGTATGGCTTATTTCACTTAGCATCACACTCTCCAGTTCCATCCACGTTGCTACAAAAGGCCATATTTCATTTTTTCTCATTGCCACGTAGTACTCCATTGTGTATATAAACCACAATTTCTTTATCCATTCATCAGTTGATGGACATTTAGGCTCTTTCCATAATTTGGCTATTGTTGAGAGTGCTGCTATGAACATTGGGGTACAAGTGCCCCTATGCATCAGTACTCCTGTGTCCCTTGGATAAATTCCTAGCAGTGCTATTGCTGGGTCATAGGGTAGGTCTATTTTTAATTTTCTGAGGAACCTCCACACTGCTTTCCAGAGCGGCTGCACCAATTTGCATTCCCACCAACAGTGCAAGAGGGTTCCCGTTTCTCCACATCCTCGCCAGCATCTATAGTCTCCTGATTTGTTCATTTTGGCCACTCTGACTGGCGTGAGGTGATATCTGAGTGTGGTTTTGATTTGTATTTCCCTGATAAGGAGCGACGCTGAACATCTTTTCATGTGCCTGTTGGCCATCCGGATGTCTTCTTTAGAGAAGTGTCTATTCATGTTTTCTGCCCATTTCTTCACTGGGTTATTTGCTTTTCGGGTGTGGAGTTTGGTGAGCTCTTTATAGATTTTGGATACTAGCCCTTTGTCCGATATGTCATTTGCAAATATCTTTTCCCATTCCGTTGGTTGCCTTTTAGTTTTGTTGGTTGTTTCCTTTGCTGTGCAGAAGCTTTTTATCTTCATAAGGTCCCAGTAATTCACTTTTGCTTTTAATTCCCTTGCCTTTGGGGATGTGTCGAGGAAGAGATTGCTACGGCTGAGGTCAGAGAGGTCTTTTCCTGCTTTCTCCTCTAAGGTTTTGATGGTTTCCTGTCTCACATTCAGGTCCTTTATCCATTTTGAGTTTATTTTTGTGAGTGGTGTGAGAAAGTGGTCTAGTTTCAACCTTCTGCATGTTGCTGTCCAGTTCTCCCAGCACCATTTGTTAAAGAGACTGTCTTTTTTCCATTGGATGTTCTTTCCTGCTTTGTCAAAGATGAGTTGGCCGTACGTTTGTGGGTCTAGTTCTGGGGTTTCTATTCTATTCCATTGGTCTATGTGTCTGTTTTTCTGCCAATACCATGCTGTCTTGATGATGACAGCTTTGTAGTAGAGGCTAAAGTCTGGGATTGTGATGCCTCCTGCTTTGGTCTTCTTCTTCAAAATTACTTTGGCTATTCGGGGCCTTTTGTGGTTCCATATGAATTTTAGGATTGCTTGTTCTAGTTTCGAGAAGAATGCTGGTGCAATTTTGATTGGGATTGCATTGAATGTGTAGATAGCTTTGGGTAGTATTGACATTTTGATAATATTTATTCTTCCAATCCATGAGCAGGGAATGTCTTTCCATTTCTTTAAATCTTCTTCAATTACCTTCATAAGCTTTCTATAGTTTTCAGCATACAGATCCTTTACATCTTTGGTTAGATTTATTCCTAGGTATTTTATGCTTCTTGGTGCAATTGTGAATGGGATCACTTTCTTTATTTGTCTTTCTGTTGCTTCATTGTTAGTGTATAAGAATGCAACTGATTTCTGTACATTGATTTTGTATCCTGCAACTTTGCTGAATTCATGTATCAGTTCTAGCAGACTTTTGGTGGAGTCTATCGGATTTTCCATGTATAATATCATGTCATCTGCAAAGAGCGAAAGCTTGACTTCATCTTTGCCAATTTTGATGCCTTTGATTTCCTTTTGTTGTCTGATTGCTGATGCTAGAACTTCCAGCACTATGTTAAACAACAGCGGTGACAGTGGGCATCCCTGTCGTGTTCCTGATCTCAGGGAAAAAGCTCTCAGTTTTTCCCCGTTGAGAATGATGTTAGCTGTGGGCTTTTCATAAATGGCTTTTATGATCTTTAAGTATGTTCCTTCTATCCCGACTTTCTCAAGAGTTTTTATTAAGAAAGGGTGCTGGATTTTGTCAAAGGCCTTTTCTGCATCGATTGACAGGATCATATGGTTTTTCTCTTTTTTTTTGTTGATGTGATGTATCACGTTGATTGATTTGCGAATGTTGAACCAGCCCTGCATCCCAGGAATGAATCCCACTTGATCATGGTGAATAATTCTTTTTATATGCCGTTGAATTCGATTTGCTAGTATCTTATTGAGAATTTTTGCATCCATATTCATCAGGGATATTGGCCTGTAGTTCTCTTTTTTTACTGGGTCTCTGTCTGGTTTAGGAATCAAAGTAATACTGGCTTCATAGAATGAGTCTGGAAGTTTTCCTTCCCTTTCTATTTCTTGGAATAGCTTGAGAAGGATAGGTATTATCTCTGCTTTAAACGTCTGGTAGAACTCCCCTGGGAAGCCATCTGGTCCTGGACTCTTATTTGTTGGGAGATTTTTGATAACCGATTCAATTTCTTCGCTGGAGATGGGTCTGTTCAAGCTTTCTATTTCCTCCTGATTGAGTTTTGGAAGAGTGTGGGTGTTCAGGAATTTGTCCATTTCTTCCAGGTTGTCCAATTTGTTGGCATATAATTTTTCATAGTATTCCCTGATAATTGTTTGTATCTCTGAGGGATTGGTCGTAATAATTCCATTTTCATTCATGATTTTATCTATTTGGGTCATCTCCCTTTTCTTTTTGAGAAGCCTGGCTAGAGGTTTGTCAATTTTGTTTATTTTTTCAAAAAACCAACTCTTGGTTTCGTTGATCTGCTCTACAGTTTTTTTAGATTCTATATTGTTTATTTCTGCTCTGATCTTTATGATTTCTCTTCTTCTGCTGGGTTTAGGCTGCCTTTGCTGTTCTGCTTCTAGTTCCTTTAGGTGTGCTGTTAGATTTTGTATTTGGGATTTTTCTTGTTTCTTGAGATAGGCCTGGATTGCAATGTATTTTCCTCTCAGGACTGCCTTCGCTGCGTCCCAAAGCGTTTGGATTGTTGTATTTTCATTTTCGTTTGTTTCCATATATTTTTTAATTTCTTCTCTAATTGCCTGGTTGACCCACTCATTCGTTAGTAGGGTGTTCTTTAACCTCCATGCTTTTGGAGGTTTTCCAGACTTTTTTCTGTGGTTGATTTCAAGCTTCATAGCATTGTGGTCTGAAAGTATGCATGGTATGATTTCAATTCTTGTAAACTTATGAAGGGCTGTTTTGTGACCCAGTATATGATCTATCTTGGAGAATGTTCCATGTGCACTCGAGAAGAAAGTATATTCTGTTGCTTTGGGATGCAGAGTTCTAAATATATCTGTCAAGTCCATCTGATCCAATGTCTCATTCAGGGCCCTTGTTTCTTTATTGACCGTGTGTCTAGTTGATCTATCCATTTCTGTAAGTGGGGTGTTAAAGTCCCCTGCAATTACCACATTCTTATCAATAAGGTTGCTTATGTTTATGAGTAATTGTTTTATATATTTGGGCGCTCCGGTATTCGGCGCATAGACATTTATAATTGTTAGCTCTTCCTGATGGATAGACCCTGTCACTATTATATAATGTCCTTCTTCATCTCTTGTTACAGCCTTTAATTTAAAGTCTAGTTTGTCTGATATAAGGATGGCTACTCCAGCTTTCTTTTGGCTTCCAGTAGCATGATAAATAGATCTCCATCCCCACACTCTCAATCTAAAGGTGTCCTCAGGTCTAAAATGAGTCTCTTGTAGACAGCAAATAGATGGGTCTTGTTTTTTTATCCATTCTGATACCCTATGTCTTTTGGTTGGCGCATTTAATCCATTTACATTCAGTGTTATTATAGAAAGGTATGGGTTTAGAGTCATTGTGATGTCTGTATGTTTTATGCTTGTAGTGATGTCTCTGGTACTTTGTCTCACAGGGTCCCCCTTAGGATCTCTTGTAGGGCTGGTTTAGTGGTGACAAATTCCTTGAGTTTTTGTTTGTTTGGGAAGACCTTTATCTCTCCTTCTATTCTAAATGACAGACTTGCTGGATAAAGGATTCTCGGCTGCATATTTTTTCTGTCTAGCACACTGAAAATCTCGTGCCAATTCTTTCTGGCCTGCCAAGTTTCAAAAGAGAGATCAGTCACGAGTCTTATAGGTCTCCCTTTATATGTGAGGGCACGTTTAGCCCTTGCTGCTTTCAGAATTTTCTCTTTATCCTTGTATTTTGCCAGTTTCACTATGATATGTCGTGCAGAAGATCGATTCAAGTTACGTCTGAAGGGAGTTCTCTGTGCCTCTTGGATTTCAATGCCTTTTTCCTTCCCCAGTTCAGGGAAGTTCTCAGCTATGATTTCTTCAAGTACCCCTTCAGCACCTTTCCCTCTCTCTTCCTCCTCTGGGATACCAATGATGCGTATATTATTTCTTTTTAGTGTATCACTTAGTTCTCTAATTTTCCCCTCATATTCCTGGATTTTTTTATCCCTCTTTTTCTCAGCTTCCTCTTTTTCCATAACTTTATCTTCTAGTTCACCTATTCTCTCCTCTGCCTCTTCAATCCGAGCCGTGGTGGTTTCCATTTTGTTATGCATTTCGTTTAAAGCGTTTTTCAGCTCCTCGTGACTGTTCCTTAGTCCCTTGATCTCTGTAGCAAGAGATTCTCTGCTGTCCGCTATACTGTTTTCAAGCCCAGCGATTAATTTTATGACTATTATTCTAAATTCACTTTCTGTTATATTATTTAAATCATTTTTGATCAGCTCATTAGCTGTTGTTATTTCCTGGAGATTCTTCTGAGGGGAATTCTTCCGCTTGGTCATTTTGGATAGTCCCTGGCGTGGTGAGGACCTGCAGGGCACTTCCCCTGTGCTGTGGTGTATAACTGGAGTTGGTGGGCGGAGCCGCAGTCAGACCTGATGTCTGCCCCCAGCCCACCGCTGGGGCCACAGTCAGACTGGTGCGTGCCTTCTCTTCCCCTCTCCTAGGGGCGGGATTCACTGTGGGGTGGGGTGGCCCGTCTGGGCTACTTGCAGACTGCCAGGCTTGTGATGCTGGGGATCTGGCGTCTTAGCTGGGGTGGGTAGGCAAGGTGCACAGGGGCAGGAGGGGCAGGCTTAGCTTGCTTCTCCTTAGGTGATCCTCTTCAGGAGGGGCCCTGTGGCAGCAGGAGGGAGTCAGATCCGCTGCCGGAGGTTTGGCTCCGCAGAAGCGCAGAGTTGGGTGTTTGCGCGCGGAGGGAGCAAGTTCCCTGGCAGGAACTGGTTCTCTTTGGGATTTTGGCTGGGGGATGGGCGGGGAAGATGGCGCTGGCGAGCGCCTTTGTTCCCCACCAAACTGAGCTCTGTCGTCCGGGGGCTCAGCAGCTCTCCTTCCCTTTGTCCTCCAGCCTTCCCGCTTTCTGAGCAGAGCTGTTAACTTATGACCTCCCAGACGCTAAGTCGCGCTTGCTGTGGGAACACAGTCCGTCAGGCCCCTCCGCTTTTTGCAAGCCAGACTCGGGGGCTCTGCTTGGCCGGCGAGCCGCCCCTCCGCCCCGGCTCCCTCCCGCCAGTCCGTGGAGCGCGCACCGCCTCGCCGCCCTTCCTACCCTCTTCCGTGGGCCTCTCGTCTGCGCTTGGCTCCGGCGACTCCGTTCTGCTAATCCTCTGGTGGTTTTCTGGGTTATTTAGGCAGGTGTAGGTGGAATCTAAGTGATCAGCAGGACGCGCGCTGAGCCCAGCGTCCTCCTACGCCGCCATCTTCCTCCAGGAACCGACTAGAAAATTTTAAATTATACCTATGGCTTGCACATCGGATTTCTTTTGTACTCTGCAGGTCTAGGCAGGCAGATGGGGTGAGATGGTAAAGTGAACCCCCAAATCATGTTCCATGTGATTACTATCTGGTGGTTACCAGGGGCTTGGACAAAGGTCTGGGGGAGGAAATCTTCTTCCTAGGGCATGGTGAATACTTACTTATATTATTCAATTCTACAGATAGTGACTGAGGTCAAGGGGTGGACATCTGAGGGAGCAGCACTCAGTCACCTGAGTCTAAAGATGGGATAAAAAATCTGGGGGTTCTGACAATGGAAGTTTGGAGAGGTGTAGACCAGGATCTGGGGTGGAGTCTAAGATCCAGGGTAGGGCATATTGTTGACACAGAACCAAATGGCAAGGGAGGCAGCAGCTCAAGGGTGGAAAATCAATTTCTCAGGGGCACTGTTGATATGGATACAATTCAATCCCACAGGTATTGATTAGAACATACTATTCTCCAGATCCTTTATTAGAAACTCATGAAAGCACTGTGCCTGCCTTCAAGGTGCTCACACTCTAGCACAGAGTGATGAAGTGCTATGATAAACTACAATGAGAGCTCATTATAGGGAAAACTAATCCATTTTGTAGGTAAGGAACATTTTTCTAGAGAAAGCAATATCTCAACTAAGATCTCTGAGGAAGTAGCCAAGAAAGAAAGGGTAAGCACATTCTAGGTAAGGGAGCAGCATGGGCAAAAGCTTAGGTGGTCAGGAGAGTACTGTGTGCTCCAGGAGCTTCAAGTGTTCAGTGTTGCTTCAGTGTAGATTGAAAGGTGGGAGTCACTGGAAGCTGGAGACAGGAGGAAAACCCAGATTATAGAGTGGATGGTATCACAGATGGAGGGCTTTGAGGTAACTTTACAGAACATTCAGCACAGGAGTGACCTGGGCATATTTGTGCTTTAGAAAGATTTCTCTGACTACATTGTGATGGTTCCAGTTCTAGATAAGATGAATTAAACACAGCTCATCCAGTCTCTCCCACTTAAATCAGTATAAAACTTGAACAGCTATTTAAGGACTCTGGAGGTAAATAGTAGCAAGTGAATCAGGGAAAAAGACTAGCATTTGAATTGCCACTAAGCCAGTTGTGAGTTTGTTTTTTTCCCTTCCAATGTTTCCTGGACTCAGCACAACCTGCAACCTGGAAAGTGGCACCAGCACAGAGAAAGATCTAGGAGAAGCTCTCTGGGTCTGACTTGAGGAGTGGATAAGGGATCTCCTAATGCTAATAGAAAGTGGGAAATTCCCCATATTTTCCCCCATTTCTCCATTCTCTTGCATCTCAGCCCCTAAGCAATTCTTTGGTGGCAGCAGGAATAGTGGCAGCAATGGGGGCCCCAAAACTCTGAGGGAGGAAGAACTCCAGTCAGAAGAGCTGTGGTCCAAGAAGGTGCACTGAACACTTGTTAATGTTTTTTAAACTTTTTTTCATTGCTTTGTCCCAAGCATGGACTCAGTTGCACCAAGTGTGTGTCATAGTGAGTAAATAAGCTCCAACATTCTGGCTGGAGACTGAAAAGACCAGAAAGTATTGGGGAAATCACAGAGAAAAAGGAACTCAGAAAAGCAATCTTGTAAAATTGTTTATGAACCGCTGGGCTCACCACTGGGCTGCAAATGCGTGGATCTGACCCTAAACAGAACTGACTTTGAGACTTTGAGACACAGACTTTGAGCTGACCCATTAGATAGACCACAGCCCAGCACCCAGACTGCCCACTGGGTGACACACATGGGAGACACATCCGAATAACTCTGCAAAAGCTTTGAAAATGGTATTGATATTTAAACCACACGGACAGAAGGCTGTTCACAACTTGCAGCTGAACCCAACAGAGTCTGTTAAACAAAGCAGTTTCCCTGCCTAAACAAAACCATCAGCATTCCCCATAGGTTTGAAATAAGACCTGGAGTATTACAACATAATATCCAAAATATCCTGGAAATAATCCAAAATTACTTAGCATTCTAAGAACCAGGAAAATTTTAATTTGCATAGAAGAATAACCAACAGATGCCAAAGTCATGATGTCACAGATGTTGGAATTATCTGGCAGACTTTAAAGCAGTAATTATAACAATGCTTCAAGAAGTAATGGCAAACCCTCTTGAAAACAGTGGGAGGATAGAAAGTCTCAGTGAACAAACAAAAGATACTAAATGGTGAAAAGAACCAAACAGGAACTTTAGAAATGAAAAATACAGTAACAAACATTTTAAAACCTGAGTGGGCTTCATGGAAATGATAGAGAAAAGAATCAGTGAACTTGATGATTGATAGAAACAATCTAATATGAATAACTGGATGTTCAGCTTCTGACATTCAAAATTGATTGTTCTAGCCTGACAATATGTTTTGGTAAAGGAAACCATTTTCTAATATTTTTATCTCTTATTTAGTATCTTGGGTGGAGGGGTTCTATTCATTCCATAGCATAGAGAAGATGCTTTAGTTGTGCAGCTTGCTGCTCTGGGTAGGAGAAAGAGGGAAAATCTATCCCTTTCCATCCTAGGAGATGATGAGAGAAAAAAATAGTGAAAAAGAGGTAGGGGAGGTTGGTTGGAAGTGTGTTGCAATTTTCTGTTTTTATGCTGAGGAGGATTGAGAGTGTCTGAGCATCAGAAGTGTGTTGGAGCTGGCTTGTACAAACTCTTAAAATTTGACATGGTGGGGATATTTGCACCATGATAATTGGCAAACATTTCAAATTCTTGGAGAGTCTATTGCTAAATTATCAGCACAGTACTGGTGACAGATGGATCAAAGGGAACATGGGGAACAGAGGGTGGGATATGCTTCCCCTCTTTACCATTTGGCACCCTGAAGGACAATGCTATGCAGGGACCACACTAGCATGGTGTGATCCAGCATGGTGGTATGACATAGTTGGACAGAGAGCAAATTTGGTTAACATTCTCAACCTTACCTAGTTTCTCACATAGTGTAAATGTTGGGCTGAAAGCTACGGTCTGCTGTGGTAAGGTGGGGAACCCCACAACAGAGCCTGGTCAGGGAACTCAGACTCAGCTGTCAACCAGTAAGAGCTGAAAGAAGGCTAAGTCAGTGGGAGGATCCACTGGAAAGGAACGGGCCTCAGGGTCATGAGGCACAAATGTCATCAGCAGACTGGCAGATCCAACAGACAAAATCAGGCCACCTTAGTGCCAGATTGACCAGGACAAAATGGGGCTGAGGATAGTTCCTGGATCCCCAGACCCCTTTATTCCACCACCATGAGGTCATAGGAGGCCTCTACCCCCATATACCCAGTACATCTTGGAAGGGATGGACATGGAAGTGAGGGCACTGAGATATAATTTTCCCAAGAATGAGTATCAAAGGGATTGTTTAAGTTACTGCATCTAACTAAGGTCAGAAATCAGTCTATAATTAATTATCTTTCCTCTGCTACCTGATAGGTGGGAGATCAAGAGGAAAAGAGAATCAGGTACAGGTCCAAACAAAACAGGCCACATTCTTTCTTCCTATCTGGCTGGTAGTGTAAAATTGTCACCCAGCAACACTTGTAAAGTAAATGAAAAGCATAACTTGTGTTTATTTAAATGTACAATTCATAATTCATGAGTTTTTAATTTTTTTAATTTTTATTTTTAAATATAGGTTATTTTATTTTATTTTATTATTCATTTATTATTATTATTTTTTAATATCTTGAGACTTTATTTCAGAATACACTGTATTTCCAAAGTAATTTTCTAGGTAGTCTTTTCTTTGGTTACATTTTACTTATTTATTTATTTATTTATTTATTTATTTATTTATTTATTTATTTTACATCCAAATTAGTTAGCATATAGTGCAACAATGATTTCAGGAGTAGATTCCTTAATGCCTCTTACACATTTAGCCCATCCCCCCTCCCAGTAACCCTCAGTTGGTTCTCCATATTTAAGAGTCTCTTATGTTTTGTCCCCCTCTCTGTTTTTATATTATTTTTGTTTCCCTTCCCTTATGTTCATCTGTTTTGTCTCCCAAAGTCCTCATATGAGTGAAGTCACATGATATTTGTCTTTCTCTGACTGACTAGTTTTGCTTAGCATAATACTGTCGAGTTCCAGCCATGTAGTTGCAAATGGCAAGATTTCATTCTTTTTGATTGCTGAGTAATACTCCTTTGAATATATATACCACATCTTCTTTATCCATTCATCCATCAATGGATATTTGGGCTCTTTCCATACTTTGGCTATTGTTGATAGTGCTGCTATAAAAATTGGGGTGAATGTGCCCCTTTGAAACAGCACACCTGTATCCCTTGGATAAATACCTAGTAGTGCAATTGCTAGTACAATTCCTAACTAATCGTAGGGTAGTTCTATTTTTAATTTTTTGAGGAACCTCCATACTGTTTTCCAGAGTGGCTGCACCAGCTTGCATTCCCTAGAGTTGTTTTTTTTTTTTTTTAAAGCTCAATCATACTTTGCAAATCAAGGTTTGACCTCACCTTTATTTTGCAGATGGAAAAGAAGCTGGGGCTATTGCAGTGGAAGACAGAAAGACTACATCTTGGGTGCCTATCCTTGATTAAGGCTTTGCTGTCAGACTGGTAATTCCAGAAACTAAATTTTTATCATTTATCCCTGGAATAACCAGGATCAGAGGAAGTGGTTCATTTTGAACTCAGAAGAGGTGACTTGATAAAGAATACTGAGTTTATTTAGTTGCTATGAAAAATATAATTGCCAGTGGCCTAGAATGCTCAAAGATGTAGGATGTTAGGGCCAAAAAGATAGCTGAGATAATTTAGCCCATTGACTGAGACCTGAGGAGGCAAAAACACATACTCAAAGTTAGGCAACTCATTGTCCATGGCAGGATTGGAACTCAAACTCTGGCCCCACTCCCATTTTAGTGAGAACTCTAGGATTCTACCCCACTGCTACATTTGCAGAAGAGTCCATGTGAGGAACCATGTCACAGTTGGAAGGCAGCTTAACAATCATGCAGTTAGAACAAGAACTTCATTCCACTTGCCAAACACATGGGAATCTCCCATGGGCCCATATTTCAGATACACAGTTGCTGATTCTCTGCTTCTTTTTTCTTTTTTTTTCTAAATTCCATGAAGAAAGACCACTGGGTCTCTCCTGAGGCCATAAATGCTTAGGGCATATTATCTCTGAGTGACATGATAAGCCCAACACAGTTTTGATTGGATCAAAATGTGTCCCAAGTCATGTAGTAATAGCTAGTAGTGATAGGTCCCCATATTGGGCATTTGTTGTATATATGTCAGGTATTAGTGTTGAGCACTTTACATGTATTACTTTTTTATTGACAGACTTACAAAATATCCCTAAGGGTCTACTAGTTTCTACCTCAGAATGTGTTTTTTTCTCCACAGCTGTGGGCCTCCATGGCCTGTGTGGAAGAGCGTGGCTTATGGGTCACATCAGCAGCCATGTTTCGTGTAGCTTTCTCAATATGCCAACTCTTCTCTCTCACCCCACAGGGATCCCACATGCCTGTGTCTTGGAGGGCTCTGAGAGCCCTGGGAATTATTGGGGCCAACCCAGGCTTTGTCAGGCACACACTTTCTCTCTTACATGGGTTCGAATCTCCGTGTTGGCTTATGTGCAAAGCTGGTGAGCTTCTTGAGACAGACTTGTGTTATGTTTTCAACAAGAAAGGAAGAATAAAGGTACTGAATGAAAATTGGAAACATTTAAGAGAAACGTAATCTCCCAGAGAAACAAACATAATACAGAGAAGTGCACATAAATAGCTGAGATTTATGGTCTACACCTCAAGATTTGGAGCTCTGTGGGTCCCTTTGCAAGGATAAATGGTAGGCAAATCCCCTCGTGTTCCCCTGGACTCTGAGGCAGGCAGGTGGGTGGTGTGGAAAAGCTATTACTTCTCAGGTACTTGTGGAATAGCTGGCTGTCAAAGAGTTCCTGACAAACTGACTGAAATGGCGGATGTGGGGTGGAGGTGTGGCAAAATAAAAAAGAAGGACATCCTAGGTTGGACTCCAAGGCAGAGGACAGCATTCTGGGGACAGCCTGGCCCCTTTGCCATCTCTACCTGGTCTGACCCTTTAGATCAATGTAAACTTTGGGAGTAGAAGTTCTGATAAATACAAAGAATTGAGCAAAAGGCTGTATGTACACTTCATCAAAGCTTCTCTGTCTCATATTTCTTTCTTTCTCTCTCTCTTTTCTTAAGTAGGCTTCACACCCAGTGTGGAGTTGAATGGAGGGCTAGAACTCACCACCCTGAGATCAAGACCTGGGCTGAGATAAAAAGTTGGATGCTTAACTGACTGAGCCACCCAGGTTCCCCTCTGTTTGGTATTTCTATTTCATTTTTTAATGATCAAAACTATTAAAAATCCACAAAGACCTTTGTTTTATATTGTGGTAAAATATACATAACATAAAATTTATCATCTTAACCACTTGTTCAATGGCCTTAAGTACCTTTATACTGTTGTGCAACAATCACCACAATCTGTCCCCAAAACTTTTTCATCTTCCCAAACTGAAACTGTCCCCATTAGACACTAACTCCCCATTTCACCCACTGCCAGCCCATGGCAACCCCCACTCCACTTTCTCTCTCTATGAATTTGATGACTCTAAGTACTGGATAGAAGTGGAATCATACAGTATTCATCCCTTTTATGACTGGCTTATTTCAATTAGCACACCTTCAAGGTTCATCAGTGTTGTAACTCGTGTCAGAATTTCCTTCTTTTTAAGGCTGAATAATATTCCATTGTATGTACAGACCACATTTTAAATCCATTCATCCATCAATGGACACTTAAGTTTTTTCCACCTTTTGGCTATTGTGAATGCTGCTGCTATGAACATGACCATACAAGTATCTGTTCTAGTCCCTTCTTTCAATTTTTTCCAGTTATTTAGGAAGGAAATTGCTTGATCATGTGGTAGTTCTGTTTTTAATTTTTTGAGAAACTGCTCTACCATGCACAAATAGTCTTACATTGGTTCTGGCAGTTCAGACAAACCCATTATCTCTCCATAACTATGAATGATTCAAGATTATCAGGGTTTTGCTGTTACTTGGTAGCACTGGGTTTGAATATTTTAATTTAACAAGGGGTTTATTTCATTTGTTAAAAAAAATGGAAAGGGTCTTTCTGAAATCATCCTCTCCTTTCGGAGCCTAGGTATGTCCCTCAGTCTGGTTTGTTGAGGAAGACAGAATATGAGCCCCCATAGGTGTCTCTGTCTTTTTCTTTTTAAAGTTTATTTATTTATTTTTGAGAGACACAGTGAGAGAGCAGGGGAGGGGCAGAGAGGGAGAGAGAGAGTGAGAGAATCCCAAGCAGGCTTTGCACTGTAAGCACAGAGCCAGATGCAGGGCTCGAGCTCATGAACTGTGAGATCATGACCTGAGCCAAAATCAAGAATCGGATGCTCAACCGACTGAGCCACCCAGGCTCTCCAAGACGTCTCTGTCTCAATCCCTAGAACCTGTTATGTTATATGGAAAAAATAAAAACTTTGCAGGTGTGATTAGGGACCTTGAGATGTAGAAAGCCTCCTGGATTATCCAGGTGGGTCCAATGTAATCACAAGGGTCTCTAAGGTGGTCAGGGGAAGACACTCCAGGAAGGTGTGACTCTGGAAGAAAGACACAGAGGCAACATTTTGAAGACAGGGAAAGAGATCGTGTGTCAGGAAATGTGGGTGGCTGAAAAGCAAGGGAAAAGATTTTTCCCCAGGACCTGAAGAAGGAACACAGTCCTGTCTTCACCTTGGTATTAGACCTAGAGGCCTATTTCAGGCCTCAGACCTCCAGGCTGAAATATAATACACTTGTGCAAACCGCCAAGTTAGTGGTGATTTAACACAGCAATGGCAGGAGATTCACACAGGTGGGGACCGTAGGGTCCTGTGTTCACAGTTTGTACTTCCCCTGTTGCTATTGCCCATCAAATCAGAAGTGCCCTAAGAGCAAATGCTGTGTCCACCTCGTTCACACGGTGACCTGGCCTCTATCCCAGGGCCTGGTGGGAGAGACACGATGAACACTCTGTGAAGAGACATGGGTGACTAGGTTGCAAGTATGTCAGCAAAATGATGAGGAAGGGCAAGCCACGACCAGGCAGGGCTCCGTGCTGCCCCAAAGCAGGAGGCTCTACCCTCGCATAGCTTCAAGAGTTTGGACAACAGTCCTGGTTGGGGGCTGATACTCTGCACAACTCCATATGCTTGGTTTCCATACTTTTATCAAAAATGTAGTTCTGCTAAGAATAGTTCTACTTTAATTACTGACCGTACTAGTTTCAGTCATGATAATTGGATAATTGATTTTAATCTCTTTGAACCTCATTAAAAAATCTTTTAAATGGAGATATTGGTTTACAGGATAGTGGTGACTTTTAAACTACCTCACTTGTGAGAAAGTATCTAGCACAGTGCTCTTCAAAGCAAGCCCATAATAAGGACTGAAAAAAACATTGCAGGTAAATCCAGGGTCAAAGTGCTCAAGGCAACTGATTCTCAATGAAGTTTTCTCCCTTTTTCACTCTTTCTGGGATATTTAAACAGAATTGCTTTGCATCAGAGACCTTCCTTTCTTTTCTTTCCTTTGGAAAAAGGGGGGGGGGAGCATGGGGGTGGGGGAGAAGCTTCTTGGGAATATGGAACTCAATAGGGCCAAGATCTTCCCTCTCTGCACTTCCCTGATAAGAGATATTTTCCTGTTCCATTAAAAGAGTTTGAATCTGTTCCCAGCTTCAGTTGAAGGGATTACTACCCTTACAAAGAACAAAGCATTTTAAGAAAAATCTAAACAATGCCTTTGAACACGTTTTTATTATAGCGTTAATGTCTGCCAAAACTTCAGGATCAAAGAAATCTGAAAAGATTTATACAATAGTCAACACTTTGTGAAAAATGTTAGATTAATGGGGAGGCCATGTCAAGTATTAAACACTTATGGTTCCATTTTCTTTTTCTGGCCCAGTAAGGAATAGACTCAGAATGAACTCATTTTAATTTTTTCCAAATTAAAAAAAAAATTTGGTAAATTATACATAATGTGCACTTTTAGCCATTTTTTAAGTTTGCAGTGGCATTAAGTACATTCACTTGGTTGTTTAACCATCACTGCTATCTTCAAATTTTTTCACCAAACTAACCTTTGTATTTTAAGATACAAGTTGCATCAGTAGATTTAGAGTCTATATTATCTTCCAGTCAGTATTTAGAATTGTTCTGATGTTCTATATAAATATCATGCGTTTGCATACGAGCAATTATAGATGGCTCAAAGGAGGAAGGAAAGAGAAGAGAAAATATGTATTGAGTGCCCACTAAGCCCTACATATTACATATTCCACACAAGGATCTGTGAAGCAGAAACTGTTATCCCATTTTACAGAAACCGAGGCATCGAAAAATTAAGTAGCTTGCCCAAGGTCACATAACCCGGAAGTGATGTAGCTCATGCTCACCCCTGATCTGTTTTCAATGGCACCACGCTCTCAAGTTTAGACCACATTAAGCACAAAGAAAAGAAGGAAAGGAATTTGGGTGAGATGAAGACTTTAGGACTGTTAAGCTGCTGGTTAATGAAAAAACCTTCTAGAAAAGTATAGGTTTTGCTTTGTTGGAGATTTTTTTTTTTTTAATTTTTTTTTAACATTTATTTATTTTTGGGACAGAGAGAGACAGAGCATGAACGGGGGAGGGGCAGAGAGAGAGAGGGAGACACAGAATCGGAAGCAGGCTCCAGGCTCCGAGCCATCAGCCCAGAGCCCGACGCGGGGCTCGAACTCACAAACCGCGAGATCGTGACCTGAGCTGAAGTCGGACGCTTAACCGACTGAGCCACCCAGGCGCCCCGCTTTGTTGGAGATTTTTAAGGACTCAGGACTCAGGACTCAGGTCTTCTCCTGCCTCCTGTATCCTTTGACTGAAAGATTCTCTGGAGGATCCCAGTGGTTGCATTAAAGTACCCCATTGTTACAAGTCATTGTGAAACGGTGACAATAGGGACAAAGATAAGCAAGGAGCAGATTAGAAGGCTAGTGGCACAGCAAGCTGTGTCAGAGGGGAGGATGTCTGGGCTGGGCTGCTGTTCCTGGACATTCCTGTTTTGCTCAGAATACCATATCTGAGCTGGAGGAGGAGGTGCTGGAAAGGAAACAGATGGCTTCTCCGTGAATACAGGATGGGTGGACTTTGCTAGAAAAGTCTCACCCTTCACAGATGAACCGGAGACTCATGCTTCATTTCTAACTGAAATCTGGTGCTGTCTCTGAGGCTGCTTTTCCGGAAGATGCAGTTAGAGTGACATCATGATACAATATTAGCTAATTTTTTTGTCAATTTCTGTGCTAGACAATATATGGTGATTGTTTTACTTGCCCCGCATCTCCAAATGATGTGAACACTTTGGTTCTATCAGTGCCTCTATTTAACAAGTGAGGACATGGAGGCCACATGGCCCAGAGGTCCAGGGGCAGAATTTCCGCTAAAGACCATCTGTACCCCAAGTCCATGCTCGTCTTCACCATGACATTCTGTCCAGTGTTAAGGCCACATACACATGGGCACAAAACCTGGCTGCACTACCCTGTGCTCTCCCATGGAGTCTCAGTTTGCAATATTATGAATAGTGGGAATTATACTATCTACTACATGGGATTGCTATGAGTGTTAACTAAAATTACCCACGTGTTAACGTTGGCCAAATAATAGGCCCATGTTACAGATTGAATTGTATCCTCCCAAATTATATGTTGAAATCCTAACCACAGAAGCTTAGGATAACCTTATTTGGAAATAAGGTGTTTACATGGACAACCAAATTAAAATGAGATCATTAGAGGGGGCCCAAATCCAGTATGATTTGTGTCCTTATAAGAAGGGGAATTTGGACATAGAGACAGACATGTATGGAGGGAAGGTGATGGAAAGATACACAGGGAGAGGGCCATGTGAAGATAGGATTGAGGAGGTGTTAATAAGCCAAAGAATGCCTGGGGCTACCAGACTACCAGAAGCTAGGAGAAGCACAGAATGGTTCTTCCTTAGCACCTTCAGAGGGAGTATGGCCCTGCTGATACCTTGATTTGACTTCTGGCCTCCAGAACTGTGAGACAATAAATTTCTGTTGCTCTAAGTCACTCAATTTGTGGTACTTTTGTTACAGCAAGCCTGGCAAACTAATACAGTGTGCAATCCAGATTATTTTTCTTCCTTAGACCATTCATTGATCAGACATTTTAAGCCAAGTGCGAGAGATTTGTTCAAAGGTGAATAAGTCCTTATTTCTACTCTCAGGTTGCTTATGCCTCAGTATGGCAGACAGAAAGTAAACACGTAATTACAGGAGAATGTGGTTAGTGCAACCCCATGGTCAAGGCAAGGGAGACCCTGTATCCCAGCCTGGGTATCAGAGATGGAAAGCTTCTTGGAGGGAGTGATACTCTAAAAATGGTGAAGTAGCAGTATTTTCGATAAGGACAAGGCTGTTATGGAACAAGGATGTTAACAACATTTTTGTTGTTATAATAGAACAAGCTCAGTTCTGAGTTGGAATGAAAAATGACAGGAACAAGCAAGATTAGAGGGCAGCCTACATATTTGTTTCATTTAGCAGTTTTACCTCCAGAATAACTTTTTAGCTAGGGTGGCTCATTATTAAGGTTGGTTATTGGTAGTGGTGAGTGGGGACTGGGGTAGGGTGGAGTAATTGATGATATCAGGGACCTTTAATCAATAGGCACAAAATGATGTCTCTTTGAGTCAGAATATTCCCTTTATCTGGCTCTTTTTCTTGAACATGTGCTATGTGGTGGGAGACAATTCCAAAGCTAGATTTGGACAACTGGGTTAGGTTGTATAGGTTGTGGACTGCACAAACAGAGACAGAGGACTGAAATCCAGTGTGTGCCTACTTACAAAGCCATGTATCTGGGCATAGGCCCATGTCTATAAGACAAGTACTCTTCTTCTTGGCACAAAAGTGTCATCTTCTTGCCAAGTCATATGACACTGATTCTGGCTTCACCAGGGGTACCTTTTTATAATCACATATAATGTTTTATAATCACATATAATTGATGTTATCTATCCCAGTGGTAGTCCCAAGCATGGAATTTGATCTTGCTACATGACAAGGCAGCTGCTCCTTTGAAACAAAGCCTATTTTACATGGTGGAAGTCTGCCCAAGGAGTCCTTGTGACACAGTTAGAGACTGGATCCACGACAACTAACTGTATTCCCTTCTCATTAGCTAAATTAGCTGAAGTCTGAACCTTTATTATATGGATTCTGGCTCATGCTCCTGACTTTGAGACCCTATCTGGTTTTTGTGGGGTCTAGAGGGGAAGGGACATAATAAAGCCCTAAGCCGTTGGCTAATAAATGCTCATTATAAGTATTATCTGTGCAATTAGGACAATGTTCTCCACAAATTCCATTCTTGTCATGCACATATCTGTCTAGTACTTTGCAAATTTCCCTGACTTCGGAGTTTATTCTCCTGCAGACCCTACCGCGTATTTTCTTTAGAAGTAAAGTAAATGAGTGCTGTGGGGGTTGAGGGGTGTGCTCCAGGCCAGAATATAAACAGACTATAGGTTCTGATGCCATTGTCAGGAGGATGCTGAAGAAGGAACTCTACTCACAATAGAAACAATACACCTGTCTTTCTTCCAGCAGAGGGAAAAAAAAATAGTATGGGGATGGTGCAAAGGTTATAAGTAGGTCCACATGCAGTTCCAGATGTAAGTGGGGAAGCAGAAGGAGCTGGGGTGGGATCACACGATAAGGTAATGGGATTCCCTATTCCCATGTGGCTCTGGGGAAGGGAAATCCTACCCACTAGTAAAATTGGAATTTCTGTGTTAGTCTGTGGATTCATATGAAGATGCTCTAACAATCACAACTTAACTAAATATCACTGACTTATCATTCCACATGCATGTTACAGAATCTTTCCAGACTCTCTTCTTATCTGAGGCTGGTTACTTCTGGGCACCTCGTGTCAGCTCAAGAGCAGCTCTTTCCTGTTTCATTCTTCACCACCCTCCCCTGGTGCTGTTGTCCAAGCTCTTAAAGCTACTGTTGTGTGTTTTGGAGAAGCATGGAGCCTGTGCCAGGCCTGATTCTCTCCTCCCCCACTTTGTGCTGGGTTCTTCCAAGTTTGTGGAACAAGCCATGCTGTGTTCTACCCGCTTGCCCAGGTGCCACATGGTTATTGGACCCTACAAAATGCCACGGGATCCCTGACATTATAAAGTCAGCTTCTGGCTCAGCTTCTCTCTCCTTGAGGCTTTGCCACAAATCCAAGGGGCTGGGTGGGGAGATGGGATGCCTTTTGACTCTACCTTTGCGCTCATGAGCTCAGCTACAACATGATGCCAACCCCATGGTTTCCACCCTGAAGATATCCAGCAGAGATGACATGGTGTCCTTTGCTAAGGTGAGAATTTATTTCTTTCCAAAGTTGTGTTGATTTTTAATTACTTTAAAAATTTTTAAATGTTTATTTATTTTTGAGAGACGGGGGGTGACGGGCAGAGAGAGAGAGAGAGAGACCCAGAATCTGAAGTAGGCTCCAGGCTCTGAGCTGTCAGCACAGAGCCCAATGAAGGGCCCAAGCATACGAACTGCGAGATCATGACCTGAGCCGAAGCTGGACCTTTAAACAACTGAGCCACCCAGGGGCCCCACTATTATTTTATTTTATTTTATTTTATTTTATTTTATTTTATTTTATTTTTTTTAGAGCTGCTTCCCCAGCCTTGAAAGTCCTCTGGGAGCAACTCCTCGAGGGCAAAAACAGGTGTGATGCAGCTCTCAGTGGATGGCTTTAGTGGCTTGTTTCTGATTCTAAGATTCTGAGTGCACTGAACATGGCTATGAGATTATGATTATGGTGGAAGTTAAGAAGGAAGTCATCGAGAAGTATGAACAAGGTATGTGTGTGGTGGAAATTGCAAGATTTTATAAGAAGTCTACATCTGTATCTCATCTGCAGAGGAGGAGGAGGAAAAAAGCAGAGGAATCCCTCACTTTAAATGAGATGAGGAAGATATGTCAAATATGGGAAACAGTGCAAAATTTTGTAGAAAAGCACCACCCAAAAAAGGCTATAGCAGTGCGAGCGATGAATATGTTTAACGAGAATGCAGTGTTGCATTTCCATGAAATCCTCAGGAGGCAAAAGCAAGTGTCAATGGATAGGTTCCTTGTTAAAGTAGCTCAAAAAGAAAAAGATTCCATTAAGCCAATAGATAACAGTGATTCTGTTAGTGATGGTGAAAGTTGTCCTACACAATAACCCTTCCTTTCTTGACTCCTTCACACCAGCCATGAAGTTTTTCAAAAGGTAAGTGCAATTTAATTTGTTTTTCTTTATTTTTTGTATTTTCTTTGTGACTTTGTATTATATTACAGTATTATAATTATTTTTATATGTATATTTTTGGGTTGTGGAACAAATCATCTAAGTTTCCATTATTTCTTATGGGAAAATTCGCTTTGATAGACAAGTGCTTTGGATTATAAGCATGTTTCCGGAACGATTTATGCTCGCAAACCAACGTTTTACTGTACTTCCGTTTTGTTACCAAAAATGAGATGAGGAAAGGAAAGAAGTGCTGTGGTCTGAGTGTCTGTGCCCCGCCCCCCAAATTCATATGTTGAAATCTACCCCCCAAGATGATGGTATTTGGAGGTGGGCACTTGGGAGATAATTAGGTCATGAAGGTGTAAGTCTCAGGAGTGGGATTAGTGCCCTTAAAAAAGAGACCCCAGAGAATGCCCTCACCTGCTCCCGCCACCACGTGAGGATACACTGAGAAGACAGCTACCAACGATCCAGGAAGCAGGTTCTCAGCAGACACTGAATATGCCGGCACCTTGATCTTGGAATTCCCAGCCTCCAGAACTATGAGCGATACATTTCTGTTGTTTATATGCTCCTTATTCTATGGTATTTTTGTTATAGCAGTCCAAAGGGATGGAACCCAGGGGAGAACTTACAAAGACCATGATCTTGGCTCCAGTGAATATTGTGGTACATGAGTATGACTACGTGGGCTCTGGAAAACAAATGTGGGAAGAAGGTTGATGGGCACAGGGCCAGGCGCTATGGGTCTGCCCATCCAGGCCTCCTGGCTTCTATGGGTACCATGTCTGCCCTGAATTTCCTCACACCTGCTGCTTATTACCCTCAAAACAGCTGCTCTCTGCTCCCTGCCCCCCTGCATCTCCAGTCTCTGGTCCCCTCTCACTGCATTTGTTCAGGTTACCATGCTGTTTTCCAGGTGCTTCTCAGGCTGGCAACCCCTCTCTCTCCTTCATCCATCCCATCCTCAGGGAACCTACACAGGACCCTCACTTACTGGGTCAGACCCACACCTCTCAACATTCAGGGATGAAGACAACATGAGTTAAACATGACAGGGGTGAGGGTACACTTGGTGTCATGACACTTGGTGAAGAGAATACCTTCTCACCAGGGAGGGACAGAAAGGAGTTCCTTGAGAGGGAGGCAAGGGCACCCTTTGATGGGGAGATGGGCTCAGACTGAGATGTGGGTTCACAATCAGCTTCAAGAAACGCTTGCTGATTCTTTCAGTTCTGGGGATTGTAACTAAGCATTAACAGAAAAGCCTGTGCTTGGGTGAGAGTGTTTTATTATGTACTTCATTTCATCTAAAATCAAATTCATTGCCTAATGATAGCAGAAATACAGTATGCGCCAGTCACTGGGAATGAAACACCAGATTGATAGCCAGGAAGCCAGAGCTGGGACTGCTTCCATCATGGGCACCAGGGTCTCTAATGTCACCATCCTTCAAGGGCCAGCTCATGGCTCCTTCCACCATGAAGCCAACCCTTTACACCCTCCCCATGAAGCCAGAGTGTTCTGTTCCTCTTTCTTGCTACCTACCATGGACTACCCATCCTAAAGATTTTTGATACTTTGCTTCTTTCCTTTGCCTAAAATATAAGACAGGAATTATATATTATTCATTTCTATATTCTATGTACTATCTTTAATACAGTGGTCAGCAAGTAGGTGGTGCTGGATAAAAAATTTACTGAAGAAAAGAAGGGAAGAAAGAAAACAAGAAGGAAGGAAGGGAAGGGAGGCAGGAAGGGAGGGATGGAGGGAGGAAGGGAGAAAGTGAAAAAGCAAGGCTCTCCTGGACTATTCATCCAATTCAGCCAGGCAGGTTTGACATGAACGACCAAGAGTTTTTTGTTTTGTTTTGTGTTTTGGTTGTTGTTGAAGAGTATAGCTCTTTCAAATCATGAAACTCAGTAGTTCAGTATATTCCTTAAACATTCATGGTCTTTTTTTTTTTTCTTTTCTTTTTTTCTTTTCTGCTCTCATCAATGGGTTAATAGAACTCTTTATTAGCCCACCTATGTTTATAGCTTGGTTGCTTCTTGACTTAAATTCTGCAAGCCCACAGCTAAACCCATAAAGTGCTCCCTACTATATGATCTCCAACCAAGCAACCAGGGGCAGCATCAGCCAGCAAGAGCCTGGGTTTGCAGTCAGACCGATTTAAATCCCAGCCTGCTGGGCTCATGGGAAGGGGAACGGGAGGGGGGGAGGGGGGCGGGTGGTTACCTCCCTTCTGTAACACCAGCTTTCTCTTCTACAACTTGAATTACCTTATCACCTGCGCACCGGCTGTTATTGAGATAGGAAAAATATGTGTATATGTATCAATGTCTGGCACATAGCAAATGCTCAAATAATGGTTAGCTTTCAAGCCATGGTATTATTATTTTTATTATTGTTGTTGTTCTGACTTCTCAGATGCTATCTTTCTAAGCCCACTCATTTAAAATCCTTTTAATTTCTCTTTATGCTGAAGCCTGGTTGTATCCCTTTAATCATTTCTATAATATTTTCTGGCCCCTTCTCAAATTCTCTTCCATTTCTGAATAGAAGAAGGGAAAGCCACAATAAAATGGTACAGGCTTCTGCGGCATGGATATTTTCTTTTTTTCTAGACCTTGCTTGGGTTTCAGGGAATCCATAAAAATATCAGCTAAGGGAAGAAATCATTGTTTTCAGCTGAAATAACATCCATGCATAAATTCTTTTCCACAGGAGTGAGGAGACCAAGATACTGGGGGAAAGAATTTGGTTTTGTCACACATTTTAAAGGAAAGCTGGGTGAGAGGAGAGCGGGGTGGGGGTGGGGGGGGGGAGAAAGTTCAGTCTGGTGCATCTGAAGGTAGCTGAAGCCTTCAGTTCCAAATGGAGCCACTGAAGTTATTTACAAACTGGATGTAAACTAGCTCTTTCCCAATTCTCCTGGAGCCCCTGCCTGCCAGAGAAAATGATCAGGAAATTAGAGGAACTTGTTTTGCTGACTGACAAAAAATGCAGCTGATTCCAATCTGAACTTGAACTGCTGAGACCCGATGAACTGCCTCCCTCACAATTCAGGTTAAAATCAGGATGTGGCCCTTTCCCTTCTCTTGCTAGCTATTTTGGGTTATTTTCGCTGAAGGCAGATGTAATTGTTAAATGTGCAGATGTTACATTTAGTTCCTCCTTTTTGCATGTGTATCTTTTCTTTGCTTTTTTCCTTTTACAAGAAACAAATTTAATTAAGAATTATGCACATTTTCTTTCCTGGGCCTGTTTGGCCTGGTTAGAATGCTTCTGTTTAGGGAAGGGGCGCCTGGGTGGCTCAGTCCTTTAAGCTTCCGATTTAGATTCAGGTCACCATCTCACAATTTGTGGGTTCAAGCCCCACGTCAGGCTCTGTGCTGACAGCTTGGAGCCTGGAACCTGCTTCAGATTCTGGATTCTGTGTCTCCCTCTCTCTCTGCCCCTCCCCCACTTATGCTCTGTCTCTCTCTGTCTCTCAAAAGTAAATAAATGTAAAAAAAAAAAAAAGAATGTTTTTGTTTGGGGGAAATTTGGACCTGGATATTTCTCTTCAATCCTCTTTGGAGTTCATGGTTCCAGGACGAGGCTCAGTGGACATACCCCATCCCAGGTCTGATAAAACTAGCTGCACTTAGAAGAAAGAAATCTAGATGCCAAGGAATCATCTGAATACTTAAAAAGGAATGTGGGCTTATGGGCAAGGGCAGGGCTGGAAGACTGCCTCAATCACGTAGGAGGGACAGGAGAAGTAAATTAGGGAAAGGGGCTTTAGCTCCTTCCTACCTCTTATTGACAAATGGTTTGTGTCCTTCCTAAGTCACATGTTGAAATCCTAACTCCCAAGGAGATGGTATCTGGAGGTGGGGTCTTTGGGAGGAGATTAGGTGATGAGGGTCTAGCCCTCATGAATAGGCTTAGTGCCCTTAAGAAAAAAGTCCCAGAGAGCTGCCTTGCACTTCCTCCATGTTCAAGAACACAGCTCCTATAAACCGGGAAACAGCATCTCATCACACACTGAATCTGCCAGCACCTTGATCTTGGGCTTCCCAATCTCCAAAATTCTGTAAGAAATAAATGTCTATTGTTTACAACACATTCGGGTTAAGGGACTCTTGTCACAGCAGCCCAAAGGGACTAGGCACCACCTCGGCATAATAACTTCCTTTTATTGAGTCACCTGCCAAGCTCTGTTCTAAGTGTCTGCCATGCATTCTTAAGTCTCAGTACTTCTATAAGGCAGGTGTCACCGCTGACACTTGCAGGTGAGCAAGCCAAGGTTAGAGAATTAAGTCACTCACTCGGTTAGCAGCTAGGGGAGGGTTAGGACTGCAGTGCTGATCTAATTCCAGACATGCTAGGGCCTCCTGGCATCTTTCCCCCCTTTCTCCTTTTACCCCTCTCCAACTCCCCCAGTTTACACTTAGGGACAAGTGTGGTTCCAGCCCGGTTAAGGCTGATCCGCGCAGTACCGGGTCACATGACCTAGGTTAAGGCAATCAGTGCAGGGCCAAAGCAAAGGGCCCGGAGAGGTCATGTGACCCAAGCCTTTGCAGGTAGAAGGAATGCAGGGCTTTGGGACAAGGGTGTCTCTCTCCTTTTGTACACTGGACAGGGTGTGAAACTATTTGCTGTTATAGGAAAGACTGAGAGTGAAAGCAGTATTCAGAGGGCCAGAGGTGCAAGAACCATGGAGAAATAGAGGTGAAACACCATGAGAAGTGTTAGTGTCTGCGGCAAACCAAAGCTGGTGCCAGAAACACGTGGGGGCTCAGCAATCAAGGGGCCAAGGAGGCCCCTGTATGTCTAAGACTGAGTTGAGTCTCTGTTCCTTATGCTCAAACATTCTAAGTGACCTGGTCACACTGCCCAAATGGATCTTCAGCTTTGTGCTTGAGTGCTGGCCTTGGGCCCTTCCCACCAAATATATAGATACACACCCTGGAACAATTACACCCTGCATATGTGTAATTGAAAATGGAACATGGGTTTGAACTGCCAGTGCCCATGTCTTTGCTGATTTTTTTTCAATAGAGTGCAGTATTGTAAGTGTATTTTCTTTTCCTTATGTTTTCTTAACATTTTCTTTTCTCTAGCTTACTCTGTTGTATGAATACAACATTTAATACATATAACATACAAAATATGTATTAACTTATTGTGTGATTGGTAAGGCTTCTGATCAACGGTAGGATCTTCGTAGTTGAGTTTTTGGAGAATCAAAAGTTATATGTGGGTTTTTACTTGCATGAGGGGTTGGTGCCTCTAATCCTCGTGTTGTTCAAGGGTTAACTGTATATGTAAACACAGAGATTTAAAATATAAAGAGAGGCCTGTGGGCACCAAAATGCCTGGAACTGTCTTGTTTCCACAAGAGTTCTTTGGAAACATAGCATCATCTTGAATCAAACTGATTTTTTTTTCAGGGAATTTTATTGAGAAGTTTATTTAGGATGTTTTATAGTGATTTTGAAACAACAGCAAACTCTGTGAGAAGATGAGACACAACTTAAGTTCTTTGTCAGTGTACCCCCCTCCCCACACGTGGGGGGTTACCCCAAGAGAGCTTGCCTTGGTATTGCCCAGCCCCCTCCCTGAATAACTCTTGCTTCCTGCAGGGGCAGTTCCAAACTTCATCTTAGTTATTAATTTTCTGCCAGAGTGTTTAATAGTGATAATTATTCTGGCATTTCTCTGACCAAGATGGTTTGTGTTTTATTTTACTATTTTTTTTAAATGTTCATTTACTTATTTATTTTTGAGAGAGAGAGGGCAGGGAGGGGCAGAGAGAGAAGGAAAGACAGAGAATCCCAAGCAGGTTCCACTCTGTCAGCACAGAGCCTGACGTGGGGCTCAAATTCACAAACTGCGAGATCATGACCTGAGCCGAAGTTGGATGCTTAAGTGATTTGAGCCACCCAGGCGGCCCCAGTTTGTGTTTTAATAGGAGACGCGGAACCAGTGAAAAACTTTCTCAGCTTGCAGGAATGAAACTCATGGTGAAATTTAAGGCCCGTGACAGGACACAGAAACATTTTGGTTTCCTCTCAAGTCAATCCTTTAGTGCAGCCTCTGTGTATTCATGAGTACTCAGTCATGGCTAGGGCCAGCCCCGTACATGGAAACCCCTGTTTAACCCAAACCCAGAGATCTGAACCTCTCTCTCTTTCTCTCTCTCTCTCTGTCTCATGCTCACGCGCAGGTGCGTGCGTGCACGTATACACGCATTGTCAATGAATTTTAAGAGGACAAAAGAATAGGAAGGGAAATTGCAGAAAAATAAGAAGTGAGATTGTTTCTACTTGTCCCTGCCTCTGGAAGGCTGTGACCACTGTCCTGAGCTGTTGGAACGTGTGAGTGCTCAGAATCTCCACACGACTTTTACTGCATGTTATGGGAAAGGAAACGGGCATGTCTCTCTTGAGGGAATGCCATCTATGTACATAACAGGATCACCCCCGTGTGTGGATTTAGAGGTTTGCTCCCCAGCGGGGCATAACCACAGTATGTCTTTTCTCCCGAGCATTTATGGGTGTAGGTGAGGACACTGCTATAATTTTGTTTCTCCATAGCCAAAAAAACCTCAGATGCTGGTTTTAAAGTTTTAATTCCCCAGGCATTTACAGCCTGCTATTCTGGGTAGTTTAATTATGTGCGGATGGTAATTAATAGCAATGAACATTTTTAAACTCTGTAGTTTTCCTGTCTTAATCTCTAACATAGTGGCATTTGTGTGGATATCAAAGACCTACAAAGTCAACCCAGTCACCCTATGCCAGTTCCCCAGTAGGAGCAAGAGGGCCAGATGCTGGGCTGAGGGACACTGGAAGGATTGGGGTAGGGGAGGAGGGCACAGGATGGTGTCAGGGATGTGGAGCCCACCGTGCAATTCTGCACATCCTGGGACAGAAAAAGACAGGGCTGCCAAAACGGCTCTAACAGCAGACAGCAACCGGCTCCTTTGCAGGGGGCATTGAAGGAGATGTTTCTGTGAGTGAATGGATGTGTCCACACCGATCAACATGACTTTTTAATATTTCAAGGGACCGCACACTTGACGAGGCAGGGACAGTGTCTGTTTTGCTCCCCAGAGAATCCTAAGTGCTGAGCACAGGGCCTGGTACTTAAGTGTTCAGTAGTTACACATGGAGAATGAATGAATGCATTACTGAGAGCCATGGTGTGCTGAGGCCAGGGGTAGCCAAGGCTTTTGGGGTGAAGATGTAATGAGGTTTGGTAGGTGGGACTTTGATGTCACTCTGTAGGGTTTCATCGGCTCCTCGGCCCTCGCGGCCAAAGGGCCTGGGACTTGCCTGGGAGAAGGAGGAGGAGAAGGGGCATATTTTCCCAATATCCTCAGGACGTCAGCTTCCTGCATCTCAGAACTACTTACGCTGCACCAGCACCTGGCACCCTGTCTGGAGGAAATTACATTGTAACTCAAGTATGGCACTAAGATCCTTTGAACAGACCATCAGGAGCGACTGTGGGCCAGATTTCTTTATTCTGGGTAACTGAAGAAGTGCTCCCGAGGAGCTGAGAAGCAGGAGAGCCTGGCCGTTTGGAGGAGGGTGGACCCACGGGCTGGTGACCATCAGGAGGCTCCTTTAGAAGCACGTACACCTGTGGAGTCTGGGGACGTCTGGCCCCCGGGGCTAAAATCTGCACCTGCACCTCTGATGAGCCTCTCTGTTGTCTACTGGTGTTTCTTCCAGAGCAGGTTCAGTGTGGGCAGCCTGCAGTTCCCACGAGACAGAGCGTGCTCCGCGTCTTAGCTTCTCAGGAGCAAATGACCGTAGCATTGGCACAGGCCACGGTGGAGCGCTTCTCATTATACAGTTCCAGCAAGACCTGGTATTCTCCCTGGAAGGGACACAGGGAAAGCATGACGTGTGTGACTCCTAGAGCAATCAGTCAATCATTCGACAGGTAGTCACTGAGAACCTTCTATGTGCAGGCAGTGTGTTAGACGCTGGGGATGAAGGAGAACCAAGGAAACCGAACTCACGTTGTGGAGCTTATGGGCCTCACCAGGACAGGCAGACAATGCATGAGATACTTCACTGTGCGTGCATTGTGTGTGCTGATGCCACAGAGAGAATGCAGGCGGGGAAGGGGATGGACAGCAGGGCTGGGCTGGGCCAGGTGGGGCTGGGCTTGTGCCGTTGGCACAACTGCCGTTGGCAGTTTTTTTATTTAAAAAAAAATTTTTTTTCAAGGTTTATTTTTGGGACAGAGAGAGACAGAGCATGAACGGGGGAGGGGCAGAGAGAGAGGGAGACACAGAATCGGAAACAGGCTCCAGGCTCTGAGCCATCAGCCCAGAGCCTGACGCAGGGCTCGAACTCACGGACCGCGAGATCGTGACCTGGCTGAAGTCGGACGCTTAACCGACTGCGCCACCCAGGCGCCCCTGCCGTTGGCAGTTTTAAGTAGGGTGGTCAAGGCAGGCCTTGCTGCAAAGGTGACCTTTGGGCAAAGACCTGAAGTAGATGGGGAGCTGCTTTGAGGGCTGGGCCCCACATTCGAGAAACTGCGAGGAAGCCCAAGGGGCTGTAGGGAGACAGAACCACAGGAAGTGGGGGAAGGACATGAATTGGGGATGGCCTCACAGGCCATGGTGGGGAGACACTGGCTTCCACTTGGAAAGGGTCGCAGGTCATGAGAGCCTCCTCCCCAGAGGAGTGGCCTGATCATGTATACATGTTAAGAAGATCCTTCCGGCCGCCCTCTGAAAAAAGACTGTAGGGACAGAGAGTATAAGCAGTTAAGACCAGGTAGGAGACCACTCGGGCCTGTAGTGGATGGGGGAGGTGAGAAGAGAGATTGGATTCTGCATAGATTTTGAAAGAAGAGCTCATATGATTTACTGAGGAAACCCATGTGGGTGGCAGAGAAAGAGAGGAGCTGTGGGTGATTCTGAAGACTCTGGCCCGAGCAATTGGAAGATCCAGGGAAGACAGAGAAGACCTCCGGGCACAAGATTCACCCGCACGAAACCACAGCGCTCTACCAGAAAAAGTACTACCACCTTTTAGGGTTCCTTTCTGGCAACCACACTCCACAGAGGACTCCCTTCGTCTGTGGTTAGCAGCTGGGCTATATATGGAATCGCAGAAAAACCCATGTGTTTGCTCAGCGGCTAAGCCCCGCCCCAAGCCCCCAGAGGCCACACGGTGGTGGCAGGTCTGCAGACTCACCCGTCTGGAGAAGAGACACTCTGGGTGGCACGACTTAGTGGGGAGCAGGGCAAAGGGCCCAAGAGGGAAGGATCTCAAGAGATTCCTGGCACATCTTTGAAGTGCCTGTCATCCAGAGAAGGAAAGGGGTTTA
Organism: Puma concolor; assembly: GCF_028749965.1. NCBI lineage: Eukaryota > Metazoa > Chordata > Mammalia > Carnivora > Felidae > Puma > Puma concolor. Next base: position 22,271,030 of record NC_141671.1, read on the forward strand.
ATCTGTAGAAGCCAGAGGGAAGGAAGAAATCAGAACACTGGATGGAGTTTGCATGAGAGGTAGTTTTTGTTAGAAAAGAACAACTTTTGGGGTGCCTGGGTAGCTCATTCAGTTAAACGTCTGACTTCGGCTCAGTTCATGATATCAGGGTTCGTGAGTTCCAGCTCCAAGTTAGGCTGTCAGAGCACAGCCCGCTTCAGATGCTCTTGTCTCCTTCTGTCTCTGCCCCTCCCCCGCTTGTTCTCTCTCTCTCTCTCTCTCTCTCTCTCTCCCTCTCTCTCTCAAAAAATAAATAAACATTAAAAAAATAAAAAGAAAAGAAAAGAAAAGAACAACTCTCTAGCAATGAGCAAAGGTCCAGGAGCGAGCGGGTTCCCCAACAATGAAAAGTGCGTTGGGCAGAGCCAGGCTGTGCACTGGATGGTGGCTGAGGGGGGAAGGCTGCTTACAGCCATCCCCCAGGGCACCATTCAGCTGGAGGATCCTGCGACAGCGACAGCGGGGCTCCCTGAGGCTGATCACCCAAACAGGAGCAGCTGTGATTTCAGAAGCAGTTTAGGAATTTCACCAAAGCAGTGTAAAAGTTAGAGAATTAATTCTGAGTAAAGAGCAATGGGAACCTGCATCTGTTTGTGCCACCATCATTGCCATCATTCCTGTCCACTTTTCTTTTAGAGTCCCTGTGCCTTCAGGTACACACCCTACATAATTATTGAAAACCAAATGAATTTTTCATTATTGCTTTATAAGCCTAAGAAAAGATGTAGTATTTGCAGGAAGGTTCTAGATGATGAATTACTGCTTACATTACATACGTGCATACATACCTCCAGGATATGCATACTCTGGTTTAGGAGTAAGGGTATTTAGGCAACTGTGCTCATCCTCAGGCAGGTGGAGGGACATGCTAGGAGGACAGGAGGGGCAGAGTAGGGAGGGACAAGGGACAGAGAGCAGCAGCCTCTGTGCTGTTGAGGAGAGCACTAAATTTGCGAGTCAGGAATTTATAGTTATATACTTAGCACTTGCGCAAATTAGACCATCCCTGTAAGCTGTCCACGTACTTTGGAACCCCAAAAGGCCTCTAAATTCTAATTCAGAAAATAGCAGTCCTGGAGATGCAGGGTTCCAGGCAGGACCTCAGTCTGGGCCAAGGGACTGGCTGTGTTGAAAAGCAAATAATACCAAGACACTGCAGATTGACTGCTGAGTGGAAAAGTTTTCAGCCGAACAGGGATAGAATTAGCACAGAGGCCCATCTCTGGGGGATTTGGTGGGAGGAGGGGATCCGGGGCAGGTCTTTTAAAACCAGAAGGCTTCACACTGTCTCTGTCCCATATTAGGAAGCAAAGTCTCTGAGCCTTGCTGGCTGGCTGGCTGCCAAGGAAGCCTGGGCTGGCTGCAGCTGGTCCCCCGCCAGCGTGGGAGCTCATGTTGAGATTAAGGCCTCCAGCTGCCTCTGCTGCATACGTGACAGGTTGCATGTGTCCCACTTGGGTGATGTCCCCTGTTGATTCTGGCCAGGTGTCAGCAGGCTGGGGCACAGTCAGGGCTGGCCAGGCTTCTGCTTCCTAGGCCCCAAAGACGAGGAAGAGGTGGGAGGACCAGCCAAAGAGGACCAGTAGATGCTTAAGCAGCCATGCCCATGGCCAGGACACCTGAGCCTGGCTTTGTCCTCACACCGGGTGACATTCCTGAGCACCGCTTATTGGTTGAGGAATGCAGATCCTGAGCTCACCCAAGTGTCCTAGGGGAATGCAGTAAAGCTTTTTTACATCTCTGCCAGATTTTTCTTTCAAAAGGATTCTGTGTCTCTAGGAAGTTCTTTTCCCCTCCTCCAGGTCATAGCAACTCCCGAGGGGAGCTGCTTTTTTTTTTTTTTTTTTAAAGTCAATAATGCAGGGCACCTGGATGGCTCAGTCGATTACGGGTCCCAGTCTTGATTTCGGCTCACGTTTCGTGAGTTCAAGCCCTGCATCGGGTTTTGTGCTGACAATGCAGAGCCTGCTTGGGATTCTGTCTCTCCCTCTCTCTCTGCCCCTCCCCTGCTCATGCTCTTTCTCTCAAAATAAATAAACAAATTGAAATAATATAAAATTAAAAAGCCAGTAATGCCAGATGAAAATCTATTATTTGCAAATTTTAAGCCAATTGCCAGGGGAAGGGGGAAGGGAGGGGTTCAGGAGGAAATCGGGGAAGAAAAAAGAATTCAAGTAGCAAAGACTTAAAGAAAAAACTAACTGGGAGAATTTTGGTTCCACATCCTAGAAGTGAAGAGAGTTTGCAAGACTCTAATATTTCAATGAAAGGCCAGCAGAGAAGACTCTGGAGAACCCCAGAGGGGAAGGTGAAGCCGCAAACTTCCCATCTGTGGGAGCAACAGCTAGAGAATGTTCTAGAGACAGTACGGCTTGCACCTTAGGAACCCAGAGCCTGGGACAGAAAGGAAACACACACAAGATAAATGAAAAGTTAAACAGATTCTTTACGCAGAAGGAAACCCTTTCCCAGAGCCATAGATGGATTTTGGGATCTGGAAAGCAGAGAGGTTAAAGTTGAAACAAACAAACAAACAAACAAACAAAAAAAGAAAGTTATTACAACCTTGTGATTCCTTTTATGATGTCCCGTAAGATTCTCTCAGGAGTAGCATATTGAAAATGTATTGCTCATGTCAGAGCTGCTTGAGTTCAGCCATTTAAGAAGGTCACATTATTTTGCGGAAAGGAATTTGTGGAAAACTGGACCCTTAGCTGTGAGCCCTGCCGGTGAATGCTCAGGGCGGGGGCATTTTATTCACCTGGTGACAGCCCACTAATAATAGTGTAAGGCTGGTACCTGGGGGCCTTTACCCTTCACGCTTGTGTGTGTGTGTGTGTCTTCCTCTCTCTGAACAGCCAGCCTCACAGACAGCTCACCCCCCAGCAGCTCTAGCCCATGCAGTACCCTCAGATACCAACCATCCTGCAGGACAGGATGAGGGCCTCCCTCTCCGTGGGAGCTGTCTGCCCAGGGGATCCCAGAGAGTCCAACAGACATAAAATGTTATAACGAAAAAGGTAAAACCAGTGTGTTAAGCGTTTGTGAGTACCCATCATGAGGTATCAGCTTTACTGAAGAACGGTTTTCTTGGTAGGGGTCAGTGGAAAATGTTTAAACTGTTGAAGTTTAAACTGTAGAAACTGCTCGATACAATAATTAAGTAACAGAACAGAGCAGAAAACCAAAACCTTACCTCGAGAATTTCAAATCCAGGATTATTGATGGGGCCAGCATAATAAATCTGTTCTGAAACATATACAAAACAGACAAATGTTACTCAGTCATATTAAACAAAAATGATTTGCTCCTATTATCTGTGCTCGCTATTCAATAGGGATCTAAGATTGGGAAAGAAGGTCTCTGTTCACACAGTTGCTCATATTCTAGGGAGAACATCGACAACATGTAAATAACTAAACAAGGCAGTGTCTGGATTGTTGAAAGTGCTAGAAGGAGACATGTAGGTGGTGTAAGAGAGGCAGATGGTGAGATGGTTAGGAGGCCAGGCTGGAGCTGGGCTGCCTGGGGTTAAATCCTGAGACCACCTGTGATAACTGTTTCATCTTGGACAGTCATTATCTCTTTGGGCTCAGTTTCCTTGTTTTCAGAATGGGTATAATAATGATAATAACAGTGTCCACTTCCCTGAGCTCTGAGGAATCAAAGGATTAATCAATGTAAAGCTCTAATACCGGTGTCTAGAAAGCACTCAATAAGTAATTTGCTAAAATAACAAACTAGGAGACGCCAAGTTTGGTTGGATGGCTGGTTATCTCTAAGGAGATGATATTTGAGCTAAGCCCTGGGGGAAGGAAATGAGACAACATTCAGTAGCTCTGATGCAATAATGGAGAGGGTAGATGGTTGGGTAGTTTTACCGAGCAAGAATGGTAAGGAGAGAAAGTCAACACTGTTGGGAATAGATTGGGGAAAGCTTATAATAACAGACCATGGAATCTAAGGAAGGTAAGGAAGAAAATGGAGGTGGGGGTGGGGGTTGATAGTAGAAACAGTGGTAGAGTTGGTTGAATGGAGTTTCCATCATGGCTGTCAAGGTCCTAGAATGGGTGAGCTGGAAGGACATGGTGAAGGCAGATGGCAGAAGGCTTCACAATGAGATTTCAGAAGTGGTGCATTTTCTGATGATGACAACACACAGCATTGACGTGGGAGTCAGGGGTTGAGGTGGAATGATGGAAACGGTAGTTGGCAAATGGTAGTGGAGGTGAATCAGCTGAGACATTATGGTGGTGATGGGCTGTGACTGCCTCCTCTGTGACTCCCCAGCCCCATGCACTTAACACATTATAAGCGGTGCCTAAGAGCACAGGCTCTGGGGTCAGATTGTCTGTTCTGGGTTTGAATTTTGTCTTTTCTTATTACTAATTGGCCAAGTCGCCTAATCTTTCTGGGCCTCAGTGTCCTCATCAGGAAACATGGGCAGGTTATAATAATATTCACCTCAGAGTTGTTGTGAGAATCAAATGAGTTAATACAAGTAAAACTCTTTTTTTTTTTTTTCAACGTTTATTTATTTTTGGGACAGAGAGAGACAGAGCATGAACGGGGGAGGGGCAGAGAGAGAGAGGGAGACACAGAATCGGAAACAGGCTCCAGGCTCTGAGCCATCCGCCCAGAGCCTGACGCGGGGCTCGAACTCATGGACCGCGAGATCGTGACCTGGCTGAAGTCGGACGCTTAACCGACTGCGCCACCCAGGCGCCCCCAAGTAAAACTCTTTTAATAGCATCTGGTGCATGGGGAGCAGTCAGAAAGTATTTGCCATTAATATACTCACTCACCAATCCACTCTACAGGGCATCCGCCCAATACAGGCCAGGCACTGTGCCAGGTGCTAGATACAACAGGAGACAAGAATATTATGTGAAACATTTGAATCATTGGCCACCCAGAATTGTAATCATTTGTTTACAGGCTGTTTCCTGCAGTAGCCCGTGCCTTCTTGTTTGCATAGCTCCCAGTGCATTGCAGAATCTAACACACAGCAGGGTGCAATATAGGGTTGTTGTAGAGGTTGTTGAATGAGCAGATACAGAGCCAGGACAGGGGTTTGTCAAGCAACTTCATTCTTGCTCCTGCTATTGTAATCCTCTCCCTACTGGAAGGCTCTGGACCTGGGCTGTTTACACGAAAGACCGGATTAGGGAATGAGCCAGCAGAGCAGCCAATATGGTGGTGAGGGTGGAGGGATGGTAGAGGAGAATGGAGGAGAAAAAAAATGCTTATTAGTTTATTGATGGCATTATGTGTTTTTTAAATATATTCTTTAAAAGTTTACTTATTTATTTTGAGAAAGAGAGAGAATGTGTGGGGGACGGGAGAGAGAAAGGGGGACAGAGGATCTGAAACTGGCTCAGTGCTGACAGCAGAGAGCCCCATGCAGGGTTTGAACTCATGAACCATGAGATCATGATAGAAGTCAAAGTCAGACGCTTAACTGACTGAGCCACCCAGGTGACCCTTATTGATGGCATTAGGTATTCAGCTCTTTTAATGGCACAGTGACTTCTGTCTCACATATCCCCTGGTGCCTAACCACTGCTCAGTAAATATTTGGAGACAGAACAAAATCTCCATGAAATGAGGTTTTGGGTCAAGGGCAGCATGGTTGGTGTGTGAACAGCTGCCCACACAGAATAATATCAGGGGCATGAGGGTAATCCTTTTTGAAAAAGGCCTCTCCAGGCAATCTGAACCTCAACTTCTACCAGGAGACCCATTCATTGCATAGACTTTGGCTTCTGTTAAATGCTCGTGCCCCCAACACATCCATCCTTCCTTCCCTTGGTCAATTTCTTGTACCTCACAAGGAGAACGCACAAACATGGTGGTTGCCAGATGGACGGCCTTCCTATTTCATTGCACTAAATGAAGTGATCCATTTATTTTTGAAAGGAAACTGATATTTGGTTGTGGATATAAGCAAAACTTTAATTGGAAACTACTTTTCCGTACAAGATGATTTTGGAAATAGAGAATTGAACTTCTGGATCTTATCCTTGAGAATCTTCCGGTGCAACTGAGAAAGATACAATGACTAGCTACACTGAATGTTAACTGTGTGAGGAGTGAGTGGTATATGTGGGTGGTGTATCTCACAAGTGCAGAGAGCTCAGAGGGGGCTGCCTAGGATTGGACTGTAGTGCTGGCATACTGTACAACCTGAGGGCGTACCATTCACATTATAATTTATGTGAGTGGTGCCCCCTGGAGTTGTGCAATGCAGTGGCCCAACTACCAGTACACTATTCCTTTTTAGGAAATTCTCTCTTCCCCAGGGGATGTTATTTTACCCAAGCCAGAATTATCTGAACAAGAAGACAATGAGACCCAGGACCAATCTATTCTGTCAAAAGATGGTTGATTTCGACTCACTGGTATCTAGAGCTGTTCACTGTCTGCCTGGGGTTGCAGCCTTCTTACTGCGTCTGTGACTCCTAGATAGCCTTTCAGAAAATCCCTTTGCTTTTGTTGTCTGCTTTTGTTTCTGCTACCCACAATTCAAGGACTGTGAATGCTGTGGGCATGAACCAGTCAAAATCATTCATGCTGGCCATCAAGGTATGGGAATGCAGTACAGCCCAGGAGCAGAGCCCAAGAATGGAGAGAGGGAGTGTGCCTGTCTGTGTCTGGTCTGGTTGGGTTCCCCTGGAAACATTTTACCCCTGCTTTGTGCTTCTACTGATTGTTCTAAGGTGGCATAGTGCAAATTACTTGACCTTGGAAGCAGACAGACCTGGGTTTAGGACCCAGCTCTCCCATTCCTCAGCTGAACATCCATTCTGGAACTCAATTTCTGCGCTTGCAAGATAGAAATGGGACTGACTCTCCAGCAGGGCATTGAGAGGACCAGAGAACTTGTGTATAAACTTGATGAGAAGAGTGGGGTTCCCAGTAAGGGCAGAATCACTAGTTATTATTATTGTTACTGTTATTAGTTGTATTATTATTCACTGGATGTGAAGAAGGGTGAGGTAATGAAAACTCACTTGGATGCTGAGGAACACACCAGGCCTAGGTTTTGGAACCTTTGGCAGAACTAACAACCAGTAAATTCTGTGGGTGCCTTTGTTTTAAAGAAATGCATGAGGACAACTCTTTGAAGACTAACATTAGAATGACATCTAACATTCTATTATGCTCATTTAATGCTCCAAGATTTGCGAATTTATGTTTCAAATAAAGGGGTTCTTTACTGGGCCAAGGGGGTTTTCATTAAATCTGTCTCTTACACTTTACGGTTTCAGTTGGAGCTTTTTGGGGGGTCCATGAAGTTCCAGAGCATGGCTGCAGGTAGCTCATGAAACTGTCTTCTTTTTTTAACCTAATGAAACAACACCTAAAATTAAATTCTCGCCCCTTCCATTCTCAGATCCTCCCTGATTCTGAGATTCCTTTAATTAACATTCTCACACTCCCGTTCTATAAAAAGAGCCCCAGTATATCTGTACCCACTCCTTCCTTTCCTCCATTTGAAATCTTTATCAGTTTTTAGTGTGCTGTGGATTAAAGAAATCCACCTCCCCGGTTCTGAGCCCATGAAGTCATTTCTGCGAATTGGCTTTGTTTTTGACCCAAATCTTTGTGTGGTTGGCACAGAGTGTCTTTTTCAGAAAGGAAATTGATTTTTAAATTGTGGAAATAAAAGGTCCCAAAGGGTTTTGGATCAGATGGATGAGGGGCTCAGGGCTGCCTCCCACTCTATAGCCTTTTGTCCTCAGCCACCAGTGCGGGTGCTGGCCTGGAAGTGCTCCCTGCAGGCGTGGGTTCTGTGGGAGGAGTCCTCCCTGTTTCCTGGCCCTTGCTAGTGCCTTCTTGCAATTGCCTCCAGTCTTCCAAATTTATTACAAAAATGTCATCAATATTTCAGCATTATTAGGGTGCTCGACAGTTTAAAACTGCTTAGAGTTATAATTTATGATAAGTCGGTCCATTAGTATATTCTGACAAAGACTTAAAAAATGATCATTTATTTATTTGCTCAGCTTTGAGCCTTTTCTCACCTGCCTGGCCCAGTCGGGGGAATCTTTGGGGGGTTGTGTTGAACTAGGAGGGCACAGCCCTCACCCTGTCCTCCAGGAGTGGGAGCATCTCAGGACCTGGGAAGGCCCCATACAAGGGCTCCTGTGGGCAGTGGTCCCACAGTGAAGAGAACATTCCAACCAGACCAAAAGCCTCGTCTCAGGAGCGAGAGGGAGCGAGTGTATTACTTCATTTTGGTGAGCTCTAAATATATTGTTCTTTCCTCTCTCTGCCTCTGGGCATTTCTTTAAAGAGGCCCAAGTCTGTAGGTGGCACAGGCCCAGGCACCAGTCCTCATCTCTTCCCTGGTTTTAGCTCTGCTTTTTTCAGTCTCTGACCTTGCAGGGTGTGGAACGTGTTTCTTGGTCCCACAGGGCACTAGCTGCTGGTTAGGGCACTCATTTAAATCGATAATGAGCCTGCCTGCGTGGACACCTGGAACAGGGTCCCCTGCCTCCAGGTTGAGTGTGGCTGCAGATAGACTCCCTGAGGGCCTGAAAGTCTGGAGGTTTCATCCAGGTTTCAAGGTCTGGATTCCAGACAGTTTGGGCAGATAGCCCCAGGCTAGGCCCAAGCCCAGGCCCAATTTTTATTTACTATCATCATCATCATCATTATTATTATTATTAATTTATTTATGTATTGTGTGTGTGTGTGTGTGTGTGTGTGTGTGTGTGTGTGTTTGTGTGTGTGTGGTGTGGTACCTTGTCAGCTTCTCCATCTCCTGGGCCATTTCACCTATTAGTCTCTAGAGCCTCTGCAGTTCTTATGTCCCTCCTGCGGGCTTGCCACCAGGTAAGCATGCCTGTATCACCTCACAGTGATCTCAGTCTCTGAGTACAGTTGCACAGGCAGCCCTGGCCGAGGGGGTAGGTGATTGGAAGCAGAAACACAGCTCCTGCCCCACGGGGCCAGACTGTGCAGGCTGGGGCTGGGCTGGGCCCTACCTGCAGATACTTCTGGTGTCCCAGCCACATCCCCTAACCAGTTTTGAAATCATGGCAGCCTTGGTGGCATCAGCCATGCCTCTGACATTATCCCAGTTCAAGAGCTCACACCTCTCTACACTTTCCCACTGCACAGCAGCCCGTGTAGGACAACCAGGAAGTGCAGGGACATTATCTTCTGCAGGCCTTCAACCCACAAGGACTGGAATCTGGGGATGTGTTCCACAGCCTCCTGACTTTCAGAGGGGCAATTCTGAGATGCACACCGCGGTTCCTGAAGGATCCCAGTGGGACTGAGCCCCAGTTCTCACACTGGAAATCAGCTTCCCATTCATCCCTTCCTGGCTTTTCCTCCTCTCTGGCATAACTACTCACCCCCAAGAGCTTGTCTCTGACTTTGCGGGGGGACCCCAAACTAGGAACGCTTCCTGGCAGAAGGTGAACCTTTTATTGAGGCCCCATAAAAGCTAGTCCTAGAAAGCTGGCTGCTGATATATTTGGGTCTGAGTCTAATGTTGGAGCCACCCAGCCTAGGAACAATGTGAACACCCTGAAAGCTGCTTTCTGACTGGCTTCTACGCCAAAGAGCAGGAAGAAAAATGAATGCCTTGGTAGTCCCTGAGACGGCTCGGAGCCTCGTGCTTTGGAGAGGACAGGAGTTGGGAGAAAGGGACAAGGAGGTGAAGACCTCCCTGGGTGTGTGGAGGTGAGGGAGCCGACAAGCTCAGGGAAGAGGGAGCAGAGAAGGAGAGGGAGAGGTGCACAGCTAGCCTCTTGGCTTCTGGTTTCTTCATTCAGTCACATGGACACTTCCTGTCGCTGAGCAATGGAGCATTGTAATAAACAAAGTGTCTTCCATTCACTGATTCGAACTTTTGGGATTCCCTGGCATATCACATGACCCTTTTATTGGGAGAATTTTTTCTGTTGCTACTAGGAGCTCAGTAGTTAGAACATGTTCAATTTTATTTCCAAACATATCTTGAGATGTCCAGCATGTCATTTGGCCCCTTTGGCCCATTATTGTCACTCTGAGACCCCATAAAGCTCTGGGCATCATAACTGTGTTTTTTTTTTTTTTTTTTTTTCAGAATTAACAGCTGTACGTTGGAGCTCATAAGTATCTGATTAGAGTTTGGATTACTACATCTTAGCTTTGCTTATGCTACTTTGATATCTTTACCTGTTCCTTCAAATGGGCTTATGAGAACTTCCTTTTGGCCTTTTCCACTAGAGAAACTTAATATTATTTACAACTTAAAAACATTCACTGTGTACTTGCAATGGATCACTTATAAAACTATGAAGTGAGAAGCCTTCCAAGGTTTACTTGTTCATGGTCCTGTGATTTACACTTCTCTGGTGATTCAGAGATGTGCCTGTTGTTATCCCTATTCTTTTTTTTTTTTTCCTAATAGCACACTGGCTTCCTCTTAATAATACATTTTTATAAATGTCTCATTGCCATCTTATCTTCTTCCTCTGCCAGAATGATTCCAGCAAATGGGTCATGGAATTGACTTCTAGCCAAATAGCTTCTGTTGTGAGTAGGGTCTAATGACAGGTGGGGGCTTTATGGGGTCTTGGATAGGGTGACAATAATGGCCCAACAAGGCAAACCTTTTCTTAGCAATGATATGGTCCCCTAACAGAAAAACTCGTTATCTCTCCTCAGGTAAATCAGTGACTGTATCATCTGTGAAGTCTCCAAACTGTTTGACTTCTGTGAGGGTATTTTCATTGAAAACATATAGAGTTTGAGTTTTCCTTGGATTATACACAATTATTTGGCTTTTTTTAAAAAATAAAAAGTAAAGTTTTCTTTTAAATGTTTACTTATTTTTGAGAGAGAGAGAGAGAGAGAGAAAGAGAATGAGCAGGGGAGGGGCAGAGAGAGAGAGGGAGGCAGAGGATCCAAAGTAGGCTCTGTGCTGACAGCAGTGAGCCCAGTGCGGGGCTCCAACTCACAAACCGTGAGATCATAACCTGAGCCAAGCTGGACACTCAACCACCTGAGCCTCCCAGGCACCCCAATTATTTGACCTTTTCACATGGTATGCAGAGGTCAGACAGGATGGATTGGTTTTCCACTTGGGAGTTGTGCAGGCTAGGAGTGCCTACTCTCAAGATGTCCCTATCCTAATCCCCAGAATATGTATGTTACCTTCCATGGCAAAAGGGACTTTCTAGATGCAATTACATTAAGGATTTTGAAATGGGGAGATTAACCTGGATTACCTGGATGAGTTCAGTGAGATCACAAGGATGGATAAATGCCAAGGAATGCCAGCATCCTCTAGAAACTGAAAAAGTCAAGGAAATGAATTCTCCCCTAAAGCCTCCAGAAGAAACATGGCCCTACTGACACTTTGAGTTTAGGCTTCTGACATCCAGTAGTGTAAGAGAATAAATTTGTGTTGTAAGTTACTAAATTTGTGGTCATTTGTTACAGTAGTAGGAAACTTACACAGTGGTCTTGGATAAAGAAAAGAGGCTCCAGGTGATCAACTTGAGAAGGGATCAAGAGTGATGGCTTGTTTGGATTTGGGTCCCCGACAAAGGGCCCTTCAGAACCATGACACCAGCATAACCCAAGATTTCAGCAAAAGAGAAGGTACTTGGTTGGGCTTACGTCTTGGGCTAGAGAGTGAAATTTCCAACACAAATTCACACACTTGAATTCAGGATAGACTGTTAAAAAAAATTAAAGCAATGTAGAAACTACTAGATCAGTGATGTCTAATGATGTTCTGCAAAGATGGGAATGTTCTACATATGCATCATCAAATATGGTGGCCTCTAGCTAAATGTGGCTAGTATGACTGATGACCTGAATTTTTAATTTAATTTAAATGTAAATGATTTAAATACAGACATGTGACAAGTGGTGATCATATTGGATAGCTTTAGGTCAGTACCGTCTAATAGAAATATAACGTGAGCCACATACATAATTCAAAATTTTCTAGTAGCCACACTTGACAAAAAGGAGAAAGAAGCAAATGAAACTAATTTAGTAATGTATATATATTTTAACCCACATCTTAAACATGTAATTTCAATATGTAACCAATATAAAAAGTATTAATGAGATATTTAGAATTCCTTTTTTCATACTTTTTTTTTTTTTTTTTTTTACAAAGTCTTCAAATTTAGTGTGTATTCCACACATAAAACACATCTCATTCCAGGGGTGCTTTGGTGGCTCAGTTGATTAAGTGTCCGACTTTGGCTCAGGTGATGACCTCATGGTTCGTGGGTTCAAGCCCCACATTGGGCTCTGTGCTGACAGCTCAGAGCCTGAAGCCTCCTTCAGATTCTGTGTCTCCCTCTCTGTCTGCCACTCCCCTGCTCATTCTCTGTCTCTTTGTCTCTCAAAAATAAACAAAAGTTAAAAACAAAGCCCACATCTCACTCTGGACTGGCCACATTTCTGGTGTTCTTCAATAGCCACATGTGGCTAGTGGCTACTGCAGCAAACAATGCCAATATTAAGTCACTGATGAGGAATTGGGACCCAAAAGGTGAAATGATTTGCTTCCAAGTTTATTTCTCCTGTAAGACCTTTTGGTCTTGGCTGCTCAGCTTCCCTCCAAGAGATACATAACTTCTGACAATCAGAAAGGAAAGAAAGTTTAAGTTTTTGTCCCTACCAACTTATTTCTGAATTCCTGCAGATAAATACTTAATGTAACTCTGAAAATATAGCCTGTGAATTGGCGGGCTGATTGGATTTCCAGAAATGGAAATGAAGAAGACGGTGCTGAGGAGAAAGAGAAGAAATTGAATTGATCTCCAGGAACCTGGGGCAGACTCAGGAAACAGCAGTGTGATGGGAAATAATGAAATAGACATTACAGAGGGTGGCCTCTCTCAGACTGGGGCTCTCCGGGGTCCACACAGATTGGAGCTCTCAGGATGTTTGCTAATATGCAAATACCAGCCACCCGTGGGATCAGAGTTTTGGAGCAGTCTGGGGAGCTGGGAGAAGGCCTTCTTAATTGGGTTCTTAAATGATTATTACATGAAAGTGTGGGAGTCATTGAGCCAGGTTTATGCAAAATCTGCAACAGGCTGAGAATTTGTAAAGGAGCTTGTATTGCCTTAGAAAATTAAAAATGCTTTGGTCCTGGGTCATCATTAGTCTAAATATGCTGGGCTCAACTAAAGGGAAAATGTGATGTCATAGGAGAGTTTCAAAACATTCTTGGCTCTTACAAATGGGCTTGAATTTGTGGATAGAGGGAAATCTCCCAGGCCTATGGGATTCCTTAATAGGCCGTAGGTTTCCTTTCTTTTCTTTTTTCTTTTTTCTTTTCTTTTCTTTTCTTTTCTTTTCTTTTCTTTTCTTTTCTTTTCTTTTCTTTTCTTTTCTTTTCTTTTCTTTTCTTTTCTTTCTTCTTCTTCTTCTTCTTCTTCTTCTTCTTCTTCTTCTTCTCCTTCATGAAAAAATCCTCTTTTGCTTGGTTTTTGCTGGTGCCCTCTCCAGGGTGATCATTGTTTCCACTTTGGTTTTTGCGGTGTTAAGAGGGGGGTTTTTTGCTATCACAGTAGCACACCCCAGCTTCTGCAGACTCCCCACCAGTCTGCAGCAGTGGTGGCTGCCCAGCAAATCCACAGCTGCTTGAAGGGTGCAGACGAGGAATACAACATGAAGAGAAGAAAGGCCAAAGCCTGAGGAGATGATGCTCCAAATGTCCAGTTCCATGAGAAATGCAAATGGGTCTGTCTCCCCAGGGGCACACAGGGGCCATGGAGACTCGGCTCTGTCAGCCACCAGAGAATACACAGCTCAGTCATGTTCTTGCCACCTCAGAGAGAAAGGGTCTTAAACTTCAAACCCTTGAAAGATCTACTGCCTCTGCCTGCCTTGCTAAAACGCAGACTTCCATTCTGAGATGGATGACCTCAGGGGCCCAGAGCCCTGGCTTGAGAAACCCCTAATCAGCTGCATGAAGTAACTTCCATTTATCACTCCAAACTCCATTCTAAGGGCTTTGTGTGGATCACCCCATCTTATCCTTGTAAGAATCCCATGAGGTGTCTCGTATTTTCCTTATTGTGCACATGAGCAGAGTGAGGCTCTGAGAGGTTGTGTAATTTGCCTGAAGTTGTATACAGGTAAGTGGCAGCGGTGGTCCAACTCCGTGCAGGTTTAGCTTCAAACTCTGGGCTTATCCCTATCTAGGCTAGTGGTTCTCAAAGTGTAGTCCCTGGACCAGCATCAGCAGCCTCCCCTGGGGACTTGTAAGAAATACAAATGTTAAACCTCCTCTCTAGATGTCCTGAATCAAAAATGGGGGTGGGCATGTCCAATAATCTGTGGCTGAAAAGTCCTCCAGGTGATGTGATGTATATGTTAGCTTGAGGACCACTGTCCTGGGCTATGCCCCCCTGCCCCCCTCCAAGCTGGCTCTGCAGTGAGATAAGGTAGGCAGCAGTAAATTCCTGGAGAATAATATCAGGTTTGGTAGTGTGCTCCTGCAGCGAAAGAATGACAGTAGGGATGGCAATGACAGGCTCCCCACCTGGTACTGTCCCTGGTGGCCAAGAAGTATCACCCCTCCATGGGTCTATTGATTTATCCAAGTGAAGTGGAACCAAGACACATGAGTTCCCATCTAAGCCACTTTGTCATCGAGGGAAAGAGGAAAAAAATCTGGGATCATGAGAGTTTGAGAAGGAGGTACAGGGACACCAAAGCAGAAAGCCTGAAGCAGGTGGCCTAAAATGACCCACATATCAGGGGTAAGCAAATAGGTGGGACAGATGACCTTGAGAAGACATATCTTAAAAGTGAGTCCTCAGATAAAATTGCTTGTTCCCCTTCTCTTATAGCAGAAATCAATGACCGTGCTCCTGGGGCTCACATTCATTAATCCATGTGCAGTGAACCCCAAATGCTTGAGAAGTGAGGCTCACGGTAGGGGTGCCTGGTTGGGAGCATGCTTTATAGAGATTGTCGGGACCATTGGTGTAGATTAACCATGGAAGCACTTGCCTGGAAGGTGTTTTTGCGTCTTCTGCTACAGCAATGCAAGGCATAAGGCATTTTGCAGAAAGCATTTGTGGGACTTTTTCCAAATCTAGGCAATTTCTGAATTTCCTCCATTTCATAGACCTGTGAAAAGGCACACATAGAGGGCTAGGGCAATAGAAATCTGATGGATGGAATCAGAATTGCTGATCTAGATAGAACTGTTCAGACCGAGTTTTGCATTGTTACAGACAGTGAGATTGAGAAGATTCTGTAATTAATATTAATGATGCTCGGAGGATGGCCAAGTGCACTCATTTGGCATAAACCAGGACAGATGAAAGACACCCCAACTAACCAAAAGGAAGGAGGACAGGTAGCCAACTTAAGCATCCCCTATGCTTCTGGCTTTGTCTTATTCGTACAAGTAAAATCAGGGACTATTATAACAGAATCCCTTAGCTGCTGTCAGAGATAATATCTACCTTGTGGGAAATGTCATGTCAGACTTTATATACAGTACTCAGGGGGCCTACTCTGTGTTTATTGAAATTCATCTAATTACAATGCATTCCTCACTTTGGACAAACACTTAAAGCAGTAACCTTCAGATTTACACAAAAGATAAACCAGGGAGCAATTATTTCCTTGACTAAAGGGTTCTTCAGCTTATAAAAGGTGTCCCTGTAATATTTATTTTAATTACAAGCTTTCCAAATGCATTTGAAATTAATCCCACAACTACTTTTTTTTTTATCTGTCTCTCACATATTGCATGAAGTATATCAATATCTGTTGTATTTCTTTTTTTTTTAAATGTAACTTATTGTCAAATTGGTTAACATACAGTGTGTAAAGTGTGCTCTTGGTTTTTGGGGTAGATTCCTTGTTGTATGTATTCATTTAATAGATTTGCTCTTCCTGGAAGGTGCTAGCCTCCACATAGAGAGACGAGTGCACTGTGCAGATCTTCTGAAGACTGTTGAGTTCTGCCCCTCTCTGGGATTCTGACATGCATGTGACATCAAGTCCTCTCAGCTTTTCATTGTGTTTCAGCCATGCCAATCACAGCTGCCAAGGTCTACTTCCCCTTGACCTAAGGTGTCCTACTTTATAATCATATATACCTGGTATACACACATGAGTGTGTGCACACACACATGTTGTTATTTAACTTCTTCAAGCTTTTATTTTATTTTATTTTATTTTATTTTATTTTATTTATTTATTTATTTATCTATCTATCTACCTATCTATCTATCTTGAGAGAGAGGGAGAGAGCGAGCAAGGGAGGGGCAGAGTGAGAGAGGTAGAGAGAGAATCCTAAGCAGGCTCCTCGCTGTCAGAGCAGAGCCTGACATGGGGCCCAATCTCACTAACCATGAAATCATGACCTGAGCCAAAACTGACTGGGCCACCCAGGTGCCCCAAACCTCTATCTTAATTTCAGTTGGTTTTGGCAAGAGCTTGGGTGCAACTGATATTCACAAGTTAATCCATTAAACAATAAACAAATTAGTTTTGAAGGCCAATTAGTACTTAGCGCTGTGAAACAAATACCCTTTACCTGGGTTGACCCACCCTGACCAGAACTCATAGAAGTTTGGCCAGAGTCAAGTCTGACAATTGATGTGTCTTTGTCATCAAGAATGAAAATCCTGTGTTCATTCTATTTACTTTATGGTCTTAATATAAGTTTTTGCCAAAGCTCCAGGTTCATTATCAGTTGAGAATCTTGTTTCTACATAGCCCTGCACACTATATTCTGGACAGCCAAAACACAAGCCACTCTGTTCCTTTGAGTATCCCCACCTCACATTCTGTTTGGGTGGAGTGTGTCTTGCAGTGGATCCTTCCTACTTCCCAGATTGGTATCTCAGTTTCATGTTCAACAGTAAGTCCTACAATAAGTTTTATTCTCTTCTTTTCATTTTATGCTCATCTTCCTGAGACAGGATATTCCAGGAAAGTTGCTAAACAAAGTGAACCCCAGTTAGTTGAGAATGGATATCAAAGTATGTTGACCTCATGATAAATCAGAAGGGGATGAAAGGGACTGAGATGAGCTCAACTCATTTTTAAGCTAGACAAAGCTGTGGGGTCTCGTTCATGGTGGAGATCAGTGCTGACAAATCCAAATTTTGTAAAAATTTTATATATGAGACCATTGTGGGATAGTCTTGTTGGGGCCTTGGGGACAAACCATACCTCTGTGGGTAGATGTCATGTTTCCAGGAAGGAAGTGGACATTTCCACCACCACTCATTCTGGAAAGAAGTCAAGTCAGGGGCATAAAATGAGAACTTTAGAGACTGACTTTAGACCAACACAGGAAAAAACAAAACAAAACAAAACAAAACAAAACAAAACAAAGACACAAGAAGAGACTTCTTCATTTACTCCACAGGAAGTCCTGGGATCCTGAGGAGGTGGCAGCGTGTTAGGTCAATTGCCCCCAGCTTCTGGTGAGCTGATTTGAGTCGGGATCCTTACTAGGTTCATTCCTGTGGGAAACCCTAGCCTGGGTAAACCAGCCATGGGTCCCTCAAGCTGCTCCACCCCTGCCTCGAGGTCCCTCAGGTAGAGGAGGAGGCAGAGACATGTCATTGCCATGTTTATTGCTTTCCAATGTGCCAGACATGTTCTTTTTTTAAATATGCACTATTACCTGGAAAAGAATTATGGTTACTTCCATTGCATAGGTGAAGTAACTGAGAACCAGAGAGATCAAATGATTCTCCAGAAAGAAGTGGCTTCTATCCCCAGCCTATAAATGGCAGCTGTGGAGAGAGGAGGAGACTATCAGTCCTACTCTATGACTTTTCTTTCCTCCTTTCCTTCCTTCCATTCTTCTTTCCTTCTTTCCTCTCTTTTTTTGTTTTAAAGATTTTATTTTTAAGTAATCTTTATACCCAATGTGGGGCTTGAGGTCACAACCCCAAGATAAAGAGTTACATGCTCCATTGACTGAGCCAGCCAGGTGCTCCTTTGGCTTTTTAAACAGTTCTCTTTCTTCCCTGCCATTGGCCTCTCTCATTTGTCTTCCTGTTATGCCCCTTTCTTTGCCCCAAATCTAATTTGTTGGCACTGGAAAAGCATAGTTTAAAGCAAAGTTGTTACATTTTCCAAAGTAACCTAATCTTAATTTATCCTGAACCTTAGGTGAGTGTTCACCACAGTGAAAGCCAGAGAATACCTGTGCTTGGCAATTCTGGCTAAGAGCCTTGAATCCTTATTTTCCTTACAGCTGTCATTCTCAAGACTTAGCATGCAACAGAACCATCTAGAGCAGGACTGGCAAGCTATAGTCTGTGGGCCAAATACCCCTAATGGCCTGTTTTTCAGCAGACATGAGCTAGAATTGTTTTTATATTTTTAAATGATAGAAAAAAAATCAAAAGAAGAATAATATTTAACAACACAGGAAAGTTACATGAAATTTACATTTCAGTGTCCATAAATAAAGTTTTATTGGCACACAGCCATGTCCATTCATTTCCATATTGTCTATACCTTTATCCTGCAGAGGCCAGACGAACATATAGCCTGCAAAACCTAACCTTTACAGAAAGGGTAATTACTACCTCACCCTTGACAGAAAAACTTTGCTGACCTGTGACCCAAAGGGATTTTTAAAATACAGAGTGCTAAGCCCCAACCCTGGAGTTTCTAATTCAATAAGTCTGGGTGGGGCCAAAAATGTGTGTTTCTGATAATTTCCTACATGATGCTGATGTTTCTGGTCTAGGGACCACACTTTGGGAACCACCACCGTATATAATGACTGGTTATGCCCAAAATGATTATTTGATTCCTATAATTTTGTTGTGCCTTTTAAATCTTGTTTCCAATTCTAGTGGAGGGCTGAAATGAGTCATACTTCTCTAGCAGAGTTTTCTTGATGTTCAAAGAGACTATGTAGCAGACAGGTTTAGAGCCAGTCCCTGGAGCCCA
Organism: Puma concolor; assembly: GCF_028749965.1. Lineage (NCBI taxonomy): Eukaryota > Metazoa > Chordata > Mammalia > Carnivora > Felidae > Puma > Puma concolor. The sequence continues at coordinate 22,289,993 of NC_141671.1, forward strand.
GCTTCTTGGAGAGAAGCCCAGCTCTACCACTTTCTGGCTTTGTGACCTTGGGTAAGTTTCTTAACCTCTCTGGGACTCAGTTTCCTTTTCTCTTAACATAAAGATAATAACAATAATAGCTTCTATACCTCACAAGGTTGATACAAACAGTAAATTGGTTAATATACATAACACATCTGCAAAGGTCCCTGGCATGTATTAAATGCTGTGATAATGCCAGATGTTATGCAGTCATCCCTGCCTGGGGCTAAGGTAGTACTCCTCAACCTTGGCAGAGTGTTGAAACCACCTGCTTTGGGTTGTACCTCTAGAGATTCTGATTTAACTAGTCTGTGGTGTGGGGTGTTGGGATCTTCAAAACTGTAAAGGTAAATTAAAATGGAGCACTGCCCAATAAAAATATAATGGCAGTTGCATGTGTAATTTTACATTTTTTAGTGGTCATGTTTAAGAAGGTGAAATTAATTTTAATAATGTCAATAACAATGTTTTATTGTTGATAAATAATAAATAAAATAGTAATTATATATTTTACTTAACATAGTATGTCTCAAATATTATTATTTCAACACATAACCAATATCACAATGATTGAGGTATTTCACTTTCTTTGTTTTTGTATTATGTCTTTGAAATTAAGTGTGTACTTTACATTTATAGCACATCTCAATTAGCCTGGCTACATTTCCGTGGCTGGGTAGCCACGGCTTGTGGCTTGTGGCCACTGCATAGAACAGCGTGGGTGTAGCTAATGTACAACCAAGATTGAGATCCACTGGGGTAAGGGCCCTTGCGGACCAGCCCAAAGCCATGGAGCTTCTTCTGACATTACTGTTCTTAACTTGAGTATAAAGGAAGTTTACTGCAGCTTCTCTCTCTATGGTTAGTAATCAGGTGTGGCCATTAGGACATTCAATTTAATCCAAGTTTAGTCTTAAAAACTGATGTCAATTTGAAAGCAGCAAGATCAAGTAAAGCAAATGAATCTACATGACCTGATGCCACCAGAGGCGAGAAAGACACTATGGGAACATTAACAGAGGACAAAGTAAAACAGTGATCTGTTTTGGTTCCTTCTCAATGAACCCATAGCTGGGTAAAGGGGGAAGGGGTGTTGAGTATCCCAGAAAAAAAATACGAAGCAGATATTAAGCAATCCCTTGACATTCTATGCTACATTTTGACTCAGAACTTTCTGACTCTAAATATCACTGAATATTAAGTAGGTCAAGATGCTTTTCGAAAAGAGGAAGAGGAAGAAGAAGAGAATTCACCCTCTCCATTCTTTCCTACAGTGCTCAACTAACCTTCAAAAAGAATAACCTTGTAAATTTATTGTAAAAGCAAAAGAGATTTCCAAAAAGATAAGAACAAAGATCTGTAGTTCTACCACTTAGAGATAACCACTATTAGCACCCAAGTGTGTACTATTTCAGAGCTTTTTGGTGCATCCATTTACACATATTTTAATAAAAACAGTGTCCAAGAGTTAGCACTCTTTTATAGCAAGATTCTTTGTCACTTAACAACATTTTTATATTTTCAAGTAATTTAATAATCTCCTGCAACAGCATATTGAACCTGTGTTTGGCTGGACAATGATCTACTTAATCAATCCCCTATAATGTATATATAGGCTGTTTCCCTCAAACTGCTAATCACACCACAAATGCTAATGCCAAAAGAAGAACATCCCTTGGTATTTATTTATTTATTTATTTATTTATTTATTATTGTAAATGTTTATTTATTTATATTTGAGAGAAAAAGCATGCACAAGCAGGGGAGGGACAGAGAAAGAGAGAGAGACAGAATCAGAAGCACACTCCAGGCTCCGAGCTGTTTCCAGGTGCATAGCCTGTTGTGGGGCTCGAACCCATGAACCGTGAGATCATGACCTGAGCTGAAGTCTGATACCACCCGAAGACTGAGCCACCCAGGCACCCGTCCCTTGGTCTTTAAATCTGACAACCTCTTGCCTTAGAGCTAGCTGGGCAAGATGCAGAAGAAAAGGACAGACTGTTTTATCCACATGGTCTCACTAAGCCTAACACATTAAGAAACATTTTTTTTCGGTTTATTTATTTTTTGCAAGAAAGGAAGGGTGTGGGGAGGGCAGAGAGAGAGGGAAAGAGAGAATCCTAAGCAGGCTCTAGCATTGTCAGTGCAGAGCCCGATGTGGGTCTCAAATTCACCAACTGAGCCAACATCAAGAGTTGTACACTTAACCGACTGAGCCACCCAAGTGTCCCAAAATCCCAAGCAGGCTCTGCACTATTAGCATGGAGCCTGATGCCGGGCTCGAACTCAGGAACTGCAAGATCATGACCTGAGCTAAAGTCAGACACTTAACCAACTGAGCCACCCAGGCACCCCTCCCCCATTTTGTAGTTTTTCTGGCTCAGAGAACAGCCAGCAGGGTGCAGGGTGCAGAGTAATGCATAGTAATGCCGTGGAAATAATGACATCAAACAAATGATACTGAACACCATTGTGCCACCTTCAGCAGACACCAAGTTTTCTCACTGCTCTGCTCAGAAGGACCTGCAAACCCCAGAGGGACTCTGCTGCCTCTTAATATGTCAACAGCAGCTTGTGCTTGGATTTGAATTGGCTTCTCTCTGGTCTTAGAATTAATCACTTCTTTCAATAGAATCATTCCTGCAATAGGTTTGTGGGTGGGTTGGAAAAAAAAAGTAATAACCCAAGAAGCCTCAAAATTTAAGGTGTTAGTTTTTCTGGCTTATATAATTTGCATAATTATTTGTTCATGCCGCATTTGTATATCACTTCTCTGATTGCTTTATATGATGTGAAATTTTCTGGCAATTCCCCAAATGCCAGCTTCTCAGACTGAGTATGCAGGTTTCAGCCCATGGCAATAAAGCAAATAAATGACTGCAGGACTGCCCGGCATTCAGATAAGGTAAACACCTGCCTTTTGAGCTCTTACACTGAATTGGACACCTCAGTTTGGGAGAACAATATCTTTTCTATTTTATTAATTCTATTAAAACTATTCATAGGAGGAAAAACCAGGTTTTATTAAACTTGGAGGATCAAGATAATTCACCCTTTGCTAGGATATGGTGCACCTGTATCTTTGTGGCACATATAAGCATTATTAGAGAGTCACTTTTAAGGGGAGCTGGTAAACTTACATTCAATCTGTCATATAAAAATTCAATAAAACAAGTATTTATCGCATCTTTATTCTGTGCCAGGCTCTCTTTGCCAAATCTCCAGAGAGAGGAGCAAGAAATATTCCTGCCTTCAAGGAGTTCATGGTTTAAGGAGGGAGATACACACACACATGCTATGGGATACGATTCTAGCTGAGGTAAGTAGAGTGTGATGCTCCAGGAACATCCAGAGGGAGTAATTCATCCGGCTGGGTCTAGCCTGCCTCTCCAGCCCCATCAGACCTTCTATTTGAGAAAAGACTACCCTGGCTGCAGTAGGGAGGAGGGAAACCAGGTAGGACACCATTTCCATCATTCAGGAGGGAGTGAGGGAGACTTGGTTCAGGGAATAGAAGGAAGTACGAGTGATGGTTGGCACAGTACGTGCTCTTTCTTACTAAGCTCATAGTGCTTCCAAGTGTACTTGTTTCCACATGTGGGTTCAAGAACACTTATTTTGGGGAAAAATTGGGAAGATAAGCAAAAGACAGGCAATAAAATTGTAGATGCTGCCTATGGAAAAGGTTAAATAGGTATCAGCTAGTGAAGAAGAAGTACACGAATGCATCCGATCAGTCAGAAATATTTCCAGCAAGTTCAGAGAGGAAAGCTGACTGGCCAGTCTATGGTAAGTTAGCCAGGAGGGGAAAAAAAATGTCCCCATTTAAAATAAAGTCAGATCACTGGCCAGAATGAGTTCTTAAATGATGATTTTAAAGAAACTCCTGGCCAAAAGGCACAATTCCTTGTTTCTTCTTCTGTTTATTCACTAAGATTATGGGTCTCAGAGCCAGCTCACCTGGATTTGAGCCATGGCTCTCACACTGTCTCTGTGACTTGGCACAAGTTGCTGAAACTCTCTGTGCATTAGCATATTAATAGTACTAAAGTTGTGCTCAAAAGGTTGGGGTAGTAAGTACATGTCTTACTGGATGTGAAGCTCCTAGAACAGTGCCCAGCACAGAATGCTTAACTGATGTGGACTCCTTCTATCTGCACGCACGCTGTACTGAGCACTCCCATTGTAGCAGGTGCATTTGAAGTCCTGGCCTTAGAGACTAAGACGCTCCTACTCCAACCTCAAGAAGCCCATGGTCTATTGGGGATGATAAGTGGGAATAAATGAGGCCAATAAAGTGGCCATAAATAGGCCAATATGGCAAGTGCTACAATAGGAGTAAGCACCCCATACTTTGGAGAACAGAGAGGAGGATGATGAGGGAAGGCTGAGCTGACGCCTGTCACCTACTCATCACAGCAAAGCCCACTGGGCTTCAGTGGGCCTACACTCCCTTTAATCCCCTGTTTCCTTTTCCTGCACAAACTTCCTCTGTCAGCACCCTTTACTGTGGGGAGGGGAGCCCAGTTTCTCCTAGATCCTTTGTTTAGTTTTTTTTTTTTTTTCAACGTTTTTTATTTATTTTTGGGACAGAGAGAGACAGAGCATGAACAGGGGAGGGGCAGAGAGAGAGGGAGACACAGAATCGGAAGCAGGCTCCAGGCTCTGAGCCATCAGCCCAGAGCCCGATGCGGGGCTCGAACTCACGGACCGTGAGATCGTGACCTGGCTGAAGTCGGACGCTTAACCGACTGCGCCACCCAGGCGCCCCTAGATCCTTTGTTTAGAAAGCATAATTGGGTGATCTCACCCTGCCCTATCTGAATGAGGAAATAAATAAATAAGCGGATGCTTCTGGCATAAGGGGTTAGGTGTGCGCTCCCCCTTGGGACAGGGAAGGAGGAGGAGAGTGGTTCTGGAGAGGACACTCACAGATCAGACCTAAGTTTTAGTTAAATAAACAGAGGCATCTCAAGGCCTTGGTGAAGATGCTGGGTGAGGACAAGGCGCAGAGCGAGGTGAGGACAGGCTGGAGTAGAGTTTTTGTGTTCCTTAGGTACATATGGCACGGGGGTAGGTGGCTAGTGAATTGAAAAAGGAAGGAGGGGATGATGTAATGGTTTTATGCTTTGTACTTTAAGCCTAGCTACCGAATAGCCCTATCAGTCAATGACTCAAGTGGGCAAGACCACAATAAAATAGTGACATTTAGAAAGCTTCATTTTTTTTTTTTCTTTTTCTCGGAGTCCATTGACCTATTGAGTAGACCCTGTTTACTGGGAGATCACTGAGCAGAAACCTGGAGATACTTTGAATCTCAGTGGATTTGGCAAAGCTATTGGCTCTTTCTGTTGCCAGCCCTTTTTTGATAAGGTGCCACCGCTAACAGCAACACTTTTCTTTTTGTAAAGTGCCTCAGAAGCATGTTGCATTTGATTTTCACATACACTGTATATGGTAGGTCCTGTGAAATGGGCTTTAGGGCTGTTTTCATATAACACATGCTGTTAAGCAAGGTTAAGCTGGTCCAAAGGTGAGGGGTGGAACCAGGGCTCCAGCCTCAACTGGAAGCCATTGTTCATCCCTCTCTAGACCCCAAGCAAGCAGTCGGCAAGTCACACGGCTTACCCCCTTTCCTTCTCCCACAGAAGGAAAACTTCGGTAGGTCCTCTTCACAGATGGGATAGGAGAAATTCAAAATGGACGATCCTTTAGTGAAGAGAGCTATGTCAAGAAACAGCTCTTTGATGTCCTCTCCTTAAAGGTAAGAGAAGACCAGCTTTATTGTTAGTGTGGGTTTCGCTGTGTATCAAAGCATTCAACGTTTATAGAAGCATGAGCAGAAGGGCCTTTATTTCCAGAAGTCTGCTCTGTATGGGGAAAGTTTCCTTCCCTCCTTCCATTTTTCCTTCCTTCCTTCCTAACTTCCTTTTTCTTGCTTTCTTTGCCTTTCTTTCTTTCTTTCTTTCTTTCTTTCTTTCTTTCTTTCTTTCTTTCTTTCTTTCTTTCTTCTCTCCTTCCTTCTTTCCTTCCTTCCTTCCTTCCTTCCTTCCTTCCTTCCTTCCTTCCTTCCTTCCTTCTTTCCTTCCTTCTCTCCTTCCATTTATTTATTTATTTATTTATTTATTCATTTATTTGTAAAACAACACTTAGGCAAAGCTACAGGGGATAATGGCAGAAGCCCTTGGTATGAACTGTGACCCTTTTATAAACGTTCTCTTTTTGGAGCAAGGTAGTCACTCTCTGTGCTCCCCAGCCCTGATGCTCTGGCTTCTACAACTTCTCAGCTGCATCGTATTGTGTGCCTCCCCTGAGGGTGGTGGGGTTTGGTCACCCCCCACAGTTGTTAGGTAAATACTATATCACAGTTATACAGGAAGCTTTAGGGTGCTTGTCAGTGCTGGCTTCTAATTCTCTGCGTCTTTTCCTCCATTTCTCCCTACTATGTTGCACCTACTTCTCATTCCATTTCTTTTTTACTCAGCTGCTGCTATAGAATCCAGATATTGTGCAAGTTTCCAGAAATGCGAAGATGCATGAGAGTTCTTGGTCCCTAGCAATGTTCCCTCCATTTCTCTGGAATGGTTCCACACATGAAGTTTATTGAATCCTTCTGTTCTGGCTTTGATAAAACCACTTTAGAAAGGAGATACTCTAGTAGCTATAGCAATATAATGATTAACTGTTAAAGGCATAGCTAAATAAAAACAAACAATCAGACAGCTACCTAGCTCATTGATTGGGGTGGAGGGAGAAGGTATTTGCCTTTGTCACAAGTTTCAGGAATCACATTAACTCTTTGGGAAATGAAATAAAGCAAATATAAGCTATGCTGCTGGAGGTTGACTTGTTTGCTGCTGGGATAACAAAGCAAAAGCTCTTTCCTGCATAGACATCAATATTTAGGCTTGACGTTATCTTTTGTTGCTGTTGGATATACTGATTCCAGGTGCTTATATCATCCAAATGAATGCTTAGAGTCTTTTCAGTACAAAAGCACAGCATTCAGTGAGAGTTCTACTGTGTCTGGATATCACTCAGGAAGAGAAGTGAAAATAGAGATGGAAATAGAGTTAATCCCACAGAATGGTGGGCAACAGTGGCTTAGCTGGCCACTAGAGTTAATGCAAGAAATGGGGGTGTGTGGAGCAGGAAGAGATGGTGCAATGTTTCATTTCATGTCAATAATCTTCACTTACTCAGAACGATTCCAAGCCTAATGTTGAGATTTGACTTCAAGTGTTTAGAACACTGGTCAACAGAAAAGCCAAAATCTTGTAGTGGATCTGCCAAGAAGAACACAACAGATTAGGTGTGAGTACATTGTATACTCTGCAAACTCACATTAAGAATTCACACGAATGATATTTTTTTTTCTCCTACATGAATCACTAAAATGGATTCAACACCATGTTGCCCAGCACTTTTTTTTTTTTTTTGCATAAATTCACAGTGTCTTCAATAATCCCTCCAAGTCTCTCCAAAGCTAATATTGGTCAACGCGATGTTCACCAATGGAAGGCTGTCAATCTGAAATGAGCACGGTGTCTTGATGGGTGGGTGACAATCCGACTTGACATTTTTATCGTTACTTGAATTCTTTTAGTTCCTGAACCTTTGGCCTTAAAATTGCTTATTGGTTATTCTAAACATTTCACAAAGCATTATTATAATTAAAACAGAGGGAAATCTATACAAATTTTCAAAGTTAAGACCTGCCTTTGTAATTTCATGCCATCTCATCTCATTCAATGTAATATTTTTTTTCCCAAATATTCCATTATATGTGAGGTATTGTGCTAGATATGATAGGGACTGCAAAGATAATATCTTTTGCACTTCTGCTCATCAGAAATCTCCAGAAGTTCATTTATGCCTCAGAATAAAGTCAGGAAATGTCCTACTGGCCCCACCTTCCATACCCCACATTGTTAGTTCATCCTCCATGTTTTGAGATCAGGTAATCACCCAGCAAATTCCTGCCAAGTTACCTGCTAATGTGCTTTCTCTAACATGTAATGGTCTCACCCTTTTTGCTGTTGTCTAAATACTGAGGACTTGCTCATTCCCATCTTTTTTGTGAGCATTTCCCTAACCATCCCCCAAATATTTTTTGGCTTCTCCAAATTCTTAAAACAGTTGTCTGAAATATTATTTCAAAATGTACCAACACATATTACTTTGTAATCTGCTCTTGGATTCATCCTACAGCACTCAATCTAAACTTGGAAGCTCCTGAAAGAAAGGAGCTGGGTTTTTGTTTTGTTTTGGTTTCTATGTCCTTTCTTTTTGTTTCCCACTGGGCCTGAGAGAGAGAACTGATTTTAACTGAGAGTCTAAGTTGTAATGGTCAACGAGTTGTGCACTTTACAAGAGTTTTCTGTTTCATCCTCCCGACTCCCTAGTGTGTAGAGCAGAGCCCTGCAGTCGGCTGCATGGAAAACACCCTGTACCTATAGGGAACAAATGGATTGAATGGGCCATGAGTTAAGCTGTTCTTCCTCAGCTCCAGATCCAGTCTTCCAAACTGTGCTGCGTAAACCAGGGCTCTCTGTAATTATGCTTTTCCTTTGCCACCCACCAGCAGAAGTGCCGGAGGGAGACTGAGGCTGAGTGAGGGAAGGAATCTGCTCCTTCTTGCGTACTTGTTAGTTCCTAAGAATGTCACCTGGAAATGGCCTGTCACCCTGGCAGTGGCAATAGGTTCCAGTGTCCAGCTGTCTTCTACACCTTCCCAGAATGAGCTGAGGCTCATCTCTGTGGGTTCCTAAGCTTCTGCTACAATAGTTTCTGCTGCAGAAACTGTCTCCCTTTCCCCAGCAATCTGTGCCTCAGCTTCACAGCGTCCTTCTTTGCAGCTTCCAGGTTCTGGCAACTCCAACTTCTGCCCCCTGCTCTCCCAACCCTCCTGGTGGTTGCTGCTTCCTCGCTGTCCCAGTGAAAATTACTGACATGATCTGTATTTTCCTGATAGGACTTAGACCAATTGAATAAACAACAATCTTGAGAGAGAACTATGATTTTCCTCATTTCACAGATGGGAAAATATAGACTCAGAGAGGTTCTATGAACTTATCCAGGTCCCACTCTATCATGTGGGTAGAGTCAAGATTCAAGCCCAGACTTAACAACAAACAAAAAATTACAGCCCAGTATTGTGCAGAAGTATTCATGAAGTAGAGCCTCAAAGATGTATGTTAATGATTTAATTTGTAAGATGGCCTGGAATATTTTGTGTGCAGGCATATGGTATGTGATAATTCTGTTTCATAACTGGTTTTAATTTCAGCTTAGCTATGAGCTCACATTTGTCAATGATGGTGTTCCAGACAGTTTTATCATCCACACTGCTGACCTGGAAGATATGTGATTGTCTGTGGTATCTGCTGTGGAAATGATCACTAGGCTATTTTGCCTTACAAATCTAATCTAAGGTGCACTTCTGTTTGATCAAACCCTCTTTGATCTGGCCACCCATTTTCCTGAGGAAAGACCATTCTGTCTTGCTCATTTTACTCCTTCATAAGCACCTTTGTGTGGTCCTGGGATTCTTTCAGCTTGGGGAATGGGAGAAGGAGGTATGGAGACAATCGTCCCTGCTCAGTATTTGGCACTCAGTATTGAAAAAAAGAGGCCAATGAACAGACAGTTAGGAAAGTGCACCTGAATGTTTACTGATGTTTTAAAGGTTTAGATAGAAAAAATAAACAAAGGGCAGGAGAAGGAATAAAACATCTTGATACTGGAAAAATATTGTTAGAAAAATAATCTTAAAAAAATTGTATTTCTTTGGGGGGTGAGGGGCAGAGAGAGAGAGAGAGAGAGAGAGGCCCAAGCAGGTTCAGCACTGTAACCACAGAGCCTGATGCCAGGCTCAAACCCACGAACTGTGAGATCATGACCTGAGTCAAAACCAAGATCATGACGCTTAACCAACTAAGGCACCCAGGCACCCTCGCTTTAAGCTTTACACTTCCTTCTGGTGCCAGTTTCTCAGATGCCCTAGGGGCCAGGGCCATGGGGATCCATCCCACGAACTGTGAGATCATGATCTAAGCTGAAATCAAGAGTTGAATAACTTCACTGACTTAGCTATCTAGACGTGCCCAGGAGAATAATCTTAATAGGGAACAAAGTCACAAAGAAATACATAAAAACATTAAAATAGATTGCTTCAGGGGCACCTGGATGGCTCAGTTGGTTAAGCTTTTGACTCTTTCAGGTCAGGTCATGCTCTCCTGGTTTATGAGTTCAAGCCCTATATCCGGCTATGTGCTGATGGTGCAGAGCCTGCTTGGGATTCTCTCTCCTTCACTCTCTGCCCCTTCAGCTCTCTCTCTCTCTCTTTCAAAATAAACAAACTTAAAAAAAAAGACAGATTGCTTCAAAATCTCTTAGGGGTTTGGTGATCTTTCCTAGCGGTTATTTTTATTCTATATTTGTGATTGAATTTTATATTTGAGAGTGAACATGCAGTTTGTAGTTGTCTTGGGAAAAGTGACATCAATTCCTCCTGTCCCCCAGTCTCATCCTCAGAGGCTAGCCTTCCCTCTGCAGATTTGTGTTTTCACTCAGGCTCTATATTGCCTTGTATTTTCTTTGTACCTTTGCCGTCCCTCTACTAGATGCTGTAAGGCAGGCTCACAGCCTCAGGGTCTAGCACAATGCTTTGAGGTTATGCTAAGTTCCAAGTGATTGTTTGATGAATTGAATGATAAATGTTGTATGTAGTCAACTTGTAGAGAACTCTAAGACAGGTTTTCTCAACCTTGGCACTACTGACTTTTTCGGTCAGATAACCCTTTTTTGTGGGAGTTGTCCCGTGCATTGTAGGATGTTAGCCACATCTTTGGCCTTGACCCCCCAGATACCAGCAGCACCCCCTACCCCTAAATCCAATTGTGACATCCAAAGATGTCTCCAGACATTGCCAAAATGTGTCCTGGAGGACAAATTCGCCTGTGGTGGAGAACCTCTATTTTCAAGAACTTCTTTGTCACTTACCAGGCAAGTGGCTCGGAATCGCCTACCAAAATAAAAGATGGCGGATTGCATTTTTTAAGTAGTTCTTCTTATGTAATTTGAAAACTGCTGGGGGCGGGGTGGTGGTGGTGAGAGGAGAGAGTCCCTTGGACACTTGCCTCAAGTAATTTTTAATACATATAAATTGGATTATCTGAACTTGGATCTTCTGAAAGAATGAAATTGGAAAGTTAATGAGAGTTGGTGTTCCCGGGCTATGAGGGCAGAGATAAATGTTTCCTCTAGACACTTCATTGTAGAATGGCAAATGAGCTGAGGAAAAAGCCAAAGCTTCATCGTGAAATATACAATCTTTTCATTTTGAATATTTTTTTCCTTAGCCTCTGTGTTATAACCCCCTTCTGTCTGTTTTGTTGACATCTATGGGTTCTGCCCAAGGTGGAGGATGGTAGTTGCAGGGAGTGAGCCCAGGATGCCCCAAACTGCCTCTGCTGTCCCTGGCCTCTGGGACACGTGTGCATATGGAAGGCAGGCTCCTCTAAACAGCTGAAAGCAAATGGTGCTGGGGGTGAGGAAGAGGCTTCGGGAAAGCAGCTGGCTACATCTGCCTTGCATATTAAAGGCAGTGGTCCTGGAGCTGTTTTCTTGCTCATCCATAGAGTAGAATAGAATTAGATAAACAGGTGGGACTAAGTGTGAGTAGGGTCTTAACAAATCTCAGCTCCAGAACAATTTTTGTGCCTTAATCTCTGTTGGTGGCCTGCGTTCGCCTGGTCTGGGCCAGAATTGGATGGTCCAGGAGAGGACAAGCTCGCCTTAGTAGTTTCTCGTCAGTGCCAGGCCTCAGCTAGAATCAGGATAGAACACTAAACCCAACAGCACAGACTCTGTAAATGTAGTTCCTTACTGGAGGGTGGTGGGGATGCAAGCTTGATGGGTCTGGGGGCGGGTAGTGCCCTCTGGTGGGTTCCTTGCTGCTTTGTTCTCAGGCATCGGTTGCTGAGTCCTGGAGTTCATGGGTGTCACCTGGCAGGCAGCAGCCCGTATTGCTGGGTGCTTTGAGGGTTACCAGAGGGGCCAAATCTCATGCTACTATTTTTTAAATATCTCATAGCTCTGCTTGAGGGTTACTTTTTACTTTATATTTTGAATAATTGTATTCTCACAAAATGTTGCAAAAAGATACTGAGAAGTTTCACTCACCCTTCATTCTGCTTTCCCCCATCACAACATCTTACATATAATATAGTACAACATCAGAACCAGGACTCTGACACTGGTACCATGAACAGAGTTTATTCAGACTGTACCAGTTTTATACACATTTATGTGCGTGTGTTTGTGTGTGTGTGTGTGCATGTGTGTGTGTGTATGCACACGTGCACACGCATGCCTTTACATTTTGATTGCTTGGGTTTTACAAACTGTTGCAAAATGGGTGAAGCACTGGGGCGTCTGGGTGGCTCAGTCGGCTGAGCATCAAACTTGGGCTCAGGTCATGATCTTGTGGTTTGTGAGTTCAAACCCCATGTCAGGCTCTGGGCTGACAGCTCAGAGAGGCCGGAGCCTGCTTCAGATTCTGTGTCTGTCTCTCTGTCCCTTCCCCACTACTTCTCTCTCTCTCTCAAAAAGAATGAATAAAAATTTTTAAAAAACTGGGTGAAGCACTGGCTCTTCTGCTCTTATGGCAGTGCCAGCTCAAGCCTCACCTCCACTGGCCTTCCCATGTCTCTGCCAAGTCAATCTCTAGGCTTATCCATGTTCTTCCTGCTGCACGAAGGTAATCTCTCTCTCTCTATCTCTGTCTCTCTCTGTCTCTCTCTTCCTTGTGTGACTATGAGTGGATGTGGGCTAACCAGTCTGAAATCTGCAGGGCAGGACAGCAGGCTAGAAACTCAGGTTGCATTTCTATGGTGCAGCCTTGCAACTGAATTGCTGCTTCTTCTGGAAACTTCAGAATTTTCTCTTAAGGCCATCAAAGGATTGGATGAGTCTCACCCACATTAGCGAGGATAACCAGCGTTACTCAAAGTTTATTGATTATAAATGTTAATCACATCCACAAATATCTTCAAGGGAACATCTTTTATTTTTTAAGTTCATTTTTTTATTTAGAGAGAGAGCACTTGCACACACACATGAACAAACAGGGGAGGGCAGAGGGAGAGGGAGAGAGAATCCCAAGCAGGCTCCATGCTCAGTGCAGAGCCCGATGTGGGGCTCGATCTCACAACCATGAGATCACGGCCTGAGCCGATATAAAGAGTTGGATGCTTAACCGACTGAGCCATCCAGGTGCCCCGATCTTCACTGCAACACCTTGACCAAACAAATGGGCATCAGAGCCTAGCCAAGTGGATGCATAGAATTCATCATCATGGGGGGCCTTTTGTGTTGTATTGCTGGAACCCTCAATAGCCCTTCAAATTGTGCCTTCACAATCCTTCTTGTTCTTATATGGTCCAAAGTAACTTGGGATTCAAATATCTCTGACTGGCTCCATATGTTTCTGGGGTGGATATATTGAACCCCCTACCAGTGGCAGGCACTGTGCTTAATGCTTGGGATATAGAGATTCAAAGAAGCCATCTTAGTTTTCAGGAGTATATGAGTAGGGATGTCCTGGCCTATGGAAGCCCAAAGAGTGAGCCATTAACTATGTTTGGGGAGCCATTGATGATTGTAGAAGGAGAGGGTGACATGATATGATCCGTGGTTTCCTTACCTGCAATGGTTTCTCTCCCTTCTATCCAAACCCTGGCCTCTTTGGGAAATATATTACCTCATTCCATCAGCTTCTTTCTTTTTATTCCTATGAATTTATGATCTATGCTGATTATTTAGCATGTAACATGGGCTACATTGCATAGTTACTCAATGCTTTATATGATAATGTCTTGCTTCCTCAACCAATGTCAGATCTTCGAGGGCAGGACCTTTCTATTGTATATTATTATATCATATTCGCCTCCCTTGCATTTTGATTACTCCTCCCCTTCCCGTCATATCTGATATGCACCTCCAATGGAAGGTGCTAACTCAGTTTTTACTGAAAAATCACTCTTACTTTTATTCTCTGTTTTCCGAAAGCATGTTTCCCTCTATCTGCAGTATAAAAATCAATTTGGCCAATTTCCAGTAAATGTCTTGTGAGAAGTTTAGACCCCACATAGGAAAACTTTGATTGCCTCCCCTACTTTTTGTTTTGTTTTGTTTTCTACACCTTCACAGTCTGGCTCAACTACCCCCTCCCCAGGATTCCAACTGGGGTTTTCTCACCTGTCCTTCCCCTGGTCTCCCATGGTACCCTGTGTATATTTTTATCATCGTGAGTGTGGGAATTATTACTAGTTTGCACTCTAGTAGATTGCACTAGGGTATAAGCTGTGAGTGGTCAGGAGCTAGGCTTTGTTTACTCATCACCACATAACCAGAATCTAGTCTAGTAGGCATGTCTCAGAATATCAGATGGTTGGATAAATAGATGGGAAGGACAGAAAGTCAGTTAGTTTGATGATAACAGAAGGGAAGTTGAGCATTTATTTCCAGGCTTGGTGGGTGCCAGCAATTACTTGGGAAGACTGAGTTGTAAGGCCAGTGATATCAAACCTCTCCCCATACCTGGAAGTTTCTCTTGGAAGGTGTTAGTACATTAACTTTATCATCATCATGATAAGAATTTTGCTTTGGCACTTAGGATGGAGTTTCAGAGTGTGGTCTAAAATCTAATCCCAGGCCAAATAGTAGACAATATTCATTCCTCTGCCATCTTTCAGAATTCTTTTCCCCCAAAAAACTCCGAACAACAAATAGGCCTTGCTTTTGATTTCTTCCTTTAAGTTACATGATTACCAATTCTGCAAATTTGTATTCTGTATCTTATACAGGCCTACTTGTGCATGGATCTGGAAGTCTGCCCTTTTTGATTGGGGTATTTTAATTTGTTTGTGTGATTCGCAGGACAACTGTCAAGGGTCACTGTGGATCCCTAAAAAAAGGATGGTGTGTAAGGCTTCATGTGTAAGTGAGATGTCTTTGCTGGAAATTCATTACCATGGCAACATAAAATTAACTTTCCTCTTTTCGTCCTTGATGCCACTGTGGTACGTTCCTTCTACCCCTTCCCTCAGACTCCCTCTCTGCCTTTGAAGATAGAGAAGTGACTTATAATGTGGCAAATGTATTTTAGCTATGTTGCTCTGTTATTTCCTGATATCTTTTTATTTCTGCCTTTCAAATCTTGTTACTCTAGGACAGCACAGGGATGCCCCCCAATGGGCCATTAATTCAAATAATAGCAGTCCCACCATGTTCCAGTCTCTTTGGAGGTATTTCCTTGGGAATTGACTCACACAGCCAAAGTCAGATGTATGATCTGACTTCTCGTTTTATCTTGGATAGGCAGATGGTGTATTCAAACTGTGTTTGACTAGGCCAGTTTACCCAGAGCCCTACTGTTGATGTTGATTGAGTAGGCTCCCCCAAGTCTAGAAGCATCCAAGGAACTTGTGTATTCTATTTAGTATTTAAAATTATTTAACTTTCTGTTGCTAATCTGTAGTCAATCCATATGGGATAGAAAAATGGAGAAAAGCTAAAATGTCTTTTTTTTCCTTTTAATGGAAAATTAGACTTCAGAGCATGAGTCTCCACTACACTTCGAGGGTGAGGATTTACATTTCACCAGCAGGTAAACTTCTTTCCCAGGAAGGAGCACACATGTGGTTTCATACTCTTTGGCTTAGGTATGTCAGAAACCATGGCTGTTTGGTGACACTGAGACACAATCAGGATATACCTGTCATATTTCACTTCTGCATTTCCTGCAAATCTCTCTATTTTCTGACAGGGCACAAGGGCTGGGTTATGATGTACAGGTGGTTTACTTGATGGTGTGTGTGGCTTTGAAGATAAACTCTGGGACTATTCTTCAAATGCTGGGCACGCTGAAAAGGAATTCCCTCCTGCTTCTGGAAATCATGAACTGGGAAAAAGCTAAGGACTTTGTCCTTGGCATCTGGTGCTGTGGAATATGAAGCATAAGTGAGTAGGGGCCAGTAAACTGGGTGAGAGGGAACATCTGACATCATCCCTGTCTGCTTATTTATAGAACTGGACTTGCACCCAAAGTACCAGGAGGTTCTAAGATATATATGAATCATTGACTCTGGCCCCTGTCTTGTGGGTGGCCAGGACATCAGGTATTAATATCTCCATTTTGTGATGAAGAGGCTGAGATCTAGGGCAGCAAAGTGATGGACTCCAGTCTCCAGACTCAGCCTGCTGTGGCTCTGCTCTCACACAGCTGTGTGATAGACAAACAGCAAGAGAGGTCAACTGACTCAGAGAAGGAAACAGAGCTCTGGACAGAAGTGGAATGAACCCAGATACATGCATCAAGACTGCTCCTCTTGTGTCTCAGGTTGATCATGAGGAGGGACAAGGCAAGGCAGACCCAAGTCCTCAGTTTTGCTAGGCTTGCTGGCTAGACTTCCTTGCAAGGATTGTTTGCTAGGATTGCCTAGCTCACTGTTACTCTGCAAAGCTGGGTGGCTGTTTCCCAACCCAAAGGACTCTGGGAAAGCACAGATGAAAAAACAGAGGTGTTAGAAGGTTTTTGTAGGAATTAAGCAATCCAAGGGGTGCCTGGATGGCTCAGTTGGTTGAAGGTCCAACTTCACCTCAGGTCATAATCTCATGGTTCATGGGTTCAAGCCCCAAGTCAGGCTCTGTGTTGACAGCATAGAGTCTGCTTGGGATTCTGTCTCCCTCTCTCTCTGCCCTTCTCCTGATCTCTCTCTCTCTCTCTCTCTCAAAATAAATAAATAAACATTTAAAAAACTAAAAATAATTCATGTAAAGCATCTAGGCCAGTGGTAACTACATAGTAGATTTTCAATCATTGGGCAAAAAAGAATGGATTCTGTTAGGGCAACATTGACTATACTTCTTGTGACAATTCAAAATGAAACTAACTTCTTTTTAAAATTTTCTTTGTCACGTTAAGAGCACTCTAGGGTTTAAAATAATTTAGTAAAGTTCAATAGATATTTCTGAAACAAAACCTAGATGTCAGCTAGAGCCTCTCAGCCGTTGAGATATAAATAGGATCACACTGAACACGGTTAGAGGTTGGAGATGTTCTTTGTCCCTTGTTCTTAAACTTGGCTGCACATTGGAGTCACCTGGGGAGCTCTGTAAAATTACTGATGCCTGGGTCCTGCCTCAGATGTTCTGGATACTGTCTGGGCCTCAAGATTCGTATATACTCCGCAGGTGATTCTATTGTTCAGCGACTTGTGAAAACCATGGTCATAAGCCACACTAAGTTGTGTGCTCATTCCCTGAGCTTGGGATGGCATGGGTGGGCTTCTAGATCTATTGTGCTATTATTCCAGGCTGAAAATTTAATCACTTCACAGATTTCCTAAGAAATCTCCTCACAAAACTTTTCACAAATTTATAGATTGTATGAAGAAGCCGGGGGGGGGGGGAGGGGGCGGAGGGTGTTTCACCATATTCCTGGCTCCCCTCTACCTGTCTTCCTCTCTCTAACTTCTTTCTCTAGACAAAATATTTCCCATTGTCTCCATGCTGAGGGTCTGGAAGCACACCAGGCGCTCCAGGGCTTCAGTAGCCACCCCAGTGGCTTGTAAAGGAATTCGTTCAAGAAAGGCTTAGTTAGAATTCTTGGAACAGCCCCTTAAGAGAATTTTTTTCTGTTTCATTTCAGGAACATGGACTCAATGCCAAACACTAACCCAGGCATGGAAAGGTTTGAGATGGGGTCCAGAGACCAAGAGGATAGAGGTAAAAAGGTGGACATTGAGGGCTGTTGGGAGAGAGTGGGCATAGGGTGGGGGACATGTAAGGGGAAGAGAAAGTGTGGGCTCAGAGAAGCTGGCCATCCAGGACCAGTGGGCTGTCTACAGGGCTCACTCAGACCTCTGTGCTGAGGGGGGAGCAATCACTTGTGCGTAGGGATCCAAGCAATCCCTGAAATTAAAAAATACTAAAAACTTGGGGTGTCTGGATGGCTCAGTCGTTTAAGAGTCCAACTCTTCATTTCTGCTCAGGTCATGATCTCATGGTTTGTGGGTTTGAGCCCTACATCAAGCTCTGCACTGACAGCTCAGAGCCTGCTTGGGATCCTCTCTTTGTCTCTCTCTCTGCTCTTCCCATAAGCACCGCCCACCTTCTCAAAATAAATAAATAAATACACTTAAAAAATACTAAAAGTTTGTGATTGAAAATAAAAGACATTCTGGCCTTAATTAAGTATATAATTAAGATTAATTGTGTCTTTTGTGGCCTAATTGGCTTTACTTTCCTGTACCCTTTGTGTCCACAAAGGTGACCAAGGTCCACCATGGTGGGGCTCAGAAGCTTTGGGTGTCATTGTCGGCAGAATGTGTCGTGTTGTATGTGTTTGGTATCTCTCCATAAACCTCCATGACCTTTGGGGATGGAATGTCAACATGTCCATCTACTTTTTTTTTTAAGTTTATCTATTTTGAGAAAGAGAGAGGGAGAGAGAGAGAGAGAGAGAGAGAGAGAGAGAGCAGGGTGAGTATGAGTGGGGGAGGGGCAGAGTGAGAGAGAGAGAATCCCAAGCAGGCTCTGCTCTGCCAGTGCAGAGCCCAATGCAGGGTTCGAACCCGCTAACCATGAGATCCATGACCTGAGCTGAAGTCAAGAGTCAGACACTTAACTGATTGAGCCACCAAAGTTCCTGGGTACATCTACTTTTTATTGAATTTTTTTTCTTCTTAAGAGGCTGCCTCTGTTCCTGAACACAGGCACAAGTACAGGCTACCAAGAAATAAAAACTTTTTCATTTTCAGAAGAGAGGTAAGGTTTAAGCTATAAACTCTCCAGAAAATATTTCCATAAGAATTTGAGAATGAACAACAACAACAACAATAACAACAACAATAACAACAACATACAGTCCCTTTACTATTTCTGAATTCCACACTCCGACAATATCTTGTTTGTCTGATTTGCACTATGTAATAGGTATTGGATAATTGTTTGTTGAGTGAATAAAGGAACGTTGAAAAACAATCAGACAGGGGTAAGTAAGGGATTGAAGTGATTTTGGAAATGGTCTGCCTGCTCCTTTATCTCCTCAGATGTTTTCCTAAAACATTTCTGTTTTAAGAAGTCTCAATCTTAATTTGTCTTCTCCTAATACAAGTGGACATAAAGATCACTTTCCCCTATAGTTCTCAGTACTCAGACTGGGGAATGAGGGGGGGCGGTCAACGTTCTTCTGGTGAGATTGTGTTTGGGACACACACTTGAAGTCAGACCAACCAATCAGAGCCTGCCAGCATTTGGACTCTTCCTATTTTTTGTGGGTGACCAGAAAATAGAGTAGGAGATGCTACATCAACAGGGGAGACAAGAAACCTAATACCAGTCTATTGATCCAATCCCGAACATGTTTGAAGCTCCTACCATGGGCTGAGCACTGTGCAAGATACAAAGATGAGTTAGTTTTAGGCATAACCCCTGACTTTCTGGAACACAGAGTGTAGAAGGAGAAAGGAAAGGTGAATAGACAATCTCCACACAGCATAGCTACAAGGTGCAACAAAGAACAAGGGGGGTGTGCGTGATCCAGTGTGAGTGGTCAGAGATGGCCACCAAATGGAGATGATGCCAGCGCTCAGACTTGCCATCTGCAGGGGACGCAGGAGAATGAAATCAGCGGTCACTTTTGTAGCTCTGACCACAGACAGGTGCTATTCGAAGCACTATGTGTGTATTAGCTTGAATACTTTCAAAAGCCTTAAGAGAGAAATAGTATTATTATCTGCATTTTAGAGTCTAGGAAACTGAGGCAAGGAGGGCTTAAGGAAAGTGTCTAGGGTCACACACCTGAAAGGGGCTGCAGTATGAACCCAGAGAGACTGTCTATACACAGGTACTCTTTTCCAAGAAACTTGGGCAGAGAGAAAAACACACACAAAAACTCTGAAGGCCTCAAAAGCATGTAATTTCTGGGAGCTTCACATTTGCCAACAAAGCCCTTTGTGAAATCAGGGAAGTTCTTCACTTGTGGCGTTCACCTTGAATGTTATATATGCAGTCAGTTCAGATTCTTCGAAGACTTGAGGTCAGAGGTGGGTGGTGTTTGTAGGAACATACACAGATCTTAAAGTTCCTAGATTCACCTCTGGAAGGATCCTGAAAAGGCCAGAATACTTAACTTTCTTTCTTCTCTTGTTTAGAAAGGCACTGGAAAGGTGGATTTCTACTTTCTTCCTATGTATTTCCCAAGAAGGTGCCAACCTTAGTGAAGCACACGTTTCTGTTTTTTTTTTTTTGTTTTTTTTTTTTTTTTAAATTTTGGGAGAGAGAGAACATGAGCCAGGGAGGGGCAGAGAGAGAAGAAGAGAGAGAATCCCAAGCAGGCTCTACACTGTCAGCACAAGACCATGAGATCATGACCTGAGACAAAATCAAGAGTTAGACACTTAACTAACTGAGCCACTCAAGTGCCCCAGTGAAGCACATGCTTCTGTGGTTGTTGGGGTTAAGAAGACTGCACCGTCATCACTGGCCTGCATCTTGCATGTAAGCTCTGAGTTCTCACCCTTTCTCAGACTTTGCCAAACATCTTCCCATCATGTGGAATTGAATAACTGTACTGCTGATGTCCAGTTTGACCCAAAACCAGTTTGTCCTTTGCAGTCCTTAAATACTCTCCTCCCACCATCCCACACTCCACAAGAACAAAAACCGCAACTGTGTGTCACTGTGGTCTTCTAGGCTAACCATTTTAGAGGACTCTTTCTAGAAGTAATAGGAATAGCTACTTCTACTTAACTCAGAATTTAAGTCAAGGTGACAGCCAGCCATCTTACTGAGCCTCTCTTTCCTCATCTGTAGAAGGAAAAACTTGGCACCACTTAAAGCTTTCTTTTTAAAAAATTTTTAAGTTTATTTATTTATTTTGAGAGGGAGAGAGAGAGAGAGAGAGAACACCAGTGGGGGAGGAGCAGAGAGAGAGGGAGAGACAGAGAGACAGAGAATCCCAAGCAGGCTCAGCGTTGTCAGCACTGAGCCTGATGCGGGGCTCAAACCCATGAGCCATGAGATCATGACCTGAGCTGAAACCAAGAATCGGACACTTAACGGACTGAGCCACCCAGGTGCCCATGCTTTAAGCTTTACACTTCCTTCTGGTGCCAGTTTCTCAGATGCCCTAGAGGCCAAGGCCGTGGAGCCTGCATGTGGGGCTCAGAGCCTGTGCTGTCGACAGAACTGCTGAAAGTGAGATGCAGGGACTTAGGCTCAAACCTAGAGCTGGGCCTTTTTTCTTTTTTTTTTGACTTTTTATTTTGCAATAATGATAGATTTACAGGAAGTTGCAAGAAGAGTACAGGGAGGTCCTGTGTATCCTTCACCTGCTTCCCTCCATGCTAACATTTTACATAATTTAACCAGTTTTTACATGCACTAGTGTATACACATGTAAACACATGTGCATGTGCAGTTTTATGTAATTTTATCGCGTGTAACCACCACCCCAATCAAGACACAGATACAAAGGATATTCCTCAGGCTCCCTTTGATAATTATCCCCTTCCTTACCCTTAGCAACCACCAATCTGCTCTCCTCAATATAATTTTGTCATCTGGAGAATGTCATACAAATGGATGCATATGGTGTGTAACCTTTTGAGATTGGTTGTTTTCACTTGGCATAGCATCCTTGAAATCCACCTAGGTTGTGGTGTGTACCAACAGCTAATTTGTGTTTATTGCTGAGCTCTATTCTACAGTATGGATGCACTATGGTTTGTTAACCATTTACCTACTGAAGGACATTTGGCCAATTTGAGGGTATGACAGATAAAGCTCTTATGATCTGTCACATACAGGTTTATATGGACATAGTTTTCATTTCTCTGGGATATGTACCAGGAACTGAGATGGCTGAGTAATACGGTAAATGTATATTTAGTTTCCTAAGAAACAGCTTCGCTGTTTTCCGTAGTGGCTGTATATTTTACATTCTCTCCAGCAATGTAAGCAGGTCTTGTTAAAGGAAAATTCTTGCTAGAGAAACTTGTTCCCCAGGGAGAAATCAGAGAAGGAGCTTGTAGTCCAATATGGGGTCGATAGCTTCTATACCTGCTCAGCCTTGGAGATTGTGACAAGACTCCCTCTGTGACATGAGAAGAATTTCTCAGAAATGATTCAAATACAGTAAAACCTTGGTTTGCAAGCATAATTCGTTCCAGAAACACGCTTGTAATCCAAAGCACCTGTATATTGATATTTCCCCATAAGAAATAATGGAAACTCAGATGGTTCATCCTACAACACCAAAATATTCATATAAAAATGATTACAATACTGTAATATAATGCAAAAAATACAAAATATAAAGAAAAATAAATTAACCTGCACTTAGCTTTGAAAACCTTAATGGCTGGTGTGAGGGAGACAAGAGAGAGAAGGGTTATTGTGTAGGACAACTTTCACTATCACTAACAGAATCACTACTATCTATTGGCTCAATGGAATCTTTTTCTGCATGGGGCCATTGTATACACTCGCACAGATGTTGACTACAGTACAGTATGAATAAACTCTTGTCATCTACTGTATTTAATGTAACTGGCAATAAGGCAGCAGAGGAAAGCATCTCTATCTGCAGGCAGCCTGACCTAGGAATGAAGCAAAGCATTCCTAAGCTTCCTCTTGTATGAAAAAGCAAAGGACTGTCCATAGGTGCTTTGAAGTGACAAAAAATACACTAGTGCCAGTTGTGGGCACCTTCCAACGTTCTGAAAAATCACTGATTTCTGCCAAACACCGCAGCCTGAGACTGACCATCAGAGCATGGGAGACAATCACCCACAATCCCATAGCAAGAGGGGGAGTGGGGAAGAAGAGCCATTTTCTCTGTTGTGATCATGTGATGTTTGTCGTCTCATACTACTCGTATTGCAAGACATCACACGCACTTGTTTATCAAGTTAAAATTTGTTAGAAAAATGTGCTTATGTTGCAGAACACTCACAGAACAAGTTACTCGCAATCCACGGTTTTACTGTACTAGGAGCCATGAAGTGCAGGGGTAGCCGTGGTAATTGTTGGTAATAACGTGTAGGTTGGGAGGCTTAGATATTTGTGGCAGGGAGCTTCCTTACTTTGCCACCTGCCTTCCTTCCCGATGCTGCCCTTGGGGCCCCTGAGGCAATTTTGGCCACACTCTGTCCTACAGAGGCCTGCAGGGCAAGTGTTCATTCTTGAGATCTGTTTCCCTAATGCTGTCTGGTATGAGATCAACGTGATACATTTTTTGTCCCCCTTGGGTACTGCTCTCCCCACATGTGGTAATGAATTGTCCATGCTGCCTCCAATCAGTCCCACAAGAGGAAAAAATCAATTTACACTTTTTCAAGGAAGCAATCCTATTGACAGAGCTGACGTGTTGTCTTAGTTTGCCGGGATGCCATAACAAAATCCCACAGCTCAGGTGGTTTAAACAGCAGACATATGTTTCTCACAGCTCCTGAAGCTGGAAGTCCAAGATCTAGGTGCTGGCTGATGTGGTTTGTGGTGAGGGCCCTCTTCCTGGATTACAGATGGCCACCTTCTCAATGTATGCTTGCATGGCAGAGAGGTAGACAGCAAGCTCTCTTTGGTCTCTTCCTCTTATAAGGACACTAGTCCTATCATGGAGCCCCCTTCACATAACCTCATCCAACCTTCCCACAGGCTCCACCTCCTACTACCTTCACATTGTGGTTTAGGGCTTCAACATAAGAATTTTGTGGTGGACACAAACATTCAGCCTATAATATGTGAAAAGACCCTCCTCTTCACTGTTAGTGGGTTGGTAAACGGGTCACTCAGTGACACTGTCTCCAAATGTGACCACCTTGATTGAGAATGAAGAGAAGGGCTCACTCACAGAAAGGCATTTGAAGGAAGAAGACATGTTCAAGGAGGATCACTGGCTCCTTCTTCAGAGAATAAGAGGCACAGTATCTCTAGGGCATGGAATCAACCTTTCCTCAAGATGCCATGGAGATTTCCTGAGAAGATGAAGTGGGTACCTAACCAGAGTTTCTTCCAGAGGGTCTTATAGTGAAATCAAGGAAGTAGGATTCCTCATTCCCCAAACCAGTTCACCATTCCTTCCTGTGTCCCCCACATTGGGAGACAGAGCCAGAATAGGTCTGCTGGATGTCCCAGCTCTGCAATCGAGCTCTCCCTGATGGGAAGGATAGAGATATTTCTGTGGGAAAACCCACACTTCTCCAGCACTTTGTCACTTGTGTTACACAGACCACCTTAGGAATAAGATCCCATGGCATGAATGATATAGGACTATGATCACTCACAGGTCGATGATGGAGGAGAAAAGAACCAGCTGCCTTTGGCTTGACCCTTCTGCCAACAAAATTAACTCCTAAGCAAACAAAGGGCTTATCTCTCTGCTTCCCAAATCAACACAATCCTACGACTTCCCTCCTGGTTAAAGGATTAAAAATAGATTGCTAAAAATAAAATAAAAGAATTATATTGGAAGATAGCAAACTAACAGGAAAAATAAGATGGGAAACCTCACTTCAGATTAATCAATGAGGATAGAGTACCTGCTGTATACCCACAGCCTTCCTGCCCCCCACCCACCCCACACTCAAGTTAAATGCAGCACGTTGATCACAGCGAAGTTGTTGTTGTTGTTGTTTTTAATGTTTGTTTATTTTTGAAAGAGAGAGAGAGAGAGAAAGAGAGAGAGAGAGAAAGAGAGCAGGGGAGAGGCAGAGACAGAGGGAGTCACAGAATCCAAAGCAGGCTCCAGGCTCCAAGCTGTCAGCACAGAGCCCAACTCAGGGCTTGAACTCACAAACTGGTGAGATCATGATCTGAGCCAAAGTCAGGGGCTTAACTCACTGAGTCACCCAGGTGCCCCTGATGGTAGCAAAGTTTTAAGTAGACCCCTGACTCAACACTTCACCTTTCTCTTCCACATCATTGCTGTAACCACTTAGATATTATTCAGCCTTTTCTTGCATCTGTTCATATGTTTTCAGAACATAACATTTGAAAGATGTTATTGTGGGGAAACATTCCTAGATAAGAACCCTAGAGCAATTCTAAATACCTTTGCCTGGCCTTAAACCTGAGAGGTAGGAAAAAAAAAGTCCTGGGCTGGGAAACCTTTTCTGATACAAGGAGACATAAATCATAGATGCTGCCAACAGTTTATAATTATAAAAAATTGGAAGCCACCAAAAGATTAATCAAAAGGAGAGTGGATACAATTGCAGTCTACACAAATAATTATATACTCTACAGCTGTGAAAATGAATTAACCAAAGCTATGCATGCTAGCTATCTCCTGGAATAAATGTCATGCATAGGTCCCCAAAGAAATTGTTCAAGCAATGCTCTTATTAATTCCAATGATTTTTAGATTAGGTTTTTCTGCTTGGACAGTCCTATTGTATGCATATAATAACATCTTTGTTTCTTCTTTTCAAATCCTTAAATGTTTTATTTTTCTTGTCTCACTGCCTTCAGTGCAATGTGGAATAGAAATAATGATGGTAGGCATGCTTGCCTCATTTTTAGATTTAAAAGAAATTCTTCCAATGTTTCACCATTAAATGTGATGTTCACTGTAGGTCTGTGTTTTAGGTGTGCTTTAGGATTGTAGTGTAGGTGTAAAATTCAGAGAGCTGATTCTTAAGTTCAAGCTAGTGTTCTTTTTTGTGAAACAAATCCGCTTACCTCAGTCAATTTATATATATTAGGACCTCTGATATATTTGTAATTATTTCTCATTTACATGTGGATTTTCTTAATGCCCTGATCCTTCCATGCTACTTTGTCTCCTTCATTCTGACATTCTTTTGGATTGATTGGAGCGTTTTTTTTTTTTTTCTTTTACAAGTTTGAAAGTAATATACTATATGGCTAGTTTTTAAATAGTTGCCCTTGAATTTCTAACATGAATATTTCACTTAATAAAGCTTAAAATTAAATATTAGCTTTTTTTCCTTTTTACTTTTACTCTTGGCATTATTTATTTACTTATTTATTTATTTTATTGTGGTGAGAACCACATGATATTAGATTTATCATTTATCATTTAGATTTATTACATTTAATCATTTTCAAGCACACAGTTCAGTAGTGTTAAGTATATTCACATTGTTGTACTACCATAGGACAACAGAACTTTTTCATTTTGCAAAAGTAAACATGGTCTTTACTCTCTCCCTGATAAATACAAGGATAAGGACATCAGAATGCTTTATGCCATCACCAGCCCCCTCCTCCATGTGCTATTATTTGTGCTGAATTATGGCTTGTTGTAGGCAGCCTCTAATACTGCCCCCAGTGGACCCTGCTCCTAATTCAAGCCCTTGTGTGAAGCTCTCCCCTGAGAGACCCAGTGACTTGCTTCTAAGCAGTAGAGCATCGCGAATGTGTTGGGAAGTTGCTTCTGAAATTAGGCTACCAAAAAATCTGCCTCTCTTGCCCTCTCTTACTCTCTTGCTTGGAACACTTCCTCTGTGGGAGCACAGCGCCATGTTGTGAGATGCCCACGTGGCACGCAACTGATGCCTCTGGCCAACAGCCACTGAGGACCTGAATCCAGCTAACAGCCACGTGAGTGAGCTTGCAGTGACCTTCTGGGGCCTGACTCTAGCCACACGCATATGAGTTTGGGAACAGATCTTCTCTCAGTCAAGCCTTGAGACGGCTGCAGTCCAGACCAACACCTTGATCAGCCTTTTAAGACACCCTGTGTCAGAGACACCCAAAGAAACCATGCCTAAACTCCTGCAGAGAAAACCTGAGACAGTAATGTCTGTTGTTCAAAGCTGCTAAGTTTTAGACTAATTTGTGATGCAACAATGGAAAACAAATATATTCCCTTTTCAAACTAGACATTATTATCATCCTTATATTCATCACTTATTTGAATTTGCCAACTCTTTTCTTGCTAGTCCATCTTGCATATCTGAACTTACTTTTTTTTTTTAAGTATTTTTAGTATTTCTTTTTTTTAAGTTTATTTATTTATTTTGAGAAAGACAGAGACAGTGTGAGCGGCGGAGGGGCAGAGAGAGAGAGGGAGAGAAAGAATCCCAAGCAGGCTCTGTGCCACCAGCAGAGATCCCAATGTGGGGCTCATACCCACGAACTGAGATGACCTGAGCTGAAACCAAATGTTAGACACTTAACTGACTGAGCCACCTAGGTGCCCCTCCAAACTTACTTCTGAGAGATCATTGTGTTTCTTTCTGAAGTATCCCTTGGAAAGTTCCTTTACTGAATCTTTTGGGGGAAATTCTAGATTTTGTTTGTTCAAAAAACATCTGTAATTTAAATTCTAGACTTGGGGTTTCCTGGATCATGAAGGTAATATACATTTGGACCCAGGCCTATAGGCTCTCTGGTCTGTAGCTACTAATTCTAAGGGAACACTTATTATTCCAGAGGCCAGGTAAGTTAGATAAGTTTCCTTGTCTTCCATATTTGCCAAATCATTTTTTTTCTTATCCACTTTTAAAATTGTGGATGTAATTTTTTGAAGGACTGAGCTTCATGTAAGGGTCAATTTCCCATCTTGTACAGCATAGGACTGTGTTGCCAGACTCCCACACAGCTACTGAAGCCTGAGTTCTAGTTCCTGGAGACAAATTTTCTGAGGGCGGATATGGCTTCAGTGTTGGCTTTCCTCTGCTTTTAGGATTTCTCTTTGTTTTAGTTCCTAAAGACCTCCTCTATTTTCTTGTAAGATCAGTTATGCATTAAAAATCAGGACACTTGATACTTGCTTGTAATCCTGTGCTTTGTTCAACCACTGGCTCAAATAAACCAAGAGCCACTGGCGATTTTTCTTCAGGTCTTTGTTTGTTTGTTTTTTGATGAATATATTCACATGAGAATTGCTCTTCAATTTAGCAAAAACCAAAGCCAAATGTGAGGCAGAAGGCTATTGTTCACTGTGGAAAAATTATATTCCTGCCCACTCTCCACACTACTTGTATCCCAAACAACTCAGTGTAGGTCAGGCTAGAAATTAGAGTGTCTGGGGAAACTGAGGCTCCTCGTACTTCCCTTTTGGAATAACCTCCACCTCAGATTCGGACCCAAACCAGTCAACCCCAGTGGAGTGGGGGCAGAAGGATTTAGGCATTTGGGAATTTGCCTAATGGCTGAAGTCGGCTGCACTGAGGAAGCTTTTCTACATGTGGAGAAAAGAACAGAAGAAGCAGGCAGCTTGGCATGAAGCGTTAGGGCTTTAGGGTCCCAAGTGACCTGTCATATTTTCAACAGGTGTCCCCTGTCCTGGTTATTTGTTTACTAACTGTGATTAGATTACTTAACAAGGTTCACATCACAGTGCAAGGCATCTGTATTCTAAACATGTTCTTGCTTTTACTGCTTTATGAAACCATGTCATTCCTAGGTAAGGTCTGCAATCAGAGTACATTTGTGGAGACGTTGGTCTTCTCGATATTATAAATGAGCCCCCATAGGTTTTCTGTACATACAAAGGCTCTTGTTTTATAGGAGCTTGGACAAGAAAAGATACGGACAAATTGCATTAAGAGAAGGGCTGCATAGGAAGAGGATGTTTTGCACTTTGAGGTTGTTGGTATAAAAGAGAGGTTCTGATCTTGCTGCGTGTGGTATCTTTTTTTTTTTAAGTTTATTTATTTATTTTGAGAGAGAGAGACAGAGGGTTTGAGCAGGGGAGGGGCAGAGACAGAGGGAGAGAGACAGAATCCCAAGCTGTCTCTGCACTGGCAGCCTAGAGCCCAGTGCAGGGCTCAAACCCATGAACTGTGAGATCATGACCTGAGCTGAAATCCAGGGTGGGACGCTTAACTGACTGAGCCACCCAGGCACCCCTGTATGTGGTATCTTTGACCTGAAGTTGGATGAGCTCACCCATCATGGTTTTTAGGCTAAAAGAGGAAGCAGAGCTGACCTGGGAGGTCCTGTTGGGTTCAACTGCCATGCAGTTTTGTGGCTGTGGTTAGGACACATTGCCTCTCTGGCTCAAGTTGCTCTGAACAAGGAGGCACTTGGTATTGAAGCCCTGAGGTTCTTTCTGGCCAGAATATTTACAATTCTGTGTGAGATTCCAGTCTACCCTGAGCCTGTGGAAAGGGGTGGTAGAATTCTGACTCCTCTCTATGTGTCATTCTCTCCATTCTTGTGGGGAAATAGATGGTCATGTGACATCCATGACCATAACAGGTGCCATGAAGCAATATGTCAGAAACTGATCCTTGGCCCCACAGAGCAGTAGAGCTGCACCAGGAACCTTACCCTATGCATCTTTCTCCTCAATTTGTTGCTATCCTACCACTGTGAACTACAATGGCTACATTGGCCACAGAACTATAAACAGATGGCAAGGAAGTGATAGTGTGGCCTGTCATTCTCATCCCTGACTGAGAGGCGTTAGGGTGGGAGGACACCACTGGGACTTCCTCCCTGCTGGTTGGGGAACCACAATCAGTAATTCCAGACAGTAGCTGGAAAGAGGCAGCAAAGACAGTGACTATCGTTTTGAGCTCTTGAAGACCTCATCTCTCATGACTCTATCTTTGAGAATGACTTAACAAGCATGTCTGGGGGCTGCAACCCTAACAATAGCAGGAAGGAAGTCGGGTCACATCCCAAGCACTAGATGCGCACGTAACCTCATTCTTAGTTATTTGGAGGTTCAGAGTGTTTCTACCCCTATGGACAGACCACAGAGAACAAAACACTTTTCTCTCCCTTTGGAAGTAGGTAAGAGTAAGGACCAAGAGTTACGACTGAGACAGAAAAAAAATGGGACAGTGGGATTGATGAACTTGAGGGGTCTCATATAAAATTTGGATAGAGAGCCAGACAACAACAGCAATCAAATTGGCACCAGCATTCACACAGAAGATAGAAGTAGAAAGACAGTTCAGTGTATGTTCTGAGATGATGTGTCAGCTAACTGCTGTGCAGATTAGTCTCACCTGTACAGACAGAATCCATCATTTCTTCTATACAACCCTTCTAATTGTACATTTGACATTACCACGAAGTTTCCTGCAATGCTGACAGCCCAGGTTAATGTATAATAATGCTAGGACAGTAACAGCACAATGACCCTGTGAAACACATACCATTTGAGGAAAAAGCACTAGGATACAGGGAACTTTGTGCAAAGAAAGGCCTTAGGGTCTTCAGGACACAATAGGTCAAGTTCAAGTAAAGAGAGCTTGCTGACCAGCCATCAAACCCAGAATCAATTGACTGGTAACTCAGAACCTGTGTCCTTGGCTAGTCTGAGTTCATAGTCTTTATCTTTGGTCTGGGACATCCCAGACACCTAGGAAGATACTGAACTAAGTATGGCTATAACCCCGGGAAGGTGTAAGAATACAGGTATGAATAAATATCAGTGTAACCATATTAGAGACATAAATGTAAACCCATGTTACCAATATTTGAAAAATACTGTAGTTTAAGAAAAAAAGGGTAGTAAGTGGAAACATCATTGTGATAATTTGTATCTGCTTTGCCTGTTTTTAAAGATTTTAAAGCATTTAAGGAAATCTGTTATATTAGGTTAAATGTTCAAGATAATTCTATTAATAAATGGGTGACCAATGTATGTATGTCTGCAATAAAATTAGTGTTTAACTTACAAAATTCTGACTTAATTGTCCAAGTAGTATTTAATTGCTTAAGGGATTTTATTATATGGTGTAGGAAGATTGAATTGAGCATGAAAACATACGGAGGACCCTTGAATAGGAAAGATCCCAGCTATGGGAAAAGATTCTAATAGCTAACAGGCAGAGGGAACCCTGATCGTTCTGTTGTGGATTTCTCCAGAGCAGGAGCTGGCACAGTTCCCACCTGGCCATAAGGGGATACACCAGGCTTCAAATAGCGGTGCCCATTGGCAGCTCTTCTTCGACTGTTAATTGTGCTTGGAAGCAGCATTTTCTAGGCTGAGGATATTTTCTTCCTCCTCCTAGCCATTGGGTTGGTCACCACTCACTTCTGTCCTGAAGGCGGAGAGGCATGGAGGGAACTGGTACAGAATTTCAAGAAGGGACACACAATGACGCCTTCTTGGATCCCATAAGGAGGCTGGCAGATGTGACTTGCACACTGCCTGCTGTGCATGAATCATCCCTTGACTGCACCCAGATGGATGGTCAAATAATTGTTTCTGGTGGACCCCAGAGAACCCCTTCCAATGCTTGGTTGGCTCCTCTAGGGTCCCAGAACAGAGCTACTGTACAGGGGCCTGATATATCACTTTACAAGGTATCCCAGAAAGATACCAAACACCAACTCACATGACACAGAGTTACTGGGTGGATCTTCTTTCCCTTTCCATTAAAATACCAGCCCTGTTGTTTGGGTTTTAGAAGGGAGCATCTGCCCCCGCATATGTGTGACCAACATTGCTCCTGCATTGCGCCTTCCAGCTTGTTCTTATCAGCATTGCAGAGGACTCTGCCGGGCTCGGTACTCCTTCATCATTGGGAGCCTGGTGCCTGTCAGCCTCTGCCAGGTTCTTCAGCTGCATAATTTGGGGCTGGAAAGGGGCTCTTTCACCTTCACCTTCTTTGGTCTGGAGCAAGCAAGCTGCTTTGGCCCCCTATGCTCCCTCTTCCCGTAGTGCTGAGTTTGAAGCCTCGCCCAGGACCTCGCACTGGTGGCGGCTTGGGGGAATATATGGTTTATGTTGTTGTTTGCACAAAAATAGCCACGGAGCTCAGCAACATCCTTCCCCCCATCTCTGCCCCTTCAAAGATTCTCCTCCAAAACATGAACAAGGCTGCTTATCACGATTTTGCTTGAGAATGGGAAGAGCAGTGAACAGCACCCTAGAAGATGTTTCCTGCCTGTGCAGAAGAGCCTCTTAGACTCACAGGCTCTTGGCTTTTTCCCCTCTTTAAGTCCTCATTCACTAATGGACTCAGGATCTCTTTTGAAAAGTGCTTGGGAGAATCATCGCTGCCTTGGAAGTCTGGCTTTAACAACCTCACAGAAACGGGGAGGAGCTCAGTGACTCGGTAGCCGGAACCCACCTACACAGTTTGCTCTGGTCCAGCTCCTGTTCACAGTCAACTTTTTCTTGTTCCCATTTTTAATAATATATATTAATATATATAACATAATATATAACATATATATTTTATTTTAACTTAATATGCATATTCTAGTGCATATATTTATTTACATAATACATATTATATATATTTATAAATTTATATATTCATTTTAATTTATGATATATTATATATTATTTATATATATTATTTTAATACATATAATATATTACAAATATATACATTTTAAAAATAATTGCATATTTAAAAAAATTTTTTAAGTTTATTTATTTTTGACAGAGAGTGTGAGCATGAGCTAGGGAGGGGTAGAGAGAGAGAGGGAGACACAGAATCTGAAGCAAGCTCCAGGCTCTGAGCTATCAGCACAGAGCCTGACACATGGCTCAAACTCACAAACTGTAAGATCATGACCTGGGCTGAAGTCAGATGCTTAACCGACTGAGCCACCCAGGCACCCCAAATAATTGTATATTTTAAAATCAGCTTTCTGCCTTTAAGTTTGAGCAGTAAGGCCTCGCTATGCTCCCAGAAGCTAGCTGTTTAATCTTGCATGCCCACTTATCCCTTTAAAATGGCATCATTGTCTCCCTGGCTATTTGTCTACTTTTCTCTAATTGTACAATATTTATATCCCTATTAATCTAGGAACATAAACTAAGGGAGAAATGGCTTTCTGTGTGCAATATTTTAAAGTACTGTTAAGTGACTATGAGCCTGTGATATTTTCCATTATTATTATTCTTTTAATTGTGTTCCTTCTTTTGTGTTGTTTTATGCTTCATTTATTTCAGAATTACTAGGCTTTGAGGAAAGCAGATTTTTCCCCCCACTCCCTTTCCTTCCAGGGCAGTTTTAAAATAATTTTTCTACAAACACTTTATCAACATGCCCTCCTCTGCAGCCAGGTCATTTGGAGTTTACCCTTTATCTTGGAGAAGATGTCGCCAGCATTGCTTCGCATTTTTAAAATCTGATTAATTGTCCTCTTTGACTATCTTGATGGATTATTCAGATGCACGTGACCTGATTTTGACTTTGAAATTAAAGATTTTTTTGGAGGTCAGATAAAGTGCCTGCCCTACTGTAAACTCCAGCAGCATGCAAAACCTATTTAGGCAGAAATGGACAAAGCTGATTGCCTTCAAGGAGAGAAGAGTATGTGTTGATTAAGTGTGAAGCATGGTGACCAGTCACCCTAGAACCTCCCAGGTGACTGGCCCAGATCCCCTAGGGGCCACCCACACCCTCAACTTACTGCTGGAGATGGGGCTCCCCCTGCCCTGCTCTCCCCACTCACCAATTTCTCCACACTGAAAACGGCTGTCAGGTGCAGAGGAAATAGGGTTTCCTTATAAAATAAGCAAGCCAACTGCAAAGGAGGGCTATGATCAAAAAATTTGCTATTCTTACTGACAAGAGAATGGCCTTCCATTTGCTTGTCTTAAAAATTTGGTAGATGTCATTTCCAAACACCTTGCAACAAAAGAGAACTTGATACACGTAGCTGAAAAATGTAGATGTGAGTGTTCCTTCTCTTCTACGACTCTTACGGGTCTCTGATGGATACTTGGGAAGAGCCAAACTAGTCCAGCTCTGAATGCATGCAGAGAGGGGGAGGCTGGTGTAGGTAGAGATGGAACAATCCTTGAATCAGAAGACAAGTCTTTCTCCTCTTCCTCTTCCTCCTTCCTTTCTCGTTCACTTCTTCCTACCTTCTTCCTCATACTCTTCCTCCTTCTTTTGCTAGTGTAAGGTTTTAACCTCCTCACCCAAAGACTTGGTCTTTGAGCTGTCTCTTCTCCCTGTCCCTATCCTACATCTTTGGGATCAGATGGCATAGGTTGTGCCATATTGGAATTCCATGATAAGGCTTTGAATCACTGGGCATGGAGTCAGACACTTAGGGTTGTATCATGACTCAGTATGTTACTAGATAAGATAGTTAATATGTAGGTGCTTCAATTTCTCTACCTGGAAAATGGAGACAAACATCTTATATACCTCATAGGACTCTTCATAAGGATCGAATGAGACCTTATAAATGGAGTGACTTTATAGATTATAAAACACTATGGAAAATCAGATTATTATGGAAATAATGATTCTCTCAAAGGTATCATGACTTCCTGCATTCATGGTGGTTTTGTGTCAAGATTACTTGGTCACATAGCCTCTCTATGGCTAAAATTATCCAGAAGATGCAGAACTTGAGGCTCTGAACTGGTGAAGAGTTTGAAAGATTCTTTCCTAACCTTGACCAGGGAACAGGAACATTTTTCTATAAAGAGCCAAACAGTTAATATTTCAGGATCTGTGCCCATACAGTCACTATCACACTACTTATGGGAGAAGCCACAGACAAGGCATAAACACATGAGCATGACTGTGTTCTAATAAAACTTTATGGAGACAGAAATTTGACTTTCATATAATTTTCACATGTCACAAATATTATTATTCTTTTGAATCTTCTAGCCATCTGAAAATGTAAAAACAATTCTTCATTCACAGGCCATATAAAACCAGGCAGCATGTAGGGGTGCCTGGGTGGCTTCAGTGGGCTGAGCATCCCGCTTCAGCTCAGGTCATGATCTTAAAGTTTGTGAGTGTGAGCCCCACGTCAGGCTCTGTGCTGACAGCTCAGAGCCTGGAGCCTGCTTCGCATTCTGTGTGCATCTCTCTCTCTCTGCTCCTTCCCTGCTCACACGCTGTCTCTCTCTCTCAAAAATAAATAAAGATTAAAAAAATTAAAAAAACAAAAACAAAAAACCAGGCAGCATTTAGGATTTAGTGTGTAGACTTCACTTGCCAACTGCTGCCCTAGACTCATCCCAGGAGCCACTTGCATGGCCAGGTTGACTGTGAGTATCAAACATATCAAAAGGGAGACATGAAGTCATTTAGGCAATGTATCATAGGTCTCTTACTTTTTATGACCCTCTTCTCTGCCTGTTTTATGTCAAAGCATCTTACAGCATGTTAAAGTCTGTTAAAGGACAACCCCAAGGTTCACACTCAAGGCCCTTGCCAAAAGATACAACCTAGACCTCTGCTTGTCAACCCTTATCAAAAAACCCAAAATAGCAGCAACAACAATGGCAACACTATTTATGGGTGGCTGCCTGGAGCACATGTGGCTCATCCATTCCTCTAGGCAGTCTAACTTTTCCTTGAGCAATTCAGACCTGCAAGTGCTTACATTCATGGAAGTTTCTACTGCAGCCCTTTGCAAAATTAACCCTGATTTGCATTTTTGTGATGAGCCCTTGTTTCCCACTGAGGGGCACCATGAGAAACAGCGGATGGGAGTCACATCTGTCCAGGGAGAGATTTCTCTCAGAGCTCATCCCAGTATCAGGAAAACGTAGACAGCTCCTTAAAAACTGGTTTTATTTTGCAAACAATGTAATCTCCTCATTTGATTTGGCTTCAAGGAAGCTCATAGTCAAATATACCTCTACTGACTGTAAAATATCTTACAAGCCATCAGCAGCAAAGATTTATTGAAGCGCATAGTATGTACTAAGCACTTGGTATGCGGTGCTTTTTACTTAATCCTCACATAGCCTTTGAGAGGTAGGTAAAATTATTATTCCTATTGTCATGGGCTGAATGATGGCTCCCAAAGATACCCATGTCCTAATCCCCAGAACATGCAAATGCTGCCTAATGTGGCAAAAGGGAATTTACAGGTGTGATTAAATCTCCTTGAGACAGGAAGATAATGCTAATCCCAGTGTCCTAAAAAGGAGGCAGAGGGAAATCTTGCATAGATGAAAGCAATGTGACAACAAGATGTTGCAGCAAGATGCGACACTGTTGGCTTTGAAGATGGAGGAAGGGGCTATGATCCAAGGAATGCAGCTGTAGAAGCTGGAAAAGACAAAGAAAGAGATCTCCCCTGGAGTTTCCAAAGGAGCGTGGGCCTTGACTAAGTGAAGTTGGCTTCGGACTTCTAACCTCTGGAACACTAGAAGAATATATGTATGTCATTTTGGGCCAGAAAGTGGTAACCATTAGTGCATCCATAGGAAACTCATATACCCCTTTGCAATCAAGGACAGGAGGCAGAGAGTATTGCCCAAGGGGTGGAATGAGGTTTCCTGACCCCAGACCCCCATATTTTATCTTGGACATTGCCTCGTCTGTTGTATGTGTCCTGACCTCTCCTGGATTTATTATTCCCCTCCTGCCCTCCTCCTGATTCTCCCACTACCTCCATCCTCCAATCCTGTGGACTTTCGTAATCCACCTGATGCCATAGTGTGGTAGAAGCAGCATATAAATAAATACATCAGTGGACATTTGTGGCATGTGAATGGAGTGAAGTCCCTGGGCTTTTGCTAGCTGTGGAGATGGTCTTATGATTTAACAAAAGAAAGGTCCCCAGCTGCTTCTCTTCCTCCTTCTGCTTTTGTAAAGACTGCCACTCTTTTCTTTACTATAGCATGAACAGTTGGACAGAGCAGGACTTCTGCTTTTTCAGAAAATCGTGCTCATTTCCTAATCAGTATTCAGAGCCCAGTAACTGCTTGTGAGCTTCTTTCTTTCTCCCAAAGGATTTTTGTCTTATTTAGAACAGTGTCCAGCCTAAAAGCTCTCCCTCCCACTAAAATTATAAAACAAAACAAGAAGGAAAATAATGAAGCACTAAACTCAGAAAACAGTAGATCCTTTATTTTTGTAGGATGACATCCCCACATCTGTGTGAATGTAGGGATTCTAGAAGCCCTGATATGCACTGAGGATGTCTGGATACCAGGGTTTCATACAGGGTCACAACACGTGGCCTTTGCTCTATGTTAACAATGTGAACGTCTTGGGGGTGAGGGAGCTGCCCTGTTATGAATCCAGCAGCTAAAGGGAGGAATGTTTCCATCCGGGAGGGGTATGTGACCATTCAGTGCCTGATAGCTCAATGGCTCTCAAGAGATGAGGCAGGGCTCACCTTTGGAGAAGCCCCCAGGGCATTGCTTTCTTTTCTGCTGATCCTAAAGTATACCAAGAATCTTTCCGAAGTTGAGGCTGTTGATATGATACTAGTTTAGACTTTTATCATTTCTTTCCTGGGTTATTGATTCTATAGCCTACACATCCCGGCTGTGGCCTCAAACAGCTTTCAATCTAATATCCATGCTCCAACCCATTCCCCGAGGAAATCTTTCCAAAATGCAATCTCCTCATTGCCGAAGGGATGCAGCTCCACCACGTCTCTTGTATTAGGGTTCTCCTGTTTCTCTGGAGAAATATCTATATCTATCTATATCATCTATATCTATATCTATATCATCTATATCTATATCATCTATATCTATATCTATAAAATAGAAAAAGAATTATCATAAGGTGTTGACTCACATGATTATGGAGGCTGAGAAGCCCCATGATCTGCCATTTGCAAACAAGAGACCCAGGAAGGCTGGTGGTGTCTGAAGGCCTGAGAGAGAGGCAGAAAGCCAGAAGAGCTACATGCAGGAGGTCCAAGTCCCAGCTTACAGTCAGGCTGAGAGAGTGAGTCCTTCCTTCCTCCACCTTTTGTTTCTGTTCAGGCCTTCAACAGACTGGACAGTGCCCACTCACGCTGGGGAGGGTGATCTGCTTTTCTCAGGCCACTGATTCTGGTGCTAATCTCCCCTGGACACACTCTCACAGTCATACCCTGAAAGTGTTTAATCAGTTCCCTGGGTGTCCTATGGCCCAGGCAAGGTGACACATGAAATTCACCATCACTCTTGGGCTCTGCCCACATTCCCTACCTCATTTCTCATCCTCTCTTGTGTTCCAGTCCTTCTGCAGTCCCCTGAACTCTGCCTGCTAGCATCTCCCTGCTGTCACACACGTGCCAGAGTTATCCTTCCTATCCCATACCTCTACCCCACCTGCCTTCACATAGCAGGAGATTAAAGCATACCAGAGTCAGCCAGACCTGGGATCAACTCATTTTAATTCCACAGATATTGACTTCATGCCTTCTCTGTGCCCCCAAGATGTAATTCTGCCACTATTACCTGTGTGTCCTTGGAAGAGTCACCTGGCATTTCTAACTCTCGCTTACACATCTGTAAAATATTAATGCGTAGGAAGAATTTAGCATGGTGCCTGGCACATGTAAACCTTCCAAGGACATAAGGTGTTATAATTGCCATTTTTATCATTCTTTGAGGCTGAGGTCAAGCTTGATGACCCTTTCCCTGGTAGGTTAAGATCCCCAACCTCACCCCCTCCAACTACCATGACCCCCGGTGCATGACGCACGCCTCTATTCTGGCGCTTCCCATTGAGGATTTCCCCTATTGTTTAGTTGTCTGATCTTCCCACTACCCTTTGATGAGAACTGTGTCTCTTTCATTCTTTTTCCC
The DNA here is from genome assembly GCF_028749965.1 of Puma concolor. Lineage (NCBI taxonomy): Eukaryota > Metazoa > Chordata > Mammalia > Carnivora > Felidae > Puma > Puma concolor. Next base: position 22,328,493 of record NC_141671.1, read on the forward strand.
TGAGTGACCAGAGCAAGACTTGTGCCGACATTTGTTGACTCCATTGAGTAGCTACCCAGAGGGAGGAGTTATCCCCAGAGGCGGGTGATATGCTTTTTTTTCTTTTCCTGGTGCATCCACTTCTCTTGCTTTTCTTGGCAATGACTTGAAAGGCTGTGCCAGGCTTGGCTGCAGGCTGCAGTCTGGTCTGAGGGAGGGATCAGCCATGGCAACCTTTTATGGGAGGATGAATTAGAAAAACAAATTCCGAGCAGCCCATTCATCTCAAGGCTCTCTTCTTATCCTGCACCTACAATGCATACATGCCAGCAGAAAGCATCTCATTCCCATGGGAAGAGCAAGAGTAATGAGATCAAGTCCTATAGCATTGAGCCATTCATTGTCTTTTACATTAGAAAAAAAAGTGTTTTTGTGTGTTTCAATGTTCAATGTTCCTTCTTTTTTTTTTTTTTTTTTAATTTTTTTTTTTTCAACATTTATTTATTTTTGGGACAGAGAGAGACAGAGCATGAACGGGAGAGGGGCAGAGAGAGAGGGAGACACAGAATCGGAAACAGGCTCCAGGCTCTGAGCCATCAGCCCAGAGCCCGACGCGGGGCTCGAACTCACGGAGCGCGAGATCGTGACCTGGCTGAAGTCGGACGCTTAACCGACTGCGCCACCCAGGCGCCCCAATGTTCCTTCTTTTTAAAAGAGTGAAGTCAAGTTGGACAAATGGTTCTGGAGGCCAGCCTGACCATCCCAGCCTCTCCAAGGAAACTCCTGAGGTGGCAATTGTAGGATCAGCTATCTGCTCAAATGCAACATCTCCACTACTCCCCAGCTTATCATGGGGCCAATTTAAATACTTAAAGGACATTTTTTTTCTAACTCCTCCAATCAGAACTGCCTTTTGCTTCCTGTCTACCTCCAAAGTGTCATATTTCATACTGGCATACTTTTTCATGAACCTATCCCTCTAATGTTCATTCAAGTTGTGATCCTGAGGTTGAGTTCATTTTTCCCACTCAGGCCCCCTTTGTGGACTGAATTGTTCCCTGCTCCTCACCTGCCAATTCATATGTTGAAATCCTAACCCTTGGTACCTTAGAATGTGATTTTATTTGAAGATGGGTTCTTTAAAGAGGTGATTAAGGTTAAATGAAGTCCTGTGGGTGGGCCCCAATCCAATAGGATTGGTGTCTTTATAAGACAAGAAGGCACAGAGGAAAGACCACGTGAGGACATTGGGAGAAGATGACCATCTGCCAGCCAAGGAGAGAAGCCTCAGGAGAAACTGACCATGTTGACACCTTGACCTGGGACTTCCAGACAAAGAGCTGTGAGAAAATAAATATCTGTTGTTTAAGACCCAGTCTGTGGTACTCTGCTCCAAAGTGTTGGTTCTGACTCTGACTGCAGCAGCTCCCTGCATTCTATTGATTAGATTGTGTTTTTTGTTAGCAAAGACATATGTCCCATTGGGGTAATAACCATGGCTCATTCTCATTGGTTATGTCTGGCTCTGGACAAAACCCTGGCATTGAGAGATCAGGTAAGTGTTGAATTCATGAGCAACACTGCTCTGGAATGTCATACAAAGGGCAGGAATCTACTCTTTGGGCATATGTGATCTTTTCACTCAATTTGCAAACTAAATAAACTGGAAAGATAGCCCAGGTATACAGTTTGGGGTGGTGGTGACTATTGGAAGCATTTTTTATTTTTTTATATTAAAAAAATCTTTAATGTGTATTTATTTTTGAGAGAGGGAGGGAGAGAGAGAGAGAGAGAGAGAGAGAGAGAGAGAGAGAGAGAAAGGGAGCACAAGTTGGGGAGGGGCAGAGAGAGAGACATACACACAGAATCCAAAGCAGGCTCCAGGCTCTGAGCTAACAGCACAAAGCCCAATGTAGGTCTTGAACCCACCAACTGTGAGATTATGACCTGAACCAAATGGCACACTTAACCAACTGAGCCACCCAGGTGCCCTGAAAACATCTTTTCTTAATTTTGAGCTGATGGGGGTGTCAGGATTTGGTAGACTCCTTAGTCATTTTTGTTGTTTTCTGGCTCTGCAGTATTAATGAACTGCTCCATTTAGACTCAAGGCCTTTTTCATGTCCTTTTCGTGGCTCTCTTTGGGCTGTTTCCTACTCACACCTCCCACCCCACCTTCCCCCAAGGGCTCTCGAATCACCTTGCAGAACCACTACAAGTGGAGAAAGTGTTTAGCCCCTGGGCCCCTCATCCTTTCCCCACCCCAACTAAGCACTTCAGTGGCCCCTTCCATGGGCCTTCATTTTCCCATAAACACAAACAATGATGTTTTGAAAGACCTTACCACAACTCTGGTAGAACACTTCCAAGTTTCCATCCCGGCAGACCGTGTGTGGGGGCCAGGCTTTGCCGTCGCTGCTGGGAGATATCAGAGTCCAGATAAGGAGGAGGACCACCGTGACACCCTCCATGAGAGACCTTGCATGTGACCCACAGAAAACTAGCAGTCCCAATGCAAAGGGCCTTCCGGGTCCTCTCTGTCCTCTCACTACAGGGGTGAATGTTCAGTTTCACTTCTCATATTTTATTCTCCCAAGGAACCGCTGTGAGATGCATTTGAATACTGTTCCCCCAGGACCTTTGACACTTGAATGAGCACGGTGAGGATAGCTTGTGTCTAAGGTAGGCTGGATGTTGATGTTCCACTTTCATGGGGAGGAGCCAGCAAGTGATGCATGACCTTATGCCATGGTCCCCCTCCAAACAGCCCCCTTAGAGTCCTGCACCCCCAGGTGGAGTGGTGAACTCAGGAAAGCAACACCACAGTACCCCCATGTCTCCATAGGCTCCTATGTGGGCTGTGGACCAGGGACCTGGCGGGGTGCCAGCAGGCATCATTTGGCATTTGGAGGGCTACAGAATAACATTTGGAATCTGGAATGAGGTTTTTGCCCTGTTGGCATTTTCTCCCGTTTGGCTCCAGCCCACTCTCAGGGTTAGGGTTTCAGCAGTGAATTGTGCAGCTGTGAGAACAGAGTTTGTTCCGGGAGCAGCAGATGTGGCCTCTGGAGGTGTGGTGGAGGGAATGGCCCTGAGAGCTGAGCTGTGTTCTATTTCTAGGTTTGGCTTCGTGAAAGGGGTGGCGAAGGAGGGGGAAGTGAGGGCCTCCTTTTTAAGATGGTGTGGAGGAAGGTTAATTTCTTTGGTCATTGGAGGGATGATTAATGTCACATCCCACTTTCTCTTCAAAGCCAAGAGTCTGTCCCCCTCTTCCACTACCTCTGTTGTTCTGCATCACAACGGCAAAATTTGTCAACCCTGGTTCCCCGCCTCCCACCTCAACTTAGTTTAAGAGAACCAGAGTCAGGGCCAAGGCAAGCAGATTGGAGAAGTAAACAGAGTACACTATTTCCCCTGGGAGGAAAAGCATTTCTCTGAGCTCACTAGACAAATTGACTGTTTCTGCTGATAGGTAACTTAAGTTACCTCAAAACTTCTTTTGAAGTAAGTGGAACTTAATTACCAGGAAAACAAATACATTGACTTAATTGATGGGTATTTAGGATTTCATGGGAGACATCACAAAGTAGCCATTTGGGGAAGGGGGAGGCCTGGGTTGATTGTTTTGTTTTGTTTTGTTTTTTAGGTACTCATCTGTAAATAAGTTTAGAGATGTTGGCTTTCAACAGTGATTACCAAAATGTGGTCCCCAGACAACAGCATCAACTTCAACTGGGAACTTGTTAGAAATGAAAATTCTTTGGGCTATATGCAAGACCAGGTGAATCAGAAACTCTGCAATGGGGGTGGGCACTGTGTTCTAATAAGCCCGCTGGTAGTTCTAGGATGGGAACATGGAGGCTGTCCCTAGGGAACTTTGAGTGCTCTAGAAGGTGTTGAGAGAATTCTGACCAGTGAATGAGGAGAGCAATTGAGGCTAAGCCCTTCCACTCATGCATAGCACTGTATAGCCAACACACCAGTGGAAGATTCCAGGATGGCAGAGCAGGGAGCAGGTATCCCGACAGAGAGCTATAAGTGGCTGCCAACATGCCATCTGAGGATCCAGCCATAGATTGTGAAGCAAAGGACCTAGTGATGAAAAGAAGCATAATTCAGGAATTGTTCTGACATTTGGAAATGGCAGTGGGGGTTGGACTTGAGTGGGCATCAGCTTCAGGTGTAGGGTTTGTTAATACATAGATTGCCAGGCCCTAAACCCAGAGTTTCTAGGTTGTAGATTCAGGAAACCTGGGGTGGGCCCTGAGAGCCTGCATTTCTAACAAGTTCCCAGGTGATTCCATTGCTGCTGGTCTGGGGCCACAGTCCGAGAACCTCTGCTACTCTATAAGATTTGGTCTGTGGCATTCAGTTTTGTTTTGTTTTTAAATCATTTTAGTTTTTCCCAAACATTCTTGTGCTAAATGGTAGACATTTTGTATAACACATAGTAGACCCACATAGGAATACAGAGTGAGCCACTTGTTCTACAGAGTTCTGCTTACTGAAAATGAGGATTTGCTTGAAATCATCAGCTATGGCTCATCAAGTTCAAGCAATCCGAAATGTATTGAGGAGTTCTTTAACTAGAAGCTTTATAAAGACAACAAAAGAATTCATTAACAATGTCCTATTTCTGAACTATAAAATAGAATTAGAATCCATTTATGATAGCTATGTAAAATATGCTTTTATAGATGTAAATGGTAACTAAATATACCGTCAGGCTCTCATATTGACTTCCAACACCTTACCAATCTTAGCCAAAGAAGCTGTACTTTTTATTTTGCTTTTTTTTTGTAATCCCCTTCCTCTGCATTTCAAGCTGCTTTCTTTTCATAGGGGTTTGCATATGGATGGTGCCTTTATTTTCTTGCAGGGTAAGATGTTATTATCAGGATGGCCATCACTGAAAGTGTTCTTTTTTTAATGTTTATTTTTGAAACAGAGAGAGGAAGAGAGAGAGTCCCAAGCAGGTTCCACTCTTTCAGCGCAGAACCTGATGCAAACCATGAGATCATGACCTGAGACAAAATCAACAGATGGTTGCTTTCCTGACTGAACCACCCAGGTGGCCCTGGAAGTGTTCTTAAGAAGAGAACTCTTGATGTTTAAGCAGAGATTTTCAGAATAAAAGGTGAGACTCTGAGGACATGGGAATACAATTACCTTGGGAAAGTGATTCAATCTTGGTGTGGGCACTGCACTTCTGCGTACATGGAAGGGGCTTCAGGCCAATTTTATCTACATCTCATGTGCCAGCAGGTGGCAGATAGCCCTAACTCTCCTTTATCACTGAGGGCTGATGATGTGGCACTGTCTCCAATGGCAAATGTGTCTTCATCAACCCTTGTCTTCAACTATGGCCACTCTTCCTTCAATGACCCTCAGATATTTATTCTATTAGCAACAATTTCCTGTTGTATTGCACTGCCACTTTGGTCTGTGTCTGTGTTTCTGCCACACTACAGCTGGATGAGTGAGGTTTGATCTCTTCATGCTTTTGGCTTCCAGATTGAGTGAAAACTAAAAATGACTCCCCAGTGTGTAGAAGTCAGGAAGTCATGCCACTTCCTGTGTTACATCATTTAGCAGCCCCCTGAGCTGCCTGCTGAGGTTTCACTATTTAACTATTTTCATGCCACTGTTATGTGGGCTACATGTGCCAACTACTGAGTTTTTCCGTAGTATCTCCCAGACTTTTGGAAGACTCATCCCAGGGAAAATGTGAGATCCAAGAAACCCCTTGGATTTTTATTACCATTACATTATGTGTATGTACCTGATAGAAAAGTATAGAAACAACCTGCTTTCTACAGAAAACAAGGAAAAATCCAACTATTTGTCTACTTGCTTCAGATTCATTCACTTATTTATTCAGCAAGTATTTATTAAGCACTCTAGCACACCAGATATGGTCTCAAGCACTGGGAATGCAGCAAAGTCCCTATTATCAGTGAGCTTGCTTTCTAGTGGAAGGAGATGACGATCAGCAAATTTGTTTAGTACTATCGTTTAATAAAAGAGATTTTGCTTCTTGAAAAATTGCTTGGGTTTCACGTAGAAAATGGGATTGAGTTTTCTGAAATATTTTCAACTGACTATTACATATGTATACTAAACTTTGTTTTACTCGCCCCAGATAAATGAGGCAGCTCATCAGGTCTTTCCAATAACTGTTTGTTTCAACAGATAAACTGTAGCAGGACTATCTGAAAAAAACCCTAACACTCTTACCCCCCATTTCCTTATTATTGCCTCATGTAGTATCATATTAATATCCATTATCATTATTCTGGGGGGCTTAATATGCAAAGTACTTGGTTTCTAAATGGGTCTGTAAGTTCTATGACAAAATTCAAACAGAAATGATTTTTATTTGTCTGAGGAATCTGTACCTTGGCCTGGGAAGAGGTGGGTTCTCTAGGTCAATCTGATCAATTTCCAATAATGAAAGGGCAACAAATGGCATTTTCTGATTAAGGCAGAATATCATGGTCCAAATTGCAGGTCTAGTCTGAAATCACTGATGCACATCGCCCCAAAATTCTCTATAGCATGGTATCAATGACCAACTTGTCCTCAAATTGAGAATGCTCTCAAGACTTCATTTGACTAAGATTGAAGTGATTTTTAAGAATTTTTTAAATGTTTATTTATTTTTGAGACAATGCGAGAGACAGAGTGCAGGCAGTGGAGGGGCAGACAGAGGGAGACAAAGAATCTGAAGCAGGCTCCAGAATCTGAAGCTGTCAGCCCAGAGCCCAATGCGGGGCTCGAGCTCACAAACCATGACATCATGACTTGAGCCGAAGTCAGACGCTTAACCAACTGAGCCACTCAGGCTCCCCTAAGATTGAAGTGATTTTAATAGACTGAAGGAAAAGCATTAGAGAGGAAACCAGAAGTGGGGTGAAGAATGAAGAGAGTTCTTTTACCTGATTTGCTCCTATCATGAGCAAAGCCCTAGGCTCAGGCTCCAATAGGTACATCCAACTGTGGTTGCTTCCTGAACTTTCTGCTGGCCATTATGGGATTTGCACTCATCACATTCAAGCCAAGTTCTTTGAGAGCCCATTTTGATGGACTGGCAGGTGGCAGCTGGAATAAAATAATGTGTCTGTCTTTGCATCAGATCCCTGGAGATTTTCTTGACTTCTTTCTCCTGGCAGTGGTTGTTGAATACACCTAGAATTCTTCTGGAGAGGTTATCATGGAGAGCTTTCTAGTCCCTGATGTAGTAAGCTTCCTCAGCAGTAACCTCAACATATAAATAAATAATCACAAATAATGATCTTTGAGATCTTTTTTCTCCTCTGCAATAAAAAAAATAGCCAAGTGGACACCTACTATGTGCCAGATACTCTTCTAAGCACCTCGATATATATTCCCTCATTATTTCATCCTTATAACAGCTTTATGGGGTAGCTGTATCTCCATGATCCCCCATCTACAATGTGGAAATCCCAAAGTCTTGAAAAAGGAAGACTTTTTTTTGAAACTCTTTTAGTAAAAAAAAGTCTGATCTAAACTGAGAGTTCATAGTCTACTCAGTTTAATAGTCTGTTTAGTCTATTATATAGTCTTAATTTAACCCACCTAGGTTTCATTGCAGAAATATTAATGCGAGTGATTAGTGGGTAATGGGTCTTGCACCAGACCCCACTGAAAGTGGTTATAAAATATAAAACTTATTATTTTTCTAAAGTCAAGAAATTTGAACAATTTATTTATTTTATTATTAATTTTTGTTGTTGTTGTTTGAGAGACAGAGAGAGAACCAGTGGGGGAGAGGGGCAGAGGGAGAGAGAGGGAGAATCTTCAACAGGTTCCATGCTCAGTGCAGAGCTTGACACAGGGCTTGATCCCATGACCCTGGGATCATGACCTGCCCTGAAATCAAGAGTTGGACACTCAACCAACTGAGCCATTCAGGCACCCCAAGAAATTCTGAATTTTAAAATACATCTGTACTGGGGCGCCTGGGTGGCTCAGTTGTTTGAGCATCTAACTCTTGGTTTTGGCTCAGGTCATGATCTCATGATTCATGAGTTCGAGCCCTACATCAGGCTCTGCGGTGACAGTATGGAGACTGCTTGGGATTCTCTCTCTCCCTCTCTTTCTGCCCTTCCCCTGCTCACTCTGTCTCTTTCTCTCTCTCTCAAAATAAATAAACTTAAAAAAATTTTAAATACATCTGTACTCAAAGATTTTAGTTTAGAGATTCTGGGCTTGTTCTATCATGGTCCTCGTTCTCTAAAGAAGAAACTGAGGCATAGTTAGTAACAAGTTCAAAATCACAGGTGGTAGGGCCAAGTTGAAAAGCAGACAGTTAGGCTTCAGATCCAAAGTTCTTGACTCCTGAGAAAAAGGTGTCTTTATTACGGTGCCTTTATGCTTCCTTATCTTCCCCTCCAGTGATGTCAAAGCAAATGACCCCACTACTTGGAAATTGCTTGTAGACTTTGCTCTTCAGCCAAAGCCAGGCCTATACCACATGGCCAGTGACAAAATGGATGGACCTATGTGGGACATAAATATCTTATTAGAAGAATATCTTCCCATTAGAAATGTGAAGTGACAATAGAAGAACAGGACCTTCAAAGTCCAGAAGAGAGAGGCCATGGAAGGCAGCCAGTAAAATGGCGAGCCCCTAAAGGAGTCTAATGAATGACACGTCTCCTATCTCCACTGGACACTGTTGAAACAAAGGGTCAGACTATTTCATGGCAAGCTGCTTAATATTCAGAAATTGAGGTCTTTTCTATTTCTTTGAAGCCTGGATATGTCAGCTCCAATTGTAAGGTTATTGATGAATAAAGCAAGGGAAAAGGCACTTTGTACTTTTCAGGCAAAACAGTGCTTTCAGTGGCTGTGGCCTCTGCTCACCTGGAATTTAATTGTGTTAAAAAGTCATGGCCCTGAGTTGTCACTTTTTGTTCAAAAAGCTGGTCTTTCCTTTGCTCAAGCTTTTGAAGTATAAGATTGGAGACTCCCCATCAGGGAGTCAAAGATGAAGTCACTTAAAAATAGTCTGTCTGTCACCAAGGGCTTTCCATTTGATTGCATGAGAGTCTTTCATCCCATCTGTGTCTGTCTGTCCCTACTGCTGCCACCCTAGACAGGTTCCTCATGGTCTCCCAGGATCCACCCCAGGCCTCTCTGAAATCCACGCTCCAATTGGCACCCAGTCTTCCTGCTGAGATGCAAATCTGTGAAGGACCCCTCCCCACCCTGACCAAGGCCTTTCAGTGGTGCCCCTTGCGTGTGTCCACAAGACCTTGTCTGATTTGGTTTTCCCTACTCCAATCCCTGCCAGCCCTCAGTTCCTATAGCAACCCGGCTCTTTCCTGCCCAGCATCTCCAGCACACGCTATTACTTTGCCCTGGAATTCTGTTATCCCCTTCCTCGTCTTGATGCTTATGTTTCCTTCAGAGCTTAGCTTAATGCTGGCTTCCTGGAGAAAGCTGCTCTGACCCTGGCAAGTCCCCTAAGTAGGCTTATGCAGCCGGTGGACCTCACCTCTTCACAGCACTGCTCATAAGCCATCATTCGATTGAGGTCAGATTCCCTCATAATGTATCAGGAAAGCTTTCTTCCTTCCTCCTTCCTTCACATCCTTCCTTCTATTTTTTTTTTCTCTGTTTCCCCCGACTCTAATATGACCAGTGCCTAGCACATAATTGGTACTCAGTAAAATATTTTAGACTTAATGGATGACACAGAGAATGAAGATGACCCAGAAAGCTTGTCTTTTTGGCCTTGGTGACTGGGTTTCTGTATTTCATGGGCCCTTACAAGTAAAGCAAAGGAGCTTTGTCCCTCCTCTGAGAGTCTATGATGCTCAAAGAAGTTAGCAAAGCGTGATGTCATCTTTTTCCAAAAGTATATCACAATTTCCTTTTCTCTCTTTTTGCTTCTCATTCTTAAAGGAATATATTCTAACTGAAGGATTTGGAGATATTTAGAATAACCCTCTGTTGTAGGGAGGTAGGGCAGGGAAGCTAGGGAGAAAGGAAAAATAATCGTCCATAATCTCAATACCCAGAGATAACCCCTACTGAAATTTTGTGAAATCTTCTTTGAGTCCACATGCACACACACACACACGCACACACACACGGTCATATTGTACAAACCATACATACTGTAACATACTACAGTATTTACACTGGTCATTTAGAATTCTTCTAAGACATAATCCTTAATAACTGTATCATATTCTAATCCATGGTCATATGGATTGACCATGATTTATTTAATCAATTCAAGCTTTAGATATTTAGACTATTAATCACTAAATAATAGGAGATAATGCTATAGTGAATTTCCTTATTGTTATATTTTTGTGCATCCATAATTATTTCGCTAACATAAATTCCTAAAAGTGAAATGCTTGGTGAAAAGAATTACCAAATTTTTAAGGCTTTTGGTACATGCTACCATATTGTTTTCCAGATACTTTGAACAATATAACAGCAGCTAGGAATTATTATTTCAAAATTGTTTCCGTCAGCTGAGTAGATAAATATTGGTTTCTCCTTGTCTTTATTTATATTTTTTTCTTATAGTTCATACAGTTGAGCTATTTTTTGGTCATTTATATTTCACATTATTATTATTGGTCATTTGTATTTTATTATTTATTTTATTTTATTATGTATTTGTATTTCATTATGTATTATTTTATTATGTATTTCACTTATTATGTATTTTATTTATTGGTAATTTGTATTTCTTCTTCTGTGAATGCCTGCAAATGACTATTGCCTATTTTTCTATCATGATTTCAAATTTAAATAGAAGAAATTGAAAGTGAGAGATGGCCAAATTTAGACCTTCATGAAAATCCAATCAACAAACATTTATCGTCACCTTTTTGCATGGTGCTCTTTATTCTTGGATAAACTGTGTCAGGAGATGGTACCAGTAAAGAAGATCCTGCCATGAGATTTGTTTGAGACTTAAATTTACTCAGAGGATGAGGCAGATTATTAATAAAATATACAGTGCTTATAATACAGAAATACAAATAAAAAGGAGTTTTGATATAAGACATTATATTAGCTCAGATAATTTCTTTATATTTGTACATGATTAACTTAGAAGTCATGTGGGAAAAGGGGAATTCTCAGCTACCTTGCTTGGCTGCCACTCTTAACAGTGAACATGTGACTCCAGGTCGGCACTCCTGCTTGAAGTATATGGTCTCTCTGGAGAGCCTCTGAATGTTGTGTAAAAATGGAAGAGGTGTGACCAATTCCTTACACTTTGAACAGATTGGAAATACCGTTGCTTAGCAATTGCTCTCTCCTAAGTACCCACTGGAAGAGGAAACTATATAAGGGAGGGTTTGCATGATGTGGGTGGAGTCAGATTAACCTTCTGCATTCTGGCCCCAGCACTGAACACTATATGACCCTGGCAGATCACAGACTCTCATCTGTCAAAAGAAGCTTTCTGATGCCATGTTTCAGGCTTGGACACAAAACTAGATTAAATATGTATGGAAAGTGCTTGTTATACATTTGGCATTAAAAAACCTGGTAGTCCTCATTAGAGAATAACTCTCTGTGAATTAGGGGTTGGGTTGGGTTATATATGCCAACAAACACAATACTTTTGCAAAAAGAAGCTAATGGAGAAGACTATCAATAAAATACTAATTGGTTCCTAACAGTACTAAGATTAAAAAGATTCAAACTTTTTGGTGAACAAATAGAAATTCTTCTTTTAACTTAAACGTGAATAATTTATTTTCCATTCACTAGTAGAATAAATCTTGCTAATTTTTGGAAAGAATAATTGGAACAGAGCTATACTCATGATACTCATGGTTTTTCCAGGCTCCTTGGTTACTGAGTTTTGTCAAGGAAAACAGATTACACATCCTCCTGTGAACACTGACATAGCAACGTTTATATATTTACTGCTTCTCTCTACCTCTTACTTCCACCTCATGATGGCCATGTAAGTAGACAGTCAGATATTATGTGTTACACTTCTGTATCAAATAAAAGAATTTTGCCATTCACCCTTGAGTCTTTGCTGCCTTGAATGGTGTCTAGCCCATCGTTCATGGTCCTTAGAGTTAGATGGCTGGATAATGATAATAATAAACAAGTAATATTTTTGAGGGTTTCCAAGATGGCAGGCACTTTTGACACGGATTTAAGGTAGTTATAATATCAGTTATGCAGATAAAGAAACTGAAGCTTGGAGCAATGAGGGAATTTGTCCAAGGTTCACGTAACGGCAGAGCCAAAACTCAAATCTAGGGCTAATATCCAAATCCATCTTCTTAACTACAGCACTCTACTGCTCCAGCAAACAGATAAACAAGCTCTATAATAAAGGAATAAATTCACAAAGCTTTTTATGGGTGGGTTTGGGACTAAATATGTTTGGACTACTTGAGCTTTCTTGCCTACCTTTCCTGTGCTCTATTCTGTCTGGTGCTGCTGACAGACTGAACTGCCATACCTAGAAATCATTTTTGTTCTGCCTATTCTTTGACTTTTTTTATTTTATGCCCTTTTCTGGCTTAAAACAGTATTTCTTTGGTATTCCATTTTATCTCCTCTGTTGGCTTTTCAGCTATCCCTTCTTTTTTATGCTGTTAGTGGTTGCTTTAGAGGTGTGTCATCCAACAGGCTAGCCATTAGCTCCATTAGCACCTGAAATGTGGCTACAATAACTGAGATGTGCTCATTGTTTAAAATATACACTATGGGGTGCCTGCATGGTTCAGTCAGTTGAGTGTCCAATTCTTGATTTTGGCTCAGGTCATGATCTTGTGGTATGTGGGCTCGAGTTCCACATAAGGCTCTGAGCTGACAGCCATGGAGCCTGCTTGTGATTCTCTTTCCTTTTCTCTCTGCCCCTTCCTCTCTGTCTCTCTGTCTCTCTGTCTCTCTCAAAAATAAATAAACATTAAAAAATAAAATACACACTAACTTCTCAAAATTAGTATAAGCAAAGGATGTAAAATATCTCACTAATAATTTTTATGCGACTACATGTTGAAATGATAGTATTTTGAAGATATTGACTTAAATAAAATATCAAAATAAACATTCTATTTATCATATGGTTTTAATGTGGCTTCTTGAAAATTTAAAATGACATAGGTGTCTTGTGCTTGTTTGTATTCTGTTTCTATTAGACAGTATGCTGCTCTAGGGATTATAGCATGCATCTGTAAGAAGCTTGCACTAGTACATGTCCATTTAATCCCTTCCATTCTTTATTCTACAATACACACTTAAAATCTACATATGTTATAAACCTCATAATACATTGTCATAATTTTTTGCTTAAACATATATTAAGACCTGTGAAGTTTCAGAGATATCACCCTCCTTGCAAGCTAATAAATTAACCTGTTATTATTTCATGAAAGCTGGCAGAAGACATGAAACTTCTGGGTCAGAGATACAGGGCTTTATTACTCACAGTATAATGAGCAGTATGAAAATCAGCATATTTACATTGATTCCTCCCACTCCCAAGTCTCACATGGGCAGTGTGGTGGGCCGAAATGGATGCAATATATATAAAGGGTTTGTGATGCAGCCAGGGAACCCATGGTCAAGGGCCTGGAACTTTTGGGACAAGAGGTAAACATTATAAAAAACATAAAAAACAGAAAACAAAAGCCAGTCTTCCTACTGCTGGTAAATGAGCAGTTCTCCAGTATCCATGGCTATAGTCATGACCTACTTACTGGCTGTTTTGCTTAGCAACATTAGTTATTCCTTATTAGATATTAGATATTAGGTATTATTAGATATTATTAGACAGATAAGCCTTGAAATCTGGTATATGCAGCAGGAACTTTCACAGACTCTCACAGCCTACCACAGATTGCCTCTTCCAATAACAGTCAATTGTCTTTGGAAGAAATGAAGAAATGAGAAAAAAAAATCTTTCCTATTTATCCACATATTTGACATTTTAGTTGTTCTTTCTTTTGTGAAAATCCTACATTCCATCTATTATTATTTCCTTTCAAACTGAAGAACTTTTAGTATTTCCTGAAATGCAGATCTTTTCTGGTAATGAATTCTCTCAGCTTTTATTTATCTGTAAATGTCTTTATTTCATCCTTTTTCTTTTAAGATTTTATTTTTAAGTAATCTCTTCATACAACATGGGGCTCAAACCCACAACCCCGAGACCAAGAGTTGTATTCTCTACCAACCGAGCCATCCAGATGCCCCTGTAATGTTTCTTTTACTCTTGCACTTAAGGTTTCCTATCTTTGATTCTCAATAATTTGACTTGTTATGGTTTTATCTATGTTTATCCTGGTTGGAGTTCTTTGAGCCTCTTGGAGCTTCAAGTTAGATTACTTAAAATTTGGAAAAAGTTAGGGCATTAGTTCTTTAAATTTGTTTTTTTCTCTCCTGTTTTTTTTGGGACTTTGATCACTTACATGTTAGACCATTTGGTATTATCACACAGATCAGTGAGGCTCTATTCATTTTTTCCATCTTATTTATCTCTGTTTCAGTTAAGGTGAAACTCTATTATTTCCCAACACACTGAGACCTCCAGAATCTCTATCAGTTCTCAAGCTCTTCTTAGTTTTTCTTTGTCAGGCTTTGTAAAATTTTGCCCTGTATGTGTACAATAGCATTTGGGCAAAAAGTTAAGAGGACCCCATGAAAATCTAGTTACCTCAGCATCCCCTGATTTCTGCTGTTCTGAGTATTGCTGTCTTGTGCCACAGTTTAGAAAGTACTCCGCTTCCTCCCCAACAGAAAACTAAGGCAATGGGATCATATCTGTGTTTCCCTTGTTTCAAATACCATAGCCTCATGGTGCCTACTGTCCTATTCCTGAAGATAATTGTTTCATATATTTTATCTAGCTTTACAGTTGTTTAGGGAAGTGGGTAAATTTTATGCTTATTATTCCCTCCATGCAAAAAGTCCCTAGAAACTTTGGAAGGTTGGTTTATTTATATCTGAGTCTACCTGACATCCAAGCTGTTGCACTTTCCCCTATATAGTAATTCCAGGATGGTAGGCTCCATATCTTAGTAAATTTTTAAAAACCAGGGGCCATTATTTGAAAATTCCACAGGTAACAATCATACTCAGAGGTGGAAGATAGCTTTTTACTGAAGATGAGGAACAAGACATGGATTCCCACTTTTAAACACTTCTATTCCACCAAGTACCAGAACTTCTAGCTATAGTAATTAGGCTAAATGATAAAAGTCATTTAAATTCAAAAGGTTGGAGTAAAATTATCTCTGTTCCCAGGTGATATTCTTATATCTATAAAACTCTAAAAATTCCATACAAAAATATCCCCTTCAAATTGATACAGCTAATAAATGAATTCAGCAAAGTTACAGGATACAAATCAACACACAAATATCAGTTGCATTTCTAGACACTAACAGTAAATGATCTGAAAAGTAAATTAAAAATTAATTGCATTTACAGCAGTATAAAAAGAATGAAATACTTAAGAATAAATTTGACCAAGGAAATGAAAGACTTGTATGCTGAAAACTTCATAACATTTTCAAAAGAAATTAAAGAAAATGGAAAGAAATTAAATAAATGGAAAGACATCTTATGTTCATGTATTAAAAGACTTAATATTGCTAAAATGCCAATACAGCCCAAAGGGAGTTACAAATTTCATGCAATCCCTATAAAAATCCCAATGACACATTTGGCAGAAATAGAAGGCCCATCCTAAAATTCATATGGAATCTCAAGAGATCTAAATAGCCCAAACAATCTTGAAAAGGAAGAACAAAGCTAAAGGAGTCATATTTTCTTGTTTTAAAATTTACTTTGAAGCTATAGTAATCAAAACAATGTGGTATTAGCATAAAGACAGACATATAGACCAATGGAATAGGATAGAGAGCACAGAAATAACAAACACCTCATACATAGTGAATTTTGACAGGAGTGCCCAGATTGGTCATAGGGAAATGGCAGGGTTTTCAACCTGTGGTGCTGGAAAAAAACAGATATCTACATGCAAAAGAATGAAGGTGGACCCTTACCTTACAACCTATAGAAAAATCAAGTCAAAGTAGGTCAAAGACTTAAAGGTAAGAACAGAAACTATAAAGCTCTTAGAAGAAAACATGAGGAGAATCTTCATGACATAGGATTTGGCAATGGTTTATTGGATATGCCACCAAAAACATGGGTAAGAAAATTAACATTAGAAAAATAGAATTCATCAAAATTAAAAACATTGTGTATCAAAGTACAATAACAATAGAATGAAAAGACAACACAGAATGGGAGAAAATATTTGCAAATCATATATCTGGTAAGGGATTAATATCTAAAATATATAAAGAACTCCTAAAACTCAACACAAAACAAACACACCAATTTAAACAAGGACAAAGGACTTGAATTGGTGTTTCTCCAAAGAAGATCTATGCTACATGAGAAGATGCTCGTCATCGTTAGTCATTAGGAAAATTTAGGTCAAAACTACAGTGAGATACCACTTCACACATGTTAGGATGACTATTATATATACAAAAAAAAAAAGTGATACAATGGAAAATAACAAGTGTTGGTGAAGATATTCAGAAATTTGGACCCTTATGCATGCTGGTGGGAATGTAACACAATGCAGCTGCTGTGGAAAACAGTTTGGTAATTCTTCAAAAAGTTAAACACAGAGTTACCATATGATCCAGTGAAGCCACTCATAGGTATACAGCCAAGTGAATTGAAGGCAGGGATTGAAACAAATACTCGTACATCAATGTTTATAGCAGCATTATTCACAATAGCGGAAAGGTGGAAGCAACCCACATGTCTATTAACAAAAGAATAGCTAGACAAATAGGCATATACATGGAATAGAATGTGATTCAGCCTTAAAAATGAAGGAAATTCTGACACAAGCTACAACATGGATGAACCTTGAAAACATGCTGAGTGAAATAAGCCAGACACAAAAGGACAAATATATGATTTAACTTATATGGATCTCCTGGATAGGTAAATTCATAGAGACTGAACATAGAACAGAGGTTCCCAGTGGTCTGGGGAGGGAGAAATCGGAACCTACTGTTTAATGGGTACAGAATGTTTGTTTGGAGGGCTGAAAAAATCTGGAATAGTGATTATGGTTGCATAACACTGTAAATGTACTTGATGCCACTTAATTGTACACTTAAAGATGTAAATGGTTTTAAAAAACTAGTGTTGATAGCTTTTTATTTTGTGATAAATGACATTAGAAGAAAACCCCAGGCACCTGGGTGGCTCAGTCTGTTAAACATCCGACTTTAGCTCAGGTCATGACCTCACAGTTTGTGGGTTCAAGCCCTGTGTTGGGCTCTGTACTGATAGCTCAGGGCCTAGAGCCTGCTTCAGATTCTGTGTCTCCCTCTCTCTCTGCCCCTCCCCCATTTGCGCTCTCTCTCTCTCAAAAATAAATAAACATTAAAAAAAAATTTTTTTTAATGTTTATTTATTTTTGAGACAGAGAGAGACAGAGCATGAACAGGGGAGGGGCAGAGAGAGAGGGAGACACAGAATCTGAAACAGGCTCCAGGCTCTGAGCTGTCAGCACAGAGCCCGACGCGGGGCTCGAACTCACGGACCATGAGATCATGACCTGAGCTGAAGTCGGACGCTTAACTGACCGAGCCACCCAGGCGCCCCTAAAAAATTTTTTTAAAAAGAAAAAAACCTCAAATTATCTATTCTTGCTATAAATTATTTTTACAGAAAGGACATTTTAATACCAAGAAAGAAAGAAAGAAAGAAAGAAAGAAAGAAAGAAAGAAGAAAGCACATTCTCAGATTAAAACAAGAGTTCTTTACAATCAAGACACTTGGTGACCTCACACTGACTTGATATTATTCTTATTCTGCTTGGGCCTAGAAAAAAAATGTTTCTTGTACCTCTTCATGCCTGTGGGTAGGTATATCAGCATCATTGCCCATCACCTTCAAAAGGGTTTTTGAGCTGAGTTGACAACACCAGGGTGATTTTATAGTGGCATAGAGCCAGAGTGATCCTGTACAACACCTGAATTCTTTACATTATTCCTGGAATATGTACTATACACATTTTATGCTTAAATGTTTATATGTGATTTTCACAATACTGTAATCAGCTGTGATAGGCAGTGTAGGAAGGATATTCAAGAGGTATATTTCTATACCATTTGTGTGTTTTACGGTGAGCCCCATAGCACTGGTGCAATTTAAAAAGAACATTTGAAAACAGTGTTCAACTAGTCAGTGCAAGTTGAGATTGTTAACTTTCACTTTTAATATCATTTCCTCAACCTGTAAGAATATCTACAGGGGCTTCAAAGTCTGCTTCCTGTTGTAGGGGCGCCAGTTTTGGGTTTCTCTGATTTTGACACTTTCAGTAGCGAGAGGAACTTCTAAAGTGATCATCTCTTTTGATTTTTGTTAAGAGGGGGATGTTTTGCCTCTATAGTGAGTTGTCTTTGGAAGATGAACATAAGATGTTAAAACTGACCTGTCAGGAAATGAATAAGTCAACATGTCTTTGTTAAAATGTAAATTGTGGAAATACATAAATATCTACTCCTCTGTTGAACAGAAGAAATACAACTCTCATGAGCATACCTTAGCATTTGAATTTTCCTCAAGGACAGAGCTTCAGACAGAGAAAAGGAAGAACTCATACATGGAAGCAACATTCATACTTCATTAGCTTAACCTCAAGTGTGACCATGGCGTGGCCCTTTAGGAAGAAAGGCACAATTAGATACGGAACTACTGAACTTTGGTTAGCTCTGGATCTTACCTCCTAGACTTTCCCTCCCTGGAGACAGAGAGGCCTGTTTGTATTGTGTATTTTTATTTAGAGGGTCAGCTGGAACAAGGAAGAGAAGCTTAAACAAACTGCTCTCTACTGCCTTTTTTTGCACTAGTTTTTATATCTGAGACTAAAGACTCCATTTAATTCAAAGTGGGAACAGATTTTCAAATGTCAGGGACAGCTGTGGAGTGATTCTCTCAAAGTCCCAGGGCTCAAAATACTTGTCAGGCCTGGAGAACAAGGAGAAAGAAACTGTCCTCCAGCTGTTCAAATAGAAATCATAAAAATTGTTGCCTACAAAAGATTCCCTTTAAAGCCAGCCATTCCTCTCCTCCCCACCAACCCTACCAACTCTCCAGTGTAGAGCTTCTTTATGCCTCTTTATTTCCACCCATCCCAGTTTTCATGCTGCACCCTTAGAACCTGTGCTTGACTCTTATCTCTTTCTTTCCTCCTTTGGCTGTGTGGTATGGGGAAAGAGCATGAACTTGGAAAGGACATGTCGCGGCATACACAGGCTGATCTGCCTGCCTTGTGGTGAGTATCTTCACCTCACTGAGCCTCAGTGTCCTCACATGTGTCATGGGGATGATGGCTTTTATTTCCTGTAGTGTTAGTGATTAAATGAAGTAGTCCATGAAAAAGCTTCTGCTGTAAATTGGACATTGAGTAAGTGTGAACAAAAAAACCCCCAAATCAGAAACCCAAGCCTCCCCTCACCCTTTTCGCATCATTTCTCAGCCTCATCCCTCCTTTACTATGCTCACTCCTTAGCCAGGGGCCTGTGTCCCCTCCCACCTGAGATAATGGAATAGCTTCCCACCTGGTGTCCCTGCCTACAGTCTCTTTTTCCAAGCCCTCCTCTGTGTCATGGAGACAAGGAGTTCTGAACCCCACTAGACATTTGTCTTCTTATGCACAGAACCTTTTGTGTGTCCTTTTCTACCCTCAGGATGGTACCAAGTTTATTGGTCTAATATTATTGGCTCTTATAGTTAATTTTCCCAAAGTAGCTCCAACTTTTCCTTTCTCCACTTTCCTGTCTAACCTCCCTATTCATGCCAACCATTTGTCTTCTGTCCCCTTCCATGTAGACCACGTAGGTTCCCACCACCACCCCTTGTCCTTCCCAGTCTTTGACTTCATCTCCTTTTCTCTATTTCAAAGATACTGCTCCATGAACTTGTCTCAACTACCTGGGCTTTGGGTGATGTCTCTCCTCTGATGTCCGTTGCACTATCTCACCATCCCCGTGACATTTACTGAAGAGTGTGCTCTATTTTACATAGTGTCTGTCTCCTCATCTGGACTTAGAGCTCCTTGAGGAACTGTCAAATATAACATTAGACCTTTGAAATCTAGAAGAGTGCTCTTCACAAGACCAATAAATCTGAATTTCTGAAGAACATCAAAATAGGATGTACAGAAAGAAGGTTCCCCTGATCCCCCTGCCCTTAGCCCCCTTTCCATTCATGTATTTTTGTGTTGAATAATTGCTCACATTATTTGAACATGAGCTTTAATATTCATTTATTCTTTAAAATTTTTATTTTATTAAGCATCTACTAAGTGTTAGGCACCATGGTAAGCACTGGAGGTACAATTGTGAAGAAAGCTTTTCCTAAGTCCGTTTGCTTATAGAATCTTGATTTCAACTCACTTCTTAAGCATTTGGGGAAGGGCAGGGGTAAATTCAAGTTTTGTAGAGCCAAAAGCCTTTACCATCTTTGGATCCTCTTGAAGAAGAAGTAATAAAAAATTGCAAATACAAATGCATGTTTAAAGATTTAAAATGATAAAAGAAATAATATATTATTAAATTTAAAATCATTAAATTAAAATGTTGACAAGTATCACAAACATGGCAAAAATAAAAATAACATTTTAACTAATTAGCTCTCTGACTCTCCTTTAAGTACTTGTTTCTCCTAGAGTTTTTTGGTTTCAGTCTCCTCAGATGGCACTTTTGTAATATTTTCCTATAAAGAGATGAGGAGGATGATTCAGTCTTTCCTTTAGCGTTGTTGGTTGTTTTTTTTTTTTTTTTTAATTATTGATAGTTTACCAAAGAAAAGATTAGTTTCCAAGTTTGTTTTTTGGCTGATTTTTAGAATTAGTGTCATATTTGGAAAAGCATCTACTGAGTTTTTTCATATAATACTGTAAGATTCAAGGACTTTTCAATGTTTTTAATATACTGATTAATCTCTAAAAATATCTGTGACTTAGCAACACTCATAAACTATTTTGTCACCACTGTTCTCACTCAGTGGCTTCTTATAAGTTTTAGGTTATAGTTGGTCATATCCATGATTTGTGCCAAATCAGTAAGAGTTCATTCTTTTTCCATTTTGCTATGGAACTTATTCCTTTTCCTTAACTGGAATATCAAACAACCCAAAGAGCCCATTCCTTACTTTCACTCACAGTGTATTTCTTTCTCTTAATGAATTACTACTTTGGGTTTAATGTAAAGAATTTTTTTTTTTTTTTTGCTACAGCTTGCTTCTCAATATTATAAGAATCCTTACTAAATACATTGCTCATTTTTATAACTTTTATATTTCATTCATTTTTGGTTGGATTTTTCTCTTAACATTTTAATATATAAATTTAATAATGACCAAAATAAATACCCCTTTTCTATATCCAAATTTGGACTTTGGTTTTTCACTTGTTTCATTGATATATTCTAAAACCTCTTGCCACTTTGCAAATAAAACAGTGTCTTCAAGCTTTATCAAAACATTGTTTTCTTTTCAAAAAGAAAACAAAAGAGACTGATTTGTTTATAATTGTATTTGTCTAATCCTCCAGTATATATCTGTCCAAGAGAGCTTCCATTTTGACTAGGTGCCTGTAAGAATTGAACCCTTCACTCACAGTTTTAAATGTCTGATGATTGGAAACATTTTCCACAGATTCCATTTCAAACCTTGTTTCTCTCCCATGACTCACATACTTCTATTTGGTGCTGGGGAGACTGCATAAGGCACCATCCTGTAGGCCTGAACCTTCTACTCAGTGCCAGCAGGTCAATAGAGTGGGTGGTGAGAGCATTCTTGATGCAGTTCCTGCTCCAGGGCCATCCATAGTAACTCCATACACGCACATGACTGGAAACCACAAAAATATCCTCCTCGTGGCCAAAAAAAAAAAAAAAAATAGATGCTCAATTTAATCTCCCTTTAGCACCATTCCCCAAATGCCTTTGACCCCTTCACATGACCCATCAGGAAAGTAAGTATAATGGAGAGTTGGTCAGAGTGGTTTTAACCAATCCCAGGCTGATAAATTTTACAAATTATTACCTGCAACACACACTGTGGAAGCCCCTTTTAGGTGTTGGAAGGGACCATGAAAGTCCTAGAGGGTCCTAGAGCCCATTTCATTGACTTCATGATAAGTCTATTTGGCAAAGGATAGGTGTTGCCCTCTGCTGACTTCCAGGAACTTGAGTCCTTTACAACAGTGCTTCTCAGATTGAGATCCATGGACCAGAAATATCAGAGTCACCTGGGCCTCTAGGCATGCAAATTCTTGCACTCCACCCTAGGCCTACTGAATTAGAATTGACGTCTTTGGGTGGTTCTGCTGCAGGCTAAAAGCTTGAGAACCATTGCTTTAGAATTATGCTATCTAATATGGTAGCCATATTACCATGGTAGATATGGTAGCCATATCTAATATGGTAGGTATGTGGCTATTAAAATCGGTAAAAATTAAATAGAACTAAAAATTTATAGCACTATTGGACAGTGCTGAAATCAAACATTTCCATCATCACAGAAGCTTCTATTGAACAGTGCTGCTTTAAATTTTACGTCATGTGGGTTTGCTCATATCCTGACTCCCACCCACATAGGGCACAATTTTATATCTCAACTGTAGCATTTACACACTGTATCAACATTATTTATTTATGTGTGTACTTCTCCATCTGTAAAGTGAGTGAGTTCCAGGTCTCTGCATTATTCATCTTTATGTCCACAGAGCCTGGCCTGGAGTCTAGTACATAATGATTGTGAAACAAATGTTTGTATAATAAACAAATAAGTGAAATATACCAAGATAAACTATTCTTCTTGAAGGGTGGAGACATTTTTCTATGTTTCTTCTGTAATTCTAATTTGTGTGTCTATCTTATTTTGCATGAGAAAGCTCTAAATTTATTATGAATGCTTTGATTTGGAGAGGACTAAATCTACTTTCATTTGAGAAAAGGCACTGGCCTTAAGTTTACACTTTTACTTGAAGGGTAAATGGGAATGTCCTTTATTTGCTGAGTCTGACTAATTTGGAGACACACTCTTCAGTGAAATAATCTTCTTTTTTTTCCCCCAGAAATCCCAGGCTGTTCTTGAAATAAATAATACAGGATGGGAAAAACATTGATAATACTGCCATTCAGTCAATAACACTAAGATAAGAGCCAAATTATTCCACCTACTTAAATCATTTTTATCTAGCTCACGAAAGGAAGATAATTTAATTTCAGGAGATTGGAAACATTGATTGAGCTGTGAGTCCCTAAGGCATTTATTAGACAAATGAGACCAGTGAAAAAGAAATGTGTTTTTCATCTTTAATTTCCATAAGAGATTTATAGTCAAACTCGGGAGAGTTGATTTTTAAAACATAACATTTCCCCCCACAATTGACATCCACAGGACATTGTAGATGAAGATGTAGCAGAGGAGCTGATGGAAGGTGGCTCTTGGGTTTTATGCTGTATCATCTCCTCTCAAACCTGCAGACTTTGTTCTGAAGCCAAAGGCTACAAAACCAAGGAGCAGCTATCACTCCTATCTATTGCTTTTTGAATTGCACAGACCTTCAACAGATTAATTGTAACTATTATTACAGGGCACACCAGCTACACATGATTATTTCTATCTAGGATGAAACAGATGCAAAATTTTTAAAAATTCAGTTCTAATACCCATCTCAATTTGGGCTTAGTGGAGATGAGAACAGAGAAGAATTTGTCTCAGTGCACTCAGCCTTTTTCAGATCCTAACTGTAATAAATGAAACAAATGATCCTATAGAATCAGTCACCTCCTTCCTCCCCATGAGGTTGTATTCATGCCAATCTAGCCATTTCTTCACGGAAACCCCAGCCCATCCAGCGTTTTTCCAATTCTAGCTGTGGTTATTTGTCTATATTTGCTTGCACCAAAGATGAGGCATCCTCATAAGGGTAAGGAAGATTGGCAGTGGGGGAGGGAAGAGAATCCCGTGCAATTCCAGACTGGACCCAGCATGTGCTCTAAAGAGAGGAGGATGCATTGGCTGAGGGGGGGGGCACCCCTGGCCATTACTGCTCAGGTGGGTCACTTCAGCCCTGCTCTTTAAAAGAAAGTTTAGGGTTTTCTTCTTTTTTTATATGAATATTTTTCTTATTTTAATACATTTTTACTTTTAGTATCATATAAGAAAATTAAGAAAATTGGAAAATATCTAAGATATTCAGAATTGGTTTGCTTGTGCTTGGAGTCCTTTGTCAACACCTTCCCTGGTTTTCACTCAGATGTTTCACTGCTGCCAAGTGTGAACAGGGACAGAATAATGAAGTAAGAACCAAGTGTCATGTAGCTCCATTTCTAGGAAGTGAATTCTGACCCCAAAGACAGAGGTCTAGACCCATTCATAGGAGGTGGGAAGGTGTATTGGAAGAATACACATTTTAGGGACAGGTGGACCTGGCTTCAAAGCCCAGCTCTGCCTCTTTAGAAGGTATTAACTGACCTCTATGAGCCTTAGTTTCACTAGTTATAAATGTTGAAGTAGTGTAATAATAGCTTTTAAAGTTTCTAACTCAAAATATCATGCCCCTACTATCTCATTAAACTAAGTTTCCCCCACTGTTCTCTTTATGCACAAATATATCCCAGTAACCCATAGGTCGTGCTATGCTATTTGGCTATTGGTTCACATCTAATTTGTCTTTCTACCCAATCAGATTTTTTCCAAGTGTGGACATGATTTTGTACACAAACACAATTATAGTGACTCTTCTGACCAACAGGCCCTCAATCTGGTCTCTGGGCATTCCTGCTTAGCCCTTCTTAGGTTTCTAAGGGGGGTGTCAAAGATGGTTGAATCCCTTTTATCTGCTCCTCCTCATTGAAGCACAATTACAAGCTCTGGAAATAATGCAAGAGACATCCAAAGAAAAACTTTGAATGAGAGAAAAAGATGAATTTGTTAGGGATCCCAGGACTGGAGGAACAACATAGAGGCAGGGCATCTTAAGTTCCCCAGCCAACAAAAGAAAGCCATCCAGACTTGGCATTTTCCATCTCTCATCCTACCAATGGAAAGCAGCCCCAGGAAGCTGATTCCTCCCCCACGTTAAAGAGGAGTCCCTCTGTCTACATTCAGTGTGCTCAATACCACTAGCCATTGGGTATCCCACAAACAATAAGCAGACAGGCAAAATATTCTTCCTTGACAGAGAATAGAATCTATGAATTTGAGGACAGAACAATAGAATTCACTCAATATGAACAACAGAGAGAAAAATAGCCTGGCATAAATGAACGGAGCACCAGGGAGTATGAGACTCTAAAAAAGATTCAACACTTGTACCATCAGAATCTGAGAAGTCTGAGACAGTGGGCTGGAAGAGGATTTGAAGAAAAAATAGCTGAAAACTTCCCAAACTTGGCAAAGGGCACAAAGGAACAGATCCATGAAGATGAGAAAACCCCAAACAGGATAAGCCAAAAGAAATCCATGTCAACATGCCATAATTAAACCTTTGAAAACTAAAGACAAAGAAAATATCTTGAAAGCACATCAAGCAACACATTATCTGTATGTAACACCAATTCAAATGAGAGTGGACTTCTCTTCAGAGACCTTGGAGGCCAGAAGGAAGTGGCATAATATTTTTAAAGTGCTGAAATGAAAAGATGTCAATCACAAATTCTTTATCTGGTAAAAGTATCCTTCAGGAATAAAGAAGAAATAAAGACATTCTGAGACAAAAGAGGACTAAAGGAATGTGTTGTTACTGGACCCACCCCTAAAGACTGGTTGAAGGAAATTCTTCATGTAGAAATGATTTAAAAAAAATTATGGATCACCAGGAAGGAAGAGGAAACAAAGGAAAAAGTAGAAATATAGGTACATGAAATAGATTATTCTTTTCTTCAGGAGTTTTGCAAATTGTGTAGTAAAGATTTTACCTTACCTAAAGAGAAGTCTGGCCTTTGTACTTGGCCCCTGGAGGTAATCTCTAAGTCTTTGGAATGTACTACCTGACAAGAGTGCTTTTGTTTATCTGGGACCTTGGGTCAAATCAGACAGTCTATGCTAAAGGTGATTTATGGCAGGGGGCCTTGGGAACTTGGTATTAGCTCAACTTCTGCAGGAGCTGGAGACTAAGGTCAGCCATCCAGCTTACATAACCAAGTCTCAATAAAATCTCTGGGCCCTAAAACTCAGATGAGCCTTCTTGATTGACAATACTCTGTGAATATTGACATACATCATTACTAGGACAAGTTAGAGTTCTCCATGACTTCACTGGGAGATAACAACTGGATCCCACACTCACCTGGACACACCTGGACTCCACCCCAAGTACTTCTTTTCTTGGTTGAATTTAATTTGTATCATTTTGCTTCAATAAACACTAACTGTGAGTATAATAGTCTTTAGTATGTTCTGTGAGTCTTTCTAGCAAAATATCAGGTCTCCCACAGTCTTGGAAGTGCCCAAATTAGCAGTTAGTGTAATAAGGAAATGTGGTCTCAGGAACCGGCAAATCTGGAGTCAGTGTCAGAAGTTGGGGACTCCTGGCTGCACAAATCATAGTAGAGGATTGACACAAAAATTATAACACCATCTTATACTCAAGATAATAATATTTAAAAATGAGGAAGGCAGAGAGGCATAAATAGCGCTCAGGTTTCTACATCTCACTCAAAGTGTTTATACTGCTAGCAATCAACTGCTATAAGCCACATATGTATGACACTCAGAGAAACCACTATAAAAACAAGATAAAGAGATACACTCAAAGACATCAGAAATAAAGATGTAACCCTAACAAGTGTCCATGTAGCCCACAGGAAGAAGGTAAAAGAGAAATAGGAAAACAAGCAAAACAAAAAAGAGAAACAAAGAAAATAAGCAAATAATTAAATGGCAAACTTAAACACTAACATATAAGCATTTACTTTAAGTATATTTTTTTGATAGAGACAGAGCATGAGCAGGGGAGGGGCAGAGAGAGAGGGAGACACAGCATCCAAAGCAGGCTCCAGGCTCTGGCCATCAGCACAGAGCTCGACACAGGGCTCAAACTCACAAACCATAAGATCATGACCTGAGCTGAAGTCGGACGCCCAACCGACTGAGCCACCCAGGTGTCCCTGCATTTACTTTAAGTACAAACGGTCTAAATATATCAGTTAAAAGACAGAGATTGGCAGAGTAGATTAAAGAAAAAAAAATAATGACCAATTTATATGTTGATTCCAAGAAACTCACTTCAAATTCAATGACATAAGTTGAAAATAAAAGGATCAGAAGAAAAATATATTTCATTAAAACATTAATATAGAAATCAGGAGTGGCTACATTACTGTTTGATAAAGTGGACTTCAGAGCAAAAAAAATTACCAGAGAAGAAGACATTACAAAATAATCTACCAACAAGACATAATGATAGTAAATATATATGCACCAAAATCAAAGTCTCAAAATACATGAATCAAAACTGATAAAGCTGACAAGAGACATAGAAAATTCATAGTTGCAGACCTCAACATCACCTTCTCAGCAACTGACAGAACTAGTGGACAGAAAATCAGTATGGATATAAAATATCTGGACCACACTATCTAATCTACAGAATCTAGTTGCCATATATAGAACATTCCATCCAACAAATAGAAAATACACATTTTTTAAACTCTCATAGAATATTTACCAAGATATAAAACTGGGCCGTGAAATAAAACTCAGCAAATTTCAAAGAAACTATACAGTTCTCTGACCATAATGGAATCAAACTAGAAATCAATAACATAACGACAGCAGGAAAAATCCTTAAAATTGGAAAATGGAAATTAAACAAAATGCTTTTATTTTTTTTTTAATTTTTTTTTTCAACGTTTATTTATTTTTGGGACAGAGAGAGACAGAGCATGAACGGGGGAGGGGCAGAGAGAGAGGGAGACACAGAATCGGAAACAGGCTCCAGGCTCTGAGCCATCAGCCCAGAGCCTGACGTGGGGCTCGAACTCACGGACCGCGAGATCGTGACCTGGCTGAAGTCGGATGCTTAACGACTGCGCCACCCAGGCGCCCCAACAAAATGCTTTTAAATAATCCATAGATCAAAGAAGATGTCTCAAAGGAAAAATTTAAAAACACAGAACTGAATGGAAATGAAAATACAAAATACAAAAAAAAAAAAAATGTGAAATGCAGTTAAAGCAGTACTGTGAGGGAAATTATAGCACTAAATATTTTCATTAGAAATGAGGAGAGGGGTGCCTGGGTGGCTCAGTCAGTTAAGCGACTGGCTTTGGCTCAGGTCATGATCTCATGGTTTGTGAGTTAGATCTCCATGTCCAGCTCTGTGCTGACAGCTCAGAGTCTGGAGCCTGCTTCAGATTCTGTGTCTTCTTCTATCTCTGTCCCTTCCCCACTCACGCTCTGTCTCTCTCTGTCTCTCAAAAAATAACTAAATATTAAAAAAAAAGTTAAAAACAAAGAAAAAAGAGAAAAATGAGAAGAGGTCTTGAAACAATAATCTACATCCCTACTATAAAAAAACTAGAAGAAGAATAGCAAGATAAAGCCAAAACAAACAAAGTGTAGGAAATAATAAAAAACAGGTATCAATGAAATGAAAAATAGGAAAATAATAGAGAAAATCTATGAAATAAAAAACTGACTCTGGAAAAAATCAATAATATTTAAAAAATCTCTAGCAAGATTGATGAAAATAAAAAGTGTGAAGATATCAATTACCAATATCAAGAATGAAATGGGAGACATCACTACAAATCCTGCAGCCATGGTAAAGATAACAAGGGAATGCTATGAACACTTTGTGCTCATAAATTGAAAACCTTCCATAAATGTCCTTTCCTTGAAAATAACAAACTACCAAAATTCAACTAAGGTAAAACAGCTAATTAGAATATACCTCTCACTTTTAAAGAAATAGAATTTGCTATTAAAAGCATCCTGAAAAAGAAATCCTTAGGCTCAGATGTATTTAGGGTCCTCAAGACCACACCGAGGATAATGAGTGGAACTCATGGGACCCAGCATATTGTACTCATGGTTAAGATTTATTACAGCAAAAGGATACAGAGTAAAATCAACAAAGGGACAAGTACTTGGGGTGAATTCTAAGGAAACCAAGTATAGGCTTCCAAGAGTCACTTCCCAGGGGAGTCAAACAGTTCTTAATTCCTCCAGCAAAGAGTTATGATACCACACGTGAAGTTCACCTGAGCCTAGATGGCCAGGATTTTTTTTTATCAGGGTTGCTCATCTAGGTACACAGTGCCTGTGTGACTGACCATAGTCACTAAAATTCCAGATGCCTGGAAGGAAAGTAGTAGTTTAACACAAACCACACCACACTGTTTAGGGAGTGCTCTTAGCAGTTAGGGAAAGGGGTACATAACTTTGGGAAACTATTTACCACCCCAGATTTCCAGACACCAGCCAAGGGTCAACCTTGCAAGCAGGTCTTACAAGGATCACAGCCTTAGGTCTGCAATGTTAATTATTTTCTGCACACTGGAGAATTCCAAAAAACAACTAAAGGAAAATTAAAACCAACTTTACACCATCTCTTCCAGAAAATACAAGAGAAGGGAACACTTCCTGGTTCATTTTTTGAGGCCAGTATTATCTTGATACCAAAACCAGGGAGATAGTACAAAAGAAAGAAAACTATATAGAACAGTATTTCTCATGAACTTAGATACAAAATCCTCAACAAAATATTAGCAAACTGAATCCAATAATGTATAAAAGTAATTGTATATCAGGACCAAGTGGGATTTATTACAGCTATGCAAAGGCTGGTTCAACATTTGAAAATCAACGAAGTAGTCTATCATACCATAATCAAAAATCATATCATATCAATTGATGTAGGAAAAAAAAAACCCTTTTATGATAAAACCTTTTAGCAAGATAAAAAATGAAGGTGAATTATAGCAACTTAATAAAGAGCATCTACAAAAAACATATGGCCTGAAACATA
Organism: Puma concolor; assembly: GCF_028749965.1. Lineage (NCBI taxonomy): Eukaryota > Metazoa > Chordata > Mammalia > Carnivora > Felidae > Puma > Puma concolor. The sequence continues at coordinate 22,358,530 of NC_141671.1, forward strand.
CTTAATGGTAAAACACTGGATGCTCTCCCTCCAAGATCAGAAATAAGGCAAAGATGTCTGCTCTTACTATGCTTATTCAGCACAGTACTGGGATTTCTAGCCTCTGGAATTAAGCAAGAAAAAAAGGGGGAGGAGTAAAGATTGAAAAAAAGAAGCTATTTGCAGATGACCTAATTGTCTCTGTAAGAAATCCCAGAGAGTCATGTATAAACTGAACTTAGAAACACAGTATCATTTATAATCGTTTGGAAGAAGATGAAATGCTTAACGATAAGTGTAAAAATTACATATACAGTCTGTAGGCTGAAAAAAATTTTTAAATGTTTTATTTATTTTTGAGAGAGAGAGAGAGACTGCAAGTGGAGGAGGGGTAGAGAGAGAGGGAGACACAGAATCCGAAGAGGCTCCAGGCTCTGAGCTGTCAGCACAGAGCCTGACACGGGGCTTGAACTCACAAACCATGAGATCATGACCTGAGCTGAAGTCTGACACTTAACTGCTGAGCCACCCAGGTGCCCCTGTAGACTGAAAAATTTTTAAATGCTGATAAAAGGAAGTGAAGAAGTTCATAAACTGGAAGACTCAACATAGCAAATATGTTAATTCTACCTAAACTGACCTATGGTTTTAAGAGAATATCTATCAAAATCAGCAAGGCAACTCTAAAAAAAATTATTTATTTATTTTGAGAGAGAGAGAGAGAGAGAGAGAGAGAGAGAGAGAGAGAGAGAGGTGGAGGGAATGCGTGCATACAGGGAGGGGCAGAGAGAGTGAGGGAGAAAGGAGAATCACAAGCAGGCTCTGCACCAACAGCCAAAATCGAGTTAGATGCTTAACCAACTGAGACACCCAGAGGTCCTGACAATGTAATTTTTTATAGAAATAAAGAAGTTTACTCTAAAATTTATATGGAAAGGCACAGACCTTAGAAAACTAGGTAAAACAATCCTGACAAAGAATAGAGAGGGGGGCAGGAATCAATCTTTCTGATAGTAAGTCCTACTCTCTAGCTATGCTAGTCAAGACTTGTGAGGAATGGGTGGGAGTTAAACATATAGATCAAAGGAAAAGAGTACAGAGCCTGGACACAGATCCACAGAAATACTCCCAAGTGGTCTTAGAAAAGGTACAATGGCCATTCGATGGAGGAAGGATAGCTTTCCAACAAGTGGTATTGAACAAACGGACATCAATAGTCAGGAATACACACACAGACTGACCTAAATCTGGTACCATAAAAACTAACCAAAATGGATCATGGATTTAAAGGTAAAAATAACCACAGGGCACCAGGTGGCTCAGTTAGTTAAGTGTCAGACTTTGGCTCAGACCAAAGTTCAAGCCCTGAGTCAGGCTCTCCACTGTAAGTGCAGAGCCTGCTTCCAGTCCTCTGCCTTCCTCTCCCTCTGCCCCTCCCATGTGCGTTTGTTCACTCTTTCTCAAAAATAAATAAACATTAAAAAAATAAAGGTAAAAAAAGATAAAACCTGTAGAGAAAATTGGATAAAATGTTCAGGATCTAGGGCTAGGCAAATAATTTTTAGGCTTGAGGTCAAAAGCCCAAATCATGAACATATTGATAAATCATGGACATACTGATAAATTGGGCCTTATGGAGCTTAATAACCTTTTGTTATGGAAATTTTTCTATAAAGAGGATGAAAAGACAAACTACAGATGGAGAGAAAATATTTGCAAACAACATATCTGACAAATGATTAGTATCTAGAATATACAAAGAACTCTCAAAACCTGACAGTAAGAAAAAGAACAATCCAATTAGAAAACAGTCCTAGGACATGAAGAGATATTTCACTGAAAAGGATATGCAGAAGATATGCAGTTAAAAAGTAAGAATGTTCAACACCATTAACTAACATGCTCTGCTAAAAACACTAATGTTCATAGCAGTTTTACTTAACAGCCAAATCTTGGATCAGCCCAGATGTACTTCAACAGGTGAATGGTTAAGCTTCCTGGAGTACTTACAAACTCTGGCTTGGATGAATCTCCAAGGGAATTATTCTGGATAAAAAAGAAAATCCATCCTGAAAAATCACAAACTGTATTATTCCATTCATATAATATTTTTGAAATGACAAATTTTTAGAAATAGAGGCAGATTAGTGGTTGTCAGGGGCTTGGAGAGATGTGGGTGTGGTCATAAAAGGGCAACAATAGGGAACCTTGAGGTGGTGGAAATGCTCAGTGTCTTGACTGGGGTGGAGGATGGATGAACCTACAGGTGATAAATTGCATGGAATTAAACACATGCTATCCCACTGACATGCACATTCACACACACTCACAGGAGTGCAAGTAAAATTGGAGAAATGTAAATAAGATCAGCGGGTTCTATCAATGTCACTATACTGGTTGTTGTATTATACTGCAGTTTTGAAAAATGTTGTCATGGGGGGGAAACTGAGTAAAACATTCATTAAGTCTCTTAACACACATGAAGTCACAACTGCATGTGAATCTACAATCATCTCAATAAAAATTTCAACTAAAAAAAAAGAATACATAGCCTTCCCTACTAAAATATTGTGTTTGGGTAGCTCTAACAAGATCCCTGTGTCTTCAAAGACAGAGAATTTCCTGTACCCTACACTTCTACAATTAGAGGGCCATTCTGGTGGCTTTCTTGCTTGATACTGCTGGCCAACGTTAAATTCAGGGTTTTTTTCCAAAAGCAAATGAAAGTAAAACAATTGAAGTTCCTCTCCACTTGGCATCTGCACATTATTATTGCTTTCTAAATCTTAATGGAAGAAGAGAATAGCAGTTTGATAAATCATGCCTAATATACCAGAAAACTCCAGGTACCAAGCCCTCTGGCTCTGGCAGATGCTAGTCGGGAACCCCCTAGTGGCTATCTGGCTGGTCTGCAGTTTCTCACAAGGCTCCTGGAAGTGCAGCAACTCCAATATCTGGAGGGCCACATAATGAATAATTTAGAGACTTTTTTTAATGCAGGCCCTACTTGAGTCCAAATTTAATGTAGTAGTGTGGGGCAACCAGGGTGAACCAAGAGGCATGTTTGTCTGGCTTGGCTTAGCTGATGTTGTGAGGCAGGCGCTTGCTCTGTTCTGCATCTGGGTCAGTGGGAGCTGCTGTGGCATGTCAGGGCTGGCACTTTCAGACCCTGGGCTCTAGTATAATTTTCCTCAATCAGGCAACATGTGGAAATTAGAATTGATGAAATTGTGTTGTAGCCTAGGCAAGCGGAGGTATCTAATACCTTCACCAAGCTGCACTGTGGCAATCCATTCAACCTCAGACAGGAACATGTGAAGAGACAAATTGAAGTTCTTGACGAATACATTTAGTGGACATTGGGTAGAGTTTACTGTTACTGGAAAATAATGAAGTGGAAAGGACATGGCGGGGGCAGTAGGGAAACTTTAGGACACGGTGTCAAACCAAAGATTCTGTTGCAGGAAATCACCCAAGTGCCTCTGAAGAGAGCCTTCACCATTCTGTCTATCCATCCATTTTGGTGCATTCATCCCAGGATGCTATTTTGACCATAGGAAGCCAGATGGATCTGGCACAGGATGGAGAGGTGGAGGTGTTGGAAGGCAGCGGATGAGTCACTTAACACTTCCTCAGAAATAGTTAGAAGTGCTCAAATAAAGGAACCCCCCCCCCCCGAGATGGTGTTTTGAGCAGCTTTGGTAGTAGTGCTGTCTAGTGCTGTGTGTGTGGGCCAGTGTCTGGCATTATTATGCTGAATGAATCATAATTAGTGTACTATAAATTTAAAGTTGAGACCAAATAGCCCATGAACTATAATGCAAAAGTCCTCTGGAATTACATTTTTACAAGATTTTAAACAAGCTTCCCACTCCTGCCCTCACCCTCCACACTGCTTAAACAAGGATAAAGTTGCCTTTCTAACCCAGAATTTCATAAAAAGGGAAACACTCAGTAGGAACCAAGTTCTACTAAGTGCAAAGTTCAAAAAAAAAAAAAGTCTAAAAAAAAAATCCAAAAAGTGGAAGTCCAAAAATATCCCAAAGAAACGATGGGTAAGACATAATCTCTGTCATCAAAATGTTATAATGTAGTTGGGAAGATGCATCACATACACAAGAAAAGTTAACTAGAAATACAGGGAAGTGGAAATGCTCCACATATGCCATAACCAGCAAACAGGTACACAGGGAGATGAGGTAGGGATCACTCCTTCACAGAAGGCCAGGGAGGGAGGTGGGTTTGTGGAGGGATATAAAGGAGTCATCAGTTAAGAAGAAGAAATAGAGCAGTACAGAGAGTAACCGCTTGAGCAAAGAGGTAAAGGCAGTGATCAGTTAGGAACTGTGGTGTTGGCTGTGTGTGGCAGAAACCCAGCACGTGGCTTAATCTGATTGGAGTATTAATTTTCTTATATAATTAGTCTCAAGGTGGGCAACTCCAGCTCAGCTTGGGTACCTACATTCAGTGCAAGAAAGGGTGTAGTGCAGAGGCGTGTCCCAGTGGAGTCTGCCCCCTTTCATGAAGCTGCTAAGGAAACATCACCCAGAGACCTCTGCATCCTCCCAGAAATGTGTTAATGTGGCCTTACCCACCCGCACATGCTGGAAGCACTAGCTGTGCACACTATCACCCAGAACAAAACAGAGGCTCTATTGGTAAAGAAGATGCAGAGACTGGATGGTGGGCAGACACAGGTAGAAAAGGGCAAGGCATGTTGCGATGTTAACACTGGAGTGGAGTAAAAGTCTGTACAATGGTTTCTGTGTGGTGCAGTCCATTGTTTTCCAATTCTTCATACATTTCCTTTCATTATGGCAAGAGATTGGCGTGTAACATACGGGGTACATTTTATCGATCAGAAGCTTTGCGTGGTTATTGATTGTCCCTTCTCCTTTTCCAGGTCAGAAGGGGCCCCTCTTGGCTGGAATGTACCTTCAAGTGTTTCCAGTGCACACCTTTACAGTCTCAAGAACTTTGGCCAAAGGCTCTGATTATGTCCTGACTTTGTCAATATGGCCTCAGTTTACTGATGCTTGCACCTCTGTTCCCTGCAATATCTCCCACTTCTTCAAGTACTTCTGGGAGGTGTCAGGAGAATTTTAAGATGAACTTATGAATCCTCCCATGGTTTCCATGTTGCTCTCCCAAGTGACCAGCATGTTTTCACTCACCACTGCCCTTCTAGGTACTGTAGTTTCTCATGCTTTCATGATAGCCAACCAAGGACTCACAGCTGTACTTATGCTCCATTGTGGTTGGGGGGAAGCAGCCCTTTCATTCTTACAGCCCCTTTCAGTCTATATGTCTGGTGATGGATTTATGATGGTAGATTAATAAGTGATTTTTTTAATGTTTATTTATATTGGAAGAGAGAGAGTGTGCATGCCCTCATGAGTAGGGGAGGGGCAGAGAGAGAAAATCTCAAGCAGGCTTTGCACTGTCATTGCAGGGCCTGATGCAGGGCTCGATCTCACAAACTATCAGATCATAACTTGAACAAAAATCAGGAGTCAGACACTTAACCGAGGCACCCAGGCCCCTAGTAAGTGATTTTTTATAAATAGCACATATCAAAATTATATAGTAAGTGAAACAATACAAGAGAACATCGTGTCAGGATGAGTTGGGTTATGTTTCAATAACACATTTGCCAAAAATCTCATGGGTTTGAAACAGTTAAGAGTTTATTTATCAACTACTCAAACTACACAACTCAAAGTTGAGGAGGATTCAGAGTTGTGCTCAGTTAATTGTACAGAAACAATTTAACCATCTACCCTGAATCATAACTTCCCTTTAATGACTCAGGTTTTGTTATGAGCTCAATCTTGGTAAACCTGGCTTATTTCCCACTGAGAGTTAGTTTCTCATAAGAAATCCTTTGGTAACTCCTGAATAGAGATCTCAACACTGCAGTGTGTAGTGAAAGGTTAGAGATCATGCTGACATGTCTGGTATACAGATAAGCTAAATCATTTTAAACCAATCTATTCTTTCACTCAATAACTAGTCTTTATTTGGTTCCAGGTGCTGGCCTTTGTAATAAATACACGAAGAAGATCCTAAGATAAGAAAACACGATCATTGACCCCAAAAAGCTAACAGATTGGGGTCCATTTCCTCCCCACCTGGTCTTCTCTATCTATCCCTTGGGTCTAATTTTTCTCCCTGAGATTATACGAAAATACTAGTGTAGAATTTGGAGGCTCCTTATTTGCCCCAAAGCAGACACCCTTCCATTTCCCCAAACCTGAAACCTTGGATTAGTCATATTGCCCCTGTTTCTCTAACTTTCACAGCTAATCTTCAAATTCTTCTGAGTGTTTTTTTTTTTTTTGGATTTTTTTCTATTCTTTCCAAACCCCAAACCATTAATTCATAATTTCATAGTTGACTCATTGCATTAAATTCTAACAGGTCTTCTCTCCTCAGTCTATAGTGTTTCTCTTTTCCAGATCATTTAATATAAAGCCTCCAAACAATTCTTTTTAATGCTTTACACCACTGGCTTTCAAAGTCCCTCACTAATGTCTCCATACCCTGTATCATTTTCTTATCCCCTTAGGGGAATGCTTCCTCTGTCCACACTGATCTTCTTGTCTTCTGCACATTCCTTGCTCTTTCCTACACTTCCTCATGTGCCAATATTTTCATCTGGTGTATATTCTTTTCACTTTTCTACTAATCCTTGTCTTTGTTTCCTATGAAGCCCAGCTGGAAACACCATCCTCCATTGATTGATTTCTCCCATCTCCTTATTCCTTGGCCACAGCACGAGCTTGCAATTTGAAGTATATTATTGTGCATTTGTTGAGATGCCATTTTATATAAATGTTTAACATTGCTTTCCCATGGTGTTTTTTCTCCTGTGTTGGGGAAATAAATATGTCTCCCGTTAATTTTTAGTCTCATGTTATACTTGGTTCAACACACTTAACTCAGCAGACTTTGAATGAATGTTATTGACTGATTGATTGAAACATTTGACTCAGTCTACAGTCTAACCCCTTTTGTTCTGTTTTCTTAGTGAGTCCTCAGTTAGCTAAAACATCATGGCCCTTCAGTTGTGACTTCAGTTCCTCAAAGGTGAGTTAACTTCACACAGAGAAAAGATCTGTTATGTGCCCACCTGGTGTGCTTCCCTTTTCCAACAGTCGCTATAAAGAAAGTCATCTTAGGAACCTTGTGTAAGGGAGTGTATGAGAGTCAGCATAAGTCCATTGCTCCTATTAGATGTATGGTTTAAATACATCTTGTGATGGATTTATGATGATGGATTAGTAAGTGATGTCTATAAATAGCACATTTTAAAATTATATAGTGAGTAAGACAATACAAGAGAACATGGTGTCAGGATAGGTTGGGTTATGTCTCATTAACACATATGCCAAAAATCTCAGAGGTTTAAAACGGTAAGGGTTTACTTTTCAACCACACAACTTCCACTGAATGATGGGTGACTCTTAGAGCAACCATCCTCTACGTCGTGACTCAGTAACTCAAGATATTGCCACCATCTTGTAATGCTTTTCCCAACAATCACCAAAGCTAAGGAAGAGAGGGCTGGAATGTTAAGCACTGGCTTCTAAGTGCTTTGACTCAGAAGGGACACAAATCAATTCCATTCATAGCCTATTGGCTAACATGTCACATGGCTCTACCTAATAATAAGAATGTGGATATTTGGTGCAAGTAAATATCTCTATCCAGATACAATTTTGCCTCAAAGAACTGACACAGATTTCAAAGTTATCTAATAATCTTGGCTTGGCTGAAGACTAGAACAATATGCTCCATATATCCTTCCAAAATAGTACAGCTGGCCCTTGAGCAATGTGGGGGTAAGGCGTGCTGACCCCTTGCATAGTTGAAAACCTGTGTATAACATTTTACTTTTCCCAAATTTAACTACTAATACACTGGTGTTGACCAGAAGCCTTGCCAATAACATAAACAGTCAATAAACACATATGTTGTATGTAATATGTATTACATACTGTAGTCTTTCAATGAAGTAAGCTAAAGAAACTGTTATTAAGAAAATCATGAGGAGAAAATACATGTACAGTATTGTATTTATTGAAAAATATGCATGTTTATAAGTGGATCAACACAATTCAAACCCATGTTGCTCAAGGATCTACTGTACTTGTAACCACAATTGCTCCTCCAAAGAATAACAAAACTTATGTGGAGTTATGGTAAAGAATACTGGCTAAAGATAATAATTAATTCTTGCTTGATCAACTTTTTGTTCCCTAAATAAATCATGACACTCAGTGCTGTCAAGCATGGCCTTACTCTGACAGTAATGACATTTTCTTTTCATCATTCTTTGTGTCCACAATAAATTCTCTATGAGAAGTGGGAGTGTTTTTTTTTATGGTACAGAGGGTTTTCTTATTTATGAAATTAAAAACTTCTTATTGAATTTTATCTCTTTCAAAGGAATATATATATACATATATATCTCTATCTCTATATCTATCTATCTATCTATCTATCTATCTATCTATCATCTATAGCTATCTATATATCTGGAAGGCTTATCACCCCATATCCCCCATTCAGATTCCTACTCTCTATTTTAACTGTTCAGTTGTGGCTTTTTTTGAGGATATATTTTCAAACATATAAACAGCCAACTTATACTTCTATTTCTTGATTGTCTCCCCTAGGTTTGAATGTATGCATTAAATTACTATCATTGGAGATGAAGACTGGGAGCTCAAAGTCACCTACTTTTTTCACATGTACTGTCTTGCTTGCCCCTACATCCCAATAAAATCATAAATAGTGCTTAGTAAATTATCAGAATTTGTATTATTATGACCACAGAAACACTGTTTATAACTGAACCAAGTAGTACGGTCTAATATTTCTTTTAATGTCCAACTTTATTTTTTCCCGGAGTTTGTAATTGACTTACTTTTAATTATTTTTGCCCCTCTGGTTTTGTTTCACTATCAATAATTCATTCCCATTCAACCAAAGACTTCCCTTTCATCCCTTCAACAACCTTTACCGGATTCATTTTCTAGAAGAGAACCTACAGAAGATCTCTGTGCCTCATCCTACTATCCTCTCTTTCTTACCTCCAGGGCTGGGAGCTTACAAACTACATTTTTCCAACTCCTTTGCTAGCTGAATTCTACTGAAGTCCGCCAACTGGAGCCATTCACAGAAATTAGAAGGTGTGAAAAGCTAGAAGACATTATGTTTATGGCAGGCCCTCTCTCAGCAACAGTGTCAGAGATTCCAACTCAGTGACAGCAGAGGATGACTGTTGGCTCCTCCGATACTGCCAACAGTTCCAATACTACTACCAGCAGCTATAGATGAGTAGGTTCCTGTTGGGAGTAGCCAGCAGCTTGTGGAGCTGCCCACAACAGCATAGGGTGAGGGGTGTGGGCTACATGCACACTGGCTCCTACAGAGGGTGGTAGCAGCCTTCTGCAGTCCTGGATTTCTGGAAAAACCACTTTCCTCTTTTGCCCTTCCAGTCTTTATAACAATTTGGTAACCTAATTCCCCATATTAAATCTCCTTCATTTTGAAATACCTACAGTTGTTTCTGTTTTCTTCTTTAAAATCTTTTTTTTTAATTTTTTTAATGTTTTATTTATTTTTGAGACAGAGAGAGACAGAGCATGAACAGGGGAGGGTCAGAGAGAGAGGAAGACACAGAATCTGAAACAGGCTCCAGGCTCTGAGCTGTCAGCACAGAGCCCGACGTGGGGCTTGAACTCACGGACCGCGAGATCATGACCTGAGCCGAAGTCGGACGCTTAACCGACTGAGCCACCCAGGCGCCCCTAAATTTTTTTTTAATATTTACTTATTTTTGAGCAAGAGAGAGAGCACAAGTGGGGGAGAGGCACAGTGAGCCAGAGAAACAGAATCTGAAGGAGACTCCAGGCTCTGAACTGTCAGCACAGAGCCTGATGTGGGGCTTGAACCCATGAGCTGTGAGATCATGATCTGAGCTGAAGTCGTTCACTTAACCAACTGAGCCACCCAAGTACCCCTCTGTTTTCTTTAGAAGCTGATGGATATAGCCATGACTGTAAGAGCATAAGAGAGCAGGAAATAAAACACACAAGTAACTAGGTTTGTGAGTGTGCTTTGGTAATAAGCCTCTTTAGACCAGTACTATCCAACAGAAATACAGCATAAGACATATTAAAATTTTTTTCTAGCAGACACATTTTTTGAAAATAAAAAGAATCAAATTAAATTAATGATATATTTTATTTAACCCAACATACCCAAAACATTACCACTTCCACATGTAATATTAACGAGATATTTCACATTCCTTTTTTTTTTCCTATAAATCTTTGAAATCCAGTGGGGGTTTTTTTGCACTTAGACCACATCTCCAACAGACTAGCCACACCTGAATCTCAATATCTATGTGTGGGTAAGGCTCCTGTACTAGACTGTGCAATTTCACATCCATAGAGCTGATATGGCACCCTCACCTCCCATCAACCCAAAAACAGTCTGAAATGCAGTGATCTTGTGCCTCAAAACTCTGACCAGGAGGATTCCTCACACTGTGGGTTGCTGAGATCCCTGAACTGTGAGGAATGAGCAAGGACCAGACAGCAGTGCCCAGTGCCCCAGCCCTTTGCTTGGGTTGACGCTTTACTATCACCATCTTGAAATTCTTAACGATTTGTAAACAAGAGACCTCATGTTATCCTTTAGCACCAAACCCCTCAAATTACATTGCTGCTCTGTCTTTTGGACTGATCTTGCGGTTTTCTTTCTATTGTAAAACAATTTTAATCTTTTGGTCTTTGTGTTTGACTTTCTGGGGGCTTCCCTATTCTAAACTTTCTATTCTAACTCTGCCTTTGAACCTTTCATCATTGCTGTCATATACATATTTTTTAATCTCCAAGAAGTCCTTTCAAACCTCTGAATATTCCTTTCTTCGTGGTATCTTCTCTTCAGATATGTAGTATACACTTATTTCTCATTCTCCTGAGAGTATTATTGGTATTTTCTTGAAGTTTCCTTTTGTTTATTATATTTTCTCTAAGCTCCTCCTTCTTTCTGTTTTGTTTGGGCTCAATATTTTATAGTAGCAGTAAAAGTAGATGCATTTGGTTTGGAAAAGACTAAGGACTTTTATCCCCTGAGGTAAGTGAGAATGACAAGGTAGGAGATGATGCAAACATTTTAAGTGAGAAAGAGGCAACACTGGGGACACTCACGTGAGGCAAACTTCATCTCCGGAAAGAATTTGTCTTGCAAACTGTGAGGTATTGTAAGGGCAAGAGCTGAAGACAGGAAGGAAACATTTGGAATATCTGCAATGCAGGAGTCAACAAACGTTGAAAGCACTGAGTGGTAGTGAGGGCTCCTCTAAAGTCCAATAGGCGCAATTTGCTGCTGGCCCGGTCCCCAGCGTGGTGACCTCCCGTTAGTCTTGGCTCCATGAGGTGCTGGAAAAGAACATGCAGCTCGGGATGTGAGCCAAGATTAGGGTGAGGGGTAAAGAGGGGAGGAACGGGGGAGGGGTCAGAGTGTGAGACAGAAAGGGAGCCGAGGAGGATGAGGCACTGTGGGAGACCCTAGATGGAATCGTGTACCCCAGTTTTTTCAGGGAGTGAGGGGTCTGTTCTTCAAGCCCGAGGGATGATGAGCTGGTTGTGGTCAAGAGCATAGGAAAGTGAAACATTTCCCAGGTATGGAATCAGGAGGCATGGCTTCATATCCTGGCTTGGCTGGACATGGGAGAGGTCACGAGCACCCCGCTTCATGGCTGTGAATCCTGAAAGTTGGATTTTAATCTCCATGTCCCCGTCAGTTTCAAATCTTATAGTTCTAGAAGAGATTACAGCCAAGGAGGGAAATTTCAGTTACAACATATAACACTGGCCCTGTGGAGAGACCCCTTGGCTCATTTACAAGAAAAACTGAAGTATAAAACGCCTGGCGGCGCAGGGCCTGCTGCAGAGGCCTCTCCAACGGACAAATGTGGACCATTACATCACTCTCCCCGTCTCCCCACACAAGGCCCGCACCTGTTGACCACAACCACCAGATGGCGCTGTTGCTCTAAAATCTAGCGCATTCCCGGGCCTGGAGGTCCAGGGAAAACCTGACCTGAATCTAAAACTTCCTAATCACCACATTTGATTCAAAAGCAAAACAGCAGAAAAATGCTGTGCATCACAGCGAGGTCGGAGTATAGCCCCTCTTGGTATTCCGTGGCCCGTAGGCAAGTCATCGTGGTTATTTAAAGTTTGATTTTAGGAAAATGACTTCAAAATGCAAAGACTTTGGGGAGCAGGCGAGCCTGGGCCGGCGTTCCTCCCCGCAGTCCCCGACGTGGAGCTTTCCTGAAGCTGCAGCGGCGTGGCTGGCAGCGCTACGCGGAGGTGGCGAGCTCCGGGGACCCACGCAGCGTCTGTCTGCGCAGTGCCCAGATGGCAGGAGCTGCAGAGGCCTCCAGAAACCTGCGGCACTGTTGCATTTCTCCAACTCTGGACCGCCACCCTCCGTCACCGCCCCAGCTCCTGGTCTGAAGCACATCTGGGGTCCGGCCACCCTGCACCCCGAGGGGCAATGCGCGGTGGCCTCTGGAGCTTGTGGCAAGGGAGGAGGTCCCTGTTGGGAGGCTCAGTCACCCGGGCGGGCCAAATCATACACTCGGGGGGTCCGGGGAGCCGAGGGCGTGCTTCCCGTTGGTATTTTGGAGAATTACCAAGGCTCTTGGCCCCGCGGGCCAAGTCGCCTGCTCGTCCCAGGAGGCATGTGCGCTTCTGGGCAGGTGGGCGCGGCGGCCCTGGAGGCTGCGGCCTGAGCTGGGCCCTCCGGCTCTCAGGAGGCCTGAGCCGGCTCCCGCGGCCCTTGAGCGTCCATCTGCGGGCTCAGGGTTCCCTCCCGGAGTGCGCCCCTCTCTACCTGCGAGCGCAGTGCTCGGCCTCCCCTCTGCGGCGGCGACTGTTTTAATGGCCCTTGCTCCTGCCGGGATCGTGTGCTCCGCCCGGATCTGGGCCGCGGACCTGCAAAGGCTGATGAATTTTTCATGGCGATTCACTCCGCTGTCGATCTGAAGGCAGTCTCCGGGGCAGGAGCCATTAAGGACCGACTGTGCGCGGGCAGCCCCTCCCCCGACCTCACTAATTACTGACCTGGGGGAGGGCCAGTGTTGGTCACACCCGTGCGCTTCTCTGTCCCTTTTGGCCTTGTTTGATTTTCCAAAGAAAGCTGGGGCTGGGGATTCCATGGAATGGGGCGTGGTGCAAGCGGTAAAAGGCTGAGTAGAGGCACCTGTTCAATTTAATCGCTTCGGTGGGGAGCCCCACCTGAGCTCGGCCCAGAAAAGGCACCTGTGGCTGCCCTCCGGGGAGAGATTCCCGAACGGGGGAAATAGGACTTACAAAATAAGGGTGAAACCGTTGAATGAAACGTTGGAGGATATGTACCAAGGGCCTGTTAAGTAGGACTGACCACGAGCAGCACAGGGTCCAGAGGAGGGAGGGGGAGGGAGTAGGAGAGGTTGTGAAGGGAAGGGAAAAGAGCCCAGCACGCGGCCAAGTAAAGAGACAGGACTAGGACTGACTGGGTCCAACTTTGGGTGTGGGGTGGGAGAGAACACCAGTCAGACTACCCGAGGCACAGATGGGCCTTTCATGCCTCTGAAACTGGTATTTTCTTAAAGCCCCACCTCCCCTGATTATATAACAGTTTGAAAATACAGATAGAGGAAAATCACTACCCAGAGAAAAGCACTGCTTTTTGTTTTGTTTTGTGATGGTGGTGGTGGGGAGGTTTATTCAAGTTTTTTGCCTAGTTGTATGTTTGACAATACATATGTATATAACATACATAGTGTATATTAAAATTTTTACACTTAAGTACTAATAAAACACTTTCTGATTATATAAAGTAGTACATATCTTTGTAAATTTTTGGAAAATAAGGGGCCATATAAAGACAAAATTAAAAATCACCCAGATCCCAAGTACATTATAATTCTTTTGTTGTGATTCCTTAAAATATTTTTCTGTGCATGTTTAGTTTGGTTGAGACCATATGATATTTATTAATTTTTAGACATGGTGAATATATGAGCATTACTAGAAGGCTCTGTGAAAAGGGTCTCCTTGAGGTTAGGAGCATCTCAAGGTTTCTGAGTGGTCCACTGAGCACCCCCCCCCCCCCCCCCAGCAAACACTTGAGGTGAGACAACCAGTGAGAGTTTGAGACTCACAACATTCCAAAGTGTCAGGGAAGGTCTTCCTTCGTCACAAATCATCCCAACTTCCCATCCCCCTGTGCTCTGGTTGTGGAGAGGGTTCAAATTTTGAAATCCCTTCTCAACCACCTACTCAGAAAAACTATGTAGACATTGCTTTGTAGCTATCATTCTTTTTGGTGTCTTGCCCAAAATATTAATTTGATTAATTTTAACACCTGTTACAACGAAACAAAAATCCATCTCACATAAGAGTTTTCCTCTGAAACATTAAATGCAAAAGGAGGATGGACCAGCATCCACAGAATTTTGAGGAAAAGGTGTTTGTGAACCAAGAATTTTGCTCTGTGTCAAATTTCTTCCACATTTAAAGCCAACTGAAAGACATTTTTATTAAATAAGAAAATACACCCCCAGGTCCATTTCCTGGGGAAAAAATCTTGAAGGGGATTTCCATTTCTATCTATGAAGGAGTAGTTTGTATCAGAATAACCCTCATGCTGAAGACTGTGAAAGCAGAATACGATAAATGTAAAATAGTCTGAAAGCATCAAAGAGCAATCAAGGTTGCCAGGATTCAAAGGATCAAGATGCTAGACAAGAGACAAATGCATTGAAGTGAGTGAATCCTTTCTTTACAGTTGTTTTGTCCCCTTGGAGCATTTGCTGATTCAGGTCCTGTCGTGGGTACAGAACCCAGACAGAAAGTGGCAGCTCATAGCTTGCCACAGACAAAAAAAAAAAAAAAAAAAAAAAAAAATGGAGTTTAGAGTATAAGGTTGCCAGGACTTGATGGGCCATGAACACAGAGTAAAGGGAACCAAAGAGAGTTGAGTCTGCAGGCAATTTCTCTTCAAGGCATTTCCTGATTTCCAAGCTGTGCATGTGAAAAAATGAAAGGCCAAGAAACCAAACAAAAGCAGCTGCTAAGAGGCTTAAAAGCTGAGCAAAGATGCTGGTATGCTCCTGGGGTTGGGTGGACATAACTTTCAGTTCAGACCACCAAAGAGGAGGAGTCTTGTAAACACTTTGGACTGTCAGTTGAGACCCCAAAGATTAAGCCATGGGAGTAAGGGCAAACAGCCAGCAGGCAGCCTTCACAGAACATCCAACATGGGTTCAAAAGGGCCCAATTCTTGCCAGGATGCAGGCAGATTGCTTTCATGTATTTTATCTTCTGCCACACGCCAAGCAAAGCCTTTCTGGAGAAAGATAGCCTATTGCAGTGCAACAGTGTTTTGGTTCAACCCATATTTACAGCAAGAACTGGGGAGACACAGAGACACTGGCTGGAAGGGTGGAGCAAAGGGGAGCTGCTGCATGGGGAAAGTCACCCTGATTCCCTGGAGGGTCGTAAGATGCTCCTTCATGGCTGAGATGCGGTCTGTGTGGGAGGAAGAGCTGGCTGGCAGCCATTTTAAGGTCTGCTTCAGAGGGCTGGGGGGAGGAAATAAAGGACTCCAACTGTGAGAGTCTGTGCAAGGCAAACTTGCCAGAGGACCCAGGGCTGAGGGGAAGCAGCCAGTTGAGTTGGGAAGAAAGATCCATGTGCTGGGAGTTGTTATTGGAAAAATCCAATGGGAGAATCTTTCAAGCGCCCACGAAAGTGCCTATGAGAGAAAGAAGCAGCCAGCCACACATCCAGCACAAAAATGGCTCTGATGCTGCATGATTCCTTTTCTCTAATCTCTCCCCCTTGGTCTTAATCCAGGGAGATCAAAGACTGGAGTTGGCAAACTGTGCAAGAGGAGGATGCCTTGGGTGGGGGTGGAGGAGAAGAGGGACAATACTCAGATCCAGCTTTCCTTCTCAGATAGCTAGAGGAGACCAGATCTGACATTAAATGAAAGGGTTCTGATAATTGTCAGCGATGGAGTATTTTAGTTCCTGAATTGCAACTGTGTTTTCAACTTAAAGTGACAGTGGGATCTAAGAGTGAGTGGAGATGTCATGGACACTGGCATGTGTTCATCCAAGGGCCTCCCAGCACCTTGGAAAAGTACCCATAAATCATTCCTGGAGAACAACTTTCCCCTGCAAGCCCCTCTGAATTCCCATGGTGTAAATATAAGCTCAAAATTAAAATTACAAGCACTCCAGACAGCAAGCCATAGCTAATAAGAATTAGTGGAAGTAAACAACAGATTTAGACCCCAATTACTTTAGCTATTAGATTGCTCAAAGACAGAAAATAAAATATGAAATTTCTGAGGAAATAAAAAAAATGGAATCCCAAAAATGAGTTAAGAGAAAAAAGGCAATCAACAACGACTAGAAAGATTTGAAAAGTAGCAAATAGAACCTAGAAATAAAGAAGAGAATAATTGAAATTAGAGCTCAGTGTGTATTTCTAACATGTTATATACAAACTAAAGGAATTCATTAACTGGAGGAGTGTTTCTGATATACTACCCACACAGAGCAAAGAAAGGAAAAAATATAGAAAAGAGGTATGTAATCATGGAGGATAAAATGAAAAGTTCTAACATATGTCTAATCAAATTTCAAATGATAATAGAGAGGATGGGAGGCAATACTTGAAAATATAGTGTCTAAAAGTTTTCCAGAATGATAAAAGCTATTCTTCCATGAATATAGGAGTAACAAACAGGGTAAATAAAATATGTTTTATTATAGTACTTCATTGATAGATTATAATATAAAACACAAAAGGAAGATCTTAGAAGATCATAAAGGATTTCAGAAAGAAAAGATAAGTCATCTACAAAATACAGAAAATTATTAACGTTAGAATTCTCATCAGCAGCAATGGAAGTCAGAGGACAGTAAACTTACAATCAAAATCTCCAAAATGACAGGAATAAATAACTACCTAAAATTCTAATCCCAATAAAACTATGTCTGGTGGTGGCTCAGTCAGTTAAGCATCCTACTCTTGGTCTCAATTCAGGTCATGATCTCATGGTTCGTGAGTTTGAGTCCTGAGTTGGGTTACACACCGACAATGCAGAGCCTGCTTGGGATTCTCTCTCTGTCCATCTCTCTCTGTCCCTCCCCTGCTTGCACTCTCTCTCTCAAAATAAATAAATAAACTTAAAAAAAACTACATCTGAAAATGGGCAAAATAATGTCATTTTATTATACAAACAAGAATAGAGAAAGTTTAGCTTTAAGAAACTCACACTAAATGTCTGAAGCATGCTTTAGAAAGAAGGAAAATGATACCAGAAGAATACCAATAATTAACTGTTTAAAGTAATAATGTTAGTAATGTCTTATTTGTGAGGTTTTAAAAACTGGGTAAATTAAAATAATGGAAAACAATAGCATATAACTGGTGAGGGAGGAGATTGAAGTTAAGGTTTTTATATTTCTCAGGAGGAGGTAGAGTTTTTTTCCTCCAACTTTACTGAGATATAAAGACATACAACATTGTGTAAGTTTGAAGTATAAGTGTGATTATTTGATATATGTATATTTTTCAAAATGATAATCACAGTGAAGTTGGTTAACACTTCCATTTCCTCACATAATTATAATTTTTGTGTGTGGGCTGTGAATATTTAGAATTTACTCTCTTAGCAACTCTCAAGTTTATAATACGGTATTATTAGCTATAATCCATACTGTGTAATAGATCCCCAGAACTCATGGATTTTATATAACTGTAAGTTTGTACCCTTCACCAACACTTCCTTTTTTTTTTTTTTTTTTTTTTTTTGCTAGCTCCAGGTGACTACTATTTACTCTGTTTTTATGAGTTTGGATCTTTTTATTTTATTTATTTATTTATTTATTTATTTATTTATTTATTTATTTATTTTTAATGTTTATTTATTTTTGAGACATAGGGAGACAGAACATGACCAGGGGAGGGGCAGAGAGAGAGGGACACACAGAATCTGAAGCAGGCGCCAGGCTCTGAGCTGTCAGCACAGAGCCTGACATGGGGCATGAAGGATCAGGACCTGAGCTGAAGTCAGAGGCTTAACCAACTGAGCCACCCAGGCACCCTGAGTTTGGCTCCTTTTAGAGTCCAAATATAAGTGAAATGATACAGTTTTTTTCTTTTTTCTGACTTATTTCACTTAGCATAATGCTTTTAAGGTCAATCCCATTCAAATGGCAGAATTCTTTTTTTTTTTTTTTTTTTTTTTTGTGGATAAAAATAGTCCAATGAATTTATATGTATACATACCAATATCACATTTTCTTTAATCGTTTACTCATCCACAACTTAGGTTGTTTCTGTGTCTTGGATGTTATCAATAATCCTGCAATGAAGATGGGTATACAGGTATTTCTTTTTGATAGTCATTTCAATTCTTTTGAATATATACCTAGAAGTGGGATTACTGGATCATATAGTAGTTCTATTTTTAATTTTTTTTTTTAACGTTTATTTATTTTTGAGACACAGAGAGACAGAGCATGAACAGGGGAGGGGCAGAGAGAGAGGGAGACACAGAATCTGAAACAGGCTCCAGGCTCTGAGCTGTCAGCACAGAGCCCGACGCCGGGCTCGAACTCACGGACCGCGAGATCGTGACCTGGCTGAAGTCGGACGCTTAACCGACTGCGCCACCCAGGCGCCCCTTTTTTTTTTTAAATTATTTTTTAATATTTATTTATTTCTGAGACAGAGCATGAGTGGGGAAGGGGCAGAGAGAGAAGGAGACAGAGAATCAGAAGCAGGCTCCAGGCTCTAACCTATCAGCACAGAGCCCGACGCGGGGCTTGAACTCACAAACCGTGAGATCATGACCTGAGCTGAAGTCAGTCACTCAACCGACTGAGCCACCCAGGCGTCCCTCTATTTTTAATTTTTAAAGGAATCTCCATACTCTTTTCCATAGTGGCTGTACCAATTTACTTCCTACCAACACTGTGCAAAATTGGTTCCCTTCTTTCCACATCTTTACTGATACTTGTCTCTTATATTTTTGATGGGAGCCATGTGAATAGTTGTGAAGTGATATCTCATTGTACTTTTAATGTGCATTTCCTCTATGATTAGTGATGTTGAGTGCCTTTCCATGTACCTGTTGTTCCTTTATATGTCTTTGGAAAATTGTCCATTCAGGTAGGAGGTAGAGATTTGATTAACTTTTGACACTGTAAAGTTTACATGATAAAGTTTAAGGAGTGAGCACTGAAAAATTGAAGATAAAGTTTATAATTTTAAAATTAGCAGAGGGAGAAGGTTGACTAAGGAAAAAAACAAAGCTCAATCAATCTAAATGTATAAAAGGAGAGAAAAAAAAAGCATGAGGAATTCAGAATAACCAAAAAGCACAAGGTAGTATGCTTGAAATGGTTGGAATAAGTCCAAATATTTCCATAATTACAATGAATATAAAGGACTAAACTTATCAATTAAAAGGCAGAGCTTAATCAGATTGGGTAGAATCAAAATCCACTTATATGACTTTTGGAAATAATACATCTACAAATTAAGGACATTTAAAGGTTAAAAAGAAAAGAATAAAGCAGACCAAAAAACAAAACAAACAGAAGTCCAAAACTTCATTAATAAGAACAAAACAAAACATCTCAGCGTCCTTTTGTTTATGTCAAACAAAAGACAAATTATTAAGGCTATAGAGGTTAATTACAAAATGTTAAAAGAGTCAATCTGCTAGTAATACATAACAATTCTAAGTATATGGACTAATAAAGTGGATATAAAATACACAAAGCAAAAATCCACACAAGTTCAAGAAGAAATACAAAAATCTTCCGCCAGAGTGAGAGATTTCAAACTACCTCTCTTGTATTTGGTTGGTTAAGAATACATAAAAAAGGATAGAGAAGATTAGAAAACACAGTTAAGAACTTGATTTAATGAATACATATTGAGTCCTGTATCCAATAACTGGAGAATACATCTTCTCAAGTGTACATGTAGCATTTGCAAAAATTGACATTTAATAGTCCTTAAAGCAAGTCTAGAAAAACTTCAAAGAACTATCAGAGAGACATAAAACAGATTTATAATAAAAATATTAAATACCAAAACCTGAGGATGAAGCTAAAAGAATAATTTGAGGACATTCCAAGTGATTATACAAGAATTATTGATAAGTGTTTGCTTATTGCCATTTTGTTCATTGTTTTCTGTCTTTTTTGGGTGTGTGTGTGTGTGTGTGTGTGTAGTTTCTCTCCATTCCTTTCTTCTCTTTCTCTCTTCTCTGTGGTTTGATGACTTTCACTAGTTTATGTTTAGATTCCTTTCTCATTTTCTTTTGTGTATTTACTATAATTCTTTGCTTTGTGGTTCCTGTGAGGTTTACATGTATCATCCTATGTTTATAACAGACTATTTTAAGCTTATAGCAACTTATATTTGAATGAATTCTAAAACTTAACATTTTAACACCCTGCCAAATTTTATGTTTTTATGTCACTTTTTATATCATTTTATTTTATGTATCCCTTAACTAATTATTATAGTTATAGTTAATTTTAGTACTTTTTTCTTTTAACCTTCTTAGTAACCTCATAAGTGATTAATCACTATCTTTACTATATATTTACCTTTTCCAGTAAGACTTTTACCTTCATATGTTTTCATGTTATTAATTAGTGCCATTTCTTTTCAGCTTAAACAAGTCTTTAATATTCCCTTTAATATTTCCTGTGTGGCTGACTTATTTTCTTGATCTCTCCTGCAAATCTGAATGATGGTCTTTCTGGGTATTCTTGGTTGGAAATTTTTTTTCCTTGCAGCACTTTGAATATGTCATGGCACTCCCTTCTGGCCTATAAAATTTCTGTTGAGAAATATGCTGATATCCTATAGGATTTCCCTTGTATAGAACCAATTTTTTTTTCCTGTGGGTGATTTTAGGATTATCTTTTAATCTTTAATTTTTGACATTTTAATTATAATGTGTCTTGGTGTGGCTTTCTTTTGGTTCATCTTCTTTTAGGAATTCATTCTTGGCGAGGATGTCTGTTTCCTTCTCTAGGTTAGAGAAGTTTTCAGCCATTACTTTTTTTTCAAATAAGTTTTCTTTCCCTTTCTCTCTCTCTTCTTCTGGGACACCTTTAACACAAATGTTATTCCACTTGATATTATCCTGGAGGTCTCTTAAGTTATTGTCATTTTTTAAAAATTCTTTTTTCTTTTTGTTGTTCTGCCTTGGGGTGAGTTCTATTGTTTTATCTGTCAGCTCACTGCTCCATTCTTCTGCTTCACCCACTCTGCTGCTGAACCCCTCTAGTGTATTTTTCAGTTAAGGTATTGTACTCCTTAGCTCTGTGTCTTCTGGTTGGTATTTTATTATAATTTCTCTCATTGTTGAAGTTCCCACTGTGTTCATGCATTCTTCCTCTGAGTTTGGGGAGCACCTTTATGACTGTTACTTAGAGTTATTTATCAGGTAGATTACTTATCTTCATATTATTAAGGCCATTTTCTGAGTTTTGTCGTCTTATTTCATCTGGAACATATTTCTCCATTTTCTCATTTTGCTTGATTCTCTCTGTTTGTATGTATTAGGCAAAAACAGTTACTTCTCTCAGTCTTGAAGGAGTAGCCTTAGGTGGGTGATGATTCTTCTCATTTAACCTTGCCCTAGCTCTTGGTTGTCTCTCAATCTTTGTGGTTGTCTAAACTGTTTGATTTATTCTTGATATGCTGCCATTGTTGAGAGTGTGCAAAGACCTGTCAGTGAAGTGACCTGGGGGTGGTGGCCTACCAAGAACTGCCTATCTGATGTGGAATGCCAGGCCCTCTTGGCCACCAGGGCCTGCTTATCAAGCATTGTGTCCTGTGTGGATTGCTCATGCTAACTTGCTTTAGCAAGGCAGTGGGAGGTTGTAGAGGACAGAGCATGCTAGCTAGTTTCAGAAAGGCAATGGGAAAATGTCTTGATTTGTGTATGCTGCTTGATGGCTTCAGTAATGCCATGAGAGAGTAGCAAGTCTGTGTGCCTCTGCTGGCTTCAGGCTGGGAGTGGGAGAAAGCACTACTATAGTGCTTTCCATCTCCAGCCAGGAGGTAGGGGAGCACTACAACTTCCTGCATTCTCTGACATCAACAAGTGCTGGGATCACTACCCCTTACTTTGGAAGGGTTCTGTGACCGAGCTCATCCTCCTGTGCTAGCCTGCTATGTGTAGAGTGCAACAATGGTCTCCACCAGTCCCTCCATCTCCAAGGAGCATTTCATCCACCCTCTACCCCTCCAGCCATTGCTCTCAGATCAGCAAATAAATCTTCAAGTATAATCTGGGTACTATTTCAAGCTAGGTACTTTTCAAACTGTTGGGTCTCAGGGTAGCAAGACAACATTTGAACCCTCCAAGAGGAGTTCTTATAGCACTTTGGGACCCCAGTATCAGCCCCCAAATTGTTGGTTTTCCAGGCCAGTCATTCTGGGGCTCATCTCTCTGATGCAGATTCCAGGAGCTAGGGTGCCCAAACCCTCATTCTTCCTGGAGAAGCACTTGTCTGGAGAGATCCCTCCGTATTGTATGTTGCAACACCAGGGGTCGGGTGTTTTAGGAGACCATTTCTCTGCTTCTTCTACTGATCTCAATGTGACCTTTTATCCTTTGCTGTGGTTAAAAGTTCATCAACTTTTCAGATCTTTTTTTTCAGAAGGAAGTGATCTATACGTAGCTATAGATTTGGTGTGTTTATGGGAGAAGGTGAGTTCAGAATCTTCCTATGCTGTCATCTTGGAGCCCTCCTTCACCCCTCACCCAGGATTCTTAAGATATAAATTAAAACTCAGAAAGAAAGAAGTTGATATATTTAACCACAAAGAGGAAGGGAGAGCCAGATCAAGAAGGGCATTGTAGGCTCTAGAAAAGAACTTGATTATTATACTGAATGTCATGGAAAGAGATTGGAGGATTTTGAGTAGAAGATTATTATAATATGATTTATATTTTTAAAAAAATCTCTTTGTCTACCTTATAGATAACATAAAAGGGTTAGCAATGAAGGAAAAATTATAAGGAGTAGTAGTAGTGTAGTCACAAGATCATTGAGCTTGGACAGGGATGGTTATTGAGGAGACAGAAGAGAATGGATTCAGAGTGTATTTTGGAAGAGGAGTTGATAGAGTAGGCATAGGTTATAATTGAATGAACCAAGTCAAAGATAATTCAGAAGATTTTTGGCATGAGTAACTGGGCAGCTATGATGCTATTTACGGAAATGGAGAATTCAAAAGAGGAACTATTTAAGGAGAGAGTGAGAAAAGGTTCAAGAATTCTATTTTGCCTATCAGTCAACCAGTTGGCTTGGTAAAGAAGGCATTTAGGGGCACAAGTATGGACTTTTCTTCTGAGGTCAGGAGTGGAGATACCTGAAGTTGGATAGTTACCAACCTATAGATGGTGATTATAGCCATAAATTAGGAAAGGAAGTTTGGGGTCATGATATGGAGGATCTACATGCCAAAGACATTTTGCTCAACTTTGAGTCCTTCGTGTCTACATTGACATTTAGCACAACTATATGCTCAAAAGTATTTGATGATTAAAAGTTCCTGGGACTGGCTGAACATTAAATAAATGTACTACTTTCTTACAATGTATTAGATAGATAGATGATAGATAGATAGATAGATAGATAGATAGATAGATAGATAAAAGAATTTAAAATTTTCTTCCACTGGTTAGTATTAGTAAATATTAAGATGTCTTAGTGTTTGTATTTAGTGATGGAAAACACACCAGACAGAATCAGAAGAATATGTTTTTGTTTTGGTTTGTTTTGGTTTGGTTTGGTTGTTTTCTGTTAACTCTGCCACTACTAAGGTATAGACCTTGGAGTAAGTCAGTTGGTCTTTCTTTTAGGGATTTCTCATCTGTAAGTTTAGGGTCTTAGCCCAAATAACTTCTAAGATTCTATGATTACGACTGAAGTAACATAACAAAAGCTTATTAATAGCAACATTTTCATTCCTGTAGAAGGAAATTCCTTTGTTAAAAAAATAATATAATAAGTCACATGGGGTTAGTAGGAGAAAAGGAAATGAAAGAGCTAAGTTTTCTGTGCTAGAAATAACCCATTTTTAGTATAACACTGATGCTGCTGTGAGAGAGGGTTTGGGAAAAGAGGTAGAGGAGAAGAGAATTAGCAAGATGTCGACAAGAAGAAGTTTTGTGTTGGTGAACAGTTCATGACCAGATGACCAAAAGTGGTTTGGAAAAAGGATTATACTCTGCTCAGTTTATGTTGTTTGCATTGCTGTGATCTAAATTTCTTTGATATTTCTCAACTTCTAATAAAATCTGTCATGTCGCACATTGACATGAGCATGGTTGTACTTGCTTGTTTGGTGAATTTTGTTTGTTTTTGTGAAAATGAAGGAAAGCACCATTTCCACATGTGGATTGATTTGGTACAGAACAGAAGGGCATGTAGGGAATTATGATATGATTCACATTTGCAACTAGTTCTGTAGAAATAAGGGCCTGACAGCCAGGAGTAACCATGAGAATGGAAAGCTCTCCTGGGAAGTCGCATAAGTCTTTGACAGGACATCAGACTGTCCACAAATCTTGATATTGTTCAAGCCAAAGGAATTAAAAGATCAGACAACTCCTGGCTCTCACCAGCTCTCTCAGACTATTCATCAAACTTGTAGATTTTGAAGGAATACTGAGTAAGCAGAACAGTTCTTGACATGATACTTACTTTGCTATAACAAACTAATTTGCATTATTCAAAGCAATTCCTCCTCTATATTTTTTCTGCTTCTGATTGGTATTAATAAAGAGATTTATAAAACCCTCCATCTGGTCATTTATGTTTTTATGTAGCCCTTAATGGGAATTGGTGGAGAAAAATTGCGTGAGTTTAAAACATGTGCTTGTATTTACAAGTAAGTCAAAAATTAAACCAAGATATTTTTCAATACAAAAGAAATAGCAATTGTATTTGTGGTTTTTGTCATCCAAGGTGTTTCTTGTTTGTCTCTGCAGCATAACAAGGAACAACTCAGCTTGAAGAGGAAAAATGCACAGACTGTGACCTCATTTGAAAGGTGTTTGACATTGACTTAAGTTGTTTCAAAATTTCTTCTTGGTAAGTGCACCCACCATCTAATTTCTTTTTCCTCATTACTTTAAAATGAAAAGAAAAAAATTACCCATGATTAATTTCTTATGTTTGAATTTTCCTGAAAACATTTTTGTTTTGAACAAACAGTGACTTGTGTCCACTGATCCAGTGGAACAATAGCACTTGAAAGAGAAAAGTAAAAGCCAGAGACTGTGAGCAAACTCTTACTCCAATGGGCTGACCCTCTGGCCTGGAAGAATTTCATCTCAAGGAATTGGAAGGGTATTGGGGTGAGATCTTTGAAAAACTAGGAGAACAGGACAGTGTCAGAAGACTGGAGAAGGGAAAATGTGGTCTTGATTTTCTAAAAAGGGGATTAAGGTAGATATTGATGACTGATACCAGGTGAGCTCATCGTATTCCTTTTTTTTAATTTCACTTTTAAGGATGACATTCCATATTTTGACATGTCATGACTTTTTAGCCAAGCTAACATAGCATTGGTGAGTGTAGAGTGTTGAGTCAGAACACCTATTTTGGAATTTTGACTCTGCCACATATTGAATAGGAGATCCTGAGAAATGTAACATCTTTTACTTCAGTTTTCTCTTCTATAAAATGGGGATAATAATATCCTCTTCCTAGGGCTTTTGTGGGGATTACAGAGTTATGAGGAAAATATTTAGCAGTGACTTGTACATTGTAAACACTATACAATTGTTAGTATAGAAAATTCAAAGGTTCTTATTGAGTATTTAGGTATTGCTCCCCTTATTTTGTAAACATAACGAATGTTCTGATGAACATTCATTTACAAAAGTCTTGGAAAACATTTCAGGTCATTTCTTTTACATAACTTCTTAGATGCAACAATATTTGGTGACGAGGTATGTACAGTTTTGAGTCTTTTGACTCTTATTTCCAAACTGACCACCAGAAAATTTTCCTATCCTTCCTACCAGTGAAACACTAGCTATTTCCATTGGAAAATAAATACATGCATGTGTATATCCCAATTTCCTGAGGGGCAAGAATGTGGAAGTAGTATTTCACTATTGTTTTAATTTGCATTTACTTGCTTAGGCTTCTTTCCTTGATTAATGCTCAAAGCCACTCTTTATAATTCTAGTCCCACTTGCTAACCACTCCTCTTATTTCAGACGGTTATCTTATTTACCTCACTGGTGGATATAGATCACTAATTCTTTCAGCCATTTATCATATGAAATAGTTTCCAGAATAGGCTGCACTATTCTGAATGTATTCCAGTTTATCATTGTCCCTCTTAAAATATGGCACCAGAATCAAACTTAATACTCCATGTGAGGTCAGACCAGCTGTTATGTGTGCCAAGGAATATGATGGTTCAATTATAATGTGTTTTTCTTTTGAGAATCCATTAGCGTTTAGTTCCCTTTGAGTTTCTATTGAATCTTGAAGTGGATTTAGGGCAGAGTAGTTTTTTGACTAAAGGACTATTTTTAAAGATTGTGTTTTAAATGGCTTTTTTTCCCTCCTACCTGTTATATGATGTTCTAAGACCACATGGTGTAACTATCCTCTTTTGGGTTCTGAATTCTATATCTCCATTAGTGTGGCACTGGGTTTGAGCTATTTTAGTAGCCATCTTACACTTTGCATCCTATAGAGTGGATAGTTAATGGATTCTTTCTATATAGAATGATTGAGGCACATATAAGAAGAATAGAGGTTGCTGGATCTGATTCTGAGAGATTTAGCCCAGCAATAGACAACCTTGGAAAGGGGGAGAGAGGATTTATTAGAGTTTCTGTGATTACTCTTTTGGTTCATCAAAGAAGCATGGTTATTACCACTGCTGTTTCAAAATTCATACACATCGTAGAAATTGATGTCCTATACTCATTCATTTTATTACCTGCAAACCTTAAGAAAGCCGGTGGTGAACAGGTGAAGGTTTTGTGAAAAGGTAGCATTGCATGTTAATGTGTAAAATCAACTTAAAAATTACATAAAGTTTATTCCATTCATTTAAAGTCTGAGTGCTATTAGGGGCTTTGAGGAAGCCTTAGGGAATGAGCTAGCCTGACAGAATCAAGCACTTGATTGAATATAATTGTTGGAACTCTTACATTTGGAGTGTTATTGTTACTGTTATTGCAATTGTTATTGATGGGATATGCAAAATATCAGACCTAGAGGGCAATGATAGGAAGGTAAGAATGGTGAGCAGAGTGAAAATTTATTTACCAAGCTGGGTATCTAAGTTGATTCTGAGCACTAAGATTTTAAGAGCTGTCTGTTGAAGCAGAGATGAAGAACACATGGAGGAGATGGGTAGAGTGCTGAGTCCAGTGGGCTCTGCTATAAAGGGAAGAGAGAGGCATATGAAGATAATGAAAAGCAAATTCACTTGGGTAAGGTTTTCCACTGGTGGTCAACCAGTGCCAATTTCCTATGACCATGCTGTCTTCTATCTCAAAGCTGTTGAGCCATCTTGTAGTTTTGTGATTTTATGAGATGATATCTAGCAGGTGTGAATCTGAAGTGAGCTAAGTCAAAAAGTCTAGGATGGGAGAAGTAAGAGGGATGGATATTGTAATGGAAAAATGTGATCTTATTTAGCCACAGGATCAAATCTACCAAGTGATGTTTAGTTGGGTTGCTCATATATATTATACCAAGAGGAATTCTTTTATAATGTGACATAATTATGATTTCATGAATTGAAAACCTCAATCAATTCTTCAGTGAAAAATTCTGATCAAAATGGTTATTTGTAAATGTGAATAAAAATAACCTGATGCATTGAATTAAAAGGAATTATAATTTTCACTTTAAGAAGAGAAACAATTTTAATTTTCATTAAATGCTACACTAGCCATGTATTTGCCTAGAACTTTCATGACATTGATAAGCTCTTAGATCCACTTACTACACTTCCTATTTTTCTGATTGATGCTGATATTTTGTACTCTGGTATGGACAAATGTCTTACCCATAAAACTCAATTATTTTATTTAACAATTGAAAATGTCATTTTGTTTGTGGAGTTTGGGCTTTGAGATATTAGCTTTCCTTCCAGTGACTCCATGGAGTCCAAGAAAGCATGGAGTCCAAGAAAGTCCAAGAAAGTCCAAGAAATCACATCATTACAGTGATTTACCTTAAATTTTGCAAGTTCATGGACCCAAAGTATGCTATCAAGAACTAAATAAGGGATGGTAGAGAAAACATAAAGAAAATCTAGTATAATTGCCACAGCCATTGAGATTCACACTCTCTAGGGAGAAACTTCTGTAACACATTGTGCTTTTCTAAGGCAGATCTGCTAGGAGATGCATGTCCTGGTGTTGGGGTTTGCCAGAGCATTCTTTTAAAAAGAGCTAGCTTCCCTGCTGAGCAGCAGT
Organism: Puma concolor; assembly: GCF_028749965.1. Taxonomy (NCBI): domain Eukaryota; kingdom Metazoa; phylum Chordata; class Mammalia; order Carnivora; family Felidae; genus Puma; species Puma concolor. Next base: position 22,387,105 of record NC_141671.1, read on the forward strand.
GTTAATTTTTCATGGACTTACACTGCAATGAGGAGCATGGAAAGGAGAGAGAGGTTTAAGAAAATAGTGTTGAAACAAAATAAAAGAAATCTTGCCCTGGTTTGAGATATAACATGGAGACTGTTTTTGAAAGTTTATTCACCAGCAAAGACAGAAGTTAAATAGGGAACATTTTTAATGCAATTAACTCTTTGGTGCAAATTTGCTGGGGGAAAAGGAAGGAAAACTGTGCCAAGCCTAGCCCAGTTAGTGTCAGACTGGAAGTTGCTTGCAAATGGTAAAGATCACATTTTTACTCTGGCAGGAGAGTCTGTCTGATAAAGAATTGCTTTGACCAAAGAAAGAGGAACATGCCACAGTTGGAGTAAAATCACTGGCCATCTGGACCTCATTCTCCCTCTGCTAAATGAAAGAATGATAAGTTTTTCTCCTGTTATAAAGTTACCCAAATCTACATCAAAAAGTTTTAGCACCTAGAATTTTTTAAATTTTCAATCTGGATTTGAGCTGCTGTTTTTAATAGAAGCTATACTAATATCCCCCCCCCTCTTCACTTCCTGTCTCTTTGTATTGATCGTTAAGTAATAAAGCTACATTTTTTTTTGTGCTTCTTAATATTTACATGCCTATAGTCAACATTTTGGCACCAATAGTTACTCAGTCTTCCAGACATTATTTAATGTCAGTTAGCTACTGCTTGACTTACAAATATGTTAAAGCCAAAACCATGTTGGTTCTTTTTGCCATTTGGTTTTTCTTTTATTTCACTTTTGGACCTCAGTTATATGAAGCTGATTTAATCCTACTCCTCAGTTCATAAGTGAATGCCACTGGTCATGGTATTGAGGGCTGTGGTAGAGGATTTCTAAAATGGTTCTGTGATCTCTACCTCCTGGTGTTCATTCCTTTGTGTATGCAGCACCTTCCTCTTGAGTGTGGGCTGGACCTAGTGACTTGTTCCTTATAAAAAGAATATGACAAAAGTGAGACCAGGGCTTCCATCTTGGACACCCTTTCTCCCACTCACTTGTTCACTCTGAGGGAATCAAGCTGCTATGTTCGGAGCTGCTTTATGGAAAGACCTAGATGGCAAGGTGCTGAAGGAGACTTCTGTCCAACAACCAGTGAAGAACTAAGGCCTTCAGTCCACCAGCCCAAAGGAAGTAAAGCCTGCTAATAATCACATGAGTGTGCTTGAAAGTAGATCCTTCCCCCTTAAACATGCACTGTAATATCTCAAACATTTTTCCTTGAATATATGTGAATTATTGGCAAACTTACAATGCTGTCTTATGTGTTTGCATTCTTTATATACATAAATGGCATTGTGATATATATCCCATTCCAAGTTTTACTTTTCTTACTTATTATTTACTTTCTTACATTTACTTTTATATCTTTGAGATCTGTGCAAATTTCTTATGTAAATATAGTCTACTACTACTGATTATTACATAATATTTTATTGTAGACATTTTTTTTAACGTTTATTTATTTTTGAGACAGAGAGAGACAGAGCATGAACAGGGGAGGGGCAGAGAGAGAGGGAGACACAGAATCGGAAGCAGGCTCCAGGCTCTGAGCCATCAGCCCAGAGCCCGACGCGGGGCTCGAACTCATGGACTGTGAGATCGTGACCTGAGCTGAAGTCGGACGCTTAACTGACTGAGCCACCCAGGCGCCCCTATTGTAGACATTTTAAAAGTCTATTTCCAAGTGGTGGACACTTAGGACACCCCAAGTTCTTTCTAACACAAAATAATATTGCAATGAGCATTATCTTACCTATCTCCTTGTGCATGTGCCTATTCATATCCAAGAGTTCAGATTAGTGGGCCAATACATGGATAATTAAGGGTGCTTTTAGCATCCCTACTTAACAGTGACTGAAATAGTAATGACCTAAATTGTTTCATATAACATGAGTTCTAGAGGAAACATTAGCAGCTCGATGATGTCATCAAGGATCCAGATGTGTTCCATTCTCTACCATTCCTCTATAAGTCAGTGTTATTTTCTCCAATGGTCATAGCTGGTTGTAGCAGCCCTGGGCATCCCATGGCATGGGATGATCACATGATCACATAATCACAGCTATAAGGGTAATGAGGAGCATAGCTTCTCATATATCTTTTTTATAATAGAGGAAAACTTCTACTACATGTCCTTTAATAGATGTTCCCTTGGAACATAGACTAGCATTATATATGTTGCAGTGGAGACTGGGAAAACAAGTGTCTGGAATTTTGGGCACCCAGAGTGGAAAGTGTGACGGTTAATTTTAGATGTCAATCTGACCAGGCCACAGGGTGCCCAGATATTTGGTTAAACATGATTCTGGGTATGTCTATGAGGCTGTTTCTGGGCAAGATTAACATTTGAATCAGTAGGCTAGTAAAGTACAGTGTATAGCCATTGTGGGTGGACCTAACCCAATCCATTGGAGGCCTTCATGGAACAAAAGGTGGGTCAGGGAGAATTTGCTCTCTCTGCCTGTTTTTGAGTTGAAATATTGGTCTTCTTTTGCATTCAGTCTGGAACTTCGACAACAGCTATCTGGATCTCAGGCCTTCAGATTCAGACTGGAACTATACCACTGCCTCGTCTGTGTCTCCAGTTTGTAGACAGGAGACTGAGAGACTTCTCAGCCTCCTTAATCACATGGGTCAATTTCTTATAATAAATCTTTTTCTCTTTATATATGTGCTTATCCTATTGATTTTGTTTCTCTGAGTATTCAGACTAATACGAGAGGTATTCTCTGCCAACAGAAAAAGAGTAGAGGAGGCTGTGTGGCAATTTCTACTACACAATATACATTCTATTTACATTTACTAAAACTGAGCAAATGCTACATCAAATACTAGCATTGGTCAGCTGTTGTCAAAATGATGTTGTGAAACAAACTGCCCCCAAATTAAATGGCCTAAAATAGCAATAATTTATTATCACTTATACATCTGTGGGTTAGCTGGGAGTTCAACTAAAGTGGATCTAGGCTTTACGCTGGGTTCAGGTCTGTTCCAGGTGTCTCTCATCCTCCTTGAACTGGTGGACTTAGCTAGGGCATATTCTTCTCATGCCAATGGCAGAAGCACAAGGGATCAAGCCCAACCACTGATCACATTTCAAGCTTGTGCTCAAGTCATTTTTGTTTGCATACTATTGGTCAAAACAAGTTATATGACCAATCTTATAGCTCAGGAGCACAGAAGTGCTTAGGGAAGCCTGATCTAAGGCCAAGTTGAGTCACATGGCCAAGTCCAATGGGGAGAGGAAATATATCTTCTCTATGGAAGTGATAGAGAGGTAGTGAATGCATTTACACAATAATCTAATATACCATAACCAATATTCTCTCATGTGAATGAGTTTCCCATATACCAACATCATCACTAATACATTTACCAACATTCATACCTGGCCAACAGGATGATTATAAAGTTATTTCAATATATAGATCTCTGATTATTTGTTTTTTTTTTTTTTTTCAACGTTTATTTATTTTTGGGACAGAGAGAGACAGAGCATGAACGGGGGAGGGGCAGAGAGAGAGGGAGACACAGAATCGGAAACAGGCTCCAGGCTCTGAGCCATCCGCCCAGAGCCTGACGCGGGGCTCGAACTCACGGACCGCGAGATCGTGACCTGGCTGAAGTCGGATGCTTAACCGACTGCGCCACCCAGGCGCCCCGATCTCTGATTATTTGTAAATGAAGTTGAGTACTTCTTTATATATTTATTAGTTTCTTGGGTTTCTTTCTTCTGTGAATTACCAATTCATATCCATTGTGCATTTTAAAATAGTTTGCTATATTGTTTTATTAATTTGTAGGAGTTCCTTCTGTCCTATTGATATTAACCCTAATACGTTTTAGATGCTGCATATCTTCTCTACATTGAATAGAAACCTTCAATTTTGTTGTAGTTCACTTTTTTTCACCTTATGTTTTTGGAGTGTAAAAACTTTTTCCACACATCTTAATGTCACAATATTAAAAAATATTTTTTACACTTCAATTCTTTCTTTCTTCCTCCTTTCTTTCTTTCTTTCTTTCTTTCTTTCTTTCTTTCTTTCACTTTTAATTTCAGGAATAAAATTTAGTGATTCATCACGTACATATAACATCCAGTACTCATCTCAACGAGTGTTCTTTTTAATCTCCCTCACCACTTTAGCCATACCCCCACCCAACATCCTGCTAGGAACCCTCAGTTTGTTGTCTGTATTTAAGGGTTTCTTACAGTTTGTCTCCCTCTCTGTTTCTATCTTATTTTTGCTTTCCTTACCTTATGTTCAGCTGTTTTGTATCTTAAGTTCCATATATGAGTGAAATAAAATGATATTTATCTTTCTCTGACTGACTTATTTGCTTAACATAATACAGTCTTGTTCCACCCACATCGTTGCAAATGGCAAGATTTCATTCTTTTCGGCCACTGAGTAATATTCCATTATATATATATATTCCATTATATATATATTACATATATATATATATGTATATATATACATACCACATCTTCACATCTTCTTGGTCCATTCATCAGTTGATGGACTTTTGGGCTTTTTCCATACTTTGGCTATTGTTGATAGTGCTGCTAAGGTGCATGTGCCCCTTCGAATTAGCACTCATGTATCCTTTGGATAAATACCTAGTAGTGCAATTGCTGAGTCATAGGGCAGTTCTATTTTTAACTTTTTGAGGAACCTCCATACTGTTTTCCAGAATGGCTGCACCAGTTTTCATTCCCACCAGCAGTGCAAAAGTGCTCCTCTTTCTCTACATCCTTGCCAACATCTGTTGTTTCCTGAGTTGTTAATTTTAGGCATTCTCACAGGTGTGAGGTGGTATCTCATTGTGATTTTGATTTGTACTTCCCTGATGAGGAGTGACATTGAGCATCTTTTCATGTGTCTGTTAGCCATCTGGATGTCTTCTTTGGAAAAGTGTCTATTCATGTCTTCTTCCCATTTCTTCACTGGATTATTTGTTTTTTGGGTGTTGAGTTTGCTAAGTTCTTTATAGATTTTGGATACTAACCCTTTATCTGATTTGTCATTTGCAAATATCTTCTCTCATTCTGTTGGTTGCCTTTTGGTTTTGCTGTTTGTTTCCTTTGCTCCGTAGAAACTTTTTATCTTAATGAGGTCCCAATAGTTCAGTTTTGCTTTTATTTCCCTTGCCTCTGGAGACATGTCAAGTAAGAAGTTGCTGCAGCTGAGGTCAAAGAGGTTGTTGCCTGTTTTCTCCTCTAGGATTTTGATGGCTTCCTGTTTTACATTTAGGTCTTTCATCCATTTTGAGTTTATTTTTGTGTATGGTGTAAGAAAGTGGTCGAGGTTCATTCTTCTGCATGTCACTGTCCAGTTTTCCCAGCACCATTTGCTAAAGGGACTGACTTTTTTCCTTTTGATTTTCTTTCCTGCTTTGTCAAAGATTGGTTGGCCATACATTTGTAGGTCCATTTCTGGGTTCTCTATTCTGTTCCATTGATCTATGTGTCTATTTTTATGTCAGTACCATACTCTCTTGATGATTATAGCTTTGTAATACAGATTGAAGCATGGACCTTTTCTGGACTGCTTTGGCTATTCGGGGCCTTTGTGGTTCCATAAAAATTTTAGAATTGTTTGTTCTAGCTCTGTGAAGAATGCTCATGTTATTTTGATAGGGATTGCATTGAATATGTAGATTGATTTGGATAGTATCAACTTAAAAATATTTTTAATTTGCTTTACAGTTTTAATTTTTGTAACTAGGTTTTAATCACTTTGGTTGTATTTTTGTATGTCATTAGGTTTACATGTTTATTCATGCTGTGAGCCAGTTTTCCTAATATCAGCTACTAAAAAATTCCATCTTTTCTCCACAGATTTATAACATTATCTCTACCATAGAATAAATTCCTATATTTACTTGGATTTGTTTCTGGGCTTTCTATTCCATTCCATTAATCTCTTTGTCTTTTCTGATGCTAATACTACCTTTTTTTCTTTTGTCTTTTTAATTACTTCATCTTTGAAGTATCTTTATTTCTGATGGGGCAATTTTCCTTACTTTGTTCTTCTAGGCACCTTTTTGAGGTGCAGGTCATACAAAATCTTACTGGAATTTTGATTGGAATCGCATTTACTTTCTAGATCAATTTAGGAAGAATTGTTCTTTTAAAGCAAACTCTTTGAGAAGAGACAAAGAAATCTTTGTTGAAAGTGCATAAAGAGTGAGTGGTTTCTGAAGTCAACATATTGGAGTAAACTTCTTTGGGATAAATTAGATACTCTTTCCTACTTGTCTGGAATAAGCCTGGGATCTCTCTTTGATTTATTTTTATTTATTTATTTATTTTTTTCAACGTTTATTTATTTTTGGGACAGATAGAGACAGAGCATGAACGGGGGAGGGGCAGAGAGAGAGGGAGACACAGAATCTGAAACAGGCTCCAGGCTCTGAGCCATCAGCCCAGAGCCTGACGCGGGGCTCGAACTCACGGACCGCGAGATCGTGACCTGGCTGAAGTCGGACGCTTAACCGACTGCGCCACCCAGGCGCCCCTCTCTTTGATTTATATTATCACGATAGGAGCAAAACACATAAGAGGACATGTGTGTATTTTGGAATTCAATTAGTTGTAAGTGACAATCATTTCTTAACTGTAACACTTACCCTCTTTTCTTTATAGTATTGATTGTAAGTGCTAGTACTTATCCTATTCAGTGATTTGTTTAGTTCTTTAAGGGGTAACACCACTTGTAGCTTTGGATTTAAGTTTCAGGGAGCTATTTATACCTCCTCAAACTTGCCCACTATTGCATTTGTTCAGCTAGGTTAGCTAATTATCATACTGTGTTAATGAGACCAAGCTCATTAGAACCATCTCTGAGTCTTTCAGCCTCCTCCTAACCCTGGCCAACAGTCTTGCAAATGTATGCTATTGAAAACAAGAGAAACCTAAAGAGGATGCTTGAGAAAGTTCAAACCTTTCACCACTCCTGGAAAACACCTCCAAAGTCGCAAGCTTTCTAATAGCCTAATTTTCATATATAAAGGACAGACCTGATCATTATTTGTAGCTCATTTAGGGTAGTTAATGAGGAGTAACCTAATGAAGAGGCTAAAAAAATATAGCACAAGGAGAGTTTTGAATTGGCTTAATCATCTTTGTCCAGTGAAAGTCGATTCATCTTTTAACCCTCCAAAAGGGAGTCCAAAAGGGTGACTCATTTGAATATTTAGCAACATATTAAAGACAGTTTGGATTCAGTATTGTACTTTTGAAAAAACAGTTTAATGAGTGCATTTCTAACATATAACTCACTGAGAGGATAAACATGCCTTTTCAGTGTGCTATTTAAGAAAGAAATGTATTAAATGAGCCCAGAATTGTTAAACTTAGCTCTGTAAATGTTCAGCAATTTTCTACTTTTCCGTTGCTTTGTCTGCTTCTCTCCCTTTTCTTTCCAACCTCAGCTGGGTTCTTTTTAAAGTTACTGTCTTCTAAATCGTGTAATTTTAAGTAACAAGACAGCTAGGTGACATATTGCAGTATCGGAATTGTTGAGTCAGGTCTCCTTCATAATTTCACAACTGTTAAAATCCCCACATTGGAAAATATGACTAATTCCTTCTAATTCTCAAAAGTCTTCTCCAGGGAAAAATCACATTTTGTGCTACTCAAATGTCATAAATACAGCTCCTTCATGGCTCCTAACTTAGCTTGTTGTCAGCTAACCTAATAGTAAGTTGATGTTCATAACCGATTGCATTAAAAGCTCTCCTAGTAATTGTGTTTAAGAAATGAATAGGGCAGAAACCACCGTACAGAGCCAAGGTTGAATTTTTATCTAAAAAAAATGTTTTGTGTACTGTTCAAACAATGGGTTCATGCTTTTGAAAGTGCTTTTATTTACTTAATTTTTAATGCTTATTTATATTTGAGAGAGAGAAAGAGAGAGAGAGAGAAAGAGAGAGAGAGAGACAGTGTGCGAGCCAGGGAGGGGCAGAGAGAGACAGAGACAGAGTCTGAAGTAGGAGCTCCAGGCTCTGAGCTGATCAGCACAGAGCCTGATGTGGGACTCGAACTCACAAGCTGTGAGATCATGACCTGACCCGAAGTCAGGTGCTTAACTGAGCCACTCAGCACTGAGCACTCTGAAGGTGATGTTAAAATTCCTCATGGATGTTGGCCAAGTTCTTGCCTTGCAGGGACCTATAATTTCTGGGTAACTTAGAATGTATTCCCTGAATTACTGAGAGAGAAGAGATCTTGGAGATGTTTACGTTCATGGGTGGCCACTACATCTCTTTTGGCAAAATAACCAGAGCCACAGGCCCAGGTGAAATTATTGTTATAATTGTTTATAAATATTTGCAACAGTTGATATTTCTCAGTGTTTAATATGTGTTCCTTCCAAACTGTCCCATCCTTGCAACAACCCTGTGAGGCAGACATTGTTTATTACATTCCCCATTTGACAGATAAGGCATCAGGGGTGCAGGATAATGAAATGACCTCATTCTGTATATGAGGAAACTGAGTCTCTCAAATTGTGGTCTTTGCTCCCTGTGACTGATGATGTCAATGTTTTGCTCAGATCACCTCTACTCTCTTTGGTGGCATTTTTGTGTGCCCATTGGTTTTGGGTGCTTTCCTTTTCTACAGCCTCAGGGCACCAGAAACAAGAAATTCCGGGGGTACTTTATGCCCCTTATCCAGTGGATGATGGCTACAGAAGTATGAAAACCCCAGACTCCTGTCTCTTCTTCCTCCCAACACAGGGAAGCATCACTGATGGCCGTGTTTTCTTCCAGGCCAGGGACAGAGCCTGCACGGGTTTTAGTGGCAGTATATACTCATGTGTTCAGTGCACCACAGACCACACCTTACTCACCTTTCACTCCTGAGCTCCCTGCAGACTCGGGCTGAGACTCCTGCGGGACTCAGCCTGCATCTGCCTTCTGGCTTGGCCTCTTTCCTTCACTGTCCTGCTCCTCCATGCCTCTGCTGGCTTCCCCTAAGAGCTTTTTCTCAAGAAGTCATTTGCTCATGAATCCTCATCTCAAGATCTGTTTCTGGGGAGCCCAACCTAAGACGCCTGCTCTGCTTTCCTGTGGTTCCACAGGACAGACTTCTCTTGAAGCATGAAAGTGAGGTTTAATATGCTCAAGCTTTAAAGTCTTAGAGCTTAAAAAAAGGAAGACAACTAAACCTACATCTTTAAGTATTTTTTAATATTTACTTTTTGAGAGAGAGAGAGAGATACAGACAGACAGAGCACTAGCAGGGGAGGGGCAGAGAGAGAGGGAGACACAGAATCCAAAGCAGGCTCCAGGCTCTGAGCTGTCAGCACAGAGCCTGACGCAGGGCTCAAACTCACAAACCACAAGATCATGACCTGAGCTGAAGTCAGACGCTTAACCCACTGAGTCATCCAGGTGCCCCTAAACCTACATCTTTACATGCTTTTTCTGCAGTGTGCACCTTATCTGGGGATACCTGAGGGTTTTGTTTAACCTTCCACTCCCTCATTCCAGGGAATAGCCATGTACCTTATGGTTTCCATGAATTGTTCTGAGAAGAAAAGCCAGATTGTTTTTTATTCTTAGGGCACCTTTTCCTTTAATCCAGTCAACTCATTCTTAACTCTCTGTACTCAAAAACACTCCACCTTTTTAGTTCTGATATTTCTATCTGATGTAAAAGGCCCATCTACCATTTAAAGCAGGATAAAACCTGTTGTAAAATGGAGTTTCCCCAAAAAGAAATACAATTTATCCTGGGGCAAGAGACGATTAGCACTAAGTATTTGGAGAAAAGGTCTCAGCTCCTGAAAATCTGGGGATACGGAGGTTGGGGACAGACAGGTGGGTCTCGGGGAAAGTGTGCATGTTTGTGTCCGTGTGTAGTCAAGGGAGCATGTAACTCCAGAATTGTATCCTTATGAGCTCAAGTCAGCATGGCATGGAGTGGAGAGAGAGAGAAAGACAATCTATTATCTTCTTCCTCCTAACACAGGGAAGCAGCACTGATGGCCATGTTTTCTTCACAGCCAGGGACAGGGCCTGCATGGGTCTTAGTGGCAGTATGTATTCATGTGTTCAGTGAACCACAGATCCTAGAGGTGAGGGTATTGTGCAATGAGAGCAAATACTCTGCGTTTCAAGAGCGACTCCAGAGAACATAATTCTTCTCAGCACACTTCTGTGGATGCTGAGAGCGTATACATTTTGTTTTGGAGTTAGAACAAGTTGGGGTTCCTCATTCTCTCTGTAACCTTCCCGTTGCTCTCTACTGTTATGTTGGGTCTCCAATTTCTTTGATATCTTAGAATGTGCTTAGCTTCCTAAAACCTCCAATCTGATGAAACCTGGCGGTGCTTTCCCTGAGGACCCTGGGATGCTTCCTCTGATGCTGAACCTAGGGACACAGCCTTATTGTCAGGACTAAACTTCTAGTGGTTACACATGATCTGGTTGTTGATCCCACTGAAGTCTTTGTTGCCCTCATGAGGCCCCAAGAGGTTCACATGTCTTATTCCCTGAATTCCTCCTTTTCATGGCCCAGCAGTTCTTTCCATGCCTTGGAGAAGCTTGGTTATTCTTTTCTAGTTCAACCCTGATTCTATACCTGGTCCAGGCAATGTGCCCTGCTTTTCCTGAGCCCTTAGCTCTCATCTGATCCATTCTCTCTTTTCCAGTGACGAAGTGAAAACAGAAGAAAAAACTTGAAGGTGGCTATTTCAGAGACCAACCTCTGACCTGTACTATGTGGGTGGCTTGGAACACACTTCAAACTCTTTGAGTCTGTTTTTCTTCTCTAATTTGTTTTAAGAATTAGATGTGTTAATGTATCTGAAAACACTTTATAAAGTTTAAAGTAGTTATTATACAAATAGAAGGCATTATTACGTGTCACTATACATAGCTCAGATTCAACAGCCCCACCATGTCTAAATTTTAGGATTCTGTGAGTGATAGATCTATTCACACCTTCAAAAAACAAAAAACCAAAAAAAAAAAAAAAAAAAAACCAACTACTCATTTTTATCTGTGCCATACCAAGAAACATATCTATTTATTTCTTCATAAGTCTATGAACTCATTTATGAACATATACAAACACAATCTCTTAAAAATACTTTGTCATTATAGAAGTGTGTTAATTATTGGCTTCGATTGCAGAAGTTTGGAAAATGAGACAAGAGAAAGAAATGCAATCAAATCATTACAGTAAAGGCCACATCCTGTCACATCTCAAGGCATATTCATGCAGGAAAAGAAGGGTGGTACAGGGTTGTGAAGGAATAAAAGTGGTTCCAGGGAGCATTCAGCAATTGATCTGGATATGAAGCAATGCACTTTTTCACATTTTGAACAATTTAGGAACCCGCTGCTTGTTTAGAGTAGGAAAAAGCAAGTGATCTTATGCTTTCAACTGCAGAGAGGCTCATGCATAATATGGCCCTCTAAGTTATATTTGTTGCATGCATGAATGTTTTGTCAATTTGGTCTCTCAAAACCCTGGGTCTGACTGGAAGAATAAATTGTTTCCAGAAACTGAAGAGCAGATGTTCCCACATTAAGAACCATTATTCTCAGAGTGTCTTGAAATGCCTTGAAATAAGAATTCATGTGAGGAAAGACAGGAATGGAGAATCTTCTAGAATGCAGCCTGGGGAGACTCCTGAGGATAGAAGTCATTGAACATGACTTGTTCTTACTGTTGGTGCCTATGCTATAAGGAAACTTGGCAGGGGAGTCTGAGGAAACAGCTGAGCAGAAGGAGTATGTGTGCATGTGTGTGTGTGTGTGTGTGTGTGTGTGTGTGTAGTGGGGAAAGGAAGAACTGCACTGTGCTAAATGTTTTATATGATTTTATTCTTCTCCTACCAACCCCATGAGGTAGGTATTACTATCCTTTTTTTTATTCATTTAAAAAATTGTGATAAATACATGTAGCATAGAATGTACCACCTTAACCATATTTAAGTGTACAGTTCAGTGACATTAATTATATTCACATTGCTGTGCAACCATTAGCACCATCCATCTCCAGAACCCTTTCCATATTGCAAAACTGACTTTCTGTAAACATTCAACAACTCCCCATTCTCCTCTCCCTCCAGCCCCTGGAAATCACCCTTCTACTTTCTGTCTCTGCGAAGTTGTTGACTCTAGGGGCCTCCTACAAGTAGAATCATACATGTTTGTCTTTTTGTGACTGGCTTGTTTCACTTAGCATGACATCATCCAGGTTCATCATGTTGCCATGTGCAAAAGGATTTCCTTCTTTGTTAAGGCTGAATGATGTTCCACTGTCCCTTTTTGTAGTGGAGGAAGCAGATAGTGAAGTTCAGATACTTCCCTGAGGAAAGTCAGCAGAGTAACCATAATTTGAACGCAGCATTGTTGGCTCCAAAATCTGTACTTTTTCTACCATGTTCAACTGTCTCCTCAGAGGATTCACCCAGTGTATGGCTGGGAATCCCTCACATCTTCTAGAATCTCCTCCTATCTCCTGCCCCCCCCCCACCATATCTTATGGCATGAAGGAAATTACTCTTGGGAAGGTATATGAAATAAACTCAGGAGTTACTCCACAGAGAACACTGATCTACTTGATATGTTAGTCAACAGTTCTATGCTATGCCTTTTTTTTTATTTTAAAAAAATTAATCTTTATTTTTGAGAGAGAGAGACAGAGACAGAGTGTGAGTGGGGAGGAACAGAGAGAGGGAGACACAGAATCCAAAGCAGGCTTCAGGCTCTGAGCTGTCAGCACAGAGCCCGACACGGGGCTTGAACTCACAAACTGTGAGATCATGATCTGAGCTGAAGTCAGACGCTTAACTGACTGAGTCACCCAGGCGCCCCTATGCCTTTTTTAAAAAATAAAGTTTATTTATTTTGAGAGAGAGTGCTAGTGAGAGAGGAGAGAGAGAATCCCAAGCAGACTTCACACCATCAGCGCAGAGCTTGATGGGGGGCTTGAACTCACGAACTGTGAGACCATGACCTGAGCTGAGATCAAGAGTTAGACACTTAACCAACTGAGCCACCCAGGTGCCCCCACTAAGCCTTTTTAAAGGTACACTTGTAATTTCATGTCCAGTTCTCTCCCCAGTATATATTTGGGGGAGGGAGGGGCTGAGGATGATGGAGTTATATGGGTGAAACATATGTATTGAACAAAGCTGAGTGAAAACCAGTAGAGGTATCCACAGTATATTGCTAGGTGAAAAAACTAAGTTGTTAAGTGCTGTGTGTAGTATGATTCTATTTTAGAACAACAGAGAAGCAAAATGCATATACATGGGCCAGTACCTGTGTGTGTGGGTTGGTGTGTATGTAAAGGGCTTGTGATAACAATCTAATATGACTACTGGGTGTTTAGGACAGAGTGACTCTCAAAAATATGTGGTGGATGCAGGAATACGACCTCACATTAGGCCAGGAGAAACTGCCAAAGCTCCATTTTCAAGAAGGCTCCTAGAATGCCTGGGACTAACTGTGCACTTCATTGGTGGAGTAATCTCAAACTCTCTATGGTGGCCTACGAGTATCTGCGTGATATATCTCCACATGCAGTGTTTATCAGCATCTTTCAAAATATTTCACCAGCCCACGCACGTGCCTCCTCTCCTTAAGGTCCAACCAGGTTGGTATTTTCTCAGATCCCCAAATAGGTCAAGGTCTTTCCTGTCTCAGGTCCTTGGCATGTGTTGTTTCCTCTGGTGCAGTTACCCCATTCTATCTGAATAGCTCCTTTTAACCACTGGATTTCAGCTTTCATGTCACTTTTTCAGAGGTCTTCCTTGAGCACCATGTTAGAATAAGTGTTCCTCCTTGCTGATAACTCTACATCAGCCCTTTGGTTTCTTTCACAGATCTTCTAAAACATGCAATTATTTTATATATTCATCTTGTTTCTATTTTTGCTGTCTCTTTCCCTGGATAGAAGGTTGTCCAGGAGCGAGGGCCGTCTTGCCCATCATTATACTCTTAGTGCTCCATACATAGTAAGCTCTCAATATGTGTTTGTTGCATGACTGCACTCAGTGCCAGATGAGCAAGTGTGTGGCTCAACAAAGAAACAATCATCAATCCTGACCACGGAAGCTGTTCCATAAGAGTTTGTTAAATTTTTAAAAAGGAGATCTGAGAGCAGTGTGGAAGAAGAAGAGGCAAATGAAGGAATGAGGCTGGTCTTCTACTTGTGGTGAGAATTCCACAGAATTGATAACTGGTGTTGAGGTCAAAGGGAATACCACAGGACCCATGAGCCATCTGGGACCTGGAGGTGGGCAGGTGGGGGAGGGTGGTATAGGAAGCCCCTGGAATCTTGGTATGGGCCAGAAAAAGCTGTGGGTCCAAAGGAGGCCACTTTTGGAGACCAAGAGCTGTAGTCTCTTGGAAATTGACTTGCCAGGAGACTTTCCCCCCATTGCCTCCAGTATGTGGCAACAAGAGGTGTTTCTGGTTGGGTACAGGCAGAGCTGGCTACAGTGCAGGGAGCAGTGGATAGAGCCAGTGGCCATCAGAGACCAGGCCAGCAGTCAGGGTGAGGTGCTGTGAAACATGAGAATCACATAGTACAGACTCAGGAGGGGTGGCCTTGGGCCAGGGGCTCACTGGGAAAGTGCCCAAACCTTTTGCACCTAACACTCAAAAGTTGAATCTGTGCTGTCTTCTCTGAGAGATAAGGTGGGAAACTGCAGCCACAAATCCAATCCTAAAAATGAAAAAGCTGGAGGGACGCCTGGGTGGCTCAGTCAGTTAAATATCTGACCTCGGCTCAGGTCACGATTGTTGTGGTTTGTGGGTTTGATCCCTGTGTCAGGCTCTGTTCTGACAGCTAAGAGCCTGGAGCCTGCTTTGGAGTCTGTGTCTCCCTCTCTTTCTGCCCCTCCCCTGTTCACATGCTCTCTCTCTCTCTCTCTCTCTCTCAAAAATAAATAAACATTAAAAAATCAAAAAAATAAACTTAATTTAAAAAACCCCAAAAGCTAGACTGGGGTAGAGAAGCTATAGAGGCTTGAGATCTACCAACATTTGTTGATAATCTGGGAACATGAGATTTCTCAGGGCTCTAGGGGAAGAAAAGCAGTAAGCAGCTCTACCTGAACCCAACGTCTATGAGAAAGAGAGCAACCAGAGACGGGGAGATGGGCTTATATCCCCAAGCCCTACTACATGGTGTAGGTACTCTGGGTTTCCTGTCCCTTGCCATGATTTGGTGAGCCCTTTTGAGCTTCTAAACCCTCTTTGTGAAGTGGGTGGGATTACTAGTTCCCATTTAGGGATAAGGAGACAGATTCAGAGGGGATGGAGAGCTGAGACTAGATCTTCCCACTTGCTGCCCAAATTACAAATTATTCACTCTGCATCTTCCAAGGTTTTTAAAAGAAGAGTGCTGGGAGCTAGAAAAGAAATCCATTTAGGTGTGCGCCTGAATGTTGGCTCTCCACTTTGTGGGTTTTGATGTTTGGTTTTGTTGCTGGAGATAAGAGAAAAGAATTGCTTCCTGGGCTGGTCTGTGATGTGAATGTTTTTCTATTATTCCCTGGGAAATGTACACCCTGCCCCCCAGGGTTTGAAGTGGGTGTGAAGGAAAAGGGAGCCCCCCTCCTCTGGCGCACATGATTGGAGAATCTAAGGCTCTGACTTGGATGCTGTGTGTTCTCTTTAAGTAATGTGGGGACCCCAGCATCCCTCCAAGGAGAGCTCATGGCACCAGATTTTGCACTTGTCTAGAGCTTAAACACTGAAGGACTCAGATTCAGGGAGGTGGCACTCTGGTAAAACTGATAAGATCAATTTCGCATAAGTAAAGTGTAGCATCATCCCAGGCTGTGAAGTTTCTTAGTCATTTTTGATCCAAAATTCTTCTGCTAAAGACACCCATTTTATGTGAAGTTCTTATGTGATGTGATATTACAAATAAATATCACAGTGAAAACAAATGACAATTTTAGAACATTAGTTTTTTCCAATCAGCAAGCCCTCACCCCCTTTCTTACAGGCCTTGCCAGGAACATTCCTGCAACTCTTGAAAATCACTTGGTATTTCTTACAGAGCCTGGATGGAATGCCCTAAGGCAGTGATTTCCTGAAGAGGGGGTCCCAAGGAAGCTGTCCCAAATGGCTGGTAAGATTGTGGAAAATAAGCTTCCTGAGTGCTACTTCCTGAGCTTCTAATTGAGTTGGTCTGGTTGGGTTAAGTCATCTGTACGACTAAAGAGTCACCCCCCAAGGTGATTCACCCAGATCTGGAAGCCAGGGATCTAGGAAAGGCAGAGAGAGGGCTCTGCAGAAGCATTGACTGTACACACTGCCTCCAAGGCAACACCTCCAGCAAGGCCAGCCCCATTCTTCTATGCCTGCTGTAGAAAATCCTCTCTAGTCAGCAAGCAGTGTTCTCCCACCCAGCTGAGTCCCTATTAGTGGAATAAAACATACTACTTAAAACAAAAGATCACTTGCAGAAGCCCAACTGAAGGGAATTCAATTAACGTGAAAGAATGTTCACATAACTCACCACCCATTCTACTTGAGCAGCTTTCAGACCTGTCATCTGGAGCGGGAAGAGCTTCTGTCAGCCAGATAGAAACTGGGTCACAGAGTGTATGAAATTCGAGGCTTTTCCCCGGCACCTCTTAGCTCAGATGTCCGGGGAGCGGGGAAATAGCTCCAGCACACCAACTGTTGGTATTCAGCAGAGCTCATTAAGCCTCCAGAAGACCACACACCATCTTGGATGAGCTATCTATACCCTCATAGGCTTACCAGATTCACAGACACACTGGTTAGAAGCGCAGTGTTGTGGCTGAACCTGTCCTCTTCTGTTTTCTCCTGGCCCATCTTCTCACTGGGTGATCACATAGATGGAATCTCTGGCCTTCATGTCCCACATCTGAATTTCTCATCACCTGCTGGACACTCCTCGATAATGAGTTAGAACACATTATCTGCCACCCCAAACAGCTCTTCCCTCTCGACTTGCTCTGCCCCCCTACTCTTTCTTCCCAGGCTCCTTTCCTCCCCAACTTGCCTTCCACCGCCCCCCAATTTCATCACTGGCTACCGAGGCTTCTCCAAATCCTCCTTCTGTCCTCTCATTGACATTGCCATGGTTGGTCAGAATCCTAGCTTTCTCCTTCATTACATTTTATGCTTAACTACTGACATGATCACTGGCTGTCACTGTCCCAAGCCTGTCCCTGTCCTTTCTCACACTGCTGCCGTGTCATTCTTAGTAAAGCTTCACTTTCCGTGTCGCTCATTCCCCTGTTCAATTTCCCCCTCTTCTCCTACCCATACTGTATGTATGCAGCAGCTAACAGCACACACACCCTGTAATTCCCCACCTCTAGGCCGTGGGAAGTGCTGTCTTTCTTTTAGACTCTCTTTCTTCCAATCTTTGCCTGCAGAAATCCACCAAGTGTCACTGAGCTTTCTGGATGTCCTTTCTTTATCTGGATAAGAAACTGCTGTCTCTTTGGTTAAATACAACAAACAGAATTAAGGGGGAAATTTGATGAACTGTTTCCAGAGTTGCACACTAACCCACAGACCTACTCACGTAACATACGCACAAATGCACACGGCAACGCCGGTTTTCAAATCCACACTTGTCTCTGATTGCTGGGATGAGGTGGCAGAGATGTAGCAATGATCTGTTAGCTGGCACCGACAACAAGAACATGTGAAATAGATCATAGGGTAGAGGAAGGGGGTGGCAAAGCAAACATTTCCAGATTTAATCCTGGGTTTGTTGCCTTAACAACTTGATGTAGATTTCAAAGAGATGGCCTTTTTTCTTAATAATCCTTTTGGAAGCCAGAGTTGTCATAACAATAGCACTGAAAATAGCCATCCCTCTGACAATTGGCCTTTATCACTGATTTTTGTCTTCAACAGAGGCCTGTAGACCCAATGCTGGGAAACAGAACAGATAATTTGTGCCAAATGCAAAGGGCTTGTGTCCCCGTGTTTGTGATGGCTAATTCCAAGCCCCAGACGTGGAGACTGATGAATGTTGTTCCCACTTCCTCGATCTGTTCCATCAGCAGCTTTCATGATGAGGCAACATCTTAGATGCATTTTAAAATTTATGTAACATGCTCAACCAAAGGGCTAAACTATATGAAAACTATTTTTATTTTCTTAAAAGGAAATGTGGGGTCTTATGTTCCTCAGCCACTGGCCCATGGCCTAGACTAGTGTGATTAACTTAGTATCCTGCTTGCCTGTGACTCTCTTCCAGCTGTAGCATCCCCTCCTGGGCTTTTCTCTCTCTTTTCTTTGCTCCCATGTCTTCAGCGAGGAATTTACATAGTCACAAGAGTGCAAGTCTGATTTGTTTGCAATATGCTGCTCTAGATTATGAATGCTCCCTGATCTACATGTTTCTCTTTCTTCTGACCTGCTCATTACACACTCTTAGTCCATTTGGGCTGTTATAGCAAAGTACCACAGACTGAGTGGCTTATAAACACAGAAATGTATTGCTCACAGCTCTGGAGGCTGGAAGTCTGAGATCAGGGTGCTGGCAGGTTTGGGTGAGAGCCCTCTTTTGGGCTGCAGACTTCTCATTGTGTCCTTACATGGCAGAAGGGCAAGGAATCTCTCTGGAGCCTTTTTTTTTTTTTTTTTTTTTTTTTTAACAAGAGCATTAGTCTTGTTTATGAGGGCTCCACCCTCATGACCTAATCACCTCCCGAAGACCCCACCGCCTACTATTACATCACACTGGAGGTTAGAACATCAACATATGAATTCCAGGGGTACACAAATGTTCAGACCATAGCATGCTCAATCAAGGCAGAACAAGTATTTTTTTGACTGGGGTGTCTACAGGGTGCATTCAACTGCATAGCATGCCCAAGCAGATCACTTTCTCTGCAAAAGCAAGCCTCTTCTGTAGGATATCACCCAGGGAAAGAGTGATGTAATATTTTCTGCCCTGCCCCAGCATTCAGTCAATGTTGACTTAGGTCACATTTCACTGCTGTTAAGTCACATGGCTGGTGTGTGGAAAACCTTTTGTACAGCTTGACCACCTTCAAGTAGTTCAAGTCCTTCCAACCAGAAGTGGAAGGGATTGAAGGAAGAAGCATTGGATAATGTGTTCCACTGGGCTTCGGGCAGTTCACCGTGTGAGGAGGATGGTGTCAGACCCATTAGCTGTCTCCTTAAAAGTGTCAGCAAAGCTCAGGTTCCTGCATCCTCCCACCTGTGGTCTCTGACATTCATGTGGGCTATGAATATATAGAGAGAAACTTGTGCATTAAGAAGCCCTCATGAATCTTCTCTGTTTCTCAGATTCCCCTTGGGAGCCATTGTGGGTCATTTCATATTTTTAATGCGAGTTTTAAGATTCCTGGGGAAGAAAAAAAGAAATGGTTTTCTGGTTCCTTCCCACTGGGATACCTTACAAAGAAATAGTGGGGCTGAAAAATGCAGAGTGGGACATAAATTCCAGAACACCCCAGAATGCGTTGAGTTCAGAGTCAGTGTTGGAAAAATTTATCTAAATCATAATTCCTCCAAAAGGGGAAAGCACCCCAATCATACAAAAAACACAAATAAAATCCAAATTTTTGCACACCTTCAAATTTATAGTTCTTAAATGATTTTCTTAGATGCTGCCACATGATGTATATCATCAATATTTCTAGTTTCCAGATGGGAAGTGGGAAATGGTATGCTAATGAATTATAGGTTTGATTCAGAGTAAAAAAAAAAGATGCTTTTCAGTCAGTTCTGTTTTGTTTTATTTTAAATCCAATTATTGTCCTGCTCTGTCACAAAATTTAACATTTGTCATCATTTTATAGGTTTGGTTTTGCAAGGCTGGTGCTCAGGAGGCTACTGATTTCCCTCTAACTACCTTGCCTACAATTAGGATATGTGAGCAACAAGTGGCTGATAGTGCCTTATGGTTCAGCAAAAAATGTTGTTAACAAAGAGAAAACTGGAGTGTTTTCAGTTAGATTTTGCTTCTACGTTACCATTTCCCCCACAAAGTAGCTTATCACAAAAATTGCAACATGATAACCTCAACTAGTCACCATGCTGTAAAATGGTGATTTTTCTTTCTAGAATAACCTAATAAAGAACACAAACTTCCTAGCTGGAATTCATTCTTAGTGTCCTAGCCTTGGTTTCCCACTTTGTGCTACCACTTTATTGAGGGGTAAGCAATCTTAGAGAACAAGAGTGAGGAGTAGAGGCAGGGGCAAGAAAGAAGGGAGGGTCAGTAGAAGAGGACTCAGTGAGCTGGCCACAGCTATGTGTGGCTGGTTGCTCCATCTTATGTGGCTATCCTCTAAGAAGCCATATAACTATGTTGCAGGAGAACCCATCTAGAAAGAGAAGGAGGAATTGTCTACCTGCCCCTGTACCACACTTGTCCAAGGTGAGCCTCATGGGGGTTAATCTGCATTTCTGGATTATGCATGTTGTCTTCATATCTTTGGCCAGTGTGTTCCCTGATAAACCTTGTCTATCTTACTGACTCTTGGGCTATTGCCAGTGGCCTAGGCAGATAGCCTGCTACTTGGAAAATGAAGGCCTGTCAGATTAAAGACACTCTTCTTTGGGGTCATGAACTATGGAAACCAAGCCCAGCTGCTTGTCAAGAGGTCTAGGTCACTTGTGCAAAAGTCTTCATGATCCACATACCTCATAGTGCAGCTGCCTCAGAAAGGGATATTACTTGGTGGCTCCTAAGTAATGATCAGGATTAAAGGGATGAGGGTTAATTAGGTCTACAGGAATATTTGGGATTCCACTCTGACTATTCATAGGCATGATCCTACTTTCTTTCCTCTAACAGCAATTCCAGGCTGGACTGGTTGGTGCACCAAGCCAAAAGGGGCCTAGGAATTAAATTTATTTCTGGTTCAGCCACTTGGATTCTCTAGTGGGATTTCCATGATCCTAGATCATAAGGATAATGACCATTTGGTTGAGTACACTGCTCACTGACTCCCTGTACAATGGCCCATGTGGGGGACATAATAGATCTTTGTAAGTTTTACGAAACATCCTTATGCTTTTTGCACCTGACCATTCTGGATGAAAGGTATGGAGGTATGGGTGCAAGCAGGGAACAAGTGTATAAAAGATGAAGTTATACCTACTGGGATAGGAAATGTCAAGTTCATTATTGTAGAGGGAGAACAACTTTGACACGTGGGTAGGGAATATCTTTGATTCCAGGGTGTATAGTAGATTGAGGACATTAATGACCTCTGTCTTTCAGAATCACCTTAGGGTCTTTCGCATTGGTGTGGTTCTACTAAATAATTGGAAGCACCTTAAATTTAACTGACCACTGGGTCTGACTTCCCTCACCAGAGAACCCTGACCTCTGTTGGATCACCCTTCCCTTTGATATTACCAAGAAGTCTTTTGAAAACAGCAGGGAATGAATTTATCTCCTAAGCCTCTCCATAAAACACCTGTGAACCCCAGTTCACAAAGATTCCATGGAGTGGATAGAAGCCACTTGGTTGGTGGTATGTACAAATGAGACAGGTTATACTGTCTCCCCTTAGGCTGTGCCTCTAAAACCAAAGACTGGACTCAGTGATTCAAACTAAGCTGAGCACTTTAAAGCCAAACAGCCAACCAGAAGACCATCTCAGAGACACTGTCAACTTGTATACCTGACTGATATGGGCCCCACTTTGGGGCCTCAACAATTAGAAGCAGCATATTTCTTCTGGGGGGCACCATGTACCTTCCTGGGACTGTATTTCTTGTGTGGAAGACAAGCATTAACTCTCTCCTCAAAACACAATGACCTCCGCTTTAGAGATGGTTTTCCTTTTGTCATTAAACTATTGGGTGTATACTTAGGAGTGGAATTGCTCAATCGTATGGTAACTCTATATTTAACTGTCTGAGGTACTGCCAAGCTGCTTGGGGTATTGTATTTTCCAAAGTGGCTGTGATACCTTACATTCCCACCAGCAGTGTATGAGGGTTCCTCACCAACTCTTGGGATTGCTATTGATCTGTCTCTTTTATTCTGCCTCCATAGCGAGTGTCAAGTGGTATTTCATTGTGGGTTTTTTTAATGTTTATTTATTTATTTTTGGCGGGGGGGGGGAAGAAGAGAGAGGGGGAGAGAGAGAATGACCAGGGGAGGGGCAGAGAAAGAAGGAGAGAGAAAATCCCAAGTAGGCTCTGTGCTGTCAGCGTAGAGCCCTACTCAGGATTCAATCTCACAAACTGTGAGATCATGACCTTAGCCGAAATGAAGAGTCAGGCACTTAACCAGCTGAGCCACCCAGGTGCCCTTCATTGTGATATTGATGTGCATTCCCTCCCATGGCTCATGATGCTGAGCATCTTTTCATGTGCTTACTGGCCATTTGTGTATCTTCTTTGGAGAAACATCTGTTTAGATCTTCTGCACATTTTTAAATTGTGTCATTATCTTTAATTGGGTCATTGATTATTGAGTTGTTTTATATACACATAATATATATGTGTATATACATAATTTGTTTTATATATTTGTTATATACATACACTTATATAACATACATTGGATATAAGCCCCTTATCAGATATATAATCTGAAAAATATTTTCTCCCATTATGTGGACTATCTTCACTTTCTTGATGGATTTCCTTTGAGGCACCAAGCTTCTCCTTTTGATGATGTCCAGGTTATCTATTTTTTTCTTTTATTGTTTGTGATTTTGCTGTCATATTTACTTTTTGGAGTTTTAATATGCATTTCCCTAACTAACAATAGTGAGTATCTTGTACACGTGCTTATTTGCCATTTACATTTCTCTGGTGAAATCATTGTTTATTTGTTTTCACTAAGGTTTTCTTTTCTTATTTTTGAGTTGTAAGAATTCTTTCTGTGTGTTGGATACAGTGCTTTATCAATGCGTTTTGCAAATATTTATTCCATGTTGGTGGCTTGTCTTTTAATATTCTTCACAGTGCATTTTGAAAAGCAACAGGGTTTACATTGATGTACTCAAAATTATAACTTTAAAAAAATATGATTCATACTTGTGCTATCTTATCTAAGAAACTTTTGACCAGCTAAGCTCATAAATATTATCTTCTAGAATTTTTATGTTTTAAGTTTAACATTTAGGCCTGTGACCTACTCTACAATTTTTATGTAGGATGCAAGGTGTGGAGCAGGCTTCTTTTTTTTTTTTTTTTTTTTTTTTTTTTTTTTTTTTTTTCTGCATGTGGCTATCCTATTGTTCTAGCACCATGTGTTGAAAAGACTATCTTTTCTCCATTGAAATGCCTTTTTGTCTATCCTTGTTTTGTTTCTGTTTTTGTTTTTTTTTTTTTTATAGCAATTTGACTATGATGTTTTTTAGAGTGGTTTTCTTCATGTTTTTTCTGCTTGGGGTTTATTGAGCTTTTTGGGTCTGTGGAAATTTAATGAGTTCTTATCAATTTTGGAAAATTTTAGGCCATTAGTCCCTCTTCCCTCCATTTCCTACTGGGATATCAGTTACATATATATTAGACTGGTTAATATAGGCCCACATCTCACAGAAGCTCTGTTGTCTCTATTATTATTATTATTATTACTATTATTATTTCAGTATTTTTTCTTCCTGTGTACATTATTGATAGTTTCTATTGTTAGAGCCTAAAGTTCACTAGTATTTTCTTCTTCTATGTCCAATCGGCTCTTATTTCCATCTAGTGTATTTATTATCACTAGAAGTTCAATTTGGGTATCTTTAATTTTTCTCCTTATCATGCTCATGCTTTCTTTGCCTCCTTGGGCATATGGAATAATTTTTTTTTTTTTTGAGAGAGAGAGAGGGAGAGAGAGAGCATACACAAGCAAATGGGGAATGGGCAGAGGGAGAAAGAGAATCTCAAGCAGGCTCCATGCCCCACACAGAACCTGATGGAGGGATCAATCTCACAATCGTGAGATCATGACCTGAGTGGAAGAGTCAGACAAGGGTCCAATGCTTAACGAACTGAGCCACACAGGTGCCCCTGGAATACATTTATAGTAGGTATTTTAATGTCCTTCTCTACGAATTCTATAATCTTCATCATTTCTGGGTCTGTTTCTATTGATTGATTTTTCTTCTGATTATGGCCCATATTTTCCTGCCTCTTTGAAAGCCTAATGCTTTGTATTGGATGCTGGACATTTAAAATTTTGGGTTTTGGTGCTTGTGTTTTTTTTTGTTTTTTTTTTTTTGTGTGGAGGAGGGGCAATTATTCTTTTAAGTATAGTAAAACCTTGGATTGTGAGTAACTTTTTTTTTTTGGATTGTGAGTAATTTATTTTGCAAGTCTTCTGCAAGATAAGCAAACATTTCTGATAAATTTTAACCTGATAAATGAGTGATGTCTTGTAATACGAGCAGTACATGACACCGAAAATAACATGATCACAACTGAGCCAATAGTTCTTGAAATTTGCTTGGATATACGAGTGCTTTGGATTATAAGCATGTTTCTGGAATGAATTATGCTCGCAAAAAGGATTTACTGTGCTTTTGTTGTTGTTCTGGGGTATAGCTCATTTACTTGGAAACTGCTTGATTCTTGAAAGGTTTGCTTTCAAGTTTTGTGGAGCATGTGTTATGGACTGAATGTGTCCCCTCCAGATTCATACAGTGAAGCTTTATCCCCTGATAAAATAGTACTTAGAGGTGGAAGCCTTGAGTTATAAGTAGGTTTAGATGAGGTCATGCAGGTGGGGACCCTATGGTGGGATTAGTGTCCTTATCAGAAGAAGGAATACCAGAGTGCTCTCTTTTTCTCCACATACGAGTGAGAAGGAAGCCATCAGCAAGTCAGGAAGAGAACTCTCACCAGCAATTGACTGTTGGCATCTTGGTCTTGGATTTTCCAGCCTCCAGAACTGTGAGAAATAAATGTCTGTTAGTTAAGCCACTGATTCTGTTTTTTTGTTGTTGTTTTTTTTTTTCTGTAGCGGCCTAAGCTAAGACAGCAGGTCCAGAATGGCCTTTCCACTTTGCTGCACTACTGAGGCAATTCCCTGTTGAGGACTCTACTCAACATTCTGTATCTCCAGAGGTCTTTTTCTTTAACAAACAATTTCTGTCTCTGTGGATTGTTCCTTTTCAGTGTTTCATATCTAGTATGGTAGCTCCTTCCCATGCGTGCACCCATCAATACTTGGTTAAGCACTTAAGATGATTTTTCCAAAGATGTCCTAAGTTTTCTGTTCAGTTCTCTTTCTTCTAGTACCCTGTTCTGAGAAGTTTAGCAACTCTGACCTAACCAAATATTAAACTTGAGTCCTTGACTCAAGAAGACCACTGGGCTCTGCCTGAGTTCCCCCTCCTTGCTGCACTGTGGCTTGCAAACAAACTCCAAGTATCGAGGTGAACAGTCACCTCATTTGCATCCCTTCTCTCAGAGATCACTGTCCTGGGATATCTGTTCCCCAATGACTGAAGACTATTGTTTTGTATATTTTGTCCAACTTTTTAGTTGTTTAAGGTGTAAGGGTAAATCAGGTTTCTGTTAACCTACTATGACCAGAAGTAAAGGTTTGCATCTCAGCCTGAAGGGAGTGCTGAGGTAAGCTGCTGGTTTCTATGTACTGTGGGAGCTAGACATTGGAGAAGCTATAATTGCTACAAGAATCTGGGTGCTGGCTAATCTGCTTACATTGTA
The DNA here is from genome assembly GCF_028749965.1 of Puma concolor. NCBI lineage: Eukaryota > Metazoa > Chordata > Mammalia > Carnivora > Felidae > Puma > Puma concolor. The sequence continues at coordinate 22,412,778 of NC_141671.1, forward strand.
AGATCTGGGCACTGGGGAAGCCATGTATGCTACAGGCGCTGGGTCCTAGGGAAACCTTGCACATTGCAGGAAATGTGGCAAGTAAGCACACAGAGCCAGGAAGCTAAATCTTTTCTTCTTATAATGTCTCTCCAGTGCCCTCTACTGACAAAACTTAGTATCACGCCATCTAGCAGAGAAATACTATTTACGGGGCCCATATCCATTTTCCCAGAGCAGGTAATGAAGTATGAATTTAGAGCCAAGAGGCAATAGATTGATAGCTGGAATATACATTGTTGAGGATTGCTGCCTACTGGTATTTCAAAATTATGTGACCATCTGGTAAATTCAGATCTATAACATCAGTTAAATGCTGCTCATGAAAAATTTTGAGCTTGAGTTTTAGATGACTAAGATTTATTTAGTTCTAAGAAGAGGATAGTGGCTTCATCTATTCCTAGCAAAGAACAAAAAACTCTAAAATAGCATGCTATATTCATCTCCATTTTTCCTTATTATTTTGTAGAAGAGAAAAAGAGAGGAAGGGAACTGATGTTATTGAGCCATTTCTGTGTGCCAGGTGCTTTGCATATGTAATTATTTGGAACTCCCAAAACCACCCTATGAAGAAGGTTGATCATGTACCATTTTACAGATGAACAAATAAAACTGAGGTAATTTGCATGGACAAGAATATCCTGGGAAGGTTGTTAACAATGAAGATGATGTGACCAGCCCCACAGTTTCTAGTTTAATACATTAGGGATGAGGTTTAGGAATGCACATTTTAAACAGGCACCTAAGGGATTCTGGTGCATGTGGCCACGGGCCACATCATCTGAATCACGTATTTAAATGACTTGTTCAAGTTCACAGGGTTTAGGTGCATGCTTCATATTGAACAGAGGACTGTTTGTCTCTAACCACATCCATCCTTTTACCATATCAGACTGTGGATTAGTAGTGAGAATGGAGCAATTATTGGGTGTCCACTGGCTAGTTTCAGGGCCACCCTAGAATTATGTATAAAGGAAGTAAACAGTTAATGGACAAAGAACTGTTGAAAAACAAGCCCAGAGCTTACAGGCTTATGTTTCAGAAACAATATCTTATTGGAAAAACACTGGTTTACTCTTGTGATCATGAAGTAGTTCCTTCCTTCAATCTCAGCTCCTTCATGGACTCTCAGAATGACCTTGGAAAAATCAGTTAATAATCAGTAGAAGGTCTCCTTCTTGGTCTAGGGAGTCGATGGCACTCGATTATAAATTACACTATTGTGAAATAATGTGACAATTATATAGTGGGAATATTCAATAATAAACATTTCCAAGATTATCAGTTGTCAAAGAAATTTTATGTCTTTCAAAGCTAATTGTCTAATGTTACTCAGTAATGTTTATTTTATTAAGTGCTTCCAAATAAGATAATTTTAGATGTTTTCTTGTTGGGTGATGCATCATGCAGTATCTGGGATGAAGAAATGGAACTAAGTTGTGTTTTGGGTTGGGCAAGAACACCTAACTAATTTTAGAGCGTTTGGAGGTCAATGCATTATTAAATAGATGCATTCCACATGTGAGTGACTCATTTAGTCTTGGTTCTGCCCTTGTTGTGCAAATGTGACATTCAGAGAAGCCTTGTTTAAGTTATTGAGTATCTTTTTCTGCAAAAATAGAAACAGAGCATCTAAAGCAAAGCAAGGTTTTGTGTCAATCAAATAAATGGGCCTGTAGATTCTGAATAAAACTTTGTATTACGATTCTGACATCCCTGGCACATAAAGATTGATTTTTGTTTACTTCATTCAATAAAGAATTCTACTGAAAAAGACCATGCATAGTCTTTTCATGGGTAGAAAAACTCAACTTCATAAAGTTTCTCTCAAAGTAATCCATAAATGTTATGTAACTCCAACACTCTTTTAACCAGATAAACTGATTGTAAGCATCATGTGAAAAAAAAAATAAATCAGAATGGTCAGGAGCATTTAAAAAGAGAAAGAGGAAGAGCTATCTCTATGAGATATCAAAACATATTCTAAAGCTGCAAAGAGTAAAACAATGTGATATTAGTATGTGGCTAGAAAAATAGCTAGAAAATAAATCAAAATAAGAAGTCCAGAAACATACCCAAATACATATAGTAATTAGTAAATAATATAGGTAGAATTTTAATATAGTAGCTGAAAATAGGGACTATGGAAGTAATGGTTTCAGATCACCTTAAAAATAATCTGGGAAAAAATTGGATTCCCATCTTACCTATTAAATATACAGAAATCTACAGACTGATTAAAATTTTATGTTAAAAAGGGGAATTAGAAGAATTAGAAAAATATATGAGATTTAAAAAATTTAAGTAAGGAAACCATTCTTAAGAATGAATAAAGTCATCAAAAAAAAAGACTGATATATTCAAGTCAGTAAGAAAAACCAACAACCCAATAGGAAAATGTATAAAATATATGAAAGAACAATTCATAACAAAGGAAATACCACCAAACAAAGTGATGTTCAACTTTGTGTATAATAAGGAAAATAGTAATTAAAACTCTAATGACACATCATTTTTTGTGTTACCTACTACATAGCAATACATGTTGCATTGGCTGGAAACTAGAAACTGGGCTCTCTCATAGCATTGCTGGTGGGAATGTAATTTGGTACAGTCTCTATGGAGTACAATTTAACAATACCTTTAAAAATATAAAATGCTAATATCCTTTGACCTTTTATGTATTTATCTCAGATGTACTCACACATGTGAAATGACTTGCATATAAGGCTATCCACCAGAGTGGAAACAACTTACAATCCTGCTAATAGACAACAAGTATGGTGTATCCATATTATGGAATACTATGCATCCATTAAAAGGAACGGGACAGTTCTTTATACATTGCATATGGGAAATACATTGTTGGGTTTTTTTCAGAAATAGAAGAGATTTATTAATTATTGTTTCAATTTTTACTGACATATAGTCACTTTTGTACACATGTGCTATATTATCAATGGTTGGTGAGTATAAATGTGTGATTACTTCCACTTGCTGCAATAGAGGCAACTTTGATTTTAATTTATTGAGAACTCTCCCAACACAATTCTGTCCTCTTCAATTTCAAGTCCACAATTCTGTTCATTTATTAACCACTTACTGAATATCTATAACGTACCAGGAACTGAAAAATAAATATCAAGTCAACAAGACATAGTCCCTGGCCTTATGAAGCTCACGGTCTTTAAACAGATTTCCAAATAAAAAAAAATTTTTTTTGAACAAGAATTCCAGCGTTTGAACAGGAAAATCAATGTTTCAATACAGTGCCAAGCTTAGAATTAACAAAGGTTTGCTCAGGTGCTTCCTGACATTAAAAATGCATAGTCTGTGTTGCATCATAACTTAAAATTCTTTTGGCAGCTCAGAAGATCTCTGGCCTATTATCCTACTGTATAGTCAGTCACAACACTTCAGGTTACTGCTGGAGTAACTTCAGGTTACTTCAGGTTACTGTGTTTTTTTTTTTTTTTAATTTTTTTTTTCAACGTTTATTTATTTTTGGGACAGAGAGAGACAGAGCATGAACAGGGGAGGGGCAGAGAGAGAGGGAGACACAGAATCGGAAACAGGCTCCAGGCTCTGAGCCATCAGCCCAGAGCCTGACGCGGGGCTCAAACTCACGGACCGCGAGATCGTGACCTGGCTGAAGTCGGACGCTTAACCGACTGCGCCACCCAGGCGCCCCGAGGTTACTGTGTTATTAACATATTAGTTTATATCTTTTGCCTGCAGGGTGATTTTTTTTAATTTAATTTTTTAAAATTTACATCCAAATTAGTTAGCATATGGTGCAACAATGATTTCAGGAGTAGATTCCTTAATGCTTCTTACCCATTTAGCCCATCCCCCCTCCCACAACCCCTCCAGTAACCCTCAGTCTGTTCTCCATATTTATGAGTCTCTTCTGTTTTGTCCCCCTCCCTGTTTTTATATTGTTTTTGTTTCCCTTCCCTTATGGTCATCTGTTTTTTCTCTTAAAGTCCTCATATGAGTGAAGTCATATGATTTTTGTCTTTCTCTGACTAATTTCACTTAGCATAATACCCTCCATCCAGTTCCATCCATGTAGTTGCAAATGGCAAGATTTCATTCTTTTTGATTGCTGAGTAATACTCCATTGTATATATATATACCACATCTTCTTTATCCATTCATCCATCGATGGACATTTGGGCTCTTTTCATACTTTGGCTATTGTTGATAGTGCTGCTATAAACATGGGGGTGCATGTGCCCCCTTTGAAACAGCACACCTGTATCCCTTGGATAAATGCCTAGTAGTGCAATTCTGGGCCATAGGGTAGTTCTATTTTTAGTTTTTTGAGGACCCTCCATACTGTTTTCCAGAGTGGCTGCACCAGCTTGCATTCCCAACATTGTTGGTTTTTAAAAACATGCATAACAATGAATATAGCATGTTGCTATTTGGTAAACACAATGTGTGCATGTATATGTACATGCATGCACGTGTATGTGCATATGTGTAAATGTATAGTATATGTGTATGTGTATATACAGGCTAACACATAAAATATCTCTGGAAGATACATAAAAAGTTGGTTACACTGGTTGCTTCAAAGAAGGTAAACCATTATTGTATATAGAGATTGAATAATTTTGGGGTAATCAACTTTTTCCCACTTAATAAATCACAGTCATTTCATGCCCTTAAATTATAGACTGTACCATGATCAACTTTAGAGGTGTATGGGGTCTTGCCATGTAGTTAAACTATACTTAACTAATTTACTCCCCAGTTTTTGCTACTATAAAAATGTTACAATGTAAGCTTTTAATGTATACACACTTTTCCCATTTTTTTGCTGAAGGAGAGAGTTCTGAGTGGAATAGCTGGACCCCTTATAGATTTTCTGAATTAACTTGGAAACAAAACCTGAAATTGGGGTCCCATTCTAGATGTCATGGATAAAAATGGTCTCCTGACTTTTCCAAATACTTCTACTTACTTTTTTTTAGTAGTTTGTGCACCTGCCTTCAAACGTCCATACTTTCATCATGGGGGTTTTCTTACCTTGCCTCTATCTCTGCACTGTCACTTCTACTATTTTGCTTCATATAACATTTACCTTCTGGGGGAAAAAATAACAACAGTTACTTTGGAGTTTTATTATAATTTTTCTTTTTAAACGGATTTCCATTTGTTGTGTCTGATTTTTCTTAGTGGAGACGGCAGAGGTCTGCTTAGAGCAGCTTAACGAAGCCATCTGTGTGTACGGAAAAGCAGAGACAATTAAAACCTGTTGACAACTTTGGGCAAAGCTGTGGGCCTCATGTTCTGTAATTTATGTGAAAAGCTGAAGAACAATCAGTTCAAGCTGGTTCTTCAAAGAGGCACAGCCTGTAACATGCTCTTGGCAGTTCAGCATCTTTGCACCATAGCAAAGGGGTATCTGAGTCCAACGAATTCTGAGATGTGCAATAGGGGCTCATGAACAGGGCCCGTGAAAACAAACACACGTGTTGCCATGAAGAGAAAATGGAAGCTGCTGATGGTTTTTTTTTTTTTCCCAAGTTTTTCATGGAACTCTGTTTCTCTGACTAACAGACAAGCATATGAATAGTGCTTCCTTCCTACTGCTTAGTGTGTTTTTACATCAGAACTATGAAAAGCCCATTCTGATACGTCTTGTGGGGCATGTGATCAGGGTTAAGGGCACAAAAGGTGGCAAGGTGGCTTGTGGAAGGCAGTGGTATGTAGAAAGTCCATGTTTAACTCTCAGCTCTGTTCCCTCCCAACTGGGCATCTTGGGCAACTCTGTTTCCTTCTTTTTAAAGAGGAGAAAATAATACCTGGCTGTAGGATATATGATGTTTGGAGGTAATATGTATAATGTTGCTTTATATTTCCATCTTTCCTTTCTTATCACCCTGTTGCGTGGTTCCCACCCCCATCCTGCCACTGAAATTGTACTGGCCAGGTAACCAGTTCCACCTCTGTTACTAAATCACTGTCCTTGTCTTGGGTGTTTCTCAGGAACATTGACCAAGCCCACCTTTCTGACACATTCCCTCCCTTCTGCTTCCAAGAATCTCACTAGACTGCTTCCTTCTCCCTCTGTGGGCACTTTTCAGGCTCTGTTGTCTTCATCTCTTAATCTCCCATATTCTGTTCTCAAGTTGGTGGTACTCAGTTTCTGTTCTGTATCTCCGTGTTCTTGTGCACACTTTTGCTGCAGAGTCCCATTCATATCTATGACATCAGCTGGCATCCATCTATTGGAGTCTCCACTGCGTAATTTAGGTTCAAACAACATATTCCAGGTGCTCTCCAGATGGCCATGCTTGAGGGCCATAGGGTGGTGCAGGAAATGCAGAGGTCACCTCCTTCCCCATGCCCTATTTCCTTAGCCCACCCTCGGCTCCCTTCCCCTTTATGGTTCCAGGAGTCTCAGAGAACTGGCAGGACCCTCAGAGGGAAGAGTCTAGTCCAGCCTGGTCCTATTTTGCTTCTGTGGGCTTGGTGAATGTTGTGTGCTGCACAGAGGCTAGATTTAGTGAGTTTTATAAGTGTGAACAGCAGATCAAATCCTCACCTCCCCAGTGACCACTAGTGATTGGGTAGAGTTTTGCCTGATGAAAGTGACACTTCGAGAGTGGGTTTCTCATATCCCAGGGCTCCTATCAAGGATGGGTTCTCCTGCCCAAACTGGGCAAAGCCTCCAAGATTAAAAATCATTCCATTTTCTTGTCTAGCTACTTCCTCAAGGCACCAGGGTCAAAGCAATGGGAGATGATTTGGTGTTAGTTACTTAATGTCATAAGATTACATCTAATGCTCAGAACAGCTAGACACTGAAGCATCTTTGATGACACAAGGCCACACAGAACACAAATATACAGTGGCATTTGAGTCTTCCTTTTAGGGGAGACAAGTCTATTCAGGAATGTGGTGGCAAGTGAACCTTCATTGGAAGATGAGGCTACATGGAGGGAAGTGTTGCTTGTGCTAGGGAAGCTGAGCCTGTTCTAGGAAAGAGGGCAGGTTGGCTCCAAATCATGATGCCAGCAGCTGCTACCATGGGTGCTGCTGGGAGCCCTCTTCCAGCAGATCTTGAAGTGAAAGCAATTCCTAGGCTGCTCCTATGAGATCTGGGTTGGGATAGGCTTCCAGTTCATTAGTCCCCTTTGTAGTAGTCATTAACATCATTTACCTAAAATTTCAAGCTTTCCACCTCCCAGGTATAGGATACAATTGCACTTTCTGGCCCTCTTCTGATTTAGTGGGACCACGAAACTAGTTATGACCAGTGACTTGTGAGCAGATGTAATGTGGACCACTTTTAGGCAAGAGCATATTATGGCTTGTCCTAGATCCTCCATAGCTCTGTTTTCTCTCTGGTGGACAGGAGCAAGGTTGGAAATATGGTTGCTCTATCATTATGGGTACTTGAGAGACCACAATGAGCAGAACATTGTTGATATATAATGGACACATAGAAAAAGTGAGATATGGAAACTTTGCTGGCAGAAGCCGCTGGTATTGTTCATGTTATTTGTTACCACTGCAGAACCTAGCTTATCCTGACCAATACATACTCTTTCCCACTCAAGCACATACTCTCTTGAATGGCATAAGTAACTTTTAAAACACATTTCAAACACAAGGGGCTTCTCATACCCGTCTAGTAAGACAGTGAGGTCCATGCCTATCTAACTAAAGAGGGAACCAACCAAGATGGTTTTCACCAAACAAGGAAGATCTACATTAAGATTATTTCTGTTTGTCCAAGGACATGAAGTTACTAGCATAGATCCTTAGCTTAGATCTTTTCTCAATAAAGAAAAGAAAAATCTCTGGTGGGAAATGCTGTTAGGGTATCTTTCTACCTTGCTTCAACCCAGATCTCTCTTGGGCTTCAGACACATCTTAACTACTAGTTATTTTCAGTTGGATATCTCACTGGAATCTCAAACTCAACTTGCAAAGGTAAACTCATTACTTTTACCCTAAAATATGCTTCCTTTACTGTGTTCTCTGGCTTCCTTTGCCCTCACACTAAATCTTTTGCCCAAACCTATGGTTTCCACCTCCTTGTGTCCCCACCACTTTACCCTGTACTGGCCACTTTTCTTTCTTTCTTTGGTCAATATAAGCCTTCTCATGGGTCTTCTTGTCCCAAGCCTCTCCTCAGTTCTATGCATGCTTTATATTGAAGCCAGAGTGGTATTTCTCCAAGGCAGACCTGATCAAAATATGCCCTTGTTGAATGTCATTATATAGTTCCTTATTGCTCGTAGAAGAAAGATAAAGTTATAAATGTTGTCTTCAAATCTCTGATTTGGTTTCTGCTTCCCTCCCTGGTTGCACTTTGACTCATACTCCACATTCACCCACCCTGAATGTAATGGAAAGTTGCATACTTTAGAAAACTCTCTTGGCCTTGTTCCCTCCAGCTGGAACACCCTTCGCCTCCTGTTTCTCGCTAACAATCCTACTCATTTATCTGTCCTTAGCTTAGATCTTACTTCCTCAGGGAAACCTTCTTTAAGCTACTGAGGCAGGAATAAGTGGCCTCTTGTGGACAACTTTTATACCTATTCTCATGCTTATTGCTCTATAGCTCTGTCATAATTGCCTATTCCTGCATATTGTTCCTCACTGAAATAACAGGTAACAATATAAATAGCAAATATTTACATGTATGTTACTTAAACCTCACAATAATCCCCTGAGATAAATAATATTCCCATTTCAAACAAGGACACCAAGGAATAGAGAATTAAGCTAAGTGGTTTAAAGTCAGTCAGCTGGTTAATGGTGATGTAGAACTTGAGCCTAAGTTACATCCAATCTCTTTAGGCTTAACTGTCTTATACAACATCAGTGTTTACAGGGATCAATCTTACTGTTCGTTGTTGTATTCCCAGTGTTTGGCACATGACGGGTACAAGGTAAACTTAGCTGAATAAATGAATAAAAGAAACAATGGAAAGGTGCCTGGCAAATGATAAGTTCATAGGAAAAATTAGCTATTATTTTTTACAAACTTTTTTGCACAGCAAAGCAGAAAAAAGGGGAAGGAAAATCAAATAGTATTGGTTCGGTTTCTCAATCGAGTATGGGAAACATATCAAGGACACAGGAAACAGTGTTGGCACTACTTTTGAAATGGTGAGGCAGTTTTCCATAGAGCATCCTTGCTGAGCTCAGGCGCTGTTCCTGATAGTTCAGGTTTCACTCTACCTTGAGAAACTGCTGTGTCACAAAAGAACCTTCCCAGCGTTCACACCATTGACATCCACCTATATTTCCTTCAGGACAACAGACCATAAACAAAAGTTTCCCTTTGAAATAAAAGAAAATCAGTGTTTATGGGAAAAGAAACTGTTTTCAGTAAGTTCAATACCAACTTGCATGCAGCTAATGTTTAACTATAAGAAAACTATAATTTTTAAGTTGGAATTTGTGTAGGGCAGGTGATGCTGGTGGGGTTTTTGGTATCTTTGAGTACACATCATGGTTAAAATGTTGTAGGGTGAGTTTTAAAATTATTGAGGTCTTCAGCCAAGTAACACATGCATGTGTAAAATAAAATCGTATGCAGAATTATAACAAAGAGTTATAGTCTCCTGCCACTCTGTCATCACCCCAATCCCACTGTGCAGGGGCAACCTTTTACCTGTTTCTTTTGTTTTTTTTTTTCTGGTGCACAAATGCCATATTTCCAAATGCTATGCTTATTACTGCCATGTTTCTTCATGCACATATGACTTGATTTCTTGATTTGTCACACTGAATGTGATGGACAATTGTCAGGTTTCTGTCATCCAATGTCTTATGAATACCTTTTTTTTTCTATTTCTATTCCTCTGTAGATTTCCCACGTTATGGGTCCCACCTCCCCAAGGTGGAAGCCAAAACTCATTCTCCAGCCTCCCCTGCTGGAAAGATGCAAGTCTATGGTAGCGGCTTTACTAACCAGATCCACCCACACTGGGCTATGTCTTAGCAGGGAGCAGAAGAAGGAAGCTGCTGTTAGGGGATTCACTTTCTTTGCTGAGTGTGACAGCAGGGCTTCAGGCTCATGGGGACAACAGTGGAAGAACATCTGCCATCCAAGCCTGAGTGGCATTGGGAGGGGCTGTGGAGTCTGTGCCAGAAGTTGAGTGGAGATGAGGAGATTTCCTGAGAGCGGCCCCATGCAAAACCACTCACCACAGAGCTGTTTTAGGAGCTAATATTTGCTTTTCCTTCTCTGTGGGTTTAATTCTAGGACCCCTGTGCCCCCTCCCGCAGCGTAGCTGGGCTCCGCATTATGTGAAACTGTGTTAACCAGTTCCATGAGCCTCTAGGGGACTCTGATTCCAATACCCTATAAGGACTTTATTTTCTGTTTAAACTAGTTATGCCGACTTCTGTTTGCAGTAAAGAACTAACTGGTCCTTTTGACTAAGATACTGACCACTGCCGTAGGAGAGGAGGGTTTATTGTATTGTTATGACACTCTACTTTTTTTTCTCCCTTCTTTTCAAATTTAGGTGAGTATATTTTACCTTTATAACAATAAATATTAATAATAATTCTCCACTTATTATTCCATAAACTTCTCTTTTTTCCAGCTTTATTAAAATATAATTGACATATAACATTGTGTAAGTCTCAGGTATACATGTTGATTTGACACACTTATATACTTCAAAGTGATCACCACTATAGAGTTAGCTAGCACATCTATTACACCACATAATTATATTGTCTTAGCGACTTTGAAATATATAATACAGTATTGTTAACTTTAATCACCATGCTGTACATTAAATCCCCAGAACTTATTCATATTATAAGTGGAAATTTGTACCCTTTGACCAACATCCCTTTAATTTCCCAACCCCAGCCCCTGGTAAGCACCCCTCTGTGCCCAGAAACTCTGTCTTTAGATTCGACATTCCTGGGGCCATCTCCCACTCCCCTTCCACTTCCCATCGGCAGCTGGAGCTGTACTTTCACTTTGTCAAAGTTGAGAACATTTCTATTCTATTCTACAATGATAATTAAATCTTCTGTGCTTTTTCTCTCCGTGGACTCCGAAACTGGAAAACTAATAAGCAGCATTGACATTGTTAAGACTGTATAAATGTTGACTTCAGAGATGAGGCATGAGCTAAGGATTACATGTCCTGCTCTACAGGTCTAATGTCATGATTCCTGTGCACTCGAAGCAAAATGTTTCTAACCTTCAGGTCACATGGATTTTTCTGTTCTTATACTTTATTAGTTACTCAAAACTCAAGTCTTACTTTTGTCCCTTCATTTTTGAACCTTGACTTTTTTCTTCATGTTTACCAGGTACTTCTAGTTGGAATTCTTTTCTTACTTATAAAAGAATCTTAGGTCCCCACCACAATCTCATATGTATCCAGCCTTTCAATAATGCCAATTACTATTATATAGAATCCTTTTATCTACTCATAGCCCCCCACAATGAGGTCCTTCCAAGAATTTTCTAATCTGGACCTGTTGTCTGGATCTGCTGCACAGCTGTCATCCTGGGGATTCTCTTCAGTGACCTCCTGGATTCAAGGCCAATCCTGTATTCCATGTCTTCTTTTTGGTCTTCTCCTTGGTTTTCCTGGGGTATATACTCAGAAGGCATCCTAAGACAGAAAATACAGTGAGCATAATTTGTTCTGGAAACATGCTGGTAATACAAAGCACTCATATCTCAAAGTGCATTTCAAGAACCATTGGCTCACTTGCGATCATGTGACATTCAGTATCACATACTACTCGTATTGCAAAGCATTGCTTGTTTCTCAAGTTAAAACTTATTAGAAATGTTTTCTCATCTTATGGAACAAGTTACTCACAATCCAAGGTTTTACTGTATGGTAACTGTACTGTACTGTAACTGAGTCTTTGTATGTCTTAAAATACTTTTATTTTGCTCTCACCCAATGCTAGTTTGCCTCGGTATAGAATTATGGGTTCAAAATATTTTTTCCCATAGAATTTTGAAAACATTGATTTGTTATCTTCCAAATCTAATGTGACTAATGATGAGAAGTTGGGTGGTTCCTTGAATTTTTCTCTGGAAGTTTTTATGTTTTTTTTTTTTTCCTTTGTCTTTGGTGTTCAAAAGGATGTGCTAACTGTGTAGCTATTTCCATTCCCCCTGCTCAGTACTCAATGAATTCATCAAATGTGAGGATTTGTCTTTCTTCCATTTGAAGAAATAGCCTATATTTCTTTAAAAAAACGTCTCCCATTCATTGTCTCTGTTCTCTTTTTTTGCAATTCCTCTTAGCCAACTGGTGGATTTCTGCATCTGTATTAATCCTTTATAAATTTTATCTTTATCCTCAAATTTGCTCCTTGTAAACCTAGGAGAGATTTTTGGTTTTATATTTCAGCCCTTGTATTGAATTTCACATTTTAGGTACTATATTTCTAATTTATAGGAATGCTATCTTGTTCTCTAATTGTTCCCTTTTCAATCATACTATTCTTATTTTAGGAATACAATGTCATCTCAAATATCTTTGAAGATGTTTATTAAATACTTTAAAAAATCTCTTTCTAGTTCCTGAATTATTTCTATTTCCTTGAGACTTCATGCATTTTGGCCTTTTCATTTCCTTCTGGAAATGAAGTTTTCCTCAGATATCTGCTTATCTTGTTTGTACAGTCATATTTATAAATGAAGGATTTCTTAATGATCACTATCCATTGTTGATTTCTTCTGAATTTGGATTGATATGCTTTTTGAGACGATTGTGATTAGCTCCTGAATGGGAAGGAAGACAAGGAACTAACTCCACGTGAATGCACAGGGCCGGCTAACAGGCAGATTTTGCTTAGGATGTATACGTGAAAAACAAGGCTTTAGTTAGACATTCTGTTTCATCTCCTCCCACCAAATGCCAGAACATGGAGAGCTTTACTCTTAGACCAATACTCACACTAAAATACAAATCCCTCTTCAGCCAATTCATTCATTTATTTAAAGAAATTACTCCAGTTATTTTTCCTCTCACTTCTGGATGTAAAAACCTTTGGTCTATCCATGTGTATGGGATGGGATGAGGTGACCACTAACCCTACACCTAGACATTCACTGGCATTCTGCCAGGATAACTGGCAGCCACTTCCCCTGAAATTCCCCTCATACTCACATTTGGACTTTGGCTTCCTCTACTCTGTCTCATCCATCACCATATTGCCATCTGCTTTCATATTCAAGAAATCTGTTGAAGTCTTTCATCTACAATCGACCTTCATTCCCAGTCTCTTCATTGCTACAGCTTTATCTCTTCTTGCACTCTGACACTGTCATTTTAGTGGAATCACTGGCAAAGAGAGTAGACAGTCATGTGCTCAATCAGCCATCTTGCATCATACACTTCCCCACCCCTTGGTGGTGTTTTTTTAAAATGAACTTCTTTGTTGAAAGTCTACTCATCCCTTATCTATATTTCTACTGCTTAACAGGTTATCTCTGGAAATAACAATAAGATCATGTTAGAAAGAAGAAAGCAAGTAAGCAAGCAAGAAGAAAGTTTATAAAAGGAAACAAATAAATGAAAGAAATTTAGATAAGAACAAACAATACAAACCCTCTTTTAAACCATTTGCGATAAGGAGTTAAAAACAGCCTACATTATTAATCTCATTGAAGGATCTTTGTCTCACTGACCAATTTACCACGCACCACAGAGATTATTAGGTGAACAACTTACCAGAGAAACTTGGTTCTTCATACATGAGGTGAATGTTCTTGCCGGCAGGGTTTCCAGCACACAGAAAACACATGCTCCAGAGAGTCTGTAGGAGAATACAGATAGACCAATCCCATTCATGTATCTACTTGATTATAAGACTGCAGAACACTGATATGGCAAGTGTAAGGCTCAGTTTTAAAAAGTGTACCTTTGACTTTACTTAATTCCTTTCCATGTACTTAATTCGGATCTAAAACTCTATTACAATTAGGATAGTAGAAATGTAATCTCATTTGTTACTGTAGTCTTCTATCTTACTAGGGCTACAACAGAATCATGGTGCCCAGAATATGGAAAGAAGCCAGTTTACCCATCTCATGAATGCTGCTGTCTTCATTGCCCTGGAAGTCCAATAGACCTTTGTTGTGGTTGCTGGTCCAGAAAATAAATTGAACACTTCAGGTATGGTCTCCCTCTGAGGTCTAGTTATCTCTTGGAGGCCTTGCCTTGGACTGATATGAGGCCTCCCCTTCTCCAGAGACCTGAAGACCTTTTACCTCTCTCTAGAACACTCTCTATTGTGATGTGTTGGTGTAATTTCCTTCATTTTGGGGGGCTTTAGGAAATACAAAACCTAAGCCAGTAGACCATTTCTGTCTTCTGTCCTTCCTTGAGGCAATGAATCCAGAAGAGATATCTGTTTGAATACGAATAGGGATACTGAATGAGAGCAGGAAATACAAGGGGGAAAGAGGGAAAATATCACAAGGAAAAAATAAGTGTTTCAAAAATATCATCATGCTTTAGTACGTACATTCAAACATGAAAGTATACTTGGTGCGTTATGTGGGGGAATACACAATGGCATCCAGCCCAGAATGGGTTTGGAAGGTTAGGGCAGGGGCAGGGATGTGAGACAACTAGGGAAGATATTTTTGAAGACAGCTCCACAGAAATTACAACAGAATCTCTTGAAGAATTCGGGTATGAGATGAAAATAGCCTCCAGTTACAGTGGGTTGTTCGTTAGCCATGCTCGCACTCACAGGACTTTGTTAAAGGCCTTTTGCCAAAGTTGTGTCACACTACATTCAGGAGGAATCCTGAGCCAATGACTAAGGTTCCTTGAAGCTATGTGAATGTGCAGAGTGGTCAGGCTATGTGAAATTTTCTCTAATCATTATAAGGGAAGAACAGACATTCCTGGAAAACTTGTGGTTACAAAAAAAAAAAAAAAAGTCCACAGCATTCATGTCATTGCCACAGGACAGCCTTGGGATACTGTCAGCTGATTTCATCCAGTATTCCAAGGAATTTTGAAATTTTATGAGGGGGCCAGTGTGATCCCCTTTAGATCCTACAGTGATATCTATTCAGTTAAAAACTGTAAAGATTCATTTTGATCAAGGAAAAAACATGGAACGTGTTTATGAACAGTTAACAGAGCAGGTTCTCAAATGAAGGACATGGATCTCTTCTCACACAGACTGGAGCCTCTGCTTGTTTATGGCTCAACTGGCCACCAGTCTTAAGTCCACATGACTTTGTCTTGGCTCCTGGTGGGAACTGAGCCAATCTTTCAGTGTGCTGAACCCAACTTTTTATGAGAGAGAATCTAATCTGATTGACCAGTGTTGAGTTGCGTCCACCATTGCCTATAGAGCTGCTTCCCAGGAGATTAGTTTATTGGCAAAAACACAGTGGTCAGGTCATATCCCCTAACCAAAGCTCAGATGTGGGCATAATATTTTTAAGAGCATGAAGGCAGCAAGGCAATGACTAACCTCTTCAATACTCTCTTCATCCATAGCTAGTCCCTTGATGTTGCTCATGTAGCAAGACATAAGCAATTATATCTTATTTTAGTGCATCCTGCTTTTGATTTAGAAACATTCAATATTTTCAATTTCTAAGTCCATATGTGGTCCCATATTCACTGATGGGATGAATAGAAGGTTGTCTTAAAGGATTATTTTAGAAAGTTCTACAAGGTTTTCAATAACTAAGAAACCCCTTGATGATATCATTCCTCCAGTAAATTAAAGGGTGGGTGGTCACACACATGTCTGCTTCAAAATTAAATCAAGGGCTATTATTCATCAGAAGCCTATTTAATTTCTACTTGAACCTCTTTTATCAAAGGCTATAATTACTGAATAATTTTATTGCCTAGTGGAGAAAGGCATTCCAGAGCCTCATGGCTCACCAAAATGAATGTGGTTTCTATAAAGTCTAGCAGTCCTCGACTCCTACTTCTATATGCCAAGACATGTTAATAAACACAGGCCACCATTTTCTCTGTGCTATTTTTGCTGCTACCATCTTTGCGTTTTCAGCACAAGAGCTGTTCTTAGCCAGAAAATGCCAGATGGCACTAAGGAATCATTCGTACTATTCCAGAGCAATGTCATCTGCAGAAGAGAGCCAATAGCTAATTGACAAAGATACCCTTGCTGTTTTTAAAGAAGTAAAGATGTCCTACTTCTTTTTTTTTAATTTTTTATAAAGTTTATTTATTTATTTTGAGAGAGGGAGAGAGGTAGAGGGTAGAAAGACAGAGAGAGAGAGAGAGAGAGAGAGAGAGAGAGAGAAAGTGAGCACCGGAAGGCAGAGAAATAGGGAGAGAGAAAACCCCAAATAGGCTCTGCCTACTGGTGCAGAGCCTGATGCAGGGCTTGAAGTGAGAAACCACGAGATCATGCCCTGAGCTGAAATCAGGAGTCAGGCACTTAGCCAACTGAGCCACCCCAGTGGTCCCAAGATGTCCTACTTCTATCGCTAAGACTTTTCTTTTGCAATTGGCTTGAGTCTCAAACTCTCCTTGGAACTTCTCTAGGCATAATCCTCCCTCAATTTTGTCTTCAGATGCTGCTATGTCTTCTCCCTCAAATGATTTTCTCTTCAGTTCTCCAGCTTTAGCTACATCCCCATCTCCCTCCAAGTGACCTCAGCATTCCTTCACCTGCATTCTTTGATAATTGTCATTTGTTATTTGGAATTTTTAGCTACCTTTTTATAAAAAAGTATGTCTACTTCTTACCTTCGCAACCAGCTGATGAAATCTTTCTAGAAGACAACTAAATATGTTGCTTCTTTCTTTCTCTGCTGGGGACTCCATTGTGACTTTTGCTTAATAGGTACCTAATTAATATTTGTTGATTGAGAGACTGTTACTCTGAGGTTTGCTGTATCCAGATCAGAAAGTTCAGAGTCCTCTATAGTATATGATGAAGTCAGGAATTAAATAGTAAAATTTAGCTAAAATCACAGAGTAGATTTCCCCAGAAAATTGTTTTACTTAATCATTCAACCAAGCCATAGAAAACAATGGCCAGGAAATCAGTCTTTACATTTCATTCCAAAGTTTACTTGTGAGTGTGGCTCAAGTCCAGGGACTTTCAGTTGTCTGTGGATGGTTTGGCTACAATAGAATCACGCATGAAATTTGCTGCAGTAGAATCATGTCCACCTTTCTGAATCAGAATATTATAGTGGTATCTGGAAATTTCACAAACACCAGAGGTGATACTGATGATAGTTTGGAAAATACTGTTCTAGAATAGTTCTCAAAATGTGGACCCCAGAGTAGCAGCATCACCATCACCCAGGAGCTTGTTAGAAATATAAATCCAGGGGTCCCAACTGCTAATCAGAAACTCTGGGGGCCCAGACGGGGTGCCTGGGTGGCTCAGTCAGTTAAGCAGCTGACTTTGGCTCAAGTCATGATCTCGTGGTCCATGAGTTCGAGCCCCATGTCGAGCTCTGTGCTGACAGCTCAGAGCCTGGAGCCTGGAGCCTGCTTTTGTTTCTGTGTGTCCTTCTCTCTCTGCCTCTGCCCCATTCGCCCTCTGTCTCTCTCTGCCTTTCAAAAATGAATAAATGTTAAAAAAAATATTTAAAACAAAAAAGAAACTCTGGGTGCCCAGAAATTGTACCATGTTCTCGATGATTCTGAAACACACTAAAGTGTGAGAATCAGTGTTATGGGACGTCTTATGGTTATAATAATCTACTATTTCTAGGGAACCTATCTGGATAAAATTTGGTTTGGTTGTTTAAAGTTAAAAAAATATTTTTTAATATTTATTTATTTTTGAGAGAGAGAGAGAGATAGAGAGAGACAGGGAGAGAGAGAGACAGAGCACAAGTGGGGGAGGGGCAGAGAGAGAGGGAGACACAGAATCCCAAATAGGCTCCAAGCTCTGAGCTGTCAGCACAGAGCCCAATGCAGGGCTCGAACTCATGAGCCATGAGATCATGACCTGAGCCAAAGTCGGATGCTCAATTGACAAAGCCACCCAGGTGCCCCTTGGTCTGATTGTTTAAAATATGTGACACTATTGGCAATTTGCCATTTGTTTATTTAACAGTTGTTTACTTAGTGTCTCCTATGTGTCAGGTATTATGCTGGAAATAAAAAGATGAATAAGACATAGTCTCTGTCCCAAAGAGTTCTTAGACTCTAAATAAATATGCATATATAAACAAATAATTGTGATTCAGTGTATTCAGTGTGACTGAAGACTAATTTTGTAAATGATTACTTTGGTGGTATAAAAGATTAATTCTGTTATGAGTGATGTGGTTCAGGGAAGACTTCTGAATTCTGAACCAGTTCTGAACACTGAAGGATATACATAGAAATCAGATGGCTATCAAAACATCTGCTTAAGACTTTATGCGAGGAACTTGTGGATTTGCAGCAAGACCATAACTGAATTTGAAGTGTATTTACCCAGCCAGAAGTATGACCATGGCCAGCCTCCCCTAAGAGCAAGTACAACTAAAGCAGAAGTCCAGAAAAAGGAAGTCACACAAGACTGAGCTCTAGCATGAACTCCATCCACTGGACAAAGATGGGTTCACTAATGCTACATTTTTCTTACATGATACCTCTTAGAAGCACTGAGCAAAGGAGGAGAGAAAACCTGGAATTATTCTTCTCATATTATTTCCTTCTGGGAATCACCATAAGTTTTTTTTTCTTTTTTCCCTCTGATGAATACATATGGGACCAAGCAAACAAGCCCCTTTCACCAAAAGCTAGGAGTTTGTAGTCAGATGAAGGCAGGGAGCATTTAAGATGGAGCAAATAGCATGTGCAAAGGTCCTGGGGTCTAAAATAACATGGAAAGTTCATAGAAGCATGGCATGGAATTTGGTTGTTTGGTTTTTCTTTTCAGTTAGGATCAGGAGACTAAATTTATTTTTCCAGTTAAAAAAAATTTTAATGTTTATTTATTGAGAGAGAGAGAGAGAGAACGAGTAGGGGAAGGGCAGAGAGAAAGGGAGACACAGAATCTGAAGCAGGCTTAGCACTGTCAGCCCAGAGCCCAATGTCAGTCTTGAGCTCACAAACTACAAGGTCATGACCTGAGCCGAAATCAAGTGTAAGATGTTCAATTGACTGAGCCACCCAGGCACCCCTATTTTTTCCAGTTTTATTGATAAATAATTGACATATATCACTGTACCAGTTTTAGGTATACGGCATGATGGTTTGATTTACATATGTTGTGAAATGATTACCATAATATGTTCGACTAATATCCAATTTTCATAGATACAATAAAAAAAAGAAAGAAGAAAAATTAAAGGAAAAAATTCTCCTTGTGAGAACTCTTAGGATTTACTTTTTAAACATCTTTCCTGTAGATTATATAGCAGTTTTAGTTATAATCATCTGTTGTACATTATACCCTCTACCACTTATAACTGGAAGTTTGTGCCTTTTGATCACCTTCCCCCAATTTCCCCTCCCCCTCCCCTCTGCTTCTGGTAACCACAAATCTGATCACTTTTTCTATGATTTGGTGTTTTTTTGTTTTAGATTCCACATATAAGTGAATTCATACAGTATTTGACTCTCTCCATCTGACTTATTTCATTTAGCATAATATCCTTCAAGATCCATCCATGTTGTTGCAAATGGCAGAATTTCCTTTTCTTTAAGGGCTGAATAATATTCATCTATTATATACATATGTAAGTATACATACATATACCACATCTTCATTATCCATTCATCCACACTTATGTCATTTCCACATCTGGGCTAATGTAAACAATGCTGCTATGAACACGGAGACGCAGATATCTTTTGGGGTTAGTGTCTTCACCTCCTTTGGATATATTCCCCACAGTGGAATTGCTGGATTGCTTGGTAGTTTTATTCATAATTTTTTGGAGAAACTCTCATACTGATTTCCATAGTGGCTGCACCAAGTTACAAACCCTAAATTTATTTGAAACATTGGAAACAGAACTTTGTTGGTTTATCATGGAAAGATCTGAGATCACCAGGACTAATAATAGGAGGTTGACGAAATAAATTATAGTAGAGGTGAACCAAAATGCTCGCATATTGTGCAACTTTATTTTCTTTATATTTCACGTTATTTGTATTTACATGCTAGTTATATTGAAATCTTATTTCTTTATTTTATTGACATAAGAACTAGAAAGCTATGGGAAAGCATTCCCCAATATTAACAAGGAGCACCTCTGGAATGTGAAATTAGTAACTATTTTCATTTGCTTTGCTGAGAGATTTTTCTTAGTTTTTCAGCTTCTGGCAGTGGCATGTCCTGCTTTTATGAAGCAGAGCTTCTCACTTTTGTGATGAATGGGTGTGGGTGATCTGTCCTTCCATCTTAATTGTCAGTCTGGATGACCATCCTGGCCATCAGTATTGCCAGAAGTTATGATTTGAGGAGGTTCGTTTGCTGAACATAGAACCTGTCACAATCTGTTATTCACCGTTTTACTTGCTTTCTGTAAATTCAGGGTTTTTAAAAAGTTAAATAAATTTAATTCGAAAATTAGATTTCAAAACAAAGTAGATGTAAACAACTCTTTCTAAACCTTTTATTGAATATTTGGGGATTGTTAAAGGAAGCATATTTCCTTCTTGAAGATTCTTTGGTGAGCAAGTGGGTTGGATTCTTTCTTCAGCCTCCTTTTATGGGTCTATTTACTTTTATATTGTTCATGAAAGAGATATTAATGTTTCTTTTCCTTTTTGTTTTGCTGAAATGAATCTTAAAAGTGAAGTCTCCAGTAGCAAATCCTGAGTTTTTCCCTTCTATGCTGCCTTTGTTCACATTTCACAGAATTAGTTTCCCTTTTTTTCAGAAATCTTGGAGATGAATGCAACTTTTTCCTTATTTGTGAAATGACAACTTTGCATTCTTGCCAGACTAGCCTCTGTCATGCATCGCTGTGCCCACCAGGCACAATTCTAAAGGGCTGAGGGATGAACAGGGTCTTACTTAGGACTCATTTCCTGGTTTAGTGCTCATGGCCATGTCACGCAGGCTTTTCAATCAGGATGGGAACACCCAGCAGCTGGATGTCCATCTGCCAATTCATCAATTTGAGAAGCGAATCTGTTTCCGTCCAAGTCATTGTGTGCAAAGCATGGGGGCTGGTTCTGTGCCCACAGAGACTTCCTCCACAGTTCCTTTTCCAACCTTCCCCACCCTGGTCCATGGTTGGTGACATGGAGTTGTCATTGTTACCATCTTCTCTGGCATATATCATACACATCAGAGTGAACCAGGAACCTAGAAGTGAATGGGATCTCCTGCGGGAGAATGGAGGCAACAAGGTGGGAACAGAGTCCCCACCGACTTGGTAATGGAATTTTGGTGACTGTGAACAGGTTCTTTCACCTGTCTGTCTGCCTCAATGACCTCCTCTGGAAATAGCATATCTGCCCCATTTGATATGGAGGCACTGAGGCTGGGGTGAATCCCTATGGGAAGGTGCTTTGATGTGTGGGCAGGACCACCCAAATACTAGCCTAAAGAAGAGACTGGTTAGCAAGGGCCTTACCTTGACAGTACATGGAAACAGGCTAGACAACTAGAGGGTTGGTCAGCTCAGAAGTCAGACAGCTCCGAGGGTGATCGCCAGACAGGTTCTGGGGTATTGGTAGGAAGTTGAATGAGGAGGTGAAGAAAAGGCACACAAGAAATGCTCTGTGTTCATTCATTTCAGTTTCCTCATAACCTACAAGGTATATGGTCTTATTTCACAGATGAGTTAACTGGGACTCACAGAGACTAAATAACTCAGATAAACAGAGCAATGCAATGGCATGAGTGTTTATTTAGGGGTGTCTGATTTTGAAGCCGTATTTTTTATGTGATATAGATCAGCTGTGTGTGTGTGTGTGTGTGTGTGTGTGCAGTGCTTGTAGCTAGGCAAAATATTGAATAAAGATTGATATGATAATTGCATCAGAGGTGTAAGTGGAAATAATTTAAAAGAGGCACTGTTTGTCAATGTGGGGACAGAGCTGAGGGAGTCCGAGGGAGAGGCTGGAAGTCAGGGATTCTCCCCAGCAGAAAGCAGTCTGCAGTCCCAGGCCTGAAGGATCAGCAGATTTCCAGCCTTGCAACGGGGGCTCCAGCAGAAGCTGTAGCTGCCGACAGCAGCCTGGCACAGAGGGTGAGCAGAGGGGAATCAATACCCTGACTGGACCTGTCTGTCCTCCCATCCTCCCATTTCCGGGCAGTATGTCCCCTACCTCACCACAAGCTAGGGCAAGGTGGTCTGGCTGATGATGAAGCCATTGAGGCTGATGCCTGGGTACCCAGGAGAAGAGTAGAGAGTGATGGGGAGAGGCAAATGGAAAACACTAGCACAGTCATGAAACACAAGTGTGGCCAACTTGGAGTCAAATCAGCATTGCAGTGATAAAAGAAATAGTGTGATTTAAGAACAAAAGAAGGGAGACCACAGTGGGCTTCCCTTCAGCAGCAGGGAAAGAGGTGGGCAGTGAAATGGAGAAAAGAATCCTCACTAGGGCCACGTGAAGTATATGGGGACATTGAAGAGGGATTAAAAATATTCCTGGACAAGGGATCTCATGCTGGGATTCTGCACTGGATGGATGGATGATGGAGGCCTGGGGTTGTACCTACACCCTTGCAAAGATTTGGCATAGTATCTTCACAGGGCCCTGCTTGAGAGATATGCGGGTAACATAAACATCCCTGAAGGGCTGGATACCAGTCTCCTGTGGGCTGTAATTAGTCAGTGACTTCCTCTGGAATGAGCGGTTTGGAAATAGAATGCCAGATTTGATTAGCAGGTACGTCAATCTCAATCTGACTGCTCCATATTCTGAACTCTGTGCTTGTTCTACATGAAATGCACTGGTTGCAAAATTTAAAACGGGAAGCATGAAGTGCTGGGTCTTCACTCTGAGACAAGACCACAATGTAAACATGGTGGGACCTTCATGGTTTTGCAGTGCAGCAGATTCTTGTCCAAGCAACTGCGTTTATTGAGTTCCTGCTGTATCAAGTATGGAAAGAACTTTGATGTGTGCACTGGTTTCCTGGAGCTGCTGTCACATATGACTGCAAACTGGGTGACTTCAAACGATGGAAATTTATGCTGTCACAATTGTGGAGGCTAGAAATCTGAGATCAAGATGCCGGCATGGCCAGGATCCTTCCAGTGGTTCCAGGGAAGGCTCCTTCCTTGCCTTCTCCAGCTTCTTGCATTTCCCAATGTTCCTTGTCTTGGGGAAGCCTCTCTCCAATCTTTGCCTCCACCTTCATGTGGCCATGTGTTTTTATATCCTAATCTCCCTCACCTTTCTCTGACAAGAATACCAGTAATCGGATTTGGGGCTCAACCTGAATCTAGGAAGATGTCATTATGAGACCCTTAACTAATTACATCCACAAAGACCGTATTTCAATAAGGACACTGAAAGGGCGGGCCTATGCTGGTCGACTCCATCTTGTTCTGTGTCCTTCACCTTGACCATACCTCCTCCCCTTGAGTAACCCACCCCCCCCCACCTGCCTAACAGGACTCGGACCCTTCCCTAGCCAATCGCCTGAGCCCACAGCCATTACCTCACCAGCTGCCTCTAGGCCCCAATAAAACCTTTGTCCTTTTGAAACTCGCTCTCTCTCCCTGGTATCTCACCGCTGTGTCGGTGCAGGTAGGGGATTGAGCTCAAGCTAGCTCGAATAAAGTCTCTTTTGCTTTTACATCGGACTTGGCTCCCTGGCGGTCTTTGGGGATCACGAATCCTGGGCATAACAGACACATTCTGAGGTTTCAGGCAGACATGAATTTTGTGTGTGTGTCGGGCGGAGGGGGGACACTATCTAACACACTACAACATAATTTAATTTGGGCCTTGCTGTTATGAACTTTGGTGTTATTTTCCCATATATAGTCCTTCTTTTTTCCCATTTTTCTTAGTTGTGTGCAAAGCATTTCGTGTGTGTGTGTGTGTGTGTGTGTGTGTGTTTTCATTCGCTTTGGAATAAGTTGAGTGTATACCCACCCCTCTGTCTTTCCTAAATCATCTTATTTCATCACAGAATTTTTATGTTCTTGCTTGTACTTTATTTATTGTAATGAAGAAAAATCTTAATAGCTGTTAATGTTTAGCCTCCAAGCTGATCCACCCCCAAGGACATTTTCAATAGCCCATTTTCACCTAAGGTCTGCAGACAGGTCACAGCATCATTAATTTGGAAATTAGAACCTTTTTCTTGAGTTCAAAATTGTTTCATTTTGTGGCCTATGGATTTCAGCAGCCTGGCTTGGCCTGGAGATATGGGTTCATTCATCAAGTAGGGGGTTTCCTGCAAATTTACACAGTCTCCACCTCTTACCTGCCCCCAAAACAGACACCAGACTTACCACTAAATCTCAAAACATATAGAACATTAAAGGTTTCACTCAAGGCCCTGAAGTAACAATATTAAGAGAATAGCAATTCATACATGTTTAAAATTTTAAATCTATAATATTTCTGCTTAATATTTCATGCCCTTTGGAGAGGTGAAATTCTGGGACCCTTCTCAAACAAGGCAAGCCTGATCACTCCCAGGTTGTTCTGTTGTGAAAAAGAGCTAAGGAAAAACAATAGCCAATAACAGTGGCTTAAAAAATAATGCTGAGTGCTTTTGATATGCTAACAAACAGCCTTAAGCAGATTCTCTTAGTTGCTTCTTTTAACAACCCGGTGAGGTGGCTACAGATTCACAGATGGGGAACCTGGAGGCTTAGAAGGTTAAATGTCTTTGCATATTAATGATTTCTCAGGATGCTTATTTCCACATCTCCCATTTTCTCCTCCTGTCAGTCAGAGTCCCCACAGGAAACAGTGGCTGATTCAACTTTAGATAATTCCAGGAAGGTTTATTTGGAAAATGACTATTTGCTAAGGCGTGGAGAGTAGAGAAGAACCGCAAGTGATGGTGTAGATATTCAGGCTTAGTAGCAGCCAAGCTGTCACCACCCAAGGCCCCAGAGACATAGAGCAATTACAGGAGCCTGTAAGGGAAGAGTTGGGAAGAGGGTGCCACCTGAGAGGAGCAATGATCTTCAATCAGAGGCTAAGCGAGGCTGAGGTGACCTTGAAAGGATAATAAATACTTTGACCCCACTCTCCTTTCATGTGAGCTATCAAAGACCTTCAGAAGTCTCTAGGTAGAGGGAGCCTTGGTGGCTCAGTTCAGTGTCCGATTCTTGGCTTTGGCTCAGGTCATGATCTCACGGTTCATGGGATCAAGCCTTGCGCTGGGATCTGTGCTGACAGCATGGAGCCTGCTTGGGATTCTCTCTCTCAAAATAAATAAATAAACTTAAAATATATATATATATATATGTCTCTAGGTAATGTGACTAAATTGTCCAGATTTGCCCAGGACTTTCTCAGCCTTTACGCAGAATGTCTCCCATCTCAAGAACCCCCCCGAGTCCCACTTGTTCATCCTAGCTCTTGGGCTCTGAGCTATGGGTAGGCACTGCCTGGAGTACCCCCACAGAGACATAGGGGCATACAGAAACCTGACTCCACCCATCCATCTGTGGCCTCATTCATCAGCTCAACTAGTGTTTAGTGAGCACCTACTATGTGCCAGATACTGTGCCAGCAGTAAGCAAGATGCTGGTGCCACCTGATAGATAATGAAGGAGACAGAAACAAGGAATATAAATAAACAAGGAAATAAATATATGCTATCTCCACTCCCTCTGCTCCCCTCTACTCTCCTGGAATCCCAAAGACTGAATACCCTTCTGCTTTACCCAGTAATTACAATATTGGACATGGAAGGAAGAGAGGAGGGAATTCAGAAGCCTAAGCCCACAGAGGATAAACTCTCATAATCTAAATTTTACTTCTTGGGATTCCAGCTCTTTCTTCCCAAAGACTTTATTATAGCCCCTGAATTCTATCCTGCCTTAACGAAATCAGAGTCAGCGGACCAGACACCATTTTCAGAAAGCTGTCAATGCAGAGATGAAGGCCCAGAGAGGTTAAGAGCTACCCCAAGGTCTCCTAAGAAACCAGTATTGCTGGACTTTTTTGGGGAAAGTTGACATTTGCCCCTAGTTCTATCATTTCCACCATTTACATTGTTCAAAGACATACAGGGAGCCATGTTGAAGCTCAGAGATCTTCTGATATATTGTAGTGTCTGTAGAGAAAATATTTATAACTTCATTCTAAAAGGAAAAAAAAAACCAGCCCCGTTTTATCTCAAGATTCCTCCTCTTCGTTCAATAACCATGATGGCAATACAACATTATTGAACTTCCTTTGCCTCTGGAATTTAAAAGAACTTAACGGACAGTAATTGCTGGCTTGTTCTTAGACCACAGGAAACCACTTGTCACTATCCATTCACAGCTGCTTTTCAAGAATATTTTCCTTGTCTGCATTAGCAAGAAATAGATGACAAAGCAAAACCAAAAGGCTATTTGTTACATTCCAGTCAGAGAAACTAAGCTAAATTTTCCTGGATGGCCAAGTACTTGCTTGTGACATATATTCATGTGTTTGTACGTGGTTTGTCTATATATTTATTTAGCTCTGCATTTATATTTGATTTGTTGGTTTTGCATTACAGATACATTAACCCAGATAAATTATAGGAGTGTCTAGATTCTGAGTGGTTTCTCCATAGAGTAATAATTATGGTAAAGCATAACCCACTGACTGCAGGATTTGGTTATGTTCTCTCTCTCTCTCTTGGTCTCTCTCTCTCTCTCTATACACGTATATGTATATATATGAAGTATATATAATATGTATGTGTATGTATATAATGTACATGTGTATAAATATAAAGTATATATAATATACGCATATATATAAAGTATACATAATATATATGTGTATGTCATATATATGTATAATATATATAGTCAGTGCTTAGAGAAGAGAAACTTAACCTTCAGGCTGATGGATCTCCCTTGTTTCTGTATATTTTCTGAACACCATTTACTTGATAAAATAATTCAACATAAGGAAAACGTTGACTCTGACAACCCATTCTCAACTTACTGATGGAAAATAGGGACAAGGTGCCAGTCTTGATTTGGAGTTTTCAGCTTCTTGTCAGTTTGTGTCATGGCCTTAAGATCTCTATCTCAAAAAAAAAAATTGGCAAAAATGTCCCTGAATATCATTTTTTTTTTTAGAAAAAGAAAAATCTCTCATTGAACCTCACAGGGCTTCCTTCTTATTCCAATGTGCGGTAACACGTTACCTCAGAAGTGGAAGCTTAGCTATAACAACTGTTTCCTTAGTTGTATTAAAGATGTTGTATCCTTCTTGATTTCCAAAGAAAGGTGGAATCGAATGGATTATACAAGAACACTTAATGTAGGTGTTTCTAAAAAATTCCTCTTTTGAAAGACTGACCAGAGACCCCATACCCTAGGGGGAGGGAATCTAAAACTGTGGTGGTCTCCTCTTAGGTGAGGGGGCATGTCCCATTATTCACTTAGTATTCAGTGTCCTATAATCTCTAGAAAGCCAGAAGTTTTGTGTGTCCAAGC
The DNA here is from genome assembly GCF_028749965.1 of Puma concolor. Lineage (NCBI taxonomy): Eukaryota > Metazoa > Chordata > Mammalia > Carnivora > Felidae > Puma > Puma concolor. The sequence goes on from NC_141671.1 coordinate 22,440,331, forward strand.
CTGTTTTTCTCATAGTGTGCATGATCAGAACTTTCTGGAGTGCTTGTTCGAAGTATAGACCTGAGCTCCTTCCCTAACCTTGTGGACCAGAGTGTCTGGGGGCAGAACCAGGAATATGCATATTTAATAAGTTCTGCACTTGAATGTTATGCTCTTCAATCTTGAGAACCTCTGGTTTAAACAGGCCACCCCAGGTGGGAGAATTCAACATAATTTCGTCATCTGAAGGCTTGACAAGTGGAAAGGATTATCCAGGTTTGTTCCCACTTTTTACCTTTACAACCAAAGGGTAAAGTAGGAGGTGAACAATATGCATGATTGACAGTCTAAATGACATGGGATTAGAGTGTTTCAGGAATAGTTTAACACAGATTTATTGAGTAACTTTTCTATAGCAAGCACTATGCTAGGCAGTGGAGAAATACAGATGAATACAACATCGTGCACATGTACCCAATATTTAGAGCAGCGTTGTCAAAAATGGCTGAATTATGGAAAGAGCCTACATATCCATCAGCTGGTGAATGGATGAAGAAGATGTGGTTTATACAAACAATGGAATACTACCGGTGATGAAAAAGAATGAAATCTTTCCATTTGCAACAACATGGATGGAACTAGAATGTATTATGCTAAGCAAAATAAGTCAGTCAGAGAAAGACATATCATGTTATTTTACTCATATGTGGAATTTGAGAAACTCAACAGATAAACATAGGGGAAGGGAAGAAAAATAAGATAAAAACAAAGAGGGAGGCAAATCATAAGAGACTCTTAAATAGAGAACAAACTGAGGGTTGCTGGAGGTGAGGTGGGTGGGGGGAATGAGTTAAATGGGTGATGGACATTAAGGAGGGCACTTGTTGGGATGAGCACTGGGTGTCCTATGTAATAGATGAATTACTGGGTTCTACTCCTGAAGCCAACATCACACTGTATGTTAACTAACTTGAATATAAATTTTAAAAAATGGCCAAAAAAAAAAAAAAAAAAAAAAAAGACATGATGCCCATCTGCAAACAACTTGCAAATAATAGGGAAGGGAAATAATTCCTTCACGACGACGTGGTAAATACAGAGCTGGAGTCCTGTAAAGGACCTGGAGAAGAAAAAGCAGCAGCATCATACTACTTTGCAACTTTCTGATCTGGGTGCAACTGACACACAGGGAAACACATAAATCTTTTTGTGTGCAGCTCAATAAATTTTCACACATGCATACATCCATTATAACCACCACCTAGATCAAGATACAGAGCATTTTCAGCATCTCAGAAGGCTCCTTTGGGTGCCCTTACTTCCAGTAACTCTCCTTAAAGTGTGACCATTTTTCTGGCTTCTGTCACCATAGAGTACTATTGTCTGGTTTTTCATATAAATCGAATCACTCATGGGTTGTTCTTCTTTAGTCTGGCTTCATTCATTCAACATTCTGCTGTGGCATAATACTACAATTATACTATGTGTGTATGTATATATATATATATATATATATATACACATAGTGTATACATAGTGTATATATATATATATATATATATATATACACATAGTATAATTGTAGTATATATAAATATATACACATATATATGTATATATATATATATACACACACATACTACGTATATATACTACAATTATACTATATATATACATATATACATATATATACACAAAGTATATATACTACAATTATACTATATATATGTGTATATATATATATATATATATATATATATATATATACACACACACACACACTACATAGTATTAACTACAATTACACTCCAATTGATTCATCTGACCACAGATGATCATTTGGATCATTTCTAGTTTGGGGCTATAATGAATAAAGCTGTTATGAACCATCTTGCATGTCTTTTGGTGCCTCACATCTATTGGGTTTACATCCATTAGTGACGTTGCTGGGTCAGAATGTTGCATAAATTCATCTTTAGATAAAACTGCTAACTTTTCCAAAGTAGCTGTGCTATTTTCCAATCCCAGAAGCAGTGTACAAGGGTCTCAGTTGTTCTGTATTCTTGCCAACATTTGGAATTTTCAGTCTTTTTAATCTTGGTCATTTGTGTGCACACACCTGTGTGTTGCCCATGTGCATGGGGCAGTATTTGCTAGTATCTCAATTATGTTTTAATTTGCATTTCTGTCATGAGTCATGATGTTGAGTAACTTTGCACATGCTTATTGGTCATTTGGATATCTTGTTTTGTAAAGTGTTGTTCCAAGTCTTTTGCTCATATTTTAAAGTCTGATTACTCCTACTGATTTGTAGGAGTTTTAAACATATTTTAGTCTACAAGTGCTTTGTTGGGTATATCTGTTGCATGTATCCTTTCCCAGCCTAACACTTGTCTTTTGTCTTTTAATAATGTCATCTGAAGTTCTTTATTTTAACAACATCTGATTTATCTACATGAGGTCCTAATCCTTTCCACACACAGTCCCAGCCTCACTGACTTCTTTTCAGCCCCATCCCTGATATCAGGAGCTGCTTTAGTCCTCTTTGTCTGGCTGTTTCCATCTGATAAGAGAGAGGAAGGGTAGTTCTTCATTTTGGATCCCATAAATGTAACTTACTTATAAAGGTGAACAGTGTACAATGTTTCAGTTTGGATTCCTGTTTCCATTAAGCTGTCATCAAGACCTGGGTGACAACTGTAAAAACATGGAGTGAAACTCATCTCTTTCAACACTATACTCAGCTGCCTATAGCCAGACCCAACCCAGTTGTAATCTTCCCCTCTCTCTGCCCCCCTCCCAGTGTCCAGTTGTCCCTGTTGCTGTTTGATTTTGCTGTGACCACTGCTGCTTCTCTTGCAGAGCCCCCCCCCCCCCCCGCCCCCGCCCCAACTGCCCTCCAGCACTGTTCCACAGCCCTGGAAGTTGGAAGGTACTTTCCCTTCTCATGATTTCAGTGAGCTGAGGGGTGGGGGGCAGACTCTCAGTGACAAGCACTCTTTTGGAAGGATCCCTAACAGGCAGCCCACCTCATTCTTTGGGGTTCGAAGTCTGCCTTGCAACTTCAAAAATGTTTTCTTTTGACCAGAGTAGGAGGCCTCTAAGTTCAACACTCTGGGCCATTCTAAGGAAAATATTTTAGAATAAAAAGATGATTGTGGTGGTTTGAATACTTTCCTAAAGTGATTTTCCTCTGAACACCTCCTACTTACCCCCATTGCCATGCCAGAGGCTTCCCAGGCTCATGTCATTATTCTGTCTCCAATGTGACTGTGGGTAACAATCAGCCCAGGTGGGAAAGATGTGTCAAAAGCACCAAACAAAACTACTCTTTGACATCTCCATATTCTCATACTGCCAAAGCTGTACCTCTTGGCCACATGTCCTGGACAACCTGGCCCACCTATAAATGAGGACACCAACCTACAATACCTGTTCTAATTGACTATCTTTCTTCAGCACTTCCTGAAGAAATAGGGCCCAGAGTCCTTTCTCTCTTTTCTCTGTCATTTGTAGGAGTGGAATTGTGACAAAGCATTTTTGTTTGAAAGATTAATTTTCTACTGCCAAAGTGGAATGTTTACCCAATGCACCCTGGAGCCGGCAGCCTCAGAGAGCCCTGTGCTCTAAGGACTCATTGTTTCGCTCATTCTCTGGACAATCAAACTGGTGTGTCAGATGTGACAAGAGCACCCGACACCAAGAGAAGGACAGTAATTGCTTTACTGGAGAAAAAAATAAAATGGACTTGTCTTTTGTAGACAGTTTGGCCTCTTGGAAGCTGTGAAACTACAACTTCCGGTTCATTTCCCTGGATAATTGATGTTTTCTTCCTTTGGCATTAAAAAAAATACAAAAAAACAATGTTTTAAAGATAGAATCCTGTATTTCGTTTCCCACTTCATTCTGGGAGCTAATGGCATTGGTTAAGTCTAGGAAATACCCCATCCAAGCATCAAATGCTAGAGAGCAACGGAAGCCCATGTCTGGTGGTTTTTGTTGGCTGCTAGTGGCTCTGACGCTCTCTTAGGAGATGATGTGTAGTGTGTGGGCAGATCTGGACTTCATGGCTTTAAAAAATCCCCTTAACATGGAGGTTCCTGAAACCCAGGAGATTTTCCATCTGTCTCCTTTGCAGGATTCATGTTGGGGAGGGGCAAATAACACAGGCATTTTGGATTCCCAGAATCACATTTTGAAAACTCTGTTTAATAAAACATGGATTTAACTCTCCCAGTTAATTTGTGCCTCCTGTTCATTTTTAAGGAAAATAAAATCCTCGGGCTTCTGTTTCCTTGGAACCAAAGTCATAAAGATGTTACTTTCTAAGTATCATATTTTGAAAGAGTCATTGTTCAAGAAGACTTCTTTAAAAATAAAATTTTAAGAAAAATATTCTTAACGGTGGTGAATGGAGGCTCAGTCTGGTCCTCAACCATGAATTTGGGGTGGACTCTGAAATTAACTATGGGGTACTCGCAGGCTAGTTTGAAGGGGAAAAATAAGCGAAAAGAAAAAATGTTCAGATAGCCTCTTGGTTCTCTTCAGCCGTTTTATGGGGCTCTCATTCTTTCTTAGGTGTAAGTCATTAATCTACCAGTGCTCATAGGCAGATCACCCCTGTGGTTTCAAATGGAAGCTCTCCTTTCAGAAGATAGTCTTTTTATAATTCTTCAAGTTGCACCCTCACTACTGGCTTTATGAGATAGCATATTTGGAAGGATTTTGGCTGGAGAATCATTCCTTCACCACTTTCCATAGAATCCTAAATTTATAAACTTCTCTAACCCAATCAGATCTTTGCTTTTACCCACCCTTATAATTTGAAAATATATAGTTTAGTTTTTTTTCTTCAATGACTTCCAAAATTTTGCCAATTTTGGCATGTCTCAGTTTAACCAGACAAATGAAGTGCTTTTCTTAGAATTGAGCAGACACCCTGATGCAAGTTCTAAAATCTGAAGATCCTGCCTACTCCCTCTGAAACCCAAATGATCAGCCAAGCAAAAGGATCCTCTTTAACCAACAAAGAATCCAAATGCTTTCATCCAGTAAGTGGAAAGCACAGACTGAGACAGCCCTGTTTCATGGGTGAGAAATGAAACTCTTATCCCAAATCACCAGGTTAAACTGTGACTTCCACAATTTAGAAGTCTTGTTTATATCGTTTCCTTAGTAATGAGATGCAGTTTCTGCAAATAGTGCAGAAGGGCCAGGCATTATATGCATTCACTCCATCTCTTTGTGGCCATGAAAAGAATGATCTAATTCTGTACCATAAACCCTATTATCTGTAGCCAGTGTGTCCTGTGGCTCTAAAGGCCCAAAGGGTGGAATGGCTATACTGTTGCTAGTCCTGCAAAAATGCTAGTTTCATACTCTATGCAAATGTAGGCAATGTACTTTACTTCTATTTCTGAGGTTCCAAGGTCTCTGCTGAAGGAGAGCACTGAGTTTCACAACACAGTTGGGCCATCTCCTTTGAAATGTTTTTTCCAATATCTTTCCAGTTTGGCTTTGGTACCTCCTCCAATCCTCCAGTATATGCATATTGAAATTATTGGTTTATGCCTCTTCTATCTCTGTAAACTGTGATCTTAGTGTCTTTAATACCTGTAACAGTGTCTAGCACATAAAGGCCCTTCCAAGATATTGTTGAATGAATGAATGCAAGCATGTCAGATGGACATGCTGGTGAAGTTGCCTCTCATCAGCCTTTTGCCCTACGGGGTTAAGCCTTTCTTTTCTTGCTGTGGGATATTCAGGCTGCTTGTCCATGATGGTTGGCCCAGATGTGTTCTCTATGAGCATCCTGATATACCTTGAGCAGAGTTATCTGAGAGTCAACTTGGGGAACAGCCATAGCTGAAGGGTCCTTAGTGACTGGCCAGTGTGCTTCTGGTTACCAGTGGCTGACTTTGCATCATCAAATCATGGACAGAATTGCACCTTCACCTGTCCTGGTTTCAGGGACCACGCACCTCTGTTCTCTGGGTCATTCAAAGGGTGTAAGTAACCATATGACCAAGGGACAGAAACTTTTCAGTAGCCAGTTCTGGAAGTCAAAAGATGAGAAAGTCTGCTTTATGCTCAGTAATAAACTTCAGAGGACCCATGGTCCCAGCAGTCTGACTAGGTCAATGCATCCCAGACATTGAGCTCTGTACCCTAACTCAGAGCCACAAAATCATCCTAGTTGCTTTGTGGTTATAAACACAAGTAGAAGTCTTTCTATTTAAGAAATGGAAATAACAGGAGAATACTGCAAAAGTCTGAATATATATGAAAATATTCCTGATTCTCTGAACTGAACGGTGGTTTGTTTTTTCAATCAACTAGGTTATCATTTCAGCATTTGTCCAGAGAGAAAACTATTTTTTAGGAACATTAATCTAGGTCAATCTAATTTCTTTTGATTTGATCCTCAGCATAATGATCTTTTTTTTTTCCCTCTCTCTGTTGAATTTTCATCACCTATACCTGAAAAGGTAAAGCTTAATCCACAGCCTTGCAAAGTGGAGTCAATGATACTAAGTGTCCAGGTCCCCAGTGGGGTTCCTGAGAAGCAAAGTAGGAAAGGGCTTCAAATTGTTCCCTTTAGAGACATGTTCTCTTTAAACCCTTTACTTAATTTCCCTGTACATGCTTTTCTGTGTTTGTTTATGTTGTGTGTTTACTTAGCTCAGACACCTATCCATTTATTCAACAGACATTTGTGTAGCATATACTGATGTCAAACCCGGAATTTAGATTACAAAACAAAACAAATCCATTGTTTAAGAATTTAATAATAAATACCAGTGCATCCAAGAGATAATCCAGTGTGCCCTGCCTTGGGTTTTTGGAGATCTTTGATGTAAGGGCCAGGAACCTCTCCTTCTCTTTGCCCCTAAGTCCTTCCATAAAAATCCTTCTTGCATTACCATTAACATTAGTGTGCATTTTTTATTTTTATGTTATCTTTTCCAGTTAAAAAAAGTAATTTATGCCTATTATGGAAGTTGTAAAATCAAAAAAGGTGGAAAAGAGGAGAAAGGAAAAAACACTCAGTTTTCTAAAAGAGCTGCTCAGAACATTTTGATGTAACTCTTCTCTTTTCTGTCATTTAAAAATATAGTCAAGGGCTCTGTCGGTTGAGTGTCCTTACTCTTGATTTCGGGTCAGGTCATGATCCTAGGGGTGTGGGATCAAGCCCTGTGTCAGGCTTTGTACTGAGTGTGGAGTGTTCTTGGGATTCTCTCTCTCTGTCTCTGCTAAAACCTCCCCTGCTCACTTGCTCACACACTCTCTCTCTCTCTCTCTCTAAAATAAAAAAAAAAAAAAATTAAATCTAGTCAAGAACATACTAAATAGACCACCCTACATCCTAGTTTCTCTTAACATTATAACCATTTTCTCTTGTTATTATGAACTATTCACATTATTTTAATGGAGTCATACTACTTTATTCTATAGGTATAACATTATTTAACTAATCATTTGTTTAAATTTATCTATTTTACTGGCTATTATAAACAATGCTGTCGTAAACATCTTGTGGATAGAGGCTTTATATAGCTCAGATTTTTTTTAATGAAACAATTCCCCAAAGTGTAATTATTGATTCAAATATGTACAGCTATTTTCAGACTATTAGTACATACTGCCAAATTACTTTCCATTTGTCATGGCCCTTTGTCATGGCAATCCTAGGACACTAATACACAGGGTAAACTCAAATGTCTCATCATCCATTAGGGTGTTTACATTTATGTGAAATTAGCATGTCATAGCCAAGCAGAGTTTATATTATTTTAAAGTCACTGAGCTCTACTAGGGTCCCTAAACAGAATGGTAAACAGTCTCAGAGGGATCTTCCTAGGTGACAGGTGACATCACTCATCTGACAGACCTAGGCCACCTGTTGTGTTCCCACTTATCCTTCCTACCCGCCCCCCCCACCCCAGCCCCTGCACCCGGCCTCCAACCCTGTCCCCATGAGCTTCTTGATGGATCTCTGTTCCAATCAGCCAGTGGTAACATGGGCTCATTTCCATGTCCACTCTGCTGATAGACTGTAATGATGATTGATTCACATAGCAAATGGCCTAAAGTGGCCCTCACAGCCTTATTATTGCAGATACAATTACCACCAGCCTGAGCTTGCTGCTACAGTGTCTGGTAATGGACTCTAATTTGCCAGTGGGGTTTGTGATTCTTTGTTCCCAGACAGAGATCCATTTCTAAACTGGAGTGTAATTCATAAATATTTTTCTCTCCAGTCATGGGGGAAGGCCAGATCTAATTGCATGTTGAAAGGTAGTTCTATCCAGAGGCCACTGAGGGAGGATGTGGGCTCAGGCCTGGGGCAGAGCTCACTTGATCCAGGCTGTTCATTTTGCAGAAAAGCCTTCTGAGGCCCAGAGAGGTAATGTGACTTATTCAAAGTCACACAGATAGTACTTTATGCTCTCTAACACTGCCTCCCTTGCTCTCTGAGTTGGGGAGTCACCAAGAGAAGGGTGGTTCCAGCAGCATTTTGGATTTGAGTGAGCCTGACTTTTGCTTATTTGAAATAATGGTAGGAATTTTTAAAAATAGTATATTTTTTGTTTCTATTGTATACTAATTTTGGAAGCTTATTGATGAAAATTAAGAAATACAGAACAATTAAAGAAAAAAGAAAAATTCACTATAGTTATTTCACAAAGAGGTGACTACAACATAGTATGTTTTATTCACCTACAATTATATATATGTATAGTTTTTTTATTTTGGACCAAATTGAGATCATATTATATACACAATCTCCCTCCCCCACCTGCCCAATCAATAGAGGGCTCTTATTGAATCTTTAAAAACCACAGATAAGTCTTAAGACTCATCCAGCATCTTGTTCTTTCTGTGGCTGGACAGCTCTTAGATTCTATTTATCAGTCTGCTGAACTGTTCCTTTTTCAGAGACATACTTACTATCCAAAAATTTTCTCTTATCCTTGTTTGTAACTGTTGTGGCCTACTAAATCAAAGCAGCTGAATTTGAGACAAGTTTAATGTCATTTACTTCAAGGATTAACTCATTTTTCTGGACTTGAGATGCTGGATAAGTGATGCCTGGCCTCATCTGAACCCTGCAGATATATTTTTCACCTGGGAAATTTCAGATCTCAACAAGAAACCCTTTCTCCTGAACGATGACATTGATGGGGAAATGAGCATACAAAAACCTCACCTAGTAACAGAAGCCCATATACAGTTTACATTCTGTGTTTTTCTGTATACTACAGCTTGGGTACTTTCTCATGTGGTTGAATGTTATGTTATATATCTTCAAAAATATGATTGTATAGTATTAAACAATGCATATTAACAAGTTATTTAAATGTTTTTGCTATTAGACATTTTTCATTTTGTGCAATAATAAATAACTGTTGTATTTTAACTTGTGCATACATATTTAAGATTGCCTCTGATTATTTCTTTATAATAAACACTTAGAAATAGAAGTTGAGTTCAAAAAGTATAAATATATTTTTTTAATGTTAAACAGTACTTACCACTAAATTACATGGCTTCTGATCAGTGTAAACATTAAAAGTTTGACTTACCATCAGAAAGTCCAGGGTTGGGGGCACCTGGGTGGCTCAGTCTGTTAAACATCTGACTCTTGATTTCGACTTAGGTCATGATCTCATGATTGGTGAGATCGAGCCCCTCACTGGGCTCTGTGCTGAAAGCATGGAGCCTGCTTGGTATTCTCCCCCTCTCTCTGTGTCCCCCTCCACTTGTGCTGTCTCTCTCTCTCAAAATAAATAAATAAATAAACATTTAAAAAAATTAAAAAAAGAAGGAAATCCAGGTTTGAATCTCAAGTTTTCCACTTACTAGCTGTATGATCATAGGCAAATTCTTTTGTTTCTTAACCTAATGTGTAAAATAACAACAATTAGCTATTAGGTTATTATGAGAATTAAGTGAAATAAATATTAAAATGTTTAGCACAATGACTAGCAACCTAACAGATTCTCAACAAATATTCATTGCTGTTATTTTGAATTTTTGCCACACGTGATAAGCCAAGAACCAGAATCTTCTAGGAGAAGACCAAGAATTTTAATTTTCTAAATGCATGGCTATTGATTGGGGGGGGGTAGGGGGTATGTGTCCACAAGCATATAGGTTCACTCAGTGGAAAACCCCAAAGAAAGCGGGTATCAGTGCTAGTACAAAGAATATGAAAAGGTCCAGTACAAAGGACAGAGTCAGATCAGGCATGTTGATGACGTCAGTCTTCCTATAGAGGATAATTTGGCATGTTACGTTGATGTTAGAGAAGTAGGATTTACCAAACATAACAGCCAGCTGTAGATGAGTGTGGCTTCAGTCTCCTGCTAAGGGAGGAAGAGGGGGAAATGATTGTGTATGGAGTCAAGGAAAAAAAGCTGTGATTCTAGATCCTTCCCTAAATCCTCAGGTTACCAAAGGCTACAAAGGATGCTGGGCTGAGGAAACTGGTAAATTCAAACACACACAAGCTTTGAGTCAACAAACTGGGGGAGGAGGGTAAATCCAAGCTCTGACGCTTACTAGATATTTGACCTTGGACAAGTCACTTCACAGTGACCTCCCTGAGTCTATTTCCTACTCTGTGAAAGGATGTTAATGCAAGCTACCTAGCCAGGTTTTTATTAGGCCCAAAGAAAATGAATATAAGACAGAAAGTAACCATGATTACTATTATCATGTAATACTGCAAATCTAACTTACCTTAGTCTTATTATCTCTGTTCATAAAAGTGGGAAAAAATAGTTGTGTTTAGGTTGCAATATTGTCATGAGGTTATTGAAAAAAATATATGTGAAAAGATTGAGTAATCTCTGCAGCAGTATGAAAAAAAAATCAGGTTTGGGAGGGAGAAACCTCACCTCTGAGCATAGGGAAATGAGGGCAGTGGATCTTCAAGCCCTGTGGGCCTGGAGTGTGGAGTTTCCTCCTCTGCCTCAGCCAATGCCAAATGTCTTCATTTTGTGTAGCACTTGCTCAAGCATTGTTCTCCAGGCATTGTCTACGGAGTGCCAAGATCATTCAGGTGTTTAGTGTTACAAAATCACGCACATCAGGATTTATGCACGTCCCACGGAGCCAGTTTAAGATAATCAATGTTTGTTTCCCAACAAGTGCTGAGACTCCCATGGTCTGCTCCCAAGGTGGAGGCCTGATTATAGTAGTCAGTGAGCACCTTGCAGAAAGGAGGAAAGTGGGCAATGCTTCCGTGTATAAGCTATGAACTTTGAACACCAGGCCAGCCTGCACCTGGCATCTTGCTGGTTACAGATCCATCTGGGAGGATTTGAAGTGTCAGGAAGAAGCAGTGTTTTTACATCCAGTGTGCTGCCCACCCAGCCACCTGCAATGACACAATCCCATCTCTCCGAAGGGTGCCCTGTGCAGCCATCATTAAGTACATATGAGACTGTGACCAGGGCAGAGGTAGGAGCAGATGATGTATGCAAAGTCAAATGCTATTAATGAAATGATTCTGAGCAGTTTAAGTTAAACATGAAAAGCTTATGAAACTAGGGCATTAGGCATGATTACTGACAGAAAGATCTGCCCTTTTTCTTGTGCACTTGCTTTACATTTATTTCATGTGTAATGCTTATACCAAGCCCAAATGTATTCAACTCATTATTATTTATAGTAAAAATTAATAAAGCCTGCAGGCATTTAGACTTTTCATCATGAGACCCACTATTAAAAAGAAAACTCAATGGCAACAAAAGACGATTTTGCCAAAGTTATTGTTGATTTGGGAGAACACAAGGGGAGATATAAGATGATTATATTTCACAAACTTTTCTTTAATAACCTGATCAGAAAGAGATGTGAGTTGGTTGACTCTCATCCTTGAGAGTCACTTGGCAAATACTTCTTGGGAACTTGCCATGTGTGTATGATTGTTGGTGGCTGGATCCCTCCCAGGAGTGGGGGTACAGGGGAGGGAGTGGATGGCTATGAAAGGTGGTGTGGGGGTATAGTGAACAGAAGGATGTGGTCTCAAAGGGATGATGGAGAAGAAGCCTTGGGTTACTGCTTGTGACATGCGTCATTAAATAGGTAGTTGGAGGTGATGTTCCCAGGGGGAGGAAATGCAGAAAGAAGAGCAGCTTCACAGGGGCAGTGGAGGCAGACAGTAAGGGCTTATCTGGTCTGGGTGTCTGGGTTCTTTCCTTGTGAGGCAGGGCATTGAGAGAGGTAGATTAAAAATGGTGTAGATTTTCTCCAAAATTATAGAGCAGGAAATAAGTAGCTAGAGATATTTTATTCTTCAAAAGTGCCAGGGGTCAAACATGGGAGAGAAAGTCTCATTCATTACAGTGAAAAGCAGAGAACAGGAACCAAAGTATAGGATGTGTATCCATTAGCTATTTCATACAACAAACCATCCTAAAACTTCATGGGTTAAAATGACAACCATTTCTTATTTCTCATGAATCTGTGGGTCAGCTGGGCAGCTCCACTATTCAGGACCAGGTGTGGCTGATTCTGGATGGACTCATTCCTGTGACTATAGTTATGAAGGCAGGTTGGATGGGAGCTAGTTGATCTCAGTGGCTTCACCTGGGATGATTCTGTCTTGCTCCATGTTGTCTTTATTTTCTAGAAGCTTATTCTCATAGTAGATATGGGGTTTCAAGAGTGAGCAGAAGCATGCAAGATCTCTTGACACTTAGGCTTGTACCTGGCACACTGTCATTTCTGCTACAAAATAAGTCACAAGGCCTGCCCTGATTCAGGGAGTGAGGGAGTAAACTCCATCTCTTGATGGGAGGAGTTACAAAGTCACACTGCAAAGGGTGGGAACACAGGGAGAGGTGGAGAATTGAGGCCGTTTTTGGAAACAGTCAACTCCATATGAAGTCCTGAGACCAGGAAAGCTGAGGAGAGCAGAGATAGAGCAGAGAGAACACTGACACTGATTGTGGCCTCGTACAAGGTCCAGTGTAGTTTTGTGGGCATGGACCTGACCCATTTAAAGGGTTTACAATCAAGTGGACTTTACAATCAAGTGACATAACATGGAGGCAAAGTTGGTACGATCTTAGAGGAACGGCTGGCCTCTTTTTGTCTTCCAAACACTTTTGTTGTAGGGGCACATTGACTTCACCCAAAGCATTGAACACTGTAAAACTGTGCCTCACTCAAAGACAGGTAAAGCTTCGTTGTGAATTTGTGAAGGAGTTTTGAATCTTTTCTTGAGAGTTGGTTTTGTCAGTAGAGAATAAGAAGGCAGTGGGTATTTGGCAGTAGACATTCACCCCTAAAGGCTCACCCCATCACTGTTTTGCAGGGAAGCTCACTTCCCTTATGTGGGGCCAATAGAAATGTCATTTGCTATTTCGTGTCTGCACACTGAATAGCTGAATGTGAATCAGCAATGTTGTGCAACTTTTAGAAAAACCAAGGAGTGTCTGAGGAAGGGCAAAGAAGTGAAGAACTTCGCAACCCAAGGCAGACTCTCATGATTTCCATATTAGCCAGAAATTATCAACAGAATGTTCTGTTGGCCTCTGGTCATTGCAAAACAGCATCATAGAGATTGCACAGAATCCAGGAAATGAATGGGGGAACGAGGCATGAGAAAAAGGCTCATAAAGAAAGAATCAAGAATTTGAGCAACTAAACTAAAAGAAGAAGGAACTGGAGATCAGTGTTATGATTTGTGGTATTTAAAGAAAACAGGCATTCATGGTGATAAAATGGGCCCCATCTCCTTTGAGGAAAATAAAAAGGCGAATGAAGCTGTAACACATGATATTAAGGTTGGGTTTAAAGGAAGAATGTACTGAGTGACTTTTCTAAGTACCACTGGATTAGCTCTTAGGATGAAATAGGCTGACTACGGCATCCACGCAGCGTGTCAATATTAATGTTGCTTAGCACGAATATTATTTGTGGAGCTACTGTGTAAATAACCCAATTTCCTCCCACGGTGGGTCTTTACAATGATATAACTACTCTGTAGTGAAGGGCCCAGAGTAGGATTCACTGTCCTCTTTAGTTTCTTTCCAAGTCCTCCAAATGGAGGACCAACATGTTTTTGTGGGTCCCTGAGGTTTCTCAACCATTATGCCTTTGCTAATCACTCTTAGCTTTTAATCTTGAGGATTTCCTCCCCATGTTGAATGCCAGGCAACAAGTGATTTCATTCAGGGTTTCCAGTTGGTCTTTGTGAATTCTTTATTCTTTTGTGAGAACGGGTGGGGGGGGGAAGGTGGGCATCTAGACATGGCCTCAACAAACAAACAAACAAACAAACAAACAAAAACACATGCAATTCTCTGGAGTTCTCCACTAGAATGTAGCTCAGGTTCTGATGTTAACTCATCTTCTGTGTGATTTTGCTACTCACACACCACTTTGCCAACGTGGCCTTAGTCACCTGTGTTAGGAGCACTGTTACTTGGGGCCATAGGCTTGAGGTAGATCTGACCAAGATGCCCTGAGTGACAAGCACTGGAAGCAAAATCTGACACAAGCAAGGAATGTAGGTTGATTTCCTTATTTATAAGACAAGTTGGGGTCCATGCTTGATAGAGTCAGGGTGGGGGGCACACAGACTAGCTAGAATACTAGAAAAGAGCAGTGGCCTGCATGGTGAATGCAGAGCAAATATGTGTCAAGTAGAGATTGTAGCCAAATGAGGGGGAATGTGAGTCTGGGATGAATCAGATCAATAGAGACAAACGAAATCAAATGCCATCTATCAACCTCTGAGCTATGTGGGCAAAAAAGTCTTAATATGAAGGAGGTTGTAAACAAACAGCTTAATGTTGGAAGGCAAGGAGAAGCCCAATGACCTGCAGGCGGGACCTGGATGACGAGATTGCTTGGGTGTCTGAAATGAATGATTCACCAGGGAGTTACAGCTGTTTACAGCTGACCCATGTGTTAAATATTCATCACTTAGAGCTCTCTTGGGTGTGCAGTGAGATTTGTTCCAGTCCCCCCAAGCAAAGCAGCAGCTTTTCTTTTTTATTAGAGGAGAAGGAAAAAATAAGGAAACACATTTTTTCCTCCTCCTAAATTTCCAGGGTGTCTTTTGAGATTATTTACAGGGCTTGAGTTAGTCAAAGCAAACTTCTGTTTCTTTGACATCATCTTTTGCAGAGCACATGTGTGGGAAGAGGTGGCGGTAAGGGCAAGTTTGAAGTGATTCCCATTGGATGGGCCAAATCTCCTAGAGTTGTATGGTCTCCCTTGACTCCAGCTATCTGCAGGAACCACTTACAGAGGTGGTTGAACCATTCTATATCTAGTTTACTTGTTAGGTTCACAGGCGATGTTATGTTTGTTAATGGATAAGAGATTCAATACTATGATAAGTTGGCCAAAATGAATCATCAGACCTGATGGTTGCCTTTTTGGGTTTATCTGAAAAATACAGAGGAAACAACATTCCACATCCTTGTGTGGGTTGGGTGAAACAGGTGATGGGGATTAAAGTTATTTAGCATGATGAGCACTGAGAAATGAATAGAATTGCTGAATGTATTATACACCTGAAACTAAAACAACACTATGGTTATCAACACTGATCTTTTAAAAAATACTAAAATAAAACGCACAACCAAAATAATACAAGTCAGGCAGGTTGAAAATAGAATTGAAAGTGTTCTAAGTTACCAAATGGGGAGGTTGTAAAAGTTACTGTGTTAGAGCACAGTAACAAAGGACTCATAATCTAATCAAAAAGACTACATCCCACACCTTAAATATTTGTCACTGATAAGCACTTTCCCTTGAGCTAGGTCAATAGATCCTTTACAATAATTAGGCAGTGATAACATATAAGAACATGAATATTTGAATCTTATACTTTTTTTTCACATTTCTATGAGATAGATTAGTACCTTTAATAGAGTCTAAAAAAAACTCAACTGATTTGATTGAATTCACGTAGCTGGATAATGATGGGGGTGAAGCTTTTAATGGAGACTTTTTACATTTTAGGCTCATTGTTCTTTATTTTACATTCTAGCTAAGAAGAAATGTTGAAAGAGGCAAAGTTGGATGTTAAGCCAGAAGTTTTGGGGGACAAAGTTCACAAGAACTAAAGGTATGGTGGACCTAAAAGCAGCTTTTGCTTCTTTTACCAATTTTGCCTTCTACCAAACATTGAACAGGGGGCAGGATCCATGCCTCTGCTGTTCTGGAAGGGGAGGCTTTGGAGGCCTCACTGATTGTATGATTTTATTAAATGTATTTTTCACTCCAAGCCCTGATCTCATCACTGAAGACAGATTGGGGAGCACGGCAGAGAAAATCCCTGCCCTCATGGAGCTTTGGTTTGGAGATATAAAAGAGGTAAGCATCACTAATCCTTATGGCTTAAATGCTCTGGTTGACAGTGACTTCTTTACCAAATAATGTCAAGACTGAATAGAAAAGTAGTTACAAGTATAGGTTTAAATCTCTGCTTTCCCACTTAATTTTCTCCATAGTAAAATATAACACGATAATAACCAACTTCCTGGTTTTTTTTTTAATTTTTTTTAACGTTTATTTATTTTTGAGACAGAGAGAGACAGGGCATGAACAGGGGAGGGGCAGAGAGAGAGGGAGACACAGAATCTGAAACAGGCTCCAGGCTCTGAGCTGTCAGCACAGAGCCTGACGCGGAGCTTGAACTCACGGACCGTGAGATCATGACCTGAGCCGAAGTCGGAAGCTTAACCGACCAAGCCACTCAGACACCCCCTTCCTGGTTTCTTTTAAAAATTAAAAGAATGTAGATGATGCATTCTGCACAATGCCTGACGTACAGTCAGGATTCAGGAAATGCCTAGTGCTGTTATTACCATTAATATATGATGCCCAGTGCAGTAGCATTAGGCTTCCCCCAAGGGAAAGTGCAAAGCAATGTGATGAGAAGCCAATGGTGTTGAGTTCCGTGGCTGAATTGTCAATACAAAGACTGGCAGAGAACACATTTCTGGTGTAGATTGTATCGTGCTGCATTAGAGACAGCTAAGTCTGGTCATATCAGCCCATCAGATGTGGCAGAAGAAGCAAAGTGCTCCAGAGTGACGCTGGTGCTGGGTCCATGTAATATTCAGGAAAGCTTTGTTAAGATGCTTATGGCATGTTCAACAATGTGCTGGCTGAATGAACACAGTGCTCTTCCCGCCCACAGTTATACGGCTGTGAAATATCTTCTAACTATTTCTTTTCCTTTAATGTTTATTTACTCATTTTTTTTTTTAAACGTTTATTTATTTTTGGGACAGAGAGAGACAGAGCATGAACGGGGGAGGGGCAGAGAGAGAGGGAGACACAGAATTGGAAACAGGCTCCAGGCTCTGAGCCATCAGCCCAGAGCCTGACACGGGGCTCGAACCCACGGACCGCGAGATCGTGACCTGGCTGAAGTCGGACGCTTAACCGACTGCGCCACCCAGGCGCCCCTATTTACTCATTTTTGAGAGAGAGAGAGAGAGAGAGAGAGTGAGCGCGCACACACACACACACACACACACACACACACACACACACGCGAGTGGGGGAGGGGCAGAGAGAGAGGGAGACAGAATCCCAATCAGTCTCCATGCTGTCAGCATAGAGCCCGATGCAGGACTGAAACTCAGGAACCATGAGATCATGACCTGAGCAGAAATCAAGAGTCGGAAGCTTAACTGACTGAGCCACCCAGGTTCCCCCTATTTCTTTTAAGTAAATGTGCCCTGTTTCCTATAGAGGAAAGACAAGGAGGATTGTCCAGTGAGTTCCTGGAGGTCAGTTGCTGGGCAGTGGGCTCACCAGATTCAAGCACTTCCCATTCTCCAGTGGTAGAGCCTGTGCCCAACTCAGCTTTACATAGGACCATGTCCCCCCTCACCCCATGTAGCAGCCTGAATCCAGTGTCTCATAGTGTCTCCAGGTGCATAAGCTGATGTGCTCAGACAGCTTTGCCTGCAGCTGGAACTTATAGGCAGATGGCCTGTCTGCTTATTCCTCAACCGAGGCTGTTTTTGGCTCTCCTGTCTATAAGAAGGTAGGAAGGCATTGCCCCTCCCCTAGAGCGCAGATGTGGAATATGTCCAGCAGCATCACCTCACCCCAGCACAGTTCTTCCTGGAATGGTGAGAAATGGGAAATTATGGGACAAATGAAAGTCAAAGTGAATATGAAAAAGTATCTATGAGAACTTGTAATAAGAAGCCATTTAAACTCCCCCATGTTCTAAGTTAAGCAGCTTCTGATACCATAGGGTTGAATATGACTTTTGAATAACCGTAGGGATGTAGTAAATTTAGGTAAAAAATGTGAGACTATTCCACTCCTACTTTCCAAGTTAATTGTAGGCTTGGCACTTAAACACTGGTTTAGCCTGTGACCGTGTCTTGTTATCAGGCAGGATTTCTCGCTTTTTGTAGTAACTGTTAGCCTCAGATTTGTTTTGTTTTCCCACTTTGGATTATGACCAATATTATTTTTCTCTTTAGATGTTCATTAATCTCAAATTACATCATGAGTGTATATTTGATTTCCTTAGTATAGAAGCATCCCAAGGCTGAGATCTAGGTCTTATTTTGTATCTTTCAACAGTAGATATTTAACAACTGATTATTCCTTTTTTTAACTCTGCTTTTACAGTTTAGGATAAAATGATTTTCTTTGGATATGTCCAAACTAAATGTTTAGGGCATGGTGAAAAAATAAATGAAGCCAAGAACTATATTTCTTTTTATCCATTCATTTGCAAAGCAAATTTGTTAAGAGTATAAATCATTTTGTGGTTCATAGTATCTCAATATGCTTAAAAAGGCAACAAAGTCCATATTTTTGGTTGATGTGTGCATGCCTCAACCTCATTGCCTTTCATAAATCAGTTCTTTGGGTTCTAATTTGGAGGAGTTGCTAATGCCTCCTCTGTAATTATTATGATTGGGTTTTCCAAATGTACTCACTCCCCTTCTGCATTTTCATTAGGGACAGATTTAAAGTAGGGACAGACATAGTTATGACTATTGTTTCTCAAGTTTTTGTGAGTGCAAATAGGGGGCAACAAGTTTGATCTCTGGCTAGTATCCATTAGACTTTCAAAGTATGTTTGAAACTCTCAGGTTTTACTTTGGTTAAAAAGACAAGCTCTTCAAATGTTTTCACATGGTAGTCCCTCCAGTTGAAACAGAAAGCCACCACTAAATAAACAAAGAGCTCTAGAAATAGAATTGACCACAAAGCACTTAAACAGCACATGTTTTTAAAGTACTGTTATAAGGTATTAGTGAAACAATCGCCTTATTAAACCTTAGGAAGTCCAAATGACACTTTGGAATCAAATATTAATCTCTGTTTCCCAGAGATTTTTCTCCCCCTTAATTAACTGATTTACCCGAAAACATATTCACGCTTATTTTGATTGTATATTTTTTATATCAACTAGTTTTTAGTATCTGAACTATTGTGTTTATATAGAATCAGCAGCAGCCCAATGAAAATGATGTTACTGTTGAGAAAGCAGGAAGGGAGGAAAGAGAGGGAAGAGACATAGTAAAAGGGAAGGAAGAAGGGCAGTGAGGAGGGAAGGACAAGAGTTAGTAAGAGGGGAGCCTGGGAGACTCAGTAGGTTAAGCGCCCGACTCATGTTTTTAGCTCAGGTCATGATCTCACGGTTCATGGGTTTGAGCTCATGTCTGGCTCTGTGCTGACAGTGCAGAGCCAGCTTGGGATTCTCTCTCTCTCTCTCTCTCTCTCTCTCTCTCTGCCCTTCCCCTGTTCACACTCTCTCTTTCTCAAAATGAATAAACTTAAACAAAAAAGTTAGTAAGACCAGCTCACTGGTTGGGCTATAAAAGAATACAGAAGAAGGATGGGAGAGAAAGTCTAGTCTGGAGAGCCTTTTCTAATCCTGAAGAACAATTATATCAAACTAGTTCTGATGAGTAGCCCAGAGGCCCTTTGTTAGAAAGATGAGCACAGATGGCTTTTGTTTTTGTGAACAGAGGTCACACTTCCTTCCTGAGAAGCCACCAGGTAAATTTTGCAGGCAGTGGTCTCTGTAGCAGATGCTGTCACTGCTCCACCCACACCCCTCTGGTGCCTTTGCCATTTTCTTGCACCATGGCCCCCATATGCTTTCACTCCCGACAACCTGCATGGGTGTCTGAGGACCATTGGTGTTTCTCAGGGTTTGAGGACACTTTCAACTTTGTTTCATTTGCACACTCTGAAAGCTACAGGTGCCTGGCAACTTCCACCCCTCTCCCATCCCCCAGGGCAGCCCGTGACTGGTGAATGATGGATGCAGGAGTGCCAATATGCCAGTTCTCTTGCCCCTGGAATCTGAGGTGTGGTCACACTGTCTCTACAGCTCCCCCTGCAGGACTGAGCCAAATTTACCCTCTGTGGGACAACTTCCTTCCCTTCCTTTTTCCTTTTCTCATGCCTTTACTGGTTGCTTTAAATACATTTCCTAATAAACCTTATGAAACCTTATCTTGGAGCCTGCTTGTGGTTTCTTGACCTGAGACAGCACCCAATTACCTAAACGTTCAGATTATTCCAAAGACCATCAAGACAATCTTTCATTGTTTGATCCTCAGAGGTGACCCAGAAGGATGCAAAATTTACTCTATGTGTGGGTCTATACTTACAATTGGAGAGGACATTCCCCTTACATACAGCCTCCCTCTGCCCACACTTTCCTCTTCAAGAACTTGGCTTCTTCTGGAACACGCGAGCATCTGTCCTGACACAGATGAACTCCATCCTTGGAGACTCCGCTCTCACAGTCTCCCTCCTCCTCCCAGGCTCTGCCGTGGTTGCTGAAGTTCCATCTGGAAGCCTGACAGGCATTTTTCTCCAGAGCTGGGAGTTATTGCTGGGTGTGTTTGGGAGTTGGCTCGATTTTAACAACCATCCCATCAACCACTGTCTGCCGATGTCACCTTTGCTTGGGTGGGTTGGAAGCCACAAGGAGCAGAAGGCAGACATATTCACTCACAGCCTTGTGGTTTTAATAGACATTTATCACCCAACTCAAGATGAGTGTTAGAAGTAGAGTCAGGGGGTGTGTACTAAAATAGCACCTGGGTTTTTATAATTTTGAGTGAGGCAGCTAAGGCAGTGTTTTCTGGTTCCTTGTGATCCCATAATTGTTCTATGAAGTCACTGGCTCATTATATTAAGTGAATCAGTTCTTCGGATTCTAATTTAAAGGGGGCATATTTTTCTTATTCTGAAGTACTATGAAAAATGTGTCTGAACCTAATCATTTCTTCTCCCACATATGAAAAGAGGACAGGAAATAAGTCCTCTTTTCAAAGTTAGGAAATTGGAAGTGGTGATGACTGTTTGTCCTGAGGAGGATTGTTCCAATGTGAATCCAGGCTGGGAAAAGCTGTCTGCTGTTTTCCAACACACAGAGTAGACAGATCAGAAATCCAGATGTTTCTGCAATGGATCTCATCAGGAGGCCAATTTGGGGGCATGTAATAGAGATGGTACCAGACTTCCTTTTGAAAAACTGCACAGGGGTCTGGGGAGCTCAGTCAGTGAAGTGTCTGACTCTTGGTTCCAGCTCAGGTCATGATGTCATACTTCATGAGATCAAGCCCCACATCAGGCTCTGCACTGACAGTGTAGAGCCTGCTTGGGATTCTCTCTCTCCCTCTCTCTCTGCCCCTCCCCTGCTTGTGCGCTCTCTCTCTCTCTCTCTTAAAATAAATAAAAAAAAGAAAAAGAAAAACTCTGTAATGAATATTTGTTGAGCGCATACTATGTATCCAGTAATGTGGGGATGGGTTCTGGTGGTGGTGGGGGGGGGGTGGTAAGTTACAGTGACTTTTTTGCCTCCAAGAATGCATTGTATAAATATTATTCTATAGAGTAAAATTATGTTAATTTTGACATCTTTGATCAGAGATTTTTATAGTGACAAGAGAAATCTCCCTCAGATGGAAAACATGAGAGTTTTTATTTAAAATGCCACATACTTGAAAGGAGCTGTCTGATTGTTCCAGAGATTCCCAGGTCAGTGGTCAGCAGCTCCCTTCTTATACTAGTCGCAGAAAAATTTCAGCGAACTGATTTTATGGGTGCCGTTGCTCATTGTGTCATTTCTCTATCTCTCACTTCCTGAAAGTTTCTTGTAGGAAAGTCAGTTTCCAAAATACTTTAATTGTTTTCACAATAAATTAATGAAAGCAAATATTCCCATCAGGGACTATAAACTGGAATGTGTAACAGTTATTTTTCCCCCAAAGGGTAATTTTTATTAACTAATTATTGTTACTGAAACTATGAAGCATGTTAAAAAATCAAACAGTACAAAAGTATAAAGTAACCTCCCATCACAGACTCCACTTCCTGGATTTGACCTCAGCAATAGTCTGTATATTTAAACATTAAAGTGGAAATGTTATCTGAAGCATTGAGATAGGAGATCCCATAAGAGGGTGAAATGTATACAAATGAGATGGCCAGATAATAGTTATACTACTCATAAACCTTTTACATTGTATAAAGGGTTAGTTTTTTGAAGTTAAGTAAGTAGGAAAAGATTTTTGGGGAGTGCTGTTGGGTTTTTGTAAGTTTCCCCTTCAAAGTAGGGGTATTTTCACCTTCACCTTAAAATCCAAATGTGTTTTTTTTTTTAATTTTTTTTTAACGTTTATTTATTTTTGAGACAGAGAGAGACAGAGCATGAACGGGGGAGGGCCAGAGAGAGAGGGAGACACAGAATCTGAAGCAGGCTCCAGGCTCTGAGCTGTCAGCACAGAGCCCGACACAGGGCTGGAAATCACAGAGCAGGAGATCATGACCTGAGCCAAAGTTGGACGCTTAACCGACTGAGCCACCCAGGCGCCCCAAATCCAAATGTGTTTTAAGGAGACCACTTAGAACTTTACGGTACCCCTGAAGTTTGTGGGGTTGCTGGGCCAGTATCTGAGTCCAATAAAAAAAAATCTAAAAGGAGGGAGATTGGATGGCCAGAAGCTCTGAGTAAAGAAGAGATTATTGCCAGTTGGGAATGCTATCTCTCCAGAGTTTCAGGGACTAAGGATGGATAAGTATTTTCCAGGGACTGGATATAGGTCATGAGAGGGAAAACCAATTGGGGTCAACTACAGTCCAGTTGAAGATTCCAGTTCATCAGAAAGACAGCAGACTCTAGAGGCAAAGGAAGGGGCCTCCAAAGACAAGTTGGAGCAGAGATGTGTCTGCTGGTTTTGGTGGAAGTATAGCAGAAATGTCTTCAGGGAAGAAGTGAAGGTGAAGAAGTCTCTGAAGAACCCAGGCAAGTGTACACAGGAGAGAAAATTCAGCTTAATCTTTTGTCAAGAGAGAACACTGCATCTGCTCATTACAGTGTCAATCAAGTAAGAAAATTCTTCGCCTCCCTTTCCTCTGGTCCCCTCCTGGGCTCTAATCCTGGAGGGTCAGGAACTCAGGGAATGGAATAAGGAACCAGACAACCATTACTTCCAAATGATGACTTTAAATCCACAGCAGACCTGAGCTGGGAAAAAGGGAGAAATCTCAAATTTAAATAAAGCCGATTTATTGGATGAATATTACATTGTTACTAAATTGAGATTCTTTACTGTGACTTAAAATGACTAGAAATTTTTATTTTGTAAAAGTAACAGAAAGGTCATGACATGCCTAAGTTTTTATCCAGGGTCAAAGGGAAAATGACTAACCTCACCAAGTAAACATCTACAGATAGAGTAGAGCTCAAGGGCCATGTTTGTGTAACATGAGAGTTATAGAAATGCATATATGAAAATCTATATACATATATCTTGAAGTCATACTTCTCAATACATGTGCTCACAGACTAAGGATTCATTGGCATCTACTCAAGAACAGCAGTGTTTTAATTGACCCTTCTAACAGGAGCAATGAGATGTCAAGGAACAAGGGAATGGACACCGAAATAAATACAAGAGACCTTCTTGAAATTGCATATCACCATATTAATTGTGCTCATTTGCTCAGTCTCCTTATTCAGAATAATCTTAAAAATCTCAGTAACTTAACCAATAAAAGCTCATTTCCTGTCACATTACTATCTGGTTATGTAGCCATCTGAATGGTCTCCATCATCCCCCTGGCAGAGCTCAGTCACATGGCCCCAACCTAACTGCAAGACGGGCTGGAAAATGCAGACAAGTGCTTGAATATTTGGTGAGCACTCACTGTCTCTGCCATTTAGCATGTATTCACCAGGATTTCTTGAGGAACTGCTATATAAATGAGATGCTTTTTGGTAGGGAAAAATCACATACTTCAGAATCAGACACATCTGGGCATGAATCCCTACCACCTACTAGGTATTAATAATTAGCAAGTTCTTAGCTCTGTCTTACTTTTCCATAGATAAAGTACCTCCATAGAATTATTGTAAGTAGTAAATAAGATAAGGCTTTAAAGCTCTTGGTACAACAGTGACATGAATAAATGCTGCTTCTCTTCTACCATTTTTGTGCGAGTCACTATGACAGGGTTATATAAGTTATAAAGATTTCTAAGTAATGATCTCCATCCTCAAAGAGAATGCAACTCTGAAGATCTCAGTAGCATGAGTGCACAAATAAAAGATACTATGAAAGAGCTAGGGTTAATTTAAATGAGAGATTCAGTAAGAATTCAAAGAAAAAACCCATCACTTCTGCTATACAGGACTTTGTGGGAGAAGTTGTTGAACTTGGTTTTCAAGAATGGGAGGATTTCAAGGTGAGACTGTTGGGTTTGGAAATTCTGTGTGGACAGAATGAGTAAAGGTGCAAAGTCAAAACATTTAAAAGACTATTTGGAGGATCAAAAATAGATCAATTTTGGCTGCAAAGAGGTATTTCAAATAGGGGCTTGATGATAAATAATCTTAAAAAGTAGGCAAGGTGCATAGATGATGGAGGTTCTTGAAAGTTAGCTGAAGGAGTTTGAACTTGATCCTATAGGTAATGGGGAATCATTGAGGAGAGAGGTGATAGTATTGAAGCAGTGCATATAGGAAGAGACACAATGTGATGACAAGTAAATAACAAAGGTCCCCTCTGCCCCACTCTCAAGTACAGCAGGGAGGAGAAACAAGAGAGAAAGAAGCTTAGGGAATGCCTGATCCAACCTTGTTAATTTATAGATGAGAGAATTGAGAAGAAGAAATTCAATGACTAGCCTGAAGTTATTTAATAAAGCAGGCATGGGTACAAGAGGTTCTGGTGTTACCATGTTGATGCTGTGACTTTAGTGACTTCTTTTTAACACGCTGTTAACATTCTGACAGTTCAGGGCAATTTGGGATTCTCAGAGTGTCCTCTGTCTTTCCTTGCAGAGGGAAACAAGTCTGGATGCCTTTAACATTAGTGAATGAAATTTCTAGCATTCCCAGGAATGATTATATTTTAATCCACTCTGTGTGTTTGTTGACCACCCAGAATATGCCAGGCACCGTACTGGGTGCTATGAATACCACAACGACGACAATGAGACTCCTGCCCTCAAGCATATGGAAAGTGTTAAGTGACAACTCAGAGAAAGCATTTGAAAATTCAGAGAAGCAGCAGAATATTTTAGCTAGGGTTTTTGAATGGGAAACCTAAGGAAAAAAAATGGCCCAAATATCATGTTCACAAAGGAATAAATCTCTAAAACCGGATATTTACACACGATGAAGACCGATAGTGTGGAGCAATCTGATACCCTTCCAATTGCCCTAGTAAGGCTTTATCTACATCACCTATGTGTGCAGCCTTGGTCCCTAGTATGCATGTGTGTGTGTGTGTGGGGGGGGGAGATTGCAGGTATGTATGAAGAATAACTGTACACACACACACACACTCCTCTCTAATCATAAATTCATTGCAGTGGAAATTTGTTATGTTTTGTCCTGGTTATCCACTATCTAATTATCTCCCTTCTTGACCTTTGACTCAGGGAATATTTAATACAGGATTTCAGGGTTGATATTTTCCCTTATATCTTGGAAAGTTATTGATGCCCACATCAATAGTCTTCATTTTAAGGTCAGATAACCACGTAGCTATGTCCAGGTGGGGAGGGCATGGGAGAAGTTCAGTTTGGGTTATAGGCTACAGGGAAGTCTACAGGCTCAGAGAGTCTACAAGTAATAAAACCAACTAAAAACTGGTCTCTTTCTCATTATCCTCATGCTACCTCCATCCTAAAGTCTAAAGTCACAATTGCCTGCTTCCTCTTCCCAATCTTGGACTGCTGGTGGTTAGGGTCAGAGCTCACTGAGTGGCATCAGTTCAGAGGACAACTGCCATTGCCCCCCTCCTTGATGGAAGAGGTGGACTGGAGGAGGAGAGGAACATGGTTTGGGAAGTGTGGTGTTTGGGAGACAGCATTCTTTCTTTCAACAGTCACCCACTTTGGAGGGTGAAAAAGTCTCTCCAAAGACAAGGGAGCACCCCCCCATCTCTACAGCCACCCCTGCTCCCCTTCCAAGGCTATATACATAACCCACCCACTTTCTGATCTGCCCCGTGTGACTAGAACAGGAAAAAATAACATAACTGGGGAGAGATAGCATGGTGTGGCATTGCCAGGTAAAATGTGGCCACTTCTCTTCTGCAAATGTACCAGTTGCCATGAGGCATGGTGCCTGTAGTCCAGGAGGTATCCACAGAGAGATTGGATGGGGGCTGCAATCTTGCCAGTTCTGTTACCATGTGGGGTTGGGAGATGGAGGGTGAGGAAAAGTGGGGAGGTGGGGAAGCAGGGACCAAAAACTCTCTTTCTTCTTTACCCAAGAGAATTCTTTCAATTCCTGTATTTTAGACAAAACCTGTAGTGGTCAGGAGTTGTTTCAAAAACTCACTGTGCAAATTCAAACTCATCTTTCTAATTTACAACTCTAATTAGAACTAGTTAATTGAGACCAGTACCTTGCAGATTAGCAGATATTGGGGTGTTTTCCCTTTGAAGATCCGCCCTTCTCTTGATAGCTCAAGAAGTCCTGGGAATATAAATAGTTGAAAATGAGGCTGTGGTAGGGCAAGTCAGTTTCACACTGGAAAAGCCTGGAATCACATCATCCTCATTACTGCTAGTGCTTCTTGCTGCTACAACTGTTGGCAACACATTGTACCCAGGTGGGCAGATGCCACTGCTGATGGAGAGCCCAAGTAGATTTCCAAGGAGGGCATTCCTTGTCTCAGTGCCAGGTGGGGCCAGACATGATTCTCATGTTTGGGTGTCGCAGCTGAGGTTTTAGTATTCCCTAAAGCTCCCACTACTGGAGGTCTGGCTATAGCAGAGTGTGTAGAACTCACTCTGTGAATATCTAGAATTGCAGTCCTTTTTTCTCCCTTGGAACCCGTCTGTTTGCGTCAACCAGTCCTTCTTTCCAGACCCTCAACACCAAGGTATCAGTAACCTAATTCCCTCCACCGTGGGCTCTAATATCCTCTTAGAATCTAAATGCAGCAATAAAGAAATTCCCCTTGCATTCCTTTCCCTAACACTGTATCCTGATCATGTCCAGAAGCCACCCTCCACCATTTCAGCAGGAAGAGTGACCTTCTGGTGACTTTCCTGCCAAAGGCAGATAAGGTAGTATATCAGACTCTACTCACTGGAGTAGTAACTGTCAAAAAAATTTTGTTTTGGCCATGACCCACAGTAAAAAACAAAAAAACAAACAAACATATTTTATAAAAAATAAGATTTAGGGGGGCGCCTGGGTGGCGCAGTCGGTTAAGCGTCCGACTTCAGCCAGGTCATGATCTCGCGGTCCGGGAGTTCGAGCCCCGCGTCAGGCTCTGGGCTGATGGCTCAGAGCCTGGAGCCTGTTTCCGATTCTGTGTCTCCCTCTCTCTCTGCCCCTCCCCCGTTCATGCTCTGTCTCTCTCTGTCCCAAAAATAAGTAAAAAAACGTTGAAAAAAAAAATTTAAAAAAAAAAAAATAAATAAGATTTAGGAAATGTTCCAGATTAAAAGACACTAAAGAAACACACAACCCATGAATGCAGCACATGACCTCAGATCTCATTTTGCTACAAACTACATTATTGGAACAATTGTCAAAAACTAAACACAATCTGTAGATTAGACAATAGTCGATAATGATACCATTTCAATGCAAATCCTGATTTAGGGGTGAATGGGCATTATGTCTGCAATGTTTGAATGGTTCAGAAAAAATATACATATAGATATATAGATATATGACATATAGAGAGAGATAGAGAAAGCAAATGCAGTTAAATGTTAACTTTTGGGGAATCTGGGTAAAGGATAAAGGGTATGTTGGAAATCTTTGACTTTTCCTGCAAATTTTCTTTAAATCTGAAATTGTCAAAATAAATATGACAAAAATAGATTTAACATCATAACTCAGTGAATGTACACATATACACATGTCCACATATTTATTCATTCAATTAATTTTTAGTGAATGCCCGTAATATACCATTCTAGGCAATGAATGTCCATCATAATCAAAGTGAACAAAATGTCTTCCAAGAAGCTTACATGTATATATACCCACCCATGGGAATGTATGTACATGTGTGCATGTGTATGTATACATCTATTTAACATACACACATAAAAAGGAAACAGATGTTTTATTTAAATTTTATTTACTATTAGTGATGGATCATGATTTTTAAATTCTATGTCATTTTTTTAGAAGGAGAGAGAGAGAATCTTAAGCAGGTTTTATGTCCAGCATGGAGCCCAAGTGGGGCTCCATCTCACAACCCTTAGTTCATGACCTAAGCTGAAATCAAGAGTCAGACTCAAGTGACGGAGCCACCCAGATGCCCAAATTCTATGTCATTCTTAAAAATAAAGCCGAGGTAAAAAAAAAAAAAAAAAAGAACAACTGATATTATGAGCCATGAAGGGATCACAATATTCAGTTTACAAAGCACTGGATCAGAGAAATAAAGGCAACAGCCAAAATCCCCTCAAATTTGAAATTTTCATCAACAGCGTCCCACAATACAATTTTGTGAGTCCTACCTAAACCTATCTTCTGATCTCCATTTCTTCCTTTCCAACTGCAAACTTGCCACAGCCTCAGCCATTTCAGACTTATTCAGTCCAAAATTAAACTCTTGATCTTTCTCTTAAGACTGTTCTTCCTCCAGGTTTCCCATTTCAGGAAATAGCACCTCAACCCACCCATTGCTCATCTTAGAAAGACTGAAGTCATCCTTAACACCTCCCTTTTCTTCACTCCCTACAACGATCAGTAACCAAGTCCTGTTGATTCTCTATCCTAAATATATCTCAAATTCATTTTTTTCTTTTTTGTCTGACACTGTTTTAGTCTAAATTCCCCAGCATCTTTAACCTAAATTATTGTAGTAGTTTCCCACTTGGTCTCCATATAGCCAGTCTATTCCCATTTCAAGCCTTTATATGACAAAGTGATCTTTAAAATCATAACACAATTATGTTCTGACCTTTATGATCTTCCCAATACTTACTTGTAAGAGAAGCTAACACATCTGTAACAATATATTGATTAAGATTATGTTTAACCATGGAAGACCAAATCCCCACAGCATTTCTATGCTGTGGATTGACAGCATAGAAATTTCTTCTCCATCACATAAGAGAAATAAGAGATAGGCAGACCAGGGCTGACTTGGTATAACTTGGTATCCAAGACTTGGACACCTTCTATCTTGTTCTGGTATTGCAACATGCAGCTTTCACTAATGGTCAAGATGGCTGCTTAGTCTCCAGTAATTATATCTACCTTCTAGCTAATGAAAGGAGAAAGTGATATAGGAAAATACACTTCCTCCCTTAAGAGACCATTCTGCTTACGTTGTGTCATCCATGAGTGTATCACACAACCATGCTTAGCTGTAAAGGAAGTAGGATATAGTCTTTTTTTTTTTTTTTTTTTTTTTTTTTTTTTTTTTTTTTTAAGGTGGGCATCTGGTTTTTATTTCTGGGCAATCTTGGTACTTCTCACTACCTCTCACAATTTGTATGGGAAGGGGATGAATAGTAGAGAATGTGGTCACCCTGTGTCCCACTGCAGTGACATGGGAAGAGGTAAAGATACCCAGGTGTGACGAACAGGAAGTGGTAAAGGCAACAAAATCCCTTATGCCTGGGTAGGATTATGGCCAATAGTCCTTTTGGCCTGAGTTCACCTCCTCAAGGGGAGGTCTCCATGGAATAAGCATGATTTCCAACACGGCCAGAAAACCATTCATCCCACCCGTGGGGCAGATGATGAGAGGGGCTGCACTCTTCCCTCCTGAGTAACTCATACTAAAGCAGGGCCAGATAGGCTCACAGAATGTAGTGTGATTGAAAGCAAAGGTGTGACACCTCTCTTTCATGTTATAGAAGGAGACCTGGGTGTAAAGTTTTTTATCCAAGTAGATGATATCTGGTTAAAAATGGGTATTAATAATTGGGCATTCATAATGAAAAGTTTGAAAATGAATATTGGGGAACCACTATTAGTCTCTGGCCTTTAAGGTTCTGTGAGAGTTGGCCCTGGCATAAACTTCAGTCATGATGGACATCTCCCTTCAGTGAGCAAAATTCTCATATCTCTAGATCTTTGCACATGTTGCTACCCTCCTAAAATACTTTTTGGTCTTTTTCCTTGGAAAGAACTTCCTGGACTCCAAAGGGAAGGCAATAATTGCTCTATTAACTCCTTAAACATTTCATTCATAGTATTAATTCAGTTACATATTTATTTGTGTAAGCATTTGATTAATATTATTATACTGTAGTATATTGTATACTACTCCAGCATGAGTAGTGAGGTGTATGTGTATAAACAGGTTAAGCCTAACCTGAATCAACAATTTAGGGCTAACCAATAATCTCATAAAGTAAGCAGATTTAAACTAATCTATCTCAACAGTGTAGGGTTGCCTTATGACATAAGGAATAATAGAAATGATAAAATTTGGCATCTTCAAAATATACAATTGGTTGGTTGGAAGTTGGTAGACCCACTGCCCTTGTAGAAATAAGAATTAAAAAAGGGTAATCAAAGAGGCACCTGGGTGGCTCAGTTGTTTCATCGTCCAACTCTTGATTTCAGTTCAGGTCATGATTTTGCAGTTTGTGAGTTCGAGCCGTGCATCAGGCTCTGCACTGACAGTGTGGAGCCTGCTTGGGATTTTCTCCTCCTCCCATCCCCACCCCCGCCTCTCCCCTGCTTGCACTCTCGCTTTCTAAGAATAAATAAATAAATGAACATTAAAAAATATATTTCAAAAAAGGGTAATCCCATTAGTCTATTCCAGTGGTACTTATGGTCGAGAGCCCAGTCAGGCTATGGCACATAGTAGGCATTCATTTTTTGCATGAATAAGTAGGTCAATTACGTTAGCATTCACTGTGGAATTAGCTAATACTTAGAATAAAACTAAAAACCCAGTTGAGAGATAAAAAACATTATTTTTTGCTATATGTTGGAGTAACTTTGCTGTCATGTAGAATGAGGTAAGCATTTGTATTTGTTACAGATTATTAATACCTTTACCATTATATAACTCAAATAAGAAAATTTATCCATTTAAAAGCATGTAATTCATTGGATTTTAGTATATTCACAGAGTTGTGCAACCTCTACCACAACATAATTTGGAACAATGTAATCATTCTGAAATGAAATCCCCATCCCCTAACTCATTTATTCTGTTCCTATAGATTTGCCCATTCTGTATATTTCATATAAATAACCAACTTCTTTCACTTAGCATGACATTTTCAAAGTTTGTTCATGCTGTAGCATGCATCAGTACCTCATTCTTTTTTTACTGCAAATATCATTCCATTGTTTCAAAATACCACATTTTATTTATTCATTCATCAGTTGATGGACATTTGGGTTATTATCACTTGTCGGTAATTGTGAAAAATTCTGTAAGAACATTTGTATACAAGTTCTCATGTGGACATATGTTTTCATTTCTCTTGAGTATTGTACTAGTTTCCTGACATTGCTGAAACAAATTACTACACACTTAGTGGCTTATTATCTTCTAGTTCTGGTGGTCTGAGGTTGGAGAGCAGTCTCACTGGGCTAAAATCAGGTGTTGGTGGGGTTGTTATCCTGGAGAGGCTCTAGGAGAGCCTTTTCCAACTTCCAACCCACATTCCCTGGCTCCTTCCAGTAATGGCATCACACCCACTTCTGTTTCCAGCATCTTGTCTCCTTCTCTCTTCTGTTACTTCTTTTTCTTTGTTAAATGTTTATTTATTTATTTTGAGAGAGAGAGGATCTCAAGCAGGCTTTACACTGTCAGGACAGAGTCTTCAACAAAGTTTTGTAATTGTCAGGATACAAGTCTCACGTTTCTTTTGTTAAATTTACTCCTAAGTATCTTATTTTTTAAAATATTCTTTAATGTTTACTTATTTTGAGAGAGAGAGAGAGAGTGGAGGAGTAGCAGAGAGAGAGGAAGACACAGAATCTGAAGCAGGCTCTACCCTCTGAACTGTCAGCATAGAGCTGGATGTGGGGCTCGAACCCACGAGCCAGGAGATCATGACCTGAGCTAAAGTAGGTCACTTAATCGACTGAGCCACCCAGGTGCCCCTATCTTATTTTTTGATGCTATTATAACTGGAATTGTTTTCTTAATTTTATTTTTGTATTGTTCTCTATAAATGTAGAGATGTAACTGATTTTTAAATATCAATCTTTTATCCTGTAACTTTTCTGAACTCACTTAATAGTTCTAATTTGTTTTTATTCCTTAGAATTGTCTATATACAATATCACGTCAGTTGCAAACAGAGATTGTTTTACTTTTTCTTTTCCAATATGGAGGCCTTTTATTTGTTTTTCTTACCTAACTGCTCCACTAAAATGTTTAATATAATACTGAATGTATATGGCAAGAGTGGACATTGTTGTTACTGATCTTAGGGGGAAAACCTCTGTCTTTCACCACTAAGTAGGATGTCAGCTGCAGATTTTGTTGTCGATGCCCTTTATCAGGTTAAGGAAGTTTCCTTTTATTCCTACTTTGTTGATTGTTTTTGTCATAAAAGACTGTTAGAGTCTGTAAAATGCCTTCTTGTATCTATTGTGAAGATCATGTGAGTTTTGTTCTTTATTCTATTAATGTAGTGTATTATATTGATCGATTTTCAGATATGAAAGCAACTTTAATTTTTAGTCATAGGGAGCTTTGGTTCTTATGACATTTATAATAGCTGATTTAAAATATTTGTTTAGTAAGTTCAACATCTGAAGCTCCTTAGGAAGTTTTTCTGTTATTGCTTCTTTTTCCTTTTATGAGTCTCTGTTCTTTGTGTTTTGTACTGAATTGGGCATTTTATTTAAAAAAATTTCTTAAACATAACATTTATTTCTTTAAATTTGAGTTTAGTTGACACACAATGTTACATTAGTCAGGTATACAACTTAGTGATTTGACAAGTTTATACATTATGCTATGTTCACCACAAGTAAACCTCCCATCTGTCCCATTACATCGCTATTACAATATTACTGACTATTCCTTATGCTCTGTTTTTTTAAGTTTATTTATTTATTTTGAGAAAGAGAGAAAGAGATCACAAGCAGGGGAGGGGCAGAGAGAAAGGGGGAAAGAAAATCTCAAGCAGGCTTCCTACTGTCAGCACAGAGCCTGACAGAGGGGTCAAGCTCACGAACAGTAAGATCAAGACCTGAGCCGAGATCAAGAGTCAGGTGCTTAACTGACCACCCAGCCCCCTGCTCTGTTTTTTATTCCTGTGACTTACCCATCCCATATCTGGAGACCTGTATTTTCCTCTTCCCTTCACCCATGTTTCCCCCCTTCTCTCTGGCAACCATCAGTTGCCATGAATCTATAGTTCTAATTCTGCTTTTTGTTTGTTAATTCATTATCTGTAAATTCAGTTAATGAGTGGAAATAACATGGTATTTGTTTTTCTCAGTCTGACTTATTTCACTTAGCATAATACCCTCTAGGTCCATCCATTTTTTTCTCAAATGGCACATTCTTATCCTTTTTTTATGGTTGTATAATATTCCACAGTTACACAAAACTAGAACAAATAATATTAAAATTTGTATGGATTCACAGAAAACCCTGAAGAACCAAAGCAATCCTGAGAAAGAAAAGCAAGGCTAGAGGTATCACAATTCCAGATTTCAAGATATAAAACCTGCAAAGCTGTAGTAATCAAAGCGGTATGATACAGGCACAGAAATAGACACATTGATCAATAGAACAGAATAGAGATCTCAGAAGTAAACTCACGTTTATGTAGTCAACTAATTTATGACAAAGGAGGCAAGAATACACAATAGAGAAAAGACAGTCTTTTCAATAAATGGTGCTGTAAATTAGGCATTTTAGTTAATACAATGTGACATCTCTGAATATCAGATTCCACTCTACTCCTGAGACTTTGTTTTTTGTTGCTATTTTGTTGTCACTACTGTTTGTTTGTTTAGTGACATTCCTTAAATACCTCTTCGAAGTCTGGATTCCCCGAATAGTCAAATCACTGGAAGTCTTTACTTAGTTTAGTGGTCATCTACTGAGTGGTGACCTACTAGGTTCACAAAGCCCCTGTTCTTATTGAGATTCAATAGGTTTGTTTTTTTTTTAATAAATTCTCCTTAAATCACTGTAAGCCTTTCATTAATTTCTAGAGTTCTGAAAAACATTGATTTTGATGATTTTTGCAATCGTCTTGTTCCTTTTGTGGAGGAGCAGATTTATATCAGTCCTCATGCTGCTATTCCAGAATTCCTGCCCTTTCACAAAAATGTCACTAATTTATTAGGACTTGAATCTCTTCACTAATTAGAAATAGAAATTATGAAGCAAAACAAACAAAGAAACAAATTTGATTCAACCTTGGACAAAATAGATTATGTCATAATGGTATATAATAAGCCTTAAGGAAGACTCAAGCTGACTATTGAGTAATCTGACTTTTAAAGTACTCTTTCTGTAAAATAAGAATATTTACAATACAGAACTCAGATAGGAGCTCAGAGAATGAAGAGTACATAGACAAAACATTAAAAAAATCTTAGTTATATGTGTATCAGTCCTGATAATTATACAAGCTTTTCAATAGGACTAGAAAATTCTTCCCATTTGTTAGCTAAATATTAAGTACAAAATTCTTCTTTTAAGGTTTATTCATTTATTTTGAGAGAGAGAGAGAGAGAGAGAGAGAGCACATGAAACCAGGGGAAGGGCAGCAAGAGAGAGAGGGAGAGAGAATCCCAAACAGGCACTGTGCTGTCAGCACAGGGCTCCACACAGGGCTCAATCTCAGGAACCATGAGATCATGACCTGAACAGAAGTCAAGAGTCAGACTCTTGGGGCGCCTGGGTGGCGCAGTCGGTTAAGCGTCCGACTTCAGCCAGGTCATGATCTCGCGGTCCGGGAGTTCGAGCCCCGCGTCAGGCTCTGGGCTGATGGCTCAGAGCCTGGAGCCTGTTTCCGATTCTGTGTCTCCCTCTCTCTCTGCCCCTCCCCCGTTCATGCTCTGTCTCTCTCTGTCCCCCCAAAAATAAATAAAACGTTGAAAAAAAAATTAAAAAAAAAAAAAAAAAAAGAGTCAGACTCTTGACTGACTGAGCCACCCAGGCATCCTAGTACAAAATCCTTCTTTAATTTTTCTGATGCCTAATCTTCAACTGAGAAGCATGTAAAACATTCTATAGTTTATTTTGTCAATATATTATATTTGTTATAGGATATGGAATTTGCTCTTTAAGTTTATAATTAAATTTACCAGTATTGTGTCAATCACTATATACTTTATGTAAGCTCTTCTAGTAATCAGGAAAACCACAGACCCTGGGATCAAATTTTCTACCATACTGCATAAACTAAAATGTGAACTAATAGATTCAAGTTCAAATGCAAGAATAACTCTGGATTTTTAGACAGACAGTAGCTTGTTATTGAAAATTATATACATTGAGTGTATGTGATAAACAGTGAAGTATATTGGCAGAGACATGTTTAAATTCATATAGATTACTACCAGCAATAGGAATAAAAGGTGACTATTAATGTTTCAGACAATGCTACTGGGTACAAAAGAATTTATGGAACATTATAAACTCTTTAAACATTTTGAGAATATAGTTATGTTTTAACTTCTTATACCATGTGTTTTAAATTGGCACTGAAGCCATCTTTTAAATGCTTTTTTTAATGTTTATTATTTGAGAAAGAGACAGAGAGCAAGCAGGGGAGGGGCAGAGAGAGAGGGAGACACAGAATCTGAAGCAGGCTCCAGGCTCTGAGCTGCCAGCACAGAGCCCGATGTGGGGCTCAAACCCAAAGACCACGAGGTCATGACATGAGCTGAAGTCAGCCACCTAACCGACTGAGCCACCCAAGCGCCCCAAAGCCATCTTTTTTTTTAAATTTTTTTTTAACATTTATTCATATTTGAGAGACAGAGCATGAGCAGGTTAGGGGCAGAGAGAGGGAGACAGAATCTGAAGCAGGCTCCAGGCTCTGAGCTGTCAGCACAGAGCCCAACACGGGGCTTGAACTCACGAACTGCGAGATCATGACCTGAGCCGAAGTTGGATGCTCAACCGACTGAGCCACCCAGGTGCCCCCCGCAGCCATCTTTAAAAAACAATTTTATCTTGTTTCCTATGTTCCACGTATGAGTGAGATCATATGATATTTTTCTTTCTCTACAGACTTATTTCGCTTAGCATAATACACTCTAGTTCCATCTAAGTTGTTGCAAATGGCAAGATATTATTCTTTTTGATTGCCAAGTAATATTCCATTGTGTGTGTGTGTGTGTGTGTGTGTGTATATATGTGTGTGTATATATATATATATATATATATATATATATATATATACTTCTTTATCCATTTGTCAGTAGATAGACATTTGGGCTTTTTCCATAATTTGGCTAGTGTTGACAGCACTGTTATAAACATTGGGATACATGTGCCCCTTTAAATCAGCATCTTTGTATCCTTTGGATAAATACCTAGTAGTGCAATTACTGGGTCTTCTGTAGTTCTATTTTTAACTTTTTGAGGAACCTCCATACTGTTTTCCAGAGTGGCTGCACCAGTTTGCATTTTTACCAACAGTGCAAAAATGTTCCTCCTTCTCTGCATCCTCACCAACATCTGTTGTTTTCTGAGTTGTTAATGTTAGCCAC
The DNA here is from genome assembly GCF_028749965.1 of Puma concolor. Lineage (NCBI taxonomy): Eukaryota > Metazoa > Chordata > Mammalia > Carnivora > Felidae > Puma > Puma concolor. The sequence continues at coordinate 22,477,451 of NC_141671.1, forward strand.
TCTGACAGGTGTGAGGTGGTATCTGATTGTGGTTTTGATTTGTATTTCTCTGATGATGAATGATGTTGAACAACTTTTCATGTGTCTGTTTAACCATCTGGATGTCTTCTTTGGCAAAGTGTCTATTCATGTCTTCTGCCCATTTCTTCACTGTATTATTTGTTTTTTGGGTGTTGAGTTTGATTAAGATCTTTATAGATTTTGCATACCAACCCTTTATCTGATATGTCATTTGCAAATATCTTCTCCCATTCTGTTGGTTGCCTTTTGCTTTTGCTGATTGTTTCCTTTGCTCTGTAGAAACTTTTTATCTTAATGAGGTCCCAATAGTTCATTTTTGTTTTTATTTCCCTTGCCTCTGGAGACATATCTATTAAGAAGTTGCTGAGGCCGAGTTGCTGCCTATGTTCTCCTCTCAGATTTTTGATAGTTTCCTGTCTTACATTTATGTCTTTCATCCATTTTGAATTTATTTTTTTGTATGGTGTAGGAAAATGGTTCAGTTTTATTCTTCTTCATGTTGCTGTCCAATTTTCCCAGCACCATTTGCTGAAGACACTATCTTTTTTGCATTGGATACTCTTTCCCGCTTTGTTGAAGATTAGTTAGGCATAACATTTGTGGGCCCATTTCTGGGTTCTCTATTCTGTTCCATTGATCTATGTGTCTGTTTTTCTGCCAGGACCACACTGTCTTGATGATTACAGCTTTGTAATACAGCTTGAAGTCCAGAATTGTAATGCCTCCAGCTTTGGTTTTCCTTTTCAACATTACTTTGGCTATTTGGGGTCTTTTCTAATTCCACACAATTTTTAGGGTTGTTTGCTCTAGCTCTGTGAAGAATCCTGGTGTTATTTTGATAGGGATTACATTGAATATGTTGATTGCTTTGGATAGTAGGCATTTTAACAATATTTGGTCTTCCAGTCCATGAGCATAGAATATTTTTCCATTTCTTTGTGTCTTCTTTAATTTCTTTAATAAGATTTCTATAGATTTCAGCATCCAGATTTTTTACTTCTTTGGTTAGGTTTATTCCTAGGTATCTTATGTTTTTTGGTGCAATTGTAAATGGGATAAATTCCTTGATTTCTATTTCTGCTGCTTCATTATTGGTGCATAGAAATGCAATCGATTTCTGGGGCGCCTGGGTGGCGCAGTCGGTTAAGCGTCCGACTTCAGCCAGGTCACGATCTCGCGGTCCTTGAGTTCGAGCCCCGCGTCGGGCTTTGGGCTGATGGGTCAGAGCCTGGAGCCTGTTTCCGATTCTGTGTCTCCCTCTCTCTCTGCCCCTCCCCCGTTCATGCTCTGTCTCTCTCTGTCCCAAAAATAAATAACGTTGAAAAAAAAAAAATTAAAAAAAAAAAAAAGAAATGCAATCGATTTCTATACGTTGACTTTATATCCTGTGACTTTGCTGAATTCACGTATCAGTTCTAGCAGTTTTTTGGCTGAGTTTCTTGGGTTTTCCATGTGGAATTTTTTTTTTTAAATTTAAATTCAAGTTAGTTAACATATAGTGCAATAGTGGTTTCAGGAGTAGAATTTAGTGATTCATCACTTACGTATAACATCCAGTGCTCATCCCAACAAGTGTCCTCCTTAATGCCCATTTAGCTCACTCATCTCTCCTCCCACCTACCTCCCCTCCAGCAACTCTCAGTTTATTCTCCGTGTTTAAGAGTTTCTTATGGAATTTAAGAAACAAAACAGATGAACATAGGGGAAGGGAAGGGGAAATAAGATAAAAACAGAGAGGGAGGCAAATCATAAGAGATTTAAATACAGAGAACAAACTGAGGGTTGCTGGACGTGAAGTGGGTGGGGGGATGGGTTAAATGGGTGATGGGCACTAAAGAGAGGGTACTTGTTGGGATGAGCACTGGGTGTTCTATGTAAGTGATGAAACACTGGGTTCTACTCCTGAAACCAATACTATACTGTATGTTAACTAACTTGATTTAAATAAATAAATTTAAAAAATAAAAAATTGATGTCAATTCATCATGGGGAAAAAAGTACCTGGTGATTTGACATTTTCTGTATTGTGCCTTTTACCCCCAATACTTGTTTTGATTCAAAACCTTTGGGACGATGTGAAGAAGTTAGTGAAAAAGAGAAGTTGAGTTGCCATGCTCTGAGCCATTCAAGATATACTGATTCTGTGGGAGCTGTGTGGTGTTTCATCCTGACTCCAAACACCCCCTTCTCCAATTGGATCAACGGGAAGCAAAGGTGACTCTATGACTGCTTTTGGGCAAAGAACAGTTTATTGATGCATCAACTATTAGCAACACATCTTTCTTGCAGAGAGTTGAGTCAGAGCAAACTTAAGGTAAATATTCTGACAGTTTTTGTAAGAGAATTTGCAAGTTGTTCCCTCCAGTCTGGCACAAACCCAGATAACTGAACAGAATTTAAGTTTTTCTCTTATGTTTTCAGTTGTATCTGGGTGTTTTTCTTTCTTTAAAAAAAAATTGACTCAAAAGTTTCCACTGAGTTCCAATCAATATGTCATGGAGGGGCCAAGTCATCCTGGCAGAGGGAAGAACTGAGATTGTATTCCTGAGGAATGTGCCAGGTGGTAGAATTTTCTAAGAGAGAGCAGGAGTAAATTCAGAAGCTCCAGAGACCTGGTGGCAGCAAAGATAGATGGTTGCACACGGCCATACTTGGGGCTGTGTGCTGCTCATTGGTGAATACTGGCAGTCTTCTGTGGCTTGTCTCCTTGTGTCACTAGTATGTGACTTGAATAAGCCATTTGGCTACATTTACACCTCCTTTCTCCATCCCCTGGAAGTGAGAGCTATTGTAGTGAAAGATGGTGTAACATTCCTGCAAAAATATATTATTGGATAGCTGAATATGCATTTAGTAAATTAAAACATATAATTTCACTGACATAATATTTTTGAAATTTGTTCTTCTCCTTCTTAATAGTCAATTGGCAATATTATTGATATATTAGCTTCAAATGTCTCTCAGCTTGTTTGACAAGGAATTAATAATTTTTAATGGAGAACGTAAGAAAAAGCTCTTTTTGGAGAAAATTTTTTTAAGTTTATTTTTGAAAGAGAGAGAGAGGCAGAGAGAGAGGGAGACAGAGAATCTCAAGCAGGCACCATGCTGTCATTACCGGGCCTGATTCAGGGCTCGAGCTCATGTACTGTGAGATCATGACCTGAGCTGCCCAGGTGGCCCTGGAGAATATTTATTTTCTCCATATGCATAAAAGATTTGGAAACATCTGTCAGTTAGAGGAGCTCAGAATGAGAAGGGCTATGAGTGTTAAAATTCATTATTTCATTATGACAAAAATAAAATTTGAGGTATTTGTGTTCTTAATGTGGCTGATATTCATACCTTGATTAATGACACATTGTCGGCTATAACAGCTACAGCTAGTGTTGATGAGAACAGAAAATTTCTTTGGGATCTTCAGATTAGCCTACATTGGAAGTGTAGCCATGTGTGTGGTTATATGCATATGTTTGTAGGAGTACACACAGTGGGAAGACTGGTTTCAATTGTCCTAAAGAAAATGGGGCACCTGGGCGGCTCAACTGGTTGAGCTTCTGACTTTGGCTCTCATCACGTTCTCACGGTTCATGGGTTCAAGCCCCGCTTCAGGCTCTGTGCTGACAGCTCAGAGCCTGGAACCGGCTTGGGATTCTGTGTCTCCCTCTCTCTCTGTCCCTTCCTGACTTGTGCTCTGTCTCTCTCTCAAAAATAAATAAACATAAAGAAAATACATTGTCAATTGTCCCAAGGAAAAGAAATCTGAGTCCACTTAGGAGAGGGAGCGGTCATGGGGGAGAAAATGAGGCCAATGGCTCTGGATCCATTTCTGGATCTGAAATGAGAGCTTAACCCAGCCTTTCTAGGACCAGTTTGTACCCTGGGAAGTAACTGTGTATTCAAACAAAAAAAGCGGAGTCAGTAAGCTGTGACAATGAGGTGTGAAGCATGCTTGAATGAATTCAGTGCTGAAGGTATGAACTTATCCTCTCTTAAATAACTATCTGTATAGAAATCTGGACTTATATTGCTACAAAATATGCAAAACTAAGGCATTATGCAGCACTAAGCTTCAAGACCAACACTAGGTAATAGTAATAAAAAGTTATAATGGTGAATTGATGAGATTCTATGTTCCTTTATGCCTGGTATTAGAAAAGGATCAATCCCTACTTTTGGGATGAGTAAATCTGTAGGATCAGGGGGCAGCATATACCATGGAGATGGGTGGCCCTCAAAGGGAAATCACTAGACTTTCTGATTGGAAGGTAGTTGGGGGTTCCAATGATTATTTGGAAATATGAAATACATGTAACCATAGTATCTACCACCTAGATTTTAAGTCAGTAAGTAAAAGACAGCTAAAGAAAAAAACACATTACATATAGGAAAAAAACAATAAGAATTATCACTGACTTCTCATCAGGAGCAAGACATGGAAGACAATAGAATGACATCTTTTAACAGTTTAAATAAAAATAAAATTGCTAATCTAGAATTTTATATCCAATAACAACATTCTTCAAAAATGAAACCAATTTTAATGACATCTTTAGATGTATGAAAGTTGAGAGAATTTGTCACCAGCTGACCTATACTACAAGAAATGTCAACAAATATTTTTCAGACTCATGTCAGGTAAAGTCAAATGGAAACTCAGATCCTCAAAAAGGAATGAAACACACCAGATATAATAAATATATAAGTAAATATAAAAGTTTTTATTGTTTCTTAATGTCCTTAAAAATTGCCCGTGAAAACAATAGTGACAAATAATGAAGATTAAAGAAGACAGAAAAGGAGAAAAAGAAATGCAGATCAGATGGAGAAACTAGAAAAAAGTATCACGATGATAGACTTAAACCCAGTCATACCAATCATCAACGAAACCCAGGCTAGATTAAAAAGCAAGATGTTACTGCATGCTGTTTATGAGGGATATACTTTAAATGTGAAGACATAAGACAAAATTAAAGGATGGAAAATATTCACCATGAAAATACTAATTGTAAGAAATCTAAAGTGGTTATATTAGTATCAGAGTAAACAGGCTTCAGCGCAAGAAACATGATCAGATATAAAGAGAGATATTTCATAATAATAAAAAGGCAAATTCTTCAAGAATACATAGCCATCTTTTTTTCAAAAATTTTTTAACATTTATTTATTTTTGAGAGACAGAGCATGAGCAGGGGAGGGGCAGAGGGAGGGAGACACAGAATCCAAAGCAGGCCCCAGGCTCTGAGCTGTCAGCACAGAGCTTGATGTGGGCTCGAACCCATGAACCTTGAGATCATGACCTAAAGTTGGATGCTTAACTGACTGAGCCACCCAGGTGCCCCAAGAAAACATAACAATCTTAAATGCACATACATATAATAAATAGTTTCAAAATACACGAAGGAAGAATTGGGAGAACTGAAGGGTGAAATAGACAAATCTGCCATTATGACTGGAAACTTTAACACTCCTTTCTTGATACTTGATAGAAAAGGATAGAAAAGATAAAGGGTTTTTTTTAATGTTTATTTGTTTTTGAGAGAGAAACAGAATGTGAACAGGGGAGGTGCAGAGAGACACACACAGAATCTGAAGCAGGCTCCAGGCTCTGAGCTGTCAGCACTGAGCCTGACATGGGGCTCAAACCCACGAACTGTGAGATCATGACCTGTGCTCAAGTCAGCGATTAACTGACTGAGCCACACGGGCACCCTGAAAAGATAAAATTTTGAACAACTTTAGATGATTTACCTAAATTGCTTTTATAGATCAGCAGATGTAACAAGTTCAGAATACATTCTTTTCCAGTGTCCATGGAACATTTGCTAAGACAGGTATATACATCAAGGATAGGCTATAAAACAAGTGTTGATATATTTCAAAGGATTGAAAACAGAGTATATTCTCTGGCCACAACAAAATTATACCACAAATCAATAACAAAAAATTCTAGAAAAATCTCCAAATCATTGGAAATTAACCAGGCATTTTTAATAATCCTGAAAAAAAGAAAATATCACATTTGAGCCAAATAATAACAAAAAGGCAACTTATTAAAACGTAATATGTAGGAAAACAGTACTTAGAAATAAATTTGTAGTTTTACATGTTTATATTAGAAAAAAAGATGTTTTTAGAAAACAATCTAACCTTCCATTTAAAAATTTAGGGGGAGAAAAGGAAAAAATTAAATTGAAGCAAATAGAAGGAAGAAAATAAAAAGAAAAACACAATAAAACAGAAAATAGACAAACAATAAGAAGGCATTCAGGAAACATAAGCTTGGTTCATAGCAAAGCTCAGTAAAATTGATAATTTCCTTATCAAGAAAAAAAGAGAGAGAGAAAGATATAAACTATCAGCATCAGGAATTAAGAGGGGGAAATCACTACTGATGTAATAGGCATTAAAAAGATAATGATATTACAAACAACTTCATGCTAATAAATTATATAATTTAATTAAGTGCACAACGATTTTGTGAGATATAAATTAGTAAGGAATGAACGCATAAAGAAATAGAAAATCTGAATAACGTTGTATCTCATAAGAAAATGAACTTGTAATTAAAAACATTTCTACAAATAAAACTTCAGGCTCAAATTACTTTGCTTGTAAAATTTCCCAAATATTTAAGGAAGAAATAATACCAAACATACAATAAAAAAGTTCCTTCAGCCTAGAAAATGAGCAGTTTTAGTTAGAACAATTCCTAAGTCATTTTTTTTTTTCAGGCCATCATAACCCTGACACTAAAACCAGACAAAAATATTACAGTAAAATAAAACTATACCAATACATCTCATGAGCAGAATGCAAAAATCATTTATATAACATTAGCAAATTAAATCTAGCAGCATGCTAAATGGATAATATCTATGAACATCTTTGATTTTCAAATATTAATACTTTAACAATTGAAAATCAAACCATTCAATTAACCATATTAATAGAGTAAAGAAAAAAAAGATCATTTTGGTAGATGCAGAAAAAGCATTTGACAAAATACAAAACTCATTAATGATGAAAATTCTCAATTAAAAACAGAATGAAACTTACTCAACTTGATAAAGGATGTCTATAAAAACCTGCAAATAACATCATACTTTATAGTGAAAGATTAAATATGCAACCCTGCCACCAAGATTGAGAATAATGCAAGAATGTCTGTTCTTATCACCATTCAAAAGTGTACTTGGGATCTTAGCCAGGGTAACAAAGCAAGAAAAGACAAAAAAGGCATAGACTGGAAAGGAAAAAGTGAACTGTCTTTATTTATAGACATGTAAATATTCTTTATGCAAAATGTCATAAGGACATAAAGAAATGTAAGGTAAAAAAAATTAATTCAGCAGAGTTATAGGATGCAAGGTCAATACATAAAACTTAATAATGTTTCCATATACTCTCCATGAATAATTGGAAAATACCATTTATTATAGTATAAAAGAACATCATTAAAGGTAAATTTAATAAAAAATATGTGCAAAGCTTATACACTGAAAATATAAAACATTGATGAGAGAAATTATTAAAAACTGAAATAAAAGGAAATATCCATGGAATGGAAGACTCAACATTGTCAAGAAATCAATTCTTCCCAACATAATGCAAAATTTAAATGCAATACTAATCAGTTTTTATAGATATTAAAGAATTGATTCTAAAATCTGCAAAAAAAATTCAAAAAGTTTAGAGTAGTGAAAATAATCTTGAAAAAGAATGAAATTGGAAGTCTTATACTATGTGAATTCACAATTTAACACCCTATATTTACAGTAATTATGACATCATTATATATGTGAAATATATATATCAAATATATTTCATATATATAAAATATCAGTCAGTATGATAGAATCAAGAGTCCAGAATTAGACCCTCATGTATGTGGTCACTTGATCTTTGGCAGATTCACAAAAATAATTCAAAGAGGAAAAAAGTATTTTCAACAAACGGTGCTACAGCAACAGAAAAAGTGTGGAAATTTCACCCTACGCTACACACAAAAATTTATTTTAAGTGTTTCATAGATCTAAATGCAAAAACTCAACTTATAAAGTTTATAGAAGAAAATCCAAGAGAATATCTTTATGACCTTGGGCATTCAAAAATTTCTTGAACAGGATCCAGGAATAACTATCCATAATATAAACGATTGAGATTGAACTCAATGAACTAAAAAAACCTTCTGCTCTTTGAAAGCCATTTGACACTGTAAAAAAAAAAAGTAAATACATAGACTGGAAAAAAATTCTCAATACACATATCTGACAAAGGACTTATATTTAGAGTAGGCACATATATTTGTATAGATTACGTGTATACATATACATATGTATAAACTATTACAACACAACAATAAGAAAACAATCCAATAAAAATGGGCAAAGACTTGAAGAGACATTTAACAAACAAGATTTATCAGTAACCAATAACCATGTTTAAAAATGCTCTCTCTATAGTACTAAATAATCTTATAATGGCTAACATGAAAAAGACTAAGAATACTTAATATCCATGTCCATATGGAACAACTAGAATAATCATACATGACAAAGGGAGTGTAAACTTATATGACCACTTGGGAAAATAGCTTAAAGGTTTCTTGTAAAATTAGAAACAAACAAAACAAAACATAAGTACCCTATCACCCAGATATTATACTTTTGGATATTTGCTCAAAAGAAATGTAATTATGTCTCAAAAAGATTTGCACAAGAACATTCATGCAACTTTGTATATAATAGTAAAAAAACTGGAAAAACTAAATATTTATCAATAAAAGAACAGACAAACTCTGGTGTATTTACACAATGGAGTACTCCTCACAGATAAAAGGGATGAATTACTAACTCATGCATAACATTCATGAACCTCAAAAACATTGAGCCAAAAAGCTAAAAACAAAGAATATGTTTCGTGTGATTCCATTTATAAGGAATTTAAATACAGGTAAAGCTAAACTCAGATGAAAAGAATATTATTGCTTGGAATGCAGGGCTTGGTGGTGTTTTAGGAGGTCACAGGGGAACTTTCTAGAGAGAATGGAAAGTTTATCTCTTGATAGTGGTGTGAGGTACATAGATGCATGCATTTGATAAACTGTATACTTCATATTTCTATGTTTCACTGTGTGTAAATAACATATTATTTAAATATATTTAAATATAATATTTTAATGTGTAAAAATACTAGAAATAAACAGAATTTAAAAATAAATCAAGGAATAGAAAGGCCCAGAAATTGGAAAGAAAAAATTGATAAATTTACAAATTTGAGTATATAAAAGTTGTAATTTATGTATGGCAAAAAAGAAGCATAGGTAATGTTAGTTAATTAATAATAAACGAGGAAAAAATGTATCTAATAGAGCAAAGGACTGATTAAAATCTAAAGTGCTCTTATAGATCATTAATATGAACAATTATCTACTGGAAAATGAGCAAAAGATAAGAACAGGGAGTTCAAAGAACCAAATATATACAATGTATATATAATATACACACAACATCACACATGAAAAGATGGACCCCACACATAATGAAAGAAATGCAATGTTTTTTTATTTATTTTGAGAGAAGGAGAGATAGTGCACAAGCAGGGGAGGGGCAGAGAGAGAGAGAACCCAAAGCAGGCTCCATGCTGACAGTGCCAGACTCAAACTCTGAATCATGAGATCACGACCTGAGCTGATATCAAGAGTCAGATGCTTAACCAGGTGAGCCACCCAGGCGCCTCGGAATAATTCAAAATTTTAACCAATCAGGTTTGTAGAACGCATAGTATTTGATAACATGCAGTACTGGTTGCACAAGTGCTTTCCTACATTTTTGGTGAAGTATAAATAAGTACAAACTCCCTGAAAGGCAATTTGCCAATTCTCGTGTGTTGGTGTATATCTATAAATGTACATACCTTTGAACTCAGAAATTGGACTTCTAGAACATGTATACAAAGCACAGTATTGTTTGTAATGACAAAAATGATGGAAAAACAATATGGCATTGGCTTAATAAATTATGGTTACATTTAGACATTATTTACATAAAGTCATGAAGGAGAACAAGGAAACTCTACATGAGGATATGGATGTCTCTAAAAGATAATTTTTGAATTAAGGAACATAAGGGCATATCTGCGTATCTGTGTAAATAAAAACAGATAAATGCAAATATAAATGTAGTATATGTTGAGAATATGTGTGGGAGAATTGATGAGAAACTCTAACAGAAGTTATCTAAAGGGAATGGAACAGTAGTCCTAAGAGACAAGGATGGGAAATGTGCTTACCTTTCATACACAACAAAAAAATACACCACTATTTGTGCAATATTTATAGCTTTATAGTCTTTGTGTAGAGAGCTGGCATAGAGAAGATGGTAAGAAATGTTGAATAAATAAATGAAGTTTCAAGTTAGCAAGAGGTTTTTCTACACACATTCATTGTCTACTCTAATTTATCTCCACTCTAGGCTTTTTTTATTTCATTCCTTCTACTATCTTTGGGTTTACTATCTTTGCTCTTCTTTTTCTAGTTCCTTAAGGTGTACAGTTAGATTACTGACTTGACATCTACCTTCTTTTTAAATATAGCTGTTTTGTAGCTATACATGTCCTGCTTGGCACTGCTTTTTGCCTCATCCCTGAGGTTTTGGTGTGTTATGTTTCTGTTTTCATTCATCTCAAGCTATTTCTAGTTTCCCTTGTGATTTCTTCTTTGACCCAGTGGTTGGTTAAATTTCCAACGTTGTTGTTAATTTCCAGTGTTGTTAATTTCCAAAGATTTGTAAACTTTCCAGTTTTCCTTCTGTTTCCTTCTGGTTTGCAATTTCATTCCATTCTGGCCATAACAGATACTTTGTATCATTTCACTGATTCTAAACTTCTTAAGACTTACTTTGTGGTTTCACACATGGCCTGTGGCGGAGAATGCTCCGTGTACTCTTGAGAAGAATGTGTGTTTTGAAGTTGCTGGGTGGGGTGTCCTGTACAAGTCCTCTGGTTCCTTTGGATCTTCTGTCTGACCCTTCAATCCACTACTGAAAGTGGATTGTTGCACATATCAAATCATCATGTTGTCCACTTCAAACTTACACCATTGGGGCACCTGGGTGGCTCAGTTGGTTAAGCGTCCGACTAGGGCTCAGGTCATGATCTCCCAGTTTGTGAGTTGGAGCCCCGCGTCAGGCTCTGTGCTGACAGCTGGGAGCCTGCAGCCTGCTTCCGATTCTGTGTCTCTTTCGCTCTCTGCCCCTCCCCCACTTGTGCTCTGTTTCTCTCTACCAAAAATAAATAAATGTAAAAAATAAATAAATAAATAAACTTACACCATGTTATATGTCAATTATGTCACTGTAAAAACAGAAAAAAAAAAAGTTCAAGTCTCCAATTATTATTGCAGAACCATTTATTTCCCCGTTCAATTCTGTCAATTTTTGCTTCATATTTTAATATCCTATTGTTGGGTGAGGATATATATTTTTTTAAAGTTTATTTATTTTTGACAGAGACAGAGTGCGAGCATGAGCTGGGGAGGGGCAGAGAGGGAGACACAGAATCCGAAGCAGGCTCCAGGCTCCGAGCTGTCAGCACAGAGCCCGACGCGGGGCCGAGCTTACAAACTGTGAGATCATGACCTGAGCGGAAGTCTGCCGCTTAACTGACTGAGCCACCCAGTCACCCCTGGTGAGGATATGTTTATACTTGCTATATCTTCACATGGGTTTGAATCTTTTATCAATATTTGATGTCCTTCTTCATCTCTTATAAACTTTTTTGACCTGAATTCTAATTTGTCTGACAACAAGATAGCCTTCTTGGCTCTCTTCTGGTTGCTATTTGCATGGAATACATTTTTCTATCTTTTTACTTTCAAGCTCTTTGTGTCATTATATCCAAATTTGAGGATTTTTTGTAGACATATGGGGATGGATCATATTTTTTATCCAGCCTAACCATTCTTTTTTTTTTTTTTTTTTAAGTTTTAATTTAAATTCCAGTATAGTTAACATACAGGGTGTATTAGTTTCAGGTGTACAATACAATGACTCAACAATTTCATACATCATCCAGTGCTCATCATGACAGGTGCCCTCTTGCCCCATTCTTGTTTTTAATAGGAGAGGTTAATGCATTTTCATTTAAAGTAATTACTGATAAGAAAGAATTTACATTTGCAATTAAGTTATTTGTTCTGTATGCCTTGCATGTCTGTTTTTCCTTTCTTTCATTACTGCTTTCTTGTGTATTTCTTTCCTTTTTTTCTTTTGTATGTACTTGATTTTTTGTAGTGTACCAGTTTGATTCCCTTCTTCTTTATAATCCTGCATATTTTAGAAACTACCTTCCTAGTGATAACCTTGGAGATTAATTAACATCTTAAACTTATAACAATAATATCAATTTAGAGCAATATCACCTTAGTATGGAGACATTCTATTCCTATTCCTCTCCTTTCCTCCCCCTTTAGTTTGTTATTATTACAGGTATATTTTTACCCATTTTTGATGTTTATTTATTTATGTCGAGAGAGTGAGAGCACAAGCAGGGGAGGGGCAGAGAGAGAGGAAGAGAGAGAGAATCCCAAAGCAGGCCCAGTGCTGACAGCTCGATCCCAAGAACCATGAGATCATGACCTGAGCCAAAGTCAAGAATTGGACGCTTAACTGACTGAGACACCCATGCCCCTCACCCATTACATGTCCTTTAACATAGATTCACAATTACTGTATTATGCCTTTGAATTCTAAATCATATAGGGGGAAAAAAAAGAAGAGTTACAAACCAAAAGGACAGTAATACTGAATTTATATTTTCCTATGTAGTTTCTTTTACCCTTGTTCTTTATTTCTTCCTATAACTTTGAGTTATTGTCCAGTGACTTGCCTATAAGTCTAAAGAACTCCCTTTAACATTTCTTGTAGGGAAGATTACTGGTAATATACTAGCTCAGCTTTCATTTTTTGGGAAATGTCCGAGTTTTTCTTTCATTCTCAAAGGATAGTTTTGTCAGATAGAACACTCCTGTTTGGCAGTGGATTTTGTTTTTTTCTTACTTTAAATATGTCAGTCATCCTACTGCCACTGGCCTCCATGGTTTCTAATGAGAAATCAGTTATTAAGCTTATTGAGGGTATAAGACAAGCTGCTTCCCTGTTGCTACTTTAAAATTTTTCTCTTTGTCTTTAGGTTTTGACAATACAACTACGTGTCTCAGCTTGGGGGTATTTGAGCTTCCTATCTGTAGTTCGTTGAGCTTCTCAGATATACGTTTTCATGGGTTTCATCACACTTAGGATGTATTTGGCCATTATTTCTTCGAATGTTTTATTCTGTCCTCCTCTCTCTGGTGTCCTCCTGGTTTCCAACGATGCAGATGTTGGTTTGTTTGCTGGTGTCCAACACGTCCTTCAGGTTGTTTATTTTTCATCCTTTTCTTCTTTTGGCTCCTTGTTCTTAATCATTGCACTGCCTATATTCAAATTTTCTGAGGTTTTCTTCTATCTGTTCAAATCTGATGATGAGCTCCTCCAGTGAATTCTATATTTCAGATAACTTTCAACTCCAGAATTTGTGTTTGGTTCCTTTTTATAATTTCAGCCTCTTTATTGATATTCTCATTTTGTTCATACATAATTTTTTAAATTTTATTTATTTATTTTGAGAGAGGGAGAGATAGCAAGTGGGGAGGGACAGAGAGAAAGAATCCCAAACAGGCTTTGAACTGCCAGCACACAGCCCGACTCAGGGCTCTACCTCAGGAACTGTGAGATCATGACCTGAGCCGAAATCAGGAGTTGGACACTTAACTGACTGAGCCATACAGGTGCCCCTCATACACAACTTTTTTTAATTTCCTTTAGTTCTTAGTCCAGAGTGTATTTTAGACAGTTGATTTATCATTTTTGATTAGAAATTTTAATACCTGGGCTTTCTCAGTGATGATTTTTCTCATTTTTCCCCTAAATGAGATATACTTTGACTCACTTGTAATTGTTGTTGTTGTTGTTGTTGTTGTTGTTGATAACTGGAAATTCTGGAATTTATAACGTGGTAACTGGAAATTTGATTCTCTGATATCCTAAGGAGTACTGATTTCTTCCTTTCGAGAGCTGCAGCAATCTGTTCGTGACTTTTCCAGTCCATCTTTTGTGAAATGTGTATTTTTTGTTGTGGGTGGTCCCTGGCATTTCCATTCCATTATCTCTGCTGTCATCTAGTGATGCAACAAAAATTTCCTTAAATATTTGATTCCAAAAAGACAAAAGAAAATAGAAGGGCACTGGATCTGCAGATCTTCTGATAGAGGTCACTGAGGATCACCAGTGCAGTTGGGAGGACTGAAACTAACACAGATGTCTCTGTCAGCCCCTCAGGACACTGCCCCGGGGAACACGGGCAGCCATCCTCACGGCCATGGTGGGGTTGAAGAATAGGGAACAGCAGCTGGTTCATGCATCCCACTCTCTTACCTAAGAATTTTGCATGAAGTTATTTGTACGGGTCTATTTTTATTTTTTTTATTATTTATTTATTTATTTTTTTTGTACGAGTCTTTTTAAAGTAGTATAAATGGTATATGTCTATTTATCTATCTAAAATTGCATTTCTTTTTTTAAATTTTTTTAATGATTATTTTTTTTTTGAGAGAGAGAGAGACAGACAGAGTGTGAGCAGGGGAGGGACAGAGAGAGAGGGAGACATAGAATCTGAAGCAGTCTCTAGGGTCTTGAGCTCTCAGCACAGAGCCTGACATGAGGCTTGAACTCACGAACATGAGATCATGACCTGAGCTGAAGTCGGATGCTTAACCAATTGAACCACCCAGGTGACCCTATAATTTTATTTCTTACTTTTTCACCAACCATCATGTTTTTTAAAATTGTAGTAAAATGTACATAACACAAAATATACCGTCTTAACTATTTTTAAGGGTACAGCTCAATGGCATGAAGTATATTCGTTTTTTTAAATGTTTATATTTATTTTTGAGAGAGAGACAGAGTATGAGTGGGAAAGGGGCAGAGAGAGAGAGGGAGACACAGAATCCAAAGCAAGCTCCAGGCTCTGAGATATCAGCGCAGAGCTCAACATGGGGAGTGAAATCACGGACAGCCGAGATCATAACCTGAGCCTAAGTCAGATGCTTAATTGACTGAGCCCCCCAGGCGCCCCGACATTAGGTATATTCATATTGTTGGGCTACTACCACCACCATCCATTTACAGAATGTGTCCCACTGTAACTCTGTACTGAAACTCTGGCTCATTTGACTCTAACTCCCCCCTTCCACCCACCCCAAAGCCTCTGGTAACCACCATTCTACTTTCTGTCTGTAAATTTGACTACTCTAGGTACCTCAGCTAAGTAGAGTCATACAGTATTTGTCTTTTTGTGACTGGCCTATTTCATTTAGTATAGTATCTTTCACATTCACCCATGTGTCAGAATTTCCTTTTTGAAGGCTGAATAATATTCCAATACATGAATATATCACATTTTGTTTATCCATGGATAAGCATCAGTTGATGGACATTTCAGTTGCTTCCATCTCCTGGGTATTGTGAATAATGCTGTTGTGAACATGGATCCACAAACACCTGTTTGAGTCCCTGCTTTCAATTCTTTTGGGTATATATCTCAAAGTGTAATTGCTGGATTATCTGGTAATTCTACACTTGATTGTTTTGAGGAACCACTATACGATTTCCCATAGCAGCTGCATATTTTTACATTCCCACTAACAGTGCAGAAGGATTCCAATTTCTCCACATCCTCACCAACACTTGATATATTTTTTTTAATAGTAGCTACCCTAATAGGTATGCCATCATTTTTTTCAGAGCCAGATATGTTTCTTCCAACTGTCACATTATACCCCATGAATGTGACTATACATTATTTTATCTATATTCTCTCCCAGGGTGGACGCTGAGGTTATATCCACCTCCTCACTGTCATGCATAAAGCCGTGGTAACATCTTCACTCATGTCCTCTTTTGAATCTGTGCAAAACTTGTTTTGGCATATATGCCCAGGAAAGGAATCACTAGATCTCACTGTATTGGAATATGTGTGTTCTTAATTTGACTAAGTCATCGAAGTAAAATCAGATCACTCTCTGGAATGCCTACACCGCTTCATATGCCTGCCAACAACATATGAGGTTTCTTCATGTCCACAGTCTTTTACTAAAACTTAGCATTATACAGCTTTCTATCGTATGCAGTCTTACATGTAAGCATTTAATTTGTGTTTTTTAATTTTTTTTAATGTTTATTTATTTTTGAAAGAGAGAGACAGAGCATGAGCAGGGGAGGGGCAGAGAGAGAGGGAGACACAGAATCTGTAACAGGCTTTAGGCTCTGAGCTGTCAGCACAGAGCCCAACGCAGGGCTCAAACTGACAAGCCATGAGATCATGACCTGAACCGAAGTCAGACGCCTAACTGACTGAGCCACCCAGGCACCCCTAATTTGTGTTTTTTTTCTTATTACCAATGATTTTGAGCATTTTTCCTGATTATTAGCTTTGTGACTTTTCTGTATTGAAAATTCCTTGTTCATATCTTTTGTTCATTTTAATTTTGAGTTGCTGCAGGTTTTGTTTTGATTTGTTTTGTTTTGTTTAGGGATGGCAGGATAAACTCTGATGCTCTGGATATTAATCATTTTTTTAGGCATGTCTTTAGACGTTACATATTCTGTCATGTGTTTATTAAGTTTGTCCAAGTGTTTTTCATTAGGCAGTTTTTAATTTTGATGTAATCAAATGATTTTTTTAAACCTATGCTTTACATTATTTTATTTTAATTAGCCTTTTCTGACCATTGCAGAAAAATGTTTCTTCAACATTTTACTCTATGAACTCAGAAGTTTTACTTTTCCTGATTTTCAACCCTTTGCATCCACCTTTAAATGTACTATCTTTAGGAAAAGATTTGTTTTATTTTTCTTCATATAATGGGAGAAAATTTCTTTCCATACATTTTCTTCACTTAGTTTTTCTCTCCATTATCCACTAACCAAGTTATTCTTTCTCTGTTAATTTGTAATGATCTTTTCTTCAAATATTTTGTTCCCATATACACATAGTGCTCTGTTTGTACTCTCTGTTCTATTTCATTGCTCTATTGTGTTTTTTTTCCACCAATGACACAGTTTTTTTAAATCATAATGATATTTTACACTTTAAATTATATGAAGTTGCTAATATTCAATCATTTTTGACCTACAAAGATGGTAATTTCATGTGGTTCCACCCAACAGTATATCTTAATATATGATGGAGAAAAGTCCTTTCTCTTTGCTTTTTTTTAAAAAAAGCTGTTTATAAGCATTTGTTTTGCTATATAAATTCCATATTAAGTTTAATGAATTTCTTCTATATATAGAATTTTCTTCTATATATGTATGAATTTATATATATATATTTATATATCTTTTTTAAATGTTAATACAGGTTAGATAACATGTAGGGTTAATAATGGTTTCAGTGGTAGAATTTAGTGATTCATCACTTACATATAATACCCAGTGCTCATCCCAACAAAGTGCCCTCCCTAATGCCCATTGCCCATCTAGCCCATCCCCACCCAACACCCCTCCAACAACTCTCAATTTGTTCTCTGTATTTAAGAGTCTTTTATGGTTTGCCCCCCTCTCTGTTTTTATGTTATTTTTAATTCATTTCTTTTTAAAATATAGCTAATATTTTAATTGTTTCATTTAATTTTAGATCAATGTAAGGAAAATCAATACTTTTATAATATCAAGACAGATCACTTAAGAACATGGAATGTTTTCATTTGTTCAAATAATTTATGCTCTTTATTAAAGCTTTAAATTCTTCTATACAAATATGTATATTCTGATTTAGTTAATACATGAATCCTTTCTTTTTGTTACTTTGAAAAATATCATTTTAAGTGTAATTTTGAGTCAGTCTCTACTGAAATGGAGAGTTACTATTGATTTTTCTAGGTTGAGAGTCCTTTGAGATATCTTACTGAACTCTCTTATTACTTCTAATTAATTTTCTATGAGAAGTTTGTTGATTCTATTTATTTTTCTAGATAGATAACATTATCTATAAATAATGATATTTTATCTCTGGCTTTCCAATCTTTGAAACTGTTTCCTTTTCTTTCCCTATAACATAACCACTACTGTGTTGAAATAGTGGTGGTAATAGGGAATTCTTATTTGTTTTTAGTCTTGAGAGAACAATTTAGTTTCTTCATGCTTGCAACCTTTAACATATCTCATTCTCTTTGTACATATTACCCCTTCAAAATGACCTCAGAACATTCAACCAACTGTCTGGCCCAAATCCCCTGTCTTCATGGTTTGAAATTCATGTGCATTATTAATTCAACTAGAAGTAGGGTGGGATGTAATTTTTCTTTTCTTTTTAACATGTATTTCCCTAGTCCCTGTGCTAGTCAAAGATGCATCCTGTTTTTTTGTATTTCTATGCAAAATAACCAAAATCCTTCTTTCCCTAAACTTTGACACCTCATGAAAAACTGAAAGGAAAAAAAAAAAAATGTGGCTTAGTGAAGGGCCTCTTTATTTCCTAAAAAAGGGGACTCCTTGTTTCTACCTAACCTGTCAAGGGAGGTATCTTAATTTTCTGAGTCGTGTTTTGATCTGCACTAATGCCAACCTCTAACATATGTACGTTTGTGAGATGATTAGTAACTTTCTTGGTTCTTTCCCACAGCAACCTCAGTATGTACCTTTCATACAAACCATCCTATCACTGACAATGATGACATTCCACCACTGTTTTAAAATTGTACACTACTCTTTTTTATAAATATTTTTTATAAATGTATTTTAAATGTTTATCAAACAAAAGGTTTGGCTAATTTGAAAAGCAGTTTGACGTGAAATATCTATTCACTATCTAAAAGACAAAATGAGGGGCGCCTGGGTGGCGCAGTCGGTTAAGCGTCGGACTTCAGCCAGGTCACGATCTCGCGGTCCGTGAGTTCGAGCCCCGCGTCAGGCTCTGGGCTGATGGCTCAGAGCCTGGAGCCTGTTTCCGATTCTGTGTCTCCCTCTCTCTCTGCCCCTCCCCCGTTCATGCTCTGTCTCTCTCTGTCCCAAAAATAAATAAAAAACGTTGAAAAAATGAATAAATAAAATAAAAGACAAAATGAAACCTGACTTCCAGTATTAGGCCACTCAGTCATTATTGCTCACAATTAGATAAATCTTCCCCCTTGTTGCTTGTGAAAACAAAATATTTGTATTCTAAAATACTGTCCTGGACGCCTGGGTGACTTAGGTAAGTGTCCGACTCTTGATTTTGGCCCTACATCACTTAAGATTCTCTCTCTCCTTCTCCCTCTGCCCTCCTGCTCTCTCTCTCTAAAGAAAGAAAACAAAAAAGTACTGTCCTTAAAACTCAAGGCTTGAAACATAACTTTGGTTCCTAGACCTTCCACCCCATTTCATTGCTCTAATATTTTTGTGTAAATAATTGCTATAAAACTTCAAGCCTTAATTAAATGATTGACAAGTTAATACCTGGTTTGTAATGAAATGGAGCCTGATAATTATTCCAATTTTTTAAGGGAATAGGAAATAACAAAGTATAGGAGAAGAGGGGCCTATTGATATAATCCCATTTCGTATTCAGAGAATCCTATAAGATTTATCTCATTTCCCCTTTTCTAGAGGAAGAAAATGTAGATTACTGAGATCACAGGGTAAGTAAGGTCATGAGGTGTTTATGTGGGAGAGCCAGATTTAAAACCCAAATGAGTTTGACTCCAAATTCCTCACTTTTTTTCAGTTCAGCACAGAACCCACAGGTATTTCTTCCCTGAAATTAACAGGGCAGCTCTCTTTCAGAGAGGGAATTTCTGCTTAATTAGTATGTCATGAAAGTTGGACCTAGAAGTGGAAACCCAGGTGTTACTGACTCCCAGTGTGAAAGATGGCGAAGCTCTGTAGTTTCAGCAAACAATAGCAACAACAAAGGTAGGGGTCTAAAAACTGGTTAGAATGAGAATCAAATGGAACTTAAAAAGTGGTGGCTTTGAATAGGAACATATCTGATTTTAAAAACGAATAAAGGGGCGCCTGGGTGGCGCAGTCGGTTAAGCGTCCGACTTCAGCCAGGTCACGATCTCGCGGTCCGTGAGTTCGAGCCCCGCGTCGGGCTCTGGGCTGATGGCTCAGAGCCTGGAGCCTGTTTCCCATTCTGTGTCTCCCTCTCTCTCTGCCCCTCCCCCGTTCATGCTCTGTCTCTCTCTGTCCCAAAAATAAATAAACGTTGAAAAAAAAAAAAAATTAAAAAAAAAAAAACGAATAAATAATTAATAATCTTCCAAAATAGAAAGCACCAGGACCAAATGGGCTCACCAGTGAATTCTACAAAACATTTAGGAAGAAATTATGCCAATTGTCTACAAGCTATTCCAGAAGCAGAGTGTACACTTCTTAACTCATTTTATGAAGCCAGCATTGTCCTAATACCAAAACCAGACAAAGATATTATAAGAAAAGAAAACTAAAGACCAATGTCTTTGGTGAACATATATGCAAAAATCTGTAACAAAATATTAGCCAATTGAATACAATAATATATAAAAAAAGAACTATATACCACAATCAAGTATGATTTATCTTAGGTATGCGAGATAGTTCAACATTTGAAAGTCAGTTAATATAATCCCATTACATCAACAAAATAAAGAAGAAAAATTACATGATCATAGCCATAGATACAGAAAAAGCATTTGTCAAAATTCAACAGCAATTAATGATAAAAAACTGTTAGCAAACTGGGAATAGAGGGAAACTTCTTCAACTTCATAAAGAATGTCTTTAAAAACACCTACCACTAACATCATACTTAATGGTGAGAAATTAAGATCAAGAACAAGAAAAGAATGTCCCTTCTCTCTATTCCTTTTCAACATAGTACTAGAAGTCCTAGCTAATGTAAATAGGTAAGAAAAGAAAATAAAAGGTATTAAGATTGGGAGGAAAGACTTAAAACTGTCTTTGCTCACTGATGATAAAATTGTGTAGAAAACCTGAAATAATTAACAAGAAACCTAGACTGATAAATGATTATGGCAAGGTTTCAGTATATGAAAATTAATTGCTTTCCTATGTACTAGCAATGAACAAGTAGAATTTGAAATAAAAAAATAAATTAATATTTATATTAGCTTCAAAAAAGTGAAATACTTAGGTATGAAGTTTACAAACTATGTACTGGATTTATACAAGGAAAACTATAAAACTGATGAAAAAAATAAAAGAATTAAATAAATGAAGAGATATTCTGTAGAAAGACTCCTAACTTGATATATAACTTTGATGCAACCCCAATCAGTATCACAGCAAGTTATTTTTTAGATATTGACAAACTGACTCTCAAGATTTTATAGACAGGCCAAAGACCCAGAATAGCCAACTCAGTACTGAAAGTTCTTTCAACAAATGATGATGAAACTTTGAATATCTATGTGCAGAAAATAAATCTAGACATGGACTTTATACCCTTGACAAAAAAAAAAAAAATTAAAAATGGATCACTGACCTAAATGTAAAACACAAAACCATAAAACTGCTAGAAAAGAACATAGGAGAAAATCTACACAACCTTAGGAATGGCAATGTCTTTCTAGGTAAAATCCATTAAAGAAAGAATTTGTAAGGTGGATTTCAGTAATTAAAAAAAAATTCTGTTCTGCAAAAGATAATGTCAAGAGAATAAGACAGGCCACTAACTGAAAGAAAATATTTTTAAAGACACTTCTAATAAAGGGCTAGTATCCAAAATGTACAGAGAACACTTAAAACTTAACAATAAAAAAGTAAACAATCTGATTTAAAAATGGGCAAAAAATCTGAATGGGCATCTCACCAAAAGAGATATACAGATGGCAAATAATCATAAGAGAAGATGTTCAGCATGATGTTATTAGGGAATTGCAAATTAAAACAACAAGATACCCTACAAACTTATTAGCATAGCCAAATTACAAAACACTGGCAATACCAAATGCTGGTAAGGATATGGAGAAACAGGAAAAGTCTTAGTGCTGATGGGAATGCAAAATAGTGCAGTCACTTTGGAAAACAGTTTGGCAGTGTCTTACAAGACTAAATGTGCTCTTACCATACAATTTGAAATCATGCTCCTTGGTCACCTTGGTGGTTTTTTATCCAAAGGAATTGAAAATGTAGGCTGCACAAAAACCTACAAACAGATGTGTATAGCAGTTTAATTTATTATTGCTAAAACTTGGAAGTAACAAAGATGTCCTTCAGTAGGTGACTGGATAAATAAACCGTGGCACATGCAGGCAATGGAATAGTACTCACAACAAAAAGAAATGAGCTATCAAGCCATGAAAAGATGTGGAAGAAATTTAAATACATATTACTAAGTGAAAGAAGCCAATCTGAAAAGGCTACATATTGTATAATTGCATGCTTCCAACTATATTCTGGAAAAGACAAAACTATGGAGACAGTAAAAAAGATCAGTGGTTGCCAGGGGTTAGTGGGAGGGAGGAATGAATAGGCAAAGCAGAGGAATTTCCAGGCAGTGAACCTATTTTGTATGATACTACAGAGGTGGATACATGTCATTATACATTTGTCAAAACTCATAGAATATACAATATCAAGACTGAATCCTAAGTTAAACTATGTACTTTGGGTGATAATGGTATATGAATATAGCTTTGTCCATTGTAACAAAGGTACTACTGTGGTGCAGAACGTTGATAGTGGGGGAGGTTGTGTATGGGGGTTGGGAGTGAGGAAGAGGCGTATGGGAAATCTCTGTACTTCCTGTTCAATTTGTATATGTATCTAAAAATTGCTCTAAAATTGTCTATTTTTTTTAAAGTTTATTTATTTTGAGAGAAAGGGAGTGTGAGTAGGGGAGGGGCAGAGAGAGAGGGAGAGAGAATCCCAAGCAGGCTCCTCGCTTACAGCACAGACAGGGCTTGACCCCACCAATCGCAAGATCATGACCTTTGCTGAAATCAAGAGCCGGGTGCTCAACCAACTGAGCCACCTAGGTGCCCCCCAAATTGTCTATTTTTTTTTAAAAAAGCTAAATAAAAATCTTTGAAGAAAACTTTTAAAGTAGTAGAAAACTTTAGTGAAAGAAAATTCTTAATAAGCCCTTTTTTGTTGTTTCTTAAGCATGTAATACTGTATCTGTTGTATATTTCAGGCCTCAGGCTGCTCTCTGCCACTGTCTTAACCAGGCATTGACCTTCTGCAATAACATTTATGCAGAAGCTTGTGATCCACGTTCCTTCATCCAATAAGCTTCTGGAATGCTCTTTCTAAGAAATAAATCTGATTTTTACGCAATGAAGTTCCACACTTTGACTCTGGCATGATCCCAAAGATCCCAAAGTCAGACTCCATCTGACTTTGACTCAAGGCATGATCTCACAGTTCATGAGTTCGAGCCCCACATCAGGCTGTCTGCTGTCAGCACAGAGCCCACTTCAGATACTCCGTCTCCCTCTCTCTCTGCCCCATCCCTGCTCACACTCCCGCTCTCAAAAATAAATAAATTAACTTTAAAAAAAAGTATGTGCACCTGCAGAGGGAGGCAAGTGCCTCTACATGTGTGTGTGTGCGGGACTCTGTAGCTAGTGATAGCTGCTATGTAGGAAAATGAGCAAGCAGTTTGCATTCAAGTCAGAATATTTGCCCTGCTTAACAAACTAAGTGAGAATCTGTGTAATGTATGCATACACACACACACACACACACACACACACACACACAATCTATTAGAAATGACTTAGGGGCAGCCCCACCACTCAGACTTCCTGTTCTCCCAGAACTAGTTTTGTAGACAGGAGACCAGAAGTTCTGGATAGAGGTGCCCAGAAGGACCAAGGCACATCTCTGTGTCCCTATAGCTCTTCCTTTAAACCGCCTCACCAGGGGGCTCCTCAACCCCATGCACATTCACCATCACACATGGGTGATTGCGCTAGTCGTTTTTTGTGTTTTTTTTTTTTCCTCTACCATAAAGTGACTTTCTCTCCACCCCCCAGCCCATGCTGCTTTGTTCTTATTTTCATGGCCTCCTGGCATTACCTCAGTATAAACTAAAATCTCTTCAAATTGGATCCTTGAATAATTCCAGAGGGGAGAGTTGCTTTGTAACTTCTGTTTGCTTACGGATTCCGTACAGTGTTTACAAATTCTACAATGCTGGAAAGCCTCCAGATCTATTTAAATCCCTTTTCCAATTACCCAGCACCATCAAAGATGTCACTGGCTTGAAGCAAAAATCCGAAAAGATTCTTTTCTTCAGTGTGTGCGTGAAAGTCCAGAATTTAAAAAAAAAATATTGTTTGCAGGATAGCATCAGCTGGACACCAGGATGTGGCAACTCTGGCAATTAGTCTTGTCCTGTTGGCCATTGAAGACAGAGGCTGGTGGAGCCCTCCCTCTGGCAAGTGGTCGGGTTTGCCAGCATGCAGAAGATTTAGAACAAATTGGACAAGAACATTTTAGAGCAGTGCCACTCACATTCAGTTTGGGTGTTCCCAAGGGCCATAGGCAGCTATTGTTGGCAGCAGGTGTTCAGAGCTGTGACTCTCACCTCCTAAAAGTCTCTGAAATGTTGGAAATCTGCATGTCTGATTATTCTGTTACCAGGTTTTTTTCCCCCCTTCCCGAGAAAAGCAGGTGACAAATTGCTAAATATTAGGCCTGGGAGGCTTTGTTACCTCACTTCATAGCCCATGGGCTTTGGGGATTCCCCCTTTGGAGTGGAAATCTTGTGTTGTAGCTGCTCTGAGGCCCAAGGGCCTTTTGCTGCTTCTTAGAGCTGTCTTGGAGGGGGATAAAGTCCCAGAACATTGCCCCCTAGGATAGCCCACTTCCCCACTGACAGAAATGATGAGCCTATGCCCTAATATGAAGTCTTATTAAGGAGGAAATCCAGGCACGCCTGGGTGGCTCAGTTGGTTAGGTGTCCGACTTTGGCTCAGGTCATGATATCATGGTTCATGAGTTTGAGACCTGCATTGGGCTTGCTGCTGTCAGCCTAGAGCCTGTTTCAGATCCTCTGTCCTCTTCTCTCTCCCCCTCCCCTGCTTGCACTTTCTCAAAAAGAAATAAAACATTAAAACATTTTTTTTAAATAATAAAAAAAGAAGGAAATCCAGTCACAGATGTGATCATCAGGTTTCACAGAGTGTGTTCATTAATGTCCCTGTCTCCCAGGGTGGGGGATGCTCTTTAAGGACTGTCATAGTCAGCTCAGGCTGCTATAATGTATAAACTCAGGGTGGCTTATAAATGACAGAATTATTTGTCACAGTTCTGGAGGCTGGAAAGTCCGAGATGAGGCACCAGTACCGTTGGGTTCTGGTGAGAGTCCACTTCCTGTTTCAGATGGTGGTCTTCTTTCTCTGTCCTCACATAGAGGAAGGGGCCAGGGAGCTGTCTGTGGTCTAATCATCAGGGTTTCACCCTAATGACCTAAGCACACCCCCAAAGCCTCACCTCCAGATATGATCACACCGAGGTTTAGGATTTCTATATATGAATTGTTGGTGGTGGGGGACACAGACATTCAGTCTACAGTGTGGGGCCTTCCATATACTCTGTCAGCCCTGCACTGGAGCAGAGACACTATCAGCTAGATCTTTGATGAGTCACCAATCCTTTTTCTAGGTATCTCATCTTCAGGGACTTAGGATCTCTTCTTATTAGATTCTCATCCCTTTCCTTTTTTGAAATTGTATGTAGGAAGTCTCCCATGGTCATGAATTAATGCTACGAATCCTTCTAAACCAGCTGGAGGAAATGTCTTGTCCAGGGACCTCGTTGTTTTGGAGGACACTTCTCTAACCCAAGTGTTACTTTCACCCCAACTCTGACACTGTATTGATCAGCTCTTGTGTGCCTTCTGCTCCCCCAACAAAGAATCAGTCTTCATTTCCATGGGGTCCTCCTCTACCCTGGTCTTCTGTGGCTAGGGCGACTGACCTACCTGGTTTGACCAAGACTGTTTTATGGCTGAATTCCTTTTGGTTCTGGGAGGAGGCACACAAGTTACCTGGGACCCAAATAATATTCACAGATAGCTCCCAGGTCCCCTGCCTCTTCATCAATGAGGCTGCATTTCCTGAATGTTTCTTCATGTGCTAAACCAATGGGTCACACTCAGCTCTGCCAGATGTAGGCTTCAGAGGAGGCTGCTCCAAATACCTGATGAGATCCTGTGGTGATAGGGCCGAGAGAGTCCCAAAATGTAGCTAACCCTATTTAGTCCTGTTTCCTGGTCTCTGGAAAACAAAACCCTATCGCCACGTGCTCACTGGACAGTAGCTGGGTCTTGCTGCCACTATTCTCTTCTAGTCTATGAGCCAAATTAGCCCTAAGATTTCTGAGAGGGAAGGGTTCCAGGTTTGAGAGCCTCAGAAATGCATCCAGAAAGCATGAAAGTGAGCTATATTTTGAAGAATGAGATTTGAAGAATGGAAATGGACTCATGGGGGTCATGTTCTCAAGTGCAGAGCCAGACCATCAGTCCACGAATACAAATATGCTCACACATTTGGCTTACTTTCTCTGCTACTTACAGCCATTCTGGTTCAGGAGACATGAGAGCACCTTAAATGAATTCTGACCCTGACCTTTCTCCCAACAATTATATTTGTCCTGAAACCACCCAAGTGTTTCATGGACTATCCTATTTAAGACTTCCAAGAAAAGAAACAACAGCAGGGACTTTAGTAAACCATTTTAGCAATAAAACATCTTTGCAGTCAGTATATTTTTAATGTTTATTTTTAAGAGAGAGAGAGGGAGGGAGGGGCAGAGAAAGAGGGAGGCACAGAATCTGAAGTGGGATACAGGCTCTAAGCTGTCAGCACAGAGCCCAACGTGGGCTCGAACTCAGGGAGCACGAGATCATGACCTGGGCTGAAGTCAGATGCTTAACTGACTGAGCCACCCAGGCACGCCTAGTATGCTTTTCTCTTATTTTTTCCTGCGTTGTTAGTGGTTTTTGCTTCACTGCAAATTATCACTTTTTCCTTTATTAAATTGCAGAAGGACCCATACTGGAGACAGAATTTCCTTAGTGTCTGAGTCACATCCTGGAAATAAGTTGGGAGAATGTCTCTTCTCTTATCTGTGTGAGTGTGAATGTGCAAGGCGAGGGAATGTTAGTGGAAAGGATATAAGAAATCAGTGGCGGGGGTGCCTGGGTGGCTCAGTCAGTTGAGCGTCTGACTTCGGCTCAGGTCATGATCTGGCGGTCTGTGAGTTCAAGCCCCGTGTTGGGCTCTGTGCTGACAGCTCGGAGCCTGGAGCCTGCTTGCGATTCTGTGTCTCCCTCTCTCTCTGCCCCGCCCCTGCTCATGCTCTGTCTCTCTCTGTCTCAAAAATAAATAAAAACATTAAAAAAACTTAAAAAAAAAAGAAACCAGTGAGGCAGTTGGGGAATACTGAGTAGAATGGCTGTGTGTGGCTGTGCACTGATTTGCTCCCAGTAAACAATTGTGTTTACTGTCAAAGGTGTGCATTACATTTTCTATGAGCCCCGCCTCCTTTCTGCATCTCCTTCCTGACTCCTCTTTCTCTCATCCCGTCTCCTATTACTTTATTTTCCTGCCTGCCTCTTTCATCAAAACCTGTGCTCAAAATATTTATTTACACTAAGATGTAAATGATAGACAGCAGGTCTACAGAGAACCTAAGGTTAAGTTGTGGAATATCAATTACGAGCTGATTCCTTAGGAAGGGGTTTTACGGCTTGGGGGATCCTGCAGGATGCAAAACTATGGTGTATATGACTACACCTAAATATTGTGCCAACTTTGACAGAGAGGGATCTAATCAAAAGTGAAAATGGAGGCCAAGAATATATACTTGAATACAACAGCCCAATTAGAAAACTAATGTTCCTGAATTAGGTTAATATTCCCTCCCTTTTCTGTTTGCTGCTCAGCTACAGTTCTGTAAAATTCTGAGTTACTTTTTAAACATTTAATGGATTTGGACTCAGCCAACATATTATGTATTATCTTCCTCCAATAAGTCAATCTGCTAATGTTCCTTGAGGATCTATATACAAAAAGCACTTTGCTGCTTCCTCTGAAGGAGGTAAAATGAACACATGAATACCTTCCTTACAAGGTTCTTTTAATAATTAGAGGTCATCTACGTAAAGTGCTTAGTATTTAGCACAAAATAAGCACTCAATAGATGGTTGTGGGCAGCTGGGTGGCTCAATTGGTTAAGTATCCGACCTCAGCTCAGGTCATGATCTCTTGGTATGTGAGTTCGAGCCCCTTGTCAGGCTCTGTGCTGCAGCTCAGAGCCTGGAGCCTGCTTCAGTTTCTGTGTCTCCCTCTCTCTCTGCCCCTCCCCTGCTCATGCTCTGTCTCTCTCTCTCTCTCAAATAAAACATTAAAAAAAATTTTAAATAGATGATTGCCATTGTTGCTTTGTTATTATTCCAGCTCACATTCTCTCTGCCTGCTTGACTTTGAATAGGTTAATTCACTTCTCTGAGTCTCAGTTTCCTCTTCAGAGAAAGCAGAGATATGTGTAGTACCTATTTTACAAGTCTGTTGTAAATCTTAGGTAACATATAAAGTTGCTTTTAAAACTATGAAACACTAAGCAAACAAGGAATTATCATTCATCTGTTAGTGAATGGAGGAAATCAAGTGCTCTTGTCATGTCTTCTACTGCCTGGAACAGGCTTGAGAAGAGGTCTGAGGACATTTATGCTGCTCTGTGCATTGCCCAGGTATAAATCCAGTTCTTTGTTCAATTGGGTATATATGATATTAGAAAGTAAGATTGACATTGGTGTAAATTTTCACCTCCTACTTGCATCATTCATTTGTTCATTCATTCAACCTTGAGAGAGAGAGAGAGAGAGAGAGAGAGAGAGAGAGAGAGAGATGGAGAATCTGTTTTTCTGAACTTCTGATTCTTCTGTGCATTGAACCAAGAGAATTCCTTTTCAGAGCAAGTAGAATGACACATGTGCCAAGAAATGACTAGGTAACAGTTTCTGAAGTGACCCAGACCTCTGATCAAAGACTGTAGTTGCTGCCTTTGAGGGACGATGGAGCTGGACTGCTGGAGATGTCAGAGAAAGCCTCTGCAAGGTTGCTGGAAGAGTTAATGATTTGCTAAGTTCCTAAATCTATGACAGTGGCTATGGAACACTGTGTAGAAAGTGTTATGTAATGAGCCTTTGTGTCACTAATATGCATATGTTTTTATAATCTGTCCAGGGGAATTGAACTCCCTTATTAAAACAAAATGCAGACTCTCCTAAGTTTTAGTCTTCATAGGAGATTGCCAAGGTAAGACAAGGTATTTGGGCCAAGTGCATCTAACCTCTATTCTTCTTAAATTTCATCTGTCCCATGGGATTTCTTTCTTTAATTACTGTGGTCACCATTGTATTGGCTTTCTTTCTAAAACTCTGTTTTAGGAGTAAATGAAGATCACTTTTCTGAATTCTCGAATTTTAAGAACTAGAATTTTCTAAAACACTTCATTTGCTTAATGTCATAGAAGGCAAAGAGGGAATTAGATAAGGAAAATGTAAAGTACAGAGCACTGGTTTCTGATGGACAAATACATCATCCTTCTTACTAATTTCCTCCAGTCTGAGCACAGAGGTATACATTCTTAACACCAAGGATGAATCCACATTTTGCCCAAGCTCCAGGCATCTCAACTCCTCACATGTCCTCAGCCATGGCTCCTCTGCCATGAGACAAAGACTTTGCTGTCAGCATGTGGCAATGCCTAAGACGTTTTGGCCAATCAAGTTTAGGGATTAGCTGAGTGGTGAAGTCATCAGCTCAATAATATGAACCGTAGACAAAGTCAACAAGGAGATAGCTTTAGATGACTCTCTACCTAGTTCTTATTTCTAATCTGAGGTGCAGACATTTTCTTGGGTGATTGTCAGGTCTAGGATTATATTCATGATGAATGAATGACCTCATATTTCTCACACTTCTATATACAGAATCCTTGTCTCCATCTCAGTTCTTTCTGTTAAAAAAATAAGCTAATTTATTGACAAGCTATCCATGCAAGGATGGTAATAACCACTGTGGTGGCCATCACAATGTACCACTGAGATCTGCTACAGGAACACAAATGACCAACAGCACAGTCACTGCTCTCTGAATCCACCGTCATACTCACTTGAGGCCAGGCTCACTGTGGGCTGCTCTCAGCTAGAATGGGCAGGACAATGGTCCTAAAGCAGGTCCATTCTGGTGAGACGCAGGACTTCTATGGGTGACTCCGATGGATGGAGGCCTCACCATCAGCTGGGCTGAACCTGGGATTGTGCTAAACCTGGGATTGTGCTTCAGTCCAGACCTTCCCTTGCCTAATTTTCCAATCTTCCCTCTTTCTTTCCACACTTGCCAGACCCTGAAAATGGTGCCTAACTTCCCTGAATTTGTCTCCCAATAAACCCCTTGGACATCTAATCCCATCCTGGTATTTGCTTCTCAGCAAACACAAACATAACCAACAACCAAGGAGATGTTTGGTTACAGATTTGAGATGTGTTTGCCAGTGTAACCTGTGTGAATTTGGAGGTTCATATATTTTAGTCCTCCAGACATCTGCTGGCCTCTGGGCTGTCCCAGGTTCTCAGAGCCCTGGGTGAGCTGGTGAAGTCAGGGCTGAGTGAAATCTGGTTTACTCTCCCTGGGTTTTTCCCTGTATTTCCTAGGGCAGCTATAATCACAGGAGGAGGCATTAGCACATAGCTGACTCCAGACTGGGAGCCTGACTCCAGGAATTCAGCCAAGGTGCCTCATCTAGGCCCATCCAGGTTATATTAGCCAAGCCATTTTGTTACTGCTTGGCAGTCTAACCAGTCAGAAGCTTCTGACAGTAGCAAAAATAAAAAAAATAAAAAAACAAACAAACAAAATACCTTGTTTGAGAAACCTTGAAAAATGTAGGCCTGTGGTCATTGGCACAGTAAAGAACATGCTTCTTGTTTGAGAAAGCAAAATAAAATTCCATCTGTGTCCACAGCTGTGCTGGATACTTAACACACAGATGAAGCATGAGTTTAGAGAACCATCAATGCAGGGATACCAGATAACCATACAGAGTTCCATTTCCCATAAACATATCCAGAATTTTGCAATCAGAATCATTAAAAAGGCTTTACATTTGGTGTATGCGTATTATTTTTTTACTTTGTGTTGTAGCACGGTTTTTATTTTGGAATTATTTATGGAAAGGAACCTTCCAATATTTTCCACACTCAGGGTCTCTCAAGGCCTCCATTGAGTGCACAGGCATGGTCCCTAGACAACCAGTCCCTGTCCATGTTCACGAATGGGTACAGTCAGTGGTGTGTTGGTAAATGTTTAATACTGGATCTCTGGGGAAAAAAAAGGCTCTGATTTGTTGCAGGGTTTGCTGTTTTCCGCAGTGTATATTCTCCATGATAGTCAGTTTCAAGTTGCCAATGTGATGTCGCTGAACATGTTGCTGAGAAGAGGTGTGTGATTGGTCCCTCCTGAGCACCTGGGAACAGAGTCCAGCACCCCATTGGTTCCAATCTGCCATGCTTTCCTTGCCTTCTAATAGAGAGGGCATCCTGGGTAGGAGACCACTTTTGCAAAATCTCAGAAGCTTCTTGTCCAATTAATGTCACTGTGTTGCACCTAAGGTCCAGGTCTCTTTAGCATTTCTGTAAATAATATGCTGTACTTCCTAGTGTAAAACATCTATGGCCATCACAGGAAAACGGTTACAGTAACTACAAGGAACATAAAGGCAGGGGTGATTCTTGTCTGCCTCAAAATTTCAATCTTGCTCCTCTGCCATTTGGCAATGACTTTGCTCACGCATGTGGCAATACCTAAGACGTTTTGGCTAATCAAGTTTAGGGTTTAGCTTAGTGGTGAAGTCATCAGCCCAATAATAAGGTTCTTTTGGAACTGCTTTAAGGGTCTAATAAATGCTATCATTCTTGCTATAGAAAAAAATGTACTAGCACTCAAAAGTATGCCTACAGTTTCACGGAAGTCTGGCTCCCCCACCTCCCCCATATCAGTTCATTCATAAACCTGAAATTTAGAACACCTGCTTTAGGGGCACCTGGGTGGCTCAGTCAGTTAAGCCTCTGACTTTCTATTTTGGCTCAGGCCACGATCTCACAGTTTGTGAGTTTGGATCCCACGTTGGGCTCTGTGCTCACTGCAAAGAGCCTGCTTTGGATCCTCTGTTTCCTTTTTTCTAGCCCTCTCCCACTCATTTGCTCTTTCCCTCTGTCTCCCCCTCTCTCTCAAACATAAATAAATGTTAAAAAAATTCACACACACACACACACACACACACAGACACAAACCCACCTACTTTAACTCTACAGAAGCTCTTCTCTCAATACCTAAAAGGTCCCAAATCTAAGGCAATGGAACCCAAGAGAATTTTGTATAAGAAATGCATTGCCCTCTCCATGGGAACATTCTTTGCAGGATTTATTCAGACTAAGCATGTTGGATCTCAAAAAGTGGTATTTTTAAACCCTAATATTAGCCTCTGAAGACACACTTTCATGCACAGAGGACCCTGCCTTCCCTCAGGATCCTGTGGAGCTGCTCCAGCAATTAACATGAACCGGGGCAACAGTATTTTTGAGCTGCATCTTTCACAAGGGTTAGTGCCGATTAATGAGCAGAAGTGTGTAGACGTGACAGGGGCAGGGAGAGTAAGTTGAGAGGATCCCGGAGATGAGGTCCTTGGGTGAGAAGGGCTAGAAAGTACAAAGCAGTCTCATTAAAAATGCATGCTGTTGAGCAAGAAACCTTTACATGGCCTCATTTTTACTCCCTCCTAAAAGATTTCCTAATCCAGCAGGCATCTGATGGGTGTATTAGGTCACTTTCCTTTTCTGTACTGGGTGCCCCTTCCATTTCTTTTAAGTTCTGCTGAAATCTTCATCACCCCTGAGTCATGTGCCGGTTCCTGTATCATCTTTTTATAGAAAGAAACTTCCTAATCTACAGATCAGGCCTCAGAAGAAGGAAAATTAGCTTGAGAAGTTGCTTCAATTTTGCCAGTTTTCTTTAGTGCTGTGGGACAAATTCCATCACCTCTGGGGATCTGTGTGCATGGTTTTTGTTGGTCATTGCTGGTACGTAGTTTTACAAAGATTTTTTTCCTAGGGTAGAGGGTCTGCAGTTTGTGGCCACAGGGCTTTGATCTTTTCTTTTTTAATTTTTTTAACGTTTATTTATTTTTGAGACAGAGAGAGACAGACCATAAATGGGGGAGGGTCAGAGAGAGGGAGACACAGAATCTGAAACAGGCTCCAGGCTCTGAGCTGTCAGCACAGAGCCCGACGCGGGGCTCGAACTCACGGACCGCGAGATCATGACCTGAGTGGAAGTCGGCTGCTTAACCGACTGAGCCACCCAGGTGCCCCAGGGCTTTGATCTTTAAAGTACTTATAAGATGGGGATCCTGGGTGGCTCAGTTGGGTAAGCATCCAACTCTTGATTTCGGCTCAGGTCATGATCTCAAGGTTGGGTTTGTGGGATCCAGCATGGAGCCTACTTGGGATTCTCTTTCTCTCCCTCTCTCTCTGCCCCTCCCCTGCTCATGGTTGCTCTCTCTGTCTCTCTCTCTCAAAATAAATAAACTTAAAAAGATAAAATAAGTTATTTATAAGAGATTCCCAAAGTCTAATATTAAGAAAAGTCTTGCCCACTTATATTCAATCAGGACTGAGTGTCTTCTATGTGCTGGCCACTGAACTCGGTGCCAGAGTAGAGTGTTGGGTGCAAACAGACATGAATCCTATCATCAGGATCATAGTGGAGACATCTATTAATAGAAAAATAACACAGAAAAAAGTGAAATCACACTTGAGTTACCTGGCACAGAGGGGAGGTGTGCTT
This sequence comes from Puma concolor, assembly GCF_028749965.1. Classification (NCBI taxonomy): domain Eukaryota; kingdom Metazoa; phylum Chordata; class Mammalia; order Carnivora; family Felidae; genus Puma; species Puma concolor. The sequence continues at coordinate 22,511,415 of NC_141671.1, forward strand.
TTAATGTGCAACTGACTACTCCATCATAGAAGGGGTAAGGTGTTAACTTACCCAAATATTAAGAACTTTCGTACCATTGGTTATAAACATACAGGGAAATGAAAAAAAAAATACCAAAACTAGTATCTATTCAGTACACTGTAATATAAAACATTAGAAACATTGAAATTAAAGCATTTTATTTTTTGTAAAAAAATTTATGAAGAGGGGTCTGAGCAGTGTCTGTGCCAGTGTCTGAGCAGTGTCTGTCTTCTTCTTGCCATAATTTACTGTACAGAGCCAGCATCTTTGCTGGCCTTGGCTGACTGTCATGCTCCTTTCTGAGTTTGGATCAGCCTCCAACATTTTATCCTTTGAACTTTCAATGTTGTGAAAAATCTCTTAGAATTCCTTTAATACGAATTTTTGTTGGTGGTGGCTGTGGTGTCACTGACCTGAGGCATCTTTATCCTATTCATCATAACCATTTTCCTAATTTTTGTGTGTAAGTTCGCCTTCCTGTTGTCCCTCTGGCTGCATGTCTACAGCCTGTCCAGTGGGGGCAGTGTCCGTATTCCCACAATCAGCTATTTCTTCTACAACTCCAAAGACTTAACAGTTTGAATTTCACTTCCAGTGTTACCACTTTTTTGTTTATTTGCTATACTTTCATCTTTGTTGGCTTATTCTCTCTTTTGAAGCTTCAGTTTTGTGAAGTGTCATGTGGATTTATCACTGGCAGACAAGGAGGCTACACAACCACTTGCTTTGCTGTCTGTGCGTGAACTGTTGACAGATGCACAGGGACCAGTTGCCGGCAGGCTCTGAAGGGAGTGACATGGTTGGACCCTGATCATGATGCACATCTGTTATTTATGTAGTGATCTTTGGGCCAAAGAGCAAGTTGCAAGGTTTAAACTTGATGCAATTAGTCACATTTAATACAGTGGTAACTGAAATTCACACATGTTGGAACTGTGCTAAGTGAGGGCAGCTTGTATTTACATATGAGTCAGGAAGAGTCTTTCAGTTTAAAGAGAGCAGAGCAAAATAGAGCAAAGCTCTGAGGAAATGAAACACAGGGCAGTTTAGGTGGGAAGAAGGAAAATTTTGGAATCTGAGGTTCCCATGAGGGGAATGAAACATTGGAAATGATACCTGATACCTGGTTAGGGGACACAGGAAGTGGGGCCAGCGCTGGCTGCAGGAAGAAAACTCCTAAGGGAAAATCTGAGGATGACCAAAATGACTTCTGCTTTAAGGATTTCCTAAGCTGGCCAAACATCCACCAAAGATTACATGGGGGAATATCTAATTGATTTTGTGTTTCTCTCCCTTTCTATATCCTGTACATGATGAGTGTTTTCTCTTACTTTTCAAAAGAAAAAGTATTATAAGAAGATTAGTATCATTAGGCAAGCCTGCTTGAGCGCCCACTGTTATCTATCACATATACATTCACGTGAAGTTTATATGTGAACCCTTCCATTGCAGTGCAAGCTTGCCAGGCACCGTCATTCCCATAATGCTGCCAAAAGCTTGGGATCTGCTGCAGGAGAGAGATGGCAAATGAGAGTCAGTGAACAGGTTTGGAAGATGTTAAAAAGGGTTGAGAATACACATGAAAGCCTTTATCCTGTCAATAAAATTATCTTTAACATAATTGTTCACTTTAAAGTGATAGAAAACTTTGGTTTTGTTGTTCTTTTTTTTGACATTGTAAGTGAATCAAGATCTCTTAGCAGCTAATCTAGGTTTGGAAAGAGAGTTTTGCCTGGAGGTTTCTTGGTCTCTAACTGTTCACAACAAATGGTGACACAACATTTTAGCAACAGACTGAAAGCAGTGCCACGAGCAATCGAAATGAATCCAGAGCCAGCAACCTAAATGTATTGAGGACATATAAAAAAAATAAGTGCTTTGATACAATTGAAAGTTGCTAGGCTTTGGACCATGCATGGTATGTATTTCTTGGAAATCACAGTTGCTTCAATATAAAATCACCATCATATTTTGGTATGGAGAAAGTCTCCGTGGGTCTCAGATTAGGATCCTTTATGGGGTAACTGATGAATTTGGAGAAATTTCATCTGCTTTCAGTTAGGTGCAAAGCATGATTTGTAATTTTGTTATTTTGGTTCCCCTAATCTGCAGCTTAATGGTGTCATAAACTCAATAAAATGGGGTATGTTTTTAGACTTGAAATTAAACAGATCCAGTTCTCACTTCTTTCCTAGGCAGGTTTTGGGAATAAACTGAACCATTTTCAGAGTTTTCAGAGTTGAGCTTATTTTCATGGGCTCACTGGCTTTTGGAGTAATTTAAAGATTTTTAACAAGGTATTTCTGCTACTTTGGGATTCCACTGGACTTGTTTTTATTTTTAAGAAAAAGGCAAAATTAAATCATGAAGTTTGAGCCATTCTCATAAACAGAATGAAAAATCACTCCCTTCATGTGGGAAGTGTATATTTTCAGTTATCACTTGGAAATCTTTTCTACTCTGTTCATTTATTTATGGTGGTAAAATTGAGTTCCTTTGTTAAGAAAACATTTCTCACTATTTGAGAAGTCTGAAACAGAGCAAATCCTTAAAGTAAACAGAAAAGGAGAGCTTGAGCATATTATTTGTGGTTTTTGTTAGAGACCTTATAGTGACTTCAATTTAGAGTCTGTTTCTGAAAAATAACTTAAATGCCACTATAGTGAAAAAAATGACAATATGTTTTTTTACAATCTTTATCTTGCTTAATAGTTATAAGAAAAGAGTGGGTTCATATTATTATTGTTGTTGTTGTTGTTATTATTATTACCCTCCTACTGATGAGATAAATACTGCAGTTTGGGACCTAAAACATTTTTCAATTGGAATCTTCTGCTTCCAGTAATGGAAAGACAATTTGGACAAACCCTCTTGCTCAGAACAAGTGAAAAAGCCACATGAAATAGGAAAAAAAAATCTTTAAAACTTTTGCTGTGAGGGCATTTGCTGATCCAGAGAGAGCAGATGAAAAGCAGAATCCCAGGGCAAGGGAAACACAAGTCTAAGTCCAGATTCCACCCAAGGAGAAAAGTCTGCTATATCCCCACTCAAATGTAAAGCTCAGATACCAACGGTCTTCAGCTTTAGGGTCAAAGCAAACCAGAAGCAAGCCAGCATTGAGTCGCAGCCCATGTTCTCTTCCTCTGGTTGGTCTGGGGAGCTTCAAACTTAAACTTGCATTCAGGCGGTCTCACACAGGGGGCCCCAAACACAGCTGTAGAAAAGAATAAACCTTCAGTCTGAAGGAAGGCACCACCATCAAAGGCCTCAAATTATTTATACAACATTTTTTTTTCTTTTTTCAAATACTATGTTCAAAGATAGGCAGGTACACAAGGATATGAGACACCATGATAAATTGTCAGCAAAAACAGCAGAAAACAGAAAAAGTGATTTCTGAAATTACAATTATCAGGCAAAGATCATAAAACAGCTATGCTTAATAAGTTTAAAGAAACAAAAGAGGAACTTAAAATATAGAAGCATCCAAAGGAAACTGTTAAAAGTGGTGTAGCTAATATAAAATATAGAAGAGTATAAATTATAGGTTTAGACTATAAATTTAGACCATAATATACTGCACTCAAGAACTGAAGAATACACACTTTTTTATTGTTTTTTAAAATTTTTTAAACTTTTTATTTGTTTTTGAGAGACAGAGAGTGAGCAGAGGAGTGGCAGAGAGAGAGAGGGAGACACAGGCTCTGAAGCAGGCTCCAGGCTCTGAGCTGTCAGCACAGAGCCTGACATGGGGCTCAAACCCATGGATGGTGAGATCATGACCTGAGCTGAAGTTGGATGCTCAACCGACTGAGCCACTCATGTGCCCCTTTATTAATTATTTTTAATGTTTATTTTAGAGAGACAGAGCCAGAGACAGAGACAGAGCATGAGTGGGGGAGGGGCAGAGAGAGAGGAAGACACAGAATCTGAAGCAGGCTCCAGGCTCTGAGCTGTCAGCACAGAGCCTGACCTGGGGCTCGAACTCACGAACCATGAGATCATGACCTGAGCCAAAGTCAGACGCTTAACCGACTGAGCCCCCCGGGCACCCCAAATACTCTCTCAAAGCACACATAGAAGAGTTACAAAATTTGTTCATATATATTTGATCATAAAGCAAAATATCAACATATTTTACAAGCACAAGGAATATATTCTAGCAACTAGGTAGAAAGCAGTTTTAAAGAAAGGAAGACTAGAAAAATCTCTACATATTTTAAAGCAAAGATGTATATTTCCATGTAACTAATGAGTCAAATAGGAAATCATAATAGAGGCTTGAAAATGTTTTAAACTGAGTAATAATGAAAATGCTGCCTACTCACATTTATGAGATGCAGTCAAAGACATGATTAGAGGAAAACTTATATCCTCAAGATGAGTATATAAGTTAAAAAAGAAAGGCACGAAACCAATGATTTAAGCATTAGTCTAGGAAACTGGAAAAAGAGTGGCAAGATAAACCAGACCAAACCAAAACAAAGATATTTGATGTAGGATTTTTGCAGATCCCCTTAGCATGTGAAGGGAATTCTATGCTGTTTGTAGTCTACTATAGTATTTTATTATGAATGAATATTGAAATTAACCACTTTTCTGCATCTACTGACATTATTTACATGGACTTTTCCTTTAATCTGTGAATGTGGTTAATCACAGCAACAGACTTCCTTATGTTGAAACAATCTTGAATTCCTGGGGTAAATCCTGGGGCCATGATTTATCCTTCTTTTAAAAAAATTGCTAGATTACATTTGCTAATGTTCTGTTTACACTTTCTGCATTAAGTTTATAGATCTTAATGAGTTTTTTCTCTTATTTTACTATCTTTATTGAATTTTGGTATCAAAAATTTGCTAGAATCATAAAATGAATTGGGTAATATGCTTTTTCTCTTATCTAAAGAGTCTCAGAAAATTGCAAATTCTTTCTCTTGAATATTTTGTAGAACCATCTAGTGAAACAAAATGGCCTTGAGGCATCTTTCTGGGGAGAGTTCAGTTTACTTAAGTTTACTGATGATTATAGTACTATCTATTCCTTTTGTTTCTTCTTGGGTCAGTTTTGATGACAGATATTTTTTGAGGAATTTGTTTATTTCATCTAAATTTTTAAATATATCAACATAAAGTTGATCAATTTCTCCTTTATTAAATATCTGCAGAATATCATATGATATTGATTTTTTCATTGTTGATATTATCTCACTTAATCTTCACAATAAACCTATGAGGTAGATCCTATTATCTCCACTCTACGAGTGAGGGAACTGAGACACAGACAGTTTAAGTTGTCTATTAAGGGACAGATCATAGACTTGAATCCATGTAGCCAGGCTCGACTTCCTTGACTCTTAACTAACCATTATGTTCTACTCTCGTCATCAAAGTAATGATGGCAATGACACTTCCAAGACCTGAGAAACAGTTTGGATAATATGGGCTTTATATAATTTTATATTTTTATTACTCTATTGTAATATGTTAACCCCACTAATTGGAACACAATTCTAAAGAGGTCAGTGTTCTAACATCCATCCCTGGTTGTGCAAATTGATTTTTACCAATTCCTTTTGTCCAAGCTTGTAGCACTGAGACAATCTTATCAGGTTAAAAATTCAAGCTTCTGTTTACAAGAGGACTAAATAGAATCCGTATCAATTTCTGAAACTGACAAGCAAATGCATTTTTACTGCTAAAACCCTGGATCAAGCCACCATCATTGCTTGCCTGAGCTACTATGGCAATTTACAATTGGTTGTCCTCTGATTATTTTCCATGGAAAAGTCATTATTTTGCTTTAAAAACATAAACTTCCAGGCACCTGGGTGGCTCAGTCGGTTAAATGTTCAACTTCAGCTCAGGTCATGATCTCACAGTTCATGAGTTCGAGCCCTGCGTCAGGCTCTGTGCAGACAGCTCAGAGCCTGGAGCCTGCTTCAAATTCTTTGTCTCCCTCTCTTTCTGCCCCTCCCTTGATTGCACTGTGTGTGTCTCTCTCTCTCAAAAATAAATAAGTAAATATTTTTTTAAAAACCCCACAAACCTTAATGTCATATTCTTAATTATAAGTTTCCTTTGGGGAGTAATATTTTAAAATTTATAATAATTGTTTCTTCCTTCTTTCCTTCCTCCCTTTCTCTCTCTCTTTCTTTCTTTCCAAGGAAACAGCCTTTCCTCTGGTTTGCTCAAGACACTCAACTCTAAAGATGTCAGGGCTTCTGTAACAATAGAAGGAAACATTGGGACTGAGAGGAACGGAAGAAAGCCAATATGGGTGACATTAATGAGCAAGCTAGCCTGTGGACATCTGGGACTTCATTCCACCAGAGGGCCTCTGGAAGACTATATATAATCTGCTTCAGTTTGTCCCACCCAACGGTGGGCTGAATTGGTCATTTATTTAACCAACCCAAATGACATTAGCTGAGGTCTCCTTTTGAGGAAATTAACTTTCTAGCACTTCAGGCAAGTCCTGAACATGCTTGCTTCCTGAACAGAAGCAAGTCCAAACAAGCTTCTGTGATTAGAGAATGAAGGTCACAGGTGCTTTGGCACAAAATCCTTGGGTAAAGCATCAATACTTGCACTGCTGTGATCAGCTTCTGGCCTATCTTAAGTTTGCTCTAGTAACTAATCCTTGAAGGTGGAACTAATACTTCATGGTGTATTTTCTTTAAACTACAACAAAACAAATGCCAACAGGAGGATTAATGGACAAGCCACAGTCTTCCTGCTACAGTTAGTCCTAAGGGACGTAATGGATACTCATCTCCTTCTTCTACTATCCACTTTAGATTTCATTCACCCTCATCCAACACATCTATTAGCTTAGTTTGTTTATGCAGTGGGTAACCCAGACATTTACTCTTGAGAGGTTTGAACCTCTGGTTTCTGTGCCTTAGTTATGCCACGTTTGCTACAACTGTCCATTTGTGATTATCACTAGGCACAGAAGCACCAAAAGCCATCTCTGAATTATTGATATACCCTCTCCAACCTCTTTATCTAGCAGTAACCAGAGATCCTGATGATAACCAAAGTTGGTTATTTCCACCAATATAATAATTCCTTTTTTTTCCTGCTTGTACATTGGGAGTAGGAGCCCCAAATGACCAGGTAACAATGATAGCTTTGTATTTAACGGGTTTAGGGGAAGTCTTGCTGTAAACTCTGGGCTCCCTTCCATGAAACCAGAACCTCAAATCAAAATGATTCTAAAAGTATAGGGTTAGAAAGCACACATTTGCCCAAGTGGGTTACTGGGAGTGATTATGTGAGAAGTCACTCCTTCCTAACTGTTGGCTCCTAGGCTCATGTAGTCTAGCTATCATGAGTAATGTATCCTACAAAAAAATGGTTCAAAGCATATACTGTATCCCAAATGACCATGTTCCATGCCGATCCTGTGGAGTGTCTCAGCTGTGCCAACCTCATGCTTTAGCTATGCCTTCAAGAGGCCATTCATCATTCTATCAGTCTGGCAGTTTCTAGGTGAAGTGACATAGTGTAGTAATGATAATCCTACAGTCATGTGCCCACCTACTTTGCTGCATTTGAGTGACTGAGTGGCTGAGCTGCTGATATTGACCCAATGACTCATTCTGCTCATTCCCACAGGTCCTTCTAATATGTTCTTCTCCACAACTCCTTGCCTCTGATCTTTCAAACTTGTACATCTTGATCTCTGTCCAGACCATTAATCAATGTCCAAGGATTCCTGTGAAGCCTTACCTAGTACCACTTCTCTTTGCACACAAATGTGATATCCAAGTGTGTGTGTGCTGCCCTGTCCACTGAAAGTATTTCTCCTCTCCACTCTGCACCAGGGCAGCTCCTCAGTAGGGTTCTAGTTTGCAAGTAATCCATGTTTTAGCTCACATAGCTGTGAAGTGAGGAAAAGGCATTTGTGCAATTGAAATATGTAGCAATAGTGTCTAGACATGTTCATCTAACTTGCTTGTGCTTTTCAGACCTGCTTGGGTCCAATTTTCAATGAATGATAGATTACTGCATAGCCTGACCAATCCTATAAATTGTTGGCCCTGGTTAATCCCTGTTCATGATGGGTAGCTTTAGTCATGTGATAATCTCTTGCTGTTCCAAAGTTAGGCATTCAATCTCTATCCAGACTCAACAGTAAGCCACGAGCTGCTTTTTGAATAGTAAATAGTTCTCTGAAACAGATGGCATTACCTTTCTCTAGAACCCTTGTGTTCTGCACTGTGCCTTTACCACTGAGTTTTACATGAGAGTCCACACACTTCTCCCTTCTACCAAAGGTATTTCTCTCTATTAGGTCTGTAGAGCATATGACCCAAGCAGTAGGGAGGCTCACACTGCAGCCTGAACCTGCTGTTATCTCCAAATTTCAAAGATACTTACCAAACATTGTTACTTTTTCTTAGTGGCAGGAAATGCAAAGTGCAATAGCTTGTCCTTTTAACTTAAGGGGATGTCTTGGTATGCTTCAGAACTTACAGCTCCTAGAAGCTTTACTAAATTTTTGTAGGGTTTTTTCTATTGCCTTCCAGTAATGCACACATCTTACAAGAGCATAGGAAACACTTGCCATTTCCTGCTACCCAGGCTTGCCTGACTAACATGATGGTAACAATATAGTGGACCAAGACAATTTTCTTTTAAATGTCCAAATCATCAAAAATCACTTGGGCTGTGTTATAACAGAGCTCATAAGAAATAAAGATGATTGATGAATGTAATTATTTGTCCAAGGTTACTGTGAACTACCTTTGATCCCTTTTCTTGATAGGCATAGAAAAGAATGCATTTGCCAAATAGGTAATCCATATACCAAGTGCAAGGGGCTATGTTGATCTAGTTCTAAATCTAGCAGAAATGTCACATCCCGAACAATTGTAATTGGGACTATCACTCGGTTAAGTTTATGATATCAGCCCATCAGCTCCATAATGCATCTGGTTTTTGCAAGGGCCATATGGGTGAATTAAATGGGGAAATGATGAGAAGCACTACTTCCACATGCTGTTAAATCTTTGAGGGTAGCACTAATATCAGACAAACTCCTTGGGATGCAGTATCACTTCTGACTTACTATCTTGGTTAAGGAAAAGGAGGCAATTTTAAGGTCTTCTGCTTGGCCTTGGCTATTATTATGGCTCTTACTCCACAGGTCAGGAAACCAATATGAATATGAAGGTTCTGTCAGATGCTATGTATGTCCATCCCTATTATGTAATCAGGGACTAAATAAATGACTATAGGTGGGTCCATAGACCCACTGAACTCACCGTAAGATGGCCTTTAACCAGGACTCTATTAATTTGAATCCATGAATCTCAAGTATAACAAGGTGTTATGGTGGTATTTGTGGTTTCATGGCACCCATGTCAGCTCAGATCTTTATCTGAAGTTGTCAAAAGATCTGGGCATTTCTCTTTCCCCATTTTATATTTATTCTGCTAAACAGCATCAATCCTTTGGGGAAAGGATTAGAACAACAGTGACTGATTCTTAATGCCATGTTGCAGGGTCTTTCTTCAAGGAGACCTCGCTTCCATTAATGCCTTGGTCTGGCACTCTCCTTGTGTACCCCTGGGCTAGTCTGGGCTTTTTGACGTTAGCAGAGGGGGGATCCCAAGAAAGCAAGCAGAATCTCACAGTTGCCCATTCTCTGTCATGTATTATCACATTTTCTTTCTCTACTGAATCATTCCATATGCATACAATTGGCCTACAATATATCCGTCAATAAAAAAGTAAACCCTCCCTTGTCTTATTGCCCCCTCCAGTTTGTACCCCATTCACTGTTCTACTATCTTTCAGTGTGAAAGTCTGCTAAATGGATTCTCACTGTTTTTTCTCCACCTCTTCTCTCCTGAGCCCAATTCAAACACACCTTTGTTCCCACCACTCCAATGAAACTGCTCTTGTCCAGATCCCCACCAACTATCAGGTGGCCAAATCTATGGTCATTTCTCCATTCACACTTCCTCATCAGTGCTTGGCCCCTGTCCCCTGGAACTCACCATTCCCTTGTACACAGGGGCCCTTTATTGTAACTGCCTGTGATTCTCTCTCAAAGAAGCAAGCTTGGCTAGCTAGAGGAAGGCTAGAAGTCCCAGAGTATCAATGTCTCTAGGAGCAATCCTCAGCCAATGACAGATGGGAGCTGGTACATAAATGCCCTATCTTTCCTTCTTTTTGATGGGGTGACTCTGGCACAGGTTCTGTACAGTTTCCCAGAGGCTTCCAGTGGGATTGAGCTCAGTTTTCCGCAGTGAGAACCTTCTCATGAATAAACCCTGCAAAGACTCTCCTCCCTACCCTGTCTCACTTTCTCACTCCTTTCCTGGTGCTCCTTAGAATCACCTCTTGAATCAGTTGCTTGCAATCAATTCCTTATCTCAAGATCTGCTTCTGGCGGGGGGGTGGGGGGGGGCAAATCCAGTAGATTCATGGCAAAAATAGCTGCATTTTTTTCCTTCGCTGTATCTCCTTTGCAACATGACTTTGCAGCTTCTCTCATCAGGAGATAAACACTATTGTCCCTACTCTTTGAATCTGGGCTGATCTTGTGAGTTGTTTTACCCTGTGGAATACATCAGAAGTGCCAGTGTGCCAGTTCTGAACTTAGACCTAAATGATCATTATTACATGCTTTTGCTTATATTGGCTTACTGTAATATAAGCCCCAGAAAGCAAGGGTTGTATCTATCGTATTTAAATGCTTAGTCATATTCCCACTGCTGAGAACTAGGCTGGACACAAAAGTACAGAGGGGCCAGAGTGTACACTCAAGTGAAGAATCAAATCTATACACATACTGTAGGTTCGACCACTTCTTCTAATTGGGAAATTTCACTCTTCAAGTTGGGATCCTAGAAAAAGCAGTTTCAGTGGATTGCTGGAAGGATTTTGCCAACCAACACATCAGGTCACTCCCTTACCCCCATTCAGTTTTACCCCCATCTCAAATTCCACCTGTTTCCTGTTTCAATTCCTAACTCTCCCCACTGTATCCTCAACAAACAGTGCAAATTCTGACACAAGTGAAATCAATTCAGTAATCTGATTGATTGATCTATTGATTGCCTCTGGTTCTTTTTTTTTTTTTTTTTTTCCTGGTTACTATGTTTATTAGCTTTCTTTAGCAGCAATTCCCTGCCTGCCTTTCAAGGGTAGTGGTACAAAAGGGAGAACCAATCTTTCCTGCAGCTAGCGTGCCTGTGAACTCTCTGTGGGCGTGTGACATTACAAAAATAGAAGTGTGGCAGAGCAGTACTCTCAGTTACTTGGGATTGCAACAGAGGGAGACGTGAAATTTGCTTTTGCAGCTGTTCTTTACAAAATGGCTCCCACTGAATAATGAATTTCTTGCTTTTTATTTAAAAGATTTTTTTCCAACTCATATTAGTTTCCAAATAACAAGGTCAAGTTTGTTGGCCAGTACTTGGTGGCAGGTGAGCAGGTGCCTATCCTTCTTCTGCTGAATGCCTGGTCAATTGTAGGGACTGACATGAGTACAATGTTAGAATCATTGACATTTAGTTCTGAACACCGTTTTGATTTTCAAGTCCAGTATTTTCCAATTTAACTCCTGCTTGAAATGATTCACTGGTGGTTCTGTGGAATTTAGCTTTTGTTTCTGGTGTAGTAATCACTGTTTGCTTTCAGTTCAGGATTCAGCAAAGTGTTGCTTTTTAATTTCAGTAAAGTTCATAGTTCAAGTCTAAATATTAGTATTAAAATTGGTTTGCTTAATTATGTGATAGCCAGAAAGCTAGTAGCCATGTATAAGAAGCGTGGTGTGATGTTTATTACATCCTGGGGATGAATGCTGTTAATTCTTGATTGTGTAGATGTGGATTATAAATGTCATCTGATGTTCCCTTTCCAGACTCTGGGCAGTAAACTATATTAGAAAAAACTCACAGTATTTGAGCTACTGAACATACACAAGGTCTTCTTGCCCAGTATATGTATTTTGGGACATTTATTACAGTTTACAAGTGGCTTGCACATTGTTTGATCTAACCGAAGCAGAAAGGAGGTAGCTTGGTATAGGTAGGGAGTGCAATTGTGGATTCCAGTCTCTTGGACAAGTGATCTTCTATCCTGAGCAAGTTGCAGTTTGCTCATCATTGCATGGAATATAATCCAAATAGAGGCCCTTTATGTTTTTCAGGAGTACTGTGAACCAACGAAGGAACTGTGTCCTATTCAATTTGTAGCCACATTGCTACAAACACTACGTAGTTGTTTAATGAAAATATTTTGAGTGTTAAATGAACGTGAAGATACCTCGAAAACTGTAAAGCGATACATACATCTAAATGGAACTGTATAAGCTGTCTAATTATCTAAGTCCTTTTTTCTCTTCCTCCTCCTCTTCTTCCTTTTTCATGTTATGATATAGAATGAAAAAAGTGTTTTTTCCAGAGAAGATTAAAGGCTTTTGCCCTGATGCCCAGCACTAGAAAAACTCATTATTAACACAATTCACATAGCTGGCTTTCTTAATTGTTTATACATTCACTCATTCATTAACTCACCACACATTTCTGAGCACCTTTAGGGCATATAGTTGGTTTTATGGCTGATGTTGAGGGACCAGGATGTGGCCCACATCTGAGAATAGGTTTGTTTTGCAGACAGATACAGGAGAGCCACTTAACTTTGGCAATGCACCACAGTCTGGCTGTCTAATCACATCAAGAAAAAGTGAAACAGGAGTTCTTTCCCCTGACCCATATGTCCTGCAATAGTAGGAAATCAGGAGAAAGGAGTAAATTTTTCTGTTTCCATGGAAACAGACCTGCTCATAAAGGCAAGAGATTTGCATAGCAACTACCTAGATAGTAGAATATGTTTGTCCTGCAGAATACATGTTGCTACGGAGGGCAAGAGGCACCATCTAGGTGGCTGGACACCAGAGAGAGGAAAAGCATAAATGTTTGGAATTGTTTTGTTCATAAGACACTGGGGTGTGATTGAATATTTGTAGAAATGTTGTTGGTTTGATAAGGGGTAAAGAATTTTGATTTTTTAAAAACATAACTCCACAAACAGACACAAATCTACAGATGCTCTCAGAAACACTAACAGTCTTGCGGAGCATGCTGCCCTTGACATCCATAGAACTGGAGAGATGTGCGGGCATGGCTAACAAGAGGATGAAAGGGATGACTTCCTAACGATGAAAATAAAGACAGTAATGAAGCAATAACTGGCAGATATTGGGCACTTCCCAGGTGCCAGAGACTGTACTAATTGCTGACATGCATTGTCTCTTTTCACCCTCAGGACAAATGTGTGAGGCACACAAAGATTATAAGATGAGGAAAATGAGGCCCAGCAAGTTTAATAAAGTTGACTAAGATCATGTAAGTGATGAGAAACAGCCAAGATTTGAGTCCCTGTCTGTTGGACTCCAAAGTCTAGGCATTTAAATATTATGTTATATCCACTTCCTGTGAGGTGTTTACTGTCCAACCATTCCAAAGTGAATCCTTTAAGGTAACATAGCACTTATATGAGTCTTGATTATGCCATTTGTCTGCGTCTCCACAGAATCCAATCATGTAATAAAGGAATTTTGTCACAAAGGAGTGTGTGATAGAAACCACTGACAGCTGGGCTTCCTTCCCTGCATCTTATTGTATAGAGGCCATCACCAGGCCAGCATCTACCATCAAGATGTGCAGTTCTACTTTGGGAAGTGGAATCACTGTGGTCATTTTAGGTTGACAGTCTCTTCAGAGAAAGTAGAAAGTGCACATGGCAGAGATGAGTCCAGAATGCCATCCATTCATCTGTTCAGGAAATATTTATTGAGGACCTACTCTGTACTAAAGATCTAGAAGTCAAAGATGTGGCCTCCACCATCATAGAGGGATTCACAGAGGGGAACAGCTCAGAAAACCAGTGCCACCTGTGTGCTTTAATAGAGGCACGCTCAGGGTGCCCTCAGCATGCCCTGGAGGAGCATGGGATTTGGTCTTTAATTAGATGAAAGGAGAGGGAAATACCAGGAAGTACTTTCAAGAGAAGTTAGTGCTCCCATTACATCTTAGGCAATGAGTAGGAATAAGACAGCCAGGATTATTCAAGGGGTAACTGTGGAAGTAGCCAGTAGACAACGGGAGTTTGCCAGTTTCAAGACATTTCAGCCACTTGATGATGAACAGAACTGAAAGGGAGCCAGTGAACAGGTGTGAAGCTTCAGCCCACGTGAGTCCTCCTAAGGGCTGAAGCGAGACCCTTGCATTTCAGTAAGATTTTTACTGCTTACAAACTATTTTACACCATCATCTCATTCAATCCTTTTTAAGACAGACATTGCTATCCTCATTTTATAGACAAAGATGTTGTATAATATCCCCAAGTTTTCACAGCTCTGATGAGTGAGTCTGTAGTTCAAACTCTCACCCCCCTTCCCCCCCCCCCCCACTACAACTCCAGGGACTTTCTCTGTACCTCCCTCCAAGGAGTATAAACTTACCAAGAAGTTCCGGGCTTCTGAAATATGCCCTGAGGACAAGGGATGCTACACTGGATATGGGTGGCTGCTGGGCAGGAAGAGTTGGAATAGATGGGGGTTAGGAGGACAAGCTTGGAGGACCTGGAGAGGAAGCCAGCAGTGGCAGGAACAAGAAGGCAGGGATGGTCCCAACTTCTAAGATGTAAGAGGGTCAGCCAAAAGGTGCTAGTGGTAAGGTTGCAAAGCTTTAAATCAAATGCTAAAATTTGGGTTCATTACCCCTGTTGGCCCACAGGTGCTAAAGACTCCTCCAGATCTTATCAGCTCCCCTCCATTAGCCAGGTTGCATTCTCCTCTTCTGACCAATCAGAAGAAACCTCAGCTGTAAACAACCAGACTAACTTTGACCCTAGGAATTAGCCTCACCCACGTTTCCCGTAACATAGCTCTCTTCTGCAGTGTCATGATTACCTGTTACTTGTTTTTCACTCCTTAAATTCTCCAAGTCCAATACTTGGCATGTTGCAGGAAAGTAAATATTAAAGGAATTACTGAAAAAAGCACAGGGCATGCTGAATTTTACCCCTGGCTAAGCTAGGAACAGAGAAATCCAAGTTCATGTATTGATTCTTCTAAATTTAATAAACATATATTAGCAAATTCTTGGTATTGAAGGCTCAGGAGAGCAAACACATGGTCTCTAACTTCTAGAGAGCATCTGACAGGGGTCCTCGATTAGATGGTCTGTACCAATTGAACAAGTTTGCAAACAACTGGCCTTTGGGTGTTCCAACTGTCCTTAAGTGATGGGAAAATCAAGACATGCTGTCTTTCATGGAAGCAACACACACCAAGAGTAGATAATTTTCTTCTGTCAGTGCAGCCCAACACAAATGCAGTACCACCAACCTGAGAGCCAACCAATCCTTAGAAAAGGGATTCACTGATATAAGGAGTTCACAGCTTACAGTCGGATCCTTTTAAAGGATATCTTCAAAAGGTCCCTCAGAAAACTGACAAAAAAATCTTTAAAAGCCAAACAATGAAAATGTAACTATAGGCTTTATATTTGACAATTTTAGATGAGAAATATCCTCTGAAGTCATTCTGCCAAAGGGGCTGCCCCGCTAAGAGCTGACTAATCCAGAGGACAGTGATGACCGAAAGTAAAGCTAGTCTCTTACTGGAGTCTTCAGAGACCATGGTTCTAAGAAGGAGAGTTATTTCACATCCTCATTTAGAAGAAAACTCAGGCAGAATAGCACACGCAGTCAAGGGCAAATCTTCAGTGGAACCTTGCTCTGTGGGGAGAGGGTGGTAAGGCTGCCAGAGACTCCTCTCTGAGGAAAATGTTGGTGCTTCTCTGGCTTCTTTGTTCTGGGTTCAGCAATACATTTCGAATGTGCTTCTCTCTGGGTTTTGTAATAAGATACTTATTTTCCCCTCTTTGAAGCTGCTGGTGCATCTCTTTTCATTGTGCATTCTCTCTGCAATGAAGTGGGAGCAGCCCTCCCATGACTCCCCTCCTGGGGGCTCTCTTGCCCTGGTGGTACAGAGATATTCCAAGGCAGGGAGCAGCCTCTGCCCTCCCTGGAGCCTCGTGAGCTGCCTCCCCCTCAAATCATCTCCAGCTAGATATTTTATGACGGTGCTGTGAAGAAAATGTTTTACAAAACTCTCAGAGGTGACAAGGAGTGTAAAAGAAGCTGATAAAGAGACTAAGGGGAGATCTGGGTGCTGCCTATGGGGGTTTGAAGGGCTGCTGTGTGGAAGGGGGAGCAGGGCAGGAATCAAGGATTCCTGCATGGGTAGGTGAAGACAGGGCCGCAGTAGGATCCAGTCCAATGGCCTCATTGGACAATGGAGCTACTGAGTTGAAGTCACTTCCTTAGAAGTGATGGATAGACATGATAGAAAAGCTAAATGTCGGGGCGCCTAGGTGGCGCAGTCGGTTAAGCGTCCGACTTCAGCCAGGCCACGATCTCGCGGTCCGTGAGTTTGAGCCCCGCGTCAGGCTCTGGGCTGATGGCTCAGAGCCTGGAGCCTGTTTCCGATTCTGTGTCTCCCTCTCTCTCTGCCCCTCCCCCGTTCATGCTCTGTCTCTCTCTGTCCCAAAAATAAATAAACGTTGAAAAAAAATTTTTTTTAATAAAAAAAAAAAAAAGAAAGAAAAGCTAAATATCCTTTTAAATAGGTGGCTACCCTACAATGGAATGGGTACCAATGGAAAAAGAACTCCTCTTCATTGCCAGAATATGAACAGGGGCTAAATGTCACTCATAGAAAGTATAATGGTTACTTTGATGTGTCCACTTGACTGGGCCACAGGGTGCTCTGGTATTTGGTTAAACATCATTCTGGGTATGTCTGTAAGGGTGTTTCTGGATGAGATTAACATTTGAATTTGTAGACTAAGTAAAACACATTGCCTCCCAAGTGTGACTGAGCCTCATCCAGTCTGTTGAAGGCCTGAATAGAACAAAAAGACTGGCCTCCCATGGGTAGGAGGAGATTCTTCCTGCCTGACTGCCTTCAAGCTGCTGCATCTGTCTTCTGTCCTAGGACTGTAATCTATGTCCTCGGCTCTCCTGGTCCCAAGGCATTTGGATTCAAACTATAGCTGACCTTTGGCTCCCCTAGGTGTCCAGTTCACTGATGGAACTAGCTTGCATTTCTTTATCTCATTTCTTTATTATTAATGAAGAGAAGGTGATAATCAAGAATTTATTCATTAAGTCGATATAAAAATTCATATTTGACCAAAATTAGCTTCTCCCTTGCTGTGATGATGTTAGTTCATAACGTCCTTGGGAGCTTCCTAGGTATATTCTGAAACCAGGTTCAGTACAGGGAGGGCAGGGAGAGACCAAAGAAAGAGGCTGGCCACTCCAGGTTGGCAGGTGGCAGGTTTAATAAGCAAGGGAATTTACATATGAGGCTTGCCTTGGGCAGCTGCAAGATGACTACATCTCTGCACTTGTCTGCCAAATTTTAAAGGTTTTCATAGAAGTCTTAACTGGATTCAGTCACATGTACCATCTAGATGGTCTCAACACTACATTACTATCTCAAGGCTATGTATGTCCTGGGGTAGTTTCTGGGAATGGTAAAGGCAAGCAGAATGCACATTCTGAGGACAGGAGAGGGGGTGAGGAGACTTGATTGCTAGCATCCAGCTCACAAGTCAACTGGTGGTCATGTCTTCTCTATGACTTCCCCCAATAGATGCTCATACACCTGGCCCATACTTTGGATCTACACAAACCTCATTGATTAGCTTTGATTGGTCCCATTTTGGCTGATAACAAGCTACACTGTATATCTCTTGTTCACAACCCCAAGGACATGCTTATGCAGTATTATTGAGAAGCTGGGTGATTGAATAAATGGTTGAATCTGGACTGAAACAGGGAAATTGAAGGAAAAGCTTGCTTAGAGGGTAAGATGAGGGGCTTAAACTTAGTAATTCTGTGATTGAAGAGACAATGAGATTTCTAATTAGAAATATCCAGTAGGGAATTGGAAATATGGGCCTGGTAAGAAGTGTCAGACTTTTAGGCACCTTCCCCATAGAGAAGTGAAGGTTGAAACCATATGAATGAATGAAATATCAGAGGGGGAGAGCAGTGAGAATTGGGCCAGGGCTTAACCATAAGGAACACACACATTTATGGAGAGAAATAATCTTCAACTCATCTCCACACATCATTCTTTGAGTGCTTACTGTGTGCTGAGTGCTATGTTGAATATGAGATTCAGGATTTTAAAATATTAAACCTCTATTTTAAAAGTTATAACCTCTGATTTCATAGAACTTGTGGTCTACACTTACTGAAAAGATCAGAACATGCCAGGGGTGAAAGACAGCCCCAAAGCCACTCATTTTAATCCTACTATTATAGCTCAGTGTAACACAGCTATAGTCTGATCCCTCTAGGAGGAACAGCAGTCCTTCCTATTCTGGAGAGGCACTAAATCAGAATGTCCTTTGACAGCCCTCACAAATCTGAGGACAGACATGGTGCCTCCACACATTATATCATATGGTGTTCTAACTCCTCACTGTTGGGCTGCTTCCCTCTGAGAGCTCTTCATGTCAATGCCCATCATAAAGTACACACACACCTCAGAAGAGTCCATAAAGCTCTAGCTCTAGTCTAGTCAGCAAGGAAAAGAAGACAACTGTCTGATGCTGAGCACATAGTGTGTGCCAGACACGCACTTGCCTGGATGTTTCCTGGCCATTAAATGAATCATTATCTCATTAATCAATGAAGAGAGTCAGACCGCCTTGTTCTATATCCCAAACTTCTCTTAACATACCCCCAATTTTACTTACATAATTTTCCTAAAGACACTTACAACCTTCGTACATTACTCTTAACCCACTTCTCCTTTTTACCATCCTCAATCTGGACATTGTTTTGGAAGCCTCAAAGATGAACATTTTGCAATTGGTTCATTGTTCCAATCTGTTGATTTCTTATCTTCATTGTGTAGTCCATCACTCTAGATAACTTTCTCAATTTCACAACATCCAAAAATGTGAATAGCGTATGGTCCTTGTCTGACATACTATTAAATTTTAATAGGACTACATCCCTATCTACCCAGTTTTAGAGAGTTCTGAAGGTCAGACTCAGAAAGAAAGCTGTGAATACTGGGGATACATTTTCAAAGAGTAAGGTGGTTAGCCATGCCAAAGGAAGCAGGGAGGTCAACTGTGAGGTTCCTGGGAAGGTCCAAAGAGTAATTGCATGACTGTGGGGGGCACAGATGCCACACTGCAGGGGGTAAAGGCAAGAACAGGTAGAGATGAAGGGGAGGTAACCTTAGTGTACTGATGAATTCCTTAAATGTGAACCCACCCTATTAACTGACTTCCTGCCACATACATGTATAGGCTTTAGACAGAAGCCAGGTCTTTCAGTGTTTTGAATTCTTTGAAAGAGTTTCTACTAAATTCAAATTCTACTGCCTATTAATAAAGGTGGTGTTATTTTTCATCACCAATTTTATCCTTCTTACAATTGAACCACTTGGAAGAGTAAGGAATGAGACTGAGGGAGCAAGGCAAACTCAACTATCTTCGTCTTGGGTCATCGTTCCAGAATGGGCTCCATTCTTTGGTAGAAGAAGAGCAAGCATTTTCAGAATCTAATTTCTTGTTTGCTTGCTTGCTACTATGCAGCTTATTCATAGTTTTTATCTATGGAAGAAAAGCAGTGAAACAAAGAACAGGAAATTTCACCACCCTGCAGCAACTGTCAAAATGGTTGTTTTAGCAAGAAACTACATATTTACACTAACCACAATCCCAGTCCTGCTTTTTCATTTCCTTTGCAGAATGATTGGTCAGAAAAGACAAGATGATACTGAGAATAAGGTCAGACAGGAATTCTTTCCTATTTCTGAGCCTGAAATATCATCCCTTAATAACAATAATGGAAGTAAATAGGTTGATTATTAAAGTAACACTTTTGACCATTTCCTGTATGATAGCCTCTGTATTAATAAATGTACATGTTTCTGACTATTTAAGTTTTCATAACTCCTCAAGGTCCATATGTTTATAATTTTATGAGAAAGTGAGGGATGGCACTAGACAGTGGACACAAGAGTCTCAAATCTTATCATGTTATCTTGTCCATACTTAACACACCCCACTCTCTAAGCATGGAGAACATACCCTCTGCACGTATCCAGCGAATGAAAGAAAAATGAATGAATGTCAAAACAGGGAAGCAGTCAGAGAAGCAGAGCACAGCTTAGAAATAAGTTCTCTTTGGAGCACCAGGGTAGCTCAGTCAGTTAAGAGTCCAACTTCAGTTCAGGTCATGATCTCACAGTTTGTGGGTTCAAGCCCCACATTGGGCTCTGTGCTGACAGCTCAAAGCCTGGAGCCTGCTTCGGATTCTGTGTCTCTCTCTCTCTCTCTCTGCCCGTCATCTGCTCACATTCTGTCTCTCTCTCTCTCTCTCTTAAAAATAAATAAACATTAAAAAAAAGAAAGAAGTTCTCTTCATCACACAAGCAAATTACATCTGTGAAACAATAAATAAATCAGTCACAAACCTGGCAAGTATATTATTGTGCATCAACATAATAATAGCAAATAAGACAATAAAACAAATGAAATACATCCTGTAACCAGGGACCTTCTGTGGTTGGATCAAATCCATGTGTGTGGCAGAAGGGCATAGGGAAAAGAAACAGTTACATTTCACAACCAAAGGTCAGAAATAGAATAGTTGAAACAGTGGTTATTTAGGACCAATCTAGTAACACTTCTTGTGAAGTTGGCAATGTTATATGTGTGCTTTTTCAAGGAGGTAGCGCTAACTGCATATACCTACTGAGTACTTGATACATGGCTAGTGTGACTAAGGAACTGGATTTTAATTTTGTTTTAATTTTAATTAATTTAAATTTAAATTAAACAATGAGGCTAATTACTCCTGTTCTAGACAGTGCAGAGACTGAGAATACAATGATCTTTTCCTAGAATCATGTTGTCCACTAAAAACAAAACAAAACAAAACAAAAAAACTTGGTGTATTACATTAGCACCAAATCTGAACTGGAGAACCATAGGATTTTCTCATTCTGGCTAAGAGGAGTAGAGATGTCTACACTAAAATGCTCAATCGTAAACAAAAAGGTGGAAGAACAATAATTCCAAGTTACTGAACATTACCTGAGACCAAAAAAACCAAAACCAAAAACAGAAACAAAAACAAAAAAAAAACAAGAAGGGAATTAAGACCCTGACCTGCTTGCTAGAGCAAGGGTCCCAGGCACAGTGGGGGATGACCACCTGGAAATCACTGGGTGCTAGGTATCATTTCACTGCAGATGATCCTCAGCTGGAAAGAGGTGAACTTGTAAATTCAGATCTTGGCCAACAGGTCAGACTTTGGAATGATAAAAGGAAGGGTCATTCCCACTGGCTTTGAAGTGAAGACTGTCAGAAATGCAGTTTGTAAGAGGAAAAGAAAGAGATCCTGAGAGAAGGAGGATGCCTTCGTTCTACCAAGTCTCCCTGATAGCCCTTTGCTGTTGTATCTGGGTTGCCCTGTGCACCAGCTCCTCTGTTTCTAGCTCTGTTCCCTGCTCTTTCGTCATCCCCTTTCTTCTCTATCCGAGGAATAAAAGTGTTTCTCTCTGGCCCAACTCCAAGCTATGTGTGGGACAGAGATGACCGATTTCAAGCAAGCTCATTTCTTCTGGGGGCCCATAGGACAGTAGAGATGACTGTGTCCCCTCTGTGTCAACAACTGCCGTCACAGGGCAGGGCACTGCAATGAGGGAACATCAGCAACCTGAAGGCCTGGCATTACTCTGTTAATGACAGATCCAGGAGTAGAGTGGGAAGTTCAGGGGCTGATCTGTGATACACTACCCAAAGGCAATAGAGGTCCAGAGAAAAGAGAGAATTTGTTTTCAGGTAGAATGCATGCATTTTTTCACCAAAATATAGGGCTTGGTAAGCTTGAAATAGAAGGTATCCGTTTCTTTGTGGCAGTTTAGTGCAACCTAAAATTGGACAGAGATGGGCCCACAGCTAATCCTAACAAGAAAAGCATTCAGCAGCAAACAGAAAGATAATTCATCCATTAAAAGATGCTAGAGGAATAGTAGAATTGATGATCTTTCCCCAGGGCAAGGGGCCCTTCTGGCCGTCTACTACTTCAGGAAAAGTCAAGTTTGCAAGTGCATGTGATTTCTGATTTTCAAATACAAATTTTAGGGCTTAAGGCATTTTGTCAGAAGCAGCCACAGATGGTGGGCAAAGTATGATTTCTGGGTTCACAGTCCTCTGAGAGATGCTGTGCTATGAGGAACACTGAGAAGGCATCTTTAGTCAAAATGTTTCCCAGGCATGGGCTGACCATCCCTGTCTTCACCTTGATGCTGCCTGAAATGCTACCAGAGGTGGATCCCTTAGGGCCAACTGGAGTTCCTTTGGGAGACCATCGTTCTGTCTTCCTTCTACATGACTCAGAACCCACAGAATCTGGCTGAGTGCAGGAGCATCTGCATTAGGGAGGAAGAGGAGAGGCAATTTGGGAGCACATGGGCCTGGGACCCAAGGATTAGGGGAGACAACAGAACGGGAGGTGAAAGACCTCAGTGACAAATCTTCCTACTCAAAGTTTGCCTCAGGCCAGCCCTACTCTTGAAAATATGACTCTTGGTGAGACCCAAGCTCTGGACTGATACACTGGCTGCTTTTGTAACAGCTCCTCTCCAATGTCATACACGCATCTCGAAATGACCATCAGACCCCGAAACTATACTTGCCCTCCCCCACACCACCCCATCTTCTCCTTTTTCTATTCCCATTTCAGAGAGCGTGGCCCCCACCACTCCATCAACTGGCCTCAGAAACATCAAGACGGCCTTCAACCTTTCCCTTATCCTCACCTCTGCATCAAATTCGTCACCAGATCCTGTTTATTCTCTTGAGTTTACGCACCCCCCCACCCCCGCTCCACTTGCTCCTATTTGAATTTCTATTTCTACTGTCCTAAATCAGATCATCACTACCTCTTGCCTACACTGTGGCAATAGTCAGCTTCGGGTTTCCCTGCTGCCAGTACATCCTACGCACTGACAAAACTGGGCTAGCTTGGTGAAAAATAATAACTCGGATAATATTTCCCTGCTCACAAACCTCTACTGTCTCCTTATCATATACAAAAGAAAATAAAAACTCCGAAACTGAGATTTTAAGATCTTCCCTGTTATAAGTGGAATTGTATCCCTCCCAAAATTCATATATTGAAGTCCTAACCACAGTACCTCAGCATGTGGACATCTTTAGAGAGAGCCTGTAAAGAGATGATTAGAGCGAAGTCTTTGGGGGTGGGTCTCATCCAATAACACTGGTGTCCTCATAAGAACAGGAGCGTAGGACACACACACAGAGGGAAGACCATGTGAGGACATGGAAAAAACAGCCACCTACAGGCATGGATAGAGCCCATGAAAGAAGCCAACCTTGTTAACACCCTGATCTCCTGGATCTCCAGCATCCAGAACTGTGAGAAAATATATTGTTGTTGTTTTAGCCACTCAGTATTTGCCATGGAAGCCCTAGAAAACTAAGGTACTCCCCAAATAGTCCCCAAATTTGTGTGTTCTAACTAATCTTCTAGTACCTATCCTCACTAGCTTATTCACCTTAAGACCTAGTCTCACTGGTTCTTACCTGAGTTATGGTCTCTGACCTTCTGTCTTTGCTGTGATGACCACTCTGCATAGACTCCCCTTTTCCCCATGTTTGCCTCTGGATCTACTTCACATCCCATATCCTCCAAAAATATTAATAAAACATTCTAGATGAATGCATTCCTCTTTGCCCTACACTTGTACTGTCTTCCCCAAATCCATTATCCCCTTCATTTCTCCTTAATTTTGTTGGAGAGGTGCATAGGTAAAAAATTCATTTCTTCTCTTCTCATTCAACAGGGGCTTGAACGGTACATTTCTGGCCACTGACATATTAGTGGAGGTTGTTAGGAGAGATTCAAGGAGAACACCCTTAAAAGGGGCAGCCACAGTAAAACAACACAAACACACAGCTCTGGGGGCTGGAAGTCTGAGATCAAGGTACCAGCACAGTTGGCTTCTCTGGAAGCTTCTCTCCTTCACTTGCAGATGACACCCTCTTGCTGTGTCCTCACATGGTCTTGTCCCTGTGCACATGCATCCCTGGTGTTTCTTCCCCTTCTTATAAGGACACCAATCATATTGGATCAGTTCCCAACCTAACAGTCTCATTTGAACTTAATCACCATTTCAAAGATTTTATTTCCAAATATGGTTACATTATGAGGTACTGAGGGCTAAGGCTTCTGATGTACTGACTTTTGGAGGTCACACAATTCAGCCTATAACAGCCTTCATAATGTGGTGTACATTGTGTGTGTGTGTGTGTGTGTGTGTGTGTGTGCCAGTTAATACAAAAAATGATTAAAATTGAAGGGACATTAAAAAATACCTCATTTCAAACTTCCATTGTATACATGAAGAGATTCAGCAGTGATTTAGTGCCCACATTGGGCCTGGAACCAGTGAATTTCCACTATACAACATTCCACTACAGATGTAAAAGTGAGAACACTTTTTAAAAGTTTTTTATGTATTTTTTTGGGGGGGAGGGAGAGGGAATCCCGCAGTCTCTGTAGTGCTGAACCTGATATGGGGCTCAATCTCACAAACTGCGAGATCATGACCTGAGCTGAAATTGTGCTTAACCAACCAAACCACCCAGGCACCCCAAAGGTGAGAACATTTTAGTTTAAAAGATAGGTCTGGAACATTCCATGGAAACGAGGACACAGTAGATTATCAATCTCCATTCAATGTTTTAAATAGTATTTCCTAAACTATTTTCTAAAGAACATTAGTCTTGCAAATTATTAATTGTTATTTTATGATACAAAGTGTCTATAGTTAAATGAGTTTAGGAAATCAGAGATGGAGAGAGAAAAGAAAAACAGGAAGAAGGAATAAAAAGAAAGAAAAGAAATTTGGCATAAAAAAAGATATATAGATCAATGGGACGGAATAGAGAGCCCAAAATTAAACCCATGTATATATGATCAATTAATTTTCAACAAAGGAACCAAGAATATACAATGAAGAATATACAAAGTACAGTCTCCTCAAAAAATAGTGTTAGGAGAATTAGATATCCAAATGCAAAATATTTAACTAGACCCTATCTTACACCATACACAAAAGTCAACTCAAAATGCATTAAGTACTTGAATATAAGCCATGAGACTGTAAAACTCCTAGGCAAAAACATAGGGGGTGAGCTCCTTGACATTAGTGTTGACAATAATTTTTGGATTTGATACCAAAAGCAAAGGCAACAAAAGCAAAAAATAAATGGGTGGGACTACACCAAACTAAAAATCTTCTTCACAGCAAAGGAAACTATCAGCAATACAAAAAGGAAACCTATAGAATGGGAGAAAATATTTGCAAACCACATATTCAATATGGGGGTTATATCCCAGGTATATATGGAATTCATATAACTGAATACCAACCCTCCTCACCCCCCAAAACAATAAAAAATAGGCTAAGAACTTGAATAAACATTTTTCCAAAGAAGACATACAAATGGCCAGCAAGTATATGAACAGGTGCTCAACATCACCAATCATCAGAGAAAGGCAAATTGAAACCAAAATGAGGTATCACTTTACACCTGCTGGGATGTTATTATCAATAAGAAATACCAAGTGATGGCAAAGATGCGGAGAAAAGGGAAACCATGTAAATGGGTGCAGCCTCTGTGAAAAACAGTATGGAGGTTCCTCAAGAAACTAAAAACAGAGCTACCCTATGTTCTAGCAGTCCCATTTCTGGGTACAAATGTAGAGGAAATGAAATCACTATTTCAGAAGATATCCATACCCCATGTTCATCACAGCTTTATTCACAGTAGCCAAGGTATGAAGGACAAAGTAAGCATCAGACAACAGGTGAACGGACAAAGTAAATGTGGTATATATACATAAAATGGAATACTAGCTTTTAAAACAAAGGAAATCCTGGGCGTCTGGGTGGCTCAGTCAGTTAAGAACCCGATTCTTGGTTTCAACTCAGTTCATGATCTTGAAGTTCATAGGTTCGA
The DNA here is from genome assembly GCF_028749965.1 of Puma concolor. Classification (NCBI taxonomy): domain Eukaryota; kingdom Metazoa; phylum Chordata; class Mammalia; order Carnivora; family Felidae; genus Puma; species Puma concolor. Next base: position 22,537,558 of record NC_141671.1, read on the forward strand.
GCCCTGCATTGGGCTCTGTGCACTGATGGTGTGGGGCCTGCTTGGGATTCTCTTTCTCTCTCCCTCTGCCCTCCCCTGCTCATGCTCTCTCTCTCAAAATAAATAAATAAACTTAAAAAAAAAGGAAAATTCTGTTATTTATGGGAAAATGGATGGACCTGATGGGCATTATGGTAAACATGAGCCAGGCAAAGAAAGACCAAAACTATGCAATATTACTTATGTATGGAATCTTAAAAAAAAAGATAAACACATAGAAACAGAGAGTAGAATAGATGGTGATTGCTAGGGGCTAGGGAGAGGGAGAAATAAGGGGAGGCTGGTGAAACGGTACAGACTTTCACTTATAAGATGAATAAAGTCTGAAGATCTGGTGTATAACATGGTGGCTGTGGTTGATAACATTGTATGATACAATTAAAATTTGCCAAGAGAGTAAAATGTAAGTGATTTCCAAAAAAAGGTAAATACGTGAGGTGATGGCTGTGTTAATTAAAACTTGATGGTGTGAATCCTTGTATAATGTCGACATATACGTGTATCAAATCATCATATAGTACACTTTAAATATATTTCAATTTTATTTGTCAAGTATAACTCAGTAAAGAAAGAAATTAACATAGTGCTCCATAACAGACAACTTAAATATAAAAACTATTTAACAAACGAAAGAAAGAAAGAAAGAAAGAAAGAAAGAAAGAAAGAAAGAGAGGAAGGAAGGAAGGGAGGAAGGAAGGAGGAAGGAAGGAAAAGAAAGGGGCAAATAAATGTGTGACTCTTTCTTATTTAACTTGGTTTAAACTACAGAAAAATACATCCCGTGGATCAGATACTCTTTTTGGGGGGTGGCCCCTGCAGTGAAATAGCTGTGTAGGTGGCATTTACACCTGCAATTTCTGTTTTATAAGGGAAATAAATTTGCCTGTTATGTGAGAAACAGTGGAAAATGAGCAGTTCTTTCTGCATGCTGAGATCTCACCTTGAAGTCACGAAGGATAATGGCTAATAAAGCTTTGGAGTGGGAGATACTGAGCCTGCAGCCAGCCCTCTCCTGATGAGCCGAACTGGGAAATATCGGTGCACGATGAAATGTCACTGTACCGATGATGGCTCACTAAGCGTGAGGTCATGAGACAGGGGCTGCCTACAACGATGAAACACAAATGCAACTTCTTTAGTTTCCTCAGCCCCTCTGCAGGTGATGCTACATATGTAATGTGGCTGTTTTTGGCCATTTAGGGAAGGGAGAGGTGAGAACCACATTTATGCATGCCTCATTGCTTCTGCCTTGAAGGAAGCCATAATCTCAGGTTTTTGACTGCCCCAAAGCCATCAGATTGTTTTTTAAAGATCAGAGTTACAAAATCTATTTTCCAAAATGCATTTTCTTGCCCCACTTAGATTGGAATGAATGAAAGTTACAGAGTATAACAAGAATAAATACCATGACATTTTTTTCTCCTGGAATCCTAAAATAAACATACTGACAGAGTTAATATGTGGACATTAATATTTTAAGGTGTGAACCTAAAAAATCTGATTTTTAAGGATTATAAGTAGAAATAGCCTTTTTGTATGAAAGTCATGTATTTCTGGTTTTACATGAAAATGTCTTAGAGAGAACTGAGTTGGTGAAGTGTAAGAGTGAGTTTTGCATATTTTTAAATGAGGTTGTTTCTCCATTCATTCATACAGCAGATGTGTATTGAGAATCTGCTGGGCATTATGGTGTTAGAGGAAAAGGATGACCGGCCATTTCAGCTTCCCTGGGACTGAACATTTTCCTGGGACATAGGGTTTCTAGTGCTAAAACTGGAATGAGATGGCCACCCTGGTCAGAGTGGAGGCATCAGTGATAGATACAATATGACTGAGTAGTTCCTTAGGAAGAACATTTACTCCATTTGTTTGTAGGAACACGAAATAGGCTGTAATCAAATAATTCTGGAAGTATTCTGACTTCAATTTAAAAGCCTCTTGGGGCGCCTGGGTGGCGCAGTCGGTTAAGCGTCCGACTTCAGCCAGGTCACGATCTCGCGGTCCGTGAGTTCGAGCCCCGCGTCGGGCTCTGTGCTGACAGCTCAGACCCTGGAGCCTGCTTCAGATTCTGTGTCTCCCTCTCTCTGACCCTCCCCTGCTCATGCTCTGTCTCTCCCTGTCTCAAAAGTAAATAAAAAACGTTAAAAAAATTTAAAAAAAAAAAAAAATAAAAAAAATAAAAGCCTCTTGAATCTGCTGGTAGAGGAGGTTAAGGGAGTGCTCTAGAACTATTTGGCTAGGAGTAATAATTTTCAAAACACAATGAGTATAACACTTTTGGTATGATTGGGAAAAAGCAAAGGGAGGAAGGAAAGAAGGAAGGAAGGAAGAAGGAAGGAAGGAAGGAAGGAAGGAAGGAAGGAAGGAAGGAAAGAAAAAATAAAGAAGAAAACTGTAGTGCCAAGCTTAGGTGGACAGAGTTTATAGGATACAGCCTAGAATTTTACTCCAGAATTTTACTCTCAGGAAAACATCAACACATTCACTATAGTCCTGCAAGGGGTAATTCAGTCTTGTTAACTTACAAAAATCTGTGGTGTGGGTAGAAGCAAAAACCAGTATAGTTGCCACATCTTTAGCTACTCTAGTTTGCAAAAGAGACCAGGTCTCCTCGGTTTCATTCAGCACTGCCGTCCTGGCATCCAGACTCACACCTGCATTACAGGTGTTCAGTAAATGTCAGTTAAATAAATGAATAAATAAGAATGAATCCCTATGATTATACAATTGATGCTTATTGTGTATTACACGCTTTATGCTTCACTTCTACACAACTTATGATTTCTTGAAATAACTACTGTTTCTTTGCCCACAGTTAGCAACCTATTTGTACTTATACACATTGAAAAGTGTTGTGTTTTTGTTTTTGTTTTTTTCTGCTGCATCTGACTTTCTTAGAACTATGCAGGCTTATTGCTTAATCTGAGAGTTTACCTGAAAGCAGATGCAGTCTTTAGAACAATGGTGTATATGGTTTTAGTGTGCTGTCTGTCGTATTTGGGGCTGCAGAGGAGTTGTTCAGTGTCTCTGAGAGGTAAATCTATTTCTGATGCCTGCTCCCCCACAGAAAACGTAGCAGTGTGCAGTATGGCACGGAGCCTGCTCAGGTGGTGGCCGTGTCCTCACATTCAGATTCAGTTTGGGAACCGAAGGGAAACAATAGCACCAGTCTGTGGGGCACAGTTGTGACATTGTGCCTTGGTGTCTCTTCTATGGACTGAGGCCACCCTATGTCAGCCACTGTCAACATTTTGGCCACTCAGTGCTTTCTTACATTCCAGCCCTCTCCCCTAAGGCCATATCCTTAGGCTGTGTTAGGGGGGCCTACAAAAGGATTTCCTAAGGTGGTTTGTTTTATTTTATTTTTTTTTTTTTTTCAACGTTTTTATTTATTTTTGGGACAGAGAGAGACAGAGCATGAACGGGGGAGGGGCAGAGAGAGAGGGAGACACAGAATCGGAAACAGGCTCCAGGCTCCGAGCCATCAGCCCAGAGCCTGACGCGGGGCTCGAACTCACAGACCGCGAGATCGTGACCTGGCTGAAGTCGGACGCTTAGCCGACTGCGCCACCCAGGCACCCCTAAGGTGGTTTGTTTTAAAGCACTGAGCACCACTCAGATCTATTACACTGGTTATTCTGTTTGCATCTTCCAGACTTTTTCTTCGCTTTTCTCTGCTTGCTTCATGCCCGGCCAGGCTGCCCCTTGCTAACTGTGTCCCTGGCTCCTAGACTGCTGCCTGGCTTTGAGTCAGGTTTAGTGAACAGGAGGCCCCAGTGGGAGATGAAAAAAAGGAAGGGCAGGGGTCCAGCCCCTGTCCTGCTTTGTCCCCACATCTCTGGAGCTCTTGCCTCCTCATGTCTGTTCCTGACAGATTGCACCTCATTGTGGCCCGGCCCCATCATGGTGCAGGCTCTCACTGGGCTCGGGTAACACCATCTCCGTCTTCTTCAGCCCCAGGAGCAGAGATGCCATTCTGCTGTCACTGGTCTCCAGGTGCCTAAACACCCCTGTTGGCCTTCTTGGCCCTGTTCATGCCCTCATCTTAGTCCCTTCAGCTGAGTCATCTGGGATGAATCCTGTCCACTGAAGAGAGCCTAACAAATATGGCTGCTAAATCAGACTTTCTGGCAGCAGGACCCAGGAACCTGCTTTTGTCCCCTTTGTATTAGTATTATTTTAAATTGTGGTAAAACATACATAGCATAAAATTGACCATTATAACTCTTTTTAAGTGTACAGTTCACTGGCATGAAGCACATCCACACTTTCATGCAACCGTCACCACCACCCTCTGTCTCAGAACCTTTTCTTCCTCCCATACTGTGACTGTGTCCCCACTAAACACTAACTTCTCATTCTCCCTCCTCACCCCAGCACCCACCCTTCTACTTTCTGTCTCTGTGAATTTGACTACCTTGGGTACCTCATGCAAATGGAATCATACAGTATTTGCCTTTTTGTGTCTGGCTTATTTCTTCAGCACAATGCCCTCATGTTGTAGCCTGTGTCAGAATTTTCTTTTTAAGCCAGCATGCTATTCCATTGTCTGTGTTTACCACCTTGGCCTCATCCAGTCATCGGGCAGCAGACACTTGGGAGGCTTCCACATTTTGGCCGTGGTGACTAAAGCTGCCGTGTATACATTAAACCCATATCTGAACCTGCTTTTGAAATAGACTGCCCAGGTAGTTCTTACTCCCTTTCATGTTGAAGAACCATTGCCCTTGGAGACTTGCCTGTAAGAGACCTGACACCATTATTTGTGTTCTTTGGCCAAAAGTTTATAAATGTTAAGACGTTACCTTGTCTAGGGCATTTTATTTCTAATTATAGAATGAAACATTAGTCCTCCCGGTTGATTTCAGGCACTAACTACTGAACAGATAGGGAGATATTTTGGTGGTTCAGGGGACTCTCTTCTTGCACAAATTATGTCCCGAAGGCTTATCTAAGGGCAAACACATTTTAAAGTTGCTGATATTTAGAAAGCACTGAGTCAGAAAGGGAACTAGTTGCCCTCTCTGAGCCTTCTTGACATTTGCTGTTACTCAGACTGCTACACAGAACACTTACCCATGGCCTCTCTTTGCCTGTATCACTCATGTTATACACGCAATGCTCTCTAAGGGCATGATCCTTCAGTTAAAATCTATCTCTGTCCCCTAAAATAAGTGTATGATTAGGGGGTATTTCTGTCTGTAGGCTCTTTTGGGACTGTCACATGGGTTTCACACCTTGTCCTTACAATAGCCCTGGAGTGGCAGGTAAGACTTTCAGTATCACAGGTAGGGAAACTGACTCAGTGTAAGTAAATTTTATACCACCAGTGAGTATCAGATCCAGATCTCAAACCCAGATCTGATTTTAAAACCCATGTTCTTCCCATTCTTCCATGCTGCTTTCCAAGTTTATGGCAAAACATTCCCCCTTTAGAAAATTCTACAACAATCAGCATTATGTGGGGCATAGTCTAGAACACTAAAATCTATTCAAAGCACCAAAAAACTGCATCTCATAATTTTTTGGCTTTTCAAAATCATTGCTCATTCCATTAGTTAGAGTGGTTTTTTTTCATACAAATATCTGCAACAATTTTTAATTCCCCAAAACCATTCATAGATGATAAATACCATGCTGCAAAAGCATTAAACTTGCACAAAAATACTTTATAGCTTAATACTTGTTTGTTACAAATAAGAATATATACTGAAGTGAAAAACATTTAATTTTTTTTAGTGTTTATTTTTGAGAGAGACAGAGCATGGGGGGGAGGGGGAGAGGGAGTTTATTTTTGAGAGAAGGAGACAGCATGAGCAGGGGAGGGGCCGAGAGAGAGACAGAGACAGAGAGAGACCGAGAGAGAGAGACAGAACACAAAGCAGGCTCCAAGCTCTGGGCTGTCAGCACAGAGCCTGACGTAGGGCTCAAACCCACTAACTGTGAGATCATGACCTGAGCCAAAGTAAGACACTTAGCCAACTGGGCCACCCAGGGACCCCTGAAGTGGAAAAAAAAAATTAAATTAGATACCATTTTGTTGCAGGAGGTTTCTTGCAGTCCAATTCCCAAGATGAGTTACCTGCCTACCCTATAAACTCTGCCCAAATTGCCCTGTATTATTATTTGTTTACCTGCCTTTGGTCCTCACAATACCTTAAGCTCTTTGAGGGTGAGGTTTGTGTTTCCCAGAGTCCAGTCCTCCTGCAACAGCTTCCCAGCTGTCTTAGCATGAGAGTGTGAGTGCATGGCTGTGGAGAAAGCAGTGGGATGTGCACAGCAGTGAGGCACAGGAAACCTTGTCTGGAGCAGGGGGGACATGGAAGGGGGCAAAGAAAACCTGGGCATCTATTTTTTTATTGTGTTTGAGTACCTGTGTGTAATGCCAGCTGCGGTGAGCATTTCCAGACAGCATCTGAGAAGTAGTCGATGCTAACACTGAGTATAGATTTAGCTAAATCAGAAGGGGAAAAAATTTGCTATTTATTTATGAGAATTGACCGTCTGAAATCTATGCAATAATACAATATTATATATGTATATATATACACACACACATACATGTGTGTGAATATATAATTAGATTTTTTATTTTGTTGTAAATTTGGAATCAATTATAGCAGGATACCCTATACATGTTTATTGTCCTTGTTTGCTCTAGGAGCATGCTTGTCTATTTGCCGCTCAGAAAAATAGACTGTACTCAGGGAAATAGATGTGTTCCCGTGATGCTGCAGGGCCCAAGACTGAGGCCATCCAAATCCAGCTGGGGTGTAGAAGGTTGGAGAAGATTGCTGGAGATGTCGGAACTATGTTTTAGAGGATAAAAGAGTATGGCTTGATGAATAAAAGTGGGAAGGGGATTTCAAGCCCAAGGGACCATATCTGAGATCTTTAGTTACTAGAGAGTCATGAGACCTGGCTCTGTAAGTCATAAGTGCTAACCCATTGTGTCGCTTAACAGCCACAACTTATATCCTGAACACATCTCCTAAATAAGTACCTTGTGTGCCATTTCCACTTAGATCACCACATTTGCATTTTCCTTCAAACATCTTTCTTGCCCCTTCTTTTGGAACATTTCCTGTTGATACTCCAATAAGGCCAAAAACTTGGTGGGCATATTTAAAGAAGAGATAAATTTTCAATTAAAATATTTAAGATTACTTTAGATATTAAAGGCATGCATCTTCTGATAGAAAGGATTACTTTAGGGGTTTTTGGCAGAAGGTGGGTAAGAGCTTGGTGAATGGAAAGGGAAGGGCTATATTCTAAGGCCAGAGAAAGGAAAGTCAAGCAAGCTGAGAAAAGAAACCATGGGGGTGGAAACTGACTCCGTTCATCACCCTATAGCCATGTGTTAGGCTGCCTAGGGATGTGTGTGTGTGTAAGAGGATCCAAAGGTATCCTCAAACAGGATACTCTATGACTGTATGTCCTGGGAATAGTGCAACCTCTCCAGGCACAGGAGAGAACAGAAGAGTACAGTGGGGGAGATAAATTTATGAAAGGCTGTTTTGCTTAAATCAGTATGGCCTCAGGGGAAATTGGTTTAGCCCTGTAATAATTTAAGTATGACTGTAGTTCTGGAAATAATTGCCCTAGATTTAATGGACTTTGTTCAGAGGAAATTCACTTTTTCCTTCTTGATAAGATCAGGTAGATAAGTACATAATTCCCATACCATTCCCAAGGACTAGGTTAGGTGGCCAGGGAGTAGTCAGAAGACCTGCTTTTGAAACAGACATTACCTCAGTTGGTAATGTCTGGAGATATTTTTGGTTGCTACAATTTAGGGAGGGGTCACTATGGGAATCTAGTGGGTAGAGGCCAGCATGCTAATAAACAGCCCTCAGTGCACAGGACAGCCCCCACAGTAAAGAATTCTCCAACTCCAAAGTCCATAGTGCCAAAGCTGAGAAACCTTGTTCAGGAAGGAAAATCTGATACTCAACAGACGAAACAGAACTGTATTCTTCTCTGTAAGTCTGGCTGGGGAAAGTTATGGCAGGTTCCATGCCCTGAGCTATGGAGGATTAGGGATGGTATGTTCATATGCTTTTCCCCCCTTGTAAAGTATACACTTTTAAAGTGAACTATCATTTCTCAATAGATTTCACTTAAGATGCTGAAATAAACTCTAATTGAATGCACCATCTGGAAACATTGAACTGCATGAAGAAAGCAGGGGGATCAATTCACATCATCCTCCACACCCTCACTGGGTAAGTCTAAGTGTGAAATGCCTATTTACTCAAGAGTTATCATGCCGGGCATTTTGAAATGCTTTCTTTATAGAAGCTACATTCAATGTGGCAATACCACTACTCTGTTATACATTGCATTTTAAGGGAAACTGAGGTATTGTTGAGGTCATATCTCAAGGACAGTAGGGGACCTGGGATCATGAATTGGCTCTTGTGGGTTCTGGGTCCAGGTTCTACATTCAACCCATTAGTGCATTTTGCTCATTATGGAGGTTTCTACTATGTGTAGGTGTTCCATAATAAACCTCTTCGAGAGAGGGTGTTACAAATCCTACCTGTAAGATTAAATGAGACAATGTTTAAGAAATTATCTCATGTAAAGTAGATGCCCAGGAAACGTATCCGTTCTCTGAAAGGAGCAAGCTAATGCTGAGTGGCAGCAGTGGGGAGACCTTGAAATTGAATGTCACCTCTAAGCCACTCCTTCTCCTGAGTCCATTTCCTAAATTGAAGCAGATGGTGATTGAAAGTTAAGGAGGTTTGCTCTGTCCCGATCTGAATGTGTTTCATTTGGGGTAAAACAGGGGAGTAATACAAGTGGCATCCAAACTGCCTTGTCTCAATGCTCCAGTGATCACAAGAACTAATTGCTGTGCTAACAAGAATGAGAATTTGTTCAGACTTGCTGGATCAATGGACTCATTCAATTTTCTGCATGCACAGCTCAGTTCTGCTCTTGTCCCTTGCTGTGCATTCCAAAGAGGCACCAGTGTGGGGAAACCTCCAGGTGGCTGCAAGCCCTTATTCCACAGCTTCGGATAGCCCTTCAGCAAGGGAGAGACTGCAGGCTGATTTCAGCCACTGCCATCTTTTTCTGTTCCCCTGTAGCCTCCCCTCCCTGTCCTTCTATCTGTCAAGTTTTGTTTTTTTTTTCAAATTCAAAATAGGTATACTGCAAGTAGAATAATTCCTGAGAGGCTATATAAAAATCCAGTTTTGTTCTTGTTGGACAGCTAAAGGAATCAAGATCTTGGAGGGAGGTTAGAATGTAAGAAAAGAGGGGCACCTGGGTGGCTCAGTCAGTTAAAACAACTGACTCTTGATTTTGGCTCAGGTCATGATCCCAGGGTTGTAGGATTGAGCCCCGCATCGGGCTCTATGCTGGGCATGGAGTCTGCTTGAGATTGTCTCTCACTTTCTCTCTCTCCCTCCCTCTCTCCCTCTGCCCCTCTCTCCTGCTCGCACTTGTGCTCTCTCTCTCTCTCTCTAAACACACACACACACACAGAGAGACAGAGAGAGAGAGAGAGAGAGAGAGAGAAACTAGTGTACAATCTAATATCAGAGACATTTTATTTTCCTGTATAGAGATGGACTTCAGTTTGGATGGACCATCCCACTGTTCCACTGGAAGCATTTTCCTAGGCAAGGCTTTTGTTATTGGGTTGATTTAAGGAAGGGCTCTCAGTGTTTCACAGAGTAATGTTGTTTTTTTCTATAGGAGGATGCTGGGCATTGCCTGTCTTTGAAGATAGACTTTTATGGGTTGCTCAAATACTACTATGAACTCAATGTCCCTATATACTCTTACATATAAAATCCATTATATAATCCTATCTTCCAATTAAAATGCTGATATAAGTAAAAGTCCTTAAAGGAGATGATCTGAACAACCTTCCTGGAGTGGCAGGGAGACCAGACTGAATTTAAGCTGTGTTTTCCCTGCACTCATACATACCTAGATGTGTTTGGGACACTTGCAGATTGTGGTAGACAAGAATTTGCTTAAGCAAAAGAGACATTCATCTGGATTCTTTTGGCTGTAAATTTAAGAAATCTATTTTTTTAAGGGGTGGGGGAAAGTGTGATGACTCTTCCAGTTAATGTGAGCTTTGGGCTTGACTGGACCCAAGTGCTCAATATTATCAAGAATTTCCGTCTCTTGACAGGAGGCTCTCTGTTGGCTTTATTCTTTGACACAAGTTAAGGACAAATTGGCTGTTCACACTTCCACCAGCTTCAAGCCTGGTGGAAAGAGATAGGAAAAGAGTTGATTTTTCAACCAGCAATAGAGCAAAATTTTTGAAAATGAATTTCTTTTTTTTAAAGTTTATTTTTAACAGAGAGAGAGCATGAGTGGGGGAGGAGCAGAGGAGGAGGAAAAAAAAATCCCACACAGGCCCCACACTGTCAGAGTGGAGCCAGATGAGAGGCTTGAACCCACAAACCTGTGACATCATGACCTGAGCCATAATCAAGAGTTGGACGCTTAACCAACTGAGCCACCTGGGTGCCCCAAGACTAAATTTCACTGCTGTGGTTCTCACCTCTACCATCTACTCCCCTGAAATGATTCTATTCAAAGTCACCAGACTAGGGCAACTATACATCTCAGTTTGTCTGAGGTGGTCCCTGATCACATCTGCTGTCTGGGAACAAATATTAGTAACACTCTGTTGTAGCCATCCTCTAGGAAGGTCCCCAGTTATCCCCTAGGATGGCCTCCAAGTATTCACCCTCCTCTGTGGTCCCATCCCAGATTGAGTAGGGCTGACCTGTGTAATTATTTCAGCATTGCTTTCCTGGATCACTTGCTCTGAAGGAAATCAGATTCCTTGTTGTCAGGACACTCGAGTTGCCTATAGGCAAGCCCATGGGGGGAAGTATTGGGGCCTCCAGCAACAGCCAACACTAACTTGCCATGTGGGTGAGCCACCTTGGAAACACATCTGACAGCCCCAATCCAGCCTTCAGATGACTGTGGCTCTGACCTGCCAGAGTACCTGAGTGCTATCTTGTGAGAGGTTCTGAGATAGAACTGTGCAGAAAAGCCACTCCCAACTTCTAGACCCACATAAACCATATGAGATAATAAATGTTTGCTTTATATGAAGTCACTAAATTTTGGGGGATAATTTGTTACACAACAGTAGATTACCAATACACATCATCTTTCATCCTTAAAAGTGTCTCTGTTTGAGAAATAAATGTTCATTTGGTCTACCAATGACTTCTATATGGACAACCTTCCTCTTAGATTCTCAGCCAATCTTCAGAATCATTTTGTTCCTTGTGTCACCAGCATTTGCTACAGCTGATCACCCCCTGCTCTTTGATATGCAATCTTGACTGAATCTTTGGGGCACCACACTCACTGGGCTGCTTCTGCTCAGGTGCTTTTGTGCACGCCCATCATTTCTTCAGTTCTGTATGTTGCAGGTCTCCAGGATCCTTCAGAAAAAGTACTCAGACCATTTCTCTTATCTATTAATGCTTAGTACCTATTCAATCTCACTTAGTTCCACTGATTTATATGATGAAGATGTCCAATTTCAAATCAGCAATTCCAATCTCTGCCTATACTCTAATCTTGCATATTCAGCTGCCTAATCAAAATCTCCACTAGATGCTTAGCACGCATCTATTTTTAAAATGTTTGTTTGTTTGTTTATTTATTTATTTATTTACTTACTTACTTACTTATTTAAAGAGCATGAGAGGAGGTTCAGAGAGGGAGACAGAGAATCCCAAGCAGGGATGCAGGGCTTGAACTCATGAACTGTGAGATCATGACCTGAACTGAAATTAAGAGTCACATGCTTAGCTGACTGACCCACCCACGCACCCCTGGATGCTTACCAGGCATCTTGAAATCAACATTGTCTGTAACTAAAGTTTTAATCTTACCCCACCAGTCTGCTTCTCCCTTCGACTTCCAATCCCAATCAACTAACATCATTCCTCAAGTTAATCAGGCTAAAAATACCTGGAGTCAGCCTAATTCTCTTTCTCTCCCACCTCACATCCAATATATAGTAAATTTTAAGTCTAACCATGTTCCCCAATCCCACTGCTATTACCCTGATTCAAGTGACCATCATCTTTCACCTGTATTACTTCAAAGCTCCCAAATTTCTCCCTACATCCCCGTTAGGCTCCCTTCAGTCTATTTGCTACACCCCAGCCAGAGTGCGATGATTCTCAAATGCAAGTCACATCATGCCACTTTTCTCCTCAACTCCTCACAAAGGCTTCTTGTATAATTCAGAAGAAAATCCAAATTTCTTCCCAAAGCCTATAAGACTCTGTGTGATCTGATTCGACTACTCCCTGACTTAATATCCTCCTCATTCCCTCTGCTCCAACTGTGCTCTCTTCCTCAGGGTTGCTTGAAGATATCAGGTGCAATCTTACCTGAAGACCTTTGCACTTGTTGGTCGCTCTACCTGTGATGCTCTTCCTCCAGATATCTACATGGCTCCCTCTTTACTTTATTCTGTCTCAGCTCAAAGATTGCTTTGTCAGAATGGCCCTTGCTGATCACTCTATATAAAAGAATATCCCTACCATTACTCTCTGTCTGGTGACCTTACTTCGTTTTTCTTGTTAGCAGTGGTCACTATCACCTGATGGAATTCTAAGATGTCAGAAACATGGGTGCAGGCAACTTCTACCATGCTAGGAAATGGCACTGCTGGCTTCAGCACCATCAGCTGATGGCAGCCTAGGGATGGTCCTCCGCATCTGTGATAGGTGTACTACTATCCATGGAGGAGTTTGATGGCCACCATCAAACTGGGCACTGACAGTGCAGCTGGTTAGGTGTGGCTAATGGTAGTGGTCATCTCCAAGGCAAATAGGATGGGGAGAAGAGAACAGTGGATGTCGTGGGAGTCAACAGAACTAGCACTCAAAAAGCAAGTAAGACAAGCCCCAAGAGAGCCCAGAATTTCCCAGGTCATCAGCTGCTTAAGGTGAGATTCACAGTTATCCTTCTCACAGATGCATCCCCATACCATGACTGGTACATGTTTCTGTCTCAATAGGTATTTATTGAATTAATCAGTGACTCTTCATGAAGAGTCTGGGGGTGGCCAGAATTCCACTGAGAATACAGAGATGGAGACCCAGGAATACTGACATACAATTGTTTAAATTCTACTTTTATTTCCAGATTTTTCTGGTCAGTGGCATACATGTACACTAGGAAAATACTTATAAAATGTCCTTTCTAAGTAAAATCTCTCCCTTTGTGGATCCATGAACTGTGGCATTCCAGACCTGGTGCTATGCTTTCTGGGGCTGCTTTTATGACTCTGAAGCTAGGGGTTCTAGCTAATTTCACTGGTTGCTCTTCACCTTGAAACTTTATTCCTTTCTCTGCTGTTGTCACCCTTGGGTTTCTCTGGAAGTAGAAATAGTACTGGCCCACCTCCTTTCTTTAAATACTATGAAGTCTTCTGGTGTTCGTGGGGCTAGTACTTGACTCATGCTACAGGAAATCTGGATATTGAAGATATAACTGGATATTTATGTCCTAGCTCTTTCAAATAAATTCTTCCCCTCTTTATCTTATTCCTCCCTTAACTATTTATTATCAACAATGTGCTAAGCACTGGGTGATATATTGGGATTACAGGAATAAAAGATATATCTAGTTTGTTTTAAATTTTTTTGATAAGTTAAAAAATAAAAAGACTAACCCCGATGTTTGAAGAAATACAAATTGTCATTTTAGTTTAGACTCCGAAACATTTCCTTGCTTTTAGCCTGTGTGCCTAAGGCTGGATCTTGTGATATGAGGGAGATAAGTGAATGTGTAGGGAATTAGATCCTTCCAGAGGATGCCATCCAGATGTAAGATCAAAGCGATCATGATTCATTCACCAAGGAGCTGGACTTCTGAAAGCCTATCTAAGTCTTGATGCCTTTGAGGTTTGTTTGTTGCCATTAGGGACTTGGTATGTATAATTTCATATAAATACTATGCCAGGATTTGAAAATGAACCCCATATTGAGAGATGGAATAACAGTGTCTTATACCACCATCTTTGTGAGGAGAGGTTACAAAAAAACAAAACAAAACAAAACAAAACCCACAGTAGACAACAGCTCACAGGCCAGGCTGCACATAAGACTGGGCTAAATTCTGCTAATATTTCCAGAATCTACTGCTATTCAAAGCGCTCCTTGGGTCCAACCAGGCTGCCATTCTTTTCTGATTGATTTCCTTCAGCTGTTTCGTTTATTGTTCTTTCCTCTTTATTGGCTGTTGTTTGAGGTAGCCTTTCTGTGCATCCCCATTAAAGTACGTTTGTGCCTATATTTTCTGCCCTCAATCACAATTCTTGTGATGATGACCAGGTACCCTTTTCAAAGCTTCCCAACAACTGGGTAATTATTCTCACCATTTCACGTTAGAAGTGGCTAGAGTGAGGGGCACCTGCGTGGCTCAGTCGGTCAAACGTCCGACTTCAGCTCAGGTCATGATCTCACAGTTCGTGAGTTTCAGCCCTGCATTGGGCTTTCTGCTGTTAGCACAGAGCCCGCTTCGGATCCCCTGTATCCCTTTCTCTCTCTCTACCCCGCCTTCATTTCTGTGTGTGTTCTCTCTCTCTCAAAAAATAAGTAACATTAAAAAAAAAAGAAGTGGCTGGAGTGACTATTTTCTGAACCAAACTTAGGCTGAATATCACTAAAATATGATATGCATTTGAAGCCCTAGAATTACACAAGAACATCCAGAGGGTATTGCACTAGGTTTAGTTCCAAAGATAACAGACATGGCAACTATATTCAGGTTTTGCAGACACCAAGAGCGTGGCCTTCACCTTTGGCATAAGAAGCTTCATTCTGTGCTGAGAACCTCAGAGGCCGCATACTGGGTCTGCCCACACAATTAGTGTTTTTTCCAAATAATGTATTTACTTCTTGGGCTGGGTGCATCTATTACATTCAGCTCATTACCTTCATTGGTGTAACATAAGTAAAATATGAGTATGGCTGTGATAAGCCTCTCCTTCAATGGATTCTCACTAAGCAGGGTAAAATATCAGAAGACATTTCAGACTATTTTTTTTTCAAATGGTTTAATTAGAGTTGAATAGCAATTACTTAAAGTTGAAGAGTATAAGAATATTTTATGTAATATTCATGGATATTTTTTCCTTTTATAATATTCAGCATGTGATAAGAAAATCAGAGAAAATGTTAATCAAATTTGTGACCATTCAATTAATGTAATCTGCATGTTTAAAGAGTCATTTTATGTAACTTTCCATGCTTTGGCTATTTCCTGAAGTCACCATGGACTCAGTTAATAATACACAATGACTCCAATCTAGCATGTTTTCAATGAATTTATGAACCTACTGCTTATAACATACTCACTCTACTTACAGATGTTTTCTTAAATTTGCTGCTCTATTGCCAGATGCATACACAATCCCATCCAAAGAACTAAGAGCAGACGGAGTTTAGGAATCTTGTTTTTGTAAAGCCCCATCACTACGACATTCATAAAAGGTGTGCAGACATATAGAAAAGCCATATATGTTGCCATAAATTGGGTAAGAAAAGAAACTCTTCAGCAACCTGATTTTTTTCACTTGCAAACATAATGTTGATATAAAAAGCTCTATCTTATCCTTTTTAATGGTAGCATAGCTTTCCAATGGGAAGCTCCAGGGAAATTGGGTATGATAGATTCCTTGTAGGTCCACTTTTGGAAAAAGGGTCTTAAATATTTTTTAAAATGTTTATTTATATATTTTGAAAGAGAGCGAGAGTGAGCACACATGAGCGGGGAAGGGGCTGAGAGAGAGGGAGAGAGAGAATCCCAAGCAGGTTCTGCACTGTCAGCACAGAGCCCCATGTGGGGCTCGATCTCATGAACTATGAGATCATGACCTGAGCCGAAATCAGTGCATGTGTGTGCTATAATTTATTTTGACATACTCCCATTAATTGACATTTGAGTTGTTTCTTCTTTCTTGTTATTTGTAAACAAGTATGCAATTACAAATTGGGAAATGTATCTTTGCATACTTGAACAAATATTTCTATAGGATAAATTTCTAGAAATAGAATATTTGATTCAAAGGAAACATACATTAAAGCTATGCTAGGTAGTGCTAAAAAATTATTCCTTTTCACCGTCTTTCCAACTCTGGGTACTAGCATTTTTAAAAAATGTTCATTTGTTTATCTTGAGAGAGAAAGAGAGAGAGAGAGAGAGCATGCATGAGTGGGGGAGGGGCAGAGAGAGAGAGAATCCTAAGCAGGCTCCACACTGTCAGCGCAGAACCTGATGCAGGCCTCAATCTCACAAACTGTGAGATCATGACCCAAGCCAAAATTCAGAGTCAGACGCTCAACGGACTGAGCCACCCAGGCGCCCCTGGATACTAGCATTTTTAACCTTTGCCAATTTGATATATCTAAAACCATATTGTGGTTTAATTTTGCATTTATTTGAATAGTAAAGAGGCTGAATATCTTTTCATACATTTATTTATTAGCCATTTTTATTTCATTTGAAACCCACCTCCTTCTGAGCTTTTCTTATGATTCCATTGGCTTGTTCTTTTTCTCATTAAGTTATTTTAGTTCCTTATATATCATAGAAGTCTACTTTGTTATATTGTTGCAAGTATTTTCATATTGATCAATTATTGGTTACGATGAAGTATTTATCTATTCTACTCCATTATTAAAGTCACCCTCACTTGACTTTCTGGGAAACTCCTCTAAATTTTTATGAGAAGTTATAATAAACACATTTATTTTTGCATTATGATCCAAAAGGAACAAGAACCATGCCTAAATATAGAATAAATGAAGAAATATAAAGAATTTTTTCAATCAAGCCTACAAATGATGTGGAAATGTCTATAAGAATAAAAAACTTGCATTTTTCCAGAAGTTTCTTGAAGCCTAGAAGTTCTCCAAGGTCCAAAGTCTTATACCTGTGATGGGGCATTTCAGGTCCATGAGAGAGGTCACTCTGTCCCTCTGAACATATGCCAGCAGGAGTGTGATGTATCATAGAAGAACCTAGATCATTCAGACATTCTCCCTCATTATTTAGCAATCATGTGACCTGGTCCACCAGAGCCACTGCTTCATCTATAAGGTGCTCATAATTATTCCTGGCTGATAGGGCTACTGTGATATTTAAATTAGGTTCAATACATAAAATACTTATGCAGAGTAGATGATCAGTAAATACTCATGTTCCAACCTTATAAGTTTTGTTAAAGAAAATTACACCCCAAATACTCATCTATGATAGGCACATTTAAAGTGCAAAGATCACCAACAAGTCATGAAATGTAAAGGTTGGGCTTTTTCTTGAAACAATTGCCAAAATTTTTCACACGTACGTACAACAAAATTTACTTGATCTTCTAGAATGAAATTAAACCCATATTCTCTATATGAGTTAATAGCCTCTGTACATCTTAAATATTTAGTGTTAATGTTGGAAATGATGTTTACTTGGGGAAGAAGATGCTGCACGATAAATAGTAGGGTCTACAACCCACATAAGTTAAATAAGAGGCCAGCCATGATCCAGGAAGTGGACCAGGGAACTTGTGGGTATGATAGATTCCTTGTATGTCCACTTTTGCAAGAAGGGTCTTAAATATTTTTTAAAATGTTTTTTTATATATTCTGAAAGACAGAGAGAGTAAGCACACATGAGCAGGGGAGGGGCAGAGAGAGAGGGAGAGAGAGAATCCCAAGCAGGCTCTGCACTGTCAGCCTACGTGGGGCTTGATCTCACGAACTGTGAGAGCACGACCTGAGCCGAAATCCAAGAATGGGACACTTAACCAACTGAGCCAGCCGGGTACCCCAGGTCTTAAATATTTTTAACCAATAGTCTACTAGAGGAGGAAATGGTATCTGCAAGAAATCATATTCATAGTATGTCTGCTTGGTATCATGTGATGAAGGGGCCACTTTATCTCTGTGGTCTTCCTTCCAAAAAACCACAACCCCTGTCTAATCATGAGAAAAACATTAGAAAAATCCCAATTTAATTCTACAAAATACCTATTCAGTACTCCTCAAACTGCTAAGGTCATCAAAAATAAGGAAAATCTGAGAAATTGTTATAGCACAGAGGAACCTAAGGAGAGATGAAGACAGAAAGCAATATGTTGTAGTGAAATGTAGTCTCTTGGATAAGAGCCTAGAACAGAAATGGGACCTTAGGCAAAAACAAAAGAAATCCAAATAAACTATGAACTTTAGTTAATAATAATACATCAATATTGATTCATTAATTATGACACATGTACTATGCCAATGTAAGATGTTACTAATAGGGGAAACTAGTTGTGAAGTATATGGAAATTCTCTATATTGCTTTCACAATTTTCTGTATATTTAAAATTGTTCTAAAATAATACATTTATTTTTTTAAAGTTTCCTTAGATTGCCATCCATTCCACTCTTGCTTACTACCCTAAAAAGCAATGAAACTTCCCTAATATGCCTGGGAAAATAGTATGCTTTCCAGAAGGTTAAAGGCCCAACCTTACACGCCGACATTTAATTTTCTCCAAATATGCCTCAGACACTGATCTCTCTCCACCTGGATTGTCCACAGTTTTGGGAACCTATATCAAGGAGAGACACCAATGGATGCTCAATCGATACTTACCAAGTGATAGAGTGATTACTAAGTAACTCTTCATTAAGTGAATTCTAAGTTCCGGTCAACCTAGAGTTCTGCAAGAAGTGAGCCCGTGGACTGGGCTATGGGGACTATACCAATAGTCAGTCTGCAAATGTGCATACAAGCCGGCTCTGCTCTTATTCACATTCACATGTGGCAGTCAATCAGCCTGGGACATAGAGCACAAGATTCAACCATGGGAGTTCATCTTTTAACAGTGGACATAGCGGCTTCACTCTCCTTGCCTACAGATTTTGTTTGGGTATGACATAGTTTTAAATACGACCAGCTCAAGGGCACCTGGGTGGCTTAGTCAGCTAGGTGTCTGACTCTTGGTTCCAGCTCAGGTCATGATCTCACAGCTTTGTGAGTTCAAGCCCCACATCAGGCTCTGCGCTGGCAGCACAGAGCCTGCTTGGGATTCTCTCTCTCTCTCTCTCTCTCTCTCTCTGTCTCTCTCTCTCTCCCTCTCTCTCTCTGTCCCTCCCCCACTCACACTGTCTCTGTCTCTCTCAAAATAAATAAACTTTAAAATAAATAAATAAATAATAAATAAATAAAACCAGATCAGGCAGAAATCACTAATTCACCATTTAAAAGCAAGCAAACAAACAAAAACACACCATCTCTCAGCTAGACAGTGTGCTAAGAATTTGCCACCCTTTTATGTAAATTAATGAACCAAATCATTTATCTGAGTAACTGACTAACATAAATGTGCACCTTCACATGAATGCCTACTCCAAGCCAATTTGGCGTGTTATCCATCTATGCACCCTGGAGTGCTGTACTATTCACAGAGCATGTGGGATATCGAGGAATGTCAGGTTCACATCTTGTGCATGCATGCATGTATGTGTGTGAGCATTGTAGTAAATGGGTATGTGTTGGTGTGTTGGTATGTTGGTTACTAATAACATTGAACTGGAGGAAGGAAGGAGGAGAAATGTCTTATTATTTAGTAGTCTTTCCAAATCAAAATGAAATGGTTGCTTAGTGTTTTCCTTTATGTTGGTAATGAAAATGGTGGAGGTGAAGACTGAATGCTGACTTTTCAGGTCCTGAGGAGGGGAACAGAAGGAGCCCAGCAGGCCTGCCCACTCCTGTTGTTAATTAAAGTATTTTCCCGTCCTCCAGGGTGTAATGCACTCTGGGCACTGAGCCCCAGAGAGACTTGTGCAGTCTAATGATCACACATTCAAATAAACACAGTCGGGGGCCACTGGGGAACAGATCACTTCCCCCACCTCATTAACAGCTGCAACGTTTTGCAAATGTCTGAAATGCACTGGCTCCAATTCTTATGAATAATAAATATTAGTCAGGCTCCCAATTGCTCAGTGGTTCCAGGTAAGGTGGACCCCTACCTGCTCAGCTGAGACCTACACGTGGTAGGGAGTGACATTTACAGCTCGGAGCTATCTGCATCGCATCTGCTATGATTCTTGCCAAAGCAGATTTCCTCCGACTTATTACACCCCTTTGTCTGAATTGCACTGTAATTCTCATTTGCTGGCACTGTTAACAAGTTTGTCTGGGTATGAAAGGTGGAGAGCTTTATAAAGCTGACTTTGTGTTGTCAGAGGTCATGTCTACAGACACCAAAATCATCTTGAGGCTCTCACAGCCTCAGAAAAAAAAAAAAAAAGACATATTTTAAATATTCAACATCCTTCCAAACTGCTAAACTAAATTGTATATAAGTCTCCCAAATACTTCAAAGTTTAGTTGAAGGAAAGCAAGGGCAATTTTATGTCACAGAGGTATGTGTGTGTGTGTGTGTGTGTGTGTGTGTGTGTGTGTGTGTGTATACATATATATACATATAATGTACATATGTACATTACACATATGTACATTACACATATGTACATAATGTACATATAATGTATATATACATATATATGTATATATATACACACACATACACACACACACACACACACACACATATATATAAAACAAAAATGTAGGAACTAGATGACAAAAATAATGCGAGGATTTTGATACTTTGGGCTGGTTTTAGAGGATTTCACTTCTTTTTCAGGCAGGATAACACAAACAGAACATAGATAAACAAGAATTACAACTTGCATTTTATTGCATATTGCATTTCCCAAAGTGCTATACACATACTATATCACCTAATATCACCTAATCCTCACAACAGTCCATATGAGATAGATGGTTGCTATTTTTATTGTGTAAATGATAAACCTGAGGCTCAGAAAGGTTGACTGGCCCAGATCACACAGCATGTAGCAGAGTTTGTCCTCAAATTCAGATCTTCGGACTCCAAGAATGTTTCCACCCGCAACCTCTTTCCACCCGATAGCGATTTATGTGTGTCAGCTTTTCGCTTCTGAGACAATTGACCCTCTGTCTTTATTTGGTAAAGAAACCTGTGTTATATCTGTGGCATGTAAGGACTTAACTCTTTTGGACATGGATTTGGTTAGTTGTGAAAAAGTCTGGCTGCTCTCAGCTAAGAAGTTTAGGTTAACAAAATATCAAGTTTTGCTGAGTCATTCATGTGGTGGCATCTTGAACTGAATTAATTACTGAGCGTTGGGGTGGTCCTCGGTAACACTACCTCCCTTGGTATATAGAAAGACACATCAGATGCTCTAGATGAAGGAGACAGAGACCAGAGGAAGAGGAGGAGGGGGGTTCCTGTCCTTCTTCCGCCTCTCTTCTTTCTCCCCAAACAGGTAAAGTTGGTGAACGTGACCGTGATATCTCATCTTTGTGTAATATTTTGGTGTACAGTTTTTGTGTCCAAAAAGCACTTTAATGTGGTTGATATTATTGAAGCCTCACAAAAACCATACCTAGTTAGTAGATATCATCCCAATTTATGGATGTAGCTGGGCCATGGTTTGCACTTGCAAACTTCTTCCTTCCTTCTCCCTTCCCTGCAGATTACCTGACTTGTCCAAGGGCACACAGAGAGCTCCAGGGGAAGGGTGTAAATTCAGCGCTTCCGACTCACTCGTTTGCTGCTAGCATTACCTTCTCACTCAGGGCTAAGCAGAGACTCCCCAAAATATACTCAACTCCTGAATGCACAAAAACATTCGTTTATAATGCTCACTGGGGCGAAACAGCAACAAAGAATATTGCACTCATCTGTCAGTTGGGATGAGTGGGTTCCATGCATCTGTATTCCCACTGCTTTCCTGGGAGGGTTGCCTGATAAATAGAAGGATCCCCAGTTACATTTGAGTTATTTTTTTTAGTGTAAGTATGTCCCAAGCCATAATTGGGATACATTTACTGTAAATTATTTATTTGTTGTTTATCTGAAGTGTGAATTCACAGGAACTGGCCTTCCTACATTTTAATCTGCTAAATGCACAACCCTATTCCACAGGGGGTCTGGACTCTGCCTGCCCCTAGGCTACTTTGGACATTGGTGTCTATTCTCTTGATATCTTTCAGGACATAGTTGGCATCATTAGGACAATGGCTCTCCTGGGGTCTGCCACGGGCACTATGTGGACGAGGGGATTTATAATCTTTAAAAGCCTTGGCACAGCATGCCATCTGATTCCCACATTGACATTTTTGCTCCGTGAGGCTTCCTCAGGGAGGGAAGGTGATAAGAACTCTGGATCTCCTATTCTTTAGTTTCAAAATTTTTATTCTTACTCATTTCAGAAAGTCCTTAACGGGTGCCTGGGTGGCTCTGTCAGTTGAGCATCCAACTTCAGCTCAGGTCATGATCTCAAGGTTCGTGAGTTCGAGCCCCACATCGGCCCACGGCTGTCAGCCTGTCAGCCTGTCAGCAGACAGCCCGCTTGGATCCTCTTGTCCCCTTCTCTCTGCCCCTTTCCTGCTTGCACTCTCTCAAAAATAAATAATTTTTTTAAAAAAATAAGTCCTTAAGACACTCCCCAAGCAACTGTTATTGCATGAAAAAAAAAAACTTTAACACTTTAATATCTTTTAAAACTTTAATATCTTTGACTACATTCTACATTCAGACAATGACTACATTCAAAAAAATGTTAAGTAAGAAACAGTTTCAATGTAGAATGAACATATGAGTAAATATCTCTAAAAATAAGAATAAAATAAAAGCAAGTATCAACAGCATAAATGCCAGTTACAATTAGTAATAACCAATTAACAGTGGGACTAATGAAGGTCTAGAATTTCACAATGGGTAAATAACCAGACATTTGCACTTAAAATAGATTTTTTTTGTTCTTTGTACCATTCGGTAGCAGGTTCTTAGAAGTACATTTAGACTATTCCTATTTTTATCTGAGGTAAATAAATGTATAGTTTAAATGCAACTTTGTGAAAGCAGACTTTCTCTAACTTCACAAGCTTTAGTGTGAATTGCACCGCAATTAACAATTGTTTGCAGTGTTAACAAAGTCATCACCTAGAACTCTCTTTATACAATGTCTAAGTCTTTGCAAAGCTGGATTTGAATGGTCGGAAGGTGCACATGCACATACCCCCGAATCATTTACAGAGTTTGTAACCTGGAAGAATAGCCATGTAAAAACCCTAATACTATACCAGACTGCTCGAGTAAGTTCCTAAATTCTCCCTTGTGTGTCCTTGTCCAGCGGAGAGCAAGCAGAGCTGGTATAGGGAGGGGCTGGTGGGCTAGAACAGAAATGAAAAGATTCTAGAGTCAGAGGGACTCTTTGAACAAGGATTCATTGCAAGCTAGTTGTGTGACCTTGAATGTGTAAGTTAACCTGCCCAACCTTCAGTTTCCCCATCTGTAAAGTGGGGTAAGAAAAGCAACTGCAGTGCTATTTTGAAGATTAAATGAATTCTCATTTGTAAAGGTCTTGAAAGAGTGTCTTAAGCATAGTAACCAATATGTAAGTGTACATAGGAATTGGTGTGTAGGTGTTTGTTAATTAAATAAAAGATTTATATTTTTTTGTGTGGATGCATATATACTGTATGATATGTATAGGTGTGTGTGTATATATATATATATTTAAATTTTCTAATGTTTATTTATTTATTTTTGAGAGAGACAGAGAGAGACAGAGAGAGACAGAGAGGTGGAGAGCAAGCAGGGGAGGGGCAGAGAGAAAAAAAGACAGAATCCCAAACAGGCTCCATGCTGTCCACACAGAGCATGATGTGGGGCTCCAACTCACTAACCATGAGATCATGACCTGAGCTGAAGTCAAGAGTCAGACGCTTAAACAACTATGAGTCACCCAGGCACCCCTAAAATTTTTAAAAAATTTTTTTAAAGTTTATTTATTTATTTTGAGAAAGAGAGAGAGAGCAAGGGAGGGCCAGAGAGAGGGAGAGAGAGAATCCCAAGCAGGCTCCGCACTGTCGGTGCAGAGCCTGACACAGGACTTGAACCCACAAACCATGAGATCATGACCTGAGCTGAAACTAAGAGCCAGATGCTCAACTGACCGAGCCACCCAGGTGCACCTATTTAAAAATAATAATAATAATAATGAAACCCAGAACCCAGTGTCACAAGGGACATCCCTACATTCCTATGCATTTTGGCCTCTTGACCACCTGTGAAGAAGCACCTCTCACCATGCGGTAGACACAGCCAAAGATAAGGAAAAACTGCCAGGAGGGCAAAGCACCTACCTAGACATGAAGCCTACATGCCTCACACTAGGGTAGAATGTATGCATTTGCCACAGGCAGGGTGCTGCCAACCTCCTTCACAGGCTTGCAGATCCCCAATAGGTCTCAAGATGCGCCCTAGGTGAACACCTTTGTCTTTCTTTCCAGGCAAATGAGCAGTGTCTGAAGCTTCTGCAAAGGGCCGTGCTCCCCGCTCCAGAGGTGAGAGCAGCCCCTCAGTGCAGGAAAGCCCTGAGACTCTGACACTTACCGAGTCTGCAAATCCTTTCATCATTAAAGGGGGGTAGATACTCCACCCACAGCTCAGACATCTTTCCAGAAATGTAATTCATGCTGTCTCTTATGAGTGAGAAAGAAGTATTTACAAACTGCTGCTGCTGCTGTTGCTTGGGCTTTACTGTGCAAATGAATAGTGTGTGTGTGTGTGTGTGTGTGTGTGTGGTGTGTGTGTTTGTGTGTGTGTGTGTTTCCTGTGCACATATTTCTGTGATTTGTCATTTGTGTGCATCTGGTCCTTGCCTAACTTAGGTTCTAGTTTTTAAAAGCATCTTTCAGATTCCTCTCAAACATCTGATTGCATCAAGAGACCATTGCTTCATGTTTAGGGAGCCTCCACTGCATGGATAAGCCAGCTTTAAAGTATTCCTCAGCTAGTCTGCTGTCCTCCTAGCACTGGTTCAGAACAACAGCCAGGGGCTTAGTTAAAAAGCACCAAGGAGTTGTCTCCAAGCAAACAGGACCCACAGCTGCAGTTTCGCTGGGAGATACATAAGTGGTTGCAGTGCTCAGAATCTCCTGCAAAATCTAGGCACCAGAACCAAATACCTGCCTCCCCACCTGAAAGAACCAGCGGTGGGAAGTGCCTTCCCCTGCAACTTGCAGAAGACCCTCTTACCAATGATGGCAGAAAAGGGCCCAAAGATTTGCCTTTCAAATGCTTGGTTAAGTTCCTTAAAGAGAGCCTATGAGGACAGTTTTGAATCTGTCAGCTAATGAGCACTTTCAGCATTGAGATGTCAGCATGGCCTCAGGTTAGGAGCCAGCTCTTGGCCGGTAGGCTATACAGTTACAGGCAGTACTGATGAATCCATACGTTTCCCCACATACAGATGGATTCTCAGATGGCTGGCCTTTTTCCCACTTTAAAAAAATAAAAATTTTTAAGTTTTTTTTTATTTTGAGAGAGAGAGAGAAAGAGGCAGGAAAGTGCAGAGAGAGAATCCTAAACAGGCTCCACACTGTCAGTGCAGAGCAGGATGTGGGGCTCAAACTCAAGAACCGGGACACCATGACCTGAGCTGAGATCAAGAGTCGGATGCTTAACTGACTGAGCTGCCCAGGCGCCCCTGCCCACTTTATATAGTCCCCATGCCACTCCCTCCTTCTCTCTTGGCCCCTCTTGAATGTGAGCAGTCTTCAGTGGACTCCTTCTCACTTTCCCCTTCTTTGGGGCAGGTGGGTGGCCATCACACCATTTGTACACCCAAAACTGCACCTGTTCCCGTGTGGGCACAACTTCCAGAATTTGCTTGTAGGGTTTTCACTGTCTTGTCAGCTACTTGATCGTGCTTCTCTACCAGCAAAACTGCACACTGACAGCGCTTGGAAAATCCCTTGGGTTACAGCCACCTCTGCACCCGTTTTCTTAGGACAGATGGTATTTTGTGACAGCTGCCAGATTTACCAAGACCTTCTGAGTCTAGGAAAAAGATTCAAGTAAAGGCAGAAATCGTACTGGTTGGGGGGTGGAGGGGTGAGGGGTGCTCTTGGGTTTCAATTCTCTTTTCATCTGACTGCAGATTGCCTAGATTTACTGCCTGTTGTCCCTCCCATGCCCAGTACAATCTGTACATATGCTCTTAGGGAAAGGTCTTTGAAAAAGGCCAGTAACAGTTTCTATTGAGAGTAATTTTCTTTCATCATGCTTATTGTACATTTCCTCTGTGGCTACTTGATTTGCTGTTCTCAAGATAGATCCTAGCAGTTTTTGTTTTTGTTTTTGTTTTTTACTTTTGGAAATAAATGGACCACTTCATCTCCATTTTAACCTTTTTCTGTCCAGGTGGGAAGTATTCTGAAGTATATTCCAGTTTGCAGCCTGTCTATCTAAAGTACTGTATTAGAGGTCATGATCATTTTCACTCAGACTATCTATTCTTCTTGGAGAATCTCTGACTGTAGCCGTATTTGAGAGTTCAGGTGACCATGTGACATTGTCTCTTCTCTCTTAAGCCACTTGTGATTAGACCAGGATGGACACCTGTCCTAAAGCACTTCATGTATGTTGTGGTCAACTTCTGTTCTTTCACAAAAGTATGGGTGGGACCAATCAGATGTAAATGGGAATATCATGGGCACTAACAGTTGATAGTACAAGCTGCACCTGCCACGTACTATAGACTTGGGAACTGGGAATGCCATGTGGAGTCATATATGAGGCAGGTAGGTAGAGGAAAAGGAAAGTGGAGGTGAAGGTAATTTGTGCCCCATGAGAAAGCATGATAATGAGGAGCCTCAGGCCTTTTTATTTTCATTGCAGACCACATGAAACCAGAGCATGGTATGGTTTCATTCCCACCCATGAGATCGCTTGTAATAGCCTTAAACTAAGTCTTCCTTTTATATGACCTTGTTCTTTTAACCATCAACTTCCCCAAGAACATGTGCTTTTGGACTAAGACCACTAGTTTCATTCTAGTATCTCTTCTCTTCCTCTTCTTGGGTAATAGAACCCTGATTCTTAGCCAGCCCATTGATACTTGGCATATAGGCTGAATTTCCCATTTTCCCTTAGGGCTAGGAGTGGTCAGGTGATTCTCTATCGGTAAAACAAAGAAATCATTTTATATAACTTCAGTACAAATATTGCAACCAAGAAGGTAACACGGATACAATGCTATCATCTAGTCTCATCTACAGACATTCTTATTTTGCAAATTGTCATACTAATGTGCTTTATAACAAAGGAAAATTTTAAATCATGTATTACATTCAGTTGTCTGTCTCTTTGGTCGTCTTCAATCTGGAATAGTTCATTCCTCAGTCTTTGCTTAATTTTTATGACCTTGGCATTTTTGGAGAATGGGCCAAGTATTTTGCAGAATGTCCTTCAGTTTGGGTTTGGTGTTTCCTCACAAGGAAGGATTGTGCATTTTGGGCAGCAATATCTAAAAAATGATGTTGTGTTCTCAGTGTATTGTATCAAGAGGCACAGGATGTTGATTTATTTCATTATTGGATTTACTTTGATCCCTTGATTAAAGAGGTGTCTTCCAGACTTCTCCTCTATACAGTTACTATTTTTCCACTTTTATCATTTTAGAGCTGCTGCTATCAGGGGCTTGTCTGTGCAGCTGTTCCTTTTTTAATGACCAACAAATAATAAAGAAAGGAACATGCAAAGATAGTTTACTCCGTGAGATCGTTTTGATGAGCTGGTTGAGCAATCATTTAAGGACCTTGGCTACTTTGTTAAATAGTCCTTTTTGATGCTGTGCTGCTGGCAGTAATAAAACAAGCAAGAAGCCAACAGACCTTCACTAAACAACTCTTTATTTTTGCAAAAAGTACTCTGAGCTAACTGTATACTAGGCGAATGCAACATACATGTGTAGAAATAGAATAGAAGCAATTATGAAAGGATGATTCAATAATCCAAAGGATCAAAATTAATAAAATGGACTGTACCCACTTCTTTATTTTACTGGGTCTTTTAACCATCAAAAAGACACTTGATAGGAGTTTGCCTGGATTGCAAGTGGGTGTAGAAATACTCGAGGATTAACACCATGTCCAGTTAAGATTTATTGCTTTTTAAATTCTGACTCTGT
Organism: Puma concolor; assembly: GCF_028749965.1. Taxonomy (NCBI): domain Eukaryota; kingdom Metazoa; phylum Chordata; class Mammalia; order Carnivora; family Felidae; genus Puma; species Puma concolor. The sequence continues at coordinate 22,565,700 of NC_141671.1, forward strand.
CAACTTCGAACCTCTTAAGTCTCAAACCCCATTAGGGTGAAAAGAACCCATTAGAATCTAGCACTTGATTCCTAAAAATGGGTAACTCTTGTGATTAAAATGGGCAGAGCTCATGCAAGAAGCAGTGCCCAGAAGGTATTTTTGTTTTTAAATCCTTCATCTAAGTCAGAGCAGAGACAGAAGCAAATGAGAAATATTGCTCCATTTATAATCCAGCAAGTCTGACTCCTGTGGTCCAGCATGGGCTAAAATGATGAGATCTATCAGGCAAGTCCATTTAGCAGACCTCTCTGCCAGTATGACATTCCACAGATCTTTTAGAAGTCTGCAGCAGTTTTTAACCTAGCCAGTTATTTGAAGGTGATGAAGAGTTTAAAAAAATCAGTAAATATGAAATTCACAAATTTCACAAGCCTAACTGATACAAATGCAAAAAAAAAATGCGTTGTCAGAAATAATAAAGTGACATAATCCAAGTGTAGCAATAACTAGATAAGAAAAGTGATTGTTAAAGTACATTTAGTGTTAAGAAAAGATACATTTTAGGCCATTTTGGCAGTGTATTTATCTACCACAATCCAATATATTTATTTCCGTGGTCTGATCTTACAAAACTAATGCAGACTTTGTTTGGGTCAATATATTTAAAAAGATATGCCAGATTGCCCAAAGTGACTTCATTTCTTTATAGTCTCCTCAACATCAGAACCATTTTTTAAATCATCAGATTCATTTCTTGCAATTATTGGATGCAAAATGTGGCTTAAGGAATTAGACAGATACTTTTGTATACTGCTGGTCAAAGTAAGATTTGCCAAAAATATTTTCAAATGACAATTTAGTAATATGAAACAACAGTCTTTTAGATTTTCATATCTACTAATGCTATATTTCTGCTTTTTAAATTTTATTCTAATAAGAAAAAGATTCCCACCATTATTGTTATTATTCAACATTGTTTTGGAGCTTCCAGACAATGCAATAAAATAAGAAAAAATATGAGTTTTAAATACTAGAAAAAAGATACAGAACTTTAGAGGTTTTTTTCCAGATGGTAAGCCAGTATATTTAAAAAATCTAAAATATATGAAGGCAAACTGAAAGAAGATTTGAACTAATGAAAGACTTAGCAAAGTAATCACTTATAAGAACAATGTTTAAAAAATCAGTATATTTTCCATAACAAATAACCAATTGACCATGTAAAGAGAAAGAGTAATTTACTGTAAGAATAAAAACTATGAAATCCTGAGAAATAAACCTAGTAAGAAACCTTTACCAAAAAAGTATAAAGCTTAATGAAGTACAGAAAAAAAATTAACAAATGGAAGGATAGATTATGTTTAAGAGAAGACTCAATATTTTAAAGACAGGTATTTTTCCAAAATCAATATATAAATAATGCAACATCAACTAACATAATGGCAGGATATTTCATGGAAAGTAGTGAGTTGATTTAGAAAATTATCTGAGGAGGTGGTTCAAGGTGACAATGTAGGAAGATCCTCTACAATGTAGGAAGAGGAACTCACCTCTTCCAATGGACTCACTGAATCTATAGCTACATATGGAAAAATTGCTTCTGAAAAAGACCTAAAAAGTAGCTGAACAGCTTCTTCACATCAGCAAAAAAGAAAAGGCCACATTAAGGTGGTAGGAGAGGCTGAGGTATGGTCTTGCCATAACTGCCTCCCCCCTCACCTCCATCTGCATGGCAGCTCACAATTGGGAAGGAACTCACACATTTGGAGCTTCTCTCTGAGAAACAAAGTGTTTATACCCCACATCAGGCACCTCAACCTTTAAGACCTACACCTGACAGATGAGCCCCCAAAACATATGGCTTTTAAAATCAATAGGATTCACATCCACAAGATGCAAATGGATTTAGTGAACAGAGAAACTGCTCTTGAAGGTTTGTGTGCACTTATCCACCCTACAACCCAGTGCAGAGACAGCAGTCTATATGAAAGATATTTCTTTGCTTATCTAAAAACATCCACCAGAGGGGAAAGGGTCTGTTGGGATACCCTCTGGGAATGGAGGCACTGATGGGCAACATTTCTGTGCTCTCCCTCTACTTTGTTAAATCTAGTAAGCACCACTTTTTTCTGGTGGATATCATCTTTACCATCCAACTTACAGACACCATTTTTGTACTTTCCTTCTGTCTTGTGTAAGCTGGCAGGTACCACTTTTTTTTTCCCTTGGTGACTGTGAAGTGTGTCATCTTCATGCTCTCCCTTTGCCATGCTCCAGAGTGTCAGTATCCTCTCAGAGGGGCACTTTTGCACACATCTGGTGCCCCAGTTTTTGTGGCTGTCATGCAGGGGACATATCTTGATCTCCTAGTTCCAGTGGCCAGAGGGGCTTGTGTTCCTGGGTCCCATGAGATTGTAATAATTCAAGAGAGAGTTCTTGTCAGGCTACAACCCACAAGGCACTACAAAGACAACAGACTGAAACATACCCCCAGTCTTTCTGTGAAATTAAAAAAAAAAAAAAACTATTTACTTGGTCTGGAGCTTTGGCATGAGGGGCAGGCTTCAGGTTTGCCTATGGAGCTGCCCTAGGAATCATAGGCTGGGGAATGCCATCTCTGAGTTCCTCTTATGCCTTATTCCAATTTGCTGGCATCCCCCAGAAAATAAATTATACACTCATCTGGAGCCCTGATTTTTGTAGTGGTTGCCAAGAGGATACCTCTAGGTGGCCTGGTCTGGAGGCTGGTAGGGTTTACAATTACTGTCCCACAAGATAGTATATATTTACATACTTTAAAAGTGGCAGCCTGAGGGTCTGGCTTCTTTTCAGCCTAAAACTAAGTGCTGACTGAGATTTCCCCCCCACCCCACTTTGGGACACTGACAGGTTTTGACAAGCACTCAGAACTGGAAATTATTGAAAATATGATCAGCTGTTTGGACAATCACAAAGTTTTGAGAGACTAAAAACTGAGGCAAAGTTGAATAATAAAGTTTATCTTCTACCCAAGGCCACTCCTTCAAGACTGGGAGAGGTGGCTATTTTATCCAATACATAGAAACAAACACAGAGAGCCAAGCAAAATGAGGAAACAGAGGAATATGTTCCAAACAAAAGGACAAAATAAAACTTCAGAAAAAAAATACTTAATGAAACAGAGGTAAGTAATTTATCTAACAAAGAGTTTAAGAAAATAAAATTGCTCACCAAACTTGGAAGAAGAATGGATGAGAAAAGTATGAACTTCAACAAAGAGGTAGTAAATATAATAAAAAATCAAATAGAAGTCACAGAGCTATAAAATGTAACTAAACTGGAAAATTTATTAGGGGGTTCCAAAAGCACACTAGATGAAGCAGAAGAAAGGGTCAGTGATTTCAAAGACAAAGCAGTGGAACTCACCCAATCAGAACAGCAAAAAAGAAAAAAAAAAAGGTATTTTAAAAAGTGAAGATAGCTTAAAGATTTATAGGACAACATGAAGAATACTAACACATTACAAGGGTCCCAGAAGAGGAGAGAGAGATAAAGGAAGAAAACTTATTTGAAGAATAATGGTTAAAACCTTCCCTAACCTCAGGAAGGAAACTGATATCCAGATTCAGGAAGCCCAGTGAATTCCAAATAAGATGAAGCTACACAGATCCACGCATAGACACATTATAATTGAGGTGTCAAAAGTTGAAGACAAAGAGAGAATCTTAAAAGGAGCAAGAGAAAAACAACTTATTACGTACAAGGGAACCCTAATAAGACTATCAGCAGGTTTTTCACCAGGAACTTTGCAAGCCAGAAGAGGAAGCATGATATATTCTGTGCTGAAAGGAAAAAAAATAATGTCCAGCAAGGAATACTCTACAAAGCAAAGTTAATATTCAGAATTGAAGGAGAGAGAAAAAGCCTTCCAGCCAAAGAAGAACAAATAATCCTCAAAGTTAGTAGAAGGAGGAAGAAATAAAGATCAGAGTGGAAATAAATGAAAGAAAGACTGAAAAGACAATAGAAAAGTTCAATGAAACTAAGACCTAGTTCTTTGAAAACACAAATAAAATTGACAAATCTTTTGCTAGACTCACGAAGAAAAAAAGAGAGGTCTCAAATAAATAAAACAGAAATGAAAAAAGAGACATTACAATAGATACTCCAGAAATACAAAGGATCATAAGAGACTACTATAAACAATTATACACCAATGCATTTGACAACCTAGAAGAAATGGGTAATTTTCTAGAAACATAGAACCTTCCAAGACTGAGTCATAAAAATAAAAAATCAGAATAGTAATAATACTGCCAAGGAGATTGAATTGTTAATCTAAAACCTCCCAACAAACAAAAGTCCACAACTGAATGGCTTCACTGGTGAATTCTACCAAACATTCAAAGAATTAATAGCAATCTTTCTCAAGCTCTTCCACCCTATGTTTATTGCAGCATTATTTAGAATAACCAAGATATGGAAGCAGCTCAACTGTCCATTGATAGATGAGTGAATAAAGAAAATGTGGTATGCATGTGTATACATATACACATGCATACACACAATGGGATATTATTCAACCATAAAAAAAGAATGAAATCTTGCCATTTGCAACATGGATGGAGCTACAGACTATAATGCTAAGTGAAAACATCAATGAGTGAAAGACAAATACCATATAATTTAACTCCTGTGTGGAATTTAAGAAGCAAAACAATTAAGCAAAGGGGAAAAAAGAGAGGGAGAGAGAGAGAGAAACCAAGAAACAGACTTTTAACTATAAAGAGCAAACTGATGGTTACCAGAAGAGAGGGGGATGGTGGGATGGGTTAAATAGGTAAAGCAGATTAAGAGTATAGTTATCATGATGAGCACTGAATAATGTATAGAATGATTGAATCACAATGTTGTCCACCTGAAACTAATATAACACTGTATGTTATCTATACTGAAATTTTAAAGACAATAATGAATAAGAGCACCTGGGTGGCTCAGTTGATTAAGTCCAACTTCGGCTCAGGTCACAATCTCACAGTTCATGGTTTTGAGCCCCCTGTTAGGCTCTGTGCTGACACCTCAGAGCCTGGAGTCTGCTTAGGATTCTGTATCTCCTGCTCTCTCTTCCCCTCCCCCACTCGTGCTTTGTCTTTCTCTGTCTCTCAAAAATAAAGAAATGTTTAAAAAAACTCGTAAAAAATAATAATGAATAAATAAATACATAAATAGGATGAGATTTTGCTAATTGTGACAACCTGGATGGACCTAGTTAGTGAAATAACAAATACCATATGATTTCACTTATACGTGGAACCTAAAAAAAACAAAAGAATAAACAAACAAAAAGCAGAAAGATACCCCAAATTATAGGGAACAAACTGATATTGCCAGAGGACAGGAGTGAGGAAATGGGCAAAATGGGTGAAGGGAAGTGGAAGATACAGGCTTCCAGTTATGGAATGAATAAGTCATGAGGATAAAAGACACAGCATAGGGAATATAGTCAATGGTGTTGTAATAGCGTTGTATGGTGACAGATGGTAGCTACACTTGTGGTGAGCGTAACGTTATGTGTAGACTTGTTGAATCACTATGTTGTATGCCTGAAACTAATGTAATGTAACATTGTGTATCAACTGTACTCCAATTAAAAAATGCATTACTGAAAAACTGAAAAAAGAAAAAAAAACGTTTCCAAAATACAGAAGCAAAGAGAAAGATTTCAGACTTATTTTATGAGGCCAGAATTACCCTGAAACCAAAGCCAGACAAAGACACCACAAGAAAAAAATATATATATAATATCCCTGATGACCAGAGATACAAAAATCTTCCACAAAATATTGGCAAACTGTATTCAACAATACAAAGGATCATATACCATGATCAAGTGGGATTTACTCCAAGGATGTGAGGATAGTTCAACATATGCAAACTAATCAATGTGATACACCGCAATAATAAAATGAGGGATAAAAATTATGTTATCATCTCAATAGACAGAGAAAAATCACTTGACAAAATTCAACATCCATTTATAATAAAAAAAAAATCTCTCAACAAAGTGGGTATACAGGGAACGTACATCAACATAATAATGACCTTGTATGACAAGTCCTCAGCTAACATATTTCAACAGTGAAAAGCTGAGAGCTTTTCCTCTAAGGTCAGGAACAAGACAAAGATGTCCACTCTCACTACTGTTATTGAACATAGTATTGGAAGTCCCAGCCAGAACCATTAGGCAAGAAAAAGAAATTAAAAGCATCTGAATTGCAAAGAAAGACGTAATACTGTCACTTTTGGCACATGACATGATATTTTGTATAGAAAAACCCTGAAGACTCAACCAAAAAAATCTGTTAAAACTAATAAACGAATTAAATAAAATAGGGTATAAGATAAATTTACAAAAATCTGTTGCATTTTACATACTAATAACTATCAGAAAGAAAAATTAAGAAATCAATCTCATTCATGATTGCATCAAAAAGAATACCCAGGAATAAATTTAAGGAGATAAAAAATCTGTACATTGAAAACTAGAAGACATTGATGAAAGAAAATGAAGAAAGCACAAACAAATGCGAAGATAGTTCATGCTGACAGTTTGGAAGAATTAATAGATAAAGTGTCCAATTTACAGGTTCAATATAATCTCTATCACATTTTCAACGGCATTTTTCAGAGAAATAGGACACACACACACTCCTAAAATGTGTATAAAACCACAAAAGTCCCAGAATAGCCAAAGCAATCTTGAGAAAAGTACACTGGAGACATCACACTCCTTTATTTCAAAAAATATTACAGGGGCACCTGGGTGGCGCAGTCGGTTAAGCGTCCGACTTCAGCCAGGTCACGATCTCGCACTCCGTGAGTTCGAGCCCCGCGTCGGGCTCTGGGCTGATGGCTCAGAGCCTGGAGCCTGTTTCCGATTCTGTGTCTCCCTCTCTCTCTGCCCCTCCCCCGTTCATGCTCTGTCTCTCTCTGTCCCAAAAATAAATAAATGTTGAAAAAAAAATTAAAAAAAAATATTACAAATCTTTAGTAATCAAAACTATATTTTATTGATATAAAAACAGACACATGGATCAACAGAACAAAATGAAGAGCCCAGAAATAAACTCATACATATACGGCCAATTAATTTATGACAAAGGAGGCAAGAAAATGCTACAGGGACAGGACAATACATGGTGTTGGGAAAATGAGAGACAACCACATGCAAAAGAATGAAACTAGATTACTGTTTGCACTTACACAAAAATTAACTCAAAGTGAAGGCTTGAATGTAAGACCTGAAACCATAAAAATCCTAGAAGAAAACAGGCAGTAAGCATCTTGATATGAGTCTTAGCAATATTTTATATCTGACTCCGAATGCAAAGGCAATAAAAGTAAAAATAAACAAGTAGGACTATATCCACCTAATAACCTCTGTACAGGAAAAGAAACCATCAACAAAATGAAAAGGCAACCTACTGAATGGGAGAAAATATTTACTAATCATATATCTGATGAGGGGTTAATAGCCAAAATATATAAAGAACTCATACAACTCAACAGGAAAATCATCATCATCATCATCTAATTAAAAATGGTCAGAGGATCTGAATAGACATTTTCCAAAGAAGACATACAGATGACCAGCAGGCAAATGAAAAGATGCTTACCATCATTAATCATCAGGGAAATGCAAATCAAGACCACAGTGAGATGTCACCCCCCACTTGTTAGAGTGGTTATCTTCAAAAAGACAAGATGGGGCGCCTGGGTGGCGCAGTCGGTTGAGCGTCCAACTTCAGCCAGGTCACGATCTCGCGGTCCGTGAGTTTGAGCCCCGCGTCAGGCTCTGGGCTGATGGCTCAGAGCCTGGAGCCTGTTTCCGATTCTGTGTCTCCCTCTCTCTCTGCCCCTCCCCTGTTCATGCTCTGTCTCTCTCCCAAAAAAATAAATAAACGTTGAAAAAAAAAATTCAAAAAGACAAGAAATAACAAGTGTTGGCAACAATGTGGAGAAAAAGAACACTTATGCACTGTTGGTGGAAATGTAAATTGGTGCAGCCACTATGGAACACTGTATGAAAGTTCCTCAAAAAATTAAAAATAAAACTACCATATGATCCAGCAACTTCATTTCCAGGTATTTATCCAAAGAAAATGGAATGCTACAGTTGATGCTTGAACAACACAGGTTTGAACTGTGTGCATCCGGTTATACACAATACACTATTACAAATGTATTTTCTCTTCTTTATGATTTTAGCTTACTTCATTATAAAAATACAGTGTATAATACTTATAAAAACATGTATTAAGCAACTGTGTTATCAGTGAGGCTTCTGGTCAACAGTAGGCTATTATTAGTTAATGTGGGGGGAGTCAAAGGTTATACATGGGTTTTCAACTGTGCAGGAGGTCAGCATCCCTAACCCCTGTATTATTCAAAGATCAACAGTAATTTGAAAAGTTATATACACCCCCTATTCATTGCAGCATTATTTAAAATAGCCAGATATGAATGTAAACTAAGTCTCCATTGATGCATGGATGGATAAGGTATTTGGAATAAGAGAATAAAATCTTGCAATTTTGCAAAAACATGAATGGAACTTGAAGGCATTATGCTAACTGAAATAGGTCAAACAGAGGAAGATAAATACCATATGATCTCATATGTGCAATGTAGAAAAACAAAATAAGCAAAAAAATTAAAAAAAAAAAAACCAAGCTTATAACAAATTTGTGGTTGCTGGGGCAGGGGGTTAAATGGGAAAAAGGAATCAAAAGGTACAAACTTCCAGTTATAAAATAAGTCATGGGATGTAATGCACAGCATGATGACTATAGTTAAAAGTATTGTGTATTCAAATTTGCTAAGGGAATAAATTCTAAAAGTTCTTATCACAAGAAAATATGCAAATATCAAGTCATTATATTGTGTACCTGAAACTAATATGTTATATGTTATCTATACATCACTTAAAATGCATATATACATACATCTTAAAAGCAAAAGCCATCTGACCTACCCATTGTCCAATGAACTAGATCCTAGGTCTCGTATATCAAAATTCATGTATTTCCCAATATGCTATGCTGTCTTGTAGTGTCCCTGAGTATTATCTTTTATGTCACCGGTATAGAAATTGTCAGAACAAAAGAATGCCTCTGAAATGAGCATCAGGGTATGTGCATCAAACTAGGTTATGAAAGAAAGCAAAACTATATGCAGAAATGTTTTCTTTAATTTGTATTTAAAATATTATATCCCTTATAAAAACAAAAAATATAAGACCCAATTTTTAGGTTATAAAAATTACATACAAGGGGCACTGGGTGGCTCAGTCAGTTGAGCACCAGACTTTGGCTCAGGTCATGAACTCATGGCTTGTGAGTTCTAGCCCCATGTCAGGCTCTGGGCTGACAGCTAGAAGCCTGGAGCCTGCTTCGGTTTCTGTGTCTCCCTCTCTCTCTGCCCCTCCCCCTGCGCACTGTCTCTCTTTCTCTCTCAAAAATAAGTTAAAACAACATTAAATTTTTTTTTAATTTTTTTTTAACGTTTATTTATTTTTGAGACAGAGAGAGACAGAGCATGAACGGGGGAGGGGCAGAGAGAGAAGAAGACACAGAATCGGAAGCAGGCTCCAGGCTCTGAGCCATCAGCCCAGAGCCCAACGCGGGGCTCGAACTCACAGACCGTGAGATCGTGACCTGAGCCGAAGTCGGAGGCTTAACCAACTGAGCCACCCAGGCGCCCCTTAATTTTTTTTTTAAATTACATATAGTAATTATTTAAAAACTTTGAAAATGTGAATAAAAATCAGCTAGATGCTAAAAATATCATCTCCAAAAGTAAATGAACAGGAATTGCTATAATAATTTTAAAAGAGAAGAACAATGAGAACTGCTCATATGGCATGAAACAATGTTAATAGATCTGTGGAAAAGTAAAATAGAACTTTGGATAGAAGCACAGCCACATGTCTATCTGGAAATTTGGTCTCTGAGAGCAGACATACAGTCACTGTAAATCAACAGAGAAAGAAGAAAAATTCAACAAATTGTGTTGGGACACTGGCTCTATACTTAATGGAAAAAAAAAAAATTTCTATCCCCCACCAAAGCCAAAGTAAATTTCAGATGCAAAGTCCTAAATATTAAAAGCAAAATTATAAATTAATAAAGAATTCTTTTGTAACTGAAATGAAGAATGTCTTTAAGGCAAAACACAAAAGATTTATAGATATGAACCCATAAAATTAATATCTCCTCTATTAAAAAGACACTTAAAAGTTAAATGACAAATTATAATTAGATGAATGTAAATAACAGTTAAGGAATTAATAACTATAATAAATACAGACTTACAGTGACTAGTAAATAAAATACAAACAACCGATAATAGATGGACAAATGATATAACATATAATTCACAGAAGAAACATTATAGTTCAATTAAATACATTAAAATTTGCTTAGTTTCACTGATGTTGAGAAATTAAAACAATTAGATTTACTTTTATCAAAACAGATATGATTAAAAATCTGTTTGAGTTTGATGGTATGTTCTGATGAAACTATAGAGAGACCAGTATTCTCATACAATGCTATTGGAACACAAGTCAGTGTGGTTATTTTCATGGCCATTTTGGAAATAATTTATTAAAGTGAGAAATATTCATTCTCCATGATCCTTCATTTTCTCTTTTCAGTATCTGTTTCAGAAAAAATTGTTTTGTGAGGCAATTTTAAGCACACAACAGAGCACCTAGCCCATAATGGGCACTCAAAAATGTTGATTGTTTAGGAGGATTTATTTCACTTTTAGACACATGAATGTGAAAATGAAAATGAAATGAATGCAGAAAATGAAACATATTTTTCTCTATTACTGAGCTAATGAGGCTTCAGTTCTTACGAATGGAAGAAAACAATAGTCAATTCAAATTGAGCTTTTCAAAATAAATTCAGCTTATTTTTGGTGAGCACTCAGTGGATTTACATTTTTTTTTCTCTTTCTCTTCACCTTTCTTTCTCCCCATAGATGGAGCTTATTCATCATCTGGGAATCAATTACCTGACCTGCAGTCATGAGCGTATAACATAAGCTTCTGGGAGATGTAGGATTCCTACAGGTCTTTGGTAATTGGCAGCATCTACTGCAGCTACATCCCATAGGACATAATTTCTAGGCAATAGTGATGGCATGGCATCTCTACATGGCTATTCTCCCTTCCATTTTCCCCTGTATGGTTGATGTGGGTTTTTACCTTAAAAAGTATTATAACACTTAGAAATCAAATTAAAATGGGGCCCAGATAAAGGGAAAATGGTATAGAAGCTTAGGCCAGCTGGTTTGGGGAAGAATGGCTTGTTTTCCACCACTGGTTTTGTGTTTTTGTATCCTTCTTTCTCCACAGAAGGAAAGATAAGATCCAGAAGGCAAACCTAAGGTGTAGTTTCAAGGAGATGGAACAAAGAACAGGCTATTTGGTTGGCTTCCAGTCTATGTCTTAGGATGACGGGGTAAACATAGTGTTTGAGGCTTACCTATTTTTTTAGCTTAGTTTCCCAGGATAGAAAATCAAATAGGAACTTGAGACCCAAGCCTCAGGTATGCCAAGTATGTGTTTTCATGGATTATTCTTGGTATGATGACTAAGACTCTGGAAATTTCCATCCTATCGCTGCACAGAGACATGAAAAACAACAGGCTCTCACAGTCTCATTGCTATGATCTGAAGATTCCTTGTTTAGTCAGATGTTGAAGCAAATCTCTGCTTTGGACCTCTGTTTCAGGTCTGGAGATAGAGGGTCTTGACTATATGATCTATAAAATTGTCTTTAGTTCTAAATACTGCACATCCGGCTTTTAAATGAAATGACATAATGGTTAGATAAGAACACTTTAGGTAATCTGTCAGGTTCAGTGGTTTAAATTTTATAATTTCTGGAGTAGTCATTCCTAGAGGTATAAATTCCTTTCCATGGAGATTCTGAATTCTTCCTTGCATTGATGAGCAGAAACTTCTCTATAAAGAAGACAAACTACTTGATTTTCAGCAAAATTAAACATGGGTTTAATTATGATTCTTGAAGACTATATGACAGCCAAAAAAAAAGCTTTTATAAAAGCTTTTATAAAGCTTTTATAAAAAGTGACTTGTGAGACGTCTGGGGAAGATAGCAGAGGAGGAAGACCCTAAGCTCACCTCATTCCACAGATACAACTGGATAACACCCACATCAGTGTAAATAACCCAGAAAATGACCCAAAGATTGACAGAACAAACTCTCCACAGCTAAATGTACAGAAGAGGTGAGGTCAAAGAGGGTAGGAAAAGCAGAGACACAGTTGGGAGCTAAGTGGACCAGTGGAATTGCCCACAGAGGGGGGGATAGCACAGGCACAGAAGGGGGAGAAAAATAGGCTCTCACACCAGAGAGCCCACACAGGGCATCCACCCGGGAGAGGCAAATCCCCATATTTGACTTTGAAAACCGAAAGGGCTGAATTTCATGAGTTCTTACAATCAGTGGAGCTTCACACTTGGAACTTTAAAAAATCAGCAGGCTTGGCTCTGGGAGAGCTAGGAGGGTAAGAGGAAACCTAATCTTCCCCTTATAGAGACAACACAACAAACAGCCTTACAGATATACAGCATAGAAGCAACAGTTTTAAAAATGCCTGGGGCATATAGGAGGGAGATTTGTTTACTAATCTTAGAGCATGTGCTGGAGGGGCAGGGATGTTAGGAGTCTTCTCCATGAACAAGGAGTTGGTGGACACCATTTTCCTCTCCTACCTCTAGCATACGTGGACACCTACAGGAATCAGGTCAGTGCCAACACTTGCTACTTAACTTACTAATAGCATGCCCTGTCCCCACATTCTCCTGTGGACCTACCCCCTCCAGCCAGGCCTCTGTTCCATGTCCCTTCCCACAGCAGATCCACCAAGCCTTATTAGTACTGCTGCCCCACAGCCATCTGCTTCTGCAGATCTTCCCCCTCTAACCTGCCCTGCCTGGTTCCCACTGTCTGCAGGTCTCCTCCTGCAGTGGACCAGCAAAAACGTTGCTAAGGCCACATGCCCTGCCCTAGCCAACACAATCTTGGCTGAACCCTATCTAAAGCAATGCCATGAGCCTGGTGGTGTGTAAGCAGCCCCAGTAAGGACCAGCACCACTCCAAAGTCCCTGCCCATGGAGAGGGAAAAATAACCACACACAACAATCAGATTAAGGCTCTAACAGTGGGCTGAAGGTAGACAAGTAGTTTGACTGCAGGTCCCACCCACCAACAAAAGTTTTTCAGGGCAGAACATTGTTTGGTGTTACTGCATCTCTGGCAAATGCCTGGTCTGACTCATCTCAAGCCCAGGGTGACCCTAGACTGGACCACTAACGACACAGGGAGTAAACCTTGCCCATAACACACAAAATAAATTATTGCGATGACTGGACTGAAGGCAAACATGGCTCAGCCACAATAGTAGGGTGCACACAGCATACATAGGAGATACCCCAGAAGGGTCAGATTCTAATGAACAAGGGATGTTGCACTGCAAGGCACTACTAGACTTCTTCTTTATAAAGCCAGTATTTTCAAAAGCAGGAGATAGCTGATTTTCCTAACACATAGAAACAGACACAGAGTATTAGGCAAAATAATGGGACAGAGGAATATGTCCCAAATAAAGGAACAGGACAAAACCATGGCAAGTCACCTCCTGGAAATGGAGATAAACCTTATAGAAAATTTAAAGTAATGGTCCTAAAGATATACATTCGACTTGAGGAAAAAAGTGGAGGATCTCAGTGAGACCCTTAACAAAGAGATGGAAAACATAAAAAAGAACAACCAGAGATGAAGAGCTCAATAACTGAAATTAGAAATACACCAGAGTGAATAAATAATAGACTAGAGAAAGTGGAAGAGCAGATTGGTGACCTGGAGGACAGAGTAATGCAAAATAATCAACTTGAACAGAAGACAGAAAAATAATAAAAAAAAATAGACTTAGGGAACAGAGCAACATTATGATAACATTCACATTATAACATTCACATAATAACATTTACATTGTAGGGATACCTGTACAAAAGAGAAAAGGGGGCAGAAAATTTATTTGAATAAATAATAGTTGAAAACTTCCTGAGTCTGGGGAAGGAAACAGAAATCCAGATCCAGGAGGCACAGAGAGCACCCAAAAAAACCAACCCAAGGAAGCCCACACCAAGACACATAGTAACTAAAATGGCCAAGGGTAGTGATGAAGAGAAATTTTTTTAAAGCAGCAAGAATAAATGAAAACAGTTACACCAAGGGAAACCCCATAAAGCTATCAGCTGATTTTTAAGCAGAAACTTTGCAGGCCAGAAGAGAATGGCATGATATATTCAAAGTACTGAAAGAAAAAAAACAGCAGCCAAGAATACTCTACTAGCAAGGTTATTGGTCAGAATAGAAAGATAGATAAAGTCTTTCCCAAACAAAAGTTAAAGGAATTTGTTCACTACATCAGTCTTACAAGAGATTTTATTTATTTTTTTTTTTAATTTTTTTTTTCAACGTTTATTTATTTTTGGGACAGAGAGAGACAGAGCATGAACGGGGGAGGGGCAGAGAGAGAGGGAGACACAGAATGTGAAACAGGCTCCAGGCTCTGAGCCATCAGCCCAGAGCCTGATGCGGGGCTCGAACTCACGGACCGCGAGATCGTGACCTGGCTGAAGTCGGACGCTTAACCGACTGCGCCACCCAGGCGCCCCAATACAAGAGATTTTAAAGGGGACTCTTTGAGTGGGAAGTAAAGACCATAAGTGACAGTAAGAAAAGTAGAAAGTGCAAAAGCAGTAAACTAAGTAGATCTATAAAATTAGTCCAGGGATTCATAAAATAAAAGGAAGCATGAAACCACATACTTAAAACATGGTGGAGGAGAAGATTATAGAATGGGTTCAAACTTAAATGACCATCAATTTAAAATAGACTGCTACATACAGAAGATATTATATACAGGGGTGCCTGGGTGGCTCAGTCAGTTAAGTGTCTCACTCAGTTTCGGCTTAAGTCATGATCTCACAGCTCATGAGATCAAACTCACATTGGGCTCTGTACTGACAGTGCAGAGCCTGCTTGGGATTCTCTCTCTCTCTGTCTCTCTCTGTCTCCCTCTCTCTCTCTCTCTCTCTCTCTCTCTCTCTCTTTCTCCCCCCCCACCCCCTGTCCTTTGCACACACACTCTCAAAATAAATAAATAAACATTAAAAAAAGATGTTATATACAAACCTAATGGTAATCACAAATCAAAAGCCAGCAACAGATACGTAAAAAATAAATAGAAGGGAATCCATGTTTATCGCTATGGAAAGTAGAAAGGAACAGAGAAGAACTAGAAAAACAACCATAAAACAAGTAACAATGGCAATAAATATGTATCTATCAATAATTATTGTGAATATAAATTGACTAAACGCTCCAATCAGAAGACATAGGGTGATGGAATGGATAAAAAAGTGGGACCCATCTATATGCTGCTGACAAGAGACCCATTTCATGTCTAAAGACACAGGCAGATTGAAAGTGAAGGGATGGAATACCATTTATCGTGGAAATGGAAGTAAAAGAAAGCCAGGGTAGCAATACTTATATCAGACATAATAGGCTTTAAAAGTGACATGAGGGGCGCCTGGGTGGCGCAGTCGGTTGAGCGTCCGACTTCAGCCAGGTCATGATCTTGCGGTCCGTGAGTTCAAGCCCCGCATCAGGCTCTGGGCTGATGGCTCGGAGCCTGGAGCCTGTTTCCGATTCTGTGTCTCCCTCTCTCTCTGCCCCTTCCCCGTTCATGCTCTGTCTCTCTCTATCCCAAAAATAAATTAAAAAAACGTTGAAAAAAAAATTAAAAAAAAAAAAGTGACATGAAACAAAGAAGGATACTATATAATCATGAAGGGAACAATCCAACAAGAAAACATAACAATTGTAAATATTTATGCACCCAACATAAGGAGGGAAGAATAGGGTAGAAGTAGGGAGATAATAAAAATTAGAGCCAAAATAAACAAAATAAATAAAATAGAAACTTAAAAAAACAACAATAGAAAATATCAATGAAACCAGGAGCTGGTTCTTTGAAAAATCAACAAAACTGGTAAACCTTTAGCCAGACTCATCAAGAGAGAGAGAGAAGACTCAAACAAAATCAGAAATGAGAGAGGAGACATAATAACCAACACTACAGAAAGAAATACAAAGAATTATAAAGGAACAATATGAATACTTGTAACAAATTGGACAATATAGAAGAAATGGATAAATACTTAGAAACATATAACCTTTCAAAACCGAATCAGGAAAAAACAGAGATTAATTACCAGCAATGGAATTGAATCAGTAATCAAAAAGCTCCCAAAAAACAAAAGTCCAGGATGAGATGGTTTCACAGACAACTTCTACCAAACCTATTCTTCTTACAATATTCCAAAAAATAGAAGAGGAAATAAAGCTTCCAAATTCATTCCATGAGGCAGCATTACCGTGATACCAAAACCAGATAAAGACATCACGTAAAAAGAGAACTACAGGCTAATATCTCTGATGAATATGGATGCAAAATTCCTCAACAAAATATTAGCAAACCAAATCCAGCAATACATTTTAAAATTTCATTCACCATGATCAACTGGGATTTATTCCTAGGATGCAAGTGTCGTTCAATATTTGCAAATCAACCAATGTGATGCATCATATCAATAAGAGAAAGGATAAAAACCATATGATCATTTCAATAGATTCAGAAAAAGCATATGACAAAGTAGAACATCCATTTATGATAAAACCCTTAGTAAAGTAGGCTTAGAGGGAACATACTGTAACATAATAAAGGACATATATGAAAAACCCACAGCTAACATCCTACTCATGATGAAAAACTGAGAGCTTCTCCCTTAAGGTCAGGAAAAAGACAAATCTACTCCCATAACTTTTATTCAACATAGTACTGGAAGTCCTACCCAAAGCAACCAGACAACAAGAAGAAATAAAAGGCACCCAAATTGGTAAAGAAGAAATGAAACTGTCACTATTTGCAGATGACATGATACTATATATAGGAAGCCTGAAAACCCCCCACTAAAAAGCTACTAAAACTGATAAATGAATTCTGAAAAGCCGCAGGATATGAAATTAATATACAGATATACATTTCATTTCTATACACTAATAATGAAGTAGCAGAAAGAGAAATTAAGAAAACAATCTCATTTACAATTGCACCAAATAATAAATAATAATAAAATAATAAAATACCTAGGAATAAACTCAACCACAGAAGTGAAAGACCTGTATTCTGAAAACTATAAAACATTTATAAAAGAAATTGAAAATGACACAAATAAAAAGATATATCATGCTCATGGATTGGAAAGACAAATATTGTTAAAATATCTACAATACCCAAACTGAACTAAAGATTTAATGCAATCCCTATCAAAATATCAATAGCATTTTTTCACAGAATTAGAACAAACAATACTAAAATTTGTATGAAACCAGAGAAGACCCTGAATAGTCAAAGCTATATTGAAAAAGAAGAACAAAACTGGATGTATCACAATCCAAGATTTCAAGGCATACAACAAAACTGTAGTAATCAAAATAGTATGGTATTGGCACAAAAATAGACACATAGATCAATAGAACAGAATAGAGGACCTAGAAATAAACCTACACTTGTATGGTCAATTACTATTCAAGAAAGGAGGCAAGAATATGCCATGGGGAAAAGACAGTCTCTTCAACAAATGATGATGGGGAAACTGGACAGCTACATCCAAAAGAATACAGCTGGACCACTTTCTTAAACCATGCACAAAAACAAACTCAAAATGGATTAAGGACCTAAATGTGAGACTTGAAACCATAAAAATACTAGAAGAGGCAGTAATTTCTCTAACATTGACCATAGCAACATTTTTCTAGCTGTCTTCTGAGACAAAGGAAACAGAAGCAAAAACAAAATATTGGGACCACCTCAAAATAAAAAGCTTCTGGAGTGTCTGGGTAACTCAGTTGGGTAAGCTTCCAGCTCCTGATTTCCACTCAGGTCATGATCTCATAGGCTTATGAGTTTCAGCCCCACGTTGGGCTCTGCGCTGGCAGTGTGGATCTTGTTTGGGATTCTCTCTCTCCCTATCTCTCTGCCATTCCCCTCCTTGTGGGCTCTCTCTCTCTCTTTCAACAAAAATTTTTTAAAGATAAAAATAAAAAGCTTCTGCCCAGCAAAGGAAACAACCAAGGAAACTAAAAGACCTACTGAATGGGAGAAGATATTTACAAATGACATATCTGATAATGATTTAATATCCAAAATATATAAAGAACTTATATGACTCAACACCCAAAAATCAAATAATCCAATTAAAAATGGGCAGAAGACATGAACAAACATTTCTCCAAAGAGAAATGTGTCTGTATGGCCAACAGACATATGAAAAGATGTTCAACATCACTCATCATCAGAGAAATGCAAATCAAAACCACAATGAACTATCACTTCACACCTGTCAGAATGGCTAAAATCAAAAACACAAGAAACAGCAAGTGTTGATGAGGATGTGAAGGAAAAGGAACCCTTGTGCACTGTTGGTGGGAATGCGGAACTGGTGCATCCACTGTGGAAAACAGTAGGGAGATACCTCAAAAATTAAAAATATAATCTTTATCAAATTAATTAATTAACTAATTGAATTAATTGATTAAATTAAAAAACAATTACCATAGGATTCAATAATTCCATTACTGGGTATTTAACCAAAGACTATGAAAAACACCAGTTTGAAAAGATATATATTAACCCCTATGTTTATTTCAGCATTACTTACAATAGACAAAATATGGAAGCAATTCAAGAGTCTATTGATAGATGAATGGATAAAGATGTGGTATACATATACAACAGACTATTACTCAGCCATAGAAAAAAGAATGAAATCTTGGCCATTTGCAACAACATGGTTGGATCTAGAGAGTGTGATGTTAAGTGAAATACTGCAGTCAGAGAAAGACAAATACCATATGATTTCACTCATATGTGGAATTTAAGAAACAAAACAAACGAACAAAAGAAAAAGAAGACAAACCAAAAAAACAGACTCATATAGAGAACAAACAGATGGTTAGCAGAGGGGAAGTGGGTAGGGGGATGGGTGAAATAGGTGAAGGAGATTAAGAATATACTTATCTTTTTTTAATGTTTATTTTTGAGAGAGAGAGAGTGCAAGTGGGGGAGGGATGGAGAGAGAGGGACACAGAATCTGAAGCAGGCTCCAGTCTCTGAGCTGTCAGCACAGAACCCATGAACCCATGAACTGTGAGATCATGACCTGAGCCAAAGTCGGACGCTTAACCGACTGAGCCACCCAGGCGCCCCAAAAGTACACTTATCTTGATGTGTACTGAGTAATGTATAGAATTGTTGAATCATTATATTGTACACCTGAAACTAATTTAATACTGTATGTTAACTATACTGGAATTGTGAGCAGATCTCATCTAATATAACTTTATTGCTTATTGAAATCCTACAGCTGGAGACAACAAGGTCATACCTTCTGATTATGTTCAGCTATGTCTGAGGACAACTGTATTGCAGTTGTGAGCATATTACTCTGATCTTTAAAATATGTTACTCCACACTTTCAAGTACTATTACTAACAAAAACTTTAGAACTGTATCTCAAAATGGTCCTTTCTCTTGCAAAAGTTTTTCATCCTCAAATCTCCTAGCAGTGAAATCATCTGAGAAACAAGGAGGAGTTGGTCATGTTTAAACTGGTCTGCAGCTAACCCAGAACATAGATTTCTTTTTTCTGTTAACTGCTTCCTGATAGTGTTCCACCCTGTGTTATGGAGACCAATTATATTAAAGGCTTCTTAATATAGTTTAATTAACCAGAGACTTTTCTTGAAGGTCAAATTTGATTCAGCCCAGAAGTACAAGTCACTGAAGCACAATTTCATCTAAGAAATCTCCCAAATGTTGACATGGTTATAGAACTCAAATATCTATCCAATGATTGTCAGACCTATAGAGACATATACTTTAATAATCTTAACAAATTTATCAACTGCCTTAGTTTTAGAAAACACAAGAGCTATCAGAAGCTATTATTATTATTAATCATCATCATCATCATCATCATCATCATCATTATTGGAAACCTTTACAAACTGAGGATCTCTTTGTAAATTTCTATTCAGGACCCTCTATTTAGTTAGCTTTAGGATATGATAAAATTCTTTCAGTATATGAATTCCAAAAAAGTGACTGATTGATAGCAATTTCTTCACATGCTTCAAAGAAGCCACAAAAAAAAAAAAAAAAAAAAGGTTTAGGAATTTCACTTCTCGTAATGGATGAGGAGCTTATGTAGATCAATTCTTCCTCAGGTAAGAAAAACAAAATTCAAAATATGAACAATCTGAGATCCCTGCAGAGGGACTAAAGCAGAAACTGTAGGGGAGTCCATGCTTGGAAAAATGATATGGCAGGAAGTGGGTTTCTTGTTTTTCTCACCTAAGTACAGGTCCCAGTCAGTGATCTAGAAGGCAGCTAGAATTAAGATAGGAAGCAGCCATTTTATGATTGAGAAATCAGAAGACCAGAGTTTTGGTTTTACCCTAGCCACCAGAAAGTGAAGGGAGAAATCTTGGAAAGGAAAGAGCCATAGTGGGAAGCTACAAATTCTATAAATAAAATCTGCCCACATCTTCAGCATGCATGCAAAGGTTAGATCCCAAGAAGCAACGCTGTGTGGAGGAACACAACACAATTCATGGTCTCTACAATACATTATTCATATAATATCCAGGATGTAATCAAGGATTACTACACACATAAAGAAACAAGCAAAGATGATCTATGCTCTAAAGAAAAGGAATTAATTGAGACTAATTTTGAAATGACTCAGATATGGAAATTACTAGACAAGAAGTTTAAAGCAGTTATTATAACTGTGTTCAAAAACATAAAAGAAAGTACGGTCATATCAAATGAACATATAAGATATCTCAACAGAGAAAAGAAACTATTAAAAAAAAACCTAATGGAAAACTTGTTAAATAAATTTTCTGAAGTAATAAATTCACAGATGGATTTAACAATGAATTGGAGATGACATTAAGAAAGAGATCAACAGAAACAGATTAATAGAAATTAATCCAATCTGAAGAGTGGAGAGAAAACAGATTAGGGGGGAGAAATTAACAGAGCCTAAATGATAAAATATCCAAAGTCTTAACATGCATGTAATTGAAATCTCTGAAGGAAAGGAAAGAATGAGTCATAAAAAAAAATATTTGAGGAAAAAGAGACTAAATTTCCTAAATTTGGTTTAAAAAGCCCCACAAAATATGTAAGTATGTTCCATACTGGAAATTATATTCAGTTGCTTCCTAAAAGAACTAAAAAGTGGATTGAAACACTAACTTGTCAGGTTAGACTTCTTTGAAAAAAGGATATTATTCTTAATGCCAGATGACATTTTATTTGGGTAGCATAAAAAACAGGCAAGGTATGTACAGTCTTGCAAGATACATGATTTGGTGCAATAAATAAAATTTAAACCAGATATAAGTAAACAATTAGAGACACCTAAAACCAGAATCGTAACAACAATAACAATGACAATCACAATAGCAAACTAGTACTATAGAACCATGATGGTCTTTCTGGATATATCATATTTTATTAGGTTAAATTTCAAATTATCGCTGAAGAACTACGGGAATGAAGTCAACTGAGAGAATGTGATTTGTTAGTGAACTTCTATCATATCTAAAGTAGACTCGGAATTTGAGAGATATAAGGGAATTTTAAAGGTCATTGCAGTCAACAAAGTTAGTGAGGATGTTGAGGCCAGTGCAGGTCTTGAAGACATAAATCTCAATTTTACTTCTTGGTTATGTTACCCTGGGAGAGTTAGTTAATTTTTTCTCATTTAGAAAACAGATTTTTAAGGACACTGCATGAAGGATTTTAGCACCTACCAGTATTTGGCCCATTGTCCACAAAGTTAGCACCCATCCCTAGTGATTTTTACCAAGGCCACATAACTAGTTGGGTACTGATCTTAGACTCTACCATTCAGTGCTCTTCCTGGCCACATTCCCCACTCTTAAAAGATTCCTTCATTTCTTTATCCTTAGGGTCTAGGAACATAGTGTATTCAGAAGGCTCAAATGAGACATTACCCCTTTTTCTTTGGAATCCAGAAGTGGTTCCTCAAAGAAACTACTACTTAACCTGAGACTACGTTATAATTATCACACTTACATAATTATGATATTTATCATAGTATCAACTCTAATTATCTGGAAAGACAATTGTAAGATCAACAGGAGGCATTTACATGAGAGTTACATCAAAATATAGTGAAAAGAACACTAGAGATCTTCTAATGTTACTCCTTACTAACTGTGTGATCCAGTCAGATTCCTTCACGTTTTTTAGCCCTAGGTTTTCTCATCTGAAAAATGTGGATATGAGTCCTTGGCTCATCTATTTTACAGAGTTCTTGTGAAAGACAAATGAAATAATACATGTAAAGGGGTTCTGGAGATGATGAAGTGATATGTAAATGTGATTTCATGTTGCTCATTTATGAAAATTTTTGAGAAGTTAACAGCACAAATCAAAGACTGATTATTGTTAAAACCAAATTTGTTTACAGTGTGCTTCTTTCATGTCGGCACTCTTAGCATCTTTGGTTTATGTATGATAAATCATAAATGTGACACCAGATGTTCCTTGGTCCCTGAGTTCTGGAAAGCATGTCAGAAAATGTCAGGGGTGACCACTGAGAAGCATTCAGAGTGCCTTAGTCGAGCTGTTGGTATCTAAGACTCACAGCAAAGAAGGCAGATGGTTTACCTATTTAGAGCTTGATTTTTAATCCAAATGATGTTTAATCCAATGTGCTTATTTGTAAAAGTCTCTATTATGGTACAAGGCTTTCCAAATGAGTATAAAAATCCTTCAAGGATAATTATCTAAACACACATCTACAAAAACAACATGGTTTTTAATTCAATTAATACTTGTTATATTCTTTCCTCTTTCTGTCTTGTAAAGTGTGGTGGACTGTAGAACAAGCTCATCTTCTCAATCATCTGCCAAGTAGACTACGGTCTATGCTACCATATTTTCCTAAGTGATCTAAATTCCTAAGAAGAAGCAAAAGTTAAAAGCTAGGAACGGACATGTGACAATGTGTCCATCATTACTAAAAAAATGAAAAGATTTCTTTCAATTCGTGAAAAAACTCATCTCCTGCATAACTCCAAATTGTCTCATAACAGAAAAGGCAAAATTCCAAACTGACCTTTACTGTCTTCAAGCTTTATTTTAAGTTATACGTCCTCTCCATTTAACCATCTCCAAGTGAAATTCAAACTGGCCACCCTCCTTTATTGAGCCACATAGAATAAGGCATGTACTTACTCTTTCCTCCATTAGGGCTGAAGGGTATTTGTGAGATGGCGGGAAAAGGCACAAGCACAGTCTGAAGACATGGCATAGATTCTCATGGTTATGCTACACAAGTTCATATGTTAATTTGTCTTATTTTCATAAAAATGTGATTAAATATATATGTCTCCATATACCCATAAGTGGAAGAACCATAATTGACTGCTCTCTCTGCATTGGGTGAACAGATCAGGAATGTGTCATCAAACTTTCTGGAGTCACAGACTCTTTATCCAGAAAAAAAAAATGCACAAATATACAAAATTTTTCATTCCATTGATGAATGGAATTCTATCCACAAGATAGCAATTGATCTCAGAGTCAGAAACCCAAAAGAGTGAGGAAGGCAATATCTTTGCTTCATTTTTAAAAAAGATCCATTATGTTCTCCTCTTACCCTGTACATGCTGTGTGCATGAAAGATCAATTTCCCATTAGTGTCTGACAGATGGGTGCATGATCAAGACCAGTGGGTCCCAAACACATTCAATAAGGATATCATTTTCCATATTCCTCAACATGTGAGAAAAAATGAGCACAACCAGAAGGTGTACCTTTTGTAGGGTAGAATTTTTATTCTTTCTCATCTTCTCTTTCCTTCTTTTTCCTTTGGGGAAGAACAAGATGTTCTTAATTAACAAAATAACACCTGAAGCTATTCCATAGGAAGTTACCAATATTGGCTAAAAGAGATGGTTTTGATGTGGTTTTTATTTATTTTTTCTGCAGATGCTCCCCTCTAAGGAATCTGAAAGACCTCAGGCCTCCTCCCTCAAAGCGTAGTAAGGACATGGCTTTGGAGCCAAGAGCAATGCTCAGAACTTTGGGAACCCGGTGAGACTCACCTAGGGTGGACCTGGACCCTGGGAAAAGTAAGCAAAGGAGGGGAAGCAGTAAGGAGTGTTTGGGGAAGTGAGGTGAGGGATAAGGGGAAGCAACATCAGAGAGAGGGGGGAGCCCCCAATTAGTTCTTTATGAGATGAGTAGCAGCTTGAAAGGAATAGCTAGAAAAAAATGCTGTACACCATTATAGAAACTCTCTATATATGTGATTATCATATAGAGAAGAGAGTTTCCTTTCTGGTAATGAAATGAACTAGCACACTGTCCCAAACATGGCTTTGTTGGTGAGAAGATGGCAACCTATTTCTTGAGGAAGACCCACTGTTATTTGGGTAGTATGAATGCTTTCTTCACTGGGAAAGACTTCCTATTAAAGCAAAATCATCTGAATTAAATGGTGCAAACAGTTTGCAAACTTGTAGTGGACCTGAACTAGAAAACATCTAAAGTAGCTGAGGTCAAAAACAGGGACTTGTTTGGTCCTAGGCACTCAGAAGACACAGGCTTTGGTGCAGACATGGCCAAAGCCAAGAACCACACCACACACCACTGATCATGAAAATGGCACAGAAACAGCATCAAGAAACCCCAATCACAAAGACAGGAATCTGTTAAGGGGGTGGACCCCAAGTTCTTGAGGGATACACACTTTGCCAAGAAGCACAAGAAGGGCCTGAAGAAGAGACAGACCAACAACACCAAAGCCACGAGTGCATGTGCTGAGGATATAGAAGCCTTTGTCAATCCCAATGGGGTTAAGTCCAAGATCCCAAAAGGCAGCAGCCACCAGCTCAATCAACTTGCTTACATTGCTCAGCCCAAGCTCAGGAAACCTGCTTGTACCCACATTGCCAAGGGTCTCAGGCTCTGTCAGCCAAAGGCCAAGAGCAAGGCTCAAACTAAAGCCCAGGCTGTAGCTCAGGCTCTGTCCACCAAAGGCCAAGGGCAAGGTTCAAGCTAAAGCCCACGCTGCAGCTGCCACTCCAGCCCTGGCTCCTAAAGGTTTCCAGGTTCCCACAAGGGCTCCAGTCCAGAGGTCTCTGTTAGTTGATGTGAGGACAGATGGACTGCAGTGACCCTTGGGCTTCTTTCTGCATGAGGCTGGTGCCCTCCTGTGCTATTTGTACAAATAAACCTGAAGCAGAAAATAAATAAATAAATAAATAAATAAATAAATAAATAAATAAATAATAAATAAATAAATAAGAACTTAGGCTCTGAAATCAGGCAAGTTGATTGAAATCCTATGAGTGCTCCTGGGCAAGTAACTTAATTTTTCACTTTATTTGATTAGTGGGAATAATCATGGTGGCATGGCATCTGATTGGGATGTGAACATCTAAAAGAAACAATTGCTTTGTGTGTTTTGGCAAGTAGTAAGCACCCAACAAATGTAAGCTGCCAATATTATCTTTTCTTATTCATTCATGACACATGTATTAATTGCCTACTCCCTTGCTAACTTGTAAGGACACAAAGATGAATGAAATGTAGTTTCTCTGCATAACAACCTCACAGCTTAGGTTCTTTCCACTGCTGAGATTCTAGACCAACTGGACACTGCTGGTGAGTCATTCTTAATACTTCCTCCACAGTGTGCTGCATGAGTACAGAGGAAAGACTAGCATGAATGAATATTTCAAGTACAATGAAATGAAAATTTCAAATGTCTGTCAGTAGGAACCAGAGAGCACCAATTCCAACTGGCTAGCTCCAGTAGGAAATGTGTTGGCTCATGTAACTTTAAGTGCAGAGTAGGGTCAACTTCAGTGCTAACTTTATCCTAGGTTCTGGGTCCATTTTTCCCGGAAGTCCTTTGACTCAGCTTTTCTCAAAATATTGGCGTCGCTTCTAGAGTAATAGGGAGATCAGATTTGACATTCTGCACCCAACCAGATCCAGAGAAAGAGAGCAGAAGTTTTCTCAGGAAAACAAGTATAAACTTTCCCAGAACTCTTGATTTTAATGTTCCCAACTTGAGTCACATGCCCATTTCCGAACTGATCACCAGCAAAGGACTCTGATTACTCCTAGATCTGGGGACCTCATAGAAAGGATCCCAGAGGTGAAAGCAATGGTGCTTCCAATAGGTGTAAGGAGAAAATGACAACAAGAGCTTAGAATTCCTAATGGGAAAAACAGCTGCACATAGCCATAGTAAATGTCAGATGTTGAAAAGCATTTAAAGTTAATCTATTTAAATTCCTCAGCCTATTGAAAAGGAACTAAGACAAAATAAACTGAATCGTCCAAGGTTGCACAGACAAAGGTGGCCCAACTGTGACTCTAACTTAGGCATTATTATTTCAAATTTAGAGTGCTTTCAACATCAGCCTATTTTTTTCCCACCTTAACTAATAAAAACAAAAACAAAGCAGCAATTCTGATTATTTTCCCATTGCTTAGGGATTGCAACAGCTGGTGGAAACCATAACTTGGACCGAGGAGAAAAGTAAGTGTAGCTTATGTGTTATAACTTGTTTACAATACCTTTTAGTTTCTTTTGAGAATATAGATTATCTTTCAACAGTCTTGTCTTATGTAGTTATTTTTCCCTTTATCAATAAAATCTTAAAAGGACATCCACTGTTCTGAAAAAGAACTATAGTACCTGTGGAGGAAAGCTGTATTAATTTGTGATGACTACTGTTTTGTATCATAAACTTTTGTATCCTATTGAACCAATTTTATGCTGGCTGGATTCTTTGAGTTTCATTACTTTGTTGTGCAGAATTTTAAGAATGTTAGAAACAAGTTTCTTAATTTTAAGCTTTTGTTGAGTGTATTATTTCATTGTATTTGGGATGGATCCCAGGGTAACTTATTCTAGTGGTTGACTTCACATACTAAAGGCTTTATCCTTTAATTATTCTAAAAATAGCCACATACAATTCGGTGGACTCTTTAAAATCCCTATCTCTGAAACAGTCTGGGGAGAGGAATCAATGCATGCAGGGAGCCTCACTGGTATTCTGTTTTAAGCCAGCCACTGAATCTTTAATGTAAATCTTTAACCCTAAATCCTTATTGTAAAAAATCAGTCACTGGACCAGCAGACCAAGTGACTGGCCTGTGACCATCAGGCTTCTTCCATCTTATAAAATATTTAAGTGGGATTTTAGTGTTACCACTATAAAGACATATGCAAAACTTATAATATTTTTTGGATACACAGTCCCATTGACTCTGCCTCAAATTCCACTAAGAAGGTTCTTGTTTTCATAGGGAAAAAAAAGCCAGTGTTTTAATACAGTATCTAGCTTGTGCATATTTAAATCATAGAACCTAAAAATTCCTTTCTTATCCTTTTAGTTCCTTCCAATGAACATTGTACCATTTCTAAATATTTGATGAAGGCAATAAAGTGGATTAGCCCTTCACACTTCAGTGACTTGTGGATTTACTCCCAGTTGGAAACATTTCTGTCCTAGGAATATCAAAATCAGTGACCTTTTATATGTCAACTTGTTTCTCCATCTGTCCCACAATGTAGATGTGAGAAATTGGGTTGATGCTATTGAACCATGCTTTCTTCCTTTTAGATGTCAATGTGATGATTCCTATATATTGAGCTTTTTTGGCAAGTTTTCATACGTGCTGCTTGCCTTCATTCAAGTAAAGATGCTGCCCAAGTGAGGAGTATAAGGATAAACTCTAAGATTTGTGATTCACTCCTAGCTCTTCTTTTCAGTGCATGTTCTCATAGTATCTTCTTTTTTTTAATTTTTAAAAATGTTTTTATTTATTTTTGAGACAGAGAGAGACAGAGCATGAGCAGGGGAGGGGCAGAGAGAGGGGGAGGCACAGAATCAGAAGTGGGCTCCAGGCTCCGAGCTGTCAGCACAGAGCCTGACGCGGGGCTCGAATTCAGAGTGTGAGATCATGACCAGAGCCGAAGTCGGACGCTCAACCAACTGAGCCACCCAGGCACCCCTCATAGTATCTTCTAATATTCTAGTTCTTTTGTGATATCAAATGAAATTATCTATTTTTTTTTCCTAGCAAGGTAATTAATTCAAGTACAGTGTTATGCCTGGAAAAAAGAATGTTATAGGAAAATGTGTTTTAATTTTCTGAATTGTCGGCTTTTACATGTGGGGTGTTGGACCATGTAGCCTATCTTAACCATAGTCTATGAAATACTGTTGTATATTTGTCAATAACCAAACTAGAGACTAAAGGGAGCAGATACATTCCTAATAATTTCTAAGATCATACACTTATTTAAATTAAAGGGGATTTGGACCAAGTAGGTCATTAACTCAAGACTTTGTTAGTAAGTCTTTTGTTAATTATTAATTATTTGTTAACTATTCTTTTAAGTTCATTTACTTATTTTGAGAGAGAGAGAGAGAGTGTGTGCACATGCATGCATGAGTAGGGGGAGGGTGCAGAGAAAGAGGGAGAGAGAGAATTCCAAGCAGGCTCCACCCTCAGCACAAAGCCTGATGCTGGGCTCCATCTCACAGCCAAGAGATCGTGACCTGAGCTGATATGAAGAGTCAGTCACTCAACCAACTGAACCACCCAAGCACCCCATGATTTTATGTAATTATTTTTGAGCCTTGTATTTTTGGGTGGGTAGATGGGAAGAATGACTATCAGCCTATCAGTCTGTTTTCTGCATATTTTCCTTCCTGAACTTAACCCTGACTGTGGTACATATTACAGGTTACTTTTTGTCATACATGCTTCAAAAGACTGATGGCTCTGTACACTGTGCACCTTGAACATACACAATATTATATGTCAATTATAGCTCAATGAACCTGGAAAGGAAGAAAAAGACTGATGGTTTACTGTTTGGATTTGAAACTCTAGTTTTGAAAATTAGGTATCTCTGGATCCCAGCCTGGCTGTGTACCTCTTTCCTTTCTATCTAGTACTTGGTTTTTGGTTTCTGATCTGGATCATTCCCTTAGCCCCCATACCTCATACCCAGCTCAAAAGTCACCCTCCCAGATTATAACTCCTGATCCTAATGAGGCATTCCACTGTCTAAAAGTCAACATGCAGACAGAAATTGTGTTCACCCATCTTGCCTTCCTTCCCTTGATTATAAACCCCTTTGCCGCCTGAGCATGTCTGGTCCCAACAATGGAATCTACTATAATCCAAAGCAAATGTTGATCAAAATTTACCAGAGGCACCAACTTGTAGCCCAAACATCAGACCAGCTCACCAGTGTGTTTTATTTGGTCAGAAGCATGTTTCAGGAAAAGGTGAGTGTGTTCAGGCCAGCCATGGATTCTCAGGTTTTGAGTATGAGTTCCTGCCTCTCCAGTAGTCTTAAATCACACTGCATTTATATAATTTGCTCGTCCCTGAAGGTGTTTGAAATTGAGATTGTGAAGCCTGGCTTTTACCATCCAAATATTTTATGTTAATCCTGTTCTATTTTTTTGTTTGATTGTTCTTTTTTTTCTTTTTTAAGAAAACTCATTATTTCTAACCTGAAGCTTTCCTGATATGATGATGTCATCACTGCTTCCACACTTGACATGACGTTATTTTATTCTTGGTGATTACATGAAGACAAACATCAGTGGCTGGATATAATGACCTCTCTTTTATCTTGTGCATATAAGCAGTTCTAACTCATTAAAGACTGTGAGCATGGTGGCTTACAGTCTGCAACTCCAAGAAGTAAGCTTTTGGGTCGATTTAGAATGATAAAATATAGAGAAGTCGTGTGTGGCATAAATGTTCTTCCCATCCTTTAAAGAACAATGCAACATTATTCTTTGCTCTTTGATTATTTATCAATAGAATTGGGTTTGGTTGCCAAGGTTTAGAAAACAATAACAAAAATAACAGTACTTTAAACTGGACACCTGTTTATTTTGCTCTCACCTAAGGGTCTGACAAGGTGGTCCAGGACTAGGAGCCATCAGAGCTCAGGCTTTTTCTAATTTGCTGCTTCTTTCACTATCCTTAAGGCTTCTGCCTTATTCATGAGGCTGCTTTAGCTCCAGCCATAGTGTTCACATTCCAGCCAACAAGAAGGAAATTGGAATAACAGAGGATGCACTCCACCTTTAAGGACTCACACCAGACATTTTACACACATTTCCATTTATTTCCCATGGTCCAGAGTTCCATCACCTGGCCATAAGTAGCTTCAAGAGAAGTTGAGAAAAAAAAATACACATGCCCAAACATACTCAGCATGTCTGAAGTCAAAACTGAAAAAGTCCTACTTTCCAGGTGTATTGTTCATTTTAATAATATCTGTGTTTATTGTAAATGATAAATCTTTGCTATGGACTTTTCAAATGCTAAAATATTTTACATTGAGTGTTTATGGTCATTTTAGCTTCCTGAATTAATTTAATTTGTGATGGATTTACCTGTTGAATTTTTCCATTACTAATGAATTTAAGTGCAGCAAATAAGCAATTCAGAGAAAAAGTGAAAAGATGGCAACACATGGGCTTCACTTAGAAAATTTAATTAAGTGCTCACAGATCACTAGAGATCCTGGGACCACATCAAAAGAGTTTCAGAGGGCAAATGAAAATGGGATAAAGAAACAGGGTTGAGCCACCTGCAGAGCAGAGAGATGGCTAACAGATTATGGACCATCATCAAGAAGCTGGTCAAGAAACCTGAAGGAAGGACATCTCTGCTGGAAGATATGAATTGGTAGGCCAACTCTGAGGCCAAAGCAGCAGCAGGCAGATGGTGAGAGCAGAGGGTATTCCCGCAAAAGCTCAGCATGATGTCTAGGAACTGCTGCTGTGGAGCCTTTTTAAGTGCTTGCCAAAAAAAGAGATGACCTTGCTCAGTTGCTTGGGACCTGCAGGCCTTGTAGGATGTTAGCTTTGGCAACAAAGGATACCAGGCTGAGTTTCCACTTCCCTCCATCAGCAGAGGAACCCGGGCCTGCGGCCACGTGCCTCTAACAAGAATCCGCAGCACTCCCCTCTGTCTGGAGACTTGGAAGCTCCTGCAGAAAGCGCTCAATTGTCCTTTCACATGAGGTCCAGGGGAGAGCTGTGACCTTTAGTCCTTGATGCCTCCCCAGAAGCCTTGGCATCTCTGCAGTGATATAGGTCATAGCTTTCACCCAGTGAGCAGCAATGCAGCCCAAAGTTTGGGCTTTACTCAGGGGACCAGCATCTTCTCCCCCAGAAGTTTACTCACTATCTAGCTGAGGGGTTATAGAATACTTAGAACACAGAAGGGGCTCCTCAGTGCTCAGGAAGAAAGAAAAAGAAAGAAAAGGGGGACTCATAAGTCACCAGTGAAGTGGACTGAGGCTACAAGCCCACATTCCCAAAAGATGAATGGAAAAAAAAATGAAGGGATGGATAACATCAGGAAAACCCACAAAACCCTAAAGTATCCAACTTGAGAGACTGAATATACAAACAGACAATGGCCAGACCATATATAAAAATAGAGTTCTGACCCGTGACCAGCAGCAACCTACCCAGAAGACCAATGTCCTATGTGCAGAACAGGCATACTTTGAAGATACTGCGGGTTTGGTTTCGTAGCACCGCAATAAAACAAATGTGGCAATAAAGCAAGTAAAATTCATTCTGTGGTTGCCCAGTGCATAGATAAGTTATGGTTACACTATGGTCTATTAAGTGTTCAATAGTGTTATGTCTAAATGTATATATATTTATATATACACATATATACATACTTTAATTAAAAATACTTTAAAATAAACTAAACTAAAAAATAAACATCATTTCAGCTTTCAGTGAGTCATCATCTTTTTGCTGGTGGAGCGTCTTGTCTCCATGTTGAAGGCTGCTGACAGATCAGGGTGGTGGGTGCTGAAGGGAGAGTGGCACATACAACTTCTGAAATAACACAGCAATGAAGTTTGCCACTCTGACCCTTTCTTTCATGAGCAATTTCTCTGTAGCAGGTGACACTATTTGATAGCATTTTACCCACAGTAGAACTCCTTTTAAAATTGGAGTCAGTCCTCTCAAACCTGCCACTGCTTTATCAACCAAGTTATGTAATATTCTAAATCCTCTGTTGTCATTTCAACAATCTTCACAGCATTGTCACCAGGAGAAGCTTCCATCTCAGGAAACCACTTTCTTTGCTCATCTGTAACAAGCAGCTCCTCATCTGTTCAAGTCTGATCACGAGATGGCAGCAGTTCAGTCACATCCTCAGGCTCCACTTCTAATTCTAGTTCTCTGGCTGTTTCCACCCCATCTGCAGTTACTTCCCCCACTGAAGGAAGTCCTGAACCCCTCAAAGTCATCCACGAGGGTGGGAATCAACTTCTTCCAAACTCCTGCTCATGTTGATATTTTGACCTCTTCCCATGAGTCACCAATGTTCTGAATGTCATCTAGAAGAGTGAATCCTTTCTAGAAAGTTTTCAATTGATTTTGCCCAGATCCATTAGAGCAATCACTCTCTATGGCAGTTCTAGCCTTACAAGATGTATTTCTTAAATAATAAGACTTGAAAGTTGAAATTACTCCCTGATCCATGGGCTAGAGAATGGATGCTGTGCTAGCAGGCACAGAAACAACATTCATCTCATTGTCCGTCTCCATCAGAGCTCTTGGGTGACCAGGAGCATTGTCAATAAGCAGTAATATTTTGAAAAGAATTTTTTTTTCTGAGCAGTAAGTCTCAACAGTGGGCTTAAAATATTCAGTAAACCATGATGTAAATAGATGTGTTATCATCTAGGTTTTGTTGTTTTCATTTATAGAGCACCCACAGAGTAGATTTAGTATAATTCTTAAGGGCCCTAGAATTTCTGGAATGATCAATGGCCACTGCTTCAACTTAAAGTCACCAGCTGCATTAGCCGCTAACAGGAGAGTCAGCTGGTCCCTTGAAGCTTTGAAGGCAGGTGTTGACTTCTCTCCAGCTATGTAAGTCTTAGATGGCATCTTTTTCCAATAGAAGGCTGTCTTGTCTACACTGAAAATCTGTTGTTTTGTGCAGTCACCTTCATTAATGACCTTAGTTACATCTTCTGAATAATTTGCTGCAGCTTCTACATCAGCACCTGCTGCTTTGCCTTGCACTTTGATGTTATGAAGATGGCTTCCTTCCTTAAACCTCATGAACCAACCTCTGCTAGCTTCAAACTTTTCTTCTGCAGCTTTCTAACCTCTCTCAGCCTTCATAAAATTGAAGAGAGTCAGGGCCTTGCTCTGGATTAGGCTCTGGATAATGATGTTGTGGCTGGTTTGATCTTCTATCCAGACCCCTAAAATTTTCTCTATATCAGCAATAGGACTGTTTTACTTTCTTATTATTCATGTATTCATTGGAGTAGCCCTTCTAATTTCCTTCAAAACCTTACCTTTGCATTCACAACTTGGCTAACTGTTTCACGCAAGAAGCCTAAACTTTTTCCTGTCTCGGCATTTGAGACAGGCGTCCCTCACTAAGATTCATTATTTCCAGCTTTTGCCTTCAAGTGAGAGATGTGACTTTTCCTTATACTTGAACACTCAGGGGCCACTGTAGGGTTATTAATTGTCCTAATTTCAATATTGTTGTGTCTCGGGAAATAGGGAGGCACGATGAAAACAGCAGTTGGTGGAGCAGTCCGAACACACATTCACAGATTAAATGTCTTATATGGGGTGCGGTTCATGGTGCCCTCAAACAATCACAACAGCAACATCAAAGATCACTGTTCACAGATCATCATAACAAATATAGTCATAGTGAAAGAGTTTGAACTATTGTGAGAATTACCAAAACATGACCCAAACATGAACAAACGCCATTGGAAGAATAGTGCCCAAAGATTTCTTCGATGCAGGATTGCCACATACCTTCAATTTGTAAAAAATCAAATACTTGCCAAGCACAATAGAATGAGGCCTGCCTCCAGCCAATCCAGAAAGACAGCCTTCTGTAAGTTGGGCTTGCAGGAAACCTGATTGCCATCTTGAGTAACATCCCAGAACAAGAAACAACGACTTTAACAATCAGCCCCAAATGGTCAGGACCTAATTAATGACAGTTTCTCTCATTTTTGTCCCTACCCCCAATTTAGGACTAACAAAAGGGAATCAACTATGTATCCCTAACAAATCACACACAATGCCTTATGTTGTTAGCCTGTCTACAGCTTCCCTAAGCCAACAGCCTCCAATCAGGGCACACCTGCTAGCTTCCCTTTATTCCACTAGAAAGCTATCCCCCTCCTCTGCTTGCCTTTGAGTCTCTCCTTGACTGACTCCCTCATTATAGCAACATCAGTATAAGTGGCATTTTCTTGTTCTTATTTGTTAATCTTTGTTTATTTTCACGGAACTATTGTTAAATAACAAAAATTCAACCAACTTAATTTTAAAGATCTAATTGACCTTATTAATCAGTGTATGAATCAGACAGCATCCTACCTGTCTGCAAGTAAAGGGGAGTTCCAAAGGTCTACAGAAAAGAAAGTGTTGTTAAAGGCAGAGAAGGAGTGGAAAAAAGGAAATTATTAGCAAAGAATCCACTGTTTTAGGCAAGGTCATCCTCTTAGGGGAAATGGAAGGGATCTATCAGTAAATTTCCTGTACTGACCAGGAATCTCCTATGTTGACTGGTCTTTAGTTCCATTTCTGGAGGGTTGTAACTGCAGTTAACTCAGGTAGCAAGTCTTAGTTTACTGACTTGGGCCCTTAACCCATGTGATGCCATTTTGGGTTTGTGAATTTCTTTTTAAAAATCCCCCCCCCACGCCCCCCGCCCTTGGATCAGGCTCAGCTTAACTGAGAGACATGATCAACATTTAAGGCATTAGAGCTTCTCTCAGCTACACTCAGTGGTTTTGCAGCTCTTGATGCTCCTTTGTGTACTAGTCACAGGTCATGCTTAATTTCTGTGATAATCACAGGTTACAACTTCAGGTTCACATGGTTTGACTTGGTCTATTTTCTTTTTCTTTGATGTTCTGTATAAGGAAGATCATTTACTCGATGGTTAGTGGCTGCAAAATGCATTTAAAGCTTTTGAGAGACTATAATGCACCAGGGAGATTATTGTGATGGCTATAAATAGGATAATTCCCAATGTTTGGCATGCACTTTGAAGCCATGGTCCCCAACACCCAAACCAATCAAATCACTTAAGTCAAAGAAAGACTCTACTGAAGGAGTCACCCTTTTAAGCCAAGTGGCTTGCTTGGTGATCTTCTGTAATTGAGTTTTAACTTCCCCAGAAGTGTTAATCCAGGTATTGCAGGTGGTTTTGGCCAGAGCAGAAACCTCTTTGCTCAACTAAAAAATAATCAAGGGCTTTCTTATTATCAAAAACTATTTTGGCCATAGTGACTAAGGATCTTTGTTGGGCAGCTATTGCTTTAGCAGCAGATTGTGCAATAATTTCAAGAATTAAGGAGAAGCTCTTGATCAAAGCCTCATTTATTCCTAACCAGGGAACTAGGGACATACCAAAAGGAGTGAATCCTAAATCATGAAACCTCCTGGTAGGTTATTTGTAACTCAGTGATGTAAACTTAGGGGAGTTGACTCATGAGATGTCTTAGTTTCTTATGAAAAGTTAGAGGCACACTTAGATTTTCTCCTAGCATGAAATAAAAGATTGCTCTAAATTCTAGAGGTTACCCTCCTTGGCTATAGCCTGGGAAATACAAATGAAGGTATTATCTTTCCAGGCCAATGCCAGAGTAAAGGAAAGGAAAAGGGGAAAGGTTTCATGTTTAAAGTACAAAGTCTTAATTTGTTACCTTGGGTGGAAGTAGTCTACTCTAACATCAGCTGCTTCTCTTCTCGTCAATTTGATTCAGAGGTTTCCAGTGTCGATACAGGACCAAATTTCTTTAGCTGTGTGATATGTACCCAAGGCTCAATGTCTTCTAGTTTTGCAACAGTGTTAGACATCAAGAGTACTTGGTAATGTCCTTTTCATCTGGCCTCTAGGGTTGTCTTCCTCTGATGACATTTCCAGAATACTCAATCAGGCTTTATACTGTGAGTACCAGGATCCTTTGAACTGGAGATCTGGGGAGTCTTCTTTAACCTGTTGATGACATGCTTGAGCATAAGACAGTAGAAACTTACAGTAGCTGGTTAGATTAGCACCAGACAACAAGGAATCAGCAGAAGTTTATATGTTGATAGAATTCCAAGATGTCTGCAAGGTTTTTGTTAAGGCTGGTGTGATTGAGTGGGTGCTCTGTTCACCAAAGGTTATAGAAGGTATATTCCAAGTAGGAAATACATTTTCTAACATTTTTTTTTCTTTTGTGAGGGCATGATTACTGTGGCAGGAAAAGGCTTTAACCCATCAGAAAAACATATAAACAATAACAAAAATATATTGATAACCTATGCTAACTGGCAGTTGAATGAAATCCAGCTGCAAGAGTTCAAAGGGCCCAAAAGGAGGAAGTCTGAAGCCTCTGGGGACAAAAAAAAAAAAAAAAAAAAAAAAAGACTTTTCAGGGATTATGGACCTGACAGGTTAGACATTGATGGTACACTGTTTTTGCAATTTTATGAAAGTCTCCTCACCAATGTTAATTATAATCTGAGTCATCTTAAATGTACCATGGTAGGTGAAGGAAGGTAAAAATTTTTAAATAGGATTTTCCAGGGAGCTGTGAAGAACCAAGTAGCCATCCTGGGCTTCCCATAGCCTGGACTATTCATTAAATTTACAATCATTATTTACCCATCTTAATTTCTCTGATTCAGGAGCAGACTGTTGCCATGTTACAAAGACATAGGATGGCAAAAGTCTGGCAAGGAGGGGCCATTTTTTGTGGAAGCAGAATAGACTTTATCCACATGTGCCATATTCTTATTATACAACATAAAGAAAACATAGTATTACTTTTTATTTCAAAATGCTTTCCATGTAATTTAACATATCAAATAAGCCTAATTAGTTTAATTAACAAATCCTTTGGAATATTCCAGGTCAAAAAGACTTAACCAGACCCAAAATCCACCCATCCAAAAAAAGAAAAAAAAAATGGAAACGTTTGTCTTTCTCTTTTTTTTTTTTAATGTTTATTTATTTTTGAGAGAGAGAGACAGATCGTGAGCGGGGGAGGGACAGAGATAGAGGGGGACACAGATTCTGAAATGGGCTCCAAGCTCTAAGCAATCAGCACAGAGCCCAAGAAGGGGCTTGAACTCACAAGTTGTGAGATCATGACCTGAGCCAAAGTAAGCTCAACAGACTGAGCCACCAGGGCACCCCCCTTTGTCTTTCTATTAGAGAAAACATCAAATTCTAATTTTGTACTAGCTTACTTTTGATATTAAAACTTACTCACTTCAATCTTAGTCAGTCCTGATCAGGCATAAAGTTCCTTTCCAAAGATTCCTTTGAGCAAACCTTCTACAACTTTCTTTCTCTCTTTTTCTTTGTTCCTCCCTCCCTCTTTCTTCCTCCCTCTGTCTTTCCCTCTCTTCCTCCTTCCCTCCCTCCCTCTCTCCCTCCCTCCTTCCTTCCTTCCTTCTTCCTCCTTCTTTCTTTTCTTTCTTTCTTTCTTTCTTTCTTTCTTTCTTTCTTTCTTTCTTTCTTCCTTTCTTCAGATTTTGTCCTGACTTCTCCCTCTTTAAATAACCAGCCCCACTTTAGGACAAAATTACTTTTTCCTTCAAAGAATGTATTTCCATTTCTCACACTATTTCTTACCAAAACACACATCTTACATTCCTTGCATACAGAGTTGTTTCCCTTATTATTTCCAATAGTCTTAATTATATTTACTAGAATTCTTAACTATTAGAAACCTTAATTTCTACTAAAAAGTAATAAGTAAGCAGTTATGAACTGTCTATTACACCAACATTCTTTCAAATGGCAAATTTATGAATACATTTCAAAAGCTCTAGAAACTATAAAGTATAATCTTTTAATAAAGCACAAAATGTGTTTGTTAACAGATGCAAATTTATCTTCACTTACTCCATAATAAGAAAGAGAATAGTAGATAAATCCATGTTCAGTAATTAATGTTTCAGTATTTTATCTTATTTGGAAATGATCTTGATATTTAATAGATTTAATTTAATTTATCATTTAACCTAACTCAGCAAAACTGTAAGGGTTTAAGTTACCAAATAGATTTGGAAGACTGTTTAACATTTACCTAAACATTTTAATTTTATACACACCTATTTATTTTACTTGCTCTTAACAGTTATGCTTAAATGACCCAATAAAACCAATATTGCACTGTATGTTAATTAAATAAAATTTAAATAAAAACTAACTAAATAAAAACTTTATGAGACATCAAAGTCAGTTATTCTCTCACACTATTAAAACAAAAAAACATTTTATAACAGAGATCATATCAACTTATTTGACTTTAGTAAACCCAGGTGGAACAGAAGTTTGAACTTCAATGCTGATAATTCTAAAGATGGGTCTATTTAAATTAAACCATCAGCTAAATATTTTCCCAGATCACATGAACTTGAAAAACATTTGAGTTAGTTTCTATCATTTTGAGTTTTAGAATGCTCACTCCTAGGGTTCCTGGGTGGCTCAGTTGGTTAAGTGTCCTACTTTGGCTCAGGTCATGATGTCACGGTTCATGGTTTCAAGCCACACGTTGGGCTCTGTGTTGACAGCTCAGCGGCTGTTGCTGCCACCAAAGCTGTTAAATAACAAAAAATCAACCAAGTGAATTTCAAAGATCTATTTGGCCCTATTAATCGATTCATGAGTCTGGCACCATATCCAGCAAGTAGAGGGGAGCACCAAAGGGCTACAGGAAAGGAAAGGTTTTTACAAGTAGAGAGGGAGTGGAAAAAAAGAAATTATTAACAAAGAATCCATTGTTGTAGGCAAAGCCACCCTCCTAAGGGGAAGGAAAAGGTCTATCAGTAAATTTCCTATGCTGACCAGAAAATTCCCATATTTACCGGTTAAATGTTCCAATTTGGGTTGGGGGAGTGTGTTGAAACTGCAGTTGGGTTACGTATTAAGTCTTGGTTTACAGACTTGGGCCCTTAACCTAAATGATGCCTTTTGGGATTTGTGGTCTTTTTAACACTGCATACCTTGAAAAACTAATCTCATCAACTCTCTGTGCAAGCTCCCCATTAAATAATCACTTTTATTATCATTAAATATCATCTTTACTTTCCTGTCCCAGACAGCCTTCCCCTCTTCTCCACCCATCCATGTTATGCCCTTTCTTCAAAACTGCCACCTCCAAACTCCTTCCTCAGGCTACTGGCAACTGACCAGTCTGATGCCTTTGGTCCACATTGTTCTCATCACCTTCTGAAGGCACTTGGCATTGTCTCTCTCTAATGTGCATTTGAGAACTTGGATAATTTGATTCTGCATTATGGGTTGTCTTATTATCTAATGTGAATATGTTTGAA
Source organism: Puma concolor (assembly GCF_028749965.1). Classification (NCBI taxonomy): domain Eukaryota; kingdom Metazoa; phylum Chordata; class Mammalia; order Carnivora; family Felidae; genus Puma; species Puma concolor. Next base: position 22,605,362 of record NC_141671.1, read on the forward strand.
TGTCTTCCCACAAAACCCTGCAAATTCATTGAGGAGTCTATCACAGCAATGCTATTCAAAGGAGAGTCCACAGACCACATCAGCATCCCTTGGCACTTTTTAGAAATGCAAATGAATGGGAGCCTACCCCAGAATGAATGGGAGACCCATGCCATCAGAAGCTCTCCAGGTGATTCTCCTTGCGCACACCAGCATTTGAGAAGCACTGCCCTACAGTGCCCTATGGCACTGTACTTAGGTCATAGGAAGTGTTCAATGAATGCTTGCAGAATTGAATTGATTGCTTCCCTTTGAATGAACCAAAGCTTCTAATGGAAGCACTGCCTTCTGCCTTCAAGGACTGAAAAAATGCAGCTGAACAATACTTCTTTGCCCTGAGAACACAGGGTAAAACAGACATTAAAAGGCAGCTCCTCCCCACACATTCAGCTTTCACACACTTGAGAGACTTCAAGGAGCAGGTTTTTATGGTCTGTGATGAGTGAGTTAAATACTAGCAAATTCAGACTTAACAGTGGTTCAGAAGCTGTCTAGTAGATGGGAAGATTTGCAGAAGAAAGGAGGCTAATGACCATGGAGAGTGCGGTTTCTAACCAGGGCCCGGATCAAAAGCCAGACACTCCAGTGAATGAAGTCTAGGTAGCTTCGAGCTGCTAGCACACAAGACAGGGGATATCTCCAACACAAATCCAAGATACCCTCGCCATGGGGAGCAGTCAGGAAACCGGGAAAAGTGCCATCAGGGCAAAACTGCCAAAAATGAAATGTTAATGCAAAATCTAGGCTTTGTAAAAAGTTGAAAACGATTGGGGAAGTCAAGGATAAGGGATTAAGTTTCAGGGGAGTCTTGCATGCATTCCACCAGGGTGTGTAGCTACAATCACTGTTGGAAGAAAATCAGCTGCAGTAGGCAGATCCTGTATATCTCTGGTAACTTCCCTTTAGGGAAGTAGGGCCAGATGACCACTTTTTTTCTTCTTATTTTTTTAAATGCTTATTTTATTTTTCAGAGAGAGAGAGAGAGACAGAACATGAGCAGGGAAGGGGCAGAGAGAGAGGGAGACACAGAATCCGAAGCAGGCTCCAGGCTCTGAGCTGTCAGTCCAGAGCCCAACGTGGGGCTTGAACCCATGAACCACGAGATCATGACCTGAGCCAAAGTCGAACACTTAACTGTTTGACCCACGCAGGCACCCCATCTTCTTATTTTCTGAAAAGCATTTGCAGTTTGGTAGAAAGAGAACATCTGAAGTTAGAGAAAGATATTGGAGTTCTGGCCTTGCATGTAGACCCTTGGTAACCAGCAACTCTCCAGGCCTCTCTTCTCATTTTTATAGGACTGTGTTTTCTAAAAGAGCCCTGAGGTCCTTTGCTAATGGGGGCCACAAAGAACGTCCAGGCTGTGAGAGCCACTAGCTGGCTGCACTAAAGGATCCAGAGACAATTTAATACAAAATCAGACTCCTGCTCTTAAGGGGAGTGAAGACGCCCCCTCGGGCCCAACTGGCCTCACATCATACATCACTAACCACATGAGTGTGTTCTCTACCAAGAACAGACTTCCTTTGAAATAGGCCTTGCATTTACTGCACAGATTTCTTACTCTTCTTAAAAATCAAACTGAAATTAGAAAATAGAGTCTGAGGTTTGTTGTTGGCAATGCTCTGTATGCTATGCCACTGATGTGAAAAATGATAATAAAAAGAAAATCTATAAATAGCCCAATAATTCCTCCTTCTCTCCGCCAAAGTAAAAACGTGATTAACATTCCACACAGAGATGTGAGCTTGCCTGCAGATGGGAAGGCTGGTAAATACATTAAAGCCACCTTAAAATGTGAGCCTTATCATGGAACCATCTCAGCAATTAGACACGACACGCAGAATAAAGAACTAAAAGCCAATTACTGGTCTCCTGGGTCCTAGAGAGATTTCATAAAAAATTAATGCAGAGTAAAATAGAAACCATCTGAACTACAGCTGACGAACACGTGCAATGCACTTTGATCGCCAAGTCCCAGAAACAAAAGCATTTTCCGTTATCATTTGTTAGACTGGAAAGTTCTTCTGTCATATTTCCTGCCTGTGGTGAAAGACATTTTTATATTAGAGAAGAAGTGAAGGCTGGAGCAAGGATGGTAATGGCTGAAGTACTTGGTGGTTCTAACCTGCTCTGGGGAACCAAGGTGGTACACAATCCAATGAACAAAATGCCATAACACTGAGCCATGCGAAAGAGCTCTCAAGGGTGGGAATATCAGGGTTGAAGTGTCCAGGATGGATGATAAATATTGCTCTTTTCCTTCATTGATGAGCATAGGGGCTGACTAGTAAGCCCTGAGGGAAAGGCCACTCTCCCATGCTTGCTGCTGAATTCCCTACAGCCACCAGCAGAATCCCTGGCCCATACAGATGTCCAATAAAAACTATACTTTATTGCAGTCTCTTGACTGACAAGGATTGGGTAGAGGTGTGACTAGCTTGGGTCCTTGGGCTCTCTAAGCAATAGAAATTGACTAGAGGCCAAATGGGAGTTCCAGGCAAGGCTTCACTAGGGCTTATGCTCAAGCACAAGGGAGATAGCACAGAAGAAAGAGTCCTTTGGGCTGGTTCTCAGAACAAAGGCTGGGAGAGGTTTTAAAGGGACAGGAAAGAAGTGACATTTGAGCATGTCCAGGTGGAGATTTCCTGGTGCCTGTGCACTTACAGGTCATGCTTCTCTGCATCTCATGTCTCATGTTAATCTCCACCCCTGGGTGTGGTTTTTAGTATAGTGAAGGATAAGGTTGGTTAAAGGTCAGTGCTGGGGTCCACCTTGACACAGACTTGGTTTGGTTCGGTCTTCACCGGTCTTCCTAGTGGAGACCTTCCTTCAGGTGAGCATCCTGCTCCCGCATTCCTGCAGGATAGGTTACTCAAGAGCCACATGGTTTCAGTCAAGGAATGCTGGGCTTTGCGGTCAGGGTTGAGGGGACCCAAGCCAGTCCATGCTCTGTCCAAGGGCACTCCACCCACAGAGATGGGGTCCACTAGGTACAGGCTAGCCACCTCATTTTATTGTCTCCTACTTACTCTACTTAAAAAGCCCTGAGCAAGTGCCTACTTGCTGACATCACCACTCAGAGGATTTGGATAGAAGCAATCAATTGTCTTCTGAGAGTAGCATGAGTCCAAACCTACAGGAATCTTGGAACATGTAGGTTTGAAGAGGAATTTTGAGTAAGAAAGTGATGATGTCTTGACAAAAGTGTATTTTAGCTGAGACAATGAATTTTATTTAAAAAAAAAACTCAAAACTTTAGTTCAAGTCCCAGATGTATAACTTACCAGCTATGTGATTACAAATAAGTCCCTTTGCCACTTCAAGCCTCAGTTTCCTTGTTTGTATTCAGAGATACCGCAGAGGACTGTTTTGAGGCTTACATAGCAGTCATAGAAGTGCTTTGTATGATATAAGTTATTACAACTAGAAGGTATTAATATTGAGCAATAAATTATAACTGTGTTTTTCATAATCAATCCCAACTTAAAGAGTGATAAGTACTTTTTAGTATCTATTGCCTTTTTATTTTATTTTTTAAAGTTTATTTTATTTTTGACAGAGAGAGAGAGAGCACACACTCGTGCCTGTGAGCAAGGTTGGGCAGGGAGAGAGGGAGAGAAAACCAAGCAGTCAGGGCACAGCCTCACTTGGGGCTCCATCCCATGAACTGTGAGTTTATGACCTGAGCCAAAATCAAGAGTCAGATGCTTAACCAACTGAGCCACCCAGGCACCCCCCTTTTGCCTTTTTGGTTTAAAACATTCTGAAGACAAATGTTAAAAATCAAAATAATTTCTAATTTCTATATCTTTCTGTAAGATGTTCAACCCTATGATATCTATTATACATATATGTAAATATATATATACACACACAGTATATGCTTTATGTATATATAAACATATGCTTTATATGTATGCAAATATATGTAAATATATCATAGAACTCCTACATAATAAAAAGATAATATTCATATGAAAATTTGAAATGTGCACTAATAAATTATATATATGTGTGTGTATTATATATACATATATTAAAATATGCGGTAATAAATTGTGTGTGTGTGTGTGTGTCTGTATATAAAGAACTTAGTACTATGGAAAGCTATATCAATTAGTATTCTCATAGGACAAAAGACTTGAAAAACATCGGACCATGTTAGTCTCAAGTTGATTTAATTAGCTAGATTGTGTTCATCTGTGACATACTTTATTTTTCTTTTCCTGTAGCACTAGCTCCCTCTCAAAATGAGATCTTGCCTGAAGTTTCCAAGTTTATACAGTTGATAGTAATGCAAGCAGGGAGGGGAGAAGTTGGCAGAAGTGGCTCAAGGTATTGAGTAGATTTACCACCATTCATGGATACCAAGTGGCTCTGCCAACATTTCCAAACTCGGAACCTATCTGGGACCCCCTCTATTTGTTCTCAGATTCGGGATGGGCAGTTGTCACCCAGGTGTGCATTACAGGTTCCCAGGAGCCCCCTGTGCTTCCCTTTGTACTTGCTCCATGATTAAAACAAGTTTGATTTGATGGACATGAAAGCCATGGGATAAGTGGCCAAAAAAGTGTGGGGGAAAGAGAAACATCATGAATTAGAATGTAAATGGGTAGTTGGTTATTATCTGGGGGGGAAGGGATTGGGCACATAGCACTTAAATAAGGACTCCTATGTCTGAGTAAAGCATTTTAGGAAACACAAATTATTATTTACACTTGTAGTTATTTGATGCTTTCTTTTATGTGGCTCTCAGATTTGGACACCCAGGTTTAAATGAGGGGCTGACTGTTTAAGGCTTTTCATACATAATTTACTAAAAGCCCTCACTTCCCATTTTTTGTCAGCAACCCATATTGCTTTCATCGATCAGATCGTCTACTGACTTTAATTCATTAACTAATCAACACGTATTTGAATATATATTATATGGTAGATTAAGTCCACATGACAGATACTTGTCATGGGAGTGAAAAAGAAAAAGTCTATGAAATTTGTAAGTCTATGAAATCATTGAAACAGACTTGTTGGCTAAAGTCCAAAAGACTAGCTTTTAATATACTTTCCCACTCTGGACTGTATGCCATAAAGGGGACATTTCTTATTCATTGTGCATTCTACCAATGGTAGGTATTAGGTAAATATTTGTGACTAATGTGTCTAAGTTATCTATTGCTATGTAACAACTATCCCAAAGCTTAGTGGCTTAAAGTAGCAGTCATTTTATTTAATTGCTCAAAAGTTTATGATTTGGGAGGGGCTCAGCAGAGTAGGTTGTTTGCTCCACGTGGCATCAGCTGGAATGTCTTGCTTGGGGCCAGAGGATGCATTTTCAAGATGGCTGACTCACGCCAGTGGTAAATTGTCAAAGACTGGTGAAGGTTGGACTCAGTCAGGACACTGGGACAGCCAGGCTCCTCTTTCTGTCCATGTGGCCTTTCCATATGATCCCTCCACATGGTGACTGAACTGCATGAGTGTGTATATATATAAACTGTTTTTATTTAAGTTAAAAATAAGCTGTGGGAAATATTTTCAGTGGATCATGATATATGTCCATATGGTGCAGCTAATATTTCAGATGCCACCTTAACAACGTCTCCCTACCATTGCGATTGCAGAAATGCACTAACAAGAAACACGTTCACAGGAAAGACTCTGCACCTCACTGCAAGCCTCACTCAGAAATTGCTGAGTGATGGTCCTTATTGTCAATGCAGTGCCTGCTTGGGATTTTCTCTCTTCATCTCTCTCTGCCCCTCCCCCCCAAAATAAATAAATAAACTAAAAAAAAAAAAAAGAAATTGCTGAGTGAGCACCAAAGGAAAGAGAACTTGTCCTCTTTTTTGCACCCACACATGATTATGCAATGGCCTTTGGCTTGCTTTGGAAACTCATAGATCCTTATCCAGAAGCTCTGCTGCTAGGAAGAACCTGCAGAACATCACGTTCTCTCCATTTCCGGCCTGCCCTCACTTGAAGGTCCTCTTCCGGTTTCCAACTTTCAATGTTTGTCTCTGCTTTTGCTCCCCTTCAGAAGAGTCTTGCTTGCCTAGGTCCAGTGCTTTACCTCATCAGCAAGAAGGCAGTGTTGTGTGACTACAACAGGGAACAAAAGGGCCGTGGGCATAGTGCCTGCCATAGACTGGGGCACCCCTGCTGGCTAGCAACCACAGGCCTTGTTAGAAGAGTTTGATGCGATGCCCAGACAGGTCTGACCTTTGACCAACTTGGAAGCCAGCTTCCAAAGAAAGTTGAGGACCTCACAAAAACCCGTCCATTCGCTTGGCGTGCTCTATCCTAAATCCTTCTCTGACCCACTCCCCTGATGGCTTCCTTGTGTTGGAAGGTTTTTCATTCTCTTCAGTTAGAAGTAGACCCACATGTATCCTTACATATGCAGTTGCAACCTGCCAATTACCAATCTCCTGAAACTCCCAAAGAACTTCTGGACTGAAAATTGTTATGATAGGACCTCCTTTCAAATATCTGAAATTATTAGCAAGTTAAACATTCACTTCCCTGATAATGAGAAGGTACAGATGATATCAATTATTATAAAAAGTTAAAATATTCATCGTGGTTGGGACAGGGTTGTTCAGCTCACACCTGCCATCTTTGGTAACGTTGTGTTGGCTTCCTGCCGATAGTGCAGTGTTTCATGTGCATCCTCTTCTTTGACCTTCATAACCTGCGAGGTAGACACTATTCTGATCACACTCTACAGGTGAGGGAACTCTACAGGTAAGGAAGTAATTTGCCCAAGGTCACACAGGGAGAAGGGGAGAAAGCCTAGATTCTAACTCCAGCTGCCATATTACACTTGGGGACACTTGCAAGGTTCCTGCTGAACTTCAGCACACGAACATGCACACATTCTGGCAATTGTAATGGAGCAGGCATTATTTGTAGTGCCTTCCCATTATCCAGAGGTTGTTTGTGGCTTTCAGTTGCTACTGTTCTTTCAATCAATGCATTTGTAACAAATTTGTGGAATTACAGTTGGGTTTCACTTCTGCTGGTCAGTTGGTTTATATGCATTGCTATGTTTCCATTTTAACTGCTATTTTTTTCATAATTCTTTGTTATCACTGAATGCTTTTCCTCCTGAAAAGTGAGGTGGGTGGGATAGGAGGATGTGGGGTCTCTTGCTTTGCTTCTGTGGTCAGTAGGGTCTGGCACCAACAGAGTAAGGAGTGGAATCAACAAAACCAAGCAGGCCTTGTGTCTGTGTGACATATTGGTAAGGCCGGTGATAGCCTTGTAAGGGCCGCTCTCCCCAGTCTGGATGTCTTTAATTAATCAACATTTTACAAGATCTCCCTTCACTTTGAATGCCTTCATCTGTAAGAGATCCAGTTCTAGGTAACTTCTGTCATATTTTATGAAGTCTTTTAAAGTTTAAAAAGCTCTTGGAGTCTCCTTAAGTCCAACCAGAACTCAGGAGGTGTTGTGAAGCCAGGGGAGAGTGTTGACTGAAGCTAAACCCATCTCCAAGAGTCCACATAGCTGAGACAGCCCCTGGGCAATTCTTCTGTCCTCTCTTGTCCCTGTGCACACACTCACAAACACCCTTACATACACACTCAGACACATATCCACTTACACAGACAGGCACACACTCACAAATACCCTTACACACACACACACACACACACACACACACACACACACCTACAATTATTTAATGGGTACAGAGTGTCACTGTTGCAAGATGAAGAAATTCTGAAAGTTGGTTGCACAGCACTGAGTATACTTAACACTGTTGAACTGTACACTTAAAAATGGTTGTGGTGGTAAATTTTGTTATTCGTGTTTTCTCAAAAAGAAAAATAACAATAATAATAAAGGCAGAGATGTTCACTGGGAGCTCATGAGTGCATTAGTCAAATCTTGCTTTCCTCCATTTGTTTTCCTGGAGGACCTTGCCATGAGGAGATTGAGCCCAGCAATGTGCTGCTCCAGGGAAAGTAGATTAAGGAAGATGGCAGAACACTGGCAAGGGAGGGGGGGGGTCATGCCTAGGGAAGCCTGAGCAACAAGAAGGATCTGCCATCTGGAACTGTCACTGGTGTGGATTTACGTCTCTCCTAAAAGAGGAGGGAAGAGAGCCATTTGAGGAACGATCCTCTCTCAGGATCCAAGCCCTATTGCAGAGGTGCTTTATAAATTCCTTCTTGATGTTTTAAATGTCATTGTCAGACTTCGTGAAACTCCCCTGAGGCTTCTACAAGACATGAATGGATGCAGAAGGCCACTCTCTACCAACTGCTCACTCCGGTGACTGGAACGTGATTATACACTTTCCACCCAGCCTCCCTCCCATCCTCTCCCCAACCCCACATCCTCTGGAGTGGAAAGTTCCCCCCAATTCCTAAGGCTCAAGGTCACTGGAGGAGAAAGGCTTCCCCAAGAGAGAGACTTGGATCAACTTCTGTTGGAGGGTATGGCATCTTTGTAGGAGGACAGTTGTTATTTATATCCACTCTCTGTGCTACTACATTTATAACCAACAAACTCCAGGTCCTGTTTCAACTGGAAAAACCCACTGGGTCCAGACGTGACTGAGGTTTTTGTTTGTTTGAGACATGATGTTGTGCATGTAAATCAAATAGAGTTTGCTGGAAAAGTCATCTCCTGAGCAAATACAGTCTGCTTTTGGGTATTGCCAAGAAGGAGAGAAGTGGTAGTTTATCTGAAGAGGGGAGTGTCCATACCATAGAAATGAAAACTCAGAAAGAGTCAGAGAACTTGGAATCCTTCCTCCCAGGCATCTTCTGTTTGCCTACAGCTCCCAAAGCTCCTACATATTTCTGGCAGGGGCCAGGATCCCTAAGTGATGGGTTTAGGCATCTTTGCTCTGCCCCTTGAGTAGGCAATGAGGGGTTTCTGTTGCAATCAACAGTACCCTGGGATCATGGCCCCTCCAGCTGTAGAGAAGTGAGAATATGTGTCTGGGGCCATGCACTCTGAGAGAATGCACATGTCCTCAGGTCCCATCCTGAGCCAGTGAGGTCAGGGAAAGTGGGGGGCAGACCTGTATCACCCCAGTCTGGGACCTTCTCCTTGGAGTTTCCTCTTGCTCCAGGCCACTGCTATGGCCCCAAGAGCAACATCTGCAAGAGAGAGTGAGAGACTGGCCTCACTGGAACTTTTTGCCCTGAGACCCACTCTTCACTTTGTCGCTGCTCCCCTCTGTCTGGGATGACAGTGGGGTGAGAAGCAGGGAGGGTACAGAGAAAGGAGTCAACCCAATGGACCTGAGACTGCCCTCCTCAGAAAGACTTCTTTGCATGGCTGGCCCTTGGCTGGCATCTGGGAACTTGGACTTCAGGAGTCCCACTGTTCCCTAAGTGATGAGCATGGCTCTGCTGTGTCCACTTTGTACAGATGGTTTATGCTGAGCACCTGCATTCCTTCTGCAAGGCTGGAGTCTGGTATGTGCTCAGCACACTGCCTGTGTGACCAGCCTCCAATAAAAACCCTGGACACTGGGTCCCTCATGAGCCTTACTGGTGGACAACATTTCACAGGCATTGTCACATTCATAGCTGGGGACTTTGCATGTGTCTGACTCCACTGGGAGGGGACTCTTGGAGGTTTGCTCCTGGCTTTCTTTGGACTTCACTCCATGAGGCTTTTCCTTTGTGGATTTTGATTTTTATCTTTTTGCTGCGATAAATCACAGCTGTGAGGATGACAGCCTGGTGAATCATTCAACCTGGGGCTGGTCCTGGGAACCCCTTCTCGACACAGGTGTGGTAGTGCCAGCTTTGTGGACTGTGTTGCCCTGACTCCTTTGTCAACTGATTTTCACTAAATTGGACAAATGCGAGACAATGGAGGGAGAGTGAAAAGAGAAGGAAGAGATGAGCAAGGGTCATTCTTCTCTCTCTCTCCTGACCTCAGACAGGCAGTGTTTCTGGTGATGACCAAATCTCAAGCTGTTCCAGTCCCAGCCACATAACCTCAGCCCTTGTGCTATGATGACACCACTCTTCCCTGTTGTCGCTAATTGCTGAGTTGACTTGCTTTCCCCTTTTTGGCTTCCAATCTCTTCCATCACCTGTGTAACCAATCCCCTGTGCTAAATTCCCCCTTTTAAAAATATCCAACCTGGTTCTTGTTTTACCAGCTGGAAACATTCCTTACATACATATGTTGTGTCACCTCCATGCCAAGCAAGAAACATTCAGAGACCAAAGACACCACAGAGTTCAGAGTCTATTCATCCTGCTGCTTCTATAGCAGTCACATTTTCTGGCATGGCTCAAGGTTCATTGTATGGCCAGGAAACTTCCTTCTGACTTCTAAGCCTCAGAACTGTGAGGAAAGTCTCTGTAACATGGCTGGGCTTTAACCATGTGCTAGGAATTGGTGCCCTCAGACATTCTCTTATGGACACTATCTTTTAGGTACAAGGAAAGCTATTGCATTTTCTTTAATTGAAAAAAAATTTTTTGATGTTTATTTATTTTTGAAGGAATGAGAGACACAGCACGAGTGGGGCAGGGACAGAGAGAGAAGGACACACAGAATTGGAAGCAGGCTCCAGGCTTCAACCTGTCAGCAGAGAGCCCGACGCGGGGCTCAAACTCATGAACAGCATGACCTGAGCCGACTTTGGAGGCTTAACCAACTGAGCCACCCAGCCTCCCCTAAAATTTTTTTAAGTTTATTTAAGAGAAACAGAGAGAGCCTGAGCAGGGGAGGGGCAGAGAGAGAAGGAGAGAGAGAATCCTAAGCAGGCTCCACATGAGAGCAGAGCCTAATGTGGGGCTGGAACTCAGGAAACTGTGAGATCATGACCTGAGCCAAAACCAAGAGTCAGACACTTAACCTACTAAACCACCTAAGCGCCCAGCCATTGTGTTTTTAATCCTTCTGGGTTGGTGATTTGGAGAAGTTAGGAAGCTAACCAATATGTCTGCATGTGCACACTATACTTAGTGAGTCTCAGGCCAAAAGTGGCACTGAAGTGGTGGTTGTGAGGCTGACAAGCCTGTTCTGAATGCACAGCACAGCCAGGAATCACAGGACCTGGCAGCTGTGCAGCTGAATCTGGAGGGCTCTTCCCCAGAACCACACAGGCAAGGATATCTCTAGGAATCCGGAACACCAGGCTTGATTTTTGCCAGGACAACTAATCAGAGTAGGATGGTCCTTCTCTAGCACTCAGCAAAGAACATGGAAAGGATGGACATTTTTTAATGTTTATTTATGTTTGAGAGAGAGAGACAGAGAGACAGTGTGAGCAAGGGAGGGGCAGAGAGAGACAGAGACAGAATCTGAAGCAGGCTCCACGTTCTGAGTTGTCAGCACAGAGCCCGACATGGGACTCGAAGCCACAAACCATGAGATCATGACCTGAGCCGAAGTCGGACACCCAACCAACTGAACCACCCAGGTGACCCAGGATGGACTTTTGAGTAATTGAATGGTCAGCAGACTCTCCCTGGGAACTCCAGTTGGGGTCTCTACCCTCATGTAGTCTAGCAGTGGTACAAGTGTGAAAGTCACTGGGCTGGAGCATAGCATAGGGGGTGGGGGGCAGGGTTCAGGTGGAGGGGGGGGTCCCCGGCAGCATGCAAGAGAGAGTAAAGAGATAAGAATGGAGAGAAAAGCAGGGTCAACATGACAGGCCAGTCAACTGAGGTTTAGAATTTATTCCAAGAATTTGATCTCAGATTTGAGCCCCACTGAGCTGCTTCTCACTGCAGTGTGGAGAATGGATTAGAGGAGTCAGGATCAGAAGCAGTAGGTGGCTCTTGTGATTTTGACAAGACAGGATGATGTGGAGGTCTGAGCCTCCACAGTGGGAGTGGGAGAGAATGGGTAGATTCAACAGACATTTAAGAGGAAGAATAGAGAGTATTTGTTGAGGGATTGGATTTAGGGATGGGGTGGGGGGAAGGAAGTGTCAAGAACAACACCACAAGTCTGGCTTGGCAAAGGAAGGCGGGGTGGTGGCATACTGGGACGGGGAACTTCTGACATGGACCAAGTTTCCAGGGGGAAATTACACATGTCATTTTAGATATGATGAGCATGAGTTATCCCTGGGACATGACAAGTGAAGATGGCTGGGAAGCAGTTAAACTGGGGAGTCTGAGGTTATAGAAAAGATCATGGCTAAAGACGTAGATTTGGGACATGTCAGGACACAGATGTGTCCTGGGACACATGGGAAATGAGGGCAAGGGGGACATAGAGTTTATCCAAGGGGGTGTGTGCAGCACTGGAGGAACCCCCCCCCAGAGTGTCTCAGAGGTGGGAGTGGGGAGGGGAAGACCTTTCAGGCAAGAGCGGGCAAGTTCAGTGTCTCCAAAGGTCAAGTAAATAACCAAATCCTGTCCTTTGGATTTGGTGTGGGCCATTGGTGAGCTTGGGCTGGTTTCAACAGAATGCCAGAAGCTGGCAGATGCCAGAAGCTTGCAATGGTGACGAGAGAGAGGAACAATAGCTGGGGGGGGGGGGGGGCGCTGGGCTGAGGGAGAGTTGTAAAAAGTATTGAAGAGACTTGCCTTGAAGTTGTGTAAATGCTATTGGGAAGCAGCTGCAGGACAGTGAGAGCTTGAAGACAGAGGAGAGAGAACAGATACACAGCAAGGCCCTGGAGAAGAAGGTGGCATGGACCACAGGCAAAACAGCAAGGCCCAGGGCACTTTGCCATGAACAAGGGGGTAGGTGGGAACCTTCCCCACTTGAATGAGAGGAAGAAAGGGAAAAGATGGGTAAGTGTGCAGGCAAGTTCATAGATCAGTAGCAGAAAATGTAGAGAATCCCTAACCAATGGCATTTTTTTACCGTGCTCTCTATGAAATTAGATCAAGGGGCAAGGTCAGAAATTTGAAGACAGTAAAGAAGGTTAAAAATAGGTTGTTTGAAAATAGGACTATTTAGAGATACAAAGACTCAGAAAAAAATATATACATAGAAGAAAAATTTTCTATTTCTCCTGTTATTTGAAGATAAACCAGAATGGTTTTCAGGGGGAAAAAAAGATGTTATTTTCTAAGTTTTTTGACACTCTAAGTTATTTACTCGTCCCCTCCTGTGGGAAGTCTTGCTGAAGTTCCCATGGATGTTGCCAGCACGTAGACCAGGCCCCTCAGCCTTATTTACACAAGAAGGAGATGCTTCATGCATGGTCACAGCTGTCTGTGACCTGTCTGCAAGAGGGCAGAGGCACCCTTCATTCGAGCCGCACCAGTAGCCCTCAGAATTCCGGAGGGCAGGGACATTGCCCTGTGCAGAAAGACATTTCCAGCCTCTCTGACCAAAGGGCAGAGGCAGGGTCTGCTTGGCACTGGAGAGGGGCTGCAGAACCGGAGGTGGGGATGGCGAGGAGAAGCAGGGCTGGACACTTGGGAGTCGGGGGGGTTGTCGGTGGGAGGAGGGGCTCACTCCGGAATAACACAGCAGGGTGGCAGAAGTAAATAGGAAGTCCTAGAAGCTGCTTGGTTTGCTCCAGCTGTCAAGAAGGGGGAGGAGAAAACCCTGTGGGACGGGGGAAGAGGGTGGGGGCTGTTAGGATGTTATTTAAGAGCCAACTTTCTTGTCCTTTTAACTGCGTCCTTTTGAGGAAGTGTCCCTGAGCAGCACAGCGCCAGCCTGAGGCTAGGGCACCTCGGGAGGGGACCGCAGGTAAGCAGCCCGGCAGCTGCGAGCCTGCAACCAGGAGCCAAGGGACCCCCGCTCGGTCTGCCCCCTGCCTGGGGTTTCCGGAAATCCTTCAGAGGGCTGCTCCGGGTGTAGGGGGCGGGGGAGGGGCAGCCTCCTTGTCCAATTCTGTTCCTAGTCCCTATCTCCGCGCCTACCCAGCGCCACTTCCATCAGAGGGGGCTCCTCAGGTTCTCTTCCAAGTAGCCCTGAAGGCACTGCTTGCAAGAAGGCCACTAGCTGGGAATGAGGGACTTGGGAGTGCTCCCCCAAGGGAGGACTCTGGAGGGGTGAGACAGAAGGATGGAGAGAGATAGGGAGATAGAGCTAGGTAAGAACACCTACTTGGCTCGGCTTTCTGTCCCTGTGCATCCTCTGTTCCCCTCCCAATTCGAGAGCTGAACTTGAGCGCCTGCCTAGCCCCCTACCCCCCACTCACCTGTGAGAAGGGAGTGCTTCTGCCCACCCAGCCAGGCCTGCACAAGATCCTCTTACTGGCCAAGCACCTGGGGATCCCCAACTCTCTGCTTTCTGGGTTCTCTCTCCCAACAGGCCAGTGCCCTGCTGGGCTCTGCTCTGTACTACCCCCAAACCCTCTCTCCCCTAGTGATCCTAAGCCCACCCTTGTTATTCCCCTGCAGAGGACTGCTTTTTCCCCTGTGTTCCCTCCATCATTAACCCTTTCTCCTTGTCCCCTGAGTTCACTGGAGACTGTGTAAATATGTCTGTAGGTATTTATGGAAACCTATTCAGACTTTATACTTGGAAACATTGCTATCTCCGTCCCAGACCAAATACCCTAGTAAGTGATTATCTTGTCTCCAGCTGTGTTGCCTTTGTTTCTAGAACAGTCTACTCTGGTTTGCCTCTATAGTGGAGGCTCTTCATCTTTGGAGGGTGTGCTTGGTTTTGAAAAAAAAAAAAAAAAAAAGCCAAATAGCCAAGAATCATGACTGGGTGATCCAGGTGATCAAGGTGAAAGCTTCATTTGGGTCAGAAACAAGGGCTCCCTTTATTTGGTCAGTCGGTCAACAAGTACAGACTGGGGAGTGACAGTGAGGTGTGTGGTATTTGAGCTGGCTCCTTGCCTGCACAAACTCCGGAGGAAAGGGAAGTAGGCTTGGAGCTAAGGCACTGTTAGCACCACTGACCAAGTACATTTAGAGAAAGACTATTTATAGCCTTATTTAAAATTGCCAATGTCCCTCCCCCCCCGCCCCACACACACACAGACTCCATCTGCCTTCTCCTCTGTGTGGTCCTGGCTCCAAAGTAATGGCCACCTTCTTGTACCCCTTTGTGTTTACTTCTGGAAAGTGTGGGCTCCACCCTAACCCTCACTAGACTCTAGGTCAACAATCCTCTGTTTCGTTCTCCGGTGTATCCCAAGTGCCCACATCACAGCCTGGCACATAGTAGGCCCTCATTAAACATAGGTTGAATTACACTGCAAACATGAATGCTTTAGAGGATGCTGCTTATCTAAACACGGCTGGATGAGGTTGTTCTTAAAAGTAACTTAGGCTTCCTAAGCCTGTATGAAATGGACATACATACAGGCATATGACAGTAAACATTTCCACAAAGATACAGCCTTTAGAGGTAATGAGGGGATTAAAAAAAAAAACCTGCTTTCTAAAATCGTTTACATTTTTCATTTCTTCAAATAATGCCCTTTTCTTCTGCTTTCCATATGTTTTGACAAACAAGAAATCTCCCCAAGATCCTTGGGGAGCTATACTCCATCATTAAACTAATCCTTACTGCCACTTCGCAAGTTTTATTTATGCGAAACTCAAAATGTGTTGCTCCAGTGCTATCTCACACAGATATGTCTGTTTCTCTATTTTTGAATCCTTGTCTCCAATGTAATTCACCTCACATTCCTTTTCTGTGTCTCCCTCCCCCCCCTCCCATCCCTCCTCCCAAGGAGCTTGTGAAGCTAAGAATGTCGGAGACCTCCGCACCTGCACTTGGAGGCAGACGAGCCCTGCCCCGAAACGCCTCCAATGCGGCAGAGGATGACCTCCCCACTGTGGAGCTGCAGGGGCTGACCCCCCGGGGCTTCAACCTGCAAGGTACAGGCACAGCCACCTGCTTCTCCCTGCAGGTGCTGGCTGAGTCAGCACCCTTTGTCTCCACTAAGCTCCCACAAAAGAGGTGCCCCTGCCAGTGTCTGGTATTAAAGAAAAGACTCCCAGGCCTTCTTTGGAGTGGTCAAAGGATCAAAGACTCAGATTCTTGTCCCAGTTCTGCCACTTAATAGCTTTGTGATCCCAGGGAAGTCACTTTGTCTTTCTACCTCTTGGCTATTTCCTCTATAAAACAAGGGCGCTGGCTTAGCAGGTGCCTCTTCCAGGGCTACTGTTCTGTTTTAAAAATACTCTCTAGCTGGAAGTTTCCACTTCCAAAATATTGTGGCTGTTTTGATTGTCTGGCTTGTGCCTCCTTCCTTCTCCCTCCTCCCTCCTCTCTCCATCACTGTGAATTTCAGAGCTGGAGAAAGATGCCAGACTCTGACAGTAATGGAGATGGAAACCCTCTATTTGTCTCCAGAGCAGCCTGCTGAGCAGGTGAGGCAAGCTGCTTCCCCTGCTCTTGCCTCCACTGATCCCCAGGGACCTGCTCTGGGAGTAGCAGCCAGAAGCTGACCTCCGCTCAGCCCTGTCAGCTGTGATGGGACCCAGGTGCCAGCAGTGGCTTGGTGACACAGGTGCCATTCCCTTAGGCCATGGCAGGGACATTCAGACTCATGTCCCTGAATGGCATCTAGCAGGGAGCACTTTTTGTCAGTAGCACACATGCACCAAGCCCATTTTTGGTTCTGAGGGGGCTCTGTGCTAAGTTTCATTGGGTGTGAACACCCACTTGCTTGGGTAGGTGCCCACCATCACCTTGGGGTGTGTGGCTAATTTGCCTCATCAGAAAGAGGTCAGCAGTTGAAAGCAAAGAAAAAGAACAATGCCGATCACTAACAAGTCCAGCAAATCAGAACTTCTCGACATTGTGGACAGATTTGATTGTGTTACTATCACATCCAGCCGGTTGATATTCAATTGTGAAAACAGAGAGAGATCTAGTACCATCCATTAAGGCACCATCCAAATTTGGAGGAGAGAACTCACAGAAGGGCATCTTCAGTTTAATAGAAGGGTCCAGACAAACTTGTGAACTTGTAGTTCTGAGCTATCTCTCCCAGCTGGGTGCCACATTCTCTACAACTTCATCAGTAGAGCCACAGAACAGAGTTAAAAAGGACTTGCTAATCCTCATGTTATAGGTGAGGAAGATTCAATCATCTAAATTCCCATGTTACAGGTGAGGAAACCGAGGCCAAAGCAAGTAATTAATGTCCACTCCTTCACGGACCAATCTAAGATAGGATCCTTCCTTCCTTCCTTCCTTCCTTCCTTCCTTCCTTCCTTCCTTATCTTTTGAATGTAAATAAAATTGGAAAGCATGAGCATGTAAAATTATCAAGCAGATTACCTTGGTGTATTCAGTTTTCTAGAAGAATTCCCCTCTGGCAGAGAAGACTCTGGGCCCTGGGGAATGGTGGCCAAGGTGCTAAAAGAAGAGGGCAGGAAGAACAGAAAGAGAGAGGGGCACAGGATCAGTGAAGAGAAATGTGCACAGAGACAGTGAGATGTAGCAAAGAACACCCCGGTCCGAGACTCAGAAGACCTGGGTTCTGTTTCCACGTTTGCCATTTGCTTACTTTGTCACCCAGGGGAGCTTCATTTTCTCCATCAGGAAAATGGAAGCAATACCTACTTTACAGTTGCCATTGTGATCAAATGATCAGTGCCCATGAGACACCGATCCATAGGACGTGACCTACAAATGCTCCTTGATTCAGAAGCAGGTTATCACACCCTACTAGGTTAGGGGCCCACCACAGTGAAAGGGGCCCACCACTTCCAAGGGGAATGTGTAACCACCTGCAGGGTCTGTCTACCTGAAATCTGAACAAAATGTTGCTAATAAGAAATCAAAACTTCCAGAAAACTTGAGCAGGTGGGTTGATTTAAAAAACAAACAAACCTGGGTTTACTGTTTTTTGTTTATTTTTGGAGGCACAGGTGGGGAATTATATTGAAGAGAATTATTTGGAAAAATCAGTCATCATGTATCCACAGCCCAAGTGACATTCTGGGATACCTATTACAGACCTTGGCAGAGGTGTGTGAGTGTCCAATGACTGTACGATGAATGAACAGTCAGTCACTGGAGAATTGAATGACTCATCAGCCCTAGAGTCATTATAATCTTATTATTAATAGCATGTTCCAGATTTCATAAACATGCATGCATTTAATGTGAACTAATTGCTACTCACTATGAGAACAGGGTCTCAGAACCCAGGGAGCATAGAGGAAAGTCCTAGATGAGTAGAACAGAAGAAAATACCAGCATCTAAACCACCTGATCAAGGAGGACTGTCTCCTACTTATCCTTTATATTTCAAATTTCTCTGACACGAAATACATCAACTTGTCCCAAGTTATCCCCTGCTAAAGTAGTCACGTATTTAACTTCTGTCTTCTTGCAGTTTATGCAGTGACCACTAGGGGCGTCCAAGAGGGCTTGGATCTCCCTGAGCCCTTGCCTGAGGACGCTTTGGCTCTCAAAGTCGTAAGGCAAACTCTCCTCATTTTTTCCAAAAGCGTCCCTTTAGCAAGCTACTTGTACCAAGCTGACTGAAAAGGCAGAAAAGCAAGAGGAGGAAAGGGGGGAAATGGCAGATTTTTCGCTTCAAACAGCCTTGTGGCAGTCGATGTATATAATATACACTGAATGTGAATAATACCCTTAATTCATAGCTTTTCTGAGTATTTGGTTAAGAATGACTTTAGCCTGCATTTCAGATTGTATAAACTCACATAAAGTTCCTCCCATCCAGCAGCACACTATTAACAAAAAATTGAAATGTTTGAGGTGACAGTGAAACCCCAGAGATAGGACCAGCTAGTCTCACTGGTGATGTTTAACATCTTCATGTGTTTTTAGGGGTCCTTAATGCCCTCTTCCGAACTCAGTTGTAGCTGAGAATGGTATGTGAAAATCTCCTCAGATTTCTAGATTTGCATCTCTTCCTATTAGACTGTTCTGCATGCTCAGTGGTTATTTCTGAAAATCTCTTTACAGCTTTCCTGGTCTCAAAGGTTATTTTAGGAGATGTAATGTTCGGGAAGATAACCTCATATTCTTGGTCTGGTTTGACTCTGCATTGTTAACCATAGTGATCATTTACAGTGATGATTATAATCCTTATTGGATACATCTAATGTGATGAATTCAACTGGAAAGCAAGTCTGGATTTCTAAAAAAAAAAAAATCAAATGCAGGAGAGATCTCGAATCTTTCAAGCTAATGGAGTCTTGTACCTTTCTGAGCATCTCCTCCTTCCCACCCCATTCCCTGTCAGAACCAGATCAACTAGTTAACTAATTAATTATAAATCTCTCCTTTGTGCAGAATAAACCTCTCTGGGTTGAAGATTTTTAAAAGAATAAGAAAGACATTTAATGTATGATTCAGAAATGAGGTTGTATAGAATCAATTCATTCTTTCATTCGGTTTGTGTAAAAGCATTTAATGACTGCCACCTGTGTGTCAGGAACTATGCTAAGTTCTCTCTGGGGACACAAAGATGAGTAAGCCAATCCCTGGCTTCAAGTGGCTCTCGATTTAGTAGATGATATAGACACAGAAAAGATCATTGAAATTCCATGCAAAAATAGCGTAACAGAAATTATGCCTATTGCAGCAAAAGAACAGAGAAAGGAATAACTTGGTGTGGGTACAGTGAGAAAGAGGACAACTGAGTTGGGTCTCAGAGGATGAATAGGAGTCTTCCAGACAGGCAATGCATGGGAACTGCATTTCTAGCAGAGAGAACAGTATTTATCAAGTAATGGGGATATGGTGGGGGATAAGCCTGGGGAAAGTAGGCAGGGACCTATTGTACACTGAGGTACACTGAGACCTTACCTTTCCTCCTTGCAAAGGATTCTAAATAGCAAAATTAAATCATCAGAATTATGTTTCATGAAGGCAATTCTAATGGTGAGGGGAAAATGGAGAGAAGGAAATAAACTTGGAGGCTGCTGTTGAGATACTTCCAGCAAGAGGAGAGGTAGGCCAGACAGATTTCAGTCCCTGGAGAAGATGCTGGTCTCACTTCTTACTCCAGCTTGCTCTGGGCAGCTAAGCATTTCTTATACAGTTTACAGTACAGGACATTTGAATAGCAACAGTTGAAAAACAATAAGCTTCTTTTTAAGAAAATGTTTTTAATCATTCTAATTAATGATACTTTAAAACTTGAGGTTTCCAAAGGAAATATGAGAAAGGAACTTTTATCCTGTTGTTTCAACAATAAGCAGACCTACTTCCCCATGGACAGTATTTATGCCCACACTTTGGTAATAATATTACCGAAGATTGCATGGGGATTTCATTTCACTAGGGAATTCCTAGGATATGAACCTAAACATTTAACTTATCTCAAGATTCCATCTGTGACAGGTATAATCATTCTCCAAAGAATATTTTTACAACCTAAGGAGAAAATAATCTACTTTTTTTCATATTAGGGAAAGGGTAGGAGGACCAGGAAGCAGCTGGCTCATGAGGAGAGATTTTTTTTTTTAACCAGTCCATTTTCTGATGTGTTTGGAATTAGGCTAAATTGTGTTAGGTAGACTTTTTGAAAGCTGTCACTTTGAAAGAGCAAGCTGCCAACTTTCCAACTACAATATCTCTCTAAAACAAAAACAAAAACAAAAACAAAGTAGCTTAGCAATGAGTGGCTCTATTTTGCCAGGAACCGGGCTTGGACAAGGAGAAGAAAATTCATTTCCTGTTTATGGCAAATGGAGCCTAGATGAGAAGTGAGAAGTCTCCTTCAATCTAAACTATGTCTCATTAATCCAATAAGCAAAGCAGAAATCAATATGCCAGCTTAATGAGTGTTTACTGTTTACTACATGAAGAGGGACAGCGCTGACCAAAATGGACAAGAGAAAGAACTATGATGTTTTTATATCTATGCTCAAATTTTACAACCAACATCTATAGACCCCTTGCTATTGCTAGGTATTGTAAACACCAAATACAAAGCTTGATCTGTGGTGACTGTCCATGAGCAATGAAAGAAGTGTTGTTTAATCAGTGATTTGAGGACCTCACCTTATTCCCCAGTGCTCAGGCCAACCCCTAGCAAATCCACAGAGCTATGCTGTCCTTTCCTTCTCCCTCTAACGATAAACAACCCTGCTGGTTACCCTTCCATATGTCTTGTCCATTTGACTAAAGTCTACAACATTAGTTCTTTAAACTCTTACTTTTAATGTCGCTTTTAATCTTCCGTGTCTTGGTCAAGTTTTATTTTTTAAATGAAATGTTTTCATTGGTTTAAATTATTTTAATATGCAGTTTTATTTTAAGAGATTACAAAGGGAAATCTTACTAATCATTGCCTTGGTTTTTCCCCACATAGAGTACAACCATAGTTTTCCATGATTTTTTTTTTCCTTTTTTCCTGTAGGCACTGACCTGTTGGAGGATTGTTGCAGTAAAGAATGAAAAGATCATTTAGAAAAAAATAGAATTTTTTAAAACTCCATACTTAGAATGAGCATTATCAAAATTATAACATTGCAGACTACATTATTTTAAAACAAATTCTTCATGTATATGCTAACATATGTTTATTTTATATATTATTATTTAATTTATATTTATAAATATATTTAATATATATTTATGTGACAAATACAAACATATTATATATATTTTTGCTTTCACTATGAAACCGTAGTGGTTTTTTTGGCTTATATTTTATAGACTCAAAAGAATCTATTAGTACTCTTATTTACCTTATGTTATAAGTAATATATGAATTATGCACTATCAAGGCATGGAATCTTTATTCTTGTCTGAAATGAAAGTGCTACTCTGGGGGCCTCATATTATGAAACCACAGATCACTATCTTCAACGCTGTACAATATATAATATACTATACACACATATATACAATATACTATATATAGTCCTGAAATTGGTATCTGTTAAGAATGAAATTGTCTGATAAATAACATTTAAAGGACTCCCATGATTAATCTTCTGATAAATAGAATATCCATTTTATGATGAATAACCAACTCTAAGTTCCAAATTTTCAGGCATTACATTTGTTTAAAGTAAAAAGTGGTATATTTCCCATGGCGTCTTTTCACATCTTCCCAGGTACAGTGAAGATGAGATCTTGTCTGCAAAGGCTTATAGTTTCATAGATAAATGACCTATATTAAGATGACACAAAGTGCTTCATGATAATAAATTTTTATTAAAAAAAGGAAAAACATATTCTGGGAATATGGAGGGGAATAAGGAGGGGAAATTTATTTCATCCACTTGTGGAAATGCAAGAAAAGAAAAGCAAGCCTGTCTTCTCAGAATACACCTCCCCATTTTGCAGATGATAAAACGGAGGCACAGGAAGTTTGTATAACTGGTCCAAAGTCATGGTGATAGTCAGTGCCAGAACTGGGATTTGAGTCCAGAAAATCTGCCTCAAAAATCTATACTCTTATCCACTATGCTATTCTCCTCTCTTAATAATAACAATGATAAAACAATGAAAATAATTTGTGAGAATTTGCTAGGGCCAGACACTGTGCTAAAGCAGTTTACATACATTTTTTCATTTAATCCCTACACGAACCCTGTAAAGCAAACATTCTATTATCTTTTTAAAGGAAAGAAAACTGAAGCTCAGAGAGATTAAATAACTTCTCTGAGGTTGCACAATTAGTAAGTAGTGAAGCATCAGCCAGAACATATTCTGCAAAACACTGAACTCCACAGAAAATAGTCCCCATGAGCATTTAAGTTTGGAAAACATGGCACCTATAGGATATTTACAATGCACATCAATATATTAAAGTCTCCCATAAATCCTGCAAGAATCCTGATTGACTTTGGTTAAGCAGCATTTTCCCTCTTATTCTTCCAATAGATATCAGTACCCCACAGAAGTAGTACTGTGTTTCACTACTTCAGGGATAGACTGACTTTAACCAGACTCACTAGACATTAACCAAATTCATGGAACTAGAAAGCCAGAGTTTTCATTTGCAATAAGAATAAAACCAGTGAGAGCCAGATACTAAAACAAAACAAAACAAACAAACAAACAAACAAACAAAAAACCTTGAATTTGTCTTTCTAGCTTTATATTTCCCTTTGGCGAGGCTGCTTGGGAAGCCAAGGCATAAAGCCAATATACTTATTTTCAGGGGCACATTATCATGGAAGAGGTGGTGGGATGAGACGAGGCAAATCCTGGCAGTGCTCCAGAACCAGTGCTTTCATCACCTGGAGGCAGATTAGACTCATCCCATCCTTCACCTGGAGTGCCACAGCAGACTCTCAGCCGACCTTCCTGCCTCCAACACTGCCACCATCCATTCCTTTTCTTACTCTGTCACCAGAAGCAGTTGAAATTTATATACATAAATCTAATCATGTCATTTTGCTGTATCAGATTTTTCACTGGATCCCCAGTGCCATTAAAATCGAAATTACTCACATGGTCTACAGGACTGGCATGAGTGGCTTACTTTTCCTCTGTGGTCCCACTAGCACATTCCAGCCAACCAATCATGCTTCAATTTCTTAAGTAAACTACACACTCTCTTGCCTCAGTCTTCACTCATCCTCCTCTCTCCCTGAAACATCCTTCCCCACCCCTTTTTCTACCTGGAAAACTTGCTCACCTTTCTGACCATTGTTTATATACCTCACTTCCTCCAAGGAGCTTCCTTAATCCCCCCTGCCAAATCTTGGTTACAGGTTCCCTATACCTTCCAGATACCCTCCTCCATCAAATACCCTGTACCACTTTATCAGAATATTTATGGTGCCATGTCATAACTATCTTTTCAATTTTTAGTATCTACCACTGTTCATTTATCTAGGTTGTATTTACTAGGCAGTGACCTAATCAGCATTTATATTCATGCCTTGAATGGCAACATAAAATGACACACATAAAATTCCTGGAGTACAGCAGGTTGGGGAGAGTATTAAATACACTGAATATATGCTTAGGGTCTAAAATTACATTAAAAGCTTGGAGCAATTAACCAAATGCAGTAAGATGAAATTCAACATAGATACATGTAAAACCTTAACACTGAGCTACAAAGAAGAAAATCTTTGCATAGATATGGCTAAATGGCAACATGAGTGAGTGGTTTCTAAGGGTCTAGATTGAATCCTAATCATAGAAATGACATCAGGATGTATTTTTAAGGCTTTCTCTTTATCAGGTGCTTCACGTTGATCAATAATAAGATAGAACTATTTAAAATACTAATGATATCTTGGGCTGAAATAACAGAAATATACTATTTATTTGGAAAGATGTAGTGGTCTCATTGTTTTTCATTGGGAATTTATAAAATGGAATATATTCCAGAACAAAGTAGTGGGTAAAAGGTCTGGAAAAGAACAGTGGAAGAAATGGTGAATGTTTTAGTCAAAGGAATAGAAGCTTTTACATACCTAAGGAGTACCAGATGAAATGAATAGAATGCATTCTATATTTATCCAGAAGTCAGAACCAGGATCCATTGTTAGAAAAATTGCAAGGAAGCAAATGTCAGTTCATCTTACGGGAGTTTTTCAAATAATTAAAATTGTTTAAAAATGGACTGTTCACCTTGCAAGATAGTGGGTTTCCCATTCAGATGAAGACAAAAAGCCTAAGCATTCGGGCTTTCAAGATGTTTCATGCAGTACATAGGTCTATCAGATGCTCTAGAAAGTGCCTTTGCCCTCAGAGATTCTGTGAGGCTGTATCAGTGCATTCCTTCCAATCATGCTGATGGAGACCTGATTAAACCCATTTCTGAGGATTAAGTTTTTAGACATTTAAACAAAATGAAACGTTATGGAAAGGTACAGTGTGAAGAAAGATGACCAGATGAGTTGATTACTAAGGTCCTTTTCAACTAAGACATTTATGATTCTCTAGCTCTTTCTGAGGTTGGCTTAACACTGGGGACTGTAACCTTAATAAGGTCAGAGAAGTTAGGGGAAAGGCAGCTTAGAAGAGAGAGGTCTAGAGAATTAAACATCTTCCACCCACAGCATAATGGAAGGAAAGTGCCCTTCAGGGGACTATGTTCAGGGTTCTGCAATGGGGTAAAAATAAAACTGTATCTTGCACTTTCTATGTGCTGTAATATCACTAACCCACTGAGCATCACACCGACCATCAGAGTTTATATTTAAGCTCTCCACAAGTAAGACTATGGCCCCACTATATGCCAGGCATAGTATGAGAGCCGTCGTCATGTTATGTCATTGAATCTTTGTAGAAATTCTCAAAGTTTTAGTATCCTCATTTGAAAGGTGAGAAAAAACTCAGCTGCTATGAGGCAACATCCCTTACCTAAGTAATTAAGATGCCTGAGATTCAAACTCAGGATTACCTGGACTTTGAATTAATGAAGAATGTTTCAGGAACTCCTAGACTTTTGAACTGGAGAGTATCTTAATGAGTCCAACTTCTTGATTTCACCTATGAGACAAAAATGGGTTCAGAGGGGACCAGGTGTCCTTTTACACAGGATTCCTGTGTAAAAGCAAAGGAAGGCAGTCTTTGAGGAGTCTTTGAGCATGGAGTCTTTGAGGGT
Source organism: Puma concolor (assembly GCF_028749965.1). Classification (NCBI taxonomy): domain Eukaryota; kingdom Metazoa; phylum Chordata; class Mammalia; order Carnivora; family Felidae; genus Puma; species Puma concolor. The sequence continues at coordinate 22,630,779 of NC_141671.1, forward strand.
GATGCTCCAGCATGATACAGACTCAGCAGCTGTGCACCCTGTGTTCACAGCCGTGAGGGCCAAGCATGCAACAGGTGGGTTCAGGGAAAGGGTGGGTGGGCAGGAGGCTAGTGTACCCCCACCAGCCTCTCTCATGAGTTCCCCTTTAGAACGCCAAGTGTGAGCACAGAAATCTGTCTCTAGACTAGATCTTGCAAACTACAATGTAGATGGGTAGAGTGACCTCCACATTGAGTGATCATTTGCAGAGGGAACGGGAGAAAGGTGCAAGGGGATCTAACTGTTACCTGGTACTATCATGTCTCAAATAAGTGTATAACTGACATATACTCTCCCAATTCCAAAAACCAAAGGAAAAACCTATAGATTTTTTCAGCATACCATGGTTTGACTTCCAGACTGGTCATTTAGGAGCTGGGGAAATGTGAGGCTTGTTCCTGCATGTTCAAAGTGGAAACCGTTATATGTATCTCAATGAAATGTCAGTATCCTTTCTCCACACTTGTTCTTTTCTTTCTTGCCTTTGAGGAATCAGATCTACTTTTAGAAATAACAAAAGGAGGCTTTTGACCCTTTCTAAAGTAAGAGGAGAATTTTGGATTAAAGGTTAACTTTGTCCTTGTAACATCTCTTTGAGGGTTTATCATATTTGATTCTTCCCTTTTTAAAGATAAGAAAATTGAAGTGGCTATACTCTGCTTATCCCTAGTTAGTGACATAGTGAGTTGGTAGTCATGATGGTGACCACCTGCCATCATGAAAGAAGTGTGAGTGTAGGAATGTGAAGACTTGAACTCTGGTCCTAGTTTCTGTGTACCTAGACCTGTATGGGAGGCATCATCAACACTGCTCTGTCTATCCTACAAAAGTGCCCTGTGGTATAAAATGAGATAAGAGGGGGGGAAGCTTTTAAAGTCATTGTTAGAACAAGAATGTCACAAGAGACTGACCCCCAAATCCACCAGCCCCCTGTAGAGGGTTCTATCTAACAGGCCTCATTAACTTGCTTCTTCAAGAAAAAACAATCTATTTTTTTTTTGAGTTTGTGGTTAAACCAAAGTTACTCAATGGTTTCCCTTAATTGTTTTCTATGTGTGTAGACTACCTTAATGTCACAAATGTTCACCTGTTCAAGGAGAGATGGGACAGCAACAAAGTGGACCACCACACTGACAAGTATGAAAACAACCACCTGATTGTACGTAGAGGACAGTCTTTCTTCATTCAGATTGACTTCAATCGTCCATACGACCCCAGAAGGGATTTCTTCAGAGTGGAATATGTCATTGGTAAGTGCCACACATAAGTCATGTCATGATAGCCCATCTATGTCATCACATCATGATTGTCATGATATCATGGGTTGCATAGTAGAAAGGGATACAGGTGCAATTGTGTTATTTCCTAGAATTATACTGTGACAATTGGCTGGACCTGGGACCACATCCAGCTCCAGGACCACCTTATATTCTAAGATGGGTCTGTATAATGCCAAACACCAATAATTTGGGCCTACCCTGGTAAAATTCTTACATACTAAAAGTGAGTATAATTAATACAAAATGTTAGTTAATTAAATTATTTTTCACAAATGGCTTTGCAATCCTATAGTGTGGCTTTTAGTTTATCAGCTCTACTCTTATGATTTATTTGGTTTTATGTACCAAAATTATTTGCAATTCTTAGTATTATTTGAAATTCTTAGTATATAATCTCCATACAAGCATTTCCCAAAGTTTGCTTTGCTCTAAACTGCTCCCATGTAATGGCTCATAAAATATAGACCATCAAATAAAGTTCACTAAACATTTATACCCTAATCTCCTTTTGTAGGTTGACAATACACATTAGCTTAACAGTTCAGGAAGGTACCATTTAAATCTGTTTGGTTCAGTGTTTCCCCAATTAATTTTATCCTGGAATCCTTTATGTTATAGCTATTAACATTTGACACATTTTAGTAAATATTTATCTAGACATTACAAATATAGCAAGTAAACACATGCACAAAAAAGCAAAAATGGTTCGATATCAAAAAAGCTGTCCATATAATCCTATATATAAATAAAATAAAAACCAGGCAATCAAACTAATACTCACTGAAAGGAACATATTAAACTCAGCAGCTGTTTTTTTTTAAAGACTTTAAATAAGATAAAAGTAAAAGAAATCTCCTCAATTATAATAAAGATTATTTACCCCAAACCAACAACTTTTGGTATCCTAAGTGGCAAAAAATTCATTTAATTATAATCAGAAATTAGGCAGAGATACCTGTTATTGTCATTCTTTTGTTGTTGTTGTTGTTGTTGTTGTTAAGCATTGCTTTAAGGATTTCAGCAAATGAACACTTTAAGAGAAATATCCTATAAATACTGGGAAAGAATAAAATTACATATTTTGCTAATGCTATGATAGTGTGTATATATATATATATATATATATATATATACCCAACAGATTCAAGAAAAAAAGCACAGTGTTAAAACTGGTAAGATGGCTGGATATAAAATAAATTTTAAAAAGTCAATAGCCTTTCTCTTTAGCAGTGAGGACCTAGAAATAGAAATAAGAAAAAATATTCCACATATAAAACTTACTAAAACTATGAAATGTAAAAACAAATTTTAAAAACCAAGACACACAGTGCAAATAAAGCAGCTATTAAATCTTAAAAAGAGACATGAAAAAACAATGAAAAGACAAATATGGTTTTGGATGTGATATCTCCATTTTTTAAGTCTCCCCAAATTAGTATATAAACATAGTGCATTTCCAATTGGAATCACAACAGAGAATTTTTTTTGTCTTGAATAAAATAACAGAGTTCATTTGTAAGAGTAATTACTTGGCAATAATCAAGAAAATGATACAAAGAAAGAATGAATAGTAGAGCATTTTCTATAAGAAGTATCTATTAGAACATACTATCAGAAGTGTTTCGTGGAACAGAATAGAGAATCCAGAAATAGATCTCAGTATGTAAGATTATGTAATATAGTTGTTGGTTTCATGGAGTAAGAAAAGTACGTGGGCTTTTTGGCTTTTTGTTTGTTGTTTTAATAACATATTTTACATCTCAGTATTTTAGTATATATGTATATTTTATTGGGTGTATATATTTGTTACATGTAAGTATATGCACTTGACATATTTTTGTATTTATTATATTTATCTATACATGTGTAATTATATATATTATTTTACATGTATATATATTTGGTTTATACATACCAAAATACCATAAGTGACCATATATATGAACAAATGACCAAAATATAAATATCACAAGTGAAATCAATGGATAAAAGATAGAGCTGGAAAAATATTCAGAACATACATATGAGATAAAAGGTTAATGTAGAAAAAAAATCTCTTACAAATTGACAATCTGAAGACAAGCTATAGAAAAATAGACAAAGTATATGAAGAAACAATTCAAAACCGAGAAAATCCAGATAACCTGTAATCATATGAAAACATGCTCAAATTCATTGGGATTGGGAAAGCCAAAGTCATTTGTATCCAACAGGCAAAAATTTAGAAAAACTGTAATATCTGTTGCTGGCATGTATGTCTAGAAAAACACACATTGCTGATATAAATGTACAATTTCATAACCTCCTTAGAATGCAATTTGGCAGGATCAGTTTTAGGATTATCAGTTTCAGGATATTAAGAGGACATATGCCTTTGAGCTAACAACTCCACTCTTAGAAATCTATACCATAGGTATTTAAAATCTAGTTTATAGGGGCGCCTGGGTGGCGCAGTCGGTTAAGCGTCCGACTTCAGCCAGGTCACGATCTCGCACTCCGTGAGTTCGAGCCCCGCGTCAGGCTCTGGGCTGATGGCTCAGAGCCTGGAGCCTGTTTCCGATTCTGTGTCTCCCTCTCTCTCTGCCCCTCCCCCGTTCATGCTCTGTCTCTCTCTGTCCCAAAAATAAAAATAAACATTGAAAAAAAAAATTTAAAATCTAGTTTATAAAGATGGCTATTATTTACTGCAGCATTATTTATAGTGGCAAAAAATTAAAAAATCTCTTAATAATGGAATGGTGGATATATTCACACAATGAATTGTTACTTTTAAAAAAAGAATGAATTAGACCTATGCCAGATGATTTCAACAGAGGTAGTATTGAGGAAGCAAAATATGGAGGAGTACCTATGATCTTCTCTACATGCAACTGTGTTCATGCATAGGTCAATAGAGTGTTGTGAGTGCAGAAAAGAGTAAGAAGCACACACATAGGTGATGCTATGCATTCCTTGGTGGGAGGGTAGGAAGGAAGGAGAAGCAGAAGGAAAGGGGAAACTAGTGAGGAAGAGAGAAAAAAAGCAAGCATGATGATATCATTATATGTACGCATCTAGATAAAATTATTGATCTATGTGGAGATATACATATGTGTATATATGTATATGTGTAGTTTATATATACATCTATATTTATACATATGCATTATATATATAAAGAAATTACAAATAATACAATCAGAACTAAAAATAAACAGCACTTCCTTAGGAAAAAAGTCTCTGGCCCCTAACTACTCAAGGTATATGGTTTGTACTCACTTTCATTTACAGTGAAAATTCATACATAAATGTGGGGAAATTGGTTGAAGCCAGAGTGGAAATGGGAAAGGAGGAAAAGAGATCCCTGAGTCAGAATGAACATCATCAGTATGACGTGTGGGTTCTGGGCAGAACTGTTTATTATCCCAATTGTGGGGTAAGAGAAAGAAAAACTAAATCACTATTCCTGTATGTTAAGTGAAATGTAATAACCACAATTTCATTACATTTAGGGAGCAGACTATTATTGTTCATATTTTTTAATACAATTACTTCAGGTGAGAAAAGACTCCACAGCTAATATTTTTCACAGTATTTTTAAATCTGATGAAAATTTATTTTTATTTCTTTCCCTAAGTGCATTTATCTCTTTCAAGTGTGGGGTGTGTGTGTGTGTGTATGCACATTTGTTTGGAGTAGTCGATTAAAATGCCCTTCACACCTTTATAATGTAATGATCACTCCATGCGAGTCAACAAACACACTTTTGAAGTTCCATCCCCAGTTTTGCTCCAACTACACAGGAATTTTATCTCCTTCCAGCCAAATATTTAGTGCAAGGAGGGAGGAAGCCTTTGTCCCTGAAGTGGACTTGACTAAGGTCTGAGGCTCTTTCCACAGACCGTTCAGAAAATAGCTATGATAATGGAAGTCTTAGGAAAACTGACAAGATGAGTGTGAGGTCGGGTTCCTAGTGACAGCTGGGAGCCACCGGGAAAGCATGCCCAGTCCTGAGGGAGAAGGTCTGGGCACTACTGCAGCATCCCCCCAGCGAGCATGTGAACTCTTTTACAAAGGACTTTTTTCCTTCAGTAAAAAGGTGGGATGGGGGAAGCATAGCAAATTTGCCTTTGAGATAAAAATCTATATATTTTAAAAACCAACACGTATTCTAAATCCTTCTTAGAGCCCATGATGTGTACTTTCAGAGTTAAGCTGTATTCCAATGCGTGTAGCCCATAATAGGCATCATAACATTTGAGGATTTTGTATTTCCAAATTTATTGCAGAAACAAGGAAAGAAAACTAGCAAAATTCCAGAGTCTACTATTTAGTGCATGAGAATTCAAACACATTTCTAAAGGGCTGTAAAAGACCAATGATAGAGGATTTATCCAAGGCAGTCTCCTTTGTGCATCCCAGGTCATTCAGGGGGTGCTATGACCGCCCGAGGTTTCACCACCAGTGGTAGGACCAAGAGTGAAAAAAAGCACATTGTGGGACACTCATGGGGCTCAGAGATTTTTCTCTTAAAATGCAGTATTTCTTTCAATAGGGTTGAATAAAACCATGAAAATTGGATTTTAAAAGTGATTACTGTAATGAGAAGAAATGTGTCAAATGTGCACTGGAAATGAAATTAAGAGCAAAGTCTTATACATGTGGGTGCACCCCACATGTGCACCAGGAAACATAGAAAGTGGAAGTAGTGATTTAAAAAACAGAAAAGAGATGGGCGTCTGGGTGGCTCAGTCATTTAAGCATCCCACTTCAGCTCAGGTCATGATCTCATGCTCTGTGAGTTCAAGCCCCACGTCCGGCTCTGAGCTGACAGCTCGGAGCCTGGAACCTGCTTCAGATTCTATGCCTCCATCTCTCTGCCCTGCCCCACTCACACTCTGCCTCTCACTGTCTCAAAAATAAATAAACATTTAAAAAATTAGAAAAAAAACAGAAAAGAGAATACTTTGTAAAAAATAAACAACACATAACAAATCTCAAATATTTATTTTAAAGTGTTTATAACACGATTAGATTTATCAGCACAGATCAATTTATGCACTACTTTCAAAGAATATAACCATGGCCTAGAGCTAGCTATTATTATGTTAAAAACACATAAAAAAGTAACTTTACACTTAATTGTTTCCAGTTTGCATTCAGTTCCTTATTATTGTTACCTTCTCTTCCCCCATGACTTTATGTAAGATGAACTGGGATGTGTTAACTCACGGGAGTTTCCTTTTTAAATGTTTATTTTTTGAGAGAGAGAAAGCTCAAGCAGGGTGGGGCAGAGAGAGAGGGGGACAGAGGAGCCAAAGGCTCTGAGCTGTCAGCACAGAGCCCAATGCGGGGTTGGAACTCACAAACCATGAGATCATGACCTGAGCTGAAGTCAGATGCTCAACCAACTGAGCACCCCTGTGCCACTGAAGTTTCCTTTTGTTACTGTCTTCAGAGCCTAAGGCATATGATTTATTTATAAGTGATTCTGCCTTTAAATCAAGTTTTTTTTCTTTCTTTATATTTATTTTTATTTTTTTAAACATCTATTCGTTTTTGAGAGACAGAGAGAGAGACAGAGCATGAGCAGGGGATGGGCAGAAAGGGAGGGAGACACAGAATCTGAAGCAGGCTCCAGGCTCTGAGCTGTCAGCATAGAGCCTGATGCGGGGCTTGAACCCACAAACCGCAAGATCATGTCCTGAGCCAAAGTCGAATGCTTAAACGACTGAGCCACCCAGGCACCCCTTTCTTTATATTTAAATATTTAAATAAATAGACTCTGTCAGATGGTCCCAGCTTAATCCTTTGCTGGATCCTCTGGTTAGAGAAAGTGAACAGGGGAATTAGTGCATCTTCTTGGCTAGGGCTTTCCATGCATGAGCTACAGATGGTCTCCATGCTTTGATAACTGTGTTCATTAGTTGCTGGAGGAGCACAGCCATCTCTGTGAGTTTGGTGGGATGTGTTAATGGATTTGAGGAGGTGGGGTGTGGCTGAAAAATGTTCCCAGTAAGGTCTATGGAACCTTTTCTTTCTTTCCACCTCTGAGCCTAAAGCCATGACATATCATGAAAGGAATGGAGCAGGATTAATTATAGATTTTGCTAACCTGTAGCTGCAGCCATGAAAATTTAGGAATAGCTGATGGTGACACTTTGTTATACTTTAACATGGGGTCTCCTTCTTGTTTGATACTCTGTTGAGAGAAAGTCATTCTGAGGAAAGAATTCTGAGCTGGATTCCTTACCAGCCATCCCCCTCAGAGCAGCCCTACCCAATTAGCCCTCCAAGGAGAAGACAGGGTTCATGAGCAAGTTCCTTCCTCCCTGGGCCCAATCACACAGCCCAAGGTGTGCAGGCCAGCACCTGGCAGATCTTCTTGCCTTTTCCTCAGTCCCATGGTGGCTCCCCCAGCTCCAAGCTTCATATTTCTGGTGATGACAGAAAGAAGAGGGGAGGCATGGCCTCAGCAAAGCCTGTTCCTCCCATCAGGACAATGAAAGCAAACTGGTTCAGCAAACTATTCATGTCTCATTTGCCACCCTTATCTGTAAGAGAAACCATTAGATTATTTAAACCATTAGAATATTTCATTTTTTTAGTCTCTTCAGAGGAGAGGGAGAGGGAGTGCTAAGAGCGGATACTGGTGGACACCCAGTGGTGTGTGTTAGCAAGCCTCTTCCAGCTTCACCATCCCATGAGTCTGAGAGTGCAGCTCACTGACAGCACACTGAGGGTATTCATCCTGAGCCCAGGTGTTTACAGGACAATATCAATTGCACATATTCTGATTTTTTTTTTCTTTTTTAATATTTTTTATTCATTTTTGAGAGAGAGAGAGAGAGAGAGATAAAGAGAGAGAATGAGCATGGGAGGGGCAAAGGGGGGGAGAGCAAGGAAACAGCCGCAAGCCCGATGTGTGACTCAAACTCACAAACCGTGAGGTCATGACCTGAGCCTAAGTTGGATGGTCAACTGACTGAGCTACCCGAAGCCCCTATATTCTGCATTCTTAATCACATAAACCATTGAAATATCCTCAATGCTTCAATATTTCTCTTCCACGCATTTCTTGAATAGCATTCATGGAAAGCCAGTCTGGGGTGTCAGACTCTGATGCATCTTAAGGATGGGTGTGACATCAAAATTTCTCAGTGAGGGGTTCAGCGTTGGAGAGAGGGTTAGAACCTGGATTAGGGCAGTCATTTTAGCAATGGAGAGGTTGGGTGGGATTTGAGGAACATTTGGGTGGCAAAATCCACAGGACTTGTGATTGGCAGTCTGTACAGGCAGAGGGGTGGAAAGAGTCAGGTACAGCTCCCAGGTTGCTGGGTTGTGTGACTATGACAATAGAGGCTGGGAACTCCAAATGAGATAAAGAATGCAGGGAAATTGGGAGAAAAGGGTGAGTGTGGGAAACGGTAATGATGATAGTGGTTCCCACTGATAATTCACTCACCAGCACTAGGAACTGTGCAGAGGTTCTGTGTACTTCCCATTTAATGCTTTAGGCACCCCTGTGGGCATGGGACTAAGGTCATCCACATTTTTCAGATGAGATGAGCATTGGGGGAGTATAAATAACTTACTCAAGGTCACATCTGGAGAATGCTGGGGCTACAATTTGATCCCAGACATTCTCTCCTAATCACAATGCAGACTACCTCCACCAATGAAACTGTGGAGGCATAAATGGGATTCGGTTTGAACCTGCTGAGTTTGCAGTACTTGAGGGACTACCAGATAAACATGTCCAATAGACAGTTGCTGAAGCTTAGGGACTTGGTTTGGATTTCATACATTATAGATGGGTGGCAAGATCATTCAGACAAAGTAAATCAGGTAAGAAGCAGACTGAGGCTCAAATCCTGAGAGCAAACAACTCTTAAGGAATCAGTCCAGGAACTAGAGCCCCTGGAGGAGACAAAGACCACGTGAACAGATAAGTAGAAGGGAAAATCAGGGAGTGCCGTGTCACCAAATCCAAGAGAGTTGGGTGTTTAAAGTAGAAAGCATGACCAGCTTTATCAAATACAACAAGGAGATGCAGAGACATAAGAACTTCCAAATGGACTCAGCAATTATGGGGGCACTGGTTACTCAGGGAGAAACCAAATTTTAATGGTTTGAAAGTAAATGAGATGCGAAAAGTGGGCATAGAAAATGTGGACTTATCCTTTTGGAAGAGAAGAAAAGACAATTTGGATAGTAACTGGAGAAGAATGTAGGTTAGATAAGGTGGTGTTTTGGTTTGGGTTTTTACGATTGGAGGTACTTGAACATGAAGGGAACCGTGGGGGACAGAGCCAATAGATGAGGAATCCTCAAGAATCAAGAGAAACGCTGGTGGCTGATGGAGAATGCTGGAAGAAGTGAAGAGACATGGATGAGGGATTGTCTAGGAAGAAGAATCTGTTTCTTCTAAGGGTGTTGAGAAAAAGATATGGGAGAATGTGACTGCATTAGGTAGAAAGATAGGAAACTGATCATGCCTGATAACCTCAAGTTTCTCAAGATGTAGGAGGTGAGCCGGTATAGCAGGAGCTGAGGAGTGCAAAGAACCGCGTCTTATATCTGAAAGCATCATCCAGACCCTTTAAGACTTCTGGTTCCCTTTAGATTTTTGGCTCAGAGAATCCAGATAAAGTCACCATCCATTGGGCACCTGGGTGGTTCAGTCGGTTGAGCATCCGACTCTTGATTTCTGCTTGGGTCATGATCCCAGGGTCGTGGGATTGGGCCCCTCGTCAGGCTCCATGCTAAGTATAGAGCTTGGGATTCTCTCTCTCTCTCTCTCTCTCTCTCTCTCTCTCTCAATCTCTCTCAATCTCTCTCTCTCCCCCTCCCCCACTCATACTCTCTCTTTCAAAATAAATAAATAAGCATTAAAAAAAATCACCATCTGTGGTTTTCATAGACATAGCGCAGTTTCTCTGCCAAGGTATTTCTTGCCCCAAATCATGTAGCTGGTAAGATCTAGAGAATTATTTCTTAGCCTATGCTCTCTCTACTATCTCATGCTGTGTTTTAATAAAAATAGGACACCCATTCCATCATTTTGAAACAGCATTTATATGGGATGTCATTTCAAATTTTTCCTTCTATGTGTTTCTGCATTGACGATAAGTATGTTCATTTTTAAGCCTTTGTGAAGTGACGAATAATGGCATCTAAGAAACTAGGACAATGTTTCCCAGAGTGTGTTCTCTATGAACACGTGTCATGTGAAAGACTCCTTAAAAAAGTGGTCAAATGCATTTAGGTCATGCTGTGTTTCATACCTTTTCTTGGAGAGTCCCAGCACACATTAGTATTTTAAAATCTCTGGGGATACACAGCGTTAAAAAGCAAATCTTCTTTAGCCGTTAGCTTCCCCAAATTGTCTTCCTATAAACACTACTCTACCATGTTTTTATTTTCATAACACCCTTCAGTAAAAATGCACTACTCAGTCTAGGAGAGGCTGAGCTACTGTTACAAATTACCTTAATTCTACAAGATACTGTAGTCTATGGGTTATGGTAAGTTAATATACTATCTGCTTTTTTTTCTCTTTGATACTTTAGATTTTGTGCCAACATTAAAATAACTAATACATTTGGCACTTCTGTTCACCAACTTTTCTTTTCATAAAGGATTACTTTACTTTTCTTTTTACATTTGTATATGTTTATTTGCCAGATTTTTGTTTGGCTTCTGTTACCATAAAGTCATTTTACTTTCCTTTTTAATGTGTTTATTGGACTCTTACTGAACACCTTTCATGTGCAAAGCACTATATTGGGTTTGGAGTAGTAATATATGTTCATTTTCTGCTCCCAAAGAGTCTGGAGGGGACAGCCAGCACACTAAGAGTTGAGCTGAATGCCAGTATCTTGAGCACAATGGTTGGAAAGCATCTTGGAGAGAGAGATTGACCGTGTGACTAGTTGGAAGAGTCCCCCAGAAAGTGCTGGATCTCAAAGGATGAGTAGGAGTTAATGCCATGAAATGGGAAAGTATATATTCTAGAAAAAATAATGTGAAGTTCAGTGGGGAAAGAAAAGTTGGAAACATATTGATGGTCTCCTATGCCTTGACTTGAAGTTTAGATATTATTCTATAAACAGTCTCTGTGGAAGATTTTTTTAAAGGAGTATATTAAAAAGCTGTAAGTGTCTTCTTTTTAGATTACTGTAGCAGAGCATGAAAGATAAATTGGAGGGCTGAGATTGTTGTCAGGGACAGCAGTAAGAGACTTGGGCAGGGTGGGAGAAGGACTGTTACTATTGGATGACAGAGTAAATGTGCAATACATCATTCTATATGATTTTTTCATCTTTAAAAATTTATCTTATAACAAGAAGTAGTAAAATTGTGGGTTTGTTTGTTTTTCTTTTTCTTTTTCTTTTTTTTTTCACGGTCAAATAAGACTCACCTGTAGTAACGTAATATACTATGGTCTGAGGAAAAAGAGTGTGCTACAGCGACTGATACTTTGCCAAGCATGGAGTCACATCAGGGATGATAGCTCCTCTGATAAAGGGGGTGGGAACCAGCACAGTGGATGGGGAGGCTTTGGGGTCAGGCAGACCCAGTGAGAGTCCCAGTTCACCACTTAGAACAATAACAAAATCACTGAACCCCCAAGTGACTGTTTTCTTACCTGAAAATATTTACTTCTGGCAGCTATTTATGGATTAAAGGAGATAATGTATATGAAAGCATTCTTCTTACTCTCACAACAACACTGGGAAGCATGGAGGGTAGGAGTAAGCCTCACTGAAAAATGTGGAAACTTAAGTGCACAAGGATTGAGGGATTGACCCAGGGTTAAGCAGGGGAGGGGAGATCCCCTGTCCCTAGCTTCCCCTCAGACGATCAGAATCTTAGCTCAGTGGTCTGTCCACTTCAGCCCCTTTAGAAGGCAGATGCATGGCCAAGATTGTAATCAAATAGTAAAATTAATCCTAGTTATGTTGTTTGGTATATTCATTTATTCTCCTCTAAATTCTGTGATTGTCTACCTGTAAATGGGTACTTTTGCTGAGGCACTAGCTTAGCTTGACTCTAGATACAGGTGACTCTTCTGCAGCTTTCTATGGGATCAATTTCCCACTATTCTGTATTCCGCTGGTAATGCCCCACCCTCACCCTGGGTCTGAAGAGAGGGCAGTGAGAGAGAAGACGGCAGGGTGAGCCCTCAGAGACTATGTAGTCAGGACCAGTGGCACTGAGTGAGGTTCTCCAATGAAGGACTATTACCAAATAAGAACATGCTGTCAAAAAGGCAAATAAGAGGCCATTGCTCTCTCTTTTCTTTCCTGGTAGCAAAGCAAAGGTAATGACCATTGAACCTCCAAACAAAAATATCCAGTATTTACAACATCCATGCTGACAGCTTAATTAATCAAATAGAAAGCCTGACAACCCACAGGCCAAGTTCTGCCGGGAATTATTTGCCTACAGTTCCAGCTGAAGTGACAGAGGTTGTTTAGTCTCAAAGTAGGAGGAATATACATCCATATTCTAGTGCAAGAGACCTGCAGGGAGGCCCCTCAGCCCTGCCTTGTGACCCACATCCCATCCTGCAGAGCTGGAGATTCTAAGTGAAGCTTGGGATCCTTAGGGCAATAGAGTTGCCAGTGCGTTTCATAATATCAAGTGTGCTGTGTGGCACAGTCGTAAGGGACTGTGGAGTTTAGAACGAGAATCCCACACAGATGCCTGGCTTCTTCCTCCTCTTTCTCCCTCTTTTTTATTCCCCTAATTTGCCATTTCCCTCACTCCCCTCAGTTTCTGTCTTCATGCTGTGTCTTACATTGACCTCTTTCACTTATGAGAATTCATAACCTTGACTAATTAGCACCCACATAATTGAAACTGTACGTGACCAGAAACCCATGGTCTGAACTCAGGGATGATTCAGTGGGAGCACTGCCGGGCTTTTCCATATACTTCTAAGTCTTTCTTGCAGTATGTGAAGTTAGGGGTGAAAAGGGAGGGGGAAAAACATTTAATGAAAATTAATGTGCCCACTGTTAGACTTTGCTCTTAAGTCTCCGGTCGGTCAAAGAGAGACAGTGTCCAAGTGGAATGAAAATCCACTGAGGAAAGGGTAAAACTGAGCTAATTGTTCATAATCAGTGCCCTCTCATTACTCCACGAGTGTGTTACATGGACTGACGAGAGACTGACTGGAAAGCTCTTGGAACTCCTTAGTGATAGTTGCTTGCTAATAAGATGACCCAATTACCAGCCCTATTTTGAATATTGCAACTGTATAGGAAAGCTAAATCCTTATTGTATTCCTTAAGGCAGTATAACCTTCATACAACATTACTGTAACAGCAGCCAGAGCCAGACAGGTGTTAGATGACCACAAGGCAAGCTATAAATAGCTGCACCTCTCTTTTGCTTTCCTTTTCACCTTTTGTTTCTTCTCGGTATCTCAGCCCTTGTGAATGTCTACCTTTTCTTGTGATTTCTCTTAACTCTCCGTCTCTTTCTCTGTTTTTCTCTTGCTTTGACTCTTGTTCTGTCTCTCCTACACACATACACACTGTCCTGTGGGTGAATGTTTTGATATTTACCCATCAGTTAGGGGGGTTGCAAGAGTTATAGCAATTTGTGCATGCGTTCACAGGTTTTTTTCAGCCTTCAGGAAGCCAGGTTGGATTCTCTGAATGCCCTGGACTATCTCTGGCTAAAGTGTATCTTAGTCCCCTACAGCCTCCTTTGCTGTACTGTTGGAGTTTCTTCAGGGGGTCTTGATGTAGCTTCTTTCATTTCCCTACTTCCTTTCCATTTCTGTGTAGGTGACTTTATAATATCTCATCTCATCACTGGTTCAGTGAGTTTTTGATGCATAAACTGTGCTGTGTCTGGCACTGTGTGAGATACCACGGAGAATTTAAGATACCATTCCTGTCTTTAAAGAGCTTGCTATAGTTGAGGTGGGAAGAATTCCACAACTGATAAACACAAACCATATAGTATAAAATCAAGGGCTGAACTGACACAGTTCTCTACCAGAAATGTGTCACAGAGGCAGGCAGGCATTGCACTTGTCAGGCAGGAGGGACCTAAGCTAGAGTGGAAGGGTGAAGTCTTGGACAAAGCAAACAGGTCTTGAGATAGACCTTAAGGAATTGGGAGTGTCACAAGAGGGACAGGAAGTGTATACCCTCCAGGTTGAGAGAAAAGCATTCTTTGAAGTCCAAGAGCATAGTTTTTGCTGATGTACACATGTTTCTAATGAAAAAGAAATCCTGAATGGAATCAGATCTCATGGCTATATCTAGTTTGGGTGCCGTTGGTTCTAGAGGACCCTGGAGTTTCATGGAGCTTGCGGGGTGGTATGGAGACCCAGTTTGACAAGCCCATAAGGAATGTGTTCACCCTATGGAGTCAGCCTCCAGTTATTGTTTGCTTAGTGAATGTTTACACTAAATAGAATTCAGAGCCCTTCTACTGGGTTTGTAGAGGTGAGGCTTGTAAAGGCTTCTCAACACAGCAGAATCATTATCGTCCCTAAGCAGTCCACTTCATCATGTCAGATTAAAACATGAGCCCTGAAAAACTATCTTTTGTCAAAGATCAGAATCTCATTAACGTGATCGAATGCAATTAAGTCACCATCAGCTTTCAAGAGCATTTTAAAGGGGGTTCAATAAGTGGTGTAAGTCTCGGGGCATAAGAGACTTGAATGATATTCACATCCTTTTTACTTACTCACCCAGTATGCCTGTAGGGGGAGGAGAGACAGGGATATCTACAATCCATGCTTCCTTGATAATCTAGAGGTGATCACTGTCTCACACTTCAAACTGGTAAAGCAAATATGCTTTAAAAATAAAGGCTTCTGGGGGCGCCTGGGTGGCGCAGTCGGTTAAGCGTCCGACTTCAACCAGGTCACGATCTCACGGTCCGTGAGTTCGAGCCCCGCGTCGGGCTCTGGGCTGATGGCTCAGAGCCTGGAGCCTGTTTCCGATTCTGTGTCTCCCTCTCTCTCTGCCCCTCGCCCGTTCATGCTCTGTCTCTCTCTGTCCCAAAAATAAATAAACGTTGAAAAAAAAATTTTTTTTAAAAATAAAAAATAAAATAAAATAAAATAAAGGCTTCTGGGGAGGAATGTGTAGAATGAAAATAAAATGGATTATAATAAAAACAGATTTTCAATCACATTCACTCATTCATACATTATGTTCACCAACATACGAATGCCACCTGCCAAATCTGCCACTTGCCAAATCTATAGCCAGGTAGAGAGACAGCTGCCTATATGATGAGACATGAAAAGTGTTCCAGTAACAGCACGTTGAATTCCTCTATTATAGTTACTCCTTCAAATTAATGCATAATATCTGAAGCTCCCCTAACGAAATGAAAATGCTCTGTGAGGATAGATAATACTATCCAACTGACCCGTTTATAAATTTGCACAAATTGGCTTTGCAGAATAACTAGCTGACACTCTGCAGAGAGCAATGTCCTGAGGAAATAAGATATTCCAACAATAAATATTGAGAGAAAAGATGAAAAGCATGGGGAGTCAGGCACAAAGAGATGCAGAAAAATAGGGTGCAATAAGTTGAAAGTATGTGGAATTAAAGAGGCTGCGGGTTGAGCTTGTATTCAAGGCAGAAACAGGGAGCTGAAGGAGGAGAATTGCCCAGGAGTAAGTAATGCCCACCAAACAGTTAGGATTGGCTTCCCTGAAGAGCATACCTGCTCCGCTCATTGTTAAAGGTAAAGCAGTCCAAAGCTTTGTTCTTTTCATAAAATCACAGACTCATAAATATTTGGGCACTGGAAAATATCATAGCCATCTTGGGCCAACTCATTTGTCTTACAGGTCTTGAAACTGTTCATCCCTAAAAAAAACGTTCAAATGCATTCTTGCACAAGGTCAACCAGGACTTAATAGAGCTCAGTGGATCACAGCTAGGGTGACCTATAATGCATCCTCCAAGCTAGGACACTTTTGAGAGAGAGGGAGGGAGTGACTAGAGGACGTGCTAAGAAAACAGGCATAAGCTGGACTGTCCTTAGCAAACCTTGGATATATGATTGCCAAATCAGAGCTGAAGCAAGAGGAAGCTACTAGAAAATAAGAGCAATGTAGAGGGAGAAGGGGAGCAATCTCATGGTGTTAAAAAATGGAATAAGTGTCCAAACAGGGCACAGAAAAACTATTTCAGATGGGGAAGACATGATGAGTCAAGAGCATTGGATTGAGTGGGGTGCCAGGTCGACCTGGCTTTGGAAGTGCAGATGTGGGATGATGACTTCCTCCAGCATAGGTGAGGTCAAGCAGAGACATCCATTCAAGATGAGGGAGAGGGAAGGGAGAAAGACCCAGAGGCAAGAAATCAGCAAATAGGCACAGAGCTGGAAGCAAGCCCCAGTGTGCCATCTGAGGCATAGTTTGGGCTCCTTTGTACTTCCTCACTGCAGCAGCAAAGAGACCTGAGCTACCCATCGGGGCTGAGAGGGAAGGCAGCCACTTTTACCCTCTACCAGATAAGAACTAAGCTTCTCTCCAGATCTCTTTGGGAGTGTGCAAGGTACTGCTACAGTCCTCTATAACCTCTCAGGGTTCTGGGTGGCAGTGACAGCCTTGAGTTCTATGGATGTTTAATCAGATCACCAGGGAGTGTACTAGGACTGGACATTAACAGATACTGGGAACAAATAGTGGAATAAATGGGCCAAAGTCCATGTGTGGCTTAAGCAGTGTGGAATCCCAAGTCAGAACTATGATCATTCTCTGTGCACGTGGTCTAGCTCCAGGAGGTAGTTACAATTACAGTCTACCTTTTGCATATGAAGAAACTGAAGCAGTGGTCTTCCAAATATATCAAGAATTTTGCACTGCCCATCAGGCAGCTCAGAAGTTCTCATGCTGACATGCTGACACTTCCTTTGCACCTGCCTTCCCTGGCAGCAGCTGATCACTAAACATCTCCACACTGTGTCCCATGAAATCAGCCTTTGGAAACTCATTCTAAGGGAACTGATCCCAGATAACAGCTAATGGCAAGATTCTAATAAACCCATTCTTGCTAAATTTGAAATATCTGATAAGACTAATTATGCTTCCCCTCACCTCCATATTTACTCTTCATAGAAATAATACCCTAATGTTTTAAATTAATAAATTGCCATATTTTAATTTCATTAATTGCACACAATTTAGAGAGGAGAATGGGTTTCTGTCTTTGTTTCCCATTCAATGAACCTTTTATACTTCCAAGACCTTTCTAGATCCCAGGTCCAGCATCAGGTGAGAAATGCTAGGACAAGCTAGTATTCAGAATCTGATGAATTCTACTGATTCTTCCTTGAGGGAAGAGACCAAGTATGAGGAGCTCGGCTAAAAAAAAAAGTCCTGGAAGGACAACCCAAAGGCCTTTAGTAAGGGAGAGGGGACAGACATTGCTATAGGCTGAATGTTTGTGTCACCCATCCATGCACCAAATTCCTATATTGAAGCCCTAGCCCCCATTGAAATGATCTTTGGAGCTGGGGCCTTTGGGAAATAGGATTAAATGAGGTCATGACCGCGGGGCTCCATGATGGGATTTGTACCCTTTTAAGAAGAAGAGCAATCAGAGCTATGTCTCCCCACCACCAAGTGAGGACACAGCTGCCATCTGCAAGTTAAGAGAGTTCTCACCAGGAACCAAGTCTGTCCGTGCCCTGATCTTAGACTTCTCAGCCTCCAGGACTGTGAAAAATGAATGTCTGTTGTTTAAGCCAGCCAGTCTATGGCATTTTGTTAGCTGCCCCAGCAGACTGAGACAGACACCATAGAATGAGAATCTGTGGGGTTGACCCTTCTTGCAGTCCAGCAGCTAATCAAGTGTGTGCAACACTGTGCGCTGTGGTGTTTCCAGGGAGAAACATGTGCAGGAATTTCTTTTGGAAAGTAGCAGTCAGCACAATGATATCAACTCTTCCATTAAAGGTGTTATGCTTTCCATTTGGACTTACAAGAATGAATGCTATCTCAAGTCCTGTTTCCTTGACTGGGAAAATACAAAGGCAAAATATCTTTCCCTCTCAATCCCCTAACTGGCTCCCAAAGAGACAAGCCACATTTGATGTCCAGCATCTCAAAGTTCGGTTGACATATATGCAGTAAAGTGCACCAGAAAATTAGCACACAGGTAGGCAAGAGCCCTTAGTATTCTGAGGCAGTTAATTCCACAGGAAGAGACAAAAACAAAGTTCCCATGACTAAAATGATGGAAACGAAGTAGTGGAAACAGCTAGATTGGCATTTTCCATCAAACAACTTTTTTATTTGTGCAACATATTTCTAAGTGATAGAAAATGACACACTGTCTCCATTACTTCATTTCCGTCATTTCAATTTTTTCTAACTTTCATATTTGTGAAACAAATTGCTTTAAACATGTCAAAGACACTTGAGTGGAGTGTTAGCCAAATTTTAAAAATAAAGATGATTCATAAAGACAGCATTTGTGTTTATAACCACCAAGATAAAACTTCAAGAAAAAGAATTGTAGTCCTGATTATTTAGGGCACAACTCTAAGGTAATCATCTTCAGAAGTTAGAAAGAAGTCTGTTATTGCTCTCTGCTTCATTTCCCCTAGATTTATATGACACAGTATACCTGGCCTTCTGGGTGCTCCATCATCCCTATTTCATGGATTTACTGAGTAACCACCCCCAGATTGATTGTTTTGGACTTGGACTCTGGTTGCATCATTATGCAACGGGCTGAGCCCTTCATTGATATTTTGCTCCCAATCACTCAGTTCTGTATTCTCCTAGAGCTGATGCTTCTTAAGGGAAAGGCTGTATTTTGCCTGTTGCTAAAGATAGGCTTTAACAGGGTATAAGGCAGCCAGGAGGGTATTCCTTCAGCACATACTTTTGGAGAATGGATATTGGTGTTCCAGAGAAAGAAAGCTTCACAAATATTGCTCAGTATAGCAAACTGGAAGATCTATGTCACTGATGGCAAAAAAAAGAATAAGAAGGAGAAGGAGAAGGAAAAGGAGAAGGAGGAGAAGGAGGAGCAGAAGGAAAAGGAGAAGGAAAGGAGGAGGAGGAGGAGAAGAAGGAGAAGGAGGAGAAGGAGGAGGAAAGCAGAGGAAGAGAAGGAGGAGGAGGAGAAGGAGAAGGAAAGGAGAAGGAGGAGGAGAAGAAGGAGAAGGAGGAAAAGAAGGAGGAGGAGGAAAGTAGAAAGAGGAAGAGAAGGAGGAGGAGGAGAAGAAGGAGAAAGAGGGGAAGGAGAAGGAGAAAGAGAAGGAAACGAGAAGGAGGAGGAGGAGAAGGAGGAGGAGGAGAAGGAGGAGGAGAAAGAGAAGGAAAGGAGAAGGAGGAGGAGAAAGAAAGGAAGAATGTGGATAATTGTGCAAACAGTGGATACAACATGTTCTGTTGTTGCAATTTTTTTTAATTTGGAAACAAACACTGCACAGAAAATTTACAATAACACTACAAAGCACTTTTTTTCAGAACCATTAGAGAGGTGTCAATCCGATGTCCCATGAGCAAAGACGTTCTCCTATATAGCTATCAAAATCAGGAAATTAACATTATTAAATTGTGATCATCTATTTTTCAGAACCCATTTGAGTTTCACCAGTTGTCACAATAATGTCCTTTATAGCAAGAGGATCCAATGCAGAATCACATATTGAATTTTGTTGTCATGTCATGTTTTTTTTTCAGTTTGAAACACTTTCTTGGACTTCCAAGGCAGTAATTTTGTAGAACGCTTCTCAATATGGGTTTGTCTAGTGTTTCCTCGTGATTACAATCTGGTTATGCATCTTTGGCAGTAATACACAGAAGCGTTTTGCGTTCTTCTCAGTGAATCCTATCTGGTTGCATGTAATTTTTTTACACGTCCCGTTACTGATGATGTTAACTTTGATCACTTGATTAAGGCACTGTCATAGGTTGGTGTTTTAGTCTATTTGGGCTGCTCTACAGAATGCCATAGGCTGGGTGGCTTATAAACAACAGACATTTATTTCTTAACAGTTCTGGAGGCTGAAAAGTCCAAAATCAAGATGATGACAGATTTAGTGTCTGATAAGAACCTACTTCCTGGTTCACAGACAGCTGTCTTCTCACTGTGTCCTCACATGGTGGAATGGGTAAGGGAGCTCTCCAGGATCTTTTATAGGGGCACTGTTCCCATCCATGAGGGTTCCACCCTCAAGGACTAGTCACTTCCCAAAGGCCTCCCTCTAGACACCATTACATTGGGGTTTAGATTTCAACATAAGAGTTTGGGGGATGGGAATACCAGCATTCATTCTATAGCAGTTGGGTTCCACAAGAAGTAGACTTTGAAATCAGTATGAAAGAAATTAGGGAGTGCCCTTGGGTATACTTAGAGGGAGAGGTTGAGCTGTGAGCAATCCTAACAAAGGCCACAGCTGATCCCATGGAGAGATATGGAGCTGAAACAGGTCTTCATAGGCAGTTTTTCTCAGCTTAGGCAATTCCCAAAAAGACCTGACCCACCAAGGATCATTTTCTGGCATCACTCCCAGCAACTGAAGATACGTCTGTCATTTCTGAAGGGACTCTGGGCAGCACATCTCAGAACCCAACACTGTGGTGTCTGTCAGGGTTCCCTGCTGCAAAGTTCTTGTTTTTTCTCTTTGTAGTTAACAAGTACTTTACAATAAAGTACCTTGAGACTATGAAATGTTTTCTATTCATCACAATTTCTATTGATACAATGATTGATTGACGTACGTATGAATTCATGATTTCCTCTTTTAATTAAACAGGTTACTTAAATCTGTTACTATCATTAATTAATTTGATGTTCAAATTGTCCTAGATTTTGCCAGTTGGAAGCTCTTCCAACTGGCTTCAGTATCCTTTCTTCCTTATTTTCTGGCACAACAAGATGTCTCAAGCTCATCTCATATTTTCCCTGCCCCCGCCCTGAAATCAACCATTTCTTCAAAGAGCTCTGCTTCCTTTTAAAAGAAAATAGTATTTAAAAATCACAGCCTGGGTCCTGTGTATGCTCACTGCTATTTTACCTCCTGTCAATATTTTCCAATCGAATCTAGGTTTATCTCACTTATTGTTTTTGCTTCCATGATATACCTATGATGACCCCTGGCCCCTGACCCCTGCGACCTTCATAGTGTTTCTCATCCTTGAGGTTTCTCCTATTTCATACCCAAGGAGACCTGAGTAAGTATGGTGTAAGACAGATAATAATACCACTCATAGAATGATGCTCAGTGAATCTTCACAAAATGCCAGCTGTGTACTTTGTGTTTCTTTTAGCTTTCTATTGCTGATGCAAAACATTATTATAATTTTAGTGGCTTAAAACAACACAAATATATTATTTTGACATTAGGCATAATGACAATGACTGAATAAGGTGTATTAATATCTTAACCAAGCTCCTTTTGCCTAATCTCTTCCCTCAGAGAGGAATCAGTAGAATTCAGATGACAGGCATAGATTCTGGAAAGATCTTGGAAGGACACAGGATCCACTGATTGGGAGGTGAAGACAGATAACCATTCCCTCTCCAAATTGTGTGCAGTGAATGGATTTCAACTAAGGGAATTATTTCCATAAAGAGTGATTATGGAGGTGGGAGGGAGTGTAATTAGTTTTATCAGATATTACAATTTTAGCAAGAGTAGATTTATTAGGCTCTTGCTATTTACTGTTAGCTGAGACCAGATGCCCCAGGATGAATGGCCAAATGGCTATTTATTGGGTATAGCATGGAGATGTTTGGCCACTAGGAGCTGCTGGGGAGGCAGGCTCAGAGAAAGTCCCAAAGTGAGGATTTCTTGGCCATTCAGAAGACAGTGTGAAACTTCAGAGCACATGCCCTGAGTTTGGGGTTAAACTTTGGAGTTCAAGAATAGACAGATGTTTTAGACAAAATTCCCTCATTGTGCCATTTTCCAAAGGACGGGTGTCATTCATGGAAGACCAACATGTACACCATGTACACCTTCAGTCCACAAGTGAAGAGATACTTGACAATTACCGCTATTTAAAAATTTTTAGGTAAATCAGTGGGTGACAAGTTGGCAGAGGAAATGACAGAAGACTGGAGTATCTTGGGCCATGGGGAGATGTCAAGAACAATCGCCTTCTTCCACAGGCATCTCTAGGCGGGGCTCCAGTAGTCCAACCTGGAATGTGGTTCCTTTACATCCTTGTGTTTAAACATGGTTTTCTTCACAGTCACTTATGTAGTTGATTTATGTCATTGTCATAAACACCAGGCTTGAGTGCAATTGTTTTTATGATGCTGTTTTGTAAATAATTTTTTAAGTTTATTTATTTATTTTGAGAGAGAGAGAGAGAGAGAGAGAGTGCACAGGAGGAGGGGAAGGGCAGAGAGAGGGAGAGAGAGGATCCAAAGCAGGCTCTGCTCTGTCAGCACAGAACCTGATGCAGGACTGGAACTCACGAACCATGAGATCATGACCTAAATGAAACCAAGAGTCAGATGCTTAACCGACTGAGCCACCTAGGCACCCCACTTTTATGATGCTTTTAAATTTTTTTTTTTTTCAACGTTTATTTATTTTTGGGACAGAGAGAGACAGAGCATGAACGGGCGAGGGGCAGAGAGAGAGGGAGACACAGAATCAGAAACAGGCTCCAGGCTCTGAGCCATCAGCCCAGAGCCCGATGCGGGGCTCGAACTCACGGACCGCGAGATCGCGACCTGGCTGAAGTCGGACGCTTAACCGACTGCGCCACCCAGGCGCCCCTATGATGCTTTTAAATGCAAGCAGTGATTAGCTCGTTACACAACTATGAACATCTCTAGTAAGCAAATGATCATCCACTTCTAAATGTACATAAGAACTAATAATTATGCAACGTGCATGTCATTCTTTTTGCGCATCCCTCAACTTCTATTTTTGTTGTTATGTCTTTAATAAAGTCGTTCCTGACTCCACCATTGATCCACTGCTCTAGGTCTGTTACCGTCATGTGGCATTAGTTTTCTGACTTAAATTACAGCCTAAACTTGGATGTTTGATTATGAACTCACTGAATGCAGGAAATGTATCATATACATCTCGTATACCTACCTTTGTCACTCCAGTAAAATGATATTAATTTGCTCATAGTAAGCAATTTATAAATATCTGTTTGAATAAACATTTATTGAGTATGTACATCCACCTGCAGACTAATACCAAATGGACTGCATCTTATTGCCTAGAATATTTTTCTATGCTGATTTTTGCTCTATCAGCAATTGGTTTAATTTCTGGCAATGCAAACTCATCTAACACTTGCTGTTATGAATTGCATTCATATATTTGCATTCCAAAGACAGACAAATATTTTGTTAGATTACCAATGATTTGTCCTTATTCCCATCATTTTTGATATTAAATTATTAGCAAGAATTGACTGTTTTAGTGGAAATTTCTTCAGAGGTCTGCTTTCCTTGGAAGATATTCAGCTAAACTTTTGATCTTATCCTTGTTGGCTAATGACAACTGCTTTTTAAGCCAGTTGCCATTATTGTAAATAAATCAGTCTTTCTCGTAAGGCTCCCAAGTCTCAGTCCGCTTACATGATGGATACAACTCAAACAAAGGGAGCTTTGGCTCCATGCAATTGCCATTTGCTAGGGAGATTTAGTTCTTATAAGAGAGAATTCCTTCTGGCCTGCTTCCTGAAGTTGATTGAGAATGTGAAGGAGGTAGGCACTAAAACTGCTAGCTGTCATGAATCTGGTTAGTGATCCCCACTTTCAGTTCAAAGTGCGTTTTCTGCCCCCTCCAAACCTGCACTGGGCTTCCAGAGCCCAGCTTGAGGGTGGCAGAACCCTAAGAAATGTGGAAACATCCTTTTTCCCCCGAAAGTGTTGCTAACAGAGTGAGGACAAAAACTGGTATGCAGTTTGGTTTATAAACCCTGAAATCCAGCACGGTACAATAAATTAAACATTGTGACATCAACATCCTATCTCTGTCCTTGACATCACTAGAATCTGAAGGATTTAAACCTCGGTGAATTGGTAGAGCAACAGAGCCTTGTTTAAACTCATGCCAGGGAAGGACTAGAAATTGCCCTAGAAACAGTTGTTATGTAGACAGACTTTGTACTTCAAGTACTTCCACATTTTTATACCATCTTCTATGAGCAAGTTTCCCTATTCTTAACATCCGGTTCTCTTCCAGCTGTGAAACCAGTTTTTAGGAAAGGTACGTTAATCAGGTTTCATATCATACACTCATGAATTTAAGCAAATGTCCCAGGGATATAAACATTTTTAGCATTATCTCTAATTTGTCCTCTCTTGGAAGTATTTTCATGATCAAAAAGCAAAGTGGGAATATTTTGAGAAGTCAAGAGGTCTTTCTATCATCTTAATTGCTCTCCTACAGTCTTCACAGAGCAGCCAATGTGATTTTTAAGAATAACTTAAGGCAGACCATGTGTCTTTTCTAGTGATTTCTTTTCTGACTCAGAGTCAGTTCTAGAGTCCTGACAACAGCCTTCAAGGCTCTATTTGATCTTCTGGCTCGCTCTTTCTCTCACCCCATCTCCTATGATTCTCTCCAATGTTCCCTCTGCTCCAGGCACATAGTCTCCTCAAGCATGCTGAGTATCATGTTCCTCAGGACCTTTGCACTTAAGGTAATTCTCTTCTCCAGATGTTTGCTCGGCTCATTTCCTCACTTCTCCTACATCTCTGCTCAAATTTCACCTTACCAGAGAGTCCTACGTGGTCACTTTCTCCAAATCAGCACCACCACCCCATTACACTCTGCCCCCTTTAATTGCTTTATATTACTTTTTCATGGCATTTACCTCCATTGATGTAGTATATATTGATTTGCTTATTGTCTGTTTATTCCTACTAAACTGTATGCCCCATGAACCTGTGTTGACATCACTGTTCTCAGTATCTACTGTCTAGTACCTGGTACCTAAATGGTGCTTGGTAAATGCCTGTGAATAAATCTCTGAACCATGCCACATCAGCAGCCACCTTTTTCACTACCCATGTGGTCATGCTCAGAAATAAAAATAAAATATAAGTTTAATGAACTTCATTTTCTGTTGTGGCCATCAGACACTATAGAATAATGAGAAAAATAATAATTTGTTCAACCCAAGGCATGCCCTTCACACACATTATTATTTAAACCTCATCCTGTATAAAGCTAGTTTACCGATGGAAATTGATTGAGAGGCTGATTAGCTTCCCCGGGCCTGAGTGCTAGACCAAACAGACCTGGGTTCAAATCATTGTTCTGCAATTGATAGCTAGTTACTTAAGTTCTCTGAGCCCCAGTTTCCCCAGACATTACATGGACATAACTGTTAAAGCCAATACAGAGTGTTAGTGCAATATCTCACACAAAGCAGAGTTAGGGTTCAGAGTGCACAAGAGAAACTTCTCTAGGTTTTATAAGCAATGGAAGTTTAGTCAAAGGAATTGGTTACAGTGAAGTCACAGTGAGGCATCTTGGAAATTAGTGACAGCAGAAACCTCCCCCGACACCTGGGGCTGGAGGCACATGGAGGAGGAGGAGGTCTTACCAGAACCCAGAAGTCATCCCTGAGAACTGGAACCATGGCAGTGCCCAATGGGAGCTGA
Organism: Puma concolor; assembly: GCF_028749965.1. Lineage (NCBI taxonomy): Eukaryota > Metazoa > Chordata > Mammalia > Carnivora > Felidae > Puma > Puma concolor. Next base: position 22,656,685 of record NC_141671.1, read on the forward strand.
GAGCCTTTGAGGGGATTCAGCAACTCCAGACGCAGAGAGAGAAGGGGGGACAGACCTGCTGAAAAGCCAGAGGGCAAAGGAGCCTGGGAATAAGATTTTCTGTAGAACCAGAATGAGGTGGGGTGGCATTGGGTCTGAGAACAAACAGGTGGTCAACAGGCACAGTAGATAAGCACAAACAGTAGTTCTCTTTCCCACGTGGACAACCTGGAACTCAAATCCAAGTTCTCTGATTTCCAATCCTCCTGTTCCTTAGAAATTGGATCAGCAATATGAACAAATCTTACAAAGTGTTATGTTCTATAACCTACCTCATCTAAATTGTAGAGATTTTATGTTCATGATTTTTTTTTCTCAAAGACTAAAAATATTCCGTCTTCTCTCAGATGAGGCACACATCCATGTGGTTAAGGGAATTTCCGGAAAACTAGTTATTGAGTAAGTCTGTATGGCAGTTAACCACACCAGGCCTGATTTTTGGAGCAGACCCTTATAAAGCATCATGCTCATCAAGTCTTGCAGCTTAGTCATGAGTCAGGGTTAGAGGGGATGATGTTTTACTCGTAGCCGTATGCCCAGCAATGAAAACAGTGCCTGGCACCCAGTAGCAGTCAGAAGCTCTTGAGTGAAGAATAACCAAAACGTAGGGTCACCTTTCGCTCCACCCATCTCACTCTTGGCTAAGCCTCTATTGCTTTCTTCTGCTTCTACCTTACGTCCATCCACTTATCCTCCCTCTTTAGGTCATTAGCCAGACCTAGGCATTGTCACCCTGAGGACACCATCATGTTTTACCTAAATACTTCAGCAGCCCTCTGCATGCTTTTCCTCCATGCTTGTCCCCTCCAAACCATTCTCCATCTGCAGCCAAACTGATCTTCCTAATGTGAATATCTCATGAGGCCACCTAGAGCTTCTCAGTGGCTCCTGCCCCATCTCCTGGGACACAGCCTAATGTTTTTGCACAGCATCAAAGGTCCCTTTGGCTCTTACCCTGCCCAAGTCAACTGCTTCTACTGCCACAGGGGTTTCATCATTCCCTTATGCCTCGCATTTTCCTTATTCCCTCTGCCAAGAAGGCTCCTCCCCACCTTGTCCATCTTTAAGATTCCATCCCAAAGCCACCTTCTGTGAGGGATCCTCTCTTACTTCCATAGCACCTTCAGCCCCTTCCTCTTCTGGGTTTCCAATGCACCCAACAGCTGTGAAGATTATGTTTCAGAAGCTCTGCCACTCACTGTTCCTCATGGCTAACAATCCTAGATAAAGCCTGGCATACTGTAGGCACGTTTACAGTGAGTGTCAATACTTTGTTGCAGGACCCCTGGAGTTTTATTTCACAGATGAGGAAATCCTTATATTTCAATACAATTGAGTTTTCTCTGATTTTTTCCTCATGTTTTTTGGCTCCTCTCTGTGTTGTTGGCAGACCCCTGGGCCAGGCTCTGGCCTTGCTGGACCATCTAAGATATGTACTTCTTAATGCTGGTGGTCTGCATCAAGAGGTAGCTTTTATTATTATTGTTATTATTATTATTATTACCATTATAATTATCATTATTTTAGTCACTCAAAGATCCTAACACAGTGCTGGTTATTTCACAAAATTTTATCTTACTCCCAAAAAGATTGTAAAAGACGTAGGAAATAGTGAAAAAAAAAACGTAAAATAAAATTAAGGTAAACAAGCCTCCTTGAAGAGTGTATCTATCTTCAATTTACCAAATGTTTATTGAGCACCTACTATATTCCAAGCGTCTTGCATGCCACTCAGTATATGACATTAAGTATAACTCAGTCTCTGTCCTCAAGAAGTTTCCCCATCCTTCCCCAGTTTACTGGAGCCACAGAATAAACATTGCCAGGAAGCTTCCTTTCTTTAGGAAATATCTGAAAATATATGTATAAACTCTCCCACTGACAAGATATGAAATAGGGCAAATTCCTGAGGTCCTTGATGAAATGATTTGATTTTGAACAAAAGAATCTGTGCCATTTTTGATTGTTTCTTTCTTTCTTTTTTTTTTTTTTTTTTTTTTTTTTTTGTGGTGGTGTTTTGTTTTTGTAGTTGGTAACCTGATGTTTCTAAAAGTACATCCCGGCCCTGTGTGCTCCTGTTCCATCCCAAGACTGATAAAACAAGGTTTGCTTCCCTCTGCAAGGCTACTGTATTCTTGCTTCCAGCTCTGCCACATACACCATGTTGCCACAGCAACACTTCCAGGGCCCATTTGGAAATAGATTGATTATTTTGAGCATGAAAGGTGCGTCTTGGGAAAAACAAATGAATCAAATGGAAAAATGAATTAACATCATGAAATTTACCTTCCCAGCTGGAGACATGATATATTCATATGTTCCCTGGAGATGATCCTCTTCTAAGAATTCACTATTAAAGAAAGTCTGCAGTTAGGTGGAGTCAGAGCTCAGCTTAAAACATATTTGTATGTGAATGGAAAACACCCTTTGAAGGAAAAGGTTTTGGACTAGAAATTTTTATTTTTTGTGAAGGATGCTTGAAATTGACAGCTGGCTTGCTACAGGCGTCTCATTCCAGAGTTTCTAAAGTCTCTGTGATGTTCTTAATGGGACCTGACATTCGTGAAAATGTTCAATTCAGTCCCGGGGACATTTATTGGGCACCTATTTGGTGCATGGCATTGTGGTATTCTATGGGAGCTTTAAAGACAAGTAAGATAATATTTTAGTTGCATAAGAAAAATAGATATCTAAGTGAATATGAAGAAAAAGGTTTTTCTGGGGTTTTCAGGTGATTAATTAAGCCTTGAACGACCAGAAGTGTCTTACTATTTGCTACTTCTAAGTCTAGCATAGATGGAGCACAACTATGGTCACTTGACTCACAGATGAGCTTCCCAAGAGATGAGAGAAACAGGGGTGTCCTGAGATATGAGCTTCATTTCAGAGCGTCAAGGGCAAGTAGCTGACAGGCATGTCTTCTTCAGTGAAAGGTGCCTACTCCTCCTTCTGGCTGATTATGTTCTTCCCGGTTCTAGATCTGAGCAAAGTGAAATCAGAATAATTCTATTAGCAATAATTTTCAACCATACTGACCATACTATATGCTGATTAGTGGCCTTCCTGGACTACCTGGGAATCTAATTACCACATAGTACATTGTGTTTCAATATAAAAATATTCCACACCATTAACTTACTAAAAAATGAATTTCTAAAATGCAACTTGTTCCTCCTTGGAATTTTACCTAGGCAGCGCTTTGCATGAAGAGGGTTCTCTGGTCTGTGCAATGACTAGTTGAGAGCAAATTTTCCCCAAGGGCACATAGGACTGAGTCTGAGCTGGAGGTGGATTTCTCTTTGTCTTTTATGTGAATAACACAAATATGACAAATGCATGCAAAAAACTCAGAACCAACAAGCCAACATTAGTAAAAAATGAAATCTTAAGGAACTAAGTATGTTCACCCTCTTCCTCCTGGCTTCAGAATGGGGGTGTTAAGTTAGGTGCATCTCTCTGTATTCACTCATGTATATGTAAGGAGAGAGTGAGGTTAAAGAATCCACAGGGACATTTAAATCTAGACATATGGTCCAAGTGAATTTTGCCTTACAAATAGTATTGCTGTGGCCTCAAAAACAATTTACAAATGAAAACAAGCACTTAAACTAAGAGCATGTGTTAATTTCTAGATCATTTGGGAAGATGGCACCAATTTTAGGTAAGTGTGAAAAAATGCAATTGGTAATTGTATTTTTCATGGTTGGGTAGTCCAATTCCAAAGATTATGTTATTAAAAGAAAAATTAGAATAGTTTCTGTGATATTTTATTTCCACTTCTATTTTTCTCGCTCATGTATTTTTCAACAGAGAAGTCACAATTTGGAGGGGTGTGGGAACCAACTCTCTGAGCATTACACACTTTCAACAAATGTGCATGGTGATCACCTGTGTAAGGCTGAGGTTCACATCCAGATTTAGCCAAGGATAGTTGATGGGCAGTCATGGATGTTGATGGATGGGTGTTCCGGATTGTAGCCTGATTGTGGTCTCTTAAACATGCTACCTCCTGGGGGTGAGAAGGGCTATTTAGTGAAATGAAATACTACTCTGTCACAACTTCCTCACTCACAACTCAATCATAGAAAATTCTCCCCCAGAGCTGTCATTGAAATCATTACAGTTAGAATTAAACATGTTGTATAGAGCAGCCGACAAGACCCTGCGGTACTATTGACATGTCAGGTCTCACATTAATAATCAGCTCTCCCATACAGTGAATAGGAAAACGTCTGTGAATCTGGGCTCTTTTTTCCTTCCTTTGGGATGAATGTACTCACTACCTGTTCCAGGTTTGCTTCCATACACTGGTCTGGTGCCACCTGGCCTGACCGTATCAGCAGTATTGTTTACCCTTTGTCTTTCAGTCGCTAATACCACTGACTCAAATCCATTATAGCCTGCAGCCCCTCTTTGCAAGCAGGTCTTATTTCTGATGATCAGTTGGTTGTTAAGCCCTTGGATTCATGTTTCGGTCTCACGTCCCTTCTCTACACCATGGCATATTCCCTCACTGTCCTTTGACCTCATATCTCTTCAGATGTTCCAATTTATTCTTATCTTTCCTTCATCTTTGTTTTTAAGCAGTTTATTTTATAATACTCTTGGGATTAAAGAAAACTATGAGGATAGTACAGAGAGTTCTTATAAACCCTGCATCTAGTTTTCCTTTGTACTCACGTTGTACATTAATATGGTACATTTGTTAGAACTGATGAGCAATAGTGATACATTGCTATTATTATTATTTTGTAAGACCTTCAGTATCCTCCCCCTTAGCTCCATGTAGGCGACATGATGCAGAGAAAAGACAATGGGTTTAACGGTGCAAATATCTTGGTCTGAGCCCCATGTCTACCTCCGCCTAGTTATATGGATGTCTTCCAAGTGACAACCTCATAGAGCCTCAGTTTCCCATCTGCAAAAATTCCCTCACAGGAAAGGACCCCAGGAAATAAACCTTCTTTCCTGTTACTTTATTTTCATCATTATATGAACTGCCTTAACAACTCTAAACAACTGGTACAGTAATAAAATTGGACTTTAGCTATGTCTAGTGAAATCAATAAAAAATCACAACCAGCTTCCTATGTCTTCAGCACCCTATAAGACTGTGAGGAATTTAACTATGAGGTATTAAGGAAACTAAATGTTGACCTAATAGTTCAGATGCTTACTATTGGTTTAGTGATATATTTCTCTTTGGAAGGAAAAACTAGGTGATATTTTTTTCTTCTTAGATCCCAGTATTAGATGCTGAGTGTCTATAATAAATCACTCCTTAAATTAAAAAAATGTAAAATTCTCTAAGTCACAGGTTGGCAACCATTTACTGTAAAGGCCAGATAGTAAATATTTCAGGCATTGCAGACCATATGGTCCCTGTCATAGCTACCCTACTCTACTGTTTTAGCACACTAATACTCAAATGAGTGAGAGTGTGACAATGAAACTTTATTTATACAAATAGGCCATAAGCTACCTTTGACCTGTAGACCATCGCTTGCCAGCTCCTGATCAAGGCATGAATAAATGAAGATGACAGTGACCATAAATGATTTGGAAAATCACGAGTTAGGAGTGAGGGACAGGGTTCAGGTGATTCTTATATGATGATTCTGGAATTATTAAGGCTTTTTGGTCAATAATGAATGATGCTACTTTTTTTAATTGATTGTGAGAGTGAGCTGTATGTATTCCCCTGACAGAAAAATTACTCAGCTCAATGTATTTTACTCAGGAATGAACTGGCCTTTGAAAGTAGATTTGGGTTCTATAGGTTGACTGTCCATGAACCCAATCCTGGCTTCCTGCTCCTGGAGCAAAGGAAGGATCACTTATAGGAATAAGAAAGCCTGAGGCAATGGGGGAAAGTATAACAATAACTGCCATTTATTGAGCTGCCTTCCCCATCACAAACGATGACCACTGTTATCCCATTTTACAGAACAAATGAGAGACAACAAGTAAGTGCCATGATCACGCAGCCAGGGTCTAAGCCAGCTGCATTGCTCTCCTCTTGGCCACAACACTTCCCTCCACAAAAATAACTGGCTTTCCCTAGAACATTCACATTCCTTCACATGTGAAGAAGGAGGGTGGGAATCACCTCTTCTTCCTTCTAGCTTTACTTTCCAGTAGCGGTTATATTTAAACACAAACAATAAATGTCTCCTGAGCCACCCCCTACCGTGCGCCAAGCGTAAAGCTTTCACTATGTTGTAAAATCTATTTTTTTTTTCCATTTCCAGAACCGCAGAGACAAGGAGGTGGAGGCTCACAATTAAGCAATTGGCCCAAAGGGATGTCTATAGTGAATTGTGGTGTCAGAATCTGAACATAGTTCTCACCAGCTCCAAAGCATTTTCTACACATACAACTGCCGTACAGCTTAGTGATTAAACTCCCAGGCTCTAAAGCCAGACTGGTTGGGTTCAGATCTCAGCCCGCTACTTGCCAGCCACATCACTTGGACAGATTGCTTAATGGCCCTGTTTCTTGATTTGTCAAGTTAGGATGATGATCATAATTTCCTTCTCATAGTTTGATATAAGGAATAAAGCAGTAACAGGCATGTAATAAACAGCACAAGCATTGGCTTTTTCCATAGACTACAAGCTCTAAGAGCAAAGCAGTCTGTTTGGTTCACTGTTGTATTCCTAGTACTGAGAATAACGTCTAGCACATGGTAGGGGATATGGTTGCATGAATGAAAAATGTTCAAACAAATTAGTCTTTACATTAGGTCGTGACTGCATCCAAAGCCAGGAAGAATAAACATGGCTCCTCTTTTTCTTTACTTTTTTTTTATGCCATGAATTTGATAGGTAAAATTTAATATGAGTCTTAGGGCACCTGGGTGGCTCAGTGGGTTAAGCATCCAACTCTTGATTTCAGCTGGAGTCATGGTCTCGTGGTTCATGAGTTTGAGCCTTTCATTGTGCTCTGTGCTGACTGTGCATAGCCTGCTTGGGATTCTCTCTCTCTCTCTGTCCCTCCCCTACTCACATGCACTCTCTGTCTCTCTCAAAATAAAATAAACCTTAAAAAATTAATAGGAGTCTTCAAAATCATAATTTCAAGTGTAATAATGGAAATAGTGATCATCTTAGTTATTTCAATGTTCCTAACAGAAGTGGGTGTTAGTGCAAAGTTGAGGCTCACAGCACACAGTACATGGCTTCAGAGACATTCTCCTACTTCGTTGCTATACTCCTAAAGGAGCATTCTTATGTAATACATTTTAACGTTCCTTTTATCATTTTTGTTTGTTTGTTTGTTTGTTTTTACAAAACTTAAGTCTGTCATTGTCACATAGATTGTATCTCTGAACATTTATTTTTTATGAGCTTGTATGGTATTTGATACTGTGTATTCTAAATCCAAGCCAGTATTTAGTGACAACAGCTTCCAGGAGCCCCTGTAATGAATGAATTATGGTTCCACTTAGCTGGTGAAACTGTGTTTGATGTCTACTCTACAGTAGTGATGGGGTCTCCAGGGAGCAACAACGCCTTCAGAGAAAAGGGCAGCCTCAGCCTCCCCACCACCCCAGTTTGAGCAGGCACAAAGAGGAACCTACCCAGGAAATACAGAGATGGAGGTGCCTTTGGAACAAGCAGCTCTGGCAGGATTTATGAGCGGGATTCCCATAGACTAAGCTCCATATATTCCCAAGAACACCACCTCGACACTGTTACATCTTGGCAGCAAACCATGTTTAAGACTTTATTGAATTTATGATAATATCCATCCTGAGTGGTGATTAACTGATAACCCCTAACACATAGCAAAGCACTGGGGTTCTAATCTTTCTCCCTGGCTTGCACTGGGTAGAATATTATTTTCATTAAGATTAAGTATCTCACAAAATTACACTGCAATTAACTTATGCAACCTCCTCCTTAGAATGCTCTGTCTTTGACAATATGCCTACCAAAGAATCCTTTAAGACCTCAGTAACTGGAGAGGCCCAAATAAAGCGTTGGTTTTGTTCATTTTAATGTAGAATCCTCTGCATGTTTTCTATAAAGCAAAGTAAATAGGTTTTTCTCTTAAATATTCTTCTGCTTGCAATCAAAAAAAAATTACAGACTTAGTAGCCTGATTTGTATTTTTCTTCAAGTCATGAAGAATTAAATATCTAACAGATTTCGGAAAAGTTTGTAAATGAAAGATTTGCTCTAGTTTAAAATATCTATATGTTTGATTATCTTGTAAACTAAACTATAAATTAAACTATAAGCTAAAAAGCTAAAAAATGCTGTCACCTTCATGTTTTTCAGGAGCCCATGGTGAAATTTAGTTTTGAGGTTAACACCATGAAATAACAATTTGGTCTAAAATGACAGCAATAAAGAGAAATAACATTTATGCTGAGATAACTTATATATAAAGTGTGATGAGCCTCAAAATATGGTAAAATGTCCTGATGCTTAGTCTTCTATTTATTTTTTAATATAAAATTTATTGTCAAATTGGTTTCCATACAACACCCAGTGCTCATCCCAAAAGGTGCCCTCCTCAATACCCATCACCCACCCTCCCCTCCCTCCCACCCCCCATCTACCCTCAGTTTGTTCTCAGTTTTTAAGAGTCTCTTATGCTTTGGCTCTCTTCCTCTCTAACCTCTTTTTTTTTCCTTCCCCTCTCCCATGGACTTCTGTTAAGTTTCTCAGGATCTACATAAGAGTGAAAACATATGGTATCTGTCTTTCTCTGTATGACTTATTTCACTTAGCATAACACTCTCCAGTTCCATCCATGTTGCTACAAATGTCATATTTCATTCTTTCCCCTTGCCACGTAGTATTCCATTGTGTATATAAACCACAATTTCTTTATCCATTCATCAGTTGATGGACATTGAGGCTCTTTCCATAATTTGGCTATTGTTGAGAGTGCTGCTATAAACATTGGGGTACAAGTGCCCCTATGCATCAGCACTCCTGTATCCCTTGGGTAAATTCCTAGCAGTGCTATTGCTCTATTTTTAATTTTTTGAGGAACCTCCACACTGCTTTCCAGAGTGGCTGCATCAGTTTGCATTCCCACCAACAGTGCAAGAGGGTTCCTGTTTCTCCACATCGTCTCCAGCATCTATAGTCTCCTAATTTGTTCATTTTAGCCACTCTGACTGGCGTGAGGTGATATCTGAGTGTGGTTTTGATTTGTATTTCCCTGATGAGGAGAAACGTTGAGCATCTTTTCATGTGCCTGTTGGCCATCTGGATGTCTTCTTTAGAGAAGTGTCTGTTAATGTCTTCTGCCCATTTCTTCACTGGATTATTTGCTTTTTGGGTGTGGATTTTGGATACTAGCCCTTTGTCTGATATGTCATTTGCAAATATCTTTTCCCATTCCATTGGTTGCCTTTTAGTTTTGTTGATTGTTTCCTTTGCTGTGCAGAAGCTTTTTATCTTCATGAGGTCCCAATAGTTCATTTTTGCTTTTAATTCCCTTGCTTTTGGGGATCTTAGTTTTCTATTTAAGTAACAGCTGAGATTGGTTACGCATGAGAAATTATGGGCAAAGCATCATACATGCGTTATTTTATTTCATCCTTAGGTAATATTGTTCTCCTCATGTACCGATGAAGAAACAGAGAAGGAAATAGGGATTTGTAAAGGCCAAGTAATTTGGCAGAAATTGCCAGGGTAAGGAAGTAGCAGAGCCAAGAGTCAAATCTAGATAATTTGCCTCTGGAGCCTGAATTCTTGACCATGACATAAGCCTAAATCACTAATGAGACTGGCAATAAACACATGTTTCAGTTGAATGTGAAAATGGCTACATGTGCAACCTATAAATATAATCCTGTTATAAGTAATATAACAAATTGTATTCAGAATAAACCCAAAAACATTTGCCTATCTCCCTAAAATAGCAATTCTGACTTTTTAGAGGGCAGCATTTTAGGCAATGGTAACTTCACAGTACCCTATAAGCTCTGTTATGTTTTTGCATCCCAAATGACTATTGCTACATCTTATTTGAATTCATCAACTAGCCAACGAGCAAAAATTCCTGTAATTATCATTATTCTTTTTTTTTTTATCTAGACATGACAAATCAGAGCGTCAAAGAAGTTCAGAAAATCAACTAACATCACATAGCAACTTGGTAGCAGAAATGAAATTCATACCCAAGTCTTATGATTTCAAGTCTAATTAATTATTTTAGCCTTCAGCCATAAGATGACAGAGTCAGAACAAAAATGGTTTGTGAAATCATCTCAATGCTTCTTCCCACAGGTCGCTACCCTCAGGAGAACAAGGGAACCTACATCCCAGTTCCTGTCGTCTCACAGCTGCAGAAAGGCAAGTGGGGGGCCAAAGTTGTCATGAGAGAGGACAGGTCTGTCCGGCTGTCCATCCAGTCTTCTCCAGAGTGCATTGTGGGGAAATTCCGCATGTATGTTGCTGTCTGGACCCCCTACGGCGTTCTCCGCACCAGCCGAAACCCAGAAACAGACACATACATTCTCTTCAATCCTTGGTGTGAAGGTAAGGAAGGGGCAAGCATTTTTCTCATAAAAAAAAATAGTTCATATTTTTCCAGTATATCTCTTTTTGGAAGGATAGTAGAATTATTCTACAAGATATGTCCCTTTGCTATACACACAGTTTCGCATTGTTGAAAGACAGAAAAAACTATGAAATTGGTCCTTAATGTATATAAGGACAAAACCTGTGTATATGAAGTTAATGCTGCTACACATTTATTCCAGGACATAATTGAGGAATGCCTGAAGTTGCACAATTAGTTAAATTGTGGAGTGATGTGTCGATGGTGTCACTTCTGTGTATATGCTATTATTCTGTAAACAAAATAGGCTTATTGATCTTGACTTTCAAAACTCTTAGGATCTATATACTCTGGCTTCAGAAAAATAGGATAAAGTTGATCTTGCCTGTAGTAAAACTAACTTCTCTCTCTTCCTAATTTAAGAACAGAAAGCCTGAATGTTAAAAGAATCCCATAAATTTGTATATATGAAGAGTGGGTGCAGATTTCATAAGCCATAACTTTGGATGTACAAACATGTAACTTTAGTTTAATATAATACAACTTAATCTCTACTACTATTTGGAGTATTCCTTTCTGTCTGTTACAGAAGCTTAATCCAGTTATATTCAAATAAAATAGGTCAAAGTCCAAGGATTTCTCCCAATTCCATTTAAAAACTTAGTTACACACAGTATTTTCCCCCCATGACCATCTCTGCCCTTCTGTATCTGCCCCCTGCTTCATATTTGGTATGGAGCTGATTTTCAGTTCCAGAGGCAAAAGCAAACATTGCAACAGCATTAAGGGGAGAAAGTGCACTTTTAGATCTTAAGAAATAAGGTAATGAAACTTATAAAAGCTGATATAGGACAGATTATCACATTATCTTACTTCATGTGTATTGCTCTCTAATGTCTTCCCAAATAAGTCTACATTTTTTGCTGATTTTGAATGACCATTGTTTGTGAGAGTTGCATTTGGGTTGAGCTGCATTTACAGGTAGATAATAAGTGAACAGCAATGTTGTCTACTTGTATATAACATAAATCTGGATCCTACTGCCCTTTTCTTTGAATTCTCAGTTCAAGTGTCGTTGGCAGATGGCACTGAGCTAATCCTATACTCCCTGCTCACCACCCCCATCATCTTGTCCCTGATAATCCTATCTATGAGACAGATGTCCAAGGTTGATGGTAATAGGAGATGTTACTGGGGCCATGTGCCATTCAAAGGTGCACTCCTATTTACAGTAATCTAGTCAACCAGATATAAAACATTCTGTGATGGAGGGGATGCGGTGCTATTTACAGAGATGAGGGGAGTGAGGTTGTAGAGACAAACTAAGATTTTGAAAATGTTGAGTTGGACATAACTGTAGATGCCTGAGCAGAAATGGCAAGTATGTATTTCAATATGTGAATCTGAAGATGAGAATCAGAGATGCAAATCTGGGAGATGTAAATCTGAACATAGGGAGGAAATACAGGGAGGAAAGAAGATATAGCATCTAGCCCTACAGGACACCAGCATTTGGGGGGGTCTAATAGGCAAGGAATTAGCAAAGAAGACTGAAATGGAGGAGTATGTGGAAGATGGCCAATTGTAAAAAAAAATTGCATTTCAAAACTTCATATTTGTAAAACAAATAAACTAGGAATTTGATATTGACTTTCTTTGCATTACGAAAAGAAAATCATATAACTTCATGTAACTATCCAGCACCCTAAGGGGTTTATAAAATGATACGATTTACCCCAAATTTGGTATGTTTGCAGATTTTCTGGATTATACCACCTGTGTATCAGAGGGTACGTATTTACATGCATTTCAACTTATGTTGCCAGTTTTCCAGAGATAAAAAGGGTTAGTCATATGCCTGATGTATTGAGTTTATAGGAGAATTATTCAGGAGGTGTAGAGTCTAATAACTTTCTACTGCCTGATCACTGCCTTGGTCTTCAGTTGTATCCCTGGTGAGCAACTTCCGGTTTCCCTGTTCAGAAGGAGTCACCTAGTCCAGAGATAATGTAGCCCCAGAACTCGATGCTGCATTAGAGAAAAGGAGCAGAGGGACTTTCCCTAGGTATCACTGATTTGAGGCAGGTGAGAATAAAACTAGACAGATCAATTTGGAGGCTGTGACCCAGGACAAAGATGATGGATGGACTGGACTATGGTGGTGGCAGTGGAGATGAGGAGGAAAGGATGGGTTGGAGATCTACTTTAGATTTAGAACAGAAATTGCAGAAGGTTTATCATGAGAGGTGAAGGAAAGGGAGAAGTCCAGAATATCTCTAGGTGGCTGGTATATATGACCAGCTAGGTTGGTGGTGGTGCCATTTTCAGAGCTGGGAAGACTGAGGGAAGTGGAGAGGAAGATCTAAGGATGAAACTAGGAATTATATTTAGAAATGTTAATTTGGTGATATCTGTGGAATATCTAAGTGAAAACATCAAGTAGGCACTTGAATAAGTGAATCTAGAGCTCCAAGGAAATGAGTGAGGTTGGTATGTAAATATGGGCACTATCAGGAGCTAGCAGGGAAATTTAAAGAAAGAACAAACATGGATTTAGTATCATCCACAATTAGAGTCTAGACAAAGGAGAAGGAGACCAAGAAGGATTAGCCAGGGGGTTAAAGGAAATCAGAAGAGCCTGGTGTCACAGAGCCGGATGATTGATTAATTCAAGAAAACAGCAATTGGTTCTTTGGAATACAGCTGATGAGTTACATAGGATAAGGACAGAAAGTGGCCATACATTGTGGAAATATGGAAGTCGCTGGGGAACTTGGAAAGATTTCTTTACCACAGTGATGGGGACAGAAGCCAGAGAGATGGGTGCTGGCTACAGTATAATGGGAGGTAAGAAAGTGGAGATAACAGGTGTTGCCATTTTCTGCAAAACTCTCTGCAAAACAGAGGTGGGGTATGAAGGTCAATGAAGAATTGTTTTAAGCATAGAGTAGGCACAATTTTCTGGAGATGGAGACAAATCAGGAAAAGATGAGTTTACTGCCCAGAGAGAGGATAGTGGTCCACAACCTTGGCTGCATATTGGAATCACTTGAAGATGTCTCAGACCTCCTGGTTGGTTTGCACGTAGCATGGGCTTTAGGGTTTTTGGAAAAGTCTGCAAGTGATTTTTAATTTTTTTAAGTTTATTTTCTTATTTTGAGAAAGACTGAGAATGAGCATGAAGCGGGGAGGGTCAGAGAAAGAGAGGGGAAAAGAGAGAATTCCAAGAAGGCTCCATCCTGTCAGCACAGAGCACAATGTGGGGTTTGATCTCACAAACTATGAAATCATGACTTGGGCCGAAATCAAGAGTCGGATGCTTAATCAACTGAGCCACCCAGGTGCCCCTGCAGGTGATTTTTAAAGCCAAGGTTGAGAAGCACTGATTTAAGGAATGAAATCCTTGAATGGGTAGGAGCCAGGGATCAGGTGAAGAGCCCTTGATAGGTAGAGCTGTCCATCCTCCACTGTGACAAGAACAACGTGGAAGATGGGTGAAGTGTGCCACTTTTCTAGATTCAGTGGAAGGAGGATGAGGTTGTTCACATTTTGTGATTCTGTTTTTCCTGGCAATGTGAAAAGCAAAGTCATCTGCTGAGAACCAGAAGCAAGGAGGGGAGCATTGGAGGCTTGATAGAGAAGTTCTGAGAGTTTGGAGGTGGGAAGCAGGCTTATTCCAGGGACAAGACAGGTGGGTCCTCCCTGCTCCCCAGAACACAGGGAAAACCACCACAGTTGCCTTAGTTCCTTGGCCTGAAAATGTCCAAACATGTCTGCAAATTACTTGGGGATATCCTTGTTGGTATCTCCACCTCCCAGAATCTGATTTCTCCCGGTGCCAACATCTGTGCTGCCTCTGAAACATCAAAAAAGGTCACATAGAACATTTGTGTGTCTACACATTGGCTGCAGTTTGGTGTGGAGGATGAGAGGAGGGAAGACTGACTGCTTCTCAAACTTGGAGCTCATTGGAATGGCCTGGAGGGCGTGTCAAAGCATTTCTGCCCAGTACCCATAGATTGAGTATGTCTGGTGGGGCCTGAGAACTGCATTTCTAACCAATTCCCAAGGGATGCTCATGCTGCTGGGCAAGGACCACACTTAGAGAACCATGGGTTTACAGACCAATCACAAAACAGTAATGACAAAATGTAGGAGAGTGTACTTACTCCGGGTAAAATTTCACCAACTCCTCCCCAAACCCAATCCCAGTCTCTCCTCGCCTTACTGCCTCTTCTCTTTCCCCTCCCATTCCTCCTTGTTTCCAAATTCCTCTTGCATCCTCTCTTGGGACCAGATTGTCTTTCTTCTCTCATGCAGAGCGGTTCAGCAGGCTTTTTAAATTTTGTTGTTTGGGCTCCACCAACAATGAGACTTTTGGGGACTACACACTTTCCCAAGACCATTCCCTCCAGAAAAATTCTGGTGCCAGTTTTTAAAATAATACCCTTTTACATTCTTATATTACTACTCACAGAGGTCTCCAAGGGAATTTTTATGGAATGGGAGAAAGATGTCACCTCCTCACGTCACTCACTGGGTGGTTTTCCCAGCCTGGAAGCCGAGGCATAAAATCCAAAAAAGGAATCCAGTGATGCACCTCACGCACAACCAAATGCACTGTAACCTGACAACCAACCAGTTCTGTGCTTGCATGTGCTAATTCACAACAAGGGACTCACAGAAATATTGTCTGGTAATTGGGTAGTAGGTAAAAAGAGAGCCATTGCCTAAGTGGAAAAGATAAGAAAAGAGGAAGTCAGAAGTTGACAAAATAGAGCATGGTGAGCAAGATGCTGAAAACACAGCACATTTGATGTGGAAGTGACGTCCCAAGGTGGCTTGGGACACTGGGTTGAAAATTACAGGCACATACAGTACTTGCTGATAAAAGAATGTTCAGCTGGGTTCCTGGGGGCCTTTCAGCTTGCTTTGCATTCATAGGCAATTTATTCTCCTTAATCACTAAATCATTAATGGGGATCAATAGCAATACCACACTAGTGAGGGCAGGGGCGGATGCAGGGAGAGTTATTGGTCAGTTTTTGTTTTTTTTTTTAATTTAATAGTGGTAACCAGGCTTCAGATCCATTCCATGAGGGAACCCTTCTCCAGGCTGTTGGAGAGAAAACTGTACTCACAAAAGCAGCAGGAATGAGTTGGGCATTTATTGTGAACTCATCTTATTTTTCTAATTGCTCAAGAGTTCTGGATAATGGAATGTATTTCCTTATTTAAATTCAGGGTGTTCCAGATTGGTAGTCTAGCATTAGTGCCACATAGTGTGTTCTAAAAGATTTAGGTGTGCCATACCTGTTCTTAGTACTCAGGGTCCGTATTTGATTGCTCTGTTTGGTTGGACACCGATCATTTCCAGTGAGTCTTCCTTCTTTTAGTAACTTGTTTCTCCCCACATTCCCCACTGCTGATTTTCCCTTCCCTCATTCAACCTTGTATCCCAGCACCTAGCATAGTGCCTGGTACATACCTAATGTTTAATAAAAGTTTACTGTATTGATATAATAATTCTAACTAAATGCTTTTTTAGGTTCACTGAACCTACCATCAGATAAGTTGTAAATGTAATCTCACACCTTACCATCTTGAAGAAAGTCAAACACATATATGGTATGTGTGGGAGTGAATTTGTGGGCAAAGTGTATGTATATTTCTCTCTCTCTCTCTCTCTTAGCATCTGACACCAAATTAGCATCTGGTATTTCTGACCTTTTATTCAATATGACTTTTCTATTTTCCTTTAAACAAAGAAATCAATTAAATTTGGTGTAAAGATATCAATAAGTTTCTAATATCTGGATATGTTTAACACACAGTAAATAAATATGACCAGCTTCTCTTTTATTATGACATCCCTTTTTACACTATATACTTTGTAATTATACATGGTCTTTTAGACCCTTCAGTACAGAATGTAGTAATGGACCAGATCTGGTATTCCTGGAGTAAGAAAGAGCAACACCCCTTTATTTGGAGTCCCTTGTGCTCAGGGTCTCAGAGTTTATGCCCTCAGACTAGAGCCATTATCCATCAATCCACAAATATTGATGGTATATTTTTCTCCCCATGACAACAGAAGTACTCATGGGTAGCACAACAATATTAATTATTCATCCACAAATATTAAGGGTCAATGTTGAATTAGGCAGTGGGAATATGGCAGTGAAAAAGATGACAATCTTTGACCTTATAGAGCTTCCACAAAGATTTCACAAATGAATTACTAATAAACATGAATTACAATTGTGAAAAAATACCAAAATAAGTCATGGCACAACAAATCATATAATGGGGCACTTGGCCTAGTCGGAAAATGGGAAGAGACGGGTCAGTAGCTTATCTTTGTGCCCTCCCCAGCCTCTTCGATAGTATTTGCATCAAATAGCATCAGATAGTTGCTTAATTGACTCCTTATGAAGTTTTATTAAAGCTTATGTGAAAATTTTAAGCCTTTATTTATTCAAAACCTCTATTTAATAAAATAGCATACATCACTCTTGCAAGTGTCTGAAACATCGGAGGCTTATTCATCCTTTCTCCACCAAGTGAGTATTACTCGGTATGGCATTGTGGTCAGAAGGGAATTTGCAGTAGACATTTTTTATGATGACATTCAGATGACTCCAGAATCAAGGTCCAAAGGTGTTTATGAGATGCTTCTGGAAGGAGGAGAGTCGAGAGGGTCTAATCCAGAATCA
Organism: Puma concolor; assembly: GCF_028749965.1. Taxonomy (NCBI): domain Eukaryota; kingdom Metazoa; phylum Chordata; class Mammalia; order Carnivora; family Felidae; genus Puma; species Puma concolor. The sequence goes on from NC_141671.1 coordinate 22,673,967, forward strand.
CAAACATCTGCCAGTCTTTCTGTGCATAGTTGTTTCTACTCTTCAAAGAACGCTCAAAGCCGGTATCTCTCTGCCTCATGTAGCAAAGAAAATAGGATTCTTCTCTCATTCAGCCCACCATGGTGCCAGGCACCAAGTTCATGCTCAATGAATGTGTGCTGAATTGAATTGATAACAACCACTCTGGGAATAAGGAAGAGAATTATGAGCCTCACATTTCAAGAGAGAAAATAGACTCTGGCGTTAGATAAATTTCTCAAGGTCCTGTAGAAAATTAGGAAACACGCTTGGGGCTAAAACTTGGATATTCTGATGTGGTCAGGATAAGCTCTTTTATTTTGAAAACCAGAACCATTGGTATCCCGTCTTGTGTAACAAGAAGTAAGTGCCAGCTGGGAAGCTTCTATGATTTTCAACACTGGAAAGTCCTGCTGTGAAAAATAAATAAATAAATAAATAAATAAATAAATAAATAAAAATAAAACCAGGTTGATAGCTATAAGATCAAACGACAGTTTTCTTTGCAAAAAATAAAAAAAAAAAAAAAAAAAAAGTAAGCATGCCAACAAGGACACAGACTCCCTTTGAGGATATATGCTAAGTAACAAAACTCTGACATTTTCTTTGTAGAACTGCTTTATGAATAATAGTCTATCTTCTGAAGATATTTAAGTACCCTGAAAAGTCCTTAACCAGCAAAACTAGCAAATTAGCACAAATCAAGTAAACTTCCCAAGCTGGTCTGAGCTGTAATGTAATGCAACATATTTGCAAGGAATGAAATGGACCCAATTGTTGAGGAACTACTTGCCTGTGTTTCATGAATTCTTTTTATTCCAGACTTAATGGGTACAAAGGCAGGCCTTGAAATTGTCTATATTGAATCATTTTAGGAAGACAGTGGCTTTGGAGCCTTCCCTGGGAAGAAAAACAAAAGCACAGGCTCTGGAAATGCTGTTCTTTCATGTGATTTACTATTTCCTGACGGGAAGTGATTCCTTAACATGCCTATAGAGTGCAGAGCCTGCTGGAGTTCACCACCCCTTCTGATCTACTTTGAGATGGAAAAGGTATCATGATGACACCAACCCAGAGTCACATTTGCTCTGCAGTTGAAGCCAGTCCCTTGAAGAGTGATTACCCTCACCCAATATGGCTTCCCTCCTCCTTCAGTGATGCTCAGCTTTTATAGAAAGAGGAGGCAAGTAAAAGTTATTCCTAATCCCCTCACTTAAAATTACTCTCTTCTCTAAAAAGGTGACACATTTTGCCCTTTTGAAGGGACTGAGCTATTATTTCTTCCGAAGGATCAGAAACAAAACCAAACTCTGATTTAAGCTGGTAGGTAGTCTTTTGGGAGAGAACTTGTTTGATAGCATTCCTGGCACTGTAGTTTTCTTTGATCCGTGAGTTCGCTTGGTGGAGCTTGACTTTAATGACTTTGGAAATGGGACTTGCTTAAACTTTAAAATAGCATGTAAATAAGCAAAAGGAAATTTTCAGCTCAGGCAGTGATGAATAGCCCTCCTTCTCCCAAAGAAGTTACACAGATACTAAAATCAATAGGCTTAGCATTCATTTTTACCTGTTTGTTATAAATTCCTACTTTCTTTGGGTATGGGGAGGTGAGTGGTAATTTCCAAGGGGGCCTGAAATCAGCCCTATAAATGAATACCAAAATTTCTCAGCCCACAGTATTTGTTTTTTTTTAATTGCTCCATTATTCCCATCAAAGGAATAGTAAAATAAATGAGATCATTCTTCTTTACTACTTGCTTCACATTAGTCACCCTGGAAAGTTATTTACAAAGCATGTTGAAGGTCTGTTCTGGTGGCAGAGCTATGGGTAAGGCAGATGGAGGTATCATGCCACATTCACCAATGACACCACGTGGAATCTTTCTTCTTGAGTTTTATTTGCCAGAGGTCGCTTAGGATCAAGAGGTTGTCAGTAAGTCCTTGGTGCTGCTGCTAACTCTATAAGCTATTTAGACCTACCTCCTCCTACCTGGGAGATATAGCTCCAATCCCTACACTTATATACAAACATACACACACACACACGTGCTTTCTAACAGTTCAAACTGATGGGTTTCTAGAATAGTGAGTTATTTGTCACTGTTTTTACTTTTAGTAGCATTCTCTATTTTACTAAGGTGGAGAACCAATTTTCACCCCAGGATCTGGTAAAACCTCCTATGCCTCTAAAGCATATTAAAATTTCTTTAAAAAAGTAAATATAACCCCCACACACACACAAAACCAACAACAGAAATCTCCAGAGACAAATGATTAAGTTTTTGTATTTTTGTTAGCCTATCAAACATAGGGAGTGTTTTGGAGTTTCCATGGTGATGTAATTTTTTTTTTATCCTAGCTTTGGACAACTATATTTTAAAGTGACAGATCTGAATAAAAACGGGGGAAAGAAAGCACCGCTTTCCACCTTCAATCTTCTTTTAAAATCATAAATAAATTTAAAATTAAAATCAAGGCTTCCCACTTGACTTCCTTGCCTTGCTGTGGATTCATGATTATGCCTTCCGGTTGTGAGGTGAGATTTAATTCACCTGCTGGAAGGAAAAGGGTAGCCTAATCTTGAGCTCAGAACTCCTCCTTATTCATAGTTTGCCATTTAAATTTATAAGTGCCCATCAATAATAACCCAAAGCCCAAAAGTAAATCCTTCACTTTCTTCTTCTCTCACTCTCTAAGCTCCAGATATCTGTCCCCACCTCTCAATCTTACAGGACATATTCATTGTGCCACATTCCCAGGCACTCTGTGCTGGGGATACAGAGACCTGATGCCTTGGACCCAAGAGTCACAGTCTACCTGGGAGACAGCTTAGTATTCCTGACTTCACTTCTTACCAGCACTATGGTCCTGGGAAAGATACTTTACTTACTCTTCCTTAGTTTCCTCACCTGAAAAATGATGCCTTCCTCTCAGAGACATTACGAGTTTTAATGAGTTCATTGGTTTCTATACCACACTCAGAAAGTTCCTAGCACATGGTAAATACTAAAAACATACATTTTCATTTAATAACTAAATCACAGAATAATCTCCATATGAATGGATGTTAACTACAGCATCCACAGGAAACTGAGCAAACAAGGCTTAATCTAGCTTGTGCTGGGAAGAAAAGGGTGCAGGGACATTTAAAGGAGGATAAAGTATGGTTATATGATGGTATTTAATAAGAAGAAAAATTGGTACTTGAAAGTTGATCTTAACCTCTTATTAAATAGGTTCACTTAAATGCAACATTTAAAACTAACCCTTTAAAAACTTTCTTAAATGTTTATTTTTGAAAGTGTGAGCAGGAGAGGGGCGGGAGGGGTGGTGGGGGGGTGGGGAGGGACAGAGGATCCAAAGCAGGCTCTGCACTGACAGCAGCAAGCCCAAAGTACAGCTTGAACTCACAAACCGCAAGATAATGACCTGAGCCGAAGTTGGATGCTCAAGCAACTTAGCCACCCAGGCACCCCAAACTTAAAAAAAAAAAATTTTTAGGTTTCAAAACTAACTCTTTTCTGATGATTAAAGCCTTATAGAAATTAAAATAATGAAAGCATAAAAGGAACTCAGAGATCTACATATCACAAACACTTTGGTGTATTTCCATGCATTTGATGCATTTTTGAGTGGATTTAACTTTAATTGACAATTAATTGAATACATTACCCTTTTCAAATAGATACATGTAGTCATATATATGGTAAAACATTAACTTTCCTTTTCACCTACTCTCTGATCCTTGAGAACCTCCACAGAAAACCCAACTTTAACTGTGTGTACTGTCTGGATACTTTGCTATAAGTATATATTTCTATAGAGCTTGGATTTTTCTAAAACACAAGTGGAATTGTTTGTGCATGTTACTCTATATTTTACTTCCTTGCATAATATATCTTGGAGAATTTTCTATATCAGTACATACATATTCTTTTTAAGAACCATTGGGTGTGGTTGTACCATAATTGATTTGGTCTCCTGCTTACAAATATTTAGATTGCTTCCTATTTTCACTATAGCATACCATGCTGTATTGAATGTTTCACACAGATGTTAAACAAATGTATTTCTGTAGAATAAATACATAGAAATGTCATTGCTTGGTCAAAATCAATTCACATTTTAAATTTGCCTAGATGGGGCGCTTGGGTGGCTCAGTCGGTTAAGCGGCCGACTTCGGCTCAGGTCATGATCTCGCGGTCTGTGAGTTCGAGTCCCGCATCAGGCTCTGTACTGACAGCTCAGAGCCTGGAGCCTGTTTCAGATTCTGTGTCTCCCTCTCTCTGACCCTCCCCCATTCATGCTCTGTCTCCCTCTGTCTCAAAAATAAATAAACGTTAAAAAAATTTAAAAAAAAATAAATTTGTCTAGATACAGCCAAATTACTCTTTAAAAAGACTGCTGTAGTTTATAATAAAACCCTAGTACAAGAGAATATCCTTGTCTTCATACCTTCATTGACACCAGGTGTTATCAATTGTTTTAATATTTGCTAATATTATAGGCAAAATATGGTATTACATTGACATCTCGTGGTTTAGTTCGTATATCTCTAATTATTAGTGAAGTTGAACTTTTTAAAATACATTTATTGATTGAGTATTGCATTTCTGGACCTGTTCATATCTGGGACAATTTAGGTGAGTTAAGGGATGGCAGGAAGAGATGTACATGAATCTTTTAAATCTATCGACAAATTTTCTATTAGTTCGAAAAAAGGTCTTACTGAAATTTTCTTCCCACAGGAATAGCCAGTTGTCAAAATATCATTTATTGATCAGATGTATCATTACCTGTTGATTTTAATGCCATGTTTATCATCTACTAAGATCTAATATACATCTAGCTCTATGCATATGTTTTTCTATTACTGTGTCAAAATCAGTTTTCATTATAACTTTGCTTTAGTAATCATAGTAATGCATAGTAATGCTATATATATATGTATGTATACACACACACACACACATATATATATATATATATATATATATATATATATATATATGACTGTTATATAAGAAAGAACCAGAAAGAGGCACCTGGGTGGCTCAGATGTTTAGCCATCCTACTCTTGGTTTTGGCTCAGGTCATGATCTCATGGTTTATGAGCCCTGCGTGGAGCTCCATACTGACAGAGCAGAGCCTGCTTGGGATTCTCATTCTCTCCCTGTCTCTCTGCCCCTCCCCCACTCGTGTACACACGTGTGCTCTCTCTGTCTCAAAATAAATAAAATCGACTTAAAAGAAAAAAAGATCGCAATAAGTTTTAAATGTAGACCAGAAAATGTCATTGGTCTATAACAACAAGCATTTTCTCTCATGGATCCGGGACTTGTCTGTGGTTGAGCTGGGCTGAACTGGCCAGCTCTGCTTCAGATGAGAATAGCCAGAAAGGTCCTACTCCTCACCACACAGCTATATAGATGTTCTGCTCCATATGTCCCTCATCCTTCTGTGACTAGTGGGCTTGCTAAGACAGTTTTTTTCTTATGATGATGGCAGAAATGCAAGAGCGTATGGTCAAGTGTGCAAGCACATTTCAAACCCCTGCCTGCATCACTTCGACTAACACCCTTTAGCCAAAGTAACCTCCAAGGTCCAAAGGGGGGTGTTCTAATGGCAGCTGAGTGGCTCAGTCGGCTAAGCGTCTGACTTCAGGTCAGGTCATGATCTCACTGTTCATGGGTTTGAGCCCCACATCAGGGTCTGTGATGACAGCTCAGACCCTGGAGCTTGCTTCAGATTTTGTGTCTTCCTCTCTTTCTGCCCTTCCCCAATACATACTCTGTCTCTCAAAAGTAAATAGATGTTAAAAAAATTAATATAAATAAATAAATAAATAAATAAATAAATAAATAAATAAATAAATATTTTAAAAAGGGAGATGTTCTACCTTTAGATAGGATGAGTGGTTACATGGCAAAGGGCATGGATACCGAAATGGATAAATTAGAGCCAAAGTGAGAAAAGTTCCTCAATATTTCTTCATTTTCAACATTTTACTTTTTGACTATTTTTTCACATTGCCTTTTTAGATGAACTTTTAAAATGCGGAATTGTCAAAAAATCTGAGTAGAATTTTGGTTGGGTTTTCATTCAGCTAATTTGAGTAGAATTTATATCTTTACAATATTGAATCTTTACAGGAATTAGAAACATTTTGAAATTTTTTTCTTATTTATTCAAGTTTTCTTTTATGCCCTCTGGCAAGGTTTGTTTTTATTATTAAAGTTTTCAAACAAGCTCAAAAATAGAAAGAATAGTACAGTAAATATCTATTTATATATCTCCCAGATTCAATGATTATCAAGATTTTGCCACATCTTAGGCTATCTCCTGATGTCATGTAACATTTCTGTAGCCCCTGTATTTTCTGTTAAGCAGTTAGCTTGATCTGAGACTCAATCAAATTTGTCTTAAAGAGAAACATTTTATTTTTGTGGCAGGGGCGGGGGTTGGGAAGGTAGAGCAAGAATACTATGTAAGTCATGCTGTATGCTTCTCAGGGCATCCATCCCATCAGGAGATACATAATGATTGGTTGTCACTTTTTTAGTGATATTTAGATTTATCAATAGGATTAGGTTTTGTCAATCTTATCCATCCATTATGAAGTTCCCCACTAGCCATTTAACAAAGCCTAGATTCATTATTTCATTAGCAATTGCAAAAATGGTGATATTCTAATCTTACCATTCCTTCTGCATTTATTAGCATCACTTATTTTGTTGCCTTGAGGTAGTTTTCATATAAGAAGTCTAGATATGTGTCTCTTTCCTTATTTCTAAGTTATCAGAATAATGAGTTGGTTTTTAGCACCCTGCAAAGATAACCAATGAATTTTTTTAAATTACTATAAATTTATGAATATTGAAATTTTTTGTGTTTTAATCCTTTGCAGTGACTTCTTTTTCATATTTGAATTGTCTTCTTTTTGGACAGTGAATGCCCCTTCAAATTTATTTCTGATTCCTTGTCGTGACTCTTAGAATCTTTAATAGCCTCTTTATTTTCTGGTAGGAGGAAGTATTTCAAAATGGTCTTGTACAATTCTTGACCCAGATTTGTTATGAGTCATGTCTCTTAAGGAACCTGGGTACTTTCTAGTAAGGAGAGGGGAGAGAAAAGAATGATACTTAGAGACCATAATCTAGGCTCAAGAGACTCACTGCTACTGCAATGGTTGTTTCTTCCAGTTCTTTTCAGTGGACAGAAGTTGAAAACGTAGTTTTTAAAGAGAAAATGCATTATGAGCTATTATGAGCTATTAAGGATATTTTCAACTTAAATTTATTTTTTTATAAATTCCTTTTATTTGATATTTTATTATAATGGAATTAGATTTCTGACTATCATAGTATGCTCTGATTGAAACACTTCATAGTATTGCGGGGACTAGTAGAAATAGAAAAAAAATATCTTAATAATATTTGTTGATGAAAAATCATGGTAAAAGCAAATCTCCAAAAATGTGTTTGAAGGCCATAAAAGAATAAATACAAAAATATGGGAAAAGATAAGCAGTATCTCCCTTCATATATATTTTTTTAATTTTCTTGTTATGTCTTCCTAAAACAGAGATATTTGACAGCAGTTAGAATGTCCACCTTTCAACATTAAAAAAAATCACACTCCCCAATGGGTGAACAAAGTGAAGAGTAGTCACCTATAATTTAGCTGAATAAGCCACTTTGAAGTCTTAAGTGAGGAGTTCTTCCAATTCCAGAGAGTGCCATCAACTTGTATCATCATTTTAGTGCAAATACAATTTAATTTTGGTGAAATGAGATTCATCCCCCCCGATAAGATTAGTAACTGCATTCACTGAATTTCACATTCTTCATTTGTGAACTGTGAGGAAATGAATGGTAGCTAGAAGATCAATGGGATCCCAGCTATAGCAGCAGGTGGAATGATGATGTACTAGGACAAAATTACCTATACTTTGAATTACAAAACTAACAGTGGTTTTAGATTTGCAATTTAATTACAGACCAACTACCTTTCATATGGAACAAATACCAAAAAAAGTTAATTATTACAAAATATTTCAGAAAAAAATACATAATCTAATAAAATAAAAGCACTGAAAAATATCTTGCTAGAGCGGGGTCAGCTTGGAAAAGTTATTACCAAAGCTAAATATTTTTCCTTCACACAAACTATACTCAAAAATAGCTTTACGAAACTAATTTCTGGCTTAAAACATCAAAGGATTTCTTAGAAACAAATATCTTAACTGACATGGATGGACAGAGAAGAAACAAAGAAGCCGCCTAACCCCAAAGTTCATACTCTTTAAGACTTCTGAAGTATTACTGCACTGATTTACATCTTTTAATGGAAGAATGTGGTAATCATGGAATGAATCAATGCTAAAGTCATTTTCAAATGAAAAACAAAACAAATTAAACCTGATGCAATCCGACCAAACACGTGTCAATATATAGTTTCAAGATTATTTTACAAAACACCTGCATTTACACAGTAGGCTCCAGGCAGCATTTTCAGACAAGTTCTTTGGCTTTATCCTTAACATGATTAAGTTACACTTTTAAAAGAATTATTTAATAATTTTATGTATTAAATTTCTTTATTCAATACATTTTTCTTTCTCTGGAGTCAAAAAAAAAAAAAGACTGTGCATATAAGATTGAGAGAGGATGCACAAGCAGATAGGGAACTTCTAGAAATGGATGGCACTGGGAGGGTCAGCAAGCATGTGAACCTCACTCAGTTATGATGCTTTCCAAGGATGAGTCAGTCTTGTAGCCATTTTACAAAGATTTTAAAGAAAAATTTCTTTTTGAAGTCAGATTTTTTTAATGCTTTCATTCTTATTCAAAATCGGTCCAGCTCTTAGTCTGCAACAGCAGGAGTTATGATACCCATTTCTGGAGGCTGCAGTACCATCAGAGCATGCCTGTAAGTCACTAAAAAAAAAAGAGAGAGAGAAAAAGAAAAGAATGCCCTTCCCTCCAGATTAAAAAAAAATTAATAAAACAATTGAGGAAAGATAGCACTAAATCTAAAATGATTTGCAAAAGAATACTAGGTAAGAAGTGGCTTGAAATTAAAATATGAGGTTTCAAATTCCATTTCTTTGATTTTACTTATGTATTTTTTCTCTTATCCTGCAAATCTTGGCTTCTAATGCCATTAACATGATTGCTTATATCATATTCATTTCAAAATAACAATATCAATATTATCAGTAACAACACGGTTACTAAAACAGTTTACTTTCTCTTTTTTTTGTTTGTTTATTTTACAGTTTTTCTTGTCTTTATGTTATATTCTACGGCAGATATATAGTAAAATTACTCTGTTTTAAAGTAACTTGAAGGGTGCCTGGATGGCTCAGTCAGTTAAGCATCCGACTCTTGATTTCAGCTCAGGTCCATGATCTCAAGGTTCATGAATTCAAGCTGTGCCTAGGGCTCTGTGTTTGACAGTGCAGAGCCTACTTGGGATTCTCTCGCCCTCCCTCCCCTCTCTCTATCTCTGCCCCTTCTCTGCTCACTTGTGTGCACTTTCTCTCTCAAAATATATATATATTTTTTAAATAAAGTAACTTGAAACATGGGGCACCTGGGTGGCTTCACTGGGTTTAGTGTCCAACTCTTGATTTCGGCTCAGGTCATGATCTCACCCTGGGGAGATTGAGCCCTAAGTTATGGGGCTCTGCACGGGGCATGAAGCCTTATTAAGATTCTCCCTCTGCCCCTCCCCAACTCATGCACAAATGCCCACTCTCTTTTGTGCTATCTTGCTCACTCTCTCTCTCAAAAAAAATACATAAATAGGGGCACCTGGGTGGCTCAGTTGGTTAAGCATCCTACTTCAGCTCAGGTCATGGTCTTGCAGACCATGAGTTCGAGGCTTGCAGTAGGCTCTGTGCTGACATCTCAGAGCCTGGAGCCTGCTTTGGATTCTGTGTCTGCTCTTTCTGCCCTTCCCCCACTCACACTCTGCCTCTCTTTTTCTCTCTCAAAAATAATTAATTAATTAATTAAAAAATAAAACCAAAGTAACTTGAAATAGTTCTGTTTTTCAAAGCCACTGATCTATTAGAGTCATATTCATTTGTTTCATTTTGGCTTCATTTATTTAGAAACTGCTTTGTCTTTTATTTCTATTTAGTTTCATTTTATAACTTTACAAAACATTTACATAACCTCAAAGTCAAATTACAAAACAATAAAGATACTTCAGAAAGAAAGTCTAACTCCCAACCCTCCCTCCTACACTTTAGATAATAACTTTGTTAATTTTTGGCTTATCTCTACATTTAAAAATGTAAGTACATATGTGTATTTATATAAATATGTATCTACCTACTTACCTATTTATCTCCCTTCTTTCTTAGATAAAAAGTAGTAATCTATATACATATTTTTCCACTTTTTTAATCTAACAAGAGATCCTAGATATCCCTCTGTAGTAGTATATAGACATCTTCCCAATGCCTTACTATAGTTGCCCATTACCTGGATAATCAAACTTCATTCAACCATTTTTTATTCCAGGAATTCCCCAATTCTTCTGGAGATGGTATTCTTTCTTGCTCCTACCTCTAATACTGTAAAATATATGGAATAAAATATATACATATTCTATGCACCTTATCATACTTTCTTATATACTGCATACATATTTTTGTGTACACACACACACATACACACACAGATATAGATAGATATAGATATAGATATATAGATATACAGATATATATATATAGCGAGAGAGAGAGAGAGAGAGGGAGAGGAAAGTATGATAAGAGGCATGGAAGACATCGGGAAAATTTAATATCTGCCTAAAGGTCACTTTATTATAAGAAAACGCAGAAAAATAAAAAGAATAAAATAGTCAAAGATAAAAGGGAAAGAAATTCCCAAAGCTGAAGAAAGACTTACATTGTCAAACTATAAAGGATCATAGTGCATCAAACCTGGTAAATGAAAAAAAAAAAAAAAAAAAAAAAGACCCACACCTAGATGCAAACTGTTTAAATGTCAAAACTTCAAAGAAAAATCCAAACTTTAAAGTCAAGTTAAAAAATATTATCTGTAGAAGAATGAAAATAGATTGAAATTATATTTTTTGTGGATAAAAATTTATTTGTAAACCTTTGCAGTCCTTGGGTTACTACTCAGTTAAAATTGCTTTTATACATTTGTTTTCTATGTGCATTTTCTCTTCTGTGAACTGGTTTTCCTTTTGCTGACTTTAAATGCACTTTATGACTTTCTCATCAATTTATTGAAATTCTTTACATATAAGGAAAATATGCTAACATTTCCTGTTGTTGGACATATTTCTCTAATTTTTTATGTACCTTAAATTTTATTGTATCTGAAATTCAAGTTTTATATTTATATTAAAAAACCACATTAGTTATTTCCTTTTTTACCTTTTCTATTATTTTTGTTTGTATAAAACTTTTTCATCTAGAGACCAAATATTCAATTTATTTTTTTCTTTTTTTAAGTTTTTATTTACTTATTGTTTAATAATTTAAATTTTTATTTTAAATTTCCTATGCATTCTATTTTTTAATTCAGATTTTAAATTAATTTTCAATTTATTTTGATGTACAGAAAATTTACCTTTCCCACACAGCCAATTTTCTCAGCTGAATTTAATAAACACTCCAGTCATCTTCTTTGATTTATAATATTTTCTTTACCACCTATTAATTTCATAGAAACATGCATATAGTAACATCTATTTCTAAACTCTCTATTTTGACCCATTAATCTATTTTTATATCAATCGTTTAAATTACAGTGGCTCTATAATACAATCCAGTTTCTAATAGCTTATAGGACAAGGCCATAAACATCTCATATTGTAATGACATGTTAAAAAAGCATTCCCAAATGGCACTTCTAGACCTCAGTGATCTTAAGAGATTTCTATCTCAATAATAGGCATTTGAAACCCATCTGACTACAGTGTTATCATTACAATGGTCACAACAGTTAAACCACTATCATAAAAGAATGAAAACAAATGTGGCCTTTACTTTTCAGGATGTTTTGATTGCATCTGGTGGAGGACTTCGCATGTAAATGATCATTGCCCCTTCAAGCACACCCTCATGTTATTTTCTTTTAAAAATGTTCTTTTGTGCTTCTCTACTCAGAAACATTGACCTCAGACTCCGTTGGCACTCCTTTATGTACTGTCCCTGGTTTGTTCCACTGGGAAATGAAGCTCTCATTTCAGTTTAGGGGCCTTTGCCTAATTGGAGATTGCTGTAAAACCATGGCATTCTGCCTCCAGACCTGGGAAGGCCTGTATGAAGCATCAGAGCTCACATCTGCCAGGGTGGAGGGAAGCCCGTAGCACATTTGTCATGTGACTCTGATTGTTCTGGAAACATGAAATGGCTTTGGGATGAATGAGCCATTGATACATATGACATGGATGAATTTCATATAACTAGCCTGAGTGAAAGAAGCCAGAACCCCCAAAAAGTAGACACTGGATTCTTTTTGTATAAAATCTTAGGAAATGCAAATGAATTTACAATGACCAAAAGCATATTCGGGGTTCTCTGGCAGGAGTGGTAGGTCAGAGAGAGAATCCAGAGGGCAGGATTACAAAGGGACATAAGGACATTTTTGTGGTGATGGGTGTGTTTACTATTTCGATTGTGAAATTGTACACTTTAAATGTGTGCAGTTTATGGGATATTAGTATCCACATAAATGTGTGTGTGTGTGTGTGTGTGTGTGTGTATTTGTTTACAGTTGCATGAAACCAGGCAAATGGCAAAAGGGAGAAGAAAGAAAGAGGAAGGTAGAACAAAGTACTGGAGATAAGACAAGAACAAGGATTCTCCCAAGAATCAAGCAAAGTTATAATGTAGCCCAGAATGGGGATCTAAGCTGGTTGGACTGAACAGTGCTTTGCAAACCTTAATGTATAGGTAAATCCCTACAAGTGTTGTTACTATGCAGATTCTGATTCAGTAGGTCTTGAGCTGGGGCCTGAGACTGGATTTCTCACGAACTTCCAGGTGCCACTGATGCCACTGGTCTTTCAACAATTTTTTTGATAACAAAGGGCTAGAGCATTTGTTTTCAGTTTGGGTTGCATATCAGAATCACTGATGTGTGAAATTAATTAATTAATTAAATGAAAAAAAAAAAACAAAACACCTGATGCCTGGATCTCCCCTACCCCCAGAGATTCTGATTTAATTAATTTAGAGTTCTAAGAGGAATCAGAAGTTTTTGAATCTACCCAGATGATTCTAATGTGCAGCCAAGTTGACAGCCACTCCAAAGAGAGTGGTAAAAGTCTTATCATGGAATGAGGAGGAAAGAGTCCCCAAAAGGTAATAGGGGTGGCAGGTATGACCTGGGCTAGAGAAACATAATAAGTCATGTCCCCAATCAGAATCAAACATGCCCCTGTTCCAGACATGCAAATTGACTTGAGTGTAACTTATATCTGTATTGTCCTGCCTTTATTAATGATGCTTTTGACGCTTTCATACCTGGCCTGGGAATAAGTACCAGGCTGATTACTAAATATGCAGGTGGGGAGCATGGCCTTTCTGAGATTATAGCCACAGGGAAGAAAAGTCCTTGCAATGGAAGAAGCTGACTCAGCAGGCCAGTCAGGCATACACACTTACCAACACATTCACAAAGGATTGTTCATTGATAGGAGATGACCCCCAGCCTGCCTCCTCCTGTCAGTGATGGGCCACACACACCAGGCATGACAGACCATGCTGTGTTCTAATATGCCCCAGACTTGTTTTAAAAATCATTTCAGTTCGGCTAGTTTTCTATTAACGTTAATAGCTTGGAAATTATTCTTCTCTCTGTGTTATAGATTCATATCTGCATCATGGAATTTTGATTCTGAAACTACTGATGTCCCAGAATCCTAAAAATGTTTAATGAGACATGTCAATTTAATTGTGCTGCTTGGAACTTAAAGCCAGAGTTTGTCAGCATTTTGCTGACAAATGCCATCCTTTACATGCTGATCTCGGCCACTGATTAGGTTCACCATTGCTGAAATTACATATTGGGAAATGAGCTCTCTTTAGTGGAAACAAAAGACATTTTTTTTTCATTTAGTTGATTAAATTGCAGTTTAGGACCAGAACACACTTACAAGTCTATAAAAACAGTCTGGTTTGGTAATTGTCATTATGTTTAAATTCTGACACAGAGGATGCTGTGTATCTGGATGATGATAAAGAAAGAGAAGAGTATGTCCTGAATGACATCGGGGTTATATTTTATGGAGACTTCAATGACATCAAGACTAGAAGCTGGAGCTATGGTCAGGTGAGGCATTTACAATTTGTCACTGTCAAGGACATTTTTCCTCGATACTTTTTTGTCACGTTTCACTGCAAGGCACGATATGTGGATATTAGACATGCACAATTTCCTGCTTTTCAGGATCTGAGGCTCCAAGCAGCCTAGGAGCAGAGACTTACAAAGGCAACTGCATAATTTAGCCACTGCAATCACGTCTCTTCAGGTATTACAACATTCCAAAGATCAGAGATTCTATGGATAACATGGCATTCTAGTGAGAAATGCTTGTCATCCAGTACAGAGAAGTCTCATTAGCTCAGACATCATTCTTCAACATCGAATGGACTAAAGTTCTCTTTTTCTTATAAGGAAAAGTGTTTTGATAATGATAACTGCAAGGTGTGTGCTCAACTCAAAGAAATCACCTTTTTTAAATGTTAGTATAAGATACTAGAAAATTAGAAATTAGAATTAGAAAAGATGGTCACCATTTCATCAAAGGAGGGCCCACTGGACTTTTGCCTTGAGACATTTTATCAACTGCCATCTCACATGACTGCCTGGATATAAAATAGCAAATGATATTCCATTTTAGATATTCAATAATTCAAACTATTTCAGCTTGGTATCTTTAACAGTGGAACAAGTGACTGATATTTCTACCATATTACCATAAATGAATGCATTGTCCTGTGGATCAGCAAAGGTTCCTCCTTAGCAACATGAGAAAATGTGAATGTGTTATTTAGTAGAGAGTTTTGGCTGAGCTGATGGGAATTGTGCACCATTGTTCTGGGTATCTAGGGGGTACATTTCATGGAACCCGGCGTCACCAGGTCCCATGATACTTTCTTGGCTTCTCATGTCTTCTTTTGACTTCCATGTGGGCTCCCCTTGCATCCCCTACCCCTGCTCCAGCTTGGCCACTGGGACCTGTGTCATCACTAGTTCTTGCCTTGTCTGCCTGACTTTATGTCCTGCTCATTCACCCGGACTCCTGAGAAATCATGTGCCCACCTGCATTTCTGATGTCCTGCCAAGAGGATCATCTGTGTGTTCTTCTGCTTTTGCAGCCCCACCTTGCTCCCTGGTTACAAGCTCTCCCTTCCTGAGTGACATACAATCCATGATATTGCCTATTGTCTAGTGTTCTAAATCCTAATGTGTAGGTGTGATTCTATTTATGTCCCCAAAGTGACATTATGTAGAGAACCAATAAGAAAAAATTCACCAAGGTGGGTAACAAGTAGGACTGGGAAAGAGTCCCAAGCATGATCAGGACACTCCTCAGCCAGCATGCCAAGTAGTTTTTGGGTATACCCCCTTGAGCACAGCCACCATCTGTCTGTTGTCATCAGAGTCCATGAATATGGGTCTCTCAGTCCAAGTAACCAGCCAAGCCAGTAGTTTGCTGTGATGCAGAGAAACAACTAGTCCTATAACTATTTCTTTACCTCTTCAATTCACTGCTTCATGTCCCACAGACAGAGAAATGGTGCTTAATAAGAACCAGAATAATGAGTTCTTTATTATATACCTGAAGAAATAGTGCCCTTACTTTACTGCGTCCATCCCATCAGTTCAGGGTGCACACAAAGTGGGAATGCTAACTGGATTTAATAAAGAACTACATGGTTATTAGCCATTAAGACTATGGTTTCTGTCACAGGTACGTGGGTGGATAATATGCAAGGTGTTTATATTCAGGGAAGTCTCTTGTACAGTGAGGTGCAGTATAGTGAAATATCCCCATTTTGCCATTTTATTACTATTTTGTCCTTGTCCCCCTCCTTTTCTTTTAAAAGAAAATTGTGGTGTTTCATGGGGTCAGTAGTTCTTTCTAAGGAAATCAACTATGAACAGCCTCCCGTGCTGCTCTCTGTAGGGGATCCTGAAACATCTTGAAGAACACAGAGATTCTGCAATGGAGCAGACTACCAGGCTGTTCTCTTGATAATATAAACTTTCTCCAGGCCGTCTTGCCTGCCCTTTGACCCTAGAGTCCACTTTGTTTTAAAAGAAGGGAGACCTTGGGCAGATGTTTGTGACATGAGGTCTCCTACTACTTCCAGTGCAAGGTATACAGGCCCAAAGTACCTCCCTGTGATGTATCTGAGAGCCATTTGTTTTCGAAAAGCACAAGGATTCATGTTACTTTTGAGGTCTCGAGGCTTTGGCCTTACTTTGGTAAATCATTCATTCCTTTGCCTTGGGAGCTGGAGCCCACATGCTGGAGAAATCTTCTAAATTAACTTGTACAGTTTTCTGAAGAGCTTCAAGTTGGTTCATGGTCCTTGAGTATACCAGCTCTTTAGTAGTCCTGTTTTATGTTCCTAGCTTGCTTGTATGTTTTTATCCATTTTACTGAAAAACAAAAGAGGATGTCTTCTTCCTTCTACTTTAGTATTTCATACTAAGGATTATGGATAATGGCTATATAGGAAACACACACTCCTGAACATTTTGTTGTGCTTTCTTTTAATTTTTTTTTGGCATAAAATATCAGCTTTGCAAAGTGGATATTAAGAAGTTTCTCTTTTTCTTTTTTTTCATTTTATTTTTTAATTTTTTCCCAAATAGTTTGAGGATGGCATCCTTGATGCTTGCCTGTATGTGATGGATAGAGCAGAAATGGACCTTTCTGGTAGAGGGAATCCCATCAAGGTCAGCCGTGTTGGATCTGCAATGGTAAGCAAGTGATTACTCAGTGATTACTGATTAATCAGTGATTACTGATTACTAATATTGACTACACATGTCATTAGCCTCAGCATAGATGCCGGTTCATTAAGAGCTGTTGAAATGATGACTGACACTTTAACTTTTATTTGTTAGAGTCTTGAATTCCCTGAATTTGTTCAGTGCTATAGAACAAAATCTTATCTCAGTACTGTATGTTTCTTTGGCTTCAGACAAATGGTGATAGATGAAATGATACTATAGACCACTTATTCTTAAGAATCTCTTGCTTAGGGACTGAGGAGTGACTGTGACAAAATGTCAGTGACTATTATCTATTAATCAAACAAACAAACATCAAGGAGCACCAAAAAGTAAAAAAAAAATGTGCAAGACACTGCTTTTATCCATTTTCACACCCATAGTGAGAGTAAAGAAATAAATGACTCTAAATCCTAGCTTCTGTTCTAATGATACCTCACCATAGGGCTTTATAGTTTATAAAAGGTAGTTTAGCTTACGGTTTATAGTTAATTCTTCACATTAACTGCATGAGATAAGTAGGGTGGGCATTACACATACCATTTTACAAGTTAGAAAACAGGATGGTAACAGTTTGTCAGCGATTAAAGCCTCAGCTGGAACCCAGGTCTGCTAACTCCAAATCTAGACACTTTCTACCTCCCATGCTGCTCTCTGTAGGAGATCCTGAAGCATCTTCAAGAATATAGAGATCCTGCAATGGAACAGCTTCCTGGAGAGGAGATAGAATCACCATGAATGGGAAGGTTGGGGGTCAGGTGTGGAAGGCAGATTAAATGTGTTGCTCAGGTTCTGAGCAGTCCTAGACTGTCCTGATAAAGACAGTACATACATCCTGCCCTTGATGCATTAAACCATACCAAATCTGGTTCATGCGCGGAATATTCCTGAGAAACATTCATCTAGGTGCTATTTCATTTACTCAAAGACTGAGCCCCTCCCCCTCAAAATCCTTTATTATCAATTTCCTTAAGTTTTCTAAAAAAAACCAAAATTCTCTCTTTGGAAAAATTTTGTCTTTGAGTTTGGTTTGAGTTAAATAAAATCAATATTGTTCATGTAAACATATTAGAATGAGAGTGGTATGAAATTTAATTTCTGGTTAGCTTTTAAGAAGCTGCTTGTTTTTTAATATTTTTTTTAATTTTTTTTTCAACGTTTATTTATTTTTGGGACAGAGAGAGACAGAGCATGAACGGGCGAGGGGCAGAGAGAGAGGGAGACACAGAATCGGAAACAGGCTCCAGGCTCTGAGCCATCAGCCCAGAGCCTGACGCGGGGCTCGAACTCACGGACCGCGAGATCGTGACCTGGCTGAAGTCGGACGCTTAACCGACTGCTCCACCCAGGCGCCCCTGCTTGTTTTTTTAGAGAGAGAAACAGAGAGAGTGAGGGGGAGGGGCAGAGAGAGGGAGCGAGAGAAAAAATCTCAAGCAGACTCCACACTCAGTGCTAAACCCAACTTGGGGCTCAATCCCACAACCCTGGGAACATGAGCTGAGCCAAAATCAAGAGTCAGATGCCCAACTAACTGAGCCACCTAGTAACCCCCAAAGGTTGTTTTTTTTACTAGTACTTAAGCTACATGTAAATTTAGAAGATCATGGACATAAAAAGAAGGTAAAAGCCAGTATCTAAAGGCAGTTTTGTTTTCTGTTGTTAGTTTACGTATGACACAATGAAAAGATGATGAGTTCTAAAGAATTTAGGAATTTCTTTATAATAACTATTTATAACAACATACATAAGACCTGTAGTTGATCACTGTTTTTCCTGCTTCCTAGACAAGATTCCCATTTTTCTTTTCCTTTGAAGTTACCATGGCAGGTTTGCAGTGAGAAGGAGGCAACAGCTCTCATGGTTGAATATGAACTAATGCCTTCTTAAGCATTCTGAAATGGCATGTTCACCAGCCTAAGCTTACTCATACGTTGTGTGTATTTTTACTAATCTAGAAACCACTGTCTAACACAAGCAATGTGAGAGGGAAGCAAACATGGAGGTAGACGCACCTGGCCAATGGAAGCAGTGGAGTCTTGTTTTAAGCACACAATCCTAATGCAAATTGCCCTGAATGTTATTAATCACAAAAAGCCTATGGAGTTCTAATTTTGAAAGCCTATAACCCAATGATAAGATTTAGAACTAAACAGAATCTATGGGTGGGCAGGAAGGGATAGTTTGGTTTGGGTTGCCTTTATTTGTAGAGGGGGATGTCTTTCTTGGATGTTAGGGGGCAGAGGCCCCACTGTGGGCCATTTTGGACCATATTTCTGTTTCCACCCCCACCATTGTTTATATATACAGAATATATGTTTGATAGTTTTCAAAACCCTTTCATAACTGTTTTCTCTTTTAATCCTTAGAAGAGCTCTGCAAATCTTTCTAAAATCTATTCCGTTAAAATGATTTTAGAAACTGAAATATTGAGCCTCTGAAAAATCAATAAAAAACATGATCCTTCAAAAAAAAAAAGTCAACTGTTCTCTGGTCATTCAGACAGTTCCTCTCCTGTTCACAAATTCTGGATATCTATCCTGAAATTGCTGAGTGAAGTTAAACAGAGACTGAAAGAAAAACAAAACAAAGACCCCCCCCCCAAATTTCTCAAAACTTTGCCTTAAAATAGGAGAAGATGCATTTATTTATTTTTTGAGAGACCCTACGTGTACATGCGCATGAGTAGGGGAGGGGCAGAGGGAGAGAGAGAAGCATAAGCAGGCTTCATGCCCAGCATGGAGCCCCATACAGGACTCCATCTCAGGACTGTGAGATCATGACCTGAGCCAAAATCAGGAGTCAGCCACTTAACCAACTGAGCCACCCACATGCTCCAAGGTGTACTTAGAAAGCCCAGAAAGAAAATGTTTTTGCAGTTGCACGAGTCCAGCCAGAATGTTGATTCCCAGGCAAAGGAGTCTGTGCCCATTTTCTCAGGGGCTGGCCCAGTCCGTTGGAAAACAGAAACTGCTGGGGGGCTGTCTTAGGAATTCTTCCTAAGCATCTCCCCAGCCTGGTCACCGAGGCTGGAAATCCCTTACAGTGGATACAATACTAAGACAGGCATACATCATGACATGCAAATTCTCTGGGAGGGGCAACAACAATGATTTCCTGAGATCAACTGCTACCAGGAAGGAGTGGAGATGAACAGCCTGGTCCTGGCTGGACACCTGGAGAGGGCCAGGTAGGAACAAGAAGCAAGAGAAGATGATTGGGGCCTCAAAGACAAATTTGCCTACTTTTTCATGGCAAAGTCTAGCACTGAAGATTGGCAGGGAATTTGCAAGGAGTTGGTGAGTGCGCCATGCTAAGTGAGTACAGACAATAACTCAAGTTGTGCAAACTTTCTAATGATAACTATGATAATATAAATCTGGGTGTTAAGTGCGCAATCCCCAGATAAAAATCTTTATTGTCCAGTGTCAATGATCTTGGCATGTTCTTTGTCATGGGGGCTGGTCTGTGCACAAGACGATTCTAGCAGCATCACTGACTTCTACCCTAGAGATGACAGTAGCACCTTCTACCCTCCAGTTGTGACAACCAGGATTGTCTTCAGATATTTCCAAATGTCCCCTGGGGGTCAAAAATCACCCCCAAAGAGGCCACAGCACTAACCTCCTTTGTGGTTCAGTTTCCCAGTCCATGCAATGGACACATAACCCTCTCTTCTCACCCGCATAGACAATCTGTCTTCTTAGCTCATTCAAAACTTGCTGGTTTTCATTCCTCTACTGAAGCAAAAGTGGAGGCAGCATTGTGTGGGAAGGGCCCTGGCCCTTGTCAGATCAGACCTCTCAGCTCTGACTCTACCACTAACTTACTGTGTGACCCAGAATAAATCACTCAACCTCTGCAGGTCTCACTTCATCCTTAAAATAAAATTTTGTGTCTCTGCTCAAACCACGTTAGTTATTCCCAGTGGTAACATGGATATCCTTTTATTCTTCAAACCAATGCTTTTCTTTCTTCTATTTTTTTTTCCTTATAAATTCAGTATCTTATTTTCTTCTTATTTGGAGTTGCTGTTACTTCACTTTGATGTGAAAACTGGAAAAGTTTATGACAATCTGGACAGCCTTGAGCTACTGGATTTTCCCTAGAGAAAGAAAGCCTAAAAATCCTGTAATCTCGTTGTTGGGGGATTGGGTCTGAGATGTTATAACCTTACATAAGATAACTTTTATTCAGGCTCTTCTAAACACTGAGGGGTACATTTTACCAAAGCTACACTGCAGAACAATTTGAGAGACAAAAATTTTAAATAGAGGAAATTAGAAAAAAAGAAGAATGTTGCCCAAAGTTACACTTTCTCCTTTAAATTACATTGTTTGATTGTGGTTTTTTTTCTACATCATATCTGATGCGACAGTCCCCATCAGGACAATTGCCAAGTTCTGGGCCAGGGAAAATTGTAGAAGGTTGCTTTGTACCACCTGAAAATTTATTTTGCTCACAGGACATTAATAAAACATTCCATTGCTGGCCTTGAATTACTGGGAAGAAACCAGACATGGACTCTGAGCCGCTGTCAGACTATCAAAACAGTTGTGCTATGCCATCTGTGACAAAAACAACACGGTTCTGGGAAAGAGGAAAGGCACTGACAATATAGCCTAGCATTACTGCTGGGTGGCTACCTGTCCTCTGACTGATTGGATCTGGCAGCAACTATGGGCAGAGAGGTTCTCCAGGGAGACACACTGCTGCTTCAGTGGCCACTGTTGCGGATGCAACTTGCTTATTCACTGAGAAACCCCTAAAATCTCACCTCCATGGCAGGTTTTCTCCTTTAGGTTGAGACTTTATCAACAGAAAGTCTATGTTGAAATGCACACAAAACCGATTCATGAAATCTGCAAGACCCTCAGGGATCTTCTAGGTGAAGAAGCCCTTGGAAATGATGTCACTCAATGTCACATAGCAAATGAGGGGCTGAGTTGGAACTAGATAGTATTTTTGCTGTCAGATCATATTTCCTAGGAAGGTCACTACCCACACATTAGTACGAATAACACAATTACTACATCAAATTACATAGCTGTCTCCTAAAGAAAACAAACAAACAAACACACACACACACAAAGGAATGGCATCCAAAATAAGTGTACTTTGGATTAGGGGATAAGCAAAAGAAGGTGGAAATATAAAAGAATTCTGACTAGCTACAGGCATTGGATCCCTGAGGAAAGAGTTCCAAAAGAGGATGAGGTACTAAATATGGCTTGATGGTGGTATTGGTGGTAGTGACTGCTATAATGACGCCTATGGTGGTAAAACACCCAATATTAACTCATGCATTCAACAAGTATTTGTTGAGAATCTACCAGTCTAGATAGTGGGATACAGGGGCGCCTGGGTGGCTTGATCGGTTAAGCGTCCGACTTCTGCTCAGGTCATGATCTCACGGTCCGTGAGTTCAAGCCCCACGTCGGGCTCTGTGCTGACAGCTCAGAGCCAGGAGCCTGTTTCAGATTCTGTGTCTCCCTCTCTCTCTGCCCCTTCCCTGTCCATGCTCTGTCTCTCTCTGTCTCAAAAATAAATAAACATTAAAAAAAATTTTTTTAAAGATAGTGGGATACATCTGTAGGCAAAACATAATTTCTGCCTTCCAAGAGCTTATGGTTTAGTAGAAAAGACAGACTGATGAATAGAAAATTTCAACACAGCATGGCATATTCTCTGATGAAATAAGCATGGGGTTGTATGGGAAACCAAATCTCTCGAGCTTTGCTTGGAGTTTTCCCAGGACTAA
Organism: Puma concolor; assembly: GCF_028749965.1. Lineage (NCBI taxonomy): Eukaryota > Metazoa > Chordata > Mammalia > Carnivora > Felidae > Puma > Puma concolor. The sequence goes on from NC_141671.1 coordinate 22,696,764, forward strand.
CCACTGGCCTGACAAGTGTTGGGATATTGGATAAAGAAGTAAAAGCATGGCTGACAAGGGCCCATAGCAATAGTAAACCATGCTATTATTCATGGAAACCCTTCTCCATGGTGGAAATTATGCTCAAAGATCCAGTTACCAAAAGCAGTGCAGGAAAATGTAGTTGGAGCTAATTTACTCTTTTAGGGGCTTAATTCAATGATGATGATGATAATGATGATGATAATGATAATAAAATTGTGACATTATTGGGAAATTTTAGAAGGAAGGAGAGGAAAAAATTCAATATAGTTATATATTTTAAAATTCCAGTCTTTATATGATGCTGGCCTGGACTTTCCTGCTTCCCTTGAGGTATGCACATTTATTTTTAACCCTGGTCTTTTGCTAATATCGAACCACAGTGCCATCATTAATCCCCATTAATACCCTGTTCTGACTGTGCCTTTTTGGGAACTAACTCAACACTGAACTTTTTTTAACCAATCGATGTTTGGTATACTCCTTTGTGTTACAAAAAAATACCTTGAACTCCAGTTAGTAAATCAAACTGACCACAACTGGAGGGAGGTCCTAGAGCTTCATAGGGCCCAGTACAAGATGAATGACTGCAGGCCTTGTGGACGAGACGGACTTCAGGGCTTCTGATACCTCACTATACATGATCTCACGGATAAACTGAAAATAGAGTTATTTTTTACCTTACCCATTTTGCTTCCACTCCTCTTTGTCCTGGTATTTAGAAGGGTTTTTTTTTTTCTTTCCATGTATGTAAAAAAACAGTAGTGACATCACTACTCCTTTGATATTTTTCCAAGGAGTTCCACAGGAGGCTTACTACAAAACCACATTTTAATTTTTCTCTAGTTGTTGACTTTGGCATCTTACTGGAAACTTCATGTTGAGCAAACCTCTTCAAGCAACAAACTAGCATGATTACTCAGTACATTTCAAAAATTCACTTAGGTTAGAAATTCCACCCCTCAGTCATCCCAGCTAAACTATAAAGTCATAGATGAAAACATGAGGTCTATTCCCCTAATCATTCAGACCAACCACAACGCAGTTCCCTAACAGTTTTACTTACTTATTTTTTTTAAATAAGATATAGGGGCACCTGGGTAGCTCTGTTGGTTAAGGGCCTGATTCTTGATCTTGGCTCAGGTCATGATCTCATGATTCATGAGTTCAAGCCCTGTGTGCTGTCAGCACAGAGCCTGCTTGGAATTCTCTCTCCCTCTGTGTCTGCCCCTACCCCACTCGTGCTTGCTCTCTCTCTTTCAAAATAAATAAATAAGCTTAAATATTTTTTTTAATAAATAACAAATAAAAATAAATAAAATACAAATTTAAAAAACACCATCTAGCTGAGCCTTTGGCTTATAAGCAACTAAAACCCTCTTTATTGGAGTGAACTGAGGACCCATGTACTCAATGGCTATTGTCCCCATCATGCCACCACTGTGGAGCTTTTTCACATTTCCCTAGGTGGATCTTATTCTTGAAAAAAATTCATCTATCAAAAAAGCATGATTATGTAGTAATAATTAGTTTCCCCCATTCCTGTGTCAAAGATTTAAATAATTGCAAATCAGAACTTCTAATGGCAGTAGAGGTGATCACCACCACCAGGTAATCAGTGAGAGCACACTGAATGTTATTTGCTGCCATCTTTGCAAAAGTAAAGATATCACTTCCTTTTGATGTTTTGGAAGAGTGGCAATGACACACACATACACACCTGCATTACTAACTCTACAGATGCCTAAGATTTAAAATTTCCAGGCTGTTGACCATTGCCAGAGGTAGGCTTCATGATGTATTTGAGTCCCCACCCAGAGTTTTTAGGTTGAAAATCGATTTGGATTTTGTATTTTAATTCTTTCTCTATGATTCAGGCCCAGGAATGTCAGAAATAACATTCTTCACTTTGGGATAGCAGGAAAAGTTAAGAGCCTTCTGTGCCTCTTTATACCTCTTTATAACTTTTCCAATGGTGATGTACCTCAGTCAGTAAGGGCCCCCAGTGATAGCAACTTTCCAGAATCTATAGGTTAGAATTAATGAAAAATGTGATTGTAGTCCAAAAGCATAAAATACTAAAATACCAATTCTAAAAAGATTGTTTTAAACCCTTAAATTTGGAGTTGAGGGTTCCCTAAGCATAGGAGGCATTTCTATACTTCAGGAATGAGGGAGGCAATCCAACGATGATTTTAAGCCAAACATGCTACCTTAATGTCACCTTATTCACTAGGGATTTTCATTTTCGCTTTTTGAAGAATTTTGACAGTTAACAAATACATTGGAAACCAGTAGGAAAGTGGAATTTACCCAACAGAATTGTTTTCATAGCCACTTTTAAGAAATTGTATTCATTCTATGGACAAGCAACATGCAGATGAAGAAATGAGGTATCAGGAAGTTAAATGACTTGCCCAAGATGACTGGTAGTACTGCAAATGGATCTCAGGTTGCCTGACCCCAGCCTTCCATACACAATGTCATATTTCCCTAGGTTTGTCCTTTCCACCTGTCTGCTTTCCATATCACATGAGCTCCTTGGATACAAATATAATACCTTTTACAAGCCCTGTCTGATTCAATCCTTCCCTTTTAGGTGAGGGGGTGGTGGGGAGAGGACAGTAAACCGACATCATTTTTTTTCTCTTATAAGTTAGCAATGTAATGAAGTTTCCATTTGTGGGCAAACAGCTTGATTTCTCAATTATTAAGGTTACATTTCTTATGCCCGTTCTCCCCATATTTTTGGAGAAAAACAGACATTTATTACAAACCATCTCTCGAATGTGATAATCATAGTCAATCTAAATGTCTGCTGTCCCTGAATTGCTTCCTGGAATGAGGTTTCAATGCTGCATCTATTTTGTAATCACATAGGCAATTCCTGAAACACAGGGATGCTTTTCAGAGCTCCCACCAACTTGTGCAGTCGGGGCTGCTCTGGTCTCCTGGGACAACCACCGCCAGGATGGACAGACAAAATGCAGGAAAGCCTTTAGGATACACCACACACTATTATGCACTTTGGGTTCTTTTCTAACCCTTTCCTTCTCCTCTCTCCTCCATGACAGCTTTCTCCTTTCCTGTTTCTACTCTGATTTTTTGCCTTTCTGGTTCATCTATTCCTTTCATTCAGATGTTTTTGGAGGCTTATCTATACCAGCTCTACACCATACAGCAGTGGGATGGCAATGTAAAAAGCAGACACTTGAAGAGTTTAAAATCTGAATCTCTCTCTTTGTCCACATTTGGTTATTTCTCTCATGATTATCAATTAGTAAAATATGTTTTGGCCAAAGAAGAATCCTCAGTTACTAAGGGAGACAAGGTTAATAATCTCTAGTTGTAAAGGATTTCATGAAAAATGAAACTAATTATCCACCCCTGTCAGAGCTTGTGTTGAGTAAATATACCAAAGGCCATTTGCATAAGAGTGATCATATGCTTCACAATATAGGGTAGGGTTGATTCATTTTTTTTTTCTTTCTTGAAGTAAAGTTTACGTACAGTGAAATGCATTGATACTAAATGCAATTTTCAGTGAGTTTGGATTGAGGTAATCTCTAACACCAAAATATAGACATTATCTTCAGCCCAGAAATTTCCCTTGTGCTTTCTCCTAGTCAATCCACACCCTCGTACGCAATGGCCATTCTGTTTTTTGGCAATGGGTTAGATTTGCCTGTTCTTAAACTTCACATAAATGGATTTATACAGTATGTACTTTTGGGGACTGGCTTATTGTATTCAATTGGTTTTTGCACATGTCTTTAATGTATCCTTTCTTATTGCTAAGTGGCATTTCATTGTATTCTGTATCATAATTTGTCTGTCCATTCACCTGTTGATGGCCATTTGAGATATTTCCAATTTGGGGTCATTATGAATAAAGCTGCTATGAACATTCTTGTACAAGTCTTGTACTTAATCTTTCATATCTCTGGGGCAAGTAGTTATAGGTGGCATGCCTATGTCATAGGGTCTGTGTAAGTTTAACTTTATAATAATCTGCCAGTTCTCCAAAGTGATTGGTCCATTTACATGCCTGGTAGCAATACAGGAGAGTTCCAGTTTTTCCACAGCTCCACCTTTTCTTGATGTTTCAGCTTTCTTAATTTTTAACCATTCTAGTGGGTGCATAGTGGTATTTCATTGGGATTTTAATTTTTATTTCTCTGATAACTAATGATTGAGCACTTTTCTATGCATTTATTAGCCATTCATATATCTTTTTCAGTGTAGTATCTTTTCAAGTCTTTGCCCACTTTTTTATTGGATTGGTTGTCTTTTTATTATTGAGCTGTAGTTCTCTATATATTCTGAATACATGTCCTTGTCAGATGTGTGTAGAAGATATTTTTCCCAGAATATGGTTTGCCATTAAATTTTCTCAATAATATGTTTTAAGGAACAAAAGTTTAAAGTTATAGGTAAAGATTTCCAGAATGAAACCAACTGAGTTGCAAAGAATCAGTAGACATGCGCTATGTAAAGAAAGGGTTTGAGAATGGAAGGGCATTCCAAGAAGAGAGTATGACATTTCTAATAGTACTGAGTCAGAAAAAAAGCTTGTTAAGCCCACCACTATGAAAAGCCAAGGAGATAATAAATGGCTTTCTCACTCAAAATCCCAGCTGTTAGAGGTATTACGAAAGCCCCAAAAGGATCAGAGATGAAAATCCAGGCAAGGGAAGAAAGAGAGTTCTCACTACCCTGTTTCTTTCATGTATTTGCTCATCTCCCTTTTTACACTCACCACATGACTTGACAAACAACAGGACAAATACAAGTAACAGATCTCTACATTACAAGATGAATGAATTTTCAAAGTTTACTTTTTGGAATGATTTTTTAAGCAAATACCACTTGAACCCAAGTACAGGAAGGAAGGAAGGAACAAGGAAGGAAGAAGAAGAAAGAAAGAAAGAAAGAAAGAAAGAAAGAAAGAAAGAAAGAAAGAAAGAAAGAGAAATAGAGAAAGAGAGAAAGGCAGAGCTGTTGTCATTGCAGAGAGATGGTGCCTGAAGCCAACACCACTACCACTCAATCATCTCTTTCTCCACTCCCCCCAACACAGTGACCGCTGAGCTACTTTTGCAAATCCCTAGAATGTCATGGGTACTATTTGACATCCACTATACCACTTCCACCTACAGCTAAGATTGATCACCACCAGATTGTAGCTGGGGGCTGTGGTTCACAAAAATCTGGAAAGAATTTTACTCGAGGAATAATTATTTTCCTGCCCAAATTTAACTCTCTATCTTTGAAGCTAGTTCATGTAACCCAGATTTTATATCCAGAGGTCTTCCAAAAACCGTCATAGACAGGATTAGGTATAAAACTGTATTCTACAAGATTTACAGAAATCCTAGCCTTTATGAGAACATAACTTTTAACAATGAAATTTAACAAAATATAATAGGTTTATAACAAACAAAAGTCATTTCATCATAGCCATATACAGTGTGCACACAGGGTAGGAAAAATACCTTTATATAATTAAAAAGAAGCAGAAAAAACTGTAATTATACAAAATGTAAAAGTATAGTTTTTGGAAATTGGAGAATCAAGAAATGTCACTTCTCTTTATTGTTCAATATCAGTTAAAAATCTGTCCAATTCTCCAAGACCAAAATTACAGAGAAGTCCAGTATTGGTTATGCTTTAAGTCCCTCCCTGCCCTTTGAATTGTACAGGAACCCAGGACTTATTCTGACCCTGGAGTGGAGGTCTACTGTGCAATGCCAGCACCACGCCTTAACATCACAGTAGCTGATCTACTGGCAATCTTACTTCAGAACAAAGCATAGGCCAGTCCTGCTGCAGCCACACCATTCAAAGGGCCTCTCACCCAAAAAGCACTATTTCCTTACTGGATTTCCCACAGTCTCCAGTCCCCGATGGCTCAACTCCTGAAATGTTGGCCTCAAAGAGCACTGTCTTTGCCCTTTGCTATATATGAACAAACCCAGTGTAACCACACCCCATGGGCCTAAGCCTGGGATTCAGATACACACACACACACACACACACACACACACACACACACACAAACACACACACATATATATATATATATATATATATATATATATATATATATATATACCCAAGTACAGAAAATGCCTTCCTTAATACCCATCACCCATCTAGCCCATCTCCCACCCACTACCCTCCATCACCATCTCAGAGCCTGGAGCCTGCTTTGGATTCTGTGTCTCCCTCTCTCTCTGCCCCTCCCCTGCTCACACTCTGTCTGTCTCTCTCTCAAAAATAAATAAACATTAAAAACAATATAAAACAATAAATGGCACTATACTGTAGATGGTAGTTTAAAAAGTAGTACACTTACTTTTTATAGCCTTGTTAAGATATAGTTAACTTACAATAAAATACACATATTTAAGGAATGCATTTTGATAAGTTTGATGCACCCATGAAATCATCTCTAAAATGAAAATAATGCGAATATCTATTGCTCCTCAGACATTTACTTTCTAATTTCTCATTTTGATGATTCTCTGCTTGGTCTACCATCCCCAAGCAATCACTGTTGTGCTTTCTGTCATTACACATTGATTTATATTTTCTAGAATTTTACATAAGTGGAATCATGCAGTTATCACTCTTTTTTTGTCTAGCTCAGGCTTCTTTATCTCATTTTGAGATTCATTCATGCTATTGTTTGTATTCCTTTATAATGCTGAGTAGTGCTCCATTCTGTAGAAGAACCACAATTTGTTTATCTACTTTCTTGTTGATGGACATTTGGGCTGTTTCCAGTTTTTTCCTCTTACAAATAAAGCTAGGATTGTTCATGCAAAAGCCTTTGTATAGACATAAGCTTTTATTTTTCTTAAATACCTAGGAGAGGGATGTCAGGTCATATGATAGGTGTGTGTTTAATTTTTAAGAAACTGCCAAAGTGGTTGTACCATTTTACATCACCACCAACAGGGTATGAGAGTCCCAGGCATTCACATCTTCCCCAACACTTGATATCATCAGCCTTTTTTTATTTATTTAAATTTTAGTTAGCTAACATATAGTGCAATATTGGTCTCAGGAGTAGAATTCAGTGACTCATCACTTACATACACACCCAGTGCTTATCACAACAAGTGCCCTCCTTAATACCTATCATCCGTCTAGCGCATCTCCCACCCACCACCCTCCATCAATTCTCAGTTGTTCTCTATTGTCAAGAGTCTCAGATATCACCTCATGCCAGTCAGAGTGGCTAAAACGAACAAATAAGGAGACTATAGATGCTGGAGAGGATGTGGAGAAACGGGAACCCTCTTGCACTGTTGGTGGGAATGCAAACTGGTGCAGCCACTCTGGAACAGTATGGAGCTTCCTCAAAAAATTAAAAATAGATATACCCTATGACCCAGCAGTATCACTGCTAGGAATTTACCCAAGGGATACAGGAGTGCTGATGCATAGGGGCACTTGTACCCCAATGTTTATAGTAGCACTTTCAACAATAGCCAAATTATGGAAAGAGCCTAAATGTCCATCAACTGATGAATGGATAAAGAAATTGTGGGTTATATACACAATGGAATACTACATGGCAATGAGAAAGAATGAAATCTGGCCTTTTGTAGCAACATGGATGGAACTGGAGAGTGTTATGCTAAGTGAAATAAGTAATACAGAGAAAGACGGATGCCATATGTTTTCACTCTTATGTGGATCCTGAGAAACTTAACAGAAGTCCATGGGGGAGGGGAAAAAAAACAGGTTAGAGAGGGAAGGAGTCAAAGCATAAGAGACTCTTAAAAACTGAGAACAAACTGAGGGTTGATGGGGGTAGGAGGGAGGGGAAGGTATTGAGGAAGGCACCTTTTGGGATGAGCACTGGGTATTGTATGGAAACCAATTTGACAATAAATTTCATAGTTAAAAAAATAAAAAATAAAAAAATAAAAATAAAGGGATAAAAGAGTCTCTTGTACTTTATTTCCCTCTCTTTGTTGAACCCTTTCCCATGTGCTCATCTGTTTTGTTTCTTAAATTCCATATTTGAGTGAAATCATATGATATTTGTCTTTCTCTGATTGACTTATTTCACTTAACATAATACATTCTAGCTCCATCCACATCATGTCAAATGGTAAGATTTCACTCATTTTTATGGCTAAGTAATATTCCATTGTGTGTGTATACCACATCTTCTTCTTCTTCCATTCATCAGTTGATGAACATTTGGACTCTCTCCAGAGTTTGGCTACTGTTGATAATGCTACTATAGAAATCAAGGTGCATGTTCCCCTTAGAATCTCTATTTTTGTATCCTTTGGGTAAATACCTAATAGTGAAATTGTTGGATCATAGGGTAGTTCTATTTCTAGTTTTTTGAGGAACCTCCATACTATTCTCCAGAATGGCTGCACCAGTTTGCATTCCAACCAGCAGTGCAAAAGGGTTCCCCTTTCTCCCATCCTCACCAACACCTGTTGTTTATTGTGTTGTTAAGTTTAGCCTTTCTGACAGGTGTGAGGTGGTATCTCATCATGGTTTTTATTTGTATTTCCTTGATGATGACTGATGTTGAGCATCTTTTCATGTGCCTGTTAGTCATCTGGAGGTGTTCTTTGGAAAATTGTCTATTCATGTCTTCTGCCCATTTCTTTTTTTTTTTTTTTTAATTTTTTTTTTTCAACGTTTATTTATTTTTGGGACAGAGAGAGACAGAGCATGAACGGGGGAGGGGCAGATAGAGAGGGAGACACAGAATCGGAAACAGGCTCCAGGCTCTGAGCCATCAGCCCAGAGCCTGACGCGGGGCTCGAACTCACGGACCACGAAATCGTGACCTGGCTGAAGTCGGACGCTTAACCGACTGCGCCACCCAGGCGCCCCTCTTCTGCCCATTTCTTAACTGCATTGTTTTCTGAGTGTTGAGCTTAATAAGTTCTTTATAGATTTTGGATACTAACCCTTTATCAGATATGTTATTTGCCAATATCTTCTCTCATTCTATAGGCTGCCTTTTAGTTTTGTTGATTGTTTCCTTTGTTGTGAAGAAGCTTTTTATCTTGATGAAGTCCCAATTGTTCATGTTTGCTTTTGTTTCCCTTGCCTTCAGTGATGTGTCTAGTAAGAAGTTGCTGCAGCCAAGGTCAAAGAGGTTGCTGCATGTGTTCTCCTCTAGGATTTTGATGGTTTCCTGTCTCACATTTAGGTCTTTCATCCATTTTGAATTTATTTTTGTGTATGGTGTAAGAAAGTGGTTCAGTTTCAATTTTAGACTTTCTAACAGGTGTATAATGTTATCTCATTGTGGGTTTAATTTGCATTTCCCTCTGACTAATGATGTTGAGCATCTTTGGTTGTGTTTGTTTGCCATCCATGTATCTTCTTTGATGTGGTATCTGTTCAAATATTTTCCCCATGGTTTTAAATTTTGTTCTTTTTCTTATTATTGAGTTTATAGTGTTCTTTACATATTCTGAATACAAGTCCTTTACCACATATGTGATTTGCAAATATTTTCCCTCACTCTGGACATACCTTTTCATTCTCTTAATGATGTCTTTCAATGAGCAAAAGTTCATAATTTGATGAATTCCAATTAATTTGTAAGTATATCCTTATGAATCATTTTTCTTTTCTCTCTTTCTTTCTTCTTTCTTTCTTTCTTTCTTTCTTTCTTTCTTCTTTTTTGTATTATATCAAAGAGATCTTTGCTTAACCAAAGGGTATAAATTATTTTTCCTGTTTTCTTCTGGAAGTTTATAGTTTTAGGCTTTATATTTAGGTATATGATCCATTTTGAGATAATTTTTTATATGGGACAAAGTATGCATCAAAGTTCATTTTTGCATATGAATATCCAATTGTTCCAGCACCATTTGTTGTAAAGATTATACTTTGATCATGAAATTATCTTTGCAACTTTGTCAAAAATTAGTTAACTATATTGCTGGAGTCTATTTCTGTGTTCTATATTGTGTTCCATTAATCTGTTTGCTTCCCTTTATGCCAAATAGTGTTGTGCTATTTTATTTAAAAAAGCATTACATTTAAGTGTACTCAAATTCTATTTAATTTTAAGTCTTATTTAATCATTAAGTTTTGCTTTCACAGAAATAAAACTCTGAATTGCAACAGAAGACATTGCTAAACTTCAAATAAATGTTTCTTCACTACAAGAAATACTGTTTTTAACAGATCCCTCTAAGATTATTTAAAAACTATTAAAACCATTAAAAGAATAATTATATATTTTTAGATTATGTTTTAATTTTAGATGATGTTAATTATGTAAGAGAGACCAACACATTAAAACATCAATACTTCCATTCTCCCTCTCCTCTTTCCTCCCTCATGTCTAATCTTTTTAATATTGTTATCATTATATTATCAAATTTTAAAATTCATATTCATTCTGATACCATAATTCCCAAAGGTTTTTAAACATACATGAGTTTTTCTCATCACTAGATCTCTTACCACAGTGTCTCTGTTCCTGGGTTCTTTGTTTGATTCAGCCTTTAATTATCTTGATATCATTTTTCAAGTAGTTTGGTTATAATGGATGGTGTATTCCCTGAGATTCTTCATGTTTGAAAATGAGTGCTGGCTGCCTTTATACTTACAGAACCTCTTAGCTGTGCATAACATTCTTGGGCCAACCTTTCTTTCTCTCAGGACTGTGTAAATATTGATTGACTGTGTTTTGCCAGTGAATGGTGCTGTGGAGAAGTCTAAAGACAGCCTAATTTCCTCCCTTGTTGCTAGTTTGCATTTTCTGTCTATATGACTGAACAATTATTTCTTTATTCTTGAGTTCGAATAGCTTAATTAATTAAAGTTCCTAAGCAGTGAGAATTCTACATCAAGTCACCTCAGAGCACAGATTGTCCTTTTATTTATTTATTTTTAATTTTTTTAATGTTTATTTATTTTTGAGAGACAGAGACAGAGCATGAACAGGGGAGAGGCAGAGAGAGAGGGGGCCACAGAATCCAAAGCAGATTCCAGGCTCTGAGCTGTCAGTACTGACCCTGACATGGGACTTGAACTCACTGGCCATGAGATCATGACCTGAGCCGAAGTCAGACTCTCAACTGACTGATTCACCCATGCACTCCTCAGATTGTCCTTTTAAAGTATAAATTCAATGTTTCCTCAATTAGGTAAAATTTTCTTATGCCATAAATACATATTATGCTTCATTTATTGGGTTCTCTGTTTTAAAGATAATAATTATTCTTATGTTGTATCATCCTTTTTTCAATAACTATTACCTCATCTCCAAATAACTTAATCTTATTATATTTTCCATAGTATTTCCTTTATCTCAAGCTTTTTTCTATATCATTAATTTTATTTTTTAACAATATCTACTCTGTTCCTTATAGTTTATACTTTATTTTTAGTTCCATGATGATGTCATTTGATCTTCAATTTGTTCATTTAGATCTATGATCTCCTAAGAGATTGTGAGAAAATTCCTTGTTTCCTACTTTTACTTTCTTCTATGTATTATTTTTTTTCATATTCTCTCTCCCTCTCTCTCACCCTCCCTCTCTCTCTCCATCTCTCTCTGTGTGCCTCTTCCTCCCTCTCTGCCCCCCCTTTCCTTCCTCCTTCTCTGCCTCCCTCCTTCTCTTTCTCTCTCTCTTCCTTTCTCTCCCTCTTGCTCTCTCTCCCTATATTTCTCCCTCCCTTTCTCCCTCCCTCTCTTTCCTTCCCTCTTTTCCTATCTTCCTCTCTTTTTCTTCCTCCCTCCCTCTCTCCCTCTTTCTCTGTCTCCCTCCCTCTCTCCTCCTCTCTTTATCTCCCTCCCTCCCCCTCTGTCTCTCATCCCCTCTTTCTATCCCTTTCTTCCCTTCTCTCCCTCCCTTTCTCTCTCTCCCTCTCTCTCTCCTCCCTTCTTCCTTCTCTCCCTCCCCCTTTGCAAGTATAAATACTTGCATAACTTTCTCCAAGTGTCCTGTTTGCTCTAATATACTGTAGGTGAAATGTTGACACTTCCCAATCTAAGACTAGTTGGATTTCTCCTCTGAACTACAGTTTAAGGCAAATGTATTTCATTCTATCTACTCTCCAGTACCCTGAGAAAAGCTGGAAGTGGGAGGGAAGGGAAGCTGAAGAGATGGCAGAGTCTGTTAGAGCTCTGCTCTTCCTTTTAAGGTTCTGTTAAATTTCTCATCCGAGAATCCACTCCATCTAATTGGAGATGTAGCTCATGAAGGGCAGGGCAACTTTCAGACTCTAGGTCATTTCCCCACTGTAGTCCCAGAATGTCTCCCTCTTTAGAGGTGCAGACCATTTCTCACCCATTTCTCCACAGCAGTTGTTTCCACTGTTCTGGTCAGAACAAGAAAAAGATCAGCATTTTAATTTGGTTAGTTTCTTTATAGATTTTGAAATACTACTGAGAAGTCTCAGGATTTTGTGGACTTGACAGTAGGGCTTCTGAGAAACTGATGAGGGTCAGGTGCTGAGTCATGCTGCTTCTCTAGTCCAATATATATTCCTCAATTTTTCTTGGAACCGGGTTTTGTAGTTTGCTGAATTATGTTATGCCACTGGGTTGCTGATAATGACTTGGGGGGGGGCTGGTTTTTCACTTTTCCCATATTATAGATATTACAGGAGGACAATTTAGTGCAACCTCAATGTAGTTGAATAACACTCCCTATCCAAAATCCTTGGCTCATAATGTCTCCTAGACCACCAATGATACAAGTCCAAGACATTTCACTCTGACACTGGTCAAACTCTGAGTTCATGACAGGGTATTAAAACAGTCAACTGTGGCATGAAGAAAGACCAGCATGCCCTTGAAGTTTCCCCCCAAACGTATCTTGTTGTCTATGGAGGGAGATATTACTTTAACTCTTTACATGTGTCACTAAAGACTTACCTCTTTCAGTGTCTGGGCTCCTCAGAAATCAATATTCTAATTAGAAAACAGTAGCTAATCCAACCAAATGCTAATAAATGAGAGTTGTGATTTATCTAGCAACAGGGAAACAGCTCAGCATTCACAATTATAAGGTCTGTAGAGGAGAGAGCTTTTTTTTTTCTCTTCCCCTTAGCTGACTGGGTTCAGCCAAATGCTATAAATAGTCTTCCTAGTTAATAGCTATCTGTTTGAAAATCAGTCATTAGAACCATAATTTAGGAACTTTTTTTTCCTCTGAGATTCATAGGCCCTATTCTATTTCTCAAGGATAAGGATAAGGCAATGGTAATGTGAGTTAAACCTCAGACTGCCTATCCACAAAGACCAAACTACATCATAGCCTACCAAGGCACTCTTCAGGCTTCATTATAACAGACACAGATTTTTAAATAATCAATTCAACTGCAAAGAGAAATGTTGATCATAAATAGTGCCAAAATGGTTGACTAAACCCAGTTGCACCCCAGTCATTTCACAGAGTTACATGATAAAGTCAAAGTTTACATCAAAGGCATGAGTTTGCAATTAGCTGAACAAGGTCCTTCAGAAATCTTGAAAGAATTACTTTTTTTCTACATTAAACAAATCAACCAACTTTAACCTGACCAGACAGAATCAAGGAGGAGAAATAGTTTATCTAAATCAAATTGAATGGTGATCTAGAGAACACTTTCCAGAAGGACCCTCTTTGGGAAATGCCAAATACTCAGTGCTAGAGTAAATCTCGTATTTCAGTGAAAGGTTTGTCATTCACAGTAGAAGGTGTTTGCGCATTTTACATGTTTTCTTCTGATATTTTATATTTATTTCATCTGCTATTGTTTATTTACATGATACCCATGCAGAGCTCCTAACAGGTGCCTGAACCTGCCATATTGTTTCATGTCACTAAGCATTTATTCAAACTGTTTCCACTATGTAGATGGTCTTGTCTGGCTCTCAGCCACTCAAGACCTAGCTTTCATGTAATTTCCTCTATTCAATCCACAACCACCACCACCCTCCAACCTGTTGAAACTGACTACTACCTCCTTTGGGCCTCCACCTTACCTGTACATCTTTCTGTCTTAACATTAGTAAACTTTACTTCCACTTGATTGTTTTCTTGTTCATTTCTCTCCTGGGAGAAGGTATTATTCCTATTCAGATATACAATACCTATATGCTTGTTGAATATACAAGTGGTTATTCAACCACTATTGAGCACCTACTCTTTGCCAATTCTTGCTAAAAGTAAAAAGACATAGATTTTTTTAAAATGTCTATTCCTAATGAACTTATGACCTAGTGAGGAGAATAGACTTCTATACAACTAAACTCAGAAAGCCTAAGAGAGGGCTCTGAGCAAGTGCTGAGGCTGAGCTGTTAACTGGCAAGGCATTGAACACATAAAGGCACTATATTTTAATGTATCTTCCATGGTTTTCATAATCCAAACACACCTGCTTCAATCATACATTTCACATTGCTTGCTAATATCTTCTCAGCATAGACTAAACCTAATGTTCTCAAGCTAATGTGCACGAAATCACCCTGAGATTTTGTTAAAATGCAGACTCTGACTCAGTAGGTTTATGGTGGGGACTGAGATCCTGCATTCCTAACAAGCTCCCAGGGGGGATACTGCTGCTTGTCCACAGACAACATTTTGAAGAGCAAGGCTCTAACCCTTTATCATGTCACCATATAACCATTGTTGAAGTGGTACCAGTTTTTAGAAAAGCTCCCTTTGCTCCTTACCTAGACGATCTTCTAACTATAATTAAACATGATGAAAGTAACACCAAGAGAGGTAAGATTCAATAGTGCCCTCCAAAAAACTGAGGCCATGAAAGGGTTACTTCTTAACCATTTTAATGTCTAAACACACAATGTCTTTTTTCCTGCTCTCGAGGTCTGCTGCTACCAGAAACTGTGGTCTGAATGTGCAGTAAGATTTTCCCAAATATTCAAGAATGCTATTTTTAAGTCTCCCCCATACTTACACTATAATACCCAGGCCCTTCCTGTAAATGAAGATATCTTTTAACATAACTATAAACACTAATCATCTTTTTTTTTAATTTTTTTAATGTTTATTTATTTTTGAGAGAGAGACAGACAGAGTACGAGCAGGGGAGGGGCAGAGAGAGAGGGACACATAGAATCGGAAGCAGCTCCAGGCCCGACGTGGGGCTTGAACTCAAGAGCCATTAGATCATGACCTGAGCCAAAGTCAGACGCCCAACTGACTGAGCCAGCCAGGTGCCCCTAAACCCAAATCTTAAGCAATCATAAAGGAAATACTTTTTTCATTGCAACTTGTTTAAAACAAACATTGTAAGGTATTCATAAGAATTTAATGTCTTACTAACTGTTAAGGTTTCCTATGACATCTGCTTACTTTTTCAGTTCATTAGAGTCTACAATTTATCATAAAAGTCAAAAGCCACTAGACCATCAGACTTTAGGCCCCCACTCTCCCTATCTGTCTTTTGTCATGTGTCAGTTTCGAATTCTCCTTCGACAAAGTCAAGGTCCCTCTTTGATCCCTATTTGAGCTGTCTTCTTTTGTGGGTGCTCTTCCTCTCTTCCTCACTACTCCAACCAGACCGTGTCCTAAGCATATCTTTTCCTAAGCATGTGGTGAAGACATTACAACTCTTCCTAGCTGCTATTCAATACCACCTTAACTTCGATAATATGTTATTTGAGAAGCAGCCTTGGCTATTTGGTTTTCTCTTGCACAGTTATTGTGTCACTTACCCTGATGACACAACAGTGAATGGAACAGTAGTGGAATTGTTTTTATCATGAAGGACATTTGGAAGGCACTGGATGCCTTAGTTTGCTTGATGTCAGAGACTAGAGGGAACTCTTCTAAATGTTCCTTCTTCCTTCTTACCACTCATGGTCTCATTTAGGTTAATGCCAAAGATGATGAAGGTGTCCTTGTTGGATCCTGGGACAACATCTATGCCTATGGTGTTCCCCCATCAGCCTGGACCGGAAGCGTTGACATTCTGTTGGAATACCAGAGTACTAAGAATCCAGTCCGGTATGGTCAGTGCTGGGTTTTTGCTGGTGTCTTTAACACATGTAAGTATCCAATTGAGTAACATTTTTTTAATGTAAAGGGAATTTTACTTGAAGACATTTTATCTATAAACTGGCAAAGAGATCTAGCAACCCCTGTTAGCTCTCTAGAATTTATGGATGGCTATTCTGGGATGTAGTCAATGCATAATTAAATTGTACTGGGCCAAATATGCTCATAGTTTCTCTTTGACTGCAGAATCTTTATAGAAAGGATGATGGACTATTTCCTACATAATCCATCACTCAACACCAAGAGAAATGGGAGGAAGGGGCCCAGGGGCAAAGAAATTTTGTGAGGGAAAAGATATGCCATTTTCTTTTCAGTAACCACCCACCCCCTCCCCCCCGCATTTTAAAAAGACTAAATTAACAAAAGTTTAAGTGATAAATAATAAAAGATATATACTGTTTATTTGTTATTGAAAATGTTATAAATATGCTTATTACTCTCCTATTGTTTATCACTGAGAAGTTTTATAAATATATGCACTTAATTTTTACCATAACTGTGGTAGGGATTGTGACAGGTGGTCTCATCTCCATTTTTACATGCAAATCTCAATGCCCCTGAGCAATTAGATATCAGAACTTAATGAACAGTCTTTACTCCCTAGTTTCCCTTTTAGTTTTTAATCCACCCAACATCTAATCTATAGGGGAAAACATATGAGAACAGAATTATTCTCCTCAGCCTCATGCATCATTTTTTGAAATGGCATTTGCTTCTCTAGATCTGGACAACATTATTGTTAATTCAGTGAATATTTTTAAAAATACATTT
The DNA here is from genome assembly GCF_028749965.1 of Puma concolor. NCBI lineage: Eukaryota > Metazoa > Chordata > Mammalia > Carnivora > Felidae > Puma > Puma concolor. Next base: position 22,713,578 of record NC_141671.1, read on the forward strand.
ATCTCAGTATGTCTTCATCATTGGTAATGATTTCCATTCACTTGCCATTTCTACAGCCTTGGAGAAAACATTAAGCTCAAGTTGGAGTGTCCTTTCTGCTTGCTCGTTAATAAAAAATGTTTTTTACCTAGTTAGCATTTTTTCTTTTAATCAGAAAAATCAAGGAGGGACTGGTGGCTGGAAGCCAGGATGAGGCCATTTTTTATAAATGATCATGAAGCCTCACAGTTTTAGCTCAAACTTGTAATAGTCCAAGATTAGTCAGTGATAGCCAAGTGGAAAGAAATTGTGAGTCTTGTGTTGTGTGTTTTGATTTTCTATGGGATTCAACTAGGTAAGATTATTTTCTTAGTCATTTGCATATATCCAAGGGCTAAAGTAATATATTTAGAAGAAATAAAGAAATAAAGGCCAGTGTATCAGTTTTGTAGAAGTGCTGGTCTCTGATGTTCTAGCAGAAGTTAAACTTCATGATGGAATAACAATTAGAGGTAGCCCCCTCCCTCACCGTTCCCAAGCCCAGACCATGTGGAGGGTACCCTATGGGAGAAGCTTCTTATAGGAAATTCCTCCAGGAACACAGAAAGGACCCTCTCTCCCTTGTGTCTTCCTGCTGTCTACAATTTCACTATCCCAATGTAATTCCTTCAGGCTTAGAACCAGATAAAATAGTGAACACCTTCCATCCATTTACGCTTTTCTTTCACTGTTTTTTATTTATAATTTGTATATTTGTTACTTTATTGCTTAACAATGCTGAACATTCACATCTTCAAAAATAATTATTTTTTTATTTTTTATTTTTTAAAATTTATATCCAAATTAGCATATAGTGCAACAATGATTTCAGGAGTAGATTCTTTAGTGCCCCTTACCCATTTAGCCCATCCCCCCTCCCACAACCCCTCAAGTAACCCTCAGTTTGTTCTCCATATTTACGAGTCTCTTCTGTTTTGTCCCCATCCCTGTTTTTATGTTATTTTTGTTTCCCTTCCCCTATGTTCATCTTTTTTTTTTCTCTTAAAGTCCTCATATGAGTGAAGTCATATGATTTTTGTCTTTCTCTGGCTAATTTCACTTAGCATAATACCCTCCAGTTCCATCCACATAGTTGCAAATGGCAAGATTTCATTCTTTTTGATTGCCAAGTAATGCTCCATTGTATATATATACCACATCTTCTTTATCCATTCATCCATCGATGGACATTTGGGCTCTTTCCATACTTTGACTATTGTTGATAGTACTGCTGTAAACATTGGGGTGCATGTGTCCCTTCAAAACAGCACACCTGTATCCCATGGATAAATGCCTAGTAGTGCATTTGCTGTGTCATAGGGTAGTTCTATTTTTAGTTTTTTGAGGAACCTCCATACTGTTTTCCAGAATGGCTGCACCAGCTTGCATTCCCACATTTATGCTTTTTGTATGAAAGAGTCATCAAGTCTATTCCTAAAAACAGGCTTTGGTGGTAAGCTAAGGCAGAAGCACAATGTGAGGAAGTCACAGTAAGAATAAACCCCAAGAGGGAAGTTGGGAGGAAGGTGCTGCTGGTGCCCCAGTATCAGGCTTCACCTGTCCTTAACATTATGAGTTTGGCAGACTCTGGAACAAGCCTCATTTTGGGAATTAGTGGTCAGCCTGAAATAGAACTAGGGTGCCAATCATATTACTGGTAAAACTGTGCCTTGAATAGGGTCTGTGAATCAATAGAGGAAGACAGAAGCAGGAAGCGGGTGGTAAGTGCCATCATTTTTGTTTAGGGTATTAAGATTAAGTCCATTAATGAGGACACTTGAACGCTACCAGACTTAAGTTTGGACTTCCAAGGTTGTTCTATTGAAGGAGGTGGATAGTCTTTGGTTAAAAATGCTAAACTATTCTGAGGGGGAAAAAAAGGCAAGCCAAGTCATTAATCTTAAAATTGTCAGCTGAATTATTTTCAATGAGCCCTGATGTCTGGCATCCTGGGAGCCAGGGAGGGCATTTGGATTGAGTTTAATCATTAGGTACATATGGCAAGAGATGCATCCAGGTAATTTATTATCTAGCAATTAAAATGAATCTGTAGTGTCGCCCTCTACCAAGTGTCACAAGAGCAAATTCCAACCAGGAGAGCTAACACCACTGAGGCCCTCTTTCATAGCTTCCTATTAGCTGAGTTTTTTTTTAAATTATTTTCAGCAACATAGTCCCATTAGATGAACTAAAATAATATGACTTTAATGACTGTATGATTAGCAAGTAAACAATTGTAACCCTGTTATTGGGATTTTATTCCTTTTATTCCACTTATTTTGAATGATCACACAGCAAGATTTCTCTCCATAGTCCCAAAGCTTGACAGTAGTCCCCCTTCTTCAGTATGGAACATTTGAGGACAACCCGTGCAAAGAAGGAAATCCCTTATGAGAAGGGATTGTTCACTATGTATTTATTAAATTTTGGTGATGGGTTTCATTGTGGTCTGTCCTTGCTTCCAGTTTTGCGATGCCTTGGGATACCAGCGAGAGTTGTTACCAATTATTTCTCAGCCCATGATAATGATGCCAATTTGCAAATGGACATCTTCCTGGAAGAAGATGGGAACGTGAACTCCAAACTCACCAAGGATTCGGTGTGGTGAGTTTGATTTACAAGGGCATTTGCTGATATCATATTAAAGTGATATTACACATTTACCACAAGACAGGCTAGGCCTAATGTTTCTTCCCATTCTATTTTAAGGATTGTTCAATACCATAGTCAGAAATGTCTGATTGGCAGAGATTGTTTTCAGCTAATGAATGAGAAATGTTACTGAACAGGCAGTTTGCGTTTCTAGTAATAAAGATCGATCATTGCATTATGACAGCAACCACTGAAAAAGCCCATAGTTTTAGCTATGCCTTTAGGCCAGAGCCCACAGTAGCTGCTCTCTACTTTAGTATAAGAATATTATGGTGAATGGCAGACATATGGGAACCCAGCATTCTCTTTCTCAATACTCTAAGAGTAATATAACAATTATTAAGCACTTACTATGTACCAGTATCTGTGTGTAGTCGATCGTATCTTATTCTTTGAACAGCTTTATCATGTGGGTTCTTATTATATCGCCATTTACAGATGAGGAAACTGAGGCCCAGAAAGGTTAAAGTAATTTGCTCAAGGTCAAATACTTGACAAGCTGAGAATAAAATGCAAATACACCTGACCCTTAACCACATTTTTTTTTTTTTTTGCCTTTGCAATATGGGATCACTCTTGGAATGTAAAGATGTGGTTCTTCTTGATTTGTGATTTCATCTTTCAATCAGAAATAGAAATGGGAGTCTGGGGCACCTGGGTGCCTCAGTTGGTCAACCGTCTGACTTCGGCTGAGGTCATGATCTCATGGTTCATGAGTTCAAGCTCTGCATCAGGCTCTGTGCTGACAGCTCAGAGCCCGGAGCCGGCTTTGGATTCTGTGTCTCCCTTTCTCTCTGACCCTCCCCTCCTTGCACTCTATCTCTCTCTCTCTCTCTCAAAAATAAACATTAAAAAAACGTTTAAAGATTATTTAAAAAAAAGAAATAGAAATAGGAGTAAAGTTGAAATTGTTACTAATACCAACCACATAGTTCTTTCACTGCCCTGAACAACTTCATCACAAGCTGACTATGGGGAGTTTAAGATCCCAAAGAAATTTCCTTAGTCCACAGGACCTGCTCAGTCCAAAACAATATTCTAAAAGGAGGGGAGAAATCCAAATGTAAAAGATATTTATGGAGGTCTGCATGGGGGAAAACTGCCAGGCATTGAACTAGTTGGAATTTCCAAGCCAAAAATGTGTCTCCTATGGTTGTTCTTTATAAGTAATAAAGCTAAAACACTGTCAGTTGTAAAAGCATCCGAATGGGGATAGGAGGAAGTTACAAGCTCATTTTAAGAGAAATTAAAAGTTAGAAGTGCCTTAACTCCCCCGTGTTACAGGAATGAATCCCAGTTGTAGGAGCAGCGTTAACTTGCCAGTGCTGGTAAACGCTCATTTGAGGATGTTGCAAGGAGGAAATCGCCGAACTAGTAGCAGAGTGCTACTATGAATAAAAAACAGTGCAGTTCATTTGAAGGGAATGATCTGAGCAATGGTAAGCAAGAGAGGACAGGCAAGACAAAACCTCACCTCTATAAATTGAACAGCAATTTAAAGCATCATTTAAGCCCTTGGAATTACAGTATAGCAGCCCTGAATGTATATGGAATGACAAAAACAGACCAAAATAGCTGCCCCAAAAGCCCGTTGTCACAGTTTAAAATGGCAAAATGAGAATTATTTGGTATTCTGTACTGCACACCTTTTCCTTAAATACACACGCGCGCGCGCACACACACACACACACACACACACACACACACACTTAATGCCCTTGTAGCCAACTGTGACTGGAAATGATTCCTCCCTATTCCTTGGTCTAAATGCCCCCATCATAAATCTCAGTGGGCACCCTAGCAAATAACCCCATGTAGCCCTAAACAAAATTGATACAAAATTGTGAAGCTGATAGATTTTGTTCTTGGTAACCCTTTCCTCTTTCGGCTTTCTACTCGAATTCCTTTCCCTGTCCCTGTTGCCCGTTGCTCCCTCATTGCCTTCCACAAAAGTCCCATCACCCTGGGACTATGATTCCTGATTGGAGACGCTTGCCCATCCTCCACCACCGGACCACTGCCCTAGGCTCCTCTTCCCTCCCCGTGCTTGGTGCATGGTGGGTTTTCAATATATGGTGACTAACGTCTCACTAACCCAACCTGGGACACAACTGACCATGGAGCACAAAGATTAAAGGCTCAGTAAGGTCTGAGTCCAAAGCTTGGCTCTGCCATTGACCAGCTGTGTGACCTTGGGCAAGGCATAACCTCTCTGTGCCTCTTTCCTCCTCTAAAGCAAATTTCCTATTTCATTCAGCACAGAGCCAAGCATAACAGGTGCCTAATGAGTGTTAGCTGTTATTATTGCCTTCATTATTAGTCACACAGCTGGAATTTCTTGGAGGCGGTATGTTGCCATCAACCTAAGCACATTGAAGCAGTCTGAAAAAGAGGGGTGTGTCCCATGTCCTAAGATGACTGAGCTATTTCTTTCACTTTGGAATATTTTTAAAACAAAAGCAGAAACCTGTGCCTACCCCAACCCTCCCAGTGCAAACACTAGTGGATCCTACCAACTATAGATGTTCCATAAAACCAAAAGTATTTCTGAGACCCTCCTTGATTGAAAAAGCTGGTAGGGACTTTCCCTGGACACATCAATCAATACATGGTCCCCACCTCCACACACCCCCACAGCAAGCTCTCGCTTAGACAGTTACTTGCTGTGTGACCTTGAGGAAATGACTTCACCTCTCTGAGGCTTCAGTTTCTTCATCAGTAGAATGAGGATAACCATTTCCTGAAGGGGAAGCTGTGACAATTCAATGAGGTAATATAGGTAAAGTACTTACTGTAGTGCTAGGCCCAGACTTCTCAGTGCTCCTCAGTGCCTGCTCCTTAGATTAGTAATGGCCACTGGTAAGAAGCAGGAGCTGCCTGAGCTATAGTTTGGCGGGGGGCAGAAGGCTGACAGAGGCTGAGGTGAGGGCAGGGAGGATTTGGTGGTCATCAGCTGACCATTGAGAAGCCAGTACAGCATAGCTGACAACACACAGCCTAACGAATCTCCTAGCAGGGATCTCAGGAGTAAGTGCCGTCCCCACAAGGTCCTGGACCCACTACCCTCCTCAGCCTCCAGTCAGACAAACTTGCCCCAACTACCTCCTGATTTGTGTGTGATTCCTGCCCTCCTTGCCCTGCCCCCTCCTCTCTTTCTAAAGTCAACCATGAGAATGACTTCTTAGTATCTCTGTCTTGTGCCTCCATCATCTCTTCAACACTGAGGTGTCCTGGTGGTACACAGTTTGTGGTGAATTAATTTGTCCAGTGGGCCCCAGTGGCACAGGGTGTCCTCTTCCTTGTGACTCAGCCAAGCCCAGTGTGCCCAGAGCAGAAGTAAGCCAGTGTGAAGGGTTCAGAGGGAGAGTGCAAGAATGTTTTCAAGGGCATATTATCCTCAGCACTCCCCAAGACCAAGGTGGCTGAAGTGTGGGGTTTCAGTCCATGCCTTGACTCTTCTCCCTCTAGCTCCACAGACTGTGGAGGACTGACTGCTTATTTTCCTGCTTCCTGGTTTGCCACCTCAGATCCCTGAATGGTAGATGTTCCTCAAAAGTGCCTCGCCTCACAGGGGGCCGTTTTGCACAGAGCGGACACACCGCTGATGCCCACAGAGGGAAGAGTCAGTCCCCTTCTTAGCAATTCAGGAGAGGGAGGGGCCAAGGCACCTTGGAAGGGCACAGCTGGACAAAATAATTGGACCTCACAGTAGCAGATGAAATTCTGAGAGGGCCAACGCAAGGTAACATATCCTGGAAGGAACAATTTAAGCCTCCTGTCCCCTGTGTGCCAATGGGTTTTGAATTATGTGTAACCTCTGGAGGAAGGCATCTATGAATCACTGCGGGCAGTTTAATGAAGATACTTGTGCGATGTTTAGCTGCAGTGCAAACAGTGAATAGGGATATGAGGGCTCGTTGAGGAGGGAGAACACAGCTCACTCTGATGGGCAGGGGTAAGGTGACGGTTTGGCCTCACCTTGAAAGAGCTCAGTCTGATCACCTCATTATATGACTATCACAGTGGAAATGGAAACAATTTTCAAAGAAAGGGATGGTGGCACTTATTAGTGTCACGAAGGTATTTCCGTGAACAGCTCTTCTCCTTGTAAATGAAAGCGTTTATCCTGTGTCCTTTTTGCTGGAGAGGATGTAGTCAGATTTGATGATTCTGGGTGAAAGAACTATGCCCACCTCATGGCTGGCCCCCACCAGACTGCAGCCCCCACAGGGGGAGCAGTGTCTGATCTAATTTATTTTCATTTGTTTTGCCAGCATGTAACAGGGTGCAGGGCACAGAGCAAGGACTTAATAAATGGAATTGGTTGGAAAACATTTTTAATGCTCATTTAACTGAATAAGTGTCATTTAATTCATTTAACAAACACTATTGTGCACTAATATGTCCAAATACCAGATGCTAAGGATTCAGAGAGAAATTAGCCACTACCCCTGAGGAGCTTGATCCAATGTTCGTGGATGAGACAACCATGTATAGAACTCTATAAAATATAACACCAGACAGCATGGAGATGAGGGAAAGGGGCTTCGATTCTAAGCCCAGGGGAGCAAAGGCAAAGGCTGTTCACCTGGGAAGTGGCCATGGGCTCAAAGTCATTATCCCCCTGTAATCATCTGGCTGTGCTGTTCACAGATAGAATGTCAGGGAAATGACCTTGGCCCACAGATGAAACTCAAGGATATTCCTGTAAAAGTCTAAAGCACCAAGATGAGACAACCAGAGATCAATCTGCTTCAAGAACCAGGCAGGAAGGAATGAAAGCTTATGCAGAGTTAGCCTGTGTTCGTATGACCACAGTTGTTGAATATCCAAACTTGCTCTAACTCGCCTTCCAGCCCCTTGCCACTCCTTTCCTCTGTGCCATCAAGAACACCTGGCTCTTTGCCTGCCTTCCTGAAGGAGCTGATACCCCCAGGCTGTGCATTCAGTGAGAAGTTGGATCCTTGTTCTCCACCTCTCACCACCTTTTCTGCTTCTCTACCCTCTAAGTGTCTAATCCCTGGCTTCTTTAAGGACAAACCCACTCCTCACTCTCTTAGTTTTAGAGGTCCAACAGCCAACAGTGTCCCAAATTCCCTCTGGAAGACAACAGCTCTCTAGATCCCATGACTTCTTTTTGTTCAGTTTCTAAGCCACTCCTCCCCATGTCCCTTTCCATCCTGCTCACATTCCCAGGGAAGTTGTTCAACTCCTGACAATGGAGCTTCAAGAGAGATGGGCGGAAGCTCGTGCTATCCATGCCTTCGGGATGTGAAGAGAAGGGGGCTGAGCACATGCGTGTACGCCAAGATCCATAGCTGACCCGTCTGCTTCTTGAGGTCCAGCTGATTGGCCAATTGGCAGATGTAGAAAACATCCTAACTCGAAGTTTTAAACATTTTATATGATATTAAAGATAATTGGGAAAATGGTGAACAGTAAAACAATCAGCAAGTCTTTACCTCCTTTATTGCCTTTTCATTTGAAATTCAGGAGGTTTGATTAAACTGGCATTTTCAATTTAATTTTTGAAAATAATTGTGAACAAGCACATTTGTATTTATCCGTTTCAGCTCAAAGTTGCAACAATCTAAGCATTAGTCAGTGATCCAAGTGGAAAGTAATCACAATTTTATTTTGTTTTTCCCCAAGGCATCATGGAAAAACACTATATCAAGTCAGACTATTCTTGTAATTTTTTTCCCTCCCTCTCTTCTCTCCATGGTGTAAGGTAATACAATTAGCTCTGCCACTAATTAGCTGGGTCACTTTGGGCAAGTTGCTTGATTTCTCTGGGCTGTAATGTTCTCATATGTAAATGTATGAGTTTGGTCTTAATTATCTCTAGGGACATTTCTAGCTTCCCCCTCAAAAAAAAAGTTTTAATAAATTTCAGTGTTCTTCCAGCAAGGGCTTTCCTCTCATAATTCCAGAAAGTTCTAGAAAGTAGAAGTACCATATGCTTCTACAACGGTAAAGCATAGTTCTCTACCACTTGCTCTCTGTGAAGACCTGTTCATCTGCACAGGGCCAGCTGTGATCCACTCACTAGGTGCTGCTTTGCAAATTGACTTCACATCAGCTCTCAAGGAAGGAAAAAAAAATCAAACAGACACCACAGAAAAATTTTGTAGTTTTTAGCATCAGTGAATCTCGTTCTTTTACAAAAATTCCAACTTCCTTCAACACTTGTTGGAAAGAGTACAGTTGTTATTGTTTTATTTTTTTTTTCACTCTAAATGCAAAAATCTCTGCTGCAATGGGAAGTATTGACTCTATCAATAAAGCTCTTGGGAAACAAGTTTTAGAGCAGAAATTAAGCAGCCTTCACACCTGGAGGCCAGCACGGGATATAATACTGATCCTAATTCTCATTGCAGTCTCTGCACTGGGCATACTGGTTTGCATATTGTAGGTGTGTTTTTGAAGTTTAGATTGATCTATCTTGTACATTGCTTTAGAGACTCAGTGTGTTCCAGCTAGTTGGACTTTCAGATTCTTGTATAATACTAAGCTTTAATTACTGTATGTGCAAAAAAGGATTATACAAAAACTAATTCCAGATGAAAAAAAGTAGAGAAAATTTTCTGAATATAGACCAAACTGCTTACAGATGTTTGTAAAACTAACCTGTGATACATCCAGGCTACCAATTCCAAACATCTACGGAAGACATTCTTTTCAAATAGATTATCTTTTTAATGTTCCCGTCAGCCAAATTGTCTTTGAGGGACTCCTCTAGAACAAGATCATGAGTTCTGTCACTAGAGAACTAAGAATATGCACTCTGAATCTATACCAGAGCCTTGAAGAAAGGATGGTAAAAGTTATTTGCCACCTCCAAAGAATCAAAATAGCTCATGCTTATGGAGTGCTTTCATTGTGCCAGGTTCTGATCTAACTGGGTGACACATAATAACTTGTTTGATCTTTTTAACAACCTGTTAGGGTGCTTGCTATTATTGTCTCCATTTATAGATGAAGAAACTGAGGCACAGTAACCTAAACATAGTCAGCAGCCAATAAGTGGCAGAGCCTGAATTACAAACCCAAAGGGGTTGACTCTAGAGCTCACTTTTTAAATAATACTTTTACTGAAATATAATTAACATAGCAGTAATTTTAAAATTACAAGATTTTATATTGGGCTTACAATATAGAAAGATATAATCTAAATTATAATAATAGCACAAAGGACAAAGGGAATGGAACAAAGTTTTTTATGTTATTATTTTTTTTTTTAAATTTTTTTTTCAACGTTTTTTATTTATTTTTGGGACAGAGAGAGACAGAGCATGAACGGGGGAGGGGCAGAGAGAGAGGGAGACACAGAATCGGAAACAGGCTCCAGGCTCTGAGCCATCAGCCCAGAGCCCGACGCGGGGCTCGAACTCACGGACCGCAAGATCGTGACCTGGCTGAAGTCGGCCGCTTAACCGACTGCGCCACCCAGGCGCCCCAAAATTTTTTTCAGTGTTTATTATTTATTTTTGAGAGAGAGAGAGAGAGAGAGCAGGGGAGGAACAGAGAGAGAGGGAGACACAGAATCCAAAGCAGGCTCCAGGCTCTGAGCTGTCAGCACAGAGCCCATCCAAGGGCTCGAACCCATGAACTGCGAGATCGTGACCTGAGCTGAAGTCGGAAGCTTAATTGACTAAGCCACCCAGGCACCCCTTATGTTATTAAAAATAGGTTGGTATTAATCTGAACTAGAGTTTTCAGTTAGAATGTTAATTATAATCCCAGGGAAACTACTAAGGAAAAACTGAAAAAAATATATAGTAAAAGAAACAGAGAAAGAACTAAAATGGCATACTAGAAAATATCTTTTTACACAAAGTAAAGAAGGAATGAGGAATAAAGAAGAAAAAGAACATAATACATATAGCAAGGAACCAGTAAAATGGCAGATGTCAGTCCTACTTATCAGTAATTGGATTAAATATCAATGGATCAAATATTAAGATATGCTTTATGGCCTAACATATGGTCTATTCCAAAGAATGTTTCATTCCCATTTGAGAGATGTGTATTTTGTTGCTGTTGGGTAGGACATTTTGTAGACATCCATTAGGTCCGGTTGGCTTATTGTGTTGTTCTAGTCTTCTATTTGCTTGTTAATCTTCTACCTGCTTGTTGTGTCCATTATTGAAAGTGCAGTATTGAAGTATCCAACTTTTATTTGTTAAATTGTTTTTTTTTTGTTTGCTTGCTTGTTTGTCTTTATTAAGGTACAAGTGACATTGGTTTTGGGTGTACAACATAATGATTAATATATGTGTATATTGCAAAATGATCACCATAAATTACATAGTTACAAAATTTGTGTGTGTGTGTGTGTGTGTGTGTGTAATGAAGACATTTAAGGTCTCAACTACCAACGTTCAAATAACTGGAAGTTTGTATCTTTTGACCCACTTTACCCCTTTTGCCTCCCCCCTACTCTTCACCTCTGGTTGTTAAATTGTCTATTTTTCCCTTCTGCTTTTAGATATGGGTATGTTAATGATTATTATGTTTTCCTAATAGCATTACCTTTTTGTCATTATAAAATTTCCTTCTTTGTCTCTAGTAACAATATTTGTCATAAAGTCTATTTTGTCTGACATAAATATAGCTGCTCCAGTTATCTTTTGAGTCTATTTTCACAGCCTGTTTTTCCATCTTTTTACTTTCAACCTATTTGCATCTTTGAATATAAAGTGTATCTCTTGGATAAAACATACAGTTTTGTTATCCATCTTGCCAGTCTCTGCCTTTTGACTTTAGTGTTTAGTCTACAAGTGTTTAATGTAATTACTGGTATATCTGCAATTTTACTATATCCTTTCCATATGCATTATGTCTTTTTTCTTCCCCTATTTCTCCATTACTTTCTTACTTTGTGTAAAAAAATATTTTGTGGTATACTATTTTAATTCTTTTTCTGTTTCTTTTGACTATATATATTTCAATTTTTCCTTAGTAGTTTCCCTGGGGATTACAATTTAAAACCATAAATTGCAACAACCTGGTTCATACTAATACCAATTAATTTCAATAGCATTCAAAAACTCTGTTCTACTCCTTCTGCCTTTGTTCTGTTATTGTAATACAGATTACATCTTTCTACATTATAAGCCCACCAACACAATTTACAATTACTGCTTTATGAAGCTGTCTTTAAAATCTGGGGTGCCTGGGTGGCTCAGTCGGCTAAGTGTCTGACTTCAACTCAGGTCATGATCTCGCATTTGTGGGTTCGAGTCTTATGTTGGGCTCTGTGCTGACAGCTCACAGCCTGGAGCCGGATTCGGATTCTGTGTCTCCCTCTCTCTCTGCCCCTCCCCCACTCACTCTCTGTCTCCCTCTCATAGATAGATAGATAAATAAATAAATAAATAAAATCAGAAAGAAGAATTAAAAGCAAATATACATTTATACTGTTTTGTTTATTTCTCTATGTAGTTACCTTTGCCTTCTTTTTTGAAGGATACTTTTCTTAGATATACAGTTCTTATTTAACTTTTTCTTTCAGCAGTTTGAACATATCATCCCACTGGCTTCTAGCTTCCGTGGTTTCTGATGAGTAGTCAGTTTTCATCCTATTAGTTATCTCTTATACATAATGAATCACTTTTCTCATACTGTGTTCAAGATTCTCTCTTTATTTTCATCATTCTGCAGTTTGACTCTGAGGTATTTAGGCATGTGTGTGTGTGTATGTGTGTGTGTGTGTGTGTGTATCTATAAATGTATGTACACACACACACACACACACACACACACACACACATATATATATATAGCTTTGAGTTTGTCCTATTTGAGATTTTTTGACTTCTCAGATATATACATTAATGTCTCATCAAATCTGGAAAGTTTTAGCTGTTATTTTTTTCAAATATTTTTTCTGCTCCTTTCTCTCTTTCCTTTTCTTCAGGGACCTTCACTATGAGTATGTTTGTACACCTGCTGGTATCCCACATGTCTCTGGGGCTTTGTTCATTTTTCTTCATAGTTTTTCTTCTGTTATTCAGACTAGTCATTTCAACTGACTTATCTTCAAGTTCACTTATTCTTTCTTCTTTGTGTCTACTCAGATCTGCTTTGGAGACCCACTAGTGAATTTTTGAATTTTTCATTCTAGTTATTATATAGTTCAGCTCCAGAATTTCTGTTTGATTCCTTTTCATAATTGTTATCTTTTTCATTGATATCCTCTATTTGATTAGACATCATTCACATGGTTTTCTTTAGTTATTTGAACATGTTTGTTATACCTTAAACTTTTTGTCTGGTAAACCCAATGTCTTAGCTTCCTTGGTGATAGTTTCTCTTAATTTTTAATTTTTTTAAATGTTTATTTCTTTTTGAGAGAGAGAGTGTGTGCATAAGTGGGGGAGTGGCAGAGAGATGGAGATACAGGGTCCAAAACAGGCTCCAGGCCCTGAGCTGCCAGCACAGAGTCCGGCACAGAACTCTAATTCACAAGCAGTAAGATCATGACCTGAGCCCAAGTCAGACACTCAACTGATACCCAGACTCCCCAGTGACAGTTTCTCTTGATTGTTTTTGTTTGTTTGTTTTTCTGTATATGGACCATACTTTTCTGTTTCTTTGCATGTCTTCCATTTTTAAACAGTACTAGATATTTTTTTTAATGTTTATTTATTTTTGACACAGAGAGAGACAGAGCATGAACAGGGGAGGGTCAGAGAGAGGGAGACACAGAATCTGAAGCAGGCTCCAGGCTCCGAGCTATCAGCACAGAGCCCGATGCGGGGCTCGAACTCATGGACTGTGCGATCATGACCTGAGCCCAAGTCGGATGTTTAACCAACTGAGCAACCCAACAGGTGCCCCAACAATACTAGACATTTTAAATAACATAATGTGACAACTCTGTAAATCAGATTTCCTGCTCCCCAGAGTCTGTTGTTGATGTTTGTGTTGTTGTTGTTGTTGCTGCTGCTGCTGTTTGTTTGATGACTTTCCCAGACTAATTCTGTCAAGTGTCCATTCTTTATCATGTGTGGCCACAGATGTCTCTGCTGGGTTAGCTTAATGGTCAGTTAACAGTTGGACAAAAATTTCTTTAAATACCTTGAACTAACAAGGCCTCAGTCTTACTAAGGAGCTCTCTGTTTGTTGGAAGAAGGTCTTCAACACTCCATCAGCAAATTTATAATTCTGCTGGCGCCTTTACTTCCTGCTTGCACAGTACCTCGAGATCAGCTAGAAATGAGAATTTAGAGCCCTCTTAGGGCTTTCTTGGGAATACTCACAGCCCTGCATATGTGTGTGGCCACCTAGACTCTCAAGAGTATGTCAAAGTTGTTCAAAGCCCCCTGTGAACATTTCAGTCCTTAGGGTTTCCTTTTAAGTTTATTAGGGAGCCAGCCTTTTATTATCACCAATTGGTGTCACCCCTTTATGCAACCATGATTTTAAACAGTTGCTTCTAATTATTTGTGAAAAACATCCTTTGGATAATGTAATTTGCACAGAGTGAAGTCTGAATCAAATCAAATAAAAAGAAGTCCTGGGAATGGAGATTTTCAGAAAACTGCCAAACAAGTTAGTGACAATTCTTTGGAGATGGCGCTTTTAGGGAGTTACAAACCCATTTTCTCCCCTTCATTGGTTGCTAGGCTGGAAGTTTTTATAGCTACCATATTTGTGAAGCTGCTGACTTTCATGACTACCATGGAGCTATGGAGAGGGGGAGTGGGAATAAGGCAAATTCAAATGCTACAAAACCTACTATTCTTAATGAGATCCATTTGTTTTTGTTGACTGTCTTCAGATTGTTGTAAGTCTTCAGTTCATTCACAGAGTTCTGGAAAAGTTGGCTTTCATCATGTTTGTTAGTATTCTCGTTGTTTTTGTGAAGGAGCACTTTCTTGGAAGTCCTTTACCATTTTAGAAAAGTTTCCTTAGAGCACATTTTTAACCACTACACAAGTGATTTCAAATTAGGAGTCTACCACACTCCTTCACAGTTTTACATTTTGTAGGAATATTTTAGTATCTAGTATCATCTTCTTGACACATACCTGTTGAAAGACGTGTTATTTTATGTACATCCTTTTATTTCTCTATTTATTTTGTACATTATAGGGCATTATATTGCTCTTTTAGAAATTGTGTGTAAAAAGCTATCTATGGACTTAGTTTCAGTATAATAAAGGAATGTTATAAAATATTTTCTTTAAAACTAGGAAGGGGCATTGTTTTTTGAAGGTTGAAAATCATTGCCGTAGACTTCCCTTTCCTATGATAGTCCTATAAGAGAATATCTTCAAAGAGGGCCTGAGGTCCCTAATATACTCAACATCCACTTGAGAGAAAGCAAGGAGGGAGTTTGAGAAGTTAAACAAAATCAAAGGCTACTACAAATACATCTCAGAAAATTAAAATTCAAGAGAAAGTGAGAACCATCTGATAAATCACATAGAAAGCACTAAGATATTTTCATTAATAAGAAAAATATCATGTTTTGGTTACTCATAAATTCTGCCTAAGAGAGTCATCATACATACCATTCAATATTTACCAGTTTTTACATAATTAGAAGCTAATAAAATATAGGGGCCTCTGGGTGGCTCAGTTGGTTAAGTGTTGGACTTCAGTTCAGGTCATGATTTCATGGTTTGTGAGTTTGAGCCCCACATCGGGCTCTGTGCTGACAGTTCAGAGCCTGGACCCTGCTTCTGATTCTGTCTCTCCCTCTCTCTCTACTCCTGCCCGGCTCATGCTCTGTCTCTCTCTGTCTGTAAACAATAAACATTAAAAAAAGAAGCTAATAAAATATACACCACAAAGGCTATACTGAATGTATTAATTTCTTTTGATGATTAATAAGACCTCTAGAAAACCTTGTATAAATAAGAGCTATCAACCTTAGAATTTTATATTCATAAAGAGCTTTATAATGCAAAATGATAATTTTGGTACCTATTGAGACTGTTGGCTGTATTTTTTTTAAATCCCTTCAATGATTATGGATAAACTTGGGCAGGATTTATTATAGGCATTTTTTATACATTAGAGTTATCCAAACCAAATCTTCTCAAAATCCAATTTTTTCTTCATTTTCAGATGGGATATCAATTCCTAATTTTCTATGCCAGAGAGGGTAGTAAAGGAGGACAGGGCCTTATGTTCAAATTGAATCCAGCACAGGGAACCCAGAAGAGTTACAGAGAGCCTTCTGCTAAGAAGTAATGGCAAATGCGGGTCATATGGACAGGTGACATCTACTTCCTGAGCATTTTAAGAGTTGTTTGTTTGTTTTGTTTTTGCTTTGTTTTTGCCAAATTTAGTTTTATTCTCTGTCTTACCCTTTTTCTGGTGCCACAATGAGAAAAGTAAAACAGATAATCAAAACAGGGGAAGGTATCAGGGCACCTGGGTTACTCAGTCATTTGAGCATCAGCTCAGGTCATGATCTTGCATTTTGTAAGTTCAAGCCCCTCATTGGGCTCTGCTCTGGCAGTGAAGTCTGCTTGGGATCCTCTCTTTCCCTCTGTCTCTACCACTCCTATGTTTGTGTGCTTTAAATAAATAAATAAATAAGTAACTTTAAAAAAAAAAAGAGAGAGGTGCCCAGGAGGCTCAGTTGGTTAAGTGCCCGACTTTGGCTCAGATCATGATCTTGTGGTTATTGAGCTCGAGCCCCACTTCGGGCTCTGTGCTGACAGCTCAGAGCCCAGAGCCTGCTTCAGATTCTGTATCTCCCTCTCTCTCTCTCTCTCTGCCCCTCCCCCACTCGTGCTCTGTGTCTCTCTCTCTGTCAAAAATAAATAAACGCTAAAAAAAAAGAGGGGAAACTATCGAAAGAAGAGAAAATACCTTCATTACTTCATTACTTCTCTTTTTTTCTTGGTGGGCAGTTGGTTTCTTTGGGGGGATGGGGGGGTGACACTAGCCTGGTCTCCCCCTGATTGGACCTCTGACTTTTGAATGACAACCCCAGAAAGATTTTAAATGTCCCTTCCTGGTTTTAGTATTTCAACAGCCCCTAACTATGAACAGCTGCATTCTGAAGTAGGGTAGTGCTCCCAGCTCCCAGCTCCCAGCACCATAAAAGATTCTTCAAGCATGCCTCCCTTTCTCTGAATAATTCCTTTTTGTTGTCTTGCTTCATTACCTTTCCTGACAAGTTTTTTCTTGGTCCAAGCTTTCATTTCCTCTTTGGAATGTCTTGTTAAACAAGCCTCAGAACCCACCAACTTGTCCCTACTTCTTTCAACAATTCCCACCCCACCCCATGCCTACCGCCATTGGAATGGCCAGATCTAAACAATTTCAGGGTGTGCTGTCATTTCTGTCACCAATCTCATTGCCTGGATTAAGAGTATAACAAATGAGCCAGGGAAGTGGGGCTGTGCCCATCTGCTACAAATACACAATTTGCAAGATAGATATCTTTCTTCCACCCCCTGTCATTTTTAAAATAAAAGAATTCAAATATTTGGTTTACACTTGAAGTTGGTCCAACACATCTCCTCGAGGGCTTTCTCTCGATCCTATTTGTACCTTCCCTTGAACCATAATAAAGCTGCAAAAACGGGGTTACAAGCCCACAGCTCTTTCTTCCCTTTTAGGGAAAACTTCCTGGACAGATTGTAAATGAGATGACCCTGTGGAGTGTTTAAGCAGTTAGCCAAGTTAAAGGTGGTAAAGGTCTCCTTGTTAAATTATCCACTTCATTGTCTTTGAACATCTAGAACACAGAGCCCCAAAGCCCATCTGGATCTCAGCTGTGTTCTCTATGCCTTCAACATCCCATGGGCTCTAGCAACTGTAGATATGACCTGAGCCAGTGGTTAGAACCAAAGCAAATTTTGAACTGTGCACTTAGATTTTTTTTGGAGGGGGGGAAGGGGGTACTAGTGCATGTTTATTATAAAAATTTCAAATATTGCTGAAAAAATCATACAGAAGTCAGTCATCCATATTCTAACTGCTCAGAAAATTTCCAGTATCTCCTTAAGTATCCTTTGATATGTCTCTTTGCATATCATATTCATTTTTTTATTGCTGCATGACAAATTACAAAAAACTTAGCAGCTTAAAACAACACAAGTTTATTTTCAGTTTCTCTGGATCAGGAGTTTGGGCCAGGTTAACTGGGTCCTCTGCTCAAGGTCCCAAGTAATGGCAATCAAAGCGTTAGCTGGGGCCGTGGTCCCATGTGATATTCCGGGCTCTCTTTGAAGCCCTTTTAGTTTCTTGTAAATATTCAGTTCCTTGCAGCTGTAGAACTCATGGAAGCTTCCATCTTTTACAAGGCTAGTAGGAGAATGTCTCTGCTGCTTCAGGTCTCCAGCTTGCTCTGTCCCTGACCTCTACACCCAGATTTAAAGAGTTTACCTGATTAGGTCAGGCCCACCCTGATATCTCCCTTTTAATTAACTCAGAGTCAACAGATTAATTACCTTAATTACATATGCAAAATCCTCTTTGCCACATAAAGTAACATAATCACAGGCATGATACACCATTCTATTCATAGATTTCACCCACATTCAAGGGGAGGAAATTATACAAGAGTGAAGGTCATTTAAAATTCTGCCTTCCATGCATATCTACATGTACAATGAACACATACACTGTGTGTGTTCTGGAGTATGATTTTTAACATTTAATATGCCATAAGTATCTATCCTGCCTAATAAATGTAGATATGCATTTCTGTGGCTGAATAAATTCTGTTTCGTATTTCAAAACAATCACATATTGGACAGTTAGGCTGTTTCTGATTTCTCTTCTTGCAAATTACACAAGGATGAACATTCAGATATATTTGTCTTTGCACCTATGCAAAGATTATTTGGTGCATATAAATTCCAAGGAAAGGGGTTTACTGAAGGGATAAACTAAACCAATGCTATGACAGTCCCTCCGAAAGTCCCTCAGCAATGCATGATGCTATTTTTCCAGTGAGGATCTGCCTTTGGTGAAGATTCTGTGGGTCCTTTGTACCAATTCTGCTGAGTTATTAGCATCCTTGAAAGAAGTTCTAGAAATCACTAGCTGTCACTGCAGGAAACAGACAAAAAGTAACATAAAGCACTTGTCACTTGTCACCCCCATCGTTATTCTCCCTCAAAAAAGTTATTTTCAACTTGATTAAATAGCTCTCAATGAAATGAGGGCTTTATTTTAATTTCCACACCACTTCTTTAGAAACTGGCAACAAGAAAAGTAGATCACTTTGAAGGTTTATAATTTTCTTTTACCTTTAAAGTGACACTGTGCATTCTGATTGTAGAGTGAGAAGTCAGGTTTCAAATGAAGCCTCTGAGAAAATATAAAACCGTGAATCTTAATAGCTAACAAACAAACAAGAGTTTAATTACACCTGCCTTGGAGATGTCCTACACTTACTAAAGGTTGTCCTTGCTTTTCAACCAAGCAATTCCTAAGGGCTAGCTTTAGTGCTGGGAATGTGACGGTGAACCAGACAGAAACCCAGAAGTGAATCACTCATGTTACGAATGCATAATGAAATTACAAGATGAAAACAGAAAGACCATGACAGATCTAGATAAAGAAACTTTAAAATAACCTTTCAGGAAGCATATGTATTTCCCAACCTGCAGAGCAAGGAAATGGAATTCAGAAATGTCTGTAAATATTAGTCCCTTTCACGGGGGACCTTGAAATCAAAGACAAGCATGTGTAACCAGAAATACTTAACATCCAGCCCAAAGGGAACTCTCATGGCATGAGTTCTCCCTGGCTATTCTTCAGCAGAGAGAATGGCATGATTTAAAAAAAGCCCCATGGCTTCGGAGGTAGCACCCTCCCACTCTGTTCATGGCTGGCCTGGGAGCACAGCCATTGGCTTACCACCCACTGTCTAAGGCCCAGCCCCAACCTCAGTTCCTTATCTGAGATCTGAAACTCAAAGCATGCTTATCTTGTTCAAGGCTAACCTGGCTCAGGGTATTTGAATTTAAATAAGGAGATTCTGGCATCTATTAATCTAGGGTAGTGGTGTAACAGTGGAATCTTAGCAAGAGCCAGGATTGCTAAACACAGATTGCCCACACGGATTGTGTAGGAAGCAGGACTATGTCCATTTGGGATTTTGCAAATGTTTCATTGCTGTTTCTCTGTATCTCTCTGCCTAATGATGCACTTTCACTGTTCTGAAGGGAGGTGAGCAGTCGTGTTAAAGCTCACAGTGACCTTCCTTCCAGCTTTAGTGCAAAGATGCAGGCTCTCAAGTGGGAACCAACCTCATGTGCCTGTCCAACACCTCCACACCTTGACCTTGACCTACATCTACATCTCCCTCCCCCTGCGGACAATGCCTCCACACCCACGCATGGTCTGGCTCTCCACCTCATCCTCCTGTGCTCTTTGTATTCCCATCTTTTATTCCATCTCCTATTCTCTGTTCCTGCTTCCTGTCCACTTGTTCCTCCTCTGTAGGCACAACAATCTCTTCTAATGTGAAAATCACCCAAACAATCCTCCCTGTGTTGCATTACCTTCTAGCCACAACCTAGATCACTCTGAGGGGAGAAACCTGTGCTCTCCGTGCTCCCCTCCTCTGGCTCTGTCCTCACTCTCCTCCACCAGCAGTGCAGACACCAATAACTTGTCCAATCCCGAGTGTCACTTGTGCACGGAAAAATGTCTCTAGGATTTCACTTCCTGGGTTTCTCATGAGCACCCGAGCTCATCACGTCCAAAATTGAACTTGTCACCCACCCAGTACACACACCCCAACACAAACCGTCTTCTCTTCCTCCTTCATTCAGTCTTGGTAAATGGAGCCAGCATACTCCCTGGAAACACGAAAGTCTTCCTTCCTTCATCCATCTCTCTCACCACCACAAGCCTGTCGGCAGTACCCGCCCATGGCTCCCTGCCCTCCCAAGGGATGGAGGCCACCTCAGCTCTGTCACCCATCCTGCCACCCCACCCACCTTCCACAAAGACAGATCTGCAAATTTAACTTGCCCAAGAATAGAGCTCAATTATTTGATTTGTGATAAAAGGATCTCAGTCTCATCCTCCCCTATGGCATAGCTCATGGTTTAAGAGCATGGGCCCCAGAGCTCTACAGCTAACCAGCTGTGTGACCTCAGGTAAGATTCTTAACCTCTCTGTGTTCCAGTTTTCTCCTGTGCACACTGGAGTTAATAGTACCTTTCTAATAGGGTATGGGATCATCAGATGTACCAATGAACATAAAAGTTTGACAACAGTGCCTGGCACACAGTGAGTGCTATGCTATTTGTCAGTTTTGTGACTTCCTGCCCATGCTTGCCTCCCACCCCTCCTTCCCCCATGCATACAGAGATGGGAGCATGGCGCCTTCATGCCACAACAGTGTGCAGTCCCCCAGACATGCCGTGTGGGCTATTTCATGCCTCCACAATTTTGTTCTTTCATCTCTTGACTTTCTAAACTCCCACATTTTTCAGGACTTAGCTCAAATATCACTCCTGCTGTGAAGCTTTTCTTCACACCCTGAGAGTTGCCCCACTGAGACCTCAGTGCATCCCAAACCAATTTCCACTGTAGCTAAAACCACTGCTACTAATTATTTTTAAAAGTCTGAGACTTAACTATTTTGGGGCACTTATTGCATTCCAGGCCCTGTTCTAAGTGCTTTATATGCATTATCTTGTTTAAGCCTCACAGAAAATTGGTTTACCTGTTCGTCACTCCTCCTGGATCATGAGGGTTTTTATGGGCCAGAACCTATGTGTTGGTCATTGACACATCCCCAGCACCTAGTCTGGTACATAAAGGGCACATCGTTAAATTAATAAATCTGACTTGAGCCAACCAAAGATGAGCCGAACTCAGAGATGGGAACATGTCCGAATTCCTGACATTGAAGGACATTTAGGCAAAGGATAACTGTAGTTGGATTTGAAATTCAACAGTGCTATAAACAAAGACTGCAAGAACTACCTCACCCCACCGTTAAATTGTTATTACTATATGAATATTTTCTATAGCACAGACGGGTTAACGTGCTCTCATTTTTTTCTATACTGTCATATAATTTCAGGTCTTTCCAAGGACATAATAATATAATTCGTGATACCATTTTATTCCATGCTTTTGTCTTAAGGGTCACATGCGAAGTTCTGGAAAGTTTTGCATGACCCTCAGCTCGTAGACTGACCACCTTTGATAAAGGGTAAAGAGATACTTGTTCTGACATCTTTTTATTCTTGTTGGACACCAAATGGAAATTTACCACAAATTTGAGACAATTATAATCAGGAGTTAATGTTATAGTTTCTATGGCAATGAATGGCCTAAGCCCATAAACACAAGCATTTTATTGCTTAATTGTTACAGGAAATATGCTTTTTATAAATCTAATATGCATAAATATAAATATAAAAGAAATTCAAACATATATGTATTTCTATTTCAATTAACTTTTCTTTTCTACCCATTTAGCACATAGTACTTTCTGTTTCATTAAAGCAGACAGTGGTTAAGATCAAAACTGTTTAGGGTGCCTGGATGGCTCAGGCTGTTAAGTATTAGACTCTTGATTTCAGCTCAGGTCATGATCTCATGGTTCATGAGATAGAACCCTGTGTCAGGCTCTGTGCTATCAACACAGAGCCTGCTTTGGATTCTGTGTGTGTCTCTCTCTCTGTCCCTCCCCATGCATGCATGCTCTCTTTCTCTCTCTCTCTCTCTCTCTCTCTCTCTCTCTCTCAAAAATAAACATTAAAAAAAAACCTGTTTAATGCTCTGGGTGGTCTTGAAACTGATATTAGAGGGAAAGAGCCATGTTCAGATACCTGGTGCCCTCCCATGGTGCCAATGGGAATGCATCTTCCCAGCAAACTCAAGGCCAGAATATCTCTCGGAGTCTTCAATTTGGTTTAAGCCATTCCAGCAATTTGTATATAGCATATTTGCAGGAGTTTTGGTCAACTTTTTATTGAATGGGATGGGAAGTTTAATCTCACCAGAGTGGTGTTTTCTCAGGAACTACCACTGCTGGAATGAAGCCTGGATGACAAGGTCTGATCTTCCTGTTGGATTTGGAGGTTGGCAAGCCGTGGACAGCACCCCCCAGGAAAACAGTGATGGTAAAACTGCATCTTCCCTCAGGGAACTTGTTTCACTGCCATCTTTATTTTGCTGTTAGGATTGCTTTTGATGTGTGGGAAACACTCCCTTTGGGAACCAACATCAAAAGTGTGCTTCCTGGGCACATGTACAGTATTAGCTGCCTGTCAATCAGGTTTAATTTCCTTTCAATGGCCGGCTTTCCCCTGATTATTCTATAACTGGTAAAAAAAAATTTTTTTTTTAAAGCACAAAACTTAACATATATAATTCATCTACTCTTGCTTTGATAAGCAGTTTTGAAGACAAGAGAAAAAATATATCTGTGTAAGCATTTTTGCTAGGCTCTAAAATATACCTCAGCCCTCTGTGATATACAGTTATAAGATATAAGGCAGTAGAGAAAATAAGGAACTCAAAAAATAGTTACAGATCATCCTTTAAATTGTTGTTTTCCCAGAACCTGATTTCTTTTTATGTTGTTTGATTTCTTCCAAAACTTAAGTATGTATTTGTCATCTAACTTACAGGCTATGCTAAGCAATGAGCGGCAGCTGTGACCTCCCCCAGACTTTTATAAAATCACATCATAAGCCTCCATTTCTCTTTAACATGATGATAAACATCAGTGGCCTGGGGACATTATGTTTACTTCCTCAGGTGTTGATATGAGATATTGACGTATGTATATATACATATATATCCATAAACATTCATTACTTATTCATAAGAGTCTCTTATGCTTTATTTATGCTGGATTTTGAGGAAGAATGTTCAACACTTTCTGGTGTTCTGTATTATATATCATGAGGAGACATCAGAAATGACTAATGGCAGTTAATTTCTTATTAACTAGAGTTAGCTGGTTAAAATAAGGAACTTTATCAAAGTATTCATATACCTACTAACTTCCTGAATGCATGTTGGGCATTGATCAACATGTGTGGTTAATGTCCAAATTTCCCTATTTGACACTTGACATATGTCTATAATGTCCAAAACCAAAAACCAAGAATCAAAACAAATAACAACACAACCACTAGGGACACATTACCCTTTCCAACATTCCAAACACCAGTTGGTTGTAAAAGGATCAATCCTATGTAGGCAAACAGCTCGGTACAAACACACTTGAGTATGTGTTGTAGGTGGAAGAACAGACACAGAAATAGTGATGCCCTGTACACTTCTCATGGCTTCAAATTTTTTTTTTTGAGGAGGCATTTCCAACAAAGCCATCTTGATTACACATGTTGGTCATTTGCCCTCTCTGACCATGGGAAGTATTTGGGCTAATTCAGCAATGAAGTTGGGAACACTTGCCTCTACAGAGCCTGTATCTGCGTCTGGACAGAATTGAAGATGACAAACTCATACTTCCCTTCCTCTATGTGATGCAGGGATGTATCGGTGTGGTCCAGCCTCTGTTCAAGCCATTAAGCACGGTCATATTTGCTTCCAGTTTGATGCACCCTTTGTTTTTGCAGAGGTAAGTGAAAAACTGTAGAAAAGTGCTTTCTTACCCAACCTGTTAACACTTGAAAAATAATACACCAGGTTGTTACTTCTAAATTTCTCAGGTACATGGCATGTGTTTCTTTTTTTTTTTTTTTTTTTTTTTTTTTTTTTTTTTCAACATTTATTTATTTTTGGGACAGAGAGAGACAGAGCATGAACGGGGGAGGGGCAGAGAGAGAGGGAGACACAGAATGGGAAACAGGCTCCAGGCTCTGAGCCATCAGCCCAGAGCCCGACGCGGGGCTCGAACTCACGGACCGCGAGATCGTGACCTGGCTGAAGTCGGACGCCTAACCGACTGCGCCACCCAGGCGCCCCCATGGCATGTGTTTCATGTCTACAAAGTTAACTAGACATCATTCCAACCTCTAGGCTCTTAAATCAAAATGCAGTTGTTACTTAACTTTTTTCTTTCTTTGATATTCTAAGATGTTCTCCTTGAAAAGCAATTGCATTACTAACCTTACCTTAGTTTTTCATGCCCATGAAATAGGTATCAACTGCTCCTAAGAAATTAAGTGGCTAAGTGAATCTTTCAGCTAAAGATTGGTAGAGACAGTCCATGAATTGAAATTTCAGAGCATACTGCTTTACTCCCAGACTAACATAGCTATTCATGTAAAAACAAAATCAAATGCACGCCAGACATGGTCTTAGTCTGGGAACTGCAACCCATTTTCTGCCACTCCAGGCCATCCTCCGTCCACAGGGAGGGAGAGCCAAGTTGCTGTAATATGGAGGGGATGGAGGGGAGGGAAAGGCAGCCTGGAGGCAGCACACTTAATGGGTTGATGGGGACATTTTGGTGAAGGGTCTGAAATTCTGGAAGATGTGGATGGGGACTAGAAGCAGATGAGGTTGTTGGAGATTACTCCAAGGAGATCTCTAAAATTCAAATTAAATATAAGAGGTGTTGGTAAAGGAGAAGGCTGGGAGGCTGCTGAGGGCAGGGAGTAGAGAGCAGAGAAACATGTGACAGGCTGAGAGGCAGGATTTGCCCAGAGTATAGTTTCACCAATAAACTCAGTGGAGTAATGTCTGTTGTATACTGAGTTCTTACTATGTAATCACTTTGCCTACCATTTGAGGCTCTTGGTCACCCTTTAAAGTTGGTATTATGGGAGCGCCTAGGTGGCTCAGTAGGTTAAGCATCCAATTCTTCATCTCCATTCAGGTCGTGATCTCACAGTTTGTAGTTCAAGCCTCTTATCGGGCTGTGTACTGACAGTGCAGAACCTGCTTGGGATTCTCTCTCTCCCTCTCTCTCTGCCCCTTCCCCACTTACTCTCTCTCAAAATAAATAAATAAACATTTAAGTAAAATAAAATAAAATCAGTACTATGATTCTTCCCATTTTACAGAAAAGAAAATTGAGGCAGAGTGGTTAAGTAACCTTTCTACATTCATTAAACTAATGAATAATAATGCTAAGATCTAAAGCCAGGCAGGTACTTGTGCTCATGCCAGTAACCATTACACTCTATTACTACTCAGGAATGAATAAATACCTGTTATAAATATGTGGCAGGCACTGTCCTGTGGGGAATTCAGAAGCCTCTTCCCTTAAGAATATAGATTCTTGATGGGAGGTGACAGTACACAAGGCACATCAAAAGTTAAATAACAGTAATACGAGAGACTGTGGAACTAATTGTCGGATAAGCAATGTGGGTGATAAATGATCTATATTTAATACATGCAGATTTGTTAGTTGAGAAATATGGGTCAGGAACTGAGTAGGACAGTAAAGGCCATAAGACATGGTCCAGGGAGGGAGGGTGATATGAGGGCAGACAATAATGACACCTGTGTGATAGCCACAGTGGATGAGCAGAGCATTGTGGGAACACACCGAGGCCAAGGGGGTAAGAAAGATGCCAGAGGAAGGAAAGAATTTTAGGCAGAGGGGACAAATTGAGCATCAGGATGGTGTGTATGGGAAATTACAAGCTGTGCAGACTCACAAAAGTGGGGACTTTATATCCTCAGAAATGGTTACTCCCCTCCACCACAGGGGAGAGACATAAGCCTGAAGGAGCCTGGACTTGAAGGTGGTGCCCCAGAGGGGTGGGGGAAGGGGAGCTGGGAGGCTGTGCTTTCTCCATTCCCACCTGAGAAGGCAGGGGCCTGAACCCCCCAAATGACAACAGCAGAGCAGGGAAAGTGGAGGCAGCATCCAGAAATGTTTAGGAAGTAAACATTTAGGAAGTAAACATTAGGAAGTGTGAATATTTAGACAACAAGTTCGGGCATTTGAAATACGCAAAGGGAACAGTATTTCTTCCACGGAAACTACCATTGCAGTTGCTAGAAGCCTGGGGGAAACAGGCAGACCATATTTAGAATTTCATCCCCTAGATTTCACTTTGGGATTTGAAGATTTCTCCCAACCTCCCCAGCTGCCAACTGATAATTTACGATGCTGGGAGAACCTCTTAATGGGAAATCGCTCTAAAATTCACAAAGACTTGTTTTCATATTTTTATTGTGCTTTATTGCTGCAAAGAAGGAGACCTCTCTCCAAGAGTGCATTGCCTAATAGCTGTTAATGCAAACGCTTTTTGCTATTATTAAATATAGATCGGGGTGTTATGCGTGTCATCGGGATTCACAGATCATAATTACTCTTCTCTCAGCCACTGCAGACTTGTCTGACAGAGCATACAATTTGTTGCTTTGGCACGGGCTGAGCCCCAGGGCTGAGCCATTTATAAGAGACACTCAAGCTGTTCAAAGTGTGTGAGGAATATTTTCTCAAGGGTACCCAGAGTAGGACCTCATGGGGGGCATCGTATTTAACTTTAATGAGAGTGTCCGTGACTCAGGTTCATTCTACATCCTTCCTTCCCTTTTCCATCCGCTGGCTGCGGAAGCCTGCCTGTTGACAACCCAGGCGGTCGGCCGAGTTTGCCTTTTCTTGCCTCTCGCTTCGCTGACTTTCTTGGTCATTCCTTACTCACTTCCGGGCTGGATTAAACATCATGTTCGCTGACGTGTTTTGATCTTCTCAGAGCCATGGTCTCCTTCAGTGAAAGCAGAATCCAAAATAAGAAGTGAAGGGGAGCAGAGGATACAGGCTTCCAGTTTTAGAACAAACCACAGGGATGAAAGGCACAGCACAGGGAATGTAGTCAATGATGTTGTAATAGCACTGTGTGGGACAGATGGGAGCTACACTTGTGAGCGCAGCATAGCGTATAGAGAAGTTGAATCACTGTGTTGTACACCTGAAACTTATGTAATATCGTGTGTCAACTGTACTCAAATTGAAAAAAATAAAAAAAGAGGCATGTGCATGGGAAGCATTCCACCTCTGCCCCTTTCCCTCTCCTCCTCCATTGTAGAAATGTATTCTTCATGTGTCTGGATTTCTTCCAGGGCTTGATGCCATGCCCACTTCTCTGCCCTCCTCCCTTCTCATGCTCTGAGAAGGCCTCCGTTTTAGAAGCCCATCTGCCTTTTCTCTCCCTCACTCGTGGTGGCCTACAGCTTCTAAAGGGAGGGAGCAGAGCAGTCCTAAGTCCAGAGTCCCCTCCTGAGTTCCCATGTTCACTGAATGCTTGGGAGTTGCTGCTTCGCTTCTATCTTAGCTTCTTACTGTCTCTGTTCTCCCCTTCACACCATTCCATCCCAAACTTGCACATGCATGCACATTCCTGCACATGCACACTCCCCCTTCCCTCCCTGGCACTGAGCTGATGTTTGCAGCAATGACAGCTGGTCCCCCGGGGCCAGGATAACTGCTCCATTGCTCAGAAGCTACGTAGCATCTTCCCTTGCTCTTGGTCAGTAGTTCTCAACTCAAGGTTATTTCACTACCACTTGTTAGTCCATTCTTAGGGCTCCTATTTGGATCTGAAATAATTTCTCTATTTATTCAACTACCATATATGATTTGGGAATCAGATTGGCTTCTCTTCTAATCTTCCTCATGCATCTTGCTGGAAATACCTTCCAAAAACACCATGTGTCCACCCAGGTCTGTGATCCCCATTGTAACCCTTTGGGCTCTGTACAACACTGAGCTCTATGAACTTGACCCCTAGCCCACCTCCCTTCTGCTTTCTTACCCCTCTCCTGTCTATTCTCCATAAATCAGCCAGAATTGTCCTTTAAAATTGTAAATAAAACACATCACTCCCTTGCCCCCAACCTTCTAATGGATTTCCACCACTGTTATAATAAAATTTTGCATAATAAGTCTTTATAAGATTCTGTGTGATCTGGCCGCTGGCTTTCCTGCCACCCCTATCCCTTCCTCATTTCCTTCCAGCCATCTTGACCTTGCTCTTCTGGCAACATGCAAACATACTCTTGTTTCTGAGTCTTTATATATACCGTTCCTTTTGCTAGGAAAGCCCTCCCAAGCCTCCACCACACTTTGCATGCCTGACCCCTTGCTGTATCCAGGTCTCTGCACAGGTCACCTTCTCAAAAAGGCCTTCACTCCCCCCACCCCAACCCCACCTAAAATCTCACTTCCTGCCCTTTTATCCTTCTATCCTGCCTTAGTATTATTCCTTCTCTCCCTTCTAGAATATAAGCTCCACGAACGTATCCTCATCACTGAAAGCAAGTTCTAGCACATTGTAGTCATGAATAAATACTTGTTGAATGAATGATGGATGGATGGATGGATGGATGGTTGGGTCAGTGAACCAAGCCAGCAAGCTAACAAAATCTGATGCAGAGTACACTGCTGAGAACAGTCTCAGAGTGATAGGATCCAGATGGTGCCCTCAGGTGCTGGCAAGTCCTGGTGGGAGATGAGGCCCAGGGATGGGGCAGCAGGGAGCACACACAGGTGCCTGAACATGTAGCCGACCCTTACAGGCTGAAGGAATGGCAAGCACAGGGTAGACGGATGACAATTGTGCCAGAAAGGCTCTCCAACCAAGCAGGTACCCAGTACCTCCATATGCCCCTAGAGGAGCATCACTTTCTCTGAACAGCCTATTTTGTAGTTATCTCTACTTGGAAGTGAGTGAACAAAGCAAATTTTCCTGGACCCTAAGAAGAGTTTCTATCCTTATTGGTAAAAATTGTAGCTTCTGCCAGCAGTAGACATATGCTCACATTCCACGGGCACAAGCAGAAGTTTGTAGAGAGGGGACCCTTAGCCAGCTGCCCCAGCCCACCTTTGCTGAGTCCCTGGGGCTCAGCACCTCAGCAGAGGCTGACTAGGAAGTGCCTGTGTGACGAGGAGGCAAAGGTGTGGTGTGCTGAAACCAGCACTGGGTTTCACGGTGGGATGCCCACATTCTGCATAACCACATCCCTTCACATGTAGGGATAGGACTAGAAGGCCACTAAGACTCCTTTCCATTCAAAAGAAATTACCCTTAAACATAGGACTTTCTCTAGCAGTACTAATCTACCTTTCAGCCCTGCAAGAATGGGAATTTTATTTTTTTTTTTTATTTTTTTTTTTCAACGTTTATTTATTTTTGGGACAGAGAGAGACAGAGCATGAACGGGCGAGGGGCAGAGAGAGAGGGAGACACAGAATCGGAAACAGGCTCCAGGCTCTGAGCCATCAGCCCAGAGCCCGACGCGGGGCTCGAACTCACAGACCGCGAGATCGTGACCTGGCTGAAGTCGGACGCTTAACCGACTGCGCCACCCAGGCGCCCCAAGAATGGGAATTTTAAACCCAAGCTCAGAGATATTGAGTAATTTGCCTAAAGTCATACAGTGTAGGTCCAATATTTTTTCCAGCATCACCTGTATTTATAACAGTCTACCACAGACATGCAATTGGCCTTGGATGGGGGCCTATCACTGGTACTTTTTTTTAAGTTTATTTATTTATTTTGAGAGAGAGAGAGAGAGAGAGAGAAGGGGAGGAGCAGAGAGAGAAGGAGAAAGAGAAAATTCCAAGCAGGCTCTGCCCTGTCTGCTTGGAGCTATACTTGGAGCTCATGAACTGTGAGATCACGACCTGAGCCAAAACCAAAAGCTGGATGGTCAACTGAGCCACTCAGGTGCCCCTAGGTTATCACCGGTACTCTCCTAAGCACTCGGGGGCTCATATGCAGCCGAAATGGAGGACCATTACACTGGTGGCTGAAACCAAAAAGAAAGCTTGCTAATGTCGATTGGAAAGAATACTTTCCCTCCACAGTCCCCCGACATACATATGCAATAGCCATTTCATATGTGGGTTTCTCCTCTCCTCTCTCCACAAGGGACAGTACTGCTGGGCTGGCCTGAGATTTTAGCCCACATAAATTTCCTAAGCTCTATACTCCAGAGGAAACAATGAGTTAGCCACTTTCATATTTAGCCTTGTCTCACTGGAAAACTAAACTGTTGTAAGGGCTGTTATTAAGAGGATATTTATCAGCATTGTTGCTATAATTAGCAAGTGGAGGAGGGAGCTGTTTGGGCTTGTATGGTCTCCTCCAGAGGGAAAGCCAAAATTCTCAGGAAGCTCATTTAGTTTCCTTAACTTCCCCCCCCCCCCCAAAAAAGACAAATATTCCTTAGGTGTCTGCTCTGTCATTGCCTATTTCTGATTTCATATTTTGGCCTTTCACATTCTATGGCTGGTGCTGTGAAGCCATGGTTATTCTGCTAAAGAACAAGGCCACCATTTATCACCCCTCAGACATCTGAGGCCCATGGAACCACCTGAACCCCAGGCATGAAACCATCTCACCATCTCATGGCAGCACTCGTGGTCTGGCAGGAGCATGTGGAAAAGGCAATGCACGATGAAGGTCGGGGAATGGGCGAGCCCAGGTTGAAGGTTAGGGAACAGGCTGTGGGCCAGCCCAGGATTTTCATTCTCTAGCAGGAACCAACTATGTGACTACACACACTTTGCTGATAGCTTCTTGACCTACTTAGCAGCCTCATCTGTAAAATAGGGATAATAATATATATTATTATCAGATGTCTATGGTTGTGAGGTTTCAATTACATAATTTGTAAGTGTCCCTGAAACCTCATGGTTATTCAATAAATGATGGCTACTTGTTTTCTCCTTAGTAGAGGTCAGATTTCATGTAAATTCAGAGCATTTTGTGAGAAAGCAGCAAAAAGTTGTTCTTCTTAACCTCAATTTGGAAAGTTAGGGTTCTATCATCAAGTTCCACATTACCTAATAAGAACCATTATATTTTTACTCAATTTTAAAGTTTATATGCCATGCTCACATAGATCCTATCTCACTAAAACGTTCTTATGAAATTGGCAGAACAAGTATAATTATTTTCATTTTATAGAAGCAGGAATGTAAGTTTCTAAAAGTACGCATTCCAGATCAGAACCCAAGGTTCTTGCAGCTGATCCAGTGTGTCTCTCAAATACCCTCAGATATCCTGGCAGTGGCCAATCTCTCTATCTGTCACAACCTTCCTCTCTCCATTCTGTTTTCTTCTTCTTCTTCTTCTTCTTCTTCTTCTTCTTCTTCTTCTTCCTTTATTCTCTTTAGCTTTCTTGGGGTATGATTAATGTAAAAGATTGCACACATTTCACATATGCATCTGGATGAGTTCAGACATACCCATACACATGTGATACCCTTCCCACAATGAAGGAACTACACATGGCCATTCCCTCCCAAAATTTCCTTGTGTTCTTTTGTGAGTTTTGGTTGTTTGGCTATGAACACTTAACATGAGATCATTTAGCTTGCTAATTCCTATACATCTTCCAGCTTTCAACTTGGCTGTTACTTCCTAACCACGCCCACCCTGGCCCACCCCACTGCCCCAGGTGCTCCCATGGTATCTTAGACGTTCCCCCACAAGGTACTTATTGTACCATATTGCTGGGGTGCTCAGGTCTGGTTGTCCAAGACAATATTTCAGAACTTCTTTTAAAAATAATAGATGTAGGATCACCTGGGTGGCTCAGTCAGTTGAGATTCTGGCTCTTGATTTTGACTCAGGTCATGATCCCAGGGCTGTGGGAGCATGGAGCCTGCTTAGTATTCTCTCTCGCTCTCTCTCTCTCTCTCTCTCCTCCTCCTCCTCCCCCTCCTCTGCTTGCTCTCTCTCTCCCTAAAATAAAATTTAAAAAATTAAATATAAAAAAATAATAGATTTAGGGTCCCACCCAAGACCTCCTTGATTGGGCATCTATTTTTTCAAAAGCTCCCCAGGTGATTCTAATGCACAGAATCGCCTTTATTAGAAAGTAAATCCTACAAGGGCAGTCAGTTACCAAATGTATTTTGTCCATGTTTAAGACTATAGCACTACAGTATTTGGGCAGTGCTACTTATATATTAATTTATGATATTATTATTATTATTTATTGACTGTTTGATCCACTCCAGGCCCTATGATAAGTAATTTACAGACATTTTTTTAGTTAATTCTGGCAACCACCCTGAGGAAGTTTCTATTATTGCCCTATTTGAAAGAGTAGGAATCTGCAGCTCAGAAAGCATTTTGTGAACACATCAGGGACTGTTTTCAGCTGGAGCTCCTGACAGTGCACCATAGTTGGTATTTCCTACCCACTCCCATGCTAGTAAATGGGATCCCAAGAAAGTGGTTGTAAAGAATATAAAAAGAGACACTGTGGGAATCAGCCTTCAGGCACAGCTTTAGACATTGTTTCTGAAAGGTAGAGTATAAGGCAGAATGTCAGAAGAGTTTGGGGGTCAGCCAGCATGGCCCCAAGATGCTGTTTCCAAACACCACAAATAACATGGTGTAGTTGCTGAACCACTAGAAAATTACCTGAATTTTTCCTGATGGCCTAATATCATTTTTCAATTAAAATGCTTTTGGCTGCAAGTAACAGAATTAAAATGACTTAAACAAGAGGAATTTAACTATAATTTTCTCTCAATCCTAAAGGAAGCAGTCCCAAGGTTGGCTCAGATATTTAACAGCACTGCTAAGCCCTCATGTGCTTCTTATCTTTCTACTTGGCCATCTTTGTATTGTTGGCGGTATTTCTCTTCACTGTCCCAGGGTGGCTACAGAAGCTCCAAGCATCATGTCGCTTCTTGTGAAAACATGCAAAAGCCAGAAGGAAAGGGCAAACTCTCTCCTTTATAATGGAGGAGAATCCTTCCCAGAAGCCACCCAGCAGACTTCCTCTTCTTCCTGGCAGTAGGTCACATAGCCACGGCTGGCTTAAAAGCAGTCTGGGAAAGCAAGGAACAGGCTTGGTGCTTTTGGCTCATTCTGAGGAGGTGGGATTCACCAGGAAGAAAAAGGGAAGAAAGAAATGGTTGATGCTTGAACAATCAATAGTCCAGATACTCTTAACTTATGACACCTGGTGGCTAATGGAAGCTAGACTGCCCTTGAGATTCATTTTAAAATGAGTCCAGCCCTGTGAATCCAATGTTGTTGAAGAAAGGAACATGTCAACTGTAGGGATCCCAGATGACTACATCCCTGAGAGAGGTTTTGGTGACAAGGACATTGAATGATGGCTAATGCTCTCCTCACCTGTTTTTAGGTCAACAGTGATCTCATTTACATTACAGTCAAGAAAGATGGCACTCATGTGGTTGAAAACGTTGATACCACCCACATTGGGAAATTAATTGTGACCAAAGAAGTTGGAGGAGATGGCATAAGGGATATTACTGATACCTACAAATTCCAAGAAGGTAACTTACTGCCACTGAATGAAGATTTCTTTGCCCAAGCTTGTTTGGTACTTCCCCACTGTCACTATGAAATGTGTCCTGCAAAATGAACTATAAACTCTCATGAGGTAAACACACCACATCCACAATTTTCCTTGTAGTTCTCTTTGTTTGTTTGCTCTGAGCAAAATTCCCTTTCACGTGGCCTGTGAAAATGATTTGGTTTAAAGTCATGTCTATTTTCATACAATATATAGAATGTATTCTTGCACACAAAAACATGAAAGAATCTTAACTTCCAATAATAGAAAACATTGTCTAACTAGTATCATTTTAGTTCAATTACAGAAATTTAAACAACCATTCACATTTGTTTAGTACTTTACAAACTATTTTCACATACATTGTCCCACTGAATTATCACAAAAGTCCCTTGAGACAGATAATACAATATTAACAGGACAGTGTAATCTCACTAATTCAGGCCCATTAGGTTTCAGTTATAAAATAATGTTAATGTTAATAATAGTTATTGTGTAGATGGTTTCAAATGGAGCCGTTGAGTTCAAGTCCATTTCAATCAGTACCAGGTGCCTACTCTATGTCTGGAATTGGGTTTGGTGGCAGGGATCCCCATGGTGAGCAGGACCCAGTTTCCATTCCTGGAAAAGTGATTGGATCATCATGCAGAAGGAACTTGGGGAACAAAGAAGGAGGACACTTTGTCCAACCAGGAGATCCAGAAAAAGCAGACTAGGATAAGAAAAGTCACAGACCACAATTAAAGAAATATAGACAAGAGCTTCCAGGCAGTGGGAACATCAATGACTAAAGGCATGGAGGTGTGAAGTAGTGTGTGTTTAGTGTCCTGAAGACATTACTAAGCCATCAGTTCAGAATGCCTAGTGACTGGAGACAAAGCCACCCAAGGTCAGGAGTAGAGAGGAGGTAGAGGAGCTTGGGTGCCTTGATGGAGAATGTGGAGTATATTTTACAAATGATTCACCAGCAGAGGTTCTTAGGAGTGGCATTTATTTTACTGAATGGATAGAAATGACAAGTAATTAGCATATACCTAAATATTCATCAGTATTCCTGAAGTGCTAAGAAGTGCAGAATTTGTTTTAAATATTTTAGACAGTCTCTCTGCTCTTATTTTAAAAAGCAATTTGCACTATAAAGAGAAAGCTTGCTGAATTGAGAACTCTCATGCATTGTATTAGAAATTCAGGATTTTTGTCATCTGAACTAGTGAGATTTTGCGCATTTCTGAAATGGTTCATTCTTCTCTTCTATTGGTTATCATCCATTGCACAACATAGATACAAAGTTGGGTTTTTTTTTCTTTTTGGCTTTTTCCTGAAATGAGAGTTTTTTTCAACCCTGAGTACAATGAAACCAAACAAACAAGTAATGCTCTCTTGTAATAGAGTTACAGGCAAAGAGGCCGGGAAAGGAAAACTAAAAGTCCATAGAAAAAGAGAAAGAAACTAGCTGCAGTATACACACATTTATTCGCTCATTCATTCAACAACTTGCTATTAACCATCCACCATATTCCCAGCACTATGTAGGAACAAGATGCACAGTCTAGCTGGAGAGATTAGCGGAAGCAAGCCCTCACTGAGTTATGCAGCAGGTGTCTGGAACAGGGGCAGAGAGGGGACTTCCAAGCCAGACTCAGGATCCTGGAGAACATTAGTGATGGGCTCACTGAGACAGAAGGATAAACAGGAATCGGCCAGCTGAAACATGAGGAGAGAGTTCTCCAGGAAAAGGCAGCCCAGTAGGGACTGTAGATAAACTCCTGGTGTGGAAGAAGTCCTGAGCAGACAGTGTTGAGAGCAAGAGGCAACCCTGCAGGGAGCCATCCAGACAACCAGCTGTCTTGTGTAAACCACACAGCAGAGCACCATTTTCATTAGCTGTCATCTATGGAGGTGGCAGTGAAAGCCAAATCAGGGTCAGATGTCAAAAAAGAAAGGACCCCCTTCCCCCCAGAAAAAGAAAAAAACTCCACAGCAGAGTCAGGGGCTTGACCAGGGGTGGACACAAGATTAAAAGAAATAAAATGTCCCAACTCTGAATGAGAAAGACCTCTGACGGTCAGGCTTCCAGAATTTGGCAAGAAGGCAAGGCTCAGGAAGGTGGGCTGTGTGGGGGTCTGGTCCAAGCAGAAGAACCCCTAGATCTTCACAGAGAGCTGTAAGAAACTCCCCATCCTGCTTCTGGGCTGGAGTTTGATCCCAGGAGGTTAATTAGCCTCTTACTCAAGAATGGCAGATGCATTTTAAATTCTGACTTTAAGAATGACCAACTTGGATGCTAGTCACAGAAGGATGCAGAGACTGTGCCGGGATCTGGCGGGAAAGACTGAGTGATTATAGACATTGCCACGGGCCCCTAGGAAAGGCTGCTGGCATCCATGGTCATGCATTTGTCACTCTGATTCTCATTATTGAATCTCTCATATAATTTCTCTCTCCATAAATGCTGAATGTGGCCACTAAAATGTGGAGATGAATAAAAACAGATAGAAATTATTACCAGATTTAGGAATTAACTATTTTAATTAACTAAATTGTGGAAAGATCATTTTTCACTTGGATGAACTAAAGCTTAATATTAATTTTATACCTCTTTTCAAATATATAAGATTAGGAAACTATAAAATTTTGAAAACCAGAATTCTTAAAACTTGTGTGGCAATCTATCTTCTTTTATGATGGTGTCTGGATCCCATTTCCTTTTTCTTCCATCAATTATTCCCTCTGTCATTCGTATTTTTGTCTCTCCTTCCCTGTTAGCTCCTTCCCATTTGCATTTAAGCAGGATCAAGTGTCACCTGCGTTTAAAAAAAAGTTACGAAATTCTTTTTCAGCAATATATCCCCCACTGAACATACCCTGTTCTTTCTTCCTCTTGGCCTCCATGGCCAGACATCTTGGAAGAGCTGCCCGCCCTTGGCGCCCTATCAGGGGCCTTTTCTTTTCATTTCGTGCCTAGCATACCTCAGTTCTGCTACTGGCAGCAGAATCTTGAAGTTCGTCTTCCCAAGTCTGCCAAGACCCCCTGATCACGAAGTGAAACAAATGTTTGCAGATCCCTGCTTGCCTCAGCTTCCTGTGCCTTTTGACACCACTGCTCAGCCCTGGATCTTGAAATTCTCTCTTCCCTTTCTTTGTTCCACTCTGGTTCCATCCCAGCTTACCTGACTCTTTCTTCTATCCCCTTCTGCAACTCTAAACTCCTCTTTTTTCCCCTATCTCTGAAGGTTACTTAGTCTAGGCTCAACCCTTGGGCTTCATTCCTACCCACTTTACATTCTTTCTCCAAGGCTGATGTTAACATTTGCATATCTACCAATCGCCCCCAGCCCAGTCTGTGTCCTTGGCCCAGCTTCTCTGTTCAACTCCACATTCACTTAAGTCTCCCTTAGAAACCTGAAACAGACCCTTCCCGTATGCCACCTTCTCTCACTCCTCCTTTGCCCAGATGTTTCCCCCACTCCCGACCCCAGTGAAGAGAACACAGTCCCCCCCCACCCAAGATTTAGCAATGTAGTCAAGCAGCAAACCTTCTAAATGTCCCCTTTGAAATAGTTCAAATTCACCTCCTGTCCTATCTCTATACCATGGCCACGCTCTGAGAATTTAAAGGCATCAGGTGTGGAAAGCCCTTAGCATAGTGCCTGATTCAGAATAAGTGTCCAGTAAGAGTCAGTTTCTGCTCCTGCCAGTAGTTCTATCATTATCACAATACTACTACTCTTAGCTCGGGCTTTGAGTATTTTTCTCCCAGCTACCTGCGGGAGCTTCCCAATTCCACCTTCCCCCCACATCCTCTTTCCTTCTGTCTAATGCATGCATTGCTGCCAAAGTGACATATCTAAAATATAAATTTGAGTCTGCTGCTTAAAAGCCCTTCCTCTCCCCTGTTGCCTGAAGGGCATTCCAGTAAGAGCTCGCCAAACCTCTGCTAGTTGCCTTTAGGGCACCCTCGCTGCACCTCCCGACCACATCCACAGACATCCCAAGCAGCAGCCAGGAGATCTACTGACAGTCATCCACAGAGCCAGGCTGCCACTGTCTTCATGCCCTTGCTCTTACTGTGGAAAGAAAAACCCTTCTGAGAAGACTTCCCGGCCCCCAGGAGGTGTTGAGTCTCTCCCCCATGTTACTGCCCCACATGCAAATGTCTGCCCCAGAGTCTGTGATGAACACATGTACAGTGATCTCTCTGCACTTGTGTCCAAGACCTGTGAGGGAAGGGCTGTGCTTCTCTTCGGAGCCTGGTACAGTGCCTGGACGTTAGAGTGGCTCAACTCGCACCAAATCATCAAATGAATGGTAAGGCAGGTGACACTTTCACAGGTGAACTTACATGCACATCACATGTCCCAAACTGGACTATTTAGTATCTATCATAAAGATGAAAGTTTTGTCTCTGGATAAAAGCAATGTGCCTCTCCAATGTGCTTCTCCATCCTTCAGAGCCTCTGTTCCAGGCTGGATCGTAGGTCCTGGGGACATGTAGATGGGTTCTAGTGGGGAAAATAATGTCATGCAGAGTCAAGTACTGGGAAAAGGACAGAAAACCAGGCAATGTGTCAGTGAGAGCTGAGAGAGCTGGGTTTGGGGACACGTTACACAGGGTAATGGAGGGGGGTGCTCTCTGAGAAGGGGACATCTGAGCTAACACCTGAACAATGAGAAGAAACTTCCACAGACATAAAAGGGGGCTTTCATTATATCTGAGCTAATGGAAAGCTGCTTTTGACCTTGCTCCTGGAGGCCACAGAGGAATCTCAAAAAATGTAATCTGGCTTTAGATCATTCTCCCATGGCACTGAATTCATGGCCCTGAATTATGGAAGATGTCAGATCATAAAGCACAACCGCAGAGAGACGGGGATTCTGCAGTGCTCTGGGGAGACCCTGACGTCCCTGCCTCCTATGTGGGCCTGGCTTCCCGCTCACAGGGCCGGCTGATCCTCAGAGGGGGGCCAGAGGCACCTCTGTCCATGACCCTATAGAAAGTCTCTCGTGGCTCACCACAAGACTTCCGCAGCCCCTTCTCCTCATTGGGAC
The DNA here is from genome assembly GCF_028749965.1 of Puma concolor. Taxonomy (NCBI): domain Eukaryota; kingdom Metazoa; phylum Chordata; class Mammalia; order Carnivora; family Felidae; genus Puma; species Puma concolor. The sequence continues at coordinate 22,752,473 of NC_141671.1, forward strand.
CAGCTCGGCCTCTCTCCCCGCCAAGGTGGCACTCTCTGACCAGGCCCCCGCTGCTGGGGTTCCCCTCCTGCATTTTGCCTAAATGCATATCTGGTGGCCATCCAAAGCAGTAATCAGTAATGCTCTCTCGAGGAGCTGTTTGCCAGGTGCTGTCTGCTAAAACATTTCCCTGAACTTTCCTTTTCATGGCCCCTCATTCCCCTTATTATTATCTCCCTCTTATTGATCTGTAAGCATGTGTGCTAGCCAATGCTTGTCCTAGACCAGTTGTTCCTGGCACATTCTTGCAATCTTGACAATGAGAGAAATTGTTAACACACACACACACACACACACACACACACACAGACACACACAGACACACACACACACCACACTCAAGCTTGTTTGCAACACCTATTGTCATTTTCTGTCTTTGCAAAGTACTGGTAGCTGCTGATTCTCATGCGCATACTCCCTCTAACCTCCTAACAATCCTCTGATGAAGGCACCCTTTTTTTTTTTTTTCTTTACAAATAAGGACATGGGTAGTAACAATAGTGCATGCCTTGTAGAGTTGTCTGAGGAGTAAATGAGACAGTGCCGAGCACACACTTAAACATAATACCTGTCACATCGTTATCAGTGGTAGATATTGTTATTGGCTTCTTCATCTGCATTGCATCTCATTACTAAGATAGAAGACATTATTTTAAAGTTAACAAATTTAGAGGCACCTGGATGGCCCAGTTTGTTAAACCTTTGACTTCAGCTCAGGTCATGATCTCACCATTCAGGAGTTTGAGCCCTGCATCGGGCTCTGTGCTGACAGCTCAGAGCCTGGAGCCTGCTTTGGATTCTGTGTCTCCCTGTCTCTCTGTCCCTCCCCAACTCGCACTCTGTTTCTCAAAAATGAATATATGTTAAAATATAATTTTAAAAAATTAATGAATTTAAAAGTTTGCATTTTTATTTCAAAGTGATTTTTTTTTTTTTTTTTTTTTTTTTTTGCTAAACATTTCCATGACTAGTTTTCACAAGTCAAAGAATTTGCCTCTGTGTCTTCCACGATGCACAAAGATACACCCAAAGGTAGTCAGGTGGTAAAGAGAATAATGACTATCTTTCCATACCTCCTCAAGCCCTGTCCCCTCAAGCCAAGCATTTTGTCCAGGGCTCTGTAAGGAAATATCAGCCCAGCTGAGCCAAGAGGAGCAAACCCTGAGGCTTGACTTGTACCTGTATGTTTTGCTTCCACACCTGCACAAAGCTATTGTTTGATTCTTCCAGAACTTACCCCTTTTCCTCCCTGCCCCACCCCCACCTTCATCTCCTCCCCTGCCACCTTGGAAATCCCAACAGAAGACATTTACCTAAAAACAGCACACACATCTCAAACTGCATTAGAAAATATGGTGCACCACCAGATGCCAATAGGTGTCCCTCAAAACAAATGTGTTCAGTGTCAGATGAATTTGGGAAGTCTTGATTAAATAAGTCTCCTCACCTTAGGGCTCAATCTCAGAACCTCTGACAGGCTCTAACGAACACAGTGAACATCCAGAAGCACTAGAGAACCCAGTGCTCCCCACGGGAGATTGGTCTTAGAGCCCTTTGGCAGGGAAGGCTTGTTAACAATTGGTCATGTCTGAGTGGATGGGGCCGTGCACTGCTTAGGAAAAGTGATCTCTGCACTCTTTCGGTGCCACATGGCAACAGGGGAAGGAGTAGAGGGCAGAATGGCAGCTGCCCAGGGGTCAGCTCAGCAGGAGCAAAGGGGAGAGACCCAACTGGAAAGAGAGATGAGGACTACAGGTCTTACCAGAAAGATCCATGAATAGGAGAAAACTCGTATAGCACCAGCTGGAGTGGTTAGATGTAGCTATTGCCAAAATCTTTACTTAGAGATCCCCAAATTCCAGCTAGGATTTGGGGAGAGAAGCAAATTGATGCCACTATTTGAGAAGAGGTAGATTGTGCCACTCTACCTGCTGAACCCTGTAGTAGCAGCACTGGGGAAACAGCCCTTAGAGCAAGTCTGTTAACATCCCCCTTGCAGGTAAGCCCTGGTCATGCCACCTAACTCAGCAGCCTGGGCAGACCAGAACTCTGACTTTGCAGAATTGGTAACATAGGAATAATGGTGACACACCTGTCTTGAAGGGCAGTTGCGTGGCTTATGGAGGCTACCCAGCAAGGACAACACTGTGTGTTTATTAATTTCTCTTTGATGGATTGCATTTATTTTTTTCCTATGATTATCTCTGCCTCTTTCCTAGGCCAAGAAGAAGAGAGGCTGGCTCTAGAAACTGCACTGATGTATGGGGCTAAAAAGTCCCTCAACACAGAAGGCATTGTCAAACCAAGGTCTGACGTGGACATGGATTTTGAAGTGGAGAAAGCCGTGCTGGGAAGAGACTTCAAGCTCACCATCACCTTCCAGAACAACAGCCCCAACCGTTACACCCTCTCAGCCTATCTCTCAGGCAACATTGTCTTCTACACGGGAGTCTCCAAGACAGAATTCAAGAAGGAGACATTTGAAGTGACGCTGGAGCCCATGTCCTGTAAGCTAATGAGGGGGCTCTTCTCCTTGGGAATTGTTCTCTGCCTCCCTGTCTGTCTTGGTGGTATCACTCATTAATAACTTCCAAAGTTAAAATCCTGTCCCAGAGCTCAGGAGCATGAACCACATGGGAGAATCCCTTTCTCCCAGGGGGGCCTCAAATGTCACCTTCACCTCTCATGCATAGAAGTGAATACTGAGGGGTGCCTGATTGGCTCAGTCAGTTAAGCCTCCAACTCTTGATTTCAGCTCAGGTCATGATCTCACAGTTTGTGAGTTCAAGCCCCACATCAGGCTTTGGGCTGGTAACAAGGAGCCTGCTTAGGGTTCTTTATCTCTCTCTCTCACTCTCTCTCTCTCTGTCACTCTCACTCTCTGTCAATAAATATTTAAAAATTTAAAAAAAAAAGAAGAGAACACCAAAATTTTCAAAGCCTAGAGCCCCATGAGTCATGAGAATTAAATGTAATTTCTTGCTACTTGAAGTGTGGGTCGAGGACCTGAAACATCAGCATCCCCTGGGAGGTGGTTGGAAATGCAGACCCTTAGGCCCACCCCACATCTGTCAAACCAGGATCTACATTTTAACAAGATCCCAAAGGGATTTTAGTGCCCAGGAAAGTTTGTGATGCACAGGTGTCAGACAGCAGGCCACCCACTGGTAACTCTCCCTGAGTCAGGTAAAGTTTTGCAGACTACCCCAGTAGGAATGATGTGTTTTGCTTTACCATTTAGGAGGCAGGAGATCTAAGCTCTGCAGACAGGCCATTTCTGAAAACTCATCTGCTGATGTATAGGGACAGCAATGAGCCCACCCTTGAGAGAGGATGCTAGAGACCCAGGATGTGCTGTCCAGGAGCCTCTTCTGGGATCTCTTTCTCATCCTTGATCCTAGCCAGCCTCCCTCAAATGCATGGCCTTCCAAAGCATCTCCTTCACTGTAAAAGTTCAGAATATTTTAAGCAGGATTGGGCTGGACAGGCTCCAGCTTGCATTGGAGGTTGCAATTTCAACCAGTCTTGAATAGTACCCATTTCTTGGGGTACTAGTATTTAGGGGGCACAAAAGTTGGTCACATGACTGGTAGAATCAGTTAACCAGGAAAACCTGGTCTCTAGGCCAAGCATGTCGAATTAGAGCAGGCTAGAAAGGACCTGAACGCTTCAAGGCACTAGATTTCTGTTGACCTGACATATGGCCCAGAAAAAGAAAAAAAAAAAAAATTAAAGGTGAACAAATAATAAGTTTTTACAACATGGAGGCAAGCAAGACTAATATGCACCCCCAACCCCAGACAACCAACTCATACACCCAATTGTTTTCAAGCTTTCTAGATTCACCAGTTGTCCCAAGCCGCTGTGAATATACCCTTCTGAGGCTTTAGAAAGATAGCCCCAGGAAAGTGGGGAACTGTTCTGAAAAATCCTAATTCCAAGACTGAGCTATTCCATAGCTGTAATAATGTGGCTAACAATTAGGAAATCACCATAGTATTTGGGGGCGGTGGGGGGTAAAACTGGGAGATCTAGCACTTTTCCTATATCCCTCGAGGTAGGGAAGGTAATTATTAATGAAAAGAGTAGTCAGTATAAAGGACTCAAGAGAACTGGCATCCCAATTGGTTAGAACAGGCGGACACAGTGGAGTTTACAGAAACTGGATCTTGAAATTAGGTAAATAGAGATTTAGGTAAATCGAGACTACCTCACCTACCAGCTGTGTGTCCTGAGGCAAGTTACTTAAGTGATCTGATCAGAGCTCTTCTGTTCCTGGGAACAATACCACCCACATCACAGGGTTGTAGATTCATTCCCCAAACCTTTATTTCATGCTGAATGTCTAGATACTGCTTTGGAGGCACAGCAGTGAGCACAACAGAAGTGCCTACCCTCATGGAATTTGTGGTCTTAAGGGAGTGAACAACAAACAAACAAGTACTATATAGTATGATTATGCATATAATAGGAAAATATAAAACAGGGTAAAGCAGGGTGAGGGATGAAGGGGATGCTGTGTGGGTAGGGTGACCAGGGAAAACCTCTCTAACCAGGTAATATTTAACAGAAACCTGACAGAAGGAAAGGAGCAAGCTTTGCAGCCAGAAAAAAAACTGTGAATGCAAAGGCCTTGAGGCCAGAGCATGTCTGATGTGTTCAACAAGTAGGTAGGAAGCTGGAGTTGGGAGCAAAGGTGGCCAGAGAAGAGTGGTGGGTGTAGATTATGTAAAGAACTGTGAACCCTTGTGAGGACTTTAGCTTTGATTCCAAGTGAGTGCAGGAGCCCATAGAGGGTTTTGAGCAGAAATGAGGCATGATCTCACTCAGGTTTAACTATGCACCATCCTTTTCCCACTTCACGGGAGACCCAGAGCTCCATCTTCTTCCCCTTTTCTCCCTAATCCTATGAGATAAGAAGCTTATATGATTTCGTAGGCTAGAATGGCATGATCCATTAACCCTCTCAGTCATTGATCTAGGGACAGCTGGCCAGGTGGCATTGGCTGTAGGCAATAGGTTGCATACTGCAATTTAAAATAAATTTCAATAAAATAAAATAAAATAAAACAAAATAAAATAGTATAAAATAAGATAAAATAAATTGCAGTATATTGCAAAATGCCACTTGACTCTAGACCTTGATCAAGCAAGTCAGAGTACAGTCCCAGGAGGCTGTGTTACAAAGAAAGTTTTCCAAGTAGAATGGGAGGCATACTTTCCAGATTGATGATTAAAGAGAATGTGTGGGCTAGAATCAGCTTGGAAGATTTGAATAAGTTAAACCTTCCAGTACCTTCAAAGGTGCTATCATTTCCACTTGGCTATATTTAGTTTTCTTTGCTTTTTGGAAAAAGAGATGAGGCAGCTCCTGTCTGTGTCTCCCTTGGCTTTCCCCAGACACAGTAAATGATATTGGCAGGATCCCAGCTCCACCACTCATAGAATGAAAACCTATTCTTCTTTCTCTTGCCACGTTTAATAAACTTTATCTAGAACAATTTCTTGTGCAGTGGCAAAACACAGCACTTATATAACATACTATTTCAGGAGCACTGTTCTCTGGGGCTTGGAAGCACAGCCCAGTTTCCTTAGTGCTATGATTTAGAGAATGTTCCAGCCCCAGAGAATAATGCCCTGGTGCCAACATTATAAAGGTAGCCAAAGCCACCGTTAAGATTGGTAGAAAGAAGTCAGGCACATCTCGCCTGCCTAAAGGAACCCAGTGGTCAAACACAGCCCTCCAGTAATAATTAGAAGGAGTCCAATTTTTTTTTATTATTACTGGAGGCAGCTAGAGACAAAATGCATGTTCTTCAAGGCGTACCATTTTGCCACTGCATGCATCCAGATCTGGGGGTGTGAAAAAGAGGCCCTTTGTGTTCATCTGAGGTTGTAGCCAGTCAAGGGATGGAGTCTTATGTGTCTGGACAATTAATTACCAGGGGAGCCATAGAGGAAGTAGGATCCAGGCTCAGACCCAAAGAAGGCAATATGAATGGGTCATTCAAAAAAGCAGAATTCAAGGGCCAAGGTCAAGCCAAGGTCATAGATTCTAAAGGCTGATTCTAAATGGAATAGGACTGGCCCAGAAAACCTAGCCACACTGTTTAGTACATGTCTGAGATGGACCAATACATTCTAGTAAGTCGGCATAGCCTAGGGGAGGGTTTCTCAGCCCGGATACCACTACCATTTCAGGCTGTTGTGGGGGCTATTGTGTGCATTATAGGATATTTTGCAGAATCCTTGGCCTCTACCCACTAGATGTTGGTAGCAATCCCCAGTTGTGACAACCAAAAATGTCTCCAGACATTACTAATCATTCCCTTAGGGGCAAAGTTACCCCCAGTTGACAACCACTGGCCTAGAATGACCAACCTGTCCAACTTACCAGGAATTGCATGAGTTCCAGGGTGCAGGACTTTCCATTTTAAGATTGAGACTGTCCACCCTAATTCTGCCCTAACTCCACCCCTTCTGTTAGAACCTCCTTCCTATCTCTGGGAGCTTCTCAAAGCTGAATATGTGTCCTATGGACACTTATTCAAATGCAGATCCTAATTCAGTAAGCTGGGGTGGGTTCAAAGAACCTGCTTCTCTAATGAGCTACCAGGTGATGGCTGTGCTTCTGGGCTGCAGACCACACTGAGCAGCAAGCAGCTGCACTGGAAGGGCCATACCTTCTGGTAACCTGAGGCTTCTATAGAGCTGATTCCGTGGGGATCCTCTGGGGGGTTGCTGGAGCAGTGCCTCCCCACCCCAACTGCACATTAAAGTCAACTGTCCTGGAACATTTAAAATAATGCCTGGGCCCCAGCCCCCCAAACTCTGATTTAATTGGTCTGTGGTGGGACTCAGCAGGGCAGGTTTTTAAATGTCCGCAGGTGATTGTGATCTGCAGCCAGGATTGAGAACTGCAGTCAGAGGCTCAAGACCATCACAGCACCTTCTCATCCATGAAGAGACTTTGACATAGATGAATGAGCATGGCCTGATGTACCCTCGCCTGTGGGATGACAAGTCAGGGGGCCTTCCCTGTGCCCTGGCTCACCCCACACAGAGTCCTGTCCTCATTTCAGATTTCTTCAACTGGGGACTGTCCCTTGCACTTCAAGTGTGGAGCATGGGAATCATTCCTTTCAATAACTTCCACAGGGAGAAGGAATCTTGGGCCAAAGGCAGACATAAGGCAGGGAAGCAGTGGTGGAGATGTTCAATTCCATAAACCTTTACAGAGCCTGTGTTCTGGGAGTGGGGATGGGGGCGTGAGCCACCCGTTTCCCCGTTGGGCCTGCCTGCTGAGCTGATAACACAAAAGTGGCCTTTGTTCTCTTGAATCCTGGGCAGTGGCAAATGAGAATGATAGAGAAAGTGGGCAATGCTGCCAAACAGAACCTCACTGTTTTACTCAGAACCACAGGAGAGTATTCCTGTCCTCAGCCCTGATGGTGAGCAGAAGGGATCCCAGACCACCCCTCCCCCATTTTCCAAATGCCCTCCTCACTGGCCTGTCCTCAACACCTGAAAGCTAACAGCAGTGACTTGAGGAAACAAGGATTTGGCACAGAGGTCTTTTAAGTTGCAAATAGAAAGGGGGTGGGAGAGAGCTGAATGCCTAGGGTAAAAACTGGTTTCAAAGGCTTCTTTCTCTTAAATAGAAAAATCATGTCAGATTGGTACATAAAAGGCTGGAAAGAAAATGTGGAGCACTACAAGGGGAGGGTTTAAGTAGTTGACAGTTTTGCTTAACGGTGGCCTATGGCCTATGAGATATTTCTTGTTGTATGAAGTGGCCTTGGGTTTCACTACTCCACATCTGCCATCTTGATATTGTCCTTGGTCAGCTCAAAGCAGCCCCAGTTAAAACCCCTTGGTCTTTGACTTTGAACATCTCTGTCGCAGCTTTGCGTTTCTACAATAGCAAAAGCACTGTTGGGAGCAAATCGGCTCATTTTCTCTAGTAAGGCTTACTGAATATTAAATTTTCTAGCACATTCCTGTTTTACCTGAGAAGCAGGAGGTTTTGTCCTTGATTGACTCTGTTCCATTTGCCCCTGACCTTTGCTGTGCTTCTGGTGGATGCTGGGCTAGTATGGGAAAGATGGGGCACTTGGGGCAAGTCAAGCAGGTCTCACTCCGGGCCTAATGCTCTGTATGTTTGTTTCTCCCCCACCAGTCAAGAAACAGGAAGTGCTGATCAGAGCAGGCGAGTACATGAGCCAGCTGCTAGAGCAAGGGTTCCTGCACTTCTTTGTCACAGCGCGTGTCAGTGAGACCAGGGACGTTCTGGCCAAGCAGAAATCCACCGTGCTGGCGATCCCCAAGCTCATCATCAAGGTCAGTTTTACCATCTCAGATAAGGGAGAAGGAAAGGTGGTTGATCAGACAACTAGGCTTAGTGCATGTGTGTGTGTGTGTGTGTGAATGTCCTGCTCTCAAAAAAAAAAAAAAAAAAAAAACCATGAGGAGGGGTGAGCTAAGCTCCTCCTGTTCTTTGAAAGAAGTAAACTGCCCTATATATAGACACACACATAGAACACTTTTCTCTCCTCTCCAGATTTAAATATATAGATGTGGCTGCAGATATAAATATAACCTATGGGTATAAACATACTTGTGGAGGAAGATAAAGATGTGTAATGGATACAGATAGAATTTCAGTGTCTCCAGAATAAAGTGGGTCAGGCGTGGCATGAAATGGAAACCACTGGGATCATCTCCCACCTGTGTTGGGGCAGTAATGTTGTTCATGGAGTATAACTGTATACCGTAGAATGCACACACTGAGATGTCAGCTTGGTGATGATGACTTTTTATATATGTATACACCTTGCAACCACTAGTCAGATAAAGGCATAGAGGATTCCCAAAATCCCAAAAAGTTCCATCCTCGTGTCTTTTCCAGTCAATAACCCTCCCACCCCCCATCCACCAAGACAACCACCTTTCTGACTTCTGTCACCATAGGGTTAGTTTGACTGTTTGGCTACTAGTTTTAATGTTGTCTCTCCATTTACCACCAGAAATCTCTGCCCAAGTGGTTCAAAGGAATTTGGCAGAGGAGGGCTGAGGATGGGTGGGAATGGAAGGCAAATATAGCAACCTAGTCGCTCCCTCTTTTGAGGGAGCACTGGCAGCATCTGTAACCACATCCTGAGACACCTTCCTGCCCTATGAGCAGAAATCCACACCTCCATCCATGTCCTTGGAGTATGACACCATTTGTGAGCCTTACCCAGGGATTAGAGGCCTTCCCAAGTTGCTGAAGAACATTTTTCCTGAAGTGATTAAAAGAGTTAGCACAGGTCTTAAGCTTCATTCTTCTAAAGTGATAATCAAAGTTTACCAAGTTGTGCATACTTTAAATGCCCCTAAAGGTGGTGGGGGAGGGGAGGTAGCACTCCTTGTGTCTTATGAATCACTTGCTGTGAATCATTTGTAAAGCTAATGACTATCCTGTAGCATTCAGTGGGGCTGTCACTGAGTCTTGGCACCCGTGTGGATGGCACTTGAGGACCGTGACATGAGTCACCCTAGGCGGCTCATCCAAACACAGACCCGTCATGCCCATTGAGACAGAGAGCCCAGGCCCTTCATTTCAAGGAAGGCTTAAGTCATCACGTGTCTTTGAGCCTTTCCACTCAGGCACCACCCACAGTGGTCTGTCACAGCACCATCCAGGAAAGAGGCCTTAGGAGACAGAGGGAAAATGAGTGTGTGTAGAGTCTGCAGGCAGAAGAGGAAACAAATGCATGGAGGGGTAGCAGAGGGCTCCTCCAGAGGTGTGTCAGTGCTGTGAGAACACAAAATCAGTAGCATCAGGTGCCGGTGCATAACCAGGGCGGGGCCCCCCCTCCCATGGCAGGTGCTCCCTCGGGGGCAGGGCCGCGTGCTCTGCTTCATTATGAACCCATGCCCTGTGCCTGTGAAGGGGCTCAGGAGGAGCCCCTCCAAGCTGCGGAACCCTCAAACCACAGCATAAGATAGAATTTAATTGCACTGCTGCCAATAAACTGGATGTATAAAGGCAACTAATCCTTTTCGTCTTTTAGACATTATTTTTTTAAGTTTATTTATTTATTTTGAGAGAGGGAGAGAGAGCATTAGTGGGGGAGGGGCAGAGAGAGAGAATCCCAAGCAGGTTCTACAACACCAAGGCAGAGCCCGATGGAGGGCTCAAACTCACCAACCATGAGATCATGACCTGAGCTGAAATCAAGAGTCAGATGTTCAACCAACAGAGCCACGCAGGTGCCCCAATCTTTTAGACATTATTTCTGTGAAGGATTATTTGTTGGCTATCTTCTGGGTTGACTTAAAAAGCAGTGTGATGAAAATGCCTCTGCCACAAGTTGAGTGACCTGGGCAGGGCAAGTGTCCTTTAAAAGAGTTGCAGGGTCAGTTTTCCTTTTAATTTTTATTTCCAGAAAGAGATGGGGGATGCTGTTCCTGGAGGAAACTTATTTAGAGGCAGGGTCATTGAACCAGGACTCCAGCACGAGTGAGATGGAAATCCTGGTTCCTGTCCAGTACTGTTTGTGCAGGAAAGGAGACAGGAGCAGCTTCACATCAGCTGCCCCTAAACCACTAACCTATTACCATATCAGCCCCAGGGATGCACTAAATCCAAGCAAGGGAAGAGGTTCTCCTGGATAAAGCACCTGTGTGTCCAGGTAGCCATTCCTACCCTGAGAGTGACCAACAGAGGGAAAGAGGACACAGAGAACAGGAGAGAAGGGGGGAACAGGAGAGAGGGAGAGAGGAGAGGAGAGGAGAGGAGAGGAGAGGAGAGGAGAGGAGAGGAGAGGAGAGGAGAGGAGAGGAGAGGAGAGGAGAGGAGAGGAGAGAAGGCAGAGGGGAGAGGAGAAAGAAAATGTTATGTTGAAACATTGCCCAGGAGACCTCAGAGAGAGGGGTTAGACAATTTGTCTAAAGCAGGAGTTGGCAAGGGAGTCAAACACCATGAAAGCACAAAAGCACAATGGCTCAGGGGTCCACAATTACTTAGGACACATGTTCCCAAATTCTAGGAAAAATCTAGAACCCTTTGTTGATCTCTTTGAGCCTGGATCAGGCCCAGAGCAGACAGACTTTCTCAAAGTCACTGTGATGAATATGCTGGGCACAGAGTGATACCACATGAGACACAAAGGGTTAGGAGGACATGACTGTCCAGCCCATCCAGTTTAATTTGGGACACCAGCATATGGTGATGACAATGACAGCAGCTAGGAACCACTGATCTCTAGATTATTGTACTTCTCTTGTATTATATTAGTTAATCTTCATGACCATCCTATGAGGTGGGTATCATTGCAGTCCCCATTTTATAGATGAGAAAACAGAGGCCCCAGGGGGGTGGTAGCATCTTAGTAAAAGGGCTCTGGAGCCAAATTCTCTGAGATCAAACCTGCTTCTCATGTGTGTGAGCCTGGACATGTCACTTAATCTATCATAGCTTCTGTTTTCTCCTCTGCACTAGAGCTGTGCTCACCTCATAGGTCGTTGTGTGTGTGTAATGAGTTGATGGATGCCTAAGTCCCATGCAGAGTAAACACTGAGCATCTGGGGGCATTGTTAGTATGGTTGCCATTCTGTCCATAAAGGACTTGCCCATGATCACGTGCTGATCAGGGAAGGAGTGGAATTTTTCTGACCATGCAGATAACCACAAGGCTACACTGCTCTCACATGGGAACTTCCACAGAAAGTGCCTGCCTTAACAAAGGGTCTGTGTTCTTCAGGGAAAGAGAGATCACATTGGGTTGAGGCATCAAAACTCAAGGCTGCAGAACAATAGGCCATCCTCAAGGAATGGATAACATCTCAAGCAACAGGCAAGCAGAGAGATGGACAGCCCATGGAAAGAGCTAGAGGCCTGCCTTGAGGGGAGTCGAGGGTGGCAACAGGAGACTAGTGAAGATAAACCTAGAAAGGCAGCTCAGAGTCATTTTTGCCTGAGAATTTATAATAGGCTGTGAACAGAAGCTCCAGTGAAGATTCCGGAGCATGAATGTAACATTATTGTCAGCTCTGCCCTCCCAATAGAACCCTGTTTTCTTTCTCCTTTTTCTTCAAAGCCTCTGTCCAAGGCACTGCCTTCTTCCATGAGTCCCCAGCCTCAGCCTTGGGACTGGAGCAGCCTGGCAACCAGTGTGCTGCTGTCCCTACCTTGCTCCCTTTGTAGAGTAAATAAAGATCAACCTGGAACAATATTGGCCCACCTATCTGAACCCATGTCACTGTCAACCAAAGCAGTTAGCTCAGTGGACATGTTCTTACATCCTAAGGGGCCCCGTCTGGGACTACATTTGTCCCTGTGAAAATAAAGATTGAGACTAGGTTAAATCATGCTCCCAGTTAGCTATCTCCAGCACCCACCATGTGTGGCCTTAGATGATCCTCATGTGGAAAATGGCAGAGAGAGACACCCAGTAAACTATAATGAACATGTATCTCTTTTTCCATGCTATCAAAAAACATTTTGTTGGGGCGCCTGGGTGGCTCAGTCAGTTGAGCGCCAATTTCAGCTCAGGTCACGATCTCGCGGTCCGGGAGTTCGAGCCCCGCGTCAGGCTCTGGGCTGATGGCTCAGAGCCTGGAGCCTGCTTCTGATTCTGTGTCTCCCTCTCTCTCTGCCCCTTCCCTGTTCATGCTCTGTCTCTCTCTGTCTCAAAAATAAATAAACGTTAAAAAAAATTTTTTTTTAAATTTACAGTTGTGAGTATTAACATCAGTGATGGTTGTGAGAATGCTTAGACCACACCAAGACCTGGTAGTTGCTGATAAATGTCCCCTGCCTGGTCACATCCATGACTGTGAATCCAGCTGGCACACCCCAGAGAATTGCTTAGGGTAGCATGTGGCCATCTGGCCTATAGTGAACATAACCTTATTTGGTGACATCAAATTTGACCTCTGGGTGTTCAGCACATGCGCTGTTCCCTGTGGAACCCTCACAGGAGGGGAACGACCCTCAAAGTGCCTGGGGTAAGACTGAGAGACTAGGCATTCATCTGTTCCTCAGACGACCTCCATTCAGTATCTGGGAAATAAACTCTTCCAAGTGTCATTCTAAAATAGCTCTTTAGTATTATCACGTGGAACACACCCTGCAACCTTTGCAAAACGTCAGGAAACAGCAGTAGAACTAATTTTCTCCTATGAACTGGGAACAATTTTGTGAGAAGAAAACATAACCACTTTCTACTTGTGTGATTTTTAAAAAATTACAACCATGACCCCTATGTTTATAGCAGCATTATTTATAGTAGCCAAGATACAGAATCAGCCCAAGTGCCCATAGATGGATGAATGGATAAAGAATATGGGAGAGGGGTGTGTGTGTGTGTGTGTGTGTGTGTGTGTGCAAAAGAATATTTTTCAGACATAAAAAAGAATGAAATCTTGCTATTTGCAGCAACATGGATGGAGCTAAAGAGTATAATGCTAAGCGACATAAGTCAGAGAAAGACAAATACCATATGATTTCACTCATGTGGAATTTAAAAAACAAAACAAACAAGCAAAGGGAACAAAATAAGAGAGACAAATCAGGAAGCAGACTCTTTACAGAACAAACTAATGGTTACCATGAGAGTGGGGGTGTTGGGTAAAACAGGTGATGCAGATTAAAGAGGACACTTGTGATGATGAGAACAGGGTGTTATATGGAAGTGTTAAATCACTATATTGTACACCTGAAACTAATATCACACTGTATGTTAACTAACTGGAATTAGAATAAAAACTTAAAATTAAAAAATAAATTTTTAATTACAGCTATCAACACACAGGTGTCCCCAAATTTAAAAAAAAAATCTTTTAAACATTTAAAATGAGAACGATTGACTGTTTCCAAGCTTTTTGAAAAAAAAAATTTTTAATGTTTATTTATTTATTTATTTTTTAATTTTCTTTTCAACATTTATTTATTTTTGGGACAGAGAGAGACAGAGCATGAACGGGGGAGGGGCAGAGAGAGGGAGACACAGAATTGGAAACAGGCTCCAGGCTCTGAGCCATCAGCCCAGAGCCGGACGCGGGGCTCGAACTCACGGAGCGCGAGATCGTGACCTGGCTGAAGTCGGACGCTTAACCGACTGCGCCACCCAGGCGCCCCTGTTTATTTATTTTTGAGAGAAGGAGAGACAGAGCATGAGCAGGGGAGGGGCAGAGAGAGAGGGAGACACAAAATCTGAAGCAGGCTCCAGGGTCTGAGCTGTCAGCACAGAGCCCGATGCAGGGCTCGAACCCACAGACCGTGAGATCATGACCTGAACCAAAGTCGGACTCTTAACCGGCTAAACCATCCAAGTTCCCCTCCAAACTTTTTTTTTTTCTTTTTCAACGTTTATTTATTTTTGGGACAGAGAGAGACAGAGCATGAACGGGGGAGGGGCAGAGAGAGGGAGACGCAGAATCGGAAACAGGCTCCGGGCTCTGAGCCATCAGCCCAGAGCCCGACCCGGGGCTCGAACTCGCGGGGCTCGAACTGGCAGACCGCGAGATCCTGACCTGGCTGAAGTCAGACGCTTAACCGACTGCGCCACCCAGGCGCCCCGCCTCCAAGCTTTTTTAACAGCATTTTGACCTGCCTCACCTCCTCCCCCACCCTGAGGTTGGGCCACGCCCCCACCTGTATAGGTGTTGGCCAAGAGTGACATGAGCAAGATTTTATTTGTATCCTTTTTAGTTGTTATTTTTAAATTTAAATTCAAGTTGGTTAACATATAGTGTAATAATGATTTCAGAAATAGAATTTAGTGATTCATCACTTTCATATGACACCCAGTATTCATCCCAGCAAGTGCCCTTCCTAATGCCCATCACCCATTTAGCCCATCCCCCGACCCAACACCCCTCCAGCAACCCTCAGTTTGTTCTCCGTATTTAAGAATCTCCTATGGGGGCGCCTGGGTGGCGCAGTCGGTTAAGCATCCGTCTTCGGCCAGGTCACGATCTCGCGGTCCGTGAGTTCGAGCCCCGCGTCATGCTCTGGGCTGATGGCTCAGAGCTGATGGCTCAGAGCCTGGAGCCTGTTTCCGATTCTGTGTCTCCCTCTCTCTCTGCCCCTCCCCCGTTCATGCTCTGTCTCTCTCTGTCCCAAAAAAATAAATAAACGTTGAAAAAAAAAATTAAAAAAAAAAAAAAGAATCTCCTATGGCTTGTCTCCCTCTCTGTTTTTATCTTATTTTTGCTTCCCTCCCTCTATGTTCATCTGTTTTGTTTCTTAAACTCCACATGAGTGAAATCACATATTTATTTTTCTCTAACTTATTTCGCTTAGCATAATACCCTCTAGTTCCATCCACCCATGTTGTTGCAAATGGCAAGATTTCATTCTTTTTGACTGCCAAGTAATATTCCATTGGTGTGAGCAATAATTTAAATCTTAAATTATTTTTGAGAGAGAACACAAGGGAGGGGCAGAGAGAAAGGGAAACAGAGAATTCCAAGCAGGCTCCACGCTATCAGCACAAAGCCTGATCTGGGGCTCGAACCAACTAATGTGAGATCATGCCCTGAGCTAAAATTAAGAGTCAGTCACTTAACTGAGCCACCCAGGCATCCCAGCGTGAGCATATTTTTTCCATTGGATAAAAGAATTTTCTTCCCTCTGATTCTTCCCTTTTAGCCATTCACTCATTTATTCATTCATGTATTCAGTTCATTCAACAAATAGTTATTTGGTGCCCACTCCATAAATAGGTTTTAGCAATTGCTCTTAAAAAAATAAACAGAGAAAAGGTCAACACCAAGAACATTTTTATTGACTTTTTCTTTGAAATAGGGAGAGATTGCTGATTTTCCTTCTAGCAGTGGCTGCTCTAGGTCAGTTCCAGAAGCACAGTTGCTGTTTTCTCGCATGGGTTGGCTACCGTGTATACAGAGCCTGCGAAGGGAGGGAATTCACAGAAATCAACAGGCAGAATATCAGCAGGACCAGCACTGACCAGTGGGGTCTCAGCTTTCTGGGCTTGTAGTCATAAGGATAACACAGGCCACATAGGAAATGTCTCCCCAGCATGGGTGCCAAGACCTTCCTCTGAGTGGGCCCCACTCCAAGCCAACACCCACATTGGGGCAGGCTGCACCCAGCCTGGGGATGGGGGAGGTAGAGAGGGGACCAAATCCATCCCACTCTCCACCTGCCATGCCAAAAAAGGAGTGCCCTTTTCCTAACTTGCACAGATAAACCCCAGTGCTGGCCCCACATCCACATCTCTTCTGACTTGAAACACCATCAGTTTTTCTTAACTGGCACTCAGCATTCTTACTGAGATTAAGTGTAGAATCCTTTTTGCTCCTTCTCTGCTTGTGCCCCCCAAGCTCCCATTTTTTTTTTTTTTTAATTTTTTTTTTTTTCAACGTTTATTTATTTTTGGGACAGAGAGAGACAGAGCATGAACGGGGGAGGGGCAGAGAGAGAGGGAGACACAGAATCGGAAACAGGCTCCAGGCTCTGAGCCATCAGCCCAGAGCCCGACGCGGGGCTCGAACTCACGGACCGCGAGATCGTGACCTGGCTGAAGTCGGACGCTTAACCGACTGCGCCACCCAGGCGCCCCTCCCATTTTAACCAGGGTAGAGCAAGGCAGAGGGTGGTTGTGGGGAGTGCCCAAGCCCTACTCCTCCAGCATCCCAATGCATAGACCTGTGCCCTGGAGGGGAGGGTAAAACTGGGAAACCACTTGAGAAATGAATGTCACCATGACGGTTACTGGGTAAATTGTGAGGCGTTCCTATAGTTGCATTTTGTTCTGCGACCACCTAAATATTGATACCTTCCAGTGAGGCAAAAAAAAAAAAAATGAAAACAAAGACTTGGTGTTCTAAATGTCCCCTGAACCCCGACCCATTTTTCCTTCCCTTGTCTCCAACCAAGCACATTTTTCCCTTCCAACCTCCCTTGGGTTCTCCATGTCTCTTTCACATGTCTGGGTCACCAGGACCATAGATCACCAGGCAGGCTGGCACAGAGCCGTGGGGACCTGGGCTTCTCCACTTCTCTTTCAAGTGTTGGTGGAGGCTGGCAGTTTCTCTGCTTTGTGACTGTCTTCTCCAGTACCTGAGAAACTATATCCGCATCATTCCACATAAGAGAACTCATGGGTGAGAAGGATTTCATGGTCACTCTGGCAACATGATCTCCCTTTAAACCTGAACTGCGTTTAGATTCAATAAATTCTATGTTTCAGATGCTCTGCCAGATGATTTCACGTATAATATCACATTGAATCCTCCCAGTAACCACACAAAAAAACCAAGGCCCAGAGAGTTCAAATGACTTAGTCCAAAGACATACAGTGGCAACCCCATTGTCTTTAGACCCTGAGTCCAGCACGTTCCCCTCGGTTTCCTCCAACTGTGGTCACTTTCTGTGTCCCAACCACTACATTTGTGCCCCTTCCCACTGTCCTATCAATCTGTGGAGAAAAACAAAGACGTCAGCCCTGATGGGCTGTAAGTATCCCCAAAGGGTCCCAGGTGGGGCACCGTCAGCCATGACTTTACATGCTCGAGGAGCTGACTCTCCACCCAACCGTGGCTGTTGGTCACAGAGGAGCAGACAGTGGGTGTGCTCTGTCAGCCAGGAGAGAGCATCCTAGAGTACATCTGTGAGTGAGCCCGGCCACTGTAAACTGAGCATTTGCATCTCCCCACTCAGCACAGCCATCGAACAACCTAGACTTGGGAATGCAAATGAGAAATTGCTGATGCCTAAAACATAATTTCTTCTCTATAGTTCCTGTTTGCTATTTTTTAATTGTAAAAAACACACACACAGACACAAAGTAAAACTTCAAGAATAACGAATCTTACCTACCTTTATATGATCCCACTGTGCTCTAAAATGATATCTCTATCTTTACCTTAAATGGAAAATCCTATTATCGTCAAGTAATATATCAAGGCCCCAAGGCTACCCTGTCACATGTTACTCTGGCATAGGAATCAGATTCTTTTCCCATGAAGTCAAACACAAAGAGTTGGGTTGTACACATATTTTCAAATTTAGTTCAGGTTCTAGTATAATCATCATGCTTACCTGGAAGTTTAGTGGTAACAGAAGGTAATACTGAGAATGATTCTTCAGTGGATTTCAGAAAATGAAGAAGCTATTTTCATTTTTAAAAATTACTATTTTTGCCTCTCTGCTGTCAGAGATGACAGTGTACGTAATGTTTAAAGATGAATGTTTCGGAGTCAGAAAGACCTAGATTCATATCTGTGTTCTGCCAATTTACTAGCTCTGTAACTCGGGTCCTTTGATTATCTTCTAAGTGTCAGAATGACATCAGTTGAATGAAGATGATGATAATGTTTGCCCCCAAGCCCATAGGGAGGGCTGGAGGGAAGACTGTGTAAGTAAAATTATGAGTACAATGCCTGCATTACTAAGTAAACACTAAAAATAATGTGAGGTGCTATCGCTATTGCTAATGACTAATTAGTAACTACCAACTAATTAATAACTAATTACTATTATTGCTATTATTGCTATCAGTATAGGGGGTGCGATTAAGTCAAGACTCTGGCACCAGATTCTCCATACTCAAGTCTTACTTCCCCTACTATTGTCCATGTGACCTTGAACAAGTTACTTAATTTCTCTGTGCCTCAATTTCCTCATCTATAAAAAGAAGATTCAATACCTACCTCATAGGTTTGCGAGAATTAAATAATAAATATAAGTAAATCACTTAACAAAAATTGTCCAATAGAACTTTCTATGATTATGGGAATATTCTAAATCTGCACTGTCCAATATGATAGCCACTAACCACAGGTAGTTATTGAGTACTTGAAATGTAGCTAGTACAATTAAGGACTGAATTTTTAATTTAATTTAATTGATTTTAATTTAAATAGCTACATGTGGCTAGTGGCTACCATATTGGATAGTGCAGACTGAGAACATTGCCTGACTACCATAAAACCATTAGTATTATGTAGTAAATGCTAAACTCAGCAGTGGTTGTGCTGGTGCTGGTAAGCAGAGTTCACAAATAAGAAGCTACTTATTACCAGCAAGGCTAGAGAGAAGAAAAAATGTATTTTCCAATAATACATGTAATACATTATTGATGGCACTTGAAGTAAGTGTTGTGAGGTGAACTAATAATAAACTGTGTGAATTATATTGCTACCTAAACTACTTCTTTCTCAAACTTTTTCCCTCATTTCATTTCAATTTTGAATACAGTTATGCATATTATAAAGCATATGCTCCATGGAAGAGATCTTGTGACTTCCTATAAAGTAATTCCCTCTAAAAGTTTACATGTATGTGTGTGTATCTGTGTTAGTAACTATCTTGTTCACAAAGAATCAAAATAGCTAGTCATTATCATTAAGCAGTATGATAGACAAGAACTCAGGATGTCAAAATTGGAGAATGGTATTTAACTTGGAAAATCATCATATTTTATGTCAATATTTAAAATCATATTTTCATTGGAGTGCCTGGTTCAGTTAGTTAAGTGTCTAACTTTGGCTCAGGCCATGATCTCATAGGCTCGTGAATTCGAGCCCCACATTGGGCTCTGCACTGACAATGCAGAGCCTGCTTGGGATATTCTCTCTCCCTCTCTCTCTCTGCCCTTCCCCTATTCATGCTGTCTCTTAAAATATATAAAAACTTAAAAAAAACAGATATTTTGGGGGCACCTGGGTGGCTCAGTCGGTTGAGCATCTCATGGTTTATGAGTTCGAACCCTGGGTTGGGCTCTGTGCTGATAGCTCAGAGCCTGGATCCTGTTTCAAATTCTGTGTCTCCCTCTCTCTCTGCCCCTCCCCTGCTTGCACTGTGTCTCTCTCTCTCAAAAATAAATAAAAACATTTAAAAATTTTTTAAACAGATATTTTTATTTTTTTAAATATTTATTTACTTTCACAGAGAGACAGAGAGCATGAGCAGGGGAGGGGCAGAGAAAGAGGGAAAGAGAATCCTAAGCAGGCTCTGTGCTATCAGCACAGAGCCTGACACAGAGCTCAACCTCACCCACCGTGAGATCATAACCTGAGCCAAAATCAAGAGACAGACACAGCTGACTGAGCCACCCAGGTGCCCCCAAAACATGTATTTTTAAATGGGATATTGAAAACAATCAGAGCCATCAAACACATGGAAAAGACTTTGATGTCATGCAGTATGACATAGACTTTATCTTTTTTCTTTGGCCTGAGTAATGGCTACCCTTCTCTAAAGTAAGTACACATAAAAGTTTCTCCCTGACCTAACTTTCTCTGGATTGCTTAGGGCTTCTTTTGTTTAACTTTTTATGATAGCAAGAAAATCCAAAATATAACTACAATGATATGGAATTATTTTTACAGCATGAAAGAGAGGGGAACGGTGAAGATTCCTTAAAAAATTAGATTTGGACAGACATTTTCATCCACCATGGCCTTCTCAGCATTTCGCAGATACCATAACATGCTCCTTGCTCAAATCAGCACATACTGTGAAAACACCATGTGTGCGTTCCATTTTCCTCAAAAGAAGGGAGGAACGTATCTCCACTTAATTTCCCTAAACAGAAAACAGTGATGTTAAATGTTACACAGGCTTTTGTATTTGGTTTGGTTAGAGTCTCTAGGGTTCATTATCATCTCAGTAGTCAGGCAAAGGAAGTTTAAATTCTGGGTACAGAAGATGAATGTCGGGAAAAGGAAAATGAGTGTTCATTAAGTGCAAAGGAAGCACTCTACAATGTGAGAATAGGCCTCTCCTTTCATTGCCCCCACTTCTCTCTGGCCTCCTGCCCACTCCATTGTTAGGGAAGCCTGGGCAGTATTTACATGCCCATGGTAGCAGCTGGCTACGATGATGACATCTGAGGGGAAACTGGTTAGGCATGAAGATATCTGAGAAGGCTTAATCTTCAAGTCATGGCCAGATCTAAAGCCTGTCCGTGAAGGCCTGAGCATGGGCACCAACCTCTCAAACACTAAATTTCCCCATCACTGTCAAGAGTGACCTGGAAGGATGCACTTGGCTTTCCACAGTGCAGGAGTCTTCCTGCAGAGCTAGCATGGAAATTGGCGTATGGAAATAATTCTTCACCTGGAGCCCACAGACCCAGGGAGGGCCATAGAGAGACCTTCTGGGTCTGTAATGAATCCTCTAAAACCACATGTGAGAGGTGTATCTTGTATTCATCACTGTGTATGTCGTGTTGAGGAAGGGCCAGTAGCTATTATCAGATTTTTTGCAAGGGGCTTATGTCCATACTTGTAATAGCATGCCATGAAGATGGCAGATGGCTCTAAAATAGTTCTTCCCTGAAATTAAAGGGATCCCAGCAGACTTCTACCAACAGCATCTCTGAAGTAGCCCCACTTTCTCCAATTCAGTTTTTGTAAACATTATCTTTATCTTGTATTTTTTTAAATGTGAAAGTGTTCTGAAATTTTTTTCCCAACTTATGAAAAATATGTCAGCCACACTTGAGAATTAAGCCAAGAACACTAAGAGTATTCTAATAATGCACTTCTGTACTTCCAGTATCTCTATCGATAGAGTCAGGGCATCTGGGGAAGACAGTGAAAATTTCAGCCTGTCTTCCAAATGTGTTGTCTGCATCAGAGATTTTCAACTGGGGAGCAGTTTTCTAAGTTGGTTCCTAGAAATCAACAGGGGTGCTTAAAATAAACTTATTATAGGCTCTGCCTGAGATTCTGAGTTAATTGCTTGGGAGTGGGCCTACACCTCTGTGATTTTTAAAGTCCCCCAGGTGACTCTTTGCGCATGCCAGGCTGAAGACCACTGGTGACAGGCTAGACACACCACTTGGCATGCAATCTGTGCTGTCTTGGTGACACCTGCCATGGTCACCACCATGATCGTGGCTCTACCCCCTGATCCCTCTGATGGCAGGATCCCCCACCCCCACCCCAGCGGGTGTGGATTTGAATGTACTAAACACAGAGCATTGGGCTGCAATTTTCATTTTTCTCATAGATTTTTAAAATCCCATAGACATAAATTTAGACACAAATTGTGTCTTAAACAGTGAAGCAATGAAGATTTATTCTTTACTGCAGATTCAGTAAGTGAGAGTCTTTTTCCTGGGCATTATCCTTCCTCTTTCCCTCTATTCATAAAAAGGTTCATTTCCACATGATTTTTTTCTATATTATATGTCTGCTTAAAGAAATGGGGTATAACAATGGCTGGGCTGTTATGTAGAAAACTCAATCAATAAATTCCATTGTTAAACAGTGAAATTAATTTCACAAATGTTTGCTGGGCACTGGCTACATGTTGGAGTTGAAAGTGCACTAAAATATAAATATAAGGTGAATAAAACAAGCTACCTTGAACATTGCTATTCCAAAAACAGTATGAGCCATAAGCTATGGAGCTTCTGTCTCATGCTATGCAGTGTTTTAGCTATTTTACATGCATTTTCTCATTCTACCCTTTTCTTAGAAAGGAAGAACTACTATTATTATTCCCAAGTTGTATAGAGCTTATGCAGATCCATCCATTCAGCATACATACCTCTGAAACAAACAAGCAAACCCCATAGCCACCTGGCCATTTTCCAGCTCACTGGGTTGGTGTTGGGAAGGCATACCATTCCTGGCACCTAATAAACACAGCCAAAGAGCCAACAGTAATAGCATTCCACGTCAGCAACCCCATGGGAATGTCAGTCCAGTCTTAGAGACAAGAAAACTGAATCTCAAAAAGGTTAAGTAAGGCCCCACTACTAGTAAGTGTTGAACTGACACTGAATTCAGGCCACCTCATGTGACGCTTTGCCAAATACCCAATCCTTCTGAGACTTGTCATAGATAAACTCACTAACAAAGAGCCTTACTCTCTCCTGGACTCAGGTGTTGTAGCTGTGGATGAAAAGTCTTTTTGGCCTATTTTAGCGTCCAGATTCCTTTTCTTCAAGTTCCACAGTGATGACTCCCTCTTTGGCCATATTTCTTCGAAGTATGCCTAAAAGTAAGAAGGCTCAGTCACCCTGGAGCCATCTCTTCCTCTTGAACTTAGGAATTCCTCCACAGACACCGCCCCCCCCCCCCCCCCCCGCCCGGTGTCCTGGCAGGAAGCTTGAGTCCTGTCCAGAAGCAGAGTTTGCCTGGCCACCCTCACCATGGAAATGTGTTGCTACACCAAGTGCACTTCCATCTCCTGCTGATAGAGAGCAGCTGGTGGTCACGGCTATTAACCTGAGCTCTAATTAGGGTGATTTTCCTAATGAGGAAAAGAGTGTGATCCTAATTAGTAATTTTCCATCTTTGTCTCAATAGGTATCCCCCAGTCAAAGCAATCAGCTAGCCTCATCATCCTGGTTCCATTGCCAAAGAATAACCATTCTGTAACACCAGCAAAAGTGAAGATGGTTAAGGACACAGGAGAGCAGAAAGCTTTTATGTGCTGCTAATGAACTGCATTTTCCTCCCCCAACTCATGTCTTAGGTCCGTGGCACTAGGATGGTTGGTTCTGACATGGTGGTGACAGTTGAATTCACCAATCCTCTAAAAGAAACTCTGCGAAATGTTTGGATATACCTGGATGGTCCTGGAGTGACAAAACCAATGAGGAAGATGTTCCGGTAAGGCCTGGGGTGGGGACTAAGAAGGTGAGAAGTGACGTGGGCAGGCTTATCTTTCTCTGTCTTTTCCCAACTTACATATAATGCCCAAGGAATGTGTCTGAGAAGCTGCTGCCTTCTTATTGGCCATTTCTATGAGTCATGGGGTAAAAGTAGGGTTGACTTGACTGGCACTTCCATCATTTAATCCATAAAACCACCCTAATGAGGATGCTATTAGCATCTCCCTTGAGGTAGTAGAGGAGTTTGAGGCTTTGAGGGGTTGGCTGATTTGGCCCGAGTTTCACAGCTTATAAGAGTAGTGTCGGGTGCCTGGGTGGCTCAGTCAGTTAAGCGTCCCACTTTGGCTCAGGTCATGATCTTGCAGTCCATGGGTTTGGGCCTCACGTCAGGCTCTGTGCTGACAGCTCAGAGCCTGGAGCCTGCTTCAGATTCTGTCTCCCTCTCTCTCTACTCCTCCCCCACTCACACTGTTTCTCTCTCTCAAAAATAAATAAACATTTAAAAAAATGTAGTGCCAAGATTCAGACTCGGGGTGGCTGATTCAGAACCTAAGTCTCAAGCATTGTGCCCTGCCACCTCTTCACGTAGCAGTGCTACTAATATCTATTGAGTACCTACTATGTGGCAGATATGATGCTGAAAGATGTCCCTTTGCAAGGGTCCTTTCTTCCCAACGCCACCCCACAGATTTTGCCGACACATGCACTGTAGAACTGTTCCTTTCAACAGAATAAAGGTGAGCCTCAAGACTTGCAGACTGGGTTCTCAGGGGACCTCAGGCTCTGTGATAATAAGAATGAAATCGCTTCATCCATGCCTAGTGCAATTGGGTTGTGCACTGCAGTTTCTAGGACTTCTACTGACAAAGAGTATCACCCAACAACACAGCCCATTTCATGGTCAGGTAGCTCCAATTGTTAGGAAAAAATTCTACCTCTTGATCCTACCCAGTGATCCTGTCATTTGGATTGGCACAGAACAAAGCCCAACTCTCTTCCACCTGGTGCCCTGCAAATGTTTGCAAACAACTGTCACATTTCTTCATACCTCCCCTGACTTCATCCCTCTGACCCCTGATGGGGCTTCAGCTTCCCCCATCTCCCACCTAACTCCAGTTTGTCAGGGCTTCTCTGAAATTGTGACACCCAGAATGGATCCCAATCTTTGAGGTTTATTACTTTCATTTCTACCACAAATAAGTCCCTGTCAGCATCAATCAATCTCGCATATTTCCTGTGGGTGACCTTCTAAAATAGAGAAGGGGAGGTGGAGGGCTGCGGAAAGTGCCTGATGATGTTAGGAATTATCTTCAATGCGCTTTCTGAAAGCTACTTCTGAATCTGTGGGACCAGGCCAAGGCCTCCTTCACCCCTTCTGGGATGCCTTTAAAGAACACTTTGCCCACTAAGTGCTCTCTGCATTTCTTTTAAGTTACAGTGCTCACAGCCTTTGCAATCCCATTGTCCAAGAAATGCCTGCTGCCCATGAATGCAATAAACAACAGAGAAAATAATTTGAGTGCTTTTTAAAGAATGCAAGCACAAAACATAACACCCTTCCTGTGCTAATAGGAAAGTTGCAGGAAAAAAAAATAAATTAGAAATCATCTTCAGCCACAGGGAGAGGTCAGCAGTGATAGCCTTGCTTTTGTCAGAACCGATAGCCTTACTCACCCCTTCTCACACCTTCCCATTTGAATCAGATGCAAGAATCACTCAGGCAAAGTGAAACAAGTTTCTTCTTCAAAACAGCCCCCTGCTGCATCCAATTTTTCCTTCTCAGACAGTAACCCCAGAAGCTTCATCTGAAGCTACCAGAACCCCCTGGTCCCTGTACACCTTGGCTATGCCCCAAATCCCACCTTGATTACAGGCCAATGCATGAAAAAAGACCATCTGTGTGTTAGAAGAAAGATTAATCATCACATGGTGTAAAGACCCACCATTTGGAAGGCATAGGGCTCCAAGTGGGTTGAGTGTCTAGGCATTTATTGTTACTATCTTACATTGGGGTAGTGAAGTGGAGTGAATCATGGAAAGGATGGAAGAGTCCAGTCCCTACATGGACACAAGGCAAATGCCCTGCCCACACTCTTTTTTAAGGTACCATTGGTACTTACTTGCAACACACTGGTCTATTGCAGATAGATAACAGACAGAAAGCCAGGTCCTCAATCTGTTTTGGGAATCCAGATCCATAGGGTGGATCTCTCAATGCAAGGGTAGCTTTATTTCTCCTAGACTGTCAAACATTGGAAAGAACTTGAGAGAGAAAATGTTTAATACCTAGGGTGGGCTTGGGACTTTGGAAAGAGCACTATTCTCTCTGTCTCCTCCTGACTCCAGCACACACATTCACAACTAAGACCTGAGCCAGCCAGCACCCACATCCATATTGTCAGATAATTACAAGAACTCCAGGGTACCCTCTCCTGCCAAGATCTGATCTAGAGTGGCAGATCCATGTAACAACTTGGACCCTTAAAAAGAGCAATTCTGCAGAATCAGAATCCTTCGTAAGAGTGAATTCCTTTCTAGGATACACATCTTGAATCATCAAGAGAATCACTACCCCTACCTATCCACCCACATTCCTGCCAGGGCCCTAGAAGGCAAGGGGTCTCAAGCTCAAAGCAGGGAGCCTGGAAGGCAGGAGCCAGAAAACATGCAATTGAACTAGGAACAAGGAAGGCAGTGCTGCTTGTTCCTTGTTCAGGGTAAGACCCAACTGTGCTCCGAGATGGTTTACCTGTCTGCCTTCTCCCACCGCCTCCCTCCTATCTCGGATGCTTGGAAGTGCTTGCCCCCACAGACTCTCAGCTTTCAAGTTTCTGCACTTGATCCTTCCAGAGCATCAAATAATTCATCTTCCAGATTCATTTTTCTCTTTAAAAAATGATCAGGTTCAGTAAGTTATTTCAAGAGAAAAGTTCCCTGACTTTGTAAATTTTGTCTTAAATTTTGAGTTTCTCAAGTAGGACAGAAGCTGAGGGCTAGACACACAGAGAACAACCCATAGATAGTTGCATTTTATTGTAATAATAATCCCATTTGCCTGCGTGCGTTCAAGATGATAAATGGCCAGCATATCCTGATAGCTCAGCACATTAACCGAGAACCATTTATCACAACATCTATCCCCAGGCAAATAGGATTATTCCAGTATTACTCCACTTACCAATATGGGTAAATGATTCTTTTCTCTTTCTGTACATAGTTATCTGTAAGTAAATGCATACTTAGACATGCAAGTGTATCTTCATTTATGAGTATCTTTGTATGATTCTCTTGAGTAGGCATGTATACATGTATGAGATACATGTACAAATATCATTATGGGACTGAGTATAAGAGTAAGAACCAATAACAAAGTGAAGCTTGGGGATTATAGTTTCTGTTGGAGGTAGTCACCTGCATTACATGGCCCCAGACCAGATCCTTAAGCAGGATGACTATTTTGCTAAGTGTTTCTGATTGATCACTTGGGGAAACCAGGGAAGAAAGAATGAATGGACCAGGGTAAAAATAGCACAGCTCTTGAGAGATAAATACCTCAAAACATGTATTCATATTGAATTAATCACTGTAAATTAAGGACAGAGAACTGTTGCTCTGCAAACAGGCAGGGGGAGCTTACTTTCCTAGTTACATTACAGAGAGTTCAGGCAGAGGAAGCAATGACCACAAAGGGGATTGTGGTAATAATAATAACAATAGCAACAACAGTACTACTTTTATAAACAACACTGGGCACTTTACCATATTTTGCCATGCTTCCAAGTGCAGTACAAATAGTAATTCACCACCACCCTCCCCCCACTCTATTCAATATCCCACAGTGTCCGCTTTTTATAGGTGAAGAAACCCATGGTGAGGTCAATGTTTTTCAAACTTTGAATCGTAAAATCAACTTACTGAGTTTGAACAATACCTATATAGGTGATGTGTGTGCACTTTTCACATAATTTGCCTATTATATAATGGATGGGAATAATGTATAGAATCACATTTATAAAGAACAAAAATAAGGAAAATAATTAGCAAATACCAAATTAACACATTTAGACCAGTAGTGTCAAAGTCAATGCCTAGAGCAGCTCCAAAGTGAGGAGTCCCCAAGGACTTAGATGCCTTTCCCAATTCACTGGGCACAGAGATAAGAGTTTGAAAAGAATTTCTTATTTAGTGCCTAGATTTCTAAGATTTGGGGCATTTCCCCTTTTTATTCCAGAGGATGTACACCCACAGCCAGCTAAAATACATAGATTTTAGCTCTATTTAAGGAAATTTGGGGGTTCTAAGTTTACATAGAATAGGTTAAACACCGGTATGGGGCTCCATATTTCTCCTTGTACTTTGGCTCTGCTTAAAGTGATGCTCTATGGCCCTGGCACCCAGGGACAAATGGGGGCTTACATAGCTGAGGTCTTTGAACCACTCCAGACTTTCCTTGACAGTTCCCCTTCCTTGTAACCACCCCAGTCTGAAGCTAGAGCATCCCCAGCTCTTTTGGTCTCTCAGCCCCTTCATGGTACTAGTAGTAAGTGCCATCCATTAGGGATGTATTCACAGAATGCCTCTGTACAACATGTTCCTCATTTCTGAGCATGAGCACACTCTTCATGTCCCCCAGCATATCTTTGTTCTTCCATGGTCTGGGCCATCAGACTGTGACTGTGGAGGATTCCATAGGATCTAATCTTCCTTGCCTGTAAAATGAAGTCACTAGACTAAATGATTTCTAAGTCCTTTCTAATTCTGATGCGCTGTGCCTCAATAATCCCATGAAAGCAGGTCCCTTTTCTAATATACACATGGTGGTATATTCATCTCCCCAGTGCTCTCCCAGAGAAATGTTGGCCCAGGATTCCCTGCAAAGACACCCAGCACACACCCTCCCTGAGGGTCAGAGAGCAAAGACCAGGAATCCTCCATGAACAACACTGTAAGAAGCTCTTAATATTGAATAAAAGGGCATCTGTCTTGCTTGTGAAAAAAAAAACAAAAAAATAAAAAACAAAAAAACTAGTGCGGTGGTCAGAAAACTCATCTTTTGGCAGATATTGTATGAAATACAATAGTAGAAAGAGCATGAATTTGGGACTCAGAACATCTTGAGTCCAAAGCTCACCTCTGTCCATTAATAGCTGTGTGAACTTGGAAAATTGCTTCGCTTGTTTATCCCTCCACTTTTTTTCTTTTCTTTCTTTTCTTTTCCTCCATTTTCTTTTCTTTTCTTTTTCTTTTCTTCTTTGATAGAGAGAGAGCATGAGAGCTGGGGAAGGGGCAAAGGGAGAGAGAGAGAGAGAGAGGAATCTCAAACAGGCTCCATGCCCAGTGCATATCCCGACCTGGGGCTCAACCTCATGACCATGAGATCATGACCTGAATGGAAAGCAAAAGTTGGACCCTTAACCAACTGAGCCACCCATATACCCCTTCCTCCATTTTTCTTAACTATTAAATATGTTAAATAGTATCTATCTCAAAGGACTATCGTGTATATAAAACCTACATGTAACTTCCTCCTGAGGCTTCAATAGGGTGATATATGTGAAGCATCCAGAGAAGCCTAAATCCCCTCAACCCCGATTGACCTCAGTCATTCACTGGAGTGGGCTTGACCATGAAGCTTAGGAAAACCTCAGAAATAGGCTGCAAAGGAAGAGGAGAATACCAGAACCATTAAACGTCAGTCCCATTATCAGGATGGATACAAATGAGTAGCAGAAAAGTGCATGGTCAAAGGGACCCATTTTGTTGGTTAAACAGGATTATGAATTATAGAGCATGCAAATACTCCATCAGTTGGCAGCAGGTAAGGTTATGTTCTAGATCTTGGGCCTGGGAACAATGTCTACTCCAAGGGAATTGGCAATAACTAATTAGATTATCAGGACCTCAGCAAAGGCAGCTGGAGATTCAGCTAGGAGTCTAATCCAGAAGAGAACCAGAGTGGCCCAGAGTGAGCCAAAGGAGATTAGTCACATCAATGAGGCTGCTGTGGAGGCTGGAGGACAACCTAGAATTCAGTTGGCTCATGGCTGGTGGGAGGCTCAGCCCCAGCTTCACCACACGTCTACTGGGTGGCCAGTTGATGCATTCAAGTGGAAGGAACCATGACCCAATGGGTCTGTCTCTAGCACATCCCCATCTAGAGGCCTTATTTGCATCAGAACTTTTGGAATCAGCCCTTTGTCTTCTAACCACCATCCATTGAGAGAAGGAGAGCGTATGAATCAGGCAGGCGTTCTTACTGCTTCCTGATCAAGGTGGGAACTGGATCTGCCTCTCTGAAGAGTAAAACCTTTCCTCTCTTTTCCATCCTTTCAGTGAAATCCGGCCCAACTCCACTGTGCAATGGGAAGAAGTTTGTCGACCCTGGGTGTCTGGCCCTCGGAAGCTGATAGCTAGCATGACCAGTGACTCCCTGAGACATGTGTATGGCGAGCTGGAGTTGCAGATTCAGAGACGACCTTCTGTGTAAATGCACAGGGGGCTGAGATGGACCCAGGCACTGATCCCCTTGCAGCCTTGGCTAAGGAAATTCTAATGCAAAAAATAGCTCTTGCTTTAACTTAGGTGTGAAGACCCAGCCAGGAT
Organism: Puma concolor; assembly: GCF_028749965.1. Lineage (NCBI taxonomy): Eukaryota > Metazoa > Chordata > Mammalia > Carnivora > Felidae > Puma > Puma concolor. Next base: position 22,782,703 of record NC_141671.1, read on the forward strand.
TGCATGGGGCTCCAGAGTGGAGATGCCATGTATTTCAAACACAACTTTTCAGTATGACTATTCAATATGGAAGTTAGTTTTTAATCACTCCACCTTCCAAAGAATTCTGAGCATTAGCTTTAATTAAGCTCTAATTAAGCTCTCATAGCTCATAAGAGTAAAAGTCATCATTTATCATCACAAATGGCTGCAGCTCCAAATATCAGAGGACTTCATTTAACAAGGGGATTTGCTCAATACCTGGCTTCATGTAAAACAAGACTCTGATCTCCCACTCAGCCTTTTGGAGGTAGTATACTCCCCAAAAGGGAGAGAAGCACATGATTTGGGCCCTAGAATTCTATTCCCCCTTTTTGGAATTAGATTCTACTCTCTGTGTCAGAATATTTTTCCCAGGAATTGAGTACAACATCATTTTTCTTCTTGGCAAAGCCAGGGCAAGGTCTTTCATGTTGCACCTGCAGCAAAGCAACTGCCTGCCAAATTTCACAGATTTACCTTCTGAAAAGATGTGGCCCCATATTAACAAATTGCATTTGTGGGAAACTTAATCACCTACGAGGAGATAAGATAGCAGGTGCAATACTCAGATCTATTAAATAATGTAATTTTATGGTGAGTTCTATAGGAGGTGTCACACTGTGGCCTGATCAGCAGGAACCAATATCCCTTACTTTAACTCTTTTGGGACCACAATACTATAAAGTAACAAGGCTGATTTGGGACAGGGAGAATGATGAATTAATCTCCTTAATTACTGATTATACTTCATGTGTCTCTCTGGGATCCTTTCCCTCACACAATAATGCCAGCCCAAGTACATTTTTAGAGATAGAATAAGACCTAGAAGTTGGAGACTCTGGCAGATTTGGTGGACAGACATGTGGAAGGATGAGCAGCCACTAATTTCCTATTGTCCTTCATATCACTCATGTTGAGACATCACCTCAGGACTCAAGCACTGAAAGGTAATATGGACTCCATCTTGCAAATAGCCAGTGCTGCCACAGACCCAATGACAGAGGATGCTAACAACATTTGTATTATGCTCCAAGATTCCAACAGGCAAGGCTATCTACTATGGATTTGCAAGCCTGATTTATGGCCAAAATTACCCATCGATTAATGCCTAAGGTGTGATTCTTAACAAAAACAAAAACAAAGTGGGAAAAGCCATAGTGGAATTTTCTGATCTATATAACCACATTTATAAGCCTTTGAGACTGTTCCCAGCACCAGGAATCCATGAAGAGTAGGGGTCACCTCTATAGTTTCATCATACCTAATTCTATTAAGTAATCTCCCAGCCTTCCAATACTCAATTTTAAAATGAAATGCATTTTGCTATACTGTTAAACAGGCTTCATAGAGTGTATTCTTATTAACTAGAGTGTAATCGAAGCTTCAAATAAAGTTCATCTGATTGTGTTTGCATCTTCACAGAAGTGAACACTTTTTTTTTTATTTTTTTTTTTATTTTTTTTTCAACATTTATTTATTTTTGGGGGACAGAGAGAAACAGAGCATGAACGGAGGAGGGGCAGAGAGAGAGGGAGACACAGAATCGGAAACAGGCTCCAGGCTCTGAGCCATCAGCCCAGAGCCTGACGCGGGGCTCGAACTCACGGACCGCGAGATCGTGACCTGGCTGAAGTCGGACGCTTAACCGACTGCGCCACCCAGGCGCCCCACTTTTTTATTTTTTTAATTAATTTATTTATTTTTGAGAGAGAGTGAGAGGGGGAGGGGAAGAAAGAGAGAGAGGGAGAGAGAGAATCTCAAGCAGGCTGTGCACCGTCGGCACGGAGTCCAATGTGGGGCTCAAACTCACAAACCATGAGATCATGACTTGAGCTGAAACAAAGAGTTGGACGCTTAACTGACTGAGCCACCCAGGTGCCGCCAGAACTGAACACTTTTAATTTTCAATACAACATACTACTCACTACAAGTGCTCAAGAAACCACCCTTCTTTAGCAGTAGATAACTGACTCTGCAAGGAAAACAAGCATCTCTCCTTTAAAGGAAATTACTTTAGTCGGTACTCATGTCAGTTAGCTTTCCTTACTGCTCTCTTTACGTTTTATTAACCGCATTCACCAAAGGAGGAAGTATACGTATTTAGTTCAAAACCAGCTTCCAGAAACTGCAAAATCTCTGTAGATGCTTTTTCATGAATGCTCTCCTACATCATTATGGTGAATCAGCGGACAAACCAGCATGGATACCTATCATAATGAATACCTTTTTTGGTCTTAGAACAGAGGTGGAAAATATATGGCAAGTGTGTATGGGAGATCTTACATTCATGGCAAACATCACTGAATAATTGCAACTCAGATAAGACCTCAGAATTCTCCTCCACACAGTACTCCAGGCAGCTATTACCAACTGATTTAGAGTTGGCACTCAAAATAAAACCTATTCATCATGCCTAAGAGCCAGCCCATCCCCTCTGACAACTGGGATTCTGCACTGTATAATAATGTTGCAGCTCTAAAAATCATTTTAGCAGTGGTAACAAGCAATGAATCTCAGCACCAGAGACTCTGAATTCTAGATTTTGCCTGTGCTAGTCCCCTGTGCTTCTGAACAAATCTTTATTTGTGTTTATAGCCTCAATAACCAAAGAAGGATAACAATACTTATGTTATCACAAGATTCTTCTGGGGGATATATCAAGCAAAACTTCACAACAACACATGCAAAACTATAGATAGATGGTAGACAATGAAATAGGTAGATAGGTAGATGAGATAGATAATAGATGATAGATAGATGATAGATGATAGAGAGATAGATGATAGATAGATGATAGATAGATAGATAGATAGATAGAGATAGGAGAGATTGTATGAATACATATAATTACAAGTAATTTCACTTCATCAACCCCGTAAAAGAAGTAAATGTAATTATTTCCAGCCTGTTGTTGCAGAACCCAGAAAGGCCTAGGAAGCTATGAATCATGGTAAATCAAGGTACGGGTAGGAGCAACCAGTGAAATCTACCCCTGGTTTACTATATTTTCTTTAAATATTTTGTCTCCCAAAGTTTTTAAGAATATTGAATTAAAATCCCAGGGTCATGGGATGGAGCCCCACTTAAGACTCATTCTCTCTCTCTCTCTCTCTCTCTCTCTCTCTCTCTGCCCCCCTTCCCCACTTGCACTCTCTCTTTAAAATAATTTTTTTTAAAAAGGCGAGAAAGGTAGCATGTCAAGGGAGCTGTCCATTTCAAAGACTGATACAAGTATATTACAGACAACTTCCTAGAAGCTGAAATTTGGGCAACCAAGTAATTACCATTGGTAGAGACTGATGAAGACCCAGGATTTATTCTTAGGGCCATTCTCACTGCTGTCTTAAAGACAAACTCTCCAAATGAGTCAACTGCTTCTACAGATACTCCTTCCCACCTTAGGACAAGTGTTTCCTTTGTTTTCAGCATTTCAACTGTGTCACCTTCTTAAGTCTCTGTAGAAGAATGAAAACAAGATAACAAAAACATCTTTTGAGTATGTCTGTCAGAAATCTCTCTATAAAAACAAACACGTGAATAACTGAGAAGAAAAAAAACAAAGACCTCCACTGCAGCAGGATGAGTGACTAAGAGACTGTGCTCACCTCAAGTGTCAGGAGTTACACTGAGCATTTTTTAGCTCCAAAGACAATAGACATTTTTTAAAAGATGCTTGGTCAGCTTGCTGCTGATACAATTAGTGAACCCCATTAATTTTCACACTAATCATTGTTCTAGGACTTAAGTAATTATTTAAGCAATGTTTCACCAGCCCTGAAACTAATTCAAACATAAGGGGTCCTAATAAGTATTTCTTATTAGTGAAAATAAGTACCCAAAATACAAAAAAAAAAAAAAGCATACTTTCCTCTTCTTTTTGGTTTGAGCAAGTTTAGAAAGTGAGGAAACATAGCATGAAAAATAATTACAATCAGACTTAGAGTTTGTTACCTAAAAATTGTAGATTATAGAATACCATAAAATTGTCATCACTGCTCCTATTGAGTGGTGGTGTCCACCTTCCCTCCCCTCAACTCTAGGTGGTCTCTATGATTACTTTGACTGATAGAATGTGGTAGAAACAATGCTACCAGTTATATGGCCCAGGCCTTGGGAGACTGGTGGCTTTCATTTCTTCATTCCTGAAATCCTTTCCATAGAAGACCTGAGCTGCCATGTAAAAGCTCAACTACTTTTAGACTGCCATCCTAGAGAAACTACATTCAATGCTCTGGTCAACCATCATAGATGAACTCAGCCTTCCAGCAACCTCCACCAAAGCACCAGACAAGATAATGAAGCCATCTTAGCCCCCACCCCCATCCCAGACCAACTCATCCACCAGCAGAATGCCACTGAGTAACCTCAGTCACTTAGAGCAGAATAATCACTCTGCCAAGCCTTCCCCAAATTCCTGACTCATCAAATCATGAAAGATGACAAAATGGTTGTTGTTTTACATCACTGAATTTGAGGTTATCTGCAATGCAGTAAGATGAAACCAGAGTACTTAACCCAACAATCTCAGAAAGGAGAGCAATTTACTGATTAACAGCTTTTTTTGATTTGGGGAAATGCTATGTTTTTGAACTTCATCTTTTCTTTCCAAAACTATATAGTGATACATAGTTTGCTGTTACTCAACAGCTTCAATGTATTGGAAGAGACCTAAACATGTATTCTTCCAAGTTTAATAATTTAAATATTGCCAGTTCCTTCAACTCTTCCTTTTAAGCTATGGTTTTTTGGGACCTTCATCAGCATCATCAAGGATTGGTTAGATGCTGTAACTTGAAGATGAAAGAGAAGGCACAACAAAAAGGCTGATACTGCTCTCTCACAGCGACTTAGGAAGTAGGACCATTCCACTAAGAACCTCAAAGAGCAGGTCAAATCCTCTACTACCCCCATAAACCCAGCCTCCCCATGAGCTGAAGTACTGGGAAACAGTCTGGTCATGAACCTACATGCCATTGTTTTCTCCTTGAATGTTCAAAAATGCCTTGATTTGCATATAGGTCTACACTGATTTAGCTCTAAACTACTTGAAACAAAATGAAATGAAATAATTTATTTTTCTATTAGTTATACCTAAACCCAAAATTTGTGGCTACTATTACAGGTAAGCTGGATAATGGCCTGAAACCTGAAGTTTCTGGTTAAAGATGAGAAACTAGCCAATTGATGTTAGAGCAGTCTTACCCTCTAGAAATGTGTCCTCAGCACTCACTAGTGGTGATAATGAGTAGCTATCCTCCTGCCCAACCTCTCATCTACAAGGGCCTTTCAGCCACAGTGAGGCTCCCCATTTTTGTGCTGTCTTTCACCAAAACATCCAAAACCCACAGAAGGCCTATATCCATGTGGCTCCCTGAGATCCCTGACAGAAGGCACTGGGAGTAGTCAATCCCTGTTGTTCTTGCCCATGCTCATCAATACCACACAGCCCTCAGGAATCAGAGGGGCACCTGCTTTTCCATTCTATACCTTTTCCTCAAAAGAGAGATTCCTAAGCTTAGTAGAGCATCCCTTCATATCGCAAACCATGACATTTAATATGGATTATGAATAGTTTCCTACCATAATGACATTGATCACTTTTCCTTTACTGTTTCTGGGGTAGTTTCTTAAGGCTAACGTTACCCATATTTCAGATTTGGACAATTATATCATCTGGGGATTTTCAAGTGAGAAGTTCACCCTCCCACCAAGTATTCCCCTACGCAAACCATGCCTATCTAGGCTGAAGTGCCCATGGTATTAACCTGGTGTTGCCAAACTTGATTTTTGTACATCTCTTTTGGTATAGACACAAGGCCAAGCTTATGAGTATTTTTTCTTTTGTCTTGGCTATAACCATGAATTCAAAAAATATGACTCTAATAAAGGAATCTGCCTTTTATGCTGGTAATTAAAATGCTAGGTATCTTCAATAACATTCTAATTAACTTTATTGAGTATACAATGCTAAAAGCCCATATAGATCAACAAAGTGTTATTACTGATATAAAATTGAAAAATAGGTGTAATACAGCAAAATCTCTCTCTATGTTGAAAAACAATAGGCTTCCATGATATCTTCACTAGTAATGTTAAGCAGAAAGTGACAGCTAGTATCTTGGAAAGGTATGATAAAATAAATAAATAAATAAAAGCATGGGCTCACCTAAATAACCCAAATAGTGAAAATATAATATAAAAGTACTCTACTTCCATCATTTCTTTTCGTTAATCCTGCTTATCTCCAAAAAAAATCTAATTTAAGCAGAGCCACGGTATCTATGTATCCTAACTTGTGCTTAATGTTTTGTTCTGTTAGTACTCATTATATGTAAAATAATAACACATAATGAAATCCTGGCTATATGTTGCTTTTCAAAAATTAATACATTAGATAATTAGGTATCCAAAAGGTTACCTTCACTGTTATTATTTTTTCATTGGTGTTATTACTAATAAAACATGCTGTTTATATCCCATGGCACCCTTGGTCCTGTGCTGAATTGAGCAGCAGTGAAGAGTCCTGCCCTGTCAAAAATAGTGACTGATCCAGGGTTCTTCTGGTGACAATGTAGAATTTGAAAAACTACTTGGCAGTATCTACTAAATCCGAATACATGTTGCGACCCAGTAATTCAACTCTTAGGTATATTTCTGATAGAAATATGTACATATATTTATCAAAAGATAAGACCGTTTAAGAATGTTCGTAACATTCAAAATAATCAAAACATTTTTCAGGAATCCAGATGATCCTTAACTGGGTACTCCGGCTTGGGATTTCTCATGAGGTAGCAGTCAAGGTTAGCCAGGACTGTGGTCTCATCTGAAGATTGCTCTCAGCTGTCAGCTGCCAGTTCTCTGCAGACTGGTGCACCAAGGACTCAGTTCCTTGCTGGCTGTGAGCTGGTGGCCTCTCCCAGTTCCTTGTCCTGCCAGCCTCACCATAGAGCAGCTCACAAGTTGACACTGGGCTTGCATCACAATGAGGAGTCAAGAGAGCAAGACAGAAGCTAAAATCTTTTTGTGACCTAACCTCAGAAATGACACCCATCATTTTTGTCATACTCTGTTAAAAATGAGTCACTGAGTCGAGCCCTACAGTCAACAGAAAGGAATTACACAGGGCATGAATATCAGGACGTGGGAATCATTGGGGGATATCTTAGTTATTCCTTAAGGAAATTTGAGTTAAAAAAATTGTTCTTAGAAGTGCTAAGATGAAGTCATACGTTTTTGGTTTTATGTTGCCCTCCTTCCAAGGCCTAAGAAGCTATCCATGCATACTAAGTGACTTCCAATTAAATTTTTTGAGGGTCGTTCCTCCATAACAGAAGACATCAAGCTTGAGGATTTACTTCTTGAAAGGCCACCATCTGACCAGAACAAAACGAGTCTCTTTGATCAACTAGTCTAGTTCTCTAGCTAAGAGGGTAATATCTGGATGCCAGAGAAGGAGGAGTTGGTGTTTTCACTTCAATACCACATAGAAACAGAACGCAAAAAAAGCCAACAGTCTTCACCATTGATATTCAGGCTACCTCAGCTAGGGTTCACCTTATTGTATTTAAAAGCCAGTAAATGCAGCAGAGATTGTGTGGCAGACCATATGTTAACACATGGAGAAATAATACCCTTTAATCTTAAAGTTGATTATCTCTTTCCATCTCTGCTGTGCCTTGGCATGGCTTCCCCTGACAATTTCTACCAAATGTTGAAAGAAGTTGTAGTATCTGGCTGACCCATCACGATGATTTCCTTTGCCAAAAATGACTAACAGTTTCAAATGACTAAAATAGATCCCATTTAGGCAAGCATCCACTTTTCAACTTATAAAAGGTCTGTGGTTCTGGTGTATATATCGCTATGTACCTGGTCCAGAATAGTCTGTCAGTAAGCGTTGTTGAATGAATGAATGGTCATAATGACCACCTAATGGAGCAGGGAAAAGTGTTACTCTCCCTGGTACTTATAGTTCAGGTTGGTCCTGTCATTTTGGTTACTCTCATTCAAGTATTTCCCATATGCCACTAAAATCCCAAAGCACTTTGTCTCCAGGCAATTTGTTTCCTTTTTACCATTCCACCCCCTAGAGTTGGCCTAAGAATTAAGGCCTAAATAATATAAAAAGGAATGGGAGTCGAGATGGGGCAAGAATGACAACTCCATCACTGACCACAGCTCATTTGAACAAAACCTACTGACTTTCTGCTTCTCCTTGGAAATGGAACATCCTGAAACATTTAACCTGAATTATCCTAACCAAATTTTCCCAGAACCCTAGCTCCTCTTTTCCCATGACAAACACCCTCAAAAAAATAGTCAGAGAATCAGGAATAGCCTTTTTCTCTGCTCAGACTACTGCCAACGTGATTTTAAACAATTCTGCAGATAACATTAGTCACTCTAGAGCACCTTTGGTTGCTGAGATTGGGGTTCAGGGTGAGGCTGGGTTTAGGGAACTTAGAGGTGAAGACAACAGAAAGGAAAGAAGCTAAGCTTTTATTTTCTATCTCCAAACTGGATACCACGTGCTGACCTTCCCACAAATACAGCTCTCACCATGGACTAAACAACCACCCAAGGTAGTGAGTCCTCAACCTGGACATGCCGAAGCAAAGGTCTGGTGGCAGCCCATCTGTTGGGGTTGGTTTCATGAGATTCTGCACTAGACAAGAGAATAGAGAAGATGATTTCTAGAATCACTTCCAAGTCTAGGGATCTATCATTTTAAGACTGCATTTTCTATAATACCTAACACTTCCACATCAACACAGTCAGCTGAAACACTCAGTGTGTCATTCAATCATTCTGTGACCAAGATGGCTATCATGGATCGTGCTTGCAGCACGTGTCCATAAACAAGAATTTTGCTACCTCACTCATAATTCATAACTGGAGCCTCCTGAGTATGCCATTGTAGCCAACTGTGTTTATCAGATAAGGACAACATGCTCTTGGACTGCTAGTAATGAAAATGTAGAAGTAACAAGAGTTAGAGACTTCCCAATTTATTAGCTAGGTTCCCAGGCTTTTTCCACAGCACGTGAGGCCCAATTTTTAATGACAATAGCCTTCCAATTAACAACCATGGAATATTAGTTAAAGCAGGTTAAAATAGAGGTCTATAAGCAAATTGATGTTAAGGACTGGGCAATTAATAACAATTCAGGTTCCAAAAATGTTAACTATATCAGTAGTTTGGAGGAGTTCAAATTTTCAAGAAATACTACATACATATGGAGGCATAAATTCATTGAAAAGCGTGTGGTACTCTGCATTGTACAGACCCATTGCTAGCTAGCTACCATCCAGAATGTGAATAAGCTTTGAGATAGCTGGGCATCAGAAGACAGGTCTGGGAGGAAAAACTATCAGCAGCAAGACAACTGAACAGCGTATGATGAGATGGAAGCTAATCTTCCCTCGAAGCTGGCTGGGAAAGGGACTCCTCCTTTAACATGGAAATGTTAGGGACCTCTGGGTAGGAAGAGTAGGCTAAAGTGGTGGGCCAGAATGAATACAACAGTGAAGGACCTGGGCCCAATGGTGGGCCCTACAAAATAAGGAGAGAGAACATTTAAATAAAGGAGTTACCAAATTATTGCCTTCTTCACAGGTCCACATACACTTAATACTGCTGTTCCTTTCCTCCAAACCCCACTCCAAGAATTAACCAATTTGCTCATTCATTGGCCTTGGACCTTGGGGATCTTGTTTCTCTTACTTTATCCACCAGGGAGTGGTAAAAAGTCTTCTACAGTGCAGATCCGACTGGACTGTTAACTATGAAGTCTCAGCCTTTCCGTCTATAACACTACTTAAAGTAGAAAATTTCATAGAAAATTGGGATTGTCTGTTCTGTAAAGAATCAGGCATTAAGGGCTGATGATATAATTGCCACTTTCTGTGTCCCTCATCTTAACAGACCACAGGAAAGCAGCCCTGGAAAGAGTAGCATTCAAACTCCACTCTTGTGGAGTAATTTTCCTGGAAAAGAAATTTAAACTTCACGTTCCTGAGTAATTTTCAGGGCAAGGAAAAGCCTATAATTCCAGATATAGAGATGTCTCATTTAGAGTGAAATGTAGATGTCTGTTATTTCCAAATTCTTAGGGCATTAAATGCACAAAAACTATGCTTTCAGGAAAATCTGAATTAACAAAAATGATGCTGTGAGAAAAGGGAAATTTCACGTCTCAAAAGACCAAGTGCTGACACCGTATATCCTGTTAGTAAGTGCATTGGCCCTTGTCCTAAGAAAGGGTGGGAGAGGCTGAGCAGACTGGGAACTGACACACCATGACTGAACACCACTTCTTTTTTTATTTTTTTGAAGGTTAAGATTTCAATTTTTTTTCTATTTTAATTTATTTATTTAAATTCAGGTTAGCTAACATACTGTGTAGTATTGGTTTCAGAAGTAGAACCCAGTGATTCATCAACATTACTTCCATATAACACCCAGTGTTCATCACAAGTGCCCTTCTTAATGCCTATCACCCATTTAACCTATCCCCTCCCACCTGCAGGCCAGCAACCCTCAGTTTTTTCTCTGTATTTAAGAGTCTCTTACTGTTAGTCTCCCTCTCTGTTTTTACCTTATCTTTCCTTCACTTACCCTATGTTTACCTATCATGTTTCTTAAATTCCACATATGAGTGAAATCATACAATATTTGTCTTTCTCTGACTGACTCATTTTGGTTAGCATAATATAGTCTAGTTCCATCCATGTTGTTGTAAATGGCAAAATTTCATTCTTTTTGATAGCCCAGTAGTATTCCGTTGTGTGTGTGTGTGTGTGTGTGTGTGTGTGTGTGTCTATATATATATATATATATACCACATTTTCTTTATCCATTCATCAGTTAATGAACATTTGGGCTCTTTCCATAATTTGGTTATAGCTGATAGTGCTGCTATAAACATTGGGGTGCATGTGCCCCTTTGAATTAGCCTTTTTGTATCCTTTAGATAAGTACCTAGTAGTGCTATTGCTGGGTCATAGGGTAGTTCTGTTTTTAATTTTCTGAAGAGCCTCTGTACTGTTTCCAGAGTGGTTACACCAGTTTGCATTCCCAACAGTGCAAAAGGGTTCCCCTTACTCCACATCCTCACCAACATCCGTTGTTTCCTGAGTTGTTCAGTTTAGCCATTCTGAAGGGTGTGAGGTGGTATCTCATTGTGGTTTTGATTTGTATTTCCCTGTGATGAGTGATGTATGTTGAGGATTTTTTCAGGTGTCTGTTAGCCATCTGGATGTATCTATTCATGTCTTCTGCCTAGTCATTCACTGGATTATTTGTTTTTGGGGGGTGTTGAGTTTGTTAAGTTCTTTATAGATTTTGGACACTAACCCTTTGTCAAATATGTCATTTTCATAGACTTCATCTCAGATTCTCAGTAACTCTCTCCCCTTGCCTTCTCCTGGCCTCAGGGAAGGTTTACAGCATCTTTGTCTCCCCTATGCATCCCTTCTCTACCTTGACTCCTTTGCATATGCATGTGAAAACCGTTAGATTTTGGAATTCTAGGAAAAGATAATGAAAGTAGATGCACGGCCTCATTATGGCTGATCCTTAAATGGATCCAAATTGAAATGTGGGCAGTGCTGAGCCACAAGCAATATCAACTACAGAACTCATCCAAAGGATTCTAGATTTGGATACTAAAGAAACTTAAGATAAATACAATAGTTTTTCTCTCTCAGAATATCATGAGTTTTAAAAAAGAGGTAATACACATGCAAACAATAGCATAGAAGTAAGGATAGCTTGAAGTGAACACGGTCACATCTCAAAAACAATGTTTATGTGAAAGCAAGTTACAGAATAACCTATATATTATAACTCTTAATTAAAATTTAAGACCTTTCAAAGTAAACTCTACTTTGCATATGGCTGCATATCCATGTAATACACGTGTGAAGCATTCATGAGTAGCATGCACACCAATTTAAAGGCTGTGATTATCCCTAGCAGAGATCAGAGACAGAGAGACATAAAGAATTTCAATCTGGGTTGTGGGTACACAGATTTCCCAGACTATATATTTCTGTATATTTGAAATATCATAATAAACAGATCATTTCAAAATTTTATAAAAAACAATAGCCTTTCTTTCTAAAGACACAGTCACTCTTAGCAAGACCTAATTTCATTGATTTTTATGATAATTTCCTTTTAATTCTATTACAATTCTTTGTCTCATATATGAAGAGAAAGGAAAGATATGAAAAAGGTGAGTGAAAAACTATTTCAAATTTAAATAATAAAGAAATGCTTTTTGATAATCTTTTGATGGTCTGGGTAGCCTACTCTATAAACCAATAGTGATGATTTCAATATATCTTAGTTGCTGGAATGCAGTATCACTTTAGTCTTAAAAGGCTAAATCATTTTCTGCTGTTTGTAAGTATTCATGTCAAAGACATAGGCACTAAATTCTAAGGCTTACAAGTGCAAAGTTACACTTCCTGATTTGCAAAATAAATTATCTTTCTCATTGAATCACCTATGCCAGGCTTAATTAACCATTTAGTAATGTCATCCAGATAAGATTTAGCTAATTCATATGATTTGTTTAACTTCCTATTTTTTTAATATTTATTTTTGAGCAAGCGAGACAGAGGGCAAGCGGGGGGAAGGGACAGAGAGAGAGGGAAACCTAGAATCTGAAGCAAGCTCCAGGCTCTGAGCTGTCAGCACAGAGCCTGATATGGGGCTCAAACTCACAAACTGCAAGATCATGACCTGAGCCAAAGTCGGATGCTTAACTGACTGAGCTACCCAGGAACCCCTGATTTGTCTAACTTCTATGTTTTCCACATCATCTATACAATGCTTTATATGTATCAAGTTCTCAATTAAATGTAAGTTGAATTTAATTTCATGTTTATTTGTTACACAGGTTCATAATCCATATGAAAAAGACTGTTTAAACTCTCCTCCTTTACATCAAACTAGAAACAAGGCTTTTTTAGTTCTCTTTCTTTATATTCCTCTCAAAAGCTATGGATTAATGAGAATAAAAACTATTTAAGGTCAGATTCTCATGGTGTGTCAAAGTGGCAAAGCCCAGGAAATATACGATGAAGGTGGTTCCAATGATGTGTGTGTGAAGAACAGAGACCCTACTGCAGCCCCTGCCCAGGCAGATTGACCAGAAAGTTAACGAAGCTTATGTTTCTTCAAGCCTTTCCAAAACCCTGGAGGGGTCCTGGCTTGATTGCCGTATGGTCATAAATATTACAAAATTTGCAAAAGGAAAGATATTTTAACAACAATCAATGAAATTAGCAGTTTTCCCTCTGTCACACCTCTCTTTGTGTTAGGTGGCATTGGACCATTCAAGGCATTTTGTGGATGCAGATAAGGGAACGATTAATTGAGAATAGATCCACTCTGTATTTAGTTGGGATACATTTGTGTGGTTCACTTCCCTTTTGTGTATGGGACATTTATTGCTAGTTGTCTCAACATGAGAATGGTTTCCAGGAATATTGCTATCTCTTCCTCACAAAAGGTGCAGGGAACAGAAATATGCTGTGGTATGACTGTGACTTAGGGTGTTTCTCACTGGAAGTATGTGGGAGAAACGAGGTTTCAAATGTAAACAGCTGGAAGCTAGTCTGTGTATTTATAAACTAAGAATTCACTCCCTATCAATAACAAAAACTGTTCTATCAGATATACACTAAATAATACAGCATATATAACTTTAAATATACCATGTCTGTCTTTGGGGGGAGGATAATGTAAAATAATATTTTGTTGTTTTTTTTTTTTTTAGGTTACAGCACATAAGCAATTACATCAGCATGTGGACTCACATGTTTTATGCATCCCAAAATATCAGATCACATCTTAGTAAATTTGATATGCCTAAACGTACCAAAGTCTGATAGTTCCAGATGAAGTACCATGAAAATTTTCACTGATGCAATGAAACAGGCTGAAAAAACAAGTATTCCAGTGACAAACTCTTATGCATGTTCACCCATAAGTCATAATGTATGTCATAATAGTAATTTGACTACACAATTATGCTTCTAGGTGTAACATAGGAGTAATTTTAAAATGCATTCAAATTGCACTTGTTCATGCCCTACTACCAGATAAATTTTGAGATATTTTCAAAATTCTAGATCATACTAAGATTCAAATGTGACTAGAAGGAAGAATCCTAGTGGGAGCCAAAAAGTAAACTAAAAGACAGAAGACTTGTAGAAGTTTCAAAATGTAAAAACCTTCTTCAAGCATTTCTGTTTGCCTTGCCTCTTCCTATCATTCTTTCTTCCAGAATAATTCAAACAAAATACCTTTAGATGGAGCCAAGCAAAGTGGTGGGGTGACAACATCCCAGCAGAGGGTGTTGGAACCCAGGAAAATTGAAGAGGGGACCCATCTGGGGGGTGGTGGTAATACAACATGGGCTGTCAGAGCCTGAATGAGGTGAGAGAGAGGTTCTCATAAGATGGGATAATGACAGCAATCAGGGAAATAGTATCAGAGCCCAAACAGGGTGAGGGGCAGTCTTTATAGGAGTATGGCATTGGCCCAGCACAGATTGTTGGATCCAGAACTAGGTGAAGAAGAAGGAGGAGGAGGAGGAGAAGAAATAGAAGGTGTCCGTGTAATGGGAGGGCGGTGATATCAGCAGCCTGGCACAGGCCAGTGGAACCCAAACTAGGTGGGAAAGTAGCACAGTGCAGGTTGTCAAAACCACAAGTCAAGTACGGAAGGCATCCTCATTGGAAATAGTGGTAGTGGCAGCCCAAGGCAGAGTATTAGAGCCCAAGCTAGGTAGGTGAAGTGTCTTTGTGGCAGAAGAGATGGGTGGATGCCGGCCAGTATTGGTGACAGGAGACTGGTAAATAATTATATTGCAGATAGTTAGAAATATGAAAAGGAAAAACACTAGAATGTTTTCAACACCCTGTAGTGTTAAATTGAAATTGTAAGTGTTGGTGTGACCTCACATGATAGATACATAGATAGATAGATAGATAGATGATGATAGATAGAAGGATAAATAGATAGATAGATAGATAGATAGATAGATAGATAGATAGATAAAAATATGTGTATTATGTCTATAATGTACATACATGCTTACATTCCCTCATTCTGTGCACTGTTACTGATACCTAATAGCAATGAACACACCTGACATACACATCATGGTTTCTAAATACCATTTTCCACAGAAGGGAACCAAGACTTCTTAGAAAAATGGCTAATTCTAGGGCTGGGACAGGGAAAATACAAGATGAGCCTGGATTATCTTGTGGCAGAAAAATTGGGAAGTACTCAAAGAATGGTGGGAATATGTAAATAGGACACAAAAGCCAGCTTGAGGGGACAACCACTGACTAAAGCTAAGAACAATTTTAGCACTGGAATAAATAATAGTAACAGATTATAACTGATTGAATAAACAATGGGTCTTTGCTAATATAAATAAATAAACAGAAGTGTCTATTTTATACCAACTCATGAATGTAAAAAAAATAGTTGAATTAGAAACTAACCATTTAAACATTATGCTAAGTGAAATAAGCCAGACAAAGAAGAACAAATACTAGAGGCACCTGGGTGGCTCAGTTGGTTAAGCAGCCAGCTCTTGATTTTGCCTCAGGTCATAATCCCAGGGTTGTGAGATCAAGCCCTGCATTGGGCTCCATGCTGAGTGTGGAGCCTGCTTAAGATATATGTGTATGTGTGTGTGTGTGTGTGTGTGCGTGCGCGCGCACGCATTAGTAACTTTCTTGTTCACAAAAGAATCAAAATAGATGCTCCTTATCATTAAGTAGTATAATAGATAAGAACTCAGTATTTCAATATTGGTGAATGGTGTTTAACTTGGAAAAGCATCATATTTTATGTCAATATTTAAAATCATATTTTTAGGGGCGCCTGGGTGGCTCAGTTGGCTAAGCGTCTGACTTCAGCTCAGGTCACGATCTCACAGTTCGTGGGTTCGAGCCCCGCGTCGGGCTCTGTGCTGACAGCTCAGAGCCTGGAGCCTGTTTCAGATTCTGTGTCTCCCTCTCTCTCTGACCCTCCCCCATTCATGCTCTATCTCTCTCTGTCTCAAAAATAAATAAACGTTAAAAAAAATTTTTTTAATAAAATCATATTTTTATTGGGGTGCCTGGGTAGCTCAGTTGGTTAAGCATCTATCTTTGGCTCATTACTCGTGAGTTCAATTCGCACATTGGGCTCTGCACTGACAGTGCAAAGCCTGCTTGGGATTCTCATTCTCTCTCTCTCTCTCTCTCTCTCTCTCTCCCTCTGCCCATCCCCTACTATCTCTCTCAAAAAAGAAGAGGAAGAAGGAGAAGAAGAAGAAGGAGGAGGAGGAGGAGAAATATTACATGATACTATTTATAGGAGGAATCTAAAATAGTCAAACTGGTAGAAACAGAGAGTTGAATGGCGGTTGCCAAAGCCTGGGAGGAGAGCAAAACAGGGATGTAGTAGTCAAAAGATACAAAGTTTCAGTTATGTAAGAATAAGTAAGTCCTAGAGATCTCCTATACAGCATAGCACCTATAGTAAATAATATTTTATTTATACTTAAATATTTGCTAAGGGGGTAGATCTTATATTAGGTGATCTTGTCTCACACACACACACACACACACATGTAATAAATAAAGAGGATGGGAGGAAACTTTTAGAGGTGATGGATGTGTGATGGCATAGATTGTGATGATTGTTTGATGGTTGTATACTATCTCTAAACTCACCAAGTTATATACATTAAATATGCAGAGATTTTTGCACATCAATACCTCAATAAAGTGTTTTTTTTTTAATTTAAGAAAATAACCACTTAACAAACATCATAGTTCATTCGTCAAGAAATACCAACGGATACTAAAACTAGTAGGTGAAAGTTTGACAACAAATGGGATAGTTAAATAGTCTCCCAAAATTTCCCCCACAAAGCATGTATTAATTACAAAAGGAAAAAAGGTAACATGGCAGAAACCTGGCAGACACTACCAATAATGGGATAAATCAAAATCATGTGCCACTTAATATAACACAACGAGAAAAAAGCAGCATGATTACTGTGATACTGTTGTCATAGATGCATAACCTTAATATAATCATGAAGGAATATTGGCGGTATCTAAAGGAACACTTTCAAAATAATGGGTTCATAATCACCAAAGATGTCTTGATCATGAAAAAAAAAAAAGTTAGGGAGGGAGCCAAACCATAAGAGACTCTTAAAAACTGAGAACAATCTGAGGGTTGATGGAGGGTAGGTGATGGGCATTGAGGAGGGCACCTGTTGGGATGAGAACTGGGTGTTGTATGGAAACCAATTTGGCAATAAATTTCATATTAAAAAAATAATAATAAAATAAAATGAGTAGGTTAAAAAAAAAAAAAAACAAGGAGAGAGTGAAGAACTGCTCCAGATTGAAAGACTCTAAAGACATGATCCTTTAATCATAAAACACATTATTGGGATCAATGTAGAATTTGAAGGGGATCTGAGAATTAGATAATAATGATATGTCAATATTAAGTTTGTGGTATTGATGGTTCTATTACAGTCATGTACATAAATGTCTTTGTTTGAAAGAAATGTATTCTAAAGTGTTCAGACAGTGATGAGGTATCATCAGCAGTTTACTTTGAAAAGGTTGGGGAAGGAAAGTTTCTGCATTGTACTTTCAAGTTTTCTATAAGTTTGAAATTATGTCAAACTATAGAAAAAATGTCAAAAACTCTTTGTTATTACAATGGAAAAAATTTATGATAATCAATTTTAGAAATATAAGGAAAATAATAATAGTCAAGAATATATAAACAATAAAAATGGCAGGCAAAAAATAAATATGAGAATCAGTACACTCACAACCAGGAAACAAAATTTGTAAACAATTACAGGGGTGCTCAGTGGCTAAGTCAGTAAAACATCTGACTCTTGATTTTGGTTCTGGTCATGATCTCACAGTTCCTGAGTTGGAGCCTTACATCGGGCTCTGCACTAACAGTGCAGAGCCTGCATGGGATTCTCTGTCTCTCCCTCTCTCCCTGCCCCTCCCCCACTTGCGCTCACTCTCTCTCTCTCTCTCAAAATAAATAAACCTTAAAAAATAATAAAAATAAAAAATAAAAATAAAGATAAATAAAACAAATAGAAAATGATAGGAATACTTAATAATACATGCAATTTTACACTCAGCAGAGCATGTATGGAAGTCAGTGGCAGCTTCATTTGATGAATTTGTTGATTTTGATTTGTATGGTGTTCTTTCCAAATGACCTGTTATAGTGAGAAATAATTTCATTTGACATTCTTTATTAAAAGACAGTTTGATTATTAAAATCATGTATACCATACTGTTTAGTGAAGAATTGACCTCGCCCAAAGAGAGGTCTGATCTTTGTCCTCAGCTTTTGGGAAGTGATCTATAAGCCCTTGGGATTTCCTGTCTGCTAAGAGTATCTTTCTTACCTGGAGGCCTTGAACCATACCAGGGAGCTTAACAATGTGATTTATAGTGGGGCCTTTGGGCCACCTGCTATCAGCTTGATTTCCAGAAGGGTTGGAAACTAAGGTCAGCCACATCTATACAGACAAACCACAATAAAAGCTCTGTACACTCAAGGTTTGTATGAACCTCCCTGGTTGGCAATATTCCATGGGTACTATCACCCATCACTGCTGGGAAGAGTTAGTCCAATCTACAACTTCTGTAGGAAAGACAACTAGAAGTTGGTGCTGGAAATCCCCTGGATTCTGCTCCAGGTGAATTGTTCCTTGGCTGATTTAACCTGTATTTTTTCCATGTAATAAAGTGTAACTATGAGTAAAATAAATAAATAAATACATACATACATACATACATAATAAAATCATGTATCCCAAAAATGATTAAAGAATCAATCATACTAGACAATGAAGTTTAACATTTTTCTTTTAAAAATATATTTTAGTAATAAAAGTTAAGTTTCCAAACTATTATCAGATCTGTGGTAGCCTATTACAAAATTAAAAATTTTGTTATTGTTTTGTCAGTGTGTTACTCATTTTATTAGTGAACTATTTTCATCAAGACAAACATTACTTAGATCAAATGGACTAGATAAATATATTAAAATCCCACAAAAGTTATAAAAATTCCACAAAGTATAACAAGGATCTGTTTGCTTGGATTACATTTAAATAAAAGAAAAATATAGAGAACCAATATATTAATAACAGATAAGAAAAAACATTATTTTGAGGTGCTATAAAAAGAGTAACAGTTACTACATTACTTACATGATAGAGGTTTTCTCTTACATGCTGAAAATAGCATTTTTCAAATATTAAAAATATGATTGAAACTGTCAAACTAGTAAATTTCATCCACTTTTCATGATCATTTGCTTGGAAAGAGGTGAATAAGAGAGAGCAAAGTGACTAATTTATGTTTAAATTAAATATAAAAATATTTCATAAAGAATTGAAATAATAGGATATGTGCACAAAATTAATTCATAAACTAAAACTAGTATGGTAGAGTCTACAATATATGTAACAAATATTAATTATCTGGAGATTATTCTGTACATGTATTTTAGTGTAATATGCTATGAATGATTTTTAATTTTTTACTAACTGAAAACCATCCATCTGTGAGTTTATTTATTTTTTTATGAAACAGTGCTTTTCTTTTTTTTAAGTTCATTTATTCTGAAAGAGAGAGAGAGCAGGGGAGGGGCAGAGAAAGAAGGAGACAGAGAGAATCCCAAGTAGTCTCCATACTGTCAGTGCAGAGCCCGGCACAGGGCTCTAACTCACCAGCCGTGAGATCATGACCTGAGCGGAAATCAAGAATCAGATGCTTAACCAACTGAGCCACCCAGGTGCCCCTGTGAGTTTATTAAATAAACTGAAACAGGATCCGAAGGATTATAATGGGTGACTAAACAACATTTGTGACCTGTCAGTAATGAAGCTATTGTGAATTGTGAGAACAAAGGACTCCCAAGTCATTTTTCAAAACATTAGTTAGGGACTTCAACTTCTGATCATGATGGAAAAGTGGTACTATACTAGATCTTCATCCAAATAAAATTTAGGTAACAAGTATTTCAAGATGTTGAATATCTGGTAGTACAAAACTGTGATCCCTGAGAGAAGGAAAACAACAAAATGAGCTCAGAAAACTCCATTATCTCTCCAACTTTCTGCCTGGAACTTCTTCTCAGGTTGTAGTGCAAGAAGTTTGAGGTCAGATAAAATACAGCAGTCCTGCTGAGCTGAGGGTATTAGAAGATTGGAACTCAAGACTACTGAGATGTCCAGCATAGAACAAGGCATCAGATTGAAAAGAGCTGTAAAAGGAAGGGGCTTCAAAACTGAGCATATATGTCCTCATGAGCCTTTGCCTAAAGAGTAAGCTGTGTATGCACAGGCTAAGACTCCACAAAGTTAAGGAAAGACAACTACCAGGAAAAGAAGAACTACTGAGACCTGTAAACTCATCACCAGAGCACTCTCAGGGCTAAAAGACAACTGAAAACCAACAGCCTTCAAGGAGATCCCACAAAGACTATGCCTTAGAAGTAGGACTAATCTAGTCCTGAAGTGAAGGCTACTCTTGACACAATCTAACAAAGCTTAAAAGCTAGACTGAAAGGATCAAGTTGATACTCAAGAAAATTAATTGCCTATAAAAAAATTAATATTTATTAATCTAGACAACAAAACACAGACACTCAAAAATGCAGCATCTGTATGTTTATAGCAGCATTATCTACAATAGCCAGATTATGGAAACAACCCAAGTTCCATCAACTGATGAAAAGATAAAGAAACTGTGGCATATATTTGTGTACACACACACACACACAATGGAATATTATTCAACCATAAAAAAGTAAAATCTTGCCATTTTCAACGACATGGATGGAGCTAGAGAGTATTATGCTAAGCGAAATAAATCAGTCAGAGAAAGACAAATACTATATGATTTCACTCTTATGTGGAATTTGAGAAACAAAATAAGCAAAGTGGGGAAAGAGCAGTGGGAGCAAACCAAGAAGCATACTCTTAACCATAGATAACAAACTAATAGTTACCAGGTGGAGGGTGGTGGAGAAATGGGCTAAATAGGTGATGGAGATTAAGAAGTGCACTTGTGATGAGCACTAAGTGATGTATGGAAGTGGTGAATCACTATACTGCATACCTAAAAGTAATATCACACTGTATGTTAACAAATTGGAATTTAAATAAAACTTTTAAAAAATATAGCATCTATAAAAGTGTAGCAACCAGCATACAATTAAAATGTACAAAGCATTCAAGGAAGCAGGAAAATGTGACCAATAACCAGGCAAAAAAATTAGTCAACATGAACAATCTCAAAAATTACAGAGATAAATATAACAACTAATAATGATAAGAACACTATAATAGTTAATATAAATATGGGCAAAAATTTCTAAAAAAAGTGGGTGCGTCAAGGGATACAGGAGTACTGATGCATAGGGGCACTTGTACCCCACTGTTTATAGCAGCACTCTCAACAATAGCCAAATTATGGAAAGAGCCTAAATGTCCATCAACTGATGAATGGATAAAAAAAATTGTGGTTTATATACACAATGGAGTACTATGTGGCAATGAGAAAGAATGAAATATGGCCCTTTGTAGCAACATGGATGGAACTGGAGAGTGTTATGCTAAGTGAAATAAGCCATACAGAGAAAGACAGATACCATATGGTTTCACTCTTATGTGGATCCTGAGAAACTTAACAGAAACCCATGGGGGAGGGGGAGGAAAAAAAAAAGAGGTTAGAGAGGGAGGGAGCCAAAGCATAAGAGACTCTTAAAAACTGAGAATAACTGAGGGTTGATGGGGGATGGGAGGGAGGGGAGGGTGGGCGATGGGTATTGAGGAGGGCACCTTTTGGGATGAGCACTGGGTGTTGTATGGAAACCAATTTGACAATAAACTTCATATATTGAAAAAAAAAAAGTGGGTGCCTGACTGGCTCAGGCAGAAAAGCATGCAACTCTTGATCTCAGGGTCATGAGTTCGAGCCCCATGTTGGGTGTGGAGATTACTCAAATAAATAAATAAACTTAAAAAAATTAAAAAGGAAAAAAGATTTCGAAGAAAGCATATACATAATAAAAGAACAATAGGGAACTTTAATAGAGAATTGGAAAATATTTTAAAATAATTAAATGGAAATTCTAGATTCAAAACAAAAACAAAATTCACTGTATTTGTTTGACAATTGGTTGAACAATTGAAGACAGGTCAATGGAAAATATTCAGACAAAAATACACAAAGAAAAAAGACTAAAAAATGAACTGAGCCTCGATGATATATGGAACAATATCAAGTGATCTAAAAGATAACAGAGTACCAGAAAAAAGGCAGGAAGTAGGGGAGAGAAAGAGAGAGGAAGAAAATGTATTTGAAATAATAATGTTTAAATTTTTCAATGTTTGATGAAGAACTGGAGTCCTGTGTGCTTATTCAACCTGCTCAACAAATCTCAAGCAGGATAAACAAAGAAACTCACACCAAGGCACATTATAGTCAAATAGATAACTAGGGGTAGAGAGAAAAAATGTTAAAAGCAGCTAAAGAAAAAAGGCACGTTTTATACAAAAGTGGAATGGGTTTTTTTGTTTTTGTTTTTTTAAGCAAAGCAACAATGTAAGGAACTTCCCACAACCTGAAAAAATTCACACTGAACATAACACTTTATGGAGAAAGATTTCAGAAAGACTGAAGTCTCCTCTGTAATGACTGGGAACAAAGTAAGTTTATTCTTTCTCACTACTTCCTTTTTTTAATGTTTATTTATTTTGAGAGAAAGAGAGAGAGTGAGTGAGTGTGAGTGGGGGAAAGCCAGAGAGAGAGGGAGAGAGAGAATCTCAAGCAGGCTCTGAACTATCAGAGCAGAGCCTCACACAGGGCTCCACCTCACAGACTGTGAGATCATGACCTGAACCAAAATCAAGAGTCAGACACTTAAAGCCACTTTCTCACTACTTCTATTCAACCTTGTAAATGGAGATCGTAATTAGGGCAATAAGAAAAAAAATAAGAATAATAGGCATAGAGATTAAGAAAAAAAGAAGTAAAAATGTCTTTATTCACAGTTTACATGACTTCTACCTACAAAATCCTACGAAAGCTGCATAAAAACTACTAGATCTAATAAGTTTAACAAGGTCATAGGATACAAGATGACCTGTATACTAGAAGCAAGAAATTAACAAATCACATATTTTAAAATTCTATTTATAATCACATTAAAAAAATTTTTTTTTTCAACGTTTATTTATTTTTGGGACAGAGAGAGACAGAGCATGAACGGGGAAGGGGCAGAGAGAGAGGGAGACACAGAATCGGAAACAGGCTCCAGGCTCTGAGCCATCAGCCCAGAGCCCGACGCGGGGCTCGAACTCACAGAGCGCGAGATCGTGACCTGGCTGAAGTAGGACGCTTAACCGACTGCGCCACCCAGGCGCCCCTATAATCACATTTAAAGCATAAAGTAAATAAAAATTTAATAAAATGGTGCAAGACTTCTACCCTGAAAACTAGAAATCATTACTGAGAAAAAATGTTTAGACCCAAATAATGGATAGATATACACTGCTCATGTTATTGAATTCTTGATGTTGTAAAATATTAATTATCTTCAAATTTATATATAGATTCAACCCAATTATAATAAAAATACCGGCAGGCATCACTGTAGAGATTGAAAGGCTGGTTCTAAAATTTATATGACAATGCAAAAGACCTAAAATACCCAAAACAACCTTGAAAGAGAAGAATAAATTTAGAATATACATCTATATAACTGGATTTTATTCTTTTATTTTTTTGTAAGTTTTATTTATTTATTTTGAGAGAGAGAGCAAGAGCGAGGGATGGGTAGAGTGAGAAGGTGAGAGAGACAGAATCCCAAGCAGGCTTCCCACTGTCAGTGCAGAGCCTGATGCGGGGCTAAAACTCACAAACTGCAAGATCATGACCTGAGCTGAAATCCTGAGTTGGACACTTAACTGACTGAGCCACCCAGGTGCCCCTGGATTTTAAAGCTACTATATAACTACAGTAAGTAAGATATTAGTGTAAAGATAATCATGTGGATAAATGGAATGAAGTACGGGAATCCAGAAATAGACTCACATTTATAATATAAATTGATTTTTGATCAAGGCACTAAAGCAATTCAATGAAGAAAGAAAATCTTTACAACAAATGGTGCAGGGAACCACTGGATTATTCACATGGGGGACGAACTGAACCTTGACTCATACCTCACAACATATGCAAAATTAATTTGGAATGGATCATAGACCTAAATGCAAAAGCTAAAACTATAAAGCTTCTAGGAAAAAAATATAGACTATCTGGAACCAACAATTCAGCTTCTAGGCATTTATCCAAAAAAAATTTTAAAAATATGTATATAAAAAGAGTTGTATGTGAATGTCAATACCAAAACTTATGTGTTGCAGCAAAAGCAGTTCTAAGAGGGAAGTTTATAATGATAAATGACTATGTTAACGAAAAAGAAAGATTTCAAATAAACAATCTAACTTTACACCTCAAAGCACTAGAGAAAGAACAAACTAAGCCCAAAGTTAGTAGAACGAAGGTGGTAACAAAGATCAGAACAGAAAATAAATGAAATAGAGAATAGAAAAACAGTATAAAAGATCCACAAAACTAAGAGGTGGTTTTTGAAAAGAAAAATTGATAAATCTTTAGCTAGACTTAACAAGAAAAAAAAGAGAGAGGACTCAAATAAATTATAAATGAAAAAGATGTTAAAAATGACAACCACAGAAACAAAAAGGATTATAAAAGACTACTGTAAGCAATTATACGCTAACAAATTGAGCAACCTAGAAGAAATGGATAAATTCCTAGAAACATACAACCTCCTAAGACTGAATCATGGAGTAATAAAAAATTTGAACTGATCAATAACCAATAAGGAGATTGAATCAGTAATCAAAAACTTCCAAAGAAAATTTCAGAAAGAGATGGATTTGCTAGTGAGTTATACAAAACATTTAAAGAATAATTAACACCAAAAGAAAAAATAATAATAATTAACACCAATTATTTCCAAACCCTTCTAAAAATTGAAGAGGAGCACTCCCAAACTCATTTGACAAGACTAGCATTACCCTGATACCAAAGTCAGATAAGGATACTACAAAGAAAGAAAACTACAGTCCAATATTCTTGTTGAATATAGCTGCAAAAATTTTCAACGAAATACTAGCAAATTTAACTCAACAGCACATTAAAATGACTATATACCATAATCAAATGGGATTTATGCCCAGGATGCAAGGATAGTTCAACATACACAAATTAATAAATGTTATACATCACATTAATACAATGAAAGATAAAAATTATATGGTCATCTCAGATACTGAAAAAGCATTTGACAAAATTTAACATCCTTTCATGATAAAAACTCTCAAAAAAAAGTTTGTGTAGAAGAAACATAATAAAGGCAGTATATGGCAAGCCCCCAGCTAACATCATACTCAATGGAGAAAGGTTGAAAGCTTCCTCTCTAAGATCAGGAATAAGACAAAAGTGCCCCCTATCACCACTTCTATTCAACATAGTCCTGGAACTCCTAGCCAGAGCAATTATGCAAGAAAAAGATTTAAAGATATTCAAATTAGAAAAGAAGAAAAACTTTCTGTTTGCAGATGACATGATCTTGCATTTAGAAAATCTTAAAGACTACACACACACACACACACACACACACACACACACACAGTGTAACAAATAAATTTCGTAAACCTGCAGGTTACAAATCAACATACAAAAATCAGTTGCATCTCTATATATTAACAATGAACAATCTGAAAAGGAAGAGAAGAATCCCATTTACAATAGCATCCAAAAAAAAAAAAAAAACTTAGGAATAAATTTAACCAAGGGAAAGATTTATACACTGAGCACTATAAAACCTTGATGAAAGAAATTGAAGATGACACAAATAAATAGAAAGATATCTCGTGATGTTCTAATCATGTATCAGCAGAGTTAATATTGTTAAAATGTCCATACTACCCTAAGCCATCTATAAATTAAGTGTAATCCCTATCACAGAAAGAGAAAATGCAATCTTAAAATTCAAATGGAATTACAGAAGTCCCCAATAGCCAAAGCAATTTCAAGAAAGAACAAAACTAGAGGCATCAGTCTTCCTGATTTCAAACTTTATTACAAAGCTATAGTAATCAAAATAGTATGATACTGAAATTAAAAATAGACACATACACCAATGGAACAGAATCAAGAGCTCAGAAATAACCCCATGCACTTGTGGTCAACTAATATTTGACAAGGAAGCCAAGAATACTCAATCTATTATTGAGAATTAAATAAATAAAGTATTGGGAAAACTGGATATTCACATGGGAAAGAATGAAATCACACCCTTATTTTACACAATTCATAAAAATAAACTTGAAATGGACTAAGGACTTAAATGTGAGACCTAAAGCCATAAAGCCCCTGGAAGAAAACATAAGGAAAAATCTCAATATTGGTCTTGGTAATGACTTTTTTTATATGACATCAAAAGCACAAGCAATAATAGCAAAAATCACAAATGGGACTACATCAAACTAAAAGGCTTCTGAACCGTGAAAGAAACAATCAACAAAATGGAAAAGATAAGGCAGAGAAGGGGAAGAGAAAGGCCAGAGCCCAGTGGTAGATGGGTATTACGATTTTAGGTGGAATAGCCAAGGAAGTCCTTAGTGAGGAGGTAACATTTGAGTAAATACATGAAGAAGTGTGTGAGCCAAGCACATCTCTTGGGTAAATGCTTTTCATGCAAAGGGAACAGCAAAAAGCAAAGTATTGTGGGAGGAAAGTACCTACCACAAAGAACAAGGGAACCAGGTGGCTGGAGCAGAGAGAGAGCAGGAGAGTCTGATAACTGAGATCAAAAACGGTGACTTTGGACTTGATCATATAGGGCCTTAGAGCCATTCCATGTCTTTTGCTTACTCTGACGTCAGAAGCTTATCTTAGTGTGTTTGAGCTGCGGTAACAAAATACCATAAACCATGTAGCTTATAAATAACAAAAGTTTGTTTCATACCATCCTAGAAGCTGGAAGTCCAAGATCAGGGTGACAGCGTGATCCAATGAAGACCCTCTTCCAGGTTACAAACTTCTTGTTGTATCCTCACATGTCCAAAAGGGCACTAATCCCATCCATGAGCGTTCTGCCCTTATGACCTAATCACCTCCCAAAGGCCTCACCTCCTAAGACCATCCTTGGGTGTTAGGATTTCAACATATGAATTTGGGGGGACACAAACATTCAACCTACAGCAAAGCTATCACAGTGTTTTGAAGAAGGAAGTCTATGACCTGACTTCGATTTTAACAGAATTACTCTTGCTGCTCTGTTGAAAATGACTGAAGGAAGTCAAGGACAGAAGCAGGAAGACAGGTAAAATCCACATGAAATGCAGTGAGATCACATAGTTTGACTGGAGATTTCTTTGCCTCAGCCTCTGACCCTTAAGTCTACACGTGGAAGAAGTTAATAAATTGTCAGATGAAAGGAACAACTAAAGAAAATTAAAGTCTATCCTGTTTCTTGGCAATAAGACATGCAAATTTTGATGGATAACCAGAGAAAGAAAATATGAAGAATTATTTTTCTCTTTTTAGTGAAGCACATTCACCTAAACTGGTTAGAGAAATGACTGTTTGAGATGAAGGAATAACTCAGTGATTTGGTAGGACTCCTGCTGCCTTCTTTTAATCTATGAATTAAAAAGGAAAGAAATGTTTCCTTAAAAGGACCAAAGGGAGTTAGGAAAGGTGAATTGTAAAATGGGAGAGCTCCTTCCAGAAGGGTGTAGAAGGGAGAAAGAAAACCCAATGGCTTGATTCCATTAGGAAACTGACCCTAGAAAGATGGGCTTCGTGAAAATCATTGACCCATTAGCTATAAGGAAGAGAAAGTATATAAGTAGTACATATTTTTATAAAAAGGTGGAAAGCATTCGACCTCACCATGTGACTTGGAAGGGTCTTCAAGATTGAATGGGATCTTGAAGCTTGGGGAAGTAAAGCACAGGGGACACCCCCATAGTTCCATTGCTGTGATTTTATACAAAATTAATAAGGAGAAATGTGGGCAGAAGTCTCTAGGAGGAAAAGAGTTCAATTATTGCAGATAGCTTTAACCACATGGGAGAAAGCATCTTTACAGCTGTAAGAACATGGGAGAAAGTGTCTTTATGGCTGTAAGATCATCACAATATTTCCTACAACTGATGTGGTGACTGCTCATCGAAAGAGCTCCTATGAAGATAGTACCAGCAACCTTCTTGCTTTTGTTATCCATGGAGCACAAGTGTGGCACTGCTGGTGCTTGAGGCAGTTCAAAAATCTATCGTGAGTGGGTTATAGGGGTTGGCCAGAAATATAAAGTAGCATGAAAGTAGTAGTACCTCATGCTAGGTACTGGCATGAGGCCATGAAGAAAATGCAGAAACACTCTCATCCCACCTCATTGTTTCACACAGCATGATCAGAGTTCAAGAGGGGAAATGCTCAAATTGGAAATAGAAAGGTTTCTCTTTTCCCTGGATTCCATCCAAATGCAGTGTCCCAGCAGTCATTTTAAGTGCCCCACAAGGGCTGAACCTTAAAGACTTGGTGTCTACCATCCAAGCTCCTTATACACACATTGGTGCTCGTTTTATCCTATGAACACTGCACACTGTTGGGAATTGTTTTAGGCATTTTTAGTTGTTGAACAAAAGTCCTTTGACTCACAAAATGGCTCCAAATATTATCAGATTCTCCAAATAACTCCCTATACTTCAAATCTAGAACCATTAACATTAATCTTGAAAGTTCCCTGTTTCTCTGCCATACCCTAGGTATTATGTCTTTGGAAGACAGCATGATTTCATGGCAAAAGAAACAGAGCTATATTTTGAGGCTCTTTTCCTCAGTGTGTCACCTTCTCCCATTTTTCTTTCAAAGTATTCACTGGTGTGCTTGAGGGCAAGAAATGGCCCATATATCCTAATGCAGCAAGGACTGGTGGTTCCTGTCCTGTTGTGGCCCCTCAAGAAGTCTCTATTCTGCCTCTTTCACATTTCTCTTGCCAAGAAAGGGTGCTGAGTAATTAGCCCTAGATTTTACTCTGATTTTATTCCTATTCTCCCCCCTCCAGACACTGTAGGTTGACTTTTCCTCTTACAGATTTACTAAAAGCAAAAGCAACCATCCTAACCACCTAAGCATGAAAATTATTATCTGAAAATAAAAAGACACTTGTGACAAAGAACAAACTTGTCACTCAAGAGTCTGGCCTGTGATGGTCTTGGTGGCTTGGCAGATCTAGTCCATACCACCTTCTTACTGTGGTTGCACTGTTGTTGAGGGAACTCAGGGAATCATATTCTGATGGGAATGGGCATACTGAGCTCTGCTCATTTCTCTCAAAATTAAAACTCTAACAATTTATTTGATTGGGCCAGTTTCACAGTTTCTACAAACATGGAAAACTCACTCAAAATGACCTCTGACCACTTATTCATTGGACAGTTCAGGCATGAGACACAATTTCTTCTCCTTTGACCAGCAAACTAGAAAGTGCTGAGAAGATAAACTATTTTTAGTTTTCCCAGAAATCTTCATGGAGGTGGATGCTCTTCTCATGCTCACTAGTGTCATATCTACTGGAGGTAGATAGAATAAGTCATCTCCTGTATCATCCAAAGGTTGAGAGGGTCTAGAGAAGCACTGTCCAATAGAAGTGTAATGCAAGCCACACAGGTAATTGTATATTTTCTAGTAGCCACATTAAAAACAAGTAAAAAGAGACAGGTGAAAATACTTTAACTAATATATCTTATTCAACCCAATCTGAAAGATTATTATTTCAATACATAAGGCGGTAAGATTTATTTTCTATTGCAGCTGTAATAAATTATCACACATTTAGTGGATTAAAACAAGACATTTATGGGGCTTCTGGGTGGCTCAGTCGGTTACGCTCCGACTTCGGCTCAAGTCATGATCTCGCGGTTTGTGGGTTTGAGCCTCGCGTCGAGCTCTGTGCTGACAGCTCAGAGCCTGGAGCCTGCTTCAGATTCTGTGTCTATCCATCTCTCGGCCCCTCCCCTGCTTATTCTCTGTGTCTCTCTGTCTCGCAATAATAAATAAAAGTTTAAAATTAAAAAAAAAAAACAAGACATTTATTATGTGAGATCAGAAATCTGAAAGTTGAAATGGGTCTCACTGGGCTAAAATTAAGTTGCTGACAAGACTGTGTTTCTTTCTGGAGGCTTAGGGAGGGATATGTTTCCTTGCCTTTTGAATCTTATAGAAGCTGCTCACATTCTTCAGCTAGTGGTTCCTCTTCCATTTTCAAAGCAATGGCTGGTCAAGTCTTTCTCTCTGACACTGACCCTTCTGCTTCCCTATTTCACATTTAAGGACCCTTGTGATTACTTTGGGGTCACCTAGATAATCCAGAATTATCTCTTTATTTAAGGTCAGCTCATTATCAACCTTAATTCCATCAACAACTTTAATCCCCTCGCCATGTAACATAACATATTCATAGGTTCTGGGGATTAGGACTTGGACACTTTGGGGGAGGGAGGAGGGGGGAGGGGGGGAAATTCTGCCTACTACATTAAATATAAAAATTGTTGAGATATTATTTTACAGTCTTATTTTCATCCTGTCTTAAAAATCTTCCAAATTTGCTGTGTATTTTGCACTTGGAGCACATATCAATTCCAACTAGCCACATATCAAGTGTCCATAAGTGTTTAATAGCCACATGTGACTAGTAGCTGAAAAAAACTGAACAGAAGAGCTATAAAGTAATGGTTCTCAACTTGAGGTGCACATTAGAATCATCTAGAGAGCTTTTAAAAACCCTGACTCTCATCAGTGCATACATTGTTCCAAATAAATCAGAATCTAGACGTCAGTATTTTTTAAAGCTCCTGAGATGATTCCAATGCGTATCCGAGATAGAAAACCTCTGGTGTGAGCAGTAGTAAACCTCATTCTTTCTATGTTGCTGAGACATTTCCTCAACCTCTCCCTCAAGAACAAGAGCTATTTCCCTGGTGTCAAAGGTTTGGTGGTTGTGGCATCCTGGACATTCAAAATGGTAGACACCAAATCAGTGTGTGTGTGGGGGGGTACATACAAATGCAACATGTATGCCCTTAGCTTTCATCATTTGAAAATATAGTACTCCGTTTGATTTCTGAATCTTCTGATTGGTTTTACGAGCCATTCACACATGTTTATTTGTTCACCAGATACTTACTAGATACCTGCTGCATACCAGGAACTATATCTTCATTCTGGCAACTTCTAATGGTTGGTAGTAGAAACAGCTATGGAAAAACTATAAGGTCAAAATGTCCATCCCACAGTGCCTGTTGGCTCTCCTGGGGACACAGAACACACACACACACACACACACACACACACACACACACACACACACGTAGTTTTGATAACACAACATCAATATTGCTGAGATGGATCTGGGCAGTTAGATTCTATTCCTGGAAAAATTGCTCAGGATAAACTCATGAAAGAGAGAGACTATGAAACTCTAAGTAGTGACTCTGCTATTAAGTCCAAATGATGAAATGGTCCTTGACCCCTGAAACACAAAACTTCCTTGAAGTCTCCTGAAGACCTTCTCTCTCAACCTCTGTGCCTTCATTTCTGCCATTCCTTTCTCCTTCCTCTCTCCTTCATGTATTTCTGGGTCTCCCTTTCTTTCTCAGGAAGATGGTCCTACATGATCTGGCTTTCCTGCCTTCTCTTTTTCTGATTTCTTAGGTGACTTATATCTGTCCCTTCAGTTTCTAATTCTTATTCAACTTTCCTCTCCTACCATTTAATATAAATCACACCAAATGCTACCAGAATGCTCTTCCCAAATAGAAAGCTGTCCTCTCTCTCTTTTTCTTCTTTCCATACTTATTTCTTACAGAATAAAATTTAAACTCTATTTGTCCTCCACCATTGTCTTGATTACATTTGCACCTGCATCTCCCACTGTCCTCCTTCATGGCCAGGCCTCCAGGCAACAGCTGTGCTATTCCCTGAAGAGATCTTGTATTTTGCTCATTTCTCTTCCAGAGGTTCTCTCTCCACTCACATCATGGATGGACCTTCCACCCACACTTCCTGGCTTTTCTCAGCAAATCCCACATAACTGTCTCTACACTATATATGCAATGATGCAATCTACTTCATGTGTTTGCACAAATATGTGTCTTAACCTCTGTATTAGTAAGGGTTTTCCAAAAAAACCAAACAGATAGGATGAATGTGTACAGAAAAGAGATTTATTTGAAATAATTGGCTCACGTGGTTATGGGGGCTACCAAGTCCAAAATCTGCAAGGTAGGTCAGCATACTGAAGACCCAGGGAAGAGCCAATGCTACACTTCAAGTCCGAACGCCATCTGCTGCAGAATTCCTTCTTGCTGGAGGGAGGTCAGTCTTTTGAAGTATTCAGAACCTCAGCTAATTTGATGAGGCCCACATTATGGAGGGCAATCTGCTTTTTTTCAGAGTCTACCAAGTTAAATGTTAATCTCATCCAAAAATACCTTCACAGAAACATGAAGGATAACATTTGACCATGTATCTGAGCACCATGGCCCAGCCAAATCAACACATAAAATTAACCATTACCAACTTTCTTGAGACCTAAAGGGCAAAAGTTATGACTTTTTCATCAATGAATCCCCATCTTGTGGCCCCGTCAGTGTGTGTCATGATGATTCACCAGTAGCAGGCCTTCAATAAACATAGGCTGAATTGAGTTCAACCAAAGCACACCTAAAGGTCTTTACTGTGTCCAGCGCTGTATCAGCACCTGAAGAGCAAGCATTCTGTCAGCCAGACTACGTTTGTGAGACCTTGTCCTTCTCCAGAACTTCTCTTGCCTTTGATGTTTTCTTCTCTCTTCTCATGGCACTTGCCTATCAGTAGTAAAAAATGGGGGAGAAAGCCCTCAAATCAGAGTAGTTACAAGTATTTTAAATCTCTCTGATACTAATGAAAATGTCAAAACCACACCTTGGGGGCGTTGGAATGAGCAAATATGCCCTTGGCCAAGTTAGCCCAAGGATATTAAATAAAGAGAGAGTTACTTCAAGGAGATCTGGGTAGCCAACCTGGGAATTTCTACAGGTTTGTAGCCCTCTTAACTTTCCAATGCAACAGGCCAAGGTCCAGGATGGTACACAAATGTATATATGCACAGACTCAGAGGACAGAGGTCTCATCAATGAAGATTTTAATAAGAAAATAGGGGACCTGCACCTTCACCACATTCCAGCATGCCTGGTCTGCAGGGCAGAGCTGACTAAGCAGTCGGCCTGACAGCTAGAAAGCTCTAGAGGATTGTAGCCAGTGAGAGTCAGAAAAGCAAATGCTGCCAGATTTCCGCATCCATGGAATGCCTTACTGGAAGAGATGGAGCTCTGAGAAATTCATTTCCTTTTTTCTCTTCCACTAAGACCTGTATGGTTTTATAATGGCATTTTAAGCTAGCTGTTAATGTGGGTAATGTAGTTTGGGAAAAGCAAAAAGGCCCAATTATATGAATCAATATATTGTGTGAAGGGAGAACAAAAGCCTCTATTAAATATGAAGCAGGGCTTCAGTTCCAACTAGAAGTAGGCCAAACAAGGAAACCAAAACCATCGTGTGAGATTGATGTGAGAAAGGAGTGCTTCTCTGATCTCAGCTTGTTCATTCTCCCTGCAGGTGGAAGTGCTGTGGATTCACTGGGCAAATTAGTAGTCCCAGACCCAACCAGCACCTGCACAGACCACACAATAGGTCCTTATATTTGTTGAATTAATGAACAAATGAATGAATAAAGAAGATGACAAATGGCCCCACCCTCCCTTAACCATGTTTTTTAGGCCAGTGCTTTCAAAATGATGTCCTCTGACCAGCAGCATGGGCATCACCTGGGAACTCATCCATAAGACAAGGCTGCCTCCCCCAAACCTCAGCAGACCTACAGAATCAGCAACTCTGGGCATGAGGACCCAGCAATCTGTGTTTTATGAGGCCCCACAGGCAGTTCTGATGTGCACTCTACAAGTGTAAGAACCTCTGCTTTAGACAAAGCCCAGGTTCCCAGGAGAAGAATTACCACTCAAGAAATATACATTGTTAGCACTCCAGGGGTGAAGATGAATCTAACATATTTCCTATCCTCGAGGAGTGTTTTGAAGCCATTTCTTGAACTGGTCGCACTTCCAGCGTTCAATCAGAAAACTTTATTCTTCCCTCCAACTGTGCTTTCAAAGACAGTTCTAATCCAACTGTGGGCTCCCCGAGGTCAAAGAGGTAGGAAGGGATGGGAAAGGAGGAGAAGCAAGGAATAAGAGAGGTCTTACTTGACTAAGATAGAGGGAACGGGCACCCCCAGGGAAATCCTCCAACTTCAACCTCCTGTATATGGGCACTGCCTTGCAACTTGTGATTGTTCACCCAGCCTCAGTATCTGCTAACCTTAACTTTCTTTTGGGGTCACCCTCACCCTCATTCTTGGGTGGAATCGCAGAACTACCCCTAAACTGGCACCAGGCACTACTCCTTTCCAGGCAAAGCATGCATCTTTGGCCCACCATCTTTTCAAGCAATGTTCCTATCCAATGAGTCATCTTGCTTCATTCCCTAACCAGGCAGGTGGAGTCCAGGACACCTTTTACCTTCAACTCTGGGTCCTACATATTCCAGGAGACAAAGGTCAGATACTACTGTCTCCTCTTGAAGACCCTCTTGTGTAGCTTCAGGGAAGGAAAATCTTGCTTGCTTATTTATAAGGTCTTTTCCTAAATTCTTAACTTCCAAGGACTTGGCTGGAACGTGAATGATGGGTGGATAGTGACAAGCTGATTTCCAGAAATCTTGTTAACCAAACCCCCATGAATTATCTCATGCCTCACTTCAAAATGTGTGCTTGGTTGGCATCTAAGTTTGTGAAATCCCAGCAATTGAGACTGTTCTATTTTGACATCCTTTTATACTATACACATAAATAACTAATATTTATATGGTGCTTCCCAGTAAATAAAGTGCCCCCTGGTTTGATAAGATATGTAATGGCGTTATTAGAAACCCATAAGATCTATATGAAACAAAGATAGGGTTAGAGTTTAGAATTTTTTTATTTATTTATTTATTTATTTATTTATTTATTTATTTATTATTTTGGGAGAGAGAGAGCACGTGCATGCGGGAGCGTCAGAGAGAGAGGGAGAGACAATCTCAAACAGCCTCCACACTGTCAGCACGGAGCCTGAGGCGGGGCTTGAAGTCAGGAATAATGAATGAGATCATGACCTGAACTGAAACCCAGAGCCAGATGCTTAACCGACTGAGTCACCCAGGTGCTCCTAGAGTTGAGAATTTTAAAAGGGAGAAAGATCACTCTTACCTGGAGGGTCAGGTAGCCCTTAACAGCTATTCATAACAATACAGGATTTGTTAGTGTTTATAAGGAAAGGTGCTTCCCAAAGCTTCAACAAGTAAGCCTTCAAGGTGGCTCCATCAATTACTTAAGTCTCTGCCTGATAAAGCCTCCCAACCTCACCCCTTGCCTTTCCCAACTGCTCTGATGACCCTGCTTCCACCACATAATTTCCTTTTAACACTTCTCAAAACTTAGAATTTATGCAAGACCCTGTTTGAGACCCTCTTAACACAAATACCAGCTGCCAAATTATCCATCTGGGGGAGCTGTACTGATACACAAGCAGTAGTCTGACTACATTTGAATGCTGCTATAGTCTGCATTAAACTGCAGAGAATGGAGGGATTTGTTCCCAACTGAGAAATGACCACACCTGGCCTGAAAGCTTTCTGCCACACTCTGGCCTTCATGCCCTGACCAAATTTCCATCTAGCTGAGTCCTACACTCCTATAGAACAGAAAACCCCGGGGGATTTAAATCTGTTCCCAAGACCTCATCCCTTTACTGGCCCATTTCAGACAACACAATTAATTGCCTTCTTCAAAATAATTCAAACATAATCTCTTACTCAACCAGAACTCAGGAGAATTAGTTTCTTGAACTAGTTCTGTGGATACTAAAAAGTTCATCTGTCCATTTGCATGTCAGGTGTCTTGCCTATAAACCAATCTCCAATATGTCATGATTGTGATCTGCTGTTAAGCAGACATCAGCAGAAAGTAATGCAGAACTTCTATACTTAACCAGAGATTTCAAATATTGATAAAGCTTGCCCCTTGCTGCCCAGAACATGGCCAAAAAACATTAAGTATTTAGGAAAATGCATAAAGCTAATTGCTAAACAGCACTCTAGAGCTGGGTTCTCCATAAGGGACCAGTAATGGAGCATGTAAATAATTTTACAGTGCAAATCACACTGCCTGCTATTGTATAGTATATGTCCTCTACAATGCTTATAAATGCGCTGACCACACCTCCTTCCTTCCTTCTTCACAACTGGCTTGCAACTTCCCTGGAACTATTTTGAATGCCTAGGATAGCCAATGCTGAACTCTTAATTCCAAAGACATTGATATTTTCCTGGTGCTTATGACCTTCTCCCACACTTACACCATGCCACTCTGCAGACACTCTCTCTTGCCTAACTTGTCTGATGCCCCTTCTTTCACTCTCCTAGCCACCTAAATACCATTTTCTCCAGATTTCAGTTCTTAGCCATTATCTCCACCCATCATGCTCCAGACCCCCTATTTTGGGAAACATCCCTTTCCAGAGCTACAGGAACTCTGCCCTGAGCTCCAATCCAAATTTTCTAAGCCCCTGATTGGGACTTGTACTTGAATGCTCTTTGGGCTGCCTCACATATGACCCCCTTTCTTACTTTGGGAGACTTCCAAGAGCTAATGAACATTGGTGGGGGACAGAGGCTGCATCCCACTGGAAAACTGAAAAATCCAGACACTAGTCTCCCAATCACCCTTGCAGCCAGCTGCAGCGTGAGGTCTGTGCCCATCAGCTGCACCTGTCTCTCGAATCAGGCATTTGTGACATAGGGAATCAGGGACTGAACAGCATGGCAGTGCTGCTCACTGAGGCAGTGGCCAAGAGACCAAGAGGCTAGGGAAGCAGAATCCACCATCTGGCAGTCTATAGTGCACAGTGTCCAGACTCAGAGGCAGTGCCGGGGTAACTCATGGTTTAAACAGGGCATTGTTCCAGGTGGGTAGCTTTGAGCCTGATTCTGTAGAGCCCCTGGAGACTCTGCAAACTAACTACCCAAGCTCCTTTACAAAGTTCCCTTGCTGCTTAAACCAGAGATCTTCATTGTTTCCAACTAAGAATCCTAACTGATGCAGTTTCTAATCCATCATCTCAAATTCAACTGGTCTAAAATTGAATTCTGCTTTCCCCCCCTAAAACCTGTTATTTACTGTAAATTTCCTTTTCTTTCCAATGACATAATTCTCTCAGTCACCCAGAATGTAACTTCAGTTATTCTTAACTTTCCCACACATCGGGTGTTACTGATTTCTCTGTGACAATGCCTTTCTCGCCCATCTCTTCTGGTTTTTGCATGGCCACAAACCTTTGCTTCTAATTTAATCTAACTTTATCTAGTGTTGTACTAATGCAGCGAGCAGCATTCTAACTGGTCTCCCTAACTTCGAGCTTTCCCATGTTTCATTTCTGGCACACGGCACTAGAAATGCCCATAATGCTGTTATTGTTGTATCGCCCCCTACTCAAAAACTCACAAAAGCCTCCCTGATGTCAGAGTAAGTTCCCAAGTGTTCAGTGTAACCAGAGACCAGCGGTCCTTTCCCCTGGGGTTCTTCCTTCAACACATGCAGTCCCTATTTTTGCCCTATATCATGCTAGATTGAGAGCGCAGCCCTTCTTTGTATTTCCCCAAACATTCCAAAGTGTTAGTGATCCATTC
Organism: Puma concolor; assembly: GCF_028749965.1. Classification (NCBI taxonomy): domain Eukaryota; kingdom Metazoa; phylum Chordata; class Mammalia; order Carnivora; family Felidae; genus Puma; species Puma concolor. Next base: position 22,820,737 of record NC_141671.1, read on the forward strand.
AGACCTTGAAGATTTCATAGGAAATATGGAACAAGAGTTCATCCTGCACACCTCTAAGCAAACATGCTAGAAATCCATATTAGGCATCCCTGTTTGTGAAGTGCTCTTTTGACCATAAACATGAAGATACAAGTTGCTTCTCTCAGTGCTCTGTTTACCTCTCTGCATGTTTGCTCATCTGAAAGGTGAGAATAGTAACAGAACCCACCCTCCAAGAGTTTCTTTGAGGATTAAATGGGTGGATAGGTGTGAAACCCTTAGCCTAGTGTTTGGCACCACACTTTTATTATCACCCCTGGATTTCCTTTGAGCCAAACTTCCTACTTTACTGAGGCAAATTTGAGCTGGGTTCCTGTCACTTGCCATGAATGATCATAAAAGACATAGAAGACACAACTGTACAAAGTACATTTTATTTTTCTCATTTTATAAGGAGTCAGTGAAGCCAAGCAATATTCTTTAGCAGCCATTTGTCTTTGGCCATAAGTGCCACTTTAACCATGAGAAATGAGAAAATGCCTATTTTATGGTTATCACAAATATTTTGCAACTTAGATTTTCTGAAACTACCCCCCCAATGGCATAATTACCCGAATATCTGGTTCACTTACTTTTTTTTTTTAATTAATGTTTATTTGTTTATTTTTGGAAGGGAGAGAGAGAGCATGAGTGGGGCAGGGCAAAGAGAGAAAGAGAGAGAATCCCAAGCAGGCTCTGCACTGTCAGACCAATGCAGGGCTCAAACCCAGAAACCATGAGATCATGACCTGAGGCAAAACCAAGACTTGGATGCTTAACCAACTGAACCACACAAATTCCCCTCACTTACTTTTCTCTTAAATGATTTTTAACTATGAAATATTTTAAACATATAGAAAAGTACTAAAAATAACAGTCATCTTGGGTTTATTTCTAAAATGCTTATAGTTTGTTTTTCATGATAGGTTTTTAATCTACTGAGAATTTGATTTTCTGTATAGTGAAAGGTAGGGATTTAACTGCATCTTTTTCCATATAAATAGTCCATTGTAGCTGTATCATTTATCAAAGAATCCATCATTTCCCCAATAATTTATAGCACTATATCATTTAAGTCACCAAATATTTGTGCACCAGTTTCTAGATTCTTTATTCTGTAGCATTATTTGTCAGTCCTATGGCACTCCTTACATCACAATCTATTTTAATTATAGCTGTGGACTGTCTTTATACCTCTTGTACCTCCTTTTTCCTTTTTCAGCTTCCATTGCTTCAGCTTCCATTTTTACCACTGACACTACTGCTTTTCAAAACATTTGTTACTGTTATTAGCTCTTTATTGTTTCATTTGAATTTTAGGGTAAGCATATAGAGTTCCATGAAAAAATTTATGAGAATGTTATTGATGATGAGTGAGATTTGTATTGGAATTGCATTGACTTTCTAAATTGTTTGGGGGAGAATTAGAACCATTCCAATATTGCCTTTTCATCCAGGAATGTGGTATGTTTCAACATTTATTTATATCTTCTGTTATATCTTAAAGGTTTTTAGTTTTTTCCATGAAGGTATCATATTTTTTGTAGCTCTACTACTGATAACCTTACAGTGTAGGGTAATATTATAAACTTCACCTTTTTCTAAATTACTTGGTCAATTATTTGATACTATTGTTTAAGAATGCTACTGGTTTCTGTATATCAATCTGTATCTAACAATTTTGTTGAATGTTCTTATTAGTTCCCACACTTTACCTATAGCGTTTCTGGAGTTTCCCATATGGACATTCATGTCATTTGCAAATATATATATAATAGTTGTTTCTTCCTTTCCAGCTCTTATATGTTGTGCCCCTGTGTCTGGTAAGGAACTTCAGCCAATATTCAGTAGTGATGGCAGATATCCATATCCTGTCACTATCTGATTCTAAGGTATCCTTTGAAGGAAATAGCCTTCTATTCTTAGTTTATTAACAGTTTTATCATGGATGATTGTTGAATGTTAACAAATGTTTTTCCTACATCTTTTGAGATGACCATACATTTTCTTCTTTAACCTACTCATGTGGTAAATTGCACAGATTTATTATGTTAAGTCATTAATGTTAGATGACTTGACCATTCCTCAATTTGGAGTACTAATATTTTATTTAGGATTTTTCCTTTTACGTTGATGAGTGAGAATTGCATATAACTTCCTTATTCATAATTGGTCATTGCCCTTGACCAATTTTGCAAAAGGTTATTACCAGCCCATAAAAGGAATTAGAGAACTTGCCTTCTTAAATTCTCTGGAACACATTCTATAAAACAAGTATTATTAATTCCTTGATATTTGTTAGAAATGACTCATGAAATAGTTTGGGCTAGGGTTTTTAGGAACGTATATGTTCACTATTCATTCAATGTTTTAAAAGTCATAAGACTACTTATATTTTCTATGTCCCCTTAAATAGATTTGGGAGAATTATATTTTTCTAGGAAATTGTCTATTTCCACTAAGTTTTTAATTTCCTGGCATAGATCATCTTATAATTTTTAGAAGTCTGCACAGTCACTACAGTTAAAGGTCCTTTTTTAGTGTTTTCAAGATGGTAGCAGAGTAGGAAGACCCTAGGTTTGTCTTGTCCCACAAGTCAGATAACTATCAAATCATCCTAAATGCTGCAGAAATCGACCTGAAGACTGACAGAACAAACTCCACAACTAAAGGGAGAGAAGAAGGTAGGAAGTTCAGAGACTTGGTTTAGGGGAGAAATGAATCATGGGTGCTGGGCAGAGGGGAGGGAGCCATACTCACAGAGAAATGTAAGAGAGAAAGAGAGAGGAGCAGACATGGGAATGTACAAGAATCTTTCTCCAAAGCCATTGGCTTGGAAAACAAGAGGGGCTAAATTTTGTGAGTTCTTGCAAACAGTAGGACCTAAAGCCTGGAGTTTTAAAGGTCAGTGGACTTGGCTGAGATAGAACCCCAAGACACTGTGTGCTCCTAGAAAGAAGGCAGGCAAACATTCCAGGGCAGAGAGCATGGAAACAGCAAGCTTAACTCAGTTCTAGTGTGGTGTGCACCAACCACCCTCCACCCACCAGAAGACCAGCCTGTACTTCTGTTGTTTTGTCATGTTTCTGGAGATTTTCTCTGATCCTTTTTTGTCTTTGTCACTTTTGGTCTCTCTTTTGCACTCAAAGAGTCCTCTTCAACATTTCTTGCTGGGCAGGTTTAGTGGTCATGAACTAATCATGTGTACCCCTGCCCACACCATATCTCCCAACCAGAGTTCTGCAGAGCCTCAGTTCTGGTAGAGGTGGAATCAGGTCTTATTTCATAAGCAGACCAGACCACAGGTAGTCAAAACTCACTACATTTAAGCCAGGGACCAGACACTGCCCATAGCAGGCAAGAAGAGCCTCTGCAGATGATGGGCCTGAAGGATAGAGCAGCCAAAACACAACAGCAGAGCACATGCAACACATAAATGAGACACTCCCCAAAGTACCAGGCCCTGGGCACTGTATGAGTGCCTTCTTCATAAGGCCATTACTTTCAGGAGCAGGAGACATAACTAATGGTTTGATGAAATGAACAGCAGGCTGGACAGAGCAGAAGAATGAATTTGTGACCTAAAAGATAAAATAATGGAAAATTATGAAGATGAATAGAAGAGAGAAAGAAGAATTATTCAGCCTGAAGATAGACTTAGGGAACTCAGTTGACTCCATCAAATGTAATAACATTTGCATGACAGGATGCCCAGAAGAAGAAGAGAGAGAAAAGGATACAGAAAATTTCAAGAAATAATAGCAGAACCCCCCACCCCCAACCTGGGAAAGGAAACAAACATCCAGATCCAGGAGGTACAGAGAACTCCCATCAAAGTCAACAAAAGCAGGCCAACACCAAGACAAATTATAATTAAACTTGCAAAATACAGTGAGAAAGAAAAATCTTAGAAGCAGCAAGACAAAAAAGTCCTTAACTTACAAGGGAAGACCCATAAGGCTAGCTGGATATTTCTCAACAGAAACTTGGCAGACAAGAAGGGAGTGGCATGATATATTCAAAGTGCCAATTGGGGAAGATCTACAGGCATGAATACTCTATCCAGCAAAGCTATCATTCAGAATAGAAGGAGAGATAGAGCTTCCCAAACAAACAAATATTAAAGGAGTTCATTACCACTAAACCAGCCCATCAAGAAATGTTGAAGGAGACTCTTTGAATGCAAAAGAGTGACCAAAAGTGACAAAAACAAAAAAAGGATAAGAGAAAATCTCCAGAAACATGACAAAACAAGTAATAAAATGATAATAAATATATATTTATCAACAATTACTTTGAATGTAAATGGACTAAATGCTTCAATTAAAAGACATAAGGTTTCAGGATGCATTTTTAAAAACAAAACAAAACAAAACAAAACAAAAAACAAGATCCATCTGTATGCTACCTACAAGAGACTCACTTTAGACCTAAAGACACCTGAAGATTGAAAGTCAGAAGGTAGAAAAACATTTATCACGGAAAAGGATGTCAAGGAAAGCCAAAGTAGCAATACTAATATCAGACAAACTAGATTTTAAAATAAAGACTGTAAAAAGAGACAGAAGGGTATTATATAATCATAAAGGGCACAATATAACAAGAAGATAAAACAATTATAAACATGTATGCACCCAACATGAATCACCCAAATATATAAAATAAACAAACATAAAGGAACTAATTGACAAAACACAATAATAGTAGAACACTTTAACACCCCACTCATATCAATGGACAGATCATCTAAGGAGAAAATAAACAAGGAAACAATGGCTTTGAATGACACACTGGACCAGATGAACTTAGCAGATATATTCAGAACATTTCATCCTAAAGCAGCAGAATACACATTCTTTTCAAGTGCACATGGAACATTCTCCAGAGTAGATCACGTATTAGGTCACAAAACAGGCCTCAAAAAAATACAAAAGATTTAAATCATACCATGCAACCTTTCTAGTTACAACACTGTAAAACTAGAAGTCAGCCACAAGAAAACATTTGGAAAGACCACAAGTACATGGAGGCTAAACACAATGCTACTAAACAGTGAATGGGTCAACCAGGAAATCAAAGAAAGTTTTTAAAAAATATATGCAAACAAATGAAAATGAATACACAACAGTCCAAACACTAAAGAAAGAAATTGAAGATGACACAAAGAAATGGAAAAACATTGCATGCTCATGGATTGGAAGAACAAATATTGTTAAAATTTCTATACTACCCAAAGTAATTTACACATTTAATGCAGAAGCTGTCAAAATACCAACAATATTTTTCACAGAGCTAGAAAAAACAATCCTAAAATTTGTATGGAACTATGAAATACCCCAACTAGCCAAAGCAACCTTAAAAAAAGAAAAGCAGTTAGAGGCATCAGAATTCCAGACTTCAACTTATATTACAAAGCTATAGTAATCAAAACAGTATTGTCCTAACACAAAAATAAATACATAGATCATATAACAGAATAGAAAAATTAATCTTCAACAAAATAGGAAGGAATATCTAATGGGAAAGATAGTCTCTTCAACAAATGGTGTTGGGAAAACTTTTGCAACATGCAAAAGAATGAAACTGGACTACTTTTTTTACATGAAACATGAAAATAGATTCAAATGGGTTAAAGACCTAAGTGTAAGGCATAAAATCCTAGAGAATGCAGTCAGTAACCTCTTTGACATCAGCCACAGTAACTTCCTTATAGATATGTCTCCTAGGCAAGGGAAACAAAAGAAAAATTAAACTATTAGGAATTCATCAAAATAAAAAGCTTCTGCACAGTAAAGGAAGCAATCAACAAAACTAAAAGGTAACCTTGGAATGGGAGAAGATATTTGCAAATGACATATCTGAAAAAAGGTTAGTATTAAAAATAAAGAACTTATAAAACTTGACATCCAAAAAACAAATAATCCAATTAAAAAATGAGCAGAAAAGTGTCTATTCATGTCTTCTGCCCATTTCTTCACTGGATTATTTGTTTTTTGGGTGTGGAATTTGGTGAGTTCTTTATAGATTTTAGATACTAGCTCTTTATCTGATACGTCATTTGCAAATATCTTTTCCCATTCAATCAGTTGCCTTTGAGTTTCATTGGTTGTTTCCTTTGCAGTGCAGAAGTTTTTATCTTGATGAGGTTCCAATAGTTCATTTTTGCTTTTAATTCCCTTGCCTTTGGAGATGTGTCAAGCAAGAAATTGCTGCGGCTAAGGTCAAAGAGGTTTTTTCCTGATTTCTCCTCTAGGGTTTTGATGGTTTCCTGTCTCACATTCAGGTCCTTCATCCATTTTGAGTTTATTTTTGTGTATGGTGTAAGAAAGTGGTCTAGTTTCATTCTTCTGCATGCTGCTGTCCAGTTCTCCCAGAACAATTTGCTAAAGAGACTGTCTTTTTTCCATTGGATATTCTTCCTGTTTTGTCAAAGATTAGTTGGCCATACATTTGCGGGTCCAATTCTGGATTCTCTATTCTATTCCATTGGCCTATGTGTCTGTTTTTGTGCCAATACCATACCGTCTTGAAGACACCAAGATGGCCAACAGACACATGAAAAGATATTCAATGTCACTCCTCATCAGGGAAATACAAATCAAAACCACACTGAGATACCACCTCACGCTGATCAGAGTGGCTAAAATGAACAAATCAGGAGACTATAGATGCTGGCAAGGATGTGGAGAAATGGGAACCCTCTTGCATTGTTGGTAGGAAGGCAAACTGCCGCAGCCACTCTGGAAAACAGTGTGGAGCTTCCTCAAAAAATAAAAAATAGAACTACCACCAATAGCACTGCTAGGAATTTACCCAAGGGATACAGGAGTGCTGATGCATAGGGGCGCATGTACCCCAATGTTTATACCAGCACTTTCAACAATAGCCAAATTATGGAAAGAGTTTAAATGTCCATCAACTGATGAATGGATAAAGAAGATGTGGTTTATGTATACAATGAAATACTACTTGGCAATGAGAAAGAATGAAATCTGGTCATTTGCAGCAATGTGGATGGAACTGGAGGGTATTAGGCTAAGTGAAATAAGTCAGGCAGAGAAAGACAGATACCATATGTTTTCACTCATATGTGGATCTTGAGAAATTTAACAGAAGACCATGGAGGAGGAGAGGGGGGATAAAAGTCACAGAGAGGGAGGGAGGCAAACCATAAGAGACTCTTAAATACAGAGAACAAACGTAGGGTTGATGGGGGGTGGGGGAGAGGGGAAAGTGGGTGATGGGCATTGAGGGGGGCACTTGTTGAGATGAGCACTGGGTGTTGTATGGAAAACAATTTGACAAATTATATTTACAAAATTAAAATTAAAATTAAAATTAAAAATTAAAAAGATAAATAAAAAATAAAAGTCCAAAAATGAGCAGAATATATTAACGTTTTTCCAAAAATACATATAGATGGCCAACAGGCACATGAAAAAAATTCTCAAAATCACTGATCATCAGGGAAATAGAAGTCAAAATAACAATGAGATATCACCTCACACCTGTCAGAATAGCTGAAATCAACAACACAAGAAAAAACAGGTGTTGTTGGCAAGGATGTGAAGAAAGGAGAACCCTCTTGCACTGCTGGTAGAAATGCAATCTGGTGCAGTCATTCTGGAAAACAATATGGAGGTTGCTCAAAAAGTTAAAAATAGAACTACCTTATGATCCAACAATTGCACTACTAGGTATTTACCCCCAAAATACAAAAACATTAATTCAAAGGGATAAATGCACCCTGATATTTATAGCAGTGTTATCTACAATAGCCAAATTAAGGAAACAGCCCAAGTGTCCATTGACAGATAACTGGATGAAGAAGATGTGTTATGTATATACAATGGAATATTATTCAGCCATAAAAACAAGAATGAAATCTTGCCATTTGCATCAACATGGGTGGAACTGGAGAGTATTATGCTAAGCGAAATAAGTCAGTCAGAGAAAGATAAATACCATATGATTTCACTCATATGTGGAATTTAAGAAACAAAATAAATGAGCAAAGGAAAAAAAAGAAAGAGAGGCAAACCAAGAAACAGACTCTTTACTATAGAGAACAAACTGAGGGTTACTAGAGAGGAGGTGGGTGGGAGGATGGGTTAAATAGGTGATGGAGATTAAAGACAGCACTTGCTGTGAGGAGCACATGATGTTGTATATAAGTGTTGAATCACTATATTGTACACCTGAAATTAATATTACATATTACACATATAGTGTACTATTAATTTCAGGTGTATAATATAGTGGAATTTAAATAAAAACATATTTTATTAAAGATACATTTTTTAAAAACTTCTAATGTTTTTGTTCCTTCACTAATCTTAAAGCTTTGTCTATTTCATCAAGGATTTTTTTCCTCTTCAAAAGAATAATTTTTGATAGAGTTGTTCTTCTCTATGGTAATTTTCTATTTCTTTAATTTATGTTTTCATCTTCATTATTTTATTCTTGGATTTACTCTGGTCTTATTCTTCTATCTCCTTGAATTGTATTTTTACCTTGTGAATTTTTCTATTCGTTCTCTTTTAAATTTTGTGCATTTAAGGATATAATTTTTCTCTAAATACTATTTTATTTATAGCCTCAAAGTTTTGATATGTAAGGATTATGTTGTCATACATTTCTAAAGATTTTTAAATTTACATTGTGACTTCTATTTGACCCAAATCAGAAGTATGGTTTTTACATTCTAAATACATAGGGTAAGATCCAACATGGTGAGAAGCAAGGGGACCCGAAGTTCCCTTGTCCCTCAAACACAGCAGTGTTGAGGCCAAAGGACTTTGAATTCCAGGAGTCCAGACTGCAGAGTTACAGAGTTATCTCCAAGGGCCCACAGAGACAAGCTGGTGGGCCATAGGTGCATGACTGAGAACTGGGAGCGATAAAATGGGCAGCACAGCACGGATGGGAGGGATTCCCTTCTGCAGAGAGACAGGGAAGAGAAAAAGAGGCTAGAGAAGTATAGGACTCTGAACAAGAGAAAAACCACGTACCAGGTTGGACAAAGATCCAATCTCTAAAGGGGCTTTCTCTGGACTGGAGCTGGCTTCTCTGTTCACGCACCTGGGGAGGAAGGGAGCCAGCCCGGGCTCGGTACTAGTTCAGAGGCACAGTCCACAGTGGGAGAAAGTAATCCCCTCCCTGGAGTGCAGTGGGAAGAAGGTATGTAACCTTTCAAAGGACAAAACTGCCTGTGCCCACCAGCCAGAGGCCATATATTATTGGTTCAGAACAGCACTTCCCCAGAACTGGTGTGCAGAGTGGGATTCTTTAAGACATAGGGGTTTAAATCCAAGCCAAGCACCAGGGAGGCGTGGAAGTTGGTGGACCAGGATAAACTGCCTCGTTCACACATGCAGCACTGTGAGGATGGCCTGAACAGAGTGGTTTGGGACACCTGGTCCATGGGAGGAGAGACTGGGGTGTTGCCATTTTTCTCCCCATCAACACCAAGGTGGGGCTTCAGGGAAGGAACAGTGGGCCCACCGTGGAGGCTGGACCTGCCTACACCAAACCACTCCCCCTGCCCTGCACTGGATAACTGCATATCTACAGGAGCGGGATTGACACTGACCAACCAGACAGTCCTCCTCCAGACCAGCCCTGCCACTGGTTCCAAGGCACCCAGCGGTTTTGCATTTCTGGATTTAATTTTTGGTTAATTCTTTTTATATATATATTTTTTTCTTCCTTTTCTCCTTCTTATTTCTTCCCTCCTCTAGTCTGGTTATTCAGATTCTTGGTTTGTTTAAGTAGACATATTTAATCTATTCTCTTTATACGTGTTCTATATCTTCTTCTTTATTTTCCTCTCTGTCTCTCTGGATTGTCATATACTTTCTCTGGTCAATTTTATTTTATTTTATTTTTCCCCACCCCTCTCATTTCTCTCTTTATATGGGATAAGGCCTCTTCCATCAACAACACCCCACCCCATTGTTTTTCTGTTGCTGGTGTTTTTGTTTTATTTTTGTTTTTTTTAATTTTTGTTTTTGTTTTGTCTTTTTTTGTTGCTGTTTGTTTTTTGTTTCTTTGTTGTCTTTTCCAGGGCTACTTCAATGAACAAATCAAAGCACACCTAGTGGAGGGTCCAAAACATCACTACAAGTAGGGAGATAAAGCAACCAGAGTCACAACAGAAAGCAAGTAACACACTCCAAAAAACACCTCCTGAAGGGCCAGGCCCTGGACAGTGTGTGACCCCTCTTTATTATCGTAATGCTTATATGTGCAGGACATATAACAAGCTTTTAAAACACATAAGGGACAAAAAACTGGCCAAAATGACAAAACAGAAGAATTCTTCTCAAAAGAATTTCTAGGAAGAAATGACAGCTAAGGAATTTATCAAAACAGATATAAACAATATAACTGAGTAAGAATTTATAGTAATAGTCATAGGATTAATAGCTGGGCTTGAAAAAAGCATAGAAGACAGCAGAGAATCTATTGCTGCAGAGATCAAGGAACTAAAATATAGTCATGATGAATTAAAAACCTACAATGAGTTGCAAAAAAACTAGAGGCAATAACAGCAAGGATTGAAGAGGTAGAGGGGCTAATAAGTGAAATAGAAGAAAAAAATATGGAAAAGGATGAAACTGAGAAAAAGAGAGATAAAAAATTTCTAGACCACCAGGGGAGAATTAAAGAACTAAATGATTCAATGAAACGTAATAATATCCATATCATAGGAGTTCCAGAAGAAGAAGAAGAGAGAAAGGGGTGGAAGGTGTACTTGAACAAATCATAGGTGAGAACTTCCCTAATCTGAGGAAGGAAACAGACATTGAAACTTCAGATGTAATTTGAATAGATCTGCACACCAAATCATAGTGAAACTGGCAAAATGCAAACATAAAGAGAGGATTCTGAAAGCAGCTAGGGACAAATGGGTCTTAACCTACAAGGATAGACACATATGGGTAATAGCAGACCTACCTACTGAAGTTTGGAGGGAGTGGCAGGAAATATTTAATGTGCTGAATAGGAAAAATATGCAGCCAAGAATCCTTTATCCAGCAAGGCTGTCATTTAGAATAGAAGGAGAGATAAAGTTTTCCCAAACAAAAACTGAAGGAGTTCATCACCACTAAACCAGCCTTACAAGAAGTCCTAAGGGGGACTCTGTCAGTGGAACATTGCAAAGACCACAAAAGAACAAAGACATCACTACAAGCATGAAACATACAGATAATATGATGACTCTAAATCCATATCTTTCAATAATAACACTGAATGTAAATGGACTAAATGCTCCAGTCAAAACACAGAGGGTATGGATAAAAAAACAAGACCCATCTGTCTTCAAGAGACCCATTTTAGACCTGAGGACACCTTCAGATTGAAAGTAAGGAGATGGAGAACTATCTATCATGCTACTGGAAGTTGAAAGAAAGCTGGAGTAGCCATACTTATATCATAAAAACTAGTTTTAAACTAAAGGCTGTAACAAGAAATGAAACAGGACATTATATCATAATTACAGGGTCTATCCATCAGGAAGAGCTAACAATTATAAACGTTTATGCACCCAATTCATAGCACCCAAATATATAAAACAATTAAAAACATAAGCAATCTTATTGGCAAGAATGTGGTAACTTCAGAGGACTTTAATACTCCACTTACAACAATGGACAGATCATCCAGGCAGAAAATAAATAAAGAAACAATGGGCCTGAAAGATACACTGGACAAGATGGACTTGACAGATATATTCAGAACTTTTTATCCTAAAGCAGCAGAATACACAGTCTTCTCGAGTGCCCATGGAACATGCTCCAAGATAGATCACATACCCTATCACAAAACAGCTCTCAATAAATACAAAACAATTGATATCATACCATGCACATTTTCCGATCACAATGCTATGAAACTTGAAACCAACCACAGGGAAAAGGTTGGAAAACCTCCAAATGCATGGAAGTTAAAGAACATCCTACTAAAGAATGAATGGGTCAACCAGGCAATTAAAGAAGAAATTTAAAAATATACGGAAAGAAATGAAAATGAAAACACGACAGTCCAAAGCCTTTGGGATACAGCAAAGACAGCCTTAAGAGGAAAATATATTGCAATCCAGGCCTATCTCAAGAAATGAGAAAAATCCCAAATACAAAATCTAATAGCACACCTAAAGGAACTAGAAGCAGAACAGCAAAGAAACCCCAAGGCCAGAAGAAGAATAAAGATCAGAGCAGAAATAAACAATACAGAATCCAAAAAAACAGTGGAACAGATCAATGAAACTAAGAGCTGGTGTTTTGAAAAAATAAACAAAATTGATAACCCCCTAGCCAGACTTCTCAAAAAGAAAAGAGAAAGGACCCAAATAGAGAAAATCATGAATGAAAATGGACTTATCACAACCAATCCCTCAGCAATACAAACAATTATCAGAGAATACTATGAAAAAAATATATTGCAACAAACTGGACAACCTGGAAGAAATGAACAAATTCCTAGACACCCACACGCTACCAAAACTCATACGGGAAGAAATAGAAAATTTGAACAGACCCATAATGAGTGAAGAAATTGAATAAGTTATCAAAAATCTCCCCACAAATAAGAGTCCTGGGCCAGACTGCTTCCCAGGGGAATTCTACCAGACATTTAAAGCAGAGTTAATACCTATCCTTCTCAATCTTTTCCAAAATATAGAAACAGAAGGAAAGCTTCCAGACTCATTCTATGAAGCCAGCATTACCTTGATTCCCAAACCAGCTAGAGACCCCACAAAAAAGGAGAATTACAGACCAATATCCCTGATGAATATGGATGCAAAAATTCTCAACAAGATACTAGCAAATCAAATTCAACAGCGTATAAAAAGAATTATTCACTGTGATCAAGTGGGATTCATTCCTGGGCAGCAGGGCTGGTTCAATATTCACAAATCAATCAACGTGGTACATCACATTAATAAAAGAAAGGATAAAAACCATATGATCCTGTAAATAGATGCAGAAAAAGCATTTGACAAAATACAGCATCTTTTCTTAATAAAAACCCTCAAGAGAGTCGGGATAGAAGGAACATACCTTAGCATCATAAAAGCCATGTATGGAAAGACCACAGCTAATATCTTCAATGGAGAAAAACAGAGCTTTCCCCCTGAGATCCAGAACACGACAGAGATGTCCACTCTCACAGCTGTTAACATAGTGTTAGAAGTCCTAGCAACAGCAGTCAGACAACAAATGAAGTAAAAGTCATCAAAATTGACAAAGAAGTCAAACTGTCACTTTTCACAGACGACATTATACTCTACATGAAAAACCCAACAGACTCCACCAAAAGTCTGCTAGAGCTGATACATGAATTCAGCAAAGTCACAGGGTACAAAATCAATGTACAGAAATTGTTGAATTTTATATACCAATAATGAATCAATAGAAAGAGAAATACAAAAACTGATCCCATTTGTAATTTCACCAAGAACCATAAAATACCTAGGAATACACCTAACCAAAAATATAAAATATCTCTATGCTGAAAACTCTAGAAAGCTTATGAAGGAAATTGAAGAAGATACAAAGAAATGGAAAAACATTCCATGCTCATGGGTTGGAAAAATAAATATTGTTAAAATGTCAATATTACCCAAAGTAATCTACACATTCAATGCACTCCCAATCAAAATTTCACTGGCCTTCTCAAAGCTAGAAAAAACAATCCTAAAATTTGTATGAAACCACAAAAGACCCTGAATAACTAAAGTAACATTGGAAATGAAAACCAAAGCAGGAAGCATCACAAACCCAGACTTTAGCCTCTACTACAAAGCCTCTACCACATCAAGACAGTATGGTATTGGCACAAAAACAGACACATAGACCAATGGAATAGAATAGAGAAGCTGGAACTGGACCCACAAATGTATGGCCAACTAATCTTTGACAAAGCAGGAAAGAGTATCCAATGGAAAAAAAACAGTCTTTAGCAAATGGTGCTGGGAGAACTGGACAACAACATGCAAAAGAATGAAACTAGACCACTTTCTTACACCATACACAAAAATAAACTCAAAGTGGATGAAGAACCTGAATGTGAGACAGGAAACCATCAAAACCCTAGAGGAGAAAGCAAGCAATAATCTCTTTGACCTCAGATGCAGCAATTTCTTACTCAACACATCTCCAAAGACAAGGGAATTAAAAGCAAAAATGAACTATTGGGACCTCATCAAGATAAAAAGCTTCTGCACTACAAAGGAAACAATCAACGAATCAACAATCAACCGACAGAATGGGAAAAGATATTTGCAAATGACATATTGGATAAAGGGTTAGTATCCAAAATCTACAATGAACTTATCAAACTCAACACCTGAAAAACAAATAATCCAGTGAAGAAATGGACAGAAGACATGAATAGACACTTTTCCAAAGAAGACATCCAGATGGCCAACAGACACATGAAAAGATCCTCAATGTCACTCCTCATCAGAGAAATACAAACCAAAACCACACTGACATACCACCTCACATTGATCAGAGTAGCTAAAATTAGTAACTCAGGAAACAACAGATGCTGGCAAGGATGTGGAGAAACAGTAGCTCTCTTGAACTGTTTGTGGGAATGCAAACTGTTGCAGCCACTCTGGAAAACAGTGTGGAGGTTCCTCAAAAAATTAAAAATAGAACTACCCTATGACCCAGCAATAGCACTGCTAGGAATTTACCCAAGGAATACAGGAATGCTGATTCACAGGGGCACATGTACCCCAATGTTTGTAGCTTTCAACAATAGCCAAATTATGAACTAGCCTAAATGTCCATCAACGGATGAATGGATAAAGATGTGGTTTATATATACAATGGAATGCTACTTGGCAATGAAAAAGAATACAATGAAAAAGAATGCCATTTGCAGCAACATGGATGGAACTGGAAGGTATTATGCTAAGTGAAATAAGTCAGAGAAAGATATCATATGTTTTTATTCATATGTGGATCTTGAGAAACTTAACAGAAGTCCATGGGGGAAGGGAAGGGGAAAAAATTAGTTACAAACAGAGAGGGAGGGAGACAAACCATAAGAGACACTTAAAAACAGAGAACAAACTTAGGGCTGATGGGGGGATGGGGAGAGAGGAAAATGGGTGATGGACATTGAGGAAGTCACTTGTTTGGATGAGCACTGGGTGTTGTATGTAAGCAATGAACCATGGGAATCTACCCCCAAAACCAAGAGCACATTTTACACACTGCATGTTAGCCAATTTGACAATAAATTATATTTTTAAAAAATACATTGTGTGGGGCGCCTGGGTGGCGCAGTCGGTTAAGCATCCGACTTCAGCCAGGTCACGATCTCACGGTCCGGGAGTTCGAGCCCCGCGTCAGGCTCTGGGCTGATGGCTCGGAGCCTGGAGCCTGTTTCCGATTCTGGGTCTCCCTCTCACTCTGCCCCTCCCCCGTTCATGCTCTGTCTCTCTCTGTCCCAAAAATAAATAAACGTTGAAAAAAAAAATTAAAAAAAAAATACATTGTGTAATTAGTATCTTTAACCGAATTTTAATTTAATGCATTGAGATGGGAGACTATTGTTATCATCAGACATCTGTATGGTATCAATTTCTTAGCATTTTTGAGACTTGTTTTATAGGTTACTAAATATCTAGTTTTATTGTAAATGTTTCACATGTGCTTAAAAAGAATGAATTCTCTAAATAGTGGATTCATGGTTCTGTGTATACAACTCAAATCTTCTATATATTTATTCATTTTTGTACTTGACATGCCAGTTTCTAGAGAAGATATTAGAGTATTTGACAAATGCATGCATCTGTTTATAACTTCCTATCATTATATCAATGTTTGCTTTATATATTTTGGAGATATTTTGTTAATGGCATAAAAGTTTAGGATTATTCTGTTTTTTTAGTGAATTATTCCTTTTGTCTTTGAGTAATGGCTATTTTTATCTCAAGTAATGCTTTTTCCCTATAAGTACATTCTGTCTGATAATTCCTGGTCCAACATTGATCTGAGACATTTTTCCATCCATTATTCTTCAACTTTTTTTATCTTTAATTTATACTTATGTGTACCTGGCATGTAGTGTATAGCTGGATTTGGTGGGATTTTCTTAATCTAATCTAATAATATCTAGTTTTGATAGGTATGGTTCATCTTTTAGTTCACATTTTTCTAATTATTAGTTTTATTTCTATCATTTTTTTCTACTTAAGCATGCTTTTCATTTTTTTCTTATTTTGATCTTCTACTCTTTATTTTCATTATTAATTACATTTTTAATTCACTGTTTTCTTCTACTGAGTTGAAAGTTATATATTCTATCTTTAACACTTCTGTCATTTCATTTTAAACGTGTAATTGTTCAAAAAAAGGGAGATAAGAGTTAATATTTGTAACTTCCACTCAAGCAATACAAATATTTTAGACCGTCTTTACTCTGATTGTGATCATACCCTTCCAGCTTCTTTATTATTGTTTATATTTTCAGTTTCACATTATTTGTGTTCGTGAAATGGTCATGTTAGTTCTGTTATTGTTTTTGTTGTGGTGGTGGTGGAAAGGGTTTATATTTAACCTCATGTTTTCCAATTTCTTTATTCGTCATTGCCCTGGTATACCACTCCTAACTTTTGAGTTCAGTTTCTTTTCCCAGAATTGGTTCATTTTGTGAGTATCTGTGGGTTGCAAATCTCTCAGTTTTTGTCTGAAGACTATCTACATTTTACTCAACACACTTAAGCAGTTGTTTCTCTGGGCATAGAATGTTAGGATAAGCCTTTGAATTTATTATTCCATTGACTTCAGACTTCTATTTTCCTCTTGAAAAGCCTGTTGACAGTCTGCTATCATTATTTACCAGTAAGTTCCTCTGGTTGCTTTAAAATTTTTCTTTAGATTTTAGTACTATGCAATTTCACTCCAGTATTTCCATATGTGAGTTTATTTTCATTTAATCTGCATGAGGCTGAATTTCTTAAATCTGAGGCTTATTGTTCTTCAATTCTCGTAAAATGTCTACCATTATTACATTGTATGCCCCATTTTTTTTTTTTGAAATCCTATTAGACACACGATACCTCATTTTATTCTCCATGTCTAGTAACTTTTTCTTTGTGTCTTCCATTTTTTATCTCTTTTCTTGTATTCTGAATAACTTTTAAAATATTATATATTTCATTCTCTCCTCAAAATTTTGATCATTGCCCTTCATCATATACAAAGAGTTTTATGTTAAATGGCTATATCTTTCAATTCTAGAATTTGAATTGGTACATTTTCAGATCTGTTCTTCTCTCAAATTTTATTCTTTTTTTTAGGGTACCAATTGCTTTTCATGTCTTTTATCATTGTAAATATATTTAACTTGTATTCTCTCCCAGGTGATCTATTATCTTAAGTTCTTGAGAATTCTAAATCTGCTATCTATGTCTACTGACTCTTGCCCATGGTAAATTATTTCCTTATCAGTTTTGTAATTTTTATGTGGACTCATTTTAATTTGGACTTCTTTTTCCTGTGGAATGCCTTGTGGTCTGGACTATGGATGCACCCTTCCAGAATGATTGGGGTTTGGCTCTGACACAATCCTAGGGGTATCAGCATCCCAGGATAAATTTCATATTAATATTTCTTGGTTTGGCCCAAGGTTCTGACCACAAGAATAGTGAAATTCGAATCCAAAACTTGTGTCATGTTCAAGCTTGGGTTTTGGAAATCTCAGAGGAGACTTATTTTTTCCACTCAGAAACCATTAAATGCAAACAAGTTTTATTTTCTGTTCTGATTCACTTTTAATGGAAGATGCTGCCCATCAGAAGTTCTAGCATTATATCAGGGCTCCTCAGTTCCAAATGTCTACCTCATGCAGACCAAAGCCTCCATTTTTTGTACCCATATGGACAATAACACCCAAGCACCTAGGTTAACAAAACCAATATACCCTCATCCAAGCGCTAGGATGTCACATGTATTCACACCACATCCTCTTAGTTTTTAGTTGCCTCCCTTTTCTGGCACTGGAACTGGGGCTTTCTTTTCTCTTTTTTGAGATACTTAAAAGATTGTTCATTATATTTTTATTCACTTTTTCTAGGTGTTTGTGGCAGGAAAGCTTCAGGCTGCCTTAGCTTATCATATGGCCAGAGACAGAAGTCCCTCATACATATATCTTCTTAGTTGCAACCATCTATAAAAACAATATTACAGAAAAAAATTGAAATTAACCCAAAGAAAAGCTACAGTTAACAAACTTTTTCACTCATAGTGCTCTACCAAGCTTTGCTTAGTTTAAATAAAATCACATAGACTTTTGTTAGGAAACAACAGGTACATTACACATGGATGCCAAATTGATAAAGAGCCTGCAGGCTCTCATTTGAAACAAGCTTCTTAAACAAAGTTTCTAAGGAAGAAGTTAAATGAGCAAAAATACCTTTGAGAAAAATAATTTTCTCATTACCAGATGTGAATTGGTGGCAGAGTAAACATCTAGGAGTCTGTTGCAATGATTTCAGTAATTAAAAGTTACAGAAATGAGAAAGCATATCATGTCACCATCATGAGAGATATTAAAGGTGATGCCTAGTGATTTGGACAGATAATTCTTGACTTTTCATATTAAAATACATTCAGCAGGATCACATCTTTCTTTGAAATTCCCTAAGCATATACCAAAATAACAAGTTTTTCATAAGAAAAATAAAACAAGCAAAAAGAATATTTTATCCACCCTGTCAGACCATCTAAACTACTTCAAAGTTGAGAGAGCCTCAAGGTGATGAGGGGCCCCTTAGGTCAGACCTGCATAAAGCCTCTTAACAGCACTGTCAATAGCAATATAATTTGAGTTGCACATGCAAGTTTGAGTTTTCCAGTATCCACATTAAAAGAACCAAGTGAACTTAATTTTAATGATGTATTTTATTCAACCTAATATGTCCAAAATATTAGCAATTCAACATCTAATCAATATAAGAAACATTAAGGAGATACTTCATATTCCTTATGTATTTCTCATATTTCTTTTCTGCATAAAGTCCTTGAATTCTAGTCAATATTTTATACTAACAGCACATCTCAGTTTGGATTAGTCACATTTCAAGTGCTCAATAGTCTCATATGACTGATGGCTATCATATTAGGTCTAAACATCCATTATATACATACTTTGTTCTACAAATCTATTTTTTGCAAGAACTCTGTTATTTTATTAGAATAATTTTTGGAAGTGAAATTTTTGGACAAAGATAATACCAATATCATATTTTGGCTTATTGCCAAATTGATGTCCAGATGTATGTGTTAATTTAAGCTTCCACAGCAGTACCATTTCTCCATGATGGTGTTCTTTAACTGGGAGACAGAACAACATGCAACTGAAGCTACCAGTGGTAAACAAAGTTTGATAGTCAGGATATGTTATGTATACTTAAAAATTATGTTGTCCCTAATTTTTAAAAATGATTGCTTTCACAATATATTGAAATTATTAATAAAAAAAAAAAAGAAATCACTTAAAATCCAACAACCCATGGATCCCTGCTATGAATGTTTAGGTTCCTCTCTTTACAGATTCATATCTCATCCCTTACTTATATTTAAATAAAAATTCTGTCATACTGATAAAAAACACAAAAACACAGATTATAAACTAATGAAAACAAAACACAGGTATGAAAGAGATTTTTAAACTACAAAAGGACACAATATCCAATTCTACAGTAAAAAAATTAGAATCACAACAAAATAGACCACTTTATGAACAAATAAAAGCTGCCAAAATGACTCATGAAGAAGGTGAAACTAAGAAGATTAATAACTTTGAAAATACATGGGAAAAAGAAATATCTCCCCAAAAGTCTTCAGGATTAGAATGTTTTACAAAGAAGTTTCTCAAACATCTAAGAAATGGTGTTCCCAATCGTTATAAGCAGTTTTTTAGAGCCTGGAATGGAAAGAGGGGAGAATCCAAACCGTTTCAAAAGCAAGAGACTATTAGAAAAGTTAACTTTGAATGTGAACTGCCCCCTGACATACGTACTGTCACTATTATTCTATACAAACTACTCATAAAAAATCATAGATTTATTATCTCATAATTCTATTTTATCTATTAGGTTTGGAATTTTTAAACTCTCTGATAGCCTGGCTCTTACTTTTGAGGACTGAGTACTACTTGGATATAAACTTAGCTTTCAACAAGATTCTACTCTCTGTAGTCAATAGAGCATCACATGACACAATGAAGAAAGAGATTGTTAAAGTATGACTTTCATTGAAGAATAAATTGGTTCACATTTACACTCATTCCAAAAAAAAAAAAATTTTTGACTACTTTCCCATAATAGTAGAAATCCAGCAAGCATTTTTTTTCTTTCTGATTTTCAGAAGTTCTGAGTATATTGTGTCATCTAGTCAAAGATGATTAATCAAGATTATTGAGTCTTGTTCCATTTCTTTCTCTTTTCTAAATCAGACTGTCTGATAAAATTCCTTATGTACTATGCAATAATTTATTTTAGTTATATGACAATTGCCTAGAGAACATAGATTGCTTGTGTCCTTCTACAATGTCATTTGTCTAACTCAAATATTATTTACACCTAGTGGGTAAAATATGGCATCAAGACTTCACAATACTAATAATCTTGAAATGTCCAGCAGAAGAATTAACTCTATGCCATTGACTTTAAAGTTGTTCATAATGCCAAGCAAAAGCAAAATCCTTTGTAAAATGTACATTGTCTCTGAGTATTATAAGGGAAAATATTGTAATGGATGAAATTATCTACCTCTGAAAAAATCCTAAAAGATTAAACTGTTTTTACTTCAAAAAGCATTTTATAAAGTTAATATTCTATCTTGAAATTTTAAAATAATCGTATCTTTTATACATATAATAAATATTTAGTCTATTAATGCTTCAATGTTGTGATAATATATGCTCTTTGAAATCTAGAGATGAAAGGCATTCAGCAGAGCAAATTATATTTTTTATTATTTTTTGGCATATAGTGTTACTGTTACTACTTCTAAGAATGTTTTGAGACACCAAAAATAAAATTTAAAAATGAGAAGAGATAAGAAGCTCTTTCTTCTTTCCTCTTTTCTACCTAACTATAAGTCTTGGAGATCATCCAATGCAAGTAGATACAAGTCTACATTTATATGTACTTTTTAATTGCTCAGTATTCCTCCATAACATGGAGTGGTCATTAATGAGCACTTCTAGTTATTCACTATTACAAATAACCCTGCACTGAACAAAAGAATATGCATATATTTTTACAAATGTAAGTATTTCTGACAAAGAAATTTCTAGAGATAGAATTACTGGTTCAAAGGATATAATGAAATTTTGTTTTGATAGATACTGACAAATGGGTTATAATAAGGCCATATAATGATAAACAATATGAAAGCTCAGTAAAATACAGGAAACAGTAAATTTGTTACTAAGCTAGCACTCACACACACACACGCACACACACACACACCACACACACACACACCCATAAAAAAAAAAAAAAGCAAGGAATCTACAAAGGAAAAAAGTCAATGTGAAAGTGAGAATCTTAGATTAAAAAGAAATCCAAACTGGCTTTTGCCCCAAAGTTGACCTTCAAATCCTGGTGATCTTGTGCTTTCATTGTCAGGGCTACATGAATCATGGGCAACAGGCAATAAAACCCAGAGTGGAACCACAGTAGGATTCAAATAGAAAAATCTCTTAATGAGGTCCCAATAGTTCATTTTTGCTTTTAATTCCCTTGCCTTTGGAGATATGTCAAGCAAGAAATTGCTGTGGCTAAGGTCAAAGAGGTTGTTGCCTGCTTTTTCCTCTAGGGTTTTGATGGTTTCCTGTCTCACATTCAGGTCCTTCAACCATTTTGAGTTTATTTTTGTGTATGGTGTAAGAAAGTGGTCTAGTTTCATTCTTCTGCATATTGTTATCCAGTTATTCTAGCACCATTTGTTAAAGAAACTTTTTTCCATTGGATACTCTTTCCTGCTTTGTCAAAGATTAGTTGACCATACATTTCTGGGTCCAATTCTGGGTTCTCTATTCTATTCCATTGGTCTATGTATCGGTTTTTGTGCCAATACCATACTGTCTTGATGATTACAGCTTTGTAGTAGAGGCTAAAGTCTGGGATCATGATACCTTTCACTTTGGTTTTCTTCTTCAATATTGCATTGACTATTCAGGGTCTTTTGTGGTTCCATATAAATTTTAGGATTATTTGTTCTAGCTTTGAGAAGAATGCTGGTGCAATTTTGATTGGGAGTGCATTGAATGTATAGATTGCTTTGGGTAGTATTGACATTTTAACAATATTTATTCTTCCAACTCATGAGCATAGAATGTGTTTCCATTCCATTGTATCTTCTTCAATTTCCTTCATAAGCTTTCTTGAAGAAGTGGGCGGAAAACATGAATAGACACTTTTCCAAAGAAGACATCCAGATAGCCAACAGACACATGAAAAGATGCTCAATGTCACTCCTCATCAGGGAAATACAAATCAAAACCACACTGAGATACCACCTCACGCTGATCAGTGTGGCTAAAAGGAACAAATCAGGAGACTATAGATGCTGGCAAGGATGTGGAGAAATGGGAACCCTCTTGCATTGTTGGTAGGAAGGCAAACTGCCGCAGCCACTCTGGAAAACAGTGTGAAGCTTCCTCAAAAAATAAAAAATAGAACTACCACCAATAGCACTGCTAGGAACTTACCCAAGGGATACAGGAGTGCTGACGCATAGGGGCGCATGTACCCCAATGTTTATACCAGCACTTTCAACAATAGCCAAATTATGGAAAGAGTTTAAATGTCCATCAACTGATGAATGGATAAAGAAGATGTGGTTTATGTATACAATGAAATACTACTTGGCAATGAGAAAGAATGAAATCTGGCCATTTGCAGCAACGTGGATGGAACTGGAGGGTATTAGGCTAAGTGAAATAAGTCAGGCAGAGAAAGACAGATACCATATGTTTTCACTCATATGTAGATCCTGAGAAACTTGACACAAGACCATGGAGGAGGAAAAGGGGGAAAAGAAAGTTAGAGAGAGAGAGGGAGACAAACCATAAGAAACTCTTAAATACTGGGAATAAACTGAGGGTAGGTGGTGGGGGGGTGGAGGGAGAGGGGAAAGTGGGTGATGGGCATTGAGGAGGCACTTATTGGGATGAGCACTGGGTGTTTTATGGAAACCAATTTGACAATAAATTGTATTTAATAAAAAAAAATTTTAAATAAAAGGGACTTCTAGGAGGCAAAAAAAAAGGAAAGAGAAAAGAAAGAAAAGAAAAGAAAAGAAAAGAAAAGAGAAAAATCTCTACAAAATTCTGGACTCCCAAAGGCCTAGAGTTTCACCGCAAGAGTGAAGAAGAAATAAACCTTTAGCTGGAAACTTTCTTCTCTTCACTCTTATACTAAATGGAAGGCAAAATAAGTTGCCTTAAGAGTTTGTTAAAACAGCCTCTCTGCCCTTCCTACCCTCTTCCATGGGCCTCTTGTCTATGCTTGGCTCCAGAGAGTCCGTTCTGCTAGTCTTCTGGCGGTTTTCTGGGTTATTTAAGCAGGTGTGGGTGGAATCTAACTGATCAGCAAGACGAGGTGAGCCCAGCGTCCTCCTAACCTGCCATCTCTAACCTGTTGGGATGAGCACTGGGTGTTGTATGGAAACCAATTTGACAATAAACTTCATATTTAAAAAAAAAAAGAATTTGTAACAAAAGAGGCGCTTGGGTGGCTAATGAAGACCATCTTCAGCTCAGGTCATGACCTCACAGTTGGCAAGTTCGAGCCCCACATTGGGGTCTCTGCTGTCATCACAGAGCCTGCTTCAGATACCCTGTCCCCCTTTCTCTCTGCCCCTCCCCAGCTCGTACTCTTTCTAAATTAAACATTAAAAAAAAAAAGAGTTTGTAACAACAAGATGATCCTTACATAGGTTTGGGAACTCAGTTCATACCACCTGTGCAGTCTAAAAAGGCTTCAAATGGATAATTTAATGTATTGTAATCTAGGATAATTAGTGCTCCAGGAACTAGCAGAAATAAATGCAAATTCTCTATGAAGAAATGTAACTTCACTGTAGGCCTCAAAGAATTTCCAAAGATAAAATTCCACGGAAATGAATTCATAGCTCTAAGCCATGTATCAAAAGTATACATGCAGAATAAGCACTATCAGTAAGAGCCAGAAGAAAGAAAAGGAGAGAGTAAACTCAGAACCACTAATACTTGTGAATAGAAAATTAGTTTGATATGTAATACATGTTTAATACCTAACAAGAAATAAAATTGAAGCTCAAAAATATGAGCAAAGAATATAAGATCTTAAAACAACTAAAAGACTTAAGAAAGAATGCAACAGAACAATTTGAAATATAAAACTGAGGGACAACATACAAAAATATATACACAATTGAAAATAGAACCACAGAACTGGACAGGTTCAAAGAACCACTTCCAGAATGCATTCTAGGAAGACTAAGAGATGAAAAATATAATGCAGAGATTAAAAACCATGGAGGATAATATGATAAGGTCTACCTTACATCTAATTGAAATTCAAGAAGAGATAATAGAGTGATACCACATGGAAAACTGGTATTCACAAATATTGTGACAGAATTTCACATAACTGTTGAAAGCTTCCAAGCCTCAGATCTATAATTAAATAATATCAAGCATGATAAATAAAAAGGAATGGACACTTTAATCACATTGTCATGAAAGTGAAGGACACCAAAGATAAAGGAAAGACCTTCAAAGCAGCTAAAAGAAATTTTACCCAAAATGAAAGATAAACTAATGTATGATAGAATACACTGGAAAATATCTCCAATGAGTTAACCTAAACAACAGAGTGCAAACATGGAAAAATTTATGCAGTTGAACTGTCTTTCAAGGAGACAGAGTGATATAAAGACATTTTTCAAATAAACAAAACTAAGAGAGTTTGCTAAGAGACCCTCACAAAGGAAATTATAATATTTTTAAGAAAAATTCCATATTTGAAAAAAAAAGAACTGCTTGTCTAAGGTACTGTGTAAAACTAGTATTTTAAACTACTAAATAGATTATTCCAGGACTACCACAGATAATTTTACAAGTGATTTAAGAATACTCAGACTTTGGGGCACCTGGGTGGCTCAATCAGTTAAGTATCCAACTTTGACTTAGGTCATGATCTCATGGCTTGGGAGTTTGACCTCCACATTGGGCTCTATGCTGGCAGTGTAGAGCCTGCTTGGGATTCTCTCTTTCTCTCTCTCTCTCTCTCTGACTCTCTCTCTCTCTCTCTGTCTAAATGAATAAATAAATAAATAATTTAAAAAAATAAAAGAATACTCAGACTTTAATCCACAAACTGAAATATTTGAAATATCCCAGAAATATTTTTTTTGTGATTTGGTTCATTTAAAGCTACAGAGCAGAATCTTGATTGTACATTTAAATTTATAATTTGCTTAGTCAAAATTTGGTCAGTGCCGAAAAACTTTGTGTATGATCTACATCAAATGTATGCATGATTTTCAGCATTTTATAAGTATTTGTTGCCCCATTTAACAATGGGGAGGAAATTCTGAGGTTTATCAAAATGCAACATGCCTAAGAAGCCTTTTTTATTACTTGCTAAAATATGCTTTTACCCTGACAGTTTCATAAACTTGATATTAAAATCCCTATTGTTTTTATGTTTATTTATTTTTAAGAGAGAGAGAGAGAGAGAGAGCACTAGGGGGGGAGGGCCAGAGAGAAAGGGAAACAGAGGATCTGAAGCATGCTCTGGGCTGACAGCAGAGAGCCTGATGCAAATCCCGAACTGACAAGCCATGAGATCATGACCCGAACCAAATTTGGACACTTAACTGACTGAGCCACCCAGGCTCATGTCAAATCCCCTGGCCTTGCTAGTCCAATGTAGTCCAAGGGTTCAGAAATCATCATTCCCACCCTCACAACAACAATAACAACAACAACAAAGCTGAACAAAATGAAAATCAACTAATTTTCTTATATCTATCAGACAACTGAGGTCACAGGGAAAACTACTGCCCAAAAACTGACTGGAGAAACAGCTAAATACAAAGAATCACAACTTATTGGGAGAATAAGCCACTGTTGGAGCCTGCAGGAACACTTTAAAAATAATTGACTAAAGGGGTGCCTGAGTGGCTCAGTCAGTTAAGCATCCAACTTCGGCTCAGGTCATGATCTTGTAATCTGTGGGTTCAAGCCCCACATCAGGCTCTGTGCTGACAGCTCAGAGCCTGGAGTCTGCTTCAGATTCTCTGTCTCCCCCCCTCTCTCTCTCTGCCCCTCCCCCTGCTCATACTCTGTCTCTTGCTCTCTCCCAAAAATAAATAAATATTAAAAAAAATTGACTATGATTCAGCAACTATATATGTGTATATGTGTACATATATATATATATATATATATATACATACGTATAATGGAATGTAATGAAAACAGAATATCTAGATATACCTACACCCCCATGTTCATTGCAGCATTATTCACAATAGCTAAGATATGGAAACAACTGAAGTGTTCATCAATGCATTAACAGGTAAAGATGTGGTGTGTGTGTGTGTGTGTGTGTGTGTGTATAAGCACACACAATGGAATATTGTATATATGTATGTGTGTAAACAATGGAATATTATTCAGCCATGAGAAAGAAGCAAATTCTTCCATTTGCCACCATGGATGGATCTTGAGGGCATTATGCTAAATGAAATAAGCCAGTGAGATAAAGACAAATACCATATGAGTTTACCTATATGTGCAATTAAAAAAAAGTCAAACCCATAGAAACAGAATGGAAAAGTAGTTGCCAGGGGCAGGGTGGTGGGGGAAACAGGAAGAGATAAAAGGGCATAAACTTTCAGCTACTGGATGAATAAATTAAGGATCTAACGTATAACATAGTGACTATAGTTAGTACTATACCGTTGACCTTTGAACAACAAAGGTTTGAACTGCAAGGGTCCACTTACATGAGGATTATTTTCAACAAATACTGAACAGTATTGTAAATTTATTTTCTCTTCTTTATATTTCTTAAAGAAGAATATTTCTTATGTTTACTCTTTCTTAATATTTTCTTTTCTTTATCTTACTTTATTGCAAGAATACGGTATATAATACATAGAAAATATAAAATACATGTTAATTGTGCTATTGATAAGGCTTCTAATCAACAGTAGGTTATTAGTAGTTAAGTTTTGGGGGAGTCAAAAGTTACACATGGATTTTGACTGCACAGAGCATTGGCACCCTAACCCCCATGTTGCTCAAGGATCAACTGTACTCTATAATTGAAATTTGCTAAGGGAGTAAAACTTAAATGTTCTCACACATACATACATATCACTGTATATACAGAGTGATGCATGTGTTTGTTAACTAAAAAAAAAAAAAAAAGTTGACTAATTACTGAAGAAGGAGCACAAACTAGCTTGAGAGTTAAAAACTCCTAGGGGTGACTCCTGAATAAATCTAACCAAAGATGTAAAGGATCTGTATGCTGAAAACTATAGAAAGCTTATGAAGGTAATTGAAGAAGATTTAAAGAAATGGAAAGACATTCCCTGCTCATGGATTGGAAGAATAAATATTGTCAAAATGTCAATACTACCCAAAGCTATCTACACATTCAATGCAATCCCAATCAAAATTGCACCAGCATTCTTCTCGAAACTAGAACAAGCAATCCTAAAATTCATATGGAACCACAAAAGGCCCCGAATAGCCAAAGTAATTTTGAAGAAGAAGACCAAAGCAGGAGGCATCACAATCCCACACTTTAGCCTCTACTACAAAGCTGTCATCATCAAGACAGCATGGTATTGGCACAAAAACAGACACATAGACCAATGGAATAGAATAGAAACCCCAGAACTAGACCCACAAACGTATGGCCAACTCATCTTTGACAAAGCAGGAAAGAACATCCAATGGAAAAAAGACAGTCTCTTTAACAAATGGTGCTGGGAGAACTGGACAGCAACATGCAGAAGGTTGAAACTAGACCACTTTCTCACACCATTCACAAAAATAAACTCCAAATGGATAAAGGACCTGAATGTGAGACAGGAAACCATCAAAACCTTAGAGGAGAAAGCAGGAAAAGACCTCTCTGACCTCAGCCGTAGCAATCTCTTCCTCGACACATCCCCAAAGGCAAGGGAATTAAAAGCAAAAGTGAATTCCTGGGACCTTATGAAGATAAAAAGCTTCTGCACAGCAAAGGAAACAACCAACAAAACTAAAAGGCAACCAACGGAATGGGAAAAGATATTTGCAAATGACATATCGGACAAAGGGCTAGTATCCAAAATCTATAAAGAGCTCACCAAACTCCACACCCGAAAAGCAAATAACCCAGTGAAGAAATGGGCAGAAAACATGAATAGACACTTCTCTAAAGAAGACATCCGGATGGCCAACAGGCACATGAAAAGATGTTCAGCGTCGCTCCTTATCAGGGAAATACAAATCAAAACCACACTCAGGTATCACCTCACGCCAGTCAGAGTGGCCAAAATGAACAAATCAGGAGACTATAGATGCTGGAGAGGATGTGGAGAAACGGGAACCCTCTTGCACTGTTGGTGGGAATGCAAATTGGTGCAGCTGCTCTGGAAAGCAGTGTGGAGGTTCCTCAGAAAATTAAAAATAGACCTACCCTATGACCCAGCAATAGCACTGTTAGGAATTTATCCAAGGGACACAGGAGTACTGATGCATAGGGGCACTTGTACCCCAATGTTCATAGCAGCACTCTCAACAATAGCCAAATTATGGAAAGAGCCTAAATGTCCATCAACTGATGAATGGATAAAGAAATTGTGGTTTATATACACTATGGAATACTACGTGGCAATGAGAAAAAATGAAATATGGCCTTTTGTAGCAACGTGGATGGAACTGGAGAGTGTGATGCTAAGTGAAATAAGCCATACAGAGAAAGACAGATTATGGTTTCACTCTTATGTGGATCCTGAGAAACTTAACAGGAACCCATGGGGGAGGGGAAGGAAAAAAAAAGAGGTTAGAGTGGGAGAGAGCCAAAGCATAAGAGACTGTTGAGAACTGAGAGCAAACTGAGGGTTGATGGGGGGTGGGAGGGAGGAGAGGGTGGGTGATGGGTATTGAGGAGGGCACCTTTTGGGATGAGCACTGGGTGTTGTATGGAAACCAATTTGACAATAAATTTCATATATAAAAAAAAAAAAAAAAAAAAACTCCTAGGGGTGACTCCTAAGGAGACCCCACCTTTTAGCAAAGTTTGCCTTCAGGAGCTACCCAGGTTCTCAGGGTGAAGATCCAAAAAATCCCCTCCTGCTTCAGGTAGGGAAGGGGAAAGATAACTATTTTTAATCATTCCCAAAGACTCTTTTCTCTTTAACAAAGGTTTGCCCTCAAGGGAAACTACCTTACTAAAGCTTAAGAGATTTATCTGATTCTAAGCAACCTGAGGGAAGGGAAATATTGAATCCTAGTTCCCTCTAGACTTCCCGTCTCACCTGAGATGGAAGGAAAGTTGAGAAGTAGTTGTGAAGGTCATAGCCAATGGCATAGGCTCGCTAAAAGACTGGAGACATAATCATAGGATTATAGGACCCTTTCCCTCCCTCCATGCCCAACCATCACATCAATAACGCTTTGTATATAACAGGGTATTCAGCTGAAAGAACTGTATTTGTCTTTGTTAATCCTACTTAAGAAGAAGTCTCTAGGGAAATCCAAAGACAACAGGGGATATATAAACAAGGACAGTTGAGGAAATGTTCACCTCCACCACCTCCAGCTAAAGGAAACAGCAAACACATTCTAACCCTCAGCCAGATAAACATAAAACTTCACATGATAGGTTTATTTACCTAAGTTTCTTTTACCTGATACATCAGGTCCAGCTTTCAACAACAACAAAAAAAATTACAACACATGCTGAAGGGCAAAAAACACAATCTGAAGAGACAAAGCAAACATCAGAAACAGAACCTCAAATATGTCAGGGATTCTGGATTTGTCAGACTGGGAATTTAAAATGACCATGATTGATATGCTAAGAGCTTTCATGGACAAAGAAGACATATACAAGAACAGAAGGGTAATGAAGAACAGAAATGGTAAAATGATAACACAAAGAGATAGGAACTCTAGAACAAAAGGAAATGGTAGAAATTTTAAAACTCCATAACAAAAATGAAGAATGCCTTATTGGGCTCATCTGTGGAGAACACAAGCAAGAGTCAGTGAGCTTGAAAACATGTCAGTTGAAACTTCCAAAACTGAAATGCACAGAAAGAAAAAAACAGAGAGAGAACAGAGTATCTAAGAATTGTGGGACAAACACAAAAGTTGTAACATACATGGAATGGACATACAAGAAGGAGAAGAAAGAAAGGGACAGAACTATTTGAAGTAATAACGATTGCCAATTTTCTAAAATTAATGAGATACATCAAACCACAGACCCAAAAAGAACAGAGGCACCTAGCATGGTAATTACCAACAAATCTACAGATGGGTGTATCATATTCAAACTGCAGAAAACCAAAGACAGGGAAAATCTTGAAAGAAGACAGAGGGAAAAACAGCTTCCTTAGAGAAGAACAAAGATAAGAATGAAATTATACTTTTCTTCAGAAACTGCACAGAGAGTGGAGTAAAACATTTGAGGTATTGGAAGAGGGGTGCCTGGGTGGCTCAACTGGTTGAGCGCCCAACTCTTGATTTTGGCTCAGGTCATGATCCCAGGGTCATGGAATTGAGCCCTGCATCTGGCTCCATGCTAAGCATGGAGCCTATTTAAGATTCTCTCTCTCTCTCTCTCTCTCTCTCTCTCTCTCTCTCTCTCTCCTCCTGCACACTAGTGCAAGAGCTCTCTCATTCTCTCTCTCAAACAAATAAGTAAATAAAGTGTTGAAAGAAGCAAGCAAAACCCACTAACCTAGAATTCTGTATCTACTGAAATCACCCTTCCAGAGTGAAGAACAATAAAGATTTTCTCAAACAGACCCACCAACCTCACCTGCTTCCTGGGCTCTGCCCTCTCTAAGCTTTGTCATACCGCCAGCTTTGACTGCCCCCACCTGAGTCTTCACCATTCTCCCTCCAAGGACAGTGTAGGTCTCATTGGTGCCACCTCTTCATAGTCTCTTGTGAAACAAGCCAGAAAAAAAAAAAAAAAAAAAAAAAACCATGCTCTCCTTCTCATCTGCTGAAGGCCCAAACTATGACAGAGTAAATAAGCAAGCATTTCACATGAGAGGGGTAGACTCTTCTGTCCCCATGAAAACCACACACCACCAGGTTCTCTCTCTGAGTTCTATCTCTGAGTTCGCCATCTTTCCCCTCAACTTCATTTCCATTGCCCTCCAGCCACCTTGTTTAGCTGAAAAGTCTGCATATGTCTGAACCCCAAATGAAAATACCATTCAAACTCCCATCCCCAGACAACCAAATGTAACAGAGGGACCTTGTTTGGATCCTGACCCCTGTCTCCCAAATAATTCTTTTTTTTTCATTAAGAGTATTAAATGGTACCAAGAAAATATTAATTTTGTTAGGGGTGACAGTGGCATTATGAATATTAAAAAAGTGAATATTTTTTAGAGATGCACACTGAAGGATGTAGGGATGAATGGCGTGATAAATGGGATTTGCTTTAAGATATTTCAGCAAAGAAAATGAAGGGGTAAGGAGTGCCTCGGTGGCTCAGTTGGTTAAGCCTCCGACTTCTGCTCAGGTCATGATCTCACAGTTTGTGAGTTTGAGCCCCCCATCGGGCTCTGTGCTGACAGTGCTGAGCCTGGAGCCTGTTTCAGATTCTATGTCTCCCTCTCTCTCTCTCTGCCCCTCCCCTGCTCATTCTCTCTCCCTCTCTCTCTCTCTCTCTCTCTCTCTTTCTCAAAAATGAATAAATAAACATTTTTTTAAAAAAAGAAAATGAAGGGATAGAAACAAATGTTGAAAGTTTTTGACCCTTGTTGAACCTGGGGAATAGGTATACGGAATTTTATTGTTATTCTATTTTTGTGTGTATTTGAAAATTTTCATAATAATTTTCTTTAATTCCATCCCCATGGCTTCTTCAGAAAATGTCTCAGTTTCCATTTAACCAGATGTTAATTGTCAGCACAGGGCTTACCTACCGAGCTCAACCTCCATCACTAGACTAGATCTACCCCAGCCAAGATCCATTATGAAAAATAACATTTCTTTTTCTTTTTATTTTTTTAACGTTTTATTTATTTTTGAGATAGGGAGAGACAGAGCATGAACAGGAGAGGGTCAGAGAGAAGGAGACACAGGATCTGAAACAGGCTCCAGGCTCTGAGCTGTCAGCGCAGAACCCAACGCGGGGCTCAAACTCACGGACCGCGAGATCATGACCTGAGCCGAAGTCGGCTGCTTAACCGACTGAGCCACCCAGGCGCCGCTAAAAAATAACATTTCAATCAACTTGCTGGTACCTAAATCTTTGCTCCTGTTGCTTATTATGATAAGTTCATTGAAGGGCAATTCCTGGGTCATACTGGTTGGTTATTTTTTATGTTTCTATTTATTTTTGAGAGAGAGAGAGAGCATGAGTAGGGGAGGGGCAGAGAGAGAGGGAGACAGAGGATCTGAAGTGGGTTCTGCGCTGACAGCAGACAGCCTGATGCGGGGCTCCAACTCATGAACCCTGAGAGCATGACCTGGGCAGAAGTGGGAGGCTTAACGGAGGGAGCCACCCAAGCTCCTGCATACTGATTTAGAGAGGTAAAACCAGGTACATTCTGGTGAGTAGTGGACAGAGTGCCCTTTTCACCACACCCTTGCCAACACTCAGTTGTCATTTAAAAAAAAAAAAAAAAACAACTTTTAAAAGTGCAGTGCAGCAAGATAAATAGAATTTAACTTCCCTGATGAAGGACATTCAAGGCAGCAGAAACAGTTTCAACAAGGCAAAGAGATGAGAAACTACCTGATTTCTTTAGTTCTGGTATTATCAGGATTCACTCATTCAGTAAATATTTATTTGCTCAGAGCCTCTGTATTTAAGTGACTATTAATGATGTCAGCTGTTAAAAATATATCAGTAGCTAAGTAAAGCTTTAGTCCTGATAAAGTAAGAAGAAATGAAGAACCACTTATTTTACAGGGGGAGCAGGGATGTGGAAATTACACTTTGTGCAAACCTTCTGGAATCCCTGGGATCTCGTGGAGGCCATCCTGCATCTTTCATCTTTCTTCCCGGCTTTCCCCACACTAAACTCTGGGAACATGATGTATTTCTAAACATGTTATTGAGACGAATGACATCCAACATTTTCTTTTATCCTTTACACTTTCCGAAAGTGGCATGGTTTAAAGCCCTTTCTCCCCCAGGAGCTGCCCCAATAGGAATTAGGAAAGTCTTGCAGAAAAATCAAGAAGCCAATTCTCCTTTCATAGAGACAAAGACACATTTGCTTTGCAACTGGGCTGAAATTCAGAAGAATTCAATAACGAAATCCCATTCTCTAGAAGTCCCAATGTTCTGTTCCAGGACTGCAATGCCTGTTCCAGGTTAATTGGAAAGAAAGGATGTTTCCCCTGGGTAGTCACTGCAGCTCGGTTAGCCCTGCGCTGCAAAGCCTGGTTGCTCTGCGTTAACGTTTCAAAGCCGAAGTTCTCAGCTCTAACTGCTTCGCGGGTTAATACTCTGGTTGCTTCAACTTGCTCTTCAGCCAGCGCATTTGAACATGAATGATTGTAAAAGAGGCGCCGTGAGCGAGAATCATGAAGACAATGAGCGTGAGCAAGGGCGAGAAGTGTTCTTCCCGCCGCAACGTCTCATTACGATGTTTTCCAGGGGGCCCTTTGAAATAAACAGCGTACGTGGGGAAACCGAAGCAGGACCTCCGCCAGCAGGTTTCACCGCACTGCGCACAGACGGGCTCCCCCCAGAGAGGAGCTGGGCTGCACGTCGCCAGGAACCTCCCGCCCCTGCGCAGCGAGCTGACCTTCCTGGTCCTCTCCAGTTTGGTGTTTTTGGTCAGGCACAACTGGGCGGGAACACCTTAAAATCAGCATTCTTTATTCTGGCATTTTAGCTATCAAAGTCATGTTCAAGAAATTAACAGGAATCTCCCTGCGGAGAGTGGGGGTGGGGGGAAATGCAGCAAACAACAATGTTGCTCAAACGAAAGCCAGAATAAAGAAGAATAATGTTGCCAAAAGAAAAGGGAAAAGAAAAGAAAAACCCCTATTTTTCTTAGTCCACAAGTGCACTGATATGAATTGGTAAATATACAATACAGTACGTGTCTTACATTTAAATGCTTTATATGTGTTTCATCTACAAGCCATATTTTCATATATAAGTGATCTCTCGTACTTTAGAGAGAAGAGAGAAGATAAATTCTTAAAGAAATTTTAAACATATGTATATACTGTCTTGCATTAGTATACTGTCTTGCATTAGTATATTTTGTTGTAATATAGGGCATATTTAATAGTATATAATATACACATAAATATATACATAAGGACAGAGATATAGTGCCCTCTACTGGATCAAATTCAACTTGATTAACCTCTCCCTTGAAATAGTTAATTTAACATTCCTTCAAGTGACTATCAACACCAGAGTATAAACTTTAATGTTAGATGATGCTTCGTGGTCAGGTGATTCCTCTCTGGCTTATAGTAGCAACAAGAAAAATGCCTTCAACATCCTATTTGTCTTAATGATGCTTTTGTTCCAATCCTCCATGTTCAAAAGGATTATTCACACTTACAAGTACATTGTGTTTACTATCTGTGGTCTTTGAAGGACAGTATACAAAACAAAGTAAAGGGAAATTTGACTAATTAAGTTATTTGAGCAATCTAAGCAACCAATCCAGACTCTATAATTCCCAACCCCAAAATAAACTTTCTTTGTCATGTTCTGTTTGAACTGATCAGATGTAATTTTAAGAACCAGACAGATATGGATTCAAGCACAGCATCTATATTCAAAAATCTGGACAATTCAAGACATTAAGCAAATTGAGAAGTATTAGTTTAAGAGTAACATTATATAGACAACTTAAATAATATAGAAATCATCATTCTGAACAATTTATTCTTTTTTTAAAGTTTTTTTCTAATGTTTATTTTTTAAAAAGGGAGAGAGACAGAGTGCAAGTGGGGGAGGGGCATAGAGAGAGGGAGACACAGAATCTGAAGCAGGCTCCAGGCTCAGAGCTGTCAGCACAGAGCCCGATGTGGGGCTCGAACTCACGAACTGGGAGATCATGACCTGAGCTGAAGTCAGATGTTCAACTGAGCCACCCAGGTGCCCCCTGAATAATTTATTCCTGAGTAGCATGGAGATCCTGTGGAAAAGGTACATCTGCTCCCAAACAAACTGGTAATAGAATCTTTTATGTGGACTCTTGAAAGTTGCAAGTAATTGTGGATTTAGGGAATTCATGAGAAATGATTACAAATAGTAGGAAACTTTATTTTAAAATAGGAATAGTTTCAAAAACCCTACACACTGCAATAACATGTATGCGACATTGAGGGGCAGCTGGAAAGCAGAGGGATTCTTAAAATAGTGGGCTTATCATTGCACTGCACGGTATTCTCTACTGGTGGCACTGAAAATGTCAATGTTTCCTTTTTCTGAGGAGACCCCAACTTCCCCTTGTCCTAACCTGGATTTGTCTTCTGGCTACTAAGTGCAAAGACTCACAAAACTAACCTTCCACAGATTTTCAGAAGCCTGGCAGAGCTTGTTACGGAAGTTCATAACCTAGCCAAAATAAGCCAGCTGGAAAATCGGATGCCTGTCTCCTTGATGCAGGAAATTTTGAGAAGATGTCAGGCTGCAGTCTTATCCCAACCTCTGCTGCAAAGAAACACGGGAAAATTTTCTAGTGGTTTGCAGCCATCCCTATCAGTAACACGGAGGAGAATCTTTTAGGACCAGTCTGAAAGAAAGAAAGAAGAAAGGAAGGAAGGAAGGAAGAAAGAAAGAAAGAAAGAAAGAAAGAAAGAAAGAAAGAAAGAAAACAAGCATGTTTGAAGGTGAGGTTTGCCCCCCTGCCTGAGTTCCCCAGGGAGGCTCAGGCAACCATGTGGGGTATCTTAGCTTTATAAATCAATCATCACATGAAAGTGTTGACTGTCCTAAGAAGCTTGCTCCTGTCCAAGGTCAAAGATGATGAGGAAACCTCCTTGGGCAGTGGTTCTCACTTGGTAATGAATATGGGGACCTCGCTGGTAGGTCTGTGGCAAGTCTGGAATCCATGGCTGCTCCCAGAGGCTCTGGTTCAGTGGGTCTGGAGAAAAGCCCAAGAATCTGCCTTTGAGCAAGTCCAGGGGACTCTGGTACAGGTAGCCCTTGGACCATATGTTAGAAACACTGCCTGAGGAAGTGAAGAAACATATTTAGCCAAATGCACTAACATCTTCGGACCTTCTCTTTATGAGCATACATCTTTTAATGAGATCCTCATGGAATAAGAAGCCCCTTATACTCATTTTTGTCGTTATGTAAATAGTATTATAATAGCTATGGCTATTACTTTGAGGTTTAACCACCTGACAGTATACATGACAGTGCAGACACCTCCCAGATACTTCTTTGGCCCAGGCTAGCACCCTGCTGTGCTTTTTATGTTATGTGCTGTAGTATGTGTTATGGGCTGTAGGAATTGGGTATTCTGATCCTCTTTTAAAATGGTCTTCGCCTATTCCTTCTGACAAGTCTTCTCCCTGTAGCACTGCAAAATAAGCAATCTCATAGTTTTTCCCCACCTATCCTGTCTCTTCAGAGGTACACGAGACATTCTGGGTTTTTCTTGAAGGTTTATTACAAGCAACAATGAGGAAAAGACCAAGGGAAAATATATATGGACACAAAATTTAAAAGAAATCTCACAGTCTCACAAAAAAGTCACTCCCAAAATTCAGTTTTCCTTTTTAGCAGCTATTGAACTCTACAATGATGCCTGTTTTCTTCCTTCCATCCTCCTTTGTTCCCTTCTTTCCCTTCTCCCTCCCTTCCTTTCTCCCTTCCTTCCCTCCTTTCTCCCTTCCTTCCCTCTTTCCCCCCTTCCTTCCCTTCTCCCTTCCTTCACCCTCTTCCTCCCTCCTTTCCCCCTCCCTCCCTTCTTTCCTCCCTCCCTTCCTCCTTTCCTTCCTTCCTTCTTTCCTTCCTTCCTTCCTTCCTTCCTTCCTTCCTTCCTTCCTTCCTTCCTCTTTTCCTTTCTTCCTTATTTTCTTCCTTCCTTTTTCCTCCTTCCCTCCCTCTATCCCTTGCACAAACTTTCACTGAGCGCCCACCATGTGTTAGGCATTCTGGGCTTGATGACACAATCCATCTGTACTCCACAACTGCCCCCAAAGTGCTATAAAAGCACCAAACAATGGCGATTTCTGAGTAAGCCTTCTCTAAGGGCTAATATGACAAAAGAGAATCGACTGAGCAAATTGTGGGGCAAATTAATTCCCTTCAGCAGAGAGGGAACTATACAAAGACAACCCTATACAAAGCCAAAGAGAAATAAAATATGTCATATTCTGAGAACCCAATAGTTCAGTAGAGCTGGAACACAGTGTTGGAAATTGGAGTGAAATAGTCAGAGGGGTCAACTCATGAAGGGCCACATAGATCACAATAGTGAGCAAGGTTTTTATTTTATAAACCATGTATAAATGACCACATAGTAACTTTGACAACCTACAAAGTTGGCAATTTTATAAATCTGCTAATTTAAGGTCCAAACCAAGTGGAGGGAAAAGAAAAGGCAGGTCTAGTAATTATTACACTGGGATAGCAGACATAAATCTGGGCTGTCCAGGGCAACTCATATGGCCACTTTACCCACAGGATGTCCTGGCTCAAGTGACAAAGTCCCTTGACTCATGTCTTCCTTACATCAGTGAGAATGTCTTCATCTTAAGGATTTTTACCAACTTTAGTATCTAAACACCACTAGTAGATCTACATGGGGGCAAAACCCTCATGCACTGCTGCCTTTAAATTCTTTTCTCTTCACAAAGGAAAGCCCTCTTAGGCAGATTTCCATTTAAAAAATAGCAGCTTCTTAAAAGGAGGGATAGAATCTTTTGACATATTGTTAGTGATATTGACCACAATATAACTTACTGAATCAATCCTTCTTTTTCCAGTTCTTTAATAATAAACAATAAGGATTGAGTTACTACATGATCTAAGAGATACAAGGTATGTGGTTTCATAAGAACAACGAATTCCTTGTATGTTTTTTATAGGTTCTTCATTTCATATTAAATCAAAGGTTATATAACATATTACATTGGGGCTCTAGGTTCTTACCTAATATTATCAATATCATCATGAGAGCCAATGGAAGGGTCAGTTCCTAGATCTGCTGACGAGGCTGCAGAGGCTGTGAGTCATTCTTGAACTAGAATGGCGCATGGGACCTTCCAGCTGCCATGTGGGCTCAGTCATTTTTCTGCTTATGAACAACAACAAAATAACAAATTAAGCAAGTATTTGGTATTGCTCCGGGATTTAGAGTGAAATATCTTTATCCGAGGACTAAAGAGTCCTGGTAGCAGACATATTGTGATGTTTCCCTTTTCAAGCTCTTAATCCTTTTTGCCAGCGAGGCCAGATGTAC
Organism: Puma concolor; assembly: GCF_028749965.1. NCBI lineage: Eukaryota > Metazoa > Chordata > Mammalia > Carnivora > Felidae > Puma > Puma concolor. The sequence continues at coordinate 22,859,436 of NC_141671.1, forward strand.
ACTAAATGAATGACATTAGCCAGATCCCACTCAGGGTCGTGTCAAGGAGGAGTTCAGCTCTGGTAATGAGAAAATACGACCTCCTCCGGTTCTCTCTATAGAGGTCACTTGGTCCTGCTTTGACAAATACTTTTTGTAAGGCTGATTATAAGAGGTGCTCCAGAACAGTGATTCACAAACTGGGGATCTTGTTCATTTGCATTAATTAGGTCTGGGGTGGGACCTGAGATTCTATATTGCTAACAAGCTTCTAGATGACGCCTATGCTGCAGGTCCACGGACCACACTGTCAGTACCAAGGTCTAGAACATATTCAGAAACTAAAACAGCAGTGTTTCTGAGATATGTCAGTGGTGACAGAGATATCTAGCCAGAAAAATTAAGATGTTGAATCATTCCAGAATATCTGAGGCGTGCGGTTATCCTCTTTGTACCCCATAACTCTTAGAACCATATGTGGATTACAATCACAATTTCTTACACAATTGTTCAGGTGAACCTTATTTTGGGTCCTCACCAAGGCTACTCATAAGCAAACTGATGACAAAAGGGGCTTATAGATGATGAACATCTATAAGTGTTCATATTTGGTATGTGTTTCCCATTCCGTGGTACCCATTCTCCTTCCTCTTCATCATCCCTTTCCCCCAATCCCACCTCACCTTCATCTGAATTAAGTACTTCTCAATCCTGTTTCCGAATCCTCCTCCCCATAAAAGCATTCCTTTAGGAGGAAAATCTGACTGTCAGCTTAATGGGGTGTTAACCTAATCCAAAAGAATGACCCTCCAGTGGTAGAATTCCAAGTACAATCCAGACGGGAGAAAACAATACTTGGGAGCATTAAGACCTTTCCAGCAGTGGTCTGTGGCTGACTTGAAAGTCCATCCCAGGATGGCCTGAGTCCACTTCCAGACCCTCCTCTGGCCTAGGATCCCTCACCTCTACACCAGTAGAAGCTTCTATCCCCAACCAGTGGGCCTGGCTTTGGGCCACCATAGTTTAAGCAGGTGCATGGGCAACACCTCAAGATTGGCTTTATGAAGGCATTTGATGCCCTGTTGGGTATTATATTCCTGTTCTTTAACTCAAATTATCTAAAAGGGAGTTTTTAATCTTACATGTATTTACTTATGTTTACAGAGGCAATGGATGGAGTTAAAACCCCTCTGAGTTGAAATCTAACTGCTATACAATATCAGATTTGCTATGATTGAAAGGGGAGCCCTCTATTTATTCTTCATCTTTAGGTGTATTACATTTGTCAAGTTGGGGGAAGCAGGAACAAATGGCAAACCCCTGTTCCCTCGCTTCCCTTCCCTCTCTGTGTCCTAAAGAACACTCCTCCGTCTCAGCTCAGTGGAAAAGTACAATGATTCTTGTATCACTCGGGCTGGGCTTCTTGGGTTAAATCGCTGGGGCTGAGTCACTGGGGCCACACTGAAGACGCTTGTTGCCATAGGCTATCTGATCTGTCCACCATGTCATTTTTGAAGTAAAGAAAATATTGAATTAGAATATAAGAGGACTGTGAATCCAGATGTCCAGCCGATGGAAAGATGGGTAATGAGAAAACAGAGCTGACCTCTTTCAGCAAAGCTAGGAAATGGCAGGGGATTGGAAGAAGCAGCTGTTCACTTTTGGCAGCTGCAGTGAAGGGCAATGTTACGGAATGTCAAAAAACAGCATATTTCATTGCAGCTTCTCTATTGCCCTTTAATGATTCAGGAGCAGAGCCATCTTTAACGACACTTGGCATGCTGTCTGCTTTAAAGGCAAATGAAATGTCCTCATTTCATCTGGCTTTCCCAGAGAAGGGGCATTTGAAACCCTGGAGAGGAAGAGATAATGGTCAAAATGTGTCCTTCTCATGTAGCACCTGAATAATGGTTTGTTACCTGGAAGGACCACTTTGCCTGTGAAATAATTTCCTGGTTTACTTTGAGAACATATGATAAGATATTTTTAGATCCTAATTCTACCATAGCATCTAAATACTTGAAATAATCTGGATCCTAATTTGAGGATATAATACACGTTACAGCTGAGAGAATTTTCATAGCCAATAGTCTTAACCAAGACTTTCTTATTTGAACAGTGAACAAACTTCACTACCAACAATTGTAACATATTCGTTTAAAATGAGCTCTATCCTTAAAAGTTCCTCACCACAAAAGTCATTAAATGAGGCATTTGAAGATGTTTTTTTCATAGTTCAGCTTTGTGTACATAGTATGAAGAAGAAGACTTAGTGATTATCCAGTTGACTCAAACTCAAAGAAAACCAACTACTGAGTTTGGTTATACAAGGAACAACTTTTGGTTAATTGTTGATTAGACCCAAGTTCAACAGCAAAATCTCAAAGGTTGTTTAATTTATGGCATTTATGTCATTATGACACAAAATATAAATTATGGGGTATGGGGGCACTTGGGTGGCTCAGTCAATTGAGCGACTAACTCTTGGATTCAGCTCAAGTCATGACCTCATGGTTCATGGAACTGAGTCCCACGTTGGGCTCTGCATTGACAGCATGGAGTCAGCTTGGGATTGTCTCTCTCTCCTTCTCTGTCTCTCTCCCCTCTCTCTCACTTATGCATGCTCTCTCTCTCTCAAAATAAATAAACATAAATAAATAAATAAATAAATAAATAAATAAAATGTGTTTTATGAAATGCATTGTGATATATGAAATCATTGATTTTCACCCAAGATGTTGTCACTTTGAGACTCCTAGCATGTCAATATCAATTCTGAGGTGTATCATGCATCATTTGTGATATTTAATTATGAAAGTACTTGGACTTTTAAATAATTTGCCTTTTATAGTGGCCACATTTATAAATTGTCATGTGTGTGTGGGTGGGAACAGATTCAAGATGACTCCCAATATGTCATTCACATGACTATTCCTTCTGAATTGTTGGGGAGAGAGAGAGAGAAAAAAAGGTGATACTAGAGAAATAACTGTTGAGTCAAAACTGAGCAATAGTAAGCAAGCATTGTAAATGCCATCAATAATTATGTTTAAATGGGCTCTTCTAATTACCCATTTCATTCATGAGGGACTCTCCTGCCAGTCTGTTCCCAGCTGGTTCATCCCGAAGGAAACCCAGCTGTGGAACTGCTCTCACAGCCCACCATGACTGAGGGAGAGTCAGACAGCGGGCTCCAGAAGCTTCTAGCCACTGCAGAGCAGAGAGAGGAGAAAAAAGCCCACCAGGAAGCCAGACAGTCATTCGTCTAATTATTGATGGGGATCACTCTATTTTCCAAAACTTACAAACCTAGATTTTAATTTTAGAAATACAAACATAAGATATCTGAGTCACCAAAACACTTGACTCCCACCAACACTGAATTAAAGCAAAAAAGGACAAAACTTCTCAACTATTCCAGATTGGACACCAGTGAGATTTGAGAGTTTGGGGAGACAAAACAAGATCATCAGAGGAACAATATGAGATAAAGAAAAAACTCTTGGGAATACAAAATAAAAAACAGATGGTGTGGTTTTTCCACCTAGAAAAATCCATGAGGGCTGAAAGACCTTTTAAAGTCATACATTTTGGCAAGTTGTTAAAAGATAATTATGGAGTTTTTTAATCTCCCTGAATCCACCCCCTGCCCCACCATAAAAAAAAAAAAAGAAAATAGAATCACAAAACCAAAAAGCCACAGATAATATCTAGAACAAAACTAGACAATACTAAATTCCCAGAAACCTAAAGCAGGAACATTCAAGGACAATTAGGGCCACAAGATCCATGTGGTATTAGCAACTGGGCAGGAAAGAGGGGGAGACAATAGGGTATCTGTCAGCCTCAGAACAGAAGAGCCCCACAACCACCAAGAATTTTACATCAACTATACTGACCTTCAAACATAAGCTGTTTTGGACATGCAGGAAGAGCTTAGGGCATGTGTTCCCAGAAGCCCTTCCTGGAAATCCACAGGAATGAGCTGAGATCCACCAAATGACTCAAGATACCCAATGATAGCACTGGAAGGAATACAGGCAACAAAGGAACATAGTAAATGACACCACTGAATTCAAACAGGAAAAAAAAAATCAGAATATGCGCAACAAAAGACTTGAGTTCATCAACAAACAAAAAAAAAAATGGATGGGGGTAAACCCATAGGTTAAAAGACACTTATATGACATATCAAATAATTAGCGTGCTGGAACTGATTTGTATCCTGATTCAAACAAACTTTAAAAATAATTTAAAGACAATAGGGAAATGGAAATACTAGATAGTTAATGATGTTAAGGGATTGTTGTTCACATTATTTAGGTACAATAATGGTATTATAGCTATACTTCTTTTTTAAAAAGAGTCTATATATTTTAGAAATGTATACTGAGGGGCACCTAGGTTGCTCGGTCGGTTGGGCGGCTGACTACGGCTCAGGTCATGATCTCCCAGTAGGTGAGTTCGAGCCCCATCTCAGGCTCTGTGCTGACAGCGCGGAGCCTGGAGCCTGCTTCCCATTCTGTGTCTCCCTCTCTCTCTGCCCCTTCCCTGCTTGCTCTCTGTATCTCTCTGTCTCTCAAAAACAATAAACATTAAAAAATTTTTTTTAAGAAATGTATAGTGAAATGTGATGTCTGATAGTTGCTTCCAAATAAGCTGGAGTTGGTGGAGAGCATATGCATGCTACACATGCACTGGGGTTGGCTGACAGACGAAGGCTATTGGCTCTGGGTGGGGGGAGCACAAAGATGTGTTGTATGTTGCCTTTAGTTCGGTGTATGTTTGGAATTTTCCATACTAAAAGCTAAAACAAATAAAAATAGATGAATTTATAAAAATCAATGGCAAAGGACACCTGGATGATGCAGTCAGTTAAGTGTCCTACTCTTGATCTCAGCTCGGGTCATGATCTCATGGTTTGTGAGTTTGAGCCCCACATTGGGCTCTTGCTGATGGTGCAGATCCTGCTTGGGATTCTCTCTCTCTCTCTCTCTCTCTCTCTCTCTCTCTCTCTCTGTCTCTCTCTCACACACACGCACACACACACAAAATAACTAAATAAACTTAAAAATAATAAAAATAAAAATCAGTGGCAAACTTTAATCCACAAATAACAGGTAATATAAGAGAGGGAGATGCCCTATTTAATAACAACACAAAATGCCTAAAATACCTAGAAAGTTGCTTATAAAATATAAAAGACTCTATAGAGAAAAAAGAGAAATTACAAAACTTGACTGAAAGTCATAGAAGAACTTAATCAATAGACATTATATGCTCCAAATGCCAACATTTAGAGATGTCACTTTCCCACATATTTATCTATAAATTTAATGCAACACCAATCTTTCAACAAGGTTTTCTTTAACTTGACTAATTAGTTACAAAGTTCCCCCAAATAAGAAAACATTAGAAAGCAATGAGGAAGTTTTGTAGAAGAGTTCAGAAGAGAGGATCTTTACATTCCCAGTTAACAAAACATGCCCCAATACTGGAGAAATTAGAACAGTGCTATGCTGTTGCAGCCCAAACAAATCAATCACTGAAACAGAATAGAGATTTTGGAAACAGACATAGGCATTTATAAGAATTTATTATAGAGTAAGATGGCATTTCAAATCAGTGGGGAAAGGATAGAGTATTCAATAAGCACCTGCTAGGACAATTGAATCTCTTTTTGGAAACAGAAACAGAAGAAATGTTCAGATGAAACCTCATGAAAATAATTTTCAGACGTTAATATACAAATGTAAGAATTAAAACTATCAAAATATAAGAAACACGAGAAATTACTTTTCTACTTTTAAAATATGGAGAACCTTTCTTAATTAGGACACAACCACTTCAGTAGAGTGATAGTTTCTAGGTGTAAGTAGGGAAAGAACTCCCAAAATGTAATGCTATTTAAAAAAAAAAAAAAAAGATCCAGAATAGTGTGTATAATTTTCTACCTTTTGTATATAAAATAAGAAAGGATAGACATCTACATTTGCATTTGTTTCTATATTCAAAAATAAACTCTGGAAAAATACACAATAATACACAATATACACAATACACACAAAATACACAATGAGGCACTAATAACAGAAGCACCTGTCACAGCTGCAGAGTACGGGAACTGAATGGGGGGTGGGGGGGAAGAGCCCTGGAATAGGAAGATTTTTCACTCCACAACTTTGTTTCCTTTATTTTCTTTTCATTTTTTTTTTCATTTTCTTTAATTTTTGAATTATGTGAATGCCTCTTGCACTTATTTCAAAAGTGAGAGAAGTAAATACAGTGAGGAACTAAGGTATTTTCACAACAGATATCATAAAAAAACTGGATAGACAAATACAGAGGAGGAACTGTTTGTCCTCTGGATGACCAAGTGTTAAACTCCTTAATAGATATAAAGCTCTTTAAACTTAAAGAAGGGGGAAAAGGAAACACCTGGATAGAAAAAACAAACAAAATATATAAACAAGTGGGGTGGGGTATGGATGGGTCAGTCGTTTAAGCCTTAACTCTTGATTTCAGCTCAGGTCATGATTTGGGGTTCGTGGGATCAAGCCCCAGGTTGGGCTCTGTGCTGACAGCTTGGGATTCTCTCCCTCTCTTTCGTCTCTCCCCCTTCTTATGCACTCTTTCTCAAAATAAACATTTAAAAAAAAGAAGTTAAGGGTTGATGGGGGGTGGGAGGGAGGGGAGGGTGGGTGATGGGTATTGAGGAGGGCACCTTTTGGGATGAGCACTGGGTGTTGTATGGAAACCAATTTGACAATAAATTTCATATATTGAAAAAAAATAAAAATTAAAAAATTTAAAAAATTTAAAAAACTTAAAAAAAATAAAAATAAAAATAAAAAAGAGAAGTTAAAAAATAAATAAATAAGCAATTGACTCCCCCCAAAAGGCAACCCCCGCAAATGCTCAAAGCCTTAGAAAAAATGTTGCTAAGATTTTGCTAGAGAAATGATGCTAAAATATTTCTGCCTTTCAAGTCAGCAGGATTGGTGACACCTAACATTGGTGAGGATGTGAAAAAGCAGTGGTGGCTATGCTGGTGGTGACAGAATCTGCTCGGATCTGTCTATATCACAACTCTCCACTTAAGCTGCCCCTGCTAAAGCTGCTAATAACTCCCACACACTAAATTCAGGACCACTTTTCAGTACGTGTACTTCCTGCCACACCTTTCTGTCTTTGGCATGCAAGACACCATGGTTCCATTCATTCATTAAAAATATTGATATATTGGGGCCTCTGGGTGGCTCAGTTGATTCAGCACCCCACTCTTGATTTCAGCTCAGGTCATGATCTTGCGGTTGATGAGATCAAGCCCCTACATCGGGCACCACACTGACAGTGTGGGGTCTGCTTGGGGTTCTCTCTCCCTCTCTTTCTGCCCCTCCCCCACTCACACATATGTGCACACTTCCTCTCTCAAAATAAAGAAATAAACTTTTAAAAAATATTTACATATTTCCAGGAGTTGTGGAGATCCCTAGAAACAAAAAAGTGACCCAAACCAAACCAAACCTGGCCCATAACCACAGGGAGCTTCCTGTCTACACGTTATCTCCATGCCCTGGCTCCTTCTCAGCTGCCTAAGCCTTCTCCTCTCATCTAGTGTCTCTGCTGGGGGTGTCTACTTCCTTAGTATCCAGTGCCCATTCTGCCTAATACAGACCCCCCCCCTTCTTCCTGGTTTCACTTTTCAGTTTGTTACCCTCTTTTGCTGCAGTCCAGAAGCAGATGATTTTCAAGTCATCACAATATGTCAGAAGGTCAATACGAGCCGACACTATGTCACATGCCTACGTCATTCCCCTAACTTCACGTCCTTACATGGGCCTTTTATCATGTCACAGCATCACAAGAAGAAAGGTGAGAAGGGTACAGTAAGATATTTTGGGAGAGAGAGATCACATTCATATAACTTTCATCACAGTCTATTGTTATCATTCTTCTATTTTATTATTAGTGACTGTTGTTAATCTCTTGTGCCTAAATAAATTAAACTTTATCATAAGTGTGTATGTATGGGAAAAAAACATAGTATAGACTTTGGCCCTATCCATGGTCTCAGACATCCACTGTTGGTCTTAGAACATACACCCTGTGGATAACAGGGGACTACTGTACTCAGCCACTTCTCTGTACTCTAGATTCGTGAATTTTCACTTGGATGTTCCACAGGCACCACAAATTTGACAGTCAGAATGAACTCATGATTTACTGCCTCCTCCAGTGTAATCTGCCAATATTCCCTCGCTCAGCAAACAGAACTCCCTAAATTTAGCCCACCATGCCCGCCTCCAAGACATTCTCCACACCCGCCTCTTCCTCAAACCCATGATCAATCAAGAGTCAGGTTGTTCCTACTCCGCCTTGTAAACGGATCTTGAATCCATCCACTTCTCTCCTCCTCCACGCCATCTCCCTGGTTTAAGGCACCATCATCCCCACAGTGAAACTAGCAATAGTCTTGAGCCTTCCCAGATCTGTTCTTGCCCCTTTCCATCTATTCTTTGCACCGCAGCCACAGTGGTCTTTGGAATGTAGGTTTGATCATGTCACTCCTCAGATTACATTCCTCCAATGGCTTCTCACTGCTCCTAGGGTAAAATCCAGACTAACCACCAGGCTCTGGAATAACTGGCCCCTGCCTGCCTCAGTGGCCTCCTCTCAAAACTACTCTTGCATGGCCGTGATTGAAAGGATATGGTAGATCTGTATATATTGACATGGAGAATTATCTATGCTCACTATGCTCACCATTGGTGGGCACTGTATAATGTATAGAATTGTCGAATCATTATGTTGTACACCTGAAACTAATATAACATTCTGCCAACTATATGTCAATAATAAACATTTTTTAAAGTAGGTTACAGGCTGATCCTATTTTTAAAAATTTATATACATATACAAATATATATAAATATTATTCATATGCATGTATATATGTATCTATATATAAATGTGTATTTTTTTAAAAGGCCTCAGAGTCTTCTTTTTTATTTTTTTATTTTAGAGAGCATGCACAAGGGAGGGAGAGGGGCAGAGGGAGGGAGAGAGAGAGAGAGAGAGAGAAAGAGAGAATCTTGAGCAGGCTCCACACCCACCTCAGAGCCCAGTACAGGGCTCAATCCCATGACTCTGGGATTATGACATGAACTGATATCAAGAGTCAGAGGCTCCACTGACTGAACCACAAAGGCACCCCTAAATGTCTACTTAGATACATATATATACATACATACTTACATAGAGCCTCCAAATTGCTTTATTTGTAGGCTGTGCTTATGTAGAGAAGTCAACTTTCTTCATCATACACTTTGTCTTTAGATGATGCCATACATATGTACTACTTTTTCTAATAAAAACAAAACACTTAATTCCACTTAAAAATTTACTTTGGGATTCTAAGTTGTGATTTTGTAGCCCATTGTTTGTTTTATCTGTTGACCTAAGGAAGAACACAGCAATAAGTAAAAAAAAAAAAAACACAATGTCAGATGCATTTAGATCTTCTGGGCACGTGAGGGAGAGGGATGCTGTGAACATGCTTGGTAGTCACATGCCAACAGTCATTTCAGTCAAAGATAGACAAAATGATTAGCAATAAAATTATTCATAGGAATAAGAGTATGTTGAAAAACTGCTACATCTACATGTTGTGATTTTTGCATGAAACAATTTTGTTTGTTCTTATTCTGTAACAGCACATACCTTCTAACTTGTTAATATTACTTACAGAGTGACAACCTAAAAGCATCAAGCCTCTTTTTAAAAGTTCAATTGTTTTTCCAAAATTAAGTAAGCCATATTTTCTTTGCAAAAGGACAAGTTTTGACATCTCCAAAAGGCTGATTCATTATTCACGTGATTATACAATATATTTTATGAATGCCATAAAAATTGTAATGTTATTTGCTTTATTTCTCTGCCACGCATGCCAGGGATACATCAAAATCCAGAAATATTCATGGCAGTGTGTGGTGCCTGTGAACACTAGCCAGCACATGAGCACGGCAAGACAGGGAGAGGAGTTTAGGATGCTGCTGGTCTAACAGAGGTCAGAGCTATGCATTTGGCATCTTAGTCTTAGTAGCCATGCCATCACTGACTTCTGGAAAGCCAAAATTCTATAGCCCTTTTGCCTCTACCCAAATATGGTTATAATGCCAACATTGCTACATCAAAGCAGTCACTTCAAAGATCTTCAAAAAGAAGACAGGTCAGAAAATTACCTACAGAGAGGTAAAAGGGTTGTTCTCAGAGAGGGTCCCTGGATCTAACCTTAGTGAGGCACCTGGTGTTGGACAGCTCCCTATAGACCGAGTAGAAAAGGCACCATAAATGTCTCATGCTCCAGATTCTGAGATCATTTGTCCACCTGTCAGAACATCCACAGTGATGACAATGACTGTCCTGATTGCTAATTACCATAAATCTTAAGTGATGTGACTTCAGAGCTTAGGAAGGGCACAGTCATTTTTAAAAATATCTGCTGGTATTAAAAATAAGTTTATGAAATAAACATAAACATTAAGCATGTGTTTTCTCACAGCTGTCTGTGTCATTTCTCAGCTAATACTCCATTCCTCCCAAAAATGTCATGGGCAATTGTTTTGTTACCAACACAATCTATTTCCTATCTCCTCTAGCTGCTTGTAACTCCTGAGAGAGAACGGCACAGGGAGAATATATTTTGTTTACTTGTGTGTGGTTGTTTTTAAAAATGAGGCCATTTCAAGCGGTGATGGTGGGGGGGTTGTTTGTTTGCTTGGCGGGTTATTCATTTATGGGTTACTCTTGTGCCCTCTCTCAGCTCGCCTTCAACATGCGTGATGTGTATGAACAGTTAGCACCCCCCTGCAGCTCTCTCAAATCTGCTAATATATGGACTCCAGTCTGCAGCACCCTGTGGCAAATGCAAATAAGGGATCCCTAAAGTTAGTACTCAGTCTACACACAGTCCAATTCTAGACTTCATTTTTATCTTCCTCAGTCTCCACTCCCTACCTGACTCAGCTCTCTTTTAATGACCTCTGAACACTCCAAAATATTTTGATCATTGGGGTAGGCTGGGCACAAGCAGGTCTGAGGTAGCATGGCATGGTCTGATGCACAGTGCAGTGATGTTCCAGCCCTGGAACTCTGCTCAGCACCCACCCACAGGATCCTGTGAATCCTACCCAGCTGCAGCTCCCCACATCTTCAAGAAGGCCTCTTCTCCATATGGAGCCACTGGAAATATTCAGTCTCCTTGTACACAGACCCTTAAAACTCCAAATTCTGAACATTTCCCACATCTCCTGATCTCTGAAATATGATGGGTTCCTCTGAGACTGAAAGGAGGGGAAATTCTACCATCAGAAAACCCTCCCAGAGGTGTTCATGGCAACAGCCAAAACACAAATCTCTCCCTCACTCCAGCCTACTTTCAGCCTCCTATGCACTGTCTGGACTAGCACTGCCACAATGATCTGAGCATATCTAGAATCGGCCTGGGTCACAGTTCACTTTCCCTCTTGTGTCTTTGGAAATGGCAACAAAGAACAACCTGTTTCCTGTAAACTGCAGAAGATGGAAGAAAACATTACCTCCACAACCCTGGTTCATTCATACCCTCACCAGTGCAGGACGACTCGGCAAGAGCCCCTTGCAATCTTTCCATCTGAAGGGTACAGTGAGTGGAGCTATTGCCTGGTTTTTAAAAAAGTGTATAGTTTCAGCCACTCTATTTCCCAGTCTTCAGTTTCTTCATCTGCAAAATAAAATAGGTGAATTAGAAGGAATGCTTTGATAACATTTCCAGCACCAACCATACTGGAAGGTTCTGAGTGGAGATACTACATGTGGTAACAGGACCCATTTGGAGGAACCTATTGACCATCATGCAAACTGATCAAGTCAACTCAGTTTCTGCATTGATTCCAAACTCTCTAATATTTTGTAATAAGTAAACAATCTCTATTGTTCAATTTTTTTGCTACATATCTTTCATGCTAACAGATGTTCATAATTTCCAACCTGAAGCACTACAAAATCTTGATATTGTCAGAGGGAAAATACATTCAGTTTAGTTTAATCAACCTGAATATAGTCTTTGGAAAATCAGTTCTGTCATCTCTCCCTATGCCACCAGAATATCATATTCCAAGCATTATGGAAAATAGATCATTTACCGCATATAAGTTAAACTTGTACTTCGCCAGTGATATAGTTAGAACACTCTGGCATTCTGGACTTATATTTTTAAGGCTACTTTTTGTTAATATTCTTTTCCTTAGTCAAATGTGAGGAATGATTAAACATTCATGAGAAACTCATTTTGATCCTTATAAACTGTTAAATCTTGATAAGTCTAATAACCTTAAAATCTAAAATACTAAAATAAGACCTGTCTTTTCCAAATGTGAACAAAGTACAAAAAGCAGGGGAAGAAAACCTGCCAAGCTTATAATGGGTCTGAAGACTCATGTCGGATGAGGCCCTTATAAGAAGAGCTCTGCAGAGAGGTCTTGGCTTTGTCCCATATGTGGGCATCGACCATATTCATATTCATATTCTAGTAAATTATGGCCTCATAATTGACCAGATCCACAATACTATCTATCTGACTTGGTTTTAGTATAAGTCTGATCCCAGAGAGGCCAGGCTTTTCTATACCTGTATCAGTCAGTCATTGACTGCAGAAGGTTATGTAGCAGGGAGGATAGGTATAACCTCCCAACCTCTGTGGACAAGGGGCTCCTGTTAATGAAGGAGAAGGCACCAGAAAAAGCTGCAGCTGTGTGCTGTTAGCAGACAACACAGGTTGGAGGCACCAGCCCAAGTAGAGATGATGTGGGCAGAGCACCACCAGCATCTACTCCGCAGATGCAACCAACAACTACTTCCAGTGCTGGGGTAATAGAGGGACAATTATTCCCAAAGCTGAATCAATATTGTATGCAGAGTCATGGGAGAGCTGGAATACTTCATAGTTTGGAATTTGTAGAGGGAATGTTTTGGTTGTAGGAAGACTGAGTAACAATAAATTACCACCCTTAGAAAATGTTGAATTCTTCCATTGGTTAATTGATTTCAAAAATGTGTATTGAATGCTTAATGTTTGCTAAGCTAAACTTCAGAGCTATCTAGATGAATATGCCTTGCTCCTGCCCTTAGGCTGCTCACCATCTAGAGATAAGGACAGGTCTGATTTTTCTAACTCCTGATGGATTCTCAAGCCCCTGCTTCTGACTACCCCATGTGCAATGCCTATCAAATTGGGAGGCAGAGAGAAGTAGGAAAATAATCTCCTAATAATTTAACCTATAAATACCAAATTTAGAGAGTCGACTGGGAAGAGAAAATGGGATGATTTCTGGGACTGAGTACATTGAACATCATTTTTTTTTGCATTCCAAGCAGTTGGTATATTTTATGACTAATCTCATGAACTGCTACACTATGGTTTTGAAGAAGAAAAATAAGGTCATGTGCCAACTTGATATGTCTTATCTGCTGAGGCAAGGTAAAACTCTTATCTACATTTTTCTCTAAAATAAGAGAGATATATTATCACTACGGCTATCAAAGTGTCTGTGAATGCAGAAATGCTCATTATTTATATAGCAACATAAATGCATGCAGCAATTGACCATACATAGCACCTGCTGAACAAACAACTGCATCCCCAAACTGCTGAGAAGAGTACAATATAGAAGAATACAATGCAGGAAAAACATAATCTAGGCAACAGAAAGTAGTTTGTGGTCTTTATGAGCAGAAAGCTTCATAGAACAGATACCATTCTCTGTTTAAAATATTCAGCGATGAGACCTTATGCGTTGTATTTGTAAAATATGCATTTGTCTTATCAGATCTATCATTTTTATGGACCTCAGGAAACCAATGAAACTATGTTTCAAAATAAGTTCATTGAGAATCAAAGTCAAAGAAATGGCAATGGTTTAGGGAAACGTAGTTGAGTTGTGGATAAAAAGACAAAATGTGCAAAAGCTAAAATAAACAAGTGGGACTATATCAAACCACAGAGCTTCTGGATAGCAAAGGAAACCATCAACAAAACGAAAAGGCAACTTGCTGAATGGGGGAAGATATTTGCAAAGCATACATCTGATAAGGGGTTAGTATTCAAAATATATAAAGAACTTACGCAACTTAATATTTAAAAAAACAGCCAGGTTAATAAATGGGCAGAGGACTTGAATAGACATTTTTCCAACGAAGCCATACAGATGGCCAGTGGGTACATGAAGAAGGTGTTCAGTCAACATCGCTGGTTATCAGGGAAATACAAATCAAAACCATAATTAGATATCACCTCACACCTGGCAGATTGGCTGTTATCAAATACACACACACACACACACACACACATACACACACACACACAAATGATGGTGAGGATGTAGCAAAAAGGGAACCCTCATTATTAGTGGGAATGTAAACCAGTGCAGCCACTATATTTTGAGGTTCCTCAAAAATTTAAAAATAGAACTACCATACAATTCAGCAATTCCACTTCTGGGTATTTATCTGAAGGAAAGAAAAACACCAACTCAAAGAGATATATGCACCCCTATGTTCACTGAATTATTTACAATAGCCAAGATATGGAAGCAATGTAAGTGTCCATCAATAGATGAATGGATATTATACACAACAGAATATTACTCAGCCATAAAAAAAGAATGAAATCTTGTCATTTGTGACAATATGGATGGACCTAGAGTATTACGCTAAGTGAAATAAGTCAGACAGAGAAAGAGAAATACCATACGATTTCACTTGTATGTGGAATCTAAAAAGCAAAACAAACAAAACAAAACACAAACAGACTAATAATCACAGGGAACAAACTGTTGGTTACCAACGGGGGCATGGCGGGGGGGGGGGGGGTTGCGGACAGTGAAACAGGTGAAAGGGATTAAGCGGTATCAACCTCCAGTTATAAAGTAAGTCAGGGGATATAATGTACAGCATAGGAAATATAGTCAATTATATCGTAATAATCTTGTATCATGACAGATGGTAACTAGACATTGTGGGGATCATTTCACAGTGCTTAAAAATATGGAATCACTACGATGTGCACCTGAAACTAATAGGACATTGTATGTCAATTATACTTCAAAAGAAGCATAGTGTATCAACACTGCTCTAGTAATTGTGACAACTGAACCATACTAGTGAAAGATGTTAATAATAGGAAAGCCTGGCCAAGAGTATGTGGGAACTTCCTGTACCATATTCACAATTTTTCTGTGTATCTATAACTATTCTAAAATCAAAAGTTTATATTTTTAAAAAGACAAATTAGGATGTAGAAGTTAATATCATGATTAATAGATATGATTTAGAAACATTTTGCATAAAAGGTTAGAGAAGTTCTGTTTGTCTCATAGAAATGTGTTTGTGGGTTGGGCAATGAATTGGATAAGGTCGATATGGCTTGATGCAAGTTACTTAGTTTTATCTGGGGCCACAGATTCAATCTCCATGGTCTACAAAAGCAAGTCACAAATGTGGGTTGTGGATCACAAGACGAAATTGCCCACAATGGGGCTTGAGGGACAGAGGTCATCACTATTCTGGACAAGTTATTCAAATTAGCTACTGCAGTGATGATAATAAGTCAAATTAACTATTATTGAGGAGTTATTTTTAAACTGATAGCACTAAAGTTAGGTAATATATATTATTTTAAATGGTGTTAATGTGTCACCAAAATACCCACTGGCCAATAAATAGTAGGGTGACCATACAATTTATTGTCTCAGCCAGGACACTTTTGATGTTAAAAAGAGGTACTATTAATAATCCAGTACAATATGGGCAAACCATGACTGTTTCAGGCAAACCTAGAGCCAGGTACAAAATGGGGAAATGGCCGGGTTACCAAAAAAAATCTGTGAAACTTGAATCCTCTTTATTCATCTTCAGCCTTCAAGAAAGTCAGTTACCCTCCAGGAAGTATGATAAATACAAGACTACATTCCACAGAGCCTCCTGGACAGCAGCCAGAGTTAGGTTTCAAACAAGTTCGAACAGTAAGTTTGTCCTTATCACCTACTGCATTTCTTAACCAGTTTTACTGGCTTCAAAGGAGCTTTGAAGAAAAAAGAAGAAATCTTTAATATGTGTGTGAAAACTACAACATAAAGGGCATATTCAGCAGTATTTCTAGCTCATAGCTTAGGAAAATACTACCCACTGACTGTGAGTCAACATTTATCCATCCAGCAACTCTCTACACTCTTCCATAAAGAAGTCACTGGATTTGTGAAACTATACACCAAAATTTCTCAACCTCACCACTATTAACATTTGGCACCAGATAATTCTTTGGGGGGGGGGGGGAACCTGTGCATTGTAAGATGCTTAACAGCATTCTTGGCTTCTACTCCCTAGATGTCAATACCAGTATCCCTCTAGTTTTGACAACCAAAATGTCTCCAAACATTGCCAAGTGCTCCCCAGAGGACAAAATCACCCATATTTGAGATCCACTGGTATATACCATGACCTTTTTTCTTTGCCATTATACCTGCTACTAAGTTGTCCCATGCCCTGAAGGTCTACAGATCCTTGCAACATTCAGCTGAAAAGGATCTCAGAGGAAATAAATCATCTCTTCCACATGTTTTTTAAAGCATCTGTAACATCCTGGAACATAATCACCAAGATTCTGGTTGGCTCTCCCAGCATCAGGGAGCTCACTTCCACATGAGATAATCTATTTAATGCTTAGGCATTTTGAATATGAGGAAGTGTATTAATGCTGAGCCAAAATCAGTTTGCCTGTGATTACCTCTCTCATCCTAACTTTACCCAAGGGAACCCCATAGAAGGTGTCTCCTCCCTCTTCCTCTCCCTCCTCCCTCTCCACACAGCCCTTCCTTTCTTCCCAGAGAAGTTTTTCTATTAAATACTTCCCTTAAGCAACTCACCAGTTTATCTCTCTGCCTCAAGACTTTCCAAATAATCAAGATGATATGAGAGTGAGGATGATAATGATGGTGTTGATGATGAGGATGAAGATGATGATGGTGGTGGTAGTGGCAGTTGTGGTGGTGATGATGGTGGTGGCAGTGAGGATATGATGGTGGTGATGATGATGGTGATGATGGGGATGGTGATGATGATGATGGTGGCAGTGATAAAGATGATGATGGGGATGGGGTTGATGATGATGGTGGTAGTGACAATGTGGTGATGATGGTGGTGGCAGTGATGAAGATGACAGTGATGGTGGTGGGGGTGATGATGTTAGCCATAATTTGTTGAGCTCCTTCCATGTACTATATGCTCTTCACCCATCACAATGCAATCCAATATACCAAGCATATTAACTACCCAAAATGAAGTTGGCAGATTAATCTAAAATATAACTTCAGGACACTTGGGTGGTTCAGTCAGTTAGGCAACTCTTGATTTCGGCTCAGGTCATGATCTCATAGTTTGTGGGATCAAGCCCTGCTTTGGACTCTGTGCTAACAGCACAGAGCCTGCTTGAGATTCTCTCTGTCTCTATCTCTCTTTCTGCCCTTCCCCTGTTTGCACGTGCACACGTTCTCCCTCTCTCTCTCTCTCACTCCCTCTCTCTCTCTCTCTCTCTCACACGCACACACATAAATAAATAAACTTTAAAAATAAATACAATAAATAAAATAAAATAAAATAAAATAAAATAAAATAAAATAAAATATGACTTCTACCAGGTCATTCCCTACTTCACGAACTGACCTTGGCTTTCTACTACACAGTCCTCTCCCAGACTTCCAGGGCTCCTCTTGAGCTGTCTCTCCTTTTGGAAGGCAATAAAATTCTTCTCCTTTCCCCTCTGAGAGGCTCCAATGCCATCTCTCTAGTCTTCTTCACAGCCCACCACACACATATAAATCCACAACTACCCACACTCTGATTCTTATTTCCATGGGATGTTCTCCTACTGCCTCTACACCTACTCAGATATTGCTCTTCCTTCTAGGTCAGGTAAAAATCCTCTTCAATTCACTTCCATTCACTCACATTTTTGAATACCTCTTGGTGCCAAGCATTGTGCCACCCACTCTGATGCAGAACTCAAAGCCTCACTCTCAGGCACCTTGTGACAGACATCAGATTTAGCCATCAGCGAGACTTCCCAGGCTTCCCTCCACCCCACATCCAGCCTACTCAAAACAATTTTGTCTGTCCAGTTCAGATTCTTTCCCTCCATCACCCTCTGGAAAGAGTTCTATCTTTGCCTGACTGGCTTCAGCAGTTTTGTGAAGCAGGATTAAGGGAATGGATAGAGAAAAGAGAAGCCACATAGACAACCCTCCCCCAAAAAAACTTTAAAAAGCTAAGAGAAGCAAGACAGACAAAACCAAAAGGTGTGGTTTGGGTGTTAGGAAAGTTAGGAGTGTTTTGTTTGAAAAGCTTTAGAGCAGCCACTGCTATCAAGAGCACTTAGGGACGAGGGGAAATAAACTTCTGAAGAATGTCACTGAAGGTTATGACATAGATCACCTTTAATGTTCTTCCTGAGACACAAGAAATATTTTTAATTATTTTTAGTTACTAGATTGTGCTTATTTGAATGCAAAAGTATAAAAAAATAAAGCCTGGGCCAGGTGGTCCTCAGTTCATAGAGTTATATTTATAATCTAAACTGTGACCTTGGGGAGTTAAAAGGGGAACTATTAATAATTATTCTGGAATAAGAGATATACATCAGGAATGTGCTGGTGAAACCAGGATGTCCAGTCGCCCTAGTTATCATCATTATAAAATGTGGCAAGGGAGGGCATGAGATGTGCCCAGGAAATCCCTGGGGCTCAAAGATTAGTATTTCATCTAGTATGTGGCAAGAGAGAGAAGAAAAAAATCTTTCCAACAACATGGGCCTGTAGTGAACTTCCTCTTTTCTGAATTAAATCCAACCTGAATCACCTGAGTTACATCCTGTCTCTTACCATTTGCTAATTTTTTTCTAATGTTCACAAAGAATAAAAAAAAAAAGGTGGGGGGAGACATCAGTCTTTTATACCATCAAAAGGAGACAAGAAAAGAACAACATTCTTCTATATCTCTCACAAGGCTGGGAAGTGTAGGAGATTAAAAAAAAGGGAGGGGTCACGATAAATACATGCTGTTTGAGCAATCTTATTCCCCTAGACTGGGGGATGTGTACCCATTTTCCAAGTATTTTGTAATGGCCTTAGAGCAACATCAGCAGTGGGGCAGAAAGGGTAATGTCAATATTTACAGGCAAGCAGGCCAACATTTCTATCTTGGATTAATAGAGAAGAGAGTGAACTAGAGTCTCATTTACCAAGCTTCCCCGACATTCCAAAACGTCACTTAAGAGTCCATCACATTTATACACCTACATTGCCAAGCAGAGGTAAACTTTCTTTGTCTCCAGCTCTGAAAAAGAAAAATGTCTATTACACTCACCACAACCTTCCTCCCTCCATCCACATCTGCTGCTCCAACAGATTCTTGAGTAAAGAATTTCAAACACTCTTCTGCAACCAATAGGCAAGTTTTGAGGAAAAAAAAATGGCTGATATCTCTTGTTCACTTCAATTCAGTGTGATGAACACAAGACAGATTTGGGATACAAGCAACTTTCTGGCAGGTGGGGGAGCACTTTGCTGCAAAGTCACCTCTTTGGGCCCTCCCCAGTGCAGGTGGTGTTGGAGGGTGTTGAAAAAACCTGATGAAGTATGTTGTCATGAAGGTCTGGACTCAGACAGGAAAGCCACAGGCAGGGAAGGGAACCTAGGCTGACCAACGTAGGTCTTTGGATTTGAATGTCAGGCTAACATTGACTTTTTGCTGATGAGTACAAAAATGTTCTCTCACCTGCCTGACCTGAGGTGGAGCTTTCACTATCTGGTCATCTCCATTATAAAATTGCTTCTTGGGCACTCAATTTCATGACATATTACCTAAGATATATTTCTAGGACACAGCCAGTTTCTTGAGGCTAATAGTTATTTATTCATCTATGCATATAATAAAACTCAAGCATCATATTAAAAAAAGAAGGGAGGGAAAGAAGAAAGATGTTTCTTCACCACCAACGTCAGGCTGAAGGAGCATTATCAACAATTCATTAGATGCCACAGAATGACAGAATGTTGGATAAACTACTGGTCAGTCATGTCATGCCCACCTTGTCTGTATTCCTTAAGAAACATAAGGCACTCCAATAAGACAGACCCTATTTTCCAATGCCAATATTATTAAGGAGTTCTACTTTAAACCAATAAAATATATATATTAATAAAACCACCTTCCAACTTTTCCATTAAAATGCCATCACCACCATCATTTAATGGGGAATATAAATGTCACTTCAACTTCAGGCTCAATTCAAGGCAGATTATGACTAGGAACAATCTGTCACAAATTTTTGGTACATTTTATCCTGTTTTGTGACAAAACACCAAACAATTAGGCCACAGGGTACAGGGAGTAGAGCTCAATAAAGTTCTAAAGGTCTAAAGAGTAGTCTGTCCTTTTAGTTTGCGGCTAATAAATATTTTATTGTTGTTTGGAGAACATGTAAGTGGAGATAGCAATTTCCTTTCTGTGACTATCCTAGAAATGGTAGTTACTGGGGCGCCTGGGTGGCGCAGTCGGTTAAGCGTCCGACTTCAGCCAGGTCATGATCTCGCGGTCTGGGAGTTCGAGCCCCGCGTCGGGCTCTGGGCTGATGGCTCAGAGCCTGGAGCCTGTTTCCGATTCTGTGTCTCCCTCTTTCTCTGCCCCGCCCCCGTTCATGCTCTGTCTCTCTCTGTCCCAAAAATAAATAAACGTTGGAAAAAAAAAAAAATTAAAAAAAAAAAAAAACTAGAAAAAAAGAAATGGTAGTTACTTCTTGATGAGTGGAAACAAGAATTTCCTTTTAGGTACTTGCCTGTGACTAAAACTTCACTTAACTATGCAGCCAGTATGCTCCTAAAAGACTGGGCGAGAGATGATCTCACGCTAGCTTTGGTCATGTATCTAAAGAAATAAATATTAGCCTGGGAAGCCTTTGTGAAGAAAATACTTGTTTCCATAGCTAAAGTTTTCTGCAATTTATGGTTCTTCATGGTTTCATAATTTAGAGATCAGATCATGGGAAAATATTCAACTCAATTTTCTAAGGCACTTTTAATTAACAAAATGCCTTGTCTTTCCAACAATATGAGGAAATACAGTATTCTACAATTATTAACTTCTCTGAAAATGGGAGTTGAACACAAGCTTTATTTTTTTAGGATTTCTTTATGTTTGTGAAAATTCCTTTAAAAACATATTAAACAGGGGCACCTGGTTGGCTGTTGGTTGAGCGCCCAACTTAGACTTAGGTCATGATCTCATAGTTCAGTTCATGAATCCAAGACCCGCATTGGGCTCTCTGGTGTCAACATGAGCCCACTTCGGATCCTCTGTCCACAGCCCCCACCCCCGACACCGCTGTCTCTCTCTCTGCCCCTCCCCAACTTGTGCATGTGTGTGGGCACACTCTCCCTCAAAATAAATAAATAAACTTTTAAAAAACATAGTATACATTTGCCTGCTTTCTTAAACAAAATACAATGAGCATAAACAACCGTCCTTAGGTCAAGACCTATATTAAAAGTCAATCAATCCAGGAG
The DNA here is from genome assembly GCF_028749965.1 of Puma concolor. Classification (NCBI taxonomy): domain Eukaryota; kingdom Metazoa; phylum Chordata; class Mammalia; order Carnivora; family Felidae; genus Puma; species Puma concolor. The sequence continues at coordinate 22,881,068 of NC_141671.1, forward strand.
TGCCTGGGTGGCTCAGTCAGTTGAGCTTCCAACTTCGGCTCAGGTCATGATCTCGCAGTTCATGATTTCGAGCCTCACATCAGGCTCTGTGCTGACAACTCAGAGCCCAAATCCTGCTTTGGATTCTGTGTCTACCTCTCTCTTTGCCCCTCCCCTGCTTTCTCTCTCTCTCTCTCAAAAATAAATAAGCATTAAAAAAATCAATCAATCAATCAATCCAAATCAATCCTAATGATTCGGTGTCTTAATGTCTCAGGAATCCATCTACTTCTTTCCATTTTCATAGCCACCACTGTCTTTCCCCACCTGCCACTTCAATAGTTCCTGCATGGCCTCCTTGCCTCCTCCCTGGCCCCACTCAGTCCATGCCCTATAGAGATTCAGTGCTATATCCAGACCAGATCAGATCATGTCTCTACCTCTACCATTAACACATAACACTGCCTTCCATTGGAACCTTTAAGTGGCATCCCATAGCCCTTGGAATAAAATCCAAATTCCTTATGATGAACTGCAAGGCCCTGACTAATCTGATCCCAGCTACTTTCCAAACTCATCTGGTACCACTGTCCCTTTCACTATACTCCACCTTCACAGGCCATGAGGTTTTAGACTCTCACACATGCAAGCTCTTTCCCTCAAGTAATAAACAGACCTCAAGTTTACAGCTTTAATTTTTTTCCTGGAATGGTCTTCCCCTGGTTCTTTGCCCACCTTTCTCATTTTTTTCTTTAAGGTCCCAACTTAAGTGTCATCTCCTAGGAGAAAACATCCACAATCACTAGGGTGGGTTGAATTGTGTCCCCCATAAAGGTCTTAAACCCAGATACCTGTGAATGTGGCCTTATTTGGAAATAGGGCCTTTGCAGATGTAACCAAGTTAAGGTGAGGTCATGCTGGAGTAGGATGTCCCCTAAACCCAATGACCAGTGCCATAAGAGAAAGATTCAAAGACACAGACACACATGCCACATGAGGCAGGTTGATGTTGAAGGCAACTACAAACCAGAGAAGGCCAAGGATAGCCAGGTAACCACCAGAGGCTGGAAGAGAGCAAAGGAGTCATCTCAAAAGCCATCAGAGGGAGCACGGCTGTAGGACACCTTGATTTTAGGCTTCCAGCATCCAGAATGGTGGGACAATGAGTTTCTGTTGTTTTAAGCCACCCAGTTTGTGGTAATCTGTTACAGCAGCCCTAGGAAAGCTGATACAATCCCCCAATGTCACATAGGTTCCAGGTTCTTCCTTCTTATGCTTTGAGAAACTGAGAGCACCTTTCATAGATCAGAATCATTCATCGGTGTGTTTACCCGTGTCTCTCCCACTATACCAAAGGAGGCATGAGGTCGAATCTGGGTGCATTTTGTTCACCTCCATATACTATACACCTCCAGATGGCACCTGTCTTCTAGAAGATGCTCATTGAAGGCTTCTTTAGTTCTACTCATGGCACTTTAATACTTCACACTCTCTTGGGCTCTTGAAATGTGTGGGGTGGACTGTCCTAAAACTAAATAGTCCCACATTGCCAGACTGATACCTACTGGTCCAGAATCATGGATTTGTAGTGCTGGAAAGAATCTTAGAAATCCATCAGCTCCCCCCGCCCCCACCAGAGGCCCTCACTGGTTTTTCAGATGTGAAAACTGTGTCTTCTGCAGATGATACCAGCTGTCACTTCTTACAGATGTCAGTCTACCCCTGCTTCTAAAGAGCAGCACTAGATTGCCTGCAACTGCCTCCCCTAAGGGTCCCAAGGCGGCTTTCCCTCACCTGCAGAAGAAAGTCTGTGGCACATGACAGCTCTTCACTGCTTGGTAACATTTTTATTTAATTGCAATAATAGAAATTTAAGCCTGGAAGCAACCTCTTTACACATCATATGAGCAACACCGTCCCCTCATCTAATTGACTATGTCTTGGTTATATACATTGTTAAATTTAGCAATATTTATTGGTGTGAATTACCAATTAACAACTCCCAAAGAGTTCCCTTGGCTATTTCTGAGCATTTCCCTAAGGGCTACCTCAAACAGGCCATTACCATGGCCCTCAGATTCCCCCGCTGCTCACACAAAACTCAGGGGCCTCTTCTCTTGCTTTCTGTTGAGCCCCTGCATCCCAAATGTGGGGCACCATTTCTCACATTACACAGATTCTGTGCTATAAAGTTTTAGTGAGACTTTCTGGAAAGAAATAATGAAGTAATAGAAGGGAAATGCCATATTCAACCCAGAAAACAATATACAGCTACAGCCCGAGCCCACAACTTCAGCCTGCCTTCTGTGGTCAGAGGAGAATATGAGTTTCTACCACAAGTGGAAGCAGGTCCGGATGCCCCAGGCCTCAGAGCCTCATCCCAGTGGCCCTGTGGCCACAGGGAAGGCGAGAAGCCCTTCCTTCAGCTCAGTTCCTTGGCCAGCTCACTTCCTGCACCAAGACTGATTCCCTTCCATGAAGCACCACCCTCAGTGGTGTCTTTTGCCCCTTGGACTACTTGCGAGGGCTGCCTTAACAGAGTGACACAAACTGGGTGTCTTCAAAGACAGAAATTTATTGGGGTATCTGGGTGGTTCAGTGGGTTAAACATCCAACTCTTGATTTTGGCTCAGTTCGTGATCTCATGGTTCATGGGTTCGAGCCCCACAACCAGCTTTGCGCTGACAATGCGGAGCCTGCTTGGGATTCTCTCTCTACCCGCCTCTCTCTGCCCCTCACCCCCCCCCTTTCTCTCTCTCTCTCTCAAGATAAATAAAAACTTTTTTAAAAAGTCAGAAATGTATTGTCTCCAACTTCTGAAGGCTGTAAGTACGAGATCAAGGTGTCAGTGGGTTGATTCCCTCGGAGTGCTGTGAGGGAGAATCTGTCTCACGCCTCTGTCCTAGCTTCTGGCGGTTTACCAGAAACCTTTTGTAATAGGGGGAAACTAAGCATGTCTGACTCCAGGTTTGCTTCTACGGCTGCAGTGGGAAAAGTAGCTTAGGAACTTCTGCTTAGCCCAGCACTCAGGCATGTTAATCATCAAAAGAATTTTGCTTATAGTTAAGATTTGCCAAAAACTGCTTTCTCACCCAAAACCTACCTCACTCAAGGAAATAAGGAAGGACATAAGGTTCTGAGCAGAGTACGCACAGAAACACAAAGCTGATGGAAAACAGAGAAGAGAAGAGCTTCATTAATCTGGGCAAACACTAGACAACCCATAGCAAAGCTCTAATAAAAACTGGAGTAGTGAAGATGGCTTAATTTGAGGCCTAATGGGCTTCCTACTAACAACTCCAAATTTAGGCCTTCAGGGCAGTGTACCATACCCATCTGTCTCTAGAAGGTGGTGTATGCAGGCTGTAGAGTGGATTCCAAGTTCACGTATATAGCAAGTTGTCCAGAGGTGGACTACAGGCAAACCCTGTCAGAGGCTCCTGGAAACAGAAAAAAGACCATCACCCAGAATCAGAACTGACCCGTAGCACAATGACCTGACCCACACTGGAGAGGTGACTCGAAAAAACCAGGCTCTAAGGAAACAGGAATCAGGCAGAGCAGCCAAAAGTGTTGTACCAATGCTCCCCTGAGTGAAGAGGGTAAGAAGGTTCCATGGTCTGAAAATAGAAGGCAGAGAAGATTACTGCCTTACCGATTCTATACCCTATAGGGAGATTTTTACCAAGAGCTTCTTTATACCCATAAACAGAAAAGAAGTCTATGCAAAAAGTTATCTTAAAGATTGTCACTCCTCATCAGGGAAATACAAATGAAAACCACACTCAGATATCACCTCACGCCAGTCAGAGTGGCTAAAATGAACAAATCAGGAGACTATAGATGCTGGCAAGGATGTGGACAAACGGGAACCCTCTTGCACTGTTGGTGGGAATGCAAACTGGTGCAGCCACTCTGGAAAACAGTGTGGATGTTCCGCAAAAAATTAAAAATAGATCTACCATATGACCCAGCAATAGCACTGCTAGGAATTTACCAAAGGGATACAGGAGTGCTGATGCATAGTGGCACATGTACCCCAATGTTTATAGCAGCACTTTCAATAATAGCCAAATTATGGAAAGAGCCTAAATGTCCATCAACAGATGAATGGATAAAGAAGATGTGGTTTATATATACAGTGAAATACTACTTGGCAATGAGAAAGAATGAAATCCTGCCATTTGCAGCAACGCGGATGGAACTGGAGGGTATTACGCTAAGTGAAATCAGTCAGTCAGAGAAAGACAGATACCATATGTTTTCACTCCTATGTGGATCTTGAGAAACCTAACAGAAGACCATGGTGGGAGGGGAAGGGAAAGAAAAATTAGAGAGGGAGGGAGGCAAACCATAAGAGACTCTTAAAAACTCAGAATAAACTGAGGGTTGATGGGGGGTGGGAGGGAGGGGAGGATGGGTGATGGGTATTGAGGAGGGCACCTGTTGGGATGAGCACTGGGTGTTGTATGGAAACCAATTTGACAATAAATTTCATATTTAAAAAAAATTGTCCTGGAGGGACACCTGGGTAGCTTCGTCAGTTGAGCATCTGACTTTGGCTCAATTTCATGATCTCACAGTTCATGAGTTCAAGTCCCACAAACCATTGTCAGTGCAGAGCCCGCTTTGGATCATTTGTTCCCATCTCTCTGCTCCTCTCCTGCTCACACTCTGTCTATAAAAAATAAATAAACATTTAAAAAAAGATTATTCTGGAGCCCAGCCTCACACCAGGATAGAGAGGAAGAGGGAGAATTCTCTTGTGGTGGCTGCTGTGCTGCCAGCCAAGCTCACTTCCCACCCTTCTCACAAAATAATTGGTGGCATTTGTGACCAGCCTGGCTTCCATATCAGGACTGTCTCAGTACCAGAGCACCATAAACTCTTGAAGATATAATCACATTTTTTCAAAATTACAGTTGGAAAAAATATTTATCTGATAAAATGACACTTCAAACAGATGTATCAGTTGAACTATTTAAAAAATTACACAACCTTGGGGCGCCTGGGTGGCTCAGTCGGTTAAGCGTCCGACTTCGGCTCAGGTCACGATCTCATGGTCCGTGAGTTCGAGCCCCGCGTTGGGCTCTGGGTTGATGGCCCAGAGCCTGGAGCCTGCTTCCGATTCTGTGCCTCCCTCTCTCTCTGCCCCTCCCCCATTCATGCTCTGTCTCTCTCTGTCTCAAAAAAAAAAAAATTACACAATCTTTAGGAGCAGGAAGAAAACATGCAGTGTTGAAAGAAGTAGATTCTCTTTCCTGTGTGACCACAGGACGCTGATGGTCAGGGGAAGCTTTCACCCCTGCTGAAACCAGAGGAGAAGAGGGTACCATTAAAATGAAGCAAAAATGAAAAACTTTAGTAGCAGCATAATGTTTCCTAATTCAACATTAGCCTAATGTCTAAGAAATCCTTGTGAACAATTCATTGAAAGCAAAAAAGCCTCCAATTCTAAAAGTACATAAAAGTAATCTACAATACTTTCAACCTTTCAGAGGCTGTCCTGGGGAAGAAGTCTGAGAAATTATTTAGAACTGAGTTTAAGAAAAATCCACTCATTTGTCTTGTTATTTTTCTTTAAATCTTATTCCAAATGCTTTCTAGTTAAATCTTATTCCAGGGTCGGGGCGCCTGGGTGGCGCAGTCGGTTAAGCGTCCGACTTCAGCCAGGTCACGATCTCGCGGTCCGTGAGTTCGAGCCCCGCGTCAGGCTCTGGGCTGATGGCTCGGAGCCTGGAGCCTGCTTCCGATTCTGTGCCTCCCTCTCTCTCTGCCCCTCCCCCGTTCATGCTCTGTCTCTCTCTGTCCCAAAAATAAATAAAAGACGTTGAAAAAAAAATTAAAAAAAAAAAAAATCTTATTCCAGGGTCATGTGGGTGGCTCAGTTGGTTAAGCGTCCAACTCTTGATTTCAGCTCAGGTCATGATCTCACAGTGGTGAGATTGAGCTCCACATCTGGCTTTGTGCTGAAAGTGAAGCTTGCTTGGGATTCTCTCTCTGCCCCTCCCCTGCTCACATGCTTGCTGTCTCTCTCACTCACCCTCTTAAAATAAATAAATAAATAAATAAATAAATAAATAAATAAATGAAAGTAAACAATTTTATCCAAATATGTAAAAGTAGATAATTCTCATTTAATGAATGTTTATTTTATTACGGCCATGCTTTATTTTTTAGTTTTTAAAAAAAGTCCTACTTGGGGCAACTAGGTGGCTCAGTCGGTTAAGCATCCGACCTCGGCTCAGGTCATGATCTCACGGCTCCTGAATTTGAGCCCTGCATTGGGCTCTGTGCTGACAGCTCAGAGTCTGGAGCCTGCTTCAGATTCTGTGTCTGCCTCTCTCTCTGACCCACCACTGCTCATTCTCTCTCTCTCTCTCTCTCAAAAAAAAAAAAAAAATAGCCCTACTTAAAAGATGCACTATGAGCTCAACCATATTTTAACTCTTCATGATAGAAAGCTTGATTGCAGAGGCAGGGTCCCACTAGCAGATCCTTGATGCACTGAGAAACTGTACAACCCACAGTGAATGTGCCCTGCGATCTCACGGTTATATCAGTGACATAAATGTCACATTCCCTTTGATCACTGAAACATGCTGTTTATAATTTTCTTACAACATAGGCATATACTTGTTTCTTCAAATGCAAGGAAGGTTGGATGGAAGAGAAAATGACATCCTCAGAGAATCTATGGTCAGAGGTCTTGAGATCTCCAAGCCAGACCTCACACAAACTTGTGGCCAGAAATCACATTCCCTTAAAGTTGGGGCGCCAGGCTGACTCAGTCAGTAAAGCATGTGACTCTCAAGTACCTTCTGGGTAAAGTCACCTTCCATACAGCATCAAAGATTCCAAGCATACAAAAACTTAAATATTAGAATACTAAACTATGCTCAAACAGTCCCATTTTTTTTGGGTAAAATGTGTTTTTGTAGTGATTCATAGAACAAAAGCCTGCCTCTATGAAGACTATACATGGACCAAACATTTTCTGTCATCTTCATTATCCAGACATGATCAGAATCACCAGGGGAGACCATTAGATGCTCAAGCAAAGATGGAGAAAGTATAATATAGCCCACACTATATGTGTCTCTATTAGGACATATTGACTGTATGCATCAACAAAATGCAAAGCAGCAAAAAAGGAGAGATACCTGTGTGTTCCATGGAATCAGGTCAGCTTTAGAAAAGGGAACCAAGATGACAATTCTTAACTTTTGAATATGTGGATGGCAGGATAAAAAGCTCCTGAGTAAGCATAGCTGTTATTAGTAATCATATCAGATACATATCCGTTTTCAATGCTAAAAAATTAATAGTTTTATAAGCAATAGGTGGTGAGGTTATTTATGAGATACAAAATCCAGAAGCCAAACATGAAGATATGGACAAACCTCAGTACTTGAAAATTATAGACTTTTCATAGCAGAAGACATCACAGACAAAGTCAAAAAAGAAAATAATAGTTATGGGGAAATATTTGAAATGTGTACAGAAAAGACAAAATTTATATCCAAAGTGCATTTGCCTTAGTGAAGACCAAGTCAGCTGGGCTCTCCTGGAGAATACATCCAAGTGGTAAGGCATTTGGTCTCATGCAATAAATGCCTTCTAATACACACACCTCCTTGAGCCTTCTGATTTCTTCTGTGCTGCTCTGTCAAGGAAGTTCAGGTATCTACAGCTGGATTGATTATACCAGCATTGTGTGCAAGCTTCACAGAGCCACCCCAGTGCATGTCAGCACTGGCTCTGGGACTCCTTCCTAGGATCTTAAATCCCTAGCCACAGGAGTCCCATGGCAGTAAAGTCACCCTCATCGACTTTATTCCACCCTCCCTCATCTACCACTTTCAATACCCACTTCCACTTGTATATTGCCAGTTCACACTGTTACATATTTTCCAGGTCTTGTAATTCCTTGGGTGAGTGCATTTTTTGCCCTGGAGTAGGGACTATATTTCTTACTGAGGTTGTATGCACCTTGACCCTAATTTATTGTTCCGAAGGCAGTGAGGTGAGGCAGGTCTAAAGGTTGAGAATAATACACCTGCCTTGGATGGGGTTTTTGCAGTCTCTAACATCTTCAAAGGGAGGCTGCATGGGGAGGGAAATGTTTCTGCTGGCCTGTAAGGTTCCAGATAATTCCAGGTTAAATATTATCAGATTCACCTACCCAAATGTCACATCAGGTGAAAGGCACCACTCTTTTCCTATCAAGGTTCTAACTTTCACATTTGAGATTATTCAAGCCTATGCATTCACTCTGGTAGCTCCGATATCCTTAAAATTAAATTCTGGGTCCCATTTTCAGCACATTCTGAAATAAGGTTATTGAATAAAAGGTTCTCTTTAAATATTCAACTGTCTAGTACAGTAATCATTAGCCACAAGTATCTAATGAGGACTTGAAATGTGGTTATTACAAACTGAGATATTCTAGAAGTGTAAAATACATACTTGATTTTGAAAACTTAGTCCAAAAATGTAAAGTAGCTTATTTTATATGTACATGTTGAAATTACAATATTTTGGATACACTGGGTTAAATAAAATATATTACAGAAATTAATTTCACCTGTTTCTATTTTTTAATTTGAGGCTACTAGAAGATATAAAATAACATATGTAGTTCATGTTATATTTCCATCGGACAGAATGATTCCATGGGGGCTCTCAGGCTTTCACAGTGATCCCTGAGTTAAGAATTAGCTAACTGAACTTATTCTTTTCACAAGAATTGTAAAGCAGCACAGAAGTCAGTCCACTTCAATTTTCATTTGTCAAGGTGCATAGAACTTTACGGTACAAAAAGTGAGCCTTAATGTGTAAAAAAATTTTTAAAAATCCTTTATGGGGTGCCTGACTGCTCAGTTGGTGGAGCATGCAACTCTTGATCTCAGGGTTGTGAGTTAGAACCCATGTTGGGTATAGAGATTACTTAAAAATAAAATCTTTTAAAAAATCATTTAGGAGGTTGAGGAATCCAAGATGGAATACAGAATATGACAAAAGAGTCTAACTGTATTACAAATCTATGAAATAATCTCACTGAAGGGAATGGTGCAAAAAGACGTTGATCTCAGTAACTTTGAACTGAGTGGAGTCTGTGAGACTAAAAGCAGTAAGAACTTTACATAAGCACAGTACTCAGGGTGTTTCCCATGGGAGTACAGGTTAACATTTCTTTCTTTTTTTGAGAGAGAGAGAGAGAGAGAGAAAGCGAGAGAGAGTATGAGTAGAAAAGAGGGCAGAAGGAGAGAGAGAGAATCTCAAGCTGGTTCCATGCTCAGCACGGAGCCCAATACAAGGCTCAATCCCATGACCCTGGCACCATGACCTGAGCTAAAATCAAAAGTCAGACACTCAATCAACTGAGCCACCCAGGTGTCCCAAAAGAAAGGTCTAACTTTTTAAAGTAGATCCACTCCCAGTATGGAGCCCACTGTGGGGTTTGAACTCATGACCCTGAGATCAAGATCTGAGCTGAGATCAAGAGTCAGATGCTTGACCAACTGAGCCACCCAGGCACCCCTGCAGGCTGACCATTCTGAGGCCACTATACATGTATACTAGAACTGAACGATTAAGTAACTGGGTTAGAGATGGTAGGAGTAATGTTTCTCATTGTTGGAGTGAGAGGTTACAGAGAAGCATGGGGAGGAGGTCAAAAAGATCTATATGGTAATGGATTAGAGTTGTAGACATTAGTATGAACTCACATTTGACTTAATGACTTAGCACAAATGGTTACATAGCCAAATATTTATACATCTGTGCATATGCACACATATTTTATATGTATTTTATTGCTAAATCAGATGAAAGAGCCTGGAAGAATTAACACCTCAGTTGCAGCAAGCACACCAAGTGCTTAGATTTTGGTTTCTAATACCATTCTACAATAAAAGGAACCAGAATTCCTTAAAGAAATAGTTGATTCTAGGACAGGGGTGGAAAATAGATAAGATGATCCTGGAGCATTTGTATGCCAGAAAGCAAAGAAGTGCTCCAATAAAAAAAAAAAAAAAAAAGGCCAACAACTATGGGGTATTTAAAGGCACACAAGACCCAACTGAAACAGTTCACAGCAGTGAAAATTTAACAATTTGAGCAATAAAATAAGTAAAGTAGTATTTAACACTGTGAAATCATAAGTTAAATATCAGTGAGTCCTCACTATTGGGGGGGAGAAAGGCTTTCATAAGTGAATAAGTGAACAACAAAATACAAATATTCCATGCAGAAAAATTCCAAATAATTTATGTAGATACTGTCAAAGAGGTCGAGCATAATCCACACTCCTCAAGTGTGGGCTGTGCATAATGGCTTCTTGACAAAGAGGATGAAGGGAAAAGGATACAAAATGAGTCACTTTATAGTGGAGAAACCTCAAAAACACTACCTCTGCCAGATGATCAAGGTTAACATGGACAGTGATTAAGTCATCATCTTAGTTCAGGCTGCCATAATGAAATACCATAGACCAATGGCTTAAACAACCGAAATTTGTTTCTCAAAGTTCTGGATGTTGGGAAGTCCAAGGTCAAGATTCCAGAAAGGTAGATTTCATTCTGAGGTCTTTTCTCCTACCTTGTAAGTAGCTACTTTCTTACTCAGTGCTCATTTTACTCATTCTTCCTCCCCAAGTGTTTGTGCACAGTTGGGGAGAAAGAAAGAGTAAAATCTCTGGTGCCTCTTTATTAAGACATTAATACTATAATGAGGGTCTTTCCCTCTTGATCTCATCTAACCCTAGTTATTTCCCAAAAATCCCATCTCCAAATACTATCACATTGGGAGTTAGGGCTTTGACATATGAGTTACAGGGGGACACAACATTCAGCCCATTGCATACATGCTGATAGTAAGTGATAAGAATGGCACTTTACCTCCATGGTCTTATTCTCAAAACCTCTTAACTACAGACTAGTCATAAGGAAAACATAAGACAAATCTCAATTTAAGGAGAGTATATAAAACACCTGACCAGTAATCAATCCTCAAACCTGTCATGGTCATCAAAAACAAAGAAAGTTGAGAAACAGCCATAGCCATGATGATCCAAAGAGCTATAACAACTAAATGTAATGTGGTATCCTAAATGGGGTTCTAGAACAGCAAAAGAACATGAGGTAAAGACAAAGGAAATCTGAATAAAATATGACCTTTAATAATTATAAGAAATATACCATATCTATGTAAGATGTTAACAATAGGAGAAAGTGGGTGTGTGGTATATGGTAATTCTCTGTACTGCCTGAACAATTTTTTCTGTAAATCTGTTCAAAACTAAACATTTCTAAAAGTAAAACTTTGATTAGAATGGAGCTAGAATGTATTATGCTAAGCGAAATAAGTCAATCAGAGAAAGACAAATACTATATGATTTCACTCACATGTGGAATTTAAAAAACAAAACAGGTGAACATATGGGAAGCGGGACAAAAAGAGAAGAGAAGGAAACAAACCACAAAAGACCTTTAATGATAGAGAACAAACTGAGGGTTGATGGAGGGAAGACAGTGGGGGATGGGCTAGTTGGGTGATGGGTACTAAGGAGGGCACTTGTGATGAGCACTGGATGTTGTATGTAAGTGATGAATCACTGAATTCTACCCCTGAAACCAATTCTGCACTATATGTTAACTAAAATTAAATTTATAAAAGGAAAAAAATAAAATAAAAATTTATTAAAAAGAAGACTCTGCTAGAAATTCTTCTACAATTGTTTTTAAGAATAATGATCAATGGGGTACCAGGGTGAGTCAGTTGGTTAAGCATCTGACTCTTGATTTCGGTTCAGGTCATGATCTTGTGGTTCATGGGATCAAGCCCCGAGTTGGGTTCTGTGCTGACAGCACAGAGCCTGCTTGGGATTCTGTCTGTCCCTCTCTCTCTTCCCTTTCCCCCACTTGTGCTCTTTCTCTAAATAAATAAACTTTAAAAAGAATAATGGTTAATGGTTAAAATTAAAAATTTACTGGATTAGTTTAACAACAATATAGATACAGATAAAGAGAGAATTTATGAAATGGAAAATAGAAGGAAATATATAAAATGAGACATGGTAAAACAAAAGGATGGAAATATGAAAGAGTAACCCATAGAACATTTGGGGAAGGGTGGGAGGGCAATATATGTATACTTAGAAAAGAAGCAATAATTGAAGAGATAGTGGCATTAAAACACAGACGTCTTAAGGAGCCCAAGCAGAACAGTTTAAAAATGCATAAGAGGGGCGCCTGGGTGGCGCAGTCGGTTAAGCGTCCGACTTCAGCCAGGTCACGATCTCGCGGTCCGTGAGTTCGAGCCCCGCGTCGGGCTCCGGGCTGATAGCTCAGAGCCTGGAGCCTGTTTCCGATTCTGTGTCTCCCTCTCTCTCTGCCCCTCCCCCGTTCATGCTATGTCTCTCTCTGTCCCAAAAATAAATAAACGTTGAAAAAAAAATTTTTTTTAAAAAAATGCATAAGATGGCAGACTTGCAGTGAGTGGCTATCAGGAATGAAAACAGGTATGCCTGGAAAAGCAGTTTCTCTTCAAATCATCTTTCATGCCACTTGATAAGCATCTTGATTCACCATGGCATTAGCATCAGTAAAATGGGTGATATCAACTATAACTATCTAGAAACATTTATTTCCAATTCAAAACAGAGATTTATATTGTGTTTGTCATAAATCTACATATTCTCCTCTTCCAGATGACTATAATTGCAAAGTAGAGCTTGCTTTGACATCTGATGGCAGGACAATAGTATGATACCACCCTTCTGTGGACATTCCATATGAACCTATAAAACCTATCCCTCAGCCAGATCCTGTACATAATAATGAAGAAACACATGATCAAGTGCTGAAAACCATATTAGAAGAAAAAAATGAACACTTTGAGCAAGGACCAATGATAGAACAACTTAGCGAAATGTTCTTCACTACTTAGCACCATCGGTATCCTCATAGACTGTATCATAGATTCAGTCATAGGAAACTGGATCCACCAAAAGACAGATGATATTGAGATTTTCAGGAATTAAAAGGATGTTATCTTGTATCTCATTTGCCATATGACAAAATGCAATTATGTTCACTGTTATGTAGCAAGACAATAATAAAATGTTTTTTCAGAAAGAAAGAAAGAAAGAAAGAAAGAAAGAAAGAAAGAAAGAAAGAAAGAAGAAAGAAAGAAGAAAGAAAGAAAGAAAGAAAGAAAGAAAGAAAGAAAGAAGAAAGAAAGAAAGAAAGAAAGAAAGAAAGAAAGAAAGAAAGAAAGAAAGAAAGTCAAACCAAAGCGCATGATGAAAATCCAAAAAACAAAGACAAAGAAAAACGTAGCTAACACAGCTAGAAAATAAATACTAATGGCGATCAAAAGAATAACAGTTAAGAATAATGACTCTCAACAGAAACAAGTCAGCAGGTAATGAGGTATTTATAAAACTCAGAAATAAACTGACAAGCTAGAATTGTATATTGGAGGAAAATATCCTTCAAGAATAGAAGTGAAATAAGGGTGCCTGAATGGCTCAGTCCGTTAAGCATCTGACTTCAGCTCAAGTCATGACAGTTTGTGGGTTCGAGCCCCACGTCTGGCTCTGTGCTGACAGCTCAGAGCCTCAAGCCTGCTTCAGATTCTGTGTCTCCCTCTCTCTCTCTCCTTTGCCTGCTTGTTCTCTGTCTCTCTCTTTCTCTGTCTCTCAAAAATAAACATTAAAAAAAGAATAAAAATGAAATAAAGCCACTTTCAGACAAACAAAATCTGAAATAATTTGTCATTTGAAGACTTGCACTAAACAAAAATGATCCCAGATGGAAGGTCAGAGGATCTGATCCCAAAAATGATCCCAGGAAGGAATGAAGAACAATGAAAATGGTAAATATGTGGATAAATGTGTAGAAAAATATGAATAAATTCTGGATGTATAGAACAATAATAATGTCCTATTAAGTTTTAAACATAAAGAGAATTAAGATGTACAAAAATGATGCTACGTAAATTGAGATAAGCAGCAATTCAGTTAAAGTTTCAAAAATATTTGTGTTATCAAAGAACAGCATAATTTATATGGGACTTGGATAAATTTAACACACATTTGGTAATTTCTAGGGGATCTAGAACCATAATAAATAGTATATAACCTCCAAGATAATAAAGGGAGGAAATGAAGTAATGAAGTATAATCAATCCAAAAGAAGGCAACAGAGGAGATTAAAAAGGGACATGGCAGAGATGAGATAAATAGAAAATATATAAGGAGATGGTAGATTTAAACCCAAATATATTGGTACTTACACTAACTGTAAATTAACTTAAGGCTCCAATTCAAAAGCAAAGATTGTCAGACTGGACTTTTTCAAAGGATGTGTTGTTTACAAGAGAAGTCTAAAATAAAAGGATACAAGTAATTTGAAAGTAAAAGAATAGAAAAAGATACACATGCAAATATTCTCCTAAAAAATGTTAGATGCTATATTGATATTAAGAAAAGTAGGCTTTAAGGCAAAAAAAAAATTTTTATAAAGATAGAAACTTAACAATAATAAAGGTTCAAATTACTAGGAAGATATTAAAAAATCAGACACCTATTGTAGGTATCTAATAGCATAGTCTTCTACAAAGCAAAAGCCGACTGAATTAAAAGGAAAAATAAGGGGTGCCTGGGTGGCTCAGTCGGTTTAGCGTTAGACTCTTGGTTTTGACTCAGGTCATGATCTCATGGTTTATGGGTTGGAGCCCCAAATCCAGCTCCACACTGACTGCTTGGGATTCTCTCTCTCCCTCTCTTTCTGCCCTTCCCCTGCTGGTGCTCTCTCTCTTTCTCTCTCTCTTTCTTCTCTCTCAAAATCAATAAATAAATTTTAAAAAAAGGAAAAATAGACAAATTGAAAATCATCACTATTTCCAACAAATCTCTCTTGGCAATGAAAAAAATGAGCACATAAAAAGTCACTATGGATATAAAATATTTGAGGAACACAATCAGAAAACTTGGCCTAATGGACATTTACAAAACACTGAAACCAATCACTATTATACACACACACACACACACACACACACACACACACACACACACAATTTCTCAAAAAATGATTGAAATCATGCAGCATTGTCTCTAACTATGTTGTAGTTCAGCTGTAAATCAATACTCAAAAGGCAACCAGATTATCCCAGTCCTGAGAAGATGCTGAACAAGCAAGACTGTTGGCCCCCAGCTTCAAGGTCAACACTGAGGAAATTAGAGAGAAAACTTGGAGAAACCTTGAGATGACAGGGTTTGTTCTGAACGCCTGATGATTAAGTGGTGGCTGTGGCCAGTGGACCAGAAATCCTGACAAGACTGAGGAAGAATAAAATCAAAAAGAAACTATTGGCATTCTAGTCTTGTTTTTCCCTTGCCCTCCCTGAAGGAACAAACATATCTTCCTTCTGTCCCATTGTGACTCAGACTTCTGGTCCAGGTGTCCACTGAAGCAAAGTAAAGGCAGTATAGAGCCCTATACTAGTGAGGAGCTAGAAAAATAAACAGGGACCAACTAACTAAGGATATTCATTTTTCCATCCTTCCACCTCCAAATCCCCAAGGCTGGTAAGTTAAAATCTAAAAGTAATCTCTAATATCCAGATAATTGGAGATCTAAAAAGAGAGAAATAGTTTAAATAGAGAGAAGGAAATGGAGTTAAATTTCCTGGAACTAAAAAACTAGGAAAGGAAGACTTTGGACTGAAAAGGGTTCCAGAGAAGAGCAATGAGGAAAATGTCCAACTAGACATATTTTAGTGAAATTTGAGAATATCAAGGTCAAAGAAAAAATTCTTTTTTTTAATATTAATGTTTATTTTAGAGAGAGACAGAGACAGAGTGCAAACGGGGAGGGACAGAGAAGTGGGGGGACACAACTCAAAGCAGGCTCCAGGCTTCATGCTGTAGGCACAGAGCCCAACATGGGGCTCTAACTCACAAACTGTGCGAGCATAACCTGAGCTAAAACCAAGAGTCAGACGCTTAACCAACTAGCTCCACCCAGGCGCCCCAGAAAAAATTCTTAAAGTATAAACATAATACAGCCTCATGTATGGGAGGTAGATAGACACTAGATTTTCCAACAGCAATACTGGATACAAGCAGACAATGGAGTTACATTTTTAAAGTATTGAAGGAAAAGCCACATTGTCATTCAAATAAATAAAAAACATTGAAATATACAAAGTATCAAAAGGTATCACTGAGATGCATAGTTAAAAGTGTCTTGGATGAATAATTTAAACAGAGGAAAGATCATGTAAATAATGCTCAAAACATAGGTAAATTAAAGGTTACTTAATTGTGCTATTTTAAAACTAACAAAACAAAAGCTAAGACTAAAGTAAAAGAAAATAATGCATCCATTTTAATCAAAAATCAAAATTCTATTTTTAAAGCCTATATAGTATCTAAATGTATAACTGTAAAATTCTTAGAAAGAGCATAACAGAAATTCTTTGTGACCTAGGGTTCAGTGAATAGTTCTTGTACATAATCCCAAAACCATTATCCATAAAAGCAAAAACAAAAAAAAAAAAAGATAAATTATATTTCATGGAAATTTAAAACTTTTGTTTACAAAACAAAAGCTATTTTTATCCAGAGGATAAAAATAAAAGGCACGAAGTGGAAAAAAATATTTGCAAATCACAAATTTAACAAAGGATTCATATCCAAAGAAATTCATATGCAAAGAAATCTCTAAACTTAACAGCAGGAAAACAAGCAATCCAAGGAGAAAATGAGAAAGTGACTTGAACAGACACTTCATCAAATAAGAAATGGGCATGACAAAGAAACACATGAAAACATGTTCACCATCACTAGACATGAGGAGAATGCAAATGGAAAGCTGATGATATATCACTACACATCTATCAGAACCGCTAAAAGTAAAAGGACCGATGACACCAAATGTTGGTAAGGATGCAAAGAAACAGGATCTTTCACACATGCTACTGAGCATGTAAAATAGTACAGCAGTACAGTACTTGAAATCAGTCTGGCCATTTTTTTAAAAGTCAGACACAGACTTGCCATACAATCTAGTAACCACATGCCTAGGCAGTTATTCTAGAGAAATCAAAATTTATGCTTACATGAAAATCTGTACAAAAATGTTCATATCAACTTTATTTGTAATAAAGTTCCCCAAACTGGAAACTACCCAAATGTCCTTCCATACATGAATAGTTAAGCAAATTTTGGTACATCCATAGCATGGAATACTATTCAGCAATTTTTTTTTTTTTTAATGAGCTATTGGTACAACAGCTTAGGTGGCTCTTAAGAGGATTGTACTGAGACGCCTGGGTGGCTCAGTCAGTTTAGCATCCAACCCTTGATTTCAGCTCAGGTCATGATCCCACAGTCATGGGATCAAGCCCTACATCAGGCTCCGTGCTGAACGTGGAGCCTGCTTAAGATTCTCTCTCTCAGGGCACCTGGGTGGCTCAGTCAAACATCCAACTTTGGCTCAGGTCATGATCTCACAGTTTCTGAGTTCAAGCCCTGAGTCGGGCTCTGTTCTGACAACTCAGAACCTGGAGCCTGCTTCAGATTCTGTCTCCCTCTCTCTCTCTGCTTCTGTTCCCCTGCTTGTGTTCTCTCTCTCTCTCAAAAATAAATAAAAACTTCTAAAAATTAAAAAAAAGATTCTCTCTTTCTACTCCTCTCCCTCTCCACCCCGTGACTTGCTCTTGCTCTTTCTCTCAAAAAAAAAAAAAAAAAAAAAAAAAAGGAAGGGGAGATTGAACTGAATGAAAAAACCCAATCCATTTTATATGACATTCTGGAAAAAAGAAAATTATAGAAATGAAAAACAGATAAGTAATTGCCCAAGATTAGGGAAGAAGACAGGGGGGGTTGACTTTTTTTTGTTTTAAAGTGGGGGAGCCCAGGTTACTTCCTTTGCAATAACAACTGTACCTAAATTGTGGTGGTGGTATACAAATCTGTACATGTGATAAAATGTCATAGATTATATACATATAAAAACTGAGTACCTATAAAAACACTGGTGAAATCTGAATAAGATCTTTAGCCACTTTTATCATGTCAATTAATATTTTGATTTTCATAATGTACTACAGTTATATAAGATGTCACCCTTAGGGGAAACTGGGTGAGGATATATGAGAACTCTCTGAACAGGGGCGCCTGGGTGGCTCAGTCAGTTGAGCATCTGACTTTGGCTCAGGTCATGATCTCGCAGTTCAAGAGTGCTAGCCCCACATCAGGCTCACTGCTGTCAGCCTCTCAGTGCAGAACCCGCTTCAGATCCTCTGTACCCCCCCTTCTCTGCCCCTCCACTTGCACTATCCCAAAAATAAAAATAAAATAAAATAAAATAAAATAAAATAAAATAAAATAAAATAAAAATAAAGAACTCACTGTGCTACTTTTGGAACTTTTCATGAATCTAAAAAATAAAATGTTTTTTTAAAGCCTAGGGGCCTGGGTGGCTCAGTTGGTTGAGTGTCCGACTTCGGCTCAGGTCATGATCTCACGCGCTAAGTCAGGCTCTGTGCTGATGGCTCGGAGCCTAGAGCCTGTTTCGGATTCTGTGTCTCCCTCTCTCTCTGCCCTTCCCCCACTCGCACTCTGTCTCTCTTTGTCTCAAAAATATAATAATTTTTTTTTAATTTGTAAAAGCCTATATAGTATCAATATAATAGTGTTAGGAGTATGAGAAAACCAAGGGATCAAAGAATAGACTAATGTCTTGCTTTCTTTGGGAGAACATATCTATGTCAATTCAAAATATTAAAGAAATAATTAAAAAGAAATATAACTTGAAAATGAGATAAACTGAAATATAAAAATAGTAGAAACAAGTCTGAAGATTTCACTAATTACAATTAATATAAATGGATCAAACACACCAGTTAGAAGATAAATATTGTCAAATCGGGCTTTAAAAAAATCTGTTTAAGATACCATATGTTTTCACTCTTATGTGGATCTTGAGAAACTGAACAGAAGACCATGGAGGGGAAGGAAGAAAAAAAAAGGTTTGAGAGGGAGGGAGCCAAAACATAAGAGACTCTTAAAAACTGAGAACAAACTGAGGGTTGATGGGGGGTGGGAGGGAGGGGGGGGTGGATGATGGGTATTGAGGAGGGCACTTGTTGGGATGAGCACTGGTGTTGTATGGAAACCAATTTGACAATAAATTTCATATTTAAAAAATAAAGATAAAAAAATCTGTTTAGGGATGCCTGGCTGGCTCAGTCTGTTGAGCGAGCGACTTCAGCACAAGTCATGGTCTCACAGTTCGTGAGCTCCAACTCTGCATGGGGCTCTCTGCTGTCAGTGTCCAGCCACTTTGGATCCCTCTCTCTCTGCCCCTCCCTCTCTCTCTCTCTTTCTCTCAAAAATAAATAAACATTTTTTTAAAAAGTAAATAAAAATCTGTATTACCAGAGGGGAGGTGGCCAGAGATGAAATAGGTGATGGTGATTAAAGAGGACACTTGTAATGAGCACCGGATATTGTATGGAAGTGTTGAATCACTATACTGTACACCTGAAACTAATATAGCACTATATGTTAACTAACTGGAATTCAAACTAAAATGTAATTAAAAAAGAGAGAGAAATGGGGGGAGAGAGAGAGAGATACACCTAAAACATAAGAACAAGCCAAGGTTAAAAGTAAAACATGAAGAAAACAAGACATATCTTTAAAAAAAAATTCCAGCCTAATTATACCGATATCCTATAAAACAGACTTTAAGCAAAAGGACTGTTAGATACAGAGGGGATTGTTATATAATGATGAAAATATTCAATTCATCAAAGAGAAATAATAACTCTAAACGTGCATCCATTTAATAAAACACTCTAAAATGACCATGAATAACCAAGATACTTCTGAAAAAGAAGGGCAGAAAGGAATGCTTGCCTATCCAATATCAGGACTTATCCTGAAGGAATAGTTATTAAACAGTGTGGTGCTGACCTTGGAATAAACATATGGACCAATGAAAGAGTGCAGAACCAGAGCCTTCCCTGTGCGGAACTCAGGTACGTGCACAGACCATTTGTAATAGCCCTGGGAGGGAAAGGGCTCGTCAATAAGGGAAGGTGGTGGCAAATATGACTCACAATACAGAAAAACATGAAATTAGATCCCCTCCTCAAGCCACATATAAAATCAAGGCAGCCTATCTTCTTTTCGCTTTCCTTCCCAGCATGGAGAAATTACACGTTGGTGGAGAACACGGGACAACAGACAGACCTGAGGAGCCACAAGTTGGTGCAGGCAGATAGCCCAGAGGATGAACGCGTGGACCCATGCGCCTGAGGAAGCAAGGGGGGCTGGCGCATGCGCTGACAGGGCTTGCTGCTGAGAATGTGGGGCAGTGAAGAACAGTGGGGAACCACGGCGGGCATGGAGAAATGGGAGCAGGCGGAGGGAGGAGACAGCCAGTGAGGTTAAAGATTGGTTAGACCGAACAATTGAGTAAATTGAGAAACAAAATAACATGCTGAGGATAATGGGAGTCCAGATTCTCAGTTTATTTACACATAATGTGAAACAGCACCCCACTGGATGAATTAGATTAAAATTCACCAGGAACACCCACCCACCCCCCACCCTCCCTTCTTCATAGGAATGCTAACCTTATCTTTTAGAGGAAGACAACAGGATGAGTTCCAGGTGGCCTAAACCACTTTGAGCTTGGCCACCGTCTCAGGCCTGCACAGATGGACCACAGAGTGTTAGACAGTTATACCTCATTATAATGTTAAGATCTCCACCTAAGGATGTCAAACCTCATTAACATAACATACAATGCATGTATAAGCATGTTTCCTAAGTACACATGCATGACCTTATGCGCACCTCTACATGTGATGACAGAACTCCCTTTGCTGAATATGTATCTTAGACCTAAATACAAGAAACCTATTCAGGCCACCCCATCTGGGGAGTCATGATTTTGGGAGTTATTCTCTGTGATCTCCTACTTATTATAAATACAGTTTCCTTTGTGTGACAATCCCACCTGGGGTAGTCTATCTGTAGCTCACCAGGGAGTGAATTCACATTAGTTCAGTTGCATATTGAAAGGGTATTGGACTGATATTGGAAGTGTCAATATAAATTCATAGTTCTATATCATAGTCATAGAATATGTTTGTACAGACTATACAGATATATAAATAGAAATGTGTGTGTGTGGTATGTATGTGTACCTAGAAGTACACACACATATTCCTCACTTCTATCTTCTCAGAGGAACTTAGAAGCAACCACACTCTAGCAACAACAAGCACTACCAAGGCCTGGATCTTGTTTTAAATTTTTTTTTAAAAAGCAGAGCTTGTGGAAAAATGACTGAGTCCAGTGCTAGGTCAGGACATGATGAGCACAGAATACCTTTTTGTGGCAGAACATAAGAATTCTCAATGTATGATTAGGATACACTGAAAAGACACAAAAATCAGCTTGAAATGCCTCCCACCGGCTAAATAAGGAACAATTTGGGCATTAAAATAAGAAGGGATTACAGCACATCGAAAAAGATAGGGATCCATCAGTTCACACTGATTTAAAGGAAGGAAGGAAGGAGGGAAGGAAGGAAAGAAGAAAAGAAAGAAAGAAAGAAAGAAAGAAAGAAAGAAAGAAAGAAAGAAAGAAAGAAGGAAGGAAGGAAGGAAGGAAGGAAGGAAGGAAGGAAAGAAAGAAGACAGAGAGAAAGAAAGAAAAGAAAGAAAGAAAGAAAGAAAGAAAGAAAGAAAGAAAGAAAGAAAGAGGAAAAAAGAAAGCTCCTTTTTACAGTAGAATGCCAAATAAATTTAGAAGAAATGAGAAAGAGAATCACTATTGGCCAACCACCCTAGAGGTGCATGATTTAGGCAGGAGGGCTAATGGATACTAAGACTGTCGTGTGGAAGTATGATGAGGACTAGGAATCATCCTAGTCTCAGAATACTTCCCTACAAAATACTAATCACTTACAAAGGAAGACATGGAAATGGTGAATTTCAGGAAGAGAAACCTGGCAGACACCAACACAACCAGGTAATCCAGATTAACATCAACTGTGATAGAATGGGTCAGTATGTGTTACTCCTAATGAGGTGCATTGAGAAGAACACAACTTGTTTCTGAAGTAGTACTATGGTGATTGTATGGTGTGGGTGTGGTCACCAGAAACATGAGACTGACCACAGTGAGATCAACCTGTAATCTTTAAAACCCTCAGGACTGGAAAGACATGGAGACACCGAGACTTTTAAATGTTAAACCAGTTTGCTTGCATTCCTGGAATAAATCACATATGCTTTCTCATCTATGAAACACCTCTTCATGTATTTTGACCATTTTTTAATTTTAGGGATTGTATGTGTGTGTGTGTGTGTGTGTGTGTGTGTGTGTGTGTGTGTGTACGTGTACATAACACACTTTTAAAAATTTGGTTTGAGTTCTTTAGTTCTTGATACTCATGTTTTGTGACAGTTTATAATTTATTCTTTTATTTTATTTAAGGTGTTACTTTATGAAAAGAAGTTTTTCATTTATTATGCTCAAATTTATCAGTCTTTTCCAGTTCATGCTTTTTATGCTTATTTAAGGTTTAAAAATGTCTATATATTTCACTTACTATATTAAGGCTTTATTTTCAACATTTAAGTCCTCAATTCACCTGGAATAGATTTTTTTGTAAATAATTATTTTGAAATAATTGCAGACTTAAAGAAAAATTGAGAGAACAGTCCAAGAACTCCAGTAACCCTTCAGCCAAAGATTCCCCAGTTATTAACATTTTACTGTGTTTGCTCCATTGCTATTTATTTATCTCCATGATTGCCATTACTTTTCTGAGGCTTTTGAAAACAAGCTGTAGCTATAATGTCTCATTACCCCTCAATACTCCAGTGTATGCTCTCCTTACTCAATAAAAAACCCCAAAACCAACAACCAACCAAACAAAAACCAAGGACATCCTTCTCTATAATCAGCATGCAACTCTACAATTAGGTAATACACAATGGTACAAACTAATGTCTAATTCACAGACCACAATGAAATTTTGCTAACTGTCTAACAAGTCTCTGGCCTTTTTGATTTAGGATCTTATCTCCAAAAAAAAGGTTGCATTTAGTTGGCATGTCTGTCCTGACTATTTCAATGTGAGTGGGAACCACTGTGTGATAAATCAATGTCCTGGGCATCTTTGGTTTGTGTGCATTGTTCTGTGTGTATATTCCATAACAATGTTAATTTGTATTGGAATATTAGTTTTAAATAGAAAGCTAATCATATTGATGTATTTCAAGCACAGTATTTGCTCCCAGAATTCAAATTTCTGCATAAATAATTTTTCAGTCACCATATTTGTAAAGCCCAGAAATTTAAACTAATTTTGAAGCAGTGCTTAGAGAGTGAAATATCAGGGTGCCTGGGTGGCTCAGTCATTTAAGTGACCAACTCTTGATCTTGGCTCAGGTCATGATCTCACAGTTAGTGGGATGGAACCCTATATTGGGCTCATAGGGCCTGCTTGTGATTCTCTCTCTGCCCATCCCCTACTGGTGTTCTCTCCTCTCTCTCTCTCAAAATAAATAAATAAACTTAAAGAGAAAGAGTGAAAAATCATCTTACCAAGTACCAGATACCAAGAGAGATCCGAAACAGATTTTTATTGGAACCCCTACCTACATAGCTCTACAAAAAAATCATTCCCCTCCTAATTTATATGATTACTTAAACATGGTATAGTTCTCATTTTCTCTCTTTTTTTCCCCCAGGGGAAAGCACAAACACAGTCCCCCATTACCACAAACTATGCAGTCGAGTTTCCCACATTTGGGGAAGTCGCAGGGGTCAGCACATCCAGAGTGCAATGGATAGCCTTGCCATGGGAAAACCACCTTCATGATCATGCTATCTCCCTGGTCAGATAAGTATTAGTTGCTCTCATTTTAAAGAGTATTATACTTTACATTCATATTTTGATCAAAGGTTTCAGTTGAAGGTGTTAAAAAACAAAATTCAACTGAGTACATTTGAAGATCTAATTGGCTTTATTAAGCAATTCATGAATCAAGTAGCATCCCATCTAGCTAGTTTAGAGAAGCTCTGAGGAGTTGTATAAAATTGAAGGATTTTAGAGGGAGAGTGGGACAAGAAGTTCTTAGCAAAAGAAAAGAAAGGATTGTTTCTGGCAAATTCCCCTTCCCTTTGGGGGAGAAGGGCAGGGGCTTTATCACACAGATTATCTCCTCTGCCTTTGGTGGTGTAGTGCAGGGAAGGATGGAGAGGGCCCAAGTGATAGATTACCTAATTGTTGCTGACCAGAAAATTCCAGATTGATTTGCTTTAAAATTCCATTCCTAGAGAGGTTGAAATTGCAATTAAGTCTTGGTTTGCTGTCCTGGGGGTTAGTAATTCCACCTTGGGGCTGCGGTTTTCTTTTTAACAAAGTTATAAAAAATGACAGACTACATTTATGAGAGAGAGGTATTGCTAGACCAATCCATTTTAATATAGCAATGGATTCTTTCTGACCAAAAAGAGGTAGAATTTTCTAGTGGCCCTGACAACTGCTCTTGCAGATAATTTCCAAGGGATGTTTTTTGAAATGGCAGCTTCTGGAAAGTCCACTTATGATGGATTGGTGGAGAGTTGGGGGATGGACTGGCTCAGTGCTTTGCCCTGTTGCCAATGTGGAAACACGGAACGCAGGACGCAGGTCTGGCCCACACCAGGCACTCGTGTGTGTGTGTGTGTGTGTGTGTGTGTGTGTGTGTGTGTGTGTGGAACATATGCATGCCCACTTGCTGAGGCTGGGGCGGCAGCAAACTTGAACTGAGGGAGGAAGTCGATGCCAACCAGGCTTAAAATTAGACATGGTCTCTTTCTGGCAGTTTTAGGGATAAAAAGTTTTGCATATTTTTGTCTTAATTATGCAGACCTACTTTCAGGGGTACCTTTGGCTCAATGTGATATGCAGACCCAAACAGCACCAATGGCTTTTTTCCCCTATCCTTCACCGTATTTGTTTCTTTAGCTTTAAACAAAATTGCTTGTCTAATGGAAACATGCCCTTTGCCAGAAGCTGGCCTACAGCAAGCACACTTGCATGGACTTTGTTCTTTGCGTGCACATCCCCACTCCCAACCCCATCAACGGTTGGGAGAAAATCTCCGGTTCACAAAAGTCAAAGGCTAGACCATCTTGGAGATCGCGTCCTATGTCCGTTTTTCAGATCAGTAAACTGACACCTAGAGAAGCGTAGAGACCAGACGGGGTCATGCCAATACCCACAACACAAGGCCTGGGTTTCCCCGCTTTCCTTCGCTGCTCCTTCACCTCTAATACGGTGTGGGGTGGACTGATCGGATTAAAGAAAGAAAGGAAGAAATGTTGTCCAATGCCGCCTTCAACTACTGATATTGCCCTCCAACGTTCCCAAACAGTTAGCTTGCATTGGC
This sequence comes from Puma concolor, assembly GCF_028749965.1. NCBI lineage: Eukaryota > Metazoa > Chordata > Mammalia > Carnivora > Felidae > Puma > Puma concolor. The sequence goes on from NC_141671.1 coordinate 22,906,529, forward strand.
AACCACGGAACCTGTACGGAGTCCTAACTGCAAAACGACCTGCAATTTTAAAAGCGCTTAAAAACCCAAACAAAAAACACCGTTAGCATCTGCTTTCAACCTTTTGTAGTACTAACTCTGCTCTCTCATTTCCTCACTTTCAAAGCAACCCACGCGGGCGGGGGAGGCCAGGACGCGAGGCGAGGAAAGAGGAGAGTTCGGGAAGGCCAGCGGGGGCCCGGGGGTGGCGCCGCGCCGCACGGCGGGGTAGAGACCACCGAGAGCCGGCCCCAGAGCCCCAGCGCGGGCGGCTGTGCGCACGCGCGCGGGTCGGCGGGCTGCAGCTCTCCTGCACCCCGCTTCATTCTGCTTCATTGAGCCCTTTAGCGCTGCCTCCTCCCAACCCCCAAAGCCCCAGGCTGGGATGGGGGAAATCCCAGGGCATCCTCAGAAAACGACGTTTTGGAAGATCCGGGATGGGTGGGTAGCAGGAGGAAGGCAAGGACGTTAAGGGCAAAAATCTTAAATCGCCCCCAGCTGTGTCTCTGCAAAAGTCTAAGAGAGACACCGGCGCCACCGCTCACGGCTGGCGGGAGAGCAGACGACTGGGCAAGCAGAGCGCGGGACCCCGAGGGGCGGGGCGGAGCTGTGGGCGGGGCCTGCTGCCATTCCCCCGAGGCCCCGCCCCTCGGACCAACCTCCCGCCCTGCCATTGGAGGGCGTCGGGGGCGGGTCCGAGGGACACCCCCCCTCTCGCCACCGGCCCCCGCCCCGCCCTCTGCCCGCCTACGCTTTCGGCCCTTCCAGGAGCCTCTGAGCACCAGGAAAGGAAACACCGGGGCTGCCAAAGAGCCCCTGGATGCTGGAAAGGCGGGCCTCCGGCCACCCCACCCACCGGTCTGGTGACGTCACCGGGTGGAGCTACGTGGCTCCGCCCCCGGGGCCGGGGCCCGTGCCCACACCTCTGAGTCTGCGGCTCCCGCCGGACGCGGGGATGCGGCCGCCCTGTGCAGAGGCACCACGTCACAAAGTGCTGCAGCCAGTACCCCCGCGCTCCCCTTCAGCCCCTCACTCTCCACAGCATGTCCCACCCCTCTTTTTTTGCCCCTTTTTCTGGCTCTGCTTCTCCAAATGGCTGAGTGTGGGGACCAGGAGATGGGAGCGCAGATGGCACGCTGCCTGAAGGAAGTAAATTTGATTTGATATCTCCTTAATCCGTTTGCATTTCTACTGCTTATTTAATATCTTGATATTTTCTCGTGTAATTTTGGAAGATTTCAGGGGGCGTTTTCTTTTTGTGTGTGGGGGGGGGAGGGTTCTTTCTTAGGGGACTTAAAGTTGGCCGATGCCTTCTTTAGCTTTTGATTTAAAAAAACTGGGATTTAGTCATCTTTTCGTGCAGAAGGGAAAGAAACCAAAGCTTAACGGCCTTTAGAAAGGAAACAGCCCTGTTTATTTTTCATTCTTAACTCAAGCTGTCGTCGTTAGCACCTTGCACTGAGCACAGACGCAGCTGCAGAAGCACTTCGTTGCAGAGTACGCTGCGTCTACACAGGATTTGTGCCCGAGCATCAAAAGACAGTGCAGGTGTATATGGATGCGGGAGTGCGTGTGCGTACGTGATGTACGTGTGTGCGTGTGTGTACGTGTGTGTGTGGCCCAACAAATAACCCCAAGAGGCGCATCAGGATCAGAAAGAACCCCACATACCATCGATGGCCTAGGAAATTTCCTAAAGCTCTTAGTTTGAAACTAAACTGAGTTAGCAAAATCTCTAGTATCAGAAAATCATCTTTGCAGAGAGAGGCTCGTTTCTCCGTGCTCTCCTGTCCCCCAAAACAGGTGTCGCTGTGTCTCGTGAACCCATCTCTCGCTGGCTGGGGCGTCCGAAGTGATGAGATTCACCGAGGGCACTTGGAGATTTCAGGGGCCCCACGTGTGCAGAATAAACCCCAGGGCCTGGGTGTGTGTGCGCGCTCCCGTGCGGTGTGAGCAGGCGGGCAAGGGGGCGCTCGGCTCATTGGCGTGCGCGTGTGTGTGCGTGAGTGTGTGCTCACGCGCCCTAAGCTGCGCGCAGAGCTCAGCTGCTGGGTTGGAGAGAAAGAGTAGGCAAGTGCAGGGGACAGGAGACTGAGCGGAGGGGAGGGGGGGATGTCGAATTAATAGAGCTGCTTTAGCTGTTTTCCCTTTCCCGTTCTCGCTCGTTTAAACCCCACTACAACGTAGGGATAGGGGGCTGGATTCTCCGTTGAGCTGATGGAGGAGGGGGAACAAGTTGAAACAATCGAGTGGGCGCGCCAGGACTCCCCGGCTCCAGGCAGGGAGGGGAGAGGGAGCCCCTGTTCCGCGCCGGGAGGGGGCGGGGTTGGGGGGGCCCCAGGAACCGCGAGGAGGCGGGGGTGGCTGCGGGGACGGACAAGTGGTCACCCCCAGGAGGCGAGAATTCGTTTGGAGTGTACATTAATTGGAGATATCTGATTAATTCCAGTTTCTGATGACTATAAATGGCGATCTCTACCAAGGTGTCTTTATTTAAAAAAAAAAAAAAATCATTCCGTGTCATCCCCCACGTCAGGCCTGCTCGTGGGCGTGAGGCTGTACTTCCTCCGCCCCCTCCTAATGGAGTGAACCATTCCCAGCTCTTCCCCCCCTCTCTCTCAGCCTCTCTCTCTCTTTCTCTCTCTCTCTCTCTCTCTCTCTCTCTCTTCCTCGCTCCCTCTCTTTCTCTCCTCCCTCTGCCTTCCCCGTGCATAAAGTCTCCGTCGCTCTTGGAACTTGTTGGCAATGCCTATTTTTCAGCTTTCCCCCGCGTTCTCTAAACTAACTATTTAAAGGTCTGCGGTCGCAAATGGTTTGACTAAACGTAGGATGGGACTTAAGTTGAACGGCAGATATATTTCACTGATCCTCGCGGTGCAAATAGGTAAGTGGCCGCCCGGCCAGGCTTGCGGCTGTCGGCAGGCGGTAGCCGGCCGGCCCGAGGCGCCGAGGGGACCTACTGGCTGCCCGGGGGTGCGGAGAAGCCGGCAAACCCCAAGGGTGGGGGCAGCGGCTCCTAGGGACTCGGGCGTCCCGGGTTGGTTTTTCTTAAAAAGAGAGAGAGAGAGAGAGACACACTCCAAACGTTCGCCAGGATATGTATGCAGCTGGCCGTTTTCAGAAGGGGTTTTCCCCCCCTTTTTCCCCCAAAGCGCACGTCCATTTTTGCTTCCCTTTCTCGGGTTAAAGCAGGTTTCAGGCGCTCTGGGGCAATGCATTGGCCCCTGCGATGCTGCAAGGTATTATTTTGAAGGGTCGAAAGGTGAATGCAGGAACAAGATGGCTAGGCAGCTAGAATGGAAAGTTTATGTGCAGAAAGCAAAGATATTTCGGGGCTCACACTGCTGCATTTAGAACTTTGTCATTCTCCCGCCCCCCTACCCCCCATATCCTAGCTGCAGCGTTTGCACCGGGCACCGCAGACCCGGCTGGAGAGCAAATTGAGAACGATAGGGAACCCCAGAGCACATATTTTAATAGGCTTATCATTAAGGAGGTTGAATTCAGCCAAATATACGTGGGTATAATATTCTATGAATATTTGCCTGTTCCTTTCCACATAGGCATCTGTATTTTATATCTAGGAAAGGGTTAAGAAGTGTTTGCAATATGCCATATGGGGGGATTCTTATTTTTGTTTGTTTGGGGGTAATTATTACGGATTTATTTAGTCCCCATTTTATGTTAAGGAATGTTGAGTCGTAGTTATACTGTTTGGGGCTTTTAAAAGTTCGCGTTTTCCATCCAGAATGAGGAAGACGTGATGGAAGCCAGCACTAGAAAACCCACTTCTTCGATGCAGGTCGGAGCATTAATTAACCTGACCTAAAAGTGAAAGTGAAGTAGATTATTAATAGAATGGACAAGAGAAAAAATAGAAACTCTTCAAACGGGTTTTCTGGAGACTGAGGGAATTGTTGCCTCCTACCATTTCAGGCTGTAGCATTCTTTACAGACAAACCCTTGCAGTATTTGGGTGGGAGGGTGCTTTAGGGAATGGGGCAACAGAAAATGTACATTTCTCTTCGTGAGAAATGTGGAAGAAACAGGGTTTGGAGTTATCTGTATATTAAAAATGCATTCTCTGCAGTAGGTTTTTATGCATTTGACATGATTTTGTGTATTTTGTTGCATGAACATTACAGGGATTTTAGACTATGTGCAGGATGTTGGCGTTTTCCTTTAAGAAATGACTTGATATTTTGAATCTGGTTCTTTTGAATCTTTGACATTAGTGCAAAGAGGTTAAATAAATATAAAAAAATGCTAATTGCAGCAAATGCCTTAAATGTTGGAAATAAGTGAATGTGACATTTAGCAATTAGCCTGCAAATTTTTAGAGAGCAGGAGACAGCGGTTATTTTTGATACAGGGATTTTCATGGGAGCAGGTTTGGGGTTGTTTTCCTGGAGGGATATAACCTTACTTTGGAGGGGTTAAAGAAAAAAAGAGAGAGAGCGTTTGTGCTTGCGGGATACTCTTGGAACACATTAACCTCGGCCGGAAAATGACCATTTGTTGGCTGTGGAATTGAAATTGAGCATGTTTGTTCCCGAATGTCTGCCCTTTCCCGCACCAGAGCCTCGATCTTTAATTCATGGCTGGGAGCTATCCCAAGTCATTGACATTTGGCAACAAAAGTGGGGGTTGGGAAGGGACGGGGAGATGGAGAGGGTGGTGAGCACAAATGAAGACACGCGGGAGGAAGTTTGAAATGAATGAGAGGTCGAACGAATGAATGAACGGATAGGAAAGGCACAGGACATGGACATCGGAGAGGACAGGGAAGGAGCCCGGGTCGCCCTCCGGAGCTTCGCTGAAGCGGGGTTCAGGAAGGACAGCTAGGGTCGCGCGGGCTATGACCTGCTCAGATGCATAAGCCTCAAAACGCGTCCCGCGCGCAAGCCCCGGTGCTCCCACGGCGAACTAGAGACGAAGCAGTCATAGTTGAAAAAAAAAAAAATTTCACGACTTCTTATTTTACACACGCACACCCTCACACATGCGCGGTGTGGAGGGAGGGTCTTCTCTTCCAGCAGCGCCCGCAAAGATAGCGTGACAGGAGCGCTTCCCGCCCCAGGCGAGCCCCAATTCCCCTTTAAAATATTGTCTGTACATCTTAGGGGCTACTTTTTTGCCACTGAGTTTTGGGGGTGGAGGTAAAGGGTAAGGAGAGACGGGAGCTGGGTGGGGGAGGGAAGGATGAACTGTATTTTATTCCGTTTCGACGCTGCAAAGCAGCATTTGTGGCATGCATTATAGAAGAGGACGCGTAGGGTTCATTTCATTGTGACCGCATTCTAGCAGAACAAAGATTCGTTTATTCTCTCTCAGTGTTATATTAAATATTGCAGTCGCAAGGCCTTTTAATATTTCTCGGAGGTGGGGGGAAGGAGATTTATGAAGGTTTACGTCTCTGCCCGAGCGGAGGTCGAAGTTAACCTTAGTCTCTTCCCTTCCCCGGCGCTTCCCGTTCCGGATTAGAAAGCGCAAGGCCCGCCTCGCTCTTCCTGCTGCAATTTGCAAACGGGGCACTCTCGGAGGCTGCTGCAGGTTCGGTCACCTTCCTCTGGTCTGCGTCTGGCCCAGCTCTCGGGGACCAGCGGCTGAGGGTGGTGGGGGCAGTGAGGTATAAAGTCCTCTCCGGATACATTCCTACGAAAGCGGTGGCGGTCAGAACACTGCCCAGGAAGGGGGCGAGCGCTCAGGGTCGTGGGTACTGGAGGCCGATTTCGATTCTAAGATCCGCCCCTTCCCTCTGCTCCCCCAGCCCCAACAGCGCGGATCAACGCTACTGGCGCCCCTCCTGGCCCCCGGCGTGCTTTTGGCCAAGAGCCATCGAACGTTTAGCCCTTTGTTGGCCTTGGGGTGGAGAGAAATGGCCTTCGCAGCGGCAGTCCGGCGCCTTGGGGTTTGACCGCCCCGAAGCCACGAGCGAGGACTTAGGTGCCGCTTGGGTTACCTCCCCGCTCCCCTCCTCCCACGGTCCCAGCCGCTATCCCGGCTCCCGCCCCTCCGGAGGGAACCAGGAGCTAGAGGCCCAGAGCCCCAGGCGACTGCCACCTGTGCCCCTCAGAGTTGGGGCCTGGAGAGAAAAGGTCCCACCCGCTGCGGGCGGGAGTGGTGGCCGGTTTTTCCGGGTGTGTGGGGGAGCTCAGCCGCAACCAGAGGCTCACGGATTTGGCCTTCGCGGAGATAACCCGGGGTCACCCGCGCAAACACAGCCGTGACTCTGCTGGGTCCTGACTGCCCCGACCACTCGTCACCCCCGCCCAGTCTCCGGACACCGAGGCTGCTCTCTCTCAGTGGGGTGGGGAGGGTGCCTGCGAGGATCTCCCTCGGAACACAAACTCCACGGTAGGCAATCTGTTTTATAATGAAACAATCCACCTCGGTGGCTGCTGCCGGGTTCCAGAGACTTTATTAATTTATTCATTCAGCAGTGTTTGCTGAGAACCCACCAAGCACCGCGCGCCGGCCCGAGGCTTTCTCGCACGTCGTGGCCTGGGGTTCAGCGGCGTGGCCCCACGCGTTGCCGCCTCGCCCACCTCTTCCTCTCCCCCGCACTCTGCTGTCGTGACCCCCTCTGTCACCTCAGAAATGCAAGATTGCACTTCGAGAGCCAGGACGGACTTGCTGGGGAAGTGTTGGGAAACGAAGGAGGGAGTGAGGAGAAAGGGAGAAATAAAAGAGACGGGGGAGGTGAGAAGAGGGGGCGAGGGAAACAGAAAAAGATAGATGCAGAGTGAGATGCTGGAGGGAGCTGCAGGAAAGGAATGGACTCAACTCCCCCTCCCGCACACGCTCACCCACCCGACCGTAGGCACCGGACACTAGTTGGGGGCGGGTCAGTCATTCTTGGGCCACATCTTTCATTCACCTTTAACACAGGCGTCCCGCGAGGCTGGGCGCTAGTGGACGCGGCGGCTCGACGGGGCTGGTGGGCCGCGGGGCTGTAGGGCAGGGTCGCGGCGCTGCTGACCGGTGTCCCCTCCTCCCCGCAGCGTACCTGGTGCAGGCCGTGAGAGCAGCGGGCAAGTGCGATGCGGTCTTTAAGGGCTTTTCGGACTGTTTGCTCAAGCTGGGCGACAGCATGGCCAACTACCCGCAGGGCCTGGACGACAAGACGAACATCAAGACCGTGTGCACGTAAGTGTTCTCTTTGGCATGCTAGGTTTCCATTCTGGGGGGCGCTGCTGAGGTCGGAGAGGGCCTCGCCTACCCGCCACAGCTCTGAATTCCCCGCCAGCGCTAATCCGTGCGGGCTAGCCCTCGGACCTTGGCCAGGGTCTGCACTACCCAAGGGGACCCTGTGGCCTGAGATGGGCAGAGGATGATCCTCCCACGCGGGGGCCAATCCCAGCCCTGCGCAGCTCCACCGGCACCCACAGAGGCGCGCGCACTCAGCGCACTGGAACCCGGAGGGGCCTGGAGAGCTGCTAGCAGTTCCTCGCTCTACTTTGAGGCAGTCTTCATCGTTCTTTTTTTCTGTGTGCATGAGTGGACTGCTGGGTACTCTCCGAAAAACGTTTTGTTCTGGTTTGAGGAGCTTTTTAGGAAATACTAGGTTTGCATAAAGGAAAAGTCACTCTCCTGTTTGGTCCATTTCCCCTGATGAAACCCCCTTCCAATACACACCAAGAACATTGAGATGTAGGCAAGGGAGCGTGGGTCCCTCTTCCTCTTTCTAAGAGAGAGACTGAAGGGATATTTTGTTTTGTGCCAATGATTTTGCCCAAAGAAAGTAAGTCCTGGGAACCCAGTGACCATATCTGCCGAGTCTGTGGCAGATTAGAGGTGTAGAATAGCCACCCTCCTTGCTCCACCTCCTCCTCTCTGCATCTGCTCGGTATCCCCAGGCCAGGGCAGCTAAGGGCTAGAAACCAGTTCACAGTCAGGTAGGGTGGGTGACTTTTCCCAGAGCTTGACTGGAAAGTACAGCTCCCACTGGCAAAGGAAGTAACTAGCAGAGAGCCCAGCTGTGGTAGACCAGCAACATTTTAGCTGCTGCAGACCTTGAAGTACCTCCATCCTCTGCAACACACACACACACACACACACACACACACACACACACACACACACACACACTTATTTTACTTTATTTTTCAGAAAGAGCTGTAACTCCCACCCCTTGCCCAATAATGACCCTTCCAAAAAATGCCAAGACAAGAGGTGTTCCCTGTTCCCTGTAGGTTGGAGAAACCATTTTCTGCACCACCTTTTTTATACTGTGAAGTCCTTGTCCTCTCTCTAATTCCTGGGGAGGGGGGTGTTTATTTGTTTAAATTATGAGCACTTAAATGGGGGTCAATTTTGCCACACACTTTCCTAAATACCCTGGTGTCCTCCAACAGTCACAGCAGTTCGGTGGCTGGTACTTTTCTACCAGAAAAGGACAAAAGGTGGGATCTGGGTTGCATGCCCACCTACTTTAATCCCGAATGTCTGATGATAGGTAAGAGTATATCTATAAAGCTGGATGAAAGGTTAAATATAGATCAGCTCCCCAATATTCCATTATTTGCCAGAATTTGGTTATTCTAAGTTATTTTAATTTTTTACAAGGGCTTGGTCCTGGAGAATGGAAGTGAGGGGGACCCCTGCTGCAGTCTGGGCTCACTTCTTTAGTGGCACTGGTTGCTCAACACTCTGCTGAAGCCCACCCCCTCTCAGTTCCATGTGGATATCAGCCACTTTCTACCATAGTCCTCTTCCAAGAGGGTCCTGTCCTCATCTGGGCATGCATAAAAAAGGAGAGATTTAGATATCCTTTGGGACGTGCAATTACAGCAGAGAGCTGTCCCTGCTCCTCTTAGTTTCTCTAAATCTTGCTATTTATTACGAATTGAGGCACCTGGAAGCCCTGTGGTTCAGGATCCGCAGTCCTCATAAATTAGAGACTCATAAAGGTCATTACAAAACAGCCAGAGCTCAAGGCAATCCAACAAGCATTTATATCTTTTCTATTAGCCAGGGGATGGGGTGGGAGTGGAAACACGGATAAATCAAACATGGTGCTTGCCTTCAACGTACTTACAGTCCAGGCTAGCGAGCAGAAGGGAGAGATAGGAGAAAATACAACCAAATTGCGTGGAGGGCGGTCGCTAGTGACCTGGCACTAAAGGCCCGGGCTAAGTGGGAGCCAGCCCGGAGTTACCGAGACGCACAGATCGACCGAGCACCGAAAGGAGACAGCGCCCCAGGAATCGATCACGGGTTGGAATTATATTTAGTCTAGGGATCTATTTTGGGTTTTCAGAAGAAAGGGGGACAATAAAAAAGGACAGGTTGGTTGAAGGTTGTGGGGGCGGGGCTAGGAGCTCAGCCGAGGAGGAGGAAGAAGGCGTGGGGCTCCGGGAAGAGGCGGGGAGCGAGGACAGGGAGAGGGGTCCCAAGAAGGCTGGCAGCGGTGGGCACCGCGGCGGCACCGGAGTCCCGGCCTGGGGGGCTGCGACTACACCGGCCGACCGTGGGGAGGAGGCTTCGTGGGGTCCCAAGCCTACGAAAGACTGAGGAGGGGGAGAAGAGGAGGGACAGAGCGCCCAGGCCGGGCGCTCCGGGATTTGCGAAAGCAGAAGGTGGCTACGGAGCTGGCCCTAGGGCACTGACACTCACCGACCCGGGGAGGGGAGAGGCAGGCAGGCGTCTCCGGACCGAATCAGAGCCGGGGGACTGTGGAGAGCAAGGCCAGGGGCCACGGAGGGCCGAAGAGGAAGGGGAAGAGGCGGAGGAAGAGGAAGTGAGGAAGTGAACAGAGGAAAACCGAGGGGAGGGAAAAGGAGGAAGACAAAGAAGGGAAGAAGAAAGGATGGGAAAATCGGAGAACGGGAAACAAAAGGAAGGGAGGAGGGAGAGTGCGGGCGAAGGCGAGAGAGTACCGCAGCGAGTGGGGGGAGGAGGGACACAGAAGGGACGAGGGGGAGGAGAAAGTGAGAAGCCAAGAGGGGAGGGCCGTGTTCAGAGCAAGTAACCCATCTTGCAAGCTAAGAGGCATTAATGGGCGGCAGCTTGCAAGGCTTAGCACTGTTTTCCTAGCTTTCCCCGAGGAGGACGAGCAATCTGTTTGAGCAGGCCGAGGTGCCAGCGCGGCGCAGCCGGTGCGGCCCGGCTCCCGGCTGCCGGGTCCCTGCCAGGGAGCGGGAAAGGGAAACCAGACGCCGAAGGGGGCGGCCTCTGTCCTTGGACGGCGGCTTCCTGGATGGGCCGAGGTCTGGCGAGGGCCCGCCTGGCCCGACTCAAGCTCCGGGACGGTGGAGAAGAGGTGGCGTGGGGGGGGGGGGGGGGGGGAGGCGTCCCCGGGAGGTTTGCGAGGCCGCGACCCGGGAGGCGCAGGGGCGCAGCGGCGCAGGCCCGGGTCCTCCCCGAGCCCAAAGTCAACCTGCTTCTTCCGTTTTGTTCTGTTCCTCGCCAGATACTGGGAGGATTTCCACAGCTGCACGGTCACAGCCCTTACGGATTGCCAGGAAGGGGCGAAAGATATGTGGGATAAACTGAGAAAAGAATCCAAAAACCTCAACATTCAAGGCAGCTTATTCGAACTCTGCGGCAGCGGCAACGGGGCGGCGGGGTCCCTGCTCCCGGCGCTCCCAGTGCTTCTGGTGTCTCTCTCGGCAGCTTTAGCGACTTGGCTTTCCTTCTGAGCGCGGGGCCGGCTCCCCCCCGCGCGCCCACCCACACTCACTCCATGCTCCCGGAAATCGAGAGGAAGATCCATTCGTTCTTTGGGGACGTTGTGATTCTCTGTGATGCTGAAAACACTCATATAGGATTGTGGGAAATTCCGATTCTCCTTTTGATTTCGTTCGATTTCTTGTGTTTTATTTGCCAAATGTTACCAATCAGTGAGCAAGCAAGCACAGCCAAAACCGGACCTCAGCTTTAGTCCGTCTTCACACAAAAATAAGGAAAACGGCAAACCCACCCCATTTCTTTTTTAATTTTTATTTTTTTGGCACAAGAATCTCAGGAACGGCCCTGGGCCACCTACTATATTAATCATGTTAAGACATGACAAATGATGGGCTCCTCCTAATAGCAAAGAGAGGAGAGGAGAAGGCCAGGGGAATGAAATCAAGAGAGATGTCCGCGAGGAAGGCATATGGTGAATAAGTCACGCTCACGTCTTTCTTCCACAGTATCTTGTTTTGATCATTTCCACTGCACATTTCTCCTCGAGGAAAGTGAAAGGACAGATCGTTGACTTTGTGTTTTAAGGATAGGAGGGAGAGAGGGAAGGGATTGAGGAAATCTCGGGGGTATAGGGAAAGGCTTCCAGCAGAACCATGCGAAAGTCACTGAGAGGTTAAGCTTTACCTGGTGTTGTTGATGCATCTTTCCTAGTCCACTGCCTTTATTTTCCCTCTCGTTTTAGCTGTTACACATAACGGTAATACCTGAATATCCAACGGTATAGATCACGGGGGGGGGTGTTAAATGTTAATCTAAAATATAGTTAAAAAAAGATTTTGACATAAAAGAGCCTTGATTTTAAAAAAAAGAGAGAGAGATGTAATTTAAAAAGTTTATTATAAATTAAATTCAGCAAAAAAAAAAAAGATTTGCTACAAAGTATAGAGAAGTATAAAATAAAAGTTATTGTTTGAAACGGGGGTGTCGTTTGTTTCCTGCCCCAAGCCTGCTTTCTTGGTCCAGTTCTCGGGATTCCCTGTAGGGACACGGGACGCCAGATGATAAATGCACCTGTTCACAAGCCAGTTGGTAACCTACCACCTTCAAGCAGACCCTCCTCAACTAGGTCACTTTGTCACTTCTCCGAAATTCTGTTCACTGAAAGAAGAGGAAGAGGCAGTTGTATCTTTGATAAGTGAAAAGCAGAGATGTTAGTTCTAGGTGAGGTTTAGGGGGAACTGGGCTTGCGCGAGAGGACACACGCAGACCTCGCCCCAGGCGGGTCGGAGCCCTAACCACCATCCCGGCAGGCCGAGCCCTAACCACGATTCGCCTTTTCCTCTGCGGTGGCCTGAGGCAGCTTGAACGAACCGCCATTAAGGGCTCCAGCAGAGGGGCCTAGAGGCTGTGGTCCCTGGCAGGGAGCAGGTGAATCCTTTCATAATTAATAAGACAGCTTAGCTGAAATGGCGAGGAGACGGGGCCCTATTGATCCGGCAGGCGAGCTGCTTCCACCTCTCCTATTTATAGGCCCCGCATGGCCTTACGGAGAAGTAAACATTCGAGAGTAAACACGAGCAGAGGAGACCGGGGTCCAAGGCCTCGGAAACTGGAGCAGGCTGGGGGGGGGGGGGGGTGGGTGGCGACAGAAACGAATGTTCGCCGCCTCTGGGTTCAAGGAAATCGAAATCTGATTTCTAGGACAAGGTGAAGGTGGGAGGGAGCTGCGGGCCTCCTCCCCCCAGGGTGGGGGGTGGAGGGCTGGTGGAGGGAGGCCTTGGAGGCTGCGGCGGGTTCCCGCGTCAGCGGAGCGAGCGGCCGCCGCCCGGAGGGTGCGCGGGGGCTCTGAAATGCAATGTGTAAACAATCGCTAGAGTAACAGTTCATAAATCAAACCCAGTAGGTCGCAGCCCAATCTGCATTCCCCCCACGGATTGAATTCCAGCAACACATGCGTCCCGGAGCCCCGAGCGCTTGAAGCTGCCCGGATTCTTAATGGCAGCATATATTACCGCGGCCAGTTCACGCACGCGCCGCGCCCGGCCACTCCTGGGAATAATTTCACCCGCCACCCCCTACCCAGCCCCGCCTCCGTGAATCCCCGGTTCTCAGCCAAAAGCAAAGGAGATCCTCGCTGCCTGCGCAGAGTGGTCACCCACAGGGAACGGCGGTTGTTTTGGAAAATAGCGTTTGGTTTTGATCATTTCGTTTCAGTGGTTATTTTCGGCCCAAGTATAAGTAGGATGATGCTAACCCGAGCTCAGTCCCTGGAATTCAGATTAAAATGTCTCTGCCTATTTTAAATACGAATCTATTTAATGAGGGGGAGGAGAAGTAGAGAAAGAGGGAGGGTCTTCTCCTGTCGTTTTTGCCTGGAGAGCTCGCCGCCTCCTATTGGTATCTTTCCCAAGGAAAACGGGGCGAACCCGTGCACACAACTGGGCAAGGGAAACGCACGCACTGTGCTCCCCAGGCTTTGCGGGGAGGGAGACTCCTGCGACACACGGAGGATGCCCCTCCCCTAGCAGCGAGGCTGTCCCACCTAGATAGCAGTCTCCTTCGAGATCTGGGAGGAGGCGAGGCTGAGGGAGGGGACAGACGCGACGGGGCGGGGAGGATTGGGAACGAGGCTCGCTAGCTCTTCCAACAAGATTCTCTCCAAGGAACCCCGTCCTCCTGCGGCTCCAACTGCCTCCCTAGAGAGAGGGCGCCGCACCGCCACGTCCTTCCAGGCCCCCACTCCGCCCTGCCCCTGATTGTCCTGGAGGTGCCTCGAGAAAGCTCGGTGCCGTGTCGGGGGCTCCAACGCCCTGTCCTGGGCCGGGCACTACGAGCACGTGCGCTTGGAAGGAGCCGCAGGAACGCAGGGCCGCGAGTCTCGGAAACCCAGGCTGCCGCATCTGACTCGTTAGAGAACATTTCTTCTTCTTGTGGTGATTGTTTAGATTATTATCGCGCCGTCTTCGACTATAATTTGCTGTTTAATCATGATGACATCTCCGTATGTTAGCTGATGTTTTTAAGCAGCAACGCAGTAAGCCCTGTTCCCAGCTCGGGGAGATATTAACCAGGGTGCCCGCACTCCTTGCCCAGATGGGGGCGGGGGACCGGGTGGGTTTCCACACCAAGGAGATCGTCGGACCAACCTCCACCTCACCCAGCAGCATCTCCAGCTCTTGCACAGCCCGTTGCCACGTGGCCCACCAGCGCTGGCTCTGAGCCTTTGAGAACTTGTTGGGCTTGCAGAAGCTCCCTCTTTCACTCCACTGCCTGCCCAAGTAGATTCAAGTCACAGCAGTTCACTTGAGTGTAACGTTTGGTTTTCCTCCTGAAAATGTCAGAGAGGTCAGCTCCAGAGCCCTTGGGAGGGGGAGTTAGAGGGAACAAGGACCTGAAAAAGGGGGCTCAGAGAAAACTGGGAAAACGTCCAGAAATAGTCAGCGGAGGGGAGAGAGGCGATCATCTTAAACACAGAAGGAGATGATGAAGAAACTTTAAGCTGGAGATAGTCGAGTTTCAGAGGAAGGGTGGAGGATAGAGAAGAATTTGGGACTGATTTTCATTCAGGACTCTCAGAGAAGCAAACGCCCACAAGGACCACCATGCAGATTCTCCTTCTGTGACCCCAGAGATGCTTTCACTCCAGCTGGAGCCTCAAGGGCTAGGGCCACAGTCATCAAGGAGCCTGGGGTCTGGGCAGGCCTGAGAGAGGTGTCTGTGGGGCTGGAGCACCAGCAGCCCTCACCTCTGCATACCAGAGCACACCCTGGGGAAATCAGACCGCTGAGAAGAGGTGAAGCCTATCCCCTCTCCGCCTTCCTGAAACTCCTTCAGATCGGGCAGAGCTGCTTCTGGGAAGGTCTCCAACCATTCCCTCCTTCTCCTGCTCCCCCGCACACATAAGGCTCTGAACCCTTGGCAGCTCCAGGCTGGGTGAGGGTGGTCCTGGAGGCGTCCACTCTCTGGAACAGTCTACTGCCTGGTCCCATAGGACCAGAAGAAATGTTCTCACTGCTCCAAAGCTTCCCTTGTCCCTTGTTTCTACTGTGAAAATAAAGTGGCGGGGGGGGGGGGGGGGGAGGGCAGTGAGGATGCCAGCTGTGTGGCTAGAGCAAGACTCAGGGTTCATCCGTGGCAAGCCCTGCCCCCTCAAGTCACTGCAAGACAAGTCATCAGGGAACTTTGTAATGCTATATTCTGTCCCCTCTCCCCCAAGGAGAACACCATCTCCTAGGGACACTTCCTTGATGTTGGGGCCAGGCAACCTCAGCTGAAAGCCCCAATGCTAGAATAAAAAAACCCAGCCCAGCCCTGCCCAGCCTGGGCTCTGGCACTCTCCCCAGTTGTGCCTCATGGGGTGAGGAGGAGGTTAACGTTTCCATCCAGATTCTTCTCCTGGAAGAACATGGCCTTTAGAGTGAGGACTAAGGAGCCAAAATACCTGTTTGCCAGCTGCATAACCATGGGTGGGTTACTTAACCCCTCTATCACCCCTCTGTTTTCCTCCTCTGTAAAATGGGGATAATCCTACCTACCTCGTTGGGTTGCATTTTGTATCAAATGGAATAACATAGGTAAAGCGTTTTTCCACTACATGCCTCTTACTAGCTATTATTTTTGTTTCTTCCCGCCTCTAAGCCAGCTTAATTCAGTGAGTCTCGCTGAATTCTTCAAAAATAACCTCTAGTAGAAAACCTCATTATGACCTGTAATACCTTGGGGAAGTTTTCCTTCATAGTCTAGCAGCTTAAACTCTTCTTGCTGCAGGCTACTTAGCACTCCACCCCACCAACTGGCCTTCTCAGAGGATGCTGTAGATAAGCTCCTTGAATTAGTCAGCTGCTCTGCATTGACTGTGCCCCCAGACCGTACAGCCACACCCCTCCAGCTGGGGCTTTCATTCCCCAATGTGGAATCCCTAGGTTTTCCCAGAACTGGCCAGATTCACCTTGGAGATTTCTCAGCAACTTCCATTCTCCATCTTCTCTCTGCTGCCATTTATATTATGTTAATTTATTATAAATTAATATTTATATTAAATTCCTCTTTCCAAATTAAAACATAAAGAATTTATTGTAATCATCAAAGCAATACATTGATACATAGAACAAAACAAATGAACCCACCTGCACTGTTAACAGACTGATGTGTATCCTTTCATACTTTTCTCCATGATCTGAAAACATATTGACATGAACCCATACAAAAGGTAGAGGGTTTTTTTTTCATTTGGGCAAAATTATGATATATATTATTCTTATACCAAATCCTTTAAGATCAATAATTAAACAAACAACTCCTGCTTTTAAATAGTTACACAATATTTCTTAGATGGCCATACCACAGTTTATTTAATTCTCTGCCTATTGGTGGACATTTAAGTTTTTCCAGTTTTTTGTTGTCCTACAAATATTGTTATAATAAGTATTCTTGTTCAAACAATGTTATGTACTAGTATTTTGTTTCTTCTATAGAATAGATTCTGCCAAAGTTGGATTGCTGGGCAAAAAGATATGTATGTGTGTTTATTTTTTATTATATATATATATATATATATATATATATATATATGTTTTTCATTTGGGAAAAAAAAAAAAACCGCTGTTGGATTATCTTCCCAAACTGTGTAGAGTGCATATTTGCCATCGTCATTAATACTGTATGTTAAAACATTTTTGGTTTTGTCAACACGGTAGGTAACCTAGTGGCTTTCTGGAAGGCCAGCCTTTCTAGGCACACACATTGGGTTGCCTGGGCCCCTCTGGGGCCCTGATAATCTCCAGAACTCTAGCCAGAAAGGCAGCCAGACTTGGAGTACCCCCAGGGCAGCCATGTTGCCCTGCAAGTAGTGACTTTCATGCAAAGTCAGGTGTAATTAGTCCTGGAAAATTATGACTCTCTCCTGCTAATCTAACCCACAGGCCTGGGGAACTGAGGGCAAAGGTGCTTCGAGCAGGTTCAGCAAGTGATTGTGGGCCGGCAGAGGTTGAGCTCAGCACTGGATCCTTCCCCTCCGCCACAGCTCCTGCCACTTACAGCAGGAGCTATTCTCCGGGTCAAACCGGCTCTATGGGTCAGTACCCAGTCTTCAAACCCCGGCCCATCTGCAGTGGAAGGTGGGTGAAGGAAAAGGCAGCAAAAGAAAAGAAAATTGCAGACCTCAGGGAGGACAGCAAAGATGAGAGCTGAACTTTTCTTTTCCCTACCCAGTGAGATGGAGAGGCTTCCACAGACGGGACCAACTTGGAGCCAGTGGGGGGAGGACTGAACCATCAGTAGGGATACGGTGTACAGAGACCTCGCTGTCCCTTCTCTGCCCACATCCTGGCCAAATTAAAAAAAAAATTAATTTACTTTTATTAAGCATAGTACATGCTAAGCATTATGCTAAAGCTTTGCAAACATTATCCCATTTCCTGCATTCATTTCTGTAGGAGATTGTATTGTTTTACTGATGAGAAACAGGTTTAGAAAAGAGGTTAGTAACTTGCTGGGAATCAGCAGGTAGTTAAGAGGCCGGGTGAAAATTTGAGTAGTAATCTGTTTCGGAAACCTATTTTTAAGACGTCACTTTGCTTATTTGTTACTATTTTGAGCCAGAGAGAGAGAGAGAGAGAGAGAGGGAGACAGGGCACAAGTTTAAAAACAACAACCACAAAACTTAAATCCTGTGACAGAATAATCGCTTCCTGAAGATGCTTTGTCCTAATCCTGGGAAACTGAACATGTGTTATTTACATGGCAAAGGGGAAGTAATAAGGCTGCAGGTGGACATAGGTGGCTAATGGGCTGAGTTTAATAAAATAATCCAGGAGATTATCCTGGATCCCCCTAGGGTCCCAGTGTAATCACAGAGATCCTTAAAAGTGGAAGAGGTCAGAGTAAGGGGCTGCTGGGAGGACTGGACTCACCATTGTTGGCTTTGATGGGAAGAAAGGGCCCAAAAGCCAAAGAATTCCAGTAGTCTCTAGAAGCTAGAAAAGACAAGAATACGATTCTTCCCTAGTCTCCAGGAAGGAATGCAGCCCAGTGATTTCAGCCCAGTGAAACTTGTGTCAGACTTCTGACCTATAGAACTAACTGTAAGAAAACAAATTTGCATTGTTGAAGCCACCAAGTGTCTGGTAATCTATCACAGTTGTGAATAGAGAAATAATACAAATCCTAATTTGCATCAAACCGATTAGATTATGCATTTACATATATCCAGAGAGCCTGAGTGTTTAGGATGTATGTTTGCTGGGATCTCCTCAGGGAACCTTCTTTGTCTGAACGGGGTTTTCCAGGGGAGGTGGGATGGGGAGGGGATGACAGCTTCAATTCAGCCTAGGGCAAAAATATATGAGAGAGAGAAGACATTGGGGAATGAATTTCAAAGGACAAACAACAAAAAATTTATGTTGATGTTTTCTGATGCTTTGGCATAAAACCTTTTTTATTATTTTCTCCCCTATTTTGTGCTGTCTTTTACCTGCCAGAGCCTCTTACTTGCTTCCTTGACCTCCAGCAATTTAATAGACATGTAGGCAAGTTCCTTGGTTCTGTATCAGTCACTGGCCTCCTCAGATATGAAAAGTTCATCATCACATTGATAGATGGTTTGATGGTACATTTGTGAAATGTACCACCAGGTAGTTATTCTCTTGATAAATCACAGCAGCTAATATTAACTACAAACCTTACTTATCACCTGGACAAATCATATGTTAGGTAGATTTTTAAGGGTGGTGGCATTCCTGACTTTGTACATTACCCGAACAGAACACAGAAGGAAGTCGATTCAATCTCCTTGGATTGTCTGGAATGAATCCCTCACTATGGGTGTGATAGGAGGGAGGTGGATAATAGAAACACAGGAAAAAGCAAAGCCAGATCAACCACAGGCGGGCACTGCCTTCCACATGGAGAGAAACTTCTTAAAATAGTCCAAACCTGGTAAAGAGATGAAGGGAGAAAAGGACACACTTGTCCATCTGGGTTAATCAAGTCACAAATTGCTTTGTTTACATTAAGACACCACTGTAGGAGTCTCTCTTCCTGATTAAGACAAAAGCAAGACTGAGCAAGCCGACTAGCGGAGCAGGGGAGGGCAAGCAGGGATAATTAGCTTTAGCCCGACTGAAGGACTGAGCTGCCACAGATTCCTGTGCCTGGTCCGACTTCTGTCTTGCCATTTTCTCAGAGGGGTCTGCTGATGACTGGGGAGTCACTGTGAAAAATGCCTCTGGGATCCTTATGTTCTCCAGTCACCTCCTCAGGCTTTTGCCTGAAACATGGCCAAGCAAAGTGGTTCATTTAACTCCGGCCAAACACAAAGTCTTCAAAACAGGCAACTTTGAAGGGGATAAAGATCAGAGCGGGTCAGAGGCACGCCCATCAACACCAAGTCCAGAGCTGTGACAGTCTGGAGTCTTTATATCTGCTCAGTACATGGGGCTGTCATGTTGTATCCTGCACACCTACCACATTTTACAGAGCAGCCAGTCGGCAGTGTATTTTGCTGTGTAACCATTCTTCTGCCCCTCATCTTACACTGTTTTCTCCTCTTCTGAACAGAATGAGGGAGGTGTGGATTTCCTCAATTGTTTTGTATATGGGATTTTTGTATATTTTTCCTCTTTCTGAATGAATGCATACCCACTTATATAGATACTCATAGTTACATACTCTCTATTTCATATATTCTCCCTAAGATACACACACACACACACACACACACACACACACACACGCACACTGCGCCTGCAGCCTTGACCTTATTCCCTCTGTTTTGCTCTTGGATCTTGCCTCTCATCTACTAAATTGTCATTGTTATCTTGTGTTTCATCATTCAAGCCTTCCATCCCCTCAGCTTACAAATACACTCAGGGCTCTTATAGCTTGAAAGATAACCCTCTTCCCTTGTCCATTCTACCTTCCACTGACCCATTTCTCCAGCAAGCTCTTGCAGTAGTGCCCAGGCCAGGGCAGATACTCAGGGAATTTGGAATGACACATGATTGAAATTTTCCCTTTCCCTTCTCTGCCAGCTTTCCCTCCACTGCCCCATCCCTGACCTCAGGAGCCCCTGGAGACCCAGGTTCTTTCCTACCCACTGCAGACATTCACCCTCATTGGCTTCCTCCATTCTCCCCATTCATGATTTCTATTTTACCATATAAAAATTATTTTATGTATTTTATTTTACAATTTGCCAATAATCCACACTCACTGTAGGAAAATTAACAATCAAAGGTAATGAGCCAAAAAGGGAAAAATTTAGATAGCCCTAACTTCTTCAGCCAGCAGTATGCGTGTTGGTCTCTGTGTCTCTTGTATTAATTCTCTCCTTCCTACATGGGTGTGATAATGTCATTTCCTTTTTCAAGAAGTTCCCCTTCCTTCCCATTGCTGAATCATTGCTGAGTGATTCAGGCTCCCTGCATGGCAATGACGACTTATCAGGATCTGGTCCCCCTCACCTTGCCAGACTCCCCACCCCGACCCCATCCATAGCCCTCCAGGCCCCACATACACAGCAGCCACGCTGTTACTGTCACATCCTCTCCCCCACTCCACATCTTTGCTCATTTAGCTCTTCCGCTATGAAATACACTGTTACTTCTTTCTACTCTCTTCCCTCCACCTGGGGATACCCTCCTCCTTCCTCAAGACTCTGTTCAGACTCAACCATTCATGAGTCCTTCTCTGATCCCTGAGTCAGAATTACTGAGTTGCCCCTTGTTGTTCTTAATTTTGTATTATAATTAGCTGTCTACTGGTCTGTTTTGTCTTAAAACCGTAAGTTCCTTCAGGTCAGGAAGTATGCCTCATTAATCTCTGAATCTCCCACAATGCTTAGCACTGTGCCAGCACAGATGTTTACAGAATGAAGAACATGTCCAGCTCCTCTTGCCTCACACATATGTAGTTGTTCATTCTAATTTTGAGAGGAAAGGAAGAAGTATTGCTGATGTTAACGCTGCTTCTCATTCATCCCTTTTCTCCCTTAGAAACTCCTCCGTGGTGGCCTGGGTGTTTACCCCCAGAAGAGGGGAGGCATAAAATTGTTGGATGTAAGCCATGGAGTATTGTACCATCCAGTGGTTAGAAGCAAAGGAATAGATGTGCCCATAGCACTGTCGGTAAAAGGGAATTAATGAATGGTAGCTACAACAACAGGGTGGAAAGAGAAAAGAAGCAACTCCTTGGTACACCCTTTCCGTGCCTCTCAGAACAACTTACTCAGTGTTTTATTAGCTTGTTGTATTTTTTTGTAGGCTACCCGGAAACCTGGAAGACCTTCATCCCCTCTTATCTAAAGAACTCTTGGGGTGCCTCGGTGGCTCAGTCAGTTAAGCATCCGACTTGATTTCAGCTCAGGTAATGATCTCAGGGTTTGTGAGTTTGAGCCCCGCATCGGGCTCTGCACTGTTAGTGCAGGGATTCTCTCTCTCTCTCTCTCAAAATAAGTAAATAAACTTAAAAAAATAAATAACTCTTGAAATTGACCACTTTCCTGCTCTTTTGTTTAAAGAAGAGAACTTTCCATGACTCATTTTCACTTGGATTATACACTTAGCACCTCACATATACACAATGACTATGCATGTGATAGCCAGCCTCCAAGATGGCCTCTAATGATCCTTGACTCCTGACTACAGGCCTGTGCGAAGTCACTTTGCATAACAAACCAGGGTTGGCCCCATGTGACCAATAGAATACAAATGAAGTAATGATGTGTGAGTTTCAAAGGTAGGTCATAAAAGGTATTGCAGCTTCCTCTTTAGTTTCTTAGATGACTTTTTTGAGCGGAAGTCAGTTTCCCAGCCATAAGGATGCTTTAGCAGTCCTGAAGATAAGTCCAAACAGAAAGGAACTGTATCCACCTGCCAATAGTGTCACTGACCTCCCAGCCATGTGAGCGAGCCACCTTGAAAAGTAGATTCTCTAGCCGTAGTTAGAACCTCAGATGACTGCAGCCCTAGCTGATATCTGACTGTAACCTCACGAAGACCTGAATCCAGGACCATGCATGTCAAGCTGCTCTAAATTCCTTGTGCACAGAAACCAGGAGAGATAACAGATGATTACTGTTGTCAAGCCAATGTTTGAAGATGCGCTAGATGGCCAATAAAATGCATCTGGTATTTCCTTTCATTTTATTCTTCAGTGTTTGCTCATTTGTCCATATATCCAAATGAATTTTGGAAGACTTCTTTTTGGTGGGACCCAAAAAAGAAAGGACATTATGTATTGAACTGTTGTATAGTGAATAAGAACATACTTTGGGGGGGGGGGGTTGAGTATCTAAATACTTCAAATAGTGATTCTTGGCCGAGTGACTGTGGTACCATAAAGTAGTTTGGGAATGTATCAAGAAATGTCCAAAAAGGAAAACAGAAAACAATTTAGGTATCTCAAAGAGAGGTGACTTAATATAAAAGATTGGTTAAAATGTGTTAGAAAGACTGAAAGAACCTGGGTAGCTCAGTCGGTTAAGCGTCTGACTTCAGCTCAGGTCATGATCTCGCTGCTTGTGGGTTCGAGCCCTATGTTAGACTCTGTGCTGACAGCTCAGATTTTGTGTCTCCTTCTCTCTGCCCCTCTCCCATTCATGCTCCATCTCTCACTCCCTCTCTCCCTTTTCCTCTCTCTCTCTCCCTCTCTCAAAAATAAAACATTAGGGATACCTGGGTTGCTTCAGCTCAGGTCATGATCTCACAGTTCGTGAGCTCAAGCCCCATGTTGGATTCTGTACTGACAGCTCAGAGCCTGGAGCCTGCTTCGAATTCTGTGTCTCCCTCTATCTCTACCCCTCCCTCACTTGTGTGCTGTCTCTCTCTCTCTCAAAAAATGAATAAACATTTAAAAAAATTTTTAAATAAATAAATGTTTAAAAACATTTTTAATTAAAATTTTTAAATTAAAAAAAAATTTTTTAAAAGAAAAACTTAAAGAATAAAAAGGAGTCATGCTACCCAAAGATTAGTAGTAGGAAAACACCACAATACTTAGTTCTGAAGGAATAAAAGGGAAAATGGCATTAACCAGAGCCCATGGCCACTTCAACATCAAGGCTGCTGTTGTACAGCTGGAGATACCCCAGAAGTTAAAGGGAAAAAGCTGGTTTCAATATTCTCCCCCCGCGCCACCCCAGTCTCCTGCCAAAGCCTCCCATTGGCAGAAACTAAGAGACATCAGTAGACAATGGAGTCTGGGAAATGTAGTTCTCAAGCTTCCTGCATGGGTACTAGAGAAAAGATATCAATAGAAAGTTTTCCTATCTCAGTTGAGGAGCTGAGAGCCAATAGACATTACTTATCACTGGGAACAACAACAGAGATAACGGAAACAAGTGTGTGCATGTTTGATGAGGTTCTATTCAAAAATAAAATATCCAGCATAAGGTAGTCATTTGCTATTAGAGAAAGTCAGAGAAATTCAAATATCCCCACATTCATCTTTTAAGACACATTTCAGTAGCAATACGTTCAAAACTAAATTCTTCAAAAGAGCTGCCACACCAAAGGCCTTGTTATTAATTGTGGAAGAACATATGGAATAAGAAGAGCTAACACATTAAGCATGCAATATAGACCCAGCACTATAGTAACTGCTTTTCAATTATTAACTCTTTACCTCTCACTCATCTCTATGATGTCAGTCCTATTGGGATCCATTTTACAGGTGAGCAAATTCAATCCCAGAGGAATTACGTCACCTAGATGGTGACTAGCAAAGTCAAGATCCCAACGTAGTAGCCTGGCTTCAGAGGTCATATGCTTGACCCCTCCACTGTACTGCCGCTTGTGTTCTTCTCACCCCACCTGAAAGGGAGAGCTAATCACTGGTTACAACTCTGCCTAGAATATTCCAAAAGATTAATAATGTTCAAAGGGATGAAAGACAAAGCCAGCAGAAACCCAACCCCTGAGCCATGGGGTTAATTTTGACTCTGTCCAAATGTTGACTCTATTAGAATGTGACCTATTAATTCTTTCAGAATTAGAAAGGCCATGGTTCCTAAATTATCTGGGGCTCTCTGTAAAAGTATTCTTAGTCTGGAAATACCACACCCAAGTATGGAGGAAGATTGATAACTGGCATCCTGGGTGGGCCTGTGAGAGGGAAAGCTGTGTGCTTGGACACTAATGAAACTCCATTCAGAACACCACAAGTGTGGTGCTGCTTCTTGCCCCCTGTACCCACACAAAAACCTAGAGATGGTCATGTCAACAAGCTCACCTCAGTTCTTTCCTTCAGTAGAGAGGCACAGAGGAGGAAGAGATTTGTTCTTTAGAAATTGCACCCTATCATCTATGATATGCTGCTTTCAAAGAGCCAGTGATTTGCATTACCTGGAAATCATCAGTGACATCCTCCTTGTACCTTGAGAGAGACTAGGCTAAAGAGAAAGGAGATGTGGCAGGGGGTGGGGGAATGGGACTCATCGTATAATAGCATCAGACCCTCCTGCCAACCACCCTTATTTTCTGAAGATGTTACTTTTTTCTTGGAGACCACACGTGGGTCCTGCCTGTTAGGTTTGAAAAGGAGCAGAAGGACAGTAGTGACATAATTCTCCAACAATTTATGTTTTAATGTTTATTTATTTTTGACAGACAGAGGGACAGAGCGCGAGTGGGGGAGAGGCAGAGAGACAGGGTGACACAGAATCCAAAGTAGGTTCCAGGCTCAGAGCTGTCAGCACAGAGCCCAATGTGGGGCTCATGAACTCATGATGCAAGATCATGACCTCAGCCAAAGTCAGATGCTCAACTCACTGAGCCATCCAGGAGCCCCCTCCAGTAATTTTAGATGGCAGACCCGGAGTACCTAGTGCCACTGAGTCTAATTGCAGAAGCATTAATGCTTCTTCTTAAATAATGTGATTGGCCTATCAGGGCAGAAGGGCAGGATTCACATGGCCCAGAGCTGTCTCCAGGCCCATTAAGAGTATTCTTGTATGTTTGGGTTAGCCAAAGTGGACCCAATCCCTGACCTCCAGGAGGGGCATCTAAAACAGAACATTGACATGGAAACTTAGAAAGGATTCCACAGCTGTGATTATAACTTAAGAGACGAGTTTCCATGCAATTTATGGAGAAAGCTGTTTATTGTTTTTTAGTCATCTCATGTACAGACTCATATAATAAACCAATCATTTTCCTTTTGCCTCACTCATGGCCAGAGGAGAAAAATTGGGTACCTCAAGTAAAAAGAAAAAATGATCTATTATTTTGATGGCCACGTGCCTGTGTGTGATTATGAATGGAGGCACTAGGAAAGAAGAATTAATACACAGAACTTTTCCTCAAGATGAATGGCTTGTTTTAAAGAATATGTGTTTCTTTCTTTCTAGGATAGTAACTCCAAAGTTCACACTTACATATCCCAGAGTAGCATATTGGTTTTGTCCTTCTCTCTTTGGGGTCTTTTTTATAATATAGCTGTCAACATGAAAAGAAGAAAGTCGGCACTGTGCCAGTGAGCTCAAAGAGCTCCCTGATAGAGACAATGGTTTCTGAGCACATGCTGCAACACTATGAAAAGGGGTGAAAAATATCAAGTCACAGATGTTTGTCTGCTACATGGAAAGAAAGCAGAGATGGGAGGACCCATCAAGGTTTGAATCTTAATTTGCTATTTCTTTAACATTCATGTCCCTACTTGACCCTACATGTGCCTTATTCTCTGACCTCACCAACCTCCTTGCTCTTTCTTTTTTTTTTTTTTTTTTAATTTTTTTTTCAACGTTTATTTATTTTTGGGACAGAGAGAGACAGGGCATGAACGGGGGAGGGGCAGAGAGAGAGGGAGACACAGAATCGGAAACAGGCTCCAGGCTCTGAGCCATCAGCCCAGAGCCCGACGTGGGGCTCGAACTCACGGACCGCGAGATCGTGACCTGGCTGAAGTCGGACGCTTAACCGACTGCGCCACCCAGGCGCCCCTACTTGCTCTTTCGATGCTCTGCATGCCACAAGCTTATCAGCCTTAATGTCTTTGTACTTATTATTTCCTCTGCCTCTCCCCAAAATCTTTGCATGGAAGATTCCTTCTTGTCATTTAGTTTTAACCTCAATGTCACCGCTTCGGAGATACCTTCTCTGACCTTACATTGCAAGTGAGAGCCACCCTCCACTGAAACTTCTCCCACAAACAGGCATGATCACATTGTCTGGTTGTGTTTTGTTTATACCCTCTAACCCTTGTACCATTTAATAAATTCCTGCCTAACATTGATGTATCTTCTGAGTTTTTAATTGTTTTAATATGAAATTCATTGTCCAATTGTTTCCATACAACACCCAGTGCTCATCCCAAAAGGTGCCCTCCTCAATACCCATCACCCACCCCCATCAATCCTCAGTTTTGAGTTTTTAATTTTTTTTTAACATTTATTTATTTTTGAAAGACAGAGCATGAGCAGGGAAGGAGCAGAGAGAGTGGGAGACACAGAATCTGAAGCAGGCTCTAGGCTCCGAGCTGTCAGCACAGACCCCAATGCAGGGCTCAAACTCACAAATTGCAAGATCATGACCTAGACCGAAGTCGGACGCTTAACCGACTGAGCCACCCAGGCACCCTGTATCTTCTGAGTTTTGATGCCCTGGGCAAAGCTGTGCCCCAGACCTTGGGCAGATAGACCCTCTGTGCAGGTCTCTCCCCTTAAAGATCTTGAGTTTCATCTCTGGGTCTCCCCTCTGCTCCCTTCCCTGCATTTACATTTCTACAGTTCCACATCTAGAATTTACCTACACTATTCAGCCCACAGTTTGGCTGTCTTGGTTTTAACTGTAAGCAGGTCTCAAAATGACATAGATTGGCACCTGCTGAAAGCTCTCCAGAGAATCAAGTGGAGCCTCCCTGGGAACCAGCACAGGTAGTAATTGGCAATGGCAGGCTGGCCTGGTCTTTCCTGGGTGGCCTTGGTGGTGGGAGCAAATGTGGGCAAGGATGGCCGACTACACCCCAGCCGCAGTCAACACCCCTGGAAATCAATGTTTGATTATAGTAGAATGGTCCAGATGGTTCAAGGCCCCAAAGCCCCTGTCCAGCTGTCATCTGCACGAACACAGAATATGGAGGATAAGGTGGTATTTAGGTATTAATATTCACTTTGTGGGAAAACCATACTACCTTAGAAATAACTCAAACATTTTTTAAAAAAATTTTTTAATGTTTCTTTATTTTTGAGACAGAGAGAGACAGAGCATGAATGGGGGAGGGTCAGAGAGAGGGAGACACAGAATCTGAAACAGGCTCCAGGCTCTGAGCTGTCAGCACAGAGCCCGACACAGGGCTCGAACTCACGGACCGCGAGATCATGACCTGAGCTGAAGTAGGCCGCCCAACCGACTGAGCCACCCAGGCGCCCCTCAAACATTTTTTAACAAATGTCATTCTGCAGAAAGATCTCTCTTTCTTTGTAATATGATATAACATATATAACAAACTCCCACTCTCTTAAGTAAAACCAAACCCTGGCCCTTCAGAGTTGGCCATGGAGGGAGAATTTCTATATGAAGCAGACCTCATCCACCTGACTTCTGTTCCAGGAGATTTACTACTCCTTTGAGAGTCTCTGGGAGATTGCTTCTGCTACCACCAGACTGGCCCCAGGGGAGTGCCGCCCCCCATGACAATATGTTCTGCCCCTCCCTGGGGGAGGGTCTCAATCTTGGCTGTACATCCCAATCTCCTAGGTGATGTTTGGTTTGATACAGGACATCCTGGCTTGGACCCTATCCCAGTCCTATATAGCATCTGAAGGCCAAGTGGGGACAGTGATGGTCGTGGACTTAGCAAATGACTCTGGGCCAGAGTTGGGGGTGATGATCACTAAATGTGGATGTACAGACCTTAAAATCATCCCTTAGTTTCCATTAAGCAGCATGGATGAAACGAGATCATTTTAGAAAGATATTAGGGAAGTCCTTGGGAAAGAAAAATAAACAGAGAGTAACATCCAAGTAGATGAGCAAGATTACAATTTTCTGGTCTGGAGTTCTCTACAGCACCAGTTTCAAAGGAACAGTAATCTAGAAAGAAGTTATGTCAAAATTAAAACATGTAAGAAGTTTCCATAGTCAAATGAATTTGGAACACGCTAGTTATTTGCTCCTAATCTTGACAGCAATGATGCAGCATTGCATTTTGAAATCTCCTAAAAGTCCTACAGTTAAAAGAACCCATTGGGGTTGTTCAACCCGTAATTTCCTAAATGTATATCACTGCTGAAACCCAATAACCAAAGACATCGTGAAGCACATCTAGATTCTTTCAAAGCCCACAACAGGGCTCAGGGAATGACTCATATGACTCCCACTTCTCCACTTGGCCCAGCTAGAGTTCTTGCCACCTAAGGAGTCTTATTAGTTTTGGACTGATCATCCTCTCTTGAGAAAAACCCACCCCTAAAACCAGGCCCACTCCACAGGCTACCATATCAGAATTTGATACAATAAAACTTCTCTCCCTTCAAGAGATATGCACAGTAGCAAAGAGGTCTTTGTCTTAAAATATGAAAGCAATGCAGCTAATTGTACATCCAGAAGAATAGAAAGTAAGCCTTCTTCATGGCCCTCTGTCAGCTCATCAACCCATTATTACATGAGTAAATGCAGGGTTCTGCTTCAACTGTGGCTGAGGGTCATCCAGATTCTTGGCAAAATGGATCAGGAGGCAAAGTTTGTCTCCAAGGAAGCACCTCTCAGTTCCCTCCTCCTCCCACCTAAGAGAGGACCTGCCCCGTTGGAAAGCACCTTTGCTTTCTTCTCTTGAGTTCTCTTCTTGCCCTTTCTGCCACAGAGTGGAGGGGAAGAAGAAAATGAAATCCTTGTTGCAGGGCAGAGATTAGGTAAAGAAAAAATGAAAATAGTAAAAGAAGTTCCCTGAGACTATTGGGTAAGGACACTGTGAAGGCAGAATATATTGTGTCTAGGGTCCCTAGCTGAAATTTGGAAAACTTTCCCATAGGCCATTGCTTCTTAGCCAAGGACTATTTTGTTTCCAGATGACATTTGGCAACGTCTGGAGACAGTTTGAATTGTCACGTCTGGGGAAGGGGTGCTGGTGGGAACTAGTGGGTAGAAGCCAGGGATGCTGCTAAACATCCTACAATGCATAAGACAGTCCCCACAACAAAGAATTTTCTAGCCTCAGATTGCTAGAAAATAGTGGTAAGGTTGGGAAACTGCCATAGATCTATGATGTATTTGGTAATCCTGTTTGATAATCAGGCATGATGGCTTAAATAGATTTTGTAGGTCATCTTTGATATCTCACTAAAAGTCTCTCCACAAGATAATGTATTTTAAGCTCTATTTGGTCAAATAACATGATTATATGACTTACACACAGTAGCTTCATTTCCTTCATGGAGTGGAGGACTAATTAATTAATTGCCGACTATCCATCCCAATTGAGATAGAAACTTCTAGAACATTGCCTGATTGAGAGTAGACAATCAATATTTGCTGAATGAATGAATGAATTCAGACTGTTGGGAACTGCCTGGTTGTTCTCATAAGCAGAGCCCATCTCATCTATGTTTCCACATCTACAGCACCTGGTCCAGGTCTTTGCATAGAGACAGAGACTCAATTCTGACTGCTGAATGCATGAATCTATGAATGTGAATAAAAAAATGGGCCAACAGTATCAATATCTCTGTGTTGCACTGTGAAAAACTAATGAACACACCCACCACTTTTGAGGATAGTTACACACGAGGTGACTGTACTCTGTGCTTCAGGTTCTCATTGGAACGTTCTACCAGGGAGTCAGGTGAAAAGTCTAGACTTGAGTGTTGGAGACAGTGGTTCTTATCAGAACACCAAGCCCAAACCGAGGAAGTGATTATTCCTCTCCCTTCCAAACCGCTTTCTAAGAATGTTTTGGCATTCTGCCATCAAAGGGTGCATGCCTCATGTGGTAGAAGTTAGTAATATGGGGAATCTGATGATTCAAATGTCTTAAAGTAGGAAAAAAAGGGAAGAAAGAAGAAAAAAAAGGCTTTGTGACAGTCTTCTCTTTCCTGTTATTTTCTATGGATAGCATGTTGATTGTTAAGAGCTGTGAAGATTTGAGGCGCCTGGGTGGTTCAGGTAGTTAAGCTCAAGTCATGACCTCATGGTTCATGGGTTTGAGCCCCGCATCCAGCTCTGTGCTGACAGCGAGGAGCCTGGAGCCTGCTTTGAGTCCTGTGTCTCCCTTTCTCTCCGCCCTTTCCCCACTCTCTCTCTCTCTCAAAAATGAATAACATTAAAAACAATTTTTTAAAGAGCTGTGAAGATTTGATAAATTTCCTTTCCTGAGCGCTAGATCAGTATGAAGCAGTGTCATCATGCTACCGTTCCCAGCTTCCTCACCTATGGACACTAGTTTAGCTTCATTTTTTTTCCCCCTGTGATACATCTTTGCATGATTAGCGGGTCCCTCATCAGGGATTATAGTAGCCTGAGAGGTGCCAGCAAAGAAGAAGGCAACAAGTTTAGATGAGGAGAGTGAAAACAGAAGAGAAGCCAGTTTGCACATTGTCCCAATAATGTTCTAGGGGTGTTTCTCTGGAGCCAGATCCAACACAGGACCACATGTTGCATCTACTTGTCATGCCTCCTTCTGTTCTTCTAACCTCAGACACTTGCACATCCACTCGGTTAATTGGAAAGTTTTCATAATCGTTTTTGTCCATAAAATTAAGTTTCTGAAGGAAGCATTAATAATATAATATTTTACTCCTGAAATGACACTTATTTCCACATCAACTGACAATGGAATTTCAACCTGCAAAGCACCACAAGAAGACTGGTCACCCTCAGTTACATCTGGAATATTTGACTATTCAGATACTGACACTATAATTCAACAATGTCTAACCCATCTTATTTGTGTTGTTATGCTGATTATATGTGATAACTTAGGCACTCACATGCTTGCTGATGCACAAGGATGGGGATGCCAGAAATGACACGAGGTCAGCATTCAACTTTGGCCTTTGAAAGGCCAACACCAAAGGCAAAGAACTGATTTTGATTAACAATGAGGTTGTTACTCACTCATTATCAGGGACGTACAAATCAAAATCACAATGAGATACCACCTCATACCTGTTGTTAAAATTAACAACTCAGGAAGCAACAGATGTTGGCAAAGATACAGGGAAAGGGGAACTCTTGTATTGCTGGTGGGAATGCAAACTGGTGTAGCCACTCTGGAAAACAGAATGAAGGTTCCTCAGAAAATTAAAAATAGAACTACCTTACAACCCAGCCATCACACTACTAGGTATTTATCCAAGAATACAAAAATGCTGATTTGAAAGGGCACATGCACCCTGATGTTTATAACAGCTATATTGACAATAGCCAAATTATGAAAAGAGTCCAAATATCCATTAACTGATGAATGGATAAAGAAGATGTGGTGTATATATACAATGGAATATTACTCGGAGATGAAAAAGAATGAAATCTTGCCATTTGCAACACTGTGGATGGAACTAGAGTGTATTATGCTAAGTGAAATAAGTTAGAGAAAGACAAATATCATATGATTTCACTCCTATATGGAATTTAAGAAACAAAACAAATGAACATAAGAGAAGGGAAGCAAAATTAAGATA
The DNA here is from genome assembly GCF_028749965.1 of Puma concolor. NCBI lineage: Eukaryota > Metazoa > Chordata > Mammalia > Carnivora > Felidae > Puma > Puma concolor. The sequence continues at coordinate 22,937,790 of NC_141671.1, forward strand.
AAAACATAGAGGGAGACAAACCATAAGAGACTCTCAAATACAGAGAACAAACTGAGAGTTGGGATACTGGGTGGGGAATGCTCTAAGTGGGTGATGGGCATTTGGGAGGGCACTTGTTGGAATGAGCACCAGGTGTTATATGTAAGCAATGGATCACTAAATTCTACTCCTGAAATTATTATTACACTATATGTTAACTAACTTGGATTTAAATGTATATAGTATAAATATATATAATATATTTAAATATATAATATAAAATAATATATATTAAATAAACAAAGAATGAGGTTGTAGCCAATTTTGTGCATTTATAAAGTGTCTATCAGAGGTGAATTTACTGTGAGGCTAAGAAAGTTTAAGCTGGGACTCTAGTGGGTGCTAGTTGGGAGCTACATGGGAGGGCCCCTGGCAACACGTTCTCATGTCCCCCTGTCTCGCTTCCTCTCAGCCTACCTTTTAGTCCAGCAATGCTGTAGCAATCATCTTCATGCAGGTAGAACTTGGCAGCACCACACACCTCTCCCTGCCCCAGAGCTTCTCTGACTTTAAAGTGAGGGATGTTGGGGAGAACCCCACCCAGTACTCACACATATACAGTTGGAAAGTGCTAGAAAATTAACTTTCTAAGAGTAGCTCTTAATCAGTGGAAGATGGAGAGCTGGCGAGTTAAATACTCCCATCTTCCCTTCCTTGGTTGGGCAATTCTGAGATACATTCTACATGGTTTCTCAAAAGGTCCCCAAAGCACTAAGATGCATTTACCCCCAAACGTGAGCAAATTAAGAACCTATCCTTGCAAGGATCCAAGAAAGGAGAAGCCAGGAAGGAACAGTAACACCAACAAATCAGTCAAAAGAAAAATATGAGAGAAAAATTAAAAGACATAGAGTTTTCACCCAGAAGCTCACATCTTCATTTAAAGAGCTCTCCAGAAGAAAAAAACAGAGAAAACAGGAAATCATAAAAGAAATTTTCCCTGGCTGAGCAAAAGCATGAGTTGTCAGATTGGAAGAGTCTTTCTAGTGACTTCTCAAGAGAGAAGAAAGCCACTTACCTAAAATGAAAAGAAAAATAAGCATCACATTTTATATGGCAACACCACTCTTTATATGGCAATGCCACCTTTTAAGTTTCAACACCAATGTACAAGATAAGGTGGCGATATTTCCATTGTGTTGGAGATGAAGCCCTTTGATAGCTCTTTCCCAGATAGAGTTGTCTTTCCCAGCTTCCATCTCTGATTGTTGTGGAGGTCTGGAGCTCTGCCAAGCCCTGCTTTCCTATCCTCTCAGGACCCTATATCAGGATAGTCTGTCTCCACAGAAGGAATTTTCCTTTCTTCAGAGTGTGGTTGTGTTTTCAACCTAGAATCAAACACATGTGTTGGCTGTATAACCCAGGGGAGGCTTGGCTGCTGGACTGTCCTCTCCATTCTGTCCTCAATGGTCCCTCCCTTCTCCTTCCATTTGTCTGATCTTGAAATTTCTCTGGATTGGTTCTTCTCTTTATGGGTGTCTTGGATTGTTTTCTGTTCACGTCTGTTAGCAATACAATTCCATCCATTTTCTATCTTCTTTTCAGAAATGTCTGAACATTTCTCGTCTTTAGATGTGTTTGTGTTTTTCTTGGTCATTGTAAATTTGTGCTTTTTAAGATACAGCTTTTTTTTATTTTAGTATATGCAGGATTGGAGGAAAAGTGAAAGGTTATGTTCAGTTTGTCTTCCTCCACTATCCTTTCTGTGTGCATTCTAATTTTTATAGACTATAGAAAAAGTATATTGTGAAATATATGCATACTAAAAGTCACATTATATGAGTTACTTTATTTATTTATTTATTTATTTATTTATTTATTTATTTAAAGAGCATGAGTATGAGTAGGGGAGGGGCTGAGAGAGGGTTAGAGAGAGAATCCCAAGCAGGCTTCACAGTAGTCCGATGTGAGGCTCGATCCCATGAACATGAGATCGTGACCTGAGTCAAAGTCAAGAGTTGGACACTAAACCAACTGAGCCACCCATGCATCCCACTTGGCATTATACTTCAAACATTTCCCTACAGAAAAAACTCCATTGCATTTTCTTCAAATGTAAAAGAGAGACAATATCATGGGTAAATTTAGCTCATGGCAGACATAGGAACAAAAATTCAGGGTCTAATACTTTCTTATGCCATACACAAAAATTAATTCAAAATGGGAGAAAGACCTTAATGTAAGACAGGAAACCATCAAAATCCTAGAGGAGAACACAGGCAGTAACCTCTTTGACCTTGGTCATAGCAACTTCTTACTAGCCACATCTCCAGAGGCAAGGGAAACAAAAGCAAACATGAACCGTAGGGATCTTATCAAGATAAAATCTGCACAGCAAAAGGAACAACCAACAAAACTAAAAGACAACATATAAAATGGGAGAAGATATTTGTATATGACATATCTGATAAAGGGTTAGTATCCAAAACATATAAAGAACTTACAAAACTCAACACCCAAAAAAACAAATAATCCAGTTAAAAAATGGGCAGAAGATATGAATAGACATTTTCCCAAAGAAGACATCCAGATGGCTAACAGACACATGAAAAGATGTTCAACATCACTCATCTTCAGGGAAATGCAAATCAAAACTACAATGAAATACTACCCCGCATCTATCAGAACATGCCTACAATTAACAACATAAGAAACAACAGGTGTTGACAAGAATGTGGAGAAAGGGGAAACCTCTTGTACTGTTGGTGGGAATGCAAACTGGTATAGCTACTCTGGAAAATAATATGGAGTTTCCTCACAAGGTGAAAAATAGAACTACCCTACACCCAGCAATTGCACCACTAGGTATTTACCCAAAGGATACAAAAATACTAATTCGAAGGGATAATTGCACCCCGATGTTTATCATCATTATCAACATTATCATCATTATCAACAATAGCCAAATTATGAAAAGAGCCCAAATGTCCATTGACAGATGAATGGATAAGGAAGATGTGGTGTATATACACAATGGAATATCATTCAGCCATCAAAAAGAATGAAACCTTACCATTTACAATGATGTAGGGAGCTAGAGTATATTATGCAAAGTAAAATACGTCAGTCAGAGAAAGACAACTACCATATGATTTCACTCATATGTGGAATTTAAGAAACGAAACAGATGAACATAGGGGAAAAAAGAGAGAGAAGCAAACCAGAAAACAGACTGTTATGTATTCAGAACAAACTGACGTTTTCTGAAGGGGAGGTGGGGGGGGGATGGGTTAAAAGGGTGATGGGCATTGAAGAGGGCACTTGTTGAGATGAGCACCAGGTGTTATATGTAAGTGATGGATCACTAAGTTCTACATATGAAACTAATATTGTGTTGTATGTTAATTAACTGGAATTTCAATAAAAACTTGGAAAAAATAAATAAAATTCAGGGTCTATTAATTAACAAAATTGACAAATGTAGGGTATATTATTTTTCTTCTTTAATGTCAGATCTTAAAACACCTGGATATCACACAACCAAAAATTGGTCAGTATATCGATGTATTTGTCAATTTAGCTGTTTTGTAGTCCAGTCATTTCAGTTTCTTCATGATAAAATTGTATCAACAATGCAAGGATTCAGTGACTGTAAAGGGAAACCTGTATTCTTGTTGGATATATGTATTTTTTAATCTATGTTATACTCATAACATGAAGTAAAGATGCAAGGAAATTGCACAAGAGTTATTTTTAAAAAATGTCCTCATGGAAAAATCAGGATGGAAGGATTGTATAAATATTTGAAAGTCAAGGGAAAGAACATAGGTAGATAAGAAAACTCTTTCCCCTCTCCTGGGGAGAGGAAAAAAGACTTCTTTTTCCCTCCGAAAAACATAGGGAAAATTTATGACGTGGACCCTCTCCAAAAGACCGAACAGAAAGAAAATAAACGTATGCAACAAGGATGCAACTCATGTTATAGTTGATGATGTTAAGAATAAAAGAGTATGAGGAATAAAATAGTGATATTGAGTCTCTGTGTAAAGCTCAGTGGGGAGGGTAATAGTGTTTTATGAGAGTTTACTAAAATATAAAGGAGTTCACCAAGAAACAGCAATAGTTGAAGCTAGAAGTATGAGGCTAGATGCTTTGCAAGGTATCTTTTTGGTTCACAGAGGAATTTACTCAAAGTTCCAAAGAAAATGTCTTCAGCACCCACCACACTTACATCAAATGAACACTTTGGAGGCAAGCAAAATAATGTCCCTCCCACATCCAAAGATGTCTACCTCCTAATCCCCAGAATATGATACCTGGATTATTCAGGTGGGCCTAATCAGATCCCACCCATCCTTGAAAATGAAGGACATTTCTCAGCAGCTGGAAAGGACACGAGAGGGAAGGAGGAGAGATTCAAAACATAAGACGGACTCCATATCATTGCAAGTTTTGAAGCTGGAAGAAGAAGGCCACAAGCCAAGGCCTGCAGGAGCTTCTAAAAGCTGGGAACAGCCCTCCGCTGATGACAAGGAAACAAGGACCCTAATTTTAAAACCACAAGGAGTTGAATTCTGCCAACAACTTGAGTGAATAAGAAGTGGATTTCCCTTAGAGCCTCTAGAAAGGAATAGAGTCTGCTGCCACCTTGGTCTGAGCCCAGGGAGGCTGTGCTGCCCTTCTGACCTACAGAGCTGTGAGATAATAAATTTATGATCATTTGATATGATAAATGTGTTGATGTCACTAAGTTTGTGGTAATTTGTTATGGCAGCAATAGAAAATGAACACAACTTTTATCAGATTATCTCTACCAAGGAGGCCCAGATAAAATCACATATTTGGACCTTGGAGTTTCCACAAAAGGATATGGATGTCTTGAAGGAAGAGGCTCATTTAAAACTGGAGAAATTTCAGTGTGGGCCATCAGACTCTATGGTACCTTTCTGAGAGTCAAGACTCAAAGGTAGGATTTGAGGTGATGGTGGCCCCGTGTTTGCCTCTGATGGGGTCACGAACAAGGACTTTTCTCTCTGTTCGTGCGGCCCTGAGCAATCTTGTGTCCAAATGTTCCTGCTTCAGATGTCTCTGCATCATGACTTCTGCCCACAGTGCTACCCAACATTCTCCTGGGCTAAAATGTGTAACCACTTCATGCTTTGTTGGATGAAAGGAAGAACACAGATTCTAGAAAACATCGTTTTATTTGTTTTTCTTCAACTGTTATTTTTTCTTTTGCCCTTGAGTGTTTAGCCTAGCCCAAACTGGGAGATATTAAATTATCGAGGTTTAGTGGTTGATGGCTATATTTGTAAATATTTTGATTAGCAAATCTTTAGACATTGTCTGGACAAACCCAACCTTTAAATTTAATGTTTCAATTTACAAAATACACACACAAATTTATGCCTAAATTATACCCATGATATATGTGAAAATTACATTCCACAGACACTAGTCAATTATGCATTGTGGTAACTCAGATTTAGAATCAGTTAAAGACACAAAGAAAAGTTTGGTATAACAAAGTATTCACATGTCCCACAAAGCTCACCAGAGTAACTGGGCTTAATTGAGATTATTAGCTTCTTCCTTATTCTTTTTTTCTTTCCTTTATTCATCAAACATATATTGAGTCAACACTATTATGGATTACGTTAGTGCTAGAAATTAAATGATTAGCAAAACATGTATGTTGTTGTTCTAATAGGACTTAGAGTTGAAAGGTCATCCATACGTGAAATAACAATGTCAATAGACAGAAAGACACTGAAATAAAAGTGTTTAAGGAGAGTGTATAGTAGGAAGCTATTATGAATGTTTGTGTCCCCTCAACATTCATTTGCTAAAACCCTAATCCTCACCAGGATGGTATTAGGAGGCAGGGCCTTTGGGAGGGAATTAGGTCATGAGAGTAGAGCCCTTATGAATGGGATTAGTGCCCTTATTAAAAGAAAACATGGAATATGATTTCTTCCTCTCAGTCATGTGAGGATGCAAAGAGAAGAACAGAAAACCAGGAAGAGGACTGTCACTAGACACCAGATCTGTCAGCACCATGATCCTGGACTCCAGCCTCCAGAACTAAGAGAAAGTTCATGGTGCTTTGTCTGTGGTGCTTTGTCACAGCAGCCTGAACTGGCCCAGCTGGGGACCTAGAACTGCTCTGGATGTCAGAGAAAGCACTCTGAGGAAGTCATGCTTAAGCTGCACTGTGAAGGATGGGTGGGGCCAGATAGGAGAGATTAGCTTGTGTGGGTCCTGAGGGGGGGAGCGTGGGGGCACTGAGGACTAAGAGAATCCAGGGTAGCAGGGAGAGAGGAAAAGAATTGCTGGAGTAAAGGCAAGGAGGTGAGTGGGCAGGGCCCAAGTCTACGTACTTTGCTGGCCCTTCAAAGATCTCAGTCCTTACTTAAAAAGCCAAAGGAAGGCATTGAAGATTTTAAATGGAGAAAAAATAGTCATATTTTTGACTCTTCAAAAGATATTTGTGACTGCAGAAGATAGATTAGGGAGGGATGGGGGAGGCAAGAATGGATTTGGGGAAGAATGGTGGTCTGTTACCGTAGGGTGAAGTAGAGCATGAAGGAAGAGCAAGTGTCAAGACCACTCTTGGGTCTGGTCTGGGTATTGGATGGCTGGTGGGTCTTTCACCCTGGAGGACCAGATGTGGAAGAGAAGAGGTGAGGCCAAGTTGGACCCAGTGACTTTGAGACTCCCAGTGGAAATGTTGACAGGTCACTTGGCTGTGAGTCCCAAACTTGGAGAAGCTATGTTTGAGTATCATAAGCAAAGAGAATATCATTTGAAGTAATGGGTGCAGAAAAAATCAACTGAAAAGCATAAATCACTTCAAGTCATCTTTGAGGAAAAGCATAATTTTTTAAATGTTTATTTACTTCTAAGGGAGAGAGCACGGGCAGGGGAGGGGCAGAGAGAGAAGGGAACAGAGGATTGGAAGTGGGTTCTGTGCTGACAGCAGCCAGCCCAATGTGGGGCTTGAACTCACAAACCACAAGATCATGATCTGAGCCCAAGTCGAATGCTCAGCCGACTGAGTCATCCAGGTGCCCCTGAGGAAAACCATAATTTAAAGGCCAGATAGGGGCGCCTGGGTGGCGCAGTCGGTTAAGCGTCTGACTTCAGTCAGGTCACGATCTTGCGGTCTGTGAGTTCGAGCCCCGCGTCAGGCTCTGGGCTGATGGCTCAGAGCCTGGAGCCTGTTTCCGATTCTGTGTCTCCCTCTCTCTCTGCCCCTCGCCCGTTCATGCTCTGTCTCTCTCTGTCCCAAAAATAAATAAACGTTGAAAAAAAAATTAAAAAAAAATAAATAAATAAAGGCCAGATAGAGGAGGATGCACTCTGACAAAGGAGGCTGAGGAGAAGCAGTCTGGAGATAGGATGACAACGAGGAGAGGGTGGTGATGTAGAAGCCAAGGGCAAGGGTGGATATGGACTTGGACATTTCTCTGTATCTCCCTATATGCTCATGACATGAGTTGTGCCCCTAGTGGTTTTATCACAGCTGTACTCTGTGAGACTCTGTGAGACTCTGTGAGACGTTTTTGGAAACACCAGGATGACCTTCATTCATCTTCCCCTCATAAGCTCTGTGGAACCTCGAAGAGCGACTGACCTGCATGGCCAATGGTGCCTCCCATACCCTCCTCCGCTGGTGGAATAAAAGGAATTGGTATTTTTAATGAGAGAAGTAGCAAACACATTTTATGTTAGTGTTAATGATCCCATAGAGAAAGGAAAATAATGATGTAGCAAAAGAATTTCTGGACTAATGTTCTTGGGTTAGCCAGAGGGTACATCATAAGATATGAAGTCGTGGGATTAGCTTTAATAAGAACATGGATAGGTAGTCCAAGGTCACAAATGGGAAGGCAGAGCTAGTCGGTGAAGGCAGGTGGGTAAGTGTGGGGGCAGTTATTGCTGCAGGAAGACTGTTACTTCTTGGCCCCTGTTGTCTCTATAGCTACACTCTGGGGAGGAACAGAGAAGAAACAGAGAAGGCATGAATTGGCTTTATTATTTCCCCAGCTGGGAAATCTCCCAAAAGTAGTTAACCAATGAGGAGTATTTTCTTTTTCACAGGTAAAGTTTTATTTAAGATATATAAAATATATTTTTATATATTTATGATGTTATCAATATTATTGATATTTATTTTTTCCAGGTTTACTGAGATTAATTGACATACAGCCCTGTGTAAGTTTAAGGTGTACGGCATAATGACTTAATTTACATATGCTATGAAATGGTCACCATATCTCATATTGATACAAAAGAAAAAAAAAAAGGAAAAAAGCTCTTTTAGTTGTGATGAGAACTCTTAGGATCTACTCTCTTAACTTGCAAATATACCATACAGCCCAGTGTTACTTACAGTCATCATGTTGTACATTCCATCCCCAGTAGGAGGTGCTGTTTCTGGTTTTGTTTGTTTCTGTGTATATGTGTCAATATACATACATATATATATATATATATATATATATATATATATATATATATATATATTGAGAGAGTGCAAGTGGGAGAGGGGCAGAGAGAGAGGGACAGAGGATCCAAAGCAGGCTCTGCGCTGACAGGCTGACAGCAGAGATCCTGGGCTCAAACCAACCAACCATGAGATCTTGACCTGAAGTCAGATGCTCAACCGAATGAGTCACCCAGGAGCCCCTCGGAGGTATTATTATAAACTCATGGGTTTTTACATACGTGATGTGTTTCAATGAGGACCAGCTGTTACTCCTCGTTATTCATTATTGTCCCACCTTTAGGCACTGGGAGCCTTGCAAATTGATACCTGTGTCCTTTTGACATGACCTTAGTAGTCTAGTCTTTCTTTCCTTTCTTTCTGCCTTAATTTCCTGCCGTAGCCCTGGAAATGGCCACCATTCTAAGGAGCCTGGTTTGTTTTGGTGATGGAGAGTATCTAGAGACCACACTCCGAGCACTGTAGTCTTGCAATTTATTTTCTAGGCCTGCTTGTCCCTTGATCCGCAGTAGGCAGTTTTGCCAGATAGAGCTTCCTGAAACCCAGTTGGTGCATGTCTCCCCTGGGTTTGAATATCCTACAATGAACATTTACTGCCCCCAGGACACGGGCCATTCAGGTGAGTCTGGAACTCAAGGTCTCCTGCATCAGCTTCCCTGTGCTCATCTTTCCACAAACATTGGAACAGAGACAAGAAGCGTGCTGGCTCCTGGAGAAGTTCGCTCCCATCCCATGTCCACGTCAGAGGTGGGTTGGGCCAGAGTCCCAGCCAGAGACATCGCGGGGGTGGGGGCAATGTGAGGAGCCTGCTCTCAGATGGGTGCCGCATGCCTCCTACGGTCTTCCAGGCACAGGTGCTGGCCTGTCTCTGCATTTGCGAGCTGAGTGATTCTGGCATGTCATCCCTCACCACCGGCTGCTCATTCACAAAAAGGAGATTACACCAAACTCACAGGGCCTTTGTGAGGATGAAGTGAGAAGACCCACATTGAGCACCTGGCTCAGGATATTAACAGACAGTAAATAACCATTGCTTGTCCTTCTCCAGATCACTGTACACTCTGTTATACAATCAGATGGCTCAGAATTTAAAAATACTGAGTCCCTCTGAAAGCACTGAGGCTATTTTTACCTGTCCCTTCACAAAAGGTCACAGGTGTGCCCTGTTGTTGGGGAGAGGGCAACCCTGAGTCACTTCCTCCCCCACGGCTGGGCCTGCTGAGCCGCCCTAGATGGGACCAGGCTGTTCACGGAGAGCTGCCCAGGCCCCAAGGATTCCTCCTTGTTGACATTCAAGAGGGTTTTCAAAAAATCACCGTCCTTGCGGGAGACTGGGCTGACTTCCCACTTCCTGAATTGCTCATGCTTCTTTACCTCTCAGTCATCCTCTTTCTGAAATTGACCACTGCTCTTCCCGAAGTTAGCAATGATTAGCAAGGAGTTGATAATTCAAATTTGAGGCTGACTTATTTGGACTCGAAGCAAGTGATAAGACTCCTTCCTTTAAAAGATGAGGGGAGGGGGCGCCTGGGTGGCTCAGTCGATTAAGCGGCCGACTTCAGCTCAGGTCATGATTTCGCGGTCCGTGAGTTGGAGCCCTGTGTTGGGCTCTGTGCTGACAGCTCAGAGCCTGGAGCCTGTTTCAGATTCTGTGTCTCCCTCTCTCTGACCCTCCCCCGTTCATGCTCTGTCTCTCTGTGTCTCAAAAATAAATAAACATTAAAATTTTTTTTTAAATAAAAAATAAAAAAATAAAAGATGAGAGGGGCACCTGGGCCGCTTGGTTGGTTAAGCTTCTGACTCTTGGTTTCAGCTCAAGTCATGATCTCATGGCTCATGAGTTTGAGCCCCGAGCCCCGAGTAAGACTCCACAGGGACTCCGTGTAGCCAGCGCAGGATTCTCTCTCTCCCTCTTTCTCTGCTCCTGTCTCTCTCTCTCTCTGTCTCAAAAATGAATAAACATTAAAAAATAAAAAAGGAGGGCACCTGGGTGGCTCATTCGGTTAAGCATCTGACTCTTGGTTTTGGCTCAAGTCATGACTTCTTGGTTTCATGAGTTTGAACCCCACTGTTTCTGTGGAGCCTGCTTGAGATTCTCTCTCTCTCCCTCACTGTCTGCCCCTCCACTACTCACGCTGTCTCTGTCTCTCTCAAAAAATAAATAAATAAACTTTAAAGATAAATAAATCAAAAAATAAATAACGAGCACCTGGGTGGCTCAGTTGGTTAACTGTCCAATTTCAGCTCAAGTCATGATCTCATGGTTCATGAGTTCAAGCCCTGAGCCCCAGGCCAGGCTCCTCTGTCTCCCTCTCTCTGTCCCTCCCCTGCTCACACATGCGTTCACTCTCTCTCTCTCAAAAATAAATAAACACTAATTAATATAATATAATATAATATAATATAATATAATATAATATGATATAATATATGAGAGTCAGTGGGGGTGTCCAACTCTTGGTTTTGGTTCAGGTCATAATCTCACAGTTGGTGAGATCGAGCCCCACACTGGGCTCTGTGCTGGTAGCATGGAGCTGCCTGGGATTCTCTCTCTCCCTCTCTCTGCCTCTCCCCTCTTCTCTAAATAAATAAATAAATAACTTAAAAAGATGAGAATGAGTGTATAGCTGTGGTCTACAACTGTGACTACATATTGGAAGGACAGAGGAGCTTAAAAATACTGACACCTGGGTCCCACCCTCAAAGACTCTGGATCATTGGCCTGAGGTGTGGCCTGGGCATTAGACTATTTTATACACTCCCCATGTGACTCTCCTGTACAGCAAAAGGTGAGAACAGACATAAGGTGAACGCAGTTTCTCTGCGCCACACAGGAGAATCATCAGCTGGGGAGCTACATAGGAAAACTTGCTTTTCTCTGGCTTCTAGAACTCTTGTGTGTATTGTGACTCCAGGTGAGGGGAGAGAAGGAAGCACCTGCCAGGTCATGGAAGGCTTGAACCCCATGTTGAAACATTTTCAGCACATTTTAAGCTTGGTCAAGTTTGCATTGTAGGAAATATTGTCTGGCAGTGTGGGGAGAATGTGCAGCAGTGGGCATGCGTGCAGAAGACCAACAGTCCATTGAAGGCCCCTTGTGAGATAACAAGAGCCTGAAACAAGGCAAGAGCCATGGCAGATGGCAAGAGCATGGAAAGCAAGAAAGAGGGGGCTTCACTATCTCCTATGGGCTCTGGCCCAGATGCCTGCCTTCCCTGTGCCAAGCCCACCCTACCCATTGCCCCTTGGCTTATTGGGACTTTTGTGTGCAGGCCTCTATGTCTCCACTGGGGTATCTCTTAATCAGCATAATGAACCACATTAATTATGCTTTTGTTTCGGGCCAGGCATTTGTCTAAGAACTTCTCGCTTTACCGTTAAGAAAACTGAGGCTTAGCAAGGTTAAGTGACATGCCCAAGGTCACACAGCCAGGGAGACGTAGAGCTGGATGCACGCGGGTTTCTGACTTGACCCCTACACTCTCTGTGACTCCCCCTTCCTACCTGTGGCACTCAAGTGCCCCTTCCCCTGGCTGAGGCCATCTCCTTTTAAATTCAGTCTGAGAACTGACTGAACCCACAGGCTTCATCTGGTTATCCATCCTGGCCAGCCCAGCCTTGGAGTCTTAATGTCCACACCAGCAGGAGGTTCCAACCTGTATTTGCATCAGGTAAATTGGCCACCCTGTTAAAATAGTTCTAATTGATATGATTTCAACTTTTACTACCTCATAACTAAAAATATCCCCTAATCCCTTACGTTTTCCACATGCTAAAGCATTGAAGCCTCATAATTTTCTTTTCAGGAGAAGAAAATTAAAAATAGTATTGGTAATGAATTTAACCTTTGTGAAAAGTCAGAAAGGTCCTACATAAGACTGAGTACAGGCTCCCAGCATTCCTGGAGAAATCTGGAAGGCAGGAAATTTATCCTTTGAGAACTTCTACATGAACACTGTTGGAAATGCCACCTAAAATTATGGCCACAATAATTGGAACTAACTTCTTAAGGCTCTGTCAGTTTCCAAGTGATCATTTACTTCATCTTCTTTACATGTTATGTGGTTGTGATTGACATTTAGTGAGTACATGGGATATGGCAATGCTGGACTATGCATTTACATAAAGTACTCTCATTATGATGTCCCTATTTTTCATATATTTTTTAAAGTTTATTTATTTATTTATTTATTTATTTATTTATTTATTTATTTATTTATTTTTGAGAGGGAGAGAGAGAGTAGGGGAGGAGCAGAGAGAGAGGGAGAGAGAGAATCCCAAGCAGGCTCCACCCTTTCAGCACAGAGACTGATGCGGGTCTTGGACTAACGAACCATGAGATTGTGACCTGAGCTACAATCAAGAGTCAGATGCTTAAATGACTGAGCCACCCAGGCTCCCCATGACCTCCTTATTTCACAGATGAGGAAACTGAGGCTCAGAAAAGCTAACTTGTACAAGTTTCCAAGATGGTGTGTAACAGAAACTACATTTGAAGCCAGATCTGTGTAACCTGGACACCATGCTTATAACCATTAACTGTATCGTTAGGACTCCCGATAAGAACAATTATAGCCTCATGTATACATTAATACCTGCCACTTTGCACACCACACCTATTAGCAACATTTTCTCTGAGCTTTGTTTTAAAAACTTATATATTGGAATGGTTTTCCCTATAAAGAGTATTGTAATAGTTCCATTTAACTTTGTTGTGTGTAAAATGATATCACTGGTGTGTTTCAAATACATTTACAGTCAGTGATGGTTAATATTCAAAAGGGTAATGATTGGGGAATCATTTCTTATCAAGATCTTTGCCCAGCAGCTATGTCTCTGCTTGCTGTGTGATACTGTAGGGGTGTCAGTCATCTGGGCAACCTGTGATTTAGCCTTCAACTCGGTGTGGGACACCAGGGAAGGGCTCTCCTTCTTGGAGTCTCAGTTTCTAAAATATAAGGTGTCTTGCAGCTCCCACCTTCTGTGATTCTCTCTGGAAAGCAGCTGGTAGTACATTAGTGACTCCCCAAAGAGTCCTTTGGCTCTATGATTTTACAGTTTCATTGTTGGATATAGCATTGATTGTCCTTAAAAACAAGAACCTGTCTATACTTTGCAGACCCTGTATCTCGCAGTCTATGGTATTCATTAACATCAACCTCTGATTAAACAGTTGATTCAATAAGATGTTTCTGAAAAAAAGTAAAATAGTCAAAACTCAGGCATTTGCATCCTCTGAAGAGTAGGAAATCCAGTCTGAAAAGCCAGGCAATTTGTGTGTGGGTGGGTGGGGGGGGGGGGTACCCAGTTCATTTGGTAACAACCAAGTACATTCAGTAATTCCATTCATCAGATGGCCTTGCCAGAGCCACCTGCTGGCAGTCTTGCTTTCTCTGTGTAGTTGAGTGTTTTGGAAATTACAGTCTCATTAGTTTGAAAGAGCTCTTTGGTGATTATTTTGGGAAAGCTAAGAATTATTTGGTGATATGGATAATTTCCTCTAACTCAATTTGGCGGGGTGGTGGGGTGGAATTTTTGTGTGCTAGGTGTTATTTAAATCTGGCAAATCTGAGATTTGGGTACCACAACTGTAACACTACCAGACTGGGCTCCCTGAGGTCAGGACTGATACACAATCTTACCTGGCACAGAGTAAGAACTCGGTGAGTGCTTGTTGAATAAATGAGTACATGAATGAATGGTTATATTCCAGCATCCAAGAGGGCTTTAAATTCAAAATTCTTGACTTTTACTTTATAGGAATCACTGAGTTTCCTTGGGGACTATATATAATTATCTCCTTTATGTTATAAACATATTCTATGTGTTTTATAGATTCTTCTAATACGGAAGAGGATTGGATAAGAATAATGGTTTATGGTTGTTAAGATTTTCCAGTAGGCTTTATGATTAGAGCATATGGCTTTCCTTAGTATAAAATAATATGTGAACAGAGACAAGAAACCACATAAGAGGAAAATAAATGCCAGAAGAATTTTCCTTCCTCATTTAGGTAGAACTGAATGAAGAATTTGCTCAGGTTTTACCATAGAGAAGAGTCTTGTAAAAACTTCAGTTTGGTATTCTACTGGCTCTAGGTGAAATAACACAATAACCCCAGTAAGTTTTTTAAAACTATGCTATTCAAGTAAAACAACACCTTAACTATAAATATGATTCTTCAGCTTGGATAAATGAATATAAAAATGAGTCAACTAATGTATCAAGTTTGAGAACTAACATTATCTGGATGATTTTTTAAAAGGTCACACCTAGCTGGCTCAGTCGGTGGAATGTGCTACTCTTGATCTTGGGCATGTGGGTTCAAGCCTCACATTGCGTATAGAGGTCACCTAAAAATAAAAACCTTTATGAAAAAACAAATAAAAGTCACCCTCTAAAGGAAATTCTGACACATGCTACAATGTGGATGAAACTCGAGGACACCATGCTCAGTGAAAAGAGCCAGTCGCAGAAAGGACAAATACTGTATGAGCGCACTTATACATGAGGTCCTTAGAGTAGTCAAAATCATAAAGACAAGAAAATAGAATGGTGGTTGCCAGGGGCTGGGGAAGGCAGAGTTAGTGTTTAACAGGAGAAGAGTTTCAGATTTGAGAAGAGTCATGGGGATGAATGGTAGTGATGATTGCACAACAGTGTGAATGCATTTAATACCATCGAACTGTATACTTAGGAATGGCTTAGAAGGTAAATTTTATGTTATGTGTATTTTAGCACACACACAAAAATTACAAAGTGAAAAAAAGGTCACCCTTTGTCTTGGTCAGCATAACGTGACTTCTAGAACTTTGTGTCTTCCTTACTGTGTGGACAGAATGAGTATAATTTCACTTTGGTCATGTTGGGCAGAAGCGTGATATGGTGGTGGTTGCTGTTTGGATTTTTATTCTTTTTTTTAAAAAATTTTTTTAATGTTTATTTATTTTTGAGAGACAAACACATCATGAGCAGACAGGGAGGAAGACACAGAATCCAAAGCAGGCTCCAGGCTCTGAGCTGTCAGCACAAAGCCTGACCCAGGGCTCAAACCTCTGAACAGTGAGATCATGACCTGGGCCAAAGTCAGATGCTTAACCGACTGAGCCACCCAGGCGCCCCATGGATTTTTAAATATGGGAAGAAGTGTGACAGATTTTCTGCACTATCTGTGTTAATCCAGCATTATCTCTGCCCCCTTATGTGGTGTATTCTACATTGCTGAGGAAAAGTCTGCAATTTCTTTTCCTTGTATGGTTTGAGTTAAGGTTTTCCAATAAAAAAGTGGAAGAAAAGAACTCTGTCAGGCAGCGGAGATGGTTTGCTATGGCTTTTGCAGGAGGGGAGCACCCTCTTTCCCAAGAGCCACACACTGAAATCCTTGATAGCAGCTGTCCTTGGCTTTGAGACACCCTCTTGAGAACCACCTGCTTTGAGGCTGTAGGCAGCTGGAGGCTGGGTAGCAGCTTCCCTGTGATTCCTGCTCTTCCAGATTTCCTGAAAGCAGACTTCCCTAGCCCTACTCAACAGTCATGTTTTTCTTTGGATTAGATCTCTTTCAACTTGAAATACTTGGTGTCTCCTTTTCTCCTGAATGAATCCTGACTGTTGGACCATTTTTGCCTTATTGGACATTTTAGGGAAAAGTCTGTGTGGTCCAATCTCACTTCTGGGTGACCCTGAGTCCCAGAGTTCTAGAAGTCTTGGAATAGAAGAGGGAGGAGCTATCCAGCTGTTAGGGGTAAATGCAAGTCCTACCTGGGCAAGCCCAAAGCATGAGGTCCCAAGGAGTGAGGGGAGAGCAGGAAGGGTGTTGTGTGTAGGCAGAACCCTGGAAGTTCATCAGAAATAATGGTTAGTAGGGAGAAGGGGCTTTTCAGAGAGTCTGGGTGGGGAGGTTGGCTGTGGAGCTGCTGGGTCAGTTTTCACAGACATATTTCTCTAGCCATGAGAGGGCATGTATGAGGAAAGACCCAAAAACTGAGTAAGTACATTGTCTTTATAGGGGAATAATATCATGCACAGTTTAACCTGCTTTGACTGAACTGAAACCATGTCTTTTACATAAAATTAAAAATACTATACCTTAAGGACTTATGGTAAACTGAATTATTTATCCTATTTCTTCAATCCTCAGCAGTAGCACTAGATGGCCACATTTGGCCATGGCCTCATGGTGTGAGAAATATACTTTTCTGCCCCTTGATTTGGGGCTTGGGCATGTGACTTGCTTTGGCCAATGGGATGTTAACACATGTTGATGCAAGAGGAAGCTTAAAATGCACTTATGCGGTCAGGTTCATTCTCTCATGCATGTACCATCCCATGGGAAGAATGTACCATATATAGTCAATGTCTCTCCAGCCTGAACCCCAGAATGAGTCATATGAGGTAGAGTCTGCAAAGGACCCAGAGGCATATGAGTGATACATAGTTATTTTCCATGGAGAATTTAGGGTTGTTTGTTACCCAGTAAACTTGTAGCAATAACTACCTGACACAGTTACATATAGCACATCATAGATACTGCTCTTTATGGAATAATTAATGACTTTTCATGGATAGTTTTTTTTAAGAAATTTTTTAATGTTTATTTTTGAGAGAGACAGAGCACAAGCAGGGGAGGGGCAGAGAGAGAGGGAGATAGAATCTGAAGCAGGCTCCAGGCTCTGAGCTGTCAGCACAGAGCCCAACATGGGGCTCAAACCCAAGAACCGTGAGATCATGACCTGAGCCAAAGTCAGATGCTTAACCAACTGAGTCACCCAGATGCCCCAGAGGATAGTTTTGAGCACATTCAATTTTCACAATCAATGTACTGACTTTAGACTCTAATTCATGCCGAGGAGATTCTGTATCACCTTCAGTGACCACTTTGTTTTATTTAGTTTGATGAGTAAAAATTGTTTCAGTTTGTTATAGTTGATATCCTAGCTGGCTTGTGTATCATCTAGGTAATGAAGAATAGGCCTAGAATTGATGTGGATCAAAACAAAATCTGCATTCACAGGTCCACAGAGGCCTCTTCTTCTTGTCAGCATTTAAAAATGGTGCTTTCAGATAATTTCATAATTATTTTTTTCCATTTTGCTTAGTGAAATTTACACAGCAGAGAAGTGTCTTTGAGAATGAACAAACTAAAAAAAAAAGGCACGAACAAACTGAGAAATATACATGATCATTCATTTGGCACTATCTTCTAAAATTTCACACTTTGGGGATAAGCAAAATTAGTATAATTTGCTTCTTAAATTGCTTACTAACATTGTAAGTGAGCCAGTGCAAGAGAAAGGAAATTATAGCTTTCAATGGAATATGACAAAGTGAGACTTCGAGAGTTTTAGTGAACAGTGATGCTGATGGATACCAACCCTACTGACCCCAGCACTGATGGCTCCCAGAAGGAGACCTGAACTGTCTGACCCCCTGAGTCCCCTTTTGCTTATAACTCCAGACTCTGGGTGGTCAAGGGGCAATATTTCAGTCACCAAATTTCTTCACCTGCTTTTGCTACCTGAGTTGAATGTGGTAAATTATCCTGACAGTTATTCTTTTAAGATAAAACCATCTTCTTTCTATTGGGTAGAGATTAGGGCATATCACGGTTGCTATGGTTACTCAGACTCCTGCCTTGAGTTTGGATAGTGCCACCCGATAGCCAAGAGAACCCGGTTTACATGAGCAGCTCCCCCCCATACTCTATACAGTCCATCTGGGGGAGAAGCTGGGTTCAAAAGTTTCCCAGTCCATTTCTGTCTGGGTCAAAGACAAACAAGAGATATCTGTGGAGTGGCATCCTTAGTTACTACTCCTCGTTACTTGGCTGTTTTCTCTCCAGGTCTTGGGTGGACAAAGTATGGCTAAAATCCCAGGACCACCTGGGTCTGAGTCCCTACTTCATCATTTTATTAGTTGAGTGAACATGGGCAGGTTACTAAATGAACTTGGGCCTCAGTCATTTCATCTGTAAAATGGAGGCAATGACAGCACCCACCCTATAAGCCTACTGTGAGAATTAAACCACATAATCCTGTAAAAGGCCTGGCCAGTACCTGGTATACAGTGCATTCTCAACCAATGTTAGCTGCTATAAGAGAAATAACAGTTGTTCTCATGAAGGCATCTTCTGCCATAAAATAGGGCCCCTCCCAGGTATGGGGGACTTTAGGCACAATGACAGCAAAGAGACAGTTCCCTGTCTGCAACCTCACCCTTGTATCAGCCCCCAGAGGCTCCAGATAAGAATGGCCCAGTATTTAAGGATGTGCCATCTGGCATCTTGACCCCCTCACCAGGTTCCAGTGGATGCTTTCCACCCTCATTAGGACACAAAGGCTCTCTCTCAACACCTCCGTGATGGATGGAGGGGGCCGCCTACAGTGGTACCAGCCACACCTGATTCCTGAGGAAGATAACGGTGAGGGAGGATGACATCCCCAGACTGCTGGGGCTGGTTTTGATGTCTTATTTCAGATCCGTTGTAGCTGCCCCAGGCCCCCCAGGCTGCTCTCTGTTGTGGTTTGACAAACTCGTCTGTCACTGGGTACATGCCGTTTGGGGCGACTGTGTGACAGGCAGGGCCATGTCATTCCTGAGCCACACAGTGACACTTACTATGGAAGGCACCACATAGAAAAGCACGTGCACAACCTGCCTTTCATTTTTTTCCCTGTTCAGCCCCTTTCTTAGCTCCTGACATTGTAGTTTGGAAAAGACACACCTGCTTTTCCACTCTGCTCCAAAAAACACTGTTTAGAGGCTTCTCAGCTCCTTCTAGGAAGCACTGAAAGAATACCAGGTCATGTGGTGAGTGGACAAATCTCTTCAAGCTCAGTGCAGGGGATCTCACCACACGAGCTTTGCTACACCTGGGAAGATGGTCCTCTACCTTCCCTGGCTCTTATCTTCACTTACTCAAACTAAATTGTAAGTTGTGCTCGCCTGCGCCTTATTTCAAAGTGGGTCGGCTAGGTATTGTGCAAAATGCTGGGGTGCAAAGCCCTGCCCTGGAGGGCCTGACAACCTATTGCAGGAGCCACCAGGAAAAGACTGGCTGTAACATCGCATGTGGATGGTACACATCATGATACAACAGTGGAGTTGGACAGAAGGACAGACAAAGAAGTGCCTGATTCTTCCTAATGTACCTCACGCAAGTGGGTGTGGAGAGGGGAGGTGGTCAAGAAAAGACTACCCAGAAACTGATAAATCAGAAGGTTCTAGAAAGAATTCCCCAGGAAGAGAAAAAATGAGCAGGTTTTTGATAGGAGAAAAGATATTTCTTTTTTTTTTATTTTTATTTATTTATTTTTTTAACGTTTTATTTTTGAGACAGAGAGAGACAGAGCATGAACGGGGGAGGGTCAGAGAGAGGGAGACACAGAATCCGAAACAGGCTCCAGGCTCTGAGCTGTCAGCACAGAGCCTGACGCGGGGCCTGAACTCACGGACCGTGAGATCATGACCTGAGCCGAAGTCGGCCGCTTAACCGACTGAGCCACCCAGGAGCCCCAGGAGAAAAGATATTTCAATCTGAAAAAAAAGGCATGAGAAGGTCAGTGGTGTGAGAGTCTGGGAATGGCAGACTGGAGCACATTCTCTGCAGAGTCTGGAATGTGGGGTGTGAAGAAGGAATGATATTTGAAAGGTCGGTAGGGCCAAAACAGTGAAGAAAATATACGTTTAGGGGACTTCTGTGGATTCTTCCTCTGTAGAGTACCCTCAGGCCACACCCGTAAAACCAGTGAGTTGCCCCAAGTTCATATGGCATCAGAGAGAAAAAAGAACCGGAGAAAAATAAAGGGAATGATGGATATTTATGCTGTTATTCCTTTTGTTCCATAATGTTATTCATGCCTCAGACGAAGATTCACATTAACAAATGTGAAATAAATTGCCCAATAATTGGTGTATTCCACAGAGTGTTATGTTTTACTTTTATCTCATGCTAAAATAAATTTTATTTTAAAATTAAGGGAAATACTCCTTTCTTCAAGATTAATCTTTTTTTTTAACTTTATTTATTTCTTTTGAGAGGGGTGGAGGGGGGAGAGAGAGAATCCCAAGCAGGCTCTGCACTGCCAGCACAGAGCCAGATGTGGGTCTCAATCCCACACACTGTGAGATCATGACCTAAACCAAAATCAAGAGTTGGACGCTTAACCTGACAAAGCCACTCAGTTGCCCTCCCCATCCCCCCTTTTTTGTTGTTGTTGTAGATAAAGGTCAAAGGTAAATCAACCTAGAAATGATCTTTTTTAGATTAAAAACTCAAATGCTTCTTTTTAAGAGAAGAAAAAGTGAATGAAGTCAGAAGAGTGAAATGTCTTGCTTAAGTTAAGATCTGAACATAAGATATCAAATTTCCAGTTCAATCCAACAAATGTATTTGAAAAAAATGTTAGTAATAGGAGATAAGCCACCTTAGGGAGTCCCATTTTATAGCTGATGAAATTGAGGTCCTTCAAGAGGTGAAATGGGGGCACATGGCCTTAAAGTTGCCACACAGGCAAAACTGCCATTGAGAACCCCAACCCCCAAGCCAGTCAGTGTCATCTGGCTAGGACACAAAGTTCATTACTCTTTATCACAGCAGGAGAAGCAGCTCACGTGCTCCTTGAAAGCGGTTGGTGGCACCATCTTTGTTTGCAAAGGGCAATGCCATTCTACAGAAGCTCAGAGAGGACCCCTCCCTGGGAGGTGTTTATTTATTGGAGACCTCAGCTGGAGAATTATGACCCTATAGGACTTTTTCAGCCTTCTGCCCATTATAGATGGTGGTTCCCTATCTATGGAGCACCTTTGTGCCACATTCTCTGCTAGCCCAGGGTTACAGACTCTTTGCAAGCTGACCACCCCTCCTAAGGAGTCAGACAAACTCACAGAGTCACCTTCTGGATCCCAAGATCCACCTGGGATGTGTGAATGGTTTGTTGGAGGACTGAGGCTTGAATCTTCAGAGCCAGGCATGGGCAGACATTGTCACCTGCTTGATGTGACCCAGATTTCTTTTTTCCACTGCAATTGAATTTATATCTCTATTTAATCTTGTTCCTGTGTGGGTTTGGCTCTCTGCTTTGCTCTCTCAGCTCCTTAGAAATGTGGCCTTAGTAACCGAGGGGGAACATTTGCTTTCACAGTGTGTATAAGTGACACAATGGGGCAACGTAGCCTGATCACCAGCACTACGGAGGCATTTCACTCACACACCTTCCACAAAAAGCTCCTTTGCAGTCCACAGTGGGATTACTAGGAACCAACGCTGGCCAAGCTCTCAAAGAGAAAATAATGACAGGGAAGAAAGCTTGAGAAGAGCAAGGCAAAGAGAATTGAGAGACATGTATACAAAGGAGTAATAAATAGCACACATCAAATATCACTCTCAGAAAAATCTATCAACCCACATATTCTACAAACGTGTATTGATAACCTACTACATGCCAACACTGTGCCCACTTGCATGCCTAATTGAGCTAGAATTGCTGCCCCTGATCTGACTCACTCAAACTGAAATTCTGTAATTGAGGGGAAAGAGGATCTAAAAAGCCAAACTTTCCAAAATGCCAAACCTGAGCAAATATGACTGACTGTCCACCTCAGTCAACCTCTCTACTCAAAGACCGGTCTTGTCACTTCCCTTTGGCTATGGGTATCCCGAGATGCTTCACTTCCATCCCTATCAAGAGTAGATCACCTCACTGCACACTTCAAATGGAGAAGCAACCTCCAGAATTATGGGGTTTTTCTATTTTATATATTTTTTTCAGAATTATGGCATTTTATAAGTAAACCTTTTATTTTTGGAATAATTTAAGATTTTCAGAAAGTTTCAAAAATAGTACCCATAGTTTCCATATACCTTTCGTTCAGTTTCCCTGATGTTATCATCTTACATCACCATTACTTCTAGACTTTATTCCCTAATTTTCCTACTATCCAGGCCTTTTGTTTTGTTCCAGAATCTTCTCCAGGATACCACACTGCATTTAGCAGAATTTTGTTTTTCAGCCCATGTGTTCATAGAGAAGATTACCAAAATTAAAGGATGTTGTTGCTAAGTATTTAGAATTAATAGACTAATAATTCCAAAGGATTAGCTCACATTTCTCCCGTCTTGTATCTACACTCACAGCCTAAATAATTAACTAAGCAAACAGTCGTTTTTAAAAGAAAGTTTTAAGATTTTTGTTATTGTGGTAATTGCAAAATGCATTTTCTACTTCTGGCTCTCCTTTGCCCAGAAATAGCAGCAACTAACTCTTCATAGTGGACAACAGAGATTTCCTTCAGGGCTGGAATTCCTGTTATCTTGGGGTTCCAGGAGTTTCGAGGAAGAGAAGGTTGGCTTCATTTTCCCTGAAGGGCATGGTGAAGTTTCTGTTCTCTAACTAAAATGTAAGAAATACAGACTCCTAGAAACTCACACCCAGGTTGTGGGGTTAAAGATAAGCCAGATTGGGGCGCCTGGGTGGCGCAGTCGGTTAAGCGTCCGACTTCAGCCAGGTCACGATCTCGCGGTCCGTGAGTTCGAGCCCCGCGTCGGGCTCTGGGCTGATGGCTCAGAGCCTGGAGCCTGTTTCCGATTCTGTGTCTCCCTCTCTCTCTGCCCCTCGCCCGTTCATGCTCTGTCTCTCTCTGTCCCAAAAATAAATAAACGTTGAAAAAAAAATTAAAAAAAAAAAAAAAAAAAGATAAGCCAGATTCCCAGCTACGAGGTGGTCTGCATTTCTAGACAGTGTTGTTAGGATTTGTGTAGCAACTTTTCATGAAGACGTTCTGAAATGGAGGTGGCCAGAGGTGACGATCCAGATGTAAGTTCAGAGATGGGCTTACTTGGGACCCCCACACTGGTGTACCAAGGAGTCTGGAGTGCCTACTAGGCCCTTCTTTGGAGCAGACTGGGGTGGAAATAGTTACATCGGTTTCTGATGAAATCTATTAATCCCAAAAAGATGGTGTTTCAGATAACTCATTTTTGCCACAAATTCTGCTTTTTCCTTCATTAACCAACATACTGGCTTATTTATCTACTTAACAGAGAGAAGGATTTTGAGGGTGACGGCAGTGACAATTGTCATTCATGTTATTGCTGAAGTATTCAGTGTTTTGACATAGAGTGCATGCTTAGTAATAATGCTATTTAATCAAGAAGGATCAATGACAACTTAAAAGATCACCAAATTGTAAAGAGCTACTTTGGGGAACAGTTTGTGTCCTGTTGGCTGTGGGCAGGGCTGTGGGCAGCTTGTGTCTTTTAGCTGTGGGCAAGGCAAGGAAGAAAATGAAGAGAAGGGGTAGAGGAGGAGGGCATTCACTCTGCATGGATGTGTCTGGACACATACAATCTGGGTACATCTTCTTCTCTCACTTTGGGAAGGAAACATTTTCCCCTGCACACTTTTATTTCTGATTTATAAATTCTTTTCAGAGAAATATTTAACCCCAAGAAAGCTTCCTTTAAGACATCATTTATCTTTTTTCCCCACGGATAAGAAAAAAGTAGAAGTGATTTTAAGCTAAAAAATATTTCTCTTAATAACTAAGAATAAATCACATGATTTTAACTACAACCTTCAAAATATTGTTTTTCCTCATTTAATAAATGATATTCTGTGCTTCATTCTTTAAATGAACTATACAATTATTTTTTAACAAATGAACTACAAAATCATCTGTGTTTTTTGTTGTTTGAACTGCATGTATATTAACATACATTGAAATTTAGCCATGGGTTATAGCGTTAAAACAGACAAAATAGGGGGTGCCTGTGTGACTTAGTAGGTTAGGCATCTGACTCTTGATTTGCACTCTGGTCATGATCCCAGGGTCGTGGGATTCAAGCCTGTGTTGGGCTCCATGCTGAGCTTGGAGTCTGCTTAATATTTTCTCTCTCTCTCTCTCTCTGCCCCTCTCCCCCACTTGTGCTCTCTCTGTCTCTAAAATAATAATAATAATAGACAAAATAGGTTTATTTATGTAATTTTATAGCTTTATTTCTGAATGATAAGAAAAGGGAAAGGATTATAGATTACTAGTTCTAAGCTCTTCACCACAAATACTGCATTCCAGGATAGATAGTCGACATCTATATAAATGAGGAGGGTGGTTTTTTGTTCGTCTGCTATTACATTATATAAAAACAACTGGATAGGTTTTTGCTAGGTGTAGAGGATATGTTTGGGATAACATGACTTAAAAGATATGCTGTATGACATAGACAGAATTCCATTTGGACATCTAAGATTCACTGACAGAGAGAGGCAGACATTCTCCTAAGTAGCAGAAACAGGTCAAATGAGATGACCTCACGACCACCAGTCAGAACTGACATCTGTATATTAGGATGAACTGAACTGGAAACCTAGAAAAGCAGTGATTTCATTTATGAGTCCCAAATTAAAAATCAGTGGAACAGATGCACCTTATTGCCAAAGTTAATTTGCAACAGATATACTTCTCTCCTGGGGAACCCAGTGCTTCTCTTGGGTGATCAGTAGCAGAGATATATTTATTTCACAAATAATGCTTCTACACATTCTTGTAGAATATAATTCTTGGATCCATTCCTCTTTACAGTATGAGGAAGCCCAGCCCCAGACCTCAATAAAAGAATAGTCATGTTGGATAAGCTCATTGTTTAGATGTCTTTTGTTTAATATTGGTATTTCAGGATCTTAGAGATATCTTGATATGCTGTGAAGAATTTTGATCAGATGAATACAAACTTCACACCTAATATAGATTCTCTAGAGGCAAATTTTCAGAATATCATCTTCATGCTCCTCATTAATTTGTTGAATTTCTTCATTAGTTTCAAATGCTTTCTGTCTAACCAGTGGTCTGTTGTGTGAATAATTGAACAATATTTGACTAAGATTACAAACAAGTGAAATTGTACAGTAACCAAACATTTCAAGGCTGCTGGATGTTTTAGCTGAGCAACAAACCAGGTGCAAGAGTCATGAGCAGACTTCTCTGATCTTTATTCACCACCACATAGATCACTTGGTGTGGTCTTAGGCTCTCAAATGGTTCTATTAAAAATGTATTTATTTATTTATTGGTTGGGGTGCCTGGGTGGCTCAGTCAGTTAAGCATCCAATCTTAGCTCCGGTCATGATCTCGCGGCTCGTGAGTTTGAGACCTGCTTCAAGCTCTGTGCTGAAGGCTCGGAGCCTGGACCCTGCTTCAGATTCTATGGCTTCCTCTCTTTCTCTCTGCCCCTCCCCCATTTGTGCTCTCTCTCTCTCTAAAATAAATAAACATTAAAAAGTGTTTTTATTTATTTGTGATTAAGGAACACATTTTACATTAAGTTCCAACATTGAAAAGTAAAAAAGCATGCTATAAAAACTTTCCTTCTGACCCTATAGCCCTGTTCTTCCCATAGATGACTTACCATTACTTGGTCTCTGGCAGAGGTATGTTATGACGTGTAAGCAAATATACATTATATATTTGTTTGATTTAACAATACATCTTGAAGCTCAGTCTATATCATTACAAAAAGAGATGCCTCATTCTCCTTAGTGTCTGCAATTCAATTGTATAAATGTACTATAACTTATTTAAATTCTTTCCCCTTGTGGGACATTGAGGTTGTTCCCAATCTGTTGTCATCAAAAACAATGCTCTAATAATGAATAACTCTGTACGCTGATCATTTCTTACATTTCCACATATATATGTAGGATAAATTCCTACAACTGGGAATTTCTGGGTCAAAGAGTTCATGCATTTGACTTTTAATAAATATTGCTAAATTGCTATTAAATAAATATTAATTGCTTTTAATAAATATTGCTAAATCTCTAATTTAGAGATTGTACAAATTTTGACACCAGCCAGCTATACATGGTTTAATTTTATTTTATTTTATTTTATTTTATTTTTATTTTTTTTATTTATATATGAAATTTATTGTCAAATTGGTTTCCATACAACACCCAGTGCTCATCCCAAAAGGTGCCCTCCTCAATACCCATCACCCACCCTCTCCTCCCTCCCACCCCCCATCAACCCTTAGTTTGTTCTCAGTTCTCAACAGTCTCTTATACATGGTTTAATTTTAAAGGCAAGATATATTTAAATAATTTAATTAGTTAATTTTCTAAAAATGAAAGGGAAGCAGATGCCATGACCACTTTGGACACTGTCAACCCAACTGAGGCAACTCTCCTTAGTGTTTAACAGAAATCAGTATCAGCCAACCTCAGCTCTGCCAGCAACTGCAGTGCAACTTTGGGCAAGTCTCAGTTTCATCTGGGAATGGACACACCAGTGGGTAACTGTGCCTTCTGGTCTCCAGTGTGGTTCATCCAGTAGAAGTATTATCTGACACTCAGGTGTCAGGCCTAGACTGGAAGTCAGGAGCCAGGAGAAAACAGACCAGGGCCAAGCATGGAAAGTGACTAAGTCCAGGGAGGCACCAAGAGTAATAACAGCTAACATATGTGTGACACTTTCTATAGGACAGACACTGATCCGAGGACTTTTCATGTGTGAATTCCCTTAATCCTTATAACAACACTAAGAGATAGGTATTATCATTGTTTTCCTTTTACAGATGAGGAAACTGAGGCTCAACAAGATTACTCAAGTAGTAAGCCACAGAACTAGGGTTTGAAGCTGAGAGGTCTGACTCTAGGGTCTCAAAGAGACCAAAGGATAAAGACAAAATATCCGAGGTCTGGAAGACATCTGATGTACTATCAGCTTGCACAGGGGCCTATCTCAGAAGGTAGGCAACTAGGAGGTGGGTGTCTCTGGCAGGATGAGAAAAAGAGAAGGTGGGTTGGTTGACAGATAAATGCAGATACACTCTTCCTTGGAAGTTTACATAAACCTGACCTTCAACCTGCAAGTGAGGGACCTGGCCTCATGGTCTGGCAATTTGCAGTGCTGTCATTCCAGTTGTGTGTGGCACCAAACACCAGAAAGTTGCTGTATCTTCTGAAAGATGAAGAGCCAGGAGAATCAGACATGATTTTCCCAGCTTGGGATCTCATTACTTAGGTGGTTACTCATCATAGGGCTGTTTGGACACACTTTCCTAAACTCACAGAGCTTTGGAGATTACAAAGACTGCCAGTACTAGGAACCCCCTACTCCAGGCCTTTTATAGAATGTTTGCAAACAGAGTAAACAATACAAAAATATTTATTCCTCTCAACTGAAATCAGGAAAGCTTAAATCTGTGGGCAGAGAAGAAATAACCAATTTATTCTAAAATTGCTCCTTTTTTAAAACATTATCAGGGCAAATATCTTACTAATCGGTTGATTATTGCTATTACAAGCCTGTTTAGACAAGAAACAAGATACACCAGCAAACCTTTTTTTTCCCAGCAGAATTTATCCCTCAATTTAAAAAAAAAAATACTGTCTAGTTTTTTCATTTATGCACAACTTCAGTAGACTGGCTTAAATATTTGTTTAAAATTGTAGGTGTCCATCCAGGAGAGCAGCCCACTGCTGCAAAGACCCCATCATCTACCCTACAAGCAATGGGGTATACTTCTGGGGGAGGTGTGAATTAAGGGGCTCAGAAGAGGGGTCTAAAGGTGGACCTCATCCAGTAACTATATGGTGGGTATTTCCCCTAAAGGAGCTTCCAATAAATTCACACCATGGACTTCCAAAATAATTAGCATTTGGATGTCTGCTATACTGAGTGCATTGGCTGTAATGTCACTTAAGTAAGAGACACTTGTCCCTTG
The DNA here is from genome assembly GCF_028749965.1 of Puma concolor. Taxonomy (NCBI): domain Eukaryota; kingdom Metazoa; phylum Chordata; class Mammalia; order Carnivora; family Felidae; genus Puma; species Puma concolor. The sequence continues at coordinate 22,965,995 of NC_141671.1, forward strand.
CCTTATGTCCCTTTCTTCTGGGAAAACCCAGAGACCCAGAGGAGAGGGTAGGAAAGGCACGGGGTCAGACAACCTCCCTCACCCCCTGCATTCCAAAGTCAGACCACAGGATTTCCCATACTCCAAGGTCTTTATGCTGAAACTCCACTGTTGCCCAAGGGAAGAAAACTGGAATTATATTTGAGATTGGAGTTTTAAACTGGATAATGCTTTTGATAACAGAATTTTGCTAACTAGTTATGGAATATGCCCAATTTTTCAATATGGAGCATAGAGGAGAAATTTGGTATAGCTTAAATGGAGAAGTACAGGGAGTGGAAATCCATTTGTGTATTCACTTTTCTGAGTTCAGACAATTTCACAAACCCATTGTGAGTGTGAGAATTGCAATGACAGAAAGAGAGGAGAGAGGGTCATGAGAGCATATGCATGAAGGCCCAGAGAGATTGTAGCACCTTTAAGGGGTAGAAAGAAACTCCAAAGGGCTAAGGTTCAGAGGCCAGGATGTGAGGGCTGTGGTATGTGTGGGAGCATGTAGGGAGAGATGTTAGCAAGGTAAGAAGGAACCAGATCATAAAGGGCCCTGGAAGCCATAATCAGGAAGCTGGTGTTATCCTTAAAAAAGGGGAGAAATGGGGCGCCTGGGTGGCGCAGTCGGTTAAGCGTCCGACTTCAGCCAGGTCACGATTTCGCGGTCCGTGAGTTCGAGCCCCGCGTCGGGCTCTGGGCTGATGGCTCGGAGCCTGGAGCCTGTTTCCGATTCTGTGTCTCCCTCTCTCTCTGCCCCTCCCCCGTTCATGCTCTGTCTCTCTCTGTCCCAAAAATAAATAAAAAACGTTTGGGAAAAAAAAAATTAAAAAAGGGGAGAAAGTTGTGGAAGTGTTTTAAAACTGGTGGGGAGGGGGGAAGCAAGATGGAACAGGGGTTGGAAGAAGGCAAAGTTGAAGCTGTTGTGCTAATCTAAGCAAGAGATGATAATGAACTGGTCTGGGATTGTTGGCAATGAGAATTAAGAGCATCATAAAAATTTGAGATATATGTAAGAAGCAGAATAAACAGAATATGTAGGGAATGGTTGGATGATGGATAGTAGGGTAGATGGAATATAGAGTGAAGAAGATGAGGGGAGCCTGTGTGACTCGGTTGGTTGAATGTCAGACTCTTGATCTCAGCCCAGGTAATGATCTCACAGTTCCTGGGATCAAGTCCTGCATCAGGACTTGGAAATTTCCTGCTTGGAAATCTCTCTTTCCCTCTCTCTGTCTCTCAAAATAAATAAACAAACATTAATAAAAAAAAAAAAAAGAAGAAGATGATGATACCCAGGTTCTACTTTACCCGATCTTGAATTGATGGTGGCAGGTGGAACTTCAGTATACTTCCTGAAAATAGACCCATTTCTTAACTTAGACCCTCTGGATACTGTCCAGTCCTCCCAGGCCCAAAAATGTCTACTGCTCACATCCTGAGTGGAATGCTGACACCCCAGCTAGGCAAACCAATTGTCAGGGTCAACTAAAAAGCAAAAAGCCTAATTCAGTACAAGAATTGTCTCAGTTAGCTAGTGCTAGAATAATGCTGAATAACAAAACCATCCCCAAACTCAATTTCTTAGAAGAATACTCATTTGTTCTCCTGAGACTGCGTGTTGGCTGGGGCAGTTCACCTAGGCTGGACTACAGTGGGTGTATTTGGGCTTCAACTATTGATCTGAGTCTGGCTGCGGTGGCTCTACTCCATGTGTTCATTCTGGGCTGAAGAGGCAGTAGTTACCCTAGAGAAAGCACATCTCATGGAAGATGGAAGATGGAAGGACCAAGAGAGCAAGCCCAATCATGCAGGTGTTTTCAAGCCTTTGGTTACATCATGTCTCCTAACACTGTATTGATATTGACTAAAGCAAATCCCAAGGCCAAGGCTAAAGCCAAAGGTCAGGATAGTATGCTTGGTGCATAAAGGTAAAAGTGGGGCAGGAATGACTATCACTAGACAACAATATAATTCACCATATGGATATAATAGAAGTGTTTTATTTTATTTAATTCTACATGACACATTATTATAGGCTGTAAAGCTAGGTAAGGGGAATAAACTTACTACCTCAAGCAAGGTTACTCTGCAGTGAAATAATATCTAGACTCAGTAGGGCATGGAGAGAAATTCCAATCCCACTAAAAATTCCCATCATTTTATAAGTTAGAGGTTGCAAGTCTTTCCCTAAGAGGACTTGTTGTTCCTTTCTAGAGGTTAGTTCCATATTCTATTGAGTTGCTGCCAGGTTAGCAGTGGTACCTGATCTGTGGTCATGTGGACCCAATGATTAAGCAAGCAGATCACAGAAAGACCAAACAGAAAACACATAATTCAGCCATTCATGAATTTATGCCAGGATATAGCTTCTGATTCAAGTAACAGCATAAATATTTTAACCTTTTTCTGTGTAGAAGTGATTTCATATTCAGATTCAACCGTTATTAATCACTATTTAATATAACTCTGGTTTTAACTTCCAGACTTGAGTTCAGAAACCTTCTGAGGTATGTGCATTCTTGTCAGTGCGTGACTCCAATACCGAGGCTTTCGAGATGTTTTCTCATAAAAACCCTAGCCAGTGACTCGCAATTTTCAATTTCCTGTGTCTTCTGTGTTACTAATACTGTTCCCTTCTTCCATTGCCTTAATGAAAGTTTCTTATATGTCACTGCAAAGTGTCAAATCTCACAGAAGCCCTTGGAACAATGTTTTATAAAGGTTTTAAGCCTGTTGCCAACCTTTTAAAATAGGTGAGATTTCAAATCAAAATCTTAGCTTTTCTGGTTTTTCTCAAAATATTAGAAGATCTGGCTAATGGAGTCCTGCCATTGTAGGGTGTGAGGACTAGCTGGGGCTGGGCAGCCGCTGCCCCCTGCAGGCTGGGCTCTCACCCTGCAGGTGGGGCCCTCTGCCTCTGTTTCTGCTGCTAGCTTGGCTCCTGGAGGGGGGTTGTCCCCCCCACTTTCCATCCTTGTACCATCTTTGCATGAATGATGGCCTCTCTCTAATCCATGTGATTTTTCTCTGTGCGCAGCCTCCTTCTTTTCCAAGAGAAGTGAAATTGATTTGTCGTTCTCCTCCATCTTTTCTGCAACTCATCCCATATATCCTTCCTAGGTGAGAAGGTTGCTCTCCTGCATCAGCATAAAAGCCTGTGGCGGATGCTTTTCCACCAGAAAAAAAAAATATCTCCCTGGCCGTCATCCAACTGTCTTACCCCACCTTGCTTTGTGGTCTCTAAATCTCAGTGTGTTTTGAATTATTTTGCATAGAACACCCAAATCTCTGAAGATTATCCTCTGCCCTAGTGCCTCCAATTTACATCAAATGATTTCAAAGTGTCATGTTTTCTTTAGAAGACATTTGGAAAGCCACAATTTTTAAGCAAAATTATATAATGATTTTTTCACACCTACTTCACAAGTTTTTTTTCCCCTCTGAAAATGTCTAAAGAGTTCCCTACTGAATAAGGAAGGGCCTACGGTCCCCCTCGGTGACCCTTTGTGGTTTCTTCAAGCTAGAACAACTTTTAAGTCTTCTTTTAATTAATTTTCCAAAATGTTCCAACTCTCTACCCAAGGATTTCAAGGTGGATTCAAGAACGATGATAAACGGAAGCACAGCACTCTCAGCTGCTAACTAAACTCTTTCTTAATCATTAAGTAAAAAACCAAATCAATATAATTTTAAGGGAGAACAAAACATATAGTGAAAGGTTAGCATTCCATCTTGCTTGGAAATGGAGGCAGGTGTGTTTTTTTTGTTTTTTGTTTTTGTTTTGTTTGTGTGTGTGTGTGTGTGTGTGTGTGTGTGTGTGTGTGTTGCTTATAAAATAATGTGTATGTGGCCTCAGCTTGCCCATTGCTACGCAACTCACGGGAGCCCCGGGAGCAAACCAAAGGCAATTCCAGAAGCCCACTGAACCACACGGACATGGAAACTCCCAGATTCCTCCCAGGCAGAGGCACTGTTTAAGCAGAATAGACTTAATCTAGCTGTTTAGACACATCCCATGCTCCCAAAGAATCTATTTCTGGCTCTGGGTTTCATTATAAATGTCAGGACACCATATAGTTATGGTTAAAAAGGCACTTTCATTAGAAGTCCCTCTTCCCAGACATTTGCAGCTTTTTGAATAAATTACCCTTTGGGATGAAATTTCTTCTCGATGTGAAGGTAAATTAGTACGGAAAACTTAACAAAGTCCACGTTTTCTTCTCCTTTTGGTGGGATGCAACACCAGTATAAGGGAAATAACGAACAATGCCTTCCATTAGGATCTGGGAGGCATTCATTGCTAAAGTCCAGGTAGGATCACCTATTTGACCATTCTTTTTTTTTAATTATTATTATTTTTAATGTCTATTTATCTTTGAGAGAGAGAGAGAGAGACAGATTGTGAGTGGGGGAGGGGCAGACAGAAAGGGAGACACAGAATTGGAAGCAGGCTCCAGGCTCTGAGCTGTCAGCACAGAGCCCGATGGGGGGTTCAAACTCATGGACCGCGAGATCATGACCTAAGGTGAAGTCAGATGCTTAACCAACTGAGGCACCCAGGTGCCCCTGTTTGGCCATTCTTAGTATTTGCAGACTCATTGTGGATTTTATGATCAGTCTAGCAGTGAGTTAAGAGGAGGGAGGCTGTCAAAGAGAGAGAAGGGAGAAAGAGAGGGATACCTCTGTTACCCCAGTATATACATATATCTCCATTCAGGAGGGCTAAGGCCCAGAAGCTAAGGTCAAGGGTTGTTTTCTTTAGGGTCAGTGTTAAAGCAGCACCAAGGTATGCTGAGTGTTGAAGCTCTCACTAAGCAAAAGCATGCAGGAGGAAAAGCCAAAGTTCACATACCCATGTCAACAGGGCAGAGAAAGGATCAAGGTCAGGAGTCTAGAGTCAAGAGTTGAGTTTATTGGGAACAGAACTACAACAAAACCAAGATTGGTAAGATGCTGGTTAGGCCGGAGGGGCTCTTTGGCGGTCGCCTCAGCTGGCCCAGAGATTTAGAGCTTGAGGATGCTTCCCAAAAGAAACGCCAGCAGTGTGACAGTGACAAAAATGGGACCAGTGTCCACGATCCCTCCTCATCAGCTGGGAAATACAAATGCCCAGACATCAGTGTCATTGACATGACCTGAACATCTTGTCTGTCCTATGAGTCAAAACAGCATGGATGGAGACAGGTAGCCTTCTGCATAAATGCCTAGTTATTTAACTGTTTTATATTTTTTGGTTTGGGATGGCAAACTATTAGTAACCATAATGGTCCCATATAAAGCACTGTTAAGTGCTTTGAATTAAGAAAGGTTTTTGTTGAGAGCCTGAGTGTTTGAAATATCGAGGGCTGTATCTCACCTGTCCCCAGTGAGTGGGTGTGGAGAGATGGGTTACCGCCGCTCTCTCTTGACATCACCCCCAGCAGAGTGTGAAGGCTCCTTACCGCCAAAAGAGAAAATTTCCTCCTTCCACCCCGGAGGCTCGAATTTCTTCTATATTCTGTCTCCTACCTTCCCTGCATGTGTGGGTGAACGGTAAGTGCCTTTGACACTTTTGAACAGACCTGTGTTAGGAATGAATCTCTAAGGCTCTTAAAAACCACCCGCTGAACAAGTAAAAGTTGTCTTTCTCACCCTGATAGAGATTTTCCAACTTTTTAATAAAGTATCAAGGTAGAAATGGGCTGTACTTTGAGCCACCACACTAGTTATGAACAACCAAACGTTTCTCCTGGCACATTTATAGCTCAAATAGACCCTTTGGATCCCAAGCGCTGTGTAAAAGTTGACCCACTGGATGTTTGCAATTCCAAGGTTCAGGATGAGGACAGATCAGCTCCTATGGCGGCTCTGCCCCTTCAGGGTCCAAACTTCGGTTCAAAGATTCCACAGCTTAACTGAATTTGAACAATAGTAACTGAGCATCTTGCCAAAAGAGCAAGGAAAGGGGTTAATTGGCATATCCTCCCATAATTGCAGTAAAAGTCATCTTTAAAACAGGGATCATTTAGGAGCCCCTGGGTGGCTCAGTCAGTTAAGCGTCCGACTTCAGCTCAGGTAATGATCTCATGGTCCGTGAGTTGGAGCCCCGCGTCGGGTTCTGTGCTGACAGCTCAGAGCCTGGAGCCTGTTTCAGATTCTGTGTCTCCCTCTCTCTCTGCCCCTCCCCTGTTCATGCTCCGTCTCTCTCTGTCTCAAAAATAAATAAAAACGTTAAAAAATTTTTTTTAAAAATAAATAAATAAATAAAACAGGGATCATTTGAGTCATATTCTTGTGAGAAAGGGGGAGTGATACAGATGAAAGCATGCAGACTCTGCTTACTTTAAAAGCCTATCTAGAATAATTCAGGGGAGACAACAATATGTGATTCTTTTCTCCAAGTAAATGTGTATTTCTTTCAGTATCAAGTTGCCGAAGATTCTACAGCAATGATGGGCAGCCCTGCTATGGTAAGAATGTTTTTATCTTCACAAAAAGCACATGTTGAAATCCTAACCCCTGAAGGTAATGGTATTAGGAGGTAGAGCATTTTGGGAAGTGTTTAAGTCATAAGACTGGAGCTCTCGTGAATGAAATGACTGCCTTTTGAAAGAGACCCCTGCAGAGATCCCTAGCCCCTTCTTCCATGCGAGGATACAAAGAGAAGTCTGCAACCCCAAAAGAGGCCCTCACCTGAACCCAACCCTGTTGGAACCCTGATCTTGGACTTTCAACCTCCAAAACCTTGAGAAATTGATTTCTGTTGTTTGTATCCACCCAGTCTGTGATACTTTGTTGTAGTAGCCTGCATTAAGTAAGACATATCATGCCCTTTGGAGGATACTGGTGTTGCTGGGCCCTGTTAATAAGGGTATGTATGCTTATAATTTTTCCAGCTGTCAGCCGGTGTTCAAGCCACAGGGTGAAGCTCATTCAGTGACCAAGGTTTTAGTCTTGCCAAGTGACTAAGTTCAACATGAGGGGAAGAGTCACTGAGGAGCCCCATGTCCACCATGGTTATCAGCCTGGGAGCTTGGGAGTTGGAAAGAATGGTCTAGCCTTTTGCTATACCTCTCTATGTGGGAAAGGTTCAGACCTCTTTACAAGGGTATCTCTTGCTTCCTGATTCGCATCAAGCACTCATGCATCCACTCCCAGGGGCATTGACCAATGGTGCTAGTTTTTCTGACCCTTCCACCACAGAACAGCTGTTTCTGTCATCCTGGTATTCTTATTGTTCCACAAACCAGGCCCACTGACATGTAAGCTTTGCTCACTCTCCTGGAATACTTCAGCTTTCTGCCAATACTGAGTCAGATTCATTCTTGAGGGCTGAGCCAGTTCTCTGTCCTCAAGACCTCCCGGCCCTGACTCTGGTCCTCCCTGAGGTCCTCCTCTTCTGCTAACTGTTGCTTTAGCTTTCCCTGTTCATCAGTTGTGGAATGAATATTTGCTGAATCTGAGCCCCCCAGTTAAGCTTGGTCTTGCCAGGTGTCTGAGCTCATACAGTCCAGAGCAGGGGTACATGGGGAGCACCACGTCCACCATGGCTATAAGCCCAGATCTGGGGAGCTGGAAGGAATGGCCTATCATAGCCTTTCTCTATCCCTCACCTTGTGGAACAGGCTTGGGCCTCTTTACAGGAGTCCACCTTGGTTCCTAGCGTTCTCTTGTCCCCTTGATAGAATGGCTGTGATTGTTGAACAGTCCTGAAAGGATCTTGGAAAACAGACCCTGCTTAAGTCAAATCCAAAAGCCCTTGTGTCTGCATTCATGTTGGCTTCATTCTTTACCTTATTTCAAAGAACATGGGCATCAAAGAAGCCTAAGATCCTTTGTCTTAATTTTATTCAACAAACTTGCTGAGCCTGTATCTGTCAGAATCCATCCATCATTCAGCATTAGACATAGGTTGGACAGGGAATGGATGGGACAAAGGGGGATTCGAGAATGACTACATAATGGTGGCTGTGTTCATGAACTTAAAATGAGCTTGAGAAAATCGTATCAATAGCTGAGTACAATATAAATCCCATTAATATAGATATTATAATAAAATTGTCATGGGTCACAGGGGTAGGTGAAATCCACCCCAATTCAGAGGACTACAGAAAGCTGCTTGACAAGATGTCATTTTCATTGAATGTTAAAAGCTGAAGAGAATAGGTAGATATAGAAGTGGAGAGAATAATGTAACATGTAGGGCTGAATATGGGAAAGTCATGTAGACTTCAGCAAGGGATCCTTGTGTTTGAGTTCCTGGGATGTGAAAGGAAGGGATTAGTGAGAAACAAGGTAGGAAAGAAGGGCTGGAGTAGAAAAATGGAGAGCTGTGTTCAGAGACAGGGCCCTCTGGCTATAAACCAGCCACCTGATCCTCATGACATGTTCTCATGACTGAAGATCCCCCACTGCCCTGCCACTTCCTCTCCTGCCTTATTGGAGAGTTAAGAGCCATATGCTCTTTCCCTGCTTTCTCCCCAACACTTAAGGCAGTTATGTTTAAGAACAATGGACAAATGGATTTATTTTACCTTAACTTATTCCGTTTGCAGCACTTTGTTTCTATAGATCCAAATCTCTGTCAGGCATCACATTTTTTTATGCCATAAGACTTCTTTTAACATTTCTTGTAGTGACGGTCTTCTGACAATGATGTCTCTCAGTTTTGGTTTGGTCGAGGAGGTCTTTATTTTTCCTGCATCTTTGAAAGGTATTTTCACAAGATATAGAATTATGGTGTAATCCCATTGCCTCTGGCTTCTTGGTTTCTATCGAGAAATGTGCTGGAATACTTACTTTTGTTTCTCTTTTGGTACTGTGTCTTTTATTCTTTGTCTGATCTCAAGATTTCTCCTTTATGATTTTGTTTCCAATAGCTTGAATGTGATATTCCTGGATGTGTGGGTGGTTTCTGAGCTTCATGGGTTTCTGAAATGGGGGCTGTCATTCATATTGGAAAAATCTTGGTCATGAGTCCAGACATGTTTCATGTTGGACCTCAAAGATAGCCTTGGTGCTTCTCCTTGTCTATTCTATTGGACTATCTCTGGCTCCAATGGCCTTAGCTAATTTGTTACCTAACCCACTTTTTAGCACCTGGCAGATATGGCCAATTTTCAGTCTGTATTGACCAGACACCTCAAAACGGAAGCAGACACATGCTAAGCAGCTAGGACTTTACTTTGCTGGCAGTATGGGAGCCATGTATAATTTTTGAGTAGGAGAGAAACTTGATCACAACAGTAGTTTGGGAGGCTATAACTCTGAGTGCAGAAAAAATAATAAGCTATAAGTGGTGGAGACTGATAGTGGGGATAATAAGTAAAAGGCTGATGCAAAGATCTTCTTAAGAGGAAAATCTGGGGTGCCTCGGTGGCTCAGTAGGTTAAGCATCTGACCTTGGCTCAGGTCATGATCTCATGTTTTGTGGGTTCAAGCCCCATGTCAGGCTCTGTGCTGACAGCTCAGAGCCTCGAGTCTGCTTCAGATTCCGTGTTTCACCCTCTCTTTCTTCCCCCGCCCTCGTTTTCACTCTGTGTCTCTCTGTCAAAAATAAATAAACATTTTTTAAAAAAGAAAGACAAAAGGAAAATCATGGAGGAAGTAAGCAATGGGAACTTCTGGGAGGAACATTCCAAGGATGTATCCATAACAGAATTTTCCAAATTAGTAATGAACCGTTGTTATGTAGAACACTAACAGGAGTTCTAACAAATGTTCTGTGGTTGAAAAATGTGGAAAATTCTGTGTCAGATGAAGTTAAACAGGTTTCTAAATTGCAGACATTCTCAGAGACTTTAATATGGGAATGCACTCAGACCATCTCTTGGGAGGGGTGAGGGTATGGTATGTAGTGTTTCCCAAATATGCTGACCAAAGTATGCCGTTCTCATAATGCTTCCAATATCTTCAGTGCTTCATGGAACATCAGTTCTGGAAGTACATCTCAACAAAACCATAAACATTTGAATTCAGTATTAAGGAGTTAGGGACAGGGGTAAAGGAGAGGGAGGAAGATGTTGACCACAACTCTGAGGTTTAGCCTGAGTAATTAACCGGATGTTGAGGTCAAAACTGAGATAGGAACATGAGAGAGGTAGCTGACTTGGAGGGAAAAAATGAGAAATTCACTTTGGGGAATGAAAACACATATGCTGAAAAGAAGAATGGTTCTTTGATATTTCCTGTAAGAGTGATTCATCTCTGCATTGGAAATTTCCAACTGATTTAATAAAAAATAAACCTTACATCCTCTAAGGCCATTAACTAGAGCAAAAATCTATCCACTAAGTGGAAAGCTGGATTCCAGAGACTTGGTATTAGTTTCCTAAAATTTCCTTCCCTTGGATCTCTCCATATTATTACAACCACCACCATCATGACCTTGGGAAGGACCTTGCTCCCCCTGTAAATAAAGCCCTCACCCAAATTAGGAAACATGATATTCCCCACTAACACCCAACAGTATGACTGAGATCAAGCTGGAATGTTACTAAAGGCTTTGGCTTAACAAAATGAAAGAAATATAGGTAGTCATAAGAAACTGGTAATCGGGCCTACAAACTATTGCTTCCTCACCTTCCATTTAGGACCTACTCAGTTTTCGCTCTGTCCTTCTCTTATGAAGGCCATCACTAACTCCCTCACTCAGGAGCAATCTGAAAGACAATTCTATGTCCAACAGTCCCTGACACATAGAAGGTGTTTGATAAATACTGTTGAATTAAACCACATTGTGTTTAGAGAAAAGCAGAGGTTTGTCTTCTTGTCTGGTTTCCTGGACAAAAGACCAGCTTTGTCTTCATGTGGCCAACAGCATGATAACCCCATTAGGACACAAAACACAGCACAGATTGCAAAATACAAAGCGCCTCTGCTTTCAGGTAGAATGATCACGTGTAGGCAGAGGGTAGTTCTACTGCCTGCCATGTCTGCCTACTACAGGGAATGGCTTCAACCTTGAAGAGAATCTGTCCGTAAGTACAGGGTGAGGAGATAGAGGGGAGGGAGGGGTGATTTGTGTGCTGCTAACATTCTCTAGGGTGTATGTTGGACAAAGTGTGATGAGGTCCAGGGATAGTTTCCTTCTCCATGGCCATGTCCAATCAAGTTTGGCATACCCTACGGAAGGATGCAGGTGGCATGTGGTATCTCTGTTTAGAATGAGGTTTAAGAAACTCAGGCATCAATCAGTGATCCTTCTGTGGCCATGTGTGAATCTAAAATCTTAGATGAGCAACTCCATACAAACAGTTAGGAACAATATCCTAAGTTATCTGGCTTCTTCTGAGTGTTTCCTGACCCCACATTTCAGCTTAGATGTTGCTGTCCAGCATCTGACAGCTGAATCAAACCTTCAAAGAATTCTTCAGTGGTGGGAAAGGTGTTTTGTTTTTATTTAAATTAGTTCTCTGTGCTGACAGCTCAGAGCCTGGAGCCTGCTTTGGATTCTGTGTCTCCCTTTCTCTCTGCCCCTCCCCAACTTGTGCTCTGTCTCTGTCTCTCTCTCTCTCTCAAAAATAAATAAAATATTTTTAAAATTTTTAAAAATAAATAAATAAATAAATTAGTTGTCAAACATTAGTTACCTGAAGCATTCACACAAAACTCCAGATTTCTAACTGGGGCTCCTGGGTGGCTTAGTTGGTTAAGCATCTGACTCTTGGTTTAGGCTCAGGTCATGATCTCACAGTTTGTGAGTTTGAGCCCTGTGTCAGGCTCTGCTCTGACAGCATTGAGCCTGCTTGGGATTCTCTCTCTCTCTCTGTCTCTCTCTCTCTGTCTGTCTCTCTCTCCTCTCTCTCTGCCTCTCCCCTGTTTGTGTGCTCTGTTACTCTCTCTCTCTCAAAATAAATAAATAAACTTAAAAAAAATGAAACTCCAGATTTCCAACTTCTCCTGAAAAATCAGAAGCTATGGCTACTCAGGTCCTGCAGTCTGTTGTCAGCTGGCTCTATGAATGGCTGTTCCTGGTAGCCATCTGGTCTTCAGTCTTCCACAGCCTCTCCCATCCCACTGAACCCATGCAACTTGCCTGCCTTGTGGCTGTAAGCATCAGCAGATGTGAGCCTTGGTTCACACAAGGGCCTACTCTGGGCATTGTCATCTGATGGGAGATGTGGGCTATGTTCCTGAAATCCACCTCATAAAGAAATTCTGTGAGGAGCCGGCTAATTTCTGGGAACTGCTCTCCTAGAATTTCAGCAAAGCATGTCAGACACACTCATGGCCTTCCTAATCCAAAGAAAGCTATTTCTTAGCTACAAATTGTGTGTACTTCTGATTACCACCCAGGTAATGTCTAGGCAAGGCAAGCATCTTTTGTGTGTAATTGTATTTGAGACTGTACTTATGTGCCAAGGCATTTGGCTGACTGACATGTGGTTGGCTCTAGTGTGGTCCCCAGTGAATTTAGGAACATGATTTAATGACTCATTTTCTTTTTTTTTTTTTAATTTTTTTTTCAACGTTTATTTATTTTTGGGACAGAGAGAGACAGAGCATGAACGGGGGAGGGGCAGAGAGAGAGGGAGACACAGAATCGGAAACAGGCTCCAGGCTCTGAGCCATCAGCCCAGAGCCCGACGCGGGGCTCGAACTCACGGACCGCGAGATCGTGACCTGGCTGAAGTCGGACGCTTAACCGACTGCGCCACCCAGGCGCCCTTAATGACTCATTTTCAAACTCACTGGCAATGAATGAGAATTGGTGGGGGTCGGAGGTGGGGAGCCAAAGCCAGTCAAGACCATCAAGACTTTTAGGCCAAAGCCATGGGATACCCTTTCCCATGGGAAGGTGAGGGAGGGAGCAAGAAGCAGTGGGAGACCTCAAGGAGAAAAGCAGAGAGAAGCAGTCAGGGGAGGGAACTTTGGGGGAGTCTTTTTGCAGCAATATTTCTTTATAGCAAAAGTTGCACACTGGTTATCCCCGAACTAAACTTGGCCTACACATGTGCTTTAGATGGCCTGCACAGTGTTTGTTTTACACTTGAGCTATCAAGATTATTGTGTAGGGGTACTTTGGTGGCTCAGTCAGTTAAGCATCCAACTCTTGGATTTGACTCAAGTCATGATCTCATGTTTTGTGAGTTAGAGCCCTATGTTGGGCTCTGCGTTGATAGCATGGAAGCTGCTTGGGATTCTATCTCTGTCTCTTCCTCTCTCCCTCCCCCCTCTCCCTCTCTCTCAAAATAAATAAACTTGAAAAAATAAAACCACTATTCATTGAAAAAATATATTGTGTAAATTTTAAAATACAGACTTTTAGGTTTTTTTGTGGAAAAAAATAGTCCCAGGCAAGATGTTGCAGGTAGGCATTCCGGCAGGACAAAAAGCCACTGTACTAAGTGAAGGCTAAGCCCTTGTAGAGAGTATGCTCTCTGACTCACTCAGCCCCCATGCACACAGTGACCCTGCCTGGCTCCCTTCAGTCATCCTCATGGCCTACCTGCTCCAGGCAAGCATGTGGGTTGAGACTCTGCTTTCTAACAGTGAAATCTGGAAAAAAAAAAAAAAACAAAAAAACAAAAAAAAAACACCAGACGTCACCCTGAATCTAATCCTGGCTGAGTCACCTAGTCCCCTGTAATGGTGGCCTAATCACCTCAACAAACCTGAGCCTCTATTTTGTCATCTACGCAATGGGGAGGTCCTACAGAAAAACCCAGGTCCTTCCCAGCTCCGACAGTTATGATCTGCATACCTGTAAACAACCAGGAAGGGGGGAATTATTTAGAACCCAAACTGACTGAGGTTGAATTTACCTTTGAAGGTGAGGGAAGGGTGTACCAGAGGGTAGTGAATGTCGGTGACCCTGTACCCCTCCTTGCAGAGACTGGGGTCGGGGGGAGGGGAGCAAGAAAGGGTTTGGCCCACTGGGTTTGTAGAGGGGATGCCTGGAACCCAGCTCAGGGGTGCAGGCCAGAGAGAGCCAAGTTTTTCTCAAAAAGAAGCTGGGAGAAACTGAGTTTGCAGAAATGGCTGAGGTCTAGAACAGCATGTGCCCAATACTCACTTCTCAGCTGTTTAGTGTGTTCGGAGTAACTTCCCTTCAGCTCCCACATTCAGGAAAGGCTTTATGTGAGTGGGGCGTTTTGTGGGAAATCAAGAAAGGAGCTGAGATCCTCTGGCTCCCTGGGTCCTCATAGTGCAGTGTAGTAGGGGCTGTCACAGGTGGAGGGCAGTGGCAATCCATAATCGGAACGGATTCAGGGGAGCAGGTACGATGGGCAAGGTGGCAAGGAAAATGGGAGCCCCACCTCTACCCCACCTTCTCCTCTGCCCAGGAGGGCTTGGGAGGACACGGGGCTCCCTCTACAGCCGTGTGGAGTGGGACTGGGGCCTACTCATTTGAATCGCAGGGATAGGGTTCCTTCCCTGCAATCTGGGATACCACGTATATGCATGGCATTCTGCATGTGTCCTTCCATGGACTCCCATTTCCGACAAAGGGCTGGCAGGGCACACCTCAAAGTCACTTCTCTTCTCACATGCAGAAATGGAAAAGAGTCAGACTCACTGCTTCCTTTGCTTGGGGGTATCTCGAAGGAAAGACTCCCAGAGGCCAGAGCTGTGGGCTCCCTGGAAACCTTCCTTCCCAGGTGTGTCTCTGAGCTGACATGAGGCTGGAAGCGTCCGCAGGTCCTGCCTGGGAGCCTGCACACAGCTGCCGAGGGGCACACTGCAGGGCATTTGTCCACCGGCCATCATGCGGGAGTCTTATCCACATCTTTCCCTGCCTTTTCAGAACCCACAGAAGCCCTGTCTGTCAGTCCTTTGTGAGCATTTCTTTTTGGAAAGACCGTTCGAAGGGAAGAGACCCGTTATGGAGTGCGTGTGCCCTATTTTCACACTATCTCCTGCCACTCTCAAGGCCTAGTTCCCAGGGGCAAGACTTGTGTCATTTCCAGATAAAATGTGAATGTGCCCCAGGGGACATGAGGATGGGGTGTGTCAGGCTCTGCTGCTGCTGAGGCATTTGCTCCCACAGGACTTATCAGTGCCTCTCACTGGGGTTGAAGGCCTCACATGGCATGGCCCTGTTCCTCTCCCACTCAGGGCTATATCCACGCTCTGTGGGCTAGGCCATGTCATAGAGCATTTTAGGACAACTGTCTATTTCTAGGCCACCTAAAGGAAGCCAGAGGAGTCATAATCAGACTCATTCATTCAAACAACATACCCCTTGAGCAACCTTTACCTGCTAGCTTCCGGGGAAAAGCAGTTAACATGAGGGAGGCAGTTCTTTCCCATATTGAGCTTATACTCCTGCAGGCCTTAAATGACTAATTAGACAATTTACTATTTACAGCAGTCATGATTAGTGGTATAAAGAGGTACCAGAATATGAGAGAGCATATAAAAAGATGACCTAATTTTGGGGTTGTCAGTGAAGGCAGCTCTTCGGAGCTACAGTATTTCATTGAATCGAAAGTGTCACCAGTTGTAACACACTCCATTATTCTGTGTACACTAAGAAAGAAAAAGATGTTTCCAATTAAATATGACAGAAGACTTTCTTATAACTTATAATATTTATTTTATTTTTAATTTGACATAAAACTTTGTTACCTATCATTTTGTGCATAGCTAAGAGAGGAAATGTAGGCAAAATAGGTCCTTAATGAATTCTTAAAATGTCTTTATACTGAGTCCATTTCTTCCTAATCACCTTCAACTCAGAGTTGATGTCTCCTGGTTTCCGCACATTCTCATCCTCTATGCCATTAAGAGCACTGGTGATGCGATATTTCTTCTTTTAAAGTTTTTTAAATGTTTATTTATTTGAGAGAGAGAGACAGAGAGAGACAGAGAGAGAGAGAGAGAGAGAGAGAGAGAACATGAGTGGGAGAGGGGCAGAGAGAGAGGGAGACCCAGAATCTGAAGCAGGCTCCAGGCTCTGAGCTGTCAGCACAGAGCTGGAAACGGGGCTCCAACTCACAAATGGTGAGATCATGACTTGAGCCAAAGTCGGATGCTTAACTTACTGAGCCACCCAGGCACCCCCTGTGATGTGATATTTCTTAAAAGAATCTATAAAAGAACTAACAGCTATTGTTTCTGTGCTTTTAAGTCAAATTTGCAACAATGTAGAGCTGATATATTTTGAGTCCTGCTTGGGAAATGTTGCTAAGCATGTCCAATCCACCATTTCCTCCCTCCCATGACATAGCCACTTGATTCCACGCATAGCCAATGCACCCCAATTTTGGAGACATTAAAATGTGAAGGAATATGTGCTTTCAAACCAATGAAACATGGTAGTTTCTAAGATGAGATCTTATGGATGAGCAAGAACTAGCTATGCAAAAAAGGGATGGACAAGAGAGTATTCTGAAGGGAGGGAGACCACATGTAAAGGCTTGGAGATGAGAAAAGTGTGGTGCATGTGACTGACCCACAGAGTAGGGAGGAGATGACAAGGAATAAAGTTAAGTGATAGGTAGGGCTTGTCCTTACCTGTGCAAGTCCTTGCAAGCCATGCCAGGGACATGGACTTTCATCCTAAGAGCAATAGGAAGCCTTTGAAATGTTTGGGGCAAGAAGTGGGCACAGAAAGGTGAAAGGCAGATGCATTAGAGAGAATCTGTACAAGATATTTCCATCTGAAGTCTGGAAACTATATGTGAAAGGTCAAGCATAAGCCCTAGGAGTAGCCCCATGAGAGAGCATGGTGGCTTTGTAATTGGAATTTGTGGCTGGATCCTGATTGGATAGGAGGTGGTGAAGGGGAGGGAGGGAGAAATCCAAGATGACTCCCAGATACCTCTTGTGAGTCAACAAACACTGCATCCGGGCCAAGTCTGGGGATGGAAATAACTAATTGGTTTTGGCCAAGTTGCATCTGCAGAAGCTCCAAGACAGCCAACGAGAGACAGTCCATAGACAGTAGGATATATGGATCTAGAGCTCATAGGCTGGGCATTTAGGCAGGAGAGGTGAATTTGAAAATCATCAGAACATGCCTGGCAGCTGCAGTGATGTGCATGCATGTGATTAGGGAGAGGGTGCAAAGTGAGACTTGGAAATGGCCAAGAGCTGAGTCTTGAGGAACTTCAAACTTTGGACTTGGGTGGTGGAGGGTAAGCTGTCAAAGGAGCCCAAGGAGGAAGAAGAGAAACCAGGACAGTGTATCACAGTGGCCAAGAGATGAGCACTGTCTGGGATGTCGCCTCCAGTGGTTCTTTAGAACTTGGGCATCTGCATAGCTTCCTGCAGAGTATGGCTTCTTCCATATTGCCTCTGTCTTCAACATTTGCCTCCTTTATAAAGTATTTTACTTTGAACAAGCTCGACTTAATTTGCCTTCACATAAAATATACACCTATTCATTATAACCTCTCCTGGCGGCCCTCAAGTGCACCCAACTTGCCCAACTTAAGCCCAACTCTCCAGCAAGCTCATCAGAGTCCTGTCGATGAAGTTGTTGAGTGCTTCTGAGAAGAGAGAAAGGAGAGAGAGGGCAAAGGGAAGAAGCAAAGGAGAAGAAGAAAGCCAATGTTTATTGAGCACCAACTCCGTACTGTCATTATGCTTGTCTAATACCAGCAAAATGGTGCAAATGAGTATCACTATCAGCAACTTAAAGGCTCAGAGAGGTTAAATAATTTGAGTTAAGTCACACAGGTAATATACTGTGTATATAGAGCCAAATCTCCAACTTACATCTATCTTCTCGAAAAATATTTTTTGAGGGGCAGTCTTTTGTAGGAAGCTCATGTGTGTTTGTGAAATGCAAGCACATCAACTCTGAGGCAAAACCACCATAGTAAAGGGGAAGATTCCAGTGTGAAAAAGAAGTGGTAATAGTTGACAACAGAAGTCTAAACGTAACCCTGATGAATGACCTCTATGAATAATTTTGTTCTTTTTTCTTTTTTTAGTGATATTGGTGGGTTAGAGTTTAGTAGAGATATCTGTACTGTGATGGATATATTGGTGGCAATTACCAGTGAGAAGTCTCCTTCATGGGGTCTATTTTAATGGGAACACCATTTGAAGGAGTTAGCGGTGACAAACCTATTTATTTCTCTGCTTCACTTGTTAGCTCCTTTCAGCACAGTAGGAAACTACAATCTAATGTGGCCCAGATTCCCTTCAGAATAGCCAGGGTCTTCGTAATTCTCATTAAGGTGTCTCTGGGTAGAATCTGAGTAAGGAAGAAGGCATGTATGAGAGCACCTATGAGCTGTAACCATCTGTTTTGCCTGGAGGAGGCGCTGCTCTGTGCTAAATACTCAAGAAATTAACAAATAGGGGCGCCTGGGTGGCTCAGTCTGTTGACTGTCCGACTCCAGCTCAGGTGATGATCCCCCAGTTTGTGGGTTCAAGCCCCGCAGCAGGCTCTGTGGTGACAGCTCAGAGCCTGAAGCCTGCTTCAGATTCTATGTCGCCCTCTCTCTCTGCCCATCCCCCCTCATTCTCTCTCTTTCTCTCTCTCTCAAAAATAAATAAACATTTAAAAAATTTTAAAGAAATTAACAAATAACTAATGTTCCTAAAATTAACCTAAGGGGGAGTGGGGGAAACCCAGGTAGCCAAGAAGAGCTGCAGTGCAGAGACATGGTGGCCTGTGGAGCCTCCCCTGACTATCCAGCAGGTCCTGAAATGTGGTGAACCCCGGCTTGTCTGCTACCAGGATGGACCCCAGCGGCCTCCTGCCCTTCCAGCTCTGGTGCCCCTGGCCCTTTGGCACCTACTCCCAGAACCAGCCACTCCCACCTGCCGCAGCCCTCAAGCCATCAGCCTGCCCAGAGCCGGGGGGTTGAGCCAGACCACAGGCTTGCCCACTCAGAGAACACCCCACCCACCTTGGCCACTGACGCCCCTGCCTCCCAGCCTGCCCCGCTCCTCTCCGCAGCAGCTGCTGGCGATGAGGGGCGAGTCCTGCTGGACACGTGGTACATTATCAAGCCCGGGAATACAAAGGAGAAGGTGGCCTTCTTTGTGGCCCACCAGTGTGGTGGGGACAGCCGGGCCAGCTCCATGAAGGTCAAGGGGCACTGGGGCAGTGACAGCTCCAAGGCCAAGCGGAGGAGGCGCTGTCTTCAGCCTACTAAGGCTCCACCAGACCCAGGGGGCCTAGAGGGCCCCCTGCCACTGAAGGGGCCCAGACTCAGCTGGTGAGGATGTAGACCTGCTCTCTGTGGCCGAGATGGTGGCCCTGGTGGAACAGCGGGCCGCCCTGGCCCTACAGAACTACCCATGCCCTGGCACCCCAGCACCTATGGTCTCCGTATCGGTTGAGCAGGGTGGGCCTGCCAAAGGTCTGGGGTCCAAACGGAGGTCTGGTGGCGGGGACTGCAGCCGCATAGCTGAGGCAGTGGCCCACTTTGAGGCCCAGCGGGACAGCCCTCCAGCCAAAGGCCTCCGCAAAGAGGAGCAGCCTGGGCCTGGCCCAGGGAAGGTGTGCATCGCCTTTCCTATCTCCAACGGCCGAGAGCCTCAGGCTCCCGATGACAGCTTGCCCAACGGGAGCAGCAGCTGGCCAGTTGTGCCTACCCTGGCAGCCCAGGCTCCGGGGCCCGAGCCAAGGACAAGATCACTAGTGACCTGTACCAGCTCATCAGCCCCTCTCGGGATGTCCTGCCCAGCAATGTGGAGTTCCTTCTTGGCTCGGGCGGATGAAGCCAGCGAGGGGGAGACCACGGTCCCTGCCAGTCCTGAGGACATTCCCCCGGCGCCCCCTCCAGCCCCTGCCCAGGACTGCGGCGCGTCAGGCTTCCACGTGGACGTGGTAGTGACGGGTGTGGACGAGTGCATCTTCTTTGGCAAGGATGGCACCAAGAATGTGAAAGAGGAGACGGTGTGCCTGACAGTCAGCCCCGAGGAGCCGCCCCCACCCGACTCTTCTTCCTCCAGCTCTTCTTCCTCCAGTCCCGGCGTCGGGATGGGCCTCCCGAGCCGCCCCCAGCCGACTCCCCCGCCACCGCTGGACGACGCTGAGGGGACAGCGGACACCTCCTTGTGCCGCCTGTATCGGCACGTGTCACACGAGTTCCTGGAGATCCGCTTCAAGATCCAGCGGCTGCTGGAGCCGCCGCAGTACATGCTGCTGCTGCCCGAGCAGGTGCTGGTGAAGGTCTTCAGCTTCCTGCCCACGCGGGCCCTGGCGGCCCTCAAGTGCACCTGCCACCACCTCAAGGGCATCATTGAGGCGTTTGGTGTGCGGGCCACAGACTCGCGCTGGAGCCGCGACCCCCTGTATCGCTATGACCCTTGGAAGCAGTGCCGCAAGAGATACGAGAAGGGTGACCTGTTGCTGTGCAGCTAGCACCTGAAGCCCTACCACCACGACCTGCCTTACGGACGTTCCTACTGGATGTGCTGCCACGGAGCGGACCGCGAGACGCTTGGCTGCCGCCTAGGTCTGCAGGATAACAACTGGGTGCTGCCCTGCAACGGGCAGGGAGGAAGGGAGGTGAAGCTGGGGGAGGTTTGTGGGGGGGAGCCCACTGTGTCCACCCCTCCCCCCCGCCGCCCCTGGGAGCCCAGGGCCAAGACTGGGTCACCCTCCAGGCGGTATTGATCCCCTTCCAGAACTGAGATGGGGTTCAGGGGGATGATTGAGAAGGCACTCTGATCGACCAACCCCTATTGGTTTTCTAGTCTTCAGACACTGGGCCTGTGGACCCCTCAAGTAGGGTGGTTTTTATCAGCATTTCAATTTCTTCTCCATTCAGTCCTAACACCCTCCTTGCCACTCTACACCCCAGGGACCCACCAGCAGGGAGCAGACGGGAGCTAATTTTGGTACTACTTAAAGGTTCCCCCATTCTGGCCCCCTTCTGCTGCCCCCCTTCCCACACACACACACAACCCATGCCAGCCAGTTCTTTGTCTCTGGAGCTATGTTCTCCCAAGAGGATGTAGCATGCAAAGTCAGTATCTCTCCTGACTTGCCACACCAGGGCTTACCTCCTCTTTAGGAATTGGGGGCCATCAGATCACAGATCAGATGTGGCACTTTTCACGGCAACCTACCATTTCTAGACCTTTTCCCCATTAAAACAATAAAAAAAGAAAAATTCCTGTTTTCTCCTTAACCTAAAGCTACCAGTCTCTTCAGAAAATAAAGCTGAAATATAAAAATTCCCTATCTCCCATTATTTAAACTATTTCCATTGCTTCTCTACGCCCCACCCCACCCCCCCAAAAAAGCTGTGAAGCCCTTTGCCTAGCTCTTGACAGTGTGGGGGCCGGTGGGCAGGGACTGTGGGTTTGGATTTCTGGATTGTTTTTCCTTACATTCTGGGTATTTGTTCAGGCATTGGGGTCTCTCCAGCCCCAGCCACATGAGTTTCTTTAGAATCCTTTGGACACCTGAAACCTTGATTTTTCAGGCATTTTGCTCTGGGGTATTTTTGTTCAGGGTTTTTTTTTGTTTTGTTTTTGGTTTTTGGTTTTGGTTTTGGTTTTTTATCCTTGTGGTTCTGGAAGCTTCTGGTGTGTGTCATCTGACCAGTTTTGAATTGGTCCTTTCTATAAAGTCAATATTTATAAGGCAAAAAAAAAAAAAAAATTTAACCTAAGGGGACCAACCCTGGTCTCTCTAGCCCAGACAACATGGCAAAGTGTGAGAGCAGATAGTGGTTGTGATCCATGAGGCTGTTTCCACAGCAGGGCAGGTAGCTGCTTTGGTCACATGTGCAGGGCAGAGGGAAGTAGCAAGGTGGTGGTTGCTTCACCCTGTTTCTTGGACATACAGATAATCATTACTGGCAGTTTCATCTTGATTCTCAAAGACAGCATCTGTGACAAAGAAGCTTAGTTCTGTACAATCATGGTGGGCAAGGTTGCTGTCAGTATCAGAAATGCACATTTGTTTGTGGTACCCCAGCACCACATAATTAAGGAGGCCGAAACTATAGAGATTCTTGTGTCCATGTTCAATAGAGGCTCTTTTGGATGGGAAACTTCTTAGGTGAGCGTGAGGGTATAGAATAAAACAGAAGCAGGAATCACCTGAAAAGTATCCTATGTCTGCCTGAGGAAGACACACTTCAGGTGATTCCTCTCCTTTCCCTTCCTCACCCCTGTCTCTCCAACAAATCCAGATGTGAACATCAAGAAAGTAGATGAACAGGAGAAGCTGGTGACCCACTAGAACGACAGCCAAACAGTGTCAACTGGACTTCCTTTTTGCCAAATAACTTGAAAATCTGATGAGAGTACTAAAGTACAGCACTAAATGGTTACTAAGCTGGTTTTTTCTTCCTGGGTTCACAATTATACCACATTTCCCAGAGACCTTAGAGTTGGAGGGAGCCATGTGACATACTCTTGCCAATGGAAACTGAGCAGAAGGGATGTGCCCTGGCAGGCAGTGAAGAGGTGATGTGCCTTCTCAATCTTTCTCTGCATTGGCCTTTGTCGACTGGTGAGTGGATATGAGGAAACTCAAGGCCACATGTTAAAGATGGCTGTGCCTCAGCACAGAAGAAAATTGGTTCCCTGAATGGCTATGTGGAGCAGAGCTCACTGACCACATCAAACTATGACAAAAACAAGCAATAAACTTTTATTATACCAAATCACTGAGATTTTGAGGATCGTCTGTTACAGCAGTCACCATTAACGGATACAGCTGCACAGCCCAGGATTATGGATCTTTGCAGTAAGCCTCCTTCTTCCTTACCTCCTGAAGTCTTTAACGGCTTTGCAAAAATCAGGGTTGTGTTTTTGTCCTTTGCTTTTTAGTTCTTACTGCATTTGTTCAGGGACAAAGCATTTTTTGAAACAATTTTTAATGGAAACTCAATAAAAAGACCTCAAACCAATGTAGCAACTTGGTAATTAATCATTCAAAATGAAGCATTGGAGTTCAAGGCCTGATGTGCTATTCAAATAAAATTATGAATATTTGTTCCAAAAATCCAGCTAACATTTTGGGGGGGGAAGCATGCCTTGTTTTCTGTTCTGAGCCTGTTTTTGGCTCTTGATCTGTCCAACACTCTGTACCAGCTCTTCGGAATGTGTGCCTCATGTGTCCTTTTCTGATGAAATGTCATGAGCTGGCCTTTGACATTCAGCATTTCCCAAACTTGGCACCAAGAGGTTTTGCCTTTGTTCACTGTAACACAATTGTTGTCTTTTCCCCAAAGTGGGATTTCTGATTCTCTTCTCTGAATCCTGAAAATGGATTTTCCTCACTGCTCTTACCTTGATTTTGAGTTGTGGGCCTGAAGGTAGTATCATGGGAACCATCAAAGCAGTTAGAAATCAGAAAAGATGAAAGTACAGAGACCTGTATCTGGTGAGTTCCTGCCACAGTGGCTTGACTCAGCTTTCCTCCAGTCTTGAAAACTTCTTCATTCTTCTCCCTGTCTCTCTAAATCCTGCTAATGCTTCAAGGTCTGGCTCAGTGTAAGGTTTATCAGACTTCCCACATGGACCCTCACTAGGGTAAACTTTTTTTTTTTTTTAAACATTTTCAATTTTTTTTTTAACGTTTATTTATTTTTGAGACAGAGAGAGACAGAGCATGAACGGGGAGGGTCAGAGAGAGGGAGACACAGAATCCGAAACAGGCTCCAGGCTCTGAGCTGTCCGCACAGAGCCCGACGCGGGGCTTGAACTCACGGACCGCGAGATCATGACCTGAGCCGAAGTCGGCCGCTTAACCACTGAGCCACCCAGGCGCCCCTAGGTTAAACTTTTGAAGAGCACAAAGAACACGTTTGGTTTTGTTCATAATTTCCCCAGCATATACTGCTCTGACTGCCATTTGCCACATGTTTTTAAAATATATGCTGAATGCATTGACGACTTGGAATAAATGGATGAATTTTAGGTCCTCTGCCCATCTCAAGTAACTGAATTACCAGGAAGAGTGGAAAGGAAGAGTCACTCATTCTTCTCCAAACACACATTATCTACACGACATCATTTAGCAAGTAAGTGCATTTAATGCTCATTTTGACAGTACACAGAACCAGCAGCATTTGCTTTATGCACTTTGACAACATTGCTAACTTATCTGGGGGGGAATAATAATCACAAATGACAGTGTCCATGACAACCTCCAACCCAAACCATAAAATAGATCATTGTGTTCTTGCATTAAAAAACATTGAGATATGATAAACTTTTCATTTTATTTCTCATGTTTTATTTTTTTAATAGAAATATCCATTGACCTACATGGCATTCTTTGAAGAATATACAATGCTGGGTGTGATAAAATATTGCTCCTCTCCCCCAAAAATGTCTATGTCTTAATCTCCAGAACCTGTGAATTTGTTATGTTCCATGATAAGGAAGAATGCAGGTTGCTGATGGAATTAAGGATGTTAATCAGCTGACCGTAAAATATAGGAGATTATCCTTTATTATTCAGGCAGCCCAATGTAATCACAAGGGTCCTTTAAATGTAGAAGAAGGAAGCATAAAAGTTATTGCCCTAGTGATGCAGGGTGGGAAAGAATTGACTGCCATTGCTGGCTTTGAAGACAGAGGGGACTGTGGAATGTGAGCAGTTTCTATAAGTCAGTAAAGGAAAGAAAATAGATTCCCTCCTAGAGTCTTCAGAAGGAATGGATTTTAGTGCACTGGGACCCATTTTGGAACTCTGATCTCCAGAACTATGAGACAGTACAGGCATACCTTCGAGATATTGGTTCAGTTCCACACCACTGCAAAAAAGCAAATATTGCAATAAAGCAAGTAAAATGAATTTTTTGGCTTCCCAGTGTATATAAAAGTTATGTTTACCCTATACTGTAGTACATTAAGTGTGCAATAGCATTGTCTAAAAAGAAATATACATACCTGAATTTAAAAATACTTCATTGCTAACAAATTGCTAACCATCATTTGAGCTTTCAGTGAGTCCTAACTGCTCATCACAGATCACCATAACAAATATAATAATATGAAAAAGTTTGAAATTTTGTGAGAATTACCAAAATGTGACAAAGAGATAGAAATTGAGCAAATGCTGTTGGAAAAATGGCACTGATAGGCCTACTTGATGGAGGGTTGCCACAAACCTTCAGTTTGTAAAAAAATAAAATGCTGTATCTGTGAAGCACTGGAAAACAAAGCACAATAAAATAAGCCACTGAGTTTGTGGTACTTTGTTATAGCAGCAATAGGAGACTAATATACTGAGGTTCTAAACAAAACAGAGGAGAAGGGGTACAGATGCATTTTACAACTTAGCAAAAAAAGATACAACAAAAGCATTTATTTTTCTCATTTTGTCCATTTGAGCTTATTTTTTCTCTCCAAACATTCACCACTGGCAGAGACTAAGACATATGCTCTTTCATTATTCAACACAGGGCAATACAACACCAATAGAAGGTGGCCAGAAACAACTATTGGTTAAAAATATACAGTGGATGGCAAACACATTCTGTTATTCAGTAAAGTGGAACTAATTTGGTGTTTTTCCAGGAACTTTTTGGTGATAAAGGGAAAGCTCACAACTCGAAATAAAATTATAACATACGGATGCTCTCCTATTGTCGGGAGGTTTGAAGACACTAGATCTTGGAAGAAACAGGCAGATCTCCATGGCAGGAAGGACAGGGCTTGGGTGGAAAATGCCCTTGACAGGGCATCCCATTAATATCCAGCTCTTCAACAACCTGGTCTTTAGCAGAGATGATAATAGGTAACTGTGTCTGACAGATGTGAGTTTCTGCTCATCCTCTCTCCCATTTGCAAGGGACATGTCTAGGAACAGAGGAATATCAGAAGGCGGGCAGGGAAGGGAGAGGGAAAAGAGGTGATGAGCCTGGACTATTTTAAACTTTAGTAATTGGTGCCAGAATGGTTAAGAGTAGGCATGCATTTTATATAATACCCAGACCTAAAAGAGATTATTTTCCAAAGGGAGAAAGAATTATTAGCAAACCCAGGGTTTCATGAAAACATGAAAAAGTTTCACTGGTCTTTCCAAGCATTAGTTCATAAACCCAGGCCGTTTTTCTGAAATGAAAGCTATAGACAACTCAAACACACTTCTGGGCACTTATCTGTTAATAACGTGAATGTTAGCTACCACCTGGGTTTGCTGGAAGGATTAACTGAATTCATATTTTTTAACTGTTTAAACAGTGCCAGGAACATGGTAAGAAATGTGGAGGTGTTGCTGACCATTATTGTTAAATCAAAGTAAACCACCTTATTTAGAATAATGAATCAAAAATAGAATGTGACCCTTTCAATCTATGCAATCACATACAGAATTTAAGTCATGATTTGG
Organism: Puma concolor; assembly: GCF_028749965.1. Classification (NCBI taxonomy): domain Eukaryota; kingdom Metazoa; phylum Chordata; class Mammalia; order Carnivora; family Felidae; genus Puma; species Puma concolor. Next base: position 22,992,219 of record NC_141671.1, read on the forward strand.
TGGTGGATCCAACCACCAGATTTGTGTGGTTTCCCAGTCCAAGAGAAATAAAAGAAGCTAAGTAAGCTGAGTTCCTCATACAGGTAAGACCACACCAGGGGGAGAGGGAGCATGTGACCATTGGGCCAATCTCACTGAGCTCCAGCACTAGTGATGTCACAACAGGAAGCCGCATGGCTTCAGTGTGACTCTCCATGCATCTGTATGTACATTCTGCACAAGCTCCAGTCCTGATAAATATCTGTTGATTGAGTGAATGAGCTGGACAGGCCACACACACACACACACACACACACACACACACACACACACTGAGCCTCCATAGCCCATTCTATAAAATAAAAAGAATGCATTTCGATAATTTTTAAAGACCACCCCATTGCCTTCTTAATAAAATTTTTAAAAGAATCAATAATCTTAAAAAAGAAAGATACTGAAAAATAATAAGGGAATCTGCACTTATAAAACAAAAGCAAATTTAAACAAGTTTACCAGCACCTGTTCCTTTCTCAATTGCCTTTTCCTTTAGCTCTCAGACTTTGGGGGAGATCACATGACAATAGTGATGTATTAAAAAAAACGGTTATAACTGCAGTTATAACTGGCTGGCTTAGTCGGTAGAGCATGTGACTCTTGATCTCTGAGTCGTGAATGAATTCAAGCCCCACATACTTACTTGATCAATCAATAAATCAATTAATTAAAATTTTTAAAAATGTTATAACTATTTTAGGTTGGGTTCTCTGGAAACAGATATGAGGTAGAGATTGGCATGTAGGGAGTATTTTGTGGAGTGGTCTCAGGGTCAACTTGAGGGTTGACCTTAGTGTCAATCCCAAGGGGATAAAGAAAGCAGGGTGACAGTGGCACCTAGGTGTCTCAGTTGGTTAAGCATCTGACTTCGGCTCAGGCCATGATCTCACGGTTTGTGATTTTGAGCCCTACGTCGGGCTCTGTGCTGATAGTTCAGAGACTGGAGACTGTTTCAGATTCTGTGTCTCCACTCTCTGCCTCTCTTCTGCTTGTGCTCGCTCGCTCTCTCTCTGTTTCAAAAATATATAAATATTTTTTGGGGCGCCTGGGTGGCGCAGTCGGTTAAGCGTCCGACTTCAGCCAGGTCACGATCTCGCGGTCTGTGAGTTCGAGCCCCGCGTCAGGCTCTGGGCTGATGGCTCAGAGCCTGGAGCCTGTTTCCGATTCTGTGTCTCCCTCTCTCTCTGCCCCTCCCCCGTTCATGCTCTGTCTCTCTCTGTCCCAAAAATAAATAAACGTTGAAAAAAAAATTAAAAAAATATATATATAAATATTTTTTAAAAATTAAAAAAAAAGAAAGCAGGGTTAGAGAGAGAGGGATGGGGGTTGAATGCCTTGCAGTCACAACAGAGGCTTCAGTCAGTCCCATGATGAGTTCTGACATGGTCCTTCAGAGCTGTCCCAGCTCGAAGCAAGCAGGCTATGCACTCACATTTCCCTGCCTTCCTGCCCCTTTGGCCAATCATTGACCAGTCTTTGGAGCTGACTGCCCATGAGGAGAAAGGGAAGCAGCCATGGGGGAGGTGGCTACCTTTGGTTGAGGGTACTTCCAGGGAGGGACGCAGCACCCACACCACAGGAACTGGGAGAATGAGAGCCTCAGTCTTTGTGTTAGTTATCTGTTGCACAGAAACAAATCACCACTTAGATTTTTAAAATAGCACATATTTATTATCTCATCATTTCCATGGAGTAGGAGTCTGGACATGGCTTAACTGGGTCCTTGGTCAGGGTCTTACAGGCTGTAGTCAACGTGTTGATTGGGTTGTGTTTTCATCTGAAGCTCCACTAAGGAAGAATCCATTTCCAAGATTATTCAAATTATTGGCAGAACTCATTTCCTTGTGGCTGTATGACTGCAGGCCTGGCTTTTTGCTGGCTATTGCCTGCCAGCCACTTTCACACCCTAGAAGTTATCCATATTCTTTGCCACATGGGCTTTTCTAACATAGCCAATTACTTCATGAAGCCTTCAGGAAGAGTCTTTCACTTGCAGACACTGTCAGTGTCTATTTCAAGTGCATTCAACTGATTAACTCAGGCTCACTCTTTTGATTGACTCAGAATCAACTGACTTGGGACCTTAATTATATCTCACAATCCCTTTACTACTGCTATATTCTATGGACTAGAAGCACACTACAGGTCCCACCCAGGAGAGCTGGGGAGGGGAGGAGAGATTACATAAGGCATGAACATCAGGGGGTAAGAATCGTGGAGGCCATCTTGGGATCTGTCTGCCATTGTCCTGAAGGGGAAATCTGAGTTGTATGCTATAGATCCACTATAATAAACATAAAATCTGGTAAACAAGATTCTTCAAGTGCCAAGTGATTTTAGGCTGACCCATTTTGCAGGCAGCTTTAAATTTGGGGGGATTTTAACAGCCAACAGAGATAGTGTCAAGGTCTTCATGGTGGCAGGGGACAATACCACCTAAAACCTAAATATGTAGCTCTCAATGGGCAAGTTTCAAAGGGGTGGATGTTAGCACAGCCCTTTGCACATAGTGAGATTTCATAAATGACTGTTGAATGAAATTCAGTGGGATAGAGAGCAGCGTTTTATGCTGCAAGGGAGTTGTGAGTCTCCTCAGTCTGAATCTTCTGCTGAATGTCTAACCATTCATAAGTGGCCAGACTGTCAGGGAAAATAATGGCTAAGTTTGACTGCCTGTAAAAGTCCATAGAAAAGTGCTTCTTTTGCCAAGTGAAAATACCAAGGGGAAAAAAAAAGTATTTCCTAAACTATAGAAATTCACCTTTATTTAAAAAAATTGAAAATATGAAAAAATTGAAAATTGAAACAAAAAATATGAAGCCTGTATTACTTTGATTCCTAAACCAGACAGAGACCCAGTAAAAAGAGAGAACTACAGACCAATATCCCTGATGAATATGGATGCAAAAATTCTCAATAAGATACTAGCAAATCGAATTCAACGGCATATAAAAAGAATTATTCACCATGATCAAGTGGGATTCATTCCTGGGATGCAGGGCTGGTTCAACATTCGCAAATCAATCAACGTGATACATCACATTAACAAAAAAAAAGAGAAGAACCATATGATCCTGTCAATCGATGCAGAAAAGGCCTTTGACAAAATCCAGCACCCTTTCTTAATAAAAACCCTTGAGAAAGTCGGGATAGAAGGAACATACTTAAAGATCATAAAAGCCATTTATGAAAAGCCCACAGCTAACATCATCCTCAACGGGGAAAAACTGAGAGCTTTTTCCCTGAGATCAGGAACACGACAGGGATGCCCACTCTCACCGCTGTTGTTTAACATAGTGCTGGAAGTTCTAGCATCAGCAATCAGACAACAAAAGGAAATCAAAGGCATCAAAATTGGCAAAGATGAAGTCAAGCTTTCGCTTTTTGCAGATGACATGATATTATACATGGAAAATCCGATAGACTCCACCAAAAGTCTGCTAGAACTGATACATGAATTCAGCAAAGTTGCAGGATACAAAATCAATGTACAGAAATCAGTTGCATTCTTATACACTAACAATGAAGCAACAGAAAGACAAATAAAGAAACTGATCCCATTCACAATTGCACCAAGAAGCATAAAATACCTAGGAATAAATCTAACCAAAGATGTAAAGGATCTGTATGCTGAAAACTATAGAAAGCTTATGAAGGTAATTGAAGAAGATTTAAAGAAATGGAAAGACATTCCCTGCTCATGGATTGGAAGAATAAATATTGTCAAAATGTCAATACTACCCAAAGCTATCTACACATTCAATGCAATCCCAATCAAAATCGCACCAGCATTCTTCTCAAAACTAGAACAAGCAATCCTAAAATTCATATGGAACCACAAAAGGCCCCGAATAGCCAAAGTAATTTTGAAGAAGAAGACCAAAGCCGGAGGCATCACAATCCCAGACTTTAGCCTCTACTACAAAGCTGTCATCATCAAGACAGCATGGTATTGACACAAAAACAGACACATAGACCAATGGAATAGAATAGAAACCCCAGAACTAGACCCACAAACGTATGGCCAACTCATCTTTGACAAAGCAGGAAAGAACATCCAATGGAAAAAAGACAGTCTCTTTAACAAATGGTGCCGGGAGAACTGGACAGCAACATGCAGAAGGTTGAAACTAGACCACTTTCTCACACCATTCACAAAAATAAACTCAAAATGGATAAAGGACCTGAATGTGAGACAGGAAACCATCAAAACCTTAGAGGAGAAAGCAGGAAAAGACCTCTCTGACCTCAGCCGTAGCAATCTCTTACTCGACACATCCCCAAAGGCAAGGGAATTAAAAGCAAAAGTGAATTACTGGGACCTTATGAAGATAAAAAGCTTCTGCACAGCAAAGGAAACAACCAAAAAAACTAAAAGGCAACCAACGGAATGGGAAAAGATATTTGCAAATGACGTATTGGACAAAGGGCTAGTATCCAAATCTATAAAGAGCTCACCAAACTCCACACCCGAAAAACAAATAACCCAGTGAAGAAATGGGCAGAAAACATGAATAGACACTTCTCTAAAGAAGACATCTGGATGGCCAACAGGCACATGAAAAGATGTTCAGCGTCGCTCCTTATCAGGGAAATACAAATCAAAACCACACTCAGGTATCACCTCACGCCAGTCAGAGTGGCCAAAATGAACAAATCAGGAGACTATAGATGCTGGAGAGGATGTGGAGAAATGGGAACCCTCTTGCACTGTTGGTGGGAATGCAAATTGGTGCAGCCGCTCTGGAAAGCAGTGTGGAGGTTCCTCAGAAAATTAAAAATAGACCTACCCTATGACCCAGCAATAGCACTGCTAGGAATTTATCCAAGGGACACAGGAGTACTGATGCATAGGGGCACTTGTACCCCAATGTTCATAGCAGCACTCTCAACAATAGCCAAATTATGGAAAGAGCCTAAATGTCCATCAACTGATGAATGGATAAAGAAATTGTGGTTTATATACACAATGGAATACTACGTGGCAATGAGAAAAAATGAAATATGGCCTTTTGTAGCAACGTGGATGGAACTGGAGAGTGTGATGCTAAGTGAAATAAGCCATACAGAGAAAGACAGATACCATATGGTTTCACTGTTGTGTGGATCCTGAGAAATTTAACAGGAACCCATGGGGGAGGGGAAGGAAAAAAAAAAAAAAAGAGGTTAGAGTGGGAGAGAGCCAAAGCATAAGAGACTGTTGAGAACTGAGAACAAACTAAGGGTTGATGGGGGGTGGGAGGGAGGAGAGGGTGGGTGATGGGTATTGAGGAGGGCACCTTTTGGGATGAGCACTGGGTGTTGTATGGAAACCAATTTGACAATAAATTTCATATATTAAAAAAAAATTTTTTTTGTATGTAGGTTGTATTTATAAACTTTTATTTTTTTTTATTTTTTTTCAACATTTTTATTTATTTTGGGGACAGGGAGAGACAGAGCATGAACGGGGGAGGGGCAGAGAGAGAGGGAGACACAGAATCGGAAACAGGCTCCAGGCTCCGAGCCATCAGCCCAGAGCCTGACGCGGGGCTGGAACTCACCGACCGCGAGATCGTGACCTGGCTGAAGTCGGACGCTTAACCGACTGCGCCACCCAGGCGCCCCTAAACTTTTATTTTTAAAATAGAAGCCGAGTAGAGGGAATAATAAAAAATGATCTGAAGATCCAAGACAGGTCCTGCAGGAACCCCAAACTACCAACAAGAGTTATGGGCCCTGGCATTTTGGTGTGGAGACAATTCCAGCCACTGAAGCTATGTGGCTGATTGACAGATGAAAATGGAGAAAACTGTTTCAAGTAGGAAGGGAACTAACTGCCTAATTCTTTACATATGTGATTGTCAGTTAATACTTTAAGGTCCATGCAACACCCACTCATCTTCATTTTATAGAAAAGGAAGCAGTCTTTGCCCTCATGTGGCATAGAGTCTACTTTGGGGGCCAGACAAGGAGAGGCCATGTGACACTGGGGGTCTGTGCTCTGGGAGAGAACAGGAAGGGGCTGCCGGGCAGGGGGAGCACTTCACCCTGCGCAAAGGAGGCTTCCCAGCAGGAGGAGATTCTGAGTGGACACTGTGTCTTTACTTCATGGGTCAGTGGGAGAAAAGAATGCCATGTAGGATGGAAAGGGCAGCCAAAGAGGAAGCCTGAGGCTTCTGCTTTGCAGTTCGCCTGGAGTCACCTACGTCACTGTGTCTTATGTGGAAGGGGATGGCTTTGGGCTAGTTTAACTCACATATAGATAGATGGGAAGAGGCTAGATAGACAGACTTAGCTTATACAGCTCATAAGAAGTCCTACTTAGGGGGCACCTGGATGACTCAGTCAATTAAGTGTCCAACTCTTGGTTTTGGCTCAGATCATGATCTCATGGTGGTGATCTCATGGTTGTGAGATAAAGCTCTGGGATGGGTTCCATGCTGGGTGTGGAGCCTGCTTGAGATTTTTTCTCCCTCTCTCTTTGTCCCTCCCCCCTCAAAGCCCTGGTTAGGAATATAGTACCTTCCTTCCTTTTGTTGAAGGTAATTTACCCTCAAAATGGTTTCTAACAACTTAGATTTCTTCTTTGATGAGTTTTGGAAAATCAAGCCCAAGCCACCCAAAGATAAGGCTTAATAGGTCCTCTTTCCCTAGCATATTATTCCTCACAATTAACTGTCTTCATTCTCTCATCTGGAAACATGGACCCTCTTAGAGTTAAGAAACCACACAATTAGAATTAGGGTGATCATATAATTTATCACCTAAAGTGGACACTTCAGAGAGTGAAAGGGAGCATGAATAATAATTATTCTAGGACAACAGACAAAAACTGGGGCCATCCAGGCAGACCATCAGGCTACCTGTGCTGAACTCAGCCCAATTTTTTTAAGTTTATTTATTTATTTAATTTGAGAGAGACAGAGACAGTGCAAGTGGGGGAAGGGCAGAGAGAGAGGGAGGCAGAGAATCCCAAGCAGGCTCCACATGGTCAGCTCGGAGCCCAATGTAGGGCTCAACTCATGAAACCCTGAGATCATGACCTGAGCCAAAATCAAGAGTTTGACGCTCAACCCACCGAGCCAGCCAGGCAAACTCAGCCCAATTCAACGCTAATTAGCTACAGAATGGAAACAGAACTTTCCCAGGACTCCCAGAAGCTCCCGTATCTGGGTGATAAGGAGGAAGGCAGCCATGTTCTTCCTGCCTGAGTTACACAGAGTGTGCCAGACTTTGTCTAAGAAGAATATTGTTACCTAACAGGACTTTAGGAGCCCTGTGTTTAAGAAAAGTCTGTTCTCTGAAAATGAGAAGAGCAGATAATAAACAGTAGGCTCATTAAATACCCAGATTTTTAAAAATTCAGCAATATCTATTTTTAGAAAGCTCATTTTTACTCACTCTAAATATTCTCCTGCTCCACCCACGAGCAAAAGTGATTTTGTAGCAATTGACTCTGAGGCTGCTGACGTCATTAGGTAGGGAATTAGATTGGAGAACTCCCAGGTTTGCAGTGAAACTAGTGAACACTGACATGTAATGGAGGAGAGCCACCCATCTGGAGGAGATACAACCTAGACTATGATTATAAAATGTGTATTGAGGAGGCCTGGGAAGCACTTATACCTAACTGGAGGACCAAGGGATAGCTTTAGTGTGCAATGGAACTGATGAAGAGGAAGGCTGTAGCCTAATCAATTCAGTTAATGTATCTGAAGACAGTGTTAGCCAAACAAGATGGTCTGCACAGAATCTAAAAGAGAACTGAACAACCTTGCATGTGACAGTGCTCCTCCATCAAGGCCAAATCTTTCAGATTGGAAAAGGTGGTTTTCTTTGTTAAGAGTCAAGGAAAGCCCCTCTGATTTTGGCAAGGCTTGAGTGAAATCCCATAACCCCCACCAAATCCTCCTCAACAACCCACTTTCCATTGTTCTGATTCTCAATTTATCCAAACAACTTTGAGTGACACCGCATCTACACAGAAATTCTCTGAGTCTCTAAATCTACTGATAGTTCAGCAACAGGGTCTAGTTGATGGAATTCCTCACCAACAGTCATAACCAGAATCTGAAATTCTCCTAAAATATTAAGAGGATGAAAGATGATAGTTTCATTTAATTTTTTAAAAAATTTTTTAAACGTTTATTTATTTCAGAGAGAGAGAGAGACAGCGTGGGAACAGGGGAGGGGAAGAGAGAGAGGGAGACACAGAATCTGAAGCAGGCTCCAGGCTCTGAGAAGTCAGCACAGCTTTCTCACTGGAGAGAATTTTCATATCTTTTGTTTACTAGTAAGCCTCTTCTAGATTCACTTCATTTCTCAATGCCTGTTGGAAAATGTGATTCTCAGAGCTAAACATGATGTTCAGGTGTGGTCTGACCATTAAAGAAAACAAGACAACCACTCTTCTCTTGATTGGTCCAATTAAGTACCTCAAGTCTGTATGATTCAGGACTGTCAGCAAGTCAGCTAAGCAAGAACTCTGTTGTGTGTGTGTGTGTGTGTGTGTGTGTTATTGTAATTCAATTTTTAAGTTTTAAGATAATTATAGATTTCCATATAGTTGTAAGAAATAATACAGAGAACCGTGCAACCTTTACCTAGTTTCCTCTAGGAGCAACATCTTACAATACTGTAATGTAATATAACCAGGGTATTGATTGACACACATATGCAGTGAAGATATAGAACATTTCCATCACTATAAGGAACCCTCATTTGCCCTTTTATAGTCACATCTGTTTCTTCCTTTCCCTACTCTCTCTTAATCCCTGGTAACCACTAATCTGTTTTCCATTTCTACAATTTTGTTATTTTAAGAATAAGTGGAGGGGCACTTGGGTGGCTCAGTCAGTTAAGCCTCCAACTTTGGCTCAGGTCATTATCTCACAGTTGGTGAGTTCAAGTCCCATGTCGGGCTCTGTACTGACAGCCTGGAGCCTGCTTCAGACTCTCTGTCTCCCTCTCTTTCTGCTTCTCCCCCACTCATGCACTCTCTTTCTCTCTCACAAAAATAAATTAAAATATTTTTTTAATTAAAAAAAAAGAGTAAGTGGAATTGTAGGGTAGGTAACCTTTGGGATTAGAATTTTTACTCACCATAATTCTCTGGAGATTCATCCAGGTTGCTGTGTGCATCAACAGTTATTTCTTTCCATTGCTGAGTAGTATTCCATGACATACTACATTCCATGGATGTACCAAAGTTGGTTTAGCCATTCATTTATTGAAGGACACCTGGGGTGCTTCCAGTTTTTGGCTATTAGTAAGAAAACTGCTGTAAACACTAGAGGTTCCTGTGTGAACGTAAGTCTACATTTTTCTAGGATAAATGCCCAAGAGCGCAATTGCTGAGTTTTATGATAGTTGTATGTTTAATATTCAAAGAAACTTCTGAACTGTTTTCCAGAATGATTTATACCTATTTTTTGATCCAGATCTGTAGTTAAGCTGGTGTACCCCAATTCAAAGCCGTAAAGCATTTTGTGTTTTGGTGTGCTTGTGCATTTTTGTTCTTGGACCTGAATGCAATGTGCATTTATTTTCCTTAAATGTTATTTTGGTAATTTCATGCCAATATTCCAAGTCTTAAGATTTTTCATATCTGCTTTCTCTCATCCAACATATTAACTGTTCTTCTTGACTCCATTTTTTCTGTACCTTTTGTAACCATGTTTATTAAAGCTTTCTTCACCCAGAGCTTGAAGGGGGAAAAAATGGAATAGGACAAAACCCTAAAGCATGACACTGGAGACAAACTCTCCAGGTGAATCTTATCAGCTGATCTACACTTTCTTCCCTGTCTATAAGGATAATACCAGGAAAATTTCCAAAGGATTTGCAAAAGTCTGATTCCTCTGTATATAGCATTTCCATTCCTATCAATCCAAACACTTCATTTATAAAAGAGAGAAACATTTAAGTTCCTAGATTACACTATTTCACTGTGAATACACTTTAATTCTTACTGAGAGACATTTTCTTTTCTCAGTTAACAGAGACGGAAGACATTAATAAAATTACTCTCAACATGGTGGCTTTGCTCTTTTTTTCTTTTTGAGAGAGAGAGAGAGAGAGAGCACAAGCAGGGGAGGGGCAGAGAGAGAGAGAGAGAGAAAGAGACTCTTAAATAGGCTCCACACCCAGTGAGGACCCCAATGCGGGGCTTGATCTCATAATAGTGAGATCATGACCTGAGCCAAAATCAAGAGTCCCATATTTAACTGACTGTGGGTGGCTTGATTTTTCAATCTAGGCTGCAATGCCCGTTTAGGGCATCAAGATTTTGGAAATAGGATGCTGACAATGATGAAGATGATGGTGGTGGTGATGGTGATGATCACAGCTAACACAGGTAGCATGCTTACTAGATGCCAAACATTTCTGAGAACTATGAGGTTCTGTGTCATTTTTATACCTGTATCTGGTTTGTGAATAATTGTATCATTCATAGGGATTGGAAAAATGAGTGTTCTTTTTAGATGCACAGCATGGCTGCCAGACACTTTAATCATAAGCTTTACTTGGGATTGTGTCTGAATTCTTGGTAGAAAGGAAAATTGGTAATATAAAATCAAAGCCAAAGAAAGCTTGTGCTTTATTATCTGATTATTGTAGTCATAACAAGGCTTGAGAAGCCTAATTACCTTAATTTTAGTCGCTGTGTACTATATCCTGAGAGCATTTTATATCTCTGCACTTTTCACATTTGAAACGTGACAATTCAAATAATTAAAACTAAAATCCAGAGTTCAATAAACACAGTATTTTTATTTTATTTCTTTATGTATTTATATATTCTTATTATTACTTATTTATTTTATTTAGCTCTCTTCTGATTCTCAAGAAAACCATTGAGTTAGTGATACCTGATAGGATAAAGGAATATGCAATTTAAAGAAATAATTATACAATAACACGGATATAATTTGATTTATACTTGTAAGTGGTACGGGGAGAAACAAAGCTATATCATACTTTGAAGAGTGGTAGTAATAATTATTCAGATTTAATCATTTTATTAATACAAAATTAAAAAAAAGATTTTTAAAACGTTGAAAATCAGCTTGGCTTAAGAATCTTTTGGTGGCAATTTAAGCAGCCATGGAAGGTGGAAATCTGTACTATATTAGAAGAGAGAAACAATAAAATGCAAGACATCCCACTCACATGGGAGCATACAACCTTAGTTATAAGCAAGAATCATTCTGCCTCACACTATAATGACATTCCAGAATCAGATTGAGGAGTCAGTCCCAAAATGGTATTAAAAAAAAAAAATCAGATCTTGAAGGAAGTCTTGGTTGACATGTTCATTTACTTTGTTAAATCCAAAGGGTCTTAAGTGGCAGCTATACAGACTAATCCAATTGTTACACAGGAGGCACTGCACTATTTCTTAATATGTAACTTCAAAGCACTTGAAACCATTAAGTTGGTTTGAACATGATACAGAAAGTACTGGGAGGGAAGGTGATATTAGTGGTCAAGAGCATAAATGCTGTTAAGATGAAAAGGCTCTGCTAGTTGAATTACTATCACACCAAAGAGCAGATAATAGTCACGTGACCTCATATGAGTTTCATTTAGCATCTCTTAGACTCCGTTTCTTGTAAAAAATGGCAATTAAAATTGCCTTGGAGTATATATGGAAAAAAATCCCTACTCCTGTATCTTGTATAGTATGCAGGGGCAAATTATAGTTTCTTTTGGTCACTTACTGCATTATAATAATGACTATTGCTTATTACTTACTTATTGAGCATTACTATGTGCCAAGGCTAAGGAACATTTTTATATCCTATCAAATCCTTACAATTCTATTGGAAAATGCCAATTTTTCTCATTTTTTGCTGATGGGAAAACTGAGGCACAGAAGTTAAGGGAATTAGCCAAGATTCCCAGGTAAAAGGGGGGCCAAGCCCATACATAAAGTCTATCAGTGAGATGGCAGAAATCAAGCATGTGATCACCACACTACACACACACACACACACACACACACACACACACACACACACTATGTATTTATTTATAGTATAAATTAGCTTTCAATGGACTAGAAATAAGAAACTGGGCTAAGTTGACTGGGGCACCCACCAACTTCCCTGATTTCAGGCTAAATGGTCTTTGAGTTTCTCTAAACCCATTTTCTTTTTCTTTTTCTCAGTAAACAAATATTTATTAATACCTTATTACTTTTTATGAACCTACAAATGGTGTTTTAGGAAAAATAACATTTTAAAAATGTGATGCAGTCTCCATTCTAGACGACAGTCATTATGCACACAGTGCACTACCCTCTGCCTCGTATCAGTCTGAGCACTGAAGTACCTCAGACAGACCAACACCTCAGCCCTCATGGAGCTTCCATTTTATTCTAACAGCTTTGTTGGGATATTATTTGCATACAATAATATTATCCTATTTAAAGTGTATGACTCAATGATTTTTAGTGTATTTAGAGTTGTGCAAACATCCCAGAGTTGAAGTTTAGAACATCTACATCACTCCAAAAACAAAATGTTGACTTTATTAACACTCACTTCCCCTCCCCAACCTCCAGCCACAGGCAACCACTAACGTGCTCTCTGCCTTTATAGGATTACTACTGTGAACATTTCTGTACCTGAACGAAGTGGTTTTTTGTGATTGGCCTCTTTCACTCAGCACAATGTTTGCAAGTTTCATCCATATTATGGTATTTATCAATACTTTATATTTTTAAGATTTTTTAAAATTTTTAAGTAATCTCTACACCTAACGTGGGGCTCAAGCCCACAACCCTGAGATCAAGAGTCACATGCTCCACCAATTGAACCAGCCGGCTAATTCTCAATACTTCATTTTATATTTATTTTTTTAAATGTTTATTTATTTATTTTGAGAGAGAGAGAGAGAGCATGAGCAGGGGAGGGGCAGCGAGAGAGGGAGAGAATCTCAATTAGGCACCATGCTCAACATGGAGCCCCATGCAGGGCTCAATCCCATGAACCATGAGATCATGACCTGGGCTGAAATCGAGAGTTGGATATTCAACCTACTGAGCCACCCAGGCACCCCAAGATATTTTTCAAGTAATCTCTGCGCCTAACATGGGGCTCAAACCCACAATCCTGAGATAAAGAGTCACACACTTCACAGACTGAGTCACCCAGGCGCCCCAACACCTCATTTTAAAGCCTGAATAGTATTGCGTTGTATGGGTAGACCACATCTTATCCTTTCATCAGCTGATGGACATTTAGGTTATTTCCGTTTTGTAGCTATTATGTATGATGCTGTTATGCATTTTGTATACATTTGTTTATAAGTTTTTGTGTGGACATGTGTTTTTGTTTCCTTGGAATGAAATTCCTAGCAGCAGAATTGCCGGGTGATGTGATTGCTCAATGTTTAACGCTTTGAGGAACTTCTAAATTGTTCTTTAAAGTGGTCACACCATTTTACATTCTTAGCAGCGTGTATGAGGGTTCCAGATTCTCTACATCCTCACCAATGTTCATTATCCAACACTTGTTGTTGTACGTCTTTTTGCTTCTATGGTGTGAAGTGGTATTCCATGGTATTTTTAAAAAAAATTTTAACGTTTATTTATTATTTCTGAGAGACAGAAAAAGAGCACAAGCAGGGGAGGGGCAGAGAGACAGCCCCAAAAAGGAAAGGATACATGCTATATGAGGAACCCTGGAAACATCATGCTAAGTGAAAGAAGCTAGTCACAGAAGACCACATATTATATAACCCCATTCATAGGAAGTGTTCAAAATAGGGAGATCTATAGAGACCCATTAGTGACTTAGGGCTGTGGGGGAGAGGAAATGGGGGTGATAACTAAAGGGTGTGGGGTTTAATTTACAGGTTGTGAAAAGTTTCTAAAATGAGCTGTGGTGATATTTGCATGTTATCTGTAAATATAGCAAAATCCATTGAATCATACTCTTTAAAGAGGAAGTTGTATGGTATGTGGATTATAAGCTGGTAAAGCTGACATTCTTTAAATGACTTTTTAAACATTTATTTATTATTTTTGAGAGACAGAGACAGAGAAAGTGCGAGTGGGGGAAGGCAGAAAGAGAGGGAGACACAGAATCTGAAGCAGGCTCCAGGTTCCAAGCTGTCAGCACAGAGCCCGATGAGGGGCTCAAACCCATGAACTGTGAGATCATGATCTGAGCTGAAGTTGGACTCTTAACCAACTGAGTCCCCTAGGCACCCCTCCATTGTGGTTTTGATGCCATGTCCCGAACAACCAATGATGGTTGGCTTTTTTTCATGTGCTATTGGCCATTTGCATATCTCCTTTGGGGAAATGTCTATTCAAATCCTTTGTCCCTCTTTAAATTGGGTTATTTATCCAGGAGCCTGGGTGGCTCAGTCTGTTAAGTGTCCAACTCTTGATTTCGGTTCAGGTCATGATCTCATGGTTCATGAGTTCGAGCCCCACACGGGGCTCTGTGCTGACAGCATGGAGCCTGCTTGGGATTCTGTCTCCCTGTCTCTTTGCCCCTCCCCCTCTTGCTCTCTATCTTGCTCTCAAAATAAATAAATAAAAATAAATAAATAAATACATAGGGTTATTTATCTTTACTGATCTGCAATTGTTCTATCTGTACCCTAAGTGTAAGTCCTTTGTCAAATATATGATTTGCAAATATTTTTCTCCCATTCTAGAATTTGTCTTTTAACTTTCTTGTGGTATTGTTTGAAGCACCAAAGTTTCAACTTGTTTCTTTTTATTTATTTATTTTTATGGTAAAATATGCGTGACCTAAAATTTATCAATGACATTAAGCACCTTCACAATGTTGTGCAACCATCACTACCATCGACCTCCAGAAATTTTTTCCACCTTCCAAAACTGAAATTACATGCCTCTTAAGACTAACTTCTCATTCTCCCCTTCCCCTCAGGCCCTGACAACCACCATTATACTTTCTGCCTTTATGAATTTAACTACTCTAGGGATCTCATATGAGTGGAATCATATAGTATCTGTCCTTTTGTAACTGACTTATTTCATTTACCATAATGTCTTTAAGGTTCATGCATGCTATAACATGTGTCAGAATTTCCTTCCTTTTTAAGGCCGAATAAGACCCCATTTGTATATATCACATTTTGTGTATCCACTCATCCATTGATGGAAAAAGTTTTTAATTTTGATGAAGACCAATTTGCTGATTTTTTTATTGCTTGTGCTTTTGGTGTCTCATCTAAGGTATCATTGCCTAAGCCCCAATCATGAAGATTTACTCCTGAATTTTCTTCCCAGAGTTTTATCTCTCACATTTTGGTCTATGATCTATTTCAAGTTAATTTTTGTTCAGAGTGTGGATATCCAGTTGTCCTTGTACCATTTGCTGAAAAAAAAAAAAACTATTCTTTCCCCCACTGAATTGTCTTGGCACCTTTGCTGAAAATCAATTAACCAGGGGCACCTGGCTGGCTCAGTCAGTAGAACATGTGACTCTTGACCTCAGGGTTGTGAGTTCAAGCCCCATGTTGCGTGTGGAGCCTACCTGAAACAAAACAAACAGAAGGAGAAAAGGAAAATCAATTAACTTAAACATAAGATTTCATTTGGGGATTCTCAATGCTATTCTCATTTCTTTATCTTTAAGCAAGCAATCTGATCTAGATTACAGTTACTTTAAATTTGCCTGATCAGAATCACCTCTCATGTTTGTGAAAATAGACATTCCCAGGTATTTTCTCTGGTGATTCTGATTCAGTAGACTCGGGGGTAAGGCGGGAATTTGCTGTTCCTCCAGTCTTCCTTAACTCAGTTACCAGCAGCACATTTCCCCTGGTTCCTCGGACCAAAAACTAGAATGTAGCAGTGCTAGTTATTAAGCTACTGTCTGTTATTCCTAAACTCACCCTTCTCTACTCTGCTCAGAAGTTGGGCTGGAGCTCTGGAAACCACATACTCCATGGCAGCTGCTCTACAATGTGTTCTGCCAATAAGAAATGTGAGGGGGAGACTGAAAACCCAGGGGGAGGGAGGGAGAAGGACTTGCCCCTCCCAGTTTGTTCCTGATTATGTGTCGTTCTGCGGGCATCACGCCAGGGAGGCATCTTAACTCCAGTAGCAGCAATTCCTTCCCATTACCAGCAATTAAATCTATTTTGTAGGATTTTAAAAAAATATTTGCAGAAACAACTTTATTTAAATCTCAGTTAAGACAGCAGCACCCACCAACCAGTCAGCACCCTCTTGACAGACGTCTGGGTTACATGCCCACAGGGCACTACTCTGAGTTCAGACACCAACACCAACACCAAATACGCAGCACCTCCTCAGATGTCTAAGTTTTAGCTCCCCGAGGTTACTACTCTAAGTTTCTAAGTTTTAATACTCTTAATATCTTCCCTTTGTTCCATTGACCCTACATTTTGGGAGCTACTTCCTGGAATTGCTTCCCCCATACTACTTTAGACTTTGTGTTGCATCTTTTCAGTTACCTATATAACAACTAGTTAATTTTAATCTTTTTTAAAATTTTTTAATGTTTATTTATTTTTGAGAGAGAGAGAGAGACAGAGCATGAATGGGGGAGGGGCAGAGAGTGAGGGAGACACAGAATCTGAAGCAGGCTCTAGGCTCTGAGATGTCAGCACAGAGACTGACACGGGGCTCAAACTCACAAGCTATGAGATCATGACCTGAACCAAAGTCGTACACTCAACTAACTGAGCCACCCAGGTGCCCCACAACTAGTTAATTTTATATATGAAATACTCTCTTTTTTGACTTCCACTGCATGAAGAAGTACCTTGTTTGGAAGTTGCTTATTAGGCAACAAACAGCCCCAGGACTATGGTCCCTTAGAGAAGATAAAGAAACAGGGGTTCTCTATCATTGTCCCATCTTCATACTTAGAGGTAATCTCCACTCCATGGTTCAGAGAAGAGGAATCCAAGAAGAGTCTATTGTTCTCACTGAATTGAGGAGACAGAGAAAGACGTTTGGAGATCCTGAAACAATGGGATTTTGCAGAGCAGACTACCAGGGAGAAGGGAGTTACACAGAGAAAGAACTCACAGATCTCACTACAGTTCTGTTTAGTCTTTGGCTATGACTACTCTGGGCATGCATAGGGGTAAACTCCATGAAGCCAGGCAAAGAACAACTATCAGAGAGCTACAAAAGAAACAGATCTTAGGGCTAGGAGATATTTGAGATATTTGAGTTCCAAGTAGCCTAAGTGGAGTGAGGTAGATGAACACTTGGGCCATTCCATAGAAAACCCAGAGGGGTCACACTTTAATAATAGGGTTTAATTATCCCTAGAGTAAAAGCTACTCTGGATATACCTTAATAAAATTTGAAAACAAGCCTTGAAATAACCACGCTGACCTGAAAGTAACTTCACTGCTTAAGTGCTAAAACAAACTGTAGCACCCTTTAAAGGAAGACAGCATACAGGAGAAAAATTAGGCAATAGAAATCATGTTGTCTAAGAAGCTGGCATCAAAAGATGAAGCGTGCAAGGATTTTATTAGGGGAAGTATCTGTATGTGGAAAAATGTGAAAAGAGCCTAATAAGGGTGGGAGAAGTGTCAAAACATAATAAAATCTGACCCTGAGGGAAGAAAAGAGAAAGAAACTGAAAAAAAGTGAACAAAACCTCTGTGACCAATAAGATAACATCAAGTGATATAAAACACGTATAACTGGAGTCCAGAAGGTGAGGAGATAGAGGAGGGGCCAGAACATATACCTGAAGGAATAACAGCGGATTTTTTTTTTTTTTGCAAATTTGATGAAAACTACGAACCCCCAGGCCCAAAAAGCACAATAAATAGGAAAACATAAAGAAACCCACATCAAAACAGATCAGAATCAAATTTCTGAAAAACAATGAAAAAGAGACAATTTTAAAAGCAGCCAAAGGAAAGAAGACAAGTTTTATAGAGAGAGTAACACAAATAGGGATTAAAATAGACTTTTTGTCAGATCCCATGCAAATCAGAAGACAATGCAATGGCATGTTTAAAGTTCTAAGAGAAAAATCTGCCAAACTGGAATTCTATTCCTTGTGAAAATATTTTTCAAAAATGAAGACAGAGTGAAGATTGTTCAGACGAACAATGAGACACAGTCACCAGTAGATCTTACTACAAAAAATAGTAAAGGAAGTTTTGCTGTTTCATGGCAAGAAAAAGAAGTTTCTCGGGGTGAAGAAACATGATTCAAGATGGAAACTTGAATCTACACAAAAGAAAGTAGAGTGCCAAAAAGGAAAATGTGGGTAAATACAAAAGGCTTTTGTTGTTGTTGTTGTTGTTGTTGTTGTTGCTGTTGTTGCTGTTGTTGTAGTAGTTGTTGTTGTTAAGTCTGTTAACCTCTTTCTGTTCAAATAATGGTGTGGTCTCTGTTTCCTGGCTGAACTCCAAGTGATATAAGAGCCTATTTTTCTTCTCAAATCTGTCCCATCAGCCCAGAGGGCTCTGTGAACCACATTCTGTTGGCTTCCCATTATTCCTCTCTCATGGCTTCCCATTATTCTTAAAAACAAAAAGAATACACTACAAAACAAAAAGAAATCACTTTCTATTGACTGCCTACCACAACCCATGCACTGCTTTTCTCCCAGCATTCTCCTTAAAATCCAATCTCTTCACCATCTCTGATCTGGCCCCTGCACATTTCTCCAACTGCAGCTACTATCCCTGCCCACTTGCTGTTCTCTAAATCACACCAGCCTTTGGGTTCCTCAAAAACATCAGGTGTGTTTCCATCTCAGGATCCTTTTATACTTGCTGGTCCTTCCACTGAATGCTCTTCCCTCAGATACTTTCATGGCTCTCTCCTTCTTCTTAATGGGATCACTGTTTGAATACCACAGTCTCAGAGAGATTGCCTCACCCTATTAAGTGTAGCAAGCCCGTGGTTTCTCCCCAACTACCTTCTCTACCATTCACTTTCCTGGGTTTTATTTGTTGCTTTTTATTTGAGTATAGTTGACATGCAATGTTACATTAGTTTCAGATGTACAACATAGTTTATATAAACAACAAGTTTATGTGTTATGCTGTGCTCACAAGTGCAGCTACCATCTGTCACCGTACGATGGTATTACAGTATTATTTACTATATTCCCTATGCTGTGCCTTTGATTCCCATGACTTATTCATTCCATAATGGGAAGCCTGTATCTCCTACTGCCATTCACCCATTTTGCCCATCCCTCCCCCTCTCTCCCATCTGACAACCACCAGTTTGTTCTCTGTATTTATAGGTCTGATTCTGCTTTTTATTTGTTTGCTCACTTATTTGTTATTTGTTTGTTTTTTTAGATTCTACATAGGAGTGAAATCATGTGGTATTTGTCTTTTTCAGTCTGACTTATTTCACTTTGCACAATACCCTCTGGGTCCATCCATGTTGTTGCAAATGGCATGATCTCATCCTTTTTCATGGCTACATACTATTCCATTGAATATACATGCCACATCTTTCCTGTCTATTTGTCTATCAATGGACTGTTGGGATGCTTCCATATCTTGGCTATCGTAAATAATGCTTCAGTAAATATAGTGGGGCATATATATTTTTGAATTAGTGTTTTTGGAGTTTTTTTTTGGAGGGGGGGAGGTAAATACCCAACAGTAGAATTATTGGATCATATGGTATTTCTATTTTTAATTTTTTGAGGAATGTCATATTGTTTTCCCCAGTGGCTGCACCACCTTACGTTCCTACAAACAGTGCATGAGGATTCTTTTTTCTCCACATCCTCACCAAAACTTGTTATTTCTTGTCTTTTTTAATTTTAGTTATTCCAATGGGTGTGAGGTAATATCTCACTGTAGTTTTGATTTGCATTAGTGATGTTGAGCATCTTTTCATGTGTCTGTTGGCTACCTGTACACTACCATTCACTTTCTATTCTGTTACCCTGCTCAACTGACTTCAAAGCATTGCAGGTGGAAGTTAAGTGACTTACCTATCTTCCATTAGATTTTTGGGGCCCCTGGTAGATTGCATATTGACTCCCCCAAAATGTCTACATCCTAATCTCTATAATCTGTGGATATTTTACCTTATATGGCAAAAGAACTTTGCAGATGTGATTAAATTAAGGATCTTGAGAGGATGAGATTTTGCTGGGTTATTTAGATAGACCCAATGTAGTCATTAGGGTCTTTAAA
The DNA here is from genome assembly GCF_028749965.1 of Puma concolor. Lineage (NCBI taxonomy): Eukaryota > Metazoa > Chordata > Mammalia > Carnivora > Felidae > Puma > Puma concolor. The sequence continues at coordinate 23,012,397 of NC_141671.1, forward strand.
AGAGGAGGGAAGGAGGGTCACACTCACAGAAGATGGTGTGACAATGGAAGCAGAGAGACAGAATAGGACATGTGATGTTGGAAGCGGGAATTTGAGTTATGAGCTTTGAACGACTGAGGAAATAACTATGAGCCAAAGAATGTAAGTGGCTTCCAAAAGCTGGAAAAGATTCCCCTGGGGCTTCCAGAAGAATCAGTCTATACCTTAACTTTTTCCCAGCGTGACTTATTTTGAACCCCTGCCTTCCAGAACCTTAAACCATTTATTAGTAGATTGTTTTAACCCACTTGTTTTGTGATAAGTTGTCACAGCAGCAAAAGCAATCTGATAAAGGTTCTTATTTTAGAACAATATAAGTGCCATGAAAAGAACCACATGAGGGGCGCCTGGGTGGCGCAGTCGGTTGAGCGTCCGACTTCGGCCAGGTCACGATCTCGCGGTTTGTGAGTTGGAGCCCCGCGTCAGGCTCTGGGCTGATGGCTCAGAGCCTGGAGCCTGTTTCCGATTCTGTGTCTTCCTCTCTCTCTACCCCTCCCCTGTTCATGCTCTGTCTCTCTCTATCCCAAAAATAAATAAACGTTGAAAAAAAAAAGAATCACATGATCTTTCTTTATCTTGTATCTTATATAATCAAATTAATCATATCAGGTGTCCTTTTGGAATAGATCCCAGATCCAACAACTTCAGAAGACCTCTGACACTGAGACCACAGTCCAAGATACTACTTTCTTTCAGTGGGAGTACTGAACGACCTCCCAACTGGTCTCCCTGCTGCTACTCCCATCCAAGTACTAATCGGGCCTGACCCTGTTTAGCTTCTGAGGTCAGATGAGTTTGAGAGCGTTCAGGGTAGTTTGGCCATAGACTCCCTGCTTCTACTCTTAATTTCTACTATGGTCCACAGAGCATCCAGAGGAATCTTTAAACATGAGTCATATCACAGATCCCTGCTGAAACCCTCAGTGGCTTCTCTTGTCATCCCCAGGAAATTCCTCAGTCCTTACTGGGGCCTCAAAGCTGCACATCATCTGGTCCTAGGATGCCTCTCTGACCTCATCCCCAGTCATTATACCTCTTGCTCCCCTAATAAAGCATTTAAGTGGTACAAACAGAATTTGAACCCAGAACTGTGCTCCAACATGATGTCAGCTTGATTAGGCATTCCAGCCATATGCCAGTGAAAGCCTCTCTGTCTCAGGGGTCTACCTCACTGGGTCACGTGGGACTCAGCTGCTATGCTGGTTAAAATACAAATAGCTGGGCCACTCTCCCAAAGATGTCAATTCAGTGGATCTGACATGAGGCCCAGGAATCTGCTTTGAAGATTTAGGTGCACATGATAGTTTGAGAATCCCTGCACTGCTCAATGAATAGAGTGTAATTCACCTATACAGGTAAAAACAGCACCTTGTTGATAGGCATGAATGAACTTGATTTAGAAAGCCTAAGACCAGAAAGATCAATTTATGTTTCCATTATCAGCCTCAGCTGAGCAGCTGTGCAGAAGCCAGCTTAATTAACTACATTATTATGGGGAAAGCTAAATAATTAAGGAAAAATTATCACTATATCCTTTAACTACTATGTTTATTCTGAGGCACTGAAATAAATGTTGGTTTTTCCCAGCCTCCTCAAAGCAGAGGCTGGGGTAGGGATAACAGCAAATGACTTTATCAGTGATGTCAGGATAAGCACAGAGATGATGTCAATTGGTGTTAAAAAATTTACTTGGATGGTCTGGACCAACCAGCCAGGATTTGGAGATCAAGAGCATAGCCTGAGGAGCCTGACCCACCTGAATTCAATTCTGTCTTCTTGACCAACCAGCTGTATAACATTAAGCAAATGATTGACACTTTCAGTCTTTGTTTTTCTATTTGTAGGATGAGGCCACTAGCAGAACCTATTTTGTGAGGTGGTTATGACGATTACATTTGAGAATATCTTCAAAGCATTTATTTCTGGCATGCAGGAAGCATTCAACAAGTGGTTAATTTGATTATCACAGCTACCATATTAATTCTCTTCCTTGCCTTAAACACCGGCTAACTTTGCTTGTGTAAAAACATCTTAGGGATTCTTCCCCATTGACGTTTCCTGGAACATACTCTGCATTCCACTCAGAACTATTCATGAGAAATGATCCTTGACCCTGGGACCTGATCCAACAGCTGATAACTGCACGAAGCAGGTGGCTTGACTGTTTATACCTCTGCTACTATACAAAGCGCTCATGACCTGGTAGCATCAAAGACCTCGCTCATCACTGTTTTTACCCTCTACTTAAATATCTTGTGTACAGAGCAGAGTATCTGCTCAAGAAACACTTGTTGAATGAATACACAGGTAGAACCCTTTATCTCAAGAATGACATAATGCCGTGTGCCAGCTAGGATTCAGTAGAGGTCTTGCAATTCTCCTAATGAAAGCTATATGAGCAAGTCAGTTTCTTCATGACTTCATTGTCATCACTGTATAGATAGATAGTAATGTTTTGTGTAGAGTAGGAGTCAGTCTTCTTACAGTGCAATGCCTGAACAAAATTGGGTTTGAGGTAAAATTTTTCAATAAGTATTAAAGATGTTCTCCCTAACATTGGGGGTCTTATTTAAGTGTCCATAGGAGAAATTAGACAGGATGGTTTTGTTGGCCTCTACTCACTGGTCTTGGCTATTAGCCTCATGCTATATTTTGCCTGGAGCTTGAGATTCTTGACAGGGAATTATTACCTTCCGGATGTCTCATAAAAATAATAATAAAAGAAAAGATTATATGAAGAAACCCAAGACCTTGTCAGCCTTCGTGAGCAGATACCCATATCCTTTTAGCCACTGCCAACCTTCTAAGAGAAGACTGTATGAAATGTGGTCCTGTGAGTGGCCCCAGTGTGACACAAGGTTGAGTTTGGGCCCTGAAATCCAGCTCTACTTTTTGTTACCTGTAAAATTTGATGAGTGAATGTAACATGTGTGGAACATGCCCTGGCACAATCATGTTTGTCATTATTACCTGGAGGAGTGATCCTTGTCTGTGTCAGTTATGGTCCAGTTCCAGGACTAGGAATTTACTGCAGCTATATTTTAGGGAGTGTAATACATTGGAAGGGCTGGAGGAATGGCTGCCAGCGCGTCCCCAAGTGACGGCCTTGGGAACTGGGTTCAAGAGCACACAGCTACTGAGCTGAGATGCAAAGACCAAGAGGATATGCTGCCACCACCAGGAACCTGGGGACTGGACATGGCTGATTTGGGCCACGACAGCCACCAGAATGCCTTTCAACATCCATGAAGATTAAGCTGGACATGCTGCCCCAAATCCCTCCCTATTACCCTGCTTGTGAGCAAAAGCAGCCATGGAAGCAAGAAAATGGCTCCCACCTCATTCCTGCCTCTTAGCCTGTGTCTATGGTAGCCTGCCTCCAGGATGACCCCCAATGATCCCTGCCTCCTGGGGTTCACCTCCTGGTGGAGTCCCTCCACCATTGTACCAGCAGTGGTTTGTGTGGTTAATAGAACCCAGCAGGAGTGATGGTGCATCACTTCCAAGACTGGGTTGTAGATGACGCTCTGATGTCTATCATATGACTTCTATCCCTTGTTCTCTTCCTTTCTCAGATCCCTTACTCTGGGGGAAACCAGAGTTGCCTTGTCTTTAGGACATTCTTGCAGTCTTGTAGCAAAGCCCATAGGGTGAGACACTGAGGCCTCTTACCAACAACTATGTGAGTGAGCAAGGAAGCAGCCCCTCCAGCTTATGAGACAACAGTCCCAGTAGACTTCTAGGCTTTATAAGAGACCCAGAGCCAGAACCACCCAGTTAAGCTGCTCCCAGACTCCTGACCCTCAGAACTAGGAAAGAGAATAAATGTTCACTGTATTAAGCAGCTAGGTTTTGGACTAATCTTTTACTTAGCAATAGAGAACTAAACAGCATCTAAGTGGGAGGACTCAATTCACCTCCCAAACCCTAGCTGCAAGGAATATGCAATGTAGTTTCAGCCTTATGGCTGTGCAGAGCAGAGAAAGACAGGAGGAAGGGGCTGGTTGCTGACTGATCCGATCCACACACTACGCCACACCATTTCATGCCAAGGATGCCAGTGTGATTGTGTTTGTAAGCAACTAGGGATCAGACAACCAATACATTTCAGACAACTCTGTCTTACAGAATCTTGTCCATCTTTATTCACAAACTAAATCCTTCTTTTGCTATGATCATTGTCAGCCACCAAGAGCAATTCGCTCCTCTTTGCTCCATTAAACAGAGAGAAGCGAATCCTTTCTGCATCACATAATACAAAAAATATCTCAAGATTCTCCACTCAGTGGAGAATTATAATAAGTAGGGCTTATAATAAAATGCAGATACCACAGTGACAAAATAAACCCATGCAAGTCACCAGGCTAAGACATGAAGCTCTATTGTGGACCCACTTTTTCTACTGTTGATCAGTTGATGAGCAAACTATTTGAGCTACTCTCTGCTGCCACGCCTGCCTCCTGCCTGGTGAGAATGAGCAGCTCAGGGAGGTACATACTGTAGTATTTACAACAAAAACTGTTTTCCTTAGTGGTTCTCAAAAATGCCTCAAGGGAAAATGTCTGATGCTTTATAAAAATGAATGCATCATCTTTGAGGGGCCCCACACCAGGAGGAAGTGACTGAGATAGGAGCTAACGGCATCAACAGAGATATTTGTGTCTTTGTTTTCCAGAAGTCACAAGGACTGTTTAGCAAAGAAATGGTATGATATGGTGGGGACCTCTGCTTGGGAGACAGAGGAAGGCTCTGTACAGAGGAAGTAAGGCAGGCAGTTCTTCTAGGGTGGCATCAAGGGTGCAAACCATTAACACCTCTTTTTGGAGAAATTATAACAAGGCTTAAACAGAAGAGGCAAGAAGAAACTGTGCAAGTGTCCCAGAGTAGATGCTGTGAATGAGGGACAGACCTGCACAACAAAGGATTTATGAACTGGTGGCCTTGAAAAGACTTACAGAGGGTGGCAGGCAGGAAAGAACATTTAATTTGTACTTTGCGCTTGTATGTTTTTTAACATAGAGCACTCTGAGAGGAATTTACTTTTTTTAATATATATTTTAAGGTTTTTTATTTATTTTGAAAGAGAGAGAGCATGAGCAGGGGAAGGGGAGGGAGAGAGAGAATCCCAAGCAGGCTCCATGTTGTCAGTGAGGAGCCCAACGTAGGACTAGATCCCACAAACTGCGAGATCATGACCTGAGCTGAAACCAAGAGTTGGACACTTAACTGACTAAGCCATCAGGCACCCCAAGAGGCATTTACTTTTTTATAAAGAAGGGTTTTTAAAAATTAAATATAATTTATTGTCAAATTTGTTTCCATACAACACCCAGTGCTCATCCCAACAGGTAAGAAGGGTTTTTGCTTTTTGGTATTTTTTGAAAAGCAAAGGTATATATATTATATATAAATAAATATATCAATTTCTTGGCTCTCTTAGATTTTTTTTTAAGACCTAAAAAAGTCTAACCCAAAACACGCTGAATACAAGTATCAGTTATTAAGAGGCCGTTGCTCTCTGTCCCTAACTGGTATGCAATCTAATTTCATACAATTCACACAGACATCAACACCCTAAATAGCCTGTAGGACTCAGAGTTTTTTAATTTCTTCATGTCAGCTGGTGAACAAACACTCTGAGATGATGTGTCCTGTGGTACTACCTACCCGTTCAACTTCTGACGTGTTGGCATCTCTAGGTAGTGGTGAACTTTGCGGGGCAGTTTTATTGTACTTGGACTCTCTTCTGTTCTAAACCTGGCGGACTATGGAAAAATCATAATTGCTGGCTTCCTAAATTTAACAGATTTAACGTAAAGATACAAATCGTTGCAAGATACAAAAGTACTGAATCCTAGTCTTCAGTCAGAAACCAATTATACTTAATCTGATTGATTCTTTGTTCAATTATGAAGGAAAAGAACAATATTGGAGACTATTATGAAAAGATTACATATAAAAAGCAAATGTAGTTGGAGACCTTATGATTTTTCAATCTCTAGGAAAGGAACAATGTAAGAAAAGAGTTGTTACACTCTCAGAGAACAACAGGAACACATTATATGCAAATAGGGAGCATCATGCAAACAGACTCTCTAGGAGCAGTTTGTTCACTGCCATGCCATAAATTAGGCTCCCTTGATCCTTTCAGAGATAGAAAACTCGTCGAAATTAATCATTGTAATTTAGAGGGGCTCAGGATGGTCATTGAGATGCCAAGAACCAACAGACCCGGGCATCTCTGTATTCTTCCTTCCTTCCTTGTTTCTTTGCTTCCTTCCTTCTTTATTCTCTCTCTCTCGGGGCTCCTGACTGGCTCTGTCAGTTGAGCATCCAATTCTTGGTTTCAACTCAGGTCACAATCTCACAATTTGTGAGTTCAAGCCCTATAGCAGGCTCTGTGCTAACATTGCAGAGCCTGCTCGGAACTCTCTCCTCTCTCTCTGCCCCTCCTCTGCTCACTCTCACTCTCTCTCTCTCTGAAAATAAATAAATAAGTATTTATTCTCTCTCTTTCTCTCTCTCTTTCTCTCTCCCTTTTCAATTTATTTATTTTTTAATTTTGCCAATTTTATCATTTTTACTCTAAAATCCATTATTTCTCTTTCTTTCTTTCTTTCTTTCTTTCTTTCTTTCTTTCTTTCTTTCTTTCTTCTTTCTTTTGAGAGCAAGCAGGGGAGGAGCAGAGAGACAATAGGAGAGAGAATTCCATTCAAGCTCTTCACTGTCAGCAGGGAGCCTGATGCAGAGCTTGATCCTACAAATCATGATATCATGACCTGAGCTGAAATCAAGAATCCAATGCTTAACCAACTGAGACACTCACTCACCCCTCTCTCTCCCTTTTTACAAATGTGAAATATTCCACTTCTTTAACTACATACACATTCACAACATAGATAGGTATAGGAGTATATGAAGATCTACAGATGCATATACATGTAAATACAGTAAAGTCTTCTGCCCAATTCTGTTCCATTCCAACCAGGGGAGTTATTTAACTGGTGAAGTTGAGAAGCTATTTGATGATAGGAGAATACACTTGTGGACTGAGATAGGGAAATCATCGTGCAACATGGTCCAGAACAATGTTGTGTCTGAGATGGGGTTCTTTTTTTTTTCTTGGCTCAGTAGGAGATTGAATGACAATACTTGAGACCTGCAAGCTTCTGGAAGAGAACTGAAGAGAACAGATCTGTAAGAAATTTGAGAGGCTTTAGAGATGGACACATCCAATTTTCCCAATGTCTCACAATAACTCTTGTTTTATTGATAAAAGAAAATCAGTGTTTTTGCCTTTTGATGAAGAATTTCTTGATGTGGTAAATTTGATGAAGGGAAGGATGCTACACACACACACACACACACACACACACACGTGCTTGCACTCAGTTCCATGCACAAAAATGTTTACCATAGCCTCATTTATAATGGTCAATAACAATGACAAAAAGCAGGCAACTGAGGAATGCTAAGAGAGTTATAGGTAAGAAAATAATGATGTCTATGAATCATTCATGCTATCTTAGGCTCTCTGGGCTCTAAGATAAGCTCAAGCCAGTAATGACAGAGGAGCTATCCAAAAATGTCCTTGGGACAACAGGTATGATATGATAAGCACATACCAGGAGCTGGGATTTGGCCAGGCCCCAGGAGACCAGGAATTGGTTCCAAGTTTCTGGGGCTTTAAGAGGATGAGGTCAAAGATCTTCACTGTATGGTTGTGTCACTTATGAGTTCTTGCTACTCTCCCCTCCTTTGTTCCATTCCCAAGTTCCTCAACAAGAGCAACTTCCTCGTCTGTCACCTGGAATCTCTTCTCCCCAGCTCACAGCTTCTGCTATGTGTCCTAGTTCCTGTTTATTTATGTTATTCATTTTTTTAATTCCTTTTATGACTTTAACTTGCCTTGGCCCATGATGACACTATTGCATCTTTCATTTATACTTTAGCTGTCATTGGTAAATGACAGAATCTCTGTTTCCATCTAGCACTTCTAAAAGAGAGAAGTTGACCAGTTGAGCAAATAGCCATCACCCTATTAGGCACGAGCCTCTAAGCCCCAGGCCTTCCGGTAGGCTGCTGATAAGCCTGTGGATTGCCTGGTGTGGGTGAGCAGTCGCCAGGGAGGATGGGTTATTACATTATAGAAACACAGTTATGCAGGTTGTATTTCCAAAACAGACTATGGGTGAGCAGTCTCCCTTATAAGGGATTCCAGGCATGGGCAGGCACCACAATCTGCATCTCTAGGACCAACCTGATGAGTGCATTACAATTGCCCACAGAGTGTCTGCATGCACTTCTAACAGGGAGTCAATGAATCCAGCTTGTCGAGAAGGTAATTTGGCAATATATATCAAATAACTTAATGTTCATAGACTTTGCCTGATCATTTTACTCCCAAGATTTTTATACCAAGGGAATGATTAAAGATGAACACAAAGATCTACATGTAAAAATCTTCTTCAGGAGATTATTTATATTAGAAAAAATATTCAAAAAGGAGATTTGTTAAGTTATGCTTTATATAGGTGCAGTAGAATACGATGCAGGTATTGAAAAGATGGTGGAGACAAATATACAATAGGTAGTAGGGATGTTCAGGATGAACAGAAAAACAGATTTAAAAGTATGGTGTAGTAAGAAATATATTTGGTCTTTGTCCCCAGTTCCTGGCACAGAGCTTCTAAAATCCCTTGGAATTTCCCCAATGATAGGACTGTCTTTTGTTATTCATTAGGAGCCCCTTTGGTTACACCTGACTTTATTGGAAGGGGGGGTGGGGCTGCAAACTGATCTCTATAAAAACTCATGAACAATGAGATGTGATGAGCTTCTGAATTGGAAAACACATCCATGTGCTGGGACGGTGGTACACCCCATCTTTACTGGGACAGAAGCTCCTGAACTCAGCATCCTTCAAACATTGTCCTATGCACCTCCTCATCTGGCTGTTCATTTGTATCCTTTAGATTAAACTGGTTTAAGTAAAGTGTCTTCCTGTGTTCTGTGACCCATTTTAGCAAATTATCCAACCTGAAGAGGGGGTTGTGAGAACGCTTGTTTTATGGACATTTGGTTAGAAGTATGGGTGGCCATTTGGCCTCTGGGCTGGGGGTGGTCCTGTGGGCTGAACTCCTGTGGAGTCTGATGCTGACCCTGGAGACAGAGGGGGTCAGAATTGTGTTGAATTGTAGGACACCCAATTGGTGTCTGAAGAATTGGATATTGGTGTTAGACATCCTCCAAATAGGAAAATATAGAAAAAATTCCCCAATATTATTTATAAACACACAAACACAAAAACAAAGGAGTTATGTAACAAAAACTTAATTATGATTCTATTTTATTTTTATGTGAGCAATCATCTGATGTATAAAAAGATGCAACTAAATTCAAAATGATACAAAATATCAATTTCAGGGTGCCTGGGTTGCTCATTTGGTTGACTCTTGATTTCAGTTCAGGTCATGATCCCAGGGTTGTAGGATAGAGCCCCACATCAGGCTCAGTGCTGTGCATGGAGCCTGCTTAAGATTCTCTTTTCCTCCCTCTGCACCTCCCCTGCTCTTGTACTCTCTGTCTCTCTAAAACAAAAAAAACACACCACAAGATCTCGATTTAAAAACAACAAAAAGTGAGTATATTTAATCATACTCAGCTTATAAGAGAGCACATGGGTAAATAGAATAATTCATTCTATAGCATAGTGCTATATGAACTGGGGACAGAAAAAGTTGGTAAAGGAAGGCAGAGGAACTCTTAAGAATTGGAACTGAGCTGGGGGGGGGGGGCGGCGAGGGGCATGTCTGGGTGGCTCAGTTGGTTAAGTGTCCAACTTCGGCTTAGATCCTGATCTTACAGTTCATGAGTTTGAGCCCCACAATGGGCTCTGTGCTGACAGCTCTGAGCCTGGAGACTGCTTCAGATTCTGTGTCTCCCTCTCTCTCTGCCCCTCCACTGCTCACACACTCTCTCTCTCAAAAATAAATAAACACTAAAAAAAAATTAAAAAAAAAAGAATTGGAACTGAGGGGCTCCATAATCATCTGGCATCCACTCAGTGTTGTACCTATGGTTAGAAATGTACGTGATGCGGGGCACCTGGATGGCTCAGTGGGTTAAGCGTCTGACTTCAGCTCAGGTCATGATCTCATAGTTCAGGAGTTTGATCCCCCCATGGGGCTCCATGCTGGCAGTGCAGAGCCTGCTTGGGACTCTCTCTCTGCTCTCTTTCTGCCCCTCCCCCACTCGTGCACACACTATCTCAAAATAAATTTTAAAAACTTTAAAAAAATAAAAAAGAAATGTACATAATGGGAACTCCAGGGATCTTCCATATCCTTCCTTTAAGCTCCCCCCACCAATCAACTGTGGCCACAATGTAACGGTTGTGCTGAGTTACTCTCTATATTAAGTAGTTATCCTCATGGGTTCCTTTGTGCATGGTAATCATTCAAACCTAGGATTCTCGGGAATCCTTAGAGCCACTGGATACTCTTGACCCAAATTCTCAACTTCAGCCATTTAACAGTCAGTTATACATTTGGCATACAGGTAGTCCATCTTTGACTGTACTAAGTCAAGTTTGCCTTTAATAGACAAGTTGATAAAGTTGGTATCAACCAGAATGTCATAAGATGGGCCCAGCTATGTCATATTAAAAGAATACGCAGGATGGTGTTGGGCAACTTCTCTTTCCTTGAGTGCACTGGAACCTTTCTTTTCTTTCTCTTTAGGCTTTTATCTTTCTGTTGAAGCCTCTGATATCTGAGACTAAGCATTTACTTCACAGTCATGTACTTTCTTGCCTTCCTTTGCTTCCCCATGTTCATGCTGCACTCATTTCTTTTTAATTACTGTTATTTCTAAAGGGAGAGATGTGTGTGCTTTTTCTAAAAAATTGTTATTATGAATAGTTATTATGCTTACAACTGGAAACAATAATTTAGCAATTAATGTTTACAAAGAGTTTGTGATAACACTCATATATAATGTTAAATGAAAACAAGAATACAAAATTGAACATTGTGAAGTTACAACTCCGTTAAAAATATGGAGCAAAAAGGCGGGAAACACATTGCAGGGTGGAAATGTCTATTTCTGAGTGGTGGACCTACAAGTGACTACTTTTTTACCTGAGTGTATTTTGCTTGCTTTTCTAAAATGGGAATATGTTGGTTTTCACCTTTTTTTTTTTAACTTAAGGAAACTTGAAGGTTATGGAGATTAAGAGATCTATCCAAGGCCACAGTTGTTCAGCAGAGAAACTGGGATAGGGGGCCAGATAACCTGACATACATGGAGTGGACACTGTGATGTCCTGCTCAGATCCCCTTCAGAAACAACATTTCTTCCCCCAGCTACCAGAAGTGTTAACACAAGACAGTGTGCAAAGGCCAAAGTGCTAATGCTGGAAAAAGCCACTTTCCCAAGGTGAGCCACTCTTTCGTGGCAGCTCACACCCAATGATGGAGGGTCACAAAAGACTCCATTTGGGGCAACTCTAAAGGGTCATTCTGCTTCATAGTCCACAAGGAGTCACCAAAGATCTTAGCACTGTATCACAGCTTGACACCTCCCTCTGCCCAGTCCTGCTTCTGTCCTCTCCCTTCCATGAATGTGGTTTCTCCCTAATAAACATCCTGCACATAAGCTTTATCTCAGAGTCAGCTTCCCAGTGAACCCAGCCTGTGACAGTTGGTAGGTATCAGGAGTGGTTCAAGAAAGGAGACATTATAATGAGATATTGGAACAAGATCATCTGCCACCCAGCTGAGGATGAAAACTCTCTATCACTGGTGGAGGTGGAGTCCAGAGCCCACGGCATAAAACAGAAGGACAATTGCTAGAACTTTCACCAGGGGTGAAATGGGACAGCATATCTGTGGTAGGGGAGGCATCAAGCATTTGAGAAATATGAGGGAAATCATTGCTATAAGAACAACAGAATTGTGTAGCTACTGCTGAATTTGCTAGACTTCTGGAAAAAGAGAAAGAAAAGCCGGGAGCAACTAATCAGCAATGAAATCTAGGCTGGAAAGCCAGAGGGCCTTCTTGGAAGCATAGAGGGAGGCTCTTGTCTCTGTGCTGGGAGACTGAAGACAAGGCAAGGAATTGAATCCACAGGGCAGCAGAGTTTGAGAGAGACCACTCTTTCAAACACGTCACACCTATTGCTCCAAGGCCAGGCCCTGGAAAAAAAAAAATGGGATCCCAATACCCAAGGTGAGGACACGGGGGTTGAAAGGCCCAAATCTGCTGGTGCCCTGGAGCTTGCAGAGAGCTCCCTTAACCCAGCCCCATGTTTGAAGCCTGGCTATAGGTAGGTGCACAGGCCTCTCCTCCATAAAACACATGCTCCTCTTGGGGTCCCAGCCACCTCCACTTCTGACATAAGCCTACACTAGAGCTAATAGGGCTAAGGCACAACACAGCCCAGCTAGGGTCATTCTGGGTCTGGGAAGGAGGAAAGGAACAATATCTCACAGGAGCAACAGGACCCAGCCAGCTGAAGCAGCAGCCTAGGCACGTGTGTGGGGGCCAGACTGTGTGTAGGAGCAAGGGGGGCAGAACACAAGGTATTATAGTGGAAATGCTATAGGTTTGGAAGCACTCCCCCAGGATTCCAGATGGAGCACCCAGGGGACAGCCCCAGGAGACAGTGCGACATGCTTGTAATGGAAAAGTAACCGCTGCACGAAGTAAGGTAGAATTGCCAGCATTTTGGTGGCATATGGTGGAGACTGTTCAGAGAAATGTGCACACTCAAGTGGATATACTGTATCAGGTTGGAAAACACAGCAGAGGAATATGCTCCGAAGGAGGGTCCAGGGGATGTCCAGGGGATGCCCTTGTTCCCAGGGCACTAAGGAAGACACATGTGAGACAGGCTCCAACTTCCCTCAGGGACTCAGTGATGGCTCTGTAGGAGATGCTGTCACAGAATTGAGCTTGCCAACAACAGGATAGTGGGGTGAAAAGACTCTGGAACAAGAAAGACCACGTGATAGCATGTCACCACCAGGAGCCAGGTGAAGGCAATTATCATAGTGTCCAGGTCAGAGGGGCAGCCACAGAGCTTGACCCCCAGGGAGGAAACAAATAGTCACTAGAACTCAGGGCCCTTAGGGGCGCCTGGGTGGCTCAGTTGGTTAAGCGTCCAACTCCTGATTTTGGCTCAGGTCATGATCTCTCAGTTCATGAGTTCAAGCCCCACATCAGGCTCTGTGCTGGCAGTGCAGAGCCTGCTTGAGATTCTCTGTCTCCCTCTCTCTCTGCCCCTCCCCTGCTTGCATGCTTGCTTGCTCTCTCTCTCTCTCCCTCTCTCAAAAATAAATAAACTTTATTTTAAAAAATTTAAAAATTTAAAAACCTCAGGGCCCCTAGGGGTAAAATAGATGGGCAGCCAGTAAGGATGGCATTCTATCTGTGCAATCCAAGAAATCAAGAATGGATGAGCTAGGCAGTCCCCCAGTTTTGCTCAGTTCCCAAACCTGACCCAGAACCTACAGACTGAAGGAGAGTCTCCATCCTCAGAAAAAAGGAAGGGAAGGGAAGGAGGAAGGGAGGGAGGGAGGGAGAAGACAGGCAGGTAGGCCTTGCAATCATGGAAAGTATACATGGTAATGATTTCTCATGTCTTCCCTAATGGAACATAAAGTCATTTACTTGGATTACTGTACACTGGAGAAAGCAAATACCCAAATATTCTGAGGACATTGTTGACATTGTAAAGCCATAAAGCAATGTCATGCCTGCCTACCTTAACTGAGGAACATAAGGGGGCTGGGTAACAAATGGAGCCCTGGCCTAGGCCCAGCTCACAATGGGCCCACTGGGTCCATAAACTCTGTCCCAATGGTCATTTCCCTGGTCCCTGAATGTCTAATTGGGAGTGACATACTTGGAAGTTGGCACAGCATCCACATTGGGTCCTCAGCCAGTGAGGGAAGAGCTATCACAGGGGAAAAAGTCAAGTGGTGCTGGGAGCTGGCAAACTTTCTATAAAGGTCTAGGTAGTAAATATTTTAGGCTTTTCAGACCAAGAAGCAATCAATACCCTCAACTCCTTGAACAACTGTTCCCACCCCCAAAATGTAAATGTAGTCTTTTTTTACATTTTACACTTAAAAGTGTATAAAACCATTCTTTGTCCTCAGGTTGTACAAAAACAGAAGTATGATTTCCATCATGTTCGCTATATTTAGAACAAATATAAATGAACTGAGAGATCTCCCAGGATGCACAATGAAATACAATTTCCCTTGGGGTCAGATAGTCCCTAGGATTGTTGGATCTTGGACATATCAAAAGCTTATTTACTTTTTTCAAAACTAAGAAAACTCATCCCCAGAAGAATAAATTTAGATAAAAATATTTAGCCTGGGAGTCTAGTTCCTCCATTAAATTACATGCAAAGTTTTGTGTGCATGTGTGTTTGTCCGTATGTTCAAAGATAGTAAGAACCTTGATATGGTGGTGCCATGCCTCATTGCAGCCCAGACCCCTGTCTCCATGAAATTGAAGGTGAATGTTTGCCTGGCTTCCCCTGTGAGGACTCACCATCAACAAAAGTCTCCTGGGCTGCCACCAGGTCCCAAGGGCTTCGGGCATCTGAGGGACTCAAGGGGAAAAGCTATCCCAATCGATAGACTGAATGGTTCAATAACTCTTTTTGCTGCCAGGGCAGTAAAATAAATAAATAAGAACCTGGCTGGAAGTAGAAATTGTCCATGTTCAGTGCTTCTCGGAGGCCAAGTTGATGGGCTTTAATAGCTTCAGTCGGCACAGGACACAGGCAGACTGTCCCAGCAGTGTGCCCTCTGTTTCCTAGGTAACCGAATTTGAAATAAGATGATGACTGGAACTGGGTACCAAATCAATTTGTTGGAGGTACAAATGTGGGAAAGGCAAACTTCACATAAAACCTCAGTCTGCAGCATCCGCATTTATTATCATTTCAGCTTGTGTGTCTCTACCGCTCAATTACCTGCCACCCAGCTTAGCCAGCCCTTCCCTCCCAACTGAAGAGCCCCACCCCCTGAAAAAAAGAAAATCACAGTTCCTTGTGCTGTCATGATCAATAGGATGCTTCTCTCCATCAGATGAAAAGAGCTAGAGGCAGATATGCATGGGGAAAGCTCTTTTGTGTTACAAGCCTTAGTGGCGGGGTTCTGGCTAAAGTAAGGATCTAGAAATTGCTACGTGATCCGCCATCCATCCGATGTGGTTGTGAAGAGATTGCTCCAGAGTTTCTCCAGAGGGAAGGAAATTCCTAAGTACTGTAGCTAGTGGGTCACCAATTCTTAGCCTTTGCCCGGCTTCAGTTTCAGGGAGTTTCAGCAGTTACCATTTTGGCTGGGTCAAGGGTAGGAATAGGGATAGGAATAAGGAAGAACCTTCCCTGGGCAACTTGTGCCCCTCCCATCCTAACACTTAACCATGGTGTATTGTAATTGCCTCAACATTTCTTAGTGTCATCTATTCTGTTCTGGACTCAATCAATGGCATCAGCTTATAACATATGTAATGAATGAATCAACGAATGAATTTTAGTGGAGATAGTAGTGAGAAATCCCTTGGTCCATGCCGAGTCCTTGAGTTTTTTTTTTTCCTCTTGTCACAGCCTCCTTCCCAGCGTCAGTCCTTATTTCCCAAATTTACAAAGAAGGGGAGCACATTCCCCCACCCCTGAACATAGAGGGCCCCAAGGAGAAAGCATTCTCCCCAAACCTGACACATAACGGTACTTGATACATACTTGCCAATTAAGTTGCTCTGATTATCATGCAAAATAATTTGACATGATTTTAGAAACAATTTTGGGCTTCCACCTTTTATAGTGTCGATTGGATTATTTAAAAGCTTTTACTGAATATTTCAATCAGGATAGGCAGGTATCAGCTAGCCTTGTCTTTACAGGGCCAAATAGTAAATATTTTCTGCTTTCCAGGCCATGCTGTCTGTGTTACACCTATTCATCACTGTTACTGCATCATGAAAGCAGCTGTATGTATACCCATAATGAATGTTTATGAATAGGTGTAGCTATGTTCTAATAAAACTTATTTATAAACACAGGTGGGGGGGCCAGATTTGGCCCATAGGCAGTAGTTTGCCAACCCATAAACTAGGCTAGGTTATACTAACAAAACCACCAAAATCTCAGAGGCTATGCACACTGAAAGGTTATTTCCCCCTCATGCTACATGTCCAAGATGGATGCTGGTGGCAAGGAGGTTTTTCTCCAAAAAATTACTATACACCATTTTAGGACACCTGCACCTCTATGTGAGGCTTCACTATTCCCCACAAGAGAGGGGGCGGGCAATAAGGTAAACTCTGGCAACTAAATGTCTTAGCCCAGAAGGACACACCTTACTTCTCTTCTCATGTCTGTCTGGAGCTCATCACTTTGCCATCCCTAAATTCAAAAGTGTGGAAAATTGTAATCCAAAATTAGCAGAGAACTGAATATTGGTAAGTAAGAGAACTATGCACCACATTGAGCATTAGAACGTGCAGAGCCCTATTTGGGACTAACAGGAAGCCTCTGTCTCATAGTGGATGAGACAGATGTGCCTCAACAAAAAGTGGATGCAAAGTCACTGTGATAAGTGAGTAGTGGGTAGTGTGGCATCTACAGTCCCTTTAGCTGCAAACTCTGTGATTGGATCTAAGTGTGATAAACACACAACACATGGAAGGGATAGCAGGATCACTGCTCTATTTACACACTCAATGGACAGTGCAAATTCTGACACAGGATTCTCCCCACCCCCTCAGTGCCTCCAGCCTATTTCTAGATTGAGGAATATGGGTCTGCAGGGGATGAGGTGAGAAGGGCAAAAGAGAAGAAAGCAAACACAGCTTCCAGCAGGCAAAAGTCATCATGTACATTTCAAAAATGATAAAAGACTTACCTGGAACACAGTAGAAAGTCGCCAAGGACAGACATTTAACCCAAGCAAATTTTACACTATGTCAGCAACAGATACCAGTAGGTTCTCCTTTTGAACATCCAAATATAACTGGTCAGATTCATGTTCTAAGTGGGAAAAACACCAGAATTGAAAAGCCTGGTGTGAGGCTGTCAGTGAAAGTAAAAGTTAAGACACACACACACACACACACACACACACACACACACACACACACGGCACATTGGTGCCCTCGTCCATAGGGCCCCCAGGCACTGGGGTGGCAGGATGCCCCTGGGCCAGCCCCGTGCAAGGGGGACTCCTGAGGTGGAAAAGCTCAAGCCTCAGGGAAATGCTTTACCTGCTTAATGAAAAGTCCGTTTTGTCAGTTCCCAAGAATACTTACCTTCTCCCCAGAGACTTCCAAGAATTAATTAATACTAAATGCTTGTCCGGCCCTTTGCCAATGTAAAGGATCTGTTTAGTCTGAAAGGCCAGAGGAAGCACAAACAGGAGAGTTGGGCTTTATTTTATAAAGACTCCACCTGTATTCATGCACAGAATGACCTTGCCATGTGGAAAACACAAGGGAAAGAGGCCCTTCCTATTTTAGGAAGTGTCATTTCCACACCACACAGAATGCAGGTCACACATTGCTAGATTCTCTCTCTCTCTCTCTCTCTCTCTCTCTCTTTCCCTCCCTCTCTCTCTCTATATATATATGGCAGGTATATTCCACATTATGATGATATATGGACTGTTAGGGATACTACTAAAGATAAGAACTTTGTTATTTCCTCTAAGACCCATTTCTGAAATCTGCAATAAACAACAACAGCATGTGGCCATTTCTTGGGATTCCAGTGGAACAATAGAAATAGAGAACAATTCAAAGTTGTTTGTTGTCTAGAGGAGGCACAGAGGCAGAGGGGGGCCTTACCTGGAGCCAGTCAAGCTGTAGAGTCTGAAGGAACAGTTCCCAAGGCTACCCTTGATTCTGACATCATCTGTAAATTCAGGGACTTTCCAAAACTACCTCCAGTTTCAACAGTTCACTGAAAGGGCTCACAGAACTCACTGAAGGCTGTTATACTCATGGCTACAGTTTATTACAGGGAAAGGATTAGAACCAACCAAAGGAAGACACACAGAGGACAGAGTCCAGGGGTTTCCAAACACAAGACTTCCATTGTCCTCAGGAGGTGACACCCTCTCAGCATCGGTGTGTGAGGATACACAAGGAGTATTGCCAACCAGGGAAACCCACCCATGCTTTGGTGTCCAGAGATGTTATTGGGGCTTCATTACATAGGCACGACTGATTGATTGATTGCCCATTGGTCTGAACTCAATTCCATCTCCCTCTCTAAGGAATTTGGACTGTTATCACATAGTCTGAGGGGCCCATCCTGAGCCACCCATTAGCATAAGCTATCTGTGGTCCAAGGGGCTCAGTTGGATAGCAAAGACTGTCCTATCACTCAGAGAGTTCCAAGGGTTTAATGGTTACCTTCCCGGAGCCAGGGATAAAAGTG
Organism: Puma concolor; assembly: GCF_028749965.1. Taxonomy (NCBI): domain Eukaryota; kingdom Metazoa; phylum Chordata; class Mammalia; order Carnivora; family Felidae; genus Puma; species Puma concolor. The sequence goes on from NC_141671.1 coordinate 23,030,896, forward strand.
AGATCTCTCTGGGTGAAACCAAATTCCTTATTACACCTGTCCCAAAGGAGACACCCCCAGTAGCTTTGCCTGGGAAGTTTGCTGAGGACAGAGAGGTCTAAGCAGTAGCATCCAAGTTTCAAGGGAAAATGATATGTCCCCATGGGAGTAGTCAGTGGATTATCTGTTTATCATTCCTCTTCATGCCTAAGTCTTTTCTGGGCTGCATAGCTTCCCAGAACATGATTCCAGACCACAATCTCTTCTCTTTTGTCCATTCATGAATTTCATTTACCCATAGCTCAAGGTCCTTCTCAAGCTTCATGTTCTTTGTGAAATGTGACAGTTTTGAAAACTGGCTGAAAGTAACAGGAACTCTCACTCATTGCTAGTGAGAATGCAAAATGGTGAGCCACTTTGAAAGCCAGTTGGGCGGTTTCTCACAAGACTAAACATACTCTTACCATACAATCCAGCAATTGAGCTCCTTGATATTTACTCAAAGGAGTTGAAAATTTATGTTCACACAAAAACCTGCACAAGAATGTTTATAACAACATTATTCATAACTGCCAAAATTTGGAGGCAACCAAGATGTCCTTAAGTAGGTGAATGGATAGATAAATTTTGTTACATCCAGACAGCATAATATTATTCAGCACTATGAGCTACCAAGTCATGAAAACACATGGAGGAAACTTCAATGCACATTACTAAGTGAAAGAAGCCAATCTGAAAAGTCTACATACTGTATGATTCCAACACTATGACATCTTTTCCAGGCAAAATTTTGGGGACAATAAGAAGATCAGAGGTTGGGAAAGGTTAAGAGGAAAAGAGGGATGAATAGATGCAGCACATCTGGGAGGCAGTGAAACCTTTCTGCATGATACTATTGATGAGGGAGCATGGGGCAAGCTGAGGGCAAAGTGCAGGCTAACAGCACCCCTCCCCACCCCCACCAACCCCAACAAGTCTGATATTCCTTGGACACTCCAGGCTACCCAAAAACAGGGAAGGACAAAAAAACAAATGGTTAAACTGATAAGAGTCTCCACCAGTTTACCAGAAAGGACAATCCCATCATAGCCTAAAGTCCAGGAACTGTCTTAATGGTAATGCTTTGTTAGGGGGAAAAACAACCTTAGTTTGACAATAGCTAGGCCTCCAGTAAGTCTTTAGCAAGTGAAAGTCTCTTTGGAAACTCCCTCTCCGCTCTCTGACTCCATAACACCCTCCCCCACACACTTACAATGCAGCTCTTCCTGCCCATGGGTCCTGTCCCCATGCTTTAATAAAATCGCCTTTTTGCACCAAAGACATCCTCAAGAATTCTTTCTTGGCTGTTGGCTCCAGACCCCATGAATCCCCATCACCCCAAAACTTCATCATTATGACAGTGAACGCATGTCACTTATATTTGCCAAGGCTGTAGGGATCACACCAAGAGTCAACCCTAATGTAAACTATGGACTCTGGGTGATAATGATGTGTCAGTGTGGGTTCATTCATTGTAACAAATGTACCAGTCAGGTGTGGGATGAGCAGTGCCAGATGAATAACTCTGGAGTTATTTAAGTGTGTCTTCTTTCCCCGGCTGTGTTGCTGCTCTCTCTGGGGCAGGGACCAGCATGCATTTGGTGTCCAAACAGCACGGGGCAGGCACAGAGCTTTGTACAGAATAGGTGTTCTACAAGAATCTGTTAAAAAAGAAAAACCATGCAGGTCGCCTCGATGGTTCAGTCAGTTAAGCATCCAACTTTGGCTCAGGTCATGATCTTGCAGTCCGGGCGTTTGAGCCCTGCGTTGAGCTCTGTGCTGACAGCTGAGAGCCTGGAACCTGCTTTGAATTCTGTGTCTCCCTCTCTCTATGGTCCTCCCCCACTTGTTCTCTCTCTCTCTCTCTCTCTCTCTCTCTCAAATAAATAAATAAACATTAAAAAAAGAAGAAGAAAAACTATGCAGACAAGCATCTGCATGACATCATGGTCTCAGTGTTGCCTGACAATAGCAGGGTCAGGTGGCACTGCTACATCCTCACGTGGTCAGCCCAAGACAGTCCCTCTCCCTGCCAATGCTCCTCCTCTTATACCACCTCACTTACTCTCTAGAGTCTCAGCCTTTGGAAAATTTTGGTCCAATGAGTTCCATTCACCCCAGTGTCAAAGTACTTAAACCTCTCATTGTATTTCCTGAGAAGCTGTTGATTGGATTGGGAAAACACACACATGGAGATTCCTGGTACCACCCAGAGTTGACGTGGGTGTGGACAAATGGTCACTGACTTGGACCGCTGCTGGTATGAGAGTTCTTTGATGTAGACATTTTGGAAAGTAAATTGGCACCATGTATTGAAAGCTGTAAAGCAAAAAATGTATACCTAATTCTGAGAATTTGTTCTAAAGAAATAGTGTATGAGCAAAAGCACTTAGTTTTATGGATCTCTGCATTATCTATAAGAGGAGAGGAAATTGCTACAACGAGATGCCCAACAATAGAGACTGCTTAAACGTACCACGATCTACCCACAGGTGACATGCTTCTTCTTCATTCTGTACCAGGCATGGTTCCATAGGAGAGAAATGTATGAACGACACAGACAGAAAGTCTGGCCTTGTGGAGCCTGCATGCTGGGTTGGGGAGGGCGGGTAAAGGCAACAAATGTAACACATTTTTCACAAAAGTACAATACTTGGTATGTTGGAGAGTGATGTTGACTGTGGAGAAAAATCCAACAGGGCAGGAAGATGGAGAGTGTATGGAGAAAGGGTTTGGGTAGGAGTTAGAAAATATTAAATAGGCTAGTTGGGGAAGGTCTCATTGAGAAGATGATATCTAAGTAAAGTTGGAAGAGGCAAAGGAACAAGTTGGGGGTAGGGAATGTTCTAGAGTATTCTAGAAAGGAAGAACAGAAAATGCATGGCCCTAAGGCTGGAGCATATTCAAGAAACAGCAAGGAAGTCACTGTGACTGAAGTGGAGTGAGCAGGAGGGAAAGAAGTAAATAAGGTGAGGCATATGGTATAGGGCCTTACTGATCACAGTAAGAACTTTGAATTTTAGTCCGTGGAAGGAGGAGCCTATAGAGGGCTTGGAAGAGGAGCAACGTGATCCGACTCAGGTTTTTAAGTAATCACTCTGGCTGCTGTGTTTAAGACAAGCATAAGGGAACAAGTCAAAAGTGGAGGGTCTATTAGGAAGATGTTGCAATATTCCAAGGGTGCCTTGCACCAGGGGTAATGCCATAGCAAAATTCTGGATCTGTTGTGAAGGCAGAGCCAACAGAATTTGCTACCATATTTGGACACAGGGTATGGCCAAAAGGCAGAAGCCAAGAAGAACGGTCATTCTGAATCCTATGCAGAAAGAAATCCAATAACAGAAAATATTCTGAATATATTTCTAATTGAATCAGGTTATAAAACAATGTTGTTAAAAATTACTCTATTATTGGAAAAGAAAATACAGATATATGCGAATACAAAAAGACTTGAAGGATATCAACTGAACTGTGAGAAGTGGTTACCTTAGGAGCAGGATTGCTGGTAGTTTTTATTTTCTTCTTTTGCCTGTTTTTAATGTCTACTTTCCCAGCATGAAAACACATTGTTTTTTAACCACGGAAAATAGAATAAGTCATTTTAAATTGACCCTCCTCTCCATCCTCCTAAAACTGGGTCAGTCAATACAAGACCCTCTTCCAGATAACTTCAGGGTTTCCTCTGTTTTCCTGATGTTAATTATAGCTACTTAAGACATTATGTAGTTTCAAAGAGAGACGACAGCAAATATTTAGAAATCCTTGTATTCTTTCCCAGAAGCAATCTCAGGTAGAAGGGCGGGACTGTCTGTGCCTTGTGATGTGAGTAGACAGATTCTTGGGAAAGTTTGTGGCAAAATACAGTACAGTAATGTGTGGGTTTTTGATTCATACCAAATTATTCAACACAAAAAGATGCCCATAATGGTATCAAGAATGACTGGGGACACCTATTGGAAGTGTGACCGCCTTGCTGTGGAGGCTCTGTCTCTTGCTTTCTGAGGACAGCAAGACATGCATGTGTGGGAAAATGGGGGAAAACATGGTGCAGCTCAGACCATCAGCCTTACAGATGGGTGGAAAGAAGATGAAGCAGTGTGCTGGAGCATACAGGGACTTCTTTCTGGAGGTTGTGGAGCTGACCCCAGGCCCAGAGAAAGAGAAGGGGAGGATGAGGGTAGGCACAGGGAACAAAGGAGGAGAGCCCAGATTAAGTAAAGGGCTTGTTACTCAGTCAGTGACATCTTTCCCAGAGAAAGCCCTGTAGCAATGCTTAAATAGCCTCTTCACATGAGGGCCTATTACTTCTGGCACTTGTCCACACAGTCACTTTGTCCATGGAAAGTTTTCCATCTCCCTGAAAGGAACCTCTATTTGAGTTAGGATTATTTAACTAATCTTTTTCTTCTTTTAAATGAACAGTTAAGATGGAAAGTTTTAAATTATGTGCTTGATGATATTTATGTGTTTAAGAAATGAATTATTTTAGCACAATAATTTGAACATTGTGCCAGTATCACAGTTAATGACTAAGTAAATGACTCCCACTTTTGGTTTGGGTAAATATTTCTCTCTCCGTTATCATTTACTCCCTTATGGGAGCCATAGACTGCATCATAAACTCAGCACAGAGGATTGTTCTAAGTTTGTTTTATTCAATATTTAGTAGAAGCTACCTATAACATCCATTAGGGGAGATAATGGATTTCTTTCCTTTTCTAGAAAGTCTGTACTCCTATGACAGTCATAAAATGAGCATTTTATACGCTCTGGGTCTGGATTGACCCAAGTTCTCAAATTGTGCAGGTTTGGAAGCAGGCATGAAAGCAATTCTCTGCCATTCTGAAAATATTCAGTCTTTTCCACTGCCTTCACTGTGGAAAGAAAATGCTGGTGCAAGACTGGAAGATCTGGAGTCTGTGTAGGTGCGTGTGTCTGAGACGGTTGGGGGAAGTCATGGAGAAGAGGTGACCACCAGCAGACCTATAAGCTGGACCCAGTCAATGGGAGGGTCCTCAACCCTTTCCCTGTCCTTGAAATATGGGTTCTTCTTGCTCCTCCTCCTCCCAGAAGATGCTCCAAGGACAAAGCCTTGAGATAATGATGTGGTGTTGAGAGCACCTGCATGACATGTGTGACTGAAATCAGTTAAGGCTTTAAGATGTGGTGGGCAGGTGTGGGGATCCATTCATCTTGCTGCTGAGCAAAACAAACCTTGTATGTAAATTCCCTTATGTAAATTCCCTTTGCTCAATAAAACAGCCACCTACCAAGACAGAGTGGCCTGAGTCTTTCTTCAGTCTCTCCCTGCCCTCTGAGTATGGTGGCCAGTTTCAGATTTCACCCAGGGAAACTCCAAAAGGGGTCATGAATCAATGAGGAGCCAGCTGGTAAACTGAGTCAGTGATCAGTGACCATACATGTGTGACCCAGGCTCACATGGCATTGAGTTCAGATGTTTTTCCTTCAATACAAAAGCATCATCAACAACCACAACAGATGCAATCCATGGAGTGTCAAGTTGTGCCCCCTGTGTACTGAAGAAGAGCACTCGGCTGTGTGCTCCTTGACGGCAGACACCAATGTCAAGAACCCCATCGTGGGAAGGTTGCAATATCCCTCCTGCCCCCTGCCCTCACACATCTCTCTACCCTCTTCCCTCCTCTGGGACTTTCCCAAAGAACCTGTCACAACCTAACTTACTAAATATTATTTATTGAATCTTGCTCAATGTCTGTCTCCCTCCCCTACAATGCAATCTCCATGACTGTTTCATACAGTGTGGTTCCCAATTACTAGTACTGTGTGGGTACTCAATAAATATTTAGTGAAGAATGAATGAATTATCCCCCAGTGCCTAGGAAAGCACCTAGAACACAGTAGGGACTCAATACGTAGTTTCAGAATGCATGAAGGGATCCACTGATTAACACCTTATGTCATTTAATCCTACATGATAGTTATTATTATTTTCATTTGACAGACAAGAAAACAGAGACATAAACAGGTTCAGCAGTTTGTTCAGGGACGTGGAAATGGTTAACAGCAGAGAGAGGATGCAAACAATTTTGTCTAGTGTCAAAGCCCATATAATTATGCTAGACTGAATAAGACTGTTTAATGTGGAATTTGGAAACAGATCCATTGAGAACGCATAGATTTACAGATATATATGTGTACATTTCATTACAGCTTGTAAACACTAGTGGCTTAGAGACAAAAATCTAAGATCTGGCCCAGGTTCTCTCTTTTTTAAATTGAGGTATAATTGACATGTAACATGATATTAGTTTCAGGCGTACACCATAATGATTTGATACTTGTATATACTGCAAAATGATCACAATTAGTCTGGTTAACATCCATCACGAAAGATAGTTACAAAATGGTTTTTACTTGAGATAAGAACTTTCAAGACCTACTAAGTGAACAACTTTTATGTATGCAATACAGAATTACTAACTATAGTCCCCTTGCTGTACATTATAATCCTCAGGACTTGTCTGATTTATAACTGGAAGTCTATGACTTTTGACCCCCTTTCACCCATTTCGCCATGCCCTCCCAATCCTAACCTCTGGCAGCTACCATTCTGTTCTCTGTGTCTATAAGCTTGGTAAGTGGTGTTTCTTTTTTTTCCCATAGATGTCACATCTGAGTGAGATCACATGGTATTTGTCTTCCTCTGACTGACTTATCTCAGCATGATGCCCTCAAGGTCTCTCTGTATTGTTGCCAATGGCAAGATTTCCTTGGTTGAATAATATTCCATTGTGTATATCTACCACAATTTCTTTATCCTTTTATCCATCAGTGGACACTTCAGTTGTTTTCATGTCTTGACTATTGTAAATAATGCTGCAATGAACATGGGGCTCCAGATAAATGTTCAAGTTAGTATTTTAATTTTCTTTGCATAAATATTAAGCAGTGGAATTGCTAAATCTTATGGTAGTTTGATTTTTAATTTTTTGAGGAATCTCCATACTGTTTTCCACAGTGGCTGCACCAATGTATATTTCCCCCAACAGTGCACAGGGTTCCCTTTCTCCACATCCTTAACAACACCTGTTATCTCTTGTCTTTTTGATAGTAGCCATTCTAACAGGTGCAAAGTGACATCTCATTGTGGTTCTGGTTTGCATTTCACTGATGATTAATGATGTAGACTATCTTTTCATGTAACTGTTGGTTGCCTCTTTCTCTTCTTTGAGAAAATGTATATTGTGATCGTCTGCACTTTTTTAAATCAGATTGTTTGGGGGTTTTTTGTTATTAGTTTGTATGAGTTCTTTATATATTTTGTATATTAATGTCTTATGAGATATGCTTTGCAAAACTTTTTCCCCATTTGGTAGGTTTTCTTTTCATTTTGTGAGACTACATCATATTAAAACCTTCTTTACATCAGAAGAAACCACCAACACCCATTGAAAAACAGTTAAAAGAGAACTACCATATGATCCAGGAATGTCACTTCTGGATATTTATCCAGATAATTAGGGAGGGTGTTTGTTTGTTTGTTTGTTTGTTTGTTTCACAGCCAGCATGGAGTCTAAGCACAACCCTGAGATCAAGACCTAAGCTGAGATCAAGAGTCAGATACTTAAGCAACTGAGCCATCCAGGTTTGGATGGTTTCTTTGGCTATTTATCCAAAGAAAACAAAAATACTAAGTCAAAAAGATATCTGCACCCCCATATTCATTGCAGCATTATTTACAATAGCTAAGACATGGAAACGACCTATTAATGGACGGATGGACAAAGAAATTATGGTATATGGAGAGAGTGGAATATCAGTTAGTCATCAAAAAAAAAAAAAACCAGTGAAATCTTGCCATTTGTGACAACATGGATGAACTCTGAGGGCATTATGCTAAGTGAAATAAGTTTGACAGAGAAAGACAAATCGTATGATCTCTCTTATATGTGGAGTTTAAAAAAGGAAGAAAAAGGCTCATAGAAGCAGACAACAGATTGGTGTTTACCAAAGGTGGAAGGAAAGGGTTAGGAGTAAATGGGTGAAAATGGTATAAGTCTATTTTTAAAATATTTTTAAATATGAATATGCCCAGGCTTTCAGCCAAAAAATGGAAAGGGAGTTCCAAGCAAGAGGAAAAAGTGAGCAAAGGCAAGAAAGCTGCAGCAATGAGCCAGAGAAATGAGGCAGGACAGGGAGGGCAGTTTCCCCAACATCCAGAACTACCTTGGTCACTGCTTTACAGCTGAGGAAACTGAGAGTTACCCACTCAAGGCCAGGCAATAGCTGCAGGGCCTTTGACGTTCCAGGTTCCTGCCATTCTTGCCTCAGTGGGTCCAGGCTATGAGGGTGGCTAAATACAAGCCTTGTCCAGCAGGAAACATGTCTCTCTTCTGCTTGTATTTCTGGAGAAGTACAAAAGGATAGCAGATATTCATGTGTCTACCACTCAAAATGAAAAATGTTAACATTTTGTCACATTTGCATGGGGTCCTATTGCCCATGATTATTCCCAACAGGCAACCCCAGTGGTGAATCTGGTGAGGATCTAGGTTTTTATAATTCTACACCACACCACACACATGTATCTATAAACAAAATACACCATGTGTGTTTTAAACATGCACAGGCAGGACTCAAACAACACATACCATCATACCATTCTCCTGCCTGCTGTTTTCATTCAATATTGTATCTTCGAAGTTTATACAGGTGGAACCATACACTTACTTATATAAACCATTTCATAGTATTCCTTTAACTTATTTACCTGTTTTCCTCCTGACAGACACTTTAGTGGTTTTCAGATTTTTGCTATTATGTCTCATTGTGCACACATGACAATTTGTCTAGAATTCGGATTGATTGATAGTAGGTTATGCACATGTTTTGGCTCTAGTAGATGTTTCCAAAGTGGGAGGAAGAAGAAGAAGAAGAAGAAGAAGAAGAAGAAGAAGAAGAAGAAGAAGAAGAAAGAGGAGGGGAAGGGGGAGAGGGAGGAGGAGGAGGAGGGTGGAGGGGGAGGGGGAGAAGGGGGAGGAGGAGGAGGGGGAGAAGTGGGAGGAGGAGGAGGAAGAGAAGGAGAAGGAGAAGGAGAAGGAGGAGAAAACTTGGGCCAACCCATCCCCTTTCTTCTAGAAATTTCTCCTCGCAATCCATCTCTAGCAAATAGGAACATTCTGCTTTGCCAAAACATCCCAGAGAAGAAGACCGGTGCAGAATTCTCTTCTAGGGAATTGCAGTGCTGTGCCATTTTGACACGAATGTTCTGCCTTAACACTTTCCCACTATAGTTAAATCCTCATCCTTCTTGTCCTAATCTATGGAAACAGTAAGAGGTTGCCATCATTTAATGATATCCTTTTACATACCTCATGATAGTTAATAGTTTTTACATTGGATGGAGCCCATGTTTAATTGGAATTAAAGGGTGCTGAGAATGTACAAAGCCATTCTTGTTTGCAGTGAGTTATTCATTGCATTTGTGCTTGCCTTCTTGAGTAGACATCTGGAACTGTGCTACCATAATTATTTCTTATTGTAATGAGTTGAACTATACCCCCACCTACCCAAATAGGTTGAAGTCTTAACCTCCAATACATTAGAATGTGTCTTTACTTGACAATAGGGTCATTGCCGATGTAATTAAGTAAGATGAGGTCATGGTGGAGTAGAGTGGGCCCTGGTCCCACACCAGGGCTGGTGTCCCTATAAGACCGCCATGTGGAGACTCACACAGCAGAACTCCACGTGGCGACAAAGGCAGAGACTGAAATTATTCAGTCGCACCCCACAGAAGGCCAAAGGTTGCCAACAAAGCACCAGAAGCTAGAGGAAGCAAGCAAGGATTCGCCTAAAGTTTTCAGGAAGAGCAGGGACTCACTGACACCTTGAATTTGGACTTTTGGCATCAAGAACTGTGAGATAACACAGTTCTCTTATTTCAAAGACACCTGGTTTGTGGTGCTTGTTATGGCAGCCTGAGGAAACAATATAATTATATAAATGGTTTCTCTTTGATCAAGTATCTAACCTGTATTGATCTGGATGAAAGTGTGTCTCCACATTTCACTCATCTCCTCCTGCTTTGAGAGACTTTGGAAGCTTCTGAATGAGGAGGCTATTTTCAGAAATAGTAATGAAAGTTTCAATTTTGGATGTCTTTAATTATAATGTAAAAATGAGTAACACTCCTTCCAAAAAGAGCTACCCTAAATCCATCTGGGATTCAAGGAGATACTGAATTCAAACAACGCACTACTGCCATAGTCCTTAATGGATGCCCAATTCTAAGAATAGCAGAGCATTATTCTAAAATTAAAATAATCACTAAAGCTGGGTGACAGAATGCCTTTATGTGGGCCTCTACAGGCCTGGCTATGCCAGATTTAATTAAGGAGTTTTATTTGCATCAATAAATTATTATCCAAGGTAAAATTAAAGTTATTCGATTTGTTCACACTCAATTTCGTTTAGGTGTACAATTAGTGGTATAAGTCTATTGCAAAATAATTCAGCCAAGAAATCAATTTTAGCACCTACAAAAAGCCCAACCAAGCTATAATTACAATCTTCCAAATGCTAATTGTGTACAGTTTGGGATAGGAAATATACATATATATCATCTCACTGTTTACAACCAAAAAATTATACTTGCATAAAACATGAGAAAATTATCTTCATTATTTATGACCCTCTAAAGGCTAAGATGTTCCTTTTAGGGCCCTTTTGGATGGATCCACATTAGAAATTATTGTCTTCCCTGGCTGCATATGTACCATTTCTTCTTCTTGTGGAGTCAGAAGCTAATGTGTGCTGATGCAGAGAGCCCCATAGTAGGAGGCAGCGGGGACCAGAGATCAATGCAGGAGCTGGGACCTCAGGGAAGAGCCTGGGTTTGGGGGAAATGTATGTCACCTATAGTATCAACGTGTTCTCATCTATGAGAGAAAGGTCACAAGTTGGGGGATGAGCAACTAATGGAATAATTGATAAAAATGATGTTCATTTCCAAATAGGAAATTAGTTGTATGCTCCAGGCAGGCCATACGGTAACCATACTTGATGAAAACCAGTGAGAACTAAGACAACATTCAGCAGATTGTTCTGAGAGTCATAATGGCCTCTAGAGCATTCTCTCTCTAAAAATACTGGACAGAATCATTTGGAGCAATATAAGAACGCAAAGGTGGTAGATACCTGAGTTGGATTTTGTTATTTTGACAATGATCTCTTGCTATCCGCCAAAACCACATGCACTGTGACAATGATGCCATGCATTTGCATAGCAAGTCACAGTGTACAAAGGTCCAACATGTGTATCTCTCCCTGGGAGGTCCATTTGCAAGTGATTATTGCCGCCACATCTGTTTTTCAGTTGGAGAGGAAACTGAGTGAATTGAAGAAGAAAAAGGACTGGGTAAGTGGGAGACTCAGCCAAGACTCCACAGCCATGCTGGTAACATATTTTGACATACATCTTTCACATTTGCATTTCACAGAAATTCATTATTTATTTATTGTAAAGAATTACTCTGTTATGTGCTACACTGCTTGCCTGGGACTATGGGGAGAAATTCCTTAATATCTTAGCACCATAAAGAACTGTTCTCCTGAGCATTGGGCTAGTTACCTATTCCAGCACATTCTCCCTCTAGAAAAATGGATGGATGTTCTTCTGGGTCATTTTTATGCATAATGACACTTATGTGTCTCTCCAAGGTGCCCAAGTTCTGAAAGGGAAAAGTAAGGATTGATTCAGAGAATGGGAATGGGAAAAGTAGGTGGAATAGGTAGAACTGAGGAGAACAGGAGGATGTCAGCTTCCCCTGACACTAACCCAGCTGATTGGCTCACTTGTGTAGAATTTCATGTGACTCTGGTACTAAGTTTGGGGGGAGATGGTGACAAATGCAGTGCATTCAGAGAGAGAATGGGGAGCAGTTAGGAAAAAATTCCCATAAGGAGTTGTTGAAGTAACTGGAGATGTTGAGTCCTGACTACAGAAGTCTCGAGGAAACACTGTACATGCTTTCTATGGTGTGGAGAGCCACCATACAAAGAGGCAGGAGAAATTTTCCGGTGAATGCACAGGACATAATGAGATCATTGGAAAAGAACACCAGGAAGAAAATTTCCTTTCAATGTAAGAGAAGGTATTTTAACAATTCTAGCAGGCAAACAATGGTCAGGGTGTCCTGTAGAACTTTCCACCCTTGACTGGAAGTATCCAAACAGTGACTGGAGAGTTGTCCTAAAGGGTACCATTTGGTTCAAGCAAATGGCTCTGGGGTCAGTTCAATGGTACCAAGTTCAATGGTACCAAGGGTACCATTTGGTTCTAGCTCCAACTGCCCATGACTTTACGAATAAGTTCTACTTGGTTCCCAGGGTTCATTATTTTTTTGGTGTTTGCCAGAGACCTCTCCATGGGGCAGTAAACCTTTCTCCCTTCTATTATCTCATGGTCATTTTAGAATGTCATTTCTTTGGCTCGCTCCTTCTTCCCTGGCTCCTTGGGTCTGAAGAGTGATGCCATACTCTGAAGGAATCAGGAAGTGCTGGTGGAAAATTTCTATTAATTGCCAATATATTTTTTATCTTAGTAGACTTTTGTGTTCTCTCTGTACCTCACAGTTTGTAGGCATTTAATGAAGTTTTAATGGTGAATGAGTGAGTATGAATATTATCTTGGCAGCTAATTTTGAAAACAATATTCCAGACTTTAAGGAGAAAGGAAAAGGGAAATAATCCAAAAAAATTCTAAACCTTTTAAAACAGCTCTAAGTTAGAAATTGAATTAATTGCTCATGATTTTTAAAAATACTCTTAGCAAACTGGAAATAGAAAATTTCCTAAAATGATTTTTAAAACACTATAAAAATACATAGCCTACATCATGCTAAATGGTGAAATATTAAAAATATTCTCTTTAAAATCAAATCAGATAAGGAGGCTTGCTATTTTCAGCTCCAGTGAACATTTTACTAAAGGTTCTACACTGTGTGATAAGACAAGAAAAAAGGTATAAATAATGCAGTATAAAAAACAAAATTGGTAGAGGCACCTGGGTGGCTCAGTCAGTTAAGTGTCCGACTTCAGCTCAGGTCATGATCTTGCACTTTGTGGGTTTGAGCCCTGCATCAGACTCTCTGCTGTCAGCATGGAGCCTTCTTCAGATCTTCTGTCCCACTGCTACCCTCCCCCACTCCCTCAGGCTTTCTCTCTCTCTCAAAAATAAATAAACATTTTTAAAAATAGAGCAAAATTCAGGTCATGATCTCATGGTTCATGAGTTCAAGCCCCGTGTTGGGCTTTGTGCTGACAGTGCAGAACCTGCTTGGGATTCTCTGTGTCCCTCTCTTTCTGCCCCTACCCTTGCTCATGATCACATGCTATCTCTTTCTCTCTCTCAAAATAAATAAACATTAAAAAACACAAAGTTTTAAAAAATAGAGCAAAATAAACAAAGGTGTATCACCACAAAAATGGTCTCTTCTTAATTTGGCCTTGCTGAATCTGCTTTCCTGTCTCTGTTGTCAGTGGCTAAGCAGCACATTAACAAAAGTTTGCTACTCACCAAGTTCCTGTGAACTCTCCAGGTCCACCTGGTCTGATTGTGTCTTGCTTCTCAGCATGGCCAGCCTCTCCTGGGCTCCAGCCTATCTTCAGCAAGCAGCTTTACTTTTTGGAACCATATCTTATCTCCTGTCTTTACAGAGCAACTCTCGTAAAGGGGCACAAAGCAAACCTTGTCTTCCCTGCCTTATATGATTCTCTATAATCCCCCTCTTAAGGATTTAGCCCAGGTTAAATGTTGTTTATTTGCTTAAAAAAAGAATTTAAATCAAATTGAGTTTTTTATACAGCCTACATATTAAATAAGTATGAACAAATATATGTTATGGGGTCAGAACAGGCATATCGATTGATGAGAAAACAGGCATATTGATTGAGCAGTATGGCTGAAAGATCCAGTCATCTAAGATCTCACTGAGCACTTATCAGCATAGGGGTCAACAAGAGAAAGAGATGGCCCCTGCCCACCATTAGGCAAGCAACACCATCTATCATACAGAACACAAGTAGATAATATATGCAAAAGAGCTAGATGGACTATTCCCATAGACAGATGGGGGAAAATGTGGGCTAGATGACAGAGCATTGGGTGATTCACACATAACTGGTTGAACTAACATACCCAGCAGAGCAGATTAATGAACAAATGTCAGCATATCGTGAGATCTCTATTGGCTCTACCCTCATCCCAGTCTTGTCCAACATTTTTATAAATGATTTGGACAAAAGAGGGGTAGTGTAATCAACCAAATGATGTTATCATGAAAGTAGGAGTGATAGTAAATATGCTGAATAACAGAATCAGAATCCAAAAACCTGCAGAGTGGATCCAATTAGCCAGCCCGGTTAGGGGTGATGTGTCCAGATAGAGAGACAGGATGTGTTCACCATGCCCAGTGCTGTACTTACCACACCTGCGTGGTCCTTCGGGGGCAACATATGCAAATGGGAATTTTACAGTAAAACAAACTCTAGGCAAAGTGACCAGGATAATGTGACTGGAAACCAGGGTAACTAGATGTGCAATCTAGCACAGGAGATGTAGCCTATGACTACATGTGATCCATTGCCATACATTTAAGGGAATACATATGAAATGAAATAGGACTTCAGCTTATTCCGTGTCATTCCACAAGGCTGAACTAAGACAAGACAGAGTTTGACTTTACGGGAAAGAAAAGGAATATTGGCTTAGTACCTATCTAGTGCCAGAAATGATGCTTAGTGTTTCATAATAATCCTCCCAACAACCAAATAAATTGTTCTGTTTATCTATGGCTAAATAGCAAACCACTACAAAACTTAGTAGCAGCTTAAATAGCCATGTATTATTCTTCTAGCTCACCTGTCTGTGGGTCAGAAATTTGGACAGGGCAGAGCAAGGAGAGCTTATTTCTTCTCCGTGATGCCTGGGGCCTCAGCTGGAGTGTCTTGAATGGCTGAAGGCTGTTCAGGTGTCCCTCTTGGTCTCTCTATCCAGCCTCCAAGGGTGGAAGGGTGGGCTTCCTCACATCATGGTGGCCTTGGGATGGGTGAACCTGTTAGGCAGGGCTCGGGGCTCCAAGAGGTGAGGCAGATGTCGCCCCTCCTCTCAGGTCTAGGCTAGCAGCTGGCAGAGCAGTTCCTCTTTACCGTGCTGGTCAGGCTGGTCCCAGGGCCAGTGCGCATTTGGGGAGAGGGAAAAGGAGAGACAGAGAAAGCCTCTGTGGCTGTCTATGACCCAACACACTGGGGAAGAAGCACAGGATCGTAGGGACCGGCAGAGCCAGGACTCAAACCAGAACTGACCAGTGATCATTCCACTCAGTACCTTCAGGCCCTCAGTGACCTCCCAGATGTTCTCTCAATGTGCATGCTTCTTTTTAAAAATTATTTAAGTTGAGGGGCGCCTGGGTGGCGCAGTCGGTTAAGCGTCCGACTTCAGCCAGGTCACGATCTCGCGGTCCGTGGGTTCGAGCCCCACGTCGGGCTCTGGGCTGATGGCTCAGAGCCTGGAGCCTGTTTCCGATTCTGTGTCTCCCTCTCTCTCTGCCCCTCCCCCGTTCATGCTGTGTCTCTCTCTGTCCCAAAAATAAATAAACGTTGAAAAAAAATTAAAAAAAAATTATTTAAGTTTATGTATTTATTTTGAGAGAGAGAACACAAGCAAGGGAAGGAGCAGAGAGAGAGAGGGAGAGAGAGAATCCCAAGTAGGCTCCGCACTGACAGTGTGCAGAGTCCAATGAGGGATCGAACTCACAAACCCATGAGATCATAGCCTGAGCCAAGGTCAAGACTTGGACATTTAACTGACTGAGCCACCCAGGCACCCAGCCCCCACCCCCGCTACCTTGCTTATCTCCAAATGTGAACCACGCATCTCTGTTTGAATTTTACAGCAGCCCCTCAGACTCAGCAGGCAGATGTGAATCCTAAACTTATCAAGGGCCCCCTCTCCATCCCAAACTGGGCACACCCACTGCCCCTAACATCCACCTAGTCTCCCAGGCTCAGCACATCCTGGCGAATCTGTTCTCACTCGCTCACTCATTTCTTGGGCCCCATGTCAGTCACAAAGGCCTGTGAGTTCACGTACACCACAACAAACCAGGGATCTGGCCTGCTGGTTGGGATACCCCTCTCCAAGCTCACCTAACTCCAGTCATACTGTCCTGATGCTCCTCTGTCCTCATCCCCGCCTTCTGAGCAGAAGCTCAGACAGCATCTCCCAGATGCCACCGTGGCGGATATAGCACCTTCCCTTCGCCCTCTCAACCCCTAAGCTCACTTTCTTCTTCACGGTGTTTATCCTTACCTGATATGGCGGTATCTATTTATTTGCTTATTTACTGACTGTCCCCATCTCTCCCTGGAAGAGTGCCATTCAATAGAAATACAACATGAGGGGTGCCTGGTTGGCTGAGTCAGTTCATCACCTGACTCTGGCTCAGATGATGATCTCACAGTTTGTGGTTCAAGCTCCACATCATGCTCTGTGCCTGCAGCCTGCTTCAGATTCTTTGTCTCCCTTTCTCTCTCTGCCCCTCCCCATTCGTGCTCACTCTCTCAAAAATAAAGAAATTAACTTTAAAAGAAAGGAAAGAAATACAACACGAGCCCTGTATGTAATTTCACATCTTATGGTAGCCACACGTTAAAAACCAGAAAAGAAGCAAGTGACATTAATTTTAATCATATATTTTATTTTGCTCAAACATCCAGTGTATTATCATTTCAACATATAGCCAATGCAAAAAAAAAAAAAAAAGATTAATGGAATCCTTTCCACTTTTTGTTCTCTGTTTTGAGTTCGGGTGCACATGTTCTCCCAGCACTTCTCATCGAGACTCGCCTGTTTTAAGGGCTCAGTGGCTCCAAGAGCAGCACAGCTCTAAAATATAATAAGCCCCAGGGCTCAGAGGGCTTGTGCTCCTTGTCCACCTCTCTCTTCTCAGGGCCTGCAACAATGCCTGGCACTGAGTCAGTGTTTGTGGATTGCATAAATACCATAAATTACATCCCTTGTCTTGGTTCCTCTCCCTCCCACACCAGCCCCAGTCCCCCTCACCTCTTGTATGGCAGGCACCTCCTACCTGTTGGCACCTGCAGGTGTGGCCGGTAATTTCCTTTTCCTGGAACCTTGTCACCAGTTCCAGAAGCTACTGGAGAAAGGCTCTAAGGGAGCAGCCCGGGTGCTGTGTCTGTGCCTGCCACCAGTAGCAGCAACATTCAAGCTAGGGAAGCTTTAGAATCTGCCTGATCTGGTGGCCCCACCTGCGGGCACCTGCTGAAGGCCTCTTCCCCTTCTTTCTTAGCCAGAGTGTCTGGGTCTCTGGTTCTCTCCTCCCCTCTCCCTGCCTTTGCCCTTAATCCTGAGCTCTAGGGTGGATCCCCTCAGGGATTTCTAAAGGTCTTCAGTGTAACTTAGGTTGGGAACACTGACATCTGATTCTATGCTTTTATAAAAAAATTTTATTTGAGAGAGAGAGAGAGCAAGCAGGGGAGAGGGAGAGAGAGAGGATGAGAGAGGAAGAGAGAGAGAGAGAAAGTCTTAAGCAGGCTTCATGCTCAGCACAGAGCCCAACTTGGGACTCAGTGCTACAACCCTGGGATCATGACTTGAGCCAAAATCAAGAGTCAGATGCTCAACCAACTGGATCCCAGGCACCCTGACCTCATGTTTTTTGACTGAAGAAATTGATGGCAGAGGTCTGTTTGGTCTGAACTGGTGCCTACCATGATGGCTGGCTCTAAGGACCCACTGCCTGCCCATTTGTCTGCTACTTCTGTGACAGCTTGGTGCCAGCCTGCTGCCCGAGCTCTTGGCCTTGGCTGACAGTTCCAAACTTCTTGTCCCTGGATGTTCCATCTAGGTGTGGCCCAGAGTGGTCAGCTGGCTTTGAGTTCCTCCTCTACGGATTCTTTTTTGTGCCTAGGTGGTTCAGTCAAGCATCCAACTTTGGCTCAGGTCATGATCTCACAGTACATGGGTTCAGGCCCCACATGAGGCTCTGTGCTGACAGCTCAGAGTCTGAAGCCTGTTTTGGATTCTGTTTCTCCCTCTATTTCTGTCCTCCCCCACTTGCACCCTTTCTGTCTCTATCTCTCAAAAATCATAAATAAACATTTAAAAAGTTATTTAGGGGCGCCTGGGTGGCGCAGTCGGTTAAGCGTCCGACTTCAGCCAGGTCACGATCTCGCGGTCCGTGAGTTCAAGCCCCGCGTCAGGCTCTGGGCTGATGGCTCAGAACCTGGAGCCTGTTTCCGATTCTGTGTCTCCCTCTCTCTCTGCCCCTCCCCCGTTCATGCTCTGTCTCTCTCTGTCCCAAAAAATAAATAAACGTTGAAAAAAAAAATTTAAAAAGTTATTTAAAGAATGTCAGCTTTACCAGCTTATGATCCACATACCATACAACTTCCTTTATAAAGAGTATGATTCAATGGATTTTGCTATATTTACAGATAACGTGCAAATATCACCACAGCTCATTTTAGAAACTTTTCACAACCTGTAAAAGAAACCCCACACCCTTTAGTTACCACCCCCGTTTCCCCTCCCCCACAGCCCTAGGTCACTAATAGGTCTCTATAGATCTCCCTATTTTGAACACTTCCTATGAATGGGGTTATATAATATGTGGTCTTCTGTGACTAGCTTCTTTCACTTAGCATGATATTTCCATGGTTCTTCATATAGCATGTATCCCTTCCTTTTTAGGGCTAAATAATATTCCATTGTATGGACATATCCACTCATCAGCTGATAAGCATTTGGATTCTTTCCACCTTTTGGCTATTAGGAATAATGCCGTATGAACACTCATGTACAATCCCCCATCAGTTCTCCCCGTATCTTGCTGCCAGGCTGATCTTTGACAAACATGGGAGAGCAGATCAGTTTATTGTTCTGACACTTCCAGGGGCTTGGCCCTTCACAACTGGAGTGCCCTCCATTTCTCCCCATGCTATGGAGGGAGCAATGGAGGAAGCAATGGAGGAAGCAATGGAGGGCCATGGTCAAGGCAAAGGCTTTGGACTCAGAGGTCACAGTTATAGTTACCAGTGGGCTAAGCCAGACACAAGACCAGCCCAGTTTTGGGATTTGGGGACAGCAGTGATGATTCTTTCACTTTGATTTACTATCCACTAGGCAACAAGCAGATCAAAGATGCCAGGGGCTGTACTCCACAAGGCTACCTTCTGACTTCCACAGAGATGTCCAGGCTCAGAGGACAGCTGGCCACCCTCCATGTGAGCCCACAGAGCCCAGCACTGCCCCTTATCAGCTAGAGAGGGACCATGACAGCACTTTAGGGTCCTCCACATTAGCACTGTAGCCACACTCATCTGTGTTCTAACTCTGACTGCCTCATCAGGTAACACCACAGTGCTTATTATCCCCTGTTTATGGGGATAATAATACACCAACCTCACAGGATTCCTGAAAATCCATGCATGCATGCATGAACCAGGCCAGAACAAGGAAAGCACTCTATGCATGTCAGCCATGATCTCGTCCCAAGGCAAACACTTTGCTCTGTGGAGACTTCTCTCCCACCTGTGCCCATCCCCTCTTCATACCTTGCATCTAGATTCTCAGGTTAACCAAGTTCTGGCTATTTCTATTAGTTTCCTACTGCTGTTGTAACAAATTGCCACAAACTCAAATGTGATGGCTTAAAACACACACACTTATTATATGTGCCTTCTGGAGGGCAGAAGGCCGAAACTTGTCACAGTGGGCCAAAATCAAGGTGTTAGCAGGGTTCTGTTTCTTCTGGGGACTCTAGGGAAGAATTGTTGCCCTGACCTTTCTAGCTTCTTGATGCTGCCCACAGTCCTTAGCTCACAGCCCCCTCCTCCATCTTGAAAGCCAGCCAGCAATGGCTGGTGGAGTCTTTCTCAAATTGGGTCAGTCGGCCTCTCTGAGTCTGTTGTCACATCTCTGCTTCCTCCCTTGAGATTTCCTTGGCCCACCTGGATAATCCAGGATAATCTCCCCATCTCAACTCAGCTCGTTAGCAATGTTTATTCCAGCTGCAACCTAATCCCCTCTTGCCACAAAACCTTTTGTCATGGCAGCTCCAGGTATCAGAGTGCAAATATCTCTGGGGAGCATTATTCTGCCTACCACACTATTCTTTAATGTTCAGTTATGGCCTCCCCTTGCCACTTGGGATTTCCCCAAATGACCCAGTCCTCTGCCTCCTTTCCTAAATGCCCAAAATACTTATCATCTGTAACCTTCATGTTTACATAGCTTTTGTGCCATCGTGTACTCTTCGTGTACTCATCGTGTAAGTGAAATGTAAAGTCCAGAAAGGCAAGGACCACGTCTCACCCCCTGAGAGAGGCAGCGTGGCAGAGCAGAAAGGCCCGGAACTGGGAGCCAAGGGGCCTTGCTTCCATTCTAGCCTCTGGCTGGGAAACCCTGAGTGATTTTCTGGACGTCTGTGATTCTCATTTCCCTCTCTGTAAAATGGGGTTCATCCAAACTCTAGCCATAGCCACTGTTAAAAATCAAAACAAAGCAACACATCAACAAAAACAAACTACTCAATCAAAAAAAAAAAAAATGGGCAGAGGTCTTCAATAGACATTTCTCCAAATAAGACATACAAATGACAAAAAAAGCACATGAGGAGATACTCAACATCACTCATTAGGAAAATGAGGTACTACTTCATGTCCATTGGGATGGCTATTATAAAAAGAAAAACAGAAAATTACAAGTGTTGGCGAGGATGTGGAAAAATTGGAACACCTGTTCACTGCCAGTGGGAATGTAAGATGGTGCTGCTGTTGGGGAAAACAGTATGATGATTCTTCAAAAAATTAAACAGAGAATTACCATATCATCCAGCAATTCCACTTCTGGGTATATGCCCAAAGGGAAAGCAGGGACTTCAACACCCACGTTCACAGCTGCACTATTCACTACAGCCAAAAGGTAAAGCAACCCAAGGGACCATCAACAGATGAATGGATAAACAAACTGTGGTATACTCATACAATGGAATATTGGGGCCACCAACAGGGATGGTCCCACCGCCCACCAGAGACACAGTCTTAACAAGGAAAGAAATTCTGGAACATGCTACAAAGTGTGTGAACCTTAAGGCTACTATGCCAAGTGAAATGAGCCAGTCACCAAAGATGAATATTTTATGATTGCATATATGAGGTTCCTGAACAGTCAGGCTTATAGAGACATAAAGGAGAAAGATGGTTGCCAGGAGCTAAAGGGTCGAGCAGGAGTTAGTGTTTAATGGGGACAGACTTTCAGTCTGGGAAGATGGAAAACTTCCGGAGATGGATGGCGGTGATGGTCGCAGAACAATGTGAAGGTACTTATGCCACAGAACCTTCCACTTAAAATAGTTAAGATGGTACATTTTATATTACACATACCTTACTGCAACAACAACAAAAAACCAAGCAATGTAAGTAGAAGTGCTCTGGTAACTATAACATTTGTACAACTTTAAGGTGACGGTTTCCTGATATCCTATTACCTCCTCACCATTTTTCTGCTCATATTCCAGATCCCAATAAATAGTGCAGAGTTGCTCAGGCACATACATCTTCCTGTCCTTTTCTTTCCCAGCCCATCTGCAGACGTGTGTAGCTAACCATCTTACCTGACGATGTCTCGTAAACTATAGCAGTCTGAACATTTTTAAAAGTTTTTTTTTAATGTTTATTTATTTTTGAGAGAGAGAGACAGAGTATGAGTGGGGGAAGGGCAGAGAGAGAGGGAGACACAGGATCCGAAGAAGGCTCCAGCCTCTCAGCTGTCAGCGCAGAGTCTGACGTGGGGCTCAAACTCATGGGCTGCAAGGTCACGACCTGAGCCAAAGTCGGAAGCCCAACCAACCGAGCCACCCAGACGCCCCTGGACATTTTTAATGTGACAAAACGTGAAAACGGATGGAGAAAGAAAGGTAGAGATATGTGTGCATTGTGCATTCATGGATTTGTGTTTATAATCCAACGATGTTATTTTTCAAGTCTGCCTAAAGCTGGTTCCACCTGCTGGTTTCTTTTGGTGACCCAAATACGTGTGTGCATTCTCCATATGCTTTGGAGTCCGCACACAATGAGCTGTGTTTGTCCCTCGACTGACTTTATGCAGTGGAAGCAGAGCACACAGCACGTAGACCGGGGAGCCCGAAATCCCGAGCCAAGCTGCACACAGGGTAGGTAGGAGCTGGGGGAAGCAATAAGACCTAATAACCTCACCCATTCTCCTAATTGCTTTCTTCTCACAAAGAACCACACCAGAGGCTCCGGTGGCCCTCAGGGAAATCTCTGCTTGTTATGAGGCCGGTGGGCAAGCCTTCCCTCACTGTGAAATGCTGGCAATTTGTGTCAACAAATCCAATTTCAGTCAATCAATAGCCCGCCTCCTAGCTCTGTCCTCCAGGCCCCACAGAGCCGGGAGCTGGCTTCCCCTTCCTCCCAGCCCTGCCCACAGGAGCCCTGGCAGGAAGAGCGGCTGGCTGGGTACAGAGGATGAACAGGCAGTGGGGTCCAGCTGGTTGTGGCAGAGGGCCACCAACAGGGATGATCCCACCGCCCACATGAGACACAGTGTGGCGTGTGGGTTACAAGCGCCAGCTTTGCACAGAGAAGCCCCGGTACAAGGGCTGGCTGTGCTACTTTTGCCTGTATGGCCTTCGGCAAGCTCTTCACCTCTTTGAGCTCCAGGTTCCTCCTTTCTAAGGCAGGATGGTAATGGTGCCCACATCCGGGATTGTTCAGAGAAGGATTACAATGCATGCAAGGCACCCAGCTCGTCTCTGGCCCATATTAAGTATAAAGAGGGAGAGGCACTGGAGATCTGCCAAATCTTACAAGCCCGATAGGACAGCACATGGGAGCTACTGTGGAGATTACAGTCATCGTTAGCACCATCATCATGACCCCTGTCTTCTGGACGATTGTGTGGGAAAACAGCTCAGGACTCTACTGGCAGAGAGGGAACCAGCCCATGTAGGTCTACCAACATGGAGGAGAACCTTTGACCATACACTAGTTCATGAAGGTTCCCTAAGCAGACATGCTTATTAGATGTCATCAGTGTTTGTAAAAAGAAATATCCAAACTGTAGGGGTGCCTGGGTGACTCAGTTGGTTAAGCATCCAAGTCTTGATTTCAGCTCAAGTCATGATCTCATGATTTCATGAGTTCAAGCCCCACATTGGGCTCTCTACTGACAGTGTGGAGCCTGCTAGGGATTCTCTCTCTCTCCCTCTCTCTCTCTGTCCCTCCCCCACTCACCCTATCTCTGTCTCTCTCAAAATAAATAAACTTAAAAAAAAAATATATCCAAATTGTAGTGTCCTCATCAGATGCCTGGTACCTGACCTCAGGAGAGTCATTTGCAGGCAGATGCTCCCAAGGAGGTTTGCTCCATTGCCTGGCACAACATGGAATAGGGACAGGGTTTGACCTCAGACATACTGGTTTTCCAGAGAGCAACGCAAAAGGACTCCACAGCGGTTCCCTGAGATTTCTGCGTTTCCCCTGGGAAGCCAGAAAGAACAGAGCCCTCCCCAAAAAGGAGCCCTCTCACCTGTAGGGGAGGTCACAGTTTCATAGATCTTTGGGTGCTAGAGGTCCCCACCAGGCAGCAAAGAGTTAACACAACCCTACTTCTTGCTAGCTGGCCATCATGCCCAATAGATTGGGGGGTGAGACCCTTCTGCATGTGCATGATCACGTGAATTCCCCACAGGGCCAGGAGCAAAGCCCCTCAGAGTAGGACACACAAGGACAGGTTCAAGCTAATCAGGCAGCACAGGGCTCCAACTGAAGCTCTGGAAATACGGAATTTGTAACTAGCCGAGGATGCAAACATTTCTCCAGCAGGAAATGGTTAGAAAGAAAGACCATAGAGTGCATTTTGCGCCTGCCGTTGCTGCTGCTGTTTTGCTTAATTGGGAAAGGAAAGAGAGTAATTAGAGGTGAGGTTTCCAGATGCAGAATGCCTTAATATTTATGGAGTTTCTACTCTGAGGCAAGCACTGTGAGAGACCGTTCCACATTCATTCTTTCATTTTGTGCATCACAATAACCCTGCCTAGCCAGTATATTTACCTTTTTGTTGTTGTTAAATGAGGAAGCAGAGGCCCAGATATAACCTGAAAGCTCAGGAACCTGGCACTGAGCAGGTACTCAGTAATGAGAGATTAACGGAGACCTGCCCAGGGTCACAGTCAGCAGGAAAGATTCAAATGCAGATTCTAAAGGTCCAGGCCACTCCTGACCCCACTTTGCTCTCTCCCTACCTGCTTGCTCAGGGCAGGAGACTAGGAGGCCTTCATCAGGAATGGGTTTTGGCTTCTGGGAAAAACTTTCAGACGGAGAAAATAAAGCTTTTTCTAGAGGAATCTGCTTTTACAGGAGCAGCCATATCTCCATGCAGCCCAAGGGGAGATCCCTCTGAACATTTAAGGTAGTCTCAGATATTCAGAGGAGAGAGCCAAAGATTCTGAATTTAAAAGAAAAAGGGAGTGAAAGACCCCCAGGCTAATAAAATGTGAGTTATATCTGCTATGAAATTGGGCTTTCCTATGAAAGCACGGGGTCAGTGCCTGCTTCCTTTCTGGAAT
Organism: Puma concolor; assembly: GCF_028749965.1. Lineage (NCBI taxonomy): Eukaryota > Metazoa > Chordata > Mammalia > Carnivora > Felidae > Puma > Puma concolor. The sequence goes on from NC_141671.1 coordinate 23,055,570, forward strand.
TTACCTTACGGTGAGTACAGTGAAAACCAAAAGAACAAAAACCAAGTCGCCATGCATGTTTGGGACATTTGGGATTAGGATATATAAGCACAGTGGGAAGAGTCCTAGAAATTGCTCCCAGAAATTTGATTACTGGATAGAAATGACAGGAATCTGGATTTCCAACCAGACTTCTTGAGTTCCAGACTCTAGCATATGAAACTTCTTCCTGACACTCCACGCAGAATGCACCATGGGCATATACAACTCATCATACCTGCAGTCAAATGAATGATTGGTTGCTGCTTACACCCACCCTCATGCCCACTGCCACCAACGGGAACATGGCCTGCCTTCTCTACTTGGGTTGGAGGTATCATTGTCGTCCACCCAGCCTCTCAAACTAGATACTTGGGATATGTGTCAGCCCTCCCTCACCGATCCAGCAGGCTGCGTCCTGCCAGAGTCTTTCCTTCACGCTGTCACTGACCTGTGGCATCTTTCTTCCATTCTCATACTCGAGCTTCTAGACCAGCCTCCCCAGTTGTAGTCTTACCCTCCTGTGCCCATCAGTGGTTCCAGAGACATTGTTCTAAAATCCTAATTTGATCATGGCACTCCCCTACTTATCAGCTTCCATCACTCACCAGCATTGCACACTCTAGAGTCCAAGCCTCTTAGCAGACTCTGAAAACTTGCATGATCTCCATAGATGGACAAATTGGGCTTGCCTCCAAAGTCCTCCCATCTAGGTTAAATAAGTGCCACTGAGAGGGTTCATTTTATGTGTCACCTTGGTCAGACATACTAGTTGGATTGGGCTGCCATGTAAGATACCACAGGCTGGGTGGCTTAAACAGCAGAAAAGTATTTCCTTGTGGTTGTGGAGGCTGGAAGTCCAAGATCAAGGTGCCAGAAGGATTGGCTTCTCCCAAGGCCTCTCTCCTTGGCTAACAGACGGCCACCTTCTCACTGTGTCCTCATATACCCCTGCTTTTTTTTTCTCTGTGTGTCCTAATCTCCTCTTTTCATAAGGACATCAGTCATACTGGATAAAAGCCCACCCTAACAGGCTCAGTTTAACTTCAACACCTCATCAAGGATCCTATCATCAAATACAGTCATATTCTAAGGTACAGGAGGTTAGGACTTCAACATATGGATTTGGAAGGGACATCATTCAGCCCATAACAGCGATAGTATCCAGTTTGGGGGTCAAACACCAGTTTAGATGTTGCTGTGAAGGTATTTTTTAGATGTGATTAAAATTTAAATCAATGGTCTTTAAGTAAAGCAGGTAACGCTCCATAACATGGGTTGGCCTCATCCAATCAGTTGAAGGCCTTGAGAGAAAAGACTGAGGTCCCCTGAGGAAAAGAGCATTCTGCCTCCAGGCTGCCTTTGGCTTAGAGCCAATCATATCAATTCTTCCCCAGCTCTGGGATTTCAGACTTTCCAGCCCCAATAATTGTGTGGGACAATTCCTTAAAGCAAATCTCTCTTGGGGCACCTGGGTGACTCAGTTGGTTAAGCATCCAACTTCGGCACAGGTCATGATCTCACAGTCAGTGAGTTTGAGCCCTGCATCAGGCTTTGTGCTGACAATTCAGAGCCTGGAGACTGCTTCGGATTCTGTGTCTCCCCCTCTGTCTAGCCCTCCCTGGCTTGTTCTCTGTCTGTCTCTCTCTCTCTCAAAAATAAACAAACATTAAAAAAATTTTTTTAAACAAATCTCTCTTGATATATGTACACATATCTTTTTGGTTCTATTTCTCTAAAGAACCCTGACCAGCCCTAACCACATACCCCAAAAGATACCTGAAAACACATAAAAATGTAAATACAGAGGTAGGCAGTCAAGGGTTGGTATGGTGTTTCCAAAATCACCAGGGGCCCAGGCTACTTCCATCTTGATACTTAGTGTGCTATCTCATGGTCCTATCTGGCTGCTTGAGCTCCAGATATCACGTCTCTATTCCAGCCAGCAGGAGAAAGGAAGGGACATAAAAGAGAACACCTCTTCCTTTCAGAGATACGTTCTGTAAATTGAACATGAACATCTCGTTAGCCAGAATTTGGTCACATCTAGTTGCAAGGAAACTGGGAATGTAGTCTTTATTCCAGAATATGTGTGCCCAGCTAAAATCAGAAGGTTTTATATAATCATAGAAAGGAGGGGTGGATATGGCATTGCACCACAATACATTTGCTACAAGTACCAGCTTAAGTGGGTGCCAATAGGAATGAATTATTTAGAAATTAAGAGATTAACGTGGGCAGGGGCAGGCAGAGAGAGCTCTATGATGGAAAGGGGACCTAGGCTACTTTTGAAGGAAGGGTTAATTCTCTCAAGCAGGAGAACATCCCCTCAAGCTTGTCCCAGGGTGCGCATAAACACTACTGTGAGCAGCATGACACTGGGGGGGGGGGGGGGGGGGGGAGGGGGAAGGGGGGGGAGGGGGGCCGGGCTGCTCAGCCCAGGATCGGCAGAGTGTGAGGCCAGTGCTGGAAGGCAGGCTCACTCTGCAACAGGCTGGCAGGCAGCAGCTGCCAGCCGAGGATGGACAGGCTGACGGCTAATGGGACCCACGGCCAAGGGCATGGCGACCCTTCCAGCACTGATTCAGTCTTCAGAGACCAGGGGTCGGGGGGGGGGGGGGGGGGGGGGGGAGGCCGGGGAGTGAGGGAGGGGCCGTGGGATTGCTTCCATCTCCTCAGGGCAAGCCAGCCAATGGGCGGCCTCGCTGATGTTGTAATGCTCCAGCTCGGCATTTCATTGGCCAGCTCTCTTTCTGGGCTCAAACTATTTTTTCATTCCCCCCACCCCTACCCCACCCCCCCCACCCCCGAAGTCGCAACTAGGCATAAACAAGATACAGAGGAGCAGCGCTGAGCCCAGATGGGTGGAAGAACACGCCCCTCAAGTGCTGTGTCATCTGTGAGGACAGAAACTGTGACAAGCCCCCAAGCCCCTCACAGGCCTTGGGGAGGCTGGGCTCTCCCACCCAGGCACAGGAGAGATTTCTCCCCCCTGATATTTATTTTTGTTTTCACAGTTTTACAATTCATGTTTCTTACTGTACGGTCGCTCAGGGCTTTTAACACAACAAAGGACTCCGTGAAGCTTCAATAGGGATAAGCCTGTGAGTAGCATTTCCTAAACCTGGTTGATCTCGGAGTCTTTTACTCGCAGACCATATTCCACTGGACACGCTCTAGAAGATGCTCCGCTAGCGAGTAAGTCACTCCAGAAATCCCAGCTCTTCAGGAAGTCATCCTCCCAGGGCCCCTCCCTGGGCTGGGTTATCAGGCCTCCACACCCACCTTGGGATCTGCCCTTGCCAGGCTCTGCTTAGTTGGAGGCTTGTGGCTTAATAGTCATGAGCAGCAGCCCAGGGTCACTCGTGGCCCCAAGTTGGGGTGGGAGGTGGAGGTGAGAAGTCTGGTGCTGGGAGAGCCTTACTCTCCTTCCTATGTCCCCCTTTGCACCCACCTGTGGATGCCAGGCGGCCAGCAATGACTGGGGCCCTTCTCAACACCAGCATCCTTGAGTGCTAGAGATGGATTCTGCACTCAGGGTGCTCCCTGGGAGGACCCAAGGCAGAGAACTAAGCAAGTCACTGCAATACCGTGTGCTGGGTGCAAGACTGGAAGTCATACCACATATGGTCATGGCTCTGAGGAAGGGAGTGATCGCTCTATTTTGGAGGGGACAGTGGGACGGGGCACCAGGGAGAAAGGGGATATAAGAGGCTAAAGACAGAAGTCAGTGCTTGAGGTGGTCAAATGAAACCTCTACGCAGTTTAGGGTCCTCCAAAGTGTTCGCATCCCAGGAAACCAGGCCTGAGAACCAGACTTATGGGACAAGGGCTAAGCTCACCAGTGCACTCCAAGTTAAAAGCAGGCCTAGTGCCTGTGCAGAGGGTCAATGAGCCTGGGCTGGTGTGTGCTCTGGCCAAGCCCATGCCTGGTTTTCCTACTGCAGCTCCCAGATTGTGTCTGATACCAGAGAGGGAACTTCAGTCAGGTGATAGCCACGTGGTCAGAGGCGAGCAAGCCTCTTCATCCCAAGCGGGGTTAAGCACGTTGTATGGCGGTGGGGCAGAGGCATGGGAGTTGCTGGTGCACTGAGGCTCGGAGCTAAAGTGGTAAGAAGAGGCTGAGGACAAGATGGAGCAGAGGCAAGGTAAAAGTTGAAGAGCGGGAGGAAAAAGATGGCAGCTTGATGTAGTGCTGGTGCCCCGGGGATTAGGAGCTTTGCATTCTGGCTCCAGCTCACCTTCTTCCTGCCTGTGTGACCTTGGGCCAGGCATCTCTGATCTGGGCTAGTTCACTTTTCTATAAAAGGAAGTTGGGAGAGTAGCGATGATCCTTAAAGCCCCCTCCTTCTCAAGTGTAATAACATCTTCCTTTCTGGAAGGTCCCTTACCAACTGCAGGTGTTACCACTGTAAACAGGAACGGGTAGACAGGTGCGGGTGGCACAGTGATCCTCATGAGGGTGGGGTGAGGCTGCTAGCACCCTGGGCTGACTCAGAACGGTGCAGCACACAGCCCTCTGCGCCCCCCCCCCCCACCATCTCTCTGCTTTCTACCTGCTGAGCCCCCCAGGACACTGCAGCTCATGTAATAGTCTCCTCCAGTTCCCATAATGGTCCTGCAGCAGCTCCTGCAGGCTCAGCCTCTCTCTGCTGGCAGAAGGCTGTGAGTTCAGAGGGAAAATGAGCTCCTGGCTCTTGGGAAGGTGAAATCGGGCTCCAGAGTCAACCCAGGACAGTGGTAGAGCCACAGTTTCCCCTGGACACAAGGCCTGTGCAGGGCCCATACAGCGGAACTCTCACTCATTCCTCCACCCTGCAGAATCTAAATAGAAAGAGAAGGATCAGCCTTTGCTCCTCATTTGATATGGTACCCTTTCTTGCAGTTGTTTCCAAACCATGTTTACCTCAGAGTCCTGTCTGTAAATGCAATCTAACATGAAAGTGTAAACAACAAGTATTCAATAATTATTCCTTGAAATAAATGTGTATCGGGTGCAGTGTTGAGAACTTGCTACACACTGATGGTCCAAATAGACCTTCTCCCTGCCTTCAGAGTGTGTGGTTTAGTGAGTGAGACCACACATAAACAAATATTTTATGGACACTTATGATCAATGCAATGAAGGAAAAGAAAGCGGGGATGTGTTTAGGTTGATTTGTCAGGATGGATTTCCTGGGAAGGGATGCTCCTGCCTCTAACGAGGACCTGGTCAGTGTGAAAGCTGAGGACAGGGCCAGGCAGAGCCTTCAGTGACTGACAACACCCAGAAATAATGAGCAACCCCCACATGCAGATGGGACAGTGAGACGCCCCTGCCTGGTGGGAGGTGCTGACCTTCTCCACAGCGCAAGCCAAGCCAACGGCTCCCACCTGTGCCCCCAGTGGCCTGCCAAACATCAAGTCATAGGTTAATAAAATGTACAAATACAGAGATTTTCACACAATCGATACACATGAAGCATTTGAAGGTGACCAGCCCCATAAAAAAAAGCATCAACAAATTCAACAAAACAAAGAGCTTACAACTGGGGAAACTGAGTTACTAGCGTATCAGAACAGAAAGTTTTAGATCCATGTATTTAATATCTTCAGAGAGATAAGGGAAGATGTATATATCACATATATCAAGAGAAAAGATGGGTATGACTCAAGAGCCTAGCAATTATGAAGAGAACTAATGAGAGATCTTAGAAATGAAAAATATAATTATGCAAAAATTATTCCGACTGTAGTGTGGAGAATGAATACAAGGAGGCAAGACAGATAGAATCCAGTAAGGGATGACAGTGGCTTTGGCCAGGATGGGGGCAGAGCAGAAAGAGAAGAGTAGATGTATTCAAAATATATTTTAATGAGGATTCTGCAAGACTTTCTAACTTGCTAAGGGTTTGAATGTGAGGATGAAGGAGAGAGGGCACTCAGGGATGATTTCTAGAACAAACACAGAACTGCTTCCTGCATAGACCAGGGAAGCCCCTTTACCCTGTGTGCATCAAAATGAGTTAGTTGTACAACCCATTGTACAATCTCCAAACTGCACCTTTTGAGGTTTTCTCTTCTCCTTGCTCTTGACCCAGAGGGCTTGAAAAGAAGAGGAGAGAGCTGAGTCCATCACTGAATGTGGCCATTATGTTTGTCATCCCTGGTGCCTCAGGGAGGGTCATGGCTGTGAGGGGAGAGAAATGTGACCATTGCAGATTGGGTGCCCTTGAAAGCAGGCCCTGAGATGGAGTTTTTCTTGCAGAATGTTAAGGAGTCAACAATGAAGGAGTGGGGGGCAGGGGGAAGAAGGATCAAGCAGAGAAAGAAGTAGAACCAAACCTGATGACAGCCTTGGTCAACCCCATGGGGGATGGAATGACCAGACTGTTATGCACTTTCATTCTTCAGTCATTAGATTTGGGTAGCACTCCCCATTGCCGGAATAGCAAGTCCTTATTGAAGGGTGGCACATTATAAAGATCAGCACAGTGATTGAAGTCACAGAAGCCCCCCAAGTGGCTTGAGGTGCGGCCTTGTGTATATCTTACTGTTCCTTGTACTTACCTGGTCTGAGGTCATTACTAAACATATCTCCATATTGTGGGGAAATCATAAGTTCAGAGGCGAGGGAAGGCCTAATCAAAGCCAAGAACATCATTCATTGGGGTAAAAGAGAAAGGAGTGGCTTTAAAAATGGTCAATATGGAGCTGAAATCATCTCACTTATGGCAAACTGTATAACCCTAAGCACAAATCTTGGGACGTTCATACCCTGAGATCCAGAGTCTACAAGTTCACAATATAATACCTTATTGAGAAAGCAAGTCTAAGTCAATTGATAGAGACCCTCTCTGCTGATTCAAATTCTGTTTTCACATGACCTGGCTGGCAGTGGGCTGAGACTCATCTCTCAGAACACTTGGAAGCCCTAAATGTGGACTGATGAACTGCAATATAGAACATCTTTGAGTCCCTACATCATTCAGGGATTCTATATTCTACTAAAGTCTGCTTATGTGATATTTGGGATTGTGAATGTAAAAACTGAGGCAGGAGGCAAATGATAATGTATCCAAATATGCTCTGTGCTATTTGGTTCAATGGGGCCTGGGATTTTTGAAATTCTGAAATAAAGTGGTTTACTGGGCAGTGTTCCATGGAGGGGAATAAGGAAGCAGGATAGGGAGAAGGAAGCCAAGCAAAATGCAAAGCCAACAAAGCCCCATGCTTGAAAGGTGACTGCCTCATCCCACACAGGAGGTCTGTGGACCATGAGCCCCTCCACTCACTTGTCAGAGGGATGGACATTGGCTGGCAATTCCCATTCTCCATGTGCTCAGGCAAAGCACCTTCCAGAAGTAGCCCTCTGACAAAGAATGGAGTCTAGATATTGGGAGAAAAAGCAAACTGGGAACTGAGGGGCATGGAAGTAGGAAGGGAACCTGAGGATACAGAGCGGAATGGACACTACAATTGCCAGGAAGAAGTTCCAAGGTTATGGAGTCAGCACCACTGTGTCCAAGACCATGCTGCCTATTGTGGAGAAGACAGAAGTCCCCAGACTCCACGGCTCTCATCAGTAACAGATGTCTGTTCCCTCAACATTTCAAACCAGGCTTAAGTTTCCTCACTGTTCAGATATGGCTTCCTGGGATGATGGCAGTGAGCATCAGTGAATGTTAGGGGTCATAGTTGCATCTGGAAAATGACTGGCTTTTCAATGCACTGTATTCATAATGATCATAGCAACAAATACAACAATAATGTGGCTGAGACTATGCTCACCACACCTATTTTCTCTTCCTGGAATACAGCAAATCTTTCTATTCAAGCACCCTTGGGTCTAGGTAGATTGGGTCTAGTACCCTTGGATTTATTCTCAATAATGTCATTGCTTCCAGGTCAAGGCAGTAAAAGCAGGCATGAATTTCCTTCAGAAACCTTAAAGTCCACATGCTGGAGATAGTGATTCCACAAAATAAAAGGGCAGCATTCTTGAGTCCCTGGGTCACAGGAGAGCCACCTGACCACAATTATCCACACTGGACCCTGTGTTAGTGGGAAATAAACTTTTGCTAAGCCATGAAGATCTTCAAGCTGTGAGCTGTTAGCTTGCTCTGTTACATTTAACGGCAATAACCACAGAAACAACAACCTGTCATGTAGTATCATGATTTTCCTTTTGTAGGTGAGGAAATTGAGGATCAAAATGGTTAAAAGGCTAGCAATGGCAGAGGTGGAACTCAAAGTTTATCTTTAATCCCAGTCTGTGTTCACTGTCATGTAAAGCCTAGTGTGACTATGTTTGATGCTTTCCCACATGTCAGCTTTGATGGAACAGAGAGGAGAATATAGAAACCTGGGGTCTCTTGGGTGGGATATGGAATGGGGAGGTAGGACACAGAAAATAAAGGCTCTCCACATCAGAAGCCAAGCTTTAGGCACTCTGCAATTTTGCTAAGGGCTTCCCCACCTGCTCACATATGGTCTTCCCTTAATATCCTCACTGTAATGAAGTTGTTTCTTCACTACAGTATGCTCATTTGTCTTGTGTGATTCTAATGACTACTTGCTACTGAAGAGAAGAAATGAGGTGATTTAAGTGTCCAACCTTAAATTCTCAAGGCTGTGCCCCTCAACTCCAAGCAGAAGCAGAGAACCTCTTGTATCATGTAGACATCTTGCTTGCTTTCTGTTCTGCCACTTACCCATTACCTTAATAAATCTGATTTTCCAAGTTACCATATCCTTTGGGGAAGTCTAAGCCATTCCTCTAGCCAGGAGTGAGAGTTCATGGCCTAAGTTAACTATGTATGATGGAGTGATTTCCTTGTCAGATTATTGGCTTAGGCATGGGCATGGGTCAATGGACCTAAGCAGAAAGTCTGCTGATGAGGTTTCTGGGAAGGCCCTCCTTTAAAAAAAAAAAAAAAAAAAAAAAAAGATAAAAATGTTTGCTTTTCTGTCTTGGGGCTTGGGTGTGTATGTTGTTCCTGAAACCAAAACAGTCATCATGGGTCCATTATGAGAATAGTCTATGAGGATAAGCCAAAGATTTAGGATGGCAGAGTAGTAAGACAGAAATAACCTGAGTCTTTAAGACATTGGTGAACTTGTGAATTAACCAAAACTGGAATTTCTGCCCCTCTGGACTTATTATGTGAGATAATAAACTGCTTAATTGTTCACATCATGATGAATTAGGGTTTCTATTACTTGCAACCGAAAGCATCCCAATGGATTCAACTGATAAATGTTGCCATATGCTCTAGGAGGGAGAGCACAAGAAGAGCTTAGTGGCTCCCACAATGCTTAGTGGCTCAGTTGGCTTTCTTGATAGAATCTTAGCTTCCACCCATGCCCTGTGCTCTGACTTAGAATAAATCCTTCCACATTTCACTTACTCATGACTCCGCTCATCTTAGCCCCACTGCCCTTCAGAGGGAGCATCCCCTGAATTACTGCACAACAAATCCTCAAGTTTCCACCCAGTTTCCCAGCTGCCCATTCTCATTGCTGCAAGCAGGAGAAAGATGTTGAACACCACGAGTCCTGGCAATTCTTTGTAAAAGATGGTGACTGTTTTCTTGGGTTTCCATAGGTGAGTAATAGGAAGGAAAAGAAGCTCATTTTTTCTAACATTAGTTAATTCACATAAGGTCACATTTTACATCATTTTAATTAACTTTCATTGAGTTCATGTTCAAAATGGGAAAAAAATATGTTCATTAAAATAAGTCATGAGGACCTTAGGTATAACAGTATGGGGTATTTAAACAGGTTAGAAAATTGGAAATCTTTTCCTTCTGCTCTGATGCATGGTGGGGTTTTGTGAATTCCTAACTTCTCTCTAACATATCACCTTTGCAGAATTCAGGAAGAAATAGACTTGAAGGTTTTAACTCTTTCAGGAAGGCTTTTCTGAGATTTCTCACCCCTGCTTGTTCCCTTCCTCAACCACTGGCTAAGCCCCCTGTCCCATTAACACTTTGCAAACCTCTGTCTCACAACTACTACGTTATTTGACATTAATCATTTAATATTTTATTTCCTCCACAACATTGTGAGGTTCTTGAGGGCAAGACCTTGTGTTATTTCTTTATCTTTTAGCAAGATGGTTGGCATACAATAGGTGCTCAGTATAAGTTTATTGAATGAATGAAAGCCAGGAAAATTTTTCCTGGGTCTCATTTTAATTTAAGAAAGGACAAGTATGTATAGCACTGTGCAAAATGAAAATTAAAAGGCGAAGTCCTTTAATAGTAGTATTGAAGGCCTGAAGAATGTGCTGTCTATGTCAGAGTGGCTGGTGGAACACAGCTGGCAGCTGGGCTGGTCTCTGAAATGTGGGCTTAGGACAAGTGTGGGTCCATGTGCCTCACACACCTGGGAATACAGTAACAGAGTCTTAAAGCATACCCAGTGACAATCTGCACTAATCTGGAGGGTAGGAGCTGCCTGAGGTGCATTTGTTCTATGTTTTGGCTTTTGGGATTGTCTCCAAATGAAGCACAAGCATTTTTCTTAGCTGAACTGACACTGATTCTCCAGATACCTGTCCATCTAACTCATAAGGCCTCCATGACTCATTTTCCATTTCTCAACAAGCCCCTGTCAGATGGAGTTTCATCCCACAAGTCCTTGCTGAGCCTGGCAATGTGCCCAATTACATAGCAAGTCCAATTGCAGGACTACAGGTTCTCCTTGGTGCCCCATTTGTCCTTCCCCATTGTCCCCAGCAGCCACTTCATTCACTGTCCTCATTCCCCTCCCCCTGTGGAATGACCTGCCATCCCCACTTGGTCAACAAGTATGAAATTGGCTGGAAAAAAAGGCAACAGTCTTCTTATTTTTCAAGAGGTGCTTTGTAGCTGGGAAAGTTTGAGACTGAATTTCCCCATGCTCAGATTTACCTCCCTGTTGAAATTTGTAAGTAGTCTTACTTTTTCTTTTTCTTTTCTTTTTTAAGATTTTATTTTTAAGTAATCTCTATATCCAACGTGGGGCTTGAATTCACTACCACAAGATCAAGAGTCACATGCTTGGGACAGCTGGGTGGCTCAGTCAGTTAAGTGTTCGATTTCGGCTCAGGTCGCAGTCTCATGGTTCATGAATTTGAGCCTCACATTGGGCTCAGTGTGGAGCCTGCCTGGGATTCTCTGTTTCCCTCTCTCTGCCCCTCCCCTGCTCACACTTTCTTTTCTCTCAAAAATAGATAGATAAATAAATAAACAAACAGAAAAAAAAAGAGTCACATGCTCTACTGACTGAGCCAGGCAGCTGTCCCCTTGTGTGACTTACTTTTAAGAAACTCCAATATTTGGATTTCTAAATGTAGATTCAAACACTATTCACACCACAAAAGGATTTTCCCATCTTCAAAGGACTTGTCCTTAGACTCCTACAAATCAATAAGAATAAGTTAACCAAATAAAAAAATGAACAAAATGCTTGAACAAGCCTTTCCTTTCAAAGTTTATCCAAATGGCTGTTAACATAGAAAACTATGCTCAATTGCATTAATCAGGCAAATGCAAATTAAAATCAAATTAATACCAATAGACACCCACCAGAATGGCCAAACATTCTGGTAAATGAAAAACATAGAAAATAATAAGTGTTAGCAAGGGTGTGGAGGAACTAGATTCATATACACTGCTAGTGAAATTGGTACAACATGTTTAACAATATTTATAAAACTGAATATACACATAAGTCCTGACTCACAGATTCCACTCTCAGGTATGTGCCCAATGGAAATACACATATATACCCACCAACACACAGGTAGTAGAATGTGCTGATCAGCATCATTTGTTTTAGAATATGTCTGGTAATTATGCAAATGTTAATCAATGGTAGAATAGATATAAATAAACTGTGATATAGTCACACAACAGAATATTCTTCAGTGATGAGAACAGATAGGCACTACATGCAACAATGTGGATGAAATTGATGAACACAATGTTAAGCAAAAGATAGACACAAGAGTGTATCACTTTAAATAAAGTAAAACCTGGTAAAACTAAGCTATGTTCTTGGAAATCAGAATAGTGATTATCCTAAGGGGGTAAGAGATTGGAGGGAAGCATGGGGAGGGCCCTCTAAAGTTTTTATAATGTTTTATTTCTTGATCTGGATCCTGGTTACATAGATGTGTCCAGGTTGTGACATGTGCACTTTCCAGTGTGTGTATTAAACTTCAATTAAAAAAAGGTTTTTTAAGTATGATGAAATTTATAAATTTTTCATGCCACAATAGAACTTTCTAGAATTATATTTGCTATCCAGAATGAAACATACCACCAATGTTCAATTGGATTAAGTATTTTCCCTCCCTAGTGTCTTTACTAGCTTACTAATTCTGGAAGGCTAGGGAACTGAGTTAGGATTTAGGGACTAACTTCTACATGCATGGCATTGGATCATGTGTTTTTGGTATTCTCTAAATAGCCTATGTTCCTGCACTCCAATTGAGGCCCAGAGGACAGAGACCATTTTTCATTCTCTTTTGTCTCCCCACCCCATCTCTTCCTCAATGCCCAGCTGCCCTGAGGATTCTTCAGAGGACATAGTTTCAGGCTGGAGAGGATTCCTTACTTCTCTAACTCTGTCACAGAACAAGCTCTGAGATAGGATGCCTTTCTTTTATGAAGCAAGAATTTATTATGTACCTGTTATTACCTCAGTTTACCTTCACATTCTCAAACCTATGCCCATTTTATGGAGGAGAAAACTGGGAAGCATCACTCAAAAGGCAACATCCTTCAGAAGTGACAAGCTGGTCACAGGATTCAGTTGGCTCCATGACCACACCATACTGCCTGGTGTTTTCTAGAGAAGCCTCACTCTGCAGTTTTAGTTTCCAAAAGCAGCCACCTTCTTTCTGCAAGTAACAACCTGGGCTGGCTGGCCATCCCTGACCGGCTGTGAGTTTTGATGTCCCTTCATTCCGCCCCAGGGCCTGGAGACAATCATTCAGAACTCCCCTACTAGAGGCTCTGGTTCTTCGCAGGTCCCAATGGGGCCCAAGACAGGGTCACCCCACTCTGAGCCTGCCTATTCCTTCTCTGCAGGAGAGGAAGAAAAACCCCAGAATTTTGCTGGCTTCTCTGTGGCGGACATGGAAGCTGCTCCTGCCTGATCAGTACCTGGGCGAGTCTGCTCCAGGTGCACGGGCCCTGCAGATGCTGTCAGAGCTGCCCATTTATAGACAATGGCCGGGCGCCCAAATTTTCCCCAGGCAGCCTGACTGCACGCTTCACCTCCCAGCCCGGCTGTGTGGAACTCTCCATCTGTATTGATCACACTGGCTTACCACTGCAGACAGAAAGCCGCTCTGTAATCTGCTGGGCAAGGCACAGCGCTACCCGGCATGGCGATTACAACTCAGCTCAGGGAAATGAGCCTCTGGTCTTGAGCTCAGCCCAGCAGCCTTTTTTTCCTCAGTGGAATTTTCCCCAGGCTTGTTCGGCGCAGACTCAGGGATAGCAAATTGACCACTCCTCAGTGCTCTGGTGCTGCCATGGAAATCAGTAAAAGCAGCCTCAAGGGCAGGGTCTAAACCAGCACATCTTGATGGAGAGCATGCACACCCATTATCTCTGTGCTCAGGGTCCCCAAACTCCAATCTTTGGCCAACCTCCAATGACCATTTTCTGCACTTTATGCCTCCCTCACCCTTGGCAGAGAAATCGCTGCATGATCCCAGCAAGAGTGATGGAGTTGCAATGTGGCCAGGACTTTAGAGGCCATCCGGTGCTCCTCTTACCAGTGAGAAAACAAGCCTAGAGAAGTTAACTGACTTGCCCAAGGTCACACAGCCGTGCAGGTAGAAGTTGTATGAAAAGAATCCAGGCCTTCTGATTTGATGATCACCTCCCCCTCCCCCACAGCATTCTAGGCTGTTTTTCTTTCTTTGCTTAAGGGACTCCTCTAAGCCCTGCACAGTTTTGGGCTACAGATTCAGGAGAGCCTAGAGATGATCACTTTCCTTTGGGGAGGCCAGAGAGATTTGTGAGGGGACCCACCAGGAATGACAGTGCTAAAGGAGAGCACACCCCAGGGCCCAGGTGGCTCACAGAAAAGTAGGCAGAAGGTGAGCATTGTTTGGGCCACAGCAGGGAAGAGTGAGGGGAACACATGTGTGCACTAAGTCAGTGTCAGCTGCCCTCAAGCATCCGAATGTCCCAGGAGGGGCAGCAAATGCCTGCTTCCCCTGGCAATATTGACACCCGGACCAGTGACTGTCAGGTAATTCCTGTGCTCTGTTCACTGCATCAGTTGAAACCAAAATGCATCACCCTCCAGGAGGGTTGGCATGGAGGACATCTGAGGCAGTGAAGGCAGGCATCAGGTTGGTCACCTCCAGTATATTCAGAGATGATCAGAGGAGGGTCGCACAATGGCTGGATGTCCCCAGCCGGCAGCCTCTGCAATTCTCTCCTCTCTTCCCATCCCCAACTTTCTGTTCCCTGCTTTGGGCCAGTTTTCCCCCTCTCCCTCTCCACCCCATCTAGACTTTCCAGGCCTGTGTCCCACTTTCCGAAGGACCTGCTTATGAGGTAACTGGCTAGAGAATTGGGCCGATGCAGAAGGATGGCCGTGGTGGCTGGTGATTTTCACAGTTTGCCTATCCTTGGATAACTTCCCAAATCTACATCGATGTGCCAAGTCCGGGCCAGTCTCCATGCCTCCGTGGGCCTCTGTTTCCACATCTGAAGCTCTGGGTCTTTTTAAGCAAGAGCAACCATGCCTCCCATGAGGATGGTGCTATTACTTTTTTAAAAAATGTTCTTGTCTTAAAAAATGTTTGTGCTCTGAATTCAGACAGCACAGACCTGAGCTCCAGCTTTGCCCCATCTTCACAGCCTGCCCTCCAATCCTCAGTGTCCCCATCTGTATTATGGGGTTGATAAAGTCAACCACATGGTTTGTTTGAAGGACTGAGTGAAATGATGCATGGGAAGTGCTCAGCCCAGTGTTATCCCAATAAATGTAACATGTTCACATATCCTCATCATTTATGAAGCAGGTAGGGCATATTCTAGCATCAAAATGATAGATGCATAAATGGAACTCCAAGAAGTGACTCATCTAGAAGCAGAGGTTTCAGGGTCTGTGGACACCTCCCAATGCTACCTCCTCAGTATCTCTGTTTCTGATGAGCTATCCGCCACTCCTTGGAAGGTTTGGAAAATGCAGAGTGGGTTCTCATTGCTCACACAGTCCTGACTGCATGCAAGAATCCCAGAGTAAAATCTGTGTGTCTGACATTCCTCAGGGTTTGCCCTCATGATTAATTTTATAGATGAATAAATTAAGACCCAGAGATGTTGAGTGGCATACCTGGGGGTCACACAGCTTATTCTCCCCTCACTCCCACCTCCATCTCTGTGCCCGGAGATGCTGTCCCTTCTCCTGATTCAAGGTTCGATCTAGGTTGTCCTTACTTTGCCCATTCACAGATCCTGGAGAGGGAACTCAGGGGTCTTGTAGTCCAGGACCTTCTGGGCACAAGAAGGCCCTCCTGAGCAATGCCTGACCCAGCCCCCTCGCACCCTATCCCAAGTTGGTGGGATTCCAAGGTCACACTTTGCTCCTATCTTCCACGTAGCTGCAGTTGTCCAGTGGCTGTTCCTCTGCTCAGGCCAAAATGTGTCTGTCAACTCCACCCAGTAGGCCTGGGGTTAGGAAGAGGCCCCAGAGAGGGCCATAGCACAGCAGGTGAGACCAGGGACCCAGCTCATCCTGGGGGGCACACAGCCCAGTGAGCTACCACCAATCTGCAGGGACAATGAGCCCAAAAGTCACTTCTGCAGGGAGCAAAGCCTGACCTTCCCTCGTGGCTCCAGTGGGGCCAGAAGCACAGCCAGTTCCCCTCATCTGCCATCTGTGTCTGCTGTGCTGACTTCACTCTCAGGTTGCAAGGACAGTTGAGTAGATGCCATCAGAGAACACAACTCCTGAAGGAGCAGCGTCTGGGCGGGGATGGAGTTCACGTTCACAGGTGTTTGATGCTCATCCTTATTAAACCCAGTCCAGAGAACTTATTCCTGGCCAGCACATGTCCTGGCCTCAGAGGGGAGGAAGGCAAGTGGGCAGCAACCCTTGAGAGGGTTTTCCTCTTGGGATAATATTCAAGGCTGGATGAAGAGAGGGTGGTTGGCCCTGCCTTCCACAATGTTAGGGCTACTTAGGGGTCCAACTCCAGTTTTTAGGAAGGAAACACAAATATTTTCAGGCTTCAAGTGAAGCAAAGCATGTGCCTTGTCTCAGAGGAATCCAGTCACAACCTTCAAACAGGCTCACAGTGCTTCCCCCAGGACCCTCCCCAGCTCTTATCCCTCTCCACAGCCCCCCCCTCCAGGTTGGGCCTCACAGTCAGGAAGAGCTCAAAATTCCAAGCTGTTATTATGACCCCACAGGGGGCCTCTGACATCCCCGTGAGCCAACACTGTGCATGGGGAACAGGGCTATGACTGAAGCAACATTTGGGCCTAGAAACTCACTGCTGCTGGGCTCGGAAGCCCAGGGATCTGGCAGGTCTGAGCACAACAGCAGCTCAGGCCCGTCTGTGCGTCCTGAGCTGCCCTGTCCCTCAGCTCTCTGTAAGTGCTTGGGGATGGCAGGGAAAGTTGGGCCCTAGTGGGGAGTCCCTCCCAAACAGTGGGCACGATGAGGCCTCTGGGTGTGACCTGAGAGCCCATTTGACCACCAAGCATCCCGCAGCCCACTGTCCTCAGCTGTTTCAGCAGATCAGCTGTGCTCATTCCAGGTCTTTAAGTTTATCTCATTTTTTTTTTTTTTTTTTTTTTGGCTCCCTCTGAGAGGCAAATGTTCTAACAAAGATGTGAGATACTGGAACAAGGCATTAATTTCAATAGTCACTTAAAAGCAATTGCTTGGGAAATATCTCATTTTCCCATTAAATGCTGCACAGCCAAAACCTCAGGTGATTCTCTTCCCTTCCTCTCCCTGGCCCCTTCCACCTCCATGCACTAACCCCCCTTCCCCTCTGCCAACAGCTCACAACCAGCAGATCATTTCCCAGTCCTGTCCTAAAATTATATCCTGAGTACATAAATGATTCCATTTGGCTAATAAGCAACCTCTAGACAGCAAATGCCTGACAGGTGACTTACCCTAAAGAAATCATCCTGGAGGGGCTTCCTCCCAAGGTGGGTGTCTTCTTAGGAGCACAGAGCAGGTGGCTAATCATGTTAGCAGCTTTGTGAACACTCCATTCTTGGTGCAGGGGGACTGGCAGGCACACAGGGGCCTGGAGAGGGGGCAGCCTGCCCTCTGAGGTCTCTCCTTGCTAATGAGACATGGATGATGTAAAGAATGCATTTCCAGGTCTTCCCTGGCCTTCCACTAGACAAAAGTCTGAAGAGGGGTGTCTTTCAAGACCTGTCTCAGGGGAAGCTGTGATCCAGGTGGGGCTGAGCCTGACAGACGTAGTGGATGATTTGAAAAATTGATTGTGGTCTTTCACTGCAAAACCGGGAGAGAAGTCCTGGCTGCCTCCCTTCCTCCCCATCTGAAGGCCCTGGGGCCTGACTGAGACAGAGCTAGAGGCTGGAAAAGGAGAGTCTTGGCCTGTCCCCCATTTTCCCAGTCTCCCCATGCCCCTGACCCCCAACCCCCTCCTTGTCTTCCAACTACAGGCTCTTCTCTCTGGTTCCATTACTGCAGGGCCCCACTCTAAGATGCCATCTAATGTAATCTCTCTCTAAGGGATACCCACAAAACACACCTGCCCCCTCTTTCACAGAGATTCTGATTATTATTATTATTAAAAATAAGAGTTGACTATATGTGACAGACTTCCGCAGGCTCAATTCCAACTGTCAATTTCATTGACAGTTTACAGAAGAACTGAGGCCCAGAGAAGCTCAGTCATGTCCCTTGAAGTCACACTGCTGTGTTCTGAGGATTTGAGCCCAGATTCTCTTGGTTCTGGGGTCTGAATACATGATTGCATGGCAGCACTCTCCATCTAGCCTGCAAGACTCAAGGAAATTCATCTCCAGTGAGGGAGTTTCGAGTCCCGGCAGTGAGGAGCTCTCTGGAGCAGGGTACTGACCCCATAGACTTCATATGGCTTCACAGCTGCTGGCACCTGCAGCCTCTCCTCCCTGAGTAAGAGAGGAGCATGGAAAACAGTATGGCAGGTCCTCAAAAAATTCAAAATAGAGCTACCATGAGATTCATCAATCCCACTTCTAGGTATGTATCAAGGGAAACAAAATCAAGTTCTCAAAGAGATATCTGCACCTCCCTGTTCATTGCAGCATTATTTAATGACAGCCAACATATGGGAACAACCCAAGTGCCCTTCAAGAGATGAATGGATAAAGAAAATGTGGTCTATACGTACAATGGAACATAATCTTTAAAAAAAAGGAAATCCTACCCTTTGCGAAAACATAGAAGAACCTGGAGGACATTGTACTAAGTGAAGTAAGACAGACACAGAAAGAGAAATACTGCATGATACTTTAATGTATGTGGAATCTAAAATAGTCAAACTCATAGGAGCAGAGAGTAGAATGGTGGTTGCCAGGGGCTGGGGGATGGGGGCACATGGGAAGATATTGGTCATAGCCAAATACAAAATTACAGTTATACAGGAGGAGCTAGTTCTGGGGATTTAAAGTACAACATGGTGGGGTGCCTGGGTGGCATATTCAGTTAAGCATCCAACTCTTGATTTCAGCTCGGGTCATGATCTCATAGTTCATGGGATCGAGCCCCATGTCAGTCTCTGTACTGAGCATGGAGCCTGCTTGGGATTCTCTCTCTCTTCTCCTCTCCAGCTCTCTCTCACTCTCTCTCTCTCTCTCTCAAAATAAATAAATAAATAAATATTTTTAAAAAATAAAGTACAACATGGTGACTCTGGTTAAGAATATATATTATACTTGAAATTTGCTAAGAGGGTAGATCTTAAGGGTAGATCTTTTCTCACCAAAAGAAAAAAAGGAAGAAGGAAAATGGTAATTAATCAAGGTGATAGATAGGTTAATTAGTTTGACTGAGGTGCTCCTTTCACAATGTATGCGTATATGAAAACATCAAACTGGGGGCGCCTGGGTGGCTCAGTTGGCTCAGGTCATGATCTCACAGCTCGTGAGTTTGAGCCCTACATCAGGGTCTGCACTGGCAGCTCAGAGCCTGGAGCCTGCTTTGGGTTCTGTCTCTCTCTCTCTCTTTCTGCCCCTCCTCTGCTTATGTTCTCTCTTTAAAAAATAAACTTAAAAAAAGAAAGAAAACTTCAAACAGTATACCTTGAATATATACAATTTTTATCAATTATACCTTAATAAATGTGGGGTGAAAGGAGAGACAGACCAGGAGCCACCAGCTCTGCATACAATTATGAGTCTCATCTTACTGATTCCCACCTTAGGGAGAGAAGCTGAGGCTCAGAGAGGCTGAATCAAATGATAAGGTCACATAGATTTAAGGTCTCTTCTCTTCTCTAGGCAATGGGCTTTAAGGCTGTCGTTCTCTTCTTCCCTGTAATTTGATGGCTCTGAGTTGCCCTTCTTGGGCTTTGGTGCAGCTGAGCTCTTGCATCAGCCTGCATATACATGTGCACTTAGAGACGTGAATGCTGTAATTTCCTTGTTCACGCACAGTCTATCCCAGGGCTGGGGGGTGAGACGGCAAGAGAAGGGGTCTTGAGGGTCAAGACCATGTGGGAAGGCTGGGCCACTGAACCCAGAGTGTGGCTCAAGTCAGCCAGCCCGGCTCCTGAAGCCACACACACATAGGAAGGTGTTATCCCATTTCAGGAGCTGCCCTGACGCCACAGGAGGCCACGCAGCTGTTGGAGGCTGCTCTGGTCTGTCTGGGGTCAGTCTAGCCAAGGTCTGGTCTTTCCTTCAGAGCAGAAAATCAAAGCACATTGAAGAAAACCCTGAGAAGGCTATCGTTTTCCAAACTTGAGTGCCTGGGGTGGAATTCTGGTCCGATGTTTGGAGGACTGACTTTTGTGAAGTAATGTGTCTGGGACAAGTGATGGTTCCTTCTCTTCCTACTGTCTGGTCTGCTCCTGCCAGACTCACCAGCAGAGTGGAGAGAAAGAGCGATTGAGTTCTATGATCTAAGGGATCCCATGTGCCCCAAGGCAGCCATAGAGCCACACCATTTGGAGAGCCCAGTTTTATGCTTTCCACAGCCTCCTGCTGTTGGTGCTTGAGGAGGATGACAAAGCAGCAGCAGCTCAGCCAGTCCAGGCCCAGGAAGCGTGGGGCG
Source organism: Puma concolor (assembly GCF_028749965.1). NCBI lineage: Eukaryota > Metazoa > Chordata > Mammalia > Carnivora > Felidae > Puma > Puma concolor. Next base: position 23,075,841 of record NC_141671.1, read on the forward strand.
AGGTTCTCGGTGTAGGAGTGCGATCATAGGCTTGGACAACAGAGAGACCTGGTTCCATTGATATATTCCATGTAAACTTGGGCAAGTCTCAGCCTCTCCAAGCCTCAATTTCTTCACCCGTGCATTGGGGACAAGAGTGTCAATTTTGCAGGGCTAGTGTGAAAATTAAATGAGAATCTTAATAGAAGCCTAGAAATGTCAGCATCATAATGATGGTAGTCTATTACTGCCTACAACTCACAATTTCTCAGCACTGACTGCAGACCAAGCTCTGTGCTAAGCATTCATATTAACTGTCCCAAATACCAATCAAAACCATGATGAGATGCCACCTCATGCCTATCAGAATGGCTAAAATTAACAACACAAGAAACAACAGGTGTTGACCGGACGCAGAGAAAGGGAAGCCCTTTTGCACTGTTGGTGGAAATGCAAACTGGTGGAGCCACTCTGAACAGTGTGGGGGTTCCTCAGAAAGTTAAGAATAGAACTACCCTATGACCCAGCAATTGCACTACTAGATATTTACCCAAAGGATACAAAAAGTGGCAGATGCACCCCAATGTTTATAGCAGCATTATCAACAATAACCAAGCTATGGAGAGAACCCAAATGTCCATCAACTGATGAATGGATAAAGAAGATGTGGAATACATATACAATGGTATATTACTCAGCCATCAAAAAGAGTGTAAATTTTGTCATTTGCAATGATGTGGATGGAGCTAGAATGTATTATGCTAAACGAAATCAATCAATCAGAGAAAGACAAACACCATATGATTTCACTCATATGTGGAATTTAAGAAACAAAACAGATGAACATATGGGAAGAGGGACAAAAAGAGGAGAGAAGGAAACAAACCATAAAAGTCCTTTAATAATAGAGAACAAATTGAGGGTTGGTGGAGGGAGGTGGGCAGGGGATGGGCTAGTTGGGTGTTAAGTACGAAGGAAGTCACTTGTTACGCTGAGCACCAGGTGTAAGTGGTGAATTACACACACTGAATTCCACTCCTGAAACCAATATTTCACTGTACGTTAACTAACTAGAATTTACATTAAAAAATTGAAAAAAAAATATTAACTGTCCCACATAGTCATCCTAAAAATCAAATGAGGTATGTATTATTACTATCCCCATTTTGTAGATGGGAAGACTAAGACTCCAAAAGGCTAAGTGGGCTTTCCAGAATCACTGCACATGTGTATGCAGACAGTAAGTCATAAGAAGCCAAAGTCATTGGATATCTACCTTTCTCTCCCGCCATTATCACACAATCACTTAAGTGGTGGTTGTTCCTTTAACTGAATGAGCGCACCTGCTGTTTCCAAGTCTGTGGACCTTCCCACATCCATACCACACAGAGTTCTTCAGTTATGCCCTGAAATAGGACATGCATTGTTTTTTATTTTCAAAATGAAGAAAGCGAGGCATTGCAGAGTTAAGTTACACACAGCTAGCAAGTGGCAGAGAGTAGAAGAAAACCAGCATTTATGAGCACTTACTCTATGCCAAGCGCTGTGATTATTTCAAGCTTCTGTTGTCGCCGATCTGCAGGGACGCTTTGGGGGATGTTGGAATTTCCTTGACTTCTCATAACTACCCTGTGAAGAAAGTCTGATTGTTTATTTTCTTATGTTACAGACAAGGAAACTGAGGTCCAGAGCATTTAATTAGACTCCAAAGCTTGTTAACAAGGAAGGAGAGGGTTCCTTTCTGCTTTTTAGGGAATGTGTAGACAACCCCGATTCCCACCTGAGGACGAGATGGAGATGAGTTCTGTTCATCCCATGTACTCCTGCCCACCCCCCAAATCCCACAGATCAGTTAGGGAAGGCTTTTGAGGCCCTGGCTTCCCAACAGAGTGAAGACATGGGTCAGAAAGGGCCGCTGCTTTTGTGGGTGGCCAGGGGGACCGAAATGCTGTGCTCCCCACTCCTGGATGCTTCCCCATCTCCTCCTCCCTATGTCCCCAGTAAACCCCGGGAGGACTGGAATGCTAGCAAGTATGGGAAACAGCCAGAAGCCATACATCCAGCCTCTGGTGATGCAAGGGTATCCTGCACTCCGGTTGTAGTGGAAGTCATCTTTCCTAGACAGCCAGGCACAGCGCCACTGAAAAGATTGGTGTTGAGCAGTGTCTAGAAGGATCCTGAGGAACAGACAGACATAACTGCAGGTGAAAGCTGAGGCCTATGGCAAGCCATCCTCTCTGGCCCCTGAGAGACCCGGGGGGTGGGCCCTTGTCATTATCTCCAACATTAGACCCCATCTTTTTGTTCGCTTCCAATATTGGTAACATAATTTGGGGCATACATCCAATATGGGAATGTTTATTGATTTGCAAATTCTATTAATGTGCCACTGAGCTAGTGAAGGCATCCCAAAGCAGACACCAATATTGATATTACAAGGGGATAATAAGAAACCCTAATTAGAATTTCTGATGCTTTCTCCCTGCACGTATGACAAGTCCCCCATGGTGTGGCCCCTCTGGCCTGGGAGCCACTGCTTTTAGACCTTGGTAGAGAGCCGGCTGGGGCCCTGGCAGGGCTTGGGCTTCAGGAGGCTGTTTAGTGAGGGCTTTGGAAGCACAGGCTTTGGAGGGAGTGGGTTTGGAGCCCATCTCTGCCTCTGAGGAGACATATGGCCTAGGAATTGACCTTCCTCCTTGAAGCCTCTGTTTCCTCACTGCTGAATGAGGCAGACAACCCTGTTGTGCAGAGTTGATAAGGTGACAACCATGGGGCCTAGCACTGGGGAGGTACTGAAGTGGCCTGGGTACCTGGATATCAGTCCCAAGGATGAGGTCTAAGTTAGGAGGGACTGATGGCACAGGAGAGAAGTCCAAGGACCAAGGACCCACTCTGCTCTTGAGCTCATCCCCTCCCCTAAGCTGGGTGGGCCTCCACGGGGAAGCCACACCAGTGTCACTCCAGGTAGAACTCCATTAACAGAAATGCACACATTCATAAGTTCGGTTTAATCCTTCTTCTGGCATCTTCCCAGTTTTGTTCGCAAAAGCTTGCACGTCCCTTTGGCAACTTAGAAAGCAGAGTAAAACCAGAAAAAGAATTCTGGAGAAGTAGAAATTTATTTTTGACCTGGAACAGCTTCATGATATGAGACCAACACTCTCTCCGAGTCAAGGCAGAGACTTGACCCCCACCCACTCCGCTGCCCCAGGCCATTTATTTAGCAGGACCCACATCATTGTCAGGAGACTCCTGAATGAGCTGGGGGCCCTATCATTAGTAGGATGTGTGAAGCCACTGACCATGCCCCGGGGTAGCTCCTGTGGCCTGGGACAGGGTGTTCCAGGGGATAGCAGTCCAGGGCCAGTCCATCCCAATATGGCTCCCCCTGAAAGAACCACTTTCACACTGCTGCCAAATTAAACTTACATTTGGGCAGGGGAGGGAAGTGGTGGGTAAAGGTGGAACATGGGGAGAACTGGCCACAGGCAGAGGGGGCAGCTGCTCTGCCTTCCCTGGGAACCACAGCCCTGTCTCTCATACATCCTACCCCGGAGCACTCACATCCGAGCTTTATGAGTGGGTATTAGATTCCACTGCGGCTGCGGTGGGCATGTTGATGGAGAGTTCAGCTGGGCTGCAAGGACACATCCCTGGTGCAGTCCTGGATCACAAACACTGTGGCTGAGGGGGGGGGGGGTGGTGGCGGGGAGGACAGGGTGACCTGGATACATCCTCCCTAATAACCCCACACTCTTTACTAGTTACCTTCAGTGTCTTTTGCCCTTCCATCCCCTTCAAAGTGAAGATACTCACAATACCTATCACCATCCTTAGCGCAAAGTTGCATAATCTTTCACTTTCCCTGAGCCCTGGCCTGCCAGTCTCTGCTGCAGCCACTGTGAGGACAGGACGAATTCATTTGCAAAGGACAAGCACAAGCCTCTGGTGGGAAACAAATGCAATGTACCACAGTAAATGGGAGCAGCTTAAAAAAAAAAAAGGACAAAATCCATTGGGGACCCTGTTGCCATAGGAACTGGTGTTACAGCTTGCTTCCGATAATTAATGGAGGGTTTTGCTGTTACAGTATTCTTGAAACTTCGCTCTCCCCTGTGCTGCACTGCAGAATGCAGCATCGCCTCCCCATTCATAAATATTTCATTACCACCGGCTGCTGCGTTTCATCATGGAGGATAACACTTGGCCTAATCCACCCCTCGCCAAACTCCTGTTGTCCTGTCAGAGAAGCAGAGCTTTTTCCCCTCTTCCTTCTGCAGCTTCCATTTACCTGGTGTGAAGCTTTCTTCATTCCCCAACCTCAAAGGGCGGCTTCACTGGTTTTGCTTTCAGATCCTGACATCTATCCCCCGTGCCTCATCTTCGTTTCCTAGAGGTCGGGTTGGCCTCCGCCTGAGGCATCTGTCCAGCTCAGGGCCCTGCTGCCTCTCTGTGTCCCCTTGGATGGTGGCCTGGGAGGACGCTGGGCTTTCCATCCTGGTTTTGCAAGGTGCTGGCTCAGCTTCAGGTCTCTCATGGTTCAGTGGAGACATGGCCTGACCCGCAGGGTCAGAGAGGGAGGAAGTGAGCCTGTGCTGCCCTGGGATGTGCTCACATGGTGGTTGCTGGTGCTGGTTTGTTCTCAGATTTCCTGTGTTTATCTAGATGAAATCATATCCACGTTATTTTATTTTATTTTATTTTATTTTATTTTATTTTATTTTATTTTATTTTATTTTTTTAAATGTTTTATTCACTTATTTTGAGAGAGAAAGAATGCAAGCAGGGGAGGGGCAGAGAGGGAGAGAGAGAAAGAACCCCAAGCAGGCTTCGCGCTGGAACTCACAAACCATGAGATAAATGACCTGAGCAGAAACCAAGAGTCAGACGCTTAACTGACTGAGCCACCCAGGTGCTCCTTTTCTTTTATTTTAAAAGAAGGGCTTGTTCCTCCTGGCTGCCAGGGCTGCCTGGCTCCTGGCTGCCAGCTGCTTCTGGAACCACGTGTGGACTCTGTGGCGAGAGCTGGCTCTGGCGAGGGCCCTTCACTGGAACTTGAGGGAAAGGACATTGAGTTATAAAAGGAGCTGTCTAGGGGCGCCTGGGTGGCGCAGTCGGTTAAGCATCCGACTTCAGCCAGGTCACGATCTCGCGGTCTGTGAGTTCGAGCCCCGCGTCAGGCTCTGGGCTGATGGCTCAGAGCCTGGAGCCTGTTTCCGATTCTGTGTCTCCCTCTCTCTCTGCCCCTCCCCCGTTCATGCTCTGTCTCTCTCTGTCCCAAAAATAAATAAACGTTGGAAAAAAAAAATAAAAAAAATAAATAAATAAAATAAAAGGAGCTGTCTAAGGGCAAGAGGGAGGAGTCCTGAGCAAGGGGGAGCAGCAAGGTGGATTCATGTGCATGAAGTGTAGAAAACTAGTCTCAGGCTCACCTTCCCCCCAGGACTCAGCCAAACACACCTTCCCTCTTGTATTTCCTAAAAGTGTTTTAAGGCTCAATTAGTGAACGTTTACTCAGGGCTCTTTGAGTCTTGCTCTAGGAAGAGGCAGGGCAGTGGGGGTGGATGGGGTCTGCTGCTCCTCCAGGTGAGGCAGCAACACTGGGAGAGGGGGGCTGGGGGCTCAGAAGCCCAGCTGCTAGCAGATACTGAGCACTGGCCTGGGGGGAGACTTGGGGAAATTCCCCCGGGCTCTGGTCTTGTTTCCCTTCTGCCTCCCATAAGAATATAAGCACCAGCGTCACTCTCTACCAGCCCCAACTGTACAGTCTCCCGAGTTTTGATAAAAGGGTGTATGCCCTCTGTGATGCCTCTGCGCCCAGCCTACTCTGGGTCACTGTGGCATCCCCTTTCCAAGCCATCCCCAGACTGCAGGGAAAGTGGGGGCAGATGCCTGGGAAGCCGCTCACTGCAGACAGGCCTGAATGCCTGGCCCCCCATGGTCCACTTTTCTCCACGCTCCTCTCTCAAGGCACAGGGTCTAGGCAGATGTGCACTCCCAAGGGCCAGAGCCAGGTGAAAGAGGCGCCAAGGACAGGAAGAACCAGACAGGATCAAAACTGGGCAGATGAAATTGTGCCAGGGAGTCCCAGGAAAGAGTTCAGGGAAGACAGAAGACAAGGCCAAGAAGGTTAGAAATGGTGGGACTTCTGCAGGAACCAGGAACCAGAAGCAGAGAGCCAAGCAGGACTAAGCACAGACACGTCCAGCCAATAGTCAGGAACACCTAGATGCTCCTTTGCAGTGGTCTCTACTGTGGGGCCCAAGCGAGTCAGGCCAGCTAAAAGCATGAATGTGGGATAATGTCAGCCTCTGTGATTGCATTGCTTTTACTGCTTTTAGCTCCTTCTCCAAACCCTGCCTACATCATAGATACTGGCTTGATGGGTGCTACTGAGTTCCAGAACCATGTCTCCCACAACCATCAGTCATGCCAGTGTAGACAGTGGGCCAGAGGCTACCCATAGAGACACTCTTCCCTGCCCCTGAATTCCCCAAGCTGCCTCCATGAGTTCAGGACTCTCTGACAGAAATTCCAGCCTTCTTTTCAGTCTGAGGGGGAAGCTGGTCCAAGACTCGGTGCTCATTCCAGAAGCCCCTGATGCCCTGGAACTATCTAATATTCCTATCTAAGTGCTTTGACTTATAAGACCAGAGACCTGGGCTCAGTTGAGCATCTGACTTCGGCTCAGGTCGTGATCTCACAGCCCTCATTGGGCTCTCTGCTGTCAGCACAGAGCCTGCTTTGGATCCTCTGTCCCCCTCTCTCTCTGCACCTCCCCCACCCACACTCTGTCTCAAAAATAAATAAACATTAAAAACAAGACCATGGACCTAGGGTGTACCCTCAACCTCCTGCCCCTGGGGACATTTTCTGGAATCCTGGCCTGCTCTGATTCTGCAGGGCCAGTCTTCGAGGTGGGCTCATACCAGCCTCAAAGAGCCTGGACCTCTCCACACCTAGTCTCAGTGGGACAAGCCTCTGCAAGGCCAGCTCGTGGGAGTCCTCTTCTGCAAGTTCTCTTTCTAGCCTCATCTGTTCCAGTTTCTGGGACACAAATTTAACTCCCCTGCCCACAGTGCTCACCACCTTCTCTGCCTATTTTTTTCTTAACTGTGGTAAAATGCACACATAACATAAAAAGTACCATCTTAATCATTTTAAGTGTATGGTCCTGTGATATTAACTATATTCACAATGTCCTGCAACCATCACCATCTCCAGAACTTTCTCATTTTGCAAACCTGAAATTCTGTCCCTTTAAATACTAACTCCCCCTTCCTTCCCTCTGCCCCTGGCACCCACCCTTCCACTGTGTGTCTCTAAGAAGTAGGCTGATCTAGGAACCTCACGTATGTGGAATCATATAGTATTTGTCCTGTTGTGACTGGTTTGGCTATTTCACTGGGCATGATGTGTTCAAGCTTCCTCCATGTTGTAGCATGTGCCAGAATTTCCTTCCTTTCTAAAGCTGAATAATATTCCACTGTATGTATACACATTTTGTTTCATCCATTCACCCATCAACGGACGCGTACGTTGCTTATACCTTTTGGCTAATGTGTGTAATGCTGCTAGGAATGCGAAGATACTAATATCTGTCTGAGTCTCTGCTTTGACTTTGGCATACATACCCAGAAGTGGAATTGCTGGACTGCATGGTAATTCTATGCTTAGTTTTTTTTGAGAAATGGCCATACTGTTTTCCACAGTGGCTGCACCATTTTACATTCCCACCAGCAGTGCACAAAGTTCCAATTTTCCCACATTCTTAACAATACTTGTTATTTCCTGTTGTTTTTGTTTTACTACTCACCATCATAATGGGTGTGAAATGGTCTCACTGTGGTTTAATTCACATTACCCTAATGATTAGGGATGTCAAGCCTCATTTCATGTCCTTTTTGGACATTGGAGAAATGTCTCTTCAAGTTCTTTGCCCATTTTTCAGCAGGTGTCTCAATAAGTGTTTGTATTTTTGTTGAGTTACAGGAGTTAAGCTTGTACTGGAGCTTTTGAGGCAGGCACCTTTGCTATGAATGAACCCGAGTGATATTCAGACACACACACCTTTAATTGTCCTTTGGAGTCTGGTCTCCCCAATCACATCTCCTTCATCAGGATCCACCTACCTGCCCTCTTGGGAGCCATCTCCAGTCTCTTTTTTTTGCAGGCAGTAGTAAGAAGCACAGGAGCATTTTCAGGTTTGGGGACACCATGGCTCCCCTTGGGCAGAATGTGTGATGCATTGTTTTTGTGACCTTCCCCTTCCTACTGGTGCCCGGGCCTTGCTGACCTTGGGTCCCAGGAGCACTCTCCATTGATGACTTCTGGGAAGTTTCCACAGAGCTCCTGTATCACATTTTCCCAGGTCAAAGCCAAACATTTCATTACAGCTTCAAAGATTCAGCACCACATGCACTTCAGGGAAGCTCAAGGGCAAGGAAAAAGGAAACGTGGACCAGAAGTATTCTTTCAGTCCATTATTGCTACTATGAGAAGTGTGTAAGTACTCACTTTCCAGATCCCATTGTGTTCTGTGCCAGCACATTTGCTGGGCATCTACTCTGAGCCACACACCAAGCTGGGTGCTGATCCCACAGCCTTCCCTGACAGCTTCACCTTATTCCCCACAGGTTTCTGCTTTCCAGCTCCAGGGAAGCCCCAGGGGAGTCAGTGCCACAGAAGGGAGAGAAGTCAGGGGAGAAAAGAACAAAGATGGAAAAGGGTAGGAAGACTTTCCCTCTGTCCTCTGCTCCCATTCAGGGGAGGAGCCCCAACCCCACACTTGTTTGCTTAGGAGAAGTGGACCAGCTTCTCACTCAGGTCTGGATTTCGTGGAGCCAAGCTGTACTAAGGCAGAAGGAAGCCTGGGTCAGGGTCTGACTTTCAAGGAAAAAGTTTTCTCCTAACATTGAGGAAATCTGACATATTTGTAGGTTAGCTCTGCCATCATAGGGGAAAACATCTGTCCTTCAGAACAAGCCCAGGGAGCCAGGTAGGGAGTGGGGGACAGGGTGACGGAAGCAGGAGGGAAAGGAGGGAAACACTGGAAAAGAGAAACAATGGTAGGCAGAGGTGGGCTGTGGAGGAGGGGGAGAAAGTGTTCATGAATACAGAGTGTTATTTGAAGAGCAATTAGCACAGCACCCAGTGTCTATGACATGCTTAAAGAATGCCCATCATATCACCAACTAAGGCTGGCCCCACCAATCTATGAAATGGGGGGTTTCTACAGCAGCAACACCCCCTCTCCTCTTGACTTGCCACCCACCCATCCCCACCCTCACTTTTCTGTGGAAAATAAGGACTCAGGGTGTGGCCTCTGGAACATTATAAATCTCTCCAGGTTGTGGAGGACGGGCGCTTCATGGGTGGGTGGACTTTCCAGCCCACTATCCAAGGAGGGTGCCTCAGCTTCTGTCTGTTCTATATGTATGTATCGGAAGGAAGTTCTCCTGCTTAAACATGATGGTGTAAATTACTGGCCTGGAGACCCTCTAACGACCCTTCCACCTGGGACATCTCATGGTCCCACACTGCCCCAGGCAGACAGTGATTGGTGCCCCCCATCCCTGTTAGCCACAAGAAGCTGGCCAGGCATAAGGTGGCTGTAAAGAGGAAGCAGTTGGCCTACATCTCCTGCCCAACTGAGCAAGTGTGTTTGTCACACTAGGAATGGTTGTTCCCAGAAGTTGGAAATGGTTAGCAGAGTCCAACGTCCCCAGGAATGCTGGAATTTGATAAAGTGAGACTTTCTGGACCTGGTATCAATCTAAGGAAGTGAAAGGGGACAGATTTTAACCTCACATGAGAGATTTTATAAAAAATGAAACTGATTTGGGGCGCCTGGGTGGCTCAGTCAGTTGAGCAGCCGACTTCGGCTCAGGTCACGATCTCGTGGTCAGTGAGTTCGAGCCCCGTGTCGGGCTCTGTGTTGACAGCTCGGAGCCTGGAGCCTGTTTCGGATTCTGTGTCTCCCTCTCTCTGACCCTCCCCCGTTCATGCTCTGTCTCTCTCTGTCTCAAAAATAAATAAACGTTTAAAAAAAATAATTAAAAAAAAATGAAACTGATTTGGGGTCAAATGGAGACCCAAAGTAGAAATATTTCACAAAACATAACAAACAGCTGGGTTTTTTTAAAACCATTTCCCTTGTGCGCTCAAAGCCCACATGTGCATAGGTGGAGAGGCTGACTGAAAATCACACAAACCCAGGAGTCTGGTGTCAGCATCTGAATTAGTGACTCTCAACCCCGGCTACATACTGTGACGACCTGATGGTTTTGTTTAATTCTGTTGTTCAAGCCCCACGCTCACCAAGTCTGATTTAAATGGCCTGGGTGAGGGTGGGCGTAGGGATTTTATTACCTTATATCGGTCAGGATGGTTATTATCAAAAACAAAAGACAACAGTGTTGGTGAGGATGTGGAGAAAAGGGAACCCTTGTGCAATGCTGTTGGGAACGCAAAATGGTGCGGCCACTGTGGGAAACAGTATAGGGGTTTCTCCAAACATTAAAAATAAAACTATTGGGGCACCTGGGTGGCTTAGTCATTTGAGCGTCCAACTCTTGATTTTAGCTCAGGTCATGAATGCAGGGTGGTGGGACCAAGCCCCACGTCAGGGTCTGTGCTGAGCATGGAACCTATTTGAGATTCTCTCTCTCTCCTTTTGCCCTTCTCCCCAACTTGTGCTCTCTCTCTCTCTCCCTAAAAAATATAAACAAACAAACAAACAAACACATAAATATAAAGCTATCATATGATTTAGAAGTCTCATTTCTGGGTATTTCTCCAAAAGAATTCAAGATAAATCAGGATCTCAGCATTATTAGTACTCCTATGTTCACAGCAGCATTATGCACAATAGCCTAGGTGTGGAAACAACTTAAATGTTCATTGATAGGTGAATGGACAAACAAAATGTGGTCTGTACTCACAATGGTCCACTATTCAGCCTTAAGAAAGAAGGAAATCCTATAATATGTTGCCACATGGGTGAACCTTGAGAACATTATGCTCAGTGAATGGGCTGGTCACAGAAAGACAAAGACTGCATGATTCTACATACATGAGGTGTCTAAAATAGTTAAGTTCACAGAAACAAAGAGTGGAAGGGTGGCTGCCAGGGGCTGGGGAGGGGGAAATGAGGAGTTATTAATCAACAGGCATAAAGTCTTCAGTTAAGCAAGATTAATAAGCTCTAGAGATTGTCTGTACAACATCTTATCTACAGTCAACAGTGCTGTACTATACACTTAGAGATTTGTTAATGGTAGGTCTCATGTTTAGTGTTCATACTACAATTTAGAAAATGTTTTTTAAATGCTAACCAGATAATCATGATGGGCAACCAGGGTTGAGGGCCACTTACCCAAAACAACAATAGCACAACTTCCACCAATCTCACACCTTGGTACTTACCCAAAGGAGTTGAAAGCTTATGTCTAAGCAAAAACCTGCATGTGGATATTTGCAACAACTTTATTCATAAGTGCCAAAATTTGGAAACAACCAAGATGACCCTCAGTATCTTCAGGAGGTGAATGCGTAAATAAACTCTGGTACGTCCAGACAATGGAATATTACCCAGCATTAAAAGGAAATAAGCTATCATGTCATGAAAAGACACAGAGTAATCTTAAATGCATATTTCTAAGTGAAAGAAGCGATCTTAACAGGCTACATGCTGTATGACTCCAACTCTATGACACTCTAGAGAAAGCAAAACCACTGTCCATAATCTATGGAGACAATAAAAAAGAACAATGGTTATTAGGGCTTGGAGGACAGAGGACTGAAAAGGCAGAGCACAGAGGAGTTTTAAGGCAGTGAAACTACACTGTGTGATACCATAATGATGGAAACATGTCATTATGCATTTGTCCAACCCCACAGAATGTACAACACCAGGAGTGAACCCTAGTGTAAACTATACACTTTGGGTGATTATGATGTGTCAGTGTGGGTTCATCCATTGTAACAAATGTCTCACTCTGGAGGAGATGTTGATGATGGGGGAGGCTATGCATGTGTGGACCAGGGGGTTTACAGGAAATCTCTGTACTCTTCATCACTCAACTTTGCTATACACCTAAAATGTCTCTTAAAAAATCAAACCTTTCTTAAAAATTGCCTAATTTAACATGGGCAAGTCTTCTCACACACATGATTCACCATATTGAAATTTTCATTAGTAAAACAGAAGAGTGATACATTTTTTTAATTTTTTTTATTTTTAGAGAGAGAATGAGGGGAGGGGCAGAGAGAGAGGGAGAGAGAGAGAAACTCAAGCAGGCTCTATGCTCAGTGTGGAGCTGGACACAGGGCTCGATCCCACGACCCTGGGATCAGGACCTGAGATGAAACCAAGAGTTAGGTGTTTAGCTGACTGAGCCACTCAGGTGTCCCAAGAGTGATAAAGTTTTAAAGATTTGAGTCAGGTATGTATTGACAGAAATGAAATGTCCATCCTTGGCTGACGTGTCTTTTGAGGGAAGTGCTGAGGTACAATTTCCCCCAGCTAATCCTTAAGATCAGGCTCACGACCAGCCCTCAGCATAGACTTCTGAGAAGTTTCAAAGACATTGAGAATACCTCAGTTAAATTAGCCACCCCCACATCAGTATTATCTCGAATTCTGCACCCAGAAATTCACCCTCTCCTCCCAGGAGTTTCTGGGAATGTCTATGTACAAAATATGAATAGCTAGGCGCCCATCAAAGCTTTTTATACCTCTTCCTGGGAACAGGATTTGATAAGAGAGAGTAGGTAAAGGGAAGAGTGAGGAGCCCAGGGTTGAGCAGGGGGCCCTTCCCCTCCATCCCCTCCTCCATGACTGTTTCAGGGGGCAGCTCTGCAAAAGGGACTTGAGGTAGGGATGGCCAGTGGTCTCCAGCTGACCCAGCTTCTGCCAGTGTGCAGGAGGCTTGGTAGGTCCTGCCTATTACGGCCAGACCTGCACCAGCGCCCACCTCTGGAAGAGAGGTCGGGCATGTGGGCACTGAGGCGCTGTGGCCACTCTCTTATCAGCCCAGTGGCTGTGTCCCAAGAGGGAGTGACCCACCTCACAGGCCCAGGATGATGTGCCCTGCGGGTATGAATTCTATACACAGCATGCTTCAGTTTAGGGCCGCTACATAGGGCACAGGGCAAGGAGTTCTGGGATGTTTCCCAGTCCAGCTGTCACCAATGTCCTTTGAGACGCCAGCAGGGCACGGGGATATAGGCCACAGCATGTGTGGAAGTGGCATTCACTCTTGAAGGAAACCTGGGCTGTTTCCTACCGCGGGGATAACATTGGGATATAGTGGGAAAGAGCTTCAGGCCTGGAGTCAAGAGACCTTCCATTTACCACCCTGTGCTTTTATTTCCTTAGATTTTAATTTCGCCATCTCTAAGCCAGTGCAAATGTCTGTGGTGCCTACCATCCTGGAAGGTTGTAAGGATCAAGTGGGGTGAAAACCTTTGAAATCTTATTGCTCTTTATGAGTATAAGTGATGGTTATCTGCCTGATGGGCCACTGGCCTTTTGGGGGAAAATGGGGTTAGTGTTTAACCAAATGCAGCTTACAGAGAAGTCCAGACACAGAGCAATTGGTTATACAGGCCATTTGTGTCCATCACTCACGTCACAGATGCAATCATTCTTTTGGGTTGCACGATGCCTGTTTTAGTAGCTTCCAAAACAACTAATCCTTTGATGTTAAATTAAAGAAAATTAATTTCTAATTGGAGTTCCCTGAGAAAGGGAACTTTGTTTCTTTTTGCAAAGGAATATTATTAATAATAATTTTTAAACTCTTGTTCTGGAGTAGACCATTGTGGTAGAATCTCATGGTGTTGCAAGCCCTAAAGAATTGTCTGAGGCTGCCACCCTCAGAAGGGAGTCGTGCTGGCCTTGACTGTCCCTGGTCTGCCCAGGAGACTGAGTGCACGAGCAGGAGGAGAGAGTGACCCACAGGGGAGGGGCGCTCACAGTGCCAGAGGACCAGACATCCCCACAGACAGCTCCCTTTGTCTCTGCTCTACAAACACCTCTTGGCTCCCCAGAAGGCACACAACACTAATGCCCTTATAAATAGGCTCCCCCGACTTGGGGAGTTAGCGGTTTCAAGAAATCCAATGGAAGAAACAGCCAGTGTTGCAATCCTGGCAAACGCTCTTGGGCTTTTTCTCTCTCTCTCCCTCTCTCTCTCTTTTTTTTTTCCTTTCCCCGTTTTAACTGTTAAAATTCATCTCCGACATCGCACACACGAATGAAATCAACAGTCTCTTATCAGATCCCAAATCTGTCAGCGATGTCTACCAGCCGCCTGGAGCCAAAAGCCTCTTAGCACATGTGTGACTTGAGCTGAAAAGGGGCTGGGACAACAGTGCAGGCAGTTTTGTTCTGGCACCCTCGTTCCCAAACATTTGCTCATTTAGAGCACGGCAAGCAGCGATGCCTGCATTCTCATCTATCTCAGTTCCATGGGCTTCCAGACATGGTTCAAGCATCTCCCTGGCATGCATTAGGGTCTGCCTTCTGCAGGCACCAGTCACCGGCCCATGGCTGTTTGACCAGTGGCCAAACTCAGTGCTCTCCCCCAGCCCTAGGATGCTAGCCCAGGTCTCCCCAGGGTGGGAAGAGCTGGAGGTACTGCCTGGGAGGAACAGGTGTCTGAGTGCATTGGGCTGAGCCCTGGTTCTGGGTTCACCCCCCACTCACCCTGGCCCAGTGCTTTCAGGACTTGGGTGCTTTGTATGGTAAGTCCACAGGCAGCTCCGGGAGTGCTGGACTCCAGGAAGATCCCATTACTCCTCTCTCTAAGACCCACCTTTTCCCACGATTTCTGCTAGAGAGAGACATGAGACTTAACAGAACATAAGTTTCCTGAGAATAAAGTGTGGGGTTAATCCATCTATGTATTCCTGGGTCTGGCACCTAAATACCAATATTAATAAGAACCATCATGGGGCATCTACCAAGTGTCAGTTATTTTATATAGATCTTCTTGCAGATATTAATATAGTTTTTAAGCAGATGAGTAGAATAAGCTAGAAAGTTAAGGAAATTTCCTGAGGTAGTGAAAGTGGCAAAGCCTCTATACATTTCCCCTTGACTTTTTATTATAATGATTGATGAATAAATACATCGAATGGATGTGTGGATGAATGAATGAATGAATGAATGACAGAGTGAGTGAATGAATAAATCTGTTATATTCAGTGAGTGAATGAATAAATCTGTTCTATTAATCAGTCTATGTATCTGTCTGCCTGTCTGAAGACAGGGAGAGAACATGACCTAAAGGATGAACTTGGGTCTGTGTAGCAAAGGTAGGGTACCCCACCAGCTCTGCCCCAGTGAAGACCCAGGTTTCTAGGTGGGGAGGTGGGTGAGCTCAGACTCATGGGCAGTAGAAATAGGTGCAACTCCTTCCTCTGCGCCCCAGGCAGGGCCACATGGGAAGGACCAGCATTGGTCAGGAAGCAGAACAAGTGGGAGAAAAGTATGGGCCAGAGTCTTTATTGTGGTTTCCTTGGGCTGGAACTGGCAAATCAAGGTGGGCAGGCTTCAGATTGGCTATTTTAAATAATTCAGCTCTGGGATATATGGGCTCTCCCTAGTAGTCTGCTACCTGGCTCTGGGGTGATTAGGGTATGTGGACAGTGGCTGGCAGTGAAAAAGCCCATGGAGGGTGTCGTTGGGGTGTTCCTGGATTGGTTTGTTTGTATTTGAAAGGTGAACTCTGAAGGGGAGAGTGCTATCTCCAGGAGTTAACTAACCCTGGGAGGGGCAGTTCCTCCAGGGTCAGCACATCCTGAAGATGTCAAAACGTCAGAATATAGAAAATGAAAGACAGTTGGGGTGCCTAGGTGGCTCCAACTCTTGATTTTGGCTCAGGTCATGATCTCATAGTGGTGAGATTGAGCCCTGCATTGGGCTCTGTGCTCAGCGTGGAGCCTGCTTAAGATTATCTCCCTCCCTCTCCCTCTGCCCCTCCCCTCATACACATGCGCATGTGTGCTCTCTCTCTCTGCCTCAATCTGTCTCTCACAAAAAAGAAAAGAAAATGAAAGAGAGTGAATGCACTGAGGCTCCTGAGGACCCATCAGGGCAGAGGTCTGCTTTGAATGCTGGATATCCAAAAAGATATAATAATGTTAACATGTTAAAAAATATAAACTATATCCAGGCTAACTCCCTTTCTAGATAGAAATCCAGAAAGATTATGCTTCTGTGGTCATCCATGGAGACTTCCTATCATCACCTTCACCTTTTATCAATTCTGTTACCATTTAAGGGGGGACATTAAGTGCCAGTACCATGGCGGATACTGCATGGTTGGTCCCACCCCTACTACCTCCCCAGCCACACCTTGGCCATCTTCCTGGGCTCCAATTCTTCCCGCATACCAGGCTCCTCCTTGGCCTCTTGTCTTTTGCAAATGCCCATCCTTCTTTGGTCTGCCCACCACTCCACCTTGCCTATATATACATATATATAAAATATCTCTCTATTGTATCTCTCTCTGTGTGTGTGTGTGTGTGTGTGTGTGTGTGTGTGTGTGTGTATAGGGAGGGAGAGAGAGAGAGAGATTATAATGAGTTGGCTTACACAATAATTGCTGTGGAGAAGTCCCAAGATCTGTAGCTGGCAGGGTGGAGACAGGAGAGAGCCAGTGGTAGGATTTTTGCTTGGAGGACAGGAGAAGACTGATGCTCCAGCTCAGTCAGTCAGGCAGGATCCTGACCTCTTATTCAGCCTTTTTGCTCTATTCAGGTCTTCAGTGGATTGGATGAAGCCCACCCACGTTAAGAAGGGTAATCTATTTACTCGGTCTACTATATCATTCATAGGTTAATCCTATCCAGAAACACCCTCAGACACACCCAGAATGATGTTAGACCCAAGATCTGGATATTCCATGACCCAGTCAAGCAGACTCCCCACACAAAATTAACTACACTCCGGTAATGTCCTACAGACCCATAGAGCTTAAAATGTCCAGAACTGACCTCGATACCGCCCCCCACCCCAGCATGCTGCCCAAACCAGCGCCTAAAATGTCCAGAACTGACCTCGATACGGCCCCCCACCCCGGCACGCTGCCCAAAGCAGCGCCTAAAATGTCCAGAACTGACCTCGATACCACCCCCCACCCCGGCACGCTGCCCAAACCAGCGCCTAAAATGTCCAGAACTGACCTCGATACCGCCCCCACCCCGGCACGCTGCCCAAACCAGCGCCTAAAATGTCCAGAACTGACCTCGATACGGCCCCCCATCCCGGCACGCTGCCCAAACCAGCGCCTAAAATGTCCAGAACTGACCTCGATACCGCCCCCCACCCCGGCACGCTGCCCAAACCAGCGCCTAAAATGTCCAGAACTGACCGCGATACCGCCCCCTGACCCCCACCCCAGCACGCTGCCCAAACCAGCGCCACGTCCCACCTGTCACTCTGACTCCACGTCGCTCAGCACCACGCCCCACAGCCCCGCCCCTAAAGCACCTCTGGAGTGCATCCCCACCTCTCATGTTCACGGTGCCAGCCTTCTTTGGCAAGCCCATCACCTGCCTGAGTTTTGGCCACTGCCTGTGTGGCCTCAGGTCTTCAGTGTTTCCTCCAATCTTGTCCCCACACTGCCACCTTTGCTGTCTTTCTGAAGTGGTATGCATTTGGCTGAGATCTGTTTGTGGCGTCCTCTTGGGATGAAATTGCACTCCTGGGACATGTACTCTGACGGCTTGGGAGGCCTTCTTCCACCGGATCTGACCTACAATGTGGCTTGCATTCCTTGGTGGAGAACACGTAATATAAGTCACAGCCTCCAGCTCCTCACACCCAGGCACCTCCACAGGGCTCAGAACACAAAGGAAGGCTGGTCTCAGTCCTGATTATGGGATTCATCATGATGAACCTCAGGGAGCATAGGCAGCATTTTCCCCTGAAGAATTGTTTATTCACTCATTTATTCGTTCATTCATTTAACAAGTATTCTGAAACAGTATTTCATGACTAGTACTATTCTAGACACTGGGATATTAACACCTGATCTGCAGTGAGGGAGTCAAGATGTGTTGTATGGAATCCAACTAACAATGCAAGGCAATGAGAGGAAAGCACAGAGGGGCACGGTCAGTCCCTATGGTTTTCTAGATCCAGGAAGCACTAATGAAAGGAGGGGGGGGGGGATGAAGGAGGGAAAAGAGAGCACAGGAATCCTTAATATACCCAGGAGAGTATAAAACTGATGTCCATACCAAAATCTGCACATAGATGTTTATAGCAGCTTTATTTGTAAGTGACAAGACTTGGAAGCAGTCAAGATGTCCTTCAGTAACTGAATGGATAAATGAATTCTGGTATATGCAGACAATGGGATATTATACAGTGCTAAAAAGAAATGAGCTATCAAGCCACAAAAAGACACAAAAGAAACCAAATGCATATCACCAAGTGAAAGAAGCCAATCTGGAAAGACTACACACTGGATGATTCCAACTCTGTGACATCCTGGAAGAGGCAAAACAATGGAGAGAGTAAAAAGGTGGGTGGTTGCCAAGGGTTTCGAGGAGAGGGGGATGAACAGGTGGAACACAAGGGAGTTTTAGGGCAGTGGAAATACTCTGTAGGACACTGCAATGATAGCAATTTGTGGAAACCCACAGAAGGTACAACTCCAAGAATAAACCTTAATCTAAGGGAAACTATGGACTTTGGGTGGTTTTCACGTGTCAGTGTAGATTCATTGATTGTAACAAATGTCCCACTCTGGTGGGGGTGTTGATGGTGGGGAAGGCTGCATGTGTGTGGGGGGAGGGGGTATACAGGAAATCTCTGTACTTTCCTTTCGACTTTGCTGTGAACTTAAAACTGTTCTTTTTTTTTTTTTAATTTTTTTTTCAACGTTTATTTATTTTTGGGACAGAGAGAGACAGAGCATGAACCGGGGAGGGGCAGAGAGAGAGGGAGACACAGAATCGGAAACAGGCTCCAGGCTCCGAGCCATCAGCCCAGAGCCCGACGCGGGGCTCGAACTCACGGACCGCGAGATCGTGACCTGGCTGAAGTCGGACGCTTAACCGACTGCGCCACCCAGGCGCCCCAACTTAAAACTGTTCTTAAAAAATAAACCCTATTTTTAAAAAAGAAGAAGAAAAAGAAAAGGTGGGAGGGAAGATGGGTTCTGCAGGAAATTGCTCTAAGGTTCTGAAATCCTTTTCCCTCCCTTTTCTGAAATGCAATGACGCTTACCAGCCACCAGCTTGCCTGCCTCTTGGTCCCCAGTTATGGAGATGACAGTGGTCTGTGATATGTGCCTCTGACTCAGTCACCTGGCCTGATGTCTGAATCCCCTGAAAGCTGCTCCCTGGTCCCATATTCTCTCTGGCAGGCGCCCAAAAGTCTCTGCTCCCTGTCCTACTAGAGTTTCTCCCCAGGCCCCACCAGAAGTAAGTGGACCCCTCAGCATCTGTAAGCAGGCATCTGGGGCTTCACTGTGTCTCTCTACTCTGCAGGGACTTCTGGGGCTCCAGCTTTTCCAATTGTCAGCTTCCTCTGGGCTTCTTTCCCTATATCCCTATAGGTTTTGCTTTTTTTTTTTTTTTCCCCCAACCTCTTTTGACAATGACCCTGCCTCCATCTTCTGGAAAGAGCCTTGTAAAATCTGAGCTCAGCCCAGATCCCCTTAGGGTCAATAGGGATGTCTTCTGTGGCCTTGGGAGGGACTGTGTGTGGGCTGACTGGATGGGTTTTACTCCCCTTGGATTTGACTATTCAGAGTTTAAATTTGATCTTCTCAATGTAATTCTTCATGTATTCCTTCTTTTTAACATATTTTTATATATCCTTATATATAATTCTTACATATTTTTATATGCTTTTCTTTCCCCCTGAAGTCTAATATATATGTTCAGCCCTATGAATTCTCTGATGGCATTCTCCTTTCTACCAAGACTCCTACTGATTCTTCTAAGATCAAAAGTTAATTCAGATAGTAGCTCCCCTTAATGCTTCCTTTTTGCTTTTCATTGCATGGCTAATTCAAAATTTATGTGAAAATATTGTGAAATTTTTTAATGTTTATTTATTTATTTTGAGAGAGAGAGAGAGAGAGAGAGAGAGAAAGAACTCAAGCAGGGGAGGGGCAGAGAGAAAGGGAGAGAGTGAGAATATCAAGCAGGCTCTGCACTGCCAGCACAGAGCCCAGTGCAGAGCTCCATCCCATGAACCATGAGATCAAGCCCTCAGCCGAAATCTATTCAGCCACCGAGGCACTCTGAAAATATTGTGAAATATTTAACAGGAAAATATTACCATGAAGTCAGACCTTATAATCACCATACTTTTCTTTTTTTTTTTTTTTCATTTTTTTTAATCTTTATTTTTGAGAGAGAGAGACAGCGTGTGAGCAGGGGAGGAGCAGAGGGAGAGGGAGACACAGAATCTGAAGCAGGCTCCAGGCTCTGAGCTGTCAGCACAGAGCCTGATGCAGGGCTCGAATTCACAAACCGTGAGATCATAACCTGAGCCGAAGTCAGACACTCAACCAACTGAGCCATCCAGGCGCCCCATCACCACACTTTTCTTTACACTGTTACTACATATGCATGCATCTCTACATGCCACATGGTATTGTTTTTTTCATGTCATCTTTATTGTAAATGAATTGCCATACCTGTTCTTATGCACTTGCTTTTCTGAACTCAACATTACATTTTTTTTTTATATTCAGGCATGTTAATATATATAACACCAGCTCATGGATTTTCACTACTGCCTAGTACTTCCTTATATAATTATATCACAACTGATATATCCATTGTTCTGCTGATGATCATTGTAAATGACTCGTTTTGGGTTTTTTTTTTTTTTTTGGTTTGATTGTTTTGGAATTCAAAGAATGCTGCTATGAACATTCTAGAATAAGCCTTCTCTTCTATTTCAGTGTGGTGCATTATCCAAGAAAATTTTTTATTGTGAAACCATCTTTGGATTCTTAGGTGAAACGCAACTTGGTTACAATGTATTTTTATTTTTATAGATCACTGGATTTGGTTTGAAACTTTAACACAGATGCCTGTGGTTGCAGGTGCCAGGTGGCCGTTCCCAGGGCCAGGATAATCCTCCAAGAGCCTTGTATAATTTGGGGAGGGGGGCGCAGTATAACCAACTCCTTCGGGACTGTTCCAAACACACCTCCCACGGTGCACGCCTCCTCCTCAGAGACATGCTCCACCCCGCTCCAGGCCCCTGGCTGATGTTCATTCTCTAGTTTTGGAACAGAGTAAAATGACAGCTGCCACATCGAGGTCCCTCTCCTTCCAGCTGGGTCCATTGCCAGGGTAACTGCTTCTCCTCCTGTCCCTTCACTGAGTCTCTAGGCCATTTGCCGCAAGAGTCAAAATCCCACCTGGTGTCTACTACGCTCACCTTGCCACCTCCAGGGCAGCTGAAGAAAGTGTCACCTACATGGCCAGGTGCTGCTTGGCAGGTAGAGGTTGTTAATGCTGGGGGACTCAACCCGTGAAAGAGACACATCCCATCTCACTGAGAAATGACAGAACACTTCAATAAGTACGTTTTCTTTCTGAGGACATAGGGACTTGCAAGGGAGCTAATGTAGTGGAGTCTATTTTGAGAAACTGGGGGAGGGGGAGGGGAGTGGGCTTCCAGGGTCTGCCTCTTTTACTCTCCCCCCTTTAAACAAATTGGCAACGATTGTGCTTCATGCTGTAGGGGGAGTGTGCAGTAGTGTCCACCACCAGAGTAATTCCCTTCTGATTTTTATTATTTTGTAGGAAACCCTAATTACTTGGGGAAAGGGAATTCAGAGCACCCTGAAGAAATGCAAAGGAAGAAAGAACCACGCAGCATTAAAAGAAATGCCCTTGGCACATCTGCCATTGACAAAGCCAGGCGTGCATCTCAGAGAGGAGAATAAACCCCAGAAAGGGAAGAGCCACAGTGGGTGTCCAGCCCGATAGGCCCATAAGGAGACGCACGGGGTTTCTTTGCCCCTGGCATGGCACAGGACCAGCAGCAGCCAGATGCTGTCCATGGTCCTGTCCACAGCAGCCTGGGCGTGCAGGCCCCCGGGTGCCAGACAGACACCCCTGGGCCAGTCAGCATTTTGCTCAACCCTGAAGCCGGGGAGGGGAGAGGCCCCGGGAACAAGCCCAGTTACACTTTTCAGCTGCCTGAGTGGAGATTCAGAATTAGGAATGCATCATAGAAAATGTGATGTGATATATATTTTTGCACACTCAGGCTGTGGGCCACGAGTCACACTTGCCACACCTTGTTAAGTGGTGAATCCTGTCATTCTGTGTGTCATTAGTCCAGAGCCATAACTAAGGCTGTGGCTGGTTTGTGGCTGCAAGATGCAGACAAGTCACCTGGGGGAAAGCAGCAGAGCCCCGAATTCCCATCCTGCAAACTCACACCCAAGGACCAGTAGTGACCCACCTAGAGATCCAGCTCTCAGGCTCTGCAAGGCTTTTCAGGCTGTGAAAAGCCAGTGGAGACGTGGAAAATCCAGTGAGGAGCAGGGTGGTAGAGGCTCTAGAGCTTTCCGTGAACAGCCGGGAGCAACATATTCTCAGGCCCTGAGAATCCCCACAAGTAATGAGTCGGGCAGCAGTGGGGTCTTGCGGGGGATCGGGCATGTGTGTTTGAGACCCTTCAGTTTCTCCATGACCATGATAATCGTACTATTATGCCTCCAGTGTGTTTCCTGTTGGGACCCCTGTGAGTTCGTGTGGCAGGGACATTTGAAACTCCACAGGCTGAATGTAATTAGATGCAATGGAACACGCTGGTGGTTCTATTTTATTAAAGAAAAATGGAAATAAATTCACCTCAGAGGAAAGATCAAACCATGAAGTCATACAGAAAAAGGAACGGACCAGAAGGTTCTCTGCGCTGTGCTTGGCGCTGGTTCTTCGGGTTAACAGACTGTCTTTTAAAGCCACTTTCTTTTTTCTCTCTTTTTTTGAACTAATTCTATCCAACCATCCAGCACAGATTCAGAACTGTTAACCTGGAAAAGAGGGGACATGTGGAGGTCGCCTTGGTAACTAGCGCCTGTGCAGTCTGTAGCTCCTGCCCCTGGCAGATCGGAACAGAGCGCGTCTGAATTGATCTTGCTGCTCAGCTCTTGCCCTCTTTGCCTGGAGGCATCAAGCAAGGTTTAGAAAGATGAGCACCAAACACCCCCATGTTCAGAGGACCATCTCTGCCTGGCGACACAGCCCCTGCTTCTCCCTCAGGATTTCAACTTCGCTCATTAGTGTCGGTGGCAAATCTGCTTTTTTCCCCTATGTTATTCTCAAGTCTCTGTTTAGATCATCAGAAATATTTTTTTGATGTAAAATAGTACCCTTTGACCCAGAATCTAGTGAAATGAACTAATCCACAAGATGGAAAAGGCTGTATGCCTGAAGATGTTCACTGCAGCATTTTTTATGAGTGACAGATAGCAACTTACATATACAGAATAAGAGGGGGATTATATACCTTGTAGCATATATATGAGAAATATGCAATTATGCAGTCAACAAATTATAACTATGTGGCAACAGAATAAAATACATCTCACAATCCTAAACTTGAAAAGACTACAACATTATACATTAGTTGGTTTTATATATATA
This sequence comes from Puma concolor, assembly GCF_028749965.1. Taxonomy (NCBI): domain Eukaryota; kingdom Metazoa; phylum Chordata; class Mammalia; order Carnivora; family Felidae; genus Puma; species Puma concolor. Next base: position 23,099,469 of record NC_141671.1, read on the forward strand.
TATATATATGCACAGGACAAAGGACTAGAAAAGAATGCACAAGAGTATTTGTTGTTGTTTTAGATGGGTGACTTCAGGCATGATTTCCCCTCACTTTTGTAATTAATAAAATGAATAGCATTCTTAACTTCTCCAAATATAAACCAATATCATAGTTATTTTAAAAGACCTCTCACCAGTTTTTTTTTTAAACTAAACCTGTTAGGTATGGGGCCAAGTAAGTCAAGAAAGATTAAAAGCTGAACTTTTTCAAATTTGCAAGAAGATCTCTTTTCACCTGAGCAATAAATCTGTTATTCTCCTTATTCCTGTTTTGTTTCTGTTTTTTTCTTTTTAGGCAAAATGCTTATTTTTCTTATCTATTCATTTTATTTAATGCTGTCTCTCATGCTACCTTTGGACCTCTATTGTCACATCAATGATGGCCCCTGTTTCCTCAACTGCAGGCTCCAAAAACCATTGCATGTTAAGACAGAAGGGATGTTAGAATTCATTTCCCTAGTGTTCCTCAAACTGGGGTCAATTGTGGGTGGAGAGAGAGAGGACCCTGTTTTCACTTCTTCAGTTTACTCTGCGTTGATCACTATATAATATGCTATAAGCATAAAGCATTTCTATTTAGTTTTATGTTATACATATTTAAGTGTTATTACAATAGAAATATTTTCAGTCAACACTAGGGAGCATGAATATTTTCTTTCTTTTTTTCTTTATGAGGGGCAAGTCCTCATTAAGCCTTCCCCTGTCTTCAAGTGATAAGGACCCTGAATGCAAGGGAGGAGAATAACTGGGTTCTGTTCCCTCTGGAATGGGGACACTAAGACCTGTTCAGTGCTTAACTATCCCATGCAGGGTTTAGAAGTGCCAGCTGGGATTGGCCTATCAGACTCTACATCACAAATCTGAGAGCTCAGTGAGGGTTGTGGCTTTATAGTGATGGAATTTCCATAACCAGCCTAGACCTCTGCTCTGACCTCTAGATTTACCTACTGGGCTACACACCTGACATCTCTTCTTGGACATCTTAAACTTGACACAGGTCAAACAGAACACTTAGTCCTTCCCACTGACAAGGATCCCCTCCTTTACCAAATTGTAGTTAGGCTCCTCTGAACTTTCTTCTCAACTTCCTTGGCCTTGGCTGGTTGCCCTTGGTTTGTGAGCCCAGAATAGCAAGAAGTCTTCCAACCCATTCAGCAAGAATTCTCCTACCCTTGACACCTAATCAAGTTCCTCTTAATAATTTTCCACAAACTGACCCCCTTGCCCTGCCTATCAGATGTAAATCACCAGTTACCCTATTGTATTGGAGTTGAATTTAACCCCTCTCCACCATTGCAATAGTCTTGAATAAAGTTCCCCTGCTGGTTTAAGTTTGTCCTGTACAGTTTCTCTTGGACACCTCCCATACTCCCCAAACATGTATACTTCTGGTTTTCTCTACCAGCCACCCAGCTGCTTGAGCCATGAAACCCAGGGGCCATCCCTGATGCCACCCCTCCCCCTGTTCTTTGCATCCAAGCAATCCATCTTGAATCCCTTCTCTCTCCCTCTCTCTCTCCCTCTCTCCCTACCCTAGTCCCAGGTACTATGATCTCCAGCCTATACACCTGAAACCTCTAGCTGGTCTCCCAATTCTAGTTTGGCCCCCTGAAATCCATTCTATACAAGGCAGCAAAAGCAAACTTGTTATAGGATAAATGAGATCATGGCTCTCTCCTGCTCAGACCTTCGAAGAGCTTTTCATTTCTCTGAGATTGGAAACCAGGCTCCTCACCTGACTACAAAGCCTTATGAGATTGGCCCAAGCCCCCCTTCTTGGCCTCATCTGATTGTTATATATCTATGTGTCTGCTTATCTGTCTATGTGTTTCCTTCCCACTAGAATGTAAGTGCCGTGAGGGTAGAGCCATGTCATTCTTGTTTGCTGTCATCTTTACATACCTATGACCATGCCTGGTTTGTGTTCGCTCTCAACCACAATTTGTTAAATGACCTAATTTAACCTTGGGTTGAAATTGACTTTCAGAGAACCCCTTTAGTCACCTATTCCACATGACACTCATGTACAAACCAAGAGCCTAGTTTTCCTGATGGGTCCCAGGGTCTTGTCTGCTCCAAACAGCTCCTGTATGTCCACCTTGCCACAGCCAAATGCAGGCTGGTTTGTAGCAGAGAAACACATATCTTTTATGTTAGCCTGAAAGTAGGACTGAATGTCCTTATATTCTGTGTCACAAAGTGGGAAGGGGGGGGTCACATGACATTGACATTGTGTGGGCTGTGGGCAGGTGATCTTGTTTCATAGTCCACTGTAAACCATGAGTTCTGAGAACTTGAAATGCATCCAAAGTGGAGCACCTGGATGGCTCAGTCAGTTGAGCATCTGACTCTTGGTTTCAGCTCAGATCAGGATCTCATAGTTCGTGAGTTCGAGGCCCACATCGGGCTCGGTGCTGACAGTGTGGATCCTGCTTAGGATTCTCTCCTCCCTCTCTCTCTGCCCCTACCCCTACTTCTGTCTCTTAAATAAATAAACTTAAAAAATGATTCTTAAAAAAAAGAATGCATCCAAAGTGATATTTGAGGAATTTTATATATCTTCAGTCCAACTGCAAAGAATTTCTATATTTTATTTCCATTGAAAAAGGTCAGTAGGAATAAAATTAAGCATAAAAAATTCTTTTTTTTTCCAGCTTGTAACTAAAAGGCTTTGCAGGTAAGCAATAGATTTTGCTGAAAGTGGTTGTTTTATGGATGTCTGGTCTCTGGGATCCCCTGCTCATCTCTGGGATTCCCTAGCATACCCCACCAGAAGTGGTGAGAGATATCCTCAAGAAATTCTCATGGCTTCAAAGCATGGCCTTGCTCTTTTCAGGTTAAACAGTTTCAAATGTGGTTACATCAGGCTTATTCAACAGATAACAAGACAGAGGGGACAAGGGCTGGGTGAGGTCTTTGAATAGGCAAAGTCCTTGGGTAGTCGTGTGCACAACTGGTCTACACAACTAGCAGGGGTGTGGGTGCTGACATGCATGGGGGGCAGACAAGGCACTGGGAGCTTCAAGATCTCTCTTCTCATTGTTTCCGTGTTCCAAGTTAATTGGGAATTGAGGTTAGGTCCCGAGTGCATGTAGGGGGAAGAGGGTGTTGGAGGCTTCAGGAGAGACAAGGTGTAAAATGACTATGTAGGATAGGGAAGAATGCTGACTGACAATGTGTAGTAGAATCTGGCAGTGCTGAGGGGTGCATGAGGTCTATGGTCATGAATTTTGAGTGATGCTTGTCTGTACTGGTTGGCCTTTTCTTCCAGGAACAGAAAGTTGTTTGGGCGTGTGTACAGAGTAGGTGGAGAGATGCCGACGAGCAGGCGAGGAGTTTTGCCAGGCAAGTGTGATGAAGAAAGGGAGGGCAGCCAAGTTATAAATATTTGTCAGTGAGTGATTAAAATAATGGAATATGGGGTGTTTCCACTGTAAGGTTTTTTTGTGCCATTCGTTTAGTTACCATGTCCATAATTGCTAATATTTTTTAATTAGAAAAGAAAAGAGTAAAGTAGATGTCGGTCAGATTAAGAACAAGTCAGTCCAGGGAGGTACGTACTGAGGTGATCTCCAGTCCAACCTCCACTCCTGTCAGGTGCTGGTCCCATCTCTCTCCTCCTTGGGGTACAAGTATCACCGACACAAGGATTGAGGGGCCCGCTCTAGGGTCTCCTGGGCCTCTGAATGGGTTTATTGTCAGAGTGTATCTGGCTCTCTAGGGCCTGGATCCCACTCTTCTTAAGATCAAGTCCACTCCTCACTCTTTCTGAGGTAAAATATGAGTCAATACACCAAAGGTAGGAGGCTCAGGAGACTTTCTATCTGTCAGGGACTGAACTGTATCCCCCCCCCCCAAAAATTAATATGAATCCTAACCTTTAGTACCCCAGCTGACCGTATGTGGAGATAGGGTCTCTAAAGAGGTAATGAAGGTAAAATGAGGTCATTGGGATGGGCCCTAATCCAATCTGACTGGTGTCTTCATAAGAAGAGGGGATCAGAATGCTGACACATAACCACACTGAGGGAAGATTGTATGAAGACACAGGGAGAAGACGACCACGTACAAGCCAGGGAGAGAGGCCTCAGAAGGAACCAACCAGCCTCCAGAACTCTTATTTTAGCCACCCAGTTTATGGTACTCTGTCCTAGCCACCTGTGAAAACTAACATACCATCCAAACTAGGTGGGCTGTCTTCTAGAAGATTACTAAACTATGTCAAATATTTCAAAACTGTTTTTATGAAATACAAGCTGAAATGTTTCAGCAGTGTCTCCTCCTTTGCACACTTAGATGTAAGTGAATTACTGGCCCATGTCTTTGTAGGTTTAAGCATACAGCATCCAGTTTATTTCATATGTGTTTACTTTTGCCTCACTGAATTCTTTCATTATTTACATTAAGTCCCAAAATGAGCTCTTCATCTAATGTTAAGGAAAGATTAAAATCATTTCATCAGGTAAGTAAATAAGTAAATCAGATGAAACCCCACTGAAATTGGAAGTCATCATGTTGGGGTCAAGTTTGTCCCATTCAGAGTGATAGTATACATATGGAATGGCATAAACGAGATGTATTACTAACTGTGTGTGTGTGTGTGTGTGTGTGTGTGTGTGTACTGATGTATAAACTCTGGAAAGATTTAAAAAAAAACCCAACTATGTGAACATGCTAGAGAGTGGATAGAAACAGGCAGAAACTGGAAGGGCACTGCCTCTAGGTAGAATGGGCGTTTGTCTGGCTCTCAGCAGGACACTCCCTGGTTGGCAGGCAGAATAGCTGGAGTTGAGGCAGAAAACCCAGTCTTATTGCCTACTCCCTCAGAGCAGGGAGAAGGGCTGCCTGAGCTGCTAGAAAACAAAGGGAGAAATGCCAGATAGGAGGAAGCCAGTGAGGGGAACCCTGACATCTGCATATAAACTGCCCCCAGGTCCATGGCTGTCCTCTGAACTGAGCTTGCATGGAAAAGAATCCAGAGGACCTGGGAGGAGGAGGCGTGGAGTATAGGGTGGGGGCGGGGAAGGGCGGGCATAAAGGAGAAGACAGGATGGTGTAGCCAATGTGGAAAACAGTATGGAGGTTCCTCAAAAAATTAAAAATAGAACTACCGTATCATCCGGTAATTCCACTACTGGGTACCTCCCCCAAAGACTGTGAAAATACTAATCTGAAAAGTTATATGCACCCCCATGTTTATTGCAGCATTATTTTTACCACAGCCAAATTATGGAAACAGCCCAAGTGTCTATCAATAGATGAATGGATGAAGAAGTATGGTATATGATACACACACACACACACACACACACACACAGAAATATATACACAATGGAATATTATTCAGCCATAAAAAGAATGAAATCTTGCCATTTGCAATGACATGGATAGAGGGTATAATGCTAAGTCAATCAGAGAAAGACAAATACTGTATGATTTCACATAAAGGTGGAATTTAAGAAATAAAACCAACTAACAAAGAAAAAGAGAGACAAACCAAAAAAATAGACTCTTAACTGTAGAAAACAAACTGGATGAAATAGGTTAAGGGGATTAAGAGTACATTTCCCAGGGTGGGGGAGAAGGAAAAAAAAAAAAAAAAGAATACATTTCCCATGATGAGCACTGAATGATGTACAGAATTGTTGAATCAATATATTATACACTAAACTCAGTATACATTGTATGTTAACTATACTGTAATTAAAGTTTTTAAAAAAGACTTAGGAGATGTCAAAAGTTGAGCTCTTGGGGAGCATGTTCTTCCAACTACAGTGGAATTAATCTAGAAACCAACATTTTGAAAATCCCCAAATAGCTTCAATGGACCTTATTGGCACAATCGATGAATTTTGAATATGGACAGAAGATTAGGCAATAATATTTATCCATGTGGAATTTCCAGATTTGTACAGTTAGGCTGTGGTTATACAAAAGATGGTCCCTGTTCTTGAGAAATATCTGCTGGATATTTATAGCAAGACGGAACCATATGGGGGAGAGAGGATGATAAAGCCAATGGGATCCATGGGAACAAGTAGTAAATCTGAGGAAAGGTATACAGGAGTTCCTTGTACTATTTTTGCAACTTTTATGGAAGTTTAAAATTATATCAGTAGAAAAACATTTAAAAACCTAATTCTGATCCTGTCCATCTCTTTTGCTTCCATTTCCCTCTTGAAGTCTGTATTAGACATCTGAGGCAAGACTTTCCATCACATGTGTTGTTTCTTCCCTACTTGAGCGGGGAATCGGCAAGGTTGGGACTGTGCCCAAACAGCAGGCAAGGGTTTTGTCTCCCAGCATCTGGTTGCCCTCAGCCGGCCCCACTTCCAGGCACCAGCTCACTGTTATTTGGCTTTTAAGTAGCCAGGCCCCTGTGTTCAACTGCAAAGCTAATCACAGAAAGCCAGCAGCAGGGATTAGTGTCCACTAGATAAATGACCAGCAGCTATTGTCATATTGTTCAAAGGGTAGAAACCTCTAGATAGGAAAGGTGAAGAACAATTGTGTCTGAATAATGAATTTGTGGGTGGTGGGGTGTGAGAGAGTATTCAGAGAAGGATGAAGAGGGAAGGGAAAGGTTGCTTTAGCCCATATCTCACAGGAGGGAAGAAAGGAGGGCCAGCATTTCTGGCGCATTCCCCACACGCCAGGCTCTATATGCTGTGTTGCGTCTGAAGTAGACAAGAGCTCTGTGCACTTGTCCTTCTGAATCACCTTTCACTGCTTTCCCATGTCTGGGAGAAGTTCCCCCTGTTGTGTCTATGTGGCCTGACTTGTCCCACAAGAGAATGTGAGGATGCCAGAACCTGTCTACCTCAGTCTTCCTTGCAGTGTCATGGGGCCTGTGACCCAGTCCCCCAGTCAGATGCACCAGCCTGGAGTCTCAGGGACCCGAGGCCAGAGTGGCTGCAGGAGACAGAGACCCTGGGCAAAAGGGCAGTGTCTGTGCGGTGGTGGGTCCTCACAGTGAGGTTAGAGGTGTGGCTCCCACACTCTTTGCCTTTCACCCAGCACCTCCCCCCACCCCTGCCACACCTCTGTAAGTACACTTTTTTTATTGTGGTAAAATACACACAATATAAAGTTTACTATCAAAACCATTTTTTTTTTTTTAGAAAAAGAGAGAAAGAGAGTTCATAAGCAGAGTAAGAGCAGAGGGAGAGAGAATCTTAAGCAGACCCCATGCCCAGCGAGGATCTCACAAACGTGAGGTCATGACCTGAACCAAAATCAAGAGTCAGACGCCTAACCAACTGAGCCACCCAAGCACCCAAAACCATTTTCAATTGTAGTGGCATCAAGCACTTTCTCGGTGTTATACAACCATCACCACCATCTAGTTCTAGAATTTCTTTATCGCCTCTGATGGAAACCCTATACCCATTAAGCAATTTCTTTCCACTCCTCACCTGTCCACACCCTAGCCCCTGGCAACCGCTAATCTGAATTCTGTCCCTATGGATCTGCCCATTGGATACACATGAATGGAATCGTTATGGGATCTTTCGTGTCTGGCTTCTGTCAATAAACACAATGTTTCCAGGGTTCACCCATGTTGTAGCATGTTATCAGAACTTCATTCCTTTTTATGGCTGAATAATATTCTGCTGTATGTTTGTTTATTCATTCATCCACTGATAGACATTTAGATTGTTTCTAACTTTTGGCTGTTGTGAGTAGAGCTGTTGTGAATAGTCATGTAGAAGTGTTTGAACACCTGTGTTCAGTTCTTTGGGGTTTATACCTGGGAATGGAATTGCTGGGTCATATGGTTTTAACTTACAGGGGAGCAGTCCCACTTTTTCCCTCAGCATCTTTTTAATACCCCCTTTTTCCCCTCCTTGATATGAACATGTTTGTTTTTTTTTTTTTTTCTGCTGCTTGTTACTAAGAACTCTGACTAATGCCTCATTCCCATCTCACTGATGGGAAAACTGAGGCTCAGGGAGATTGAGTCATCTGTCCAGGCTCCTGGCTGGTAGGTGCTTGATCCAGGCCACAAACCCTGTAACAGTGTAGTGGCAAGACTCTGGGACAATGAGATTCCCTTTGTGTCTTACTGCCTGCATGATATGGTGCAGTGGTTCCCACTAGGGGGTCCCTGGAGGCCAGGGTCTCCATGATTTAGTGGCAGGAGTCTAGGAGCTGTTCTGAATATTTCACAAAGCTTAATGGAAAACTCCACATTCCCACAATGAGGCTATTCAGGCTATCTAAAATGTCAAGTTTCTTTGCTTTTGGAAGGAATTAAATCAACCTAGGGTGGTAATAAGGGTTATCTCCTGCTGATCAGCAGACTCTGGCTGGCAGTTATGTATATTTTTGATTAATTTAAAAATGGGAAAATGAATAAATTATTACTTGATAAATGCAGTTGTTTGGTAGATAAAAATCTCTTAAAACATGGGGTCCTGGGGGGAAAAAAGTAACAAATGACTTTCTTGGTAGTAAAAAAAAAAAAAATGGTGAAAGCATTAGCCTGGTAGGAAGACGTCTGAGGCTAGGCCTGTAGCTCTGGGTTTGGCCTCCGTTCTACCACCAACAGTCAGGCCTCATGGAAGTGACGGAATCTATGAAGACTTCAGTTTCCAACTCTCTACCGTAAGGAGTGGCTTGCTGTGCTACCGTGGTTCTGACCTTGACAAGGAATGAGGCAATGAAGAGTGAGAGAGTTCATTTCTTCTAGGTGCCACAGCATGGTCTGGCCTCCCAAAGAAGCCAGACATGGAGCTCAGCTTCCCCCAGGATCTCAGTGTGGTCAGAGACAATGGATCCAGCAGAGAAAACCTGCAGGCAAAGGACACCACCGTCTCTTTCCAGACCCCTCCCCTGCAGTATCCTCCCCACTGTTCTCAGCCCAGGGACTTTATCTCTCTTTCCCATCTCCCTTCTATGTCAACCCTCTCCACCCCTCTGCTGTGTCCCACAGGGATCACTGCCTGGCTCCTTGTGGTCATGCCCACCTGCTTCCCTGGCCATCTTCCCAGGTCATGGATGTGTTCTCTTGCTCTTAGCCTGCAGTCATGTCACCAGAGCTCTCCAGTGCATCTCTCACCATCCTTCTTAAAACCACGGCCCTCCAAAGGCAAGGAAATTAAAAGCAAAAATGAACTATTGGGGCCTCATCAAGATAAAAAGCTTCTGCACTGCCAAGGAAACAATCAACAAAAATAAAAGGCAACCTATGGAATGGGAGAAGATATTTGCAAATGACATATCAGACAAAGGGCTAGTACCCAAATGCTATAAAAAAACTCATTAAACTCCACACCTGAAAAACAAATAATCCAGTGAAGAAATGTGCAGAAGTCATGAATAGACACTTTTCTAAAGAAGACATCCAGATGGCCAACAGACACATGAAAAGATTCTCAACATCACTCCTCATCAGGGAAATACAAATCAAAACCACACTCAGATACCACCTCACGCCAGAGTGGCTAAAATGAACAAATCAGGAGGCTATTGATGCTGGAGAGGATGTGGAGAAACAGGAACACTCTTGCACTGTTGGTGGGAATGCAAACTGGTGCAGCCACTCTGGAAAACAGTATGGAGGTTCCTCAAAAAATTACAAATAGATCTACCCTATGACCCAGAAATAGCCCTGCTAGGAATCTACCCAAGGGATACAGGAGTGCTGATGCATAGGGGCACATGTACCCCAATGTTTATAGCAGCACTTTCAATAATAGCCAAATTATGGACAGAGCCTAACTGTACATCAACAGATGAATGGATAAAGAAGATGTGGTTTATATATACAATGAAATACTACTTGGCAATGAGAAAGAATGAAATCTGGCCATTTGCAGCAACGTGGATGGAACTGGAGGGTATTATGCTAAGTGAAATAAGTCGGTCAGAGAAAGACAGATACCATATGTTTTCACTCATATGTGGATCTTGAGAAACTTAACAGAAGTCCATGGGGTCAGGGAAGGGGGAAAAAAGTTACAAACAGAGAGGGAGGGAGGCAAACCATAAGAGACTCTTAAAAACTGAGAACAAACTGAGGGTTGATGGGGGGTGGAGAAGAGGGGAAAGTGGGTGATGGGCATTGAGGAGGGCACTTGTTGGGATGAGCATTGCGTGTTGTATGGAAGCCAATTTGACAATAAAATATATTTTTAAAAAAACCCGGGGCCCTGCCACTAAAAGCCACATGAAGCCCCCCACCTGGGCCCAGCTGCTTCCCACCTCCAAGCCTTTGGATCAACCACAATTGCAATCTTGACATTAAACCTCAGAAAGTGACCAAGGGTTTAGCATTTTGATTTCTGGTGATATGCAGTCCCTGACAACAAATATGGTAAGCCCCTGTGAATCAGAACACTGGTTTCTCTGTGGTTTTGAACAAATTCTTCCACTTTGTCTCCATACTGAATGCTCTCATCACTGGAAAGAATATTTGCCATCTACCTCACCATGAGTTATGGACATAAATAAATGAACATTTGTAAAGAGCTTAAAAGCGCTAGAAGAAAAGGCATGGGCTGTGAGTAAACACACTTCATAAAGCGTCAGCTCTGGAGGGCCATCTTTCATGTCATGAATACTGACGTCCTTGACTGATTAATCCACAAAGGGATGTTGGCCACCCTCACTGACAAACACCCTGGCAGAAAGGTCATGAGGGGTGAGCCCTGTGGGAAGTGGAGTTGTTAGTCGAGTGGCTTCGGTATCTAGCACACCCAGGCTGCCCTCCACAGCCTCATCCTGCCTGGACTAGCCTCTACACACTCTGTTCAGTTTGGACTCCAAGTTTCAGCTTAACTAGTCCCTGTAGTTTCTGACTGCCAAGTAGCTGCATGACATTGGGCCAGTCTGGGAGACACTGTTGGCTTCCTATAAAATAACATTCCCCACTCCACTTATTTTTTCTGGCAGAGCCTTTTTCCTACAACAGAGGCTGGAAATGCTAGATACTTCCTTTTCCACTTGCCTTGAGATGCTGGAGTGTGGGCATGTGAACTAATCCTGGCTGATGAGGTTTGAAGGAAGGCTAAGAAATACTTTCTCTATGATAAAAATAAATTTGTGAAGAGAAACTAAGATGCTTTGCCATCTTCATTCTTGCTTTTGGAGGTTGTATGGAGACATGTTTGTTGATGCGCTTGCAGCCATATTGCAACCATGAGGGGAAGGCATGGTCCACATGCTGCAGTTGGTAGAGCACAAAGATGAGAAGAGCCTGAGGTCTCAGTAACAGCATCAGAGCACTGAATCAGCTGTCCCCTGCAGGCTTCTCGTTCTCTGAGATAATTGTGTAAGCCAGTCTAGATTGGGTATTCTGATATCTGATAGTTGAAATCATCCATATAATACAGCAAGTCATTTTACTTCTCTGGGTCTCAGCAATTCATCTCTAAAATGGGGCTACTGGACAAATGATCACTAAGGGTTCTTTGGATCTAGATTTTCCTGGATACCTCCAAGTGCCATATTTTTTCCCCCAGAAACTTCACAGACCTCACAATCCCTTCAGTTGGGATTGTGGTCCTCTCTGAAACTACACCCAGATTTCCTTTCTTTTTATTTTTCTTTCTTCCTTCCTTCCTTCCTTCCTTCCTTCCTTCTTTCTTTTTCTCTTTCTTTCTTTTTCTTTTTCTTTCTTTCTTTCTTTCTTTCTTTCTTTCTTTCTTTCTTTCTCTTTCTGTGCCTGCTTACCAGCTCCAATGCTAGCTGCTTTTCCATGCAATGTGTCACTTAATCCTTATGACAATTTCACATCTCATCCTACAGCTGTGGGTCTGTGAGGCTAAGTAAGAGGCATTGTGCTCAAGGGTCCCACATTTCAACTTGCATCTGCCTGATTCCAAAGCCCAAGCTCCTAACCACCTTGGTGAACTGTCTGTGTTATCTTCATTATCTTGAGAATGAGCTTTAAGTGACCCTATTAAACAGTATTTTTCAAGCCCTGAGGCCCCCACACAGCATTAAACTCCAGGAATTAGACTAGCCCGTCCCAAGTGGAGTCACTGGCAAACACCATTCAGAGTCTTCGGGGCGGGGGGGGCTGGCCCAGCAAACACAGGTAACCTGGGGCCCGGGCCCTGACTGGAATAGCACAGCGTAACTGCATCAGAGCCAGCCAGCCCCGAGGCGTGATGCAGGGAGGCCAACACTGCTTAGCATCCCCTCCTCTGGGTTCTGGGGGGGCTTGTCCGAGAAGTTCAATGAGTTGTTTCTCCCCGTGCTATTAAGAGGCTCTGCTGCCTGTGCCCAGCCTGGACATGAGGTGATTAATGGGCAGTGACAGGAGAATTAGTGGCTGCCCTCACCAGGGAGTGGCAATTTGCCAGGTGCTGTTTCCCTCATCAAAGGGGTGAGCAGGTGAGCAGGCCAGTGTCCTTCCATCTGGCGGGGGCTGTGGCTGCATTCCCTTCATCCAGAGCTGAGTTAATCCAGGCCAGAGCTGCATTCTCTAGGAGGGCTGAGCAGGGGGGGGGGGGAGAGGGGGGCAAGGGGATTGGGGAGGAAGGAAGAGGAGAGGAGGGAGGGAGGAGACAAAGAAAAAGAAGGAAGAGAAGCAGGGGTGGAGGAAAGTGGGGAGATATTACTTGTGATGCCTTGAATGCCTCTGAAACAGTCAGAACACCCTCTGCCTAGGCAGACCTGGGGGAGTAAGTGGTCACTGGCACTGGCTGGGGCCACAGTGAAAGCGCCCTCCCAGAGCCACACCCAACTACCTGCCACCAGGGGCTAGAGCAGGAGGCAGATTCTCAGATTCTTGTCACTCCCTTCCCAGTGCAGGGCGGACTCCTGGAGGATCCAGAAGACTCACCTAGTGTGTGAAAAGCATTTGAGACTTGCTCTTCCTCTTGTCACAGGCAGTCCACGGCCCCTCTGTCTCTCACACCCTGACAACCTCGGGCACCAAGGTCACTGCCTGGTAGCACCCACGGCCTTGGCACTCTCTGTGTGAACAGGCCCTCCTTCTCTGGCTCATTTCAGGGCTATCTGGCTGGAGCACCCCCATGTGTTCTGGTCCCTGAGGCCCACATACTGGCCCTCAAGTCAGCTATCCTCTCAGTGTTTCCCTGAAGGGGCCCATGAGATGCTCCTTCAAGGCCAGAGAAACCCAGTGTCTCTTGGGAAAGTGAGACTTGAAGGCCTCTCTCCACCTAAACACACCACAGCTCCAGCTTCCCAGCTTACTCCCAGGCAGATTCCGCGAGGAGGGGCAACTGTGAGGTGACCCTCTTTTCAGAGTCCTAATGAGAAGGAGGGCTGGTCCCTCTGGCTTGGGGCTTATATTAGTTTCTTAAGGTTGCCCTAAGTACGTGCCACAGACTGGGGAGCTTAAACACCAGAAGTTCACTCTCTCACAGTTCCAGAGACCAGAAGTCCAAATTCAAGGTGTCAGCAGGGCTCTGTTGCCTCTGGAATCCTCTCTTGCCTCTTCCTGGTGACTGGTGGTTTATTGGCGATCTTTGGTGATCCTTGGCTTGGAGCTACATAACTCCAATCTCTGCCTGTATCAGCACATGTCACATGGCGTTCCCTCTGTGTGCATCTCTGTCCTCATGTGGCCGTCTTCCTTCAGGGACACTGGACCTTCTGAACCAAGGCTCGCTCCAGGATGATCTCATCTTAACGAATTACATTGTCAAAGACCCTGTCTCCAAATAAGATCACACTGCAGTAAGTGGGGGTTAGGACTTCCACAGCTCTTTTTTGGGTAGATGCAGTTCAGCTCCTAACAGGGGACAAGGATCTGAGGGGTGGAATTTTCTTCCTCATTCTCTCTGCAGCCCGGTTAAGCCTTAATGATGAGCAGTTCAATCCTCTTTGCTCTGGAAGGTGCTCATTGCTCTAGCCCAAAGCTTCTTTAGATCTAGTGCACGCCAATCATCAGGGATCTTATTAAATGCAGATTCTGATTGCATTCTGGGGAGGGGCCTGGGACTCTGCATTCCTAACAAGCTCTTGGGTGACGCTCACACTTCAGGAACCCCACATCACACAGTAAGTAGCTGTGCCACTGAGCCATTCTGAGGAGGTCAAGTGCCAGCCCCTCCAGCCCTGGGGAGGGGTGGAAGGCTGCCAGGTCCATGTGCTAGAAGGCAGAAAGTAGAACACTCCATTTTAATCACCAGAAAACAGCATCCCTGGTAAGTGTGTGGTCGAATATGCTCCAAGTCTTGTGTGGGAGCTGCTGGCTGAATCCTCGGTGCGGCCAGATCCCAGGGAAGGAGTGGAAGACAGACTTGGCTGCCAGTTTCAGAGAAGGCACATCACATCCACATCAGTCCTAATTCAGGAAGATCCTTTTTTAAAATCTCTCTTGGGAAATATTTTAGGAATGGAATTGCTGGGTCATATGATAAATATATATTTATAACATTTTATTACTATTAAATGTCAGTATTCTTAATGCTTTAAAAATAAGTTTTATTTATTATTATTTTTTTAATGCTTATTTATTTTTGAGGGGGGGGGGAGCAGGTGAGGGTCAGAGAGAGAGGGAGACAGAGGATCCAAAGGGGGCTCTGAGCTGATAGCAGAGAACCTGACGTAGGGCTCGAACTCACAAACTGTGAGATCATGACCTGAGCTGAAATCAAGAGTGGGACGCTTAACTGACTGAGCCACCCAGGCACCCCCAAAATATCAGTTTTATTGGGATTATAATTCACATACCTTGAAATTCACTTTCAAATCATACAATTCCGTGGACTTTAATACATTCACATCCATCCCCCACAACCAGTTCCTGAACATTTTCTCAACATGGGCTTCAGAAAAATACTGCTACACCTGTAACAGCTCATTGTGCTAAAAGCTTCCCATGCCTTAGCTCACCTAACCTCCATCACAATGAGTATGATTAGTGCCCCCGTTTGTAAAATGGGGAAACTGAGTCAGGAGGCTCAGGAACTCCTCAAGTTCACCCAGCCAGTCAGTGGCAGGGCCCCCACTCACATCTGATATCTAAAGCATGCATCTTGACCCCTTGGTCAAGCCTTCAGGTCCTCCCAGCTTCTGACCCAGGGAGGGAGTACCGCTGACTATAGTCAGGCCTGGTGGCTTGAGGGCAGGAGGGAGAATGTCATGGGAGTCTGATTTCTCAATCCGGCCACAGTATGAACCTCCCCTAGGTGGGAGGGAGCTGCTCTGTGGATCCTGGAAGCCATCGGCAGCTGCTGGGCTTCACTGTGATGCCTGGGTGCTTCCCACTGGGTGGAAGATGGACACAGGATGTGCTTTGTCGTAAGCTTGATGCCCCAGCTGGAGCAGGGGAGTATGGCTACTGTCACCGTGCTGCTCTAGCTCAGAAGGACTTTGGGGAGAAGCTATATGGCTAAACCAGAGGCTCTATCAGCAACCCTTGGGGCCCCTCCTTCTCTTCTCTGTGCCATTGAGTCAGCCAGCCAGTCGCACAACGTACCCCAGCTCCAAGGACAGCATTGAGGGCTCCATCACTTCTCGCCTGTGTCCTGTGCGGGGTGGTCTTGCACCCTCACTCCTCCACCTTCACCCAGTCTCCCCAGCATGTGTTGCCCCTCTCCTGGAGATGGTTGCACCTCAAGGTGCACCTCCAGTGTCCTTCTGGACACTTCTCTACCCATGTCTTCCAGAATCCCTGCTTCCACACAGCTGAGCAGCTTTCTCTGCTTTGGAGTTGTAGCATTCATTTGGCTGTGAGAGGAGCTTGGTAATTTTTCTCTTTGTTACTGTACATACATAATTTACATGCAGTGAAAGGCACAGATCTTCAAGTGTATGATTTGATGAGTTTTGACAAATGCATTTGTCCACGTAACTGCCCTCCTCTCAAGATATAGAACGTTTCCATCACCTAAAAATGCCCCATGTGCCCCTTTCAGTCAATCACTTCCCAGGCCCAAGCAACCTCTGATCTATCTGCGTTTGCCACTGTAGATTAGTTCCGTCTGCTCGATCACTTCATAAATGTGTTTCCTGATGGCTAATAGGGCTGAGCATCTTTTCATCTTATTGGCCATTTATAAATCTTTTTGTGAAGTGTTTGTTCAAATATTCACTCATTCCGTTCAAAGGGTGTTTTGTTTTGTTTTGTTCTTTTTAAATTACCATTGAATCGTAGGAACTGTTTGTGCATTCTGGATATAAATCCTTGTGAAATACAGGTTGCAAACATTTTCTCCCAATCTATGGTTTGCCTATTCATTTTCTTAATGATGTGTTTCAAAGAATAGAAGTTCTAAATCTTGAAAAAGTCCAATTTATCATTTTTTTCTTTACTAGTTTTTTCTGTGTCCTCTCTAAGAAATCTTTGTTTATCCAAGGTCACAAAGATAGTCCCTTATATTTTTTTCCTGAAGGCTTACAAGTTATGGCTTTTGTATTTAGCTCTATGCTCCATCTCAAATTATTCTTTGTGTGAAGTGTGGAGTGGGGTCGAGATTTTTTTCTTTCTTTCTTATGCGGATAACCAGTAGTTACAGAACCATTTGTTGAAAAGACTTTCTTTTTTCCATGGAGTTGCTTCAGCACCCTAGTTATTTCTTATTAATAATAAAGTATAGATGACTTCAAATAATTCACTCTTTTTTAAAGTTTATTTGTTTTGAGAGAGACACAGAGAGCGAGGGCGAGAGTGGCAGAGAGAAAGGGACAGAGAGAATCCCAAGCAAGCTCTGCACGGTTAGCACAGAGCCCAATGCGGGGCTCAAACTCACAAACCCTGAGATCATGACCTGAGCCGAAACCAAGAGTTGGAAGATTGACTGAGCCACCCACCCAGACACCCCAAATAATTCACTCTTGATAGGTGAAAAGATGTTAAAAATAGACTTTAAAGTTTTCCCTGTAAAATGGCAAGTCCACACATTGTCTTCCAAAATCCTTTCTTGACTGGGAAAGACGAAGTGCTGCTGTCTGGCTGGCCAGCCATGACCTGTACACAGCCCCGGGTGCACCTTCACCCTGCCCAGGAATGGCCAGTAGCTGAGGGTGTGGCAGGGAACATGGGCTGGGAAGTGCTGCTTTAGGGTGTAGCACACTGATTCTCTTTCTGGATGGATCCTTATTGTGTAACCAGTCTCAAGTGGCCTCCTTGATTTCTGCTGTTAACTCAGTGTGGTCTGGCGTCCCCTCCATTGTTTGATTCTTGGTGAGAACACCAAGCCCTCTGTGAGGCTTGTGTCCACATTAGGCGTGCACACACACACACACACACACACCCTAGCCTTCATTTTGAGAGAGAAGGCTATAGGGGGGAGTTCCTTGTTTATTGCTGTGGCTGCAGAGGGCAATGTGCTGTGATGGTGTTTTCATCCCTCTTCTGTGCGTGGCAGACATGTGGCAGACGTGGCATGGTGGAAGGCCATAGGCTTTTTAGTCTTACGGACAAATGGCCTTAAATTCTAGCTCTATTACCCACTGACTAGAGAAGCCTGGTCCTGGCCTTGGGCTTGATGTGTTCAACCCCTAAGCAGACATACTGTGATTACTTTCAGAGTTGTTGTGAGGTTAACATGAAATACTTGAGAGTTTTACGCACAGCTTTCTTAGTGCTTGCTGAGCCATTCATTTCGTACTCTGCAGTAAGAAGGGCAGGAATTACCACCTTTGTTTTAGTGTGGAGGAAATTAAGCCTTAGGGATGCTAGATGACCCACCTGGAGCAGAGCTGGGTTTAGACCTGGGTCTCAGCCTCAGGCTTGGCCCTGTGCCCAGTGGAACATCCCTGCACCGCTCCCCTCCTGAGAATGGCCACAGGGCTCAGGGATGGGAGGAAAAAAGTACCAGTAATTTGTTTTCTCTTGACTGCTTTCAAAGCAGTAAGGCATTTCTGGATACAGAAGCCACCCAGAAATCTCGGAGTCAACACGACCTTGAGTAATTGCTGAGGTCAGGAATAACCACATTTCCTCCCTATCCCGGTGCTGGGACACTTTCCTGGGAGCACCGATTGCCCTTACAGGGTCCTAGATTGCTCAGTTTTGGTTCTCCCCTGTCACTCAGGAGCTGACCTTTTCGACTCTGAAAGTGACCTTGAATCTGACTTTCTGTCCAGAAGCAGCGATGGCTACATGTATAAATCTATTGAAGGTTTTGAGCATCAGAAGATAAAAAGCGGCTTCTAGTGGTTTTGACATAGAACCCAAAGCTCTGGCCCCCAGAGCCTACATCAGATGACCTAGCATCTCACTGAGAGGTCCTGTGGCTTGTCTGTAGCTTCTGTCACTATCCTGAAACTTGAAGCTCCTGCAGGTGAGGTTTCCACCACTATGTGGTCCATCACCTCTTCCGTGGTCCAGAATGAACTCCCAGCCCTGACTACTGTTGTCTCAGTGCCTGGGCAGGTGCACAGGGAGGAGTGGGAGGCAATGTTAAGAGCACAGGCCGGGGGGTCAGAAGGACCTTCTCCAGTGCTGCTGGTTTTGTAACATTTCCCTGTGCACCTTAATCTTGCACCTGGAAATGAGAGATAATGGGACCAGCTCTAGGGGCTTGTGAGGTTTGAATAAGAGGAGGCCTATAAACTCCATGAGGGCTGGACTTGGTCTTTCTATGACTCCATGGCTCCATCAGTTGTGTAGAACAGCAGTCCCCACTCTAAACAGCTGAATGAAGGTGGAGTACTGTGCCCGAAACACGACGATATTAGCCACATCAATGTCACTGTCATGTGACGCTTCCACTACCAGGCAAATACTTACATGGCCTACAGATGGGTGGAGGCAGATGGCCCTGGCTCGTAGCCTGTAAGCGCTGTGACAGTAGTCACTGTGAAGACTGGAAGACTCCTAGCGTGAGAATGGAGGACACAATGTGCCCACTGGGGTGTCTCAGTAAGTAGAGTCCACGTGTGGGCATTTGGAGGCTGCCGTAAATTCTTTGAGTTCACTCGTTTCCTCTGATGCATGAAAATGAATTTAAAAAATAAAAGAACATCCAGTGTCGAAGGGTTTCCTTTTTCTTTTCTTGACTATCGGGCCACCAGCCAATGGCTGGGAGCACTGGGCCAGTGTTGTGGTGACTGGCTGGTTCCAGGAATGATAAGTCACAGGGTACAGCACAGGGGAATCAGTTCACGGTGTCACTCATCCGGAAGAGGGAAAAGCAAGGAGGGGACAAAGGGGTAAATGGCTCCACCCTTGAGCTGCAGTTGGTCACAGAATTTATCACCATGACTTTCAGAGTAGCCAGTGTCTGCTGACCTCTGGCTGCCTGGCGTCTTGAGAGGCCTGTTGACATGGATAAGTGATGCATGGGCCTGAAGCATACTTGGCCTTCAACTCCAGGACATGGCTGCAACCCTAGCCTGAGCCTTCCTGCCTCTCACGTAAAGTCACGCTCAGGATGCCTGACTCAGTGTGGTGTTGTGGAAAACGGCTCTAGAAAGCCCAGTTCTGGGCACAGCTCTACAGTAACTAGTTATGCCCTCAGGGAAGCCATCTTGCCCCTCCGGACTCCAGGGTCCTCATGTGTAGACACTCAGCTAGGGGCAGATGTGGCTGCTCCCAGGAGCTGTTCCAGTTGCAATATTCCACGGTTCTACTGTTTCCCACCTGAATCATGATCAGAGCAGGTATCATTTACTGCTGGCTTGTTAGGTTCCAGGTTCTATGCCAAGTATAGCACATGAGAGGTCTCACTGGGTCCTCACAATCAACCTCTGTAGTAGGTGTTATTATTACTCCCATTTTATGAAGGAGGGAACCGAGCATTCTGGAGGGTCACAGTGACGGTGCTGGTGTTAGTCACCATGCTCTATGTTATACAGAATTGTCTGTTTTTGAATTGCAAGGTGCTGTTCGTCTTATGGATTAAATTATCTTTCCCATTGTTTCCTTTCTCATTACTTATTTTCCTATGGGAACCATGAAAAAAGTCAAGAGCTGGATGGGGCGGGTCTGCTTTGGTGTGAGTGTCAGCCCACTAGATTAGAAAGAGGGGGTCAGCACAAGCTCATGCAGCTGGAGCTCTTAGAAAAGAACAGAGGCCCAAGGAGCAGGAGGGAGGCACAGACCCGACCACCAACCAATGTCTGTGTAGGCAGAAGGTGCTAATTTGGAGGCGGCAGGCCTGAGTGTGAGGGTATTGTTCCTGGTCTAATCCTGTGACATCTTTAGGCCTTAGTACCTCATTAGTAAAATGTTAGATAATGGATATACATTATAGAGTATTGAGAGGAAACATTCAGAAAAGTCCTCTGTGAACCTTCCTGAATGTCACTCCTACCCCAGGCCCGAGTATAAGGTTTGGCACAAGCACGGTATTGGACAAATATTTGTGGGCCATGGGGTGGCACCGTGATTTTCTGGGTGTTATCCACCTAACTTGGGTTGTTACAGAATATTAATAAATGCCTAACTGGTCTTGGGGAGAAGATGGCTCTCTGAAACACAGCCTAAGGCTAGTCGGAAACGGTCTGCTGGCAAACACTCCTGAAGAAGATATTACTAATCATGGTGTGCATTCCACACAAGATCTATCCGCTTTAGTAACTGCATCGAGGGGGCCTCAGGACCCTGGACAGCAGTTTGATGCCATGCATGGGTGCAGGAGTTGGGGCACTGCTCCCTTAATTCCCTTGAAAATCCAAAGGAAAAGTACAAATGAATAACACTGTAAAATGACATTAAGGCCCCTTTGGAGAGCAGCTGCCCACCCCCCATGCTGCTAACTGATAATGGCCACCCCTCATCAAATATTTATTCCAGCCCTTGTGGTCGTCCATCAGCCTCCAGCATCATGCCAGGGATGGAATCTGATTATTAAAAATGGTCAGGAGCGAGGCAGGCAGACTACAAAGTGCTTGGGATGGAAAGGAGGGAACATCAAAGCCCTATATTCTTCCTTAAAGGTCGTCTCCGGAAGCAGAGGCCTCCTGTTAGGCAATCAAACTCGCAGGGATTCAAGGACCTGGCCCCTGCGTGCTTCCCAGCCTCTTGCTCCTTTCTTTTCTCGCCAGTGGGCCAGAAGGGAGTGAAGCCAGAGCCTGACTCTGAGCCATGGGTTTATGAAAAGCAAGAAATACGCTGCCCCATGCAGACATGTGACTGCCTTCACTTTTGAGGGGGGTCCTGGCATTTCATTAGTGCCCTGTTTGAAGCCTGCCCTTTGCAAAGCAGAAAATGAAGAGAAGAAAGTAAGTACGGAGGCTGATTCAAACAATCTTCTGGTATCTTGAGTTTGTGATATCCCTTTGTGTGGCTTCACTTATTACATGGGTGGAAGAGCCTGTCAGGCAAGAAATCATGCCTGGTGTTTACACTTTAATGGAACCCAGGGACCAATTAACCACACTAAGTGCCAACGGGCAAAGCATTTCTTAAAGGAATAGGAGGGAACTCTTATATTATCGTTCCATTTCCCTCCTCTTTTCCCAAATAAAAGACAGATGCTATGTCAACAGTCTCTCAAGAGTGATCTTTTATTTTCTGAAAGTCCTAAAACTGACCCATTTATCAAAACATGACTGATGTCTCAGCCTACAAACAATATCCTTTTCTCCCTCACAAATCCTGGAGCCCCGAGAGGCTGCAGCCTGGTCCAAGCAGTGCCATCAAAATCTGCCCTCCACTCTCAGCAGCTGCACGGCGGCCTCCTGCACAGCCTGGTGGACACGCCTGACCTCTCTCTGGGACAAGGTCCTCTCCATGTGGCGGTAGGTGATGCGGTAGCAGTGGCTTGTCTTGTGTGTCCTGGAGAATGGAAGAGAAAGGCAGGTAAGTGAGGGACAGACGTGCCTGCCGCCTGTAGGAACGGTGTTGCCGGCTCTGACCAGATCAACCCCAGAGGAGAATAGGATGGGATCCGGGGCCTACTGGCATGGTGTGACAGAGACATCACCATCACTAACAGCCTGCACCTCTTACAGGCTTCCTGAGAGGTGGTGGTTGGGAGACCACTGACTTGAATAATCAAGAATGCTGGTTCCCACTGGACTAGCTGCATTCAAGTTCCCTGGGCAGGATGTTTCTTACAAGTCTGATTTCCTGGGCCAAGCCCTGGATAGGTGGGATGTGGGCTCTGGGTTTCTGGGCTTTTTATCAATTCCTCAGGGGACTCTGCTAAGCAGAGATGGTCAGGAGCCAAGGCCAGCAAGCCTCCACCTTTCTCACGTCACAGAAAACATATTTGGAAGGCACACTGCAGTCACAAGGCCGGGATTGGCTCTGGGGGCTCTAGCCGCCTAAAAGGCTGAGCGGTATCACTCTGTTTGCACCTCTAACAGGCCATGGAAAGCATAGAGACAATTGTGCCATACAGACATGCTTCCGAGTTCCAGGTAGTGGGGCCTTTTGCAGAACTTAGTCTTCACAGAGACACGTGAAGCCACAGCTCCTGGTGTGGCTGCTCTGTGAACATGCTTCTCCACAGGTGTGCCTGTGTGTTTCAGGTATATTTGGACAGGCCTTCCATTGCTGCTGGAAAGGCAAGGCCTGCCCTGCTGGGGTCCTTAAGAAGCATTCCACTGCAAAAGTACAGCCCAACTGTGCCCAGTGGCACTGGGCCTCTTGTGGCCACTGGAAAGACTCCACACTGCCTCCCCCAGGTGCAGAAGACAGGCCTTTTTTTCAATTTGACATCATCAAGGAAGGAGGCTGCAACATCCTGAGTTTCTGAGAGATGGAAGATTCTAGAGGAGGAAAAATTAGTTAAGGAGTGAGAAGGAGGGCATAGGAATCATAGATGCTTGAAGATGATGCCAACATTTACTAAAACAAGTGTGGTGATAGGATCTGGGGGCCCAGGTTGTCAGTGACCTGGTGATGGGTGTGATGGTTTCCTGCGGGTGGGGGGCACAGCCAATGTCAAGTTACGCCCACTGCAGGGGACACCTCCACTAGCCTCCTAATTCCCTGTGCCAGTGAGGGAGACAGAGGCCCCCTGCAAGTCAGTGGCAGCTGGGCCACGACACACCTTTCCTGGGTCTCAGTTTCTCCTCTGTTGAAAGAGGTTAACAGCATAGCACTTACACCATCAACCTTTCCAATCTGTTGCAAAGACCTAGTCAGAAAGGGACAGGGCTCTGCAAATTATGAAGAACTTGAGTGTGAGGCAAAAGTATCCTTGTGGCAACTGTTGGTATGTGCTTTCGTTGGTTCACTCAGGCATCTCTTACTTAGCTGAAGAGTTCGTAATATGGCCACTCTGCATGCTGGGATGCCCAACCAAAGATGAATGGGAAAAATTTATCATCTTGTCTCTATATGCTTCCCAGAAGGCCCCAAGAAGGATTCCTGGGATTCAAACAGCTTTTATAAAACATTTTGATGAGTGAGGTGTAAATGAATCATAAACATATGGATTAATTTTATAATTTGAGAGAAATAAAATTTGGCAGAATATTTGGTGATAATTCAGTAGCTTCAACTGAAAATCAACCAGCTTTGCCTTTTCCTAACATCACTGGGGAGAGAAAGAAGACTTACTTTTGTTTTCTAGAAACTTCTTTTTGAAGATTTTAGTTGGTAGGACATACTCCTGTCCTCATTTGCTTGTTGGAGGACTGAAAGCAGTGGAGCTGGCAATTGGTCATGAGTCTCCTCATCCTTGAGGAGGGGGTTGTCCCCGAGAACTACAGGGTCACAGACCTGAAGGGTCTCATGGCTCGTCACTGACCAGGTTAAGACGATGGATTTCTCAAGAGGAGGGATGCCCTCAGTGCCCAACTCCAAGTATCTGAATTAGAGCTCTTTTGATTCTTTCATACCACCCAATGTGGCCTTTTTGTGGTCAAAAAGCTTCTCAACCTTTTATCTGCCATGACCCTCACTGTCACTCAATGAGAGCAGCGTTGATATAGTGCTTCTTATGTACCAGGAACCACCGTAAGCCCTTTGCAGGCATTAACTCATGTAAGCATCAAAACCCCACTGAGTTCCTAGCACTCTTGTCCTGGTTATAAAAATAAGGAAACTGAGGCACAGAGAGCAAAATAACTTGCCCAAGTTCACACAGCTACTAAGTGGCAGGGCTGGATTTGAAACCAGGCCATCTGGAGGGAATGCAATCGTGCAGCCACTGTGGAAAACAGCTTGGTGGGTCCTCAAAGAGTTAAACATGGAATTACCATATGAGCCAGCCATTCTACTCCTAGGTATATACACCCCAAAGAACTGAAAGCATGTATTCAAACAAAGACCTGTACGAAAATTTTCATAGCCAAACAGTGAATATGGCCGTCAATGGATTAATAGATAAACAAAATATGGTATAGCCATATGGTGGACCTGTACAATGGAATATTATTTAGTCATTGAAGGAATGAATTAATGATACATGCTGCAATGTGGATAAACCCCCAAAACATGCTAAGTGAAAGAAGCCAGACACAGCAGATCACATACTGCATGATTTCATTCACATGATATATCCAGAATAGGGAAATCCGTATGATAGAAAGCAGACTGGCGGTTGCCAGAGGGTGGGGGAAGGAGGTACAGGTAGAAACCGCTTAATGGTGTGAAAATTAATAAAGGGGACTGGGATGCTAGAAGGGGAGCCTACAAGGGAGAGCCCTTCCACTCAATGTCAATTACAAGAAGAATTGTCAACTACAGACTCCAACGGAAGTGTCAGTTACAGACCTCAACAGAAGAGTCTCAACAGGAAGCAATTGTCAATTACAGGTCCCAACAGGGAAGGATGTACACTGCATCTCCTACAGGAGATCAACCACCCCTGCAACACAGCCAGTGAGAAACCACCATCACCCTGAACTCCTGCTTCTCTGCAACTAACTTTTGTCCAAAACAACCCCTCTCGACTTCCTCCTTCTCTATAAAATAATATTCTTCGCTTGTGTTTGTTAGATTTGCCTATGATTGTGCTGTAGCTGGCTTGTTCCAGATTGTAATTCTCTGTTATTTCCAAATAAGCGCATCTTTTGCTGGTAAGATAACTGGCAGTGTGAAGGTTAACATTAGGCACAAGGTTTTCTTTTGGGGTGAAGAAAATGCTTTGGAACTAGGTAGGTAGTGTGGCTGCGTAACATCGAGAATGTCCTAACTGCCAATGACCCTCCCACTTCAAAAATGGTTAATTTTCAATGTTTATTTATTTTTGAGAGACAGAGGCAGAGCATGAGTGGGGGAGGGGCAGAGAGAGAGAGAGACACACAGAATCCGAAGCAGGGTCCAGGCTCTGAGCTGTCAGCACAGAGCCCGACATGGGGCTCGAACCCACGAACCACGAGATCATGACCTGAGCCGAAGTCGGACGCTTAACCAACTGAGCCACTCGGGCGCCCCAAAAATGGTTAATTTTCACCTCATTACAAATACACACAAGGAAACTAGGCAGTTTGGTTTCAGAGCCCAATATTAGCTACCATGCCTGAGCACTCCACCACACTCCTCCTTGTCTTCTTTTCCCTTCTCCAGCCTCTTCCTTCTACCCTAACTTTTCCTAAGAAGTGACAAGGCTTGCAAGCTATTGAGAAGGGAATTGCCCTTAATCTTTCTATTCAAGAGATGGAGTAAGCCCATGTTCCTTTCTAGCTCTGCTCTTTGACTAACAAGCCAGACATGAGGCGTAACTGTGACATAGAGTGGGAATCCCTGGAACATGGATGCTTTTTAAGAGGTCTTTCCCATATATACAATGGAGTATTACTTGACAGTCAAAAAGACTGAAATCTTGTCATTTGCAACTCTGTCGATGGAACTAGAGGGTATTATGCTAAGCAAAATTAGAGAAAGACAAATATCATATGACTTCACTCATATGAGGACTTTAAGATACAAAACAGATGAATGTAAGGGAAGGAAGGCAAAAATAATATAAAAACAGGAAGGGGAACAAAACATAAGAGACTTAAATATGGATAACAAACAGAGGGTTACTGGAGGGGTTGTGGGAGGGGGGGTGGGCTAAATGGGTAAGGGGAATTAAGGAATCTACTCCTGAAATCATTGTTTCACTATATGCTAACTAATTTGGATGTAAATTTTAAAAAATAAAAAATAAAATTAAAAACAATAAAAAAAATTTAAAAAAAAAAAGGTCTTTCCTGCTTATTATGGGGCCATTAAAAGGCATGTTGCAAAGCCAAACAGCTGGTGGGAAATTAAGAGGGCTTGCAGGGAGAGCATAAAAGGGGGGTTGGGGAGGGGTGCAGTCGCAGCTCCTGTCCACACACAGTTGGCTGGGCAGAGTGAAGCTGCCAAAGCCTCCCCCCCAGACTCACGTGGGCACAGCCTTCAGACAAGAAACCTTCCCGGAAAGAGAGAAGAGACTACATTGACAATTCTCTCTTCTGTACCTGATAGCTTCTAGTCATAGGCAGAAGAAATGAGAATATCCCTTATGGAGTTTGTGAGGGCAAATTTCCTTACAGTAAGTCTGAAGAAGAGTCTAAACATTTCTTTTGGTGCTGGAATTTCACTGCATTAGGATATTGGCGGAAACGAGTTGGCCACTGGTTGGAGCTTGGATTTTTAACAGAGACTTTGTATTGAGAACCCGAGAATGTTTGAGCTTCAAGGGCTTATCACTCGTCTAACTCAGAGACTGATTCAGTTCTTGAACAGACAGCGCGTTCCAGGCACTGAGCTGGACAGAGGTAAGCGAGTGAGGGGAGTCCCGACCCAACAGGTTCACATATGGGGACCAGAGGTCTGCAGAGGTCCTGCAGCAACCCGGGAGGAGCCCAAGTGGAGGACTGTTCCCCTTGTCTCCGTGATGGGGCTGGTGCTGCATTGAAATCAGCCATGCGGCACTCCCACCTCGCATCCTCCTTCAGCAAACGACTCTTTCCTCTGGTGCTTCCCCGTGAGCATCTATGTGGTACTACTCATGTAACACGAGGCTGGGCTCTCCAGGGCCTGTGAAAGGGATCCAGATCATCCTGCCTACTCAGGGGCTTACCTCTGGTGAGAAAAAGGACACAGGACGGCCCATGCTTGCCCATGCACAGAGGAGCTGAACGATGCTGTGGTTCACTGCTCTAACCAGCCTCCCACCTTTTGTGTTTTCCTACCTGGCTTCCTTCAGTTCTCATTCTCAGAGATCCAACCTGGCTCATGAAGCTGGAAACATGGCTCAGAACTTTTTCTGAAACTTACTTCTCCTTGGGTCCTGTTCCCTGCTCCGGTGTGATTGCCAAGGTGCACCGAACTCTGCTGTCCTATGTGTCCGGCTGCCCGCCCCCCTCCCAGGAACTGAGGGGCAGCCCCCTGTGGGCAAGTGGCAGCGCTGGGCTGCATGGTGGACGCACCTGTGGGCAGGGAGCCTGTATTTTCAGGCCTCCTTCTCCCGAAGCACTAACTAACCTTAAACCTATGGAAGGGGATGTTTGGGTGCTGCACATGATCGAGTCTGGATTAGTAGAGGAGTGTCGAAATCAGACATGTTTAAGAGGAATCCTGCCCTAGCTCTTTCTTTTCTTCCTGACCAAATAAGTGATAAAATTAACAAGTATCAAAAGTACTGCTAGGTGACTGGCTGTGCTCCAGTTCACAGTGTGCCAGCAATAGACTCTGAAAGAATGTGGGGCTAACCAAGCATCGCTGGAAAGAAGGGACAAGGGGTCTGAGTGCTAGCGAGGGTTGGATTACTTCTATTACACAACCACTTGGTTTACTCTGGCAACTAGACAGGTTCCAAATGTGAAATAAAACCCTTCCATGGGATGCAGCCAAAGCTCAGCTCCTGCAACACCCACAGTGGTTGGCTTTTCCATCTGTGACAAGAGCAGCTACTTCATGTTCTTGGCCACTGGACACATCCTGGAGTAGATCATTTACCACCAGTAGTTACTGCAGATGCCACCTATTCGTGCTGGGACTACTCAACACAATAATGTCCATTTGGTCTGTCACACAGGTCAGCCTCACACTGGATTCTTTCATTTACTTCTGAGGATACACAACTACCTGATGTTTCCCTGTTTCCAGTATCATGGGTTATGTGCGATGTCACACGTATAATGCGTATCTCTCTTGTCCTATACACAGCACAGAGGATATGGGTGTAGGCTATGTATACTCTCTTCTACTCAGGTCACTGTCTTTTTCTAAATTCCTGCCCCAGGTGCTGCCATGGGGTGGGTTCCGTTTTCTGAGTAAAGAAAACAGGAATTCCCCTGTTCACTTTTAATGTGTCTCCTGCATGTATCATGCAGAAGGTCAGTGGGAAGCCCCACAAGGCAATGTCCCGCGCACCATCAGGAGGGTGCAGAATGCTTTCACAGGGTGGGGGTGGGGGTTGGCTCAGGCAAGGGAACAGGATGATGGAAAAAGGAGAATGGAAGGGAGTATCTGTTCAAGGCTGCTCCTGAAAATACAGAATGAAAAGGGGCCTGGTGGAATGCAGAGGAGCCCAGAATTTGCACCTAGAGACCTGAGTTGTAGTCCCTACTCTGCCCTTTGCTTTCTGTGTGACTTGGGGCAGTTTACTTAACCCCTTGTGAAGTGAGGGTCACCACCCTACTCCTGGGGTTGTGCTGGCTGAGTGGGGCATGTCTGGAGCCTGCTAGGATGGAGGCTGCCACCCTGAGAGCTCAACCATTAGTCTGTCCCATCTCCTTCCCCTATTCCCAGGACGCGTCAGGAGAGGAACGGCACTACGGGGAGGACGACCTGTATTTCTTACATCCTTCTTTGAAATCTCCTTTTGTGGGCCTGGAATCTGACCTGTGGCCAAGGGTAGCATGAGCACATTGGTTAGCTGTGGCTGGAAAGTTCAGTGAGGACGACAGGTCAGGGAGAGTGATGAATTATCACTCAGAATTAGGCACCATTTAAATAAGTCATCTGGAAATTAAGTAAATTATTTTTTCTTCTTTACCTTTCATATATACATATATATGTATATATGAAATATATTTCATACATATATTTCATATATACATATATACAATATTTCATATATACATACATATTTCATAAATATATATAATATACTATATATAGTATATATTTAGTATATGTATATACTCTAAAAAAAGAGGAGAAAATAAAATCTGATTATAAGACAGCATACAGTGATTCTATATCACTTTCCTAATGAACTGCTCTGGGGTTTTCTCTGAAAGAGGTATCACTGGTTTAATGTAAAGAAAGAATATAGGTGTGGGAGGCAGGAGACCCGGGTCCTAGTCCAAGCCCCAGCAACATCTGTGTGGCCTCCCCAGTGAGATGGCTGGACTGAATGGGCTCGAGGCCCCTTCCAGCTCTAACAGTCCAACAGTTACTTCAGAGGACAGATGAGTTTCTAAAGCAAATGCACATGCAGAGGAAAGGAGCCAGCCAGCCAGCAAGCAGCATTTGCAAGCTGCATGGAATGAAAGAGAAAGGGGCCCTGATCTGGCGGGCAATTTCTTGACAGGCTAATGCATGAACACAAGATGCATTAGTAATATTCATGATCAAAGCAAGAAGGAAGGGAGTTGTCTTCATGAGGTTGGATTACGGCTTGGTAGAGCCCACTGAGAAAGTCTTCTTGTAGAAGGTGGACCTCGACTTATAACAGACACTCTGGACAACTTATAGCCCCTCTCCATCAACTACGCTTTTCTAGCCTGCATCCCTTACCCCCACACTTTCCAGAACTAAGAGGTCTGCTTTTCTTATTCTCAGAATGGTAGGTTGTAGGCTCAACGCTCCCTGGTGGGCCGTTCTAAGTGACGTACCTCCTCCCCCCCCCCCCAAGTTCCTAGCTAGCCAGCATCAGCAGTGCCTGTCACTGCCACTGCTGTGGTTACGATTTCTTCCCAGAGGGATTTCTGTTCCTGGGAGTCAGTCACAAGAAACCAAACCAGATGGTGCCTCTGACAGTTACTGCCTTGGGAAAGACAACTCCAATCCAGGCCTTGATGGAGGGAGAGTCAGAGCCAGGGAAAAAGGAACTTGCTGGGTGCAGCTTGAGTAGAGCTGCTTTCAAACCTGCCTCCCCCGCCCCCCTCCCCAGTTCCCAGTCATCTCGCGTGGTGGCAACTTAAGAGCTCCTCAGAGACGCACGTTTTGCAGGCAAGAAATGCTTTTTCACATCAAACACTTGTCAAGTCCTCAGGGAAGTTTCCAAACACCCCCAGGGTTTTATTTCCATCAATCCCTGTAACTTCTCCTGGTACTTCCCAATGAGTGTCTCATGCTAAGCTCCTCAGGAGGGACGGTGTTCATGCTCTCGCCTCCTGGGGAGCATGGCCCATGTTCCTGCCCCCCACATGCATGTATATACATATGAAAATTGTTTTGGGGAAATCATCTAATAGAATCTCTTATGGAGGGGCACAAGATCTAGACTAGCCAGTGCCACGAGGGCCTAGCTAGAGGACCTTAACCTTGTGCCAGTTCTTCATTTCTGATCCAGGTTCTCATTCTAAGACACAGATAATGAACTCATAGGGTTTTTTGAAGAAACTGCATGAAAATAATATATGTTAGGTGTTTAGCATAGTTCAGGCTTATAGTTAACAATTAGTATTATTAATTAGGTACCTAAATATTAAATAGCCTCTACTTTGGGCCACACAGAAAGTGACCTTAGATGAATTATCAGAGTTTCTACTTCTCATTTGTAAAAATGGATCCCTAATATGATACATACTACAACACAGAAGAAACTTGGGGGCGTTATATCAGGTGAAATAAGCCAGACACATAAGGTCAAACATGTAAGTCCACTTATACGAAGTTCCTAGAGTAGTGAAGTCAGAGGCAAGAAAGTAGAAGGGTGGTTGCGAAGGGCTGGGGAAAGGGAGGAGGGGGAGTTAGTGTTTAATGTGGACAGAGTTTCAGTCTGGGAAGATGAAAAAGACCTGGCGGCAGATGGCATGATGACTGCAAAACAGTATGAAGGTACTTAATGCCACAGAACCATACATTTAAAAGTGGTGAACATGGTAAATTTTACGTTATGTATATTTTATTAAAATAAAAAAAATTTGACGAGGAGAGTTGGCCCAAATAACCTAGTTGACTATAACTAGGAATGGGGGTTGGCAACTCATATTTATATTTAGAACAAACAAACAAAAGACAACAACGAAAACCCGACCGGATCACTGACACCCATGTGGCAGACTGTTGGAGGGTATGACGTGACTGCTTCCCGTCCTCCCCAGATGGCTCACTTTGACTTCATTAACCTGTCTCCTAAGCTGCCCTGCATTTCATACAAATGAATTTTTATGATGCCCTGCTCGTAATGCTATAACAGAGAATTTAACCATATTTGAACAATTCTTTTCCATGATTCCATGATCTTCCAAGCTATCCTCATATATTTCTAACAAACTTGGAGTAATGGTTCATTTTGCACAGAGTTCCAAAGCTCTGTGCTTTTTGGTTGCGTGGAAAATTTGGAAGAGGTTTTATTTTTCTCCCTGGCTTAGTCTGCCAAGCCAGAGTCAACAGAGCTAACTTTAACTCTTCTACTGTTACATGGCAGCTTCCCAAACGTGTTGACACTTTGGTGGATGACTCACGTTACAAAACAGAAGATTTGTGGTGGGTGAAGTGCTACATTTCCAACTCAATCAATTGATTAGCAATTATTTATCCTGTGATGAGGCAGACATTGTGGAAGATACAAGATACGAGTTGCTTGATCAACACACAAATATTCACAGAGTGGTTGTTCTGTGCACAGCTCAGTGGTGGTGTGAGGGGGAAGAAGTATCCCAAAATAATATAAAGAAGGACTGGCTAGATAACCATCTACTTGGGGCTTAAGACATTTATATATGAAAGGATACCAACAGGACAAAGCAGTTCACACTAAATGTTAAATGAACGACACAGATTGTAAATAACTTAGTATTGAGAAACATTAGCAGGGGGGAAGAGATTAGATTTAGATCTTAAAGTATGATTAGGAGTTTTGCAGGTGAAGGTCAAGGGGTGCATCTAGCTGGCAAAATGACACAAGGACTGGCTGAGGGGCATTCCTTATATCTTTTTTCCTCTTCCATTTCAACACTGAGTTGGTGAGTGTATGTAACAGGTATAAATGGTCCAGTGAAGAGGTATCCAGAGGATGCACGATCTGCTTGCTGGGAGAGGGCTGTATACAACCACAGCAGGACGCCAGCTTTGGTCACAGCATGTACAGGAAGTGATTGACCCTGTAAGAGGGAAGGGTCATTTCTGCAAAGGCACAGACAGAATCATGAACATGCAATGGACAGGTTGAGGAGAGGTGAATAGTTCAGAGTGGCTGGTCTGGGTGTAGACAGTACAGAACTGGTAGGGTAGGAGGCTGCAGGGTGGGTAGAGATATAGAGGAGGGTCTTATGAAGCCTCAAACAAAAATCCATCATTAAGCAATCAACCAAACAACAGAGTCCAGGATCTTGTCTCTAAAGTATCTTATAACTGCTCTGGACAGTTTTATTGCATCTAGAGTCTGGTCCTCAGTGAACTTCAGATCTCACTCCCCACAAACAACAGAGGATTACTCAGATATTATGGTATATTATGTCACCAATCTGGTAAAAAAAATTTTTTTAAGGGAGAGATAGTGTGAGCAGGGGAGAGGGGTGGGGGGCAGTAGGGTGGGGGGCGGGAGAAAGAGAAAGACAGTATCTTAAGTAGGCTCCATGCTCAGTACAGAGTCCAATGCAGGGCTCAATCCCATGACTCTGGGATCACAGCCTGAGCCGAAATCAAGAGTTGGACACACAAGTGACTGAGTTACCCAGGTGCCCCCTGATCTGATATTAATAACCACCCAACCAAGGAATATCCTATAGATCTATCCTCAATCCCATTATTATGAGTAGAATTACCCATGACTGTGTTATGTTGTATAACTTATATTTCTTTAGCAAGTAATGGATCAAATGTGCTGATTGCTTTAAGAAAGACTCAGTGTTAGATAATTATGAAGGAAGTATTAGGAAAGAGAAATTTATATACATTTCAAATGACTTATGGTTATTTTGCAAATGTTTTTGAGGAGGGACTCTCTCAGTCTAATTAATAGCACCATCTCTTGACAAATAGTGAGTGGGAGATTGAGGGAGAGAATGACAAAATAGAGACTTGGTTGGCAGGATGAGCTCCCACTAATTCATCATATTCTAGGCTGGAATACAGCAGTGATATCTTGATTAAGGATTCATTGTACAAGCAACATATTTTATGGAATCATAGAATCCAAGACATATAGGCCTTAAAGATTTTCTGGCCCATGATTGAGCTCTTTCTATAAAGCCTTATGTTGGTGTACTTCTGGGGCAGACCATTCCAGGCTTCCCCAGCACAGGCTGAGAGCAAGATCCCCTTTACAATGAGCTGACAAGTGCTTCCTGTGTTTGTCCTCATTGGTCCTCAGTTCTGCTCCATGACAGCCCTAGTGAGGGACTCCTAGGATCACTGATAGTCAGAGTTGGAGGCAGCACATGTAATGTTTAACATCACTGTCTCTAAGGTTAAATGTATGTCTGTCTATGCATCTGCCTATCCATCCATCCATCCATCCATCCATCCATCCATCCATCCATCCATTTCATTTATCCATCCAACAGATGAAGTGAATATCCAATATATGTCATGTATTCTGCCAAGTATTGAGGACCAAATGATGGAACAAAAAACAAAACAAAACAAACCTGACCTCATGAAGCTCACAGTCTAGCATAAGACACAGGCATTAATCAAAGAATTACGAAGAAATGTAAATCGCAACTACGCTACTGGATTTGAAGAAGAGGTATGTGAGGTTACATAAAAGGGCAATTGACTCAGATGGGTGGGTCAGAGAAGGTTCCTTGTGCAAGTGTCAGTGAGCTGAGATCCTACAGAGGGTAGGAACTAACCAGGAGAATGAAGGTGAGGGGTGGTGATCGGAGGAGTTTCTGGTAGAGGGGCTGACAAGTATACAGGCCCTATGGTCTGAGTTCAGATCCTAACTGCTCCTCCTCTGAGCTATGTGATCTCGGTCAGATTTCTGACCTTCTCCAAGTCTCAGTTTTCATGATAACATGGAGAAAACAATCCTGCATGTCATGCAGATGAAGCCTTCATGGGCTCAGTCCAGGTTCATTACTATGAGCACCATCATCTGAGAGTCCCATAGTTCAGGCCTTTTTTCTTAAGCAACAGAACCCCAATCTCTCTCCCATGTGATGCCCTTCAATTTTGTTCCCTATAATTACATGGTATATAGAGTACAGCTTAAAGCAAAGCTACTTTAGTTAAAGTGGGCTTGAGGATCTCATGCACGCGGCCTCTGCTTCCTGCCCACAGCAGCCTCCTTCCCCAGAGGCTCATCAGAATCCCCAAAGCTCCAAGGAGGGCAATTTAAAAACCACCCCAGGGGCACGTGAGTGGCTCAGTTGGTTAAGTGTCTGACTTCAGCTCAGGTCATAATCTCATGGGTTTTGAGTTTGAGCCCTGCATTGGGCTCTGCACTGATAGTTCAGAGCCTGCCTGGGATTCTCTCTCCCCCTCTCTCTCTGCCCCTCCTCCACTCCCTCTCACTCAAAAATAAATAAATAAACTTAAAAAACAAAACATCCCAGATTCTACAATAAGAAGCAAAACTCAGAGAGGCAATGAATGGTTTGCCTGAACTCATCTCAAAATTTACAAATCACAGTGAAATTTGCTTACAATACAATTGAAGCTCATTTGGGGGAACATATTCTTCTATATAAAGAGAAATCTTTGCTTCCATGGAGTATAAATCCAGGAAGATACAGCAGAGAGCAGATAGGCTGCAGAAGTTAGAAACCTGGATTCTT
This sequence comes from Puma concolor, assembly GCF_028749965.1. Classification (NCBI taxonomy): domain Eukaryota; kingdom Metazoa; phylum Chordata; class Mammalia; order Carnivora; family Felidae; genus Puma; species Puma concolor. The sequence continues at coordinate 23,134,155 of NC_141671.1, forward strand.
ATCTGAAAGCTTATCACTAAGACAAGTGACTTAACAGGTCCTTTAACAGCTCTGAGCCTCAGTTTCCCTATTTTATAGAAGGGATTACAGCTGTCTTGCAGTGTTACAAATAGTTAGTAGGTTTTTAAAGTGCTTTGCAAACAAGTGACTATTTAAATATACTATAATAAAAGGGAAATTTCATCTCTGCAAATGGCCAAACAACATTTAGTGCTAAACTTGGGGAGAAATGGTAATCTAAATGAATATTTCCTCTTAAAAGAAAGCACAGTGATATAGTAAACAAGACACATTTTCTGATATGGCCTACGGCTTGTCCTATAAAAATTCTTAAAAAAAAAAAAAAAAAGAGTTCCAAACAACTTTGGAGAACAAAACAGCATCATATAGCCTTTAACACAGACCACTTGGCAGGTTAGTGTTACTTTTAGTCAAGCTGCTGGACTGGCTGGGTGTACTACGTTATAGTCATACCACAGTCATGGATGTTCCTAATGGATCTATTTTTACCATCTAGAGAAAGACACAACTATCCCAGACCATCTATTCCCCCGGAAAGCTAACATGAGGAAACCACACTGACAGAAACCTGTAACATCTATATGAAAACAGTACTTAAATTCCACATATTGATAAAATTAAAGAAAGCTCTGGGCTTTGCCATCACATAGTCTTTGTAAAATTGAAGATACTTTGTTACTAATCATAGTAGCAACAGTAAGAAAAGTTAATTATAAAGTGATGCAGCTTCCAAAGCCTTGGACCCACACAATCTTATTGGTCGAGATCTATGTGGCAATCCTGACAGGCAGACACTGTACTTCCTTCTGCAGAGCCAGGAACGGGCCCAGGGAGATGAAGGGACTTAGTGAGGGTCACAGCTAGAATATGTGGGGACTTGCTTCCTTCTTGAGCAGGTCTGCTCACCTTTTTGTCCTAGGCACACTGTTCAGCCTGTTAATGTCACCATTAGCGACTTTTAAACAGGGATATCACAGTAACCAATAAAATTACAGGATGCTTTCAGAAACAGGACTAGGACTTTGTCACAAAAGAGAAAAAAAGATATTCCTTAGTAAATATTACTTAGCAGAGAAAGTGGAGGAAGTATAAAGAAAGGGTGAAACAAGAAAGAAAAAATATTTAAAAAACAAAATTTTTTTTCAACGTTTATTTATTTTTGGGACAGAGAGAGACAGAGCATGAACGGGGGAGGGGCAGAGAGAGAGGGAGACACAGAATCCGAAACAGGCACCAGGCTCTGAGCCATCAGCCCAGAGCCCGACACGGGGCTCGAACTCACGGACCGCGAGATCGTGACCTGGCTGAAGTCGGACGCTTAACCGACTGCGCCACCCAGGCGCCCCGAAAGAAACAATATTTTAAAGGGAAGAATGATCTATTATGTACTCAGTGCTACGCACCATAATGTTTCACTTTATTCTCATCATTAATAGAAAATGTGGAGGAAAAAAAATAAAACAACAACAAAAAAATAAAAACAAACATGCCAGAATAAGGGAGACTATGAGACTGATGAAGACACAGTCAAACCTAGAGAACACAGAACCCAGATCTGCAGGCTGTGAGTTAAACTAGTGGAGACAATACACTTGTTTTTAGAATGTGCAAACAAAATGAAAAGAAAGCCTTATCAATTCCATGGTTTGTACTGTCTGAGAGGAGAAAAGACCACAGTTCTTTAAGAAAGCAAAATTTACCCCAACATAATACTCTAAAAGAAATTTCTCAGGTGGGGCTCCACACAGGGAACTTCAAATTAATAATGACTATGATTTATGGATCACTAAGTATGTCTACATGCATTACCTCATTTAATTCTTAGCCAGTCCTATCATAATGGGAATTATTTCTCCTATTTTGCAGACAAGAAAACTATAGCCCAGAGAGGTTAAAAGTGACTTGCCCAGGTCGCTCAAATAGTAGGTAACAGACGCAGGATTATAATTTGGGTGTCCAAAGGCCTCCAAAGCTATGCTTTCATCCTGGGCTGGGAATATTGTCTGATATTAGTGGCCAATGTCTCAACCATATCACTATTTCAAGTCAGTAGCTGAGTTTCATCAGGCTGTTTCCTTGATGAAACTTGAGGGAATAGTCCTAAAATGTACTTCCATGAAAAAACAATGTTGCTTCAGGCAAGGGGGGGGGGGTCAGTTCAACACAGCTTTTTGGGGGGTCCAGATATCTTTGCTACTTGGGTAAATCCATTGACTTTTCCAGGTCTCAATAAGACAGAAGCAACGCTATTTGCTCCTGACTAGTCCCTCAGTTAGGAAAAAACTGAAGTCATGTGAGTAAAGCATTGTCAGCAACTTGCAAAAAAGTTACTAATAAAGTAAGAGTCAAAGTCTTTCAAATATTATTGAATTACAGTTGTTTGTTTTCAAATTCAGTGAAAATAAATATTTTCTTACTTCAAAATAATGTTATCAAGCTTATATTTCTGGTATACTGGAGAGAAACATAATCAGTCTTCTTAAGATGAATTCTATCCATTATAAATAATTCGGCAAGATTTGATGAGTGCCCATGGGTTAATTTCAAGGGCAAAGTATCAAGACACCTCAATTGTGGGCTCATGGGGCAATGTGACACACTGTCATGCCTTGAAGAAACAACTAGTGTGGTCCAACATCTTTAGGTTCCCTTACTTCATGCTGATTTCTTTTTTTTTTTTTTTTTCTGGGCAAAGGACTGAGTGTGCAGAGTTGGGCAGTGTGTGCTTTGGACAGATTGCTGGGACAGGTAACCAAAGAGTATGTCTGTCTCTTCCATCCATGACAATTAGCTCAGAATAAGAAAGCAGTGAAGGAGGAAGGTTCTAGAATGACGACAGAATAAAATAAAAATCCTACTGCTATATACTCCCAGATGTGTTGAATAACATATAAGAACATTGGCTTAAAAAAAAATAGCTAAATAGATAACATGAAAGCAAGGGAAAATCTCCCTAATGCTTCAGCTGTCTAGAGTAGAGAGAAATATCAGTAACCTAGAGTTTATATTTTGATGTCCACCTGGGAATAGGGGTGAAGTCTTTGGTCCACATGAAGCAAGGAGTTGGAACTGGGTAAGCAGCTGGATTCCTGCACAAAGCTGGTACCCTAAAGGACTGCATCCTTAATAAAACAGTAGACTAAGAAAAAATATATGCTTGGCACAAAGAGGGGCAAAACAATTTTGTCTCTGCCTAGATTCTGAGAACAATGCAAAGGAGTCTACCCTGAGAATCAAAATCCCAGGTCTGTGTCACAAGAGGCTTTTGGATCCAAAATATACAGTGCCTTAGATCCTCAAGCTGAGAAGTCAACATAAAATTGGTCCTGAAATGGTGCTAACCCCAGGATGCCTGGCAGAAGAACATGAAGAGCAGCTCTGTAGAGAAGGTTAGCTACATGGGATCACTTCAGGAAAAGCTCCAAGGAACATAACCTCATAGTCAAAAATTACAGAACACATGAGGAAATAACCCATTATATGCCCGAGTCATTAGATAAAAAACACAGAAGGATCAGTACCTCCAAGAATTTCAGATATAAGAACAACCTAAAAAGTGTTTAAAATGCTTAAAAATGGATTCAAACATTTAAAAATGCCCCAAATACTTAAAGACTTAAAAGAACCATATGAAAGAACATTATGAAAAGAGAACAGCAGGTCTGACATAGACCTACATAAAAATGTAGAGAAATAAAAACACAGTTATAATTTGAAAATGGGTGGAAAGGTTAAAACAACAGATTAGACACAGTTGAATGAAGAATTAGTAACCTGGAAGACAGATCTGAGGAGCTGCTTAGAATGCAGTAGAGAGAAAGAAGTACAGAAATGGAAGACAGGAGAGAGGGTAAGAAACATAGGATAGAATATGAGTGCCAGAAGAATATAGAGAGAAGAAGGAGAGGCAATATCTGAAAAGATAACAGCAAGAGACTTCCAGAATTGATGAAATCCTCACACTCTGGAAGCACAGTAAATTCTGAATGGGATAAAAGGAAAGTCTACATCAGACACATTGTAATGAAACTGCAGAACACCTAAGACAATGAGATGACCTTGAAAACAACTAGAGAGGAAACATACAGAATTTACAAAAGAACAGTGAAAGAAATAGGCGACTTCTCAATAGCTACGAAGGGGTCAGGAGGTAATGGAATAATACCAACAAAATGTCAACTCCTATTAATTGTACTCAGCTAAGCTGTTATTCTAGAATAATGGCAAAATAAAAACACTCTCACACAAAGTGGAACATGATGAGAAAGTTTACCACTCAATACCTTCATGAAAGACCTACGGAAAGTATATTTTAGGAAGGAAACTGAATTCAAAAAGAAAGTGGATGTGAGAAGCCAGCAACAATAATATGATGGCTTAGATCACAACCAGGTGAAAGCTAGGTCTGCGATGTCCCAGTTTTCAGGGATAGTCCCCCTCTTAGATGGTATTCCCAGAATTGCTTCGAGTTGGAGTAAGCTCTCAGGAAAGCCGATCTCCTGCTCTGGGCATTACCCTCAGTCCTAGGTCTCCCATAGAAGCCAACTACTTGCAGAAATGCACCGTGAAGCCACACGGCAGAACTGAGGGCTCCCGCTCTGGTCACATACACCGGCTTTCAGCACATGCTAGGTGTGATTTCTTTCTGGAAAGTTGCTGAATCTCTGTAAAAGTGGGGCTAATAACATACTTTATAGATATGTGCATGGAGATCCGAACACAGTGCCTGGCACAAAATAAATAGTAAGAGATAGCAGTCAGTCAGTATATAATTAGTATTAGCATCATGACCGTTGCTAATTGGTTTAATGAACAGTACATACATTTATTTAGGTTCACAAAAAAGTGATGTGTCCCCGTATTTTTCAGAAAAAAGAAAAATGAACAAGAGTATTAATATCAACAGAAATTTATCAGGCACCAGGTGCTAAGTACTATACACTCTCCACCACACTACTTCTGGCCTTTGAGCACCTCTGACTGCATGACATCTAAGCAGGTCCTCTGATAGCATCACCCTGGTGCTGGCTGAATTAAAACTGTAGGGAAGCGGCTGGCAAGTCTTTCTCAGAAACACTGTTGTTGACTGTACTTGATTTGGAAGATACATCCTGGTTGGTTTTGTTTAGAAAAAAAATTTCTTTTTAATGTTTATTTATTTTTGAGAGAAAGAGACAGAGCGTGAGTGGGGGAGGGACAGAGAGAGAGGGAGACACAGAATCCAAAGTGGGTTCCAGGGTCTGAGCTGTCAGCACAGAGCCCGATGCAGTGCTCAACCTCACGAATGGTAAGATCATGACCTGAGCTGAAATCAGATGCTTAACCGACTAAGCTGCCCAGGTGCCCTGGTTTTGTTTTTTAAAACCACTTTCTGCAGTTACTTCTGGCCACAGGAAAAATCAAAATAGAGCAGAGAGAAAAGACAGATCTGCTGCTCTCTTTTCAACATACAGGACAAAGCCATGAAATCTGCATGCATGTTAACATGGGGGGGTGTGGCAAAAGAAGGGCCTGGATTATTGACAGCTCTGTGCCACAGCCAATTATTTTTACAGTTCATTAAAAGACCTCATTCACCTTCGTCTCTATTCCAATAAGCAAAACAGCAACTCACAAAACAGACACGTGTCCAAGGAGAAGTGCTGCAGAGGGATCTAATGTCTTGTTGGTGGACCCTGAGTGGAAAGCTCTACAGCTGGAATAGAGCTACAGGGATAAATCCTGGGCCTTCAAGCAAACATGCCAGAGGGGGCACCCTTTCTCCTTGTTACTGACCAAATAAACTGATGTCCAAAGCAGAAACCCCTCTGGCCACCTGCTTGTTTCAGTGTTTGCAGAAGTGACTTTGATTCATAATGTTTCCATGCAACACATGTACTCTCTCTGCCCTTCTCTCTTTCCCTCCCTCTGTCTCAGTGCCCCCAGATCAAGATCCAAGGGACTTCTGGGTGCTGAGTTGCTACTTTGTTTTGGGCACATTTATTTAAAAAGTGCTAAGTACTTTTGTAATATACTATAATATACTTTTCTAATATACTATACTATCTTGCATACTTCTCAAAACTCTCTTATATAGCATTACTCCCATGGGAACAATAAGGACACTGAGAGCCAGAGGGGTTGTGTGACTTGCCCACCTCACCTGCTCTGCTAGTTGGGGCAGAGTCTGTGGGGCCCTCTCCAGGACACCCCGCTACCCCTTTCCTAAGACACGGCTCTGGGTGAGAGAAGTGGGGGGCACTGGGAAACAGCAACATGTGGGGTGTGAGGAAGTTTGGTTTCCCATGCTGTTAGTCTTTCCCCTAACCACCCAGGTAATCCTGAGCAAGCAGCTAACATCTCTGGGCCTCACTTCCTTCATGTGGACTAGATGGTCACTGAGATCTCTGGCCTCTTCACTCAGGGTCTCTAAGTGCTTATGTATTCATAGCAGGTCAGGACGGACGAAAAACTGGGACTCAGGAGGAAGCATGTCTCTAAGTCACCTTGGCACCCAGCATCTGTCCTACTTCACCCTGGCCATGAAAACTGTTGCTTACAAACAAGCATTTGGCTGGGAGTTCCAGCGGCTGGCGGTGTATGAAGCTTTACTACGGTCCTTTTGAGTAAGTAGCTACAAAACTGCTAATTGGATTCGGCGAGTTGCTGAGTCACCATTGGGTAAGATCAAGTTGCTCTGCACATTTGATGAGGCCCATCCTGTCAGCAGCTGAGAACATTTTCTTTGTGATTAAAAAGAACAGGAGTGCGAGAAGACGTGCAGGGGATTGGCTTTCACAATTTACGACGAGTAATTAAAATCTAACAGGCCACAATTAGAAAGCCTCCACCACAACCTTATTTTGCCATTTGTCTTTTAATTAAATATGTCCCATGATTTAGCTCTAATTCAACACAGATTTCTGGTGCGGACAGGGGAGAGGAACACACAGAGGTCAGGGCCCTGATGGACTGGTGATGACATCTTCTTGGAGAAAGAGGGTAGTGAGAAGAAGCTCAAATATTTCATATAAACCACTCATCTTTTCTTTCTGGGGATCTTTGCACATCACAAAAAAGAGATGAAATGTGCCTGGCCCTTCACAAAACCACCACTGGGCAGAGCTGGTGGAAGGACTTTTTAATCTTCCAGAATTGATAGGGTGATAAGTGGGAGAAATTTACCATTATGCCATGGAAAAGAAACATTTGTTAGGGCACTGTGGCACAACCTGGGGTGGGAGAAATCATTTTTAAATGGAAGAGATTCAGAGAGATTTCTCTTTTGTGCTACTAATGGCTTACTGCAAACAAGCAGTAACTTTGTGCACGGCGTGTTTAAGGTGCTTGAGTGGGGCCATCGAACAAGGGTGCGAGGAGTGGGGGGTCCTTGGATGTAACTGTCTTCCTGAGTGCAGCCCGGGGTGGGAGACACTGCATGCCATCACAGGCTTCCACCAGGCTCACCCCTCAAGCCAGAAACAGGCAAGGGAGAAGCATTTACGCATCTGCTTTGTAATTTGGAGCTGGCATGAGGGAAGATGTTCCACTTTAGAAGCTTCGGAAGGATCCATGATTGGAATTAGATTTACTGACTCCCTTTTAAAGGATTTCTCACTGGAATGAATGCTGGTGAAGACAGAACTGAAGGCAGTTCACATAATGGATCATTCTTTAGCTTGCTTTGGTCAAAAGGAAAAAGTTGTCAGTTGCATGCTGGGAACTGCTGCATTTTTATTATTCATCAACCATCAAGTGTCCAGGACAGCAGCACCTGATCCCTGGGCTGCAAGAGGCCATTTGTCTGATAAACTAGAGGCTGAAAGTCTATTGGCCTAAGTCACTTCACTGGCTACTCCTGACTTTCTTCCCTCCACCGACACACCCAGGAGGCTCAACTTCTATAATTTCCCCCCAATAGTTAAAATCACTAAAGGGGGGTGGGTGGGATCCCTTATGGAGAGTTATGTCCCAAATACCATTTAGAAGACAGTGAGTTTGTACCCAGAATACATGTTCGACACCCAGAAGCAACACTGGAGAGGTATTAGGATTCCAGCCTAGCCTCTCAGAATCCACCTAACTTACTATGCTTATGAGGCTTCCTCAGCATGAAAAAGGAAGGGAACATTTCTAGGTTGAATTAATAGGGTGCCTAGCAAAGCAATATCCAACATGGTGAAGACTTTGAAATCCTATAAAAATGGGTTCATCAAGAGAGATGCTTAGGGATCGATCAGTTGGAAAGTTGAAAGAGACCTTGAATAGTCATCTTTTATTTTTTTTATTTAAAATTTTTTAAATGTTTATTTATTATTTTGAGAGAGGGAGGGGGAGAGATAGGTAGATAGATAGATAGAGAGAGAGAGAGAGAGAGAGAGAGAGAGAGAGAGGGTGGGGCAGAGAGGGAGATACAGAATCCGAATCTGAGCTTTCAGCCTGGAGCCTGACACGGGGCTCAAACTCATGGACCACGAGATCATGACCTGAGCCGAATTCAGATGCTTAACTGCCTGAGCCACCCAGGTACCCTTGAATAGTGATCTTTTAAATGATCGTGCCTTCTTTCCCAGGCAAAAATAAGAAGTCACAAGAAACCCCTTCAACTTTCGTCTACTGTCTTGCCTCCTCCCGAAGCCTGGACCCCAGCATAGTGATGTGCATTCTACAGTCTCCAAATTCTGGGGGCCTTGTCTACCAACGGTATTTTCTCCCTCTGGTATCTGCAGCCCTCTTCTCTCTGGGCCTTCCCCTGCCCTCCCACCAGTATTTAGAGAAGCCTAAGTCCATCTTAGAGAAACTCTTTCCAAGATGTCTCCTCTGATTCTCTTTTATTTCTTGCCTCTCTGCCAGAGCCAAGCTTACTGCAAATGTCTATCTAAATGCCTCCACATTCTCTTGCTACTCATTTCCCAGTGCACTATGGTCTTGTCTGATCAAGAGGGTTGAGGGGCTGAGGTCCAGCTTGTGTTGTGCTCACCACGTGTGGGGATGGGTCCGCAGGTGAAGTCACACAATCTTCTCACTGGTTCTTCTAGGAGTACCTCATGTGCAACCCCCTGGCCTGGGGCCCTTCCCTCAGGAGAGGGATTAGCCTGAAGGGGAGGAAAGGAAGAGAGCAGGGCCTGAAGGTCTCAGTCCATGCAGGGCTCCCCCTTTTGCACCAGCCCAACCTCCGCATATCTGCCCATTCATGGAAGTAGGGAGTGGGTTTCAGGGATGGTAATTGCGGGAGCCCAACCATATACCAATATTAAAACTGTATTTTGATCTTCACCTGATTCCTGTATCTACTTCTTAGTTATATCTCAATTCAATGAAGAACAGGGATGCCATTTATTGGTCCTCCTCAAAACGTCAACAAACCCAATATGTTACTGTTTCACGCTAATAGCATGCAAGTCAAAAAGCAAAGTAGCAAGGATCCAGTGTTCACCTATAGGCAGCACCGAATTTGTATTTGCTGAATGGTGAAAGTATTCAGTAATGGCGGGCAGTAGTTGAACCAACTTATTTTTCATTACTGTTCCAGACTTTGTCAATGATGAGTCGTGTGTCCTGTAACAAGTTGTTCAACCTCTCTGAGCCTCAGTCATATTATTAAGACAAAATGATATATTGTATGTAGTACACTTAGCTGGCATACATTAATAACGAAGGCTGGTTCTTTTTATTTTCAGTTTTACTCTTAACCCCTGATTCTTGCCTGCGGCTATGATGCCTGGTGCTGGCCTTCTCCTGCCCCTCACCATTCTTGGTAAGGAAAAGGGTCAAGTTCTTACAGCACATTAGCCACGAGGGCTGTGATTCCCGAAGCTCTCAAGATTATTTTCTCTTTGTTTCCTGCATTTATCTGGCAGTGCGCTTTGTACCAAACATACTGTTCTTTTCAATGGAAACGAGTCCCTGAGACATACTTATTTTTCCCTTTTGCTCAAAATGGGAGGTGTCATTTTCTCCCTTGGTCAGCTATGAGAAAAGAGGCTCCAGAATGCCAATGGGAAAGGTTTGAGGGGAGAAAGCAAAAGTTCCGGGAGGCATTGATTCTGGCACCCATGCTGGGAAGACAGAGGCAGGGGTGGGTAGAAGGGAGGTGGGGTAAGGGAGAGAGGAGCTACATTGGGAGAGTTTTCTTGAGGTGGGAACGGAACTGGGTTGGGGGGCAGATTTTGAATGACAATGTTAAAGTCATTTCAGATAAACTCTTGATCTTAAGAAACAGTCCAGGATAAAGCAAAGAATAGTAAAGGGAATGAGCTTGGAACTGGAGAAAATGGAAAGTTTCGCTAAAGATTTTAAGAACAATCTCTAAATTCAATAATTGAAAAAGAGAGGCAAATGGTCTGGTAACTCAATATACTTCAGTGATAAGAAAAAGGTTGCTTAACAACAAGGTGAAGGCTGATAGGTGACTGCCAGTCACTTCTGTCATCTGACTCTCAAGATCATGTGTGTGGTTTTGGCAAGTGACTTAACTCCTCTGAGCCTCACTGCAGCCGACAGTAGCATCCGCTCCCCTTCCCACATTGTGGTATCTAGTCTGTAGGATGGTCTCCAATGATCCCTGCCACCTGTATTCATGCTTCCATGTAATTCCCTCTCACGTCATACCATATTCCACACATACCTGTGCGACCAAGAGAATGTGGCAGACACTACAGTATGTTACTTCTATATCCCATGACAATCCATAAGCAAGCCCTGCAGGCTGTGGCTTCAAAGCACGCCAAGAACTGAGTGCTTCTCACCACCTTCCCAACTACCATCCAAATCAGCACCCTCTCTGTCTGAATTACTCTAATAGTCTAACTGGTCTCCCTGTCTCTCCCCTTGCCTCCTTAGAGCAGCCAAAATAATGCTGTTAAAACATTAAGTCACATCATGTCACCTCTGCTCAAAACCTTTTTTTTTCCAATTTTTTAAAAATTCTTATCTTTTTGGTGGGGGGGTTAATGTTTATCTTTGGGGGGGAAGGGCAGAGAGAGACAGAGACAGAGGATATGAAGCAGAGCCCAATGTGGGGCTCGAACTCACGAATTGTAAAATCATGACCTGAGCCGAAGTCAGACGCTTAACTGACTGAGCCACCTAGGTGCCCCCAAAACCTTCTAGAACCTTCTCACTGCATTCAGAGTTAAAGCCCATGTCCTGTCAATGGCCTACAAGATCCCGTGTGACCAGACCCCCAGTGTTACTTCCAATTTGCTCCTACGACGCCCATCGCGCTTGCTGTTCTATTCCTCAAACTTGAGGTTTGTACCTGCCTCAGAACCTATCTCACTTCCCTGCTTTTTTATCCACAGCACTTGTCATAATCCATAAAACACTATGTATGTTACTCATTTATTTTATTATCTGTCCCCACAGAACATAAGCTGTGCGTGGACACTGCTTTCTCTTCAATTTTGTTCATTGCTGAAGTCTCTGAGCCTGGCAAACAGCAGGGGCTTAATACATATCAACTGATATTGACACTGGTTACTATCAAGAGATATGCATGGGCTCAGGCACTGAGGGGACAAGGATGAATAAGATCTGACCCTGTCCTAAGAAAGCATATCCCTTCTCCCTCCACACTCCAGCTTCCTCCTGACCAAGCCCCTGTCTCACCAGCCAGATCTGGCTGCTGCCCAGAGGCTGGGCCACTAATCATGGAAGCCCCAGGCCTGAGTAGGTGCTGTTTGCAAAGAACTAGGGTCTGAAAGAACTAAGAGCCCTCTGCCATCTTACTTGGCTGGGGGGTTCTGAGTGGCAGAAGCTCACTGACAAGGGGCCCAGAATGCCACCATCTGGATTACGCTCAGAGTGCAAATAAATGAATATATGGCAAGCAGACAAGAATCTGTCACTGTCAACACAAAAACAGACTAATGGTATGGAAGACTAACTGTGTGTGAGTGTGTATGTGAGTGTGCATCCTCTTCCATGCACCATCTAAGGACCACTGTCTTTGTTCACTAGGGTAGGCTCTGGCTTCTAGAGGAAAGCTTGCCCAGCTTTGGGCTCGTCTCCACGGTATAAAAAGATAATTATCTACTGGCTGCCTGGGAATATATGGTATCAAATAGATTACTTTAGTGATTAAAATAATGAAAGGAGTTGTCAGGGCTGGAAGATATTTTTTTTTTTTTTTGTCTTTTTAATTGAAGACTCTAAATAAGGGTGAAAATATGAATGGGAGAGGAAGTCCTGATTAATCCATCTGATAATTACAGGGCATGTCAGTTGAGGGCTTGTCTCCACATCACAGGCCTTTGGGGTTCATTTCACTGGTCAGCTTTTCTTGGTGCCCTCCTCTGACTCTGAACCATACAGGGTCACAGAGGGCTTACGTTGGGATAAAAAGTGGCTGTTGCAGCCCATTTATTTATTTATTCTTTCGTTTGCAGCCATGGACATTTTGTACTTTCCTCAAACAGACCTTTTTATTCTACTGTCTTTGAAAAGAGCTAATAAAGAATCAATTACAAGGGATACACACAAACAGAAATTGGTATTTATCTATGCGGGATATCTGCTGAGAAATAAAAGGATCATTAAACCACAGGCACACACGATGAAGTGTGTCTACTGAAGATTGTCCGCCATGAAATGTGTGAGTGTGCCCCGCTCTCAAATGAGAGGCTCGTTCCTCGCCCACAGGACAAAAAGAGCCAAGGCTGAGGCCGTGGGGGGCAGTTGTCCCCTCTTCTCAAGAGCCCTGGGAACCACTCCATACTCCAGATTTCCAGGAAATCTCTTGAGAGGCCACTTTTCCCTGAGAATTTGGCGCTACAAAGAGCCAGAAAGTAGAACAGGGCTAATAATAACTTCATTGCTGCTCTCATCCTTATTCAGAAACTCACTTTCATTTTTTTTTAATGGCTCTTTTCTAGGAGCCATTAAACCATTTTGTGGGTATATTTGTAGATGTTAATTTTGGCATAAACGTTAGAGGCTATGGCATAAACACCATTTCTTTTCCTAAAGAGCGTCAAATGCTACAGATAAAGTTAATGATGTGACTAGGTTGGGGAGAATGACTGAGATGATCGTAACTATTTCCTTTGTCACCAAAACCTAATTGCCAAATCCAAACAGACCTTGACGGGGGTATTTTCTTTATGATTGTTCATTACATCGTATATTTACGTTTTAACGCACTTTTCTGCTTATGTTGTATTTGGCAATAAAAAGGTAAAGCAGTCTAATGTGTTGCCTGCCAAGAGGAGGCTTATGGTATTTTCCGTGCTTAAAGTACGGGACTGCCTCTGAGCTCTGAGGTGCATTGCAGGGGTCACTAGGCATTTGCCCTGTCTCTGGACTTCATTTATTCACTTGGGTTCTAAAGCTTCCTTCTGCCCACCCCCCCCCCCTTCCTTATGAAAAGCTGGTCAGGATACGGGAATGGGTGGAAACTGGTGGGCAGGTGAGCGCAGGCTGAGGAATCAGATGGAAGTAGGTTTGCACTGCAGTTCTGTTACTTACTAGCTGTGTGACCTGGGGAAGCTGCCCCCCACAGCCTCTGCTTCCTAATCCATGAACAGAGACCATCATAGTATCTATCTCAGAGAATTGTTGTAATGGGTAATTTGTTAACATACTGTTTCAGTCAGGATGCTGATGGCTGGGGGTAACAGAGTTCCCAATTCAAACAGGTGCAAGGAATGCAGAAGTGTGTTGGACCGAATTTGTCTTGTTAAGAGTAGGGCAGGTGAGAGGGCTGTCCTATGGCAGTGGCTTTGGTTTGGTTTCTCTGCCATTTCCCCAACTAGCTCCATCCCCAGACTTTTGCCAAAAGGTCCAGGCTTGTTACCCACACAGGAAAACATCCTCCCTGAGGTTCTCTCTCAAGTGTGAGGCTCCTTGAAGCCCTTGGATGTCTCAGATCTTCCCCTCACAAATCAATGGTCCCCATTGGGTTAGGGCCCATTCCTAGGCCAATCATCGTCACGGAGGAAATACCATGTACTGATTGGCTTAGAACTGGGTGGAAGAAATGAAATGAGCACCATTACCAGAGACTAGTTAGGGGTCTGCCCTGGAGCTGGGGGTGGGCAGTGGTCAAGGGTAGAAATGTTGAGGAGAAATGCACATTGAGTGTTATACATACACAAGATGCTCCTAGCATGTAATTAGCCCCCAGTGAATGGAAACTATTATTGTGGTAGTTGTGTAGGTAGGACATTTATTAAATGCCTGTTGATATATAATACATTTGTTTTTTACTTTCTCAAAGGAGAGTGCAACAGCTAACTTTAAACTCAGCATTGCTTCTGGGGTGCCTGGGTCACTCAGTTGGTAGAGTGTTCGGTGATTTTGATTCAGGTCGTGATCCCAGGGTTGTGGGATCAAGCCCCATGTCAAGCTCTGCACTAAGCATGGAGCCTGCTTAGGATTCTCTCGGTCTCTCTGCCCCTTTCCCCACCTCCCACAGTCTCTCTCTCTATGCCCCCACCCCCCAAAAAATCTAAACTCAGCATGCTTCTGTGAATATGCTTTCCTAGCCCTTATCTCCTCTCTTCCAACTCCTCTAGAGCATGGTATATACCCACAAAGATCTCCCTTACAAAGCCTCTCTCACATGAAAACAATTTCAGTGCATGTGAGAGCCTTCAACAACAGCATTAGAAACATGGTTTTGTTCTAAGCCAGGCTTGTTACTGATCAAATGCTTACCATGAAAGTTTCATTAGGTTATTAGGGATCATGGCTTTCACCTTCTAATATTCAAGCTGTTTTGTACAGTTGCAAAGAGACTACAAAACTAGGAGCATTGATTAAGTGCTTCTGTAAATCAATACGAACACTGTAGCCTCTCAGACACTGTAAGAAAGGTAATGTATGATCTTGGCCTCATCTGTTGCCCAGATGCTTGTGGTCAAAGTCCCCACAACAGGGACTGTTGCTGTGGATTTCAGTCTTGCTGGGTGGACAAAAGGAAGGCTTTGTGGTTTCCAATGTTACAGATCAGTTTGAAGGGTGAAAGTTACCCCCATCAAGGGAATTTTAGAGATGGGAGAAGTGAAAGTTTCTAAAGGGGATGCAAGGTGCCACTTAGTAAGATATTGGAATCCCAAAGGACTTTTCTCAAAGTTCTCAAGAGGGCTGGGTTATAGCCAGGGGAATTCTTAAAGCTCAAATAACTAGACAGAACTTACAAGACAGGATACTGATAATGTTATTGACCTGCTGGATATATATCCTACTCCTGCTCCATCATCCTTACATATACCCCCAGTCCCATCCCCACACAAACACTTAAGCACCTGTGAGCAACTCACTGGCCATCAGGCAAAAGCATCATTTCTCTCAGCAGGGCTGTGCACTTCTGTTTTTGTCCATGTATATCTAATTCTTTCAAAGATTATGGATGACTTCTTTTGTTCTTCTTAAAGAAACCCTTATGGGATAAAAAGTTTACCTGTTTAGAATACTATTACCAGATTCCTCTGCCTTATTTTTAATACCCACGAATGTATCCTTTTCTTTGCAGACACTCAAGAAGCACAAGGCAAGTAAAGAAGGGGAGGTGGGGGCGAGGGTCATGTGAGGGTAAGAAAAATCAACCATCCAACCAAACAAGCCATAAAACAAAACAATGAAAGAAAAATAAAAATAAGAGGAAATTTTGCACAGACCAAAAAATAAGATAAAAAATAAGAGGAAATTTTGCACAGACCAAAGGAAAAGTCTCCAACTCTTCTAAAGGCTTTCCACAGCAAAGTTCTCCTTGAAGTTAATACTTAGAAGATTATACGAATAACAGGAAAAAATAAAATATGCTTAATAAAAAAACAACCTGCTAGAATTCTTGAGAATTATCACCCTTCTCGCCACCCTTATCCATCGGACTGACTGACTTGTTTCTTTTGAGGAAACTATGTTTGGAATCAAAGGGATAAGAAATCTGGGAAGAGCAGTGATGCAGAAAGAAGGGTCAAAATAAGAGATGGGATGATGATGACAGGAAATGTTGTGGGAGGGTGAAAAAGTGTCCCCAAATTGGATCCGGGAAGAATGAGGCACCAGGAAATGCTCCATGTGCCCCCCCGCACTGTGAGCATCTTGCCAACAAATAACAAGTGAAGATTTGAGAGCAAGCAAACCTGGAATTGCGAGTCAACTCCAGAAACAAAGCTGACTTCGAGATACTTGTTAATCTTAGAACTGAAGAGTCAAGCCTGTCTTTCCCCAGGCCAAACCCACACTGAAACTTTCCTCACAGGCAGAATAAAAACGTGGAGGCTGAGACTGAGTTCAGAACCAGATGCTTGGGAAATATCCCAGGAACCTGTGGAACATGGAGGCACCTGTCACTAAGGGGAAGTCACTCAGTGGGGCCAGGCCAGAAGCTGTTGGGTGGGGCTGGCTGGCTGGCAGCGTGCAGCTAGGGTGGTTGGAAACCGATGGTCAGGAGGTGAAGTGTAGCTGCCGGAGTGAGTGTGGGCACTGGTGACATCAGCTGGAGGGTGTCAACTAAGCCATGGTTCAGGAGTGCTGGCATGCCCCTGTAGCCCTGGAGAAATGTCCCACACCTGTTTGGCAAGCTAATGCTACGCACAGTTTTGGAAGAATCAACAGGAAACCGGGAATAGCAGCAGACCTGTATCAGGGTGGGGAAACAGTGTCAGAGCCAAGGCTGCCATGCCACGAATCTGCTGCACTCCACGGTGTCCACACGTGCGGTCAGCTCATGGCACCTGCAGTGGGGGGCCTTGTGTACAGAGACAGCTGGGAAGGGGAAAGTTGAAAATGGGAATGTGGTCCTATCAGGGTTTGGTGAAATTCTTCCTCCTCTAACCTCTTAGGCGAACTTGTGTCCTCCTTCGCCTCTAAGGCGAACTTGTGTCCTGAGAATGAGGAATGAACACGCGGATGCTCTTGGGAGACACTGAGAGGCCAGTGTCAGGGGAGGGCAGCCATTTCTTGAGTAGCCGGCAGGGTGTTGCTGTAGGACTGACCGATCAAAGGATGTGGTGGCCGGAAGCTAGTCTGTTTCTTTACTTAAAAAAATTTTTTTCATGTTTATTTATTTTTGAGAGAGACAGAGAGAGACAGAGCATGAGCGGGGGAGAGGCCGAGAGAGGGAGACACAGAATCCAAAGCAGGCTCTAGCCTCGGAGCTGTCAGCACAGAGCCTGACGCAGAGCTCGAACTCACAAACTGCGAGATCATGACCTGAGCCAAAGTCGGACGCCTAATGGACTAAGCCAGCCAGGCACCTCTAGTCAATTAGTTCAGCAGGTTGTTGTGCATATTCTGCCTCAGCAAGGCTCCTGAGGAGAACAGGGAGCAGAGGGCAGAGGCATTTATTTTCTCAGAGGTGCTGCCTACAAAAGATGGAGCTGGTGAGTGACACACAACACACCTTAATGCAGGTCTTCTGGAGAGCTACTCCCCAAGGTCAGAGACCAGTGTGACATTCCCCTCCTTTCATTTCCCAGATGGAGGGTCTATTTGCTCAGTAGGGATAACAGGCAAGCCTCTGCCTAGGTGAGGCAAGGTGATGTGCCCTTTCTTACAGCAGGTGGGTGCTGAGATACGGGGGAACAGCATCCAGAAGTGCGGGTCCTTTGAGGCTCTGTGGGGGTCTGTGAATATCCTTAATACGGGTGCTTAAACCAAGCCCAAGGATTTGTCTTTCTCAAAAAAGCAAGTGACAGAGAAAAAAGAAGAAACTGAGATTAAAAAAATTTTTTTTCTTAATGCTTTGCTTTATACCAAAGTCACTGATTTCTAAAGGTACCAACAAACTCATCTGGTACTTACTTTTGATTAGAATGGTGCAGGCTTCTGCTTCTACAGACTTAAGAAATCTCTATCCCTGACTTAGTTCATTGGGACAAACTAAAATGGCCCCAAAGGTCCCTGGTGTTTGAAAATCCCCGAGGCTGCCACACCATAAGCCCCCCCTTAGTTCTCAGTTTCTATTTAAAGAGCCATTTACACTTGCACGTGCGTATTTTGTCACACCTCAGATGGAGAGGGTTTGAAGGGCAGACATCAAGGCTTCTGGCGCCACGAGGTATATGGTCTCTCCCAGGACAAGGTGGAACATGCCAGTGTACATAGGCCCTTCGGCCTGCTTTCTGCTCTGGACTAAAACAACTTGGTGGTTAAAAGCAAGGAGTCTGGGGTCCTCTAAACCCTGATCCCAGTCCCGCGTTTTGCTCTATGGTCTTGGGCGGAAGGGTGTTAAACTTCCTAAGCCTCAACTGCTTTACCTGTGAAATGGGGTCAGTAACAGTATCTATCCTGTAGAGCTGTTGAAAGGACTGACGAAAATACTGCAAGTGGTGCTTCCAGTGGAGTTGCTAGGACTCACTCCAGAGGCCCCAAGGACTGGGAGATCTGGATTGAGATCAAGCTCCCCTCCTTTCCTTTGCTCCAAAATGCCACGTATACATGTGGCAGCACGGGGAGCCCTCCTGGACAAGGATTACAGATGGAGGCCTAGAAGGGTAGTTGTTTTTCACTAATACTCCAGAATTTTGCCATGAGAAGTGAAGTGGTCAATATTAGCCTGGGAAACCCGTGTCCATGTTGTAGATGTTTCTCAGGGAGTCAGCCCACCTCCTCCGCACAGGCTCCCAGGGACCCTGAGGGCCTAAGGTCACAGTTCCTCCTCCTAAGCAATTTTTATTTTGCTCTAAGTGTAAAAAATAACCAACTGCTTTGGTTTTTTTTTTTTAATTTTTTTTTAACGTTTTATTTTATTTTTGAGACAGAGAGAGACAGAGCATGAACGGGGGAGGGGCAGAGAGAGAGGGAGACACAGAATCAGAAGCAGGCTCCAGGCTCTGAGCCATCAGCCCAGAGCCCGACGCGGGGCTCGAACTCACGGACCGTGAGATCGTGACCTGAGCCGAAGTCGGACGCCCAACTGACTGAGCCACCCAGGCGCCCCATCCAACTGCTTTGGTTTTAATCACTCCTCTCAGGGAGTATGGGTCAAACAACAGGCCATGGTACCAACTTGGCCAAAGTTGGAAATGGCTGAGTTAGGAGTTAGTTAGGATTCTTGTTTTCTCGACACATGCAACAACTTGTATGGATCTCAAGGGCATTAGACTGAAAAAAAAAATCTCAAAAAGTCACATACTCTATGATTCCATTTATATAATACTTTTTTTTAATTTTATTTTTTTATATTTACATCTAAATTAGTTAGCATATAGTGCAACAATGATTTCAGAAGTAGATTCCTTAATGCCTCTTACCCATTTAGCCCATTCCCCCTCCCACAATCCCTCCAGTAACCCTCTGTTTGTTCTCCATACTTAAGATTCTCATATGTTTTGTCTCCCTCCCTGTTTTTGTATTATTTTTGTTTCCCTTCCCTTATGTTCATCTGTTTTATCTCTTAAAGGCCTCATATGAGTAAAGTCATATGATATTTGTCTTTCTCTGACTAATTTCACTTAGCATAATATCCTCCAGTTCCATCCACGTAGTTGCAAATGCAAGATTTCATTCTTTTTGATTGCCAAGTAATACTCCATTATACACACACACACACACACACACACACACACACACACACACACACCACATCTTCTTTATCCATTCATCCATTGATGGACATTGGGGCTCTTTCCATACTTTGGCTATTGTTGATAGTGCTGCTATAAACATTGGGGTGCATATGTCCCTTCGAAACAGCACACTTGTATCCCTTGGGTAAATACCTAGTAGTGCAATTGCTGGGTCGTAGGATAGTTGAATTTTTAATTTTTTGAGGAACCTCCATACTGTTTTCCAGAGTGCCTGCACCAGCTTGCATTCCCACCAACAGTGCAAAAAGAGATCCTTTTTCTCTGCATCCTCGCCAACATCTGTTGTTGCCTGAGTTGCTAATGTTAGCCATTCTGACAGATGTCAGGTGGTATCTCATCGTGGTTTTGATTTGTATCTCCCTGATGATGAGTGATGTTGAGCATTTCTTCATGTGACTGTTGACCATCTGGATGTCTTCTTTGGAGAAGTGTCTATTCATGTCTTTTGCCCATTTCTTCACTGGATTATTTGTTTTTTGGATGTTGAGTTTGTTAAGTTCTTTATAGATTTTGGATACTAGCCCTTTGATATGTCATTTGCAAATATCTTCTCCCATTCCATCTGTTGCCTTTTAGTTTTGCTTATTGTTTCCTTCGCTGTGCAGAAGGTTTTTATGTTGATGAGGTCCCAGCAGTTCATTTTTGCTTTTGTTTCCCTTGCCTCTGGCAACGTATTGAGTAAGAAGTTGCTGCGGCCAATATCAAAGAGGTTTTTGCCTGATTTCTCCTCAAGGATTTTGATGGTTTCCTGTCTTACGTTTAGGTCTTTCATCCATTTTGAGTTTATTTTTGTCTATGGTGTAAGAAAGTGGTCCAGGTTCATTCTTCTGCATGTCACTGTCCAGTTTTCCCAGCACCACTTGCTGAGAGACTGTCTTTATTCCAATGGATATTCTTTCCTGCTTTGTCAAATATTAGTTGGGTACACATTTATGGGTCCATTTCTGGGTTCTCTATTCTGTTCCATTGATCTCAGTGTCTGTTCTTGTGCCAATACCATACTGTCTTGATGATTACAGCTTTGTAGTATAGCTTAAAGTCCGGGATTGTGATGCCTCCTGCTTTGGTTTTCTTTTTCAAGATTGCTTTGGCTATTTGGGGTCTTTTCTGGTTCCATACAAATTTTAGGTTTATTTGTTCTAGCTCTGTGAAGAATGCTGGTGTTACTTTGATAGGGATTGCGTTGAGTATGTAGATTGCTTTGGGTAGTATCGACATTTTAACAATATTTGTTCTTCCTATCCAGGAGCATGGAATTTTTTTCTATTTTTTTTGTGTCTTCTTCAATTTCTTTCATAATCTTTCTATAGTTTCCAGTGTATAGGTTTTTCACCTCTTTGG
Organism: Puma concolor; assembly: GCF_028749965.1. Lineage (NCBI taxonomy): Eukaryota > Metazoa > Chordata > Mammalia > Carnivora > Felidae > Puma > Puma concolor. Next base: position 23,155,034 of record NC_141671.1, read on the forward strand.
TTAGATCTATTCCTACGTATTTTATGGTTTTTGGTGCAATTGTAAATGGGATTGATTCCTTGATTTCTCTTTCTGTTGCTTCATTGTTGGTGAATAGGAATGCAACTGATTTGTGTTCATTGATTTTATATCCTGCAACTTTGCTGAATTCATGAATCAGTTTTAGCAGTTTTTTGGTGGAATCTTTTGGGTTTTCTATATAGAGTATCATGTCATCTGCGAAGAGTGAAAGTTTGACCTCCTCCTGGCCGATTTGGATGCCTTTTATTTCTTTGTGTTGTCTGATTGCAGAGGCTAAGACTTCCAATACTATGTTGAATAACAGTGGTGAGAATGGACATCCCTGTCTTGTTCCTGACCTTAAAGGGAAAGCTCTCAGTTTTTCCCTGTTGAGGATATTAGCGGTAGGTCTTTCATATATGGCTTTTATGATCTCAAGGTATGATCCTTCTATCCCTACTTTCTTGAGGGTTTTTATCAAGAAAGGATGCTGTATTTTGTCAAATGCGTTCTCTGCATCTATTGAGAGGATCATATGTTTCTTGTCCTTTCTTTTATTGATATGATGAATCACATTGTTTTGCAGATATTGAAGCAGCCCTGCATCCCCATTTATATAATATTCTTAAAATGACAAAATTATAAAGATGGAAAACAGATTAGAGGCTAAGGGTTGGGGGGGGAAGACACTCGGGGGGAGACACTCGAAGGGAGCATGAGGGAGATCTTTTCACAATAGGATCATTTTGTATCAGATGCCAGTGGCAGTCACACAAATCCACACATACAGTATAACAAGACAGAGCTGTGCACCTGTGCGCGTGCACACGTGAGCAACCCACTGCTTTGCTTTGCAGGAGTTATGACACAGTTAGCATTCAAGCAACAGGCCAGTGTCCTAACTTTTTCAAAGTTGGAAATTACTAAGCTAGAGGTCAGGATTCTTGTTTTGTCATTGTAATTTTTTGGGGGGGGTGCAATGGGGGGAGGCCATCTTTCACTGTATCTAAAGTCGAGGCATCACAGTGTTTTAAAAACCAAACCAAACCACTGCAGAGAAGGAAACCACATGTTACAACTCACTGCCTGGTGTGTTAGCATTCTGCCAATTCAGTGGTGACTAGATGGTAAACGATCACCAAAGAGGATCTGTATGATGCAATATGTTTCAGTATCCCTCTCTCTCTCACTCTCTCTCTCTCTCTCTCACACACACACACGCACACGCACGCACTCACACACGCACACACCTGATGTCCCCCGCCCTGAGGTTTCCCAAGGGCTGACACTCCGTGACTTTGATCCTCTCGCCATGGTGAATGTCTGTTCTGCCGATGCTCAGGCTGTGTGCACTGGTGGTTAAATATTTTGAATGCAACTCATGACTCCTAGGTCTTGTATCCCACAGAATAAAAACAACAAGAACAACAACACAATGAAATAAATGCACAACCCTTCAATGAAAGTTTTATACTTTTAGGAGTCTTGCAACTTGCAATTTTTTTTTTTTTCTAAATGTAGGGTTTGTGATAAGTATTTCGAATTTAACTGCTGGAAAGAAATCTGTGACTAGCTTCGTGACTTGTAACTAACTCTTCTTGCTGTTACCATATGGTGTTTCCTTTAATAAAAACATTTTGCAGAAATAATGATAAAAAATTACTTTAAGCTTTTATAAAAGTTAGATGTTCCTGGCAATAAAAACATTCCTTATAATGAGGTAGATAACTTTGCATGTGGTAAACAGGAAAAACTCTGCTGACCTTGCCACTTTATCTCTAAGTGAAAATGATGCAATCCATTTGTGTCATTCATTCTTAGACATTTCCTGAATCTCTCATTCACTGACCTCTTATTAGACTGCAGGGACATACATTTAAGGCTCCTGTTCTATTCATGTATCCTCTAGGATCCTGTTTCCTTTGACTGTTTGCAACAGAACAACATATTCTCTATCTTCAGAGCTCTGAGCCATACTGTGTGTCGGTTCTGATGAGTTTAGCTAAAGGGAGCCAAAAGAGCTGACCTGGCTTAAACACATTAAAAAACTTCTTGGAGGCGTGCAGACCAAAGCAGCTGTGAGTGATGGCAGGGGGAATCTGGCCTCTTTCTTCTTTCTGTCCCACCATCCTTAGCAAGCAGGCTGCTGTCTTTATGTGCATTCCCTAATGGCTACGAGATGGCTGCCCCATCTCCAGGCCTCCCATCAGCTCTGTGGATAGACAGGAGAAGAGTTGCCTGGTAAAAGGCCAAAGGGATGTCCTAGGCAAAAAGCCTTTTAGGAAACCTCATCCAGAAACTTCTCCTTATTCTTTGGCCAGAATTGGGTTGCACAGCCACCTCTAAGCCTGGGATAAGAGAGTCATGGATGAGGTTAGGTCAGCCAACGAATACCATCTTCTGCTCACACTACTGCAGAGAAGAAGGAGGGATGAGCCTGTTTTCTTATAGGATCTTATTTCTGAAGGGACTTCGGTTCCCCCACTGCCTTTTAAGATCCCTGTGAGTGGTTTTGAGTGTACATATGTGAGGTCTTGGTTGCTCAGCTTTACCTTTATAAGAACTAACTGCACGATATTCCTTCTCGTGAGCCTGACTGTGTGGCTCATGTATGGAACCTATGAACTGTGATTTCATGTCCTTATGTTAGTTCACAGGGCAAAGTGGAAGTAGAGTAAGTTTAAATAAATGTCTTTACCCCCAAATCATCTGGCTTAGAGTGGAGGGAGGGAGGGTCCAGTCTCAGGCACGAATGGGTATTGTAGGGATAGAAAAGAGCTGAGACAGAGGGTATGCAAGTTATTCTACACTACAGATGTGGAAACAGTAAATTGGTTTGCTATGTATTTAACCACCACTCTTAGGTAACTCTCCCCTCTGGGTTGAAAAAGAAGTGTTCTAGCAATTATGATGGTTTCAAATTTATAAGAGTTGAATTCATGCCGGTCTGCATTGAAAAGTTCTGTGGCCACTTCTATAATAAATAGCCAGGGGTACATATAGTTAAAAAAGTCCCTTGAGGTTAAACTGAAAATATGTTTCTCGCTTTTGTTTCAAAACTATCATGATCACTGGGCTTTTCGCATTTTAATATAATCAAGAAAATAATCAGCAGGCGTGTCCTGGAATAAATGTGGACTAAAAATTTCCTCTAAAAGGCTTCTTACCCCATTGTGTTGGTCTTTTTAGAGCTTAAGAGTTGTAAAGAGCGCGATTATGTCAGTTCTTCAGAGATGTGAATGTACTACCTGTGGTAGCCAGTCTCTGAGGGGCCCCCAGTGATCCCCACCTCCTGCCATTCACACTCTGTGTGGTCTCCCTGCCACCTGGACCAGGGGTGGTCTGTGTGGCACACACTACGGCAGAAGTGATGATGTGTTACGTCCAAGGGTAGGCTATGAAACACATCATGGCTCCTGTTCCCTCTAGTCACTCACTCATGGACGCCAGCTGCCATGCTGCCCCGTGGAGAAGGCCACATGCCAAGGAACATATGACTTCTGACCAACGGCTTGGGAGGAACCAAGGTCTCCTGGCACAGCCAAGAGAGTGAGCTTGGAAGGGGATCCTCTAGCCCCCGTCAAGCCTTTAGGTGATACAGTACGAACCCCCACCCCCACCTCAACATCTTCACTACAATCTCATGACAGAACCGGAGCCAATATCACCCAGTCAAGACACTCACTCTCTAATTCCTGGCCATAGAAACTGTAAGAGAATAAAACATTTGTTGTGTTCAGCCACACTGTTTTGGGAGTAATTCATTATGCAGCAATAGATAACTAGTCTACTAACCTTCCCTCTTCTGAATGGTTCAAACCAGCTTTGCAATCATCTTGAGAATAGCTTCCTAAAAGGGGGAACATCAATGGTCATTGTGACACCCAACCTTCCTCACTATTTTGGAAAGTTAACATGACACACTATAGAGCACGGTGTCACAGACAGGGCCAGACCTGCAGGGTGTGTTCAACAGGCAGGGGGTGAACACAACTTGCCAAAGAGTGAATCTAGAGGTTTAGGACATAGATAATATCCTATTTACTACAATCCTTAAAGTAACAATATTCAGAGGCTTACAATGGCCTTTTAGCCTTTGCACGGCTCTATGAGTAGGCAAAGAATTCCTGAGAGAAAACAGCCAAGGGTATATGATGTCCTATCAATTATAACCACAATTATCACTTATGCACTGATACTTTACACCATTATTTCACCTAATCCTACCAACAATCCAAGGAGAAATGGAGGTCCAGTGAGGACAAGTAATTCGAGGGCACGAAGTGATGGAACCACAATTTGGGCCAGGAGCTTTCTTACTATGAAGCCCTATTCCTTTAATCACTAAACTCCCCACATTTTCCCTGGTTCAGCCCACCAATGTGATCTTGTGAGCCACCCACAGAAAGTACGGGGTAATGGAAGGAAGACATAGGAATGGCAGTAGACAGAATCAGAGAAGTAGGAAGATTACAGTTCTGCCACTTATTAGCTCAGTGACCTCGAGTAAGTCACTTAACCTTTCTGAGTCTTTCATGAAGAATGAACAATTCTATAATGAATAGCCAGGGGTACAGATAGTAAAACAAAAACAAAAACAAAAACAAAACCCTTGAGGCTAAACTGAATATATGTTTCTAGCTTTTGGTTCAAAACTAATAACTAATAATCCTTTTTGCATTTTAATATAACCTGCAAAATAGCCAGGAGATGTGTCTGGACTTAATCTTCTGAAAGGCTGCATACTTTATTGTGATGGTCATTTTAGAAGCCAACAGTCATGAAGTAGAGGAAGAGAGGAATTATCTATCTATAGAAAGACACAGTATCCTATCCATTCAACTGTCCATCTGTCTGTCTGTCCGTCCATCCATCCATCCATCCATCCATCCATCCATCCATCCATCCTTTTGTGGAGGAACTCTCTAGGCTCTGATTACTTATCCTCATTTTTTTGGTGAATCTCCCTATGTATAAGGTGAGTATAACACCAATATATATATCAAAGGATTATTATGAAGATTGAAATAATTTATATAAAGCATTTGAAGTATTGTCTGGCCATATTAAGTGCTGTGGAAGTGCTCCCTATTGTCATGGTCATCATCAGCACCATCGTCTAAGGAGAGAGACTCCAATCTGATGGGTCAGATTCCAGGATACAGCCTGAGTGACGAGACTGCAGAGTGAAAATGGCACCTCAGGGACATGGCTCTCCCTGATGCCCTCCTCGTGCTATCTCACAGTGCAAAGAAGATCAAAGGCCCAAGGCCTACTCCCTAATTCCATGTACTTAGAGTCCTAAAGAAGACCGACTCTTTTTTCCTGCTTGGGAGGAGAGCTGGCCACATCTTCTTTTCTCAGGAGAACATGCATTCAGGACCCCACTCTCTTGTCCTCCAGTAGTACAACAAATCTGAAATCTAGTTTGGGGGGTGAAACAGGTCTCTTAGGCCTCTAGGATAGGCCTCCTGCTCCAGCCCAGCTTTCCAGAATTCCCAGAAAAATCTGTCAGACTACATTCTCCATTGCTCATCATGTTCAAATCTGCCGATGGAACTTGCGGCTACCGTCTACATTCAGTGTTGGTAATTCCAAACCCCTTAGCTATAACACCAATGTAGCACTTTTGAATCCCATGGTTATACAACAGCAACAATGATTATAATAGCTGGTATTTCTTGTGGATTTACTATGTGCTAGACATTCATATATCTATCAATTCATTTAATTCTTACAACTCTGATGAAGAGGCTGCTACAATCCCTATTTCATACATGTAGGAAACAGAGCTCAAGAAGGTTACTGATTTCAAGGTTACATATCAAGTAACTAGGCTGGGAACAGAACCCGGGTCTCTCTGACTTCAGAACCAGTGGTCCCCACTGCTGTGGGGGCCTATCAGTGTATAGCAGCTACAGGCTCTCAGGCTTGATTACACAACACCGAGAAAAAAATCACATCGAAGAGTAAAGTATAGACTCCAAGGTTTTGACAAAAGTTCTGCTTTGGGCTACTAATCTTTTCATTCATTCATTCATTCATTCATTCATTCCTTCATTCATTCATAGAGTAAGTGAGTGAGCTGGGGACAGGCAGAGAGAGAGGAGAGAGAATCCTAAACAGGTTCCTCACCACCAGTACAGAGCCCGTGGTGGGGCTGGAACTCATGAACCATGAGATCATGACCTGAGTCGAAACCAAGAGTCGGACTGCTTAACTGACTGAGCCACCCAGGATCCCCATCTGGGATACTATTCTTTCCTTTTTCTTTTTCTTCTTTCTTTCTTTCTTTCTTCTTTTTGAGAGAGAAGGTACAAGTGACAGAGGGGCAGAGAAAGGGAGGGAGAGAGAGAGAGAAGCAGGGCTCAAACTCACTGGATGTAGGACTCCAGCTCACAAACCATGAGATCATGACTTGAGCCAAGGTCAGATGTTTAACTGAGCCATCCAGGCACTCTGGGTTACTATTCTTATATATTCTTGGGCAAAGGTGGTTAGATTAAAAAATGGGACAATCAGTGTGACTATGAAAATCAGGGTGTGGCAGTGGCAAGGAGGAGAAATAAAACAGATTATAAACCCTACTGGCTCTACGAAATGTTTTTGATATTTTAGAAAGAGAGTCAATGGTTAGGATGGAAAAAACAACAACAACAATCATCTTTTTAGAGTAAAAATCTCCTTTTTTTTAGACCATGGTATTACAAAAGTTTAAAGAAAATGTGCCATGAGATTTCCTGCTCTAATTTGCAATGATTCAGGACACACTTCACTTAGATCGGGAAATGATAAGCATGTGACCCACATAGCTTCAATTTCCTCTGTTGAAAACCAAATCCCATTTTCACTTGTGGGCATTTCATTCATCTTTGCTTTTTTGGTTTTTTAATTACATAGCAGAAAGTGCTACTGTAATTTCCTCCCTGCGTAACGACAGCATTATTCATCAAGAAGCTTTTAATTCTATACAGCAATTGCTTCTCTTCAAAAATCTGCTTTCAATCTCCACAGAGGCAGGAGGGTGTGATTTTTTGACCCTAAGGTTAATTGTCTGCAAATAAGTTAAAATCACACAAAACCTCATCCTGGGAAAAGGGAATGCGAGCCTGACCCTTCATTTTACCTGCCTTATTGTTAGAGGTGGTATGGGATTGAGCTGGGGCAGGGCAGCCAGACCCTGTGGCATTCCTTGTCTGTCCCTCTGGACCTTGATCTGTGAGGGAGGGGCAGGACCATCTCTTCCACGGCTGTAATTTATTTTATTTCTCTAAATATAATTTATTTTCAAGTTAGCTAACATACAGTGTATACAGCGTGCTCTCAGTTTGATTCATCGCTTAATGCGACACCCAGTGCTCACCCAACAAGTGGCCTCCTTGCTGCCCTATCACCCATTCCCCCCCACCCCCATCAACCCTCAGGTTGTTCTCTGTATTTAAGAGTCTCTTATGGTTTGCCTTCCTCTCTGTTTGAGGGCTCACATGGTATCTGGCTCATGGGAAGAAGTCGATAAATGATTGCAAAAGTGATCTGAGTTGAAAGAAGAGTGAATGGAGGACTGAGCTCTGAAGCATTCCTGACCTTTGTTTTTAAAGTTCTGTGTATGAAAAGATCCTATTTCTGGAGGAAAAAAAGGAGAGAAGAAATGAGGAGATTCACTAGGGGCCCTCAGGGGACTAGTGACCAGGACTGAGGAGTGAGGCTGATCTGGGAGGAAAGTCTGATGTGCCCATGGGATCCGGTGTCTTCTTCCCAGACTCTTCCCTCCCAATTGCACCACCAATAACATCCATCTTCTTTCCAGTGATGGGCCCAACTCTCACTTCTTCATTTGTTTCATTGTAATTAAAAACCACTTCTGAGTACCCTATGTGTGGCCTGATATTGAACTTTGGCTGGAAGGGAATGGATAAGAATAATGGTTGCTAACATGTGTGGAGTACCCACTAGGCACCAGGGACACCTGCATGCGGTTTCAAGCATTAACCTCTCAGCCTCACGGCACCCCAGGGGGCTAAACACCAGGTGATCCCTGCTCCCCAAGGGGGGCTTGCATGCTTCATCACTACAGCATCCCACATGCACCCCTCGTTATACTTGCGTCTGGTGTCACCAGAACCATTTGTTGACATGTCTGTCACTTCTAAAGACTGCTCATTCACTTTTGTGTCCCCAACCCCTAGCACAGTGGCTGGTACATGACAGGTGCTATACAATGTTTGCTGTGTTATTTAAGTGGCTTCTTAAATCCAATGGGGAAAGAAGCACATTAGGAAGCAATGCAAAATTGTACACACAGTTCCAGAGGGGCAGAGTGCAGGCAGGGGCCTGGGCCAGTGACACACACTTGGAACCTTGCGGGTTGAGGGGCAGCTCTGCAAGCCTGTCACAGCCATGGGGTCAGCAGGACCCCTGAAGAGGACAGCAGCAGAGGAGGCAGCGATTGTGGGAAGGCAGGTTTTCCTCATGTGGGTGACACGAGGCAGGGTCTTGGTGCGGTCCAGATGACACATGATGTGATAAATCACTGTGGGCCATTGAGCAGATAAAGGTTCCCAGCTGTGGCTAACAAATGTTGAGGACCTGAGAGGGACCAAGGGGCCCTATTTTTATGATCTTCAATTTTTAATGGGAAAGGATGTCTGAGAAGACGGAGATCAAACAGTGTGCCCCAAAATGATGGCCGCATAGGCTTCGAAAGGAATTTCGGTGCAGAGGGACTTTGAGCTCCAGTAGACAACACAGCCCAGCTTCTGCCCCTTGGACAGGACACTACCCACAGAAGAATGTGCAGAACATCAAAGGGCAGGACTAAGTAAAACTTCTCACTAGAAACCACACCCCTGCCTGTGAAAAATGCTCCATCACATAGGATCTATGGCTCCTACTCCAGGGGGCAGGGGCTGATGGCGTGAGTGTGCTGGGGAGAGCACTGGGCAGGATCTGGGGCATGGGGTATTGAGGACCTGGGGTCTTACTCCCAGCAGAGAAAGGGGAAAGTTTTGTGGGCTGTATGGAGAGAGGGAGGACCCACAAAGAAAAAGAGAAAGAAGGGAAAGGAGGAGGGCAGGAGAAGGAGGAAAGGAAAGTGGGAGGAGAGGTGTTTTCCTCTGAGTGGTGGTCCCTGGGGTCTGTCTCATTTCCCAGCTTCTTCATACCTTTTTAAAACCCCCAATGCCCCAATTCTTTTAAATGCCCAAAGTCTGTCACCTTCTCAGGTCAGCTGAATTTCCAAGAGTTATTGATCTACCTGGGGCGGGGGGGGGGGGGGGTGGGGTGGGGGAGGGGAGGGTAGTCACACTTGCGTCCAGGTCTCAGTGTTTTCCCCACACAATGAGCATGTAGCCTCAGAGTCCATGCTTGCAGAGACTGCTTGGGTCGGTATACCAGCTCTCCCTCTTAGTTGCTGTGAGACGTGAAGCAAGTTACTTAACCTTGCTGTGCTTCAGTTTCCTCATCTTTAATGTACCTTCTAGGGCTGAGTGACTAATTGAGTTAACCCATGTGAAGCTCTTAGACTATAAGAAGCACATAATAAAGTTACTAATAGCAATGATTTGGGGAGGCAAATTTACTATTAACAGAAGAACCATTTAATAAGAGTGACTAAGTGAAGACTTAGCTCATGACCTCTGAAAGATCACCAGCTCATAGTATAATCCATCCTTTGTGAAGAACAGTTTTGTCAGTTGTACAGGAGTTCTTAGAAGGAGTCTTAATTTCTCTCTCCTGGCCTTGTGCTCGGACATACAAACCGATGATAATGAATTACTGCCCTATGACATATCTTGGGTAAATAAATCCAAGGAAAACAGTTGTAGCTGGACAAAGATCCCTTTGACCCTGTAAATCCTCATTCTTTATAGACTGATCTAGGCCTGGGGTTGGTTGAAATCATCTTCCTAAGGACTGACCCATATGTGTCTCTCTTTTCCAGTCTCCCTTCCCCCTGGTTCTCAAAAACAGAAGCATCTATATCCTCCTCCCAAGCATCTTCTCCCAAACATTTAGTGCCTTTGATCTCCTGCTGTTTCCTCATTAATCGTCTCATCTATCTTCAATCTCTCTTTCTCCCTGAAAAAGGCTCATATTTCTCTCAAAAAAAATTTTTTCTTAAAGGAAACTCTTTTACAGTGCTTGTTTTCACTGAAAAAGTTCTTGAAATGTAATATACTTCTTGCCTCTACCCTCAGTTCCTAAGTATGGGGGCTCCATTAACACCATTCTCCTATAACTATGTATTTAAGTCTCTGGTGACCTTCAGTGTCCACCAGAGAGTCCTGTAACTCCATCTTCACTCATCTAGACCTTTTTGAGCATGTCAAAGTCAACCCTATCTTCCCCTCTGAAACTTCTCTCAGCCTCCCATGACCCTGTGTTCCTGGAAACCTTAGTAAGCTTCTGACTGTTCCTTCTTGGGCTCTGAATTTGCACTCTCTTACAACCTCACCTGCTCCCATATACGGCCTGCCTTACCTTGATGTGGGTGCTCCCAAAGGACCTATCCTTGGCAGTTTTCTCTTCTGTGCTCTTTACTTTGTCCAAGCACATGGTTCAGTGACCACCTCTATGTAGAGAACCTGGGTGCTGACCTCTCCTGCAAGCTTACATTCCCCAACACCTGCTCAGCACCTCCAGCTAACTGTATGTCTATGGGGCTCAGTCTCAAGCTAGTCCAAACTGAGTCACCCCCTCCTTCCATGCCTGTGCATCTCCCTGGGTGCCATCACTCTGATCATGGCCCATCATTCTCCCAGGCACCCAGATACTCTCAAAGACTTGGGATCACCTTAGACTCTTCACTTTCTCTGGCCTCCACTTCTAAATCTTATCAATCCTGCAATCTCAGATGCACACCTCCTCTTCTCAGTGCTCATTAAACACATCCCAATTCAGTCCCTCCTCAACAGCTTTCGGCCTTTGCCTTCCACTCAGAATCTCCACCGTCTGTTTTTCCCCAACTCCAAGCCATCATCATCTCCACAAAGCCCAGTCTAATCCTGGTCCTGCTCTGTGTCTCACGAGTTGGGCACTGCTTTCTCCTTTCCTACATACAGATGGAGAGAGTGAGGTTCACGGAAGTTCAGTCTAAGGTCAGTAAGTAGGAGAGCCAAAATTTAAATTCAAGAATGTCTAGCTCCAAAGGCACTATTGTTCCATGGATGGATTGTTGGCTGGTGAGCTGGATAGACAGATGGATGGGTCAATGGGTAAAGAGGTGAATAAATGAAGAAATAATAAGCAGAGTTTGGTAACTAAGAACAACCCATCCTACCAAGTGGACTGGCATATGTTTAAAATGGGAGGGCAGCCTTGGCATAATTCCTGTAGAGCAGTGGTTCTTAACAGGGTAAGTTTTGCTCCTCAGGGGACATTTGGCAAGATTTGGGGACATTTTCAGTTGTCACAACTGGCGTGTGTGGGGGGCATGTTGCTCATGGCATATGGTAGGTAGAGGCCAGGGAGGCTGTAAACATCCTGCAAAGCTCAGGACAGCGCCCACAGCAAAGACTTATCTGATCTGAAATGTCAACAGTGCCAAGCTTGACAAACCCTGCTTAAGAGTGATTCAGTGCCAAGTAGTATTCCATTTGCAGCAACGTGGATGGGATTGGCGGGTATTATGCTAAGTGAAATAAGTCAGTCAGAGAAAGACAGATACCATACGTTTTCACTCATATGTGGATCTTGAGAAACTTAACAGAAGACCATGGGGGAAAGGAAGGGGGAAAAACAGCTACAGAGAGGGAGGGAGGCAAATCATAAGAGACTCTTAAATACTGAGAACAAACTAAGGGTTGATGGGGAGGTGGGGAGAGGGGAAAGTGGGTGATGGGCATTGAGGAGGGTACCTGTTGGGATGAGCACTGGGTGTTGTATGGAAACCAACTTGACAATAAATTATATCTAATTAAAAAAAAAGTGATTTAGGTCAATCCCTTGGGAAATAGGCAAGTTTTCTGAGGGTAAGTGAAGGAATATGATGAGTAATTTTATACTTGGAATTCTGTGCTTCAAAAATAAGCAAACAGAAAACAAAACCAAAGCGTGGATGGCTTGTGCTTAAAAGAACAAGGGCCCACCCCTTGAGGGGAAAGAGAGAGAGGAACCGAGGATGGAAACAGAACTCAGTACAGAGGAGTGCAGAGCATTGCCATATATCCTAAATGTTTCCAAGAGAAAAATAAAATGAGCACATACCTCACCTTTCAAAAACACATGCAGGTGGATGTGTGTTGCCTTTTTTGAACAACCCTCTCTGTTCTAAGACTGTGTGCCTACCCCTGCTTTCTTGTCCCCATCTCTTTGATATTCCTGCCCCAGTTTTCCCAGTGTTGTGCTCCCTGTGCAGTCCATGTCAGGCCGAGGGGCAGGCTCTGAGACTCCCATGGCTGGGCTGGAGCTTTGGCTCAACCCAAAGCTGGTGTTGGCCAGCCGGGGTGCCTGGCCCTTGGCTCTACCTTTGGGACAGCCAAGGACACTCAACAGGCCCTCATGAGCCCTGCCAGGGGTTGACGGGACTCTGCGTCCACCTCACTCATTAGCACAAGCTACTCATTTTAGTTACCTTGAGAGGAAGTTGAGTCAACATACACTCAAAATCAACTCCATGTAGTGGCTGCATGGGCCTTGGCTCCTTCCTGCAGCAGCAAGATTGATTCTCCCTGGGACTGAATGCTTGCTTTGCTTAAGTGCCCCTTTCAGTTAAGTTGTGAGAAATGGAAATAATAGCCATCTGCAGGATGAGTGAGCACTGCAGTGCTGAGAGTCCTCAGAACCTACCATCCGCTTCCTGGGTACAGACTGCAGCCTGGGCCATGGTCAAAAGCATGCTGCCCAGTGCTGGAGACAAGGGGGACCTTCAAAAGTCCACGAGAGAAGGACTGGAGAGCTCAGGCAAGGTTTCAGGTGGCTTCAGGGCGGACAGCTTCAACACAGCAGGGTCCCTTGACGGAAGGCAGGGCAGCAGAGAGCAGAGAATTTTACCAAAAAATATAGTTCACACTGGGTAACTACCTGGTTGTTTCCTGGAAAAGCCCAAGTACAGGAGGCTCACAACTGGGCCTGATAGCTCTCGTATTCTAAAACAAGCCTCCATTTGCTTCCTCCAGCCAGGTTCTCCTGAAGTACAGTGAGCTGTGCAAACGGAGTTTTCTTTATGATTTAGACCGATTCACTGCCAGTTATAGCTCTCCACAGTGCACGATGTGTTTTTCCTGTCACTTACTGCAGGGAGAGAATCATGTGAGTATGTTCTCAGTTTTGCCAACAGCAAAAATCATTTTGAAGAAGGCATTCTTTCTAGATGAATAGAATTATTATTCCCTATACTTCCTTGTCCCCTCCCCATCATGAATAAACAGTCATTTCAGCTTTAGCAAACCTCGCTTCAAAAATAGGCAAAGCACACACACACACACACACACACACACACAAAAAAAAAAAAAAAAGAAAGAAAAAACACCCAATAAAGCTGTAATGCTCTAAAATCCATAATTCGCCTCCAAATGTCACAATGTGAAAGCACCCGAGTCCCTTCTAAGCACATTAGTAAGGGACAGTAGGCCATTGCCAGCTATTAGACTACTTTGAAATAAACCCAAATGATTGCAAGCCAGGCATAATTCCTCTATTTAAGTTTCTCATGGAACTGCAACCCTGTGATTGCAAACTCCGGCTACCATTCAAAATTAACAAAGGATGCAGACACTGTCGATGAAACATTAATGACCAATTTGCAAATGTTCTAAGACCCCCTTCGTTCATCATGGGTTCATCAATGCAACACTCACCCATCTCTCTTTATTCTTTCAATTATTTAGCATCCATTAAGCGCCCACAGTAGGCCAAGCTCCGATGACCTTTCATCCACATTACCTCCCCACTAACAGCTTCATTCACCTGGTGGCCCTTCTAACTGCACAGCGAATCGACCTTTGCCTTAAGGCAGGAAGCTCATTTAGAAATCATTCTCTATGGGCACCCCTTGCATTACATCTCCAAGTGCTGAGGACACAGGCAGTGTGCAGACATGACAGAAGCTCGAGGAACTTTTCCAGGCTGTCCCAGTGCACTGGAGGAAAACATACCTGAAAATGAGATCCTTGTGGTACCTCAATCTGTGAATCCTTCAGACCCACTTTGTCTGACTTGATTAATTAACTCAGACATCTTTAAATATTTACCACGTGCCTACAATAATGTTCCAAGAAGCACTGTCTCAGAGGGTGGAGGATACATAAGATGAGACAGGTAAAAGCATAGCAATGTCACAGCTGCTGTGGAGGGCTGAGCAGTGTTGTGGGTTCAGAGCCAAATTCTGATCACCCAGATGTGGGGTCACCTCCCCGTAAGTGGAGTTGGGGACCATGAAGGATTGAGGGACATGGAAAGGTCCTCCCCATTTCAAACGACTCCCCTTCGCTGCGTGTCCTAGACTCAAGTGCATCCTGAATCACAAAGACGGACACCAGACGGTGCCCTGAATGCACTTGCTTCACAGTTACCTGAAGCCCACCAGGGTAGCATTTCTGATCTTAAACAGGAAGTCCCTGACCTGGCCTTTCCTCCATTCTGGCCACTCAGCACCATGCCGTGACCTCTGAAAAGTGATAATGAATACAAATGACACCGCTACCACAGAGAAAGTAGCAGATGCTATGAAACAGGTATAAACAGAATGTTCCAGGAGACCAGTAGAGAGACAGAAAGCTCTTGGCAGAGGAACAGGGTCTGACCTCATGAAGGCAGTGGCATTTGAGCTAGCCATTGAATGATGGTTCTCTCCAATCAACTAATAATGATTAATAACAACCCCCACCCCCCACCCCACAGAGCAGCCACTACTATTTACTGAGTAATTCTCTGGGTGCCAAGCACTGTATTCATGCTCTTCCTATTAGCAACAGCCCACGGGAAAACCCCATTTTACAGATGGTAAAAGCAAGGCTCAAAGAGTCTAAGGTCACACCATTTGCACACAATAATGATAAAGCTGGAATCTGAATCATGTTTGTTTAGCTGAGATCATCACTGTGATGGCCCGAGGATGTTACATGTTCATTCCATGTCACTCTGGAAGGGCCTTGGTTCCTGGGGAGTGATGTGGATGCAGAACAGGAGACCACTGCTGCTGAGAGCCAGTGCGGGAGCCACTGGCTAGGAACTTCCAAAAGTAGAGAAGACGGGTGAATTCTGGGGCGAGAGCGGGGAGAGGGAGCCCCGGCTCTGGGGACTGTAGTCTCGTTAACTACTGATGCCCTCTACCCTTCCACAGCCTCCATGCTCTTCCAGAACAATGCCTGCTGGGCAGTGGGGGTCTCTTAGGCACCGGGGGGGGGGGGGGGGGGGGGGGGGGGGGCGGGGCTCATGCTCCCTCCTTTCTTTTTACTGCTTTTCGCATATTCTTAAAACAATCACAGAAACGCTAAAAGAAAAGCAATTAATGTGCTCATGTCCCTTCTCATCTTAACACAAATGTTGTCACATGTCTGCATTTCTTTACAGTCCTTGCCAATATGTATCCCTATTTTCACACAGTTACGGGATGCACACACAATTTTAGGTTTTGTTTTATGTAACGTTATTGTCTAAATATTTTCCTATTTGCTGCAGTCTTCATAATTATCATCTTGATGGTGGGTTCCAGACATCAAATTTGCATCCCCCGCACAGGGGCCTGCTGGCTCCAGAGTGAGGCACTTGAAATTCACTCCCCAAATCTACATGTGGGAAGTACAGCCCTGAATGTGCACACGTCCATTAAACCCTCTGGCGAAGGGGCTCCAGATTGACCCAAGTGAGGATGAAAAAAAAAAAAAAAAAAAGATTTGAAAGAGAAAAAAAGGGCAAGGTTTCTATTTGTGTTTCAGCCGCAGGGGTGGAAGAAGAGGAGAGAATCTGGAGCTGGTGCCTTGGTGGGTGTGGGGGGAAGGATAGCACAGCCAGACTTTTAAAGTCAAGCCTCCCAAGGCTGGTGTGCTCCACTGTGCAGTCACTTAACCGCTCAGATTCACCCACCTTCCTTCCAATTAAAGTTCCTAAAATAGCAACAATGACGATGCTGATAAGCATAATACAAGATGACACTTTCACAGCACTTTGTCACATGCCACGTGCTGTTCCAAGAGCTTCACATGTATCAGCTCATTCAATCTTTAGAAGTATCTACTATTTTTTCCTGTTTTACAGGTGTGGAAACTGAGGCACCAAGAGGAATAGGTAGGTCTTCCCACAGCTGGTGGCAAGGATTTGAACCCAGGCAGCCAGGCTGGAGAGTCCATGCTTGGAATCATTTCATAATAGCTGCCTCAAAACTCAGATTTCAATTCCTTCCCTGCTTAAAATTCTTTTCTCATCTCCCACTGAACATCAAATTCAGTTCCAACCCATTCGGCTGGCATTCAAGGCCCCACACAGCCTGCCTCCAAAGTCCCTTTCTAGCTTTCTTCCCATAATTCCCCTTCACACTTCTCCATTCCACACGTGAGGTACAAAGCATGAGCATGGGGTCCAAAGTATGACTGTTCTCAGCTAGTAATCCTTAGTCTCTCTTCCCTGTGTTGGCCTAGAATGTCCCCTGTTTCCACATATCCCAATCTTACCCGTTTTTCTGCTCCAGGAGCTTTCTCTTCCCATACTGCTCAGCTCTTCCTTCTCTGAGCTCTAGGAACCATGTACTGTGATACCTCCTTTCAACCTGGACACTGAAGTCCACGCAGGGAAGGAGAAGAGGGCTTATGAGGCATAACACACAGCTGTACATGATACTCTCTCTCCTCATTAGTCCCTGCATCCCACCCCACTGCCCCCACCTCACATTTTCCCTTCCCTTTGAGTTCAAGTCCATCCCATATTTCTGACTGACCTTCAAAGTCTGGAAGAAGTGGGTTTTGGAGGGCATTCTTCCTGCTGCTTCCTTCTAGGGTTTCTGAGTTTTTGAAGGAAGAAAAGTATGTTGACTGAGTACTTTTTCTCTTAGGTACAGTTCGTTAGAAATTGTCCTTCCAGCCAGAATCATAACACACAGGTGCATATTTCTACCTCCCTTAGGGCTGGTCAGGCCTTATTTATTATTAAACCTACCCCATCTGCTGGGCTAGCATGTAAGCTAACCTGTAACACTGGGAACAATCAGGGGCGATCTCTGCTCTAAGAAGGGAGCTGAGCACACCTCTGAGCAGGGATAGGAAAACTGCTGACTTCTCTCTCAACCCCACCAGGGCTCCACCCACTTAGAACCTGACCCCAAGGGAGTATGGCATGACCCACAATTCTTACCTAGTGTTATTCTTATTTGGGAAAATATCTTACATTGCCTACATGGACCTAAGGTTTTTAGAGATAAGCTATTTTTATATCCCACATAGTACCTTGTAGAAAACCTGCCACTTGATATCCAACAAATGTTTGATGAATGAATGAATAGCTTTTTCTAAGAGGACCAATATGATAAACTCATGAAGAATTAGTAATAAACAATAATAAATTTATTAGAGATCCTAGTGAGTGAAATAAGGTAAAAAAACGAAATAAAAGGCATGGACTGAAAAGGAAGAAATAAAATTCTCTTACTTACAGATGTCATGATTTGGCTATAATGATAACCCAAAATAATCTAATAAAAAAACTACTAGAACTTAGTAAGGTCGCAAAACACAAAATCAATCTTAAAAAAAATCTGTATTTCTATAAACTAGCAATCAACAACTGAAAACCAAAATAATAAAAATGATGCCATTTGCAGTAGCATGAAAACACATGAAATATGTAAGCACAAATATGAGAAAATCAGTACTAGATATGTGTGATTAAAAATATAAACACTGGCAAAATAAATCAAAGATCTAAATAAATGATGAGATACATATACCACGATCATGGATTGAAACACAAAATATTTTGATGTTAATTTTTCCCAGACTACTATATATATTCAACACAATTCTAATCCGATTCTGAGCACAAGTGTTTGTAGAAATCAACAAGCTGATTTTAAATTTTATATGGAAAGCAAAGGAATACCCCAAACAGTTTTGTAAAAAAACAAAATTAGAGGACTGCACTACTTGATTTCGAGATGTCCTATAAAGCAATAGTAATCAAGCCAGGGTTGTATTAAATAAAGGACAAACAAAAATAACCAGAATAGAAAACCCAAATAGACCTATATATGTGGTCAACTGATTTCTCAAAACAGGAGAAAAACAAGGAGAAAGGAGAGTGCTGAAACTATTGGATATCAACATGGTGCTGAAACTATTGGATATCCATAAGCAAAAAAAAGTAAAAAATGAACCTCAATTCACATCTTGCACATTCTGCAAAAATTAACTCAAATTAACTTAAGTGTAAATCTAAAACCACAAAGCATCTAGAAGATAATCTTTGTTGTCCTGGATTAGGTAAAGATTTCTTGGATACAAT
This sequence comes from Puma concolor, assembly GCF_028749965.1. Classification (NCBI taxonomy): domain Eukaryota; kingdom Metazoa; phylum Chordata; class Mammalia; order Carnivora; family Felidae; genus Puma; species Puma concolor. The sequence goes on from NC_141671.1 coordinate 23,173,463, forward strand.
GCCAAACATATGATTCGTAAAAGAAAATATTGATAAACTGAATCTTAATAAGAAGAAAACAACTTAAGTAACAAAATGAACAAAAGATATGAAGAGACAATTCATCAAAGATATACAAATGGCAAATGAGCACATGACACTCAACATCATTTGATATTAACAAAATGCAAATTAAAAACAATAATTTATCACTACATCTATTAGGTTAAAAAACAAACGATCTGACAATACCGAGTGCTGGTGAGGATTCTAAGGAACTAGAAGTGTCATACGTTGCTGGTGGGAATGAGAAATGGTACAGCCACTTTAGGAAACAGGGCAGTTTCTTACAAAGTTAGACATACATTTACCATATAACCCAGAAATCCCACCCACTCTTGGGTATTTACCAAAGTGAAATGATAACTTATGTTCACACAAACACCTGCATGTGAATATTTACAGCAGTTTTATTTACATTTGCCCCAAACTGGAAACAATCTAAATGTCTCTCACCTGGAAAATGAAGAAACAAATTGTGGTTCATTAATACAATGGAATACTACTCAGCAATAAAAAGGAAAAAAAAACTACTCACATACAACAACATGGAAAGACCTCAAGGGCATTATGCTAAATGAAAGGAACCAGATTCAAGAAGTTACATACTGCATGATTCCATTGCTATGCATTCTGGAAAAGGCAAATGCATAGGGTTAGAAAATAGATCAGTGGGTGCTATTGGCTGAGAGTGGGAGGTAGGGTCGGCTAAAGGGTCTCAGGTCTGGCAGATTCCAAAACGCTGTAAAACAGAACTTAAATCAGGCAGTTCAGGGAAAAGTGTGCTGAAATTTACAACACTTGCCTGGCTTGGGCTCCCGTGGAACCCAGGGGGAGCCCTTCCCTTCTGACCTAGCGCACTCTCTTCCTGCCGCAGGTGGGTAACCCAGTGGGCAGCCCAGTGAGGGCTCTGCTGGGGGTTTCCACTGTCCTGGGGGAGTGTGCCTGTCACCAGCAGGGCCCCTCACAACTGAGACCTCCTGCTGTGGCTGCTTCTAAAATTCACTGCGAGCCACATTTTGGCCTAACGCCCTGAAGCCTCTTTTCAGGAAGAAAGCATTGAACCTTCCAGTTTCATTTTGTTTTTTACTGCTTGTTCAAAGAACAATCATATAAAATAAAAATATCATCCTCAGGCAAGAGAATTTAATTCAAACATTCTTAAGAGTAGATTCAACAACAAACAAACCTGCCTCATTCTTGGTTTCCCCCGGTTACAGAAAGAAAAAATGGAAAGAAGCAGAGTGTATTTATGGGAACAAGAATTTTCACCTGCCCCTCACACATGACCAAGAAACTTTGTAACAAGCACTTTATGGACATGATCCTAGTACATCTTCCCAACAACCCGAGGTCAGGGATTCTGCTATTATCCCACCTTACAGATGAAAACACTGAGGCTGGAAGGATCAGTACTGTGTCCAGGTTGCACAGTTCGTAGGGCATAAGGCAAAGATTTGAATCCAAGCACTTTTACCCCAAGGTCCAAGCTCTAAACCAGATGCTACAGTTGATATTTACACAGCTATGGTCAGAATGGGCTAGGAAGTTGCCTTTTGGTTTGTGAAGAAATGAAAAAGGTGTTAGATTTGTTTCTTCTCAACTCTTACTCTCTTTTTATATTAAACCCGTATGCGCACACTTGGGTTAGTCATTATCTGTGCCTCCTGATGGACTCTTATGACTGGCCCATTCATGGCCTGCCTACTTTCACTCACTCATCTGTTCTTAATAAGGTAAGATAATCAACACCCACAAAACCACCACTCAACATCAGAACTGGAACTTTGACAAGGAGCTATATCTCTCTGTGTGGTCTTCCCTGAACTGGTCCCCCTGACTCCCCTATCTGAGGTCATCGCAACTTTGAATTTCTGTTTACTGTCCTCTTGGTTTCCTTTTTATATAGCCTTATCACAACTATAATATTTTTAGAATTTATTTTTATTGTATAAAAAGTATCATGCTATATGTAATCGCTTGGATTTTTCCACTTACAGTCACAACTTTATTTTTTTAAGTTTATTTTGAGAGAGAGAGAGAGAGAGAGAGAGAGAGAGAGAGAGAGAGAGAGAGAGAGAACACGTGCAAGTGGGGGCAGGGCTGAGCCTGAAGTGGGGCTTGATCTCACAAACTGTGAGATCACGACCTGAGCTGAAATCAAGGGTTGGTTGCTTAACCGACTGAGCCACCCAGGTGCCCCACATTCACACCTTTATAGCCAGCAGCTGGAATTTCAAGGCCAGCTACAGTCATCTGCAGAAGAAAGGAGGTATGAAGATGGGTGAAAACACACTTCCTGGGGGCAGTACGAGGTGGCTGTCACCTTTCACTCTGGCTCAATCCCCTCCAAGTCTTCATCAAACTTAGAATAAAAGCCAGCTCCTTACCTTGGTTTCTAAGGCCCAATCCAGTGTGGACCTGGACTTTCTCACTGACCTTCCCTCACACCATGTCCTCCTCAGTCACTACGCTTAGTGACATGGTCCTCTTTCTGTTCTTCAGCCATTCTTGCTTCAGAGCCTGACTAGCTGTCCTGTTCTACCTGCTCTTAAGTTTCACCTGAAATGTTACCTTCTCTAAGGAGCCTTTCATGACCACCCAACCTAAAATAGCCCCTCTGATGCACAGCCCTGCTTTAGTTTGGTTATAGGACCCTATGCATTTTGAACAAAATTCTCTCTCTTGTCCCTCTATCAGAAGGAAGTCTTGTATAGGTCATCCTGAATATCTACTGTAGACCCTTTGGGGGCCCCCAAGACCCTTTTAGGGGTTTATAAGGTCAAAAAAACTTCATAAGAATAAAGCCTTGTTTGCACTTTTCACCATGTTGATATTTGTAATGTTGGTGAAAAAGCAAAGGTGGATAAAATCCATGAGCCCCTAATGCCGATCATGGTGGCAGTGGCACCGACATGTGACTAGTGGCCATTGAATGTTTTACCATTTCATACTTACAGGGAAAAACAACAATCCATTTCACTTAAGAATGCCTTGAAAGAGCAGTAAAAATGATTGCCTTTGTTACATCTTGACCTTGGAGTACATATCTTTTTGATAATCTGTGTGACTACATGGGATGCCTGTCTGTTACATACTGCGGTATGGGGGTGAAAAGCACTTCTGTGATCATTTGAGTTGTGAGACGAACTAGCAACTTTCTTCATGGAACACCATCAACTACTGACAGATTATGGCAGAAATTTTCTCAAAAGTGAATGACGTGGCCTGATAGTAATTTTTGGCAAGGATAAAAATCAAGCTTTCAAGTGAAAATCTGCATTTTGGAAAACTTGTATGGGCCAATGCTTCCTGATATTTAAGATGTTTCTGATAAGAATGGCGGTGATATTAATAAATGTGATTTTTTAACCTTAGATAATGAAATGTGTCAACATTTGAAAGAGCTGCATAACTCAGTCAACCAATATCTTCCAACCGACTAATGAGAAATGTCACAAAAACATGCCTTTGTAAAAAATCCATTCAAATTGTATGATAGGCTAATAGATTTTAACTTAACTAACAACAAGTTCAAGTGCAGCTAACTTTTAAGAAACTACTACTTGCTGAGTTTTGGTGTAATACCAAAAAAGAATATCTACAATTTTCTCAAAAGGCTATTAAGACGCGCTCGCTTTTTCAGCAACATATGGCAAGGTCGGATATTCTTCAGATACTTCAATTAAAACAACTTAGAATACCAAATTGAATGTAGAAGCAGCTATAAGACACCAGCTGTTTTCTATTAAGCCAGACATTAATGAGATCTGAAAAATATAAATCAATGCCACTCTTTCATTACAATTTTGTTTTTTTCATAAAAATATATTTATGTTAACATGCAATAGCTTCCTTATTACCTCTATGTGAGTTAATAAAATATTTTTAAGTATCACATTTTAAAATTTCAATATGGTCAACATCAATAGATATATACCCCCCGCCCCCGCTTCAATATTTTTAAGAGTGTAAAAGGGGATCTTCAGACTCAAAAGTTTGTGAATCTCCACTCTAGTGGCTAGCATATGCTGGGTACTTGATAAATGTTGTTAAATGAACATACTAAAGACATATTCTCTTTACTTTGTATCTGTCCTCCCTGCTCTTTCAAAATGTTCCACAAAGCTTTCTCAGTGGCTCAAAGTATTAGAGTAAGACCAGCGATATGAGGACCCAGTGACAGGAGCATATAAGTCCCTGCAGAACTCAGAAGTTTCCCTCAGAATCACCATATGTATCTCCAACTATTTTTTTTATCCTTTCCCTTTTCTTAAGTGCTTATGTCAGATACAAAATTTAAAACTGGTTCTAAGTGTGTTTACTATGATTGCTTTAATTTTAACTACTGGTATTGCTGTAATATTGGCTTTTTTCTTTCTTTTTTTGCTGTTGCGCATTGAACATGCAGGTGATCTCACCACACTGCATGCTCAAGAGGAACCTAACTGCCATTTAAAAATCACTTTTTTTTTAATTTTAGGGAGAAGGAGAGAGAGAGAGAGTGGGAGAGAGGGGCAGAAGGAGAGAGAGAGAATCCCAAGCAGGCTCCACGCTCAGCACAGAGCCTGATGCGAGGCTCAATCCCACGGCCCCAGGATCATGACCAGAGCCAGAATCAAGAGTCAGATGCTCAACCAACTGGGGCCACCCAGGTGCCCCTAAACATCACTTTTTAATAGGAAAGCACATGACTTATTTTGAAAGTGACTCTCAATCTTCTGGGAGACAGATGACATTGTGGCTGTGGCAATTTCTGTGGCATGACAGAGAAAGTTCACAGACGGCTTGCATCACACTAAAAGAAGTCACATTTGGAAGCTGTCTCATGTAAAAGTAAATACACTGTGCTACAGCTTTATAGATAAGCCAAATGATGTTGCAGAACCTGCCCTTGGAATTATATTATAAAGGTGTATGCTCTCTCCTCTTAGTGTCACATCAATGACAAACTAGTGACAGCCACAGCATTTGGTTGGACACAAAACCAAGAACTTCTACCAGAATCCACATAAAGTTCTTTGTGTTGAGGCCTAAGAGAATGTCCACACACAAGGGCACTGATTGTACCCTCACAACTGCCATGCCCAGATTTTCCAAATAGTGGTCTTCTGCTTTCAAAATCTCATGTTAGCATCTAAGTGTTCTTCTTCAGACAAGTATAACTGAATCAGCAGGTAAAACGGGTGCAGGGAGGCAGGAGACAAATCTCAGATCCTGACTATGTTGTGTAAACAATGTGCTCTGCACAAGTTGAAAGTGGTAAGGTTCCAAGTGGGGTTGGAAACACTCCTGAAAGCTTCCATAGGAAGACCGGGGACATACACTGGTTTAGGAGAACCAAAGATTCAATATGAACAAGAAGATTCTAAATAAAATTTCCCAGGGCGCCTGGAAGGCTCAGTTGGTTAAACATCCAACTTTGGCTCAGGTCATGATCCCATGGTTCATGAGTTCGAGCCCCATCGGGCTCTGTGCTGACAGCTCAGAGCCTGGAGCCTGCTGTGGATTCTGTGTCTCCCTCTCTCTCTCTGCCCCTCCCCAGCTCGTGCTCTGTCTTTCTCTCAAAAATAAATAAACATTAAAAAATTTTAAGTAAAACGTCCCTGTTTTTACAACACACCTAACATGAAATTAATAAACCAGAATTTAATACAAACATTTTACTTTCCAATCCAAAAAAGGAGCCACACTGCTTTGGGCTGACAGATTTCACAGGCTCAGGAGGAACAGGCTCAAGCTTTCATTAACTATTCAGTTATGAGACACCTGGGGCCACAAAATGAGGGTGGAAAAGACCACATATTTTTTGGTTCAGTTAAATAAAAGAGGTTTGGTTAAAAGAAAAAATTCAGCTTGAATTGTGAATGGTCATCCTTGAATTTGATATTCTAAATGTCCCCCATTATACACTCAGAGTTACAGCCTGTTTCATCTGATTCACTGTTCAACAGTGGCATTATCTGAAAACCAGGAAGCCACTAAACACTTATCAGCAAAAATGTGACCAACCTTGGCCATCACAGGAAATCTTCTGAAGAGGGTACATAGCAAGGAGCACGGGATATTCACTCACTCACTCAACATCTACTTAGTAAGCTCTTACCATGTGCCTGGCTTAGGGGAGGTGGACATTAAGAACCCAGCACTAGCTCTTGCCCTCAGGAAGTCTAGCACAGAAGAGCTGAATAAATTTTTACACAGCTAATATTGAAAGTAAAACGCCATCTTAATCACTGATACCTCCCTGCTTTCAACACTTCTGCAATATAAGGAAAATAGGGTAAAGTAGAAAGCGTACTGTTGCCTTCCTGGGAGGCGCTTGACATGTGTGATTAGGAACGTAAGCTCCCCTGATGAATAATGGATCTAAGCCATGCTCACCAATGGTTGCCAAAAACATTAGTTAAAAAAGCCAATGGGGGAACTTTATCATAGATACGCTAAGCTGACAGTGCTCAGTACAGTGAGCTCAGTACAGTCCAGTGCTCAGTACAAAGAGAGAGACATACAGACGTACAGATCACCACCCGTGAAGTAGTCTTGCCTCCCCACAAAACAGTCAAATTTAAATCTGATGAAGTCTCTAGATTCAACTACTACAGGAAATACAGAGGCTAGAAGAACCTGTGAAATGACACCACAGGGATGCAACTGGCAAAGTTTTAGAATGTAGGAAACTGTATAGGGCAAACCACCTAACTTCTTCAGCAACAAAAATTACCAAGAAAAGAGGAAGAAAGGAACCATAGACAAAAAGGGACCTAAGAGATGTATCAACCAAATGCAAGCATGGGCCTCGTTTAGATATGAATTCAACAAACCACTGAAAGAAGAAAGTATGACACAAACAGGGAAAACAGGAAAATTTGAACACTGACTATATATTTGATAATTAAATATTTTTTAAGGGAGTGATAAAAATATTGTGGTTACGGTTTTTGAAGAACGCTTTTTTGCTTGTTTTGTTATAGGTACATACATGGGTGTTTATGGATGAAACGGGATTAGCTCCAAAAGAATAAGTGGAGAAATAAGTATGTGAAAAGATGCTCCACATTTATTCGCCCTATTATTATCATCATTCAGCAATAAGAAGAAACAAAGTACTGACACATGCTACAACATGGATCAATCTTGAAAGCTTTATGCTAAGTGAAAGAAAACAGTCACTAGGGACCACACGTTACATGATTCCATGTACATGAAATGCCCAGAATAGGCAAATCTACAGAAATAAGAAGTAGATCTGTGGTTGCTTAGGGCTGGGGTGGGGAGGGTTACAATACTGGGGGATGGGGGTTGATGGCTTTCTTTTTGGGGTTATAAAAATATTCTAAAATTGACAGATGCACAACTCTGTAGAATACACTAAAAGCCATGTAATTGTACACTTAAAAAAAAAAAGAATTCATGTTGGGGAGGGAGTAGGTAAGGATACAGGTGATAACAGATCATGTGTTGTAAATTTTTTACATGTGTAGGCTCCATCATAGATCCTTTGGGTCAAATCCTGGCTCTGTCAGTTACTGGCTGTGTGACCTTGGGCAAGGCATTTTATGTCTTTGAATCTCAGCTTCCTGGCGGAAAATGGGGACAATATAGGGGATAACAAAGACTCTACATGAACCTAGGTATATATGGGCTAAATGAGGTTGATACATTTGTTTTTATTTATTTATTTTTTAAGTTTTTTTAAATATATTTTTGAGAGGGCAAGCAAGGGTGGGGTGGGGGCAGAGAGACTGGGAGGGAATCCCAAGCAGGTGCCATGCCATCAGCGCAGAGCCGGACACGAGGCTCAATCCCAGGAACTGAGAGATAATGACCTGAGTTGAAATCCAGAGCCTGACCGCTTAACTGACTAGGCCACCCAGGCACCCTGAGGTTGATACATTTAAAGCATGTGGAAGAGTGTTTGGCATGTATGAAATGCTCAGTAAACAGTTACGTATTATTATTCTCAACTGTTTTTGTTTTCTTATATCAGCTCCTTCAGGAGCATCCATTTCTTCAGTATCTCCCTCAGAAATCACAGTAATTATGAACAAGTAGTAGATGCTCAATAAAAGCTTCTTGACACTTCCTGATGTTTTGTTGGCTTTGTGTTTCTCCATTGTTAGGATTCTCCTTAATATGAGGTATTATCCTTCAAAGTTTCTGCATTCTGTGAGTGAGTGAGTGAGTTTTCTTTTTGGTTTCAGGCTACAGATGGGGATTTGGGAGGAGCAGTGAGATATAAGGAGACCAACTATAGCCGCAGTAATCAGCTTCATGCCAGAAGAAAGTCTGGCTGAGCCCCCAAAGGCCACAAGTGCTGGGACAAAAAAGGATAAAGCCCACAGATGATCCTTCTAGACCCCTTTCCTTCGGTGATGCCTTTGAATAAGACTGGCTCAACCCAGAGATGGCCGCATTTTGTTGCTAATGTTAATGGGACTGCCAGCTTTCCCTCTGGATTCAAACGCAGTCATCTGTGGTTCTCACTCTTATACCCCCACTTAGCATCTTAAATTAGCAAAGTGCTGTGGCTCCTTTTCAATAACAAAGGCTCTACATGAACCTAAATCAGTAAAACCATGATAAATATTTTATAAATGGCACTCCGAAAGCACAGCTTGAGTGTGTGTGCGTGCGTACACACACGCACACACACACACACACGCACACACACAAGGGGATTTATATGCTCACACACGCTCTCCACACAGAACTCCGGCATTCCCTCTCATTCAAGTTTGCTCCAAAACAGATTTTTTATTTTTATTTTGTTGTACTGTACATATCAACTGCACAAGGCAATCAGCCAAGGAGAGATTTAAACATATGGACTACATTTCATGGCTTTGAAAAACATGGTAGAGCAAGACCGTGTTATGTATGCCCTTCTGCTCTGCGCTATGGACTGCCATTTGGCTGGGCAGGTGCTCCATGCTCGTGCCAGATTCCCCCTGGGGCCATGGGGTCAAAGTGCCTCTCCCACATCTGCAGTGGCCGGTCCAAACATGCAAAGGCTCCTGTGAAAGCTGACGTAGAGCTGTGATACTCAGCACCCTCGCCACTTGAAAACTGCTCGTCCCCCTGGGCCTACCAACGTGCAGCAAGACAATCAGAAATGTTGAATGGTATGGGCATTTGATATGCTATGGATGTGTAAGATCGTCACGTACTTTAGAAAATCAATGTGGTAATTCAATTTATCTTCCAAAGTGTTCATCTTTCCAGACCTCCATTCCATTTGTAAGGTGAGCAAGTATGTCCTACCAAAGAATGAACCTAAAATAAAATTGTTATAATATCCAGAATTTACAAATTTTTAACGTTTGCTAAAATGGGTAGTGTTCTTCCAGTTTACTTGCATAACCTCTTTGGCTTCTTCTGGCTGGGTAACTGAAACAGAAATGTGTTGATGTGTTATGACCAAAACACCGCTACCTCTGGGAACACAGTGCATCCTCACCTACAGGTACACAACTCGCCACCTTCTTGTCAATGTTGTGAATTCACTCTCTGTTACCCTATCTTGGCCTGAGCCGAAGTTCTGAAGTTCACTATATATAAACGGTCCCATTTAGAACCATTTGTGATTGACTTTCCTGGGATACTCAATAGTGTTATCAGTGATGTGCAGTGAGTCATCTCCTTGACAAGTGAGGAACACAGCTTGGGCCACATGGCATCATATGAGCAGGGCGAACCTGTCTAACATCACATATGAGGGTGCTGGAGGTGTCAAACCTAACTAGTATGAAGTTGGGAGGCTGAGAAAGCCAAAATGCCTTCCTGCACAGCTACAGCATGATCAGATAGCTGCTGGGGAGAGGGCTGCCTCACCAGGCACACCTCAGGAGCCAAGGGCCTGTGTCAGCCAGCGATGACCAAGGATTTTAAGTGAAAACAGCCCACCTGAGTGATGCGCACATGTCAAAGCAGCTTTAATAGCCCACAGGAGAACAGTTGATTTCATACGATTTTCCCTTCATCCTAGGCAAGCCGAGAAGTGCTGGTTAATATGAGCACTCACCAATAGCTGAGAAACTCACTCAGCTAACAAGGGAAGACGGTGGAAAATCATGGCTGAAAATGCCCCCCTGGGGCTCTACTCGGAGTCTTCCCTACATCTCAACTATATCAGAGGGAGTGACACAATGCACGTTTGTACACACACACACACACACACACACACACACACACACACACACACACACACCTGCAGTATACATCCTTATGGAACATAAATAGGAAACCATCATTTTCTTCTGGGTCTCAATTCCATTGCCTTCAGGCCTTAGCAGCCTTATTCCCAAAACTGTGACACAGGTGTTAACGACTTGCAAACAAATTTTTAAAATTTAGGAGACTTCCACCAAAGGAAAGAATATGTTTCAGATGTAAGTGTGTCATTCACTGTCAATCAGAAATATCGCAAAGGGAATTTTCTTTTCATGGTGCACATCGGCCTCCCCCAAATGGTAGATCTACCTGTAACTTGCAACCCAGAACCACCGACTCCTCTCTACGCCAGTTAATGCGACCACATTTTCTGTCCTCCTTCAACCAGGGGCGGGGAAGTAGCACCTAGAGTAGAAAAGCTGCCAAGGAGCAGCACCCAGAGTTCAGTTTCGGCAACTGTTTGTTGCAGAACTTTTGCACTCAGTGGGTGCACCATGATCTCTACTAAGTTACACTGAAGTACTTCAAATGGTGGCCCCTTGTTTCACCCTATTCCCTTCAGGATAACTGCCTGGGGTCCTGCCTGTGAATTCCTGTGTCCTGGCAGACGAAGGGACAAGCTGAAGCTAACTGACCATGTAGGAATCTACTGAGAAATGACCGAGGCTGGCTAGCAGAGCTCCTCTAATCTCAAATACAGATAGAGTGAAATTAGGCCAAAAAAAAAAAAAAAAAAAAAAAAGCCAAAGAAGGACAGAATCAATCTGAATATAGATATATAGATTTAGGCTTGAACCATAAGGAAATTCCATATTCCTGGGCCAATCTAAGGAATGGAAGTTTCTAACAAAACACGGGTGGTATTTTCCACAATGACTGCTTGTTAGTTAGAAGACCATGTACAAAACCTTTCTGCCTGGGCATTTTGCCACCACACCAGACTGTTCACTGCTCTGCAAACACACCGTAAACTTCCAGGCTTGTGAGTTTTCATTCTACCCACAACATCGTCCCCATGTGCTCCACGTGGTGAATTCTTGCACATTCTTTAAGGTTTAACTCAAATGTCACCTTCCTTGTTAGGCATATATCCTGACAATAAGGAATTAATAACCAATGCATTCCTTCTCTGTGCTGCACAGTGCTTAATGCATCCCTTAATTAGAGCAGGTATCCTCTGCACCGCGATTACCCAAAAAATGTTTGCCTTCTGCTTTGGAATGTGGGGCACTTGAGGGCAGGGACTGAGCCTTGTTCATCTCTGGGGCCCCCTGAGCCTAAAAAAGTGCCTGGGACATGGCGGGGCCTGTGTGAGATGTGCACTGGGAGGCTGGGTGCACAAAAGCAGGGAAATGAGCTCCTGTACAGGAAAAGTACAGTACTTCAGGATCTTCATGGTGGATTTACACATGCGCTCTCATTTGCCCTTTTCTACCTCAGGAAGTGGGGGAGGTGCTCCTCACCATCTACTCCTAAGGAAGACATTTGTGTTTCGAAAGGTTTCATGAGCAGGAAATGCCTGGATTAGACCTAAAAAGACCGAGGTTCTAGTCTTGACTATCCTGCAGAATGTTCTGTGTGACTTTGAGCACGTCTGTGCGCCTGGGTTGGAGGAGATGATCTCAATGGTCTGTAATCTGACCATAAGCAGCTAAGCCTCCTGTAAGGTCATACATGTGGAGGAGGTGAAACCAGTACTGGCATCAAGGTTTTCTGATTCTTAATGTGTTGTCAGAGGTCCTGGCGCTGTTTTAGAGCGAACTTCGGACTTTGCTTCACTCTCAGATGCTGAATTTGTTTTTCAAATCCATGTACTATTGGAATAATGGCTGTTCCCCAACTGTTAATGAGAAGCTGCTTTTAGGAGTGAAACCCATGTTGCCAGCACTGCGTGGGGTCGGCCCACGCTGCTAGCCGCAGACGGGTCTACGGGAGACCACGAGGACACATTAATTTCTTTCAGCAAATATGGCAACAGGGCGATGATATCAAGCACGTTACTAATAAAAGAAAGCGGGAAAGGACACACAAAGGAATAAAAGTGAGTAAGAACAAGCACTTACAAGGTCCTGGGCTGATTGTGCCTTTGTTAAAGCAGAACATTTTGTTTCGTCAAGGCACTTTGGAGAAAGCAAGGCTGTATCTGCTGAGTCCTTATTACAGGCTTCCTGACTGCAGTGATAGAAACAATGGGAGCTTCATAAATGGATGGAAAGACTGCCATTTCCCCCAATGCCTCAAAGTCTCACAAAAGCTCTAACTGCTTTTCCAATCATCTCGCCCAGCAACATCTGGCAAATCTCAAGGCTGAAGAAGTAGTAAGAGAGTGAATAGTGGAAGAGTGATGGCGGGAGTATGCTGAATGCAGTTCTCAGTCGTAAACAATAAGGAACCACACAGGGAAGGTAAAAGGTGGCCAGTATTAGCAAATGGCTTCCTTACTACAAAAGCATAGTAGCCAAAGCTCTCATTCAAAGGCAGGTTAAATATGGTTTTCCTTGTTGGAAACCCAACAGTTGACAGAGCTCTGGGTTTAAAAGAGCTGCCTCACTGGCTACTCTCAGGGCTCATTCATGGCAGGTAAGCAGCACAGGCTGTCAGCCATGCCCAGTGACCTGCAAGGCTCTTGGAAGTGGAATGGGGGGAGGGTATCTGAACTAATGGGGTCAGCACTGGCCACATTTAATTCAAGAGCTATTGCCCTTGAATTAAGGGATGTGCAAGGGATGTGACAGTGACCCAGACACAGCCCCTGCCCTTGGAAAGCTTGCCATCTAATGGAGGGAAGAAGATAATCCTGTCACTGTTGCATAGGGAAGGCTAAGATAATGATCATCAACAAGGAATCAATTGCAAAGTGTGATTGAGGTTCAGAGGAGGGAGAGAGCACAAGAGACTGGGAAATAAGCATTCAAGATGGTTAGTGAAAGGCAAGAAAGAGCTCAACAGGCAGAGAGGGGTTGATGCAGAATGACAGTCATGAGCAACAGGTGAGGTGCTCGCCCGTGTTTAAGCAGGAACAATCCCAGGGATGGAGCAGAGGCTACATAAGTGGGAAAACAAAAGGAAATAACACTGAGAATATGACGGTGCTATGCTTTGAATGTCTGTATCATATGTTGTAATACCAACCCCAATGTGACGGTATCTGGAGATGGGGCCTTTGGGAGGTTAGATTAGGGTTACATGAGGTCATGAGGGTGGAGCTGCCATGATGAGATTAGTGCCCCTATAAGGAAATAAGGGGATGAGACTCTCTCTCTCTCTGCCATGTGAGGAAGCCAGGAACAGAGCCCTCACCAGAACACAACCATACTGGCATTCTGATTTGGACTTTCAGTTTCCAGAACCGTGAGAAATAAAAGTCTGTTGTTTCAGCCTTGAGTCTATGGTATTCTTCTTATAGCAACACAAGCTGACTAAGCTAGGTGGACTCGAAAGGGCCCTAGACATTAGAATAAGCCACTTGGGTTTTGGTAGAGACACTGGAGAACCACCATGCATTTCTTAGCAGGGAGGTTTCCAGGTCTGTCTTCTAGGAAGATTAGTTGGACAGCGATGTTTAGGATGAATTAGGAAGGTCAGGATACAGGCAAAGGGAAGCAAGTTGGAGGCTGCTGAAGTAGTAGCTGTAACAGAAGGTAACAAGAACGTGAGTGCCCTGAGCTGACAATCCAGGTGGAAGGAGGAAAAGGCAGGGATGAAAGTGAGCAGAGAAAGGAAGGCAGATGGGAGGAGACGGGGGTGGGGGGGGGTAGGTGAGGATGAGGTCCTAGGCCCAGGTGACGCAGAGAAGGCTGAAGCCATTTAGAAGGGTAAGAGGTCAGAAGGTCAAAATGAGCCCCATTTATGTATGTTCAACCCATGGTGCAGACAGCTGGAGATGTGGGGCTGAGGCTCTGCAGACAAGCCTGCTGTGGAAGCAGAGCGAGGAGCTGTCGGAAGAGGGTCGCTACTGATGCTGGAGGAATGGGTAAGCAGGAGGGAGAGAAGCCTCACATCAGGGGATGGCAGAAGAGGAATCAGAAACTGGAGAGCCAGCCAAAGCAGCAGGGGTGCTGTGTGAGTCTGGCCATGGCCAGCACACCCAGAAGGCAGCAGAGGAACTTATGAAAGAGGGGTTCCCGGGGCGCCCGGGGGGCTCAGTTGGTTAAGCGTCTGGCTCTTGGTTTAGGCTCAGGTCATGATCTTGCGGTTTCATGAGTTCGAGCCCTGTGTCGGGCTCTGTGCCAACAGTGCAGAACCTGCTTGGGATTCTCTCTCCCTGTCTCTCTGTCCCTCCCTCACTTGCGCAGTCTCTCTCAAAACAAACAAACAAACTAACTAAAAAAAAGAGGGGTTCCCTAAACATACTTCCCTGTTCTTATCCCAAGTGATGCCTTTGGCCTAGATGGGGAGAGATTACATAAAAACCAAGGGAAGCCACAAGGAGAGTAGCAGAGGGAGGGAGATTCCCCAGTTTTTAAAGACTAAGACCCTTGGCACTTCCATTTTCACAGGACTGAAACAACTTCTGCTCTTCCTACCTGCCAGGCCCAGCTACATCAAACCTTAACTTCTCTGGTGGACCAAGGTTTCCTGGCATCCAAGGGCCACTTTAAGGGCGTTTATCACATAGATGGGCCGGATTATTTCGTGATTTTTTTCAAAAGTTGAAGAAATGCTGGCTAACAAAACTGAAACTATTTTTAAAGTAAATATTATTTTTGGCTGCTGTCAGCACGAACCCTCTCAGCAAGGTACCTGTTTAGTGCAGGGATGGTGAGCCCGTGCCACAGCCCCCTCTCTGGTGTCTGTGTTCATGAGCAGGAATTCACAGCCACAAACCCTGGGGTCCCTGCCACAGTGCATGCCATGGCTCTGCCATGCTGCTCACTAAGCCCCTCCGTTCCCTCGATGTATGCTGGGGACAGCAAGCTGACACATGGGGAGCATTATAGGAAGTGATGCTCTGAGAAATTATCTGCCACAGAGTCTCAGAAATGTTAACTATAACCATTACCCTGATTGTTAATAGTACTCTTTATTTCTACCAGAATAAAAATCCTGAAGACCAATTACTGTGGCTTGGCCCAAGGGCAAGTGTTTGGAAGCTTTGTTAGCGGCAGGCATGGGGATCAATCCACAGGTCACTGTGAATTTCCTCATTGGAAACTATCTCCAGATCAGTCAGATCTTACATCCATGAGCAGAAAACAGTCAGGAACTGGAAGGTTAAATGTGTCTGATTCAGGAGGAAGAAGACAGTGGGCCGATTCCTAATCTATCCTTTGATTGCCTTTCTTTCTACAAAGTACTTCCTATAGTAGCATTTGGATGTAGTTAGCAACTCTGGCCTTCAGTGCTTCCAGATTTCCTTTTCCCATGACTACAGAGAAAGAAACACAGGGAAAGATGTAAACTTTTAGATAAGAAGCCATTTGCACTGCAGTTCCTTTCTGATTTTGTTTTTGTTTTTAATGAATTCTATTATCCTACGTTCAGAGTTAAAAAGTGTAATATTTCAGTGACAGGTTCAGGCTATTCAAAATGCTGAATATGTCTCCATGATTTTGTTAAGTGTTTGAAATCACAGAAAGGCTTTCTGCCAGCATGCTCCCTGTCACCAGGAAATCCTTCTACCTGAACTCTTACTTCAAAACTTATGAAGCTAATGAATCAAATTCCATTTCTACGAAGTGCAAAAGCAGAGAAAACTCCCCTACAGTGACTGAAGTTAGAGTGGCTGTCTCGGAGGGGAGGGGTGAGTAGTGGGAAGGGACAGGAGGGAACTTTCTAGGGTGATGGAAATGTCCTATGTTTTATTTTCGATGGTGGATACATGGTATATACAACTGCCAAAACTCAAAGATGTGAACAATTAAGATTAGTTCATTTTGTAGGATATAAATTATATCTCAATAAAAATTTTGACATAAGTGAACAAAAATTCTTTGCAAGCACCCTTTTCTTTAAAAACTGGCCTCAGGGGGCGCCTGGGTGGCGCAGTCGGTTAAGCGTCCGACTTCAGCCAGGTCACGATCTCGCGGTCCGTGAGTTCGAGCCCCGCGTCAGGCTCTGGGCTGATGGCTCGGAGCCTGGAGCCTGTTTCCGATTCTGTGTCTCCCTCTCTCTCTGCCCCTCCCCCGTTCATGCTCTGTCTCTCTCTGTCCCAAAAATAAATAAAAACATTGAAAAAAAATTAAAAAAATAAAATAAAATAAAAACTGGCCTCAGGACAGAGCAGGGAAGTACAGTACCCACGGTCTCTCTCCCACTGTCATTCTTTCTTGGGGCAGGGGGGGGCTTGTGTGCACACAGGACACAAGAAGCATGTGGTCAATGCTCTGCCAGGGCTTGCCAGCGTGTCGCCCCGGCATTTGGGTGCAGTTTCTTTCTTGGATAGAAGCCCCTTCCTTCTGGTCAGGTCGTGGTGGATCAGTAATGAAAGTAAGTACTCTTTCCAATCTACAGCATGCCTGGAATAATCATTAAATAATGGACGTCACTTCATGGCTTGAGTTTGAGGGGACAGATACAAGAGAAAGCTACCCAGTATTTCATCCACCTGCCCCATCCCCACCATCCTCCTCCTCACCCTGGACCCTGCCCCTGTGTGGGGAGGAACATCAGTGGCCCCAGCAGGAAGCTGACACATTCATGGAGCAGAACTGCCCTTCACAGTATACACAACCAAGAGCGTGTGGTGCCTGCACTATCACTCAGCAGAGGACTTTGTGTCAGCAGCTCGCTCTGCTTTTCCTCTGAGCATGTTAAGTTGGAATATATGGATCTTCGAATACTTAACGTTGCAGACTTAAAAAAAATGATAATTTCACGTTTTGAAAATTTCAGAGTTTTGACACATCTGCTATGTTGACTATATGGTTTATTTGACCAGATTGTAACTTGCACAAACTTTTACAACTCTTGAGTGAAACTGCTACAATTCTGGTCACTTCTTCATCATTTTTTAAAAAAATTGTTTGAATGTTTATTTATTTTTGAGAGGGAAAGAGAGAGAGGGAGAGGGAGAGGGAGAGGGAGAGGGAGAGGGAGAGGGAGAGGGAGAGGGAGAGAGAGAGAGAGAGAGAGAGAGAGAGAATAAGCAGGGGGGGGGGCAGAGAGAGAGGGAGACACAGAATCCAAAGCAGGCTCCAGGCTCTGAGCTGAGCTGTCAGCACAGAGCTCGACACGGGGCTTGAACTCACAGACTGCGAGATCATGACCTCAGCCGAAGTCAGAGCTCAACTGACTGAGCCCCTTAGGCGCCCCCACGTCTTCATCTCTAATGACAACATTTACCACTTGTGTGCCAATAGCATCAATATTTTCATTTGTTTGGAAAAACGCAAGAAGCTTATAGAGATCACTATGCCTGCCTTATGTTAATAACATTGATAAAAATGGCAATAACAATAACAGACAGCACATAAGTGTGTACATAAGCATTCCATATATATTAACTCATTTATTCGTTATAACAACTCTGAGGTAAGTTCCATTATCATCTGCATTTACAGAGAAGGAAACTATTTACCAGGATTCCATGATAATTACCAAAGCTGGGGCTGAATGGCTCCCAGTGCAAATAAGTTCAAAATTTTAGATATTCATTATCATACTTCCTATTTGTATGTTTCTTTTTTTGGCAGCTTTTGGGAAATCATCCGACTTGCAGACTGACCATCCATGCTCACATTATAAACCTGTGGACTATTACCATTTGCATGTTGATTTGATTTCTAGGATTCATATTATCCACCCCCCCCCCTTTTTTTTGGACTTCAATGAGTCATTCTGAACCCAAGATCCAACCACTGAAGAAAAGGGCAAATTTAGTATATGTAAATATTAACTTGTAAATGAGACAAAAATACATTTGTAGATAGTTGAGAAGTAAATAAGACAGTGCTTGGAGTGTATGTTAAATATTTAATGCCCCTTATCACTATGATGTATTAAGAAAAAAAATCTGACCGGTGTTAAAATTAAGAAAAACTAAACCCTCTAATCATCCCTATCAGTCATAGAAGGGAGAGCCCAGCACCGTGTTTCTCACTGAAGGGAGGTGACACAGGATTTCCCAGGGAAGGCTGCGGGTGGAGGGGAGGGAGGCAGCTGGGTCTGAGGCAGAATAGGGGGCACAGACAATGAAAGTGCAGCAGGTTTGGAGGGTCCTGAGAGAAAGGGAAGCCAGTGGTCCATGTCAGCATAGCACCTCCCAGGGGGTGGCAGGACCCCTGGGAGAGCTCAGGGATGCAGTGTGGACTCAACAGCAAAAGCTGAAGTTTCTGGAGTCCTGGGAAAGATCCTCATGCCCAGCTCTGCACAGAAGCAGAGAAGGACCTGTCTGCCTTCAAGAGATCCAGGCTTGGACACAGAACACATCACAGCTATGACCCGTGTGCTGTGGCTGCAGAGTGCTCCTTCCCAAATTTGCAAGGCCTTCAGGTGATATGGTGTATGTGTGTGGAAGAGGCAGGCGTGGTGGTGGGGTGGGGTAGAGGTAGGAGTAGGAGACTGATAAAATCATATTTTGACAAATAAAGGAAGGTGTCATGTCTCATATCCAGAGCTGTGGGATAAAACATATACCTGCTATAGACCCATTAGTAAGAATACAATGGGAACCTGCAAAAATCTCAATTATCTTATATTTTACATTTCCTCTAAAACTGTCAACTGCCAACAGACCCACTAGTATGCCTGCCAGAGACCCCCAGGGATCCACGAAACTTATTTTACAAAGCAGTGTACTCGATCTTGAGCACCAGAGAGTGGGGACCTTTTAGCACCTAGCAGACAGGAAGCACACAACAAAAATGTGTTGAGCTGAACTGATGTTGTTTGATTAGAATTAAATCTATGCCTTTAGAATCATAACCCAGGATGAAAACCCGCCACTGCAGGGGCCTACCGGAGGTTCATCATTCTTTGGAACCACGACATACAAGCCACAAGACCTGACAGCTACATTTGTTTTTAACAATTGTCTGAATCTTATTAAATGGGAATTTAAAGGAAAATAATATGTCCCTATGTAATTTCCTTCCCTTCTTCCCTTCCTTCCTTTAAATTTTGCCTGTGGAAGTTTTCAAGCCTGAGAAGACCTCATTTCGTTTTGAAGCAGAAGGATGTAAAAAATCTTGAAAAACCAATATCCGTTAAACCAGACCAACAGGTATGAAAGTTCTGCCAAAGTCCAGCTCTGTAAAATTTTCTGGTGTTCTCAAGGGGCAACTGTGGGGACAGTGACAACCAGAGGGTACACAAGAAAGGAGCCCAGCCGGGCCTTCCTGAACCACCAGTCCCTTGCAGGACTCACCATGGGAGCCATCCAGCTTAGGCCTCCCACCTCTCATTATCTCAGTCCCCAGTCTCTGGGGACATGGCAGTATACTGAAGGAAAGGGAAAACCAAAACATTTGTCATCAAAAGTCTTAATTAAGTAAAATCCAAGGAACCAGAATCCTCAGACAAGCTTTATTTTGCTGTCTTATTTCACTTTTAGAAGATGGTAGACTGAGCATTTGTTTTTAAACAAATAAAAAGTCCTTAAATATGACTTAGGGACAGTCCAACCTTAGCCCCAAATTCCTAGCCTTCTAAAATTTTACAATAAAAGCTGACTTAAATTAATTCATGAAATTAGTGAATTGCCTTTCCACAAGTTCTAGAAATATCTGTGATGGTGGCCTATCAGAAAAACATTTCAATTATTTCAAAGAAAGGTTAAAGCTAAATTTTATCTACTTACTAAGGCAGAAGGTACACACGTCACCATAGAAAGATAAATACGAACAGAAACTAAAAGGGTTTTCTGTATTAATTCTTGTTACAAAAAATATTGAACTAGTCAGAACATACACTTCATAGAACATTCCAATTAATTAAGGTTGATCAAAATAGATGTCATTATCTCTGCAGGTACTGTCTCCTCAAAAAGTTTGCCACTTTTTTCAATATTAAAGAAAATATTACTGGAAATCTGGTTGAGCATGTAGTTTGCTAAAAGAACACTTTAAAATATTTCTAAGATCACAATTAAAAAGCTTTATGCTTTTTAAACATAATTTCCAACAGGGAGAAAAATGTTAAAAGTTTTTTGTTGTTGATTTGCTTACTCTTTTATATTATTTATTTATTTTTGAGAGACAGAGAGAGACAGAGCACAAGTGGGGGAGGGGCAGAGAGAGAAGAGAGGGGAGACACAGAATCTGAAGCAGCTCCAGGCTCTGAGCTGTCAGCACAGAGCCCAACGTAGGGCTTGAACTCACAAACCGTGAAATCATGACCTGAGCTGAAGTCGAACGCTTAACCGACAGAGCACCCCCAGGCACCACTGCTTACTCTTAACGAAAACACTGAAGAGGGATATGTACCATGAGCTTTCGAAAGTCCCAGATTTCGGGGTGCATTTTTTAAGTTAGCACAAAATTCTAATTTGGCAAGATGTCAAGAACAACAATATAATAAAACAGAAGTCAGAGAAAGGCTACACTAGGTTAAGAAGTAGCCAGTATGAATCTGAAAATGGGATAAGAGCACACATATTACGAACTGCTTTACTTTATATTTGACAAGTCACATCTATTTCTCACCTCATTATTGCTCCCAAGATCTGTTTTAATATTTACTGTGCGTTAATAAAAATGAGTAACGAAGAGCGCTGCGCTCAACCACATGCCACGAGTAACCGCTAAAGTGCAAAATAACTTAATAAAAAGTTATTAGAACATACCAAGAATTTCAATTAGCCCTTTTATTTACCGATGTTATCTTAAAGTTGACATAAAGTTAACGGCTCCCTGCTTTTAATTTACTCCATTTAATGACTAATTCTTCTCCATTTCTATTATTCTTTTAGGGATGAAGCCAGAGAAAAAAGCAAAGCAAAGGTATTGCCAGCACTGTGACTGTCAGTTCCTGACATCAGCAAGTTGCTCTGGATTCTGAAGTTTCTGAAATGTCACTGGAGTCCTCTATTCTGCCCCTGTCCAAAGTTGTTGTGTGTGTCCCTCGTCTGGTAAAAGCCAATATGAAGGCCCAAGTGCAGCCATTCGTATTCACCAATAATGTCAGTTTCACCTGCAGGCTTCTGTAATGGACAAGCGCCCGCCTCCAGGCTGTGCAGGGCCCCATGCTGAGGGCAATGTGCCCGGCAGCCAGAGGCAGACGCTGCTAATATCAGGATTCCCCATGTGTCACCAATGGCCTTTCCAGAGACAGGCACACGCGAGGCTCTAACTCTCCAAAGGCTGCCAGGAGCAGAGCCCAGGTAATCCCGATGAATTAGAGGATCCCGTCCCTCCCGACACCAGGGCCCACCGCGATTGCAAGCTTGTCACAGATGGGCAGTCCATTTGTCTGCCACGGCCCAGCAAATCCCATAGATCCTCTGAGCCTCTGAGGTAGGCTTTTCAGACCCTGAATCTTATTTAATGTTCACACGGAAAGGCAACTACTGCTTGCTGTGCCCATAAAAGTCTTGGTGAAAATTAACACCTTGCTCATATAAAAGCAGAAAGAAAGGTATTTCTCTCTTTGGAGGCCATTCGGGAAGGAACACGATCTACCTATGAGCAGGGTTCTACGTTAGCAATGGGGTGACAGGAGTGTGTTCCCCACAAAAGTGGGGCTCTGTTATGTGAACTGCGGGCCTGGCAGGAAAAACCCCCTTGTAGATGTCTGTATGTCTGACATCCTCAGTTCAATAGGAAAGGTAACAAAGAGGGTCTTTATTTGATTCTATCCCCAAAGCCAGGTGTCTCTCACACATGTGTCACCAATCACAAGTTCAGTAAGTTGAAGCAGTGAGAATAATTAAAAGCAGATTATCACAGCTACTGCTACATGTTTTGAAAAAAGATCCCTCTGTATATAACCCTCAAAGTTACTTAAAAGTAAACACATCCATCTCATTATCTACCGTATTTTTGATGTTCAACAGAGAATAAAACCCGTTATGTTACATGATAACATAATAAGGTAACCTCTTGCTGTCATCAGGGGAAATTGAGTTTTAAATTCTATCCATCAGGAAAATACTTAAAATGGACAATTTAGTAAATTAACGTATTTGGATTTCCATGACTTGTAGTTATGGCATTTTAAATTTAGATGTGGTGGTCCTAAGCCCTCTGCAGTCATTAGGGAAGACACAGATAATGCCTGGTGAATTCTGATAACAGACTGGAATTGCACATTCTATAAAAGTGTAGAATGCATTGGAGGATTGGAGTCCAGTCCAAAATACAGTGAAATGCCACTGGGAAGGTTCTGTGGAACACACTAATGGTGGCTGTGAATGTCACTTGGGTCCCTGTATAGCAGTGGTTCTCAAATTCTGCTACATGATAGAATCACCTGGGAGCTTTTTAAAATCTTGGTGCAAGGCCTCACTCCAGACCTGCAAACTGGGTGTTAGCAATTTTTAAAAGCCTCCAAGTAGTTCGAATGTGCTAATGTCTGAGAACCAGTGTTATGGATAAGTGCTTTTTATTTTTTATTTATTTTTTAAAATGTTTATTCATTTACTTAGAGAGCATGTGCACACACACACACACACACACGAGTGGGAGAGGGGCAGCAAGAAATGAAGAGAGAGAATCCCAAGCAGGGTCTGCACTGTCAGCATGGACCCCAATGCAGGGCTCAAACCCATGAACTGTGAGATGATAACCTGAGCTGAAATCAAGTGTCAGATGCTTAACTGACCCAGGTGCCCCGGATAAGTGCTTTTCAAAGTTGAATGTGCACATGAATCCCTGGATCTTGTTAAGACATGGATTCTGATTCAGTAGGTCTAGAGTGGGGCCTGAGACTCTGTGTTTTAACAAGACCCCAGGGAATGCCGCTGGCCCATGGACTAGTTTCAGTAGCAAAACCATAGACAATGGTAAACCACCAAATACCTATGTGAGGGGGTGATATAATCAAAGCTGAGCTTTCTAAAGATGAATCAAGCATGCTTTAGTTCAGTAGATTTCAAGGCGAGGGAATGGGATAGGAGACCAGTGAGGAAGCTACTGACAGAGACCAAGAGAGGGGCACAGGGGAGTCTCAAGGAATCCTGGTAGCAGACTCACTTAGGGGAAGTAACCCTACCTTCTTCAGTGCCACCCATTAATGCTGTTGCTAAGGGGTGCACTTGTACAAGGCCCTAGTAGCATCTCAAAGACCGTATAAAACTGCAGTCTACTTTGGTACATGGTCCTTCCGGGCAGTCTGAGTAATTGAAAAGCACAACAGGGGTGTGAATGCCAGTGCCTTTGAATTCTCCTTGTGGAAAAGACTCCTTGTTCACCTATCAATCACTTCTCCTTTCTTTGGAGGCACATGGGGGACTTCCTCCTGTCTGCTCCTTGCAGTTGAGAGGGCCCTGTAACAATCTGAGCAGGTGGGGTGAGCCAAGCCGGCAATCATGCCCACTCTTCCCTCCCTGGCTGTCCCAGTAGCGGCCCAGAGGGGAAATCCCAGCTCTCAGTGTAAGAAATATGCTTTTGTCGGGTTATGTGGCAGAGACCTTCAGGTTATTTGTTACCAAAACATTAGACTGGCCAATCTCTACTGATGGATACTCTGATCAAGTGGCTTCACTCTGTGTGGGTCAGTCCCAGCAACCAGGCAGGGGTGATCTGAGGCTCCTGGTGGCCTGGTGAGCCTGCTGATGAACTGTCCAAATTCTATTTAGAATGGGGGATATTCCTTTTGTTTGCTTGTTTGTTTAACAGTTTGTGATATTGAATTCTATAAAAGTTATTCAATCTATTACATCAAGTGCTGAAAAGAAAAAAAAAATGTTGACAATATCCAAATGAATACCTAGCAGTTATTTAAAAGTTATTTTCTCATATCAAGCAAAAATTAAAAGTTGAGCTCACTAAAAATAATTTTTAAGCAATTTAATTTTTGAATTACAGCTAACTCTTGAACAACATAGGTTTGAACTACATGAGTCCATTTACATACAAATATTTTAACAAGTACAATACAGTACTATAAATGTATTTTCTCTTCCTTATGAACTTTTTAAAATGATTTAAAGTAAATATGATTTTTATTCATTGTTTTTATTTTTTTCCCATTATTCATTTTGTTGGAAGAGGTTAGAGATGTATATTTTTTTAATTTCTTTAAATTCAAGTTAGTTAACATATCATGTAGTATTGGTTCAGGAGTAGAACTCGGTGATTCATCACTTACTTATAACACCCAGTGCTCATCCCAACAAGTGCCCTCCTTAATGACCAAGGATGGGGGGGTGTTTCTGAAAGATCCTAGTACTAATGACTCATGTAACCCACAGGCCCAGTGGGGAAACTTCACAAGGCCTCATGTCAGAAGGATTTCCTAAGCTCCTGAAGCTTTCCTTCTTGTAAGTAAGATAGTTCTAAAATAAGTATTCTTGGCCACAGTGTTTATTTCTTTTTTCCCTTGTTCCTCCATATCATGGGTAGCAAGAACCAGGCATCATTATTTGGCTTTAACCTCTGCTCTCTATTTTAATCCAACTCTCTCAAAGCCAGTTTTCTACATCCAGAGTTTTAACTAAAAAGCATGACACAAACCTATTGTTAAGATTCAAATTATATTGGGTGATTTTTTTTAATTAAAAAAAAATAACTGCTGCTTTTAAGTTGAAGATGTAGCTTGATATTCGTTTCAGACTTCTCACTTTTCACACCAAACCGGAGAAGGTTCAGGGGGCTCTAATGTCACTCAGCTAAACCTCACCCTGAAATTAGATATTTGAAGTCTGCAAATGAATGTAAAACAGGTTGGGTGTGAGCACAGTATTAAAAGGATGACCTGAAACCACTTCGAAGGCGAATCATCAACTTTAGTGGTATCTCATCATTTTGTCTTTGTTTATTCAAAGTCATACTTATTTCTCAAATGGATAATAAGCAGAGTCCTCAGAAAATATTCTTGCCTCACTTATCACGAAGTGGAAAGAGCACTGCATTGTGTACTTGATAAATATTTTTAAATTTACTGAATAAACTGGACCCAAATTTCTCATTTGTGCAACGGAGTTAGATGTCTTTTCATCTCTATAGTTTTCTGCCATGCTGGGTTAGGATTCCCTTCAGTGGCAGATGTGAACTTATCTTGGCTGGAAATCAAAGAAGGCTTTTAGTTCTCTGAGACTCTCAGACAGCCTCCTATTCTCTACCCCTCAGTCTTTCCTTTACCTCTCATACAATGCAGTTCAAAAGAAATTTCAAAACTCATTGTAATTGGTCATTTCACCCAAACATCTCTTTCTGCTTAGACATAATCACATAGTCATCTGTGTCTACCTTTACAGCCCATTAAAAATAAAGCCCTAGTGAGGTTTTAATTTGTTTTCTTTGAGTTTCTTGGTATTTTCCAAATTCTGACAATGAACGTGTTACTTTGGTAAACAGGAGAAAAGGCATTAAAATACATGAAATTGGATGACATCTCAGAAGCTGTGCTTTCCCCAAAATTATTTTTTCCTATTTCTGCTAAACTGAAAAACTCATCTAGCTGGAGAGACTTGTTCCCAAGAGAGTCTAGTTGGTTTGGCTGAAATTTTTATTACCTTTTGTTTATTAAATCATTGATATCTGTTCTCTATGGTTGGGTAAGTTCTATCTGTCAATCCAGGATGATCCACTTATATGGGCTGCATCTTGCAAATAGGGCCTAATAAATGAATGTCTTCCATACTGGATTTTTAAAAATTATTGTTTTATCATAAAAATAATATATGCTAATAGTAAAAATTCTGAATTATACAGAAGGTGGTATGAACTGAAGAGATAAAGATATCCCCAATTCTAGTCCCCTGCTGTGGAGGTAACGATTGTTAACAATCTCCTTTGTGTCTTTTTAGATATTATCTATGCACAAAAAACAGAAAATGAAATCTCCTATACAATGCTCTTTCAACATGTCTTATTCATCTTTTCTTATTGTTGGATATAATTGTTTATAATAACAACTAGTGTTCTGTAGTATGAACATTCTAAAATTTATTTACTCAGTCTTCAATTGAGGAACAGTTTTGGGCATTATATCAAGCAGTGCAATGAACATACTGGCCCACACATCTTTAAATACCACTATTAAGATATTTATGGGATGAGTAAATTCTGGGTTAAAGAGTGAGTGTATTTTCAATACTGGTACTTATCATGAAAACTGCCTTCCAGAAGAATTATACCTATCTGTACTTCCACAAATAATGTAGCTGGATAGAACCTGTTATTCAATACATTTGACAGCACTGAGTATTATCAACTTTTAGGATCATTACCAATCTAACTACTGAAAAAGTGTTAGTCATAATTATTAATTTGTATATTTCTCCAACCATGAGTGAGGCTGAGCACACTTTCCTATGTTTACCAGCAGTCTGTATTTCTTACTCTCACTGACTGACAAGGGCTCTTTCTTACATTAAGAAAAGTGGTCTTTTATCATGGTGTGTCAATTCTCCCTCCCCACCCATCCTCTTGTTATATGTTCTTGATCCACTTGTTGAGAAGTTTTACATTTTTATGTGGATAAATTCATCGCTCTTTTCCTTTATGGCTTCTGAGTTTTCTAGTAGGTTTATTTTTCTAAGAAAGGAAGGAATGATTCTAATTTAACCTGTATAAACCACTGTAAGTAGCTGAAGAGGCTGGCTCTATTACTAACATACAGTGCAACCTTCTGCAAATTACTCAGTCTCCAAGAATTTCAATTTCCTCATCTGTAAAATTAGAAAAGCCACTACCTTCATGGATGATTGTGAAGACCAAATAAAACAATGTAAGTTGTGACTCAGTGTACTGCACACAGGGAGTATAGTAGCCTTGCTTCCCCCAGATTTCAGACATTGCCATCACTTAGCTCCAGGGCGTGAGTGCTAGCTAGTTCAGTGGTGAATTCACATTTCCCTGGGAATCCCAGCACACCGACCAGGAGCTCAGCTCCTGGCTTGCTGTGGTAATGCACGATACATTCTTAGCATGGTTCTTAGAGCACCCTGGGATCTAAAAGCTTTTGATTATTTTTGGGATCTATGCTCACCAAAATGGCTCAGGGCACACAAATGCCAGTGACAACTGCGGGGGCACACAAACCCCAGTGATGACTACACAGTTACCCAGCTTTTGAGTAAGAGTGACGTCTTTACCTTACTTTTCATGAGAATGAAGGGAGGAAATTGCTCCAGAGCAAAGAACAGAATTGAAACAAGAAATTAAAAAGTATAAAAACTTACATGGCATTTCCCATTCTCTTCTTTCATTAAAGGAGAATTCATAAGCACCACACAGGTTGACAGTCCTCTTTACAATAGGAAGAGAGACATGTATGTACATCGAATTGACAGTCTATTCTGCACATTCACACTCGGCCTCTTATCTGATTTTATTTATTAGGGCTACATAGATCAAGAAGACCAAATATTTCTTCAGAGAACTCAATTATTTAATAAACTTCTTACTTAAATGAATATCAAATCCCAAGCAATTTTAATTAGAAGGAATTTATTTTTCCTACACACTCTAAGCACTGTAACATCAGGAAGCTTCAAGCAAGAAGCGAATCTAGTTCCTAATTGTTCCTAGAACCTAATTGTTCCTAGAACCTAATTGTTCAGAGTGGCAGTTGCTCTTTTGGCTCAATTTTAAGTTTTAAGTATCTAGAAAATACATGTGTTGGGTATCTATTGTTAACTGAGCACTCAGAGCTACTGTTCTAGTACCAGGCCCACCAACACTGATCTTAGCATCTGCAATAAAAACTCCAGGATTAGTCACATTCTATAAACACATTTTAGCCAGAGAACTCCATTATTCATTTTTTACAGAAATCTGTGCACGGAATATAGCACCATCATTTTCTCAAAGGTGGCAGCAATGATATCGTCCATGCTACATGTGCTTCCTCCAATGTGACCTTGATAGTTCTTTCTTTGAGAGGTGCAAGCTGTGTTCTCTCCTCTTGAAAACAAATGGATTCTATGACTGTTTCCACTAACAGAGGCCAGCAGAAGTGAGCCCATGTGACTTCTGAGGTTAGGTCACAAAAACAGCTACCATATACAAGGAGTTTAAAGGTCCAGAGATGACAATGGTGAGGAAGCTCAGACCATGTGGAGAGGGCCAGGTGTTCTCCAGCCCAAATCCCATCAAGTCCTAGCCAAGGCCCGCTGCCAGTCTCGAGGATTCCACCCTGCCATCAAGCCACTCCCAGTCTTTGAACCTTCAAAGGATTGCAGCACAGAGACAAGGATTTGTGCACTTAATACAGTCAGTGCCACAAAGTTTTGGGGCAGTTTGTTACACAGCAATAAATAACTAGATCTTTATCCTAGGTTTACTTGAAAACAGGCTATCTTGCAACTGCTGAGGATAGATGATTCCCCAAAGCACTGCAAAACTTCTGCAGGAACAATGTGAACAGATTAGCCACCCTGCCCATTAATATCCTGCTAAACAGCCCTGTGCCGGGAAGCAGTCATTCATCTGTTACTCTCCACGTAAAAGCCAAACGATGGATTCCCCATAAGTCATCAGGCTGCTCTAAGATTAGTGGTGAAGGGGTAAATCTGGAGAGGGTCTTCCAAAATGAAAATAAAATATTTAGACCATCTTGCAAGTTGCTCTTCAGATGCTGCATTTTTCTCTTTCATCGGTTCCAGCTGACAACAGTTGACAGCCGCTTCTGTGGCTGTTTAAGCCGAAAACCATTTATCCTGAGAACATAAAGACGAATGCCAGACTGGATCTGATATATGTAAAAGTAAACTCATAGGATGGTATCGTGTCCAAAGAGCACATTAATAACATTATTATTATTAATATTTATTTTGCAAAGTAGATGAAATATGAATCCTCTGATCCAGGGTATAAAATAAACTCTGGATGGGAAGCAGGAAATACAGTATTGATTAACCTGAATTTATAAGGATCCTCACTGCGGATGGCAAAAAAAGCGGGGAAGGTAGAATAAAGAGCTTCATCCCCATGAAACCTGGCATGGTTGGTAGCAATGTGGTAGACCTGGCGACAGTACCACTGACTTGGTGTTTATGACATGTTTAAACAACTGGACCAACATACAAGGCAAGAATGCAAAATAGCCACAGACACATCCCACCCCACATGTTCATACGGCATAAACTCAACATATTGGTATACATACATTTTCACATTAGCATCCATTACAGTAGATTTTGGGGATTATGTTATATATAATTTAGCATTCCCCTGCCTACTGTTGGTTAGCAGTAAACAGATTAAACTTTCTAACCATTAAGCATTATATTTTTTTAAGCCTGCTAGCTTCTGCATGTCTATTTTACTTCCATCTAAGGTTTAAAAAAATCTAATTATCAAGGTAGATTCTGAACAAGACTTCAGTGCCCAGCTCAGGGTGTGGTGAAGAGTGTTTAGCTAAGCTTTCAATGGAAAGAAGAAAAAAACTTGAGGCCAAAAGAGTTTACATGGCTTGCCAAAGGGCATACCAATGGCTGGTTATTATTTTAAAAGATGAAGCTGAGATCAATTTTCAACAGCATAAAAGGTTCATGGAAACAAAGCCTGTTATCATCAACAATATGAAACTTGCCTAATTTCTGTGGACATCTTCTGAGCATCCACGACAGCCCAGGAGCTATGCTCGGTGACATAAGACAAACAGAATAACCTCCCTGTTCCTCCCAGTCTTCCTTAGGCAGGCTTCCAGGTGCTATAAATTCAGCTCAGGTGTCATTTTCACCATTTTCCAGGGGAGTCCTGAGCTCGTAGAAAGTGATCTTAATATGTACTGAGTGGTGCCATAAGAAGTGTATTCTAAAGTTTTTAAATCTAATTAATAGCATTTAAAAATATAGTCTCTATGCTTCTCTATTCTTAAGAAAACTGAAGAAGGTTTTCACACCTGAAAATATGGGAAAATACTGTCAAGGCAATGAGACTTCTACAGGATGTAAGAGACCCACTATAAGCCTCACCTGGGAAGCCTTTGAACATGACCTCATGGTGATCCCAAGCATGACCTAGAGAGGCCAGTCCATGAGCTCCTCTCATCCTCATGTGTGCCATAACCGAAATCTCTGATGCTTTATTCATGACAGGCAGAATCTAAAATGCCCTTTCCAGTCCAGAGAGTCTCTCCAACTTAAATCGCTCCCCCAAACTAAATTCTCCCTGCTTTCTGTACGGGAGAGTCAGGTTACTGGAAATGTCATTCTTTTTTTTTTTTTTTTCCCAACGTTTATTATTTATTTTTGGGACAGAGAGAGACAGAGCATGAACGGGGCAGGGGCAGAGAGAGAGGGAGACACAGAATCGGAAACAGGCTCCAGGCTCTGAGCCATCAGCCCAGAGCCCGACGCGGGGCTCGAACTCACGGACCGCGAGATCGTGACCTGGCTGAAGTCGGACGCTTAACCGACTGCACCACCCAGGCGCCCCGGAAATGTCATTCTTCATGCAGTACTCACACATCAAGGTCAGCTACCTCCGGATTAAAGCTACCCCGTTACAATAGTGGCTTTCAGGATGTCTCAAACAGGCCTGCCTGTTTACCTCTAGTTTTACAATCTGGGCTGCTTGGAAAGGTTGGACAGAAAGTTCTGAAGCCAGCTGTTGGGTGTATAAATCCATATCAGTTCAATACTACGGTCTGGGGCACAGAACCGGAGAGGCTCACAGGAAACCGAGGGGGAACTCAGCTTCTGTACCTGGCTCACAAATAATGAATCTTTTATGCAAAAGCAATTACATATACGAGGAAAAAAAAAAACTTTCCTTGAAATGGCAGAAGTGAAAAAAAACTATTGATTGGTTTTGTCCCCAAACAATAGGATCATTTCCCCTTTGCTTTCAGCCCACATTCTGGATGGCTCTGCCTTGGTCCTCAGCTGGCTGTGAGGTGCCTCCTGAGCTAGCCAGCTCCTGACCTCCAAGGACTGTCCCTCATGCTTCTGCGCACACTTAATGTCATTTGAATTGAGCTCCTCACCGTCATCAGTCTCCGTGAACCCCACAGTGTTTCAGGTGAAGGATTCTGAGTTTCAACACTTCAAGAAGAGAAATTATAAAAGGAAATTGTTCTCTGGCTCTGCTTACTTTTTTTTTTATTTGCTTAACATTTCCCCCCTAGCTGGTGAGCGTGCAATTCGAGTGACTTTAGAGCTAAGTTTAAACAGAATACTAGGACTCAAAGAAACCTGTCTTTTTTGTTTTAAAGTTTTTATTTACTTGAGAGGGGAGGGGGAGGGGCAGAGAGAGAGAGAGATGGGAGAGAGAGAATCCCAAGCAGGCTCTGCACAGTGTGGAGTCCAGTGAAGGGCTCAATCCCATGAATGATGAGACCATGACCTGAACCAAAATCAAGAGTCAGACGCTTAACTGACTGAGCCACCCAGGTACCCCAAGAAACCTGTCTTATTATTAGAGCCTTTAACAGACGTAATAGAATCAGGCTCCTGTTAGCAAGAAAAACATCTAATGGTTTAGATTAGCTCCCTCAATTGTCCTTTCAAAACCTATTCCACCTCTCCATTCACTGTAGAAGATGCCATCTTGAAGTGACAGGTACTGGGACTTCTCAAGATGCTACTTAAGAGGGAGAAAGTAGTTTGCTGATTAGGACCATTAAGCAGTGCTTGGAGGGGAGAAGTCAGCTTCTTGTTGTGGCTTCTCATTTATATGGCTGGCCTAATCTAGGGTAAGGCTCCTGGAAATGGCCCTTGGAAACAAACACAGGTGGGTAGTGAGAATGAAAAGCAACCAACTACCTCAGTTAGCAAGAGTCCTCAGAGAACAGAATGCAAATTTAATTTTTTACTCAGGGATACATCAGAATATGCTTTTGTTTCACTCTTGAAGCGGATCTTGCTAAGTCATTTGTTTTGAGGACGAGTGCACAGTGTTTTTTGCATGTGATGGGGGTGCAGCAGGTGCTGGGCGACAGGCCAGGGGTGAATCAGTGGGCTTTTTTAAGAGTCAGCAAATCAGGGGCAATCCTCTGTTGACCTGTGCTTTCATGCATGCTCTGGGTCATGATTCTAAACAGGAATGCTAATATATACAAGTGTGTAGGTAACAAGAATGACACCATTATGTATCTGTATCGGACTTTAGTTTACAAAACTCTGAAAGGCAGATATACAGAAAACTGTAATTCTGAGAAGTGAAATGATGTGTCCTAGATGAAACTTCTGTTTTATAGCAGAGGCAGACCAAACTCAGGTTTCTGGGCTCCTAAGCTGGAAGTCTCTCCATTGGCCCATGAAACCCTTTTCCTACCCTTGAAGATACAGCCATAGAACTCTGGGAATTAGCAGCAGCTTCCAGACTGACCTAGATCAGATCTAAGTAATCTTTTCACTAGGAAATAACAGAAACTGGGGTACCTGGGTGGCTCAGTTGGTTAAGCGTCCGACTTCAGCTCAGGTCATGATCTCATGGTTTGTGGGTTCGAGCCCCACGCCAGGCTCTCTGCTAACAGCTCAGAGCCTAGAGCCTGCTTTGGATTCTATGTCTTCCTCTCTCTCTGCCCCTCCCCTGCTTGTTGCGCTCTCTCTCTCTCTCTCTGTCAAAAATATATAAACATAAAAAAAAAAATAACAGACCCTACTGTTCCTCCCTCCTAGCACATCATCACCATTCACCTGGTGACTCAATCCTAAACCTAGGAGACATCCTTGTGTCCTGACTCCTCCTCGTGTCCCATGTGCTCTGCCTTCATAACAGGCCTTCCCTCCATGCCTATGCCAGCCTCCCATGCCAAACTTCCTTCACCTTTCATCTGGACTGCTAACCCACCAGCAGCTTGTCCTCTGTTTCTTCTCCACCTGACAGTCCATTCTCTACCCAAGTAGAAACCACGCTAACACTCCTTAAAACTTGCCATCACACTTAGAAAAGTTTCCGTGTTGTGGCTCACAGAGTTCCAGGCTCACCAGCTTCTCTGACTCACTGCATCTCACAAACATACCAACCTAGTTCCTGTCTCAGGGCCTTTCCCTAACCTTTTCCCTCCACCTCCTCCAGACTTTGCCTGGCTGCTCTTTCACTTCCCTGTTTTCTCAGGGGGATCTTCCCTGACTCTCCTGAAAATAAGCTACTGCTTTCTGCTTCACTGTCTCTGTACTCTACTGTCATTCACTGTACATATCACTACTTGAAATCACACCGCCAATGAACTTATTTCCTGTCCTTCCCAATAGCCCAGAAGCCCCTTGAGGACAGAGCCCTGTTGTCTTGGTCCCTGTGTATTGCCCACACCTGAACAGAACCTGGCACCCATCCGCTGAGTGTGTGTGTGAAAGAATAACATGCAGCAGATGGGAGAAAAGCCAAAAGTCCTTGGCTCCCTGAGGACTCAACAGATATATTATAGTCCAGCAGCATAAGCTTTTCCTGGATCCAGTGTGGAAAAGAATGGTATATTAAGGGTACCCTTTATGCAATCAATAGTGCCCACAGTAACATCTACAAAGATGAATTCCACCACACTACCTTACATTTCTTTAGAAACTGCATTACATTAATATATTATATTATATTATATTATATTATATTATATTATATTATATTATACTAATATTATATTATATTATACTATACCATATTATATTATTAAATATTATAGAACTAAATTTTAACAATAGACAGGACAGGGCACCTGGGTGGCTCAGTCAGTTGAGTGTCTGACTCGTGATTTCAGCTCAGGTCAAGATCTCACGGTTCACGGGTTTGAACCTTGCATCGGGCTCTGCGCTGACAGTGCTTAGTCTGCTTGGGATTCTCTCTCTCTCTCTCTCTCTCTCTCTCTGCCCCTCCCCTGCTCTCTCTGTCTCAAAATAAGTAAATATTAAAATAAAATAGACACGGCTAGCATGGTGTCAGGCATATGGTGGGTGCCCAGTAAACATACATGGCTGAATTTTAAAAATTTCTATCATCTGCCATCAAATTAATTATTTTCATTTCCTCATGTTTCCTCTATCCCTTTCAAAATACAAGTATATACTTTTACATTGTCGTAACCACATATAGGTATTGATTTGTTTCCTATTTTACATTTTTTAACACTATTTTGATGTTGCAACCCAGTCTTTGTAATTTTTAACAACTATGTAATATTCCATCAAGGTGCCGTGCTATATAACTCACCTCGCCTCTTGGGGGCATTTGGCCACTGAGTTCACTGAAAGTAAAAACACCACATAAATTGAGGTAGGATCAGAAGTTCAGCAGAACCAAACCCACATTCTGACCAGGGCAGAGAATCAACTCAACTGCATGATGTCTGTCACAGAGCAGCCCAAATTCTCTCTATTGCATCAGTTTATTGGAACAAACTGTAGATTGTCGTCAGAAAGCTCCAAATCACTGCACAAATTATTTATGAAAGAATGACTTCAGCCATTGGCCAAGTGTAGCCAGACTCAGGAAAAGGCACCAGAGGAGGAAGAGGACGGAAGAGGCAGCAGCTGTAAGGGAGCTGGAAAGACTTTAATACAGGCGCCAGTCAGAGCCTGTTTTATTCCTCTGCTCTCTTGAGAAAACAGTCAGCAGTTTGTTAGGGGATGAATCAGTCAGAGTCAGAGGGGGAAGAACGGGCTTGTATATCTTGAGGATTATTGTTAAAATGCTCGATAAGTGGCTGTAAAGGTATGCGGTTTTCTTCTTTTTCCTCTTTAAACATTTCCCCCTCTTGGTGTATAGGCGAAATAGTCATTGGTAAGAATTTGGGGAACATGGGAAAGTATGAAGAAGAAAGTAAAAATCCCCTGTAGTCCTGTGAGCTGGACTGGCCACTGTGACACGTGTGCTTGTCGTGATCTCCCTTACGGATACATCAATCTACATAAAAGTAGAATTACAACACCTAGCCTACTCTTTACCTTTAAACCTACTATATTGTGAACCTTTTGTTCAATGTCTCTAACAATTATTTAAAGTAACACAGTGTTGAATATGTACAAAATAGTTCTTTGTGTTCAGATGAGGAAAGCAGAATTGATTTGTTTCTCCGTGGGTAACATACAGGTTGTTCCCAAATTTTCTTATAAATAATAATGCAGAACTCTTTGAATTCTTCTCAAATGAATTCCTTAGGGCAGTTTTTTTTTTTTTTTATTTTGTTTGGTTTTGGTTCTTTTTAAACTGAAGTATAGTTAATACAATGTTACATTAGTTTCAGGTGGATCTATGAGTACCTGCTGAATTTTCTAGAAGAAGTATAATAAAAAGACAACAATCAATCGTCTTCCACACCAGCTGTCTGTGGTGATGATGGCAGAAAGACGGGACAGGGAAGTGAACCAGAGAGTAGCTATGTGAGAAATACAGGGAGTACTGCTTTGGTTTTTAACTCTGGTTTACCATAATTCTCATTTACCACTTTCATTAGGTCTTACCTCTATCGATGATAGAGATATCTACCCTAAATCCTTCTCTCTGTTACACTGTGGATAAACAATGGTGGGGGATAACTGGACCTGCTAGTGGTTTGGATGACTGCATAAACCATGGCTACTTTTACCATTAGAATTACAGTCTTGTTTGCCTGGTTATGAGTCTTCCTGTTGGAAGGGCACCTTTTCTCAAGGTTGTGGACTGAAATACAACTTTGCCTACATTTACGCCATGTCCGAGAGCACGCAAGTGTGCTGACCATGCAGCTGTTTCTCATGACCTCACTCAGTCTCAGCATCTGAGCTACACTGTAATGGTAGCCACTGGACTTGGTTGAAATCAAAATTTCATTAAGTAGCAGAAAGATACAATTGCTGTTAACTTACACCCGGATGCAGCTATTTCCACATTGGGTTTAAAGATAAAATTCTGCTACAGAGGGAGAAGAACCCTGTAGTTTGGGAAAACACTTTAATCAACTTATTATTATTCATATTATTATTATTATTATTATTATCATCATCAAGAACAGGGAATGTGAAACAGAGGAAGCTAAACCACTCTAGTAGTTAAGTAAAAGGATATCCACATAGGGAGTTGTAATGAAAGAAACTGATTTGTGGGAGCTTCCTTGGGTCAGGCCAAAGAGATGGGAGTTTAGGGAAGAGCAGGCACTAGGGAGAAGCCAGGAAATAATAAATTTCCTCTAAAGAGACAGCTGCTTCCTGGTGTTACTCCAGAAACAAGACAAGAGATGGCCAGTAAGTGATTCACTGTGGTGACAAATCACTGATTGACTGTCACAACTGTGATGCAGAAATTCAGTTTTAGTTTCCTCTTCATTATTTCCAATCTCTTATAAGTCACTGCACCACTTAGGGTATCCTGAGGACTTAAAAGGAGGTGCAGTGATCAATGTCATGAAGCCAACAACCTGCGGAGTGTTGCCAAGACCGTAGGGGTGCTGGAGAAAAGAGCCAGAAACAAGAGCTAGAGGAGGGCATGATTATCCCCATGAGATCTGCAGAAACTCCACAGGGCATGATGGTTGCATACAGCTGAATATTTTTGTTTGGATTTTAAAGGAAAGGGTAAGAGAAGGCTTGCGACCCAAGGGCATATTTGGTTATAACCAGAAGCTGGTGATCACTCATTTTGAGGACCTAGTTTTAATGTCTTGCAGATATGGTCTCTAAAGATACAGAGGGTATCAACCGTAAGAAAGTATAGCCTGAAGGAAATGTTAGAAAGTAAAAGGCTTGCTTTCTCCTCTTTGTTTTCTGGCTTTCAACAGAAGGTCAGGTGCAGCATATCATCCTTCACCAGCAAGAAAATCTGAGACAATTTCCTAAGGACAGGCCTCTGGCAGGATGTTCCTGGAGCTTAGTTTACTATTCCAACCACAGATCAATGTGTTTTAGACATTCCTTCTGATCCAAGGGGCACCACTTTTGGGTCAAGACAAGATTGCAGGCTAATTCATTAGGATATCAGAGAGACAATGGACAAAATTCAAGAAAACACACAGCAGATACCTTTGCATCCTGTCCTCTGCTAGAACTTTCAGGGGAGTCCTTGGGAAATTTAGAGGGCTCACTCTAAAACTTTGAGGAATGAGGGGCTGAAAACTGAAAATGAATTATTTAAAATATCCTCTTTGTAATTCACAGACTTTAATGTGCACATATCAGGATACATTCCTCCTAGCTTACATATCACCTAGCTAAGGTAGACCCTTCTTTGGCATTTCTAGAGGATGTAGGAATGAGACGTGTTTGGGGCTCCAGAGGCTATCAGACAGCAGAAACAGTGCCCAAGAAGCCCTCGAGCTACTAAAGGATGGCTGGGTATGAAATGAGGTGAATCTCCTCCCTCGAACATTATTTATCTAGATATTAAGAGGCTATCTCCAGTGGTGGCTCAGGGCACACAATCTATAGCATAGATTGTAAGTATAAGTGTCTTCTCTGATGTGGATTTAGTACCTTTAAGGGACATAAATCCTAGGTGGCTGACCCCTGCCAGCAGTTACCTTACTATAGGACGGGCTTCTATCGGGTTGTGAGAACCTTCTCAAGGCATCAGTCTCAGCTTTTCTAGATCCCTTACCTGCCCCCAAGTCTACAAAGGATGGTGACCTTCAAGAATTGATGGAAGTGTTCTTGGGGCACCTGGGTGGCTCAGTTGATTGTCTGACTTTGGCTCAGGTTATGATCTTGTGGTATGTGGGCTTGAGCCCTGCCTTGGGTTCTGTGCTGACAGCTCAGAGCCTGGAGCCTACTTTGGATTCTGTGTCTCCCTCTCTCTTTCTGCACCTTCCCAGCTCATGCTCTGTATCTCTCTCTCTCAAAAATAAACATTAAATTTTTTTTTAAAGAATTGATGGAAGTATTCTTTAAACCATATACATCTACCATATCTACAAAATAGTTTCTTTCTGTTGGTAAGTAATCTATCTTAGATCTCCAAGAAATTGGGTTGGGTATGTAAGACAGGTGTCAGAGGCACACTTAGGGACTGTTTCTTTGAGGAAAAGATTTTTGACACCCAGTTTGTCAATTTTTATTCAACTTGTCTGAAAGGATATTGTCAACTTCCCTCATGAAATTTCTCTTGTAGAGTTCCCCATTTAACCCATTGCCACTCTTGTTCTCCCTTTTGTTCAGCCCAAGCCCTAGAGGCATCGACCACTTATTTTTCTTACTTCTACCTCTATGTATTTCACATCCATCCATTGTTTGCAATTTTGATTATTATCAGTTGAACCCATATTCTCATTGGTGTCCCTTGAATGAACTGTTTGCTTGACAGACTGATTCATTCACTCATTCATTCTACACCCATTTTCTAAGTGCCTCTTTTGTGTTGGGCACAAGATAGAATTCCTGCCTTCAGGAATTTCACCACCAAGTGGATGAAACAGACACGTATGTGGACATTTCAAACAAGTGCAAAGCAAAACCAGAAGTGTTAGAAATGTATATACACACTCAGGGCACCTGATGGCTCAACTCTTGCTTTTGGCTCTGGTCATGATCTCGCAGTTTGTGAGTTCAAGCACGACACTGGGCTCTGTGCTGACAGTGCAGAGCCTGCTTGGGATTCTCTGTCTCCTGCTCTCTGTCCCTCCCCAACTTGCTCTCTATCTCTCTCTCAAAACAAATAAATAAATAAACATTAAAAAAAAAAGAATACACAATCATACACAAGCACATGGGAGAAGGAACAATGACCCTGGGCTTTGGCGACAGTCCCTTGCTTGTCCCTCTTCCAGGGGTGGGTGCCTACTCTTCTCTGTCCTACTCACTGAAGCCAGGTTAATTTCCCAAAGCAGTGTTGTAAGGCCAATATTCCTAACAGGGATTCATCTAGCACCTGCAGGACTTCCTCACACACACACGGACTGATTATCAAAGGCACCTGCCTGTGTCTTTTTGCTGTGGCTCTAATTGTTAGAAAGTCTTTGGAATATATCACCTATCTACTCTGTTGTTAGAGAAGTCTGGCTAATGGAATTTTATTATGTTGGCCCATTGCCAAGTTCTTAACAGATACTATAGTGTAAAGGGGCAAAGGTGGGAAGAAAGAACTTGTTGAAAGGGAGTTAGAAGAAGGAAATGTAAGAAAGCTGAACACAAACGTTAGCTACTTTACGACTGTCTTACGGACCAGTCCTTTTTAGTTATGGTGACTTTGATTATCAGCGTTTGCACCATGTTCATAAAAAAAAAAAAAAAGATACATGGTTTGATAAGAGTATCTTTTGATTCACAAATATAAATTATATGAAATTAATCATCTTCGGTTATGCATTTCAAATGTTTTTTTAACTAAAAGAATATCCGCTCATGAAACTAATGAGCAACAATCTCGACGTGTGGGCACTTTAAATATACATATGCCTCTGAATTTGAGATAGATTTTTAAAGATCTATTTTGGTCACTGTTAAAGTAAAGCAGGGCAAAGTAATTCTTTCCAACAGTAATAACCACATCTTGG
The DNA here is from genome assembly GCF_028749965.1 of Puma concolor. Taxonomy (NCBI): domain Eukaryota; kingdom Metazoa; phylum Chordata; class Mammalia; order Carnivora; family Felidae; genus Puma; species Puma concolor. Next base: position 23,213,060 of record NC_141671.1, read on the forward strand.
TTGTTCCAGGAATGACTATGCTCTGTGGATTTCTCAAATGGAATTTTCTTTGTACTAGGCAAATATTGAGACAACATTTAAGTTGGCTCGAGTCTGTCTATATTGACTTCAGGAAGCAGCAAATATCATGGGACAATACAAGGGTGAGAGAGGGAATCTTGCAGTCATTACCACCAAGGCAAGATGAAGCATACATTCACAGAAAGTTGACCATAAGGATTTTCTCTCACTAATATAGTATAAAAGCACAGACTAAGTCCTATTAAGTTTGGGAGAGTTTAATAGATATAAACAAAATGAGACTTTTGCATGCAGAAATATGGCTCCATCTACAATTTTCTAAACTGCTTTGATCTTTGTATAAAATCCTATTTGAATCATTTAATGTATTATCACAAGGCACATGGCATACATCCTACCTTAATGTGACACCATAAATGTCCTTATGGCTAGCTGTGCTCCCTGAATCCTTTTATGAGGATGTTATTGAGAATTTAAGCAGATCCTAAACTAGGACACCAGATTCATGTGCAATAAAATATACTGTTAGTCTCAGGATTTAAAAATGGAAGATTATATAAATGCGTATTTCTGGATATATAGCTGGCCTAATGTGTATGATATTACATTTGTATTTAACAAATGCAAAGTCCAGTTGAATTAATGAGGGCCTAATAGGAGAATGAAGGAGAGAAAAAGACGAATCAAATAAAGAACTCACCAATAATAGACGAGTATAGACACCCCTCATTCAACTAATGTTCCATTCAAGTGACTTTCCTTGATTAGTGAGGCTAGCATCTTTACGTATCATTTAGAAAATCTTCCTACATACTTAAATGGAGTGTGTTAATTAAACTTTTCTGTAGCAAACTTCAGTCAGGTTGTTTGGACTGCTTTTATTAGTTTTATATGAGCCTAACCAAATTGAATAGACTTTATTTTAATTTATACTTTAAATGCCTTCTTCATTCAATAAAAAAAGTGAAATTTCCCTTAGGTGGGAGAAAAAGGATGATTTTTGCCATAGTTTCAAAGCAGCATATGCCACAATTATCATCAAGATGTTGTTCAATATGGGGAGAAGGTGATTAAGAAAACACGTTCTGTGACACAGAAAAGAAAATGAAATTTAACTTCCTGCCGGATATGTTAACCAATGGAAAACACGAGGAAAACAATGTTCTTCTGTAGGGTATTTATGTATTTGTCCTGGTTTGTGTTCTTTATCTGTAAACTGATAAGAACAGATACTACACTTGATCTTAGTCAAAAGGCCGAGAAGTGACTGTGTTCTTTATCTCTAAACTGTTCACTCTGTTTTGGTGAAGATTAGCTCTTCTTGTAATGTTTTCTAATTTTCTAAGTTACTCTTTCTAATGTTTCTAAGTTACTCTTGTAAAATAAACGAAACTTGGAAGCACAAGTCCAAAATCAAGATATACTGTTTAATTACTGGGTGATGTTCTTACTACACTTCCCCTATGACTTACCCTAATTTAATAGGTCTCTTCAACATTTATAGGTGGTACAAGTGGAATGGCAGGTGACATATTTTGTGACTAAACAGTTACTGTAGACAATATTATACAGATAACAAGACACATGCACACAGGTTGCATATGGCTTTATGACTTCAGCAATTCTGCTAGGTTTTCAATGAAAAGGGGTATATTTTCTCTGTTTCCTAGAATCTCATGTCATTCCTCTCCAGAACCTCTTCCTTTGAAGAGAGCCATGTAGACTGGGGACACATGGTGACTAAATCCTTGTGCTGAGAACACACGTGCCATTACCAGTTACTTATTATCCACTACATGTCATCTATCTATTCATCCACCCATCTACCTACCTACCTACCTACCAATCTATGTGTTTGTGTCTGCAAACGTGCTATAGTTTTTACTGACTCAATAGGTGAATATATGCAAGCTTATCCATACCTTCTTCACCAAATATTTATTGACCATGTTGTGCCAGATACTGTGCTTTTTATTTCGTTTCTCCCTAAAAAAATGCAGATTAGAAAATATTTTAGTTACCCATAATAATTGGGAAATATTAGGTAAAAAGTACAGAATAGAAGTAGTAAAAAGAAAACTAAGCTCTGGCCTTAGCCCTGCCACTACCCACTTCTTGGGACTTTGGGCATTTCCCTCTGACTGTGTTGGTCTTAACTTTTTCATTTGTATAATGAAGGAACAGGACCAGACAATCTTTAAAAAATCTCCCTGAGTACAAAATGTCAGAGTTCCAAATATGGAAGTATTTTATACTTTATAACGTTGAAAACGGGCTAAAATAGTGCTTCTCCCAGAAGAACAACGACATTGATCTTATTTAGGTTACAAGCATTCCAATGTGAGAAAAAGGCAAATATTGTGCTTCTAACCCCTGCTTAAGAATCTGAGCCCAGGCAAAAAGAAATTGGGCATTCACAGAACTGTTGAACAAAACAAGTATGAATGACTGTAAACATTTCATAAATTTCACGTGCCATAAAATATAACAGTCAAATCAGTACCCCTTGTCTATAGTTGCTCGATAAGTGGAGGATGAGGATAGAAACAAGATTTCCCAGCCTCTCTATTGCTTCAGGGTATTTGAACATCCTCCAGGGGCCAAGCATCAGTGTCCCCTGTAGTTGGGCCAATTGGAACTAACATCTGACCATCAGGGTCTTCTCTTAATCCAGCTATCAAACACAAAAGGAAGTGGCCTTTAGGAGAATATTTACAAATGGAGAAAGTTTGGGCTGTTACCAGTTTGGGCCAATAGATACAAAGAAAATAAGTGGTGTGAATCTGTCAACATGCAACAATTTCTCTGATTTGTGACACCGGCTTTCCCATTTCTTTCTTTTATTTTTTTTTTTGAAGAGTATGCACCAACTGAAAATAGTCATTTTTAAAATGACAAAAAAAAAAAAAAAAAAAGAGGACAAACAGTTTCTAAGTCAGTGCTGGAATATAATATATACATGAATCTTTGGCTGGGCCAAAAAACTTGGCAAGTCTTCAACATTTTGGTTAGCATTTGGTTGACTTAAAAAGTTATATGGTTAATTCATATAAATTATATAAAAATGAAGATAAATAAATATGTAAGCAAAATTAAAGGATACTATAATCCTACCATCCAGACACAAGCAGTTGACATCTTGTATAGTCTTCTAGTCTTCTGCAATGTATACACACATTATACATATTATGTCTGTATTTATATTCATCAATAAATCCATGCCATCCTGCAGGCATATCTAGGTGTCCAAAGAGCTCTGGAGATGACGATGTTGGCACACCTGTGTGTGTGTACATCTGTGTCCTAAGGCACCCCATTTGGGAAGCTTTGCTCTACACTCTCCATAAATTTGACTGTCTGAAACCAGCATCGTCAGCACTGCAGCGAAGCAGTAGCTTGATTTCTTGGAAAGCACCCACGGTTCTTATATCTGCCCCTCACTTCAAAAGAGCTGGCACAAGTCCAGTTAGCATAAATTTGGCTAAATTCTACACCAGTGTTGGAGAGCACAGAATTCTTTACTGTCCAAGTCCCACTTTTAGAATAAAGCCATTGTTGAGGCACCTGGGTGGCTCAGTCAGTTAAGCGTCCGACTTCAGCTCAGGTCATGATCTCGCGCTCTGTGAGTTCGAGCCCCACGTTGGGTTCTGTGCTGACAGCTTGGAGCCTGGAGCCTGCTTCTGATTCTGTGTCTTCCTCTCTCTCTGCCCCTCCCCTGCTGATGCTCTGTCTCTCTCACTCTCAAAAAATGAATAAATGTTAAAAAAAATTTTTTTAAATAAAGCCATTGTAACTGTGTCCTTACTGACATGTCTCTCTTCTCCCTCCTCTGGACATTGCACCAGGGTGGACGGGCCCAAATCTGTGTCCTGAGATGGGCATGGAGAAATGGTGTGCTGAGTCCTGAGCACAGAGGGAGGCAAGCAGGTACTATAGGTAGTACCCGTGCACTTCAGTTCCTCAAGCATGACTGACCTCATGCCAGGCACCATGCACGAGCACAAGATGAGGCTTTCGCCCTCAATGTACAAAGCTGGTTTGAAGCAGACACATATATTGTTAGAATCAACATGGGAAGTACAAGCTGCTGCTGTCACTGGTTTATGTTTCCTCAAGTTCCTTTAGGGTAGGGACACATCTATTCAGTCTATTTTGTCTCTTCTCAATGGGAAGCACAGTTTGGGGCACAAAGAAGGTGCTGGAACACTTGGCTGGTAGACTTAGTATTGAGCTGCAGTGGTAGATGTGATAAACTTCCTGCCCAGTTATAGTCTCCATAGGTCTTTAGTTATGCTAATTACCCATGTTTTGCCCTAACTGGCTAGGGATTCTGTATGTCACAGCGGGAGGGCACAGAGGGTGCATTCATGGCAGTGGCTTGTGTCATCCCATTACTATCACCATGCAAAGGTGTTTCTACTCCAAAGGCAAAACACGGTGTTGCCAAATTCCAAAAACAGAAAGGAACACATGTCGTCAGTGGCAACCAAACTTCGTTTCTGTCATGAATCACTGTGGCCTCATTCTGACAGGTCCAGTTGCAACCTAGCCCTGGATCACACCAAGTAGTGACTCAGCTACATTGAGACTTCAGATGCTATTTTTAAGGGGGGGGGGGGGTAGGGGAGGTACAGAGAAGCTATATTATGTTTTCCTGAATTTTAATAGCCTAAACTAAATCTTTAGGAAAAGTTAACTGCCCCCAAAATTATGTAACTTGTACAGTTTACTTTTTATATCATAGTTTGCCCATTGAAGTCACAAATCATTCTCATGACCAAAATTGATCTGATCAAAATGGAAGAGGGAAGTTTTCAGAAGAGTCTGGGTCCAAGGAAAGCAACTGTGGTGCACAGTGGAAAGAACGCCAGCCTGAGAGTCAGAAAGCCTGGCCTTGGTACGCTTAGTAGTGACATTTGGAGTGACCGGTTAGTGAGGCTGGGCCAGGTGTGCTGGGGGGAGTCTTGGGGACTGCGGGTGTGGGTGAGTGTGGTCTGCCCTGCTGGCTTTGTACTTTGGATCTGGTGAAGGAGACTGTCCTGACCCCAGTGAACCTGCCTGAGACTCCACATACTTCGATGCTGTCTTTGTGCTCTTATCTTCCCACCGAAGGGGCTCTGCTGTTTCCTAACTCTCACATAGCTACCTACTGACTCCTGTGTTCATCCACTCATCCTTCTCTGGAGTTTCTCCAAATGCCACCTTCTCTTGAGTGATCAGAACAGCACACATGTTTCCAAAGTAGATACATGATATTTTTGTTGAAAACTAGGACAGTGTTTTCCTCAAATCCTCATTCCTCACGATGATTGGAATTTTGTTTCCTCTCCTGGCACCGTCCCTATCTTCAGGGGAACAGCCCACCTACAGTGAGTCTTAACTTTAATTCTTGGACAAAAGTGGAAGGCTCATAGGTGTTCACCTCTCCACACTCGTGTGGTTTCTCCTGTGCATGTCCCCTCACCGCTGTTGGTAGAGTAAGCCATCTAGCTTCGGAGATCTCTCGTGACACAAATTCTACTCTAAAAAGTGTTCCTTTGATGGAAACATTTTTAAAAGGTAAATGACCCCCTGTAAACATGTTTTTGGTTCTTTGAGGAAGTCCTTCTTTTCTATTTTTTTCCAGAGTAAACACTCTTTCAGGTTGGAAGGCCTAGGGAGAAATAATACCCAAACTGGCCCTATGACTCTGAGAGGAAGCGGTTAATGAAAGGAGGGGGCTAATAATCTACAGAGAAATCTGTTATCACAATGATGCTGGATATAAGGATTCTTTCTGGAACTTCAGGAAGTTCCGAATAGAAACAGAGAACTGCACAGAACCCCAGTTTAATGCTGAGATTTCCTGTTGCCACACCACACAATTCAATGCCTGAACAGCTCATTAACCAACCACTTTGAGCAACAAAGCCGTCCAACTCTGGGGACAGGAAGAGCGGAGACAGAGTGGGAGTAGCTCCTACGTCATGTTCTGAAAGCTCAGTCGTGGAGCCTCATTTTTTCTTTCTGAGGAACTCATGGACGCTGAAACTTCCTCCTCCTCAGCTGTTGGCCAGCAGCAGGCCCTAAATTAGTTAAATTTAACTATAATAAACATGCTGCAAATGAATTATATTTAACTCTAACAGCCACCTCAGGGTTTGTCTCGAGATGGAATAATTTTAGCTTATGCCACCATACGTCCCCTAACTAAGGCAGAAAGTAATTACCTAAGCATTTACCATAACAAGTTCACTGACACTCACTATTTATTATAGTGTGTGAACATTCGAGTCTTTTGTATAGTCAGGCATAGACTGTAGGCTGCTGAATGTGTAGTCTCAGATGGACGCAATAGGGACACCAAAAATAAAAATGTTTCAGGCAAATATAAATCCGGTAGAACCACCTAACTTCATCTTCATTAACAATTAGTAATAATTTTGGAGAGTCCCAGTTGAAACTTTTATATTGTCAGTAGAACAGGGCCAGCTAAGAAATTGAACACTGTAGGTCAGATGATAAGCTTTTTGAGAGAAAAGGTACATGGAAACACTTATAAAGTGTATTTATTTAAAAACAACAACAACATAAAATTGGGCTTCAGTGCTATGCATGCTAATGAGAAATCATGTTTATCTATCCATTAAAGCAGGATCTTACTCAGTAGCATTTGGTTAGGGGAACAGTCTGTGTTTCTCAAAGTACCTACAAGTAATAACAACTTAAACTGCCATTCCTCATAAAATATTCTGATATTCTATACTTCATTTGTTCTGAATAATCTCCCCATTTGAAAAATTCTCACTTATTCACTCATCCCTTGTGCATTTATTATGCATCAGTTGTGGGCTGAGTACTATAAATGTAAAGAACAATAAGACATGGTCTCTGCTTTCTAGAAGCTAAGAGCTGAGTAGGAGACACAGCCCTGTAAACAGATGACTTCCTGCAGTGTGATATCTGCAATGATTAGTGAGGTATACTGCCCGTTCAATGAAAGTTAATTTGTTTGGTATTGATTTATGGGATTCAAGAAGGAGAACCTAACTATGACTTGACGAATAGCCAAACTGCCTGGGGCTGGCCCTGGCCACTGCACACCCTTTGTATACATGTGCTTTTAGGGCAGAATCACCCATATTTAAGTGCATATGTCATTAACATGCTACATTTAATTGGTGTATGTGATCTGTGAAGCTTCATGTTTTCACTTCTTGCCTTAAAGAGGCTTACAAGAGAAAATATATAATAAAAAACGTTTAGATATGAATGAAAATGAAGAATAAATATGAGGGGTGGTATGTTCTTGACGCCTTTTCAAGCCAGACTCATTTCAGCCCACTCCCTCCCTGTTCCCCTCCAGAGGCCATGAGCCATATGAGCAAATACAAAGAGAGACCTGCAGGTGTGGGTTGAGAATGAGGTACAAGGGTGCTTTGGCCAACTCAGACCCTCTTGTCCTTCACCAGCTCTGGACTGGGGTGCTGGGTGTTGTTGAAGCTGACAAGGTGCTAGCCCAGCATCCCCTCTGTTAGTCTGCCTTCTCAGCTGATTCTCTCAAGAGCCCACAGGGGGCAGGAGAGGCTCATAGGGCAGGATTCAGCAAGTCCAGACTTGTGGCTGAAATCCATCTAGTGGCACCTCTCTCCTGACAGAACAGTGTGGGGAGGGGAAATTTCAGGAAGAGTAGGCCTGCAGAGATCAGGAAAGAGGGCAATGCAAACAGCAAGCTCTGAAGGCTTCTGCGTAGAGCCGGATGACCTTCACCCCCAGCCCTGAGCCTCTTCCCCACCAGAGTGAAAGGGAAAGTGGTGAGTAACATAATTCTTAAGATTAAATTTACCTGCACCTTAAGGCAAGCCAGGTTTTTCTTGGCAGTTAACTCTTAAGACATTTCTCACAGAAGGTTTTATAGAGGGGGTGCTGAAGGATAATAATGGATAGGATCCTCAGCAATCTTCCTGTTGGACATTCGGTAACACATTGCATATGACTGTTTCTTACAGGACCTGATGATGAACGCCTAGTACAAGCTGCTCAAGCTTCTCTCCGTGAAGGCCCGAATAACGATGTGGACACGGTGTTATAAAATGATTCCCACAGAAGGATGGGAATTAACATTTCTTTGTTTGTTTCAGGTATGCACTAGGTACTCCAGATTTATTATTTAAACACAACTCTCTTGAAAACACTACCCAGTAAGTATTACTATCCTCATTTTTACAAGTGAGCATACGGAGACCCAGAGAAGTTAAGTAACTTGATCAAGGCATACAGCAACCAAAAGGCAAAACCAGGATTCCAGCTTGGATATGTCTTCAAAGCCACACCTTTTTGCTTCAGCGGTTTCTAAATAATATTCTTTATTATAATATTCTTTATAATATATTTATATAAATATATATATTTATAATATTCTTTTTGAAATGTTCTGCCTGAATCAAGCTGTAAAAACCACCTAAAAATCAATTCATTTAGTTAGGTTTTAGGGGTTCTTTTCCAACTGATTTCTCTGATGATCTGACCAAAATGATCAATTGGCTGGCTATTTCACTGTCATACAGACATTTGGGTAAGTCAGTCCCACACTTAAACTGGTGCAGTATCATTTATATTAGCTGTCGCTGTCCAGCAGTACAAGAGCAAACATAAATATTTGCTAATGTGGCTGCGTATAAAAGACAAATAAAACTCACATTATATACAAGTCACCCCCATTTATAAGTAAAATTCAACATAACTGAAGCTACTGAACCCTACATCATCCCTTGGGGGAAAAAAGCCATATTTAAAAACCTCTCATCTGTTTTCAGACCAACTATTTATTGTCAGCGTACAGAGACTTCTGAAGGAGTCGAGCTGAGGAACAGCTGAGAGAAACTCTCTGATGACGGGCATGAAAGCAGTGTGTGCCAGGAAACAATAAAGCGGGGGGTTGGAGACAAAACTCAGCAGCTCAGGAAGCACACACACCACAGGCATAATTTCTCATCAGTGTCAGAAAGTGCTTCTCCTGTTCTAAATGGTGGTCACCAGCAGCCAACACAGTTTAAGAAGAGAGAGCATCTGTCTTCATCAACCCACTCAAGGTGTGTTTACCTACTGGAAACTCAGAGAAAAAGAAATGTAAACTAACTAAATGTGGTTCATGTCTTCACCTCTCTTTGCTCTGTCTCCATTTCTCCATTTGCAAACTAAGAGCTTTGAACAGAGCTAAGGGCTCATCTGGGTCTGACATTCTATAATTCTATGAATTCAGCCACTGGCTCTATGACTGGTATTGATTTTTTTTTTAAGGGGTTATCTTTAATATCAAATGATACTTCTTTTTTCTCCCCAGATTTTGGTTTTGTTGGTCATGATCTTAATCACATTTTGATCATTTTGTCTATTTTTGTATCTCTAGTGTCTAGCACTGCATATGCACGGTACATGGCAAATCTTCATCATGCACTAAATATTGATTAAATTTTTGTCTCTCCTTTCAACTGGCAAGCCTCCTGGAGCTCCCGGTACTGAACAGGAGAAGACTCAATACGGTTCTTGCACAATGAGGCTGGCTGCCCTCTTGTTATCAAGAGTCACTCGGGGCGCCTGGGTGGCGCAGTCGGTTAAGCATCCGACTTCAGCCAGGTCACGATCTCGCGGTCCGTGAGTTCGAGCCCCGCATCAGGCTCTGGGCTGATGGCTCAGAGCCTGGAGCCTGTTTCCGATTCTGTGTCTCCCTCTCTCTCTGCCCCTCCCCCGTTCATGCTCTGTCTCTCTCTGTCCCAAAAATAAATAAACGTTGAAAAAAAAATTAAAAAAAAAAAAAGAGTCACTCATGGAGCATCTAGATTGGCACCTCTTCCAATTCAAAGCACATTCTGGGACCTGCAGTGGCTGTTAATCAGCAAGTGTTTACTGAGCTTGCTTTAATGTGCTTTGCTCCCTCTCTCTCTAAAAAAAAAAAAAAAAAAAAAAAAAAAAAAAAAAAAAAAAATGGTGCCCCTTACTTCTGTTTCTTTTAGGTAAGAAATACATATTCTAAGTTAGTTGAGGGAGTTGGATTTTTCTTTGTATAGTTCACCACTCCTATTTCAGGGCATTATACATAGGAGGAACTCAATATTTGGGGGTTAACAGAGTTCAGTGATTTAATAAACACCACAGTCTTTTCAAGCACAGTACCCTAGATCTTCTATGGCTAGGAACCCTCCTTTCCTACTTCTGGATCCTACCGTGGGGCTAGATGCACCTCCCCTTTTTAGGTCTCTTCAATGTCAATGCCTCTACAATTGTAGCCACCTCTTTTCCCTCATGATACTCTTGCCAGATCACCAACTCGTTCTATTCAGAAGAGTGCAACTGCCGTAAAGAGAAAGCAGGAGGCTCTCACCTTCTGCTGCGATGTCACCCTGTAGCTGGTTTGTGGCTAGCTTTTGGTTTACCCACTTGAATTCTGCCAGGGTCTGTTTTGTGAAAGAATTAAAAAGGCAATACTATGTAGTTAAACTTCAAAGGAAATAGTTAAAGGAAAGAAGCACAATTTCCATTATCTTTCCAAATGGCTAAACGCATTTCAGCCCCTTATGTTTCCAAAAACTGTTTATAATGTACTTTTCTCTATTCTAGGTCACTGAAACGCCTGCCCTGGGCTATGTGTTTCTGGCTCAGACATCCTCATATGAGGGGAAAATGAATACAATAGAAACATAAAGCATACAGCCTTATTATCAAGCAGATAGAAACCACCTCATATACACACACCCATGCCTCTGTGTCTCCTTGACATTCTCATCTCAAATCCCTCAGGAGTGTGTGAGTACTAAATCTCCAAGAAATTCTTTCTGTTTTGAAGACAAGCTGAATTATGGCCCCAGCATGCCTGTCTAGTCAGCATTCTCTGCGCATTCTCAAAGCTGTGCCCCATGGGCTCAAGAAACACAGTAGACCGCCAGCCCTAGCATTGTCCCTAGAGTGGGCCTAAGGAACATGGCCTCCTACCCACCTGCTGCATCTCCTCCATTGCCATCAGCCAGCTGAGGTTCCAGGCTTTAGGGATATTAGAGGGTCCCCAAGGAAAGCCACCAGTCAGCACCTTGGCCAGCTGAGCCTCAGTTTAGGCTCTGTCAGGACAATAGTCTTATGTGACCACCCAGATTCTGCTTAACAAACACCCCATTGTTAGAAAGCTCTTTGTATGAGCTGAGATCAACCTCTTATAATTTTCTCCTACTGGTCTTAGTCCTGCGCCTGAAAGAGTATATTCCATTTTCATCATGAAATTGTCTCTTTAAAACAACATAAAGTAAACAAAAAGCCAGCATCATTGGGTATGGAGGAATAGAGAAAACTAGGTGAAGAGTACTGGATCAAACTGATAAAGAGAAGCTTCTGTGTGATGAAGAAGCAGTGAAAACAGGACCCTTCCAGTCTCTTCTTTGTCCAACTGCCTTTGAGCTATGAGGGGACAGACCCAGAGAAATCGCTGGAGAGCAACAGTTATAAAATTTGACAAGTACATAATAAGTGCCTACTCTGAGGAAGGTCTCATGTTAGTGCTAGGTGCAGAGATGAGGTTCCTGTCCTCAATATCTCATGTTCTACCAAGAGAAATACACAAATCCAGATCTAAACACAATACAATGTCCATTATTCAAAACATTTACAGTCATGGAGTTATGGGTTACTTTGTGCTTTTGAGATGACACTTTTTCTGAATTAATTATTCATCTAAAATAGAAGTAGAGGAAATCAAAGGAAGTCAATTTTGGGATATGGATATACCAGGGAAATCACTGATGCAAGACCAAGGAGAGATATGTAGACTCTCTTGGTCATGAATCCATGCCCAGGACTTGGGGGCTGATTTCCTGGGTGGGAGGTGATGCCCTTCCCTAACATGGCCCTAATGGCAATGCCAGCTGTCTTGAGGGCCAGGCCAGCTCAGAGGACATTTTCTAAGTGGGATTGAGTTGAAGGGGTCTACTTGGCTCTTAGCCACTCAGATATCTTTGATTTCTGGCCCTTTCTCTCCTCTTCTAGTGCAGGAGAGTTTCTATCTTCAGCATAAAATTAGCATAGAGATGAAGCCATTTCAGGGGATATACAGTGAATTGACACAGCAGACATTACGTTTTTCATTTCTAAAATGAAAAAGTTACCTTTTTTCTTTAAAATCCCAAGACTGCCACTTAATTTGTGTTAGCCTGCACTTCCACTGTTGCTCTGTCAACAGTGGAGCAGTGCTGGGGAAGGCTGAAGAAGGTGGAGGAAGATAGCAGCTGTGGGCTGTGAACAGAGTCATCTATCCATGGGGACACCTAAGCACCTGCAGGGCATGGCACTGGGCAGCTTGTGGACAGTTCATCCTTGGAGCCTCTAGTAGACACACTGATAATGGCCCAGGAGCGAACAATAGTGCTGACCAAATCTTGTCTCAAGATATATAGGGCAGAACCTGGTCCAAATTCACTCCTGTCTGTCTCTGACTTCCCTCACATCATTTCAAAGGCTTCTTCACTCTCCTTCCTTTTCCTACTGGAAAAAAAGATTCTGAGTAGCTAGGTTGGGACGAATGACAAATTTGCCATGGAACTGGCCCCACCTCTTCTTCCTCACCAACTTTTGTCTTTTTTTAGGTTTTCTCACGTCCCTCCTCTCCACTCTTTTAAGCTCTTAAGTTCTTTCCACTTTTTCATTAGTGGATTGCTTCTGATCTCATCGGAAAACATTCTCTGAATCATTAACAATATAAGATGCTATGGAAAGCTGTCTGCTGGTGGCCCCAAAGGCAATCTCTCTTCAATGTCACTGTCAGAGCTTTTCAATTAAGGGAGCACAGAGTGGCTCTGAATAACACTGGATCTTTACAGCAAATGATTCCATCCAAACAGATTTAGGAAGAATGTTTTCTGGAAAGTTCAATCATCTGATTCCACGGCTAAATAGTCTAAAAGAGCTAAAAAAATAATGTTATTTATGTGTACCAAGCTAGAGGAAGGTATTCTGTGTCTCTGAGAGTCATGCTGTTCCTCCTGGGTGGGTGGGGTGGGGGTAGTGTTTTTAATGCAAAGGGAATAAATACTGCTTATTGCATATATGGAAAATGATAAATCAACATTCATATAATATAAAATCTTGTTAGATCATATGAATTTAGACACTGTGAAAAACTGGACATACAATAACCTACTTTTAAAGTTGCATGTGATGAAGACGAGGTGTCTCCTAAATGAAACCTCCAACAAAAGGAGGCAGGAAGACAGACTTCTGAAGCCCATTCTAGTATCTAAAATAGCTAGGCTCTGTTAAGTGTTTAGTATGTGCCAGCTATTGTTCTAAGAGTTTTATATTAACTCTTTTTTTCTTTTTTAAAAAATGTTTATTTATTTTTGAGAAAGAGAGAGAGAGACAGAACATGAGTGGGGGAGGGGCAGAGAGAGAGGGAGACACAGAATCCGAAGCAGGCTCCAGGCTCTGAGCTGTCAGCACAGAGCCTGACACAGGCCTCAAACTCATGAACTGCGAGATCACAACCTGAGCCAAAGTCGGATGCTTAACTGACTGGGCCACCCAGGTGCCCTGTGAGTTAACTCTTTCAATGGTTATAATAATCATATGAGATTAAGTAGTATTAGGTCTAGTTTATACAGAAGTAAAAAGGGGCACAAAGAAGTTCTAACCTGTCCAAGGTCACACATGGCCGGCAAATGGCAGGCCCGGCATTCAAACCCAGGCAGCCTTCCCCGGGCACCTTCCCTTTTGACCAGTGCTATTATACATTGCTAGCTTCTCATGAAAGAACCTGAAAAATAGCTAGTTAGCATCATTTTCTTAGATACTTATAATTTTGGTTAATTACTAAAAGTAGTATTATGCGGTCTTTACACACATTTCAACTAATCTAGGTAACACTTGTTCCTGAATTAGTTGAAATGGCAAATGCCAGAAATGGGAATGGCCTCAGTAGACAATACTTCTCTCTCTGACTACATCCTGAGAGGAATCCTGGGAGGCTCCTTCTGCACACAAGGGGTTACATGAAGCTTTGGAAGCTGGCAGTATGGGTAACGACTTCCACGTTGCTGTTGGAGCAAGTGTAACATATAGCACAGAGGTGTTACGACAATGATTGTCATATCTCATAAATTACATTCTGCTATTCACAGGGAAGTCCCTGCAAAACTAAAGCAATAATATGCATACAGAACAGCAGTAATAATATTGTAAGCAATGCATTGTAAGGATGGGGACATATAACAAATGAAAAATACAGTCTGTAATAAAAGAGCTGAGAGAAGAAACGAATACTGTGAAAAAAACATGTTGTGAATTTAAAAACATGTTGAGACAGAATAACTCATGGTAAGAAGTTAATAAAAAATTACAGTGGCCTGGATCCATGTCAAAGATAAGCCCAAGTAGAAAATCTAAGCAAAACAATAAAAACATTTTTTCCTTTTTTTTTTTTTTTCATTCAATGTAAAATATCTTTTTGTCCAGTTGAACACAGTAACTTCTGGAGAGATTAGTTCAATAAAAGGCTTCCCAATGAAGGAAGGAGGCTGGTGTGCTTTGGCAGTATGAGACCCCCAGAAAGGATCTGTGCCTAAGTCAAACCACAGGGGGACAGCCTCATCCTCATTCACAGCACCCACCACACAAAGGCCTGGCTTCTCTGCTCAGCCTGCTTCCCCACTCCATCACACTATTTCAAATGTTCTCCATTATCCTCAAACCACCCTGACCTGACCTCTCCCTCATTCATCCTCAAGAAAGCCCTCCCATGTACTTCACAGAGCAGAGAGAAGCCACTCAGGTGGGGACTCCATCAATTTCCAGTCGCTGAATTGAGAAACCTACAGTACCTGTCTCTCCATTCTGAGGTCAATGCTATTCACCTCCTTCAGCTTTGGGCACCATGATGTCCCGTCTTCTTTCAAGAACAATGCACCACTGGGTATGCCCTCTCTCCCTCACTCATGTAGTCAATCTCTCCTTCTCTACTGGATCCTTTTATTGACTTTTTAATAGAATTTATTTCTTAGAGGAATTTTGGGTTCACACCAAAAATGGGAAGTAGGCACAGACATTTCCCATATACCCCCCTCCTACACACATGCATAGCCTCCCTCATTATCAACAACATCTCCTGCCAAAGGGGATTTGTTACAACTTGGTGAATGTACACAGACACATAATCATCACCTACATCCATACTTTACATTGGGGTTCATCCTTGGTGTTTTTTGTTGACTTGGAAATACACAGAAGTCTACTACTTTTTTTATAAAACTTTCCTTGACTCGCACATCCCCTCCAACTACCACTTGGTCTCTCTCCTTCCCTTGAGTTGTCTCTCCTCACTGTCTCTATTTCCTCCCACTTTTTTCTCTATCCACTTTAAACCTCACCTCTGCCTCCCCAAAATGCTCATTTCTCAATAAGGTGGCCAATGACTCTTATGTAGCCTAAATAACAATGGCTCTTTGTTAGTCATTAACAAAGTCATTACTTTTGTGATGTGCTGTGTGATATGTTGGCTACAGTCAGTGTCTTGAAGTATGCATATTCCTTGGCTTCTCTAACTCCCACACCCTGGCTTTCTCTCACTTGCCCAGCTCTGCCTATTCCATGCTGGTTTATTCTCCTTCCCCTGGTCACTAAATGCCTGAGGTTCCTGAAGACTCACCCCAAATCCCTTGGTTCTCATTCCATTCTTCTAGTTGATCTTCTCCATACCCTCAGTTTCAAATATATCCTAAATGAAGATTACCCACAAATGTATATTCTAATCCCCGTATCTCCCGTAAGCCCCAGACTATTTTGAATTGCCTGTGCAACATGTTTACCTCAGCATCTCAGGTAAGTCTCAAGGTCAATGTGTTCAAACCTAAATCTCAACTACCTATGTCCTTTTTATCAATAAATGGCAACACCGTCCATCCAGTTCCACAAGTCAGACACTTGGGGTCATCCATCATCACCTCATAGTCAAATAAGTAGCAAGTTCTGGAAATTTCAGTATTTATTAATGTTAGTATCTGTTCACTTGCCTCATCACCTTGGCCATAACCTCAGCCCTGGCTACCATTATCTCCAGTGTAGCTATTGCAATAGCCATATCTTGGCCCTGTAGCCCTACTTTCCCCTTCCAATCTATTCTCCACAAAACAGCCAAAATACGTCTTTTTGGAAACCAAATCTAGTCATGCAACATGCTTTGCTTAAGCATTTTGGGGGCTTCCTATTGCTATTGATAAAATAAGATGTCCTTACCCAGCCTATAAGGCCCAGCATGGTCAGGCCTTGCCCACCTCTTCAGCCTGGTCGCCACATTCTCCCTTTTGTTCACCTACATTGGCCTTCTTACTGGGTCCACCATGCATCAAGTTTTTCCTGCCAGATCCTTGCTTGTGCTTCCTCAGCTTTGAATGTTCATCTCTCTCCCACCTTGCACTCAACCTTGATTCCAGTGTTCAGCTATTCTTAAAACACCACATTAATAACTTAACCCAGTTGTCATTTCACATTTATATTGATTAAATTTAGTTTTTCCATCTAGTCTAGACTATAAGCTCTTTTCAAATAGAGCCGTGTCTGTCTTTGCTTTCCACTGTAACTACACACAGCGGACATTCAGTTGAACAAACAAATGAATGAATGGACTAATGAATGAAGGTGGTAACCAGACTGTGATAGAGAGAGTGCAGGATTGGTAAATGGCTTCTCTTTGTAGAGTGGGGTAAAGGAAGGTGGCTGCTCCAGTCTGGAGCGAGAGTGAGGTCTACCAGCAAGGCCTCTTTCAGAAATGACACATTCTGGCCATGTTTACCATGCCTCCCTTAAGAGAAAGGAAAGGGAAAGAGGGAGAGGAGGGAAGATAGTAAAGCAAGATTTCCAACCTCCTTTAAAATGTAAATGCCCCTGAGAAGGTACATTTTAAAGTTCATTCCATTAACTAACACATGAAATATCTGTGAAAGCCTTAGGAGGATTTAGCAACACTGAAACCGTCTTCAATGCACCTTGTCATTGATATTACAGTTCTTTTTAACACATCTTTGTACTATGTTTTCTATATGCCTATCTCCTTCAACTGGACTATAAATTACTTGAAGCCAAGGACTGTGATTTTCTTTCCCTTCTATGTAGCATTGAAGCGACACTGGTGTCGGGCATAGCTTGGGCACTCATGAGTGTTTTTTGATGAAGGTCAGATAGAAAAACACGGAATTGGATAAATGTAAAGGTAGGCATAAAAAACAAAGCTGCCTAGTTTACCATTGTGTAGATGGACTAAAACGGTATATACCAAATAATTATATCACCTTGATACAGGGCACTCTAGTGTAGGGGAATGAGCAACAGGCTGGAAATCAGAAGACAATTCTGTAATTATCTATTCACCTGATTGTCACCTCTTTAAACTGTGACTTCCTTAAGAGATGGCAGGCTTTTTTTTTTTTTTTTTTTTTTTTTTTTTTTTTGTCTTTGCGTGGGGTAAATGTGATTCTCTTCTCAATTCCTTTAATATAGTTACCAAATGAATCAAAATCTAGTTGTAGCTCTTGAACTGACTAGCAGGTTATAGTGTTGTCTAGAAGTCTTGTCTCTCTGGGTAAGAATCCTGATGGTAAAGTGACACAGTAGGACAATATGCTTCCAAGATCTTTCTCTCAGGTCTAATATTGGATGAATATATAATTAAACATCTGAACAAGGAGAGAAAAGCTGGGGACAGCCAAGGAGGAAGTAATTGTGTTAATTACAGTAAGTCAAATGGGACTTTAAGAAATCTTCCATAATGTTCATCCTAACAGGTATTGCTAACAAGGATCACGATAAAGGAGCAACTAGTATAATATTGGCAATTTGTATAAAAGTCTCTTAATATATTGCAAAATGTTATGGGGAACAATTATAAAACAGGGGTGAACGTCGGTGCCAGGGAACCTGGTAGGTCAGGAAGACAGTAATTCAAATAAAAAAATGACCCAGTCTGAAATATATGAGCTTATATAAACTATTTTTACCAGCAGCATCTATGGAAAGGATGATTAAGTAATTTGACATGAATTTGAAATTATCTAACAACTTGGTTTTACCTTGGAGGAGAAAATGCTTAGTTTCTCCTAAAATTCATCTTCCTGAAGATTTCTGACAAACATGCCAGTCATATATTTTGCTAACAATGTATCTACCTCCTTCTGGAAAAATTAGTTCATTAATGGAAAATTCTTGGCAACTTCCCTCCAGTTTATACAATGTAAATGCCACCATGGCTACGACAATAATGTGCTGTGCAACATGGATTTCTCAAGGAAGCAAGTGTACAAGTAGATAATTACTTATAGTTAAATGTGGTTAAACAACAGTCTCAGACCCCAGAAGGATACATCTGCATAGCTCAACATTCACTTCCTTGAAGCATCTACGTGTTTTTTCTTGGTCTCAGTAACGTGCTGTGCAATGTGTATTTCTTAAGGAAGCAAGTGTACAAGTAGATAATTACTTATAGTTAAATGTGGTTAAACAACAGCCTGAGACCCCAGAAGGATACATCTGCACAGCTCAACATTCACTTCCTTGAAGCATCTACAGTTTTTTCTTGGTCTTAACAAGTGGGGATGAAAATCTTTCAAAAATGTGTTGTTTCCAAACTCTGCAGAGTAATAACCATAATAACCTAGTAGTAACCACCAATGTTTATTGAGTACTTACTTTGTGCCAGACAGTCCTCAGTGCCTTTATATGCTCATTTATATAATCCTCAAAGCAACTCTGAGGCTTTGTGCTCAAAGGCACTATTTCTTATAATTCCCCATCTCACTGATGTGGACATTGAGGCACAGAGAAGTTAAATAACTTGCCTAAGGCAACATGGTGAGTAAGTGGTGAAGCCAGTATTTGAACCCAAGTAAGCAGCCTGCCTCAAAGCCCACACTCTTAACGACAATGCGATACCAGGCCTTTATAAACTACTGGCCATAATATAATGTAAACTTCTAGTGAAAACAGAGTTACAATTTTGAACATCAATTTTTGAAAGTGACTCTGTGTTCCCTTTCCGTATTCTCTGCTTTTAAAAACCATTAATGCAATTCAGGCTTCATGCAGCTAAATGCATAGAAATCCCAGTGCAGCACTAATAACCAAAACCCCTTTGAAGCCAGAACCTCATGCACAAGGGCAAAGGACTCCAGAACTAGTTTTACTGTTGCCACCTTCCCGCATCTTAACGGTAAAACCCTGAGTGTCCCAAATTAAGCGGACTTCAGTGATCTGACAGGAGGGCACATATTTAAGTGATTTCCCACATCTGGTGTTCCATGTCATTTCCTCTGCTAAGCTTGATTGGACAATCTGATCAGTGCAGCAAAGTGGAAGAGACGCCTTCACTGCACCAAGTGATCCTGAATCTGAGCTTGGCCAGAAAGATTTAAGCTCTGAGGCCCCCATTTAGATAAAGTCTTCTCCCTAAAAAGGTATAGGAGTCAGGCTTCTAAGCTGAGGCAGAGCTGGTAGCTGAACAATAATAAAGGGCACTTCCTCTTATGGGGGGAAATATACACCCATAAAAAGAGGCCTAGGGGATAAAAGCTGAAAGGAAATTTCAAGGCTTTTACGTATTATTATACATTTTTCTACATTATTATATACATAATAAATGTATACACGCCTATACATATAATGCATGTAATATACATATACCCACAATGTATAATGTGCATGCATTATATGTTATACATATTACATAGTAAGATGTGAAATGTGTAACATTTTGGTGCCTGTAGTGTATTGATAGAATATTACAGTATCTGTCAAAGCCAGTCAGGTGACACTTGCTGGTTGATCAAGATACACAGAATATGGGTAACCATTCATAGGTTTTCCATTCTCACTAGAAAACACCACATGGATGCTTAAAACGGCTGTACCAGAGAACAAATTTAAGGACAAACATGCTATTGGCCTAGGCTTTGTTTCAAAGTGTCACTCACTGCTCTGGCAGGTGGGCAAGGATTAGAATGACAGAGGAGACTGCTCAAGCATCTCATTCACTCAGCTTATCTCCTCCTATTCAATGATGGGCAAAAGAATGGTCCCCCACAGATGTCTGCATCCTCATCCCTAGAACGTGGGAGAGGGGACTTTGCAATTGGGATTCAGTTAAGGATTGTGAGATGGGGGATGTCAATTATTTGGGTGGGCTCAAGGTGATCACAAGAATCCTAACGGAGGGAGGGAGGAGGGTCAGAGTTTGAGGAGATGAGATGCAAAAGGCAGAAGTCAGGGTTATGTGAGGAAGGGGCCACAGACCAAGGAAAGCAGGCTACCTTTAAAAGCCAGGAAAGGTAGGGGACTTTTCTATATTAGAGCCTCCAGCAGAAGGAAATAGCCCCTGGCGATGCCTTGACTTCAGCCCAGTTCTGATTTCAGACCTTGCTTGACCTGCATAGCTGTAAGGTAGTAATAAATCTGTATTGTCTTAAGCCACTGAGTTTGTGGTAATTGGTTAGTGCAGTAATAAGAAAGTAATACAGCTACTACAGAGTGAAAGGAGGGATTCTGGGCACAAAAATAAATGAGAAGAATCATTTGAAAGGAATATTACAGAAACGGTAAGGAAACAGGGCTTTCTCAGATCACACAGCAGAAACTCAAACTTTACTAGGCTTAAGGAAGAAAAATTTGGCTAGAAAGACATAGTGAGAGAAAAGCATGGAATTTGAAGGACAGGTGCCTGAGTAGACCCACTGCCTGCACTCAAGCACCGTGGAGAAGGAGGCTTCCAACATACTGAGTAGTGTAGGGAACATATAAATCTGTTCTCCACAATCTTTATAATAGCTGGGTTCCACCCTCAGGAGCTTCAGATCTTTAGGTCTTAAAATACTTTTGGTCTTATGATTTTCCTCATCAAACCTTCAGTTACTCCTAAGGGGAAAGGCACTATCCCAACCCCAGGGGCAACTAATGCAGTCCAAGCCATTATTCACAAAGATGTATCGGTCTGACAACATCTTTCTTTGAAGGATAAATATTTTAAATAGCAACTCCAGGAAAACATTTTAAAATTCTGATTTAATCTTCCTGAAATTATCAGCTAACCCTGCAGAGAAGGATTGAGAAAGGGCTGGCTAACCTATGATCTACCAAGAGGAAACACTTGGACATGGCAGAGGTTCAGGAAAGGTTGCGATGACCTATCAGAGATCCTTCCCCTCCCGTGTCCCAGCTGGGCTGGGGCAGCTCTGTTTTTTCAGTGAGCCTGCTCCTGCCTCTCCCAGAAAGCCTGAGGACCCTAAATGGACTCTGATTCCATGGCCAAAGGGCCATCGATGGGCATCGCTCATTCTGTTAGTGATGTCATCGATGCTACCAAAGAGCCTAGGGCACCATTGACACTGTACTTACATACGGCACCCAGGTCAGGCACACCTGAGACCACCAAGAACTGCCCAGCCCTGCTGAAGGCTAATGTCACATGTAACAGAAAACTTCTGAATGGTCACCGAACACAAGTTTGAGTCAGAGCAGAGGAGATGCAAGCTATCCTTTGCAAATTTTTGCCCAAGTAGCTGCTGTGATGGAAGGCGTTCCAGCTGGGCTATGTGCTCAATGAAGGGGGCTTTGTTTTGTTCACTGATACATCCTCAATGCCCAGAGAGCCACCTGACACAGGGCAGGCACTCACGTTTGTGGAATGAGCAAATGAATGAATGAAAAGAGGCTGGGATGTGTTTTTTTAGAATTACAATATGGCGAATCCTTCAGACTTAACTCACTGGAGCTCTTCCTGGTCCCTGAAATGAGATCTGTGCCCCTTTGAGCCCCCATAAGAGGGCTCTCATATGTTCTTCTCCTCAGACTTGTGCTGTTGTCACTAAGTTCTTCCGAGTTTCCTCTCCAAAAGAAACTGAAAACGGCTAAGGGTTGAGCCTGCCTTATCCATCATTGTATCTGCTGCAGCCAGTCCAATGCCTTCCATGAAGTAGGTGCCCAGTAAATGCCAAGAGATGTGAATCAGTACAGCATCTTTTCTTCACTTTTCCTGGAGAGATAGGGTCACTTGGATCACAGTAGATTGTAGTAAATCAATATACTCTTTTTTTTCCCCAAGCTCATAATTACCATATAAAAGAAAGAACTAATGTAAAATAAGAAGTGATTCTCCAATAAGAAGATCCAGATTTATCAATATCTGAGGTTTTGCCAGAAGTGATAAGCATTTTTAAGTCAATTTCTCAATACAAAAACCTTGATATTAATATAGATATATATGCATATACATAGGACTAGATTTACTAATAGGCTTTCCCTATCTTTGAAGAGAAGATAAAAATAAAATGCAGATTGCATTGAACAAATAGCATATGGCATGCTTTATAAATATATACGTTTTTGTCTCTGTCTCCCTCACACACACAAACCCCAAACTCTGTCTTTCAAGATACTGGCCCCTTGCCCTACTTTGAGGTACCTAAACAGAAAGCTTTGGGATCTCTGATGCTATCATTTCCTTACGGGCCGTCTGGGGGAAGGCTTGTCTGTTACCGCCGGTCAGGAAATGCACTGGATGCTTGTTCCTCAGAACACCGTGAGATACTTTTGAAGCCCCTTCCCATCAAAGCTGGAGGGTTCTCTAACCACATTAGCTACACCTTAGGTCTCACCATTTGCTGTGCCTGGAGCCAGGTACCCAACAGGGGCTGCAGATGCTAACAAGCGCTGATCAAAAGAC
The DNA here is from genome assembly GCF_028749965.1 of Puma concolor. Lineage (NCBI taxonomy): Eukaryota > Metazoa > Chordata > Mammalia > Carnivora > Felidae > Puma > Puma concolor. Next base: position 23,235,795 of record NC_141671.1, read on the forward strand.
TCTGTCAATAGAATTCCCTACTTTTCTCTTCTTCGCTGAACATTAGTGACTGAAAAATGAAAGGGCCGAAGGGTAGCTGCGCCATGGAAAGTGGTGAGGCAGCACAAACACATGCCAGTCTTTTGATTTCTACATGTGATGGGAAATTGGTGCTTTGAAAGAAAGAGGGAGGACAATTAATATTTATCGGCTTTGTAGGAAGATAAAACAAATTTATTCTTGAACAGTCCTGCCAATTATTCCTTGATAAAAATGAAAACTAAATTTTAGAAAAGTTATATTTGCACATATTTGGAGAGCCGAATCATTCTAATGGCTTATTCCCAAAGACTGCAGCCCCCAGCCCAATCCTGCCATAGTCAACTTCCCAGTGGCAACCTGCGTTCACCTCTTCCAGGGGATGTGCTTGGTATTTCTCTCTGGATCTTTAAATAACAGACTGTTATTGCTATGTCTTGTTGGAGTTTTGTTTGTTTTTCGTTTTCAGCATTATATATTAGCTCTGCATACCAGAAGAAAGGCACTGAGCTCCTCCACACCCCATTCCTCCCACACCACCATTCTGCACGTGCGTATGTCCCACCATCATCCCAATAAAAGCACGTTGAGACTTTAGTTAGCTCACCATTCAGTGAATGCAGAGACTATGATTACTTTTCTTTTTCTGTGCAACTTTTTGTTCTCCCTGGCTTTAGTAACCATGTTGATTTTCATCTGTGTTGTTTCTACAAATGTGTGCATTTCCATGCTCTTCTCCTGTTGTGCAGGGGGTGGAAGGCATGGTGCAGCGGTTATGAGTGTGTACTGCCTTGGGTTCAAATCTCACTTTGCCACTAACTAGCTGTGTAACTTTAGACTAATTATTAAAGCACTGAGTGCCTCATTTGTACAAGGAAGATAATAATGATCATCTGTCTAATAACTGCTACTCTTCAGATTCAACTAAATTGTATCTGATATACAGTGACTTTGCAGTAAGTATAAGTGATGATGGCTGTTGTTAAGTATTCAATCATTATATCCTGCTAAAGCCTCCCCTGGCACCTTCTGATCTGCTCCAATTGGATGGATCACTCTCTGGAAGACTGCACCATAGCTAGGGCTTTGGGATGGTCGTTCTCCAGCATCCTGGGGATGCCCTTTGCCTTTCTCTGATGTGGGGTCTTCTTCCTCATGAGTCTTGTCTTGGCTTCTCACTTTGGTGGAACGTCCTCTGGTAGTCTGAAAGTACCCTTCTACCTTGAGGTTTGATGGATGGTATGGCCAAGCATCAGATGCTGGGTTGAAAATTATTTTTGTTAAGCTTTTGAAGGCATTGTTCTTCTGGTTTCTAGAGCTACTGCCAAGACATATGATGTCATTCTAACTCCTGATTCATATTCTGTCTCTCTCTCAGGTTTGAGCATCTTCTCTTTTGTCTCCATCACTCTGTCAGGCCCTGAGAGTCTTGATGTGACTCCCATTTTGTTCATTGACCCGGGTACTTAGTCTGTCCTTTCAATGTGGAAATGCACGTTTTCTTATGTTTCCTCTAAAATTTTCTTTCTGTTCTTAGGGGAACTCAACTTCAGTTTTCAACTCTCCTACTGATTTCTGTATTTCTGCTATCAATTTTCTAATGTTTAAGAGCTCCTTTTGTTCTGTGAATATTCCACTTTTAAACAAGTCTTTGTTGTTTGTCCAAAATCATTAGCATCTTTTACTTCTCTGAGGATGTTAAAAACAAGTTCTTTTTTTTAACGTGCTCTTCTTCCTCCACAGTCTAAGGATCCTTCAAGCTGCACTTGTTTTCATTTTTGCTTTGGTCCTACTTTGCAAATGCCTGGTACTTCTTGGATATGTGTTCATATTTCAGGGTGAGCTGCTGGGAGCCCTGTGTGTTTTTGCATGTGTCTCGTGCAAGACTAGGGCTTTACTGTCACTGTAAAACTGTGCTGTTAGTGTAATAGCATCTTGACAGGTAACTGAAGTTAATGCTTGTTTCAATCCGCCATCTTTAATCAGAAGCCTATTAACCGTATTTCTTAGGTAACTGAGGTATCAGGAGAGGGACTTCACTGAAGAATAATTTGTATGCTCTGTTTCTTGGAGAACCCCTGTCAGTATATTGGGCTCTTTTCTCACAGGCTGGTAAGATTCCCAGAATGGCCATTCCAATCCCCTAGTGGGGTAAGGGTGGGGATGGTAACACAAGTGGCTAAGATTCAGGGAGACGAGTGGGTGAACAAGTTGGAGGGCTCAGTATCCAGCTAGTAAACTTTTACTTCATCCACCAAACCAGAGATCCTCTGCTTTATCCTCTCCAGAGATAAATCTTTAGCCTTCTATCAAGATAAAAGCTTGTCAGTTACTGGGTTGTAGCAGTACATATTACACAGAACTGGGGAGAAAATCTGGAGTTCTGCTTCCTGTTTTAGCCCTGTCTTTACCGCCCACCCCTGACCCCTCAGTCCAGAGGGACCAGTACTACTAATGAATACTGGAGTTTAGGTTGGGTTGCTTCTTGGATTTCCCCACTGCTAACTTGGATTTCAGCTTTCAGGGTCTACTTAAATAGCTACCACTTCTCCAACTGCTTCTCAGCTTCCAAAATTATGTAGCTGATGTCTCCTATTCACTTAATCTTTAATTAATTTATGCCACAATAAATAAGCAAAACTTTACTGTTACAGTAATGGTATCTTGAGAGGTAACTGAGGTTAATGCTTGTGTTCAATCTGCCATCTTTATTCAGAAGTCTGTTAACCACACTTCTTAGGTAAGGCACTTGGAGGTACCAGGAGAAGGTGTGTAATTTGTCGAAGCTCATAAAAATCAGTAAGAAATGAAATCAGAACCTGAACTCAGGTCTGCCTGATCCTAAAAGCTCACCCCTTCCACGAGAGCACACTCCTCTTCCAACAGGAGTCACCTACTAGAGTGTGTTCCACTTTAAAATCAGTACCAAGATAAATACCATTAGACCTTGAAGATTCAGGTGATGTCTCTCAGCCTAATGTCACCAGAAGGCACCATTCCACACCTTGTTGCAAATGTTACACTCTTGCTCCATGAATTCTACCCAAAGCCCTGGCTTAGCCCTCTGACCTCAGTTTGAAAGGGTTTCTAGAAGGGAAGGGAATGCCTCCAACAGAAAGGTCCTTGCCCAGTATTGTGAATGCCAACTGTTACCTTTTTCAGTGATCAAAAGACTCCCAGGAAATTAAAAAACAAAACAAAACAAAGGCTTCTCAGAAAATGTCTGAGGTCTTTCTATCAACAAGTCAAAGAGAGGGGTACTTCTAGGTCTCACTCATCAATGGTCATGGTTATCTCCTCGTGATAAACCCTGGACTCCATATGACAAACTTGTCCTGTGGGTCCCCATCAGCATTAGTCTTTTCTGCACAGCTAGAATATCCGAGTACAGCTCTAGAATCACACAGGCTTGGGTTCGGATCCCAGCTTTGTCACGTACTGCTCATGTGGACTATGAGAAAGCTATATAAGTTCTCTAAGCCTTGATCTTCTCTGCTATAAAATGACAAGGGTCATAGCATTCACTTCATCGAGCTGCGATCAGTTTAAGTGAGATACTGTATATTAAGCATAATATCTAGTGGTCCATGGTAAATAAATTCTAAGTGATATTTTATTTTTCTTGTTATCACCACATTCAAGAAATGTTTATGCAGGGGCATGTGGGTGGCTCAGTTGGTTAAGCGTCCAAATCCTGGTTTTGGCTCAGGTCATGATCCAAATGATCATGAGCCTGGTTTTGGCTCAGGTCATGATTCACATGACCTCCCAGTTTGTGGGTTAAAGCCCCATGTCAGGCTCTGCACTGACAGTGTAGAGCGTGCTGAGTATTTCTCACTCTCTTTCTCTGCCCCTCCCTAGCTTGCTCTCTGTCTCTCTGTCTCTCTCTCTCTCAAAATAAATAAACAAACAAACAAATGTAAAAAAAGAAATGTTTATGTATATACACACAAAAAAACTTTGTAACTGTATACTGACAAATGCTAGCTCGACTTAATTCTGGTGATCATTTCACAACATATACAAATGTCAAATCATTATGTTGTACCCTTGAAACTGACATAATGTTACATGTCAGTTACATCTCAATTGAAAAGACAAAATGTTTATGTTACAAATTCACTGGAGACTAAAATATCTACTATGTTCAAAGAGTTGGATTATACTTTGTGGAGGATACAAAAATGAACAAAAATCAGCTCTACCTTTAAATGGCTTGTGGTCTGGTGCCAGGCAGGGCGAACACAGCAGGTGTCCCGCATGATGTTACTGGGAACGGGATTACCCAGCAGCCAGTGCCCACAGCTCCTGGCCCTGCAATAAGCCTTGGGGGTCACTAGAAGCTGGCCCCAGTGTCTCCAGGGTTGCTCCCAGCCACTCAGATCTTCCAAACAATGTATTCTGGGGATAGAACTTCGGTTATGTAAAAGTTTAAAAAAGTGAAATGATGCAAGCTACGTGAAGGATACCGGAGATAAACGATCTATTTATATTTTTATGGTGAAGACATAAATAGAAAAAAACGCATCATCAAAGAAATGTTCCTTAAAATATACATACAGCATGGATGAGAGATATATGCGCAGCACAAACACATGCTAACTATATACCTTTTCACATCAGCCATAATTCTACAAGACTCATTAAGGAAGATTTACCGACCACTGTAATTATAGAAATTAACCCTCTGACAAACTGGGGCATGGTGTGCTTCAGTGATTTTTTAAGACATTTTGTAATAAGACTGTCAAAACAGTAATGAGGAGCTCCTAAGTCCAATCCTTGGCTATTAGCCCACAGACAATATACACATAGATGACCATGTTGTTTTATGTAACATTAATGCACTCAATAACTAACTGAGCACCTATTAAGTGCCAGGGATTGTCTGGAACCTGAGGATATAGCATAAGCAATACAGAAAAGGTTCTTGTCCCTACGGGGGGGGGGGGGGTGTGTTTGTTGGCAGACATTAAACATATTAATACTATTTTTACAGCATTAAAAAAAGCTATAAAGAAAATAAAGAAGGCTAGTGGACTCGAATGATATTCCTGAAATAAAGAGAGTTGGTTTAAAAAAAAACAATTAGTTTTAGGATTTGAATTCTTTGAAGGGTAAAGGCAGACAAACAGTTAAAAAAAAAAAAGAAGAAGGCAAAGATGACAAAAGAAATCACAAAGGAAGCAAAGGAGTTCCGGAGCTCATTATATAGGATCCGAGGAAGGACATTCACCAGAGATCGTGGTTCCAAAAAACCCTTGTTTCTTCCCTCCCTCCCCCCCCTCCAACTTAGTGTGAGTGGGTCCCCAGGCACAGGGAGAGGGAGGCAAGCAATGGCTCCCACTGCAGGCACACAGAGCCCTGTCATGTAGCACCCAGGCAGGGAGAAGGACAGGCCCAGGATAGCTGGATGGGACACTGGACTAGAAACTTAGGCTGGGGTACAGACGGCCCGGAGATTTGGGGATGTCTCGTATTCTTGCCAGCAAAAGACAGCAGGGACTGGGGGCGCCACTCAGGAAGCCGGTCCCTTTTCTGAAGTCTGAACGAGGCACACACACTTAGTGAGTTGGCAAAAGAGGCTGGCTGGGTGCTAAGAAATGTCAGGTTTGGCATTTAATTTAATGAATCCACCCTGGTTCAGCATACATGAGATTTTCAAAGAGAATTTCTCTGAAATTATCCCATGTCTCTCAGACTACTTATAAACCAAACAATGGTATACAGTAATTGTTTTCAGTGAGAAACAGTTGTCACTGAGACCAGGAGGCAGCGTGCCTGGCACTTTACATGCATTGATTCATTCATTTCTCACAACGCTCCGGATGTAGTTGGAATTATTATCACCCCCATTTTACAGATCAGGAAACTGAGGTAGATTAAAATAACAGCAAGTGAGTGCAGAGCTATCATTAGAACCCAGGCAGTCTGGCCCCAGATTTCCTGCTGTTAATCCTAAGGTTACAAGCTAATGGCAGGGGTTGCAAAATGGGGGAGAATCTAGAAACTGGAGGTGTGGTGGTACCACTCATTGATTATTCTGTGGATGTTAAAGCACATGTTGGTATTTTACCTTTTAGTTCTGGTCATTTCACCATGTGACTCTTCTACAGTAGATGCCATGCTTTATTATTTTCTAATTTATTCATTTAAATTCAAGTTACTTAACATACAGTGTAGCAGTTTCAGGAGCAGAATTTACTGATTCATCACTTACATATAACACTCAGTGCTCATCCCAACAAGTGCCCTCCTTAATGCCCATCACCCATTTAGTGCCTCCCCCCAGCAACCCTTAGTTTGTTCCCTGTATTTAAGAGTATCTTATGGTTTGTCTCCCTCTCTGTTTTTATCTTATTTTTGGTTCCCTTCCCTTATGTGCATCTGTTTTATTTCTTAAATTCCACACGAAGCACGATACTCTATGTGGAAAACCCGAAAGACTACCAAAAAACCGCTAGAACCGATATGTGAATTTAGCAAAGTCGCAGGATATAAAATCAACGTACAGAAATTGGTTGCATTTCTATACACCAAAAATGAAGCAGCGGAAAGAGAGATCAAGGAATCAATCCCATTTACATTTGCAACAAAAGCCATAAGATATCTTAGGAATAAGCCTAACCCAAGAGGTCATGCTTTATTTTGAACCTGGTTTTTGCTCTGTTGTTCTCAAGGTGTAAGGGATGAGCTTCTCTAACTTTCTGAATGAAGAAAGCAGTGATTGCAGAGTGTTTGATAGAGCAAGCTACAAATTTTCCAGGATGCTACAGAAATAAGAAGTGATCGATCCATCCCAAAACTTTTTTCGATAACTCTTGCCAACATTTATTCAAGGCCAGGCTGGCAAATGTGTGCATGGTCTGTCTTTCCTAGCTTATAATGTTAATTTCATTTTATTTTTAGGACATGGTTGATCACATTAATTTCCAGTGTTAATTCCAAGTATTCCTTCTCATATTCTTGGTCTACTTTTTGAACCAAGGCAGCTGACAAATACATTTGGATCATCTGTTATGTGCCAAGTACTATGCTTAGGGTACAAAGATAAATAAGACATTGGTGCCTACCAGGAAGGAAGGGAAAGAGGAGGCAGGAAAAGGGAGGCCAGCCCAAAGTCAAACTCCCTGCTCGGGATGGAATAAAGTGGTAAAAGAACAGTCATGCCCTTACTAACTGTGGGGGAGGAACACAGCAAACAAAACTAAACCAAAGACACATCTGGGCCACTGTTTTCATTCTCCTCCTAAATCTCAAACTCATCAGTGCTAATAACAAATAAAGGAGTGATGGGTTTCATCTCCCCTCCCCAGGTATTCTCTAATAAAAAAACTTACAAGGAGCTAGGAGAACCATAACAGTTTTAATAAATGGATTGCTCATCCAAACCCCATTAGGCAATTCTTCTTCTGCTTTGGAGAAGAGGAGCCACAGATGGGAATCCAAGGCCATGAGATGCAGACCACGGATGGGGAGCTCTGGAATAGACAGAGAGAATGGCATGACCCCAGCCCCTCCCTCATCTCACAGGTGGGAAGTGGGTTCTCAGAGATAAGTCCAAGGTCACACAGCTGGTTAGTGGCAGAGCCCCTGCAGCCTAGATATATTCTTTCCTAATCTAATACTGTAGACTTTATTTGTTAAGCAGCATTGGACATACCCTGAAAACAGTGAGGACCCAAGGGAATAAGAAAGACATTGAAAAGTCATGATTAAGAGTGAAAAGTAATCCCCAAGAAGGCCTCTCCATTGTCCTCGGTGTTTCCCCCTACTGCTCCCTCTATGTCCTCAGTCCAGCTTCCTACTCTACTCGAAAACTCACTGCCATCTCAATCTGCCGAAGCATGAAAGACCTGATTTAAAAATACCACTTGCATCCTGAAAACAGGATGGCCTCCCTGGCATCATCCTATTCCTGTACCTCTGTTAAATCATGAGTAAAACCCGTGGAAAAATGCCTCAGTCTTTGAATGAAGTGGGAGACAACCAATCGCCACATGGCACTGGAGACGGTAGAACGGAGGAAGCTCTCTGTTGAAACGCATAGTTAACTTACCCTACAGCCTAAGGAAATGTGAGTCCTGTGCAGTTAATTTTAATATTTCTCATGTGCCAATTTTTTTGTGGCACCAGGTCAATTTAATGCAGCCGACTGTGCCAGACAACACAAATGCCAAGACAGAGGCACAATTCAACCGGACCAAATGTCCCCCGTTCTCAGGATGGGCCTCCTTCCTCAACTTGAAAGCTTCCACACATGCCAGCTTTGATTTTGCTGTAGTTCACACACGCACTCTCTGTCTCTCAGACACACACACACACACACACACACACACACACACAGAGGAAATTTCTGATGATGGTGAAGCAGAGAAAGGACTGTGAGGCACTGAACAAAAGGCACGTCTGCTCTCCTGCTTTGATTCTGGTCCTTTGTAAACAAATCTGCAAAAGGCGGCCGAAGTGTGGGGACAGAAGGAGGAGCCTGGCACTCTCCTTCTTAGTCCCTTAGGGTTTGTTAATCTCTTTATACTCTCTTCCAAGGTAATATTCAAATCAGCCACACAGCTCAATTTACTTTGCTTGGGACTCTAATTGAATAAATCTAAAATAACAACAGATGCAGTGGCCCTGTGCTTTGGTCAAGTTTTTCTTAGATACTTAAGGTACATTCTGGCTGTCTTAATTCTGACTGCATCAGGGAAAGGTGCTCTGTTCTGGTACCTGATTTTACACCAGTGGCAGGCTGACTGTCATTCACTGTTTCAGAGGTTGATAATATTTACTGCTGGGTGAAAGGTTTCCAGAATAACATAGGAAGTGTTTAAGTATCCCTGAAGGTGTAAAGAATGTCTTACCCAAGTCAACTGGTAAGTTTTTAAAGCAAAGAAATTCGGTAAGGTCCTATACTGTGCTAAATGTCACTTCTTCAGAATCATGAGACCTGGGTCAACTATGGGGTGGGAGTCTATTTGGTCCATTTTCTAAGTTACATTAAGGTGAGCCCTCGATGATCCTGCATTTGTAGCTATTCCCATTTGTAAACATATTCAGGGAATGACACTACAGTAAACCTGTCACTCATTCTAGCTTCTTTCCATCCTTTGGCAAAGGATAAGAATTTTAAAAACTATATTATCACCTACTGGGAGTAGGGATGCAGGTTGAAACAGTAGGAACATCATAAGATAAGTGAGCCACTGATAATGAGTTTAAAACTGGTAGATCAAACCTTGGACCTCCAAGCTTTTCTCTGGGAAGAGTATCACCTAGTAAGAATGCTTTTAAGGAAATCATACACTAAACATGCTGAGAGGCTATTCAAGATCATGTGTGTAGAAATGCTGATATTCTTTCAGTTCTTTGGAGACAAGGGTGAAAAGGAATCAGTGCACACAACTGGCACCTCTCAAGGAAAGGAAGGAGCAGGTCTGTGCTGTGGCTGAATAGTGATCACGTTGTGGAGGGATCCTCTGTCTTACAAATGAAAGTAACATTCTGTGCCTGAGCATTGCCCTACTGCAGGATGGTCATCAGAGTGAACATTTTTGCTTCTTGGTGTGCAGGTGTTTTCATTATATGTTCACCATATAGTCTTAGGAGTTCAGAAACTCTCCCTCAGGGAACCATCAAAATCCTCAAGAAAAAAACAGCAATAACCTCTTTGACTTTGGCTACAGCAACTTCTTACTTGACATGTCTCTGGAGGCAAGGGAAACAAAAGTAAAAATAAACTATTGGAACCTCATCAGGATAAAAAGCTTCTGCACAGTGAAGGAAACAATCAGCAAAACTAAAAAGCAAACAGCATAATAGGAGGAGATATTTGCAAATGACGTATCAGATACAGAGTCATCCAAAATCTATAAGGAACTTATCAAACTCAACACTCAAAAAAAAAAAAAAAATCCAGTGAAGAATGGGCAAAATACATGAATAGACACTTTTCCAAAGAAGACATCCAGATGGCTGGATTTCATCATTTCATCCATGAAAAGATGCTCAACATCACTAATCATCAGGGAAATATAAATCAAAACCACAATGAGATGCCTCACACCTGTCAAAATGCCTAAAATAAACAACTCAGGCAACAACAGATGTTGGCAAGGATACAGAGAAAGAAGAACCCTTTTGCATTGCTGGTGGGAATGCAAACTGGTGCAGCCACTCTGGACAATAATTAAAAACAGAACTACCCTATGACTCAGCAATAGCACTGCTAGGTATTTATCCAAAGGATACAGGAGTGCTGATTTGAAGGGGCACATGCACCCCAATGTGTATAGCAGCACTATCAACAATAGCCAAAGTATGGAAAGAGCCCAATGTCCATCAACTGACAAATGGATAAAGAAGATGTGGTATGTATACACACGTACACACTGGAATATTACTCAGCCATCAAAAACAATGAAATCTTACCATTTGTAACAATGTGGATCGAACTAGAGTTCATTATGCTAAGCCAAATAAGTTAGAGAAAGACAAATATATGATTTCACTCTTATGTGGAATTTAAGAAACAAACCAGATGAACATATGGGAAGGGCAGCAAAATAATATAAAAAGAGAGAGGGAGACAAACCATAAGAGACTCCTTAATACAGAGAAAAAACTGACGGTTGCTGGCAGGGTATTGGGGGAGGATGGGCTAAATAGGCGATGGGCATTAAGGAGGGCACTTGTTGGGACGAGCACTGGGTGTTAAATGTAAGTGATGAATCGCTAAATTCTACTCCTGAAATCATCATTACACTATATGGTAACTAACTTGGTTTTGAATAAAAGAAAAAAAAAAAGAAAAACACTAATTCAAAAAGAAAAAAATAAAAAGAAAGTCTTTCTCATGGGTTCAGTAAATGCCCAGCAAACACTTTGGGCCAAAGACCTCCTCTCTCCTCAACAGACCAAGGGGTCTTCACCTTCTCAATAATCCCACCACACACTTGCCCCTAGCCTCTCAAGTTTTTCTTTCACTGGTAGAACTGTTCCAAGTGTATGAGTCCCTTTCCCAGGCCCCTGCCTCTCATCTTGGGCTCATAAGGCCCAGGTTCCACTACTGCTCAGGCTGGAGCATGAACCAAGCAGTCCATGCTGAAAACTGGCTCCTAACCACTGGGAAATGTGCAGGTGCAGGGTTAGGAGCCCAAATCCCTCTCTGCTACCTGAACACCTGTGAACTAATGCTCACACTTCAATGGGAGCCAGCTGCTTGCCCTGTCGTTGCATATAAGGGCAGAATGTGAGAAGTCACCTGAACACCCTGCTGCTATCGTCAGTGCAGCAGGGAAATGTTAACGAAGTAAATGAATGAATGTCGACATCACTACCTGGAACAAGCCTCCAACTTATTAAATATCCCACAGCCTGCGCATTTCAGCTCCTATCTGAGATTTTTTTCCTTCTTATATTCGTTTTATGCCCCTCTGATCTCACATCTTGTTTCTAATCACAGCTCAGAGTGAAACACATGTAAGGTAATTACTCCTTGGTGCTCTGTGGTAGCGCTCATTGATTAGAAATCATTTTCAGAGGGAACACTATAACAAGGAGTTTTGATCAAAGCTGGATTATTATTTCAGTTCCTTGTTTCACCCACACACATTTGCTTTCTCCTCCAGGAAGAAAATTTGTGTGTGTGTGTGTGTGTGTGTGTGTGTAGATAGAGTTTTTCTTAGAGTGGAACTATTTATTTCCTTAATCTAAAACAACTATTTCTTTAAAAAGCGGCTAATCAAGCTTCTTCCTGAAACTCATGTTTCAAGCTCTTAGTGTCACTCCTTCAGCCCCATCTCTCTGGGATGGGGCCATGTTTATGTCAAGATGGTGGGCACTGCAGGGTCAGGCCCAGCCAGGGCCAGAGGAAACATGCTCATGGAGGATGTGGCCCTGGAATGTCATGAGGACGCAGAGGGAGCTCTGAAGGCAAAGACTGGGCTGTGGAGGGTCTGATGCGCCTAGTGAGTTCACTTGGAGGCCCCATCCTTCTGTGCCTGCCCTACTGGCACATTGGACTCAAATCATGAACACAGTGCATTTCAAATTTGCCCTTCTTTTAAGTTGTTTACAGCTGTGCAAATGACTTTCTTATCTAATCCTAGAAAGCAGGCATCCGAGGTCTGCCACAGAAGCTAGAGTGAGATGCACAGGAGGAAGTTCTATTTTTATTTTTTGACATTTAAAAAAATCCTCTTCCATTCTTCTTCCTGAGGTGCTGGGTTAGATTCTACAAGCAGGGCAAAGACAGGATACGCTAGAATGTCAACTCTCAATTACAGTTTTAAAAGGGGAAAGAAGAAGTTGAGATATTCCAAAAGGTTTTAAAATTAAGAGTTTATATTTTCAAAGTAACTGTTTTAGCTTGGAGTGAACCATCATTAGCCCTTAATCCAAATAATCAGAAAGCTTAAACAATGGTCAAGTGACTTAAAAGAAAAGAGACACATCTTGGATTCAGAATATTTAGAAGAGCACTATACATGGATTGTCCTGGATCAGCATAGCTCATGGTTAAGCCTTTAATGTTCTACATTTATAGTTCTCCATAGCAATGAACTTGTCCCCTGAAAATGAGAAGCTACTGGTATCTGAAATAGGTCTTATATAATATATATGTGTACACATATATATGTATAAGTGTGTTACAGTCCGTATACATATACACATTACACATACACATATGTACATATGAGTATAGTATGAGCATATGGCAGACTTCCCCCGCTTGTCTACAGCTTTCCTTTCCAGGGTTCCAGCTACCCATGGTCTACTGCAGTTGGAAGCAACCAGTCCTCCTTCTGACCTATTATCAACAGGTCGGTAGTTAGCCTAATGTCTATGTCACTCACCTCACTTCATCTCATCATGTATGCATTTTGTCATCTCACATCATAAGAAGGATGATATAGTACAGTAAAGGTGTTTTGAGAGAGAGAGAGAGAGAGAGAGAGACCACATTCACATAACTTTTATTACAGTACATTGTTATATAGTTCTATTATATTATGTTGTTAATCTCTTTCTGTACCTCATTTATAAATTAAGTTTTATCACAGGTGTGATACGTTGTGTAGAGGAAAAACATAGCATATACAGGGTTTGGCACTCTCTGCAGTTTCAGGCATCCTCTGGGGGCCCTGGAATGTACCTCCTGTGGATAAGGGGGGACTGCTGTAAGTCTATGGCTAAGAAGATTTTATTCATTTAGTAAATATTTACTAATTGCCCATCATTATGGCAAGCCCTGAGAAAAATAGATCAATAAGATAAAATTCCTACCCTTAAGTTCACAGTCTAGTGGGAGACACATGAAAATATGAAGTACAATGAAATGTTAGTGGCTTTCTGATGGATGTACATATGGGCATAGTGAAAACCAACATGAACAACTTTCCCTGGAGGACAGGGGTATCATGAGAGGTTTCCCAAGGAAAGGAGTCCTTGAGTTGTACTATTAAGGTTGCCCGGTGGCCTCAGTATTTGAACTTTGATATCCAGTAACCCACACTTGGTATGTGCAGTAACTCACAGATAAGCATTCTGGATAAGCAAGCATCTTTTGTACAGTTTCCTGGGCTAAAATTAACCCTGAGTTTCATTACCTGCACTTGACACCAAGGGAATGCAGTCTGGGAGCATGCTGTCCCTAGGACCATTGACACACAAAATATAATGGACAGTCAGTGTACAAAACACCCGTGGAACAGAATGGGCTGGGATGCCTCTCGGCTCTGCGATCCTGCAATGACACACCACTTTGAGTAGGAAAAGTCCAAGGGAAATGAATAGTGTTTTGAAAATAAGGACCATCTTCCAAAATAGCTGTCCACTGCCCTCACGGCACTGCCCCAACAGGAAGAGGGGTTGGCCTGTCTCCAGCCTGCACTGGGAACAGAGCAGTGGGGGCTCTGTCCTAAAGCCTGGGCTGCCAGGGACCTCTGCATGAAACTGCTCAAGTCAGGACTTGAGTCTGGGACACTGACCTGGAAAAGTAAAATCCTGGTGCTCCAAGTAGGAGGGATGGCCAGCTCCCAGATTTAATTTGGTTGTTCTGCATAAAAAGCAAAAAGTCAGAGCCACTGTGTCGCTTTTAAGACCTGCATGATTACTGAATAGCTGTGTAACATCAGGAGGGTGAATTAGACTTCTGAGCCTCAGTCTTCCCACTGTATCACTACATAATACAGTACCTTATACAGACCTGGTGCACAATAGCATACATATACACACAGACACATACACCCTAAGAAAAGTACCCACATGGGATTCCAGGAAAAAGAGACCTCAAAGACACACCCTGACAAAAAAGTTAAATGTTATTTAAGGACACAACCTTTAAAACCTCTGTCCAATAGTGAAGCATATTATTAGTAAAATGGAATGTGATTAAAACAAGTTATTCAGAAACCCACCAGATGAGTGGAGAGTTGATTAAAGAGACAACTCACCATAGGGAAAGTATGTGACCCTTGGGCACTGAAGCCCTGAAGCAAGGAGAGGAAAGTAGGTGACCCTTCCAAAAATTGCATGTTCTTTCTAGTCAGATGCCCAGGACCTACCCCCGTGATGGGTACTGGCCACATCTCTCTTGGTGAGTGACAGATTGGTTCTGCAGGGGACCTCACTTGCCAGTGGAATACTACAAGGACATCATGGATCCTTACAAGGCCCTACACTTCCAGAGCCATCACTGGCACCTGCTCTCATCTCACTGACCTGTTTGCAGAGCAAGAGCCAAACTCTGATTAAAGAAGAGAGGAAGATAGATCTGATTCCCCAGTTCACAAAATGTGGCCCTTCCAAGACACCATGGCTCCCCATGGGCTATTTATGCAAATGACCTGCTCAACTGTGAACCATACTTTAGCAAGAAGCAGCTACTTCTCATTTCTGAAAATTCCCCCAAATATTCCGAATATGTCCGACAAGATTCCCTGATGAACACAAGTCTTCAGAAGTTCTTTAAGTGCAGGGTACAAACATTAGAACATTTCATATGCAAATTTCACATAATCACTGAGACCAATATGGCTTCTGGTTAAAAAACTCCCCTGACAGGACATGAGATACAAAGGTTCAGTAACAGGCACTGGGAATACATCAGCAGTCAAACAGAAGGCTGAAGAAACACATGTTAAAATTAAAAATTCAATCACTTTGCTTTAAAACATTTGGATGTATTTTTAAGAACTTCATCTCATTTTAGACTTATAATACTGATTTTAAGGTAGGGTTATTATATCAGTTTTTTCAGAATGATGAACCAGTGGCTCAGAGAAGCTAAGTGACCTGTCCCAAAACAGGACAGAGGCTGGTAGAATGCAGAGCTCTTTCTCCTACATCAATCCATGCTCAGGTTACATGACCCCATCTGCAGGCCTCTGATGACTGGACTGGGGATGGGGGTTGGGCAGGCAGCGATGAGTGTCTTGAGCTCTATCCAGCAGAGGCCCCCCTCATGGCAGTGACTCTACGGACCAATCAGATCTTCCCTTGTGGGGAAGCTGGACGTGTCACAAGAGAAAAAGAATCATTAGGAGCTGTGAAATAGACACCATTGGGTGCCCAGGCACCATCATGGTCAAGCCCTGTTGTGGGAAGCACATAACAGGGGCATGAGACAAGCTTCCTGGGTGCTAGCTAGCAAGGCACCCAATCCTGAGAGAGGTCAGTTCTCAGGGAAGCCTGCTCTGAGACTGGGTGGATTTTGTGTCTTCCCTACCGGTTGCACATCCCCAGAGCAAGCTTCAGTGCCTAAAGTAGCTCATTTCATTGTGAAAAGCAATGCTACAAGGCAAAAGCAAAAGCAAAGCATGTTATCTTTTTACAGTCCTGTGCTAGAATATGGGATCAGAGAGTGAGTGATCAGACAGTAGCATCTCCCTGTATATGGTACAGCATCCCCAGCCAGGAGCGACTGCTCTACAAGGGTGCTCCTTGTTTTCACTGCCCACCTTAGATATCAGACTGGGGACAGAAACCCAGAACTATCCATAAAATTCCTTTAGGAGCTGTTGTGGGCTAAATTTGTCCCCCCAAATTCATATGTTGAAGTCTTTACTCTCAGTACCTTAGAATATGACCTCACTTGGAGACAGGGTCTTTACGGAGGTAATTAACCTAAAATGAGGTCATGTAGTGGGCCCCAATCCTACAGGAAGATATCAGGACACAGACATACACAGAAGAAAGACCATGTGAGGACATGGGGAGAATGTGGCATCTGAGTCAAGGAGAGATGCCTCAGAAGGAGTCAATCCTGCTGACACCTTGATCTCGAACTTCTAGCCTCCAGGCCATGGAGACAATAAATTCCTTTGTTTCAGCAACCCAGTCTGTGGTGTTTATCATGGTGGCCCCAGCAAAGGAATGTGGAAGCCTTTGCATGGTGGCCCCAGCAAAGGAATGTGGGTCTCTAGCACAACACCAAAGGGGCCGGCGAGCAATTTCAAGCCACATGCTGGAAGCAGTAGAGTGATTTGGTAGGAACGTGTCCGGGGCTCACACCACTGGGGTTGAATCCTGGCTCCGCCACTAGAGGCGGGTGAGATGCTTCACCTAAGGTGCCTGGTATCTAAACGGAAGCGCACAACCTTTTCTCAAGGGAGATGTAAAGGTGTAATGAGGTCCGGCGAATAAAGACTTAGTGCTGAGCCGCAGCCAGTGGACACAGCCCTCAACAAAGGTTTGCTTTTATTCTCACAGTTAATTCAGACACAGCTGATTGTATGGGATGTGTTGAGGATGTGGACTCTGAGGCCCTAGTCCTCCTCACCAGGAACAGCTCAGTCTGACCTGGCAATCAGTTGTTCCTTGTTCTGCTCTGGATTATTCTCCTTCCTCTTCTCATGAGTTTGCCACGCTCCTGGGAATGTCTTGTGGACCTCATGCCGGGATGGATGGCTGTGTGCATTTATTTGTCTCCCTGTACGCCTGCCTGAAGCTCCCTTCAACTGACAGTGTTTAGGGAAAGTATTAGCAAAGAGGCTTCACTTCTTACCAATATGTTCTATGAAATTCTCCTTGCCATCTGGTGCCTGGAGTGGCTTTTCTCGATTTGGGAGGCACTCTCTGCCCACTCCCTGACATGGGAGCTGCTGTGCCAATGCAGTGGGTCAGAAAGTGTAACTGACGGATTGAAGTAGACACTTAGGCAGCAGAGCTCCTAATTGCCAGCGAACGTACTTAGGCACTTAGGCTAACAAAGAGGCTCTCAGGGGACAGAAACAGGATACCACTGTACTTCCAGGGTACCTTAGCTGGATGCCTGGGGCAAGTTAAGGAAATCTGCTTTTCGTCTTGCTGGCTCCACAAGAAAGGGGAATTTGTTTCAGGAGCCAAACAGCCTGAGAGAGGAAGGCCTTCCAGCTCCAGGAAAGCATAGGAATAAGGGACCTGACTGCCCTCTGGATTTCATCTTGGCCTTCTGTCTCTACTTCTGTCTGTATATCTGCTTGGTTTTCTTCTCTGTAAACTGCCATTCGTTGCCTCTCTGCTCCTTAAGGCAAAAAGACAACATGGAAAGTACCTCTGTCGAAGAATGACTTAATCCCTGTCATCACCAGCTGTAAATTCTCATGGGTCGAGCATCTGTCTGGGTCCAATCATCTGAGACTGGGACTAGGGGTAGGGTGGTGTAGAGAGGAAGCCTCACTGCACAACATGGCTGCCAGGGCCCACTGCTCTGGAGAGGGAGAGAGGAGGTGTTCACAGAGGAGGGGAAATCACTAGTAGCTATGCAGATACCCCAAAAGGTAACCACTATGCTCTCAAGCCTTAGCTGCAAAAGCTCAGGGTTCTATAGTCAAGCTCAAACACACATCCATATACAAGAACTACACTTCCTCATAGAGATTTATACTTTTAGTCTTCCACTTAAGTGTGGCCATTTTCTTAGGTACATCCAGTGTTATAAATGCATATATGAGTTTGAAGTTTGGAATGCTCATTACACATCTCCAAACAGAAATGCTGATTAACACAAAACACCCAAACAAACCTATCACATGTCTTTAAAACTCAAAAAGAAATGCAATTGCTTTTTGTAAGTCAATATAACTATGCTATTTAAAACTAGATGTCTAATAGTTGATGTGCTTTGAAAATTATTTTACCATGAAATAGACATAAAAATAACAATAGAGGGGTGCCTGGGAGGCCTAGTTGGTTAAGAGTCCAACTTTGGCTCAAGTCATGATCTTGTGGTTGGTGAGTTCAATCCCCATGTTGGGCTCTGTGCTGACAGAGGGCTGGAGCCTGCTTCGAGTTCTGTGTCCTCCTCTTTCTGCCCCTCCCCCACTCACTCTGTCTTTCCCTCTCAAAAATAAACATTAAAAAAATACCACTAGATGATGGCAAAATAGTGATAGCTCCTAAAAATGAATGCTATCCCTTGTTTCATGAACACTGACAGTAACTAGTTGGTATTCACTTACATCACTGAATGAACTTCTTGCTGAATTCCAAATCAGAATACAAAGTGCCGTCTGCCTTGTGCAGGATCCCTCTGGTATTCAGACTCTGTGGTGTAGACATCAGGCCTGAATCAAAACCCTGAGATACAAAGACATAGGGCCTGTCCAGAGTGGAAGTCTCATCAGATACCACCCTGTGAACAGATGTGCTGGCATCATTTCCTGGCATGGGGTGTCCTTCTCCTCTCCTTTGTCCCACTTTTCTACCAGCAGCATATACAGCACTTACCCCGCCCCACCCCCCCAGTATAATTAATTATAATTAATGTTTTCTTAAGATGCTAAAAAAATCCCTTTCTCATATCTTAACCCCACCATACTTTTCTTCTCTTGCCATATACTCAACCTTCTTTTTCTGTCTTTTAATCCAATATAATTAAGACCTTGAGAAAGCAACTTTATTGCTTGCAACAAACGATCGTTGAGCAACTGGATGCTTAATTTGAGTATGAGCTTAACTATAGTAAATACAACATATAAAGCTTTCCAACCTAGATGCTTTGCTGTTCTTGGTGTGTGTTTAATGCTTGCATTTAATTAAAGTTAGTTTCTCCCAGAAGAAACTCACCGCTAGGATATTAACATCACCATCAACAACAGTATTAACATTTATTGTATACTTATGTGCCAGGCACTGCAAAATAGCCTTATAAAGTAGGCCCTAATGTTAAGTCCATTTTAAAGATAAAGAAACTGAGGCTTAGAAAGATAAAGCCAGCTGCTTAAAGTCCCACAGGCCAACAAGTGACAAAGATAGGAGCTGAACTGAAGGCAACTCCAGAGCCCATGCTGCAGCCACTACCCCACAAAGGCTTCCCCGCTCTGGGCAATGACATGCTCTATTCCTTCCAGGACATAACATGAAATAAGACAGAATATGGCAACAACTACATTGTGTAGCTACTGAAGGTTAACTGAACCCCAGAAACCACAATCCAGCCCAATCTCAGGAATCTGATCAATCTGACACATAAGCATTTGCCTGGGACAAAGGACATGCAAAGGCTTTGCTTCCCAGTGTCCTCAGATGACAATGCAGCCTCCAGAAGAGAGACTTGGGGTAGCCACATGGCTACTCTGGTCTGACATGACAGTGTGGCTACTCATTTAGTGAGAATAGGAATACATGTAAACCAAGGCATAGATGACCCAGTTCATATATATGCCAGTGTTTAAGTGTCTTTTTAAAAAAAAAAAAAAACAAAACTGAGTGAAGTAATTGGTTTCATGTCTTTGGTAACAGATTCTATTATTGCAAATTATTGATCTTGTATATGGTATCAGGAAAGACAGTTAGCTATTTAGGAAAATAAAAGTGTGACCCTCTCATCTCGCAATACCATCGTAAGTTCCAGATGGATCCAGAAATACAATTTAAATAAACAACTTAAGAGAAAATGTGAGTAGGGGTGCCTGGGTGGCTCAGTCAGTTGTGCATCCCACTTCAGCTCAGGTCATGATCTAAGGGTTCGTGAGTTCAAGCCCCAAATCAGGCTCGCTGTTGTCAGCACAGAGTCCACTTCAGATTCTCTGTCCCCCTCTCTGTCTGCCCCTCCCCTGCTTGTGCTCTCTCAAAAATAAATAAATAAATAAATAAAAGAAAAGGAGAAAATGTAAGTAAATATTTATATAATCCTTTACATGTTAGATAAGGACTTTTTAAGACAACTGAAGGAATCAGTGAAAAAAAACATTAGATATGACAATACGAAAGAAGATAAAATATTGCTATGTCCCAGACACCACACAGAATAAAAGGCAGATAACAATCTGAAAAAAAATCATAACAACCATGAGAGAAAGTGGACTAGGATTCTGGGTATATAAATAGCTTATACAAGTTGATCTGACAGGTTTTATTGTTTATAAAACCCCAACTCTTATGAGAAGTATTCAAATGATTAACAAGCACATGGAAAGATTTTATTCCACCAGTCACTGAAACAACGAAGTGCTCTGATAATTATATGTAAATAAGTATAACTTTTCCACATCAAAAAAGCACTAAAAAATTTAAATAGTACACGATGAAAGCAGAATTCTCTGAAAATATATGTATGCATGTTCATTCTATATATTAAAAAAAAAGACTAGAAGAAGGACATAAAAATGAAAACAGTGCTCATCTGTGAGTGGTTGAATTATAGGGAATTTAAATTATCTTTCTTTTCTTAAAATAAAGATCCATTATATCTAATACCCAAATCTAATATTTTTAACATATAAGAAAGAAAAGAATGGATGGAGCTAGAATGTATCATGCTAAGTGAAATAAGTCAGTTGGAGAAAGACAAATACCATATGATTTCACTCAAATGTGGAATTTAAGAAATAAAACAGATGAACATATGGGAAAAGGGGGGAAGAGAAGAGAGGGAAACAAGAGACTCTTAACGATAGAAAACAAATGGCTGATGGAAGGAGGTGGGTAGGAGATGAGCTAGATGGGTAGTAAAGAGGGTACTTGTGATGAGCTGCATGTAAGTGATGAATCACTGAATTCTACTTCTGAAACCAATATTGCACTGTATGTTAACTAAAATTTAAATAATAATAAAAAATGTGGTATAAAAAAAAGGAGGGAGAGAGGAAGAAAAGAAAGAAGGAAATAATTTGTAACTTTCAAGAGGTTAAGAGGCAATAAAAAGTTTGGTGTAATAAGTGCCCAGAACGTATAAAGAACACTTACAGCTCAACAAAGGACTTTATGAAAAGATTAGTTAGTTGCTAAGGACATATATATCGAAACCAAATGATGGATGGATGGATGGATGGATGGAAGGGAGGGGGAGATGGAGGAAGGAACAAGTGTCAGAGAGTATGCAGAGAAACTGAAACCCATGTACATTGCTGGTGGGAATGTAAAATGATTTAGCTACCATAGAAAACAGTTGGACAGTTCCTCAAAAAGTTAAACAGAATTACCAAATGACTCAGCAACTCTATTCCTATGTATATCCCCAAAAGAATTGAGAACAGGGACTCAAATGCTTTTGCACACATGTTCATACCTGCATTATTTACAGTTGCCAAAATGTGGAAACAACCTAAATACCCACCAGGAAAGGAATGGATAAATAAAATATATGTTTCTACATACAATGGAAAATTACTCAGCCATAAAAATGAATGAAGTATTGCTACACGGTATAAGGTAGATGGACCTCAAAAACATGCTAAGTGAAAGAAGCCAGACACAAAAGGTCACATACTATATAACTCCATTTTTTAAAATGTAATGTAATGTCAAGTTGGCTAACATGCAGTGTATATGACATATTCAGAATAGGGAGACCCACCGAGACAGAATGCAGACTGGTGGCAGTTAGGGGCTGAGGGATGGAAGGAGTGGGGAAAGGGAAGCAGGGAAGCAAGGTGTGGGGTTTCTTTGGGGTGATGAAAACATCTTGGATCTAGATAAGCAGAGAGATGTGGTGGTTACACAATACTGTGAATGTATTAAATGTCACTGTATTGCTCACTCATGTAAATTTCACCTCACTAAAAACAATAGAAAAATAAGTTGAGAGTAGCCTTTCCATGGGGACACCATCTACATGGCCACCAATTTAAAACAGATTTGTCAGACATCCATGAATCGGAGACTTAGATTCAGGGATAAAATGCAGTAGAGATCTCCTCCTCCTCACATCTGCTATGGATTGTTTGGATCTATTTTTCCACAGAATACATCCAGCAGATATTTTAACACATATGATTTCTTGATTTTTATTGGAGGCCTCAGGTGGGAAACTGTTTATTTTTTATTTTTTTATTTTTTTTTTATTTTTTATTTTTTATTTTTTTAATGTCCATTTATTGTTGAGAGAGAGACAGAATATGAGCAGGAGAGGGGCAGAGAGAGAGGGAGATACAGAATCGGAAGCAGGCTCCAGTCTCTGAGCTGTCAGCACAGAGCCCAATGCGGGGCTCGAACCCACGAACTGTGAGATCATGACTTGTGCCAAAGTCGGACGCTTAACCCACTGAACCACCCAGGCACCCCAAGAAACTGGTTTTAAAAACATAATGCAAAGGCCCAATTGATAAACAAATATGAATTTTGAAATTACTGCTACTGTTTTATTCTAGCTTTATTTTTCATATTTACTGATAATAAGGACCTAAAACTACCACCTAACTAAAATTATTAGCCACTCAAGGCAGCATACCAAAAGATGATAATAGCTCTATTTCACAGTTGCTTGAAAGTATGTATGTCAGAATGACTGAATGTAATTTTAATTAAACAAATTTGTAATTAGGAATACAATAACTGTCGTGCCATTTTTATATTACGGCCTGAGCTAGAAGAATAAAAATCCTCCTTGTAGTACCATAAGTAGGAAACCTAAGTAAAAGCATTATTTAAAATAATTAAATGGTGTCATTACGATGTATAAATCTGGTCATATGTTATGGGATCCAATTTCGATCTCCACCTGGTCCAGCCATTGGCTGAACTAAGCTGTCTAAGGGGCAGGGCAGGCACTACTGGAGACATCAGATGATTTAAAGGCAGGGAGGAAGGGCACCCCAGAAAAAGACATGAAAATGTGTTGCTCCCCACCCCGGCTAAAATCTCTAAAACACATGTTTTCTGAGACGCACTTGAAACCACTCTGCTCTGAAGGTTGGCGGGACCTTGAATTTTGGTTTTCTATTGACTATTAGGATTTTTCATCTTGAATACCTATACTGATCTCCTTTACTTTAACTATGCTAAGAACAGCTTCTATTCAGACTAGTCTTCTGAAGAATTTGATCTGTTTAATATTGCCAGGTATATTCCTGTATCAGACGTGATATAACATTATTCGGGATTCATATTGAAACAGATTTCCTGGCAGTAGGAATCCTGAAAAGAAGTTCAATGTGCAGGTATTCATTGATTCAATCCAGGTTAAAAAAAATATAACATTCTAAATATAATCAAAACCAGCTCTTCTTGGTTCTCCTTGCGATATGCTCCTCACACCTTCTTTTCCTAGCTTTCTTTCTCTCATTTTGGGGAGGCTGTTTTTGGCTCCAGAGGCGAGTGGAGGTCAAGTCTAATTTCAGGAGCTGTGTGTACTTTGTATTATACTGCACTTCTGTTCCCAAGGGGTGGCTTTATCTTCTGGAGGAGGCAGAGCTGCACAGCAGGTGCCTAGGTTCCCCTGTCTTACAGAAGTAAAGGGAAGCATATGCAACCTTAAGGAGTTTTTTCTTCCCCATGTGCCATTTTAGGAAATGCTGATCAAAGTATTGTTCAAATTCCAAATTCCATTCATATTTTCAGGTCTTCATTTGCATGCCATATCCTTTCTTAAGTTAAATACAGTGGCTATATACAGGCCCAAGTGAATTTAATTAATTTAATTGGTGCTGGGGAGTAATCTCTATCACTCCAGTATAATCCCTGCTTCTCGGAAAGGGCTAATGGATATCCTTCACCTGCTCTATCTACCCCTTAAATGAGCTATGCAGGAAGGGAAAATAAAACAGGTAAGTGTCTGAAAAGTGAAACTTCCCTACAACATTATTGTAAATGAAAATTACCAAGCACATAACCCTGAAGAGGCAGGTTTAAGTGCTAGAGTAAGGACATTTTGTTTGCTCCGTAACACATCAATCCTCTGTATCTACCCATTAAATCAAGTATTCTCTAATTACTAGCATTTGTGGGATAAATATTCATGAAGGCACAACAGGGGGGAAATGAGAAGAAATATGATTAACCAAAGTATTTTCTATCATTGAATTTCCTACTGAAGGCCTCCTATTGGCCAAATCCATGTGGTCTTGGCAGATCTATCTGACGGCATTCTATAATCTCGCTCCTGCAAGACAGAACCTTCCATGGCTTCTGTCCCCCAGCCTCTGCTCCTCTACGTGGACCTCCTGGATTGTACTTCCTAATTCCTTCACTCAGTCTTTCTCTCTTCCGTCCCTTAAGACTTCCTTGGGGTTTGTTCTTTCCTCATCTTACCCTTTTCCTGTTCCAGACATGTCCTGGGCACCTCCTATCTAGAGCTGCCAACTGTATATCCTAATCTTGTCTTCTCGCTCATGTGCTCTTAGGTCAGCATTCCCACGTGGCCTACCTAAAACTCAAGAAGTGGGGCACTTGGGTGGCTCAGTCGGTTAAGTGTCCTACTCTTGATTTCAGCTCAGGTCATGATCTCACAGTTCTTGAGTCTGAGCCCTGCATCAGGCTCCATGCTGACAGTGCAGAGCCTGTTTAGGATTCTCTCCCATCTCTTTTTGCCCCTCCCCACCTTGTGTGCATGCAATCTCTCTCTCTCTCTCTCTCTCAAATAGACTTGAAAAAAAAAACAAAAAAAACAGAAGACCAGAAGTAATTAAAATCACCTCCTCCAAACCACTGCTCCCTCTACTTAACCCCTGCCTCAAGGTCAGCCCCCATCCTCATAGTCATAACACTCAGGACTGGGGAGTGGTATTTGGTCCCTTCATCTAGGTTGTCTCTCCCAAATGGGTCCACATTTCCTGTGGATTTTTACTGAATTTCCTTTCCATCAGTCAGCTTTTCCCACAAGGCTTCAGCCATGGTCTCAGCTCAGACAATTATCTCCTCTCATTCAGATGTGCTTCCATACCTTACCCTACCTCCAACCTTACCCCATGGCCAGCACAGTCTCAAGACAATCACTTACAAACTTGAAAACAGCTGAATTAGCTCAATGAGTACCCGCATATTCTACCAGAGAGGACCATATGTTTATAAGGAAATACCAGGCCTTTGAGGTCTGGCCCCTCCCAAACTCTCCAGCTTTATTCCCTTCCCTTCCTCCCTGCCCTCCCGGCTCTGCCAAGCTTCCTGTATGCTAGGTACACTCAATTATGTTCATATCTCTGTGTTCCTGTCTCTGTGCCTGCTGTCTACTCTGCCTGGAATTTCTTGGCCCATTCCATACCTAATTCTTATTTGTCAGCTGAAACATAATCTGTAAACATTTCTTGGGCATTTAAGGCAAAGTGACATGATGCTCTTCCTTGAAACCGTGGTGGCGCCGTCTCTCACCTGACACTTCTCATATTAAATTGCAAATATCTAGGGGCGCCTGGGTGGCGCAGTCGGTTAAGCGTCCGACTTCAGCCAGGTCACGATCTCGCGGTCCGGAAGTTCGAGCCCCGCGTCGGGCTCTGGGCTGATGGCTCAGAGCCTGGAGCCTGTTTCCGATTCTGTGTCTCCCTCTCTCTCTGCCCCTCCCCCGTTCATGCTCTGTCTCTCTCTGTCCCCAAAATAAATAAACGTTGAAAAAAAAAATTGCAAATATCTATGTGCACTGACCTCCTATCAGAGTGTGAGCTCCTTGAGGACAAGGACTCGTTTAAAAAATCATTTAAAAATTTTTTTAAGTGTTTAGCTTTGAGAGAAACAGTGGGGGAGGGTCAGAGAGAGAGAGAGGGAGACACAGAATCGAAAGCAGGCTCCGGGTTCTGAGCTGTCAGCCCAGAGCCCAATGCAGGGCTTGAACCCACAAACCATGAGATCATCACCTGAGCTGAAGTCTGACACTTAACTGACTGAGCCACCCAGGTGCCCCTAAAAAGTCATTTGTATATCTCCTGACCATAAATATCATAGATATCATGGTGCCTCACCCATGGTAATGTTCAAATACATATTCACTAGAATGAATGAGTCACAACTTGAGACACATGAATTTTTAGCTATTCTAGCTAAGAGGAAAGGACCATTCAAAATTATACTGAATAGAAACATTTGGAGCTCAAGGGCCCTCTGCAGCCTCATCTCTGCAGTTCTCCAGAGTTCTCCGGAAAGGAAGCTGATGACTTCTGCCTGTCACCCTCTTATTTCCTGCCCTCTTCCAGTGCCAAAAGTCTGCAATTATGAGTCTTAGAAATCACTTGATCTCAAATAATGAAAACTCAAATGAAACAACAAGGGAGTCACACTTGCTTAGGGAATCTGACCAAGGATTGGACAACCAAGCTGTGGAAAGGGCAGGGTGCGGCTGGGCCCCAGAACACAATGGAACCTGGGACTCAACCATACCAGCATCTTCTCTCCATCTTGCATCTCCGTTCTGCTGCTTCCTTCTCCCTCTCTGCTTACCACATTCTCCCCGCATGGGACACATGGCCAGAGATGGTTCCTAGGTATGTCACTCACAGCTTAAGCTCTCTTTGGTCTTCTATCCAAACATTATGGAGAATAGGCCTTACTGGCCCAGCTTTATCAGGTGCTCACCCCTGGATCAATCACTTAGGCTGAGGGGCAGAGTCACACTGGACCAGTGTAGATGCTCTCCTATTAACCATGCATATTGGGGAAGAAGATGCTTCTAGAAAAGGATGTTGGCAGCCATGTCAGGGGTCCACTATTCCTATTATGCCAAATGGCATGCCTTAGGTACACAGGTGGCTTGGAAAGTCCACATTCAAGACAGCTAAGGTTTTTCTGCCTTCCCTGTACAGACAGCTTTTTTCTTCCTTTCATGTTATGTTCCTTCAAAAATTTCCCTTGTTCCTCATCTTGTGGCAAACAAACATACACACAAGCATGTCATGATTTGACTCTCTGAATTTCTATTCCACCTTGCAATTGCCCCTCTTCCAATCAGAAAAGGGTTTCCTAGGTAATCATGAATAATTTGCATACTTCCAACACCCCACACTTTTCTGATCCTGGATGCTCAGAGCTTTAAAATATATTTTACAGAGGATACAACCAATCTTCTTGAAAGGCATTTTTTTTCCTTTTCTCTATTTGAACACTGGTCTCAAAAACATTATTTTTAAACCAGCAGTTTACTCAGAATCTAACTAGCTATGACCTAATTTCTGTTCCTAAGGAGCAATTCTCCTCTCCACTCTGTTTTTCCTCAGTAAGAAACCGTCATAATGGATATGGGTTGTAAAGGCTTCTGTTCACCCAGGTGCAAAATGTTACCAAATGGGGTCTCCTCTACATAGAAAGGGATGCCAGTTTTATCTGCAGAAAACATGACAGAAGTATGTTGTTGCTGGCTTTTCTTCCTTTTTATCATTCATTCATAAAAAAAAAATGTTTATTGAGTAGTTGCTATGTTTTATATCTCAAGTAGAGTAGAAAGTTACAGACCCAGTGTCTGGCAGTAACTGGCAGTGCAGTAGTGGGAACTGTATAAATACAATGCAATGTGGCAACTGCCAAAAAGAATGTGTTAGAAATGCTTATTCCACCATCACTACAGAATTCCAAAAAGTGCACACCGTGTGTGTTGCTGGACAGACGATCATCTAGGAGAGATTACCATATTTAATAAATGCTGGGATAAGATAAGTGATTATTCCAGTAAAATTCTGTATAAATGTTGAGACCACAGCAGTCCTCTCTCGAACAAATACTTCACCTGCTTAATTTTCACTGCTGGTTTCCTCTCTTCTCATCTTACTATTGTACTTTCTTTCGGGAGAAGTTAGATACGCCAAATAGAGAATCTAAAAACTTTCATGGGGTATTCTTTCTCCTCTAAGAAATATTAAGTAAGACATCATAAAAAAAATTATGTTGACAAAAGATGAGGTGACTGGCATTTTGTTGAATTTGTCCTCATTTCTGAGCTGTGCTTCCATGGAAAAGATTTTAGTCTAAGCTGAGATGGAGTCAGGTCTGCACTGGAATCCCCCAGCCTTCATTTGCATGGGTTGGGGGGGGCGGGGCACATGCGGGAAGCCTGGTGGGGGGTGGGGGAAGAGCTCTGCAAGGTAGGAAAGAAGATGGGCTCAAAGCAGGGGCGCCTGGGTGGCGCAGTCGGTTAAGCGTCCGACTTCAACCAGGTCACGATCTCGCGGTCCGTGGGTTTGAGCCCCGCGTCAGGCTCTGGGCTGATGGCTCAGAGCCTGGAGCCTGTTTCTGATTCTGTGTCTCCCTCTCTCTCTGCCCCTCGCCCGTTCATGCTCTGTCTCTCTCTGTCCCAAAAATAAATAAACGTTGAAAAAAAAATTAAAAAAAAAAGATGGGCTCAAAGCAGAGTTGCTGAAGTCCCAGGGGACAGGTGTGACACCAGAGGGGGAAAGCACAGGGACACCCAAACCTGAAATAGCACAGGACACCATAAAGACCCCAGAGTCCTACAGGTGTGCCAGCCAGGGGAAGCAGCAGCAGGGCCGGTGATATGCAGGAGGAAACCCGAGGGCCCCAGGAGAGTCACCAGCATGTTCACAGGAAGCCTGTAAGCAAATGGGAGACACCTTTTGGGATCTCCAGACATACTTGAGGGTAACTCTGCAGGAGGCTGAGGTCCCTGTGGGCACGTGGTGGTGACATGCTGGGGATATCTGAATATAAGGTCCTGAATTCATTTCTTAAGTGTCTGACTAGTGCTCTGACTGCCAAGCGGCCCTATGGAGACGGGACTCCCTAACTTACACCACATTGCCTTAAGGTGTCCTCTTCTTCATGTAAATCTCATGGAACATTCTATCTTACTCTGTCCTCACTAGACACATGATTAAATTCCCATCATAGTAATACTTTCTCTAGCTCCAAACTACACATGAATAAACAGACCCTCCTTTCCCCACCAGTGAAGGTATAGGTATTCAAAACAAAACAAACAACAAAAAACAAAACAAACAAAAAACCAAAACAAAACAACAACAACAAAAACCAAAACTGAAGCTCCTGTTGGTCTCCTGGATTTTCTAACTTAACCACACCCCACCCCCCCCCACCCCCACTCCCACATCTGGACTCCAAAGCCAATCCCAAGTCTAAGTAGGGGACAATCAGGAGCCTTGGGTCTTCAGCCAACCAGTGGAGTGTCCAGGCAGATGGCTGCCCCTAAGCCTGGCTGCCCTGTGACTGCTTGTCTGCTCTGTCACCTGCTTCCACTGTGCTTGCTGACTGCATGGCCCCCTACCAAAGGTCCCCAATAAGAAAGATGCCCTAGCTCTTGGGTACCATTTGGACCATCTGTGGGCACGACTCCTGGGGTCCCTTCCCCTGGAGCTGACCTCTCATCCCGAGAGGTGCCTGCCTGCTGCCACCTTTTGTACATCAACTGCTTGCGTCTCGGTTATGACCAAGTTAAGGAAGATAACTAGCCCAAGAGACATTCAGGTGACCAAATGGCACCACCCCAGCCCACACACTGTGTGCCTTGTAGCCCCAGCCTGTGTGATGCTGGAGCCAGAGGGATTGACAAGTCCGCTAAGTCCATCTCTGCTATTGAGAAATACGAATTTTCTAGAATGATTCAAAGAGGTCTCAGAGACTTTCTTACAAATCATAGGCCCATCTTTCGAGACTCAACTCTGAAATCTGTACTCAGGATAACTGTTTGGTTATCTAATATATGATTCTGAGGCTGTACGTGGATTCATAAATGTCTTGGTTACTAAGACATCATCGTTAACTGTGAGGGCTGTAGCACATTCAAGGTCAAGCCTCTGTGGGGTGTGAAGGACAAGGTAACTAACTGACACAGTGCAGACAGTGCCGTGGGGGAGGGGAGTAAGGGGGGGAGGGCTGGGAGGGAGGGGCAGCCTCCCAGGGCTGGCTCTGGGTATCAAATTTGGGTGGTAGCTTAGTTGAAGTGACCTTGTGACCTGGGATAACAGATTTAAAGATCCAAAATGATTTAGAGCATTGCTCATAATTGCCCCAAATGATGGGGTGGGGCTGCCCTTCCCTGTCACATTTCTGCCAGCAATTCTGTGACAGGTTGTCCTTGGTGTGCATTTTAACTTGCTTTAATCTGATCAATATCGTTGGGGGTGAGACAGGGAAACATCAAGTGATGTTACTTGAGCCTCACATCATGGAAAGAGAGCATTCAATCTCCACGCTACAAAAAGGTGCACAATTTGCCAAGTGAGGATAACATCCAAAGAATTCCTTGAAAACCGCTAATTGAAAGTTAAAGAGGGAAGAGCGGCTCCATGGCTAATTCTCACAAAGGTGTGCTATAACACAGCACATCACGGAAGATACAGCTCATTAAGTGCCTGGCCTCTCTCCTTACCTGGCTGTCATCAAGCAATCTCTCTGCTCCTTCTCTGCCCTGTGCGGAGATGCTGTTCCTGGGGCCCTGCCAGGTCAGTGCTGAAGGTAATCCCAAAGAA
Organism: Puma concolor; assembly: GCF_028749965.1. Lineage (NCBI taxonomy): Eukaryota > Metazoa > Chordata > Mammalia > Carnivora > Felidae > Puma > Puma concolor. Next base: position 23,266,373 of record NC_141671.1, read on the forward strand.
TCCTTCAGCAAATGGTGAAGTGCTGGGGCACAAGGCAGAACAAGGTGTTCGGGGACTGAACTAATTGTGTTTTAATTTGTCTAGCGCTGGTGGCAAACAGGGCTGCTGTGTGACGGTGAGGAAAGGCACCTCTCGTGGGCTGCTTTAAAAAGAAGCCTTTGGGAGAAGGAGGGAAAGGATGGGAGGCAGGGAAAAAAAACAAATATCCAAGCTAAAAATAGTGTTCTTAGAATTGCTTTCTGGGCTGTCTGAACCACAACAATAAAAGTTCTTACACACACGCCACCAGCATTGCAATAAAAGCGAAGAAAGGGAAAGAAGCCAGGAGGGTTCTAAAGCAGGCCTGGCCACCTCGAGCCACCTCCCTGGGACTGCATGCTGTCAGCTTCAAGGGGACACAACTTCTGACAAGCTCTCTCAAGATTAGCTGTAGCTGGTTTTCCATTGCTGGCCAAGCTTTAAGTCCAGATAACTGCACTTACTTGGCACTGTCACAAGAAACCAGACCAGAGAGTGATTTGTAAACCAGGGATGTCATCCCACCTGTCACTGTCCATAGCCTTTTCTCAACACACAACCCAGAAAGCCGCCATATTGACTACACAGCTTGGCCGGTCAGCATCTTTATGATTAAAAATTTGCTCCTTAAGTTGCAGGAAGAACATGTATCATTTCAGAATGATACTTTTATATGAAGTCTGTTCTGCTTCCCTTTAGTACCAGAACTTCCTATTTATATGTATTTGGCTGCCAAGTCCAAGGCTCCTAGCTGTGCTAAGGTTATTCTTTATTTTAATAAACAAGACGGGTTGATTGTGAAAGTTACTAGTATTTACTGTAATAGCTAGCCATTAAAAAAAAAACCCAAACAAACCTCTGTGTCATTTTGAAAGAATTTTACATATACGGGCTCATTTAATTTTTGCAGTTATACCCATTAAAGATGATGTTAGCGCCTTGGTTGGCAGATGAGGGAACTGGGCTCAGACAGTCCCAATTTCAGACATCTAGGAGGTGGAGGGCCAAGACTCAGCTGATGGCTTCTGACTCTGGATTCTGAGCTCTTTCTTGCCTCTACTTTTTATGTCATAAAATACTTCCAGTCATTTAACAAAAGCTCCTCTAAGGAGTGAAGAAGGATGAATGAGCTATCCATCAAGTGTCACATAGTAAGGCAGCCTCCTTCCACTAATATAAACATTGTGGGAAGATACAAGTGAGCAACTATGCCATCGTGTCTTACAGAGTGTCCATCAAGTGCAACAGCCTAGAAAAGTTTAAATGCAAATAAGGAACACAAGATAGGAATGAGGCAGTGATTAGGAGCAGTTACCTAGAGCCCTATATGTGGGGTAGACTAGTGGGTGACGGGGAAAAGAGGGCAGTACTCGGGTGCTTGTTCCGTTCTGAAAAAACATCCCGTGAACCCTTTTGGTTGAAAATGTTCAGACAGTTGGCTCTTTGTTCTGGAAAGCAGGGCTGAGTTGTCTTATTAGTGGTCCCTGGCCAGATCAGCAATAAGGTCTTGATCCAAGAGTGGTCCATCCACAGATTGCCTGGAACCTCAGAAGGCAGCCTGGTACAAAGAGCTCTCCCTAAAAGGGGTACTGGCAGTTTGACCAGTCAGTTGGATTAATTCCTTCCAGTCTGCACTTTGATAATGGAGTGGACTGGCCAGAAAAGACTTTGACCAATGCAGAAACAGGTGGAGATGTCCGTGTTTGTGTAAGTAGTGGGGCGGGGGGCTGGGGGAAGACACAGACACTGGCTAAGAGGAGCGAGCAGAGGGATAGAGCCAGAGGCACCCAGCTGAAGGAGGTCTCTGGCCTCTAGACCCATCTTTGTTACAAACAGGTTTCCTGTTCTGAATCAGGTGTACCCTTAAATGCATCCCCTATGTCTTAAAGTGGCTACCATGAATGAATTTGTCCCAGCAACAAAATAACATAACAACCCATAATTCTTTTTATAGGAACTGAAGGTTTCTACTGAAAAGCACTTACTGACAGTAATTAGAGTCAGAACTGTGTATATCTCATTCACAAGGTATCAGAAGGGAGACAGATGTGCAGAACTTGCTATCCTGTCTCCTGGGAAATCTTCCCATCCCAATGGCTTCTTTCCTTTGAATCTATAACCCTAGACATGTGCCCCTTGTTTTAAGTCCATGAGAGGTTACTGAGCATCAGTTACGTGCAAGTAACCGTGCATGCAATTTACTAGGCTTAACCCACCTTATATCTATCACCTTCTACTTTTTATTGCTGTTCACTTTTCCTGTGTTATTTGGCTCCACAAAAATTAGGATCTTGCCTTAATATCCTTGTGGTCCTAATGTCTCCTATGACACAGGAACTCAAGAATCAATTAATTAATGTTTTTACAACATGCCTCTCTGCCTGAAGTTCAAGGAAGTCTGAAAATGGTAGTGCTGGAGTCAGAAGCTACTGAGTTCAGGTTAAAAAGAAAACAAAGAAAGATATGTATAAACAGTGAACCTACTAACTTGTAAAAACAACGTCAGAGGCCATTTGACTCATGTGGCTAATTAGAGCAAGGGGAGGCATGTGACTCAAGTGAAGCCTGTCCACCAGCTGCTCACTGACCTCTGACTTGGCCAGAAAAGTTGAGTGGGGCCAGGGAGATTCCTTTGTCGAAAGTGTCAGAACTGGGCAAGGTGCTAGCAACTGGTGCTGAGAGCTGACACCTGACAGTCATTTAGACTCAGGGGCTGGGCAGGGTATTCAGAACTCTGCAAGATACAGACAGAGCCTGAGCTACATGGCAGAAAGTAGAAGGGCAGGGGGTGGAGAGCCAGAGTGAGTGTGCGGAAATAAAATGCAATAGAGAAGTAGAAACTGGCACACACACCCCAGAAAGAGCTCCTGCTCTTTCTGAAGCCTAGTTGGTGTGCCCAGCTTTTCCTATGTTCCACCAAGTATGTTTCTTGGAAACACAAGAAACCCCCCACCTGATACACCTCCCTCTTGTGAGGTCCTTCTCTTCCTTCTCCCTGCTGGCCAGAACATAAAACTAAAGCATGACTTTAAGAAGTATTTTTCAGAAGACATAAGAAATTCTCTACTAAATGATATCCCAGTGGTTCTCAACTGGGGGTGATTTTGCCCAACGGGGGGCATTTGGCAATGTCTGGAGGCATTTTTTATCATAAATGGGGATGGTAGCAGAGGCCACAGGTATTGCTGACAAATTACAATGCACTGAATAGCCCCCAAAACAAAGAATTATCTGGCCCCAAATATCAGTAGTGCAGAGGCTGAAGAACCCCACTCTAGACCAAGGGGCTGATAATACAGAAATCATTCAAAGATCAAACATCATCTGATGCACATGTACAGAGAAAGTCAAGACAGGGAAAATGTAACAATATTAAGAATTGGTGTTAGGGTGTTGAGATGGTGAGTGAATCTCTACCTTTTTATTTTTAAACTTTCATGTTTTTATTGGATACAGTTTGACAAAGCAAAAACAAACATACCAGGAAAAGAAAGAAGGGAGGGAAAGATTGGAGGAAGGAGAAGTCACCCCAACTGCCTCATCTTTAGGTGCTCCCAGTGCCACATCATGGCCAGTTATGGGCAGGTGATGCCCATGACTCATACCCACTGAGACGTGGGGCTAGCCACGTTGAGAAGGTGCCTCTCCTGGTGAATTACCTCTTGAGCATTCTGTTAAAAGTGCTGACAAATGCTCCAGTATCCCTACCTATGCCAAATTAGTTCAAACTACAAGTGGTCAGCCATAAAGGACAGAACCATTATTGTATCAAGTCGGGCTGAAGAGAGCTGGGACTCACCTTTGGTGCCCAAAGCTCGAGGTATGCTCCCTTTTAGCATCTCAGCCCCAACTAGACCCTGACTATGGGTTCACAGATTCAGGAAAGCATGACCATGACTGTGTGAGCAGGCTGTGCAGGGTAAGCAGCAGCCTCAGGAACAGGGTGGAAGTCTTTGGGAGGCTCTGGTTTGGGGACATTGCTGGGCAGTGCCTGCTGCAGACACCTGGGCACTTTCCCCACCACGCCCCACTCCTTGCAGTAAAATCAAGTAACTCTTTTTAAATTCTCAAGTTCTAACTCCCAAAAACCTCTGCCTTGAGCTTAAGCCAAATCTGTCCTATTTGAGCCCACTTTACAGTCCATTTCTACAGTTCACAAATAATTGGTGGCATTCCCAAATGAGGTGTTAGTAGCTGAAGACACTGGATAAGTTTCCTTCTGCCTTTCTTTGCTCTCTCTCCTACCCCGGGCTAAGAAATATTTTAAGCAACTGTGTTACAGGAGAAAATAAACACTGTTCGCCATAATTCCTTCAGTTGCATGGGCCATGACCAGTGTACTCAGAAATGTGTCGGGCAACAGATAGCCAAGTTTGTATGTTGACGTACATATTTTCCTAAGTTTTCTCATTATTCAGTGCATGCATATAGCACAATATTGCAAAGGCATCAGAGTGCATGTGGTGACCGTAGTTCTCCTCTCCAAAGTAATCACTACTCTACTTTTTGTTATATGAAATTTGGAACTATAAGAACTCTACTGCACGTTAAGGGGCCTACAGATTAAGTGGCAAAGATGCTCTGGGAGAAGGTTCTGAATGGCAGACTAGAACAAAATGTCATCTTCTTCTAATATGAACAGCTACGTCCTTCAGGGTGCAAACTGTTATTTGTAATCCAGAAAATATCTGCCCATTTGTCTAACATTATGAAATTAGGTTCATATTCAGCAGTTTATGTCTCCCTGAAATATCTTAGGATCTGCTTTGGTTCACAAAATGAAACCTAATTTGTTGAAAAAATAACACATGATTTGTTCAACTACTTGTTTATTTCAAAGAGTCATTCACTCATTACTAGCATTTCTCAGTTTTTGATGTTAGGAGAAGAAAGGGTCACAGCTCTTTGGACTATCTAGCAATATTTAATTTATGTGTTTAGAAGATAAAGTTAAGTCTTGAGTTCAAGATATGCATTGATGAGTGCAAGGTCAGGTGACCCTCCACATGCCACCACCCAAGTCAGGAACTCTTTTTTTTTTTAATTTTTTTTTTTCAATGTTTATTTATTTTTGGGACAGAGAGAGACAGAGCATGAACGGGGGAGGGGCAGAGAGAGAGGGAGACACAGAATCGGAAACAGGCTCCAGGCTCTGAGCCATCAGCCCAGAGCCTGACGCGGGGCTCGAACTCACGGACCGCGAGATCGTGACCCGGCTGAAGTCGGACGCTTAACCGACTGCGCCCCCCAGGCGCCCCCCAAGTCAGGAACTCTTAATGGGAGGACAACGGGAGGGGTGTAGGGTCCCTCAGGTAAAAAGACCTATGAGAGGAGGATTTTAGAATATGTGAGTGGCTCCCTCCCCTATATCAGGGATCCGGAAACTATGGGTCAAATCTAGCCCACCACCTGTTTTTCTAGTTAAAGCTTTGTTGGAACACAGCCATGTTTGTTTGATTTCATTTTGTCTATAGCTGCTTTTGTAACAGCAGAGGTGAGCAGACGTCACCTCAAAAGTCAAAAATATTTACTATCTGGCCCTTAACGGAAAAAGGTTGCTACCCTCCTGCCTTAGATACTTGCTGAGAATTTACTCAGTGAGCCGCTATTACTAAATACCATGTCCTTTTCTGTAAGTATGTCCTTTTCCTCAGGGCTGTAATAGCAAAGTTTACTTTTGGTGGACAGTAACAAAGATCCAAAAACTAGTGGCTTCAACAAGATACTTGTCTCACATAAAAGTCCAGGGCTGAATGGACTCTAGCGTTGGAGACCCAGGCTGTATGCAACACAACTTCCATTTCAAAGGTCATAACATGGCCCATAATGGGTGCCAAAGTACCAGCCATTACATTCACATCGAAGTAGCAGGAAGAAAAAAGGACAGCCTCAACCCAACTTTTCAGGAAAACTTGTAGAAATGCCATTAAACACTTCTACTTATAAATTATTGGCTAAACTCAGCCACATAGATACACTTAACTTATAGTGGAGACTCAGACGTGTAGACTTTTAGTTGGCTGGTAAGCTGCTTAGATAAAAAAATCAAGGTTACATTATTTTTTTATACATATATTTAAAGTTTATTCATTTATTATTTCTGAGAGAGGGAGAAAGCACATGCAAAAACAGGAGAGGGACAGAGAGAGAAAGGGAGACACAGAATCTGAAGCAGACTCCAGGCTCTGAGCTGTCAGCACAGAGCCCAACGTGGGGCTTGAACTCACAAAGGATGAGATCATCACCCGAGCCAAAGTTGGATGCTTAATGGACTGAGTCACCCAGGTGCCCAAGGTGACATTATTTTTTAAACGGGAGGTTGGATATTGAGAGATAATTAGCAATCTCTGCCACACCAAGTCCCTTTTTAAGATTGGTGCACACTCTGGGCAGGCTAGTCATTTGGCAGAGCTCCGGAATAATAGGCCTTAAATATTTGTTTAACATTTATTTAAAATATGGTAAGATCAATGCCAATAAGACATATTTTTTGGTTAGATGGTTTCTTCCAAATTTCCAGTCAAAAGTACTGTCTCCTTCGGAAGATACTGGACAAATTCTTCTTCCAGGTAGTATGTGGTTGTGTGTATAGACTGGCATCAACAGAGTATTCCTAGACAGTCCAGTGATTTTTTAAAATTTAATTTTATTTATAAAAATGTTTTTTAACTTATTTTTGAGAGAGCACGACAATGTGAGTGGGGGAGGGACAGAGAGAGAGGGAGACACAGAATCTGAAACAGACTTCAGGCTCTGAGCTATCAGCACAGAGCCCGATGCGGGGCTCAACTCACAAACCATGAGATCATGACCTGAGCCAAAGTCGAACACTTAACCAACTGAGTCACCCAGGCACCCCAGTGATGTGTTTTTCTGTTGTTGTTGTTTTGTTTTGTTTTTAAATTTTTTTTTCAACATTTATTTATTTTTGGGACAGAGAGAGACAGAGCATGAACGGGGGAGGGGCAGAGAGAGAGGGAGACAGAATCGGAAACAGGCTCCAGGCTCTGAGCCATCAGCCCAGCACCTGACGCGGGGCTCGAACTCACGGACCGCGAGATCGTGACCTGGCTGAAGTCGGACGCTTAACCGACTGCGCCACCCAGGTGCCCCTGTTTTGTTTTGTTTTTAATGGAGCATCTGTCTGCCTGGTCTGTCTGTGGTCCACAGGACCCTGATGCTACCTCAATCTCACTGTAATGTCTCCAATTAACATGCCCATTCTACATTTACCCTAACTACTGCAAATCACCTACAAGTCAGGAAAACCCGATATTTGCTCCCTACCCCAAACCACACTTACTCCCACATCCAGACAATAACATTGCTCTATAACCTTTAAGATCGGATGATATTAACCACAAAGGGCAACTCATCTAACTTTGACACTGGTGATATGAGAGGCAGAGCTACAGAGCTAAGGCAATAGCAAGAAGCAAAAGCTTAAGAAGTAAAAATTTAAGAACATATTCTGAATCCTTGATTCCAAAGGACTTCTACATATCAAACAACAATGGGGAAAAAATTAACAAGTCATGTGCTTCTGGCATATCAGTTATTACTTAGCAATCAGTCTTATTCCCGTACTTTTCCTCCTTCTCAAAAGTGAGTAATCAGAATTTCAGTATTAACATGTAAATTCCTGGAAATTTCTCTCTCACATACAAGTCCCAGGCTGAATGCGTATTCCATTGTGTCAAAACCCCAGGCTGCTCCATACATTCTATTTTCTGTAAAGCTAAAGGGCAGATATCATCTACAAACTCCAAAGTAGATTTCAAGGCTGCCAAAAGCAGCTGAAATCAAGTAGAAGCCAATGAGAGGATGTGAAGAAAAGAAACACACACACAGTGGCATTTCTCAGAAAACACAAGCAAAGACACATTTCTCAGAGCTGAGGGCTACGACGTGAAGTTCAAAATCTTTATCACTGAGGTAAACAAAAGGAGAATCTTTTGTTTGTAATAAGAGAGGATTTGGGACGGGAGGCAGAACTACGTAAAGAATCAATGAGATGAATGAGCCATATTTAAAGAAAGAGTTGATTTCTTGGTACTGGAGAGGAAGAAAACTATGTGTTGTGAAAACAACTAGCCTGGATGATCACCCTAGCCCCTCTCTGCCAAGTCAGCCCCCAACCTCACACCTCAACTTTATGCAAATAGCAGGCTCAGAAAATCCAGTGCTGTTCAAATACAAGGAACAAAAAAGCAATCATGTGCACACCACAGATACATCAATTTAAAAATCGGGGAAAAAATAATGAAGATGGCAGAAAAACTCACTAACAAAGAAGTCACAGAAAAAAAATGTTGCCATTGGATCATAAGAACTTGCTGGCGAAATATCCTGCAATAAATTTTAAAAACCAAATGAAGCAATTTCTCTGTGAAGCAAAATTACAAAGCAGAAATAGAAAGTAGACGGCAAGAAAACAGAAGGAACAGAAATGTGAGCTCACAGAACTCAGAAAAGGTGGGGAAAACAAAGTAATCAAAGACGGAAATGGAATGTGAGCAGGGAAGAAGAGATTGCAGAAAACAGTAAGGGAGAAGGTAGCAATGAGAAAAGCATTCAAAGTGAAGTGGAAATAAAGAGTTTTAAAACATTAGACAGAAAGCTGACAAGTAGAGAAGTCAGACAAAGAAGAGCCTACTCATGTATAACTGGAATCCCTACAGAATGAAACAGAATAGAATGATGGATCCGAGCAAATCCTTAACGATATAACTCAAGAAAACTTTTCTAAAGCGAAAGCAGAGTCAAATCTGATTAGCCTAAGACTATCTCTCTCTCTGTCTCTCTCTCTCTCTCTCTCACTCACACACACACACACACACACACACACACACACACACACACACACACCCCAGGGTGAACAGGCCTCAGACAGTTAGTAAACTTTATCCTAGGACCCAACACAGCTTTTGGCATGTGGCAAACACTTCATAAATATTCACTGAAAGACTAACCAAACAGCTTTTTTTTCCCACAAACTCCTCTGTTCCTGGGATGTGATATGGTAAGAAATAATTTCTAAAAGCAATACTGAAAAACTCCAAGATCCTTAAAACATTCTGTTTCACATATTTTTCTTTACGAAGGCAGAAAAGATTAAATACACATTTTAGAAACATTTTCAGAAAGGACTGGTATAAAAATCTTTTCTGATAAACGATACATTCACTATAAATTCTAGAGACGTTTTGTATCATATGCATTAAGTTCCAGCAAAATTTCATTATGTGTTTCCATAGCCATTTTTCACAGAGAAACAACAAAGGATAAAATCAGAAAGTTGTTTTTTTGTTTTTTTTGTTTTTTTTTACTTACTTTGGATGTTCAAACTTGTCTATCAGTTCAACTTTTTCCACCAGGTCTCCTCCAATTGTTCGTACTAAGTCATAGAAATCGTTTTCTGTATAATTCTCAGAGGGTAACCAGAATGAGATGTCATTTATCACAGCAGGATATTTGCTAAGAGGCTAACAAAACAAGAGAAGAAAAGAGATTGATTTGTTAGTTGGATGAGAATGTTTAAATTTTTCATGGAAAGTTACACTTGGCTAATTAGAAAATGCTGGTAAAGCATTATTTCAGCACTCGGATTTTCAGGGACAAAGTGAAGAGAAAGATAAAGCCAATGTTCAAAATTAGCAAATTCCATTATGAATGTTATGGATTCTTATCACATTCATTTGTAACATTATCACATATTATATTTATATAACCATTAATGTTCAATTTAGTATAAAGCAATTTGAATATATCATATTTCAGGGTTTTTTTTTTCCCATTTGAATACTAGAGTAGAAAAGTTCACATTTAATTAACAAGTGATTCATTAATTTCCTGTGATATTTCAGGAAATCATTTTAATAGAGAAATAAGTAAAGGCTTGTCAAAATTGATATTTCAATTAGTAATGTCATTATTTGTTAGTATTTCTAGTTACTAAAATAAAAGACTGGGATGATAAGTAGTCATTTGGGGAGTTATTTTTCAAATTATGATTCCAAGAATAAACACAAATGTAGTCATTTCCCCCATTTTATCCCCTTTTTTTCCAGTTTATTTGAGCTCATTATTATATTATATATATATATAGCTCATATATATTATATACATTATATTATATATATATATAGCTCATATATATTATATACATAATATATAAATATTATATATTTATATATATATAAATATATAATATTTATATATATATATATGTATATATGTATAATAAGTGTGGGTCCCACTTATATATATGTGGGTCTATAAGTTACTGCCACGATAAAAAATGTTTTGTTATATAACATGAAGTCCTAAGGGAATATGTGCTAAAGTATAAATCTGTTAGAAGAGCAAGTTTATACACTGGTTTACAGCAAGCCTGATATCACTATAAACCCTTTAGTGAATCACTGATCGGGAAAAGTATAACTTTTTAAATGGCAAGACCTCTGAAGAATCAAATACTCAAACGAAAAATGATTATACAACTTGAAATATCAATAAAGTTGTCAGACAAATGCATCAGTTCAGAACACACATTTCAAATGAACGTTATACAGCTACCATCAAGGTGCTTTGGACAAAATAGCAAGGCTCCTGAAAAACATCCTTGGTTTTCTCTCCTATAATAAAGTCAGGATCCTGTGATAAATCATCCCTGGGTTAATGTAACAACACAACAGGAGTTTGGTGGTTACACAAGTTGCTCTTCCTTTGGACAACATCCTCCTGCCACTTTAGGAACACGAAAGTTTAGGGAGATTAGATGAAAGGCTGGGATTGACAGGAATTAGCACAAAATGTCCTCTTCAGCTGATCTGAGCTACCACTGAGCCCTGATGACAGAAATGGGAGGTGTCCAACTGAGCATTAGTGTCAGCAACCCAGTGACAACAAGAAACATGATAGTAACATAATAATGCTGTCAGCCAGGATATAGGCCCCCAAAACATTAAAAAATACATCTTACAGTAAATTACACTTTTAAAAATTAGGGCGAAAAGCCCAGACTGTTATACTGCAAACTAGTTTAAGCTAACAAATTATATATGACAAGTTTAAAGTAATCGTTTATCTAAAGGAAGCATTCACTGTATTAATTGGTATATGTCAGATGTGGGATACCTACTGATGACTTATGCTTTTTTGAGGGGGAAAATAAAATTTTGTTTTGAAAATAAGATTATGGATCTATGGTCACTGAAATGTAGGCTTTCTGATCCTGAGTCAGAGGTGGTGTTAAAAACTAACCAGGGGCTTCCCACTGCTCTTAGGATAAAGTCCCCAATTCTTGAAAAGTTCTAGTTCTTTCTGTTGTTCTCCAGGCTCTCACACCAGCCTGGTTATTCAGTTTCTTGAACACACTAAGTTACTTCCTCCATATACTGTTTCCTGCCCTCCCTACCCTATTTCTGATCCTGTGTTACCACATTCAATTCTAACCCTCGCAGACTCCATTAGTCCTTTGTCATGGCAGCCTATACTTCTCTTTCATACTACCTTTCATATTGATTGTGTAATAATTACTTAATGTCTGTCTTCCCAGTATATTACAATTTTTGAGGGTGGGGTGTGTATCTTTTTATACCTCCAAATCTCTATTACCTTGCATAGTCCCCGTGACATTGTAGGTATTCATTAACAGCAGATTACAACACTACCTACTGTGAGCAATGGCTACATTACAGTGAATCAATTAGATGTTCTTTCTTCTGTAGCCAGACCAGGTAATGGGTGCGTAAGGTCAATAAGGCATAGAGACTTGCCTCTATCCCTGGCTATGCTGCCATGAAGAGATAGTGATCATGTGGGATGACACAGAAGAGGTGGACAGGCAAAGTGATTTGGTAAGGACTTGATAATCCACAATCACAGAACCAGATAATTTTAGAACTGGAAAAAACCTGTTAACCTAAATAGAGAGGTAGACTGAGGCAAGCTTGAATGACCAGAAACTGAGTTTATTTGGGAATAGCAGAGGAATTGCAATTCAGAAAATGCATGCTGCAGGTGAGTCCACTGAGAGCTTGGAGCAGGCTATATCAACAGGGAGGAGTATGCAGAGAAGGCAGTCCAGCCAGAGTCTAAGCAGTAAGTACCCTGGCAGGAGGATGACAAAAGATCTAAATATATATAAAGAACTTATATAACTCAATATTGCAAAACCAAATAATCCAATTAAAAAATGGGCAGAAGACATGAACAGACATTTCTCCAAAGAAGACATACAAATTGCTAACAGACACACGAAGATACTCAACATCACTCATCATCAGAGAAAATGAAAATCAAAACCACAGTGAGATATCACCTCATACCTGTGAGAATGGCTAAAATAAAAAATACAAGAAACAAGTGGTGGTGAAGATGTGGAGAAAAAGGAACCCTCGTGCACTGTTGGTGGGAATGCAAACTGGTGCAGCCACTGTGGAAAACAGTATGGAGGTTTCTCAAAAAATTAAAAATAGAATTACCATATGATCCAATAATTCCACTACCAGCTATTTACCCAAAGATTATGAAAACACTAATTCAAAAATATATGTGCACCCCTGTGTTTATTGCAGCATTATTCACAATAGCCAAAACAGGGTCCATCGATTGATGAATGGGCAAAGATGATGCAGTATATATACACAATGGAGGATTATTCAGCCATGTAAAATGACGAGATCTTGCCATTTGTAAATGCATGAATGGATCTAGAGCATATAATGCTAAGTGAAATAAGTCAAAGAAAGGTAAATACCATATGATTTCACTCATATGTGTAATTTAAGAGACAATAAGAAAAAACCAGACTATTAACTATAGAGAACAAACTCACAGTTACCAGAGGGGAGGTGGGTTGGAGGATGGATGAAAAAGGTGATGGGGATTAAGAGGACACCTTGATGGATTCAGATGGGGCACCTAGGTGGCTCAGTCCGTTGAGCATCAGACTCTTGATTTTGGCTCAGGTCATGATCTCATGGTTCCTAAGATGGAGCCTGCTTGGGATTCTTTCTCTCCCTCTCTCTCTGCCCCTCCCCTGCTCACTCTCTCTCTCTAAAAATAAATAAACTAAAAAAAAAAAAAAAAAAAAAGAGGACACTTATGAGCACTGAGTAATGTATACAATTGTTGAATCCCTATGTTGTACATCTGAAACTAATGTAACATTAAAAAAAAATTAACGTTTATTTATTTTTGAGAGACAGAGCGAGAGCAGGAGCCAGAAAGGGGCAAAGAAAGGGGCAAAGAAAGGGGCAGAGAGAGAGGGAGACACAGAATCCCAAGCAGGCTCCAGGCTCTGAGCTGTCAGCACAGAGCCTGATGCGGGGCTCGAATCCATGAATGGTGAGATCATGACCTGAGCCAAAGTTGGATGCTTAACTGACTGAGCCACCCAGGCACCCCTAAAACTAATGTAACATTGTATTTAACTGTACCGAAATTAAAATAAAATTTTAAAAAAGAGGCCATGTCTCTGTCCTGCTCTGTCCCTAGGATCAAAGCTTCACTTAAGCCGGAGGTCATGGTGGCAGCAATTTGTAGCAGTGATTATTGCCTCCTTTCTAGAGTTTACAGAGCACAACCACCACCTGGCCCTATTTCTAAGAGTTTCGTGGTTCCTGTACTTGTACTTGAGTGAACACTTTGGCCCAGTGCATGATTCAGAGCTCTTTTAGTTCCAACATTCTGCCAGAGCCAAACCTCTGGTTTCCCTTCCCTGCTTATGAACCCAGAATGCACAGTGTCTTCATTCCCGCTCTCAACTTCGTGTTGGTCTTGTCCACAGATATAGATCTTTTGTAGGGGGAAAGGCGAAGGCATGGTTCTGTCTTTTTCATGTTCTCTTTTTAGACTGTTATCTCTCACTGCTGTGTGTGTGAAGCAGGTAGAGAGAGGCCTAGAGAGCAACACTGACTTGACTCTGTATCTCCTTACACAACGGTTCTTAACTTTGTCTGGGAGAGGACAGAGACCTCCCTGACAATGTGAAGGTTCAAATCCTTGTTCTAGAACATATTTTCACAAACACAGATTTCTACATGGGACTTCTGGATTCACAAACCCAGTAAAAGTCATTCAAAGGGTCAGATAAGGACCCATACTCAAAACCGTGTCATGAGTTCAAATACAGACAACTGAAACTACTGCATGAAGGGAATTAAAAAATACCAAAATTGTTCTTACTACCATATGATATATACACATAAGTATGCAGTTTGCATTCATATACATTTAAGGAATGTATATTTTATGATAATAAAACCATATATGAAGTCATCATTGTTTGTCTTATGGTAGCTACTAGAAATGCAGTCACATTTATATAAACAAAAAAGTCTGCTTTTTATGGACTGGACTAAGAAACTCCTTATTGCAACTCAGGACAACTCTGAAGGGCCCCCCTCATTCCAGAGCTGCCTATGGGTAGGCAGAGGTCTTTGTGGCAAATGCATCATAGCCCACCTTCTCCCTCTGTCCAGTCCAGCTTCCGTCCCTTCCCGTCCACAGGGGTTGATCCTGACAGAACCTGATAATAAGCTTCCAGCTTGCTAACCTTTGTCTTAGATTCTGCTTTGTGGGGGAACCTGACTTGTGACTCTGAGACATCAGCAAAACCAGCTGACAAAAAATTTAGTGCATTTAGGGGGACGCTAAGCATCAAGGAACATACACTTAGAGTGAGGCACATCTGGATTGGAGTGTGGGCCCTACTGCCAGCTATATGGTAGAGGGAAATGGCTCCACTGTGGTGCCCTGGCAGACTGGCATATATTACATAGGCCCCACAGGGGAAGACCTGAACCACAGCCCCACCTGCATTTGGCAGGCTGCCTTGTGATCCTCATGGACAAGACCACTAGGAGGCTATCTCCTGCTCACCCTGCTTTCCCCTACGAGGTTGTCATGAGGCAGCTTCTCATCACCTCCTGGGTTCTGAAGAGCTATGAGGCTTCCTACCTTGCCATCCTCTCAAAAGAATCCCAGGATATAAAACCTCTTGGCTGCCATCTAGAACTGTGTACTTCACAGTCAGGGTATAACTTGTGTTATAATCATCCACTCTGTTAACAGACTGAATTATGTTTGAGTCCTAAAGCCTAATACGTCAGAACGTAACCTTCTTGGGAGAAAGAGCCTTTACAGAGATAATCAAGTTTAAAATGAGGTCATTAGGGTGGGTCCTAATCCAATAAGACTGGTGTCCTAATCTAAAGGGGAATTTTGGGCACAGAGACAGACGCAGGAAAGTCACCATGTGAGGATGAATCCAGAGATAGGGAGGATGCTTCCACAAGATAAGGAATGCCAAGGACTGCCAGCAAACCACAGAAGCTAGGGGGAGGCTGGAACAGATTCTTCTTCACGGCCCTCAGGAGGAACCAACCCTGCGGGCACCTGAATCTCAGACATCTAGGCTCTAGGACTGTGACGAAGGAGAAGCTGCCTGGTTTGCAGCACCCTGTTACGGCAGCACTGCGAAACCAATAGAGCCCCTTATGTTTCAGTGTCACCCTTTTATGGTGTGTGGGAGGAGGACCACAGGGAGCTGACAGTCTGCGGCAGAAACAAACTGTCCCAATCCCCAGGTGGCTCCCTGTAGCTTCACCAGCCAAATCAGCAGGCCTTGGCCTTTCCTGGTGTGTTCACAGGCCTGAGAAAACTTACATCACAGTTTCTCTGCCTATAACATGGAGACAGCACCTATTTAGCCATCTGTAGTGAAGAGGACACGAAGGAATGTTCATCAAGCATATGCTTAGTCATTTTCAAGCCAAAACATTGACTTGGACAGTTCAACAAATACACAATTTTGACAGTTGTCCACGACACCCGGTTATAAGCTTGCCAAAGTGATTGAGGTGTGAACAGGGGTCTGAACAGTGAGATCTGGGTTTATCAATACTAGTCCATCCTAACTGGCCCGTTGCTCCAGACTCACCTCCATATTTAAACTACAAATGTTCCTATGCACCTTCCCTCAAAGGCTCCCTTCTTATCACTCCATGATAAAATCAAAGCACTTTAGGCCCTCTGTACCTGTTCATAAATATTCTCAAGGAAGATAATCTTAACCTCCAGTTGGTAACACAAACGAGTACTTTTATTCCAGTTCTCTGTGTTTTGACATCAAAATCTTCCTCTTCAATGTTCTCTTCTTGTGTAAGGATACTAATGCATATTTTCTGTACTCGTTGCTCAATTATTACCTCCACCTCTCTCTTCTTTCCTTTAGGCAAAGCTGTTATATTTTTGTTTTCGTTTTCCTTTTCCGGTCTACTAATTATTTTGATAGTCCCTTTAACAGGGTACTTCTTCGACGAGTTCTCCACAGAGTTCTAAAACTGTCAAGGTGACTTTTAGTCAGCTTTTAACCAAGGCCAAGTTTTGGCAAAGGACTACTTTGCAGCTCTCTTAGGCACTGCTTCTCTTTCTAGTTCAAAACACATGGCCCGTGGTTTATTACTAAAACTATATTATTAATGATTACCATTCGTGGGATGCTGTGTGCCAAAGAATGTGCTCGCACATTCTTTTTTTTTTTTTTTTTAATGTGTATTTATTTATTTATTTATTTATTTTGAGAGAAAGAGACCACAAGTGGGGAGAGGCAGAGAGAGAAAAGGAGAAAGAGGATCTCAAGCAGGCTCAGCACTGTCAGCACAGGCCCGGTGCGGGGCTCAAACTCATGAACTGTGAGATCATGACCTAAGCTGAAATCAAGAGTCGACACTCAACCAACTGACCCACCCAGGTGCCCCTGTGCCAGCACATTCTCTGCATCAGCTCATTACTGTGTAGCACAATCCCATGAGATGAACATGATTCCTCTTCCCACCGTGCCCATGAAGAAACTGTGGCTTGCAGACTTTAGCTCATTTGCCCAAGGTCAAACAGCCGGGAAGTGGCAGAGCCAAGATCAAATGCAGGGCCAGGTGGTGCTCTTAATACTCATGCTTTAAGGCCTCCCATTTGAAATCAAGGGCTCGCAGAAAATGGCTCAGTTTCTAGTACTGTTTCCAGAAGTAGTCTCTCCAGCCTAATTAATAATTATGTAAATAAGAACAAATCTAACATTTATCCCTATGGTGCCTTCCATGACATTTCCTTTTCGAATGATTCATTGAACTTTTAGATTAATTATCTTGATTTGTAAGTATCTCTAGACTGTTTACAGTCTGTGTGATTGTGTTCTTATCTAAATTAACTTAAAAATCAGTCTAACCTATGAAAACAGTGTGCACTATCGATTACCTCGCTTTATATCCCAATGTTTCAGAGCTCCCTTACTTTTAATTCCATCTCTTCGTTTTGTAATAAAAAAGCTGTTTATCAAATTGGGCTGGCAGGTTCGGTACTTCACAAATTCAGGTTGTTCTAACTCACGATTCCATGCTGCCTTGGTGTTTACAGATTCTCTCACTTTGTTCCAATGTTCTGTTTTTATCCTTACTTAATTTCTCTCAGTGCCGGGAGCATGGCGTGTTGGTCAGAGGTAAGCACGGCTCCTGCTCAGGCAGCTTCTGTTCTGTTACTTCGCCCAGAAACCACAGGAGAACCAGCACATTTGAAGCATTCTTTCAAACTTCCAGTTTCTCATATTTGTGCTTAATTTTTTGACAGAATTCCAGTTCTGGTTGAAGATTCACAGGAAATCAAGAATTTCCATAACGAAACAGTGTGGGACAATCATTTTGGCAGCCTGCTTAATGAATGAACTTTCCAAGTTTCTAGGGCATGGTCCCTCCTCAACTATTTACTGAACTCCTTAAGAGCAGAAACAAAATTTCAAATCTTTTTGAAGCCTCTCAAATTTACTTCAAAGCTCTAGACCTCTTAGTTATTTAAAACAAATCATATGCATGTGAGAAACAAAGATGTGTTTGCTACTCCAGTTAATGAAGAGGGCGGAAGTGGAGAGTGGTGGCCCTACATTCTCTGTGGGACCCTAGGGATCCACAGCAGGGTGTCAGGGCCCTGCCTGCAATAGTTTCTAACTTAAGAAACAAAAGAAAAAAGTAATCCTCAGAAATCTCTGTTCAAATAAAGTATCATGTGTGCTTCTAGTTAAAGAAGGAATCGCAGAGAGAGTGGGGGCCTGCGGTCCAGACCACCCCTCAGAGCACTGGCAGAGTGCCGCGCACAGAATACTAACGTGAAAAATACAAGAGTCTCTTTTGGGGGGTGATGAAAACGTTCTCAAATCGATTGTGCAGAGGGTCACACATCTCTGTGAATATACTAAAGACCACAGGATCACGCAATTTCAGTGGGTGAACTGTGCACTTAGGTGGCTCAAATCTCAGTTTTAAAAGCAATACATGAATAAACCTCTTGGTCAAAAAAATAAGGGTTCTGGAAATGGAGAGCTGCAATTTTGTATTTAGTCTCTTTTCTTCATCTTTCGAACTTAGCAAAGACTTCATCTCTTATACTCATCGTTTGAGGTTAGATCATTAAACCTTTCTGAAGCCGGCATTACTTCTGCATTCTGTGTTTTCCTCTCCGAGGTAAAATGTTTGTAAGAGTTTTGCCCAATTGTTTACATCTCCCATTAACTGTCTGGTCTGGATCTTTACAGCCTTGTACAATCACAATAGTTGAAGTGAGGTCACATTTGCCTTCATGATCATAATTTTTCCCAGTTAATCATGTTCACTGGGAGACAAGTATTTATTTCCCTTATGCCTCAAGGAAGTGAATGGAGGCCCCAATTCATCCCATCTCATTCTCTTGCCTCTCCTGAAAAAATACAAAATAGGAAACTAGGTTTCTTAATCTCCAATCCCAAATTTAACCTCAAAATGGTACATGCTAAGAGCAGGAACTCTGTGAGGGGATCAGTTTCTTTTTCATTTTTTGCCTCAGTCTATGCAATGCTGCTCCCATTCTGTTAGGGACTACACATGCCAGGAGGTAAAACCCAGGGCCAGCGAGAAAACATAACTTGAACTTGCCTGAGTTCATACAGGGCTGGCCTTCTGACTATTCCAGGGTTCAGAGGAAAATAGGCAAAACAAAATTTAACCTCAAGAACTTAAGACATCGAATTTCAATGGCTTGTTCAAAACTGGAGTAAAGATCAAACTTCAGACTCTCACAGACAAAAAAGGTATTTTATAGAGCAGACTCTCTTGGATTTGACCTTCTGCCTTTCTTTCTCACTCCACATTCTTCCCCCCACACTACTGTCTGCTGGTCCTTTTAGGCAAGATCCTTTTAGGTGTCTTAGGCCATCAAGCTCCCTTGATACTACATATTTTAATACTTCTTCCTGACTCCCATAAAGCCAAAGAATTAACACCAGTAAGCAGATACTCATCCTGTGTCTAACATTTTGTTCTTCATCCCTTTTGGTAAAAGAAAGGTCTGGGGGAGGCGGGTTAGGCTAATTACTTCTAAGAAACAGTTACTGATTTGTTTTTCCTAGAATATAATCTAATACCAACTCTCAGCCATAGCGTAGCAATGGATAGGGGAATAAAAAGTTGTGGCCATCTACATTTTTAGAAGAAAACATCATAGCTGCTTCAGGCAAGGAGAGGGGACACAGGAGATGAAACGCGAGGAAAACATGAGGTACAAGGTACTGGTGATATTCACCACGGTGGGGTGGTGGCTTCACAGGTATCCACTGTATTAGTATACTTCACAACTTAAACATATCATTTTTCAAGTATCAAATGTTAAAGAAATTAAAAGGTTAAAAGGGTATAAATGCTTAGTCATACCTGGAGAGATTGCATAATGGAGGGGAACACTGGCCACAGATTATGCATTCCCATGTTAAAAAGAAATCGTTTTTCCCATATTTAAAAATAAAATTCCAGCTGTTACTATTGGATTCTATTTCAACAAAGAAAACAATGAGTTCGGCTTCTGCACATTAGGGACAGACGTGAGGCATTATTTTCTTCTGCACCAAATCCAAACCAGTCTAACAAAACCTACAACAAAAAGTTCACAGAGGGCAGATGTGACACCTTAGTTGAAAGTAAAGGGAATGTGAATGAGGGGTTCCAATCGAGAGACCTCCACTCAGGTGATAGCAGAAGAATTTACGCATCACTGGAGACAGAGAATGAGAGAAATTCACCAGGCACCTACTATGTGACTGCTCAGACACTGTCCCTGCCACCGAGGAGCTCACAGACTAGAGGAGAAGAAAACCATAAGAAGCGGTGTGCACAAAATGTGGTTTGTGCACTGCAGCAGAGGGAAGACTCCCTTGTGGTGCAGAAGGAGACTCAGGCATCTTTGTAAATCCGGCTGAAAGCCTGAATGGGGACCCTTACATTACCTCCCCCACTCCTCAGAGAAAAATGCATCTTCCATTCATTAAAGAAAAGTTAAGTTCATTAAAGTAACTAAACCATGGGGGCACCTGGGTGGCTCAGTCCTTTAAGCCTCTGACTTCAGCTCAGGTCATGATCTTACAGTTCATGAGTTTGAGCCCCACATTGGGCTCTGTGCTGGCAGCTCAGAGCTTGGAGCCTGCTTCAAATTCTGTCTCTCTCTCTGTCCCTCCCTTCCTGGTACTCTGTTTCTCTCTGTCTCACAAATAAACATGCATTGTAATTAAAAATAGAAAATAAAAAAATAAAAAAGGGGCTCCTGGGTGGCTCAGTTGGTTGAGCGTGTGACTTTGGCTCAGGTCATGATCTCGCGGTCCATGAGTTCGAGCCCCACGTCAGGCTCTGTGCTGACAGCTCAGAGCCTGGAGCCTGCTTCAAAATCTGTGTCTCCCTCTCTCTGCCCTTCCCCCACTCACACTCTGCCCCTCTCTCTCTCTCTCAAAGACAAATAAACATTAAAAATTTTTTTTAAATAAAATAAAATAAAATAAAATACTAAAACATGGAGTGTATATGAAGAAGTTTGGAGCCATTTGTCACATCAAAATCCAAACTTGACAGGGAGACAAAGGTGACGAATGACTACTTTCTGGAGCAGGTGCAGCCATAATAGGACACCCTCTGCAGAGAGGTGGTAGTTTCAGACTGTGCTCCTCTCTGACTGTGAATAAGCTGCCAAGCTCTCTGGGCCCAGATTTCCTCATCTGAAAAAGAAAGAACTTAGCACCTCATACACTGTTGTCTATTAAAACTGTCCCATGTGATGCCACAGGAGGCACCCTGAAGAACCTGGGCCATTGTCAAGTGCATCCGAGAAATGCTGGGTTTCACCACGTTCTGCAGGGAAACCTGCCCTTCCTCCTTGTCAGAGGGCTAGGTCTTCCTAAATTGTAAACTAAATGGACCATGTGCAACCCAAATTTTCGATGCCACTGATCATGCGAGCCACACCCCTGGCCAGAAAAGTGGCAGCGGCATTTGCCAAAAACATCTGTGTCCTGACTTCTAGGATGGCTCTGTGTCATCTCCACTCAAATCACAACTCCTCGAAGTGACCCTGGGTTTCTTGCCACTTTAAACAAACTTTTAGAGCTGGAAAAATAAGCTTTTCAGACTTCTATCAAATAAACCTTATGCCATGTTGCTGAGGCTACAAGCAAGCAAAACTGTCACTCCTTTTTCTCCAAAAAAATCATATCTGCTGATTACCTGTATGGGACATGAGGTTTTTCATTCTCCTGTACCCACCCTCACAGCGGGTTAAGGCACAGAGTGCGGTCCAGGTTGTGCAGATGGGGAAATGGAAGAGCAGAGGCTGTAGCACTCAAGGGTGCACACGGGTAACGAGGGAGTGGAGACTGGGTCCTGAGGGAGTGGAGAGGGGGAAGTCCTGAGGGAGTGGAGAGGGGGGGGTCCTGAGGGAGTGGAGAGGGGGGAGTCCTGAGGGAGTGGAGGGGGGATCCTGAGGGAGGGGAGAGAGGGTCCTGAGGGAGTGGAGGGGGGGTCCTGAGGGAGTGGAGGGGGGGTCCTGAGGGAGTGGAGAGGGGGAAGTCCTGAGGGAGTGGAGGGGGGGGGTCCTGAGGGAGTGGAGGGAGGGTCCTGAGGGAGTGGAGAGGGGGGAGTCCTGAGGGAGTGGAGGGGGGGGGTCCTGAGGGAGTGGAGGGAGGGTCCTGAGGGAGTGGAGAGGGGGGAGTCCTGAGGGAGTGGAGGGGGGGGGTCCTGAGGGAGTGGAGGGAGGGTCCTGAGGGAGTGGAGAGGGGGGAGTCCTGAGGGAGTGGAGGGGGGATCCTGAGGGAGGGGAGAGAGGGTCCTGAGGGAGTGGAGGGGGGGGTCCTGAGGGAGTGGAGGGGGGGTCCTGAGGGAGTGGAGGGGGGGTTCTTGAGGCAGTGGAGATGGGGTCCTGAGTGTGTGGAGGGGGGGTCCTGAGAGAGTCGAGGGGGGATGTCTCAACATAGCTGCAGGTAGCTCCCAAGTCTCCTATTCATCCAGGAAATCACAGCACAGCCAGGGAAGGGCCCTCCTCCTGAAGGCCACCGGGCATATGGAGGACAGAGGTCATGCTGCCCCTTGCCTTCATCTCTTAGGACTCACCTTGTCCTTTTCGAGCTAGGGCACACCCCTCAGCCTCAGCAGACTCCTTGGTAAAATAGGAATGATATTCTTACCTTGCGGAATTATTATGAAGATTAAATGGGCTAATATATATTAAAAACCCTTATAAATAACAAAACACCATATAAGGTAAGGTATGATTAATTATCCCTTCTTTTGTGTTTTGTAAGCTTTCTTAAAAAAAAAATCATCAGACTAATGACACAATAATGGCTGCCATTTAGTACCATATACCAGGCACCGTTACCTCGCTTCCCCTGCAAATTAAGTCTCTGTGGGACTTTATACCACTGCTGGTACAACCCAGCTACGCCACTTACTAGTTTTTGTAAGGTTGGGCAGTTCCTTTGTCTCTCAATTCCCCATGTGCAAGACGAGCACCCGGCCAGGGGCCCCTCAGGGTGCTGTGAGGATTAAAGGCATCAGTATACGTAAAGCGCATAGTAACTACCTAAGTGTTTAGTGCCTCATCTCTCCTTCATTTGTACGTGGCCCAACCATGTTTCAGATCCTGCTGTTTCTACCTCTTTGTGCTGTGGCACTTACTAACGTCTGTAATCCAGGAAGAGTTGACATATCTCTATGGGTTATGTGATTAAAAGTGTCTCAAAGGGCAGGGACCATGTTTTCTCCCTCTTTATGTTAACGTGGTGCCTGGCACACAATGTTAGTAACTAATGCATGTGGGATTGAATTAAAAAGCCACAAGGCTCACTGCCATGATTACGGGTTTGCCAG
Source organism: Puma concolor (assembly GCF_028749965.1). Lineage (NCBI taxonomy): Eukaryota > Metazoa > Chordata > Mammalia > Carnivora > Felidae > Puma > Puma concolor. The sequence continues at coordinate 23,289,604 of NC_141671.1, forward strand.
CCTTGATCTGGCTGTGGTCCCAGGGTAGGTGGTTCCTGGGGTAGGGAAACAGGAAAAGGGGGAGAAGGGCGGTGCAAGAAACGTTGACAGAGGAAAAGGACAAATGCTCGGGAGGTGGAGCTGAGGCATCATTTCCCCTCAGGGAAGTGCATCAAAGATCAAGGGACAGATCCCTTTTAGTGGAGGGAAGAGAGGGTTAATAAACTGAAAACAGAAACACGGAGGGCCTTTTCAGACTTTTGTTCTGGAGAGCTAAAGGGTCAAATGTGGAGTGGAGTGGAGAGGAGAAAAGAATGGGATGCTCAAGACTTTTGCATTTTATTAAGGCTCGGAGTGATGAGGGAGGAAGACCCTCTTAGGCTAACGGAGCAGCATACGTTCCTGGGTACCCAGCTCCTGCCTTCCAGCTCTGGACCCACCTCCCTGCTCTGCCCCAAGAGGATGGGCTGGGCTCTGCAAACCACATCTCTGGAGGGAGGCTGCAGGAGGGAGGAGGGAGGCAGGAGGAGGGCGTGATCCCCCCTGCTGGCTTCGTGCTGTCAGGGCCCCAGCAGCACCGCTTGGGCACCACCGTGGCGCCACTTTGACCCTGGCAGCAGAGGCTTTTCTAATGCCTGCAGAGCCAGCTTCATGGGACCCTCCCCAGCTGTGGGTCCCAGTCCCTCCTCTGGACTCAGAGACAGTTGCTCTTCCTCCTCTTCGGAGGCCCTGGTCTCAGCTTTGAAGGATCAAGCTTGTACATCTTATTATTTCCAACTTCTTTTGTTCTCTCAGCCTTAGAGGGGGCAGCTGCTTCCTGCAATTGCTACATCTGTGAAACTGCAGTGTTGTCCTTCTGACTTTTTAGTTACCTCCCTCACAGGTCCATTTCTTTAGATTAAATTCTTTATAATAATAAAAAAAAAGTAAATGAACTGGTGTGGTTTCTGTCAACTGCTTAAATCCTGACTGATAATACCAAGGAAGAAAGGGAGAAAGAGATTTACCAAGAAACCTGTGGTCCCCAATATCACGTCAGATTCAAATAAACTTAGAAATAAGAGCCGGAATAACCAATTTGCAATGTAAGTCTAAAGAAAGAAATGAAAACCAAAGAAGGTACTGAAAGTTGCTCACAGAACAACAAAGCTGCTTCCTCAAGCACCAATCCTCTGTTCATTTAGGGACACGTCAAAGGTACCAACTGTATCTCCTTCTTTTCTAAGAATCAACAAAGACACCCTCTCCAGGTACCACACCCCAGACTGAAGCACTCCATCCCTGCAAAGATAAAAGACACCAGACCTATGATCCTTCACGTTTCTTCTCCTTCCTTTGTCAAATACAACTCAGTGGTGTGAGAAGTGAACCTGGCAAGGTGGGGGTGGGGTGGGGGGCTGGGGAGAGGACATGGAACAAACACCCAGAGGGGTTAATGACTCCGGGCAGGTGGAACAAGGCTGGAGGGACATGCCACTGTGTGTCTGGCTTGTAGCAGTGACTCCTTTCCAGGGTCATCAGCCAGGAGTTTAGCCACAGCTTGTCCAGCCACCTAGTACCCTGAGGAGCCATCAGTAATGGTGTTTCATTCAAAGCCTTTACCGTGCTTTAGTGTTACCCTCACTTGACAGGTAATAGGGAGACAGTCTTTGTTCCTGTGGAAAGTGTGAAGAACCTGAATTTGACGCACCAGATAGGAGGTAATTTCCTCGTGGCAGAGTTTTTCAAGGTTCTGAATTTCTTTATCTGCTTATTTTTTTGAGAGAAAAGCTGAAAAAGGTGAGGGTAAGGGAAGAATACTGGCTCCTCATTTCAGTTGGAGGGTCGTGTTGCCCCTGAAAGATGGTGATAACTATGTAGCTGGGCACAAGGCCCTGTGTTTGGGAGGATGTTAGCAGACGCCGGGGAGGGCAGGAGGCGTGGCTCCTGCCTAGAGGTGCTATAAGTGGTGAGCCTTCCAAGAGAAACGGCAGAAGAATGAGCTGTAAAACCTTGAACTTCCCTTGAGCTGATACACTTGTTACTTGCTCTCTGTCAGGGGGGATTCTGTCCATGCTGTCTGCTCCCTCCTTACTTGTTCTGTGTGCTGCTAATGAACCAGAACCCTGTCAGTGCTCGGGAAGGCTTTGATTGGCTCACCCTTTCTCTGATTGTGACAAGGAGATAAGGCAGAAAGCAGAGATGGGAGGAGGGAAAAGGCTGGACAGAGGATCTGGGGGCTGAGGCAGAACAGGGAAGAGCCTGTGATCACTGAAGAGGCTGGGACACGAGCAGTGCTGTGAGCTGGGGCGCGGCACTGGGCCACTGTCACACAGGGTCCCTCAAGCTGTCTGTCCAGTACCTGCCTTGTCTCCTTTCTGGGCTCCTCCCACTGCAAAGCAGGGAGTGTTGACTGGGAGTGGACAGAAGTGAGGCAAGACACAAAGCAGGATATGTCAACATCAGGGACATTCTTTTTGGCTATTGATTGTGGGTGGTTGAAATATGGGATCCCTTCAGGTGACTGACAAACGCCCTCTCGGTCCTAAAGCAGAGACACTAGATAAATCCAATAAAGAGAGTCTGTGTGGAGGCCGAGTCTATTTTAGGGCTGGCAGGTTGGTGAATTTTCCACTGCCAGATTTCACCACTGTTTTCAACCATTTTAAAAATATTACAAGTAAGAGTAGAGGTTGGATCTCTTAAAGATTTAAGACAATCAAAACAAAATGGCACATTTCAGAAAGGCTAGAAAAGGGACACAAGAGCACAAATGTCTACAGAATACACTGTCTGCAAACACTTGGGCACTGATCAACCCACCTTTTGTCAGTCTTTCTTTTTTTTCTTCATTCATTCATTCAACAAATATTTCATGAATATTATGTGTAAGAAACATGAAAGGCACACAACAGACATTAAGATGGGGAACATATTCTTTTTTCCAGGAAATTTGCAAGCTGATAGGTGTGGTCAGTATGGGTTACTATAAATATTTAACTTAAATCTCAGGGAAGTGAGTTTCAGGAATGAGGTACCAACACATAGGAATCCAATGAGCCATCACTGTCAGCTGGGATGTTCTTGAAGGGAGGGGCTATCTGAGCCTGAGGACTGGAAAGTGGTATGTGTGGGAGAGAGCAAGGGATCTTCAGGGTACAAGAAAAATGTCTTCAGCAAAGATATTTTACCAGCAACATCCAGGAGATAATATCTGAGGTTCTTTTGAGTTCCAAAGGCTGAAAAATAGATGAACTACATTTGGTATGTTGAACCTGAAACTCAATCAGGACACCCATGTGGACAAGGCTAGTGGGCAAGTGGCCTGCCTGTCAAGAGGAAGAGTGGAAGCTTCACGAGAGCAGAAGGCAAGTCTCATGTTTTTGTGATCCTCCCCCCTAGTTTCTAACAGAGTAGTTGCTCAGAGAAGTTGATGTGACTTGTAGACATAACGTACGATTTCTTGTCATATTCAACCAGTCTCTAATGCCAAGAAATTGACTGCTTAGTCTAGAGTCACTCAGTCCCTGGGCTTAACTCCTTCCTATTATGATAGGAAAAGACAGGATTCAGTAAGCAGAGAGGGAAAGATTAGGACCTGAGGTCCCTGGGTGGGGAAAAACACACATTTTGGAACAATGCTGACAGTGCCTGACTATAGCAAACCTCCTCTGGCCCAGGAATTTGACAAAAGACCTGACTAAATATAATTAGACCATAAAACCTATGACCCACAGGAACGGTATGGCCACAGACTACCCCTCATACAATGGAAACGAGCCAATCAGGAATGGACAACCCAGCACACAGAGCTATCAAGCCAATAAGGGTAGAACCTGAGAAGGAGCAAGCAGGAAGCGGGGGTGGACAACCAGAACCTTATAAAACAAGGGCCTTTGCCTATAGTCCTTGGGCATTCACTTTCAAATGTCCCCTCTCTGTAAAGACAGCTCTCCTATATTCTTACTTTCTGATCTTATATACTAATAAACTCTCCCTGCTGCTCATTTTGTGCCCACTTCTTCATTCTTTGAAGTGGTGAGACAACAAATCCTGAATATTGAGGTTAAAAAAAAAAAAAAAAAAAAAAGTCCTGCAACACTATTGCTGTTTGACCTTAGGTCTCTCTGTGACTTTTAGATATCTAAATTTCATTTAAGTATGGTATTTCCCCGAAATCCCAGGAAATTAATGTACAGTTTGGTTTGAAAAGATAAGACAGTGAAGTTTTCTTTATCCAAGTTTCAATGGCATTAACACCAGTTATGCCTCATCCATTCCCAAAGTTTCCATAAGCAGAAGTCTGGCCTTACTGTGAAATTATAATGTTCTATTTGTACTTGTTCTCTTAGATATCTTTATTTTTTTAACACGTGGCTGATTTGGATAATTTAATGAGCCCAGAATACATTTTCGAAGCTGATCTTGATGACTGGTTACTAATTTCTCATGGCTAATCCAATTCCCCAGGAATTTCATTCTATGCCTACAACATGCAAGGCAGTTGTTAAGAAATTTAAAATGAATAAGACATAGATACTCTTCAAAGGAGCTTAAAATTCAGTGCAAGAGAAAGCCCAGAAATGTTCATAACAGACATTCTAGGCTATGTGAAAAAGTGAAGCAAAATCTACCCACCCCCACCTCAAAAAACGGAAGTGCTGACCAGGTTGGTACAATTTACAAAGCTATACTTCCACAGACTACTATAATCTGATGGAACAGGTGCTACATATGTGGGGTTTAGCAGGAAAAGAGGAATGTGAGTGGTGTGTTAGTTCTCTCTCCAACCTAAATTCCTACCAGCATATTATATGCTGAGAATATCATCTCAGAGGTGGGGATGGAGATGAATGAATACTGGTACTCCAGCCTGTTTCTTATCAACCAATGCACATCCCTGTGCCAGGTGACACCGAGGTACAATTCGTGGCAAGGAATGCCCAGGTGGACACTGGCCATGATCTCTTTACCCGTGGAGTACATGCTCTGGCCCAGGTGCCTGAGCCTCTAACTAACAGAATCCACACTTCTGGGGGGCTGGCCTGGCATGGGTCTCTTCCAAGAGCTCCCCAGAGGGCTCCAATGCAGACAGAGTACTGGGAACCACTGCCATAGTCTCGTTCACTGCTTCTCTCACTCTGTAAAAGGATACTGGTCATACATGAGCCACTCTTCACTATTCCATCTGCCCACACTGAGACCCAAATCAATAGCTCTGTCAACCGTAAATATATGTATTATCCAACATTTGCTGAGCACTTACTATGTGCCAGCACTTGCTAGGTACTGAGCTGAGGACCTTGAATACATTTTGACATTTAATCTTCAAAAACAACCTTAGGAGGTAAGCACTACTGGCTTCCCAGTTTACAGATGGAGAAACTATAACTTAACAGAAGTTAAGTGACCTGCTCAAAGTCACATAGCTATTCAGAGTGGAGTCAGACTTGAATCTTATCTGCTTGGCATCAAAGTTTGCGCTTCTAATCACTAAGATATACCAGCTCATTTATATGTATGAGACATTCAGTTTTTAAAATGTGTTCTGCATCTACATACAAAAGACTATTTGATACATATTTCTCCATAAAATAGAGAAAAATAAAATATCTACTTGGAAGTGATTTACTGAAAGGATATATATTCAGCATCTATTTTCATAGAACATTTTGCTGATGATGTGCATCTAGCCTTGGTGTCAGGAATCTTAACAGGATACTACTCGTGTTCCCAGAGATGGCATGTTCCAGTGTGCTTCATCTGACACCTCAGGAGTCACTGCAGTGCGCTGCTGCAGTCCAGCCCATCTGCAGAGGTGACTGAGCAGGCTTGGAAAAATGTTGACGCTGCTGAGCAAAGCTACAGGATTTTCACTGTTTTCAAAATAAAAGATGATCCTTACACTGTTCTAGAGAAGACTCCTGCTAAAGCCAAACTAGTCTTCTGAGTTCATTCCTCTTACCAGCACGTATCGCACTCCTGCCTGATGAACAGTAATCCCACTATTAATACAAGTCAGTATTTATGGAGCTCTGACTGTGTGCCAGATACTGCCCTAGTGCTTTCCATGAATCCTCACACCAACTCCTCATTATAGATGAGAGGACTGAGGCACAGAGAGGCTAAGAAGTCTGCCCAAGATTATAGTTACATAACTAGTATCTAACTCTGCTCTCTAAGAACTCTCGAACTATAGTTAGCGAGCAGAAGAGCTGGGAACCAGGCATGCTAGCTCCCATTCTTTGGTTCGCTACCACGCGCTTCCTATGTATCAGGCACCGTGACAGGCACAGAAGTTATGATACAGCACCTCTGCAGGTAGAGAAGCACACCAGTGGGAGATAGGATGGTGAGAGCCAGTTTCCCAGGTAAGTGTAAAGGAGTAACACTTTGAAGACTAACCTCAAACTGTCAAGAGAAATTATCAAGTAAGTTTCAGTCTGATGAGAGTAAGAACTCCTAGAGAATGGTCAGGAGCTGATAATCCATGCCAAAGGTGTGAATATGGAGAAAGGCAGAGAGCAAGAAGAGGGAATGACCTTAGGACATGGCTCTGACCTGAGGGCCTTTCCAAGCTGCTGAAGGGCTCACCGTGTAGGCAGCTGGGTCTCCCGAGCCTGGCATCCACTGGGTAATCATGAATGAATGGTGATTACCGGACAGGGAGAATTCAGAGGAAAGCAGGTCCTATGATGAGGAGAGAATCAGTAGGCAGAACCAAGGAGACCCATTAGTTTAACTGAGAAAAAAAAAAAAAAAAGGTTCTTTTTTCTTAGTAAGGAGAAGAACAGATGTCAGGGCAAAGCTTAAGGTGGGAAAGATGTCAGGGGAGAAAGGAGGCAGCACCAGCAAGTTTGCTTTTGATGCAGAGGTTGCAAAACTGGGAACTGAAGGACCAAATATATGTTGTTTGTATTTTTTTTTAACGTCTATTTATTTTTGAGAGACGGGGTACGAGTGGGGAAGGGCAGAGAAAGAGGGAGACAGAATCCGAAGCAGGCTCCAGGCTCTGAGCTGTCAGCACAGAGCCTGACATGGGGCTCGAACCCACAAACCGTGACATCATGATCTGGGCCGAAGTTGGACGCTTAACTGACTGAGCCACCCAGGCACCCCTGTTTGTATTTTTAATCTGAATACTTTGTCTACATTACAAAATCAGGAAATCTCACATCATCTGGATTTCTCACTTATCTCTTAAAAATGAGAAGATGTGGCAATGCCAGGCTTGAACCTCCATATGACCACAGCAGCGACCCCCTTTAGAAGAGGTTTCATTGCCCTATTGTCCGCAACCACTTCTTTACACTGGGTCCCTTACCTTGCCTATGTCCCCACAGAGCCCCTGTGCACATGCGACTTGCTGACCTGCAGTTTGGATATCAAGAACAGGAGATGAGAAGACTGCTCTGGGAAGAATTCAGGGCCACACTTCACGGGAAGGGGAGACTTAATCATGCAGAGACCTGGAAGTTGTCTTAATGGGAGAATAAAAGACCAGAGAGGATGACAACTGGCCAGAAAGTCATTTCAGCCGGCCCCCCACCCCACCATCTCCAAAAGCAGAGTTTTTCATGTCTATAGATGTGTTAGTTCATGATTCACATGCAATACCTCATTTAATAGTGTGTATTAAAAACATGTTCTCATTTAACAACCTATGAGATAAATAATATTGCTCCTTTTTAAAATGAGAATATTGAGGCTTTGAGAGTTAAGTAATTAGCTCAAGGTCACATAACTGAGGTTTGAACATGGGCAGTCTGACTCCAAAGCTCAGGAATGTAAAGGAGTCTGGGCATTAGAAGAATGCTAATAGATGTGTTTCTTAAAAGGGTTCCATGGTCAAATAAATTTGGGAAATGGTAGCTTCGGGTTTCTTCCTGTAAGACTTCTCAGAACCTTTAAAACACTAACAGGCTTTGTGAACCTCCAAGTAAGGGAAGCCATGTCCCCAAGTTTACTTGTGAAGCCTTCTTTTGTGAGAAACACAATACGGAGTATGCTGTCGTGGACAGGATATGTTCTGGAGTCACATGAATGAAACCTGATAAAACTGGGTTGAACAGTACAGATTTTCTGAACCAGTCAAATGTTTTGCACAGCTTATATTTTTGAAAACAATGTTTCATTTATAGAAGTCTTTAGCTTATAAACTCACCTTTTCCTTGCTAACCTGAGATCTCCTCCATTGAAATATATCTTGTTGTTTTGGTTCTATTAATCTGCATGTCTATTAAAACCCATTCTAACACATCTGTAACAGGAAGGTAATAAAAAATAATCTTACACATACAGGATATTTTGACACTTCATTGCATTCCCATTTTAAAGATGAAGAAAATGAAGCCCAAAGAGTTTAAATGAATTGACAATAGTCAAAAAGCTATCAAGTAAGTGCTTGTTAACCTATTCTTCCACTTTGTGATGGACATCACAAAGTACTGCCCGATGTCAGTGTACTCAAACATTAATTAGGTTTTTATGCCAAATGTATTTTGTTTTCTTATTTAACAGTCATTTTGACATTACTCATCTAGTTAAGTCATACAGTTCCCAGTTAGCCACACATTTTGATTAACTCCATTCCTCAACCATGGTGGTTTACAGAGAATATATTATAATGAGGCTTCTAAATAATGCGGTTGAGGCATATTATGACTACTAGGACTTTAATATACAAAGAAGTCAAAACTAAAGACCAATAGCCTGTAAGAAAGCAATGTGGACGGTTCTTTTCATTTTACAAAAAAGTAAATATTTATTTTCCCCACAAATCTAAAGATCTCTAGCACCAATGTTTTGCCATGAGAAAGAATATGGGAAGAAGGGTATTACAATAATAAAAAATAATGCATTTTTCTTCTCTCTGCTGCCTCTTGTCATTTAGTTTCCATGTAACCTAATTCTTATTCTGATCAGAGGAGAAGGAACTGGAAACCAGGATTTTATTAACACCATCGATATCTACCCACGCTCAGGCACATGCACAAACACACTCCTCTGGTTTCTAATTATGCATTTTACAGATGAGCTTCGCTGGCTGCTCTCCTTGCAGATGATGAATAAAGTAGCTTTTGTTTTTAGAGATTTACTTCAAAGACCTCTTCATTAAATGCTATTTGGGGGCAGATACATATCTATGGAAGGTTTGAAAAAAACATGCTGATAAAATAACCATCAAGGAAATGTGTCGCTGACAGAACCTAAGACAGTCTCTCTCCAAAGGACACACTTAAAATACTACACGCACACACACACACCCCAGGGAGGAAGAAGTTTACTATGAAAAGGACTTTAAAGACTCTTTTAAAATATCCAAAATTCCTATGCAGAGAGTAATAAGCACTTAAAGATATGGCTGGAAAATGGGTGGCTGCTTGTTGGCTGGTGTGTTTGGCTAGTGGAAGAGAGGGGAGGAGACAATGGTGTTGCAAAAACTGCCCCATTTTCTTTGAGAGTCTGTTGAATTCTGCTATTTCTGTCCCACAGCTTGGATGAATGGGTTGAGGAAAGTGTGAGGAAGGGGGGAAGTAGAACTCTGATAAGGGGGTGGCATAAACAGCCAGAGAGGAGGTCCTGACTCCGCCTCTAACTTCCCACCTAGGCAGGCAGAATTTCAGGCGGGTCCCAGCACCCTCACCTGAGCACTCAAGCCAGGTGGGGGGAAGGGAGGCCATGAAGGAGGGGAGGTCTATACCTGACAGCTGTTCCAAAACACAAATGGAGATGTTTCCTGCAAAAATCCAACTTTTCTGCTTTTGAATTTCACCACAAATTGGAAGAAAAAAGCATTTAACCTCGAGGCAGCAGTAATTTCCTCAAAATGCCCCACATTTAGGGACATAATAGAGAATCCATCCAACACAGGCTTCCCTGGTGAAATGGCTACTTGCCTGTGCTAGATCAGACCGAACTGAAGGGTTATCACATGTACTCATTAAGTGCATGAACCAGACTGCCCGCATTCAAACCTGGCTCCACTACTTACTGTCAGAGTATGTGGCTATTGCCCTATTTTATGACCTTTCGGGGTCTCAGTTTCCTCATCTGTAAAATGGGGATATTAACAGTATCTGTTTAAAATATGTAAATATGAGGGGCCTAGACTGGCACCTGGAAGTATGATATAAGGATCTGTTAAACAAATAACTAACTCTAATTGTAAATATAGGAGATAGTGAGCCAGCTGGTTTCTGTTACTGAACGATTTATTAACAATTTAAATGACATCCACATTTCACTGGAAGCGTTTAAGTTGTCATTCAAATGAAATCCCTTGGAAGTAGAACTATCTTCATTCATTTTACAAGCGGGGAAACTGAGGCACCAAGGGGACATACTTAAACACATATGATTCTTCTGCACGTCCTGCCAAGTCCTTCTCGTGTGGCTATATCCATGGCAGGTGTTTAACACACACTGGTGGCCTGAACTGAATTTCCTGAGGTCTGAGACCTAACTGGAAATGTAACAGAGCTAGAAATATTCTTTAATTTCATGCCTTTTACAGATTTTAATTGTTGAGGAAGAACAGTGATAAACTTGGCATACTGAACCATTTCATTTTTACAGTGACTTTTTTTTAAGCACGGGAAATTTTGTACTGGGTATGAGGAACATTCATTCATTGGTAAGATGTTTGTGTAAAGAGTGTCACTGGGCTAATGATGAATGAGTGAGGGCTGTAAAACACCAGACACTGCAGCAATTTATTTCCTAAACCCCATCAGGCCTTGGCTAGGCTGTCTTTTAATCTGTATGTGAGCTTCACTGGATACTCTGCTTTGAAAAAATTCAAGCCACTCAAAAGAAACTGATATACTATATCACAGAATCTGCAAGGCTGAATGAACGCTATTATGTCAGCAATGACATCATAAACTTCATTATTCTATAACTCACACTTTTCACACAAAGGACCATCCAACTTTGCTGAAAGACAATGCAAAAATGTTTTTTATTGTGACTTTGGTAAAGGTCATTTTTTCCCAAGTGACTGAAATCTGATTAAAAGTTAGCCCAGCTCTGGAGTTCTCCATCATTATACACACACATACTTAGAGCTACCTGGCAGCAGAGGCTCTGACACAAATGATCATACTGAGCCGTGTGAAATTGCTAATGATTGAGGGTCTTGACTCTCCTAAAAGCAATTTCATAGGGTTCAATCTGATAGTTGTGTTACTTAGGACAGGTTTCAACATTCTGTAAATGTCAGTTTCCTCATCTATAAAATGGGGATACTCTTAGTACTTTGAGGTGCTTTCATAAAGATTATATAAAATATACAAAAAGTACTTAGCATTGTCATGGTGGGCACATTAATGCTTACTAAAGGTTATTCATTATTCGTAGTAATAATATCAGCCTCTGGTTCTGGTTCTGATGTGGCCTTCCTGGGGTCAATCTGAACTGGAAGTACCTACTGGAATCATGTAAAGTGCCTCAGGAAGTAAGCACCCAGCAACTTCAGCAGAAACCACCCCATGCCCTCACGAGCACAAGCAGGACTTCTAACCGCGTCCTTCTTTCTTCTCTGTCCCTATTACGCATTAACGGCAGCGGCAATTTTCACAAAGCAGCTGTCAGCTGCGGGAAGGTGCCAGAGCTCAGAGCAAATAAACACGCCCAACCTCTCGCACACACACCTGACTGGGCAACTGCCTGTGCGCCATGCTGAGAGATGGCGCCCTGTGGGACACCGTTCAGCAACAAAACGCTGCCGCTTCGGCAGCAGCGCTAGCAGACCAGGCAGATGACTGACTTCTGTTTTTCTAATAAAAAGCAAAACAGAACCCATATAAAAGCTTTCTGAGATCCACTTTTCTGCTGACTACAGTCCACCCTCATGACTCCTTGTTTTTTATTTGTTTTAACTTCCTTTTGCATTCTTAGTCACGAGAGCATTCGCATGTGCATGAAATCGCTTCCTGTGCATTGGTTTTCTCTCCCCAGCTACACTGGATGCTTTCTAAGGCAGAAGCCATCTCCATTGCTGGGCATATACCAGCCTCTCAATAAATCGCTGGTGAATAATTGATGTTGCAAATCCAGTGTGAAAATGGATCCTCCCCTCTGTCATCCTTCACACTTTTAGGCTGCGAAGCTTCAATACAAAACCCGTGTTCGTTTGTGGCTTCCTATAAACTCTGCCATGCTGCTGTGATTCCAAAGACTTGACTTAATAATTTTATGCACAGTGAGAGAGAACTTTCCAGAACCAGTGAACAGACAACTTTCCCAATGGTTCTGTTTATCCTTTATACTAAACAAATGTGGTTTTTGGCAACCTGTGTCCTCCATTAAGTGCACATATTGGCAGATACTGAATATACCTATGAATCTTAACAGAGATAGAAACCAGTCCTCTTTCTGGAAGTGAAGAGGACTACCTAGAACCCTGAGGGTGAAGTCCTCTCCCGGAAAATAGTTTTCTCAATTTGCACATCATGCAAAATGGTCTACAGTCTACAGAAGCATACAGATAATTTACATCTTCATAGCACTATCCAATACCACTCCAGCACACAAAGGGATTCCGCACGCAAGGTCTCAACTACTCCTTTCATGTAAGGTGTGTGTGTGCGGGGGGTGCTGATATTATGCCCATTTCACAGAAGCAACTGAGGTTTAGAAAGCTTACGTATGTGGTGCGGGGCTCCACTGTGGACAATGCTACCGGACATTTGGGTATCTAAGCTTTTGATAGGTGAAGCTACTAGGACAGGGCTACTTAGTTTCTGTGTGGTTGTCTTCCTGGACCACAACAGAATAGAAACACCTTGCAGCCTCAGTTTTGTCAGAAGAAAAATGGGGGTAACACAATCCAGAAAATGAAAGTGTCTTAAACTGAAATTCCACCCTTTCTTCCCAAGGGGCCTATGTTCTGGCAAAGAAAATGAAGATGAAACCAAGGGCTCAAGGAAAAAAAACAAAAAACAAAAACAAAAACAAAAACCAAAGATACATAGAGAAAGGATGAGTACTTGATCTCAAATGGGAGAGCAATATTTTAAAAAAACGCTATTTTATTTCTAAGTAGATTTGCAGGTATATGTAAGTCTTACTTTCATCATCAGTGAGTGACAATGCTGTCATGGTGATTACGTATCTGTTTGCAGAAAAGAAATAACCACAGAGAAGTCATCAGTGACTCAACAAGACACACAGTGCTGTTCTCAGCCTATCGGGTGCACACACCCCCTCCACACAGGATGTAAAGAATGTCCGAATGGGCAAAATAAAAGCAATGGCTTCGGGGGGAAAAACAACTTGGGCCTTCTGCTGAATCCAGAGAAAAGGCATTAAAATCTCATTATTTTTCCTTTTTTTTGGGTAAAGTCATTCTGGTAAAAAGTAAGAGCTCTCAAAAAAAAATTTTTTTTTCAGGGCACCTGGGTGGCTCAGTTGGTTAAGCATCTGACTTTGGCTCAGGTCATGATCTCGCAGTTCGTGGGTTTGAGCCCCGGGTCAGGCTCTGTGCTGACAGCATGGAGCCTGAAAACTGCTTCAGATTCTGTGTCTCCCTCTCTCTCTGCCCCTCCCTGCTTGCACTCTGTCTCTGTCTCTCTCTCAAAAATAAATAAACCTTAAAAAAACTTTTATTTTCATACATTTGCTCTTACCTTAAAGTAGATTCAAGTAACTCTTAACAGGGCCCAAACAAAAGGTTTTTGTACACAAGCACTTTATAAATTCATTTAAACACATGATGTAATGGGCGTCTGGGTGGCTCAGTCTGTTGAGCGGCTGACTTCAGCTCAGGTCATGATCTCATGGTTCGTGAGTTCTGAGCCCTGCACTGGGCTTGCTGCTGCTAGCACAGAGCTCGCTTCAGATCCTCTCTCTCTGCCCCTCCCCTGTTTCCTCTCTCTCTCTGTCTCAAAAATAAATAAACATTTAAAAAGATACATTATTTAATATGCTAACATGGACCTTTACAGTTCTAATAGTTAAGATTTACATAATACTACATCAGGCATTGTGCTAAGGATTTTACATATATTTAAACTGATTGATCCTCAACAACAACATTACCCTATAGGTGGAAATTGATATTATTCCCATTTTATAGGTGAGAAACAAGCCCAGAAAAATCTTTGTATGTACATCTTTGTGTATACATGTATGTATATATGTACGTATGTATATACACCTACTAGTATGTAGGAGAATTGGGACTTATCCGGGAGTCTGGCTCCAGAGGTCATGTCTTGCTATGTTTTATCTTTGTATCTCACTTCTAAATACCTTTTTTACATCGAAAAGGTAACGAAGTCACTTCTCCCCACACTGTGCACGCAGGTTTCTTTACAGCCATGTGCACATGGAGTGAAAGGCAGGTTTTTGTTTGAGCGCAGTCTCACCACCGTCCAGAGTAGCCTCCCCAGGGTGGTGGGCACCCTGCCCAGTGAGAACCAGCCACAGCCCGGGGTGCTGTTGATATGCTGGAGAGGAGGCATACTGGGGTCCTGGCTGAATACTTGCTCTTGGACACCAGCACCAAATGTGCTGAGGAAGAAGATGCCGGGCAGTCACCAGAGGAGTTAACCACTGTTGATGCCTACAAATGCAATGGATGTTATCAGATTTCAGGAAACAGCAACTAAGATTAATTGCTGCAAGAGGATTCCATGAAAGATACAGTGCACATTATCTTTTCCTGCAAAGCTACTGCAAGATGTTAATTAGTGGATTCTGCTTTCTGGATTTACGCTTAACAAAGGCTCCATAGTTTTGCTTTCCTATAGACTGAGGAAGCAGTTTAATGGAAAAAGTGAATGTAGGGGCGCCTGGGTGGCGCAGTCGGTTAAGCGTCCGGCTTCAGCCAGGTCACGATCTCGCGGTCCGTGAGTTCGAGCCCCGCGTCAGGCTCTGGGCTGATGGCTCGGAGCCTGGAGCCTGTTTCCGATTCTGTGTCTCCCTCTCTCTCTGCCCCTCCCCCGTTCATGCTCTGTCTCTCTCTGTCCCAAAAATAAATAAAAACGTTGAAAAAAAATAAAAAAAAGAAAAAAAAAGAAAAAGTGAATGTAATTCAGTCTTTCACAAATGACTGTGAAGAAAAAAATATATAATAAAAACTCATCAAGTTCAAAGACATATTCCAGGGTCATCTCATATTCTCCCTGCTCTGACCATGGATTCAGTTTTTTTTTCTACAAAGAACACTGCTTCCTTTTAGGGTAGAATGGTATTTAGAAAGTAAAATCTGAGTACCAGGCCTGCTCACTGCTACTGCTATATCACTGCTTCTAGGCCCTCACAGTAGGCAGAGCTAGAGAAGGGAAATGTGTGCATGTACGTACACACACACACACACACACACACACACACACACACACACACACAATTTACATTAACTAGTTAAAAAACCATGAGTTGATACCAATACCTCTAATTTGAATTTAGCAACCAGGGTTCACTGTTGTCTTTCCTTTCCTCATATCTATTCTTCCTTTCTTCAACAATGAGAAACCTGACTCTCATTATCCTGAGTATTATTGACCTCTTTGCTCAAGCTAGAAAAGAAGAGAGTTTCAGAATTACTCACCCATAGTGTTATAGATTAAAAAAAGACCCCACTGAGTACAGTTGAACATTTTTTCAGCCTTTTTCTTTGGTAAAATATACATACAGTGAAATGTATAAGTTGTAAATGTACATCCTTAGAGCCAGCTATCAAGATATAGGACACTTCTAATCACTCCAGGTAATACAAAAGTTGTCTAAGAATCACAGGGACACACCAAAAGGACATAGAAAGCAGACTGAAGTGCCAAATCTGAGAAATGAGAGGTTCAAAAAAAAATTAAGCAAAGGATTGCAACTCACTGGATAAAATAAACAAGTCCTTTTTATATGCATAACTGAAGGAAGGAAGGAAGGAATGAAATTCTGATGAGACACAAGAGATTCAGAGTATCACCCCATAAATAACTTTCTTACTACTTACAAAGGGAAAAACAGTACCTTTCTGGTTAGAGAAACATGGCAGGGATTACCTTAACCTAGCAATCAGAGATCACCACTAACATGAGGTCAAATGGACATCGTGCTTCTCCTGATACCACACACTGAGAAGGACCAAACATGTTGGTTGCGGTCTTCCTGTGAAAAACACACAACCTGAATCCAATCGTGAGGAAACTTTGGACAATTCAAACTGAAGCCTGTTCTACTACACAACTTATTTTACTTTTCAAAGAATGTCAAGGTGAAGAAACATAAACAAAGGCTGAGAAATTATTCCTGATTTAAGGTGACCAAAGAGATTTGACAACTAAATGCAACGATTAATTGTATTGGATCCTGGACCAGGAAGAAAACAGCCGTAAAAAACATTATTGGGAAGGTTGACAAAATCTGAATATGGGTTGTGGGTTAGAGGTTGAATCAATGTGAAATTTCCTGACTTATATTAACTATACTGTGATCATGTATGAAAAAGTTCTTGTTCTTAGAAAATACAGGTTAATACATTTAGGAGGAAAGGGCATGTATGGGCTTCTTGATCTCAAACCAGAGGGAGTATACATGTGTGTGTACATATACACACTTGTATACACGTTAAACACTATTCAATCCTTATTATGTATCTCATAAAAGATACATATATATATTTGCTCATTATTCAGGTTCTGCTTCTGCCAATGTGCCTACTCTCTACCAGGTATTTGCAATACCTGCAGCATTTTCATGGCCATTTGCAGATATGAGCAGAGTGGTGCCCATGTGCCCATTTCCAGCTGGGGCTGAACAAAAACTACACTGTTGTCCTGGTCCAGCTCTCATACTGTAAACAAGTGTCCCTTTGAAAGTTTATTTAGTGCCACATTTTTGCTATTTTTGTGTTTTTTTGTGGGTATTTTTGCTGTTTAAAATAGCCCCCAAGTGCAAGGCTAAAATGCACTAAGTACCTAAGTGCAAGAAAGCTGTGATGTGACTTATGGCAAAAATACATGTGCTAGCTAAGCTTCACAGCGCTGGCTCATGAGTTCAATGTTTATAAAACAACTATATATTAAATAAGGTATCTAAAGCAGAAATGCAGATAAAGCAAGGTCACCCACTGATAAATTGATGACAGTGTTGTGACCAGAGGCTGGTAGGAATCTAATCCTCTATTCTCCCAAGAACTGCAGTTTGCTATTTGGTGTTCAAGGTGAGTTTACAGAACATGCCTACCACAAATAATGAGAATCAACTGTACATACACATACAGTTGGTCTCTGTACAGGGTCTTAGAGTGTTTTTTATACTATTCTTGTAAATCTTCTTTAAATTTGAATTCATATGAAAATTAAAAGTCACCAAAAAATCACATCAGGTATAAAACTGCCAAAAATGTAATACATGCACATAGCAAGTAAGTCAAATGTTATAAAAGGGCATTTAATAAAAATGAAGTCTCCCTCCCAACCTAGACCTCGAGTCCCTTCCTCTCCCCAAATTCAATCACTGTTAAGAGTTTATGTATTCAGTCTGCCTGGGTGGCACAGTTGGTTTCAGCTCAGGTCAATTCTTGACTTCAGCTCAGGTCATGATCCCACAGTCCTGGGATAGAGCCATTCTCTGCCCCTCTCCCACTCTTGTGCTCCCTCTCTAAAAAACAAAAACAAACAAACAAACAAACAAAAAACAGACAGGACAAAATGAACAAACAAAAAACTGAAAAAAAAGTTTCTGTATTCCTCTAGGGCTTTTTTGGGAATATTCACATGGCATATATTTTTATCTTCAAAATCCACATGGGAACATGCATAGCTACTGCTTTTCCTTTTTTTTTTTTTTTTTAAATTTAATGTTTATTAATTATTTTGAGAGAGAGAGAAAGAGAGAGACAGAGTGCGAATTGGGGAGGGGCAGAGAGAGAGGGAGACACAGAATCGGAAGCAGGCTCCAGGCTCTGAGCTGTCAGCACAGAGCCTGACGCGGGGCTTGAACTCATGGACTGTGATATCATGACCTGAGCTGAAGTCCGACCCTCAACCGACTGAGTCACGGAGGTGCCAGTGTTTCTCATTTTTATATAGAGCTACCTTATTCTTTTTTGTTGCAGCAAAGTATTTCTTTCACAAACAGTCCATAAGTCATGTAACCAGTCTCTTCTAGATGGAGGTGTAGGTTGTTCTCAGCCTTCTATTACAAATATCATTGCTCCACACATTACGCCTATTTTTTGGAAGATATTGTCCTTATGATTTTAATAAGGTAGCTGATACAAGCACGTGCAATCAGTAGATGCACTACTGACATACATATGCTGCCGTTGAGGCGCCACAGGGAAAAGCCTGTCCACCTTTACTATGTAACATTTCTTCTACTGTCTATTATTTTAGCTGGCAGCTACTTTTAGTCACAGATTACAGAAAGCACACTTTAACTGGAAATGTTCTGCTTCCCTTGTATTACTCATGGAACATTACTGGATGCTGCTGTTGGCCTGCAAATTGTGCTAGTGTCCAAGAGAAAACCTGCACTGGGTGCTGAAGATAAAAGGAGTATGACTTGACCCACTGCACTTAGGGGTCTTCTAAGCCCAGAGGCAAGGAGAAGGCAGGACAACTATTGCAAAAGTGGAAAATGCTATAATTAAGCCCAGTATGGGGAAGACACTTACATTTTGTTGAATGGTTACTGAATAAACAAAGTGCTTAGTGGAAAAGTAAAATAAAGGAGGGGAGGGAAGGTGTAGGGAAGGGAGAACAGAGTGGGTGTAATGTCGATCATGGCCTAAAGGGGGAGCAGTAGAGCATAAAGGGAAAGTTCAAGCTCTAGAGTCAGAAGGCCAGGGTGCCAAATGTAGAGTCTAGTTTTCTCAGCTCTAAGACTCTCTAAACTTCAAACACCTTCACTGCAATATGGGATATCAAGATAACAGCATTTATGTCAGATGGCTGGGATTTAATAAAATTACACAAACTGAAAGACAGCCCAAGGTCAGCATTCAATAAAAGCTACCTATTGTTTCCAGCAAGAGAAATGGGGGAGGGCAGGGGCCTTTCAAAGAGAAGAAATAGAATAAAGTATAACTGTAATCTCAGTGAGGGCAGGTACTATCTTGGTCATAAACCCAGTGGCTAAATGAAGAGCGTGGTCAAAACAGACTCAACAAGGAGTTGTGGAATCAATGAACTAAAGAATGACTGACTTCAGAAAACAGAAGTCCTATGTGACATCAGAAAGAGGGCAGGAGGGAGGCAGGGGCAGGAGATAGGATAGGAAGGGACAATTTGTGAACACATTGGACATCATGTAAAGAGTTCAGATCCAATCTCTAAGCAATGGGGAACCAGTGAAAGTGTTAAAACAAGACAGTAACATCATGATACATGGATGATGGTTGGGAAGGGGAAGAACCCAGAGCCATAGGAAACAACCCAGGAATGTTGGCTAGAGGTTCTCATAGGGTTAGGCACATGAGAATCACTGGGAGCATGTTAAAAAGCAGATTTCTAGATTCTGTTCTGAAAGATTCTGACTAGGTAGATCTAGGAACGATAGAGGACTATTAAAAATCAAAAACAAAAACAAAACAGAAGTAGACAAGAAGGAAGATGTGGGATTCCGTGTAAGATGGCCTTACTTTTTCCAGTGATAAAATGAGGTTATTTGTTAAAGGCAAGTGGTGAAAGAGGCTGTGACACAGATCCAGGACTCCCAGTAAGAGACTGGACATTTGCAGAGGGGTTAATCAGTTCTGCTCTGCTAATGTTTTGTGAGGCACATTCCACATGGGAACAATGTTCAAGCAGGAAACAGGTGAATCTGGGGCTTAACATATGTTAACATATGCCTATATGTGTTGACAGAAATGTGGGGGTATCAGTGAGAGAACAGTGGAGGCAGCTGACTGACCTCAGGCTCCATCTGGGCATGGAGGGGCAAGAAGTGAAGCCTGGGGGATGTAGGCAGAATGGCAGACTGGGCAAGAGCTGCAGGGTAGAGAGAAGGCCAAAGAGGGGGGTTGCTGGTAGAAATTCAGGGGGCCGAAGGGCAGAAGGACAGAGGATCGAGGCAAGAGAGGAGGTGCACAGAAAAGCCCAGCAGCTGGATGACCCGGGTGTGGCTGTGAAGTAAATCTGAGGCGGAAGTGCTTTTTATGTGATTCATAGAAGGCCAAGTGACTGTGGCATGCAAGCATTGCTCCTAGGATGGCAGAGAGAAAAACTCGGGTGGGGGTTGGAACCACCAGTTGTTCAGGAGGGCAGTCAGATGATGGCAAAGGGAGTGGGAAGGGTGTTATTACCAGAGGGCTCCAGATGCAGCCACCTCTGAAAGTGCTGAGCAGGGAATTCGAATCAGGGTCTCAAGGTGCCCTCTTGTTAACTTCTGAGGCTTTGAGAGCAGGATTCCCTACATGCTTTCCTATATGATTCAACAGTCTTTCCCATATACTATCTATTATTATTTAATAGTTATGTAAGCACCTAAACCATTTTGAAATAAAGGTATTGTACCCACATGTCACAAAGCAGGCATGAATTAAATCAGACCAAAATGAAATCGACATGTTTATATTAATGCAGGCCTACCACAGGTAGTTTTACGCACTCTTATAGGCTCTCCTCTGATTACAATAAAACTAATTAGTCAATAAATAATGTTGGAGGCTCTACCTCATTTGTTCAGTGTCCAAGTTCAATTTACATACTAATGGCTGCATACTTGCCTTTAATAGATACAGTATGTGAAAGTAAGTATAATAAATGAATAACCGTTTAAGTGTAAAGTTAGCACATCTTCATGAGAAATCTGAAAAATCAAACAGACAGTGAATCTATTTATTTCTTCTATATTATGAACTAAAGCTAATCACTGGATGAGATGATAAATGAGAATTATTTCAGAGTGGCATAGCAATGAAGGTGCCTCTTCCATAAAGAAATGTGCAGAGCGGCACCTGGGTGGCTTGGTAGGTTAAGCATCCGACTTCGGCTCAGGTCATGATCTCACGGTCTGTGAGTTCGAGCCCCGTGTCGGGCTCTGTGCTGACCGCTCAGAGCCTGGAGCCTGTTTCAGATTCTGTGTCTCCCTCTCTCTCTGCCCCTCCCCTGTTCATGCTCTGTCTCTGTCTCAAAAATAAATAAACGTTAAAAAAAAATTAAAAAAAAAAGAAATGTGCAGAAACTGGTGCAAAGAACAGTTTATCCATGAGGCTTGATCTCTGTGGATTGGAACTGGAAAGGCCCAGCTGCCAGGGACGGTGCAGATGTGCTCCCCGATTCCAGGAGCCTGTCAACAGCCTTTCTTATTCTAGTTCTAGAATCTATTAAACAAGCAGGTTCTCCCCTTCAGCAACCACATTGAGGCTCCATACCAAGACCACTTTCTCTGACGCCAAATTAGCCGCAATTAACAAAGTGTATTCTCCATTCTATCTTTTCTCCTTTAAAAGGTTAAGTGGCACAGGACAATTTTCTGTGTGCCACGTGTGCAGCTAACAAGGTAATAATTGGGAAATTGGGTGAGAAGGACAAAAAAACCCTAAAACTAGAAATCCTCAGTATCTGGGAAGAGGGCAACTGAATTACCTTTAAAAGATGCAAAAGTTATGGTAACACATCACTAAAGAAGCAAACTAAAGTCCACAAAAGGTAAAAGGGAGATGCTAGGGTTTTAATCATTCCACCGAAATTCAGAGGGCATACCATAATGTTCCAGATTGCTGAAGCTTTAAACGAACAATGCAAGCCAACTTTAGATCTCCTCTCTTCTCACTTCCTCACATTTCCAACAAAATAAACACATTACAGAGATTTCCCAAGTAATTCAAATGTAGATGGAATTTATTAGAATATTTGATTCTAATTTCCTTTTCCTTTTCAATCTTCGGTCAAGAAAAAAATATTTTCTGCTTACCATACAGAAATATTACAGAAGTCTCCAAAAGCTGAAAACCACCGTAATTTTTTTCTTTGTGTGTATGTAATAATTTTATGCTGACCTTCCATGATATGAGCATTTCTGTCACTGCCCTAAGCAAAGGTTCATGAGCCTGAAGCAGGAGAACTGTCCATATGCCCCAGCAGGCCCTCCTCTGTCCCTGCCCTGCCTCTGTTAACGGAGTCCTCTGGCCTGAAGGAAGAAGCTTCTTCACCTGTGGATTTGCTGGCCTTCGCATTCTGTCCTGAGCTAATTCCCCAGTGCCAACCCCGGTGCTTGCTTACCAAATTCATCTCACTTGGCAATGATGTGCACACCCATTGTGACCCGAGTTTTATTAAAAATAGTTTGTTGTTGTTTTTTTTTTTTAAGTCAAGTTAATAAGAAAATGTAGAGGCCACTTTTGGGAACCAACTTGAACAATGGAAACCTGAGTAAGGTAGAAAGGCCACAGTGACTGACTTCAGCCCCCTGGCTGAATATAAACAGTCCCATTAGGTGACCCACCTCAAAATATCCATAATCCCTAGGTGACTAGTGGGTTACTTACACTGGCCACAGGTACCAAAAAAGGAAAATTCCATTTCCCACACTGCTCACTTTCCCCCTTTAACTACAGCTCCCAGCCACTACCCAGTGGCAGACAGTCTCTGCTTTTTGTCTTGCCCACCACTTCCTTGTGGTGTATTCAATAAACTTCCATCTGTTTTGTTGTGCTTAGGGTGAATTCTTTCACCATCCACACTGCTGGCTTCCGCTGGATCGGGGCACCCTACATTTGGTGGCCCCCATTCGACCAGGAGAGATCCCGCAGAAAATATTACAAAGGACTTTATGCCAATACATTTGAAGTTAGATGAAACAAAGTTCTAGAAAAAAATACAATTTATCAAAACTGACACAAAATAAAACAAAATCTGAATAGTGTTAAGAACTGTTAAGAAACTTAATCTGTGGTTAAAAACTTCCCACAAAGAAAACTCCAGGCCCGGATAACTTCACTGATAAACTGGATCAGACACGTAAGAAAGAAATAATGTCAATCTTCAAAATATTCTCTCAGAGAATAGAAAACAAACAAACAAACAAACAAACACAAAACAAAACACTTCCAAATTAGTTTTATGAGGATAGCATAATCTTAACATCAAAACCTGGTAAGAATGAAAACTGAAATCTATTTCATCCCTCATCCACAAATTTAGAATCCTTAACAAATATCTGAAAATCAAATCCAGAAATCTATTAAAAAGACCATATATTCCAACCATATTCATTTCAGGACTAGAAGGCTTTAACATGCAAAAACACAATCACTATATGTCACTATATTAACAGAATAAAGCCAAAATATTATGAGATTGCTTTTCAATATATGGGTAAAATATAAATTTACATAATTCTAAACATTTGAAATATATATATATATATCCCATTTATTGATAAATTTGTAGTCATTTATGATAAAACCTCTTAGCAAACTCGAAATGGGAGGAAACCTCTTTTATTTGATAAAAGGGTTTACAAAAAAACGAAGCAGACCACTTTAAATAAATATACATTTCAAAACTTTTGAGATCATACATTGGATTTGGTTTTAGTTTTACATTACCATAGTTCATTTAGCTCAATCTCCCCAGTTCAGTCTACTCCAGTGAGAAACAAAGAATCACTCCTGCTAAAATGACTGTTTCAAAGTCCGTCAGCTAGCAAACTGCTTTTTGCATTTAGATTTACAAATCTCCTGGAATTCACTTTTTGATAATTAGGAACCTGGGGTCAAGTTCCATTTTTTCCATATGAACACTCAATTTTCCCTGTTCCACTTTGCACAAAAGGCTTCTCTGGTCTGTCTGTCCCACAGGGCACGTGTGTTTCTGGGCTCATCACTGCATTCTGGGGGCCTCTGTGTCCACCCTGCCTGAGTGCCACCCTCTCAATTACTGCAGCTTTTAAAAGAACTTGACATCAATGTCCATCAACTGATGAATGGATACAGAAATTGTGGTTTATATACACAATGGAATACTAAGTGGCAATGAGAAAGAATGAAATATGGCCTTCTGTAGCAACGTGGATGGAACTGGAGAGCGTTATGCTAAGTGAAATAAGTCATACAGAGAAAGACAGATACCATATGTTTTCACTCTTATGTGGATCCTGAGAAACTTAACAGAAGACCAAGGGGGAGGGGAAGGAAAAAACAAAAAAGGTTAGAGAGGAAGGGAGCCAAAACATAACAGACTGTTAAAAACTTACAACAAAGTGAGGGTTGATGGGGGTGGGAGGGAAGGGAGGGTGGGTGATGGGTACTGAGGAGGGCACCTGTTGGGATGAGCACTGGGTGTTGTATGGAAACCAATTTGACAATAAATTTCATATTTAAAAAAATAAAAATAAAAAAATAAAAGAACTTGACATCAGATTAAGCAAAGGCTTCCACTTTGGTTATCTGGCTATTCCTGGTCCTCTGTATTTCTATATACCTTTTAGAATCCACTCATCAAATTTCTCATAAAATCTCTCTGAATTTCTACTTTTTAACTATTTTGGTCACTTAGTATGCATTTTGAAACAACCCTACAAACTGTTTTTGAATATACACATGTAACGTGAGAATGGTAAATATCAAACTGAAGTCAGGCGTCACCTCTGGGGAGGAGAGCAGGAAGGAGAATGTCATCGGGGAGGGCTAGGTGTTATCAACTGCATTTCTGATGGTTTCATGCTCTAAAAGAATCTGTGGTAAAACCTTAGCACTTTTGAGGGAGGAAGGCTGCAGCTTAGCTGGAAAGAGGGCACACAGTCATGTTATTAGCAAATCAAATCAAGAAATAGATGTATGTTTAGAATATTTTGTCTTTTTAAAAATAAATAAAAATAAATATAATACACTTACTTGGTTCTCAAAAAGCAGTTAACCTGGAGTTCAAAATCTGCCAAATGGGCTCTACAGGGGTCATGTATTTATCATTCAGTATCTTTCATAGTGAATCACGGCCTATAATTGTAATTTATAACTCTCACAGGGAGGCCCTTTAGAAAATAAATTCTTCCCTCATACTGAAAGAAAACATTTGATTCATTCCTCAGCCAAGTGAGAGAAAGAATAATTAAGCTATCTACTATATAAATTACTGCTTATTTTAACCATTCTTCATTTCCAAGACCACAAGATTACACATAACAAAATGCCAACATAAAGGCACAAAGTTTGAAAAGCTGTGCAGTAATGTGATCACAAAGTAATTCTCAATTCTCTATTTAAACACAGGCTGACTGTAAGTCCTAACATTTCAGATGAACCCAAATGTTCCTCTAACCCTTTGAGTAAAGGAGCAGAGCCCACCTCTAATTGCATCAGTGAAGTGACCTGTTTTTCCTATTGCGCAGGATGAAATAAATTAAAGACACAGAACAACCTCACTTACCTTCCTTGACTAAGAATTCAATAAGGTAAACTACTTGGATTTAATTTGGTTCCCAGAACATTAATATATATCTTGGGTTTTCCATTTGAATTGGCTCTAATCAACACTTGTTATGTTTCTGATAACTCTCAGGATCTCATTCCTAGGTTGAGTGGCTTTGAGGTTAGTATTTCAGCCCTTTTCCCCTTAGGCCAAGATAGTTAACATAGTTGGATATGCCATGGTGACCCTGATTTTCTATGCTCAATCTGAAATACAGCCACACATGCCCATGAGCCCCATCCAGTTGTTCTATGAAAAGTAGGCACAGCACGTTCTAGGCAAAAGGAACATTTCACATTTGACTTGGGATCAAACTCTAAGGGATGATTTCAAGCATTAGCCAGCTTAAGGTAGGCTATAGGCTGGAATAGCTTTTCTAGCTGCCTTATCATCCCATTTCATAAGTGACTGTTTATTCATAGAAATGCCTGTGGTAATAAGAGACAGCATTGCCTACGGGGCCTAATTGTACACATCTGGTATCACAGTTAGTGAAGTAATGCAGAAAAATAAGCCTTATTGACATGAGCTCAGTATAAATATCAGAAAACAACAAGTTGCCATCACAGACCACTCCAACTGCCTTGAAAATGAGGTGACAAGACTCTGCTAAGGACTTCTGGAAGACTTTTCCTCACACTTAAAAGGAAACAAAAGTGTTCTGTTTTCTGCTTCTGGACCTTGTTGTATGAGGGGAGGCTCCGTGCTCCTGCCACCATCCTTCAAGTCTAAGGGGGAAAAAGCATTCAAGGTTCTAGAGCCCTGACATCACTGAGGGATGCCTGCTGTTGTTCTTATTTTAACTACCCTGAGTTGGGTTTTTCTTGGTTGAAGCCAGAAGCATCCCTAATTCAATCTTGTAACAATCACTCCCTATATTAAGACCTGAGACAAAAAACCCATTGACCGACTCATCCTTGTTTAATTGACATGTTCTTTCTTTCTATGACAATTCCTTCAAAACTATATTTGTTTCTGGTCTCTATTCTGATGATTTCCTCTTAAAACTATACATTTTTCTCCCCAGCTTTATGAAGGTATAATTGACAAACCAAAGTTATATATAATTAAGTTACACAATGTGATGGTTTGAAATATATATATCATTTATATATATGTAATGAAATTTTTAATTTATATTTTTATGTTTATATATATAATGAAATATTTAGTAAAACTGTAACTTTTAACTTTATGATCCATCAACGATTAGTATTCAGTTTAGATGATTCTGTTTAGTACTAATGTACCCTTCAGTTTCCAGAGACAGAAATACCAAAACCTCCTCTAGTCAGTTAATTCCCAAAATATATTGCACATAATTTGTCAGATTTTATGGATGTTGGCAAGATTTAAAGTCTAATGTGCTGTCTATAAATAGGAAGTTCTTGTATACTTCCAAGGTTAATAGCCAAGAAAATGTAATATGGATATTGAATGTGTGTACATATAAAGGTCACATAACACACATCCTTCTAATCTATGCTATGAGAAAGCTGTGGAAGAAGACACTGATGGGCTCATTCTTTTTTTTTTTTTTTAAGTGCCTCAAACAAACAAACAAAAAAAACTGTGGTAGCAATTTTTGAAATATGTAAGTGCATCACAAGACCCCTGCCTTAACGATAGCAAAAAAACAGTCAAAAATCCACAGGCCTCTGATGATAGAGGCTCCAATACAAACATGGGGCCACAGTCCAGAGGATTCCATAGACTACAGGTCAATGAAACATCCTCACATCCCACGAGTAGGGTTATATAACACTAATGTTGCCAAAGCAAGCTAAAGATGGGAACTATGGGCAGGAAGGGTCAGGAATCACGAGGACTACAGCCGCTGCACTGAGAATAGTGTGTTTCATAGTAGTTACGGTAGTGGTGGTGATAATATTGGTGGTGGTAAAAATATGAATAATAGTTAACCTGGATGAAACACTTACCATGTGATAGGCTCTGATATAAATGCTTTACATATAAGCACTATATTCCCAAAACAAACTTGTCCATTCTCTTGCTCACTGCATGTCTCCTCATTTTGCAGTCAACGATGATTACAGAGCACATATAAAAGGTTCTATAGATGGTCAGGTCCCCCACTTCTTCATCTACCTCTATTATAGGCATAGCTCCCAGATATTACAGGTTCAGTTCAGGGTGCCCATAATAAAGCAAGTATCACAATAAAGCAAGTCATATGAACTTTTTGGTTTCCCAGTACATACAAAAGTTATGTTTATGCTATACTGTAGCCTATTAAATGTGCAATAGCATTAGGTCTTAAAAAACAATGTATATGCCTAATTAAAAAATATTTTATTGCTAACCATCATCTGAGCTTTCCATGAATTGTAATCTTTTTGCTGGTGGAGGGTCTTGCCTTCATGTTGATGGCTGCTGACTGAACAGAGTGGTGGTTGCTGAAGGTGGGGTGGCTGTGGCAATTTCTTAAAATAAAACATCAATGAAGTTGGCCACATTGATTGACTCTTCCTTTCACAAACAGTTTCTCTGTAGCTTGTGATGCTATTTAATAGCATTTTACCCACAGAACTTATTTCTGTGGAGTCCATCTTATTAAACCCTGTTTTATCAACTGTTTTATCAACTGTTTTATCAACTAAGTTTATGTAATATTCTGAATCCTTTGTTGTCATTTCAACAGTCCCCACAGCAGCCTGACCAGGAGTAGATGCCATCTCAAGAAACTATTTTCTTTGTTCATCCATAAGAAGGAACTCCTCACCTGTTCAAGTTTGAAAACAAGATTGCAACCATTCAGGCACATCTTCAGGCTCCACTTCTAATTCCAGTTCTCTGGCTCTTTCCACCCCATCTACAGTTACGTCTTCCACTGAAGTACTAAACCCCTCCAAAGTCATCTATGGGGGTGGGAATCAGCTTCTCCCAATGTTCTGTTCATGTTGATGCTTTGATCTTTTCCCATGAATCATGCATGCTCTTAATGGCATCTGGGATGGTGAATCCTTTCCAGAACACTTTCAATACAGTTTGCTCAGATCCATCAGAGGAATCACTGTTGCAGCTACAGCCTTACTAAATGTATTTTTTATTTATTTATTTTTGAGAGAGAGAGAGCAAGTTGGAGAGGAGCAGAGAGAGAGGGGGACAGAGGATCTGAAGCAGGTTCTGTGCTGATAGCCAAGAGCCTGATGGCAGGGCTTGAACTCACGAACTGTGAGATCATGACCTGAGCTGAAGTTGGACGCTTAACCAACTGAGGCACCCAAGTGCCCCACAAAATGTATTTCTTAAATAACAAGACTTGAAAGTCAAAATTAACCCTTGACCCATGAGTTGCAGAATGGATGCTGTGTTAGGAGGCATGAAGACAACATTAATCTCATCATATATCTCCATCACAGCTGTTGGGTGACCAGGTACATTGTCAATGAACAGGAATATTTTGAAAAAGATCTTTCTGAACAGTAGGTCTCAAGAGAGGTCTTAAAATATTCAGTAAACCATGTCGTAAACAGATGTGCTATCATCCAGGCTCTGGGTTTTTGGAACAGTAAATGAGCATCGGCTTCAACTTCAAGTCACCAGCTGCATTAGCCTGTAACAAGAAAGTCAGCTTGTATTTTGAAGCTTTGAAGGCAGGCACTGACTTCTCCTCTCTAGCTATTCAAGTCCTAGATGGCATCTTTCTCCAACAGAAGGCTGTTTGGTCTACACTGAAAATCTGTTGTGTAGTGCATCCACCTTCATTAATGATCTTAGCTAGATTCTCTGGATAGCTTGCTACAGCCTCTATGTTAGCACTTGCTGCTTTACAGTTTACGCTTTGATGTTATGGAGATGGCTTCTTTCCTTAAACCTCTGCTAGCTTCAAATCTTTCTTCTGCAGCTTCCTCACCTGGCTCAGCCCTCACAGAACTGAAGAGAGTCTGGATACCCTGGATTCAGCTTTGGCTTCAGGGACTGTTGTGGCTGGTTACCTTTCATCTGGATTACTAAAACTTTCTCCATATCAGCAATCGGGTGGCTTTTGTTTCTTATTCATGTGTTCACTGGAGTAGCACTTTTAATTTCTTTCAAGAACTTTTCTTTGCATTCACAACTTGACTAACTGTTTGGGGCTAGAGGCCTAGCTTTTGGACTGTCTCAGCATTCGACATGCCTTCCTCACTAAGCTTCATCATTTGTAGCTTGATTTAGAGTGAGAGACATATAACTCTTCTTTTTACTTGAACACACAGAGACCACTATAGGGTGATTAATTGGTCTGATTTCAATATTGTCGTATCTCAGGAAATAGGGAGGCCCAAGGAAAGGGAGATGGGAACCAGCTGGTTGGTGGAGCAGTCAGAACACACACTTTTTTTTATTAAGTTCACTGTCTTATACGGGCGTGGTTGGTGGTGCCCCAAAACATTTATATCAGTAACATCAAAGATCATTGATCACAGATCACCTAAGGAATATAATGATAATGAAAAAGTTTGAAATACTGCAAGAATTACCTATATGTGACACAGAGACACAAAGTGAGCAAATGTTACTGGAAAAATGGAGTCAATAGACTTGTTCGACACAGGGTTGCCACAAACCTTTATTTTGTAAATACGCCACACCTGTGATTTGCAATAAAATGCAGCACAAGAAGTGAGATATGCCTGCAGTTTCTTCTGGGATAAATATCCCTTTTTTAGAAAAAGAACAATAGTTATGTGTTTTCTGTATACATGTAAGATGGGAAAAAATGCACATGGAAATAGTGAAAAACTGTGAGATTCATTAATATCACCGCAGCACAACAAAGCTGATGGGATTCTCACAGCTGGATTTATTTGGGGACAGAATGAAGAAAGTCTGCATCCTCCTGCATTAAGTCTCTATAGACAACATTTATGATAATGACAGCAGAACTAGATCTAGGAGCTAGTCCAAGCCATGGAGATTAGCACGTAATCACAGGCTCAAGTCCTAATACAATTCTGGAGAGACATGGAGGGATTTCAAGAATTAAACTAGGAAAAAAGGATTAAAAAAAAAAGAAAAAGGAAGAAGAAAATTTTAGCCTCCACATGCATTGGTCAGTGTCAGCAAAATTCTACATGTTCCATTATAGTACTTCTATATTATTTTATTATTATCTTTGATAATTCTGTCTCTTCTTCCAGACTATAAACAACTTGATGTCAGTAACTGTCAATTTCATCTTACTGATTCCAGAATAGTGTTTTGGTCTAGGGACAACAGAGTTCACTAGTTCAGTATCAGGAGCTCACTGGAGTCCACTGCAGACAAAATCCTAGCTCAGTCACTTACTACTAGAGTCCTTATGGTTGAGCTACTTGGTGGTTCCAAGCCTCAGTTTCATCACCTATAAAACCAGTTTACAGTACCCACCCCATTAGATTGTGTTAATTAAAGTTATAATATCAGCAAAATATTTAGTCCAGTGGCCTGTACACAGCACTCAACAAATGGCAAGTATTATAAGCTATTTAACGAATTAATGTACAACATGTGGGCCACTAAACTATGATTGCTGGAAGACATCAATAAGGGAAAATGGCCAACCCTAGCCTTTAGAAACTACCAGTCTTCATATAACCCAGCATCCCCTGCTGATGCTTGGTACTACAGGGAGAGCAAGGACAAACTGTGACACACTTTCCCTCAGGTGTCTACCCATGATTGACCTCACAGATGACCTTCACAGTCAAGGTCCTGCTGATGCCTGCACCACATTTTGTGTACATCCAGCCTCATCCTTCACATCTTGGATTGTATGTTTTCTAATTTAAGTACTGACAGCTTCTCTTCATAAATTACTTAAAGTACACAAACACATCTCTGACTAGAGCACGGTTTAAATACACATTTAAACCATGTGAGATTATTTATACAGTCTCCTCTCATTGACAAATACAATGAATGAATGAATGAATGAATGAGAGAGAGGAGATAGAAAGGAAGAAAGGAGGGAGGAAAGACAGAAGGGAAGAGAAAAAAGAAAGGAAGAGAAGGGAAGGGAAGGGAAGGTAGGAAGAAGGAAGAGAAGAAAAAAGAGGGCAAAGAAGAAGGCAGGAAGACCTCTGGCAGGTCATAAAAACAAAAGTGTTACAGTACTGCACCTGAAATTTATGGTAACAAAATCAAAGGCAAGAAGAAGAGTTTCAAGTTTTGTGCAAAGGAATCATAATTTGTTGTAATAGTTATACTAAACAGAAATTTAGAATGCATCAGAGGAGGAAGTGAGTTTAATCACCTGGTCAGACTATCTCACTTTATTATCTCATTTTACTGATGAGGCAGCTGAGGCTCTGACAAGTAAGATGACTTTGCCCATCATTACGCAGCTGCAGAATGTGGTCCATGGATCAACAGCATCGGCATCGTCTGGTAATTTGTTAGAAATGCAGACTCTCAGGCTCCATGTTAGCCATACTAAATCAGAATCTGTGCTTTAATAAGTTCCTTGGGTGATTCATCTGAACATTGAAGTTTGAGAAGCATTAACACAAGCAGCTTGTTACTAGTAAGTTAATAACCTGGATGATTTACTCAATGCTTTATTTTTCTATAAACTATACACCAATCTTTGGATCTGTTAGAAAAATTTAAATCCTTTAGCTGTGAAGAATCAACCTATGGATTTTACACTCAGGATAGAACTTTGGGAAACGGCTCTTCGAAGCCCTGAATAAACATGTGCTAACACATAACACACAGTGACCACTTGGCTACCATTTCCTCATCTGTCAAGTGGAAAGAACAACAGTACCTAAACTCAGAAGGTTATTAAGAGGACTAAACGAAGGCATGTTAAGTCTTTAGAATAACGGACATAGAGTAAGGCCTCAATGACTGTTAAGCTTGGAGTGTGACTGTTGTTAGCTCTTACATAGGGTACACAGGGTGTACACATAGGGTACACAGGGTGCAACAGGCTTGCACACCGCAGCCCATGATTCTCACCTGTTCTGGCTGCAATGACACATGTATGAAGTACTATTCAGGATTACGAATAAGTATAGCCTGTGCCCACAAAAGACAGCCGACAAAACTCCTTAATGGGGTGAAAACATAACAACCAACATTGCTGAAACTTGGCTTGCTGACTTTTCCACTCAGTGCACTGAAGTGGCAAATTTCACCTAGAGGCATTGGCAGGTGTACACACAACCAGTGCCCAGATGCCAGAGTCAGCCCAGCAAGGGGAGCTGGAGTGTGGGACAGAGATCTCTTGTGCAGAATGAGACGACACTTGTATGATAAAACCACCAGCTTGTTCATCCACGTTATTTCAAGCACCGATCCAGGTTGGGGAAAGAGAGCCATAACAGACAAAGCAGGTAACTCAAACCACGTAAAATAGAAACCAAAAATCAAAGTCACATTATAACCTGCGTTTCTTACTTACTAGACACACACAATGGTGTGAAGGTATTCAGGAAAGAGTGGCATAGAGGGGGTCTTGGGGTGATACAAATCAGACCATTGTTAGTCCCTAGAAGAGAGCCATCATGGTGAGATGGATAGATGGATTTATAAGACTATGCAGAGGAAGATGCCAGAGAAGCTGAGAGCCTAAAACATAATCTTGGATGGTCTCAAGGGAGATGAAAGAAAAGGAATTTCTGTCGCCTTCCAGCCCTCCACAATACAATTCCCAAATGGCTCCCAGGTTTCCCAGCCAGAGAAGCCACATACTCAATAGCTGCCAGCAAACCTTCTCCCTGCCACATTCCCCCCCTCCCCTCGGAGAAGAGTCTTGCACAGTATTATGATCATGTTAAATATTCTTCTGAAGACAGGCCAAAAATATTAAGTGACAAAATGAGTCTCATTCCTTGCATATATATGAACATGACTGTTCCACACCAATAGGTAAAAACTGCTAACACTCAGGTACTTGTCTGCATCACACTTATCTAAACACAAAATCTGCTCTATTATACCTTCCATGATGAAAATGGGATACATAAAGATATACATGGTAAGTTGAATAATGGCTCCTCAAAGATGCCCACGTCCCAATCCCTGGAACCCGGGAATATGTTACCTTACATTCAAAAAGAACTTTACAGGGGCTCCTGGGTGGCTCAGTCAATTAAACATCTGACTCTCAAGCATAAGAGACTCTTAAAAACTGAGAACAAACTGAGGGTTGATGGGGGGTGGGAGGGAGGGGCGGGTGGGTGATGGGTATTGAGGAGGGCACCTTTTGGGATGAGCACTGGGTGTTGTATGGAAACCGATTTGACAATAAATTTCATATATTGAAAAAATAAATAAACAAATAAACATCTGACTCTTGATGTCGGTTCAGGTCATGATCTCACAGTTTGGGGGTTCAAGCCCCACATCGGGCTCTGCGCTGACAGGGCAGAACGTGTTTGGGATTCTCTTTCTCCCCCTGTCTGTCCTTCCCCTATGCGTGCTCTGTCTCTCTCTCTCTCTCTCTCAAAATAAATAAACAAACATGAAAAAAAAAAGAACTTTACAGATGTGATTAAGAAAGGATCTTGGGGTGTGGAGATTATCTTAAATGATCTTGGTAGACTCCATGTAATCACAAGGGTCCTTTTCTTTTCTTGTGAGAGGAAGACAAAATTTCAGAGGTGATGTGACCAGAGAGGGAAGGAGAGGGGAAAAGGCAATGTGGGAGGAAACCATGATCCAAGAATAAGAACAGCCCTATAAACTTTCACAGGCAAGGAAACAGATTCCCTCCCACCTTGAGCCACCAGAAGGAACCAGCCCCACTGACACCTTTGTTTCAGCCCAATCTCAGACTGGTTCTGCATTTCTGACCTCTGGAACTAAGAAAGTACACTGTTTTAAGCTGCTAGATTTGTGGTAATTCGTTGTGACAGCAATAGGGAGCTAACACAGAATATAATCAATAAATACTAATTATAAGTGAATAATTAGGAAACAGCTCTCTGTGATCTATAATTTACAAAGTATTTTATATTTTTCAGTGATCAAATCCTAGCTGCTCATCAGAAATTCTTAAGTTTATTACACAAAGACAGCCATTTAGGTTATATAATAGTGCAAGTATGCATACATTGACTTTAAAATCTGAAAGCAAGGGGCGCCTGGGTGGCGCAGTCGGTTAAGTGTCCGACTTCAGCCAGGTCATGATCTCGCGGTCCAGGAGTTCGAGCCCCGCGTTGGGCTCTGGGCTGATGGCTCAGAGCCTGGAGCCTGTTTCTGATTCTGTGTCTCCCTCTCTCTCTGCCCCTCCCCCATTCATGCTCTGTCTCTCTCTGTCCCAAAAATAAATAAACGTTGAAAAAAAAAAACCTGAAAGCAAAAGAAATTACAAAAAATGTATTCATGTAATACAAGAAACCCATAGTCTATTCCTGGATATCTTGGTATCTCCTAACAGATGACAGTTAAAGTGCACTTAAGATTGGACCTAAACCACTCACTTATGGTAGCATCTGTGTTAGTCACCTGTGTGCGTCCCTCCAGTGTTAGGCACACTGCTCTGTACAGTGTTGGCTGGTGTTCCATCAATATTTGCCAATTAAATAAATGACTGAAAAAATGAAAATATGAATGAGAAAAACTTACACCTTTAGCCAGGTTTTACTTGTGATCATTCAGATGGAGCTTTATTCCAAATTAACCTAGAAGGACTTGGTGCTAGAATAAAAAAAAAAAAAACAGCTTCCTTAAAAAAAAAAAATAGGATTTTTTAAAAAGGCCATTAAAGATGGAGTCAAAATGTAAATAAATTATAGGAGATTTTCCAGTTCTGGTTAGGAGGCAAAAGGTCACAGAAAACCATCGGTCCCACTATAGCGATGAGAAAACAATAACTTTAGAGATCCTATTTGTCATACAAGATATTGAGGAGATCTGGACACAAGTCTAATCGAACAGACTGCCTTCTACTGTCCTACTGTCTGGGGGACAGACATTGATGGATACTTCCCCTACTGGTGCATGAGTGGGCAGAACTAGCCTGCTTTTGGTAAAGAAAACCTTGCTGGAATAAGGAATAATGAGCCAAACTCTTTTCAGCCAAGCATTGGTGGGTGTGGTAGACTGGAAAGTGGGGGAATGGCTAGCTAGCCCTCACTGCCAGCCAATCCTCCTTCATAATACTTTTGCTTGGCAGCTACTGGTGGGTAGAAGCTGGCAACTGGTGGAAAGTAGAGAGATCACATCTCATGTGCATAGATCCCAAAGTCTGCTGCAGGGCCAGATCTCACCACAAAGGGGATGGCAGATGTGAAATGCGGTTCAACTCCTGATTAGAACGAAGAGACCTGGCCTACACACTTTAGCTGCCTGACAGGGGAAAGGACAAGGCTTGCTGAGGACATATACTACCTATTTCGGTTTCTTTTTTCTTTTATATACAATATAAAAGTGAGACACATGAAAAAGCAGGAAAAGTGTGACCCATAACTAAGAAGAAAAAAAAGAATAAAAGGAGAACAACAGGTAACAAAATGGTTGGAATTAACAAGACAAAAATAACTACTACATGACAATGCTAAAGAATTTAAGGTAAAATGTACAAAATGGGTGAGAAGACGAAGAATCCTCCAGAGTAATAAAAACTCTAAAAAAGAAGCAAATAGAAATTGTAGAACTGGTAAGTACAATATGAATTCATTGGAGGGTCTTAATGGTTAAGTGGACAAGATAGAAAAGGCTGGTAAATCCAAAGATAAGGGAATAAAAACTATCCAAAATAAAGCACAGAGTGAAAAAAAAAAAACCAATAATAAAAAACACACCCTGAGAATCAGAGTACTAAGGCATAACTTCAAACAGTCTGACACACATGTAGTTGCAGCCTGAACAGAAAAGAAAGAATAGAGTATAATTGTTGGAAAAGATATTAGATGAGGGTTTCAAAGATGGTTGAAAAGACATTAAATCCAACACAGTGAAACTCTAAGCTGTAAAACAGAAAATCATATACAGGGCAAACCACTGAAAACCAGAGTAAAAAGATAAGACAATGAAATGACCTGTTTCAAGAGCTGAAAGGAAAACACATGCAAACACACACACGCGCGCGCGCGCATGCACATGTGCATACAAACTGACAACCTAGACACCTATAATCAAAGAAAATATTCCTAAAAAGTAAAAATGAAATAAAGGCATTTCCAAACAACCAAACTGAGCACATTCATGCTGCATTACAGGAAAATATTTAAGGAAGTTCTCCAGACCGAAGGGAAATGATCACAGAGAAAAACCAAGATCGGCAGAAAGGAATGATCAGTGGGGTAAGTATCAAGGGAGATATAAAACAACATCGTTTTAAATTTCTTTAAAAAGACAATTGGCTATTTGAAGCAAATAGAGCGACTACTGTGGGATTATAATACATGGAGAAATAAAATAACAATAATAATATAAAAATCAGGGGAGTAAAAAAATGACACTGTTGAAGGATATTTAATGTCTCATGAAGTTGTGTAATAGCTACTGATGGTAAAGGCTGATGCATTAATTATGTATATCGTAATCTAGAACAGCCACTTAAAAATAATACAAAATGGTGAAACTAAATAGTAACAGGAGTAATAAAATGGAATGTAAAAACAAACAAACCAAAAAAACAGAAACTCTCAGTTTCCAAATAAAGAAATGAAGAAAAGAAGGGGGAAATGAGGGAAGAAATAAAAAATGACAGAATTAAGCCCAAGAATATCCCATGTAATTATAGTAAATGTAAGATGTATTCAACACTCCAATAAAATAAAAAGGCCCAGTTCTACACAACGTTCAAGAGACACTTTTAAGAACATAGAGTGAAAATAAAAGGATGAAAAAGACACACATGACAAACACTAATCACAAGAAAGCCAGTGTGTCTATACTAGTATAGAAAAACTAAACTTTAAGATGGCTATTTCATAATGATAAAATGGTCATAAACAAAGCCCAAAGTTGGTTCTTTGCTCAGACTAAAAGCTTCGTAAATCTTTTTTTTCTTCCGTATACAGCTTCCGATGGTTTATGAATTCCTGTGTTTATGGACCTCTATTTAAAACTTCTTTTCAAATGCACATTATTTTTTTTTATTTTTTTTAACGTTTATTCATTTTTGAGAGACAGAGAGAGACAGAGCATGAGCGGGGAAGGGGCAGAGAGGGAGACACAAAATCCGAAGCAGGCTCCAGGCTCTGAGCTGTCAGCACAGAGCCCGATGCGGGGCTTGAACTCACGAACTGTGAGATCATGACCTGAGCCAAAGTCAGACGCGCAACCGACTGGGCCACCCAGGCGTCCCACAAATTCACATTATTTTTAAATTCAACAAGTTTCTTTTCAAGTGCATGACCCCTTCAATTCTTGAAAATCATTATTATAATTAATATTTGATTCTTACAAGTCATGTTACCTGAAATTTCACCTTCTGGTTGATATCTGACACGCGGAACTGCTTCAGGAAACGCTCATCCTCACTCCAGAAGAGGCGGATATCAGGGATGTCATAGAGGATCATGGCCAGTCTTTCCAATCCCAGGCCAAAAGCCCAACCGATCTGATCTTGAGCACCAGCTACAATTAGGAAAGCAAAACACAACTGATTTAAAAAATACAAAGACTACAGGGTGCCTGGGTGGTTCAGTCGGTTGAGTGTCCAACTCTTGGTTTCGGCTCAGGTCATTGTCCTGTGGTTGTGGGGTCAAGTCCTACATCAAGCTTCATGCTGAGCATGGAGCCTACGTAAGATCTCTCCCTCTGCCCCGTTCCCCTGCTCACGAACTCTCTATCTCTAAAACAAACAAAACATTTTTTTTAAATATATAAAGACTTCACAGGTGCATCCTACCTTCCTACTTGTGGGTAAATAACCAGTAACACTGCATGTGAGCCTACTAGCAGGCAAGGCACTGGGGAGAGACATCCATAAGCCCATCCATAAGTTTTACATTTCTTGTGCTCCCCACATTCCTCACTTCCCTCCCTGAGGCACTCTGGAGTCACACTGCCTCTAATGTTGCCTTTCATTTTTTATTATATTCCAAGCACTTTAAGCCCTGCTTCCTGCCTCTGAAAAACAATTTTCCTGTAATCTTTATTTGCCCTGATTCAAATTTAGCCTACTATGTGTAGAGAGAGAGAGAAAAGATGGTCTCTGTCCCTATGTGGCTTACTAAATGGGTGGGTATGTTGGAAGTGTGCCATAATGGACTGTTAATATTCAGAAAAATCCCTCATTTTGTTAAAACAACTTTTACCCTTAGTAAGAGCTACCTCAATAATGGATGGAGATCAAGCAAGCCAAGGTAGAACGTTTATTTAGTACCACTCACTCCAAAGGTAAAGTGTGTTGTTCACAGTACAGCAATGCTATGAACTCAGAGGGTTTATTTCACTTACCTGAAGCAGACTAAGACCAAAGACATAGACCTGCTGTATGAAGAAGGCCAAGAGAGCAAGTCATACTACTTGAAAAGCTTACGGAAAGGGCTCATGAAAGGAACACAATTTCAACTGGACACTAAGGGTGTCTGGATCCTGGGCAGGCTGCAATGGCCTCAAGATTTTACTCCCGTCATATATGCCCTGTGTAAATCTTTCCCTTTGAGTGCAGTGGCCCTGGGAACAGAATGGGATTTCAGCCCTGTGATTAGTTACTTTATATTGAAGTTCATCTGAGCAAACCAGAGAGACTCTCCTGCTGGCCCAGGAAAAGTGAGCTGACACGCAGCGAGAGGACCACGTGGCTAGGACCTGAGGGAGGCCTCTAAAAGTTGGGGGAAGCCCTGGCGGTCAGCAATAAGTGGGACCCTAATTCCTACAATCATAAGGAAATGAATTCTTCCAACAGGGTGAATGGGCTGAGAGGAGGACCAGAACTCCCGAAGAGCACATAGCCGTGCTGACCCCTTGATTTCTATCTGTGAAGACACTGAGCAGAGGCCCCAGCCAACCTGTGCCTGGACTTCTGATGCAAGGAAACGGACATAATAAATTTGTGTGGTTTAATCTACTAAGTATGACATTAATTTGTTACCAGGCAAAAAATAAAAACAAACAAACAAACAATAACAACAAAAAACCCCACAAAACTAATACACATCCAAAATGTGGAGAAAGGTAAAAGGAAATTCCAGACTGAAGGAACGTCTTCAAATAGCAGAGGGGTAGCAGTATAGCATAGAAGCGTTAGGAGTGCATTATGGAAACACAGAAGGTTTGAGGCAGATAGGACATTGCAGAAAGGATCCATTTCTGGCTAGGTGCTCCCACCACCATCATTTATAAATAAAACAACAAGGATAAATGTGTAAAAGAAGCCAGGCAGAAGTATGAGCCTCTTCAAATGGTTTGTTTAAAAGCTGAATGAATTAAAATAATCAAAATGAGATCACAAAAGAAAAAGATACTAAGAGAGAAAATGTATCAGTAGCAAAAGGGAAGATGAATGAGAAAGAAAAGCCAGTGGTTCGCTGAGTACACCTGTTCCTGAACAAAAATGAACACTCAGGTGAGGTAGAGGGAAGTGGGGTATTCAACCTCACAGACAGTGGGATCATGAACATTATGCACAACCCCTGACCCAGTGGTCACATGCCTAAGAGAGCAACTGAAGAGTGAGGCAAATTAGTTTAGAATAATTCATACTGATTCATGAGACTTGAAAAATAGGTTGGTGACTAATTAAAGACATGAAATTTAATATAACCATGATAGACTTTTAAAATCTACTTAAAGAAGAATTTTTATTTCCTTAAGTTTTTATTTATTTATTTTGAGAGACAGAGAGAGAGAGAGAGAGTGAGCATGAGCAGAGGAGGGAGGGAGAGAGAGTCCCAAGGAGGCATCACACTGTCAGTGCAGTCTGATGCAGGGCTTGAACTCATGAACTGTGAGATCATGACCTGAGCCTAAATCAGGAGTCAGATGTTCAACCAACTGAGCCACTCAGGCGCCCCAAGAATTTTTATTTTTTTAAATGGAAAGAAAAAATGGCAGTCCTGCTGATGTGATTCCAGCACATTCTGCATCGTGTGGTTCCACTGTCCTCATTCACTGGGGGGTTACACTAGGTATTCTTACAATTTGGAAACAACATATACATGTAAAGATCCTTAAGAATTTTCATACTCGTTATTACTATGATTCTACTCAGGAATTGATCCTAAAGAAATAATTCAACAAAAGAAAAATATAAATGAAAGAAGATATTCAGCAATATTACTTTATAAGAGCAAAAACATGGAAAAAACCTAAGTGGCCCAAATTAGGGAATGGCTTACAAAATATACTACATTTTGATGAAATCATTAAAAATTGTAATTATAAAATACAGATTAAGTGACAGACTATAAGAAATTATGAAAAATATTTATGATAACATGAATATGTACTGTGATACCACTATTTAATATAGGTCCAAGTGAGGGTTGTAATTTGAAAAAACAAAAAACAAAACATGATGTTCAAGAATTATAATGGGTAACAGTTTTAAAACTTCCAAACATTTTCCTATAACTGTTAGTTGTTTCAAGTAAAAAAAAATAATAAAGATAGGTAGCAAGGTTAATGCTGCTTTGTGACTGAGGCTTTTTCTTTAATCTTTTCAATTTTATTATCATTCTTTTAGATATAACCAACCACCTAGAGCCTAATATCTATAACTGAGTAAGCAGTAACAGATATTTCCTACTATACAGTAACTACTGCTTATTTAGGGTATTTGACTTTATTTAATATCTAGTAATTTTTTTTTGGTATGTTATGCTCCTTTCATGTTACCCTCAGTTAGTTCCCCCATCCCCTGAAACTTTTTCTAAAGCAAAAACACGAATAGAGCCCCTAAAAGTAGGTAAGAAAATGAGCAACAATCTAATTTTTAAGTTGAAAAAATTTAATTTATATTTGAGAGAGAGAGTATGAGCAGGGGAAGGGCAGAGAGAGAGAAGGGAGATACAGAATTCAAAGCAGGCTCCAACCTGTCAGCACAGAGCCTGACGCAGGGCTTGAACTCATGAACCACAAGATCATGACCTGAGCCAAAGTCAGATGTTCAAGTGACTGAGCCACCCAGGCGCCCCCTCTAATTTTTTAAATGGACCAAGAATATGAAGACATTCACAGAAAGGAAAGAAAAATTACCCTTAAGCAAATGAAAGCTTACTTAAGAAAAATAAAAGATGAAAATGCACAAAGTTATCATATTTTATACCAGATTGGCAAAAATAAATACATCTGATTCCATACTTGAGAGCAAAGCCAAGGGAAAACAAGCACTCTCCATATTGCTGGTAGGTTCACAATTGAGTCTTTAAGCTATTGACCTAAGGAGCATAGTATACCAGTAGCTATCAGAATTACAGATGCATGTACCACCTTGTTACTTTAACTACTAGAAAGTATCCTCCTTACAGGAAATTAGGACTGTATAAGACCACTTGCTGGAATATTGTTTATAAAAGCAAAAGACTGTAAACAACCCAAATATTCATCACTAGAGAAATGATTAAA
This sequence comes from Puma concolor, assembly GCF_028749965.1. Classification (NCBI taxonomy): domain Eukaryota; kingdom Metazoa; phylum Chordata; class Mammalia; order Carnivora; family Felidae; genus Puma; species Puma concolor. Next base: position 23,331,384 of record NC_141671.1, read on the forward strand.
TAAACTATGCTATGTCTGTACAATGAAATATCATTATAAAAAGGCTCCAACCAATTTCAAAAACTCAAAGCAGCAGCTGTTTTTATTTTTTTATTATTATTTTATTATTATTATTATTTTTAATATTAAACTTATTGTCAAATTGGTTTCCAAACAACACCCAGTGCTCATCCCAACAGGTGCCCTCCTCAATGCCCATCACCCACCCTCCTCTCCCTCCCACCCCCCTCAACCCTCAGTTTATTCTCAGTTTTTAAGAGTCTCATATGGTTTGCCTCTCTCCCAAACTTTTTTTTCCTTCCCCTCCCCCATGGTCTTCTGTTAAGTTTCTCAGGATCCACGTAAGAGTGAAAACATATGGTATCTGTCTTTCTCTGTCTGACCTCAGCCCCAGCAATTTCTTACTTGACACATCTCCAAAGGCAAGGGAATTAAAAGCAAAAATGAACTATTGGGACCTCATGAAGATAAAAACCTTCTGCACTGCAAAGGAAACAATCAACAAAACTAAAAGGCAACCAACAGAATGGGAAAAGATATTTGCAACTGACATATCGGACAAAGGGCTAGTATCCAAAATCTATAAAGAGCTCACCAAACTCCACACCCGAAAAACAAATAATCCAGTGAAGAAATGGGCAGAAAACATGAAGAGACACTCTTCTAAAGAAGACATCCAGATGGCCAACAGGCACACAAAAAGATGCTCAATGTCACTCCTCATCAGGGAAATACAAATCAAAACCACACTCAGATACCACCTCACGTCAGTCAGAGTGGCTAAAACGAACAAATCAGGAGACTATAGATGCTGGTGAGGATGTGGAGAAACGGGAACCCTCTTGCACTGTTGGTGGGAATGCAAACTGGTACAGCCTTTCTGGAAAACAGTGTGGAGGTTCCTCAAAAAAATTAAAAATAGATCTACCCTATGACCCAGCAATACCACTGGTAGGAATTTACCTGAGGGATACAGGAGTCCTGTTGCATAGGGGCACTTGTACCCCAATGTTTATAGCAGCACTTTCAACATAGCCAAATTATGGAAAGAGCCTAAATGTCCATCAACTGATGAATGGATAAAGAAGTTGTGGTTTATATACACAATGGAATACTACTTGGCAATGAGAAAGAATGAAATCTGGCCATTTGTAGCAACGTGGATGGAACTGGAGAGTGTTATGCTAAGTGTTTTTATTTATTTATTTTTAATTCGGGGGTAGGTAGGAAAGAACTGTGCAAATGGAGGACAAAGGTAGGAAGTCTTTATAGTACATGCCTTTTTATATAAAGACTGATAGAGATTTTTGTTACTAGATAAAATACAGGAATTTGTTTTCTGTTTATTTTTAAGAGGTTATAAGAAGCACAAAGTATTCCTCTTTGGTTGCACTGGGACCAAACTTTCAGGAAAATCATGAGTAGTAAAAATGGATCTCTATGTCCTCTTTTTAGAGCCAGAATTGGTCTCTTTCATTCTGTAAGAGGCAATACATTTCCAAGGCTGGAAAATAAGTGTTATCATCTGTAGGGATTTCAAAAACAACAACAAATTTCTTCTACCCTTCCTCTTCAATCTCAGTGGGTTGTAATGGCTTCAACCAATTGAGTATGGGGGAAGTGATACTATGTGACTTCCAAGGTCACATCAAAATAGCCACACAACTAACACTTGGTTTTCTTGGAATGCTCACTCTCCACACACCCTCTCTCACAATTCTTTCTCTAGAACATTCTCTCTTGGAACCTAGCTGCCATGCTCTGAGAAGGAAGTAACACAGAAAGATCATGTGTAGGTGCTCTAGTGGACAGTCCCAGGTGAATCTAGCTTTCAAGCCATCCTGGTGTTGACAGCAGGTATGTCAGTAAAGAAGACTCAAGAGGGTGCCAGCCCTAGCCCTCTAAATCACCTCAGCTGTTTAATCTTCCCAAGGCTCCAGCCATTGCGGATGAGAGACAAACTATCTCCACTTTGTGCTCCAAATTTGTGACCACAGAATAATAAAATGGCGGCTTTCTTAGGCTATTAAGTTTGGAGTGGTTTATTATTCAACAAGAGATAACCAGACATTGCCCTTGTTAAATCATCTGGGTTGTGCTTTCTATTGCAAACATTTCCCATATGGGTAATCTAAGGTTAACTGAACTGCTGATGTAAGTTCATATGTCTGAGATATAAGAATGATGTGAATAGCAACTAGATAGGGTTTCACATAGATCAGGAATTAAGCTTAAAATAAGATGAATCCACTATACTATAGCACATCATATACACCAGAATATTAATTATGTCCTAATATCACATCTTATCCAAAGCCCATGCCACCCCACATCATTCATCGCATTGCCCATCCAACATATAAACAAAACAGTCCTAAGCCAAAGCTATCCAAAACCCCTCTCCAAACCAACTACTGCTTTTCATCTTATTTTTCCACCTCATGATGAATGGGGTCATCATCCATCTAGTTACTCAAGGCAGAAACCTGGGAGTAAACTAACTTAAAACACTACCTCATTTTAGATATAGACCTTTAAATTATATCTCAAAATTTCTCTCAAAACCATCCCTTCATTCTAGTCCAATTGTAGCTATAGATTTGTCCCTTCAACAAACATCTCCCACCTGGACTATTCCAAGAAACTCCCAAGTAGTCACCGTCTGTCTCCCTATTTGGTCCATCTGTGATAGTGCTGCCAAGTCTCTTTCTAAAACATAAATCTGGACATTGTCACAGTAGATATGTGTAAGGATAGGACAATGAATGACTCATCTCCAAGACAGCCATATGTGTTCTTATTTTTATTTTTCAGTGTCTTTCTAAACCATAAAAAAAAACTCTTAAAATTGTCCCACAGATTCCCATTCACTCTAGCTGAACTTGAATATTCATGGAATTTCAAGATTAGATATGCAAGGTCCAGCTGGAAAAATGCTTCATAATATGTTAAATACTAACATCTCTGTTTATCACTTGGTATCAAGGCAATCATAATGACAAATGGGAAAACAAATGTTTAGCTATAAGATACATACAGATTAAGAAGCACTGGTCTAGGGGTGCTGGGTGGCTCAGTCAGTTAAGCATCAGACTTCAGCTCAGGCTATGATCTCATGGTTTGTGAGGTTGAGCCCTGCTTTGGGTGAGCTCGAGCCCCACTTCTCTCTCTCTCCCTTTCTGCCCCTCCTGGGATTCTCTCCTCTTCCTCTCTCTCTGCCCCTTGCTCACTTGCATCCCCTCTCTCTCTCAAAACAAACAAACAAACAAACAAACAAACAAACAAACAAACAAAGCCCTGATCTTTAGTGAAGAACTTTCTAAAAAATTTCCAACATATCACAGGTTGTTAATTTTGTCAAATATAAAATTATGCACACCATACAACAGAATTCACATTCTTTTCAAGGAAGATGGGTCATTCATCAACATAAATGATTTTCTGAGACACAAAACAAATTTCAAATACTTAAAAGGCGTTAAATTTAAGAAATGTCCTATGTCCAAAGAGAAAATAAATCAGAAGTCAAGAGTATACAAATATCTAAAGACATTCCCAAATACTGGGAAATTATACAACATACTTTTAAATAACCCAAGTCAAAGAAAAAAAAATCACAAGAAAAATTAGAAAATGCATTCAAATGAATACAAATTAAGATGCAACACAAAATAATGTATGGAATGAATCTAAAGCTGTAATTCAAAAGAAGCCTATAGCATTAAATGCTTATGTGAGAGGGGAAAGGTGTCAAATCAATGAACTACTACCTTACAAATGTAGAAAAAGAAAATAAAATTAAGAACAAACTAAGCCAAACAAAGGAAAAACTAAATATAGCAGTGCAAGTGATAACATAAAAAAAAAAAAAAAAAGGAAAGAAAAACAATAGAGAAAATTGATGAACACCAAAAACTGGTTTAAAATAAATTTTTTTTAAATTGAAGGACAGTTGACACACAATGTTAGGTTAGTTTCAGATGTACAACATAGCGATTCGACAACTCCATACTTTGTGGTATGCTCACCACTCTGTATGTTGTGGTAGCTACCAATGCTATTATAATACCATTGACTATATTCCCTATGCTGTACATTTAACCCTGTGACTTATTCCAGAACTGGACGGCTGTATCTCCCACTTTCTCTTGCCTGTTTTGCCCATCCTTCCACCACCCTCCTCTCTGGCAACCGTTAGCTTGTTCTCTGTATTTATGGGTATGTTTCAACCTTTTGTTTGTTTGTTTGATTTTTTAGTTTTCATATGTAAGTAAAATCATATGGTATTCTCTAGAATCAAAAAAGAAACAGTAAGTTTTGATGAGGATGTGAAAAAAAGGAAGCTTTGTGCACTGTTGGTGGGAATGTAAACTGGTAAAGCCACTGTGGAAAACAGTATAGTAAGGAGGGTCCTCAAAAAATTAAAGATATATAGCATCTGTATGTTTATTGCAGCATTATTTACAGTAGCTAAGATAAGGAAACAACCGAAGTATCCATCAATAGATGAATGGACAAAGAACAGGTGGTATACATACACAATGGAACATTACTCAGTCATTGTATAAAAGAAAAAGCTTTCTCTGTTTGACTGATTTCACTTAGCATAATACCTTCTGGGCCCATCCATGTTGTCACAAATGGCAAGGTCTTATTCTTTTTTATGACTGAGTAATGTTCCTTTGTACATGTATGTGTACCAAAAGCTGAGCGTTTTTTTTTTTTTTTGAAATATCAATAAAATGGATAAATTGCTAGCCAGACAAATTAGGAAAAAACATGAAAAAGAGAAAGTACAAATTACCAATGTCAGGAATTAAAGATAGGACCTCACTAAAGACAGATCCTAGTGGTAATAAAAGGATAATGAAAGAATATTATAAAATAACTTTATGCAGGTGAATTCAACAACTATTCAACAATCCATACAAAATGGACAAATTATTCCCCCAAACTACCAAAGCCCATTAAGAAGAACAGATAACCTATATCAATTAAAATACTGAATATATAATTGAGAACCTTCCCACGGGCACCTGGGTGGCTCAGTCGGTTAAGTGTCTGACTTTGGCTCAAGCCATGATCTTGCAGTTCGTGAGTTCAAGCCCCGCATCGGGCTTGCTGCTGTCAGTGCAGAGACCACTTTGGATCTGCTGTCCCCCTCTCTCTGTGTCCCTCCTCAGCTCGTGCTCTCTCTCTCAAAAATAAATAAAACATTAAAAAAAGAAAAGAAAAGAAAAACCTTCTTGCAAAGAAAACTCTGGGGCCAGATGGCTTCACTAAGTGAATTCTATCACAATGTTAACAAAGAAATAATACTAAATCTATAAAACACTACCAGGAAATAGAGAATAAGGAAATTTTATGAGACCAGGATTGCCCTTATACCAAACCAGACAAAGACATTACAAAAAAAAGACAACTTTAAACCAATATGCATCATGAGAAAACAAACAAACCACTTTTTACAAAATATTAACAAATTAAATCCAGCAATGCATACAAGGGACACTATGTCAGGACTGGATTTATCCCAGGAATGTAAGGTTAGCTCAACATACAAACATCAATCAATGTAATTCATCATATAAGCAGATTAAAAAATAAAACCCAACACACAATTAGAAAAAGCAATCGTAGATGCAAAAGTAGATGCAGAAAAAGCAGCTGAAAAAAATTCAACATCCATTCATTATAAAAATTCTCAGGAAATGAAGAACACAGGGCATTTCTTTAATCTGATGAATGACACAATACAAGAACCACAGCTAATATAATTCACAGTGATGAAAGACTAGTCGCTTTGCCCTCAGGGTCAGCTTGAAGATAGACAGGTATGTCCACTCTCTCTATTTGTTTCTACTAACCTGAGTTCTAAGCTAGTGGGGAAATGGCGGGGGGTGGGGGAAGGGTAGGGGGAGCAAAAACAGATGAACAGATTGTCTTTATTTGGAGATGGCATGATTGTCTACATAAAAACACCTAAGGAAAATATTTCAAAGGTTACTGCTACCTGAATTCAGGAAGATGATGATATACAAAAATCTGCAGTGTGATGGTCTTAGGGGCATCTGTTCCACCTGGCTGTCAGTGGGGACAAGTGCAGAACCTCTCCTGAACACAGGAGACTGGCTCTACTGAGAAGACCCAACGCACAGGCCAGTGAGGGAGCCATGACATCAAGCACCCGCAATCCCAAGCACCTTGGTCGAGGGCTAGAGTGTCATTAGTAACAGGGAGCAGCTGGCCTCCAGCTTCCTTCTGCTGCACTTTGAGTCTCGTAATCATTCTTATTGAAAAGATTACTTGTGACCATCACTGTGGAGGGCTGCAAGAAAGGATGTGGCATCTCTTTGCAGAGCTGTACCAAATTGTACCTTTGAAACACTTAATTTTGGTCCCACCTAGAACAGCTTCTTTTGAATTGTCCCCTGAATTGGGCTAGCTGGCCATGCCATTAGTAAGGCACCAGGCATACCTGTCCAGGATGCTGATCTCTGTACCACATAGTCTGCCCTAGGAGACATCATTAAATGAACTGACCTCAGATCTAAGAAGATGGAAATGGCAAACACTTCTTTCCCCTGAACAACTGGGTTGTTTTTCATTTTAAGGATACCATGAGTTACATAATTGACCGTAATTCTCTCCTTACTTTGGCCCCACAGATGCTTAGAGCCAACCTTGCAGGTCACCTCCACAACTGTGCAAGTGTTCAGGGTACATTTCTCTGTGTGACTCTTGGCCCAGTTTTATCTTCTTAGTCTTATTTCCTCTTTGTCCTGATTATCTCAACTATTTATTTTCTCCTCTTGTACATACTTTTATATGGTACTTCAAATTCTTTATGGAAGGAAGTGAGCCATAAATAACTAGATACTTAAAGATACTGTCAGCCAAGGCAGGTCTAATTTTCAGGTCTTTGGCACTCCCCAGCTATAATTTGTTGCCAGGTGCTCAAGGGCTGACAGGGTTTTAAGGCAGTATATTTTTTTCCCTATTCTAACACTAGAGAGTTCCAGTAAACTAGAGTCCCCAAAGCAGAAAGCTGACTGTAGGGAAACATCCTCACTTAAACAGAATATTCAGGATGGGAAGGAATTAGGTGTTCTGATTAACACGACTTTGTGCTGAATGGAGCAACCCACACAGGAAAAGATTTTGTTTTTGTTGTCGGTGCTGAAAATCATTCTAAGAAGGTCAGCCTATATATAGAAGCAAAATAACATGAGACAGGAGCCCAGAGATGGGGAAATTAAAAGGAGGGAAAGGAAAAGAAGAGGAGGAGTAGAACAGCAACTGAGAAGAGGGCAGTAAGAAGTCATCAGCGTGAACATGGAGAAACCAAGTGGACCTTAGAGCCTAAAAGCACCTAATCCCATACACTGTCCCTTCTACAGCAGATGGCCCTCCAGGCTCTGCCTCAACAGCCGCAGAAAGAGAAGCACTAGTAAGAGAGGAACCAGAGCAGTGCACAAGCCTCCACACACAGCCTCTGGTCTGGCCCCTCCAAAGCAAAGCCCCTGCGAGCATGAAGCATGTCAGAGAAGACAGCGGCTACGCTAGCCATGCATCAGGATGGGAAACAAAGAGCACTGAGGGAAGATTAAAACTGGCTGCTATTGCTCAACACCATGCCTCTGAAGGCGTAGGACATCTGTGCTATCTGTGGAAGGCATTGGGGGTGGGGTGGGTGGAGATACCGCTCAAACCTCCATCCCCAAAGTCCTTAGAAAAATCACTGTGCCACACAGAAAAGGTTGTATCACCAACCTGAGAAAAGTCTGAGAATGGGCAGTTGTTGACTGTGACACAGATCTGTACACAAACACACAGTATTTAAGCTGCACCAAGACAAGTGAAGCCCATGTACCTTCATCGCTAGTATGGAGCCACATAAAGAAGGTTACATAATATAATTAGACTTTTGTCAGACAATGTCAGAAGATAAGGAATTTGGGAGAATTTGGTGGGGGGGGGCGGGCAAGAAGTAGAGAGAACTTTTAGGGCAATGAAAATACTTTATATGACACTATAATGATGGATACAAGTCATTATACATTTTTCCAAACCCACGAATGTACAACCCCAAGAGTGAACCCTAAAGTAAACAATGAATTTGGGGGTGATAATAATGTGTAATTGTAGGTTCATCAGCTGTAAAAAATGTAGCACTCTGGTGGCACATGTTGATAATTGGGGAGGCTGTGCATGTGAGGGGGCAGAGGGTATATGGTAAATCTCTGTACCTTACTCTCAAGTTTGCTGTGAACCTAAAACAGCTCAAAAAATTAATTTTTTAAAAAAATTTAAAATTAAAAAGAGGGGAGAGTGGAAAGACAACTCATTGAATTAGAGAAAGGACTTGCAAATTATATATCTGTTAAGGGTCTATTATCCAGGATATCTAAGGAACTCCTACAACTCAACAACAGATACAAAACCCAGTTGAAAAATGCGCAAAAGAGGGGCACCTGGATGGCTCAGTCGGTTAAGTGTCTGACTCTTGATTTCAGCTCATTAAGTCCCACAGTTTGTGGGAAAGAATCCCACGTTGTGCTCTGAACTAACAGCACAGAGCCTACTTAGGACTCTCTCCCTCTCTTTCTGCCCCTCCCCTGCGTGTGCACTCTCTCTCTCAAAAATAAATAAACGTTAAAAAGAAAAAAAAATGGGCAAAAGATTTACAGAGATATTTCTCCAGAGAAGTTATACAAATAGCCCACAGGCACATGAAAAGATGTTCCACATCATTAGTCATTCGGGAAATATAAACCAAAACCACAGTGAGATACCACTTCATATCTACTAGGCTGGCTACAATACAAACAAACAAAAAACTCATAAAACAAGCATTAACAGGGATGTAAATGAACTGGATCCCTTGTCCATTGCTGCTGGAATGTACCATGACGCAGCTGCTGTGGACAACAGTTTGGTCATTCTTCAAAATGTTGAACATAGAATTACTGTATGACCTAGCCATTCTTCTCTCTCTCTCCCTCCCTTTCTCTTTCAGTCTACCTGCCTACCTACCTACCTACCTACCTATCGCTAGCTATAAGCAGGTATGCATGCACATGCATACACACAATATAGTTATAGACATATATGGATATATAGATGAATATATGTATATCCAAAAATTGAAAAAAGGGACTCAAGATAACTGTACACTAATGTTCACACCAGCATTATTCACAAATGACAAAAGGAAAAAACAAAACAAAACAACAACAAAACTCAGTATCTGAGCATGAATAAACAAAATGCGGTACATATATAAAATGGGATATTATTCAGCCCTAAAAGGAAATGAAGTTCTTATACATGCTATAGGATGAGTGAACATTGAAAAGATACACTAAGTGAAACAAGCCAGACAAAAGGACACATACTATCTGATTTCACCTATGCGAAATATCTAGAATAAGTAAATTCATGGAGACAGCAAGATTAGAGGTTACTAAGGGGCTAGAAAGAGGGGGGAATGGGGAGTTACTGTTTAATGAATACAAAGCTTCTGCTTGAGGTGATGAAAATGTTTTGGAAATCGATAGTGCCAATGGTTGAACAACACTGTGAATCTAATTAATGTCAGTGAATAGTATACCTAAAAATGGCTAAAAATAGTTAAAAAAGCAAATTTTATATTGTACATTTTACCACATAAATGTAAGATTTCAAAGGGGCTAAACATTTACAAACTTTGAAAAAAAATTCTGTGTGTTCTTCACTTTTTTTTTTTTTCTCATTACCACATCCATCTCCAAAAACACTGAGATTTACCAACTGAGCCATTATGCGGCCAATTATTTCAGTAGATCTGGGCTGCTTCTCCCATAAAATGAAAGAACAGCAGTAATACAGCATCTCAAGTTCCTTTCAGCTCTTAAAAGTCTAGGATGCGGCTCAGTTTAGAGGTAGTTAACTAAGCTCTAAAGAAGCTTTCTTTTTGTTGTTGTTGTTGTTCATTTATTTATTTTGAGGAGAGAGAAGGAGAGGGAGAGGAAGGGGCAGCAAGAGAGAGGGAGAGAGAGAGAGAATCCCAAGAAGACTCTGCACTCATAGCAACATGGGGCTCAATTTCATGAACCATGAGGTCATGACCTGAGCCTAAATCAAGAATCAGACGCTTAAGTGCCCCTAAAGAAGCGTTCATCGAAATAAATACAAAGTACTGTAAAAATAATTTGTTTAATATTTAACAGCATAACAAAGGTAACTGCCAACTGCTCCCTCCTCTGGCCATCTGGTCACCTTCGACCCCTCAGACATGCAGGTACACTTGACTTTGCACCCTTTGCTTGGACAACTGTGTCCACTGGGAATGGTCTTTTCCTCCACCTGATCCAGGTCTCTGTTCAAATGTCACCTTCTCAAGGTGGCCTTCCTGACCATCCACTTTAAAACTATATACTTCTCCACCAATCCACACTTCCAAACCCCTTATTCTGCCCTGTTTTCATCAGAGAATATCATCTACTAAGATACTACAACCTTTCCTATTTTTTCTATTTATTGTTTACTGTCAGACTGCTGCTAGCCTGTAATCTGCGAGGGCAGGATCTTTGCTGGCTTTCATCACTAATACATCTCAAGTGGCTAGAAGAGTGTGGGGCATGTAGCAAGTGCTTGGGTATTTGCAATGTGAGTGAATGGCATGGAAGGAGAAGTGCTGAGAATTTTCTACTTTTTAAGTTACTTGTTTCGTATAAATGGGTAGTATTATGAAGAATTTCAGACTTAAAATGAAGTCTTCAGTATGAGCAGTGACTTTCTCTAATGTATCTGTGAGAGATTTTATCCATCATATTGTGAGGTGATATTTTAACAGGGGTGATATCAGAAATGCCATTTCTGAAAAAGCTCAGAAAGCAGAGAGTTGGAACACAAAAACATAAGAGGAAAAAAATGAATATTCTAATCACTCATCCCACCCTTCACGGCCATTCACTGAGCTTACTCTATAGAAGGTAGCTGGCACTGGGCACTAGCTCCTTGAAGTCTGGGACTTCAGCACTGCTTCTGTGCCAGTATTTTGTCTATTTTATTTTGTTCCTCGGTGACTGAACTGCTAAAATGTAAAGAGCCCCTGTACCCTGAGGTTCCCTCTCAAAATGTTTTGTTGCAAAGCCAAGGATCAAATTAAAACTTTAAACTATTTTGCTGGAAAACATTTTTTAAATTATATTAAGTATATTTTTCCTTCCTTGTCAATAGGGGCTAATTTCTAGGCGTCCTTTGACTTAATGAATTGATGCTTTCCCACAATAATTGCCACAAGTAATACTGAAACAACCCAGCAATTAACATTCATATTTTATAGAAGTTAACCAATTACAAAACATTTCATCAATATTATCTTGATTTTGACTCTCACAATTATCCTAAGGGGAATGCCAGGACTGGTATTATCATCTATATTTAAAAAATAAACACCATTTAAGCAAAATCACAGACAATGGGACTCAAATCTGTTTTTTCACTTCAAGTATGTATCCAACGAATGCTTCCCTAGATTCACTTTCAAACATTATTGTAGAGGAGCTATGTTCAAAGTATTTCAAGCCATTAAAAATTCCACTTCTACTGTATGCCTTCTACCTTCTAACTAACTGCCAGCTTCCTGATTGACTTCATTGTTACTCCATGAAAGCTAGTAAAATGACTTGTATAAGTAAGTGCTCAAATATATCAGATTTTTCTGAATAAGTAAAATGTGGGTTTTTTTCCACCACACCAAATAATGCTTTTAATCCTGAATTTGACTAACATATACAGAAACCCTGAGTGAGATGACAGGGCTAGTATTTAGCAGTGGTATTGGACAAAAGCTTCCCCCTCCCTTGATCATTAGGTACCCTGGCAGTCACACAAGAATGAAAGCCCCGTATACTGCACACCCAAAAGCAGGTCTAGAAAAGCCAGTACAGGTACATAAATTCTGATTTCTTCTCTTTTCACCACTGAGTTAGTCCTTGATCCCCTGCTTTCTAGCTACAACTCTTGAATTCTTCAGAGACTTACTACTAGATGATTGACTTTTCAAGCTGTGCCCAAAGATCGATCTCCTGCCTGAAAAATTTCTCTAGTTGTATATATCCTTGGCCCCACACAATTCTGTCAATAAGTCCTTCACACAATCCAAAGGCAGACCTCTTTTAAAAGAACCTTTCGATGGTGTGGAGTAGACTGGGGATCAGATTCTATGAGCTGTAAAGACAGTGGTCCTTAATACAATCTGAGCTAGACTGCATGTGAATAAACTTAAAACAACAAATCCTTCAACACCCATGGTGTTGAAGGATTGGACCATGGCCTTTCCTTCTTGTGTTCTAGATTTCAGTTTTCTGTAGTTTAATGAAGGAGAAAACAGTTTCTGGTTCAGGTACCAATCAATAGTACATGAAGCAATTCCCAATGGTCTTGTCCCCTGAGAATCTTCCTCACGGATGTTTCCAGCTTCCTTTGAGGGCTTGTGTCCCAGGAATCGGCATCCTTCTGCTCCTTGTGCCTTTAATCTGGGTGTGGTGGATCGTATTAGTTGCCCCCCCTCCCCCAGCAGCCATCCTGTCTTCTTTGGAGTATGGGGGGCAATGTACCTACCCCCAGGGGAGAGAAGGATCCCTGTTTTCCAATGACTCATCTAGGGGAAGACATGGCTAATGAGATAGATCGGGAAATCTGCTAGGATACTCAAGGGCAAGGTAAAGGTCCTTCAAACTCTTCCTGTCTCCCTTCCTGCACTGAATACTGCCACATGAGAATATGATGCCTGAAGCTGCAGCAGCCAACATGTGACCAGAGGGCAACAAGCTGGCAGATGAAAGCCAGTGTGCTGAGGAGGGAAATGAGGGTGAGTGTAAAGAGCCTGGACCTTTCAAAACCAGCCCTGCAACCTATACATTAGGATTTATGAATCTTTGAAATGAATTATAAAAGTCTGTATTACTTAAACTACTGTTATCTATGGTTTCTGCTTCTTGCCGACAGATACTTAAAACCTGACATACCAAAGAACAGGGAGAGGACCATACAGAGCTATTTGTAAGACAGGTCCTGTTGGGAAGACAATGGTAATTTTAATGCATGAAATCTGGTCTTTTTGAAGCCTTGTCTCAGGACTCAAGACAAACAACAAATTTCAGTTTTTATCTGGGTCTCAGGTTGCCTTCTCTAAAGCCTAGCCATTATGCATTAGTGGGAGACATGCAGACCAGGCTACCAGTCACAATGGCATGAACATGGAAATTGGGATCTTAGTAAGGTTATGAACATACTAAATGACCACTGATGGTGGAACAAGAACCATATGAAAATTCCAGACAAATGAAACAAAAGGATGCCCTAAGAGATCCATCCCCCAAATATAGAAAGACTAAGATATATTGTCATACAACTACTGATAGAGAAGTAGGACTTTGACTTTTATCAAAGCAGGGAAAATGGCGCTGAGAAGACAGCCAGATAACTCTCTTCAGCTATTTCTTCAATAGGTCCAACAGGTAGGAAGTGCAGTAGTCAAGCCTAGATGCAATAACATACACATCTCTTTATGCAGAGTTAGTATTATACCTGAGTCACAAAGGATGTTAACACAGCAGTGCCTAGTAATAAACTTCTTATGGAAGGGAACTGACCAGTATGTCTCAGTCCAAGTGCTCCAGTGAGAGGGCACAAGAAACTAATGGTGTTGACAAGTAAGAGGTACATACTGGTCACTGCAGATCTTCAGTCAAAAGTCAGAGTACAGGAACTCTGAACTCCCATTGGTAACTACGCTAAAGGAGAAAATAGCACACACACCACCTTGATATCACCCCTTAGCGACCGTAATTTCGGTTTGCTCTTATAAGCTGCATGGCGCTCACGTTATACTCACTTGATCCGAGCATAGCAAAAGGTACAATCTATGGAAAAGTGAGCACACTCCCTAAAAACTTAAAGACACTTGCTAAAACTTTCCTCAGTCAAAAAAGTATGGCAGTAGCTATATCAGTTATTATTTTTATATTTATTTACATATTGATAATTATATAAACATATGTATTATATATAATTTATTTAGCAATTTGAGAGTAGGCTCCTTATATCGTGTTCCTTCATCCCTACTACTTCCATGTATATTTCCTAAGACCAAAGACATTATCTTATATATCCATAGCAGAGTTAACAAATTTAGGAAATTTCACATCAATGTAACACTCTTATCTAATCTGTAGTTCATATTTAATTTTTGTCAGTTTCCCCAGGAATGTCCTTGTAGCCTTTTCTCCCTTAGTACAAGATCCAGTCTAGGATTACATAATGCATTAGGTACCATGTCTCTTTAGTCTCCTTTAATCTGGAGCAGCTACTTGAACTTCCTTGGTCCTGAAAGACACTGACATTGTAGAGAATCCTGACCAATTATTTTATAGAATGTCCCACAAGTTGATGTTTCCTGATGTTTCTTCATGATTAGATTAAGGCCCTGGAACCCAGATGGAGTACTACGACAGTGATATGGTGTCCTTCTCTCTTTTCCTAGGCATTCATCTTCGGACATATGGCATCCAGCTACCCCGTATCAGGGGTTCCTAAGACCATCCACATGTCACTTATTTTTTGCTACAAAAACTTAGTGGTTTAAGAAAACTATTCATTTAGCTTAATATCGGTTGGCACTTTGAGCTCAGGAAGAAACCTTTCTGTTTTCCAGGGTTTAGCACTCACATGTCTGGTGTTGGCTGCCTGTTAGCTAGGACTCCTTGGTTCTCTCTTACCATGCAACAAGCTAGCTCAGGCTCATGTTCATGGTGGCTTGCAGGGACCTACTTGCAGTAGGAAGGCAAGTCTCAATGTGCAAACACTTTCCAACCTTCTGTTTGAATCATGTTTGCTACTATCACTACAGGCCAAAGCAGATCACATGGCCAAGTTACACAGGAGTAGAGAAAGAACTAATAGGAAGGTTAGAATTTGTGGCCATTTTTTACCCTACTGTAGTGAGAGATTGGTTGCGTTGTTCAGAACTATTTTCCAAAACCTTCCCTCTCCTACCTATACCCCAATTATTAGGTGAATTCCTTCTCCACTGTCTACTCAGCTATTAACAAGTCTGTGGGAAGCCACTATAGTAGCCTGTCTTGCAAAGTCTGCTCAACTGCTTTAATAGTCATTTAATTCACTCATCAGATATTTATTGTGGCTTATATTTGTACAAAAACATGTTTTCTGATGAACAGTATTGTATGAAGGAAGGAGCCAAAAGAAAATTATCTGCTTATCATGTTTCAGAAAATATATCTCTTTTAATCCTCACATCAACTGTTATGTTGCTATTATTAGCTCTATTTTATAGATGAGAAAACCAAAGTGTAGAGAGTTAACTAATTTGTGCCAGATTACATAGCTATCCAGAAAAGCTTCTGGCTGCAAGTCACAGAATTATTTGGGCCATTTATTTTTAGTGACTTAAATAATTAAACTTTTCATTTCTCTAACTAGGATTCTTGAGGTAGGCATTTCCAGGTTCAGTACAGAGCTCAAGGATGTCCTGAAGGAGGCTTGTTCTGTCTTTTTGCTCCACCATCCTTGGTTTGGTTTTCATACTTATTATACTGCTATCATGACTGCAAAATGGCTTGCCCATTTGTAGTCATCATATTTCATACAAGAAGAAAACAGGGGGCACATGGCTGGCTCTGTTGGTGGAGCATGGTACCCTTGACCTTGGAGTTGTGAGTTTGAGCCCCATGTTGGGTGTAGAGATACTTAAAATCTTTAAAAAAAGAAGAAGAAGAAGAAGAAGAAGAAGAAGAAGAAGAAGAAGAAGAAGAAGAAGAAGAGGAGGAGGAGGAGGAGGAGGAGGAGGAGGAGGAGGAGGAGGAGGAGGAGGAGGAAGAAGAAGAAGAAGAAGAAGAAGAAGACGACGACGACGACGACGGCGGCGGCGGCAGGGGCAGTTCTAATGGGCACTGCTCTCAGGTTTGCTGCTTTATAGGGAAGCAAAAGCTAACCCCAAAAGTCCTTAAACTTCTCCTTACATTGCATTGCCTACAACTGTGTCACTTAGCCACCACTACATGTAAGGGGTACAAGGAAAATGAGTGTTTGGTTTCTTAAACTCTAAACTGGGGTGTGTCCAAGGAAGCATGGGGCTGGGAATGGCATTGGGTCAGCCAACTAACAACAAGTAAGTGCTAGATCAAGAATGTGAACACAGGCATGTATCATTCCACAGTTTATGCTCTCAAGGGATGCGTACTCTCAAATCAGAGACAGAAAAACCTATGAACACATATATGATAGGTCCAATGAGTAGGAGAAGCTAGGTTCTCCTCCTCTATGGAATCACAGAGGAAGGAGAGGGGGTCCACTTTAAGGTCAGCTGAACAAGAATGTTTTGGAAGGGTTAGATGAGTATGGTCTTAAATGACAAGTAGAGTTTAAGAAGATAAAGATCTTCCAATTAGGGGGAAAGCTAAAATCAAACATATGGAGGCAGAAACATGAAATGAAGTTGAGTTGGCCAAATTGACAACACTACAGGGTAATTCAGAACCATCTGAAAATGTAAAGGGAATAGTCATGCCTTACTTAGCATTTACTAAGAGTTAAAAGTGAAATATATGGATTCAAATATAATGAACCAAGGATTCACATCCCACCTCTTATACCTCCCTTTGACTAGCTGCTAAAATATAGTATTCATACCTTTTACCCCTTTCCCTCCCGTTTCAATCTAAGATTCTAGAACTCAAGAGAATTAAGTACTGCTCCACAGTAAATCACAAACAATAGTTTCATTCAGCAAACATTAGCCTTCCTAACAGTTTACTAGTCTTCAACATTTTCTATTTTTGATGTAGAAGTTGCTTTTGTTCAATTTTTTTTTGTTGTGTTTTATTTATAATTGCTTAAGTTACATACAGAGCTGTAGGTAACAATGTATTCCCAAAATCAGCAGATGAGACTTTTTAAAAACAGAATCACATTTTAGGTGCATCAAGATGGTCATTAATTAAAAAATCACTTTCAACTAAATGTGGATTCATTATACATCAATTTTTATAAGGTTAGTCACGTCCATAATAGGTGTTTGAGGGAACACCATCGAACACTATACAGAGTTGTTAGGTGGGATATGCTGTTACTTACTTCAAATGTACCATTAAGTTTCCTTATTAATAAGAGTTATCAAAACTGGGCCACAAGTGAAAAAGCCAACTAGAATTGCGAAGTCTTCGAGGAAGAAAGGAGCAGAAATGGAAAGTGAGTCCGTAAATCCCCCACACTGTGGTCCTAGGGAACAGACCTTTGGATGGCAGGGTCAACAAAGTCCTTCCAACAGACACCACTGGCCCTTTCTCACTCTGATTCCAATTTCCATGAAACACAGACTTATAAGGGTCAGCTCCAACTTGAGAGTAACTTGGCCCAGCTCCTTGATACCCAAAGGGAACACAGCTTAGCTACAATATTTACATAAGCACCAGAGAAGAATGCTTTCTTCTTAGTGTGGAGAACATGAAAACCTGCTGATGCACCTTTTAACATTTTAACCCACTGCTAAAATTCCTGAAGTCTTAAGTTACATGTGCTTACCTATTCTTTCTGTTATAGAACCAAGGAGTAATACTTGTCTGCCTTGTAGTCTGAAAAAGTGTGCTTTCATATCTATATTAGAAAAATTGCTTTCCAGGGGCGCCTGGGTGGCGCAGTGGGTTAAGCGTCCGACTTCGGCCAGGTCACGATCTCGCGGTCCGTGAGTTCGAGCCCCGCGTCGGGCTCTGGGCTGATGGCTCAGAGCCTGGAGCCTGTTTCCAATTCTGTGTCTCCCTCTCTCTCTGCCCCTCGCCCGTTCATGCTCTGTCTCTCTCTGTCCCAAAAATAAATAAACGTTGAAAAAAAAAAATTTAAAAAAAAAAAGAAAAATTGCTTTCCAAAATAAAAGTTAGTAGTGCTCTATTTCTTGTCACACTGTTATAATTTTTTAACCATGAAAGGAATTTAATTTAGAGTAAGTAATGCCACTGTCACTTAAATATATGAATGATAAAAGAAATGTCAGCTGTTCCAATTCCGTAATTCCCAAGTAACGACGATTAATGAAACACTCTTTACTAGTGGGAGTTGTTTTAAGCAGTAGATAAAGGAGCCACTGAGCCTTTTAAGATTTACTGTCATAACCAAATTACATCTCTCTTCATGATTATCCAAAATATAATTAAAAGATGACATTTAAAACAAACAAAAAAAATCAAACTACATCCCACCCCCAAAGGAAAGGCAACTGAGAAGCACCTCTTTACCTCCACTGAGAGTTGACATGTATTCCCAGAGAAACCCTTACTTCTAACTTCTACCTTTTGCACTGCATCTGTCAGCCTGGAGTGTCAATCTCCCATCAATACATGAAAAACAGGATGATTTTATCATTGACTGTTATTGGATAGATATTAATTGGGTTGTTTCACTGCTGTGGAAATATTCTTTGACCTTTCCAAAAAGAAAACAAATCAATATGAGTAATCTTATAAAGACTTCTGTTTTCTTTCTCGGTTTGCTCCAATAGTCTAAAATTTATTAAGTTACACTATCTGTGGTCTTTACGGTTTTAGACCATGTACTCTACCAACTATCTACACTCACAGAAAAGACATCCTTTCATGTTAGCCCAAATACACAAGGTTATATATAACCTCTTGGCTGAAGCCAAGTTAATTATCATACACAAGAGCATTTCTGAGCAAAAGTCAAACAGCTTGATTCAATCTCTCCCCAAATATCTTAAGGACAAATGAACAAAAACTTTCTTGGCAAGCTCTTTGAACCATTTTTTCCTTTGTATTTTTAAACCTTAATTCCCCATTTTCTGTTCCCCTCTTGCACCTCCCACAGTTTTCTTTATATGACGTAACTCTCCCAACTAACAGAGTATTTGCGACTAGAGGGTGGGCACACCCCTTCTGAAGCCAAAGTTATCAGGGATTGATTGGAGGCATGGAACTAATGTCCACACTGGAATTCATTAGGGCCTGACCCTCCCAGTTGTGTGAAACCAATTATTACAAACTCTGAAAAAACATAGATCAAGTCTTAATACAGTCCTAAAGAGGCACTGTTTATTCACACCATAAGGAAATGCATACACAGCTGATGGTGTTACCGGTTTGTCAGGGACAATGGTAATTCAACTGTCATAATAATAAGTCTGTAACAGTATGAAAAATACACTAGATGAATTTTTTTTCATTTTACATCAATCCAGATGTATTCGGTCTGTGCACGGTAAGAAATATGAGATAAAGTAAAAACAACCACTGGAAGGCCAATCCATCTATGACCCAACAGGTCAAAAAGTGAGTATATCAGATGTCCTTCAGCAGGTGGATGGTTAAATGAATGGTGAGACATCCACATGCCACGTAATGCTAATTCGTGTGATACAAAGGAATGGACTACTGATAGAGGTGACAATCTGGATGAATCTACAGGGAATTATACTCTGGGAGTGTCAATTCCAAAAGGTTATATGTTGTATGATTCCATTTCTACAGAATTTTAAATACACAATTTTAGAAATGGAGAACAGATTAGTGAACGCTAGGGACAGCAGATAGAGGTGGGGGTGGGTACGGTTGTAAAAGGACAACATGAAGGATCCCTGTGGTGATGGAACTACTTTGTACCTTCATTTTTGTGGTGAATACACAAATCTATACACGATAAAACTGTATAGAACTGAATATGCATACAAACAAATAACTTAAGGGAAAACTGGAAAAATCTGTATAAGATCAATGGAGTGTCAGTGTCAATAACCTGGTGTAATACTGTGCTATATTTTGGCAAAATGCGACCACTGATGGAAATGGGATAAAATGTTTTTACAACTGCATACGAATCTACAATTATTCTCCAAAAATCATTAAAAAGAAAGGCAAGTGCAGCTCTACACGTTTGTGAAAAGCCAAATCCTGACCTCCCCTTCCATGGTAGTCTTGTAAAAGCCTTCCGAACAAGGTCGTCTACAGTTCCTACAGGTCAACATGCTTGGGAAATCCTCCCCAGCACCCTGGAAACACACCCAGCAGAGGGATGTCAGTGCACCATTCTGCAACTTCTTTCTGCTCTCATTCTTTATCCTGTCTTCCCTTCTCCAATAACCTACTCAGTCACATGCAAATATTCCTTTAATACCAAGATGCATTATTAACAAACGACTACTTCTAAATGTGTTAAATAGTATTGACTGGATCCCTGGATAAAGATATTTTCTATGCCCTTTTTCTCAATGTAAATCTGAGTTCCCTTGGGGAATCTGCTCTTGCCCCATCCCCTTTCTTTTTCTGGACATTTCTAGAACCTGAGAACTTGACAGAGAAGAAGGGACAGACATGGAACAGACCTATTTCCTGGGTCAGGGCAGCATCCGTGTACAAATAGGCAAGAGGTTGCCTTGTGGGGGGTTCTACTTGCGGGGAATTACATGGAAGCTGAGCAAAGATAAATCTCTCAGTAAGGAAGGCCAGGTGTTCCTTTTCTACAAATTCCCAGTGAGAGTGTGTGCCCACAGGAAGGACTGCTGGCCCTTCGGTATGCCTCAAAGGTTGATTGGCCATTCCCTGCTCAGAGGCTCTCCCCAAGCCCCTCAGAAGCAGGCCCCGCTCTTTGGTAGTGCATGGAGATGTCAGGCCAGGGGAAGAAAGTTGCTGCCAACTAACATGGGCTTGTTTTCTTCCTCAGAGGAAAACTGGGCCCTAAGTAAGTCGGAATCTTCTCCTGCAGTTAGCGTAATCACATACTGCTATCCAAACAGACAGGCTAAGAGCACTGACTGTGGATCCAGACTAGTCCTAGCTGCATCATTTACTAGGCAGGCAGTAACCTCAGGCAGGCTCTTTAACCTCTCTCTGAGTCAACTTTCCCATCTGTAAAATGAGGACAATTAAGAGTATCTACATTATGGAGCCACTTTGAGGCTTAAACAGGTTATTGAGGTGAAGGGCTCAGATAAGCATCTGAACAAAGAAAGGGCTCTCTGAGAGTCTGTAATGATCATCACATAGTTCTGTGGAGAAATCAACACAGAGGGGAACATTGCACTTGTTCTACTTTGAACTTGTGACTTGCACCAACCCTGTGAACAAGCAGTTCATATCAGATAGGAATACATCCTCTCATGCGAACATGAGAATCACGGCTGTCTCACTAGATATGCATATGAAATAGAAGGTTAAATGGAATATTTCCTGTTGTCAGTGGGGGTTCCAAAGGCTAAGAAAGATAGATACTCCATATACTCTGAGACAGTGAGATAAGCTTGCTCATCATCCACCTCCGCGATACATTAGTAAAAGCTAAGAATTCACTGTGTTACTGGAGAAATGCCCTCTTTTGGAGAGTTACCATTGGATAGCTGCCTTTCTCTTCATCAGGGAAGTCAGGGAGTGATTCCCCGTCAAGGAAGTAGGGGGATTTAATGAACCATGTAGAGAACCTGGCAAATATCTCCCTGGATTTGGGGGACCCAGAGACTGCCCCTCACCCACACTTGAAAAGCTCTGAAGGCAGAAGACTGAATGGAAAAGATTGTAGTCATGGAGCAGAAAAACAAGTCTGTGCTAGACAACAGGGGGAGAACTCTGAGTTTTCTGTAGCCTGGAGAGGCACTCAAGCCGAAAGGAGCTGGCTATAAGCAACCTTGAAAAGCACCCCATCCACGGGTAGCCTACAGTGGATGAGTTGACCTCAGAAGAAGAAGTCTATAAATACACAGAGACCCTGGGGTGGGATCCAGCCATCAGTCAGATATGACATGACCCACATGGGGTTCTTCAGTCAAAAATCACTAATGGGAATCGCTAAGGAATCCACAAATGCACCCCCATGCGAAGAAGTTATTAGCATCCCCATAGTGGTCACACCCAGAAGTCACTGATGCCAGATTCCATATCTAACTGTAAAAAAAGCCTCACTTCTGTCTTCCCTGCCCAATCCTCTTCTCCCCTTGCTCCCTGCTCCTCCATTACCACTCTTCGTGCTTCTACACCTGTGCCCCTGTTCTGACCTGAGGGAGGAGAAAAAGCTTTAAGTAGATGGAAGATGGAAACTTTGCTATTAGCCTGGACTGTACTTGAAAATGACAAAAAAAAAAAAAAAAAAAAAAAAAAAAAAAAAAAGCTATGGGATCTATGGGATCTGCTTGAAATTTCACTCTGGATGAGGAAGAATGGTTAGAATTTGTTGAATGAAGGTCATGGTATGAAACATAAAACTATTTTAGAAGTTTATCTGTAGTGAGTCCAGCTCACTGAATGCAATGTTATAAAAAGATTTTACTTTAACGTTCCCTCTCCACTCCCCTCATCCTAAGTGCCTCAAAAAAATTCTCTCTTTTTTGTGCTTCTGTCTCATACCTGCTCTTGCCTTCTTATGCCTCAAGGTTAACAAATACATAGTTGAAATATCTAAATATTTTACTCTTGACCCAAATTAGAATAGCATAAAATGTTAAACTGAGTAAAAATGATGAGGAATTGAAAAAGAAAATATAAGAATATGGATTAAATGTAACCAATTTCTTTTCATTCTTAGTCCTAAATCTTGCCGCCAAATCATCCACTTAGTCAAAATTGCTCACTCTTTCCAAGCAAGCCCAATGCATTTTTTAGCCATGACTATGGAATATAAGAGATAAAACAGATGGAGGGTAACTTAAAAGGACATGAGAACAGAGCTGGATAAAAATAAGATATTGGTTGGCAAAGCTAAAAACACAATTCCACGGGTCTAAGCGCATGAAATTTGTGTAACATGATGTGTTAATCAGACAGACCAAATTGGCAGAGTTTATCTTGGAACAATGGTACAGATTGTCCCTTTCATCAGCAAACTCTGTCAATTCACATCTAGGCCAGTAAGAATAATCTGTGTGGGAGAAAATGCTACGTGAAAACCAAAACCCTGCTTTATTCTCATCTTTCTGGAAATGAAGGCAAGTATGTGTCCCTATCCTCCTTGCTGACAAACAGAGGGTTATGCAGACTTGTGCTCTTCCTAACAGAATCTAGGCAGACAGGACATGAGCTTCTTCTCAGTCTGGCCCTGGGAGACCCTCCCTCCAGCTCTCTCTTCCCCTGCTGCGGGGACCTTGGCAGTCACATGTTCCCATGCTGTCCCTGTGGATGGATGACTCCACGTTGGTCAATCTCAGATGCATTGTCAGTGGACTGTGGATTTTCAATGGATTAAGATACTGAGATTTCAGAGGATTTCTCTGTTAGTACAGCCTGACCTAGCCTATTCTGACTATAAATTACCCCTAACATTCTCATATGTTGGAGGAATCTGGACTTACTGAAGAGTTGCATAACCTAATTGGTACCAATCCTAGAATCAACACCACTTTTCTTTGTCCTATAAAAATAATTTTGCTAACTCAGTATAAACATTTCATATAAGGAGATTTGGAGAGTTAACCACTTACATACTGTTATAAAGAAAATAATGTTCCTCTACCGTGCAAAGGTTCAGTAAGAAAGAGTTTGGCTAAAATATAAGAAAAAGAGTTAGAGTGGTTGTGTAATCATGAGTTCTGAAAGTCTTTATAATTAAGACTGACCATCGCCCAGTGGCCTGTGTCAGACTTTCATTCAGTTTCTTGCCTTGCTAGAGCCTCAGGTCTTGGTTAGAATATCCAGAAGGGCTTTTCTGGCTTTATAAATTTTGTTCAGGAGGGGGCTTTCTATTACAGAAAGAAAACAAAGCAAACTCTGGTATGCATTCATCTAACAACTATTTAGTGAGTACTGCCTGGGTGCTTGCCCATGCCACACAGTACAAGGGATGGAATGGGGAGTGGAAGAGACCCTGCCTCTCCCTTCATAAGTTCGTAATCCAACAGCTTTATAAACTAGCCCACACATTTTTGGTAGGACAAGATCAACACCATATGTTGAACATTGCTTCTCAACTTCAGTGTCAAATGTTAACTGTTACTCTGAATACGGAATGTTACTAAATGTCAATGCACAAAAAATTTCCCATTGCCCATTATCACCCAAACCCAAACCTTTATTAAAAGCTGAAAAGAAATCATTAGGATCTTCTTCAAACCTCCAGGATCTAGTCATTTTAGAAGTTTTTATGTTCAAAGTAAAAAAAGAGAGAGAAAGAGAGGAGAGAAAGGCAAATATATGTCGACATATACATATCAACATATCTATGTTGATATATTTTTGTCGATATTTTCTCATTTTCAATTTTAATAAATTTATTAAATTTATAGAAACCCCAAGGATAATTTGAAAAATACGGCTTCGTCGTTTTTCACTCATCAAATTGGCAAAAATTTCAGTCTGACAATGAATGGTGCTGGCAAAAGAGTGCACAAACAGGACGCTCCTACATTGCTGTCAGAGGCAAGGCAGGATACAGGGGCTTCAGCTGTATCTATAATGTCTCATTTCATGAGCTGTTAATTTGAACAGAGTGTCTATTTTATTACTCTCCGTACTTTGTGGAATGCTTGAATTTTTCCTTAGTAATAATTTTTAGAATGTGTCCTCCAAGGGCAGGGAAGAAGAGGTCACTTCTTTCACACACTGTTGAGAACAAAGAAATAACTACGCAAGTTTAGTCTAAGAAAGCAAGAGACACAAGCACTTTTCTAACTGGGCAGCTTGGAACTGGATGTGGCTACTCCCAGCAAGAGCCAGAACCCAGACAGGAAGTATGGACACCAGCTGCAATCACAACTTGTGCTTAAAGACCTGCATTCAGGCCTCACAAATCCAGGAATACAACCATTCTTTAAAACAGTAACAGCCAATCCAACATGATGCTTCATCTTTGAACAAAACGTGTGATCTTCAGTTTTCCTCAGCCTCAGGTACAACAGGATCCTCTGGCACGTTCCTATTTTTGGTCAAGAAGAAGTACCGCTGTCCACCTCCCCTGAAATCTGCTAATAGCTTGGCATTGTGGGGAATTAATTGGTCAGGACTGTGTGGCAGGGAGAACCCAATCTTAGTTACTCTCTTTGGCAAGAAGCAAACTGAATTTTAAGGAAGTCACCTAACCTTATAGCTAAGCTTCTCTGCTTGAATTATCACTTCTAGTCTCATCTGCCTATTCAAAGCAACACAATACAACTATGAATAGATAAATCATCCCCTTTCTCAACACAGCTCAACAACATTAAGACCACATCTGTGAGTGTGAGGAAAAAACACTGTGATGGTATCGACAACCAGACAACTAAATTAAAAAAAAAAAATTTTTTTTTAAATGTTTTTATTTTTTTTTTGAGACAGAGAGAGACAGAGAATGAGCAGGGAAGGGGCAGAGAGAGAGGGAGACACAGAATCCAAAGCAGGCTCCAGGCTCTGAGCTGTCAGCACCGAGCCCCACGCAGGGCTCAAACTCATGGACTGTGAGATCACGACCTGAGCTGAAGTCAGGCGCTTAACTGACTGAGCCACCCAGGTGCCCCACCAGACAACTAAGTTTGATAACACAATGGGGCCCTTATTTTATTCTTGCAAAAAAATTACATAGGGGACTGGGCTCACAGAGTCATATTGTTGTTAAGAGTATACTGGGGAAGAAATGGACACTCGGAATACAGTGGCTCTTCTATTAGATATATCTCCTTCCTTGGCCTTATGGAGGTGCAAGATTGATGGAGAAATTAACAGCATTGTTTTTGTTCTACACCCAAGCCTCACCCAGCAAATAGTGTTCAAAATCATGACCCCTTTCTCCAACCAATCAACATGGTTAAAATTCTCCCATCAAAACCCTCCTTGATCTGCTTCTACCTTGTTTTACTTCTTCTTTTATTTGACTCCTTCCCTTCTGGACAAGCTTCTTGAAAGGATAGTCTATACCCACTGCTTCCACATCCTCAACTCCCACTTACTTTTTGGGGCAATCAAGATTAACTGAGTTCTGGTTTCTACTGCACCATTCCATTAAGATTACTTTCACAAACATTGACAAGATCCTCTATCTGTCAAATTCAAAGCCACTTCCTAGAGCCAACTGCCTTAGTTCAGGCTTTTATAGCAAAAATACCATTCTCTACTTTCTGATGCTTTCTGAGGTTCTGCACAGACAAGTCAGCTCATACACCCAACGTGAATGTGCCAGCAAACATCTTGCTTCTTCATGGCTATGGCCTGGTCACCACCTATTCGTAGCTTCTGGACAAATTTCCCCATGATGCTTTTCATCTGCTACAGAATTCTGTATGTTATGCGCTATGCCAAGTGTTATTATATCAACATTTTGCGGGCAAAATTTAACCTTAAAGTAATCACTCTTATTGTGTGCAAAAAGGTTTCTAATATACTGCAAGTATTACATCAGTTCACATGAATCTGAACATCTTCTAACCATGCAGAAAAACTGCAAGTGCTCATACTGGAACCACTACAAAGCTCTTACTTGTTTCAGAATTCTTAGATTTTATTAAGAACTTGCTTTGTTACTAATATTAATAAAATTACAACTGATTTGATTAGGGGTTATTAGTTTTAGATATTATATGACTGTAAAAATCATCAAATAGTCATCAAAATATATATTTCTTGCCTGATGCCAACCTTGATTCTACTATTAATAGAAATGCCACACTTTAACATTTATTATAATAAAAATTGGTGATTCTTTAAGAAATCAATTATGAGCATATATCTTCACATATTATAGAATCAATTAGAGTCTTATCTATTCCCATATTTTCCTCTGGCCCATGCTTACATGTCAGTGTTCCTCAGGCAAACATTTCTCCCTCCTGTACTTCTCAGTCTACATTTTCTCTAGGTAGTTATATAGAAAACCATTGTTTTATCCACCACCTGATCACTCTCAAATCTATTTCTCTAGCCCAGCCCTTCTTCCAGAGTTTAGATTCATCTACCCAGGCACCTTGTGAATGAGCCATAATCGAGTCACATCAACATTTTCAAAACTGAACTCACTGATGCATAGCCTACTTCTCCCAAATTCAAAATCTTAGTTTGTGATGCAACTGCCCATCAGTCACCCACACCGGAATCCCAAGAGTCACCCTCAACTCCTTGTTCCGAAACTCCAATTCCCAATTTCCAATTGCTACTGCTCTTATGCAACCCTCATATTTGTCCCCCTGGATAGTGCAACAACCTTCTGGCCAGTATCCCAGTCTCCATTCTAGAGTCGGGCACACCATCATCAGTATTGCCCAGAGCTAACTAAAATGCAAACATGACGTTGTGATTCTACTATTTAAAAATTTCTAGTTTAAATAGTTAAAAACTAAGCTGCTTAGAGAACAGCATCCAAGACTCTTCCCTCCCTGGTTCCCGCCACCCTCTATATCACCAACTCCTGCCACATCTTCCTTTACAAGTTATGCCCCAGAACAGCCCCACCAACAGAAATATAAAGCAAGCTACATATGCAGTATTAAATTTTCCAGTAGCCACATGAAAAAAAAGGAAAAATAAACAGGTAAAATTAATTATATTAATATATTTTATTTAATCTAGTACATCTAAAGTGTTCATTTCACCATGTAGTCATATTTTAAAAAGTATTAATGATAGTGTATATTCCTTTTATGAACTAAGTATTTGAAACCTGGTATATATTTTACTGTTAAAGCAAATCTGAATTTGAGCTAGCCACATCTTGCATGCGCAATAGCCACATGTGGTCAGTGGCTACCATATTGGACAGTACGGTTCTAGCACTGACAAGATGCGTGATTCATTTCCCTATTTACCGTGATTTTTCATGCCTCTGTCGTTCTTTTTCCAAACTATCTCATTTCATTTTTTGAGATTTAGCTCAGCCAGCCCTTCCTACCTCCCACACTGAACTAAGTACAGACTCATATTTCATGAGTTCTTGTGCACACCACCATCACAGCACTTCCAAAAGCACACTGAATTCATCTATCTACATGTGTGTCTCCAATGCTAGATTTTGTCTGGGAGACAAAATCCTACCAGATCTACTCATTTATATCCCAAGTACCTTACAAAATGATTGTACACAGTAGCAATTAAATCTTTGTTGAATTAAAAAGATTCAGAGTAGTGTGTATACCACTAAAATCAGAGTTATAAGTTTATGTTCTGGTTCCTGAGTGAACATTTTACAGTTAATCTTTGAACAATGCAGAGGTTAGGGCCACGTGGACAACTTTGACTCTCCCAAAATTTAACTACTAATAGCCTACAGTTGACCAGCCTTATTTACACATATTTTGTACACTATGTGTATTGCATATTGTACTCTTACAGTAAAGTAAGCTAGAGAAAAGAAAATATTATTAACAAAACCATAAGGAAGAGAAACTACTGTTACAGTATTGTACTGTACTTATTGAAGAAAATCCTCATGGAAGTGTACCAGTGCCATACATATTCGTCTTGTCCAAGGGTCAACTACATATCCTTAATTAATAAAAAATTGTAAAGATATATTGCAAATACACACAATCCTTGTATAGGTTCTCTTCCCATGCAGAGCCTACTTATAAAAAATTGTAACTATGGTGTAACTTGGGTATAATACAGAAATTTAAAATATGAAGTTATAAAACATCTTGGATATGATCCGGTTACTTCAGGAAGAAAGAGAAAATAGGTGCAAGAGTTTAAATGACAAATACAAACTATGAAAGTAGCTAATGTGGAACTAGTGCCATAACCATGTGCCCAGGTCCCTAGAATTTTCCATTACACCAAACTGCACATGAGGCTGTGTCAATGACGCACATTAAGCAGATACATGTTGTACTTAAAATCCACTTAAAATTGGAGAAAATTGTATAATTGAAAGTCTTCTGGTTATGACTGGTGTCGATTCTTTTCTAGACGGCATGGCAGATAATGCACTGCTCAACTAATATTCCTTATGCTCCTCCTTCTGGTCCTTCTACAGTTCCTTGGGGCCACAGACACATTCTAGCCATCAAAACAAGTGTAAGTGGCACATGTCACCTCTGGGATGAGGCATTGAAGAGCTGGTGTGTCTCCTCCACATTCCTCTTCCCTGTCCCTAGGTCCAGTGCTGCAATGGCACCTGCCGACTCTAAGAGGCCCGCTGTGCCGAATTACCAAGTGCAGGGGTCAGCTCCCACAGGAGCAAGAAACAAACTTGAGTCATGCTAGGTTAGTGAGAGTTTGAGGTTATATTTTGGTGGCAGCAGCTCATGTTTAATTACCCTGAGTAATAACCGACAGAAAACTAAATTACATTTCTAAGGATGTGTATCTTGAAATTGAGTACTGTAGCAATGTAATTAATATTACACTAAATTACCCAGGGCGCCTGGGTGGCTGAGTCAGTTAACCGCCCGACTTTGGCTCAGGTCATGATCTCGTGGTTCAGGAGTTCAAGCCCCGCATAGGGCTCTGTGCTGATAGCTCAGAGCCTGGAGCCTGCTTTGGATTCTGTGTCTCCCTCTCTGTCTCCCTCCCCTGCTCAAGGTCTGTCTCTCTTTCAAAAACAAATAAACATTAAACAAAAAACTACCCTAAATTACTAAATACAAATCCACTTTAAGATATTTTCTGCTACTTTTCCCATTTTTAAAATGGCATAATAAACTATACATTAAACTTCAGATGTATCAGGTGTAAAGTCTGGTTAAAGACTTATAAAATCATCAATATTGAAAACACAGACAAAAATCAAATCCTGAACAAAATTTTAGCACTGGTAAGTTTTCCAAAACTGGCAGTATCCTCACAAAGTGGCTGTATCAGTGAAGGTCATTGTGAGTCTAGGACCTATAGTTTTCTTTTCACGTAAGATATCATTCCGTGAGGAATTCCTACTGACAAAATTATCATGGAACTTCAAGTAGGCTCCATTCATCATCCTTGAGTAGCATTACTAACATCACCTTACTTCTGCAAGTACAAAAAAACACTTTTTATTATTACAGTCAGCTATACCTCTTTAAATTTTACTAGTTGCAATTACTTCCCTCCCTACACATATATTCAATATATCTGTAATTAAAAGCCACAGATGCCATTTGAGGGAGGATTAATGATGTACAATATGCATCTCCTGACTGTACATATAGGGCTGTCACTATAAGATTGTATTGAAACATTTGGAAAGAGTTCGAGTTGGCGCTGGCATCAATTTTAGCGTAGATCCTCTTCGCCAGGCAGAGTGGCTCACAGCAATAGTTATTTTGCAAACTGAAAGCATGATTACCTTGTGTTTCAGCCAATTGTGGGGTGAATTCTCTGAATGTCTGAATTTTAAATTCATACTGAAAAACTTTTAGACATTTAGAACAGATTTCATAGATGCTTACACTTTTAAATGCTGCCAAGCCTTTCTAAATAATGAATTAAACTAGGTAATTCCCAATTACTATTATAGAATTACTATGCAAAGCGAGGCTACCCATATCTCTGAGATGATCAATATTTTTGTCTTTTTCCAAATAAATATCACTGAGACTGATGCCAAGAAGCTTACTGCCTATGTTTTCTTCTAGGAGTTTTATGGTTTCAGGTCTCACATTCAAAGCCTTTAATCCATTTTGAGTTAGTTTTTGTGAATGGTGGTCTAGTTTCACTCTCTTGCATGTGGCTGACCAGCTTTCCCTGCACCATTTATTGAAGAGACTATCCTTTCCCCATTGTATGTGTTCTCCTCCATTGTCAAATTAATAAATTAACAATTAATTAGTTGATCTTTTTGTACACGTTTATTTCTGAGCTCTCTATTCTGTCCCATTGATCTATGTGGCTGTTTATGGGCCAATATCAACTGTTTGATTACTACAGCTTTGTGGGGTAGTATGAAATCAGGGAGCCTGACACCTCTGGCTTTGTTCTTTCTCAAGATTACTTAGACTAATCAGGGCTTTTTGTGGTTCCATACAAATAGGATTATTTGTCATAATGGCTATTATCAAAAAGATAAGATCTATCAAGTGTTGCTTGGAATGTGGAGAAAAGGGAACTCTAGGACACTGCTGGTGGGAATGCAAATTTGTGCAACCACCATGGAAAACAGCATGGAGCTTTCTCAAAAGAATTAAAACTAGAACTACTGCATGACCCAGCAATTCCACTTCTAGGTATCTATCCCAAGAAAATGAAAACACTAATTCAAAAAGATATATGTGGGGGTGCCTGGGTGGCTGGCTCATTCAGTTAAGCATATGACTTCAGCTCAGGTCATGAACTTGTGTTCGTGAGTTTGAGTTCCACATTGCTCTCTCTGCTGTCAGTGCAGGGTCCGCTTCAGATTCTGTGTCCCCCTCTCTCTCTGCCTCTCCCCTGCTCTCACGTGCTCTCTATCTCTCAAAAATAAACATTTTTTAAAAATTAAAAATAAAAGACATATATGTGCTCCTATGTTCATTACAGCATTATTTACAACAGCCAAGATACAGAAACAACATAAGTGTCCATCAATGGATGAATGGATAAAGAAGATGTGGTGTGTGTGTATGTATGTGTGTAGATATAGATATAGATGTAGATACAGATATAGATATAGACATAGACATATATCTACACATACATACAATGCAATACTATTCAGCCATAAATAAGAAATCCTTAAAAAAAAAAAAAAAAAAAGAATGAAATCCTGCCATTGCCAATAATGAAGACAGACCTAGATGGTGATAATGTTAAGTGAAATAAGTCAGACAGTAAAACAATAGTGCATGATTTCACTTATAACAAACGTAAAAATCAAAACAAAACAAAACTCAAATGCTGAGATACAGAGAACAGAGTGGTGGTTGCTAGAGGTGGAAGAGGTTGGAGGATGGGGGTGGAAATGTATGAAGGGAATCAGAAGTACAAACTTCCAGTTATAAAAAAGTTATAGGGATGAAAAGTACAGCATGGGGAATATAGTCCATAATACTGCATTAATTTTGTACAGTGACAGTGACCAGACTTACCATGGTGGTTAGTTTGCAATGTATACAAATGTCAAATTTCTGTATTGTACATGTAAAACTAATATAATATTGTATTTCAATTATACTTCAATAAAAAGTGCCACTATATACTTCAAAGCAGTTAAAAAAAAGATTTTTGTCTTTTTAATGTTAGTCTGAAGTACATTTCCTTACATTAAAAATGTGTACTTGGTTGGAAAGGATTTCATTATAATTCACACAACTTGTTTTAACTAGATGGTTGGCAGATTACTTGTGCTTCATTTAAGAATTTGGCTGAATACTCGTGAATTTGCAATACACAGACTTTTCTTAAAATCAAAACACATCTGGGACATTCCTAGATTCACTTTATCTTATATTTTTCCCTATTCCTCACTTTTATTTTTTCCTATTTGATAACTACATTGTGTGTTTTCCTGTAAGCATCCTCATCATACCTCTGTGTAACATAGAGGAACATAGATAACCGAATAAAGAGATAAAATATCACATCTGACCTATCAATGTATTTGTTTCAGAATATAAAAAGAGTTCTTGACTCTCGAATTTGTAATGGTTTATAAAGCCTTCCCTACCCTAGGCATCTGAAGGGACCCTGGCCAGGGCCTAAGTGATAAGTTAGACAGTGATAAGCCCTAAACACTGTGTTCAGATTCTAGGCTGTTCTGGACTGGGACAACAAAACTGCTCCACAGTAGTTACTGTCGCAATCATTACTATTCTTCTCACCCTGGCCAACCTCCCAGCAGCCTAGACAGACAGAAGAGGCTAACAGGTAAAGCCAGGAATGGAGAGGGGACTAAAGAAGCACCCAGAACAGAAAGACAGGTGAACCCCAGATGGAATTTCAGGGTCACGTACACCATGTATTACAAAGTTCTCCTCCCTCTTCCCTGGCTAACTGCCATCCATCCTTCAACCTTAGGCTAAATATCACTTCTTCCAGGGGGCCTTCTAAATGACCTTCTGGATTAGGACAAATTCCCGTTCCAATGCTTCCACAAAACTTTGTATTATACTTTTGTTATATTCAGGTATTCATTCAAGAAATATTTACTGAACCCTTACTTACTATGTGCCAGGCACTTGTTCCAGGTAATACGAACACAACATGAATAAAATTCTGCTCCTTTTCTCAGAGTTCCAATCTCTTAATGATCTCACCATTTACCCAGATGCCCAAAATCTGTATTGACCCTGTTCACTGCCTCCTCCTCACATTTAAATGAGTCACTAAAGCTTACTGGGTTTGACCTCTGGATTCTCTCTTGAATCTAGCTTATTCCTATCCCAACCACGGCTGCCAAGCACAACTATCTGTCCTCTCCCCTGGGATCTATTCTCACAGCCCCCAACACCCATCCTCTCCAACCCAAGGTACACACATATAACTGGGGCTCCCAGAATTCCAGCTCCTACAACTGGAGCAAACCTGTCTAGGGTTTCTCTAGAAACCAAGAGATTTGACACTGGTATTTCCCTTGGTTCCCATATCTTCTCTCAGGTACCCTGTGCTGCTGCCATCTATTTGTACTTTCCCACCTATGTTCTACTATTTTGTGCCCACCAGTGACATCTAACATGGTTCCCTGACACCTACTACATGTTTAATACTTACATGTTGATTAAAAGAATCTGCATGAATTGTCCTTGGTCTCCAGTTGCCAATGCCTTCATCACATCTGCATCCCAAATGCCTAGCACAACACCTGTAACCTAGGAAATGCTAAATAATGCTTGCAGAATAAATGTAAGGACAAATGATTGCTGGACAAGTGATCTACCTTCACCTAGGACACAGAGTGTAATACAAGCAAGTAGAGAGCAATGATTTTCTCCTTCATAAAGAAGCCCAAGAGCCTTTGCTAGTTTCCTTCAGGAACATGAACTATGCAGGTCTTGAGAGGTAAAATCAGAATAACCTATTAGAGTGACTCCAGGGAGGACATATTCCCTTCTTGTTTCATTTTTCTTTTAATTCAGCTGATATTGATTGAGGTACTATGAAGGTAGCACCATGTAATGGAAACAGAATTGCCCTGGGAGTCAGAGGACCTGAGGTAAATTCTAACACTGGCTCTACCTCTAATTAGCCGCGTGACCTGGATCCAGCTGTATCAGAAGCCAGCCCACCCTGTGGACCTCCTATTTATGTAAGCAACTGAAATTCCTTTTTCTGCTGTAGTTGGACTCCTGACTCTTAAAACTAACAGTGCTAATAGCCCATCCTCATTGTCTATTGTGGTTGCATCACTGTGTGGATAAGCCAAAAAATGCCACAGATGAGGCACGTTTGGATTATAGCAAAGCACTTGATTAAAGTCTCTTAAAATATCCTTGCGAAAGAGAAAAGAGAGCTCAACTGTATACTTAGATGATCTGAAACCTGTTGAACCAATATATGCAAAATGTTCTGATTAACCAACACACATGGAGAGAGTTTGCTGGTATCATTTTACAGGCTCCCTAAACCCACCAGTATCCTACTTAGGGTGCTCAGCAGGCACCTGGAGGAATGAAAGACATGCTTATCAGACTTCTAGGTCTCTCGAGGCGGAGAGAAACAGTTAATACAGTAGATATGTGAGTCAAGATTCAATAGCCTAAAGAGGCCCAAGAGAATGGGTTTAATAAGGAAAACAGAGAAAAGGCCCATGTAGGGCCATACGTCTCCGAAATAACCCTTATCTTCAGTTTTTCCCCAAATACATTTGGAGAATTTACCTAGCCTAGGAAATGAGATTCTCTGCTTTTCTTTTTGGTTTTTATGGCTTGTAATTACGTTTCTTGTCTGTGCATTTTTATTCTCCTTCATAGATAGGGTATGATTTTTTTTCTTAATTGTAACTGTTCTTAGAGTTATTTGGGAAAGTTGCCCATTTATGATTAATTAGCTTTTTGATTATTTTGTATTTAAGAGCCTTGAGGCCTTCGGGCATATGCACCTGAAAATTAAAATGTATTAACGTTAACATAATGAAATCAAAATGATTTTATGTTACCTCGTGATTTATATTGGTTTGAAAAGTTATTTAAGCATAATTTATAGGTTACTTCTCACCAGCACAATAGCTTTTAGCCCCCTCATTTTCATCTGCAAGAAAGTCTCAAGATTTCTTAAATCCCTTCTATAAAAACTATTCATTCCACCTTCCATTATTCTTTCTTGTTACAACTTCCATCCCTCTAGCTTTCCTCTTGTTTACTGGTTTTGGGGGGCTCCTGGGTGGCTCAGGTCACGATCTCACAGTCTGTAAGTTCCATCAGCACAGAGCCTGCTTGAGATTCTCTCTTCTTCTTCTTCTTCTTCTTCTTCTTCCTCACTCTGCCCCTCTCAAAATAGATAAATAAACTTTAAAAAATTAAATACTAGTTTTGGCCAGCAAGTCCAGCTAGTTTGGGGTGGCCATGTAAAAAACACTTTCATCCCAGGCCTCGTGCTCATTGTGTCTTTAGAGTGAAGGGACCTTCTGTCCTCTCTGAGCTCAGGGGAGGGTGCAGAGAACTACACTGGACCTGATGAGGGGCGGGCATGGAACTCATTATCAGATTCTAACCACAAACATGAGTATTAAAAAAGCCCTCCACATATGCTGGGTGGGTTTGGGGGTGGTTCCTGGAAATTTGCCTAGACATTAATAAACAGTAGCTCATTTTTCATCTGGACATTATTTTTGTGAGCTCAGCTCCTCTGGCGGTGAATCCCCAAGAGGACACGAGGATGGTGGCAGGACATGGGAGCAAGGCTCAGAACCCGTTCTACTACCTATGTGGTCAAGCTCATAACTTTATTGCATCATCCATGCATTTATCTACTCATTCAGCAAACAGTGATTAATGCAGGAGGCTCCCTACTAAGCATAGGGATTGCAAAGGTTAGTAATACACAGGTTCTGTGCTCCAACCCCTCCAGGTCCTCTCATTCTTCCAACAAATGCTGCATACCTACAAAGTGCAAGGCCCTGTACACATTGCTCTGGGGGCCTTGGGAAGCTTAAAGACTAGGAAGAAAGACAGGCTCTGCTGTGGTCAAAGAAAGCTTTAGAGAAAGTGCTCTCTGAAGCCTGAACAAGGAGAAACTGCTTTAGCAGAGAGGGTTTACAGAGGGCTTAATGGAAGGCAGCAAGATGGGATGGTAACCCACAGGGACCAACTGGAATCTCCCGTAAGTGATCACGTGCACCTCTGCCATCCCTGAGAACAGAACAGTAATGTTTCACTTTTTAGATAATCACAGATTTGCTGAATTGGAAGAAAAGAAAAAGAAAAAGAAAAAAGAAATGAGGCAAAATCTTTGTTAAAAAAAGGGAGAAAAAAAACCCCAAACAACTTATCCTCTCCTCCCCAGTAAAACTTGTGGTTGCTGCTCTTCCCTGCCATCTATCTATAAAACAATCTCTGTAATCCCCAACCCCACACTGGCAGGCCTCACAAAATGTAAAGCTAAAATTATAGTTAACACCACCAAACAGAGCGCCACATTAAATTAGAAAACAAAATTGGGAGACATAATGTATTTTGAGTAAAAAGAAAATAAAGTCGAAATGATGTGTATATATAAACACATAAAGGAGTATACATATGTTATGTGTTAGTATATATAGATGTTGTATTGTGGATAATGCTCTTCCCACTAACCTGTTTTTTAAAAAA
Source organism: Puma concolor (assembly GCF_028749965.1). NCBI lineage: Eukaryota > Metazoa > Chordata > Mammalia > Carnivora > Felidae > Puma > Puma concolor. Next base: position 23,367,976 of record NC_141671.1, read on the forward strand.
CAGTGCACTACAGCAGGTGTCCACATAAAGAAACCACCCACATTCCAAGAACAGTCCTAATGCTCTGCCTACCCACCTTCTGCCCCGCTGCATTCCAGCTCCACATCAAGCTTGACTTATTACACTCTTGACATCTTTTTCTCACTCATCATCTATTGCCTGGAAAAGCCAGTCACTTAGACATTACAAGGACGCCTTGCCTTATCCTTAAGAACCCACCTTTCTGGGACCTGCGCCCTGAGAGACTGACCCTCATTCTCTGAGCTCAAGTGTAAAAACCTGGGCCAGTTCTATTCTACTACGATCAGCTCACTTAGGCAATATGCTCACTGGAATTTCTTTATGACATTTCATCAGCTACATAATGTATGCGAGGAACCATTTACCAGACAAAGTGTAGCTGAAGCAGTGGGTCATCTTGGAGTTCCAGGCTACGGAAGGCTGAAGTGCATAGATGTGGGTAATGTTGGATGTTTAGTATCTGGGAAGAAAGTGTTCATAACAGTTTTGGTTCAGAAAAACAAAATCTTGGTCACAAGATTACCAGTGTATATACCTAATGTTCATTCTGTTTCCTAAGGCTATTTTCCCCCCATCCTTTATAGGAAAGGGTTGGCAAACTACATGTGGCCCTTGGGCCAAATTCAGCCATGTCCATTCATGTCTGTATTTTCTGGAGACTGGCCCACACAGCTGAAAATATTTACTCTCTTGCCCTCTACAGAAAAAGTCTGCCACTTTAGATTTTTCACTATACATAATCACCTCCTAATATCACTGACATTTCTTCCCTCCAAAAAGCTTCTCAATTTCATAATACCCCCATTTCCAATGATCACACTATGGTTCATGCTCTCTCCACTTCATGGTTTGAGGTATTTTCCCTCTCCTATACCCATCCTCAACATTGCTGCCAGGCTGATCTTCACTATGAATCCTCTTAGCCCACACCCAAAGACTTACATGCGCTTAACTGCCACCAAAGCCAATTTCCTAAGGGCCCCAAGTCCTACCTCTGCCCTGTTTGGCTGGTGCCCTCCCTGCTGCTTGCACACTGCAAGCCTTCTGCAAGCCTTCCTCCCCTACTGTTGTGCTCCTGTTTCCTCCCCTACTGTTCCTCCCCTACAAGCTTCTGTTGCTTCCTCTGCCCAGCCTCCCAGACCCAGCACTGCTCCTATTTCCTTCTGTGGGTCTCCTCCCGATGGTCCACTGATGCCCTGCTGGCCACTCCACACTCTGCTCTTTTGTTTAACTCATGCTGCCAAGTATTCACTCACTCCCAGTTCACTTCCTGCTGAATTATCTGCTCACCTTGCAGATTCTGATGGTGGAAAAAAACATTAATTTATCAAGACAAAGACTACAATAGAGATTCTGCTGAGAGGAATTCATCTGGTGGATGGTCCTCTCTTGGATGTGGTTTCCAAAACTGGACCAGATCTCAATGTGCAGACCACCTACTCTTTGGCACATTACACTTATAGTTTATGTCACATACTTAACTCTTTTCAAGGTTATTTCACATTTTTGCCTTTTATCTCCTCTCAGAGTGCATAAATACCAGTTGAGATATGGGATATAGCTTGCAGGGCTTGGTAATACGTAGAGGAACTTAAAAACTGTGAGACAGCACTATAGCTGGCTTTAAAACCTCAAGACTTGTTTGCTCTCCATACCTGCATATGAAAAGCCAGAACTCTTTATCACATGCTTACCAGATATCATGAATTTGGGAAGAAAAGGAAACCCCTCCAACAGGGCATATGCTCTGGTCTCAGATACCCATTTGAATGGTCAGGTCTTTAACAGGCTGAATATTTCTAAATATACTGTTCTGGGAACTCTTGTACTTTCAACAAAATAATATAACCTTGCTATAAAATCCTTAAGAAAGAGAGACTGGAGTTTTCCTCCCTTGCTTCCTGCTTTTTCTTTGTTCCTCTGCTCTCTCTTTAGTCTTCTCTCCATTGCCCCATGAGGCTCCAGCATCACCCTCATTATCTGACCCACTAGCCCAGAGGTCACTGACTGCCAAACTGGGCCACTAGAAACTGATCTTAATGTACAACATAATCTCAAATGACAATTCCTGCCTCTCTTGAAAGCTATTTTCATTATTCTCTTAAAATTATTGCAGACCCCCAGTCTTCTACCCCAGCACACCAATCACTCACTGTTGCCTGGGAACTTGCACTTCTAACTGCCTTATCAAACAGCAATGAAAGTACTAAAAATTAACAGCTGAAAGAAGAGATGAAAAAGAATATGCTTCAAATTCACTTTTAGTCATTATAGGTCAAAAGGTGCTAAATGTCAGCCTTAAAAAAAAAAAGAGCTTCCTTTTTATGAATTGGTACAACAAATGTAGGAGATGATACCTCAAACCCCAAATGGGTTTTAAACACAAACATTTAAGTTGTGTGCCAGTTTCTAAGTCAATGTTAGCCAGCGTGACCACACTAAACAATGGGAAAGCCGGTCAGGCAGGGCAGGGGTAAGTAACCACTATTGTCAACCACACCGCTAATTTGCTAGGTGCCATCAATTTTTGCTGCCAAATTCTGAAACCTTTCTCTTTGAAAGGCTGTGAGCCCTGTATTCACAGAGAAGGTAGGTGGTAGAAAGGGGTTGGAGAGGTTAGGTGTCTGTGTGAATCAGTTTTTAGAAAGATCTGAAACCTGAAACAGCAGTGTGCATGCACTCGAATGTGCAAAACTGAAAGAAAGCAATCCTGGGTTGAAAAATCAAAGCCATTTGCAGTAGACACACATCCAGGAAAGGGGGGGGGCAGTCTTTAAATATATAGTTAGCCTTTTAGCCTCTCTCTGTGGAAAACTCTGGATTGCCAGAGAAACCGTCAGATTTCCCCTATCTTATTGTTCATGAACTTTCACAGTGATTTTACATCTAGCTGTTTTCACAAATGCTTAAATGATCAACCACTGCAGCAGATGGCTTTTCTCACCCATAGTCACATCTATTAGCTAAATCTGCTCTGTTCCCCCAAAGCAGATCCTTCCCCGGTCCAAAGCATCATCAGTCATATTATCAACAAGTATTAATGATTCTAGCCTGTCATTTGTAAATGCTGGTCTTCAGCAGACTGATACACATTGGGAATCTTCAGACAATGGTGGGAGGTGCTAGAGACAAGCTAGAAAAGCTTAATTCACTGATACCAACAGAAAACACAGGGAGGGTGCTCGCAGAGTAGTAAATAGAAAATAACAGGCCATGAAGACAGCAGGCACACTAAGGGCTGGCTGGATAGTCTGGCCCCCAGCCATGCTCCAGGCCCACACTCTCTAGCTGACCTCCTGAACACTGGTGTTCTTTCATCTTGAGAGTTTAAATTCAGGTGTTAGTTCAGACTTGTGGTGGGTTGTCCTCCTTTCTGTCGGCCTTGAGTTTCCATCTGTGGAGAAATTTCTAGTAGAGCAACTGTTCTGATCTCTCACTCTGCCTGTACTGAGTCCCTGTTGAAGAAGTAAGTTCCCTGATTGGTCCATCTTTCTGAATGGGGTGCAGTTGATCTATTAAAAGACCTCAAACAGTAGAAATTTGCTTTTTTCCTATGCTTCCACCCCAGCCAGGTGAGAGACTTGGTGCCAGTTAATGTCAGGTTCACCATCCTGTCAGGTGAGCTGGAGAGGAGGGGTGGCAGTGGTGGGAAGGAAGTGGGCCCCTTGGAAAGCCATGGAAAGCCAGGTTATCCTATCAGCTTAGAAAAAATCGAGTTGACATTCTGTTTCCTCCATCTGCTTAGATGTCTTACTCTTAATTTGCTTTAAACTCAGGAGAGGAAGAAATGACTCTTATGGTTGCAATTGACAGCAATTAAACTTGAATTTACAATAGCAAAAAGTTAATTTATTATAAAAATGTTCAGGTGACTGGTGAAACCTAAATGGGAATATCAGGAAAAACTCCACCTGGGAAATTAAATATTATCCTGCCTCTCATTCTATATCTCCTTTCTTCTTTTAATTTCTGCTGACTCTCAAGTCCAAAGTATGGGATATATGGCCGCCCAATGCTCCCCAGCTTCACATCTTATAACTTTAGGCACTTAAAAGAGACTGTATTATTTGTTGTCTTCAATCCACAGTTCCTGGGTCAAAATTGTGAATGTTCCAGCCTGGGCCAGGGGCCCACTCCCGCCAACCATCTAAATGGAGTGGAGCTAATCAATTAAGGAAGAGGGTGTGGTAAGGCAGAACAGCTAAAGTATAACTAGACTGTGAATACCAAACTGGATGGGTGAAGGAAACCCCAAGGGAATGAGTTTCTGGGATAGCAAACCTTTTACAACCTGGTCTGAATATTCTTAATTCTGCCATGTTTCAATCCTAAAGATTCACCAAGCCATTAGTGAATGAAAGACCCACATAATTTATTATAAGACATTTTTGGGAGTAAAAATGGATGTAGCAAATAATTAAAATTATATTATTTTTTGAAGGATTTAGTTACTGACAAACTAGTTTTCTTATATTAATGGATCTACAGAATCACTTTATTCAGAAACTATTTCCAAAAACAAATTTTTTCTAGAAAAAAATATGTTCATGAATATTAAAGCAAAATAAAAAGCTTCTTTATATTAATTTTATGAATTTCTAAAAGCAGTATAAATGATAATTGGTCTTGGCATATATTTATAAACCTTGATCAGTTTCACAACAATCACTTTTAAATTCTATCTCTGATATTTTTCTAAAAGCACATGTTTTCAACATGACCTTGGTATTTTAATTTTGTGTCATGAAATTGCCTGAAATCTTCTTTGAAGTTGCATCCTGTGCAAGTTGAGATTGTTGACACCTTCAATGGACTCTTCTGTGAAGACTACCCAAGTTTGATTTTTGAAAACATCCTGAGGGTGTGTGATATGCTCAGAACAAGTCCTACCAAATGGAGAATATTTCTCGATTCTATTTTTTTATTGGAGTGCATAAATATTTCAGCCACAATACTTTCAAAGGAAATGCCTTTCTGCTTCTACATTAACAAGAGCAAACTCTTCATATAAATCGTCTCTATTTATGATTCTGTTGAATGTTTTGCCAAATTTAAATGATGCAATATTATGTCATCTCAATTTCATTCCATTGTGCTACAGCATAAAAATTTATCCAATTAAATACAGAAGTTACATTTAAAAAATACTTTCCATAGTACAGTTATGCTAAATCAGAATTACTGAATTTCAAATTAGAGTTTATGTACCACTGGGTCCTCATCATGTAATTTTTCAGTACCTGCTTTCCTTTTGTGAGGATATAGTCCAGTATCTTCTAGATTTCAGGCCTTGTTTTTAATAACTGCAATTCTCTAAAAGCTTCAAATGCTGATGTTTTTGGTGTTTCATTAACTGAATGCTTTAAGATTTCCAATGGATTTTGGGGAAAGAAATATAGCCAAAATGTAAAGGACTCAAACATTCAATAACACTCTACAATAGTGAGGGGAGATACAAACTAGTTTTTCAAAGGCTGAGCCACTGCTAAAATTCAACTGACAACAGGTAGCAGAGACAGCAAGTAGGACAGTTCTTGGAAAACTGAGGTGTTTTTCATATTTCACTTCAACTTTGTTGAAAAAAATTTACAGTGATATATATCTCACAATCGATTCCAAGTATATTTTGGATCCACTTTTCTAAATTTAGAAAATTGTTTTTATTAAAACACCATACTCTACAAAATTTTAATATGTTATCATTGCAAAACTAAATAATTTGTTCATAAATGTTGAACTTTGGGACTGGATTTGCAATCACAAGTACAATAATGTCAGATGTGTTTCTTTGAACAGTATGAACTACCAAAAACTTTCCTTTGATCTCATGAATTGGATTTAAAAAAATGGAAAATTTATTGGAATCAATTTAATTTTCTACTTAAAGTATCTGATGAAATGATACTGATATAAAATTGGCATGATCAACATCACTAGTCATCAGGAAAATGCAAATCAAAACCACAATCAGATATCACCTCACACCTGGCAGAATGGCTGTTATCAAAAAGATAAGAAATAAACATTGGCAAGCATGTGGAGTAAAAGAACTCTCATGCACTGTTGGTAGGAATGTAAATTGGTGTAGCTGTTGTGGGAAACAGTAGAAAAGTTCCTCAAAAAATTAAAAATAGAATTACCACGCAATCCAGTAGTTCCACTACTGAGTACTTATCCAAAGGAAATGAAAACACTAAGTTGAAAAGATATATGCACCTCTACTTTCACTGCGGCATTATTTACAACACCCAAATTATGGAAGCAACCTAAGCATCCGTTAACAGATTTATGGATAATGAAAATGTCACACATATACACACACAATGGAATGTTACTCTCAGTTATTAAAAAAAGAAAATGGATGAAATGTCACCATTTGCAACATGGATGCACCTAGAGGGTTATTGTGCTAACTGAAATCTAAATAAGAAAACAAACGAAGAAAATCATAAATACAAGGAACAAACTGGTAGTTGCCAGAGGAGAGAGGGGTGGGGGGAAGGGCAAAATAGATGAAGGGAATTAAGAGGTATCAACTTCCAGCTATAAAATGAATAAGTCATGAGGATGAAAAGTACAGCATAGGGAATACAGTCAATAATATTGTAATAACGTTGTATGGTGACAGATGGTAACCACATCTACTGCGGTAAGCTATGCATAATGTACAGAATTGTTGAATCACTATGTGGTACACCTGAAACTAATACAACAAAAAAACTATGGCATGATCTCTTAATTGTTTACAAAGTTCTTTTGCTAGGGGAGCCAAGATATTAACAGCTACAACTATACTTTCTAAAAAATGTTTATTTTTTGAGAGTGCAAGCAGGGGAGGGGCAGAGAGGCGGACAGAGGATACAAAGTGGGCTCCGTGCTCACAGCAGCAAACCAGATGTGGGGCTTGAACACGGGAACTGTGAGATCATGACCTGAGCTGAAGTCGGATGCTCAACCAACTGAGCCAGCCAGGTGCCCCTACAACTATACTTGTAATGTGTGTACAAGGAAACTTGAACTCAAAAATGAGTGAAATTAACTTAGAGAAATGGTTATTTGATCTAAATGAAATAATAATGTAAAAGCGCTGCATCTGTTAAATTCTCACCTTTGGAATTTTTAGGTTAGTTGCTAATGCTTTTTCAACAGATTGATTTCCTTGTGTTTTCTTATGATCACTGATATTTTTATGGCCTTCATGTGAATGGTAAATATTGACAGGTTACATATTCAGTGTCAACTTTCGTGAAAAATGGAAATCTGGCAATTCATTTTCCCTTTTAAAAGGACACTTATTTGGTGTGTTGGCACTTATACAGGGGTGCTGTACTTTTTGTCCTCATGACTTATTCATTTTATAGCTGGAAGTTTATACCTCTTAATTCCCTTCATCTATTGTGCTCTTCCCCCCCACCCTTCTCTCCTCTGGCAACTACCAGTTTGTTCTTTGTATTTATGAGGAATAATTGCTACTAAAAGCGTTTACAGAAAGATAAAAAACATTACCAAAAAGTGAAACAAAGGAATAGTTGTGGATTTATACCCTACACAAGGTGACAAACCCCTGCAGCAAGAGCATGCAGACTCTCCTTATCTCTAGGCTCTGCCGCCCAACTGCTCACAAGCCCTTCCCCCATGTATTTCGACCTGTAATTTGTTACAATTCTCACCGAGAAAGCTGACTGAGCACCAGTGGCTCGTGCCTCCTAGAAGCTGTGGAATGGACCCTGGTATACCTGGCTGATATACCACATGGCTGGCAGGGGTAGCAGTACCCAGCACTTCTCCCACCACCACGCTGGAGTAGGAGGCATGAACTGCCCCAACCCAGACCCTCATGTCTCAGTGCACTGTTTGCTTGAGAGCATAGTGCACAATATCCTTAAAGGGCGGTGTTGTTTAAGCTGCATCTGAAAGGCTTGGGAAAAGAGAGGTTATGGCTGGTCAGATTCAGATTTCACTGAGAACCCTGTTCACTGCACATGCTTCTCACATACTACTGAGGGACAGCAGGGCAGAGCTGGAAGTACAAAGCAAAGATCTATCAAGCCCATCCTGGTTTATTTTAATGCAACCAGTAATAATGACAGTTTATTTTATTTTTTAAATATTTATTTTTGAGGGGGGTGGGGCAGAGGATCTGAACCAGGCTCTGTGCTGACAGCCACAAGCCCAATGTGGGGCTCGAACTCAGGAACTGCGAGATCACAACCTGAGCCAAAGTCAGCCACTCAACCGACTTAAAATAAAACTCACAGTGCCCCATGACAGTTTATTTTAAACATTAGAAATCTGAGACAATGCTAATTTGGGGGGTATGAAGGCACAAACTGGGCCTGCCCTGAGCAAACGGAGATGTGCTTGGATCACCCCATCAATTAACGACTCTGCAAAGAAAACATGATTAACATAGCTAAAACTAATTACCTACTTACTAACCACAAGGTATATGCTAAGTGCTTCATAGGTATTACCTTTTTTAATGTTCCAATAAGCATATCTATAAAGTAGGTATCATTTCTTCAGCAGACTTATTTCCTTCAGTTTTCTTAGTACAGAGCTGAAGTAGTGGAGGCATTACCCAAGTCTGAGATTTTACCCAAGATTCAGACAGTGAAACACTGAGCGGCAGGAGTCACTTACATCATACCCACGTGTTGGTTTAGTCTGCATAACAACCCTAGCTGCTTCTTTTGAAAAGGGTGGCCCAATCTTCTTTGGGTGAACCAACTTTGTTTATGTTAATCACTATGTCTGTCTCCCTAACCACCCACCCACCCACCCTCCCAAAAAAGCAAGGCAGAACCAATCATCTGTCTCTTAAGGATCTGGTTCCTGAATGATAGAAAATGTTTTATTTCAAGTCATTCCACTGGCACTGCCTTGGAGAGGCTGTCCTAGATACTACAGCTACCTTGTTCCTCCCCTTTTTGAGGGTTCCCTGTGTGAGACCTCACCAGTTCTGTGAATGACTCCGTGGCCTTTCCCCTCCCTTTTATTTATTTTTTTTTTTATTTTTTTTTTTTAACATTTTTTTTTTCAACGTTTATTTATTTTTGGGACAGAGAGAGACAGAGCATGAACGGGGGAGGGGCAGAGAGAGAGGGAGACACAGAATCGGAAACAGGCTCCAGGCTCCGAGCCATCAGCCCAGAGCCCGACGCGGGGCTCGAACTCACGGACAGCGAGATCGTGACCTGACTGAAGTCGGACGCCCAACCGACTGCGCCACCCAGGCGCCCCTCCCCTCCCTTTTGAATTAAAGTTAGCCAAAACTGGCTTCTATAGTTTACAACCAAAGCACATCGACCCCTCAAAAACGAAATCCAGGTCTGACTCTGGAGTCCGTGCCCGGGATCTTCCTTAGCCACCACCTCATGCCAGATGAACCCACACTTGGCTGTGCTACAGGGGGAACACACTGGAAGGAAACAGCACAGACCTCTCCTTGGAAAGCCTCTACCTGCAGCACCTGTGTCTGCTCTACTCCTGGCTGGCCTTCATTTCCCAGGGGTTGTCCGGGAAAGATACTTTTTAATGTGCTATCTTCCTCCTCAAATCTTATTTAGTCTGCATTCTGCTTCAACAAAATCACAGGCAGCTGTTAGCAGTCTTGTGAAAAACAGCGTTTCTATGAATACTTTCCAGCCTCCACATCAGCCTCTTTCGCAAGACACTGAAGAAAATGCAGTACCCGAGTGGCCAGAATTTCTCACTGTACCACACACATTTTTCCAAGCTGGAGGAGAGGAGGGAGGAAAAGGGCAGCAGAGTTGAATAACAGAGAACTGGATCAGATACTCAATAGGCTTTTCAACGACATTAAGTGGCAAAACGGCTGACACGAAGAATCGTGTGAAAGGTCTATCTTCATAAAACAACACATTTGCAAAGGACGCTGCCCCTAGAATTGCTGCCTCAGCTTGGACCAACTGGCATTTGCTTCTGCCCAAATCCCAGATGCCCCTTACAATCATTTCTGTGGAGGAAAGAGAGAAGACACTGTGAAGGAAGCAGAAAACCAACACGAAATGAACAGGAAATATAGGCCATTACTGCACCCAGTGTTTAAGTAGTTAGTGACTGCTATTTGAGTCAGAATTGGTTTTTCAAAGTAAAAGAGCAACATATGATCTCATCAAAGATATTCTGGCACACAGTACTGGATAAATGGCTTTGTACCAGTTTTCTATTTCTGCACACAATGACGTCATCAAGCCAAAGAGAACCAAAGTGGAAAAAAGTGACCCCGAAGTTTAAGCTCCAGCAAACACTGAGCACACTGGAGGAGCTTCAGAGAACAGCAGTCATTAGCCATCAATGCATTTAACTGTGGATGAGCATGTTGAGGCCCAGAGACAGTAAATGACTTGGTCTAAGGTCACAGACCCAATTAGTAATAGATCTGAGATTAGAAATCAAGCCTTCTAAATCCATTCTTCACCAGTCATTCCTCTTCACCACATTGCTCCAGTTCACACGAGTTAAGTCTGAAGGACTCCAGTGCAGTTTTCATCTCCTGAAGGGAAGACCCAGCCAGCTCTCCCTAAGAAAACCACCAGGGAACTTCCCCACACTGCCTGTTGCACCTCCACTTACTCCCAAAACACTTCACTCTGAAAAACCATATTTACTCCAACCTCTCAGATTCCTTGGCTTTCACTTGGGCCAGAACCAGGTTACAGAACTGCCAGTGCCAAGCACGGTGCAGCCATGATCAACACATGCCTCACGCAAGCCTCCTCCAACAAGAGAAAGGCACCACTTACCTCCGTGGAAATGCAACTGCTACTTGTGGGTTTCCAGCATCCTGGTTCTTCTGCGTTCCAGGTTCTCCCAGTGTAACTGAGATGTTCCTCTGCTTAACTCAGCAATCTTTTTTTTTTTTTTTTTTGAGAGAGCGAGCAAGAGCACTCAAGTGAGCAAGGGGCTGAGAGAGAGAGAATCCCATGAGGGAGAGAGAGAGACAGAGAGAGAGAGGATCCCACAAAGGGCAGAGAGAGAGAGAGAGAGAGAGAAGCAGGGCTTGTGTTCACCCAAAGCGGGGCTCATGTTGGCCTGAAGCAGCTTGAGTTCACCCAACGTTGGGGCCCAAATGGTGAGATCATGACCTGAGCTGAAGGCAGATGCTTAACCAACTAAGCCACTCAGGCACTCTTAACTCAGCAATCTTAACCTCATCTTCATGCTACTATCCCCATGTGAACTTTAACTGACAGGCACTCACCCTGAAAAACGGTTGATGGGCTGGGGATAGCTACAGCAAGTGCTGCTTTGTGGAGGGCTAGACAACTTGTAGGCAAGACAAATCCAACTTTGTTCTTTGCAGGAGGTGAAAAAAACAAAGAGTAGGCAGATAGAACATCTAATTCAACAATCAACTCAGACAACATCTACTGAGTGCCTGGTGTGGGTATGTCACTCTGTTGTTAGAGACACAGGAAGAACAGGATCTTCCTTCAAGGAACACTAAATTCTAGAGAAGAAACGCACAAGTCCAAAGATCACAACACCTTTGGCTTTATGCGAAAACCAGACTTCTTGGTGTCAAATAGTTAAATTTGGCTGATCTGACTTCCATCCTGGCATTTCTTTTCTCCTGTTGGTGCTCTTGAGCACTGACTTTGAAAAATGAAATAGTCAAAAGCCTGGTGACAAGGACAAGAAGAAAACAGACCCTTCAATCTCTACGACTCCAGAAAACATATCTTCTAAACATATGACCTAGAACTGACTTATTATCAGAGGAAGTCAGATTTCCAATTTAGAACTATGAAGTATGGAAAAAAAATTTTTTTAATCATTTCTTAACCTTTAGGATTTGTCCTAGATCGTTCAGTGAAATGACCAGTAGCATCAAGATGCCTAAGCAACAAATAAATATTTGTGTCCTACACACTCCCAGGGCAGCTCCCTACCCCTAGAAGTCCCCAGTAGAGACGGCTAAAGCAGATGTGATTGGAAGAGGTTTTTATCCCTCTCAAAATTGGCCCCAGAGTTATAGAATTAGCTATCTGATCCCTAAATTATGGCAATTTGAAGGAAGAGGACTGAAAATTATTTGTTTATTCACAATGAACAATAATGTGAAACACTTCATTGGCTTCCAATGCCCCCAGATCCTATTATGATGAAGATTAAGGGAGATTAACCTCTGGGGGTAAAGGAGAATAAATTAAGGGATTACATTTTTAAAGCAGACAGTTTTTAAAATCCCACTTAAAATGAAGCTAAGAGTAATAAAATCAGCCACATCTATAGCTCTTGATCAGAACAACACTGAGGAAATATTTTTAAAAATATAGTCAGAAAACTGTAAGAAGTTTGAAGGACACTACTGGTGTTCACTGTCAATGTTAATACCTTACTTACTACAGTAATAGTTAACACAGGCTTTTAACGGAAGGTGTGAAATAACGTTTGGTGGAACATTTTGATTTCCATTATTAAGAAAGGAACACAATGTTCCTTTTTACTCATTTTTTTTCCTGACATTTAATCCATGACAGTCAATCATTTCAGGTACTGTTTAGTTTGTCCTTCATCTGACATTATGAATTTCATTCTCAAGAAGCCTGGCAAAGAGATCCACGCTATAACTGCTCAAAACTCAGCAGAGTGGCAATGATGCAGACTGACTGCTCCTATCCCCAAATTCGTATTTCCTCTTCTACTTGCACTAGTTTCTCTGGAACTCTGGGAAGTGTAACATCAATCCAAATTCTTTAATTTCTCACATGGATTCAAATAACGTTTCAAATAACAATCATTTTATATTATAATAATCACATTATATTTACTGTCATACATTATATACAATGATAATGACACTGCCACCCGTACTAGTAAGGATTTGGAGTTTTCCAAATCTTTGTCACAAGATTTCATTTACTCTCAGTGCCATCCTGTAAGGGAATTATCCTTAGTTTTGGATTTCCATTCATACCATTCAGGCAAGGGATTAGAGCTTACCTACCGCTGCTTAGGGCCAAACTGTACAACCTCCCCATTAGTATGTGGAAGGCCTAACCCCTGATACCTCAGAATATGAGTGTATTTGGAGAAAGGATCTTTAAAGAGATAATTAGGTAAAATGAGGTTATTGAGGTGAGCCCCAGTCCAACAGGGCTGGTGTCCTTCTAAGAAGATGTCAGGACACAGGTAGGCACAGACAGAAGGCCACAGGAAGATACAGAGAGAAGGGGGCATCTATAAGCCAACATAGAAGCTAATACACTAATTCACAAAACTCTTCCTCTGCTGACAAAACAGTCTGAATACCAAACATCTCATAAGGTTTTACTTTTAATAATCTTTGACTCCTATAATACCAACACCAAAGTCAACATCTAAAAACACCTAAGTGATGAATGACCCACTTGTCACTTGAACGACATACTCTGCTACAGAGCAGTCAGGAAATCATGCAACAGATTCAAAACCTGAATAGTAAATAGAGTGAAATGAACAACTCCTGCTCCAAAAAGAAAAAAAAAAAAAAAAAGATAAGAAAGAAAAGAAATATATAGTTTTATGTGGTGTGGCCAGAATAATTGGGAAGAAAGTCAGCAGAGGAATTAGTTGGTAGGGGAGGGCGGTCAGCATGGGGATGGTAATTTGGGAAGTGAGGGGTACTGCTGATTTTAAGAAATGAGTTTTCTCCCATGTGCAGACACGAATGAAAAGAACTGAAAATCAGGCCAAAAAAATGCCACTATTTCAAAACATCTTTGTTCTTAAAGCAAAGACGTGATTGAGAGAAACACAGAAGACTCCATGCTCTGTATCACTGTGCTAAGTGAAACAAACAAAGGATATGCTGTCAGTGAAAGAGGCTAACTATTCTGGAAGCTTCTCAACATGTCCCAGAAAGTCCAGTGGACAAACTCCTTCTTTACATGTATTTTCACCTGATTCCAGTTGACATTTCACTAAACAAAAAGCGTTCTTTTCTCCTTTGCTGTAATTTTGAGGCTATTTTGCTGTTCTATAGCATCCACTTAAAAGGAGGCAGGAGAAGGGCAACTGAGTGGCACAGTCAGTTAAGCCTCCGACTTCAGCTCTGGTCATGATCTCGCAGTCTGTGGGTTCGAGCCCCACATCGGGCTCTGTGCGGACAGCTCAGAGCCTGGAGTCTGCTTCCAATTCTGTGTCTCCCTCTCTCTACCCCTTCCCTGCTCGTTCTTGTTCTCTCTCTCTCTCAAAATAAATAAATATGTTTTAAACAAAGAGAGGAGGCAGGAGATGGGGCTCCTGGGTGGCTCAGTCAGTTAAGCATCCAACTCCTGATCTGGGCTCAGGTCATGATCTCAGGGTTCATAGGTTCCAACCCCACATCAGGCTCCATGCTGATAGTGCAGAGCCTGCTTGGATTCTTTCTCTCTCTCACTCTCTCTGCCTCTCCCATGCACTAACTCTCTTGAAATAAATAAGTATACTTTTAAAACAAAAAAGAGTAGGCAGGAGATGAACAAGGCAAAACTAGGGACACCTGCGTGGCTCAGTCAGTTGGGCATCCAACTCTTGGTTTCGGCTCAGGTCATGATCTCACAGTTCATGAGTTTGAGACCTGCATTAGGCTCTGAGTTGACAGCACAGGCAAAGCCTGCCTGGGATCCTCTCTCTGGCTCACTCTCTTTCTCTTCTCTCTCAAAATAAATAAAAACTTTAAAAATATTTAAAAAATAAAATAATTAAATTGAATTTTAAAAAGGTGAAATTATAGATAAATGTGAAAGTTAGAAGAGACTTGAGAACTATTTATCTAAAAAATCCACTAACCGTTAATCTGATTTGAACAAAGCTACTGGAGAATGAGCAAGGGGCTGATGCTTACAGACCTATTTATGCCATCTCTTGGTGCTATCCCTGGCTCCTCCTCCTGTAGGCTAAGTGTCTCATGGTTTTAGTATTAAATCAATTTTATGTCCAGCCCATTTCCATATAGAGGTATGCCAAGTATCTAACTCTAGAACTTGCTGAATAAAGTCAAAAGAATAAAACTGGAATGTTTCACAGGTTCTCATTTCATTCATTCATTCATCAAACACCTATTGAGTCTTTACAATGGGTCAGGCACAGATCTAAGTGATAAAGATGTAATGGTGAAAAGATAGTCCTGCCCCTTGGCCTTGCAGTGCTTAAAGTCTCCTTTGTGTGCAATGCAGTCATGTCAGAGTTTAGGGAAAAGTGATATCAAAGTGAAGGGCTGGTGAGTTGCTCAGACAGGACCTAGCAACTCTGCAATCTTGCCATGGACTCTCCAGTCTAGTCCTCACAGCCCTCCTCAGGCCTGCACTCTGGGAAACCAGTCCATTAGGGCTGAGACAAGAAATAGGTTCTACTTACTATTCTTGCTTAGAGCATGAACATTTGAATACAAATCTTTCCTAGTTCCAAACAGCTCTGTGTAAGTTTCTGCTCTTGATGACTTCACCTGGGAAGGTAATTCGTGTGGATCAAGCCAATCCTGAGCAGCACAAACCACCACCTCACTATTACTGGTTTAATTTTGGAAAAAACTTAACTGATGATCTTCTGACCCAAATAACAGAGCAAATTTAGAATAGCTAACCCAAAAGCTTAAGGATTCATGTTCCATTAGGAACCCTTTAACCTGAATAGCATGCTTCCATTTTCTCTTTCTACCCCCAGATTCTTTTTTTTTTTTTTTTTTTGCACCTTCTTGTGTTTCTATTAGACTAGACCCCAGAAGCAATGGCAGAACAGAGGCAGTGTTCACATTTCCAATTCACTTTTAATTATAGAAAACAGTTGGCAAAATATCAAAACCCCATGTACAATTTCTTCTGGTTCCACAGGGAGCACCAAGGTTTACCAAGGGGAGAGAACAACTGAGAAAAATAACGAAGTTAGAGAATTATGACAATGCAGAAAAGAAAAGAGAAGATAAAACACAGGCAGAAAATGATGACAAATCTACATCTTCCAGCTGGCACACTACCTTGGATCAAAAGCTAAAAATGTATGTTCTAATTTAAGGTGGGTACAATTTTCACTGGGTTTAACCTGAGTCACATATTTGACCTCTACAGTTTCTATAGTTGGAAAAAAAGTTTTTATTATTTGAGAGGGTAGAACAAAGGCCATGGGAGGGAAAACTACAAAGTTCACTCCTGCCAACCTTTGTCACCCAGGAAGCATAACCTCACAAAGCCAGTCATTTTAGGAAGTGTGTTTCCAAGAGAAGAGCAATTACTTCTTAAATGGGCCAACATGTTCGTTTGTTTAAAAGGGTCAAAAAGAAGAAAAAGATTAATCTGAACTATAAGGAAGCATCTAATAGAGTTATTTTCCATTGCTCTTTCTTTGCCTGGTTTTCTTTTGACATTGTAGACAATTTGGATACCTTGAACTTGCCAGCTCTAGGGGAAAAGGAGGGAGGGAGAGAGAAAAAGGAAAAGAATATAACCTCTTTGTATACAGTATGTTTGAAATTTCAGTCATCAAACATGTGAAGTCAGGCAGGCAATATGGCAAAGGAGGCAACTTGAAAAGTAAAGAGATGTAAAATGCAAAAGATACAACAGAGGAAACACCCCAAATCAAAAGGACAGGTAGAAGGAAGAGAGAGGAGAAGGGTAGCAGGCATGAACCCACTCAATGGTGCGCGCATCTGCTAGAGGACCGCCTTCCCCAAACATATGAAGTAAATCTCTACAGTGCAAGCTACACTAGTTTGGTCACACTATTAATGGGAAGACACAAAGGGAATGAGAGCATGCCAAAGACATCGAAATAGAGCAGGGGTAGCAATGTGTGATGCTTGCTTAGAAGCAAAGAAGGTGAGTGTAGAGTGCCAGAAAACACAGACAGGATTTCAGTCCTATAACTGTGCAAGCTCAGGCATGCTTCTAGAAATTTCAGAGCCTCATTTGTGGGATTCAGAATGGCTGGACTGTATGATCAGTAAGCTTTCTTCTTTTAAAAATGTTATAGTTCTAAAATCTAGAATTTTACTTTTTATTATTTTTTTTAAAAAAATTTTAATGTTTATTATTTTGAGAGAGAGGGAGACAAGGGTGTGAGTGAGCGTGGGGCAGAGAGAGAGGGAGACACAGAATCTGAAGCAGGCTCCGGGCTCCGAGCTGTCAGCACAGGGCCCGATGCGGGGCTCGAACTCATAGATTGAGAGATCATGACCTGAGCCGAAGTTGGACGCTTAACAGACTGACCCATCCAGGCGCCCTGAGAATTTTACTTTTTAAAACCAATTTTGACTCAAATACTAATCACTAACTACTGAGACTTTGAGTATATACCCCAAACTTTAAACTATCCCCACAAAGCTACTTATACCACAGAAAAAAGGGGGTACAGGGGAGTGTGGGAGTGGGACTGAAAACAAGACCTATAGAAAACAAGCAATACAAGGGAGGACTGAGGTGCTCCCAACTGTGGACCAAGATCAGCTTTTGACAGGAGTTCCAACAACTGCCCCCCATGCCTAAAGGCCTTCCAAACACTGTCCTGGTCACAGATGGCACTGCTCACTGTATCTTCAAACAGAAATAGTACTTCCATAATATAGAGGGTATGTCACTGATGCCACAGACAAAATGAAAGCAAGTAAAATACTGGCATAACTTTGTGCCTTATAAAGTAATTTAATTACACAAGAGTTACATCTCTAGTGCTTTACAACAAAAATGTTGTAAATAATGTTCTAAGTGTTATGGGAGAGACACTCATGCCAATTTCTGTGCATTATTTCTTTTAATCCTCAGAACACCACTAGGAATAAGTAATACCCTTGTCTGCATTTAATGGCTGAGAAAGCTAAACTGAGAGACATGAGGGGACGTGTCCAATGCTGCAGAACCTGCCAGCAGTGCAGCCGGAAGTCAGACCCCCCAAGTCCTGGCGTAGCAATCTGCTGGAGACACAACACGATCCCTGGAGAACATGATCTTGCCTACTCATCACCTCAAAGGTCAATGTAATTCAGTCGTGATGGAGTCACATGACAAAAGACATTTATTCTATCACTATCTTGTCAGCCCCTTGTTTCATTTTAAAAAGTTCTTAGATGCTATTCTGTCCTAGGCACTATGCTAAAAGATACGATGATTCCCTCCTTTCAAGAATATGAAAATCTTACTAGAGAAATGAGAAACAAATGAAGCAAATGAGAATTAAAAGCAACCATCCAATAATTTAATAATCAGACAGCAAGACAGTGCAATATGTGGTTCATTTCTAAATGAGGAATATATAGAATACAAGTCCACAAGAGAAAAAGGCCAAAAAAAAAAAAAAAAAAAAAGGAATTGGTAGGTAGCTTTGTAAACCATGGAAACCACACTGAGAGAGAAGAGAGGCAGACAGTAGACTTAGTCCACAAAGGCACACTTATAAAGCTGAAACACTTAAACTGGTGGGGACAGGACAGGAGTGTGGTTTGCTGAGTCTAGTGCAGTGCTTCCTGGTGATAGTCACTAAGCAAATTACATAAGCAAAAGGTTGAAAGGGGAAACAACAAATTGGCTTAGCATTACAGGATTTATCACGTTAGAAGAAAGTATCTTTTGAGGCGACATTAATTTGGGCTCCAATTATACAATAAACACACTGAAATAATCAAATTACCTAGTCTCAAATGCATTTAATAATCACCAAAAAAGGAGAGGAAGATGCAAATGCACTAAAAACGTTAATATAAATAACTTAGGTCAATGCTGAGATAAAGAAAAATGAGTCACAAAAATAAAATAAAATGACAGCAGATACAATCCTGTCCCTAAAACCTTGTCAATTTTTGATGCAGACAGCACCCTGTCTTCCACAATAAGGACATAAGAACATACGGAAATGTTCTGTGATATTGTTCTCAAAGACACTTCTGTGTATTGTCTTATCCTGCATAGTCTAGAACAACCTTTCCTGACTCTTGCCATTTGGTGAACTCCTGCTGGCCTTCAAAATTAAGCCCCAAGGTTACTCCTCAGGAAGCCTTTCTGGCAAACTCAGGCACAACTGACCTCGTACTCCTAGACAGCTGCCTCTGAGCTCTGTAAAGGCATTTCCTGCTGCATTCAACATTGCCTCATGGGGACTGCCAGCCTCCATGTCTGCTTATCTGAGGGCTCTTGGACTATAAGATTGTTGACTTATTCATTTTCATATGTCTACTACCTAGCACTGTTTTAACACTGTGCCCAGAACATGGGCTTAATAATTACTGGTTGAATAGCAAATAAATTAAAATTCATAGACAATATGCCAAGTACTATTTGGCATTTACAGATGTAGTACAATGCTTAACACACTGCAGATATTTGAAAAATATTTGCTGGTATGATTCTATTGCTGGTAGAATTTAAAATCTCTGCTTGACATAAAGCTATGAGGAAATGTCCATTTAAACAAGGCCAGCCGTAAATAGTAGTAGTATATTAATGCTTACAGAATGCATTTTACGTTCTTGGGAGTCTATGCTTTAACTCATCTCTTAAGTTAGGAAAGTCAAGATATACACTATCTTATTATCTTTCCAGTAGCTTCATAGGGTAGATGTTAATAAAAAGCTGCTAATCTGACTGAAGACCATTCTGCTAGCATTCCCTGTTACTTGTACTTAATTTTAAGGTATCAGAAGAATAAGATTAGTCTCATGACATCTGAAAAGTACAAACAGCAGCAAGTGTTTAGGGGAGTAGTGAAAAAGGTGAGCTCATGGTAGAAATAAAAATTAGGGATGACTGTAACATGCGAATCAGGTGTGAAAATGATGAATGCTGCACATATGTATGGAATGAAGCAGATGCTAGGAGAGAAAATTCTAAGAGCAGAGAAGGCATCAGGCAACCTGGGAAATGCTCTGTATTTATGCAACTCTCAATAATTGGGAAGAGACAAGAAGTGATCAAGGATATGGAAAAGCTTCTGAGTGGTAGCTAGAGAATTTGCTTCAATGGTGCATGATTATTAACCTGATGTGACTCCAGGAAAAGGCAAGGAGATTGAGAGCTTTAGGCTAAGTATGGTCAAAATGCTGCTGAGAAATGCTATTGCAAGGCCCACTTGATTCTGCTCAGCAACAATTCCAGAGGCCATGACTAGAAACGATTCTTATCTCTCATGGAGATGGTACAATAGATTTTCAGTGCAGATTAAAAAAAAAAAAAAAAAAAAAAAAAAAAGCAAGCCAAGCCAATTTAAAAAATGGGCAAGAATAAGAACAGACACTGCACAAAAGATATATGAATGGCAATTTAAAACATGAATAGATATTTAACATTACTAGTCACCAGAGAAATGCAAATTAAAAACATAATGATACCACTACAAATATACTAGAATCATTAATGTTAAAAGACTGTCAATGTCAAAGGTTGTTGAGGAATTAGAGAAACTAGAACTCTCATTGTATTTGTTACCCATTGCTGTATAACAAATTATTAAAAACTTATAAGTCTAAAACAACAAACAGTAGTTCTATCACAATTTCTGATGGTCAGGAATCCAAGAGCAGCTTAGCTGAGTGGTTCTGACTCTGAGTTTCCCATGAGGTTGGGATCACGATGTCCTCAAGGCTGAAGGCATCTAGAGATAGAACTGGCTGGAATATCTGCTTCCAAGCTCACTCATATAGCTAGCTATTAGTAGGAGGTATCAGTCTCTTTTCTTTTTAATGTTTTGAAAATGTTTACTTTGAGAGAGAGCATGTGTGAGCGGGGGAGGGGCAGAGAGACAGGGAGAGAGAGGATCCCAAGCAGGCTCCATGGTGTTAGCACAGAGCCCAACGTGGGCCTTGATCTTACAAACAGAGAGATCATGGCCTGAGCCCAAAAATCAAGAGTTAGATGCTTAACTGACTGAGCCACCCAGGTGCCCCCAGGAAGTATCAGTTTCTAACAGGCTGTTGGCCTTGTCATGTGGGTCTCTGCATAGGGCTGCTTGCAACATACCAACTGGCTTCTCACAAAGTGAGTGATTTAAAAGACAGCAAGCAATCAGTCAAGATGACAGTTGCAGTGCATTTTAGAACCTAAGCTCAGAAGTAATACACCATCATTTCTGCTATATTCTACTAATCACCCAAACTAATCCTGATACAGTGTGGGAGGAGACACTGTACAGGTAGGAATCTCAGAAAGCAGGGATCACTGTGGATCATCTTACAAGGTGGCTACCACAGTTATACATTGTTGGTAGGAATACAAAATGGTAAATCACCTTGGAAAATAATATAACAGTATCTTACAAATAGTTACCAAATGACCCTTCTTTCATTTCCAATCTCATTCACTCAAGAGAAATGAACACATGTATCCACACAAAGATGTGTACTTGGGTGTTCACATAATATCATTACATATGATACTCGCAAACTGAAAGCAATTCCAATGTTCATCAGCTGATGAATGGATAAACAAATTGTGATATATCCACTCTATGAAATACTACTTAACAATTATAAAGAATAAAATATTAATATATTCAACATGGATGAATCTCAGACACTTTGTAAGTGACAAAAACAAACACAAAAGTCTATGCACTTTGAGTCATTTCCATATGAAATTCTAGACAAGGCAGACTATAATGACAGAAAACAATATATCAGTGATGGCTTACAGCTGGTGTGGGGGAGAGAGAACAACTGCAAAGGACCACAAGGAAGCCTTTTAAGGTGAGCCTTTTCTATATTTTGACTGAGGTGGCTACACAATTGTATATATTTACCAAAATTCATCAAACTGCACGCTTGAAATGGAGGTTTTATTTTACATAAATACCTTAATAAGAATATTATTACGTGCATATTACTGTATGCTTCTCACTCCGAAGATACGTTACTATACATAAAATGTAAAAACACTTAATATGCCAACATGGCTAATCAGAAAATCAAACTTAAAGGAGACCAGTGACTGGTAGGCTTATCTGGAAAGTAATACAACTGTGCAAGAGAGGAAGGAAAAGCCCAGAACTAAAAGTAATGGTGTCATGAATAGAGGAAAGGAAAGAGATGGAAGCCACACTGCATAGGCTGAACTGATTGAATCTGTCAAGTGATTGGAGGTAAAGGAGAATCAAAGGAGACATTCAAATATTGGGCAACTGGGAGGATCATGATACTATTAAAATGCCAAATGCCACCTTCCTGGTGAGGCATCTGCTGATTGTCCTATTTTAAAATGAAATAACCTCACCCACCCCTCTAATCTGAACCTCCTATCCTCCTTCCCAGCTTCATTTTTCACTAACATCATTCATGATCTTATGACACTAGGATAATGTATTTCACTCACTCACCTTGTTGTTGATCTACTCCAACCAGACTCTACGCTCCAGAAAGGTATAGTTTTGTCCTGTTCTATTCACCACCGTATACCCAATGCCTAGAAAGGTACTTGCTACATAAGAGCTCAAGAAATATTTACTGAATGAATTGAATGAAAAGATTAAAAGAGATTTTAAAAATCAGGAAAATTAATGGGTGTACATGTATTGTGTTTGAGGAGATAAGGAAGAATTGATAGATTTGGATTCAGATATGCAGAATGTGAGGTATTTAACAGCTAAAGAAGGACCAGAGCTGCTGTGGGAGAAGTTACAGTTGGTGATTTTCCCAAAGATAACGACTGAAGCTCTGCAAAAATATGAGATCTCTAACAGGCACCTCAAATTCGAGTCCACAACTAAACTCTTATGCTCCACTAAACTTGCTATCTTTAAACAAAGGATTCTAAGGCACACAAACAAATATCTGAAATATTATCTTCTCATTGTACTTCATTGTGCTGTAAAAGTGTTTGTCTCTCTAAGTGTGGACATAATGCACACTTTGTAATGGTGACTTTGTGTATCATCAGATATCATTAACAGAATAAACAATTCTGTCCACAGAACCAAACATAAGCACATAAAGTCAGTAGAAATATTTAGGCAGTGCAACAGTAGACATCAACCATACTAACTCTTTAAGCCCTGATAGACCAATAGAAGTCTGAGTACTTAATAACTCCAGAACCACTGAAAACATTTTTCAGAAGAAACAGAATGACAGCCTGAGTAAAGTGAATATCATCACAAATGTATGGCTGCACTTTTGTTCTTGAAGCTTGAGTGATTCAACCACCATTGTTCTGGGCAAGGTTGAGTGAAGATGGAGACAGGATTCAGAGACAGTTAAAGAAATAGTCAGGGCCTAACACAAAAGCTAACAATTGACTCCAGGGATAGGAAAAAACACATTTGTCCCAGGACGCAGCTGACTCTAACACCTAGTTCCTAATGAAGAAGAAAGTGCTGAAGAAATTATCCCCAGGCATGATGGATACTGCCTCAAGGAAAGCATATTCTACAGAATCCAGCACTGCCCCTGGTGGCCAGCTCCCTTGTCCCCACCAACGTGGAATAATAAGAGTTTTTACAGAGCCTTACCATGTGCCAGACAGACAAGGCACGTAATGTCACAGAGCTCAACTCACGTAAATGAGTAAAGGTGCTGAGGGAAGACTGGTCATTCCAAGACTTAAAACAATCACATGCCCCAGGAGCCTAATGGAGAAAACACTAGCCTCCTAAAATCACCCAGGACTGTCAATGCCCACAGGGACTGTAGAACAGTTTTGTCAAACCGCTCACGCTCCAGGGGAGGAAACGAGGCCCCGAGAGGTAGAGCCGCGTGCATGCACTGGCCTCCGTCAGTACCGGGCAGAGCAAGGAGACAGAGCACAGGATCTGCTGCAGGACTAGCCAGGGTTGAATGCAGCTCTCCACCGATTAACACATGTGACTTTGGCCAAGTTACCTTCCGTAAACCCCACTTGGTCAGCAGTGAAAGGGAATGGCAACAACAGTGTCAAGCGTACAGTGCTGTTGTGAACATTAAAGGAGATAACTGGGGCATGTTATTACCTGGGTACCTGCGCAGAGCTGCTGAATGTCCAGTCTATGTTCGCAGTTATGCTGGCTGGTATTGTCACTACTCTGATTCTGTTTTATCCGCTGAGTATTTGAGATCGGTTGTCGAACTCTGTTCTGGGATTTAGACTCACTCAGTGACTGTGTTTAACTCGCTTCATGAGCTGTTGGTCTAGATAGCTTGTTTCCAAAATTTCAGCAGCCTACCTAAGTGCCAGTCCCTGACTTCTCAAGCGGCTTGCACCAGAGGCTCTCACCTGTCAACCATCAGCACCCCTCCACGTTATGCTCACAAGGCAGGATGCAAAACCTGTCCCTTGAGGCGAGGATTGGCCCAAGGCGGGGACTGGGGCTCTCAGTCATGCCAGCAGCTTGCTCATGATGAAGAGGAATCCATCCAGGCAGCGGACCCAGAGGCCCAGGCACACAAATAGGACTGCACATCTCAGGGGGGAACCACAAATGCCTTGATGTGCAAATTGAAAAACAAATAACCAAAAATTCCTTCCCTGTATAAGCATGGCCATTTCAGCTGAGTATCATCTTTTTATATATACCTCACTTTGTAACTTCTTCGTAATAATCAGCAATACCCCTGAACATGAGCAACCAATATCCGATCACCTTCATTTCTGTCAGTGATGGGTCCCTCTGGGATTCTAATGGTATGAAGTATACAGAACACGAAAACAATGACTGAGTATATAAATCATATAATTCAATTGATCAAAGTTTCATTTCGAATTACTAATAATATTACCACTGTCAGCTGATAATATTAGCATGTAAAGATCATGATCTCTCTTCAGCAAGGATAGAGGTAGATCATTTTGCATGGAAAGGCAAACAGGTCAGCTCTTAGTGGCTTGTTCATACATTCACTTGATGTAAATATGGCTGACAGCTGCCCACGGGGGAATGAAAGAAAGCAATGCCAACTTTAAGAAGCCCATGACCCCACAAGCTGCCCTCCTGACATCACATTTGGCTCATTACAACATATAAAAGAAGTCTTGTTGCTCAGCAACAAGTAATATGCTGGCATTGAGAAACAAATCAATACAGTGTTGGCTAGAACTCCTTCATAAGCAAAAGTAAAACAATAATTTACTCTGAAATTCTGATTGCAGAGCATTCTCCCCTGTGAGCTAACCTTTGTGTCTACCACACCACTAAGCTGAACAAATATTTATCATGGATTTTTTTCACGAAATTACTATAGGGTGAGTACTAACCTGAATCGAAGGTTAAATTGAAAACAAATCACACAAATAACAGACAAGAAGACACCTGTTGGGAAATATGGTCAATAATACTGTAATACACTTACAACAGTGAGCGTTTCATATATAATTGTTAAATCATTATGTTATACACTTGAAACTAACTTAATATTACATGTCAACTATACTTGAGTTAAAAAGAAATAAAATAAAATAAAATAAAATAAAATAAAATAAAATAAAATAAAATAAAATAAAATAAAATAAAATAAAATAAAAAGACAAATAGGTAGATGGACAGCATGTGTCCTGTGTGGAAATGTGGTTCAGGACTTAGGTAAGCATTCTTTTGCACTGGGCAACTACTAAAACCAAAACCAATGTAATCTTGTACTTTATAAATGTCCTATAAAAAAGGATGATAATTCCTTTTCCAAATATAACATTTTAAAAAGTTAAGCTTTATTAAAATTACCAGTTTAACAGAAACGCATCTGCTTCTATAATATTAATAGTTTACATTTACTGAGTGTGGCCAGGCCCCGTGCTAAGTACTTTATATTCATTAAATCTCTACCATATCCTTGAGAGAGGGAATGCTATAGTTTTCACTTTACAGTTGTGCAAACAGAATCTTAGAAAGAATAAATAACTAGTTTAAATACACGACGTTAGTTAGTGGCAGAGTTAGGATTCTACCTAACTCTAGGGTAGGGCTGCCCAGTAGAACTATGTGTGAGACATGCTCTGGATGTATGCTGTCCAATTCAGAGCCACTGGCTACATGTGGCTCCTAGGCACTTGAAATATGGCTACTGTAACTAGGGAACAAGAGTGGCTAGTGGCTAAAACACTGGACTAGACAGAAAGGCTCTAGAGCTGTGATCATCAACCTGTAGGCTGTAGACCAAACCTGGCCAGCAGCCTGTTCAAGCATGACCATGAGCTAAGAATGTGTTTTATGTCTTTAAAAGGCATTACAGAAGCAGCAGCAGCAGCGGAGATAGCATATGGCCCACAAAGCCTAACATATTTACTATCTTGTATTTCATAGAAAAAAAGTCCATGGCCCCTTGCCCTACAGCTGTCCTCTTCACCACCAAAATCACTGCCCGTGGGAAAAGAGATTTCAAACCCAATCTCCCAGTTTAAATCTTAACAGTATGAGGATGATATTAAACATCATGCCATGTGAGCGCTTTTGTGTTTTCCATTATAGTATTGAAGAGACTCAAGCCTGAGCAAAGGCAAAAAAAAAAAAAAAAAAAAAAAAAAAAGAAAGAAAAAGAAAAGAAATGCTGACTAAGATATGCCCTAATTAAGTTCTTCTGTCCAGTCAGCCACTAAAATAACACTTCACATTTACAAACTGCTTTTGCATTCATTATCTCATGTTTTATTTAAAACGACCTCATGAGCAGGGATGTCCATTTCACAAAGGAGAAAACTGAGACACACTAGGGCTCAACGCTGCATGGAAGAAGTGGTCTCTCCAAGCCCGCTGGCTTACCTATGAAATAAGATTTCTGTAGACGCTGAAGAAAACGGTACAAGAACGAGCATCCCACATCTTCAACTGATTCAGAACAGCTAAGGCCACAGGTGTCCTCCCTCTGTGGGAGAAAGAGCCTCTGTTCTCCCACCAGGTAAGTGAATGCAGAGGGAGAGGTGGGGACAGGGCTCCTCCAGGGCTGTGTCTCATTCCTAGAATGGAAACAGTCTCTGACGGACAGAGTGGCTGTTTTGCAGGGAGTGGGGAGGCTAGAAATCAACAGGAGCACAACTCTGAAGAGTCAGGCCCTCTCAAAAGTCTGAGCAGCTTTGCCCTCTTCGACCTGGCTGTCAGGTGAGCACATGCATTAAGAAGGACACCACTCTTTTGGCAATAACTGAGACACTTTGGAAATTCACTGTACCCTTCTACAGAGCTGGCAGGTCTCTCTGACATCCTGCATGGCACTCCTGTGATTTCTGGGACCTGAGGTACCTCTAGGATTTACAGTGTGTGGCAAACTATGCTTTTTCTGTCCTGGGCCCACTGACAGTCCCCAGATTTTCCTGTAGGTACATATGAGCCTTTGGTTATTGTGATTCTTTTCTTAGACTTGACACAGCGCTGTCCAGTAAGAGCCAATAGCTCCATGGGGCTATTTCAACTTAAGTGAATTAAAACTAAACATTAAAAATCTAGTTCCTTGGTTGCATTTATGTACAACTCGAGCTCAACAGCTACGTGTGGTTAGAGGCTACCATACTGGAGATGATACAGAACATTTCCATCATCACAAAAAGCTATACTAGACTGTGCTGCAATCCAAACCCCAATATTCACACAAGTATCATTAGATGCACATACATGATGAGTGATCACGTTTTTGTTCTAACTTCTGATTTGTAATACACCGATGCCACACAACCACTACCAAAATACTTCCAGTAATTACTAACAGAAGTCCTTCACCACAAATTCAAATCACTCACTATTTTTGAATGCTTCCCTCCACACACTCCCCTTTGCCCATGGGACAATTACATTATTTATTAATGTGTTTGCCTGAACATTTTGCTTGGCAATTTAAACTTCCAAATCTCCTTTCTCATCTGGGGTATTTTAGCCTTGATGGGGCGCGTGGAACTACTAACACTGTATATTACTGTGTAAATCAGTAAAGGCTTAGAAATGTGTGTGTGTACTTACCTCCCATCTGATTAGTTTTCTGTTACCTTTGTCTACTAGCCTTCCTTGACTCCTCAATGCAAGCTTTAAGTAATTACTATGGAAATAATTTCAGTGGGGAATCAATTTGGGTTGCTCCAAAAGCAGAGCCTGAGGCAAGGACTTCTTGCAGGTGGGTGTGGTGGCGGGGGGTTGATCCCGGGAGGCTGGAGTGAGGCTAGAGTGACTGATGAATGGAGAAAAGCTAAACACACGTGTGCTATGTGGGTGCTAGGGTAGCGTAGAATCTCAAAGCCACCATGTGGAAGACTTGTAGAAATCATCAGCATAGGATATTTACCTATCCACCAGCTCCCAAACCCTTAGCTGAGAACTGTACTTTGAGGAAGCTCTCAGGCAGGGGTCTAGTGAGTGCCTGCAGCACTGGATGCAGAAAGTAAAAAAAGAAGGTGGGCCCTGGAAGTATAGGTGGGTCCCAGCTTGCATGATTTTTTCCCCTGCAGTTGTGGCTGAACCCAGGGCTGGGCTGAGAGGTGGTGAGGCAGCTGCCCAGGGCAGGCTTCTCTGAAAATGAGAACAAGCATTATTTCCCTTACTGTAATATCAACCAGAACTTCCCTTGCAAAACTCTTCTTCATCCTTTGGGACTCAGCCAGAGTAGTTTCCTCCTTGAAGCTCTTGCAGCTCTGCCAACCCCCAACTGAGCTGGATGCTTTTTCTCAGGGCTCCCCCAGCACCCTGCTGCACTCACCACCATCACTTGCAAAAGTGTGCACTCGCTTGCTCTCTCTCCACTAGACTCTTAACTCCCCCATGGCAAAAAATGGTCTGTCCATCACCTTTAGGAATGGTGCTCCTCGCATACCGCCAGGCACACCAGAACTCAGTACCTGTGCACTCAGTGAGTGGAAGGCAGGAAAGGAGGAAATGGGCATCCCCAGACATCAAATAGGAAGAGAGGATTCCAAATCTCTATCCATCTTCACGCTCACCATCAATGATAAAGGGCCCGGGCCCAACAAAATCAAATAGGAATTTGTAGAACTTTGTACTTCATGTTACTTCGTTTACTCCAGCAACAGCCTTGGTCAGTTAAACTGTATTTCATCAGACCTGAGACATCACTGATTAGAAGATGCTGCATTATCTGATGTGCCATCAGGAAAGAAAAAATACTGCCAAATAAATGAAAGATGAACTGATTGGTAAGACAAGTACTGACTTCAGAAATACAAAAACGTGGGAGAAAGAAGCTTTTTCTTCCTGGAATTTTTCAAATGTGATATTTATTTATTTCCCATCCGATTCCAAAAAAGGTCTAACTTGGCAAGCCTAGAGACAGATATTATTATTTGCATTTTACTAATAAAAAATAAATATCGAAGATTCTAAGGAAGACCGCTGGCGTTTCCTTGGTTTTCGTCCCGGTCCATTTCATGATGCCCACCCCTCACTCTGCTCAAGACACCCTTAGATGAACTCATTCATGCTGACAAGGAACTTACAAGGATAGCCTTCCAGAGATCTCTGTGTATACCTGGACTCCTTACACTTGAAACAGAGGGGCAAGAAACGGTAACTGAGGGCTGCACCCCTACATGAAAACCTAAGCATCCCTGTCAGAATATGTATCAATGCAGAAGTTCCACATTCCCAGGGAAAAAAGATTACATATGCTGAAGTAAGTGAGGAATGTAAAAGGAAGTTCTTATGCATGGTTAAAGCAAGCGGCCAAGAATTTGATTTTTGACACTGATTTTTGACACCACTGATTTTGACAGGCAGCGGAACTGGTGGTAGGAAACGACGTCACAGTTTTGTTTTCTTTTGAAGAGTCAAAGTGAATGGGTACAGATACTGGGCTACTGATGCCAAATGGCTAGTCACCTTCCTCATTCCCCAAACTTAAGAATAATGAACGTGGGGGGACCCAAGAAGAGGAAGAAGGAAAAGAAGCTGTGGAAGTAATTACAGCTCGCACTCCATGTCCAACTGACAGCTCGCAATATGCCCCATGCCTTTTCTCCTCCCTTCCGAAGGGCCTGAACCAGCTAATGAACAGGTGACTGAGGCTCAATGCTTTGTGATGCACCAGCACTTCCCCTCCCCCATGCGGGCTCTCCCCCTCTCCCTAGCCTATTAGCAAGTAGGCCTGGCACAGTGTCCACGTTACCATGTGGTGCGCCTGGGCAGGAACACACGGAGGGCTCCCCTGGGCTCTGGAGGCAGGTGGTACCCGTTCTAAACAGAGATGACAAAAAGATGCTTGTGCCAGAATATTTCTCTTTCCAGGGTGAAGAGCCGTGAATTGAAAGGGAGGTGTAAGACATGTAGAAAGGACTGACTGCCTTTTCCTGCTGCCAGTAAACACTGTGCTGCAGGCCAACTGCAAAGGGGCATTTTTAAAGGGTGCTTTCATTTTTAATTTTGCAAAATGGATTCAACCAACAGACTAGCATGTGCATGCACACGATGTTGTTTTTCATTTTTCAAGTCCTCTACACAGCCTGCAGAAGCTGATTTTACAGAGAGAACCACTAAAACACTTCAAATCCACCATACAGTTAAACACGGGCGGGGTAGGGTTGGGGACATATACATTTCAGTGAATAAAGAAGATGCCTAGATGGTACCTCTGCTTTAAGTAACAGTGGTGGTGGAGGTTTCAAATTTATGGTGGGAGTGGGATGGCAGAGAGCCAGGAAGGAGATAGCAAAGGGCAGGGCCTTCTCTAGATTTTTAACATTTCCCAAGATGGGTTTTGAAACATTCATTTCTCTGTTTCAAATAGTTTACCAAAAGTTATATATCTCACTTGGCAATTAAGTATTTTCACTTAACATATGAAAATGGACATATCAGTTGGTAATATTTGAATCCTAGTGTATCTCAGGTAGGGGGGCATTATTCAGTACAATAACCAGATGTGGTCTGCTCAACGGTAATACTTCCCTTGGACTGCACTCTGCTTCTATAATATCATCTACGTTTTTCAGCTGCCTTAGCATACATAAACTCATATTGAATTTGTGACAAATTACCTCCTCCACTTCTCCCCACCCTGGAGTTGTGTAATTAATTTTTTAAACCTAATTTAAAGATTTTATATTTATCTTTACTATTTTTTTACCCTCTTATTTCTGGCACATCATTTTAGATTATCAAGATTTGCTTGACTCAAGATCAAGTCACTAATCATATTAGCTGTCCCTCCCAGCCTTGTGTCAACTGCCAATTTGATAAACGTGTCTTCATCACCATCATTGATAAAAATTATGAGCAAGACAAGTCGGAGGGCAGAGCTCTGCACGGCTCCACTATAAATATTCCTGCAGCTTAATATTAAACTGATAATCCACACTCTGGAAAGGTCTGTCTAAATAAATACAAAGGCACTATTCTTCTGCCCAGCCCACATTTCTCCATGTTACTCACAGGGCCTCTGGGGATATTTTCTCAAATGCCTCATGAATATCCAGATCCAAAATATACTACATGGTTTCTATCTGCTCTCAGATAAATTTAGGTACTGAGCCTAGTGGAAAGGGAGACAGGAGGGAGGGGACAGAGGAGTTTCAGACAAGTATTGTCGGCACTCTGTCAACCTAGTCACAACTGCCAAGGCACCTCCCCAGCTCCAAGGAGGTAGTTAATCAGCATAACTTTCTTTTTACTCAGAACTTCATCTTCCACATCAGGGAATGTTAATCTGATGGCTTACGTGTTCCATTTACCAGAGGTTTGCATACTGGTGGGTTAAAAACCTGAGATTTCATCATCAGGACAAAGACAAATTAAAGGTAAAACCTGAAATTAACTAAAAACAAACAAACAAAAAACAAAAACACCTCCCTCAAACAGTGAAAGCATCAAATAAATACAAGCCCCTAGCAATGTCTTTTTTTCCCATGTGCCTGAGCCGCTATACTGGAAGGGGCACTGAACTGGGTCTCAGAAGACTTAGACCTAGAGCCGCCAGAAGACGCTCTGTCCCCTGGTTATATCATTTGTCCTCCAGTATTTCAATCACTTTATCTGTAAAGAGAAGGAGCTGTGCTAGAAGTCTCCCAGCTACCAGCCCTCTTCAACCCTGCACAAACCTTCACTTGCCCTTGTGCACCCTGGTCCCTTTTTCACTTTGGGAAACTGGGTCTAACCTGCCAGGGATAAGAAAAGGCAACATCGTATGTGTGTGTGCACGTGTGTGTGTGTGTGTGTGTGTGTGTGTGTGTGTGTGTGTGTGGCATGTGTACATGGGATGTGTACAAGTGCACGCATGTGCAGACGTACCTTGTGTGTCTGATGCTTACTACAGTGGGGAGGTACAGGAGCCACAGACACAGATTTGAGAGGACAGACTGCCAGTTCCCATTTCTGCCAATCGTCCTTCCTTCCTCCTGTTCCTTGGGAGTGGAAAGCTGCACTAGGACGTTGTGCATCAAGATGCCTAGCTGATGTCTGTCTGAGACTGGTAAACTCAGGTGCTCAGGTGTGGCTGTGTAGGTTTTGGCTTAACTGCTTTCAAGTTGCCAGTTAACCTTTGAAATTAATTGCTAGTTAACCTTTGAAATTAAGTTGTAAGGTGGTCAATACTATTAGTTCAAATCAGAATGTGTTTTTAAAACTATTCTGGAATTTTATTATATATACAATACCACCTAAACTGGGTCATTGCACAGAGCTTTGGAAATTGTTTTATTATGCAGAGGTCTGAGCTGTAACAGCATTTGTTCCAAGATGCTATAACTTTTATAGATATATTATGCAAAAGTAGAGATTAGGAATCAGAAAACGAATAAAATTTAAAAGATAAACAACTGCATATTAGAAGTGGTTTTATGCTGCTAGGAGACAAATCTAGACGAATATGTGGAGACCTTCCCGTTCCTGGGTTTTTGAGAAAAGACTGCCCAGTGGCACCAGAGGAAAGAATAACTCAATCCCCGGTTCAGACTCCTAAAACATATTCCACATCATGTTGCCTCTCTGATGGTGGTACCCACTTGAACAGAAGATGATCTATTTTCAACAGAATGAGTAGAATACAGGTATACCAACAAGAAAGAACAGACAAACCTAACACATTTTGTAGGCAACATGCTAACTACTGACCCCATGTTGGACTACAATAGGGACCTCTGAACAAAGGAATCACAAGTGAAAATATCTGCATACAGGAGCCAACATAAGCCCAGAGTTAACATGGGTAAGAGGCATCTCCAAGTGCGTCCAGGAAATGTAGGATCACAGGTTAAGCACACTGGAATTTTTAAAAGCCACCATTTCACTATATGACACATAATGTTAAGTGATTTTATATATTAAAATAAGAATATATGATGGTGCCAACAATGTGTATATTTTATTGTCAAGAAAAGACGGGAGGCTTTGAAAAATATTTATACTTGGAACAAGCATTGGGACTTTATCTTACCCAGCCATGGGACTGAGCACCCTCTCCTCCACTGAGAATGGGGACAATTCTGGGAAGAAATGCCACATGGCCACCAAGAGTAAATGGCCAAATTGCAATCAGCTGGCCATTCACAGTTGCTGAGAGCAGGTCACGAGACAGCTCAAAGCAGCACCAACTTTGGGGGAAGGTGGGAAAGCTACCCAAATGAACGAATATACCGGCCCCCAAAAACCAACCATTTTTGTGGTGACGCGGTTGTTTTCCATCTGCAGGTGGGGGACTCTCAGTCAACTTGAGAGAAATATGGAGGCCTGAACACTTTTATCCAGCCTCAGCCTCTGTTTATTCTTTCTACTTGGCATTGGTAGCACAGACGGATTAACAGATGAGCAGCCCCAGCCAGGGGCTAGGAAACAGAAGGCTCAAGCTGTACTCCTGCTTCGGCTACTCATTACTAGGACATTTACCACGCTATCCCTAGGCTTCTTCCCTCAGAAAATGGGAATGATATCCCCTGCCTCTTCCCAATAAAGACTGAGATCAGAAAGTAAGAAAATAATCTGTAAACGCAGCATACAAGAGAAAGATGTTGTCATCAGCTAGAAAATTACTTCTATCTCTCACATTCTAGAATTTTAAATACAATAGGAAAAAGCTACCAATGGACAGACAGGTTAAATAGTATCTGGTCACAGAATAGGATAATGAAATTATCTGAAGCCTCTGTTGCTACCACAATAATCTGTGTTCTTGCAATTAGATTTCCACACATTTTTTTCATGTTTTCTTTTTTATTTTTCTCTCCCATGTTTAATGTGGTAAAATTGACAAAAATTATATATATTCAAGGTGTATAATAGGATTTTGATACATGCATACATTGTGAAATGATCACCACAATGCAGCTAATTAACATACCCATCATCTTACAGTTACCATTTTCTTTGTGTGTGTGTGTGTGTGTGTGTGTGTGTGTGTAGTGAGAACACTTAATAAGATTTATTCTCCCAGAAAATTTCAAGTATACAATATGTACTGTTAACTATATTACCATGCTAAATATTAGATCCCCTGAAATTATTCATCTTGTATAATTAAAACTTTGTACTCCTTGACCAACATCTCCCCATTTTCCTCTCCCTTCATTCTCTGGCAACCATTGTTCTATTCTCTGCTTCTATGAATCTATTTTAAATTCTAAATATAAGTGAGAAGAGGCAGTATTTGTCTTTCTGTGTCTGGCTTATTGCACTTAACATGTTGCCCCAAATGTCAGGATTTCTTTCTTTTTAAAGCCTGTATACTATTCCATTGTACTTACACATATCACATTTTACCAATTCATTGACCAATTCATGGACACCTAGGTTGTTTCCAAATTTTGGCTACTGAGAATAATGCTGCAATGAACATGGGAATACTGATTTAATTTCCTTCAGATATACACCCTGAATTGGAAATGCTGGATCCCATGGTAGTTTGGTTTTAATTTTTTTAGGGAACCTCTAGACTGTTTTCCATAGTGACTACACCAATTTACATTCCCACCAACAATGCACAAGGGTTCCCTTTTCTTACATTGTCACCAATACTTACCTTCTCTTTTTTTCTTTAATAATACCCATTCTAAGAAGAATGAGGTAAGATCTCATTGTGGTTTTCATTTGCATTCCCTTGATGATTAGTAATGTTGAGTACCCTTCTGCACATTTGTTGACCATTGTGTCTTCTTTTGAGAAATGTCTGTTCAAGTCCTTTGGTCACTTTTTAATCCATTTTTTTTTTTTGTTTTTTTGTTTTGTTTTGTTTTGTTTTGTTTTTTGCTATTGTGTTGTATGTGTTCCTTACATACTTTGGATACTAATCCTTTATCAGAAATGTGGTTTGCAAGTATTTCCTCCCTTTCCATAGGTGGCCTTTCATTCTTTAATTTCCTTTGCTGTGCAGAAACTTTTTACTTTGATGTAACTCCAATTGTCTATTTTTGCTTTCGTTGCATGTGCTTTTGTTTTCATATTCAAAAAAATCATTCCCCAGAACAATGTCAAAGAGCTTTTCCCCTATGTTTTCTTCTAATAGTTTTACAGTTTCAGGTCTTATGTTTAACTCTTTAATCCATTTTGGGTTGATTGTATATGGTGTGAGATAAAGGTCCAATTTCATTCTTCTGCATATAGATATCCACTTTTCCCAACACCATTTATTAAAGAGACTATCCCTTCCACACTGTGTGTCCTTGACACCCTTGATAAAGATTAGTCAACTGCAGATACATGGTGTTATCTGGACTCTCTATTCTGTTCCATTGGTCTTGCTTGTTTGTTTTTAGGCCAATACCATATTGTTTTAATTACTATAGCTTTCTTTGTTTGTTTTTATGCCA
This sequence comes from Puma concolor, assembly GCF_028749965.1. Lineage (NCBI taxonomy): Eukaryota > Metazoa > Chordata > Mammalia > Carnivora > Felidae > Puma > Puma concolor. Next base: position 23,403,591 of record NC_141671.1, read on the forward strand.
ATATCATATTATTTTAATTACTGTAGCTTTATAATAAAGTTTGAAATCAGGAAGTGTAATGCCTCCAGCTTTTTTCTTCTCACTCAAAACTGCTGTAACCATTTAGGGTCTTTGTGGTTCATTTGAATTTCAGGACTTTTTTTTTCCTATTTCTGTAAAGAATGCCATTGGATTTTGACAGGGATTGCATTGAATCTGTGGTTCACTTTGGATAGTATGGGCATTTTAACAATATTAATTATTTCAATCCATAAACAACAGATGTGTTTCCATTTATCTGTGTCTTCCTTACTTTTATTCATCTTTTTTTTCTTCCTTATAACTGTCAGTATATAAGTCTTCCACATCTTTGGTTAAGATTATTCCTAAATGCTATGTCAGTGTTAACCTGGCAGGTAAAGGCACCTTTTAGGATTTTCTAAATATATGATCACATCACCTGCAAAACAAAGATAATTTTATATCTTCCCTTACAGATTGGATGCCTTTTATTTATTTTCCTTGCCGGACTGCTCTAACAATCAGTCCTAGGTTGAATAAAAGTGGCAAGAGTGGGCATCCTTGCCTTATACTGTTATCTTAGAAGAAAAACTTTCAGTTTTTCCCCATTGATTATGTTAGCTGTGGCCTCTAAGACAGCACATGAGTGCCTTCATGTGCCAGGCTAATACTCACATAGCACTTTATGTAGGCCAAGCACTGTCTAATCATATGCATTAATTCATTTAAACTCCAAGGTATTAAATTTTGCATGTAGGTATAAATATATATGTAAATTGCATAAATATGTAAATTATATGTGTAATTTATACAAAATATATACAATATACATGGAATATATAATACACACACATAAATTAATTTATAGTATAGTTATTAAGGCTTAGAGAGGTTAACGAATTTGCCCACGGTCACCCAGCTAGTGAAGACAGGATTCAACCTCGAGCAATCTGAATCCAGAACCCATATTCCTAATAACTGTTGCTATATGTCCTGCAATGAGACTTGTTCTCCTGAGTCAAACAAACAAATAAAAGGGTTTTCACGAAAGGGGGAGTATTAAGAAGAAAATAAGAGCAATGGGATAGATGGTATCTGAAGGAGATCTGCTTATGGGCTGATACTCTGCTCAGAAAACAGTTCCTATACATCTCAGACCACCAAGCTAATCTTAAGACTAGTTCTGCTTGGCCCTGTTGGAACCAAGCACAATCAAGGCTTCCATTTGTTTTTATTTTTGTTTTTGTCTCAATTAAAGGATTATGTGCAGAGTATTGTGATAGGTACACACACAAAGGAGTTTGGACATATAAAGTTGAGTTGGATATGGACCCTGCTTTCCAGTCATACATTTTAACTAGGAAAGAGAATCAATTGCCAAACCTAATTATCTTTAGAAAGAAAGATGAGGATATTTTCTTCTGATTGTAAAAAAGTCTATCTCCATTCCTGATTTTGAACTACCAGCTAGAGAGAGCCTCATGCTGATGCCTAACTGGCACTAAGTATTCTATATTTCTAAATTTCACCTGTTCTCCTGCACTGCAACTGCTCTGTCTCCTACATCCCCTATTCTTCCCAATAACCCTGAGTATCAGTCTTGGGATAAAATCCCAGCCCTCAGTCAGTTGTCCAGTCCTCTTAGGTCTGTCATATCCTTCTGCTCTGGCCCGGCCTCCACTACACCACCACAATCAAGGGTAGGCTTTCATTGCCTCTTGTATAGAACTTCTCTACAAAAGCAACAGCAAAAGGTTTCCACCAGTCAGGTATAACACTTCTCCATGATATTTCATACAAGGCCACATTAATTCATTCCCTCCCTCATTCCATTCATTCAGCCAATAAATATTTACTGATCACCCATCAACACACCTCACTCTGTTCTAGGAGTTATGGAGTCAATAGTCACAAGACAGATAAGTACGTGCCCAAATGGAGTTTAAATTCTGGTAAAGACGACAGATAACAGGGGCGCTTGGGTGGCTCAGTCAGTTGAGCATCCAACTTCGGCTCAGGTCATAATCTCAGGGTTTGTGAGTTCGAGCCCCACATCAGTCTTTGTGCTGACAGCTCAGAGCCTGGAGCCTGCTTCAGATTCTGTGTCTCCCTCTCTCTCTGCCCCATCCCCACTCACACTCTGTCTCTCTCTCCTTCAAAAATAAATAAACATTGAAAAAAAAAGAAGGCAGATAACAAACATGTAAATAAATAAAAATTCTGAGTGATAAATGCCATGAAGAAAATAAAGCTGGATGATATAAAAGAAAGCATATCAATTAGAATGTCTCTGACTCAGGTAACAGAAAACCCAACTCAGAGGACCTTATTAAAAAAGGAATAACACCTCAGGAAACAAGTCTAGAGTGGAGAGGGTTCTGGGCATGTTCCATCAGGATTCTGGCTCTTTATAGTTCTGGCGCTGTCTTCCTCTGGCTATTGGTTTTATTCTGAGGCAGCAGACCTCTATATCACCATTGTTTATTCAACTTCAAGGGGATGAAGAGGAAACCATCTCTTCCTGTGAGCTTTCTTGGCAGAGAGAACAGTTTTCCCAGAAGCCCCTTGTAGCTCATTCATCCAGCCCTGAGTCATGTGCCCAAGACTAAACCAATCACTGATAAGAAGAGGATTACAATGAAGAAGATTAGACCAGTCAGGATCTACCCTTGGAGAAGGGATAGGAGCATCTTCCCCCAAGGGTCAAAATGGCTATGTGAGCAAAATCAGAGGAGAAAATAAAAAGGAAGCAATTTTTCAGTGTCCACTGTGGCAAGCCATTTGGTGTTAGGCTGTACAGATGGGAACTGCAGGTTGGGAAATAGGCAAACAGTGAAAGAGGGACTCTCCAGGCTGCAATCTGAATGATGAGAAAGAAGTAGTCATAAAAAGCCCGCGGGAAAGAGCGTTTCTGATGACAATTCAGTAAGAGCAGAGACTCAGACAAAAGGAAGGTCAGCCTGTTCAGAAAACAGAAAACAGTGTGACCACAGTAGAGTATGGGAATGAGACAGTGGCTGGTGAAGCCAGAGTGATGGGCAGGGGCTAGACACGCAAGGTCTCAAGGCCTTAGATGGGAGGTGCCATTCTACCTGCAGGAAGCTTTTAGAAGGTAGTTGGGAGAATGACCTGATCTGAAATGCACATGCTTCCTGAAATGTCCTGTCACCCTTTTTGACTATGACTCAATTCACAGACTAGAAAATATGAAGCACAAACTCCTTGGCTGAGCATTTACAGTCCTCTATGATCTGGCTGCAACAGCTTCTACATCATACACTCAAATACTCTGTTCCCTTATTATATCCTAAGTAGTGCTACACACACATTCTTGCACATACCTAGATTATACTTCTCTTCAAGCCTACACATCCACCTCCACACTTTTAAGAAACTACCCAAAAAATCTAGTCTTTGACCACTGGCTATGAGTGCATTGGGAACCTCTTCAAAGACCAAGTCAAATGCTGCAAAACCTTCCAACACTCTGGGAAAAGTCATCTTTCCCATCTTAAAACAATCATATCTCTTCCTCTAGCCTTCCTCTTGTGGGAAATTGCCAATTACCTTGCATGTGGTTCTTTCAGAATATATCTTATCTTTATAACACTATCAGCATAAATGTGTTTGTGAATGCCCCCCTCTTCTACCTTCATCTCCACTTCAAGTACTGGAATGCCTGGAGTTGACTGGAATGTCACTTGTTTGGTAAATAACGAATATACGAATTGCTAAATAAATAAACAAATGAACAAACAGTGCTGGCTGGTCCTGATCACTGAAGCTCCAGAGGAGACAAACACAGGTAGAAAGTGGCATGTGCCATTAGAGAATACAGAAATGAGCTGCTGGCTCAAGAAGTATGCAGTGACCTTAGTTTGGAAGGTATGAAGGCTATTTCATGAATGAAGTGTTTTCCTACCTTCATGTCAACTCCTGGCAGAACTCAAGGACCAGGTTCTGGGAGGCTGACCTACAGAGCACAAATCTGGCAACAGGGGGTTGCCTGAAATTCCCAAAATATCCACAATTGGACTGGATTTCCTGGTTGGTGCTCTAATAATGTGGTGGTATTAGTGATTAGGGATGTGAGTTTCTAGGACTATCTAGCAGGGCAGGATCTGTATTGTGTCACCAATGCAGTAAGATGTTTGCTTTACTGCTTATCTGCTTTTACTACTATGTTGAAAGATACTGCTGCCCCATTAAAGACCTTCTATCTTTATATGCCTATGTAGATCAGGTGAAAATGCAGGTAACAAAGATAATTCACTTTAATGTACATATTTAAAAAACTGAGCCTTTTACCAAATTCACTTTAAACAAGAACAACAGAAACAAAGAATAAACAAGAACAATGGAATAAACCTAAGGAAAACTGAAAAAAGAAAAACCATGTATTTATATCTAACTCAGTGTTTTCTAAAGCTTTACATGCCCTTTCATGAATTAGGAGTGGCATATTCTTAACTCACACATGCATAAAAGGTTCATGAGTTATAGAGCGTGAGGCTCTGCTAAAGCTGGTTTGTGTCACACCTCCTTGGCATTATTTAAATGCAAGGTTTGGTATAAAAATATGAATAACTTCAAAAATAACATGCAACATGTATTCAAAATAAGAATATTGTATTATTACTTTATTACATACTGGTTTAAAATAGCCTCACAGACGAACATATCCATGGACCACAAATACCCTTTTATGCTATGAATATATATTTGCAGACAGTTCATCCAAATACTAACATTGTTTTTTCTTGCACACAGAATTTTATGTGACATATACTGCATTTGTGCTCCTCTTATTTAACAAAGTTGTGTGTGTGTGTGTGTGTGTGCGCGTCTTCTTATTTCTTCCACCCAAATAAACAAGCAGATTGACATCACAAGGCTTCTTTTTTGCTTAGGCAGAATATTGAGCAAACAAATATTTATTCTGGGTTACTCAGCTGTGATACATAAGGGGATTCACGACATGCTATGTCTGGTGCCTGCTTAGCTTTTACGAGATAATTGCACCTTGGATCACCTAGAACATCACATTAAATGGAGAGACCTGATTTTAAAATTTAAAAAACATGGAATGGTCAGAATTTAATCAGTCATGCCTCCATAAATTAAGGGAGATATAAATAAATGGGCAATAGAAAGGTGCAATAAAACCAGGATTAATCAAACTGTGATTAATTCAGGATCAGATTAAAACCAATAGTGCCAGCTGTATCAGATCCATTCTGCAGCGTTATTCTCTCCTGCTCCTTTTTGTTACCTCTTTTTTCCTCCTTCTCATTCCCCTTTGCTCTCACCCCTGGGGCACCCTCCTCGGTGGATAAACCTGCAGGAGAGTTAATTGTCACATACATGGATTTAATCACATTGTCCATCACATTTGGGGGCCCTGCCTTTAGCGATCCGTGACTAATTGTTGTGGTAATTTTTCAATCATTAACAGCAGCGCATATGCTGCAGACAAATCCCAAGGTGTCCACTAAACCCCAGTGACAAGCGGCACACAGGCTCCAGAAGGGCCGGCACACGCCTGGCCCCAGCCCCCATCCCCAATCCTATTAGTCATGCACCATCATTAATATACATCTTTTCCAAGGGTATGCCAGGCTGTGATGAGGTCAGTGGGGCCTGAGCATGCTTTATAACATGGCCTTGCTTTCAATCTATTCTTTGAAAAAGGAAAAGGTAGAGGAGAGAAACGGAAATTAAAACTCCATGTGGGACAAGTAGCTGAGGGCCTGTTCTAAATTCTGCTTGCTTCTCATTCATTTTCAGGCAGGCTCCTGAGCTGCGGCAAGTGCCCTTTCTTTGAGTTTCAGCAGTATTAGTGATCTCCATGGCAACCACTGGTGCTCATCTGCTGCACCACACTGCAGCTTCCCTGGGCTCAATTCTCAAGTCGCCCTGGTGTCAGACGGGGCACGCCATGCGCGCTGGTGGGACGAGACCTTGCCTTGGGGAATCCTCCAGCTGATTGAAGTCCTGCTCTAATCACCACACAATATGAGCGAACAAGATCACACGGAATATGATCTGCCTGCACAGATTCCAGGAATGCTATTTATTTTTCATTTTCCATTTTTTGAGGGTCTTTGTTGGGTAAAAGCAAAGAGCCACTAGAATAACTATCTTACAAAAAGGATTAATATTGAAATCCCTGGTGGTACAGTGTTGTGGGTAACTGATTTATTTAATGCATGCATCTCATATATCTTGCATTAAAGGAAATACTCAAGAGAAAATTCAAACTCCTGGATTTTCCCTTTGGCTCTTCCTAAATGAAGGAACATTTGGGATACTGTCACAGTAGGGAAAAGCAAGAGAAAGATTCCTGCATTATTACTGAAATTCTGACTCTTCCTACGGAATCTTAGGAAATTCCCTCTTATACCCAGTTTTCCCAAGATTAAAATAAGATCTACTTATTTTAGGCACTTAGCACTGGATCACTGAACAAGGTCTCGGCAAGACTTAATTAATATGTGCAATTCATTTTTAGTTCCTCAGATGAAAGATGTTTGGTGCAAGCTCCATTATTATGAAATGAGGGGCCTAGCGCCCTCTACTGCTGCTTCGAGGTCAATCTCTTAGCATCTGAAGTCCTGTCTTTGGGGTTCATTTATTGTTAACAAGTATTCTTACACTTTGACTTAGAAGGCATTTACTGATAAGAAAGAGCAGGAAGAAAAGTGCAAGGGAGGAAGAAGAGAAAACAGAGAAAACAACAGGCTGGCTGCTATAAATGGAACTGAGTTACACCAAGATGACTCAAAGGGATCTAAGCTTATTTACAGCAGAGTGACAAAGGTCTGAGAAAATTCACCATGCCCAACTTTGCTCCATTAGCAAACATTAAAAGGATAAACAAAGGGATACCTTATTTTCTGCTCACATTCTTCCAGGACAAGAAGGTGGGGGGGGGGGGGAGGCGGAGAGCAGGCTATCAATAGGATCTTAATTAATTGTTCTGTTTTTAGATAAGTCAGGTAAAAAAGAAAGCCTCATTTTTCTTGGAATTTTTAACATTCATGGCACTAGTTCCCAACTTCATTTCTGAGGTTAATTTGAACAAACTCAGACCCATACTCCATAACACTGCACAGAACAAGTCCATTCTTGAGCCTAGATTTACTTATTAGTTATCATAATAGCCTAAAATTTATACAGATGAGAAAGGAAAACAATTTTATCCTTTTCTCCATTATGTAAATAACCCTTAAACAACATTTAAACAACTATAAATATAAGTTCAGCTGACAGCTGAAATTGGACAACATTCGGAAGAAATTCTGCTTCTTTATTCAAAGTTAACTCCTTCTGGAAAGGTGTTGGTAATAAAAATTAATAATATGTTAAAGTCTAATACTCACTGAATTGTTTTTCTGCATCAGAAACAGTTCTAAGTGCTCTCCCTGCAACATTCTTTAATTTTTAGAACTTCTCAAAGTCAACACCAATATTATTCCCATTTTTGAGTTGAGGAGAATGAGATACAGTGAATAAGTACCTTGTGTAAGGTCACACAAACAAGTCACAACACCAGAATTCAAATCCAAGCCATAGGAATCCTAAACAGCCCCCAAATTAACCCTTAGGCCATAGTGAAGAACACTGGGTAGAATCAAATTCTGAGAAGACTGAACTCAAAAAAGCTGTTGATTATGGAATCTAGGTCCTTAAAGGAAAATTAAAATTATGAAAGCTCTTTTTATCTTAAATATTTCCACCTCCAAACCCAATCCTCATCTTTGTAGAAGCAAAGACCACATGTTTTTCTATCACCTTTAATTTTTTTTTTTATCACCTTTAATTTTTTATGGTACATCATCAGTTTACTCTGCAACTGAATCGGTGCCACTGACAGAAACCCAGCTCTGGTAAGGCACATCAGGGCCAGTGTCCAGAACACGCTACATGCCCAAATTTCAGAGCCAGCAGATGGTCTGGGAGCTGCCACAGCGGCAATTAACAGTGAGTTGCTGAGCGAGGACAAGGGGTTTTCTCAGCCCTGAGCAGCTGTCTAGGGAGAAAGACAAGAAAGTATCCAGTGGCAGGATTAGCTACTCATCACCCCCACCCGAGTCTCTTCAGCTGATGCCAGGAGGGACACGGAGCAGAGGAAGAGTCTGAAGTGTGCATGAGGCTCAGAGAGATAGGGAGGAGTGGTGGGGCGGGGAAGTCGGTACCAACAGAGTGGACTCTGACAGAGCACAGATCTGCACAGGAAGGAGCCTCAATGGGACAGTATGTGGTGATGACCCAGGTGGGAAAGCAAAACAGCTGCTGGGTGGGCAGCTGACCCCAGGGCCACCACTGAGTGTCCCCCAGGGCCACCACTGAGTGTCCCCCCCCCAGGAATAGAGTGGAAGGAGCAAGAGCTAAAGACAGGGTTCTGTCAAGTCATTTGTGTAAGGGGCTCACACGGCTCTCTGGCTCTTCTCAAGGACATGAATCCCATCAGACTTGAAATGACCAGAGTCCAGCAAAGTGAGACTGTCAGAAAGACATAATTTCAAAATTTTCCTGTCCTACAGTAGCTGGAAGAGGGAAGAGGGATGCCAAGCCAAAGGCACATCTATATTTGTATCTACAGAGACAAATTCTAGACACAGAAATCCTGAACTTTCATCATTCTGAACCAGGGATGGACCCCGCAAGCTCGCACAGGGTACCCTAGAAAGACAAATATAGCGTTATCTTTTCTTTATTATCTCACTATTAGTTTCCAAGCCATTTGTGTAAGAACAGGAACGGCCTGCAGCGTCCCAGGCATACAGTGCTTCTCTGAAGTGCAAATAATTTGCTAATTGTTAGGAAGTGAAATGATTTACAGATTATGATCTATTCTGCAGACATGGGAAAAAGAGCAAAGATCACACTCTAGCCCTCAAAGTAACGTCATTCCACTTCATGAACGAAATGGCCCCCTTTGACACAAATAAAGCTTTCTGGTCAAACTAGATTTTAGAAAATTAGTTTCTTTCTATAACATTATGTATTATCCTTAAATAGTTCTTTCTTTAAATACAAAATGCTTGATGGGGTGCCTGGGTGGCTCAGCCAGTTGGTTGAGCGTCCCGCTTTGGCTCAGGTCATGGTTTGTGAGTTTGAGCCCTACATCAGGCTCTCTGCTGTCAGCACTGAGCCTGCCTCAGGTCATCTGTCCCCTCCCCACTCTCTGCCCACCCCTCCCCCCCGCACATGTGCATGCTCGCTCTCTCTCTCTCTCTCTCAAAAATAAATAAAATTTAAAAATAACAAATAAATAAATAAGCAAGCTTGGTCAGAATACAAAAGGAAGTCACTTATTACAACAAGATATAAGATTCCTTCACCATCACACAAATTCTTTCATTATATAGCTAAAAAATTCTTTTTTCTATTACCAGCCAGGGGGAGGGGGAGATATCTAATTGGCATGCTTTGAAATATTAGATATTTGAAATATCTAACTTTGAAAACAGATGTACAATCTTTCAGTGCTTAAGAATACTATTATTCAATGCATTGCAAGATGAGAAATACCACTTAGGAAATCACTGGCTTTGATGTTACTGACACTAAGGGTTACAGCTCTTTTTTTTTTTTTTTTTTTTGCCTATTATAGTGGATCTTTATTTTTTTTTCTTTAGTTTTTTTTTTCAATATATGAAGTTTATTGTCAAATTGGTTTCCATACAACACCCAGTGCTCATCCCAAAAGGTGCCCTCCTCAATACCCATCACCCACCCTCCCCTCCTTCCCACCCCCCCATCAACCCTCAGTTTGTTCTCAGTTTTTAAGAGTCTCTTATGCTTTGGCTGTCTTCCACTCTAACCTCTTTTTTTTTTTTTTTCTTCCCCTCCCCCATGGGTTTCTGTTAAGGTTCTCAGGATCCACATAAGAGTGAAACCATATGGTATCTGTCTTTCTCTGTATGGCTTATTTCACTTAGCATAACACTCTCCAGTTCCATCCATGTTGCTACAAAGGGCCATATGTCATTCTTTCTCATTGCCACATAGTACTCCATTGTGTATATAAACCACAATTTCTTTATCCATTCATCAGTTGATGGACGTTTAGGCTCTTTCCATAATTTGGCTATTGTTGAGAGTGCTACTATAAACATTGGGGTACAAGTGCCCCTATGCATCAGTACTTCTGAGGGTTACAGCTCTTAAAAGACTTTAATTTGATGCATATAACACGTGACCAGAAATGTTGGGATGAGGACATCACAGACTTCCTGCAGAGGATGGATGTGACGCTCTCTCAGGGCCCTTTCAGCCTTGATATTTGGTGATCGTAGGTTTTTACCACTGGCCTCAGTCTCTCAATAAAGAAAATGGGCAAAAAACATTGTACCAGTATATATTCTATTTAATGGAAGCCTGAAGTAAACCATAATGTTAAGAAAACAAATGTTTTGAAACATGGCTTATTATTCCCTTCTGATAACTTTCTTAAGGTAACGAACACTTACAACCATCAAAATGCAGATCTAAAATCACAGAACTATAAAAGAAAAAGGCATAAGGAATCTTAGAAATAATCTTGTAGTGCAACCCCATTTATTTCACTGATCAGGAAACTGAGAAGTCTGGAGAAGTATACTAATAATAACAATACTACTACCATTACTATTATCATTTTCAAACTAACATGTACCAAAAGGGAATTATGTGCCCAAACTACTCTAAGTGTTTTCTACATATAATCTGCTTTTAATCTTGAATCCTAAAAGATACACATTAGTATTACCATGCCGAGCTTTCCAAATAAGGAAATTAGGGCACAAAAAGGCTATCTCAGGGGTCTAGGTTTATCCAGATGGCCAGGACAAAGCAAGAGGAGGACAGAGCAGTTTGCCTCTACAGCCTTACTCTTTACCCATGAAACCATGAAAAACCACAGCTTCTCAAATAAACTGTACCTACAAGTACATTCATAGTATTAACCAAGGTAAAACAAAGTGTATACTTCAGGATTACCATGCCCATATTTTTAGGACCTTCCCTGTGCCAGGTGCTAGAGGTACCTAGAGAATTAAGACATGGCCTTCTGAATGAGGAGCTGAGATGAAACCCACCCAAGGACGGGAGTCCGGAGAAAGATGCTACAACTACAGATGCTAACTCTGCATTGAGAAGTAGACTCTAAAAACCAGACACAATCTTGAAAACAGAACTGCCCATGACCATTTGGGCCTCAAAAGCTACCGTGCTTATCAAACGATTCACTGATGGCAGTCTGGTGACATGCGCCTACTGGCAGGCAGGAAGGCAGAAAGATTAAACTAAACATTTACTTAATGATAGCTACTATCTTAGATACAATGAAGTTACTTTTTTCCTTCTGGTATTCTATCACGTTGGAAGAGTCCCGAACACCATGTGAAGATTCACAGCCCGCAAACTAAAAGTAGATGGCAAACCTACTCTCATCATCCTAAAAAAATGAGAAAACTTGGCCATGAGGTGGTTATGAGGTAGTTAAGTGATTTGCTAGGAATCTGCAGGGGGGAGAGGAGAAACTACCAGAAAAAAATTAGGTTGTTCAACTATAGCACGTAGCATGTGGGGCAAAAAAATAAGACTATCAATACTAGAAACTTATGTTTTGATGAACTGGTGAAGGAAGTGGATCTAGCAAAGAAGATTGAGAAAATAGATCACTGAGGAACATTTTATTACCATCTCATACCTACTGTATCTTCAGCATCTAAAAAGCCCTCATGGATAAGTGTTATTAGCTCACAAGCAGGTAGGGGTGATTTCAAGGACTCTCAGGTATTATAATGAGAAACTACTTCAGCAGTGATCACAAAGAACTTCTCAGAAATGGAATGGCCCCTAAATTAGGGCTTCTGAAGCTTCAAAAGTAATTCTTCAACAGCAATAAAATTTACGTAAATCTCAAAGTATCCATTTAAGGACCAGTTAATAATAGGTAACCACTTGGGAAAAGAATCATTATTATATTTATACAGTCAAAAAACTTGAGCCACATACAGAAACATCCCATTTAATTTAAACAAACTAATTATTAGAAACATATGTCTTAACAACTAATGAATTAGGGAGTGACTAACTTATAAAAGAATTCAGTACTAGTATCCTGTTTTCCTTTTATAAAATGTTAATTTGTATTCAACTTTTCAGAGACATATCTTTTGCAGGAACTGAGAAACATGTGCCTCTGACCATTCCTGCCAAGAAGGTTTCAGGCCACGTCCATGAGGAGAGAAGCCACTGCAGCACATGGCTGAAGTGTCATGTCCTCATGGGCAGCGGGGAATCCAGACAAGAGCTGGGAGGAGCCATTTCTGACCCCAGTGCTTCTCAGAAGGTGGCTAATAATTCCCAGCACCAGAATTACCAGGGACAGTACTTCAGAATGCAACCCTGGACACCCTACACACGGCCTGCGTCAAAAGCTCAGGGGACCTGCATTTGTATCCGACTCCCAGATTTGAGAAGTGTTGCACTAACAGCTGAGCTGTTTTGCCAGCAGCCTGGGAAAGAGCTCTCACTGGATGGGTACGTGTTATCGGGCCATTATGAAGGCCAACATCGTCTGGGTTGATCTGAAACTTGATTATGTTTTCAGAGTTAAGCCTGCAGGCACAAAGTTGACTAATAAGACAGTTTTTGCCTTTAAGGAGCTCAAAATCTAGGGGGATACAGAAAGAAACTCAGAAAGCACGGAAGTATGGCAATGGCATTGGAGAGATATATACAAGGCATTTGAGAAATACAAAGAAAGGCCCCATCTTGGCCAGGGTGGAGACAGAAATGGAAATGAAGGGACAGACACAGACTCTGTGAAGATTTTGCAAATGAGTTAAATGAGGGACTGACATTAGATCTTTAAGGATGAGCCAAAATTAAAGGGAGAAAGTGGGAAAGGGAAAGGGGACTAATGGCAGAAGGAATGGCATGTGTGAAGTCATAGAGGAAAACAGAAGAAGCATTTAGGGAGCAACATATTACCCATTATCTTTGAAAGGAATGAACTACACAGGAGTTGTGCATAAGAAATGAGCCTTCTCTGGTGCACCTGGGTGGCTCAGTAAGTTAAGCACCTGACTCTTGATTTTGGCTCAGGACATGATCTCAAAGTTCTGAGTTCAAGCCCCATGTCAGGTTCCATGCTGTCATAGAGCCTGCTTGGGATTCTCTCTCTCCCTCTCTCTCTGCCCCTCCCCTGCTTGCTCTCTCTTGTTCTCTCTCACAAATAAATAAATAACCTTTAAAAAATACTATTTTTTTTAAAAAGAATATGGCTGTGAAGTTATAACTGAAAAACTTTAAGTTAAAACTGAAAAACTAAAAATATCAATGATGCTTACACTATAAAACTCCCAATATAAGAGGAAAAAAGGGGGGAATGTTTCCTAGGGCTTGTCAAGTACTTTCCAACAAATATGAAAGATTGAAGGACTGGTTTTCTTAGGAGTACTTACATTGAAATGTCTACAAAAGGGACCAGCAGATTCAGAATCCAAGGTGTGTCCATCTGGGCAGAGTTAATGGGGATGAAATAGATAAATGGAAAGACTTAGCAGGGGTCTTTAAAAAGTCACAAGTAAGAACAGAAAATCAATTGAGGATGTAGTCTGAAGCCAGTACAATAGCTCTGCTACAGAGTCAAGGTGCTGAGCCAGTCTGGTTTGGGTTTGAAGTCAAGGAGCAAAATTGTAAAATAAACTATAGCCCACAGATAAGACTGAAAGGTTGCCCAAACTAAGTTAACTTTAAATGAATGACATAAAACATAAAATGACAAAATAAACAAATCTCACACACACACACACACACACACACACACACCCCACATACCAACCACCTTTCTAATTCCATTCTCTCAGAAATGCTTCTCATTGCTTCTACTTTTTCAAAAGACAGAGGCCTGAGATAGTCACTGAAGATGTAGAACGTATGTTCAACTTCCATCCTAACACAACTACAAAAAAAAAAACTAAGCAGTTAAATCCTGATCCCCCCCCCCCCACCTCTTTTTGCTTTTACATAAATAGATTTGGGGTTAGAATTGTCTCTTCAGAGGATGTTATAAAAATCTATTCCTTTCAGGAGGGCTATATTTAAAATGTCCCTGGGAAGAGGAGATCTACTCAAGTTAAAAAGCTATAGGGGCGCCTGGGTGGTGCAGTCGGTTAAGTGTCCGACTTCAGCCAGGTCACGATCTCGCGGTCCATGAGTTCGAGCTCCGCGTCGGGCTCTGGGCTGATGGCTCAGAGCCCGGAGCCTGTTTCCGATTCTGTTTCTCCCTCTCTCTCTGCCCCTCGCGCGTTCATGCTCTGTCTCTCTCTGTCCCAAAAGTAAATAAATGTTGAAAAAAAAAAATTAAAAAAAAAAAAAAGCTATATATCCCCCTAGTAACTGAGTTCAGTCTTTACCAATCTCCATGGGCTAGAGCTCTGCTTAGACAATAGTCTCCCCTTATTTGCAAGAGATATACTCCAAGACCCAGTGGATCACTGAAAATGTGGATAGCATCCTACCCTATATATACTACTTCTTTGTATGTCCTATACATACAGGTCTATGACAAACTTTAATTTATAAATGAGGTATAGTAAGAGAGTGACAACAATAATAATAAAATAGAACAGTTATAACAGTTTTCTGTGATGAAAGTTATGTGAATTTATGGTCTCTCTCAAAATATCTTCTTATACTGTACTCACCCTTCTTTTTGTAATGATATGAGATGATAAAATGCTGACGTGTACAAGATAAAGTGAGGTGAGTGACACAGGCACAAGGATGTAGTGTTAGGCTACTAGTGACAATGTGTCAGAAGGAGGACCATCTGCCTCCAGACCCCGGGTGACCACAGGTAGCTGAAACCGCAGAAAGCAAAACTGTGATAAGGGGGACCTCTGTGTGTAACCTAAAGCCTTCACACTCAAGTCTGTGGGGATTCCACTAAGCTGTACCTTCAAGGACTCTAGAAAAGATCTGTCACCTTCCTTAAAGAAAAATGGCCATTTTACTATTTTTAGTTTTTCAGGCTAAATTATGTAAACACATGATTAGGTCACTAATCTCTCTGAAACAAAGTTGTATTTTTTTGTTGTTGTTGTTTGTTTCCTTTTTATTTGTTTTGAATCTACAGGAGAGGTACTTTTCTGTGGCTTCGGGTTGCTGTGCATTTTGAAAAATTTCAAGCATTGTGAAAAGCTAGGAGATGCCATTTCATAGTTACTTGAAAATACCACATATGTTCCCAGTATTACTAGAGCTTGTGAATCAAAGGAGAAAAACAGATACTTAATAGGTTGAGAAAAAGCTGAGTGCTATGAAGGAATGTTCTCATCAATGACAATTAAATAAAGTAGAGCAGGGAGGTTTGAAATGGACAAGGGACAAAGTGACAAATCAAAACAGTTACATTCAGCAATGCTGGACAAAGGAGGCTCTTTCCACCACAATACACCCCTAATGAGTGAGATTTAGGGATAAGCTGGAAGACAGTCCAGGATTCCCAATGACTCCACCCAGACTGCCCTGATGGGACTTGAAGACCTCCGCCTGAGCCACGGTCAAGGTCATGACTACGCATCTGCAGGAGTAAGGGGCTGGCACATATGGTGGAACCAGCTGCTGCTGACCCTGCCGCTCTGCTGAGTCACAGCCCATTTCTCAAGCCTGGTAGGGTGGCAGTGTAAGAAACTATTTCTACCTTGTCCCAAATGGAACCCTGACCTCGTGACACAGCTAGCTTTTCCTTGCATTAGGAAATAGCACGTAGCAGATGCTCAACAAGTGTTGCTAAATAAGTTAGTAAATTGGTTAATAAATTAATGAATGAACAAATGAACAATAGCTCACATCAGCCCCCAAGAGACACACACAGCTGCATTTACTATCACACTCTTTCACATTAGATGGGGGACAGCAACCAGGTGCATATACTTCAGGTCAGATAACTCATCTTCCGCCCCTCCACAGTGCCCAGCATGAATTCTCCACAGCAGAACACCTTAAAAAACCTCCTTCTCCTTTACCTTAATATAGTAATGTGGCTGTGTGAATTTAAACCTTATTAAAGCCTTTTCTATCCCTTTCCTTCAAAAAGGCCTTTTTCAATTTGATATTATTACAGGGAGTAGAAGAAGGAAATTGGTAATGTAAACCAAAAGAAAAATGAAAGCAATCTAAGGTTGAGGCACGCTGTCAGGGGACTCTACCACACAGAATCCGGAAAGCAGTTTTCATGTACAGAAGCAACAGAAAAATGGCATGTGTGATATGCTTTAATCCAGATTTTTTTTTTTTTTTAGGAAACAAATCTGCTCATAAATAGCACATACCTAAGCAACCATACTTTGCAAATGCTATTTGTGTATTTATGCCATAGGCACAAGAAATGAATCTACAGATAATCTGTATTATTGAAGTTTTATCACATCTATTATTGTTGTAAATTTTCCTATGATATTTTCAGCAGAGACATAATAATGTAACTGTACTTTTATTTTTCCTTAAAAAGACAAGAAACAAAATAAACACTCTAAAATCAAGCAAGGAATTCCTGTTACTTTTTTTTTTTTTTACAGATGACAGGAAAGGCAGTTCAACACAATGGCTATAAGTGGACCCAGCCCAACATATATAATATGAAATTTCAGAACATGGGGACAAAAAGAGGTTCCTAAAAATCCCAGGAATCCACAAAACCTTTTAGAACAAATAAACAAGTTTAGCAATGTTAAAGAATACAAGATAAATATGCAAAAATCAATCATATTTCTATTTACTAGCAATAAATAATCTGAGAAAGAAATTAAGAAAGCAAGACCATTCATAATACCTTTAGGAAAAAAATATTTAGAAATAAGTTCCATAAAATAAGTACAGGATTGTCCACTTAAAACTATAAAACACTGCTGAAAGAAATTGAACATGATCAAGTCGTAGGTCCACAACCTATTGGCCACAGTCCAGTCTCCTGTTTTTGTAAATAAAGTGTTATTGGAACATAGCTACACCTCACTGTCCAAGCTAATTTCCCACATTATAATGGCAAAGTTGAGTAGATGTGACAGAGTCTGAATGGCCCACAGGAAGAATCTACTTCCTATCTGCTCCTTTAAGAAAAAGTTTGGCAATCTCTGACCTAAATAAATGGAGAGATATTCCATGCTAACACAATACTGTTAACATGGCAATTTTCTTCAAAATGATCTACAGATTCAGTGCAATTCCTATCAAAATCCCACCAGGCTTTTTTTTGTGTACAATTGACAAGCTGATTCTAAAATTTAGAAGTTAGAATGGCAAAAATAATGTTAAAAAAAAAAAAAAAAGGAACGAAGTTTGAGAACTTATACTACCCAATTTCAAACATGCTATATAGCCACAATAGTCAAGACTGCATGTTTCTGTATACAGATTTTCAACACGATTATGAAGGCAATTCAGTAAAGCAGGAATAGTCTTCTCCACAAACAGTTCTGGAACAAATGGATAATCACAATCAAATAGATAATGGATTCAAAGAGATGAATTTAGAATCTTTCCTTACATCATATATAAACTTTATATGAAATTAGATCATACACCTAGATGAAAAATAAACAATAAACTTCTAGAAGAAAATACAAGAGAAAATCTTCATAGTTGGAGTAGTCAAAGAACTTTTAGGTTACACAACAAAAGCACGATCCACAAAAGAAAACAAATGATAGACTGGATTTTACTAAAATTAAAAACTATCCTGCTTCAAAAGATACTAAGAAAATAAAAAAAGTCACAGACTAGGAAAAAATATATGCAAATCATATATATGATAAAGATCCCTTTTTTAATGGGAGTTGTAATATTTTTTTTTAATTTTTTAATGTTTATTTATTTTTGAGATAGAGAGAGACAGAGCATGAGCAGGGAAGGAACAGAGAGAGAGGGAGACACAGAATCTGAAGCAGACTCCAGGCTCTGAGCTGTCAGCACAGAGCCCAATGCAGGGCTCGAACTCGTCAACTGCGAGATCATAACCCGAGCTGAAGTCAGACGCTCAACTGACTGAGCCACCTAGGCGCCCCATGATAAAGATCTTATATCCAGACTATATAAAGAACTTTAACAACTAAATAATAAGGCAAACAACCCAATTAAAAATGGGCAAAATATTGCAATAAACATTTCACCACAGAAGATATATAAATGGCTCATACACACGGTTAAAGGATGCTAAATATCATTATTCATGAGAAAAATATAAATTAAAACTATAATGAGGTCCCTTTACATACTCATTGAAACAGCTATTATCAAGAAGACAGACAATACAAAATGTTGGTGAGGATGCAGGAAAACCGCAATCCTCACACACTCCTGGTAAAGACATAAAATGGCACTGTCGCTCTGGAAGCCAGTTCGGCAGTTTCTTCAAAAGTAAATTGTAAGTTCACATACAACCCAGCAATTCTACTCCAGAGTATCTACTGAAAAGAAATGAAATAATATATCCCCATAAAGACTGGTACATGAAAGGTCACAGAAGCTTTATTCATAACAACCCCAAATCAAAAATAATCTAAATGTCCACCAACTGGTGAGCAGAGAAACCAAACGCACACAATACTAAGCAAAAACACTAAGGAACAAACCACTGAAACGCCCCAACAAGATGAACTGTAAAACATGCTGAGCGAAAGAAGCCACATGCAAAGGGCTACATGATTCCATTTATATGAGATGTCTAGAAAAAACAAATCTATAGAAACAGAAAGTAGAACAGTGGTTGCCTGGGGCTAGGGGGGTAGGAGGCGTGAGGAAACTTTTTGGGATGATGGAAATGTGCTAAAAGCAAATTGTAGTGAGGGATGCAAAACTCTATAAATTTACTAAACAAATCCTTGAATTGTATACTTGCAGTGGGAAATTTTACATCATGTAAATTATTCCTCAATAAAACTTAAAAAAAGGACACCTGGGTGGCTCAGTTAAGTGTCCAACTTCGGCTCAGGTCATAATCTCACGGTTTGTGAGTTCGAGCCCTGCATTGGGCTCTGTGCTGACAACTCAGAGCCTGGAGCCCGCTTGGGATTCTGTATCCCCCTCTCTCCCTGTCCTTCCACCACTCGTGTTCTCTTTCAAAAATCAATGCTAAAATAAATTAACAAATAAATAAATAAAACTTTAAAAAAAATTTAACTCCAGGGAGAAAAAAAAATGGTCACAAATAAATGATCAGGAATTAAAATGTCTTCAGAATTGTAAACAGAACAAGGGAATCTGTAAGACATTCTTTATCATTCTAAAAGATTTTCACACAAAAATGTTATACCCTGACAAATGACTACAAATGAGCAAAAACAGAGTAAATGACTTTCAGACATGCAAGAACTCAGGGAAATTGCTTCCCATGTATCCTTTCTCAGAAAGGCACTGGAAGATAAGGTCCATTAAAACAGACAGCAAACATACACATGCGTATGTGCACATATGTGTACACACACACACACACACACACACACACACACACACACGGCCCCGGTGTGGTGTTTAGTATAGAATGGCATTCAGCAGTCTGTCTACTTCCATGT
The DNA here is from genome assembly GCF_028749965.1 of Puma concolor. Taxonomy (NCBI): domain Eukaryota; kingdom Metazoa; phylum Chordata; class Mammalia; order Carnivora; family Felidae; genus Puma; species Puma concolor. The sequence goes on from NC_141671.1 coordinate 23,423,162, forward strand.
ACTTTTTTTTGTATGGCAGAGGCTGAAAGCTAAACACTACACTTCTTGGCCTTCCTTGCTGTTGGGTTGAGTCATTAGGTTCCTCCAATTAGATGCAGTCAATTAGATGGGCTGTGGAAATGGAGGTGATCCTTCTGCAGCTTTGGCTCTCTGTACTGGCCAGCATGGCAGTGGGACTGATGGATTTTTCTACACGTGTTCCAATATGTAGCTATCTTCAGCTTCACAGATATCAAGAGACAGTAGCTGTGACAGGTTCTGATCTTTAGACTGCAGCTACAGCAGAAGATTCCTGAAGTGCATAGTCCCAGGGGTAGCCTCCTGACTCCCCCCTTCATCCTAAAATGGCAGAAGATGCAGTACCTTTGGCAGTGAGGGCACCTGTGTGGTTCTGGGGCATTCCTGGAAGCCCAGCCTCAAGCCCATTCCTCTAATACTTCCAATGATTTGGAAGGCATTTATTTTCTTTTTTTGTTTAATTAGCTAGTGTGGTTCTGTCTCCTCCAGCTGAACCCCTGAGTAATATAATACTCAGGTAGACACAAGAGGCAGTATATCCCATACAAAAGAGAGGTAAAGGGCATTTCCAAGAATATGGCAAAGAGAGACAGCAACGTGACTGCAGAATACCAACGTTAGAAATCAACCCATCCAGGGGCACCTGGGTGGCTAGTTGGTTAAGCAGCCGACTTCAGCTCAGGTCATGATCACACAGTTTGTGGGTTCCAGCCCCACATCGGGCTCTATGCTGACAGCTCAGAGCCTGCCTGGAGCCTGCTTCGGATTCTTTCCCTCTTTCTCTGCCCGTCCCCTGCTCGCACTCTGTCTCTCCTCTCAAAAATAAATAAACATTAAAATAATTAAAAAAAGAAAAAGAAAAAGAAATCAACCTGTCCAGATATTGGAAACAACCTAAGTGCCCATCAATGAATAAGGAAATTATAGTATGTGTGTATACACACACACACACAGGAATATTATTCATCTGTAAAAAAGAATGAAATCTTGTCATTTGTGACAAAATGAATGGACCTTGAGGGCATTATGCTAAATGAATCAGACAGAAAAAGGCAAACACCATATAATCTCTTATTATATGTGAAATCAAAAACACAAAACTCCAAAAAATAAGCTCATAGATACAGAGAACAGAGGACAATTGGTAGTTGCCTGAGGCAAGGGATTGGGGTGAGGGGTGGGGGGAAGAAATGGGTGGCAAAGGTTTTTTTGTTTGTTTGTTTGTTTGTTTTAAGATAATCACAGTTCACTATTTCACCTGTGGACAGAATTTAGGTAATCAAAATAACCTAACACAGAGTACTGACCTATTCCAAATTATATTCTAACCACAGATGAGTTTAGGAGATGCAAAGAGCACCTATTTTAGTGTTAGGGTGGATAAGAAATGACTACATCCCCATATTTCATATTGAGTAGTTAAAATAGAAGGTTTAAACTGAAAAGAAATCAAGCAGCAGCAGTGTGAGCATGTTACGTACAGACAGAAACATCAACAAGAAGAGGCTCTGAGAGCTGAAACACTGCCTCTAGGGCAGAGGCAATTGGCATGCAGGGGTAGGTAGAGGAAATGCACGTGGGGGTGGGGGGCTGTGTACTAAAATGTGTACAACTGTTTGACTCTTTAAACTATGGGGTCAATACACTTTAAGGAAGTGTAAAAAGTAAAGCGTAAAGGAAGTGTTAAGGGCCCCCCCTCATCATCCCAAGGCCGAAGCCCTCTGGGGACAGATGCGATGTCCTTCCAGATCTGGGCCCTGTGAGCAGTGGCTCTGAGCATGCCAGCATAGGTGGCACTCAACTTGTGTGCTTCCCACTCTCATCTGGAAAGGTGCTGGGTCATGGTGAGTCAAGAGCACAAAAGAGGAAAGAAGCTCAAGTGAAACTGTGGCTAAAGCGATAGAAGATCAGATGCAAAAGCAATGTCTCGGGATACTGGGGATAAAATAAAAGATCATAGATTGCTTTTCAGAGATAAAGTCTCTGAAATGAGTTTGAGCGAACCACTAGCAACTGTCTCTATCTTAAAGAGTTATTGAAATACCAACATTTTGAGTTAAAGGTTAATTAGAGTGCCTAAATTCAAATTTTCTTCTGAAGTATCCAAGAGTCATGATTTCCAGGAATATATAAAACTAATTCATTTTTTTTTCTTGGAAGTAGTGTGGGTCTATGAAAACAGATCCACTGACTACTATTCTCAAAGGACTCCTGTTTCCTTCAGTGCTGTCCACCCGGACCAGGTTTCACCAGTTCTGCTAAACCGTATGGGTGGGTGGTGAGTCAATGCAAAAGTTTTACAAAACACATGCAGCTGAAAGACTGCATGTGGCCAAATTAATACATTTCATTCTTTAATTTTTAATCCAATGCGTCTGAGAGAACAAAAGCATAAAAACCACTACCACCATCTCTGTTAAAATTTATCTTCAGAGCAGAATTGTACCATTTATATAGGCATGGCCCTTCACCCCACAACAGATAAATTTGCACTTGCCTAAGCGAAATTTCATTCTTCCTGCAATCAAATTGCTACCAGCATGCTTGTGAACACTATAAATCTGCCCATGTTGATTCTTGAAATGAAAAATATCAAGGGAAATAAATAATCCTTTACTCCCTGCCATTCTTAGGAATAAGAAACAACTAGACATTTTGACTAGGTAGAAGAAACAATAAAAATGTCCTCACTTAGCAGGCTTCTGGTTTGAATTGCCAGCCTCAGCATTATCCATGAATACTGGGCAGGTTATGCAACTGTCCAGGGGTAATGGGTCTAATCTGTATATGGAAAGCAAGATCATGATTTTATGCTATTAATTCACTGTTATTAGCCATTATTTGCAGGTGGGGAGGGTAGGAGGATGAAGGGACACCCAGGTCACCTCCAGGCCTTTCCAATGGTAGATTCACGTGACATTTTAGACTATGGAGGGCCTTGGTATGGCTGGCCAAAGAGCTAGAGGTACTCCTCTTTACAGAGAAGAGTGCTCCTCTTTACAGAGAATAGTGTTTCATGGCTCTGGGCAAGAAGGCCAACTTTGCCAGTCCAGACTTCTTACATCCCTAGCCACAACAGGGCCTCGGGTACTTTAAATGCCATTCAGCTAGTTCCTGCTCAAACCCCTTTCTTGCCAAGCTAGTACTGCATTTCCAGCCATGGGCAGCTCTCACTCTAAATGACAGCAAGGGACTAAATGTAGACAGACCTAAGGAGCAGAAGGCAGAGTGGGGCCAATCAGAGCCAAGGGGAAGGCAGCCAGGGGCATTGGCAGCAGGAGCAGACGCACAAGCTGCACCCTGGAGCTGATCACAACCCACACGGCAGAGCGATGGGCAGAGGACCCATGACAGTCACAAGGAAGTCATGCCAGAGGAATCCATGTCTCATCTCCACCTTCGATCGGGGACTTCACTGATGCCAGAGCCAATCCACTTGGTATCTGGAGGCTTTTCCAGCAAACAAAGCATATTTTGTATAACACATCTGAGTGTGAAAAGTAGGAAACACTTCTAAAGAGAGAGATTTGGAAGCTTTTAAAATTATAATGCTCTTTTACTGCTTAATTTCTGATCTCTTAGCTATACCCTCCCAATTTTTAGCCTTGGCTGAGACATCAACTCATGAGTTATTTATTTTTCCTTGACTCAGTTTCCCCCCAGAGAAACAGGAAATAGAACCATATGCTTATTTCTAACTCTCAAATTCAACTATCTAAGATATTCATTTCTGTTTATTTCAGGCCATTAAATATTCAGTGAGTCCAGGAACCAGGTACTTCAGGGGATTAAAAATAAATAAATAAAAGAATCACATGCCCTGCTGTCAAGAAGCTCAGATCTACCAGGTTTAAAAAAATCCTTAAATAACCATACCAAAAGGTAAACTATGGTAAATATCGTAGGAGTAGCTGCCAACAGATGGCTCAACAAACAACTTCTGTGGCTCTGGTATGTGCTGGCCTTGCATCAGGCACAGAAGGAAAGAAGATCAATACAAGTCAGCCGGCCCTTCCCTTCGGGGTGCAGCAGAGGGTCTAGGAGGGAGAAGTAGCCTCTGGTCCTAGTGATCCAGCATCCAGTGACAGGAGTCAAGCAAGCTCTGACAGTGCAGCTACCAATGGCATGCTTTCTGACGGCAGAGGTGACGCTGGCCAGCAGAGACAGAGAGATGGTGCTGTGAGCCCGAGAGAACAGCATGGCAGCCTCGAGACTGGAGGGCACCCACCTCTGTGCTGCCAAGAGCACGTGTAGGGGAAGGTGAGGAGGGTTGCTGGAAGCCTCCTTGGAAAAGCAGGTATTTATGGTTTGTCTTGCAGACAGTAGAGGATCACTGAGCTTTGCAGTGTCACAACTGGAATTTAAGTCAAAATAGCACGTAAGCCTCTGCCCAAGGCCAGTGGGCTACTGTCAGCTTCCCTTTCCTGGCTGTTGTGGAGTAGTACTCTTGCCAGGAAATGGGGATAAGCAGGGACAGGGACTAGGAACATTCTGTCCTTCCTGTTGTTGCTTCCATCAAGCACTCTGAGAAATGCCTGGGGGAGCGGAGGGGTGGGTTTCCACCAGCCAAAGTAGGACGAAGCGGACCTTGCAAGTTCCGCCTTTGCCATCTCTTCCCTGACCAGATCCTCCAAACACACCCTTCCGCCAGACAGAACCATAATAAACTGCTACTAGCTAAACAGTGTTAAACCCTGCAAATGCTCCTAGAACACGAGCTCCAGCAGGGCAAGAAGGTTTGTGCTCTGCTGTGTCTAAAGCACCTAGAAGAGTAGTGGGCAGTGTAGGCGTGCAATGAGTATTTGTTAAATGAACAAAGTTCAAGGCATGCAGGTAAGTATAAACAGAGACCATAAACAATCTTCAATGTCATCTTTAATCTTTTCTTTTTACAGATGAGGAAACAGAGGCTTGATGGTGTCAAAGGATCCCCTCCATTCACAGTCAGCCAGGGAGTTAATCATTTAGGTGCAAAACAACAACTATCATCCAGGTCTCCTGATGCTGAGTCTAAGGCTCCTTCCAATGTCCCACATTACCCCCTGCTTTTTGCATTTTCAATGCCCTATAATTAAGAGTGATGAAATTAGAAAGCAGCAGTTTCTACATCTCCAAAGAGTTTTATTCTAAAACTGTTCAGAACCTCCATGACACAGAGTATTAAGGTAGTAAAAACCAATTGTGAGCAGGATGGGAGAAACATTCTGATTTCAGGTCAGTGAAATAAAAGCAACACTCTCTCCGTGCTTTTACAACTCTGCTGCTTAGCATTTCTGAAGCTACCTCCATTACTCTGCTTTGAAACTGCTTGGTAAACTACATCAGACATTACTCGACTAACACTCTCACAATCGGCCCTTCCCCGCTGGCTCCCCAGAGACCAACACATACCCAAGCTTCAAACATCATCCCCTGGCACTAAAAGTGTATCTATTTTGAAAGAAAACAAATAGCAGCTTGTGTCATCTTTGGAGTAGCTTTTTGGAACCTTCTGCAAAGATTTAAAATAAAAAAGCTGCTTGGTAACCAACCGCAGGGTCAGAAACAAATATAGGTGAGGGATAACCAAGCCAGTTTTGAATGAAGACCAGAGGAGGGAACCTCACAATGACATCATTGTTCAAAAATCAGGATTTGTGATCACTAGCTCTGCGCCAGGCACTGCAAGATGCTGGGAGTCAGCTGTGAACGTTCAACAGGGTCCTTGTCCTCAAAGTGGGACAAGGTGGGAGTGGTGAGAAGAGGGTGGGGGGGCATTGGCGGCTAGAATCAGAGACATTTAACAAAGACACAATCACAAGCAGTTCACTGCAATGGCAATACTTACCACGAGGGGTGTGCAGGTGCTAGAGAGTGTCCCATGGGCTCCTCTGCCGGGCCAGGGCAGTCCCAGCATAAGGAAGGGCCTGTGCACAGCCTAAGCAGGAAGGAAGATCTGAAAAGGCCTGGGTGGCTGGAGTGCCTGGTGCCAGGTAGAGGGGACTTGGCGTGGCTAGAGAAGCAGTCAGGACCAGACCCACAGCAGGCACTGGGCCCAAGAGCACCGCAACTATGGGTTTTGAACTTCACCCTTTAAGAATCCAAAGATTATATAAGGAGATTATAATGACAGAGACTTGACGGTTAAAAGATCATCCTTTGAAAAACAAGTGTTTATGTTTTCAGCACAGTACAAACCACGTTAAAAAAAATAATGTAAATTAGTACATAAGGACTGTGAGTTCTGCATTTAAGAGCGACAGCAGAGGGGCGCCTGGGTGGCGCAGTCGGTTAAGCGTCCGACTTCAGCCAGGTCACGATCTCGCGGTCCGTGAGTTCGAGCCCCGCGTCAGGCTCTGGGCTGATGGCTCAGAGCCTGGAGCCTGCTTCCGATTCTGTGTCTCCCTCTCTCTTTGCCCCTCCCCCGTTCATGCTCTGTCTCTCTCTGTCCCAAAAATAAATAAAAAACGTTGGAAAAAAAAAAAAAAAAAGAGCGACAGCAGAAAAACATGTTCGTGGATCCACGAAATGCAGGGCATGGTTAGCAACCCCCAGTGGCACTGATAAAAAATAATAGGCACAATTCTGTGGAAAATAAAAAAGAAAACAAAAATTAGGGAACATGATGTTTCTAAAGACTGTACTAAAATTCAAAATTTGTTAAAAGAATAAACTAATGACTCCATTTTCAATTTAGTGTATAAACTAAATAATAAAAATACTGAGGCTTTCATTACAAAAGAAAAAAAAAAGATCATTCGTCCTTCTCAAAGCTCCCTCGGCCCCTCCAGCCTACATCTACATTCACAGACATCATCTAACGTCTTAGCACACAGATAGCAGTGGGTCAGGCACTGCTTTGCTGGCTGTCTTGGATGGTTACCTTACTAGCCAACTCTTACATTTAACACACTTTGCCTGTGTTGATGGCCAGAGTACCCATAGGGACTGTGAACTCCTTAAGAAATTCCCACACACTTTTGTACCAACCAGGGCACCTGGCAACATGCCAGGCACATGGGAGCGGCAAGCACTGACTCATCAAGTGAGCAATTAGCAAAAGACAGAAAATGGGATTTGGAAATAATCTGCGGATTTGGGTTATAGAGATCTTCCACAATTAACTTCATTATACATTAAACAGAGCAAATCAAATCCTATCACACTAGTAAGAAAAGACTAAGGAACGTAAAAAAAAAAGAACATTATAAAATTCAATTGTTTTGAAGACACAGTGCCTCCCAGATGAAGGGGGGTTTTCCTCTCAGCTCTCTGTGTCAAGAACATTGTGCTTTCCCTGCAAAAACGGGCATGTTTTTATCTTGTAGACACTGTGGATAATATTAATTATGCTTCCCTCTTTCCTTTTTACCATTTGGCAGCTACAGCCAAATCTACATCTCCTTATGGCAACAGATATAAATGTGCACTTTGCTGTTACCACCTTAACTCAGCTTTGTATTTTCCTATGCTTATTTTACCTTTACCTTTTGCCCCTCGATTTTTGTCTTCTCCAGCTGTATCTGTTATCTATAGATGTCACTATCTCATAGCCTTTGTAGAAATGTGTTTTGAATAAATCTGAATAAATTACTAAGCAAAGGATGCTTTAGTGCTCCACGATTCACTCTATTGTGCATCCTTTAGGAAAATAATTTTTAAACAAGGCAATTAATCCTCTGTTAAGCTGATTTCCCAATCAGACCTACCCAGAATGACTCCCTTGTCCCCCAACAAAATATCCAGGGAGTGACATGATCAGGTGTATTATTTCAGGTGCCTAGCTTTACTTTTCTGTTCCCTGGCTCTTCACAGTTCTTATTGTCTCTGTTGATCACTGGGGCCTGTCAGGTCTACTTCCTCGGGTCTCCAGAATCTATTTCCTTGCTTGAATTTCTACTGCCACAGATATAATTCAAGCTCTCAACATTTCTTTCCCAGGCTGTATGATGCTCCAAGCCACTCTCACGGCCTCCCGTCTCTGCTCCATCCAATCTATCTTTCAGTCCAGAAGTGGAGGGTTTGTGCCAAAATCCATTCACCCATTCACGCATTTGATAAATATCTACTGAGTACCTACTAAAGGTTAGGCGTGTGTGAAGCATTGGTGGCAAAGAAATAAAGAAACCTGATCTCTCTTCAATAGCTCATGAAAAGAGCAGAGGCAGAGCCATAAACAAACGACACTACAGTATGATAAGTGTACAGCCTGCCTAGTGTCCTGTCGGGAAATAACCATGACGAGTATACACGGCACATCCAAGAGCTGTGCAGAGCATGGAGTATCTACAGGTGAAAGAGGAAGAGAAAGCTGCAGGGGCAGGCCAAGGCCAGGTCAAAAAGGACTGACTTGCTATGCTGATCTCAATACACAATTTCTATTTAGAAACTTCCAGTGGTCCCCCATTCCCAGCTCCAAGTAAGTCCCCAATCTCCCTTTGTGATCCATTCTCAACTCCTAGTCCTGTGCCAGACCCAACTACACCTCACTTCTCCAAGACTCAGAGCAATGAGGCCCTTGGCCTGCTTCCAGTCGTTGTTCTGGGGCCACAGAATGTTCCAGCCCACTTCACCCATCTCTGCCTGCTGAGAACCTTATTTACCATCTCCTCAATATTTTATAATCTGGCAACCACTAACAAGTATGAATTAAGTATGATTCCTACCTTCAGGAAGGTTACAGTCTTGTGGAAGAAGATGGTAAGCTGAATAACTACCATAGAGAGAGATTACAAAGAGATTCTATCCAAAAGAGACTCCAAGATAAAACATTAGCCATGCACAGCATTATTGTTAGCTTTACTTCTCTTAATTCTAAGAAAAATCTAGCAGGAATAGTAGCTCATATTAGCCCCATACCACTGGGACAGATGCTGCCCATAGCCCCAGATATAGGGTCAGGGCTACAGGAATAAAGTCTCCACTAGCCATTTCCCCATGAATTATCAAAGTGAGCAGTGAGCACAAAATCCCAAATTCTTATGACAGTTCAAGAGCCAAAATACAGACTTACTTGAGAATTAAATACTAAGCAGAACATGTTTCCTGGAGACAGGAATAATTGGATTTTCATGAAACGTAATGCAATGTTTGTTCATTCTATGTAAACATATACAGATTGCAAGTAAGGCTAGATTAATTCCCTCAAAGCACACTAGATTTCCACCAACATAATGAAGCTGTCTGTAGTAATAAAGTCTTAGAAGTCAACATTTGAAGACTCTTTCATTTATTTCCCCATACCTGAAGTGGCAGGATAAAAATGAGATGAAAATATAGGACTTTAATATGTAAATTAATCCAAAAGTAACTTTTCCAGAAAATATGCAAAAAGCTCAGAATGAAAGTAAGCTCTATATGCATCTACAGGAATGAGCAGTGACCTAGAAAGCCCTGGGGTGTTTATAGCACTTCCAATCATACCTAAAATACTACATTATACAGTCAGTGGAGCAAAACCTTCCCCAAATTCTTCCTGAAGGGACATTCATGCAAACAAAGCAGACAATGAGGGGGAGGACCTTAATTACCTTCATGGGAAATCACTCAAGTTTTTCAGAAAAGCAGAGAAATTATGAAAGAGGTGTCTACGATATATCTAGCAATAGCATGTGGCACAGATTAGAGGAAAAAGACCCAAGAGACCAGCAGAAAATAAGGCTACTACAAAAGCCCTAGTGTTCATGCTTGCTTGCTTGCTTCCTTTCTAGGCTCCACACCGAACATGGGACTTGAACTCAGGACCCTGATATCAAGAATTATTGGATGCTCTACCAACTGAGCCAGCCGGATGCCTGCCACCCCCCACCCTTTTTTTTTTTTTTTTTTTAATAAAACCCAGTGTGCTTTCTCTTGCCTCTCAACCTCTGAATATGCAGCTGCTCTAGCCTAGAACAGAAGTCAGCATACTACAACCTGCAGGCCAAAGCTGGTCCCCACTCCCTCTGTTTTTGTGTGGCCTGCAAGATAAGAATGACTTTTATGTTTTTAAATGGTTGAGAAATATCAAAGGGACATATGGAAACTACATGAGATTTTCAGTGCCCATAAGTAAAATTCTACTGGAACACAGCCACACTTGTTTGTTTACCAATGTCTGTGGCTGTTCTCATGCTATAATGGCACAGTTGAATCACTGCAACAGAGACGAGACAGCCAGCCAAGCCTAAAATGTTTGGCATCTGGTGCATCACAAAACAAGTTTGCTGACTTCTGACCTCACATGCTTCCCCTTCTCTACCGCCTTTCACCCCTAACTCCCTGGTTCTTCACGGCCCACACTGGAAGGCCTTTTCGAAGCCGTCCCCTAAGTCACACTGGACGCTGCCTCCTTTTGTTCTCGTAGCACAATGCACAGGCATCATGCCCCACTGCAACTGTATGTTTACCTGTCCATGTCCCCCACCTGACTGCAAGTTCCATAAGAGCAAGGACCATCTCTAGCTGTATATCTATCCCTAGTTGAAATGCAGTAAATATTGAATGAATGAATGAATGAATGCATGATGAACAAATTAATGGAGACCTGAACCAAATGAGAACTTGCCTGTAGACAAATGAATTCTACTGAATTCAAAAGATAAAGAAACCCCAGATAATGTTTATTTTTTTGCAGTGTTATCTCCCTTGGCTTTTTTCGCCTTTCTCTATGATAATTTTCTTACATTATCTTAATTTCATGACTTTTAACAACACTGATGACTCCAAAATCTCTTATGAAGCTCACTTACACTTTCATATCTTTTATGTCCAAGTATCTCTGAGATATTCCTACCTAGATGTCTCACAGGCACTTTAGACTTAGAAGGTCCAAAGCTTGGGTGCAATCTCCATATCCTTCTTTGTCTTCAGCTTGTGAAGTGGCATTATGAGTCACTAAGGCTTAACTTGGCATCACCTTCAACATCTCCCTCTTGCTCACCCCCTTCCAATCCATATACCAGATATGGCTGCTTTACCCCAGAAATACCTTGAAATCCACCTTCTCTTCTTCTCTCAATTATCACTGCTGAAATGCAGGCCATCCCATTTTCTCACATGGATTAACAGGTTCTATCTACTCTTCCTATCACCAATTTTCACTGTTCTGAAATTCTCCCACCAAAAAAAAAAAAAAAAAAAAAAAAAACAAAAAAAAATGAAAAAAAACAAAAAAACAAAAAACCTCAACCTAAACCTGGTCACATTATTTCACCACTTCAAAAAATCTCTAATGGGAAAAAAATGAGCAAGAGATTTAAGGGCTGTTCATAGAAAATAAAATAAAAATGTCTCTTTTTATATATGAAAAGATGCTTAGCCCTCACTGAAATACAAATTAAAACGACCTTGATCCACAGTTTTCATTTGTCAGATTAGCAAAATCCCAATGCTCGATCACACACATGTTGTTAGGGGTGTGAGGAAGTAAGAACTCTCACACATCACAGGTGGGAATAAAAACAGGCAGCTTGATGTGGTTATCTATCAAGTGTACTTGACAGGCATGAGGGCTATAAAAATTATAAATGCTGGGCGGGGGAGAGGGACAGGTGGTAAAATAGGTGAAGGGGATTGAGAGTACACTTGTCACAATGAGCACCAACTGACATATGGAATTGTTGAAATCACTATATTGTACACCTGAAACTAACAGAACATTGTATGTTAATTATACTGGAATTAAAATTAAATATACATATATACACAAAATTATAAATTTTTTTATACTGAATATACTGTTTGACCTAGCAATCCCATTTCAGGGAACGAATCTCATAGAGATACTTGCTATGAAATGTGACATGTGTACAGAGTAATTCACTGAAAGACTGTTTTTAATAGAAAAAGATTGGAAACCATACAAAACGCCTACCAACTCAGCACTAGTTAAATACATTATGGCTCATACACGCAATGGAAAACCAGGCAGCTGTGAATATAAATGAGTATGCTTTCTAACATACAAAGATCTCTAAAGCACACTGTAAGTGAAAACAGATGTAAAATAATACAGTACACTATTTGTTTTCAAGAAGGAAAAAAAAGAATATATATGTGAGTTGCATTTAAAAGCTACATGACTACAAAATGAAGAAAAATCAGAAGCAAAAGCAGTGGAAGGAAGAGTGTACACACACACACACACACACACACACACACACACACACACACACACCTCCCCCCCAACACACACACCACATAAACCCCAAATGAATGTATTTCCTAGAAAATAAAACCTACATAGTAAATGGACAGGTCTCCTTCTTCTACTCTGCTATCCCTTTCCCCTTCCTCCAAATAAATCCCTACTGGCTGTAATACTATAGTATTAAGCCCAAACTACGTAATTTTGCCAAAAAACCCATCACACTACAGGCCCCCTAGATTCATCTCCCAACACATACTGCTCCAATCATATACAAATTCTCTGCCCTCAAACATCCCAAATCTTTTAGTAGTCCGTATCTTTGAACATGCTGCCCCCTCTACCTAGAAGGCCCTACATTTTCTCTTGCTCTTGGGACAAGGTCCTATCCATTCTTTAAGACCAAAGTGAAAGAACACCTCTTCAACAGTAACTCTTCTGGGACAACTTCCCTGAACCCTCTCTGAACCCACTTGCTACCTGGCATGACAACTTTGTTTCTGAGGCTCTGTGTGGGACTGTTTCCTTTATTAGACCATTAGCTCTTTGAGGTCAGGAACTCTGCCTTATTCATCTCTCACCAGGCATCTACCTTTCCGTCAAATGCTACCTGCCTTCCTTACCCTTTCCTCATCTGATGAATGGTTTGCCCTTCTGGGTAACAAACACCTTCAAGTAACAAATTGTACTTGTCTGAATAAGGTCCTTAAGGCAGAAAACAATATTAGTCACAAACTGTTCAGTGACCCTCAAATCATACCTGCATTTGATTCTCTACCATACATACCTAAAATCTTCCCATTAAACAATTCTAACTCCTCATATGTAAAAGAAGGGTAATCAGTGTTTCTTAACTCTTTAAAGCCACAGAACCCTTTGAGAATCTAATGAAAACTACAATTACTCTCCCCACCATACACCTTGCCCTAAAACATCCCTTCACGAACAGATGCAAAAGTTGGCTCGTACTTTCAGGGGATTCAGAGTTAATGAAAGCTGAAAGGTTCCAACTTTTACTCCCCAAAGGATGGAAGGGTTAAAGTAAGAAGAGAAAGGATCTAACACTTTTTGATGCACCAAATACTCCACAAAGTACATTATATGCATTATTTCATTTATTTTTCAAGCCAAACCAAAAAAAGTGCCTATTATCAGTCTCATTTTATAGATGAGGTACTTGAATTCAGGGATGTTAAGTAATAAATGTGTTTGTGAATGAAAGTATACCTTTCTGGCCTAAATCCCCCAATATTTTCTACAGACACAAGTATACCCATCCTATGATGGTTGAGGAAACCAGTCAGCAGTAACTAGTAAGTACTAGAATAAGCAAGTCCTGCAAGATACTGTCCTTTCTTGTCCACATCTTCTCCCCATGTCTACTATTCCATGCACCACCAAGATACTGACAAAGAATGCCCCAACAGGCAGCCCCATCAATGGCTAACAGAGAAATAACCAGCCATGGACAAGGGAAAGAAAACTGATTTATTAAGCAAGTCAATTTCAAAGTCCCATACCCAAAGAAAGGGAGCTATTCAAAGACTCTTTCAGGCCTCCTTGGGTAGAGACATATTCTCTGTGCCAATCAACCAGTGTAGACTACTGGTTGATACAGCTACTCTCCAGGAGGCAAATACACTTGGACTTAGACTAGATACAGAGAGAGCCTGTCAAGAAGAGTCATAATAATCTTCTAGATGAGATAATAAAAGCCAACTCACCACATGCATTTCATCCAGGAGTGAATCCACGTTTGGTAGGGCTCAAAGCCTATCCAATTCAGAAGAGCTCTCTATAACTTACTTCTTTCATTTCAGAGGAGATCTGGCCCTCATTGCCTCCTCTCTCTTAAAAACCGTCTCAGTGATAAGAAAGAAGTAATGCTAGTTACTTATGGCTCAGGAAACTGATAGTATAGAGGGTAGAGGGTAGGGGCCGTGGAATTCACTTATAATTCTCTGGAGGGCATATAGTGGCAAAGCATGCCCAACGTTCTGAGTATCACTTATGCCTAGAAGCGCTGCAACCAGGACTACCTGATCCCTTCAGCATGCCCAGAATGCAGCCCCCAGGAACACAAAGCCTGGCATAACTCTTAAGATTCACTCCAGTCTGGTGTGCTTCTCTCTCTCCTGCCACCGCTTCAGCTAGTGCTCTCATCATTTAGAGTCTAGACTGTTCACCTGGTCTCCTTTCCTTTGGACCTGCATTTCTTCAACTCACTCTCCTCAGTAATGCCACTTTCTAAAACACAAACCTGATCAAATCTTTCTCCTACTTCAAAATCTCCCAATCTCTTGCTACTACCAGAAGGATGAGATGTAAGCTCTTTTATATCCCCTCCAAGCCCTTCCAAACTGACTACGACCAAGGAGGTCTTCTGCCTCCTCTACTTGATTCCTATGCCTTTGGTCTGACCAGTACCCCATACTAACCAGTCTTTCCAGAACACATGGTGCTGCCTCCTACCCTACACATCTCTGCAAAAGCTACTCTCTTTGCCTAGAAAGATCTCTTCATTCTACTACTATCATGTAACCTGGTCAACTTTATTGCTCACTTCAAGCAACACAACCTTGGTGAAGCCTTGCCTAGTCTCTTGAGGAAGGGTGTCTTCCTTCAACTGTTACCACAGCGTCATGGAAACGGTAAATGCCTCCGTCCCTACCACTGGATTTTAAGTCCCTCAAAGGCAGAAATGACATCTGTATATGCAGCACCTATCATGGTGGCTGCCACACAGATACTTAATAAATGCTTGTTAAAGGAATGGACAGAGGGAAGGAAGGCTGATTCTAATAAATGGAAGCATGAAATAATGGATTTCAAGAGCTTTTCCTTCCTAATGCCTTCAAAGCCCCAAACCCCTCAATTTCCAGGGATCCACAGAGAGTCTCAAGTGCCAAATGAATGTTCGAAATCATGTATGTTAACATCAGCTGCTCTCCTTCATATTCAAGGCATTCCTTAAGATAAAATTTTAAAAGACTATCTTACTATACTTTGTCATTACTTCCCTAAAACACGTTTTTACTAGTCTCCTAGTTCAGGGTCAAGCCCAGGCAAACAAGGGAAAAGCATTTTCCTATGTGTCCTTCCTGGAATAGGCTCCACAAAAGAGATCTTTTCTTATGTTTGAAAATACTGCCCTCTCGATCCCTTGCACAGTGATAGGTCTTCCTAACTCAGAGATGCTCTCTGCTAAAGAGAGTTTTAGGACTTTGTCAACTCATTAATTTCCACACTTAGTTGAATATCAAATCTTCTCTTGTGTGAAACATCCAATAGTACCCAGGTGCTCCAAGCCATGCACTTTGAGAAATGTTCTACTTGACCAAATCCTGAATTATGTCAATGAAAAAAAATTTTGAGAATCTGGTATAAATTTTACCTAGTGACATTACTTCATTTTATCTATGGACATAAGAGGACCATTTCATGAAGACACTGTTTCCAACCTAAAATACAGAAACAAACCTTAAAAAAAAAAAAGAAGATAAAAGAAAAATAACTTACCAGATTGTGTTTATCCCCACAGTACCATAAATAATTCCTAAACTTCTAAATTGCCTTTTTTCGAGGGAGAAAATAAAATTGAGCCATTGAGGAGCACATTGCTACCTGCCTGCAAAGCTGTAGTAATCCCATGAAGCAAGAGTTTCATAAATAGTTTAAATAAAATTCAATTATATGAGCACTCTTTTTTTTTTTTTTTTTTTTTTTTTTTAAATTCTGAGAGTTTCTTTAAGGGGGTGTGGGGAAGAAACCTGATTAACCAACCATATACACCAAAGTCCTGCTGTTATGCAATTTTCCATGTGGTGCTATAAAACAAAACACAATCCCCTGTGGGTTTTATTAATATTAAAAATCTCTAGCTTGTTTAAGAGGCCAAATCATAAGATCTGAGAGCTAAAAAGAAATCTGGAGTTTATATCACTATGCCCTGTATTTTACAGATAAAGAAAATGAGACACTCATGACCTACCCAAAATGTCTGCAGCAAGGAGTGGCCAGGACTGACTATAGGCAGATCTTCCTTCTGAGGCCCTGCACTTCCCACCACATCTTTCTGTGTTAGCAGCTGAGAATAAATAGACCAGGGGCCAGGCTGGGAAACTAGGTGGTTTCCCTCCACACTTTATTGTTCCAATAAGCCTGGATGGAGAAAGAACAGTTAACATCAGGATGAGGAAGAAGGGGTCCACCCACTCAATACCCATTGTTAATGTTATAATATGTATACTGAATGCCTACTATGTGCAAGCCATTGCTCTAGGAACTGGGAATACAATGGTGGTCAAAACCAAAATATTCCCTACTATCACAAAGCTTACATTCTTTTTTTTTTTTTTTAACTTGTATTAACTTTATTAGCATTTCCCTTTTGCCCAAAAATGAAATTACAAATGAACTTCACTTCTTCCTGAGACTGACTGAAGTTAGAAACCTAGAACTAAAACATTGAAAAGGTTATACTGAGGGGCACCTGGGTGGCTCAGTCGGTTAAATGTCTGACTCTTGATTTCAGCTCAGGTCATGATCTCATGATTCGTGAGATTGAGCCCCATGTTAGGGGATTCTCTCTCTGCCCCCTCTCTCTCTAGCCCTCCCCCACCCATGCTCTCTCTCAAAAATAAATAAACATTAAAAAAGGTTATACTGAGAATGCGTACATGTACATGGGTGCACACGTGCACACACACACACACACACACACACACACACGATCCTCCATGTCAGTAGCATTTCATAAAACTCCCATGGGGAGAACTTTCCAGATAAATCCCATCCTGAATCACTGCCTGGTTTAGGGAACAACCACAACACACACTAAAATACTAGGAAGCAATTTCAATGGCTTCTCAGGGGCAGTGGGGTGGGTAGAAAAAGTCAAGCTTTTCAACCATCCTTCTTACTAAGATAGTAAAGGAAGTGATAAGGAAAACTTGAAAGAAGTAAGTCAATCCTATGAAATGATATTGGAAGAGAGAATCTTTTTTTTTTTTTAATTTTTTTTTTCAACGTTTATTTATTTTTGGGACAGAGAGAGACAGAGCATGAACGGGCGAGGGGCAGAGAGAGAGGGAGACACAGAATCGGAAACAGGCTCCAGGCTCTGAGCCATCAGCCCAGAGCCCGACGCGGGGCTCGAACTCACGGACCGTGAGATCGTGACCTGGTTGAAGTCGGACGCTTAACCGACTGCGCCACCCAGGCGCCCCGGAAGAGAGAATCTTAAGTACCTATGAGCCCTGCATAAACTGAGAAAAAATACACAGGGCAACCACAATGTACATTTTATAACCAGCTACTGCAGATGGACAAAGCAGTACACGATCTCAGTGGTGTAAAACCACAAGCACATATCTATGGGGCTGGGGCTTGACTGGGGCTCAGGGAGTCCAGACTGGGCTGGGCTTCAGCTCCAGGTTGGTTTTGGATCCATTCTGCATGCTTCCTGCTGTTCTAGAACGTGCAGGCTATACCTGTCCATCTCATTAAAAGGAAGGAAGAAGCAAAAAAGGGCAAAACTAACTGTCAAGTACATTTCAAGCTTCTAATATCACATCTGCTAATATCCTATTAGCCAAAACAGTCACATGGCCAAGCCAAAAAATCAGCAGGGCAGAAAAATCCACTCCTCACACTGTGGCAAGTGCTTCAAGGTCATGGGACAAAGTGCATGGATACGGGGAGGGCATACAAACTGGGAACAACAATGGGGTCTAATGAAAGAAACAGCATTTTGCAACAATCCAAACTTGCCAAATTTCATTTCTTTCTAATCCAAACCCCTTATCTGGAAACTCATAAGCTACTCCATCAACTTTAAAAGATAATGGTTGGATTGTGTTACTGAGGTTACTGTTTCAGGAATGGGGGAGACAACAGGAAAAAATGCAAATAGTTGAAAAGGGAAAATTAAGTCCATATCGATGGAAGAAGGACTAGGGAAATTAAATGACAATTGCTTTATATTTGCCAAATATATAAGTCCTAACACACTAAAAATACAATACTGGGCAGATTCTCTGCTATCCAGAAGTTTCCTACATATAGAAAGTATGCCACAGACAGTATGAAATACATACTACCACAGCTGCAAAAACATCAGAAAATAGGGCACTTGGGTGCCTCAGTTGGTTAAGTATCTGATTCTTGATCTTGGTTCAGGTCATGATGTCATGGTTTGTGAGATCAAGACCTGCTTCAGGTGCTGTGCTAACAATGCGGAGCCTGCTTGGAATTCTCTTTCTCCCTCTCTCTCTACCCCTCCCCTACTTACTCTCTCCATCTCAAAGTGAATAAATAAACATTAAAAAAAAATCAGAAAGGTACTCATACCACAACTTGAAATCAACCTACAAAAATGTTATTTTCATTGGAATAATGGAAATATGAAGGAGTGACATGGAGCCTAAGTAGAGCTAGACAGAACTAAAAAAATATACCAGGAAACAAATCAAATTCTGTACAACTACTGTAACTGGAATCCCCAAGCAAGCTCCAAGCTACATTTCCTAGTCAAACAAGTGCATCCTACAGCATACCTTCCCAGCTAGAGAAACTGTCATAGGGGGTGGGACCAAATCTGACAGAACATTAGGAAAGAGAAGGTAGATGTTTGAAAATCATTAAATATTTAGAATCCCCATGCTGAAAATATGAATGACATGGCAATAACATCAGACACTTAAACCACCAGAATCAAGCATGACAAGCAGAAGGGTTATCTTTATGGAACTTGTCAACTTACACCCACTCACATTCCCTGATAAAGTGACTTTTTTTGGAGAATGGCATTATATAAAGAAATCTAAAGTTACTCAAGTAAGAAATACATATATCCCATTTATGAAAGAGCAACTGGGGGAAAAAAAGCCACCTAGACAATACTATTATAATACATAAAAATGACAAATAATTAGCATTCAAAATAAAGAATTCCTACCAATCACTAAAAACAAACAAACAAACAAACAAAGACAGATAAATGAGCCCCATCTGGAAAGGAACAAAAGAAAAACTATAGATTTCAAATAAACATATAAAAAATGTGTTTGACCTTAATATAATCAGGTGAGTAGAAATGAAATGATAGTAAGATACTATTTTAAACCCACCAGATCAGCAAAATAATTTGAACAAGGTCAAGTGTAGAAGAGGATACAGAGCAACAAGAACTTTCATACAAATGCACAAGACAGTGTAAATTGGACCAACCACTCTGGGAAACAAACTTGTGATGGCCAATAAAGCTAAAGAAGTCCATAAAAACTAACTTTGGGAAATCCACTGCTAAATAAAATATACCTTAGAGAAACGCTTACACCTATACACATAGGATGTACAAGAATGTTCAACAATAGCATTTGTAATAGGAAAAGAAAAAAGAAAAAACTAGAAATAGTCAAATGTCCAATAGATGAATAAACTATGGCATATTCTTCCAATAGAATTTAAGTAGTGAAAAATGACTGAACTAAAACTCTACATATGACAGCACAGATGAACTTTACAATGCTACATGGAAAAGTAAAGTCATAAAAGGATGGCATAATTCCACTTGCAAAAATATAAAAGCCCATGAATGTTAACTGTTTTCTAATACACATAGTAACTCTACAATGAAAATCAAGGTAACAACACAAAATTCAAAATAGTGATTCTCATAGGATGGAGGCAAAGTGGGACGATACCAACAAAAAGGATATATACAGTGGGGGCAGGGAGGTTCGGCTGTATAATGTCCTTTGTTTCTTAAGCTAGGTGGTGGATAGTGGACTGATAGATAAAATAAAGCACTGGAATACAGAGAGATACAGACAGATGAGCAGACAAAGTATAAGAATAAAGTATCTCAAGGAAAACAATTTTAAGAAAAAATAACCCTTAAAAAGTTAGAGAGACTTCAGTAGGTTTACAGTAAAAAGTAAAGAATGAATGGAAGAAGAACTAAGTTGGAAGACTCACACTTACCAATTCTATTAGCAATAATCGCGCCTTGGATAAACCTCATTGGCTACGATACTGCCACTGCGCAAAGCTCACACTTACCAATTCTAAAACTTACTGCAAAGCTACACTACTCAAAACATGTGGTACTTGTGTGAGGACAGAAACATAGAACACTGGAATAGAACTAAGAGTTCAGAAATAAACCCATACATCTATGGTCAACTGATTTTTGACAGAGGTGCCAAGAGCTTTCAAAAGGAATAGTTTCTTCAACAAATGGTACTGGAACAACTGGATGCCTGCATGCAAAAGAATAAATTTGGACCTCTACCTCGTATCATGTACAAAAATTAACACAAAATGGACCAATGACCTAAATAGAAGAGCCCAAACCACAAAACTCTTAGATAAAAACACAGGGGTAAATCTAGTTGACCTTAAGTTTGACCATAGATTCTTAGATATGACAGCAAAAGCAGGTGCAAGAGAAGAAGAACAGACAAATTAGACTTCATTAAAATCTAAAAATTTTGTGCTTCAAAGGACATACATTATCAAGATATAAAAAGAAAACCTACAGATTTGGAGAAAATATTTACAAATCATACATCTGATAAAAGTCTAATATCCAGAATATATAAAGACCTCTTACAACTCAGCAACAAAAAAACAATCCAATTTTTAAAATGAGCAAAGGAACACGTGGGTGGCTCAGTCAGTTAAGCATCCAACTTCAGCTCAGGTCATGATTTCACAGTTCTTGAGTTTGAGCTCCACATAGGGCTTCTGTGCTGACAGCTCAGAGCCTGGAGCCTGTTTGGGATTCTGTGTCTCCCTCTCTGTCTGCCCCTCCCCTGCTCGTTCTGTCTCTCTCTGTTTCTCAAAAATAAATAAGCATTAAAAAAACTCTTTAAAATGAGCAAAGAAATTGAATAGACATGTTTTTAAAGAAGATATACAAACAGTATATGAAAATATATTTAACATTATAAGCCATTAGGGAAATAAAAATCAAAACCACAGAGAGGGACTACTTCATACCTACTATGATGGCTGTAAAACAAAACAAAACAAAACAAAACAAAACAAAACAAAACAAAACAAAACAAAACAATACCAGGCAAACAGAAAATAATAAGCAATGGCAAGGAAGTGGAGAAATAGAAGTCTCATATATTGCTGGTGGGAAGGTAAAATGGTTTAGCCCTTGTGGGAGATAATTTGGTACTTCCTCAAAAGTAAACACAGAGTTACTATATGATGCAGCAATTCCACTCCTAAGTTATGCACCCAAATAAACTGAAAACAATGACTCAAATACATGTACATGCATGCTCACAGCAACATCATACACAATAGCCAAAATATGGAAATAGCCCAAATGTCTGTATAAAGACTGTTTACTGTCAACAATACATAAATGGCCAAAAAGACTCCCCCACGATGTCTATACAACCATTAACAATGATGATGTAGGTAAATATTTGGTAACATGAAAAGACACTCATGTCAAATTTGTTGTGAAAAAGCATAATACAAAAAAATAATCAAAGGATGATTATATTTTTCTAAAATATATACAAGTTTTTCATACGGATATGGCTAATTATACATATATGCATGTTTTAAAAGTTTTACCTAGGTAACAACGGAATTGCTTTTATTTTCTTTTTTATACTTTATTTTTAAAATTTTTCCAATGATTACAGATTTTTTTATGTCAGAAAAAAAAATCTCACCATCTTACCCATTTTGAAAAGAGAAAAAGGACAAAGGCTAAGTAAATATTTGAAAAGACATCTCTACTCTGACAGCTTGAAAATGTGTCACTAGGAGGAACTACAAGGCCACACATACACATGGGGCTGACACATATTTGTTTGCTTTTCTGAAAGGGCACTAACAGGGCCAAGACTGACTTAAGGGAAGGGAGGAAAGTTAGACAGCTAAAGGAAAGGAAGGAAGAAGAGAAAGATTGGGGAGTGACACGGGAAGGAAAGAAAGAAATCAGAGTCTGCAGATCTTAGTCTCAACTCAGTGTTTTACCTAAAAATGCACTATGTTTAATTTTAATTAATAAAGTCAATAGATTAGGGGTGCCTGGGTAGCTCAGTCAGTTGAGCGTCCGACTTCAGCTCAGATCATGATCTCATGGTTCGTGGGTTCGAGCCCCACATCGGGCTCTGGGCTGACAGCTCGGAGCCTGGAACCTGCTTCGGATTTTGTGTCTCCCTCTCTCTCTGCCCCTCCCCTGTTCACACTCTCTCTCTCTCAAAAATAAACAAACATTAAAAATTTTTTTAAAAATAATAAAGTCGATAGATTAAATACACAGGTAGACCCAATATATCCACAGTTTTCTGGCACCACGTAGATATGTCCATGCAATTATCCTTTTACCTGGGGTGCCTTCACAATCCAACCTACAGTTTGGTCTCACTATGGGGGTATGAGCCCTCTATTACTCACTCTGATTGCAATTTAAATCCCTGGACAAGGATACATACACAAAGTCACTAAAAGAGCACTATGAAAAGTAAATAGACAAATTTTGATTCAAAGTCAAAACCTGGAGAAACGACCTCCATAGGAGGAATTTCATGTTTGTTTGCTTCTCCCATGTTTTTGCCCTGAAGGCAGGCCCCAGCTGCAGAGCTGCACAGCATCAATGGCAGCTAAGACTCCAAGAGAAATCTCTCCTTCTATATTCAGGGAAATGGCTCTGTGAGTTGGAGTGGAGAAGAGCCCAGAGGAGATGCCCTAATTCTACATGCATAAGCATCAGCCTAACCCATGACTACACATGCACACCACAGACTCAAGCTAGCATAGCAAAAGCTGAGAAAACCGAACTGAGATGTGAACCATTCACACGAGTTTCTGACTAACCCCTTAAGTACATATGTGCGGGAAGGACAGAGATCAGCATCACTATGACTTATACTGAGATCTGAATGACTGCCCATGGGAAAGAAGTCAGAACCAAGGTCTAAACTTCACCAAGTGACCATCTACTAAAATATCAACAGTTAACACAAATTTAAAATAGGACAGAGTGCACACAACTTACCGTTCACAACTTGCAACACACAAAGTTATTTGACAAAGAACCAAGAAAATATGATGAATTCTAAACAGAATTCATTCTTGATGCGACCCAGATGTTGGAACTATCAGACAGATATTTTAAAGCAATTACTGTAACTATGTTCCATGAGGTAAAGAAAAACACAATTGATAGGAATGAAAATATAGGAATTCTCAGAAGAGAAATAGGAACCAATAAATAAATTCAAAAAACACATACAAAATTTAAAACTAAAAAAAATCTGAAATAAAAAAATATATTTGATGATCAAGGCAGTTCTGTGGAGGTGATACAGGAACATGAACATGGAACAGAAATTAGTATGAAAAACAGCAAAAGATAGACAAAAGTGAGCAGAGTATTGGGATCTTCTGAGATAAAATCGAAAGATCTAACATGGGTACAATTTGAGCTCTAGAAGGGGAGGAGGAAGAGACTGAGATAGAAAAAATTATCTGAAGAAATAATGACCAGAAAATTCTCAAAATATGTGAAAAACATAAATTCATGGACTCAAGCTTAGTGAATCTGAAAACAGAGTCCAAGAAAACCACACCTCGATGCATCAAAATCACACTGATGAAAACCAAAGGTAAAGAAAACAATCTTGAAAGTAGCTAAAGAAAGACAACATATTACTTTTGGGTGAATAATGACTGAAATGATTCTGTGGTTCTCTACAGAAACTATAGAGGCAGAAGACAATGGAACAACATCCTCAAATTGTTAAGAAAAAAGATGAATTCAGAATTCTATTCTCAGTAAAAATATTCTTGATGATAAGGGGTAAATAAAGACATTCTCAGATAAAGGAGCACCAAAAAATTCATCACCAACAGACATGGTAAGGGAAGTTTTCCATACCAAAGGGAAAAAATACCAGAGGGAAACAAGCATCTTCGGGAATAAAAGAAGAGCAAGAGAATTGTAAGAGCTAGGTAAATAGAAAACTATGGTCTCTTAAGTTCTTTAAAATGCATATGACTTTTTAAAGCAAAAAAGTTTAACACTGAGTGGTGAGGTTTTCAATGTATGTAGACACAACACATGTAACTATAACAACATAAAAGTAACTGAGAACAGGGGTAAGGCTAGAATGCTTATTTTAATATAAATAAAACAGACTTCAAGAAAAAGAGAAGTACCAGAGATAAAGATGATATTTCATAATGATAAAAGGGGCAACTCATGAAGAAGACATAAGAGTTATAAAAGCGTATATATCTAATAATATAGCTTTAAAAAAACATGAAGAAAAATTAATAGGATAAAAGAGCAGATAGAGAAGCCCATAATCATAGTAGAATATTTTAATAATCTTTTCTGGGAAACTGATAGGATACTAAGACCAAAAAAAAAAAAAAATCAGTAAACATAAAAGAGCTGAACACTATTCAATTACATTGATCTATTTAACATTTACAGAACATTCCACGCCTAGGTTTTTTCTCAAGGGAAATGGAAACATACAGGCACACAAAGGATTTTATACAACTATCTACAGCAGCTTTATTTCTAATAGCCAAAACTGGGAACAAACTAAATGTCCATCAAAAAGTGCATGGATAATCTAATTGGGTATGTCTATACAATGAAACAATACTTAAAACAATAAGGAATGAATGACATATACAACACTGATCAACATACACAACACGGATTAATTTCAAAATCATTATGCTGAGGGAGAGAAGCAAAACATAAAGAATATACTGTATGATTCCACTTATATAAACCTCTAGAAAATCCAAACTCATCCATAATGACAGAGGTAGATCGGTGGTTGCCTAGTGACAGGGTGGCAGGAGGGATAGAGTACCAAAAGGGCACAAGGCAACTTTGGCTGGTGATGAAAGTGTTTATTATCTTGACAGTGGTGATAGTTTCATGGGTATACACATATGTCAAAAATAGATCAAACTGTACAGTTTCAATATTCATAGTTCATCATCTTTCAATTATACACCAATAAAACTGGGGAAAATATTCAACCTAAAAGTAGGATTTTCAAAGCATGGTCTGAATGTGGGTCATTCATAAGAATTATCTAAGCTATTTATTTAAAATGCACATCTCAGGAGTGACTGGGTGGCTCAGTCAGTTGAAAGTCCAACTTCAGCTCAGGTCATCATCTCATGGTTCATGAGTTTGAGCCCCGCGTCAGGCTCTGTGCTGATAGCTCAGAGCCTGGATCCTGCTTCAGATTCTGTGTCTCCTTCTCTTCCTGCCCTCCCTTGCTTGTGCTCTCTCTCTCTCTCTCTCTCAAAAATAAACATTAAAAAAATTTTTTAAATGCACATCTCAGTCCTCATCCCAGACCTACATACCCTGATATGAACATTTTACATAGGCTCTCCAGGTGATTACCAGGCTCTCCAGGCAGTTACCAGGCACACACTTAACCACTGGTTAAACCCAGGACCAATTCAAATACCACCTCCTCTCTGATGCTTCCACTAATCTAACTGATGAACATAGTCCCCTCTTCACACCTCCCAAAGCTCCATGTCATGAGTGGCACTTATGTTACCATGCTCTAATTATATAATCTCATCTTCCCTACTACATGGTAAATTTTACAGGGAGAGGTCACATCTTATGGTGTCCATGTCCTCCTCTTTGGCTAGCACAGTGCCTTACACACAAAAGATGCTAAGTAGATTAATGGTAGGTCTGCCTGTATATAATACTATGCCCAGTACAGGCACATATCTTGGTTGTTGCCTCTAGAAGTTCCCCAGCTGAGATTAATAACACTGAATGTCACAAGTGTATGTAGAGGCTGCAGAGACTGGCTACTAAAGACAGTAACAGACTGGAAATAGGTATTTATTCACATAGGAAAAGAAGCACTGGGTATCCTACCTGGCCATCCAAGCAAAGTTCATAAAGTACACAACTCCTTGCAAACAGAAACCTAACTTATTCTGGGACATACATTTCAAATACCCATACTTCTAGCATTCCATCCTGAATGTAATCAGGACAAGGTCTTGGCACAATCTTCTTCAATCTCTTCTTCCTCCCCATTCTGCCCACGATACCTCTGTTACAAATACTTATCACATGGTATTGTAATCATTTGTATGTCTGTGTATGCTATGCTATTCCCAAAGGCAAGAACAATGCTTCACTTTTCTACAGCCTTAAACGGAATTCAAGAGAAATTGACAAATGAACAAGAACAAAGAATGATGTTAACAATGGAAACTGGGTGCCTGGGTGGCTCAGTCGGTTAAGCATCCAACTCTTGTTATCAGTTCAGATGATCTCACTGTTCATGAGTTCCAGCCCTACATTGGGCTCTGAGCTGACAGTGCAGAGCCTGCTTGGGATTCTCTCTCTCCCTCTCTCTCTCACCCTCTCCCGTTCATGCGCACCCTCTCTCTCACTGTCAAAAATAAACTTAAAAAAAAAACAAAACTGGAAACTGTTCATGTATATATTTACAAGGTTTTCCCAAAAGATCACACTTTTATTTTTTTTTTTTTTTTTAATTTTTTTTTTTTTTCAACGTTTATTTATTTTTGGGACAGAGAGAGACAGAGCATGAACGGGGGAGGGGCAGAGAGAGAGGGAGACACAGAATCGGAAACAGGCTCCAGGCTCTGAGCCATCAGCCCAGAGCCTGACGCGGGGCTCGAACTCACGGACCGCGAGATCGTGACCTGGCTGAAGTCGGACGCTTAACCGACTGCGCCACCCAGGCGCCCCGATCACACTTTTAAATTTAACAAAGAGGTAAATAAAGAGATTTCATCTTTTAAATGTTATATTCCACCATAGAGCTTTTTCCATTACAATCTTCTAAATTTCAAGGGGCTCAAATAAATGGTAAATTCCTTTCTGGTACAATCACAGCCTACAGTCACCCTGGTGATGATTTTAGATGTTTGTGCTCCATATATTACTTGAAAAGACATTAGCAACCTGAGTCAGCCCAATGGGAAGTGAGGGTGTGGTATTCGGGGACATGACTCAGTACTGTCCTCAAAACATCTCCTCAAGGAAAAACCAATAAAATCATCATAACAACTGTCATCACCCACATCATGATTAGTAAATCTAAGAAATCTGAAAGCAATGGCAAAAACATTATAAATTAAAGAAGAAATAAAGTAAAATTCTATAAGCTATGTGGAAGAGCCTTATCTTACTCCAGGGGAAAAAAATCCACATATATGCCATAGTCAACTTAAATGTGTAATAGCGTTTTCACAAACTGCTCATATTAACAATCTAATTCCCTGCTTTTAATTAAATGCAGTCTATCATAGGAGACAACATACATGATGGCCTAGACCTTCTTTAGGGGTAACAAATAACTACCAGCCAAAGAGAGCTCTGTTTGCTGTTGTTTGTTTCATTTGGTTTCTGTTCTTCATTCTAGGTGAGACAGAATAATTTATTTGCAATGGATTTCTAGCCACTTCATAATCATGCAATTTACTATCTGGATAGTGTGGCATGGTACCTTCCTCAGGCTCTGTCAATGGGATCATATCAGCATCTACATGAGAGCCTTGTTATCAAGGCTAAATGAAAGAAAGGCTCAGAAGCATTGGTGAGATGAGGTGAGATCCTGGCCCACAGGAAGGGCTTAAGTGTGGCTGCTAATTTCACCATCTAGTTCCGGCTTCTTTGGTGTCCAGTTACTTTAGCACTTACCTGTGCCGCTATGAGACCCTTAAAGAAGGAGATCTACAGCCACATGTTAGTGTTTCTTGGAAGTTCTATTTTAAAAGGCAGGGGAGTGGAAGGGAGGGAAGGAAATGTAGGAGAGAAGATGGAAGGAACGGCAAAATGGAACTAGAGGGCTGGAGCATGCACAGTCAGCCTTTCTCTAGACCACGGAGCTCAGCAGACAGAAAATTAGCTGTTCTTACAAATAAAGCCTGCGGTTGATGATTGCCAGGCACACAGTTTAAAGATTTTAACTACGGATGTCAAAACACATCCCAGTCTGAGAACACAGAGCAGAACTTTGTCACAATAACTTAAAGTTCAAATAGCACAGCCTACACAGAATTTCTTTTACAAAATCATCTCTTCTTTCTTTTCAGTAGTCTCCCTCGCAAGATATTTCATTTAAAATTTATCTGCACAATTTTCCACCAACTAAAACCACATCTTACCACAACTGTGAACCTCTCAAATATATTTGCATCTCATATGTTCTGGGGTTGTTTTTTTTTTTTTTTTCTTTCCTTTCACTTTGCCACTTCCCTCAAGAACACTTGACATGGCTGATCTAATTGTGGAATAGCAGTCCCATTAATGTGCAATAATGACTTGGAAACCTGTTTCAGATAACTGTATTTGGCCAATTACTGTGTGAATAAACCTCATAAAAACCCATCAAGGACACTGGAAAAGATACAAGGAAGCACTATTCCCAGCAACAACTGACATGTTAAGCTGACCATCCCCTGACTGGCTTTCTCAGTCCTGGCCCTTGATAACACATGTTTCTGGGATGAAGCCTGGGATTCCTTCAAATCTTCTAAGAAAAAAAACAAAAACATCCCAGAAGTATTTGAAGTTAGCTCCTACTCAAGAAGAGATTAAATCTTACATATTTGCTTCCAATTTTTTGTGTTTTCTACTAAGATGGATATATACGTATCAGGCTGATTTTCCGGTGTCTCTTACTATTGGTTAATTGCCTTTTTCCCTCTAAAATCACTCAGACTAGGGGCGCCTGGGTGGCTCAGTCGGTTAAGCGTCCGACTTCGGCTCAGGTCGTGATCTCACGGTCCGCGAGTTCGAGCCCCGCGTCGGGCTCTGTGCTGACAGCTCAGAGCCTGGAGCCTGCTTCGGATTCTGTGTCTCCCTCTCTCTCTGCCCCTCCCCCGTTCATGCTCTGTCTCTCTCTGTCTCAAAAATAAAAAAACATTTAAAAAAAATAAAAAAATAAAAAAAAATAAAATCACTCAGACTAGAATCATGGATACTGAAGTGACTAAGATCAAAGAGGTAATCTAATTCCAATTAATGAGAAATCATTTCTGTGATGTACAGGACAGCCTCTGTTCAAATATTTCCTTTTAAAGGGGGCTCTGTTGATAAATGGCTCTAACCATTTGAAAAACAATTTAAAAACAAAATCAGCAATTAATTTTAGTCAGCATGCCAGACCCAGTGCTAATAAGCACGTTACATACATCACCTTGATGAATGCTCATAATGAAACTTTGAGCAAGGTATCATTGTGCCCATTTTAATTATGAGAAAACTAAGACTCACAGGGGTTTAAGCAACTTGCCTGAAGACACACAGCTGTCAACTGACAGAAAACCTAAGACAGACAGACACCCAGGCCCAAACCTCACAACTTTTATACATAGCCCTTAACATGCGACCTCTCTGTCCTTCTCTAGGTCAGCTCTTCAAATTATTGAAAACTATCCAAGAAGCATTTGGCACTGTTCTGGGCTTTCCCCCAAGCCTTCCTTGGCAGAAAGGAGAGGAATCTGTGAGCTGAGTCCAGGCCCCTGCAGACAAAGGTTACCTGGGAGTAAGAAGGGAAGGCTAGGCCTCCAGTCTCCCAAGCCGGATTACCACAAATCTTGCACTTGACTGCCACCTCATCTCTTCTGTCTCACACCATCCTTATTCTCTAACCCCATGACCTTACCCATGGTCTCTCTACATTTCTTAGCCACCAAGAGGGCCTGCTCTTCTCCATTCTGCTGCCCGAGGCCCTGTGACCAAACCTGAACCAGAGCCACTGCCCTCCAAGGCCACAGAGTAAATGCCCTACTACGGGAAGGGGAGAGGGGCAGAGTGCAATCTTCATCAGTTCCCCTCCACTTAACTGCTTACACAGAGTTCCTGCTCAAATGCCCAATCCCACCGACTTCTCATGGAGGATTTATACTCTGAAAAAATATTTTTTAATTACGTTCATATAGTGATTTAAAAAAAACAGCTCTGAAATTAAGTTTAGAAATAATAATTTTTATTAAGCAATGGTCCTGCAGAGAAGAGCTGTATCCACAGATATAACTTACTTATAAATGAAATAAGAACAAAAAAGTATTATATAGTGGCCTTGTTCTTAAACAGTTTGGAAGGCAAACTGGACTCATGTGGTATGCATCAAATGCTTAGAGGCAACTGCAAAGCAACATATCAACAAATACGAAATTATGAAGTACAAATCCAATACTTAAGTGCTAACAAGGAAGATCTCCAGAAACAAAAAGTCTGTGCAAAATGTGAGAAATGAAGTTCTTCCAGAGTTAAGTATGGAGCGTTAAGGGACAAGTACGGGGGCAACAGGAGGAGACAGAGATTGTGAGGCTACCCCTACAGGGGCATATAAATGCATATGAAAATAAGTATGCAAATGAAGTGAAAGGAGAGAGAGTCTTTTTCAAGAGAGCCTACAAAAAAATGTTGGATTCTTTTCTACCTGAATTTACTAGTTGCTGTTCCATCACCCCACAGCCAAGAACTTCTAGCCATTCTCCGTGGAAGTTGATCTCCATCTCGAAGGAAGGATGAGTAAAAGGGAAGTAGCAGTCTACCCACCTAATGTCCAGTCCTGCAAAGATGCCAAATAAAAACAGATAGTGTTAAAAGGCAGTCTATCCTTCCTTATGATCAAGCCTGCCCTTCAGCTAATGACAACAATTACTACATTCTGAGTAAAATAAATAGGAAACAAACTCATTTGCAGCATGTTAGGGGGAGGCAATAAATCTTAAAACTTGTGAAAAACTGGGCATGTCTTTTCCAATATGAAAAACACTTTGTGCAGTTCCAGGACCCTCTAAAACCAAATCAATCACTTGTCAAATCCCTGCAAACACCTGGCAGAGGGAAAAAAATTAGGTCAAGATCAGGGGAAAGCAGGTAATTCGTCTAGTTCTATAAGTGAAAATGATATCTTTTCAGAGGTAAAGAAAAAAACGTTTTACTATATATCCTGAAAACTTACTTATCAACAGTATGACCAATTTTGGATAAACTAATCAACTTTTATTTCCATAAGTATATATATTAATTTTTTTAATTAAGTTTATAAGAACTAATAAAAAGTTAAATAAGATCTCTCAGCTAAATTTAAGCAAAACATCTAGAAAGTCAAAACATTTATTCCTACAGAGGAGTACAAATATTCATACATCTAAACAAACAAGTACAGGCTAAATGCCAGAATAAATTTTTCAATAAGCAATCATGAACATGGCACTCATAAACAATGACATTATTAATTAACAAAAGAAAAGACTAAAGAATTAAACCCTGCAAAGAGCAGAAGTCACTACACCAGAAAAACCAGATGAGAAGGTCATCTGGTAGCTAAATGGCCACCATGAGGAAAACAGAAAAGTGGGCATCATGCAAATCATCTATGGTCTCCTGCCTAGGCTCCCTTCCCTTCGTGTAATGATCTTTCTCTTCTCTAAGCAACGTTTCTGATTCCATTTCTCCACAGTAACATGACCTCCTATGAACTGAAAACACTGTCTTTTCTCACTCAAGACTATCTGTATTTTAAACCTTGTGGAAATCAGAATGTGAAATGAATAAAAGCAATAACAAAAACTGCTTCCATTTATTGAGGACTTACTATGCCTCTGTCATCCCGCTTCACATGTAGGGAAAACAAACTATCGGAAAGGTCAAGTGTCTGCCCAAAGGCACACAGCTAGCAGATGACTAGGCCAAATCTAGGCCTTCCCAACTTCAAAACTCCCGCTCTTGACAATTAAAATATAATTCCCTGCCCATCAATAAAAGATATTTCAAGAATCAAAAAGCAGATGGGGACAGAATTATGAAACATGGGGACCTTCCCTATGCCCCAGACAACAAAGGGCAAAGTAGGCTTTTCTTTTATGTTTTGTTTTAGTTGCCTTTATTTTCCTATCTACCTGATGTCTACAGCAAGTGACAAATGATTTCTGTTACACCAGTAACACAATATTCCTCGCTCTTGCTATACACATAGTATAATAGACAAATGTTACACTGCACATATATATAGTGCACAATTTGACATATGTTGACAATGTCTACATCTATGAAACTGTCACCACGATCAATATAATGAACATGTGCATCACCCCCAAAAGTTTCCTAGTGCCCTTTTGTAATCCTACCCCTCTGCCTGTTGCCCCTTACCTCTTGTCTTCACCCCACATGTCCCCAGGCAACTGAAGATCTCCTTTCTGTCCCTACAAAATAGTTTGCCTTTCCTAGAATTTTATAACAATGGAATCATATATCATGTACTTTTTTTTTTCATATGGCTTCTTGCACTCAGAAGAATGATTTTAAGATTCACCCATGTTGCACCTATCAACAGTTCCTTCCTTCTTATCACTGAGCAGATTTCACCAACAGTTTTTCTAACCAGGAAAAAAAGCTGATTCTGTTGCAGGCCACTGGAGAAGTGTCCTCAGGTCCCCTGCGTAGTTCAGACTTCTCTGGATGGAAGCTCCTACATGCAGAGCAGGTGTTTATTCACCACTATGTTCTCAGAAGAAGGTATCGGTATACCTGTGTTTTTGTCCAGCTTTGGGACCAACAATCCCCTACCACACTTTTACTGAAAAGCTGCAGACGCAGTCCCACTGGCAAACAGAGACGTGTGAAGCACTGGGATATATAACCGAGTGCAGACAGACGAGCAGAGAAACAATTTTTATCATTCTTTTTTTGTAACTCCTGACAGATAAGCACAAATCACCTAGTGAAAACAACTTAGAAAAACAAATTTTGTTTACATGGCTTGAATTGAATTTTACCAAAAGCAAGATGAGAACTCAGGGTTAACATGATTCAACCATTACACAGTTTAAACATCACCTGAAGCAAAGTTAGGTGAGGTCTACACAAATTAATTTTTCTTGTGTGTCCTTACTTTATTCCTTTGGACAAGCTAAATGCATAGAATTTAGTTTATATAGCTTTATAGCTCACACCTATAAAACCTTACATTCCCCACCCCCCGGTCAGAGAGAAAGATATAAGACATTACTGAGCCCTGAAAACAATCACAAATGTTGATTCAAGTAATTCTACTATCAGTTTTTATGAAGCCCAGACTAAATCCCTACTGCATAATGTCTATGGGAAGCTCAGCCTGCATAGACAGGACTCTACACACACCCTCTGAGCTGTTGGTATGAGTGGTGTCAACAGAGCACAAAGACTGAACTGAAAAGTGATGTAAGGATCTCACCCCTTGTCTAGG
This sequence comes from Puma concolor, assembly GCF_028749965.1. Lineage (NCBI taxonomy): Eukaryota > Metazoa > Chordata > Mammalia > Carnivora > Felidae > Puma > Puma concolor. Next base: position 23,456,549 of record NC_141671.1, read on the forward strand.
AACCTGCTGTTACTGAAGGGCTTTGGCCACTTCTAGAAGTAAAAAAAATTACAACCGTGGATTGAAATTTTTTTAGTGTTGAATAAATTCTTAAGATAAAATGTCCACATGTTGGTTGTATCAACCCTTGCTCTTTTTTTGTTGATGACTTCAGTCACCCTGGCTCTGGGTTTCTTCTTGCTCAGTCATCCTACAGGTGTCCGTCAGGAGCAACCACAGTAATCACTCCACTCTGAAAACCACACCCGGCAAAGCAGAAAAGGCAGGGAAGCTGGCCAAAGTTCTTCAGAATACATGAAGATGATTAATATTAATCATTTGTGGAGCAGAATCCATTGATAACAGTATCACAGAAACTAAGACAGAAAACATAGATTGGCAAAAGTTATGTCCAATGGACCTAGAGCATTTTTAATCCTTTTCAACTCCTCAGATCCTGTTAAAAGTTTCCTTTCTGAATCTATATGATCATGCAAAGAATGCCAAATCCATAAACCATCTACCCCCTTTGTTCCATTACTTTAAAGACCTCAGTTTAAATTCTACTTCTTTCACCTCAACAGGCAAAAGCCAAAATCTATGAAACCCCAGTTTTGAAAACCTTCAAACAAAAATGGTCCTTATTTGAAAGTAAATTCTATTATTTAATGTGTAATTTTTGCCAAAACACCATATTCTTATATATATATATATATAAGAATATGGTGTTTTGGCATATATTATATGCCAAATTATATATTAATATATATATTAATAATATATTATTATATATTAAACGTTTATTTCTAAAGGGGGAGCAGAGAGAGAGGGAGACAGAAGATCCAAAGCAGGCTCTGCGCTGGCAGCACAAAGCCCAATGTGGGGCTCAAATTTCACAAACTATGAGATCATAACCCGAGCCAAAGTCGGAAGCTTAACTGACTGAGTCACCCAGGCGCTCCCTTTTATATATTCTAACAATTTAAATTCCAATTATATTGACACATTAACAGTACTTTTTTGTTTTTCAACCACCCATAGTGGAATCATTTAAAAATACACCTTCTTCTTGTTTTCTCCCCATAACCTCAAAATTATAGTAAGGTTGGGGTGCCTACATGGCTCAGTCGGTCAAGCATCTAACTTGTGGTTTTGGCTCAGGTCATGATCTCGCCATTCATGAGTTTGAGCCCCACATCAGACTCTGCACTAGGGATTCTCTCCCTTTCCCTCTCTCTCTGCCTGTCCCACACACTATCCTTCTCAAAATAAATAAACATTTAAAAAAAAAGAAAAAATTATAGTCAGGATTATAATATTGGGTTGAAAAAGCATCTGGAAATACAGCTTATATTAAAAGATGTGGTACTGAATAACTGGCTAAAAACTTACAGAGTATGGCTTATTTCACATGCCCATGTATCAGGAGTCAGAAAAAAAATCCACGAAAACCTATATATTTTGTGTTACATATTAATGGAGAAAAACGTTTTGTAAACATGTCCAAATCATATGGATTAATTATGCATTAGACCAATCTCTTCTTGGGATGACAGAAGAAATTATGCACACATGTATTATATATCTAATGGAAAATAATTGCAAATATTTTTCTTACCTTTGTTTTTGTTTTTTTTTTTTTTTTTTGCTTAGTTGGTTGGTTGCTTGGTTTGGACCACAATTCACTAAACCATATTTATAAATGAAGCTCAGAGCTTTTTAAAAATTGCCTTAGAACTCTGTGAGACTGGAGCAACTGTCAAAAATTACATACCATACTTTTGAGCTGAGAGTCAAATAAAAGATAGAATACCTTAGAATAAACAAAATATGATTTGAGTCTCAGATTTCTACCTATTTCTGTGAAACAGTGGGCAGGTTAATTAATCTCTCTGAGCCCCAGATGCCTCTTCTCCCCACTGTGTGTAACGACATCTATTTCAAGAGTGGTCATGAGTAAAGAACTAATATGTAGGAGCCCAGGTTTTCTCAAAGACAGAGAGATCCCTTTTGGAGATCTGGGCACTCACTCTGCCTTTTCTCCTAAATGAGGATGCTGGCTTTGTTCAAGAATGAAGACTGCCCAAAGTCTAAAAGCATCCCCTCAAATGGGACCGCAGAAATGATTAGTGAAAATTCCTTCGGCATAGTGACGTGAGCCCAAATGCATGTAGCTAGAAATCTAATTCTCCCAACTCTGGTGAGATATGACCTGCCCCTACCTGCCACAGGGAACCAGGGACATGGAAAGGCAGCACTGCATGTCATCTGCTCTGTGTACCAGCTTCGCGACTGCTGGACCCTTGGAAAACCGATCAGGGATACAATGAAGGGGGCCAGTATGAGGGTCTCCTCCCACCAAGCCCTGTCTCCTATGCAGTGTTGCAGTGCCTAACCACGGTGACATGTTGTAAATATTAAATAGGTGTCATTCCACCTCACCCCCCAACCCACCTTCACCACAGATCTTCTACAACATGTTTAATTGCCCTGACTTATTGGCTCACTGAGGGATTCTTCCTGTTTCTCATCCATACCCTGTATATTTAAAGATGAGACTTTGCTATCAGAACCACCTCCCAGAGGTGTGAGAATCCAGATTTTAAAAGGTTGATGGCCCAAACTAGAGCATGCACCAGTGATTTTATATATCTTACCATGGCTACCCTCCACTGAAGCAGATAATTGTTTAAATTGACTATACAAGTATGCAATTAATAACTGCTACTGGGCATTAATTTTTCAACAGGTTTTCCCTCGGCTGGTAGCAGGGAAACAGAATGCAGTGCTCTGATACCAGGGTGGCTATTCACACTTTCTGCACAGGATATAGCAGGCATCAGGAAGGAAAGTGAGGTAGGCAGAAAAAGGGTGAAAGGCTAAAAATAAATTCTTAGAAAAACTATGATCATTGTAGATGATTACCATCTAACTAGGGAAATTATCCGGACGCCATGTCAAAGGTACCTGACAATTCCATCTTTTTCTGTTTCCATTTAATTGAATTAAAGACCCACAGCTCTTTAAACTGAATATACAGCAAGTGGCACACAGGCATTTTTCCAGGTTTCTCAATATTGCTCTATTCTAATAGCTTTCTTTAAAAAGTCATTTTAATAGGTAATATGTTCACAGGGTTCAAAATCAATATACTGTAAGAGGATATATTTTACTATGTAACAAAGCATCAGTGACATCACAAGGAACAAAAGTTTTGTAATTATCTGAGGTGACTGATGTTAGCTAATTTATTGTGGTAATCACTTCACAATATATACACACATCAAGTCATTATGTTGTATACCTTATACTAATACAACACTGTATATCAATTATATGTCAATAAACCTGGGGAAAAATATGTCATCAGTTAAAGTCTCACTGCATCCTTGTCCCTGTCCTATCCCCTCCTCCTGAATCCTTATGGGTGAACTACTAGGGTTTCCTTTTCATCACCAGATGTAAGCAAATATGGACATGTACCTCTATTTTCCTTCCTTTTTTATATAAAAGACAGCATTCTTGCACATTATTCTACACCATGCTTTTATCACTTAATGATATGTTCTGGAGGCACCAACCTCCTCATTCCTTTCCCTGCTCCTTCACAGTGTTCCAGCAAGTAGCTATGCTACATTTATGTAAGAAGACCCCTATACTTGAACTATATCCATTATTCTGCTATGAACAATAGTGCTACACCAACCTACTCTGTTGGACAAATGGTTTTATAGTTTTAATATTTCCCTCTACAAGAGTTGTAACAATTTTGCACTCCCATCAGCTCAATACTTTTCAAGGGCACCAAAGCCACACAACTAATTAGTACAAGCTGGAACTCCTGTCCAGGCTGAACATTCAGGTATCTGCTGGGTGTACTGAGACAAGACCACCCAGGCTGACCCCCCTGAGCAGCTCTCATGTAGCCAGTGCAGAAGCTGGACACCATGGACAAGATTCCCAGGTTCCTACTGAGTTCCTTGCCCTTGTTGTCTGTTTGCATATCATGTCTCACCCTAGCAAAGGAAAAGAGTATGCTCTGGACCAAATAACCACATGGCTGGCAGTAATGAGGAAGAGGAAGCACAGGTAAGGGTTGAAGCATCCATGTGGGAATATGAAATTGATTCCATTTCCAAAACCCATCCCACAAGCAGAACAAAGTCATTCACAACTTACCATTAATTCCCCACCTAGGACCTTACAAACCTGGCAATGCCATCAATGTGACTCTTTAGCATGCCATATATATCCTATTATGTTCACACAGCCGCATACTCTTGAATCCAGGACTGTAGACAGCTAAGAGGAATAAAATCATTCCAACTACAAAGTTAACATTAAAGACTACCTTTTCCCTCTTGGAGAGGGAAAGAGGATAATAAAATACTCTCGTGTGGAACCTCCATAGCACATAGCAGAAGCTATCAGCACTATTTCAGCCACAATGATGCCCTCTACTAAGACGTATACAAAGTAATAGGGGAAAAAGAAAAGGCTAGCATTTTCTACCACCAACGGTGATAGTGTAACTGATCACATATCTATTATCACAGTCTTCTGTTTATCACAGTCTTCTGCCTGGTGGAAAGACTGGGGTGGTAAGTGTTGTTTCAGGCTCTTGCCATAAACTGCTATACACAGGAATCCTTTTGATTAGGGCTTGGATCTTAAAATGATACTATCATCTCGCTACCTCACAATGGGGTGAGAAATGGAGTACAGCACAAATTAATGGCACCTCATTCCAAACCTGGCCATGAGGTCAGAGTCACTAGGATAACTGACTGCTCTTGGGCTATGTAGGGAGCAAAGGAGACAGTGTAACAACAACCTGGCCTGGGATGACCCACAGCAACAGGCTGGTCCTCAATCTTCCTTGCCAACCATTCCCACAGGATGGCACACAAACCTTATAGACAGAAGCCTAACACTCCACCCCAACAAATCTGATCAAAGAAGACGTAGGTAGGCCAGTCATAATGTATGGAAAGAGCAATCATAGATCTAGGATCAAATCCCAGCTCCACCATTTAGTAAGTTCCTTACCCTCTCACTGCCTCAATTTTGTTTAAAATAAGAATACTTACCTCACAGAGTTCTGGTAACAATTCAGTAAGAAAAAGTATGTAAAGAACCTAAATACCAAATGAGTGATTTTTGAATTGAATGTCATTGAAATTCAGACCATAATATAAAATATCTTTCATCTTCATATAAAAACATGAAAAAAAATTTTTCCAAGTTGCATTCTTAAGGTAATCAACATTTGCTATTCATTTAATGTGGCGCTGTGCTGAACACTTTGCATGCCCTCTTTAATCTTTGCACTGATACAAACACTGCTCAATGACTCCTACTGTCCACATCTTATAGATGAAGGAACTGTGGTTACAACAGCTTACATATCTTATCTCAGTTTACACAGTAAATGTCAAGATCAGAATTCAAAACCAGGTGCCAGACAATAAAGCCCTATGCTGCCCTCCACTGGAACAGATAATGAAAAACTACACTAACTTGGCTTTCCACGCAAAGTGGCTTTATAAGACCAAGATGACATCAGAGACTCCTTGTTTTTCTAACACATTATGACAGGTATGATAACAAAGAGAAAACCAAAAAGGTATAGTCTACATTCAAAGATAAGAGAAATACCTCCATAGGCTAGAAACAGAACAGAAATGGAACACAGTGAGAGAGGAGAAAGCACAGTGCTTCTGGGCTCAGGGTCCATACTCAGGAAGAGGTGCCAAGACTTCGCGTCAGCAGGATGATGTACTACTGGTTCAGGATCTGAGGGAAGCTACAAGCTTAAAGTCAGTTGCAAGAATGGAATACGCTCCAAGCTCATAAAAGAAGGGTGACAAAAACTCACCAAATCCAGCCTGGGGCAAGAGCTCTAAAGAGCTGTAGCCTGAGAGATCCTAGCCATAGGTCTTGGAGCTTCCATATCCCTTAAATCAGAGCTGGACAGTAAATCGAACAGATCCCTATCAGTCTGTTCTGGATTTTAAGCCTAGACAGCTAGGTGGAACCAACTGCAAAGACACATAGGGGAGAAACAAGCAAAGCAGGAAAGAACAGGAGGGAGGAAAAGAGAGAAAAGGAAAAAAATGAAAACAAAAATGCTCCACTGAATATGAACCTGTAAACGAAAATTCCAAACTACATGAATAAGTCTTTTTTTTTTTTTTTAATTTTTTTTTTTCCAACGTTTATTTATTTTTGGGACAGAGAGAGACAGAGCATGAACGGGGGAGGGGCAGAGAGAGAGAGAGGGAGACACAGAATCGGAAACAGGCTCCAGGCTCTGAGCCATCAGCCCAGAGCCCGACGCGGGGCTCGAACTCCCGGACCGCGAGATCGTGACCTGGCTGAAGTCGGACGCTTAACCAACTGCGCCACCCAGGTGCCCCTACATGAATAAGTCTAATGCTAAGTAAGCCGGCTAACAAAACCAACCATCAAACAAGAATTCACTCCAGATGAAATTAATTTTCTAAAGCAACCTAAAATCTTATTTTTATTTTATTTTTTAATTTTTAAAATTTACATCCAAATTAGTTAGCATATAGTGAAACAATGATTTTCAGGAGTACATTCCTTAATGCCCCTTACCCATTAGCCCATCCCCCCTCCCACAACCCCTCCAGCAACCCTCAGTTTGTTCTCCATATTTATGAGTCTCTTCTGTTTTGTCCCCCTCCCTGTTTTTATATTGTTTTTGTTTCCCTTCCCTTATGTTCATCTGTTTTGTCTCTTAAAGGCCTCATAGGAGTGAAGTCATATGATTTTTGTCTTTCTCCGACTGACTAATTTCACTTAGCATAATACCCTCCAGGTCTATCCACATAGTTGCAAATGGCAAGATTTCATTCTTTTTGATTGCTGAGTAATACTCCATGGTATATATATACCACATTTTCTTTATCCATTCATCCATTGATGGACATGTGGGCTCTTTCCATACTTTGGCTATTGTTGATAGTGCTGCTATAAACATGGGGGTGCAGGTGTCCCTTCGAAACAGCACACCTGTATCCCATGGATAAATGCCTAGTAGTGCAACTGCTGGGTCGTAGGGTAATTCTATTTTTAGTTCAAGCCCTGTGTTGGCCTCTGTGCTGACAGCTCAGAACCTGGAGACTGCTTCAGGTTCTGTGTCTCCTCTCTCTGCCCCTCTCCTGCTCAAGCTCTGTCTCTCTGCCTCGCTCTCAAAAATAAATAAACAGTAAAAAAAATTAAAACAAGTATGTTTCAGATATCCCAAGGAATACAATAAAGCACAATTTACAGATTTGTTCTAAAAAAAATCATAAGGCAATCTTTTTGTAAACCAGATCTAAACAATGCAACTGTAAGATTTTATCTATCTCCCTATCAAATTTTGCTTTGAGAAGCAAAACACCAGTCCTGATTCAAAGAATTCCTGTCACAAATAGTAAGCAGCAACAGAAAAGAAGCCAAAGAAAAACAGATTAAGTGATGAGTGAGGAATAAGAAAAATTAAAAAAAGAAAGATGAAGACAGTGAGGTGTAAAAGAACAAATGGAGAAGAAAGTACAGACAGTCCTTGACTTATGATTTTTTGACTTTACGACAGACTGAAAACGACATGCGTTCACTAGACACTGTACTTTGAATTTTGAAGTTCGATCTTTTCCCAGGCTCTGGTGCTACTGGGCAGTGGCAGCAACAAGCCACAGCTCCCAGTCAGCCATGTGATCACAAGGGTAACAGCCCACACACTTCCAACCATTCTGTACATGTACACCATTCAGTGTTTCGCCTTCATTACAGTATTCAACAAATTACATGAGATACTCAAGACTTTTTTTTATCAGATAGGCTTTGTGCTAGCTGATTTTGCCCAACTGTATGCTAATGTAAGTGTTCTGAACACATTTCAAGTAGGTGAGGCTACGCTATGTTTGGCAGGGTAGGTGAATTAAATGCATATTCTAGTTAGGATATTTTCAACTAACAATGAGCTTATCAGGATGTAAACCCATCATAAGTCAAAGAATATATATATCTAAAAGGAGAAGTCAAAGTGTCAAATGAAAAAGAATGATCTCCATGTCTGGACAAGGTGGAATAATGATAAATCAGTTTTACCTTTCCACATGAAAAACTAAAAACAAATAAAAACCAATGCCACGTAAAACATTGGACATCAGGTAACCAAGGACACTGATCAGTGAGAGGGGAGCCCTAATACTGTCCTTGGAGAGATGAACACAGAAAGAGCCCAGAAGACTTCCCAAGCTAAGGAGACAGAGTGGGAATCTGTACAAGTCAGGGTTAAGTAGAATTCATTGAACAGAGGGAGAGAAGAGGGCTGCATACAGAACTCTAAAGATCTGAAAAAAACCCCACAATTTTAGTATTAAATTGAATACTATCAGTACTTAAATCTACACAAGGCCAGGGAACAAATAACACAAAAACATTAGAGGGAATAATGCTGGGAACTCCAAGTACCAAGAATACTGCCAATTCCCAACAGCCAAGTGGAAAACAATAATCAATGGGTTATCAGTTACAGTACTAAGAAGGGTCTTATGTTGGTTGTGGGAAAAAAACTAACCTGGACCCTGTGTAACAAGATTTAACAGGAAAAACAAAAAGGATTAAGGTATTTGTAAGTAATCTCAGAACAAACTTCAGGAATACTATGAGGAATACAAAAATACTGAAAGCATTACAAGGTAAAATTAACAATGCCTGGCATTTTCTAGAAAATTATTATGCAAAAAAGAAGAAAACAGTAGGAAAAAATAAATAGCAATTCATCAACAAATGACACAGACTATAGAAGTAGCAGAAAAAAAATATTAAAGTATGTATGATAGTAGTATTCAATATATTCAATAAGTTCCAGGAAAGCCTGAAAATGTTAAATAGAGACAAAGAAAATACAAAAGAAGGCACTCACTGAAACAAATGAATGGGGTGAATAAGAAAGGAACACTGGCTGGAATTCACAGCAGATTAGATATTGCAGAAAAAAATAATTGGTGAACTTGAAGATAAAGCAATGGGAAGTATCCAAAAGGAAACATACAAGGAGAAAAAAAGGAACAAAATAGAAAGAAAAGTGAAAAGAACACCAATGAATTCTGAAAAAGTTTAAAGTGGCCAAATATAGATGTTATTGGAGTCCACAAAGGAAGAAAGTGATAGAGAAAATACGAAGAATAAAATTTACCAACATTTCTCAAAGTGGACGAAAAATATAAACCCATCAATCCCAGCTCAACCAACTCAGGCACAAAAAAATTTAAAGAAAACTACAGCTATGCAAATCATAACCACATTGCTTAAATCTAATGACAAAGAAAAAATTTCAAAAACAAAGAGAAGACACATTATATATAGAAGAACAAAGGCAAAAGCAAAAATCACAGCAGATCTCTTACAAGAAACACACATAAGAGAGAAACAATATTTTTAAAGAACTAAAACAAAAAAACTGTCAATCTAGAATCCTTTATTCAATGACAATATCTCAAAAACAAAGACAAGGTAGACACTTTTTCAGACAGACAAAAGCTGAAGGAATTCACTGCTAGCAGATCGAGACTATGAAATATATTAATGACAGTCCTTCAAGCTGAAGGAAAATGATACCAGGTAGAAACTAGAGAAGGAGCAATGCACACTGTAACTAGTTGGGTTAATATAAGACTTTTTTTTCTTTTTTTCTTTAAATATCCTTAAAAGCTAATCAATTGTTTAAACAAAAATAACCACAATGTATTTAGCAGTTGATAACACCGATATAAGTAAAATACATTAACAACAATAGCACAAAGTCCAGAAAGGGAGAAATGAAAGTCTACTGTTGCAAGGGTTTTATACTATACATGAGTAGTATAATATCACTTGAAGATAGACTATGCAAACTTAAAGGTATATACTATCAACCATAAAGTAATTGCTAGAATAACACAAAAAGTTATAGCTACTAAGTCAAACAAAACAGATAAAATGAAATAGTAAAAACTCTACAATTAATCCAAAGAAAGCAAAGCTGAAAAAAATAAAGAACCAAGAACAAATGTGACAAATAGAAAACAAATAGCAAAATGATCATTTAAACTCAACCACACAGATAATCACATTGATGCAAATAATCTCATTAAAACAACTTTGAGGGGTGCCTGAGTGATTCATTAAGTGTCCAACTTCAGCTCAGGGCATGATCTTGCAGTTCATGAGTTCGAACCCCACAACAGGCTCTGTGCTGACAGCTCAAAGCCTGGGGACTGCGTCAGATTCTGCATCTCCCTCTCTCTCTGCCCCTCCTCTGCTTGCACTCTGTCTCTCAAAAATAAATAAATAACATTAAAAATTAAAGAAAAAAACAACTTTGAACAAGAAGAACAAAGTTGGAAGGTTAAATTCAAGGCTTATGATGAAGCTACTATAATGAAAAAAGTGTAACATTGAATCAAGATAGACAATCATAGATGAATGGAACAGAATATAGAATCCAGAAATAGATCCAAACATATACAGTCAAGTGATTTTAGACAAAGGTAGGAAGGCATGGTTACTTCAACAAATGGTGCTGGATATCCATATGCAAAAAATATATAATCCATAGCTCATACCATATGTAAAATTTTTCAAAATAATGACAAGCCTAAAAATAAAACCAAAAAGTATAAAACCTCTAGAAGAAAACAGAGTAGAAAAATCTTTATGACCTTGGGGTAGTTAAGATTTCTCAGAAACTACATGAAAAACATATTCCATAAAAGAAAAAAAATAATTAAATTTCATTAAAATTAAGAACCTCTGTTCTTTGAGGGTCACTATTAAGAGAATGAAAAGACAAGCACAGAATGGGGGGGGGGGGGGCGGGTATCTTCAAATCACATATCTGATAAAAGACTTGTCTGCAGAATACATAAAGAAGCTTTGAAAATCAATTTAAAAAATTTTAATGGGAAAAAGGTTTGGAAACTTCACCCAAGAATACATAAATGGATAGCAAATAAACACATGATGCTCAGCGCCAGTAGTCATTAAGAAAATGCAAATTAAGGGGCGCCTGGGTGGCGCAGTCGGTTAAGCGTCTGGCTTCAGCCAGGTCACGATCTCGCGGTCCCGGAGTTCGAGCCCCGCGTCAGGCTCTGGGCTGATGGCTTGGAGCCTGGAGCCTGTTTCCGATTCTGTGTCTCCCTCTCTCTCTCTCTGCCCCTCCCCCGTTCATGCTCTGTCTCTCTCTGTCCCAAAAATAAATAAAAATGTTGAAAAAAAAAAATTAAAAAAAAAAAAAAAGAAAATGCAAATTAAAATCACAATCAGGTATGACTATATACCTATTAGAATGGCTAAAATTAAAATGACTGACCATACCTAGCATTGCCAAAGATGGGGAGCAACTTCTATCATATACTACTAACAGAAATAAAAAATGGTTCAACCACTTTGAAAAACAGTTTGGCAGTCTCTTCTAGAGTTAATGTACACCTCCTATTCAGCCATTCCATTCCTACATATTTACACAGGAGAAATAAAAATATATGCCCATACAAAGACCTAAACCTGGGTGGCTCAGTCAGTTAAACAGCCAACTATTAATTTCAGCATGGGTCATGATCTCACATCATGAGATCGAGCCCCGCACTGGGGTCTTTGCTAACAGCGCGGGGTCTGCTTGGGATTCTCTCTCTCCCTCTCTTTCTCTGCCCCTCTCCCACTCAAAATAAATAAATAAACATTTTAAAAAAGAAGAAGAACAAAGAGCTAAACACAAATATTTATAGCAGCTTTATTTGTAACAGTCAAAACCTAGAAACACCCCAAATGTCCATCCACCTAGATGGATAAACATATTGTGAGCTGTCTGTACAATATAACACAAGTCAGCAGTAAAAAAGAATGAAGCATTAATACATGCTGAAACATGGAAGTATCTCAAGATAATTATGCTCAGTGAGAAAGGTCATGATCTCACAGCCTGTGATTTCGCGCCCCACATTGGGCTCTGTGCTGACAGCTCAGAGCCTAAAGCCCGCTTTGGATTCTGTGTCTCCCTCTCTCTCTGCCCCTCCCCCACTCGTGCTCTGTCTCTCTGTCTCTCTCTCTCAAGAATAAATAAACATTAATTTTTTTTTAATATTTTAATTTGATTCAATTTTAGGAACAAAGTAGAACTAACCACTATAAACCTAATTACTATTCTCAATCGCTTTCACTTCAGTTATATTAACAGGGATTCATGGATAGAGAAAAATGTGAAAAGATATGAAAGATATGGTATCCTCATTACCATTACAAGTGACTTCACTCTTGACTAAGTCAACATACACGATACACAGCCCTAGGATATTTTGGTTGGATGGGACAACATGTACGTTGGGTTGACAAGCAGGTTATTTTGGGGGTATCAATACCTATGGAAGAAGAAGGTGGCAACAGGTTGGAACAGAAGAAGTCAATGAGCTGCAGTCAGGCCCAACAAAGCCTTACATAGCTCTGGTGCTTAGCCCATCAAGACTGCCCTATAGTGGGATAGTGGGGTAGTGGGTCAAAATGCTGGGCCTTTTTATTTCTGCCACAACCAGTCTTTGGATGTGGGCAGCCCTGGGAAAGGCATCTCCTGGGGCAACAAGTCTGCCTATAAGCTGAGGCAGTCCCCAAAGGAGCTGACAGCTGGAGGCCATCTGCACTCTCATCAGGAGGATCCTTGGAGGGGATCCTAAGACATGTATCTCAATGACCATCACAGGTCTTTTTTATCTTAAACAAAAGATAAATTACTTGCCCACGGCAACATATCTAGTCAACAGCAAAGGACACAATCTGTTTCTTCTTCAGACTAGTTAATCTAACTTGTGCTACAGTCCAATGGTTTCTAAAGGGAAAATCCAATGTTTAGCAAGACTGTACCAAAGAAGGCCTGTAAATCCTATGGAACAGAGGGTGAAACTAAAACGTTAGTTATCCTAAACCCCCACCTTAGCTGCTCTGAAAGAAATGATTGGCCAAATAGGATACAAAATATTGGAGAAACAATTTAGAAATGTTTAAAATGACAGCAAATGCCACAAGCATGAAAATAATCTAAAGGGTTATTTTATTCCTTTCTAATTCTAAACTGGAAACCTCTCTTAGCCTTAGGATGCTGGCACAATTGAAATGTTAACAGAAAATAATAAACTGCTTTGGAGAGGCAGGGGGAAAAAAACCTGAACTAAAGCAGCTGTAATAACAATAAATTGCCACAAGGAAATAGTATGTTCTAATTTTTAATTTTGCTTTTCAAGAACAAAGGAATATGATATTAATAACAACATCAAAAAAGGGGGAATGCAAGCTTAGACCATAAGCACAAACATCAAAAGTCACTAAATAGTTCTGAGGGGCGCCAAGGTAGTAACTACTCATTAACTAATTAAAGAAAGATGGAATTTGAAGTTTTTAAATGATCTTTGGTGTCTATAATAGAACTGAGTCTGATGTGGCAAATAGGGCTCTACCCTGAGCTAGCAATAAGAGCCAGAGTAAGGCTCAGAAATATTCACAGTCTCACAAATATTATCTTTTCAAAAGAGCCTACCTCTAACATGGGCTTGGAAGTCAGGCTGATTAGGCTAAAACCCAGGCTCAAAACATTTCCAACTATGTGAACTTCACGGTACTGCATTTCTCTGTGTCTAGGTTCCCTTGTCTAAAAAGAACAGAGATTATAATCATAGATGTGGGTCAAAACAAAAAGATCCTTGTGCAGCATTTGACACTGTTAATTATTATCTCTATCACTGTCACTTATCATAATTAAAACTATTAGTAATCTAAATGACACCCAGGTTGTTTGTACCTGTATGGTTTACCAAGGTATTTTTCAGAAACTAGCAGACCTCCCCCCCAAAAATTAAATGACCCTCTGAAATGCCCAGTGTAATAACATGGCACTTCTGTTCAGAGTGCAGAAGAAACAGCCAAGAGTCTTGAGGGAGTAGTTAAGATTCAGTGTGAACACCAGGAGAGCAAACAGCACCTGTTTTCTCTTATACATACCCCCTCGCCCTTGTAGTTCATAAAATGGGTCTGGATTTGGCTCACCTTCCCACCCTGCTTAACATCTACCCTGAGAAGAATCTTAGCAGATGTTATACTCATACAAACACACCTGGGGACAAGCTCACTCCCAGAGACGGCTCCCTTGGCAATATGCATGGCAAAGATACACCGGGGCTAGGTAAGATGCATCTTTAAGGATTTTCAGGGTATTTGGCTACTGGGTGAATGGGGTTAAAAATGATCTCATAGCTGGAAGGAAAGAAAAAATAAAAGGCTTTTATCAGATAGACTTTAGTGCACTGAACAACATATATTCTCCAAGCAGGTGGATTTTTTACTTCAATGCCATTCCACAATTCTGCGAACTCAGTCTTATAAACAAAAAGTAAATTTGAAGATTTATAAAACAGTACCTCTGATCTGTAATGAAATCTAAAACCTAAAAGTCAAGGCCAATAGGTTTTTAAAAATAAAGAAAATGTTTGCCTGAAATAGAGAAGTAACAACTTCACTGCTGTTTCAAAAGTTAATATTCTTATTTTAATATTCAGAAAAGTCGTACACTTCAGAAGTGGTTTTTTATGAGGAAAATTGCTACCTGGAAACTTTTGCCTCAAAGCACAATTTTGAGTGGCATTCAAATACAAATATTAAAAATAAAAACATAAAGGAAATCCGGCACTGGATGCAAAGTTCCAAGGTCCCTGGGAAGGTTTTATAATCTACAGAGGGTCTAGAACATTTTTTTTTCTTTTTAAAATATTTGCTGGTGTTCAGAGAGGACATTAAGGCTTCCATCAACCCCAATACGACTGTTATGTCAGTCTGGTATAAAATCACATCTCATTTCATTAGACAAAATAAAGACAAATCAACCATAACTACTGTTCTTTGATTGTATAATATTTCCTCATAAAAATCCCTGTTTTTACTGCCTTGTTTTAATTTTTCTCCCTTTCCTTAGTCCTTCATTATTTTTCATATTTACACATTTATTTAACATTTCTTCTTACAAGGCACCTTTCACATATGTTATTTTATTCTATTCTCATGGGAAACCAGTATTATGTTGGCTTTTAAGAATTAGAAGACTGGGGCCTAAAGCACTAAATGACCTGTTTAAGATTTTAAAGTGGATGAAAGAGAACTTAAGTTTAATTTTTCTGCACACTACCATTTCTCAGTGGACATGAGATTTCTCAGTTAACCATTTTTCTTCCTTTCTTGTGCATTTTTCATGCCTTAGTGCCATAACCACTATCTGCTTACTCTCAATGACTAGAGTCAGCCCTGATGTCCTCCAACCAGGAAGCTCTCCTGGAGCACATGCTCAATCTCAGGGGAGGTCCCTCTCCTATGTGCTGTCATGACACTTTGCATTTCCCTGTGAGAGGGGTCAAGATTCATGCCTCCATGAAAGCAGAGATTATGTCTAACTTATTTAGAACTGTGATGCCTGAAATGTGCTGGAAATCCAAGAGTCCACCCTGCTCAGAAAAATAAAAACCCAGCCCCAAAGAGAGTTTAGATGAGCACACAGAAGAGCGTCTGCTTCGGGACTCAGCCTGTGCACCAGAAAGCTTCCTGGTCGGAGGCCACATGAGTAGACACTAGAGGATAAATAAGAATTATCCAGGTGAAGGGTGAAGGGGCTGGGAGGCCTAAACAAGGTGAGGGGGGAAGACAAGAATAAAAAATAACAAAGTAGGAGAAACACAAATACTGGCATTTAAGAAAGGAGGCTACCTGCCTGTTTAGAACCACTCAGTTATCTAACCAGGAGGCAGTTTCTGAACCTCACCAACAGCAAATCCTTTGATGAGATAAATGTGTCACAAGGCACAAATAAAGAGGGTCCTAAAAACGATTCTTTCCATAGTTTGACAATGGGAAAAGTCAGATGATCATGAACCTTTTTGTAAAGCGACTAGAGAAGGATTATGATCTCCCTCAAATACTACAATCCCTTCTACCCTAACTTGCCTTGAAAATGGCCTAAACAACACAGTCCATCTCTCCTGCGTTCCAGTGTTAAATAGATAATATTACTGCTAAAAATGTCACAAGTCCTTTATTTTATCATGGAAGTAAAGAGAAGCTGGCTATAATAGGATTTTCCTATCAACAATCTCACTCTGAAACTTGTTTCACTACTACATTATTTTATTTAAATACAAAATATTGCATAGCAAGCAACAGAAATAGAAAATAGCAAATATCCATGTACCCACCATTCAGTTTTATGAAATCAAAACATTTTGTCATATTTAACTTCATATCTTTTTAATTTGAATGAAACATTATGAACACACTTGGAAGCCTGGTTTGTACCTCCTCCCTATATGATTTTTCACCTCCTAGAAAAAGACATTAGCATGAAGTTGATGTTCTCTTTTTAAAAATACATATATATATGAAGAATATATAGGATTATTTAGTGGTTTCTTAAATATTACATGAACTAGGCATCCAGCAGTTGAGATATTCTAACAAACCTTGCTAAAATAGGGCAGCAGAGGCTTAATGAATTATAACAAGAATCTCTATAAATATAAATTGAACTCGCACATAGGTAGGGAAATCTGGAGGTGCAAAAACATAGAGGTCAATTAAAAGTCGTAAGGGAGCACTCAAGTTCCAGCTGGGGGAATGGTAACTAAGACTCCCACATAAGGCGTGCACTTTGTATTACAATCTGTTTTTCTATGTCATTGCAAACACTTACAAATGTTAGACTTTTAGGTTTTACACATGAAAAATGACAATAAACAACTGGTGGCTTTCATTTGCTTTTCTTTGGTACTAATAAGGGTGAACGTCTTTTCATGTGTTCATTTGTCATTCTCGCTACACCATTTGTCACCTTCACGAAATGTTCACCCATTTCTCCCTTAGGTTGACTTTTGCTTATTTATTTGGAGGACCTCCTTATATATGCTGAATGCTTACTTGACATGCCACTGTACTCTTATTATAATGTCTAAAATTAAAACGATTGACCACATCAATTATCATTGAAGACACAGAGCAACTGGAAGTTTCATACACTATTGGAAGGAATATAAAATGGTACAACCACATCAGAGAATAGTTTAGTGGCTTCCTAGAAAGTTAGAAGACAACTACCACATGATGTAGCCATTCCACTGCTTTTACCAAAGCAAAATAAAAGCATACATCCTTACAAAGACTTGTACATGAATATAAAAAGCTTTTGCATAGAGCTTTACCTATAATGGCAAAACACTGGAAATGATCCAAATCTCAATCAATGAGTAGATGAATAAATAAACTATTGAATGGAATACTGCTAAATAAAAAAAAAAAATGAACTATTAATATACACTCCACCATGGATGATCTTAAAATAATTATGGTAACTGAAACAAGCCAGGCCAAAAAGAGGGGAAAAAAAACAGGGTACACATCATAGCATTCCATTTATAAAAATCTAGAAGGTATAAATTAATCAATAGTGACAGAAAGTAGAAAAATGATTACCTAGGGTGAGGAAATGTAAGGAAGGGCAAGAAGGAGAGATTACCAAGGTACAGAAGGAAAATTTGGGAGTGATGAACATGTTCATTACCTCGACTGTGATGGTGGTTTCATGAGTATATACATACGTCAAAATTAATGAGTGTGTAAATATGTTTACTTTACTGTATGTCAACTTAGCCTGTATACTTTAAACATGTATAGTTTATTTTATATCAATTATAACTCAATAAAGCTGTTCCTTAAAATTTTGTAGGAATAGTAGGAGAAATAATGCTAATATCATCCTCAGTGGGAAAAAACTGAGCCCCCTAAGGTCAGGAACAAGACAGGGATGTCCACTCGCGCCACTGTTATTCAACATAGTATTGGAAGTCTTAGCCTCTGGAATCAGACAACACAAAGAAATAAAAGGCATCCAAACTGGCCAGGAGGAGGTCAAACTTTCACTCTTCACAGATGACATGATACTCTATATGGAAAACCCAAAAGATTCCACCAAAAAACTCCTAGAACTGATTCATGAATTCAGCAAAGTTGCAGGATATAAAATCAATGCACAGAAATCCGTTGCATTCTTATTCACCAAGAATGAAGCAACAGAAAGAGAAATCAAAGAATCGATCCCATTTACAGTTACACAAAAAACCATAAAACACCTAGGAATAAACCTAACCAAAGAGGTGAAAAATCTATACACTGAAAACTATAGAAAGCTTATGAAAGAAATTGAAGAAGACACAAAAAAATGGAAAAAGATTCCATGCTCCTGGATAGAAAGAACAAATATTGTTAAAATGTCAATACTACCCAAAGCAATCTACATATTCAGTGCAATCCCTATCAAAGTAATACCAGCATTCTTCACAGAGCTAGAACAAATAATCCTAAAATTTGTATGGAATCAGAAAAGACCGCAAATAGCCAAAGCAATCTTGAAAAAGAAAACCAAAGCAGAAGGCATCACAATCCCAGACTTCAAGCTATACTACAAAGCTATAATCATCAAGACAGTATGGTACTGGCACAAGAACAGACACTCAGATCAATGGAACAGAATAGAGAACCCAGAAATGGACCCACAAACATATGGCCAACTAATCTTTGACAAAGCAGGAAAGAATATCCAATGGAATAAAGACAGTCTCTTCAGCAAGTGATGCTGGGAAAACTGGACAGCGACATGCAGAAGAATGAACTTGGACCACTTTCTTACACCATACACACACAAAAATAAACTCAAAATGGATGAAAGACCTAAACGTAAGACAGGAAGCCATCAAAATCCTCGAGGAGAAATCAGGCAAAAACCTCTTTGATCTTGCCCGCAGCAACTTCTTACTCAACACGTTTCCGGAGGCAAGAGAAACAAAAGCAAAAATGAACTACTGAGACCTCATCAAAATAAAAAGCTTCCGCGCAGCAAAGGAAACAATCAGCAAAACTAAAAGGCAACCGACAGAATGGGAGAAGATATTTGCAAATGACATATCAGATAAATGGTGAGTAGCCAAAATCTATAAAGAACTTATCAAACTAAACACCCAAAAATCAAATAATCCAGTGAAGAAATGGGCAAAAGACATGAATAGACACTTCTCCAAGGAAGACATCCGGATGGCGAACCGACACATGAAAAAATACTCAACGTCACTCATCATGAGGGAAATACAAATCAAAACCACAATGAGATACCACCTCATACCTGTCAGAATGGCTAACATTAACAACTCAGGCAACAACAGATGTTAGCGAGGATGTGGAGAAAGAGGATCACTTTTGCATTGTTGGCGGCAATACAAGCTGGTGCAGCCACTCTGGAAAAAAGTATGGAGGGTCCTCAAAAAACTAAAAATAGAACAACCCTACGACCCAGCAATTGCACTACTAGGCATTTATTCACAGGATACTGGTGTGCTGTTTCAAAGGGACACATGCACCCCCATGGTTATAGCAGCACTATCAACAATAGCCAAAGTATGGAAAGAGTCCAAATGTCCATCAATGGATGAATGGATGGATAAAGAAAATGTGGTATATATACAATGGAGTATTACTTGGCAATCAAAAAGAATGAAATCTTGCCATTTGCAGCTACATGGATAAACCTGGAGGGTATTATGCTAAGTGAAATTAGTCAGCCAGAGAAAGACAAAAATCATATGACTTCACCCCTATGAGGCCTTTAAGAGACAAAACAGATGAACATAAGGGAAGGGAAACAAAAATAATATAAAAACAGGGAGGGGGACAAAACAGAAGAGACTCATAAATATGGAGAACAAACTGAGGGTTGCTGGAAGGGTTATGGGAGGGGAGATGGGCTAAATGGGTAAGGGGCATTAAGGAATGTACTCCTGAAATCATTGTTTCACTATATGCTAACTAATTTGGATGTAAATTTTCAAAAATAAAAAATAAAAATAAATTTAAAAAAAGAATAGTAGGAGAATAAAACAGAATCCTAACCATGCTAGGCTTCTGTCTTCTAAACATCTTTTCAAATACAGGTCAAAAATTTTTAAATTCCCCTAACCTTCTTTTTACATCTTTCTAAAAATAAGCAAAATAATATCTCAAGTAAATTAGAAATAGTGAGAGGGATTGGGGGCATCACAGACAAAAGGTTATCCTGGAGATATAACGGAGAGCAAGGACTGAAGTGAGAATCCAGGTCTTAAAAAGACTGTTCTTCCTCCAGGACATTCACTGTTAACCTGTTTGCTATTGATAGTAGTAATCTGTATGTCAACATACAAAATTTTCCACTGGGCCCACTCACATGGTTGAGAATCTTGCCCCATCAATCCAAGTCTGACCTAATGATAGTATGGTAAAAGAATAACACTAATCAACCTATACACTTTCTCTGCACTGATCTTAATCCATTCTCATTCTTATCAAAGGTTGTAATCATTTTTCCTTCTCAAGCTAATTCCATTTTCATGTCCTCTGGCTCCACAAGTGAAATGAACCAGCAAATCTGTAAGTTCTACTTCACTGAGGACCAGAACCACTAAGCCACAACTTAGACCAAAAAATCTAAACACAACTAGCCTTTTTTTCTTTTTTTTTAAAGCAGACTCCATGTCCAACGTGGGTCTTAAACTTATGACCCTGAAATTAAGACTCACATGCTCTACAGACGAAGCTGACCAGGCACCCCAACATAACTAGCCTTAATGATTTCAGAAAGATGGTAATTGTTAAATATTTAAGCTCCCAGAAGACAAAGGCAGATGAGTACCTACCATCTCCAAAAAGATGTGTCACAAGCCTGGTAAGCGTTTGCTTAAGGTCAAATTCAACGAGCTTTGTGGCCTCCATGGTATGTGTCTCCTGTTTACAGGCAGAACGAGAACTCTGTTCAAAGAGCTGCAGGCTTTCTCCATCCTTTATGCCAGTAAATAACTGCAAATCAAGAGGAATAAGATAAATAAAGTAAAATAAATAAATAAATAAATAAATAAATAAATAAATAAATAAATAAATAAATAACAGTATCCTGGTCAGTCTACATGAAAAAAACATAATATGAGAATAAAATCCATTAAGTCTTCTAGCCAATCAACATACTGGAATTAACATTCATTTGGTACCAACTCTGAACAAAGCACTATGCCACATGTTATGGAGAGTCTTTAGGGAATTAAAAAACACTGTTATGATCTTTTCTCATCTCTTCATTTCAGTTTGGCTTAATTTATAGTCATTTCCTCAAAACAGACATTATCCTCAGTGCTAATACAAATACCACTGAATCAGGTTTTCAGACTCTAAAATTATATCCCTACATCCTACAGTGTCCTTACAGTGTGACCTGAGACTAGGTAAGAAAGTATAATCCAAAAATTAAATTCTGTAATGCTCATGAAGTCAGGAAGTATGCCGAGCTTTGCTTAACCTTGTTATCACCAAAACCCAGGACATAATTTTGCCATTTACTATCCAGGTAAACACAGGCAAGTGTTATGGTAAAGAAATCTTGGGTAATGATTTGTGAAGTAGAAATAATAATACTAAATTAAGATACTTTGTGATAATTAAAATAATATATGAAAAGCATAGAGTACCTGGCACATTGCGATGCCTAAAAAAAAATGTGATTATCATCACAATCAACATTATTTTTTATTATAATTTATTGACAAATTGGTTTCCATACAACACCCAGTGCTCATCCCAACAAAAGCCCTCCTCAATGCCCATCACCCACTTTCCCCTCTCCCCCACTCCCTATCAACCCTCAGTTTGTTCTCAGGACCCAAGGAAAAAAATAAAGTTACAGACAAGAAGGGAGGCAAACCATACGAGACAATCCTCATTATTAATCACAGCTATTATTAGTCATAAGCTGCTTTACCACAAAATAAAGTGTCCCCATCTTTAACAAAATAGATCTTCAGCTAGGAGAGGACTAAAGATGGAGAACTGAGCAAATGAATCTATTATTCTTTCCACCTAATGTCCCATGAAATAATTTTTTTTAATGTTTTAATTTAAAAAAACTGAGTCAACTGCTGTTTCTAGTAACATTGGGGTGAATAATTAGAACCAAACCTCCTCATATTTCTACTAAAACATACAAAAATTCTTAAAAGTATAGAAGTAACACAATAGAGAGGAATTACTTAAAATTCTACAAGAAAGCACAAAACCAGAAAACAAAACCCAGCATAAGCCAGAGAGAAACACTGAGAATATCTGCATCTCCAAGTATCAACTGAAAAGGTGAACATTGGTCATGACAGCTTACCATGACAAGTAAGTTTAAAGTAAAAAGCCCACAGTATCTGACCAAGTTGGGTTATCAAATAAACAGCCCTAAAGCACTTCCTCATGATAAGGATGAATACAATAGTAAATCAGTTCTTGTCAAACTTATAGTCAAGGCTCACATTTACCTGGGCAAGACAGAGAACCTCAGGCTGTGAAAATGGACTAAGGCAATTACAGACTGGTAACTCCTCTAAGTGCCAGCAAAATCAAATGAAAATCTCAGAAAAAGATTCTACTATCCTATAACTCAAATTAGTCCTATGAGAGCTGAAGACAGTGCAGCTGCCAAAGTCTATGTCTTTCAACACTTACTTTAACAGTAACTTAGAACAACAAAAAGAACAAATAAAACTATTAAACACCATGCTTTCATTACAAAACAGACAATGCCCAACTTTCAAAATGATTGTAAGTTAAAAAGGTAAGGGGGAGAAAAATTGAGGGAAAGAGAGAACAGGGGAAGTAGTGAGGTACTAAGTTTGATCTAAAATAGCCACCAGAAAGAGGAAGTGACCTTAAGTGTGAAACTGCTATGACTATTCTAGGGGATGTGACTAGGGACCACAAGAAAAGGACTGAAAAGCAAGCCCAGGTCAAAGTGACACTCTTCCAAAGGCATGGTTACAATGGAAGAGAAGAAGGTGAAAACAATGAAAGACATCCTTTGACAACTGAGGGGGGAAGAGTAAAAGAGGCAAAAGAGAAAACTTAGGACTCCATAAAATAAAGCAAATCTAAAAACTTAAGAGGATTTATAAAACTATTCCCAACCCACCTTACCAAAAAACAAACAAAAAACCCAAAACAAAAAATTCCACTAAAGACTACACTTCGCCACACTAACAGAAGAGGGCACCAGACAACTATAATTTCCTCTAAACAACCAAAACCCACAAAAAGTAACAGAAGAAAATGAAATAAAGCTACAGAGAATTATTACTACCCCCTACCCCAGAAAATCAGAAAACCATTCAAAACAGATCAATAGATGAAAATCTAATCCTTTCCCCCCTCCCAAAAAAAAAGTCAAGAAGCAGAAGCAGAAGAAAAAGGAGAAGGTAACATACTACTTGAAAAGCAAATTTAATACACTAAACCAAGCATTTGGAGTACAAATAATTGCTTGAGTCAGAAACCCAAAAATTAAGAACAAAACTGTATGAAAAGCAGGAAGAAATGAAAAGAGAGTTGACTGAACTCAGGAAGGAAATAGAAGAAAACTATCTCAGAATGGAAGTCTAAATTGCAAAGTATGCAGGAGGTAACAGCCTCAATGAGGATTTAATAAGGGGCATTAAATAAAAGCAGGAAGACAACCAAGATAAGAACAATGAGGTGAAGAAAGAAAAGTCTGAGAGAAAGTGGTGGAAATAGAAGCCATGCAAAGAAGGAATAACATATATATAATTGGAAGTCCCTAAAGGAGGAGAAACAAAACACTGGAACAGGACTAATGGGCACCAGATAAAATAAGCATCTGAGAAAATGCACCTAGGAGGACAAAACACAAGACATATCCTGGGAAAAACTCTACCAGACTTCAAAGATAAAGAGGAAAAATCTCTTAGGCCTCCAGGCAAAATGACCAAATAAGTTAGAAGGGCAAAGCAATTAGACTCAAATCAAACTCTTGAAAACAACATACAAAACAGGGCAACAATGCAGCCACGTTTTCAGACAACTCAATAATAAAAAAAATTTTTTTTTAAGTATGGACCAAGAATTTTATATCCAGCAACACTGGCCTTTGATCATCAGGTCTACAGAAAAAGTTGTAAACATACAAGAACACAGGGGATTTCACATTAATGAGTATTTTGAAGAATTCAGCAAAGAATAAACTTTCTTCAAGCACAGCATAATTGGGAAATATTCAACTAAAAAAGAAAAACTACCACATTAATGATGAATAACACATTAATGTATAAAACTGTAGATTTGACACTAAACAAAAGTAGAAATAACAGAACAAGAAATGGAAGGAGAGGGAGAAGTGGCAAGTTGAACATATACACATTGGTTACTGTATACATGATAAGTAATACTTAAAGAACACTTTAAAACAAACTAGTAAGTTAAATAAGAAAACAGTGAAATAACATTTAAAAAGATGTAAAAATAAAGGTTACTATTAAAACAAAAATATGAATCTTTCTAAAAGGCAAAAAAATAATTTAAAAGGAAAAACACAATAAAACAAAATATATCTGGTGGACAAAGAAATAAGCTGAATATAAAATAACCATAACTACAAAATACAATTGTGGAGTTGAGACCAAACATATCAGGCATTATCAATACACGTGAATGGATTTGATTCACCTCTTAAAAGAAAAAAAGAACAAAAACATTAAATATGATCACAAAGTAGGACCCAACTAACTACATGCTGTTTACAAGAAACACACCTTAAATAATGTTAAAAATAAAGGAACAAAATAGAGTATAACAGGCAGAAACAAAAAATTAAGCACAGTAATTACGAAATTAGAAAAGGTAAAACTCAACCAAAAAAAAAAAAAAACCCACTAAACATGGAAAAGATATATTAATTATCAAGTTTGCAAGTCATTATGAATACACAGTACTAACCAATGTTTACAAATCAAATAAGACAGAAATCACGCTTATTCAGAAAAAATCCATAGAAGAAGTCCATTTTCCAGTTCATGGCTACCGTGTTGGGAGTCCCTAGAATCCCTGGAATCTCCCCGGGCCTCCAGCAGCATGATCATCTTTGACATGGCTCTGGAAGCTATTATGAGCAAGCAGCCTAGTGGTCAGCCTGGCAAAGGCACACCACACCCCGATCCTGAGTGGTCACCACCAGTCTTCGGGAGGTGCTAGGCTCATCAGAGTCCCACCATTACCCTCCCTGTAGACCAGGCAGGATGCAGCAAGCAGAAGCAATTGGGTTCTTTCATATCAAAACAGCAAAACATTTAAAAGGAAGTTGAGAGAACCCCACTCTTTACTATCCAAGACACACCCAAGCCTTCCTGACACACTATAATCATGTGCGCTGCACCACATGGAAAATAAACTCTAAGCAGCCAGCGGGGGGGAGGGGGGGTGGGGAGGAGAGGAAGAAAGGGAAAAAAACTAAAATCCATAGGAGATGAAAAGGACACTTAGAAACACTAATAATATAAGAATTTAATATACCATTCTTATGATAAAATCAAGTAAACAAAATCAACTTAAGAAGATAGAAGAGCTAAACAACATAACTAATAAAGGAAAGTTGATAGCCATATACATATATCTCCCCTGACAATATAAAATACATTTTCTTCTTAAAGACTCGGCAACACATAAGTACTCTCCATAAAGAAGAAATAAGAAGTATGTCCCATTATAAGAAATAATAAGCTCCATTCTGACTACAATACTATAAGCTAATAAAAGTCATTACCAAAAAACGAAGAGAACACACAGGCCCTTCTACATGGAAACTGAAAGAAAAGAAAAGGAAAAAAATCTTTCAGGCAACAATGGGACAAAGGGACAATATCCAAATACATAAGAAACTTTTTAGAAGTTGACAAAGGGCTAAAACATCACTAGAAAAATGGGAAAAAATACAGGAATATACAATTCACTAAAAAAAAAAAAAAAAAAAAAAAAAAAGAAATGAAAATGACCCTTAACATATGAAACCTATTCAAAAGAGAAATGCCAATTAAAACACTGACATTATTTCTAATCTATGACACTGGTGGAAATGAAAAAGCAAAACATATTCTTCTCGTGAGGCTTGGGAAAACTTGTATTCACACAGACTATTGATAGAAACAGAAACTGGAAGAACCCATTTGAAGGCAAATTTGGCAATATCTAACAAAAATTACATTCGTGTTCACCTCCTGACCCAATCATTCTACTTCTATTTACCCTGAAGATAAACCTCCGGAACCAATACTTATGTTCATTGTTTTTGTTGTAACATTATTTGTAACAACAGAGCACTAGAAACAAAGAAATGTCCATACATAAGAAAAAAGTTAAATAAACTATGGTCTATCCATACAATGGAGTACTTTGCAGATACAACAAAGAATGAAAATCTCTGAATACACAATGATTACCAAGATACACTGTTAAGTGAAAAAGCAAAGGACCAAAAAAGCATTTATCATATGCTACTTTTAAAAAAATCGATTTTGTCGCTTTTCATGTAAAAAAAAAAAAGGAAAATAATAAAAAAAATACACAAATCTGTTCATTTGTATAAAATAAAACTGAGCAAACAGCATCGAAAAGATGAATTGAAAACTAAAGAGATGAATTTCATAAAGGAAAGGAGGTGGTAACACACTGCAGACTGGGAAGAATCAGTGAGTGGAAATAGAGTCAAGAGAAGGAGGTAGTAGGAGTCGGGGGATGAGACAGAAGTAAGACTTTCTTAAGTAAACTTTTTTGTATAGCTCTGACATTTAGAGTCACGGTAATATTTTGTCTACTCAAAAAATTTAAAATAATAATTAAAACCCACCCAGATGTGGTGAGAACTCAAACTGAAATAATAACAGCACTAATTCTATTCTTACTAAAGGACACTGCCACACTGAAGAGGGTAGAAAAGAACCAACCAAAGTAAATGTGAAAAATTATATTTTAACTATTTTGTTAGACACAAAATTATTACAGCAAATACTGTATGTGCCAACGTTTCTGAAACTATCTGATGTTCATTCTAGAACTGATCAAGTAAGCAAATACATTGTGGGTAAGGAGAACCAGGCAATTAACTAACTGTCAAAAAAAAAAAATGAGGAGGAAGACTAGAAAGACTCATGTGATAATGACTGGAATTGGAGGTATCAATATGAATTCATATTTTTTACACATATACAGATAAAAAAAGAAAATTAGGGGCGCCTGGGTGGCTCAGTTGGTTGAGCGGCCAACTTCGGCTCAGGTCATGATCTCACGGTCCGTGAGTTCAAGGCCCGCGTCGGGCTCTGTGCTGACAGCTCGGAGCCTGGAGCCTGTTTCGGATTCTGTGTCTCCCTCTCTCTGACCCTCCCCTGTTCATGCTCTGTCTCTCTCTGTCTCAAAAATAAATAAATGTTAAAAAAATTAAAAAAAAAAAAAGAAAATTAAAGAAAAGTGCATGTAGGGGCACCTGGGTGGCTCAGTTAAGTGTCCAACTCTTGATTTCAGTTCAGGTCATAATCCCACAGCCATGAAATCAAGCCCCGTGCCCCTCATCAAGCACCTCACTAGGCACGGAGCCTGCTGGGGATTCTCCCTCTCTCTCCCTTTCCCTCTACCCCTCCCCTGCTCAAGGTCTCTCTCAGGGAAAAAACAAAACAAAAAGTACATGTACATACACTTACATGTATGTATTGTCCATTGAGGGGACCTAGAAACAATGACCTTCCACTAGCAATAATGGCACTCAAGCCTGGGTTTCTAAACACCATTTTTTTTTTTTAATTTTTTTTTTTTCAACGTTTATTTATTTTTGGGACAGAGAGAGACAGAGCATGAACGGGGGAGGAGCAGAGAGAGAGGGAGACACAGAATCGGAAACAGGCTCCAGGCTCTGAGCCATCAGCCCAGAGCCTGATGCGGGGCTCGAACTCACGGACCGCGAGATCGTGACCTGGCTGAAGTCGGACGCTTAACCGACTGCGCCACCCAGGCGCCCCTCTAAACACCATTTTTTAATGAAAAAGCAGAGCTCCTAAAGAAATGAATGATTCCAGGGCTGAGGCAGAGAGAACACACCATGAACCTGAGATACAATGTGGAGCCAAGGAAGGATGAAAACGTGTGAAAAGAAATAGGAGACTGTTTGAAGGGGCTCCCAGTGGTCAAATTGGGGTCAACTGAAAAGCCAAATAAATCATTCTAGTAAGGAACTATAACCCACAAAATAAATAAATATCCACAAAATCATACTGATATAAATAGGTGAATAAATACATATGAAAGAAGGTAAAGGCTGGCCTTTCTAATAATAAAATTCTAAATAATAACTTTAGAAGAAATGATGGATTAAAAAAAAATGACCATTTGGCAAACACTAAAGTAGTAATCATTTCAGGCAATAATTCTCAATGAATTCTAAAGTTAGTGGGGATAAATATATTGAAAAAGAGGATATTTATATATAGCTTCAAAGTATTCTCCCACAAGAAACTTATTAATTGCAAAGGGAAGGATAATTACTTTATTGTGCAGAAATCTAATAGATGCCATATTTACCAAGTGATCAAAATTAAAAATTATACATAATGACACCATGTGCCTTTTAATTTAATACACAAATAAGGGCACAAATAACTTATAATATATATAATATATATAATATTACACATATAGTATTATAAGAGCACAAATAACTTATAATATATATAATGTATATAATATTACATAATATGTATATAATAGTACATATATATAATATTATGTAAATACAGTTACTGTCCCCAAAATAATTACACAAAAAATCAGCAAGGAGTGTCAAGTATTCCTACGGATAAAAATAAAGCATTTTTCCCTAGGAATAAGAACTACTCCAAGGATTCATTAATCAGAAAAAAGGAGGAGAGCTGAACTAGTAAGATGAAATGGAAGAAAATATTTCATTAGTAATGGTACAGAGAAAAAAAGAATGAGGTGCTCTTAGTCAAAATGCATATCCAGGTATAAGGTGTTATTATCCCCCCCAAATAAATAACTGACCAGAACTGAAAAAGCCCCAGGTTCCAAAAGATACCTTTTATAATCCATTAAAAGTAAAAATCCTATTACAGGATCTAGGTGGATAATAAAAAAGAAATATTTACTCACAATCATACATTAAAAAAATACACTGTACTAACAATGCCAAGTTATTCAACTGGACAAGGAAACTGGAGCTGGGTCTTGCAGAGTAACTCTGGCGTAACTAACAAAATACATGAAAAAAGGGCCCACAGGGTGACAGCCCTGCTCTGTGTCCACTCCAAAAGATGAAGATTAGTCTTTTTATTTTTATTTACTTAATGAGATAAAAATGACACAGAACATTATATGATTCGTAGACAACATTATGACTTCAGGTATGTATACACTGTGAAATGATAACCAAAATAACTTTTGTTAACATTTATCATCACACACAGTTACAAATTCTTGTTTTAATGATGAGAAATTTTAAGATCTACTCTCTTAGCAAGTTTCAAATATACAATACAGTATTATAGTCTACTGCCACCAGGCTGTATATTACATCACCAGGACTTACTTATCTCATAACTGGAAGTTGTAACTTTTGACCACCTTCACCCATTTTGCCTACCTCCTAACCCGCTGCCTCTGGCAACCAAGAACTTTTTCTCTATGAGTTCAGGGGATTTTAGATTTCACATATAAGTGAGATCATACATATTTGCCTTTTTCTGACATTCCACTAAGCATCGAAAACCCTCAAGGTCCATACATGTTGTAAGAAATAGCACAATTTCCTTCATTTTTGTGGCTGAAAAATATTTGTGTGTGTGTGTGTGTATGTGTGTGTACCACATTTTCTTTATGCATTCATCATCAATAGACACTTAGGTTGATTCCATATCTTGGCTATTATAAATAATGCTGCAATGAACATGGGGGTGCAGATATATTTCAAGATAGTGATTTCCTTTCCTTTGGTACAATACCCGGAAGTGGGATTGCTGGATCACATAGAAGTTCTATTTCTAATTTTTTTGAGGAACCTCCACGCTGTTTTCCATACTGGCTGCACAAATTTGTATTCCCACCAAGAGTGCACAAGGAATCACTTTTTTCCACATCCTCGCCAACACTTGTTACTTCTTGTCTTTTTGATAAAAACCATTCTAACAGGTATGAGGGGATATCTCATTGTGGCTTTGGTTTGTAATTCCCTGATGAGAAGTGATGTTGATTAACATATCATGATTAATCATGTTGATTAATGTGTCTGTTGGCCATTTGTATATCTTCTTTGGGAAATTTTCTATTCAGTTCCTCTTCCCATTTTTAATTGAAATTGTTTATTGACTCGTATTGGTTCTTTATGTATTTTGGTTACAAAACCCAAATTAATATTTCTCTTTCTGATAGTGCGTTATTAGTGTTTAGAAACAAAACAGACTTTTGTATATTGATCTTTCAACTGGCAACTTCACTGAATTAGTTCTAGCAGTTTTTTGGTTGGCTCTTAATGGTTTACTACATATAATATTATGTCATCTGCAAATAAAGATAGTTTTACTGCTTGCTTCCCAATGTGGATTCTTTTTTTGGGCCTTATTGCTTTGGATAGGACTTCCAGTACTATGTTGAATAAAAGTGACAAGAAGTGGCATACTTGTCTAGTTCCTGATCTTGGGGGAAAAAAAAAACCTTTCAGTTTTTCTGAGTATGATGTTAGGTGTGGGCTTGTCATATATGGCCTTTATTATGTTGAGGTGGATTCCCTCTGTACACATTTTGTTGAGTTTTTACCATAAATGGATATTGACCTCTGTCAAATGCTTTTTCTGCATCCATTGGGATATGATTTTTATCCTTCATTACAGTGATATGGTATCTCACATTGATTTGCAGACACTGAAGCATCCCTGAATTCCTGCAATAAATTTCACTTGGACATGGTATGAACTTTTGAATGTACTGTTGAATTCAGTTTGCTAATACCTGTGTTAATACTAGTTGGGAATTTTTGCATCTATGATCTTCGGGGTATTGGCCTCTATTACAGTCATACCTCATGTTATTGTGTTCACTTTCTTGCACATCACAGAAATTGCATTGTTTACAAATCAAAGATTCAAAACTTCATTGGAGGAAGTAACGTGTGGTGAAAATAGCAAGAGAACTAGAATTAGAATTGGTGGGGCACCTGGGTGGCTCAGTCAGTTGAACATCCAACTTTGGCTCAGGTCATGATCTTCCAATTGTAGGTTCAAGCCCAACAACAGGCTCACTGCTGTCAGCACAGAGCCCACTTTGGATCCTCTGTCCCCCTCTCCTCTCTCTCTGCCCCTCCCCCACTTGCACGTGCATGCACGCACACTCTCTCTCTCTCAAAAATAAACATTAATAAAAAAAGAAGTGGAACCTGAGGATGTGACTGAACTGCTGCCATCTTATGATACAACTTTAACAGATGTGGAGTTGCTTCTTATGGATGAGCAAAGGAAGCAGTTTCTGGAGATGGCATCTACTCTGGTGACGATTCTGTGATGACTACTGAAGTGATAACAGGATTTATATTACATAAATTTAGTTGGTAAAGCAGCAGGTTTGAGAAGATATACTCCAATTCTGAAAGTTGTTCTACTGTGGATAAAATGCTATCAAACAGCATAGCATGTCACAGAGAAATCAACTGTGAAAGGAACAGTCAACTGATGCTGCAAACTTCATCGTTGTCTTAAGAAAATGCCACAGCCACTCCAACCTTCAGCAACCACCAGCCTGATCAATCAGCAGCCATCAACGTTAAGACAAGACCCTCCATCAGCAAAAAGATTACAACTCATTGAAAGCTCAGAAAATGGTTAGCATTTTTTAGCAATAAAGAATTTTTAATTAGGGTATGTACATTTTTTTTTTAGACATAATGTTATTGCATACTTAATAGACTATAGTATAGTGTAAACATAAATTTTATATGCACTGGGAATCCAAAAAATTCATTAGACTCATTTTACCAAGATATTCACTTTATTGTGGTGGCCTGGAACTTGAAATATCTCCAAAGAATGCCTGTAATTTCCTTCATTATATTGTCTTTGTCTGCAAACAGGGCAACAGGGTAAAATAAGTTTAAAAGTGCTCCCTCCTCTTCTGTTTTCTGGAAAAGTTTGAGAAGGATTGGTATCAATTCTTCTTTAAACGTTTGGAGGAATTCAGTAGTGAAGCAATCTGGTCCTGTGCTTTTGTTTATAAGGAAGTTCTTGATTACTGTTTCTATCTCCTTATTCATTATTGGTCTGTTCAGATTTTCTATTTCTTCATAATTCAATGTTGGTAGATTATGTTTCCAGGAATTTATCCACTTCCAAGCTGTCCAATTTGTTCACATGCAATTGTTTATAGTAGTCTTATCATTTATATTTCTGTAGTATCAGTTGTAATGTCTCATCTTTTATTTCTGATTTTATTTATATTGAGGCTTCTTGCTTTTTCTTCTTGCTAACTCTAGCTAAGGTTTTATCTATTTTGTTAACCTTTCCAAAAATACAACTCTTAATGTCATTGTTTTTTTTTTTTTTTTTTTTCTATTTGTCTTTTCAGCCTCTATCTTGGTTATTTCCACTCTATCTTTGTTACTTCCTTTCTTCTACTAACTTTGGGCTTCATTTATTTTTCTTTTTCTGGTTCCTTGAGTTGTAAACTTAGGCTGTTGATAGGAAATATTTTTTCATCCTTAATTTTAGATGTTTATCACTATGAACTTCCCTGTTAGAACTGCTTTTGCTGCATCCCATAAGTTTTACTAATTGTATTTCCATTTTAATTTGTCTCGTGACATTTTTTTATTTCTCTTTTGATTTCTTCTTTGACTTACTGGCTGTTAAGTAGCATGTTGTTTAATCTCCAATATTTATGAATTTTCTAGCTTTCATCTTTTATTTATTTCTAGTTTTATACCATTGTGACCAGAAAAGATGTTTGATATTACTTTATTAAGATTTCTTCTGGGGCCTAACATAGACATGGCCTATCCTGGGGAAAGTTCATCAGTGTTCAAGAAGAATGGGTATTGTGCTTCTATTTGGATGGAATGTTCTATAAATGTATGGTAAGTACATCTGGTCCAATATAGAGTTTTAAGTCCTCTGTTTCCTTATTTTTTTTTTCTGTCTGCATGATCTATTAATGAGAGTAGGATACTGAAGTCCCCTACTATTACTGTATAGTTGTCTATTTCTCCCTTTAGGTGGGTTAATCTTTGCCTCATATATTTAGGTGCTTTTATGTAGGGTGTATAAACATTTATAAATTTTAAATATCCTCTTGTTGGATCGACCCCCTTTACCATTACATAATGATCTTCTTTGTCTCTTATTAGTCTTTTCTTAAAGTCTATTTTGTCTTATATAAGTATGATATCCCAGCTTTTACTGGATTTCTATGTGCATGCAATATCTTTTTCCATTCCTTCACTTTTGGTCTATTTGTGTCCTTAACTCTGCAATGAGTTTATTTATCAGTCTCTTGTAAGTAACATATAGTTGAGTGTTGTTTTTTAAATCCATTTAGCCACTTTATGTCTTTTGATTGGAAGACTTCCATTTACATTTAAAATAATTATTGATAGGTATGTACTAATTAACATTTTGTTAGCTGTTTTCTAGTGGTTTTGTAATTTCTTCATTCCTTTTTTTTCTTGCTCTCTTCCTTTGTGATTTGATGATTTTTCTGAAGTGGTATACTTAGGTTCCTTTCTCTTTCTCTTTTGTGTATCTACTACAGGTTTTTGTTGTGTGGTTACCATGAGGTTTATATAAAATACAGTAGAGTTGTAACAATTTATTTTAAGTTGATAACATCTTAAGTTTGAACACACTCTAAAGTTCTACATTTTATACCCCCCATTTACATTTCTAATGTCATGATTTACATCTTTTTATCTCATGCATCCATTAACAAATTATTATAGTTATAGTTATTTTCTAATACTTTTGTCTTTTAACCTGCATAATAGAGTTATAAGTGATTAACCCACCAGCACTAAAACATTAGGTTATTCTGACTTTAACTACATAACTAACTCTATCCTTGAGATTTATACTTTATGTTTTCCAGTTACTAATTAGCACCCTTTTATTTCAGCTTAAGGAAATCCCTTTAACAATTAAGACCACTCTAGATGAACTCCTTCAGATGTTTCT
Organism: Puma concolor; assembly: GCF_028749965.1. Taxonomy (NCBI): domain Eukaryota; kingdom Metazoa; phylum Chordata; class Mammalia; order Carnivora; family Felidae; genus Puma; species Puma concolor. The sequence continues at coordinate 23,490,709 of NC_141671.1, forward strand.
TGCCTGTTAAACTCTACCTTTTCTTTAATTCTGAAGGACAGCTTTGCTAAGTATAGTATTCTTGGTTGAGCAGCTTTTTCTTTTGGCACTATGGATATATCATGCTACTCTTGCAAATTTTGCTAATAGTCTTAAGGGGTGGGAGGGTGTGTGGGGGTTCTCTTGCACATAACAAGGTTTTTTTTGTTGCTGTTGTTGCTTTTAAGATACACTCATGTCTGGAACTTAAGAAACAAAACAAACAGGGATGCCTCAGTGGCTCAGTCAGGTGTCAGACTTCAGCTTAAGTTATAACCTCACAGTTCATGAGTTCGAGCTCCACGTCAGGTTCTGTGCTGACAGCTCAGAGCCTGGAGCCTGCTTCAGATCTGTCTCCCTCTCTCTCTCTGCCCTGCCCCCACTCACACTCTGTCTCTCTCCTTCAAAAATAAAAATAAACATTAAAAAAAAAAGTAACAAGGGGCGCCTGGGTGGCGCAGTCGGTTAAGCGTCCGACTTCAGCCAGGTCACGATCTCGCGGTCCGTGAGTTCGAGCCCCGCGTCAGGCTCTGGGCTGATGGCTCGGAGCCTGGAGCCTGTTTCCGATTCTGTGTCTCCCTCTCTCTCTGCTCCTCCCCCGTTCATGCTCTGTCTCTCTCTGTCCCAAAAATAAATAAACGTTGAAAAAAAAAAAAAATTAAAAAAAAAAAAAAGTAACAAAACAAAGACAAACAAAAATATATACTCCTAAATACAGAGAACAATTGATGGATGCCAGAAGGCAGGTGGGTAGGGGGGACAGGTGAAATAGGTGAATAGGAGTATACTTATCATTTATGAGCACTGAGTAATGTATAGAATTGTTAAATCATTATATTGTATACTTAAAACTAATATAACACAATATAATTATACTTAAATTAAAATTTAAAAAAATTTTTTTACAAATGTGTAATAACTATGACCAGTGATGCTCCCAGTCAATTGTATAGCAAACAATTCCATTAAAGTTTGAAACCTGTCAGCTTAGTGATTCACAGTTATGGAATAGACCTGCTTTAGCAGGACAGCCGGCCTGGAGGTTGGAGGATAAGGGCTCTCCATGACCACTATATGATCTTTTGGAAGCCCTTTCCCCTCTGAGCCTGGTCTCTTAGTTAAAGACATTTCATTTTTAAACAGTCTTAGAATAGCATGTACACTAGATCCCCATTATTGGAAACAAACCCAATACTTAAATTACTCCTTGTAACAAACAGGTCTATAATATGTATTCTGATAATTGAATATTAATATTAAAATAGAATACAGCAAATGGCAATAAGCAGGAACGTCAGCATTTTTGTTCATTCCTCTTCTACCTCTGGAAATTGAGTTATCTGAAAGATGGATTATTTGATAATGCCCACGTTTGCATACAGACTTTGATTTTTTTTCCTGTATTTGCTCTAGTGTGGTGGTCCTCAAATTGTAGTTTGTACAAGGTTTGCTATAGATTGTTAATGATTTAAAATAAACAGTTTCTACTTCCTGGGTGAAAAAAAATTTTTTTATAAAGATTCTCTCCTTGGATGTGGAGAAACAGGAACCCTCTTGCACTGTTGGTGGGAATGCAGATTGGTGCAGCCACTCTGGAAAACAGTGTGGAGGTTCCTCAAAAAATTAAAAATAGACCTACCCTATGACCCAGCACTAGCACTGCTAGGAATTTACCCAAGGGATACAGGAGTACAGATGCATAGGGGCACTTGTACCCCAATGTTCATAGCAGCACTCTCAACAATAGCCAAATTATGGAAAGAGCCTAAATGTCCATCAACGGATGAATGGATAAAGAATTGTGGTTTATATACACAATGGAGTACTACATGGCAATGAGAAAGAATGACATATGGCCCTTTGTAGCAACATGGATGGAACTGGAGAGTGTTATGCTAAGTGAAATAAGCCATACAGAGAAAGACAGATACCATATGGTTTCACTCTTATGTGGATCCTGAGAAACTTAACAGAAACCCATGGGGGAGGGGAAGGAAAAAAAAAAAAGAGGTTAGAGTGGAAAAGAGCCAAAGCATAAGAGACTCTTAAAAACTGAGAACAAACTGAGGGTTGATGGGGGGGTGGGAGGGAGGGGAGGGTGGGTGATGGGTATTGAGGAGGGCACCTTTTGGGATGAGCACTGGGTGTTGTATGGAAACCAATTTGACAATAAACTTCATATATTGAAAAAATAAAAAAATAAAAAAAAATAAAGATTATCTCCTTACTTTTAACTTTTGGCAATTTAATTATAAAGTGTCTTAGTATTCATCTTATTTTGAACTCCTTGCGCTTCTGAGATCTAGATGGCTATTTCTTTTCCCAGATTAGGGAAGTCTTCAGTCATTACTTCTTCAAATAAGCCCTTTTCTCTCTGTCTTCTTCTGGGACCCCTATAATACAAATATTCGTCTTGATGGTGTCTCATAAGTATCTCAAGTTATCTTTATTCTCACTCTTTTTTCCTTTTTGCTCCTCCTACTGGATGAATTCCATTGCCCTGTGTTCATGTTTCCTAATCCTTTTTTCTGCTTCATCTAGTCTGCTGTTGAACCCTTTACTGAATTTTTGTGTGCAGTTATATTCTTCAACTCTGCTATTTCTTTTTGGTACTTTCTTATATTTTCTATCTTTTTGTTAAAATTTTCACTTTATTTATGCATTGTTCTCCTAACTTTGTGAGCATCTTTATGGTCATTATTTTAAACTCTTTATCAAGTAAATCATTTATCTCTGTTTCATTAAGGTCTTTTTCTAAGGTTTCATCTTGTTTTTTCATTTAGAACATATTCCTCTGTTTTTTCATTTTCCTTAACTCTCCATGTTGGATTCTGTGCATTTGATAAAATATGCCCCTTTCCCACTGCTCATGGAATAGCTTGTGAAGGAAGTGAATCTTACCATTCAACCCTGCCCCAGCTCTTGCTTGTTTCTAAAATCTCTGTGATTGTCCTTTGTTCTTAGTGACTCCTAGTAGGTGAGGGTGTTGCAAGACCTGTCACTTTCTCAAAGGAGAGGATCCCAGTCAGCACCTAGATATATGCTGATTACAAGCCAGACTGTAAGGCGGCAGCTTTCAAAGTATGCAAATATACTTTCAAGGGACAACTGGGAGACAGGAAGACAGCCAATTAAGAATTATTTCTTTCATGAACACAAGTCCTCCTGGCCACAAGAGCCAAGTATCAAATGATGTGTTCTCTGGGTGGCAGCCATAAAAACCAGGGCACCAGATGAAGATAACCCTTTTCAGAAGATGTAATCTTGTTCCTATACCACTCCAAATGCCCAACTGAGTGTCATGTAAAAAGTTACTGAACACTAAAAGAAAGAATCTGTTTATACTGCTGTTACTTAAGGACCTTGAGTGCATAATTTTTTTTTAAACTGATTTTTGTATGATCAATATGGGTATTTCAAAGTAACACTTGGAGGTAAAAACAAATGGCCCTTGCTCCATATCACTTACAAACGGTACAGAAAAACAGCATATTTCTCATCAAATGCCATCCAATTAGATATTTCCTAATTGGATACTAAGGTTCTAAAATCATGTGTGAACAATAATATCCATATGATTTTGTTGTAACACTATGTAAATAGGTATACATGGATTAAATTGGTTTTATGTTCCACTCATTCTGGGGCTTAAATAGTCTTTTTGACACCAATGTCATTGTTACCAGGAAAAAAATGGAATCCTCTCTCAAATTTCCACTCAAACAAATGAGAGATACTTGAACATTTAGGAATTCAGAGCCTAAAATCAGACATTTAGTCCAATGTGGTGATTCTCCTGATTTTCATGGGTCAAAACTGAGAGAAATGAAAATTAAACAAATACCAGAGCACAAAGGTTAAGGATGTCTCATCAATCCTGCTCCTTCCATAACGCACACTAAACACACAACAGGTGAAAGACAAGCACCATGATGGTTCTCTAGTCTTACACAAGATGATAGCCCTAGCATGTGTGCTCACAAAGGAAGAGAATGCCCTTCTCCAACTGTTATGTTCTTGCTGAAAATACTAATCATATCTCATATTTGTAAGTTGTATTATTATTTTTCAAAGAGTACTTTCTTGATACATTATTTCTTTCCATCTCTCATAGAACCTCCCCACCATTACCCTCAAACCCTCCCACTCTTACTATGAGTACTTTACACAGGTGGAATTTAAGTCTCTCAGAGTGTGTGTCTTGCCCAACCTTTCTCAGCATAACTCAGGGAGTCCATTTGTGCACTACATGCTTCAATTATTCATTGTGGCCAATCTAGTTTTAATAGATCAATCAGAAGCACTGCCACGTCTGTGCAGATGCAGAAAACATAACAAAACTTCTGGAGGAGTATGATGGGGATGGATGATGTAATAAACCCAAAACCACCAATGTTTCCCCAAAAGCAGCACACATTCTATTAAGATTTAGGAAGGTATACAAGTAAACATATTATTTTAATAGTTATGTATTAATTTAATTGTATACTAAATAAATATGTCACAACCATATGAAACCCATAATTTCAGAGATTGTAGAGCTTAGGACAGAGCTAAGTAAGAGAATTCAGTCAGTTTAAGACTATTTTTCAAAAATTATAAGCATCTAATAGTATATGCAATATAGAGAAATAACCAAAAATTACTTGTAATATACACTAAAGACTCAAGATTGAAAAACTCTCATAGGAAAAAAAGCAGTAATTTGTAAGGCCATGTGCACACTACAACACAAAGAATAAGACCATGTGAACAAATCAGCTATTATTCCTAGAGCAAATATAATACTGGAACTGGAAGGGATTTTACAGATCAACAATATCAACTCCAAATAAGGAAATGAAATCCAGAGAGGGGAAGATCCACAAAGGCTAAGACTACTGAGCCAATTAGCCATCACACTGGGACTAAAATACTCAGCTCACCCCTGATTCCAGGGACCTTTTTTTTTTTTTTAATTTTTTTTTTTCAACGTTTTTTATTTATTTTTGGGACAGAGAGAGACAGAGCATGAACGGGGGAGGGGCAGAGAGAGAGGGAGACACAGAATCGGAAACAGGCTCCAGGCTCCGAGCCATCAGCCCAGAGCCCGACGCGGGGCTCGAACTCACGGACCGCGAGATCGTGACCTGGCTGAAGTCGGACGCTTAACCGACTGCGCCACCCAGGCGCCCCCCAGGGACCTTTAAAGTGGCTGCCTCTGAGCTTTATGTCTGAGAGACAACCACCATTGATGAAATTAAACTTGATTTCCATTAACTGCACACAATAGGCTATGTCATTTGTTTTTCTAACCAAGATTTCTTCTATTTCTCTGACATTTTCTTAAGTGTCCTTGCACAAACCCCAATGACCAATAACACAAATTCCACCCCTACTGAAATTGCTTACAAAAGCCAGGGCAAATGGTTCACAAATGAGAAAAGAATGAATGTGAGAAATTAATTCTAATCGGGTGTAAAACTAAAAGTGGATTGCAAAAGCCAATTAAATTTAAAATTTAGAAAGTCAAAGGGATTTTTCAAAATGCCCCAGATTTTTAAACACACATTTAAAAAGCAAATAAAAAAGCAAATGATCAGAAGAATAATACATATCTATGCAAAATCATGAGTGGCCAAGTGTAAAAGTGGCTTAGATGATAGCAGGACAGAGTTATTTAGGACTGGTCTGTGGTTCCTAAAGCAGTTTTTCTCCTCAGCCATTTAAAGATACCCATTGGTCACTGGTTTAATCTATACAGTCTGCCTTTAATAGTCATGCTAAAGACACACCATGCCTCTGGGTTCCTGTGAAAGACACATGACCCTGTAACAAATTTTGCCACTGCTGTTGCTTGCACTACCACTGGCTAACAGTTCTGGATCATTTACTGTATTTGCTCCTTATTGAGTGCTTATCTCACTTACTCTATGCCTCCACTTAATCCTCACAATCCTTAGTATTTTCCTATATCTCAGATAAGAAACCTGAGGCTTAGAAAAGTTAAACAACTTGCCACTTACACAGTAAGTGGTGGAGTCTGAATTCAAACCAAAATATGACTCACGGAGTCATCCTCCAGTTTCCTATGGCCATTTCCACGACAACATGTATATTATCATCTCTTTGTCTTCGGTGTAGCAAGGATTTACAGAGCCGGATGGACAGGACTAGTAACTGAATACAAAACATGAACAGAGATGAGCTGCCACAATTTTTCACACAACGATACTGCTTTAGGCACCTTATATGAAATAGTGGCAGTTTACCTTAATTAAATCACTGTTATTTTCGAGGTCCACTAAATCTCTCAAAATATAATAAAGGTTTGCCTTTCAAATGTATTAATAATGTGTAAGTGCATCAATGTGGACAGTTATTGGAGGAAGACTGCTCTGAAATAAAATGGGAGCTGCATAATGTTCTGTCTCATCGACAGGAGGGCAGCATGTGGCAGAGGCCATGTGTACTTCAAGAGGCAATATTGAGCTCCCAGAGGCTGACATTCCTGTGGCACCTATTACGACACCAGTGCTTGATGCAGGTTACCTCAACCCTTTCCTTCTACACTAAAGGAAGGAGCAGAACCAAAGGAAAAGAGCGGTAGAAATGTGGAACTGAAGTAAATAAATGATCCTCATGCAGAGTTGAGCAAATAAATAATCTTCATAAAGGTGAGAAAGCAGAAGAAATGTGCTCAAATCCAAAAGTGGTTCAGAAGAAACGCTCCAGAAAAGACACAGATTTATGATACTGCTGCTCAGTGTATAAATCCCTGGAGGTTGAAATAGCATAGGAAATAATCAAAATAAAACCTTAGTTCAAACAGACCCTGAGGTGACGGGGTCTCGCAAAGGCAAGGTCCCTCAGAGGCATCCAGCAAGGATACGTTATGCATGTGCAATGAACAGCACGTGTTCACTGTATTTTAACTTCATGTTAATGCTGCTAATTCCACCTTTCCTGCCTGAAGTATGAAGCCTAGCCTGATCTCATGGTGAAAGACAAAATGAGGCTTGCTTTCTGAAAAACCTAAACAAGCTAAGGAAGTACTGGAACAAGAAACAGTATTAGCAGTGTCCAGATGGCATTTAGAAAAATACATTTGAAACAGATAGAATGTTTGCAAGTTGCAAAGCATGTCTGCATTATAAAATTAAAACAAGTATGGTAAGGTCACTTCAACAGCATATGAAATTTTAACCAGCTGGCACACCAATCAGGCCACGACTATGTCACCAACTCCGTTAAGTCTGGGTTCCTAAAGCCAATCTTGGTCTGAGGTAACAGAGCAGAAGTCTAACGCCTTGTGGGGCAGCATGCTTGCTCTGAACAATATCAAATGCAGGCACAAGAAACATGAGTGGTAAAGCTATAATCCGAGATCGTATTAATGGGAAAATATTGCCGAGTGATACAGCCAAATAAAATAGTTTAAGCAGAAATGTTGAGTACAAGAAAGAAATGAGGTGATAACTATGAATTCAGGTTAAGCAAACTAGCATTTTAATAAAGGAAAAGGGAGGAAGTGAAAGGAGAAGGGGAAAGAAAAAGAGGAGAAAGAGATGAAAGACAAGGAAGAGAAGAGGGGGAGGAGCTTTCAAATATCAACAATAGTGTCCAAGTGACATTTTAGTCTACTGATATGCTCTGTTTTAGAATGATGCTTTGCCTACAGTCAAAAAAGATTTCTGCAAGCTGACACTTTTTTTTAATGTTTCATTTAGCTGTATAACTCTATTAGAAATGATGTGATTCAAAAGATTACCAGCTTTATTAGATGGGAAAAAAATTAAAAACAATAGTCTTTGAGTAACAGAATTCTTTGGCAGTTGGGAGCACTGGCAGGGGACGGGGGTAGGTTGTGGGGACAATAAGAAACGTGGGAAGTAAAAACTCAAAGGTGCTCACGGAATACAATATAGTTGTTACATAGCTCTGCATGATCAAGAGGATTTCTTGTTGATAGATTTTGAAATGCCCCAGAGCTGGGAAATGGGTGCCAGAGAACTAAGTTCTACAAAGAGGAACAATTCAGAACAACTCCCCACTGACAACAGAAAAAGGAACTTGGGGAGAAGAGTTAGGCTCATTCAGAAATTTTTCAGAATGACTGCACTGCAGATTACATGACACAAATTCTTTTTACTCACGAAATTATCAGCAAATCCCTCATCGCTCATAATGACTTTGTTATCACTGGCCTTTTATCGGAACTAAGAGAGGTTCCTAGTTCTGTGTTCTGCTGAGCAGGAGGTGAAAACAGAATGAACACAGACATAACATTAACCAGAGAGACTTTTTTATTTCAAATTGTATAGCTTAAAAACAAAGGCCAGTATAAAACCAGTGCCATCTAGAGGCAAAGAAGATATGGAACTGTTATCAATGGCGATGGTGCACAATCTCTTCAACAAAAAACCCACTCTTTTCGTTATCCCCCATGAACCCATTTTTTAAAAGATTTTTGTCTAGCAAATTGCATTTACTAGATAATAATACTTTTTAAATTAGAGACACTTATGGGCACCTGGGTGGCTCAATTAGTTATGTGTCCAACTCTGATGTCAGCTCAGGTCATGATCTCACAATTCGTGAGATCAAGCCCCACAATGGGCTCACACTGACAGTGCGGAGCCTGCGGGATTTCATCTCCGCTCTCTCTCTGCCCCTCCCTCTGCTCGTGCTCATATTCATTCCCTCTCTCTCTCTCAAAATAAATAAACTTAAAAAATAAATAAGAGACACATAATTGACACCAGTTGCTATTTATTTTTCTTTATAAACATTTTCCCCTCAATTGTATGACTTTTTAAAGAGATAAGAAGTAGGGTTTAAGATAAGGCAGTCCCAAAGACACAAAACTACTTATTCAACTCCAAGATTCTGAATTATCACTAGACAAGTATTCCTCCCACTGCCAAAGGTAATTAAAAAGGCCACAGCAAGAAGGTTTGGAAATAAATAAAAATAAATAAAAATAAATTTAGGTCATAATATATAAAAATTAGTTCAATTATGGTGACAAATACACCATACCAATATAAGATGTAAGAGGAAACTAGGTGTGGGGTACACAGAACTGTGTACTGCCTCTGCAATTTTTCTGTAAAATCTAGAACATTCTAAAATAAAGCTGACTACAAAATTGAATATAGGGACTACATGCTCCTCTGAGTGAGGTCAGCATGATAAAGAGAGACTAAAGCCCAAAGAGCAACATACCAAACTCTTAATGTGAGAGAAGACAGGCGACCACGATTTGTAACCAGCTGAGAAGCAACAGGAAAACCAACTGTGGTCCATGTGACAGACCTGGCCTCAAGGATGAATGAATGAATGAATGAATGAATGAATGAATGAAGGCACCATCACAATGCCTTGAACAGAACAGATGCTCATGCATGCCTTCTTAACTGATTAATTTAGAATTGCCTCTATAAGGCATGTGCTGAGTCAACAACCAAATCTGGAGAAAGTATTAGCTGATCTCTCTAGTCAACTTCAGAGACTAACCAGGTATGTTACTCCTTAAAGATGTCTGTCTCAGCTACACTATTTTGCCAGGAAACTAAAAAATTGGCTTTTCCTTCATAGTGAAAAATAAAAGTCATCAGGAAACTCCCCAAATTCTAGCTTCCCGCTTCCACTTATAAATGTGTATGCCTTTGCAGTCATCCTTCAGTCCTTTGCGCCCACCTTTGTTTAAAAAAGGAAGGAAGAAAGGAAGGGAGGGAGGGAGACTCCCTCTGATGGGGCTCTAGACCCTACCAACACTTCTCCCAGTGACTTGAATATACTTTAAACCCACCACTTTCTGTCTCCCCAAAGTTCTTACTTAGAAATCATCCCATGTCTCCTCCTCCTTTATTCCCTTTTCTGGCTCTTTGTCCTCAGTAAAAATATTCAACTCTTCCCTTTAACCAATAGCCTACAAAAGACACAAAGCTCCCTCTCATTCATGCTACTACAACCCACTCTCCTCTTCCCAAGTAAGTTGGTCACTCTTTCTTGGTCTTCTTAAGTTGCCTTTTCCTTCATTTCCTGACAGTAAATATTTGTATTTAGCCCTCGTTTTCAGCTTTGTACACTTGTGACTCCACTTCTGCTCCCATAGATGACTGCAGCTAAACTCCTAGCCGCAACTGTGCTCAGAGATCATAAATATCCACCTCTGTCCTCGACAACTGTGCCAGGGCCCAGACACATACCTGCACCTGCATGAACATGAACACTGCCATCTGCAAATCCTCTACCCAGACACATCCCAAACTCAACTAGCTCCCCTGATCGCAACCCCAAAACCTACTTCTCCTCCTGTCATCTCCAACTCTGGGAATGGGACCAAGAAAGCTGACCAACAGTTATTTTCAAATACTTTCCCCTTTCCCTCACTCCCCCATGTATAGCCACCAAATCCAGTAAATTCTACCTCCTTAACATCTTTCAAGTCCATTCTTCCATATCTGTAATCCTTATTGTTTCTTTGGCTTGGCCTTAACTGGTTTTCAGATTATAAATAATCTTCTAACAGTCTCCTCATGTCCAACCTTGCCTACACTGCTCCATCCCATGGGCTACTCTTGCAGAATTCTTTCTGTAAAATGCCAATCTGATTGCCTCACTCTTCTACTTAAGAATTATTAAAGACTTCCTGATACTTTTTTTCTTAGTATTTTTAAAGGTCAAATTCCAAAAAGTTACATAGAAGGCCCTTCACAAAGCAGTTTATACCTCTCTCACTAACTTCGTCTCCTATGACTTCCCCATGCTCCAGCCACCCCACAATACATTTTCTAGGGATTCATCACTCTCTTGTTTTCTCTTGCCTTCAAATATACTACTACCATAACCTGAACAGAACACCCCTTCCCTGCCAGGATAACTTCAAATGTCTCTTTAAGATTCTCTACTAAGCCTTCTATTATTACCCCAGGTATAAACATTTCCTTCTTCTGTGCCTTCATCATGTCTCTTTCACTGAGCTAACTGTGTTGGGTTGAGCTTCCAGTTTATTTATCTATCTCCTTCCTTGGCTATAAACAAAAGGAAGTGCACTTAGTCAGGATCTTATTTTACAACAATCCTGTTTTGAGGTGGTTGCTAAGAACACACAGCATCCAAACACAAAGGCAATCTATATCTAACTCAGCTCAACCAAAACCTGTCACCAGGCAGATCGCCTCTGATCCCCAGGGACAAGTCAGTCACCTAGAGACTGACAGATAAAGCCTATAATTCCGATGAATACAGCCTCATACATTTGGCAGGCCCACTGCTTATTAATTCTTGGTGCACAGACAGAGAAAGAAGTAAGAATCACTTCTAAAAAGAAGCACGTCCACATATCTTACCACAGGAACTCCCAAGCCTTCATTCCCCCAGAATGCAGCAAGCAAATTCAATTACGTTATTCAAATCCAACTAAAGCATTTCAGCAAATATTAAGTATTCAAATCACTTTGGAGGAAGGATTGGGATGTCTTAGTGAGATGAATAGACAGACATATTAAAGGGATAGCAGACTCATCCAAGAGGATTTCAGCCGCTAATTTCCACAGTTTTTAATTTCTTTAAACAACTGGGCCCTAAGTGAGATCTTCTACTGCTCATCATTTGGGAAGACTTGTGGTTGAAAGGGCCCAGTTAAACACAACTCCGTCTTGGGGTCTCTGTGGGAAGTCCATTCCTGTTTTAGCTAATTGATATTGAATCAGTTTTGTCATTCCCTGGATTTTTTGTAATGCACCACATGCCAATTAATCAAGTTACAGAGATTAGCACAGGGGAGGGAATGCATTAAAGGTCTGCACTGCAAAAGTAGACTTTATTTTCTCTCCCTCCTGCTTGTCTCATTTCCTCTTCTTGCTATATAGAACTTTGTGCCAGTGGAGTAATGGGAAGAGATTTGAAGCAGTCAGTGTTTGTGGCGAAAGATGCTACAAAAATCACTAATAGTTGAAAAGAAACTTCTGCCAGGCAGCTGAACAAAATACTGGCTGTCAAGGGTGCTCTATGAAACAAGAAGCTCCAACTTTCAAATGGACAGGTTCCTGTGCTTTCTCAGGGACCCCCCCCCCCAACACTGGATCTTCATTTGCAAACTCTAATAGGCCCCCATTGGACAACACAATCTTCCCAAATCTCTACAAGGTGAAGCCTCCATGAGAGGAAACTCAAGTTAAGTGCATCATAGAGGCTATTCATTTCCTTGCTTAGTGACAAAATGCATCTTCTCAAGAAGCCAGGAACAGGGAATCCTCAAAAGAGCAAGTTGGCGCCCACATGATGCCACACAGTTGTTTTCCTGGCTTACACAGAGGCTGTGCTCTGCAGCAATGTCAGTGGGGCATCAACAGTGACTCCTGCCTCCTTCTTCTCCCTGGAGATATTGTCAAAGGCTTCTGGCTATTCTGGAAATCTGGTCAGTTTTTGTTTTGTTTTGTTTGCCTGCTTTTATTAACTCTAGCATATCATGACAAGTTTATTTCTTAGCACTTTTCCTCTCTCGGGGGTTCTCCTAAGGGTACCAATGGGTAAAGGAAGTAGATTAATATTCTGCCAAGCTCTAGCCTAACAGAATAAAAAAAAAAAAAAAAAAACCACAACATCAGGAACTTCAATCCATCAAAGTAAGGAAGTTACGTGAATCTATACACAAACTACATGAGAGATTAAATATCTGGATATGTGAAGGCAAAAAGTAACGATGGCAATAATAATAAAAAAAAAAACACCCCACCCTGGTGAGAACTGATTCTCATGACAACCCCCATTTAAAGGAGAAGAAAACTTCATCCATTCTGCTGTCACCTTTAAAATGGTGATCTCTCATCACCCTATTCCTAGGTTATAATGACAGATAAAACAGAAAGAGATTCCATTTTCTTCTTCAGGTGGTTGACCAGCTCATTCACAATGTCAGTGGGTGAAATATAACAGGACCAAGGCCCCATCTAAATTCTATCACCTACTCTAAAGAAAAATGACAGGAGACATATTACTAATCAGTCAACAGAAAAGACAGCAGTGGCTTGGAAAGAAGGAAGGAAGGAAGGAAGGAAGGAAGGAAGGAAGGAAGGAAGGAAGGAAGGAAGGAAGGGAGGGAGGGAGGGAGGGAGGGAGGGAGGAAGGAAGGAAGGAAGGAAGGAAGGAAGGAAGGAAGGAAGGAAGGAAGGAAGGAAGGAATAAAGGAAGGAAGGAAGATAAAGAAAAGAAAAAGATCAGATCTAAAAAGCAGGACACAAAAGGTATCCAATTCATGTGGATAATATACTGATAATACACAGCTGTATCTACACTTAACTAACACAAGAAGGGCAGACATCTATTTTTAAGATAATATAAGGGGATGGGGAGGGAGCAAACATTTGCTGGGCAGCTCCCACTTGTCAGGAATCATGCTAAATTCTTTAACCACAACTCAAGAGTTGTACTTCTTTTAATTAAGGAACCTGAGGCTTGAAGTGGTTAAGTAATTTATCTAAGGTCACCAGAGAGTAAGATGCAGAGCCAGGATTTGACTCCCCTCACACCAGCTCAAAAGCAGGTGTTATTTGCAGAATAACAAGCACCGCTACCAGAAACATTTTCCATCTATGATGCCAAGACCCACAGATGGGCTCAAACAACCCAAAAGTTCCTTATTCAATCCTAAAGGGTGAAAAATACAAAATTTCATACTTTCACACTTTTATGCACAAATAAAAGCTACTTACTAGTAATTAACTATGTTGTTTACTAGGAGTTACTAAAATGTGCCATCCACAGAACAAAATTAAGGACTTACTACAATTGACCAGGGACTTTCGGCATTCCACTACAAACTCTGGCTGCTCAAGAAGAGTGTGATGGTTCATTTTATGTGTCCACTTGACTGGGTCACAGAATGGCCAGATATTTGGTTAAACATTATTTCTGGATATGTCTAGGAGAGTGTTTATAGACGAGTTTAATATCAGAATATGTAGGCTGAGTAAAGCAGATTACAGTCTCCGATGTGATTGGGCCTTATCTAATCTGTTGAAGGCCTGAATAAAATAAAAGGCTGAGTAACAATAAATATTTTCTCTGTGCATGGCTGTCTTTGAGGTAGAATGTCAGTCTTCTCTTGCCATTGGACTTGTGGATTTGGACTGGAACTTATACCATTGGCTTTCCTGCTTCTCAAGCCTTTGGACTCAGACTGGAACTATACTACTGGCTATCCGTGGTCTGACTTCTCAGCCTCCATAATCATGTAAGCCACTTCCTTATAATAAATCGCTTTATATAAATCACACACACACACACACACACACACACACACACACACACACACACACACAACTAGTGTTCTGTTTCCAGAGAATTCTAACACAAAAAGACAACACCAAAAAAACTCCTATAGCCCTGGACCACATTGGAAAAGTTGGAATCTCCACAATTCATTAGAAGGAGACTATCAGTTAATCTTCAATAGTATCCAAGGTTGGCTTCAGATGTAGATTTCGAATGCTGGAGGAGCTTTTTAACAATAAACCATGGTTAGTCCTATCACTATGGACATGTTTGTTGTGGGTTACTTGATAAATGGTATCATATATATCGATGCATGATGGACTCAACATCTAAAAAGATTTTCAAATTAAACTTGACAATTTCGTTCAAAGAAGAATCATTTACACCACGATTGCCAAAGTAGAAACATACATATTCTACATGGTCCCACCACCAAATTCCCCAAGAAATGACACATCATTGCTATCACAAGTTTCTGCACTGAAAAGGTGAAAGAGTTGGGACAAATGAACTGAGGGTCTTTAACCTTCTAAGAGTCCATCTCCTTAAAATATGGAGAAACATTACCTGGAATGATAAGGTGACCCAAAAATCCCTTAAAAACAGCCTTTCACTGATAATTCTGTACAGTAAGAAAGTTATTCTTTCCACTTGTCTAATGTAAACCCTACTCTGTTTTGATTTGAGCCTAGGTCATAAACCTAAATGATACCTACAATGAATTATCTAAACCCCAATACATACCAGGCCTCCAAGAGTCACCTTTAGTGGATTTGTACTAAGATCTGCTCCCCACAAGACCCATGCCACCCAACTCTGTACTTGAGTCTGATCTCAAGGTAGCTCTCTACCTTACAAGCTTCTAAACCTAGAACAACTATTTCCATTTCTTGGATCTAGAATGGCCACGACATAAGAACTTAGGCAAAAATTGTCCCCTTGGCTTCCCCAAAAACATTTAAGTCACCCTCCTATTCTTAGCCTTTGACTCTTAACTTGACTTCAGTCTTGATCCTCCAATCACCCCAACAGCTGACATCTGGTCATTCCCAAATTAGGCAGTGGTTCTATGTCTTCCTATAGCTAACTTAACCCTAACTTCTGCTGTTATTCATGTAATCCACCACCAAACATAGTCCCAGTTTGGATCTCAATGTGATCCAAGAGAGGTATTATAAAGAAACAGCAGAAGTGGGAAGAGAGAATTACTAAGGGAATAAAGAACAACAGCTTTTCCAATTTACTATAGACTTGGGCTGGGAATTACTGACCTGGAGACTGAACTATCTCTTCGACAGTAACTTCTAATTTCACAACCTAATCCAGGAACATATCATACTGCTTAAGCTATATACAAAATCCTGTGTGTGTGTGTGTGTGTGTGTATGTTTAGTATCCAAATCTCTCAGCAGATTCCCAAATGGTAAAAGAAAAAGAGTAGAAATCATTGCTATGATGAAATGCTATCAATCATATATATAACATTAAAGTCTCCATACTGGTGAAAAATAACACTGTCTTTAAATGATGCAATTGGTTTAAGAAAACTGTTTTAATCTTTCAAATTCATTCATATTAACCAGTTTACAATTTCAGAGACCTACCCCCAGATGAGTCTGGGGGATGACATTAGACAGAAGATTCAAGGACAAAGCTTCAGAAAGCAGACACAGGTCAAACAGCAGAAGCATCATCTTTTAAATCTAGGAGAAGACTCAGGTATCTGACCCAACAATTCAACAAGATATGTTTATCACAGGTTAGTTGCTGGATCTGAGACTGGCTGGTAAAGAAAACTCTCTCTCCTTACCTTTCCCACCTGTACCTACCAAGTCGAAATGTGAAATTACACCATCCCTTCCATACAAGTAGGTTTCCGTAATGTGCACCACACAAAGAAATGTGGTCTCCAGCAAGGTGTAAAGTCTACTGCAAAAGAGCATATATCACTGTGAAAATATTTTTGCTACTTTCACACATCACTTCAGCTAGTACAAAAAATACTCCTATTGTAATTATGTGGATTAAGTAAAAACCTAATGAGGCCCTCTTGGCCTCCAATAACAAAGGCAGAATGTAAATGATAATGATTTTCCTGAGATCTTCAAGGGATGAGATGTAGAGGATATTCATCTGTTTTTCTCTGGAAGCTATCTTGGTTCAGGAGTACAAGTTTACCCTTCAGAACATCCTCTGTCCTTTATACATTCCATGTACTAAGAAGCAATAACTAGAGAGCTTGTCCACAACCTAAATTACATTCAGAAATTTTAAATTAGAATCACGGACAAATGTTTGTGCCTCCCTAAATATGACTTTCTCTAGCAACCCATTTATTGGGTGAATAACAGCCTATCTCCCTAAAGACTTCTAGATACTCAGGAAAATGAGCAAGCTGGCTGTGCCAGTTACCAATGTATTGCCTCTCACCCACAAATCAATCCTCCATTGACTGCTCTGTGAAAACTGAGTTGGGCCCTTCAAATGTTTTTCCTTTGCCAGCTGGCACAATGTTAAACTCTGTCAGTTGCAAAGGGATTCCTGCTGGATCCCCCGTACCCTGCAGTGTAAACCCAGCACTCAGCTCACCACAGTGGTCAGCTGCTTCCTCCACTACCCTTTTTAGGCAATTTTATAGCAGAGTGCTTCCTACAAGACACCACCTCCAACATAGCTTTCCCTGGCACCTCAAAAAGCAGATTTCCAGCAAATTCCAGAATGTGGACATCCAGCAACTTCACCAGCATGAAACCACTACCACCTCTGTGCCATTAGTGAACCACAGCTGGGGGTATGGGGGAGGGGGCTCTTCCTTAAGAACTCAGTGTCAATCCTAGGGGTATCACCTGCTCATTTATCTGCTAGTTCTCTTTACATCTTACTAGCCAGTCCCTCATTACCCCAGTTTTCTATGTTATAGTGAATAATTCTTTATATTAACCTTTCCTTGGCCCATTACTATGTGGTTTCTGTCCTGCAATCCAGGCCTGAGTGACAGACCTGCTCCTCTGGAAGGCTGGAGCATGAGAGTCAGCTCTGAGAATGCCTGGCCAGAAGGGTGGACTGGTGAGCTGCCATGCAAATTATATTAGTTGCCATCCTTTGCAGAGTAGAAGCTGGCAGACAAGAATAAGGGAGACATGCAAGTGCCACATTTACCAACTGCTACTCTGTGCAGGAGCCTGAGTTAGAGACACTGTTAAGGAAGCGACCAACCAGTTGGAGATACCAGACATACACAAACCAAAAGTTCAAGGCAGGAAGTACTGAAAGCTCAGTGAGGGTCATGGGCAATAACACTAAGGGTCAGTGACAGGTTCTCAGGAGGCTAAGACACTAGTAGTTTCTATTTTGTCATAGCAAGAACAAATTATCTGCAAAAGCCTGTGCCACAGAAAACAGAGACTGGTCTCTCTTTAAATGCTTCTCCAACCCCCACTTTGTCCTCCAATAATGGGTTATTACTCAAATCCAATATATTGTGGACTCCTGGCTGTGACCAGTTGTCTTTTGCTTCACTGTCAAGCGATATACCTAAGTAAACACTCGGCTCGAAAAATAGAATTTAAAATCAGAAAAGCCATTTCAATTTAACTGTGTCTTTGGCAGAGGGAGTCCTTCCTAAAAGATTTTAAAGAAGAGATTAGGGAAACATGGTGACTATAATCTATCAAAGCCAAACAAAAATGCCTTCAATAAAGCCCCTCCACATGAGGCTATTAAGGAAACCCAATAACCACATGGTAGAGAATAAAACCCTGTCATTCACTAAATGATAGAAAAGTGATTCAGGGTAGAAAGCAGGAATAAAGAGACTACCTTTGGCTCACCACAAGAGTAACAGTGGGGAAGCCCAGAAAAAGAAGCCCAAGAACAGGAGGGTTCTAATGAACCATCTGGAAGGTGGGAGAGATTATCAAAGGGAGCAAAAATGAAATTTGCTGATGATAAATGAGAGTGGTTTTCTAACATGGATGAGCCACAAAGGATGTCAAAAGGGTTGTTCTAAATGAAGGATATCCACTCCAGTAGGATTGAGTATTACAGGAAGGAGCACAAGCCATGGAAGGAACCCCTTAACCACACTCTGACAAGAAGAAATGGGGAATGACAGTGATTATTTTTAAAGAGTAAGCAGTTGAGATGGGATGGGATATGAACTTCGACCTCTTGATGAAGTAATGTGTTGTGGTCCAAATTAAGTCAAAATTTACTTCCCTACATACCTTTAGTACTCATCTCTTCTATAAAAACATTCCCTTTGTTTCCATGTAGATATTCATAAATTAGATATTAATTATAAAATATTTACAACTTCTCCATAATATGTCTCCATTTATCACCATACTTGTGTTTACTTAGAAATATAAGACTTTACTTTGTATTCTGTAGGCCAGTAAAAATTTCAAAAAATTCTAGGAAGGAAGATAAGGTTGGCAATGCTTTATTTTGCCAAGTACAGGCATATTTTTAAAATTCTATCACCATCACTTCATAAAGGAATATTTGGACAGTTATGAAAGTAGCAAGGAAATAATCTCAGGACAAGGAAGAGTCCTTTAAAGTGAACAAATATATATTTATAAAACCTGCTACATTGCTCTTATATTTATAATTTTCCTGGAAGATCAACAAAAACTAGGTGAATGAATGAGGACTTGTTACTACACTCAAGTTTGAGAATTACTAGCCAAGAAGACAAAAACAAGATAGATACACACATTCTTAAAATTAAAAAGAAGCAGCATTTAGATTTTTTTAATAATAATAAAGACAGAAATAGGAAGAAAGGAAGGCTCATCATGAACAATCTTAAAGTCAGACAGAAGTACAGCTTGCATAGGTGTGTATGTAAGAGAAAGACTCTGGATAAAACTGACCCAGAGGAAGTCATTTAAGGGGAATGAAGACAATGAAGACACTCAGAGGAAACAAAGACTCTGCAGTGAAGAATAAATTGCAGAGCATCCTACCTCCTCCACAGCCCCTCGATGCGTTCCTGTACTGAGTGCATTCACAGGAATCGTACACAGGACACAGCTGGTGGAACAGGACAAGACATCTCCAGGGACAAAAGGAAAATATAGCTTCTTTGAACAGGTCCAGGTATGTACTTATTAATTTTTTTTTTTTTTTACATCAGATTAAATAGATACAGGATTTGTATGGGCTCCCTCTGGTGGGTCTGTCAAACACATGAGATTTTCTACTCTTTGCAAAATAAATGCCTCACATGTTTAGTAAAAATTCAGTTTTGAAGGAATTGAACAGTGATGCTCAAACTTTTTAATCTCAAAAATCCTTCTATGCTCAAAAAAAATCATAATTTGTGGCATTATTAGCAAAGAATAATGATGCTTGCCACCACTCACACTTCCTTCGCCTGCCAGGTAATCAGTGTCTTGATTTTGATGTTTATCACTCCCATATATTTTTCTCACACCTACCTACGTATTTAACCAAAAAAACACGGTATGTGTGATGGGGGGAGAGAGAAGGAAAGAGAGCTACAACAAGTGAAAACAAAGAAAGCATAAGCAAGTATACAATGAGAACACTTGTTATTGGGCATATTCTAAAATATCTATTAAAAAAGACATCACAGTTTGGTATCACTCATAACTTATTTGTTTCTCTCAACCCTGTATTAAAACCTCATCCTTGTTGACATACGTACTCTATTTATGTTAACTAAAATATTCAGTGTACAAATAGCCAATACTTTCTTTATACTTAAAGAAAAAAATGCCACATTAGAGCATATAATTAAAAAAGAAAAAAAAAACTAGCAAATAACTCTACAAAGTGGAGACAACTATATACACTCCCAAAAGAAAGGTACAAGATTTGTGGTTCCTCTAGATTCTTGCTACTGGCCAGGGTTATTAATTTTTTCCAATCTAATGGATTTGGAACAATATTTGGTTCTAGTACTTTGCATTTTGTTATTTGCGGATAAAACCAGTACTTGTTTACTAGCTGATAGACTATTAATGCTGATGAGATGAATAATTTTTAAAAATTTACACAATAAATCATTCATATAGTGTATAGTGTATCATGTTTAAAGAATAAAAGCACATACACGTGTGCTCGCCACCTATATCCATTTTCAGAAAACAATACCAAAAACTTTGCAGCCCCTTTCAAGCCCCTACCTGACCACAATCCCCTTGCCGCTCCTAAGAGAAGTAACAACTAAATTTTTTCATTATTCCCTTGCTTTAATTTTTCCACATATGCACGAACCCCTATATAACATATTAATTTTTCCCATTTTTTAAACTCTACATAAATACAATTATACAATGTTAGTTTCTGTAACTTTCTTTCCTTGCCTAATACTACTTTCTATATTCAGTCATATTGATGTATATCCTTGTGGTATATCCTTGTGACTTACTCATTTTCACAGATATTTCCCAGATTTCACTTATTTTCACTCACATACCACTGTATAAATATACCATAATTTACTTATCTGTTCTACTCTTGGTAGAAACATGGGTTGTTCCAAGTTTGGGTTAATACTAATAGCACTATGAACATTCTCATCTATCTGCTAATATAAGCACTCAATCTTAGAACATATCTAAGTATATACGTGGGCATGAAATTTCAGGTGTTCTGATTTCATACTCCCCCAGAGCATTGCCATGGCTCCACGTATTGGCCAACACTTGGTATTGTCAGACCTTCCCTACTGGATTCTTTTTTTCAAACTAAGACGTTTTTATTTGATAACATTAATCTCTTAGCTATACACACAGCAAATACCTCCACCCTGCCTGTTACTTGTCTTTCAACTTCATTTATGAAGGCTTTTATTAGACAGAAATTTTACCTTAATGTAGTGACTCTTTAACAATGTTTTCTATTTAGGATTTTTCTTGTTTAGAGAGTCTCAGTTTACAATATTATAATCTACCTTCAAAGTGATAATAATCTCTCATATCGTCTTAAGTTTTAAAGACCTCTTCACAAATGAATCGTCAATCCATCCAGAATTGCATTTTGAATTAGGTGTGTGATAAAGATCAATTCTTTTTCCCTACACAGATAATTGTCTCCGAGCAATTCATGTAGAATCCATCATCTCTCCACTTATTTAACATCATCTCCATTTTATAGTAAGATAATAAAATCACAAATATGAGTAGAGCTATTTCAAAATTCTCTATTTGACTAAACTTGTGCCAATAATAAACCATCTTAATAAATAGAGCATTAGAAGTCTTGACAGCTGGTAAGGCATGCACCTTATACCTGTGTTGTAAAAATTATTCTGGCTATTCATAAACTTGCTCTTCCTATGAATCTGAAGATCAGTCCTTCAACTTCTCTAAAATACCCAGTGGATATTTTGATTAGATTTGTGCCAGATTTATAGATTGATTTTGGAAGAACTGCTATTGTCATGATATTGTTTCCTAACTACAAATCTGTGATCATGACATATCTCTCCTTTTTCTCTTCTTCTTTTACATCTTTTAATAATATCTGGTAATTTTATCCATAAATATCTTGACCATCTTCTGGAAAAACTATAACTGGGCACTTCAAAGTGTTAGTTGATACGATGAATGAAATCTTTATTCCTTTATATTTTCTAATTGGCTATTACTTATGAATAAGAAATGTATTTTCTCTATATTATAGTCTTTATACCCATCAACTCTACTGAACTCTCTCATTAGTTCTAATAATTGACCTGAATATTCTATTCAATTTTTGAGGCAAACAACCATATCATTTACAAATGAAGCAGCTTTATCTCATGTTTTCCAATGCTTATACCTTCCATTTCTCTTTCTGGCTTACTACATAAAGTAGAACTTCTACACAATGATGAATAGCACCAGTAATGGCAATAATCCCAAATTATTGCTAATTTTGATAGAAATGTTTATAATGAGTCACCACTAATTATGATCTTTGCTGTGACTGCTTGACAAATATCATGTCAGTTAAGAAAGTTCCCTTCTATTCCTAACTAAAAGTTTGTATAAGTCATTAATGTCATCCAGTGCTTCTTTAATGTCATAAAACATTAAATGCCATCAAATTATTTTTCTACCTCTTTTGAGGCGATCACATGCTTTTTCTCCTTACAGAAGTTAATATAATGGAATAAATTTATAATAATAATGTGGTAGAACACAATACATCAGTGAATTAAATCTGCAAATATTTCACTTAAAAATTCTGTATCTATTCATTAAAATAGAGAATCATCTGGGGCACCCGGGCGGCTCAGTTGGTTAAGCGTCCGACTTCGGCTTAGGTCATGATCTCACGGTTCATGAGTTTGAGCCCCACGTCAGGCTCTGTGCTGCCGGCTCAGAGCCTGGAGCCTTCTTCGGATTCTGTGTCTCCCTCTCTCCGCCCCTCCCCCACTCATGCTCACCCGCTCTCTCTCCCTCTCAAAAAAAATTAAAAATATTAAAAAAATTTTTTAAATAGAGAATCGTCGTTAGAGAGGGAGGGAGCCAAAACATAAGAGACTCTTAAAAACTGAGAAGAAACTGAGGGTTGACGGGGGGTGGGTAATGGGTATTGAGGAGGGCACCTGTTGGGATGAGCACTGGGTGTTGTACGGAAACCAATTTGACAATAAATTTCATATTTTAAATAAATAAATTAATTAAATTCAGCATATAAAAATAAATAAATAATTAGAGAATCATCTATGTTCATAAAGATGAAAATTCTAAAATTTTCTTTTTCATCTAGTTTGTATATGAACATGCCTAACCACATGAAATGAGCCTGACAGGTCTCTCTTTCTATTCTCTAAACAATGTACAAGCCTTTCAGACTTGGTAAAAACATGTACAGTCATCTCAGGATGATGGAAGAGAGGCTAATGATCCTAGATTTAATTGGCTTCAGTCTTCTATGGAAAGCACTGTATTCTCTTATAATAATATCTCCTGCTTCCTCTTTGTTTTTTAATCTTAATAAATGTCTCCCAGGGCACCTGGATGGCTCAGTCAGTTAAGTGTTCAACTTTGGCTCAGGTCATGACCTCACTGTCACTCTGCTGTCAGCACTGAGCCTGCTTCAGATCCTGTGTGTGTCTATCCGTCTGTCTGTCTCTCCTGCCCCCCATCCTCTCAAACATAAATAAACATTAAAGAAATAATAATAATTGTTTCCCACATGAAATCACGGAGCATCTCATGATTGTCTGAAACCTTCTTAAAGATCTGGATCCCAGTTTGTGTTCACCAAATGTTTTTCTAATTAAATGACTGACTGACCCCAGTGTTTTTCCTTCAGTCTTTTTCTTTAAACTTTTATCAGAAAAATTTCAAATATGTGCAAAAGTAGAAAGGATAATGAATCCTCACATATCCAACACCCAGCTTAGATAATTAACAATTCATGACCAATCCTCTTCCATTCATCCCCAAATGCCTATCCCCATATTATTCTGAAGAAAACCACAGACATCTGATCATTTCACCCACAGTATTTCAATATATATATCTAAAAGAAAATGACTTTATAAAAATATAATACAATGATCATACCTTTAAAAATAAAAGAACTCATTAAATTTAAATATTCAGTTAGTACTCAAATTCCCAGTGGTCTCAAATGATTTCTTCCCTTAAAGATGTTTTCTCTTGATAGGATCTACACATTGTGATTACTTGATCTTTCTTCTCATCTTTAATGTTCTTGCCATTTATTTGACAAAACTGAATCATTTATCCTGTAGAGCAGGGCTTCTCAAACTATCTGTGTTGAAAGGATGGTTTTAGATTTCCAGTCGGTCTTATACTAAGACCCGGTCCCACTGTGCACAACTACTAAACACTCTGAGCACGTGCAACTCGCCAAGATCATCTAAGAACACCAGAAGCAATTTATTATATGCTATTCAACAAATTGAATATGATGGCTAAAACATTTCTAAACACTGCTCCTTAAACATTTCTAAGGTCTTCCTTTTGATTCTTCTATTTATTCATTATGCAGGTAACATCTTGAGTATCATTGCTGTCACATTTCCCACAGGCTGGATTTTGCTTATTAATTCTCCATGGTGTTGTTTAACATGTTTCTCTGTACTCTGTACTTTCTATAAATTTGGAGCTGGATCTAGAGATTTGATCAGATTCAGGTCCAAATTTTTTGGCAAGACTTTAGAGTTGGCATTGTATTCTTCCATCAGGAGACCCAAAAGGCTGGCCCTGACCCTTCTTTTTGGGATGTTGGTGGTCATTGGTGAACAATGTTATTAACTAGTACTAAATGTCAAAGGCCTGCTAGTAAATTTGGTTCTCCAAAGTTTGTTCTCTGAGAGACTCAGATCTCCTGAGCCACCACTGGTTCCCTCCATGGCCTCAGTTGCTGACACAATGCAGATCGTCCAGCTGTCAGTTGTGAGTTCCCAGCATTTGTGAAGATCTGAGGGAAAACTTGTCACCCAGCTGTGTTGGAGATGGGCTTTGCTATTCCAGTTGCTCTGTTTTGTAAGATTTGGGACTATTAAAAACTATTCAACCCGCCTATCTTCCATTTTTTAAAAACAATGCTGTTTGCTTTAGCATCTTAAACTGAACTTAGTTGATAGATATTTTTCAGGGTTTAAAATTTTTCCTGGGGCACTTGGGTGGCTCAGTCGGTTAAGCGTCCAACTTCGGCTTGGGCCACGATCACACGGTTTATGAATTCAACCCCACATCGGGCTCTGTGCTGACAGCTCAGAGCCTGGAGCCTGCTTCAGATTCTGCCCCTCCCCTGCTCATGCTCTGTCTCTCTCTCCCTCAAGAATAAATAAACATTAAAAAAATGTTTTTTAATTTTTTTTAATGTTTATTTATTTTTGAGACAGAGAAAGACAGAGCATGAGCAGGGGAGGGTCAGAGAGAGGGAGACACAGAATCCGAAGCAGGCTCCAGGCTCTGAGCTGTCAGCACAGAGCCTGATGCAGGGCTCGAACTCACAGACTCAGATCATGACCCGAGCCAAAGGTGGACACCCAACCGCCTGAGCCACCCAGACGCCCCACATTAAAAAACAATTTTTTTTCAAAGAAACTTAAAAAATAATTTTTTCCTAAGTATATTTTAAATTAAATGTACTACAAGTATCTTTTTA
This sequence comes from Puma concolor, assembly GCF_028749965.1. Lineage (NCBI taxonomy): Eukaryota > Metazoa > Chordata > Mammalia > Carnivora > Felidae > Puma > Puma concolor. Next base: position 23,516,101 of record NC_141671.1, read on the forward strand.
GCTATATCCAACCCATTTTGTTTTATGTTTCTACAAAATAAAGTGACGATTTTCCCCCACATCTGAGCAGTCTAAAGAGAGTGTTTTCATTGCTGGTTAGTGATAAGTGATTTGTAATTTACTGTAATATGTCTCTTTAACCCATGAATACTATAGCTGTGAATTTTTAAACGTCTGAGGATGTGAAAAGTTTTTATTTTCTTTTCTTCCTGCTTTCTACCTAAACTACATTGCAGTCAAGCATAGTTCTATGTTATTGATTCTTTGACAAATGTTTAGACTTCAGCTGTCCACTAGTCTATGGACAAGTTATTGTAAGTAGCCCACACTGTATGCCTTTGACTCTGGGGATAGAATCGGTGTGTGTGTATAGTTACAGGATTTTAGTTTAGTTACAAAATTTTAAACATAAACATAAATCAAGCCTGTTAATCATGTTTTCAGGTTGTCTGCATATTTACTCATTTTGTCTTCTTAATCCATTGATTTTTGATTCAAGTCATTTAAATTCTACTATGGTTATAAATTTATCAAATTTAACTTTTATTTCTTCAGTTTTGGTTTATGTATTATGGCTATGATGTTGGACACATTAAAATTTCTGATTCATAAAGCATCATGGTTGATGTATTCTTTATTCATACTTATCATTGTTCCCATAAATTCTATTTTGTCTAATATTAATATTGCTGTACCAGCTTTCTTTTGGTAAGTATTTTTTGATATATCTTTTTCCTGCCCTTTATTTTCAGCCTCTAATATCGTTTTGTTTTGGACCTCTCTAATTGAAAAACATCCATTATGATAATGTATGTCTTTTTTTTCTGTTTATTTTTGAGAGAGACAGACAGACAGACAGACAGAGAGCAAGTGGGGAAGGGGTAAAGAGAGAGAGAGAGACAGAGAATCCAAAGCAGGCTCCAAGGCTCCAAGCTGTAAGCAAAGAGCTCGGTGTGGGGCTCGAACTCCTGAACTGCAAGATCATGACCTGAGCCAAAGTCAGACACTTAACTAACTGAGACACCCAGGCACCCCTGATAATGTATGTCTTCAATTGGTAAATTTAACCCATTTAGATTTGTGAGTACTGATATGTTTAACCTTTTTTCTAAATAAAAAGGGTTTTCTTAACAATTGATAGTTAAAATACATATGTGTGTGTGCGTGTGTGTGTGTGTGTGTGCGTGTGTGTGTGTGTGTGTGTGTATATAGACAGAGAGAGAGAGAAAGAGAGAGAGAGTCATAATTCAGCCATTTCTAGGCTTATCATTTCTTTTACCCATACCTCTGTATTTACTTTTCTTCTTGTTGATATATACCTTATAGTGATTAAAATAATAATTACAAAGATTGTTAAAAACCGGACTTCTGTATTATTAAAAGATAATAATATAATTGTTAATTACATATTACATAAGTAACATGATTAAAGTTACTTAAAAGTCCTATTCCTAGGGGAATAAACTAAAAGAAGGAAAAAACTTTTTTTTGAGGGTTAAGATTAGGTCAGACTTAGTACCAACACTTTAGTTGAGGCCAAGAATTAAAAAACAAAAACAAAAAAAACCCTCTCTCTCCCCAACACCATTCTTGAAACTAACATTTTACTTGGGTTATAAACAGGTTCCACTTACAAAGCAGCCCCCTGAAAAGCAACAGAATACAGAAGAATGGGCAATGAACTACAAATACCTGAGTTCAAGTTTTAGCCCTACCACCAACTGGGTGGGTAACCTGGGGCAACGTTTGGGGACTTCAGATTCCTCATGGTTCAAATGTAAACAATTGATCTCATGAAGTTTTCAAGAGGAGTGAACGAAACAATAAACAGGAACTCTTATCAAACTATATCATTAGTTTTATATGTATAGGTATTATGTATAATTTTTTAAACTATACAGCAGAAAATACAGTAACATTATCAGTCCAGATTAGTCATGTTTGCTACTCACTAAATTGGACTGGACCCCAAATAAGAAAACAAGATGAAGATCAGTTTCCTACCCCTCTTCCTATTTTCCACCTTCCAAGGATTTTCCCCCATTAAAATGCTAGCGTAAGTCTCGAAGCTTTCCCTGCCACTTTCAAGGCATTCAGGCTTACAAATTAGTGAGCGCTTTCCTTTCTCGGTGTTTTAATGAGGTAAGCTGGGCTGAGCACCTGCCCGCTGCTGTGACCTGGACATCATATTACTAGCATACGTCTCCTCCAGGACATTAACTGTAGGTGACATTCTATCACTTGGTCTTATTTCCTCGACTTTCACCTGTCTTTGTTCACTTCCTTTTCATTGCCCAATAAACCCATATCCTTATTAATAGTACTAAGTCTGACTTAGAAAATAGACAGCTATTCCGACCAGTAAGAGTGCTCATTTAAGCAGCTCTGCAATCAAGTTTGGGTGGCCTTTTTGTGTAACGCTAACCTACTGCTGTATTATCACAGACTCACAGGAAAACACATCCTGAGGCAAACAGTTGTCTTGTATGACATGACTCATTTAATACAAGAAAACAATGGTCACTTATTAGCCTAGGGATCATATACTATTCCTTTCCATGTCCAACAACCCATTTAGCTTATGTTCACAGGAGGGAGTTTTGTGATGATAATCATCCCTCCTATTTCAATGAACACATTTGGAAGAAGTGCTAAAGGAGTAAAAGTAAAATACTTGCTGTGCTTCATTTAATTCCATTTGTTTCTTACATAAAAAACAGACAGGGGCACCTGGGTGGCTCAACTGGTTAAGCGTCCGACTCTTGGTTTCAGATCAGGTCAGGAACTCCTGGCTCGTGAATTCAAGCCCTGCATTGGGCTCCGCACTGACAACACAGAGCCTGCTTGGGATTCTCTCTCTGCCCCTCCCCTGCTCATACTCTCTCTCTCTCTCAAAATAAATAAACTTAAAAAAAATAGAGACTTAAAAATAAATGAATGAAAGACTAGTGCTAATGCAGGTTTTTTAGGAAACAGACTCAAGCTTTTAGGGATTTTCATAATTTGCCAAAAAAAAATTAGGAAATCAATATATTATGATATCAACTAACAAATGCAAGGTGCTGGGTGCTTTTAAGAATAACTAGAGGGGCGCCTGGGTGGCGCAGTCGGTTAAGCGTCCGACTTCAGCCAGGTCACGATCTCGCGGCCCGTGAGTTCGAGCCCCGTGTCGGGCTCTGGGCTGATGGCTCAGAGCCTGGAGCCTGCTTCCGATTCTGTGTCTCCCTCTCTCTCTGCCCCTCCCCCGTTCATGCTCTGTCTCTCTCTGTCCCAAAAATGAATAAACATTGAAAAAAAAAAAAAGAATAACTAGAATATCAGATTTCCCTATCAAAAAGCGCTAAGTATCCACACATACACTTCAGCAACAGCAACAACTAAGACACCTCACAAAGAAAAAAATGTAAAGCACCTACAAATGTAAAGCAGGAAAGGGTAAGGGAAGAGCTTGGGGTAAGAACAGTTTCCAATCTCAGCCAATAAATTGCCAGTCCCCTCTACTGTATAAGAAATTCAGGGGCACCTGGGTGGCGCAGTCGGTTAAGTGTCCGACTTCAGCCAGGTCACGATCTCGCGGTCTGGGAGTTCGAGCCCCGCGTCAGGCTCTGGGCTGATGGCTCAGAGCCTGGAGCCTGTTTCCGATTCTGTGTCTCCCCCTCTCTCTGCTCCTCCCCCGTTCATCCTCTGTGTCTCTCTGTCCCAAAAATAAATAAACGTTGAAAAAAAAAAATTTAAAGAAATTCATTAACCTCTAATAGCATGAACACATAATTAACTCTTACAAACTGAGAACTGGAATAATCTGACCACAGATTTCAGCACTGTATGTTCCTCCTTTTGGATTGAGGATAGATTTGAACCACTGACTATTCATTCATACGAAGAAATTCTGAAAAAAGCAGGTCAATATTGAAAGAATAAGGTCAGACAGGCAAAAACAAAAGCCCACTAATTTCTGTAGGTACCAACACAACAAATCAATCAAAAATATTGAGGCTTGGCCTGTACAAAGGAAATCATCAAGGATGTATAATACACAAATGCAAAATGAGATCAAGGACAAGTGATTTCATTGAGATAAACTTTAGGGACTTCAACAAGAACATCCAGGCCTTCTGTCAAGGATAAGAAATGTCTCAAGACTCACCTCATGCTTCAAGAAGAGTCGGACGCCCTCCAGCTGGTGGAACACTGGGTAGTGCTGGGAGTCTATCTGGTCGCGCCGGTAGACATCACCCACCACCAGGAAGGCATCCAGCCCAGCATGCAGCAGGTCCCACTGGTGTGCGGACGTGTGAGCTCGCAGCATGTGAGTCCCATTCACATAATAGTTGTCTCCCTTCTTCCGGCTGGGGTGGTCAGCTGGGATGAGCAGGCTGTCAAAGTTCTGCCAGGTGGTGACCACTGGAGAAAGGTCGTCATAAACTGAGAACAGCGGAGTGCCAAAGCGGCCCACATACTGCTGGTAGAAGTGTTCCTTCACCCTCTCCTTGATCAGCCAAAGAGGGTGATGCTGCTGATTGTGCAGATTCCTGCCAACCCTGGAGAGAACTTTCCGGGAGAGGTTGCTGTAGTTGTCCTGAGGGTAGGATTTGCCCAGCAGCTCCAGCACGTTGCCCGAAGCTCCTTGGGCAGCAAACTCTGAAGCAGCAGGTCTTGAGCCCACAGTCTGTTGATGATGGCCTTTGGAGACACCGCTGGCCTTCCTTACCAGGTAGATATGCACGTGGCCAACTCTCCTGAGTGTCGAACAAATCATTGTAGAAACTTATTTCACAGAGTCTGGAAAGAGCACACGTGCAAAGCACAAGTCAGGCTTCACACTGTAAAAAGTAAACATGTCCTTTGTGTCTCCTCCCAACCCCTCACTGTCCTGACATCTGTCTCCCCACGACCTCCTCCACACCGATCAAATTAAGGAAATCTGCTGCCAGAGGCTTAATAGTCACCGCTCTAAGTCAAAAGAACCTTGGACGTCACTTTTAGACACCTACTCTCAAGTTGTCCTTCCCTTGTCCTTGAGTTTGAAGAAATCTTCCTTTATCACATCATGTCATGTCCTGAATCCCTTATGTTGAATAAAACTTTAAATGTGACAATCTCCTTGTATTTGGACTATTCGAGAACCAAAAAGTTTAGAGGGATCATCTAAAAGACAGGGAGGGCTTGGCTGACCCTAGCAAAGTCTCATTAATTAAAGGAAACACGTAATTACATACAGAACAAACAGATGATATTTGAAACAGCCATCCTGCACATTTCTGTTTATCCTCCTAACTACCAAGTTCTGCTTACCTGTGACAGACATGACTTCTGGATTATCCCATATATTACAAAATGTTGTTACGTAATGTTACAAAATTGTTATCACATTAAAATTTTTTTGATGTTTCAAATAAAATACACCACTTCAGGTGGTGGTTATTTTAGTTTTCACTTTTATAAAAACAAAAACAAACAACTTCAGGAAATATTATACAAAGTGATAGACTATACCAATGGACAGCTGAAGTTATTTTTATAAATGCAAATCTTTTCTGTACTCACATTTGGTCGTGTCATTTAAATGTGTGTCATACCACTGCAGCATCCTACCATTGTATTTTTGTTTTGCAAAAGAGCAAGTTTCTACTATACACCCACAATAAACCAGGAGAAGGGCTACACTTACATGGCTAGGGATACAGAGCAGTCAGAAAACAAAGTACTGACTAAATCTTTAAAAAACAAAAAATGCCTAGAATTTAATCTAAGAAGAGACCAAATTAATTAAGACAAGCATCATCAAATTTCACAGTGGAAAGTCACTTCAGAAGTCACCTGGCACAGGCCATTCAACGTCAAAGATGAGGTGGCTAAGATGGCTAAGTGGCTGACTCTTGATGTCGGCTCAAGTCATGATCTCACAGTTCATGAGTTGTGCACTCAGAGCATGGAGCCTGAGATTCTCTCTCTCCCTCTCTCTCTCTGCCCCTCCCCCGCTTGCACAAGTGCATGTGCACACGTGCTCTCTCTCTCTCAAAATCAATAAACAAACAAACAAACAAACAAAAAGGTGACAAAGACCCAGGTATAGCTGACTGAACTTTAGGGCACTGAAGAGTTAAGACAACAGAGGAAGAGTCTGGGCCACTAATGTATGGTCATAGAAGCAAATTTTAAACTGATTCAGGGATCTCAGTAATGAAAATCTTTAGATGTCATTTCCCTATGTTCATAAAAAAATTTACTATGAATTAAATCACCGAAATCGCCTTCAAACTTTTAGAATTGTTTTTATCTATTGAGCTACTTTAAAGCATACAACCAAGTGATTATTTTACTTTAATGGCCCTATAATCATACTAAGAAAGTACATACCTTCGTCATAGTAAGCTGCATTAGAAGGGAATTCTATTGTTCCACGTGACCATCAAAAGCATACTGAGCATGTACCCAGGCAGCAGAGTGTAACTGGTTCAAAAGTGCAACTGAAAATATCTAGCTACAAGTTAAGTTATTGTGGGTGTGTGTGATTGCTTATTAGAAGCCTGTGCATTATACCTTTGCCAGAGACTACTGTCATGACACAAGATACCCGGGAACTCCCTGGATTTATTCAAATACGGCACTATTTTGTCAGTTGTTTCTAAAAGTGTTTTTGGGTGAGCTTCAGGGGGAATCTGTCTTCCTATCTACAGTGTTCAGGGGCTTGTCAATGCAAGAGATAGGAATTTTAAATATGTATGTGCCACCTTATACATCTTGGCACAAACTCAGGCTGTTAGGTTATTAGCTACCTAGCTCAGCACCCTTGGCAAGACATGAGAAAGCATTTCTTCCCTCCAAAGGCATATGTTGTTACACAAAGTTCAGAATTCTTCTGGGGAAGGTGCTATTGGTGCAGTTAATCAAGGGTTGCTGACTGTCTTTTCCTTCTCAATTCCCAGCCCTTCACACATGCACTTCTAGGTTCTGTTCCCACATCTGTGCCCTATCCTCATGCCCCTTCTTTGTTCTCTTCACCCCACCTCTACCTTACTTAGCAAAGTTTAGTTATCTTGTCTTCTTTTCCAGGCTTTTAATCTAATCTGCTCAGCCCTGGCATTATGTTCCCCACTGTGTATTCTCCCCACCCAAAACAATTACTTGGGTTTTTTTCTTCTATTATCATCTCTTACAGGGAGAGAATAATGATCATGATAACATTCCCAGTTCCATCCAGCAAGATTCCTTTCCTTTTGTCTCTGTCAAATTTCCTATAAGAGTTCAAGGGGCACCTGGTGACTCAGTTGGTTAAGTACTGGACTCCTGATTTTGCCTCAGGTCATGATCTCATGGTTCTTGAGATAGAGCCCAGCCTGGAGCTCTGTGCTAAGAACACGGAGCTTGCTTGGGATTCTCGCCCTTCCTCTCTCTCTATCCTCCCTCACTCATGTGTGGCTGTGGCTGTGGGTGTGTATGTGTGTGTCAAAACAAATAAACATTAAAAAAAAAAAAAAGTTCATGTGGAAAACACAGGAGCCATGGGAAAATACCACCAATGGCAGTCAGACTTCTATTGATATGGCGGGTCTTTTATCTCATGCTTTCAACAACACTGTGAGGTAAGTACTATTCCTACCACTTTACAAAGAAACTAAGGCTTAAACAGATCATGCAACTTGCAGAAACTCTTACATCTTCCCAAGAACAAAGTTCAGAACTCTGAGCAACTCAAGTACTTCTCAATCAATAGACCCAGACTGTTAAATTCAAATTACACATCTTTAATTACCTCTCTTAACTTCTTTCTTATGTGAACATGATTACACATAATTGCATTTTAAGTGCACAAATGAATACAGGAATGAATAAATTAATACATCAAATAAAACCCATTAGTTTAGATAGTGGAAGTGAAATACTATTTAACCTAGAACCATAGGACCAAACCTGCCCATGTTCTGTTTTTGTAAATAGCTTTCTTGAACTGCAGCAATGCCCATTCATTTATAGTTTGTCTGTGGTGGCTTCTCTACTCTGAAGGCAGAGCTGAATAGCTGCCAGAGACTAGGTCTTTAGCGGCAAAGACCTAAAATACTTACTATCTTGTTCTTTACAGAAAAGTCTGCTGAGCCCTGTTTTAGCTTAATTCACTGAAAAGTTCTTCCACACTATTAAGAATCTCTTCCTAGTCACAAATATATACAGATTATAGAGCCACAAAAAGTAACAAAAGTACAAATGTGGATGTTAAATGTGCTAACATTGGTAGAGAAGAGACCGTGAGACCAACCATGAGAAGTCAATACAATACAATGGGCAAAAGACCACACTTTGCAGAGACACCCACGTGGGTGTGACCCTAAGTTGGCCAGTCAGGCACTGCGTATTATCCTCAGACACACCACCTGATCTTTCAGACTCTCAAGTTTCTCATGTATAAAAATTTAGAAAACAATACCAACCTCATAGTAAAAGAATTAAACTAGATCTTGTTCATAATATACTTAACCCAATGCCCAATATGTAAGAGATGAGTTGAATCAAGAGTTGGAAATGACCCAGAGACTTCTAGAGACCAGATAACAGAGAAAACAATAAAGTTATTCACTGAAGAAACACAGGATGAATTTTGTCTGTTCAAGTGATTTTCATATGTGTATTTGTGGTTGGAGAAGGAAAGCTTTGGATAGGTTGAAGTTAAGAATGGGTTAAGACAGTCATGTTAGTAATTTCTAGGCATCAGTCTGTAGTATGGGTTTGAAAATGAAGTGAGAGATTAGTGCTAGAAATGTAGACCTTGAAAGTTATGTACATAGAGGTAAGAGGTAACATCATAAGGGTATAAGAGAATCCATGGGCAAGTGAGAACAAAAATAAAAATCGGCAAAAGACTGAACTCTTAGAAATTATCATGTTTCCAAGGGAAGGGTATATAAAGAATAAGCCAGGAGAGAACCAAAGAGTACAGTATCACAGAAGCTAAGCACAATGAAGTTTTAGATGGAAACCAAGGTGTTTTCCGAACCTTAATGCTACTGAATGTGCAATCCTTAGCATGCTATATTATTACTATTTGTCTTCTTGTTAGACTATGTGGTTCTTGAGAGTAGAACTAACTCTCTCTCTCTCATGTAAATCTTTGTATACCCACACTCTAGCACTACCCCTGATACTGGATAAAAGAGGAGAGAAGAAGTAAAAGAAGAAAAACAGAAAAGGATGGAAAGAAAATTGGTCAAAGGATAAAGCATAACAAAGAGGTTAGGCAAGGAGCAAAGTAAAGAATTATTTGACAAGATGATCATCAACAGGGCAATTTCAATATTTCAATGGCTGAGTGAGGCCAGAAATCAGATTATAATGGGTGGGGGATAAACTTAAGAATCCCCCAGGCTTACACCAATGGGTTAGCAAGGCATAAAGAAATACAAAGCCATAGGATGCTCACACCCACGTTTGGGCAAACAAGACAAGGCAACCAAGAATAGGGAGGTGCAAAGGCATCCCAGAATAGAGAGGAGGTACAGAGTCCCCAGAATAGAAAGGGAGGGGCAAAGGCCCAGAAATAAGGGTACAAAGGTGCCCAATACATAGGTATATGAAATAAACAAGATTAGATATTCAGGGTGGAAGCACCCCCAATTTAGTACTATAGCAAAAAGCTGCTTTCACAGGAGGAAAGGACCAAGTTAGGTAAATAGGTAAATTGGGCTACAGACCACTGCACTGCAAGTGTAACAGCCCAGAGTGGAGATGATCAACAAAAAGAAAGGTGCTTTGTTAACTCTGAGATTATTTCCCCTATCTGATTCATCCCCTAGGCTAGCTAAGATAAACAGAAGTGTTGCCTCATGTCTGTTGTAAACAACCTTCCACCCAACTGCCCAGCATTAGGATTTTGCTTTGTATTAACCCAAACCCCTAACCCCAGATATCTTCAAGACCCCCTTTCCCTCACATCCACAAGGTAATATTCACAGATTCATTGTCTCTTTGTGCACATCCATCTCCATGTTTGTAAGCCTTTTGATCCTAATAAAAACAGGGCGAGGACCCTTATTCAGGGCTCTTGTCTTTTCCCGGACATTAGCCATATCTCACTTTTCATCCTACGTCCCGCTGTCTTGCTAGACAAGACAGAAATTTAGACCGAGAGTCTATGACAATAATGGGTTAAGAAATGAACAGAAGATGTAAAAATGAAGGAGGATACCAATGAGAGAATAAATGAAAATATTTAAAACTTCTGAGACTCAAGGAAGGGAAGCTGAAGGAACTTTTAATAGATGGTACTAATCTCTCAAGGAAAGCTGTAGATTTATAAATAAAAATACTGTGTATGATCTCAAATTCACCAAATAAATGTGATTTTTTTTCAAAGACAAATGCTGTAATTTAGAGTGAAAAGTTATAAGTATTAGAAAACAGGGTCAGAGGAGGGCACTGTGCATGAAATTAAGGGGAACCCATTTAAGGGTTATTTGTAGAAAATAAAAATTAGGAGAAACATGAAAAATTTGAAAAAGTAAAAGGAAACTGATTTAGAGAAAGTATAAGCCCAGAATGTGTAGGAAAATACTAGAGAAACAAGGATGATTGATGTGGTTACTAGGAAGTCAGGAGTCAGCCAAAAAGAAATACCTGTTAATTCGTGACCTGTCATCCAGGAACAACCTAACAACAGAGAGCAATCACTAGAATATTTTTCTAGACAGACCCAAAGATTACTGATTTTTCATAAATAAATAAATATTTAATATACATTCTGTACAAATCCAAGAAAGTCACCAACCAAGGATTCTGGAGGCTGGTGGATATTGATCTGAATATTACTTAGTACCAGATAACCTATCTTCCTGGCACACCCTTAATTTTAACCCATTTCACTCCAATCTCTTGGGTCCCCAGAGCTTTCTTAACTGAATTTTAGGCCTACTTTTCGATCAACCAATCATTGTAAGTCAGAATATCCTACAGAAATATCCTATAGGAATACAGCACAGCTCCTTATCAAGAAGGCAGTATCGCTTTTGAAAAAATACGCAATAACAAGAATGTTTACATTTTATAAAATAGTTTCACATGCATTTTATTATTATTGATTCCAATAAGACCTCCTGCAGTACACATAATTATTCACCACAATTCACAGAAAAAGAAATACTAGTTCATAAGTGACATAACTCAATTCCCATGGATAAAAGTAGAAAATAGGGGCCTCGAATCCTTGTCTTCTAACTTTAAAATCCCATGACCTTTCCAATATACTCTAAGCCACTGAAGAAGAAAAATAAGATGGAGACAAAAGAGGAACAAAAACAAAGGTATAAATAATAGTTTCTTTAGTCAGTGGTAAAAGTTTTAGTGCAATAAAATAAATATAAAAATGTCATACATTGACTACATAAGGAACTCTGTGTACTTCTCACTCTACCATGACTTGAAAAAAATATGCTATAGGTAGTCACTACTACTAAAAAATGCAATGACATTTTACTTACAAGGACATTTATTACTTTATTACTTACAAGGACATTTTGAGATGTCTGCAATGGGCCAAAACTCTTTTTAAAAGGCTATTCAGGTAAGTTCATACTGACTTTCTTTTGATACATTTTCCCATGAACATCAGAAGGCAAAATCACTCTGCTGGCTTTAGAGTGAGTGCCTCAGAGCCCTATAAAAAGTGCTCACTGCTGTTGTTTGTTGATGATGGGAACAATGAAGATAAGGGGTCATCTCTTCCAGTGTACAGGATGGACTAATTCATTCCATCATATTTTCCTTCCTTCTTTGGTCATCCCAAGTTCTGCAAACATACAGTATTTTAAGCTACTTTGACTAATTACAGATCACAGGACATAAAAAAAAATATTATGGTACTCTAAATGACATTTACTTATAGCTACTACATAACTTTGTGTTTATAAGAAAAAAATAAATAATTACAAATAATAAACTCAAACCAGAAAATAAATGAAAAATCTGACTGGAACCTGCCTTTTCTTTATTCTTGGGTATTGATAGTTGTAGAAATTACCTAACACCACAGAGTCCTTCTTCTCTTACTTTCTGGTCCTCTATTTACATAGTCTAAAACTGTGGATTATTAGAAAACAAACTTCTGACTTGATGTCATTACTACCATGAGTAACTGTGCTGCACTACCCAAATCCACCCTCAAGAGAGAAGGACTCATCCACCCAGATGCCCCTCAGGTTTCAGCCTTTTTTAAAGATAGCCTCACCTCAAGAAAACTGCCTTGCCCAGGGTCATACAACCTTCCAGGAGCAGTCTGAATCCATTATGGTGGGTGGTTTGTTTCAGGAAAGGCTGGATGACAGGCCCCCATGCAGGTGGCTGAGATTTTCACTGGGACTGTGCGGAAGCTCAACTTCTCCCTCCGCCCAATCCAGCTTCTTCTCAGTCCCCCATAGGTGTTGCTGCCAAGAGCAATACCACATAATTAATAAGTGTCCTGCATGCTAAACTTCACCTCAGAGTTTGCTTCCTGGGAAACCCAGTCTGGGACACATTTAACAGAATTAAACCCTCTACTCTTCCTCCTAAAGCAGAAAGACAATATATTGAGCTTTATTTTGATGCTACCCTGACACTCATTTTCCTTATAATCAGAGCAAATTGTTTTCTCTGCACTTAAAATACACATAAAATTTAAGTGTACAGTTCCGTGGCATTTAGTACATTGACAATGTTGTGCAACATCACCACCATCTATTCCTGGACTGTTTTTATCATCCCAAACTGAAACTCCGGTAAAAACAATTTTTTTTAATGTTTATTTATTTACTTTGAGAGAGAGAGAGAGAGAGAGAAGGGGAAGGGCAGAGAGAGGGGGAGACAGAGAATCCCAAGTAGGCTCTGTGCTATCAGTGCAGTGCAGGGCTGGAACTCACAAACTGTGAGATCATGACCCAAGCTGAAATCAAGACTCAGGTGCTCAACCAACTGAGCCACCCAGGTGCCCCCAAACAATTATTTTTAAAGAAAAATTATATAGTGACATTTAAGACTTTTAACACTGTAAAATCCTTAAGGGAAGTGAGGCTAAAGTTCATCTTCTGCAAGTGTCAAAAGCAATGTAGTTAGTTCTATGTTCCAACTTGGACAGAAAACGCTTCTTAAAAAATTGACACTGGAACCAAATGAGGGAAAAAAAGAAGTCCTAGCATACCATAAGCAGTACACCTTAAACAGACACTGGATCACTTTTTTCCAGCCCTTTTTGACAAATGGTGTTGTTATTTACAAGACAGAGCTTATTCTGACCAAAAACCAATGGCCCATGCCATCCAACAGAACTTTCTGCAATGACAGGACTGTCCTATATCCACACTGTCAAATACGGTAGACACCAGCCACATCTGGTTATTGAATATTTGAGATGTGGCCAGTGTAACTGAGGGATTTCATTTTTAATTTTATTTTACTTAATTTTATTTTTTTTATTTTTTTTTTATTTTTTTTTCAACGTTTATTTATTTTTGGGACAGAGAGAGACAGAGCATGAATGGGGGAGGCGCAGAGAGAGAGGGAGACACAGAATCGGAAGCAGGCTCCAGGCTCTGAGCCATCAGCCCAGAGCCTGACGCGGGGCTCGAACTCACGGACCGCGAGATCGTGACCTGGCTGAAGTCCGACGCTTAACTGACTGCGCCACCCAGGCGCCCCTATTTTACTTAATTTTAATTGAAATTGGCCACATGTGACTAGTAGCTATATTAGGGCAGATCTAGACCCCCATATAGGAAAAATGAGGATTCTATAACCAAAACGATCAAAACTGATTTCCAAGATTGTGTTTTTAGTATATAAACTAGCTTCCGAAATAGTATATGGATTTCAGCTTATAAATAGGGAGAGCTATTCAATCTTCAGAAGAATTTAAAAAATTAGAAAACTAGAAAGGATCACAGAGATCATGAAGCCCAACAGTCATATTTTGTAGATACCAAATCAAAGATTAGCTATATCCCCAAGGATGTGCAGCCAATGAGTCAGTCAGAGGTGAGAACGTAGTGGCCTAATTCCCAGATAAATGTTCCTTCTACATCAACTTAAGTCTAGTTAAGATCTCACCTATAATGTAGAATCTAAAAAAGCAAGTACACAGAAGCATAAAGAGTAGAAAGGTAGGGGTGGAGTGGAGGGGGAAATGAAAAGATGTCGGTCAAAAGGTACAAAGATGCAGCATGACATCAACTATAGTTTATAATACTGTATTGAATACTGGAAATTCACAGAGAGCAGATTTCAGATACTCTCATTGAACATAGAAAAATGGTAACTATGTGAGGAAATGATTGTGAATTAGTTGGATTGTAGAAACCATTTCATATATGTGCATCAAAAAATTATATTATATACCTTAAATATACACAATTTTTATTTAAAAAAGTAAATTAAGTGAATTTAATAAATATATAAAAATAAAAAGGTATCTGAGGCATCTTGTTACATGGTCACAAATTATACTTGGATGCTTTTGGTTGTTCAATAGGCCACATGAGAACGCTGTAAACTGTCTTTACCACTATATATCTAGCACAAGTGACTAGAACTAGCAAAACATCAAACAAATGTTTGTTGTTAGAATGAATTAATTTTGTAACAATTTAAACAGTCGGTCCTTTCAATTTCTCTCTAGGTCTTGTATGTAAATGAAACCAGGCAGCGCATTAAGTCTGCCTGACTAGTAATTTCTTCAAAGCACACTTAGCAAACATGACCCACATATGGTCATAACCATACCAAAAAAAAAGAAAAAAAAAGAGATCAGGCACATTCCATTAACCTCCAGTTTCTACCAAGAAATATGAAGCGTGGCTCAGTCAACACAGTTTATACATTTTACCCCACTAAAATAATGGTGGGGAAATGGCCAACTTCCGTTAACTTTTACTCGTAAAAGGGCAAAGCAAGAGTATGTTTATGCTCCTGCTGAGTAGTATGAATACCAGAAAAAAAAAAAAAAAGTCTCTAAAAAGGCAGCTATATTATTAGTGAGAGTGTTATTGGTGCAACCTTTCTAGAAGGGAATTCAGTACTACCAAGAGATTTAAAACTGTTCATACCCTTTGACAGGGTAATTACCTTTCTAGGAATTTATCACAAGGAAATAATGTAAATGAAGACAGAAGTTAAACACAAAGAAGTTTCATTATAGCATGATTTATAATACAAAAATATTAGAAATAACATAAACATCCCCCAACAAGGGAGTGATTAAGTAAATTATAGAACCATACAATAAAATATTATGCACTCATAAAGTATAATGGTTTCAAAGAGTTTTAATGATACAACCATATACTTATAAAGTGATAAATAGGATATAAAATTGTATGTATGATATGATCTTAACTATGTAAATATATATCTATACCTATAAATATACACATATTATATTTAGGAACTAAGCAAGATTTAATAGTTATAATCCCCAGTCCTTATTTTCTGTTTTGTACTTTTATATTTCTAAACTTTCTAAACAGATACTAAATTTTTAATTAAACTTCTTTATTATGAAATATTGAATTATGATTATAAGAAGTTGTTTTAAAATATCTGTTGAGTTGAGCTCTAGCCATCTTAATTGCCTATACTAAACCCACTTATAACTACATCAAGAATAAATGCCACCAGTATAAATGTAACATGGCCATAGATAGTTTAATTAATTGTGTTCAATGACCTGCTAAGCAATTATTTTTTTAGAACAATGCAGGTAGAATGCTTGGCATGTATAAACTTCTGTGCCTTTCCAATTTCCTCTTCCTAGCTATAAATCAACTGTCACAATCACCATGCCAATCACTCAACGTTATTTCCCAAAGATATTCAGATTTTCTAGGAAATTCATGCCAGATCCTATACCAAATAAATGATTTTCAATTATACCCATTAATGAAGTCTTTAATGCATGTTAAAGCTAAAATGTTACATTGTATTTTGGTTAAACAAATATCTATTTCTAAAGGAAAATTCTCACTAAAACTTAGTTCAAACTAAGCTACTACCTATGCTTTATATGCAACTCATTGTATGGGACTGCCAGAGGATCTCAGAAAAGTATGGCAGTATTACTACCATCATGGTAACCATTAGCCTCAATCTGGCCATCTAATGATGGGCCAGCCCTGATACATGGAAGTTAAGAAGGCTTGTTCCAGTCTATGTCTTTATCATGGGTTTCTGGCCTAGCAGGCTCTCCTCAATTCAGTTCCCCCTTGTTTACTGTTATTACTGCACACTCACTGTTCAAGGGCCAAGAATTAACTCATGACACATTTTTCACTACAGCAGTTATGGGGTTTTACATCTGCCGTGATGTGTGTTTTTCAACACCACCAAGCACGTCTCCAGTTCTCTGCAGATACCAGTTGGGTGCCCTACAATTTACTGAATTCTGACATTATCTACCTGGAGATAGCATTAGACAGCTCAGGTTAAGAACTCAGTCCCACAAGACTGCCCCCTTGCCCCACTTTAGATGCCAATCACTAGTCCAGATGATGACCAGCTATAAGTCAGAGGTTCCCCCTCCTCAGGTTTTATCAATTTACTAGAGTGGAACTCAGGAGAATAGTTTACATACTATATTACTGGCTTATTATAAAAAGATACAACTCAGGAACATCCAGATAGAAGAGACACATAGGGCAAAGTTTGTGGGAAGGAGGATGGAGCTTCCATACTCTCTGGGCACACCACCATCCACATGACCAGCAACCCTGAAGCTCTCTCACCGCATCCTTCTGGGGTTTTATGGAGGATTCATTACATAGATCTGACTGATTAAATCAGTTGTCATGGTGGCTGGGCTCAATTTCCAGCCCCTCTGCCCCTCCTCAAAGGTCTTGTTGGTTCTCTTGGCAATCAGCCCCCATCCTCAGGTAACCTAGGGGCTTGCCAAAAGCCACTTCATTAATATAAACTCAGCTGTGCTAGGAAGGGTTTGTTATATGAGTAACGAAAGACACCCATTTTACCTTTATGTCCCTGGAGCTTTTTCTGGTAGTGGGAACAAAACTAAATATTATAACAAAAAATGCGACTATGGGTTACAATTACAATTAGAAATTACAAGGGCTGGGGCACCTGGGTAGGCTCAGTTGGTTGAGCTTCCGACCTCAGCTCAGGTCATGATCTTGTATTTTGTGGGTTCAAGCCCCATATTGGGCTCTCTGCTATCAGCACAGAGCCTGCTTCAGGCTTCAGATCTTCTGTACCCCTTTCTCTCTGCCTCTCCCCAACTTGCGTGCACTAGCACACTCTCAAAAATAAAAATTTTTTTTTAAAAAGAAAGAAATTACAAGGGTTTTAGGAGCTATATGCTAGGAACATGGACTAAACCAAGTATGTATTTCTTAATTTAAATCTCATTAGCACATCTGCATTCATAATGTCACGTCATCAGCACTACTCTCCTCATGCTGGCCTGAATTCCAGCAATTTCCTCATCATTCAAGGAATGTACAAGAGGCACAACATTATCAAATTTAGCATCTATTCAATTTATTTAATAGTCTGGATGATCAACTTCTGGCATAAGAAGAGAGTGTGACATAATCTTTTCATTAGTGCCATGGTCTCCTTCAATGTCTCCTTTGCCGGTTTAATTTCAAACCTCATTGTAGTCCCAAGTCAGGACCAAGCATTTGTTGTGTTGATTGATCAACCTCATTTCAAGCACTAGCAACTGCATCAATAGCATTTTTAAGGTTGAGTTCTTGTACTGAAAGTTGTAAAACCCAAGGAATCTATTAACTACAGCAAGCATGCAGATTACCTTTATTTTTTTAACATGTTTACTAACAGGAAACCTCACTTAAAACAAAATCGGGAAGTCTCAGGATGGGAAGCTCTATGCCCTTCCACTCTTTATCATTATCAATTGCAGACCCAACAAGAAAAGCCTGACTTGACCTTACTGGCACTTGACCTTACACATGGAAGGAAGCTGAAGGAAGAGATGTTTTCCTCATCCCCAGGTAACAGCTCAGCCGATGAGAAGCCACCATACTTAGAACTCTGAGTTTACTCCAAGGAACTTTTAGTTCATAACTGCCTTCCCAACTTACTCATTTTCTCCTTGAAAAAGCTTGCCTCTCATTTGTTCCCCAGACTTGCCTGAGGTTTTGCCTCAGTTCATTTGTCCTGGGATTGCAATTCTCTTTTATCCTCGAATAAACCCATCTTTTGCTGCTAAAATAACTGGCAGTTTTTACTTTTAGAGTTATCAGGGGCATAAAATTCTTTGGTCACCAGGCTCTATTAAATGTGTCCGTTAAAGATGTCACATTGTTGGGTTAGGTAGACATCAAAAACATTACTTTTCACAATAAATTGAAAAGTAAGGCTGTGTAAACCAGTTATCTAGGAACAACAAAATTCCTTTTTTCTTCCAGTCCAGCTTATCATTAGTCAGTTTGTACTGCTGATTCAAAGGAGTAATAAACTGTTCAGAAAATACTTCTCTGGTTAGCTCTGCTGTCTTATGTAAATAATAATTTCTAACTAAAATGCATGTATACTCATCCCCCCTTATTCATGGGGAATATGCTCCCAAGACCCGCCCCCCCAGTGGATGCCTAAAACTAAAGACAGTAATGAACCCTATAAATCCTTTTTTGCTATGCATACCTGTGATAAAATTTAACTTGTGAGACCCAGTAGAAGATTAATAACAATAAAATAGAACAATTATAATAGTATGCTCTAATAAACGTTATGTGAATGCCCCCCCCCCTTCAAAATTGTTAGAGAAGCCAAGAACACACAGTTGAAACTTGGTCAAATAGGACAAAGGTCTTACAAATTAAACTACATACACCCAGGTCCTGGTCACCATAGCCAGAGTTTTTCCTCCTGAGACTGAGACTATCATGAAAAGGACCATATGCAAATGAAGTCAGTCATCAGAGACAAGACCACACATTATCTAGATAGCTGTACCTTGGAGAATAAGTAGGAAAGTTATTCTGGGAGTGGTTCTGTTCAATACACAAAGAATAAAATCACCAAGAGTCCAGCTTGGCTGTGCAGAAGATCAAAAGATATGGTTTTTGCAAATTCTGGAAATAACAGGGCACCACAAAAATTTATCTCCTGCTGGTTGAGTTGAAGTCAATATAAATAACCTGGATGTTTAAAATATAAATATTCACACTTTGAATGCCAAATGCATATAGTAGTAACTATCTGTGGACATGTATATCTCTCCCACTAGAAAACAACCAATACAGGCTCAAACAGACACTGTGTTTTTGAAATCATTGATTTGCAATAACATGAAATGCCTAGGAGAAACCTTTTAACACACAGTTGTACCGAAAGCATCCCATATTCTTTCTTTGACTTTTGTCCATTTAGACACAATTATCCTTTTGCAGAGCATCGCTGTGCTTACTTCCTGGAAATTACTGTAGGCACCAATAGCAACAACCTGGCTTTTCTACCTGGGGCACTTTAACAGCACTGAAGAGAATAAAGTGAATAAACTCTTTTCTCTAAGGATTCACCGAGATATGTTTTTCTGATTGATTCTGGAGCATGTAAGTGACAAAAGGGAAGCCTGCAAGGCAGGAAGCTGTAGTGCCAGCACACAAGAGGGTCTACAGCTCGGAAACACCAGCAGTCCCTTCCCTTTCAAAAATGCTCTCTTCTTGCATGGATAAATGAAAGTACTTCTTACCTTAAGTGACTATTTATTTATCCATCATTGGTTTCAACAACATATTTAAGGCATGGCTTAAAGCCACCAGCAAGAAATTGGCACCAGACTTGACGCCTGGGGCACATGGCTTCCACAGATTGGCAAAGGTCCAGTTGCAATATTAACGAGTATACCATTTGTCAAGACAATTATGCAAGAAAACTTGGCAGCTGCTCATAGAGGGCAAGCCTGATGAGAAATGGTGCCAGAGCACATGGATCAGAGAGCCTGAGAAATCCCCTGGCAGTTCAGTCTTCTTTGGTAAGAGTTACCTTTTGTGTAGACAATGCCTTTTATTAAAATGAAGTCTTAAGGGGGAAGAAAGGAGCTGGAAAAACAATTTTAAAATACTCATTATCTGAATATACAATGCTCCCATTCAGAAGAAGTGTCTTTTCATCACTATAAATTCAGTTGAGAAATGACTACCAATATCATTCTTTGCTAATAAATGCCATTATTTTCAAGAATGAAAGTTTTGAAAATGTTCTGTCACACGGGAAGTTTCTTAATTGTTCAAGAATAGAAGGGTACTCCAGAGAAAAGTTATCTAGTGATGGACATAAAAACAAATGGAAAAATACTGCACTTGGTTCCAAGAGAAATCAGTTCTGTTGCCCTAAGTCAAAAGGTTAAAATCTGTAATTAAACAAATGCACAAGGGAATGACTGCAGACCAAAGACGCTGCAAAATGAATTTGAAGATTGGTTAATAAGTACCTTAAAGATATCGCCATATTTGGAACTGCAGAGAGATTCCCAATCACTCTTGCACTATTTTTCAGTTAAGAAAAGTATCATCAGTTAAAATTAAGATCATGTCACCAGTATCCATTAGTATGAATGAAATACCAAAACTGCTAGTTACTCTTAACATGAATCAACTACTAGTTATCACTTATTTTGTTTCTAATGACAGGCCTATACTGTGGTTCTCCATCCACATTTGCAGAATGACAGAATAATTATCCACTAAATTCCACATGTAAGATAACTGTATAATAATCTTACTAAAGTACATGTACATAACAGGCTTAAAATTTTAAAAAAGTACTCAGCTAAAGAAAAAGAATAAAGTTTTCACCCAGAAATAATTTAGCAAGCAGAATGGCTATGGCAAATAAAATTAAAACTTGTTTTAAATCAATTCAATAAACTGCCTATTAAAAACTATTTTAGGCAGTTAGAAATATTACTGTTACATAGAAAAATAGCCTCCAGGTTAAAAATTATTTTCTCCTAAATATTCTAAATAAATTGATTTTAGCTAAGATTCTCCAAATAAAGTTGCTGCATATAAAATCCTGGAGTCTGGGCTGTAGTGGTGGAAGGAATAAATCACAGCACACAAAGGCTTGGCCAGTCCTCAGTTCCACAATTATTAAGTAGATGTTATCAGCCTGAAATATGTGTCTACCAACAAATGGTAAAATAAAATCACCTCCTCTCAAAAGTGTTTCCTTTCTTCTTTATATTATTTTTTTTCATTCAGTTCTCACAACAACACAACAAAAAACATAAACGGATTTGTCCAAAGTCAACTGAGAACTGAAAGCCCTGAATGGAGCATCAGAAATCAAGCCCAGGCCTTCTGACTCTTGCCAGATCCTGGTCTGTCCTGCCACTGCCATTATCAACCCTCTTCTGATAAATACCTGCTGTCCTCACTTTTTCCAATGGACAGTCCTGATAAGCTCCTTGTCAGTTTTCTTTTCAAATGAAAACACACCTTCCCTTTGAAATGTTTTGTAATTGCAGAGATGTTTTATCTCTGTTAAACTATGTCTTATCCTTCCTACTTTCCTCAAACACAGCTGTGCCCTCTCTTCTCTCTTCCCCACGTGCACATAAGACACTCACTGAGCTCACCCGGCAGCTGCAAATCCATCTGTTAGAGCTTAAGCTACTGAAGGACAGGGACAATGTTTTTGTTCGTAAAAGGAACGTTTTCCCAAGCCAAAAGGAGTGAACTCCACTAAGAATATCCATGTTATATCTTTCTGTATTACTGTTCTGCTGAGAAAAGACACTATTCATGAACTCACGGTGACATTTCCACGGGACCACCCTCTCCCCACAGCACATGTAATTATAAAGTGATGACAAGCAAAGTACAGCAGTGAAGGTCATTTAGAAAGCCATTTGAAAACGTGGAAATCAAACAACATTCTTTAATTCTTGCTTCAGAGAAGGCTGTTATGTGCACACTAAACCATATTCTGAATACAGTGACAGGAGGGCAGAACAGTGAAATTTAGGCCCACTTATGAAGGTTCCATCAGCCTCAATCAGTCCAGATCATATTATGCTCTCTGTTAAAATTCCCCTGTAAAGGGGCACTGGGTGGCTCAGTCAGTTAAGCATCAGACTCTTATTTTGGCTCAGGTCATGATCTCACAGTTCAGGAGATCGAGCCTTGCCAGGCTCTGCACTGACAGCACAGAGCCTGCTTGGGATTCTCTCTCTCTCCCTCTCTGCCCCTCCCCTGCTTGTGCATGCACATGTGTGCACTCTCTCTCTCAAAATAAATAAAAACTAGCAGTGCCTAGGTGGCTCAGTCAGTTAAGCAGCCAACTTTGGCTCAGGTCATGATCTCAAGGTTCATGGGTTCGAGCCTCGCATTGGGCTCTGTGCTGACAGCTCAGAGCCTGGAATGTGCTTCAGATTCTGCCTGTCTCTCTGCCCCTCCCCCACTTGCACTCTGTCTCTCTCTCTCTCTCTCTCTCTCAAAAATAAAATAAAATAAATAAATAAATAAAATCCCCTGTAAAAAAGTTCTGCATTTCT
Source organism: Puma concolor (assembly GCF_028749965.1). Taxonomy (NCBI): domain Eukaryota; kingdom Metazoa; phylum Chordata; class Mammalia; order Carnivora; family Felidae; genus Puma; species Puma concolor. Next base: position 23,538,593 of record NC_141671.1, read on the forward strand.
CTGTACACTATGTAACTTCTAAAGGATTAACTAGTGCATGAAATCAGTTCATTGAAATTGCAAAGTATATATGAAACAAAAATGATGAAAATAATATACACACAGTGCATTCTCATTATTCACGGTAGTTATGATCTATAACATCTCTAAGAACACTAGATTAGTGAATACTGAACCACTGCTCCTAGGGGAAATAGAGAGTTAGTTTCCTGTGAGCCTCTGTTCACATTTTTGTCAACTAATCAATACATAACCTTGTTTTATGTGTGTTTCTGTTAAAAGATACTCTACTTAATATATACTGTAGATTCACTAAAGTCGAATTCACAACCAACGGCACTATAACTCAGGGCCTGAATGAAGCTATCTAACACAGGTATTTTCTCAATAAGGCATATCACAGCCTTCTTGAGCTTGGGAGCACAAGACAGCACTTGAGCACTACTCTTGGGGGCCATTATAAACAGCAAAATCATCAACAACACAAAAATGTGAAAAACATGGCACTAAATAGCTGGCAAAAAGTACACACATTTATAGAAAGAGCTGAAACAAGAAGGTAGAGCATTGTGTTATTGGACCTCAGGTGGAAACATGGGTGAATCAAAGTTTTGATGCTCTTTACGTACCCTCAAATGACCATGAAAACTGTACAAGTATTGATTTTGAGGTTACAAACAAATGTTAGCAACTAAGCAAATTCACAAATACAGAATCCATGAATAATCCAGGAATAATAAGGACTGCATGAATGTCAAGATATTGACAATAACAGATGCCTCCACAGAAGTGAACCTAGCTGGCTGGGAGATGGGGGGCAGGGAGGCTTACTTTTGTACCAAAGTGTTAGAACATCTTGCATTTTTCTGTGTGTGTGTGTGTGTGTGTGTGTGTGTGCGCGCGCACGTGTGTGTGAGACAGAGACAGAGACAAAGAGAGACAGAGACAGAAACAGAGAAAGAGAATTTTATGACCTGTGCTCAGAGAAAATAGCATGAAACATACTAATGATATAAAAAATATAAAAGTAAGTTTGGGGTTCTAATAGTAAAAAGACAACCAAATAAAATTAGGAATAAGGAAGAATGAAAGTAGAAACAAATAAATTCAAAAACAGAAAATCACAAATATTTGGAGTTTCTCTGCTTGGAAATGACAACACACTCTCATTAAGAGAACAGCACAGAGGGAAGAAAAAAAAAAAAAAATCCCATGATTTTTTAAGCTCTCAATTCCCACACAAGGAGGGGGCTACAGGAGGTATGATACAAAATGAAGATATTTTTAGAAATAATTATATAGTAAAGTATGAGCTTTACACATAATTTAATTTTTCCAAGTATTATTATTTTAAACAATATTTAAAATGCTTTTGCATAAGACAGTGGTTCTCAAAGTATGGTCCCAGGAACAGCAACATCAACATCAAAAAAGAAACTGTGAGGGGCACCCAGGTGGCTCAGTGGGTTAAGCGGCCGACTTTGGCTCAGGTCATGATCTTGCAGTCCGTGAGCTCAAGCCCCACGTCAGGCTCTGTGCTGACAGCTCAGAGCCTGTACCCTGCTTCAGATTCTGTGTCTCCCTCTCTCTCTACCCATCCCCCTCTCCCACACGCTCTCTCCCTCCCTCCCTCTCTCTCAAAAATAATCATTAAAGAACGAAAAAGAAAAAAGAAAAAAGAAACTGTGAGTAGTAGATTCTCAAGCCCTACTCCAGACCCAAGAAATAGAGACTCTGGAGTAGGGCCAGCAGTCTGTAACTTAACAAGGCTTCTGGATGATTCTATGTCAGCAAAACTTGGAGAACCACTGGTAGAGAAACACTTTGAAATATTACTATACTATTTAACAAAGGCTATAAACAAAATTTAAACTTTTCTCAATGACAACGGTCACCCTTTAGGAAAAGCTACTGCTATTTCTGCAGTTTTTTTAGTGTTTAATTCTTTTTTGCCTCTTTCAATTTCAGTTGGCCAGCAATTATACCACAATTATAATAGTACTAATAGCTCTGCGATGCTCTCAGAGTTTGAGGCTTTCACTCTGTTGTAAACTATCAGGGAAGCAAAACAATTAAGCTAATTAGAATTAAATGCTATGTATCCATAAGACTGGGGGCAGTCCTAAAGCATAGTCTGGTGTTAGTGCAAGAAGATTGAAGTGGCAAGTTTTTTATTCCTATAAGGCTTTTAATTCCCAGACGTGGCTGTACACCAAAAAAATGACATGGGTAGAATATTAATGGAGATGTTACCATATTAAGATTTGGAAATATTATTCACTTAGACTAAAATATATGTCTGTGACTACTGTTATAAGAATTCATTTCAAAAAGTACACAGTTGCAAAGAGTTCTAGAAGCCTGGTTTCCAGTTCTACCTTGGGCTTCATTCTTCCACAGCCTTTCCAACATTAGAAAAGATGGTTCTCTCATGTGGCTAGTTAAGCAAGTATTTATATTGAAGAGAAACTTAAAATTTTAAAGTCAGGGGGAACTTAAAGATGAGATAGACCCAGCATGGCATTTAACAGATGTGAAAACTGAGGCCCAAAGACACCTTCCCTGCAGAGACCAGGCCTTCTATTCCCCTTTACTTGTCACCTAGTATTCTTTCCATGGTCCCACCAGTATTTTCCTCCACACAAATAAAGCACAAGCACCCACAGAGTGGTAAGCAAACACTTGAGCAGCGTGGGCATTACATACTTAAATTATTTTAGATTTTAGAATAGCCAAAACAATCTTGAAGAAGAAAAACAGAGAATGGAAGTATCACAATTCCAGATTTCAACTTATACTACAAAGCTGTAGTAATCAAAACAGTATCGCACTGGCACAAAAATATACACAAAAATCAATAGAACAGGATAGAAAACCCAGAAACAAATCCATGATTGTGTGGTCAATTCATCTTCAACAAAGCTGGCAAGAATATGCAATGAGAAAAAGACAGTCTCTTCAACAAATGGTGCTGGGAAAACTGGAGAGTTACGTGCAGAAGAATGAAAATGGACCACTTCCTTATATTAGACACAAAAATAATCTCAAAATGGATGAAAGACCTAAATGTGAGACCTGAAAATATAAAAAACCTAGAAGACAGCACACGCAGTAATTTCTCTGACAGGAGCCATAGCAATATCTTTCTAGATATCTCCTGAGGCAAGGAAAATAGAAGCAAAAATAAACTATTGGGACTACAGCAAAATAAAAAGCTTCTGCACAGTAAAGGAAACAATCAACAAAAGTAAAAGACAGTCTACTGAATGGGAGAAGATAATTGCAAATGAAAAATGATAAAGGGTTAGTACCCAAAATATACAAAGAACTGATACAACTCAACATCCAAAAAACAAACAATCCAATTCAAAAATGGGCAGAAGACATGAACAGACATTTCTCCAAAAATGACATACAGATGGCCAACAGACACGTTAAAAGATGCTCAACATCACTCACCATCAGGGAAATGCAAATCAAAACTACAATGAGGCATCACCTTACACTTGTTGGAATGGCTAAAGTCAAAAACACAAGAAACAAGTGTTGCCAAGGATGTAGAGAAAAAAGAACCGTCATGCACTTTTGGTAGGAATGCAAAACACAGTGGTGTACCACTGTAGAAAACAGTATGGAAGTTTCTCAAAAAGTTAAAAATAAAAGTACCCTACAGTCTAGTAATCGCATTACAGGGTATTTACCCAAAGAATACAAGAACACTAATTCAAAAGGATACATGCACCCCTATGTTTATTGCAGCATTATTTATAATAGACAATCTGTGGAAGCAGCTCAAGTGTCCATCGATAGATGAATGGATAAAGAAGATGTGGTGTGTGTATGTGTATAATGGAATATTAATCAGCCATAAAAAAAGAATGAAAACTTGCCATCTGCAAGAATATGGATGGAACTACAGTATAATGGTAAGTGAAATAAGTCAGTCAGAGAAAGACCATATGATTTCACTCACATGTGGAATTTAAGAAACAATACAAAGGAACAAAGGAAAAAGAGAGGAGAGAGACAGAGAGGCAAACCAAGAAACAGACTGTTAACTATACAGAACAAACTGATAGTTACCAGAAGGGAAGTGGGCAGGGGAGATGGGTGAAATAGGTCAAGGGGATTAAGAAGACACTTCTGAGCACTGAGTAATGTATACAATTGTTGAATCACTATATTGTACACTTAAAACTATTATAACAGTGTATGTTAACTATATTGGAATTAAAACTAAAAATTAAAGAAACATCAATGCTAATCTTCTTGAAAGAGGGGCATTTTTTTTTAAGGCTTCCTCCCAGAAATCAAAGTTTCTGTCAAAAAAACATCATGCCAATAGATGACCTACCTTATAAATGGGAAAAAACGAAAGTGGTTTTCAAATTTTTACTGCCAGAGATTTAGTCTGTTAGTGTCCTTGTCTTTTTATGGTGATTGCAAAAGTGTACCGCCTCTAAGTGACTGAATAGGACAAAACCAGAAACTGAGTATTCACATTTGGAAAAAGCTTAAATGTCCAACTCTAAGGGGCTGGTGAAATAAAGTACTGGCACTGTTAAACTAATTTTAAAAAGAGGTCATTAGACAGAGGTTGCTCTAAGGCTATGGCAGCCTACCTAAGCAATTCAAAATCTACACCCGCAAAAGTCTCAAGGTTACAAAATCAAAACTTAAGGACAACTGATCACAAACAGCCAACTAGACTTTAAGCTATTGCCAATCAATAATTTCCTTACTTCACTTCCACTGTTTCTCTATAAAAGCCTCTCCCCACACTCCTGTCCATGGAGTGCTCCTATCCATTTTTGGTTTGGCACTGCCCAATTCAAATCAATATTTGCTCAAACTCTTAAAATGTTTAATATGCATCAGATTACCTTTTAACAGTTCAAATGATGTGGGAGAAAACATTAATTGAGAATATTTTTTGACATTGGTCAAGGATCACAAAACAGATAAAGCAGCTAAAAAATTATACATATAACATGATAACGTATTTTTTACATGTGTAGGTCTTAACCTAGAAAAACTACCATATGAACATAGAAAGAAATTAACTGCCTGTGATTTCCCCCACCCTGCTTTTATGCACTGAGCTTTTGTAATGTAGTTTCTTGTGGAGAATCAGTTCATCTCTGTCAATATTCTGTCAAAGTACTCCTGAAAATCCTCCATGAGCTATTATGAGGAATATATCAGGAATGTGTTTTCTGGAGATATAGATTTTTATGGGTTTGCTAAACTTCAAGTCCACCAACCAGTTGCTGTTCATCGTACTGTGAAAAGGTATGTTCCCACAATCTAAAAAAAATTAATTTCGCATCTCCCTATCCAGTTCTTTTGTTTGGTCATAAAGCTTATTTCCTTTCCTTCATAAAAACTACAGCACTTGTAAGGAAAGGAAAAGTTTTCCTCAACCCTCTTAGAGTTTATGACAGAGTTGAAAAGTAAACTGACAAAGACAGCTAATCCTATTACTCTAACAGGAGAAAAACACGCAAATTTTATTAAATGTTTACATGTACGTGGGAGCCTTCACAAGAGAATGAGGGCCCAAAGACAGGAAGCGTTTATAGCTTACAGACAAAGAAACAATCAATTTGTGAAGGGTGAGGGCAGTAAATAATAAAGTAACTAAGAAAGTAGGGATTAGCCTAACAAGGTTTGTTTGGACAGATTTCTTGGCCCCAAATTCCCATCTCTGGTGGTAACAATGCATTCTTTCCTCCTTGTACAGAGAGGGTGCCTTTCATATGGGAGATTTATTTCCGTCTACAAGGAAGACAGTGGGGAGAAGCAGTGACCTTCTTCTGTCATTTTTTTCAAATTCGTCAGTTTAAGATCTTCAATACGCCAAGGTGCCTTATTTTGGGGTGAGCATATCTTGAACCCCATTGCATTCATGTAGTCAAATAAAGCTTCCAGCATATTTGCATTAGTGTCTAAAATACCCCAGCTACAAAGGCAAGTACTTGGAATATAAAGATGAATAAATGATAGCTTTCTCCTCAACCTCACAGTCTGAAATCCAGTATAACAGAGTGAAATAAATATGGTCCTGATGCTCCCTGAAGCTACAATCCCCTCCCTGGATAGTATCCCCTCACTTAGATGCTTCTAGATTGCAAATATTTACAACCACACTTGTCTTCACTCTGTATTTTCAGAACCTAACCAGTGAATTGGCAAAAAGAAGGAACTTACCAAATGAATAAAGGACTGTCAAAGATACAAAAGGCTGGAAGACAACCCAGCCCTCCAAAGGAATTTATTTTTATGATGATTTTTTAAATTAAACGTTTAATCTTGAGATAATTCTTGATTTGCATACCTACAGTTAGAATAAATAACACAGAGAGAAACCAAGGTCCAGTTTCCCCCAATGATAACATATGCAAAACCATGGTACCAAAATCAAAACCAGGATGCTGACACCGATAACATTCAACACAGAACATTTCCAACACCAAAAGGAGCCCAAGCTGCCCTTTCACAGCCAGGCTCACCTCTCTCCCCTACCATGTCCATCACCCACAGTAACCAGTAAGTCTGTGCTCCACTTCCGTGCTTTTAGAATTTCAAGAATGTTATATAAATGGCACATATAATACAGGCCCGCTTAGGGTTGCGTATTTTCATTCGGCTTAATTCCTTGGAGCCATCCAGGCTGTTGTATCCAGACTTTCTTCCATTTTATTGACTAGTACCCATGTGTGAGATCACAGAAAATATATAGAAATAAATATATTGGGTCTCTGTCCCTGCCTTCTGGCAAAGAGCTGATAAAGTTATTACAAATCCCTAAGCAATAAGAACAGTAGGAGCATCTCTTGTTCTAGTATTTGGTCTTTGACTCCATCCCTGACACAAGGCTTTTCAAACCCTTGTAAATTCCTACACGGTACGAGCACTGGAGGCAACTTTTGTTCTAATGAGGCAACTCTAGGTGGGCTCCTGGATGGAGTGGATGGAGGCTGGTCACCAGAAAGACCAAGCCCTGAGTAGAAGCTTGGAATATCCATCTTACCTCCCATCCCCCAAGGAGGGGAGAGGGGCTAGAAATGGAATTAATAATTAATCATGCTTATATGAGGCAGCCTCCAAAAATCCTAATAGCACAAGGTTTAGAAAACTTCCAGGTTGAACACATCCACATTAGGATGGGTGGTGCACTCCAACTCCACAGAGATGGAAGCTCTTGCACTCAGGAGCCCCCATCAGAGCTCACCCTATGTAACCTCCTATCTAGCTGTTCATCTGTACCCTTTACCATATCCTGGAAGAGACTGGTAAACATAAATTAAGTGTTTTCCTGAATTCTGTGAGCCACTCCAGCAAATTAATGGGGAAACTGAGGAGGGGGCTGAGTGAACCTCTAATTTCTGAGCAGTTGCTTGGAAGCTCGGGTGATACTCGCGATGGGCGTCTGAGGTGTGTAGGTGTGTGTTTTGGGACTGAGCCCTTAAGCTATGGCACCTGACATTATCTCTGGGTAGACACTGTTAGAACTGAATTAAATAGTGGGACACCTAGCTTATGTCTGAGAACTGCTTACTGATGTGGAGAAAAATCTCTGAATGTTCAGTGACCAGAAGTGTCAGAAGAGAAGCATTCTCTGTAAAGGCAAACAAGACAGGCAAAGAGGATGAGGAAACATGCAGGAAAGAAGAAAAAAAAAAAAAAAAAAAAAACCAGAGATTTTTTTGCTTTACACCAGTTTGCTTTACTACAGTCTAATGAGTCACCCTTTGAAGGATATCTGGATTGTTTCTGTTTTGGCTATTACCCAAAAAAAAAAAAAAAAAAAAGCTACTGTGAACATTCATGTACAGATTTTGATATGAACATACATTTTCATATCTCTGGGATAAATGCCCAAGAGTGCAACTGCTGGTCACATGGGAGCTGTGTGTTCAGTTTTATAAGAAACTGCCAACCCGTTTTCCAGAGTTGCTATATCTTTTACTTCCTGCCCAACAATGTATGAGTGATACAGTTTCTTCACATCCTCGCCAACCATTTGGGGTTGTCACTACTTTTTATTTTAGCCATTTGCTAAGTATGTAGTGATAGCTCATTGTGGTTTAAATTTATATTTCCCTAATGGGTAATGACGGTGAACATCTTTTTGTGTGCTTATTTGTCATCTGTAGATCTTCTTTGGTAAAATGTTTATTCATGGTTTTTGTCCATTTTCTAATTGCATATTTTGCTTCTTTTACTGTTAAATTTTAAAAGTTTTATATATGTTGTATGCTGGTCCTTTATCAAATATGTAGTTTCCAAATATTTTCTTCTAGTCTTGTAACTTGTTTTTTCATCCTCTTAACAGGATCTTTACCACAGTGAGAGCCCAATTTTGATGAGATCCAGTTCATCAATCTTTTTCTTATGAATCATGGTTTGGCTTGTCAAGTCTAGGGCTTTTAAGCCCTAGACCCCAAGATTCTCCTGTTTTCTAAAATATTTATTTGTTGTCTTGCATTTTAAATTAAATTCATGACCCATTCTGAGTTAATAAGGTGTGAGGGTTAAGCCATGGCGTATTGTTTTGCCAATGAATGTCCAATTGTTCCAGCACCATTTTTTTTTTTTTTAACATTATCCTTCTTCCATTAAATTGCTTTTTTCTAGATTTTCTATTCTGGATCTATTCCTCTATCAACACCATAAGCTTTACTTTACCTTAGCTATGTTATGTTTTAATAATAAGTAGTGTGATTCCACTGACTTCATTCTTTTTCAGGAAGATTTTTTAAGTATTCTAGGACTTGTGCTTTTGCCCATAAATTTTAAAAGAAGCTAGTGTGTAAAAATCTTGCTGGTTCTGAAGAGTACAGTAGAGAGGGGATGAGTGTTTCACCTTACAGAGGAGAAGCCTGACAAACACCACCTCAGCCAGGTGATCAAGGTCAATGTTGACAGTGATTAGTTACACTGATCATATGAAACCATGATATGATGTGATGAAAATGGCCATTACCATTGTGGTTGTTTTCCCCCAAAACACATAACCCTAGTCTCATCATGAGAAAAACAGCACATAAATCCCAACTGAAAGACAATCTAAAAATATCCCACAGATACTCCTTGAAACTGTCAAGATCATCAAAATCAAGGAAAGTCTAACAAACTGTCCAGCTCAAGACAAAGATGACTACATATAATGTGGCAACCTGGATGAGATTCTGGAAAACAAATGGAACATTATGTAAAAAAAATAAGAAAATCTGAATAAAGTATGGACTTTAGTTAATAATAATGCATCAATATTGGTTCATTAATTAGAACAAATGTACCAGACCAATGCAAGATGTTAACAACTGGGGAAACTGGGTATTGGATACATGAAAACTTTTTGCTTTATCTTACCAATTTTTCTGTAAATCTAAAACTGTTCTAAAATAAAAACTTTTATATATGTTTCAAAAAGACAAGTGTTCAAAGATTAAAATTTAGTATAATTAATAATAATTACCACTTCATCAAGGCCATCTTTAAATGAAAACAAAACAAAACAACAACAACAAAAAAGCATTGTTGGGGTTTTCATAATAATTGCATTGAACAATTTAGGGAGAACTGACATCCTCACTAGGTTGAGTCTCCTGATCTGTGAACACAGTTATCTCTCTGCATTTATCTAGGTCTTTGACTTCTTTCATCAGTATTTTATAAACGTCAGCATATAGATCCAAGATGGAATTCATTAAATATATTCCTAAGTATTTCATTTTCTGAAGTGACTATAATTAATTATGTGTCTGTAATTTTGGTTCCTAAATGTTCATTGTATAGAATAAAATGGATTCTATTTGTTCATATTACATCCTGTGACCTTGCAAAATTCACTTATTAGTTTTAGTTAGGAGGGCATTCTGTTTCCTTTGGGTTGGGTTTGGTTTGCTTTTGGTAGATTCTTTGGGATATTCTGTACAGATAATCAGATCATCTGTAAATAGGAATAGTTTTATTTCTTCTTTTCCAATCTGAATGCCTTTGACTTCTTCTTGTTCTTACCTTACTGCAGTGGCTAACACTTCCAATACAATGTTGAATAGAGGTTAAGAGAAGACATCCTTGCTTTGTCCCCAAACTTAGAGAAAAAGCATTGAGTGTATTAGCATTAAATATGATACTAACTGGAGAATTTTTATAGATTTTTATCAAATTGAGGAAGTTCCCCTCTATTCCTAGTCTGCTGAGAGTTTTTATCTTGAGTGAGTATTGGGTTTTCTCAAATGTTTTTTCTGTATCAACTGATACGATCACATGATTTTCTTTAGTCTGCTGATATGGTAGATTATAATGACTAGTTTTCAAATACTCGATTAAGATGAATTTTAAAGGATAAAGAAGACTTTACCAGACATAAATATAAATGCATTTGTGTTTATTTGCTTAATGTGTATTTATCATTACTAGACTACCAGCTCAACAGTGGATTATTTACGTTTTATTCAACAGTGCATACCCAATCCTAAACCTAGTACCTAGCATGCTATAAACACTCAATAAACACTTGTGGAAGAGAGAGAAGAAAGAATAGAATGCTCAAGTACACAGCCACGAGTGTATATGCATTAGAAAAATGACCAGACAGAGTACAGAAGCCAGAGATTATGTTGAGGAGTGGCTGAAAGGCAGAGCATATACATAAATTAACTCAAGATACATCAAAAACCTAAACATACAACATAATGACCTAAATGTGAAGCTTTTAGAAGTCAATATATGAAAATATTTGCATAACCTGGAGTAGACAAAAGCTTCTTAGAAAGTAGAAAGCAATAATCATAAAAGAAAGTATTGATAAGAAAGTATTGATAGAATTGAAAATTAAAATTCTCTGTTCTTCAAATGACATCTTCAAGAAACTGAATAGGGAAGCCAAGGACTGGGAGAAAATATTTGCAAAGCATGAATATGGCAGCTATGATGTATAAAGAATCCCTATAATTCAATAGTAAAAAGACAAACAACCCAGTTAAAAACAAATGAACAAAATGTTTCAACACATTTCAAAAAGATATACAAAGGTCTGATAAGCACATATAAAAGTGTCTGACGTCAACAGTCAGCAAGAAAATGCAAATAAAACTATTATTTATTGCCACTATTATCAATTATTGTTATAGCAGTAGAATAACTAAAATTATAAGACTGACAACACAAAATGTTGGAGATGTGGAGCAATCAAAACTCACATATACTAGTTAGGGACAGTGTAAAATAATATAACCTCTTCAGAGCAATGGTTTATAAAAATAAACATACACTTTTCCTATAATCCAACAATTCTAATCCTAGATATATAACCAAGAGAAAATGTCTACAAAAAGACCTGCACAAGAACATTCATGGTAACTTTATTCATAACAGCCCCAAAACAGAAAAAGCACAGATGATCTTCAATAGAAGAAGGGATAAACAAATAACGGTATCATACAATGGAATGCCATTACATACATACACACAGATTACTAAAGGCACAATAACCTCAAAACACTATGAACCTCAAAAACACTATGATGAATAAAAAAGAAACCAGTCACAAAAGAGTACATACTATATGATTCCCTTTATGTTAGGTAATATAACAAACAAAATAAATTATAGTGGAAAGAGAATTAAAACAATGCCTTCCTTTGGAGGGTGGGGGAAGAGATTAATGTTCAAAAGGGGCATGAGGAGACTTGTTGGGATATATAACTTAAGTAATGTTTTGTATCTTGATGGGGGTTTGAATTACACACTTATATACATTTGTCAGAACTCAATCTGTGCATTTCACTGTATGTAAATTTTGCCTTCAAAAACAAAATTATATTTTCATATGTATTTGGAGAAAGTCTTCAAATTACTTCGAAATTTATTTTAAAAAAAAAGATGGATTGTACTGGTGGATGGACAGAAGGATAGACAGATGGATGTGTGGTAAAATGAGCATACTAATGTATGAACTAAAAGAATCCAGGGATGGCTTTACAGAGGTTCAGTGTAAAACTTCTTTGAAAATGTACTGTATGCTTGAAACTTCAATAATAAAACGAAAAAATAGGAAAAAGTAAATTCGGGATTAGATCAAGCACACAATGGTACACTCAAAGAGTACAGATCTCCCCCTGTAATGTCTACTTTTCAAACTCTAGGGCTCTATGGAAATGGCTCAGGGGGTGAAAATTAGACAGGAAGGACTCTGGCCCTAATGACACTACAGCAGCTCTACTTGTATACACTTTATAAAGCAGCATTTCATGCAAATAGTTTGAAAGGTTCCAGTGATGCAAAGAAACACACACACACACACACACACACACACACACACACACACACACACACACACACAGGAAATCACTGCTGAAGTCGATGACAACTTTCACCACACAAGTATCATGGGCCTCCATAAGTGACAAAACACCTGTCTTTTCCAGGAATGGCTGTGTAAAATATGCAAAGTGGTGCCTCATACATATCCTCATAGAAATGGAATACTTAAAAAACACTGAAGATCACTGGTTTACTATCTTGACTTTCCAGATGAGAAACCTGGGTCCGATAAGGAAAGAAACTTCCAGGTGACAGGTCACCCCATAGTGTGGGGTGAACCAGGTCCAGACTCATAAGGTGTCACCAGTCCCCTTCCTGCTCACTCTTCTGTAACACCACATCCTGCCATGATCCCCAGCACCCCTGAGGAGTCTTTAATGAGATTTTCTAGTTATTTTGGAGACAAGGTATTTGAAAAATAAGGTCTCTGCTTCATAAGACAAAGTGCTTCAAAAGCAGAAAGTCCATTTTCTTCAGAGCAGCCTGTGAAAGATTATAGGCTTATTTTCTGATTTTGACATTTATTTGAAATTCAGATTCTATTGTATAACCTAATATAAGCTATGGAGATAATTAATATAAATGTGAATATCTCCAAGTGAAGTGGGAGAATGGAGGAAAAAGAACGTTCTTAAAGTTCAAGCCACTTTTCTGTGCCACTTTACAGCATTTAATTGTCTGCTATTCTCAAACACAAAATTCAAACATTAAGCTAAAATTACTCTCCTCTCTAAATCTCTATTACCTGTTCTGCACAAAGAGCGTGTGGACCTCTTTTATACATGTGTCTGAGAAGCTTGTGGGTAAACTGCTATTTAACGGAGGCCTGGAGTTTATCTTTCAGTATAGTCAAGAGGCCCCTCAATTTAATTTAACTGAGGGTGAGCTGATAACACATGTCAAACATACAATGGTAAGCTACCAATTTTATAATCCATGCAGCCCTGGGTCTTCCTGATATTTTTCAAACATCAAAGTAACAGCTTGCCTTTAAGATTTTTCACCTTTGTAGCAGAATCAAAGAAGGCTATCTCTCAAAGCTACTTATCTTTTTACTAGCCCTCTTGTCAAAGTTCTGGTAGGAGAGCAGAAGGATAATAACAATGGCATTATGATTCTCTCTTGAGTCACTAACTGGGCACTTCACATGTATTATCTCACATAGTCACCGTCACAATCCAAGATTTATATTACTTTGTAGAAAAGGAAAATGAAGCTCCAGTTACACACACAGAAAGGGTACTGCGAAGAATCAGAAACCCAGGTATAACCGCAAAGCCCAGTTTTTCTATCAAGTTGGATGATGGAAAAACTTTAGTTATCCTCATCAAGACCCCTCACTCCCATCACACTGCACCCAGGGCATTGAGCAGAATTTAGCATCTGGTGCAACACATCCTCCAACCCAGATAGGGGTTTCCAGAAGATGCACTGCCTCCGTGACCACTCACTCCTCTAATGTGCTGCCTCCTCCCTAAACCACCAGCTCAACTGTCAATATGTGGCCTTTCGGTGGAGCAGAAGAGGGAGGCAGAGTATATCAGAAGGACACCACAGGTTGCACAAGACATAAAGAGAAGGGCCACAGCTGCCCTGCATGTAATAAGGAGATTTGCTATGTACCCCAGGGCCCCCCTTCAAGGTAGCTGGATCTGTTACAAATCTCTGGGAGTCTCCTGTGAGGCTTACTGCATCATCTCCATGTCCCCTCTCCTGTGCAGGGATGGGACTGGAAGCAAATGCTCCCCACAGGGAACAAGGCCACAGCCACAGCCAGTCTCTCCAAAAGAAGCAGCCACAGTGGCCTTTCTGAATAATGATTCCAGACACAGATAAACTGGACCTGGAGGCCACCCACCTCCAAGTTCACACATGAAAACAACAACGCAGTGGCTTTTGTGAAGTTTGATGAGCCGAAATCTAGGCTGAGATCCATTTTGGTGACCACGTACCCAGAAACAACCAGCGAGAGCTCTAAAAGGAGGCACGAAGGGCAGAGCTGGCCCTTGCTGGCAACAAAGAAGGCTGAGGGCGCTTCAGAACAGGGCAATGCTCGTTCTTAGCCATCATCATACACACGGACCACTGTGACATTTTAGTTTGAGAGCTAATAAACAATTTCTCTCCTTTAAAGGGACAGGAGAGGTCACTTTAAATTTGGAAACTCTGAAAGGGTAAAACTGATACCACAGTCTTAAGAGGACAGGAAGGAGAGTCTGTAGGTTGGATGACTGAAGAGACAAAGGTCCTTTCCCAGCCCTCAGATATCCCCCAGCAGGGTCGATAATACCGGGTAGCCCATTTCACCCCTTCCCTGTCAGGAGCCTGCCAACAGCCCTGTGCATAGCAGGTCCTAACACCCAGCTTCTCTGTGGTTCTTCTTTTCCACTTTTGTCTCCATTTCCTTACGTGGTCCTCTTTATTTTTATACCATATCATAAGTTTATATCCTGCTTGTAAGCAGCCTTCAATTATTTAAGAGAAAGGTAAGAAATAAATCACAGTAATTCTTACTTTCTTCTCCATACAGGGCTGAAAAAAAGAAGATAAAGTTGTTCAAATTATATCTAAATAAGAATGCTCGGTTTCTGTGTAAGGATCTGAATTAGTTTAAGGAGAATCACATTAACCACATTGGAAACAATCTTAAAGATCATAAAGACTAACTTGGTCATCTTGCAGAAGAGAAAATGCCCCAGGAGACACTCAACCTAACGAAGGTTGCAACGTTATTTGTAGGCATGCCACAACTTTACAGCATGATGTGCATGCAACCGATGCTTTCAAATGCTGAAAGAGGACATATTCAAACCATGTCTCTCGAGCCATGTATTAGCTGACAGACACACACATGCCACTACAGCAGTTACACTTTGCCAAGCAACGTTTACTTGTGCAATTATTTAAAGATCGTGTAACATTTACTTATTTTCTGAAAATGAGTGGAAATGGAAAAATGTAAGTGCTGATACTAACAATACAAGTGAAACAAAGATGGACATAATTAAGGGTATGAAATTGACGGCTCGCCATCCACTGACCAGTTAAAGCATGGAAAGGTAACAGGGAGCAAAGTATAGACATCCCCAATACCAAGACCACAATGTCTAAATAGAGTCCTAGCGATGAGAGCAAGTGATAGAAAATTTTTAAAAGATGACAAAAATCTTAAATGAAAACTAGCATCAAAAGAACATTCCAGTAACTCAAATACAGAGCAGGGGAGTTCAAATGTCTGTTCGCCAGGTATACACCTTACTACACAATCAGGGTAACCAGTTCCTTATTAAAAAGAAAAAAGGACACTGGGGTGCCTGGGTGGCTCAGTCAGTTCAGCGTCTGACTTCAGCTCAGATCATGATCTCACAGTTCACGAGTTCAAGGCCCGCATCAGGCCTTGTGCTGACAGCTCAGAACCTGGAGCCTGTATCAGATTCTGTCTCCCTCTCTCCCTGCGCCTGCCCCACTCATGCTCTGTCTCTCTCTTTCTCTCTCAAAAACAGACATTAAAAAAAAAAAAAGAGAGAGAGAAAGTTTATTAATAAGCCACAACAACTGTGTACCAGAAGTATTTAGGTATAATAATTTTGTCTCTTTCTATGAGAAAGAAATAGTAATAAAAAATTGGCTTACAATATACCTCATTAGAGATAAATTTAAAGAGAAGCCAATCCTGAGGCCAAACTATGTATAGGAACAGGTCTATAACTCTGGGATACATAAAAGAAAATTTCTGCATATATTATATCTAAGTCAGTGATTCTTAACTGAGCGGCTGGCAGGGGGAGGATTTTGACCCTCTTGTCCCTCAAATTTTTGGTTATCACAGCACGAGAGGACAGGCTACTGGCATCTAGTGGGTAAAGGCCAAGGATGCCAGTAAACATCCCACAGAGCACAGGACAGCTTCCACAACAAAGAACTATCTGTTCCAAAATGTCATGCTGCAGAGGTTGGGAAATCCTGGTCTTTCTGTGTCTGTGTCTGTTCTGATTCCGAATCTCCCATTCTCTCTGCCCCTCCCCCGCGTGCACTGTCTCTCCCTCTCAAAAATAAACAAACATTAAAAAAAATTTTTTTTTAAAAGATAAAAGGACAAGATAGCATTAAAGTCAACATCACCCCTTACAAACTACCCCTTACAAAACTACCAGTGATATAGTCCTTACCTCTATTAGTACTAACAGTGTATTTCACTGATATGGACAGTACTATTACTGACAGAAGCAAAATCTGAACTACAAAATTACAGTTTGTAAAACTGTCAATATTTCAGCTTACTATATGTTTAATGCTCTAGAAATACATGTACATTGTAATAAGAGTTGGCATAAAAACACACATTTATCTTTTACTTCTCTGAGAACATAAAACTACATGTTCAACTTCTACACATGAAAGTTTTAAAAACTTTTTGAGGAGTACA
The DNA here is from genome assembly GCF_028749965.1 of Puma concolor. NCBI lineage: Eukaryota > Metazoa > Chordata > Mammalia > Carnivora > Felidae > Puma > Puma concolor. The sequence continues at coordinate 23,555,355 of NC_141671.1, forward strand.
TTGTGAAGTAAAGTGGATGGCAGCCCGTAGTGGCAGAGAAAACACTAGAACCCAGTCTCTTGAAGAGTATGTCTTTTACATTTCTTTTGCTAGGCTTCTCTCCCATGACTAGATTGCACTGGCTTTGTGACATCTTCTCTGGCTACGCACAAACTCTTGTTTATTGTTCATGGTTATTGGCAGAGAATTCCAAGATCTGCAGGATAGAGATAAACAAAGAACCTACCAAGTGGATGTTCTTCCACTCTATTCTTAACCCATGAAAAAATGTGGTCAAAGGCAATTCACATTGACTTTCAGTTCTTTTTTTAAATAAAGTACATCCAAGGAAATTAGTACTAGATCATAAGCAAAAATTCAGGGGTTAGAGAAGGAAATAAATAAAACCACAAAAACTACTCCAACTCTCTGCCTTGCATACAAGCTCCTAGCTGTGGGGCACCTGGGTGGCTCAGTTGGTTAAGTGTCTAACTTTGGCTCAGGTCATGATCTCATGGTTTGTGAGTTCGAGCCATGATCTCATGGTTTGTGAGTTCGAGCCTCTCATTGGGCTCTCTGCACTGACAGTGTGGAGCCTGCCTGGGATGGATTCATTCATTCTCTCTCTCTCTGTCTCTCTCTCTCTGCCCCTCTCCCACTTGCACTCTCTCTCTGTCAAAATAAATAAACCTTAAAAAAAAAAAAAGTAAATAAATAAATAAATAAATAAATAAATAAATAAATAAATAAGCAAGCAAGCAAGCAAGCAAGCAAGCTCCTAGCTACAAGACAGAAGGCAAAGAAGTAGGAAGATGCAATTGTTCCTCCAGGAAAAGGCACTCAGGATTACCAGGATCGCAAGATAGCCAGAGAATGACTATCTAGATTTCCACTCATGTGTAATGATTTGGTTAAATAAATAAAATAAAAACAGTAATATCATAGAGAGTGATAACAAGGCTAACAGTAGAAAGTAAAAGTAAAAAGTTTCAGTGCCTAGAAGGTAGACTTTTCTACTATTTTCTTCTAATGAGCTATTTAGGCCTTTATTCACATAGTTCTTCAAATTTCTATATTTTCTATCATTTAAAAAGTCCCTCTCGGGGCACCTGGGGGGCTCAGTCAGTTGAATGTCTGACTCTGTTTCAGCTCAGGTCATGATCCCAGGGTCATGGGATCAAGTTCCCTATCAGGCTCCACACTCCACTGGGCTCCATGCTGAATGTGGAACCTGCTTAATTTTCTCTCTCTCCCTCCCTCTGTCCCTCTCCCACTCATGCACATGCACTCTGGCTCTCTCTCTGAAATTAAAAAAAATAAAAAGTCCCTCTCTTGACCCTATCTTCCTCTCCAGCTACTATCTCATTAACCTCCACTCTTTTACCACAAAACACCTCCAAAGTGTTATATAGCAATGTCCTCTAATTCCTCTGCTCCATGCTCTAGACTCAGCCCAAGGAGGCATTTATTCCACCACCATAATTGCTGCTGTCCAGGCCATCAGTGACCCCCGCATTAGTAACCCCAACAGCTGGTGCTTGGTGTGCATCCTTCTTGAACAATCAGCAGCATTTGACAAACTTGCTCCCTTCTTTTTCTTAAAACATTCTCATCTTAGGGTTCAACTCACCACCTGGCCTTCTCTTCTCTCACTAGCTCTTCCTTACTGGTCATGTGCTTATTCCTGCTCCTCACCCAACTGGGAACACTGATGAGCCCCAGGGCTCAGTCCTCAAGTCACGCCTCTTGCACTACACTCACTTCCTAGGTGACGTGGTCCATCTCACAATTTTAAATGTCACCTGTAAACTGAAACTTCTCTAACTAAATCCTCCTCCCCTAAACTCCAAACCTACTAACCTACTGCCTACTCAGCATCTCTACATGGATGTCCAATAGCCATTTCCAACCTATTACAACCAACGCTAAGCTTCTGATTTTGCACTCCCCCCTCTAATTTGCTCTTCTTCACGTCATCCTCCTAGCGGATCAAGTCAGAAACTCTGGAGTCACCCGTGATTTCTGTTTGTCATGCTTCATATTGAATCCAAAAACAAATTTTGTTAGCTCTACCTTTAAAACATATGTTGATTCCAACTTTCTTACTTATCTCCACTGTTACCACCCCAAACTAAGCTACGAAGAACTCTCACTTGAAATTTTACACTTGTTTCCTGTTTCCATCCTTACTCCTCTACAGCCTACTTTTCACACAGTTGAAAGAGTAATCCTTTAAAATTTTTCCGTATCCTCAGCTCCAAAATCTCTGCCCAACATAAGATGACCCGAATCACCCATATCCTTATATAATCCTCTCCCTTTGACTATAAGAAGAACTTGCATATATGAAGGCTATCAGTTCCATGACACTGTTGTGTTTACATGTCAAATGTGAAAGGGTTTTGCAGACACAGTTATGACTCCTAATGAGTTGACTTTGAGTTTATCACAGGGGTGACTATTCTAAGTGGGTCCAGCCCAATCAAGGGAGCCCTTTCCAAAAGAGCTTAGGTATCACAGAGGCACAGAGACTGGAAGCATTAAAGATTTTCCTACTGGCCTTAAAAATTAAAGAGCTACAGGGGCGCCTGGGTGGCTCAGTCGGTTAAGCGTCCACCTTAGGCTCTCATAGTCCTTGAGTTCGAGCCCTGCATCAGGCTCTGTGCTGACAGCTCGGAGCCTGGAGCCTGCTTCGGATTCTGTGTCTCCCTCTCTCTCTGCCCCTCCCCTGCTCATGCTCTGTCTCTGTCTCAAAAATAAATAAAAACATTAAAAAAAATTTTTTTAATAAAAAAATAAAAAAGAGCTATAATGTGAATTATCTATGGAGGGAGCTAGGTGGCAGGGTACTTACTGTGGGAGACCTCTAGAAGCTAAGGGTCACCATAATGTGAATTCTGCCAGAAACCATATCAGTGTGGATGAAGACCCCAAGTTCCAGATGAGAATGCAACTCAACTAACACATTGATTTCAGCCTGGAAAGACCATTAAGAAAAAACCCACCTGAGCTGTGGCTAGACTTTCTTACCTACAGAAACTGAGATAATAAATGGGTGCTGATTTAAGCCACTAAGTTTGTGTTAAATACTATGTACCAAGAAGGTATATATTCAATAAACACTGTTGAACAAATCATTTCTCATTCATTTATAGGCTTTGAATTAATAAAAGCCACACATATCAAGCTTCCTAATACAAGTGAAATTCCTAATAATCTGACTAAAGGCTACTTATCACCAATTCACAGGATTTGATATCCTAAAAAATAAGGCGGCAAAAAAGGGGCACAATCATTTCAATCTAATAGTATATGATGGTAAAAATCAAATTCCAAAAGAAAATTAAAAAAAAGAATTAGGGCTCTTTCATTTTACTTTCCTATTGTATTCTTAGTGTTCTAAATAAACAACTGCATCACAAATGCTATGAGAATTGATTAAAAAAAAAGTATCACCACAGATAATTTTGCCAGATGTGATGTGATGGCTAAATAACAGGGGAAAACTTCCCTAATGTATTTTTAGAATTTTCTAAATATTTAGTTTGCCTTTGTTCAAATAATTCTTTTACTTTGGGGTACCTAAAATACAATTCTGGACACAGGTTAAATGTTTGAAGACAGAAATAAAGTCCACCAAAAAATAAAAATGAATTTCTGGATGTCAGTATAGAAGACACTCAAGGCAGGAATCGGAAAATAAAAAGGGATACCATCGCAATCCCATGGGTTGTGGGAACACCACGCTGGAAGACAGCCAAACTCCACCCACCAGCTCCCTGGAAAATTCTCACAGCTTCCCTCAAAACTTCTCTCCCAAGACATACAATCACAGGACATGAAATCTGTATGTACAGCCAGAGAGCAGGCAAACAAAATTGGAATGACATGCCCACAGGAAATTTACTCCAAAAAAGGATTTCTGTCTCCATTTTGTCTCCTCTTTTTCTCCTCAGCCACCATGCAGGTAATTCCTCCTCTACCGACATACAATTAATCCACACCATTGACAGCCTCCGGACAGGAAAGACAGAAGATGGCACAGCCTTGACCTGAAATGACACGCAGCTTCCCAGGAAAGACCCCAATACCCCCGACAAGGGAGGTTTCACGTAGCCATTCCCAAGACCCACTATCATCTTTCTGTTAAGGATATGGTACTATTGCTTCCCTAGTAATTTCTAATATTAGGAAATGTACATGAAACATGATTTTGTGAAACACCAAATTCCTGACTTTGACTTTCAAGGAAAATAGCTTAAAATTAAATGGATTCGTTTATTAACATAAGAATCATGAGGATTAGGGGTGTCTGGTTGGCTCAGTCGGTGAAGCATGTGACTCTTGAATTGGGGATTGTAAATTCAAGCCCCATTTTGGGTATAGAGATTACTTAAAATAAAATTATGGGGATCAGAGGAGAAAAGGGAGAATTCCTGTGAAGCATTCTGAAGACTTAGGAATAAAATAAAATAAAATACAAAAAAAAAAAAAAAAAAAAAAACCCACATTGCTGGTAGGATTAACTTTTTACCCAAAGCAGACCTTAGTATTTGCTCTTTGATCTAATAAAATATAATCAATGAGTTTGGAATATTTCTAGGATATGCAGTCATTCTCCTGGGACATATGCCACTGTTCCACATCAAACAAAACCTTTTTCCTGGGCATCTGATAGAAGCGAGGTCATATGAAAAGACATCTCATAGGTGACTGACTAGTTTTACAAGGGCAAGATAGTTTATCACAGAGTGAGGTCTCATCAATAAATACCAAAACTGATTCAACATAGGCATTTGGTTACTGTAATGATTAAATGTGGGAAAAAAAAAAAAAGGTGCCTGGGTGGCTCAGTTGGTTGAGCATCTGACTCTTGATTTCGGGTCATAGTTCCTGAGTTTGAGCTCCACATCAGGCTCTTCACTGACATTGCGGGGCCTGCTTAGGATTCTCTCTCTCTTTCTCTCTCTCTCTCTCTCTCTCTCTCTCTCTCTCTGACTCTCCCCTGCTCATGCTCTCTCTTGCAAAATAAATAATCTTAAAAAAAAAATCTTTAGTTTCCATTCATTTTTATCATAGCAACATGTGAAGCCCAAGAAAGAATTTATGTATTATAACTTATATGCCATGAACATTGTTAAAATAGTATGTTTGAGAAAATATATATATTCAGGAAAGAACAGTAAACAAGCAGGTATCATGATCATTATTAATATAGTATTTTTGAGAAAAACAGAATATATAGAAAAGGCTAGCAAATCTGGGAAGTATGTAGGAAATTTACGAGAAGCATGTTCCAGAGCACTGAGCATGAAAATATGGACAGCTCCCACTCATTCTTCAACAAACAGGGGCAGTGCCAAGCACTGGGGATTTCTGGGAAATGTGACCTAGCCATGAAACACTGTGGCAAATTATAGACAAATGCAGAGAAAGCGGGCTAGAGTGCTAAATACCATAAACATTACCATACAGTGCCCTGGGACTCCAGGAACTATTGGCAGAGATGATCAGAAAAAGCCCACTCAAAGATGTAAACTTCTGAGAATTCCTGCCATCTGGACAGGATTAGGACCTGTGTAATGGAATGCAACATCTTGAACACTGGGAAAGGCAAGTCACTGCTGCAGAAACATCCAGGGAACAGCACCCACCAGTTCTGTGTGGATTCTATGCAGAACCGTGGGACAAGTGACAAGCTATGCAAAAGACAGCTGACGAGAAAAGAAAGACACATTTTAAAGGTACACCAGGTAGACTGTAAACACACCAAAGCAAATCTAGCAAGTAGCTTTAGCTTCCTGGGAATGGAGACAATTCATGAGATAGAAAACAGCACAACATGAAAATAAGTTAATTAGTAAAAAAGTTGTTTGCATACTAAAAAAAAAAAAAGGAAAGATAATTCTGCTGAGTCTCTAATGAAAACATTGAAACTTTTATTTTTTCTATACAATCAATATAGAAAACAATTATCCATAAAAGTTATGAAAACAATTATCCATAAAAGTTGGATTTTCCTTTGGAACCAATGAGGTCATATTACTTTCAGACTCTGAATTTTTCCTTCCCAATATCATCAAGTTCCCACCTAGACACATAAGAAGAATAAACATATACAATAATTTATTTAAATATCTGCTTTAAATAAATTTTCAAAGCAATTTTTAAATAAATTTTGTCTAAAATTATAATTCTTGGAGTGCTTGGATGGCCCAGTTGGTTATGCGTCTGGCTCTTAGTTTCAGCTCAGGTCATGATCTCATGGTTTGTAAGTTTGAGCCCAGCATAGGGCTTCACACTGACAAGGCAGAGCATGCTTGGGATTCTCTCTCTCTCTCTGCCTCTCTCCACCCCTCCCCAGACCTCTCTCTTTCTCTCCCTCAAAATAAATAAATAAACTTTAAAAAAATAAACATAAAAAAATAAAATAAAATTATAATTGTTCCTCTGAAAATATGAACAGATTTCATTGATTAATTACCAAGGAAATGTGACAACTTTCCAAAAACCTTTCTTCTTGGTGGAAAGCAACCTACAGTCTCTAGGTAAGTTATAAAATCATTTATAACAGGGTAAATACTTTACAACCAATCATTTTTTTTTCATTTTAGGACTTTAGCCAATGTGAGAACATAAACCAGAAGGTAATGGAACATAACTTCCGGAAGGAAGAAACCAAAGTATTATTGGCCACACATAACTGTCTCTCTAGAAATCTCAAATGAATTGACAAACTATTAGAACAAATAACAGGATGCTCAAGGGAATAAATGTAAAATTCCTAAAAAGCAATAGTATTTTTCAATCCCAGCAATAACCAACAAGAAATAAAGCTATAATGAAAACAAAATCTTTTATAATAACTAAGTAGCCCCCCCCCCCCCCCCCCCCGCCTTATAAACAGTTTCATTTTCCACGGTTCTGGTTACCCTCAGTCAACCATGGCCCAGGAGATGATCCTCCTTCTGACATATTTTCAGAAGGTAAGTAGTAGCCGAACACAACATCACAAGCATACATCATTCACCTTGCTTCATCTCTTCACACAAGCATTTTATCACCTCACATCATCACAAGAAGAGTAACTATAGGACAGTAAGAAATTCCGAGAGAGAGATACCACATTCACATAACTTTTATTACAGCATACTGTTATAATTGTTCTATTTTATTATCATTGTTAATCTCTCCCTGTGTCTAATTTATAAACTTTATCATAGGTATGTATATATAGGAAAAACACAGGATACATAGAGTTCAATACATTCTGTGGTTTCAGGTGCCTGCTAGGGTTCTTAGACCAAATTCCCCAGAACTAGGGGAGGAACTACTGCATATAAAAAGGCCTATATGAAGCAAATTACAAAAATTTACCAAAAGCCATGAAAGAAAATCAGAATAAATAGAAAGAGATATATGTTGAATGGGAAGATTGAATAATACAAAAATGCCAGCTCTATCCAAATTATTTTGATGTAATTTCTAACGGCAATTTCTCCGGGATGTGAGGGGAAAGTTAAGAGGACTTGAAGGGCACCTGGGTAGCTTAGTCGGTTGGGTGTCCGACTTCAGCTCAGGTCATGATCTCACACAGTTCGTGGGTTTGAGCCCCGCATCCGGCTCTGTGCTGACAGCTCAGAGCCTGAAGCCTGCTTCGGATTCTGTGTCTCCCTCTCTCTGCCCCTTCCCAGCTCATGCTCAGTCTCTGTCTGTCTCTCAAAAATGAATTAACATTAAAAAAAAAAAAAAATTTAAAAAGAGGTCTTGACATACCACCTAAGTTCATTTGAAAAATTAAACAAGTGACAGAAGCTAGCAATTTTTTGAAAAATAAATAAGAAAAAAGGAACAATGAAAACTCGCAAGAGGGGCACCTGAGTGGCCCAGTCAGCTGAGCATCTGACTCTTGATTTCGGCTCAGGTCATGATCTTGTGGTTCATGGGATTGAGCCCCACACTGGGCTCTGTGCTGGCAGCACAGAGCCTGCTTGGGATTCTCTCTCTCTGCCCCTCCCCTGCTCATGCTCTCTCTCAAAATAAATAAACATTTTTTTTTTTAAATGGCAAAAGACCTGACATAGCAAACAGATTCTGAGGAAGTTTAAAATTTAATATAGATCCTCACAAATCAATGTAGAAACAAATTCCATAAGACATAGTGTTAAGAAACGGACTATTTGGGAGAAAAATGAACTCATCTTCACATCATATGCCAAAACAGACTGTAGAGAGTTCTGTAGAGTTCTATGTTTAAAAACAAAAGAAAACAAACAAAAACAGAAGAAATATTGGTAATTTTTTAACTGATCTGGGGTTAAGAATGACTGTTATACAAAAGAAGTAAATGAAATAAATGAATGGAAGACACATAAGTTTGACCATATGAAAATTTAAGACTGCTGATGTTTGTAACCATCAGAAAATTTGAAAGTTTAAAAAAGAAAATGGGGAAAATCTCTGCAGTGAATGACACAGCCAGCCACTATTTACTAGGGCTCTGGGACAGAATGTCAGCTCTTTGAAATGCTGATGGTCTTTTCAACATTCTATGCCATATAAATAGTTGTTTACATCATTTTAAATATAGATCTGGAAAACAAAAGCATACATTTTATTTCAAAAACAAATCTGGGCTTTTGAAAATAGTTTATTTGCCCATAGAGTTATGAGTTCCCACATATGTGAAGAAATATCTTTGATCCTAGGAAGAGCTTGAAAAGACTCAGCTTTCAGTTACACTGGTATGAAGTAAAGTCTCTGAGACTTTTAAAAAACCATCAGCCTTCCATGTCTTTGTTCTTCCAGAGAAAAAACTGTTTTATTTTAAAACTCTAGAATGATATATTTAGAACTAAGATTTTTTTCCTCCACTCTGAGCTTTCTTACAAAAAGCAACCTTACCTTTTAGTCTGTTTTAATCCCAAAGGAGACAGTATCTGAAAAATAAAAATAAAACACAATCGGAAAAAAGTTGAAAATTAATGGTTCAAATACATTCAAGCCTCTGTAATTTTTCATATTAAGTCATACCAGAGCTCTGTGCAGAAGAAATAGGTGCAGTGTTTCTCCAAGTTTGCACTAGTGGGGGGTAGCACCTCTGAGGTACAGCACAGTGTGAACAATAAAATCTCGTCCCTCTTGTCTCTGTAAAACGTAAAATGCCTGCCCCAAGGCTATAAAAAGAATGGACTTGAATGCACAAATATCCACTATCTACTAGGCTTGTTGTACACATAAGCACTAATGCTTACTATTTGACAGTACAACTAAACAAAAACAAGGTTATTGTTTGCATATCAAATGTTAATTTGTTTTACTTTCTACTTTGATAAATATTACATTCTCTAATTACATACAATTTCTCCCAAACTTAACCTGTAGAAGTAATAGTGAAAAACTCATTCATGATATTTCTACACAATGAATCACATGATGTAATTTTATTTCACCTAATAGCATTGGTAAAGTAATTTTTTTCTCCAATGCTAAAGTATTTTTAAAAAGGATTTACATTATAATCACTAATTGTTCATAACATGTTTAGTTTTACCTAAGAATATTTGCTCAGAAGAAACAGTTTGAAATCTTTTATCTGAATGATATCTGTTCATTTAATTAAATCAATTCTAAATTTCAATACTGGTCAAAAAATAACATCAGTATGTAAGTCAAGACACAAAGAAAAAAAAAAACAACACATTTATAAATAGAGTCTAGCAAACCAGAAAGCTTCAACACTCTTAAGAAGAAATGTCAACACAAAACACCTGCACATGATTATCCTGCTGGTTAACTATGGATCTTTCTCTGGCATCTGTTGATTTGTCATTCCTACTTGCCCTCTATACAGTTTCTAGGAGAGTACTTGTTTCCCTTTCTGGCCTAGGTTATAACAAAGGATAAGATGGGGGCAGAAATGAAATGGAAATGGAACTTATAAACGTATGAGTCACTTAAAGCAGCAAAAACCCATGAAGTGAGGACACTGATTTGGAAGTAGCAATTTTGGACAAATACATCTTGCTAGAGTACAGTCACATATGCCAGGGAACCACTGTTCTCACAGGTCAAATGGCAACAAATGGTCACATGACTTAGAAACCAAATTTAGGTCCATCGACTTCAGAGAAATCATTACATCATCATAAAAATCATAAAAGAGCAATATCAGACCCTAATCTTGATATACAGATAGATGGCAAAGGACAAGGGTTCCACATTACCAAAGGATAAGCATGGCTTAACAGAAGACCATAGAAGGGGGGAAAAGAAAAAAGTTAGAGAAGAAAGGAGGCAAACCATAAGAGACTCTTAAATACAGAGAACAAACTGAGGGTTGATGGGGGTGGAGAGGGGAAAGTGGGTGATGAGCATTGAGGAGGGCACCTGTAGGGATGGATGAGCACTGAGTGTTGTATGGAAACCAATTTGATAATAAATTATATAAAAAATAAATAAATATAAATAAATAAATAATAAAATAAAAAATCATCCACGAAATCAAAGAGTTTAAAATATATGAAGCTGGAACATCACAGTATTCACAGTGAAACACAGAAATACACTTATAAAAGAACACATGATTAACAGGAGAAGAGCCATCAGGTCCTGCAGATGTACATGAGGAGGAACAGCAAATGCAGACAATGCCTGGTAATGCATTCATGGAAGAGGTGAGACTCCGACTGGTTATTCCATAATAAGTCAAGTTCAGACAGCCAAAAAAGTATAGAGAAAAGGCAGCAGATGGTATACATACAAGAAAAGTCAAATCAGAGTTCAGAGTTACAACAAATACTTAATGTTGTATGCTACTGGTCTAATATCTGGCTAGGGATTGCTTGAAATACCAACAGGCCAGTCAGACACGGGAAGCCAAGCAAAACCCAAACAGCAGTTTTACAAGTAACATTGGCCGAAAACAACTTCTAAAATTCAACAATAAATGCAGACCAGCAATTAAGAAAGGTTCCAGGTGATTATATCCTTTAAACAAGGTTCAAAACCTAGTGAGGCAGGACTTTCCTTACACATTTTATAGATTTCACTATAGGACTCTCTTGAAAATACCTTAATATGATCATGTTGATCAAAAAAAAAGTAAATCAAACCTGATGCTATAACTTCATCACTCTGTGTTTTATAATCTTGCTGGTAACTGCAATTCAGTCATTTCAAATCAGCAGCAAACTCCAGCAAAAACAGGGGTTTTGAAAGTAAAAGTCCTGGGTTCAAATCTACACCCACCTTAACTAGCAAGTCATTTAATATCACAAAACCTCATCTGAAAAATGGTAATAAATGCTATGAAATGAGATCTATATATCTGTATGGGTATAGATGATATTTAAACATACACACACACAAACACACACACACAGAATCTACACATAGAATCTAGCTGGGTGTCTCACACACAATGAGTGAGCTTTACACGCTTTTCTTTTTCTTCTTGCCTATTTCAAGTAAAACCAAAATATATAGAACCACTTAAATACTGACTGCTCCTAAGCACATCTTTTAGTTTCCCCTAATTTCACTGACATAATTCCATGAAAGCAGTAAAAAAAAAGTAATGGTGATAAAGAATATCCAGACAATTCAAAAAGAAGAATGGTACATTTTAGAAATTACCAATACAAAAAGAAAGCATTCTGAATAAGTCCAAGGTCATATAAAAAAGTATTAGCATAACATTCTTGATTTGATCTATAAACCTAAGAATTATTCATTTTGCTAAATAAAAGCAAATTCCTAGTATCTGTTCTTTTATAGTCCTTAATACTGAACCAATATGTTTTTAATGTAATTCATCCATTGTCTAAATCTAATCATCTTCCCACATGAGCATTCACCCCACTTGCCCTTCCCACAGTCTCATAACTGCACTGGCACAATATCATGGGTAATATACTGACGAACAGTGTTGAAACCATGTGATATTGACCTTGTTTTCTCCATTTCCTCTGATTCGAAAATAGCTTATACCCTACATAACACAGGTATATACCTCTGGGTGCATTAAAAGTAAGGATCTCTGAGAAAGCAGGGTTTTAAATAAAGCCACTTAAGTTAATCTGAGTAGCTCAGCTACTTTAGGGATATCATCAATCATCAAAACTAGCCAGAAACTGCTAGAATAGCATCTTCCAAACTTCACATAAATAAATCTATGAGTTTCTTAACATTCCATGCTTTCAATTAGCCTTTCTATAGCTCTGCTCATTTTTTTATAACCATATACTTCTTCCTATTGATTCTCAGCACTCATATATTGGCAGGAAACCATTGCCAAGCTAATAGAATGACATGCATTTATGCAGTGCTTTTAATTAAGTCATTTTGGAATCTCCTTAGCATTCTGATGAAGATGATATGTTGTCTTCCTTGAAGTGAGCACAGTTGAATTTGTCTTTGTATTTCCAGTACCTGGCCCAGTGCCTGCTACATACCAGGTGATCAGTATCCATCACAAATCACCAGAGTGACACAGTCCTGGGTTTCAATCCTGGCTCCAGGACTCTCCAAATCTAACCTGGAATGTGAGCAAATCATGTGACCTCCCAGGGTTCTAGTGTCTTTTATAAAAAATGGGAATGAAGAAATCCATTTCATAGAGTTTCTGTGAAAACTAAATGAAGTAATGTATTTAAAGTCATTTCGGAGTAGCTGGTAAATAAGGGCTGGAAAAATTGTAGATTAGTTTCACTAAATCATACATACTCCTCACACAAATCCTCTCTGAGGTCATAAATTACATAGGTAATGTCAGACTATGGATTCAGAGTAATACCTCCCTTAAGACCAATGATTATAGACAGAAGGGTACTAGACCCTAAGAAGCAGCATTCTCTGAAATTTGCCTTGATCATTTTAGAATATTTCCCACATCTGGTTTCATGGTCCAATTCTGTAAATTTTGATCTCACGGTTCCTTTAGACTCAACCCTACTATGACCCATTAACAACCATACTGTGCATCCTAGGCCAGCTAATCCCTAATCCTCTTTATATCTATCTCCTTCCTTGTATCTAACCCTTAATATTCCATTACTGGTCCTAACATTCCAAAGAGAAATAGAGATGAATAAGCTTTGGGGTCAGATAAGAGGAAATCCCAGCCACCAGAACACTATTTTTTGAGCCCTTCCGTGTGGCCATAGAATCCCAAGAGGTATAACAAGTATAACACAGCAGGCTGGACATGGGGGAAGCAGTGACATTTCAATGCTCCTAGAAGATGTGAAACAGGGATCTGGTGAATCTCTCATTATGAATATCTAAATACAAAGCATTTTAAAACTAAAATTCATTAGTCTATAAACATAAGTGAGAAAGACCATGGTGAATTCAGCCAAGCAAAATAAGAGAGATAATGAAATCTTCTATCTGAAGACTATCTAAGTGTAAAGCCTGGAAACTTCAGAGTTCATAAGATGTAAGTCTAAAAAATATTTGGGATAAGATTATAAATCAACAAATATTGACCAAACGTCTACTACAATAATGCAAACATTTGCAAGGTCTTCTAGAAGTTACAAGGTATGTTCAAATAAATACTTGCATAAATACTGGTAGCAAACATCCAAATCTACCCGAGAGAATAGAAGGAATGACTATATCTCTAGGGGAGACTGGAGGCATAATCCAAAAGGGTCTGTTAATGAACATGAAATTTCTTTGATGCCACATTTCTGATTTTTTTCCTAATCCATAATATCCCTATATTTGCTGTAATTATACTTACATAATAAAACACCCATTAAAAAAATCCCTCTCTCACACTCTCAAAAATAAATAAACATTAAAATTTAAAAAGGGGTGCCTAGATGGCTCAACTGGTTAAGCTTCTGACTTCGGCTCAGGTCATGATTTCGTGGATCATGGGTTCAAGCCCTGCATCAGGGTCTGTGCTGACAGCTCAGAGCCTGGAGCCTGCTTCAAATTCTGTGTCTCCCTGTCTCCCTGCCCTTCCCCCACTTGTGCTGTCTCTCTGTCTCTGTCTCTGTCTCTCTCTCTACACATACACACACACACACACACACACACACACACACACACACACACATATATATGAAAAATAAACATTAAAAAATATTTTTTAATCCTCAACAGTGGGGTTCAGAAAACATTCAAAGTTAGTGAATACACTTAGGTGTTGGAAGATGGCACGCTCTGAAATGTGCTGCCCAACACTCTACTGTCGCCATCCACTCTACTATGCTTCTCTTCCATTTAGCTGTTCCTCAGTTGTATCCTTTATAATAAGGCAGTAATAGTAAGTAAGGTGATTTCCTTACTTCTGTGAGCCAATCTAGCAAATTATTGAATCTGAGGAGGGGGTTAATGGGAACCTAAGATTCAAGCTGGTTGGTGAGAAGCATGGGTAGCAACCTGGAAAGGTGACCAGCATCTACAGGGGTTGGGGGGAGGTGGGGGTCTGGTGGGATTGAGTCCTCTCCCTGTGGGGACTGAGCTAAACCTGGGTAGCTAGTACAGAACCAAATTTAATTGTAGGATACACAGTCAGTATCTGAAGAGCTGGAAAAGTGTTTAATATGGGGGGTGGGGGAGGAACAAGCAAAGGACACATTTGGTATCAAAATTTTATGAGTGAAGTCAGCTCACAGGCACATCAAACATGGAAGGACAAAAATTACAGTCAAGAGACAACGGTGAGTTCATTCTAGATTTCACTCACATTCTTTTTGCTTTTTGTTGTTGTTCATTCTTGATTTTGAACCATCATTCTAATGTGTGGAGAAACTGAATAACGTAACACACATGAATGATTGTGGAAATCAATAGGCTATCAAATTTTAAAAATACTGCACCAGGTCATGGACTTCAATTTACAAAAGAAATACATTCTATCAACTTCATTACAAGTTGGATGGCAGCCCCACATGTTTTAAAGCAACAAGGTTTACGAGAGTGGGTGAAAATCCATGAGGCTATGGTGTAGCTGAAACATGGTACTCTATCACCCCAAAATCTTTGCACACATAAAGCAGGACCATTTTGCAAAGGTGTGCTCTGATCTTGCAGCCCTGAAGGAAGTAGCACCAGAGGTGTTCCCTCCCTCTAACTTCTCTGACAAGACACTCCCTCAGTTCAAGGCCAGGAATGGTGAATTTGACCATGGCTGCCCTCCACCACAACAGATGGCTTGGTAAGGTTTATAAAAGAAACAGTAGTGGGGAAAGAAGAGCTGTTTAAAACACAGAACTGGGCTCATCATTCTAGGCCTCGGAGCTGCAGTGTAAGGTGTTCACAACTGAAATGGCTCAGAAGCTGTTCTTACAACAACTAAGAACTTACTGAGTTGTTCTTATTACAGGATAATTCCTAACAAAATGCATGTCGTATCTTAAAAGCCAAAAGGAATAAAATAGAAGGCACCAAGACACCTAAAATATTCTACCATCATTTACACTTCAAAATGACAAAGTAAGAGTAATCAACAACTGTAGACAGAGGTGTGACAGACCAGAGTGCCTGGCTTAGGAAATCGAGGCAGACATTCCCCCACAGTCCTATGGGAGTTCTTCACAACACAGTTCAGTCAGAACCTGGGTCTCCTGAATCCTAAGATGTTAATGTTTCATAACATGATATTGCCAATGAAGAGGCTAACACGGGATCCTAATGATAAAGAGGGGGACATCCTACCTTCACATCATTCATGCTCAAAACTAACAGAGCAAAAGGACCACTCTGCAAAACCACACTATTATTCTCTAGACCAATTTCTCAAATATCTAAGCTCACAGTGGACGGATGGTAAGGATGTCAGTGAGAAAGACTAAGCAGCCTCCTGCTATAATTAAAGTAATTTCCTACATAATGATAGGTAGACTCTTCCCAATTTATTTTCTTATAACTTGAGGAGAAGGGGATATTTAATTCTGGCCTATCCTGAAATGTAGTAAAAATGGAAGTCTCATTTACCAGCAACAAAAATAAAAGTTACACGTTTAGTTATTTTAAGATCTAACAATACTAAGATCACTATTTTTAGGTGATTTGCAAAGACCAGCATGAATCTGAAAGACTCTTTTTACCATTTAAGAACAAATCCGTTCTATACCCTGCCTGATCTCTGAAGGAGATAAAATTTCCCAGTCTGCTACTAAAAATCAGATGTACAAACCAGGAGTCAGTATGTTTCAGTAAAGCCCAGAATAGTATCAACACCCATAAAGTGAGAATCAACACAAGGCAAGGGGCGGTGCAGGTGTAGCTGTCCCCTGCCTGTCCTCCCAGTTTTCTATTCTCAAGTGAGGCAGACTGCAGGCTGACGCCAGAATGAAAAGTAAGAAAGGAGAAAAGGAGGAAAAGGTCAACTCAGAGCTAAACGGCATGCAGGGACGCAGGCTGCACACTGCAAACCCTGTGGGTGATCTTCACCATCCACAATGTGACCTTTTCTGTGGTCTTCTCTTCACCAACCAGCTTCACAAACTATGGAGATTTCATATCAAATAATGGAAAAACTGTGAAATAATAACTGGCACCATTAGCACAGTGCTGATTAAAAGAAAGAAAGTAAAAAAAATTTTTTTTTCCTTCCTTGTTTTTCCACGGTGGGAGTTAACTCAGCTGAACACTAGAAAGCCACAATCTCCCTTGACAGTGTTACAAATTTTTAAATGTTTATTATTTACTTTTGAGAGAGACAGAGTGAAAGCAGGGGAGGGGCAGAGACAGACAGAGACCCAGAATCTGAAGTAGGCTCCAGGCTCTGAGCTGTCAGCACAGAGCCTGATGCGGGGCTCAAACTCCAGAACCGTGAGATCATGACCTGAGCCAAAGTCAGACACTTGACCAACTGAGTCGTCCAGGTGCCCCTCCCTCGGGAGTGTTAAATGCGCTATCACCCCAGCATAAGGAACCAGGCTATGGAGCAGGTGCATCTGTGAGGGGCCTGGGCTGATTTACCATTTTCATGACTCTGTTTTCAGTCTTGTCAGTATTTCCTGTGTGTAATGCCCTTAATACCAGGTCTGGCTACCATAGTGGCCAGCTGCACTAACTAGTTAAATTCATAGAAGAGTATCTACAGATAGTTATGAGGCTGACATGTAAATTAACATAAAAGGTCTATCAATAAGTCACTGATAACAAAATACTGCCTCTTGAGAAAGAACAGTCCACACCCCAACTGCATGCTCCCCAACTCTGAGCATCCGATGGCACTTGCAGGTGGAGATGCAGTGATGCTCAGAGCAAACACTGTGCCGTGTGGCTCACTTGGGGTCTCCCATGTGGCTATGTTCTCTACCCAAGTTTCTAGAGACAGAAGAGTGACAAGGCCATTGACCCCAAAACACAAAGCCTTAACAAAGGTGGTAGAAAAGGAGTGAAAAGGGAGGAACCTGGAAATTTGATCAGCAGCCCCAGGCCTGGCCAATCTCTAGTCCCTGTTGGTGCCAGTTAGGAGAGGGGGGAAACCTGGCCTGTCCTTGATAAGGACCTCCAGGATGATCTCAAAGCAGCCATTGGAGCCCTGGGGTCAGCAGCCATGCGGGCAAGGCTTCCTCTGAAGACTCACCAGGATGGTCCTGTGCCAAATGCTAACAATTGAGGGAAATGAAAAGTGTTCCTCCTGAGAACATGTCAGGGCCCTGCCCTAGAATCTGTGATCACTCTGTCTAGAATAAATATCCCTACAGTGACTTGGGCTTGCCCTGAGGCTCAGCTGAAGTCCTGATTACAGGGAGTTACACGGCAGAGTAAACGCTCCACTGATGGTCACTTGAAATAATGCCAAACTAAAGGAGCCTGACCAACCACCTTTGGAGTTGCTCCAGTCATATAAGGGTAAGATAGGTAATTTTCAGAGCAAATAATGTGTATGCATATTCTACATTGTAAAACCATATAGACACACAGCCTAATAAAAACACTGTACCTGTGAATGCACCTCAACACTTCCTCCCTAACATTAGGTATTAGGAATGTTATTTTCAAATTTCCCAATTAATGCTTCAAAATGTATCTTTTTACACTCATTTATTTTTAGTGGCGTTTAAAAGGTTCCCATATTTTTATTAAACTACTGTGTTTTTAAACTGACAATGCTTGCCATTTTTAATACTACAGTAATGATTGTTTTGTAACTAATTTGTCCATCACATACATTGCATGCATTGGACATAGTCATTTACAAATCATTCTTTTTTATGGTGATTAAAAAAAACATTTGAAAAATTTGATCACTGAGTAAAAATCATACGGCCTTCCTAAACAAGTGGGAAATTTTTTCATGGCTAGACTGCAAGTACATGCAAAATATTTCTGATACTTGGTTTTAAGAACCTGTTGTTTGAGCTGGAAAAATATGCTACATCTGATAAACCACCAGAAATGCTTGTGGCTCCTGTTCTTCAGCAACTTAGAGATCCCTTGCTCCTGAAGTTTGGAGGCTGGACACCGCTGAAACAGGTGCCCACGCAGGGAGGCAGAAAAAAGCAGGTGCAATCATGCCAATCCCTGACTGCTGCTGAACGACAAAGAGGACCGCACTCAGCATCCCCATTATGAGACTTAGCATCAGGGAAGAAAAATAAATAATGCACCACTCTGGAAATTTCTTTAGCTGCTATATTCAAGCTGGAAATAGATTTGCTTCAGCGCTCTGGCACGCAGTATGCCAGCAATTCCTCTCCCCTTTGTCAAAAGGAAAAAAAAAAAAAAGCCTACAGACTTTAAAATACCCACCAGAGCTGCCAGCTTACAGGGGGATGAAATAGCCAGAGGAACTGATATGCCATATATCTAGGGAACAGAAAAGCAACAGAGAAACACTCTTTTTAATATAAAAAGACTTGACAAAATTAAAAGAAACATTTTAAAAGTAAAAGCCATTTTTGAACAATGCTCAGATTTCTCGCAATCTGCACCTGCAGGATGCATGGGAGGTACAAGGAACCAGATGTTTGCAGGGGCTTGCTAACAAACGCCTTCCTGCAGCAGAATGGCATGTCTCTCCACATGACAGTCTGAGGAGGCAGGGAAGTGACACAGGAAATCTGTCTGTGGTCCATTCTCGGTGGAAAGTCAGTCTGACTCCCTGTCAACGGCACGCGGCAACCTTAGCACCCGTCCTCCCAGAAGCAGGACTGACTTCACCTCAGGGGCTGCGAGCCAAGCCCAGAGAGACAGAGGAAAGGTAGACTCCATCATTCGTCACGCTGAATTGTTAGAGAAACAGCTAGGTTTCCTCTAGCACTGTTTGCACGCAGTGTATCATATACCTATGTTTGGGGTCCCTGAGCGTGCCCTCCTCATACATCGGTCAATGGAAATTCGCTCCACCAAAATGGCTCAACTGCTCCTTCACCAGTATGTTCACAAAACATGCGAGTAGCAGCCCAAGAACTAAGAACGGGAAGGGATGATGTCTGAGAGGTGACAGGGCCCGCGTGTTCATACAACAGTGGAGGGAGCTGTAACACACACCTTGGTAGAAAATCCTAGTCTCTTCCCTGCGGTTACCACTAAAAAGAGCAGTGATTGGCAGGTAAGGGAAGAGAAAGTAGAACAGATTATAAATTATTGGCATAGAGAGCAAATCCCAGAAGGAAGTCGCCTATTAGTTTCAAGCAAGTAAAATGTATATGCATTATCCTTACTCTTTTCTGAATAATTTCACAGCCCGGTACAATAGGAGCTGCCGTCACTGCAGAACCAGAGTCAGCCATGCAAAGTCCTCGGTGAGGAGCTTCTTGCCTGCTCCTCCCTAAGGCCCAGCAGTAACGAGACCTTCCCCAGCCTGGTCATTCCGCTCTGTCCTCCGGGTGACTGACAGGAAATCCCGGCAAGACTCTGGATGACCACTGCTCTCCATCCTAGATGTTCATATTTCAACAGAGACTCATGATGAAAAGTCTGTAAGACTTAAAAGTATAACTTGCTACTTATGTAATTTTGCATATAAGGAAAGCAGCAGGAGGTCTTTTGACCATCTCTTAAACCGTTATAGAAAAAGAACTCTACCCTCATAAGGCCAAGCCTTGGTACCTCTATTGTGCAGAGCAGGGCAAATCCAAGATGGCACGGAAGGTTGCAGAAATGCTATTCTATCCATCAGAACTACATCATTTAATGACTCAGGAGGTGTTTGAAATAAGTAACAGAACATAAAGAAAAATTTTCTTTACAAGGAAAACATTACAAATCAGAGGAAAACTTTCTAGAATTTTCACATCTTATGATAATTAAATTATATGCCATAATCTAATCCTGTGAGTATATCATCAGTACCTCTATCATACTTTTAATTTTCAACTAAAAAACACACAGATGCTTTAAAAAACAAAACAAAGCAAAACAAAAGACCCATTTAGAAACACAGAATTATTGTTGTCTTAAGCTAATAAAAGTAGTAACACCCCAACTTTCCAACAAAATAATAATTTCTGATAGGGATTAGAGAAGATGGAAGCTTTTGCTTATAAAATAATGGAACTAACCCAAAACAACCCAAATACTGACTAATAACAAAGGAAATCAAACTCCCACCATCATCTCTGGAAGCATTTCTGGGACTTGCCCTCTGGATACAAATTTTTTTTATCTTCCAATAGAGACAAAACCCAAAGCAAAGCAAGACCCACAGCAGACCAAGGAAGGTGAGTCCTGCAGGGGTAGCACTGAGAGAGACTCTGTTCCTGGACCTCACATCTCCAGGGAAAGCACTAGAAGACAGTTTCCACCAGAACCCACTCAGCAGGAGTCCTCAGTGACATTTTAGCTTACTTCCCCCCTCACCGTCAAAACCAAACCAAAACAACCAAGAAAGAATACCAGTTAAAGCTTTAGTTCCTCATTTAAAGCATGCAAATCATCTAATTGTGAATTCAAACAATGGAAAAACCAATCTGCTCACTTTCTGGCAACAACAGTCCTTTTTAATGAGAACATGCTCTATGCTTCACAATGGTATCACTAGGAATACCCACTGTCCAATGTGTTGTATAATCAGCTTTCCTATGCATAGGCAAACATGTATTGTTTTTACAAAGTAGGGACTATACTGGGGCGACTGGGTGTCTCAGTCGGTGGAGCCTCTGACTTAGGCTCAGGTCATGATCTCGCGGTCTGTGAGTTCGAGTCCTGCATCAGGCTCTGTGCTGACAGCTCAGAGCCTAGAGCCTGCTTCAGATTCTGTGTCTCCCTCTCTCTCTGCCCCTCCCCCACTCATGGTCTGTCTCCCTCTCTCTCTCTCTCTCTCTCTCTCTCTCTGTCAAAAATAAACATTTAAAAAAAAAGTAGGGACTATCTTATATCTCCCTTTTTAAATACCCAACGTAAGTTACTGCAATCATTTTACAAGTTGTTGAAACAATATCAATGGCTACATTACATTAAGTCAAAAAAACAAATTACAATTTATTTCATCATTTTCCCATGGGATATTTAGGTTGCTTCCCATGTAAATTTATGTTTATTTACATGATTACTTAATGAACATTTGTCTGACTCACCAGATTGCAAACACCTGTGTTTGTAATTTGTGACTGTTATATTCTCATTTCACAGCAACACTTGAAATATGCTAGGTAGACTATAGCATCAGGTGAATAAATGAATGACCCTATGCTTTAATTCTTGCCTCATATCAGCCTCATCCGGAAAACATTCCTGATACATCTTAGCTATACACAGTGCTCTAGCTCTCTTCTGAAATACTCTGGACTTCTTTTTTTTTGTATCTACATTGCAGAGAAAAGAGAAAAACGTTATTTGGTGAATGCTGTTATGTGCCAGGCACCATGCCAGTCATATTCAAGAAGGCCCATGCCAAAAAAGATTGCACCTTAGGAAAAGGACACGCCAAAAACCTACCACTAAATTTTCAATCCAGGGACTTTCCTTAATTCGTCAGTGGCCTCACTAAGCAGTCTGACCAGAAGCAGCTCAGGTCCCACCCTAAATGCCTGGGGATGGTCTGAGAGGACAGAAGCACACTGCAGCTCAGAAGGTCTGCCACTGTGGCTGAACCCTGGGCATGGAGATGTGAGCTCACCTCTCTACCTCCTGTACTATTGGGGCACATGGTAGCTGCCCAATATATACATTTGTTTGACAAATATTATTGATAATATTATTATGGCTTCTAACATCCCCTCAGGAGTCAAAACATTAAGTTCTTGCATACATTACTTAGTACATTAATAGAAAAGGATTGGGCTAGGGAGAGAGGCTCTTCCAACTCAACAAGTGAACTTAAAATATACAACAGATATTCAGCCTGAAGTCATCAGTCCACGTTTGCTCTCTAGCTCGTAAGGATTTAATGTGAGGCAGGAGAAGAGAAGAAGATCTGGATGAGGCCCCTCCAAAAGCTGTCACACCAAGGTGGCCAGCTTCATGCCAAAGGGCCTACAAGGCACCATCCCTCCTATAAATAGGGTTCTATACACCCCTTAGTGTTTCTAGCACTCTGGACAGTTTCATTTTTCTTTCACATTTTCAAGGAAGAATTTGTACTCAGGACCATGTCCTGCTTCAAGGACTGCAGACAAATTAATTCACAAGAAGCTCTGAAAAGTGCTATACAAAATGGCTGGTTGTCTCATCCCTCATATGACTGAATTATTCATTTAAGAGATAAGTATATCAAAACTCAAAAGGATGTCAAAACCTGGGAGTCTCCTGACCCCACATCTGGCCCATGGGAGCCACAGAGCACCTAGTAGAGAACACTAGCTCAGGACATGATCTCTGCCCTCACCTGCTCCACGTTATCATCAAGCTGCTTACCCTCCCTCAGCATTCACTTGCCAATTAGCTAAATGGGGATCTGTAGCTAAAATGAATTAGAAAGGCAGAGAAAGTCTTTGAAAACAGTAAATGCTACTGTCACTTGCTAGTGTTAATACCATTATACAATCTGCTCAAGGCAGTGACAATGCTACACTAAGACAAACACACACGAGATCCATTCAAATCAGTAATCACCTCCCATAGTCCATCATCAAAAGCCAATCAGGAAGATATTAAATGCTTACCCGTTAATATTTAATAGTGTTTATTTTACAAAACCATCTCCCCTCCCCACAAACACAGAAGAATGGAGGGAGAGGAGAAGGAGAAAGGAGGAAGGTTCCAGGTACAGTCTAGTCTCTGAAGTTTCACCAGGTGTGAGTAGAGAGACTGGCCTCTCCACTCCACAGGGGGCCCCTGGAAATCCCATAAGTTGCAGCATCACAGTTATTTTTGCCACAATGGTTTTGAATGCCTTAAAAATGCCAAATAGCTCGAACCCAACAGACAGACCCCACAGCACTTGGCACACTTCCATCCTCCATTGGACAAAGTCCCCTGAGGTGGCCAGGCCACATGCATACAGCTGGAGAAAGTTGGAGCCACCTAGGGCTCCACCACCATTGCTGGCATTGTAGGGGGAATGAGAAGACGACAGGGACAATGTGGGAGAGTTTTGTTCAAATGGTAGTCTTCATCTCCTGACCAGGTTGGGACTTACAGTCACCTTGGCTGTTCTGCTGGCCTTCCACACAGGCTCCTGGTCCTCATGCCACTGATTTTCTGTCTTAGAGAACAAAGTAAAGGTGGGAATGACAGCACTCTGCTGCTTAGTTTGACAGAGACACTTGTCTCCACCACACGGGATGGGGAAAGACAACACTGTTCTTGGGATCAGCCGTAGGCAGGGACTTCACAGTGACAGAGTGCCCTCCAGCTGGGGTGTCTTAGTAGTCCAAAGCCAGCAGATGGTCTTTAATTCTTCATGCCTCAGGCCTATCATTGAGTCGTGGATCTCTTCCCCCTTGTAGCCCATGGACAGCATCGATTCAGACTGCCAGGGATCCTTGTAGTCAGGGAGTGGCTCAATGGAAGGCCTCAGTTCCTCTTCAGGGCCCATGTCTATCCATGAATCCCTCATAATTTCCTCTAAAATGTCTCTGTCACTGTGGTTGTAGATCAGGAATTTCTTAAGCAGGCTTTCACTCTCTATGGACATGATGAAAGAAAAGTCATATACTCCATCCAATACCTAAGCCCACAGGTCTTTGAATTCCAATCCCTCAAAAAGTAGGAAACTGGTGACCATAATAAAAAAAGGATGATTCCAATGCTCCAAATATCCACCTAGGGGGCATCATAATTATGACTCCAAAAAAATTCCAGAGAATAAGGAGGTCTGCCACAAGAGGTATTCAGCTTATGCATTCACGATGGTGAACACATTACCAAAGCCAAAGTCCACAACCTCGACATTAAGGTCAACAACAAAAAGCAAGTTCTCTGGCTCTAAGTCCCTGTGGACAACACTCTTCTGGTGGTAGCACTGTACATGGACACTGTCTAGAAAATGTGCTACAAGCCTCTTTCTCATGTAGCCATGGTCCACCAAGTAATCAAATATCTCTCCTCCACTAGTAGACACCCTGACTAGGTAGAATGGTCCTGGATCAAGATCATGTCAAACAGTTTCACATTATTAGGATAATTCAAGACCTTCATGTTTCAGACTTCAAGGAATAGTCTCTGGAGGCTAGAAAATCTCTGCCGGAATCTATTAATGATATTCACAGCCACCTTTGTCCCATAATATGCTGAGTCAACATGACCTTGGTGAAGCTGCCTGGCCAACAGTCGTAAGAAGCTGCTGTCAATACGAATGTCTTCATCAGTACAGATGGTGCAAAACCCTGCAGCATGGTAACTTGCTAACTACACTAATAATAATAACAACAATACTAAAAAATTTTAACGTTTATGTATTTTTGGGACAGAGAGAGACAGAGCATGAACGGGGGAGGGGCAGAGAGAGAGGGAGACACAGAATCGGAAACAGGCTCCAGGCTCTGAGCCATCAGCCCAGAGCCCGACGTAGGGCTCGAACTCACGGACCGCGAGATCCTGACCTGGCTGAAGTCGGACGCTTAACCGACTGCGCCACCCAGGCGCCCCTAAAAAATTTTAAATCAATAAAAAAGAAAAACATAGAAAAACATAAGAAAGAAAAAAATAAGAGACTTGAAAAATAAAAGAAAAATAAAGAAAAAAGAATGAGGACAAATGAAAGTAAAATAATTTTTTTAAAAAAAGGAAATAATTTAAAAGAAAATAAATGAAAAGAACAAACAAAAAAGACAAAAAGCCAAACAGGAAAAAAGCTAACTGTGGTCAACATCCCTCAGGTCACCAAAACTCAGCTTCCTGGGTAAAAGAACCAAAAACCTTAGGGCCAACCATGGACTCCTACAGGTGCATGAAGTTCCCTAACAATGGTTCCTTATGAGGTCATAGCAAGAAATGCACCATTCACTACCGGGAATAATCCACAGTGCTTTCTCACATTTGTCTCAAGACAAATTTTTTTTAAGAAAGAGAGGGGGATTACCCCAAGAGATTTTTTTTATGTGGTTGATAGCCATCAATAGCAATTTACGAAAATTTAAAACATATAAGATGCTTCAGTGGCCTTTTCATTTCTAGTTTGGAAAGCTACAATAACATTTGTCTTTTAAAGAGCTCGTATGTCGGGGCGCCTGGGTGGCGCAGTCGGTTAAGCGTCCGACTTCAGGCAGGTCACGATCTCGCGGTCCGTGAGTTCGAGCCCCGCGTCGGGCTCTGGGCTGATGGCTCAGAGCCTGGAGCCTGTTTCCGATTCTGTGTCTCCCTCTCTCTCTGCCCCTCGCCCGTTCATGCTCTGTCTCTCTCTGTCCCAAAAATAAATGAACGTTGAAAAAAAAAAAAAAAGAGCTTGTATGTCTACACTTAGTATATTCAATTCCTTTTCCTTTAAGGTCTGAGAGATTCACCTCAAAATGATACCACTGGCAGAGTGATACTATATAACAAAAATTTGTTACACAAGAGACAATAAGGTGCATGATTAACATACACAGAGCTGAAGGGAACAAGACTTTTGGTATTTATTTGTTCTTTGCACTTTTGCCCAGAGTCTTTGGAGGTTCTACTCTTCCATGAGCCAAAGATCCTGCTATGTCCATTTCAGTAATTTTTAAGCATAGAGACTGAAGCTGCAAGTTGAGAAATTCACCCTTTTTAAAACTAACAAGTCATGGGGCGCCTGGGTGGCGCAGTCGGTTAAGCGTCCGACTTCAGCCAGGTCATGATCTCGCGGTCCGTGAGTTCGAGCCCCGCGTCAGGCTCTGGGCTGATGGCTCAGAGCCTGGAGCCTGTTTCCGATTCTGTGTCTCCCTCTCTCTCTGCCCCTTCCCCGTTCATGCTCTGTCTCTCTCTGTCCCAAAAATAAATAAACGTTGAAAAAAAAAAAAAAAACTAACAAGTCATAAAATTCCATGTCTGTATTATTCAGCATGGGTGTGGGCATGGATACTGGGTGCCAGGCATGGCACCAGTGCCTCAGGAGAGGGAAGCAAGAAGCCCCTGGACTTATTCCTTCTCTGACACTCCTCCTTTCTTTATGTAGATCCAAGTTTCTGACCTGTATCATTTCCCTGCTCTCTGAAGAACTTTTTTTAACACTTCCTGCCAGACAGATTTACTAGTGAAAAGTTCCTTCAATTTTTGAGAAACTCTTCTGCACTCTTCTGTCACTTCTGCAGGATAATTTTACTAGATTATAGCATTGTTTCAAAGATATTGTGAGTTCAGTTCCAGACCATCACAATGAAGTGAATATCATAATAAAATGAGTCAAATTAATTTTTCCTAGTGCATATAAAAGCTATATTTACTGGCATCTATTAGGTATGCAATAGCATCATGCCTGAAAAACACTGTGCATAACTATTTAAAAAACACGTTTATTACTAAAAAGCGTTGACTATCATCTGACCTTTCATCAAGTTGTAATCTCTTTACTGGTGGAGGATCTTGCCTCCATGTTGCTGGCTGCTGACTGATCAGGGTGGCGGTTGCTGAAGGATGGGGTGGCTACGACAATTCTTTTTTTTATTTTTAATTTTTATTTTTGAGAGAGAGACAGAGACAGAGCGAGAGAGCATGAGCGGGGGAGGGGCAGAGAGAGAGAGAGGGAGACACAGAATCTGAAGCAGGCTCCAGGCTCTGAACTGCCAGCACAGTTCCCGACGTGGGGCTTGAACCCCTTAACCACGAGATCATGACCTAGGACGAAGTCTGACACTTAACCTACTGAGCCACCGAAGCGCCCCTACGGCAATTTCTTAAATAATACAACAATGAAGTCAGCCACACCTACTGAGTCCTCCCCTCAGGAACCATTTCTCTGTGGCTTGTAACGCTGTTTGGTAGCATTTTACCCACAATAGAATTTCTTTCAAATTGGAGACCATCCTTTCAAACCCTGGCACTGCATTTATCAACTAAGTTATGTAATATTCTAAATCTTTTGTTGCATTCCAACAGCCTTCACGGCATCGTCACCAGGAACCCACTTTCTTTGCTCATATGTAACAAGCAGCTCCTCATCCGTTCAACTTTGATCACAAGATGGCAGCAGTGCAGTCACATCCTCAGGCTCCACTTCTAATTCTAGTTCTCTGGCTGTTTCCACCCCAAATGTAGTCACTTGCCCCAATAAAGTCCTGAACCCCTCAAAGTCATCCACGAGGATGAGAATCAACTTCTTCCAAACTCCTATTCATGTTGGTGTCTTGACCTCTTCCCATCAGTCACCAATTTTCTTAATGGCATGGAAAATGGTGAATCTGTTCCTGAAGGTTTTCAATTGACTTTGCTTAGAACCATCAGAGGAATCACTATGGCAGTTCTAGCCTTACAATATGTATTTGTTAAATAATAAAACTTGAAAGTTGAAGTTACTCCTTGATCCATGGGCTGGAGAATGGATGCTGTGTCAGCAGGCATGAAAACAACATCATGTTGTACATCTCCAACTGATGTCTTGGCTGACCAGGTGCACTGCCAACAAGCAGGAATATTTTAAGGGGAATCTTTTGTTTGTTTGTTTTTCTTTTTTCTGAGCAGTAGGTCTCAACAGTGGGCTTAAAATATTCAGTTAAATCATGTTGTAAACAGATGTGCTACCATCCAGGCTTTGTTGTTCCATTTACAGGGCACAGGCAGAATAGTTTAACATAATTCTTAAGGGCCCTAGGATTTTGGAATGGCGAATGAGCACTGACTTCAACTTGAAGTCACCAGCTGCTTTATACCCTGACAGGAGAGTCAGTCTGTCCTTTAAAGCTTTGAGGTCAGGCACTGACTTCTCCTCTCCTACTATGAAAGTCCTAGATGACATCTTCCAATAGAAGGCTGTTTGGTCTACGTTGAACACCTGCTGTTTAATGCAGCCACCTTCATGAATTATCTTAGCTAGCTATATCTTCTAGATAACCAGCTACAGTTTCTACATTAGCCCTGCTGCTTTACCTTGCACTTTGATATTACAAATATGGATTCTTCCCTTAAACTTCATGAACACCTTCTAGCTTCAAACTTTTCTTTAGCAGCTTCCACGTCTCTCTCCCTTTCACAGAATTGAAGAGAGTTAGGGCCTTGGTCTGGATTAGCATTTGGTCTAAGGGAATGTTGTAGCTGGTTTGATCTTCTATCCAAGCCGCTAAAACTTTCTACATATCAGTAAACAAGCTACTTTGCTTTCTCATCATTCGTGTGATCCCTGGAGCAGCACTTTTAATTTTCTTCAAGAACTTTTCCTTTGCATTCACAACTTGGCTAGCTTTTTGCTGCAAGTGGCCTACCTTCTGGCCTGTCTCAGCATTTGACATGACTTCCTCACTAAGCTTCATCATTTCTAGCTTTCAATTTAAAGTGAGAGACGTACAACTCTTCCTTTCACTTGAACAGTTAGAAGCCATGATAGGGTAACTGGCTTAATTTCAATATTCCTATGTCTCAGGAAATAGGGAGGCCCAAGAAATGGGGGAACAGCTGGTCAGTGGAGCAGTCAGAATACAGACAATATTTATTAATTCAGTTCACCATCTTATCCTGGCACACTTGTGGCACCTCAAAACAATTACAAGAAAAACATTAAAGATCACTGGTCACAGAGCACCAAACCAAATATAATAATCATGGAAAAGTTTGAAATATTGTGAGGGTTATCAAAATATGACACAGAAACATGAAGTGAAAAATTGTTGTTGGAAAAATGGCACCAACATACTTGTTTGATGCAGGACTGCCAAACCTTCAATTTGCAAAAAACACAGAATGTGCAA
The DNA here is from genome assembly GCF_028749965.1 of Puma concolor. Taxonomy (NCBI): domain Eukaryota; kingdom Metazoa; phylum Chordata; class Mammalia; order Carnivora; family Felidae; genus Puma; species Puma concolor. The sequence goes on from NC_141671.1 coordinate 23,584,493, forward strand.
AATTCAGTAAAGTAAAGGACAGTAAAACAAGATACGCCTGTACAGACTTCAAGGTTAACTGTTTTTTCTGATTTGCTTATGTGGTTTCTGAATAGAAATCTAGTGTAATTCTTACCCTTGAGCCTTATACAGGTAAGGTATTTATCTCTTCTGGATTTACTCAAGATTTTCTCTTTTGTCTTTTTCTGCAGTTTTAATATGCTATGTCTAAGCACAGATTTTTTTGAAATTTGCCTGCATAGCGTTCTCTGTGCTTCCTAGATTTGTGGTTTGATGACTGTCATCAATTTGGGGAAATGTCTCAGCCATTATTACTTCAAATATTTCTTCTTTTCCTCTTTATTCTTTTGGTATTCCCAATACACATATTTTATAGCTTTTAATTGTCCTATAGTTCTTAAGCATTCTCTTCTGGTAATTTTTTTTTTTTCTTTTTTTCCCTTTGCTTTTCAGTTGGGCAAGTTTCTCTTGACGAATCTGCAAACTCATTGACTGTTTCCTTGGCCCCAGTCCAGTCTACTGGGGACCCAAAAGGCATTCTTCATTTCTCTTACAGTGTTTCATTTCTAGCATTAATTCTGATTCTTTCCAGAGTTTCGACCTCTCTGCTTATATCTATCTGTTCTTGAATTTTGCCCACTTTTTCCATTAGAACCTTTAGCATATTAATTATACATATTTTAAATGCTCAGTCTGATCATTCAATAATCTCTTCTGTATCTGACTATGGTTCTTCTGATGCTTCATTTGTCTCTTCAAACTGTGTTTTGCCTTTTAGTGTGCCTTGTAATCTTTTGTTGAAAGCCAGACATGATGCATTGTGTAAAAGGAACTAAGGCCTTTAGTGTGAGGTTGTATGTGTATCTGGCTAGGAGGTAAGCTGCGTTTACTTTTGGTTTTAGGTGGCAAGAGGCTAAAAATTCCTCTAGTGTCACTGTTTTTGTCTTTCCTGATGCCTTAGGCTTTCTCTTACAAGGGTTTGAGCCTTGCTGTTGATAATCCCATGTTATTATCCAGGACCATGACTGATATGGTAGTAAGGTACACAGTGCTATAATTAGGTCTCAGCCTTTAAGGGAGCCTGTGCCCCTGGACTGTGACTTTCACAGGTGTTACTCAGCTTTCTTCTTCCCCCTAAGGTGAAACCAAAAGTCTAGAATGGGCTGGAATTGGGTATTTCCCATTCCCCAAGTCAGTTAGGTTCTCTGCTAGGTAAAACCCAGGTCTGTTAGGCTTTAGTAAAATAGATCTTTTACGGCAGGATTTTGTTAAGGAGAACAGAATGCTCTGGATATATTTCAAAATGGTTTCTTTTCCCCTCCTACTGCCAGAAACAGGAGAGGACTTTTCTGAGACTCTGGTGGGGCTTCTGGAAGTAAAATTCATGAAAGCGCAGAGCCCTTCTCCCCAATACAGGGCCCTGGTAGTTTTTAACTCTCACCCACAAGCCTCTAGAAATTCACCTGTTACAGTTTAACTGTTCCTAACAGTCCTGGTGGGGGAAGGGCAGGGGGGAGGGGAGCAAGGGCTGGGCATGGGAGGGCTCTACTCTTGGACTTCTACTTCTGGTAAACCGTGATTCTTGCTATGCACTCCTCTTTCCATTTCTTGGGCCAGCAATTTACTCTGTGACCTCGATTCTCTCATGGATCTGAGAAGAATTGTTGATTTTCAGTTTGTTGATCTTATTTTCTCACTATGAGGACAGGACAGTGGACTTGTAAGGTCTTCACATGTTGTCCCATGAAACTGGTTTAGTAATGTGTCATTTTGGTGATATTATAGTCCTATTTACAATGCTCAAAACTACAAAAATCTGTTTATTTCAAGTATTTTGTTTATAACATGCTATATGGAAATACTACTTGCATACAGAAAAAACACTCAGCACATGAGTGTTTAGAAAAGCAGCTAATCCTTCCTACAGTGCCACTCAACCTAGATGTATCTTGCACAGTACATCTGACATTTAAAAATCTCTCTGTTTGGATTACAACGATCTTTTCTTTATAAATAACTTCTAAAACCAGATGTCAGCCAACACAAATATGGCTCCATTAGTCAGTGAAGGCTGCCAGTTAAGCATCTGGATAGCCACCAGCATGCCTCTCCATAATGAAGCCCTTGCAGATGACAGAGTGAGCACTAGCAGAATATGCTGCTTTATTTCTAATGCACAACTCATTTGTTGATGCCATGCAAGGCGGCAGGAGGCAAATGATTTCATTTCATATGAAGCAGGTTCCTATATGGTTGTTTATCATGGTCATTTACCTCTGAACATGCATGTATAACCAGCCCATCATAAGTGTGTTAGGTGTTTGGGTGCCTCTATTCTCCCTTTCTCCAAAAATCATCTTACTCTTTAGAAATAAAACATTCTTTTCAAAATAATATGCTGCCAATGGTGTATCTTGATGCTTTGGGAAATACATGTTTTGTTGCTAGTATATCATTCTTTCTTTGGAAGATGGGGAGAGCTATCACTTCACCGCAAATACTTAAGAACTTACTCTTACTATTTCTCAAACTGTGGAATGTTTTTTTTTTTTCCAGATTATATTTTCATAACTTATCTTAGCTCTTTCGTCTTACCATTAAATGAATTTCCCTTCTAACTGTAACTTCTGGCTTCAAAACTTATTTACCTCAGTAAATCTACAGTGAAATTCATTACATGTAATTTATGACTTTAGAATCACATTCACATCAACAGACCAAAATGTCACACAGTGTTTGATTTTACTATGGGGTTCTGCAGGTGTCGCAAACATGTAAAGAGATGAGACAACTATCCACAAAGCTATGATAATGGGGAAAGGTCAGATAACACATACATATAAAGGAATACTCACCTTGTCTGACATTGTCCATCATTATGTGGAGGTCTTAACTCTTATTAACGTTTGTCCAAGATTCTCATAGCAATATTAGTTGTTTATCTAATATTCAGGCAGACTGTTCCTTATCCCAATAGATTATTCCTAAAATCCAAATAATTTAAACCTTATGTTATGAAAGATTCCTAAACCTCTTCAAAACCAAGAATCCATCAGCAAGATCATCAACCACCAATTATCTCCACCCACAATTTGCCAGCTTTATCATTTCAGATTTTTGTATATTAGATTTTCCTGAAATAGAGCACAACTGAACTTTTGTTACACAGATTGTATTTCTTTCTCAAAGAAATCCAGATTGCTATATAAAAGTTGCCTCAAAAATTCTCAAGAATCTTTTCAGATAAAAGTAATATAAATTCTCAATTCAATTATATGAAAGAGTAATGAAACTTATATTTCCCAAACTGAAATATAAGCTTTTTAGATGCCATTGACCCACAGGGCCAACAGGCCTTCCATGGATCACAAATATGGGGAGAATCCCCTTACTCGATGGCTTAATGCATATAAGATATTCAAGATCATTAATCATTAGAGAAAAAAACATCCATTCAAACAGCAGACAAGATATAAGCTCTAACTGAGGAGAAATCAGACTAGAGGAAGTTCACCACATAAGGTCAGTGCTTAGTAGAGACCCAAGAGACTTCCTCAGCTATTCCTTGGAAGGAGAATCCAGCAGTGCTGGTGATCCCTGCCGAAACACAGAAACGACCTACCCCTTCCCCCACATCATCCCTGCTTTCCCTGCTCCCACTGGCCTCAATCAAGTGATAACTCCGCTCTGCCCCACACACCCCATCCCGCCCACCACAAGTTCTACTGAATCCATCTCTTCAATATCTCAGGGATCCATCTTCCTCTTTCCATCCCTACTGTCATTGCCTCCATCAGGCCACCTTTATTTATCTAAGGGACCCTTGACTACATTCCCTTAGTCCAGTCTCAGCTTTCTCAATCTATTTTCCCCCAAACAACCAGCAATATCTTCCAAACTACAGGTCTGATCAAGTCACTCTACTGGTGATGCACCTGGATAGCTCAGTTGGTTAAGCGACCAACTTCGGCTCAGGTCATGATCTCGTGGTCCGTGAGTTCGAGCCCCACGTAGGGCTCTGTGCTGACAGCTCAGAGCCTGGAGCCTGCTTCAGATTCTGTGTCTCCCTCTCTCTCTGCTCCTCCCCCACTCACACTCTCTCTCTCAAAAATAAATAAACATTAAAAAAAAAATTTTTTTAAGTCATTCTACTAGAAAAATCATTTAGTGGCTCTTCCATACCAAAAAATGTCTCTGTGGATAAAATCCTTATGTGTCAGCATAATTATACAGACCTCCATAAATTGGCTTGGATGTTCCCAAATTTTGCTACACATGGAAATCTGGGAAGCTTTGCAACTTCCAATGTCTTGGCATACCCCATCCCAACTAAGTCACAATGCCTGCAGGCAGGAGCCAAGTATCAGTATTTTTTCATTTCCAAGTGACTCCAAAGTCAACAAAGCTTTGGGAAACAATGCTTCCCTCTAGAGATTCACCTCCTACAACTCTCTGACTCCAAGCCACAAACTAGCCTACCTGACCCATTTTCTGTTTTTCAATAATCCAAGGCTTTGCTGAGGCTATTCCCTGTGAACACTCTTCCCTCAGTTAAGACTTGTACAAATCAGTGTCCTAAAAGAGCTCCCAGTACATTTTAGCAGAGTCCTTAAAGAATTCTCTATCAGAAATTACTTTCTGGGGAAACAATCAACAAAACTAAAAGGCAACCTACTGAATAGGAGAAGATATTTGCAAATGACATATCCAATAAAGGGTCAGTATCTGAAAAATACAAAGAACTAATAAAACTCAATACCCAAAAATTAATCCAATTAAAAAAGGATAGAAAACACGAACAGACATTTCTCCAAAGATGACATACAGATGGCCAACAGACCCATGAAAAGACGCTCAGTATCACTCATCATCAGGAAAATGCAAGCAAAACTACCATGAGATATCACCTCACACCCATCAGAATGGCTAAAATAAATAAAAAACACAAGAAACAGAAAGTATTGGCAAGGATGTGGAGAAAAAGGAACCCTCATGCACTGTTGGTGAAAATGCAAACTGGTGCAGCCGTTGTGGTAAATAGTACGGAGGTTCCTCAAATAATTAAAAATAGAAATACCATATGATCTGGGAATCGCACTACTGGATATTTACCCGAAACATACAAAAACACAATTCAAAGGGATACATGCACCCCTATGTTTACTACAGCATTATTTACAATAGCCAAATTATAGGTGCATCCCAAGTATATCCATCAACAGATGAATGGATAAAGATGTGGTATATGGTACACACACACATAGGAATATTATTCAGCCATAAAAAAGAATGAAATCTTACCATCTCCAACAACCACTGAATCCAATGGATGGAGCTACAGTACACTGCCAAGTGAAATAAGTCAGTCAGAAAAAAACAAATACTATATGATTTCACTCATATGTAAAATAAAGAAACAAAATAAATGAACAAGAGAAAAAAGAAAACAACAAGAAACAGACTTACCTGCAGAGAACAAACTGATGGTTACCAGGTGTGGGGGTACAGGAGAAAGGGAATTGGTGAAGGGGATTAAGAGTACACTATCATGATGAGCACTGAGTAATGTATAGAATTGTTGAATCACTATATACACCTAAAACTAATATAACATTTGGCATCTTAACTATATTGGAATTAAAATTTACAAAAGGAAAGAATGAATTATCTTCTGGAAATACCCAATCAAGTCACTGACAAGGAAAGCACATATTAAACAGCTATACATACAGATCTGTGCTGTGAAAGTTGTGATGTGTAAGTGGTAAATGCAGTTGGGAATCAGCTAAGACAATAAAGTATGGCCCTAAACCACTTGGCTTTTATCCAATAAATTTTTATACTTTGCTGAAAGAAAGAAAGAAAGAAAGAAAGAAAGAAAGAAAGAAAGAAAGAAAGAAAGAAAGAAAAAGGAAAGTATAAAACTAGCAGTAAAGTATAAGTGACTGCATAACCAGAACTAGCTGACAACAGTCTCTCTGGGTGTGCACAACCTGGGACCTAGGTAAGGATTTTGTGGCATATTCTAGCCTGGGATTTGTCTGGCATATCCCTCACAGACAAGAATCCCCAAACGTGGGATTCAGATGATTCTCTAGTTAACCATTATCTGTTTAAATAACATTGAGATTTGTTTTTAGGGTATTGGTTGTTTGTATTTTGCTGGTAAGCTTGCTCTGCACTCCTACCACCTTCCAAATATACACACGTACACACACACACACACGCAAAATCTCTCTCTGTATCTCTCTGTCTCTCTCCCTCTCTTCTCAAATCTCAGTTAAAGGCCATGCCTATAGGTTCCCTGGCAATTTGTGCTTCCCCTATTATACCACTGAATACACGGCATTGGGTCTTCCTATTGATCAGACAGCAACCCCACTAAACACCAAGTTCTCTGGAAGCCAGGGGCAAATCCTCCTTGGTGACCACACATCCCCAAAAGGAAGCATCAGATGGAAGCTCCTAAGGAAAGGGACTGCGCCCTCGCCGTTGAACAGCTGTCTCCAGCACATCCAGCACTGGCACATACTAGGCACTCCATTGTTTATTCAAGTCCAGGTTGGATCCCTTAAAAACGATAAATCAATACTTGCCACTGGGGTCTTGAAATTTTGAGAGATGGCTCTTTAAGAAAGAACAGCCGGAATAGGAGGCAGGAATAAAGTGCCTCATAATTTCTAGCACATCCTGGAAATTATCCTACTTTTCAAAACCCTCTTCAAAGAGGACATTCCCAGCAGCTACAGAAATGAAACCGATCTTTAAGTTTTGATATTCCCAGTTCTTTCTCCTGTCTTACTATAATATTCTGTACCATTGTTAACGTCTTTTCCAGGTTGGTGATATTGCCCTCCAATGTCAAACAATAAGTCCTCAAATAATAAAGACTATTCCCGGGCCTGTTAGGAAGAATAAGTGAGAATGTAAAAAAATAAAATAAAAAGTCTTCTGGAACACAAGAAAATACTATACAAATGTAAGTTATGAGACTTATAGATTAATAGCAAGCAAAACCCAAAAGAAATTCTTATTGAAATTTTTATACTTTAATTTCTGGGGATAAATAAATGCCATGAATGAAACTGCATCACTTTTGAATTAAAGGCACATTCACAAGGATTGCAGCTTCATTCATAATCTGAATTGCTTCCAGAAGATGGTCCCAAATCATGTGCTTTTTTCTAAATTATCTACCAGTTTCAGACATTGCACACATCTAAAAAGCTGATTAGAAGTCAAAGAGCTTTATGTACCTAAATTTGGTTTGTGGATGAATATGTTTATTGCATAAAACCCATTAACATTCAGAAGACCCTATGATGCATGGAAAATTATTTAAACTAACTTTTACCCCCAAAGAAATCTACAGTGGGTAAATTCACACGGGGCCACAATGGAGATGTTATACCACTATGGATCAGAAATGCATGACAGTTATGCAAGAAGGCAGTCTGTGAGTGGCTTTTTGTCTCTCATTCTGACAGCGAGATCCAATCATGAGCCTCTCGTTCCATCACTTACAAACTTTCAGGTTCTCGGGGCACCTGGGTGGCTCAGTCAGTTAAGCATCCAACCTCGGCTTAGGTCATGATCTCACAGTTCGTGGTACAAGCCCCACGTCGGGCTCTGTGCTGACAGCTCAGAGCCTGGGGCCTGCTTCAGATTCTCTGTCTCCCTCTCTCTCTCTCTGCCCCTCCCCTGCTCATGCTCTGTCTCTCTCTGTCTCAAAAATAAAACATTAAAAAAAATTTTTTTTTAATTAAAAAATAAAAACCTTCAGATTCTCACCAACTCCCCCCCACCATGTTTAAGCTTAAAAAGAGGCTGATGGCCCTCTTCTTAGTTAGATAAACCACCAAGATCAAAAATTGAAAAGGTCTCAATCTTAACAGGGCTTCATATATCTAAAGAGGACAGGATGAACAAATTAAGTTGATCTGAGTCTCATACCACAATCTACAAGAAAGTTTTACAGAATTTTTTCTACGTAACATTTGTTAAGGAGTGTAGATATATAAATGTTCTAATACAGAGAAAGAAAACTCTATAAACTCATACTCAGATAACCCCTGTTGAGTTAAAAATAATTGAACAGACTATAAGCATGCACACACACACACACACACACACACACACACACACACACAATTCCAACAGTACCCCCCCTCAATCTCTACCTCAGTTACTTTGTCACCTTTCTTACAACAGTTAATGTTTCCTATTTTGGAAAGAGTGGGGGATTTATTTATCTATAAAACATTCTCTTCGAGTACTTCTATAAGCAGGGTCATAGGCCACATCTTGCTTTTCATTTAAGAACAACATACACTGGCATTTTTTCCTCTGTCAGCACATTATACGTACTCCTCACTCTTTGGACAGCTACAGATCATACTACCATTTGGGGGTGCCAGGATTTATTTAACCAGTGCCACACTGAGATGCTCTGGTCTCCCAGGTTTTTGCTATAGCAAATGATGCTGGAATAAGCATCCTTGCCCACATAACTTAGCACATCACTGTGTAAGTACAGAAGGAAGGTGATTTTTTAAAGGTGGGATTCCTAGGGAAAAAAGCATACGCAATCTACTTTGATACTGTCTGTATATCTTATGTTTTTGTGGTGAGAGTTTCTGTTTGCCGAAATTCTCATGAGCGCTTAGAATTTTATTATTATTATTCTTTTTTTTTTTTTTTTTGCCTAACTGGTCAAAAATAATACCTCATTGACATACCTGTATATTTTGTATATTGTATATTTTTTCTTAAACTACCAATTCTCTCTCTTTCTCTCTCTCTCTCTTTCACACACACACACACACACACACACACACACTATTGGATTAATAGTTTTTCATTATTTCATTTTTCATTATGAATTCTTTTAAAATTAAGAATTGTTTTAAAATTAAGATAGTTACTGGCAACTCTTTCTTAGCCACGTGTGTTACAAATATATGGCTTAGAGAAAGGTCTTCACCATTCCAAAATTATAAATAAGTCCATCCATGTTTTCTTACAGTTTTACTTCTTTGTATTTTCATTCTTTAATCTTTGATCTATATGGAATTCACCTCGGTGTAAAGAATGAAAGAGAAAAAAATGCATTTTGTTTAATCTTGTTTCCCTGAACATTTAAATTATTGGAAAATCTATTTTCTACAGTGGTTTGAAAACCATCATTATCATAATCCAATTTCAGGTCCATTTCAGGTTTACTTCTGGATACTATTTTGTTCTGTTGATCTGTCTGCCTATTTCTTCTTTTGTAGCAAGAAGTTGAAGTTACCCAGTTCCAGCGTTTAAGTAATGATAGCTTCATAATGTATCTTAACAAACAGTAAGTCCAGGTGCTGCTCCTTCATTTTCCAGAATTTCCCAGGTTTTTCTCATTCATGCAGATGAATTCTGTATCATTTGCCAACTCCCTCCGTAAACAACAAAACTCTTTTGAATTGGGAAAGCACCGATTTTACAAATTTCTAGAGAACTGACCCCTTTCAATATTGAGCCTTCCTTTCTAAACTCTTCCTTTTTCCATTTCTTCAACCCTCCTATCATAGCCCTTTGATTTTAAAGTTTTCATCATATAACTCTTCCACATTTCTTATTCCAAGTTTATCCACAGCTGTTGTAAAAAACCTAGTTTTAAACATATTTTGTCGGATAGGTAATATACAGAAACACTACAAAATTAAAAAGATACAAAGGGATATAAATTAAAAGGTAAAGCTCCCTCCCACCCCTATCCCCCAGCCATCTAGATTTCTTCCCTGGAAATCATTTTTTTTTTTTTTTAATTTTTTTTTCAACGTTTTTATTTATTTTTGGGACAGAGAGAGACAGAGCATGAATGGGGGAGGGGCAGAGAGAGAGGGAGACACAGAATCGGAAACAGGCTCCAGGCTCCGAGCCATCAGCCCAGAGCCTGACGCGGGGCTCGAACTCACAGACCGCGAGATCGTGACCTGGCTGAAGTCGGACGCCTAACCGACTGTGCCACCCAGGCGCCCCATCCTGGAAATCATTTCAAATCTGCATCAGATGTAAATCATTTTGCTGTTAAGAAATTAGTATGTCCTCTCTTTAAACAAAAAAGCTCGAGGCTAAAATGAATCTCACGCACCCCAGGTCTTAACGATAACCCTCGCTCCTGCCAGTCAGCCTGGATTCCTACTTCTCCTTAAATCTTCCATGTCGGGGCGCCTGGGTGGCGCAGTCGGTTAAGCGTCCGACTTCAACCAGGTCACGATCTCGCGGTCCGTGAGTTCGAGCCCCGCGTCAGGCCCTGGGCTGATGGCTCAGAGCCTGGAGCCTGTTTCCGATTCTGTGTCTCCCTCTCTCTCTGCCCCTCCCCCGTTCATGCTCTGTCTCTCTCTGTCCCAAAAATAAATAAACTTTGAAAAAAAAAAAAATCTTCCATGTCTAATCCACCAGTAAGTCCTAATGCATCTACCCCAGGTTCATCTACTTCTTCCCTAATTCAGCTAGACTACAGAATCAGAGAAGGCAGAGACCCCGCTGACTTCATGTCTGTTTATCCTGTACACAACACACTGACTGGCACAGAATGTTAACAGTGCACCACTGCCCCATGCATACAAAGTGCCTGATGTAGTACTGCATGTTAGAACAGCAGTCACAATGGGGGCTACACAAAGGGGGGTCTGCAGGTGCCTAGTGCCAACCTATGGTAGGAAAGGACAAAAAAGTAGGTACAAAAATCCTTTTGGAACAATTAGGCTGCCACGTTCTTCCAATAATTCACGTTTCTCAAAATTTACAAAAATCAACAACAGAATAGAAATAAAAAATTATGATCTTTTGCCACAGATGGTTTAAGAAGCAGGGGCATGTAAGCCACCAGTATCTCATGCCTAGACTACACTGGTAGGCATCCAATGAGACTCACTGCTTCCTCTCTTGCCTACCTCCAATCCATTTCTACAGTGATCCTTCTAGAGAGTAACACAGAACCACAGCCGTGCAGCTCAAATCCTTCAGTGCTCACCCTCAGCATTCACTAGGACCTACAAATCTCCACATCACTGGGCTCCTTCCCGCTTCTGTGACCTCACCCATTATCTGTTTTGTTACCATCTGGGTGCCAGGCTCTGTCTGCCTTCCCAGGACATACCACTGTCTTTCTGCCTTGAGGCCATTATATGGCACGCTCCCTCAGCTAGGAATACCTGGCCCAGTAGATACTCAATAAACTGAGAAAAGAATTAATGGAAGAAGAATAATTTTATAGCAGGCTACATTTAAAAAGTAAAAAAATTCTCACATCCATGCCCCATTTTTTTGATAAAAATAAAAACCTCACACTCTCCCTTTTAGACTTTTTTTTTAAAGATTTATTTTTAAGTAATCTCTATACCCCGTGTGGGGCTTGAACCCACAACCCTAAGACCAAGAGTCGCGCACTCTACTGAATGAGCCAGCCAGGCACCCCTTCCTTTACTTCAGTCTTAAAAGATTCTCATATCTTGAAGCAATGTGAGTAGGGTGTAGGTAAGGCAGAAGATAAAGCACAATGTGGGATCCTGTCCTCCCAAAACCAAGTGTGCAGGGCAGCTCTGTGTTCTAACCACCCGCCCTTTAAGATTCCCACAGGCACCACCCTTTCCTAACCACCATCCACAACTGTAAGCTGAGCTGAGGTAATTCATAAAACAGGAAATCAAATAATTAACAAATATATGCCAGAATGTTCAAACTCACTGGCAACCAAACAAAAAATTAAAAACTCAATGCTATTATTTTGTTTATCAAGTTAACAAAGCTTAAACAGCAATAATAACCAACATTAATGTGCAGTGTGTGGTTAGTTTCCAATGTTTGGCATTCGTAGTATCAACTTATGGAAAACAATATATACAATATTATACAACATAAAACCCTGTGTATATGTTTTGTGTGTGTGTGTCTGTAACATCAAAATGTTTTATCTTTTTTGACCAGCAATTCAACTCTGAGAAAACACCCTAAAGAACTAATCCTAAATACATACCAAGCTTCATGCATAAAAAGCTCACTAGAGGATAATTTGTAATTGGGAAAATACTGGAGCTGTGCCAATCAATTTCTCTCAGAAGAAAGAGGGAGCCCATCACTACTGACTGAACAGACATTGCACCCAGGTCTGTCTCCATGACTGAGGGGCAGTGCAAAACCCCACTGATGAAAAAGGGCTGAGCCTGTGGTCCAGACACTGCCAGAATAAGCAAATATTTTAGTAACTGCCTCCTCATGAAAAATTCAGGTATCTGTAAAGGAAATTATATAACAAGGAAAAACATGCATTAAGTAGAAAGAAAAAACACTTGCATAAATAGACTGATTACAAGCACATAAAAATTACATATAGGAAAGGAATGGCAGACAATTTTGAAACATTATAAGTGGCTTGCATTCAACTAGAAGGAACTTGGGTTAATTTTCTCTCTTCTTTCAGTTTTTCCTCATTTTCTAAATTTTTGAGAACAAGCTTATAGTTCCTATCACAAACAAAAAAAAAAAAAAATTAGTCCCTTTGAGACCAAACAAAGTAAAAAAGTGCCTACCTCAGCAAGTTGTAACAAAATGTTTATCCACAGTGTTAAGAATCTTCTAGCTTCTTTTACTGTATAACCATATTACTGGTTATTGCACAGAAAGCAGTATGGAGCTAGAAACCATCCTGTCCACTAGTCGACAAATAGGATTAACAAGATTATCTTTGTGCTCTCCCAGGAAAAAAGTGGTTTACACTCTGAGACAGTTTTAAACAGTGGCACCATGCATAAAGTAAGCTATTTAGTCATACCAAGGACAAACATTTCTACCCCAAAGTTATAGAAACACAGTAAAAGCCCTCTGAAATGTAAATACTCATAAATTTCAAACCCAATTACCCAGTAGCTATAACTACTGACAGCTTATGTGGTTAACATCAATTTCGAGAGGCCTCAAGCCATTGCAGACTGAGCAGGCTGTAGTCATCCACAAATCATTCGAATCCCAGGGCAGACATCACATGGCTGTTAGAAGGACCCGGAGACTGTTCATTCTCCCTCCTGCTTTGTCTCCTCAGTGGTGCCATTTGGCATTCACCACGGGCACTTCCCTCACTATTAAAGCCTTTAGCTTTAGAACTTCAACTGTGCAAACAAATGTGCTTGTCACATTCAGGATGAGAGGTTACAAAGAGGAAGGAAGAAAAAACACCACACAGACGATGCAACACTGAGGTTTAGATTTCAGTCACACAAGAGAAATCAAGAAACTCAAAGTTAATGCTCCCTTGACAACCTTAAATCTCTACTCCGCATGTATGAATCATAATCAGAGTTTTATTAGGGTCACAATTGCAGCAAATACACACTCAAATCATGTACCACAACTAACACTGAGCATTCTTCCTCTGAAATAAAAAGTTTATATTCAAATCCAGAGATAACGCAAAGCTGTAATTTTGTATGAAACTGAATTTGGATCCCGCGCTATCCCTTGACCTCTATGGCTCTGGACCCTATCTGACTATTGCCTCAAGGTCACAATCTCTTTAACACATCTGTGCAGCTACAAGAGGGGAAATGTGGGCATATGGCAAAGTAAACTCCAAACATAGATCTGGTGAGGGTATGGGGGGATAGGAGTAGCAAAACAAGTGACCTAAGTTCTGTCAACACCATGTAGTGGAAGGGACACCAGAGCAGGAACCAAAGGACCAGGTCTGAGTTCCCAGTCGTCATCCACTATCTGTATGATCTTGAGGAAGACACTTGGCCTTACCAGGCTGGGTTTCTTCATCTGTTGAACAAGGAGATCCTGTGAGATGATGTGGGAAGTAAAACACACAAGTGAGAGGTCTTTTCCAGCATTACCTTTGTCAGGTAATTTCTCCACCAAAGTGTCCTCCTCCTTTACCCCTGGGAGATCTGCTGCAGGTTTTACATGAGAACCCAGGACCAGTGCAGTCCTGTCAGGTCACTGCAAGGCTTTGGTAGAACTCCTGGGACCACAAGGATGCAGCCTTCATTTCCCCCATTCATTCATTCATTCATTCAGTCAGTCAGATGACACAAAGCCACCACTATATACATAACATACAAAATAATATGCTAGACAATCCAGGGGACAGGTATAAAAAGTAACGATTTTAAAAAGTACAGTCCCTCTTTAAGGCATTTAATGTTTACAGTCCAATGGGAAACAAAGAATTAGAGGAAACTGTAATGGCACAGATCTAGAACAAATTACTAATGAAGCAAAGTACCTTTCCAGCTGAGGCCTAGATAAGACCTCAAAATCCTCAACACAAGCATTCCATTATGAAAGACTGTAGTTATCAGGTGAGGGAACTGATAGACTGTAGTTATCAGGTGAGGTAAGTTTTGCTGCCCAGGTAGGCCTGCTCCTGAGCATATGCCCAGATCCCTCCCCTACCTGTCCTAGGACTCCTTCAAATTCCACCTTCACTTCCAAATCATTAGGTATTCTCAGAAAGGAGAGGGCCACTAAGAACCTCATCACAGTGGCTAAAGATTGTTAACTAACCTTTGCCAATTTTAAAAATTTTCAAAATTCCAGAGAAACAGGAAATACACATAAGTTGCTTTATTCCTTGTCTAACACACTGCAATACTAAACACTGAACTGGACAATTACTACACTGGCATTAGACACCTAATATATTCCTATTAACAAGAATAATGCATAATGTCATTGAGGCTTAAATCAACACACACAGGAATCCATGAGTTTTGCGTGCACACGTGCATATGCACACACACCCCCCCCACACACACACACCCTTCTCCTCTCCTACTCTGAGAGGCCACATCCCTAACCCTGGCTAGCCATCTGGGAAACAAATGACTTTGTGATGGCATGGTAAATTGGTTCCATTCCTCTGGAAAGCAATCAGGCAATATGTTTTAGAAGCCATAAAATTCTTCATACTCTTTGACCTAGTAATGCCACACCTGGGACTCTCTCATAAGAATCTAATTCAAAATATGGAAATACTTACACGCACAAAGATATACCTTATGGTGTTATTAATAATTGTGAAAAGGTGGGAGCAATGTACTTGTCAACAACAGAGCTAAATAATTAATGGTACAGTACCACAACAGAATATTATGCAACCATTAAAATGGTAATGATGTAGATTATGTAGCAATAAAGGGGAATGCAGACAGAAAACAACAGGCACAAATATGTAAAAATCATTGCAGAAAAGTTTAAAAACTGATAATCACTGTTTTAGGATGGTAAATGGAGGTGTTTTTTTCCCTTTTTATTTCTTATCTTTTTGTCATATAGTATTCTTTTAGGGGTGCTTGGGTGGCTCAGTCAGTTAAGCAACAGACTCTTTTTTCAATGTTATTTATTTTGAGAGACAGACAGGCAGGCGGAGGAGGGATAGAGAGGGAGAGAGAGATCATTTTGACCTGAGCCAAAATCAAGAGTCGGACACTTAACCAACTGAGTCACCTACGCGCCCCTCAGGTGCCCTTAAGTGACTGACTCGATTTCAGCTCAGTCATCATCTCATGATTCGTGAGATCGAGCCTCACATTGGGCTCTACACTGATAGCATGAAGTCTGCTTGGGATTTTCTCTATCCCTGTCATCTCTCAAAATAAACATTTACAAAACAAAGAGAGAGAGAATCCTTTTGAAAAAAATGGAAGGCAGGCTTTTAATCTTAAGAATAAAGAGGAAAGGGGCCACATCAGAGAGTAAAGCCTGCTCTCTTACCCAGAGAGGAAGGGGACCAGAGGCATTTCACACTGCATGAGGGTCTGGAATTCGTATGCACAGAGCAGCTTCATGGAGAACCTTCTGGAGGTGTCCCATATTGTCAACGATTACCAAAAAAATGAGCAGTGCCCACCAGCTAACCCCATTCAACTCCCTCCATTATGAGCATCCTGAGGCAGAGAATTCCCCAAGCACACCACACATGCTGTCAGCTTAGTTCTCTGTTAAAGAGATTTATATGGGGTCATATGAGGCTGTACAATAATTCATTTAAAGGAAATAAGCTCGGATTTTCACATTTGGAGCAATGAGGAATGTCTGTGGCAAGAAATGTAATAATCAGAAAGATGGGAGGAAGAAAGCAGAAACATCTGTCACTTGTAGGGAAGCAGAGTGTGGCAGCAGAGGGTGTGTGTCCCAGGGACAGGAGTCAAAGTAAGAGCAGGACTGGCCTCTCCTGGGCTGACTCAGGGATGAAGGAAGCAGGAAGTCAGGAAGAATATTTAATCCTAACCAGATGGAAACGGATTTAAACTTGGAGCCATTCAACCCTACATGCAGTTTCAGCCCTGTGTCCAGCCTGGGGACCAGCCCTACACTGGGAGATCTTGGGGGACCCCAGGCCAGTTTTAAAGGGCCAACACTGAGTGAGTCTTGTAGATTCTCTGCTTTGCAGCTCTTGTGTTCTTGCACTTACCTGTTGGCCAAGCACCTCATTTACAATGCAGTGTCAACAACCAAGTTCTAACCTCCCCTCTATATTTTAATTTCTACTCTAAGGCCCTGCCCTGGAAGGCCACAGAGCAACTGACTTCAAATTTAAAATTATATTACCTTCCTCTCTGTAGACCTTGGGAAAATTACTTAATCTGTCCAAACCTCAGTTCCTTTATCTTTAAAATCTGTACCTGTACCATAAGATCATTATCAGTTTCAAAAGAAATAACGAATGTAAACCATAGTATCAGATGCATCGTAATGCTAAAATAAGTTTGCTACACATGCCCTCTTGTTCCTCAACTACTAGCATCTGGCCTGTCTCCCTTCCTCTACTACTCCTGCCCATTAAACATGAATAGCATGGCCCACTCTCTATTGGTTATACCTTATACCAACCACACACCTGGAAAGAGCTTGCCCTCTGGAACCCTACTATCCAAACCGAGACACTCATTTCTGAGCCATGATCTGACTCCACTTTCCCACAGATATAACACCTTAGACAAAGAGGAAGCACACAGCAATCCTTTCAAAGCTGGGATGGTGAGGTCATACTGCCTGCGTTCAAAGCCCTGTTCTTTCACCTGTTAGTTAATGTGACTTTGGTCAAGCTACTTAATCCCTCTGCGCCTCAATTTTCCCATCTATAAAACAGATATAAAACTGTTGTATCAAGTATATTAACAAAATTCTGAGAGCTCTATCTAGCACCTAGCAAACAGGTACATTTTTTAACTTTGACTCCCCATGAGAGTATTTAGGTAGACGTATTTGGTTAGCTATGTATGCTATCCCACATTAGCAGACAAGTCAAACATCTTTGCTTCTCTCTGGCACTGGCATAGATTAAGTAGGCTTTCTAGGGTAAAGGCTTGCTATCCCCAGTGTGGTGCATAGACAAGCATTGGCATCACGTGGGCATTCCTTAGAAACGTAGATTCTCGGGACCCATTTAGCCCAACTGAAGCAGAACCATTTTGTATGCCCAAGTCACTTCGGGTTCTTGTGATAACACAGATCTAGGTGGGGAGAGGTACCTGAAACCACTATGTTAGGACCACACATAGGAGTAGCAGGTGCCACAATGAAAAGAGCACCCTGCATTCCAAAAAGAAAGGGCACCAAGATGTGACAAAACTGTCATCTTGGCATTTATAAGTGGACAAGGAAGGAGATGGGCATGATTGGTAACGATGGAAGAGTGTACAGCTAAGAAGATAAATGGCACAAGGAGCTTCTCACTAAGTTCTTAGAGGGGAGGGACCATGTCTTACTCATCTTGGTTTTTTAACAGAGACTGACTGACATAGAGGAAGTGAATGGCTCACTGTAAGCATCCGACACTAGCTTTACTTTTGTGTAATAATCCCCATTTTCTTTTTTTTTTTTTTTTTCAACGTTTTATTTATTTTTGGGACAGAGAGAGACAGAGCATGAACGGGGGAGGGGCAGAGAGAGAGGGAGACACAGAATCGGAAACAGGCTCCAGGCTCTGAGCCATCAGCCCAGAGCCCGACGCGGGGCTCGAACTCCCGGACCGCGAGATCGTGACCTGGCTGAAGTCGGACGCTTAACCGACTGCGCCACCCAGGCGCCCCCAATAATCCCCATTTTCAATAAGATTGGAACGTTTGTTAGTTTTACAAAAAAAACACCATGGTTTTACTGTTATATTTGTGGCCCCTCCCATCCTACCGTAATATAAAATTTGATTCTACACTTCCTATATGAAGATGCCACAAACTATCATTGAGGGAAGGGAACCATTTCTGAACTGTTCCCCTTAGAAATGGTCCTGGCTTTGAAAGCCCCTGAGGGGGCACTGGGACTAGAAGAAGGGGCCGGAAGAACATCCTTCTCCACATGTTGTTAAAGAGAATTTGCTGCCTTTTCATTTCAAACATCTGGCATGTTAAAACTAAGTTAAGGTGACAGAAAATTAAGTGCCCCATTGTTACAACCCTTGACCTTTTCTTAGTGACATGTGTAACTAATTAGCCCCTGGAGGTCAACAACCAGGGAATAATTAGAGGGAAGGTGATGGAGAATCAAATGAGAGTACAGAGCAGAAAAAAATCATTCCAACTGATCCAAGATGCCCTTCAGGTCCTTGCAGGGGAGCACAGCCTTCATTTTCTAAGACATCAGAAATGAACAGACGCCCTTGCCTTTGATCTGAGCAATGAGTCCCCCTCACCCATCAGGCCTTCACTCCACCCCTCCACACAAACCTGTCACCAAGGTAATGAACTTAAGAGGAGAAATCCACACGAATGGGAGAAGACAGCCACCTCCCCACTCCAGCCCCCACAACCATTATGAAATTATCTAAATGTGAATGCTAGATCAAACCCAAATGTGCCTCTCTTTGAAAAAACCAAGGAGGATGAATGACAGATGTCCCTACGAGAATTTCCTGCATCACTCTGAATTAGCAGCTATGTATGAATACAAATAAACATAACATCATGTATGCTTATACTACATATATACCTAAGTGCATACACATATACCTGTACAGATTTCTCTGCTCTGCCCGTATCTGCAAGGTTTCAGAGTGGGTCAGGAAGTCCTTGTCCTCCACTACTGGAGTAACACAAACATTTTCTACCCTTAAGTGAGGTCTCTGATACACAGCAGGAAAAGCACCACAGGTCATATATCCTTTCTGCTTCAACCGCTGACAGAGCTCTCATAAACACACAGAATACAAACAATGACGAAGTTAGAAAATTTTACATCTAAATACTCATTTTTAAAACAAAATCAAAGCAAGGAGAATACTTGGTTCCCCAAACCCCAAATTTCATCTCTGGACTTTGATGAAGTTTCAACCAAATAATCTTAAAGCCACAGTACAACACAGGGAGGAGGGTGCCAGATCCTTCACTGCCTTTTTAAATAAACTCAAAACGGCCCAGGAGAGGCTCAGACAAAACATTCCTCTAAACCAGACTGACTGTGCAGTTTACTCAGATACAGCCAGATTTCCCAAAGTAATGATACGGCTGAGTGTCTAAATGCACAGGCCGGCAGGCACTACAGGTACTAAGGGTCTAAATGAGAAGACTTCCAGAACTGCAGAAACATCAGCTCCGATGTCACAACAGTCTTCAGTTTACAAAATGAAACTGCCATTAGAACTCAGCGACCTGGAGCTTGCGTTGAAATCTTGGAAAACAAATTGTTGTCTTTCCTCTCTATTCCTAAACTCAAGCCTCTGCAGAATAAGATCTGTCCTCCACAGCAAACAGCACAACATTGTGTGAATATGAAGACATACATACTCCATAAGGATATGAAAATAAATTTCAACCACAGATAAACAAAACAGAAGAGAGTCCCTTTGTCTATAAGAAATATATTCCAGCAAACCTTGCTAATAAGGACAACTAGAGAAAAGACCTTCTGTATCTTCTGTGGTGGTAGAAATCTTAATTAGAGCCCAAAGAAACAGGTACTCAAGAGAAATCAGAACAACAATCCTATACTTTAACCATACATTAGAATTATCCGTAGAGCGTTTTTACAAATCCCAATGGCCAGGGCACCCACCAGACGAGTTAGATCAGAATCTCTGAAGTGGGCCTCAGGCCTCATTTTTTCTTCTTTTTTTTCTTTTTTTTTTTTAATTTTTTTTTTCAACATTTATTTATTTTTGGGACAGAGAGAGACAGAGCATGAACGGGGGAGGGGCAGAGAGAGAGGGAGACACAGAATCGGAAACAGGCTCCAGGCTCTGAGCTGTCAGCCCAGAGCCCGACGCGGGGCTCGAACTCACGGACCGCGAGATCGTGACCTGGCTGAAGTCGGACGCTTAACCGACTGCGCCACCCAGGCGCCCCTCTTTTTTTTTTTTTTTTTAAGGCATCATTTTTTCAAGCTCCCCAGGTGGAGTGCAGTGTACAACCAAGGTTAGGAACCACTGAATTAGTGACTATTCTAAAGATACCTTCCAGATCAGACTGTTCATCTTCGCCGATGGTGGACCCTTGATACAAGGGGACCAGGAGTCTCTATCTAAAGCCAACACCCGGTATAATGCTATACTATACAATCCATTACCCCCAAACGTGGGAGGGCACTTAAGGCCATGCACACCCAGCCACCCAGTCTTAAAATGAAGCACAGAAGTCACCCACCCAGATGGCCTGCCTAGATGAACAGGGTCAAAGAGGCCCCTAGATCTGTTGTTTTCACAGGAGGCCTCCCTGGCAGTGGCAGGAGAGGTTCTGGAGATAGGCCACCCTGAGCCAGCATTACCAAGGAAGGGCACTATTTTCAGAATGCCACAACACCCCCTTAGATGACTACTCTCTGAGGGAGAATGCACACCTCTTAGCAAAACACACACGGGGATTAAAAAAATAAGTACACTTCCTAGCTCCTCTGGTGAGAAAGCTGGAAATTTCACTGTCATACCCTCGTTGTTTCCCCCCAATTTAAATCTGGCTTGAGATAATTTTGCTTGGTTTTATTTGAAGGCAAACTTTCTGGCAGGAGGAGGCAGAGTGAAGATGTATAAAAAATTCCACCAAAATCATTTCATATTTATTCAAAACATTTAAAGGCAAAATATTGCCCAAGAAATCCGAATAAAAAGAAAACAGAACATACCACATACATCTCTTAAGATGGTTATTTTAAATAACAGTTTAAAGTATAAATTTAGAATGGCAGAAAAAAACTATTTAGAGATATTCAAAAATTAGTATCGTTCTACAAAATGTGGAATTGTTTTAAAGACCATTTTTAACAAAACAAGGAAAAAGAAAAGAAAAACTAACCACTAAATCTAACAGTGCTTAACTGCCTGGGTCTGAATCCAGGCTTGGATAGTCTATTAGGCATAGTGCCCTTAATCATGTCTCTGAGCCTCTCTGGGCCCCATCTTACCTGGATAACAAAGGTTCTGAGTTGGACTACAGGGTTCAACTCAGATCTGCACATGTTAGCTGTGTGAGCCCATTCAACCTTTGCACTTCTCTTCCTCCTCTGTAATACTAAAATAAGAATAATACCTACCTGCGATCTGGAGAAATAGGAAGCCTGGCACACCACTGACGGAAATGCAAACTGGTGAGGCCACTGTAGAAAGCAGTATGGCGGTCCCTAAAAATATTAAACATAGAATTACCATATGAGCCAGCAATTCTACCTCTGGCTATATGCCCAAAAGAACTGAAAGCAAGATTTCAAACATATTTCTACACCCATGTTCATAGCAGCATATTCACATGGGCCAAAAGGTAGAAGCAACCCAAGAGGACATGGACATATAATTGCACAAAATGTGGCACATGTGTACAATGGAATACAGCTCAGCCTTAACAAAGAAGGAAACTGACACAGACTATAACATGGATGAACCCTGAGGATGTTATGCTGAAATATGCCAGTCACAAATTGACACACATTGTATGATTCCACTTATGTGAGGTCCCTAGAATAGTCAAATTGATAGAGACAGAAAGTAGAATGGTGGTAGCCAGGGGCTTGCCAGAGGAGGGAAGGGGAGGCAGGGTGGGGAGGGTCCAGAGGTAGGAATTAGGAGTTAGTATTTAATGGGTACAGAGTTTCAGTCTGAGGAAGACAAAAAAGTTCTGAGAGGGATGGGGTGATGGTTTACACAACAATGTGAATGTACTTAATGCCACTTAGCTGTACACTTAAGAATAGTTAAGACAGTCATTTTTATGTCTTGTACATTTTGCCACAATAAAAAAATAAACGTAAATAAGAAAGAATAAATAGTCCCTACTTTCTAGAGACATTGTAAAGATTAAATATAAGTAAAGTGTATAGAGAGTGCCCAGCACAGAGTAAACCCTCCATAAATATTAGCTACTATCTTATTTTCCTGCTTTTGTTGCTCCTTCCAGTCCCCACTACTGTGTACTACAGAAATAGATGCTCACTGATTACATTCTGATCCCCTCCCCGCTTGGAGCTGTATACCTTCTGCAATGAGACAGTTCCAGTCCAGGCCTTCCTTGTAATATAAATGCTGCTTCCCTGGGACAAAACTTTCACACAATCAGATAAAGATGAAGAAACCACCTAACTTCACAGTTTTCACACATAAAGCTGAGATGACCACATTTAAATAAAACAAAACAAAACAAATCAAAAAAAAAAAAAAAACCCTGATTTTAGTGTCTTCATTTCCTAAATGGATTGTCAGTAATTCTGCCTCAAAAAATGGGTTCAAAGGCTAATGCTGTCACTTATGTCTGATAGAAAAAAGAAGGAAAGTCTCCCTGCTATTCATAAATGTTCTCCCACTTTCTGTCAAAACCAAGACTATTTTACTTCTTTGCTCGATCATTTAAAAAAACTATCAGTATGAAAACTTCCAAGTATACAAAAGTAGAGAGTTCAACTAGCCCTCATATAACCAGCTTAATAACCAACATTAACGTTTTTCACTCTGCCAAAGACTCTACATTCTCTCTCTAAAATATCAGAATAAAAGCACCACAATTGGCTACACTGAAGCAACATTCATCTGTA
The DNA here is from genome assembly GCF_028749965.1 of Puma concolor. Classification (NCBI taxonomy): domain Eukaryota; kingdom Metazoa; phylum Chordata; class Mammalia; order Carnivora; family Felidae; genus Puma; species Puma concolor. The sequence continues at coordinate 23,607,482 of NC_141671.1, forward strand.
ACAATCACTGTCATCATCATCATCATCACTACTTTTTGTTACTTTTAAAAGTTCTTTTCTGGCATCTTCTCACCTCCTTTTATTTTTTCCTTTGAAACTACAAATAATTTCAATATCTACCTTGCCAAGATAATTGTAAGAATGTAGCATACATGAAAGTGCATAGCTTGGTGTCTAACACATATTGGTTTCCTAAGAAATATTCGTTCTCCAAAACCACCATCTCATCTTGCTCCATGATGAGAGACACCCCCACATATCCTTCTCCATGCTTTGTCCCTTCTTTGGGGAAGGAAGTGTTTCCTAACGCTAGTCCTTATTCCTTCTTGTACCCCTGCCTCCTTCTAAACCAGGAATCCCAAACACAAATGACTAACTACAAATCCAATCACTGAGAAGACCCCAAATATAAAGACAAAGAAGGTAAATAAATTGAACTGATAAATGCATTCAACATTTAAGGTACCAGTCCCTACATTAAAAATAAAAAACATACCCAATTTGTGCCTATACATTATTTAACAGAAAAATCAGGCTAGATTTACTAATGCAAGTCATTCCTGTGTGTGCGTGTGTGTGTGTGTGTGTGTGTGTGTGTGTGTGTGTGTATCTATATTTTAAACGTTAAACTCTTTTTTGATGATCTAAGAAGTTTTAAATGCTGATGAGATTCATTTCCTTGCAGTACTTTTCGCCCATGGCAAACCTGCCACCTCTAATTTGTTTTAAAAGGAACTGTAATCACCCAATCAATCATACTCTTGACCTTCAGCCTTTAAAGTCACTTCACTGTGGTCAAAATTGGCTCTAAAAATTCATGTTGTAACAGTGCTATTGTCCGCAAGCTCCAAAATGCCAATGACAGGAATATAATTTGAGTAAACCCTCTGGTAGAAGAAAAAAACAGCACATGGAGTTTCCAGTTTGTCTTCTACCAGGATTCTTTAAATAAAAGTGAATGTCTATGATATTATTAAGTAATAACTTTTCCTCCACTGGGGTTTAAAGACTTATAAATCACCCAAGTTTCTATGCAGTGAAACTAGTTTCTTCATCATAAAAACCACATGGCTTTCTTTTGGTTTTAAATAACTTATCTTTCTTTATGGGGAGGTACAGAATGACCAAGTAATAATCTTTCCAGTTCTCACCTTCTCTTCTCCTAGCACACACTCAATCTTCACCTCATTGGCATCCATCTTTCTTGCTTGTATCCTATTTCAACGGAAAAAGGATCTTTCTGCTTGCGCAGGCCAAAGCATTATGGCTAATTAATTTCAACATACAAAAATGCTCAAGTTTCTTCCATGACAACAACAAGCACCCACAAACCCATCCAGCTACAAGTCCCCTCTGGCATTGTCTATCTCCCTATTTCTTAAGAAGGCACTGAGGCTTAAACATTAAGTCCATACTATCTTCATTTCCTCAACCCAATGAACTATAGGTTCTATGTCCCACTGCAATAGAAATATTTTCAGTAGTGTCTCCAAAGGCCTTCCAGTTATTCAATCCAGTTACTTTTCAGTGCTTATCTCACTTGAGGTCTCTGTAGCATTTGACATTACTGGTCACATCCTCTTCCAAAGCATGCCTTCCCTCAGTTTTTTTGGCCTTTCTCCTGACCTTCCTCCTACCTCTTTGAACACTCCTACTCAATCTCCTTCAAGGACTCATATCCTCCAATCATCCCTATTAGTCAGTGACCCCATCTTCAGCCCTGTTCTCTTTTATATCTACTACATACCATTCTTGGTCCCTTTTGAATACCACTGACTTCAGTTACCAATTATGTGTCAAGTTCTGTCAGATCTCCGTATTTCCATCTCTGGTCTCCCTCATGAGCTCCAGTTTACACATGCAGGACTTCCCCGCCTGGGTGTTGCCAAGGCACCTTAAACTCAACACATCCAAAATCTAATATAAGCTCATGCTCTTCCTACATGGGTGAATGCTACCAACCACCACCTGATTATTCAATCCAGAAAAATGGAAGGCATCCTTTAGTCCTTGTCCTTTATTCCTGATATGCAAGCAGTCAATGGGCTTCTAAACTCCAATCTCTAGGATTTGTGTCTCCCCTTCAATCTCCTCCACTACTGCTAGTCCAGGTCTTCCCATCATTTCTCACATAAATCATCTCTCATTACCAAAATACACAAGTGCAGTTCTCTGTCTCCAATCAACACATGTGGCTCTGACCAGCTCTCCAGCCTACTGTCAAAATTATCTAAAATACAAGTCTCATAAGGTCACTCTTCTAAAACTTTTCCAAACAATCTGACGTCTTTTATCTTCATAATTTATTTCCTGAATATTTGACCTACCCCATGTGTTGCCATCAACTACCTCTCCCAGAGCATCAGCCAGACAGAAGTACGCATCCATGCAAACACAGCTCCCTCACCCAAGGGAAGCCCTTCCACTCTCTGCCTGATTAACTCTTGTGCATTCTGAGAACTTCCTTGTGAAAAGATTTTCTGACTTGACTTTTCCAGGTAAAGTAACCCTCCATTCTGCAGCCACAGCACCATGTGCCTATAGATCACTGGTTTTTGTTGGAGATGTTGACTTTATCTCTCCCAATAAACTAAGCACTCTTTGAAAGAAGGAAATGCATCTTACTAAATTTGTATGTTCAGCTACTACATATTTGCAAAATTAATGAATGAATATTCATTCATAAGGCTTATTTTTCACCAAATAAATTTTTCAAAATTTGATTCTAACGATAAAAGGCAAATCGCACACTAAGAACAACAGAAGAAATGACATTTTTATGAGAGACCTTGTACTTCATTTTCTTACAAACTATAAAAGTCCAAGGGTTTCTTCCCCCCAAATGGAATGGTTTGGGGAGCTGGAAGCACCACTAACCACTATCACTGACCTCCCGCCCAGCCATTCGGCACACTGCCTTCAGAGAAGCACTTTATGCAGCACTGGCTTTTGAAACAAAGATTAGAAGATGGTCAATTTGTTCAAAAGCAACATGCTACTAAAATTCCAAAGATAAAAGAAAGAATCAAGGTTAAGCAGCAGTTTCTTATACTAGATAAAACTAAGTTCCTTATATCAGATCACATCAACAAGAATGAACTTATGAAAATAACTAGGCACCTGGCAGGGAAATACTTATCAAGCTCTTTTCCCAATGGTGAACACACACCACACCACAAAGATTTCTACACCTGTTTCTGGAATGTAAAAAAGCAAGAAGGATACAGATTCTTCCATATTGCATATGCTCTTGAGGAGCCATGTGGAAAGAAATGTTCCATGTAAGACTAGCACAGTGCTTCCATTCCAGAATTTCTTTAATCAACCCCCAGGGGATGAAAGGGGATATCACCAACTAAGTTGGATCTCATTAACCAATCACAGGTCACCAAAACATGTCAGCCTAAAGTTATTGTCATCCAAGTAGAAAAGACTGAACTACATTCAACATGAGCAACATTCTGCTTAAAAAACTCCTATTTCAGAGCACCTAGGTGGCTCACTCAATTAAGTATCTGACTCTAGATTTCGGGTCAGATCATGAACTTCTGGTTCGTGACTTTGAGCTCCACATTGGACTCTGCGCTAAGAGCATGGAGCCTGCTTGGGATTCTCTCTCTCCCTCTCCCTCTGCCCCTCCCCCACTTATGTCCTCTCTCTGTCTCCCTCAAAATAAAATAAACTTAAGGGAAAAGAAAAAAAAGAAAAACTGTTTTATTTCATCTAGGCTACCTTGATTTCAAACTTTAAATGTTTGCAAATAAAGACACTGCATGTGCGTTTTCAGTTGTCAATAAAAGGCATCCAAATGACTTTGATGCTCTTTTCTCCAATGGAACTTGCAATCCCAGTGATAACTTAATAGCAATCAGTGACATACCACATCTTATGTCCACAGAACGTGCCAACTTTGTGTAGAAAGTCAGTCCACTTGACTACAGAAACCTATATACAAGAAAGCATAACTTATGGACTATTACTGACCCTGTCTGTCCTGCACAAAGTCATTTGCCATAATTTGGTGAAAAGTAGATAAAACAGTGTTAAAAGATTCAAACAGTTCCAGATTTCTAAGTATGACATAGATATATCCAAATTCAATTTTCCTGTATCTTTAAGAAATGTAACATTTAGCAAGCTATTTCTAATTTTTTTTCAAAACAGTATCATACATTATAAACACCATTATAGGGGAGGGTCCAACATGGTGGAGCAGCATGATAGTTTTCTGCTTCTCTCCTACCTGAAATACAGCTAGATCAACAACAAACCAACTTGCACACCTAGAAAATCGATCTGAAGATTAACACAACAATCTGCATAACCTGAGCCACAGAACTCAGCAGGTACGTGGTGTGGAGAGGAGAAATGGGGAAGAGAGAAGCCATAGAGAGTAGGGAGCTGTTTTTGCTTCCAGAGAGAGGACAGAGACAGGACGAAGAGTACAGGAAAAACACTCCCCCCAAAAGCAGCTGGAGAGAAAGAGTGGAAACACCCATAAAGGACCAAAAAAGAAAAGGAGAAAGGAGAGGGTTTAAATACCATCAGGGCACTATAAACGGGTGGGGGGGGGGGGGGCACAGAGTCTGAAACTCCACAGCTCGATATCTGATGGATCTGCTGGAAAGAGCAGAGAGGTCCTTGGGCCCAGGGAAAGAGGCGATTCCCCTGCTGAGAGCACAATTGGTAGAAGCTGTGCGGCCTCTCCACAGGGAGAGGTCCCAGTGGACCCCAGAGAACAGCCACGTTTGCTGTCGCTGTAACGAGGACAATGGGGGGAGGGGCGGTGAAGCTGCGTGCCAGGTATGTATTGTGCTTTACCATAATCCCTGAAACGCTACTGCTACACTACAGCGCAAACTTTTTCTGGGGCGGGCAACCAGCTGCAGTCACTGGGCATCTGCAACACTGCAGTCATATGAATGTTCCTAGGGATGAGCCAGCACCCAACCACTGATCGGCAAGAGGGTCAAGTGGGTTTGCATGGGTCAAAGCCACAGGGCCTTCAGAAGTGAGGGGTTTGGAAACACAGCCCCATCTGAGATAAAACTCAGGAGGGAGGTGCCACTTGGAAGGCTGACAACTTAGCTGCAGACAATGCAGAAGCAGGGAGTGGCCACAAGTCAGAGACAAAGAGTGATGCTTGATTGCCAATCGGGGAGAACATATAGTTCTGATGCTAGAGACTAGGTAGATGGGTGGTGCCATTTTCACCTCTCCCGCGCATGTGCGTACACGCATAAAGAAACCACAACAATCCACACCAGTAAACTAAACAATGCCATCGAGGGGAGAAAGGTGCCATTACACCAAGCCAAATCCAAATGCACCAACCATGATATAGAGAAACACCACAAGTCTCTAGGCCTGTTTAGTTTGCACACTATAAAGTGGTTCATAGTTTGACTTCTAGGGGAAACTGGATGTAATTTCAATCATATTTCATTCTGTTTACTGGTCCTTCTATTCAATTTTTTTCCTTTTCTTCTCATTTCTTATTTTGAATACAGAAAGAGAAAAATCTATTTTTATTCTCCGTTTTATAAAAAACATTTTTGTTTAAATTTTTTTCTACTATATTTTTATTTTTTAATAATTTTTTCTTACTTTAATCATTTAAATTTTATTATATTTTATAGTATTCATTTTTGTAAATTTTCAAATGTTTTCCTACTTTTTTTACTTTTAAGTTTTCTTTCCCTTTTTCTCTCTTCTACGAACCTTCTTGCAACAACCAAACCAAAACACACCTAAGATATCACATCCTTTATTTTTTGTGTTGTTTTTAATTTTTAATTTTGTTATTATTAATTCCTTTTCTTCCTTCAAAATGACAAAAGTGAAGGAATTCACACCCCAAAATTAAGAACAGGAAGAAATGACAGCCAGGGACTTAATCAACTCAGATACAAGCAAGATGTGTGAACCATAATTTAGAATCACGATAATAAGAATACAAGCTATGGTTGAAAAAAGCATAGAATCCCTATCTGCAGAGATAAACGAAGTAAAATCTAGTCAGGACAAAATTAAAAATGCTATAACTGAGATGCAATCTCAATAGATGCCACAGTGGCAAGAATGGATGAAGCAGAGCAGCAAATCAGCGATATAGAGGACAAACTTATGGAGAATAATGAAGCAGAAAAAAAGAGGGAAACTAGACAAAAGAGCACGATATAAGAATTAGAGAACTCAGTGACTCATTAAAAAGGAATAACATCCAAAAAATAGGGGTCTCAGAAGATGGAGAGAGATAAAGGCATAGAAGGTTTATGTGAGCAAATCATAGTGGAAAATTTTCCTAACCTGAGGAAAGACACAGACCTCAAAATCCAGGAAGCACAGAGAACTCCCATTAGATTCAACAAAAACCGACCATGAACAAGGCATATCATAGTCAAATTCACAAAATACACAGGCAAGGAAAGAATCCTGAAAGCAGCAAGGGAAAAAAAGTCCCTAACCTACAAGGGAAGACAGATCAGATTCACGGCAGACTTATCCATAGAAACTTGGCAAGCCAGAAAGGAGTGGCAGGATATATTCAATGTGCTGAATCAGTCAAATATGCAGCCAAGAATTCTTTATCCAGCAAGGCTACCAGTCATAATAGAAGGAGAGATAAAGAGTTTCCTAAACAAAAATTAAAGGAGTTTGTGACCACTAAACCAGCCCTGCAAGAAATTTTACGGGGGACTCTCTGAGGGGAGACAAAAAGAAAGAAAAGACCAAAGGCAACAAAGACTAGAAAGGACCAGAGAACACCACCAGAAACTCCAACTGTACAGGCAACACAATGACAATAAATTCATATCTTTCAGATCTCACTCTAAATGTCAACAGAATAAACACTGCAATCAAAAGACACGATAGAAGGGATTAAAAAACAAGATCCATCTATATGCTGTTTACAAGAGACCAAGTTTAGACCTAAAGACACCTTCAGATTGAAAGTAAGGAGATGGAGAAGCATCTATCATGTTAACAGCCACAAAAAGCTGGGGTAGCCATACTTATATCAAACAATCTAGATTTTAAAATAAAGACAGTAACAAGAGATAACGAAAGGCATTATATCATAATGAAGGAGACTATACACCAAGAAGATCTAGCAATTGTAAACATTTATGCCCCCAATGTGAGAGCACACACCTATATAAATCAATTAATCAAAAACATGAAGAAACTCATTGACAATAATACCATAATAGTAGGGGGCCTCACACCCCACTTACAACAATGGACAGATCATCTAAGCAGAAAATCAACAAGGAAACAATGGCTTTGAATGACTCACTGGACCGGATGGACTTAACACATATATTCAGAACATTTCATCCTAAAGCAGCAGAATACACATTCTTCTTGAGCGCACATGGAACATTCTCCAGAAAAGATCATACACTGGGACACAAATCAGCCCTCAACAAGCACAAAAAGATCAAGATCATATCATGCATATTTTCAGACCTCAACACAGTGTAACTCAAAATAAACCACAAGAAATAATTTGGAAAGACAACACATACTTGGAGACTAAAGAACATCCTACTAAAGAATGAATAGGTTAATTAAGAAGTTAAAGAAAAAATTTAAAAACACATGGAAACCAATGAAAATCATTAACACCACAACCCAAAACCTCTAGGACACAGCAAAAGCGGTCATAAGAGGGAAGTATATAGCAATCCACCTTCCACCCATAAGGAAGGAAGAAAGGTCTCAGATACAGAACCTAACCTTTCACTTTAAAAGAGCTGGAAAAATAATAGCAAATAAAACCCCAAGTGAGCAGAAGATGGGAAATAATAAAGATCAGAGCAGAAATCAAAGCTATCAAAACAAAAACAACAACAAACCATGAGTAGAACAGATCAATGAAACCAGGAGCTGCTTCTTCGAAAGAATTAACAAAACTGATAAACCCCTACCAGTTTGATAAAAATGAAAAACGAAAGGACCCAAATAAATAAAATCAAGAATGAAAGAGGAAAGCTCACAACTAACACTGCAGCAATACAAACAATGATAAGAAAATATTATGAGCAATTATTTGCCAATAACTTGGGCAATCTGGAAAAAATGGACAAATTCCTAGAAACATATACACTACCAAAACTGAAACAGGAAGAAATAGAAAATTTGAACAGACCCATAAACAGTAAAGAAATAAAATCAGTAATGAAAAATCTCCCAAAAAAACAAGAGTCCAGGACCAGATGGTTTTCCAGAGAAATTCTACCAAACATATAAAGAAGAATTAACACCTATTCTCTTGAAGCTGTTCCAAAAAACATAAATGGGAGGCAAACTTCTAAACTCATTCTATGAAGTCAGCATTACCTTGATTCCAAAACCAAAGACCCCACTAAAAAGGAGAACTACAGACCAGTTTCCCTGATGAACATGGATGCAAAAATTCTTAAAGATACTAGCCAATCAGATCCAACAAAACATTAAAAGAATTATTCACCACAACCAAGTGGGATCTATACCTGGTTCAATATCCACAAAATAATCAATGTGATACATCATATCAAGAAAAGAAAGGACAAGAACCATATGATCCTCTCAACACGGGCACAGAAAGCATTTGACAAAATACAGCATCCTTTCTTGATTAAAACCCTCAAGAAAGTAAGAATAGAAGGATGATACCTTGAGATCATAAAAGCCATACATGAAAGACCCTCTGCTAATATCATCCTCAATGGAGAAAAACTGAAAGCTTTCCCCCTAAGATCAGGAACACAACAGGGATATCCACTCTCACCACTGTTATTCAGAATAGTCCTGGAAGTCCTAGCCTCAGCAATCAGACAACACAAAGGAATAAAAGGCATCCAAATCAGCAAGGACAAAGTCAACTTTCACTCTTCGCAGATGACATGATACTCTATGGAAAACCCAAAAGATTCCACCAAAAACTGCTAGAACTGACCCATGAATTCAGCGAAGTAGCAGAATATAAAATCAATTCATTTCTATACACCAATAATGAAGCAACAGAAAGAGAAGTCAAGGAATTGATCCCATTTACAATTGCACCAAAACCCATAAAATATCTAGGAATAAACCTAACCAAACAGGTGAAAAATCTATACACTGAAAACTATAGAAAACTTATGAAAGAAATTGAAGAAGACACAAAATCATGGAAAAATATTCCATGCTCCTGGATTCAAAGAATATTGTTAAAATGTCGATACTACCCAAAATCATCTACATATTCAACGCAATCCCTATTAACACCAGCATTCTTCACACAACTAGAACAATCCTAAAATTTGGAATGATACAAATTTGGAACCATACAAATTTCCATACATATTTGGAACCAGATAAGACCCTGAATACTCAAAGCAATCCTGGGGGGAAAAAAAAAAAAAGCTGGAGGCATCACAATCCCAGACATCAAGCTGTATTACAAAGCTGTCATGATCAAGACAGTATGGTATTGGCACAAAACCAGATACTCAGATCAATGGAACAGAATAGAGAACCGAGAAATGGGCCCACAAATGTATGGCCAACTAATCTTTGACAAAGCAGAAAAGAATATCCAATGGAAAAAGACAGTCTCTTCAGCAAACGGTGTTGGCCAAACTGGACAGTGATTTGCAGAAAAATGAACCTGGACCACTTTCTTACACCATACACAAAAATAAACTCAAAATGGATGAAAGACCTGAATATAAGACAGGAAGCCATCAAAATCCTAGAGGAGGACCTCAAAACCTCTTTTGACCTCAGCCACAGCAACTTCTTACTCAACACGGCTCCAGAGACAAGGGAAACAAAAGCAAAAATGAATTAATGGGACCTCATCAAGATAAAAAGCTTCTGCACAGCAAAGCAAACAATCAGCAAAACAGAAAGGCAACCGACAGAATGGGAGAAGGTATCTGCAAACGACATATCACATAAAGGATTAGTATCCAAAATCTATAAAGAAGTTATCAAACTCAACACCCAAAAAATAAATAATCCAGTGAAGAAATGGGCAAAAGACATGAATAGACACTTCTCCAAAGAACACATCCAGATGGCTAACAGACACATGAAAAAATGCTCAACGGAACTCATCATCAGGGAAATACAAATCAAAACCACAATGAGATACCACCTCACACCTGTCAGAACGGCTAAAATTAACAACTCAGGCAACAGCAGATGAAGAGAAAGAGGATGGATCTCTTTTGCACTGCTGGTGTGAATGCAAACTGGTGTAGCCACTCTGGAAAACAGTATGGATGTTCCTCAAAAAGTTAAAAATAGAACTACCCTACGACACACCAATTGCACTATTAGGTATTTATCCAAGGATACAGGTGTGCTGTTTCAAAGGGGCATATGCACCCCAATGTTTATAGCAGCACTACTGACAGTAGCCAAAGTATGGAAAGAGCCCAAACGTCCATTGATGGATGAACGAATAAAGAAGATGTGGTATATATATATACAAGGCAGTATTACTTGGCATTCAAAAAGAATGAAATCTTGCCATTTGCAACAACATGGAGGGAAATAGAGGGTATTACGCTAAGAGAAATTAGTCAGAGAAAGACAAATACCATATGACTTCACTCATATCTGGAATTTAAGATACAAAATAGATGAACATAAGGGAAGAGAAACAAAAATAATATAAAAACAGAGAGGGGGACAAAACATAGTGAACAAATATAGAGAATAAACTGAGGCTTGCTGGAGGGGTTGTGTGTGTGGGGATGGGCTGAATGGGCAATGGGCATTAAAGAAGACACCTGTTAGGATGAGCACTGGGTTTTATACATAGGGGATGAATCACTAGAATCTATTCCTGAAATCATTATTCCACTATATGCAAACTAACTTGGATGTAAATTTTTTAAAAAAAATGTTACCTATAAATAAATGCATACATACGTAAGTACATTAATTAATTAATTAATTAAAAACACCATTAGTTAACCCCTTGGACAACACGAGATGTAGTGGCACCAACCACCCCCCCCCCACCTCCACAAAGTAGAAAATCCATGTAAGAGTTTTGATATCCCCAAAACTTTACTAATAGTCTGTCGTTGACCAGAAACCTTACCAATAACATAGTAGATTAACACATTTTGTGTTATATGTTATCATATACTGTATTCTTACAATAAAGCAAGTTAGAGACACAAATGTTAAGACAATCGTAAGAAAGAGAAAATACATTACACTACTGTACGAAATCCATGAAGAAGTGGACTTGCAGAGTTCAAATCCATGTTATTCAAGGGTCAACTGTATTTAATAATGATCTTGAAAACTTTACACTTTCTGACTAGCTTCTAAAAAGGACCCAAGCACAAAAGAATAGCATTCTGGCTCCTCTGGATTTTCCTCAATGTAAGAATTCAAACTAGTGCCTAATTTGGTAACTACATAAGCAGTCTATCATTCCCAGTCTGTACGGCAATGGTAAAAACTAGGGAATACTTAAACTTTTAAGGATTAAAATCAAACATAATCCCTTCTCCTTTGACTTAAATCTGGAATTTGGTTTGTGTAATATGTTAAATGTGTCATCAAAATATTTTATTCAAATTTTATTACTTTTTTAATAACTCAGTTATTGCTGTTAAAATGAACCATCAATATTCTTCACATCTAAGCGCATGTCAATTGTGAAGGACACATCACAAATGGGGTAAATATACTCCACAATATCGAGAGTTAAACATCTTAGAACTTTCAACTTAGAATAAATGGCTTGGATGCTTTTGCTACCTCCATGGGACTTAAACATGATGATATTCCTGTGACTGTCAGTTATTTATTTTAGGCTATATATTACATACACTGTCAAAATCTCTCTTGTATATATAAATGTAAGTGCAATGCCTAGATCCATTAGTAAAAGTTATTATAATGGAGAGGGAAACAAGAACTATTATTCCACATAGATGCCATATATAGAGAGAGATAAGTAAAATTATACAACTTTACTCAATAGTTTTATCTACTGTGGAATAGAACAAATATACATATCATATGGAGGTTTATTTACAGCTACAATAACAGTAACCTTTAATTCATCTGAACGCTTTCTACAAGTAGCTCAAAGAATTGCTAAGTATATATTGGTCTCACAACTTGCCTAAAATCAGCACCATTTTGATGAAAGAGTAAACAGACTCAATAACTGTGTTGCTTAAAATCAGTAGCACAGACTGACCAGTAGCTATTTTCTCTCATCTGTGTATTAAAATCCAACAGACTGCCATTTTTCTTTCTCTGTCTTTTAAGAGTATGTTCTAAAAACTTCATAGAGGAGAATGTAAGTTGTAGGAGAGCAGGGACTTTTGTCCACCCCACCCCCATGCCCACATATGGCCAGCACCGTCAACAGTGCCCCCCAACAGCACAAATGGGAGAATCAGCCTACTTATATTCAAAACCACAGGTCATGGCTGTGTCTTAGGATGGCTGTCATCAAATTCTATAGTATCAGCAAATGTAATTGGTGAGAAGAGTTCAGAGCACAATAGACAAAGTCAGGCTGGCCCTCAATAGGCCAATAATAAGGCACCATAGTAAGTTCCTCCAAACTGTTGACTAGAAACATCAAAAGAAGATAGCAAAAACTCAGGACAGATGGTTGGACGAGATATGACAATCACTGGCTCAGCACAGATGGAAAAGCAAAACTCAGAGGAGAAAATCTTTGTCATCCAGTCAAAACTATGACATTGCCAACAAGCAAGGAGAAAGAACATGTTGGATGTGGTGACACTCCCTGATAAATACAAGGAGAGCTCTGAGAATAAGGCTGTGCAGGAGGAAGAAAGAAAACAAGAAAAGAATAGAAAGAAAATATTATAGGAGAACCAAACAGATACCCACAATTGGGTCACATATTCTAATAAATGGAGGGCTCTGTGAACACATTGCTACTCATCCCTGTCCCCTGCCCTCAGAAGAGTGAACACCTGCACAATTTCCAAAAGTGTGATCATAAAACACCTACCGAGAAAGGGGACTGGAACCACATGAGGCTGGGGTAAGCTCCTTGTCTTGAAGAATTAGCCATCTGTACTAACAGTGTTTCTTCTGGAAGAGGTTTTGATCTGAAGGTTCATATAAACAGAGCTATTTCTGATAATAGAATTTGTGGCATACTATAAAGGTCCACCAAAGAAGAAAATGGCATTGCCAGAATATAGGTCAACTCTAGAAAATTCTTTTGGAAGAAGTATATATAGGAGATGAAAATGCACAGAGAAACAGAAAACTGAATGTCCCCATCCGTTAGCTTACACCAGGCCCAGGCCAGGCTAATTTCAGGGACGGAATTTGTTAGTTTGTTTACATAAAGACACCTCCTTGCCAGAGCTTACCAGGTGGACCCAGAGAGTCAGACTCAGACCCACAAGCACAGCTTTCCCTACTCAGGGCTCACAGGTGTAACAATACCCAGAAGGGGTCTATTACTCTCTGGAAGATTCTCAAGCAGTACCAGAATTAAATTGGCAATTATTTAACATGTAGAAACTATTCCCTCTCTCGTGCACTCTCTCTCTCTCTCACACGCACACACACACGCACACACACACAGAGCATATATGCTTTATACATAATTTCATAGTACTTGAAATGCTATCATGCAAGAGGAGGAATGGATGTGGTCTAAGCAGGTGAATGAGAGCAGGAACAGAAAAGAGAGAAAAATGTAAGAACCATATTCCCCATATGTGAACTTTCTTAATCAGGGCAAACAACTGGAGGGAAAAGGGGCAGCACTCTGAGCCCATCAGGAATTCTGGGGGAGGACAGCCTCCATCAGGAGGCTGGGGGACTGCTCATGGGAGTGCATGGTGGCTTACTGCCCCCCACACACAGATACCATTGCTAAGAAAGATATTCAAACATGGCCTAAATGCTATGAGTGGCATTGGGAGAGACATTAATTCCTTCCCTACCTGCCCCAGAGCTCCAGATAACCAAACTGCTAAAAGAACCAAAAAAGCAGACTTCCCTGAACAACAACAAAAATGTACTTGCAGATGGAGCCTTAAATTCAAGGAATAACTGTGAGCATCTACGACATGCTAAGATTAGCCCTGGATGGTCCCTCATGCCCTCTACAGAGTTCAAGAGTCTATCAAAAGTAGCTGAAAGCAGGATTTTGCTAATACAGATAGACACACTAAGAAAAATTTTCAGAGAACTTAAAAATATTCTCTTCAAGAACAAAGTGCCATCTTTTCCATTAACCCAGACCTCATGTTCTTGTACCCAACGTATCTCCTCTCAGAGTCTCTATGGCTCTTCCTTTCCTTCTCTTCTCCTTCTGCCTACTGATTCCATTGGCTATCTCCCAAGCAATGCTCCCATTAACCTCTTTGATACTTGCATCTGATGCTTCCCACCTTGACTGCTTCCTCACTTCAAACAAACCAGGTTTCCCTCAACTTCTTTACCCCTTCACCTTTACAAACAATGTATTTTTCTCCATTATATCAAGTTTCTAGAAAAAGAAATCTACATGAGAGCCTGCCCTCCCTGTTCCCACTTTCCCTGTCTCAGGGTCTGGCATACAGCAGTGCTCAATATATGCCAGAGCCAGGATCATTATGAAAATGTTAGTTGTGGGAAGCCTGCGTGGCTCAGTTGTTTAAGTGTCCCACTCTTGGTTTCAGCTCAGGTCATATCTCGTGGTTCATGAGTTTGAGCCCGTATCAGGCTCCGTGCTGACAGTGCAGAGCCTGCCTGGGATTCTTCTCTCCTCTCCCTTTCTTTCTGCCCCTCCCCTGCTTGTGCACTCGCTCTCTCTCTCTCTCTCAAAATAAATAAACTTTAAAAAATGAAAATGTTAGATGTTACAATAAACAGAAGAAAGTGTATCAAATGGAGAAGCTGATTTGGGGTGAGGGTGAAGAATGAGTTTCTGTTAGACACACTGTGTGTGTAGTGATGGCAAAATGTGCAGATGGGCATGTTAAGTGATATATGAGAGGTCAGTCCACATTAGTGCTGATGTCACGCTTGAAAGAAGGTCAAAGAGGAAGGCTCTGGGCAGACAGATTCTCCTATGAGGAGAATCCATTAGGGAGTGGAGACCTTAGTTCCTACTATCACAGAAGCTAGGAAAGGAAAGCATTTTAAGAAGGTAAGGTGAAAACACTGGTAAGGGTATGAAATGCCACCACTAAAGTGAAGATGATTCAAGACTGTACATGAGGTGAGGGGTAATTTAACCACTAAGAGGTTATCAGTGATCTCAGCAAAGCTGTTTCTTGATGAATAAGATACGTACGGAATATATGCAAAAATCCCAAATGAAACATGAACAAACAGAACCCAGAAACCACTAAAATACTATTCCAAAAGGGGTGGTGGGTGCCTGTTATGCACAGGACTCAAGGATAAATCAAAATAGAAAATCTAGTCCTCTAATTTACCCTATGATCACAGGAGAAAAATCATATAATCAGCCCCACAGATACTCAAATGGCATGTGACAATCTTCATTAAAACAAACTCTTAAAAAAGGGGATAACTATTGCCTTAATATCATGCCAATAAATACACCAAAACTCCAGAATTATGATTTTTGAGAAACCATTATAAGCATTCCATGAAAGCCCAACTTCTGAATAGAGAAATGGGAATCAGGAAGTGACAGAAAGTTCCCCAAAAAGGAATTACAAATGCATCTGAAAGTTATGAAAAGATGCTCAATCTCACTCAGAAAGAAATGTAAATTAAAATGACAATCAGATATTTTTTAATCTACAGATTGGGAAATTTTATATTGTTTGATAACATACTATTATGAAGGTCTAAGAAACAAGCATGCTGATAAAAACTCTGTGGAAGACAATTGGCAATATAATCAACATTGAAAACACACATATCCTTTCATTCAGCAATCCCACTTGTGGTAATTTAAATCTACAGATATATTTGTTGGCATGTGTGCAAAATAATGCATGAACAAAGATATTCCCTAAACAATTTGTAAGAGCCAAAGACAGGAAATACATTCTATTAACTGGGGACAAAGTAAATTAGGAATAAGGCAGCTCTACCTGTATTGCCATAAGATATCTCTAAGATATGTTGTTGAATGACAAAAGCAAGACATTGATTACTGTGCAGGGTAGCTAACATTTTTAACAGGAATATAAACATAGCTTATGTAAATACACACACATATATAAGAAAGTATATAGGAGTAAGAGCTTAGGGACAAACACAGGAGAGAGGCTTACTTTTCATAATATATGCATTTACACTTTTGAATTTTATATGAAATACATTACAATCCAGGGACTCTATGATCACTCTCAACCTTCCTACTCAGCTTAATTCCCCACAGTCAGTCTATTGGTAAGGACTGTGAATTCTATCTTCACATTTCTGCCAGTTTGGCCCTCCTATCCACCGCCTCCAGAACTAACATAATTTAGTTGTTATCTTCCTTGTTATCTTCCTCCAAAATAATTAAACAGCCTTTAACCACCTCCCTCCTGAAATGATCACCTTCTCTGATATACTTTATGCACTGTGCCTGGACTTACCCTTCTAAAGCACAACTTTATTAAGCTTCAAAAGACCTGGATTCCAGTTGGCCTATCACAGTACTCTCCACAGGCCCAAGCCCTTTCCCTCCCAGGGACTGTACCCTACACTCCAGTTGAACAAAACTGCTCTCAAGGACCAAAACTACTGCTGCTTTTTCCCATCCCTCCCTAAATTCTAGTGATCTCCTCCACCAGGAACACCCCATTTCATGCACATCTCTCCTCCTCACATGCGCAAGCTAAGATGGTTTGTGGCCTTCAGCACCCACTGCAAAGGCCACCAGTCTCAGGAAATGTTTCCTAAAGTACATTCAGGATGTGACAACAGAACTGTGTGTTTCTTTTAGGGTGGTTCTTTATGTCCATTCTGCTGATTTTTTCTAAGCACCTGTGCCAGTGGTAAACCTCTCCCTTGGAGCTGCATCTTCTGCTTTGTTCCTTAGTCTTCTGAATATGGTGATGTGCCCACAGCAATAAAGAGCAAGTCACTTGGTGAAGGCAACACTTCCCTTCAAATTCTCCAAACTCCTACTGCTCATTAAAAGACTAAAAAGCCATCTTGAATCCCTATGTTTGGATGTGCTTATTCTACACAGTTGCCCAGTGTTCGCAATGGTATCATACTCAGTTAGTAGCTATTACAAACATTAAATAACTGTCCCCTGCTTCTTTTTGCTTTTCTCAAAGGAGACTGATAAAAAGTCTGGAGTACCAAGCACATGACAACACATATGCAAAGAAGTTAATTTTACCGTTTGTCACTTAAAAGTAATTTTCTAGAGTTATTGTTTTTTAAATGAGAAAAAATTATCTTTCCAGGACAAGCAAGTAAGTTTAGTGATGGCTAGGAGCAGTAGCTAAATTGGATGGATTCAGATACTTAGCAAGAAGTGCCTACCACATCCTAATATATGGCAATTAATGAATTTAGTTAGGTCATGATGATTTTATTTTTTTTAACTTTTTAATGTTTATTTTTGAGAGAGAGAGAGAGAGAGAGAATGTGGGTGGGGGAGGAGCAGAGAGAGAGGGGGACACAAATCTGAAGCAGGCTCCAGGCTCCGAGCTGTCAGCACAGAGCCTGATGCAGCACTTGAACCCACAAATCCGAGATCATGACCTGAGCTGAAGTTAGACACTTAACTGTCTATACCACCCAAGCACCCTGGTCAAGGTCGTTTTAAAAGGGGTGATCCCAGAGTGCCTGGGCGGCTCAGTCTGTTAAGCATATGACTCTTGGTTTCACCTCAGGTCATGATCTCACGGTTTGTGATTTTGAGCCCCACATCAGGCTCCATGCTGACAGTATAGAGCCTCCTTGGGATCCCCTCTCTCTCTTCTTCCCCTCCTGCGCTCTCTCTAAATAAATAAATACTTAAAAAAATAAAATAAAATGTGTCCCTATAGACACATAAGTATCAGTATTATATATTGGTTTGGACAATGACTTTGAGCAAGAATTTAAAAATTCATCATCAAATTTATATAGACAGAAAGTAGAATAATAGTTACCAGAGGCTAGAGAGAGGGAGAATGGGGAGTTATTGTTAAATGGGGATAGTGTTTGGGAGATGAAAAAGTTCTAAAGAATGCACAGTCGTGATGGTTACACAACAATATAAATGTACTAATGCCCCTGAACTGTATACATAAAATCATTAAAATGATAAATTTTATTGTATGTATGTATATACATACACATAACTACAATTTTTAGAAATCTTTCATGAAACATGACCTTTAAACGTATGCCATGCTCATGAATTAGAAGAATTAATTTTGTTAAAATATCTATACTACCCAAAGCAATCTACAGATTCAATACAATCCCTATCAAAATACCAACAGCATCTTTCACAGAACTAGGACAAAGAATCCTAAAATTTCCATGAAACCACAAAAGACCGCCAAAACCAAAGCAATCCTGAGAAAGAGCAAAGCTAAAGGTTTCACACTCCTTGATTTGAAACTATACCACAAAACTCTAATAATCAAAACAGTATGGTATGGCACCAAAAAAGGAAATATAAGGACCAATAGAACAAAACAGAATCCAGAAATAAACCCATGCTTTTATGGTCTAATTAATCTATGACAGAGGAGGTGAAAACATACAATAGGGAAAAGAGGATCTCATCAATAAATAGTGATTGAAAAACAGGACAACTGCATGCAAAAAAAAATGATATTGGACCACTTTCTTATACCATACTCAAAAATAAACTCAAAATTAGTTAAAGACTTAAATGTAAGACCATAAACCATAAAATGCCTAGAAGAAAAGATAGGCAGTAAGCTCCTGAACTTACTGAACAAAAAATATTGTATGAGCAATATTTTTTAGATCTGACCCCTCAGTCAAGGGCAACACAAACAATAATTACTGAACTACATCACACTAAAAAGCTTCACATAGTGAAAGAAACCATCAACAAAATGAAAAGCAACCTACTGAATAGAAGGTAACTACAAATGATATTCTGATGAGGGATTAATATCCAAAATGTTTCAACAACACACACAACACAGTAACAACAACAACAACAACAACAACAAATCCAATTAAAAAATGGACAGAGGGCCTGAACAGACATTTCTCCAAAGAAGACATACAAGATGGCCAACACACATAAAAAGATGTTCAATATCACTAATCATCAGGGAAATGCCATCAAAACTACGAGATATCACCTCATGCCTGTCAGAATGGCAATTATCAAAAAGATACGAAATACCAAGTGTTGATGAGGGTATAGAGAAAAATACCTCTCATGCACTGCTGGTAGGAAAGCAAAATAATACAGTCACTATGCAAAACAGTATGGAGGTTCTCCAAAAAATTAAAAGTAGAACTACAATACAATCCAGGAATTCCACTTCTGGGTATTTACCAAAAAAAGATAAAAGAAAAAGAAAAACAATACACTAATTCAAAAAGATACACGCACCCCTATGTTCACTGCGGCACTATTTACAATAGCCAAGTTACGGAAACAAGGGTACATCAATAGATGAATGGATAAGGTCCATTGATAGATGAATGGATAAAGAAGATTTAGAATATATAATGGAATATTAGCCATAAAAAAGAATGAAATCTTGCCATTTGCAACAACACTGATGAACCTAGAGGGTATTATGCTAAGTGAAATAAGTAGGACAAAGAAAGATAAATACCACACAATTCCACTTATACATGGAATCTAGAAAACAAAAGAACAAAACTAAACAGAAACAGACTCAGAAAAGAGAACAATGTGGTGGTTGCCACAGGGGAGGTGGATGGGGGAATGGGCAAAGTAAGGTAAGGGGATTAAAAGGTACAAACTTCTAGTTATGAAATAAATAAGGCACGAGGATATAATGTACAGCATGGGGAATATTGTTAATAATGGGTAAAATCTTTGTATGGTGACAGACGGTAGATAGATTTGTTGTGGTGATCAATTCATAATGCACATACTGCTAAATCACTATGCTACACACCTGAAACTAATATAATATTGTATGTCAATTGTACTTCAATAAAAAAGACAATATACACAAAACATAAGCAGCTTACTGCTTAATCAGATTAAATTTGATGCTTTAAATATATTAATCATAAAGTTTATCCTGATAATTTTTTAAATCCTACCTTCATTTGGAAAGTACTAATGTATTACTTAAGTTTACTCTGCTAATTCTTATTCTTCCTCTTTTTAATCCTACTCTTCACTTTACCTTCTAAGACAGATCCATGCTATGTAGTCATAAGACAACTGTTACATATAGCTGCTGACAGTGGACAGCCAGGCAAAGGAGGCTGCAGAAGGCTTGAATGCAAAGAAACCCAACCCTTATTCCTTGATGAGTCCTCTCCCAAACTAAAGCCCAGGAGGCTCCGGTCAATTGATACAGTGCAATTAAAATAATAAAAAATAAAAATAAAATAAAAAAAATAAAAATAAAATAATAAAAAATAAGAAATAAAGAACAGAAGAAAATGTAATATTAATACCGAATCACAGAATGTCACTGAGGACATAAGATCTTCTACATCTCAAGTAAACCATAAAACACACTAAGTTTTGTAAAATGAACTGTGCACATGGTACTGCTTTTAGGAGGCCTTTTCAGCTTCAGCAATTACCTATGGTTACAGGGATAGTATTCAATATTAATATTTTTAAATGTAGGAGCACTTGGGTGCTCAGTAGGTTGAGCATGTGACTTCGGCTCAGGTCATGCTCTCATGATTTGTGAGTTCAAGCCCTGCATCAGGCTCTGTGCTGACAACTCAGAGCCTGGAGCCTAATTCAGATTCTGTGTCTCCCTCTCTCTCTGCTCCTCCCCTGCTCGTGCTTTGTTTCTCTCTCTGTCTCTCAAAAATAAACATGAAAAAAAATTTTTTAATATATATATTTTCTTAATGTCAAAGGCAGATAAAAGCATGTCTAGAACTGTGCTAATACACCCTCCAATAATCACATGTGGCTACCTAAATTTAAATTAAGTAAATAAAGTGAAAAATGTAGTTCTTCAGGGGGTGCCTGGTGGCTCAGTTGGTTAAGATCTGACTCTAGATTTCGGCTCAGGTCATGATCTCAACATTCAGGAAATCAAGCTCCACGTCAGGCTCTGTGGTGACAGCGTGAAGCCTGCTTGGCGTTCTCTCTCTCCCCTTCTCTCTCTCTGACCCTCCCTCTCTCTCTCTCTATAAATATAAATAAATAAACTTTAAAAAAATGTAGTTGCTCGGTTGCACTAGCCACATCTCAAGTGCTCAAGAGCCACATACAGGTGGTAACTGCCATACTCCACAGCACAGATGGAAAACACTTCCATCACCACAGAAAGTCTACTGAACAGATCTCCTCTGGATATTAAGTGCCTTCTTCTGAAGCAACCACAGCATTTTCTTTCATTCGTTCACTCAACATGTGTTTGCTGCTGAGCTCCTGCTACAGGACTGGCACTGTGCTGATTATCACGCATGGCCATGAGTAAAACTACTAATTTAGGTAGGCCATACATAGAAACCTAAAAAATATAAGTAGAGACCATACGTTTAGACAAAGAGCAGTCAAGGAAGTTCTGCCTGAGGAAGTAATATTCAGGCCAAGATTAGAAAGATTAGCCATTCAAAAAGAAACAGTTTCCAGAGGGAACCGAAGAACCAAAGTGTTCAAGAAGGAAGGGCTTAGCATGCTCTAGAAACTGATTTCAGTGCATTTTGCAGCTGCCTCATTAAACTCAAACACCAAGCAAAGCATTTCACTGACACCAAATCTATTCCAATGGGGAAGTTAGACAACAGTCCATATATTATCCGAGGCAGCTCTCCTTCTCCCTCTAAATCACCTGCTTTTTTGTCATTTCATTTCTTGAAGTAACAACTTCTGAGGGGGCAGGAACAGAAAGAGCAATTAATTTTGTTACTTCTTAGCAGAGGAAAAATGAGCTTAAGTGGGGTTTCTGAATTATGGTGAATTTTAACTAGCTGTGTTCTCCCAAGCCACTGCTTATGCGGTAAGCAAGACACTGCCATCACAAGTGCAGCAGCTTCCACTTGAGGGTAGCTGTCGTGATCTCTGCCAAGGGCAAACAACCCACACAGACTTGGAGCAGCAGCATCTGGCCCTGGTCTGACGGCTAACTGGGGGCATGGTCCTCTTCCCGGGAGACGCAGTTGGCTGCCATGCAGTGAGCCCTACAGCACTGTCACTGTCCACTGACAGCTCCCATGTGGGGCAGCTTTCCAAAGCCAGGACTGAGGGGCACTCCAAACAGCAAACCCCCAGGGCCTCTGTAAGTGTGGGTACTTGGAACACCTCTGCCTAGCAACTCATTCACCCATTTATACACACCTTGTCATCCTACTGTCTTTTCAAACTTTTTCATCACCTTTCCACCCCAAATGGCTCTTTACTACCAGGTCTTGGGCTGCGATTGATAATGCCCAAGGTCCCCTTCAAGGAGCTACACAAAGCAGCTGTAGGGAGCACCCCCAAGACCTCTGAGCAGAATGGAGGCAGGAAGGTCGTGAACGAGCGCTGAAGCCACTGTCCTGTGTGTGTTGTCCACTGTGCACACAAGACCTCCTAAGGGTGGCTGAAAGACACCATCTATCTTCCTCTCCACTTAATGGGAGCCAAACTATCGAGGCAAATTTTTTTTCCTTTCCCATTTCTTTCAGAGAGGGGAAAAATACAACCTATGTTGCTGGTAAGAACTGAAGTGCTTGGTATTGGGGGTGGGGGAAGAAGACGCCTGCATTTTCATACCAAATTAATTAAGAGTCAAATATGGAAATTCTGCTTCTGACATCAGCTTTTGATTTCTTAGCCTTAATGAAGAAAAACCCAATGCTAACTAAACTGAAAAACCCAGGGAAATTGCATAATTCTAGAAGATCAGGCTAAGGAACATCTTTTAAATCCACACCTTATAATATTCATTGCACAGCGACATTTCTGCCGAAACACATTTCAGTAATTAAAATTAAAGTTCTTTCAAATAAAGTATGCCATTATCATTTTTAGTAAAAGACCTTGTAAAAACACTTCATTTTACTATATTTTGAAGACAGCATAAGCTTCAGATGTTACAATACCATGTGAGTATATCCAAAAAAAAGAACAAGAAAAAAAAAACTAAAGCCTGTGCTACTGCCAGATCTAGTTCACTCATGGCAGTAAGACAAAGGCCCTCCCCCCACACCCTCTTTTTTTTTTTTACAGAAAACCAAAGCAGAATATCTTAGTTCGAGCTGCTATAACAAAATACTACAGACCTGGTGGCTTACAAACAACAAATAGTTTTGGAGGCTAGGAAGTCCAAGGTCAAGGTGCTGGCAGGTTTGGTACCACATGAGAACCCACTTCCTGGTTCAAACAGCCACCTTGTCGCTGTGTTGTCCACACGATAGAAGGGCCAGAACTCTCTGGGAAACCTTTTATGAGACACTAATGCCGATCAAGAGGGCTCTACCCTCATGACCCAATCACCTCCCAAAGGCTCCACCTCATGTGATTTCAACATGTGAATTGGGGAGAGGGGGCACAAACTTTCAGTTTATGGCACAGAGTAATGAGAATACGTTCTTAATCTTCACAATGCCCCTAGGGGTAGGGAGAGAACAGATTATTTCAGTTCCATTTTGGACTGAAGAGAGATAAACAGAAAAAGGTAACCTGAACACAGATCACACAAGCTGGGGCAAAGCGCGGCTGAACTCTGATCTGTCAGTGCTCTCTCTGTTCAGTACCTCATCCCCGTCACGATCATACTGTAAGAGCTGAAAACTGTCAGCAATTGATGTCTGCTTTATTTAAAACTATAATTTAGATTAATTACAAATGAAGTGTAACTTTAAGAAAATACTTTAAAAGATTAGGGTTCTAGTCCAAACAAGCAGGATATAAGATACCAACGCACAAGAACCTACTCTCTTCAAAACTTCCCTCATTTATTATATGGACATAATCAAAATAGGGTGAACACAAGGATATTCCTTAAAATGAGGGTCTAGGGGTAAAAACTAAAATGTGAGGCTGGGATTTCATTGAAAGAAATACTGAAATAATGCTGAGCAAGGAAAAAACACCAGTGTTCTTCCATATTATGAATAAATTACGATACATAGATTCTATTAAAAAAGTCCATCCATATCTTTCATATTTTAAATACATTCTCTTCTAATCATGGTATTTCTAATATACTACCACCTAAAAACAAATTTTAGCTTCAATATAGGGCCAGCAACTTTTATACTCTACAGAGATTACTTGGGAAGTAATCTAACTTTAAGTACAAATGTATAAGACATTTGGAAATCAGTATTCCTTAACTTTAACAGTTAAAGTTATACCACATTTTCTTTACTTTCCAGTTTGCAGCTTTCTGGTAAATAAAGGAATTTTGTTATTAAAAAAAAAAAAGTACTTTAAAACCTTGGATTGTGAGTAACTTGTTCTGTGAGTGTTCCACAAGACAAGCAAACATTTCTAATAAATTTTAACTCAATAAATGAGCTCTTGTGATACGAGTAGTACGTGACGACAAATATCACATGATCACAACTGAGCCAGCGGCGCTCTCGCTCTCTCTCTCTCTCTCTCTCGTTGCGGTATTGTGGGTGATCATCTCCCGTGCTCAGATGCTCAGTCTCAGACCACGGTGTTTGGCAGAAATGAGTGATTTTTCAGAACATTGGAAGATGCCCACAACTGGCACTAATGTGTTAGTGAATTTTGTCACTTCAAAGCACCTATGGACAGACCTTTGCTTTTCCATATAAGTTTGTAGAAGCTTAGGAATGCTTTGCTTCATTCTCAGTCAGGCTGCCTGCAGATATAGACCCTTTCCTCTGCTGCATTATTGCTGGTTACACTAAATACAGTATATGACAAGAATGTATTAATACTGTACTATAGTCAACATCTGTGTGAGCGTATACAATGGCCCCCACATAGAGATTCCATTGAGCCGATAGCAGTGATTCCATTAGTGACAGTGAAAGTTGTCCTACACAAAAACCCTCCTCTCTCTTGTCTCCCTCACACCAGCCACGAAGGTTTTCAAAGGTAAGCGCAAGTTAATTTGTTTATTTCTTTATATTTTGTATTTTCTTTATTTTGTATTATATTACAGTGTTGTAATCATTTTTATATGAATATTTTTGAGTTGTGGAATAAATCATCTGAATTTCCATTATCTCTTATGGGGAAATTCACTTTGATAAATGAGTGTTTTGGATTACAGGCATGCTTCTGAAAAGAATTATGCTCACAAACCAAGATTTTACTATATCCATAACCACCCATTTGGAATGGGTATATATTTCCTTCTCCTCAAAAATGTAACTGATGAGCAACTGAGTAATGTATTGAATTGTTATATTATTATGTTGTATATCTGAAACTAGCATAACACTGTATGCCAATTATACTTCAAAAATAAATAAGTAAAAAAATTTTAAAACACCAGAAAGATGTACCTGAGGGGCACCTGGGTGGCTCTGCTTTCAGCTCAGGTCGTGATCTCATGGTTCATAGGATCGCGCGGCACATCAGGCTCTGCGTGATAGCATGGAGCCTGCTTGCGATTCTCTCTCTTCCCCTCTCCCACTTGTGCATGTGTTTTCTCTCTCTCGCAAAATAAATAAACATTAAAAAAAAGAAAGAAAGAAAAATGTACTTGAAAAGTACAGTCATTCTAAAACTTCATGGGTCAATTCCACTTGTTTTAAAAGCAAACCACTGTGCAATTCTAAGTGCAACTTTATTTAATGTTTTAAGTCTTTCAAAAAAAAATCAAACACCTGCATGTGACAGATACCAATTAATCTAAAGAAAACACTGTGAACCAGCTCCTGTACACATGCAAACAGCTCTGAGTAACATTAAACCAAATCCACCACCTGTGCATTTATCCTGCTTTGCAGCCACCATCTGATCAATGAATAACAAAAAGGGAAAGTTAATTACGGAGTAGCTTCTGTATGTATTAGGCTTACACATCACAAGAGGATAAATGATTTCTCCTTCCTCCACAGTATTCTAAAGGTGACTCAGGAGTATACTGAGCCTGCATTTGAGAAGTACAGATTTTATTTGAAAATACTACTACAACAACATGTATTTGTTCCTGTGCTGCCTGTTACAGAGACAGGAATAGATAGATCCAAGAGATCCTTCAAGGTTCTTCCCAATGCCATGAAGAGTTTCTGGACAGATGGACACAGTCATCTCCTGACGAGGAAGGAATAATTCCTGTTCCACCAGCCAGTCAATCCCACTACATTAGGCCTTCATGACCTCCCTGCTTTAAATCTCCTAAAATCTCCTGGTTTTGTTTTTGGATTTTGTTGTTTCTGTGTGTGTGTGCATGGTTTTTTGGTTTTGTTTTTTGGTTTTTTTTTTTTTTTTGGAGGGGGAGTGGGTGTCTTCATTTTTAATATTTGTGCATATAGGGCTGTGTTTCTCTAGAGGAAACAAAAATCAGTTTGACCTAGAGAATAGCTTGAAATATGGAATACTTTAAAAGAAATAAAACTAATTTGCAAATATTTACTGTGCCCTTGGAAGAAGTGCTAGGAAACAGAATAAGAAAGTGTCTACCCTCAAACATTTCAGAAGGCCAGTCTTGCAAAATTCCAAAATCATTGATGCGCAATGACTGTGCCTTCATCAGTCACACATATTAGTGGCAGCACTAGGGGCCAGTGGTTTTCAATCTTGACTGAACATTAGAATTACCTGGAAAGCTACTAAGAAAGATGTGTCAAGGCACCCTCATGAGATTTGTATTTGACTGCTATGGGAGAAGCCATGACATTAGTCCTTTCATAAGCTCCTGTGACTATAATGTACAGCCAGGACCAAGGGCCACTGCTCCACATAGACAGTTCACAAACCCTACAGCTGCTAAATCGAACAGATATAAGACTGGTTCTCAAATTGTCAAGGGTTGTTTAACTCAGCCTTAGGTTTCACAAAATACCTAGCATTCTACCCATAGAGTTCCTTTTTTGGTTTGTTTTAGGTTATAAAAGAGGATTTGTGTCATCTGACCTTCAGCTGGCAAGTAGTCCTGAGAAGCCTATATGTGCCTTTAGATAACCATTTTAAAATTATCTAGATTTCCCCATGAAATCATTTTTGTTACAAATATTTCTTCACATAAAAATTTTTAATGTTTATTTATTTTGAGAGAGAGAGAGAGAATGTGTGCAAGCAGGGGAGGGGCAGAGAGAGAGGGAGAAAGAATCCCAAGTTGACAGTGTGGAGCCAGAGGTGGGGCTCGATCTCATGAACTGTTAAATCATGACCTGAACTGAAATCAAGAGTTGGAGGCTTAACTGACTAAGCCACCCAGGCACCCCTGAAAATTTCATTTTTAAGTAATTACTGAGAACAGTCAAAATGATATTTAATAAAAATGCTATTTTTCCAAAAAGTAAGAAGCAATGCTGGCCATTTTCAGAAGACTTCTGAAATTATCTTCACATCTTTCACATCTTCTACAGGAAGTTTTGTTAAGACCAGTTCAACAACAGGCTGGTATGATATAACTTCAGGCCTTTGTATATGCAAAACTAGATTTTGCTTTATTGATTTGCCGTTAGGTTTTGAAAGAATGAGGCACATATGTCACAAGAAGACTGGTTAAATGGGGGTAGCAAGAAGTCTTGGTGTAATGTTAACTGTCACGTATTTCAAGATTATGGACAGGATCAATTCCAAAAACTGCTTAAGGGAGGAAAAATTCAAGCACAGAATTTATTTCCTCTTAAAACTAGGTTCTTCCTCTTGCAAAAGGGGCTTACATAAGGAAACTTTGAATACACCTAGCCCACAGTCATGTGACCTGGTCCTGGAGCATGGGGATAGGAGGGTATATATGCATCATCCTACTAAACTCAGGGCTTCCCCACAGCAATGCCAGTAAGGAATGGCAATAGCACACCTGCGTGGATGCAATGAACACGGATGGGTACCATCTGCTCTTTCAGACAGCTGTCTGACTTGGGCCTGATGACCATGGTCCTCCACCCTGGTGGCACATTAGAAGCCCCTGACACTTTTTAAATACATTATTACTGGGCCCCATGCCCAGCATTTATAATTGACTTGATGTGAGTGGAACTAGAATACTGGTAGTTTTTAAAGGTTCTCAGATGTGAAACAGAAGGCCAGGGAACCAGTGGGTTAATGATACCAAAAGGTTATCCATCTGTCAGCTAATGTGATCTGGAACAACTAAGGGGAACAAGTTCAGATAAAGACAGATCTGACCTCTGAGCTTGTTTAGACTACTCAATCCCGGCCTCTCTCCTAGACAGAAGGAGGAGGGGGAGGTGGCTCGTGTGACAGGAAAGAGCTTGAGCTTACAGATAGGCAGGCAAGGGTTCAAATTCCCATTCCACCATTCACTAGTTGTATAGCCCCTGTCCACTGAGAAGATTCTTTCAGCCTGTTTTCCCAGATGTAAACTGGCACCCATTGCATCTCATCAGGGTTCTACCTAGACTAACATGAATTTGATGTAAAATAAGTGGTACAGCAGGTATTCAAAAATGAGAGCTGTGTCAACCTCTGAGCAATCCAAATGAGCCTTTGGCAATAAAGAGAGGCATCCCGTAGCTCATCTCTTCACACATAAGACACATTCAATACCTCATTTCTCAAAGTTTCACAGCCGTAGTACAATATTTTGTACTCCATATTTTCTTGAAGCCAGTAACAAAGATCTCTCATGGCGAATTTGTGGAGACGATCATAGCTTACTTGTTAAACAAAACTGCCAGTGATGCTGAATCATAACAAAGACATAACTGATGGATCTGAAACAGGAAAGAGCAGTTCAACTACCTCAGCACAGCTCCCAGGGAAGAACGGGATACTTAGCTGAGGGGCAAAGAAGGAACCCAAACCATAGAACAAACATACCCCTATGGCTCCAGAGTCCTATGGCCTTGAGTTCAAATTTCAGCTTCAACATTGCAGTAAATCACACACTCTGTTAGCTTTAATTTATTCATCAATTAGATGGGAAGAGTGCCATCGGAGCCAGAATTCTCATAAAAACTAAAGTGCAAATGAGGTAATGGGCAGAACACAAAGTGGATGTTCAGTAAATCAGGTTTTATTTCCCTTGCCCTATCTATATTTTGATCTCTGGTCATGAAATTTCTGATAAATTATGCCTCTGAAATATTGCCTCCTCATGAATCAAACAACTCTCAAACCTAAAGTGCAAAAATTCACAAACCATTCAAAAATCACTAGAAAGGTATCTTTTGGACAGTGGGTTCTCTTTGGGGAATGGGGAAACTAGACAGAGACGAAGAGACACAGAATATTTCTGAATACTCACTTCATATCCTATGCAACATTCCCAATGTCTAAACCTCAAAACTAATGGAAATATATTGAGGAAAAAGAGTAACTAAGCATGATAACAGCATAGGCTTATTTCTTATTCTTTAAAATCTTGGGGTCATCATCTGACCAGGTCTCAAAGGGGACTCAATGATTGATTACTAAGCAGAAACAAATTGTGTTAAATTAGAATATTAATACAGGAAATCTGTATCAAACATTTTACACCTAAATGATAGGAAAGCTGAGATGTATAATCAATTTACAAATAATTGTAACTGACTGACAGGAAAAAAAAAAACTCAGCCAACTTTCCACTTGATTTATATACCTATTAAATCCAGGAACTTCTAGACAGTTTTGTATAATTATTATCATGACTAAAACAAGAAGTATGAGAAAAGGAAGTGTGTAAGAAAATAACATATAAACATCAATTTAGAGGGGCGCCTAGGTGGCTCAGTTGGTTGAGCTTCCAACTCTTCATTTCAGCTCAGGTCATGATCCCAGGGTCATGGGATCGAGCCCCACATCAGGCTCCATGCTGAGCATGGAGCCTGATTAAGATTCTCTCTTTCTCTTCCTCTGCCCCTCTCCACCACTCTCGCTCTCACTCTTTACAATAACAAAAAACAAAAAAATGTTTTTTAATAAATTTAAAAATAATTACAATTAACAGCAAAATAGTCTCAGTTTCCATTTGATTTATATACATGTTAAATCTAGCAACTAATAGGCCGATTTGTGCAATTATTATCATGACCAAAATAAAAAGTATATGAAATAGAGGTATGTAAGAAAATGACATACAATCATCAATGACTTTTTTTCATTAGAGACAACAGATCTACAAAGATCCTTCTAAGGCTCCCATCTGAAACATAACAACCAAGATCACTGATACACTGATTTGACTACAAGTCTTGCTGTATATTTAGCATTATAACTAAGAAATTGGTCACACCCCTCAAGGAACTCACAGACTGCCAGAAAACCAGAGTGAGAGATATATAGGTTCCCAACTAAAATTCCAGACTATGTGATTATGGAGGGCAATGGAAGAAGTGACTAACTCTACATGGAAGAAGAGCAGAAAAGATTTCACAAAGGGTTAATTTCCAGGGGTTGACGGCTAACACCATCAGAGACTGCACATCTCTTCTCAATTCTGCATTTGGCGGCTTTTTGACAATGGCCTGAAATTGGGTGTAAATACACTGACTACAGCCAAACACAATCAGGCACTGCTCCCACAAACATTTTGTTTTTAGTTTATTTATGTATAATAAATACATGAGAGAGAGAGCATGTGTGTGCATGCACGAGCAGGGGAAGGGCAGAGAGAGGGAAAGAGAGAATCTCCAGCAGGCTCTGCACTGCCTATGCAGAGCCGACGCAGGGTTCATTCTCACAAACTATGAGATCACGACCTGAGTCGAAATCAAGAGTCAGATACTTAACCGACTGAGTCACCCAGGTGCCTCCATAAATACTGTTTATTAAACATCGACCAGCACACCAGTGATCTTGATGGCAAATTTTATTTAATGTTTTTACTTATTTTCATACGTGGAATTTAAGAAACAAAATAGATGAACATAGGGGAAGGGAAGGAAAAATAAGATAAAAACAGAGAGGGACACAAACCATAAAAGACTCTTAAATACAGAGAACAAATTGAGGGTTGCTTGAGGGGAAGTGAGGGAGGGGGGATAGGCTAAATGGGTGATGGGCATTAAGGAGGTGGCTTGTTGGGATGAGCACTGGTGTTATATGTAAGTGATGAAGCATTGAGTTCTACCCCTGAAACAGTTATCACACTGTAGGTTAACTAACTTGAATTTAAATAAACTTTTAGAAAATAAAAATAAAAAGCCATATATACACAGCACCGTCTTTTCCCATCACAGTGTCCTTTGCAGAAGGAATGGATAAGGGAAGAAGTAAGTTTTCATCCAGAGGCAGGGGAAGATTAGCTCACTGAACACAATGTTAAAGAAGTATTAGTTGGAAAAAATGTGTTTGACCTACATCCCATAGGTCATGCTAGCACAACATATTGTTACATATGAAGTATCCCTAAACCACAGGCAGTAAGTCAAATCCACTAACGAAAGCACAACAACAAAGCAGAGTAGGGAAATTCATACTAGTCTGAAGCAGACCAATTAGATGATATTAAAAAGCAGTCAACAAAAATCTAGACTAGGTAAGGAGAAAAGTAGGTATGTGAGATAGATCTGGAACAGTAAAAAAGTGCAAAGCCGAGTAGATTCGAAGTCCAATTAGGGAGAAAGAACTGTGCTTCCATGGTAGCAAAGGTTAGCTGAAAGGTGGGAACAGCAGAGTTAGAGAAACACTTAAAATGGAGAATATGGAGGCAGTTCAGTCAATAAAATGTGTTTAACTACGAATCCCAGCTGGCCACTTACTATTTATGTTTCCTCGTTCTACACGATTGTGATGAGTATTAGATAAGGTAACCCATAAAACAGCCAGCCCAACAATAAGCACTCAAAAAGTAATTAGTCCCTTCCGTGCCCATGGGAGCTGATGAGCTGTGAACCAGGAACCAGCAGTGTGAGGGTGGAAACTCGAGCTATCAGAATAGAGCCATCCACAGTTTAAAATTCATATTATTTAACTTCAAATACAAGAATCCTACAGCAAGGAAAAAAAAAACTTTGAGGGGAAAGAAGAAAACCAAGGACATTAATTAGTACACCATGAAACTACAGCACTAGTAGAAAACTCCACTGAATTACTGACCTCAATTGGCAAATATTTATTGAATCCTAAGCGAAGTACAATCTAACTTAGAAGCCAATTAGAGGTAAAATAGGTAGAACTGAGTGATTGCTTGTATTTACAAAGAGGGGTGGAAGCCAAGGATGACCTGAGTTAGGACAGCGAATGTCCACTGAGCGATAAGTGGACATGTTTCTGTCACGTGCAGGGCTTCAGAATGTGCTCTGCAGCCATGGAAGAGATGGAAACATAATGGTTAGCACAGTAGAAACATCCTGGCATTATTACAGCCTAACCAGGGGCTCCCAACCTATTTCAGCCTTAAAATAAATTTTAACTTGGAAAAATCATCCAATCTCCACAAGGTCAAACATATATATATATAAATATATATATATATATATATATTTATATATATATATTTATATATTTATATATATATATATACACACACACACATATATATACACACATATATACACATATATACATATGTGTGTATATATGTATGTATGTGTGTATATATATATGTTTCATCTTGTGGAGATTGGATGATTTTGTAAATATGATTTTATATATTGGCTTTATATATTGGATGATTTTATATATTGGCTGAAATATATATATATTTTAAGATTGATGTTTAATGAATGAATGGCTATCCAATGATAAAGGATGGTTATAGTTCCTAAGGAAAATCTATACTTCAGAGTACATAATCAAACCAGGCTCTCAACCCAAAAATCAGTAATAATAATAGCTAACCTTCCTACAGTACTTTCTACAAATCCAGCACTATTTTAAGTGCTTTGTATGTATTAATTTCTTTCATTATAACAACAGCCTGGGACAGAAGTACTTTTATTTCTTCATTGAGATATAAGTGACATATATCGTTATATTAATTTCAGGTATACAACATAATGATTCGATATTGCAAACCGATGACCACAGTAAGTACAGTTAGTTAAAATCCACCACCATAATCACAAATTTTTTTTTCTTTTGATGAGAACTTTCAATATCTACTCTCTTAGCAACATTTTAATGCCCATTGTATAATTCAAAATTATTTAAAACCATTGATAATCACAGTAGCTTTTTATCACTGCATATTTTTCCAGTCACTATACTATGTGCATATGTTTGAAAAATGAGTGGACAAGCATGTTAGAAATAAAGGGATTCATGGGGCACCTAGGTGACTCAGTCAGTTGAATGTCCAACTCTTAATTTCGGCTCGGGTCATGATCCCAGTCATGAACTGCACTAAGCGTGGAACCTGCTAGGGATTCTCTCTCCCTCTGCCCCTCTCCTCCACTCATGTGCTCTCTCCCTCTCTCTCTAAAATTTAAAAAAAAAAAAAAAAATTTTTAATTAAAAAAATAAAAAGAAGCATAGGGATTCCTAAGCCTTTTCTTTCTGTGGTTCCACAGTTGACTAGCACATGGACTGGAAATCACTGTTCTAAGTGATTTAACTGACAGGACCATGAATCTTTTAAAATTCATATCCCTAATCCTAAACTTACAGAACCTGTAGAATAGCATTTCTAAGAGGGAGAAAAAATGCAGTTGAAAAGAACAGGTTCAGAGAGAGTCTAGCAAAACACAAAACAAAAGAACAGAGAGAGTCTAGCAAAACACAAAACGAAAGAACAAGTAGCCAATATTCACTGAATATATACGGTATGCAAAGTAATGATCATTCACTCTAATCATATTTAAGCATTTTATTAATCTAGTATATGCAAAGTGTTAAGCAAACAACTGTAATAAAAAATAGACATAGTCTCTGTCCTCATGGAATACACAGCCTGATAACAGAGAAAAAGATTAATCAAATAATCACACAAAGAGATGTAGAACTCAAGCAAGACTGCTGTAATGACTTTGGTTGCCTTTTACAAAAAAAAATCAGTCCCTGTTCTCTTGGTAACTACTTCAATTCATTGTATGTACCCGACATGCTTACCTACCCATTCCCAGCTTTCAGAGCCTATATATCTTGGGGACAACTGGACCCATTCTTGCCTCTAGGATATAGGCAGGTGACTCAAACCTAAACTAATTGTAATCCTATGCCCTAACTACAGTGATTGGTTCAAAGACAGATGAGCACACAACTCACTCAAGAGTTGAACAGATAGGATTATTGGGCGCTCCTGGTCCGCAAACTCACTCTTCTGATGTTCTGGAAACAAGTACCCCAGAATTGTTGCTGGCCTTCCACAACTAAGAGAGGATGCCAGCCTGAGGATAAAGCTGCCATTGTACAGGACAGAGTGAAAACAGGACAAAGTCAGGTCTTTAACAACATCACTCAAATAAACCACTCCTAAAGCTTATCTGACTTCTGAACTTTCAAGATACATGACACAGTAAGGCCATTATGTTGGTTCAAATTTATTTGACCTGCGTTTTGTTACTTGCAACTGCAGTCACTCTCAGCAAAAAATACACTCACAACATTAAGAGGGCTTAAAAGAGGAAGCTCTGCTTAAACTCTGAGAAGGTATCTTTGAGTTAAGTATCCCTTACACTAATACTGGACAAATTAGGAAAGGCGGAAAAACCATTCCAGGCTGTTGGATCAGCATTTGCAAAGACCTTCAGGGTCATATTGGCTGTGTTAGAGAGTTTACACACTTTTTTAGACTTTATTCTAAAAATGATGCAGGGAGTTTGGGGAGGGAGGGGAAGGAAGATCAGCATAAATCACTGTCATGTTAATCTATACTGAACATTTTATGTTAAAATAGCTTTCAAGACCATAGAAAAGGATTTTCAGAAAACAGTGTAACTTGGCACCCATGGAATCTCCTCTACAAAATCTTTAACAGAGGGACATTCCAACTCAGCTTGGACACTGTGGTGAAACTGACCTTATTGTGATGAAATGTATTAATCCAGGATGGTTTACCCAGAGGCTTTAAAAAGTAGGGGGTATAGGCAATTCTTGGAAGACCAGGTGTCTACAAATAAAAGCAGCACCGTAACTATCATCACAGCCAGGTCTCAGGAGGCTGGAGGTGCTCTCACTGCACCTGGAAGCCAAGGCATGAATGAGATTTCTAACAGAGCTTAACATAAATGGTCAGGCACATGCACTTACTTCAAAGTGCTCAAAGACTTGAACTAGATAACACTGTCCATACCTTAAAATGTCAAGAAGGAGAGAGGAAAGTATGCCTGATAAGCTTTCCTGTATTTAATGACTTAGCCACTTTCACTTTCCCCTGCATTCCAGAATATATATATTATAAAGATAATTCTACCAATAAATGAATTCTTATTAACTAAAGCTAACTCTGTATCACTGCCAATATTATTGCAATCCATTTCACACAGCCAGACTTTTATTACTCTTAAATATTATTAGTTAACTCAAGCTCACCATTACACAATATACAGGACACAGGTTTGCCAAGGTGAATTGCTTTGGTTGTATTCAGCAAATAAATTTTTAAATTAAAAAGCTATGAAATATTAAATCATATAAAAGTATTCACTACAATAGCAAAAAGTCATGAATTCTCTATTTAACTTCCACTGATAGTAACATTCTCCAGGATAGTATTGCAGTCGATTTATGTATATGTCCCAAAATTCATATTAAAATCTTAAGTTAAAAACCCAGGTGATGGTATAAGGAGATAGGGTCTTTGCGGGTGATTAGGTCATGAAGATTCCTAAGGAATGGGATCAATGCCCTTGTAACAGAGGCCCCAGAGACATCCCTTGCCCCATCCATGCGAGAACACGGCAAAACAGAAGCCATCTATGAACCAGGAAGCTCTCACCAGACATTTATTCTGCCAGTGCCTTGATCTTAAACTTCCTTGCCTCCAGACCTGTTAGGAATAAATTTCTGTTGTTTATAAGCTCCCCAGTTTATGGTATTTTGTTATAGTAGCCCAAACAGACTAAGACAAGTATCCAAGATTCTAAGATATTTCTCTAGACTGTGGCCAGCTGCCCAGTTTGCACACCTGGGGAGGAGGGGAGCCAGCCCCGAGCTCAGTAACTACTTCAGAGGCACAGTCCACAGTGGGAGAAAGCAATCCCTTCCCTGGAGTGCGGTGGGAAGATGGTATATAGCCATTCAAAGGACAAAGGTCCCTTCCTGCACCCACCAGCCAGAGGCCATTTATCGATGTGGTGGAGAGGCACTTCCCCAGAACCAGGGTACATGGAGCAGGCCCATTAAGACATCGGGGTTTTTTTTTTTTTTTTTTTTTAATTTATATATGAAATTTATTGTCAAATTGGTTTCCATACAACACCCAGTGCTCATCCCAAAAGGTGCCCTCCTCAATACCCATCACCCACCCTCTCCTCCCTCCCACCCCCCATTAACCCTTACTTTGTTCTCAGTTCTCAGCAGTCTCTTATGCTTTGGCTCCCCCCACTCTAACCTCTTTTTTTTTTTTTTTCCTTCCCCTCCCCCATGGGTTCCTGTTAAGTTTCTCAGGATCCACATAAGAGTGAAACCATATGGTATCTGTCTTTCTCTGTATGGCTTATTTCACTTAGCATCACACTCTCCAGTTCCATCCACATTGCTACAAAAGGCCATATTTCATTTTTTCTCATTGCCACGTAGTACTCCATTGTGTATATAAACCACAATTTCTTTATCCATTCATCAGTTGATGGACATTTAGGTTCTTTCCATAATTTGGCTATTGTTGAGAGTGCTGCTATGAACATTGGGGTACAAGTGCCCCTATGCATCAGTACTCCTGTGTCCCTTGGATAAATTCCTAGCAGTGCTATTGCTGGGTCATAGGGTAGGTCTATTTTTAATTTTCTGAGGAACCTCCACACTGCTTTCCAGAGCGGCTGCACCAATTTGCATTCCCACCAACAGTGCAAGAGGGTTCCCGTTTCTCCACATCCTCTCCAGCATCTATAGTCTCCTGATTTGTTCATTTTGGCCACTCTGACTGGCGTGAGGTGATACCTGAGTGTGGTTTTGATTTGTATTTCCCTGATAAGGAGCGACGCTGAACATCTTTTCATGTGCCTGTTGGCCATCCGGATGTCTTCTTTAGAGAAGTGTCTATTCATGTTTTCTGCCCATTTCTTCACTGGGTTATTTGCTTTTCGGGTGTGGA
Organism: Puma concolor; assembly: GCF_028749965.1. Classification (NCBI taxonomy): domain Eukaryota; kingdom Metazoa; phylum Chordata; class Mammalia; order Carnivora; family Felidae; genus Puma; species Puma concolor. The sequence continues at coordinate 23,644,771 of NC_141671.1, forward strand.
GTTTGGTGAGCTCTTTATAGATTTTGGATACTAGCCCTTTGTCCGATATGTCATTTGCAAATATCTTTTCCCATTCCGTTGGTTGCCTTTTAGTTTTGTTGGTTGTTTCCTTTGCTGTGCAGAAGCTTTTTATCTTCATAAGGTCCCAGTAACTCACTTTTGCTTTTAATTCCCTTGCCTTTGGGGATGTGTCAAGTAAGAGATTGCTACGGCTGAGGTCAGAGAGGTCTTTTCCTGCTTTCTCCTCTAAAGTTTTGATGGTTTCCTGTCTCACATTCAGGTCCTTTATCCATTTTGAGTTTATTTTTGTGAATGGTGTGAGAAAGTGGTCTAGTTTCAACCTTCTGCATGTTGTTGTCCAGTTCTCCCAGCACCATTTGTTAAAGAGACTGTCTTTTTTCCATTGGATGTTCTTTCCTGCTTTGTCAAAGATGAGTTGGCCATACGTTTGTGGGTCTAATTCTGGGGTTTCTATTCTATTCCATTGCTCTATGTGTCTGTTTTTGTGCCAATACCATGCTGTCTTGATGATGACAGCTTTGTAGTAGAGGCTAAAGTCTGGGATTGTGATGCCTCCGGCTTTGGTCTTCTTCTTCAAAATTACTTTGGCTATTCGGGGCCTTTTGTGGTTCCATATGAATTTTAGGATTGCTTGTTCTAGTTTCGAGAAGAATGCTGGTGCAATTTTGATTGGGATTGCATTGAATGTGTAGATAGCTTTGGGTAGTATTGACATTTTGACAATATTTATTCTTCCAATCCATGAGCAGGGAATGTCTTTCCATTTCTTTAAATCTTCTTCAATTACCTTCATAAGCTTTCTATAGTTTTCAGCATACAGATCCTTTACATCTTTGGTTAGATTGATTCCTAGGTATTTTATGCTTCTTGGTGCAATTGTGAATGGGATCAGTTTCTTTATTTGTCTTTCTGTTGCTTCATTGTTAGTGTATAAGAATGCAACTGATTTCTGTACATTGATTTTGTATCCTGCAACTTTGCTGAATTCATGTATCAGTTCTAGCAGACTTTTGGTGGAGTCTATCGGATTTTCCATGTATAATATCATGTCATCTGCAAAAAGCGAAAGCTTGACTTCATCTTTGCCAATTTTGATGCCTTTGATTTCCTTTTGTTGTCTGACTGCTGACGCTAGAACTTCCAGCACTATGTTAAACAACAGCGGTGAGAGTGGGCATCCCTGTCGTGTTCCTGATCTCAGGGAAAAAGCTCTCAGTTTTTCCCCGTTGAGGATGATGTTAGCTGTGGGCTTTTCATAAATGGCTTTTATGATCTTTAAGTATGTTCCTTCTATCCCGACTTTCTCAAGGGTTTTTATTAAGAAAGGGTGCTGGATTTTGTCAAAGGCCTTTTCTGCATCGATTGACAGGATCATATGGTTCTTCTCTTTTTTTTTGTTAATGTGATGTATCACGTTGATTGATTTGCGGATGTTGAACCAGCCCTGCATCCCAGGAATGAATCCCACTTGATCATGGTGAATAATTCGTTTTATATGCCGTTGAATTCGATTTGCTAGTATCTTGAGAATTTTTGCATCCATATTCATCAGGGATATTGGCCTGTAGTTCTCTTTTTTTACTGGGTCTCTGTCTGGTTTAGGAATCAAAGTAATACTAGCTTCATAGAATGAGTCCGGAAGTTTTCCTTCCCTTTCTATTTCTTGGAATAGCTTGAGAAGGATAGGTATTATCTCTGCTTTAAACGTCTGGTAGAACTCCCCTGGGAAGCCATCTGGTCCTGGACTCTTATTTGTTGGGAGATTTTTGATAACCGATTCAATTTCTTCGCTGGTGATGGGTCTGTTCAAGCTTTCTATTTCCTCCTGATTGAGTTTTGGAAGAGTGTGGGTGTTCAGGAATTTGTCCATTTCTTCCAGGTTGTCCAATTTGTTGGCATATAATTTTTCATAGTATTCCCTGATGATTGTTTGTATCTCTGAGGGATTGGTTGTAATAATTCCATTTTCATTCATGATTTTATCTATTTGGGTCATCTCCCTTTTCTTTTTGAGAAGCCTGGCTAGAGGTTTGTCAATTTTGTTTATTTTTTCAAAAAACCAACTCTTGGTTTCATTGATCTGCTCTACAGTTTTTTTAGATTCTATATTGTTTATTTCTGCTCTGATCTTTATTATTTCTCTTCTTCTGCTGGGTTTAGGCTGCCTTTGCTGTTCTGCTTCTAGTTCCTTTAGGTGTGCTGTTAGATTTTGTATTTGGGATTTTTCTTGTTTCTTGAGATAGGCCTGGATTGCAATGTATTTTCCTCTCAGGACTGCCTTCGCTGCGTCCCAAAGCGTTTGGATTGTTGTATTTTCATTTTCGTTTGTTTCCATATATTTTTTAATTTCTTCTCTAATTGCCTGGTTGACCCACTCATTCGTTAGTAGGGTGTTCTGTAACCTCCATGCTTTTGGAGGTTTTCCAGACTTTTTTCTGTGGTTGATTTCAAGCTGCATAGCATTGTGGTCTGAAAGTATGCATGGTATGATTTCAATTCTTGTAAACTTATGAAGGGCTGTTTTGTGACCCAGTATATGATCTATCTTGGAGAATGTTCCATGTGCACTCGAGAAGAAAGTATATTCTGTTGCTTTGGGATGCAGAGTTCTAAATATATCTGTCAAGTCCATCTGATCCAATGTCTCATTCAGGGCCCTTGTTTCTTTATTGACCGTGTGTCTAGATGATCTATCCATTTCTGTAAGTGGGGTGTTAAAGTCCCCTGCAATTACCACATTCTTCTCAATAAGGTTGCTTATGTTTATGAGTAATTGTTTTATATATTTGGGCGCTCCAGTATTCAGCGCATAGACATTTATAATTGTTAGCTCTTCCTGATGGATAGACCCTGTCACTATTATATAATGTCCTTCTTCATCTCTTGTTACAGCCTTTAATTTAAAGTCTAGTTTGTCTGATATAAGTATGGCTACTCCAGCTTTCTTTTGGCTTCCAGTAGCATGATAAATAGATCTCCATCCCCTCACTCTCAATCTAAAGGTGTCCTCAGGTCTAAAATGAGTCTCTTGTAGACAGCAAATAGATGGGTCTTGTTTTTTTATCCATTCTGATACCCTATGTCTTTTGGTTGGCGCATTTAATCCATTTACATTCAGTGTTATTATAGAAAGGTATGGGTTTAGAGTCATTGTGATGTCTGTATGTTTTATGCTTGTAGTGATGTCTCTGGTACTTTGTCTCACAGGGTCCCCCTTAGGATCTCTTGGAGGGCTGGTTTAGTGGTGACAAATTCCTTCAGTTTTTGTTTGTTTGGGAAGACCTTTATCTCTCCTTCTATTCTAAATGACAGACTTGCTGGATAAAGGATTCTCGGCTGCATATTTTTTCTGTCTAGCACATTGAAAATCTCGTGCCAATTCTTTCTGGCCTGCCAAGTTTCAAAAGAGAGATCAGTCACGAGTCTTATAGGTCTCTCTTTATATGTGAGGGCACGTTTACCCCTTGCTGCTTTCAGAATTTTCTCTTTATCCTTGTATTTTGCCAGTTTCACTATGATATGTCGTGCAGAAGATCGATTCAAGTTACGTCTGAAGGGAGTTCTCTGTGCCTCTTGGATTTCAATGCCTTTTTCCTTCCCCACTTCAGGGAAGTTCTCAGCTATTATTTCTTCAAGTACCCCTTCAGCACCTTTCCCTCTCTCTTCCTCCTCTGGGATACCAATTATGCGTATATTATTTCTTTTTAGTGTATCACTTAGTTCTCTAATTTTCCCCTCATACTCCTGGATTTTTTTATCTTTTTCTCAGCTTCCTCTTTTCCATAACTTTATCTTCTAGTTCACCTATTCTCTCCTCTGCCTCTTCAATCCGAGCCGTGGTGGTTTCCATTTTGTTATGCATTTCGTTTAAAGCGTTTTTCAGCTCCTCGTGACTGTTCCTTAGTCCCTTGATCTCTGTAGCAAGAGATTCTCTGCTGTCAGCTATACTGTTTTCAAGCCCAGCGATTAATTTTATGACTATTATTCTAAATTCACTTTCTGTTATATTATTTAAATCCTTTTTGATCAGCTCATTAGCTGTTGTTATTTCCTGGAGATTCTTCTGAGGGGAATTCTTCCGCTTGGTCATTTTGGATAGTCCCTGGCGTGGTGAGGACCTGCAGGGCACTTCCCCTGTGCTGTGGTGTATAACTGGAGTTGGTGGGCGGGGCCGCAGTCCGACCTGATGTCTGCCCCCAGCCCACCGCTGGGGCCACAGTCAGACTGGTGTGTGCCTTCTCTTCCCCTCTCCTAGGGGCGGGATTCACTGTGGGGTGGGGTGGCCTGTCTGGGCTACTTGCACACTGCCAGGCTTGTGATGCTGGGGATCTGGCGCCTTAGCTGGGGTGGGTAGGCAAGGTGCACAGGGGCAGGAGGGGCAGGCTTAGCTTGCTTCTCCTTAGGTGATCCACTTCAGGAGGGGCCCTGTGGCAGCAGGAGGGAGTCAGATCCGCTGCCGGAGGTTTGGCTCCGCAGAAGCGCAGAGTTGGGTGTTTGCGCGGAGTGAGCAAGTTCCCTGGCAGGAACTGGTTCTCTTTGGGATTTTGGCTGGGGGATGGGCAGGGGAGATGGCGCTGGCGAGCGCCTTTGTTCCCCACCAAACTGAGCTCTGTCGTCAGGGGGCTCAGCAGCTTTCCTTCCCTTTGTCCTCCAGCCTTCCCGCTTTCTGAGCAGAGCTGTTAACTTATGACCTCCCAGACGCTAAGTCGCACTTGCTGTCAGAACACAGTCCGTCAGGCCCCTCCGCTTTTTGCAAGCCAGACTCGGGGGCTCTGCTTGGCCGGCGAGCCGCCCCTCCGCCCCGGCTCCCTCCCGCCAGTCCCTGGAGCGCGCACCGCCTCGCCGCCCTTCCTACCCTCTTCCGTGGGCCTCTCATCTGTGCTTGGCTCCGGCGACTCCGTTCTGCTAATCCTCTGGCGGTTTTCTGGGTTATTTAGGCAGGTGTAGGTGGAATCTAAGTGATCAGCAGGACGCGCGGTGAGCCCAGCGTCCTCCTACGCCGCCATCTTCCCTCTCTCCTCCAGAAGCAAGCAAGACATCGGGGTTTAAATCCCAGCCAAGTGCCAGGGAGGTGTGGGAGTCAGCAGAGTGGGACAAACCGCCTCATTCGCGACTGCGGTACTATGAGGTCAGCCTGAACAGAGTGGTTTGGGACACCCGATACAGGGAGAAGAGACTGGGGTGTTGACATTTTTCTCCCCATCACCATCAAGGTGTAGCTTCAGGGAACAGACAGGGGCCCAGACAGTGGAGGTGAACCGCCTACACCAAACCATGCCCTTCTGGCACCTGGTAACTGCGTATCTACTGGAGCAGAATTGACACTGAGGAACCAGACAGCCCTTCCTCCAGACCAGTGCTGCCACCAGTTCGAAGGCACCCATAGTTTTGTATTTACAGACGTAATTCTGGGACAATTCTTATTACATATGTTTTTTTTTTCTTCCTTTTTTCCTTATTTCTTCCCTTCTCTAGTCTGGTTATTCTGGTTCTTGGTTTGTTTAAGCAGACATATTTAATCTATTCTCTTTATACCTGTTCTATATCTCCTTCTTTATTTTCCCCTCTCTCTCTATCTGGATTAAGCAGTATAGTTTCCCTGCCTGGTCAATTTTCTTTTCTTTTCTTTTTCCCCGCCCCTGTCATTTCTCTGTATGGCATAAGGCCTTTTCCACCAACACCTCCCCGCCCCATTGGGTTTTGTTGTTGCTGTTTTTTGTTATTTGTTGTTTTGTGTGTGTGTGTGTGTATGTGTGTGTGTATGTGTGTGTGTGTTCTTTTGTTTTTTGGGTTCTTTGGGGGTTTTTTGGGGGGTGCAGGGGTTGTTTTTTTTTTCAGGGCTACTTCAGTGAACAACTCAAAGCACACCTGGTGAAGGGTCCAAAACATCACTACAAGTAGGGAGATAAAGCAACCAAAGTCACAATAACAGAGAGCAAGTAACACTCCAAAAAACACCTCCTGAAGGGTCAGGCCCTGGACAGTGTATGACCCCTCTTTAATATAGTAGTGCTCACAAGTGCAGGGCACATGACAAGCTTTTAAAACACATATGGGACAGAAAACTAGCCAAAATGATGAAATTGAAGAATTCTTCTCAAAAGAAATTCTAGGAAGAAATGACAGCTAAAGAATTGATCAAAATAGATATAAACAATATAACTGAACAAGAATTTAGAATAATAGTCATAAGATTAACAGCTGGGTTTGAAAAAAAGCATACAAGACAGAAGAATCTATTGCTGAAGAGATCAAGAAACTAAAAAATAGTCCTGAAGAATTAAAAAATGTTGTAAATGAGGTGTAAAATAAACTAGAGGCTGTGACAGAGAAGATTAAAGAGGCAGAAGGGAGAATAAGTGAAATAGAAGATAAAATTGTGGAAAAAGATGAAGCTGAGAAAAAGATAAATTCTAGACCACGAGGGGAGAATCAGAGAACTAAGTGATTCAATGAAACATAATAATATCTGTATCATAGGAGTTCCAGAAGAAGAAAAGAGAGAGAAAGGGGCTGAAAGTGTACTTGAACAAATCATAGCTGAGAACTTCCCTAATGTGGGGAAGGAAGCAGACATTGAAATCCAGGAGGCACAGAGAACTCCCTTCAGACGTAACAGGAATCGAACTTCTGCACAAATCATACTGAAACTAGCAAAATACAAAGATAAAGAGAGAATTCGGAAAGCAGCTAGGGATAAACGGGCCTTAACCTACAAGGGTAGATACATAAGGGTAGTAAGAGACCTATTTACTGAAACTTGGCAGGCCAGAAAGGAGTGGCAGGAAAATTTCAATGTGCTGAATAGGAAAAATATGCAGCCAAAAATTCTTTATCTAGCAAGCTTGTCATTCAGAATAGAAGGAAAGATAAAGGTTTTCCCAGACAAACAAAAACTGAAGGAGTTCATCACCACTAAACCAGCCCTACAAGAAATCCTATCGGGGACTCTGTGAGTGGGATGTTGCAAAGACCACAAAGGACCAGAGACATCACTACAAGCATGAAAACTACGGATACCACAATGACACTAAATCCATATCTTTCTATAATAACACTGAATGTAAATGGACTAAATGATCCAGTCAAAAGACACAGGGTATCAGAATGGATGATCCATCTATTTTCTGTCTACAAGAGACCCATTTTAGACCAGAGGACACCTTCAGATTGAAAGTGAGGGGATGAAGAACCATCTATCATGCTACTGTAAGTCAAAAGAAAGCTGGAGTAGCCATACTTATATCAGACAAACTACATTTTAAACCAAAGCCTGTAACAAGAGAAAGGAATTATATCATAATTACAGGGTCTATCCATCAAGAAGAGCTAATAATTATAAATGTTTATGTGCCGAATATGGGAGCCCCAAATATATAAAACAATGAATCACAAACATAAGCAATCTTATTGATAAAAATATGCTAATTGCAGGAGACTTGATTATTCCACCTATAACAATGGACAGATCATCTAGGCAGAAAATCAATAAACAATGGCCCTGAATGATACACTGGACCAGATGGCCTTGACAGATAAATTCAGATCTTTCCATCCAAAAGTAACAGAGTACACATTCTTCTCGAGTGCACACGGAACATTCTCCAAGATAGATCACACACTGGGTCACAAAACAGCCCTCAATACATGTAAAAGAATTAAGATCATACCATGCACATTTTCAGATCACAATGCTATGAAACTTGAAATCAACCACAGGACAAGTTTGGAAAAACCTCAAAATGCATGGAGTTAAAGAACATCCAACTAAATAATGAATGGGTAAACCAGGCAATTAAAGAAGAAATTTAAAAATATTTAAAGAAACAACAACAACAAAAAATGAAAACATGACAGTCCAAACACTTTCGGATGCAGAAAGGGCAGTCCTAAGAAGAAAATACATTGCAATCCAGGCCTATCTCAAGAAACAAGAAAAATCCAAAATACAAAACCTAACAGAACATCTAAAGGAACTAGAAGCAGAACAGCAAAGAAACTTCAAAGCCAGCACAAAAAGAAAAATAATAAAGATTAGAGCAGAAACAAACATATAGAATCCAAAAAAAACCAGTAGAACAGATCAATGAAACTAAGAGTTGGTTTTTGAAAAAATAAACAAAACTGATAAATCCCTACCCAAGACTTCTCAAAAAGAAAAAAGAGGACCCAAATAGATAAAATCATGAATTAAATTGGACTTATCACGACCAACCCCTCAGAAATAAATTATTGGAGAATACTATGAAAAATTATATTACAACAAACTGGACAACCTGGAAGAAATAGACAAATTCCTAGACACCCACACACTACCAAAATACAAAGAGAAAGAAATAGAAAATTTGAACAGACCCATAATTAGTGAAGAAACTGAGTCAGTTATCAAAAATCTCTCAACAAATAAGAGTCCTGGGCCAGACTGATTCCCAGGGGAATTCTACCAAACATTTAGAGCAGAGTTAATACCTATCCTTCTCAAGCTGTTCCAAAATATAGAAATGGAAGGAAAGTTTCTGGACTCATTCTATGAAGCCAGCATAACCTTAATTCCCAAACCAGATAGAGACCCCCAGAAAAGGAGAATTACAGGCCAATATCCCTGATGAACACGAATGCAAAAAATTCTCAACAAGATACTAGCGAATCAAATTCAACAGCATATAAAAAGAATTATTCACCAAGATCAAGTGGGATTCATTCCTGGCTGCAGGGCTGGTTCGATATTCGCAAATCAAGCAATGTGATACGTCCCATTAATAAAAGAAAGGATAAGAACCATTTGATCCTGTCAATAAATGCAGAAAAAGCATTTGACAAAATACAGAATCCTTTCTTAATAAAAACCCTCAAAAACGTCGGGATAGAAGGAACATACCTAAACATCATAAAAGCCATATATGAAAAGCCCACAACTATTATCATCTTCAATGGGGAAAAACTGAGAACTTTCCCCGAGACCAAGAATACAACAGGGATGTCCACTCTCACCACTGTTGCTCAACATAGTGTTGGAAGTCCTAGCATCAGCAGACAACAAAATGAAATAAAAGGCATCAAAATTGTCAAAGAAGTCAAACTTACACTTTTCACAGACAATATGATACTCTACATAGAAAACCTGACAGACTCCACCAAAAGATTGCTAGAACTGATACAAGAATTTAGCAAAGTCACAGGATACATAATCAATGTACAGAAATCAGTTGCATTTCTATACACCAATAATGAAGCAACAGAAAGTGAAATCAAGAAATCGATCCCATTTACAACTGCACCAAGAACCATAAAATACCTAAGAATAAACCTAACCAAAGATGTAAAATGTCTGTATGCTGAAAACTATAGGAAACTTATGAAGGAAATTGAGGAAGACACAAAGAAATGGAAAAACATTCCATGCTTATGGATGAGAATAGCAAATATTGTTAAAATGTTAATACTACCCAAAGCAATCTACACATTCAATGCAATCCCAATCAAAAGTGCACCGGCATTCTTCTCAAAGCTAAAACAAACAATCCTAAAATTTGTATGGAATCACAAAAGACCCTGAATAGCCAAAGTTATATTGAAAAAGAAAACCAAAGCAGGAGGCATCACAATCCCAGACTTTAGCCTCTACTACAAAGCTGTAATCATCAAGACAGTATAGTATTGGCACAAAAAAGACACACAGACCAATGGAATAGAAAACCCAGAATTGAACCCACAAATGTATAGGCAACTAATCTTTGACAAAGCAGGAAAGAATATCCAATGGAAAAAAGACAGTCTCTTTAGCAAATGGTGCTGGGAGAACTGGACAGCAACATGCAGAAGAATGAAACGAGACCACTTTCTTACACCATACACAAAAATAAACTCAAAATGGATAAAAGACCTAAATGTGAGACAGGAAACCATCAAAACCCTAGAGGAGAAAACAGGCAACAACCTCTTTGACCTCAGCCGCAGCAATTTCTTGCTCAACACATCTCCAAAGGCAAGGGAAACAAAAGCAAAAATGAACTACTAGGACCTCATCAAGATAAATTCTGCACTGCAAAGGAAACAATCAACAAAACTAAAAGGCAACTGAAGGAATGGGAAAAGATATTTGCAAATGACATATCAGATAAAGGGTTAGTATCCAAAATCTACAAAGAACTTACCAAACCCAATACCCGAAAAACAAATAATCCAGTGAAGAAATGGGAAGAAGACATGAATACACACTTTTCCAAAGAAGTCATCCAGATGGCCAACAGACACATGAAAAGATGCTCAATGTCACTCATCATCAGGGAAATACAAATCAAAACCACACTGAGACACAATCTCACACCAGTCAGAGTGGCTAAAATGAACAACTCAGGAAACACCGATATGGAGAAATAGGAACCCTCTTGCATTGTTGGTGGGAATGCAAACTGGTGCAGCCACTCCGGAAAACAGTGTGGAGGTTCCTCAAAAAAATTAAAAATAGAACTACCCTACGACCCAGCAATAGCACTACTAGAAATTTATCCAAAGGATACAGGAGTTCTGATTCATAGAGGCACATATATCCCAATGTTTATAGCAGCACTTTCAACAATAGCCAAATTATGCAAAGAGCTAAATGTCCATCAAGTGATGAATGGATAAAGAAGATGTGGTTTATATATACAATGGAATACTACTTGGCAATGAGAAAGAATGAAATCATGCTATTTGCAGCAATGTGGATGGAACTGGAAGGTATTATGCTAAGTGAAATAAGTCAGTCAGAGATAGACAGATATCGTATGTTTTCACTCATCTGTGGATCTTGAGAAACTTAACAAAAGACCATGGGGGGAGGGAAGGGGAAAAAATAGTTACAAACAGAGAGGGAGGGAGGCAAACCGTAAGAGACTCTTAAATACAGAGGCGCCTGGGTGGCTCAGTCCATTAGGCGTCCGACTTCAGCTCAGGTCATGATCTCACAGTTTGTGGGTTCAAGCCCCGTGTTGGGCTCTGTGCTGACAGCTGAGAGCCTGGAGCCTGCTTCAGATTGTGTCTCCCTCTTTCTCTGTTCCTCTCCCACTCATGCTGTCTCTGTCTCTCAAAAATAAAATAAAATATTAAAAAAAATTTTTTTTAAAGAGACTCTTAAATACAGAGAACTGAGGGTTGATGGGAGGTGGGGGAGAGGGGAAAGTGGGTATGAGCACTGAGGAGGGTAACTGGGTGTTATATGTAAGCCATGAGTCACAGGAATCTATTCTCAAAACCAAGAACACACTATATACACTGTATGTTAGCCAATTTGACAATAAATTACATTAAAAAAAAGAAAGATTGTGAAATAGAAAATCTGTATATTGGTCTCTGCCTCCAGTTCCTGGCTCCTAGAACCCTTATAATTTTCTAACCAATACGAATCCTAGAAGCATCTCTTGTTCTAATATTTGGTCTTTGACCCCATCAACACAGGGATCACAAAACCCTTGAAAATTCCTAAGTGATAAGAGCACTAAGAGCATTGGTATTTCTAAAGAAGTGACCTTGGGTGGGCTCCTGTAAGGCTCCTGAAGGGACTGGTCACCAGAAAGACCAAGCCAGGATTAGATGCTTGGGATTTTCAGCCCCATCCCCCGCCCCCCATCCCACTTCTCTAGTGAACAGAGGGGTTGAAAATGCTGCCAATTGATCATGGCTACATGAGGAAGCTTCCATAAAATCCCAATAGTATGGGGTTTGCAAAGACTCCAGGTGGGTGAACACATCCACACAGGTGGGGCAGTTCACCCCAACTCCACAGGGACAGAAGCTCCTGCACTCAGGGCCCTCCCAGACCTCACCCAATGTATCTCTTCATCTGGCTGTTCATCTGTGCTCTTCATCACAGCCTTTAATAAACTGGTGAGTGTAAATGTTTCCTTGAGGTTTGTGAGCCTCTCTAGTAAATTACTCAAACCTGAGCAGAGAGTCACAGGAACCTCCAATTTGCAGCCAAATCCGACAGATGGCATGGGCAACCTGGGGATCCACTACTTGCAATTGGCATCTGAAATAGGAGGGTAGGGAGGGCAGTCTTAGGGGAATGAGCTTTACCCTGTGGAATCTGATGCTATCTTCAGGCAGTGTCAGGATTGAGTTGAACTGTAGGATACCCAGCTGGTGTCGCAGAGAACTGCTTTGGTGTCGGTAAAAATCCCCACACATCAGGTGACCAGAAATGAAGTGTTCTGTTTGAACAGCTAAGGAGACGCACAGGAAAGAAACACACAGTAGGGAAGAACTGCAGGATTTTTCTTTACAAAGATATACCGTCCTTCCAAGATATCAGTTAATATCACAGAACTCCGTTTCTGTATGAGACATTGACCTAGTATTTCGTCAGTGACTAGGCAAACGCAGGCTGCTGTGTGTTTTTTTTTTTCCTAAACAGAGTCAATCCTAAGTGCTGCAAATCCTAAGTGTTTTCTGTACACAACCACTGATCTGAACAAACAGATGGTGGTTATTACTCCCCACTCAAAGAAGTCAATCAGGGCTTCAAATCTGTCTTTATAAGAATTTTTTAAAAATTTTTTATGATTATTTTTGAGAGAGAGGAACAAAGCACAAGTCAGGGAGGGGCAGAGAGAGAGAGGACACAGAATCCAAAGTAGGTTCCAGGCTCCGAGCTGTCAGCACAGAGCCTGACACAGGGCTCAAACCCACAGACTGCAAGATCATGACCTAAGCCAAAGTCAGACACTTAACTTGCTGGGCCACCCAGGTGCTCCTGTCTTTATAAGAATTACTGAAATGAGATGTTTGCAAACTGCCTGGCAAAGCTTTTGGAAAAGAATATAAACTTTAAGCATTATCATCACATAGAGCTAGCTGATGAACAATTCATTCTGAAATATACAAACAATAAGAAAATATAATTGCTCTAATTCACCCCTCATAACTAGTATGAAAAAGAATGCAGGTGATCTATAGCAGAGTATTACTATTAAAAAAAAAAAAAAAAAAGGCAAGGGAGCCTGGGTAGCTCAGTCGATTCAACGTCCAAGTCTTGATTTCAGCTCAGGTCATAATCCCAGGTCATGGGATTGAGCTCCACTTTGGGCTTGGTGCTGAGCATGGATCCTGCTTGGGATTCTCTCTCTCTCTCTCTCTCTCTCTCTCTCCTCTCTCTCTCTCTCTCTCTCCCTCCCTCCCTCTCCTCTCTCTCCCTCTCTCTCTCCCTCCCTCCTCCACCTCTGTCCCTCTCCTCAACTCCATGTGCTCTCTCTCTTAAACAAACAAACAAACAAACATTACCATAAACCACATTGTAAAAGAATTCCCATGTTGGTAAGAGTTTGTAGTAGGAAAAGATGGTTTCTTTCCTTCAGAAGGCAAAGAATTTGTTTCCAAAAAAAAAATGCTCTAGAAGTAACATTTGATCTACTTTATACAAAATCAATTGTCAGTTTTATTGTTGTTGTCCAAAAGTAAGGGAACCTTTAGCCTCCAATCAATGAAGCTAGACTATCTAGCTGCTTTCTAACTTTCTTAGAGAACAGATTTTCTTAGGTAAGACTCTCCAGAAAGGAGAGTCTCAGAAATCCCCCAAGAAGTAATGCCTGTTGCACACATGAACAGACAACCTAAAAAGGGCATTCGATTGAGGTCTTTTCTAAGACACGTTAATAGGAAAAAGAATTTTTTTTCTCTTACAAGATTAAATAAAAAGCTAGTATAAAAAAATCAATATTTGAGATTTTCTGAATATTTGTTAGGAGCTAACCAGTTAGCTTTATAAATAAGTGGAATCCAACTAAATTAAAGTTCAGATATGGTTGAAATTTGCCCATGTTATCCAAGAAAAATTAATACACTTCAAACTCCTGAAGCTTCCACTGAAGACTGTCTGTGAAGCAGTGTAGCATCATCGCTAGACAGATCAGGTCCTCAGCCAATGCCTACCCTCACTGCTTCCTAGCTGTGGAACATTCCGACTCAATAACCCAACCTCTCAGCTTCCCTGTCCTTAAATGAAGTTAACAGCTTTCTTTCCCATCAGGTCTCCAATCAACTGAGATCATACAAGTACGGAGCAGGTGTCCACCATCCAGGAAAGCTGCTGTGCCAGGCTTCCCAGCTGCATCTCCTGCACTCCCCCTCAAGTACCCTCCAACTCCCCCCTCACAAGTCTGTAGGCCTTGATCATCTTTCCCCAGACCTCACTCACTCTCTCTCTTCTACCCTTTCCAAGAGTTAAGCTTTATCCTGCAGTAACCATCGCACCCACACACCAAACCCTGAGATTCCTTTCAAGACCCAGCTCAAACATAAATTCTCTCAAGCCCAAGTGAACACTACCTCCTACAAAAGCCCCCTAATTCCCACAGATTAACACTTCTCTACCAGGCTGCATCCAATCACCTGGGGAATAAAAAACAAAAAAAATTAAAAACAAAATCCTCCTGGAGCCTGGGCCATGCTGACTTTGTCAGTCTGAGGTGTGGCCTAGGCACTACCCATGGAAGTGACCTCTCATGCTGAGATTCCATGCTTCTCCTCAAGCACTTTATACTTTGTTTTAATTACATACAAACTGTACTTAAACTATAAACTCTTGGAAACCTAGATCAGTATTTGATTGATAGCCCTCAAATATCCACAGGAACTGTGGCTTGAACTAACAGGCTGGTCAACTATATGTTAAACACAGAGGTAAACAGAATTTCAGTACTCCTCAAATATAGGATTCAAAAGTATGGTTTAAAACAAAAACCTAACAACACCTAAAAAACTAACCTATATTTCAACAGATGTTAAAGTCTACTTATGTGCACTAGCCAATGTATAAGAAATAACTTATCCCCAAAACAGAAGAAGCATCATTAAAACAAAGCAGGCACAGGACTAATCACGTCTGGTTTCACAGATGGTCCTTCCCATCCATCTCCCAGAGTTCCCTGAATGGGTCATGCTCCCTCATGCTTCAATTCTCTGAATATACACTACAACGTCTTACCACATTCTTCATCTGGGTTACTAACTAATTGGGGAAACACCTTCTATGATGGAAAGCCTCCCCTTAGGTCAAAATCCGAGTTGAATGGCCCTCTTCTGTACTCTCCAGACACTTGGTAACATAGCACCTGACAAAACAAATTAATACTTTGCTTCTCTAGTTCCCTGTCCAGTTCTGGGAGGACCAAAAGGCTCTGTTCATGGTAACTCCATCATCTTAGATAATGTATGGCACTTAGGAAGCATTCAATCAATGTTGAATAAATGAAATCAAAAAGGCCTTCAGTTCATCTGTAAAAAGGAGTTGATATCCAAGGTCTCTTCCAGCTTCACATTCTATTACAATAATGGTTCAATTAAAAAAAAAAAAGTGAAAATTACATATAATAAAGACTTAGATCCATGTTTGGAGTGGAATAATTTCTAAATCATAATATCACAAGTCACTCATTTATATAATATTTTCTTTGTACATCATTTTAAGCCTGGGGAACCTGGGTGGCTCAGTCTGTTAAGCACCTGCCTTCGGCTCAGGTCATGATCTCAGTTTGTGAGTTCAAGCCCTGCATCCCGCTCTCTGTTGTCAGTGCAGAGCCCACTTTAGATCCTTTGTCGCCCTCTCTCTCCCCCTCACCCCCTCATAAATAAATTAATAACTTAGTATTTAAGCTTAAGACAATAAATTGCTGTTACGTTACTATGTTTAGAGAAATTTCTCTTCAAAAAGGATTAAGCGTTCATTAGCAATCCAGCAACCCGAATTTTAATATGAAGTAATACATCATTAAAACTTTTTTGTGTGTGTTTATTTATTTTTGAGAGAGAAAGAGAGACATATCATAAGCAGGAGAGGGCAGAAAGAGAGAAACAGAATCCGAACTAGGCTCCAGGCTCGGAGCTGCCGGCACAGAGTCCGAAGCAGGGCTCAAACTCAAACCCTGAGACTGTGACCTGAGCTGAAGTCCGACGCTTAACAGACTGAGCCACCCAGATGTCCCATACATCATTTTAAATCGGTAGTTAAAGAACTGTAAATTTTTACATTTTGAGGCTTAAGTGGTAGTAGATGGGTACCACTAGCTAATAGTCATTACCTAAGAGAATACTCGGCCCAGAATAGAATGCATATTAAAGAACATATAAGTAATCCTCACGTACTGGCCTAATTCCTTTCAACCTCAAACAGAGCTACTATTCAAAATAGTCATCTCTGCAATAAAGATGTACAAAAATAGAGATTTAGCTTTGGAATGCAATTTTTTTTATTAGTTGTTCAAGACAACAATATCCAAGATGCTGGTAAATTATTTCAAATACAATAAAAATATTTTTGTGAGGACTTGGCTTAGAATCTACTGGGAAGCTATCACCGACCTAACCTCAACTATTCTTTGTACTAACAGATGACTAGCTACCCAAACTAAACTTTAAATATTTATTTGGAAAGCTTTCTTTGATTATGACAAAGTTAAAGTCCTTGATCTACATTAACTGTATAAATGATTAAATCACCTGATAATTAGACATAAACAACTGTATACAGTAATAATTATTCCAACCTTATTTTATAGATGGAAGCAAAATATAATGCAATCCCAACTATTTTTAAAAGTTTATTCATTTAAGTAATCTCTACACTTTACACTGGCCTTCCTCCAACTCACAACCCCGAGATCAAGAGCCACATGATCCACTGATTGAACCAGCCAGGCAACACTACAATTCCCAATATTTTTAAACAAGCCAAAATAACTTTTCTGTTTTTTTTCTCTTTTACCTTGATAGCTTTCTCTATTTTTAACTTGCAGGAACGTTGTAGTTTTCCCAGGTGCCCCATTTTATGTCATTAGCACTCATGTACCATATTATGAGAAAATGGCTCTAGATCTTACTCTGTAATAATCAATTACCTTGGTCTTGAATCCTTTCAGTAATCCCAAGGATAAACTCAAAATATTAAAATCCCTTTCAGTAATTCTGAGGCAAGACTTGCCCAATGACCTGATCAACCTGCAAGAGTGACAGAAGCTTGACTACTCTGTAAAAAAAAAAACCTTATTTTGATACTCACAGATGTGGGACACCTTTAAAAAAAAAATCAAACAGGAAACTTAAAAAGATTTTAATAGGGGGCGCCTGGGTGGCGCAGTCGGTTAAGCGTCCGACTTCAGCCAGGTCACGATCTCGCGGTCCGTGAGTTCGAGCCCCGCGTCAGGCTCTGGGCTGATGGCTCGGAGCCTGGAGCCTGTTTCCGATTCTGTGTCTCCCTCTCTCTCTGCCCCTCCCCCGTTCATGCTCTGTCTCTCTCTGTCCCAAAAATAAATAAACGTTGAAAAAAAAAAAATTTAAAAAAAAAAAAAAAAAAAAAAGATTTTAATAGAAGTATGTTCTCTTCCATGCCTTTTTTTAAAATGCCATTGCATTATAACAAGTAATATTAACAAGAATATCTGGGTGCAAGGACACCAGGCTGCAAGTACACTAAAGTGCATCGAGATCAGAAAAGTGTTTCCATCTCTTACAGTTTCTGAAAATACGAGGTTTTGATATAAAGCAAGTGTCATTTTAAAACCAGATAAACTTAAAGAGACGAAATACAACCACAACTCAGTGGTTGAATTAAGATGGCTGTTGAGGGAAACTTGTTTTTTACGTCTAAAGTTACTCCTACCTGTGATGTGAGCAAGAAAACTGTGACTCTTCTAACGTTGTCTATATAGACAGAAACACTCCCAAAATAAGACAGGTGCTTTACAAACACACCTAGTTTTAACTAGAACTAGCTCAGGCTTCTCTACGCCCGGTCCTACGTTCAAGAACCAGAACAACTAAATTTATCCACCACGGTAACAAAGTGATTCTGAAGTGCTGATGTCTTCAGGAAAAGACCAAGAAAGAAAACTTAGCCATGAAGAACTTCGTGAGAAAACTTGCTCAGCTTCTAGTTTGGGGTCTGAAATTATCTCAAGAGAGTTCTTAAATCCTTTAAGTTTTCCCAATTAACCACTCACGCCACCCCACCTTTCGTACACATTAGATGACAAAAGTCCGCGGGACTCTCAAAAGCAAAACCTCGAAAGCTAAAAGAACACCCGGAAAGGGGGGAAATTCCACGGCCAATAACTCTCCCCGCCACCACCGACCGCCCATGTCGCACATCACGCTGCAGCGAGGCAAACACTCACCCACCGCTCGCCCAGGAGACACAAACCTGGGTGTTTCAAAATCTGAAGTGCGGTACACTGCTTACTCTCCTGGGAGGTCTCTTACCCGCCGCACCCCCTCCCCACCTTAGAGATACCTCCCCAGCATGCTGGGCGCTGCCATTTTGACAAGAAAGGGGGCCTTGCTATCAAGGCCCTTAGCCGGTCGTCCTGAGCAGAGCCTAAGAACCAGGGAGTCCCTCACCTGTCGACTCAGCGCCCCCTACAACCCATCCCTATGCTCAGAAAGTTCCCTGTACAGGGGGTCCACAGACAGAGAGCCGTAAAGTAAAGGCAACCTGGAAAGCCCGCTCGGCCTCTCAGGCAGCGCGGAGGGCGGCCCCAGCGCAAAGGGCGGGTCATCTGCGGGCGAAGGCCGGGCGTCGACCCACCGCGCTCCTGGTAACCGTGGCAACGAGGCCTTGGGCCTTGCAGACATAGCACTGGGAGCTGCAATATGAGGCTAAATGTACCCGCCACGACCTAGGCAGTTCTCGAAGGCGCTCCTTAAAGGGCAACGCGCACTAAATGCTAGAAACTCCGCCCTGCGTCCCTCCCCAGGCTCAGACCTTCCCCTGTGGTCGTCCCCCTTCTTCCCCCTCAGCTGCTGCACGCCTCCTCCCAGGCGCGGGCAGAGAACGGCAACGCCTCCCTGTCGGCACCTCCCCCTTAAGCTGCCCGAAGCCCGCCTGCGCCCGCCTCCCCAGCGGCGCGCGATGCCCAGCGCCCCGAGGTGCGGGCCGGTGTTCTCCTAGGTCGAGGTGCGGCCCGCTAGCGAGACCGAGCCCCACTGTATTTTCTTTTATTTCATTTCACTCAAGGTTTTGCACAGACTGAAGTTTTGTGGGTTAGGTTAAACTCGGGACCTCCTCAAAAAGGACCCTTTTTTTTTTTTCTTTCAAAATGGCAGCCTCCAGCCGCGCACAAGTGTTAGATCTGTACCGGGCGATGCTGAGAGAAAGCAAGCATTTCAGCGCCTACAATTACAGGTGACCCAGTGGGCGGCGAGGGCCGGGAGGTCCGGGGTGCGGGGAGCTCCTGTCCCGCGCCGGAGGCTTTGGAATGGGGATGCAAAGGCTCCGCCGCCGAAAAACGTGCCCCTGTCGACCAGCGTAGCTCTCTGAAACCAGGGAAGAGAAGGGGGCTTGCCCTTTATTGTATTAAAGAATAGGTTCAAATATTGTGAAGTTTTCCCCCAAATCGAATACCGTGGTTCTCTGGGAGTGTGGTTACTAGTGTGTTTCTGTGGACGTGGAAACTGCAAGGGTTCAAGCTAGGACCCGTTTGTCGCATGTGTAGAGCTTCAGGATTGCACATGTCCGCAAGCTGAAGACTCACTCTAGCCACTTCTTTAATAATAGCCTACGTGTCTTAACTAGCTTTCTTGGTTGCAAGAATCAGAATCAAATCACTTCTACTTAGGGCACTGGCTTTGCGGAGGGGGTCGGGCGAGGGCAGGGTTTGTAAAGGAAA
This sequence comes from Puma concolor, assembly GCF_028749965.1. Taxonomy (NCBI): domain Eukaryota; kingdom Metazoa; phylum Chordata; class Mammalia; order Carnivora; family Felidae; genus Puma; species Puma concolor. Next base: position 23,664,432 of record NC_141671.1, read on the forward strand.
TTCAAGTAGCGGTAAAGGAACGAAAGTCTCACAATCTTCCAGGAGCTGAAACGTTTTCCTTGGCCTCATAAAATGGGGATACAGCCTTAAAAATCTTAGTAGCAGAAGGGTGAGAGTCTAAACTTACATCCCTCAATGTGTTGCACGACTTTCTCCGTGCCTGCCCCTTCCTCATATATGCTCTTGAGTTCCTTATACTCTTCATATATTTTTTTGGTCTACCTCCCAGCCTCTGCTTCCTTTTTTGCTTCCTTATAACTTCTGACCCATCGTTACTGTATGGATTCTGTCTCTGCGTCCTTTCAGATTTGGTGTTTCCTACCAACTACCTGATCCTGTCTGAGTATGAGCCATATTTAGGCGAGATCTGACTTTGGGTGATTGGCCAGGCCAAGCGTCCTAGGAGAGAGCCTATCCTTGGAAAGATCTGGTTAGATAGGCGCCACCCTCCCAGTGAGTTTATGAGCTGTGAGGCCGTATAAGTAGACCCAGTACAATGTAGGTTATGGGAACACTAAACCTCTCAAGCAGTGGCTAATTTTTAGATACCTGCATGGTAAAGGTATTCATCCTATAAATTTGAGAACATCTGGACCATACCAGTGAGACCAAATTTACCCAGTCAAATGGCTGAAAGAAACATTTCATGAGAGACCGTGGTTTTACTTAATGACTTTGCCTTTGGAAGGTAAGGTTTATAAATATCAGGAATACTGGTAGAATTTTTAACAAAAAATTAACCTAGTAGTTAGCACCAAGACTTCACCAAGTCTATTGAAGAAACCCACAAAATATGCAAGTGAATAAATGGTAACCAGTTATTTACATTACATTCTGGAAGAAGATATTTTGTCATTTAAGTTTACTGAGCATAAGCAAGAATTAGGATAGGCACACAGGTCACACACTGAAGAGACAGCAGCAGGGATAGGGTAGATGAGAAAGCACATTGTGGAAAAGTCAAGTATGAGCCCTCAGAATATATAACCTTCAACAAGTCGCTCAACTTTAGTATTTCAGTTTTCTTGTTTGTAAAATTAGCCTGTTGGACTAGGTAATCTCTAAGGACTCTTACATTTCTAAAAATCCATTCGGAAATGATTTATGAGCCAGGTGCTGAAATGTACACTTGAGGCAAAGTTTTATCCAGTGAATAAATGCCAAGTCAACAGGAGTAAACTGCAGGAAAATCATTCAAAGCTCATAGGCAGAAAATTGGAAATGAGTTTCTGTAGGAGCCACTGTAAAGTAATAGACATTTAGAAAGTAGTTGCTCAAATTATACTTTGAGTAATGCTTTTGAACCAAATTTATTAAATACATGTAAATGTATTAACTGTAGGGATCTGGTAATCATTTTACACTTTGTTGAAATCATGGACCTAAAATCTGAGATTCCTACCAGTATGTCTAAGATAATAAATGTACTTTTTACAAAATAATGTTCTTCTTGTATATTAAGGCTATGTCTTGTGAATTTCAAAGACGTCCCCTTCCCCCTTGTAAAGTTCTTTCTGTTGTCTTTAAACATTCTTTAAACAGTCTTGTCTTGAGTTCATCCTCTTTTGAGATTCAGCTCAATCATGACCTTCTCAGGACAGAGGTTTTCCTAATTTCCCTCATCCACAACCCCACCTCCATCTAAACAGGTCCTTTTCCTAAGTGTCATTTTACTTCAGTGCTTCCAAAAACTTTGCCTCTGCCATACCAAAACCTAGATATAGAAAGATGAGAGCTTTGGGCTCAGCAAGGCCCATCAGTGGCTTTTTTAACAGACCTTTGTGGGACACAGTTATAGAAACCATTTTTGCAAACTGTGTTAAGTGCTGTGATGGGCATGCACAGGGGATAGAATCAAGAATATATTGGATCAAAGGCATAAAGCAGCATAGTATGTTCAGATAACAACAAACAGCAGAAGACTGTTTAATTTCTGAAGAGTTAAGTGTGATTCATGAGGTGACAGAGGATGAGACTAAGGGTAGAAAGGGCCACATACATATTCAAGGACCTACGCACCATGCCTTGGACATGGACTTTATTCTTAGCTAACAGGCAACCAATAAAGCATTTTAAACCAGAGAGAGACATGGCCAGATTTACGTTTTAGGGAGATCACTGGCAGTAGTGTAGAAGATAATTTTGAGAGCTAGATACAAGGACACCAAATGGAAGTTCATTACAGCAGTGCTGAGGAGAGATTAGGGTCTTAATGAAGGCAGGAATAGTGGATGATAGAGAAAAAAAGGCATTTTAATATAGGATAAAATTGTTAGAATGCTATGAATGATTGGATTCAGGAAGAAGGAAGAGAATCCAAGCAGAGTCTAGAATCACAACCAGGCTACTAGTTAAGAGGAGGCACAGAAAGATTAAGTGTAAAGTTCTGCCATTAACTGACTTACAGAAATAGCTGGTCTTATGACAAGAAGACTCCTAAATACATCTTAGGACATCTTGAGTAAATGTCATCTGATGTGCAGCAAAGGCAGTTATGCACAAGCATCTACAGCTCAGGGGAGCAAACAGGGCCAGAGTTACTATCATCACTTATTTGCTGTGTGACCCTGGGGAAGTCATTTCACGCCTCTGTTTTGCAGTTTCTTAATCTATAACACAGAGATAATGATTTATTTCTCATACAGTGATAGAGGTTTAAATGAGTTAATACATGTCGAGTGCTTACAATTATGCCTGGCACAGAGTAAGTACCCAGTAAGTGGAATTATTATCTTAAGAGGAATTAAAATCTTGGTATTAGGTGAAAATTCCAGGAAGAGTATTTAGGGCAGTAGCTCTCAACCAGGGGCAATTTTATTTGACAATGTCTGGATATATTTTTGTTGTCACAGCTTGGGTGGGAGGATGCTGCTAGCATCTAATAGCTAGAGGCCAGGGATGCTGCTAAACACAAGAAAGCCCCCCATAATAAAGAATTACCTGGGGCCACCTGGGTGACTCAGTCAGTTGAGTGTCCAGTTGATCTTAGCTAGGTCACGATCTCAGGGTTTGTGAGATCAAGCCCCACATCAGGCTCTGGGCTGATAGCATGGAGCCTGCTTGGGATTCTCTCTCTCTCAAAAATAAATAAATAAACTTTAAAAACAAATTATCGGGGCGCCTGGGTGGCGCAGTCGGTTAAGCGTCCGACTTCAGCCAGGTCACGATCTCGCGGTCCGTGAGTTCGAGCCCCACGTCAGGCTCTGGGCTGATGGCTCAGAGCCTGGAGCCTGTTTCCGATTCTGTGTCTCCCTCTCTCTCTGCCCCTCCCCCGTTCATGCTCTGTCTCTCTCTGTCCCAAAAATAAATAAACGTTGAAAAAAAAAAATTTTTTTTTAAATAAATAAATAAAAAATAAAAACAAATTATCTGTCCCAACATGTCAAACATGCTAAGACTGAGAAATCTTGGTATATGGTGAGAAAATTAGTGGGCTAAGGATGCTGTTCTAGAGAACATCAAAATTTAAGGAATTAGACAATGAAGAGCCACTTAAGGACAAAGAAGAGCCACTTAAGGAGACCAAGAAGACATAGTCTAAGGATATGATCCTCAAATTTAATGGTCTCAGGATCCTTTTACATTCTTATATATAACTGAGGACCCCCAAGAGCTTTTTTGTGTGCAGCATAGTTATCAAAATCGTATTAAAAATTAAAACTAAAACATTTTAAAACACCTATTTTAAACGAAATAATAAACCCATTACACACAAACATAAATAACATTTTTATGAAAAATAACTTTTTCTTCCAAATTAAAAATTAGTGGCAAGAGTGACATCATTCAACAGTTTTGCAAATCTCTTTAACGTTCGTCTTAATAAAAGAAGAGTACATTCTTCTATTTGTTTCTGCCTTCAGCCTCTTGCTGTATCGCATGTCATTTAGCCTCTGGGAAATTTCACCATACACTCATAAGAGAGTGAGGAAGAAACAAGCAAATATCTTCTTGATATTGTGAAAATACTTTTCCTGATGAAGCTGCTGAAAGGTCTCAGAGACCCCCAGTGGCCCCTGAGCCACACTTGGATAAGTACTCTAATGTCTAAAAGGGAGAAGAGAACAAGCAGAGAGAGTAGTGTCACAGAAGTCAAGATAGTCACATGTTTGGGGAAAGTGGTTGTGGTCAGGGTCACTTGCTTTAGCAAGGTCTAATAAATAAAGATGGAAATGTGGTCCCTGTTTTGGGCAGTATGGAGATCTCTAGGGACCTTTACCAGAGCAGTGCCAGTGGCTAAGGCAGAACCCAGATTGTGGGGCTTGAGAAGTGAATCAGAAGGAAGTAAACAGCCACAGTGAGTGTAGACCAACCCGCCACTGCAGGAAGTCTGGTTAACGTGATATGGGAGTTTGGATAACTTCAAGAGGGGGGGCGCACAAAAGGTGAGAGGCAGAGTATCTGACAGCCTGGTTGGTCCTGGGACTTGAGGGGGAACACTTTCTCATCAGTTAGGGTGACAGAAGTGACCATGTGGGAAGGTTGGGAAGTTCACATGATTCGTGCCATGCCTGATTGCCAGTGTCTGGATAAACTGGAAAGTAAGTGGATGTTGAGGAAGCACTGTGTTGTCAGATTTATTGTTATACATATCAAATACTATTGTAGTTGTAGGTGTACTTGTCTCAACCATTTGTTCCTTGAATGCCTGTATTCCGTTCCTATCTTATGTCTGTATTTCTAGTGCTTAACACAATAACTGCCTAGTATATACTTATGAATATTTGTTGAAAAGCAAGAGGAAATTGTATTCAGAGGTAATTTTTATCAGCCATTTTGCTATTACACATTAAAAATATTGTAAAATGTGGGGCACCTGGGTGGCCCAGTTGGTCACACGTCCGACCCTAGATTTCAGCTCAGGTCATGATCTCACGGTTTGTGAGTTCAAGCCCCACATCCGGGCTCTGTGCTCACAGAGTGGAGCCTGCTTTGGATCCTCTATCTCCCTCTCTTTGCCCCTCCCCCACTCACTCTTTTCTCTCTCTCTCTCTCTCTCTCTCTCTCTCTCTCTCTCAAAAATTTTTTAAATGTTAAAAAAATATTTTAAAATGTGAGACAAAGCAAAAATAATGCCCATGTGCTTACCAAACTGAGTGTCACAACTTCTTTTTTGGTAAATTTTTGAGTATTATATAGTTCCTGTAACACTAAGCACTGTGGTAGGAGCTGCAAATCAAAATTAGCCTCCCATTAATGGTACGAAAATGGTAAGTACTGTTGACCTTAAAAAACAAAAGAGCCCTTTATTTTACCAGCATAACGAGTTCCTTTGGGAATAGTGGAGGAATTGTGATTCAGGACTTGCAAGCTGTGACAAACTATAGGCCAGCTGGTCTGGAGAATTCAGGAGAGGAACATTACAGAGAAAAAGGAAGAGGTTGGTAGGGGCTGCTTGGAACAAAAGACTGTTGGAGGGTGGCGATGGCTTCTTATTGGCTGAGTCCTGGCAGTTTCTCCTTGGCAGGGCTGTTGCTGGGCAAGGAGAAAACCTTCCTTCCTTCCGCTGGAGTAGCAAAGTGAACTAGACCAAAAGTTCATGGGTGAGCAGTCCCCCTACGGGACTTCTCACCTGCATTTTAAATAAGATTTCCCTTCACTAATTTTCATAGTATCATCAGGAGTTTATCAGTAAAGTACAAAAGAGGAAAGGCTGACCTCATAAACACCACCTTAAAAATGGATATCATTAAGAGTGCTTTTGACTATAAGTAATAGAAAACCTTTACACAGTACTCAAGTAAAGGGTTTATTCTCACAGAGAAGATCTGGAGGTATGCAGCTAAACTGATTTAGCTGCTAGATGATAACATGTCTGAGTGTTCATTTTCCTCTCATGCATATGCCTGATGGTTGTAAATGGCTGTCAAGGTTCCAAATATCATATCTTTATGCAAGGCAAGAAGAAGAAAGAAGGATATCCCAAACAGGAAAGAGTAAGTTTTCTTTTCACAAGGAAAGGGTAAACTTGCCTGCAGCCTTTCTAGTGAACTTCTGGTTACAGCACTGACCAGGACTCTGTTACAGTTTTATCACTTGCTGAGCACAAGGCTGGAAAATGAGGATGTAGCTATTCCAGGCTCTGCAGTGGAAGGCAGCAAGAGAAAAGAGTTGGGAATGACTGCTGGGCCAGCCAACACTTGGTGTCTTCCATAGCTGGGGGCATGTAGACATGGGTGGAGGAGCACACCAGGCACAGACGATGAGGTACTGGGGAAGTAAAACACAAGGGCACATCAGAACCAGAGGTAGGTAACTGGCTGAAGCATTAGACTGGAGTTCCATCATAGATGACTTTAAGTGCTCAGCGAAATAGCCAACAAGTGATAAAATGGGTCTAAAAGGAAAGTAAAGACAGAAAGGATAAACGGCTTGACTAAGGTCTCACAGCTGGTAACTGACAGAATAGGAGCTAAAAAGCTTCCCAGCCCCCAGTGCACTGCTATTTCTATGACTCCACGCTTTTCCATGGAAAATTCCTACAACCCCATGCATCCTTGACTTGACCTTCAGAAGTTTTAGAAACATCAATCCAAAGATATTTATTTTCATGGTTTCTTTTACAGCTGAAGTAGCTAAATAGACTCTTTAGTTTCGTGACTGATAAACTGCTAACTGTTGATAAATGTCAGGTCTCCAGTACTACCTGCTACACAATTGAAGGCAACATTATTGAAGTCCCTGATTGCAGTCTTAACAAATGGACTAAATAATGATTCCTATTTAGTAATCTGTTCTCTTTGAACTAGAAGCTGAGGACATGGAACCTGGAGCTTCTGGACACAGCAGGAACCAAGTAGAGGGTTTACTTCACAGGTTTCTATACTCATTGTTGCAGATCTTTTCACATTAACAACCTTTTCTGCCCCATGTGCTACTGATTGATCAAGAATGTAAGGTGAATAATACTAACTGACGTGAATAGTGTTAACACTAAGCACCTTTCTAAAACACCTTTCTTTCTAACACACCTTTGTAAGATAGGAAAGCTCTACTAAAGACCTTACTGCCAAATATTCTTTGGACAAATCAGTTTGTTTCTAACAGTTCCTGGCCTTTCATAGAATATATGTTATTGCACTAGAGCCTCGGGCTAGTTATAAGTTATAACTATATAACTTATATAAGATGGCCCTGCAGTTATAAGATCGTAGTATGGTTGGGCCTAAGAAATGTACACATAGGACAGCTCAAGAAACTCAACAGAAGAAACAAATGCAAACTGAAACAGTGACCAAACACTGGAGATTTGCTAAACGTAGTGGCTTTGAATGAGACACTTGTCACACAGATGGATGTTTTGCCAGACTCCTATATCATACAGATATTGTGAAAATAATGCTATAGTGATTGTGTCAGTTCTCTGGCCCTACCGTTGACTTCAGCTGTAGCTTCGTACATCTGTTCTCATGTAGAAACTTTAAATCCTTAAATATGTTTTTCATTTTTATAAAGATAACTTTAGCCTCGCCACTGAAACATTCTTTACTTTGTTCTCAAAGTAAAACCTGCCTTTCTGGAGAGTGTGATGCTAAGTGAAATAAGCCATACAGAGAAAGACAGATACCATATGTTTTCACTCTTATGTGGATCCTGAGAAACTTAACAGAAACCCATGGGGGAGGGGAAGGAAAAAAAAAAAAAAAAAAAAGAGGTTAGAGTGGGAGAGAGCCAAAGTATAAGAGACTCTTAAAAACTGAGAACAAACTGAGGGTTGATGGGGGGTGGGAGGGAGGGGAGGGTGGGTGATGGGTATTGAGGAGGGCACCTTTTGGGATGAGCACTGGGTGTTGTATGGAAACCAATTTGACAATAAATTTCATATATTGAAAAAAAAAGTAAAACCTGCCTTTAACCAGAAGTTTCTGATGTGTGGGCCATTACCCAGGAACTCTTGTTCTTTTGCACCTCTTCTTCCCTCACTCAGTTTAGAGCCATGCATTCATGCCACCTGGGACAGCCCTCAGGTTGGCGAGCATTAAGTGTTGCATTTTGCTTTTTGCTATTTTTAGCAAGATTGTTAGGATTCCCCCATCCCTCCGTAAAAAGTTTGCCTCTTGTGTCTTGAAATGCATGTATAACCACAGAATTCTGTAATAAACAGCCAGATGAGAGTTTTGCTCAGAAATGTTGAACAAATCATACCTCTCTGTGAATTATATTACAGACTATGAAAGTTACAGAGGAGGAGAGCAATAAAAAAGAAAAAGACAACTATTAAATTTTCTAAGTGCTTCCCAAATTTAGTCTTAAATTTGAACTCCTAAGTCAGCTCGTAGCACTTTATTAGAAGTGTTCTTACCTGACCCCTCCTCTCTATAAAGCTCCACAACAACTCAACAACTAGAGACAGTTCATTTGTGCTAAAGAATAACAGCTTCTTAGACTCTTCAGAGAAGGATTATTCATTATTGTTGAATATGCTTGAAATCCCCCACAAAAATTTTTTTTTCGGGGAGCCTGGGTGGCTCAGTTAAGCATCCGACTTCAGCTCAGGTCATGATCTCGCAGTCCACAAGTTCGAGCCCCGCGTTGAGCTCTGTGCTGCCAGCTCAGAGCCTGGAGCCTGCTTTGGATTCTGTGTCTCCCTCTCTCTCTGCCCCTCCCCGATTCATGCTCTGTCTCTCTCTGTCTCAAAAGTAAATAAACGTTAAAAAACATTTTTTTAATTTTTTTTTCTTTCATGGTTGCTAAGTTCTGCCATGTTGAGTCATCATGATTTTGAAAAATAAGTAAAAATTGTATAGATAACTCAGAGAAGAAAATATTTAAGATATTCACCTGCCTGAATGGGGGAGGGAGATAATGTATTATTTTTTACCCTTAACAGTAGAGAGAAGTGTTAAAAACTTATTAGATCTATGTGTCATTGTTGACTTACTGAGTGCAGTTTATAAGAATTTCCAAATTGCACTTAATCTATTTATACTTCCTCTTAGCCCCTAAAGCATTTTTAAAACTTGGAAGAATACATATAATAAAACACAATAAAATTAAATAATTGTTATAATTAAAAAATAATAAATGAGAAAAGCAGGGCAAAGAGAAAATAAAGGTAGAGAATATAAAATAAAGTAAAGTTAGAACACAAAATACAATTATAAGTCAATAGGACTTCCATAAAGTATCTTTAAATTATTGTGTTGTACTAGGGTATGCTTTTTTTTTAATGCAAGTGTACTTAAAAACATTTTGTTTGAAAACTGCTATAATGAGCACCATAGAAAATTGCCTGCCTCTTAATGACTTGCATCAGTAACCTTATGACTACTTTGCCTTGGGTGAAAAGTACTTCATCTCCTGTTTCTTGTCTTCTATGACCCCTTTGCTGACACTGAATCCCATTTCATCAGATCATAGATTTTTATATATGTCTTAGCATTTATGTTTTCAATTAAGTGGTTCCTAGCCAATTTAGGAAAATCCTTCAGAAACCAAATTAAGTAATACAACTAGATCAGTTACATGGATCAAACTGAATTTCTGGATTTAGCAAGAATCAGCTAAATTAAGATGGGTCCTCCTGGCTTTTGTTTATATTAGCAATAGGCATGCCTTCAATAGGGTTCTTTCAGTTGATCTCTCCCCTCCAATTTTGAGAATCAGATTTAGAATTTCCAAAGTTACAATTAATGTATATCACTGTGATATCTTGATTATCTATGTGGCTTCATCACCACTTATTACTGGAATTGTCTTTGAAAGTATAGTAGTTTTTTTTCACTCAGATACTTTGAGATTTAAACAACAACAAAAAAATAGCTCATAGAAATGTCTTTCAAGACAAAAGAGAAACAAAAGTTGCAGTGACTTGATGCTAGGTCTTCTCCTTTCTTTTCTTTTACCCCTTATTTCTTTCCCTAATGTTATCATTCCTGAACTAATTTGCTTTAAATTTTGTTTTCACTATTATGAATGAGAATCATGAGCAAGGCAGTCTTGACTTTAGAAAGATTCCTGGGCAGGGCGCCTGGGTGGCTCAATCGGTTAAGCGTCTGACTCTTGGCTTCAGCTCAAGTCATGATCTCAAAGTTTCATGAGTTCAAGCCCCATATTGTACTCTGCGCAGGCAGCGTAGAGCCTGCTTAGGATTCTCTCTCTCCCTCTCTTTCTGCCCCTCCCCCACTTACTCTGTCTGCTGTCTCTCTCTCAAAATAAAGAAATAAAACTTAAAAATATATATATAAGAAAGAAAGATTCCTGGCCTTTGAATCAAGAAACTTATTTCAGGGATACCTTGGCTGGCTTAGTTGGTAGAGCATACCACACTTGCTCTTGGGGTCATGAATGAGTTTGAGCCCCATGTTGCATATGGAGATTACTTAAAAAAAAAAAAAAAGACAAACTTGTATTCACATTTGAAGTCAACTAGCTACTAGCTCCGTGATTGTTATTTACTCCCCAGTACAGTGTCTGTAAATTGAGAATGCTACATTGCAAAACTTTCTGGCAGAATGTTTGGCATACAGCAGGTACTCCAAAAATCACTTCTGTGTTTCAGCAGATACAAGTTAATTAGCTACTACATAGTGATCTTTTATACTGACTATCCAACTGCCAAATCTTTGGGATTTGTAGTAGCCAACAGTCATGTAACCATTTCAGTTAAACTGTGGAGTCCCATTCGGTAATACATAGTTTTGGTATGATGGTTTGAGCCTTCATTCAGCTAACATTCTTTGGATACCTGCCGTGTGCCAGATCTTTTGCTCCTGCTGGCGGTACAGAGATAAACAGAACATGATCTTTGCCTGAGAGGAGCTTCACGGTTCAGTGCATACAGTAATGCACTCACTGAGGATTTTACAACACTGTGGTGGCAGTGTGCTGATAGAGAACTGAGCAGCACATCGTGGGAGCAGACAGACGGTGCAACGTAGCCTGTCCAGAAAGGGGAGTGAGGTTTAGAAAGCAATGGTAGTTGGTCTGAGCTGTGAGGATTCAGTAGGGATTTGCTGGTGAAGGGGAAGCAGAAGCAGAGGGGACATGTGTGGGAAAGACAAAAAACAAAAAGAATATAAATGGTGCCAGGTGTGAGAAACTGCCAGCAGTCTGGTGCCACTGATGACAGCAGGCGAGGGTAAGAATAGACAGATCATAGAGGTGGGACCACAGATGACAGAACCCTGCATGCCAGCCTGCTGGGGTATGTTACTAGACAGCAGAAAGCCATTAGGTATTTCAACCAGACTCCAGGTACACCTTTAGCTGGATCACCCTAAACATGAAGGAGACAATACACAGATGCCAGTGAGGAGGTGATGGCATTAGTTTAGTTTAGTCAGATGATGTTGAAGGCCAAACTGAGCAATGGTGCTTAATGGAAGGAAGAAACTGGTTTTGAGATGTATTGAGAAATAGAATTGGCTGTTCCTTGTGATTGGTTGAATATGTTGGATTAGAGAGAATGACTTGAGTTTCAGTTAGCAGAATGTAATCGTAAGGAGAAAGACCATTCCAGATAAAGCCTCACATTTCAGGGGCACTGCCTTCTTGGTACAAGGACATTTTCTATAGGTGCCTTTGTGTGCAGTGCTTTAGCTTCAGGAGAGTTTCTGGACATTTCAGGCACGCTTTGAAAGCACCTCTTTGGCCCTACATGCTAACTTAATGTGCAACACTATATATACACTTATCTCACTTTTCTTTCTCCGATTAATGTGTCTTTCATATATTAATTTACTTAATTTGCCAGTTATTGTTCATCGATGTTCCATTAGTTCATTGTATCTGTTCTCAGAGTAATTATTTATTCTTTTTAATAGATGCCTCATTAGATGTCATTAATGCATCTATTACCCCTATATTCTTTTGTTTCTGGGGTAATTTTTGGGTGGATTTAGACATCCCCCTTTCACCTAGTTTGAAGTGATTTATGTAATCAATTCATTACAATTATAAATATTCTATACCAAGGCTCCTGGGTGGCTCAGTCAGTTAAGCAACCAACTCTTGATTTTAGCTCAGGTCATGATCTCATGGTTTGTGAGTTCTAGCCCTGCATCAGGCTCTGCACTGATGGCTTAGAGCCTGCTTGGGATTCTCTCTCCCTCTCTCTGTTCCTCCTACATCTGTCTCTCTCTCTCTCTCTCAAAATAAATAAATAAATCTTTAAAAATGTATAATGTTTTAAACCATAATTATTCATTTAATGCCCTCATACCATTTCTTTTTGCATATCCACAGTTTGAGAATAAATACAAATTATCTTCTCTATATGATTATCACTCCCCAGCATCTAATCCCTAACAGTGATGTTGTTTTAACCACAAATCATTTCTGTAGGCAGAGGCGTCTCTTATCTAGAATCACCATTGCCCTTTACTAAGCAAAATGCTAAATTACTTGAGAAAGTAGTTCCTTGTAGCCAGACTGGAGCCAGAACAAACCTTTGATCCTCTAACCTGATCCCGTTGTCTCTTACTCATTTAACACATGTGTATTGAGCACTCGCAATGTATTCAAGTTCAGTGCTCTGTTTCTTTCCTTCTCGAACCCAGAATGAACAGATTTTAGTTATGGTGGCCCTCTAAACTTGTGGAGACATGAAATAATAAGCACAGCGTTTAGTGGCAACTTAATGCTTTATCCCCGAATTTGAAACTCTAAAGGAAGGAAATCCCAGAAGGTGTTCGGTAAATTCGGGCAGACCCTGCTGGGCAGCCTCCTGGGAGGGGTGTTGCTTACAGGCTCTGTCCCCCTGTAGGCCCCAGTCCTGACTATGGTCTTCATTCTCCGCACCCAGTTTAGGCACCTCTCCTTCCCCACGGCTGAAGGACTTGATTCCCTTGAGACCCTGATATACCTAAAGGTCTGTTCATTCCCAGGTTCCTGTGCTTGGTCCTTCCTCTTTTCCCTCTTCGTACCTTTCCAGTAATTTTATCATAATCCATGGTTTCATTAGCCACCCAGGTCTGTCTATTTCCCGCCCAGGCCCCTTCCCCAAGCACTGGATGCCATAGGCAGCTCACACCACCTCCAAACCTGCTTAGGCTCAGCTGGAAACTGGATGTTCGTCCAAGAATGCTCCCTGTTCTTCCACATTCTGCCTGCATGCCATTCAGGCCTATCTCCTCCCTTTCATCCCCACTTGCTTAGCCCAGCCCATCCTTACTCCTCACCTGGATGGCTGTGCCCATATTCTACCGTCAGTCCCCTCTGCACCCTGCTCTCTTCACTGCGAGCTTTCTAAATGCAGGTAGCGAACTGAGCGGGTGCTGGGCACCAGGCTAAGCATGGTAGGCAGATGATTCTGCCAGGAAGGAGTACCATGGTTTATCCAGCTGAAGGACCCTGTAAGAGACAGAGTCAATATTTGAACCCAAAACTTTGGCTCCATGATATGTGTGCTCCCACCCAGCCAACCACCTCCCCCTGCTTAAAACGCACCAGAGGTTTGACAAGCCTTTCTTCCCAGCTTCACATTGCCCGTCTTTGTGTTCTGCGTCCTCTCTTTGTGTCTCTCTTCACTTCAGCCACATCAAACTTCTCCCATTTTCCTAATGGTGCCAAGTGGCTTGGGGCCTTTGCAGGTCACACACTGATTCCTAGGTTTGAAACACACCTCCTCCCTTTATACAGCAAATACCTAATCATCCTTCAAAATTCAGCTATTTGGCTGACTCTTGGTAAGCTCTCAGGCACCACCCAACCCCAGTCTGTTTCCTTACTATACAATTTTTTTTTAAGAAAATTTTAGTTGCTTCGCATTGCTCTTGATAAAATCCAAAATCCTTACCATGGCCTACGTTTGCCACGGGATCGGTTTCCCTGCCTCTTTAGCCTTATATATTATCACCTCCCCATTTGAGGGGTACTCTCCTCCTACTGTCCTTTTATTGACTTCCTTATATCCTCTGCTGCCTCAAACCCATACCCCTCCTCTGTCACAAAGGTCTTCTTTCTCTGTTCCTTTAGGTCACCCCTCCCTGCTCACCCACCTGGACCCCAACAAAGGCACTCCCCAGTCCTGTAAGCTCTCACAACCCTGTGATTTCTCCATCATGACACTTACCCCAGGTGTAATTTTACATGGACTTTGTGATTGCCTTAGTAATGTCTCCTCAACTAGTCTGACCGCAGGCTGTAGGACATCAAGGACTGTGTGCATCTCACCACTATTACTGCAGCATCCAAGCCAGGCACCAGTGCATGGTGCATCAGTATGTGGCACCAGTGCATGGACCAGTGCATCAGTATGTGGCAAATGTGTGGGTCATATTTATGATGGCTCCTCCCTTGTCTTCCAGACAGCTTGTGCAAAATCCTTCCATGTTAATTCCCTTATCGCTCTTGTCCCTTTTTTTTACTAAACTGTCATCCCAGGACATAGGGACTCTGAATCAACTTTGCTTCCTCAGTGGTAACATACTATAAAAGCAAGAGAAATGTGAGAGTGAGTGCTGTGTCTATGGGTAACTGCTTACTAACAAGTGTAAGTGAAAAGATTTTGATTAACTAACACGGTGGCCATGTTTAGGGCCCAGACAGCCACATAATTTTCTTTTCCTTCCTAACTTCGTGACATATCTAAATACAGAGAAATCTCAGAGAATTTTAAGAGAAGACTTGGTTTTCCCCAACCAGATTTATGTATATATCCTTTTTCTTTTCCCAGAAATTCACCTATTATATTTAAAAAGGTCTTCCTGCAAATGAAGGAAGCTTGATTTCTTTTTCTTTGGGATCACCGTAAGGTATGTGTAGGCAAGCCAGCTATTAATAAGTAATCACACAGTACTAGGACAGTTGTTTTCCAAGCCACCTCACCAAGCCTGGGGAAGACCACCAGGCGGTGTGACAACTGCAGCAGGAGCCCAGCCCAGAGGACGGCCTTGTCAGCCTCCCCACCCCAGCCCACTGGCAGCACAGCCTCGCTGTCTATGTTTGGGTTTTGAATGCTCGCGTGTGTGTGCTACCACTGCCAGCCTGCCCATACACATCCACGTGGCCACCACTGCTGAGGCCTCTCAAAACCTCAAACTGGGTGAACATACAGAGAGCAGGTCCAAACTTCTATCCCAAGCTAGGGCAGAAGTGCTTCTCACCACAGGGTGAGGATCTTGGGTTTCGTACCATTTCTTTCTACCTTCTGGCTGAACTCATGAGCTAAGTCAGACAGGATTCTTCTTTCCCAACACTCTTGCTCTTGCATCTCTCCGTGCCCTGGGACCTTCAGACTTGGTCTGTCCCCTAAAGGACGAACAGAGATGGGGGAAGGGGCTCTATTATAGTGATTTCATGTCAGTAGCAAAGTTAAGAAGTAGACTCAATTCAGGAAGCAAGATATGTTGGACATATATTTTCTTAAAAGCCACTTCCTTTTCTTTCTAAAAACAAAAACACAAGGAAAAAGTATCCAAAATATTGAGACATCCCAGGTGATGAACAAAAATTGGTATGAGAGGAAGAAAAGACCATGTCAGAAATAATCTGTCACTGGTAGTGATTGTGGACGTGTTTTCTTAAGATGCCTTCATCTGTTTCACTGGGAAGAATTTTTAAAGGTCAGAAGAACCAGTATAAGATAATAAGAGAAAAATAAGCCTCTTTGTTTTAATTAATTAAAAATAACCAAAACGCAAAAAACTACTTCTAGTTTCATAACCTCTACTTCTAACCTAGATAGTCTTCTACTGGAGATAATATTATTTCCACCATAATTAATTTTAATCCACAGTCAGTTGGAAAACTTCATATATTTCAGGCGTATAATTATTATCACAGAAGATTATTTCCCTGGCATCATTCTAACCCTAGGGAGTAAGAGGAAATCCAGTGTTTATTTTTAGTGTATCTTCCATTTTTTTCTTCTTTAAGGATGGAGCAAAAAGTTATTACCTTTCAACACAGCCTGTTTTCATTTTACAATTCCTTTATATTTTTATTTGCCAACCTGAAGACAAATGTGTTCAGAATACTGGAACCTGAGAAAAGAGAATCTCGTTCATTTCTATTCTCCAAGTCTTTCACTGTGCAAGAGAATGGGAGCTAGGGACAGCAGGGTTAAACACCAGCATTCTGTGCACCCAGGGTCATAATATCTCCGGAGTCCTGAGTCTCTGACTCGTGATGGATAAAAGAAAGCTTGGGGTGGAGGCAGAAAACCTGATTCAAGTGTGGGTGGAGCAGACAGATGAAGTTAACAGAATTTGCCCTTGAAGGATTTGCTGGCTCCTACTATATTTTGAGTCCTTGAAGAATGGAAATCTTGCTATATTCATGTTTGTTTGTTTTTTAACCTCCCCTTTCACAGCTTTGCCTATAATGAAAATTCTTATAAAAAACACAAGCAGGCCAGCAAATTATTAAATGAGAATTTACATGTGGAGGCTTCCTAATCTGTGAAGCACTTTCAAATTAAGGTGGTGGTAATATGGTTAAGAGTGTTTGAGTTTGTCTTACTTACATTGAATAATCTTCTTTTATGACCTTGCTATGGATGAAGGGCTCTGTTAGGATGCTCAGTATTCCTGAGTCAGGCCAGTGCTATGTGTCATTATTTTAGAGTGTGTCACGTGTCCACCACCAAGACCGTAGCTGCCTCCAGGCCTCCCATGCCTCCTTGATCCTTGTGGACAGTAACTTTTTGGCAAAGACATTGGCATATGACATATCCTCACGAGCCATGTTCATTCAGTGAGCAAGTATTTATCGAATTTCCAGTATACACCAAGAGTTCTGCTGGGAGCCGGAGATACAGCAGAGAATAAAACTCAGAATCCTGCATTCATAGAGTTTTCATTCTGGTTAGATGGTGTTTTAACAGAAGCCTTCCAGCCCTTTGATAACTACATCCAAGGGAGAGAATAGTCTCACACATGTCTGTTGTACCAAAGTCTGCACTCTGCTGAGGCTTAGTTGCATTCCAGGGGTCAGTAGCATTGGGAGAATTGATTTTATTCAAATTCTGATTAAAATAATATTAATAAAATCAGTCCTTGCCACTGAGGCTGTTTACTGCCTCAGGGATATCTGTTCCATATTCACACAGATCCCCCAGTGTTTAGGGGGAAAGAGAAAAAAAGGGGGGCTCCAAAGTGAATTAACATTGATTGATCACATGCCTGAGATTACATATTTTAATATGCATTTTCTTGTTTAACATAGAATCACTGTGAAATAGGCATTGTTATTCTATTTTACAACTACAATCATAAAAATATCTTTTTTTTACTTAAACATTTCTTGTGGGCCAGATGCATGTTAGTCTCTTCCTTGGATTATCTCATTTAACCATCATGGAAACTCCATGAAGCAGATTTTTAATTTCCCCCAGTTTGCAGGTGAGGAAGCTGCAGCTTAAAGCAGAAAGTAGTATACCTAAAATGTTACAGCTGATAGGGAGTGAAGGTAACACCTGAGTCCTTTAACACCAACACTTTTCCCCGTGTTCCATGTGGACTCAGGTTAGGAAGCCTTCTCTACCTCCACCTGTCTCCACAGGAAGATGCAGACCTTTATCTTTGAGTGGGCTTCTTTTTTTTTTTTTTAATGTTATATTTATTTTTGAATGAGAGAGAGAGAGACAAAGCGTGAGCAGGGTAGGGTCAGAGAGAGAGGGAAACACAGAATCCAGAGCAGGCTCTAGGCTCTGAGCTGTCAGCACAGAGCCCAACGTGGGGCTCAAACCCACTAGCCATGAGATCATGACCTGAGCCTAAGTCAGACACTTAACCAACTAAGCCAGCCAACAGTGGATTCTGGTGTCCTGCCAAATAGATGCATGTAAGGTGTTCATGAAAACCCCTCCTGGGGACCATTGCCAACATCACAGAGGATATCTTTCTGTATATCTGTATATCAGATATCTTTCTGCCCCTTGACTTCAAAGCACAGATCAGTAATTTTAATTCCCTATATAATTATTTTCATTTTCTTAGCAATCCTTTTTTTCTGTTGGCCTTGCTCACAAGCTAAAACCCACACTGAATACTACTCCTAAGGGTTTACAGTCCTGTCTGTGAGAATCCCCCAAGAATATCTTGACTTTGGAACTTCCCTCCAGCCCCAGGTTGGTGGCCTTTGTGTGCTCCTTTTAAGACAGAAGATAAAACCGATGCTTAAAATTGTCATTTCACAGTTGATGTTTTAATAGATGTTGCTCCCCAACTGATATTTGTTTTAGGTTCTTAAGTGAATAATTTATAATGTGTGTGTATACCCTAAGGCAATATTACCACAAAAGGTACAGTGTTATAAACTGAAAATAAATTCACTTGGTTCCGTGCCATATTCTAAAAATATCAGTGGAGGGGCAGGAACAGTAGTAATGAGAAATAATATTTCTGCCAAGTAGTTGGGAGAGAAAAAAAAAAGAGAAGGAAGATAGGAGGCAGGATTTTTATTGGAAAGAAACAATACTCAAGATGAGCAGAAAGAGTGGGCAAGGTCACTGTGCCCTAAGCAGTAGAATACAAGACAGGCTAGCTTTGGCAGAGCTGGATGTACTACCTAAAGGGATCTTTCCAAGAAAGATCTGTGGTGGGGCTGCCTGGGTGGCTCAGTCGGTTAAGCATCCAACTCTTGGTTTTGGCTCAGGTCATGATCTCACTGTTTGTGGTTTGAGCCCCATTCAGGCTCTGTGTTGGCAGTGCGGAGCCTACATAAGATTATCTCTCTCTCTCTCTCTCTCTGCCCCTCCCCTGCTCTCTCTCTAAATATAAATTTTTTAAAAAAAATTTTTTTTTTTTTTTTAAAGAAAGATCTATGGTGCTGTGAGTCTCATTTGGCACAAGGCCACATGGCCCCACTTACCATAACGGAAGGAAACAGTTCTGGACCACAGGCCCCGCTTCCCTCCTGATTGGTGCAGAACTCAAGCTGTAGAGTGTGAGCATCCCCCTGCCATCATCGCCTTCCCTTCCATGTTTCTGCCTGCTCGTGCTCTTGTCTTATGCCGTGTCTGCATCCGTTGCTTTTTGGGGACAACCAAAATGGTGGCTGTGGGCCTATGTCAAAGGACCTTCTAGAACAGACAGCCAGCTTCTACAGGAAAACGTTATTACTTTAAAAGAACCCGTAGCCAACCCTGTAGAACAAAGACCAGTGTGGTTTGTGCTGTTAGGGGTACAGATAATCCTCTGGTAGCCTGCTCATGGTAGAAATGGTCTACACATGCTTTCCACTGTTCCCTTCAACTTATTCCTCCTTCCATTGCAGTCTGGCTTGGCAAATTCTTCCTGTTACTTTTTTGTCTTTGGCCCATTCACCATGATCATTGACTTTCCTCCCTCCCCAGCATACAGGACACCATCACCACTGTCTCCTGGTCTCCTCCCCAGTTGTCACACTTGTCCTCCTCTACCTCTCTTCCTTCAGTATGAGAGGTCCCTTATATCACATCTTGACCTTCTCACACCCTCCCTAGATGTGCTCATCAGTTGTGGCTTCAATCCTGATGATTCACATTTGGTTTATCCTTTCCCCTAGCCTGCAAATCCTTTCCAAGGCCTTCCTTCATCTTCTGGGTATGCTACCAAATTGAGTGTGTCTACACAAAATTCTGCATGCCCTTCCAGCAAATGTGTCCCTCCTGCATTCCCTCTCATTGTCTAGATGTTCAGCTTTCAAGCTAGAAATCACTCACTTTTTCTCCTTATTTTACCCATAGTCAGTCTTCTTGCCAAGTGGATTGCACATTTCTCTTACTAGCAGAAATTTTGTGCCTCCCCAGTGATTTCCTTTGTTAGTCCTCAACATTTTTTGTGTGAATTTTATGAAAGCCTTCTACTGATCTCTGCACCTCCAGGTCTTAGCGCTACCAGGCATCCTTCATATTGTCACCAGAATATGTGTGTGTGTGTGTGTGTGTGTGTGTGTGTGTGTGTGTGTGTGTGTATGGTTTTTTCTAATGTTTATTTATTTATTTTGAGAGAGAGAGAGACAGAGCACGAGCATAGGAGGGGCAGAGAGAGAGGGAGAAAGAGAATCCCAAGCAGATTCTGTGCTGTCATCACAGAACCCAACATGGGGCTCAATCCCACAAACCATGAGATCATGACTTGCCAGAATCAAAAGTCAGACACTCAACTGACTGAGCCACTGAGGTGCCCCTCACCAGAATAGTTTTATAAATCCAAATCTGATTGTGCCACTCTCTGAAGTCATGCATTTAAAAGTAGTACCAAGTTAGTAGAAGCAGAATTCTTCCCTAGGAGCCAAGATTTGTCAAGAAAATTTGACTAGGTAGACTTCCAATGAATAAATTCTGAATGAGAGCCCAGTAAATATAAGCCATAGTCTAGGACTATGAATAACTATGTCCAAGACATTATTATGTTTATCTATATGAAATATGTCTAATTTGCTTGTAAAATTAAGGTATTCAAATAGATTCGTTTTCTTTTGCTGGAAAATTAAGAACTGACCCTCAGTCAAAATTTGCATTTGTGTCCTATCATGAAGAAGCTTTAGCAAAATAAATAGGATCATAAAATTAACATTTTATTGTTCTTCAAAGATCTGTATTCACTTCACTACTCTCACTGAATTAAATTACCTTTAGTTATTTGTTTATATAAGGAAAAAAGAACAAGTCAACCTGACTGAATAAAATATGGATTATTTACAAGCTATTGGACTTTCTCTTATTTAAGTGCTTATGAATTTCTTAGCTGACTTAACTTATGTAGCTTGTGCCAGTATGAGTTTGGTTAATCAATGAATGATGTGTCTTTACACTCAAATTTTCTAATAACAAAAATTTCTTTTTTCACATGGGTATATAGTTACCCTGCAGCACTCGTCTTAAATGACAGTAGCTTCTCTTGATACTACTACATATTGCTGTATTGTGATTAAATGAAATTTCCTTGGGCTGGCCTGGCAACTTTACCATCTTTTAGCATTGTTATTCCAAATTCTCGATAAATAAAAAATTTTGCAACCTCATCTTTTCTCAAATAAACTGAAAACAAGCTGCACTTTAATTTTAGTCTTAATTCATTCCAATATGTTTTTTTTTACCAGTGAATCAGGATTGTATGTGTGTCTTAAGTGAGAAAATTGGGGAAAATAACAGGAAAACCAAAATGAGACCTGCAATGAGGTTATTAACAAGCAAAATGCATGCTGAGAAGACAGGACATTTGGCAGCCAGGAGCACAGCCTCAGGTCTGGCTCTGAGCTTCCCAGCAGCCTATGCAAAGAGAAGACCATGAATGATTACTTGAATCAATCAGTGTTCTGAGATATATAAGCAGCCAGCTGCTTAGAAATACACTCTCCTGACACGAAATCTCAAGAGATTGCTCTCCTGAAGGGCAACATCCTTAGCAGAAATACAACCAGTTTCAAAGGGCAGTCTCTTCTGGCATCTCATAATGTGGACTAACAGCACCAGACCAGCAGATCTGCAAGACACCCAAGATTGCAGGTCCCTGGCACAACCCACAGATAGTATCCAGAGGAATAGAGGGCTTGCCTTTTAGTCAATCCTACATAAATAGTACTTATTTCAGTCGGAGCCTTGATGTGTTTCGAACAGCAGTGAGTAAAATTATACTCCCACCCAAAATCTAAACTGAGTAGAAAGTGAAAGCGTTACCTTTATCTTGAGGGAATAGCCATGCACAAAACCAAAGACTTTTTCTAAGAACTTTGGATCCATTCCAGTTCTGTACCTTATGATGGACCATCTTTTTTAAACAAAATAACTTTCAGATGAGACATGCAAATAAATTCATGATACAGTGAACCCCTATATAACTAAATTGGTTTATTCTGTACGGTTATTTTGAGCTTTATAAGCCACTTAACATGTACCAAAAATTAAGACATTGTTTTCAGAAAATTTTATCTAAGTCTGTTTTTTTTAAATAATATTTGAGCTCAAAGCCGTTGTCTCTTAAGACCACTCTCCATGTGTGTTAAAACCTCTCTATCTAGGGGCGCCTGGATGGTTCAGTCGGTTAAGCATTTTGACTCTTGATTTCCTCTCAGCTCAGGTCATGATTTCACAGTTGGTGGGATCGAGCCTCGCATCCAGCCCTGCACTGACAGCACAGAACCTGCTTGGGATTCTCTCTCTCCCCATCTCTCTCTGCTTCTTCCCCACTTGCTCGCTCGCTCTCTCTCTCTCTCTCTCTCCAAATAAATAAATGTAAAAAAAAAAAAAAAAAAAAACCTCTCTATTTGCATTCAGGTATGACTTCATGCTCAGGGAGAGATATATTTTAGTCCCCCCCTTATCTGTGGTGGGGCGACATATGTCAGTACCCCCCAGTGGATGCCTGAAGCCACAGACAGTGCAGAACCCTATAGTCAATATATATTTTTTTCCTATACATACATACCTTTGATAAAGCTTTACCTATACATTAGGCACAGCAAGAGATTAACAACAACAACTAATAATAAAATAGAACAATTATGACCATATGCCATAACAAAAGGTATGTGAATGTGGTATCTCTCTCAAAATACTGTACTCCCCCTTTCTCTTGTGATGATGTGAGATGATAAATTGTTACATGAGGAGATAAAGTGAAGTGAATGGCATAGGCTTATGAGGTAGTGTTAAGCTACTATTGACCTTCTGAAGATACATCAGGAGGATCACCTTCAGGACTGTGGTTGACCAAATGTGACTGAAAACGCAGAAAGCAAAACCACAGATAAGGGGCAGATAAAAGAACACCATACGTTATTCTTTTCGAGTGGTTGTGGTTTTGTTGACCTAGAGTTTCCCTCAGGAGAGTAGAGTTTACATTGACCATGGTGATAATATTTTTTTCTTACTGTAAGCCAAATATACTAATCTGCCTATTCTTAATCTCTAAACAAGTGAGAACATTTTAAATTTTCAAATTTTTTCAGTGGCAGTCAATCAGTAAACACATTTTTTTTTTTTTTCTGATGAAACTACTTTGTAACCAAGTAAAGCTTGGACACACAAATAAAAGAACAGGCCTTAAGCCATGCACTGAAGATTAACACAACCAGATTATTTCTCTGTCTAAAGTATTCTAAACTAACTTAACTACACATATTTGATGTTGTTGCAGGAAGAGAATTGTGATGATGTGTTCAAATTACACTTTATTTAGGAAATGTTAAAAGTGTAGTGTGCAGTAATCGGAGATATATGCGAGTTATTTCCAGAACTATCTAGCACTGATAATGTGCAATAATAATTATTAAATAATAGTGAGGAAAAGATATAAACATGTAGTTAATAGGTGAAATAAAAAATAATATCTAAAATTGTTTGTTAGCTTAAAAAAATATGGGGTGCCTGGGTGGCTTAGTTGGTTAAGCGTCTAACTTTGGCTTAGGTCATGATCTCACAGTTCGTGGGTTCAAGCCCCACGTCAGGCTCTGTGCTGACACCTCAGAGCCTGGAGCCTGCTTCAGATTCTATGTCATGTCTCCCTCTCTGCACCTCCCCCGCTTGCACTCTCTCTCTCAAAAGTAAATAAAATAATATTAGTTTAGTTTATTCTGTATATAATTATGGCTAAATACAATTGAATTTTTATTCCTATTGGTTTAGAAATCTTACATTTACCATTGGGTCACAGGTTTTTGGGCAAGTTTTGTTTTTTGTTTTCTAATTAAATAAAAATGTCCAATTCAACAATAGTTATAGAGTGGCTACCATAAGCAAAGCATAGTGTGTCCTGTGGGGAAGTAAAGATGAATAGGGTCAGGGCCCCTGTGTTGAAAAGATGAGGAACCTGGTGGGGTGGACATACTCTCCGTAAAGCTGAGGGAACAAGGCAGTGTAATGGGGGGACCCAGATGGACTAGAAACAAAGTGTTAGAGGCTGAGAGGGAACCTGGGAGTGGAACGGCCATGAAGCAGTAGGGCACGGGGGTTGGATGTACTCACTAGTGGAAACTAAATTTCATTTGCGAGCTATGTAATACTAAAACTACAACTTCACTGCTAAAGTACTTTCCTTCTCCCTTAATCTAGCAGCTAAATCTTACCAGAGAATTCCATCTCCTGTTCAGAGACTCGTGCTTTAAAAAAGTAATCTTTTTCCCTCTCTTCTCCCACCAAAACTTCTCTATTCCTTCTTCCATATTTTCCTCTTTCCTTTTCCATACTTTTTCCCAGTTATATAGAAGTACAGAATTTTGAATTCTAAATTTATCATTGGCCTCCCTTTGTGGTATGGCTGGTCCACTTTGGTGAAATTCTGTTCATCCTTCAGCCTCCTCAGACAGACTTCCCAAACCCCTAGACCAAGTTACTCCCTCCTTCCTCTCTCTTCTCAGAGCATACATATATTCTTATTATAGTAATTTGCAGTGTGTCCCTGTTACCATGAGCCTTGTAAAGCCTTGGCCTATTTCCATTTGAACCTTTAGTACCTGACACTACCAGCTGCCTAAATGGATGAGTGTATGAGTGAACAAAACAAATTCCTTTTGACTAGTAAATACATCTCACAAGGTACTGTTCTCTATATCTCAGGGATATTGGTTACAAACAAAATAAATATTTTTAAATAATGGTGAAGATTCCCTAAAAACTGATACTTCACATATAAAGGCAGTGCTAAATTTAGTCATCTTAAATAACCATGAGAGCTTTTACTTTGTTCTTTTTTTTTTAACATCATGATAGATAATATAGTATAGGCAGTTTTAAGAAGTAAAGCTTGAAATTGGAGTCCCGATTTTTTTACCACCTCTTTTTTTTTATTTTTTTATTTATTATTTTTTTTAAATATTAAATTTATTGTCAAATTGGTTTCCATACAACTCCCAGTGCTCATTCCCACAGGTGCCCTCCTCAATACCCATCACCCACCCTCCCCTCCTTCTCACCCCCCATCAACCCTCAGTTCTCAGTTTTTAAGAGTCTCTTATGTTTTGGCTCCCTCCCTCTCTAACCTTTTTTTTTTTCCTTCCCTTCCCCCATGGTCTTCTGTTAAGTTTCTCAGGATCCACATAAGAGTGAAAACATATGGTATCTGTCTTTCTCTGTATGGCTTATTTCACTTAGCATAACACTCTCCAGTTCCATCCACGTTGCTACAAAAGGCCAGATTTCATTCTCATTGCCACGTAGTATTCCATTGTGTATGTAAACCACAACTTCTTTATCCATTTGTCAGTTGATGGACATTTAGGCTCTTTCCATAATTTGGCTATTGTTGAAAGTGCTGCTATAAACATTGGGGTACAAGTGCCCCTATGCATCAGCACTCCTATATCCCTTGGGTAAATTCCTAGCAGTGCTATTGCTGGGTCATACGGTAGGTCTATTTTTAATTTTTTGAGTAACCTCCGCACTATTTTCCAGAGCGGCTGTACCAGTTTACATTCCCACCAACAGTGCAAGAGGGTTCCTGTTTCTCCACATCCTCGCCAGCATCTATAGTCTCCTGATTTGTTCATTTTAGCCACTCTGACTGGCGTGAGGTGGTATCTGAGTGTGGTTTTGATTTGTATTTCCGTGATGAGGAGCGACGTTGAGCACCTTTTCATGTGCCTGTTAGCCATCCGGATGTCTTCTTTAGAGAAGTGTCTATTCATGTTTTATGCCCATTTCTTCACTGGATTATTTGTTTTTCGGGTGTGGAGTTTGGTGAGCTTTTGATAGATTTTGGATACTAGCCCTTTGTCCGATATGTCATTTGCAAATATCTTTTCCCATTCCATTGGCTGCCTTTTAGTTTTGTTGATTGTTTCCTTGGCAGTGCAGAAGCTTTTTATCTTGATGAGGTCCCAATAGTTCATTTTTGCTTTTAATTCCCTTGCCTTTGGGGATGTGTCACATAAGTAACTGCTGTGGCTGAGGTCAGAGAGGTTTTTTCCAGCTTTCTCCTCTAAGATTTTGATGGTTTCCTGTCTCACATTCAGGTTCTTTATCCATTTTGAGTTTATTTTTGTGAATGGTGTAAGAAAGTGGTCTGGTTTCATTCTTCTGCATGTTGCTGTCCAGTTCTCCCAGCACCATTGGGTAAAGAGACTGTCTTTTTTCCACTGGATATTCTTTCCTGCTTTGTCAAAGATTAGTTGGCCATACTTTTGTGGGTCTAATTCTGGGGTTTCTATTCTATTCCATTGGTCTATGTGTCTGTTTTTGTGCCAATACCATGCTGTCTTGATGATGACAGCTTTGTAGTAGAGGCTAAAATCTGGGATTGTGATGCCTCCTGCTTTGGTCTTCTTCAAAATTACTTTGGCTATTTGGGGCCTTTTGTGGTTCCATACAAATTTTAGGATTGCTTGTTCTAGCTTCGAGAAGAATGCTGGTGCAATTTTGATTGGGATTGCATTGAATGTGTAGATAGCTTTGGGTAGTATTGACATGTTGACAATATTTGTTCTTCCAATCCATGAGTACAGAATGTTTTTCCATTTCTTTATGTCTTCTTCAATTTCCTTCATAAGCTTTCTATAGTTTTCAGCATACAGATCTTTTATATCTTTGGTTAGGTTTATTCCTAGGTATTTATTTAATGCTTCTTGGTGCAATTGTGAATGGGATCAGTTTCTTTGTCTTTCTGTTGCTTCATTATTAGTGCATAAGAATGCAGCTGATTTCTGTATGTTGATTTTGTATCCTGCGACTTTGCTGAATTCATGTATCAGTTCTAGCAGACTTTTGGTGGAGTCTATCAGGTTTTCCATGTATAATATCATGTCACCTGCAAAAAGTGAAAGCTTGACATCATCATTGCCAATTTTGATGCCTTTGATTTCCTTTTGTTGTCTGATTGCTGATGCTAGCTAGCACTTCCAACACTATGTTAAACAACAGCGGTGAGAGTTTTTACCACCTCTTTTTAAGCAAAGCAGCGTTGTTAGTTATAGCGGAAAAGTAAAGGGACAAGCTGGGGAAAGAGCTGTAGAATCGCAACCTGATCAGAGAAGCTCAGGCAAGACCAGGCTCCACATCCACAGATGAATCAGCATCATCTCCAGCCAGAACTGCTCACGGTCCTGAGCCATCCCCCAGACTGCTGTAGCAGAGGAAGAACACAAGTACTCTTACATCCTGTGCTTGGAACATGCAAGTTAAACTGCGAGAAGATTAACAGGAGGCAAAGCACACAAATTTTATTTCCTATTGATATTTTTATAGGGCATGTGGAGGGCTGCATAGAAAAATGAAGCCCCCCCAAAAAAGCAATTAGACCTGGGGCTCCTCTGCCTTTTTTACAAAGGGTGATAAAACTGTGGAGAAGTGACCAGGCAAAGAAAAGGATTGGGGTTTTTTAAGGGTAGTATATTGGAGGAAAGTGACTAGGAAATACATGGGGGAAACTGATGGAATATAAAGGTGGTTTTAGTTTGGTTTGTGCAGACTCATCATGGTGTAGACTCTTGTCTCCAGTGTTAAGAATGTTCTCTTTCTCCTGGTACTGGGAGGACATCTTTCTCATGGGAAATGTATGCCCTGCTTTTTAGGCAGAAAGGACAGAACCCTTCCTGCATCTGGTATTCTTTCTCAATTGCCTGCCGCTCAAAATAACCAAATGCCAAAGTGGCATATTTGGGGGCAGAATGTTCTGACCCCTTTTATTACTGTGATCTAACTGTGGACTGGCATGAGGTGTGTGTGGCAGGGGACTTCTAGGGAGAAGGGGTTGGGGGTCTCTGTTGAAGATCCCTGCTGCGACTAATGGACTTGACATACCCAAAGTCAGCTGATGCCCTTCTTAGGCAGTGTGGCTAGGTGGTTAAAGGAGATACAAGTAACAGGGCTGTACCTGGAGTGTAGTCAGTGTGCTGGCCCAGTTAGCTGTTGTGAGAGAAGGGTTTGAGGTTGGTCATGATGCTCTGTAAGTAGCCTTTAATGACTGAGCAGGACTTGCACAGAGTAACTGTTGTCACAGGGTCTGGGACCGGCCCATTCAGTCTCCAGCTCTTGAACCTTAAAGGAGCAGCCTCAGTAGAAGTTTTGTCCAGATCAGCATTTCCCAAAATGTCCTGGATATTATTGGGAGTGGGAAGAGGTATTGTGAATGAATCCAGGTGCCTAACTCTGTCTTCCTATGTTTCCAGATTTCTGTACTGCTTTAATGTGCAGATATTCATTGGAACTCTTTTCAAGGGGGTACTGGTATTTTTCACATAACACATGCTGGGAAATGCTGTCAGATCTGATTTTCACCTGCTGTAGGCTCTTGAAAGCACACCTAGGCAATTGGAAGGTCCTCCTCAAATCTGTCAGATCACCCATTTTCTGGGCCTGCTATGGTTGATCATGTACATGAGAGCCCCTTATTTCTAGGGAACATGTTTTGCAAAAAAAAAAAGTTGCAGTGAGGCAACTTGCTGACTGAACCTCAATGTATTAAACAGAGGCTCAGAGGATGAGACCTCTCTTGTTCTATTCATCCACTGATGCTGGTTCTCTGTAAATATAGTTTATCACACTTGTGTGGCTTTTAATGCAAGGTGGACAGTTTAAAAATTTTAGTAGATAGTTAAAGAACACGGAACTCATTTAAGTTTGTGTGCCCTACATTAAAGTGATTGCTCGATACCCACTGTGAACGTGCCGTTTGTTGATTCTCAGCTAGGCTTATTAGATTGTGGAATTGCAAACAATACTGAGGCCAAATGCCTTCATGCTCTGAGCGTTTATGTATATTGAAAAGTCAGCCTTCGATTTAGGCCAAGTAATAAAAGTTTCATGCAACTCAAAATCAAAGTGTGTTGCAGATTTCTGGTCCCTGAGTTCTCAGTGCTAAAATATATAAGTGGTGGGGAGAAAAGCCCTTCATATTTTACCAGTTAGGCCTGGTATCTACACAGTTGTGGTCATCCTTCCACAGCAGCAGTTGCTAGGACCTTGGACCTAAGCAGATAGAAGAAGATCAAATTTCAAAAGAAAATGCCCGGTAACATATAGTGAAGGGCTTTATTAGCAAGGTAGTACATTCCTCTCCTGCACTTCTTTACGCTTCTGTAAAGTGTCCTGGCTCCTGTCCATGTGTTGGCATTTAGTTGCCTGTCCTTAGAATATCATGCCTTCTTAACCACGTACTTAACCGTGGACTAACTGTCCAGAAAGTGTCACTACCTTTGCGAATCCTCTATATCCCAAGAGAATTGCCAAGACTTGACCTTGGACAGGAGCTATAGGTAGTGACCAAGACATGGAAGGTTCCGGGGACAGCCTGCGGCCAGGTTCCTTTAGCCACAGCACGCCCTAAAGAAAGAGATAAAGTCTGCCCACAACTAAAGATGCCTGTCACCAGTCCTACGGCAGAATGAGGAGAATTAGGTTTATATAAATCATCAGAATTTATTCTGAGACTACATTTGTGGTTTGACCTACCATGTATTTTAGTTTTCATTGTTGTTTTGGCCGATAAATTCCATGTCGTTCTAATATTACTTAGTATTAATACGAACAAGTAGTATAATAAAAACAGCTACCAAATTTGGAAATGCAAATGTTTACTTGATTTTCTTCAGTCTTCAAGTTCTTTAAAATAAAATTAAATCCTAACACAAACACCTACTAGATGATTCACAGAGATGTTATGGAAATAAATTATGTAATGCATGGAGATATTTTGACCTACTTGGAAGAAAGCTACAATAACAAGTTATTTGTATTATAGATGGCCAAGCAAACAAACTTTATTTCAAAGCGATACAGTACCTAGACCAAAATAGCCATCGCTTTATTACAGTGCTCGTATTCCATGCCTCCTGCTGCTTATGACATCCCAGGAGACATAGAGGTTAATTGCATTTTTAAATTCATAGAATTTTAGACTAGACAAGACTTTAGAGATGCCTCTTCTCTATGAAAAGCAAAATTAAAGCTCTCCAAAGGGAGAAAGGGCTACTAGATTTTGTCAGTAATTCTAGGGCTATGATTAATGTTTTCATTTGCATAAATTTACATGTAACATTCAGAACTCTTTAACTCCAAGTAAGCAAAGTAAAGTTAAGCTAATGGGCTCCCTTGCCCTGGATTCAATCCGGTATTCAGAGATTGTGGGAACTGAGACCCAGCTTGTCCCTTCCTATCCTTTCCAAAGCCAAGATACTCAGGGGAAGCTCACGAGGATTTTGACTGTACTTTGCAGCCATGATTCCAGGCCCTGACACCTTTTTAGTTTATCTCCTGGTTTCTAGTTTTCTTGTGGATGGGTATGGGTACTATATACCTGATACATGTTTATGTCGATTTTTCTTCCGAATAACTCAGCAAATATTCTGCTATTTCCTACATTGTAGGATGGGGGAGGGAGAATCATTCTGTTTTTTGCCTGTGAATTATCCTTAATAATATACTGTGCACAAGCTATGTGACTTATCTGTGTTCCCTCTTGTCTTTCCTTCTTTGCTCATTTATTGTTGCTGGTGACTGATGGCAGGACGAAAGAATAAAACAAAAGACATTTTATTTGGTGCTTTTTTTTTTTTAGCAGCACTGATAGGAAATTTTAATGAAGACATTTGAGTTTAATGACCAAGACTTGTCCATTTTTCCTGCTTACCCTCCTCCCCACCAAAAATGGAAAATCCAGAATTAATTAATTGAATATTCTATTGTGGATAATTATTCTCCATAAATTTTAAGTTATCTAAAGGTCATGTCCTTCTTAAAAACTGAGAACAAACTGAGGGTTGATGGGGGGTGGGAGGGAGGGGAGGGTGGGTGATGGGTATTGAAGAGGGCATCTTTTGGGATGAGCACTGGGTGTTGTATGGAAACCAATTTGATAATAAATTTCATATATTAAAAAAATAATAATAAAATAAAAAATAAAAAACATTCTCTGCCAAAAAAAAAAAATCATGTCTTACACTGGCTGGTTCACACTATAACTTAAAGTAATTTTTTTAATTGTATTCTGAGCCTGACTTTTATTATCCCTTATTACATCATGAAAACTTGAACTTGCTTTTTTGGTATTAGGTCAAGCTCCATTCTGGTAGTTGCAGGGAGAAACAGAGCCAGAAAATCCTATCCTTGCACACGGAGCCTTTATGTCACAGTGATACTTTTAAAAGAAATATGGCCAGTTCCATAAGAAGAGGATTTGTGGATATGAGGACAATGAATACTTGAGTATTATCTTGTTTTTCTCCTAATAAGAGTAGTTGCAGGACCTGTTCATCTTTCAGTCCACGAGTATGTGAGGAATGGACCATGGATCTGAGCCTCAGCTGCCAGCTCTTGGATTTAGCTTGCAGGGGACTGCACTTTCTAAACAGCCATGTCTAAAATGAAATAAAAGAGAAGCCAGGACCTCCCCATTACTTGATCTGCATGCCTTACTGCAGAAAGCTGGACCACAGTTGTATAGGTGGCCTTTATTTTGATAAATTGGTTTACGTTTTGAAAAATCTTGTTTGCAACAAAATGTCAGTGGCTGTGAGGAAGGATCCAAGTGATAATTACAAGTTCAATTTTGATGAATTATAGGTTAAAGATACTAAATGTTTTTAAACACCAAAAAGAAACCTAGACAGAACGATTCTAAAGTTTTTCTCTAGGGCCTGAGGAGAACATCTGCTACAGGATGGTGCTGCCTTTCTTTCCTTCTGTTATTTTATTAGGTGTTATTTTATTAGGTGTTATTTTTTAAAGAGACTATTTAAAAATTTCTCCATAGAGGCACCTGGCTAGCTCAGTCAGTAGAGCATGCGCTCGTGGGGCACCTGGGTGGCTCAGCGGGTTAAGCATCAGACTTTTCGGCTCAGGTCATGATCTCATGGTTCATGAGTTCAAGCCCCACATGGGGCTCTCTGCTGTCAGCACAGAGCCAGCTGGATGCTCTGTCTCCCTCTCTTTCTGCCCCTTCCCCGCACGTGCGCGCGCGCGCGCTCTCTCTCTCTCTCTCTCTCTCTCTCAAAAATAAATAAACATTTAAAAAAACAAAGGAGCATGGGGCTCTTGATCTTGGGTTGTGAGTGTAAGTCCCACGTGGGGAGTGGAGATTACATAAATAAGTAAAACTTCAAAAAAAAATTCTCTATGGAGGGTTACCTAAAATCTACAGTTAAATGAATATGTTTTTAAGTGATTTTTTACATATATTTTTACTCATTTGTACATAATTATCCATTAATTTACCATAATTTCTTGGTTTATTATTGG
The DNA here is from genome assembly GCF_028749965.1 of Puma concolor. Lineage (NCBI taxonomy): Eukaryota > Metazoa > Chordata > Mammalia > Carnivora > Felidae > Puma > Puma concolor. The sequence goes on from NC_141671.1 coordinate 23,696,467, forward strand.
ACATTTAGATTGGGGTGAATCCCACAAAGGGGGCTGAGTGGGGTGATAGCCTAAGTTCTAAGAACTGGGGGTTTTCAGAAGTTCATCCCATGGGGGAAGAAATTCCTGGCACCACCTCCTTTAATCCGTGGAAAGTTTTTCTCTTGTGTGCTCTCTGTCTCGCCCTTCTGTTAGTCTCATCTGTCAAACCTGCAAGTATGGATTTCCTCAAACGTCTGTCTTTTCCATAACTAGACCTGGACTAACTACACTAGAGAAGAACCACCATGTTTGGCAAATTGGTACCAGCATTCTGGATATTTCCAACCTCAGCTGGCCCCTTCACATTGTTTGGCAACTTCTGGAGTCTGTGAATGCTCTCAATTTCTGAAAGGATTCTTTTAAACCCCTCTCCTCAAACTTCCAATCCTCCTCACTCTTTTTTTTCTCATAATTTTGTTTTCTGATGTATACCCCAGAAGCTATCACATAAAAGAATAAAATCAGTTGTCTTAACTAATCCCACTGATTTTTTTTCATTTTTAATTTGTTTGACCTGTTTTAAAAATACCTTGTTTCCTCCTCTATTGTCTCATGTGATACTGTTTTTCCTTTCTAAAATGTTAACAAACATTGTTAATTTATTAAACTCTGCTTTTACTTTATTACTAATAGGGCTATGTAAGCCATTAATTTTCATCTAAGAACGGTTTTAACTACATTCCAAAAATTCTATGTATAATCTTTGTCATTATTTTTAAAATATTCTTATTATATCATGAATTTTTTCTAGGCTCAATTATTATTTATGAGCGTGTTTCCAAAAATTTAGGGTTTTTTCCTCTATACATTTACTAATTTTTGTCCAGTAAGTATATGCTGATGTTGTTCTTGCTAAAGTTGCTAATAACATCCTGACTGCTAAATTCATCGGGGCTCTTTTCAGCCTTTGTCTTACCCTTTGTAGGACCTGTGACAGTCTTCTTTACTCTCCACTTGTTAAGTATGTCTTCTTGCTGTCTGTCTTTCCTGCCTCTACTCTGATACCCTGTGCCTGCCCTTAAATATTTACTGTGTCTCCAGGGCTCTATCCAGGGCCGGCTTCTCTTCCTATCTTACTGCTTTCCTCTCAGCAATCACATCTACCCCCAATGGTTGTGCCTCACTCCTCTTTATCAGGGATTTTCAAGTTCATTGCCAGCCTGGACCTTCTCACCAGAGATCCAAAACCCAATCTCTTCTCCCGCAAATTGAGCCTTCTCTAATGCAGATTCTTCTTTATTGTAGTGTATTACTGATTTTATGTTGTCACTAGGAACTTATGAGGAAATAATTCTGATTGTAATAATTTAGAAAGCATAAACTCCAATACCCAAAAGGAATTATTGTTAATATGCCATTATATTTTCTTCTAATTTTCTATGGCTACATATTCCAGAATTTAGGTCATTCTGAGTATACAGTTACATCCTTCTTTTAAAAAACGTACTCGTGTCACCTGAGTTGCTCCATCACTCAAGCATCTGACCCTTGGTTTTGGCTTAGGTCATGATCTCACGGTGTCATGGGTTTGAGCCCCTCATTGTGCTGTGTGCTGACAGTGCAGAGCCTGCTTGAGATTCTCTCTCTCCCTCTCTCCTTCTCTCCGTGCTCCTCCCCTACTCATGCTGTCTCTGTCTTTCGCAAGATAAATAAACTTAGAAAAAAATTTAAAAACGTACTCTTAGTGAATGGTGTAAAGTTAAGATTCGTATTCAACACCTTCCACCAAAATAAATTCCAGAAAGAGTGAAACAAAAAATTAATCCATAAAAGTTCTCAAGAATACGTGGATCAGGGGCGCCTGGGTGGCTCAGTCGGTTGAGCATCCGACTTCATCTCAGGTCATGATCTCATAGTCTGTGGGTTCAAGCCCCGCGTCGGGCTCTGTGCTGATACCTCAGAGCCTGGAGCCTGTTTCAGATTCTGTGTCTCCCTCTCTCTGTCCCTCCCCACTCATGCTCTGTCTCTCTCTCAAAAATGAATAGACGTTAAAAAAAAATTAGAAAAAAAAAGAATACATGGATCAGTGTTTTCTTGTGATTTTGCAATAGAGAAGGCTTTTTGAATATATGATAATTAACCCTGAAGCCATAACATAAAAATTGATACACTTGACTACATGAGAATTAAACATCTCTATGACAAAAACACACAAACATCTTAAAGCCAAATGACAAACCAAGAAGAACATTGCAACTCCTTACAATAGATGTCACCAATGAATCAAAAAGAAAAACCATTCTGTTAAGAAAAGGTAAAGGATATAAACAAATATAAATGGTCTTAAACTTGTGAAAAGGTTTCATTCCTCAAAAATTAAAAGGTAAAGTATATAAATAGAAATATAAATGGCCTTAAACTTGTGAAAGTTTCATTCCTCAAAAATAGGTAGAGAATCTTAATAGACATTTTCCAAAGAAGACATATAGATGCCCAACAGACACATGAAAAGATGCTCAACGTTACTAATTATCAGGGAAATGGCAAACCAAAACCATAATAAAAGACCTCCTCACACCTGTTAGAACGGCTAGTATCAAAAAGAAAACAATAACAAGTGTTGGTGAGGATGTGGAGAAAGAGGGACCATCATGCACTGTTGGTGGAAATGTGAATTGGTGCAGCCACTGTGGAAAACAGTATGGAGGTTCCTCAAAAAATTAAAAATAAAACTGCTATATGATCCAGAAAATTTACTTCTGAGAATATATCTGAAAAAAATGAAGACGCTAATTCAAAAAGATATGTACCCACCTATGTTCACTGTAGAATTATAATGACCAGGGTATGGAAACAACCTAAGTGTCCATCAGTGGATGAATGGATAAAGAAGATGTGCGTATGTACACACATACACACACACACACTGGAATATTAGCTGTAAAAAAGAACAAAATCTTACCATTTGCAGGGCACCTGGGTGCCTCATTCGGCTGAGCATCTCACTTCGGCTCAGTTCATGATCTCACAGTTTGTGAGTTCAATCCCCACATCAGGCTCTGTGTTAACAGCTCAGAGCCTGGAGCCTGCTTCAGATTCTGTGTCTCCCTCTCTCTCTGCCCCTCCCCCGCTCATGCTCTGTCTCTCTCAAAAATAAATAAACATTAAAAAAAATTTTAATTTTAAAAAACTTACCATTTGCAATAACATGGACCAATCTTGAGGAAATTGTGCTAAAGGAAATATTATACAAATATCGTGTGATTTCACTTACATGTGGAATCTAAAATGACATATGAACAAACAAAACCAAAATCATAGATACAGAGAACAGAATGGTGATTGCCAAATAGGAAGTAGGCAAAACGGATGAAGAGGGTGAAGAGACACAAACTTCCAGTCATAAAGAAGTCATGGGGATGTAATGTTGCAGCATGCTGACTACAGTCCATAATATTCTAGAGCACACTTGAAAGTTGCCAAGAGAGTAAGTCCTTAAGTTCACTTTGTATGGTGACAGATGTTCACTAGACTTACTGTGGTGATCGTTTCACTGTCAAACTGTGTATACAGATATCAAATTATGTTTTTCACCTGAAACCAATACAATGTTATGTGTTAATTATATCTCAACAAAAAAATGTAATAAAATGAGATACTGTTTTTGCCAGTTAGATTAGCAAAGATCAGAAACTTCAATGACACATTGTTTTAGCAAAGGTGTTGGGAAATAGTCATACTTCTACATTGCTGCTGGAACCTGTATGCAGAATTTGGACAATATTTTATCAAAGCTGTAAATTCACATGCTTCACCCTACAAATTCCATTTCTTGGAATTGATCCCACAGACACACACATACATGATGCTACTGTAAACAAGGATATTGATTAATTACAGCATTGTTTGTAATAGCAAGATTTCAAACAACCTGGCTAAGTGAATCCTAATTCATCCATACAGTGGAATAGGACACAACTGTTTATGACTTGAGTCAACTCCATTTATATTGATATGAAATGCTCCCTGATTCATTTTAACTAAAGTTTTTAAGTTACACAGTATGTTGAGTACAGAGGTTTTAACATGAATCTACTATCTCTCGGAGGCTAGTAAGAAACAGCTGTGAATTGCATCCAGAGAGAACTGGGAGGGAAACTGATCTTTTTTCTGACGTTTTTTGAAAGCTATGACTTTTGCACCTGTGACTTCAAGGTTGTTGTTTTTTTTTTTTTAATGTTTATTTTGAGAGAGATAGAGAGTGAGCAGGGGAGGGGCTGAGAGAGAGAGAGACAGAGACAGAGAATCCCAAGCAGGCTCTGCTACTGTCAGCGAGGAGCCCAACATGGGGTTTGAATACACGAACCATGAGTTGTGACCTGAGTTATGACCTGAGCTGTTTTATAAGCTGCATAATTTTGAGGTGTCTGGGTGGCGCAGTTGGTTGAGCATCCAGCTCTTGATTTCCGCTCAGGTCATGATCCCAGGGTTGTGGGATCAAGTCCCATGTCAGGCTCTGTGCTGAGCGTGGAACCTGCTTAAGATTCTCTCTCTCTCTCTCTCTCTCTCTCTCTCTCTCCTGCTCTCAAATAAAAATTTTTTTAAGTTTTAAAAGCTGCATAATTTCATAGTGTATGTACCCCTTTCTCCATTATTGAATGTTTAGGGTTGTTTTTATTTTTAATGCTTATAAATAGTTCTATAATGAACATCGTTCAATATGCATCTTTGTGCATGTTTCAGGTTATTTCTGCAGAATTGCCAAAAGAATTACTGGATAAACAATTATGAGCATTCTTACACATTATTATGCTATTTTCCCCCAGAGGAAGTGCAGTTCCTACACCTACCAGCAGGATGCAAAGGCCCTTTGTTTGTTTTTTTATAAAAAATAAAACTGCTGATGTGATAGCAGAAAATCCCACCTTGTTTAAATTTGCATTTCCCTTATTATGACTGAGGTGGAACATTCATGTATCTCTGTCCATTTATCTCTCTAAATTTAGTCACTCTTTGTGCTCTCGTGAATTATTGTTTCTGGCCTCTTATTTATTTACTGTGGTCCTAATGTCTTTCCACTCGATTTATATGTGCTATTTATGTGCTAAGGATATTAATCTTTTGTCATATTTGTTTCTAACTGGGTTAGCTCTTTAAGGACGAGTAGGAGTTAGCCAAGAAATCAGGCTGGAGGAGGACACTCCTTGTACAGAGAAATGCCAGGCTAGGGTTGGTGGTCCATGCTGGAAATGGTGCTTGATGGAATGTGAGAGATGAGCAGGGCTATACTGTCCCTGCGTTTGACCCTTATCCTGAAGATCATGAAATGCCATTAGGGGATTTTTAACAGGGAAGTATATAGTAGGTTTTGTTTACAGCTGCCCAAAAACTAAGAAGCTTTGGTCTCCAAAGTAGGTTTTCTAATAGTAACTTCACCTCCTCTCTTCACAACCCTTCTTATTGGTCACTGTCCTCCTTTTGAAAACAACTAATCTCAATTATTTCACATATTCTTTCTGCTTGTATCAATAGCTCTTTTCCTCATAATGTTCTCAGCTCCTTGTCTTTTCATAAGACATGCTTGGCACTTGAACTATTTGTAGGACCACCTGAAGCAGCATTGAGAGATCAGATGATCTTTTTAAGCTTTGTGATGCCAGAGACAATTTTTTTAATGCCTTTTCCAATGAATAACACCTTGGCTTATACCAAGTGCTTATCACAATTTGGGTGGAGTTTATCAACCTCTGGAAGAGGCATGGCCTGGAGTTGAAAATCACAGACTGTAGTCAACTGGGTTCAGAACCCAAGTCTGCCACTTACTGGACATGTCATCGTGGCCTAAATGTTCTGAATCTCTCTGAGCCGTGCTTTGTGAACATTACATGAGATCATGTGTATCTAGTACTTAGCATAGTGCCCTGTGCATGGTACTTGGTGTCATCAATCACAGATAATATTTTGTTCTCCCTTTGGGCCCTCAAAACAACAAATGACTGTGGAAACAGCCTTTTTCTTTGTGGTTTTGAAAACAGAAATCTGAGGATATACTTACCTATGTTCCATTCTCCTACTATAAAACTACTATAAAAACTATAAAGTTTTTTCTTTATCCTTCTTTTGTTTTTGAGAGAGAGAGACCATGTGCATGCACCAGCAAGCTAGCAGAGGGGCAGAGAGAGAGAGGGAGAGAGAGAGAGCGAGAGAGAGCCCAAGTAGGCTCCACACCCAGTGCAGACCCCAAAACAGGGCTCAATCCCATGACCATGAGATCATGACCTGAGCTGAAATCAAGAGTCTGACATTCAACCAACTGAGCCCTGCCACGCCCCTCTTTATCCTTTCTTAAACTATTTTTTCTCTGACCTTGGAGTTCACGGTTTTATAAGTAAACATCTTAGCATTGTACTCTGGTTGTTAAATCTCAATGAGTCTCCTCAATTTTTCATAATCACTCCTTGCACATTTTCTTCCATTATAACTTTAATTATCTACCCAGTTCAGTTTGTTCACGCTTATTATTCATAGGTTAATACCTTTGCCCTGTTCCAAAGCTTAATTTTTTCATACGTATTTCTCATTTTTCATAATTTTTCTACTTTAGATTTGATTTTCCAGTTTGTCCTCCACCCTGGTTTCTATAATACAGCATTAATTTCTACTTCACCCATGTATATAATTATCCTCTAATATTGCAGTCTTTTGTTGGTGGTATCTTTTTGCTTTTGTTTCTCTTAAAATTGGGCACATGTGATATAACTCCTATACTATTTATCTTTTCAATTTTCTTTAAAGTCAACCTAGTGAGAAATAATTTACCTACAATAAAATGCATCTATTTTAAGTGTACAATTTCAATGTTTTGACAAATGGATGGTCTTATGAAAACAGCACCCCAATCAAGATAAGAACTATTCCATTGCCCTCCAAAACTCTCCTTAGCCCTCTGTGTTCACTTTCCAAGAATTCCAGTTCCTCTTTCATCTCATTTTAATAGATTTCCTATATAGTCTCTGACTCCAAAACCATATTGATCTCCCCTGTAGCCCCAGCACCTCATAGAGCACTTACATAATAGCCGTTCAGTACATAATTTCTTCAGTGAACTCTCAGTGCAGATTTTGTAACCACTGCCTCTCATCTTTATGCTGCAAACCCTCTCATTCTGTTTCCTTTTCAGTTTCCTATTCTTTGTTATGTTTTCCTTATTGATTATTGGTCTTTTTCCCAAAGACCTTTAGAAGGGCAGAGAGAGAGAGAGAGAGAGAGAGAGAGAGAATCCCAAGCAGGCTATGCCCTGTCAGCAAAGAACCTGAGATGAGGCTCGAACTCATGAACTGTGTGATCATGACCTGAGCCAAAATCAAAAGCCAGATGCTTTACCAACTGAGCCACCTAGCACCCCACAAGATCTTTGTAATGTTGCCTATGATATTTTGAGAAGTTTTATTTATTCTCTAAATATTTATTGAGTACAGTTTCTGAGCCAAGCACTTTAGATCCAGTGGTAAACAAAAAAAGACAAAACACCCTATTGTGTGGGGCTTATATTCTAGTAGGAACTTGGACTCCTAAGAAGGAAGCTTTTTGATCTGTCCCTCACCCTGTTATCCACCCTGAGTACTTATGACCTTCAAATGACCCTTGAGCTTTCTCTCTGTTGGTGGTAGTATCCATTGTATTGATCAACACATGTGCTATAGTTATCCCAAGTCTACCGCATTAGTGTGAGAGATAAGAGCCTGAACTAAGATGAGGTCTGAGGGTTTGGAGAAGTGGAAGGTGATTCAGAAGAGATGTAAAAGGTGTGTTTGCTTGAATATAAGGAATTAAGGAAAAGGAGGGAATTTAGGATGAATCTCCAAATATCTGGCTGAGGTAGTTAGCTATATAAAGATGCACCTACCTACAAAGGAAATACTGGCCACTGGGGTCAGGAAAGAAAGAGGGAGGTGACTTCAGTATTGAAAGTGCTCAGTGGAAAAAGCTGTAGTGGGTATAGTGGGTATCTTTTGATGGTAAATCCAAAGACAATCGGTTTATATGGATTTGGGACTCAGAAAGGAGGCATGGGTGAGCAAAAGACCTGGTAGCCAATGGTATGAATGTGATCATGAGACCTTAGGCAACACATTCAATTATTGGAGGAGATTTTATCATAATAAAAGAGGTCCAGGGCCACCTGTGTGGCTCATTTGATTAAGCATCTCTTGATTTTGGCTCAGGTCATTATCTCAGGGTCATGAGATTGAGACCCACATTGGGCTCCGCGCTGGGCATGGAGCCTGCTTGGGATTCTGTCTCTCTCCCTTTTCTCCCTCCTCTCCCTCTGCCCCTCTCCCCCCACCCTCGCTGCCCCTGTCTCTCTCAAATAAACATTTAAAAATAAATAAATAGCATTTTAAAAAAGAAAAAGAAAAGAGGTCCAATACGTGCCCTAGAGAATGTAACATAGAAGAGGCAGCCGAATAAGATGAGCTCACAAAGGAGCCTCAGAAGAAATAACTAGTAGATCTAGAGAGCAAGACAAGAAACCAACCAGCTGTGGAACTTTTCCATCAGTAAAGCAAATGTAGATAACTCAGTAAAAGATTGCAAACACTGTCATCTATCTCATTATAAAAATCGACTTTAAACGATTTTATTTTTGTTAAAAATTATGATCATTTTGTAAGTCACCTAAAACTGGAGGCCTATGTGTACACTGAGTGCCATTTAGATATTAAGTCTTGATGAATCTTGAGACTTGATATCAAGAAGTCAGCAGATAACAGTGTCATGGAGGCATACAACATGCCTCTGTTAGGTAGCTTAACACTAGGTACCTTAACGTAGGTACCTAATGGTAACATTAGGTAACTTGGCCTCAAAACTGTGTCAGGGGTGAACCAATGACCCGTAAGCAGCAGTAGGATCCAAGAACACACTGGCACTTTCCTCTCAGTCCCATGGAATCTGGAGGCATGGCAAAATTTAAGCAGCTTTCTTCTAATGGCTGTAAAGGAAGATCTTCAGGGGCAAGGCACATTTGAGTTAAGGCCAGTTGATGGAGGACATGTCCCTCCAAGCAGTTGAAGGAGTTTGCCCCCAGAGAGGCTACAAGAAGGGTCAAGTTGTTTTGTTACTGGGATACTTGACTTGGGGTTGGGGAAAGAAGGAAAAAGCAGCTGATGTTTTTACAGGATGGATAAGCAGAGAAACCAGCATGGGGGGCTTGGCGGGGGTGGGTTATGAAAGATGGTGCAAATGAGGGATATTCTATCAGCTTATTTCCCAATCACACATTTTGGATGCTACAACCAGTGTGAGCCTCCAGGTGCCATGATTATTATGGCCTGCATTTAGCTGACAGTGGTTCTGGAAGGGGAGGAAGTAAACCAAAACCTTGAGAACTACATACAGAACTTTCATTACTGCCGGCTGTTTATTTTGTGACTGGGAAATTACAACGCATGGAAGACCCTCACAAAGGAGTTTGATCCTTGCGATGGAGAGCTTGAAGGGCTGCTGGGAAACCAAAGAGCAAAGGCTGGGGTAGAAAAGGAAAGCCAAATGGAACTCTCCTTCACAAAGAAGCCCTAAGGAACTCTGCCAAGCTTCAGGAGGGTAGAGGTAGAATGGTGACTATATGAGCAGCAAAGCCTTACTGTTTCCGCAGATGTGGTCTGCCTTCTCGTGGTTGATAGCTCTTGCTGTTCTGTTGCCTTTTATGTGTTAATTTTTCATGCCTTATTTCAAACAGCATCTGACTCCCATTAGGATGATCCTAAGGCAAGGCATTGTGTAGCAGCTGGCTGCCATTTTCACAGCAGCGTCTGCACATCTTTCTTTGAAATGTTCTTGCTCAGTGATATGATTGAGAGGCCAATAGCCAGAACGTGTTCAAGGATAAATGGTTTACCTTAATAGTGGTAGAAAAAAATGCAAAGGATAAAAACGAGGCAGGGACAGAAATGAAATAATTGATGGTTGGTTAGCCCTCTCCTATGAAATTTGAAGATTCAGGCAGATTTGTGATTACCTTCAAAAAGTTGTGATCATTGGAAATAATTCATAAAACTGAAAAATTGCTCATGAAGTAATAGTCATGTTACTTGCATGGTTCCAAGCCTGTGCAATGTCTTCTGTTAGGGCAGACGAAGACAGTGGAGGAAGAGGAAGAACAGGAAAGAAGAGGGAACCATGTATATGTTAAAGGTGCATTCAGATTTTGAACAACTTTTGATTGCTTTAGACACATTTAATTCAAACTCTAGAACTTTATTCCATTAAGTATGGACTGGGGATTTGGGGAGACAACAAGAATGCACAGCAGAATATGTAGAAGACCAGATCATGAGCCCAAATGATACAATTGTAGAGTGCCATAAGTTATTTTCTGATTTCTTTAAACTTAGGAAGAACTTCAGACTTTCCATTCCAGGCCATACTCCTTTTTTGCTAGCTATTGTGAGCTGGTCACTAGCTTTTAGAAAAATGAATTTAGTAATGACTACTCTTGCCCAGTACATTTTTTCCGAAAAGCCCATGAAGCATCCTGAGTGAAGAATTAAAACAATGGATGACTCCCTGGGGTAAATTCCTGTTCTAAAACCAGTTCTACATATAGAACAGAATATTAGAATTAAATTGTGGTGTCCACTCGGGTCCCATCACCACAACAAGGAAACTGTTTTGAAGAGTGTATGGGTGTGAGGATGAGCAGTGATGTTGTGGTTGTGTTAATAACCATCATGCTGTGCAAGACAGTGCACGAGAAATTGCTTTTAGCTTACCTCTGTACTATCTAAAATTTTGTTAGATTAGCAGCTACACAGGAGGAGAATATCTAACATAGTCTATTAGTAAAAATCCTTTCCTGTGCCTTTGCAAGTGAAGGAGACCTTCATTACGTAGTGACTGCTAGTTCAGGGATTCCATTTCCATTGTTGCCCCAAGATGGATCCTGAGCACCCAGGAGGGTCTCTGCAAATATTCCAGCTGGTCTGCAAAGGTCTCAGATGAAAGTCTCCCCAGTGCCTTACCTCCTAGAAATGTAAGTTCCTAAACTGTCTGCTTTTTGCCTTTACAATTCTTTTTTTTTTTTTAAGTTTATTTATTTTGAGGGGAGGAAGGGCAGAGACAGAGGGAGAGAGAGAATACCTAGCAGGCTCTGCACTGTCAGCTCAAAGCCCAACGCAGGGCTTGATATCACAATCCTAGGATCATGAACTGAGCCAAAATCAAGAGTCAGATGCTCAGTCAACTGAGCCATCCAGGTGCCCCTTGCCTTTACGATTCTTAACGTTACAAGATTTCATTTTACTTTTGTTTTTAAAACCTGATATTTGCATTCTTAATTTAAAATGTCTTTTTATTTTAGAAAAGTTGATCTAAAACCAAATTAGTCTTCTCTAAAACAAGTTTTCCCAGTAAATTATATCCATCTCCCAAAGCACTAAGAAATATTTCCCTTCTCTCATTTCTTTGCCTCTATGTGCAGATGTTACTAATAGTTTCACATGGATTCTTCAGCTGGTGTTTAAAGTTAAAAGCAAAGCCATCTGATACCATTAAAAGGCTAGAGAAAATGGTATCTGATGTGCCTGACTTGGACTCTTTCTCCTTAGTCTCTTGTCTTCAGGCTGTTGTAGATGAGACAGACATGGGTTAAGGCCGTTACTATCTGCATGTGGGGTACATCAGGTTAAGGACTCTTGATTATCCAGACCATTCTGCCTTCTGTACACACACCTTGGTATGACTCTGAGGATGCAGGATGAAAGTGAGCTTGTGACGTGAGGAGAGCAGAAGACTAATGCATTAAGGTATTAAGAAGAATTTTCGGGGTGCCTGGGTGGCTCAGTTAACCATCCAACTCTTCGTTTCAGCTCAGGTCATGATCCCAAGGTCGTAGGATCGATCCCCCACATCAGTCTCCATCGTGACACTGGGGAGCCCACTTGGGATTTTCTCTCTCTCTCTCCCTCTCTCTCTGTCCGTCCCCCTGCGCTAAATAAATAAATAAATAAATAAATAAACAAACAAACAAACAAACAAACAAACAAACTTTTAAAAAAAAGAGCTTTCAGTTTTTGGGTCTTCCTATGTACCCATCTCTGTGCCAAATTCCAGACATAAATTATTTAAGCTGAATCCTCCCAGCAGCCCTGAGAAATAGGTGGTACTATGCCCATTTGACAGATGAGGAAACACAGGCTTATGTTAAGCTTGTGTGATTTGAAAGCCGTGCTTTTGAACTGCCGTCCTGTGCTGCATGTAATTTATATTGAAGGGGAGAGGGTGTTTGTGTGTGCATGTATATGCATATCTATGCACTTTAAAGATGGAAGAAAGCATTTTGGTGTCCTCTCCACCCTCAACTGTGGTAGGGTCCCAATGTGGATCCTTATATGTTATGTTCCATGAAAGGAACAAACAGCTAAAACAGGGGACAAGATTAGAAAGCTGACCCAACCAAGTTAAGCATAGGTCATAACTGTCTCAGTGCATGAATGTGTAGTGCATCATTTCACCTCTTTTAATTCTTGCTTTGTCTCTGTGCATTAAAGTTTCAATTATCCACGTTAACGGAGAGAATGCAGACGTGAATAACTAAAGACCCAGTAATCTAAGGAGCAGTTCCGTAGCAGTTTGCCATTTATATGTGATTTGTTTGCGCTAGATTTATTTCCCTAATCTGTTTGTTTAGTCATCCCAGAATAGTAATAGATGGGTCTGTCCCAAGAGCAAAGATATAAGTGGATTATCCACAGGGGAGTACAGACAGTTAATTCATCAGGAAGAGCTTTTGATTTTATATGAAAGCATAGCTTCAGACCGCTGACACCTTTTCTTTTTTTTTTTTCCCCTGAATTCATTTAGAACTTATGCTGTCAGGAGGATAAGAGATGCCTTCAGAGAAAATAAGAATGTAAAGGATCCTGTAGAAATTCAAACCTTAGTGAATAAAGCCAAAAGAGACCTTGAGATAATTCGTCGACAGGTAAGATGGTTCAATGATGTCCTGTCTTTCATTAAGTGCTGTAAGCTTTGACATCTCCTTCCTAATTGGACATCACTGCTTTCGGTGTTTATGATTTATACCACAGGGCCATGAAACTCTGTTCTTTTTACTCATATAGACACAGAAAGATGACCTATCACATTACTGAACTCAAGAAGAACCTAAAGGAAAATATCAGCTTTCCAGAATTTCCAGGGGACGCATCCTTCTGGGAAGCTGCGTTCTCATAGCTCACTCAAGGTTGATCCTTTAAACATGGGAAACGTTTTAAAAATTTTGTCTCTTTGTAAGATATATTTACACATTTATGCGTTGACATATGTCAAAGAACATAAATATATTCTGCTTTTCCTTGTATTTTAAAATCGTAATTCAAGGTGATGTTGCCCTTTTCTTGAAGACACCATCCTGGTGAGTCGTTGCCACATGGAAGGTGTATCTGCAGGTGCAAATGGTGTAAAGCACAGCTGCTTAGCTAGTGAGCCCATAACAGACCCTGGAAGGTGTTTTTGTCTTCATCGTGTAGAGGTGCCAGGGATCACACTGATTTGTGCTTGCTTTTCTCCTTCTCATGAGGTGGAGTGGGGCATCTGTAGCAGCATGGTCTCCTGGGTAGTGTCATTTGTCCCTCTTCCTGCAAAATTAATTAAAGAGCCAAAGGCCAAGCAGCCTGCTATCAGTTGGTTTTCTCACTCTCTAAAAAAATCATCCTTTTCACTATTTTTCTTTGATTTAACAATACACACCATTAGCTCCATTTCTGCTTCTGTTCATCTGTCTTACTTGCAGTAAATTTGTTTATAAAGTATGGAAGGGAAACCCCTTATCATTTCCCTAGGTTCTGCGTAGTGTTATGGAAAGGGCTTGTTTTGTTTTTTTTTTTGTTTTTTTTTTTTTTTTAAAGAATCGGGAGATTTTTTTTTTTTTAATTTTTTTTTTGTTTCAACGTTTATTTATTTTTGGGACAGAGAGAGACAGAGCATGAACGGGGGAGGGGCAGAGAGAGAGGGAGACACAGAATCGGAAACAGGCTCCAGGCTCTGAGCCATCAGCCCAGAGCCCGACGCGGGGCTCGAACTCACGGACCGCGAGATCGTGACCTGGCTGAAGTCGGACGCTTAACCGACTGCGCCACCCAGGCGCAAGGGCTTGTTTTGTTTTATTTTGTTTTGTTTATTTAAATCCAAGTTAGTTAACATGTAGTGTAATAATGATTTCAGAAGTAGAATTTAGTGATTCATCACTAACATGTAACACCCAGTGCTCATCCCAACAAGTGCCCTCCTTCATGCCCATTGCCCATTTAGCCCATCCCCCACTCAGCACCCCACCAGCAACCCTCTGTTTTCTGTATTTAAGAGTCTCTGGTGGTTTGTCTCCCCCTCTCTTTTTATCTTACTTTTCCTTCCCCTCCCCCGTGTCCATCTGTTTTGTTTCTTAAATTCCACATATGAGTGAAATGATACTTGTCTTTCTCTGACTAATTTTGCGTAGCATAATACCCTCCAGTTCCATCCACATTGTTGGAAATGGCAAGATTTCATTCTATTTCATTGCCGAGTAATATTCCAGTGTGTGTGTGTGTGTGTGTGTGTGTGTGTGTGTACGTGTACCACATTTTCTTTATTCATTCATCAGTCAATGGAGATTTGGGCTCTTTCCATAATGGTGGCTGTTGTCAATAGTGTTGCTATAAACACTGGGGTGCATGTGCCCCTTCAAATCAGTATTTTTGTATCCTTTGGATAAATACCTAGTAGTGCAATTGCTGGGTTATAGGGTAGTCCTGTTTTTAATTTTTTTGAGGAACTTCTATTCTGTTGGAAAGGACTTGTTTAGCATCATCAGGAGATACCACCTTGGCTGACAGCATGTCATATCACAATATATGACATACATATACACATCCCTAACCCTTCTTCATGCTTGGCTCTAAACAGAATTCAAAAAAGAAAAAAAAGAAGAAGCTATAGTATGCACTGTAGTTTTCTTTTTATGTCACATTTGAAAGTCTTGCAATCTGATGAAACAGTCCCTTCTAGAATAACCTTTCAGATCTGATAACCCTTCTTGAGTTCTACAGTTATCTAGCAACAGAATAACTTGGGCACATCTGGACAAGCCTAGGAAATGATCTTTAAGGAAGGGCACGAAAAGATAATAGGAGTCAGAAAAAGAAACTGATCTGCACATTTGCATGCACTCTGATAGTGGCAGGTAAAAGAGTTGTCATTTTGAAAACTCTAGGACAATGGCATTTCCTAGACATCAGTGGCTGAATTTTATGGGATCCTTTAGCACTGGAACTTGGAAAAGCAAGCAGCCTGAGTCCTTATTTCACATAAACTCAGAGAGATTCAATTCTTTGGCACTTTCTTATGTGGAAGTTGGCAAGCGTCTCCCAAACAGGCTGGCTTCATCTTTCTGTGTAAAGTTGCACAGAGTAGAAACTGCTTAGAAAAGGTGCCTGTAAGTACTCTGTGCCACTATTTCTTCTGTTATGTAATTGTCTGTGTCTTCTCCTGTTTTGAAATGCTAAAACCACCTTTCAAGAACCGAAAGACTAGACTAGCTCTCATCACACATCCCCAGTAAATCCATGCTCAAAACAGACTCCAACTCTGCAGTCATGGGACATGTGCTGGGCCAGGGCGCCCTCCCTAGGACAGCCTGGCAAGTGCACCTTCCTTGACCTTGGGGGACTTGTGCTGCCTAAAATTATGTTATCCCTGAAGACTCTGCTCATGCTCAGAATGGTTCTGACAAATGAAAGCATTCCTATTCCATTAGAGAACTCATTAGCCATTTATAAGTCAACAACGTTTCTGTTCACTTCCCTGTCTTGTCAAGAGTATTCCTGAATCCAGGAATTTACCATGGTTAGCTTATGAGATGTTAATGTTACTGACTCCTCTAGCTACCTCGCTGAAAGCTGATATGAGTTGACCTTGGCCTAAAGGCCCAAAATAAAGCAGTGTCTGTATTTTCTTCACACCAGCTGCTATAATAGCTGTCTAGCTTGCCTCCCTGATTTCCCTCGCCTGAATGATCTATTCTCCACACACTGCCAGAGTGATCTTTTTTTAAAAGGAAAATTAGAGCAGGTTATACCCCTGCTCAAAACCCTCCAGAGGCTTCATAGCACCATGGCAATAAAATCTGAAGTGCTTAAGAAGTCCTCAAAGGCCCTCCATTGCCTACGTCTCCCTCACACTATTTCAGATACCATCTTGATGTCCCCAAAACACCCCCGGCTTGTTCCCGTTGCAGAGGCTTTGTACCTTCTGCCTGGAATACTCTCTCCCCAGACCTTCCCACTGCTCGATTCCCCTTTTCACTCAGATTTTTACTCCAATTTCACCTTCTCACAGAAGCCTGTCCTGACCACACTGTCTAAAATAACCTTCCTTCTGTCATTCTGTCCCTTATCCTGCTTTCGTTTTCCTTATGGCGTCTATCAGTCCTGAAAATAACATTCCTTATTGCCTTGTCTGTTTTCTCCTCTTCTGTGAGGGTAGGGATCTCCCCTGTCATGGTCACCAATGCCTAATTGCAGGAACACAGGCTCTGGGTCCAGCCTGCCTGTGTTCAAGTCCCGACTCAGGCTACTAACTATGTGATCTTGAACCACATTTTTAACCTCTTGGTGCCTAATGTAAAATTCAGATGAGAACAGGCTCAACTTCATGGGTATGGTGAGCATCAAATAATATATGTGAAGCCCTTGGGAACATACTGGCACATAGATTGTACTTTGTTATCAGGAGTATCTAGAAAAACTCTTAATAATCCTCTGTGGAGGGTGCTTGGGTGGCTCAGTCAGTTAAGCATCCAACTCTTGATTTCAACTCAGGTCATGGTTTCATGGTTCATGGGCTCGAGCCCGGCACTGTCAGTGCAGAGCCTGCTTGGGATCCTCTCTCTCTCTCTCTCTCTCTCTCTCTCTCTCTCTCTCTCTCTCTCCTTCTCCTATTCGTATACTCTCAAAATAAATAAATAAACTTTAAAAAAATAAAATAAAAAAATAATCCTATGTGGACTAAAGGAATATGTGAAGAGTTTGGCCCCTGGGATCACACATCTCAGCCAAGGGGTCTATGCCACCAAAATCATGGTGTCTTGCTGGCTACCCAGAACCTTTCTTCAAAGAGAATGAACCATAAAGGGAAGGTGGAAACCTAATGAGGCCCTTAACCTCTAATCTAATGAGACATAACTGATACGAGCGGTAATATGCTTCTATCAGGTCCCTCTTCCATTTGCATCCTTGGACCCAAAGACCATCCACCAGGATGCATATCCATCTAAGCATCATTTTTCCATGGATAAGAAAGCCCCTGGCCACCTTCCCAGCTGCTACATACACACATCCTTAAAGGCAGTGCTCAAAGCGGAACCCTCCATCCAACTTCTCTCCTCTCTCGACACTGTTTACCTCTTCCTGCTTTCCAGTCAGTCTTTACAGTGGATCTTGCTTTCTGCCAATGCTTCTTCATTCCCTCCAGTCAGCTGTGATGCTAACAATACAGCTGTACACATGATACGATTGTGAAGTTTTTTGTTTTTTGTTTTTTTTTTAATTTTTTTTTTCAACATTTATTTTATTTTTGGGACAGAGAGAGACAGAGCATGAACGGGGGAGGGTCAGAGAGAGAGGGAGACACAGAATCGGAAACAGGCTCCAGGCTCTGAGCCATCAGCCCAGAGCCTGACGCGGGGCTCGAACTCACGGACCGCGAGATCGTGACCTGGCTGAAGTCGGACGCTTAACCGACTGCGCCACCCAGGCGCCCCTGTGAAGTTTTAAAGAAGTCTCTGAGCAAAGATTTTCTTCTGGCTTTTTTGGGTAGAGAACCAAGGTGCAGGCTGGATGCCTTAGAGCTTAGAGCAGACTCAGAAGTTGAAGGACATGAATTCCTAAGTCAGTAGAAACTGAAGGATAAAGATTAAGTCATTCCCCAGTTTTGTTCCCAGATATTTAAGGACATCAACCCAGCTTAGCATCTCCTCAGAGGTCTTTCTTCTTTTGTATCCTTAACGCTCAGAGATCCCGTCTCATTGTGGCAACCCTGGAGGGTGCTAGTTGGCATCAGTATTTCTCATTAGTCCTGCACACCACTCCTGAGGATTACTCTCATTTCAAGAAGTGGCATGGCAGATTGTTTTCCCTCCATTATGACCAAGTCAGACTCCTTTTGCTCCCTCTCCATAATTATGGCCCACTGAATAGAAACCTGACGTACACTTGTTCTTTCTTTGACATTCTTGGACCAACTGTCCCCTGAAAATTATAATCTAGTCTATCAGTCCCCAGTCTCTTTCCAGAGACAAGCATCATCTCATATCCCATAACTAGTAGAGGCATCCTTTTACCTTTCTTAAATTCCCATTATTTCCATATAAAATGGTCCTGTAAAGACAGATTGATCCTGGCAGCTTGTATGAGTATTTCCTCTCTGCTGAAAGCAGGTTCTGGACTAGCCCCCACTAACGCTAGCTTCCCTGTCTGCTTCCCAAGCAGGATCAAAAAGTTGGAGAGGCCTTCTGTGTATGTGCCAGATGGTGCCAAAAAGGATGCCCAAAAGATGAACTATATATGTGTAGGGTTGGGCAAAAAGGTCTCACACAATCTGGACAGCAAAGAAGTACCTAAGGACTTTCTACCTCAGAGGTTACAAAAGGCCCCTTAGATGTTGCATATCAGGAATAAGAACAAGAAGGTCATCTTGGTTCTTTTTTTCCATTTTGCTGTTCTGACGGTATTCCTTTTGATAAGGCACTGATTAGAATTAGCCCTCAGTTAATCATTCCCACTCATTATAGTTTGTCATGCCCCTTTGGATTTTGAACAACCAGAGCCTTATTTTGTATCACTGCTTCCATGCTCTACACCTTTGCTACTTGAGGTCACCCCTCTCCAGACCCGCAGCATTGCTACCACCAAGGGGCCTTCTTCCCCTGTGTAGTTCATAGAGATTTGTGGTCGTCATAGTGAAAGTATTTTCCAAACATTCTGAAATAGAGTTATCGCCTTTGTTATATACCCAGCTAAATAGCTACATGTCTGTGAGAGGAGACATGGAAGAAACAGCCGAGGGTGGGAAACTATAACTACAGCAAGGAGGCCAGACCAATCTTTGTATACGTTGACAAAATTTCCTTGGATATGCAAATTAAGGTTGTGACTTTAGGAATTCTTAGCTACAGCCTAAATGTGTAGCAACTTTTTCTTGAAACCAGCTACGCAACATTCTCACTATTCATCAGAGTGCATCCCATGATGCATACCATGAAGACCAGGCTCTAGGTTCTCGGGTAGCAACACACCTACATAACAGAAGGGGTGTGTATGTGTGTGTGTGTGTTTGTGCGCATGCGTTTGTGATTGACTCTTTTCTTACACAGTTAACCAAGTAAAACCACAATCTCTAGGAAAGGAACAACTATTCCCTATTGAGAGGTTCCCAACCACCACCTTAACTAGGCTAGCAGATTTAGCACTAAATTTACATCCAAATGTTTGCTTCCCCTACCAGGGATGGTTGTACATGCGCTGATAAGAATGCATCCCACAAAAGGAGGTTCAAGTGTAACTTCAGCATTTCAATGAAGTATTTGTTGCTGTGGTAGGTAATTTTACATGCTGGGTGACAGCAAGGTTCTGGAGTCATACCAGCCTTGCCAGCAGCTTTTCAGTGACAACAATTTTTTTTTCTAATACTTTCCTGAAGGAAGGATTTTTTTTTTTTTTTTTTTTCATTTTAGAGAGAGCTTAAGCAGGAGAGAGGGGCAGAGGGAGAGAAAGAGATAGAAAGAATCCATGCTGAGTGTGGAGCTCTCCCTCTCCCAGTTCAGGGCTCAATCCCATGACCCCAAGATCATGACCTGAGCTAAAATCGAGTTCTGTGTTCATCCAACTGAGCCACCCAAACGCCCCAGTGATAACAATTTTATACCACATTAGTCATTCTTAAGCCAGTGACGGCTTTGCGGGAGGGGCTTGGTTTGCTTTGGTTTGGTTTTTGACAAACAACTTTTTTACATATATTTTTCCTTCACATCCAGTTAAACAAAGTTGCTTTCAGTTTAGAAACATTGATTATGTCTTTTTTTCATTAGAAAAAAGTCTTTACCTGAATATTTATATAACTTCATTGCTGTTTTTACAACAAAAAAGTTTTAAACTGATTCATAGAATCCATCCAGTAACTTATGAAATTGAAATCCATTTCTCAAGAAGATGAGATGGCTGAATGTATTTGATGCTTAGAGTACAGCATGAATAAGAAAAAATCCTTCATTCATCTGTGTTCATCTCTCCAAAAGCAAAAGAATCCATTTGACGTTTCAGTAAATATCAAAGTTAATTGTTTTCAAAAAAAAAAAAGCTTCCCACATTCCCACAGAACCTTCCACCCAAGAAAGAGCAGTTTCAATGAATGGCTCCTGGAATCGGCTGAGTCTTCCTTTAGTCCAGTGAGGAGATAGTGTCAGGAATGTTCCTTCCACTGCTGGTGATGGCCCCTGTGTCAGTCAGCTGCTGGTTGAACTAACATGAATATTGCTTTCATGGGGGCTGGTAGTGGTGACAGATGTGCTCTTGCTGTTAAAGGTGAGGTGAGACTCTCCAAAAAGATAAGAGGACAATACTAGGGATCAAGTGGAATAGGAGGAGAAAAATCCAGACCTGGCAGATCTGATGACATGCTTTATATTGGCACATGGTGGAATAGCACTGAGCAGTCTGTTAGTGAAGGCGAAATAACAGCAGCGTCAACCAATGTCACACTAGGCACCCGTACAAAAGATGGCTGGGACATGAGAACCCCTTTGCTGGGGCTGCTTTGTGCTTCTGACATCAGGATGCCTTTTGTGTTGGCAAGAGGGGCTTCCTTTTCCTGGGGAAAGCTTTCTAGTGTTAGGTCAGTAACATCCCCCTTCTTCCTGTTACCTCACTGACTACAGTCACTGAACAAGGCTTATGAAGACACTTGGAATTTTTATTTTTATACATGCTTGCTGGATACTTTCGTCACTTCTTTTCTTCTGTCTCATTGGACACCAAGAACCATCTTCTTGGAATCCGATCTCATCCACATCAGAACAGTCATTGAGAATTCCCATAAAAAGCCCATCTAAAATTAGACTTTCATGGGCAGCTTTTTTGTCACACACAGGACAAATCCAAGCGGGCTTCTCATTCATTTGCAGATAAAGGGCACCATCAAAACACTATAGATGTGTACCAGTCACTGCGTGGCATGGGATTGTTGACCTCATTTTCCTTAAAGGGCACCTCAAGGATACCTGAAGGAATTTCACAATCAGGAGCTGCAGTTAAGTTTTTCTTTAATTAGTTTTCTGAAATGATCAGGGTTTCTAGTATCTTTCATCTTTAGTCTCTGTAATGACATGGTCGATGTGAGCTGTAATACAAGATATACAGACATGGAGTAGTTCTTTCCAATATCTTTTTTTTTAATACTTATTTATCTTGAGGGAGGGTCAGAGAGAGAGGGAGACACAGAATCCAAAGCAGGTTCCAGGCCCCAAGCTGTCAGCACAGAGCCTGACATGAGGCTCAGAACTCACAAACCATGAGATCATGACCTGAGCTGAAGTCAGACACTTGCTTAACTGAGCCAACCAGATGCCCCAATTCTTTCCAATTTCTGATGCCCAAGAATGGAAATCTGATTTGGCACAGCTGAAGACAACCCAACTAAAGATGTATTTGTGTTCAATCCTATTTTTAGGTGGTCATGCATAGCCAGGCAAAGGAAATGGCTTCCCATTCACTTTTATACATAGACCATTGAGGTGATTTTGTTCTTGAAAGCAACTTCTCTCTACCAGGCAGAATCCCAGCTAAACTTGTACTTTGTAATCTCTCCTATTATCTGGCAAAAAAAAAAAAAAAAATCTCTGAATATGCATTTCTCTCTAACTTGTGTCAGAACAAAAATAAAAACTTCTCTTGAAATCGTTGAATACTGCTTTGAGCTAAACTCATGGGCTTGATGAGAACATCAGGAACATCATAAAAGGGCAGTTTTTTTTAAATGCACATCAGGATGGACAGGAGGAATTGGGGGAGATGGCTGCATCTCAAACATGAGCTTAGTATTTTGAAGCAGCACGGAACCAACAGGAGAGGTGTCGTGGGTGTGGTATCATAGAGGTGGACGGCAACCGGTGGATTCCAGCTATGGCCAAGTCAGATTCTACAGGATGAGCTGTCATCCATATTGAAACCAATGGCTTGATTACAGATAAACAAGAAAGTGCTTCAAGAGACAGTGGGTATCCACATCTCTATAATTTTTGGATTTTAGTCTGAGCCACAAGACTACAGCCACTCTTCTGTAAATGAAACGAGTATCAGGAGACCATGCTTGTGTCCACTTTATGCTGTCCAAGAAAGCCTAATAACAAGTGTAGTTCAGATCCCCTAAAACTAGAACCATATTCAGATTGGCTAAAATGAAAAACAGTGAGAACACCAGAGGCAGGTGAGGATGCAGAGAAACTAGATCACTGCATACGTTGCTGGTAGGAAAGTGAAATGGTACACCTCTCCTGAACTCGAAATCTGCCAACTGTGGGTGCTGCCGTCAGAGCACCCCTCCCACCAGCACCCACGATACCTCCAGCACTGTCCTAAGCTGGACCCTGCTGGCAACAGGGATGCAGCTGACCAGCAGGGGAGCAACGCCCCACCAAACTAGGGCTTTTTATAATAAAATGGTTCAAGTAATGAATGTATGAAACTGCAGTTATAGGGGCGCCTGGGTGGCTTAGTTGGTTGAGCATCCAACTCTTGATTTCAGATCAGGTCATGATCCCAGAATGGGGCTCTGCACTGGGCATGGAGCCTGCTTAAGATTTTCCCTCTCTCTGTCCCTCTCCCTCTGCCCCTTCCTCCCGCTCACATGCCCCCCTCCTCAAAACATAAAGAGTAAATCTCAATGGTAAGCAGTTAAGAACAGACTCCATACAGCCATTAAAAATAGTAGGAAAGAGGTTGATCTTACTGGTAGCCAGCATTTCTATGTGAGAGGAAGCATTTTTACCATTTCTTAGCTTGCACCTAATTACTTTGTCAGTCACTAAAAGCAATTTGCCCAGTTTATTGGCGTTTGGGTGGTGATAGATGAGAGTCTCTGAAACCAATTTTTTTTTTACTTTTGTTTACTATTTTATGGTTTAGTCTTTACATGACCGTTCTAGAGAAATGTCCACCAATAACATTTTTAGTGTGCATGTCATGAAATGAGAAGTTCATGAACGATGTCTGTCTTCTTTCACCACCAGTCACTGCAACATCCATTTTAGTGCCCCATGTAGTAGTTAAAACTTAACTTAGAAGTGATATCTCGGGGCATCTGAGTGGCTCAGTCTATTGAGCGTCTAACTCTTGATCTCAGCTCAGGTCTTGATCTCAGGGTCATGAGCTCAAGCCCTGCATTGGGCTCTGTGCTAGGCATGAAGCCTACTAAATAAATAAGTAAATAAATAAAGTTCAGGATTGTTAATTTTATGGTGCTTTTTTTCACCATAAATAATAAAAAATATCTCCCCACCCCCTGACCCCCAACAAAAGAATTATAGCTAGTCATCCATTTTTTTTTTCTTAACTGGGAAAAATAAAATTAAATGCTTCAGACATTGGTATTTAAGCCTAGGAGGCTTAAGTCGTCTGAAGCTTGAACAAGTGGATTTATATCTGTGAGCCTTCAGTTTCTTATCTGTAAAATCAGAAGATTATAGTCCAATTTCTAAGCCTACTTCCAGTTCTAAAATTCCATGGTCTAATATTTCACATAAATATCTGTCCCCTTCTTTATTTGCAGAAACTTACTGATATATTTTTTTTAGTAAACTACTCTATGCTTTGCATTCCTTGACCAATCTTTGCTAAGATCTTAACTCACTAGAGTTTAGGCTATAGATAAGCAAAGTTGTAAGCCAGCTATGTATTTATACCATCATAAATTTCAAAAACTTCTCTTGGTCTAACCTCTCTGCCACAGGAAAGTCAGAAAATTGAATTATTTTATTAATGTCGCTAGCACCTCTGCTCTTAGCCTTCCTTTCTGATAGAATATACATCACCAGTACTAGAGCATATCTCTGAACAAAACATTTTCTTTCAAAGAAAATTAAGTAGCAATTCAAGAGCAATAATATGATAACTTGATAGGCAAGAAAAGGATTAAAATGCTTTCCTCAAGCCCCACCTTAATGTTGATACTAGTTTCTTCTTGATTGGACTTTTCCCTGCTCCCTGGGTGGCTTCTCAGCTGCATGAAACGCAATGTGTGAGATAAATCAAATGACACTGTATATTTTGTAATTCCGTGCCCACAGTTTCTTTCCCTAGATATTTATCAAGCACCCACTATATGCCATGTAATTATGAATTGACTTTATGAGCTTTTTGGAGGCAGAGTTGGGAATGGAATTTTGAAGTCCATCAGAACCTTGTAGAAGTTCTTTCTCAGTTTGATTCTTGGGAGACAAACCTTTTCTCTTCAATCCAGATCATACCTATTTGTTCATTTAATAGAACAGAAATATATGGACTCTGATAGGGTGCCCCAGCAATACTTTCCCCTGTGTCTATATAGATCAACTAAGATTAGATCAAAAGATCTATCTA
Source organism: Puma concolor (assembly GCF_028749965.1). Classification (NCBI taxonomy): domain Eukaryota; kingdom Metazoa; phylum Chordata; class Mammalia; order Carnivora; family Felidae; genus Puma; species Puma concolor. Next base: position 23,721,096 of record NC_141671.1, read on the forward strand.
CATATTTAAAAACTAATAAAACAGTCAGAAGCAAAGGAGATTTAAGTACTCTATCTTGGACTTCAATAAAAATCCTCTGGAAATCAACATGAATTTATATACAATGACTCAATTGCCCCCTGAGTGAACCCTGTATCTTTTGGATATCTGAATTCTTTCAATGTGAATGAAAGATTCCCCAACCCCCTGTCAGATGAGAAGGGATGATTACTTTTATAGCTTGGCCTACATGTGACATTTTTTTTTCAGCCTGTTCAGTATATAGTTCCTCTACAGCTATAAAAAAAAGACTTCTTCATACAAGGATTGAAACCAATTTCTCTGCATTTTCTGGAAATTCCAGTACATCCTTGAGTCTGGGACGATAGTATTCCCACAGTTAGCTTTCCTGTGGAAGAAATGCCTCTCTGATGGAGATTGCCCAGCAAATTTGCTTGAGTCTTCCAAGGCTGACATGCATAAAACAAGATTCCATGTTCTTTCTAGAAGAAGCCTATCCCACCTCTGCATTTTTTCATATACAGCAATTGTTCTTTTTCATATTTACGTGTGCAGAAGAGCTCCTGAAGAAGGCAGCAGTAACGCTATTTATAGAAAGCTTTGCACGGGTTTCATTATTATCCTTCTCCCATTGAGCCTACGAGAGCTGTTCACTCTTGAATTCACTAAAGAACTATTTTTGTTGCTAAAGTATCTAAAGTGGAAGTAGATACCATCAACTCTGAAGCAGAAAGTACATTGATGTTCTAGGCAAGAAGTGGAAGTTGTCAATCTAAGCTCTCAGAGGAGCTTACTATGGGACCTTGGGGTAGCTGTTTATGTGCCTAATTTACCATATGTGTAAAAAGATGATTTTATATATGAATATTGATGAAGGTGATGCGGGTGGTGGTGGTGGTGGTGATGAGGTGTGCTTGTTGTCAGTGTGGTTCATTGTGTCCTCTTTAGGCACTGAGACTACATAGTAAGCCCTTAGAACATGTTTCAGTTTCTCACAGCGGCCTTGTGAGAAAGATACTGTTTTCCTCATGTGTTAGATGAGGAAATTCAGACTGAGTGTGTTTGAATAACTCCCTGAGAACACACAATTAGGAGAATGGTGGGCCCACATGTCTTCTCACTTTTTTGGCCAGTTCTTAGAAGAGAGATCAAACTGTGGGTGGTCTGATCTTTACAGAAGCAAATAAGACATGGGAGATAGGAAAACAAGGCGAGATGTAGGTTTCCTTTTCTAATTGCTCATTTAGAATTTGTATTAGAAGGTAACAGTCTCTCTTCTGTAGACTCATGAATAGTTTATCCCTCTGAGCTGATCTCCTTTATCATTTCTCAAAAAACTATCTCTCTCTCTCTCTCTCTGCCTTCAAAAGAAAAAAAAAAATACAGAAACCACAGTCTGAAAATGTTAAAGTTCAGCCACCTTATTTAAGAAGTGTTTGCTCAGAATTTCCCCGTAGATCTGAAGGTTGCAGCTCCAAATGTGCTTTTCCTGACAAGCAGTAACACTCGAGTGCCCTTCACTGGAAACCTTTTGATGCCTCGCCGCTGGGGTTGTCCTTTCAAGTAATCAGTTAATTTCAGCCATGCTTATGCAGAAGATCTTGTCCCAAGATGACTAAGGAACAGTTTCACACCTTCTAGGAAGGGGGCGGCGGGGGGGGGGGGGGGTCCAAGGGATTCACCCCATTTATGTTTGTGTTTCTATACCACATCCTCTCTGGTGGCGGGAAGCCAGTGTGCTCCCACGCCCAGCGTATGGATAAGAAAATGCACTCCTTTCTGAGCACTTGATATCTGCAGTTGGATTTTTATAAATTTGATGTGTTTCACTGGTATATATACATGAAGGCTAGATTCTTGGTGCTGTTGGAAAGATACCTCCTCATTATACATCTCTCAGTGTTAAAAACTATTGTTGTTTTATGCAGAGATGTAATAGGAATGGTAGCCAAGAGAAGAGGTTTTGAGTAACATACACCTAAACTGAAATCCTAACACTTAACTCACTAGCCCTCTGGACTTGGTCATGTTATTTAATTTCTCTTAAAATATTACCATCATTCAATTTTTCTACTAAAGGCAAAGGAATACCATTCTGAAGTTAATGTTAGTTTTGTACTTGCTTTGCTTTTAAAATACCAAAGCCAAACACGTCAGAAATTTTCTCTCTTCCCCAGTCTGGTAATGAAGGCTGTCGTATCATGAATTGGTCCGTGGTAAATAATCAAAAGACTCTATTCTCTAAGATGTGGCACTGTAATAATCTTAGTTTTATTCAGTAATGATAGTGCACAATTAAATCAGTATTTTAAATGTTTTTCTTTTCCTCGAACATTTCCCCTTCATACAGCCTAAGAAATACTTTTCCCCACCCATCTCGACTTCTTATTGCAGTGAAAATAGCACCAACCAGAGGCCACAAAGATTCTCCTCAGTCTCAGAAATTAGCAGTAGCATCACCAGGAAGTCCATGACCCTTTAGGCCTCATCTGTAAAAAAGTAAGGAATTGGGTACATTGGTTTCCAAGATCTCTAGCAGCATAAGAATTTGTTTATGAATCCTAAGTTTAACTGCCTTGTCGAGATTGGACTTGGGGTTTCTTTCAGCAGATTATTGCATCTCACTAATAAGTGAGTACATTCCAGAATTGCCTACACAGAGCAATTGGACATGCCTCTGGAGCTCAGTGAAAACTCAGTCACTGAATGCTGGGTGGCCCAGGAGCCAGCAGACCTGGGGTCTGCTCCCACCCACCGTCAGTGGGCAGGCAGCTCCCCCTGTGAGTGAGGAGGGAGGTGCTCCATGACCCTCTGAGGCCTCTCTCACACCGGACATTCTCTGATCCTGAAACTAGTTGGTAATGATTGGTAGGTCCCAGAAACATCCCTGGGAATGTGGGATTTTGACCAAAGGTGAGTTATGTCACTGACCTCCTCTGTTTACTGAATTGACTTTAAAAAGAAACCCGAACTGCCCTGAGCTCACAGACAGCATGTTTTGTTGAGTGTGGGGGCGTAGCTAGGTTACGTAATGCTGGGTTATGTAATGTTCGTGCTTCGTTGTCAGCCTCAGCAGTGGAGCCGATTCGAGAAAACCCTTTGGCTGTACTTTGTGAAAGCTTTTAATACCCAGTGATGGCAGCAACGTTACCTGGGTCATGGTGACGTCAGGAGGCCTGTGAACTGTGCACAGAGCCCGCTGTTCTGTACATTCACAGACTGTACGTACCTCACGTACTAATGAGGTTTTCTTCACTGGGACCCAACGGTCCTCCAAGCCAGAGTGGGATGGGAAAGGGGACACCCGGAGAAAAGGCAAAAGGGAATGTTCCCCTTGCTTTGAACTAGGTTCTGAGCATTGCCAAGCTCAGTGTTTTGCTTTGTTTTTCCGCTCTCAGCTGCTGTTTAAGGTGTGCAGTTGTCTGCATAGCTATCCGTGTTTTTGTAACACTGAAGTATTCTTCTTACTGGAAATGTGTTTTAAAACTGAGTCCATGTTTCCCTACAAGACACTGACCACTCTCCTCTATTCTGGGCAGTTTCTGGATCTGTTAGGAAAACTGCTTGCTCCTGCCTGTTTCTGTGCCTCCAGAGCCTGTCCCATGGACAGTCCTACTTTATATCCTGCCTGTGCAGCTCAGTCTCTCTGAAGCCAAATTGCAGGATCCTTGCGGGGTAGGGTGCTGTTGGACCAGCACTGCACAGGCACACAGCACACACCCAGTGAACACCTTTCTGCGTTCACCAGCTCCCCACGGGAAGGCCTTGAATACCCTTCCTCCTTCTTTCTTGCCTGCCCAAATCTTGTCCTCTGAGCCACCAGAGCACTGAAGTGTGACTCACACAGCATTGACATGGCATTGCAATGGCATGTTAGTGAGTCTTGTCTGCCCTTAGCCTCTGACCTTCCAGGGAGATGGGGTTGTTTTCTTTTTTTATTTTTTATTTTTTATGTTTATTCATTTTTGAAAGACAGAGACAGAGCACAAGTAGGGGTGGGTGGAGAGACAGGGGGGCACAGAATCCGAAGCACGCTCCAGGCTCCAAGCTATCAGCACAGGGCCTGACACGGGGCTTGAACTCATGAACCGACAGATCATTACCTGAGCCGAAGTCGGTCGCTCAACCGACTGAGCCACCTAGGCGCCCCAAGAGACAAAGTTATTTTCTTGTTCACTGTGATGCTCCCAGGGCCTTATAGATACAGTAAGCACTCCATTAATGCTTCATAGTGTCAAGATAGCTTGATAGGAAGACACAGAGGATGATTTTAGCCTGAAACTCAGGAGGACCAGTGCTAGCCCAGGCTGTGCCTCTTACTCCTGGCCCAAGCAGCCTTGGCCCCTCTGACTGGAAGTCTTCTGATAATTGTTAGCACGTTTCTGAATACAAAGGGAGATGACACATGCCAACACCCTCTGAAAATCAGCAAGGCCGCTCGAGTTCCCTTTCAGTAACCAGCACTCGGACCCTCAAAGATCCTGCTCTGGCTGAGGACATGGCCACCTCCTTTACCAGAAAGGAAGCCAGGAACTCCTTCTGGAAATTAGCACATTTATTAGCTCTGCAAGACTAAGCTGAAAACAAAAGCTGGTCCGATAAGGTGAATTCCAACTGTACGAAACAAGGCTGTTAAACTGTGTTCACATTTCCTTACTCCACAAAGAGACATGAGGGCACGGGACCAGGGAGTCAGGAGTGGTTTCAGATCCTGGTTGTCGCTCCCTAGCTTTATGAACTTAGGGAAATGACTTCCTGTGGCACTCATTTCTCTGGTTACCTCCTTGTTGGGATGCGAGAAGACAAAGAAATGTGTGTGTGAAGCATGCAGCATGGTGCCCGGCCCATGGTCAATGTTCAATGAATGTAGCTGCATCCACGCTCCGGCTTGTTTTTTTTTTCCCATACATCTTTTAAAATCTCAAGTGCTGAAATGATGGAGATGTGGTACAGTTTGGTTTCAGATCTCTACATGTGCAGCGAGGGAGCAGCCACTGGCCCCTCTTCCAGGCAGTTCTGTTCTCTGGTCTCCTCCATGCTGACTCCTGAGGCTTTGCTAATCTGCAGGCTCTTGGCATATGGTACTTGTTGTAATGTAGGTCTGATTTTCCCAAATGCTTTTCAGTGGTTTCAGTGAAACTGCGAAGATTAAATTCCAAGTGACAGTTTCTATATGAAATATTTATCACATGCTGATAAAAGCATATCCACCAAATGGAACTGGGAGGGCAAAAGGGAAATTCAGTCCACATAATCTTACTTTCTTATTTTAAATGTTTCCATCACATTGCAGACTGCTGGGCAATGAAATGAAAGAAAGGCTATAGGAAAATAAAAATGGCAGGGAAGGGCCATTTGGTTTTTGGAAGTGAAAAATTGGGGTGCCTTCATTTGAATAAATAAAGGTATCCTCAAATTCAGAATACGGGAAGATAGAACCAGGAGCCCTTAATGGGCCTGGCAAGCAGAGCAGACAATACAGATAGAAAGATTTGGCTTCACAATGGTCTTCTCATCCACGCTCATACACATAAAACAGTGCCTGATCAACAAGGTATGTCTTAACAGGTGGGTGAAGTTTTCCTTACGTTGCTGCAATATTCATCTCAGACCATCTGTATTTATCCATAAGCAGTATTAAGTGTCTGCTGGAATGAGTTACCAAAGTAGGGGCAGAGATCAGTATTTGAGGAACTTGTCTTCTGATGACAGTTGATTGACAGACTTCATGCGTACATGTTCGAACACATGCCTTCGTAGAGGTAGACAAGTCATGAGAGTCTTATTGGTTTAATAGGGGTTTTTATCCTTGTCTCCTTAAGAGCAGAGACTATCTATCCCCACACTTAACCACAGTGCCTTACACACTGATAGTGCTTAGAAAATATCGCTGAATGAGTTATATGCTTTAATTCTAAAGGACTGAATCATATATGCTTGAATATCTTAGTAGTGGCTCAGTGTCATTCACTCTGTTTATGGAATAACCTTTATCAGCAAAGCAAAAAGCCTTACCTGAGCTAACAAAATTTTAATCCATAACATGGAGCAGTAATTAGAACCATTACCGATTATAATAGCGCTCTCTTTGAGGCAGATAGTGGTCCTGACATACATACAGCCTTATGACAGTCTATTCATATTTTCTTGGGAGAATTGGGGAGAAATAAAGAGAGTTGGGGTGGGAACCAAAGCTTCTTTGGAGAGGCCTTTCACAGCAATTCATTCTTGTCCAAACATCTGAGTGAAAAAGACTGTGCTGAGTTGGTCTGCACACTCCTACATCTTCCTTTGGTAGCCTCTTGGGCTGACATAAGGTTCGTAATCCCTTCTGTTTTATATGTGAGGAAATCAGCCTGTCTGTGCTAGGTGGGGAATCAAATATAAGAACCAAGTACTACATTGTGAGCTGGGCTCCCCTTGCCTCTCTGGTCAGTTCTCCAGAGCTTTCTGGAACACAGATATTATAGACAAATAAATTATGACTTATGTACCTTTAGCCTTTGGGAGATCTCTTTTTATGTGAATTCAGACATGCCCAAAAATGTAGGAAGGTCAAAAGCAGTCATGTTCTTGCCAGGATTCTTTGTTTAGACAAATCCATTATGAAAATTCAGAGTACCAAGAAAGTGTAATTAGAGGTTGATGGAACACTTATAAAAACTAATTCTGGTTATAGTTACTCGCTGACTGTGGAGACTACGGGGCTTAACATTTCATTATCTCCTACTGCATGCTACATGCTACATGCTACAGGCACGGATCATTTCATTTACAACTACTCTGCAGCCTGTCCTTATTTTACAGGTGAGGAAACCAAGGCACAGGGAGAGGGGATACAGAGAGGGAGATTCATTAGCCGTGGTGGTTGAAGGCAGGGTTTGAGCTGAGGTCTCTTATCGCCATCCCATGTGCCTGACAGTAGGATCTTTCACTGTATTTTAATAAATGAATTCTATAAAAATTTGATTTAGATATACTCTGTAGCCTTGGAAACCCCTTTCAACTAAAAGCCAGTGGGTGCTCAACATCAGGGAGTGGGTCTCCAGGAAAGGTGCCCACAGGACTGTGACTCCTGAATCCCTTGTCCTCAGGTCCTGATTCTCGAGAGAGAATAAGGTGCAGCAATCCCAAGCCCTCAGAGCTCTTCAAGATTTACTGATGGTGGGATCTGAAAGACAGATTGTTCCCTCCGGAGGTAGCAAACATGATCTCAGGGGTAAGCCAGAGGCCTGACCCAGAGCTGAGTGGAAGGCTGAAAAGGGAATTAAGTCTGGCCAGTGAAATGACTTACTCAAAGAAAAGGGATAGTTTGTGGCATGAGCAAATCAAACTTCCTGCTCCACAACCCCGGTCTCTGGTTGATGGCCATTTGAGGCTTTGGTATCAAGGCCAAGGATCAAACTTTTTGGCCATTCAAGGAGGGGAGGAGGGTATGTGCCTGTGCATGCACTTGTGCACATAGGAGGAACCTTTTAGGCTTACAGTACCAAGGTTTGCTGGTAGTAAAAGGAAAGTAAATGAAGACTAGCACATTCTATATCAAATATACATGTTACTCGCACACCTCAAATACTTTAAACCATACACAAGTGAAGCTTTTTACTATCTAAGCACTTTTTAATGTTTGGAGAGAAAAACTATAACCTCAAAACAACCATGATACGTTTCTCCAAGAAAAAGAAAAGTTTTAATCTTAATTTTAACACGTTTTGTGCTTGTATGTTGTAGTATACATGGAATTTAGTTCAACTCCGCTTTATATTTTAAACTGTATTACTAGGGGAACCAAAGCCTGCCTGGCCTCTAGTAGGATCTTCAAAGGCAGGACTTTGCACCTTCTGCTAATGGGGCAGCCTTGATTGTACTGTGGAATCACCTGAGTGCCTTTACAAATCTCTGTGACCAGGCCCCTCCAAGCCAGCGGAATTAGAGACTCTGGGGGTGGGACTCAGGCATCAGCAGTGTTAAAACTCCCCAGGTGATTTCAGTATGCAACAAAGGTTGAGAACCAGTTTATATAACCCTGAACGGCTACCTCCAACCTGTCACCCTGCACAGAGTGCCTGTTCTCCAGAAGGCAGAGTCTTTGATACTTGTATTACTGATATCTGGATATCTCTAAATTAACCTTTGGCCCAGGGATAATTTTTATTCTCTTGTACTTTCATGGAGATTCAGACTTCAAGCTCTCTTACATATTAAACAATGAAACTCTGTCTTATTACAACTGAAAATCTCATGTGTTCCCATTAAGAAAGAGTGCATATCCTGATGAAGCTCTTTGGGCTGCTATTGCCAGACATTCTTTTTTTTTTTTTTTTTTTTTTTTTTTTTTAATGCTTATTTTTGAGAGAGAAAGAGAAAAAGGGGAGGGGCAGAGAGAGAGAGTAGTGGGGAGACAGAGGATCTGAAGTGGGCTCCATGCTGAAAGCAGACAGTCCAATGCAGGGCTCAGATTCACAAACTGAGATCGTGAGCTAAGCCGAAGTCTGACACTTAACCGACTGAGCCACCAGGCACCACACAAGACAATATTCTTAACAACCAAGTAGAATACCAAGGCTTGATGTCAAAAGAATGGCAGAGACATCTTCTCAGGAACACAGCCCTCATCTCAGGGAGAAGTTATTTATTGTTCTTTGGGGGGGTATTTTTTAGTGCAACGGAGGGTTTACTACTCTTGTAAATTGTAGCTCATCCATCCTGCATTTCTGCTTGTCCCATAAACCTTGGCAATAAGAATATCTGCAGAGTCTTGGACCTTCACAGCAGGTACATTCCCAAGTCAGGTTCCAAGTGCAGGTGAAATTATTCAGGAAACCATGCATCTTCTCTCCTTTCAAGGAGGAATATATGGGAAGAAAAGAAGATTAATAGAGTTATGTGCCAAGAAAGATACTTGTAAAATCTGTTCAGCCTTTCAAGATCATTGATAGGAGTGTGCTTCCTGCTTTGGTCTATTTTGAAGCTGTCTGCAAGCCCTCAGCTGTGCTACTTGTCCTCAGCATCTACTCTCAGATAGATCACCATGGGGACAGCAAGGAGACCAGTGGAAGCATAACAGGGCAGTAGCTTTTGGGAACCAGCCTGGTGACAAATGCTAATGCACTGGGCCAAATGTTCTAGCACTCAAAGGAACTGGATATCAGGGCTTAAATTGGGGTGGGTTGGCCCTCCAGTGCACTGAATTTTTCTTAGGAAATTGTCTGGAAATTTCCTGTCTTGATTTTTCTCAACTCCAGAACCAATCAAGATTCAGCCCATTGATGGAACTCTCTGATGAAATCTGGCAGTTCAATCTGTCCTTCTCTACTGAAGCCCAGTACTATGTTGATTTCATTAGATCACATGTTCCTTAGCTCACTAGAATATTCAGCTATGCCTTTATTGAGACATAATTCACATACCATAAAACTCAACCATTTAAACTATACGATCCAGTGGTTTTTGGTATATTGAGTTATGTGACGATCACCACAATCATTTTCAGAACGTTATCATCACCCCTTAAAGAAATGCCATACACATCATCAGTGACCCCATTTCTCCCCAACCCACTCTCCCCCAGCACTTGGAAACCACTAATCTGCTTTATATCTCTATGGATTTACCTATTCTAGACATTTACATAACTGGAATTTGTTTTTGTGACTGGCTTCTTTCATTTAGCATCATGTTTTCACATTTCATCCATTCATAGTATGTATTCATTTTAATAGCATTGTATGATTGTACCACATTTTATCTATCCATTCATCAATTGATGAACATTTGGGCCATTTCCACTTTTTTGCTATTATCAGTGATGCTGTATGAGCACTTGTGTGCAAAGTTTGGTGTAGACATACATTTTCATTTCTCTTGGGTATATACCTAGAAGTGGAATTGCTGGGTCATGTGGTAACTCTGTGTTTAATTTTCTGAGGAATTCCAGCCTGTTTTCCAAAGTAAGTGCTCCACTGCACATTACCATCAGCAGTGTATAAGGGTTAATTTTGCCACATTCTTGCAAACACTTGTGATTATCTGTCCTTTGCTTATAGCCATCCCAGTGGGTAAGAAGTGTATACCTTTTGTACATAAAACACTCAGATTGAGGTTGAAAAAATAATATTAACACAGTTGCTCGTGGAACATTCAAGGGAAGGTTAAGATTGTGTTTAATTTTTATATATTTATTTTGTCCACACGAACCTTGGGCCAATCTTTCTGTATATCTAAACCCTGCTTCTCTGTGAGAACCAGTTTAAGCCCCCATTGGTTTTACAGTTTGTATAAGAGTTGGGTATGGGTTGGCAGTGTGCATTGGGTAGCCAGGGGTTGATTCAGATGATCTAAAGCTCTGGATGAGAATCCTGTCTTTCACCATCCCATGTGGCCCTCCCTGAGTTTGGTTTGAAGAGAATGAACTTCCCAGATGGACCAGGGTAATGTGCTTTGTCTTTCATAGTCCCTGAGAGTTCTTCCACACAGTAGGTGTTGGTTGATGTTTTTTTAACTCTACCATCTTCCTCACAGAAATTCAGTTGCTGTCTCAAAAGCATAAACCTCCATACTGCTAAGTCAGTCAATCTTTTTTATATCCTTATTCTTTATGTATCTAATAGTTTATTCCTTGAAACTTCTCTTTCATGCAAATTGGTGGCTTCAGTATAGTAGATATTTGCACTTGAGTGTTTTATCAGGACTTGAAACTATCATGACCAAAACTTAATGACTTATCTTACCTTCCCCTTAAACTAATTTTCCTTTGCAAATTCCCAGTACTTCCATTGTCTTGGTAACCCAGGCTCAAATCCTTCCTCTTCTCTATACACAGAGAATGGAGCCCATGAGTGCTCATGTCATTCATTTAAAATAAATCTGAGACTCTCTTCAGGTCCTCTAAAATAGGGTACCTGGAATATTAGAGTATGTTCTGAGATACTACCCTAAAAGCTACCTTTTTCTTTAGCTTCTGGCTTGGTGTATGCTAACCATTTATATAATCTGGTCTAACCAACTCAGGCACTTGGCCCACCCTTTAGTTAAATCAACGTGTCACATTCTTTGAATACTTTCCTTACCTAGCTTATTATGAATCACAAATAAACATTGTGGGTTTTTTCTGTAGGACTTTACTTGAGGTTCTGTTAGGTATTCCTGTTGACTAGATGCTCATCTGTTTGAAAAATCCCACCTTTAATGTGAAAGCACCCCTTGTTTCCTTGCAGCCTAATTTCCCTTGGCATTTATAGTGGTTGGATATGTATTGATGGGCATTACTCTCTAACTGCTGTGTCAAAGCACTTTGGGAAGCTCATCAATCTTGTGCTTTTTTTAATTGGCATCAATAATGTGTTTGCATTTATCAATATTTCCTAATTGCCAAGTTATAACAGTAGAACTTCTGCAATAAATCATGCCCACAGATATCTTCAGACATTAAGATTTAAAGTTTCTGTCAATATTTTGATGTATTATAAATTGTTTTTATGAGGATTTTTTTCCTATGAGAAAGGAAGAACTGTGTAGCAGGAGACAGAATTGAGTCAGTGTCACCATATAAAATTAAGTTAAAGGGCCAAATCATTCCAGTGAAAAGAGAAGAAAGCTGTTTCCCAAGCCAGTACAATACATTCCCATAAAGTTCAGCATTATTGTCCAAATGAATGTTAATGCGTCTCCCTGCAAGTGATGTGCTGTGCCAATCCTCTTCCTGGGAGAGGAATTTGAACATAAGGACAGTTAGCACTCATGCAAAGAAGAAACTCTTTATCAACTCATTTTTCAGTAGCAGAAACTGAGGCTTCGTGAGCTAAGGTTATTTGCTGAGAGTCAAATAGTGACTTTGCAAGGCCAGGACTCAAACCCAGGGCTCTCAGGGTCCACAGGTGACTTTTTACCTTTCAGGGACAAACTTGACCAAACCCAAAGGAGAGGGAGACCCACAGGTTGTCAAAGAACTGAATCCACATCATCTCTTAGGCAATTGAAGACACTAGAATGTTTGGCTCAGAAAAAAATGAGTGAAAAGCTCAGGTGCTCTGTCCTGCTGTGCCTGAAGATCCTTCCCAAGGAGATGAGACACTGTCTTCTGTGCACGCAGACAGCAGAAGTGGGGCCAGCCCTCTGACCTGGTGAGAGGCGATGTTGTGGGGCAGTTACAGATGTGGACCCAGGAGTCACATGGGCCCCAGCAAATCCCAGCTCAGCCACTCACCCAGCCCCTGTCCTTGGACAAGTCAGTTGACCACTTTGTGTCCCACTTTCCTCAGCTAAGATAGCACTTCTGACAGTACTTACTTTTTAAGGTTGTCATGAGGACTCAGTAAGTTAATATGTGGAAAGTGCTTTTGATGGTGCTTGGCTCATAGTAAGTGTGGTATGTGCCACTGTTAGTGTTTTTACATTATAAAGCCAGAACTAGATGGGAGGAAGAGTTCTCTAAAAAAACCCTCACCATTTATACATTAATTCTGCAAATGTTTATGTACTAGACACTGTTCTAGACACTGGGACACAGCAATAGATAAGACAGATTTAGTCCCTGCCCCTGTCCTCCTACTGCTTACAATCTGTATTAGGGAGAAAGGGAATTACTATGTGAATCAATAAAGCAGCCATTCAGCACTGGAATGAACCATCTCTGGCATTGTGACACCAGCCCTTTCACTGTTATCCCTAAAGATATCCAGGCTCAGGCTGCCTGAGGTCATTTTGAGAGGCGCTTGCCACTGTTGGATTTTATTAACATCTCTCTGCAAAGTAAGGTTAATTTAATGCAACCAGTGATTAAAACATCAATTCAGACATTGCTTTACTTTAAAACTGTCATCCTCTGGATCGTCAAGGTGAGGTGAGGGGATTATGCAGGACAATCCTGTGAGGTACAAGAAGAAAATATAGGACTTCTCATAATTTTTATCATTTTTTAAATGTATATTCTTGTATATATTTTATAATGTGCATAATTTCATAGCACAGGAGCTCATGTAGATAACTTCCAAGTAAATATAAATACAATGTAAACACACATTAAAGTTGCATGGGTAAACATATATTTTCCTTATTTCTGATGTGGTCATTTACGGATAATTTTCAACTATAAAGATAGTAGCTTTCTACATGAATGGAAAATTAAGACATACTTTCACCTCTACTGAAGATTTTAAAAAAAAACAATCATGATAATACTTGATGCTTTTATAGGAGTTAATGGTTTCATTGCTTTTAATCCTTTGAGGATTAGGATAGGACCTATCCATGAGATAGGTCTTACACCCACTTTGCAGATGAGGGAACAGAGCATTTTAGAGGTTATACCCAGAACTCTTGGCACCTCATCATTTTGCCAGGGAAGAGAAATTTTAAAATTAAGGACTATAAAGCTGATGCTCATTATTAGCAGTATACCAGGGGAGTACCTGTTAGCATGGGTCAAGATGAAACTGTCCAGTCTCCCGTGTTGCTAGAAGAAGGACTGTGGCTATTTTTTACTGCTGCCATCTTCTGCTCTTACCCAAAAGGCAAAACCCTATCAAATACGTATCCTTCCACAAGATTTATTAGGAATGTGCAATGAAAAGGTCTTCAAGGAGCTTTCAGTGTACAAGAGGAGGTAACATTTATTTCCTAATCCCCAAATTGGTAGCTTGAAGTTGACTGTTATTTAAAGGCAAATGTCAGTTTGGGAGATAGTCTCTGTGTTTTCTCCTTCCTCATCCCCGTGTATCAGCAATCGGGATCCGTAGTTGTAGTCAACAGAAAACAACTCTGGCTAATTTCAGCACAAAGTAGATAGTTAAATATGTGTTGAATTAATGAACAGTGAATTTCTGTCTGTGTTCCTTCCATTCATGGATACGGTTCTTAGGGGAAAGGGAACAGAGACAGTTTAGAAGCTTGAAAAGGAAAGTTGGGAAGTATGTTCTAAATACGTAGAAACTAGTTTTCTGCCAACTATGGGTTGATAAAGATTTATGTAGATCTGTTGGCTTTCATCTAGTAAAATTATTGTATAGCATGAAAAACAGTGAATTGGAGTTCAGAGACCTATATTTTCCACTACTGAGCTGTGTGATCTTGAATAGGTTATATAACTTCTAGATCTTGGTACTTTCTACTCTGAAATGGATGACTGAATGATTTAGCCTGAGTCTTCTTGTGAACTTTCTCTGCTGATAAAAATGTTGTATGTCTGTTCTGCCTAACACAGTAGCCACTACCCACACGTAGCTATTGATTCAGCACTTGAAATGTGGCTATTGTGACTAAGTAACTGAAGTTTCACTTTTAATTCATTTAAATTTAAATTTAAATTGCTGCTTGTAGCAAGTGGCTACCATATTGGACAGTTCTAGAGCATTCTATGATTTTCTGGATTCTGTAGGTTTATTTATGAGGTATAGGCTTGGAAGGTAGAAAAGATAAAAGTCAGAACTTCACATTAGTAAAGAATTGCACTCATATTTTTTTTAACTTTTTTTTTTTTACTTATTTTGAGAGAAAACACATGCACACAGGGGAGGGGCAGAGAGAGAGAGAGAGAGAGAGAGAGAAAAAAAATCCCAAACAGACTTCCTGTTGTCAGCACAGAGCCCTATGCGGGGCTCAATCCCATGAACCATGAAATCATGACCTGAGCCAAGATTAGGAGTCTGACACTTAACCAACTAAACCACCTAGGTGCCCCATGTTCGTATTTTAATACCTAATTATTTGTTGGGAGAGAAGAACATACTCTAGAAATTCACATAGAGTAGTGTAAAAAGCACAAGATTTGGAGTTAAGGGATTTGAATTTGAACTCTGGCACCACTAATCATGAACTTACCAGCCCTATCTACCATACAAAGTTTATCATCAAATGAGATGATAAATGTGAAAACACTTTGTGACTATAAGATTACTTTATGAATGTTAGTTATTCCATTATTACATAGAATCAGTGATCCTACTAAATTACAGATATCTCATATCTTAGGGTTTTTTTTGTGTTCATTGGTTTTTGGTAAAGATCAAGGGTATGAGTGAAAACCACATCTAGTGCTTACTTCACAACTTCTTCTTGATCTGTTTATATTTTATTTCTTTTTCTTGTCTTATACCATTAACTATGACTTCCAGTATGATGGTGAAAAGAGTGGTGAGGGGGGCATCCTTGCCTTGTTCCTGATCTCACTGGAAAAGCTTCTAGTTTTTCACTGTTAAGTATGATGTTAGCGCTGGATTTCTTGTAGATATTCTTTATCAAGTTGAGGAAGTTCCCCTCTATTCCTACTTTACTGACAGTTTTTATCTTATTTCATAACTTTAGATTTATTATCTTAGCCCTTGTAACTAGTTTGTTTGTTTGTTGTTTCCTTCCTTAGAAGCATTCCTTTGGATCTGATTTATTACCCCTAAGTGACAGAACTACTACTTTTCAGGCCCTCAAGATAGGGTTTTGTGATGGTTAATTTGGCTGGGCCAAGGTGCCCAGATATTTGGTCAAACATTATTCTAGGCATTTCTGTAAAGATATTTTTTGGACAAGATTAACATTTAAGTGGGTGGACTTTGAGTAAAGCAGATTACTGTCTATGATTTGAGTGGCCCTCATCCAGTCACTCAGAGGTCTGAGTAGAACAAAAAGCTGATACCTCCCCACACCGTACCCTAACTGAGCAAGAAGGAGTTCTGCTAGCAGATGGCCTTTGGACTCCAATTGCAACTCTTCTCTGTGAGTCTCCAGTCTGGTGGACTGCCCCCTACTTGCTAAGCCTCCACAATCAGGTGAGCCAGTTCCTTAAAATAAATCCATCTATCTCTCTCTGTCTCTCTCTCTCTCTCTCTTTTTCTCTCTCCCTCCTCCCCCACCTCCCTCCCTCCCCACTATGGATATACATGTACTATATACACATAGACATAGACACATTCTGTTGGTTTTCATGCCCTGCCTATCATACTTTTAAACTATTAGATCATTTTTCTGTTAAAGCCCCTGAAATCAAACCTAAGCCATTAATTTCAATTATTGTTTTTGTTTAGATATAATTTGCAGGTACCTCAATGCTGTGTGTCCATTTTCCTAGTTTCCTTACTTTTGTCAACCAAACCATATATGCAGACTTTGATTAGTAGGCTCCTTTTAAGGGACTTATAATCCTATTTGACTTTCTAAGGACCTTTACCAATTGACTCCCAGTTTCAGCCTAGGGAGGTTGTCAGGTCTCAGGTCTTCTTTCCTTGTCTGCTTCTGTCTGTGTCAGCCATACACAGAGGTCTCTTGTTAGTTAGATTGTTAGATAATTAGAGAACAACTTCAATTTGCCATTTTTAGCACATCTGACTAGCTGGGAAAGAAACTCTATTTCCCCCTCCACAGTTTCTCTTCTCTAACATTCCCTGCTGCCTCTTTTTCAAAGACCAAAATGGGAAGAACGGAGATGCTACATACAGAATCTGTCCACTAACATTATCTTATCTCTTTCTGGCCATTTTTCTCTACTCTCTCTGTAAAAATTACCTGCTTTAGAAAGAGTCCAAGAGCCCTGCCCTTCCATCACATGTTTCTTCAGTTGGAGCAGCTAATGACCTACAACTTCATAGTCTTCACAAATACTGCTTTTAATAAAGCTATCAAGACATTCTTTAAATGTATTTTTATGGGGAAATAATCACACGTAGTATATGGAGATGCTGAAATAGAGCTTATTGCTCAACAGGAGAAGGTGTACTGTCACTCCAGGTTCTTCTATAATACCAGCCCTTTCATTTTCTTGATCAAGGATCTTGCATGTTAGATTTTTGCCTATAGGACTCTATGCTTTTTATTATTATATCTACCAAACTACAAATGAGGATTAAGCTTTTATGCCCAAACACACTTTGGATACATTATGAGTATACCTTATTGTAAGTATAGCTTGTTGTGGGTTTGATGTCTTTTAACTCCACACCAATTGAGAAGAGTTGATGTGATCACAGAACAGAGGAGCAGTGCCCTTTCCACAGAAGCACATTCCCACTCAAGCCAGGACAAGCCCCTCACAAGCAGTGTGCTTTTCTCTAACAAGAGGAAACTGTGAAGCGCAGAGGTCTAATCGTCCCAACAGTATAATAATTATTAGGACCTCAAAACTTTTTTTTTAACGTTTGCCGTAACTTTTTTTCTAATAGATCCTCCCTACATGTCATATTTGGGAGAGTGTGAGGAGGAGTATTTTTTCAGAACATCTAGGATACATTCAGGGAGGTGAGGACAAAGTGTGCTTAGTCTGTACTTTTCTAATCCTGCTCACCTGGTGGGGATGTCATTGTATGACAGGGCCAGACACTGCTCTTGGATCCCTCCTTCCTTGGTCACAGCAGTTCTCTCCACCCAACCCCCACCACCACACCCCCCACCCCTCATCATCTTCATTCAGAAGTGACACACACTAAAAGTCATTCACATGGTCCTATGGGGAGTATACTACTCAGCAAGGAAATGGACTGTGTCTCTGAAGAAGTGGGTTATAGACTCATTCATTGCCTTTTATAAATCTCAGGCTTTCATTAGCTCTGCATTTTGTTTTTGTTTGTTTTTTTTTTTCATTTTTCTACATTTTATTTTATTTTTTTTTCAATATATGAAATTTATTGTCAAATTGGTTTCCATACAACACCCAGTGCTCATCCCAAAAGGTGCCCTCCTCAATACCCATCACCCACCGTCCCCTCCCTCCCACCCCCCATCAACCCTCAGTTTGTTCTCAGTTTTTAACAGTCTCCTATGCTTTGGCTCTCTCCCACTTTAACCTCTTTTTTTTTTTCTCCTTCCCCTCCCCCATGGGTTTCTGTTAAGTTTCTCAGGATCCACATAAGAGTGAAACCATATGGTATCTGTGTTTCTCTGTATGGCTTATTTCACTTTAGCTCTGCATTTTGACTGGAAGTTATTTCTTAGCTTATTAATGGGGGGTGAGCATCAGTATTTTGTTGTAAGTTAAATTCTCATCTTCATTTTATTTTTTTTTTAATGTTCATTTATTTTTGAAGGAGAGAGAGACCAAGTGCAAGCTGGAGAGGGGCAGAGAGAGAGGGAGACACAGAATCTTTATGAAGCAGGGTCCAGGCTCTGAGCTGTCAGCACAGAGCCTGATACGGGGCTCATACTCACAAACCATGAGATCATGACCTGAGTTGAAGTCTGATGCTTAACCAACTGAGCCACCCAGGTGTCCCTCATCTTCATTTTATAATGCCTGTGATATTTACTGATAACATGTATATAGGTTTGCAGATTTAACTTGGAAGAGGCTTATGATTGACCCTTCCCAATGTGTGCTCTACTCCATACGCATTGCCCCAGTGCCTATGGTAGGAACCCAGGATAGTTATGGGCTGACTACTAAAACTAGCATCTCAGGCATGTTTCTTTGGAATGAAAAGTAGCATATTGTTCTCTGTATTAGTTTTCTTCTTTAAAAAAAAAAATTACTATTTTACTTGGACTTAAACAGTTTATGTAAAAGAATGAATATTTTCCCCTTTACTGAATTCCACCAATGTTGGCATTTTTTTTTTTTTTTTTTTGCCACATTTGCTTTATCTCCTATTTGCCTTTCTTTTTTTCTTTCTTCATTGAACTGTTTGAAAATAGGTTGCAGGCATAATACTACCTCTATATACTTCAATATATATCTTCTTAGAACAAGGACATTCTTCTGCATTATCACAGTACTGTTTTCACACCTCAAAATTGAGCATCAATTCATACTTCAAATATATAGCCCATTTTCAAATTTTTCCAATTGTTCTATAATACCGTTTTTTAACTTTTTTGTCCTAATCTGGAATCCATTTGAGGATCAAGCATTGCATTTTGTATTCATGTTTCTTAAAGCTCCTTTAACAGAGAAGAGTTCCTCTTTCTTTTTTTGGCAAATTTCATGATATTGACATAGTCTAGAATGTTCCCTAATATGAATGTGTGAGATTCTTTCTCCATTATTACACTCAGAATAATCACTTTGGCAGGAACACTCCTTTAGTACCATGATATTCTCCCTTTGCATCATGTCAGGAGGCCCCTAATGCTGGTTGTACCATTCAGTATTCGGTGCTCATCATGAAAAGTGTGCTCTTAATCCCATTACCTATTTCACCCTCCCCCCACCCACATCCCCTCTGGTAACTTTCAGTTTGTTCTCTA
This sequence comes from Puma concolor, assembly GCF_028749965.1. Lineage (NCBI taxonomy): Eukaryota > Metazoa > Chordata > Mammalia > Carnivora > Felidae > Puma > Puma concolor. Next base: position 23,740,257 of record NC_141671.1, read on the forward strand.
TAGTTAGGAGTTTGTGGGGTTTTTTTGTCTTCTTTTTTTTTCCTTTGTTTTGTTCCTTAAATTCCACATGAGTGAAATCATATGGTACTTGTCTTTTTCTAATTTATTTCACTTGGCATTATACTCTAGATCCATCCATGTTGTTGGAAATGGCAAGATTTCATTCTTTTATGGCTGAATAATATTCCATTGCATAAATATGCCACATCTTCTTTATCCATTCATCTATCGATGGACACTTGAGCTGCTTGCATAATTTGACCATTGTAAATAATGCTGCATATATCCTTTCAAAGTAGCGTTTTCGTATTCTTTGGGTAAATACCCACTAGTGCACTCACTAGATCATAGGGTAGTTCTATTTTTAATTTTTTGAAGAACCCCCCCCATACTGTTTTCTACAGGGGCTGCACCAGTTTATATTCCTAACAGCAGTGCATGAGGGTTCCTTTTCTCAACATCCTCACCATTCATTTGTTGTTTTTTGCATTGTTGATTTTAGCCATTCTGACAGGTGTGAGGTGAATACCTCATTGTAGTTTTGATTTGCATTGCCCTAATGAGTGATGTTGAGCATCTTTTCATGTATCTGTTGGCCATCTGTATGTCTTCTTTGGAGAAATGTCTGTTCATGTCTTCTGCCCATTTTTAATTGGATTATTTGTTACTTGGTTGCTGAGTCATAGAAAGAATTTATATATTTTGGATACTAAACCTTTACCAGATAGGTCATTTGCAAATGTCTTCTCCCATTCAGTAAGTTGTCTTCTGGTTTCATTGATTGCTTCCTCTGCTGTGCAGAAGCTTTTTGTTTTGAAATAGCTCCAATAATTTATTTTTGTTTTTGTTTCCCTTCACTCAGGAGACATATCTAGAAAGATGTTGCTATAGCCAATGTCAGAGAAATTGCTGCCTGTGTTCTTTTCTAGGATTTTTATGGTTTCAGGTCTCACATTTAGATCCTTATCCATTTTCAGTTTATTTTTGTGTGTGGATAAGAAAGTGGTCCAGTTTCAGTTTTCCCAGCACCTTTTTTTTGAAGAGACTCTCTTTTTCCCATTACATATTCCTGCAAGATTAATTGATCATATAATCATGGGTTTATTTCTGGGCTTTCTGTTCCATTTCATTGATCTGTATGTCTCTTTTTGTGCCAGTACAATACTGTTTTGATTACAACAGCTTTGTAATATAATTTGAAATCTGGAATTGTGATACTTCCAGCTTTGCCTTTCTTTTTCCAGATTACTTTGGCTATTCGGGGACTTTTGTGGTTCATTACAAATTTTAGAACTGTTCTAGTTCTGTGAAAAATGCTGTTACTATTTTGATAGGGATTGCATTAAATCTGTAGATTGCTTTGGGTAGTATGAACATTTTAACAATATTGTTCTTCCAGTCCTTGAGCATGGAATATCTTCCCATTTGTTTCATCTTTAATTTCTTTCATCTGTGGTTTATAGTTTTCAGAGTATAGGTCTTTCACCTCCTTGGTGAAGTTTATTCCTATGTATTTTATTTTCTTTGGTGTGATTATAAATGGGATTAATTTATCTTTCTGCTGCTTCATTATTAGTGTACATAAATGCAATGGATTTCTGTATATTCATTTTGTGTCCTGCAACCTTTATCAGTTCTAGTAGTTTTTTGTTGGAGTCATTGGGGGTTTCCTATATATAGTATCATGTCTCGGTAAATAGTGAAAGTTTTACTTCTTACTTACCAGTTTGGATGCCTTTTATTCCTTTTCTTGTCTGATTGCTGTGGCTAGGACTTCCAATACTATATTGAATAAAATTGATAAGAGTTGACATTCTTGTCTTGCTCTTAACCCTAGGGAAAAGCTGTCAGTTTTCAACATTGAATATATTAGCTATGAGTTTTTCGTATATGGCCTTTAATATGTTGAAGTATATTCCCTCTAAAACCTACTTTGTTGAACATTTTTATCAAGAACGAATGTTGTACTTTGTCAAATGCTTTTTCTGCATCTCTTGAAATGATCATACAGTTTTTATTCCTTGTTGATGGGACATATCACATTGGTTGATTTGCAAATACTGAGCCATCCTTGCATCCCAGGAGTAAGCCCCAGTTGATTGTGGTAAATGGTTTTTTAATGTATTGTTGATTCCGTTTGCTAATATTTTGTTGAGAATATTTATATCTATGGTTATCAGAGATATTGGCCTGTAGTTCTCTTTTTTTTGTAGTGTCTTTATCTGGCTTTGGTATGGGGGTAATATTGGCCTCAGAATTAATTTGGAAGTTTTCCTTCCTCTTCTATTTCTTGAAATAATTTGAGAAGAATAAGTATGGACTATTCTTTAAATGTTTGGTAGAATTCGGGGCACCTGGATGGCTCAGTCGGTTAAGCGTCCGACTTCAGCTCAGATCATGATCTCACAGTCTGTGAGTTTGAGCCCTGCATCAGGCTCTGTGCTGACAGCTCAGAGCCTGGAGCCTGCTTCGGATTCTGTGTCTCCCTCTCTCTCTGCCCCTCCCCTGTTCATGCTCTGTCTCTCTCTATCTTAAAAATAAATGAAAACATTAAAAAAATTTTTTTAATAAAAAAAGTAAAAAATAAAAATGTTTGGTAGAATTCACCTGTGAAGTCATCTGGTCCTGGGTTTTTGTTTGTTGGGAGTTTTTTTTATTACTGATTCAATTTTCCTGCTGATAATCAGTCTGTTCAAATTTTCTATTTCTTCCTGCTTCAGTTTTGGTAGGTAATATACTTCTGGGAAATTATCCATTTCTTCTAGGTTGTCTAAATTATTGGCATATAATTTTTCATAATATTCTTACAATCCTTTGTATTTCTGTGATGCCAGTTGTTATTTCTACTCTTTCATTTCTGTTTTTGAGTCCCCTCTCTTTTTTGTGTGTTTTCTTTTTATTTTTGTTTTTTGGTGAGTCTGGCTAAACATTTATCAATTTTGTTGATCTCTTCAAAGCCAGCTCCTGGTTTTATTGATCTGTTCCATTGTTTTTTCAGTTTTCTATTTCATTTATCTCTAATCTTTATTATTTCCTTCGTTCTACTGGTTTGGGGTTTTGTTTATTCTTTTTGTAGCTCATGTAGGTGTAAGATTAGGTTGTTTTATTTGATATTTTTCTTGCTTCTTGAGGTAGAACTATATTGCTATAAACTTCCCTCTTAGAACATTTTTTTGCTTCATCCCAAAGATTTTGGACCATTGTGTTTTCATTGATATTTGTCTCCATGTTCTGTTTTGTTTTTCTAAGTACATTTCATGCCCAGCATGGAGTCCAGCACCAGGCTTGAACTCATGACCCTGAGATCAAGACTTGAGCTAAGATCAAGAGTCAGACACCTAACCAATTGAGCCACCCAGGCACCCGTGTCTCCATGTATTTTCTGATTTCCTCTTTGATTTCTTTTTTGGCCCATTCATTTTTTAGTAACGTGTCATTAATCTCCATTTATTTGCGGTCTTTGCAGGTTTTTTCTTGTGATTGATTTCTAGTTTTTATAGCATTGTGGTCAGAAAGGATACATAGTATGACTTCAGTCTTTTTGAATTTGTTGAGACTAGTTTTGTGGCCTAATATGTGATCTATTCTGGAGAATGTTCCAAATGCACTTGAAAAGAATGTGTATTCTGCTGTTCTAGGATAGAATGTTCTGAATATATCTGTTAAATTCATCTGGTCCAGGGTGTCATTCAAAGCCACTATTTTTTTGTTGATTTTCTGTTTAGATAATGTGTCCCTTTTGATGTAAGTGGGTGTTAAGTACCCTACTATTCTTGCATTACTATTGATTGCTTCCTTTATGGTTGTTATTAACTGCTTTATACATTTGGGTATTCCCATGTTGCTGCATAAATATTTGCAATTGTTATATTTTCTTGTTGTATTGTCCCCATTATTATCATATAGTGTTCTTGTCTCTTGTTACAGTCTTTGTTTCAGAGTCCATTTGTCTGATATAAGTATTGCTACCTCGACTTTCTTTCATATCCATTTGCATGATAGATGTTTCTCCATCCCCTTTTTAGTCTGCATATGTCTTTAGGTGTGAAATGAGTCTCTTGTGGGCAGCATACAGATGGGTCTTGTTTTCTTGGGATTTTTTTAATTGGTTTGTGTTTGTTTTTGTGGATCTTCTCTGTTCCTTTCTTCCCTTGCTCTCCCCATAAGTTCGCTTTTTTTAAGTGATCTACCTGGATTCCTTTCTCTTTATATTTTGCATATCTATGACCATTTGTGGTTACCATTAGGTTTGCATATAACATCTTTCGCATATAGCTAGCACTCTCTGTTTAGTTGTTGGTCACTTAAGTTTGAACTCATTCTTTACTCCTCTCCCCTCCACATTTTAGATTTATAGTGTCATACTCTACATCCTTTTATTTTGTGAGCCCATTGACCGATTTTTATAGCTATATTTATTTTCACTGCTTTTGTGATTCCTACTTTCTTACTCTTACTTAACGATCTTTTCTTTCCACTCAAAGAATCTCCTTTAACATTTCTTGTAGGGCTGACTTAGTGGTCATGAATTCCTTTAACTTTTGTTTGTTCAGGAAACTCTTTTACTTTTCTTCTATTCTGAATGATAGACTTGCAGGATAGAGTTTTCTTGGCTGCAGAAGTTTTCCTTTCAGCACTTTCAATATATCATGCCACTCCCTTCTGGCCTGCAAAGTTTCTGCTGAAAAATCAGCTAATAGCATTATAGAGTTTTCCTTATATATAACTATTATATTTTCTCTTGCTACTTTTAAAATTTTCTATTACTGCTTTTTGCCATTTTAATTACTATGTGTCTTGGTGTGAATCTGCTTGGCTTGATTTTCTTGGGAGATACCTGTGCCTCTTGGATATGGATTTCTATTCCTTCTCCAGATTCAAAAAGTTTTCAGCTATTATTTATTCAAATAAATTTTCTGCCCCCTTGTCTCTCTCTTCTCCTTCTGGGATCCCTGTAATGTGTATATTATTATACTTGATGATGTCGCTGCGTTCCCTAAATCTATTCTCATTTTTTACAATTTTTTTCTCTCACCTGCTCATCTTGATTACTTTTCATTACTTTGTCCTCCAGGTCACTGAGTCGTTCTCCTTCCTCTAGTCTACTATTTATTCCATCTAGTATATTTTTAATTTCATTTATTGTGTTCATCTCTGATTGGTTCTTTTTTATCTCTTTGTTAAGGGTCTCACTAATATTCTCCACTCTTTTCTCAAGTCCAGTGAGTCTTTATGATCATCACTTTAAATTCCCTACCAGGCATATGACTTATCTCTGTTTTGCTTAGGTCTCTCACCATGATTCTGTTCTGTTCTTTCATTTGGCACATATTCTTCTGTCCCCTTATTTTGTCTGTCTCTGTTTCTGTGTTAGGAAATTCAGCTACATCTCTTGCTCTTGATAGTTGTAACCTGATGGAGAAGAGATCCTGTGGTGCCCTGCACTGAAGTGTCCCCTCTTCACCGGAACTTGGCATTTTATGGGTGCCTCATGTGTGTGTTTTGTGCACCCTGCTGTTTTGGCTGTGCTTTTTCCTTCAGTCCAGTCATCTTCAGTGGTTATCTTTACCTGTTGTGGGCTTGTTTGGTTCCATTGGTATTAGTGGGCCAGTCTGGAGCTGTCTTGGGCTTGAGTTGAGTCAGACCAGGCATGTGCAAAATGTTGTAGCACTGAACTGCAGGGGGCTTTCCCTGTGTTGTCCCCTGAGAAACTTTCATTCATGGGTGGGCCTGCAGTCAGAATAGTGTCTGCCCGCACCCCACCCCTGGGGCCACAGGTGTGTGTAGTTCTCTTTCCCTCTCTCAGGGGCAGGAGTGTCTTTGGACTGGTGCTGACCCCTGTTGGGGCTGCATGCATACTGCCAGGTATGTGGCACCACATTGGATGGGCTCTGGCCAAGAGCTATTGGAGGGAGTGGACCTGCAACATGCGTAGGCTGGGTGAGCAGTGTGTGCAAGGTTTGCGCACAGGTCCACTGGAGGAGCAGACCTGCAGCGCAGGGACTGAGGCAAGCCTGGCTGGAGGGAGTAGATCCACTAAAGTACAGTGGTGGGGGGAGAAGCAGTGTTAGCAGGTTAGGTACCTGGTTCCTGCAGGTGCCTGTGTTTTTTTGCTGTGGAGCAGGGGAGGGAAATGGCACCTGCTAGTTCCTTTGTTCCCAGAGGAGTCCCCCAAGGATCTCTTTCCCTCCAGGACAGCTCTCCCTTCAATAAGCCTCAGTCAGTTTTCAAACTGCTGCTTCTATACAGTATCTCTGTGGGCTTTTTGTTGTGCTGTCTCTTTAAGGGCAGGGATTCATTTCCCTTCCCAGCTGTCCCAGAGCTGAGCCAGCTGATTTTTAAAATTGAATGTTTTTAAGTTTCCACTGGTTGTAAGAACTTGTGATATTCAGCCCCTCTGGTTTTCAAAGCCAAATGTTATAGGGATTCACCTTCCCAGTGTGGGGGTCTGTTTCTCTCCCCTCTTTGCGCCCTGGAGTCCCTTTCTCCCACAGAGAGCCCAACAGGTGCATTTAGCTCCCCACCGCATCTCTGCTCTACCTACCCTCTTCAACCTCTTCTCTACATTTAGTTGTGGAGTTTTCTCTGCCAGTCTTCAGGTCATCTTCTGGGTTATTTACGCTGATGTGTTATCTAGTTGTATCCCTGGGAGGAGGTGAGCTTAGGGCCCTCCGACTCCACCATCTTCCCAACGGGTCTGGTATCGAGGCTGGTTTTAAACACAATGCCTTATATGTGATAAAAGCTCTTTACCCTTTTCCCAGAAATATGTACACATATACATACACAGACAAAGTATTGCATAAGCTATCTGGTTTTCTTGAAGCTATGGGCTCAGGTTCAGAAGCCAGTTTGCAAAATTAAGGTATGAAATTATCCAAGACCACATTCTCCAAGAAGCTCTCTCAGGCCTATTCTGATTACACCATTTCGTGATTCTAGACACTGGCTTTAATTCTGATAAGTAGTTGTGAGACTGTTAGGAGCTTTTCCATTATTTGCTGATAAAAAATATGTATGATCACATCTCAGATTCTCACTTCTCAAGAGTAAAGTTGGGGTATTTTATATTCATAATTAGTTCCTGCAGCTTCTCTTGTAATCCCCCTTACACGGTGAACACTTAACCTCTCATAATCAATAACTCACATTTGTTCTCCGTAGCTAAAACACTAGTAACTCTAGTTATGCCAGTTTGGGGAATGGCACTTGGGTTTGAATTTCCCTGATCAGTTACATCAATTCAGTTGTTGTAACTTAATGTATTAACACTATGGAAGACTAATTCGAGAACCTAGACTTACCAGTCCACAGCTCTGATATATCTTTTCCACTTAAAATCTTAGAATATACCATGATAAAAGACCCTCGATTTTGACCTTTGGGACTCTAAACCAGGAACATCCCACAGTGGGAATTGCAGTCTGGGTATGTTTTCATCTTTCTTTCAGTTAGGATGGGACACGCCAGTGAATTCTCAGCAGCCTTTACTGGGGAAAAGATTGGGATTTTGAGGTCACTTACATCAATAGCTGTCCTTCCACATCACCATTAAAAACACAGGAATTTTAACTTACACTGTCTGCTTCTTTCCCTCTAAGTACTCATTTTTGGGCAGCTGAGATATGGCACAGAGATTTCTAATTGCATTATGTTCCCAGAAAGAGTCTGACCCAAAATGTTTCCAAAGATGTCAGAGGAAGATGACTGATTTAAATGATGTTTTCTGGATTTGAGTTTTCAGGCACATCAGAAGTGGTCAGTTATATACTGTGCATACGTGTGTGTGTGTTTGGGGGGTGGTGATTTCAAATAAATAAATAACACTAAATTAATTTTCAATGTACAGCTTATTAGAGCCATCATATGTAATTGATTCCTTATTAGTATAGTTCAGAATAGAGATGGTGCTACTATAGAATACCAAATGAACTTTCTTCTAAGTGGATTTTTCCTAAGCATTGTGCCTAAACATTGTGCTAAAATACATTTATACATAAGGAGAGCACTTAGAAGTCACAGCTACTTAAAAAATGTACATTCTAGGGGCACCTGGGTGGCGCAGTCGGTTAAGCGTCCGACTTCAGCCAGGTCACGATCTCGCGGTCCGTGAGTTCGAGCCCCGCGTCAAGCTCTGGGCTGATGGCTCGGAGCCTGGAGCCTGTTTCCGATTCTGTGTCTCCCTCTCTCTCTGCCCCTCCCCCGTTCATGCTCTGTCTCTCTCTGTCCCAAAAATAAATAAAAATGTTGAAAAAAATTAAAAAAAAAAAAAGTACATTCTCAGTTTGAGGCAAACTGTTTAAAAAAAAAAAACATCAAGGAAATCAATTATTTTGAGTCTATTAAAGAATTTACTGAGACTCAAGTACTGTCTACTTCGTGTGCTCAGTGTAATACTTTATTCTTCCAAAATAAATTCAGAACTGATTCTGGGAAAGTCCTATGAAAAAAATTAAAGCAAGGAAGACTGTGATCTTGGTGTGTGATATTTGAGGCAAATTTGAAAGCAAGCAGCTGAACTCAAATGTTTCTGCCCTTAACTCACTGAAGGACCTTGAGAAAATTGCATAAATTCTCTTTGTCTTGTCTACTAAATGAAGATGCCAATATCAGCCTACTTTTCTAGTTCAGGAAAAAAATTCTTTGGGTCAGATCAACTTCTGTTATATAAAGAATTATTGAACACAGTAGTACTCAAACGAAAATGCCTAGATTTCAGACAACAGAGATCCGATTCATAGAGCCAATGAAGCATGTATTGATTTTTTTGGACAGGTGATTTAGCCATCTTTGTTTTTTTTTTTTTTTTTTCTTTTCTGTGCTTTTTTAACTTCTTGTGCTATCACCACTAACCATGTAGAGATGTACTTAAATCTTGTTAAGGAAAGTTATAAGCATCAACAGAATGGCATTCTAAACAGCACTTTGGTTTCCTCTGTCCAAAGTATCATATGAAGTAATGTAGAGCTCCATGGTTACTAATGCCTAGGATTTCACAATCAACATTAATGCATGTCAAAATATAGGGTCTTGTGGGCTTTTTGGTCTTCAGACAGCTAAGATCAGGCGAGAAAAAAACCCTTGAAGTCAAAAGAGATGCTTTTAAATCCTAGATTGTGATCTTAGGCTAACCACTTAATTTCTCTGAAACTCAGTAAAACTTTGGCTGCTGTGAAAACTAAGATAGGATAATAATGTTTTAGAATCTGCAAAGCACAAGTCAAGTAAGAATTCTATGTAATAAGGTAATAGCAAACTGTAAGATGAAGGAGCTTTATTAATAATGATACTAGATCACATTTATTGGACACTTCGTATGCTAAATGATTTACATGTACTGTCTTCATTTAGTCCTTCAACCAGTACTATGAGATGAGGAAACTGAAGTTTAAAGCAGTTATTTAGGTACCCACTGTCGCTCACTAATAAGTAAAGGACCCAGGATTCACACTTAGACTGTGAGCCCTAGCTCCTAAGGATGTGGATCAAGTGGATCAAGCTCCACTTAATGTGGTGATCACTACCAAATATCAGAATGAATGGGAACAGAACACAACCAATAATGCCCTGTGACTTCCAAGTTGGGCAACTTGATCTTTCAGACATTTACATCTCTTTACTTATCATTTTTTAGTCAAAATATTATATTTTCAATATAGAAAACCTTAAAAGAAGAAATTTGCTCTCAATCTTTCTCCTAAATGTAAATCTCACTTTCCCATAGTAAGGGGTCTTATGTAGCCTTCCAGAAATTTCCTGTGCATTTAAAGGTAGTGTGTGTGTGCATATGTGTGCACTCTTTTCTGTTTAAACCAGAGGACAGTACACTAAAAATACTCTTTCACGGTCTCTTTTTCCCCCCACTAAATATAATATATTCTCCCATATCAGAACATACAACCTTTTTGGTGGCTGAATAGTATTCCTCAGTATGATCTGTTGTAATTTAACTAACTGGCCCGTTACTGATGGACATTGCTCCGATCTCAGCTCGGTGCCATCATGAGCAGTACGGCAGTGGACATTCTGGTACCTGTCTTCATGTTGAATAAAGGCCTAGAGGAGGAATAGCTAAGTCGAGGATGTGGGCTTTGAAAACAGAGACCAGCATTCCCACATTGCCCAGCTTGCTACCATCCAGCAAAACCCTGTCTTCACACTCTGCAGAATATCAAACATCTTCATCTATACCAATCCAATTTCTAAAATGTGGTATCTCTTTAGTTACGGGTCAAGTTAAGGATAGTTTATGTATACTACTATCTCTGTCTCTTTTCTGTGTTAATTTATTCACTGTTTTATTTCATGTCATACATATCACAAATATATTTCCCCCATTTGTCATTTATTGTTTGGCCTTGCTTACTACATGTTTGTATACAGGAGATTTTAATTTTTATGCAGTTAACTTTTTACTTTATTGCCTTTAAATGTAGCATCACGCCAGATTCCCATTCCAAGATCCCAAAATTCTCTTGCATTTCCTTCTGGTGCTTTTAGGGGTACTTTTTTATGTCCAATTTTTGATGAGTATAGAATTTATTTTAGAATAAGAACGGAGGTAGGGGTACAGTTAACTTCATCCAAAATCATATCCCCTTGTCCTAGTTACCATTTATCAACTAAGTAGACATTTTTGTTCTAATCAAACTTACCAGGCCACAAAATCCTCTGTTCCCTCCAGTTTACCTCACGAAGAATACCCTAATTTTACCCACCTCAGCGGTCCTACTTCCCTCTCAGTTCCCACCACCTCCACCTCTGAAAGCCTGCTCATCCTCTTCAGCTGCCCACTCTCCTAAAACCTTTCCTCTCTCCCTACTGGCAACACGGCTCCCTCACTAAAGCACATCTCCATTTCCCAGGTGCACAGACACACTTTGGCTTCTTTGCTCCCATTTCAAGTGACCCTGCCCAGCTTGTTTCCTTTTGCTTCTAAAGGGCCACTTGGGCTCAGCAAGTACCACTTCCTGGCCTTGCTTTCACACCTCAACCCCTGTCATCCCAACCATATGCCAGCTCCTGTACATGTAACCCGGTTCCTAATGACCACAAGCAGTGCGTGTACCCTCATCCAAGTAGACATCCTATTCATGCCTGACCGTTCTGACCCCTCTGAATGGCTGGTGTCCTCACTCCCGCCTCCCACACCACCAAGCCTGTCCCAGTCTCCTTTGCTGGCCCTCCCTTTCCCTGTGATCACGCCCACCACTATGACACATCTGTCCCCCTTGAGGACAACTCTCAAGTCCCTCTCCAGTCATCCCCTCTCCCCCAAGCAGAGACATTGCAACCAGACAAGCCTTCTGGAGGTCTCTGCCCCGCCACTTACCAGCCGTGTGATGTTAGGGAGCCACTTTCTGTCTCTCAGCCTCCAAGTGGATCTGTCTCTCCTACTGGACGCTAGGTTTCATATGGACAGAGACCCGATGGTATTGTTTTGTATTGTATCTTATACAAGATTTGATTTTGCTGTACTGAGGGCCTGCTCTGTGTCAGATACTGAACTGGGGGCTTTATACAACTCATCTTTGACAAAGTAGGTGTGTGTTTGTATTCACTTCAAATATTGTATTTCAATATTGTATCTCAACCAAAACCCATCTCTTCCCATTAGCTATCCCATTATCATTAGTCTTTCTCCAGAAGCTTAGACTCTTTCAGAAAGAGAAGCTATGTTCTCGTAAGAAAGTCCCTGTTACAGCCATTTCCAGTGTCTGTGCTCTTTCCCTCCACCATGCTATCCCCCTGGCTCAGCCAGCCATCTGTCCCCATGGCCCCGAGCATGGAACCGGCATTCAGTCACCCTTTAGTCACCAACAGACACAACTTGTCTCATTCATTTGTTCCCCCACTCACTGATTGAACAAATATCAGTCCTTCATGCCAAGACTCACCTGGGCTTTATGAGTTCAGTGGTGATGACACAGACTCAGCCCTGGAGGCACTAGAGTAGGATACTGTTGTAATGAGGCCACAGAACACACAGGGTGGGAGGTGGGGAGCAAGGGGGCAGTTTGAGGTGAGGCTTCCCAGCAGCAAGTAGGAGTAAGCCAGGGGAAGGCAAGGGTTATGAAAGCTGCAGAGATAAACAAGAGCTGGAGACCCGTCAGACCTTGCCCCCCATGCCTGGGCTTTATGTGGAGGGAGGGCCCTGCAAGTTTTACTTGGAGGTGCAGCACGATCACATTGCTCTTTCGTGCTTCCACATGGCTCCCTGTTGTTCTGCTGGTATCTGCACAGATCATCTGTTTATGGATTGCCCTTTGGAAGTGCCTTAAAAGCAGACTGTTTCTTTAACATGACAGCCTAGAATAGTGCCTGAACCACAGTAGGTGCTCCACAGGGTTGGTGGGGGAATAAGGGAATGTTGGCAGGGTAGATGATCAAGAGTCTCCTTTTCCTTTTTTTTTTTTTTTTTTTAAAAAAAGCATGAACTCAGGAGTTATTTATATCTTGTTTATTTTCTTTGGAGAACCAGACCTATTTTCTAAACACCAGATGGCTTAAATTAGTTTATTAAAATGTTAATATGGCTGATCTTTATAAAATATAAGCAAGTCCTTTTTGTTTTTGTAGGGTTTTAACATCTCCTCAGAGTAAAATCAAGCCTTAATAGAAGTGTGAACACTAGGTTGTTTAATATCTATTGCCTTATAAAGGGGGAAAAAAGTACAGCTTTTTCTTTTTTTTTCTTTTTTTTTTTTTTCATTTAAAGAGACAGCTCTTTTGAGGAAGGAAGGGAGACTCCCAGTTATAATTTTGAACCCCTTTATTGTGAAATTACACACCACTTGCCATTTGTATCTTGCTTTAGAGTTTTGGAATTTGTTTATTCTAATAGACAGACCCTATAATGTGTGTATGAAAAATCATTTGTCGTCAGTGAAGACGAGTCTGAAGAAAATGGACTAGATTTCCTCCTTAGTCCCTTCCATAAAAGGTTTTGATACACGAGGAGAGAATATAAGGCTTGATTTTTATTATTCTTAGCAATTCAAGCAGAGCTTTAAATAAGATCCAGGCATTCATATTTCATTGTTAAATTCCTTTTCCTGCATATTTTTTTTTATTTCTAGTCATGTAGTCAAATGATGAGAAATGACCCCTTTTGTACCATACACTTGATTTAGTGGATCTGAAGAGGGGAAAGTAGGGTGTGGGACAAAGAGAAATGAGGTCCGATGTGAAACGTACGTAGGAGATTGTATACGCTTAGCAGAGTTTGACACCATGGTAGGCTCGTTCTCCCGACATTTTCTAACAACCAGGATCTCACAGAACTACTGTACTGGTGAATGTTCATCCCTTTTGGATGGAAAACCTTTACTTCAGTAAATAATAGTTCCAAATATAATAATGATTATAATAATCATCGTAATAATACAATAGTGGCCACTATTCATTTTGTTTCTTATATGCCAGACACTAACATATTTTCACTGAAGCTAAAAAGGAACAATGCGGGGCGCCTGGGTGGCGCAGTCGGTTAAGCGTCCGACTTCAGCCAGGTCACGATCTCGCAGTCCGGGAGTTCGAGCCCCGCGTCAGGCTCTGGGCTGATGGCTCAGAGCCTGGAGCCTGTTTCCGATTCTGTGTCTCCCTCTCTCTCTGCCCCTCCCCCGTTCATGCTCTGTCTCTCTCTGTCCCAAAAATAAATAAACGTTGAAAAAAAAATTTAAAAAAAAAAAAAAAAAAAAAAAGGAACAATGCATGCCACTCAAAGCTGCAAAATCCCACCTTTCAGTATTTAAAACTACTGCCCCAAAGCAGATGGTGAATGCTGTGCAGGGATAGAAAGCATAAGGGGCCTTTCATTTATACATCACAAGAAAGGGCAGAAATGACAAAGCAGCATATTTTATATTCTCTCTTTCCTGTAGCCATTGGCCCATAAGCTGCGGATTAGCCAACGAGCAACCCCGTTCCCAAATGCCTTTCTAAATAAATGCACATTGGCTGTGGGGTAAGGTTTCTCCACATGGAAACTATATAAGAGGAGGGAAGGCAGAGAGGAAGAACAGCCTTTAGTAACGAAATAGTATGTGTGTGCCAGAAATCAAAGATTTATGCTTTTATTGTAATTTCTACAACTTCATGTGGCAAACACTAGATTATAAAAATAAAATACACAGGCAAACTAAATCTTTCTGTAATAAAAAAAAAAAAGTCTCTATAACATATGTTCCCCACTCTTAGGCTGTGGCCTCTTTGAAAATTAATGCATCTCAGCTAAAGAGTATAGGAGGTCCATCTATGTCAAATAAAATGTGATTTGACTCATAATTTAAGTGACTAGTAATTTAACTGGTGACTGTACTCTACCTACTATGCTAAGTAAAGGAAGAACTAAATAGTGATTGCATCTCAGAACCACCTCTTTAAAATAGACATTCCTGGTGTGCCTGGGTGGCTCAGTTGGTTAAGTGCCCAACTCTTGATTTAAGCTCCAGTCATGATCTCACAGTTGTGAGATCAAGCCCCATATCAGCCTCCATACTGGGCATGGAGCTTGCTTGGGATTCTCTCTCTCCCTCTCCCTCTGCCACTCCCCTGCTTGTGCTTTTTCTCTCTGAAAGAAAGAAAGAAGGAAGGAAGGAAGGAAGGAAGGAAGGAAGGAAGGAAGGAAGGAAGGAAGGAAAGAGAGAAAGAGAAAGAAAGAAAGAAAGAAAGAAAGAAAGAAAGAAAGAAAGAAAGAAAGAAAGAAAGAAAAAGAAAGAAAGAGAAAGGAGAGAAAAGAAAAGAAAAGAAAAGAAAAGAAAAGAAAAGAAAAGAAAAAGAATTTTTTTAAATACACATGCCCAAGCTTGCAGTTCTGAGCACCTCGACTGTCCTAGATAAAGCCATGGCTCTAAATCATTTTTTTAAAGTTTTTATGTATTTATTTTGAGAAAGAGACAGCATGAGCAGGGGAGGGGCAGAGAGAGAGGCAGGGAGAGAGAAAATCCCAAGCAGACAGCACAGAGCCTGACTTGGGGCTCAAACTCACAAAACTGTAAGATCATGACCTGAGCCCAAACCAAGTCGGACACTTAACTGACTGAGCAACCCAGGCACCCTGGCTCTAAAACATTTTAAGACAAAAAGAGACACATATGATATACCTCTAAAGTATCGATTACCATTTAATATCCAGGGAGCCTATGGCCATGGATACGTTTATTCTCGATGATCAATTTATTAATGTTATATATCCAATAATTGAAACATTAAAGTGGATCTTTGCTAAACATTTATCCATTGATTAAAAGCTAAATTTTATTTTCTTAACCAATTTAAAAAGCAGTTACTAATCTAATCTAGCTGCTGCTTTCAAACTCTCCAAATATCTTAAAGATGAGCTATAACAACACAAAAGTAGTCATTACAAAACCAGTTACTATACTTACTCCTAAACCTCTTCCAGAATATTAACACTACTGGTTTAATTCAAGTTTTTGTTATTTCTACACAACATCCCAGGGTTTCAGAAATGTCACATTAATTAATACCTGTCTCCATGTTAATAACAAAAGGAGAAGAATACCTGAGGTTTCAGTACCTGAAATAGATACCACCTGATTCCTGTCAGGGCACTGATCACCAATCTGAGCTACCTTTTTATTGCTAAAGTCCATTTGTTAAATCAGTGCAACTGTGTGTGTCTGTACGTGCTTTGTTTCTTTGTTCAATGGGACTACTATTAGCAGTCAAGAACAGTGGACCCATGGGAAGGAAGGAAATGTTTTCCTTAAGTCATACTGAGTCAAAGATGCCAGCATTATAACTTCTAGGTATGTCCAGCAAACCGCAAAAATGCAGACCTAGCACTCAGAAGCCACTTAAAGCAGGAGACCTAAGTTTGGAAGTCATCTGATAGGATGCAAACCCCTGAGACTGAGCTGTGTTGCCTAGAGGGAGCAGACAGAGAAAGAAGAGGCCGAGAAGAGCTTTCAGAACAGAGTTTCCAAGCATAATATTTGCCTATGTCCATTACTTATAGAGAGCTCATCAGGAGGCTGTCTGGAAGAGGTAGTTCAAAAGCCATTTGTATTTCTGAGAGCAGCTTAATGGAAGAGAACAGAATCAGCAGGGCAAAGCTGGTGGCCCAGAGGCAGAGGCACCAGCTTTGGAAGAGCAGCTTGGTAGAGAAGAGCAGGAGAGAACAGAGAACTGTTTGAGAATTAGGGGAATAGGTAGATGGGTCCATCTGGGATTTGTGTGGGGGGGAGGTGATTTTTTTTTTAAGGGTGCAAAGATTTTATTGTTTGACTAAGAGAAAGGAGCTAATGCAAAAGAAATCATTGAAGGCACAATAAAGAGTAGGAAAAAATTAATGGAGAAAGGTCCCAGAGCAACCAGGGGAAAGTGGTTTTCCTAAAGAAGTCTCAAATACCATTAGACAAGAGAAGGAGAATAGAATTGATAAAAAGACATGTAAGACAATTCTGAGTCAAATGAAGAAGCTTACATTTTCTTTTTCCTACTTTGTCATTCATCTTTCAAGCTGGTTTGTGTTTGGGACTATTAAAAAGACTTCAAATACGTAATTAAATATATCAACAGTTTCAGGGCACCTGTCTGGCTCAGTCAGTTAAGCGTCTAACTTTGGGTTAGGTCATGATCTCACATTTCGTGAGTTCCAGCCCCATATTGGGCTCTGCACTCTCAATGCAGAGCCTGCTTCAGATCTTCTGTCTCCCTCTTTCTCTACCCCTCCCTTGCATGCTCGCTCTCACGCTCTCTCTCTCTCT
The DNA here is from genome assembly GCF_028749965.1 of Puma concolor. NCBI lineage: Eukaryota > Metazoa > Chordata > Mammalia > Carnivora > Felidae > Puma > Puma concolor. The sequence goes on from NC_141671.1 coordinate 23,756,990, forward strand.
CTCTCTCTCAAAAATAAACATTACATATACACATACATGATATATATACATATATATACACATATATATCATGTATGTGTGTGATATATGCATATATATATATACATATATATATATGCATCAACAGTTTCTTTTATAGTTTTGTTTCTCTTGGCACTAAAATTCACTCATCTTACATGGCCTCAATTCTTTGAAAAAATTTAGAGAGCAAAACTGCATAAAATTTAGGTTGTGGGGTTGAGATGCATTGCTTGCAAAGAAATGTGAAAAGGGTTGTTAGAATAGATGTAAAGAAAGCTGGGGGTGGGGGGCATTAACAATGCTTACAAGGATAATTGTGCAACGAGATGACAGAGATAAAATCAAACGCGCACTTTAGCAGCAAGATCAATCAGCCCTGTTTGCAACATTTGGGAGCAGATAGGGAGAGAGGTTAGTGCCATCTGCCAGGCTGAGATTGGCAAAGAGAATGCAGCAGTAGAAGTCAGACAAAGCAAGGGCACCCACGCTAGCGTCACTGCAGTGACCAGTCACCGTGCCCAAGAGCACAGCTGTGGGGCTGGAAGGGGCAGGTGAGCTATGAGAATGGGAGAGACCAATCAACTAGAGGCCATACTGAGGAAGAACAAGCTCAGGGTGACCACTCGAGAAGAGCAGAAGGAGAAGGATGGGAGATTGAATCAAGGTCTGGGGCTTGGCTTATGTCAGTGAGGTCCATACCTAAGGGTGGGTGACATTAGGAAGGCACTGAACATCATTGGACTTGAGGATTGTAGGTATAAGGCAGGGTGTTTGGAAGGTCATTAGCGTAGATGCTGAGAGACCTAAAAATGCTGGCAGAGGACTGAGTGGATAGGAAAACTGAGCTATGTACTGAAGTTATCAGAGAAAGGACATGAGCAGATAATAGCTACAAGTTTGGGAAGAGGGTCAGGACGGCAACACGTGCAGGTACACCCACACCACCTTACACGGTAGCCTCAGAGAAAGTGGAGTAAGCAGGTGATATAAACTTCAGAATAATCCAGAGGCTCTACAGGGGCCTCTAGGATTATAGGCTCTTAGGATTTCATCAGTAACCATCTCCTGCAAGATGCTTTCATTCTCAGGTTAGCCCAGTAAACAAATCTACTTACATAGCGGAATCACCATTTGCGGTTTTGTAATGAGACTTAGCTTGTTGGTTTCTAAGAAACTGTGATGTGTGGCTAAAAGTGAAGGAAATTGTGTGGCTGGCATAATAAGATTCTATCTGACATAGTCACATCTCCTGTGATTAAGCACAGTAAGGAATTAATGGTAAGCAGAGTCACAGCCAAAAGTGTATTATAAGCATGATGGGGCAAGATATTACAAAACTCTGTTTTGTATGAAACATACAAAACATATAGTTACAAAACTCTATGTCTGTTTCTCAAAAAAAAAAAAAAAATCATAGAGTTGCCATATGATCTAGCAATTCCACTTCTGGGTATATCCCAAAAAAAATTGAAAGCAGAGTCTCAAAGAGATATTTGCACACCCGTGTTCATGGCAGCATGATTTGCAATAGCCACAAGTTAGAAACAGCCCAAATGTCCATTGATGAATAAATGGATAAACAAAATGTGGTTTATATGTATGATGGAATATTATTCAGCCTGAAAAAGGAATGAAGCACAGGCACATGGCCACAACGTGGATGAACCTTGAAAATGTTATGCGAAGTGAAATGAGGCAGTCACGAAAGGACACATTTCATATGATTCCACTTATATGAGGTACTTAGTATATCCAAATTCATAGACACGAAAAAGGAGAATGATGGTTGCCAGGGGAATGGAGAGTTACTGTTTATTGGGTTCAGAGTTTCAGTCTGGGAAGTCGAAAACATTCTAGAGACAGATGGTGGTAATGGTGCATGACAGTGTGAATGTGTTTCATGCCATAGAACTGTATACTTAAAAATGGTTTAAATGATAAGTTTTATGTATAATTAACCACAATTTTATAAAAATAGATGAATACATTTTTATAAATAAATGGTTTAAATGATAAATCTTAATGTTTTATGTGTTGTACCACAACTAAAAAAAAATACCAATTCCAGATTTGGAATTATTGAGGGGTGTTTACTCCCCCTTTTTTTCCAATTGTGCATTTACTTCTCAGTGAGAAGAAATCAGTAAGAGCATGCTCTCAATGATGAAAATAAATCATTTTCTAATCTTACAAGTTAGGTGGCCATGTACACACAAGTGTGTGTGTGCACCTGCAAATCCATGCTATACTCAGCTTAGAAACAGCAAATTTGAACTGTCAGGAAACCCTTTTCCTTAAAAAGAACTCGCTTTATTTTAATCTTCTGTAGCAGGGAAGTATAACCAGAGAAAACTCTTACAATCCACCCATTTTATTCATTTCTGCTCCTATTTCTCTATGGGTCAGAAAAGGTAATACAGGTATAAGAAAGTCGTCTTTCAAAACCACGACATTCTGTAAATGTAAGACATGAAAACGGTGGTAGCACACCTTCCAGCCTGCCCACTGGGATCAAGGTATGACGCCCCTCCAGACAGGCAAAGCAGGATTGGGGGGGAAGCAGCTGCCTCACTCTGTCTATTTGGAGGAAACCTTTGAAAAGGAAGTCTTCACTGGAAATTGCACCTTTTAATCACTCTGACAATCTTGTCTCTTTTTCCAGTTTCATGTATTTTTTAAAAAAATATTTTCTTAATGTTTACTTATTTTTGAGAGAGACAGCACGTGACCACAGGAGGGACAGAGAGACGGGGAGAGAGGATCTGAAGTGGGCTCTGTGGAGCAGACAGCCTGATGCGGGGCTTGAACTCACGAACCGTGAAATCACTACCTGAGCCAAAGTCAGACACTTAACCAACTGAGCCACCCAGGCGCCCTGATCTCATAAATTCTTAATTGAGCTCTTGTTGGGGGAATGTTTGGAGGAAGTGTTGGGAAGTGCGTGTGTGTTATAAGGAAGGGAAGAATGACCTGCCAGTTCTGCTTTCAGGAGCACAGAGCCAGTGTAGACAAAAGGACAAAGCTTCATGTGTATATACACATGTCCCATCTGAGGCTGTTCTGGTGGCTCTGTGTTTTGGGGGTGTTTACGTAAGCATCAGCAGCAGGAGCCTGTGAAGCAGGACAGAGAAATACAAGTGTTCAGGAAGCATTAGACTGGCAGAGCCCTAAAAGGTAAAATGGTGAAAAGGTGGCTCCAGCAGACAGTTTAAGTAGAATTAGCTGAGCATGCATACAAAGATCTGTAGCCACTTTGGTGCTGTGAGACACAGGCCTGGATCACTGACCATCTTCATGATAGTTGCAAAATGGTTCTCTATGTCTGTCAGGGACTAAATGATTGTGACCCCCCAAAATCATATGTAGAAGCCCTATACCCCCAATGTGATGAGATTAGAAACTAGGGTCTTTGGGAGTTTATTAGGATTTGATGACGTCTTAAGGAGGGAGCCCTTGTGGATGGGATTAGTGCCCTGATAAGAGTCCTGATGGACTTTGCTTCCTCTCTCTGCTCTGCAGTATGAGACACAAGGAGAAATCAGCAGCCTGCAACCCAGTAAAGGGCCCTCACTAGAACCCGACCATGCTCACACCTGATCTCAGACTCCCAGCCTCCAGAACCATGAGAAGTACATGCCTGTTGTTTCCGAAGCCACCCAGTGGATGGTGTTGTGTTAAAGCAGCCCGAGTGGACCAAAACAGTGACCATGACAGTTAAGAGGCAGAGGCAGACTAGGTGACCAAGCGGGCTGTGAAGCACACTTTCAGGACCATGTTTGCTAAACATAGAATGCAGCTGGCTTTTCAGTGCTCAGTGGTGATTCCTCTGGCCTGTCATTTCACAGGAAATACATAAAATCTCATTTCTACATAATCCTTTGTTTAAAAAAAAACACAATTTTTTTTTTTTTTCCTGATTCTCACCTTCTTTGGACAGTCTTTAAAATGATGTTGGGGTTTAAATTTGTTTAGTTGTTTTTTTTTTTTTCCTCGAAGTGATTAATATTAATGCTAAAAGTGAATACATTCACTTTTCCCTTTTAGAAGTTGTCAGAAAAAGGAATTACTTGCAGTCATAACAAAGACAGTTTGATTCAAAAATGATGTAACTGCTTTACTATATAGAAGTTATATGTCGGATTGTTGTTTTTTGTTTTTGTTTTTGTTTTTTTTAAGAAGAAATTCTAGGTAGATCAGCTTTGCAATACATCCATTTGGATTAAAAGTTGGCATTTGTAATAGGGGCACTTGTACCCCAATGTTTATAGCAGCACTCTCAACAATAGCCAAATTATGGAAAGAGCCTAAATGTCCATCAACTGATGAATGGATAAAGAAATTGTGGTTTATATACACAATGGAGTACTACGTGGCAATGAGAAAGAATGAAATATGGCCCTTTGTAGCAACATGGATGGAACTGGAGAGTATTATGCTAAGTGAAATAAGCCATACAGAGAAAGACAGATACCATATGTTTTCACTCTTATGTGGATCCTGAGAAACTTAACAGGAACCCATGGGGGAGGGGAAGGAAAAAAAAAAAAAAGGAGGTTAGAGTGGGAGAGAGCCAAAGCATAAGAGACTCTTAAAAACTGAGAACAAACTGAGGGTTGATGGGGGGTGGGAGGGAGAGGAGGGTGGGTGACAGGTATTGAGGAGGGCACCTTTTGGGATGAGCACTGGGTGTTGTATGGAAACCAATTTGACAATAAATTTCATATATTGAAAAAAAAAGTTGGCATTTGTAGCAATTGAATAAAGAACTATGGTTGTAGAAGGAGGCTAAGCCTCAGCCCTGAATCAAAGTTAACGGTATGTTATCAGGCCAAGGCTGCCTGTTTCTAGCCAACTCACAGCGATGCTCCCACCCTCAACATAGCTCACTCCCAACCTTATGTTGACATTGCTTATTTCTGAGTTGAAGTGGGTTGTCTTTTAACTCCGTACCCATTTTTGCATCTCCAAAGTTCTGCCCACCCAAGGCATTAGGGGAAAGATCATTTACACCAGTACACAATCACTGCCAAGAAAGATGGGAGCCAGAGAAAGCGCAAGGTTATCTCTTTCCAGCTCTGCCTATACCAGAGCCTTGCTTCAGGCTGAGATGTAGAGAAATGGGAAGGAAATGGGAACAGGAAGCCAAGATGGAAAGGCTAAATGTATTTTGGGCCCCTTTTACACCCTCACAGATTGCTAGAATATGAGGTCTATCCATGCTTACATGTCCATTGAAGAAAAGAGGATACAGATGATTTTGTACGTTTCATTTATACATACACACTTCTACAGAAAATAAGGAGTTCCCTTTCGGAAGCTTTGGGGTTTTTTTCTTTGTTTGTTTTGTTTTTTAATACTTAAGAATCCTGAACAATGATTCTGGGGCACCTGGGTATCTCAGTCAGTTAAGTGTCCAGCTCTTGATTTCGGCTCAAGTCATGATCTCACAGTTCGTGAGTTTGAGCTCCGCATCGGGCTCTGTGCTGACATCGCAGAGCCTGCTTGAGAGTCTCAGATTGTCTCTCTCCCTCTGTCTCTCTGTCCCTCCCCCTCACACACTCTATCTCAAAATAAATAGACTTAAAAAAAAAAAAAAAAACCTGAACAAAGATTTTTTAAGAATCACATGGGAATTTCTCCATCCAAGTGTTACTCTTTAAATTATTTGCCTTGAGGGCCTGGCTGTTTACTTCAATAAACTTCCTTTTCAAAATTGCCATCCGTTTTAGTTTCCAGTGCACATAAGAAAATTGAGTTGTAGCATGGCCTCTTTCTTCATACTTGACTCTGAATCACTTTTGACTCTTTCAGAAAAGTAAATCTACCCTCACAGGATGAAACTTTGACAACACAGACAATATGCAAAAGAATGTCTGAGTTATTCATTCAATAAATATTGAATACCTACTATGTTGCCAAGTGTTCTGTGGGAGGACAGGCATGTAAGATGAATAGACAATTTCAGTCCTTACTCCTCAGCTGCTGGCAGTCTTAGGGGAAGACAGACATTCTCAAACAATTAAATCCATAGTGAAAACGGGTGGCATATGGGGGTATAGCAGGAGCCCAAGGCGAGGAGTGGCTTTCAGAAATGTTTTGAATAAAGACACCATCCTTGGAATACATTATCATCTCTCAAAATGACAGTCTCAAGGAAGGTGCAGGATCTAGTATGTTTCTTGAAGACTATCTTCATTTTCTAATAATTGTAGTAAATAATAATAAATAATCAATGCATTTGACCTGATGTGTTAGAATAATAGAAAGCAGAACACTATAGTGTTGCCCCTTAGCCCCTAAAACTATTCAAAGAAGATAAGTTGGAGCATCTTATGACTCTCGTTGGATGTTATATTTTTGTAAGTCATTGAAAGAACCTGGCACTATAAGGATATATTTGATAAGGATAGCTAAAATGATTGAAGAAAACGCTTCAGTAAAATATCCCTCAAGCCAGAGCAGTAGGACAGAAACAGCATGTCAAAACAAGACAACATGGGAGTCTGGCTCTAGAGATAAATTAAACAAGCATCCTTCACTTGGATGATAATTGTGTTGGCACCAGAGAGCTTGTGTATCACTGAATTGTGCTCTTAAAGAGGCAGTTGGTGCTTCAAAAGCAGTCATCCTGGTGAACAGGGGTAGGGTTTTCTGGTCAGGAGATTTCATTTCAAGCAAGGATGTGATTATTCCTGACTGTCATTGCATTACCAGGAAAACTTGTTTCTGAGATCCTTAAGAATACATCAGCTATGACATTTAAGGAAGGCCTTCAGAAGCTGTACTAACTAGCAATAAAATATAAGGTTGAGAAATTTCTAAAATCCTCTGTAAGTTTTTGTGCCAAAACTCACATTTCAGCAATGGTCACAGCTGTCAAGAGCACAGCTCCCCTAAATACAGAGAAGTGGGAGACTTCAGTAGCCCTCCCTCAGTTATTGGTGATGTCCTTGCATTCACACACTTCCATATTTTTCCTTCATACTGCCATTCTCAAGTTTTACACACATTTATGACATTGAAACAGGATTTTGGAGGTATTACAAAGAACCAACAGCCCTAAACAAAATGAAATGTGTCATTTAGAGCATTAAACAAGCATATTCCTAAACACAACAATGTTTATATGTAATTGTGTGATGAGAAACTTGGGAAAACATACAAGAAGTTTTGGAAGTAATATCTCTGTCTCCATGCCGATGGAGATAAAATGATATTCTCTCACTTTTAGAAATCTGAGGTTCATATTCACTAAAACTTGAAAGACTGTGAAATAGGTAATCAGTCAGCTGACATTATCCTTGATTTCAAAGATGAAAGCTTCATTTTCAGAGACAAATCTAGATCCAGTACTTCCACTGCTGGCTATTTACCCAAAGGGAAAATAAAACACTAATTTGGAAAGATATATGCACCCCTATGTTTATTGCAGCATTATTTACAATAGCCATGATATGGAAGCAACATAAAGTTTTGTCTAGTTTCTATGCACAGGTTCTGAACCCCTCTTAGAAAGGTCCAAAACTCTTAATACAAAGCAATACTAAAGATTGCACATTTACATCTATTCACAAAAATCTATGCACTGGGGTCTAGAATGCCCCTCATTTCAATACTGCTTACTTAAAACTTTTTTTTTAATGTTTATTCTTGAGAGAGAGAGACAGACAGAGACAGAGTGTGAGTGGGGGAAGGTCAGAGAGAGAGGGAGACACAGAATCTGAAGTAGGCTCCAGGCTCTGAGCTGTCAGCACAGAGCCTGACGCAGGGCTGGAATTCACAGACTGTGAGATCATGACCTGATCTGAAGTTGGACACTTAACCAACTGAGCCACCCAGGTGCCCCTCAATACTGCTTACTTTAAATACTATTTGTAGAGCCTCTGTTCAAGAATCTAGGGTCTGCGGTGCCTGGGTGGCTCAGTCAGTTAAGCGTCCACCTTCAGCTCAGGCCAATGATCTTGCAGTTCATGAGTTCTAGTCCCACATCGGGCTCTGTGCTGACAGCTCAGAGCCTGGAGCCTGATTCAGATTCTGTGTCTCCTTCTCTCTCTGCCTCTCTCTCTCTCTCTCTCTCTCTCTCTGTCTCTCTCCCTTTCAAAAATGAATAAAAATAAAAAAAAAAAAAAAAGAATCTAGGGTCTCACTAAATGGAAGGCATTCTTCCCCCATCTGTAATTAGTATAGGAATGGCAACATTTTAGTGCATTAATTTTATGTGTGATGTCTTTAAGCCCAATTAGCTAAGGAACAGACCTTTAATGACTAGCTGTATAAAATCAAAGAAGGACTGGCTTATATTTTATATCCTCAACTCGTCTCAATATTTGTTAGAATTTAAACTTTCCAAGGTTGATAATCTGTTTAAAATAAAAGGGAAAATATATATTTATACATGTACCTCAGTTTAATATTCTGGACTTAAGAATTACCAATTATAAATGTAAAGACAAAAACAAGTATAGTAAAATAGGCCAAGAAGAGATTTAAGAAATCTAAAGCTAAAGCTTTATTTTTCTTCTGCCCTCCTTGTGCTAATCATTAACTGAGTTTACAAATAACCCCCTCCTCTGAGAAGAAATATAGCAACACCAAACAGGACAAGCACACCAAATGATCTGTATTTTCCTTTTTATAACTGAGTTTTTGTGAAAATGTCCCTGTGCAATATACATGCCTCAGGTTCTATTCATTATCACCTCTGGATGAAGCCACGAGTTGGGAAAGATGGATAAATTCCTCGTTTTAACCATAATAATTGATTTGAGAAGTGATGCTATCCTTAGGAACATGGCTGATGCGCTGAAAGGGTGAAATTAGTTGTTGTTTTCTTGGTGAAGATGAAATTTTAATGTTTATTTATTTTTGAGAGAGAGTGAGACATACAGAGCGTAAGTGGGGGAGAGGCAGAGAGAGAAGGAGACACAGAATCTAAAGCAGATTCCAGGCTCTGAGCTGTCAGCACAGAGCCCGACACGGGGCTCGAACTCCTGAGCCCCGATCATGACCTGAGCTGAAGTCCGATACTTAACCGAATGAACCACCCAGGTGCCGCGTTATGAAGGTGAAAATTTTAATGATTTTTCCATATTCTCTAGAACATTCACTGCTCTTTGTAAAATGCATTGTTAGATCCAAACACAGGCAGCTGCTTGTAGGAAACTCTTTATTCCTCCTTTACCCTAACATGAAGGACAAAAAAAAAAAAAAAAAAAAAAGCAGCAGCAGCAGCTGGGAATATTTCCAGAGCATGGACTACGGGAAGCATCAGGTCTAACTATACAGAAGGTGGTTTTCTCCAGTCTGCATACTGGGCCACAGTTCTCTTCTCGCATAACTCAGGAGCTCAGGACCAGAAGTGACAGTAATGGTCCCCAGGACCTTTACCCCAAGGCCTTGGGGTAGGCTCTTCAGTCTGTACCTTCCAGAATCGATGCACAGACTCCTGGGTCCCCAACACCAGGTACTGCAGGAATCGGACCTTATCTCTAGGACAACTTGCTAGTGAACGCAACTCTCCCAACAGGATACTGTAATTTGTAAGCCAGTTCATTTCCCTAAGACCTTACTTCTTTGTAAAATGAACTTCTCTTTTGCATACGTGAGCCCTACCTATGCTCAGAAGAATGGACCACCACCAGAGGTGTCTAGCCCAAAATAAGCACTCAGTAAATAGTAGGTCTGTAAACAAAAAAAAAACCCTTAAAATATGACATGATGAGTTACTAATCACTCATACTCATTAAGTGCTCTCTTCAATATTATAATTTAGTGGAATTTCAAATATGTTAATATAGGTTATCATTCATTAATGAGAAAAGGATTGCAATTTTAACTCTCATATTTAACTCTTTAAAGTGTGGCATCTTTAATGCAGCTGGATGTTCTTATTCTATGACAGATTAGCTCATGATTCATTAGCTGTACACATCTTGGGTCCATATGTGCTGCTACACAGTAGGTTAGACCCCCACCTGGCTCAAGGAGTAGCCTAAAGGAATCTTGCAAACAGAAGATTCCAGTCCCTAGAGCAGTGCCAGGGTATAGCTTACATACAGCATGTGGCAGGGTTATTATGTCTAATTGGTACGTTGGTATTAACAAATGTGTAATGGCACAAAGCACAGGAAATTTCACTACATCTCTGGCAAATTCATAGTGAGAAAGAAGGACAGATGGTTGAAAACGGCCATAAAATGTTCTATTCCATGTCTGCAAAAATCATTAGTAGTTAAAGAGATGTTATTAATGGATCAGATTCACTTAGGGAGTCGTGTTTCTGTAATGCACATTAAAGCAATGATACTTCTGGTATTTTTAATGTAATCAGGGTCAAAGACAAACATGTCTTTGTATGTAATTAGAGAATAGATTTATCGACAGTAAAGAAGCTGTTCCACATCACTTAGGAAGTTGTTCTTATCTTCTTACATTGAGGAGTAAAACGCCAACCACATGCTAGCCTCGTAGGTCCCTGAAATAATACCATATTGTTTCATTGCTATAATCTCGGGAGATGGAGAAGGGGTAAAGTTATTATTTCTGAAAATCACCAAAAGCCCATTTTTAAAAAGCCACAAATAACCAGTTTGTAAATTATGAATGAGTGATTTTAATTCCCCAGGTTCTTTAACATATTCTTTTAGAATTAATACGAAAATCAGTGTTTGGACTTTGTGAGCATGAGAATGATTTCTGTGGATGTTTTTAAATTTATTTCTTTATTTATTTTTTTAATTATTATTATTTTTCTTTTTTTTTAACTCATCTCTGTACCTGGTGTGGGGCTCGAACTCACAACCCTGAGATCAAGAGTTACATGCTTGTAGGGAACCTGGATGGCTCAGTAGATTAGGCATACAACTTTGGCTCAGGTCATGATCTCATGGTTGGTGAGCTCGAGCCCTGCATCAGCCTCTGTGCTGAGGGCTCAGAGCCTGGAGCCTGCTTCAGATTGTGTGTCTCCCTCTCTCTCTGCCCCTCCGCCACTTGCACTCTGTCTCTCTCTCTCTCTTTCAAAAATAAATAAACATTTTAAAAAGTTGTTTTTAAAGAGTTACATGCTCTTCTGACTGAGCCTACCATGCGCCCTAATTTCAGTGGACGTTTTATGTCTGTGTGACAGCATAATATCTGTGAACTGATGGAGGTGCTTTAGGCCAGGTGCAGTGGCTTGTCATGGTCCCCTCCATGTGGAGTGGAACTTTCCGCCCTGCAGGTCCAGAATGCCAGAATCAGTAGGTTGTCAGTGCTTAGGGACAGCGGCTTTCCTTAGGACATCTCAAGGTGCAAAACAGAATTAAGGCAATTGTGTGAATCTAGCCGGGAAGCCAGAGGGATGGAGGTGTTCAGGAACCTGTGGTCATTGTTCTTGGGCTTTCTCTCACTCAGATTGTTCAGAAATACTCTTTCCCCAGCTCTTTCTCTTTCTGGGCTTTCTGAAACTGCTGCTCCTGAGAGCAACTCTTGCACGCAGAGGCAGCTCGTGTTTCTGCATGCTTTCCCAGCATGGTAGAATGCATGGGCTTGTAGCACGTTTTCACTTGTTACCTTTTAGATCAGCTGCCAACCTTTGGCTTCCAGGCAGGCCTGTAATTACATAGTTTGTGTGTCTCCGGAGCCCCTTTTGGACATGGGCTAGAGTTCTTAAGGCAGCTGGCTACGCTCATGATGCTTTTCCTGAAGCACACGACCTGGAGCTACAAACAGAGACAGCGGTTCTGTTGCTGTCCCCACACGACTGTGTGGGCGTCACATCGTGTGGGCATCACAGTTAGGTTTGTGGATTTTATCCCAATGGAGCACTGATTTACAGTGTTCTCTTCTACAAACCGATTGCCTCTGAGTAGGTTTCCCCCATCTCGTAGCCATTTCCTTATCCTGTCAACCTAAAAATAATAACAATAAACCATTTAAACATCCTATATAAATCTGCCAGGTTTGATAAAAAGCGAGGGGGAGAAATCTCATCACCTCCAGTGACAGTGGTGTAAAATCCCTGCATTTGGCTCTGGCAGAGTTTCCACCACAGAAAGAGGTGCTTTGTCATCACTTTGGACTCTTAAAATGTTGGGTGTTTTTTTGGGTTTTTTTTTTTTCCCTCTCCCGCCCCTCTCCCTGCCCTCCTTCCTGAACAGTTAAAATGTTTATACGGTTGGTTAACAAACATCAGCAAAATGATAACAACCGCTATTGATCCCTGTATTATGGCTGTGGAAAGCCTAAACTTGCAGATTTATTCCTGATTATAAAGTAAGTCTTGGCTCTCTTTGTGCATTCGTTGGCCCCCGCCACCCCACACATTGTTCATTTCTGTGTGACACTGGTGTATCTTCCTCAGGTGAGAGGTGTCAGCCGTGAACTGGAGTAAGCCCTCCAGGTGCTAGATGCAGCTGTGCACCAGTGATTTATTCTTGTAAATGTAGGACTTGAAGGGGTAGAGGGCTCTCAAAAGCAGTGTTCTCCTGTTTTCCCCAACAAGGAGAGAGTGGAGGAGCTGGAGACAGATAGGACGTTGATGAATGATCAGTGGTTTTGTTGCCACTGGGAAGGTTGGTTCAAGGGAAGTATTGCATTTTTTATTACATGAATAATCTATAGTTACTGTAATAATATTTGAGGGGAGAAAAATTATTCATAGTTCTACTCATGAAACACTATTATTTTCGTGTATATCCTTCCAGAATGTTACTTCTGCAGATACATAAGAATGTGTATTTTCAATAAATGGAATTCTAATCCTTCATAACTTTGACTTCCTAATTATAATTAACAGCTTTCAAGTCAGTAAAAGCACGCAAGCATCGTCATTTTTAAATGGACACATAGGGCACCACTGAATGCACTGCTTCATTTGTTTTGCCAATCCTTTATTGTTAGAGCTGAAGGTGTGTGCGACTTTAAACAATGCCATGATGAACATCTTGTGAGTAAGATATCTTTGTTCACTTATCTAGCTCTTCATTTCGGGTAGATTACTGGAAATAGACTTGGCTCAGGTCATAATCTCGCAGTTTGTGGGGTTCGAGCCCTGCATTGCGCTCTGTGCTGACAGCTCAGCCTGGAGTCTGCTTCAGGTTCTGTGTCTCCCTCTTTCTGCATCTCCCCCACTCACTCCCACTCCCTCCCTCTCTCTCTCTCTCTCTCTCTCTCTCTCTCTCTCTCTCAAAGATAAATAAACATTAAGAAAAAAAAAGTACACCCAGTTTAAGGAGATTTTCTACATGCCCGATTTGGGAGAGAGGGTGTGTGTTTGTTTTTACTATTCTACTGTGCTCTTCCTATGCTGTGAGATTAGATAAAATCCTGTCATTTGTATAGCCGTATTTAAAGGAATAAAGTAAGAAAAGCTGTCTCACATCTAATTGCTTCTTGGGTCACAGAACCGTTGTGAATCTGACTAGAAACCGTTGTGAATGCTCCCCTAGAAAAATGGATGTATGTATATATACAATGCCAAGGGTTCATCTGCTCCTGAACCTAATCCATGGACTCCAGTTCAGTCTTTGACTTCTAAGTTCTTCTTAGTTTTTTTATTTGTAATTATTGTCACTTTCACACCAGTTAAGAATGAAGTTATTGTTTCTGCTCTAGTCTAATAAATATTTTATGCTCTTCCATGTATAGTCTGTTTTACAGTGGACTGTTATAAAATAGTATTGAAACCAAGAATGAAGTCATTTCTGCAGAAAGACCGACTGCCCCTACTACTCTAGACTTACATATTGCAAAGGGTTACCAAAGATGTGTTTGAGCCATTTGGGTGAGACCATTCTAAACATACAGAATGTGATGTTCACATGCTTCACTTTACCCCATCTGTTCATGCATTTTTCCTGCTTGTAGGATTTACCCAGTTGATTGTCTCACGGTCCCATTTGGCATGACCAAAGCCAGACTCATCATTTCTTTCCCAACATGTCTGCCTTATTGTATCCAAATGTCTGTTAATCACACTGCTCTTCTTCCAGTTACTCATGGGTGGAATTTTAGACTCAACTTGAGCTTTCCTTGCCCAATGTATTAATCAGGGATCCCCACAGAAACAGAACCAAGAGGGTAGATATGTGTATAGAGAGGGAGAGGGAGAAAGGGAGAGAGATTTGTTATGAGGAATTGGCTCACAATTATGGAGGCTGGCAAGTCTCAAGATCTCCAGGGTGAGTCTGCTGGAGACCCAGAAGAGCTGACCGTTTAGTTCTGGTCCAAAGATCAGTAGGCTTAAGACACAGGAAGATCCTTTATGTCAGTTTGAGTCCAAAGGCAGGATAAAAGCTGATACTCCTTTTAAGACCATCAGGCAGGAAGAATTCTTTTTCTTAGGAGAGGGTCAGCTTTTTTATTCTTCTCAGTCGTTCAACTGATTGGGTAAGGCCCACCCACATTATGGAAAGCGGTCTACTGTACTCAGTGTTGGAAGTAAACTGGCCACCATAACATGGAGGGCAGGGAGAGACCAAAAAAAAGAGGCAGATCATCCCAGATTGGTAGTTGGCAGGTTTAACAAGCAAGGGAACTTACTTACAAGGCTTATCTGGAGTGGCCACAAGAGAAGTAGATCTTTGCACCTGCCCACCAAAATCTTAAGTCTGTATAGAGACCTGAACTGGGTTCAGTCACATACCATCTAGATGGTCTTAACAACACTTTGTTCTTTCAAGGTTGTGTCCTTGAAATCAACGCCTGCTGTGGGAATGGTGGGCAGAACACACATTCCAAGGACAGGGACAGCATTGAGGAACCTCTACTTGCCAGGGTCCAGCTCACAGGTAAACTGGCAGTCACGTCCTCTTGATTACCTCCTCCAGCACTCAGTCTCCCTATTTAAATGATAATACCATCCAGAAGCATCACACAGGTCATCTCTTCTTCCTGCAAACCTAGTAGAAGACACATAACAAATGAAGAGTGCAAGCTGACAGGATAAAGTAGAAGTGGGTTTTTTCCTATGGGGCTTACAGAATACTGAGAGAAACAGTTGGGGAAAGGCAAAATAGATCAACATCACAACCCTAGACAGGAAACAGTTTCAAGGTTGAAAAAAGGTTTTAACTTACAGGAAGAATGTGTGTGGTATACAGGAATGAAAATAGGAATATGTTTCATATACAGTTGATTCTCATTATTTTCAGAGTCCATATTTGTGCATTCACACACTTGATACCCATGGCACCTTCACCAGTGGTTATCTTACTGTTGGCCACGCCATTAACAGTGCCACTATAATTCTCTGTTTTTTTTAAGTTTATTTATTTTTGAGAGAGTGAGAAAAAGTGTGAATGGGGAAGGGGCAGACAGAGGGAGACAGAATCCCAAGCAGGCTCCTCACTGTCAACGAGCCTGATGCAAGGCTTGATCTCATAAGCTAGACACTTAACCGACTAAGCCACCCAGATGCCTGCTTAAAGATGCTCTTGTGTGCCCTGACAAGTTTTGCTCATGCCTTTTGTGGTGTCATTTGACTCCTTGTGTTCTCAATGAAAACTGTCCTGTTTAGGGGCACCTGGGTGGCTCAGTCAGTGAAGCATCCAACTCTTGATTTCAGCTCAGGTCATGATCTCACCATACATGAGATCAAGCCCCATATCAGGCTCATTACTAACAGTGCAGAGCCTGGTTGGTATTCTCTCCCTCTCTCCCTCTCACTTCCCTCCCCCACTTGCGTGTTCTCTCTCTCTCTCAAAATAAATAAATATTTTTAAAAATAAAATAAAAACTGACCAGTTTTATTTCTGTTTTGATTCCCTAATTGGTCAGATCTAACTGCTGCCATCTAAGTGATGAGATTTGGTGTTCAAGCAAGAAAGAGCCAAAAATATATCCGTCTGGGTTTTTTTCCTAGCAATTTATTTTGAAATTTTTCAAAAATACAAGAAAAAGTTTTTTTTCAATAATACAGTAATAACCCATATACCCTTTGCCCTTATTGACCGGTTGTTAGCCTTTGCCACGTTTGCTTGCTCTTACTTATTTGCCCATCTTCTTGCTCTCTTCCCTCTCTCTCTGTCACCATCATGGTCATCCTCTGTATGTTTTCCGGAACCATTTGAAAGTAAGTTGCACACATGACACTTTACTCCTAAATGTTGCAGCAGGTGTCTCCTCTAAGAACAAGCACATTCTCCTACATGGCCACGATACCAACATCACATCCAGGACAGTTGTCAATGATGCAATAGTATTATCCGTTAGCATAAAATACAATCCAACACACATTTCTCCACACTCCCCCATCATACTCCTCCGTCTCCCGCCTCCCACCAGGATCCAATAAAGGGTCCAGTCATTGGCCGCCATGTTTCTTCTGTCTCCTTAAATCTGGACCACCCCTCTCCTCACCCTTTTTTGTGTCTTTTGTGAGATTTCAGTTTTGAAGAGTCCAGGCCTTGTCATGGATAATGTCCTGCCATTTGGACTTAGCCCATTACCCTTAGATTCAGGTAAAACATTTCTGGCAAGAATACTACATGAGTAATGTACCTTCTCATCTTGTCACATCAGGAGGTACCCCAGTATTGGGGATACTCAGTTTGATTATTTGCTCGATACCTCCTTTTCTCCCTATAATTAGTAAGTGCTATTTGAGGCCTAGTGAAAATCCTGTTCTTCAGCAACTTTTCATCCATGTTTTAGCATTCATTGGCAGTGACCCTTGCCTGAATTA
Source organism: Puma concolor (assembly GCF_028749965.1). Taxonomy (NCBI): domain Eukaryota; kingdom Metazoa; phylum Chordata; class Mammalia; order Carnivora; family Felidae; genus Puma; species Puma concolor. Next base: position 23,773,674 of record NC_141671.1, read on the forward strand.
ATTATTACATGAGTGGTTGCAAAAGGTGATTTTCCAAATAGCTGACATTCTATCCAAAAGAGCTCTTTTCCTCTCTTAGCCTTCTCACCCAATTTTTTTTATCACTAGAGATTTATTGTTGGTTCAGAGTGTAATCCATTACCATCATTGTTTCTTTGATGCTTGCATTGTCCCACATTTGCCAGTGGGAGCTTTTTCTAACCAGTTCCTGTGCCCCTTTAATATGGCCCAGTTCGTCTTTGAGCACCTCCTTGTTTTCTGACACAAAGTGGGTTTTTTTCTTTGTTTCTTCCCAATAATATGTTAAAAGAAACAATTGTATATTGTTTTCTACCCATAACTATATTTTATCAGAGCAGCCTACTATTTTAAAGAAGCAAACAAAATGTATACCCCATTCATAGCTAAAAATAAAATATACTGTATTTCTCCAGAAACAGATTTCTGGATCAGAGCCCAGCTACTAATAACACACATAAACAGTCACTTCCTTTCAGCAAAGAGTAGTAGGCCATTAAGAAATATCTGACTCGGCATTGTTTGTGTGTGAAAAGCCTCTTCCATGACAGCAGAAAAAGGAAAGTGAGCTGTACTGACAATTCAGAATGTTTAAATCATTCATCAGACAGGTGTTTTTATAATTTACATTGTGTGCCCAGCACCATGCTAAAGGCCATTATAGATCTATAAGGATATATTGTTAAAAAGGCAAAAGGAGATAAAGCTAGTTGAAAAATAGAAACGGGTCAGTATGTGACAGCGTACGTATTAATGTTATAGGAATTAATAGGGGAAGAGATAGCATGGAGCAGAATGTGGGAGAACTTGTGAAGGAGCTCAGAGCAAAAGTGAACTTTGAGTCAATGGTTGTGTATCTGGTTTGTGTAGGCATGAAACGAGACTTTTTCTGACATATGAAGCTGTTAGCAGTGATTATCTTTGGGGAGGGGGACCAGAGCAACAAGACATAAGGCAGCAGCCTTTTTGTTATATGTCCTTGTGTGCATATATTACTTTTACAGTAACAGAGACAGATTTAAGATCTTGCTTATTAAAGATGAGTGACCTAATAGGAAGAGGAGTCTATACCAACTGAATAAAAAACTTGAAGTCCAGCCATGGGTTGGGCTGGGTAGTGGGAGCAAAGTTATAATTGATCTTTCAGACAATGGGGGACTACTGAAAGGTTGTGACAAAAGTAGGCATGCCTTGGGGGAACTAATGTAGCAAAAAAGTAATTTGCACATACACCAAAGGCTTATTTGCCTTTATTCAGAAGAGAGTCACTATGTGGTAGTTAAAATCAAGTTTAATTGCATCTACTTTATTTAAAACACACTTTGATTTATATTTTTGAAAGTGGAGTCATTGGGATATGTCTTTTCAATAAATCAAGGCATACCTGGATGTATTTATGGATTCTTTGGACAATTTGTTTTGATCTACGATTTCTGAAATTGCACTCCTCAAAAACTGGCTTCTGTGGCTTTGCCACAACCTTTTTTTTGTTTTTGTTTTTGTTTTTAATTACCACAAAGGTTTAAATGCCAGTGATCATGTATCTAGTCAAATTCTAATGATACAGCTTTTGGAGACAGGATGCCACAGTAAAATGATTTTTGTGGTTTAATCAGTTTTGTACTTACATACTGGGCTGCTTTCAACTGTGGATTCCACTTATACCTCACACTTCACTGTGATGAGTCATGCGCAGGGAAGAATGGAGAGGAACCTGCATGTATGACACACTCTGTAAATGGATGACCCTTCCCTTTCTCCCTGTAAAGCCAACTGTTGACAACTATAGGGTTTTTGTGCTCGGTTTGCTTTGGTTTGGATGTGTGGGCGGAGGGAGGAGGGTGGTGGTTAGAGGTGGTGTGTTTGTTGTTGTTGTTTTTGTTTGTTTGTTTGTTTTTTGCCTCCATTGAATATAACATTAAATCCAAGGAAAATTCTCAAACTGTCAAAATAAATTCAATTTGTATTTACTCAAGTACAGATGGTCCCAGTTTTCAATAATTCATTCAGCCAAGGAGGCTTTTAAAAACTAGTATTTTATTCCTCTTCATTCTAAGCCACTTATTTCTTTTCTCCTAAGTCCAAAAATAAGCATATGAAGCTCAGATCAGTGTTTTGTTTCACCTGTGCTGAAGTCTCATCCAGTGGTGGTGATGGGTTGTTCGTCCCGATGTGGATTACTTATGAGGTCAAAGGACTTGTTTTACTCCCCTCTACTCTCTCACAGGCTGAAACTAACAGGGACAAGTGGGACGTGGCTTAGGTAAAACATCACTCTCTACTCCACTTCTTATCTCACCCCCCAAAATCAACGAAGGCAGCAAGAACACCTTGAAAAAAAAATGAAGCACCTCTACACAGTATATTCAGCATAAAAACTGGGCCAGAAGATCACATGGTGTGGCTTTTTAAAACAACTCTCACTTCCTCAGGTCACCACTGTTTACATGATGATGTTGGGTAGCTTCTGAGCTTTTTAAGCGAAACCTTTTAATATTTAATGTGGTTAAAAAAAGGTTTTCCACAGGCAGCTTTCAACACTACCACAAATCCCTGTCTGTACGGTGGTGGTTATTGTAGTGTATCCCTTAAAAATTCTATTTTTTTTTTCTACGTACTACCAACTCTGGAGTAAATACCAACACAGAACAAAATATTCTCAAATGGCTCTTTCATAGCACTTGCTGTTCTAGTGAATGAGATGTTTTTCCCCACTATATGCATTTTTGTTGCTTTTAGTAAAACTTGAATTGTACTTATTTTATGATGTTTTTAAAAAACTAAGATTGCCCTCCTAGCCTTTCACTTTACTGATTTTGTAAGTCTCAGCTTTGTCCATGATTCTCAGTTTCATTCGACACTTCCTTTTAGCAGATTATGGACAAGTAAGTCTCAATCTCTGTAACGTGTTTTCTAGAAATAGACTAAAAGGAAATAAGCTAGCATTTGTTGCAAATTTTGGGAAAATTATGTTGTGTCATATCTAAAAATGAATTTCCTAGGATTCTGTAATTATAGTCACTGATTCGTGTAGTATCAACACAAAACTGGAGAAAAACAAATCAGGGCAATTGGATGTTAGCATAGCAGAGCTACAAAAAGATGGCTAAAGAGATCATTAAAGAGTCTGCTCACTGAAAAATAAACACAGACATACACTTGTGTCCACACTAAAACTACTACTAAATCACTCACGGGCAGGAATAATAAGTGATGATTTGAATGAGGAAGTAAGACAAATTCACTGAAACTAGCAGTGTCTTCTATCCTTTTATTTCTCCATTTTCTCATCTAAAAGAAAGTAAAGAAAATACTTCTAATTAGATGCTTACAACGAGTTCAGCATGCTTGACTGGATGATAGGATACCCAAAAGCACTACATTCAAACTCTTAAACTAAGTTCCAGCTGGGGAAGCTTCTGCAGAGCATAGTTTCCCCTTTTTTGTTCCAGTTTCTTGTTTGTTTTGTTTTTAAGAATTACCCACACACACACCAAAAAAAGGGGGGGGGGGGTGGGAGAATTCCCTTTAGATTACTAGTCATATAAAAATGCCCTGGGAAGGGGGTGGAGCAAATGGGGAGAGAAAATTGTTTAAAAGTGAATTGGGTTTTGGGGGCGGGGGGGCACCTAGGTGGCTCAGTCTGACTTGATTTTGGCACAGGTCGTGATCCCAGGATCATGGGATCAAGCCCCGCGTCAGGCTTTGCACTCAGCATGGAGCCTGCTTGAGATTCTCTCTCTCTCCCTCCCCCCATCTCCCCCACTCACAATCTCTCTCTGGAAAATAAAAATAGAAAGTGAATTGGCTTTTAAATAAAAATCTCAAAAATGAATTTCTTTAAAAACACATTTTGTTAAAATATGTAAACAGTGCAATATTGTAACAGCACAGCTCAACGTATTTTTGTACAATGAAGACATCATGTACTCAGGACCCAAATCAATCAAGTGAACGTTATCAGCACTCCACAAGCCCCTTGTAGTTCCTTGTCCCAGGACCCCACCAAGGATAACCACTGTCCTGATTTATCACATAGATTGGTTTTCCTGTTTTTATACTTTCCACAAATGGAATCTGGCTACTCTTGCTCAATATTATTTGAGATTCGTCCATATTATTCTGTGCTGGTGTGGATGGTTTGTCCTCAGGGCTGTATATTTTTTCATTGTGTTAATACACCACAAAACTTATCTATCCTTTTTTACTACTGATGGGTATTTGGGTAGTTTCGAGTTTAGGGCTGAATAGTGCCAATATATATGTATATATATATTGGTACTTATCTTTTAGTGGATGGTCATTCTAGGACTGGAACTGCCTGGTCATAGACTTTGCATGTATTCAGCTCTAGAAGATTCAGCCAAGCAGTTTTCCAAAATAGATGCACCAAATTGCATCCCCATGGATGCATGCAATTTATATTCTAGTTGTTCCACATCCTTTCTAATACTTGGTATTTTCCGTCCTTTTTCATTTTAACCACTCTAGGGGATATGGTGGTTTTAATTTTAATTTTTCTAATAACTCACAAAGATGAGCCCCTTTTCATGTATTTGTACATGGAGGGATATTTCATGTTTAGAGATTGGAATACCCATTAGAAACTTGTCAGTGTTGTTCAAGTTGATGTATAGACATAATACAATCCCAGTCAAATTACTAGCAATTTTATTTTTGCAGAAACTGAGAAGCTCATTTAAAAATTCACATGGGTATTCAAAGGACCAAGGATAGCCAAAGAATTCTTACAGAAAATGGAGAAAGCAAGAATACTTGTACTATTGCATAGAAAGGTTTCTAATGCTTTGGTAACTAAGACAGTGTTACTGGTGCAGGGCAAGGCTAACAGATCAATGGAACAGACTAGAGTCCAGAAATGGGCCCACTTCTATACTGTCATCTGATCTATGGCAGAGATGACACTGCATTGCAGTGGGAAAGGGATAGCCTTTTCAATAAATGGTGTTCAGCTATTTGGATAACTATTTGGAGATAAAAGAATCTTGACCTCTTCGTCATTTCATGCAAAAAGTGGATTGTAGATTTAAATGGGAAAAATAAATAAATACATATGTGTACTTTTAGAGGAAGACCAAAGAAAACAACCTTACTACCTGGGAGTAGACAAAGATTTCTTAAATAGGACACAAAAAGTATGAACCATAAAAAATTAATATATTGGGCCATATTAAAATTGTGATGTCAGGGGACCCCTGGTCAGTTCGGTGGTTAGAGCATGTGATTCTTGACCTCAGGGTCCTGGGTTCAAGCCCCATGTTGGGCATGGAGCCAACTTAAAAAAATTAATTTAGGGGCACCTTGGTGGCTCAGTTGGTTGAGCAGCCAGCTGCGGCTCAGGTCATGATCTCACAGTTTGTGAGTTCAAGCCCCGCGTTAGGCTCTGTGCTGACAGCTCAGAGCCTGGAACCTGCTTCAGATTCTGTGTCTCCCCCACTCTCTCTGCCCCTCCCCCACTCACCCTTTGTCTTTGTCTCTCTCTCTCTCTCTCAAAAATAAACATTAAAAATTTTTTTTAAATAAAAATGGGTGAAAATTTTGAACATTCACAAAAGGTGATATCCAGATGGCCATGTTTTTTCATTTTCTCCTTACTTTTAATAAGAGAATATGTATGTCGTGTACATATTCAGCTACTCTTTACTACTGCCATTCTAAGAGAGTATGCCTAGAAAACATCAATAATATGTATAATTACATGAAAACATGATGTCCTTTCAATATTACTGTTTTAGGTTCATGTTGTTTTGATGCCATGGACATATAAACATGCAGAATCTAAAGCATGCAACAACAGGAAACACCAGATGGTTTCGCACATACTTATAACCCTAAAAAAAATTAGCTTTTCCATTACCGTGAAATGTGAGCAAACAGATCTCCTCTGCCTCCTGCTTCTCTCCTTCTCCCTCTCCCCCTCCCTTCTCTCTCTCCTCCCCTCCACCCCTTTCTCTCTCTCTCTCTCTCTCTCTCTCTCTCTCTCTCTCTCTCTCTCACACACACACACACACACACACAGAGTTCAGTCTTTGAGCTATGGACATCTCATCCCTGACCCAGAGCCACATCGGGCTCACTATTGCTGGTCACTAGTGTCATCTTTATGGAAATAACGAAAGGACACATAAGTGGCAGGAATAGATGAAGTGCAGAAGCCTGTGGTGTTCTCTGCTTGGAAATTTTTTAAAGCTGAAGATTTAATGTTTTTTTAGGGAAATGAAATAGGTGTAAACTTGACCAAGTTAAAACATTCTGCTCTAATACATACTTATTAATTAGAATCATCTGGAGGGTTCTGAAAACATGCTGATACCTGGAATCCTGGGTGCAATCTGGAACCTGGGAGGTTTTGTTTTGTTTTGTTTTTTAATTTTTTAAGTTTATTTATTTTGAGAGAGAGAGAACACGAGCAGGGGAGAGGTAAATAGAGAGGGAAAGAAAGAGAATCCCAAGTAGGCTCCACACACACATCAGTGCAGAGCTTGATGGAAGGCTTGAACTCATGAACCTCAAGACCATGACCTGAGCTGAAACCAAGAGTCAGATGCTTAACCAACTGAGCCACCCATGCTCCCCTGGACCCTGGGAGTTTTAAAAGCTCTGTGGGTGATTCTGATGTGCTGGTAAGGTTGTGACCCCTGCGGGTGCTTAAGTCAGGGTGCAGTTAAAACTGAAATCCTACGTTGATTGCTCCAAAGAGCCACCCTGTTAGACTACCTCATTTGTGTTTTGGTTTGACTGGGGAGGAGGGATATTTGTTCCTTTTAGAGTACTTCTCCAGGGACCTGAGTCCTGGGAATGACTAACAGAAAGTGGTAAAACTGTCTTTTCAGGAATATGCTCAGATGTTCTACACAGGGTCCCCTACCTTCCTAGTTATCCCAGGAGCACCTCACTGCAGATAGTGTGCACACAGTGCTAGTTCAGCAGAGAAGGCTACTGCAAACAAGAAGGATCTAGATTTCTAGTACATCCGGCTGTCCTCCCTCCTTCCTTCTCAGCCCCACCACACTGATTAAGAATTCATGTTTGTAACTCAAGTATTTCAATACCGTGAAAGCACAGAGCCCTGGCAGTTCCTTCCAAAGAGAAACATGGTGGTAGTGGCTGTTAAAATTTTTATTTTTTAAATGCCATTGTGAATATAGATATACTGTAATGAAAATAAATCACTAAAATTTTTACATAATTCATACAGCCTTTTGTAACTGGTATCTTCCATGATTAATATCTTATTTACTTTCCCCTTCAGTAACCAAAAATAATTGATGTACTACATTTTAATATTTTCTATTTGTACTGCTTTAATTGATTTCATAAGTTATTCCAAATGCTGACCGCAAAGGTTATTTTATACTCATCTAATAATCGATTTAAGGTTGTAATATGTTGGGGGAACATGGATTATATACAACAGTTTGAAGACCATGCAATAGAAAAGTCTAAATAAGGTAAATAAAGGAAAACTTTTAAAGATAAAACCTACTAGTCTACTATGTAGCTAATAGATTTTTTCATATCTTAAGTTTTTTCCATTCTTTACCCATGTCCTCTGCCAACCAAAGAGCAAACAGGAGATAAATTTTAATCTCCAACCCTTAATCTGATTCTTATTCTTAACACGTTTTTCATTCACTAGATCAAAATATTGTTATTTAATAAAGGACCTAAATTTGTACACCATTAACCTTAATTTGGAACATTTTGGTTACTCAGTAATTTAACAATTTCTTCTAGTTTTGCATACATCATATATATTACCCCATGCAGAGGCTCAACTTTTTCAGTAGGTTGGACAGGACCAGTAGGTAGAATTATATTCTTCATTTGTCTAATGAAGTCCAGAGAAGTTAGACTGTGACTTTCTCTATTATAAATACAGGATGCAACTATTACTAGAATTCCATTTTTCTGATCTAAATCCTTTGCTCCGTTTGTTTGGGGAGCATTTTCATCTCTGTTAATTTAGGGCCCAGTCAGTTCGGAGGCAGTGGAAGGGAAGGAATATATCTACTAGTCAGTGATAGCCACTGAATTCAAACACTGAGCAGGATGCCACTCAGACCTCGACTTGGTTGAGAATCACACCCCTGAGAAGCCAGCACTTTGGCCTCCAATTTTCATTTGAGGAAATGGAGACTCAGGGAGTCTACTAACCAGTCCCAAAAGAGTGAGACCCAGGTCTGTCAGGTGCTGAAATTCCTTATTTGCTACTTCTCCAGGAATTCAGCATCCAGTTAGGAGGGAGGGGAAATTACACACACACATGGACACACCTGAAATTAAAGTACCATTTACTGTTCTGGAAGTTGCAGAAAGAGTAGTCACCAAGTTAAAGGGTTCCAGAGAAACAAAAGATCACTTCTGAATGGATGGTCAGCAGAACTCCTTTTTCACTGAGAAGATTCGCCATGGCTAAAGTCTAGGAAAGGAGATTTGGGCAGGCCAAGATTAGATAGATAGGTAGATAGATAGATAGATAGATAGATAGATAGATAGACAGATAGATAGATAGATAGATTTCAGTAGGCAAAATAAACAAGATGGATGGATGGATGGATGGATGGATGGATGGATGGATGGATGGATGGACGGGAGGAAGGAAGGAAGGAAAACATTCCAGGGAAAGATGATAGCTTAGAAGGAGAAAGCCAAAGAGATGGGGGAAATGAGGATGTAGGGAATAGATGAGCAACAGGAAAAGCAGATTTGAAGACCTTGCGTATATGCTGAATGAGCATGGCTAGTTTAATATATGCCCAATTCCAAATACTAAGATAAGTGCTGCTAGGTTAAAGGAAGCATCAAGAATTTTTGAACTGAGCTGATCCCATAAAGCTTCATAGCAGAGCGTGATTTGAGGTGGATATAAAGATAGGTATGAATTTTAAGGAAAATTCTTGAACAAAATGTCAAGATGGGAACACTAAGACCTAAGGTATGATTGCCAGGTAGAGATGAGAGGACAGCTTTGCTTTAAGAGAGACTTTGTGGTGGGTTAGGAGGCAGTGCAAACCATTGAAAGTGTTTTAGTTCAAATGCTGCCCTCACCAACCTCTTTATTGTAAATACAATGGATAAAATATAATAAAAACAAAAAATAATTTTCATCCTTTTATCTTACATAATCTCTTAACTTTTAACCATGTGTTGACCTATTTCTCTCCTGGTTTTTGAAATACCCCCACTGTCCTGGCTTCTCTTTTACCATTATTTAGTCCCCTTTGTGGGCTCCTTTGTTCACCCATCTCCTTGTCTCCCCGCATTACCAGAGTCTGCCCTACTCATCTTCATCCTCTTCAGAAATGACCTGAGTGGCAGTGACACCTAAATATATGTTTCCAGCCCACACTTCTCTCCAGACTACACCCTGATCTGCCTTCCTCCTTGACGTTTCACCCGGGGTGAGTACGGCACCTGCTGTCAACCTTGCCCTGTCCAACCCAGCTCTTGCCCAGACATAGATCTGGTCCTGACCCTCCCTGTTGAAAACTCTCCTGTGACTCTCCATGAGGTGGCATTTGCCCATTTCCCAGTGTGGCCCAGCTGAGTGTCAACATTCTGAACCCACCTACACAATGAGTATACCAAGGCCTTCTCCCCACCCACATTCCCCTATAATTATGGACCTTTAAAAAATTCCCACTCAAACAGATGGGCATGATGCCTCTAGAAATCTTTGTTTCTTCCAGAGCTGACCCTCTTCCAACCCAGCAAAGGCAATGGCAGTGATTATTTAGATTTCTGCTCCACAGGCATAACCTCAAGAGCTGTAGACCAGAGGAAAGAACCCTCCATAGCACAAATTTATCTCTCTCTGAGGCAGGTGCTTTGGAAAAGAATATTATTAAAGCTGGCTTGTGACATTATGTTCAGGGTCAGTCTTCATTGCCAAGAGTACCTGCCAAAGGTTTATCTGCTCGTATTTGCTTATGCTAGAAATACTGATAAATTACTCCTATTCTATATAAATGCGAATGTATATGTATTCTATATAAATACATCTGTGCATGCACGCACATATATACATACAAAACATGCATATGTGTGCATGCATATATATATACATAGGCACATTCACATTCACACACGTGCCCCAATACACATATGTATATAAAACTGTTGGGGAATGGGGACCATTTTTCTTTTTTCTTTTTTCCCCTTCTCTCTGAGTCTGTCCCAAAGTCAACAGAGTGGGGTATACTTTGTGATGGCGTTGCCTTGGAGTTCAGTGCTGACACTCTTTTTTCAAAGTCCTGTATTCTCTTTTCCTCAGCCACCCTGGCTGGCAGTAGGGGCTGTGGACTGCACAAAGTCCCGGGTGCTCTCACCACAGTCTCTGCCCACGGTCTTGATTGAAATCCAGCTCACGTTATAGCACTCAGGCTCAGGCATTGTTAGAACTGAGAGATATATTCAATTTTAAGCAAGAACAAACTAAATCTGCCTTCTAAGGAAAAGTAGGCCCAGCCTCCTGTGGCATTTCTTTAAATGGATTAATATGTTGATCTGGGAGAAATCGGGAGCCATCCTTCATGTTTTCATTATGAAGCCAGGTGAAATGAAAACCAAATCTTACTGCTAAATGCCACCCCTGGGAATTCTGCAGTGTTGTTTCTATTTTAAACCAAACTGCAGGATTTCTTCTTTAGTTAAAGCATAATGTTGTAAATATAAAATTTCAGTATTCCTTTCTTTTTTTAACTTTAGACACCATTTAGTTGCTTCCTGTTTGCAGAGCTCATACCAGGAACATTTTACAGTGTTAAGCGGCTGTGACTATCTAATCACATGAGAAACAGTTGCTGTGTATCTACCTTCACGTGTTGGAGAAATTGCAGCCTGAGCCTGGTAATAAGGTACTAATTATCAGAGTACTGCATCATAGTCCTTAGCAGACACCTAAGCCTTTATTCACTTAAATGTTTGTTTTTAAGTGAAATTATCAGTCATAAAATAAAGCATAGGCATGAACCCCGAGGCTCGGCGCTTGGCGCTCGAGGTCGACCAGCACGCCGGGGACCGGGGCCCCGCGGACCGGTGACCTGGGGCTCGGCGCTCGAGGGTGACCGGCACGCCGGGAGCCGGGGGACCCGGTGACCTGGGACTTGAGGTCGGCCGGCACGCTGGGAGCCGGGGACGCTGGGATCTGCGGATCTGAGACCCGAGTTCTACCAGCACGGCCGAGCCCCGTGACCTGGGATCTGTGGAGCTGGGGATCCGTTGACCTGGTCCCCGAGGTTGACCGGCACGCTGGACTTCACCGCAGCCGTCTACCCCAAAGTTTAGGAAATCCGTGGATCGCTAGCGACTCTGGGCCCGGTGAGGTCGGCCACTTTTGTCATGCTAAATTATTCTTGGTGATTTAGGGTAAAACAGTTTTCCATGTCATATGCTTTCACTCAGTATCTGTTTATAAATGAGCAAACATGGGGGGGCGCCTAGGTGGCTCAGTTGATTAAGCGTCCAACTTCAGCTCCAGTCACAGTCTCACGGTTCATGAGTTCGAACCCCGCATCAGGCACTATGCTGACAGCTCAGAGCATGGAGCCTGCTTCAGATTCTGTGTTTGCCTCTCTCTGCCCCTCTCCTGCTCGTGCTCTGTCTCTTTCTCTCTCAAAATAAATAAACATTAAAAAAATAAATGAGCAAATATGATTTTAAGAGAATGGAAGAATACTTTTCTCTGTTTTCTTAGTTACACACTCTGAACTTGTCATCCTGTACTGTTTATCTGAGTTTAAGGGGAAATTTCTGGAAGAAAGACTGACTGAGCATTGCTTTATTATTATTATTATTTAAATTCAAGTTAGTTAACATATGGTGTAATAATGGTTTCAGGAGTAGAACCCAGTGATTCATCATGTCCATATAACACCCAGTGCTCATCCCAACAAATGCCCTCTTTAATGCCCATCACACATTTGGCCCATCCCCCCACCCACCTCCCCGCCAACAACCCTCAGTTTGTACTCTGTATTTAAGACTCTCTTATGGTTGCCTCCCTATCTGTTTGAAACTATTTTTTCCCCTTCCCTTCCCCCATGGTCTTCTGTTAAATTTCTCAAATTCCATGAGTGAAAACATAGCAGTCTTTCTCTGGCTGACTAATTTTGCTTAGCACTCTAGTTCCATCCACATTGTTGCAAATGGCAAGACTTCATTATTTTGATCACCAAGTAATATTCCCTTGTGTATGTATCTTTGTTATCCATTCATCAGTTGATGGACGTTTGGGCTCTACTTCACACCTGTCAGAATGGCTAAAATTAACAACTCAGGAAACAATAGATGTTGGTGAGGGTGTGGAGAAAGGGGAACCCTTTTGTACTGCTGGTGGGAATGTAAACTGGTGCGGCCACACTGGAAAAAACAGTATGAAGGGTCCTCAGGAAACTAAAAGTAGAACTACCCTACAACCCAGCAGTGGCGCTCTGTTTATCCAAAGGACACAAAAATGCTGATTCAAAGGGGCACATGCACCCCAGTGTTTGTAGCAGCGCTATCAACAATAGCCAAATTAGGGGCATTGCTTCACAAGGCAAAGTTCAAAATGCTGTGAGGGTGTTTCATCTTCGGAACTCAGCTGGAGTGGAAGGTCAGGGTCTTGTGACCTCACCATGATGTTTATTGTAATTTGAAACCCTTGAAGATTTGCAGGCTGCTACCAGGCTACCAGGGGAGCCTTACAGCAGTCAAGATTCCTCTCCCTGAGGGGACCCAGAATATCCCCTTGCGTTAGGCTATTTCTGTTTGCACAAAACAGATAATAGGAGGTTCAGAAGTGTGGGTTGGCTTGGAACAGATCTGAGATGGGGCTTTATTCTAATGACACCTGGAGAAATGGGGCAGCTCAGCAAAGATTGCCAGCCATTTACCTGTCTTACCTCACCATAGACAGGTCCTTCGAGATGGAACGGCAGCTCCCAAAGTTCACCTTTTCCTTTCCTGTTGCTTTGCTGCTGCATCTTTGCTTCCCCACCCCCACCCCCGCTGCTTATTCTTTCTGCTACTGGTGGGCTGGCTGACTCTGTTTCAAACAATTGCTTCAATTCCCTCCGTTTGGAGCACACCCACCCTCCATGGGCAGAGTTCCTGTGGTCTGGCCAGGTACCTGTGGTCCGTGCACCTCTGCCACTCGACAGAGAAGGCGCCATGAGCCTCAGCTTGGTTCATCTTGCATTTAGGCTGCGTCTCTGGGACCCGGTCTTCCTCTTCAGAGCTAGCAATGTGGCCTCGTTGTCTTGGATTCGATACAGGAGTATTCATTTCATACCTTTGCCTCCTGTTTTGGCAAACACTCTAGAAGACAGATGATAGAGTCCTATTGAAGAATTCACTATTGGATGACCAAGATTATAAATCTATGTGGTTACCTCTGGAGAACTCTAGGTGAAATGAGAATGTCTGGTTTGTCCCACCTGCCTCCACAGGTATCTCAAGACTTTTCTCTCTGCTCTTTTTTTCTTAGCCATATACATCAACTGTTACTTATTTTGCAGGGAACATGTATGATACTTTGGAACACACACAAAGTGTAACATACAAGAGTGTATATATAGTGTGAATACAGGCTGTACCCCACCAGAGATCTTTGCTTTGCTTTGTTTAATGCTTTAACCTTTCCTAAATGCTCTCCCATCCTTTATCACTTTAATCTTCCAAGTAACTAGGAGAGGCTAATCTCACCTTTTGCTGCTGAGAAAACAGACCTAACACTACAGACAGAACCATTATTACAATCCCAGTTTTCTGATACATTCCACAATGTCTTGACACAAAAGTGTACGATCACTGAATGATGTGTGCATGCATGGCTTCCCCCCCCCAACCCTGCCAAGCACACATACACACACCTGTTGAGACTCATTTATTGAAAACTGATAGAATTTACCAGCATCGATAATTTTTCCATTCTGTATATGGTATTGGCGGCTGAGAAATTAATGATTAGCCTAGTAAAGATGGAGTCTGAAAACCTGTCCTATGTTTCTGCAGTATTGTTAGCAGTCAGTCTAACGGTAGGCAGTGTGGGAAAGTCAGTGATTCTGTACAGAAAAGAATCAGTGTTTCCAAATAACTCATCTTCCTAACATCCATCCATTCAACCAGCCATCCTGTTAGAGTGACATCGTTTGGAAAAAGTCCCAGACCTGGGATAAAGGGACCTGAATTCTGATACATGCTTAGTATGTAATTTGGATTAAGTCACTGTACATTTGTGAATCTGATTTTTTTTTAAGTTTATTTATTTATTTTGAGAGAAAGAGAGCGAAAGAGTGCAAGCTCGGGGTGGGTGGGGGACGGGGGGAGGGAGGGAGGGAGGGAGGGAGGGAGAGAGAGAGAGAGAGAGAGAGAGAGAGAGAGAGAGAGAATCCCAAGCAGACCACGTTCAGCACAGAGCCTCAACGCAGGGCTTGAACTCAGGAACCATAAGATCGTGACCTGAGCTGAAATCAAGAGTGGGATGCTTAACTGACTGAGCTACCCAGGCGCCCTATAAATCTGATTTTTGTTTTTAATCTGTAAAATGAGGTGTTGGGATTTTGTTTTCTGATGTTTCATCCACGTGCAGCATGGTCTTAGGTCCGACACACCATTGTCTACTACAGTATCCCCTTTGTAACCTCCTTACCCACCCACTCCAGAGCCTGGAGACTGGGAAGGGTAGTGTCACTGATGTATTAAAAATCTTCCTTAGGCCCAATTTCCAGGTATTATATGAAATTCCCTCTGCTGCTTAATTCCACTGAATTACATTTTTCATGTTAATAGGCTAATATTTTTTGAACTTGTAAGATTGAATGTATGGAATGAAATCAATATCTCTGATAATTACTTGACGGGGGTGGGAAGGTTGAGTAGAAAGTCATTTAAAACTCGCAGACTAATATTGATTAAAATTATTGGCTTGAAGATTTAGAATATCTAAAATGTAGCCCCGGCATTTACGATGACATGTAGCAGGTCATTTTCTTTACTGGATTTAGGGAAGAACCAGTAATTTAGAATCAGAGCATTCTGTGCATCCCTATATAGGGTGTTCTCAGGCTTTATTCCTGCAATTTCTCATTTTTATGTGGGATGTTCTAAGGGACAAGCAGTTCTCTCTTTCAGAATTATTGGAATCTTTCTTTTGTTATCTTTCAGTATTCACAGAATATGTGGTCATTTCATTCAAGTGTCCATGAATGATTCTAGACAGATCCATAGTTCTTTATGTTTGTTGAATGCCGTATAACAGTGGTTCCCAATTCTGGCTAACCATTCAACATATTTTTTTTTAAGATCACACAGATGATTTTGGTGAGCATCCCCATTGAAAACCACAGGTTTACCAAAAGTGTCAGATTATAATTCACATGGTTTTCGGTCACTTTCACTCATCATGAGAAAGATACAAGAAGCCTTAGTGATGATCCCCCACCCCTTTCACAGAGAAGGCAATTGAGGCTCGGGTTAAGTGAGCTGCCGAAAATAACACTTCATCTGCTTTTTTTCCCCAATGTCCAACTTCTGCACCGACCCACTGTGTTATAACCTGAAGTCTTAGCCATGTTTCAGATTATCAAAGCTTCAGCAGAAACAAACCTGAAAAACACAGTATATTGTGGCAATCATGGAACCACAGAGAAGCAGAGTTAGGTGAATACTCTTCTCGTTTAAGGACCTGAAAGTCCAGCAGCCTTAAGTATCGTGTCAAGGATGTACCACTGGCTGTTACATATATGATCTGTAGGTAAATAAAATAGTAAGTACTCTTCCTGTATAGTCAACCCTTTATAGCATTCTCCACCCACCAGCAGGTTCACCATTAGAGGGCAAGGGGGTAAAACGTCAGCCCAGCTGCACAATTACATTAGCCTTCTGGCCCAGCCTGAAAACCCTACCCAGTCATTAACAGAGCAGACCCAAAGAGGAGGGCTTTCTTCAGAAGGACACAGTTAATATCTCATTATCTGAGAACAGTTCCCATTAGCATGTTCATTTTAGCTGGGTGTTGAGATTAGCTAGTAGTCAACTCAGGCAGTGAGGAAATGGCCTTTTGATGGGTGGGACTGTAGGAGGAAGGATGCCTGCAGGAGGTGGACAGCCAGAAGGACAGGCAGAATCACGGTATAAGCCAGAGGGATGTAGCTGGACTTGCCTCCACCTGCCCATTTACCTCCACCATCCATGCCTTCTGATTGCACGTTTTTACCAAAAAAGATACAGTGAAGTACACTTTTTTTTTAGATCAGAAGGATGAAAGGTTACTAACAGCCAGCTCTGCTTCCTTGTCTAATCTACTATGTCATGCCAGGCACTGAACTACTTACTACAGATGTGTTGTCAGATTACAAGTTGTTTATCTCCGATGGATGTTTCCCCAAGTGGCATAAGTTATATGGGTGCTAACATTTTCCTAAGAAATGCTCTTGGCATCACATACCTGCCAGCAACATCTCACTGATCAGGGAAGCAGCATGGTGGAGCAGAAGCACAAAGCTGAGAGGCAGCCAGTGTTTGCATGCTGCTACCCGGAGGCAATAAAATGAAATTGAGTTAGTGATTTATTTCCAATTCCCATACTCCATGATTCCATTGACTCATGTTGGCAAGAATATTATAATCATACTGTAATTCATTCATTACATATGTGTGTATCAGGGCGCCTGGGTGGCTCAGTTGGTTAAGCGGCCGACTCTTGATCTCGGCTCAGGCCATGATCTCTCAGTTTGTGGAATCAGTCCCCACATCAGGCTCTGTGTTGACAGTGCGGAACCTGCTTGGGATTCTGTGTCTCCCTCTCTCTCTCCTTTTGCATCTATCTCTCTCTCTCTTTCTCCCTCCCTCTCTCTCTCTTCCAAAATAAATGTTTAAAATTAATGTTTAGTTTTTTTACTAAATTTTTAATTTTTAATAAATAAATATGTGTGTGTCACCTTCTCTGTCTAGGGGGTTAATGCTAAATGCTGTGGGGAATGCAGCAATGAGTCCCACAAAGACCTGCCCTTCTGGAGCCTCCCATCCAGCCTGGGAGATCAAAGTATGTCCAGAAAGTTCTCCCAGAAAGTGAAATGAAAAATAATCAGTTGAGAAAGATGTGGAAAAATAAACTTATAGTTTTTGAGCCTCTTTGTGTGCCCTAGGGACTCTACTGGATATTTTATATACATTTAATGTAATTATCATGATAATCCTGTGGGGTAGGTATTATTATCCCATGTTATAGATGAGGGAGCAAACATTCAGAGAATAAGTAATCTGCCCCTAGTTGTACAGCTAGTATATTGAGCCACGACTCAGAAACAAGCCTTTCTGATTCCAAACTCAGACTTTTTCTATTAGATCATGTCACCTCCGGTTAAAATTCTAGGAGAATTGATACTCAGATAGTTTTGGCAGGGCATGATAAGCGCTTTCTGGTAGAGGAGCCATTCGCTCAAGGGCTTAAATATGGTAGAAGTGACATATGTTAGCTGGAGAGTATATATATTTCCAGCAAGGACACTGGAGGGAAAAAGCAGTGGGCTGGTAGGAACCCCTGCCTGCATGTACTCTGTGCCACGTGAGCAACACTTGTGAAAGTGTGGCCACGGAGCAGGGAAGGGCTAAGGCAGGTTGCAGGGGCAGATCCTACAGTTACTGCAAAGGCATCTCTGTGCTACGCCAGATTTGGGTGAGAGGTCATATCTGGCTGTGTCTTATGAGTACTTGTGTGTGGAGAGATGAGATCTGAGTCCACTGGACTGGCTGGGGTGCAAAGATGCAGGACTGAGCTGCCGGACCGAGATCAAAGGTCAGACATGGGGAATGGAGACAGCGGAGCATTCTGTGGCCTTCTCATGAAGGTGCTGTCATCAGGGAACCACACCCAAGAGCAGGGGCAGACTGGAGATGCACACGATTTCTTCAGCAGCAGTTCTAGGACTCCAGAGAGTGGTCAGAGCCAGAGTACACGAGCGTCACGCTTTTGTAGGGGGAAGGGAGTCAAGGTGAAGTAGTAAGCTGGCACTCTACTGTTGACTAAGCACAGTTGGTACCTCCTGTGCTATTTGCAGTGGCTGAAGAGAGACCACAGAGAAAGAATAGCGGTGCTAATGGCTAACAATTATTAACTGCCTGCTTGTACCAGGCACTGTGCTCAGCGTTGTGCATACCTCAGTCCCTGTGCATGTCCCTGTGAGGCGGGGGCCATTTTTCATAGCAAGGAGCTAAGACAAGGGGAAGTAAATAAACCAACTAGTAAATGACAAAGCCGGGGTTAGGGCACAGGTCTGATGGCCATTAAGTCCACCGACTTGGTTTAACAGAGAGAAGGAAGAGAGATGCTGTGATGGGGGAAAGTCAGACTCCAAAAAAAGAAAACCAGAGACAGCTGATTCCTGTTTATCAGTTGGCCACTAGATCCTTGGAAAGTAAAGGTCGGGGCTGGAGTGACTTTGCATGACAGGTGCTGGTTCACCACCATTAACATTCACCTGCCTCCCAGAAAGCTTGCATATTGAGCTCTTAACTGATGTACTAGAATTTTCCCTACTCGCAATAGAACAGATGGACTGTGGCACATTATGTGCCTCTCACTTCCCCATATTACTGTAGCCTGAAAGAAGGGTGAATGTCTGAAAGTCAGCAAGGATGCAGGGAGGCCAGAGACACACTGCTGTGCTCATCTGCTTCTGTGCATGAAGGTCTGACATGTAACCTTTGCCCTTCTTTACATTCACCCTACAGTATTTTTAAGCGATGAATGTTTTACTTGCAATAGTAACTATCTTAATACTGTGATGAGCCAGTAAGATGGCTTATCCTCGAATGGCTTCTACACCATGTGTGTGTGTGTGCGTGTGTATGCGTGTGCATGCATGCACGCACACATATGATTGTAAATGGAATTGTAGATCTGATGGTTACATTTGCAAATATATTTAATTTTAGGGGGACACTGGCTCAAAATTTTCCATTTTTCTCATAGTATTACTATTTCAATCATGGCTCAGCAGGGAAGGCTTATTTGAAGCTCTGACCACTCACCTAAATTTAAGATATAACAAACCCTCTGATGTTCTGATCTCCACAGCAATGAAAGACTTCAGGGATACATTTTTTTTTCTTCCATAAGACATACCAAGATTTTTAGTCTGCTTTTCCCACCAACCTTAGGATATATCGTGTTATCCTGAGATATTTAATAGCCAGATGGATTAGGTAAATCTGACAGCTGAGGGTTACTTTGCAGTTTCTGGCTCTTTCCACCCTGTCCATCCACAAAGAACACTTGGAGACTGTCCAGAGAAGCAGTAAGGACCAACCAGCGGTTTGAGCTGTGACTTTCTAGGAAGGCTTGGATCCCGGCTCTGTGACATGCTATATAATCTTGATTAAACCATCCACTGCCATCCCAGCCCCCACTCTAGAGTCTGAGATAATGAGCCAGACACCATCCTTGATGCCTGTGTCCTTGAGATGTGGGTGAATTAATGAGCTAATGCCAAAAAAAACCTAAAAGAGACTTGGATTGAAGGACCTCTCAGAGGAACAGCCTCCTGTTGCACTGCTTCTCCACCGGCAGGCTGTTCCCACATAGCATGCTTCCTTCAGGCCCTCATCCTCTCATTATCCTCATTTTATCCGTACCTGTGAGAGTATTCGATATCACTGCAGTGAACCTGTTCCACTTACAGTTTTGAAAAACCTGAAAATATCACACACCGTAATGAAGTTTCAGTGAATTACTAATGATCACTCAGGACTGTATGTCCAATGCTAAATTGGCTAAATTTTATTTTCCCAATCATTTATCTGAAACATAAGTATCATCCTACAATCCTAAAAAATAGTAATAGTAAGTAATACGAAATTTTAAGCTTAAAGTACAGTTTTGTAATATCAAACAAGTAGCACGTCTGATAAATGAAATTTTGTTAAAGGAGCTGCTGTAGATAAGAAATGAAGCTAGAGTTCTGAAAGAAATCCAAAACTTCTATTGAATTGTACATTTAGAAGTGCATCAGAAATGACAAAGTAATCTTCCTATGTATATTTATAGGTTTAATGAGCAGTTATTTCATTTATATATCTTTCATATAAATGGAAAATGATTCCAGAGCAGAGGCTGTCATTTTCAGTAATTGTTTCTGTCATGGTTTTAGAAGAGTTTACTTCTAAGGTCTGAGATCATGACCGACCTAGCTTGGTCAGTTAACCGTCCAACTCTCGATTTCAGCTCAGGTCGTGACCTTACAGCTTGGGATTCAGTTTGGGATTCTCTCTCTCTCCCTTTCTCTGCCCTTCCCCTGTCACTCACGCGCTCGCTCTCTCTCTCTCTCTCTCTCAAAAATAAATTTAAAAAAAACTTTTAGAAGAGTTGACGTCTTGATTGCTGTAAAGTGTATGTGTGTGTGTGTGTTCATCTCTTCACCAAGTAAATGTTATTACCCACTAACTAACCTGAAAATTTTTCTTTCACTGAAAAAACATTTTCCAAGACTAATCGGTTTTCACACTTTTTCATCTGTGTTTTGCACTTGAGAACATTTAGAAGGCACAGTTCAAATGGACACACTGATCGAGACTGATCAGTGGACACACTGATTCAGAGCCTGACTGTCCCAGCCCACATTGTGCAGTCCTCCCCTGCTTATACTGCAAGCAGGCCTTGGGCTTGTCAAGGCCTTCACTTCTCCTGTTTTCAATAAACACCTCCTCAGTGCAGTGCAAGGCATGGAGGAGCAGACACGGCCCCTGCTCTCAGGAGCTGGCAGTCTGGGAGAACAGACATTAAACAGACAAGCACACGGGTGACTCTATCACAAGCCAAACTAAGTGCTGACAAGGAGGGCACATGACAGGATGACCAGGGACACCAGTCAAGGATGTCTTGAGACCAAGTGACACTTGGTCTGGGCCCTGGCGATAAGCAGAGGTGCATGAAGGGAGGGTGGAGAAGGGCAGGCGTCCTGCAGGTGGGGACAGACCATGCAGAGACCCTCAGTGCTGCAGAGCACGGCATATTCCAGGAAGTGGAGGAAGAGCCCCTTGCCCTGGCTTCCCCACTCCAAGCCGCTCTGTCCACAAGAGAGTGTCTCCACCACCTCAGCCGCCATCTCCTATCAGCGCCACTCATTTATGAGACCTGGAGCTTCAGAGCTTGCAGGAGAACTCACATCAGCAGCACCCCAAGAGAAGCAAGAGGCAAAACAGGACATAATTTGTCCCCCGGTTCACTCCTACCTAACTTGGCTTGCTAACACAAGCAATCCAAGCAGTGGGGATGGAAGGTCAATAATCCATATTTCTCTGCATAGAATTTTTTTTAGGATTGTGAAATTTTGTATCTGTGTTTACTGTCTTCCTTTGAACAAAGATTAACCTTTTTTAATTTTTTCTAATGTTTATTTTTGAGAAAGAGAGAGAGCATGAGCAGGGGAGAGGCAGAGAGAGAGGGAGACACAGAATCCAAAGCAGGCTCCAGGCTCTGAGCTATCAGCAGCAAATCTGATAAGGGGCCCAAAGTCACAAACATTGAGATCATGACCTGAGCTGAAGTCGGACACTTAACCAACTGAGCCACCCAGGCACCCCTTTTTAAAAATTTTTTTTCAAACAAAGATTAAAAGGGACCCATTTATAAAACAGATAGCCAAATATATTTATTTACTGTTATGCATGTTAATATAACAAATATATTTGGTCATATGAGCATATATAAAATTTGGTTAAGCAAATCCAAGGACTTTTTTTTTAATGTTTTTATTTATTCTTAGAGAGAGAGAGAGAGAGAGAGAGAGAGCACAAGCAGGGGAGGGGCATAGAGAGAGAGGGACAGAGAATCCAAAGCAGGCTCCAGGCTCTGAGCTGTCAGCACAGAGCCCGACGCGGGGCTTGAACCCACAAGCCATGAGATCATGACCTGAGCCAAAGTCAAACACCCAACCAGTTGAGCCACCCAGGTGCCCCCAAGGGCTTTTTTTACTTAATTGGGGACAGTATATTTTCTAGACACTGATAACCCACAATTTAAATTATAATCTCATCGTGAACCTTAATTCTCAGGGAAAGGGACACTTACCTACTTCTGGTCACTCATTGTTTTTTTTAATGTTTATTTATTTATTTTGAGAGAGAGCTCATGTATGAATGGGGGAGGGGCAGAGAGAGAATTCCATGCAGGCTCCGTGCTGTCAGCATGGAGCCTGACACTGGGCTAAAACCCACTAAGGACGAGATCGTGACCTGAGCCAAAATCAAGGACTCCCAATCAACCAAGCCACCCAGGCGCCCCATGGTCACTGACATTTTTGGTGAAACCTGAAGGAATTGTTCATTGGTAGCCTAACCAGGCACTTTAACTACCCATCCCCAGATCCAGCTTAAAATGTGAGGACATCAGGTAGATTATGACTACAAATGTTTGCTTCCTGGTTAAAGAAAAGAAAATCCCACATATCCTTGTTCTGTTAAGGTAATGAAAGGAATTCACATAGAACATAAATTAAACATAAATTGCTAAAACAAAAAATGTTTGGCTCAAACACAAGCATCACAGCAAAGCTTACCTGTCACCCAACTAGGAACATCATTAAAAGTAGAAATCTCCAGTCTACACAGTACCTGGTCATGGCTTCTTATAGGCTATAAGGGTTCATCTCCTGCTCTGCAAGGAGAAATGTTGGCAAGATTATTGCACCGTCTCTGTGCAATCTTCTCACATGCTGTTCCATTTTCCAGTGAAAGTCAAAAATGACCCTCTAGTAGTGTCTCTCTCTCTCTCTCTCTCTCTCTCTCTCTCTCTCTCTCTCTCTCCAAATCTCTGACCCAAGAATATGATAGGACTGTTTCGTATTATAACAACAAGTCTTGGATCGGTTAATTCAATGGCCCATAGACCTGGCTCCAGCTTGACAATGTCCAACAGTAAAAAATAGAAAGTCCCTGTCTCCTTGTCTTAAGAGCAGGGACACCTTTGCCACAAGGCCTCAACCATCCTCCCTTCTAGTCACATTGACCAGAAGTGTGTTATATGGTTGTGCTCCAACCATTCACTGGTCAGATAGATTGAGACCACAGTGACTGCCTTAGATCAATCAAGGTGGACACCATGGGGCTAGAGAGAGACCAGCCTTCTCTAAGGCTCACAGGGGGCTGGACAGTTTGGGGCCTTGTTGGGAAGGAAGGAGGCAAAGAAGGGGCAGCTGTGGATGGGTAGCCAATGGTCTCAGCCACAGTAGGTTTAACACATGGGGCCCAGGAACCTGCATTTAACAAGTACTCCAGGTATTGCCCAGTAGTAGCAACTGGACAAGCACTTCAATTTGACCCCTGCTCTCCCTTTACCAGCTCCACTACCTTAGATAAATCACCATGTCTCACGTCTGCATTGCAGTTTTCCCACTAATAACAACGATGTCTCCCTCAGAAGATGACAGGAAAAAAAAAAAAGAAGAAGATGACAGGAAAAGTAAGGTGAATGCACAGTCCCGCCCTTCATTCCCAATTGATTAGGTCTAAGCTCTTTAAGGACAAAGTGTTAATAAGGGACCCATTGGTGCTTTGCACAGTTCATTTACCTCACAGACATTGGTTCATTCGGGCTGACAGGAACAGCACATGAGTGAATGAGTGTTCCAGCACCTCCCAGTGTAAGGAGGCAGGCAGGGGTGAGTACAGCGTGATGAGAGCAGGAGGGGTGAGTACAGCGCGTGAGCACCATATACAGTGAGAGCGTATTAGAGTGCTTTAAGCGGTGAAGTGATAGTATCAAATTAATGTGCTGGAGGCATTGCAGTAATGAAGAAAATTAATTGTAGAGTGTGGATAATGGAGGCAGAGTGTCCAGGTAGAACTAATCTCTAAGCAAGAGATCATTTAGAGCTGAGGGAAGGGAGTGGCAGGTTGGAATGGAAAAGGATAGATGAACTCGAGAGGTAATTTCAAGATTGAATATACTGGGTTGGGGGCTCAGGAGATAGTCTGGTCTAGCAATATAGATTTAACAGTCAGCACTCTCAGAACATTGATAATGGAGCCATGGGTATAAATGAGGGCACCGTCGTATTTATTAAAGACATATTGGTGGCCTTGCTGATGTTTTATACCGTTTCCTATCAATATGCATGAGCAATGAAGAAATGAAATGTTCTTTTCTCCTCCTTGGCAGCATCTCTCCTGTGATATTTTTTTCCCTCCTGATGACTAGAATCATATTGCTTTCCCTTTAGATGGATTTTTTTTTTCAACTCGGTGGGCAGGAGGGCCTTAGCTCTGGCAAAGAAACGTCGCACCCACAGCCCTCACCATCACAGCAATGAGGTGCGTTGACTTTATTGTCAGATGAGCTCTGGGTTTCAGTTCTGGCTTCGTTTCAGTCCTGGCTGCCCACCACATTAGCTGTGTGAAATGGAGCACATTTTCTTAATCTTTATAAACCTCATTTTTCTCTCCTGCAAAACGAGAATAATATTATCTCCGCTTATCATAACCGCATTTCCTTTCCTTTGTTCAAATACAGAGACAAGAGGCAAATATGAGAAGGAGCAGAAAGAGCTTGCTTCAGACTTTAATATGATGTATTAGTGACTGAAAGCCAGAATGCCCACGTGTTGGTGTGTACTTGGGGCGGGGGGGGGGGGGGCGGCGCCTGGGTGGCTCAGTAGGTTAAGCGTCCAACTTCCGCTCAGGTCACGATTGCACAGTTCATGAGTTCGAGCCCTGCATCAGGCTCTGCTGTCGGCACAGAGCCTGCTTTGGATTCTCTATTCCCCGCTCCTCTGCCCCTCCCCTGCTTATTCTGTCTCTCGCTCTCAAAATAAACTTTAAGGGGAAAAAAAGAAAAATGGTAGGTTGGCATGTACCACGGGGACTGGCCCATCGCACTGTGCTTTCTGTGGAACCGTGTCCCAGCTCTAGGTGCAGTGATAGAGGCTGCCTTTCTGCCTCTCAGGCACATTCCCAGTGAGAAGTACTTCCTTCCCAGGGGCCTGTGCCATCAAGGCAAATGACACGTTGGCTTTATGCTGGCAGTTCCATGGCTCATTCCCACTTATGATGGTGCATCAAAATGTCACAGCACATCAGACCTCAAAGGCTGCGGCACAGCCCTGGCCGGAAAACCACGTGGGAAGGGATTGCAGAGGTTTGGCCAGGAATGGCCCAGCAGCCTTCGGAACAAGCTGCCCACACCTGAGGATGTTCCGTTTCCAGATGGTTCTAGCTCAGTGTTGTTTGGGATACTGAAGACATTTCCCAACTCCCATAGCTGTGGGTAGCTGGGGCTCTCTGGAAAAGACAGGAAGAAAAACCCCGTGGCTTAATAACCCTCTATGAGAATTTCACTTTTTTATATATATTTGACATATTTCTGACAAATAGGCCATTCCTTTATTTTGTCCCTGCTAAGGCTACTCCCCTTCTACCCTGTCGGCTCAGTGGTGCTGAGCAAGGCAGAGCAAGGTGGAGGGAATCCAGGGAACAGCAGTGGGAGTGCAGGGAAGCCCTGGACAGCTTTGCCTTGAGGAAACCATCTGACAGACATTTGCTTTTCCTAACACCTGCTTGGTAAGCCATTCTGATGATGTGGTCACATCACATCTCTCTCTCTCTCTCTCGGCTCTCCCTAAGCATTTCTTTTTCTGGGTTATGGAGCAGCTATTCTGGAAGGAAAGCAATTTGATGTCAGGGGCTCCTTTGAGCCTTGGGAATTAGGACTCAGAAGCTTGGACCTGGAGCTCAGCTGCTTTATGGAAATACACTGTGAATGTTTTATTCAGTAATGCATATATAACATTGAGCAGAATCCAAATACATAAATCACTTGTACAATAGCTGTTAAAAGCTACCTTCCAGCACGTCCGAACTCAACTGCCAGAATCGCTTACAAAGTCCTCTATTGCCACCTGCTGGCTGAATGTTTTATTACACTGTTAAATCTTCCTCTAGGTATTTTCAGTTCCCTTCAGCCTCTTTATAATAGTCCTTGGCACTCAGGTTTTTCCAGGGTAAAATTTTCCCCCATCCAAAACTGAAATGCCTTATGCTTTTGAGGATTGCCAAGGAGAACCATAGTATTCTTTCAAACTCTGGCAGCAGAGAGAATAGGATGGACAGAAACCTTAGCATCTGTGGGAAGGCCCCCTGAATTCAGGCCCCCTGCCAGCCTACATCTCAAGGGCAAGAACTCAGTACTCAATTTATCTTTAGATCGGGCCCTATTATCATAGCTGTCTACCTCTCAGTGTCTTTCTATCACAGTCACCAGTATATTACACCAAAGGAATAGGAATTATTCATGTTAGCAATGTAACATGCCTACAAATCAGCATGAGTTCACAAGATTCCCAGTACAGAAACCTTAATGCCCCCCCCCCAAAAAAAAGAAACCTTACCCCAGAAGTTGCCATGAGACACCAGAGGCAGAAGGTAAATTTGGTCACCTGTGCAAGACATAGTTGAATAATGGTTGTGTGACTTTTGACATCAGTTCAAAATGGCCATCGTATCCTAAATGACAGTGGCGTGTCAACCTAGCATCGACTCTAATCCAAACAAGATCTCCAATGTAGCCGTGGGTCCTGGAGCACTCACAGATGTCACCTGAGCATTCGCAAAGTGAGTTATCAACATTATATGGCTGAGTTGCGGCCACGAGCCCCTCTGAACTAGAAGTGGCATCATTGAGGTCTTACCAGCTCAGAAACAGTACACTGGCATCTCAGCTCTGGAAGCATCATGAAAGGCTGGAGGGAGAATATCCCAAGTGCAGCCACATGGTGATTCAGGGAAGGGCAAGAGTACAAGAGTGCTGACTGAACCATGGGATGCCATGCCTGCGATGCATCTGTGATGCAGACGTTCTGTGAGACATCTGTGGCAGACAGGCAGGCTGAGGGGCCATGCCTGGAAATGACAGTGCTCTTTTTAGGCAAAGGTGTTCTAGAAACTGCGCTTAAGAGGCAGAGTTGCGGGGCGCCTGGGTGGCGCAGTCAGTTAAGCGTCCGACTTCAGCCAGGTCACGATCTCGCGGTCCGTGAGTTCGAGCCCCGCGTCAGGCTCTGGGCTGATGGCTCAGAGCCTGGAGCCTGTTTCCGATTCTGTGTCTCCCTCTCTCTGCCCCTCCCCCGTTCATGCTCTGTCTCTCTCTGTCCCAAAAATAAATAAACGTTGAAAAAAAAAAATAAAAAAAAAAAAAAAAAAAAGAGGCAGAGTTGCTAAAGGATACTGAGCTCTTCAAATCTGGGCACGGGTATAGCCCAAAAAAGATGTTGTCAGGTAACATTATCTCCTAATACAAAGGCTAAGTTAACGGGTGGAAAATCGTGTTTTAAGTTTAGGGGGAGAATTCAAAAGCAGATGGCTTTTCACTTTCACTATAAACTATGGAAGGGAATGTGGGATGGAAGAGTAGTAGAAATCTAACAAAGGCAATAAACTCAAGAACTTGACATATTGCTTATCTGTTTCTGCATAATAAACCACCTCCAAAATTGAGTGCCTTAGGACAACAGTCTTCATTTATTATCACTCCCAGCTTAGGTGCATCAGGGATTCAGACTAAGCCTGTCTTCATGAGAATGTTCCACGGTGACCAGGCCTCAGCCAGAAGACTCAGAAGGAGGGGCCTGGAATCATCTTACTCACTTACGTGTCTGGTGGTTGACACTGCCTGCCAGCCGGGGCCCTGTCAAGAGTTGTCACCAGAACGTGCTCACACGGCCTCACCACGTAGACTGGGCTTCCTCACAACATGGTGGCTGGGTTCCAAGGCAAGAGTCCCAAAAGAGAGAGCCAGGCAGGGGATATGGTGCCTTTATGACCTAGCCTCAGAAGCCATGCCCTGTGACTTTCACTGTCAAAGATGTATTGGTCAAGATAGACAACCTGCCCAGATCAGAGGGGAGAGAACTTGAACTCCTCTCAGTGAGTGTCAGGTCATGTATTTGGGAAATACCTCAGCCACATCTGTCTCATTCCTTGTAACTCCATTCTTTACATGGGCACAGCAACAGCGTGTGGCATGTTGTGGGCCCTCAGGTAACATGAGACATACGTATGCAGTGGATAAATGGGTGGGTCATTGGGTTGGCTTTAGTTCTGGTTCTTTCTCCAACTTGCAGTTTGACCTGGACTTAGTGTCTCTGCATCTCAGTATCCTCTTCTAGAGAACAAAAACACTGACTTCTGAATCAGTAATTATTTCGCTTTTTTAGCAGGCTGATAGACATGCTTCAATGGTAGTGAAGTTTGCTACAAAAGTAATTCGGAGTGAAAGGGTGATGATAAAAGTTTGGAAAAGCCCCCTCCCCTCCCTTAAAAGCCCTTATTCCCCTCCCCACCTTGAGAATCCTGAGTTAAATGATGTCTAAAATTTCTCCCATCTCTGATCATGAGCATTGAAGGCTTGGACCCATTGCCTGGCTTCTTTGGGTCTTAGTTTCCTGCTCTGTAAAACAAATGGATGGTTAAATTATCTTTCAGACTTTGTCAGCTTTCAGGTGCGTGATTTTAGTGTTTATTTTGAACTAAGATTCCTTTATCCACACTAATTCTGCTTTACTATATGGACACTTGAGTCTGTAAGAGTCCAGTGTTTATAAGTTCCTACCTAAGCCATTTGCAATGTTTTCCTTTGTGTGGAATAATAGAATCGCAGACTGGCTTTGTGATTTGGATTTGGAAATTGTCAAACTCTCCATTTTACAATGGAGAAAACTGAGGCACACAGAGGCCAAGTGATGTGCCCAAGGTCAGAGGGTATATTAGGGCTCTACAGAGGAGCAAACCAACTGGATATAAAAGGAGATTTATGAAGAGGAAGCTAAGTCCCTCAATCTGCAAGCAAGAGACCCTGAAAGCTAGCGGTGTGATTCAGTCTTGAGTCTGAAGGCCTAAAAACAGCAGAAGCCAAGATAAGATCCCATCTCCAGCTCAGTCAGGGAAAAGGTGTGAATTCTTCCTTGGGAGGACAAACCTGATTCCTGGGAGGGCGATCTAATTGCTGAGTCCACCAACTCAAGTGTTAATCTCATGTGGAAAAAACATCACACACACCCAGAAATAGTGTGTAATCTGGACATCCCTTGGCCCATTCAAATTAACACTAAAATTAACTATCACAAAGGGCAGGGTTAGAGGCAATTCCAAGAGGTAATAGGGTAACATCCTACTACCCCAGGCAGTATACTGTACCTTTCTGTTTGTGTGACATCATCCTGTTAATCGGAAATATGTAAATGTTGTGTGGACCCTGGGTGACAGTGCCATCTTTTTTTTAGTTCCTCAAATGTGACAAATGTTCAATTACTTTTTATAAAGGTACAGATTTTTTAGACATGAAAACTCCACATCAAAAAACAAAAATCCAAAATCATTTTAACCAGAGGCAGTCATGAGCACGCATGGAGGTTCTTGGTATGATGTCTGTGGGGACCAACAGTGTTTGGATACATGTAGAACTAGGTATTTTAAATACAAGCTGACAGGCTTTTTAATCTACTAAATTAATTATTTAGGAGGTGGTAGGTGGCATAAGGAAAACCATACTGGTACCTCACAGTGTAGGAAAAAGGAAGGGGGCCATATTCTGGTTTAAATTTGGATTTTTGTTTTTGTTTTTTTATGATTTATTTATTTTTGAGAGAGAGAGAGCACAAGTGGGGAAGGGGCAGAGAGAGGGGGAGACAGAAGATCCAAAGTGGGCTCTGTGCTGACAGCAGAGAGCCCGATGTGGGGCTCAAACTCACGAATCGTGGGGGTCATGACCTGAGCCAAAGTTGGACCCTCAACTGACTGAGTCACCCAGGTTTGACTGAGCCAAACCCAGGTGTTTGGGGTTTTTTTTAATTGTAGTATCTTACTACACATAATAAAGTGTATCACCTTAACCATTTTTAAATACATGTGTTACATTTTTAACAGGCTCTCACTGAGTGATAAAGAACCCAAGAAATGATAAGCGAGGAATTGTTAGGCCTTACCTGTTCACAAGTACAAATCAAGTTGAAGCCCAAAGTAACTTTTCCAGACCCAGCTCCACGCTTCATAGAGAAGGTCCCCAGCCACAAATTGCAAATACCTGTAAAATCTTACAGGAGAACTTTTGCATTTGTAAAATGCTTGCAGCCCATGATAGTTGTCTAAACCTACCTATTGAGCTTTTTGAATGCAAAAGCCCTATGTCGTTTGCGTGTTCTCATCATATCCTTAATAAATCCTCCTTCCTCCAAACATTTTTAGAATTTTGGCAAGTTTTAGTTACATTTTATGTTTTAAAAATATCTTACATAATATCAAACACAGTTATATCAAAAGTGTCAAAAACCAGCAAACCACTCCTGTTTTAAAACCAAACATTTACTTTTACGTAACACTCTTGAATCTCCTACTCCTGTTTATATTTTTTGTAAACAGAGTGGGACCTATGTCATGAATTGAACTTGATAATCTGTTGCCTAACTTCGGAGTATATTGTGGATCAAAGTTCTCATTATAATGGCTTTGCCATGTTTATAGAGCCACAGGGATGCGATGGTTTGAAATTTGACCCTGTTTCTCCATGGTCATCAGGTAGCCACCTGGCTTACTGTCGCTCTTTCGTTCCCAACTCTTGTCTCATAGAACAGGCTACTCACCCTTTCCAGGCCTCTGTCTTCTGTCCCTACAACAAAGATGTTAATGCCCGTTTCCTAGGAATTTAATAACAAGGATGACATTCAGTTCCATAAAACACCCTGCATAAGTGCCTGGAACTTAGTAGGTACTCAAAGAACATTAATATTCTCTTTTGGGATTAAACTCTCTCAGGCTTTATCCACAGCAACCACTTTGGAGTCCTTCTTTGACTGCCAAAAGACTTTCTTTCAGACTTTATTTAGATTATTAGCATGATTATGGAGAGCAACATTTCTGTGTCTGAAGGATTAATCTCCTTTTTAGCACTCAACTTTTCTTAAATACCTCTAACACTTGCTTCTATTTAAAATCCCAAAAAACTGTTCCTTTCCCTTAACTCTAGTTCTTACCTGTCTCTTACTTCCTTTTATTTTACCTCAGTCCAAAGTCACATCTGTCACCAGGTTTGTTTTCTGTTGCATCTTGCTTGTTTTCCTGGGTTTTGAGTTTAGGATGTGTGTACTATACAAACGTCTATATATATAAGCTTTTTTGTGACATAGTCTGGAAAACACTCATAAGAACACTTATTCTTAGGGCACTTGGGTGGCTCAATCGGTTAAGCACCCAACTTCATCTCAGGTTATGATCTCACGGTTCATGAGCTCGAGCCCCACGTCAGGCTGTCTGCCGTCAGCACAGAGTATGCTTGGGATCCTCTGTCCCCGTCTCTCTGCCCCTCCCCCACTTGTGTGTGCACGCACACAAAAAATTAAACATTTAAAAATAAACATCAAAAGTAAATAAACTTTTTTTAAAAAGAACATTCATTCTTACTGGCTACTGATTCAAAATTCTCTAACTGAGGGAAAGTATTTAACATCGTTTTTTCTATAAATAAAATTTCAGCAGACATTTTTCTTTTGTCTTCATGAAATGTACTCTTGTGATACCTTCTCAGAGCCCCTTATCTACTATTAATCTTTTTTAGAATCCTTTTTCAACTCCTGGAAGACAGCAAACTTGTTTTTCCTCTCTGTAACCTGTGGAGCCACTACCATACCCAATAGATTTTGACTATAGGCAACACCACCTCAAATGTGTGAGTAACACGGTTGAGAGAGGGCAGATATTGGACAGAAGACATGACTAATATGCAGCTAATATGAATTAGAACCTCTCATATAAGATGATGCAGAATAGAAGTTAGAATTTGCAAAACTGCAGGAGGAATGTTCTGTATCTTCCTTCAAAATTATGTTTTGAGGGAATGGCTAGTATCAAAGAGACGAGAAATATCAGGTATTGGGAAGGATGTGGAGAAAAAAACCCTCGTGCAGTGTTGGTGGGAATGCAAATTAGTACAGCCACTATAGAAAACAATAGACAGGCTCCTCAAAAGAATTAAAAATAGAACTACCATGTGATCAGGTAATTGCACTACTGGGTATTTACCCAAAGGGGGGGAAAACACTAATTAGAAAAAATATATGCACCCTTATATTTATTGCAGCATTATTTAAAATAGCCAAGATACGGGGTGCCTGGGTGGCGCAGTCGGTTAAGCGTCCGACTTCAGCCAGGTCACGATCTCGCGGTCTGTGAGTTCGAGCCCCGCGTCGGGCTCTGGGCTGATGGCTCAGAGCCTGGAGACTGTTTCCGATTCTGTGTCTCCCTCTCTCTCTGCCCCTCCCCCGTTCATGCTCTGTCTCTCTCTGTCCCAAAAATAAATAAACGTTGAAAAAAAATTTAAAAAAAAAATAAAATAGCCAAGATACGGAAGCAATCTATTCATCGATAGAGAAGATGTGGTGTATCTATACAATGGAATATTACGCAAAGAAAATATATCAGCACATCAAGATTACAAAGTACAAACTGGAACAGCTTTTCAAAACTGTCACTGAGTGGAGCTATCCCCAGGAGTTTGGTTTCTGCTGGTCTGGTGCCCTCCTGACAGATCCGGGAAGCAACAGTTCTACATTGTACGTATAAAGAAACACTATGATCCAGCAATCCTCCCGCAGGCAGGTACCCCAGAGAAATGAGAACATATGTCCACTCAAAAAGGTTATACCCAGAATGTTCACAGCAGCACTCTTCACAATAGCCAAAAAATGGAAACAGCCCAGTGCTCGTCAGCTGATGAATGGATAAACAAAACATGGTATATCCATACAATGGAATATATTCAGCCATAAAAAGTAATGAAGTACTAATATACACCAATATACGAAAGGGCATATATTACATGATTTCATTTTTATGAAATAGCCAGAACAGGCAAATCGATAGAGACAGGAGATAAGCAGTTGCCAGAAGCTGGGGAAGATGGGAGGTTTGAGGAGTAACAACTCA
Source organism: Puma concolor (assembly GCF_028749965.1). Lineage (NCBI taxonomy): Eukaryota > Metazoa > Chordata > Mammalia > Carnivora > Felidae > Puma > Puma concolor. The sequence goes on from NC_141671.1 coordinate 23,806,659, forward strand.
GGTATAGTTTCTTCTGTGGGTAATGAAAATTGATCGTGCTGATAGGTGTACAACTGTCAATATACTAAAAACCACTGAATGGTACACTTTGAAATCTTCTACAGTATGTGAATTTTGTCTCCATAAAACGGTTAAGAAGAAAAGGTTCCAGGAAGAGACCAGTTCTTCCTGTACATAGACCTATACAACAAGAAGGAAAAAAAAGTGGGACCAGTCTTCCTACAGGTGTCATTACATCAGAACACTTTAGCAAGCCATCCGAAGGGGCTGTGACTAGAGCCTGTGGGACTCACCTTATTGTAGGTGCCATTTGCATAGCCAACACCTGGGATCATTGAATGCTATGTGCCGAGCATTGTGCTAAAACAGTATAACTACTAATGATGTAAGGTTGGTATTATCTTATTCTGTAGGTGAGGAAACTGAGGCTCCAAGATTAAGTAATATAACCAAGGTTTAGAGCCAGTGATTGGCAGAGCAAAGATGGAAACTTAAGTTTGTTTTAGGACAAAGTCCAGGATCTTCAACAGTGATTATCCTACCTTCCCACCTCTCTAGCCCCATCCCAGTTCATTCTAATAGAGGAAATTGTGGACAAGTTATTATTTAGAAGAACAATGACTTGGTTTTAAAAGTATTGAATAGAATTACCAAATGATCTTGCAACTCTGCTTCTGGGTATATGCCCAAAAAATTGAGAGCATGGATTCAAACAGATTATTTGTCCAGCAGTGTTTACAGCATTATTCATAATCCCCAAAAAGTGGACTCACCCAAATGTCCATCAACAAATGAGTGGATACGATGGCCAATAGACACATGAAAAAATGCTCAATATCACTCATCATCAGGGAAATACAAATCAAAACCCCACATTGAGATACCACCTCATACCGGTCAGAGTGGTTAAAATTAACAACTCAGGAGACAACAGATGTTTTCAAGGATGTGGAGAAATGGGAACCCTCTTAACCCTGTTGATGGGAATGCAAACTGGTGCAGCCACTCTGGAAAACATTGTTGAGGTTCCTCTAAAAATTAAAAATAGAATTACCCTACAACCCAGCAATAGCACTACTAGGAATTTATCTGAAGGATACAGGAGTGCTGATTCATAGGGGCACATGCACCCCGAGGTTTATAGCAGCACTGTTAACAATAACCAAATTATGGAAAGAGCTCAAATGTCCATCAAGTGATGAATGGATAAAGAAGATCTGGTTTCTATATACAGGGGAATACTACTTGGCAATGAGAAAGAATGAAATCTTGCCATTTACAACAACGTGGATGGAACTGGCGGGTATTACGCTAAGTGAAATAAGTCAGAGAAAGACAGATATATGTTTTCACTCATATGTGGAACTTGAGAAACTTAACACAAGACCGTGGGGGAAGGGATAGGGAAAAAAAATAGTTTCAAACAGAGAAGGAGGGAGGCAAACCATAAGAGACTCTTAAATACAGAGAACAAACTAAAAGTTGATGGGGTTGAGCATTGAGGTGATGAGCACTGGGTGTTATATGTAAGTCATAAATCATGGGAATCTACTCCCAAAGCCAAGAGTACATTTTATACGCTGTATATGTTAGCTAACTTGACAATAAATTATATATTTTTAAAAAATGAACGGATAAACGAAATGGTCTTTGCATACAGTGGAATGTTTTTCCACCTTAGGAAGGAAGAAAATTCCAGAGAGGGAGGCAAACCATATGAGAATCTTAAACACAGAGAACAAACTGAGGGCTGTTGGCGGGGAGGTGGGTGGGGGCATGGGCCAAATGTGTGATGGGCATTAAAGAGGGCATTTGTTGGGATGAGCACTGGGTGTTATATGGACGTGATGAATCACTGGGTTCTGCTGAAACCATTATTACACCATATGTTAACTAACTTGAATTTAAATAAAAATTAAATTAAGGAAAGAAATTCTGACGGAGACTACAACATGGATGAACCTTGAACATTATGCTCCGTGAAGTAACCCAGGCAAAAAAGGACAAATATCATATGATTCCATTTATGCGAAATCCTTACAGAAAGTAGAACGGTGGTTGCCAGGGTAAGGGGAAATGGAGAGTTCGTGTTTAATGGGTACAGAATTTCAGTTTGGGGAGATGAAAAAGTTAAGATAGATGATGGCCGTGTTCGTACAACATTGTGAATGTAGTTAATGCCACTAACGTGTACACTGGTCAAAACGGCAAATTTTATGTTGTGTATATTTTGCCACAATTGAAAAACGGTACAGTATCAGGTTTGTTTCAAATTCTAGAACAGGAGAGCTTTTTTGAGTAGATTCAACTGGAAATTTTTTTTTTTTAATATATGAAATTTATTGTCAAATTGGTTTCCATACAACACCCAGTGCTCCTCCCAAAAGGTGCCCTCCTCAATACCCATCACCCACCCTCCCCTCCCTCCCACCCCCCATCAACCCTCAGTTTGTTCTCAGTTTTTAAGTCTCTTATGCTTTGGCTCTCTCCCACTCTAACCTCTTTTTTTTTTTTTTTTCCTTCCCCTCCCCCATGGGTTTCTGTTAAGTTTCTCAGGATCCACATAAGAGTGAAACCATATGGTATCTGTCTTTCTCTGTATGGCTTATTTCACTTAGCATAACACTTTCCAGTTCCATCCATGTTGCTACAAAGGGCCATATTTCATTTTTTCTCATTGCCACGCAGTATTCCATTGTGTATATAAACCACAATTTCTTTATTCAACTGGAAATTTTAATGGTGTTTTTGTTTTTGTTTTTGAGGGAGGGAAGGAGAGAGAATGAGAGAGAATCCCAAGCGCAGTCCATGCTGTCAGCACAGAGATCATGACCTGAGCTGAAGTCAGATGCTTAACAGACTAGGCCACCTCAACTGGAAAATTTAAAAGACAATCCTTGTCTTATAAGGAGACCAGGTCTAAGGCATCCAGAGTAAACCCCACCTAGGGAGCTAATCCCATTACCCTAGAAGCCATACCTGTGGTGAATGAGCAGTCCATTCACAGTCCCAAGCATTGTAGTTACCTAGAGAGGAGAATAAGTAAAGATGAGGTTTTTTTAAACAAATAGACATTTGGTTAATTCTTTCCTGTATATTAGTTTGCAATGGTTGGGACTTTCTGTTTGTTTCTTAACTAGCCCCTCTCCCCCAGCTTTATTATGCTTTTATGGACAAATTAAAATTTCATGCAATTAAGTGTATACCATGATTTTTTGATATACATATAAATTGGGACATGATTACCACAGTCCAACGAATTAAAATATCCATCATCGTACATAGTTACCCTTGTGTGTGTGTGTGTGTCGTGAGAATGCTTGAGATCACTCTCTTTAGCACATTTTATTGTTATTTGTCACCACACTGTACATTAGGTGTCCAGAATGTGTACATCTTATAACTCAAATTTTGTAGCCTTTGAGCAATATCTTCCCCCCCGCAACCCCCCATTTTCTCCACCCCTGCAGCCTTTGGTTACTACCATTCTCTCTGTTACTATGAATTTGATTTCTTTTAGTGGGATCATGCAGTATTTGTCTTTCTTTGTCTGGTGTGTTTCACTTAGCATAAAGTCATCCAGATTCACCCATGTTTTTGCAAATGCAAATGGCAGAATTTTCTTCCTTTAATGGCTGAATTAGACTCCATTGTGTGTGTGTGTGTGTGTGTGTCTGTGTGTGTGTGTGTCTGTGTCTGTGTGTGTGTATGTGTTCTTTATCCCTTTACCTGTTCATGGACACTTGGGTTGTTTCCATGTCTTGCCTAGTCAAATAATGCTGCATTGAACATAGGCATACAGATCTCTCTTTGGGATAATGATTTTATTTCCTTTGGATATAGACCCAGTTGGGATTGCTGGATGATATGGTACTTCTATTTTTAATATTTTGGTTATAATGGTTATACAAATTTGTTTTCAAATTTTTATTATGGAAAAATATAAACATATAAAAAAATATACAACATAGTGTAATGAGCTCCATGTACCGTTCACCCACCTTTAATAATCTTATACTCATGGCCAATGGTATTTTATCTGTATGCCCACCCAGGCCCTCCCATATAATTTTGAGAAAATTTATATTTCATATGAAACTATTTTAGTAAAAATCCAAAAAAGTTTTTTTTAACATAATCATAATACTATTATCATACCTAACAAATTAACAATTGCTAAATATCATCAAATATACAGTATCTAAATGGTGAACAGTCTCATATATATAATCTTTTAACCCTTGTGTGTTTGAATTAGGATCCATATCCACCTCTGAATGATAGATCTTTTTTTTTTTTTAAGTTTATTTTTGAGAAACAGAGAGAGAGCACAAGAGGGGCAGAGAGAGAGGGGACAGAGGATCTGAAGCAGGCTCTATGTTGTTGGCAAAGAGCCCCATCCGGGTCTCAAACCCACGAACTGCAAGAACACGACCCAAGCTGAAGGCAGACACTTAACCAACTGAGCCACCCAGGCACCCCCAGATGGTATATCTCTTAAATTTCCTTTAATGTATAGGTTCTGTCCATATCCTTGTTTTCCTCACCTTTGTTTTCTTTGTAATTCATTTGCTAAAGAAGCAGGTTCTTAAGTCTAGATTTGTCACGTATATAAAAATTGGTAGTTGGATCTTAACCAACTAGGTTCTTAACCTTGGCTAGATATTAGACTCACCTGGGGAGCTTTTAAAAATCCTGACATGTGTGGAAATAGTTTGGCAGTTCCTAAATAAGTTAAACATAAAATTCCCATATGATCCAGCAAAATTATTGAAACAGGTGTTCAAACAAAAACTTTTACACAAATGTTCAAAGCACCATTATTCACAACAGCCAAAAGGTGGAAACAGCCCAGCTGTCTTCAACTGAAGAATGGATAGACAAAATATGGTATATCCATACAATGGAATCCATTCCATTAATGGAAAATTAATGAAATACTGATACATGCTTCAACCTGGATAAGCGTTGAAAACATGTTAAATGAAAGAAGTCTGACACAAGGGCCATATATCTTATGGTTCCATGTATATGAAATATCCAGAATAGGGAAATCCATAGAGACATCAAATAGGTTAGCGGTTGCCAGGGACTGAAGGGAGGGGAAATGGTGAGTGGCTACTTAATGGATATGGGGCAATGAAAAAGTTCTGGGTCAAGATAGTGGTCATGGTTGTACAACACTGTATATGTCATTAATGTATACTTCAGAGTAGTTTAAATTGTGAGTTTTATGTTATGTATTTGACCACAATTTTTTTATATTCTGATATGTAAGCCACACCCCAGGCCGAGTAAATTATAATCACTTTAAGTGTGACCCAAACATCAGAATATTCTAACGCTTGGGGTGCCTGGATGGCTCAGTCAGTTAAGCATCGGACGCTTTTTTTTTTTTTTTTAATTTTTTAAAATTTACATCCAAATTAGTTAGCATATAGTGCAACAATACTTTCAGGAGTAGATTCCTTAGTGCCCCGTACCCATTTAGCCCATCCCCCCTCCCACAACCCCTCCAGTAACCCTCAGTTTGTTCTCCATATTTATGAGTCTCTTCTGTTTTGTCCCCCTCCCTGTTTTTATATTATTTTTGTTTCCCTTCCCTTATGTTCATCTGTTTTGTCTCTTAAAGGCCTCATAGGAGTGAAGTCATATGATTTTTGTCTTTCTCTGACTAATTCCGCTTGGCATAATACCCTCCAGTTCCATCCACATAGTTGCAAATGGCAAGATTTCATTCTTTTTGATTGCCGAGTAATACTCCATTGTGTATATATACCATGTCTTCTTTATCCATTCATCCATCGATGGACATTTGGGCTCTTGCCATACTTTGGCTATTGTTGATAGTGCTGCTATGAACATGGGGGTGCATGTGTCCCTTTGAAAGAGCACACTTATATCCCGTGGATAAATTCCTAGTAGTGCAATTGCTGGGTCGTAGGGTAATTCTATTTTTAATTTTTTGAGGAACCTCCATACTGTTTTCCAGAGTGGCTGCACCAGCTTGCATTCCCACCAACAAAAGCATCTGACTCTTGATCTCAGCTCAGGCCTTCATCTCAGGGTCGTGAGTTCAGGCTTTGCACTGGGCTGCACACTGGACAGGAAACCGACTTAAAAAAAAAAAAAAGAATATTCTGACTCTCTCCAAGGGATGCCAGTGCACAGCCAAGGTTTGGAATCATTGATAGGAGCTGGATTTCAAGCTTTCTTTGTAGGTGGTAGTGGAGGTGTGATATTTAAGTTTGTGCCAGTCTGCTCACTTGTTCTTGGGAATAGCTATGTCTTTTCGGCTCCTATAGTCAGCAGATGCTGTCAGAAATTGCTGCCTAGAGTCACGCAAAATGTTGTCTCTTTTTTTAGAAAATAAATTTTGGAAAACCAGAGAAGAAAAAGATCATCTTGCATTGACCTGGTTGGGTTTTGGTTTTCGTTTTAACTTTTATTATTGAAGCATAGTTGACATACAATGTTATATTAGTTTCAGGTATATGAAAGAGTGATTCAATCTTGTTTTTGTTTTTTAATGTTTATTTATTTATTTTGAGAGAAAGCGTGAGCAGAGGAGGGGCAGATTGGAGGAGGGGGTGAGCAGAGACAGAATCCCAAGCAGGCGCCACACTGTCAGTGGAGAGTCCAACACGGGGCTCAAACTCACAAGCCATGAGATGATGACCTGAGCTGAAATCAAGAGTCAGATGCTTAACTGACTGAGCCACCCAGGCACCCCACGACCTTGTTTTTTTAATAAGAGGGAAAAAGGCCCTGCATTTGTAACTGCCGTGAAACCTCAGCATGGCTCATAAGGTGGCCCTTCAGTCTCCCAGCACACACCCTGCCAAAACGGGTGCTGTCCTGGCCACTTCTTGAGAAAACCGAGGGGCAAGAGGCCAAATAACCCCCGCTGATGCCTCAGGAAGGGAAGTGAACTTTCTCTTGTCACCCTTCTAATCCAGGGATGGCTCGTGCTGCCCTCAGTCCTATCGAATCTCAGCAGTGCCTGCTTCCCTACCTCGGAAAGGAAATGCCATTTCCTCAGCTTCCCGTGAGCTCGTATCAGGCCACAGCTGCTGCCTGTTCTGCGGCTTTGGCAGAGTTGCAAATAGGCTAAATGTAGACCGGGAGTTCTAGTTGTCCTCTGCTTCAGCCAGCTTCCTTTTCTGGCAAAATCTGAATAAACTCAACAACCCTAGGCAAATGGCTTGTTGCTCCCCATGGAGCTTCACAAAGCTAAGTTCTTTAAGAGATCCAAGAGATGGATGGCTTGTGATTTCCTTTGCTCGGCGTTACTCTGTTAACATCCTAAACTCTCATTTTTGAAAACGATGTGGCTGAGATGTGCCCTGAAGGAAAACTACAAATTAAACTGGGAAATGAAATCTCCATCTTTCTCAACCTTTTGTAGCCTGGCCTCAGTGACCAAAGGACTCTTCTGTTTGAACAACATGGGGTTTCCATTTAAGATGTTAATTGGAAAGAATAGAAGACACTCATTCCGAGGACATGTATTGTAAAAGGTCATAGATTTGGCTTGGGACCAAATTCCCCTCACCAGCAACCTTTCTAGGTTTGTCAGCCCAGAAGCCAACCCTACTTCTTCCCTTCCATGCCTTGACCTTTCATTTGCTCGTTCAGCTGTAATAAAGTAATAAAGCTTAGTTGTGAATATTTCAAAAAAAAAAAAGATAAGAAGGTCATAGATTTTGAGTTAGAAGACCTGGAATGGAATATGGCAGCTGTCTAGAATTTATTTGCCTGTTGTGAAAATGTAGACTCATTAATGAATTTCTCTGATTCTGTGTACTCATCTATAAGATTTATGTGGGCATTATGTATCATATAGGGTATTTGTAAAAATTAAGTGAGAAACTAAGTAAAGCGTCTAAGCCTGGCATCTGCCCAGTAATTGTTACTTTCCTAAATATGTATTTCTAAGTAGGTAAAGCAAGTGATGGTCAAACTTTAATCCCTGAGAGGCAGGAAGGTTAGGGGACAAGATGCAGAAATGCCTTCTGTTTTAACTGTGGGATTGTCCCGAAAGTCACAAGAGTTGGATACAATCATGGAAGCTTGCTTAGGGTTAAACCAGGTTACAATTTAGGTAAATCCTGATCTATCAGTTGGGGATCCATAATTACTTGAAATAAAGGTGTAAGTTAGGGATAAAGTTATGAGGCCAAGACATACAATGATTGCCTTTCAATTATGATTTATATCTTTTTTTTTCCCTTTCATGTGTATTTTCCAGGTCTTGTATATTCTTGTATATTGTCACTTTTAATGATTACATATTAAGGATATGCCATAGGAGAAAGCTGTGACCAACTCTATGGCAGCTAATTTGAAAATCTAATGAAAAGTAATTTCACCGGAGAAATGGAAAGCTTTTTTAAAGATTTTTTCTTTGGCCAAGTCCTTGATAAATGTTTATAAAACAGTAATATTTGTAAATATTTTGTGGTCAAGTTTTGTTAAAATATATTCTTTGAGGGGCACCTGGGTGGCTCAGTGGGTTAAGTGTCCAACTCTTGATTTCAGTTCAGGTCATTATCTCATGGTCTGTGGGTTCGAGCCCCACATCAGGCTCTGTGCTGACAGCTCAGAGCCTGAAGCCTGCTTCAGATTCTGTGTCTCCTTCTCTCTCTGCCCCTCCCCCGCTCACACTCAGTGTCTCTCTCCCTCTCTCTCTCTCTGTCTCCCCCCAAAATAAATAAACGTTAAAAAAAATTAAAATCAAACGTTAAAAAAAATTAAAAATTTTAAAATCTTTAAAAAAATTAAAAAATAAAATAAACCTTGTCACACAGGAGAGATGAGGCCTCCCTCAGACATGTAAGTAAAAAAAAGCAAGATGGATGAACTTGGTCATCCCCCCACATAGTATTTTACATCCAAAGCTATGTAAGAACATCAAGTGTGGGGGCGCCTGGGTGGCGCAGTCGGTTAAGCGTCCGACTTCAGCCAGGTCACGATCTCGCGGTCCGTGAGTTCGAGCCCCGCGTCGGGCTCTGAGCTGATGGCTCAGAGCCTGGAGCCTGTTTCCGATTCTGTGTCTCCCTCTCTCTCTGCCCCTCCCCCGTTCGTGCTCTGTCTCTCTCTGTCCCAAAAATAAATAAACGTTGAAAAAAAAAAATTTTTAAAAAAGAACATCAAGTGTGGATAGAGAGAGGAAAACAAAAAAACAGAGGGTCCATAAGACGAAGTCACAGAACAATTGGGAGAAATTGGAGGGGGCATAATCTCCAAATATATTTATTGTGACCGTCAGTTTGTGAAAAGCGGCCTCTGAAATCTTCAGGTATGATTTTTTTTCCTGAAAAGGGAAAAAGGTAAGGGTGACTCCTTTTTATCTGCTGTCAGTCAGCCAGGCAGCTTGGTAACTTTGACTTTCCCCAAGGAACTGTGCTCAGCCACAATCAAGCCCAACAGCTTAATTTAGCCCCTTATGATTGGTGAGGTTGAGAAGCAACTTGTACCGACAAGGCCACAAGGTGCCCTTATTTTGCAACAAGTTCAGTGACTGTGCAGTTGGCCACCCCCACTGTCAACCAGGACCAGGGGAAGCATGGCAATCGGCACCCCGTTCCCAGAATATGAATGTAATCACTGTGACTCTCTTCACACCGACAGGTTCTATAAAATATTTCTGTGCAGACAGCAAGAAACCTAAATTTAAATTTCCACTTGCTTTTTTTTATTCCAATAGGAGTAATGCGTATTTTATAGATGCTCAGCAACTTTAAGATACCATTTCCTGTTGCATGTGTACCTCACCAAGGGTTAGTCTTACACCAAAAAAATTTAAATGGAAGGTGTCACTGTCAGTTTCCTGGTTTTAGTTTTACGCTGAAGTTCAGCAAAATGCTACCTTTAGGAGAAATAGAGTGAAGAGTACACAGCACCTCTCTGTACTACATTCACTTTTTAATGTTTATGTATTTATCTTGGGGAGGGGGGCAGAGAGAGACAATCCCAGACAGGCTCTGCACTGTCAGACGTGGGGCTCCACGTGGGGCTCCATCTCACAAACTGTGAGATCATGACCTGAGCTGATATTAACAGTCCGACATGTAACCAGCTGAGTCACCCAGGCACCCCTCTTTTTGCAACTTCCTGTGAATATATATTTATTTCAAAATGAAAAGGGTTTGGGGCACCTGGGTGGCTCAGTCAGTTAAGTGTCTGACTTTGGTCCAGGTCATGATCTCACAGTCTGTAGGTTTGAGCCCCACGTCGGGCTCTGTGCTGACAGCTCAGAGCCTGGAGCCTGCTTTGGATTCTGTGTCTCCCTCTCTCTCTCTCTCTCTACCTCTCCCCAGCTTGTGTTCTGTCTCTCAATAATAAGTAAATAAGCATAAAAAAATCATTTTAAAAAATTCAAAATAAAAAAGATTAAAGTGATACATTTTAACACAGCATAGTATTTATTTTACCATGATTTTTAAGCCCACTAAAAAACAAACAAATAGAACTTTTTTTAAAGGATGATATAGACCACCACTACTCTATAGAAATGTAATACAAGCTATAAATTTAAGCCACATGTATAATGTTAAATTTTCTAGTAGCCACATTAACAAAACTAAAAATAACCTGGCAAAATTAATTCTAATAATATATTTTTCTTTAACTTGGTGTGTCTAGAATATTGTCCTTTCACCATGTAATAAAAAAATATTAATAAGATATTTTGTGTTCTTTTTTCCTTATTAAGTCTTTGAAACACAGTGTGTGTTTCATACTTACAGAACATCTCAATTTGGAGTAGCCATAGTTCAAGTGCTAAATAGCCACACAGCCAAGTATAGACAGTATTGAGGTTATAAACACAAAATCTTTAATGTCTTTTTCAACATCTCTTAACATATTTATTGAGATTCATATACCACGTGATTCACCTATTTGAATTCATCTATACAATTCAGTGGTTTTTGTATATTAAGAGTTACATAAACATCCGTCACCATGATCCCATTTAGAACATTTCAGCACCCCAAAAAGAAACCCCATACCCACAGGGAGTCACTCTACATTCTCTCCTGTTCACCCACTCTCCCCCAGCCCTTGACAACCACTAATCTACTTTCTGTCTCTATGGATTTCCCTCTTCTGGACGTTTCATATATATGGAATCATAGAATATGTGGCTTTATGTATCTGACTACTTTCGTTTAGTGTCATCTTTTCACGAGTCCTCCATGTTGCAGCTTGTATCAATGCTTTAGTCTTTTTATGGGCAGATAATATCCCATTACACAGGTCCATTGTTTGGATATATGACATTTTGTTTATCTGTTCATCGGTTGATAGGTTGTCTCCATCTTTTTGCAATTGTGAATACTGCTGCTATACACATTCTTGTACACCTTTTCATGTAGACATATGTTCTCATTTTTCTTACACATATGCCCAGGAGTGGAATTGCTGCACAAAATCATTCTACACTGTGCTTTAATTTTTTATACATTTCCCTTGGCCATATCTGCCTGTTTACATTCTTCAAATAGCTGAGCATTTATAGAAGCTACGCTGCTAATGTCCCCGTGGTCTCAGAGGATTTGTCTCCATTTCCCCTGAACATTATCATGAGTTAGTGCTAGTGGCCCGGCTATGTCGAGTTCACTACCAAATGGCTAAAGACATAGTCAGCTTTTATCACTTTCTTCCTTGTGTTCTCACAGCCCTCAGTTTTCTTTCATTGTTCGTTACAGGAGTGTGGGGTATTTCTATCAAAAAATAAAGGAAATCTGAAAAGGTCAAATTTGTGATAAAGTCTCCAGTTTTCTTTAATAGATTACCTAAGCTAAATGACAGGGACACATCACTCTAAGACACTGGGTGGAAAGGAAAGAAGAAAGGTGAGGTCTTCATGCAAACTACTCAAAAAGAGAGGCTTGTCCCACTGGCTGGGCCATGTCATCAGGGTTGAATCCAGTGTCAGGGTCCCTCCATCTTTTTTTTCTTAACGTTAGCTCTTTTATTTTATTTCATGTTTATTTATTTTGAAAGAACAAGCATGCAAGCAGGGGAGGGGCAGATAGGGAGAGAGAATCCCAAGCAGGCTCTGCTCTGTCAGCTCAGAGACTGATGCGGGGCTCGATCTCATGAACCTTGAGACCATGACCTGAGCTGGAATCAGGAGTTGGACACTTAACTGACTGAGCCACCCAGGCGCCCCAGGATCCCTTTTATCTTGATGACAGAAATGCATCATCCACCGTACTTGAACCAAAACGCAAATCAGAAATCAATCCAAAGGAAAAGATACTTCTAGCAGGTCACGTTTGGGACTCAAGGGTAAAATGAAAATCCAGAGCACAGCATTTATCACTGGACCATCACCAAAGCCTTCAAGTTATACTCTTTCTAAAATAACAACTGACTACCTCAGATGGTGAAGTTTCTCTAGTCGAGATGAATATAACTAAAACATCTTATTCATAAACCACATGCTCCCAAGAGGGGCTGCCTAAGGAAGAAGGCTTCCTCTGCCAGACTTGGCTTTTGCTGGTGACCACACTTAGTACTAGTTTCTTCTCTTCTGCAGGGCTTGCCTGAGGCCTTGGACAGGCGCCTCCTTCTGGGATTCATTCATTCAATAGAGATTGCTAAGCACTGGGTATGGCTAATGAGGATGCCGACACCCAGACTGGTTCGTGGGCTCAGACCCCACCTGCAGAGACCCATGGTTCCATGTTCAGGCAACAAAAGCAAGTGATTGGGTACTCTCAGTTGCTCTGAAGGGAGAGGAGTTGGTAGAGGTCCTAGAGCTGAGCCAGGGGGTGAGGATTCAACAGGAGTGAGTAAAGAAACCACAGAGGTTTCCATGCCAAGCCTTCATATCAGAGAGAGATGATTTTAGCAGCTGTATGGGGTGGACGGAGGTGGGATAAGGGTCCCAGCCTTATTTCTTCCGTGTCTCTGCCAACCATATCAGCAGGGACACAGAAGGTATCCCACAGGCCTCATGTGATCAGGTCTAGCTTCCAGGCTCTTATGAGAATATAGCTCCCTTAGCGGGGGTGGGAAGGAAGGTAACACAGCAGTGCCGGGTGCAGGGGACATGAAACAGACACAGCCCTGCGTCAGAGACAAACAACACATAAACTATACAAAATACAAAGGCAGTGCAGCGTAACTGGTGCTGCGACAGAACAGAAGGCCCTGAGTCCACAGAACACTTTTCCAAACATGGTCCGAGCCTCATCCCAGATCTGCTCACTCATAATCTCTGGGGGCTGGCAAAGAGCCCTCTGGTAAACTCACACACACTCAAGTTTGAGAAGCATTGCCAGCACAGGAGGCCATGTCCTTCTGTTGGGGAGAGCTGGGCTAGGACAGGGACGGGGGGAGGGGGCAGACAGGGAAGAGCACAGAGGCACAGGGATCCCAACCTCCAGGCAAAGTGTATTCTTCACTAAATAACTGTCTTCAGGCAGTCATGGTAGTGATTTAAAGTGCATCCCCATTTCCCTGAACTGAGAGAATTCTCTCAGGGATCCCATCCATGAGGGACACACGTTTCTGAACGTTTCTAAAGTCTTATTTTTAGCCCAATCAGATGCAGGTCGGGGGAGGAAAGAGTAGGAACAAAAAAGAGGCAAAAGACCCAAGACTCATAAAAGCAATAATATATTTTCTAGGAAAAAAGTCGTTTCTCCAAAAATTTTAAAAAGGAGGTAGGGGGAAGTTAAAGACCTTTATCCTAGAACCGATCATGTTTTCAGCTGAACTACTGAAAGTGAGGCTGACACAAGATGTGCTGAAATGCACTGTTTACAAAGCACAGTTGTGAAGACAATGTAGAAACACAGGGGCAAGTGTCTGCTGTCTGGACTCTGGAGTAGTAACTCCAAAGAGTATACTCCCATAACAGTGTGGAAACAGTGACTTTTAGTTTTTCACATATAAACATGACAAAAGGGGTATGCAGAAATAAAAATAAAGGTGATTTTGGGGTGGTGGGATTATGGTTGATTTTTTTTTTTAATTTAATACTGTTAAAAAAAACACTGTACTCACGGAATACACTGCGATTTAAAGGATTAGAGTGTAGAGCTTTGGTAAAACTCAGAGTAATAAGAATTAACCTTGTGATGTTGAGTAAATTAGGGTTACCCTTTCAACCCTGGATCTCTTTAAAACAGAGACAATGACATCTGCTCTATATATGAGGATCAGACGAGCCAATGAAGTGTACAGATACCTTGCAAACTGTAAAGTACTAGACAGATATTAGCTGTCACCATAATTATTACATGCAGCGTCTGAGGCTGTCTCATTTTTTTTTCAATATTTTTTTTTTTTAGTTTATTTTGAGAGAGACAGAGCGAGTGGGGGAGGGACAGAGAGTGATTGAGAATCCCAAGCAGGCTCCACACCATAAGGATGGAGTCCAATGAGGGGCTCGAGCTCATGAAACCATGAGATCATGACCTGAGTCAGCTCAACTGGCCTGAGCCACCCAGGCGCCCCTGAGGCTGTCCCAGTCTTCATGAAACGGCGTAGTACGATTTCATTGAAGCAAAGTGAAAATGAAGAAAAGGCTGGGTCACAGTTGCCCTCACAAAAGAAAATGGTCACGGGTCCTTTTTCAAATTAGCTGTGGCAGAAAGTTGGGGCAGGAAGATCAATTTCCCTGCACTTTCCCCCTAGCAGTTGACAATGAGCACATTTTTTTAAAGTTTTTATTTAATTTATTTTTTTTTTAATTTACATCTAAGTTAGCATATAATGCAATAGTGATTTCAGGAGTAGATTCCTTAATGCCTCTTACCCATTTAGCCCATCCTCCTCCCACAACCCCTCCAGTAACCCTCTGTTTGTTCTCCATATTTGAGTCTCTTATGTTTTTGTCCCCCTCCCTGTTTTTATATTATTTTTGTTTCCCTTCCCTTATGTTCATCTGTTTTGTCTCTTAAAGGCCTCATATGAGTGAAGTCATATGATATTTGTCTTTCTCTGACTAATTTCACTAAGCATAATACCCCCCTCTAGTTCCATCCATGTAGTTGTGAATGGAAAGATTTTGTTATTTGACTGCCAAGTAATACTCCATTGTATATATATACCACATCTTCTTTATCCATTCATCCATTGATGAACATTTGGGCTCTTTCCATACTTTGGCTGTTGTTGATAGTGCTGCTATAAACATGGGGGTGCCTATGCCCCTTCGAAGCAGTACACCTGTAACCCTTGGATAAATACCTAGTAGTGCAATTGCTGGATCGTAGGGTAGTTCTATTTTTAATTTTTTGAGGAACCTCCATACTGTTTTCCAGAGTGGCTGCACCAGTTTGCATTCCCACCAGCAGTGCAAAAGTGATCCTCTTTCTCCGCGTCCTCGCCAACATCTGTTGTTGCCTGAGTTGTTAATGGTAGCCATTCTGACAGATGTGAGGTGGTATCTCATTGTGGTTTTGATTTGTATTTCCCTCATGATGAGTGATGTTGAGCATTTTTTCATGTGTCGGTTGGCCATCCAGATGTCTTCTTTGGAGAAGTGTCTATTCATGTCTTTTGCCCATTTCTTCACTGGATTATTTGTTTTTTTGGGTGTTGAGTTTGATAAGTTCTCTATACACTTTGGATACTCACCCTTTATCTGATATGTCATTTGCAAATATCTTCTCCCATTCTGTCAGTTGCCTTTTAGTTTTGCTGATTGTTTCCTTCACTGTGCAGAAGCTTTTTATTTTGATGAGGTCCCAGTAGTTCATTTTTGCTTTTGTTTCCCTTTCCTCCAGAGGCATGTTGAGTAAGAAGTTGCTGCGGGCAAGATCAAAGAGATTTTTGCCTGCTTTCTCCTCGAGGATTTTGATGGCTTCCTGTCTTACCTTTAGGTCTTTCATCCATTTTGAGTTTATTTTTGTGTATGGTGTAAGAAAGTGGTCCAGGTTCATTTTTCCACATGTCGCTGTCCAGTTTTCCTGGCACCACTTGCTGAAGAGACTGTCTTTATTCCTTCAGATATTCTTTCCTGCTTTGTCAAAGATTAGTTGGCCATATGTTTATGGGTTCATTTCTGGGTTCTCTATTCTGTTCCATTGATCTGAGTGTCTGTTCTTGTGCCAGTACCATACTGTCTTGATGATTACAGGTTTGTAATACAGCTTGAAGTCTGGACAATGAGCACATTTAAAGGAAGTCCATATCGTGAAAGGGAAAAACCACTATTTGCATGCAGAACCTTCCACTGCAGCCATTTGCTCAGGGTAGGCAGAAGGAGGCTACAGGGAGCTCCTCTGGGTTGTCTCTTTCTCAGGGAAGCCAGGAGGGCACAGAGATGGGGCAGGCAGAGGGTGGTCTTGCTGCGGCTCCCCAAAACCCAGGAAATCTGGCCACTGCAGCTGCCCTGCTCTGGAGCAGGACAGCCACGTGTCCTGGCCACCACTGAATGCTGGCAGGGTGTCTGCAGCTTGTGATTCAGAGGCCTGATTCTTTCCCCCTGTCGGGGAGACAAACTGCAATGGATTTCTTGATGCTGATTCCCTCAACAGGTTATCTAGGGACTGGTTGTTTCCTCCACCAGGGCACATCCATCTGTGGCAAGCCTCAGAAATCTAGACTGTCAGCCACATGGTAGAGAGCAGTAGTGGGCACAGCCACAGGATCAAAGAAAAGATGTGCTCATGTTGGCAGTGGTGCTTCTGTTTGAGGCTCGGTAGAGCCCTTCTGGTGTCAATTCTTGGCTTCCTGGGTTTTTCATTGGAAGGTACAGTCAGTAACTGGGCTTCAGGAACAGCACAGAGGCTGTGTAAGCAGAGGACAAATCCCCTGTGTCCTTCTAGAGCCCCAAAGATCAGGGAGGTGGGCTTGGTAAGACACACAGCCCTCCTGTCCTCTCCTTGATCCTGTGAGTGCTGAGGAATACCAAGGAGCCACCACACTGGCCTGACACCAAAAGAGAAGCTCTAGCCTCCTGTCTCATGATGTCATTTCAGGCTCTAGCTTCTGGCCTTCCCTTTCTCCCTCACCCAGAATAACTTCCTGGAGGAAAATACACTCCTCCCTTGCAGAATGCTAAGAAGAAACAAGAAAATGTGATTCTTATGATCAGAAGTGGCCTGTGCTTACTATGCATACCTTTTCAGTAATGGCCAAAATTACTCTCCAAAGTCCCTACCCTATAGGTGATATTCAGTGTTTAACCGCCAGTATGGCATAGGCCTTGACCTGTCATAATGAAAGCTGGCCCAAGCCAGAGCAGGGTAGCAATGCACTGAGCCAGACAAGGACCCTGAGTGTGAGGTCCAAGCATTCCATCCTGGAGGTAGGAGGAGGGAGGGAAGGAAGACTCTAAGTGTGAGGTCTAGACATCATGGAGGAGGGAGAGTCCCTGAGCAGCAGTCACTTACCAACAGTGCAGAAGTCATTCAACATTTTAACCAGTCTGGTATATACTGGCTGACTATCAGCTTTGCCCTGTCCCCTGGCCAACAGAGACTCTGTTTCCTAGCAGTCCCCCTCCCCCAGACACTATTGAGAACGCCCAAGAGTCCTGACGTATACAGAAGTGTCCCTGAACCCTACCAATTTGGGGGTCCTGTGGAAGCTGGTAACTGTGGATTCAGGATTAGGATCTGCAGATGTGAGCCATATTAAGCAGAGAGGTGCCATCCACTGACTGCCCATCCCTTACTACCCATCACTGCTGATGCCCTTTGTCCCAGGTCCTCCCACCCCCAGCTTTCCTCAACCAGCTTTCAGGGGCCTTCCAGGAGCACAGCTATTGGGCTTCAGGAGAAGCTGGGATGGATGGGGAAGCGAGTGAGTGCTGGGTTAGAGGCCAGGCAAGCACAGCTTCTTAGAGCATCTGGACCCAACACTGCCTCTGAGGTGTTTAGTTCACGCTGGTGTTTTTCTCTCATGTCCGTTATGGTGCACTTTTCAACCTGACTTCTGGATGGGGAAAAGACAGAAGAGAGCCAGCTAAGCAAATGTATATGTCTGACCCCAGTGTTGCTTAAGGTTTAATATCATTCCCAGAAGGTCCCTAAGCCCTGGGAAAGTAAGATGCTATTGACCATGTGTTCTAATGTCCCTGGATCTGACGTGGCACGTCCCCACAGGGGTGGGCGCAAAGGAATGCAAAGCAGCTGTTTGAAAGAAAGAAGTAGATCTGTGTCCTGACATGGAATGATGCCAAGCTTGAAAAAAGGCAAGTTGTAGAAAAAAGTGTGGACTTTGACTTCATGTTTGTATCTATTGTTTCCCACCATTTCTTGTGTGAGCCGGGCTTCAGTTGATGAGGTGGAGGTAAGGCAACTGCCATGGCATTCCATCAGAAGCTGCTGGTGGCATTGTTGCAGAGAAACTGTTCTGGCAAACCTGGGTCCGTGAGAGGTATGAGCACAGCAGGGGAGGGAATGCACATTGTCTCAGTGGGGACACTTGATCATTCCTGACTTAAAGTTATCCTGTTTATTTTTGTTTTGTTTTTAAGTTTTATTTATTTTGAGAGAGAGAGCACACATACGCACAAGTCGGGGAGGGGCAGAGAGAGAGGGCAGAAGATCTGAAGCCAGCTCTGCATTGACAGCAGCAAGTCCGACGTGGCGCTAGAACTTACCAACCGTGAGATCACGACCTGAGCTGAAGTTGGACACTCAACCAGCTGAGCCACCCAGGTGCCCCAGACTTACCCTGTGTTTAAAAGAAGCCGGTAAATCAACACATTTCACAAGCCTGAATTTTAAAAAAAGAACAAGTGCACCTTCTGGCTCATACTCTGGAAACTTCAGCATTGAGTGCCTTTTCTTTATGACCTCGACTCTGGATCTGCTGTGTTCATTGCCCTGGAAATTGTGAATCTGTTTACAGTGACAGGTACCTCAAATAATGCTGTCCCCCAAACCTGGAAGCTCACAAAGTGAAGAACTTGTAAAATCAAACCAAGTTGTGTGAGTGACCCTGCTCTGTCAAGTATGATGCCGTCAGCCATCCGATGAGCGAGACAGAGCCAAACCAAGTGAAATACAGTCAATCCACAAGTCTCTAGAAATAATTGTCCGAAGTGGTGGGTAATCATCTAACTCTGTATTTGTCTTTTTCTCTTTTTTTTTGTTTTTTGTTTTTTTGGCCACCCTTAACTTTTCAGTTATATTTGCTTAAAGAAAATGTAAAATCAGAATTGAATCAAGCTGCCCCTGACAAAGGGTGTCCCCGAAGGGATAAAATAGCACCTGATCACCCCCACAAAGCATCAAGGATAGTCCTCAAACAAGTGATAAGCACACCGTCAAGAACTTGCTGGTCCCAGCATCGTCCCAGGAATTGTGAGCCTAGTCATTTGCATCACCTTGCCACTAATTAAAGTGGTGCCAGGATACTGGCCTTGCTGCTATGGTTTTGGTGACCTGAAGCACTGAGTTCAGGGGGCTGAGGTGCAGCTGAGCTCAATGCAGGAAGACCAGCACCTCTGGCAGTTTGCCTGGGCTCTGTCACCATCCCAGGGAAGTGCCAGGTTTCACTCTGACGTGATGTTTGGGTCCTGAGTTCTGCCCAGTTCCAAGAAGGGCTCGGTGACTGGCTGCCAGGGTGCTGACGTGCAACATGGTGTGCTTGCCATGTGGGTGCTTTCATCTCACAGATGTGCAATGCTTCACCGCCGCCTCCGGAACACTCCTCAGCGGCTAGCAGAGCGTTTGTATCCAGTAGCCCCACGTGGTCAGCTCTGCTGCAGGGGCAGGTGCGGGTGAATATCTGGATATGATAGGCCTGTCTCCTGTTTTGTAACCATCTGCTCACCCCATGCAGTGGTCCAGACTAGCAGGTAGGAATCATCCTCAAACACCCAGTACCTCTAAAGAACAGATGTAGAAGGATTCCCTGGCCTTCATTAACAGTGTGGTATCCTAGGGGTGCCTGGGTGGCTCAGTCGGTTAAGTGTTCAACTTCAGCTCAGGTCATGATCTCACTGTTCATGAGTTCGGTCCCTGCATCAGATTTGCTGTTCACAGCCCAGAGCCTGGAGCCTGCTTCTGATTCTGTGTCTCCCTCTCTCTGCCCCTTACCCGCTCGCATGCGCTTTCTCTCTCTCTCTCTGTCAAAAATAAATACATTTTTTTTTAAATATTAAAAAAAAAAAAAAAAACAGGGGCACCTGGATGGCTCAGTAGGTTAAGCGTCCCACTTCAGCTCAGGTCACAATCTTGCGGTTGGTGGGTTCGAGCCCCACATTGGGCTCTGTGCTGACAGCTCAGAGCCTGGAGCCTGCTTCTGATTCTGTGTCTCCCTCTCTCTCTGCCCCTCCCCCACTTGTGCTCTGTCTCTCTCTCTCTCTCTGAAAAATAAACATTAAAAAATTATTTTTTAAAAAATTTTTTTTCAACGTTTTTTATTTATTTTTGGGACAGAGAGAGACAGAGCATGAACGGGGGAGGGGCAGAGAGAGAGGGAGACACAGAATCGGAAACAGGCTCCAGGCTCCGAGCCATCAGCCCAGAGCCTGACGCGGGGCTCGAACTCACGGACCGCGAGATCGTGACCTGGCTGAAGTCGGACGCTTAACCGACTGCGCCACCCAGGCGCCCCAAAAAATTATTTTTTTAAAAAAAAGTGTGGCATTCTAGAATGATACTGAAGTACAAAGACCCCTCCCTGCCCCAACCTGGTCTTGTAGTCCATGGCTGTACCTTCTAGAAAGGCTATGCCCAGGGGCGCCTGGGTGGCGCAGTCGGTTAAGCGTCCGACTTCAGCCAGGTCACGATCTCGCGGTCCGTGAGTTCGAGCCCCGCGTCAGGCTCTGGGCTGATGGCTCGGAGCCTGGAGCCTGTTTCCGATTCTGTGTCTCCCTCTTTCTCTGCCCCTCCCCCATTCATGCTCTGTCTCTCTCTGTCCCAAAAAATAAATAAACGTTGAAAAAAAAAAAATTTAAAAAAAAAGAAAGGCTATGCCCAAAGAGTACCTGGTGGGTAAATATCATCCGGGGTTTTTTGTTTGTTTTTTGGAAAAGTATTCACCCACTAGTGGGAAAAAAAACTGATAATTTAAAAATATTAATAATAAACCCTCTTATATGTGTGCTTCTTCTTCACTTAGGGGTGCCAATCAGAAGCAAGAGAACAGTGCCATACACAAACCCCTCCCCCACCTCCCTAATGAGAACCTCCTTGAGTGGGACCCAGCCATGTATATTCTTGAAAGCTAGCCCTGTAGATCTGAGGCCCAGTCTTGTTAGCAACCACTGCCTTACATGTATATTTGTTCAAAAAAAGGACTCACTCCTGCAGAGGGGACAGCATGCTTGTCGAGTTGAGAACCCCTGCTGGCTGCCCATGACTTCAGGCTCTTTGAGACCAGAGTTTTCTGAGCCCCATTACAATAGTTTGATTTCTTTTATTCTGATGGCCTGGGATACAAAAGAAAGAGGCTGTCCCTTGGTGGGCTTTTTAAAAAATTTTTAACTGAACATCAGACATGCAGAAAAACAATGGGATGGCCTAGAATTCTGACAATAGATAAGACCTAGGACGACCATATAATTCATCATCACAAATGGAGACCCTTGAGAGTGAAAGAAGGCTCTATTAATAATCACGCTGGGACAATCGCGTAAGCCGGGCATCTGGTCATGCTGATGAGCAGACACACTCCTGCATCTGGGGTGTCTCTTGTCCCCAGAAGTGAGGATGAAACGCATTAACTGTGACATGGAATTTAGAGAAGAGATATGAATTTGTTCACCACTCTGCCGGGAATATTAGAGAAGATAAAAGGTCAGTTCCTCACCACCACCCTCCACATTAGGAATAACCAGTATCTAAAATTCAAGGCTCACAGAGTTGAATGGACATGGAGCATGGGTGGAGAGAAAGGGAACACAAGAAGATCCATCTGTGGATTTTTTGGACTAATCTTCTTTCTCTGTTGTACATTCAGTTGTGGACGAATTTACAGAGATCTAGTTTGAATTCTTCAGGCATTCTTCCATTTCACAAAAATGATAGCAAATTCAAAAGCAATAATATTAGGATACTACACGTAACCATTTTTTTTTTTTAATTTTTTTTTTCAACATTTATTTATTTTTGGGACAGAGAGAGACAGAGCATGAACGGGGGAGGGGCAGAGAGAGAGGGAGACACAGAATCGGAAACAGGCTCCAGGCTCTGAGCCATCAGCCCAGAGCCTGACGCGGGGCTCGAACTCACGGACCGCGAGATCGTGACCTGGCTGAAGTCGGACGCTTAACCGACTGCGCCACCCAGGCGCCCCTACACGTAACCATTTTGAAAAACATCTTAGGCTGCTGAATTCTAGAAAGAAAAAGCATATGCATAAAGAGCTGTTTTTAGAGGAAGACCATGTGACCTATATTCGTAAGTTTGGATTTCATAATGCCTCTTACTGCTAAACAGAAAAAACTGAAAAAATTATAATTTCATGTATCCCTATTTCACTTTGCTTCGTTAAGAAGTTATTAGGAAATTAGTATGGTAAAAATGGTCTATTTGAAAAATGGTTGTGATCACAGTTGCCTTGACTGTGGCAAAGCTGTGGCAGCTACTCTCCATGCTCACTAGAGAGATTTGCTAAACAAGTTTTAGGCAGCATGGAAAGCTGTCTGACATCATCAAAGGTCAGAGGAGGGGTGCACATGTCCTGTCCGCCTTCCACAGGGCAAGTAGGCAACAGTCAGCAGAACGTATGGTCTGACAGACCAGAAGCTGAAATTCTCCTACCAAAGATTCATTTATATTGGTGGCTCAGAGGTTTGGGGGGACCTTCCAACTATCTTAGGAAATTGCAGTACCTTAAAAATATGCCTCTCAACTGGGTGTGTCAGGAGGCACTCAAAGGCACAAGGTTAGTTAAGTGCATTTTCTCAAAGGACCAGCATTATTTGACAACTTGGGAAAACATTTTTATAAAATGAGCATAAATACATTATGGAGGAGAACACACCATTTACATGAAGATCAGTAAGGGACTTAAAAGAAATATTTAGTTGCCACATCCTCTTCAAGTTAAGCCCCAAAACCCGATGAGTATGATTTTATTTAGTAACTACTTCCATTTGATAGGACCTGCTTCTAACTCTTATTCTGTTCATTTCTCTCTCCTTGGGCTAGTACCAACAGTTTCAGTTGTTTCTCAGAAATGCTTTAATATCTTCCTCATGTTCTTTCTTATTCTTGACATGTATTCATTCAAGTAAACACTAAAGTCATTTCCTCAGGTATCTCAAAAAACCCCATTGGGATTTTCATTATCATGTTACACATTAATTAATTTGGCAAAAGATTGACATTTTTATATGATTCAGTCTTTCCATGAACATGGTATATATCTTATTTTATTCAAACTCATTTTCTATTTGTAAGTTTTCTTTCTTAAAGCCTTACACATTTATTTTTAAAGTTATGTCTAGATGTGTTATTTTTGTTGTTGTGACTGTTGTTGCTGTCTTTTCTCATCATATTCTGGCTTTTTATATGGGAAATGGAAGGACGTGCCCATCTAAGCAATTATACTCCTTCCAAATATGGAAATTAAATACCAAAGATGGCGTTTCCCTATAAAAAGCCTGTAAATTGATGATAATAATGGCATCTTCCTCATAAAGTTGTTGTGAGATAGGAAGAATTTCTAATTGATTTAATTAATTGAATGCTTAGAACAGTGCATGGCACACAGTAAATGCTCATTAAATTGTGACTGTTACATCTCATCATCATTATCATTTTTATTTTTTAGTAGTAATAGCATTATCATCATTAATACTAATAGTGTAGTAGGGGCGCCTGGGTGGCTCAGTTGGTTGGGCATCCAACTTCAGCTCAGGTCATGATCTCATGGTTCATGAGTCCAAGCCCCATGTCGGGCTCTGTGCTGACAGCTTGCAGCCTAGAGCCTGTTTCAGATTCTGTGTCTCCCTCTCTCTCTGACCCTTCCCCACTCAACACTCAGTAGAACTCTCTCTGTCTCAAAAATAAATAAACATTTAAAAAACTAATAATTTTTAAAATGATGATAATAATAGTAGTAATAGTGTAGTCACTACAATGCCAGAGGTAAGATTTGTCCCTGTTCCCCACCCCCCATTGTACAGGGAAGCATCCCTGCCTGGGTGGTTTTACCATCCTCAGAAAGGGAAGACAGCAGGGACAGCCCACCCCTTGGCTTCTCCAGCAGAGCCAGGTGTCACCATCTCTCCCAAAACTTTTCAGTGCCCAGGGCACCTCCTCACGCCAGACTGCCCTGACCAGCTGGAAGCATCATGGTCCTACTGGTCAGGAAGCTGTGCCCCAGAGCAATGAGTCCTCAAGTCCAGCCCAAGAAGCTCAAGTTCAAAAGCAGGAGGTGGTGTCAGACATCACTGACACCCTCTCCACAGTGTGGGTGGGTTTAACAACTACAGAGTCATAGACTTTTGCACCCAGAGGGTGAGGAGGCTCTGAGAAAACATCTTTGAGGTCAGGATCTGACACCCTGTGGTATTCCTCTCGACAGCAGACAGGCCATGCACATAAGTGACATTTACAAGCCCTTACTACATGCCTGGTACTGTTCTTATTTAATCCTCTCAACAACATGAAGACAGTTAATATAATTGAGGCCCTAGGAAGTATCTGGGACAACTGGTACATTTCCTTCAAGTCTTGTATCCCATTTGATTCTCATAACAACTGTGTGAAACAGGCAGGAAGTAGCAGAGGCCCCATTTCAGCCTCCCCACCGCCCCCACCCCTGGCGATTGAGCCCAGCTCCTCTGAGTCTAAATCGATTGAGATGTGTTGCACGGGAGACAGTGCATTGCTTCAGATGAGTAAGCAATGAAGACCTGAAACGCTGTACTCAATTTTCTTTTCTTGGATCCTCCTTCTTCCTCCCCAGCAGGTTATTTGCCTAATGAGTCTCAGAGCTCATAAGTGTTTCTAGGCCATCCAGCCATCCCATCTACTTGCAGTTGAGTAATCTGTGTATTTTCCTAATGGACTCTAATGCCAACTCCTGAAGTTTATAGAATAGAAGTGTGATCAGCTTTAATGACCAATTTATGCATGGTAATAGTCATATGTGGCTGGCTGAGCCCATTGGGGCTTCTGGAAGGGCTGTAAATTGAAGCTGGTAACTGCACTTCCTCACTTCATTGACCGGTTCCTCTCACCTGCAGCTCAGAAGCGACATGCTCTGTCATTAGCACCACAGCATCCATCCCATGGGGGGCTGGCCCCACATGTGTGCTAACACATTTTGTAGCCCAAATAAATACAACAGAACTGTTACACAAACATTTCTTGCCTCCCCTCTATAGCTCTCATTGAGATAACTTTTTAATATTTCCTCCCTGTGTGAACTGAATATTTCTCTTACATCTTCTGTAATTGCTCTGGGTTAATCCCTTATAGCCCTGGATTATAGCTTTAAAGTTTCTGCTGGGCCAAATTTAAATCATTTGATTTTGCTTAACAGTGAGTAGAGCATTCTTGTTACAATAAAATGATCCTATTGCGATTTTTATTGACTTGCCTTTATCAGTTCCATAATTCCATGGGTAGCTCGCCACCAAAGCACTGCAATAATTACTTACAGATCTGGGTTTCAGAACTGGTGGATGCAGAGCTTTGGTTATAACCAGGGATACTAGACATTGGTATTTTTAGTTGCTGAGTACTTACTGAGCACTTCCTACGTGCTTCACACTGTCCTAAACTATGCTGTGAAGGCAGCTAAGTCAGAACAAGTAGAACGTGAACCCCTCCTTCCTCCCCATCAGTCATTGATGTTCATGCAGAGGAACTGATACAGGTATACAGATACATGTAGTGAATGTTCCCAGGAGAGAGAGTGAGCCCCTTCTGCATAGGGGACCCAGGAAAGCTTCAACCATTTGCACAAAGTGTGTGTGTGTGTGTGTATGGCAGGGGCGGGGGGGTGGGGGGTAGGCTTTTGTATGGTGGACATGGAACAAACCTTTGTTGGTGGAGGAGTCTGAGCAAAGACCCAAAGTGATTTGGAAAACCCAAAGTGTCATGGCAGTCCATGAGAGGCTCAGTGGTACATAGGAAGGTGGGCAGATACCAGACGACTGTGACTCTCAGACCAAGGGAGCCTGGACAGATGAAAAGATACTAATTGTTATGGTTTCTTAATGTCATTGACAATAAGATCTGGTTTCTTTCTTCCACCCCCCGCAAAATCCATGAAAGTGTTGTATCTGTATGGAGTTTGTTCTTTTTTTTTTTTAATTTTTGTATGTTTTTTAATTTACTTCCAAATTAGTTAGCATATAGTGCAACAGTGATTTCAGGAGCGCTCCTTAGCGCTCCTTACCCATTTAGCCCACCCCCCCCCCACAACCCCTCCAGTAACCTTCAGTTTGTTCTCCATATTTATGAGTCTTCTGTTTTGTCCCCCTCTCTGTTTTTATATTATTTTTGTTTCCCTTCCCTTATGTTCATCTGTTTTGTCTCTTAAAGGCGTCATAGGAGTGAAGTCATATGATTTTTGTCTTTCTCTGACTAATTCCGCTTAGCATAATACCCTCCAGTTCCATCCACGTAGTTGCAAATGGCAAGATTTCATTCTTTTTGATTGCTGAGTAATACTCCATTGTATATGTATACCACATCTTCTTTATCCATTCATCCATTGATGGACATTTGGGCTCTTGCCATACTTTGGCTATTGTTGATAGTGCTGCTGTAAACATGGGGGGTGCATGTGCCCCTTCAAAACAGCACACCTGTATCCTGTGGATAAATGCCTGGTAGTGCAATTGCTGGGTCATAGGGTAGTTCTATTTTTAGTTTTTTGAGGAATCTCCATACTGCTTTCCAGAGTGGCTGCCCCAGCTTGCATTCCCATGGATGGAGTTTTTAAAATCTAATTCATACTTCTTTCAAAATGGGACATATTTGAAGGTTTGCTTTGATTCAAGTTGCCTAAAACCTGAGCTCTTTGGATCGCCCCTCACTCTTCATTCTGCAGTTTTCTTTGGAGACTTTTATGCGGAGTTGATTACAACTAGGCCACCCCATACCACAGCTGCATTTCTTTCAAGAGAGCACCTGTCCCCCAAAGGTGCCATCCTTTAGATTGGGGGGCGAGGAGAACCAATACTATGTTAACTGTGTCCCTGGAGGCTTAGTTAGGAATACAGGAGAAAGGCCACACAACAGATGTTATAGCCTATCCATCAAGAAGGTGGCTGTTAGCACAGTGTCCACAAAGTGAGTTGTGTGGGAGAAGACGTGTTTATTCTGTGGCATGATAAGTGTCCTCCTGGATCTTCAGTCTCCACCAAGAAGACCACCTTTTCTTTCAGGTTACCAGAACACATGGCTGAACACTGGGCCCCTCAGGAGCCCTCCAGCTGCTCTGAGATGGATCCTGGAGACCAAGACAAGCATGGCAGTCACAGAGGCTGAGAGGTGGAAGAAACCCATCTGGTTCCACCTCTGTCCAGCATATAAATCCTTCTCCATCCTCACCTCCTCCTTCTTGTACAGAATTGACCACTTCCCAAGGCAGCCAATTCCATTTTCTGACAGCTCTGTGAA
This sequence comes from Puma concolor, assembly GCF_028749965.1. NCBI lineage: Eukaryota > Metazoa > Chordata > Mammalia > Carnivora > Felidae > Puma > Puma concolor. The sequence goes on from NC_141671.1 coordinate 23,834,174, forward strand.
AGAGTTCTTCCTTATGCCATATCATAACTTCTGCCTGCCACTAGAGCCCTGAAAAAAACACTGATAAACTCAGCCAAGCCCTCATGGAACATGTATTGTAGACACTTCTCTAAGAGGGGTTCCTGTAAACCCTCCCAAGATCAATTAAATATAAAACAAGTTCCCAGGTAACTGAATCATTTGAGCAGTTATATAAAATTATTTTTATTAGACATTCCCCAAAAACATTTTGTTTTGTTTTGTTTTGTTTTTCCTTTTTGAGTAATTGGTATTTTAGCCTTTCTTCTGAAAAGCATTGAGGGGCACCTGGCTGGCTCATTTGGTTAACCATCTAAATCTTGACTTCGGTCAAGGTCCTTGCTTGCTCAGGTCATGATCTCATGGTTTGTGAGTTCAGGCCCTCCATCAGGCTCTGTGCTGAGAGCAAGGAGCCTGCTTAGGATTCTATCTCCCTCTCTCTCTCAGCCCCTTCCCTGCTTGTTCTCTCTCTCTCAAAATAGATAAAAATAAACTTTAAAAATAAAAATAAAAAGCATTGATAGTGGCCCATTTGTCTGTTGAGGTTAGCAAATGAAAATAAAACCATATAGCAGCCAAAGTGGAGAATGCCTCTCTACCTCCCATCTGGAGTAGGATAAATATGGCTTCCACTCACCCCACAGCTATCTCAGGTCATCAAGAAGAGAGGCCAGACCAGCCTCTGTGCTCCATTCGTCATGAAATCCCATCCAGCTAATCTCACCCCTCAAGATGGTTTATTGACTGCGTCATTCAGAGTGTGGTCCACAGAATCCCAGGCCCACCCTTTCCTCTTGCATCAGAAACTATATGTGTTCTTTATATGGACAAGAGGAAGGGAAACTGAAGACACAGGAGCAAAGCTCATCACTGACTTTTGTTAGGAACTGTGCAGAGCACTCATTCCCCACCACCACCACCCCCTCTTTCCCTTTTTTCAGTTGAAGGAATTCATTTGCAGTTAAAATATCTACACAATCATCCTCATCCCCCGAAATCTCCACTCTTATATTTTGGCTTTCTCTTTAAATAATTTGGCTGCTCTGACATCTTCCTTCACTTCCCTCTAGCACCACAATGCTTGTGAGCTACTGGTGCTCCCAAGGCCATCAGGATATCTCTCCGCAAGACATAACCGATGGCATGTGAAAATTCAGATGGTCTGTTGGGGTGTCATTGATGAGAAACCACCACTGTACCTTAGTAATGACAATAGAGTATTTAACCATAAATAAGGAGGACATCTTGCCATTCACAACAATATGGGTGGACCTAGAAGGTATAATGCTGAGTTGGATAAGTCAGACTGAAGACGACAAATACTAACTGATGTCACTCCTATGTGGAGCCTCAACAACAAAACAAATGAATAAACCAACAAAAAGCATAATTAGACCTATAAATACAGAGAACAAACAGATGGTTGCTGGTCGGGGAGGGGATGGGAAGAATGTGTGAAGGACAGTGTGAGATACAGGCTTCCCATTACAGAGTGAATAAGTCATGGGCATAAGAGGCACAGCGTAGGAAATATAATCAGTGTTGTTGTAATAGTGTTGGATGGTAACAGATGGTAGCTACACTTGTGGTGGGCACAGCATAAGATATAGAGAAGTTGAATCACTATGTTGCACACTTGAAACTGCAAGATTGTGTGTCAACTGTACTCAAAAAAATAAAATAAAATAGAATATTAAAGCAAGATGAAAAAAACCACATGAGGGTCTAGCTTCTGACCCCTGGCTGCTATAGGTGTCTGCTATAGCCATTGAGAGTTTCCCTCATTTTCTCAGAGAGCAAAGACCCCAAATTACCCATAGATAGTGGCCAATCACTCTAAAATCCCTTCTGCACCAATTCTCCGTTTTCTAAGAAAGTATCACTTAGGAAATGCTTTTGGAGAAAACTCGTGAAAACCCTTTGTTCCAAAGGAAGGACTAGTTATCTGCTGTGGCCCCCAATTATGGCTGCAGCATCTACCTGGGACAGTGGGAACACCTGGGCATTAACAGAAACACTCACTTTAAGACGACACTTAGAAAGGGCAGGAAAGACAAGAGACAAGAGGTGAAAGAACACAGACCATGGTCCTCAGCCCCATCTGGGACAGGCGGTCATATTGCTGGCAGTGCTCTTAACCGCAACGCCTATTCTAGCCCAACAAAGAAAAGACACATTTCTGTGTTATGCTGAAAGCCTTTCCTTATGGAAGAACCGGTTCTAAAGGAAGGGGGTCCTGTTCAGTGAGGAGCTGCTGTGCACACATCTGGGTGGCTCTCCCTCTGGCCACCAGCCAGGGAACCTGGTGGATGGTCTCAGCCAGCTCAGGACAGCCTGAGAAACAGAGACCACAGCTGATGGTGCCACTTCTAAAGTGAGAATGAATGACTGGATCTCTAACTTGTTCTCACAGTGAGGGACGTGGGAATCACAGGGCGCAGGGAATTAGCGAAGGCCAACCTAGTGACTACAGTTTGCCCCTCGATGCAGTTTCCCACAAGCAACAGCCCTTTGGTGGCAGACGTTGGCATTTAAAAGGTTAGAAATGCTCTTTCTGAATTTTCACAGCTAACGGAGTCTTTCTTTGCCTTCAGGTCCACATTGGCCAACTGTATTCGACCGACAAGCTTATTATTGAAAATCAAGAGAAACCCAGGACCTAGAGAGCCAGGACCAGCCACCACTGGCAGCTGTGGACCCCACCTTCAGCATCCATTCTGTGCTTGGGATGCGGGCTCCCAGCAGACCACAAGTGGCCTCTTTCTTACATCAGCTTAAAATAGCCTCTTGCTCTGCCCGCCCTGTAAGGAGCTGATAAACTGAGTCTGGTTTCCATTCTTCTTTAGCCTTTAGTGAAAAAGGATGGCTGTCTCCTTGGTTCAAGTGTTCAAATGAAGAGCTGGAGTTCGCTCCCAATACTGCTGTGTATTATTGTGTCTCCTCTGCCCACCCCTTTTTGTATCTCATCCCCACTTGTATAGAGCACCTCCACACTATGTTTCTTGGTTGACAATAAACAGAATTGTCTGCCTAAGTCACCTGACACCAGATACACTCCTCACGATGAATGCATTTCTTCCTGCCAAGGCAGGTCCTGCAGAGGGCGGTGGGGACCCAGAGGGAGGGTCCCAACCTGAGCTGAGCCCTCCCTTAGTGAAGGTCAAAGTTTCAGCACCCAAGATTTGGGGGGGCAGCAGAGAGTAGGACAGGCTCAAAGGGGTGGAGGGCACATCCTGTGGTTTATACCTGGGCCTGATGCAACAGCAAAGGTGGCCCACAGGTGGCCACACGTGCAAACAAGACACCATCAGCCCCACCTGCGAACTTGTTTCAAATGCAGAATCTCCAGCCCCATCCCAAATCTTCCGAATCGGAATCTTCAATCTAGCACATCTGGATTCCTCCAGTGCACAGGGAGGCTGAGGAAGGGCCACTCGCAGCAGTGCTCCTGAAAGCTGGCTTCCAGAAGCATCTAGAAAATTTCTCGGCATCTCCCTCCCCCTCAGATTCTTAGTGAGAGGTGAGGCACGATCATTTATATCTGCATTTTTAAAGATCCCTTAGTGTTTTTAACATTTCTTAGCCAGTTTGGGGAAACTCTGCCTTTTGAGTATGTTGCAGGTAATGGAGATATTTGTGTGCATTTATCCCTGGAAACACATCAGTTCAAAATATAAAAGGAAGGTATTAAGTAACTTCCTTGATTTCTGGGGATTTTATGGGGGACCCAGATACTATCCAAGTGATTTTTCACCTTTGTAAACAACACAAAGTGAATTCATTACTTAGGTGTTTCGGTTTGGAACAGACTCATATAAATATTTACGGATCACAGAATCGCTGTGACGGTGTCACTGACCCTGCCACTGACCCACTGCCCTGTCACTTTAATTCTTACAGTCATGTGAGTCAAACAGGAACAGTCTAGATCCACATCCTCTTGCATGGGAAAAGATCATGTCTGCCCTTCTCACCCACAGATGGCAGATTTTGTGGTAACAGTGGATTCAAAATAGATTAACAGTGTGCTCGTTCTGATGGGCAGTACATCTTGTGACTTCAGAAAGCTTTTGCCCATGGATAGTCTTGTACACCTGCACCTTGGTGGGTCTGGGATCTGTCACCGGCCCAACAGTGTTAGGGCTGCAGCATGGAGCAGAGGGTGAATGTAGGTGATGTGGGTAATGTCCTTTTCCCCTTCAGCTGACTGTCCTCGAGCAGAGTCCCCCAGCCCTGGGATGTGCAGCTCTGGATCAGTTTTTCCACTCTGCATCAGTAGAAAATATAGTCATTCAGCAACCATTGCACCCAACAATGGGGGTAGCTAATGGATGTCACCTCTGATTTATACTTAATTAATTAAAGCAGCTGCTACTTGGAATCCTAAGTCTAGAGTTGAACCTCTCCTCTAGAAGTGTCAAGTTACCAGTAGGGTATCAGCTCCATAGGAGACTTCCCCCCAGATTTTAGTCACAGACACAGTGGACCAAGCAAACTTAACTTTGTTCTACAGGCCTTAACAGCAGGTCCCTTTTGTGTTAATTAAAGCTCATGAATGCCTTTGAACATGCCAAGCCTTAAAAATAGGGCTAATTTTTGTAACTCAAATAATACTAACTATGCATTAGGAATATATGGAAAGACTTGAAAGAATTGTGTCACACACAATCCACAGACGGGTCTTGAACCTGTACTTCAGGTACAGGTAAGGCAGGCAGAGCCTTACACTAGTCAGTCCCCAAATCAGAGGACCCAGGGTTGACTCTAGAGCTTTGACTAAAGGGACATGCCCATGGTTGTGATCTCTGAAAGAGTTCAGCGTTCCACGTGCTTGACTGGGTCCCACATCACACTCAGCCTCACAGACCTCTAGTGTGCTCAGCTGTTCTGAAGGAGGAATTTAGGCTGGGGTCTGGAGATCACTTTCCAGTGTCTGCATTTAGCAAATGGGAAATGCCACTATGAGTTAACTTCTCCTGAGGTGAAACCATTGGCCAAACACGGCTATTTTCTAGACCTTCAGAGAGAACACTTGGCTGGTCTGGCTCTCATGCTTTAATATCCAGGAAACCTCGTATGACCTAGTGCATGGCTATGTTGTTCTGATGGCTGTTATTCTCTGGACTGTGAAACTAAAAGGAGATCATGGATTTGACGTAGCTGACTTCACCTTCTACTCTGCCCTGCCACCAACAGCAGTTACCTTTTTAACTCCCTTCATCCATAGCCTCACCCACCATGTCCAGCCCCAAATACAACCAGTAGTGCAATCCGGCATTCAGGAGCAAAGGGAACAGGCTGGGGTGAGTCTACAGAGAAAATAAAGTGTCACAGTTGGCTGGCGGTAGAGCCTACCTGGTCCGACCCCCAAATCTGCAGGTGTGAAAAACAAGATCTTGATCATCCCGGCTCATTGGCAGACCTTTCCCACCCACCCCTTTTGCTGATCTTTTCGTTCATTCAGCACTGCCTGCGAGCCGGCGGTGCAGGTGCCGGGGTCCAGTCCAGGAGCTTGCAGTCCAGGGGGCAAATTGAATGAGAAAGGACCAGTCTGAGGAATGTTACAAAGGGTGACATAGAGGTACTCTAGGAGATGATGGGGTGTATCTGGAAAACCCTGAGGTCAGGGGGATCTAAATTTAAGATTAAATGAGGAGTTGGCTGGACAAAGGATGTGGAGAGGAGCTCTCTAGGCAGGAGGAACAGCATATGCAAAGCCCTGAATCAAGGCAGGAAAGTGTTATGCAAGGAAGCCCAGGATGGCTGACAGGCAAAGATGAGTCAAAAGGCAGGAACCTCTCTGCTGAAGGCTGTGGGAGCCTTGGCCTGAGGCTCTAAGAAGCTACTGAAGTTTTTCAGCAGGATGATATTTGTATTTGTGTTTTTGGACAGGAAGTAGGATTTATGGGTGGGCATGGAAAGGGATGGGTGGTGCCAAGGTTCTCATGAGTGCAGAGCCCACCATTTGTCCAAGGGGCCATAATTAGGGATGTGTTTGATCATCCCTATCTGGGATGAGCCACTTTTCAGCCACCATTTCTTCAAATTCATCCACATTAAACTTAGTAAAGCCCCACTTCTTGGAAATGTGGATCTTCTGGCAGCCAGGGAACTTGAACCTGGCCTTACATAGGGCCTCAATCATGTGCTTCTTGTTCTGCAACCTGCTATGCATGGACATGATGACTCGGCCAACGATGGCCCTGGCCTTTGTGCCCTGGGCCTTTCCAAAGGTACCCTGCATACCTGTCTGGAGCCTGGACTGGAGATAGCATGAGGTCAGACATCAATGTCCACTGGAAAGGGCTGTCCCCAAGGCCCCTTAGGGCAACCCATACAATCAACAGGCTTCATACACTACCAAGGAGGCTACTGCGTGCGGCCATTGCATACTGGGCCCCTGTGGGGAAAGAGCACAGTCGGCTTAATTGGCTGCAGATGATGTTTGTATTTCTAAAAGGTAATGTTGTAAGGGGACTAGACTGGGAGAGATGCAGTGAGACCAACTTTTTTGGGGGGTGGGGGAAGGGTTAGATTGAACACTAATCCAGGAAAGAGATGGTAGTGACTTGACCTAGGACGGTGACAGTTGCAAAGTAGAGTCAACATCACCCTGAGAAGAACTTGCTTCAGCTCGGCTGCTCTCCCAAGGAGGTGGGAGACACGTGGAGCAGAGACGCCCGGCTGAGCCTCCCAGCCAGGTCTCGCTTAGATCAGTCAGCTGCAGCCAACCCTCAGGTATGTGATACATAAATTATTGTTTAAGGCACTGCGTCTTGGGTAGTTATGGAGCAATGACAAACTACTACAGAGAGCTAGCTAGTATAATAGTTTATCACTTTAACAGGGCCACATAACAAATCAGAAGGTAGGTAGACAAACTTGGTAAAAACTGTGCACCTCCCATGTAGAGTCATTTCCACAAGTACCTACAGAGTATAGGTGTCATGTCTCCCAACTACTAGACCCCATCAGTGTGTACATTAAGAACAGAACAAGACCAAAAAAAGAAAATAGAGTCAACAGGACTTGGTAATTGAATGTGAAGTGGAGACAGGGTGTCAGGGGAGTCCAGGAGGGCTCCCAGGTTTGGGGCCTGAGTGACTGAACAGATGTTGGACACCTGCTAAGACAAGACAGGAGTGGGCACTATCTAAAGCTTTCTCCTCCTGCCAGGTTCAAACAACTTCAAGTTCAAACAAAAAGCTAGCAACTACAGATGTATCTTTTACTTCCAAAGGTTGAAAATATTATTTCAGGTTTTTTTTTTCAAACAAAACAAAATCCACTGGAAGAAAACAATTTAAAAGACCCTAATGAAGAGATTTTATCCATAGCTCTCTGTAGAATAAATATACTCCTTCCACAAGGAAAGCCTATAGATAAATATTACCACTGGGGACAGGAGGAGTAGGGAGAAATGTTTCTATATTTTGCAAAGGGTGATATAAGATCAAAAGAAAAAAAGGCTAAGGAAGGTTGGTCTACATATTCTAAGAATATGGTACTTAAAAAGGCAACTAGGGGCAACTGGGTGGCTCAGTTGGTTAAGCGTCCGACTTCGGCACAGGGCACGATCTCACGGTCTGTGAGTTTGAGCCCTGCATCAGGCGCTGTGCTGACAGCTCAGAGCCTGGAGCCTGCTTTGGATTCTATGTCTCCTTCTGTCTCTACCCCTTCCCCACTTGTGCTCTGTCTCTCTCTATCAAAATAAATAAATGTAAAAAAAACTTTTCAAATAAATAAAAAGTATGCAACTAAAGTGCACAGTAAAATATCAGCAAGTATACAGAAAGAACACAAATACATTTCATAACAGAATGAGCTGCTTTTGTTTGTTAAGTACTTCATACAAACTGTTAGTAGCTTTCTAGATTAAAGGATATCACAGTTACTGAGGCCAGGCTATAAATATAGCAGCAGCTGAAGAAATGATAAGCACTCAAAACACAGGAGAAAGCATTTCCTACACCAAGAATGATGTTCTCTGAGTTGGCCACCCTTCTTCCGGACCTACCCACAGTACCAAACAAGAAGTTCTTTGGTAAACATACAGAACCCAGATGACCAATTCTCGACTGAAGACAACCATGTGGACTGAAGAACATTTTCACAATTCAACCCGTTAAACTGTGCCGTTGGCTTCAGTGGCCCAGTGTGTGATTCACATGCCACGAGAAGCGGCCACAGTTTCTAGATCGTTGGAACAGACACATCTGGGGAGGTCATGCAGATGAGGGTGGGGAAGCCTGTGCAGATGTTTGTTATGAACCAAAGAAACAGCCCACAGGAACATGTGCTCTGCACATCCCAGGTCAGCAGACGCCTCATCAATAATCTAGTATTTGCTAATTGTCACAAAAGGATCTAGAAAAAAGCTGGAACTTGGTAGAGAAAGCAATGATTTTTGTATGCTGCAGCAGGCTTTTCCTGTGACAGTTTGCCCATCGCCTGGATGGACAGTGGCTCACCTCGCCTCTGAGAACAAATAAGATTGTTGCTTTTCAATCTTTCTGCAGCCCTTCTTTGTACTTCACAGAACCATTCGTGAAAATTGCTTCTCGTGTTGAGATCCCATTTGAGGAGTGAGATAGATACTCTGGCTCTTGCTCAAGGGCAAAGTTTTAAGTCCAAAGACCCAGAAGGAGAACTCGCAGAAATGAATCTGACTGTGCTCTTTACCTCGGGGGACCACAGACACCACAATGGTGACAGCAATCTTGCCGTCTTGACATTTGACCACACAATCATTGACACCAATAAAGCTGGAATTGCACTTGTTGGTGTCTTTCTGGACCGATTGGTCTCAGACTCAACACACCTGTGCTGACCATTGTGGCCATGTCGATCATTAAACATTCTGGTTGCTTCTCCCAGAGAAGTTAAGTTTCTGGGGATCAGGAGGCCCAGCAGGAAGACAGCTTCCTACTCCAGTGATAACTGTTCTTAGAATGTTCAATGGTACTAAACCCTTTTTTTTTTCATCCTCCCCAAAGTTACTTTATTTACTTTGTCTGAGAGTATCACTGAAATGGCTGTCAATTAAATATCACTAAAACATTCTGATAGAACTTCCCATCAGTTACTTCATGTGACTTCATCTCTCTTCAACACAGAGACAGTTTAATAACAATATAATTGGTTTGGTTTTTAAAGGAATATTTAACCTGGGTACATCTATGTGAAATACACAGCACACATAGGATATAGGATCAAGGAATACAACGTTAATGCCACGTGTCTTGTCAAGATTTGCCATGTTTACTCTCCCACTCATGCTTCAAACATGTAACATATTTAGGACTACTAATTTGCCAAATTTTAGCATGTATTTTCACTTTAAAACCACATCTTGGGGTGCCTGGGTGGTTCGATGGGTTGAGCATCCAACTCTTGATTTCAGCTCAGGTCATAATCCCAGAATCATGGGATTGAGTCCTGCATTGGGTTCTGCACTGAGCATGGAGCCTGCTTAAGATTCTCTCTCTCTCACTGCTCCTCTCCTTTGCTTGCATTCTGTCTCTCTAATCTAAAAATACTTTAAAATTAAAAAAAAAAGTTGTTAATGTTTATTTTTGAGAGAGAGAGAGAGAGAGAGAGAGCATGAGCAGGAGAGGGGCAGACACACACACACTCACACACACACACACACACACAATCCAAAGTAGGGTCCAAGCTCTGAGGTGTCAACACAGAGCCTGACTCGGGGCTTGAACTCACCAACTGCAAGATCATTACCTGAACTTAAGTTGGATGCTGAACCAACTGAGCCACCCAGATGACCCTTTTAAAAATGTTTTTCAATTAAAAAAAATTTTTTTAATAAAAGCACATCTTTGTGGAACTCTGTAAATAGAAGCTTGTTCAAAGGGGGGAAATGATATATCAGTAACTCAGACTGTAAAAAAATAAAACAATTCTTTAAAAAAAAAAATTGGAAGACAGGGGTACCTGGATGGCTCAGTCAGTTAAGCATCTGACTTCAGCTCAGGTCATGATCTCATGGTTCGTCAGTTCGAGCCCCTCATCAGGCTCTCTGTTGTCAGCACAGAGCCTGCTTCGGATTCTCTGTCCCCCTCTCTCTCTCTCTGCCTCTCCCCAGTATGCACTTTCTCTCTTTCACAAAAATAAACATAAAAAAAAAAAAAAAAAGCATTGGAAGACAGGAATACTGAGCAATAGGAGGAATGAGGATGGTGGAAACAAACCAGCCATGGGGGCCAGACAGTCTGAGCGCCAAGGATGCCACCCGTACAAAGGGCTGTGCCTCCAACTGGGCCGCTAACTGACTTTGCAATGTTGCCTAAGTCCCCTCAACTTGGGCCTTGGCTCCTTCTGGGCAATGTGGGATAGTCAGATCCCAGGACCCCTAACAACATTTTTAGCTGTAAAAGCTTGCAATTCCAGTTAAATTTAAAGGAAGGAAATAAACCATCCTAGAGACCCTCTGAATGTTCACTTTTGAAATAATTAGCAGGATATCTTCAGGACCAGTCCCCCAAGGTGGATGGAGGTTTGGTGCTATTTGGGTGGGCCATGGTTTTTAGCCCAGCCTGTGGCCCATGAGAATGTGAATTTGAGGTTAAACTGGGCAGTGAAGCCAGTTGGGCTGTCTGCAAAGGCACGGGGAAGTCGTGGAGGCAGTCCTGGCCCCTCAGAATCCAACCCGGCCTCCAGTCCAGTGTCTGACCAAACAAGTGGGTTTCCAGTTTTTCTCTGAAATGAAAACTTTCTTGAGGATGCCCAGCTGGCTCAGAGCCTACTTTAATACATACATACATACATACATACATACCTTTTCTCCCTGGCTTCTGGCTTTTGAGATTGCTAAAGGAAAATTGGACACAGCTGAAAAAGAAAGAGGCCATCCTTCTCTTGCTTACCCAGCAATAACTTTTGCTTTGCATGTTTTCCCAACAGGCATGTGGTTAAAAACCAAAGCTCTGAATGTACTCAAGCAAGAATGAGCGCTTTGGGGTAGAGGCAGGTTGTGGGCCAACATGAGCCAGGGGTTCCTGCCCCTGAGAATTGTTTGAGGACCCCCGTTAAACACATGTAGAACAACTAGAAAATGACGGAATGCTGAGACTGGCTATGAGAGCAAGAGAACAGCATGGACCAGAGGGAACTCCAGGGTCCCAGGGCTTGAATAAGCCTCAGAGTGGGAGTGCAGTGTCAGGACAGGGAAGAGGTGGGGCATTCTCACGGGAGCACTGCACAAGGCAGGCACACTGAGTCCACACTGGATAAGGGAGCAAATCCTGGTTCCTTACGGGCTTAGGAATGATAAAGGCAGGCCCACAAGGTCGCCCCAACCTGTAGACCAACCAGAAAGCTCCTCATTCTTCCCTCTTCCAACTCTGCCTCTTCCTGGCAGTGAGATCCCAGGTAAGTAGCTTCTCTAAACTTGATTCCCTGTCTATGAAATGGGTCTAACTGCCTACCTACCTTACAGGGTAGGGTTACTGTAAGGATTGTAAATGCATCCTGCACATAAAATTCTTCTACCGTATTTGATCTAGAATAAGCAAGCAATAACTGTAAGGTGCTTTATCATTCATTTAGAAACTGTATCAGACACATTAGGAGATGCAGAAATGAACCAGATGTGGATTCTTCCCTTTACTATCCTTAACGACAGCAAATTTAGCACTGTACTCAAGACAGGTAAATAGCTTTACAAAGTCTAAGATGATAAGTTACCTGAGAGGGTCCAGGTAAAGTAGGGCTACAAGCGAGGAGGGAGGTAAGATAGAAAAAGAGGGAGAGATTATTTCTGCCTGAACTGTAAATTCTAGGCTAAGGAGTCTGAGTTTTATTTGTTGGGAAAGGAGGCCCTTAAGCAGGAGAATGGTGGTAAACAGCAGATTAACCTCATAGTGACAGTGACACAGAGGATGCCCCTGAGGGGAGACAGCCAGGAAATTGTTGCAGTAACTTAGATGCAAGCATTTCTAAAGCCGGGCTGGGGTTGGCAGTGGTGTGGATTGGATGTAGAGGCAAGAACGAATCCAGAAGGTATTTGCAAATGACAGATTTGGTGAGAGACTGGATGTGTAAAATAAAGAACGGGAGTGATGCAGAGATAACTTGAATGCTTGCTCCTGAAAAACTGGTAAGGCAGGGTTGCCTCTCACTGAAATAAAATACAGGGCAACGATACATCTCCCTGAAGGCAAACACACGTCCATATACATATACCTCACTGCACTGCTGTATGTCCACAGTTCACATTGCTGGGTGTTTTATTCGCAGTAGAGACACTTCAGGCTATCTTCCCATCTCCTGAGACCCCAACAGGAGTCAGGAGCTCTTGACAACCATTTTGCATCATAATCTTACCCCACCAGGAGTGAGAGTTCTATTTGTTTCTGGGCTATTTGCTGGAGCTCACGAGGAACAGGCTTGGGAGGTTCACCTTCCATCTGTCATGCAGACAGAAGATGGGATATCTAGTCTGCAGGAAAGATGAATGGAACAGGAAGGAGCAGAGCTGAAGCAGAGAGAGTCCCTCCTGAGTCTGGTAGCTCCAGACCCCGCAGAGGCCTGGCTGACTTTGGATTCCACATGGTAGCCCCATATCCATCAAACCGACTCCCCTGTTTGCTCAAGCTGGCTTGAGTTAGTTTCTGTAACCTGCAGTTTGGAACCTTGACTAACACTGTGTTCTACTGACATATGGGGCCATGTTGAGGGCTACACGAAGTTTACATTTTTCAACAGATAACGTCCCCAATGAAAAGGAGACCTAGTCCCCATTACACTCCCCCAGAAGAAGTAGGAAGTAGGAAGAAGAGGGACGTTGACCTCTTGTCCCAAGATTAAGAGGTCTAGATGTCTTACACTGAACCATAGTAAAGACGGAACCCAAGAAAAAACTCCTTTCTTTCCTATGGATGAACTCCAGATATGTTTTCTTCTCTGTATTTATTGAAACCATATATGGGTAAGAGCAATGGATCTGGGCCACACTGTCCTGGATTCAAATCCAAGCTCAGGCTCTTACTCACTGGCACATTGCTCAACCTCTCTGAGACTCAGTTTCTTTAGCTATAAAATGGGGGCAATGTGTCTCTCACAGAGTCATGTTGGAGTCACTAAGGGGGCCTGGTGGGCACCTGTCTTCCCAGCCCAAGTTTTGTACACTTACGAAATACAAAAAATGAAGGTTGGTGGAAACAGAATGACTTCTTTATCGTTGGTGCGGGCTGCAGTGAACAACACCGCTAAGTGTGTGAGTCAAAGTCAGTCCATATTCCCAAGGAGACCCTTCATGCCAGGGAAGCGTGAGTCTACTGAGTTGTGGCACCACCCAGGTTGTGGCCTGCCCTGGTGTGAGAGGAGACTCACCCTCAAGCTGGGACAGGAGCTCAAAATGTGAACCAATGGCTGCAGCCTACCCAGCAAGTCCCTGTGGGCAGCAGGGAGGAGCAGGGCGAGAGACCGCCGGTGAGGGAGAAAGCCCTCTCGGTGGCCAGGAGTGGAGAAATGGTGTTTCCCCACCTCAGCCCCCCACTGACCGTTGTCAGGACTGAGTGAAATAATCCTGGCAAGTGGCATCCCATCCCATGGGTATCTAACCCAGTCAAAATCAGCTATTATCTTCAGCAAGAAGAGACATAACTGACAAGTTAGGACACCACTGCCAACTTCCGCCCACAGCTGCTTTCGACGGATGCATGTGTCGGGGGATGTGGGATGGGTTGTGTACATCTGTGACTCTCTCATGTGTTCTGCTCACCCTGCTTCAGGCAGGACGTGAAGATCTCTGTGTGCCAGCCACGACTTCAATATGTATAGTTTCTAGGTGTTACTGCTACGAGCAATGCGGCTATAAACTCTTGTACACGCTCTTGGTGCCCATGTGTATACACTTTAGTACCTCTGTGGAATTTCTAGCCGGGGACGTATGTATGTGTTCAGCTCTAGCAGATGCTGCCAAACAGGTTTACAATGTGACACTCCCATTTCTGGGATGTCTAGACATATATGAGTGTGAGAACAGGGGGAATGGAAAGGGGCTGAGAAGCAGCTCTCTGCTGTGGGAGGCAACAGCCTTCGTCCAAAGCCCCCCACGCTCTGCCATGAGGAAGGCTGGCCTAAGGGGAACAGAGGCAGAGACACAAGGTCTACCAGCCACCCCACTAGCAGAGATTCTCACACTACCAACACTGGGGATTCTGAGGGCCAGATTTTTTGAGAAAAACATTTTCTCACGTGTGTGGAGCTGGCTGGGGTTTGTAAAAGAAAGGTCGATGGGAGTGTGAGTGCACAGATGTGCCAGTCCACATAATGGCCCAAGTGTCCTGAATCCAAGCTCCCTGAAAGTCGCGTCCCCTGTATGTCTTCATCCCCACGTATCCCAATGCCATGACTGTGCCCCCATCTGGGAAGAGCTCCATTGACCCGTGCTGAAAGAATGAATAGATTTCTGATGGCTGACTGAGGGAAGGGTCCACCACAGAGGGTATAAAAAGAATTAGACATGGGGCACCTGGCTGGCTCAGTGGGCAGAGCATGTGACTCTTTTTTATAGATTTTTTTAAAGTTATTTATTTATTTATTTATTTATTTATTTATTTATTTATTTATTTATTTATTTTGAGAGAGAGAAAACAGGGGAGACAGCAAGAATCCCAAGCAGGCTCCAAACTGTCAGCACAGAGCCTGATACGGGGCTTAAATTCACAAACCATGAGATCTGACCTGAGCTGAAGTCAGAAGCTTAACCAACTAAGCCACCCAGGCGCCCTACAGCATGCCATCTCAGGGTTGTGAGTTCAAGCCCCACATTGGGCATGGAATCCACTTTAAAAAAGAAAAAAAGAATTAGACACAGTCTTCCACTTGTGGAATCTGCAACACCTTTAAAAGAGAACAAAGAGTTAAAAGTGGATTCCTGGAGGACTGTGGGGCAGACAGAAGGAGAATCCCTCCCAGTAGGAACTGACAAGGTGCAGCCGGGAGGGAAAGGGGATGAATCAGAAAAAGGCAGTCACAAAATCAAAACATGTCCCAAAGAATGGGTTTTCAACAATATCACACAGTAGTCAACAAACAGGAAGCCCCTCAAAAGTAGCTTCTTAAGATAGGGCAGATAGTCTTTGAAGAAGCTATTGCAAGGAATTCAGAAGACAGAAGTCAGATGAATGTGTGTACATGTATATATTATGTTATAACAACATGTATACACAATATACCACCCATTATGTGAACAAGAGGAAACAAATGGCATGTTTTCTGCCCACGTAACAAGAACAGTTTGGTTAGCACATTGGCGGCCACCATAATTTGTCCCCCAAGTTGGAAGTTTCATTTATTCTTCCTACACTCAGAGGAAGATAGACAACATTTATTCTCAGAACGAAATCAGTAGAAACCACCTTGCAGAGACCAGAAGGAAAACAGAAAGATGTTTAGAACCAACTGTCTGCTTGGTACTTTATAAGTAATTTCCCTTTGTGCTCATAACAATCTAATTAGGCGGGAATGACTGCCCCCATTGTGCAAGTGTGAAAACTCACACTCAGGTTAAGGGTCCTGTTTGAAAGCACACAGTTAGCCAGGGCTGAGCTGGGGTCAACAGCAGGCCTGGCTCACCTGGAGCCCAAGTGTCTTCCCCACGTCACGCCTCTAATCCTGGCAGCTAAGTGTATTTCACCAGCACAGCACCCGACAACGCTTTATACATTTCTCAATGGAAGGGATTTTTTCTTAATTTAATTTTGTTATTATTATTATTATGAATTTTTATTTGGAAATGGTTTAAAACTCGCAAGAAATTGCAGGAATAGCAGAGAGAATTCTTGTGTGTCTTTCACACACCTTTCCCTGACGATAATATCATCCATAACTATAGTACCTGGTCACAACCAGGAAGTCGATGTTGGTACAAGACTATTTATTATCAGGGTTTTTCAATGAATCCTCACTGAGGACTTAGGCCAGACAATTACTTGTGGCCGAACGCTGTCCTGTGCTTTGTAGGATGTTTGCAGCACCCCTGGCCATTTGCACCTCCCTCCCCAGTTGTGACCACCAAAAATATTTCCGGATGCAGAAATAGCTTTTAAAGTACCAAATTGCTGGGATGCCTGGGTGGTTCAGCCGGTTTAGTGTCAGGCTCTTGATTTTGGTTCAGGTAATGAGATTGAGCCCCACATTGGGCCTGACACTGAGCATAGTGCCTGCTTGAGAGTCTCTCTCTTTCTCTAAAAAATAAAAAGATAAAGTTCCAAATTGCTGTATATTCTTTATTCAAAATACAACTTCGGGTTCAGCATCTCTCAGACATAACACATGTAGAAAAATAACCACAACAAAGTTTTTGTTTTTGTTTTTAATCCTTGGGATTTAAAAGACATTTTCAAACCACAAAAATATAATTATCCTTTAAAAAATCAAGGAGAAATAGGAAGGCTGCATTTTGATTACAGTAGTTCTCTGTTTAAATAAACACTAACAAAAATCACATTCACAGAAATCTGTTACTCATCCCAAACATTCCTGGGCACATTTCTCAAGCAAATCTTAAAACACAGATTGATAAGGTTATTTTCTCTCACATTATTAGAGAGAACTGTTAAAACATTCTAATGTGATCACATAAAAATCTACTGTCTGAAATAGTGACCCATTCTTGCTGCTGCTGGCTGGCTAATAAAGGAGCATTTGGCCCCATCTTGTTTCAGCTGAGGAGGGCAGACACTGTGCCGATGAAAGTTGATGGTCATTTCTGCTCCGGCTCTGAGAACCACCCCCTACTCTCAGACAGGGTTGGGAACCTCAACAGCTTCCTTGGGCAAGTCAGAGCCCTCCACAGGTAGTATCCCTAGAAAGCTCAGGGATTCCAGACACACACCTACTGAAGCTATGTTGCATTTTAGACTCTGGAAAAATGACTTGGGTGTCAGAACCTGCCATTGCTTCTTACGATTATGCCTACAGAGAGTGTTGCTGAATCATTCTGGAAACCCTTGGCTATATAACATGTTTATCTGGGTAGTGAACCAACTGGATGTAGCAGGTAGCAGAATCAGCAGCAAAGGCTCAAAAAGCTACGCCTTCCACCTCCCAGCAGCCATCAGCACACTTCTGCTCAGGCTAGAGCCTGCGGGGGATGGGATCAGACAAGCCACAGCCCAGGCCTGAGGCCCAAAACAGGAGTTTCATCCCCCTTCCACCTTCTCACGGCTTTACACAGTCATAGGTAGCACAGGGGCAGCCCTTACCCCTTAGCCTCAGAACTCAATGCCTTTACAACCCATTTTTTTAATGTTTATTTATTTTCGAGATACCATGCGCTTGCAAGTGGGGGAGGGGTAGTGAGAGGGGGACAGAAGACTCCATGCTGACAGCTGCAAGCCTGATGCAGGGCTTGAACTCACTAACCTCCAGATCGTGACCTGAGCTGAAGCTGGATGCTCAACCGGATGAGCCACCCGGCGCTCCCTTAACAACCCATTTTGAAGGTGTTGTTTCCTCCGCCGGAACAACTAACCTTTCAGAGCATTCATTTTTAATGACTTTATGGTGAATAGCAAAGTCCAAAATAATGCAGGATCTAAAGACAGAAGCGACCTCTAGTTCAGATTTGGGGAAATGGGGAATGAAGGGGTTACTAAGTTACTTTCTTTTATTTGCAAAAGAACATGTTATGTATTTCATTGTTAAACACTTGTTTGCCATTTATTTCCACAATTATCCATTTTATAGGTATCGCAGGGACCTTCAAAACTCAATTCAATGTATAGATTTATGATCCTAAAACAATAGACCTCACTAATCTTGGTGTCTGCACTTATTTGTGAAATGGGTTACACAATGGCTTTGGGGTTTTCTGACTGCAAAACATAACATCACAAGCAACATGCCTGAAATTTGGACATAAAAACACAATTGCTCCTTAACCAGAGGCCCCTTAACCAGACAGGAGTATGCAAATGGACTATTTAAAGGAGTTCTGAACACAAACTCACCTTTCTTTTTAAATAATGTAAAATTAGAAAAAAAAAAAAAAAAAAACCCTTATCCTCTCCAAGAAATTGTAACCTCTTTCACTACCCCAGAACAGCCTCCTAAAAGCAAGGGTGCTTTTATCCAAAGACTTCGAGGGAGGAGCTGTAGCAATACGTCCTCTAGAGAGCACTGCGAGGTGTCCCCACTAAAGGCTATTCGTTTCCCGTGACCATCAATTTCTCACCTGCTGGAGTGGATGCTTCCTCAACATAACACGTGCATCGCTATTTGCAGAAAAGCCATCTGCGCGATGTGCTCATGAATTTTTCAACTTGGAGATTAAATATTTCAGGCTTAGTTCACAAAAATCTACCTGTTTTCCATCTTCATTCAATTCACATTTTCAGACAGAATTTCCCATTTCAGGATGCATTAGGATGCTGTTGACTCTCCTTGGGAAATGACCTCAGGTAACAAGTTTCAAAGGACCTGAACGCTGCCAACTATAAGAACGGGATGATGAGTAAATACAATCATGGAGAAATTAGACTGGTCTAAATGTAAGTTAGTCTAAAATATCTTTGCTTTGCCAGAGATGTTTGTAGATACGTACATTTCCCGCTTGAACTGGCTCTGAACTCATGACTTAAATAGACTTTTACTCTTCCATTAGACTCATTGGCAAATCTCACCAGCGCATCTTAAACGTAAACCCTTGATCTTCGCCAACTCAACAATCGATATTCAGCTGAAATGTGACTCTGTTCTCTCCTTGCCAATATTTGTCCCCTCAGAGGCGGCCAAGGTCAAAGAACTAGACTCCACAAAATGCAAATACAAAGCCTACCCAAAAGATTCAAAACAGTTTAAATCCTAATGAGTCTAAAGTTAAAATATTTAACACTCCAACAACCAGCCCTTGGAGGATTAAAGAACCATTTAGGGCTGCTTTCTGGTTGTCTCCCCGATCCGCTACAGGGAGTCCAGAGAGGAACATGAAAACACAGCAGGTCACCTAGTGGAATGTGTATTACGGAGTCGGGAAGAGAGAGCTGGGTCAGCCCCTCCCAGCGGGCCTCGGGCACTCACCTGCTGATCTGCAGGATGGGCCAGGACTGCTCTGGAGAAGGAAAGCAAGGGTCACCAGGCTGAGCCCAGGCTGTCAGGATCCACCCTGGTCCAAGCCCTTTGCCCTTGTGTGGCTACCACTAGCACATCCCCGATCTCTGGAAGACCAGCCTTGCCCCGGCATTGTGGGAATTGGCTGCGCAAAGGCTGGACTGCAAACAGCTCCCTGTTTGTCAGGATTTGCTTATTAAGTTGCCACACGTCACAGTGCTGTCTTTAACCCACAAACCTGTGCTCCACTGCCTAAATCAAAAATACACATTTGATTCAGTTCCATGATGCCACAAAAAAGGAAAGCATCCCATTTCCTCTCGAAGGCTGTTCTTTGCAGTCCTGACAAAGCACATGCGACACAAATCACAATACTCCAAGCGGCTCCAAGCCACACGCTCTTAAGAAACACGACTGAGTCAGGAAATGAAAAAACTTGGCATACTCAAATATGCGCACCTGCTGTGCTAGATAGCAGCAAGATGGGGAACTCGCGAAACAATGTATAGTCCAACACTACAACTCCAAAAATGAAATGAGCAGAAGGCTCAGCTTTGCTGCGAGTGAGCAGACTCACGAACCACAGCATCACCAGGGAAGCCCTCAGCCCGGGTCAGGGAGGAAAGGAACAGCAGGTGAGGGCATGGTCAGGTGGAAAGCCCACTGAGCACCCAACCGGACAAAGTTCCCCTGGCCTTGCAGCTAGGGTTGGTGGATGACAACTGCTCCACCCCCACGTGCTATAGGAAGGCTGCTGGAGCTGTGGCCCTGCTGCCTATGAAGAGAGGCATGTCAGCGTCCCCCAGAGCTTGCTGGGTTTCCGGGATCCTAATCCAGTACTTCACTGAAGCAGGATCCTTGTCTCCCTGAGGGAAGTCTTGGAACGTCCTGATCACCCTGCTTCATAAACCCGGGGATTGTAAGGGGAAACTCTGTTCCATACAGACTGCTACATTTTCCAGCCACTGCTTCTGAGACCTCAGATAAGGACACACACTTCATTCAACATTTCCTGACCCAGTGATCCATGGACCCACTTGCCCATAAAGAAGATGCTGGAATCTCTCTGGTAAAATTCAGCATCATTAAATGAGCCGAGCAGAACTGAGTTTTGATCATTAGAGCTAATAGATACTTCAGCTATTACATTTCAGCATTTCAACTAGAATGACAGGCTCCCCCCTCACTCCCTTACTCAAGGTAAATATTCCTGAAAAAAAACCCACAAGTGAATTGCTGGAATTTTGCTTTGGGGGATGAGCATGTGAGTTTTCATTCCACTCTGGAAATATACTCTCAAACACTTCCTTGGTCTGGCCAGTATCGCCCCTTCTTTTAAAACTACCTCTTCAAAAACAAAACCTATTTAACTTCCTTATGTTTCTTTACAAAATGTTTGTTATCAGTCTATAATGAAAAGTTGGCACTTTATAAAATTGACATTTAGAAGATTGCTTAATACTTAATGTATGAAGGGCCATAACCATGTGCAGAAAGACTGGGTTGTTCCAAATCTTTTACAAAATTCTGAACCTTAGAAAAACTATTCTCCAGGATTTGTGAGACAGCAAAGCTAGATTTCCTCACCTGAAAGCCAGGTTTGACTTTCATTATATTATGAAATAAGTGCTTTTAAGATTCATTGCTTGAATTGCAAAATATACTTTTGAAAGTCAATAATTTTTTTAAATAAAAAATTTGCTCTTCATACCTCTTTAAAATCCATATCTTACTTTATTCCATATTTGAAGGGTTACCCTTTTGAAGAATACCAGACAAGGGGATCTCTATTTTAATCATGTTATTGGGCTCCTAATTTCATCCTTGTTTAATTTTAAATAATCCCAAACAACCCAAAAATAATGCATAATTATCATATGAATTGGCATTTCAAACTGTGCTATAGGCCATATACACTAGCAATATGTTTCAACTAAAATGTATTCATAAACACATAAGAAAAATATAAAATATATTTATCTAAGTGTTCTTATGCAATAATGCATTTTTTAAAAAGAAGTGGCATACAGAACTCAGTATGGGGCAATGCATGAAAAAGCTTGATAATTTTTGTATTTAGTAACAGAAAAATGATGCAATTGTTAAAATTGTAAAAAATTGTAAAAATGCAATTGTTAAAATTGCTTATTTCTATGGTTATAAAACTTTTTATAAGTGTATGTGAATTAAGTATTCATTGTTTCATAGACATGACTATTTTTTAGTCTGCTTTACTCCAAGCATAAATTATAATGAACTTCGGATGGCTTTCCGCTAATAATTATTTGAAACTTTTCCCCATGATCAATTACCTTTGGCAACCACTGCTATAGTCAAAAGGAATGTCTCCAAAACAGAGGTTAAACTAAATATTTCCATGGCTTAAGACATCTCATTTTGGGGCGCCTGGGTGGCGCAGTCGGTTAAGCGTCCGACTTCAGCCAGGTCACGATCTCGCGGTCCATGAGTTCGAGCCCCGCGTCAGGCTCTGGGCTAATGGCTCGGAGCCTGGAGCCTGTTTCCGATTCTGTGTCTCCCTCTCTCTCTGCCCCTCCCCCGTTCATGCTCTGTCTCTCTCTGTCCCAAAAATAAATAAAAAAACGTTGAAAAAAAAATTTAAAGACATCTCATTTTGAGGCATGGAAGTATCTGGCAGTTTCTGTAGCTTGATGTCAGTTCAGATAGATGCTATATTTCAGTCGTACTGATTTATTATTATTTCTTAGATGAAAGAGGACAAGTAGATTCTCCCCCCTTGCACAGTAATAATTGTACATTTGGTGTCTTAGTGTTTATTGTAACCAAGATTACTGAAAATAATGTAAACAGTTTTACCTGTACCCACAAGAGGTTCATTTCAAGTGGCAAACCTTACTGAAAGTTTAGCTACTTTATTAAGTGTAACTCTCAGCATCTACTGTTAAAAAATACTACTTTTCTAGAGCCAGATAAAAAGACCAGTTAGTAAATATTTTACCTTTTGCCATATAGCCTTTGTTGTATCTACTCAACTTTACTTAGCAGGAAAGCAGTCACAGATTATATGTAAATGAATGTGCATGGCTGTGTTCCAGTAAAACCTCATTTATGGAAACTGAATGTAAATTTCATATAATGCTCATGTGTCACAAAACAGTATTCTTCTTTTGAGTTTTTCCTGTTGTTTACAAATGTAAAAGCATTCTCAGCTCTCAGGCCCTACGAGAACAGGCTTCAGGCTGAATTAGGCCCATGGGCTGTGGTATGCCTACCCTGGTTCCTATACAGCAATGGTAGAAACCATCCTTCTTAAAGATTACCATTACAAAATGAATTGACTGTACTCATCATGTGCTGGAAAATAATGAAAACAAAAGAAAGACAAATTACCAAGGGGTAACCAAGGTGTGGTTAAAAATCAGGTCCTCAGCCAGGATACTTACCTGCCCTGCTCATACATAGCCACTTTATCTTGGCATCCACAGCATCAGCAGCTGAGTGACAAAGGCCAGTGTGCACAGCACCCATCTGGTTCTGACAACATGTACCTGTTGGGCATGCTTCATCTCCTATCAGGTCATCACTACCCATTGTGGCTCTGACTAAAGACAGAAAGACACCTGTCCATTCCACACACACACACACACACACACACACACACACACACACACACACCCTCCAATCACCCAACCACTGGAAAGTCCAGCTTCTCTGGCTGCTAAAGGCCCAGAGAAGTCTAGCAGCTATTATGTGGTCCGCCTATACAAGGGGGTTGAGGGCTGGTGACTGCAGCTTACACAGGTCTACGGGATTACTCTAATATATCAATTGACCAACCACCTCATTTTGGCAGGGGACAGAACCCTCCTACAAAACATTTCAAAGAACATTTTTGCCCAGAATAGGAAATCTGGGCCTTTCCACATCAGAGAGCAAGGATTGGAGGAAAGAAACTTGAAAATACTGTTAACTATTTGAGGAAGATCACCTGTCAAGACCTCCCAAACTCCCCAGGAGCTGAAATATAAAGTACAGCGTAAAAGAGTGTGCAAGTTGCCTTTACTTTTTTAAAGGACATGTGTACACATAGGCCCAAGTAATGTCCAGTCTGTGCAAACATCTCCCAGATCCCAGTTAAGAGAAAAGGACGGCCCAGCCCAGGCCCCACCCGGTTTTCTCAGAGAAACAGGCCCCTCTGCGAAGGCTCCCCTTCACGCCCACGGTCCAGTGCATTCTCCTGGCATGATGTGGCAGGATGCCTGTCCTTTCCCTGAGACTCAGGCATCTCCAACAAGCAGCAACGGTGAAAACACTTTGTCTATAGTTTTAAACAAATCCCAAGGTCTTACAATTAGGCGCAAGGGTCAGGAGACTTTTTCTTGGAGAAAGCTATGGCTCAGAATCTTGAGAATTTCTTCCCATTCTGACGCAGAGCGAGAATCCCAGAAGCAGCGGAGGAAGGCCTAAGCGAGGAGACAACGGGCGAGGAGTTTCGGTGCTCACAAGGCTCACTCGCCGGATCCGTCCTGGTGAAAGTTTGCCGTTGAACGGCTCCCTCCTTTCCTTCCCCGAGGTACGGGGCTCAGCAAATCGTCCCCGCAGGTCACCCGGTTGCTCTGGGGCGGCGCGCGGCCTGGAGCCCGGCCTTGGGCTCAGAGCGCGTCGGAAGGGCGCACATAGCGCAGCGTGTAGTTGGCCCCCGAGTTATTGTCCCAGTACTCGCCCTGGGCACAGCGGTAGCACACGGCGAAGTGGACCGCGGCGCCCGGTTCGTCCGCGTCTTCCCCCTCCTGGGGCTGCAGGCCGGGGGGCAGGCACAGCGAGAAGTGGAAGCGCTCGGCGCCTGGCTCCTCCTCGGCGCCCCCGGGCCCCCCCGACGGCGCCTCAGGTGGCTGTGGCTCCGCCGGCGGCTCGGGCTGCAGCTCGGCCGGCACGTCTAGGAAGGAGCGCCACTCGGTGAAGGTGTAGCGCACCGTCACGGTTCTCGGCCCGGGGCAGCCCAGCACCCGGCCGGAGCCCGTCACCTCCGCTCCCGAGGACGCCGAGCACTGCACGCGCTCCAAGCACACGCGCTGCCGCCGCAGTCTCTCGGCGGCGGCGCTGGGCCCGGGAAGCTCGAAAAGAGGCCGAAGCCGGGGAGGCGGCGCAGAGAGGGCCGCGGTCGCGGCCGCCGCGGCCAGCAGGCCGGGAAGCTGCTCCAGGTCTTGGGCGCGCATGGGGAAGCTGCGCAGGCGGGAGAGCACGGCGGGCGGCACCTGCGGCTCCTCCGCCTCGCTGAAGTGCTTCACGCTGGCCAGGCTTAGCCCCAGCGCGTCCGCGAACTGCACTCGCTTCTTGCACTTGGCGCAGCAGCTGCCGGGACCGTGCGGCAAGCCCTCGGCCCCCTCGCCGCCCTCCGGGCCGAGCCCCAGGCCAAGCTGCTGGCGCTGGCGCAGCAGCTTGGCCGCCTGCAAGATCGGGTCCGCGGGCAGGGAAAAGGAACGCGGGAGGCGGCGGCGGCACTCCAGCAGCTCCTCCAGCTCCTGGGAGGCGGCCTCTTCCTCCGCGGACAAGGGGTCAGCGTCGGGGCTCTGGGCTTCCGACGCGCCGCCGCCCTCGCCCCCCGGAGTGGGCAGCCCCTCGGCTGGCGGGGGCTCTCCAAAGAGCGCAGGTCCCTGTTTCTCCAAACTTAGCGCCCCCTGGGGCTCCATGAGGCTGTCTGGCCCCGGGACTGTCCGTATCAGTTCTCCCTGGAGACTTAACACCTTGGGTCGTTGCAAGGGCGCGCAGAGCCCGCCCCTGGCTGGAGAAGAGAAGACAGTCCCACTGCGTAGCCCCGGGTTTTAGCGGCGGCGACCCGGCGCGAAGTGGGAGGAGGATGCCAGCGTGGGGCCGGCTCTGGGGATTGAACCTGCCAGCGGCGGGGGAGGGCCCAGGGCGGGGAGGCGCAGGCCGTGGGAACACCGGGAACCTGGGCGGCGCGGGCCGGAGCTAGCGGGCGAGCTTCCCGAAGGCTGAGGCAGAAGGTGGAGACGGCTCTCTGGAAGTTGGGGGCTCCCTTTTCCCTCCCGCCCACCCCGGCGGGGCCCGCGTCGGTCCTGCTTCCGGAGCTCCTCGGGTGAACTGGCGCTCAGCTTTCGTGGACTCGGGCGTGAATCTGCCTTCCTCCGGCGCGTCAAGTTGCCCCAGGTCTGGACGGGTCCGCCCTCTGGCGGGTCGCAAAGCCGTCTCCTCCCGGGTGTCGCGGCGGCCGGGGAAGTCCCCGGGGGCAGGCGCGCAATTAGGGAAGCTCGCCTGCGGGCAAGAGGACCGAGAGCACCGAGCGCCTCCCTCGCTTTCTTTTCCTTCCTTCCCAAACTTCGGGGCTCCCGGGCTTCAGTCCCGCTCTACCGCCGGCCCGGGACCGGCGCGCTGGCCTCGGCGCTCCCGCAGTGGCGGCGCCCGGGGGCTGGGGCCGAGTCCGGGGCGGGGACGCGGCTCTGCGCCGAGAGCTGCCGGAGGCCATTAGCTCGGGGCCCGGGAGCACGTCCCCGCTCCTCCCCCCTGTCCCGCCCGCCGCGCTCCGGGGCCCCGAAGACCGGGGCCCCGCGGGACCGTCGCCGCGCGCACTGCCTCTCCCCGAGGCCCCGAGGGGCCTCGGCGTGCGCTAGGGCTGCGAGGCGGCCGACCTGCGGCTCTACCGGTGGAACGTGGAACCTGGGCACTGGGGAGACCTTCGGTAGTGAGTTTTTGTTGTTGGTTTTGTCTGTTTTTAAGGCTAACTTTACCTTGATCAAAGTCAGTGTCTCGCAAACATCAGCGCGCGTCGGCGTCACCTGGAGGGGTTGTGAAAACATTCCTGAGCCACCCTGGAGTTTCTGATTCAGTGTTGCTGAAAGTATTTCCAACAAGGTCATGCCGATGCTGGGCTCCAGGGACCGCATTTTGGGGACCTGCGTATAAACCTGTGTGGACGTGTGGAGTTACTTGTGTAAAAAGCTAGGGATTCTAGAAACAGATACAGTATTTCAGGGGAAAAAAGAAAAGAAAAAAAAAAAAGAAAGAAAAGCCAACCTACCCGGGTCATTTAACTGAGGCATGGTAACTAAAATACCGTATGGTCTGGCAGAATTTAAAGGGGCCAGCACCTTAGGCATTTTGGTGAGGCGGCAGGCATAAGATGGAGAGTAGGGAGTAAGGGTCATATTAATCACTAATATTGACTGAGCACCCAGCCATCAGCAAATGTTGGTTTGAACTGATCCTCCTTGCCTGATCTTATTCTCAGAGCATCATCCCTACTCTACAAGTGGGACATAGAGGTGTAGAAGGATTTTTCATTGCCCAGGCCTCACATCTAGGTGTGGTGGGATTTGAACCCTGGGCAATGAAGAGGGAAGAGTTCTCCCATCACTAGGAAGCCAGGGCTGGGGGTGTGATGCTCCTGAGGAAGGGGCTCTGCCATCCTCCTGTTAGGGTGGTAGGTCCTTGGGTGCCCAATATAAAATCGCATGATTGCATGTCAACTTGGAAGCTTACAAGAGGCACGTGATACTCTGTGTGTCTCTCTGAACAACTCCAAGATTTGGGGAAGAAGACATTATTTTTACATTTAGGTAAATATTTACATATTATGGAGTTAAACACAAAATTTGAAAATTATTTGGAAGATTAAAATAGGATTTCAAAGAGATTTTGAGGTTGTGGTGACCCTTTGGGCTACTGCCCTCATCAAGGCCATGTGCCCACTGCAGGACAAGGGACTTCAGGAGGTGAGGTGCCTAAGGAGTAGGACTCAAGGAGGCGTCAGTCTCAGGGTTATGCAGGGCCCTAGGCCCAGCAACTCTCTTTTCTTTTTAGTGAAAGTGTTAGAACACCTCACCCTCAGGGAGCTCTCAGTATATTGGAGGAGACCAACATTAATCAAAAAGCAAATACAGGCTTGGCCACACTAGCAGATGCTAAGAAGGATGCAACCTAGCCAGGGAGGCCTCCGGGAGGAAGGTGAGTGGGAGTGAACAGATAGGCCTGCAGGTAACATTTCAGCCCATAGTTGTATGGGCCCCATGTGGGTGGAAATTTGGGGAATGTGGGTGGAAGGGGTTCACATGGCGGAGGAGGCAAGGGGTCTTTCTTGAGTCTCTTTCATAAGAACACTAATCCCATCCATGAGGGCCCCACCCTCATGACCCAATTACCCTCCAAAGCCCAATCTCCTAAAACCTTCACATTGGGGGTTAGATTTCAACACAGGAACTTTGAGGGGACACAAACATGTACACTACAGCAGACACATTGATTGTTTTGAGGTGAAGACAATTGAGAAACAGCAGATACAGGAAGGGCTCTCCTTTCTACCCAAAATCACGGCATAGATTTCTTGTACCAGGAAAAGGAGAACATTCTTATCATCAAGACAGAGTTGACACCAATTTGAATCTGGACAAACAAACCTAAAATAGACCTTAGCTTCCACTAGTTTCCCCATGTACTTCTGGGTCACTTTCCCACATTTTACCCTTTTAGCCCAGCCCCTTTTATCCTTCGTCTTGCCACGTCCCCTGACTTATCCATCATTGTTAAAATGGTACATAAGCTCCCAGGCCTATCCGTTTCTTTGGGTCTTCATTTCTTACACTGAATATGAAAGCCTCCATGTACACATAAAACTACCAACAAGAAATAAACTTTTTATGTTTCTCTCTTGTAAATCTGTCTTTTATCAGTTTAATTCTTAGGCCCAAACACAGAATTTAAGAGGATAGAGACACCATATATAATATGTTAAAGTGTTACAAAAATACTAAATTTTTAAAGTATTTTAAAAGAGCAGAAACATTTTAGAAACGTGTCCCCTAACTCTTCTTCAGCTTTTTGAAGGGGATTGAGTTGATTAAGATAAAGTCACAGTGAGTTTTCAGGGGCTTAAATGCAGCCATGGAAACTTCCTAGAAAAATGCCTTCTAATCTAAAAGGATCAAATTCTGTAGTGCCTTAGACTGCATTTTTCAGCACAACTGAAATATGGCAATGGGATGAACTTGCAATAAACTTGAAAAAAGCATTACCCTGTTTGCCTGGTTCATTTTTCTTTCTTATGTGTGCCTTCTAGCAGAATCTAAGAGGTCTGAGTACAACTGACTTGCTTCAAAAGTGGAAAAAATAAAGCCAAGTGAGATTCAAATGATCTGCTTAACCAAAGCCACTCAGCCACCCAGAGAAGGGAGCGCCAGATTGATATCTAGTATAGCCAGGGCTTGTGAATCATCGTGTGCTAAAACACTGCTCACAGCATTGCACAACCTCACACAGCCTGATGGGATGGTTATGTTACCACAAGTATGGCAACCTGGAGGCCTACAACAATTCACTGAATTGCTCTGGTTACCCAGGATAGAATTTGCTGGGCCAGGATTTGGACTCACACAGCCTACTGTCTGAACCCCGCGGCAGCCCTCTCTGGGAGCCTGCTGGAGGTAAGTCATGTTGCTTTTGGCTTAAAAAAAAAAAAAAGTCACCAAGTCAGAAGGGGCCTTGCTTCCCACAACAAAGGGATGAGGAGTTAATAAGAAAGTTTTAAGGATGGAGTTCTCTATTTTTATTCTAAATTTCTTTGGCTTCCCTATTTCTTTTTTTTTTTTTTTAATTTTTTTTTTCAACGTTTTATTTATTTTTGGGACAGAGAGAGACAGAGCATGAATGGGGGAGGGGCAGAGAGAGAGGGAGACACAGAATCGGAAACAGGCTCCAGGCTCTGAGCCATCAGCCCAGAGCCCGACGCAGGGCTCGAACTCCCAGACCGCGAGATGGTGACCTGGCTGAAGTCGGATGCCTAACCGACTGCGCCACCCAGGCGCCCCTGGCTTCCCTATTTCAATGAGTTTTACTCATGTTTCTGATCATCCAGGTTTTAACATGATTTGCATAATATATTCTAAGTGTAATTTGTAAGTTTCCCAGAGCTTGATTGGCCTAATACCCAACCAATTTTTTTTTCTGAAATTAACATTTACACATTATATGTTAAAGAGCCCACTAGTGTCAAGTTAACCTCCTATCAACACTTCAAGTTTTAGTATGTTAACTTTTTATCCTCATATCAATTTTCTGCAATGTTTAAGTCATTTCACTTACATTTAGTGACTTTTCTCATTTGACTTTGGATGACTGTAAATACCAATCATAAGAAGCATAAACAAATGTGTGAAAACTTCAGTTCTTGGTAGATGTGACACAATTCTAATGAGCATGCAAAACTCTGGGAGTGCAGGACTAATATCAATCTATTACTTCTGCCTGGCTCCCCAGAGTCTCTGTCAGCTTCTGGGAGGAGGCCCTTCATTAGTCCTCTCAACCTTCTTGTCCAGAGCCTCCCTGCTTCTTTTCCTCTGTGTGAGACAGAACTGAAAGGTTAGGGAAACTACTGGATTTGACATCTTTCTTTGAAGGGAGCAGGGAAGGACCCCTATGTCTTGCTGTCTCATAAAATGACAGAGACTTGGTCTCCTAATAGGGTCTGTGACAGCCTATGAGTGAGTGTAGTGGGCATGGGGCTGGCCAGCCCCACACACACCCCTCTGCCTCTGTTCTAGCAGGTATCCTACACACACTTCTCCTGTACTCCCCTCCAGAATAGCATCTGTCTGATCTCGGAGGAACACCCATCCTGCCCATGACTGGTTCAGGAATGAGCAAGTGACCCAGCCAGTAAGATGTGAGGGGGAAGTCTAAGAGGAAGCATCTGAGGGGCATTTCCTTTTTCCCAAGAGAGAGCCAGAGATGATGCATTCTCGTTTGATCCCCTGGACTCACAGCAGTTGCAACTACCTTGAGGTGAGGTGCTTACTGAGCACGGGAAATGGAACAGCCATTTTGTGATTTTGTGACTGAGCTGCTAAGTTGATGTTTCTCGATGGGAAGTCTCTTTCGCTTTTTGAACTGGCAAGTCTTTGCTGTGACCATTTATAGCAAACAGTTTAAGATCTTTAACATCCATGAGCCCTGCCCTCAAAATGCCTCTAGCAGCCCCAGGAATGAGACAACCAAAAACATCCATCCTTTTGTTTCCAAATGAGAACCATGACACTCTGTCTTTGGACCTCTTACCACGTGAAAAAAAAAAAAAAAAAAAAAGTACAACCTTTTGGGGCACCCGGGTGGCTCAGTTGGTTGGGTGCCCAATTCTTGGTTTCGGCTCAGATCATGATCTCACAGTTCATGAGTTCGAGCCCTATGTGGGGCTCTGCACTAACAGCAAGGAGCCTGCTTAGGATTCTCTCTCTCCTCCTCCCCCTGCTCCTCCCCCTGCTCCTCCCCTGCTCGCATGCACACTCTCTCTCTCTCTCAAAATAAATAAATAAACTTTTTTTTTTTTTTAAGACAGCCTTTTGATTTAAGCCAGTTTAATTGAGCTTTCTCCTGGTTGTAGCCCAGGGTCTCCTAACAGGAAGGCATTTAAAAAATTTTTTTATTTATTTAAGTAATCTCCACATTCATCATGGGGCTTGAACTCATGACCCCAAGATCAAGAGTCGCATGTTCTTCTGACTGAGCCAGACAGGCACCCCAGGAAGGCATTATTATAATAATTTTGGAAGAATGAATAAATTGAGCCTCAAAGAGGTCAAGAAATGTGCCCAAGGATATCCACCAGCTGTGGCAGAACCAGCACGTGGCTCCAGATCTGACTTCAAAGCTTAGCTACTTCCTCCCTATCTGCTTCCTCTGCAGTCACATAGAAGTTACTCTGAACTTCACTATTCTGAATTTCTCCTTCCCATCAATTTCCTCCAAAAGAACAAACCTGGTTAGTTTGTTCAGTGGAAAAATTCACACAACAAAGAAGCAAAGGATGGAATTTTTATGTGGAAAAAAATCAATAAATACAAAACATATATCTGTTTATTTATGTGTGGCATATTTCTGGGAAGACCCTGTCACAGGGTTTGCCTCTGGGGACTGGCGCTCAAGGACTGGGGCTATGAGGTGCGAGGAAAACTTACTCTCATTGTAGATCCTTTTGGACTGTTTGAATTCTTTGTCTTTTGAAAGTATCTTTTCATTGTATTAAACATTAAAAACTTTAAAGCACTTGTCAATAAATTTTGTGTTAACGTATGTTTGCCATAATCTTAAAAATATTTAAAAAAAGCATTCATAGCATTCAGCATTTAAGAATTGGATTCACCTGACTCTTCCCTCTCACTGGCTACATTTGGCTGCTTGGTCTTATTCCTCTGCCCATTCTTCCTTTTGTTATAGTGGAGCCATCCTTTCTTTTTCCGTATCACTATTGTTATTCACCTAGCATGACCTCCTCCAGTCCTTTGGTGCAGCCCTGGTGAAGGAATCTTACCTGACCCCTGCTTTGACACCATCTATATACATCTCCCAACTATGGTCCAAACTCCTTACCCAGAAATAATCTGACTCCAACCACTTTTTTTTTTAATGTTTATTATTTTTGAGAGAGAGAGACAGAGTACAAGTGGGGAAGGGGCAGAGAGACAGGGAAACACAGAATCTGAAGCAGTCTCCAGGCTCTGAGCTGTCAGCCCAGAGTCCAGTGCAGGGCTAGAACTCATGAACCAGGAGGTGATTACCTGAGGCAAAGTTGGACACTTAAGTTACTGAGCCACCCAGATGCCCCTCCAACCACTTTTCCATCCTCTCTCTCTATTCATCGTAAGAAGTCATTTTCTGCAAAAATCTTCTAGGAGCCCCCTGGGCTGATATAAGATGAGGCAGCAGAGCCCTAGGCCCTCTGCTCCACATCTAGCTAAGAAACTGTTCTTTTACCTATTTTACATATTGGGATTCCCCAACATGATGTTTCAACAAAGAACTCCACAGCAAAACAATATCACCATCATCACCATCATCACCATCATCATCATCATCATCATCATTACCATTACCATCTTCACCATCATCACTATCATCATCACCATCATTATTACTATCACTAGCTTCACCATCATTACCATCATCATCACTGTCATCACCATCACCATGACCATCACCACCACCCTTATCATCATTATCAGCATCATCATCATTATCACCATCATTATTACCATTACTGTCTTCACCATCATCACTATCATCATCACCGTCATCACCATCATCATCACTGTCATCACCATCACCATGACCATCACCACCACCCTTATCATCATTATCATCATCATCATCATCATTATCACCATCATTATTACCATTACCGTCTTCACCATCATCACTGTCATCATCACTGTCATCACCACCATCACCATCATCATCACTGTCATCACCATCACCATGACCATCACCACCACCCTTATCATCATTATCATCATCATCATCATTATCACCATCATTATTACCATTACTGTCTTCACCATCATCACTGTCATCATCACCATCATCACCATCATCATCACTGTCATCACCTTCACCATGACCATCACCACCACCCTTATCATCATTATCATCATCTCATTATTACCACCACCATCTTCAACATCATTATCATCACCATCACCATGACCATCATCATTACCATCACCATCATCATCATCATCATTATCATTCCCATCATATTTTAAAACCATAATTTGCTCTAGAGAAATTTGCTCTAGAGAAAATTCTTCCAAAATTTCTTCCCTTAAAAGTGCTTGTGCTCTTCTCATTGCCTGGAACATCCTACCCCTATCTCCACTTTTTGAAATGACTTGGTCTTTAAGGCAATTTCCAAATTTCACTTCCTTTATGACCTTGTTTTGGATCAACCCAGTCAATAATGGTGACTTTTGCCCCAAGGCAGATTTGCAGAGAAACTACTGAAGCTTAAGTGTTATTTGACCCCTCTGATGTATTCACAGTCATGCTTTCGTATAATTTCAGGAGTAATGCATTTTAACCACAATTAGTTAAGACCACTTGTGTGAGGTGGTGTTGGAGCATCCAGTAGCATTTTGGGATCCAGATGAGGGGCATATGAGTTGGGGACACATCTTTCAGTTTAATGGAGTATGTTTAGACGGTTCACAATGTCTCTTTAAGGTACTATTAGATGTCTGGTGTCAGAATGGCTTCCAGGATGTTACTGTGGCCCACTCTGTCCACTCAGCCAGTGGTGTGATGGGAAGGTTCAGGGCCAGCATCCACAGCACCACCTTCAGGTGCTGTGGCAAGCAGCACCCACACAGCTCCCAGGGATCCTGCCTCCTGATGTTCAGGCTATAAGGAGAAGAAAACTTTTCTTCTAAACTACTAGGTTCACCCCTGAGTTCCTGCAAATTAAGCTGACAAAAGATAGATTAACAGGATAAAAGAAAACAGTTTACTTACATGTGCGGCACGCATTCACAAGGGTGTGTGTGATGAGGAACTCAGGGTGAGGGGCAGTGGTTTGAACTTGGGCTTAAACATCATCGTAACAAAGAACAATAAACTTGTAGAGAAGCGACAAGACAAGGGAAAAGGGATAAATCCTTTTAGAAGTGGCAAACCTGGGAAGGCAAATATATAGGGAAAACATAGCAGATTAGTGCTGTTTTAATAAGGTTTATTATATAGATTCTTCCAGTGCTGTCTGAGCGGTTAAGAATCTAGAGTCATCTCCTGGTAAGAAGAGGGAAACACCTTTACAAATGGAAATTTATGTTGTGCTTCTGGCCAGATAGGGGGAGGGCAGAGAGCTTTTTTTCTTTGTCTGCTGTTTCTTAATTTTTTTTCAGTTCAAAATAATCCTCATGTCAAAGTGGCATATTTGGGGTGTCATATTCTGATGCTCTCCAGTGTCCGGTGTAATCTCCTTTCCTTGAGTGTGGGTAGAGCCTAGGGCCTTCTTCCTCCTGAATAGGGATAGGATGTCACTTTCATGTTAGGTCTTCTGCTGACACTCTCTGGCTCTCTCTCTTACTGATGTTCTGAAGAAGCCAGATGCCATGTTGAGAGATGTCCTGAAGGAAGAAGCTCATGTGGAAAAGAGGGTTTTTCTTTTATAGTAATTACGTGGAATAGAATTTATTAGCTTCCTGCATTGGTAGCCACAAACCTATAACACATTTTTTACAGTTGCTGTGTCAAAGACACTTGATGGGGGGTTTCCAAAGTTTTCCCTCTCCACCACCCTGAAATTATGTAAGTTGCAGCCCCATATCACTGGGATCTGTCCTCCAACCTTTTTTTTTACTGTTTTTTTCTTTAATTTAAAATGCTGATGTTTTGTTTTTCAGGAATTTCTTGCATAATTTTGATTCTTAAAATATTGAATTAAAATATTATTTATCTTGATTGCTGAGGGGTTTTTTTGGTCTCCCCTTAAATTTTGTGCCCCAAACCAGTGCCTGTCTTACTTCACCAGGGTCCTGACTCTGCTTATTGGAGGTGGTTGAAAAGTAACCCAAGACACATTTCCTTCCTTAGTGGTACTTCCTGACTCCTTGGGTTAAGGTTTCATTTAATATGGTTTTACAAAAAAATGTTTAATATATATTCTTACATAGCATGTTTTTATATTTGTATATAATGTATAAATACATGTATGTTAAAATTTTCTTCAAAACCATATTAAATTAAACCTTAATCATATATATATTGTCACATATTTG
Organism: Puma concolor; assembly: GCF_028749965.1. Lineage (NCBI taxonomy): Eukaryota > Metazoa > Chordata > Mammalia > Carnivora > Felidae > Puma > Puma concolor. Next base: position 23,868,802 of record NC_141671.1, read on the forward strand.
CATACACAGAGTATCATTGAGAAGTTATCCCAAAAACCATTAACAGAGCATGCTACAGGAGAAGGCAAGTGACAGGGGGAAACTTGCCTTAGAAAATGTGTTTTTTAATTTTTAAAGGAACATTTCCTAAGATAAATATTTTTTCCCTTACTACAAAAGCAATACTTACTCACTAGGGAAAACTTAGAAAGTATAGGTAAAGTAGGAAACAGAAAGTATAAATATTCATAATGTCATCCAGCAATAACCCTGTTAGTATCTTAGTGTTTATCTTTTTCAATCTGACCCTTTACCCTCCCTCAGACCCAGAGTTTATTGCCTGCTTCTCTGGCGTGCTTCTTAACATTTACATCCCAGTTGGGTCTGACTTGTTTCCAAATCTTTTCTTCAATGAGTGCATCTCTACTTGGAGAACAGGGATTGTGTCTCATTGGTCTTTGTGATTTTCCTGGAATGTGGAATAGGAGGTTTGGTCTGAATAAGGACCTGGGAGACCATGTCAGCAAATTATGTAATCTCCATGAGCTGTTGCCTCAGCTGTAAAATGGAATAATGTTAGTGCCTAACTTAAGAGAATCCAAGGGTGCCTGGGTGGCTCAGTCAGTTAAGCATCCGACTCTTGATCTCAGCTCAGGTCTTGATCTCAAGGGTGTTGAGTTCAAGCCCAGTGTTGGGCTCCACACTGGGCATGAAGTCTACTTAAAAAGAAAGAAGAAGTCCAGGGAACCTGGGTGGCTTGGACAGTTAATCTTCTGACTTCGACTCAGGTCATGATCCCGTGGTTCTGGAGTTTGAGCCCCCCATTGGGTGGTGTGGCTCTGTGCTGACAGCTCAGAGCCTGGACCCTCCTTCAGATTCGTGTCTCCCTCTCTTTCTGCCCCTCCTCTGCTCATGTTCTGTCTGTCTGTCTCTCAAAAATAAGTATCTAAAAAAAAAAGAAGGAAAGAAGAAGAAAATCCATATGAATTGCTTTCAGCAATTATTTTCTAACATGACCTAACAGTGCATTCATTAATTCAGCACACATTTATTGCATGTGATTATGTGCCAGACACTCTTCTAGGTGCTGGGGACAAAACAGTCAACAAAACAGTCACAAATTCTACCATCTGGCTGGGAGTGGAGACAATATACAAAATTTACAGCATATCTGATCATGATAGGTGCTTTGGAAAATATAAAGCTTTACACATAGGTACTCATATTATGTATTTATTGAGTCACTTACTATTCCCTAGCCTATTCTCCCTCACTTTCTGTCCCAAGTTCTGCTTTCCCATGGGATTAAATAACGCACATGGGGTTTAAACTCTCCAGACCTGCAGTGTAGACCGGCAATGGATTCCAGGTAGATGACTGGTCAGGGCTGCAGCGTGGAAAAACCAAGCCAGAGGTCATACAACATTTGTACCTCTGCCATCGGGAGACACCAATAGGTGTTTTGACGTGGGTTTTCTTCCAGATGAGCACATTGTTGTACTACTCTTAATTTGCACTCGGTTGTGATCAATAGTTACTGCTATGTGAAAGTCAGGACAGTAAACAGCAGCTCTGGCCCCCATGTGGGGTGAGGGTGTGGGAGGTGCTGGCTAGGGGCTGTTTGACCCTTGTGTCACCAAGTTGTGGCTCCTGTCCAGGAAATTTCTCGCCCTGCCTGCTGCTACAGGAAACTTTCAGGGTGCTGGCCTTTTCTCCACTCCTTCCCCAAGCCATTTGCTGTTACCATTCAAGACTAGAGCCTCAACTGGGACCTCACAAAATGAGTGGGCAAATAGACAACACCATTGGGAGACAAACATCTTTGTAAATAAGCAAAGATTAAATGTATGAGCCCAAGCCTACAATAAATCAGAGTGGGAGGAACAGATTTTATTTTTAAGGGAAAAAATTAAACTTAGAGCATATCCAACACTGAGATCAATGTAGGGTGTTCTTGTAAGAGGATTTTAAATATATGGAAGTCAATTTATTACTACCCTATTCCCATAGCCAAGCATTAACTAATGTGCACACAAATTTTATATCTTCATACTAGGCATTCATACTTTTATTATTCCATTATTATGATGGTTAAAATTCCTCAACACAAATTGCCCCAAACTGGCATTGGATTTGTTCTAATACTGCTTACTTTATATGGGTAAAGCCTAATTGATTACAATTTGTAATTTTTCCTTTCGCCAAATATAAAGTTTTCCACAAGAGTTACAAAACAAATCCATGAATTGCACGATATGATCGTCAGCCTCCAAAATAGTCCTGAGTGATTCTTGCCTCGTGGTATTTAATCCCCACCCCACCACCCCATCCTGAACTGTGGTACCCAGCAGATTGTGGAAGTGACTATGCATGACTTCCCTGCTGGGTTATAAAACACACTGAGGATTCCCCTTGCTCTCCTGAATCACTTGCTTTAGGGAAGCCAGCTACCAAGTGGTGAGAACATTCAGGCAGCCCCGTGGAACAATCAACATCAATTTGCTGGTCTTCTGGGCAAGCCTCCTTGGAAGTGGATCTAAGCCTTCAGATGACTGTAGCCTTGGCTCATACCTTCAGTGCAGCCTCCTGAGAAACTGAGAACAACCCAACTAAGCCATTCCCAAGCTCCTAGCATGAAATCTGTAAAACAATAAATGTTTATTGTTGTTTTATGATACTAAATTGGAAGTAATTTTGTTACACAGCATAGATAATGTAGTCTGTGCACATAAGTGTCTATAAATGCAGAAGAAACATCTAGAAAGATGCACATGGCAACATGTTAAACTTGGAAGAGGTGGAGTGGTAACAAGGAAATTAATGTTTATCTGCGTTGCTTTAATTTTTTCTTCAGGTGAATATATGTATGTTTCAGTTATATAAGTAGAAAAATAAATTTAAAGCCAAAACTTTAAAGCAATCAAGATGTCCTTCAGTAGCTGAATGTAAAACTGTGGTGTATCTGTACAATGCAATATTATCCAGTAATTTGAAAGCCACAAAAGGGCATGAAGGAAACTTAAATGCTGAGTGAAATAAGCCAATCTGAAAAGGCTACATACTGTATGATTCCAAATGTATGACATTATGGAAGTGGCAAAACTACAGAGACAGTAAGATCAGTGGTTTTGAGGGTTTGGGGGAGGGATGAATAAGGCAGTATACAGCAGATTTTTAGGGCAGTGAAACTATTCTGTATGATACTATACCATTATGCATTTGTCCAACCCATACAATGTCAACACCAAGAGTGAACCTTAATGTCAACTATGGCCCTTAGTTAATAATAATGTATTAATGTTGGCTTGTCAATTGTAACAAATGTGCTACATTAGTGCCAGATGGTAATAATATGGGAAACAGTGGGGTGAGGGGCTGCAGATATATGGGAACTAATTCCACTTTCCACTCAATGTTTCCGTAAACCTAAAACTGCTCTAAAATATAAGGTCTATTAATTATTTTAAAAACACGATAAATTTTAAAAGATGAGTAAAAACAAGTATACCAACACAGATCTCACATCCAATTTGCCAGACACCAATCAGGGCCAGCTGGAATAGCAACTTCCGTGAGCAAGGTGGGAAGATTGACTCACCTGTCACTCTTGTTTCTATCAATGGTTTGGTTTTTTTGTTTTTGTTTGTTTGTTTGTTTTGTTTTTTCCAGCCAGCAGATAAAAGTTCAAAAACTTTATGGAGAATAGTCCAAAACCTGGATCCCTTCTAGGCATGTATTGTTAAAACTTGCCCCCCAAAGCTAAAAAGTAGATTGAGAATGGACTCCTGTAATGTTCCAGGAGATTCTGGGCCAGGGAGAGTCCACCAGATCTGAAGGAATGTGGCTTATAGGTCTCTCTGCAGAGCTTCAAGCTACTAGACAGCTCCCATTGGACCACTGCTCCATCTAGGCAGGTCACAGTCCTTTTCTTGGAAGCAATGTGTGGCCAGCCAATTCCTGGGAAGCAGATGACAGTACCTGGGTCAGGTTACTAACGTGCTGGTGTGAACAGAGATGAAGAGAATTGCTTAGGGTCTGGGGAAAATGGGGCAGCTGGAGGGCACAGCTTTCCTATTGTTGGAAGTATACCAGGGAATGTGTTGCCAAGAGAGGCTGGGCAATCATTAAAAGGATTGATCTAGTCTCTGGAGATGGCTCCCCCATCACGGTCCACAGTGGTTCCTGACATGAGATCTGGTGGGAGGTAATGGCACACTTTCAGGAGTATTCTTGCTCATTTACTGCACAAATAGCACGGTGCTGGTGCTGGGATACAGAGGTGAGCAAGCCCAAATTCCCGGGGCTGTTGGAGAATTTATTCTAGGGGGGCTCAGATCATGTTTACATGGTGAATGATGATACTCACTATGAGGAAAACAAAGTAAGGGGGAGGGGGAGGGAGGATAGAATGAGTGGAAGGTGCCATGATGGATACAAGGGGATCAGGGAAGACATGGGACCTGGAAATGGAAAATTGGTTAATGTGGTTGCAGAGAAGGGACTCCAATCTCCCCAGAATAACACCTGGCTCTCCCTGGGAGTACAGCAGACCAGTAAAGCCCAGCCTTGGCCATCTCCCCCTGCACTGTTGCATCACGGGACCAAGGCTTTGATAGATGAAATGGACCTCCCTGTCTCTGTAGATTGTGCCATCCTAAAAAAAAGTCTAAGCGTGCTGCCCACCTTACACCATTTCAAGAATGCTACTCAGGACAACTTCGTATAGAAGAGGAAATGCCCACAGAGATTCTTCCTGTGCCTCTCGAGAAGGGGTGCAGATAGATGGAAAGGCGTTTGTTGGAGGGCTGGTTTGTAAGCAAACAGTTTCAGAGGCCTGGTGGTGGGCTGGCCACACCACCCTCCTCCATGGTGCCCTTGACCACAGGGACATCGGTGCCACATGGGTCCTACCGGGTCCCTTCCCATGTGACTTCCACTTTCCCTTCCCCTCCTGTCTGTGGAGGGCTTTGGTGTGCCCCCAATCCAGCAGTCACACACTCATGAGGAACCACAGATTCTAAATTATGCAGTGTCTCCATAAGGACACAACATCAGAAATCCACTGACAGAGCTGGGAGCTCATGTTCATTTGCACAGAGATGTAAGTTTTGTCCTGCGAGTCACCCGGGACTAAGGAGGTGGTGAGTGAAGGTTTTATTTGTTTGTTTTGTTTAAAATTTTTTTTTAACATTTGTTTATTTTTTTAATGTTTTTATTTATTTTTGAGACAGAGAGAGACAGAGCATGAGCAGGGAAGGGGCAGAAAGAGAGGGAGACACAGAATCTGAAGCAGGCTCCAGGCTCCGAGATGTCAGCACAGAGCCTGATGCGGGGCTTGAACCCAGAGACCAAGATATCATGACCTGAGCCAAAGTCAGATGCTTATCCAACTGAGCCACCCAAAACAGCACCCCTGTTTTGCTTTGTTTTTGAAGAACCATCCTTGGGGCGCCTGGGTGGCGCAGTCGGTTAAGCGTCCGATTTCAGCCAGGTCACGATCTCGCGGTCCGGGAGTTTGAGCCCCGCGTCAGGATCTGGCTGATGGCTCAGAGCCTGGAGCCTGTTTCCAATTCTGTGTCTCCCTCTCTCTCTGCCCCTCCCCCATTCATGCTCTGTCTCTGTCCCAAAAATAAATAAATGTTGAAAAAAAATTTTTTTTAAAGAACCATCCTTAAAGTGGATGAACTTTCAATGGAAGAGAATAAGCTACAGGCAGCTCAGGGGCAGCTCAGAATAAACAGAATAACTTCCTTTTGTGTTAGCTCCATACCTCTGGCCCTACTTACCTCAGGCCTTTCTAAAAAAGAGATCACAAATTAAATAAAATTGTGAAGGGAGAAGAAAAACAGGTCATGAGATTGAGAAAAACCAAGTATTATCAAGAAATTAGAATAATTGTATTTTAATCCAGGCGAAGGAAGACAAAATTTGTGCTCAAAATATCAGTACTAAAATCTTACTTTTATATGAAAGTGCTAGAGTTAGTTATACAAAAGTTGAGCCATACGCACGTATAAAAGGCCTTCATTTCCAGAGAATTACCGGTATTCCAACGTCCTCAGTTATGGAGGTTCTGAGTGCCGCAGCTCTGCTTCACACTCAAGTCTCCCAAAGGTTTGCGGTACTTTGTGTGCGAACTCATTTTCTTGGGTTTCTGGGGGAGTTCTGTGAGCCCTCAGTGGTAATACAGAAGAGTATGAGGTTTCCTTCCACCAGCACCTCTGGGCTTTCACTGGTCACGGGCCTGATTTTGTATTAATTTCTCAGGATTCAATTCTTGTGCCATGCAGGTATTGGGTGCAGACCCTGTCCACCTCACCCCCACATATGGCCCAGACCTGTCGTTCTTCTTTCCCTGCCAGTGAAGCTTAGGAGAGAGGACACTTTCTCAGCACTTCTGGCTGATGCTCTGAGCACCACATCTCACAGATCGTGGGTGTTAGCTGTAGCCCTCAGTGCCTCATGCTGGGATCCAGCCCAAACTCTTGTATCAACTACTTCTTACCGCTTGAGTTCTTTTCTCTCTATACTTTAAAAAAATTTTTTTTAAATGTTTATCCTGAGAGAGAGTGAACAGGGAGAGTGAACAGGGAAGGGGCAGAGAGCGAGGGAGACAAAATCCCAAGCAGATTGCACACGGCCGGCACAGAGCCCAATATAGGGCTCAAACCCACAAACCATGAGATCATGACCTGAGCCAAAATCAAGAGTCAGGTACTTAACTGACTGAGCCACCCAGATGCCCCATCTCTGTTTTTCTGATACCAAGAGTTTACATTCCATTCACTCAAACTTGGTTATGTAATAAAAAGAAAGAATTATTTTTTTTTCCTCCAACTTAAAGCAATCAACTTAATGAGTATGAAGCATAATTTGACAGGGAAATGAGTGTATTTTATCCAGGATTAACCCAGGGATTTGTAGCAGGAGAGGAACCCTAGGCCTCATTCTCATCTGCCACGTTGGTGAAACCCAAGTGTCCATGAACAGATTAATAAAGTGAATAAGTGATAATACAGTAATAAATAAATGGACAAATAAAGTGTGGTATATACACACGGCAGAATATTATTAGGCCATAGAAAGTTCTGACACATGCTACAACTCGGATGAACCCTGAAAATAAGCTAAACGAAAGAAGTCAAACACAGAGGACCACAAATTGTAAGATTCCATATATATGAAATATCCAAAGTAGGGAAATCTATAGTGACAGAAAGATTTGTGGTTGCTTAGGATTGGGGGATTGGAGAGGCAGGGAATGAGAGCTGAAGGGCATAAGGTTTCTTTTTGAGAAGATGAAACATTCTAACACTGACTGTAGTGATGGCTGCATATATCTGTGAATGTTCTAAAAACCTTTGAGTCATATACTAGAAATGGGTGAGTTGCATGGCATGTAAATTATATGTAAATGAAAGGTTTTTGTTTTTTTTTAAAAAGTGATTCTTACCTTAAATCTGGTGTCACACGGGCAAAGAGAAGAGGTAGATTTGGTTTGGGTAAGTCTGCATAGACTGAGTGGGGGATTCTGATGGTATCCTATTAACTTCCTTGAAAACAATATCTTCTCTTTAAAACTTATTTGTATCCCTATCAGTAGCTTTTGGAGCCTATTAAACTCTCTTAAAAACTCTCTTTGCATTTGGATCAAAAAAAATTTTTATGACAGTTGTCATCCCAAAATGTTCATGTTCTCTCCATTTCTTATTTTCCTACACCAGGTTTATGGATAAAATCTTTGATGTTCTTTCCCCCCCACATTTTTAACAGTTTCTTTCATTTGCTTTTACTATTTTGAAAATATCTTTATTGAATTATACTTCATATACCATACAATTCACCTATTTAAAGTGTAAAACTCAGTGTGTTTTTTTAGTATATTCACAGATACATGCAACCATAACCACAGCCAGTTTTAGAATATTCTCATCACCTCTCCCTCTCTCTCTCTCTCTCACACACACACACACACACACACACCTTACCCTTTAGCTATTGCTGATGAACACACATTAAATCTATGTAAAGGGTGCCTAGGTGGCTCAGTTAATTAAGCATCTGACTTCAGCCCAGGTCATGATCTCACGGTTCATGGGTTTGAGCACTTCGTCTAGCTCTGTGCTGACAGCTCAGAGCCTGGAGCCTACTTCAGATTCCGTGTCTCCGATCTCTCTGCTCCTCCCCCATTTATGCACGCTCGCTCTCTCTCTCTCTCTCTCTCTCTCTCAAAATAAATGAACATTAACAAAAAAATTTAAAAAGAAACCTATGTAAGCCTAGTAAGGTAAAAGTTCGAGGCACAAGTAATACTTCTCTTTGTCTCATTGATGTTATCATAAAATCAACCTTCTTTATTTTAGAGTTGTTCATTCTTTTATATGAAAAAGGGCAAAAATGAAATAAAATATTCACATAGTTGAGAAATCACTGCTCTACAGGCAGAGGTGGAAGTTCAGCCAGAATTGAATTGTTGACAGAAAGTCAGGCCCACGTGGAAGACAGAGATGCTAGCTTGTTGCCATGCATGAAAGGTGGTCTGTGGATGGTGGTGGACAATATAGAAAGTACACATTGGGTAATAATTGGTACATGAAACAGAAAACTGCTTATAGATCATGTTTGGGATAAAGGAGAAAAAAGCTAAAGCCCAAGGAATAAGTTTAAGTCATGAAAATAGAAAATAGAAAAATATGAAAATACAAGGATTGAAGGGTTAAGAGTGAATCAAATATTAGAGTTAAAAAGTAAAATAATACCAACAAAATAAAGACACTTAATTTTGTTTTAAATAACGAAACTAAAAATTTAGGGCAAGAAGATGGAATATTTAGTGGAAGAAATACTCCATTTAAAAAAGCTACAAAAAGTCTAAAATACCTACAGATAAACTTAAGAAATATATAGACTCAAATCTGTCTTTCACTTTCAGTGAAAGAAAGTGTATTTCTACTGAGAGACACAAAAGAATACATCCATAAATGAAAAGAGCCCTATCCTTGAATAGGAAGAAACAATAGAAGACAGGTGTTCATTCTTCCGAAGAGACTCCACAGATCTACTGTGACCCTGATAGAATAAAAATATTTTGGAGAACTATATGCTAAAATTCATATGAAAATAGCCAGGAAAATTCTAAGAAGAAAAAGAAGAATGAGTAGGGGTTGGTCCTAACACGTATTACAGCATATTTTAAAGCTATTTACTTAACAGGTTGATCCTCCCATGTGAATAAGAAGACAGATCACTAAAATAGATTAGGGAACCTAGAAACAAATGCAAATAGCTATAGGAACTGTGCAGTGTAGGTGATATTTACCATCAGTGGAGAAAAGATGAATTATTAACTACTACTGGGGGTGCCTGGGTGGCTTAGTCGGGTAGACGTCCAACTTGGGCTCAGGTCGTGATCTCACAATTTGTGAGTTTGAGCCCTGTGTCGGGCTGTGTGCTGCCCGCTCAGAGCCTAGGGCCTGCTTCGGATTCTGTGTCTCCTCCTCTCTCTGCCCCTCTTCTCTCTCTCTCTCTGTCAAAAATAAACATCAAAAAAAATTTAAAAACTACTACTGGTAAAAACCAGTTGGCTATTTGGGAAGAAATAAAGCTCTTCCCTGATTCTAATTCTCAAGTTAAGTTCCAGAGAAATTTAAAATTTTAATGTCAAAATTGAAAGCAAAGAGACTAGAAAAAAGCACAGTATGGGGGGGAAAAATCAGACTGGGAAACACCTGGATTAAGGAAGAAACAGAGATAAAAAACCATGCATGAGTTTACCTGCAAAGCATAAAGAAAAAATTTACTTGCAAAAAATCTACCAGTTTTTTCAAGGCAAAAAAAAAAAAAAAAAAAAAAAAAAAAAAATATATATATATATATATATATATATATATATATATAATAAACAAAATTAAAAGAAAACATACAGGGAACAATACTTCCAACACCTATGACACCTCTGACCTATGCCTTGGAGGGCAATGTGACAGTATCTATCAACATTTTCTTTTTTCTTTTTTTTTTTTTTTTTTTTGGCTTTTAGGATGTCACTTTATTTTTTTTTTTATATTAGACATAATTTATTGTCAAATTGGTTTCCATACAACACCCAGGGCTCATCCCAACAGGTGCCCTCCTGAATGTCCATCACCCACTTTCCCCTCCCCCCACCCCCATCAACTCTCACTTTGTTCTTAGTATTTTTTTTTTAAATTTTTTTAAACGTTTATTTATTATTGAGAGACAGAGAGAGACAGAGCATGAGCAGAGAGGGCAAAGAGAGGAGGAGACACAGAATCCGAAACAGGCTCCAGGATCTGAGCTGTTAGTGCAGAGCCCGATGCGGGGCTCGAACCCGCAAACCGTGATATCATGACCACAACCGAAGTCGGATGCTTAACTGACTGGGCCACCCAGGCCCCCCTGTTCTCAGTATTTAAGAGTCTCTAAATGTCCATCAACTGACAAATGGATAAAGAAGATGTGGTTTATATATACAATGGAATACTACTTGGCAATGAGAAAGAATGAAATCTGGCCATTTGTAGCAGCATGGATGGGACTGGAGAGTATTATGCTAAGTGAAATAAGTCAGGCAGAGAAAGACAGATACCATATGTTTTCACTCATATGTGGATCCTGAGAAACTTAGCAGAAGACCATGGGGGAGGGGATGGGGTAAAAAAAAATTTACAGAGAGGGAAGGAGGCAAACCATAAGAGACTCTTAAATTCTATTAAGATTTTCAAAGCAAATAGTTTTGACCTAAGAACTGTACTTTTAGAACTTTTCCTATACTCTCATGTGTATGTACATATTTTACCAAAGAACTATTTGCAACAAGAAGAGATCGGAAACAACCCACGTGTTCTATAAAAAGGGGACAGATTCAAACATATTAATATATTTTTATATTACTAATATATTGTGTACATCTATAATCTGTGTTATTGGTGCAGCCCTTACAAATATTGGGGTAATTCTTTGCATGCTGATATAAAACAATCTCCAAGATACGAGGTTAAAAAGAAAACAAAAGGTTCAGAGCTGTGTGAAAAGCAAGCTTCTATTGGGTCAATGGAGGGAGAGAGTATGTTTATTATATGCATAGACCATTTCTGGAAGGAAACACGAGATGCTGGTAACACTGTTTTCTCTGGAGACAGGGATTAGCAGACCAGAAGTCTTGCTTGATTTTCATTATATACTCTTTTATCCATTTTCATCATGTGCTTTTATTACTTTTCCAATTAAAGACAGTTAATAAAAAATCAAGGAAAACAAGTTGGAAGCGGGAAATTTTTACCTTAAAAATAAAGGAAATTAAAGTAGAAAGATAAAAATGGAAAGCAAACAACAGACATTGAAGCAACTTGATATACTCAGAGTGTGGTGATACAGAGCTGTGAGACCAAATATGACATTGATAAAACAGGAAAAATAACAGGGAACTAAGAAAGGAAGGGAAAAGATAACTGCTGGAGGCAAAGCTGAGTCCTCTGTGCTGTCTATAGGCTGGAAACAGGTCCCCTCCAAGGATACCTGAAGCTGAGCCAACTGCACAGCATCCAGGCAAAGTCCAGAAGCAGAAAAAGGCATTAAGGACAGAGGGAGTCCAGGCTTGAGGGTAGGACCAGTGTGTGACAGGGAAGCTCCTCCAGGTCCACTCTCTCTAGCACTGGTGCTGTGGTTTGGAGAACGATGGTTGAGTATAGGGTGTAAATTAAAAACCGTGCCCTTAGAGCATCCTGTTCCCATGGAGACAATGGGCTTGGACAGGTTGTTGGGGAAGTGGTTTGGGCAGACAACCAAAATTTGGTTCTTTTTAATGTTTCTTTGTTGAACTTCTTATTTTGTTCTTGTTTTGTTTTCCTGATATTGTTAAATCATTTATCTGCTTTCTTGTAGTTGTCTGAACCTCTGTAGAACAATTATTTTGAATTTTTTTTTCAGCAATTCCTACATCTCTGCTTCTTTGGTGACAGTTACTGCAAGTTTACTATATTCCTTTGGTGGAGACATGTTCCTTGAGTTTTCATGATCCCTGTAGCTTTGTGTAGGTGTCTGAAGCAGTCATTTCTTCTAGACTTTATAGACTGATTGCAGTAAGGGAAGCTTTCACCTGTGGATGGGGGCATGCTGGATTGTGCTATGACCCTGGGTCTAATGGTGTATGGTGCCAAGTTTGGGGGCACATGGTAGCACTGGGTCTGAGGGGGCACGATGTCTCTTTGGTTCAGGCCACTGGGATTCCCAACATTAACAACTCTATGGTCTTGGGTGAGAACTTCAGGGAGTCTACAGTGGCTGCAAGAGCTGTTCGTGTCTTCAGCAGCACTTCTAGCTACCAGGGACCTCAGGGGGCAGTGGTAGTGGCCAGAACCATAAGTGTGCACACACTCAGCGGTGGGGGTCAGCTGCAGGTGCCTATGTAGTGGTAGGGGCATCACAGACCACACACGTAATGATGGGGGCCAGAGCAGATACTAAGGGCTGGGGCCAGCTATGAGCCCACCAGAAACTGTGGGGACCCTGATTATCAGCATGCTGTCCTTCGACTGCATATGCCACCCCCCCCCCCCCGCCCCCCGCCCAAGCAGGCACACTGCATGGAGGCCAGTGGCAGGAATCAAGCAGGGGACATCCAGGTACACAGCTGAAGAGCAGGCACGGTGTTGTTGGCCAGTGATGGAAGGCCTGCAAGCAACTGGGTGGTCTCTATTTATATGCTCACCTGTGGCTTCACATTCTTCCCCCATCTCCATCCCCATCCCCAGGGCATGCACACTGTCATAAGGGAAGGTGATAGGCATCAGCCTGGTATCATATAGATGCATATCTGGCCGGGCTAGCCCTCAGTATGGGCACAGTTAGCGGAGGAAATTGTTAGCAGAGAGAGGATTCTAGGCTAGTGTCTTGTACTCATGCAGAGGCCCAAGCTGGTTGCAGGCATGGCCCCAGGGCTCTGGCAGAGATGAGGAGGGATTCGGGTGACTGGTATCTTACACTTGCACAGCTGTAGCCATGGAGACCTCAGATGGCTGTCATTGTGGTTCCTGTCTCTGGCAGGGGCAGAGTGGGGAGGGAATGAGGAGGGAATTAAGCAGCTAGTGTCAGGGAACAAATGTGATTACTTGTGGGGTAAAAGCTGGCAAAATCTACAGGGGGTCTGAGGCAGCTGTGCTGACCATTGGCTTTGCAATGGCAAAGTTTGCGGAATTTGTCTGCAGATTGGGTCTCTAAACTGCATTTGATCTCACTGTGTGTCTGCTAATCAAGCCACTGCTCTTCCTCCTTGTTCCTAGCCAGCTCTATAGTTTCGGGTTTGCCGGTCTGGTTGGGGTGGCACTGAAGCAAGTCACTTACACAACGCCCCAAGAGGCTGGAAAAATTTGCCACTCACCCTGCTCTCTTCCCGGATGAGAGGAAGTCCTTCTAGCTGGCAAGTTCCTTCTTGATGCACAGTGCCAGCTTGGGGAATGGGATGATACAAGCAAATAAAATTCCCAATTATTCTCAGTTATTTTTGTTACACTGTGTCTCTGAACTTCCTAAATGGACCTTAGAGGTCTCCCAGAACTGTTTTGGTTTGTGCATAGCTGTCCAATCACCGATCTCGTGGGATGATGGGGAAACTGGGTTCTCCATCACCATTTTTTTCTGCAACTATTGATTCCTTGTAGGTGGTGATTCCTTTCTCCCTGCTGCTGTCAAGGTTCTCTCATCCTTACACAGGGGCCATGGTAATACCGTCCACATTGTTCCTGTTTCAGTATATGTGCTGCTGAAGCGAGCTCTCAGGATTCTTTGTCTTTTGATAGTTTGATTATAACGTCTCTTGGTGTGGGTCTTTTTGAGTTTATCCTACTTGGGTTTGAGTTTCTTGGATGTTTATTTTCATGTCTTTAATCAAATCAAGGACGTTTTCAGCCATTATTTCTTCAAATAATCACTTTGCCCTTGTCTCTCTCTCCTCCTTCTGGGACTTCCACAACATGAATGATGGTCCATTTGACTGCATCCCACATGTCCTGTAGTCTCAGTTCATTTTTCTTTAGTCTTTTTCTTTTTATTCCTCAGGCTTGAGAATGTCAATGATCCTGTCTTCAAGTTCATTGCTTCTTCCACCTGCTCAAAGCTGTTCTGATTCTCTTTCACACATTTTTCATTTCAGTTATTGTAGTTTTCAGCTTGTGGATTGATTTTTATATTTTCTATCCTTTGTTGATATTTATACCTTGTTCATACATCATTTTTCCTGACTGTACCTAAATCTTCTTTTGGCTCTTTGACCAGCTTCAAGACAATTGTTTTAAGGCCTTTGTCTAGTAAACTTGCCATCTGGTCTTTCCCAGAGATGGTGTCTATTCATTTTTTTTTCCTTTGAATGTGTCATACTTTCCTGTTTCTTTATATATATATATATATATATGCCTTGTGATTCTTTTTGTTGAAAACTGAACATTTGAATCTTATCATGTGTTAACTGTGGAGTTCAGATTCTCCCCTTGCTGGTTTTTGGGTTTGTTTTTATAGAGATCAGCCTGAGATGTAAACCTAAGGTCTTCTCAGGCCTTTTCTGAGCCTGCGTCTTTCCCTGGGTATGTGCTGTAACTTTCTTTTTATTGTTTTTAAATGTTTATTTATTTTTGAGAAAGAGAGAGACAGAGGGAGAGACAGAGTACAAGTGGGAAAGGGGTAGAGAGAAAGGGAGACACACAGAATCTGAAGCAGGCTCCAGACTCTGAGCTATCAGCACAGAGCCTGACACGGGACTCGAACCCACGAACCACAAGATCGTGACCTGGGCCAAATTCGGACACTTAACTGATTGAGCCACCCAGGCGCCCCTGTGCTGTAACTTTTAAATTCATATGTGTAAGTGTATATGTATTCATATTTTTAAATGTGTATGTGGTTGGGGCACCTGGGTGGCTTAGTTGGTTAAGTGGTTGAGCACCCAACTTTGACTCAAGTCATGATCTCATGGTTTGTGAGTTCAAGCCCTGAGTCAGGCTCTGTGCAGATGGCTCGGAGCCTGGAGCCAACTTGGGATTCTGTATCTCCTTTTGTCTCTGCCCCTCCTCTGCTCGCATTCTCTCTCTCTCTCTTAAAAATAAATAAACATCAAAAAAAATGTTAAATGTGTATATAGTTGCTTTTGAATGTCCTAGTCCTTAAATGTCTAGCTCCCAAAATGAAAAAAAAAAAAAAAAAAAAAAGGAAAACATGAAGGGAAAAAGTCTCCCTAAACAGGTGCCAGCTGTTTAAATCCCCCTGAAACTGCTTTGGCTGGAGGAGGTGAGGTTTGTAAAAATTGCAATGAAGACTATAACAATGTCACCATCTCTGTGTCTGCACATCTGCAATCACAAGCATCAATCAGTGATCAGAGACAGATCCCTGTTATTCAGAGGGCAGGGTCCTTATCACCCGCTGTAGCTCTTGCAAGTGCTGTGCAAGCTGTTTCAGGCTGCCTGACAGGGCCTGGTGGGTGGGGGATGCTACTGTGCTAGGAGTTGAAGTTGACCAAAATTAACTACAACTTACCTTTAAGCCTTCCTCTAGATGTTGCAAGCCTTCAGTAGACTATCTGGTTCTAAAATAGCTCTGCCACTGCAATTGTTCTGTACATGGGAGAGGGTCTCAGGATGCTTCCTACTTCACCATCTTCCTGACATCCAATTTTTTTTTAAAGAGATTCCAAACTTTTCAACCAAAAATTTTCTTTTGAAAAAGAGATCAAAATTAGGTTCTCAATCCGAGAAGCCATGTATTATTATAATGAGCCATTATTCCCATGTTACAGATGAGGAAACTGAGAGTTAGAATGGCCAATACCTTTCCCGTTGAAGGTTCTACAGCTGTTCGGTGGGAGGCACCACACAGTCTAAAACTGATAATCTCAGCTGCTGTGTTCTTTGGACAGGGGATAGTTCTGTGGGTGTAGCAGGATACAAGACAATCTCAGTCACAGCAAATAGTGTACATTATTAGCTAACTTAGGTGGGAATCTTGTGCCCCTATGGATTGCGCTTTCTGAGGTCAGTCTCCCCACTTGCCAATGCCTTTGCCAATGACCTGAAAGAAGAGCCTATCCTCAGATGCTCAGCAGGGGCTCCTTGTTGTCTGTGGAGAGGAGAATGCAGGCTCCCCCTTCAGGAACACAAGAGTCCTCTGGGGCCAGAGATGGCGGTGAAAGTCTGGTTATCCTGACAAACATCAGGCCTGTCTCACAGTGGTGATGCCCATGAGATATTCATTGCCTCACTGCTCTTCCTTTCAATGCTGGCTCTTCTTTCAACCTTCCTTTTCAGTGAGCCCTCTCACATTTCCCTCACTCTGCAATTGAAACTCCCACTGTCCTCAGCTCTCTGCACAACTGCCTCCCCAAAGGGAGCACTATCTCCTTGCTCTCCCTGAGGGAACTTCTTCCCTTGCGGCCCTCTGGAGCAAGTTCTGCTAATTCTTCCATACTTGTTCCCCAACTTCATGAGCTCAGAGGGACTTTCTGTCTCTTCTTATCCCTTTCAGGCCATTACTTACCTTCCTTTACTGCTCTCATCCCTTGAGACACACACTACTCAGCTACACCTACCCAACCTCCGCCTTGGGCTGCTTTCCTCCTCCTCGAATCACTGTCCATGTGGGGCTCTGCAGTACAAAAATCACAAGATGAAGTAGGGGTCCATGATGGAAAGCCCAGAATGCCCTCATGGAAACACATTGTCAAATAAAGCCTGTCTTTAAATGTAATGTTGCCATTCTGCTGAGCCTAGATTGTCATGAAAAAGAGAGCCATCATATGGAAAAGTTCCTACAGAATCATCAAGATTTGTCACTAAAATTTCAGTCTATCATCAATATTCTATACAAATCCTAAGACACAGATGCTCATAACTCTAATAAGAAATGAAATGTGTTAGTTGACGTTGAAACTAAGTGAGACTGAGTTTAACAAGGGCATTCATTAATCAGAATTTATTAAGCATATACATTGTAGAAAACTATTGAAGGAGAGCAGTGCTGACTGATTTTTAAGGAATCTTCAGACTCTAACAGAGACCTCAGGTTGGAGAGAACTTCACTACCCTCACCAGGGCACAGAAACACTCAGCAGGACTCCAGGCTATCCATAACTCTTTCCACTTTGTGATGCTTGATGCTATTATAACAAGGAAAAAACGAACAATATGTTAGTGTTCAGAACACACGTAAAACTTGAATTGCCTTTTGAATTTGACACCTTTACCAAGAATGGGTCATGTGAACTTTTGGGTTTATATGGGTTACATTTTTTAAGGCTTACCAGATGAGATTTTGGATCTAAGATACAGTGCTCAGCTATATCTTGGATTAAAATAATCAGTGCAAGTCCAATCCAAGAATGCATCTTCACTGCCATATTATTGGATTTATAGTGCTCCAGACCCAAGTGGATCAGATACAAACCATTACGGGTTGGAACCACCACCAGAAAAACATAGGGAATATACGGAGACTTCACCAGAGTGGGAATCAAAATTTTAAGGCAAACCCAAGCTTTGGGTTTGGGAAAGTCAGCTCTTAGCATTATATAAGTTCATGAAATTGAGGATGTGTAAGGACTTTTCAGTGCTAAAACCAGAAGAGATCCAGGAAAATGCACTGATGATAGAAATACAGAACATACAAAAAAATAATAATAATAAATACAGAGCATACTCACAAATATGAGTTGGCAACCAATCTAAAAGATGCCTTTATGATATTAGCAGCTAATAGTTGACTTTTAATATAATCTCACAGGACATATAATTTTACAAGAAATAAAGAAAATGTTCTAGAATGGCAAAGGAAGTTGAATAAAATAAACAGGAAAGACTGCTTCATGTTTGTATTCAGATTGGACAGATGCTAAATCAGGCTCCACCAGATGATACGAGAGCTGGGCTTAGAAAATCAGAAGTGACTGGGTCAGGTCAGTCCAGGAGAATTGAGAACTGAGAATTGTGAATCAGTCCTGGATTTCATCACAAACCAAATGGGCTAAGTTCCCACGTTTGTCAAAGTTAATCAGGGCTGAGGAAGATGGAAAGGAAAGGAAAGGAAAGGAAAGGAAAGGAAAGGAAAGGAAAGGAAAGAAGGAAAGGAAAGGAAAGGAAAGGAAAGGAAAGGAAAGGAAAGGAAAGGAAAGGAAAGGAGCCATGACCATCATCCAGGAACAAGTCCAACATACAGAGGTCAGACCCAGGCACCAGGGTGCATGTGGAAATCCTGAAATGAAGCAGGTAAGCCTCACCCTCTTGAAGTTGGACCCCTGACATGGTACTGGGGATAAGAAGTTTCCTAGGTGTTTAAAACAATAATGTATTAATAGAAATTTTGAGGTATATTAAAGCCACCAGATTAGAAGACAATGGCCTTTGAAAAGATGGTTTATTACTCACACTTCTGAGGAGGAGGGGGCATGACACACCATGAAGGGAAGCACCAGTGTTGATCTGGAGGCAGATGGAGAGTGGGAGCTGTGGGCAAGAGTCTTTGTTGTGGTTTCCATGGGAAGGAATGTGTGAGCCAGGCCCCAGGATGGTGGTACCAATCCAGGAACACCTCCAGCCTTCTCAGACTTTCAGGGGTTGGAACTGTCCCCCTGTGTGCTCTAGGTGTGGCAGCATGGGTCATTTAGTGGCCAAAGGCCACTGGAAATGAGCACAACTTTCCCTAATCTTGCTAGACACAGGGATCCTGGAGGTGGGAGGGATTAAGCCCTTAAACCAGTATCTTTGCTCCCTGGTCTGCAAAGAGAAATGTTGGAAATGCCCAGAGAGTGTCTTCAGAAGTCCTGGGCACTGGGTGCCTGGGTGGCTCAGTTGGTTATGCATCCGACTTTGGCCCAGGTCATGATCTCACAGTTCGTGGGTTCTAGCCCCGTATTGGGTTCTGCACTGACAGCTCTGAGCCTGGAGCCTGCTTTGGATTCTGTGTCTCCCTCTCACTCTGCCCCTCTTCTGCTCATGTTCTGTCTCTTTCTCTCAAAAATAATAAACTTTAGAAGTTCTGGGCAGGAATCCTGATCAACTGGAAGGAGAAAAGACAGCAATGGGATTAGCGCTGAGGCAAAGCCCTTCTGGGAGATACACTGTCTTCCTGCCAGAGACTCATAAAGACCCAACAAAGGAAGAGCACAAAATTGCACATATACAACCTTCCCTCCTTCTCTCCTGCTACCTCCCACACTCTTATTAGATCAGTTCCTGGTTCTTCGGGTCTATTTTGTACAGAATCCAGGTGCTAAGAAAATAAGAAAATGATAGAACACAGAAAGGCTCAGTGGATGGATACAATGAAGAGATGGGCAGAGAGGGAGGATAAGGGGAGGAGGGGCCAGGTGGGCTAGGCGTCAGAGGCGGGGTCCATGGGAAGCTCTGACAGAAGGTGTGGGCACGAGGGGATAGAAAGATGAAGAAATAGAACCCTTTGTAGATGTTGTGCTGTGTCTAAAAATTGTTTCCTCTTTCAAGTTCCCTCTAGAGACGAAATACAGATTTGGACTCCTCTCAACCCTACTTTTATGTCAGACTGTTATTTCTTGGAAGGGAACACTGTGCCAGGACTGGGCCATATTGGGATCCCATGTTTATATGGATTATATTGTACTGAGCTGTGTTTTCATAAACTGTAGTCAGAGATGATTTTGCTGCTGTCAAATTTTATAGAAAAGCAGAAAAAGCATTTTTGGCTTTTGTGTTTTGGGAAAAAGAGAAGTCTGGGTATCACCCCTAAGGATGGCGAGTGCTCTGATTTCATTTCCCCTCCCAACTATGCAAGCCTAGACCTTTCTATTCTGATCTCAAGCTTGGAGGTGAACAGGACCTTTTTTTCTGAGGAAACATCTACACATTGCCAGACAAATTGAAGGAAAAGTAAAACCTTAACAGCCCGTTTGGTCCACGGATTGTAAAATGACCAAAAAGGATGGTTTGGCCCACAGTCTCTGTTATATTCCACTGCTCTCTTTTCACTCAGTTGTCTTAAGAGTGACTGTTTCAGGTTTAAGACGGAGCACAAAGTCTTTGTGACTTTTCTCAGCTGAGAGAGTCGTGCTTGTTTTGAATGGCAATATTGTTATGCCAAATGGAACTTACTTCTGGCAAATGGGATGGCTAATTGATAAATTCAGGACAGCAGGCCTCCTGAAGGAGACAGTGCAAAGGAAAAAGAAAATGCGCAGAGCCTATGTACCAATAGTTAAGCCAGTGGGGAAGCCACTCTCTGGCATCTCTGATGGAAAACCTCTGTTGAAAAAGACACCCCACCCCCACCCCACAGCAATTTAAAGTCAAAAGACTAGCTGCTTGCTACTTTTTATTTTTAACTCTGAGAGGATCAATTAGAGCCTTCAGATGTCATCCCCTAAGGTCCTGGTTTGAGCCTGCTGACTCAGGAGAGGCAGACAGCAGGCCCTCCTGGGGCCTCAGTGCTTGTCCTTAATTGGTTTGAAAAATTGCAGCTGGATCTCGACAGCCACTGCTCTCAGGCTGGGTCAGGAGCCCAGAGGGACAGACGGCGGATGACAGCATGGCCTCCCGCCTTGCAAAGCCCCTCCACTTACTTTCCTGCCGTCACCCTTCTCTTCCTTCCCTGAAGTGTGTTTCTGGGACCTCTCCCCCAAACTGTCTTATGACAAGACCTCTTCTCATCTGTGATGACACTTCTGGAGGCACTTCCTGTCTGTGCTTGCTGGCTGGTAAGTCATTAATGAGAGGATTCCTCTTCCTGTACCTCTGCCTCAGGCCCCAACCGGCAGCCTGCTTCTGTTATTACCTTTGAGTTAACGCCCATCTCTGGTTTTTCCTCCAGCATTTATTCTTTTGGGTTTTTTTTTAAGTTTATTTTTATTTATTGAGAGACAGAGAGAGCAAGTAGGGGAGGGGGAGAGAGAAGGAGACAGAATCCCAAGCAGGCTCCGCACTGTCAGTGCAGAGCCTGATGTGGGGCTCAAACTCATGAACAGTGAGATCATGACCTGAGCTGAAGTCAGGAATCAGACACTTAACTGACTGAGCCAGCCAGGCGCCCCTTATCCTTCTGTTCTTTAACTGAACACTTTCCTGCTTCAGTGCGCCACAAGTACTCTGACCACCCGCCTGCCTCTCCAGGCATCTTGGGGAAGCAGGACACTCACAAGGGTGGGAGAAACTCTGGCTTGCAGAAATAAGAGCTGTGCTTGCTACAGCCTCGGTTTCCTCGCCTGTAAATGAAGAGGGTTACAGAAGTATTTCAGCTAATACATGGAAAAGGAGTAACAGACCTAGAACATTCTCAATTTGCAAATCCTAATGTGTCACAGAGGTAGCAGTGAACATTAATGGCTGCTAATATCACAAGACCAGCAGACTTCAGATCTTCCTGGTAGAAGGAAACACCACCATCTGTGAAGTTGCTCTGTCCCTCCCCCAGCCCCACCACAAAAACAAAACCAAACCTGAATCTTGTCAAACCTCTAGATCTAATGAAGGATTTACAGGAATCAAGCAGGAAGGAGAAACATGCTAAAACAAACAAACAAACAACTGGGGCACCTGGGTGGCTAAGTCAGTTAAGCGTCAGACTCTTGATTTTGGCTCGGGTCATGATCTCACATTCATGAGTTTGAGCCCCACATCAGGCTCCATGCTGACAGGTTGAGATTCTCTCTCTCCCTCTGTCTGCCCCTTCCCTGCTCATGGTCTCTCTCTCCCTCTCTCTCTCAAAATAAATAAATAAAACTTAAAAAAATTAAAATAAAGTAAGATACAAAATTGAGGCTAAGGGAATCTCCACAAGGCAAATGACCCAAGTATCAACAAAATATACATGGGGGAAAAAAAAGAGATGAAGGGTTAACCTATAAGTGAGATATAAGAGATATATCAAGCAATCACAATGGATTAAAAAAATAAATTTGTTCTCAAACCTCCTTTTTCTTTCAGCTGATTGAAATTTTATTCAAACAAAACCACATCCTATGGAGGCCTGCCCACTTGGTCTCACGCCCTCCATTCCCCCCACTCTCACACCTGTCCCTGCAGCCCCTGGGACTCCCAGAGCACAGTCCACAAATCACCAGACTGGAAGCTTAAGCGCTAGCAGTCTGGGATTCTGAGACTGAGATTTTCAGGAATGGCCTGAGGGGAGGAAAGGGACTCTGCAGTGCGACAGCCTTTTTCCCCCATGGGGCAGAGGACTATAGGACAAGAAAGAAGCAAACAGTACTACCACCAATGACAATAGCTTATGCTGTGGTGTCCCTTCCTGTAGCTCCAATTGACCTACAAGTGAGTTGGGGGGGAAACAGAGGGGCCAACTGCCCTGGCCCATCATCGCCCTGGAGACGAGGTTGAAGAGGTAGGACACATTGGGGTTTTTGCTTTTTTTTCCCTTTAGTACAATGGAAAGTTATTGAAAATTTTTAAATACAGGCTCAGCATGATCTAATTTTACACACTTAGAATATCTATGTTTGAAAGAGTCTAATGTTGGTTTGGAGAAGGGGGTGAGAAGATAAGCCTAGAGGCAGGGAAAACTACAAGGTTTTTTCACTAGTGTTACTGACAGATGATGGGATTACCCAAGAGGATTGAAACCTTGTGTCCACACAGAAACATGTACGGCAACGGTCACTGCAATACTATTCATAATCACCTTAAAATGCAAACAACCCTAAAGTCTACCAACCAATGAACGGGAAAACAAAACATGAGATATCTATACAGTGGGATATTATTTGGCCACAAAAAGAAATAAGGTACTGATGCTGACAGGTGCTACAGGAAGGATGGAACTTGAAAACATTATGTTGAGTTAAAGAAGCCAGTCATACAAGAACACGTGATGTGTGATTCCATTTATATGAAGTGTCTGCTACAGGCAAATCTATAGAGACAGGAAGTAGAGTCGCGGGTGTCCAGAGAGGCCAGCAGGGGGATGGGGAGTCACTGCTGAGGGTGCAGGACTTCTTTCTGGGGAGGAGACATGTTCCAGAATTAGACAAGGGTGATGGTTGCACGACTTTGTGAATAAACTAAAAACTAGTGAATTGTACACTTAAAAATAATTAAATTTAAGTTTAAATTACATTAAGTTAAAATAAATTTTTAAAAAGAGATGGTGGGAACTGGAACAAAAGTGGTAATGGGGACGGAGTAGGTTCTAGAATTTTATTTTGTTTTATTTTATTTTGTTTTGTTGTATTGTATTGTATTGTATTGTATTGTATTGTATTGTATTGTATATAGAGAGAAAGCACAAGCAGGGGAGAGAAGCAGAGGGAGAGAGAGACATTCTTAAGCAGGATCCATGCTCAGTGCAGACACCGACACAGGGCTCCATCCCATGACCCTGGGATCCTGACCTGAGCAGAAATCAACGGTCAGACGCTCAACCGACTGAGCCACCTAGGTGACCCAGGTTCTAGAACTTTTCAAGAAAAGGAATAGAATTTGGTGAGAGGTTGGGCATGGGGTATGAGAGAGAAAGAGAAAAAGGGAGGGAGAGAGGAAGAGAAAGGGCAAGGGAAAGAGAAAGGAAAAGGGTGAGAGAGAGAAAGGAAAGGGAGAGAAAGAGAAAGAGATAGAAAGGGAAAGAAAGGGAAAGGGAAAGTGAGAGAGAGAAAGAGAAAGAGAGAGATTGAAAGGGAATGAGAAAGGGAAAGGAAGAGAGAAAGAAAGGAAGAGGAAGGGAGAGAGAAAGAGAAAGAGAGAAAGTGAAAGGGAGAGAGAGGGTGTGAAAAAGAGAAAGAGAAAGAGAAAGAGGAGGCTGGCTCTCAGGCACCCAGAAGCGTTCTGCCTGCGGACAGGCCTGCCACAGAGCAGGGCAGGTACAGAGGATGGGCAGTGATAGAGTGGGAGCCGTTGCCTGGAAGAGATGTGTGAGCTAGAAGAGCCCGGATGTGCTGCCTTGAGGCTGGACTTCCTTGCGGGGGTGGAGAGGACGGAGGCCACACACAGTCGGCTCTGAGATGGGGATTTCCCTGCTGCTAACAGGTGAGCAGAACTGAGCCCAGATTGTCCCAGAAATCGCCCAGGCCTCCATCCTGTTTCCTCCTGTGTGTTTTAGGCATGCTGAGCACTGTTCCCACCTTCTTTACTCTGGACTCCCCTTTACCTTTGCTCTGACTACATGGTATTGAAGGTTTTCAGTCTGTATCCAGACGAGGACAAGACTTCTGTGTGGAGACAAGTTCCTGGCAGTGGCAGGCATACAACGCATGGTTATTGGACTGGATTAAAATTTTATGTAGAGTTGGTCCATCATCTTAATTATTTGGAGTTTGTTTTTCCACCTCTGACACCGGTTTTAAAGCTAAAATGGCCAGAATTCCCTGTGGCATTCCAAGCTTGGACCTACCAGGAGGTGGTGTGTGGGAGAAAGCACAGGTGTGGAATTACTGGTCGGGTTCTCAGTTTTGGTTTTGCTGCAAGCTCTTATTTCTTTTAGCTGGATTATTCTTTATTCTTTATTCGATTTGATTTGATTTTTTTATTTTTGGTAATCTATACCCAACCTGGGGCTCTAACTCATTACCTGGAGATTAAGGTTGCAAGCACTTCTGACTGAGCCAGCCAGGCACCCTTCTTAGCTGGATTATTTTATACAACTTTTAGGACTTACTCATCTATAAAATAAGGCCTAGGTATTATCTGAGAGAGTGCTGTCAGATAGAACTTGGGTGGTGACAGAAATGTGCTGTGGCTGTGCCGTCCAATATGGCAGCCATTAGCCACCTGGCAGCTGAGACCTTGAAATGTGGTCAGTTTGACTGTTGGGAGCTCAGCTCTAAGACTCCTCACAGCTTTAAGATATCACTTTCTTTTTTTTACAAATATTTTTTTTTAAAAATTTATTTTAGAGAGAGTGTGCGTACAAGTGGGAGAAAGAGAGAGAGAAAAACAATCTTAAGCAGACTATGTGCTCAGCGCAGAGCCTGACACAGGGCTTAAACCCATGACCCTGGGATCATGACCTGAGCCAAAATCAACGTTGGTTGCCCAACTGACTGAGCCACCCAGGCGCCCCTAATATAACACTTCTTTTATGTGTTTCTACACATTCTTTCCTCTAGCCTTGTTTTCAAGTTCTAATGTATGACAATAGAAAACTCAAAGATATTTTTGTTTGAACAAAATGTCAACATGTTTGTAATATAATCAGTGATAAAGGAAACTTTTTAGGTAAGTATTTTGGAGAACTGAGAAAAAAAGACAAAAGGATACCCTAGCTGCAGTGTAAGGATGAGTTATGAGTCCTGGGAGGACTTGGGCAGTGCCATGAGCAGACAAGACTTGCCCGTAACCCCAACTCCTCCAATGTGCTATACAGACAGCCCCTATTATGCCTCTCCTGCCTGGGGGTGGGAACTGGGGATGTCAATGCATCTGGAGGCTGCCATATCTGCCCAACTAGAGGGAAATGCCAGTTTAGAACACACAACAGACCTACTGCCACCTGTGGACCTGTGTCTTCAGTGTGTAAAAGGGGGCCCACTTGTGTACAGAAAGACTATGGTAGGAGTGGTTTGTGGTGGGGCAGTTTTGCCCCCCACGGACATTTGGCAATGTCTAGAGACAGTTTTGGTTGTGACACACTTGGGTGGGAATGCTATTGGCATCTAGTGGGTAGAGGCCAGGGATACTACTAAACATCCTATAATACACAGAAGATCTCCCCCCCCACACACATACACACAATGAAGAATTATCCAGCTGCCCCAAATCTCAATAGTGCTAATATTGAGAAACTCTGATTTGTAGCAACATTCCGTCTAGAAATGCAAAGCTTTATTATTGTATAGTCCTGGATTCCTAAAGCAGAGGCAAATGTTGAATAAATAAAATGGCTTATCTTCAGGGTAATGTCATCATTTGGCTTCTCATCATTAACTAGGAAAAAAGACCAGAAATTGTTATAGTTTCCAGCTGTATTCGATTTCATATGAGTTAGGCAGAGCCCAAATTACATTAAACAATTAAGTGAAAAAAAGATCAGTCACAAGATATTTTTATTATATTGATCAAAATAATCTTACATGAGAGATATTTTCTCTCTTTGTTCATTAATAATTGTACCTTTCTTTTCCTACTGGTATATATATGCATATATTTGTATATATTTTCAAATGGGCTATAACTTATAATTCTAACTTGGCTGTAAATGCTATGATTTATATATGTTAAATAATATTTACCAGGCAATATCTATCAAGTATTTAATATTTTTTCAAAAATTTCACATGTATTAATAAACTATGAGCCATCTTGCAAGATGATATCATTCCTGTTTTATAATGAGGGAAACAAAGAATAAGGAACAAGTTGTTTCCTCAAAGCCATAAAAAGGATCATGTATTTGATCCAAATATCCAAATATTTAAATACTTTTATCCCATAGGTCCTTGTATACAAAATAACTTAGAAAATAATTACTTTTTACTTTAAACTTCTTTTTTATTTTCTCTGTTTTCAAACCAAATTTTATTTAGGTATAATTTATATATATTAAAACTAAAATGTACTGTTTGATGAGTGCTTAAAAACTTACTCAGGGGTGCCTAGGTGGCTCAGTCGGTTAAGCATCTGACTTTGGCTCAGGTCATGATTTCACGGTTCATGAGTTTGAGTCCCGCGTCAGGCTCTATGCTGACAGTGCTGACAGTGAGGATTTCTTTAGGGATTTTTTTTTTTCATGTCTAATTGCATATATGTACATATACCATAGCCATTGCTTTATCCATTCATCCATCAGTGGACACTTAGATTATTTCCATGTCTAAGCTATTGTAATTAATGCTGCTGTGAAAATGGGGATGCAAGTATCTTTTCACATTAGTGTTTTCACTACTTTTGGACATATTCCCAGAAGTAGAATTGCTGGATCATATGGCAGTTCTATTTTTAATTTGTGGAGGAACACCCATATTTTCCATAGTGGTTGTACCAATTTACGCTCTCACCAATAGTGCATAGGGTTCCCTTTTATCCACATCCTCCCTGGCATTTGATATCTCTTATCTTTTGATGGCCATTTTAACAGGCATGAAGTGGTATCTCATTGTGGGTGTCTTTTTTAAGTAATTTTTAAGTAATCTCTACACTCAACATGGGGCTCGAACTCACAACTCTGAGATCAACAGTCTCATGTGCCACTGACTGAGCCAGCCAAGCTCCCCTCATTGTGGTTTTAATTTGCATCTCTCTAATGATTCGTGATGTTGAGCATCTTTTCAAGGGTCTATTGGCCTTTTGTATATCTTTGGAGAAATATCTATTCAGGTCCTTTACTATTTATTTGTTTGTTTAATTTTTTGCTGTTGAATTGTATGAGTTGTTTATGTTTTGGGTATTAACCCCTTATCAGATATATGGTTTGCAAATATTTTTTCCTGTTCTGTAGGTTGTCTTTTCACTTTGTTGAATTCTTTTGCTGTGCAGAAGCCTTTCTGTTTAATGTCTCTCACTTCTTTATTTTTTACTTTGTTGCTTATGCTTTAAGTGCCACATCCAAAAAATTATTACCGAGACCCATGTCAAGGAGTTTGGTCCTATATTTTCTTCTAGGAGTTTCATGGTTTCAGGTCTTACATTTAAGTCTTTAACCCATTTCCAGTTAATTTTTGTCAGTGGTTTAAGATATTGGTCCAGTTTTATTCTTTTACAATTGAACATCCAATTATCTTAGCACCATTTATTTATTTATTTATTATTTTATTTTTTAATATGAAATTTATTGTCAAATTGGTCTCCATACAACACCCAGTGCTCATCCCAACAGCCTAGCACCATTTATTAAAGAGATTGTCTTTGGGGCGCCTGGGTGGCACAGTCGGTTAAGCGTCTGACTTCAGCCAGGTCACGATCTCGCGGTCCGTGAGTTCGAGCCCCGCGTCGGGCTCTGGGCTGATGGCTCAGAGTCTGGAGCCTGTTTCCGATTCTGTGTCTCCCTCTCTCTCTGCCCCACCCCCATTCATGCTCTGTCTCTCTCTGTCCCAAAAATAAATAAACGTTGAAAAAAAAAATTTAAAAAAAAAAAAAAAAAAAAAAGAGATTGTCTTTTCTCCATTGAGCATTCCTGACTGCCTTGTTGAATATTAGTTGACTGTATATTCTTTTTTTTTTAAAGTTTTTATTTAAATTACAGCTAGTTAACACACAGTTTAATGTTAGTTTCAGGTGTGCAATATAGTGATTCAGTACTTTGGTACATCACCCGGTGCTCATCATGACAAGTGCCCTCCTTAATCCCCATCACCTATTTCACCCATCCCCCTCCCTCCCTCTGGTAACCATTAATTTGTTCTCTATAATTGAGAGTCTGTTTCTTGGTTTTCCTCTCTCTCTTTTTCCCCTTTGCTCATTTGTTTTGTTACTTAAATTCCATATATGAGTGAAAATCATCTGATTGACGTATTTCACTTAGCATAATACTCTCTAGCTCCATCCATGTCATTGCAAATGGCAAGATTTCATTCTTTTTTATAACTGAGTAATATCCCATTTTATATATATACACATATATACAATAATATATAGATACCATATCTTCTTTATCCATTCATCAATCTATAGACACTTGGGTTGTTTCCATAATTTGGCTATTGTAAATAATGCTGCTATAAACATTGGGTACATTTATCCCTTTGAAGTAGTGTTTTTGTATTCTTTGGGTAAATACTTAGTAGCACAATTACTGGATTGTAGCATAGTCCTATTTTTAATTTTTTGAGGAACTTCCATACTGTTTTCCACAGTGGCTGCACCAGTTTGCATTCCCTCCAGTAGTGCAAGGGGGTTCTCCTTTCTCCATATCCTCACCAACAACATCCTCACCAACACCTGTTGTTTCTTGTGTTATTGATTTTAGCCATTCTGACAGGTATGAGGTGATATCTCATTGTACTTTGGATTTGTATTTCCCTGACAAGTGACATCGAGCATTGTTTCATGTGTCTGATGGCCATCTGTATGTCATCTTTGGAAAAATGTCTATGTATGTCTTCTGCCCATTTTTTAATTGGATTATTCTTTTTGGGTTGTTGACTTATATCAGTTCTTTATATATTTTGGATACTAACCCTTTATCAGATATGTCATTTGCAATCATTGTCTCTCATGAAGTAGATTGCCTTTTAGTTTTGTTGATTGTTTCCTTTGCTATACAGAAGCTTTTTATTTTGATTTGGTGCCAAAGTTTATTTTTGCTTTTGTTTCCCTTGTCTCAGGAGATATATCTGAAAAGAAGTTACTATGGCTGATGTCAAAGAAGTTATTTTCTTCTGTGTTCTCTTCCTGTGTTCTCTTCTAGTATTTTTATGATTTCAGGTCTCAGATTTAGGTCTTTATGCATTTTGAGTTTATTTTGGGGTATAGTGTAAGAAAGTGGTCCAGTTTCATTCTTTTGCATATTGCTGAATTGACTGTATATTCTTAAGTTTTTTAAATTCATTAGAGCGTCATTTATTCAATGAACACTATAAGCAGCACAGTTTGGTTGACTATACAGCATCCTGGTACATGGGAAAGTTAACAGTTGTTCTGATACATCAACAAAATGTCACTAATTTATCACATTGGAAAAAAGGCCAGTGTGACTGAATAGAAACAGTTTTGAATTTTAGAATATTTGTAGAAAAAGTGTATTATTACTCCTTAGGCATCCAGGATCCTGCTATGAAATCATAGTGTGACCTCAAGCAACTCACTTCACATCTTTGAATCTCAATTTCATTATCAGAAGAGATAACAGGATTATATTAAAAGATCTCTTGGGTCCTTCTGGGCCAAAAGTTCTATGACTTTCAGTTTGTGCTTTCAGAACAGTAACTGCGCTCACTTCCTGCTGGGAATTCTCCTTCCCTGCCCTCCATCATCCCACACTCCCCTGGGATGAGAGAGCTCTCCACACACTCATCCCATTTCCTCCTCCTCCTTCTGCTCTTTCTTGATCTCCTTTCCAGCCTCTTCTTCTGTTATGGAATTCCTCACGTTTCATCTTTGGGGAACTCACTTTTTGTGGCTGTTGCAACCACCTGCCTGCTCATAACTTCCAAGTTGTTATGTCTGTCCCCCAGCTCCCCTGCTCTGGCCTCCTGGGAACAAATTAGTCAGCCACTAGGTCCTGAACATAGATGTTCACAGGCACGTCCAACTTACGTGTCCAACGGACTCCTCTCCTGCCCTAGCCCCACAAGCTGCTGCTTTCCCTATTTTCTTTATTTAAGTAAAAGCACCAGCACTTATTTAAATCTCAAAATCACTCTGAGGTGTTATTTTCCCATTATATAGACTCTGTACACTGGAGAAGAAAACACTGAAGCCTGGAGAGGTGAAGATGGCTACACAGCTAGTGAGTTGGTGGAAACTCAAGCATCTCTGAGTCGGAGACTGGAGCTCTCACCCATGGCCCTACACCGTTCATCAACCCAAGCCAGGAGCCTGGGGGTTGTCCCCAGTTCCTCCTTCACCACTCATGCCCAGCCCAGTGCTGGCACCTGGACTCAGATGGCTCTCAGATCAGCTCCTCAAACCTCTACCATGGCTGAGTTCATTCACCCTCTCCCTCACCTGGATATGGCCATCCCCCACTGTCTCCAGTCTAACCCTCAAACCACATATTACACTTAGAAAAAGTGGTTTTTTTCACAGCAGATATCTTGTCACTCTCTTGCTTGAAACACACAGCATTTGCACAAGAGCAAGCTTTTTCGCTTACAGGAGGCCTCTCTACTCTCCTCGCATTGCGGTCCATCTTCATTATTTACAGATTCCGTATTTGCCAGTTTGCTTGCTCTCTATGATGTATCTGTAATTCCAAAGTCGATATTCCTGGCATGTTGGCAGTTATTTGCAGATGTGCAGGGAGGGGGAAAACCCAACTCATTCAGGGTGCACATTCCTAGCTGAGGTTGACCTGACACTCTCTGCTTTTCATTTCAGCTCAGACTGTAAACAAGTGTCCTTTCCATGGCCTGTCTAGCGCCACATTTTTCATACTTTTGTGCTTTTTGTTAGTGATTTCTCTTTAAAATGGCCCCCAAGCATAGGCTGAAGTGATGTCAGGGGTTCCGAAGTGCAAGAAGGCTGTGACGTGCCTTCAGGGGAAAGTGTTAGATGAGCTCCATTCAGCATGAGCTACAGGGCCATCAGCCATGAGTTCATTGTTACTGAATCAATGGTACGGTACCTCCATAAAAAGAAAAAGGAAATCACCAATGTGTACATGAGGCCATTCCAGAAAGTGCTAAGGAACATTGATAGTGGGTGATGAAGTTATGAAAAAGATGGAAAAGTAGCGAAACTTGTGGATTCATGAGGTGGTTAAAAAAAAAAAAAAAAGCATAATGAGCAGTGTTATGAGGAAAGCCAAAGAAATTTATGGTCAGGGAAAGGTTAAACTTTTCTCAGAAAGGGCTGGTTCTAGGTTCTTGCATTTTTTTTTTTAATGTTTATTCATTTTTGAGAGACAGAGACAGAGTGCAAGCAGGGGAGGGACAGAGAGAGAGGGAGACACAGAATCCGAAGCAGGCTCCAGGCTCTGAGTTGTCAGCACAGAGCCCGATGCAGGACTTGAACTCATGAACTGTGAGACATGACCTGAGCTGAAGTTGGACGTTTAAGCAACTGAGCCACCCAGGCGCCCCTAATCTAGGCACTTGCATGTTTCAAAGGTGACATGGTGTGAAAAGTGTTAAACTTGTGGGTGAGGCAGATCAGGAGGCTCTGGAAGAATTTCAAAAGCACATGCAAGCATTACACAGGAGAGGTGTTATGTGGAAGGGCAGGTTTTCAGTGCTGATGAAGCAGGCTTCTTTTGCAGGGACGTTGGCAAATGAATCTGTATAAGACAAATGGGGTTTTGATTGACAGAACTGTGACTGGAGGCTTCCAGGAACCTAACTCTGTGTTTCCCTAGGAGCAGTGTTCTGTATTCCCTAGTTTGGTATCTGCACTAAGTTCACAGAACCTGATTACCGTGAGTAATGAGAACTGACCACTTCCCACTATTCCTGTCGTGTGGGCTCCACTATTTGTAGTTGTCTGGATGCCCTCTTTTTTCTCTCCAGCTGGTCATTGAGATTCATCCTTAAGCCTCTTTCCGGTTTCCCCAGGAAGTGTTTCTGGACCCCAGCCCAGGGTGACTGAGATACTCCTCTTCTAAGCTTGTTAACATACTGTGCATATACCTCTATCTCAGCAATGCAGTCTTTCGTACATGTATCTCCCCAACAGTCTCTAAGCTGCTTGAGGGCAAGGTTCTCCCTTCCTTCCTTCCTTCCTTCCTTCCTTCCTTCCTTCCTTCCTTCTTTCCTTCCTCCATCTATACACACACAACATAGGTGTGTGTGTATGTTATTGATATGTGTATACATATAGATACATATTTTGTGGGTAGCAAAAACCAACACTCTGATACATTTCTTACATTGCACTTTTATTTTGCAATGGTTTTGTTGTTGTTGTTGTTGTTTAGAGGGAGAGAGCATGCACCCATGCCACTCAACAGGGGAAGGACAGACGCAGAGAGAAATCTTAAGCAGGCTCCACACCCAGTGTGAGCCACCCAGGCACCCCTTATTTTATTTTAAAAGTTAACATACAGCGCTATACCATATTTGATTCTATGTTTTTGTGTTCTGATGCTTAGCACAGAGCCTGGCCCAAAGAGAGGATCAGTAAATAGTTGTTGAAAAAAAAAAAGCATAAAGGTTAACAATATTTATTCATTTTACCTAATTGAAGTTCCTTGGGCCATATAGTTGAAATAAATAAAATAGTTTTAAATTAACATATTAAACTAATAGCCTGTTCTTTGAAATATTTTAAATAATTCCTCCACCCTCTCTTTAACTTGAGCTATATATAAGAAAATTTTGCTGACCAGGGGGCCTGGGTGGCTCAGTTGGTTAAGTGTTTGGACTCTGGATTTCAGCTCGGGTCACAATCTCACAGTTTGTGAGTTCAAGCCCCACATTGGGCTCCATGCTGATAGTTCAGAGCCTGTTGGGATTCTTTCTCTCCCTCTCTCTCTCTGCCCCTCCCCTGCTCATGCTCATGCTCTCTCTCTTTCTCTCAAAAATAAATAAACTTAAAAAAACAATTAAAAAATTTTGCTGAACAAATAAGATTAGCCCAAGTGGAGTAATTAGAAACTTGGAAAAAGTGGTCTGCATTAATGAGTTTTTACTATGCTCAGTAGAATTCTAGAATTTTAGAACCAGAGAGATCTCATTTATACATGGGTTAATTAGGCTCCTGCAGTGCTCCTGGGTGGCTCAGTCATTAAGCATCTGATATCGGCTCAGGTCACGCTCTCACAGTTGGTGAGCTCATGCTCTGCTTTGGGTAAAACACGAGCCCTGGGTGAGCCCCGCTTCTCCCTCTCTCTCTCTCTCTCTCTCTTTCTGCCCCTCACTCACTTGCACCCTCTCTCTGTCTCTCTCTCAAAAAAAAAAAAAAGGCTCTTCCAGGTTAACTAAGGAGACAGTAGGGGAAAGACCATAGACAGCCCTTCATATGGGGCTGTGGGGCTTGGAAAGAAGGTCATTTGTGGGCAGCTCTGCTCCAGCCATCTGACAGCAGCTGTGTGAGTCCACAGCAGCTGTCTTTTGGAGATTGGACATTTGCTCCTTCTGGAGCAGGGGCTGCTGTTCTGAAGCCTGGGCTACTCCAGACAATGCTTGGTCATGGCTTGTCCTGACTCGTTACTTCTGCTGCTATTCTCCTTGCTTGTCTTATGCTTCTACCCTGACTAGCAAGTGCTGCCAGTTTCTAAAGAGTCTCAATTCAAATCCTCACCTAAAAAGGATCTGAATGCTTAAGATAGTTATTCTCCTTCCTGCTGGGCAGAGATCTCATTGCAGTCTACCTCCTAAGATGGAGGCTGATGAGGTTTTGGGGTGATGGTGGGGTTCGGAGCCAACAGCCAAGAAAGAGTTCTTGAAGACGTCTTTGGTGCAAAAAGGTGATTTTCTTAAAGCATTGGGACAGGATCCATGGGTGGAAAAAGCTGCACTGGGGTCATGAATAAAGACTGGTTATATACCATGGACTTGGGGGAGGTAAAGTCAAAAGGGAAGTTTCCAAAGAGACTTTCATATGCTAAAGACTCACAGGATACTGGAGGCCTAGCAATTGTCAAGCTAAGGTTGTTTTTCCCTCTAGCAAAACATTAACCTTAAGACAGTAGGGGATTCTGGACTTTAGGCTATTGATAAGATTGCCCTGTTTTTGTAATTGTACTAAGATATTTGTAAACTGATGGAGACTCTTAACAGTTTAACCATCTGTTTTCTGTCCTTTCCTTTGTTCTTGGGCAGCCAGGAGTGCCTGAGGAATATTACACACATCCCACCTTGTGTGTGGGATGGTGCTAGCTTGTACTTTGCCCTCAGCTTGCCTTATACTCCCTCATCAGAGGCCACCCATAAATTATCTGCCCTTGGGGCCAGCACTTCCTCCTTGAACCAGGATGGTGAGAAGCACAGCTTTCTCAGAAGGCCTGTGGGTATGGACTGCACTCCACTTACACAACCAGGACTGCTCCTGGCTCTGGGGGTCCCAAACAGACCAGGTCCGGCCACTCACTGCTGACAAAATCCACAGGCAGAGAGACGAGGGGTCGCAAAACAAGAAAGGATTTTGTTTTCATGAGGCCAACACCGGGAGGACGTGGACTAGCGTCTCAAAGACTATCTCCAAAGTGCTGACTACCCTTCCAGGTTTAAGTCAGGAGGATGTGGGACAGAGGTGGGTGGGTATGTGTAGGTGGGCCGTGAAGGTCAAGTCATTGTGGCCATGGGGTTAGTCACGAGGATCTTGCTGGCTCCAGCAGCCCTTGATGCTTGAGGGGGTAGTTTTGGCTTCCACAGGGGACTCAGGGTCTCCCATCTGAGTTCGGAAAGAAGCTAGAAAGAACTTAATTAGAAAGTGATGAGGTTTTGGGGTGATGGTGGGGTTCAGAGCTGATGGCCAAGAAAGACTTTTTAAGACATCTTTGGTGCAAAAAGGTGATTTTATTAAAGCACGGGGACAGGACCTGTGGGCAGAAAGAGCTGCACTATAAGTGTGGGGGGGGGGGACCATTTTATGGAGTTGGCAGAGATAAAGAGGGAGTTCCTAAAGGGATTTTCATATGCTCACAGACTACTGGAGGCCTAGCTGTAGTCGAGCTAATGTTGTTTTTCCTTCTAGCAAAGCATTAACATTAAGACAGTAGCGAGTTCCTGGACCTTAGACTATTGATAGGGTTGCCTTTTTCTTGTAAACTGGTGGAGACTCTTACCTGTTTAACCATTTGTTTGTACTTTCCTGCTCTTGGGTCACTGGGAGTATCCAAGGAATATTGTACATGTCCCACGGCGGGGGGGGGGGGGGGGGGGGGGCAGTGTGCTAGCTTGTGTTTTGCCTACAACCTGCCTTATGCTCCCTCATCAGAAAGTACAGACTGGTGTCAGAATGCAGGTGGCTGAAGTTCTCTTTCAGGAACTCCTCTCTGAATCAACAGAGGCAGACACTGAAGCCTGGAAAGTTAAGTGGGTCATTCTAAAGAGGGGCCTTTCGAAGTCCACTGTGGTCTAGGTCTCTGAAGGATGTCATCCCCCAGATTTTGAGAAGACTTGCCTGTATGGCTCATTTCTTTTACTCTAAATGTTTGGGTTAAGCCTGCAAGGCTGGTTAACATACATCTCATTTATGGATTGTCTAAACATACTGCCAGTGGATCTTTTATCAGAATTACTTCTGGCTGAAAATGAGGGATGTCTGATATGACTGAACA
This sequence comes from Puma concolor, assembly GCF_028749965.1. NCBI lineage: Eukaryota > Metazoa > Chordata > Mammalia > Carnivora > Felidae > Puma > Puma concolor. Next base: position 23,904,568 of record NC_141671.1, read on the forward strand.
TGAGTAAGTGGGCCTACAGCATACTGATTCTTTTCATTTGTTTCCTTAGTCTAAATAAAGGAGTTATTGCCTTAAAAATAAATGTAGGGGCGCCCAGGTGGCTCAGTCAGTTAAGCATCTGACTCTTAATTTGGGCTCAGATCGAGCTCCCCATTGAGCTGTGCGCTGACTGCGTGGAGTCTTCTTGGGATTTTCTCTCTCTCCCTCTCTCTCTCTCTCTGCCTCTTCCCTGTTCATGCTCTCTCTCTCTCCCTCTCTCTCTCTCTCTGAAAAATAAATAAACATTAAAAGAAAATAAATTAATAACACTGCAAGGGAAACTGGTATGAAACTTACTGATGTGAAATGTTGGGGTCTGGGTGTGAACAGTTAATAAAGCATTCTTGAGATGTCTTCTGTGCAAAAAAGATGGTTTTATCAAAGCACGGGGACAGGACCAGTGGGCAGAAAAAGCTGCACTGGGGTTGTGAGGAGTGGCCAATTATATACTTTCATGTTGGGAGCAGATTAGGGATAGTGGGATTAGGGATAGTGTAAATTCGTAAAGAATTTTGGAAACAAGGTTTCCAGGACCTTGAGGGGCTAGCTGTTGTTAAGATAAGTCCATTTACTACTGTCTAGTAAACCCTCAGCCATGAGACTCTTGGGATTCATAGCAGTGGGCTATATGCTTGGAGGATGATTGCTAACATATATCCTGGGGGGTAGAGATAAAGGAAGTTTCCAAAGGGATTTTCATATGTTAAGGAAGACTTACAGGATCCTGGAGGTCAGGCTAATGTCAAGCTTAGGTTGTCTTTTGCTCTTAGCAAAGTATTAACCTTGAGGTAGTTGAGTTCCTGGAGGAAGGTCACTCTGCCCATTTCAAGTACTTATCAATGAACTGTAAGTTGTGAGGAAGTTTAATTTTTTTCTACATTTCTTTTGCCTTTGTTCTCCACAGAAGTTGCTGTTACTTGGAAGCTATTAGTATTGTTTTATTTTATTTTCAAAATTTTTTAATGTTTATTTTTGAGAGAGAGAGAAACAGAATGTAAGCGGGGGAGGGGCAGAGAGAGGGAGACACAGAATCTGAAGAGGCTCCAGGCTCTGAGCTGTCAGTGCAGAGCCCGACAAGGGGCTCGAACTCATGAACTGTGAGATCACGACCTGAGTTGAAGGGGGACGCTCAATTGACTGAGCCACTCAGGTGCCCCTATTAGTATTGTTATAGAAGTATGAAGCCAGGCAGTATGGAAACTAGTATTTAGTTAATTGATATTTATTGAGAACCAACTGTGGGCCAGACATCATACTAAGCCCTGGGAATACAGCATTGAACACGACAGACGTATTCCCTGCTCTCATGGAACTTAAATAGTATATATTCAACCAAACTGGTTTTCCATTTTTTTAGAACGATGAAGAGTAGGGCAAAGGGTGGAGGGAAGGTCAAAAGTAAGTCCAGAAGTCCTGCACCACAGTTGTCTAATTAAAGCATTTATGAAAGAACTTAAGCAACCAAATTAGCAATTTTAACTTTGAAAACGGCAATTAAACTCCAACCTGAAGCAAGCTGTGAGTCAGAATAATGCCACAATGATATTGTTAATCATCAGAGGGCTTGTTGCCCACTGGGCTTTCTTCCTTTTCCTCCTTCCCCCCTCTCATTTCCTCTTAATAAAAACAACCCTTAATAAATAATTAACAGTAGACATGTTAATTATTGGATTGGTTATAAACTTCCATAAACCCAGTGATGTATGATGAGACTCAGGCCCTAAGGCCCTGAGCAGTCACCAGTTTCCATCACAAAAGACTCATTACTGGCTCCTCTGGTGTCCATCTGAGTTAATCAGCCCCAGGCCAGTGTGGAAGACCCTGTCCTACTTCCAGTGCTGATTTACTTTTTTCTGAAGCAGATTGATTATTGCTCACAAAGCAGTTCCCTTAAAACAGTTCCATTAGAACCCCCAAAGCTCAGGCTTGTGAATGGGGCACTTCCCTGTTGTTTTTCTCAGCACCGAGGAGGGCACACTACTGGCTGTGGAGGCTCGGCAGCAGACTTCTCGGAAGCATGTCAAATACCACTTGACATCTACTGCTCACCCTTAGAACTGATAAAGCCCTACTACATTCCTGCAGGGGCACCCTGTTACCCAGAGCATCGAGCCCCGGGTCAGGGCCAACAGATGATGGCCTCATCATTCCCCAAGACAAAGGATACTGAGCCCAAAAGTAAAACCTTGGTGTGTGCCTGAACATTTTCCACATGCTTTTCATATTACTTTATTTCTAATGGGACATGGAGGGGTGCCTGTGTGGCTTAGTAGGTTAAGCATCCGACTTTGGCTCAGGTCATGATCTCACAGTTCTTGAGTTCCAGCCCCGCATCGGCTCTGTACTGACCACTCAGAGCCTGGAGCCTGCTTCAGATTCTGTGTCTCCCTCTCTCTCTCTGCCCCTCCCTGCTCATGCTCTGTCTCTCTCAAAAATCAACACTAAAAAAGTTTAAAAAATAAAATAAAATGAGACACAGATTTACACGTTTGAGCTAAAGAAGCACCCAACTGTGCTTCTGTATTTGACAGTTTGTATACTCTGCTTCTTCAACCAAAGGCTCTCCCTGCCCTTGACCCCTGGACCATTTCTGTAGTACATAAACAGCAAAGTAAGCACCCCAGGATATTGAACCACAGGGCAGTTTCACTGGGAGAAAGATGTGTCTGACCCCTTGCCTCTGGAAATGAACCAGCAGTCAGATTCACCTGGAATCCACTCTTACATCCAGTTGTCTGCTGGAGAGTTCAACCTTGGACACACTGACTCACAAGCACATTGAAGTGTCTGGGCAGCTTCATGCCTGCTTGGGTAGGCGGGTTGTTAGAGTTAGTCTCAGGACTGCACATTTGTCATGAATGAGATGAAAATATTTATCACACTAGTAAATTTGTAACACTGGAATAGATTCCCCTGAAGGCATGTTCACTATTATTGTTGTAATCTATCCTCATATTAAAAAAAAAAAACTAATAATATCAATTATTATTAAAGTCTGCTGAGTTACTCTACACCAGACTGATGTATAAAACACTGGGCAACTTAAAGCCCTCCCTCATCCAGTAGTTATTTCATGTTAACCATGTGAAGTGAGGCTTATAGGTTTTGGTGAATCTGTGACACTTGATAGGGAAACAAAGAAATTTACATATCACTCTCTGGCTTTATTATCGTTTTGGCCAGAGAAATTACACAACTTGATTATGAAAATAAAGGTCATCTAGAATATCCAGAATATTTTTATGTCAACTTCCTAAGATTACCATCTAAAATAAGACATTTAAAAGTATTTTTGAGAAATCTTAGCTCATGAATAATATGTCCATAGACCCATGGGAGTTTGAGAACCCTATTTCTGTAGAAACAATCAAGAGCTCCATTTGTCTCTCCTAGGATTTTGAGATTCCGATGAAATACCACATCGACCCACTAATCTAGATCAAATGACCAGATTTCTGTTTATTATTCAAATAATTCAAATTCAGAATTTCTGTTTATTAAAAGATATCATTAAGATAATGAAGGAGCGATTCACAGAGTGGGAGTAGATATGTGTAACTAACAATGGGCTCATGTGCACATAGAAAATGAACTCTTATAAATCAATCAGTAAAAGACAAAGTTTAATATAAAACTGGGTTGAAGACCTAAATACATAATTTACAAAAGAAGATATCCAAATGGTCTTCAACTTCCTTAATATTTATATAAATTCAAGTAAAATCACAATGATATTTTACACACATCCTCCAGATTAGCTAAAATTAGAAAGACTAACAAACCAAGTGTTGGTAAGGATATGGACCAGTAAGTCTCATTATAGCCAGAGGGAGTACATTGTATAATAGACCTAAAAATTAGCACATCTTGAGTCCCAGGTATTTCACTCCTGGGGTAACAGAAATGCACGCACATGTGCATCAAATAACACGTATAAGAATGTGTATAGCATCATTCTTTGCAATAGGAAAAACAAACAAAAAAGAAACTAAAACAGACTTCTGGTTTGCAGCTAGAATTGTCACTCTGGTCCTTACAACAGGATAAAAACTGAACAAATTGAAAAATCAGCAATTTTTCTTAGATTCATCAGAGAAGTGAAGTCCAGGGCAAACTGCTATCTCCAAATTGGAGAGACAGGTAACTATTGAAACTCTTTGCTTAGTAGGAACACAACCTACCAGTGGAGGCAGTACTGGGAGAGAAAAACTTAAAACTTTAATTGAAAAATTGCTGGAGGTCCACCAAGAGGTGGACCAACTTGGGAATTAGAAATTAAGAGGGGTCCTCTCTTTTGTGAACCTACGTCAAGGAGGTGGGAACACTACCAGGTTTTCAGAGTGAAAATCAGAGGAAAAACTCCCTTCTGTCTTCCACAGGGGAGAAGTAGCCATTTTAAAATATGCCCAGAGCATTCTGTTCTTAACAAAAGCCTGCCCTCAAGGGACACGATTTTGCTAGAGCCTAACCATCTTGGGACTTACCAGAATCTAACAGACCTGAGGCATGGCAAATACCCAACTCCAGCCCCCCAAAGCTCTCCTGTCTTAACGTAGGGCAGGGGAGTGTGGTGGTTGCCTGAGAAACTCTTTGTGAAGGTCATAGCCTAGGGCACAGGCTCATTAAGAACAGAGGTCTAATAGACTAGGTCTAAGAACATTCCCCCTCCCTCCACACCTCCTCACCATAGCGGCAAGGTTCCGGTAACAGATTACATTGAAAGAACTACAAGCCTCAGATCGTATTGAACAAGTCCTTAGGAAAACCCAGAGACAACAGACAAGAAAGACCAGATACACAGGGAAATTTTAGCCTCTAACACACCTACAGCTACAGCAAAGAGTAAACACAGCTTAACCCCTGGCCAGATAAACATAAAACCTCACACAAAAGGCATATTTACCTCAGATCTTCTTATCAAGTACATCGTGTCTAGCTTTCAAGTAAATTACAAAGCATGCTAAAAGGAAAAAACACAGCTTGAAGAGCAAGCATCAGAACCAGACTCAGATATGGCAGAATTTTGGGAATTATCAGACCAAGAATTTAAAATAACTATGGTTCATATGCTAAGGGCTGTAGTAGAAAAAGTGGACAACATGCAAGAACAGATGGATAATGTAAGCAGAGAGATGGAAACTAAGAAAGAATCAAAAGGAAATGCTGGAATCAAAAACACTCTGCTGGAAATGAAGAATGCCTTTGATGGGCTCATCAGTGGCCTGGACATGCCAAGAAAAAAGCCAATGAACTTGAGGATATACATCAATAGAAACTTCCCAGACTAGAAAGCAAAGACAACCAAGAATTAAAAAAATAAAAAAAGAAAGAAAGAAAAAGAAAAAAGAAAAAAGAACAAAATAGAACATCCAACAATTGCAGGACAATTTAAAACGGCGTAATGCACCTTTCTTCTCAAAAAAGAGAAGAAAGAGACAGAGAAAGGCATAGAAAAAATATTTGAAGTAAGAAGAGCTGTGAATTTTTCAAAATTTATGATAAACACCAAACCACAGATCCAGGAAGCTCAGAGAACACCATGTGGGAAGATACCAAAAAACTACACTGAAATGTATCATGTTCAAAGTGCAGAAAAATCAAGGCGTCTGGGTGGCTGAGTCGTTCAGCATCTGACTTTGGCTCAGGTCATGATCTCATGGCTAGTGAGTTCAAGTCCCACATAGGGTGAATTTGTGCTCTGCTTTGGGTGAGCCCCACTTCTCTCTCTCTTTCTCTCCCTCTGCCCCTCCTGGGATTCTCTCTCTCTCTCTGCCCCTTGCTCATTTGCATCCTCTCTCTCTCTCTCTAAACAAAACAAAAATAAAAATAAAAAAAAACAACCAAAGTGCAGAAAAATCAAAGACAAAGAGAAAATCTTGAAAAGAACCAGAGAAAATAGATGCCTTACCTATAGAGGGACAAGGATCCATCAAACTTCTTGCAAATCATGCTAGCAATAAAACCCCACCAACCTAGAATTCTGAATCCAGGAAAATTATCCTTCAAAAGTAAAGGAGAAACAGACTTTCTCAGGCAAACAAAAATTGAGGGAATTTGTTGCCAATAGATCTGCCTGGTACAAAAATGTAAAAGGAAGCTCTTTAGAGGAAAGGGAAATGATACAGGTCAGAAACTTGGATCTACATAAAGAAAGGAGTGCTAGAGAAGGAATAAGTCAAGGATTTCTCGCTTCCCTCCCCTGAGGCATCAGTGCCCACACCTGTGCTAAATAATATGGACATGGAGTTTTGTGGCTTTTTGGCTTAAAGAAAGAGAGTAACTTTCTCAACCCATTGCTACAGCCTCTACACTTACAGATTACTAAAATGCACATAGCGAGGTCTCTAGCTCATGGAAGAGAGGAGTCTCCTCCAAATACTCTGGGAAAAACAAAATAAGAACTGTAAATATGATGAAAACCATCTTCTCTTCTGCTTTATAGATGTTGATAATGCACCTTAGTGTGTCTTTTGCAACAGAACATACTGTTCTAATATCACCCTGCCAGTTAAGTGTCATGGCATCATTTTGATACAATCACTCAGAACCTAAAGAAAAAAGAATTGAATATACTAAATGTAAACATGAGCTTTTTTAAAAGCCAAAGATTATTACAGCTTTTCCAAGTAGAAATGAAAAAGCCACTGAAGCATCCTATAGGTTTTAATTTTTTTTATTTTTATTTTTATTTTTATTTATTTTTTTTTTTTAATTTTTTTTTTCAACGTTTATTTATTTTTGGGACAGAGAGAGACAGAGCATGAACGGGGGAGGGGCAGAGAGAGAGGGAGACACAGAATCGGAAACAGGCTCCAGGCTCTGAGCCATCAGCCCAGAGCCTGACGCGACTCTCGAACTCACGGACCGCGAGATCGTGACCTGGCTGAAGTCGGACGCTTAACCGACTGCGCCACCCAGGCGCCCCCCAATTTTTAATAAGGTAAATATTGATTGCTATCCACCACATAAACAAGAAGCCCTTTGGGGTGCCCCCCCACCTTTGTCCTTTAAGAGTAAAGTATTCTTGAGGCCAGCAAGTGAGAAAAGCACTAGGAATTATCCCTGGTCGTGAATGGTACATTTCTTGCTATGACCTCATAGGGAACCATTGTTAGGCAACTGCACGTGCCTGCACAAGTCCGTGGTTGAGCCTAGGGGTCTTGGTCCTTTTATCCAGGAAGCTGATTTTTAGTGACCTGAAGGATGTTGACCACAGCTTTTTTCCTCTTTGTTTTTATTTTTTCCTGCTCTCTTTTTCTCTTTTTTCTTACTCTCTTTTTTTAAGTTTTTGGTTTTTTCTTTCTTTTTAATTCCCTCATTTTTCTTTGTTCTAGTCTTAGTTTCTTTATTCTTTCATTTTTACTATCTCATTTTCTTAGTTTGCATTTTTATTCTTTGATTCCTTAATTTTCCAACTTTTTTATTATTCTTTGTCTCATTTAAAATTTTTTCCTTTTGGGGCGCCTGGGTGGCTCAGTCAGTTAAGCATCTGACTTCTGCTCAGGTCATGATCTTTTGGTCAGTGAGTTCGAGTCCCGCATCGAGCTCTGTGCTGACAGCTCAGACCCTGGAGCCTGCTTCAGATTCTGTGTCTCCCTTTCTCTCTCTGCTCCTTCCCCTGCTCGTGGTCTGTCTCTTAAAAATGAATAAACATTAAAACAAAATTTTAAAAATTTTTTTCCTTTTTCTCATTTTTAACATTTTTCCCATTTTTTTTTAATTTAGTTTGTTAGCATTGTTAGTATTGTTTCTTACTATTGTTAGTGTTGTCAGTTAAGGTTGTTGGTATCCTTCATACAGCTAGCAGGTCACCATGCTGCAGGGCTGTTTTCTGCTGACAAGGAAACCCATATTGACAATTACCAGCTCCCTTAGACCATCAGCCAGATCAGCTTTGCTGAGGTGATGTTGGTCTGGCACATCCTGGCTGGGACAGGTAGTCATGAAGGTCATTTAACAAGATCAGCTCCTCCAGCCTCCAGAGACTATTCCTCAAAGGTCAAAGCACGAAGGCCTGGAGCCATCCAATATCCTGAAGGTACTTGATGTTATTGAGACCCAGGAAACAGTACCTGGCCATGGAATATGCTACTGAAGGAGAGATGGTTGCCCACTGCTTCAGAGCCTCATGAAAGAGAAAGCAGCTTGTAGCCAAGTCCACCAGATGGTGTCCGCTGTGCAGTGCTGCCACCAGGAGGCCAGTCAGGGAAAGACATATAGCATCACACTCTAGATCCATCCATGTCATTGCAAATGGCAAGCTTTCATTCTTTTTTATGGCTGAAAAATACTCCATTGTGTATATATTCCACATCTTCTCTATCCATTCACCACTGATGGACACACAGCACAGTGAACAGAGGTTATCCCTGCTGGTGAGTTTGTGAAGCGTTGGAACGTGTTCTCATTAACGAGTACCATTTTTTGTTGTTGTTGCCAGGAAGTGAGTAGATTTGTTTTTCCATTGTTTGAATTTACAGTTAGATGCTTTACATGCTTTAAGTGAGAAACTAAAGCCTTAACTGATATTCTTTCTAGGTTGCCTTGGTTTGGTTTTGATGGTGAGGGGGGAAGTTAGCTAAATGTCACTGAAGACTCCTGCTGAGTGGGGCAAGAATGGTTCTTGTGGAAGCTGTCATCCAGTGTGGCCCCTGGAGGTGTGAGGTCCGGGCGCCTAGTCCTTCTCAGTGCTGCCCCTGCAGGGCTCACCTTCCACGGTCTGCTGTGGGTCTTGCTTTCCTTTGGGTTTTGCAAGATAAAAACTTGCGTACAGAGGGAAAGCTCCAGAAATGCTTCCAGGGATGATGGTGGGAGTTTGATTTCCAAGTAAGTATTCCTGGGCATTTGATTAAATTGCTTTGTTATTAATCAGTATTTGAGTTGTCCTGGATTAGTTCCATCATTCACAGGGATAGCTCCCATCTTCTACCATCCCCACCAAACACGATTGTTTTGTTTGAGAACTTTCCCCTTGGAAGTCAACGGTGTGTTATTACTTTTATCAGCTTAAAAAAACCAATAGTTCTGGTTTCTGAAGTCTTGGTTTTTGGTTTTTAAAAACATCTGTGTGTTTTTGAGCTGAAAATGAAAAGTATTATGAAAGTACTCGTGGTATACCTATAAGGATAGAATAGGGCATTTAATTTATTATGTGGTGTGAAAATTCTAGAATTTTTCCTCTGATTTGTAGCATTTTCCCTTTAAGGAAAGTTTTTTTTCTTTATGTTCTATTATTTATTTTAAACACCCACTGTGTCATTTAAAGTGCCATAGATCTTTTTTTTTTTTTTAATTAAGTAATCTCTATGACCAACATGGGGCTTGAACTCACAACCTGGAGATCAAGAGTCATACACTCTGCTGACTGAGCCAGCCAGACGCCCTTAAAGTGATGGAGTTCTGATGGACAGGATAATGTTTCTACAACCTTCCATGCCATCTTGGACTTACACTGTTTTATACAATAGAGGTGCCAAGGTTCGGCCTCATAAGGATGGGACTATTTTTCTGTTACGATTTAAGAGATACTCAAAAGACCTCCCTCCTACTGCTTTCTGTATACCCCAAGTTACACAAGAATTGAGTTTGGCTCTTAAGTCTTACAGACTTTTCATCATGAGTCTCTATTGGAATATAAACATCTAGGATGGAGAGCAGCAGTCATCCACAGTCTTGCTGGGATTTCCTGCCAGTCATCCATAGGACAGAGCAGAATGACCAGGCTGGGGAAGGTCTCGTTACTGCTGGGCCTTAGGGAGGAGCAGGCAAGAAGCTCCTCACCGAGGACTTTGCACGGCTGACTCTGGTTCTGCAGTGACAGCAGCTCCTATTGTACCGGGCTGTGAAATTATTCAGAAAAGAGTGGGGACGATGCATATACATTTTACCTGCTTGAAACTAATAGGCGACTTCCTTCTGGGATTTGCTCTCTATGCCAATAATTTATAATCTGTTCTACTTTCTCTTCCCTTACCTGCCAATCACTGCTCTTTTTAGTGGTAACCACGGGGAAGAGACTAGGATTTTCTACCAAGGTGTGTGTTACAGCTCCCTCCACTGTTGTATGAACACGCGGGCCCTGTCACCTCTCAGACATCATCCCTTCCCGTTCTTAGTTCTTGGGCTGCTACTCGCACGTTTTGTGAACATACTGGTGAAGGAGCAGTTGAGCCATTTTGGTGGAGCGAATTTCCATTGACCGGCGTATGAGGAGGGCACGCTCAGGGACCCCAAAAATAGGTATATGATACACTGCGTGCAAACAGTGCTAGAGGAAACCTAGCTGTTTCTCTAACAATTCAGCGTGACGAATGATGGAGTCTACCTTTCCTCTGTCTCTCTGGGCTTGGCTTACAGCCCCTGAGGTGAAGTCAGTCCTGCTTCTGGGAGGACGGGTGCTAAGGTTGCCACGTGCTGTTGACAGGGAGTCAGACTGACTTTCCACCGAGAATGGACCACAGACAGATTTCCTGTGTCACTTCCCTGCCTCCTCAGACTGTCATGTGGAGAGACATGCCATTCTGCTGCAGGAAGGTATTTGTTAGCAAGCCCCTGCAAACATCTGGTTCCTTATACCTCCCATGCACCTCACAGGTGCAGGTCCCAAGAAATCTGAGCATTGTTTACATATGGCTTTCACCTTCCATAATATTCCATTTCAGTTTGGTTAGTCATTTTAGGTTAAAAAAGGAATGTTTCTATGTTGCTTGTCTGTTCCCTAGATACATGGCATATCAGTTCCTTTGCATATCTCTTCCCCTTGTAAGCTGGCAGCTCTAATAGATATTTTATTTTTTTTATTTTAAAAAAAAATTCTTTTTTTAATGTTTATTTATTTTTGAGACAGAGCATGAATGGGGGAGGATCAGAGAGAAGGAGACACAGAATCGGAAACAGGCTCCGAGCTGTCAGCACAGAACCCGACGCGGGGCTCGAACTCACGGACTGCGAGATCATGACCTGAGCCGAAGTTGGCCGCTTAACCGACTGAGCCACCCAGGTGCCCCACCTAATATATGTTTTAAAATATGGTTTATTTCTCTCAATAAAAAGGGGGAGGAATTGCTGGCATACTGTGTGCCAGGGCACTTGAAGCAAACCTATTTCATTTTTAAGTGTATTGATTTATTTTGAGAGAGAAAACCAGGAGGGGAGGGGCAGAGAGAAAGGAGGACAGAGGATCTGAAGCAGGTTCTGTACTGACAGCAGAGAGCCCAATGCAGGGCTCAAACTCACAAACCATGAGATCATGACCTGAGCTGAAGTCAGAGGCTCAACCGACTGAGCCACCCAGCAGCTCCATAACCCAATCTAACTTGAATATCGCAGCTAAGGAACTTGCCAGAGTGGTGCGTTATTTTTGCCTCCTTGATGCTAGGTGAACTCAATGGGTAGCTGAGTGCTGCCACCTGTGCCATCCAGCAGCATCAGGGACTGGCATGATCCCACCTGCTTTGCCTGCCTCCCTGTGCAGGGGCCGATTTCATGTGTCCAGCCTCCTCCAAACATCGAGTACAAAGGATCACTCGCTGAAAAGCAGGGGCCACAAGCATTTCTGGTGGTTTATTGTAGGGTGTATCTTTCTACAGTTTAAGCAACAGGTTCCTAAAAACAAGTGTCAGAAATATTTTGTGTGTATTTTCAGTCTAGCCATAAAAAAAGTATTCGTTTAGAAAGATGCCGTGATTTATGCTTAGGGATAAAATTTTGTAAATGATTACTTAATTTTAAACAAAAATGAAAGCAAATGACCAGATACTTCCAATGTATGCAGTATATGTGACCGACAAAGTAGTAAAAAAACAATCCATGCCCTAGTAGTAAAGTGTTGAGAATAGGCAGTTTTTAAAAAGGAAAAAAAATCTAATAAAATATGAAAATATTTTATTTATTTACTTATTTTTGAGAGAGAGAGAGAGAGAGAGAGAGAGCAAGTTGGGGAGCACATGCAGTATGTCAGGCCCACACTCAGCATGGGGCCCGACCTGGGACTTGATTTCATAACCACGATATCCTGACCATGAGATGATGACCAGAGCCAAAATCAAGAATCATTCACTCAAATGACTGAGCCACCCAGGCGCCCCAGAAATATGAAAAGATTTTAAACATCATTAATAAGAAATGAATATAAAAGCATACATTTTGGGGGCACCTGGGTGGCTCAGTTGGTTGAGCGGCCGACTCTTCATTTTGGCTCAGGTCATGTGGGACTCCGTGCTGACCGCATGGAACCTGCTTGGGATTTTCTCTTTCTCCCTCTCTCTCTCTGCCTCTCCCTCATGCTCTCTTTCTCATAATAAATAATTTTTTTAAAAAAGCATAAGTTTTTAAGCATCAGAATGGTAGAGATGAAAAAAAAAACCAAAATACTCATCGACAGAGAGTAGAAGAGCAGAAAATGTGCCTTCTCACCTGCTATCAGTGGGCATGTTCATAGGTACTATGTTTTTATAAGGGTGTCTGCCAATACATTATGCAATTTAGAAGATGTGCACACGGGTTTTGACATGGAGACTACCTTCATCCAGGATTGTTCAGCACAGCAATTTTTATTTCATGTGACCATCAGTGGAGAGCTTACTCTGCCCCCCTGTTCTGCCTGATGTATAAGTCACTGGACTCAGGACTCATGCTTGGTCCCAGTGGAAGCCCACGTTGCTGTGCTGGTCACTGAAAGGGCATCTCTTTTGCTCTGGGAAGAATGATCACAGATTCTAGAGCAGGGGCCCTGATGTTGTCAGGAAGAACACTTTTCATTTCCCTCAATTGTTAGCATTTGGCACAGGACCATGAGTCTTCAGAGGAAGCCTTGCCTGCATGGCTGCTGACCCCAGGGCTCCAATGGCTGCTTTGAGATCCTCCTGGAGGTCCTTATCAAGGACAGGTCAGGTTTCTCCCCACTCCTAACTGGCACCAACAGGGACTAGAGATTGGCCAGGCCTGGGGCTGCTGAGCAAATTGCCAGGTTCCTCCCTTTTCTCACTCCTTTTCTGCCACCTTTAAGGCTTTGTGTTCTGGAGTCAATGGCCTTGTCACTCTTTTCTTTCTAGAAAGTTGGGCCCAGAGCATATCAGCCACATGGGAGACCCCAAGTGAGCCACACGGCACAGTGTTTGCTCTGAGCATCACTGCGTCTCCACCTGCAAGTGCCATCGGATGCTCAGAATTGGGGAGCATGCAGTTGGGGTGTGGACTGTTCTTTCCCAAGAGGCAGCATTTTGCTTTCAGTGACCTATTGATAGACCTTTTGTGTTAATTTACATGTCATCAACCCTATCCATCTTTTATGGATTCAACTAGTTAGTGCAGCTGACCACTGTTTTCAAATACAAGATTGTGGGGCGCCTGGGTGGCTCAGTCGGTTAGGCGTCCAACTTCAGCTCAGGTCATGATCTCGCGGTCCATGAGTTCGAGCCCCGCATCGGGCTCTGTGCTCACAGCTCAGAGCCTGGAGCCTGTTTCTGATTCTGTGTCTCCCTCTCTCTCTGACCCTCCCCTGTTCATGCTGTCTCTCCCTGTCTCAAAAATAAATAAACATTAAAAAAAAACAAAAAACAAATACAAGATTGTGAAAACAGAATCGTGAGAATGGTAAATCAGCCCAGGGCCCTCACAGATGCACCTGCTCCTTGGCCTGGTTCCTTATGCTGGGTGATAGCACATTTAACACTCCTGAGGGAGGGGCACCTGGATGGCTCAGTTGGTGAAGTGTCTGACTTTGGCTCAGGTCATGATCTCACGGTTCTGGAGTTTGAGCCCCGCATCAGGCTCTGTGCTGACAGCTCAGAGCCTGGAGCCTGCTTCAGATTCTGGATCTCTGTCTTTCTCTGCCCCTCCCCCGCTCTCACTCTGTCTCTCTCAAAAGTAAATAATAAACATTTAAAAATTTGTAACACTCTCAAGGGAGATCATGGCTTTCTAGTGTTCAGCTGAGTTAACCCCACCCTGGAAAAACAAGGAAGGAAAAAAACTTAACAGTTTTTTACTATCTTTGTTTAATCAGCACTGTGCTGATGGTGCCAGTTATTATTTCACAGTTTTTCCGTTATTTGTTATGAAATCTCCATAGTTTGTGAAGCTGGTTGGTGAAGAGAAGAACACAGAAAAGGTCACGTTGTGGATGGTGAAGATTGCCCGTGGGGTTTGCAGTGTGCAGCCTGCATCCCTGCATGCCATTCAGCTCTGAGTTGACCTTTTCCTCCTTTTCTCCTTTCTTACTTTTCATTCTGGCGTCAGCCTGCAGTCTGCTCACTTGAGAATAGAAAATTGGGGGGATGCGGGGCGCCTGGGTGGCGCAGTCGGTTAAGCGTCCAACTTCAACCAGGTCACGATCTCACGGTCCGTGAGTTCGAGCCCCGCGTCGGGCTCTGGGCTGATGGCTCAGAGCCTGGAGCCTGTTTCCGATTCTGTGTCTCCCTCTCTCTCTGCCCCTCGCCCGTTCATGCTCTGTCTCTCTCTGTCCCAAAAATAAATAAACGTTGAAAAAAAAAAATTAAAAAAAAAGAAAATTGGGGGGATGGGCAGGGGACAGCTGCACCGCCCCTTGCCTGTGTTGATTCCCACTTTGTGGGTTCCAATGGGCTTTGACATTATTCTGGGCTTTACTGAAATAACATACTGGCTCCTGGTTTGTATAGACGATTTTTAATAGCATTTAGGGAAATTTTACACACCCAGTTTTACGCCATTTTGGGAAATTAGGCAGGAAAGAAGATGAAAGATCCTTGAAATTCATGCTACTCTTTGCAGGTCCTCTTAAAATCCTGATTTCTCTTAGGGTTCCCAGATCCAATTCCAATATGTGGGTGCGTCCCCCATGCATACCACCAAACAATTCTCCAGCAATTCGTTGAGAATTCAATGCAATTCTGACACTATCTACCGGAAGATAGCATCAGATTCCATAGGTTAAGGGTTCATTCAGTTGTACAAGACTGTCTCCCACCCCTAACTTCAAATGCCAGTCGTGAGCCGCAGACTGTTCCCAGTGCTTCTCACCAACCGCTACAGATTGGAGGGTCCTGTGACCCCTCCTCTGGTTCGATTAATTTGCTAGAGCGGCTCACAAAACTCAGGGAAACACTAACTGACATTTACCAATTTATTAAGGGATATGATAAAGGATATAAACCAATAGCCAGATGCAGAGACCCATAGGGCAAGGTCCTGAACAAAGAAGCTTCTGTCCTCGTGGAGTTTGGGGCCCAGAATGGTGACATGTGGAAGCATTCTGGTTTCCCAAGTGGGGAAGTTCTTTAAAAGACAAAAAGGCCCCAAAAGCTGTTCTCTTGGGTTTTTATGGGGGTGTCATTGCATAGACATGATTAAGTCATTAGGCATTGGCTGATTCAATCTGTAGCTCTTCTCTCCTCCCCAGAGGTGGGACTAAAAATTCCAACCCTTTAATCACAAGGTTGGTCCTCCTAGCAGCCAGGCCCCTGCCTTTGGGTGGGGTTAAAAAGTCACCTTCTTTAATAACAAGACACCCATTTGTGGCTCTGAAACATTTTCAGGAACTGTGGAAAAAAACAAATATATCTGAAAAATATGACCAAACATATGTGTATCATAAATTATATTGCATGATCTTAACAGATCCTTAAATAACTACATTTATACCTTTTATATTTATTTTTATTAAGTCAGACATCCATTTACAGTAGAGTTCATGATAGGCCAGCATTAATAAGTACCCTTCTCCCCCCAAATAATAGGAGAATAAATTGGGAAGAGTTTACATTTTAGCTTTATTTTCTTTCTTTTCTTTTTGTTGAAGGATATAGGAAAATATTTCAATTTTAGCAGAAGATTGCTCATTCTCTCTCCCTCTCAACCCTTCTCCCCAATCCATTGTGAGCATAGTTATTTGAGAACATGGTTAGAGAAGAAGGGTGTGATTTTGCAGAGCAGTCCTATTGCTGTTTTGAACATCAGTAATATGAAGGAAGGAGGCCCCCATTTTTCTTTCTTCTCTAACATGAAGGGCCTTGACTCAGGCTCTTTGGCAATGTCATGTCAGGAAATATTAACAACTTGAGACTCAGGAGATCCAGGTCTGGCTGTGCTCTGTCCTAAGAGCTCCCATGTGACAATGGGCAACCATTGCCTCAATTTCCTAAGCTGATCCTTCTGGTCCTTCATACCTCTGTTCAGATTTATAGTTTTGAAGTATAACTGATGCCAGCATATTTATGGTGTCCTGGTGCTACCCACCCCCCCACCTGCCACACATTGCCTTTTAAGATATGGTATATATTGAATTAGGAATCCTTTTATAGTAAGAATGACTTCTAAACTATTCTCCTGGTGAACATCTTTTCCGCTGCAGCTTTGAGGCCTAGAACATTGCTCTGTGGATGTAACAAGGGGGAAGTTTACTTACTGCAGGTGGCCTGTTTTATGCTTAAAGAGCTCTTCTTTCCCTAGAGAAATTACCTTATAAACCTTTAGCAGCCAATTTTTGCTGGGGAGGGCAGCCATGGTGAAATCCACTACCATTGGCTTTGAACAGAGGAAGTGCCCTGGCTGAGAAGTTAGCAAGAGGGAAAGTCTCTAGTGCTGCCATCAGGGCTGTGATGTCAGAACATACATTTCTGAATGGTCCTCTTCTATGTGGTGCATAAAGTCAGGGATATTAGAGTGCTGTATTTTAGTTACTGTGGCCTTATCTGCTTATGTGGCCTGACTGATTTCTAAACACTCTGCTGTACATTGTTTCTATTAAAAAAAAGTATGGCTAACCAACTCAAGTTGATAGAAGGTAATTCTATTGTAATATGGGTGGAAAGCCTTGTGAAATATTTTTAAGTTGCCGTAGCATACCAGTTTTTAAAATAAATCGTATGACTTACCTGAGTTCAATTTCTCCTAACATCAGAGTTGTGGTACAAAATTATGAATTTGTAAAGTAAAACTGAATGAATTCACCAATATCTCTGAATTGACTATGTTCATTGCCCTGCCTTGGTTAAGGTGCCATTATTTTCTCTACTAAATCTTATCCATCCATTAAGATCTCAGTTTCCTCCTTCTGTGTTTTTCCCTTCTTTGAACATCTCTAGGACCTACTTGATTAGGCACCACCTTGCCCTATAGATTTTTTCCAGTTTCATATCCCAGAATATTCATTTCCATAAGGTCAGGAGATGTTATGCTGCTTATACACTGGCAGCACCATTTAGCTCAGTGTTTTGTGTCCAAGTAAGAGGCCCTGTTTCTCAAGCCAGGTCATAGGTGACAGCACAGTGATGAGTTCTGCAAGAAGACATAACAATCCTTAATCCTAATAATAAAGCATACAAATATGCAAGGTAGGAACTGATAGAACTGCAAGGAAAAATAGATGAATTCACGATTGTAGTTAGAGACGTCAACAATCAGTAATTGACAAATCAGTAAAGACTTATGGAACAGCATAATCAATCAACTAGCTCTAATTGACTACTTAAGGTAAAGCAAATCTTATACATCCTTCTCAAGCTCACGTAAAATATTCAACAACATATGCCACATTCTGTGCCATTAAACACACCTTAACAAATTTTAAAGAATAGAAATCACACAAAGTATGCTCTCAGGCCACAGTGGAATTAAAGTGGAAATAAACAACAGAAAGATAGCTGGAAAAATCCCGAAATACTTGGAGATTAAATAGCATGTTTCTAAATAACACATGGGTCAAAGAAGCATCAAGGGAAATTTAAAAATAATTGAACTAAATGAAAATGAAAATACAACTTATCAAAAGTGTAAGTATTAAGGGAAATTCATATCATTGAATGTGTAAATATTAGAAAAGAAGATCTAAAAGCAATAATGTAAACTTCCATTTTAGGAAACTAGAAAAAGAAGAGCAAGCTAAATCCAAAGTAAATGGGAAAAAAGAAATAATAAAATTAGAGAAGAAATCAATGCAATTGAAATAGAGTATCAGTAGGGAAAATACTAATAAAAGATTCAATACAGCAAGACAGCATAACAATTACAAACATTTATGTACATAACAACAAACCAATGAAATATTTGAAGCAAAAATTGATAGAATTGAAAGGAGAAATAGAGAGTTCTACAATGATAATTGAAGACTTTAATACCTCACTCTCAATAATGGATAGAATAACCAGACAGAAGATAAGTAAGAAAATACGGGATCTGAACAAGTGATAAGCCAACTAGGTGTAACAGACATATATGGAACATTCTACCCAACAATAACAGAATATACATTCTTCTCAAGTACATGTGGGACATTCTCCAGGATGAGCCACAAATGTTCAGCCACTGATAAATCTCAATATATTTTAAAAGATAACTGTTATATATAGTATCTTCTCTGACCACAATAAAATAAAGTTAGAAATTAATACAGAAGAAAAACTAGAAAATTCACAAATTTGTGGAAATTAAACAACACACTCTTAATCAATGGGTCAAAGAAGAAATCATAAGGGAAATTAGAAAATACTTAGAGATGCATGAAAACAAAAAACACCATATACCAAAACTTATGGGCCCAGCAAAACCAGTGCTATGGGAGAAATTAATATCTATAAATTTTTGTATTACAAAGGGAGATCTCAAATCAATACCCTAACATTACAATTTAAAAGATTAGAGGGGCGCCTGGGTGGCACAGTCGGTTAAGCGTCCGACTTCAGCCAGGTCACGATCTCGCGGTCCGTGAGTTCGAGCCCTGCGTCGGGCTCTGGGCTGATGGCTCAGAGCCTGGAGCCTGTTTCCAATTCTGTGTCTCCCTCTCTCTCTGCCCCTCCCCCGTTCATGCTCTGTCTCTCTCTGTCCCAAAAATAAAAATAAAACGTTGAAAAAAAAATTTTTTTAAAGATTAGAAAAAGAAGAACATGTTATATCTAGTAGAGGGAAGGAAATAAAGACTGGAGTAGAGATAAATAAAATAGAGAATAGAAAATCAGTGAAACCAAAACCTGGCTATAGATAGAAAATATATGGTGATTCCTCAAATATTAAAAATAGGATTATCATATGATCCAATAATTCCACTTCTGGGTATTAACCCAATAGAACTGAAATCAGGGACACTGATATATATGTGCACATATGGTTATAGCAGCATTATTTCCAATATCCAAAAGGTGGAATAAACCCAAGTGTCCATCAATGGATGAATTGATAAAATGTGGTAATACATACAATGGAATATTATTCAGCCTTAAAAAGAGAGGAAATTTGGACACATGCTACAATAAATAGAAAAAAACCAAATACTGTATGATTCTACTCATATGAGGTTCCTAGAGTAGTCAAGTTCACAGAGACAGAAAGTAGAATTGTGGTTGCCAGGGCTGAAGGGAGGTGGGAATGGGAAGTGATTGTTCAATGGGTACGAATTTTAGCTTTATAAGATAAAAAATGGATGGAGGTGATGGTTGCATAAAAACGTGAATGTACGTAATGCTACTGAACTGTACACTTAAATGCTTAAAGTGGTAAATTTTATGTTGTGTATATTTCACCACAATATTTAAAAATAAACGATGTATTTAAAAATGGACGAATTGTGGCTGCATACAATGCATGGATAAATATCACCATCATAATGTTGCAGCAAAGAAACCAGATACAAAAATATATAAACTGTATAATTCCATTTATATATATTAAAAAAAAAAAACAAAACACGGGGCACCTGGGTGGCTCAGTTGGTTAAACGTCTAACTTCTGCTCAGGCCATGATCTCGCAGTTTGTGGGTTCAAGCCCTGCATTGGGCTCTGTGCGGACAGCTCAGATCCTGGAGCCTGCTTTGGATTCTGTATCTCCCTCTCTCTCTGCCCATCCTCTGCTCATACTCTGTCTCTGTGTCTCTCAAATATAAATAAATATTAAAAAAAAAACAATTGGAAAACTGAGGTTCTGGCTTCCAGTAATGGTTATGTAGCCTGTGAACTAATACTCTCACAGATAACAGTAATAAAATCTGGAAAAAATATCACATATAGTTAAAGAGAAATATGTACCTATATATAATACACATAAGCTATATGTGTGTATATATTTCCAGAAAGTAAGCATAAGAGAAAGGGAATCTACCCTTGAATGATGGGAATTGTGACAGGAGATATTTGCAAGCTTGAGTCTTTTTTGCCTCAATGTACTTCACAATCTGTGCATGACCCATGTAGGCAGAAAACCACAGTCTTGTGGTGTCAGAAATGACATTTTTAGGGCTAGCAGAGTTGCTGGAAAGTTAGGGGAGAAATCCTGGAAGGGAGGGAGCCACAAAGGGGTAAATTCCAAAATATATATGTAGGTTTCCCCTAAATAGGGGATAGATCTTTAAACTACATATGTGCAGAACATCTTTTAAGGGGCCCAGCCTGAAAGAGGATTTCAGCTGTGCCTACTGTAGTGAGTTTTGAGCCTAGCCAAGTTAACTCTGTACTAGGAAATTAACACTCTTCAAAGGAATAAAACAGAATCCAGAGTCTTCTATAACTATCACTGATAATGTCTAGTATGCAATTTTTAAAAATCATGAGATGTGTGAAGAAACAGGAAAATGTATTCTGTATACAAAACAAAAAGCAGGCAGTGGAAACTATCCCTCAGATATCCAAGATGTTGCAGTTAGCAGACAAGGATTTAAAATCAGTACTATGGGGCTCAGTCAGTTAACTATCTGACTTTGGCTCAGGTCATGATCTTTATAAGTTTGAACCCTGCGCTGGGTTCTGTGCTGACAGCCTGGGCCCTGCTTTGGATTCTGTGTCTCCCTCTCTCTCTGCCTCTCCCCTGCTCACTCTCTCTCTCAAAAAAAAAAATAAATTAATTAAAAAAATTAAAATCAGCTACTATAAATATGTTCCTGGGGGTAAAGAAAAATGTTCTCATAATTAATGAAATGATGTGGAAACTCAGCAGAAAAATGGAAATTATAAAAAGTAGAAAGATGATAAAAGGAAAAGGAATTTACTTTTGAGCTTGTCAAAAATTAAAAGCCTAAAATTTGGTAGAATACCTAAATTTTTAGATCCAAGAAGGTTAAAAAAAAAAATCAAAATCAAACTAAACCTAACACATCATAGTCAAACTGCAAAAATCCAAAGATGATAAGAAAATCTTGAAAGCAGGCAGGGAAGGACACCACATTACATACAAGAGATAATAATATGAATGACAAATGATACATCATCAAGAATAAGAGACAAATCGACAATGAAATGATATCTTTAAAGTGCAGGGGGAAAAGTCAATGTCAACAAAGGATTCCACATTCACTCAGCAAAACTCTCCTTCAAAATGAAGCAGAAGCCACAATGAGATGCAACATACCTATTAGAATGTTTAGGGGTACCTGGGTGGCTCCATCGGTTAAGGGTCCAACTTCAGCTCAGGTCATGATCTCACAGTTAGTGGGTTCAAGCCCCATGTCAGGCTCTGGAGCCTGCTTCAGATTCTGTGTGTGTCTCTCTCTCTGCTCCTCCCCCATTCATTCTCTCTCTCTCTCTCTCTCTCAAAAATAAACATTAAGAAAAAATTTTTAAATGTCTAAAAATAAATTGCAAATAGCAAGTGCTTTTGAGCATCTGGAATGACTAGAACTGGAAATGCAAAATGGTGGTGACTCTGGAAAATAATTTAACAGTTTTTTGTAAAGTTAAACATTAGATGATCCAGATATTCCACTCCTAGGTATTTAGTGAAGTGAATTGAAAACTAATGTTAAAAACTTGTGCGTGATTATGTATAGCCACTTTAGCCATAATTTCCAAAACCTGGAAATAAACCAGGTGTCCTTCACCAGGTGAGTGAATGAATAACCCAGATACATCCATACAATAGGATACTGCTTGGCAACAAAAGGAACAGACAGCTGATTCACACAATGACAAGGATGTATCTTAAGTGTTTTTCTCTAAGTGACGGAAGTCAGACTCAAAAAGCTATATATTACATGATTCCTCTTACATGATATTCCAGAAAAGAAAAAATTATAGGGATGAAAAATGATCAGTGGTTGCCAAGGGATAAGGGGAGGGGAGGAGCTGACTGCCACAGGGCAGCATGAGAGACTTTTTGGAGTGATCTACAGTGTTAGCCATTTAAGACATCAGTTACCTTTGTGAAGGAGGGAGGAAGAGAAGGATTATCAGGGGGCCTGAGAGAAGCTGGTTCTAGTGCTTAGTTACACAAGTGTATTCAACCTGTAATAATTCACTGAGCTTTACGTGAATGGTTTCTGCATATATTCCTGTATGCATGTTTATGTCAATTAAAATTTAAATACATATTTGCATAAAAATCCTCAATATCTCAGAATAAACAGCAGCATTTGGTTGGGTTTTGTTTCAAAGTAAACATGTTTGCTTGTGGCATATCAGATGGATTTTAATATTACAAAGTATGAATGTCCTAAACCTTGGGTGACTGCCTAGGGTCTTTCTATTTTTTTTTTTTTTTTTTTTTTTTTTTTTTTAGAGAGAAGGAGATAGAGCATGAGCAGAGGAGGGGCAGAGAGAAAGGAAGACACAGAATCTGAAGCAGGCTCCAGGCTCTGAGCTGTCAGCACAGAGCCTGATGCAGGGCTGGAACTCACCAGCTGTGAGATCATGACCTGAGCCGAAGTCGGACATTCAACCGACTGAGCCACCCAGGTGCACCGGGTCTTTCTATTTTTGCTTCAATTTGGTAGGTCATATGGCTTTGATTTTTTGTGATGCAATTTTTTCCAGGAAAGTCCTCCCTTCCAAAGATGTGTACTGACACCAGGACACCTAGCACAGCACCTTGCATTTTGTATACACATACTCGTGGAACTGTGTTGACAGGAACAAAGCTAGTAGCAGAGGTCTGTTCATGCACAGGATAGTGAGCAGGTGATGGCAGCTAAGACTGAAAGGCTACACTTGGCAGTGAATGTTTTTACACTTTACTTGGTAAACTATTTGCACCTAGTTCACCCAACCAATGTTGGTTTCAGCCTTGCCACCCACTATGATCACCTGAAAAGCTATTAAAAAAAACGCTGATGCCCAGGTCCCACTCCAGGGATTCAGATTTAACTGATCTGTTGTGATTTGGGTTCCGTGAATTTCGAAAGCCCCCAGCTGATTTAATGTGCAGCCGGGGTGAGGGCCACAGATTCAGGGCCAGGGATGCATATGCTGTAAGTGATTTCCATGTGTGCTCTGGGGTCTTAGAAAACAGCTCTGCCCTGTTAAAATCAAAGGACTACTTCAGATTACTCAGCTCTTTGTCTAAACTGTAACAGGAGGAAATGTCTTCTTTGCAGATCTATCTTTATGTCACTTGCTTTCAGAATAAGAGGTTGCTTCGGGCACAGCAGTTTGATTTAGTCTGTGTTGAAAATCATTAATAGCCTACAGATACCAAAAAGGGATGAAAAGAATTTGCAAACACGTGGAGTGCATTATACATGTTTTCAAATTTCTCCTATGATTAGAAAGTAAAACTCTACTGCTGAAGACTTGATTTCCTAAACTCAGCCCTCAGCCATTTCCCTAAATTATTCCAAATCTTTCCAATTCACTCAGTATTCTCTGGACTATTCCCAACATGAAGAGTACAAGATGGATGCAGATCTCAAAGGAATTCTCTTTCTATTGCAGAAGCCTCACTTTCCAGAACCTCGGGTGATAGGGAAGCTGCATGCAGTGTGATCTAGTGGAGGCAGGAGGGCTCTGCAGTCAGGAGATGATATGGGGTCCCAGCCCAGCCACTTAGTAGCTGTGGGGCTTTGGACAAATTTCTTGACTTGGAACAGTTACATAAACCTCATTTGCAAGAAAAAGCATAAGGATACGGATTGTAAAAACAGCAGTGACTTTTCATTCCTCCTTGTGGTCCACAACCTTTGCAACGTGATTTTATAGCTGCCCCTACTGACAGGCAGATTCTTCCTCCAAACCTTGCATCAGACATGGTCTTACTTGCTCTGGTCAATAGAAAGCAGTGGGTATGACAGCAGTGTGCCAGTTTGGGGCATGGGCTCAAAAGGTCTTAGATGCTTCTGCTTTTTCTTTCAGAATACAGCTGTCTCCAAGCCCATGTTAGCTGGCTGGAGGATGAAGTACCATGAGGAAGAGAACCAAGGTGCCCAGTTGACAGCCAGCTCATCCCCAGAAGTAGAGTCCCCTGGTCAACCAGCTGCTGACCACACGTGCATGAAGGAGCCCAGCAGAGACCAGACTGGTCCTGATGAGCCCAGGCTAAACTGCTGACCAACTCAATCATGAGCTAAAGTATTGGGATGGTTTCTTATACAATGGCTAATAATACACCAACTGCAGACAGGATGTCAAGATTCAATGATATATTAATTATGTTACTTAGCAAATAGTAGGCATACTATAGATGCTGATTTCCTTCTTCCCTCATTTAAAAAAATTTTTTAAGTTTTATTTATTTTTGAGAGAGAGCGAGAGAGCATGAGTGGGGGAGGGGCAGAGAGAAAGGGAGACCTAGAATCCGAAGTAGACTGAAGGCTCTGAGCTGTCGGCACAGAGGCACAGAGCCTGATGGGGCCTTGAACCCACGAGCTGTGAGATCATGACCTGAGCCAAAGTCGATTGCTTAGCCGACTGAGCCACCCAGGTGTCCCAACTTCTTCCCTTATTTAATGTTGGATCTCCTGAGTGAAACAGAAATACATGTGGACATGTATGTATGTGATTGGTGCTTAAACTCACATAGTGCCCCACACTGCAAGAGGAAATAGGCGACCAGAGTCTGACCGTAGGACTCAAGCCCAAATTGCAAAATAACAAATTTGCCTTTAATCTAGTCCCTCCAAATCTAAACTCTGGACGTCAAGGCTGTGGACAGGTCTGAAGACATGGAGTTCCCTCCTCCTGGGGCCCCATCTTCCTTTCATTGCTGTCTGATATCTGAGGAGGAATGGGCCCCCGCCGAGAAGCAGCTGGGAAGCAGTGCTCCATTTGGGGAAACTTCCTGCTTGTGCCCCTCTGCTTCCTCTCAGGGTGCTTTTCTCCCCTTTGGTGGTGGAGGAGAGGGAGGGGTGTGACACTTCACTTCCTGGAGGTCAAGAGGAGTCAGAGCCCTCACTGTTGTACTCAGTGTGCCTGCCTCTCAACACATGTGA
This sequence comes from Puma concolor, assembly GCF_028749965.1. NCBI lineage: Eukaryota > Metazoa > Chordata > Mammalia > Carnivora > Felidae > Puma > Puma concolor. The sequence goes on from NC_141671.1 coordinate 23,929,707, forward strand.
GTACTCAGCATGTACTGAAAGTGTAAAATAGAGTCAACTTCAAAGATTTAGTACCAAAAAAGGTAAAAATTTCATTAATAATTTCATATTGATTACACATTAAAATACTATTTGAGATGTATTTAGGTTAAATAAATTAATAGTATTACCATCAATTTCACCCGTTTTGTTTTTTTTTTTTCTAATTTTCTCTGTGATTAGAAAACTTAAAACTGTAGACGTGGCTCACATCCTATTTCTACTAGACATTGCTGCCTTAGAGGACTGCCTCCTTTTCAAAGCCCAGGCTGCCTCCTCAAAGGACCAGAGGCCAGGAAGGTTAGGAAATCTAAAATTTTAGAAGAATTTGGCATTTTACTATTTCCATTTGTGAATGAAGGATTTAATAAGGTTTTAAATTTAAGATTTAATATTCAAAATAAAATGCATTCATTTCAACATTGTGCTTGGGGTTGTTCTGCATGGGGGTTGCAGAAGCACTGTGAAGAGGCTGTCCTTGGCTCCAGACCTTTACTACTTAGACAGCTTTTCATGGATTGGCTTAGGGCCTGATATTTCCATTTTTCATAGATATTCTTCCTCTAGGGTGATTAAGGAATGAGACTGAAATGAAATTTGAAGCTCTCACATACCAAAGGATTTTTGTTTCTGTGGCTTACCAGCATTTTTAGTTTCTACTATCAGAAATACTAATTGTGAGGTGCCTGGATGGCTCAGTTAAGTGTCTGACCTCGGCTCAGGTCATGATCTTGCTGTTCATGAGTTGGGCTCTGCGCTGACAGCTCAGAGCCTGGACCCTGCTTTAGATTCTGTGTGTGTGTGTGTGTCTCTGTCCCTCCCCCACTGGCACTCTCTCAAAAATAAATAAACGTTACAAAAACGGAGTCAGAGTCTTTATTTTAAAAAAAGGAAGAAAGAAATACTAATTGCAGGCCACAGCTGGGGAAAAGAACATAATGAATGGAGCTGCAGCTAAGTTTCACAGACATGTGAAAAAGAGACCTAACTTTCAACAATTCCAGTAAGTTCCCAGGACTCAGTCCACACGGAGCATTCGACTGTGACAGTTCCCACTGCCATTGCTGGTATTGAAATGGGATTGTGCACTGAATCCAGACAGGGCTGGGATGCTTGAAGAGAACAAATCTTCACAAAAACACTAAATAATAACACTCTTTAGGGAAAGCAAGCATAATGGCCAACGTTAGCTGATGCAAGGCAACTTTTTTTCTTTTACTTTTCCAATAAACAGTATCTTCAAGGAGAGAAACCTAGTTTCCACACAGCAGTGCACTGATGAGTGCTTGGGGATATGACTGAATTAAAGAGGGATAAAGGAGATGAAATCCACATTTTAATTGTAAACAGATGAGTCATTGAAAAACTTTCAGATCCATAAATCCATGTGTATATTAATCATCACAGCAATGTGAAATGCAGGAAAATGATAAAAGCATGTGTCACTTATTATGTGTTTTTTCCTGCTCCTCCTTTTGTAAACTTTTCAAGTTCCTAAGTATACTCTTTATGAGAAGAAAAATTCCCACTGAAATCAATGTGAACCTTTAATACTATACAATCAGTTTTTCACTTTTTAAATTTTGTTTGTATGCTTCAAAGCCAAAGATATATAGTTGAACATCTTACATATTGCATTTTTGTAAAAACTCTGAATGTAAAAAGCTTCCTTTCTTCAATTACTAATAATAGTTGCAATTTGCCCATTCTATGAAGATACACTTCTAGGAACTGTGCGAAGGTGGAAAAGAAATAGCAAATATTGTTCCCGTGAGATGGCAAGTCCCCCACAGGCTGGGGCAGACAGACAGTCTCTCTGGGGCTTAGCACGGTGTTTGGCACCTGGCAGGAGCACAATTAAGAGCTTGTTGATTGAATAAGTGAATACTACCAATGCACATAGAGGCCAAATACAGATACGTTCCACATGTGGTGCTTTGGAAGTCCAGAAGCACACTGATGCCACCTGTATACCCACCCCTTCGTAAGACTCAGCCATGCCCTACTCCCCAGCCCCAGGGTGATGCCACCAGCTATGGGAGAATTCAGGGATTTCTCTTACCCAATGTCCTCACCTCATCACCATCTCCCTTCCCTTTAGTCTGTCCAAGCTGTCCTTCCACCTCTTATTCTTGTAGCTCTGTTCCTTCTACTGCAGATAGCTCTCCGCCTCCCTCCTCACCCCTCCCGTCTCTTCCATCAGATCTTGTCTGCTTTTCCTCATGAAATAACTCTTCTGCACTCTCCCCATTCACATTTGCTTGGGAATCAAACATTTGCCCCACAGCTTTGTATTCCACAAATTTGGAAAAAAGGAAGTCATGTTCTGGAATGAGAACCAGTGCCATCCACCTCTAGAGATCCTAGAAGTAGTTTAAGATCCTTTAGAATCTGCAGAGAAATCTTCATCTTTCTCGTTTCCCTCTAATTAAACTATTTTACTACAAGCACCAGCATTAAAGACAAGCCAATTTTTAAAAACAAATTTTTCAATGCTTGTTTATTCTTGAGAGAGAGAGAGAGAGAGAGAGAGAGACAAAGTGTGAGTGAGGGAGGGGCAGAGAGAGAGAGAGGGAGAGACAGAATCCGAAGCAGGCTCCAGTCTCCGAGCTGTCAGCAGAGCCCGACGTGGGGCTCGAACTCACAAACTGTTAGATCACGACCTGAGCCGAAGTTGGATGCTTAACCAACTGAGCCACTTAGGCGGGCCTTAGACAAACCAATTTTTACCTATTGTGCCAGCCATAAAAAGGGATGAAGTACTGACCCATGCTACAACTTGGACGAACCTTGAAAACATTATGCTGAGTGAAAGAAGCCAGTCACAGAACTCTAAATATTACATGATTCCATTTATATGAACTGTCCAGAAAAGACAAATATATGGGATAGAAAGTAGATTAATGGATGCATAGGGTCAGGGAAGGTGGGTGGGAATGTAGGAGGCTGACAACTAAAGGGAGTTTCCTTTTGAGGTGATGAGAATGATCTAAAATTGACTCGTGTTAGTTGTACCTATCTCTGCATGGACTAAAAACCATTAAATTATACACTTAGCTTTAAAAAAATTTTTTTTTAATGTTTATTTTTGAGAGAGAGACAGAATGTGAAGCATGGAGGGCAGAGAGAGACACAGGGCAGGGAGACACAGAATCTGAAGCAGGCTCCAGGCTCTGATCTGTCCGCATGGAGCCCAATGTGGGGCTTGAACTCATGAACCGTGAGACCATGCCCTGAGCTGAAGTTGACACTTAACCGACTGAGTCACCCAGGAGCCCCTAAATTATGCACTTTAAATGAGTGAATTGTACAGTACATGAATTGCATCTCAATGATTTAAAATTTTTATAAATTATGAGCCATTTTACATGTACAAAAAATATATAGCATAAAGACAAATAAACATTCTGTACGTGTCACCTGCTTAATAAAATTTTACCACCACCTTTGAAGCCATCTGCATGGTTCTTCCCAAATACAATGCTTTGCCTCCCCTCCTAGAGAACCATTCATCTGAAGTTTAAAAAAATTATTATTCCTTGACTTTCATTATAGCTTTGCCACATCTGTATCTCTAAATAGTATATTGTTAGGGAGGAGTTAGGATGGTGGAGAAACAGGGCTTTCCTTGTCCCTCAAACGCATGTGTATTGAGGCCAGGTCACTTGGAACACCCAGAAAATCAATCTGCAGAGTGGCAGAAGGATCTCCAAGGTTGAAGAGAGAGAGTGTAGCAGGTATGAGGCTTATTCTTTTTTTTTTTTTAAGTTTATTTGAGAGGGAGAGGGAGAGAGAGAGAGAGAGAGACAGAGACAGAGAGAGAGAGAGAGAGCGCGCGCGCAGGGGAGGACAGAGAGAAAGGGAGAGAGAGAATCCCAAGCAGTTTCTGTGCACCGTCAGCACAAAGCCTGATGTGGAGCTCTAACTCAGGAAACCATGAGATCATGACCTGAGCCAAGATCAACAGTCAATTAACTGAGCTACCCAGGCGCTCCTGGCTTATTCTAACAAACAAATCAAAGCACACTTAGTGAAAGGTCCAAACACTCCCCACCGCAAGCAGGAGGAGTTCTGCAGAGGACTGACCTGGGGGAAAGAGCAGCCAAAACACAACAGCAGAGTACACACAACATACACCAGAAATACTTCCTGGAGTGCCAGGTCCTCAACTGTGTATGACCCCTTTTTAATATAGCATTACTGTCAGGTGCAGGAAACATTAACAGGTTTCTAGAACACACACAAGACAGAAACTTTAGCCAAAATGACAGAATGGAGGAATTCTCCCCAAAAGAAAGGTCAAGAAGAAATCACAGCCAGGGACTTGCTCAAAACAGATCTAAGCAATATATTTGAACAAGAACTTAGAACAGTCATAAAACTACTAGCTAGGCTCGAAAAAAAGCATAGAAGACACCACAGAAACCCTTGCTGCAGATCAAAGACTTAAAAACTAGTCAGACTGAAATAAAAAATGCTATAACTGAGGTGTGAAACTGACTGGATACAGTCACAATGAGGATTGAAGAAGCAGAAGGGAGAATAGGTGACAAAGAAGATAAAATTATAGAAAATAATCAAGCTGAAAAGAAGAGGGAAAGGGAACTATTAGAGCACAAAGGGAGACTTAGGCTACTTAGTGATTCCATAAAATGAAACAATATCTGTTTCATTGGTGTCCCAGAAGAAGAGCTGGAAAAGGATTATTTGAACAAATTATAGGTGAGAGCTTTCCCATCTGGGGAAGGAAACAGACATTCAAGTCCAAGAGGCACAGAGAAGTCCCCTCAAAATCAAGAAAAACAGGCCAACACCACAACATATCATAGTGAAACTTGCAAAATACAAAGATAAAGAGAGAATTCTGAAAGCAGTGAGGGACAAAAGGCTCTTAACCTACAAGGGTAGACACATTAGGTTAGCAGCAGACCTGTCCACTGAAACTTGGCACGCCAGAAGGGAGTGGCAGGAAATATTCAATGTGCTAAGTGGGAAAAATATGCAGCCAAGAATACTTTATCCAGTAAGGTTATCATTCAGAATAGGAGAGATAAAGAGTTTCCCAGACAAAAACTAAAAGAGTTAGTAACCACTAAACAAGTCCTGCAAGAAATTTTAAGGGGGACTCTGGGTGGAGAGGAGGAGGATGAGGAGAAAGAGAAGGAGGAGAAGAAGGAGAAGAAGAAGGAGGAGAGGAGACCAAAACAACAAAAACTACAAAGGACCAAAGAACATCACCAGAAACACCAACTCTACAGGTAACACAATGGCACTAAATTCCTATCTTTCAAGAATCACTCTGAATGTAAATGGACTAAATGCACCAATCAAAAGACACAGGGTATCAGAATGCATAAAAAAAGATCCATCTATATGCTGCCTACATGAGATTCATTAGACCTAAAGACACTTGCAGATTGAAAGTGAGGGGATGGAGAACCATTTATCATGCTAATGGATGTCAAAAGAAAGACAGGATAGCCATGCTTATATCAGACAAACTAGAATTTATTTTAAAAAATTTTTTTTAATGTTTATTTATTTTTGAGAGAGGGAGAGACAGAGTGCAAGCTGGGGAGGGGCAGAGAGAGAGAGGGAGACACAGAATCCAAAGCAGGCTCCAGGCTCCGAGATGTCCACACAGAGCCTGGCGCGGTGCTTGAACTCATGAACTGTGAGATCATGACCTGAGCTGAAGTGGAACGCTCAACTGACTGAGTCACCCAGGCGCCCTCAAACTCTAATTTATTTTTTAAAAAATACGTTTATTTTTGAGCAGAAAAGAGAGAGTGTGTTAGTGGGGGAGGGGCAAAGAGAGGGGACAGAGGATCTGAAGCAGGCTCTGTGCAGAGAGCCTGATGCAGGGCACAAACTCACAAACTGTGAGATCGTGACCTGAGCTGAAGTCAGGTGCTTAACCAAGTGAATCACCCAGGCATCCCAGACAAACTAGATTCTAAAACAAAGACTGTAACAAGAGATGAAGAAGGGCATTATATCATAATTAAGGGGTCTGTCAAGAAAATCTAACAATTGTAAATATTTATGCCACCAACCTGAGAGCACCCAAAGACATAAATCAATTAATTACAAACATGAAGAAACCCGTTGATAATAATAATAGTAGGGGACTTTAATACTCCACTTACAACAATGGACAAATTATCTAAGCAGAAAATCAACAGGAAACAATGGCTTTGAATGAGACACTGGGCCAGATGGACTTAACAGATACATTCAGAACATTTCACCCTAAAACAGCAGGATACACATCTTCTTGAATGCACGTGGAACATTTCCCAGAACAGATCACACAGCTGGCCACAAATCAGCCCTCAACAGGTACAAAAAGATTATACCATGCATATTTTCAGATCACAATGCTATGAAACTTGAAGTCAACCACAAGAAAGCATTTGGAAAGCCCTCAAATACACGGAGATTACAGAACATCCTACTAAAGAATGAATGAGTTAACCAGGAAATTAAAGAAGAAATAAAAAAATACATGGAAGCCAATGAAAATGAAAACATGCCAGTCCAAACCCCTTCTGATGCAGCAAAGTCAGTCCTAAGAGTGAAGCATATTGTAATACAGGCCTATCTCAAGAAGCAAGAAAGATCCCCAATATACCATCTAACCTTACACCTAAAGAAGCTAGGAAAGGAAGAGCAAATATGGCGTAAAGCCAGCAATAGAAGGGAAATAATAAAAACTAGAGGAGAAATAAATGATACAGAAACAAACAAAAAAAACCCAGAACAGATCAATGAGAGCCAGCTCTTTGAAAGAATTAACAAAATTGATAAAAACTTAGCCAGATTTATCAAAAAGAAAAGAGAAAGGACCCAAATAGATAAAACACAAACGAAAGGGAAAAGATCACAACCAACACCACAGAAATACATACAACTGTAAGAAAATACCATGAAAAATTATATGCCAACAAACAGGGCAATCTGGAAGAAACAGACAAATTCCTAGAAACATACAAACTACCAAAACTGAAACTCAAAGAAATAGAAAATTTGAATAGACCCATAACCAGGAAAGAAATTGAGTCAGTAATCAAAAATCTCCCAAAAAATAAGAGTACTGGGCCAGATGGCTTTCCAGGGGAATTCTACCAGACATTTAAAGAAGAGTTAATACCTATTCTTCTCAAACTGTTCCCAAAAAATATAACTGGAAGGAAAGCTTCCAAACTCATTTTATGAAGCCAGCATTACCTTGATTCCAAAGTCAAAGTACCCCACTAAAAAGGAGAACTACAAACCACTATCCCTGATGAAACTGGATGCAAAAATTCTCAACAAGATCCTAGCAAATTAAATCCAACAGTGTATTAAAAGAATTATTCACCATGAATTTATTCCTGGGCATCAGGATGGGTTCAATATTTGTAAATCAATCAACATGATACACCACATTAATAAAACAAAGGATAAGAACCATATGATCCTCCCAATTGGTGCAGAAAAAAGCATTTGACCAAATATAGCAAACTTTCTTGATAAAAACCCTCAAAAAAATAGGGGTAGAAGGAACGTACCTCAACATCATAAAGGCCACATACAAAAAATGCACAGCTAATATCATCCTCAGTGGAGAAAAGCTGAGAGCCTCCCCCTAAGGTCAGGAACGTGACAGGGGATATCCACTCTCACCACTGTTGTTCAACATAGGACTGGAAGTCCTAGCCTCAGCAATCAGACAACAAAAAGAAATAAAAGTTATACAAATTGGCAAGAAAAGGGGTGCCTGGGTGGCTCAGTCAGTTAAGTGTCTGACTTCGGCTCAGGTCATGATCTCACAGCTCGTGAGTTCGAGCCCCGTGTTGGGCTCTGTGCAGACAGCTCAGAGCCTGGAGCCTGCTTCAGATTCTGTGTCTCCCTCTCTCTCTGCCCCTCCCCCACTCATGCTCTGTCTCTCTCTCTCTCTCTCTCTCAAAAATAAAAACATTAAAAAAAAAACCAAAAAAACAAATTGGCAAAAAAGAAGTCAAACTTTCACTCTTCACAGATGACATGATATTCTACGTGGAAAACCTGATTCACCAAAATTTGCTAGAACTGATACATGAATTCAGCAAAGTCACAGGATATAAAATCAAGGTACAGAAATCTGTTGCATTTCTATATACTAATAATGAAGCAGGAGAAAGAGAATTGATCCTGTTTACAATTGCACCGAAAACCATAAGATACCTAGGAATAAACTTAACTGAAGAGATAAAAGATCTGTTTGCTGAAAACTATAGAACACTTATGAAAGAAATTGAAGAAGACAATTTCTTACTCATGGATTGGAAGAAAAAATATTGTTAAAATGTCAATACAACCAAAGCAATCTACACATTCAACGCAATCCCTCTCAAAATAACAGCAGCATTATTCACAGAGCTAGAACAAAGAATTCCATAATCTGTATGGAACCAGGAAAGACCCTCAGTAACCTAAATAATGTTGAAAAAGAAAACCAAACCTTGTGGCATCACAATTCCAGACTTCAAGCTGTATTACAAAGCTGTAATCATCAATACAGTATGGTACCAGCACAAAAACAAACACATAGATCAGTGGAATACAGAACCCAGAAATGGACCTACATATGTATGGCCAACTAATCTTTGACAAAGCAGGAAAGCATATCCAATGGAAAAAAGTCTCTTCAGCAAATGGTGTTGGAAAACTGAACAGCAACAAGCAGAAGAATGAACCTGGACCACTCTGTTACACCATACACAAAAATAAATTTAAAATGATGAAAGATCTAAATGTAAGACAGGAAACCATAAAAATCCTACAAAACAGGTAGCAACCTCTGTGACTTCAGCCACAGTAACTTATTAGACATGTCTCCAGAGGCAAGGGAAACAAAAGCAAAAATGAACTACTGGGACCTCAAGATAAAAAGCTTCTGCACAGCGAAGGAAACAATCAACAAAACTAAAAGGCAACCAACAGAATGGGAGAAGATATTTGCAAATGATACTGGATCAAGGGTTAGGATCCAACATCTACAAAGAACTTACCAAACTCAACACCCACAGAACAATCCAGTGAAGAAATGGGGCAGAGGACATGAATAGACAGTTTTCCAAAGAAGACATCCAGATGACAAACAGACACATGAAAAGATGCTCAACATCACTCATCATCAGGGAAATATAAATCAAAACCATAATGAGTTACTACCTCACACCTGTCAGAATGGCTAAAATTTATAGCTCAAGAAACAACAGATGTTGGTGAGGATATGGAGAAAGAGAAAGCCTTTTGCATTGTTGGTGGGAAAGCAAACTGGTGGAGCCACTCTGGACAACAGTCTGGAGGTTCCTCAAAAAATTAAAAATAGAACTACCCTATGACCCAGCAATTGCACTACTAGGTATTTATCCAAAGTACACAAAAATGCTGATTTGAAGGAGCACATGCACCCCAATGTTTATAGCAACACTATCAACAATAGACACATTATGGAAAGAGCCCAAATGTCCATCAGCTGATGAATGCATTAAGATGTGGTACAGGGGTGCTTGGTGGCTCAGTTGATTAAGTGGCTGACTTCGGCTGTGGTCATGATCTCACAGTCTGTGGGTTTGAGCCCCGCATCAGGCTCTGTGCTGACAGTTCAGAGCCTGGAGTCTGTGCCCGATTCTGTGTCGTCCTCTCTCTCTGCCCCTCCTCTGCTCCTCTCAAAAATAAACAAACAAAAAAAAAAGATATGATTATTACTGAATATTACTCCCAGTGCAGGACTCAAACTCACAAGCTGCGAGACCATGACCTGAGCCAAAGTCAGCCGCTTAAACTGATTGAGCCACCCAGGCACCATGAGAGCCTTTCACATTTTAAAGTTTCTTATTCTATTCTATGCTTTGTTTATTAATTAGCCTCTAAGTTGAAGGTACTAAAACCTACAAAAACCTACCTCAGAAAGGATTCTTATGAGATAATTAATATAAAGTGCTTGTGGTAGTTAGTGCCTGATTCATTATAGGTGTTCAATACTGAATATGTAATATTATATATTATTATACAGTTATTGATAATTACATATAAAATTATGGTGATTGCCCCTTTCTCTGTTAATGTATACTATTTCATTAACTGCATTGTGGATTAATAGTTTTCACATTATAGTAAAATCCAAGATAAACAGAAATGCCTCATCCTAGATATCTGAAGTCCCTGGATAGCTAAGATTTAAATTTTTTATGTACCAATTTACTTCTAAACATATGTTTTTCACTTTAAACAAAAGAATGAGCTTTATAAAAAATGTCAACCATTTCAAAATCCTCTTCCAAAATTGTAATGAACATATGTGACAGAGTTTTAGTCAGACGGTGTGACTGTTTTGGGTTCTGCTTTTCTCCCCCAGATTTATTGAGATACAATTGACATATAACATTGTGTTCTGTTTTAAAATACTCCATTTGTGCACTTCCATGTGTTGACACAGTCCACACAGCTGCCAGTGTTAATATGTTTGCATGTTCCATCGATTCCCAACCAGTCAGAGGGAGAGGACATGAAGCAGTCTGGCTCTGAGCCCTTCCCAAAACTCCAGGGATTCCAGTCCTCGCTTGGAGTGCATCATATATTCTTGGGGGCCGCTGATTTTTTCCACTGTACCTGCTGGATCCAGTTCCCAGGCTGCCTGCCATCATAGGGTAGTTTTGATCTTGTACCCCAACACCCGTCCATTCGTGGCAGCTGCCTGGAGCCCTGTGCTGATAAAGACTGTGAGGTCAAGTTTAGGCTTGGCAGGATGGAGTCCTCTGATTTATTACTGGTGTCTTTAATAGTTACAGTTCCCAGCACCACCTTCCCTGCTGCTCCCACCTGTAATGGGATGATGTTAACAGATTTTAGGTTGGCTGCCTACTGATGAACATACCCAGGAGCTTCAGAGATGGAAAGCTCTCTCCTTTCACCAGTATAAATATAATACACTTGCATGTACAATTGAATAACACGGGTTTGAAGTTTGCAGGTCTACTTATATGTGGATTTTTTACACTACAGTACTATAGATGTATTTTCCTTCATTTTAACAATTTTTCTCATTTCCTTTAAGAATATAGTATATAATACATATATAAAATAGGTGGTAATTTATTAACAGTAAGGCTTCCAGTCAACAGTAATTAAGTTTGGGGGGAGTCAAAAGCTATATGCTGATTTTTGACTGCAGGGGATAAAGGAGTGTGTGCATCCTAACTTCACTGTTGTTCAAGGGTCAGCTGTATATTTATAGGCAATGTATTTGTGCCTTGAATTCGCACACTGATGCAAGCATTAATTTATGTAGAATAATATTTTAATGTTTTCACGGAGTTGAGCATATTTATCTATTTTTAAATGTTTATTCATTTTGAGAGAGAGAGAGAGAACGTGCGCATTTGCGTGCATGGGTGAGACGCAGAGAAACAGAGAAAGAGAATCCCAAGCAGGCTCTGTGCTGTCAGCACAGAGCCCGAGCTCAGTCTCATGAACTGAGAGATCATGATCTGAGCTGAAATCAAATTGGACACTTAACTGACAGAGGCACCCCAGCGCCCTGAGTTGAGCATATTTAAATTATTTTTGTACTTCTAATTTTATTGTATCATAGTCCCAAAATGTGATGTGTAAAACTGTTATCCTTTTATATTTACTAAGTATATTTTTGTGTTTTTAGAATACAATCAAAGGTAATTTTTTTTTGCAAGTCTGTTGGTGTGGTCATTTAAAAATTCATATTTGCTACTATATTCTTTTGGATATATACATACAAATCAGTTATGTTTTGCTTCTTATTTCTTTCTTCTTCTTCTTTCTTTTTTTTTTTTTTTTTAAGCCATTCCTGGCCCTTCATCCTCAGACTTTTGCTATGCTCCCGAATCTGTGATCTAATATCCATTTGTCAATTAAGATTGCTTTCAGTTCGGGGCACCTGGCTGGCTCAGTCAGTTAAGTGTCTGACTTTGTCTCAGGTCATGATCTCACGGTCCATGGGTCTGAGCCCCGCATTGGGCACTGTGCTGACAGCTCAGAGCCTAGAGCCTGCTTCAGATTCTGTCTCCCTCTCTGCCCCTCCTCGGCTCATGCTCACTTGCTCTCTCTCAAAAATGATTAAACATTAAAAAATAAAATAAAAAGATTGCTTTCAGCTCTAGATACCAGAAATTCAGACAAATAATAGTATGAACAAGCAAGGGTAGCAGATGAGGCTGCAGAGGTAGGCAGGGGCCAGGTTATCTAAGCTTTTATACTACTGCAATGAAAAGCCAGGTTAAAGCCAGGCAGGGTTTAAGCGGGGAGTGGGTAGCATATACAGGCCTGCCTCAGATATATTGCAGTTTGGTTCCAGCCAACCACAATAAAGTGAATATGCAGTGAAGTGAGTCAAATAAATTTCCTGGTTCCCCAGTGCATATAAAAGTTATGCTTACACTACACTGTAATCTATTAAGTGTGCAATAGCATTTTGTCTTAAAAAATGTATATACCGGGGCACCTAGGTGGCTCAGTTGGTTAAGTGTCCAACTTCAGCTTATGTCATGATCTCACAGCTTGTGAGTTCGAGCCCTGAGTCAGGCTCTGTGCTGACAGCTTAGAGCCTGGAGCCTGCTTCTGATTCTGCATCTCCTTCTCTCTCTGCCCCTCCCTTGCTTGTGCGCTCTCTCTCAAAAATAAATAAACATTTAAAAAAATATACATACCTTGATTAAAAAATTGTTTATTGCCAAAAAAATGCTAACCATCACCTGAGCTTTCACAGTTGTAATTACTGATCACAGATCACAGTAACAAATAATAATGAAACAGTTCGTAGTGTAAGAATTACCAAAATATGACAGTTACACAAAGCAAGCAGATGCCTTTGTAAAAATGGCACCAATAGACTTGCTGAACACAGGGTTGCTACAAACCTTCAGTTTGTTAAAAACACAGTATATGCAAAGCCCCTGGGTGGCTCAGTTGGTTAAGCGTCCCCCTTTGGCTCAGGTCATGATCTCATGGTTCATGGGTTCAATCCCCACGTCAGGCTCTGTGCTAACAGGTCGGAGCCTGGAGCCTGCTTTAGATTCTGTGTCTTCCTCTCTCTCTGCCCCTCTCCCACTCATGCTGTCTCTCTCAAAAAATGAATAGACATTAAAATTTTTTTTAAAAAACAGTATCTGCAGAGCATAGTAAAGTAAAATGCAATAAAATGAGGTATGTCTGTATGACATTTTTCACATTTTTGAGATCGGTTTGGATACTGAGGGGAGAAGAGACCGCAGGAGAAGACAGGAAGCAGGGAGGTGGTTAGAAGCCTGTGTCTAGCAGTCAACTGAGAGAGGGGAAGGTGGCTGAAACTGGTTGTAGAAACAGAGGCAGTGAGTGAGAAGAGGCCGCCACCAGGATGCATGCTGCAGGCAGAGCCAACAAGCCACAGATATGGGGTGAGAAGTGTAGAAGAGTCAAGAATGATGCCTGGGTGTCCCTCACCCCCACCCCAGGGATGAGGACCCAGGCCTGGTGGTACAGATAGATGGTTCTGAAAGCTGAGATCACGAGGGATCACTCTGAGAAGAGAGGGCAGGAAAGAGAAGCGGGGAAGGTATGGATCACTAGAGATCTAGTGGAGGAGGACGGGCAGGAGGAAGTAGAGTAAGGTAAGCGGGGATCCAGAAGAAAGGTTCTTAAAAATCCACAGGGGAGTGTACCAAGAAGGAGGGTTTTCAAATGTACCCAGAGATTTGTTCTGGCAGGGATGGCAAGCATGCACAGAAATGACTGTCATAAAGGAAGTTTTTACTCACAGCTCCCTAAAATCCGGAGCCACAACAGGAAGCTTCTAGGTTGGTCAGGAGGCAGGGGAAGTGAGGGGAGAGCATCAGTCAGAGCTTTTATTATGGGAAGGAATGACTGAGGCAGGGTAGACAGACTATGTAGGCTTAGGAGTGGCTAGTCTGAACAGTTTCAGTGGGCTCTGGAGTATCAGGACTGTCCCCAGTTATCTAGGACCTGGCCCTGGGGTTATTAGGGCAGGGGAACATTAGCCTGGAGCGAGCCTAACAGTTTCCAGAAGAGGTGACAGGGTGTAAGCTCTGGATTAGTTGGTTTGCAAATGAAAGACATGCTCCCTGCACAAATTATTTGCTATCTTTAGAAGTTATCTAAACCTGGAAGGGGCAGTCCCACCCTAGTCAGTGAGGCCCCAGATCCAGAGCATCAGAGAAATTTTCAAAAAGATAAGAAAATATAGTTAATACAAGGAAGAAGTGTTCAATTGTATCATCTGTGTTGAGTGCAGCTAAAAGACTGAGATAAGAACAGAAACTTGGCTTTGAATTTGGCAAATGGAAAGACCTTGATGAAAGCCAGGTCAGTGAAGTAGTATGGAGGAAAGCTAAAATATATTGGGTTCAGGAGAGAATGTGCAGAGAAGTGGCTTTTACGGAGCAGAGAAACAGAATGGTGAGAATGCAGAGGAATTCAGGGTCAAAGGAAGTGCCTTCACTTAATGCACAACATTAAGCACATCTGTATACTGATAGAAATGACCCAGCAGGCAGGGAGAAATGAATGAGTCATTACAGACAGAACTCCAGAACACTGTGGAGGGAGGCTGAAAGGATTCTGCAGTCCCAAACTTACTTGAAGTTATAGCTTTAGTCTTTTTTTTTTTTTTTTAGTGTTTATTTATTTTTGACAGAGAGAGACAGACAGTGCATGAGTGGGGGAGGGGCAGAGAGAGAGGGAGACACAGAATCTGAAGCAGGCTCCAGGCTCCAAGCTGTCAGCACAGAGCCAGACGCAGGGCTTGAACTCACAGGCCGAGAGATCATGACCCGAGCTGAAGTTGGACACTTAACAGACTGAACCACCCAGGCACCCCCACAGCTTTAGTCTTTAAAATAAATGAGAGTTTTAGAAGCACCTGGATGACTCAGTCATCTGAGCATTTGACTTTGGCTCAGATCATGATCTCACGGTTTGCAGGTTCGAGCCCCGCGTCCGGCTCTGTGCGGACAGCTCAGAGCCTGGGGCCTGCTTCAGATTCTGTGTCTCCGTCTCTCTGCCCCTCTCCTGCTTGTGCTCTCTCTCAAAAATAAATAAACATTTAAAATAAATGAGATTTTTGCCTTCTATTTCATAATACAGGCACACCCCCATAAAACATATCTGCAAGTACGATTTCCCTGGAAGAACACTGAGTTATGAATACCAGAATGGCATAGTGGCTGTTTATCAATCTTCAGCTGATAAAATTTATATTGAATTTTCAAAACTTAATAACATATTTTAAACTAAATGGCTTGCAAGAAAACCTTCACATTGGCTCCAAATACAATTGGTAGACCATAAAATTACAGCACTTTGCAAATTTTGTATTATCAGCAAAGGTGTGTGTACACGTCTGATGGTGGTCTAAGAGAGGCCACTGCTACTTAATTGTGACGTGACTAAGAGGTAATGTTTTAAGCATTTTATATCCTAATATGACATTTGTAACACCGCTAGGTGCCATGTTGTGATTCAGAAAATTGGTAGAATTTTTCAATTAACCTGCTATTCCTTATAATTTTTCCTGTTTAAAATAATGGTTAATATGTTTTTCTTAGTTTTCTCAGAGATAGTCTGACATTTTGGGCACACGTTACTGGCCCGGTCTGTTTAAAATTTTTAAATACTTACCTTGTAAATTACGTAACTTCGGTTGTTCCAAATCTTACAGTAAAATTGATGCTCCAGACAGTTGTACCACAGATAGTCTGCTGTTTTGCATCCTCTCAGCACAGAATTGGGGCTGTGCATACTCCAGCTTGAGAAACGTATAGTACTTGATCAGAAAAATTATGGAAAAACGAATTCTCACATTGTAACAATAGTAACAAAATTTTTAAAGCCGTTCAGGTGGGATTTTTAAAAAGGGATCTTAAAGTGGTTCCGACGGAGTCGTATTGTAGGGCCGAAAACAGAAATTGTGTATTATCTTCCTGCACAAAACTCCTAAACCATTTGTGAAGGAACAGAGGGATATACGGCAAGACAGCAGCAGGGAGGGACGGAGGTCTTGGCGAGAAAGGTGGGTTTGAAAAAGCAAGTTCCAAGTTTCCAGGTACCAGGTATTTCCCCTGTAGGCAATGAATTTGCGGTTCCAGGCACCCAAGGTTCAGGAACCTAAGGTTCCGAAGAAACCCAGGCCCGCCCTCACCCCTAACCGGTCACCAAGCCCGAGCAGCTTCAACCGGCACTGCGCAGCTGCAATGCGCATGCCCGCGGGGCCAGGCGGAGGGGCGGAGCGAAGCGGAGGGACTGGGCTCCCCGACCTCGCTCAGGGCTTGTGCCGGAGAAAGCATGGCCACACTGCGCAGGCTGCGAGAGGTTCCCCGACACTTGCTGGTCTGCGAGAAATCCAACTTCGGCCATGACAAGTCGCGCCACCGGCATCTTGTGGAGACGCACTATCATAATTACAGGGTGAGTCTGGCCGTCGTGGGCCACTCAGGAATCACCCCGTCTCCGGGAGCTGGAGAGATGTGGGGAAAGTCGCGTTCAGTGAGGAGCCCGCCCTCAGCGCGAAGAGGGGCGGGGCCCCGCGCTAGGCATTTTGGGAGCTGTAGTCTCTATACTACTCCGAGCTGGTAGCTTGCGGAGCTGCGGGACTACAACTCCCAGGATGCGCCGGGAGTAGGGGCAGTGTCCTGTCCTCGCAAGGAGGGGCTGGGCGATTTGCTCCGGGCCGATTCCAAAGCGTCGCTGGCTACTTTGGCCCCGCCCCCGGTGGAACACTTTCTTCGGAGGAAAAAGTCAGGCACGGGCCTCTAGAGTAGAGAGGCTGTGACGTATGCCACGTGGAGCCGCGGACTGGCTCCAAATTGGGGCCTCGCGCCCCTCCCCACCTCTTGATTCTTTCTCCCACCTCATGGGAGCATCTTGCCGAGTCCAGACCCAGGAAGCACATGCTTTTCTAAACTGTTTAGAGGAACTAGTTTTATCTCTG
The DNA here is from genome assembly GCF_028749965.1 of Puma concolor. Lineage (NCBI taxonomy): Eukaryota > Metazoa > Chordata > Mammalia > Carnivora > Felidae > Puma > Puma concolor. Next base: position 23,946,712 of record NC_141671.1, read on the forward strand.
AGAAAAGTTTCCACTTTGCCTGTTACCTTCTGTGGTCTCCAGCTGGAGCGCGCTAGGTTGTCAGGTTTAGAGTGAAATGAGTCGTGGTGTCCCTGTTTGCAAGCACAATTTAAGAGCTTTACGGGGGCGGGTAACTTTGGCTTTTGCTTCGTAAAAATGTCAGCCGCATGGGGCGCCTTTCCGCAGATGTGGAAGTTGAGGCATCAGTGAGGTTAATTATTGGTTTATCCAGCATCTGGCAAGAGAAGAGGAGAATAATCCAAATGTCAGTCAAGGGTCTAATGGTCCGTTCTCACCAACCCATTTAAGTGGTGAGGCCTCCAAAAACTCGACTTAAACCGGTTTAAGCCTTTTGCTTTTACTTGAAATTGATCAGCCTAATCTCCACCCAGGTCTGACTGGCAGTTTCTCAGAGACACAAATGGTGACCTTGGTCCGTCAGGAATAGACTGGTTTGAGCTTTGGGAGAGCACTTTTCAAGGTGTGGAGCATTTGGGCCACATTTGAAACTGGTTAGGCTTAACATCTCTGCCTTAGATTTCCATCTAAGCTTTCCAGCTCCTCACCAGCAGCAGTCAGGGTGTGTGCCTTCTCCCGCCTGGGCTGATCTGTAGAATTCTTCTGTCTAGAAAATGGAAATAACCAGGAGCACTTATGCTTTCGTGGAGCCTGTTAATGATTGATGTCCCTAATTTCTGTAAGCCCTAAAGGACAGTCCCTTTGATTCCAGCTGGTACCAGGATAAACAAATCTAGGGATATTCCATTGTACTAGATTGCCCTAAAAATTAGAGTAGTGGACAGGATATAAAAGATATTGCTTATTTGCAAAAGATGAAACGCAAGCAAGAGCTTTCTATTAATTTTTTTTTCTCATTCAGCTTTCCTATAATGTTTGAATACAGAAATAACATGAATTGTCAAATTTCTTTTTTCCTGAGACTGGTAAATTAAGAGTTTTGTAGAAACCTGTGGGGGAATAGTTAGCAGCCTTCATATGTTATAGCATCCCTAAAAAGCTGGGGGTTAATCTACATGAAAATAAGGCTTATTTATATTACACATTCCAATAGGTTTCATTTCTGATTCCTGAATGTGGGATACTATCAAAAGAACTGAAAAACCTGGTCATGGAAACCGGACCCTATTACTTTGTGAAGAACTTACCTCTTCATGAGTTAATTACACATGAATTCATCAACACCTTTGTGAAGAAAGGTGAGGAAAACCTGATCATATCTATGAACGTGGCAAGCTGAGGAAGGATAGATCACATCACAATAGTAGGGGTCTTCCCTTGTCTTAAACAGGGCCTCTGGAGATGGTCTGTGGGGTCAAGTGCGTTCATCGCCCCCCTGCCCTCAGTGTTCTCACCCTACACTTTCTGGCGCTCTCTTTAGGTGGTGGTTTCTGATTACACTTGTTCACAAGTGTTGCATGGGGATGTAACATGAAGGTATCTCTCATCTTAAAACAAGGATTCAGGGAGAGGAAGGTCTTGGGACCTGTGTATTCAGATACACTGCTATTGGGTGTGTGGCTGCTTAGACCACTATGTTCCCACTCAGTCCCCACTCAGCAGTCTCAAAGGGTTCATCTCCTGATGCAGCCACAGCGGCTGTTCACCAGGCGGTGTGCCCGTTTATGGTTCAGTGCCTTCTGCTTAGATTTTGTGGCTCCGACCCTCTTCTGCTCACCCCATTTCCATTCGTGTCTGCTGGGTTGATTTCTCTGTTGTAGTTGTTTTGTAGGGGCCACTTGTTTGAAACTGTATTTCAGTGTCTTTAGGGAATGCACCCTCACTACATGAATCACTGTGAGTAAGCCCTTTATCTTGTTGCCGGCCCTGTGTCTGTCCTCTGCATGGAGCTATGAAGAATCCAGTTCCTTGCAGTTCCTCTCCTTCAGGTGCTGCTGGCACTGCTCGAGAAACTGGACATGTTGTCCCTGGCCCCATCAACTTTATTCCTTTCATCTGCTCTGAAATTCGGTACTAATTTGTTAATAATGTGGACACTGGCTGCAACAGGCACTTTTACCTATCTGAACTCTTGCAACAGCTCTACAAATTAGGGCTATGATACCCATTTTACAGGTGAGGAAACTGAGGTTCAGAGAAGCTGCGTGGCTTTCCTAACCTCACACAAGTTCCTGGCACATTTTGAAACTTTACCTGGAATCCTTCCTCTCAAGTGTATACATTTCCCTAGTGTTCTACTTTGTGCCTCTGCCAGCATCCCCGGGGCGTACGCACTCCACCCTGAGTCCATTTTCTGCTTGATGGCAGTCACCTGGCACAAATAGGCCCTGGGGGGAGGGGGGGGGGCATGAACTAGCTAGAGTGTGGCCTCTGTGTCCTCCAGCTCACCCTTGGCAGGTTTGAGGTTGATTGAGTGAGCTGGAGCAGTGGTGGATACTGACCTTTAATCACCTGGAAGATTTGTTACAGTGTAAAGATAATCTGCTAAATTTTTGTAGGTGTGATTTTTTTTTTTCCTTAATTTCTGGTCTGGGGTCTTTCTCTTATAGGTTCGTGCTATGCACTAACATACCATACAAATATTGATGAAGATAATACAGTTGCCCTGCTGCCAAATGGTAACAACACTCAATCTTTGATTTTTAGAATACTGTAAAAAAAAAAAAAAAAAGTCAAAACTCCAGATTCATTCCCCTTCTTAGAAGGAATTATTGTTAACAATTAGGAATTATTGGTGTTTATTCTTCCTGACATTTTCTTTTTTTTAATATTTTATTTTATTTTTGAGAGACAGAGAGAGAGAGAGCGAACAGCAGAGGGGCAAAGAGAGAGGATCTGAAGCGGTCTCTGTACTGACAGCAGAGAGCCTGATATGGGGCTTAAGCTCATGAACCCTGTAATCATGACCTGAGCTGAAGTTGGACTCCCAACTGACTGAGCCACCCAGGCTCCCTTCTCTTGACATTTTCTATAAATTTATAAACAGACATAAAGCTTGTTCTTTTTTTTTTTTTTTAACATAAATTGCATTGTATTACATTGTTTCTCAGTTTGCTTTTTTCCCCAATATGTCATAGACATCTTTCCATATCAGGGCATATAGTTCTGACTTACTATTTTTCATATTTTGAAGGTATTCCAGTGAATAGATATACCATGATTTAAGTATTATTTCTTTAATAAAAATGTACATATTTCTGTTTTCACTATCATAAGTAATATCTGTGTATGTATAATACATTAAAATATCCTTCTACAGGGGCGCCTGGGTGGCGCAGTCGGTTAAGCGTCCGACTTCAGCTCAGGTCATGATCTCACGGTCCGTGAGTTCGAGCCCCGCGTCGGGCTCTGGGCTGATGGCTCAGACCCTGGAGCCTGTTTCCGATTCTGTGTCTCCCTCTCTCTCTGCCCCTCCCCCGTTCACGCTCTGCCTCTCTCTGTCTCAAAAATAAATAAACGTTAAAAAAAAAAATTAAAAAAAAATATCCTTCTACATAAGTAAGATGTATGTATAAATAATATCTTTGTATCACAAGGAAGATCCTTGTATGTAGTTTATTACCCTCATATCTAACTGTTGAATTTGCTGTGTTCTCTGTTCAGTCAGAGAACATGTCATATTTTAGCATCTTTTTTTTGGGAATTATTTGATTTTTAGGGAAATTAATTTTATCACTGGATAAAGATACTTATGAAGAAACTGGACTTCAAGGTCATCCATCTCAGTATTCTGGCAGAAAAATCATGAAGTTTAGTAAGTATTATGCTCCATCAGTTTCCAACAAGTCAGTAATCGTCCTGTAGCCATTGAAGTTTAAATGTTTGAATTGCTGCTGTTCTTTTTGTTCAGAAGAACTATGGCTTTTTCTTGTCTTTAAAACTTCTGACTCAAGGGGCTCTAGGTTGAGCTTTGGAGAGAATAAGATTGCTGTTGTATCTATTTCTCTGCAGCTGTAGGCTGAATCCTATACAGATCACAGAGTTGGAATGGTCCATTAAATATATGTTTTGGGCCAAAAATTCAAAGTAATGAACCCAACATAAGAGTCTACAACTTGTTCTTAATGAAGAATTTCCTTTACTTTCACCAAATTTTTGGGATTACTAGTAGAGATTCACTGTGAGTGAAAAGAGATGGTTCTACTGATAGTGTCTGGCTTGAATGTGAATAGGTGAGGCTGCCACATCCATAGGTAGATTTAGGATTGACTTCCCAAGGACCTCTGCTCTTGGTCTTTGACCTAGGAAAAAGTATGAATTTAAAACAAGGCAGAGTTTTGATTTGGTAAACCAAAGGAGTGCAAGAAGAACAAAATAATTTTTACTATTCACAAAATTCCAAAAATTCTGATGCTTTTTAATACAACACTTTTGCCACAGTGTAGGCTGTAGTATATGTGAATGAACGATGTATTCCTCTTTCCATTTTTTAAGTTGTTTCCATTGATTTGATGGATTTATCCCTTAACCTGGATTCTAAGAAGTATGAAAGAGTTTCTTGGTCCTTCAAAGAAAAGAAGCCCTTGAAATTTGATTTTCTCTTGGCTTGGCATCACACAGGTATGAAAAATATGTAACAATACAATGACTTGGAAATCCAATTATTGATTAAAGGGGGGTAATAGAGAATTCAAACAGGTGATTCATCCTTATAGTCTAGGATATTGTATACATATATGCATAAACATTATTCAGGAAGCTGCTTGCAGCCCTCTGCCCTCCCCAAGAGCTATACTTCAAGATGATCTAGGCCCACAGGCATCTGCCTCCATCACCGTGGGGTATGTTTGGATCCAGAGATCATGGCTTCAGAGCAGCTAACTCTTATCTGTTTCTCCTCTTCCTTCCTGCAGCTTACCTCAGATAGCCTTGGCTGCACATTTTTAAATAACACACATTCTAAATACAAACTGTTGATTATGGCAAGATAATAATCAGGCAGACCATTCATTGTCAGGTTAAATTTGTCATAACTTGAAATTGATTGAACGTTAAATTTAGTTCAGGGGTCCCCAGACAATGTCGATTTGCTTACAACTGCCATGTGCCTTGGTCCTTTTAGAGTGTATCTTTGGTCCATCACAAGATTGTCATGGGTCAGATCATCAGTTATGATGGTGTGGTACTCTGTTTTGGAGAATAGGGAGACACATAGGTCCATTTTGGAGATCACGCCTATCCATCTGCTCTTCCTCGGAAGTTTCTGGTCACTGGATGCTGTAGGTTGCTTGCATGGGTCTGGAATGCTTCAGTGCTTCTCCTACTTATGGTAGAGATACAAGAGGGCAGAGACACTGACTGACATTTCAGTTGCTCGAAGTGTTCATTGAGTACCTTCGGTATATTGGGTTCTGGAGAGTTCTGTGTTCCTAAGACTCCATATTATTCTAAGGGCTTATCAGGAACTGGGGAAGGTCTGAGATTTTCCCCACTTGTAAGCTAAGAAGTTAGCCTGCACAGTCTCATAGATGCTGGCAGAAGGTACAAGACTCAGGTCAGAGGCAAAGGATTTAATTATTCATAGTGTCAGTGGCTGGACTATGAGCATATACAGTAGTGCACCAAGTCCCAGTACCTACAGGGTGATACACAGTGGGCCAGGTGACACCCGCGCATGGAGTGGGCTGCATTACAGAAGAGGAATCCGGAACTCCAGTCTTATACTGGCCAGTAAGCCTGCTGACCTTTGCTCCTGGTGGTGGGGGATGGGGGTAGGTGGGGTTGAGATGGAGAGCAGATTATTTCTATTGCCCTGGACAGTAAGAAGGCCTGCCTGTTGCTCCCCCCACTAAGGGGGCCACTACCGCTGTCTCCCAAGGCTGTTGGAAAATCCGTGAAGATACATTGATTTTACTGGGTTTTTAAAGACAAGCTCAGATGAGATGCTGCCATCGTTCAGTTCGTCTTGTGCTTCCATTAGAGAGATTATGCAAATAAGCTCCTCTCTGTAGAGTTCACTAATTTTATTTATACACGAGTGGTGCTTTTTTATTTAGTCAGTCAAAATTCTCAGATTAGGGCACCTATGATACTATAGGTTGGACGTGAAAGGGTTATGCGTTTCCAGGAAAAGTGAAAGAAAGCGAATGTTTACAGAACTTTGGCACCAAGGAGCCCAAAGCAACTTAAATGATTTTAATTTGAATACAGCTTTGCACACCCTCCTTCTGCTTTACTTCATCCTGCCTGCTCCCCGGAACTGTCGGGAGGGAATGGGTTGGTTCCAGGGATTCGCCGAACTTGTTTCCAGTACTCACATGGCCTTTTATGGTGTGTTCTAAGGTGCAGAAGAATCAAGGATGATGTCGTACTTTTCCAGTTACGGAATTCAGGAGCGGCAGCCGCGAGTAGCCCTGAGCACGGCGAGCGAGCTGCAGTGCCCGGTGCTGCGGAGCGGCGAGCTGGGGGGAGCCCCGGGGGCGGCTTGCAGCGCCCCTGAGCTCCTGGACTGGCTGGGCGCCGTCTTCAGTAACGCCCAACTGTGCGTCCGGGGGTGGGGGGGGGGGGGGCCCGGGCTGGGGCGTGGCCAGCTCCGCGTTCTTCACGGGGGTTTATACTTTGAAAATGATCAGGTGGGAGATAACAGAGGTGTTTTCTTTCTTTCTTTCTCTTTCTGTGTGTGCTACAGAAATAATGAGCCGAATAATTTCGTATCAACCTATTGTTGTCCTCAGCCGAGCACGGTGGTGGCAAAAGCTTATTTGTGTACAATCACTGGGTTCATAGTTCCAGAGAAGATACGTCTCCTGTTGGAACAGCTGTGGTGAGAACTTTTTTTGCCTTTTAGGTCTTGCTTGTTCATGCCAGCGTGACATGTCCGGGGCAGGGCTACTGTTCCAGACCTCAGGGCTCTCTTGCACACGTCTTCTCTTTTTTCCTCACTTGGGTGCACAGTGTGGTAACATTATCATCTTAAATGATGTGACTGTCCTTGGTGAGAGGAAAATTCTGTTTGTACTTAACAAAAAGACAAAGAGAAGAGTTTAATTAGGCTTCTTGAAAACAAGCTGTTCATTTTTCACGTCGGGCCCCAAAAGTTATAATACCACTTAGGAAAATGGTGATACTCTATGGAACACGTTATGGTCTGTTTTAAATGTTAGAGTTCTGCAAAGGTTTTTTTTTGAAACGGGGTGAGAAAGCAAGTTGACCATCTTTGAAACCAAATCATGTCTAACATCTGTTCCCGCTCTTAACATCTGCCCAGGGCAGGGTTCACATGCCAGGGACTGGACACGCAGGATGGGGTGTGTGGTTGGGGTTCGGAAAGGTACTCTCCAGAAAAAACGCCACATTGTATCTAATGTCAGGAAACTCCATTCCCATATTAAAAAGACTATGAAGTAAACATAATGCCTTTGCAGTCTTCACTTTTCAAATGTCTAAGATTTAAGTCTTGAGGGTTTTCTAAGTCTAATACCCCTTTTCACTTACTAGTTTAGTAGTTTGATTTTCCTCAATAAGAAGGTTGGATTTTAGGGGCACCTGGGTGGCTCAGTCGGTTGAGTGGCTGACTTCAGCTCAAGTCATGATCTCGGGGTTCATGAGTTTGGGCCAGGGTCGGGCTCTGTGCTGACAGCTCAGAGCCTGGAGCCTGCTTTGGATTCTGTGTCTCCCTCTCTCTCCCCCTCCCTTGCTCATGCTCTGTCTCTCTGTCTCTCTCTCTCTCTCTCTCTCTCATTCTCAAAAATGAATAAACATTAAAAATAATAATAATAAAAAGAAGCTTGGATTTTATTTAAATCCAGTAAATTATTCTGCAGTGTTGCCGTGAACACAGACTATTGAGTGAACAACACTGTTAAATGGAGGGAAACTATTTTTATACACTTCTGTGGGTTTTTTTTTCTTTGCATCTTACATGTTGTTCCATAGTAAGCGTAGGAACTGCTGAAGTTGGTTTTGTGCATTCTGTATTGGTTAACGTTTATTGAGTTCACCACATAGTAATTTGAATGTAATTTGTATCTCTTAATTTTTTATCAATAGAAGCTAAGGTCTGAGCTTCATTGGAACATCAGAAATACCACTCATTCTGAATAAGTAAAAATATAAATGTGAACGTTCCTAGCCCTCCCGTTTGTTAAGATTTCTCTTTCTTTTTCAGTCGCTACTTTGATGAGCCAAAGTTAGCTCCTTGGGTTACATTGTCAGTTCAAGGCTTTGCAGACAGTCCTGTTTCGTGGAGAGAAAATGAACATGGTTTTCGAAAAGGAGGAGAACATTTATACAACTTCGTGATTTTTAATAATCAAGACTATTGGCTTCAGATGGCTGTTGGGGCGAACGATGACTGTCCACCATAAAAACTACAAAACTTTAAATCACGTTTGTGTATGTTTCTGTTTGGTTTCAGATTTCTTAATGGTAAAGGGCTGTGTGTTCACCCAGGCTTGTATGATGATGGCATTTCTACTCTTGACTTAGGGCCCATCCTGTGAGTGCAGCTGGGCCTGACATCCAGTACAGAGCTCATAGTTGCCTACCCCTGGTCAGCGTCAGTATAAGCACAGAAGTGTGGGTCACTACATGGTAGAGCAGACCAGGATGGCCAGGGAACAGGCGCTGTTGGACCATTGGGTAAGATGTGTGCCATTACTCTGGCGTATGATTACAGGTTTTTCACATAATAATAAAAAGAAGCCCTTAGATTATACTTCTCAGGGCCAGTCCCTGTTGTAAGTGCTGATTGTGTATCACCTCATTTATTTCTCACGTGAACCCCAGGAGGAAATAGTGGCACAGAGTGTAAACAAGTGAGCAAGATCACGCTGGCTGTGGATCTGAGACTTGACCTCAGGTTAGCTGGTTCCTAAGTGTGTGTTCCACTCTTGCCTCTGGATCAAGGAGGAATGCTTCGATACTGTGTATTGTAAAGCACAAGTCAAAAGAATTTTTTTTTTCCAGCTGTGGCTGATAAGGACCAGCTGAAAACAACTAAAACTTCTGGAATACATATCAAGAACGATTTTTAAAAATGGATTGGTGAGCTGCAAAAGAATTTAAGAATTCTCAAAAAAATTTAAATATTCTTTTTTTTTAATGTTTATTTTTGAGAGAGAGACAGAGTGTGAGTGGGGGAGGGGCAGAGAGACAGAGGGAAACACAAAATCCAAAGCAGGCTCCAGGCTCTGAGCTGGAGGGCTCAATGCAGGGCTTGAACTCATAAACCGTGAGATCATGACCTGAGCCAAGGTCAGACGCTCAACCGACAGCCACCCAGGCGCCCCAAGAATTCTCAAAAAATTTTAAATGGAGGTAGAAACATAAAGAGGTAATTAGGATACTGGTGCCACTTTTCACCCTTATGACATTTGCCAAATATCAAATTGAACTTTGTTTTTCAGCACCTGGGGTGGGGAAGGGGCAGTAGCACAGCTGACAAAACTTAGGTCCTGCCCATGGTAGGGGGACTGATAGGAGACCTCACAAAGCTGAGACCCCAAAAAAGACAGACTAGTGTAAGGGTGAACAAATCTGTCTGTTTCCACCCTCTCCGATCTCCCCTTGTCCTCCCTCACTCCCCCCCACCCCCCAGATAGCGAGGAAGATTGCTTATCCTGAAAACCCATCTCCCCTGAGGATATGTATATATGTGTGTGTGTGTGTATATATATGTATACATATACATATATATGTATATGTAAATATATAGCCACATTCAGCCCCCAAACTGATTTGTTTGCACAGCCTGGGTAGTCTAAAAAAGTGTCATGCTGGAAATTTAAAGTGATATCAGGTTTTCAGTGCCTTCCAGGTGACAGAAGCAAACCATTGTCTTTGGGGGAACTCAGAAATAGTTTCAAGGAATGCAATTTCACAACCAAAAATCACAAACATGTAAGAGAGACAAGAGCCAGCAGAAACAATGGACAAAAGAAGCAGGCCTACAGACTTAAGCTATTAAGACTTACCAGACATGGGGTGCCTGGGTGGCTCAGTCGGTTAAGCATCCAAATCTTGATTTCAGCTCGGGTCATGATCTCTAGATTGTGAGATCAAGCCCCGCATTGGGCTCTGTGCTGAGCGTGGAGCCTGCTTGAGATTCTCTCCCTCTCCCTCTGCCTGTCCCCCACTTGTGCATGCGCACACACTTTGTCTTACAAAAGAAAAGACTTAACCAGACATAATATAAGAGTATGTTTTATATTTAAAGAAATAAGAGAGATTAAAGAGCATGAGAGCAGATGGGAAAAGGACCAAATGTAAATCTAGGAATGAGGAACACCATAATTAAAAGTTAAGTGAATTGACTAACATGACAACAAACTAGGTACCACTGAGAAAATAATAGGAAGAAATAAGGATGTTTTGGACTTGCAAAAGACTGTATCACCAGCAGATACTCACTACAAGAAAGATGAAAGGGTGTTCTTCAGACAGAAGGAAAATAATCCCGGATGGAAATATAGATCATCACAAAGGGATGAAGAGCAGAGGAAATAGTATGAGTAAATGTATGATTTATTATTTTTAAAGCTTCTTTAAGAGGTAATTATAAACAATTATAGAAAAGTAGCATGGACTTTATAATATATGTAAAAGCAAAATGATGACAAGAAGGGCTAAACAAGGGGGGGAAGTATACTATAAGCATACTTACAAGGGTCTTATATTAGATGTAAAATGAGAGAACTATAATTCAAATGTAGGCTGTGATAAGTTAAAGATGTATACTATAAACCCTAAAGCTACCACCAAAATAGCCAAAAGATTATAGCTGTGAAACTAACAACAGATGAAATGCAATAAAAAAAAATAATAGATTAATAAAAAAAAAATGATAAGAGTAAAAGAGTAGAAAACAAATGGAATAAATAGAAAATAAATAGCAAGGGGGGCGCCCAGGTGGTTTAGTTGGTTAAGTGCCTGACTTGATTTTGGCTCAGGTCATGATTTCATGGTTTGTGGATTTGTGCCCCATGTTGGGGTCTCATGCTCATTGTGGAACCTACTTGGGATTCTTTCTCTCCTGTCTTCCCCTCCCATGCTTGTGCTCTCTGTCTCAAAAAAAAAAAAAAAAAAAAAAGAAAAAAGAAAAAAAAATATATATACATACACATATATATATATATATAAAGAATAAATAGCAAGGTGATAGACTCCAACCTAACCATACCAATATTCACATTAAATGTAAAGTCTAAATTCCCCAATTAAAAGGCAGAGATTGTCAGATTGAATTTTTAAAAACTACATTAGGGTCATCTGGGTAGCTCAGTTGGTTAAGCATCTGACTCTTGGTTTCGGCTCAGGTCATGATGTCACAGTTTTCGTGAGTTCAAGCCCCATATTAGACTCTGCGCTGGTAGTGTGATGCCTGCTTGGGATTTTCTCTCTCTCCCTCTTTCTCTGCCCTTCCCCCACTCGTACTGCCTCTGTCTCTCTCAAACACAAAAATAAAACCTATATTATGTCTTCAAGAAATGTACTTTAAATATAAAAAATAGGTTAAAAATAAAAGGGTAGAAAAAGATACACTATGCTAACACTAGTCAAAAGAAAGCTAGAATGGGTATATTAATAACAAAATGGACTGTAGAACAAAGAATTTTAACAGGGATTAAGGATTATTTCATTATGATAATGGGGTCAGTTAATGAATGTAACTGACAGCAATCCTAAATGTTTTTGCACCTAGTAACAAAGCTTCAAGACATGAAACAAAAGCTAATCAGACTAAGGAAAAATGGATAATTACACAATTATCAAAGATTTTATTACCCCTTTCTAAAACTGATAGAACAAGTTGGCAGAATAAAAATATAGCAGACTTGGATGACAATATCAGCCTATTAGACCTAGTTGATATTTTTAGAACATTCCACACTAACACTGCAGAATACAAAAGTGCACATAGAATATTTATGAAGATAGACCACATTGTAGCCCATTAAAAAATCATAAATTTGAAAGTATTCATCATAACAAATTATGTTATTTGGTCATAGAGGAGTTATGTTAGAAATCAATAAAAGGAAAAAAATCAAAAAGAGATCCTTGAAAATCCTCAAATATTTGGAAATTAAATAACTCACAAGTCAAAGAAATCTAAAGGGAAATTAGTAACTTGAAGTGAATGAAAAAAATTGTAGGTTGCCACTAAAGCAGTACTTAATAGGGAAACTTGTAGTAGTATATACCTGTATTAGGTCTCAAATCAGTGACCTGAATTTCCACTTTAAGAAACAAAAAAATAAGAGCAAATTCAATACAAAGTAAGCAGAGGAGGAATAATAAAGATCAAAGTGGAAATCAATGAAATAAAAGACAAAAACAATAGAACAATCATGGGGTACCTGGGTGGCTCAATCGGTTGGGCATCCAGCAACCTTGGCTCAGGTCATGATCTCGTGGTTTGTGAGTTCAGGCCCCCCAGTCAGGGTATGTGCTGACAGCCCAGAGCCTGGAGCCTGCTTCAGATTCTGTGTCTCCCCCTCTCTCTGCCCCTTCCCCGCTTACACTCTGTCTCTCTCAAAAATAAGTAAACATTAAAAAACAAAAAGAACAATAGAGAACAATCAGTGAATCTAAAAGCTTCTTCTTTGGGAAAAAAAGACCAATAAAAAATCCAGCCAGATTGGTGAGGGGAAAAAGAAAGAAATTACCAATATAAGGAAAGAGAGAAGTAACATCCCTACAGATTCTACAGATATTAAAAGGAATATTAGGAGCACCTTTATGCCAATAAATTCAAAATCCTAGATGAAACCAACAAATCCCTTGAAAGACACAAATTCACAGACCTCACCAAAAAAGGAGCAGATAACCTGAACAGCCCTACAGAAGAAATTAAAATTACAGTTTTTTTTTAAATTTTTTTTTCAACGTTTTTTATTTATTTTTGGGACAGAGAGAGACAGAGCATGAACGGGGGAGGGGCAGAGAGAGAGGGAGACACAGAATCGGAAACAGGCTCCAGGACCCGAGCCATCAGCCCAGAGCCATCAGCCCAGAGCCTGATGTGGGGCTCGAATTCACGGACCGCGAGATCGTGACCTGGCTGAAGTCAGACGCTTAACCGACTGCGCCACCCAGGCGCCCCAAAATTACAGTTTTAAGGCCTTCCTGTAACAAAAATCCAGGTCCAGGTGGCTTTAGTGATGGGTTTTACCAAACACTTAGGGAAGAAATAATACTAAATCTGCACAAACTTCCAAAGACAGAATGCTTCCCAACTCATTCTATGAGATGAACATAACTCTAGTACCAAAATTATCCTGGTACCCTAGCCAGACAAAGCTACAAGAAATACTACAAGAAAAGCTACAAAGCGATATTCCACATAAGCATAAATTCAAAAGTTCTAAGGAAAAGTTTAGTAAATTGAATCTTCTATAATAAAAAGATAATATATCACGTTCATAGGATTTATCCTAAGAATGCAGGGCTGATACAGCGTTCACACAATCCTCTCAATCAGTACAGAGAAAGCACCTGACAAAATACCATCATCTATTTCTGAGAAAAACTCAGGCAAACTAGGAATAAAGGGCACTTAACCCATTTGATAAAGGGCATCTACAGAAACCATAGAGCTAACATCATATTTAATTGTGAAAGACTGAATAATTTCCCCCTAACATCAGGAACAAATTTGGGATGTCTCTATCCAACATTATACAGGAGTTTCTAGACTGTACAACTGGGCAAGAAACAAAGGGCATCCAGATTGGAAAACATAAAAGAGGACATGATTTTCAGTCATGTAGAGAATGCACAATGGAGTCCACAAACTATGCATTAGAACTAACAAGTGACTTCATCAAGGTTGTAAGATACAAAGCAATGTACAAAAATCATGTTTGGGGTGCCTGGGTGGCTCAGTCAGTTGAGCATCTGACTTCAGCTCAGGTCGTGATCTCACAGTTTGTGAGTTTGAGCCCCGCATCGGGCTCTGTGCTGACAGCTCAGAGCCTGGAGCCTGCTTCCAATTCTGTGTCTCCCTCTCTCTCTGTCCCTCTCCCCCTCGTGCTCTGTCTCTTTCTCTCAAAAATAAATGTTAAAAAAATTTTTTTTTAAATCATGTTTGTGTATGTAGCAACAAACAATTAGAAATTGAAATTAAAAATCCACATTTACAACAGCTTAAAAATGTATTTAGGGATAAATGTGACAAAATATGTGATAGACCTGTACATTGAAAACTACAAAATATTGCTATAATAAGACGTAAATAAATAATAATATATTATTTATATATATAAATATATATATAATAAGATGTAAATAAATAATATATTATATATATATATAAAATATATATATTATATTATATAGCCTTGTCTGTAGATTAGGAGATTCCGTATTGTTAAAATATCATATTTCCAGCTGCTCCATTCTCTGCCCCCACATGATGTAAAACCTCAGCCCAAGCAGGCAGTCAGAAGGTGTTTTTGTTTCAGTATGTCCCTCTTATTATCTGTAAGAGTGCATGCCAACTGAGAGGAAGTGTTGTAATAAGGAAGTTAATTTAGGAAGTGTCAATTGAAGTTGGAAATAAGATTTATTGCTGTTAATTCTTTGGAATAATCTGGGGTTGATTAGTGTTTTCAAACTGTACCTGCCAGTTGATACCATTATCATCCACTTTCCATATAAGATTAAAATGAATCTGATATAAAAGGATTTTCTAAAGACTGAGTTGATGAATTTATATGCATAGGAAAATAGACTTGTAGATCTCCAAGGAACAAGTGTCAAGAGGTTTCTGTAAGAAAGGAAAAGAGAGAGAGAGAGAGAGAGAGAGAGAGAGAGAGAGAGAGGAGGAGGAGGAAAGAAAGACCTACAGATTACCAAGGCAGTTTTCTTAAATTTAGAGAAGGGACATGGTAACACAGCAACCGACTAAAAAACCTATGCCAGAAGCATCCCTTTTAAGGAGCTAAGATCATGTTCAAATTCTTTTAGTGTCATTTGCTGGGACTTGGGGACCAGAGGGACTATTGCAAGCATATTCCTAGGAATCCAGATCAGGGGAAAAGGTTACCCTTTGGATGCAAAGTTACTTCTGTATTCATCTTAATAAATAAAATTAAATTATTTGGCAGAAAGCCCCACCCATTTCTGAGGTGACCCACAGACCTCAGCCATTTCTGAGGAAATGGCTCACCCATTTCTGAGGGTGACCCACCCATTTCTGAGGAAATGACCAGAGGTTGAAGATGATTATTCTCATCACTTATAATTGAAGAAATATTTGCCTTGTTTTCCTATTGCCCAAAGTTGGGATTTTCCTCCTTCTTCTGGCATGTTGCCTCTAAACTCATGTGCCATTTTGACCACAAAGCTCCCTGGCTTCTTTGGAGACATGAAACCAATGGAATATATATATTTATATTTATAAAATAAATATATTGTTATATATTACAAATATTTATTATGATGAATTTACTTACAATTATGGAGGCTGAGTAGTCCCACCATATCTGCTATCTGCAAGCTGGAAACCTAGGAGAGCTGAAGACATGGTTCACTCCAGCTCAAATGCCTGAGGACTAGGAGAGACAATGGTGTAAGTCCCAGACCAGGGGAAAAAGACAGGTGTCCTCGCCCAGCAGTCAGGCAGAGAGAGTGCAAATTCTCCCTTTCTCAGCCTTGTTGTTCAATTCAGGCTCTCAAGGGATTGGATGAGGACCACCCACATTGAGAAGGGCAATCTGCTTTACAGAGTCCACTGATTCAAATGCTACTCTCATTTAGACACCTTCCTCCCAGACACACCCAGAAAAAATGTTTAGCCAAATATCTAGATACTGCAATGGTCTAGTCAAGTTGACACAAAATTAACCATCACACTCCTTCATGAATTACTTTAGTCTGTTGTAGTGTTAGTCAAATTGTTGGTGTGCCTTCCTTCTCCTTTTGAAGAAAAGCTATTCAGGAGGAGTGTTGTCTCTACCTTGACCTCATTAGCTCTTGACTCAAGCTAACATGGTGGACTATTACCGCTGAAGGAGCTGAATCAACATTCTGGAAGGGATGAAGTTTCAGGTCAGCTAGGACTCTTCCCCTGGGGAGGAGATCCACTTGGGAACACCCTGGTCTTGGAGCTACTCTCTTTTGGCCCCACCCCTACACCCCCTGGGCCCCAACTTGCCAGTTTGGGAAGATATCGCTCAAAAGGACACCAGCTTTCTTTGGCTAGAGGTTGGTAGGAGCCACATCAGGAGAATGCATTACTTTATAGAAAAAACCATTTTCTTAAATACAGCCTGGTGCCCCTTTCATGGGATAGCTGTTCATGCATTGCTTCTACAGAGTGGCTACCCTTGTTTTAGGACAGGAAAAACTCCTGGAAAAGACAATTGGGCTTGGGGTAGGATTGATTTTTTTACTTTCTCTTTTAACATCCATATTAGGGGTGTCAGTGTAGGAAGTTGCTGCTGCAATCCATCACAATCACTTGAGCACCATAAGCAGGGAAATCCTCAGTGAGAAAGGTGGAAATGTAAAGAAATTCAGGGACTGGAAATCGGGGCTATCATTCTATTAGCATCTGTGAGATCTTTCTGAGGGAAAAACAGGCACACACAAAAAAGTATATTCCTGCAGACTTCCGTTGTTTCCCTCAACTAATGAGGTAAGTTGGAGCCCTTTCATTTATGAAGAACTCACATCTGGTTCTTATTTCAGATAACAATTGGCAGCTTCAAGGCAGTGCATTCTGTAAATCTTAGTAAGTCTCTTGGCTTTTAGACCAGGCTGCCTGATACTCTTCTGGGTGAGAGACCCAGATAAGATTTGGAGGGCTTGAGAATGTAGGGCAGTCTCTTGGGTCTATAAGCAGACAGAATTTATGATGTTTCTCATAGGCCTCTAACATGTCTCAATATCTTTGTTCCTGAGGGAAAGTTGTGGGCAGATAATGCCTTCTGAACTTCCAATGCTTGTCTGTTTCTCAACTGGTAAACTTTGCCCCTGTTTCATTTTGGATTCATTCTAAAGTTTTCATAATAAAAGTACAAGCCAGTGTATTTGATTTCATGATAATAGCTGACATTTACTGACCACTTACTGTGTGTTCAGGCAAGCTAAGCATTTTATATACATTCCTTCGGTGAATCCCCACTAAGGACACTTGAAGCAGGTGTTACTCACATTTTGCAGATAAGGTTAGAGAAATTAAGTAATCTTCCCAAGGTGACATGGCTAAGTAAGCAGCGAAACCAAGAGTACAAATTAAGCTTGATTGCATAGCTGTAGGTTTCAAACATTAAGACATGCTACTTCTCACAAATTTCCTTATTTCTCTGTGATTACAAAAATGAGATTGGGAAGATGAAAAGGAATTGTTTCAGCTATCCATTGTTAGGTAACAAATCAGCCTTACAATTTAATGGCTTAAAATAACAACAATCTATTATTTCTCATGACACTGCCAGTTGACTAGAAGGTCTTCTGTTTTACCTGATGGTGGGTTGGCTAGACAGTCCAAAATGGCCTTACTCCCATGGCTGGCAGTTATGTGGTTACTGACTTAGATATCAACTGGGGCTGTTGGCCAGAGGCCTCAGTTGTCTCCTACAAGGGCCCTTCTGTGTGGCTGCTTGGGTTTCCTCACAGCATGGTGACTGTGCTCTAAGAAGGAACATTCTAAGAAGACAAACCCCCTGTGAAAGTGCTTATCAAGGTTCCACTTTTAGTATCCTTGCCAATGGCCCATTGGCCAAAGTTAGGCTCATGGCCAAACCCTGAGTCAATGTGGGAGACTATACAAGGTCATGAATTTAAGAAGGTGTGGTTCACTGAGGGCCACCAAAATAATGGTAACAGACATTAGGTGATAATATTTTATTTACTTGAGAAGCATTATTCTCTTCCTCTCAGGCTAATAATACCAAAGTTCACCCATTAGGGTTTCAAATTACATATATATCCATTTACATATAAATTTTGAAATTTTGAATGATGGTAATGGTGGTATTCAGGCTGTTAAATGAATCGATAATTGCAAGTTCATTTACTAGTTTAATATTCTCTTTTTTTAAAAAAAATATTTTTTAATGTTTTATTTTGGAGAGAGAGAGAGATGGAGTGCAAACAGGGGAGGGGCAGAGAGAGAGAGAGAGAGAATCTGAAGCAGGCTCCAGGCTCACAGAGCCTGATGTGGGACTTGAACCCACAAGCCGTGAGATTGTGACCTGAGCTAAAGCTGGATGCTTAACTGACTGAGCCACCCAGGTGCCCCAATATTGTCTGCTTTCAAGGAGCGTTAGCTTGTTAACACAGTCATTACCTTGTTTGATATTCACAAAACCCCAATTATTTTATGATCTCTACTTTACAGATGAGAAGTGGAAGTAACTTGGCCTGGGTCACATGCCTGATTCTCAGCAGATCTAGTTTTGAGGCACTGCTGGACTCCAAAGCCATGCTCCTTCCTCTTCTCCAATCCACCTCTGGTGCTGAATGCAAATCTGGGGAGCTGAGGAGTAAGCAACACAGGACACTTAAACGTTTGTAAGGAAGGGTGCTGTTTCTTTTTCTTTCTTTTTTTCTTTTTTTTAAAAGTAAGCTCCATGTCCAACGCAGGGCTTGAACTCATGATCCTGAGATTGAGTTACATGCTCTACCTACTGAGCCAGCCAGGTGCCCTGGGTGAAGATTTTTTAAAAGCAATTGCAATCAAGTAGAAGAGGAAGCTCACAGGAGGAAAAGTCTGGAGGCTTTGTTTCATATTGTGCTGATGTGTTAAACTAGTGGGCCTGGTCTTAACCTTTCTTCATCTATAGCACACACACACACACACACACACACACACACACTCACTCACACACACACATATATATACATATAAGTTTATTTATTTTTGAGAGAATGTGCACACGCATGAGGTCAGGGGAGGGGCAGAGAGAGTCTGAGACAGAGAATCCCAAGTAGGCTCCATGCTGTCAGTGTCCGTACTGATCAGGAACTGTGAGATCATGACCTAAGCTGAAATCGAGTCAGAGGCTCGGGGCGCCTGGGTGGCTCAGACCATTAAGTGTCTGACTTCGGCTCACGTCATGATCTCAGTTCCTGAGTTCCAGTGCTGCATCGGGCTCTGTGCTGACAGCTTGGAGCCTGGAACCTGCTTCGGATTCTGTGTCTCCCTCCTTCTCTGCCCCTCCCCTGCTCTCTGGCTCTCTCTCTCTCAAAAATAAATAAACATTAAAAAAAAGAAGAGTCAGAGGCTCAACTGCTTGAGCCACCCAAGCACCCCAATCTTTTGATTTAAAGTGAGAGACGTGTGACTCTTCCTTTCACTTGAAAATGTAGGGGCTGTTGTAGGGTGATTAATTGGCCTGATTTCAATACTGCTGTGTCACAGAGAATAGGGAAGCCCAAGGAGAGGGAGAGAGACTAGAACACCTGGTTGGCAGAACAGAATACACACAACGTTTATTAAGTTTGCTTGTTATGTGGACTTAATTCGTGGCGACCCCAAATAATCACAGTAGTAATATCAAAGATCACAGGTCACAGAGTACCATAAAAAATATAGTAATCACGGATAAGTTTGAATTATTGTGAGAATTACCAAAATGTGACCCAGAGACAAGAAGTGAGCAAATGCTGTTGAGAAAAAATGGTGCCAGTAGACTTCCTTGACAAACCTTTAATTAAAACAAAAAACAAAAAACAATATCTGCAAAGCATAATCCCATGAAGTGCAATAAAACGAGGTCTGCCTGTAACATAAAATATACCACCTTAACCACTTTTAGGTGAACCATGCAGTTAACTACGTTCCCATTGTTGTGCAATGGATCTCCAGAACTTTTTCTTCTTGCAAAACTGAAACCCTAGACCCACTGAACAATTAGTTTTCAGTTTCCCCTCCTTCTCAGATTTCAAAGGGAGAAACTGGTGACCTGAGAATTCACCCAGGTGACGCATCTTCTTGGAGTTTTTCATCAGTACCTTGTGCAGATCCACGTGTGATGCCTAAGGACTGAATTCTGACCAGTGCCTAAAGGACAAGGAGATTAAAATAACAATACACCTTGTGGCAGGTGGTGCTGAGCACCTGTGGGCATTGTACCCCCTTGTTCTCCCAGTGGCCCTATATCCCTTATCAGCAAGTCTGTGCATTGAGCTTCTCTTAACTTTTATTCTCATGGCCATAGGTTTCCATCATTTTTCTTTCCTGGGATGGTGGGTGCACTTTGTGCACTGTGCTCCAAGGAGCCTGACTCAGTGTGTGAAATGTGGATGGGCTGTGCTAAGACAGAGCCTTCACTCTGGACATAAGCAGGGCTTGGTCTTTAGCTGATAGTAAGCATGCACACTTAGCAACTGATGTTCCAATGGCAGAGCGTGCATCAAGGGGACCCTGGGCTTGTGTATTCTTCTACATTGGATGAATGAAGCAAAGAAAAACAAAGCAGGCAGTAGGAAATTTCGACTCTTCCAGACTGCAAAATGGGTGGGAAGATGGAAGGATAAAGGTAGGTGTTGGGGGTCAGAGCCTTGGATTAGGGTCCCTCGAGGGGCTGGCAGGCTGGGTCCTACTTGGGAAAGGCTCCAGCCTTCCAGCAGGGCAATAGAGGAGCATCCTGGGTGGTGGTGGGGGGGCACTCGCCCCCTCCTGGATCCCATCGCTGAAGGAAAATACCCACCCACTCTTTCCAAGAGCTGCCACAGGTTCTGGCCCTGGGGTTCCTTGGATTCCTTGGGAGCGAGGTTACCCACGCCTCTCTTCCATCAGCCACTGTGCCCTCGTTGTCCACTTTAATTTTTTTTTAAGTTTTTATTTATTTTTGAGACAGAGAGAGACAGAGCATGAACGGGGGAGGGGCAGAGAGAGAGGGAGACACAGAATCGGAAGCAGGCTCCAGGCTCTGAGCCATCAGCCCAGAGCCCGACGCGGGGCTCAAACTCACGGACCACGAGATCGTGACCTGAGTCGAAGTCGGATGCTTAACCGACTGTGCCACCCAGGCGCCCCTTGTTGTCCACTTTAACTGGCCAATGTGGAGACTCGGGGTCCAGACCCAGATCCTAGCTCCCAGAGCAAGTTTTGGAGAAAGCACCTTCACATTTCTTGAGTCTCTCTCTCTCTATATATGTAGTGGAGGCAGGAAGGGGAGCCACTTGAAATATCTACAATTATCTGAGGTAGATTTATGGGTAAAGATTCCTTTCACAAAATGCTGTTTTTCATTTTTTCTTTCTTCAGAAAGATGTTTTTCAAAAGGAAGCATGATATTTTCACCAAGATGGATATTTTACATCACTTTGGGATGTTCATAAACACCGTTTGCTTTCGTGCAGCCCAGGAAACTGAAAAAGAGACAGAGTGAATGAATTTGTCTTCCTTCTTCTTTCCTGAAAGATAGCAGACAGCAAGTGGCTGCTTGATAAACCCCAAGGCCTCTGTGATTAAACAATATATAACCACATGGAACCAACAGGCGAAAGAATCGGTTTTCTGACAAGAACATTTTCAGCCAAGCAGGGGGATTAGCTGAGGGGACCTGCTCCTTCTCTAGGGAAACCAGTAGCCTCTGGGCTTTCAAATGCAGCCACTGGCCTGCCTCAGGCATCTTCCAGAAGAAAAATGCATATTTATGAAGCCTGAATTTTATGTAAAAACAAGACGAAGGGACCAGTTGGAATGGTCCTGCCAGAGAGGGAAAACATCAATTTAAATATTTGATTTGCATCCAAAATTCATTCCATCAAAGATCTGGCACCCGCAGCCGTCTGCTGACCTGTTTGAGAAATAACGCAGACGTTTCTGGTGTGCCTGTAAAACAGCCTGAGCTCCCCAGGACCTCCGGCTCAGAGTATGGGACAGCTTACCCGAGTCCCAGGATAACGTGGATTCAAAATCAGCAGACACCGGGCTGCCCTCAGCCGCTGCTTCATGCTGTGCCTTCAGGGCCTGACTGTCCTCATCTCAGCCAAAATGGGGCCCGAGGTTGTGTGGGGGATGGGCTGGGAGCCAGCCGCCCGCCCCGGCGCCTCCCCACTGCTCCTCTGCTGCCTTCGGGTCCTTGAGCAGCAGATTTTCCCGTGCTCCTGCCAAAACCCAAGACAGCCAGTGAATAATCAGCTGCAATTTGTAAACCCATTCCATTTTGCAACTGCTGTTTTCATTCAGAATTTTCTGGAATTCCAGTGGCCAGCCACAGCAGGTTTTTTGTTTTTTGTTTTTTTTTTTTTTTTTTTTTTTGTCTTCAGGCTTGCAAGGCACTTGGCCCTCTGCAGTGGGGACATGGGAGGAACTCGGATCTGCTTCCCAGACTGGAAAGAGACCTCAGACACAGTGAGCCACAGGGAGAGCCTTTCCAGCTTCTTCAGGGGAAGGGGCCTGTGCCTCAGAGGTCAGGGTGGCACCCAAGTGTGTCACTCCCTGACACCCAGCTGTCTGTTCTACACACAAGATGCCATTTGTGGAAAAGCAAAGCACAAAAAGATGCAAATCATACAAACACATAATTGGTGCCCAATGAGTGGTGGTTGCCTTGAACTGCTTGGCGAAAAGGAGGGTTTGCTGATGTACAAACTCTTTAACTCTCCTTTCATGTATTGGAAAGGCTGGTACTTGTTCCTGGTAGACTCAGTGCCCAGCAAATCTCCTGCCTGATGCTATAGAAAAAACAACCTTTTGCTAGTCAAGAGCATTAGAGACATTTTGCCTCCAATATTTAAATATCAACATCAAGGAGGAAAAAAACTGTATAGAAAATGTTTTAAAAATCCTATTTATTTAAATTGTGGTAAAATACACATACCATCTGTAAAAACAGGGAGGGAGGCAAACCATAAGACTTAAATGCAGAGAACACACTGAGGGTTGATGGGGGTGGATGGGGCAGGGGTTTGGAAAATGGTTGATGGGCATTAAGGAGGGCACTTGTTAGGATAAGCGTTGGGTGTTACATGTAAGTGATGAACCACTAAATTCTATTCCTGAAATCATTATTACACTATATGTTAACAACTTGGACTTAAAAGAAAAAACTTACCATCTTAGCCATTTTTGAGTATACAGTTGAGTAGGATTAAGGGCATTCACACTGCTGTGCCAACACCACCACCATCCATTTCTAGAACTTTGCCATCTTCCTGAGCTGAAACTCCTCTACCCATTGAACACTGACTCCTCATTCTCCCCTCCCCCAGTGCCTGGCAGCCCCCATTCTACTTTCTGTCTCTGTGATTCTGATGACTCCAGCAATCTCATGTAAGTGGAAAGAAAATTTTTTAAATCTTTTTTTAAGTTATTATTATTATTTTGAGAGAGAGAGAGAGAGAGAGCGCACGAGCATGAGTGCAACCAGGGGAGGGGCAGAGAGAAAAGGAGTGAGAGAACCCCAGGTAGGCTCCTCGCTGTTGGCGTAGAACCCAGCTTGGGGCTTGAACTCACAAACAGCAAGATCATGACCTGAGCCAAAACCAAGAGTCTGATGCTTAACTGACTCAGACACCCAGGTGCCCCCAAGAAGAAAATTAAAAATTTTTTTTTGAAAAAGAGGTTAGAGTGGGAGAGAGCTAAAGCATAAGAGACTCTTAAAAACTGAGAACAGGGGCGCCTGGGTGGCGCAGTCGGTTAAGCGTCCGACTTCAGCCAGGTCACGATCTCACGGTCCGTGAGTTCGAGCCCCGCGTCAGGCTCTGGGCTGATGGCTCGGAGCCTGGAGCCTGTTTCTGATTCTGTGTCTCCCTCTCTCTCTGCCCCTCCCCCGTTCATGCTCTGTCTCTCTCTCTGTCCCAAAAATAAATAAAAAACGTTGAAAAAAAAAATTAAAAAAAAAAAAAAAAAAAAAAAAACTGAGAACAAACTGAGGGTTGATGGGGGGTGGGAGGGAGGGAGGGTGGGTGATGGGTATTGAAGAGGGCATCTTTTGGGATGAGCACTGGGTGTTGTATGGAAACCAATATGACAATAAATTTCATATATTAAAAAAATTTTTGTTTCTATTTAATTCCATCATAGTTAACATACAGTGTTATATTGGTGTCAGGTGTACAATCTAGTGATTCAACAATTCTATACATTACTCAGTGCTCATCAGGATAAGTGCACAAGAAAATTTTTTTAACTTAGAAAATATCTTGAGTCTAAGGAGAAAATAATCTTCTCATTCACAAAATCAAAAAATTTCTGTCCTGTTAAATCACTGGACAGTCTCCTGGGGCTCTCCCCAGGTGACCAGCTTTTCTTTTGGTCATCTGGGGCAGGTCACCATTCCTGAGGGGGCCGGAGTCAGGACAAATCAGGGTTTGAAGGTCTGAGTGGGCCCCATGCCCTCCTCTCAGGGGGCTGTGACTCAGGGTGCTCACTGTGGGCCAGCCCTGCCTGAGGCTGGAGCACTCACAGCTGGAGTGCTCCCACCGCTCCACACCCACTGAGGGATGCTGTGATCCTGACCTTTCAGTGCCTCCCACCCACTGTGGATGCTTCTATTTAGCCTTTGTCATGCTCAAGTATCTCCTGAGTCTCCACCCTGGTGGCCCCTCCCACTCCTGCCCCTCCAGCCCCAGGCTGCCCCATCCCCTGCCTCTCACTTCACTGCATCCAGTCTCTGCGGCCTGACTTCCCCTGCCTTCCAGGGCTCTTGTGAGCTTATCTACCATGCCCCTCTCGCCAACACAATAAGTCTGCTATGGGCTAAGCTGTGTCCCTCAAAGTTCATCTGCTGGAGTCCTAACCCTGAGTCCCTCAGATCAGCACTGTTCAGAGACACAGAGGTGAAGAGGTTGTCAAGATAAAATGCAGTGGTAGGGGTGGGCCCTGGTCCAGGGTGCTGGTGTCCTTATAAGAAGAGGAGATCGGGGGCGCCTGGTGACTTTTTCACTCTCTTACTGATGAAAAACTTTTTAAAGTTTTTTAAAATTTATTTTGGGAGAGAGAGAGAACACATACATGCACGTGTGAAGGCGGGGTGGAGAGAAGGAGAAACAGAATCCCAAGCAGGCTCCGCGCTGGAACGTCAGCACAGAGTCCAAGGTGGGGCTCAAACTCACAAAGAGTTATTATGATCTGAGCTGGGATCAAGAGTTGGACACTACTAAATCGACTGAACCACCCAGGTGTGCTGATGAAAAAGTTTTTTTTTTTTAATTTTACAACTAAAAAGCTTCTACACAGAAAAACAACAACAAAAGGGTGCCTGGGCAGCTCAGTCGGTTAAGCATCCAACTTTGGCTCAGGTCATGAGGTCACAGTTTGTGAGTTTGAGCCCTGTGTCTGGCTCTGTGCTGACAGTTCAGAGCCTGGAGCCTGCTTCGGATTCTGTGTCTCCCTCTCTCTCTCTGCCTTTCCCCTGCTTGCGTTCTGTCTGTCTGTCTCTCTTGAAAATAAATAAATGTTAAAAAAATTTAAAAAAGAAGGGGCGCCTGGGTGGCTCAGTGGGTTAAGCGGCCGGCTTCGGCTCAGGTCATGATCTCACGGTCCGTGAGTTCGAGCCCCGCGTCGGGCTCTGTGCTGACAGCTCAGAGCCTGGAGCCTGGTTCAGATTCTGTGTCTCCCTCTCTCTGACCCTCCCCCATTCATGCTCTGTCTCTCTCTGTCTCAAAAACAAATAAACGTTAAAAAAAAGTTTTTTTTAATTAAAAAAAGAAAGGAGATCAGGATACAGACACACACAGAGGGAAGATCGCGTGAGGACACAGAGAGAGGCGGCATCTGCAAACCAAGGAGAGAGTCCGCAGGAGACGCCAATGCTGCTATCACCTTGATCTCAGACTTCCAGCCTCCAAAACTGTGAGAAGTCAATGCCTGTTATTTAAGTATCAAGGCTGTGGTACTTGTTATGGCCACTGGAGCTGATAGATGCCAGGCTCTCTATGGTCCTAACCTTGTCTGCCCTCCCCTGGACTCCACCTGCTGTGGGTCCCCAGTGTCCATGTGTCCTCCCAAAGCCCCCAGGTGGTTCCTCTTCCTCTGCTCACCCTGAGGTGCTGCTGCTCTGAGCGACCTTCCCCCATCATATTCCTGGGACCTCTCCGGGATGTCCCGCTGTCCTGGCACTGGCCGCACGCACTCACACCTGTCCAGTGTCCCTGAGCCCCAGGTGGGCACTCCGGCACCTGCTACAGATGCTCCGGGGGCACCTCAAACTCCACCTGTTAGAACGCACGTTCCCCCCACCCCTTACTGGTTTCCCCCTGAAGTTCTCCATTCCTGGGGGCATCCATTCCCCTTTTGCAAGCCAGAAACTCCTCTTTCCCTCAAACCTAACCAATCACACACCAAGTCCTGCTATTTTATTTGGAAGGTATTTTTCAAGTCCCTTCCTGTGGTTTCCTGTCACAGGATGAAATGCTATCTCACTAGTTTGGGCCCTCCCAGACCCCATTCCAGACCCTTCTCTTCCACTGCGTGCGCCTCACTCCAGCCCCTCCTCAACGCCACAGGCTGCCGCAATCACCACACCGTCTCATGGCTCTGAGACTTTCTAGGCCATTCCATCCATCTGCAATTCTCCCTTCCCCACCATACCCTCTCAAACTCTTTGTGCTTTAGGAAGGCATCCCTGAATTTCCAGTCTGGGTCTTGATGCTTCCATCACATCCTGGGTTCCCTCATCATCAATATAACCACCGCCTAGTCGTCATCATCACAGTCATGGAGCAAAGTCAAATTACTGTGTGTTGGGCACCTGGCTACCTGCTCTACCTGCATGATCTCACTTCATCCTTACAACAACCCTGTGAGGTGGGTACTATCTTTATCCCCCAGTTCACAGATGAGGAAACTGAGGAACAGAGAGGTTAAGCAACTTGTTCGGGGTCATAATCTATGGATGGTATCATTCATAACATTCATATCATCACCTTGAATTGCAATCTGCTTATATAGCTTCTTGCTCTTGAGAATAAGAGCCATATCTATTTTTGAATCCCTAAGGCTTAGCATAACTTCTGATAAGGAGTAGTTGCTACATGGAACTGAGGAAAAAAGAACAGAACATCTTACTACGTCATCTGGCCCAGCAAAGGCAAGATGCCTCGAGGTGCCTGGCTTGAATTCAGCCCCTGCCCTACCCGAGGCTGGCTTTAGGGTGTGCTCAGTATGTGGGTCCATAGGGATCAGTTCTGGCTCTAAGAAAGAAACCCTCCCACCCTAAAAAGTATCTTTCCTATCTTCTCTACCAAGCGTCTAATCTCTTTAACTGAATGAAGACCTTCATTCCATAAGTATAAGTAAAGATTCCAAAGAAAATACAGCCAGTCCACTTTTCTGTTTGGCGTTTCCCAATTTTACCCATTGTTCAGTTTGTTAATTTAGAGATTAACCCTTCCCCTTTATCCATTAATTCCAGAATCCATAGTGCTCTTTTTTTTTCATTGTCACAAAGAATTTATGCATAAATACAGTTATTACATGGCAACCGGTCTAATAAAAGCTTTCCAGCTTTTTATTATTTTATATGGGGCATGAAGACCAAGTGCAAATGATAATTAGAAGAATTTGTTTAAAGAAAATATAATGCTTCTTTATGAGTAGGAGCTTTTTAAAATAAACTTAAAAAAATGGAAGTATAGTGGCGCCTGGGTGGCTCAGTCAGTTAAGCGTCACACTTCATCTTAGATCATGATCTCGCAGTTCATGAATTCGAACCCCACGTTGGGCTCTGTGCTGACAGCTCAGAGCCTGGAGCCTCCTTTGGATTCTGTGTCTCCTCTCTCTGCCCCTCCCCTGCTTGTTCTCTCTCTCTGTCTGTATCTCTGTCTCTCAAAAAAAAAAAAAAAAAAAAAAGAATAAACATTAAAACAATTTTTTAAATAAAATTAAAAAATGGAAGTACAATATACATATTATATATGTATGTATACATGTATGATATACATATAATATACATAAAAAGCCACCAATCCTAAGAATATAGCCTGGTGAATTATTACAAAATGAACATAACTGTATCACTAGCCCCTAGATCAAGAGACAGAATATTACCTGGGGCACCTGGGTGGCTTAGTTGGTTGAGCATCCAACTCTTGATTTTTGGCTCAGGTCATGATCCCAGGGTCATGGGATCAAGCCCCCATGATGGGCTGTGCTGAGCATGGAACCTGCTTAGGATTCTCTCTCACCCCCCTCTGCCCCTCTTCCCTGCTCATGTGCTCTCTCTCTCTCGTTCTCTCTAAAATAAAATAAAATTTAAAAAAGATTTTTAAAAACCATTAAAAAAGAGAGAGAGAGAGAGAGAGAGAGAGAGAGAGAGAGAGAGAGAGAGACAGATTATTACCAGAATCACCTTCCCTGCCAAAGAACCCTTCTCCAAGCACTAAGGTAATTGCTATACTGACTTCTAATGCCATGGGTTAGTTTTCCCTGCTTTTGAACTTCCGATGAATGGAATCACATAGTATACATTATTTTGCATATAGCTTCTTTTGCTCAACATTATGTCGGTGGGGTTTATCAACTATGAATAGCAATCCACCTGTTAATCCATTTTCACTTCTATAAGAATTCCTTTTGTAGATATATTAAGGTGTGTTTACCCATTCTCCTGTTGATGCACATTTGGTGCTATTATGAATATTGCTGCTATGAACATTCTAGCACACATCACTGGCAACAATATATATACATTTCTTTGGAGTCTATGCCTGGGAGTGGAATTTCTGGATAACGGGTATACTCAGCGTTAGTGGATACTCCCAGAGTTTCCCAAGGTGGTTCTGCTATTTTATATTCTCACTGTGGAATGAGTGGGGATGAGTAGATGTTTCAGTTACTTCATATTCTACCCAACACTTGGTATTAACACTCTTTTCCATGTTAACCACTCTGGTAGGTGTATACTAGTTTCTTAACCAGTGGGTTGTTTGTCAGAGAGCTCATGAGGTTATTTTTTATACGCTTTTTGTTTTTATTGTTTTTTATTTTTTATTTTTATTATATTTATAGAGAGAGGGAATGTGCACACATGAGTTGGGAAGGGGGCAGAGGGAGAGAGAGAGTCTCAAGCAGGCTCCATGCTGAGCACGGAGTACTATGTGGGGCTAGATCCCATGACCTGAACCAAAATCAAGAGCTGGATGCTCAATTGATTGAGCCACCCAGGTTCCCATATGCTTTTTGGACATTTGGATGTCCTTCTTCCTTCCTTCTTTTGGTGAAGCATCTGTTCATTTCTTTAATCAATCAACCAATTATACTGCCTTTTATTTATGGTGATGTATACATAACATGAAATTTACCATTAAAAAATTTTTTTAATGTTTTTATTTATTTTTGAGACAGAGAGAGACAGAGCATGAGCAGGGGAGGGGCAGAGAGAGAGGGAGACAGAATCTGAAGCAGGCTCCAGGCTCTGAGCTGTCAGCACAGAGCCTGATGCGAGGCTTGAACTTATGGACTGCGAGATCATGACCTGAGCTGAAGTCGGACGCCCAACCAACTGAGCCACCCAGGCGCCCCAAAATTTACCATTTTAAAGCATATAATCCTATGGTATCAGTATATTGACAGTGTTGTACAGCCATGACCACCATCCATTTCTTTTCTTTGTTTTTTTTTTTTTTGCTTTCTTAAACATTTTTTTATTATTTATTTTTGAATTTAAGTCCAAGTTAGTTAACATATAGAGCGTAATAATTTCACTTTTTGTTATTTTTTATTATTAAAATTTTTTATTATTTATTTTATTATTATTTTTTTTTTATTATTTATTTTTGAATTTAAATCCAAGTTAGTTAACATACAGTGTAATAATAATTTCAGGACTAGAAGTTAGTGATTCATCATTTACATATAACACCCAGTGCTCATCCCAACAAGTGTCCTCCTTAATGCCCCCACCCCTTTAGCCCTTACCCCTACCCAACACCTGCCAACAACCCTCAGTTTGTTATCTGTATTTAAGAGTGTTTTATGGAGTATTTAAGAGTCTTTTATATTATTTTTGCTTCCTTCCCTTATGTTCGTCTGTTTTGTATCTCAAATTCCACATATGAGTGAAATCATATGATATTTGTCTTTGTCTAATTTCACTTAGAATAATACACTCCATCCACATTGTTGCAAATGGCAAGATTTCATTCTTTTTGATTGCCGAGTAATACTCCACTGTATATATACACCACATCTTCTTTATCCATTCATCAGTCAATGGACATACAGGCTCTTTCCATACTTTGGCTATTATTGTTGATAGCGCTGCTATAAACATTGGGATGCGTGGGCCCTTTGAATCAGCATTTTTTTTTTTTAATTTTTTTTCCACGTTTTTATTTTTATTTTTGGGACAGAGAGAGACAGAGCATGAACGGGGGAGGGGCAGAGAGAGAGGGAGACACAGAATCGGAAACAGGCTCCAGGCTCCGAGCCATCAGCCCAGAGCCTGACGCGGGGCTCGAACTCACAGACCGCGAGATCGTGACCTGGCCGAAGTCTGACGCCCAACCGACTGCGCCACCCAGGCGCCCCTGAATCAGCATTTTTGTATCCTTTGGATAAATACCTAGTAGTGCAATTGCTGGGTAGGGTAGTTCTATTTTTAACTTTTTAAGGAAACTCCATACTGTTTTCCAGAGTGGCTGCACCAGTTAACATTCCCACCAGCAGTGCAAAAGGGTTCCTCTTTCTCCCCATCCTTGCCAACATTGGTTGTTGCCTGAGTTGTTAATATTAGCCATTTTGACGGGTGAGAAGTTGTATCTCATTGTGGTTTTAATTTGTATTTTCCTGATGATGAGTGATGTTGAGCATTTTTCATGTATCTGTTAGCCATCTGGATGTCTTCTTTGGAAAAGTGTCGATTTATGGCCTCTGTGCATTTCTTCACTGGATTATTTGGTTTTTGGGTGTTGAGTTTGGTAGGTTCTTTATAGATTTTGGATACTAATTTATCAGCTTTATCATTTGCAAATATCTTCTCCCATTCTGTCAGTTGCCTTTTGGTTTCTCTGATTGCTTCCTTTGCTGTGCAGAAGGCTTTATCTCAGTGAGGTCCCAATAGTTCATTTTGGCTTTTGTGTCCTTTGCCTCCAGAGACATGTTGAGTAAGAAGCTGCTGGGAGGTCAAAGAGGTTTTTGCCTGCTTTCTCCTCTAGCATTTTGATGGCTTCCTGTCTTATGGTTAGGTCTTTCATCCATGAGTTTATTTTTGTGTATGGTGTAAGAAAGTGGTATAAGAAGGTTTATTCTTCTGCATGTCGCTGTCCAGTTTTCCCAACACCATTTGCTGAAGAGACTGTTTTTATTCCATTGGATATTCTCTTCTGCTTTGTCAAAGAGTAGTTGGCCATACGTTTGTGGGCCCATTTCTGGGTTCTCTATTCTATTCCATTGATCTGAGTGTCTGTTTTTGTGCCAGTACCATACTGTCTTGATGATTACAGTTTTGTAATACAGCTTGAAGTCCGGGATTGTGATGCTTCCAGCTTTGGTTTTCTTTTTCAAGATTGCTTTGGCTATTCGGGGTCTTTTCTGGTTCCATACAAATTTTAGGATTATTTGTTCTAGCTCTGTGAAGAATGCTGGTGTTACTTTGATAGGGATTGAATTGAATATGTAGATTGCTTTGGGTAGTATTGACATTTTAACAATATTTGTTCTTCCTATTCAGGAGCATGGAATATTTTTCCATTTTTCTATGTCATCTTCAATTTCATTCATAAGCTTTCTATAGTTTTCAGTGTATAGATTTTTCACCTCTTTGGTTAGATTTATCCCTGGTTTTTTTATGTTTTTTTGTAATTGTAAATGGGATTGGTTCCTTGATTTCTCTTTCTGTTGCTTCATTTTTGGTGTATAGGAATGCAACTGATATCTGTGGCATTGATTTTATATCCTGCGACTTAGCTGAATTCATGAAACAGTTCTAGCAGCCTTTTGGTGGAATCTTTTGGGTTTTCCATATAGAGTATCATGTCATCTATGAAGAGTGAAAATTTGACCTCCTCCTGGCCAATTTGGATGCCTTTTATTTCTTTGTGTTGTCTGATTGCTGAGGCTAAGACTTCCAATACTATTCTGAATAACAGTGGTGAGAGTGGACATCCCTGTCTTGTTCCTGACCTTAGGGGGGAAGCTCTCAGTTTTTCCCCACTGAGGATATTAGCATTTGGTCTTTCATATATGGCTTTTATGATCTTGAGGTATGATCCTTCTATCTCTACTTTCTTGAGGGTTTTTATCAAGAAAGGATGCTATATTTCATCAAATGATTTCTCTGCATCTATTGAGAGGATCATGTG
Organism: Puma concolor; assembly: GCF_028749965.1. Classification (NCBI taxonomy): domain Eukaryota; kingdom Metazoa; phylum Chordata; class Mammalia; order Carnivora; family Felidae; genus Puma; species Puma concolor. The sequence continues at coordinate 23,978,839 of NC_141671.1, forward strand.
GTTCTTGTCCTTTCTTTTATTGATGTGATGAATCACAGTGATTGTTTTGTGTATATTGAACTAGCCCTGCATCCCAGGTATAAATCCCACTGGGTCGTGGTTGGATACGGTTGACTAATATCTTGTTGAGGATTTTTGCATTCATATTCATCAGGGAAATTGGTCTATAGTTCTCCTTTTTAGTGGGGTCTTTGTCTGGTTTTGGAATCAAGGTAATGCTGGTTTCATAGGAAGGGTTTGGAAGTTTTCCTTCCATTTCTATTTTTTGGAACAGCTTCGAAAGATTAGGTGTTAACTCTTCTTTAAATGATTGGTAGAATCCCCCTGGAAAGTTATCTGGCCCTGGACTCTTGTTTTTTGGGAGGGTTTTGATTATTAATTCAATTTCTTTACTGGTTATGGGTCTGTTCAAATTTTCTATTTCTTCCTGTTTCAGTTTTGGTAGTTTATATGTTTCTAGGAATTTGTCCATTTCTTCCAGATTGCCCATGTTATTGGCATATAATTGCTTGTAATATTCTCTTGTTATTGTTTGCATTTCTGCTGTGTTCGTTGTGATCTCTCCTCTTTCATTCTTGATTTTATTTATTTGGGTCCTTTCCTTTTTCTTTTTGATCAAACTGGCTAAGGATTTATCAATTTTGTTAATTCTTTCAAAGAACCAGCTTCCGGTTTCATTGATCTGTTCTAATGTTTTTTTGTTTTGTTTTGTTTTGTTTTGTTGTTTTGTTTTTGATAGCATTGATTTCTGCTCTAATCTTTATTATTTCCCATATTCTGCTGTTTTTTGGTTTTATTTGCTGTTCTTTTCCCAGATCTTTAGGGTGTAAGGTTAGGTTGTGTATCTGAGACATTTCTTCCTTCTTTAGTAAGGCCTGGATTGCTATATACTTCCCTCTTATGACCGCTTTTGCTATGTCCCAGAGGTTTGAGCTTATGGTGTTATCATTTTTATTGGCTTCCATGCACTTTTTAATTTCCTCTTTAATTTTTTGGTTAGCCCATTCATTCTTTAGTAGGATGGACTTTAGTCTCCAAGTACTTTTTTATCTTTCCACATTTTTTCTTGTGGTTGATTTCAAGTTTCATAGTGTTGTGGTCTGAAAATATGCATGGTATGATCTTGATCTTTTTGTACTTGTTGAGGGCTGATTTGTGTCCCAGTATGTGATGTATTCTGGAGAACTTTCCATGTGCACTGGAGAAGAATGTGTATTCCACTGCTTTAGGATGAAATGTTCTGAATATATCTGTTAAGTCCATCTGGTCAGTGTGTCATTCGAAGCCATTGTTTCCTTGTTGATTTTCTGTTTAGATGATCTGTCCATTGTTGTAAGTGGGGTGTTGAAGTACCCTATGATTATGGTATTATTATCAATGAGTTTCTTTATGCTTATGATTAATTCATTTATATTTTTTGGTGTTCCACCTTTGGAGCATAAATGTTTACAATTGTTAGGTCTTCTTGCTGTATAGGCCCTTTAATTATGATATAATGCCCTTCTTCATCTCTTGTTACAGTCTTTATTTTCAAGTCTAGATTATCTAAGGACGGTTACTCTGGCTTTCTTTTGTCAACCATTAGCATGATAGATGGTTCTCCATCCCCTTACTTTCAATCTGAAGGTGTCTTTAGGTCTAAAGTGGGTATCTTGTAAACAGCATATAGATGGATCTTGTTTTCTTACCTATTCTGTTACCCTATGTCTTTTGATTGGAGCATTTAGTCCATTGACGTTTAGAGTGAGTACTGAAAGATATGAATTTATTTCCATTATGTTGCCAGTAGAGTTGGAGTTTCTGGTGGTGTTCTCCAGTCCTTTCTAGTCTTTGTTGCTTTTGGTCTTCTTTGTTGTTTGTTTTGTCTTTTCTCCCCTCAGAGAGTCCCTCTTAAAATTTCTTGCAGGGATGGTTTAATGGTCATGAACTCCTTTAATTTCTGTTTGTCTGGGAAATTTTTAATCTCCCCTTCTATTTTGAATGACAGCCTTGCTGGATAAAAAAAATCGTGGCTGCATATTTTTCCAGTTCAGCACATTGAATATATCCTGCCACTCCTTTCTGGCCTGCCAAGTTTCTGTGGATAGATTTGTGGCAAACCTGATCTGTGTTCCCTTGTAGGTTAAGGACTTTCCCCCCACCCCCTTGCTGCTTTCACGATTCTCTCCTTGCCTGAGCATTTTGTGAATTTCACTATGATATGCCTTGTTGATGGCCGGTTTTTGTTGAATCTGTTGGGAGTCTTCTGTGCTTCCTGGATTTTGATGTCTGTGTCTTTCCCCAAGTTAGGAAAGTTTTCTGCTATGATTTCCTCACATAAGCCTTCTACCCCTTTTTCTCTCTCTTCATCTTATGGGACCCCTATGATTCTGATGTTGTTCCTTTTTAATGAGTCAGTGATTTCTCTAATTCTTAAATCATGCTCTTTTGCCTTAGTCTCCCTCTTTTTTTCTGCTTTATTATCCTCCAGAAGTTTGTCCTCTATATCGCTGATTCGCTGCTCTGCCTCATCCATCCTTGCTGCTGTGGCATCCATTGGAGATTGCAGCTCAGTTTTAACATTTTTTATTTTATCCTGACTAGTTTTCACTTCTTTTATCTCCACAGAGAGGGATTCTAATCTATTCTTGACCCCAGCTGGGATGATTCTAAATTCTGGTTCAGACATATTGCTTGTATCTGTGTTAAGTCCCTGGATGTCATTTCTTCCTACTCTTTCTTTTGGGGTGAATTCCTTAGTTTCATCATTTTGAAGGAAGAAAAGGAATCAGTAAAATTTAAAAAATTAAAATTAAAAAATGAAAAACAACACAAAAAATCAAGTAAATGATGCTAGATCCTAGGTGTGTTTTGGTCTGGTTGTTGACAGGAGCTTGATAGAGAAAAAAAGGGAAAGATAATCAAAGAAAAAAAAAAGAAAAAAAAAAGAAAAAAAGGAAAAACGTTTGAAATTTTGAAAAAAATGAACACAATGAAATAGAATAAAATGAAATGATGAAAGTAAAGATAGAATTTGAAAAATTTACAAAAAAATAAAAAATATAGTAGAAAAAATTTTTAAATTATTTTTAATAAAAATTGAAAATAAAAATACATTTTTTCTTTTTCTGTATTTGAGAATAAGAAAAGAAAAAAATTGAATAGATGGACAGCGAACCGACTGAAATGCATTTGAAATTACATCAGTTCCCCTAGAAGTCAAACTATGAAGGACTTTATAATCCATAAACTAAGCAGGTGGAAAGACTTGTGGTGCTCCTGAAGAGCGAGGTTGGCCCAGTTGGGCGGGGCTTAGTGTAAAGGCTCCATTCGCCACTAGATGGTGCTGCTTAGCTTACTGGGGTGGATTGTTGTGGCGCTTGTAGGCGTGTATGCACATGAACAGGAGGGGTGAAAATGGCGTCACCCAGCTACCCAGTCTCTACTATCAGAACTCTGTTCTCCCCAACCAGCATTCGTGCACCCCCGCCCTTTGTCTCTGGCTTCTGTTGACTCCCCACTTTTACAGTCTGTGACCAAGCAGTCAGGTTGCCAGGTGGCACCTCCCTCCTGAGTTTTATTTCAGATGTGGCCATGTTTCCCAACCCCTCACTTCTGAGGGACTACAGTTTTGACCTGTTCTGACCCTCTGAGTGAGAGTTTCACCAAAGGATGGCCAGGTGCCCACTGGCCCCCAGGAACATTCACGAGACCATGGTGCTGTTGATGCCCAGAGACTGCAGCTGGGTGCAAGCCCACCCCCAAAAAGTTCACGTGATCATGTAGCAGCATTTCAGGAATTATGGAGAATTACAACACTCATCTGGCACGAGGCTTCACACTTAACGACCTTGTTCCAGCACCAGTGAATGTGGTTGTTCTCCAGGGTCTGCTGGGACCTCTGCCTGTGGAGTGGCCGCACAGCTTCTACCAAGTGTCCTGCCAGCAGGGGAACTGCATCTCCACATATGGCCCTTGGACCCCTCGGACCTCACTCTCTGCTCCTAGTGATTCACCCTTCCCACCAGAGCACCACCAGTTATCAAGCTGTGGAGGTATCTGCACAGTTATCTGCAGGTATCCCCTGTTTATAGAGTATTAATGAAATTTAAACCCTCTCCTTTCTCCCTTCTCCTTTCTTCCTTTTTTGTTCAGTTCCTGTGGCTGTTTCCACTTTTCCACTTTCTCTTCAGCTGCTTTTGGGGGGAGGATGCTTTTCCCATACTCTCCCCCCATCTCCTTCCTCTCTCCACAAGTAAAAACAGCTCCCTGCCCTCCGTGGCTTCTCTTTCCCCCAGTTCACTTCTGTGCCACATACCTGCTGAGTTCTGTGGTTCAGGTTGTGCAGATTGTTGTGTTAATCCTCAAATCAGTTTTCTAGGTGTGCAGGATGGTTTAGTGTTGTTATGGCTGTATATCGTGGATGAGAGATGCAAAAAAACTTCCATGCTGTTCTGCCATCTTGGCCCCTCCCTCAAGTTGGGCACTTTTAATATGTAAACTTTATTGTACTTCAATTATCCCTCAATGAAACTGTTAGAAAAGCATCCTCCCAACACAAACACACATACATTTGCATACATGCAACACACATGGTTTGCAATGAAGTATTTCAAGTTATACTTTAAAGTTTATTTATTTACTTATTTATTTATTTATTTATTTATTTATTTATTTATTTATTTTTGAGAAAGAGGCAGAGAGTGAAGGAGTGACAGAATCCCAAGCAGGCTCCACACTGTCAGTGCAGAGCCCGATGCAGGGTTTGATCTCTCAAAATATCATTAGTTGATGACCTGAGCCAAAATCAAGAGTTGGATGCTTAACTGACTGAGCCACCTATGCGCACCTCAAGTTACACTTTAATCACTCAACTACAAGCATTTCTGTCTCCACACTTGCCTGCTTGGCAGGAGCTATGATTCTTCTAAGTGTCCTGGCCACCCCTTCGAACATTCCAGGATTCCGTGAAGGTCCAAGCTGATGAGAGAACTTGCCAGCAGTACAGAATGGGAAAAGCTCTTAATCCCATGTCTACCTTGTCCCCACAACTATCACACAACACGCAGTTACTGGAGCTGGTGACTTGAACTTCAGAATCTGCAGGCCTACAATGGGAGTCCCCCTTCTCCTCATAGCTGATGGGATATCCTTCTCTCCTTCCTGGGAAAACTGGAAATTGAGAATTGGGGCAGGGGTGGGGGATGGTATTAGAACAGCCAGGGAATGAGGCCAAGCTGAGTCCCCATGCCTGAGGGCTGGTGCTGTGGTGACGATCGCCCATCTTTAGAGAACAAGAATTATAGGTCATTCTCTTCTCTCCAAACTGTGTGTTGATGCAATAGTTTTTCACTGCAGGAGACTTTAAAGCTCCAGATAATAAAGCTTTCTAGTAATAGAGGGGAGAAAAATCCCAGTGGTAACTGTCACAACAAACAGATTGCTACAAGCAAAAATTTATAGCAAAGTGTAAAAACCAACAGATTGTTTTTCCTTTTATTAAAATGGTGTCTCTGGCCTTGGAAGAGGTGCTTTGGAGGGTCATGGACATGTTGGCCTGCTACCTGCAGGAGTGTACAGCCTTCTCCAAGAGCCCTGAAGTGGCCCCGGTCCATTCCAGCTGCTCTCTTGGTCTCTCTGGTGATCAACAGTTGCTGCCAGGCAGCCAGCCAAGGTCTTTGGCAAGGGATCAGAGGCTGGCAAACGAGTCCCCACGGCAGGACCAGTGCCTCATTAGCACAGTGTTCTAACCATCTGAGCACTAGCTCCAGAGTTAAAGGAAAAAGGACCAGTAACGCTGAGCCCCAAAGCAATATGTTGGAGAGGCCCTCCACGCCCCCCCCCCCAAAACACCCAGCAATGGACCCTGGGTCACCAAGGGCCTGAGGAGTGAATTGTTGGCTTCAGAGTAAAATCTAAAAAGTTCAAAGTGTATGTGAGTGGTTGCCTCTTCAACTCAGAGGCATCTAGCCCAGCTAACTAGAGGTGACGCTAAGGAAAGACTTACTGGAGCCTAGATCTGTAAGTGGAAGCAGGGGGACAGGGCTATTGCTCCTCTCTCTGAGCGCATCAGTTTCCAAATATTTGGGGAAGGCTGCCTTGGGGAATCTGGGTTATGGTTCCCGTGATAGAGACAAGGGCTTTTTAACCAACTGGTGTATTTTATAAAAATGAGTTATGTAAACACGCTCATAAAAATAAAAACATTACACCAATTTATTTGAAAAGTAAATTAGCAATAGAGATAACCAGCGAGAGCCAAACCAAAATTTGGTGTATTTTCTGTGCATGTGAAACTGTCTCTCACCATCCAAATCTACTTGCTTCCTGATTTGGATAATGAAAGTCAAATACGAAGCTTGAGTCAGGAGAGATAGCACATATTCCAAGTGAATTTGGTTCTTGAGCTGAAGACAGTCAATAGCAAGAGTTTATATAACAAAGGGTTTATCTAACTTTTTAGAGTTATCTGACTTTATTTGGGGAGCCCGGGTGGCTCAGTAGAGTACGCAACTCTTGATCTCAGGGTCATGAGTTCGAGCCCCATGTTGGGTGTAGATATTACTTTAAAAAACTGAACCATAAAATTCAGATGTAAAAAAAAAAAATCATACGACTTTGACTCTTAAGCTTGATAGCAAAAGTTTGGATAACGAAGATATCTATAATGGTATACATGTAACAAGTATACAGATTGCTTCTAAAATTCAAGAGGCCATAAATGTCACATTCACTTCTATTTCTAGATAAAATCAAGTTCTGGTTCTTAGTTGCTCATGAGAAATGAGAGAATGAGCAAGTCCAAGTGCTCATGGCTCCCTTCCCCTTTCTTGGGTTATGTATACCAGGACTCAAGCATCTACAGAGCTCAGGGGGACAACAAGGAAGGTAAAGCTATTCTTTTTTAATTTTTTTTTTAAGATTTTATGTTTAAAAAATTTTTTTAAATATTTATTTATTTTTGAGACAGAGAAAGAGCATGAACAGGGGAGGATCAGAGAGAGGGAGACACAGAATCTGAAGCAGGCTCCGGGCTCTGAGCTATCAGCACAGAGCCCAACGTGAGGCTTGAACTCACGGACTGTGAGATCATGACCTGAGCCTAAGTCAGATGCTTAACTGAGCCACCCAAGTTTCCCAAGATTTTATGTTTTTTTTTTTCTTTTTAGGTTTTAAATGAATATTTGTTTAATAAATGAACTAGTAGTTTCCTTGCTTCCAATCTTTTATCCTTGTCCCAGAAGTGTCCTCTTTTTTTTTTTTAAATATGAAATTTATTGTCAAATTGGTTTCCACACAACACCCAGTGCTCATCCCAACAGGTGCCCTCTTCAATACCCATCACCCATCCTCCCCTCCCTCCCAAGGATTTTATGTTTTTAAGTAAACTCTACACCGAATGTGGGGCTTGAACCCATAGCCCTGAGATCAAGAGTAGCATGTTTCACCAACTGAGCCAGTCAGGCACCCTGAGAAAGCTGTTCTTGGGTGAAGTTTGGCTGTCAAACACCTGACCAACATTTACTATGGGATGACCTTAGGGAAATTATATAACGTTTCTAAAACTCAGTATTCTCGTCTGAAAAATGTAATAGGTTATAATTCTAATATAATTAGAGATTAATATAATTAATAATTACTACCCTAAGATATTAGTAAATATTTATCATCATATAAATATTTACTACTACAACTACTACTACATCATCAGCAGCAGCAATATCATATTCATATAGAGTTGCAGACAATTCCATTGGATGAGCATAAAAACATGTACGCACCCAATCCCTTATAAAGGGATATTTAAATGCAGAGAATAAACAAGATGTTAAAATGAAAATTTTTTCTAACACTCTATCCTATCTATCTCTATATTTAAATGTAGATATATATATGTTACCTATATATTTATCAAATACTGAAGTAAGCTGTGAGACTGATCATCTTGAGTATACTAATTATCTTCTGTTGCATAATAAATTACTCCAAAACTTAGTGACTTAAAATACCAAAATTTATCATCTCGTAGTTTCTGGAACATAAATCCAGGTATGGCTTAGCTTGGGCCTCTGACTAGGGGTCTCTGGCTACAGTTAACGTGTTGGCCAGGTGTAGTCTTCTCATGGCTGGACTGGGGCAGGATTTCTTCCAAGCTCAGTCATGTGAGCACTGGAAGGATTTGCTCCTCTTGGGTTGTTAGCCCAAGTGCCTCAGATCCTCACTGGCTGCTGGGAATCCCCCACAGTTTCTTGGCTTATGGGCCTCACAGCACCTCACAACATGGCAGTTGGCTTCCCCAGAGTGAACAAGATGAGGCAGAAAGAGAACAAGTGTGTGCAAGATGGAAGTCACAATCCTTCATAGCCATATTTCAGAAGTGACACCCCCATCACATTTGCCATACTCTGTTAAAAACAAGGCACTTGGTCCATCCCACACAGAAGAGGAGGGGATTATTCAAGAGTGTGCATACTGGGAATTGGGGATCATTGGGAGCCAATTTAGAAGCCACCTACCACATTCACACTCAGGAACTTGTCAAAATAGAATCAGTCAAAATCAGGTACATGATTATTAAATCCCCACATCTCCATTGAAGGTGTAAGAGGGTCAGATTCTATCAGTTACTGGGGAGTGCCAAAATCTCCCGTAATGGTTTTGTGCTTGTCTATTTTTTTTTGTAGTGGAGCTGTCAATTTTTGCTTTATATATTTTGAGGATAAGTTAAGTAGGGCACACAAATTTGGAATTGTTTTATCTTTCAGTAGAACTCAGTCTGCTGTCATTATGAATACTTTTTCTGACATGCTTTTTGCTTTAATAGTATTTTGATAATATTGTTATGGCAGGGTTTTGTTTGGTATTTGCACAGTATATATTTTCTATATCTTTATTTTGAGCTTTGCAGTTTTAGATGTGTTGGGTTTTTTTTGTGTGTGTGTGACCAGCATATGTGTGTATATAGATCTTTTCACACATTTAGTCCATTTTCATTTAATCTTTTTATTAATATTTTGAGAAAAATCCATCATGTCAACTCTGTTTATTATTCATCCTTTTTCATTCCTCTCTTGCTTATTTTGGATCAATTAAGTATTTTTCCATTTTCTCCGTGTGTTAATTTAGAGGATACACACTCTTAAAAAATTGAGATATAATTCAAATATCTTAAAATTAACCACTTTAAAGTATGCTAATCAATGGTTTTTAGTAGACTCCTGAAGTTGTGCAAACATCACCACTAATTCCAGAACATTTTCATCAACCCCAAAGAAAACCCTGTACTTGTTAGCAGTCACTTCCCATTCTGTCTCTCCTCCCCCCCTTCCATTCCTGGCAACCACTAATCTACTTTCTGTTTCTGTGGATTTTTCTATTCTGGACATTCCATATAAATGGAATCATACAATATGTAGCCTTTTGTTTCTGGATTTTTTATTCCATTTAGCATAATGTTTTCAAGGTTCAATCACATTGTAGTATGTACCTATACTTCATTCCTTTTTATTGCCAAATAACAGTTCATTATTTGGATATACCATATTTTGTTTATTCTTTCATCAGTTGATGAACATTTGGGTTGTTTCCACTGATTGACTATTATGAATGATGCTATGAACATTTGTGTACACTATTTAGTTGAGAACTTGTTTTCAGTTCTTTTGGGTATATAACTAGGAGTAGATTTAATTGCAAAGCTACATAGCAACTCTAAGTTTAACTTTTTTCGGGACAGCCAACCTGTTCTGCATTGTGGCTGTACCAATTTACATTCCAACTAGCAGTGTAGGAGGATTCCAATTTTTCCATATTTTCACCAATATTTGTCATTTTCCTTTAGAGCTATCCTAGTGTTGTAAAGTTGTATTTCATTGTAGTTTTGATTTTTATTTCGATAATGATTAATGATATTGCACATCTTTTCATGTGCTTATTGGCCATTTAATGTACGGATTCCAGTCCATGAATATCTTGCTATTTATTCAGGTCTTCTTTAATTTCTTTCAGCAGTGTTTTGTAGTTTCCAGTGCACAAGTCTTGCACTTCTTTGGTTAATTTATTTCTAAGTATTTTATTGTTTTTTATTCTATTGTAAATAAAATTCTTTTGTTTTCTTTCTCTCTCTCTCTTTCTTTCCTTCCTTCCTTCTTTCTTTCTTTCAAGAGAATCTCAAGTAGGGTGTGGAGCCTGACACCAGCCTTGAACTCACAACTGTGAGATCATGAGTTGAGCCGAAATCAAGAATCACTTAACCAACTGAGCCACCCAGGTGCCCCTGAAATTATTTTCTTAATTTTATTTTCAGATTTATTGCTGGTGTATAGAGATACAACTGATTTTTGTATATTTATCTCATATCCTGCAACATTACTGAGTGTATATTCTAATAGGTTTTTTTTTGTGTGTGTTTGGATTCCTTAGTATTTTCTACATATGAGATCATATTATTTGCAAATAGATGGTTTTACTTATTCCTCTACCATCTGGATGTCTATTTCTTTTTCTTATCTAATTGCTCTGGCTAGAACTTTCAGTACAATGTTGAATATATGTTGGCAAAGGCAAACATCTTCGTCTTGTTCCTGATTTTAGGGTAAAAGCTTTCAATTGCATCATTAAATATGATGCTAACTGTGGGTTTTTTTTATAGATGCCCTTTATCAAGTAGAGGAAATTCCATTCTGTCTAGCTTGTTTTTATTGTAATGGTTGTTGGATTTTTCAAATGCTTTCCTGCATTTACTTAGATGTTTATGTAATTTTATCCTTTATTTTATCAATATATTACTTTGATTGATTTTTACATGTCAAACCAACCTTGCATTTCTGGGATAAATCCCACTTGGTCATGGCATATAATTTTTTATATTGTGCCAGATTATTTGCTGAGAATTTTTGCATCTATATTATTAAGGGATATTGATGTATAGTTATCTTGTCATGTCTTTGTGTGATTTTGGTATTAAGACTGACCTCATAGAATTATTCCTTCCTATTCTATTTTTTGCAAACATTTGTGAAAGATTGGTAATGATTACTTTTTAAACACTTGATACAATCAATGAATGAAGCCATCTGTTTCTGTGCTTTTCTTGATGGGAAGCTTTTTGATTACTAAATCAATCTCTTGTTATAGGTGTGTATTCAGATTTTCTGTATCTTCCGAAGTCAGTTTCAGTTTTCATCTTTATAGGAATTAGTTGATCTCATGTAGCTTACCTAATTTGTGGGCATACAATTGTTTGTAACATTCCCTTATAATTCTTTTTATTTCTATAGGGTTGGTAGTACTGTCCCCTCTTCACTCCTGGTTTTAGTAATTTAAGTATTCTTTTTTTCTTGGTCAGTCTCATTAAGCTTTTCAAAGACCTTTCCTTGATTTTTTTTCTATTGCTTTTATATTTTCCATTTTATTTATATCTGCCCTAATAATTTTTATTTCCTTCATTCTGTTTGCTGTGTGTTTAGTTTGCTCTTCTTTTTCCAGTTTCTTAAGGTAGAAGTTTAGGTTATTGACTTGGCATCTATTTACTTTTCTATTTTTTAAATATAGGTATTTTGTTATGAATAATTTATTTTTTAATTTTCTTAATGTTTATTTTTGAGAAAGACAAAGAGAGAGAGAGAGGCGGCATGAGTGGGGAAGGGGCAGAGAGAGAGGGAGACACAGAATCCAAAGCAGGTTCCAGGCTCTGAGCTGTCAGCACAGAGCCTGACACGGGGCTTGAACTCATGAACTGCAAGAACATGACCTGAGCCAAAGTCGGCCACTTAACTGACTGAGCCATCCAGGTGCCGTTGTTATGAATAATTTATTATGTTTTGTTACATTGTGTTTTCAGTTTCATCCATCTCCAGATCTTTTCTAATTTCTCTTGTAAAGGTTATAAGAGGTTTAATTTCCACATATTTTTCAATTTCCTAAATTTCTTTGTTACTGATATCTAACTCCTTTTGTTAAGGACACACTTTGCATGATTTGAATCCTTTTAAATTCGTTGAGACTTGTTTTATTGCCTAACTTATGGTCTATTCCGGAAAATGTTCCATGTGCCCTTGTAGAAGAATATGTATTCTGCTCGGGTGGAGGTTTCTACAGATGTGTGTGTATTAGGTCTACATTTTTAAATTGAAGTACAATTTACATGCAATATCCTATTATTTTCAGGTGTACATCATAGTGGTTCAATATTTTTATACACTATGAAATGATCCCCATAATGAGTCTAATTACCTCTATGGTTTATAATGTTGTTCAAGTGTTCTATTTCCTTGTAATATTATGTCTTGCTGTTTTATCCAGGGTGTTTCACGTGGGTGATTACATATATAGTCTGTATGGATGTTGATAAAAATTTATATCCTCCCATTTTAGAATACAATCTAAAATTATGAAAATAGGAATTAATGTTAAAACTCATTAGACCTTAGCTTTTATTTTTAAAAATGCTTGCTTTAAACAACTTATTAGTCATTGAAGGGCATAATATGGTTCTAAGATCATAAAGTTGGCTTTTAACTGAAGTTTTCTACCTCACCAAAAAAGTAACTTTCAAAGCAATGTTCTAACATCCAATGCCATTTTCAGAGTGTCTTCAGAGACACTGTCAGGAATGTCCTCTAGAGAACAGGGAGGAGTTTCCTGGGATATAGTCAGTCTTTCCTCTGTTGCTAAGCAGTGAGATATTTATTTCTAGATGCTAGTATTGAGGGTTTTGTGGAGTGGTCCAGCTCCTCCAGATGTAGAAATAGTTTGTAGACCATCAAAAGTCTCTAGATAAGGCCAGCCTCCACTTGAAAAAGCCCTAAATCCCAAGCTGCCAAGCTGCTCAAACCACCCACTCTGCCCCACTGCCCACTTCCACCCACAGAGCCCTAGGCCCATGAGATGTCAGGATGCACTGAATTCTCCAGGCCACTCTCCTACTCATTGCCACCCCCAGGCACAGACAAGTCAAGCTACCTGGGTCAAATACTGCAGATGCATGGATCCCAGCTCAGAGATTGTGATTTATTTTCATGTATGGCCAAAGCATTAAGAATTTTTAATGCTTTCTAGATCATTCTAATGTGCAATGAAGTTTGATCACCACTCTACACTCCCTGTGGCCAGTGTTCACCTCAATCTGATCTTGGCAAGTTAAGGTGCTGGGAAGGCAGGCACAGATGGCAGTGGGGTTTTGTGAAGAGCACTAGCTACTCCTGGATGCCAGGCCTCTTACAGGCAGTATGATGATGGGAAGGTCCCTTGACTTCTCTAGTTCTGTTTCCTCATGTAGAAACAGTTGCATGCAACATCACAGATCCTCTCCCACTCTCCAGTTCTGGGCTTTACTCCAGGGCTAAGGTTCCTTGGACTTTCACCTGCCCTGAGTCTCTTCCTGTGAAAGCCAGGACTCCCCCTGGCATGTTCTGCAGGTCACTAGAGTGCCCTCTAGGGCAGGAAAGGCATGGACTGGGGAAAGTTGGTTATGGAAGGATAGAAAGGTCAGTAACAGAAAGGCCACCAGATGGGCTCATTGGATTTGGGGAAAGCAGACTGAACTTTGAGCAGGGACAGACTCAGTTGACAGAGCCCCACATCCCTGGGCTATCCCTAAGATGTGTGTTTTTATTTGGGAAGTGCCAATTCTCCTGCAACATACACATTTTCCTCCCTTTGGAGAATAACATTTGTTCATATCAGTGTAAGTGACTAAGTAATGTAGGAGTGGGTTAGAGCTTCTCTGCTGTGGCTGGAGGAGACAGTTAGTCATAGAGGCTGGTCTCTGGCTCGCTGGGCTCCTGCTTTGCCCAGATACTTGGGTTACCCCTCATTTACTTCCTGACCAAGCAATGAGGCCAAAGGGTGGTAGGAGCAGCCTAGCCAGCAGCTCTCCGGGCACCCCTCTTCTTACATCATGGGCATGATTTCCTTCAAAGATCCTCAAAGTTCGGGCCTCTTTTGATTTCTTTGGTCTTCTTTCCAGAGTGGCCAGAAACGAAGTCAGCCTACCACAAGATTTTTTTGAGAGCTCTCATTTTATAGTGATTAGATATTAATATATACTATGTTAATAAATATTCTCTGGAAATTGGGAGTTCCCTCAAAAAGCCCATGACCTAATACACAGAAGTGTTTGCAACAGTGCCTGGTGCATACTGCAGGCTATGTGCTGTTTCACCATTACTACAGCTGAGGAAAACAAGCCCAAGAAGGGGATGGCCCTGGTCAGGGGCCTAAATGCATGGGAATGCCTGTCTCTGTCCAGCTCTCCACCTTCACTTGCCAGAGGCTGAACAGTATTTAAATCCAAGAGTGGGGAAGCACTAGAGGAGAGGATATGATAAAAAGACAGTCTAGTTCTTGGGCACATCCTTTTAATCTCTTAGAAGCATATAGTGAATGTTTTGACATAAGTTATTCTGTAATATGCTTTTTTCACCTAAGGTTTAGAAGTATTTTATTCTTTTAATGGTTGTGTATTCCATTGTGCAGTGTGGCATAAACCCATCATTTCCAGCTTTTCACGGAGACGAATTTAGTCACCCGTGGTATCTTTATCCTATCTTGTGCAAGAATTCATTCCTTATGATGAGTCCTTATAAATGGAATTGCTCGATCCTGTCAAATTCTCCTCTGAAGTTGAACCAAATTAGAGAGCATTTCCTGTCACCTTCCCCAACACTGGGCAAGAATATAAGGATTTAAGGTTGTCAGTTCTTCCTCCTAGTTGGGCTCGATTCATGAGCCAGAAGTTGGAACATGAAAGTTTTGCCTGAGAGAGGAGGGAATGTGGCCAGTGTAGAGAATGCAGAATCCAGGATGACACAGAGGAGAACCGAACTGAATTAGTTCCCTAGTTCTAAATTCTAGGAAACAGACAATATGGTGTTGATGCCAGAATACTGGTTCTGACACCTGGGCTGGAAGCCTGGTCCTGCCCCTATGGCATGTATTTCATACTTTAGGTTCCCTATCTATGAAACAGGAATGAAAACACCTACATTGTAGGTCTGGGCAATGGAATAAGTTACAACTCTACATACACAGATTAAAAAAAAAACTCAATACTAAATCACCAAAGCTTATGTGTAATAACAATGTGAAGTTCAGAAGTAGGAAGAACTAGGTAATATGTTTAGGAATATGTATCTCTGAAAGAGAAGCAAGGAGAAGACTGACACAAAGTTCAGGAAATGGTCGCCTGGGGAAGGGTCAAGTGGACAGGACTCGGGAGGATGATATTGGTCAGATTGTAGCTCCTCCCCAGGTGCAGTTACAGAGTTCCTTATTCTTTAAACTGCACGAGTGCTATGCCCACATGCATACTTCATGGAAAAAAAGTCCCATGAGGAACTTCAGGAGTGAAGAATTAGACAAACATTTCCAATGTGTTAAGAAATATTAGTTTTATTTAACCAGTTTTCACAGCTGAATATTTATTCTATAAAAACTTTACAGATTGTACAGTTTATTATATATAGTTCAAACTACTGAACGAAAAAGTAGGTCCCACAGATGCAAAAATACTGCACCAACCAATCCAAGGTAAAGGCAGATTTACACGCTGTACAGCTCTCCACATGGCCAGGAGGTGGTCGGTTCTAAGTATAAACTTCCAAACTGTACAAAAATAAGGTTTTGATTTTATTTCATTCTTCATACATTCAATATGATTGCAAGCTCAGAAGCCTAACTAATAATAGGCGTCTGTAATCAGGAATCAGTCCCCACTCCTGAAAGGAATGTGAATGTCTATTTACACAGGGCACTCTTGGACGCCACACTCTACTCCGCATATTGCGTAGATATGAAAGCAGAGACCTGGGACATTAAACGTTGAATATAAGGTAGTTCTTTTTTTTTTTTTTTTTTTTAAAGGAGTTCCTGCATTTAATAGTGTGCCAAAAGAATTTTAACTTATTAAATAAAATATATTCTAAGTGAACCTAAAAATTACACTTTATAAACATAAAAATACTTTTTTTTGGTGTAATACATCAATCATATCTGCAAATAGAAAACCAAAACTGCATATAAAGTAGTATTTCTCACCCAGCAACAAGAAGCACTTATGTAGTTATTTTTCAAAAGGGTCAGAAAAACTCTTTAAAATCCACTAAGACTAACTTATAACTTAGATACTCGTACTTAAGCTATTCAGTGATTCACTAATACTGCAAAACAAGCTTTCTTCTGGAGAGACAGTGGTTTCCTCATGTTAACTGGGTAAGAACTGGATATATTAAAAAGGAAGAATCATTGGATTTTCCAGCATGAATCTTAAGTGTACTTCAGTTTGGCGGTATGTTCATCAGTGGGTTTTTCATCAGAAATACTTATCCTACAAGGTAAGTTTTACTTTTGATTCAGGACATTCCACCTCTGAGATACATGTACCTTTTTGGAGACAAAGGCACACCTCAGATCTTTCTGTATCTCTATTTGGGACAGGAGAGAGGAGGCTGGCTAATACCCTTTAGATTCTCTGTTCTAGAAAGAAAAAATAAGGGAAACAAACATTATTCCAGACTTTTCTGCCACCTGAAACCAGCAAAACACGCTTCGTTTCTTTTTTATACAGTACTAGCTAAAGATAACAAAAATTAGAGCTTCGAAGAGCAGTCTAGAGCTCACCATTATACTTTTATACTTGTGTGTATATTAAGTATAAAATAATGACGTTTGGACAAAGGAGCTTTGTAGTTATTTATTTTAAAGTTACAGTACTTAAAAACTCCTTGATAATAAATAGCTTGGATGTTGTAAGTCCTGCTTCCAAGCGTGAGCTAAGAGTGAACTTGTTTCAGGCTGTGAGGGAGGAGGAGGGCAACGTGGTGCCACAGGTGTGCTGCTCTAGAATTCCAGTGTCACCAGCAGGCACCTGGCCGTCAGAACTCATCGATCTTCCTCTGCAGGTACTTCAGCATGGAGTCCATCCCTTGAGCCGAGCCCCAGATTTTCTTCAGCACTTCACACTCCCTCTCGTTGGCCTGCTCCAGCTCCACCTTCATGTTACAGCGCACAAGGGCTTTGGACTCTTCCAGCACCTGGACCAGACACAGGCAGTGAGTCAGCAAGGGTGCGTGTCCACAAGCACTGGCTCCCCTTGTCCCCAAAGCTATGGAGGCAGTTAGCAAGCTTGAGTAATTACCTGTCAAAAAGGCTACCAGACATCTTTTCACAACGCACACCGGGCCTGAGATACATCTGAAGTCTATTCACTCTAGGTATCAGGCAAATGCTCAAATTCAGGAGAGCTGTGCTACCCGCTTCTGGCCCCCTCCCCACTGAGACCAGCCTGGCCTGGGCCCACACTGCTGCTGCTGGCTGGCGTGGCCCCTGAACCAGACACCAGCTCTTGTGATGCCCAGTGAAAACTCTATGAATACCCTCTGAGGGGGTTTTCTAACCAAAATTTAATCTTAACAGTGAGCGTTGTTCATGTCAGGGAGAGCCTAGATAGGAGTCATGTCTGTTAATGTTAAATGATGTTTACCTTATAATTTGCTAAATGCAATTGTTACCAGATTGAATATTATCCAAGATCATTTTTTTTTTTTTTAAACACAGTAGGCTCCATGCCCAATGTGGGGCTTGAACTCACAACCCTGAGATCAAGAGTCACATACTGTACCAACTGAGCCAGCCAGGTGCCCCTAATCCAGCACATTTATTAAATAAAAGCTTACATCCACCGTGGGCAGTTGGGAAGGAAACATGGTATAGGAAAGGGCTTTGGAGGGCACGCCTAGGTGGCTCAGTTGGTTGAGTGCCGACTTTGGTTCAGGTCATGATCTCACGGTTCATGAGTTTGAGACCTACATCGGGCTGTGTGCTGTCAGCACAGAGCCTTCTTCAGCTCCTCTGTATCGCTGTCTCTCTGCCCCTCCCCCACTTGTTCTCTCCCAAAATAAAACATTAAAAAAAAAGGAAAGGGCTCGGGAGACAGGAAAGAACTCTATGAATGGTTTTTGTAGGGTTTCATAGGACACTGTGAGATAAGTCCCTGACTGATGTGGACTCCTTCCGCTCTTAGGCATCTGTGATGGGGAGGAGGCAGGCAAGTGGGTCTGGAGCAATGGCACTAATTATAGCTCTTCCAGCATTTCGAGTGCAGGGGGCCATGCCAGGGGCACATGTGGAGGACTCAGGAGACACCGTTATTATGTGTGCGAGCTGTCTGGAGGGAAGGTCATGGTAAAAAAAGAAAAAAAAAGTAACATATGTAAGAGAACAAGTTCCACGTACAACTGGATTACAGGAGGCAAGCTCCTTGATGCGAACCATAACTTCTTGGGTGAAGGTCCCGGGCCAAAACACCTGGGAGACCAGGCCTTTGCCGCAAGCCTCCTGTGCCGTCAACTTCCGTCCACTGAGCAACATTTCATTTGCCTGAAACAAAGAGAAGTTGAGACTCATATGAGATGTGAGGGGGAGGCAGGCAGAGAAGACCCAACCTGAAAATTCATCTAAAAGAATTCAAACCAAGGGTGGGCATCTGAACGGGCGCAGGCCCTGGTGGGGACTCATTGCGTGCCCTTGGGGTTCCATCTACAGCCTGTGGGCAGAGAATAAACCCAACAAGGCACAATCCACTGTGCAGATGAGAAGTCACATACTGACTGGTAATTCACACACACAAAAACGTAAAATGTTTCTTTTATGAGGGAATACAGAATAACATGAACACAACCAAGAAATCTAACTTAGAGGTCTCTTTGTTGGTAATTGAAGTTACTGGCATGTGCCCCTCCTGCTGCTTCCTCTTGCCCAGTGGTAGCCATTCCCACGCATGAAGACACTTAATACACAAAACAGTGTCCTGGGAAATGGAGGCATAAGCAAAGCTAGGCGATTTGCTGTGTCAGGGATCTACACCAGTCACAGAATCACTACCCAATATTTGCTAGATCTTTGAGAGGCCAATGGTGGCTTCTTCTCCATATACACAGACAATGCTCCATGTGCAGTGTTTCTCCTAGAGTATAACTTGGAAGGCCACATTTTATCACTTGGACATTAAAGTAAGAAACTATCCAGGACCTGAATGCATCCAAAATGACCATGACTGTGGTCTGCTTAGGAGGGTGTGACTATTGTTACTTCATATGACTCAATGGAGGAAACTAACATTTGTTGTTAATAAAAAAAAAAAAAGTATATTTGTGTCTGTGTGTACGTATATATATGAAGTTGATTTTAACTTTGTCCTGGATTCTGCATCATTTTCAAGGTCTCAACACCATGTGCACAGATTTTATCCCATTCACATAACAGGTGCAGAGATATCAAAATAGGGAGAAAACCTGACAAAGAAACTTCACACTATTCTGATGTGACAATTTCCTGCCTGCAGTTGATCTTGCACTGCTAACCTTCCCGAAGACTGATGGTCATGAAGACGTGACCATCATCTCCTGGGACTCAGGTAAAGTACACTCTTGGGAGGTGACCTTCCTTTTCCATAAGAGGTAAAATATTGTTATGAAAAGGGCATGAAGTTATTTAAGTGTATCTCCAGGTTAACAGCACCTCTATGCCTCCTATAGATGCATTGAGACATTTACTGCATGTGAAATGCACAGAGTGCAGGGCACACAAGTAACAGCTGGCAAAGCTAATGCTTGGTTGACTCACTACCCTTTCCACACAGGCAGAGAATAGAAAACAGCGTGGAGAACAGGGTCCCTACAAGGACTACGAGGTCCAATGCAGACCTGTTACTTGCGCCGAGTCTTGGACAAAGTCACGAATGTTCGAAGAGTTTGGAGATGTTCTAGAAAACCCCTGTACTGAGCACCTCTTCTCAGTGAAAAGAAGGCCAAAAAGAACAATGCATTTAGAAACCTGATTTAACCTTACTGTCAGCTGCTAAGACAGTTCTCTGAGGACAGAGCCAAAAGCACTGAGAAAGGGTGACAGGAGTGCTGATGGAATGGCTTGGTAGGAAGTGCTTGGTGGTTTTCCTCGTTTGTGCTTCTTTTACTCTCAACACATAGTGAAGACAACACCACAACTACATCGCTTAAGTGTGAAATATGTCTTCAAGACCAGGTTGGAACCACAGGGTCTTAGCTCGCCTAGTGGATGCGAATGTGTGCCTGTCAGGAGTGACCCTGTCACTTCTCTGAATATTATGCTTTGTCCCCTGGAGTGACATCCCTACCAGTGTTCCCTTCCTCCTTTCTCTCCTCCATCCCTTTCCTCGGTTCCTGTGGGTCTGTGCCAGCCAGCTAGGCCGCCAGAACAGTCCCCTGCCATGTGCTGAGCTGTCACTGCCACCATTTCCTCCTTTCAGAGCCAGACTGACTCTGTGGCTGCTGTCCCTGAAAAGTCTTCCCCTACTTAGTCTTCTTGATTTCAGATGGGTGGAGGTGCAGGACAACAGAGGGCATTTCTGACTTTTCCCAAGACATGGATGTCGCACTGACTCTAATGTTCATGGAAGTACAGGCAGTGAGTTGGTTTAAATTATAGTCAATGAAGAACACCGTAAGATTAGTAAGACTAAATACACTCAGTGTGAAGGAGCATGTTCTCAACTGTTCTCAGATGCTCAATTTCCAGTAGTTTTAACATGACAGGTTTCTAACTTCTACCCAAGAAACAGATTTGCAAGGTCACTGGCAGTTTCTTGGCTGCTGTTTTGTTCCAAAATGGCCAACTGTTTTTTAAAAAGTTATAGTGTGAGGGCGCCCGGCTGGCTCAGTTGGTGGAGCATGCCAACTCTTGATCTCAGGGTTGTGAGTTCGAGCCCCATGTTGGGTGTAGAGATAACTAAAAATCTTTAAAAAATAGTATAATAAAAAAGTTATAGTTTACTCAGACAAGTGAGAAATGCTGGAGAAAAGTGAAATAAGGACCCCTTTTCTTCCAGCCAAAAAAACACACATTAAGAGGTGCGGTGAGAAAACTTAATCAGCTTGGATGGGATGGGTTGGGGAGCTTTGAGCCTCAAGGAGGTGACGGCTCTGCCCCTCACTCTGTCTCAGGCTCTCAACTCCCCAGAGCAGCAGCCTCCCCAGTAAACTCGGGGTGAGGACTTCAGCCATTCACTGGGCATTTCTCCAGCATCGCCCATCAGGAGCGAGAGCTGCCAGCTTTATCACCAGCTCCGTGTGCTCTTCAGTGAGGGTCTGCTGGGTGTCACTCATGGCACCCAAGCCACAGGACTCACTGTGGCACATGGCACCAGGCAGGCATGCCCTGCATGTTTCCTGGGGACAAAGGGAGCTAAGATGTGGAAGAATACAGTCCTCAGCTAACCTGCTGCACAGCTTGTGACGGCAGCTTAGCTCCACAGATGTCAGTCTGTGCCTACAGGAAAGGACAGCTCTCACAGCTTGCTTTGGCTGCGTGCTCTTTTCATCCAGGGAACGTGATCCTTTCTGGCTTATCCTGCGTGCAGAGTTTTGCACCACATCCCGTGTGAAAAACCAAACCTGTGTAGCTTTGCCTCAGGCAGCTGGAAGCTTGCATACACCAAAAGCTCAAGAAGGGGACGTGGCATCTGGGTGGTCACCTTCTTTCTTCCTTTCTCCTTTCCTTCCTGCCTTCCTTCCCTGCCTTTCTTTCCTGTCTCTCCTTTCTTTCTTATATACAGAGACAGCATGAGCAGTAGAGGGAGAAAGACAGACTCCCAAGCAGGCTCCATGCCCAGCACAGAGCCCAACGAACCGTGAGATTGTAACCTGAGCCACAATCAAAAGTTGGACACTTAACCAACTGAGCCACTCAGGCGCCCCTGGGTGGTCACTTTCAATGAGGGCCGTCACAGCCTGACTCACCCCAGCAGCATTTACTACTTTCTGGACAAAGGTTTTAGTCAAATGCTCTGCACTTTTTGAGTGCCTGCTTCACAGGCAGGCTTCTCAGCCTGGGCACTGAAAACATTCAGAGCAGACAGCTCTGTGGAGAGGAGCCTGTCCTGTGATTTGGAGGACACTGAGCAGCACCCAGCCCTCCACCCGGCAGCATCGCCTCAGCTGTGACAATCAAGTCTCCAGACACTGAGGCATGTCCCCCAGGAGGAGGGGGATGGGGCACATCGCCCTGGCTGAGAATCACTGTGCATGTGGTACCAGTAGATCACAAGGAGAAGTAAAAAGTGATGCATTTCAAAACTTGTCCAGGGAGGGGGAAATGCACCTGATGAAGAGCAGGCATTCATTTTGTCTGGCCTTCCTGCTCTATGTGGCTCTGCAAGGTGGTATCGCTTCCCTTAAGTCCCGCCCTCTTTCCTCTCCTGGCCACGAGGCCTGTAACTTGTTTCCTCCCTCAGAGGAGCTGCAAGAAGATGTGGGGCTGAATTCTAAGGGTGCTTGACACGGAGCCAGATCACAGGGTGGGACAGGGATCTTGCTGATTTGGGAGCTCTCCCGAGATACAAGATTTAATACCCTGGCCCCTGGCAAGTGCCCCATGAGACAGTGTGACCTTGCTCCTGGGATGGCTCCCAGAAGCATGGGGGAAGTGGCAGCCCAGACCAAGCATGGCTGAGATGTCAGAAGCACTGTGGCTGTTGGATGGGGTGTGACAAGACAGCTCAAGGAGCTTGTGGCACATGCTGGAGACATGATCACAATGTAGGCCCCTGTGCTGGGAGTATGGCTGTGCTGGTCACAGCAGAGAAGAATGTGTTTTTTAAAAAACAATTCTGGAGTTTTTACTGAATGCTGGCTGAGGCAGAACACACAGCCATGGGACATCAAATAACCACACATCGGAAAGGTCCACCAGGAGCTGAGTTCCATCAGGCCCGCTAGAACACCAGAGGGCACAGAGGAGCCTAGACCCCCATGTCACCTGCCACCAGTGCCCTGCCTCAGCTCACGCCTACAGCCGTATGGGGGACTCTCTATGAGCAAGCCTGGTTTGTGGGTGGGCTGGCCCAGTGTACAGATGTGCAAACTGAAACACACGGCAAGTCCACCAGTGCCTCACCCGGCTGTAGTTGGACAAGATAATGATGAAGGAAAACACCGACACAGAGGGGGTGTGCCTGTCAACCACCTGGTGCGGAAGGAGAGGTGGATCAAGGTTAGAACACACAGTGACCAAGGGCGGTGTCCAATGGCCTGGCTGGCTGGTCAGGGGCCTGGTCAGGGGACAAGGGGCTCTGGCATGCAGATGACTGGGGAGATGTGTATGTGGCTGGGTCATGCTGGTGTTCAGGAGAAAGTACCCACTGCAGAGAGGAAGAAAACAGCTCTGTGAGACCAGCCTTGGTCGCTGGCCGCCCCAGTGCTGGCATGACAGACATGCAGACAAGAGTGCCCATGGTGGGAGGGATGGAGCTCAAGGGCATGGGGTCTGATGTATCGAGGTGATTCAGCTACTGTGGCCGTTGAACATCTGGCCTCCAGCAAGACACCGATGCCAGACCACCTGCCTGGCATCGCTCCTGAGGAGACCAGCTGGTTGGCTACTTGGTGGCATGATGACTGTTGTCACAGGAGTACACACTTACTCTGGTCTGGGTTTGCTTTCCTGCCTTCATGAGCACCTCTCTCTGAGTGGGCATAAAGTGCCCAGTCTACCATGGGGTGTCCCAGGCCAGAACTCCCTCACAGCAAAGAGGGTGTGGGAGCGGGCCTGTGACCATGGGGACCCTCTGGCTATGTCATATTCGTCATCTCCAGAAGCCACTGCTGATGGAGCACTGGAATGGTGTGAGGTACAGGCGGAGTACCATCTTGAAGGTGTGTACATGAAGACGGGCACCTTCCTCTGAGTTACAGTGTACAGAGTGCATCAAACACCCTGACACAGTACCAGGTGCCCGACAGGAAAAACCCTTGGGACTGGGTAAGAAAGGAAGCAGGTGCAGCCCCCCTCTCCCCACCAATGATCTGAGGGCCATTGAGCCTCTGGCCCTCGAAACTGGACTCTGCTTGTTCCGGAAGGGGCACATTTGGCCAGTGGACACAGCAAGGGTCCTACTGACCTTAAGGGTATGACTGCTACCTGGGCACCTGGTGCCTCCTGGGAGCCCCTGGGTCCTCCCCCACCCAGCTGCAGACACGAATGTGCAAGTGCAGCAACTCAGGGCTCATGGGATGGGGGACCGTGTTCCACCACCAACGTGGCCACCGAGGCCAGCGGCAGTGCCAGCTGTGGGTGGTTTGGGACTAGAACAGGAAGGGAAAGGACAAGGATGGGGGTGGTCCTGAGACCAGATGTGGCAGTGGGAGCCATATGGGTCCCACTAAGGTTCTTCCTCTTTCCTTTAAACTTTATTTGGGGAATAGGTTTAAACTTCTGGAAAGATCATAAGAGCAATGTACAGAGTTCCTGTAAACCCCTCACCCATCTAATGTTAACATCTTACATGACTTCTTACAATGATCAAAAACAGAAAATTACCATCAACATGGTACTATGAACCAAAGTACAAACCCTCTGCAAAGTTTGCTGGTTTTCCCATTAAAGTCCTTCCTCTGACCCAGAACTGTGTCTGAGATCCCATGCTGCATGAAGTGGTCAGGCCCCTCTGTCCCCTACAGTGTGGGGCAGTGCCTTGGTGTTCTGGCGAGTTCTCCAACCATGTGGCACCTTGGAAGGGCCCTGCTTGGTATCTGGAGACTGTGCCACAGTCGGGGCTTGCTTGGTGCTCTCTCTGGATTGGACTCCCAACTGTCAGGACTCTGGTGGAGTGATGCTGTGCCATTCATGCTGCAGGTCAGCGCCAATGACAGTCTTATTTCTGGGGAACTGTGACCACTCAGTAAGGTGGTGCCTGCCAGGCTTCCCTACTGTAAAGTTACTATTTTTCCCACCATAAATAATGAGGGGATGAAAATATCCATTTTCTCATCATGACTTTACCTCTAACTTTAACATGCAGGTGGTTCTTGCCTGCAAGAGTTATCAAAGGCTAATCCTTCTCCTCTATATTTCCCCCAGGACAAGTGGCCCCCCTCCAAATGTGTATGAAGAGGTGGATCTGAAGAGACAAGGGGTGGACTGTGGTGGACATGGGGATGTGCTGCCAAAGTCTGTCCAAGGGAGGTCTTGTCCCAGCTGCTGGGAGTGCCGTTGGCAGCTAGCCATCAGCTCCTTCAGGGACTCTCTCTGCTGCAGAGCCACCTCATCCATGGTCACACCCCTCTTCCTGGGCAGCCCACACTCGGTGATGATGGACATAAAGGAATTAGCCATTTCAGCCCACTGTGGGTCAACTATGACAGGCCATACATGCCCCAGAGCTTCCCATGGTGGCCCAAACCTCCCTCTGTCCAGTCCCCCAACCACTGCCATCCTGCCCACAGGTACAGACTAATATTTCCCCACCATACCAGACTCCACTTCCATGTCTGCTGTGGAGACTCCAACCCATGACACCACCTCATGCCCTACTTCAAGGAATAAGAAATGCAATGTGTGTAGCTGCTTGAAAAATCGAAAGCTACAAACACAAACTCTTATTCTGGATGGATTAAAAATTAAAAAAAAAAAAAAAAACCTCCACAATCAGATGGGAAGACTTCTCTTATCCTAAACAACTTTGCTCCTTTCATTGCTTTCCCTTAAAAGCGCAGATTTTAGGATGGCTCAGTTGGTTAAGTGTCCGACTTCGACGTAGGTCATGATCTCACGGTTCCTGAGTTCGAGCCCCTCATCGGGCTCTGTGCTGACAACTTGGAGCCTGGAGCCTGCTTCAGATTTTGTGTCTCCCTCTCTCTTTGCCACTCCTCCACTCATACTCTGTCTCTCTCTCAAAAATAAACATTAAAAAATTTTTTTAAAAAGTACAGATTTCAGGTTATTGGGTTAAGAACTTTTCGACTGCACACTGCTGTTTGGGTTACAAATTGGGTATTTACTAATAGCAGATATCAGTGTCAATTATGCAGAGAGATAGATTCCTCATCAAATAAGGCCCTTCTCTAGGAAATAATGCAACACAGTGTCAATAAACGTTCTATGAACCAAAACATGAAAACCTCCTATGATTTCATGAATTAAGAATATGAGTTAATGAACAGGATTGAACTACAAGTGCATCTGATGGAAAGTCTCCTCAGAATGACACCCTGTATATATTTAGAAAAAACAATAACCAAATTAGATTTCTTTAGGAGGTTTTCTAGAATAATTTTTAAAAACAGAGGTACTCACAGATGCTCCTCCCATAATCTTGGGAAACATAACGGTGGAACAGCCATCTGGACTCTGTCCGAAGGTAGTATAGGGTGTTTGAAACCAAGCCTTTTCGTTGGCCCAAACCACATCACAAAGAGGCAATATGGAGGCTCCTAGTCCAATGGCTGGGCCATTTACTGCTACAATAATAGGCTTCTTAAACTGAATGAAAGTATTCACGAAGTTTCTAAAATGAAAAATAAATGGGAAATTACTCAAAACATTGTGTATTTGAGCAACAGAAAAGTCTACTTTTATAGAATTCAATATATCAAGATGTAAACTCTTTGGAAATCAGTACAAGTTGATTGAGATTCGTGGAAGGCTCTCTTCCAGAAGTGACCCAGAGACTTATGTACTGTGTTGTAAAGGCTTCACAATACCCTGGACACTATGTGAGAGTGGCTGTTGCTACAGGACCTATGTGAAGATCATGGGTGACATACAGCCAGAGGCTGCTCTTGGATTTGCAGCTGGCTCTAGGCCAATCCATCTTTCTCTTCAACTTTTGTTCCCTTTAAGACACAGGAGTCCAATTAACACTGTGGGCTTCAGATGACCAATCTAGACGCTCTCCCAAAGAAAAACTGGCATGGGGCATACCAAGACAGTGCAGTGTTAAGAGAAGACTAGGGGGTTGGGGTTAGAACCTATGTGGTCTGAGTCTGGACTTGGTATGTGATTTCAGACAACTCACTGACTACTTGGAAACCACAGATATTTCCTGAGTTTATGTAGAATTAGATGGAATGATGGGATGCCTGGGTGGCTCAGTTGGTTAAGTATCTGACTTCAGCTCAGGTCATGATCTCATGGTTTCTGAGTTCGAGCCCCACATCGGGCTCTGTGCTGACAGCTTGGAGCCTGGAGCCTGCTTCAGATTCTGTGTCTCCCTCTCGCTCTGCCCTTCCCCAGCTTGTGCTCTCTTTCTTTCTCTCAAAAATGAATAAACATTAAAAAAAAAAAAAAGAATTAGATGGAATGACCTAGGAGAGGGATGTATATACAAGAAACTTCCAGGCTGGTTTAAGACAGGAGACCCAAGAAAGAACAGCAAGCACCACAGACACATGCCTGCACACCACTGTGTACCCCAGTGGAGATTACGATTACAGCAGGATCTCAAAGGAGAGCAGGACTAGTGGTTGGGCAGCCTTCACAGAGGACGTGGATTTTGACAGAACTGAGCCAGTGCTATTTCTGGATTTGTTTTAGGATCAGACTGGAAAAGTAGGCTGCTCTTCAATTAAGGGTAGGCTGGTGCCACACCATACTGGTAATGTGCATCTTCTTCCTACCACTAGAAACAAATTTTATGTTCAGAGGTTGCTGCTTGCTATGATTTCACACGGTGAAAAAAAGGACAAACATGTACCAACATACATGGAAGGTCATTCCTTTAGGGCAGTCAGAGTTCTAGATCAGAATTACAGAATTCTAAACCTGACCCTGTCTTCAGTACGAGAACAATCTGGTTGCTCTCTGTAATTCGGTAACTTAAAAGCTGGAGCAAATCTATTCAGGTCATCTCTGAAAATGCTGACTTAGATCTTAGATGGTCTCCTATCTCCCCAGATACTGACATGAGAGGTTATATTTTTTTTTTTGGAGGAGGGCAGGTGAGGGAGTTTTGGGACATGCGTGTGTGAGGAACAGGAGAGACAATGTGCTGCAGAATCTGGCAGCCTGCATGCCCAGCTCCAGGGACTGTTCTCAAAGGCACCCTGTGGCCAGTGCAGACCTCAGCCCAGCCCCCAAGGTCCCCTAAGATTTGTGGGATCTTCACACTGAACGAGAATTGACTCATTCAAATGAATGAGCTGCTGTAAGACTTTCTAAATGAGAGCCTGAGGCACTGTTAGAAAGATCACACTGGGTTTTAATGATACAAAGAGAGCCAGACAACCTTTTAAATAGGTTCTTGGAATAATGTATACAATTTACATGAAGCTACTTCGCTTGTGCCACCTTTTGAAGATTTGGGGTCAATGACATGATGGAAATACATCTTCTGAGCTTAGTTACTGATGATTCTCAAAAGGATCTCCATGATGCAGAGCAGACGTTTTCAAAATATGTCCCCTGGTGCCCTGGAGTCGCCCCGCTTTCATCTGCCTCATGTCAACAGGGGCCTAGTAGGAACTGTTCCCATGCTAACAACATCTGGAAACCATGGATGGGATGGCAGAGTAACATGAAAGAAATGACCAAATACTGCAACAAGAAAGTGACTTTATAGAGAAATGGTCAAATTCTCTATAATTAATAATTAGAGTAATTAATTCCTTGACATAGCAGCATTCTTTCTCACGTTCTGTTTGCATAAAAGAAAAAAAAATGCTTCTAAAGTAGATGTTGCAAAATCAAAGTCTGGAGAAATTGTTTAGAACTGATCTCCCCCTCCCCACTCCCAGTTATTTTTATTTTTGCCTGGAATGATAACTTAATCTAACACCGGTGGCTGCTTCTGGGAGGGGTATGAATTAACTGGCACACTCAACCGAAGATCATCTTTCCCTTTCAGAGGACAGAGCCGACCATTCTGACGTGTGAGCTCTGACATGTCAGAAACTAGCATGATCCACAGAGAAATCTGTTTAGAACAACAACAAACTTCCTAGAAATGCTTTCCTGTTTAGTAGAAACTTCCCAGAGCCACAAAGCCTTGGCTACGTGGGGTTGCACAGTAAGCCACATATCAAACCACAGACAGGAAGGTGGGGGAAGCTTTCGGGCCTGGGGACCAAGCTCTCAGGAGCTGGCATTCAGGGAAGGACTGTCCACTGCTTCTGGGGGGGAGGGGAGCAGAAAGCACGTATGTTTTGGAACTTAAAATGCATGAATGTCCAAAATGTGTGCAGTGCAACATACCAAATTTGAATTTCAGCTTCCTGTGAATTATTTGTGAACTGAGCTATAAATTTAGGCTGTGTTGGGTATAGCAGGGAAGGAAGGAGATTGTATTTGTCATAAAATGAATTTAAAAAGACTTATGATTAAACAAAAGCAAACTTCTATCCATTTCTTTGAAGAGCATTTACTACTTCACAGATATCACCAAAAAAGTCAGATAATCACCCAAGAACAATAGTCTAGAAACTGTTTGGGGAAAATGGAAAATGAAGCATGCAGAAATTATTAAGTTTCAACAGCAAGTTCATGGTCATTTTTCAAGGGAGCCCTCTCTTCACTGTGAATATCTGGATAGGACTAAAGTGGGGAGAGGTCAGGTTCTGGGGGACATTTGCTGGTCTGCTTTATGTCTCCCCACATTTCTGCTCTTCTCACTCCATGGTGGAGGAAGATGCCTGCTTTCTGCGGCCAGGCAGCTCCTGGTGCTTCAGACACTAAGCAGCAGCCAGTGGTTCCCACAAACACAGAAGCCTAATGTTATAAACAGACTCAAAATAATTTTGTTTTTATCACTAATGTGCTGAATATTTTTATTATAATGGATCCGCAAACTGGTTATGACCAGCAACCCCAAGAATGGAATTAGGTGTAGTAGATACCTGACAATCTAATGTTCAAACCTAACCTTTCTACTTCCCACTTCTTATAGGGGAAACTTGCTATAGTGATGTTCTTTGCTCCAAAGTTTTAAGGAATTCGAGACCAGACATACAGAAGTAACAAATATACAGCTTTATGTGTAAAGCCTATCTCATACATATAAAAATTAATTTAAATGCAAATGAGCAAGAGCAAAGGTTAAGTGAATCTGGTATAACTAATTATTTTTGGGTCCTGCCAGAGTACATAAAGGAAAATTCACATTGACAAAAATATATTCATTTAAAGAAGAACCAAGTGGGTTTCCCTAAAGCAGGATTTGGCCTTGGCATAGAAAAGCTTTTTGTTGGGGGAGAGGAAAGTGACAGGAGAGAGGGAGGGTCTGGAGAAGAAATGGGAGTGGGCAACCACTTGAAATAAATACCTGAAGTTACCGAAAGATTCCACAAATGAGATCTCTTGATCCATCTTTCCTCTGCATTTTCTAATCCCAACAGTGCAAACCTCAGCCACTGTCAAGGGCAATTCAACATGGGAGGAGTTGCTGGACTACGGTTGAGTCACTTGAGATTTAGAAGTGGAGTTCAGGGGGTTACTGGGTGGCTCAGGTGATTAAGCATTTGACTTTTGATCTCTGCTCAGGTCATGATCTCATGGTTCAAGAGTTCGAGCCCTGAGTTGGGCTCTGCTGATAGCACGGAGCCTGCTTGGAATTCTCTCTTCCTCTCTCTCTGCCCCTACCCCACTTGTGTTTTCTTTTTCTCTCTCAAAATAAATGAACTTAAAAAAAAAAAAAAAAAAAAAAAAAAAAAAAAAAAAAAAGAAGTGGAGCTCAGGGAGCATCTACAGGGAGAAACAAGCCAGAACGCAGAAGGCACTGACCGACAAGTCTGATTTTCTTATTAGAGCAGAGCTCCCCAAATCATAGTATTATGTGTAAAGTCAGTGTGCACTTACAGAAAATCTACAAAGTCACTGCCCGAGGCATAGTAGTTTGTATTTAAAAAATGAAAATTAAACCTAAGTAATTCATCCTGAAAGGCTGGGATGGGTTAGTCATCAGGAAATCTACAAGCTGTCTTAGAAGTACTGACAGTCTGTCACGGAATTACGTGTATTGATCAAGCAGTTTAATTTGAAACTGAGTAACACGATGGTCCTATCTAGGATACAACAAGTTTGAAATTACTTAGATCAGAGACAATACTTAATTAAAACAGATGGTAAAATTTCAAACTATTTTTGGAAAAACAATTACCATATGATACCTAAAAACTAGTAATGTTCAAAAAGATGAAGGAACCTCTTGTATGCATACATACATCTATCTGTACACAGTGAGAAAACAGATCAATTTTGAAAACTATTAAAAATGTTATAAAAGGCCAAGTTAATGCCCTGACACCCTAACGTACGGGGTTCCAGGGCTCCTCTGATGGGCCAATTAGGACAGCACCTGTCAGAGCCACCTTGGGAAGTCTGCCAGCTTCCCTGGTCCACCCCACACCCACCAAGATAGAATAAAGCACTCCCACCAATACTGACGTGCACTTCCAGGATGGTCTGGGGAACCTGGGGGACCAGGAAGCCCTGTGCTCCCAAGGTCCTGGCGTAGGGTGTCAGCCATGCGGAGCCCAATAATCACCCAAAGAAGCTCAACTTCAACTCAACCAAGTACCTGGAGATTTGGAGAGGATCCAACCAAGTTTTCTTTGCACGTCTGTGTGTCTAAGTTTCCATCTCCCTGTACATTATCAAGGCAAAAGCATATGGAAAGCGTTCTTAGGGGTTATTCAGGGATAGGTCATTTTAGTGAGGTGGGTAGGGCAGTCCAATGGTCTTCCTGGTTGGTGACTGGGTTTCATAAATAAAATTAATTTCTAAATAATTAGATACATTTGATTATATTTCCAGTGATTAGCATGAGAAGTGAGGGATATGGAAACAGAATATGTACCTGTATATGCTTAACAGAACTAGGTGGTCCTAAGGAAGCTTTTTTGTAATGTTAGGAGATAGTAGGGGAAAATCTCCAAATGGAAGAGATGGAAATATCTAAAAGCAAGTTGCAAAATAACGCACAGTATAATTCCATTTATTTAACAGAACTAAAAATAAATTCGTATTATCTATAATATGTATGTGATGCATATTTGACAGCGTTTAGAAAAAGGCTGGGAAGACATAAATGAAGGTGGGCTTCTGGGGGAGGGGAGCATGTGAGAGAAAAGGAACTCTTACTTTTCACTCTGTAAGATCTAGTTTTATGGGCAGCTGGAACTCAGGATGAACTTGAACAAGAATGAGTACTACTTGTACTAAAACAAACTTTTCAGGTGATGTTATGGAACCAGCTTGTCATAAAGCCTAGCCAATTTATTTCAGAGTAAGCAAATGGTAAATTACTATGTGAAAGAGAATGTATCTTTATTTAAGGGCTGAAGACAGAACGTGCTCATAGTACAATAATGGAAACTCTGGCTATATGCTATTGTACACGCTAATCATTAGAACATTCCCTGAGCACTCACTGGGTTTGAGCCAGCCTTGAAATCAGTTATTTGCTCAAGGCAACCAGTAATTTATGCCAGGCCCGCAGAAAAGACAGATGATTTAATTAATTTTGATACCAGTGTCTCTCAGTGAAGGGAGACATGCATTTTACTCACAAGGCTTGTTGGAGCCTGTACTACCTACTACCAGGGATTGGTACACAAGGAGGGAGACACTCAAACCAACCATTAGAAAACACCACTTATGCATACCTGATAGCTTCCGCCATTTTAGTGCTTTCTCTTTTTCTGTCATCTGTTAAACGCCGTATAAAATAAATAAAGTCGAGACCGCAGCAGAAGACGCTGCCCACCGCGCTGAGCAGCACAAGCTTGCTATCGTCGGCAGCAGCTGTGCTCAGGGCACTCTGGACTTCTTTCATTACCTGGAAGTCACCAGAAGTTAAAGTGGCAAAGAGTATTTCTGATACAGAATCCCAGAAGCATTTTACTACTGGATAATCTGGACCCAGAGAAAGTACTGATATTGTTCCCTGTATCTACCACAATTTAAACTAATTCACAAACGTATTTCCTATAACCTGAGATTTGGAATGCTGGGGACAGAGTAAGTTACATGTCTAATTATGAACAGAATATAATTAGAAAGACATGTAAATCTAAGTTATCTTAATATTCTGGTCATTGTGACTCTCAGCAGATGAGGCAAGTTACAGAGGATATCCACTTGGCATTTCTACAGTTTGGACAGCAGGTGGCACATTCAACCAGTTGAAAGAAACTAGG
The DNA here is from genome assembly GCF_028749965.1 of Puma concolor. NCBI lineage: Eukaryota > Metazoa > Chordata > Mammalia > Carnivora > Felidae > Puma > Puma concolor. The sequence goes on from NC_141671.1 coordinate 24,011,760, forward strand.
GTTCCGTGCCCTTTTTTTTTTTTTTTTTAAACACCAGCCTACCACACTTGGGACAGAAACCCAGTAGTTTGGTGTGCAAATATATTAAACACAAGTTGTTTTCGAAGGGCACAAAACCATTGAAAATGACCTCTATGAAGCACGCGCAAATAACCAATGAAGGACTCTGTGGTCTAAAACTGTACCGGGGACCAACCCTGAACTGGTTTGTCCTGTGACCCTGGCCAGACTTAAACAAGCTTTGTGGAGTTTGGTTTTCTTGTCTGGAGAAAGCCTGACCTAGCTTTTCACAAGTGGAAAACAAACAAATATGAGGGCATAAATTTCCAAAACTTCGTGTTTTAGATATTTCTGAGTTCGTTTTTGAACCTCTGCAAGCAAGCAGCAGTCTCCCTGGATTTTGAAAGCCAACTTTACCAGCTACTACCCACAAGGGACAGGGGCCCAAGTCACTGCAGTGGGAACGAAGTTCCACCACAATGCTGAAGATGCACAGGAAAGATGGAACTGGGGGCCCGGGGCCGTTTTAATCTTGTCCGAACAAAGAGTCCTTCGAGAGTCTGACGACAAGCTAAAGACGAGCATGCGCACACAGGAGTTTCATATTCGAGTCTTGGGGGAGGCCTGCGCCCCCTGGAGAACGAGGCGGGCATGCACATGCGCACTTGCCCGGCTATACCAGAGGCACAGTGTTGTCCGGGGCAAGACTGCCACACCTTCCTTCTCTTGCCTACCTTCTGGCAGGGCCGCACTACGGCCCAGAAAGAGAGGGCACAAAGAGCACCGATTCCGTCCAGCCTGGCCGGGAAACAAGGGCGTGGAGAAACATGAAGCACAAAGCAGCCCAAGGGACGTCTCTCACCTCTGGGTTTAGTGAGTTATTCTCTGATGATTTTGTTGACAACAAGATGTGGGTGAAGCCATCCTGCTTCCTGACGACAATATCTCTGTATCTGTAGGCACTTTCTGTTTGCCTCACACTGAAACGCAACCGCTTGTCAAAAGGCTGGTCTCTTCTGTCGTCAATAAATTTCCTTTTCCCGGCTGTCACTCCTGTAACAGATGTCTGTATGTTGGTTGTTCCATTGGCTGTTAGCGCGTCCATAAATGGAGATGTACCTGCCGAGAGTTTGAAATCACAGTGGTCTGTGATGTCCAGCTATGACTCCCTCCCCAGTGTCGTGTCTGAATTGGGTAAAAATGCTCATTATGAACCCATGATTTAATGTATCAAAGCAAGGCTGTTAAAAAGTCTACTTTGAAAGGCATTTGTTTTCCTTCCAAGTCTGACAAGGAAATCACCCTCTTGCTTATCTAGCCTAAAAAATACAGATGGAAAGGTACTTGCTGAAAACAGGCTACAGAATTTGAGACTACTGGAGAATGGGATTAAAAGAGAAGGGGGTCTCATGAAGAGTACCTATTCCAGGCTTGAGAAGTTGGGATGAAAAAAGAAAGTATCTTACTATTCCAGCCAAAGCTACCTGCCATTCCGTTGAAGTTTCTTTTTTCTGAATGCAAGATGACTTGTACCGAAACGAACCGTGAGGCGACCACCTGTTTCAGCTGGTCTACCGAGCGCTGCTGCAGTGGCCACCAATGCAGACCGGCGCCCCCTTGTGGGGCACTTGAGACTCTCAGGTCTTTCTTTGATGCCCTGGGAGGTATCTGCCCAGTTCTACATTTTCAAACAGCCTTCCAAATAGAACTTCAAGACAGTTCTCTTTCCTGCCACATAAAATGTTCTGCTAATTTTTCCTCCTGTGTCAGCTTCTCAGCATCAACTTGGTTGCTGTCTTAAAGATATGGTCTCCTGAACCTAGTATTTCTTATAACAAAGGCAAGAGTTCCATTTAATGCTTTCCTACAATTATGAAGTTATGTCAGGGTAAGAATTCAAGTATTAAAGGTAAATAATTATTCATATGAATTTTCTGAATATTATCTCACCTGGTAAGGAATATATAGAGCCTTTGGGGACGGTGTGGAGAAAGGGAAAGAAATGTAGGAAAACTGTATCAAGCTTTACTAATAAAATTAGCACTGGCAGAAGTTCTCTGAGGAGAAGAACATGAATTATAGGTCAGAAATACTTCTTCCACAATGAAAGAAAATAAGCCAGGACTACCAGAAAAGACTCGGGAATGGACATTTAGAGAAATCAAATAATCTCCCTTGGTAAAACAACAGGACTTTCATTGGCTGAAATGCTTTTGAGGTGTTTAAAAAAAATTCAATTTTTTGAAATTTCGGAAGAGGTTATAATACACGCACATGGTTCAAGAATCTACAACTGTAAAAAGATATACCATAAACGGTCTCCCACCACTCATGCTCTCCATTTGCCCAGGACCGCCCCCCCCCCCCCCCCCCGGTTAGCTACCATGTTTGGTTTCCCAGTCTCCTTCCACTGTGTCTTGATATATACACAGGCAAATAAGAATATAAATATTTCTACCCTCCCATTAAAAGACACAAATGACAGTTTAGTAGACACAGTATTTTGTCACATCTTGTTTATTCATTCGACAGTATCTTAGAACTTGTCTTATCAGGTCATGTTTTGTTCTTTTCTAAGGCTGCACAACAGTCTACTGAATGGATGTTCTATAATCTACTTTTACCAATCCACACTGCAATAAACACAAATATTTAATGGTTGTTTGGTATTACAAACAATGCTGCAATGCAAACCCTGGCCTCTCTCATTCCAATGCTGGCCAGTATCTCCAACTGAAAGATCACTGGATTAGCTGTTGTTACCAGCAGCACTGGGTGTTGCTGAATCCTTCTGAGGAAGCTAGCAAGGATCCTTTCTCTTTGTTTTAATTTTCAATCTCTCTTCTATCAGAACCCTCCCCATCTGTGTTTAAACACCTTCTTCAATCTCTTGTGCTCTCAGATACCCCTCTAATCTGCTCTTCTCAGCACTGCCCTCTCTCCTCACGCCCATCATGGTCTCACCAGGTCTACACTTGCTGCCTCCTTGTCCCCTCCATCCTCTCTACACTCCACTGCAGCTAGAGGCCACATGACCAGATAACTTCTGAGTAACAGGGAACTGGATCACAGATGACTCTGAACCATTAAGCCTGGGTGTGTAGGAGATGGGGCACCCACAGGGTAGTCTGACATAGCTGGGGGATGAGGACAGGGGAGAAACTTGGCTTTATCCATGGTTACTATTAGGGTACAGATGCTCCAGAGTCCAGGAATGGGGGCAGGAAAAGTCGGGGTGGAGATGAGTACTTGGGAACTGGTGCCCAGAGAGGATGGTTGGATCTAGAAGTAGGAGCTCCAAAGGGAGGAGTGAGGAGCGAACTTGCTGGGGAGACACATGTAGGGCCAAGAGGCAGCAGGGAAGCAGGGAGGCTGTAAGAGGCTTCCTTCAAAGGAAGGAGAGGCTGCCATGGCCATGAGGACATGTCAACAGTGGCATGTGCCTCACAGAGGTGGAGGAGAACAGAGAAGAGGCAACGGAGGGGAGATAAGAAGCCATTAATAAACTCAGGCAAGTTGTGTCACTAGAGCATGAAGGGTAAAAAAAAAAAAAAGACTGTAGGATACAATGAGAGACAGATCAAAGTTGTTAAATAGAAAACATGCATTTGTTAAAATGCTGTTTTCAGGAACACAGAGATACAGCTGCAGGTGAGAGGGGCCTGATGTGGATGTGATGGCTGACAATGCTCTCCCTGCCTAAACAGAGAGCACATGAGAAGCAATACTTTGCACAGAGGCAAGCTGGAGGCCACCTGACTCAGGGTGAAGGGTGATCTGACAAAATCAAAATGAGTGGAGGCTCCAGCCTGCCCAGGAGGACAGCGTTCTTGCAGAATACACATGCCAGTGTGCTAGTAACAACAGGTGAGAGCTGTCTGGATCTTTGAGAATTACTAACCTGAGCTGAATTAATTGGTGCTGTATCAGAACACAACAAGAAAGACCCAGCAACACAGGGGAAGGCCTGTTGAAGGCTGGCTAGCTGCCTTCCACCAGGACAAAGCCTGCTGACTTTGGATCAGCCCCCTCCACCCCTGAACTGCTCTCTCAGTCTCTTTTCTTTCCCTATTTAAAAGACACGCATTCCTTACCTCTATAGGCAGATTTCCTGGTGGCTTCTTTCCACAGAAGCAGGATTTCTAGGCTATGGGGTCTATGTAGCCTTTATATGTGAGCTTCACAAAAGCCCATTTTCCTTTCTTTGAAGCAATAGGTCTTATGGAGCTATCCGTGGTTCTGCAAATGTGGAAATGGATTCATGTTGGCTCATGCTGACCAGGATTGTTGAACTTGGCCTTCATCTCCCTGTTAAAACTGCATTGGCTCACTCGTGCCATTACAGTCCATGCTGATTTCAGACTCTGTGATCCTGCTAGGGCCTCAAGTACCACGCCCACCCCAGTAAGACTCCTGGGACCCCTTCTTATCTACCTACAGGGCCATGTGACATCTAACAGTGCTGTATTTGGGTAGAGAAGTGTTCACAGTGGGACTGCATCTCAGAATCACAGGCTGCCAGCACTGAGCTAGGTCCTGACCCCTACCTCACCCCCATCTGTCATTTATAACCCTTAGCCCCTCACTCATGACAAGCTAGCCATGGCATTCTTTCACTGGCCAGGACCTTTGTACTTGTTCTTCCCTCTGCCTAGAATGTTCTTGCCCTAGAGCTTCAAATGGCTGGTTCCTTCTGCTCATCTGAACGGCAGCTCAAAATGTCATCTCTTCAGACAAGCCTTTGTGGAGAAGCCCCTCCCCCTAATGGGGGCCCTCCCATCGCAATTCACTTCGCCCCGGCTTCTTTTTCCCATAGCCCTCCTCACCAAAGGTATTTCTTCCTCATTTGATTTTTTATTTATTGTATATATTGCCACTGTACTCCACTAAGCTCTGTGAGAGCAGGGTCCCTATGTGTCTCATTCACTAATGTAATCCCAGGGCTTGGAACACTTCATATTTACTGAATAAATGAAGGTAAGGGACCTTTAAGTCCCACCAGTCCAGTGCCCTTCACTCAGGGACGAGAAAGTAAGTGGCCTGTCCAGCGTCACACAGTTAGCTGATCACCTGGTGCCAATCTCGGGACAGCAGGTGCTATCCTTTAGACCAAAATCAACTGCTAATGACCAGTCTAAAAAAGGTAAACACCGAGATTCAGGAAAAAATATCCTCCACACATAAACTGTGTGAAAATTCTCTGTGACTCCCTGGACCCACAGCTCTGACGAAAAAGTAGAGCAAACGTTCTGAGTGGACAGTTCCTTAAGGATTTGGATTCAGAGACTACTAAACGCCTTCCTAGGATTTATTGGCATAAAAGTCAGCCAGGAAAAAACCCACTTTAGTGCCTCTCCTAATAAATGGTTTTCTTTTAACATGCTCGAGAGTAAAAAGGATACCCTCAAACATGTATTTCTTAACCTGTTAGAATTCACTGCTTCAAAAAGCATATCTCTCTAAAAACGAAATGTGCCTTCTGCTTCTAAACTTAAGAGAGAAACAGTAGCTGCATTTCGTTACTTGCCAGTGAGGAGTAGAAAACTGAACAAAATCTACCAAACAACTATTTCAGAAGCTGGACAACAGACAGTGCAGGACCACGTTCCCAGTGTGAAAGCTGGGAACCAGGCTTTCTGCCTGGAGGCTATTTCCACACGGTAGGTACAGGGACACTGCGTGCAGCTCAGCAAAAGTGCTAAAATCAGGAGGAGCCCAGAAGGCTTTAATTTGTGGGGCAGGGTACTTTAAAGGAGGGAGCTACACAGAAAGTTCCAGAACTGCTTATGGATCCTCTTGAGTCCTTGCTGAACCACCAATCTCAGTATGCATGAAGTGAAACTCCACAAGGTTGGCAGACCAACAACTTTTGAGGAAAAAATTACCTATGAACACGTAACTGCCAGAGCACACACAGGGCTCCACAGAGTGGAGAGGGACACTGGGTCGAGACCCTGGAACAGGCACATATTAGTAGTGGAAGTACTCTAGCTCTAGAACTGCACTAACAACACTTAAAAATAAGCCTTCAAAGGATCAGATTTGCAAGTAAAAACTGGCTGTCAGAACAAACCTAACACTTAAAAAAGTGGACAAGAAAATCCAGCACCCCAAAATGTAGAAGTCCCAATGTGTAACAGCTAAAAAAATTACTAGATATGCTAAGAAATAGAAAAATCGGACCTATGACCAAGACTAAATCAGTTAATAGAAAGAGATCTAAAAATAAAAGATGATGAAATAAGAGAAAAGGACATTTCCAAAACTTATAAACAACCTCAGTGTGCTCAAGAATTTAAAAGACAGGAGTGCCTGGGTGGTTCACTCGGTTAAGCATCCAACTTCAGCTCAGGTCATGATCTCACAGTTATGAGTTCAAGTCCTGCATCGGGCTCTGTGCTGACAACAGCTTGGAGCCTGGAGCCTGCTTCGGATTCTGTGTCACCCCTCTCTCTACCCCTCCCCCCACTCACACACACTCTCTCTCTCTCAAAAATAAACATTAAAATTTTTTTTTAAAAATTTAAAAGATAACACAAACATATGAATTTCATTAGGTATGTTTAACAGATTAGACACTGCGCAAGATAAGATCAGAGGGGAAAAAAAAGAAACATCAGAGAACTTGAAGACCAACAGATTCTATCCAAAATGAAACACAGAGAGAAAAGAAAAAACAGAGTAGAGCCTGGGTGTGGGCTATCAGACCATCTAGCATATGCATAATTTGAGTCCAAGAAAGGGTGTGTGCATGTGTGTAAAAACATTTGCAGAAATAATGGCTCAAAGTTTTCCATATTCGATGAAAACCAGAAGCTTACAGACCCAAGAAGCTTAACAAATACCAATCAAGATAAACAGAAAACCACAGTAAGGCACATAATAATCAATCTGCAAATGCTAGTGATAAAAGAAAATCTTCAAAGCAGACAGAAAGAAAAAAGCAGGAAAGGGATGGCATCTTTAAAGTGCATGAAATAAGAAATAAAAAGCTTACAGCACACATACACCATATCTGTCTTTCAGAAACAGGAGAAATAAAAACTTTTCTAGACAAAAGCTGAGAAAATCTGTAGCCAGCCGACCCACACTATAAGAAATGCTAAAGGAAGTTCTTCAGGGAAAATGCTAGCAGAAAGAAGCTTGGATATATATGCAAAAGAACTGATAAACATGTGGGTAAAAGTGAACCTACACAGACTATATATCAAGTTTAATTAACTAAAAGGAGGTAGTAATTGGCTAATCCCACCCCCCCCAACTCTCCCCTGAGTTCACATCAACCTAACCAGAATGAATAAAAACCACTTTGTATACACTACACAAATACATTAGAGTATCTTCAAGAAATTGACATCTTTCTGGAAAAATATGAATTCTCAAGACTGAGCTCAGATACAACAGAAACAAAGAGAAAAAATAACCAAGGAAAGATACAAGTAAAGTTATATGGGGCTAGGCAAGGTAGGAGCAGCTGAGTACAAAAGAAAACAGTTTCAAAGTTCTGAGGAAAGAAGGAAATCTACCAAGTTCATTTTGCAAAGAGGAGAATTTAACTCTGATGTCAGAACTTGACATGATGACACAAAACCACACACCAATTTTACTTATTTCTTGTGACACCACGGTCCCATTTTATTAACTTTAATACTGCAAAGCTATCTTTCTCAATTTCAATTCTAATAGACTTCCAATTGCAACCCCAGTGACTAAGATTTGGCTGGAAGACAAGCTAAGAAATTTTGGAAGAGAGTAATGAGTCATACGTACCTTGCTAGTTGTATATTCATAACTATTAAGGGCATGGTTCTACTCTAGGGGAAAATGACCAACTAGAATTAACCAAAGACTAGCTCCTAGGATGACAATCTGTGTATTACAAATAAACAGAAGTTGGTAAAGATCATTCAATAAGTGGTAATCAAAAACCGAGTAGTTAATTTTCTTGGAACAGTCATTTTATGTCTTTACTCAAAATGAAACACAGATACATACACACACACAAGATGAGCACAGAAAAATGCTTTCAATGGAATGAAAACACCAAAACATGAAAAACTGATCTCCCAAATAAAAAATGAAATAACCTTTTCTACCTATAAATTAGGAATCTTTTAAAATATGGCAATTAAATCAGGGTTGGTGAAGAGCACACATACATATACGGATACCTTTCTAGAGAGCAATTCTGTAAGATGTGTCCATCAACCTTTGTCCTTGTAATTCAATTTTTAGAATTACACTCTAACAGAAAAGAAATTATATGGCATATTTTCACATATAAAAGGTATTCTAATAATTTTATTTTTAAAATGGAGAAACTGGAAAGAGCCATAATTGTAAGAGTAAGGAAATGGTTAAATGACCAATGGGACACATGCACCTGACACACAGAAAGCAGCCACTATCAGGATGTTTATGAAGACTGTTAACATACAGGTCAGTAAGTGTTTCACAGCAGCTACTGTTTACATTATATGTTACATATGCCAAGCTTTTAACCTAACTCTAATTAAAACCACACGGACATCTGAAAGTTGGGTTGTATCTGCAGATCTGTTCTCAAGCTTGTGTTCTATTACTTTGTTACAACCAAAATTACACAGCACAGAAATGAAAATTAAATGTATCAAAAGGTATTATAGTGTAATCAACAATGCTTACATGTGAGTTTACTAAAAATGTAAATACATAAAAAAGTCAATAATGGCTCTTTCTTAGTGATAGAGATATGAGTAATTTTTATATTCTTGGTATTTTGTAAATTTTTATTTTTATTTTTTTTATATATGAATTTATTTATTTATTTATTTATTTATTTATTTATTTATTTCTTAATATATGAAATTTGGTATTTTGTAAATTTTTACAATTTACTGATATCAGGGTAAAAACCACTTGAAAACAGACTACAGCAACCAAAATCCAGACAAAAACTTCTGGGATATTATTTTTAAATAGGTAAAGATTTATTGGTATTTCCCTAAGTGTATTTTAGTTTATGGTTGTTTAATCAAAAGTTGGCAAATTCAAGGAAGTATGGGTCTCAGGTGCAAGAGAGTTCAAAACCTGCTGACTGTTACTTTGGTCTAAAGTTAGAGAACAAATACTACAGTATCTACAGAATTATTACTTTTTTTAAAATTTTTTTTCAACGTTTTTTATTTATTTTTGGGACAGAGAGAGACAAAGCATGAACGGGGGAGGGGCAGAGAGAGAGGGAGACACAGAATCGGAAACAGGCTCCAGGCTCCGAGCCATCAGCCCAGAGCCCGACGCGGGGCTCGAACTCCCGGACCGCGAGATCGTGACCTGGCTGAAGTCGGACGCTTAACCGACTGCGCCACCCAGGTGCCCCCAGAATTATTACTTTTTAAAAAATGTTTTTTGAATTCTTTTTTTATTTTTGAGAAAGAGAATGTGTGTGGGGAAGAGGCAGAGAGAAAGGGAGACACAAAATCCAAAGCAGGCTCCAGGCTCTGAGCTGTCAGCACAGAGCCTGATGTGGGGCTTGAAGTCACAAACCACGAGATCATGACCTGAGCTGAAGCAGATGCTTAACCACTGGGCCACCCAGGTGCCTCAGAATTATTACTTTTTAAAGTTTATTTATTTTGGAGGGTGAGGGAGGGAGGGAGACAGAGAGAGAGGGAGAGGGAGAAAGAGGGAGGGAGGGAGAATGAGAGGGAAAGGGGCAAGGGCAGAGAGAGAGGGGGAGAGAGAATCCCAAACAGACTCTGTGCTGTTCAGCATGGAGCCTGATTCGGGGCTCAATCCATGAACCATGAGAACATGACCTGAGCCGAAATAAAGGGTCAAGTGACTGAGCCATCTAGGTGCCCCAGTGTCTATAGAATCATTAACACTCCTTTACAGAGTTTAACATTTCAAAACATTGTCTCCCATACCTACTGAACCTAATCCTATTTAACCATACAGAAGCCTACCACTTTATTCAGATTATATAATCTGCAAACTGCATTAACAGAAAACTTTTCAAATGAACGTGGAAGGGAGGCTTTAAACATTGTATCCTTTTCCTCCCATAACATGTTAAATGAATCAATTCTTTGTAAATAATTATAAAAGTGTCTGCCCCAACTCCTTCAAATACAGGTCCCTGTCCGTAGGGATCTCTGGATTTAAGGCTATGTATGCTTATTCTTAGCTGTCTTCATAAAAGACAGTAAAATATGGTCAGTGCTGCTATAATGTTTTGCTTCAACAGGATGGGTAGATTAGGAACAGTTTCGAGCACACTGCAGATTTCGTGTAACGTTCATGCCTGATTTTTTCTGGAGAAGGCTGGTGCATGCACAATCGCACGCTGGGGACTCTGGGTGGGCAGGAATACACAAAACCCGTGCCTCCAATAGCCACTGCTGCCTTCCGTGTGATTTCAGATCCCCCTTTCATTGCTTTACAGTAACCGATGCGCTGACCCTTCCCACAGCCACTTCCAGCATAAAACTACGCACCTTTTTCATGATACAGTGCCACATCTATTGCAGTATTTATGGCTTTCTTAACCATTTAATATGTCAAATTGTAGTACCACTTTTATTAGGGTCCTATCTTATTGTTAAATATGCCAATGTCAAAGTTTCCTTCTCCATTTCCCACATAAGCCTGGTGCTGTTTAGTGCATGATTTTGCATAGTGTGGTAATTTTTAGGGATGCATATGTTGCATTATAGCAGAACTGGCTGCAAGTTTTCTTTCCATTGCTCAGTATCAAAGTCATTCTTCTTGCCTGAGATCAAGAAAGAATTTATTCACAGCCACGTTTTAGACCTGGCCCTAAAAATAAAATCACCTAACTAACGATTAGCTTCAAGAGGCCATACATAAACCAACAAGCAACTGCTCACTGGGGAATTAGGATGAAAATGCTTATAATCAATCGCCACATTCAGACAGAGCTCTGGTATTCATCAGCCCAACCCCTCCAGGAGGAACTTGCCAGGCAGGGGCTCCACCCAAATGCCACTGAAAAGTGCCTGGACACTGCCATCCCCACCCCAACAGAGTGGGCTTCCACGGCAAAGGCCCCCATGGCTTCTCAAGGTGAAGGAACACTCTCCAACTGGAGAGGGCCAGGTGTTGCACGTTTGTGTTCTGAAGTGCTGAAGTGGGCTCTGCTTTCTCTGCCGGATCCCTTCCTTTGTCTTCCATGGCAGGCTGCTCCCAAATCTCTCTACCCACAAATCTGTCTTTAGAGCTTCATACTCACTTTCAAGCTAGTTACACCCCACTGTTTCAAAGAGCAACCCACCACAAAATCCTCCTTAGGGGACCCGTGTTTAAGGGCAATGGTACCTCAACTCCCAATTCCAGCCAACCTCCATGTACCAAAAGAGCTCCTCCCCTCCCCTGCGGATCACAGCCGCATCTTTCTTGCTCCACATCAGTCAGGGGGAATCTTGTCCTGCCTGGCACCCTGCAGAAGGGTGCAAATGATCTTTAGAATCTGTCAACACTTGTTGCCCCGTGACTCCCAGCCCACCTAGATTCTTCCAGTCAGGTCCCTGAGGATCAGCACATAGGTCAGGTCCCCCACTGCTGGTAAGATGTGCCCAGGCACCACCTGCTGCTCCGGCTTTGGGATTCAGAGGTCATGTGCAAGCTCATTTTTACTCACCACTGAGACCCCTGAATGCTGTGCTTGGGGGTGCTTTATTTTTGTACACTGTATTAGGACAGACCCAGTAAATAGCCACTTAAGACACTGAGCCTCTTCGTCATGCACATTCGATGTAATCAAACTGAAATATTAGAACTGCTTTCTTTAAGAATAATTTCTGCTGCACAAGCACATCTTCCCTGTCCTGCCCATCCCCAGTGCTCAGCTATGTTGTGGATACATTGGATATCCCCCTGCCCCAGTGCCCGACCACAAATTCTAGTCATTAGGTTCTGCCGGCCCAGCCTTTGGAGCCCAAAGGCGATACAAGTAGCACAGCAAATGGGAGGGAAGGCCAGACTATCCCTGGTGACCAGCACCACACTTTCCATAAATGTGCTGGAAACCATAGCAATGTGCTGCAAAGATTAGCCACTTGCTGAAGCCAGGCAAACCTGCCAGTTATTCCCAAATCCTAAAGCCTGAGGCAGGCTCTTTCCCATTCCAGCTGCTGCAGCAAATGTTGCCCACGTGGGGTCTAGATTAGAAGGCCCCTTTCTTCTAACCATTTCACTACGGCTACCCTGCACCTCATAAGCTCTGGGGTTCTTTGTGTAGGGGTGGCCAGCTGGGTGGGTGCTGTGTTACCCTTCCCTGTCTACACAACAGTGCTTTTCAAGCTCTGGGATACAAAATCAATTTTGTGGATACCAATCAGTATTCATTTATTTAGACAAGACAGGAGAAACTGGAGACCACTGCACCCTGGGCCGCCAGGTAAAACGTGTCTCTTACTGTGGGCTGCACTGGGGGAGTTTGAGAGCGCTGCTCAGATTACCCAGCACCTGTGCATGTAGCATCCTGTGAGAGGGCCTGAGCAGTGCTTCCAGCCATGGCCTTGACATGGGGTCTCCCTGATCACCCCAACCTGGAGGTGGTATCTCTTGTGGAGCTCTCCGGCACTTGTCACATTGGGCTGTAAGGAGCTGACTGCCCTGAGGAGGAGGATGCCTCTGTGCCTAGGCCCCAGCATGGCCCTTGGGTATGTGACTCATGGGTAGCATCTGATAAATGAATAAACCTGGTCTGCAGGTCTTCTGCTTTCTCAACAGCGTCATTAAGGTGTCCCCTCCCTGGCCCACTGCCACTGTGTGTGGCAGGACACTGACTACGGCTAGAGATCCACAGGGTCACAGGCCTCTGGGGGTCATGTCTTCCATCACTTGGCAATGGGAAGGGACAGATGCACCACCACCCTGCACACTCACATCTAGTTTATTAATGCCTCCTCCTCCTGGCCTCTGCATTGTTCTCTCGATTCGCCTGATTTTCACAATGATTATTCTAGATCTTGACTACTCCATCCACCTCACTGCCCCTCTGGCTCCTAGTTTTGCTACCGCACACTGGCCATGGCCAACTCTATGGTCACGATAGCTTTCCTCAACCCTCTTCATTCAACTATTTTCCTGATAAAACAAGAACAAAAAAACCCCAAAAAACCAAAAAACCAAAACCCAACTTAAATAAAAAACTTATCAGGTGAATAATTAAGGTTTTCCATAAGTTGGGTTTCTTTTGCATCTCCGACATTCTCTCCTAAGAATGAATCAGGCACTCTCCTCCCATTCTAGGCATGACCAGTTGCATCCAAGCTATTTAATATGAGCTGGAGCCATGCTCGCCGGCTGAGCGGGCTCCAAAACTGTGTACCGAGTAGCTACTGGCACAGTATTATCACTGAGAAAACCATACTCCAAACTACTCATTCTTTAAAGAGCAAAAGTATACTTAAGAATGGAGGCTGTATAAAAGCCATTTTAGTCCATGAAGCATTCAAATTATTTCCCTGAAACCACTAAATAACTCATGAATGCTAGAAATGTACTCAAGGCAGATGAATGAAAAACTGTGAAATGAACTAGTTAAAAAACAGAATTAGGACTAGTTTTAACTAGTTTGAACTAGTTAAAAACACAAAATTAGGAAGCATTTTGAAAGTCAACAGAAAAAGGACCATAAGTGGTGGTTTCTTCAATTAAAATCACCCTGTGTAATAATTAACTTTCGGAAAGAACCAACCTAAAAATACTAGGTATGAAAAAGGAATGAGGAGACTTAAAAAGAAAAATACTATTTTGAGATAAAAAGTAGCAACTGATGAAACTATGTAACTTTAAATAAACTCCACTCAATGATAATTTCCTAAAACCTATGTCAGATCAGCCTGATTAAACCAAAGAATTATGAACCAGGAGATACAGGACAATATAGTATTAGATGTGGGAATTACTATATTTTGCCATCAGTAGCAGGGGTTCTCAATCTGTGCAGGAGCATCATGGGGCAGGTCTTTAAAAATGCTCCTTGGGCCCACATTCCCAACTTTCTGGTGGGGGCATCCAGGAGTGGAGCACTGGCACCTTTCCCATGAAATGCTGATGCACGCTGAGGGTGGAAAACCATAGATGTAGGGTAAATGGGCTTGATGTCCTCCACTGATGTAGCATTCTTGTGGCCTGAAACAGAATATTCAGGGTAACCTAAAGGGAAAAGCCTAAGTCAGAAGATGGAGACTAGATTAGCAGTAACATTTCCTCCAACTTGGAGGAAGGGTCACTAAAGTCCAAACAACAGAAACAAATAAGGAAATGGAAAAAAAGGAAAAGAATATATGATACTTAGAAGAAGCAAAGCACACTGGAAGGAATATAGGGAGATGCTAAAACAGGTAAGGAAGGGCATTAGGAATGTAGAGACACTTGAACTATTCTACAATATTCAGCATGACTGGTTTTTCTCCAATAATGAAAGGAGACAGTAAAAACTCAGATCTGGAAACCAACAGGGACTTTTCAGTGCTGGTCAGTATTGACAAGATCACACTACTTTCCCCTTTAAAGACTGCATTTTAGGAGACACGTTCACAATTTCACTGTTAAAGAGCCTCAAACAGTCTAATGGTTCTCGTATTACTTGTATTCATAATTTTTCAGTTAACATCATTTAGGAAAAGTGAACACATCCACATTCTGATTGATCACTTTCCCTCAGAATGGATTTTCCATTCATTGACAACAGTTTTCTAACTTTCTTCTTTGTCTTCACCAAAAGCAAGAGGGGAAACCCTGTGATCAATCATACTAGTCTATCAGAGGAGGTGAGCAGAGGTCAGAGAAATAAATGGAGGCAGAGGGACCACAACTAACACCCACGGGCTCATCCATACTTGTGGAGTGCAGTACGGGGCATCTCACTAAATCCGCCCTTTACTAGACGAAAACACAAGATCCAGAGAGCTTAACTGTCTTGCCTGAGGTCACGGAGCGGTGAGGAAGTGCAAAGCTCAGTTCACGCTCAGGCCCGCTCCATGCACCATGCAGAAAGACATACACATGGAAAGCTAAAGGGCGAAAGGTAAATGATGGAAATGAGTGATTAGTGACAATGACTGCCTTAATGTCTTCAAGAAGACGAGAAACATTTCCAGTAATGTTGTTTAACACTTTACAGAGTTAGATTTTAACTGGCTCAAGTACTTTGGCATATAGTTAAGTGCTCAATAAATAGGTGTTGAAGCTAACTGGTAAAAAAAAAAAAAAAGAAAAAAGAAAAAAAGAATATGGCATATCAGGGTACCATGCCATCAGCAAAGAAATGGAGATGGTCGGATATAAATTTAAAGGACTCTGATGAAGGTTTGCCATCGAAACCAAGATGGAAAAGAACAGGCTGAAATCAGCCTTTAAAGGGTTTTACCAAATTAAAAATAAAGAGTTAAAGAGGAAATGGATTTAATGCTGGAGGCAATGGAGAAGGATTACAGGGAGTCAACAGCTCAGCCACCTACTGGAACACTTAAACATTCAGCCTAGGGAAAGAGGAATGTAAAAGATCTTCTAGGGGCCAGAAAACGTATTCTAAGCCATTTTAAAAAAAAAAAAAAATCAAGGGCTGTTACAACTCCCAACGTCTAATCAACTGCTTATTCAGCTGTAAGGGCTCCGAACTAGAGTCCTCAGGTTACTTGTGGCATCCACCTGAGGAAGGGCAGGAGGAACTGCTTCCTCACAAACGGGGAGAAAATCACTGCTGGGTCAGCACACTGTGAGTCTGGTTATGTGGGCGGAGAGATGAGCCAGAACTGTCACCACTAGTAAATTCTTCGTCCTACAGAGAGAACGCTTAGGAAGGATACCCCATGTGTGTGGGTCACGGCTTCCTCACTGTGTCTACAACACACCCATCTCGAAGTGTATACTTCTGTCCACCTCAAAGCTGGAACTTCCCTTATCTACTAACTTTGCCTAAAGCAGGACTGAAGGCCATCACTTTTCAGAGGAACGGTTCTGGGATGGATGTATCATGCTAGTGCGATGATCGAAAGAAAACAACAACAACAACAACAACAATGTACATGATCTAAGAAGTGACCTAGAATCTGGTGAAGATCCCGTTAACTTCTCCTGCTTTCACCCCGAGTGCCACCTGGAGCTGTCAGAGCTGTCGGGGCATCGGCAGTGCCATGAAAGACTGTCGACTGCTCACAGGGCTCACCTGTGGGACTGGGAAGCAGTTCGGCCTCTGTGGGCACCTGTGGCTTTTATGCTTCAGAAAATTACAGTCCAGTGGCATCAGGTCAGCCTGGTCCCAGGTCTCCATGCCACACTGACTCTCTGGGGCTCGTGCAGACAGATACAACAGAGTCCCACGTGGAGCCCCCAATCCAGCAGACCAGAGGCCCGCCTTCAATTCCCCTCCACTCCTACCACCTGTCTGTCATAAGAAGAGAGGAGGAACTCCCAATAAAAACAAACCTCTGAACTATACATTACTACCTAGCCAGGCACGGGGAAGGGACATTCTAATACCTCAGAAATAGCCTGATCTTCACTTTGCTTTTATCTCTCACTATATGTCTTTTGCAAAAATCTTAAATAAAATATTAGCAAATGGAATTTAGAATGTAATTTTTTATTGTGGATGTAGTCAAAATTTATCATTTTAACCATTTTTAAGGCCATTAAGGCCTTAAAGGACACAGTTTGTGCAACCTTTACTACTATCTCCAGAACTCTTTCCATCTTCCCAAACCGAAACTCTGAACTCATTAAACAAAAACTGTCCATTCCCCAACAACCATCATTCTACTTTTTGTGTCAATGAATTTGACTATTCTAGATACCTCAAAAGTGGAATGCTATGAATCTGTCCTTTGTGCCTGGCTTATTTCACTGAGCATAATGTCTTCAAGGTTCATTCACACTGTAGCATGTGTTAGAACATCATTTCTAAGACTGAATGACACTCTACTGTATATATAAACCACATTTTAAAAAAGATTTTAATTTTTTTAAGTAATCTCTACACCCAACATGGGGCTCAAACTCATAGCCCTGAGATCAAGAGTCGTATGCTCCACTGACTGAGCCAGCCAGGTGCCCCAAAGCCGTATTTTGCTTATCCTATCATCCATCAAAAGGCATTTTTGAGTTGTTTCCAACCTTTTGGCTACTGTGAATAATGCTACTACGAACAATGTACAAATATCTGAGACCCTACTTTTGATTTTTGGACAGTCCACCTAGAGGTGGAATTGGTAATTCTATGCAGTATACAGAAATATCTGTATCTGTTGATACAGAAAATGGATTATTTGATAATTTCATGTTTGCTTTTCTGAAATTACATTTAATATTTTCCTAAATTAGCTAGAAGGTGTTTAATTAGTAATTAAAATCAAACTCTTGGAGAGGATCTAAATCATGGACTGATGAGGATTACTTCCACTTCAGTACTAATTTTTTTTTTTTCTGCGATCAGAAACCACAGAAGACAATGTTGAAGACGGATTAATATAATCAATGATAAATTGCGCAAGGATCCATAGCCAATTCTGAGGCTTAGTTTAGAGACAAAACCCTCAAAAAACACATCATTTGTTTCTCTTTTTATGGCCAGGAATTGTTTTCTGCTAGCCAATATTGCAGTTTTAATTCGGGTCACATACTTCCTTGGGGTAGGATCCAGGCCTCATCAAGCTTGTACCTGTGATTCTGAGCACTAGCCTTGCTATTATGGTCACTCAGAATTTGCTGAATGACATTTTGACAGTAGAAAAATAAAAAGAATTTAGGGATTTTTGTTTTTTAGAACAGAAACACTCCAATAAGCAATGTCACTGTAAGCTATGCAAGCATCTACAATCAGTTCAGAGTACAACTAGAGACAATTGAGCGTCCTTGTCCATGTTTTAAAGTTTTGTGGTATAAAGGTCAGTATTCTACAGCATTATTATATGTAGAAGAACTCTCTGTCAGTTTTAATCTTCATTTTGAGTTGTGCTGAGCTCCTCAGAGAGCATTAATCTCTAAGGGGATTTGGATTCCTAAATCTAGAAAAGCAATGAAGTCCTTAATAGACCAAAGAAAATTTAAGCATCCATCTTTACCCAGCTCTTAACAGTATGGCAATAACATAGTCACAAAGCTATTAGCAACCAACGTTTTAGAATCAAAGTTAAGAATACTGAGGAAACTGAAATCCTTAAAATTGAAGTGTATTATTTGAAGAGGTTAATGGAAAACTTTATTCAAGCATGATCAATCTTTAATTAAAAATGCAAATTCAAGCTCTTAGGTTTAGTTTTACTATGACAAACCAAAACAAAAAAACGAAAAATTACTAGCAATATAAATCCTATTATTCTAACTAAGCATATCAGGGTAAGTTCTAAAATAAATATAGTAAGACAGGTGATACTTCAAATTTAGTATATTTTATTTCCTCATTAACAGCTTTGAAAATAAGACAAATACTGGAAAGAAAATAGCTACTTGAAATTTGTCCACTATAATGTCACCTTAAAGTACCAAAAAAGGAACAGAAAATAATGAGACCCACCTTCCTCTTCAGTAGCAAGAATAAAAAAGGACTGATAAGAAAAACAAACAAAATAGAAGAAGAATAACTATCTACAAGGTTTAATTCTCCAGCAATGGAATCTTATAATTTACCACATCTACAAGAATTTTATTTTCTGCAAAAATGATTCTGCCTTATCTGACATAGGACTGAATTCTTTTAATACTTTTCTTCATACTGTGACTTTTAGGACCAACTAGTTTCTGCAACTAATGCTTTAGTAAGATAATGAATTAATTACAATCTAATTTCTCTATTTCACTTTAACGGTACATGGCCATTAATTTCAAGTCCTAGATATTAAAGGAAGATACAATCTTGGTTAGATACATGTAGAGTAGAACAAAACTTCTACTCCAAATAAAATAACTGTCCTGCCCCTACTCCACCTTCCTACAATAGCCCAGCAAGAACTGAGTAAAAAATCAACTGGTGTCTTCCTCTAAAAGCAAAAGCATGGAAAGAGTAGTTCTCTATGAATCAGGCATACATAGATAGCTGAAAGGTTATGGAAGAGCACACTGAGAAAAACCTTCCAGCAACCACAGCAAGGCAAAACCCAAACCCAGCTGAACTCTTACTAGAATGACTCAACCCCCCACATTACCTGCCTGAGAAAAGCCATACTCATTTCTAGGCATACATATTATTTATCTCAGTTTCTCCTGTTTTTACAAGACGTCCAGCATTCAATAAAAAATTATAAAATACACAAAGACCAAGAAGAAAATACAACTCATAGTTAAGGAACAAAGCAATCAACAGAAACAGACTCAGAAATAACCCAGATTATGGTACTATTATATAGGGACATTAAAATAAGATACATGTAAAAGAATCCATTGGAAAAGGTAGACAACTTGCATGAACAAATGGGGCATTCCAGCAAAGACACAGAAATTATAAGAAAGAGTCAAATGTTAAAGCTAGAAATAACAACAAAGCCTGGAGAAGGGAAGAATCTGATTTCCAGAGTTGCCATATTATTTTAAAAGTCCTGCTTTTGCATAAATCACAAGACATGCAAAGATATGAGAAGGCATGATCTATTCCATAGGGAAAAGAGCAATCAACACTTTTTTGATGTTTCTCAATATTGAGCAAGTCCAGATACTGGACTTAACAAAGACTTTAATCAGCTATTTCAAATATGTTCAAGAACTAAAGGAAATAGTGTCAAAGGATTAAAAGGGGAAGTATGAGGAAAATACCTCACCAAATAGTATCAACAAAGACAGCCTATTTTGAAAAACAGAAATCCTTGAGTCGAAAAGTACAATTACTAAAATGAAGAAAAAAAAAATCATCAGAGCAGCAGATTTGGACTGACAGAAGAAATAATCACCAAACCTGAAGATAGGTCAGCTGAAATTATCTAGTCTGAGGGGAAAAAAAAAAAAAACAATGAAGAAAAAGAACAGAACCTCAGAGGCCTCTGGGACATCATTAAGTATACCAACACACACATTATGGGAGTCTCAAAAGGAAAGGACAGAGGTGGAAAAAAATATTTGAAGAAATAATGTCCAAAACCTTCCAAAATTTCATAGAAAATATTAACCTGTATACCCAAGAGGCTCAAAGAATTCCAAATAAAATAAATTTAAAGAGATCCTCACCTAGACAAATCATAATCAAAATGTTGAAAGGTAAAGAGAGAATCTTGAAAGTAGGAAGAGAGAACCAACATGTTGTTCAAAGACTCTTGATAAGATAGGGGCACCTAGGTAGCTCAGTTGGTTAAATGTCTGACTCTTGGTTTTGGCTCGGGTCATGATCCCAGGGTTGTGTGACTGATCCCTGCTTAAGATTCCTATTCTTCCCCCCCCCCCCCCTCCTCCTTTGCCCCTCTTTCCCACTCATGCTCTCTTTTTCTAAAATAAAATCTAAAAAATGTAAAAATCAAAGACTTCTGATGAGATCAATACCTTATTTTTCAGTGGAAATTATGGAGGTCAGAAGGTAGTGGGTTGAAATATTTAAAGTACTGAAAGAAAAAGACTGTCAACCAAGAATTCTATAGGTAACATAACTAATGCTTGATAATGAAGGAGAAACTAAGGCATTTCCAGATAAACAAAAACAGATTGAGTGGCTAGCTGACCTATTTTACGATAAATATTAAAGAGAGTCTTTCAGGATAAAAACACCAGAGAATAACCGAAATCCACACAAAGAAATAAAAGACACTGGCAATGGTAACTAGAAAGGTAATTATAAAAGACAAGGTAAATGTATTTTAGTTCACAATTCTCTTATCTGATTTAAAAGACAAGTAAATAAAGCAATAATTATATGTCTGTACTGATGGGCATATAGAATAAAATGATGGATTTTGTATGACAATAACAGCACAAAGGAGAGAACAGAGAATAATGTTAAGAGTAAAGTTTTTATATACTACTGAATTTAACATTTTCATAGATTAAACTATAAATTGTAATCTTCCGGGCAACAACTAAGAAAAAAGCTAAAAAAGTATAGTAAAAAACAATAAAGGTATTGAAATAGTACATGAGACAATACCTATTTAATAGGAAAACTGGAAGGCAGTAATGGAGTAACAAGGAGAAAAAAAGGTGTGTGATATCAGTAATTACAAACACTCAATTTAAAAGGCAGAGATCGGCAGAAGGAATAAAAAGACCTGGTTCAACTCTCTGCTGTCTATAAGAAACCCTATATAAAAAGACACAAACAAGTTAAAGTCTGGGAAAGATATATGGTGCACAAATAATAACCAAGAAAGACCTGGAATACCTATACCACATGAGACACACAGATCTTAAAACAAATAGTTGCTAAAAAAAAATGAAGGCTATTTTGAAATAATAATAGTGTTAAACCATCATAACAATGATAAACTTACATGTATCTAACAGGAGAGCCCAAAAATGAAGCAAATATGTTAGAACTGAAGGGAGAAACAGACAATTCAGCAATAATCATGGAAGACTTTAATATCCCACTTTCAAAATGGATACTGACAGAACTAGGCAGAAGATCAGTGAGGAGACCTACCACCACTATAAATCAACTAGACCTAACAGACATCTATAGAACAACCTACTCAACAAATGGTATGACCTGTGAACACACTGAATGAAATTAGAAATCAGAAGGAAATTTGGTAAACCCTTACATCAAAAAAGATCTCAAAGATCCGCTCTAAGAAACTAAAAGTTAAAAAGTATTACACCCAAAGCAAGCAGAAAGTAGGAAACAATAAAATTAAGAGTAAAAATTAATGAAATATACACTAGAAAAACAAGAACAAAAATAAAAGAAACCGAAAGTTAGTCTTTGAAAAAGGCAACAAATTCAACAAACCTTTTAGACTGACCAGGGGGAAAAAAAAAAAAAGAATATTCAAATTACTCTAATCAGGAATGAAAGAGGAAACAGCACCAATGGCCTTAAAGAAATAAGAAGGATTACAAGGGAATCCTATGAACAGCTGTATGTCAACAAATTAGATAACCTAGATGAAATGGACAAATCCTAGAACAATATAAATTACTGAAACTTACTCAAGAAGAAACAAAATTTGAATAGCCTTGTAATAAAAGATTAAATGAATAATCAAAAAGCTTCCTACAAAGGAAAGGTTCACTGGTGAAGTCTACCAAACACATAAAGAAGTATTAAAACCAATCCTTCACAAACTTTTCCAAAAAACAGAAGAGGAGAAACACTTCTATACATTTATTCTATGAAGCCACTATTACCCTGACACCAAAACCACACAAGGGTAATACAAGAAAACTACAGACCAATAGCCTTTATGAATACAGATTCACAAATCCCCAACACAATATTAGCAAGCTGAATCCAGAAGCATACACAATTGATTTATACACCATGACCAAGTGGGATTCATCTCAGGAAGACAAGGTTGGGTCAATACATAAAAATCAAATCAATGTAATAAACCACATGAAAATAGAGGACAAAAAACCATATGATCATTTCAAAAAATACAGAAAAAGCGTATGATAAAATCCAAAACCCTTTCATGATAAAAACACTAAAAAAACTAGGAATAGAAGGGAATTTCCTCTACCCTGATAATGGGTATCTGTGAAAAATTCACAGAAAACATCATACTTAATAAGAGTGAAAACTTTCCCTGTAAGATCAGGAACAAGACAAAGATGTCCATTCTAGTCACTTCTATTCAACACTGAATTGGAGGTCCTAGCCAGGGCAATTAGGGAAGAAAATGAAATAAAATATCAGAAAGGAAGAAGTAAACTATTTATCTGCAGAGGAAACATAACTGTAAATATAGAAAACCCTAAGGAAATCACATACATATACATAATTATTAGAACTATGAATAAGTTGAGCAAGGTGGCAGGATACAAGATCAATATATAGATATCAACTATTCTCATAAAGTAGCAATGACAAAATGAAAATAAAAAAGAATTTACATTTATAATAGCATCAAAAAAAGAATAAAATATGTAGGGATAAGTTTAACCAAAAAAGTGCAAGACCTGTATACTGAAAATAATAAAAGCTCACTGAAGAAATTAAAGATCTAAATAAATGGAAAGACATTCCACGTTCACATATTATAAGATTTAACACTGTTAAGGTGGCAGTTCTCCCAAAATTGATCAATGCAAATCCCAGCTGACTTTTAACTGAAATGGAGAAGCTGGTTCTAAAATTCATATGGAACTGCAAAGAATCCAGAATAGCAGAGTGATCTTGAAAAAGAACAAAACAGGACTAATACTTCCTCATTTCAAAATTTACTACCAAGCTGCAGAAATCAAGGCAATGTGGTATTAGTATGTGAAAAGACATACAGATCACTGGAACAGAATTAAGAGTCCAGAAATAAACTCATATATCTGTGTTAACTGATATCTGACAAGGGTATCAAGGCCATTCAATGTAGGAGAGAATACTCTTTTCATTTACTGGTGTTGGAACAACAGGATAGGCATATGCAAAAGAATGAAGCTGGATCTGTACTGTATATAATATATAAAAATTCACACAAAATGGATCAACAACATAAATGAAAGGGCAAGGTGGATGGATTTTTCTTAGCTATGACACTAAAAGCACAAGAAGCCAAGGGTAAAATAAATACATGAGACATCATCATTAAAAATGTTTTTGCTTCAAAGCATACTATCAAGAAAGTGAAAAGACAACCAAGAGAATGTGAGAAATGTTTGCAAATCACATGTCTCACAATGTCTTGTAATATCCAGAAAACATATGCAGAATATATAATAAGCTCGTACAACTCAACAATTAAAATACAAAAACCCAACTTGAAAGTGGGCAAAGGATCTAAATAGACATATCTCCAAATATATGCAAATTGGAAATAAGCACATGAAAAGATGCTCAATATCGTTAGTCATCTGGAGAAACACATCCCAAACCCACAATGAGATACCAGTTCCCACCCGCTGGGATGGCTATACTAAACAGAACACCCATAATAACAAGCGTTGGGAAGAAAGTGGAGAAATTGGGACCCTCCTACACTGCTGCTGGAGATGTAAAATGGTACAGATGCTTTGGATAAATTTTGCACCTCCTCAATATTAGACAGAGTTACTATATCACCGAGTTATTCCACTCCTCCATATATACCCAAGAGAACTGAAAACAAAGGTCCACACAAAAGCATGTATCTAAATGTTCAATAGTAGCATTATTCACAATAGTTAAAATGTGGAAGTAACCCAAATGTCCATCAACTGAAGGATATAAATAAAGTGTGGTATGTCCATACAATGGAATATTATTCAGTCATAAAAAGGGATCACATGCTCATTCATGCTACACGGATGGACTTTGAAAACATTATGCTGCCAAAAAACACAGACACTAAAGCCACATATCTGCTTTCATTTATATGAATTGTCTAGAATAGGCAAACTCATGGAGGCAGAAATCACTAGTTCCTAGCATCTGGGAGGAAGGTGGAAAGGAAGTGACTACTACCCAGTATGGGGTTTCTTTTTTGGAGTGATGAAAATGTTCTGGAATTTAAAATGTCGATGGTTGTATAACTTTCTCATTTTTTGCAAAAGCAACAAAAAGCACCTATCAAATAGCAGAACCTCAATAAGTACTTGTTGATATAATTAATACAAATGTTTACATCTCACTTATACAAGGTATTCCAAGATTGGAAATATTACAGGTCAATGCCAACAATAAACCAGAATCCTGTGTCTGTAACACAATTTTAGTAAAGCAAATCCAGCCATATATAAAAAGCATAAAATATCATGACTAAATTGGTTCATTCCAGGAATACAAGGTTGACCTGGTGTTTTGGGTGGGGGAAGGAAGAGAACCCAATGTAAATTCTCCTGCTTAATGGAATAAATGAGAAAAACAGAATCTCAATAGATACAGGTAATTCAATATCCATTCATGAAAAATATTTTTTAACAAATAGAAATAGAGTGGAACTGCTTTAATTTGTGATGGCCCCAACTGTTAACTCTTCTTTTTATCCACACCCTTTGCCATGTAACTTTATGTTTTTCTCCCATTGTGGAGTGGCTGTCACGGTCGGTGAATCTGGAAATAGAGGTTTGAAATGGGCTTTGGACAGGATCTTGCTCTCTTGTATCTTTGATACTGCTGTGAGAATATGATTAGTCTGGCCTGTTGGAGGAGAAAAGAACCAATCTGAACCACCCCAGCTGTTCCTGCTGAGGCCATTTAAGATCAGATGAAGATTTTAAATATTTACCCCTCATCTGAAGCCATATAGCTTGGGGTCCTGAGACAGTCTCAAGTCATTTCCTGGCTCTGCCACTCACCAGCTATGTGTCCTTGAGCAAGTTGCTTAACTTTGCTCGTCAACATATGGGTATGATATTAACAGCTACCTCCCAGGGCTATTACACAATCAAATCAGTGATGTATGTAAAGTACTTACAACCATCCCTGACATGCTTTAAACAGTCAATGGATGCATGCTACAGTTTTTACATGCACAATAGTTTGCTCGTTTCAAATATCCTTTGGAACTGATGTTATTTCTCATCTTCTAGACTATTTTTCAGTAACAAATATGCTCATCTTTTATAACTCTAGAATTAGAAAAAAGAATTTTTTAAAAGTTTATTTATTTATTTTGAGAAAGAGAGTGTGGGAGGAGCAGAGAGAGAGAAGGAGAGAGACAGAATCCCAAGCAGGCTCCACACCCTCAGTGCAGAGCCTGATGTCAGGCTTGAACTCATGAATCATAAGATCATGACCTAAGCCAAAACCAGAACTCAGATGCTTAACCAACCGAGCCACCCAGGTGCCCCAGAAAAAAGAATTCTTTTTAAGAGACTACTACTGTGTTTTTTATCTCAGATTGTACCTTTAGAAGTGAGTCAAATTCAATACTAATATGTCCCTATGTAAAAATGGAGGGTGTAAGAGAACAGGTCCAATGGAAATTTTCAGTACTTAATTGTCTTGTTGACCTCAGACAGCCAAACCCAGAACTGGAAGGAAGCCCAGTCAAGATCAGAGCTGCCCATCCACCAACCCCAGATGTATAAATAATAAATGTTACATGTCACTTAGGTTTTGAGATAGTTTGTTACACAGCAGTATTATGACAATGGATAATTGAAAGCCTGATACACAGTATTTAAAATCTCTACAGCAAACGTTATTCTTAATGATGAAATCTTGCAATTTTCTTCTTCGTCTTTTTTTTTAATCTTGCAATTTTCTTTCAGAGACTGGGACAAAATAAACGTAATGTGAAAACAAAATTTAAAAGACACCATTTATAATAACACCAAAAATATATTAAAAAAAACCCAAGGACTCCATCTAATGAAAGACATGTAAGGTCTCTAACAAAAAATAAGACACATTCATTTATTGTAAAGATGCCAATTCCCCTAACTGATCTGACTGAATGAAATCTCAATCAAAATTCCAGTAGGTTTCTCCCTAGGGAGTGGAAAATGAAAAGCTAACTTGCAAAGGGCCAAGAGTAACCAAGGCACTGGAAGAAAACCAAGTAGTAGGGGTTTCTCTACCAGATGTCTGTAAGATTAAAGATACTGCAATTAAGACAACGTGGAATCGGCGTAAGGATAGATAACAGAATCCCAGACAGACTGACCTGTATACAGTCCCTGGGTTTATGCCAAAGGTGGTAATGAAGCAGTGGTGAAAGTTGTGTAAAACTGGACTCCTACACATACACCAGAGAAAATTACAGATCTAACTGAAAGCTTCTAGAGAAGACAATTTGGAAGAATGGGTTTGGGGGGATTAGGGAGGATTGGTTAAACAGCAGGAAAAGTAAAAGAAAGAAGACAGACATTGGAGTTCATTAAATTAAGAACTCTGTTCATCAAAAGACCACCAGAGAATTAAAAAACTCTTAAGGAAAGACTGGAAAGAGACCTTTGCAACAAAGGTTGCAAAGATTGTATCAAAGACTGTGTAGCGGACACAGGGCTTGTATTTGGAATATGCAGAGGACGTTTACAAATCGGACGTTTACAGATCGGCAAGAATAAGCCACAGAAGTGGCAACATGCATCCTGTTCATGTAGATGAGAGACTGCAGTGAAAATATGGAAGTAAGTCTAGGGTATTTTCAAGATTGTTAGGGGGGAGTGCCCTTGTTCTAAGATATCAAATGATACTTCTGCAAGTGATGGTGGGGGAGGTGCTGGGAAAGAACTTGGGAGACCAGCCAGTGGGCCAGATCGGGGACTGGCAAGTGCAGGTGCATGGTCCAAATCTGGCCCATCCTCTGTCTTTGTAAACAAAGTCTTACTGGAACACAATTACACTCATTTGTTCATGTGCTGTCTATGGCAACTTTCCTATGCCCCAAGGGTAGAGATGAGTAGTTGTAACAGAGACTATATGGCCTAAAAGTCTAAAATATTCACTATCTGGCTCTTCACACAAAAAGTGTGCTGATCCCTAGGCTAGACTGTCCTTTTATGTCCAGTGTAATCATCATAACAAGGAATGGGAGAGAGAGAGTTCCCTGGAAGACCAGAAGGAGACAATGGTTTAACTATTAGCAGCATTTTAAAGCCAAGATTATTTTTAAAGTCTGAATTTGTTTTGCCAATGTGCAACTAAGACTTTCTGTTCTCCATTAAAAGCAGAAGGTGTGGGAAGCCTGGTAGGCTCAGATGGTTAAGCATCCGACTTCGACTCAGGTCATGATCTTGCAGTTTGTGAGTTTGAGCCCTGTGTTGGGCTCTCTGCTGTCAGTGCAGAGCCTGCTTCAGATCCTCTGACCCCCTTTCTCTGCCCCCCTCCCCCCGCTCCATCTGTCTCTCTCAAAAAATTAAAAAAAAAAAAAGAAAAAAAGAAAAAGCAAAAGCAGAAGGTGTGGCAATGTCATAGAATCACCAAAGGTAACAATTTAGACTTAGAATTATGGCTTGTATTTAAAAACTATTAACTTGGGGCGCCTGGGTGGCGCAGTCGGTTAAGCGTCCGACTTCAGCCAGGTCACGATCTCGCGGTCCGTGAGTTCGAGCCCCGCGTCGGGCTCTGGGCTGATGGCTCAGACCCTGGAGCCTGTTTCCGATTCTGTGTCTCCCTCTCTCTCTGCCCCTCCCCCGTTCATGCTCTGTCTCTCTCTGTCCCAAAAATAAATAAACGTTGAAAAAAAAATTTAAAAACTATTAACTTAAAAAGGGATTATGGGACCAGTTTAAGGAAACCACAGCTACTCCGAAAATAGATATCTGTAATTGATCTCTTAATCAAAGCAAGCAAACACAGCAAAACACATAAGGTGCTAGTAATGTGACTGAGGGATGAACCACCTTCAAGTCAACGGGTAAATCAGTAAAATATACTTTGACATGATCCTGTCTGTACTTGGAACTCATGCCCGTCTGAGAGGCAGGTAAAGTTTGTGTTGAAAACAATTCCCTGTCTCCTTCAGTCCCAGAGCAATGAAGTTACTCCTTTTTACATACTCCACCCAGGTTTCTCAACCCTCCCTAGTTTTAATTTTTTTTTTTTAACGTTTATTTATTTTTGAGACAGAGAGAGACAGAGCATGAGCAGGGGAGGGGCAGAGAGAGAGAGGGAGACACAGAATCCGAAGCAGTCTCCAGGTTCTGAGCTGTCAACACAGAGCCCGACATGGGGCTCGAACTCATGGACCACGAGATCATGACCTGAGCCGAAGTTGGACGTTTAAACGACTGAGCCACCCAGGCGCCCCCCGCCCCCTGCTTTTAAAATAAGCCAGGTTCCCTCTCAGTTGTATTCTTAATTATATTTGAAACTTCAATGTACTTAAAAACCATTTCCATGATTAAAAACAACTGAAATTAATTTTAGGAGAGTATCTTGAAAATCATGTAATTTTGACTTTGATCATACGATGTCAGTGTGAATACTGGGTCTGCTTATTTTCCACAAACTTAAAAAAGAAAAAAAAATTGGCCTAAAATCAAATGTGTTTTTGCTGCCTCTCCCCACTCTACTCCCAACAAGATTCTGATGTTTCCTGGAAGTGGAATAACTTCCATGCTCTCAGTAAAATGAAGACAAACTTCATACTCTTCAAGATTTTCCCAGAAACCTTTTCAGAAGCTTTTTTCCTCCTATCTCAAGATGTTTTCCAAATTACATCTATTGTCAGAGCTTTCACCACCTAGATGTCCACTCCAACAATCTTATGACATATTGTGCCTTTCCCAAAGCGTACTTTGAAGAGGTGGGATTCCTTTCTGTATACACAGATATGAGAAATCAAATCAGTAATTGTTTATCTCTACCTACCTACACGTCCTCTTTGAAGAATCCACTGCCTGAAAACGGAAACAAAGAGTCTGATGTTTCAAAGAGGCTCTCCCACTCTTGATTAGAAACTGATTATTAACAAGGACTTGGAAGAAATTTGGCACACGTCAGCAGAATTCTTTGAGGTGGCTCTAAAGTCCATCAGGGCTGGGTCTTTTGATGGTAAAGTTCGAAATCAACAATTTTTTTTTTCAACATTTATTTATTTTTTTGGGACAGAGAGAGACAGAGCATGAACGGGGGAGGGGCAGAGAGAGAGGGAGACACAGAATCGGAAACAGGCTCCAGGCTCCGAGCCATCAGCCCAGAGCCTGACGCGGGGCTCGAACTCACGGACCGCGAGATTGTGACCTGGCTGAAGTCGGACGCTTAACTGACTGCGCCACCCAGGCGCCCCGAAATCAACAATTTTTTGATACATGTTTTTATCTGTTGTGTAAGATTTTAAAAGCTGATTTAAGTTTACATTTTTACATTACGAACACACGACCTAAATATTTTTAAAACTATGCCAACTTTAAGCTGAGAGGCAAGAGGCGGCCACCAGGCATTTGTTACTAGATTCCCAAGGCTCTCCCCTCGTCTCAGAGTCTCTGCCCCTATACATTCATTCTCCCCTTATTTTAAGCTACGCCATATTTTTGAAAAGGATAATTAATGCCAATTCTACTTGATAGTTTCCAAAACTCATCACTTATAGTTAAACCAACTTTTCATTCATAAAACAGAGCAGTACAGTTAACTTTCAATTCCCTGTGGCAATAGGAGTGTTATGTATAAATGCTAAGAGCTTGAGAACAAGAAAATAAAGATGAGCCTTCTCATTACTCACTCGTTGGTTCTGTGAAGGCCAATGCAAGAAGGATTTCAGTAGTGTTAACATTCAGGCACACCTCGTTTTATCATGCTTTGCAGCTACTGTGTTTTTTTTTTTGTACAAATTGAAGTTTATGATAATCCTGGTAAGCAAACCTATTGGTGCCATTTTTGCAACAGCATTTGCTCACTTTGTGTCTCTGTGTCACATTTTGGTAATTCTAATATTTCAAATGATTTCATTATTGTTATATTTGTTGATAATCTGTGATCAGGGATCACAAATCACTGAAAGCTCAGATGATGGTTAGCATTTTTCAGCAATAAAGTCTTTTTTAAATTAAGGTTCTTTGAGTTTTTAGACATATCACTACTGCTCACTTAACAGACTATAGTACGGGGTGAACAT
Source organism: Puma concolor (assembly GCF_028749965.1). Classification (NCBI taxonomy): domain Eukaryota; kingdom Metazoa; phylum Chordata; class Mammalia; order Carnivora; family Felidae; genus Puma; species Puma concolor. Next base: position 24,042,329 of record NC_141671.1, read on the forward strand.
AAGTTTTATATGCACCAGGAAGCAAAAACCTTCACTAGATTTGTGTTACTGTGACACCCACTTTGCCATGGCGGTCTGGGATGGAACCTAGAGTATCTCCAAGGTGTGCCGGCAGACCATCTCTTGTGGTGCCAGTGCGTTTTTTTTTTTTTTTTTTTAATTTTTTTTTTCAACGTTTATTTATTTTTGGGACAGAGAGAGACAGAGCATGAACGGGGGAGGGGCAGAGAGAGAGGGAGACACAGAATCGGAAACAGGCTCCAGGCTCTGAGCCATCAGCCCAGAGCCTGACGCGGGGCTCGAACTCACGGACCGCGAGATCGTGACCTGGCTGAAGTCAGACGCTTAACCGACTGCGCCACCCAGGCGCCCCCAGTGCGTTTTTTAAAAATGATTTTGGTTGTTTCACTTTGGCCATTCAAGTCTGATATACTTCCATTTCTTCTATTTCTTACATTCCATCATCTCTTTAAAGGCTGTGCCATCACAATGACCCTGCCAAGTCCCGTTTCCAGCCTCCTAGTCCCACTTACCCTGAGATAAAACGCGAATGTGAGCTTCTTGCCTCTCCACAGCGTATGATCCTGAAAAATTATAGGGACCAGCAGGGTGACCGCTAAGGAGACTCTGCCTCCTCTTTTAAGAACTTCAGTCTCTGTCGCTGGCCTCCACCCATCACTCTGCCCTTCCCACTTTGTTGCAGACTTTGAATATTTGGCCTCTTACTAATTTGGAGAGAACCTTCTCTCCCTCTTCACCTGAGGGTGGGCAGGCAGATGGCTGGGTCACCTTCACTTGGTCTGGACGACCAGGGGCAGAAGGCAGTTTCTCCCTTTCAACATTGCTTTCCTTCCCAAGGGTGCGGCTGAGAACAGCCTTTTAATTAGAGAAAGAGCTCCATGCAGCTCTTCCCCACTCCCCCAAAATACATTTAAAACAAATGCTTTGATGCCATCTTGGTTTGATTACCACCTAACCCCGTTTCCAAGTAACAAAGTAGCCTTTCCCTATAGACAGGCTGTCTCATCCTTCTGGGTTCCTGTGCAGAGACGAGACGGGGCAGGTCAGTGGTCCCTATTCTCTATTCCCAGGGATAGGGGCTGCTCTGAAACACACTTTTTTAAAAAAATTATTATTCGTGCTCACATTGAGATAGAGGGAGGCTCCTGCAAGAAGTTGTGAATCTGGATCCCCCACAGCTGGTGTCCCCTTCCTTCTTGCTCAGAGCATTCTGGCTGAGGTGTCAGAGGACCCGGATTTAAGACCTTGTTCTGTCATTTACTAGCTCTGCGACCTTAAGCAATCTGTTGTATCTTACTGGAAAACAAGGGGCAGTAATACTTATAACATTTGCTTCTTAGGGTAACTCAAAATACTCAAAAGTGATTCAAACCATACAAATGTCAGATACTATTATTACTAATATTATGGATAAATATGCTCTTCTACAGAACAAGGCAAAGGAAGGGGACTTGATGCCCTGACTGGAGACGGCCCTGGGAACAGTTAACTTGTCACATGTCTGCATTAGCACAACTGGGCCCCTGATAATGCTCTGTACATTTCTTTCTTTTTTTTATGTTTATTTATTTTTGAGAAAGAGAGAGAGAGAGAGAGAGAGAGAGAGAGAGACAGCGTGAGAGGAGGAAGCAGAGAGAGAGACACACACACAGACTCCAAAGCAGGCTCCAGGCTCTGAGCTGTCTGCACAGAACCCAATGTGGGGCTCGAACTCAAGAACCGTGAGATCATGACCTGAGTCGAAGTTGGACACGTAACCGACTGAGCCACAAAGGCGCCCCAGTACATTTCTGATATTCATGGGTATTATTTCTGGTCCGTACCGCTTTCTCTGTTCAATGCAAAGGAAACTAAAGGGTTTCTCGAAGCTCCTTAAAACCAAGTACTTATGCACAGATGAACAAGGCCATCAGCTGAAAGACATAATTGGTCCTCTTGAAAAACAACCATCAACAACAAATAAAAGCAAACCTGACATCTACCAATCTTCAGGTGAGGTCAGTGATGGGGGGAGGGGGAAGGACTAAATTCTCAGCGCAAGCTCAGATACTTGTTTTGTTATCTAGGGAGGCTACTCTAGTTGGGATTTAGGATTTGTTTCTTTCCACCAGAGTGATTTCATATTTTATGACATAGTGCAATGGAACCTGGAAGCACATGTGTCATTACACACACAAAAGGCCAGGATGGACACAGCCTCGGCCCTGTGAGCCCTTCCTCAGGATTCAGGCCAGTCTGGGAAGTGTTCTTTGAACCTTGCGCCAAAGGCACGGCTCTGAGGATGGCAAGTCCACTTGCCCCACTGTGCACTTCCTGTGCTGCTTCTGCTAGGCAAGTGCCCTCTGTATCGTGGCTGGCCATTACATCTTATCAGGAGCTCCTCCGAGGACAGACTAGCCCAGCACACCTGCCCTTTAATTCAGGTACCAAGAGGTGTTAAGTACAGACACCGCTCAGGGGGCTGGGTCCCTTTTGTGCAGTTGGATGTGTGAATGGTGCATCACCTCAAAAGGTCAGCGTTGAACAAAAAAGCCTCATCCTTCCACCATTACTCTCTCCACACAATACCATAACTAACTCCTCAGGGTCTTCTGATGATAGGGAAATGTTCCTGTCTTTTTATATTATTTGCATGATAAGCGCTATACTTTGCATATGCCACTCTGCTAAATAGAAAGCTTTAAAAAATGGCATTTAAAAACCCTGAGATAATTCTTAAGTAATAAGGAATAGTGTCAAAGACTATAACCACACTGCAGAGATTTTCTTTCATTTATAGTCAGCGATCAATGTCAAAATGTCAAATGGTTCACATCATGTTTCTACTTCACCCCCATTCACCATACTGAAAAAAATTCAACCTCCTTACCCTGCCCTATAAAGCCCTGCATGATTCAGCCCCTATCAGCTCTTTCAACCAGCACTTTTGGTCTCTTCCTTTGATGAACAGGATGCTACTCCTCTCATAAGCATCCCCTGCAGAAAACAGATGACCCTCAAGGCCACATACAAATGATAATGGCCTGCAGTTGGCTGAATCAATGAGAGGTGGCCCTGTTATCCATTTATTCCCGGAAATAATGGATCAGATCAAATTCTCCAAAACCAAAGCCAACATTTTTCCTAATGGTCAGAGGGGAAAAAAAAATCTCCATATTGGAAACAGGCTGAAGGCTCCAATAGGATGCTCACATATTACTTCAATGTCATGCTGGAGGCACTATGAGATGTGCCCATCAAAGATTATGTCCTTCTCTAGGGCTATGGTACTTTCTTTTGACTTATGAATTTAGCATTGATCAGGATATTCTATAACTCTGTAAGGAAGGCTAGATGTTAATTTCTGAAAACTCGATAGTGATGTACAATGAATAGAACTGCTTAGAGATACAAATGACAACTACTTAGGAGAAAAGGTTAGCTTTATGGCCCTGTAGGACATTAACGGGTTTTGCACTTAACCTTGTGACTATTCTTGCATTCCTTCAGTGACCATAGTCAGTGTCTTGAATTTTCTTCAAACCAACTTTACCATCATTTTGATTCCTGAAACAAATATTTGACATACATTCATTCTATATTTATGAATCAGATGTTTACTTTTTGAAAATCAATCAATCAATCAATCAATCAATCAATCTACCTATCTAATGTGTGCAAGCAGGGGATGGACAGAGAAAGAATCTCAAGCAGGCATCACACTGCCAGCACAGAGCGTGATGTGGGGCACTTTTTTAAAATCTTAATTTGACAGATGTCTCATAACAGCTATAAGTTTAAAACTAACAACACTATATACAGTAAGTTAACACAATTGGTAAGTTACTTAAGAAGTTACTTAAATTTAAATGAATTTAAAAAATTATGGATTTTATTTTTGCCTAAGGTGAGTTTTTAGAAACACCATCCTCTCTGACATGGAGTGCTGAGGCCACAAGCTGTCATTTTTCTCTAGAACAGATACCCAAATTGCTTGGGTAGATGCCTTCAGTCACAAAGACTGCCCTTTAAGAAACAACCTCATGAACCTTATATTTATCGTGAAGACGGTGGTGTTCACTAAACCAGGCAAAGCTCTGCTTTAGGTCTTACAGCTGCCTGATTGTACTTGTACTGAGTGATACATGTGTGCGCACGCATGCATACAAGTGTGCATGCACTCTATGTGAATCTGATTCACCGTCTCACTCTCAGGATATGCTAGCGAGCAGCTTGAGGCCACATTTGTGGCCCACTGGCAATGTTCAGTGTCATGGCGCATGTTCTCTGCATTACCCTACTCTTGGCTTCATCATGTTTTAGTTTCCATTTGTCCTGATGTCTTTACTTGGAAGAAAAAAAAACAACCCTGTAGTTCCAAGCTGTAAACCGCCTTTTCAAGTTGTGTATAAATCACCAGAATCACTCCACTATAACCTCTTAGACCTTTGCTCATGCTTTTCTACCTACACTACCTCTCCCAATACAGCTGCTGCTTAACAAAACCCTACTAATCCTTCCAGGTCTATGGAGACATCTTTTCCCTCCTTCACCAAGCTTCTGTTGATCTCAAGCAGACACACTCTCAAATCACTTACAGGCATCTGCACACTGCCTTATGTCACAGCTTCTTCTGTAACTGGATTCTCTTCATCCCAGCAAACACCAGCTCTTGGGAGATAGAGACTAGTCACATTTACGTCACCTGCTGGGCCTTGTAATACATGGCACACAGTATGCAGGGTGCTTAATAAATCAAGTTGAGGGAAGAAAGCAGAAAGTATAAAGGTAAATGGTCACTAAATACGGAGCATTCATTCGTTAACAAGCACCTCCTCTGGGCAGGACAGAGATAATCTGGTGGAAAAAAGACAAGGAAATCAGAATGACCACTGAACAAACTTGAGCAGATAGCCACCCTATGGGGGTGAATAAGTATTTACAGTGTCTGACCTCCAGCAGCTTACACTAATAAACACAGTGAGTATGCAAGTAGAACTCTGGATGATGTTAGAAAGTCACAGAACATAGACGGTCTACTTTAGACATGAGGGAAGGAGTGCTGGAGATTAGGGAAGGCTTCTTGGGGGCAAGTGCCAGCAGCCGAGGCCAGGAGGGTAAGGAATTCACCAGACACTGAAACAGAAGTACACGTGCAAAATCCTGAGGAAGGAGAGAACTTGGTAAATTCCAGAAACTGGAGGAAGCCTAGTGCACTTGAAGCTGATGCAATGAAGGAGCAAACCTTGGGGCATTCTGTAGATCACAGTAAGAAGTCTGAATATGATCTCAAGTACAAGAAAGATATTTAAACAGGATATTTAATATACGAATTATATCTCCAAAAATTCTTCCGGTGACTAAGTGAAAAATGGATTGAAAAAAGACAATTAGAAAGACACCTGTCACCCGGACTAGGTGGCGACAATGGCCAGAGGCCAGGGAAAGAGACGGATGCTGGCATACTTGGTAAGGAACAGGGTGGTATGGTGACAGGCTGGGTGGTGAGGATGAGGAAAAAGGGGCAGGCATGGATAATCTGTGGCCTCCGGTTTGAGCTATTAATAGATGCAGGCAGCACTCACTGAGATGGGACAGACAAGTTCCCTGTTCTCAGGGAGGCCTCCCAGGAGGCCAAGAATTAACTCAATTGTTTACAGTGCTCATGGTAAACACACTCACACTTTGCCATGCTCAAGAAGAAACTCATCACTTTAAGAAGTCTATTACAATGATAGAAGTAATGACATGATAAATACATCTTCTTCTCCGTTTTACATACTTGCTTCTCCTCCCTTTCTTGATGGGTTCCTTTACAAGATTTTCTCATAGAACAACAAGACAAACGTTTTCGGATGACTGAGAAACTGGTCTCATGGGTGGGGGTCATGAGGAGTGGGTGTGTCTGGGATGGTAACCATTGGCCCGTGCATACTTTAACATTCCACCTCTGGTGCATGGGTGTGGACATTTGAGCCCGTATCTCTCCATGAAGCATAGAACCTTTTGTGGATTAACCAGGTAAGCAGAGCCCAGTAAAGAATGGAGCATCTAGACAGACACAGGACGTGACCACATGTCCTGAGAGTAGAACTCCTAACGTAAGTATCACAGCCGTGATTAAAGACGCACAGTGCACATTTCCATGTGGATGGAAAAAGATGCAGGTTGGAGGATTTGGCACAGGGCTATGTGTGGGCTACTGATGGCCCTGCCAGAAGTAAAGTTTTATTTCATTATGGATGGAGGGGAAAAATGAGGAAAGACTGTGGTAGGCTCACAGGTCAGACACTGTTTTTTAAGTAACACTTAAGAGTAGCAGAGGATTTTATGCTTCAGCAAACAGAGCTGCAATCTTGGAGAGCCAAGGATGAAGGCCAGCTGGTCCACAATTCCAGGGTGTGCCACTCACACCAGTCACCACCACTGCAGGAAAACGAGGCTCTGAAGTTACAGAATCCTGGACTGCAGTAAAAGACAGTCGTCAAGAGCTGCCCCCGGGGTTCTCGTTGAGTGTTGTCACTAAGTAGTTAGCTTCATCTGCAAAGTTAAAAGCCTAAGCAAACTAGACTGAAATTAAATATCTCCTAAAGCAAATTTCTAAGACAAATATCTGGCTTTAGTCCAGATTAGCATTCTCAAACTAGGGTCCTAGGACATGCTATGAGTCTATGCCATGAACAACAATTTTTAAGTCCTACACTTTCACCCTACTGATCACCTATAAGGGCTGATGGCCTGCCATGTGGCTTCCATGCTTCTTTCCCACCAGGTGTAATCCGGCTGTTGCCAAGGATGGCATTCTTCAGCTGTGATTCTGGACCGGCCTTCCATGACAATCACTGAGGAGGGACCACTTCCGTGTCTGCCAGTGAGCTCAGGTATTCATAACGTGTAGCCAGGATGAAGAACTGTGGGGACTTGTAACAAAATATTCCTCCAACTGGGGTAGAGGTATTTTCTCAAGGGTGCTCCAAGCATTTGGCCTTTAGAGAGGTCCCCACACTGTGCCCATTGAAGAGTGATGGCCCCTGAACCCCATGACAACAGGCAGGGGCGTTTATGTGTGTTTTCAATTGTGGACACCTACCAGGGTGGCAGGGAACTCAGAGCTCAAGACAGAGCCACACTACAGAACTGACTATTCACTTTACAAAGACGTTTTGGCTTAACATTAGAATCACATGTCAAAAAGCAAGAGATCAAGAGAGAACGTTTAACGCATTTTATAGATGAGGACAAAAGCTACTCAAAGGGCAAGACAGAAAACTGACCTTGACACAATAGACTCAAAATATAAAGCAAAACCTGAAAGCCAGAACTTGCGAGGTTACATAAATACAGCATAAAAAACAAGACAGTAATTTTAAACCCCAGTTTTGAGCATCTAGGACTACTTCAAAACTATACTCGAGCCAAATTCCAGTAGTCAGTTTTTCTGTCAGTTCTTCCAGAAATCAAGGAAACAGACATCAAAACTGCCATGACTTTTTCTACATTTTCTGACAGCCTGTGCTTTCTGTACAGAGCATCTTGGTGATACCCTGTCTCTCCAGTAATCCAGCTCTCAGGGGCCACCACCTGACTTACTGGAGCCCCCGTTTCCAATGTGAACATGTTCTACTCAGTGATGTGTGCAACTCTGAAGACTGTGGCAATGTGCCACCCTGGGCGGTCACTGGATCTCACAGATGAAAGCAGCAAGAAAACCCAGGGTGTAACTGCTCATTAAATGCACATTAGAAAATCCCTTGTGAAAACTGGATAACTCTGCAAGTGGAAAATTTACTAGGGCAACCCTTCTTACCCCAAACAAAACAAGAACCCAACTGAGGCTATTCTCACACCCCTCCACCTCATCTGTGATTATAAAGCTGTGGTGCTTTTGTCCCATCAAGGGAGCTTCACTGGAAAAATCGAAGCACAAATTTGTGATACGAAAAGGGAACACGTGTTGTTCCACTTTCCCTTCAAAGTCCATAAAACTTTGAATTCCAGGAATCCGAAATCTTGTATCCACAGCCACGCTCTGTGAGATGTCACATGTTCTAAGGCTGGTGCGGGCCAGGTGGCCCTGTCCCTTCTCCTCAGCCCCTACACTTGAGCCGCTGCTAGGAAGACACAGGAGGTGGCGACGCTGGGCAGCGCTCACTCAGCTCTCTGGCAACACAGCAATTAAACAGTGTGAGCCTGTGTAATCACGTTGCTAATGTTCACATTACATTTTCATAGTGTTCCTACAAAACCAAAATGTCATTTAACCTTTAGAGGTAATGCCAAGTTATAGGAAACAGCTACCATGCTTTGCTGAAGAGTACCATCCAAAGAAGAAAATACTACAATTATAATCCCAGCAAAGAATATATAATTTAAAACTATATCAGCAAGATGAAAAATAATCTCTGTCCAGTTGGAGAGCTTCAGGTAACAATGTGTGTTGCATTTAATAAAAGTCACAACACATATCCATGTGACAGGCAGAGTGTTATTTACTGGACAAAATGCAGAACCCTCCCTCTATTAGAGATATAAAACTTAATTAAAATTGAGGGGTCACCTTCTCATATTCCAGGTCATGTTGCTATTCGACTTTAAAATTTAATTAGAACCAATGAATTTTTTTTAAGGCTCCAACCACGGTAGAGACACAGGATTCCCATGATTATGACAGTTAACACTAGATTAAAAACAGAACTACCCTATGACCCAGCAATTGCACTACAAGGAATTTATCCAAAAGATACAAAAATGCTGATTCAAAGGGGCAACATGCAACCCAATGTTTACAGCAGCGCTATCAACAATAGCCAAATTATAAAAAGAACCCAAATGTCCATCGTCTGATGAATGGATAAAGATGTGCTATATATATACAATGGAATACTACTTGACAATAAAAAAGAATGAAACCTTGCCATTTGGAACAATGTGGATGGAACTAGAATGTATTATGCTAAGTGAGATAAGTCAGTCAGAGAAAGACAGACACATATGACTTCACTCATGTAGAATTTAAGAAACTCAACAGATAAACATAAGGGAAGAGAAGGAAAAAATAAGATAAAAACAGAGAGGGAGGCTAACCATAAGACACTCTTAAATACAGAGAACAAACTGAGGGTTGCTGGAGGGGAGCTCAGTAAGGGGTAGGTGGGGGGGGGTGTTAAACGGATGATGGGCATTAAGGAAGGTACTTTTCAGGATGAGCACTGGGTGTTATATGTAAGAGATGAATCACTGGGTTCTACTCCTGAAGCCAAGACTACACTGTTAACCACCCTGAATTTAAATTTAAAACAGTCATTAAAAAGAAAGAAAGAAAAAAGATAACTTTGGTGGCAGCATGACAATGGATTGGATGGAAAGAGAAAAATGAAGGAAGAGAGGGAGGGAAAAAGGAAGGGAGGAAATTAGCTAGGTACTATTTACTAAGATTTTAATAATTGTCAACACACCAGATTCAGCAACTTCCATTGCAAGAACCCAGACGGTAACAGTGGAATTGAAGAGAAGGCACCCACAAATTCTTAGAAGGTAGGATCAATGTGTAATCCTACACAATGTGTAATCCTTAGGTGTGTAATGACTGGTTTGATGTGGATGGTGAAACAGCAGGAAGTCTTGATGAAAAAAAAAATCTGTTTTGGGGTGCAAAAAAAAAAAGAAAAAAGAAAAAAAAGAAATGGTCCTTTGAGACTGAGGACAACGGTCTTCAATGTAAGGTGTCTGACATGTAGAAGCCAGAACTGGGGAAGTGGGGGCTCCTCAGCATGAAGCAAGTTTTAGGTCTCCACGTCCTGCAGTTGTAACCCCACTGGGGCCCAAGCCCTCTCTGGTTTATTCATCAAAAACAAATGTCATGTACTGGCACAAAAACAGACACTCAGATCAATGGAACAGAATAGAGAACCCAGAAATGGACCCACAAACATATGGCCAACTAATCTTTGACAAAGCAGGAAAGAATATCCATTGGAATAAAGACAGTCTCTTCAGCAAGTGGTGCCGGGAAAACTGGACAACGACATGCAGAAAAATGAACCTGGACCACTTTCTTACACCATACACAAAAATAAACTCAAAATGGATGAAAGACCTAAACATAAGATAGGAAAACCATCAAAATCCTCGGGGAGAAAGCAGGCAAAAACCTCTTTGATTTTGGCCGCAGCAACTTCTTACTCAACACGTCCCCAGAGGCAAGGGAAACAAAAACCAAAAATGAACTACTGGGACCTCATCAAAATAAAAAGTTTCTGCACAGCGAAGCAAACAATCGGTAAAACTAAAAGGCAACCGACAGAATGGGAGAAGATATTTGCAAATGACATATCAGATAAAGCGTTAATATCCAAAATCTATAAAGAACTTATCAAACTTCACACTCCAAAAACAAATAATCCAGTGAAGAAATGGGCAAAAGACATGAATAGTCACTTCTCCAAAGAAGACATCCAGATGGCCAACCAACACATGAAAAAAATGCTCAACATCACTCATCATCAGAGAAACAAAAATCAAAACCTCAATGAGATACCACCTCACACCTGTCAGAATGGTAACATTAACAACTCAGGCAACAACAGATGTTGGCGAGGATGTAGAGAAAGACCATCACTTTTGCACTGCTGGTGAGAATGCAAACTAGTGCAGCCACTCTGGAAAACAGTATGGAGGTTCCTCAAAAAATTAAAAATACAACTACCCTATGACCCAGCAAGTGCACTACTAGGTATTTTATCCAAGGGATACAGGTGTGCTGTTTCGAAGGGGCACATGCACCCCAATGTTTATAGCAGCGCTATCAACAAGAGCCAAAGTATGGAAAAAGCCCAAATGTCCATCAATGGATGAATGGATAAAGAAGATGTGGTGTGTGTGTGTGTGTATACACACACACACACACACACACACACACACACACACACACACACACACACACTCATACATAGAGTGGAGTATTACTCAGCAATCAAAAAGAATGAAATCTTGCCATTTGCAACTATGTGGATGGAACCAGAGGGTATTATGCTAAGCAAAATTAGTCAGAAAAAGACAAATATCGTATGACTTCACTCATATGAGGACTTTAAGATACAAAAAAGATAAACATAAAGGAAGGGAAACAAAAATAATATAAAAACAGGGAGGGGGGACAAAACACAAGAGACTCTTAAATACAGAGAACAATCAGAGGGTTGCTGGAGGGGTTGTGGGAGGGTGGATGGGCTAAATGTGTAAGGGACATTAAGGAATCTACTCCTGAAATCATTGTTGCACTATATGCTAACTTGGATGTAAATTAAAAAATAAATTAAAAAAAAAGGAAAAAACAAAACAAAACAATACAAAATGTCCTGGCCTTCCCTTTATGACTTCAAAATAATCCAGGGAGGGGTGCCTGGGTGGCTCAGTAGGTTGAACATCTGACTCTTGGTTTTGGCTCAGGTCATGATCTCATGGTTCATGTGTTTGAGCCCCGCCTTGGGCTTGCTCTGATAGCTTAGGGCCTGCTTGGGATTTTCTCTCTCCCTCTCTCTCTGCCCCTCCCCTGCTCGCGCTCTCTTGCTTGCTCTCTCTTTCTCGCTCAAAATAAATAAATGAACTTTAAAAAGAACCCACCAAAACCCAAAATAATCTAGGGATTCATTCTTCCCCACAGATTGCTTCTAAACCCAACCCCCTCAGAATTCAGTATGTCACTGCCAAAAAGGTACTGAAATACTGCCCTCCTTGGTGACAGAGCATGCTTTTCAAAACTAGCTGAGCACTTCAGGGGCAACCTAGGTCTGTCTCATAAGAGGAGAGCCCAGCATCCACAGGCGCATCACACATCCCAAGTACTCAGACTCATGACCTGCCCTGACATGTGGAACACCGAGCTGTCAAAGATTAAGACAGTCCTGTAAGGTCACAAAAGACTCCAGGTGGCTTAATATTCTTAATCAAGTCATGAGGGGATTGGTGAGGATAGAAACTCATGTTTTAGTATCCCAATCATTCATACCGACTCCGATAAGACACCGTCATTTTTATACCCATGCTAATGGGTCAGCTATGTGCTTATCCAACTTTTACTTCTGAAATTCAGGTAATACTGGGTGGTGGTGCATCTCAGGCTGGCTACAGAGCTGTTAACTTCCTGCAGTTGTAACTGAGGATGGGGCGCAGCTCACAGGGGCACAGCTGAAGACCCAGGGGCTGAGGAGATCTGCCAGTAACTAATGTCCCTATCTCAGTGTGCAGGAGGTGTCCCTATCTCAGCTCAGAGGTGGAGGAGGACTATCTACAGTGCACAGCCTCACTCTAAGTGGCTTACACAGTGGTTAAGTACAAGGTGCAGTTGTGCGACAGGGAACAAATTTACGTATTTTCCCTCCCCTTGCTGTACATACATAACTAAGAAGGTAAACTGCAGACAGAAAGGAGAGAGGGCTATGACTGAGATAACTGGGCACAGAGGAAGATGTCTTCAGGTATTTTGAGAACCAAATGTGCTCCCATTAAAAAAATATTTTTAAGCACAAGAAACTCTTAAATAATGAAGTAGGAAGAGCAGACCAGATGTTATCATAAATAAACTTGATGCTAAAGTGTCATCTTCTCAAAGGTGGGGAGGGCAGTGGCATGGAGAACCGAAGAGCAAATACATAGTTCAGAAAATAACCTGGAGGAAAAAATACTTTAGGTTAGGATTTAAAGTGTTTTCTTAATATTTCATATTTTGAATGCTTCGGCACAGCCTATTTATGGCCCTAGACTGAGAGGCAATTACATTAGATCCTTATCACTAGGGGAGATGGGTATTTACTACAGGAGGGTAATTACTTTTTTTATAGAGATAGTTTATCTCATTAGATGTCATCATTTCAGCAAGAATAGGTCTGCACAAGGATTAGTTCATTCTAATAGTCTCGTGTACTTCTCTGGCCTTGAGGCATCTGCCCATAACCCTGGGGCTGAACTCAACACCGTGGCCTGGACCAAGAGCACAGTATGACTCCATCCATTCTTGGACCATTTCACCCATGACTCTGGTAGGGGGGGCAGTTTTACCAATGTAGCTACTTTCTCTCGTCAACTACAGTGCCATTCAAATAATCCCTAGAGTCGGAAACAAGGCTCCTTGGTGAACACTCATCCTAGCAGGACTAGAAGTCAGCGGCTGTATTTTATTGAGCTCCGAATGATCAATGCAGCACAGTGCCTGACACACAGTGAATGTTCACTAAGTGCATGATAAGGAGGCATGGAGCTTCCAGAAACTCCCCTGTGCACAGGTGGCTGCTTGTAAGAAAACAGTTGGAACGTATTCAAACAGAAGTTAAAAGCAAGGTTTAAAACACGCCTTAAAACCAGAGGAAAAACTATTTCAGGAACTCAGAAGTCACCAAAGATAGTTAATCAGGAGCCAGTAACCATGCTTAGAGCCAAATAACATGAAACAAGCACAGCCAGTTCCAGTCGTAGGGGCCAGAGCCATGGACAGTGGGAGACGTGAGGTGATCTGGGAGCCCTAGTGGACTCAAACTCCTTGGAGAAGGTAAATTAGCAGCTTTCTTGTTCCCTGAGCACCCAGGAAATGGCAAGCAGTTGTACACATTTTGCAGTAGATGGTGTGCTCTTTTTTTTTTTTTTTTTTTTTTTTTAATTTTTTTTTTTCAACGTTTATTTATTTTTGGGACAGAGAGAGACAGAGCATGAACGGGCGAGGGGCAGAGAGAGAGGGAGACACAGAATCGGAAACAGGCTCCAGGCTCTGAGCCATCAGCCCAGAGCCCGACGCGGGGCTCGAACTCACGGACCGTGAGATCGTGACCTGGTTGAAGTCGGACGCTTAACCGACTGCGCCACCCAGGTGCCCCGGTGTGCTCTTTTATCATTGCATTTGTCTGGTGAAGTTGAATGAACTCTTTACTAGATTTTGCCCTGATAAAATAATATTGTATTAATTTTATTACATAATTAAGATGGTAACTTTGAAATTCAATAATATCAATGAAACAGTAATTATGAAGAGACATGTTAGGTGAGCCACAAAGGAGGAAAAGCCTTTTATCCACTTCCCACTTCTGGCGGCCACCTATCATGAGGCAGGGAACAGAAACCCTGGGATGAAAGTCTTGATTCTTATTCTCAGGAAGTTCCCTGTATGCTGGGGACATAGCTGTAAACAGGAGCATGTTGGAGCACCTGGCTGGCTCAGTGAGTAGAGCATGTGCCTTGATCTTGGGGTCATGAGTTTTAGCCCCATGATGGGGTAGAGATTAAACAAAAATAAAAAAAAATAAGAGGAGCGTGTTGACTCTGCTTAAAAGGACATGTGCAAGTAGAGCAGTGCAGGGGAACGGGGCAGCCTGCTGACCTTGACTGATTTGGAAAAAGGACTCCAAGTGCCCAGGCAGCAGGGGATGGCCCAGCGCAGCTGCAATGCCTGAAGGATGGCCTCCAGCCCCAGCTGCTGCTCTGTCAGCACTCTCCTGATGGCCTGGTGCATCAGACAAATATCCTTCTGCATATGGGTGGCATGGCAGGTGGTCTTAGGGGCTGTGCCACATAAAGGCTGGGAGAAGAACAGCCACAAAGGTAATTGAAAAGAAACAGCCAGAAAGGTAAAAGGGGAACAAAAACAGTAGTGCTCCAGAAACAGGTATTTTAAAAACAAAGATGAAGCAAGAAGTGTTGGGTTGAGGTCAAGTGTTGGTAGGAGAGCAAAATGGTGCCGCAGTATGCAGGCTCCTCAAAATCAAAAATAGAATTACCATATGATTCAGCAATCCCACTTGTGTGTATTTATCCAAAATAATTCAAAGCAGGATCCTGAAGAGATATTTATAAGCTGCAGCATTATTCACAATAGCCAAGAGGTAGCAGCGACCCAAATGTCTGCGGACAGGTGAACACATAAAGAAAATCCCGTAATAGGCTGCAACATGGATGAAGCCCCAGGGAATTATGTTAAGTGAAATAAGCCAATCAAAAAGGACAAACATTGTACGATTTCCACTCATATGAGGTATCTAAAGTAGTCAAAATCACAAAAATAGAAAGTAGTCAAAATCACAAAAATAGAAAAGTAGAAAGTAGCCAAGGGCTATGGGGGAATAGGTGAGGGAGCATTAGTGTTTACAGGGTACAGAGTTTCAGCCTAGTAAGTGAAAATGTTCTAGAGCTCTGCAGCTCAGCAATGTGAATACACTTAGCGTTCCGGGTCTACACATTTAAAAAACATTTAAGACTGTAACCTTAAGGTTTGTGTGTTTGTTGCCACAATTAAAATGAAAACAAAACAAAGACGTGGTGATTGTATTAACTGTGGCTGGGACTGGGGTGCCTGGCTGGCTTAGTGGGTTAAGCATCCAACTCTCGATTTTGGCTCAGGTTGTGATCTCACCGTTCGTGAGCTCCAGCCCTGCGTTGGGCTCTGCGCGGACAGTACAGAGCCTGTTTGGGATTCTCTCTCTTCCTCTCTCTCTGCTGCTCCCCGTTTGCTCTTTCAAAATAAATAAATAAACTTAAAAAAAAATGTGGGTGGGAGTGGCCTGTTCTGATGAAGACAAGCACCAGATCCAGTAAGTGGAGGTGGCTGTGGCCCAGAGGCTAAGAACACCTGTTCACAGAGCAGGAGCCACGCTGGGGGTTGCTGGGAAAGGAAAAGAGCAAGCAATCATGGATGAGATGCTCCAGAAGCGTGACCTAAAAGGAAAATGAGAATCAGGGTGGAAACAAGCATAGCCCTGAAGAAAAGGTGTTCATGAATTCTAGTCCCTTCACTTCTTTCTGCCTGGCATTCCCTGTAAAACGGACATGACTTAACAGTCCTAGTAACACATGGGTGGAGTGAACCCACCACACTGTGAAAATTTGGTAAATGGCAGCCGTGACTATGATGAGTGAGGAGGCTTTCATGAGGAGCCTGGTCCTCTGGGGGTGATGGCCATGCTGGGTTGAGAAGGAAGGGCTGTGACCCTGAAGCCTGGGTCTCTGGGGAATGCTGACACAGGACCAAGAGGCTGGTGAATCAGTGAGGAGGAAGGAGAAGGAGTAAGAAAACACAGGCCTCAGCACAGAATCTTCTTCATCGGAGTCTGGAGGAGGCCGACCGGCCCCCGCTCCCCAAGCCTGGCAGCACTGGGGATGAGCTCTCTCTGCTCCTGAGGCCACAAGGGAAGGCAGAGGACCAGCGAGCAGGGCAGGCTTCTGGTTTCAGGTAGGCGAATGGGAAATCCTCTTTGAGGAGGTTGAGAACTTGACAAAGACAGAGCTATGAAATGCTGCAGGTGTGCTACTAAGTTGGGGGCAGCGGACAAGGGGGCAGAAGGCAGTTCGACTAGGAAAAAGGACAGGAAAAGGCTGTAGGGCTTCCTCAGAGGCTGTAGCTTGGGAAAGACAATGAAGAATTGCACAGAATCACACAGTGAGCTTGTTTCCATCTCAAAATGACCAAGAACCTAAGGCACCGGAAAGGCTCCATTGGTCTGAAGCTCATTCTAGTGACACTGATCCCCAGAAGTGAATAAATTTGGGTGCGGGGCCCTACTTATTGGGCGTAAAGTCGCCTCCTGGATATTGTCATATAGAGCAAAATTATTCACTGGTAGTTTTAAAAGATGTTCTGCACCATTAACCTACAGATGTTTTCTTCGGTTTTCCCAGCTCCAAGAATTACATATCATTCTCTATTTGCAAGCAAGCTCAAAACTTGCCTTGGCCCTTAATTCCTTGGCAGTTTCTCCCAACCACCCTCACAGACCTTGTTTCTTCTTCACACAAATCCTTTTTAGAAGACAGATGCTATTGATGAAAGTAGAAGTGAAAAAAATTGCTCAAACAACTCATTCACCCCCATACAAATGTTAATTAAGCACCTATTGTATGTAAACAATGGGAGTAGACAATGTAGGAAATTTTAAAGGAGATTAAAATGTTTGCTACAATGCTTTCCCATTCTACTATCTGAAGTTTTATTGAGTTTGTCTTTCTGTTCTGGATCTTTCTCTGGATCTCTTCTGCCAGTTTACTTTCTCAGAGGAATCAGCTCTCCTCCACCCAGCCTCGGTAGGTGTCCAAGCCACTTGAGATAAGACTTCACCCAAAGCAAAAGCACCTTGGGGAACAGGACTCCTCAGTGTCTTCTTTCAAGAGTCCCCTAATAAACTGACAAACACAGCCTTTCCTCATTTGTAATTAAAAAATATGCCCTGTAAAGGGTGACCTACCAAATTAGGAGGACATACACACAGTGCCTAGTGCCCCCAAACACAGGGCCCTAACAGCTACAAAGGAAGAAGAGCACACAGTTACACACAAAAATAGAAAATGAAAAGGCAAACACAGAGTTCGGTCTTGTAAGCGACACCTAGGTGTATTGGGAGACGACACCATGCTCAGTTTGAGAGGACTGCCCAAAAGCTACAACATGGACTGAAATGATCACTATTCATTTACTATTCAATATTTAACAGCCATGATATTCTGTAACCTAGGGAAGCGCTGTTATATTTTAAGGGTACTCAGTAATCTTAATTGTGTTGTGATTGTCAAAAGCTCAGTCTCTACTTTCACCCTTACTGTTAACAGCCCTGGGTTTCCCTTGGGCAACCAGAGTGTGGATGAAGCTGATCTCTCCTGGAACTTCGGGAAAGAGAAGACTTTTTTCTGCCTGGTTTGCTGAGAGGGTTAGGATGCCAGCTAGAACTGTGGACGGCACGTGCCTTCCCTGTGGGAAGGGTTTGCATGAATGCAGCCAAGAGAGCCCACAGGGGGAGAGGGCATGGATCCATTCAGGCAATGGGTCCAGCTGTGCCTGGGACTTGCTCACCTGAGCCAATATATGGCATTTTTGTTTGCCTGTTTAAGTCAACTTGAGTTCAGCTTCACTTGACAGAGAACAAGTCCTGTGATGTAGTTCTGGCAACAGGGTGAATTAGGCTTATAAAAAAATCCCTTTTGCTACTGTGACACAGAAGAACTGAAGTCAGGAGCGGGTTATAATATGGACCCTTCTGTCCCACCAACTTGCTGAGTGATTTTGTTTTTTACCAAATTCCTTTTTCTTTCACAACCAGGCTTATCTATAAAATAAGCATTCTCTGAAAGAGGGAGAATAATGTTAGAGGAACATAGAAGACAGAGGAAAGGCAACAGAACAGCATGTTTGGAAAGAAGACCAGACAGCCAGTACACTGTGTATCCATGGCTGCTCTTGCCCCTACAATACAGGATGTCATTAGAGGAATATTCCAGAAGGCTAGTACCCTGCTAAAGACAACAGCAATAAAAATGGGAATGCAGAAGACAAGCGGGATTTGTATCAGGTGTTCAATCCTCTTTTAACAAGTATCAACAAGAACAAGTATTTTCAAAAATGGGAATTTCACGTGAATTGGGTGACTTTTTTATTCTGCCCTTGTGCCAGTCAGTTACAAAGTTCAGGAGGAGCAGGAACTGGAGTCAGATTCTTTTCTGACATATGACCTAAGGGATCCAGATTTCATTTAAATTGTAAAACTCTAAGTTAATAAAATACACTTTGGTATATTAGAAACTGAGCAGGAACGATAAAATTAATGGGAATTAATTTGAAGTTTTCTTATTAAACTGTTGTAAGTATGTTAAGGCAGAGACCAGATGGCACTATTCATCCTAACGCCTGGCATGGAAGTTCTCAGTCCTTGAGTGGGTGCTGGGGGAACCAAAAGTCACTGACCTCTTCTGAAATGCTCCCATTAGAAGTGTGAACTCTCCAGCTCAAACACGTGTAGATTAATGTGGTCCCTGGCAGAGATGACACACACATTCACAAAGTCTTCATGTTTTGAAAAGTTGGAACTGTGCACCTCCCCCCACTTCAATAGGCAAGAGAAAATGTAAAGGGAATTAACAGAAAAGTAAGTGCAAACAATTACAACCTGTGAAATCAGAATTTTCATGCTTTAAAATGAAAACCATGAGATAACAGTTTTCTACCTTAAATATCTGTCAGATTGAAAAGCTGATTAAGAACAACAGGTAAATAGGTACTCACAATCTTTATAGCTTGTTTAGAGAGCAATTTGGCAACATCTAGCAAAATCTTTAATTACAGTCTTGTACTTTACTAGTGTTTACAACAGTGAGTCTCCAGCTAACACGCAAATGGCTCAGGAAAAAATGTATATGCACATACAGATATGTGAGTGTATAAACATACACTCACACCCAGGGGAGGGAGAAAGTCAGTGAGGCAAACTGAAAACAACTGGTGAATGTGGATGAAGTGTATGGGTTCTTCTTTACTGGTTTTGCAACTTTTCCATAAATTTGAAATCATATAAAAAAAATACAAAAAAAATCAAGTTTAAAACTTCAAAGCAAGTGAGGTAGAGTCAGAGTCTTAAAATAGAGAGCTTTCCACAACATGATGTTAAATGAAAGAGGCAAATACCAGAACTTATAGGATTCCATACCAAAGGATGTGAATATGGAGAAGAAGGTCTGAAATGACACATGTCAAACTATTAATGTTCTCTCTGAAGTAAATGGTATTCTGAGGGGAGGAGGTAATGGTAAACTGTCCTCTTTTGCTCAACGTACTTCTAATAACTTGTGTAAGAATTCATAGTATCTATGTATGACTCAGGTTTAAGGCAGGAGGTTATTAACATTTCTGCTGTTGCAGTGTCAATGAAATGTACTCATTTATGTGGAAAACACGCCCAATGTCTACTGCTAAGGTTCTCACTTCGTGGATGCACCCAGACACAGGGCCCTGTGCAGACAGATGGGAAGATGGGAATAACAGACACAGTGCTCTGTCACGATGCCTGAGGCCTTTACTAGGATCCTTATTAAGGGCAGGCCCTGGGATGCTAAACCAGTAAGTGTCCAGGCCCAAGTGCCAAAGTGCCCCCTGCTGAGTAATACAGACACTGAATCACCACTAGGAGGTATGTATGATATAGTCACACAATAAATAGCCACAAATCAATTTAGAAGAATGAAGAAGGGCTAAATTTGCATGGATATGAAAATATATCTAAGATGT
Source organism: Puma concolor (assembly GCF_028749965.1). Lineage (NCBI taxonomy): Eukaryota > Metazoa > Chordata > Mammalia > Carnivora > Felidae > Puma > Puma concolor. The sequence goes on from NC_141671.1 coordinate 24,062,355, forward strand.
ATCAAAATTAAAAATAAAACCCTAAGTTGTAGAGCCATATGTCAGGTATGAGCCCATTGATGTATTTATTTATTTATTTTTTTTAAATTTTTTTTTTTTTCAACGTTTATTTATTTTTGGGACAGAGAGAGACAGAGCATGAACGGGGGAGGGGCAGAGAGAGAGGGAGACACAGAATCGGAAACAGGCTCCAGGCTCTGAGCCATCAGCCCAGAGCCCGACGCGGGGCTCGAACTCACGGACGCGAGATCGTGACCTGGCTGAAGTCGGACGCTTAACCGACTGCGCCACCCAGGCGCCCCCCATTGATGTATTTAAAAGATGTGCATGTTTATATAATTTCTGGAAGGAAAAAACTGTTAACAGCAGTTATCTCTGGAGAGTAGGAGCAGGAGGTGGGGCTTTCTACTTTTCTTTTTTTCTTTGAAACATTTTAATTATTTTATAATGTTTTTCTGTCATTTAAAATTTCTAATTAGAAATATTTATTGAAAGAGTAACAAAAGTCTAAAGACAATTTCAAATCAAGATATATAAGGCTAATAAGCAACCTCACGAGAGAACAGGAATCTAACTATAAAGAATCTAAAATATATCATAAACAGAAGAAATTAGTTGTGTATTTTTATTTCCCATCTTCCTCCATAAAAACCAAACTTAAAAGAAAACACGGTACAGGGAAGGTAGTTGTGGAACTTTGGCGAGCACCAAAGCCACCTGGAGGGCTCAGGAAACAGACTGCTGGACCCAGCCGAGATTCTAGTTCGGGAGGTGTGGCGGGGGTTCAGGGATGAGCATTTCTAACAGGTCACCCAGATGCTGGGCACCACACTTTGAGAATCACTGGTATAGGAAAACATAAGAAAGTGGAAATGAAGAGCAAACACTAAACAGTCACAAGGGCTCTGAAGTATGTTTGCTGGGTCACCCTTGCCCCAAGTCCTAACTGTCCTTGAACATACCATAAAACCCTGCAAGTGCAGGGGGAGGGGAAGTCTCCCCAGCAGCACAGACGCTGGGCAGGTGGGTCTCGGCTGCTCTTGCTGGGATGTGTGCTGGTCCAGAGCTGGCTGGGTTGATCCCTGAAACTTCTTAGTCCAGTTGAACTTGGCATATTCAATTCATTTTTACGTAAGATAGGAGACAGGATTACAAAAGGTGAGCTGATGTCTATGTCTAATGTCCTGGAAAGGCTCTATGTGAAAACAGTGGTCAAATTAGGTGTAAATGAGAAAATGGGAAAAATGAAAAAATTCCAGGACTGTGCACTCAGATTTGTAAGTCCCAAAGTGTCTGCCCCATTTCAATGAAATCCAAATTGGCAATAGTAGATGATGTGTCTGGATGTACTTCACACAACACCGAACTCTGATCAATCAACCGATCTCCAAAGTCAGACCCTTTCCATGGGTCCATGGAAAGGGCCTGACTCACCAGACAACTGGCAAACGAAAGTACCCGTTCATTGAAAGGCCTTGGCTCTGTGTCGATCGCAAATGGTTGCACATTTTTAATGTTTAGCCTTTGCTTTCTGAGTAGACATGTCCTATTGAGGCCCTACTGAGCGGTTTTCTGCCACCGGTCTCCTGATTTCTTCCCTTTCTCTGAGTTAAATTCCAATCTCAGCACAGAAATTGCAAATGGCCCTGGGGGACCGGGGCCTCTTCCAAGGGTGGAGCTATTGATTTGGTACAACATCTTCCCTGATAATGACAGAGAAGGGAGATAGATCATCAGGCTTCATATTCTTATTGAGAGGAACTTACACTCCAGCTCCTCAGAAGAAGCCATATTTTCCTAAACAACTGCTCCTGGGAGCCTCCTTCAATAGAAATGCTCACAGAATAAAAGACTTGAGGCATGTTAAGGTATTTCCCCACTTTCCACCTGAATCTGTTGGCTCCGACTTCATATCCATCAACTCTATGCAATTACACTGATCAGGTTTAGACGTCATTTTTTAAAATGTGTGCTAACAGTATTTTCTCAAATGTACAATGATGATCAGTTATACATTTGAATTCACAAAAGAACAAAGTAACAATAATCCAGTTTATAAAAGCAATTGCTTCTTTTGTAGGATTAATTTGTTAGGCAATTAAAAGACCAAGAAAATACTATCATTAACAAAGAGTAGAAAGAAGGCAGCCACATCACCTAAATTTAAGATTTTTTTATATTTCTGAGTGAAGCAATATAGTCATCTTTTAAACCTGTTTCACACTTAAAAGTTACAAGCCACATATACATATGGCTATTTTGTAAAAGTAATTGTGTGTGTTAAAATTCTCCAGAAACATTTACTCTTTTGGTTAACAGATATTTAAATATCTGTTGTGTTTGGTGGCAAAAAATATCCCTCATACACACATGATTAATGTTTTGAATAAGAGATGATTCATTCCCCAGTGACTCCATGAATATCTGCTTCCATTAGTTTTAAAAAAACAAATCAGTTTTCTCATGTAGCTCTAAAATTAATGTGGAAAGTAAAAACAAACAACGACTTTAAGAGATTATGAGTGTAGACCAGCAAGCTGATGCGGCTTCAGTACTGCTCTCTCAGGAAAGAAATGCCCCAAGGGCGAGTAAGAGGTTTTCTGGGATGTTTCTGTGCTTCTGGCCTCTGTACCCTGTCATTTCAATAGCATGTCTTCCCTCACATCTAGTGTGATCTGGCGACAGGGCTACCAAGAACTCACTATACCATCTTTGTCTTCCATGAGTACCCCTTCTACTGGACTCATTCCCTGACAAACACCGGCAGCATGTGCTATGAACAGGCACTGCTCAGGATACGGGAGGATTCAGCCCTGGCAAAACCAGATCCCTTCTTGGAGCCTACTCGCCAGAGGAGGGAACAAAAGCATCTTTCTGCAAAGGAGAAGGGTGAAGAGAAGCAGAGGCACTCATCCACCTGAGCACCTGTCTGTAGGTGGCCATGCTGTCTAGGACACTACTTGCTTTTTGCCATCATGCTTCGCTCAGAAAGGACACTCCCACAGTAGGCTGTGGAGGGAGGAGGAGATGGTTCTTTTCCCTTTTAATCTTCAAGCCTGATTTAGATCATGGCCATTGGGGATGTCATTTACCACTGTTCTAAAAACATTCCCGAGCGGCTTCTATTCTTTCTCTGGTCTAAGTGTTCTCAACAGTATATAGGACTCAGGGTCAGGAGAGAAAGGAGGTCATGAGGACCTTGGAAATACAGTGTTACTCCCGTCCCAATCAACCTGCCTACCTTCACAGAACAAGATAAAATAATTTGAGATTTTATGCTTACATATCCGTGGTGGTTTTAACCAAAGCTACCTTTATGGACATTTAAAAATTTTTTGACATGGGAATAGTAATAAAAAAGGCAGTCACTAACTCCTTATTTAAACTGAACCCAATATCCTCGTTTTATACAAAACTGAAGGCTTTGCTGAGGGGAGCCAAGCTTGCGTAACGGTGGTAAAAACAGAACGTGGAAACTTAAAGGGTCAAAAAGTTTTGAAAATCACGCCCCATCACCCATAAAAATGAATGTACACACAACTTTTGTGGATAAAGGGGAGCCACAGATCTTCTAAAGTCTTTTGTATCCCTTTACTTTCCAAAAATACTGCCCTAGGACTGTGACTTCCTAGAGCAAGACTTAGCAAACTTTTTCTGTAAAGAGCCAGACTGTCAATTTTTTCAGCTTTGCAGGCCATACAGTCTCTGTCATAATGATTCAACTCTGTCCTTGACCGTAAGTGCCACAGACCATAAGTGAATGAATGAAATGTGGCTGTGTTCCAATAAAACTTTATTTATGGACACAAAAATTTTGATTTCTTATGTTTTCACATGGCATTAAATATTATTCCTCTTGATTTTCCCAAACATTAGAAAGTGTAAAAACCATTCTTAGCTTGCAGGCCACATGGAAAAGGCAAGTGGGCTGGTTGCCAAGCCCTGCCCTTATCTGCTAGATAAGAGCCCAGCAAGGTGCTTGGCCCTGAGTAATCAATAGAGAAGTCTATGTTCCCGGTCTAGTGGAGGCAGCAAGAAATGGAACACAGGAGTAGGAATTAAGAAACATGTTCTGATTCTATCTCTGCCTTCAGTTCTCTCTGAACATCACAATCTCCTTGGACTCAGCTCCCCTCTCTGTGACAAGCAGCATGCAATCAGATGGCTGATAAAGTCTCTTCTGCCTCTGAACCTCTACGATCCTTCATTTACAACAACGTAAAAGAAAACCGGGTCTACGAGCAGGCCAACAGTTCAGGAAGTCAGCTCGGTAAATAAGCTCATACAAGTTCCAGGCGAGGGCAAAACTCCTGGAGCAAGGAAGAAAAGCAGCATTTGGGTAAAGTGTGTTATCTGAAAGACACTAGCAAGATGGCAATTTACTGCCCCAAGGGAACCCCTGCATTTCCGTTTCCTCATTGCTACACAAACATCTAAGCCAAAACTTTTTGATGCACCACAGCAAGATGGTTAGAGTGGCATCTCAGGTGAGCATTTCTCTTTGGAGGGAAATAAGCTTCCCTCTCGCTTTCTTTCATTCTACTAAGGGTGAGTTGGGGGAGACAGGCAGATAGACATGATCACAGTTCTGCTACACACAGGGCTCGGGCAGCATAGGAGACCAGAGGACACAAAAGCAGGTGGGCCCTGCATCACAGGCATAGTGGGAGGTCCTGGGGTGACTGAGGGACAGGGGAGGTATGATGCTCCTGGCAGAGGACAGCAGGAGTGCAGACGTGGAGAGAGGGAGCTGAGAGGGCAGTGCGGGCCAAGCAGAGACTCAGGAGCACGCTTGCGAACTACAGAAACGGTGGTGTGGTCAGACTGGTGGTGGGGATGCTCCTCCCATCCAAGAATTATAGAAAATGGATGGGAACTGTCAAAAGGCAGGAAGCAGGGAGACCTGTGAGAAAGCTACGGCAGGTAAGAAGTAACCAGGGCCCCAAGTAAGGGAAAGCTAGTGGGGTTTACAGTAGAGAAACCCGTAACAGAATTCTATAATGATGGGTGGCTAGATGAGGCATGGGGGAAGCAAAGGGGATGGAAGCTGTCTGTGATAATCCCACCTGCACCGTCTGAGAAGCTGGGGAGGCCATGGTTCAACCAACTAAGCTGCAGAATCCAAGAGCAGGAGTGGAAACAAAACAGGAAATACCACCCCAATTGAACAGACTCCTATTCTGTAAAAGGGACAGTGGGATCCGAACAGTTGACCATTACAGAGAACAAAAGCCCAAATCCCGAAGGTACATTGTACTTCCACTGAAAGAAATTGCTGGTTATGTAGATGGGTTAGCAAAATAAGGATCATGACTTCTAATCTAAGGATCATGACCCAATACAGGTCACACTCAGAAAATTCACACGGACCCTGAACATGAGACTCAGTGTCTGAGATGCATAAATGTTCACAAACAAACTTGTTATAAAGGAAAACTACCGAGCATAACCGATTTAGAGCAAGACGCCTTTTAAATGGTGGTACGGTTTGTGGATGCACACTGAACACATAGCGAGAGCTGATTTAAAACATAAATGCTAAAGGCTTCAAGTGAGGAAAGAGGCTGTGGCACCTCTCACAGTTCCAGGGCATGTCTGTTAGAAACAGACTGCAGGTTCCCCAGATTTTCATCGGCCTGCTCTCCGGACAGGACCAGCATGTATGGAAGAAGCACCTACACACCTTGAAAAAGTCACCAGCATGCTGAGTAACAGCCCGTGGCCATCGACAGGGACGCTGCCCACTGAGCAGCTCACCTGGACACTCACCTTTTCCGTTAACAGCTAATCCCGTGGCCATGGCCGCAGTCACAGGGCCAGATACCTGAGGCACTAATGGATGTATTCGTGGCCTGCTCCCCATTCTAGCTCGCTCTGCACCAGGGCCCAGTAAAGCTCCGACTGGCTTTTCGGCGGCCACTTCTGGTGCTACTGTGTCCTCCTGACCCTGTTCGACGGGGTCCAGTTTCTCAGGGCTCTCATTCTGAAAGCCGTCCACTGCGGTCCTGCTCTTAATGGGGCTCTTAGGCACAAGTATCTTTATACCTGATTTTGCCAGGTCCATATTCTTCCGGTTTGAGAGAGATGGAGCTGTGTTTCTCCTGAACTTCTGGCTGGCAGCAAACAGCTGACTGTTTTTGGACTCGTGGTCTTTGCCAATCACTAGTGACTTAGGAGAGGTCTTGGAAAAGTTGCTGTTGGTGGATCTGGAGATCTGTTTCCTGGCATTGTTTGGAGAGGTCCTGTTTGTTCTGGGTAGTGTGCTTTCTTTCTGCTTTTCAGTGTGGCGTCTGTTAAAATCGTGGATGTACTCCTCACAGTTCACAAGGTGCTGCTCTGGTTCCCAGGTGTCATCCTCACTGTCATAGCCTTTCCACCGAACCAGGTATTCTGTCTTCCCTTTTTTATTTTTCCTTTTGTCAACAATCCTTTCAACCTGTTTGTCAACAGAAAAGAAAGAAGTATAAACATACCATCTGAAAAAAAGCACAGAGTTAATAAGGAAGCATCAAAAACAATAAAAAACACAACGGATAAGGAAAACAACCTTCTCTTCCCTATGCCGAACCATCTGAAAATCAGGAACAGAACATTTGGGATTTTAGCAGTTTTGCTAAAATCAAGTCAGACAAAATGCTAAAACTTTATGCCCAGAATATATGGAGGTACATTAGGTAGCTTATTTTTCTGTGATTCAAAGGGGGCTCTTTTAAAAATTTTTACATGAAACCTGGACGACCTGAGTTGGTTTTCAGTTACAACTGGCACAGGATTTGTCACCTACAGCCTTCTGCCTGGTCATCCTTAGGGTACCGATGGCAGACACTCACACACTAGCTTGGCTGTGCTAAATGCAGGTAGCTACCAAGGGCCCAGGGCTGAGGAAACACAGTCAGCATTGGAAGCAGCATTAGAAGCACTTGGTTAAAACTGAAAAAAAGGTCAACAGACAATGTGATGCTCTATTGGTAACAAAACGGTCTGGAACAGTCAGTTATTTACTTTCATATTTTGGTTTGAACTAATTTTATGCTAACACCTTCAAAGGAAAATGCTGTTAATCCTGGAATTTGATGGTCAATACATCTCATATCTTTTTTTCTTTTATTTATATTTTTTATTTTTGAGGGGGGGGGGTTGGTAGCACACAAGCATGAATGAGGGAGAAGGAGATAGAGAATCTTAAGCAGGCTCCACACTCAGCATGGAGCCCAATGTGGGGCTCGATCTCATGACCCTGGGATCATGACCTGAGCCGAAATTGAGTTGGACGCTCAACCGACCAAGCCACTCAGCACCCCAATACATCCATATCTAGCGTATGAATTCACACAAATTTATGAATCTGCCATGAAAGACAGTTATTATTATTGTAACCAATTCTACTACCTTAACATTCTTTATTTTAATTAATTTTGTTTTGATTTGTTTTAGAAAGACAGCATGTGTGAGCAAGTGGGGAAGGGGTAGAGGGAGTTAGAGAGAATTTTAAGCAGGCTCCACTCAGCATGGACCTCACTGCGGGGCTTGATTTCACAACCCTGGTATCATGACTTGAGCTGAACGCTCAAGTGACTGAGCCATCCAGGTGCCTCAGTACCTTAACATTCTTAAGTATAAATGGGTGATCTTCTATGACTTGCATAAATGAATATATTTGACATAACATCTCCCATGTTATTGAGGAAACACTGAGAATCTGTTGTAACCTCTCTAGTCAGCATGAAAACCATCAGCCTGCTTCCCCAGGGGCAGCACACATCTTTGTGCCTCGTAGGGAGAGGCCTACAGCCATAGAGCAGCTCTTTAATTAAGGATGCGAAGCCTAAGCCCATCAATTACCAAGAACATCAATAAATTCCTGGCAAAGTTACAGGTCAGGTCAGATGACACAAAGGTGTATCTAGTTCTCCAACATTCCAAAATAACAGAGGCTAATTTAGAGTACCACTGTAGACACTTCTGGAGAATGGGAGAGTACCTTACCCATCATTTCCCCTACTCTTAAACTGCCCCCCCCCCAAAGAACTCTCCAATGTCTACCTGGGATATAGGGAATTAAAACACCTAACTACAGAAAAGCCTAAAATTAAATACACATTATTGCTTCTGTGAAAAAAGGATTAAGGGTAAAGAAAGGACTTGTTTCAGCAGGTGGCAGATTTCATGCCTAACAAATCTCCACAGAGATAACTAATCATCTCTGTAGATTATTAACTAATAACTAATGTCCGATCTGCATATGTAAGTCCACACAGTCCACAAGATAGCATGGAAAGCTTTGAAAGTAATTCTCTTCCTGCTCCTTTGCTTGCCAAAAGTTATGTATAAAGGCTTAAGTACTTCCATATAAGTAAAAGACACATTTCTGGAAAATTCTACACAAATCAATTTCACAGCAGAAATAGCTTAAAAGTTTTTAAGACAAGGGGTAAAGAGATTGTCTCTTAAGAGAAAACTACATTTTAATACTTATTTTCTTTAAGTCAATTTCCGTCCCAGAAGCATGAAGTACAGCTGACCCTTGAACAACACAGGAGTTAGGGGCACTGACCCACCGTCTCTAAGGCAGCAAAAAATCTGCATATAATGTTTGGCTCTTCAGAAAGTTAACTACTCATAGCCTACTGATGATTGGCAGGCTTACCAGTAACATATACTGCCGATTAACACATACTCTGTGTGTGCATTCTGCACCCTATTCTTACAATAAACCAGAGAAGAGTTAAGAAAGTTAAGAAGAGAATTAAGAAAAGAGAGTGTTAAGAAAGTCCTAAGAACAAGAAAATACACTACAGTTCTGTATTTATTGGGAAAAATCTGCACGCAGTTCAAAGCCATGTCGTTCAAGGGTCAAGTGTCCATTACACCAGAGCAGCCCCTTTTCCTTAAAGCTGAAGGTGGGGGGGGTCTAGTGATGCAGGATGAGACTCCTGCCCCTCCTCTCCTTGCATCCCTGGTGTTTCCTCTCTAGGGCCGCAATCGAGCCTGTGCTTGCCAGTCCCCCACCAGCCTGCCCCCCTCCCAGTGGCTGCGGTGCTGAATGTGCTGTTTCAAGTATACTCAGTGGCCGGACTTTGTTTAGACACTGAAGGGAGGCAGTAAGAGGGGGCATGTCAGACTGGGGGATGGCAAACTTCAGGCCCACACAGACCATATGGGCTCCCAACCACTGAACTCTGCTGCCGCAGCACAAAAACAGCCACAAGCAGCATGTAAATGAGGAGACATTAAAAACAAAACAATTCTATTTACGGACACTAAAGTTAGAATTTTGTAATTTTCATGTGTCATGAAATATTAAACTTTTGGTTTTTTTCAACTATTGATACATGTAAAAATGATTCTTCAAGTTAACCTGCCATGTCATAGTTTGCTGACCCTTATGTTAGACTGTGAGAAAGCCACAGGACATAGGACATTCAGGTTGCAGACTTGCAGTCCTACTAATTCTCACGGGGGAACATGGTTTGCAAACTGACAAGACGTGTGGGTGACAAGGGGCCGGCAACCATGCCTTTTAAGTGGCAGGTCTAGAAGCGTCACTCTGGGCACTAGACTCAGGAGAGGGAGGTTTGGGCCAGTGACCACCACAGTCTTCTAATACCAATCTCACACTAAACTGAGTACGTGACACCTTCTCCTCTTCATTCAGGGACAGATGTCCTTCTTCCCCCTTTGAAAGGTAAAGTCCTGCTGATTCCTAATCTGAGTGGCTAAAATAGTCTCCCACAAAAAGGTATTACCTGGATTTGAAAAAAACTTACTGTAATATTAAGCCTAAGATAATTTCCAGAGTGCTTTTATAGTGGCAAGGGAGGAAAACCTTGATCACAAGAGAAACACATAAATAAATCTTCCTTCAGATTTTCAGTCCCTTCTGTGTGAGTCCTTCCCCTCCCTGCAAACATAACTGTTTCTGAAAACTATTATCAATGAACAGTGTTTCTCACAGTATATGCTCAAGTATCCACTTCTAGTTACAGAATTTCAGTGCAAAGAATTTTATGTAAAACAAACATTACATCAGTATAGAAGTTCTATTATAGATTCTTAAAAACCAAGACAAAATGAAGAAAGACATGAAAATCGCATCCAAATTACTTAGATTGTTTTGCTATGTTACCCACAATCACATGTGCAGCAAAATTCTGGCAAATCCAAATCACAATAGCCTTCTTTGACTACCTGTGTCATAGTAAACTCACCAAAGTTCTTTTTGTTAGGATTTCCTTCTAAAACTCAACCTAAAAAGCCAAGATGTGACACAAGTAGAGCAAGGCTTTCCTTAACATTACAATGTCCCCTGATGGTTTGCAGAGCAGTGAAATTAACCAAAAAGGATCATTCCAAACACTGAACACACTTCACCTACCTCAGAGCACATCCTGATAGCTGTGGCTCCAGGAATGAGCTGAAATGTGCTACCAGGTTGCAGAAGCCAGAAAAGGATGGACAAAAGGTTCACCAACACAGGAAACAAAAACTCACAGAGAAGTCCAAACTGGTTAAAGAACTCAGGAAGAGTAGGAAGAAAGAGTAACTGCTGCTGTTACATTTAAATGCCAAATGGCCTAGAAAATGTATCAGGGCAAGGCATGCAAATATATCAGCTTACAAGAAAAGACCTAAGTTGCAAAACAATCACAGTAGGAAAAATTTGGCACATTGTATCATCGTCGACAACCCTGTCAGCAAGATGCTGTTGCTTGCTGATACTTGCTGTGATTCCTCCCAGAACAGTGGAACAGGCTGCCAGGATAACTCTGACACCACAAGAGATGCTGAGAGCTTTTCTCAGGCTTGGGTCTTACACCAAAGGCTGGGAAATTCGAAACAACAGCATCACTATGGAAAAAATGAATAAACAAAACCCCTGCTTTTATCAAAGAGTTCTAGTGGGCCTTTGAAAAGCAACGGCTTTTTATTTTTTCTTCTCTTCACATTTTTATTTAAATTTAAGTTCTAGTTAGTTGACATACAGTGCAATATTAGCAACAGCTCTTTAAATGAGGGAGAGGAGTGTGTCACCAGCCATTTGAAAAGTTGTGTTTACTATTAAGAATAGGAAAAGTTGCCTGAGTTACTAAGAACATTTGCTAACTATTAAAAACACAGGCAGACAGTTCCACTGCCAGAAATAAAGGAATAATATAAACATAAATATTTGAAAAACACTGTAAAGAAACCAAAAGCCGGTAGAAACTGAGGGGATGGGACCCTTCAAACAAGAGAAGACAAGGGCTTCTGCACTCCCCAGGCGGCTGGCAGGACTCAGGCAGAAAGTGCAGTCTTCCAGGCTTTGACGTCAGAGGGCAGAGTCAGGGATTGACAGAGAGATCACAGACAGGAGGGCCCCACAGAAGGGGGAGCCCCCCAAACAACCTTATAACCCCCCTCAAATCCCAGGCGTGCTCCTGGACTACCATACCAGGCTCGTGGAGAGCAACAATTGGTGTGTTGGAGGCGCTGGGTTTGGGGATTCACTGGGAGAACTCCCAGGACTCAGCGTGCAGTCTCTCTCACGGCTGTGGCTTAATTCAGCAGGAGGACACTAAGCACAATGAGCAAAGGGAAAAGTGTGTGTAGGCAAGTCTGAGAGAAACCAAACACGAGCCTGCAAGGTCCTCTCCCAGGGGACTCTGACAGGATGAGCTCCGTTCCTCCAGCCACAAGATGTCATAGCACATGCAAAATGCTGTCTACCAGAGAAGCTTATTAAGGACTTCCTGCCTGGGATTTTTTTATTGGGGGCTGGCCACAGAGGCATCCTCTGCCTAGCATGTATCAAAACTCCAGATTCTTGAAGGAAAGCAGTGTTCAGGATAAACCATACCAATGAACACCATAGTCAAACCTAAATGAACCAAGATAAGGACACCACCAGCCAGCCAGTGAGTAGAGGACAGGAGACATTACAGACAGGACCACAACAATGGGGGCCAGGAGGCAAAGCACTGAAGGGAAAATCCTGTTAACTTAGAATTCTAGATCTAAAAAAATATGCTTCAAAAGCAAACGTAGAGTTCCCTTTTTGGGACAGCAGAATAAATAAGGAGCTCTGTAAACACCCTCTCCAACCAAACAAGCAAAGCTCGTGAACACTACTATAAAAAAAGAAAAAAGAAAGAAAAAAAAATCACAAAATCCTAAAGTCTCTGAAAATTGTCCTAAAGCCATGGAGCAAATGGAGGAACACTTATTCAACTAAATCTACTAACTAATAAGAACAGAGAAAGTTTGGGGGCCTGGGTGGCGCAGTCGGTTAAGCGTCCGACTTCAGCCAGGTCACGATCTCGCGGTCCGTGAGTTCGAGCCCCGCGTCAGGCTCTGGGCTGATGGCTCGGAGCCTGGAGCCTGTTTCCCATTCTGTGTCTCTCTCTCTCTCTGCCCCTCCCCCGTTCATGCTCTGTCTCTCTCTGTCCCAAAAATAAATAAACGTTGAAAAAAGAACAGAGAAAGTTTATGACATGTGAGCCATGACCCACCTCCTTCCCCATCTACCTTCCAGTTCAATGTGACAGGAGCTCACTGGGAGCTCTGGGAGACCAAGAATACAGGCTCTCTCTCCCTCTTAGCTCCCAGTCAAGGCTTATCATGTCACTAGGAGAGACAGGCCACCAGCATTTCTCCTCTCCCGAAGGAGAAGGGGTAAAGACCCCTGATGAGTATGACTGAGTATGACTGACAGGTCAGGGACTCATTTCCTCTACCTTACCCCCTATTCATAAGGAGGCTCTACCCCAGAAGTAACAGGGCAAAACTACTGGGGACTTTGACCAATTTTGCCCCAAGTCACTCTGAGGGGAGAGGCTCTATATTTGGAGAAGCAAGCTGAGAAGACCAGAGGCTACCACTCTACCCAGCAGCCAGACAGGTGGTTCAGAGATTTTGCCCTGAGGGGAGAGGTGATCCATAGGAGAGCTGTTCCCCAAAACAACTGACTTTGTTTGAAACAGAGTATGGGTACATTTGAACCCAAGGATGCTCTTGAAAATGATAATGCAAAGCAACAAGCTAAACTATAACTCCCCTAGTCACCAGAGAAATCCAGCTAAGAGCCCTCCCAGGATAAGAACAAATCTCAAAGACTGGCCTCAAAAACTATACCTGCCGGGGGCGCCTGGGTGGCTTGGTCGGTTAAGCATCCGACTTCGGCTCAGGTCATGATCTCACAGTCCGTGAGTTCGAGCCCCGCGTCGGGCTCTGTGCTGACAGCTCAGAGCCTGGAGCCTGTTTCAGATTCTGTGTCTCCCTCTCTCTCTGCCCCTCCCCTGTTCATGCTCTGTCTCTCTCTGTCTCAAAAATAAATAAACGTTAAAAAAAAAAAATTAAAAAAATAAAAACACCATACCTGCCAAATTTAATTGGATCAGACTACTGAACAATTAATGCACCAGGCACTGTACAAAAACAATAGACAGACCAGCCAGTAATCAGTGGAGTCTATCATGCTAGGTCTAACACCAAATAAAGGTAGCAGCTTGGAGAATCAGGGAAGGAGATGGCCAGAGAGGCCTACTAAACCCATGTTGTCCCAGGATAACTATGCACTTGCCCAAGACTGTGCCTGCTGGGGAGTCCTATTGAAGACTTCAGAGTAGGGGTAACAGATTTCACTAAAACAGTCTACCAAGTCACAAAGCAACCAAGCAAATAGCAACAACAAGAAGTCTCGGGGGGCGGGGAGGAGAGGAACCAGCATCCAGAACTGCTGCCATTATATAACCTAAAATGTCCAGTTTTCAAAAAAAAAAAAAAAATTACAAAACATGAAAAGACAAAAGCACCAGTGAGGCATACATAGGGGGAAAACAGACAACAGGAACTACTCATGAGAGGGAGGGATGGCAGGTATAGTGAACAAAGACTTCAAATAAGGGCACCATGCTTAAGGAAGTCAAATGAAGACAATATTACATCAAAGAATATCATTAATGAACCAGAACTGCAAAAAGAACCAAAGGGAAATTCTGGAGTTGCACTGTACAACAACTAAAAGGAAAAACTTTTTAATTATGGGTGCTCAACAGCTTTGAATTGGCAGAAGAATCAATCAAGTGGGAAAAAAAGACGGATAGAGATTATGCGATACAAAGACCAGAGAGAAAACAGAATGAAGAAAACAGAACCACAGAGAAATGTGAGACACGCATATGTACACCAATATATGTGCAATGGGATACAAGGAGAGGTGCAGAAAAATACTTGAAAAAATGGCTGAGACCTTCCCAAGTTTATTGAAAAACACTAACCTACACAACCAGGAACCTCAACAAACTCCAAGGAGGATAAAAGCAGAGATCCAGAAATACACAGCATGCTCAAAATACCCAAGTCAAGCAAAGAGAAAATCTGGAAGCAGCAAGAGGAAAATAACTCCTCAGTTACAAGGGAATTATAACAAGATTAACTTATCAGAAATAATGGAGGCAAAAGGCAGTGGGAAAACATTCAAGGTACTAAAAGAAAACAAGGTCAACTAAGAAACCTATATCCAGCAACACTATCTTTCAAAAATGAAAACAGAAAAGGGTACATACTGTGTGATTCCAACATACCACATTCTGGAAAAGGTAAAACTACACAGATTATAAAAAGATCAGGGTTTGTCAGGGTTAGTGTGGAAGAAGGGATGAACAGGTCACAGAAGACTTTTAGAGCACGGAAATTATTCTCTATCATACTTTAATGGTGGGTAAAATGTCATTACAGATTTGTCAAAACCCACAGAATGTATGATAACAAGAGCGAACCCTAATGTAAACTATGGACTTTGTGTGATATGAATTGTTGCTGTAGGTTCATCAATTGTAACAAATGCGCCACTGTGCTCCAGGATGTCCATGATGGTGGGGGAGGTTGTTCCTGCTAGGGGCAGGAAGTAGATGGGAACACTTTGTTCTCTTCCTGCTGAATTTTACTGTGAATCTTAAAACTGCTCTAAAAAATAAGTCTACAAACCACCTCCTCCCCACAAAATGAAAACAAAATAAAGATACTTCCAGATAAACAAAAACAAAATTTGTCACTAGCAGACCTGCTTTACAAAAAAATACCTAAGGAAGTTCTTCAGGCTGTAAGCAGATAAACCAGAATTCAAACACAAAAAAACTGAAGAGGGCTGGTAAAGATAATTATATAATTCTAAAAGTTTAAAAGGAATGTCTTCGTTCTTCTGACTTAAAAAGCAATTGTATAAGACAATACACATGCAGTTGTATTGTTGTATATGTTAACATATAGAAATATACAACAGTTACAAGCATACCTAATAACAAAGCCAACAAAATACACGAAGTTAAAACTGACAAGAGTGAAACGAGAAATGACAATTTAATAATAAGAGTTGGAAAGACTTCAATTCCCACATTAAATAATGGATAAATAGAAGATCAACAAGGAAACAGAAGTCCTAAACACTACCATATATAAACTACATCTAGCAGACATCCAGGGAATGCTCTACCCAACAACAGCATATAATTCTTCTCAAGCACACACGGAACATACCCCAGCATAGACCATATGCTAGCTCATACCATGAGCCTCAGTAAATTAGAAGGGAAAGAAAACATACAAAGTATTATCATCAATAAAATGGGAGTGAAAATGAAAATTAACAGAAACATTTGAGAAATTCACCACTGTGGGACAATGAAGAAATCACAAGGGAAATCAGAAAATACCTCAAGAAAAATTAAGACAAAAACACAACATACAGTGATAAGAGGAAAATTTATAGTTGTAAATGCCTACACTGAAAAAGAAGAAAAATTTCAAATCAATAAGCTAGCCATCCACCTTTAGACACTGGAAAAAGAGCCAACCAAACCCGAAGCATGCAAAAGGAAGGAAATAAGTACTGGAGTGCAAGTTCATGGAACAAAGAATAGAAAAGCAATATTAAAAAAACCCAACAAAACCAAGTTTCCTTGAAAAGATCAACAAAACTGACCAAACTTAAGTTATACTAATCAAGGAAAAGAGAATGCTCAAATTACTAAAATCAGGAATGAAAGAAGGAACTACCAATAGGTACAGAAATCAAGATAATAATAATATCACGAACAATGGTATGCCAACAATTTGGATAACAGGATGAAATGAGCAAATTCCAGGAAAGACAAAAACTCCTGAAACTGACTTTAAAAATCTGAATAGATTTATAACAAATAAAAAGATTGAATTTGTATAATAGTTTGTAATAAAAAACAAAAACAAACAAAAAACTCCCCACAAAGAAAAGCACAGGACCAGATGACTTCTCTGGTGAATTCCACCAAGTTTTAAAGAAAAGATCAAGACCAATCTTCCAATAATCAGAAGAGAGAACACTTCACAACTCATTCTATGAGTCCAGTATTACCTTGATACCAAAGCCAAGACATAATGAGAAAAGAAAGCTAGAGATATTGGTTTATAAATGTAGACACAAAAATCCTCAGTAAAATATTGGAGAGTTGAATCCAGTAATATGTTACAAAAGATCATGGTAAACAAGGATTTATTCCAGAAATGTAAGGTTGATTTACCATCTGAAAATCAGTTAATTAATGTAAATATTGTATTATGTATTATTGTATCAATGTATTGATAATACATATCAACAAAATAAAAAGGAAAAAAATCACATCTCACTTCAATAGATGCAGAAAAAGCACTTGAGAAAATTCAATACCTCCTCAAAACAAACACTCAAGAAACCAGAAATAGCAGAAACTTCCTTCACCTGATAAAGGGCATCTACAAAAACCACACAGCTAACATCACATACAGTGGTAGTAGAAGGCTGAGTGCCTTCCCCGTGAAGATCAAAAACAAGACAAGAAGGTCTGTTCTTGCCACTTCTATGTGACACTGTACTAGGGTTCTAGCTAGTTAATTAGGCAAGAAATAAAAAAGCACCCAGACTTAAAAGGAAGAAGTAAAATTATCTCTATTTGCAAATGATGTGGTCTATATGGAATAATGTTAAGGAGTCCAATAAAAACTATTAGAACAAACGAGTTCAGCAAGATCACGGGATACAAAATCAATATACAAATATAAATTGTATACAGTACTTTGAATCCACTGTATATAGCAGCAATGATCAAACCAAATATGATAAAGAAAACAGGTCCATTTACCACAGCATCAAAAAGTAAAAATACTTAGGAATAAATTTAACAAAAAAGATCGAAGGCTATTACACAGAAATATTCAGTCTAGAAAACACTGTTGAAAGAAATTAAAGACCTAACTGAATGGCAAGAAATTGCATGTTCATGGATCAGGATACATAACAATAGTATTATTATTGTATTTCCCAAAGTGACCTAACGATTCAATGCAACCTCTACTAAAATTCCAGCTGATTTCTGTGCAGAAATTGGCATGCTAATCCTAAAATCTATATGGAATTGCAAGGGACTTAGAATAGCCCTTCAAAAGGAAGAACAACAATCTTAAAACAAGAACAACAGGGGGTGTCTGGGTGGCTCAGTTGGTTAAGTGACCGACTTCAGCTCAGGTCATGATCTCGCGGTTCATGAGTTGAAGCCCCGCGTCGGGCTCTGTGCTGACAGCTTGGAGCCTGGAGCCTGCTTTGGATTCTGTGTCTCCCTCTCTCTCTGCCCCTCCCCCACTCATGCTCTGTCTCTTTCCTTCAAAAATAAATAGACATTAAAGAAATTAAACAACAACAACAAAGTTAGACTCACACTTCTGGATGTCAAAACTTATTACAAATTTATAATAATCAAAATAGTGTGAAACTTGCATACAGACAGACATCGAGACCAGTGGAACAGAAAAGAACCAGAAATGAACTCTTATATACAGGATTAAATGGTTTCCTACAAGGATGCCAAGACTATTCAATGAAGGGAAAGAACTTTGTGGATCTTCAACAAATAATGCTGGGTAACTAGATATCCACATGCAAAAGATCAAGTTGGACTCCTACCTCACATCATATAAAAAATTTAATTCAAATGGATCAAAGATCTATATCGGAGTTACAATTATTAAACTCTTAGAATAAGAGTTTACTTGGTGTAAGTAAATGTAGATTTACATTGGTGTAAATCATTGTGCTCCTAGATTAGGCAATGGTTTCTGAGGACACTAAAGGCAAAAGAAATGAAAGAATAAACTGGACATGAAAATGAAAAACTTGTGTATTTCAAAGGACACCACCAAGTAAGTAAAAAGACAACCCACAAAATGGGAGAAAAGTTTTGCAAACTATACCTGGTAAGAGACTTGTATCGAGGATACAAAAGGTCTTATAGCTCAGTAGAATAAAAAGATAAGCTTGTTTAACAATGGCAAAGGACCTGAATAGATATTTCTCCAAAGAAGATATACAAATGGCCAATAAGCACATGAAAAGATGTTCAACACCATTAGCCATCAGGGAAATGCGTGTCATAACCACAATAAGATACCACTTCATACCCACTAAGGGTGGCTACATAAAAAAGGTAAGTGTTATCAAGTATGTAGAGGAAATGAAACTCATATGCTGCATGTGGGAATATAAAACGTTGCAGCCATTTTGTAAAAACAATGTGTCAGATCCTATAAAAGTTAAATACAGAGTTACCACACGACCCACCAATTCCACTTTTAGGTGTCTACCCAAGAGAAAGACAACTTTTGTCCCCAAGGACACTTGTATGTAAATGTTTATAGCATAAATAACCCAAAAGTTCATTAACTCATTAGTGGATAAACCAAATAGTGTATGTATGTATGTGTGTGTGTGTGTGTGTGTGTGTGTGTGTGTGTATATATATATATATATATATATATATATATATATATATATGTTTATATGAGGGAATATTATTCAGGTATAAAAAGAAATAAAGTACTTATCACATACTACAATATGGATGAACCTTGAAAACATTATGTTAAGTCAAAGAAGCCAGTCACAAAAGACCGTATATGATTCCATACCTAAGAAATGTCCAGAGCAGATGACTTTATAGAGACAGAAAACAAATTGTGATTGCTTAGGACAGGAGTGGACGGCGGGGGGTGGGGTGGGGGCAACAGTGGACAGAGAAGCCACGGAGGTGGGGATAGAAGCAGGCGATAGCTAACAGACATGGGTTTCTTTCTGAAGAGATGAAAATTTCTAAAATTGACTCTGGTGATGGATGCAACACTGTATAAACAAGAAGCCACCACACTGTACAATTTAAATAGGTGAACTGTTTGGTACATGAATTAAACTCGTAAAAGCTGCTTAAAGAAAGGCAGACATTTTAAGATAATTTCAGAGAAACAAGAGCTGGAGGAATTTTTTGCAACAGATCTCCAATAACCAAGAAGAATTTTTACCTGAAATTTTACCTATCTGCAACCTGCCAAGTTAGCTTTTGACATTTTCATGGATGCTGGTATAACACAAGATTCATCAGAGAAGAAATAAATACATTATTAGTCAGAGCAGCAGCAATTGTCAGAATATCAGCATTTGCTTGCACCAGTTACCTTTGTCCCAATTCCTACAGGACAACATAAAGAGGGCCAGGTGACAAATGCTCATCCAGTGGGCTGCAAGACAGGAGAGAGCAATTCTCAGCTTGGGGAACCAAAATCTTTCTAATAGTCAGTTGGAATGCCTGGCCTATCTTGATCATCCCGAGCTGTAAGCAAATTTACCCTAATGTATGAAGGGAGACACTATCTTTGTCTCCAAGACTGCTTGCTATACCAACATTAATCATCCAGAACAAATGCACGGTCTCTGTTCCCAAGACATACGGAAATATAAGACACCCTAGAGAATTGTCCCCCAACAGTATCACCATGTACATTCAGGGTGTCGTGGCTTCTGGAAAATTTTCCTGAGTATACTACTCCATCAGCTGCTGTGATCAATCTGACCATTAGAGGCCAGGACCAAATCCATTCAATTTGTCTTATACAACATTTAATTAAAGCTATTCTCCACAGGACTCTAAGAATCAAAATGAGTTACCCTGCAGTCTTTAACCATGCCTTCAGTGTCCTGGACCTAGCTAGCTGAACAAATCCCATAAACTATCAGGATCTATCTCAGAAAGCCAGATGGCTTCTTCCTTAAGTTTCTGAATTGATTTTTCCTCTTGCTCTGGGGCATTAATACAGGTATAACAGAATGCACAGTAATTGCATGAGCTCTGTCTTAGCCCACAAGGAGGAAATCCAGAGCAATTCTAGCATATACACAACCCTGGCCAGTGAGTTGAGGCTGGCTTGAATATCTCCCAGGGCCAAGGCGTTTTTACTGCTCATTTCAAACAAAGTCAGGGACAAATTTCCTACTGCCCTTTCTATGGCTCTAATAGTAGGGCTAATGGTCTGCAGGATGTATATACAGAGTAAGCCAATTATCCCTTCAGCAACCTGCTCTGAGTAACCAATGGTAGCCTTGGGGGCCCTAGGTGGCTCAGTCAGTTGAGCATCCTTGATTTTGGCCCAGGGTTGTGGGATCAAGCCTTGTATCGGGCTCTGTGCTGAGCATGGAGCCTGCTTAAGATTCTCTCTGTCCCCTCCACCCCTCTCCCCTGCCTGTGCTCACTCTAAAATAGTAATAATATTATAAAAAAGAGTAGCCTCATTTTGGACATCTCCACAGCCTTAAGAGGGCTCTACAACCTACTGGTTGCTTTTCCTTAAATACCTCAAGGTCTTCAAGGACCACCCTCAAGGGTGCAAGTCGCCAAGTTGTGGGATGGAAACATGCTTCTAGATTTCATACAAATACAGTCCCAGTGGTGTGCATGTTGGTCTGGAAAGTGCTGTTTACGATGACAAGGGTCTCCCAAGTGGCCCTTCTATCATAGGGGCATAGGTTGAAAGTGCCTACAACATAGCTTTCCAGCTGGTTAAGCCATACAGCTTAGTTCAAATAATTGACTTGTCCTTGTTTTTTGGAGGGACTGCCTACGAGCAGTCACTCCAACTTTATCCAGTCTAGTGAACCAGCCAGATGACATTCATCTGGAACTGCAGATTCCATGGAACCGCAGTGATGGTTATTAAGAGTGGAGGTGTTAACAGGTGACCTGGAGCCATCCTACACTGCTTCTGATGGGACTTAGTACAGTTACAAGGAATACACCAATTCATCATTGGAATGTTTTGGGCAGGGATGGCAGATCCAAAAGTTACACTTAAGTCCCTTACAAAAATGTAGGAGAACCACACCAAGGCTTTTCCATTATTAAGGAAGACTGCAGGGGTGGTTCTGAAAGACAAGGATCATTAATGTCCCTCCCTTCCCAGTACCTCCAGACATGCAAAGCGTTCTCTTCTCAGGGGCTGGCATGATGCCTTCTCTCCACCACCACATGTTCCCATTACAGCAGCTATTTTCACCTGTTTGCCAATCATACCTTACCCACACCTAGACCTTTGCAAGGAAGGGGCAGGTGCAAGAGAAGTGAGAGCATTTTTACGCAGCTTACACAGATTCTTTACGTCTTCCATGTTGGCCAATGTGGGCCCTATTGGGAACTCAGTAAGCAGGAGGAATAAACTAAGTGGTCATTATCCTAATAATTTAGGCTCCTCCTATCAGTCCAGCAAGACCATTCAGTGGCTAGAGCAGAATGAATTTCAAATTTCCTAAGTCCCCATTGGCTGGGCTGTCACCCAGAGAAGTCTGGGGGTGCTGTTATGGGAAAAAAGATACCCAGGAATGATCAGGGCAGAGTCCAGAATTTTCAAAAGAGGTGTATATAAAATGTATCACAACTTTTGTCCTATTCACAGCCCAGGAAGCAGCTAAGAGGAAATGATCCCTTCCCAGGGAAAGCTGGGTTCAGTGACCAAACTGTTTCACTATGTGTAGACTAGGAGGTGATGAGATGAAGGAGGCAGAGTCAGAAACCTTTTTGCATGGATTTCTGAGGAGGCTACTCTAATGCTCTATGGTGCCATATGCCATCTGTGGAAGGCAGGGAGCATGGAAGGCCCACTGAATACCTTAACTGTAGGTCTGTTACTAAGCAGCATCTGTGATAAAGGTGCACCACTGTCAGACTGCAAATGGCCTGGGAAGCTGAGAACACGAATGCACAGATTTATTTCAGAGGTCACTATGGTATGGCCAGAGTTACCTGGTCAGACTAGAATAGCAACACCGTAACCTGAAAGTGTCAACAGTGGGGAGGCACCCATTGGCTCTGAGTAAGGCCCAAAGGTCCCATATAATCAGCCTGCCAGGGGGGTTGGTGGGACAAAGGCCCATGTGATGGGGCTTCCCTCTGTCAGGCAACTAGGTAAACTTTTGGCAGGGATCATTAGTTGGGTATGCAGTGGTCACGTGTGCGCCAGAAACATGAAAGCCTTTACCGTAAGTCCAGTCTGTGATGGCGGATATGTGTCGCGTCTGGTACAATGACACCTGGATCGTGCAGGTTCAACCAGCAGCTTGATTCCAGTTGGTCTCATCAGAGAGCAGGCACTTACCAGGGTGGGGGTCTGTCTACATGAGTGACTCAAAACAGCCCATAGTTTCCCAAGTGGCAGACTGGAAGCCAAGCCACAGCCCAGAAGTCAGTCCAAATCTCAAGAGGTTCACCAAGAAAGTACTGAGCAGAGCCTGGGCACTGCCTTGAATTACGCCTCATGAGCAGAGCAGCCACTTTCTGATCTGAACAGCTGGTGATGAGGGTGATCTACAGCAGCAGGGCCTTAGTACACACCACCAGTTTTCAGCTCAACTGAACCAGTAGTGAACCAGGCCTGGCATCTCAGCAACTCTATCAAGGGTCCCATTGAGCCAGGGGGTCTGCTTAGGGTAAAGGAGTGGGGATACAGATTCCACCCACTTTTCATATAAAGCTAACACACCACTGGGCAGGAGTCTAGTTCTTCAATACGGCATTTCCATTTAACAGCTGAGGCCTGTTGGGCCCTTCCTGTCGGGTTAGTCGCTGATTCTAAATTCACCACTCCAAAATGAGAGTATCAGGCCTGGGAGTCACAAGACCTCCATGGGACAGGCATTCAATTTCGACAAGAGCTTGGTAGTAAGGTAAGAACAAGCTAATAATAGCTAGCTGCTTTTCCAAAGGGGTGCACCTGCAGCCAAGACAGCTGCAGACGGCTGGGCAGCTTCTAACACAACCTGTTAGACCTGGCCTCCGAGGATGCTGATTTGCAAGCTGGCCTATATAAAGGGCCAAGTAGAATAATGCCCAAGGGAGGCACATAGTCTCCAACAACCAAAGCCCAATAAAGTCCTGGACTTCCTTTTTCATGTGGGGGCTAAAGAGATAAAAGTTACTATTGAATGCATAAGGGATTCTGGACCATGAATCTGTGTGTACAGTCTTAAAAACCTTTACACAGCAAGGAGACCTCTCAATTTTGTTGGGGGTAAATCAACCACTCCTGCTGGTGATGGTATTACAGACAGGGCTCATGAGACTGAGGCTTCTGACATGCCTACCAACAGGATGCCACCTAGGGAGTGAAAGCTGTGATTTCAGAGGGCAGGGGCACTCTAAACACTAAGTCATCCACTACTGGCAAATTACAGAGGAGCTTACATACCCCCAAAGATGTACTACAATCTACACACAGTTCTTTCTGATTGGGAGAATCTTCCTTGAAACTTACAGATAGGGAAGTTCGAGGCATGTGCTAACACATGGATTCCTACTACACATCCAGATATATAGTAAGAGTACACGGAACTGACCCAATGGGGTCCACTCACGAGGTCACATTAACTTCTTTCCCCACTACACAAAGCTTGGCTAAAGCCTATCAGCTGAACTCAGATACCATCTACTCCTGCAAGACTGAACAGGATGGTGACTTCAGTTGGCTGTACCCAAGAGAACCAAAAATGTTTGAGGTCCTCCCCTGTCCAAAGTTCCCCAGAATGCTGGGATGGCTGTGTATGGCCTGCAGTCAGGGAGGGCACAGACAGACCCCTAAACATTTTTCCATAAAGCAACTGGGGTCAAAGTAGAGGAGAGAGGGTCAAGGGCAGACAGAGAGAGGGAGAGGTGTTGCACCAGTAAACAAGCACATTCACCTTCCATTCAAATGGCACAGGGGCTGCTCCTGGCTTAACTACATTTCCAGTGTTTTCAGTCCACTGTAACGAAGCCCTTTATCAGGTGGCAAGGCCGTTACTGACATCACTGATTTCAGCAGTCTCAGCCACACTGTTTTCCAGCTGGGACCGTGGCGTTTGCAGATTCTGGCTGATTCAGGCCTGACTTGCTCAGCAGCAACTTCACGGCGTGTGACTTAACTATGGGTATTCGATGCTCCACTGTCATGACATCTCACGTGGTTTTAACAGAAAGACCAGGGGAGAATTTTCCAGGCAGTGGGGCTAATGGCATCAATTTATCTCAGACTTTTAGGGTTTCTTATTCTCTGGTGGGTCACGTTCTTCAGCATTGGAAATCCACTCTGGGGCAGTAAAGGTCCGAGTACTAGTCAATGTGTCACCAATGTCTTCCCACTGGTGTTTGTCTGCCTCTGGGAAATCTCCCTGAGAGGGCCAGACCTCCCTCATGGCAGCCAGGCCCCACTGCAAAAACCCTGAGTCTTTTACTGGCATCTCCCAACGGACCTGAGGTTGTGTGACACAGTGTTGGGAGAAACTGAGAAGCAAGGCTGCCCAGCTGTTTTGCTTTAACGAGTCCCAACCCCTCATCTCCCAAGAGAACCAGCCAAAGTCCTAATAATCTGCCTGCTTTCTGCCCATTGTGGTTGTGACTTTCCATCCTTTTAACTGTTTGAGAAGTGCCAGAACCACATGCCCACCAAACCAGTGAGCACGTCTTCCTGCCCAGGGAGGAGTCAGAACCACCAGAGCAGGGTCTGGCAGCGGTGTTCAAACACAAACACGTAGTTAGGAGCCAATCTAGTCATCTCCCAGTTTCTCCTCATTAGCACACAATAGAAAGGCGACCATTTATTGCCAGGTTGAAGATTTGGTCAACATGTCAAGCTACTGATCTGCATGGATTTTCCTCAAATCCCATCAATCACTCCATGAGGCTTTCATCTTCCCCTTTGAGAAAAGCATACCCTTGTCAGCTTCCTGTCATCATAACTGAAACCATTAAGCACTCTGACCAGTGTGTGATTTTATCCTATTTGCAAGCTAACAGGAGAGCCTGACAGTTTCATGGATGTGGCAGAAGGCACGAGACTCCAGTCATAGACAAAAGGACTTGTGCTCCTCATAGCAGCGAAACAGAGTACCAGTGTCTTCTTTTACACTTCCCTGAGCCCCAGTTCCCACAGATGACACACGAGGGCCACATAATGGGTTATGTTACAGGAGAGGAATACTGAGCTCCGGAAGCTGAATTTTTTATGACAGACCGTGAATGTGCTCCCCAACCTCTGGAGGGAGGAAGGACTGCTGTCCTTTACATAAACATCCTTAAATGATAGGCAAGACAGGGGGCGAGGGAGGTGCAGGAACTGGAAGAAAGAAGGAATAAACTTCCCATTATAAGTACTGGTAAAGTAATGTAGAGCATGAGGACTATAGTTAACACTGCTAGGAGAGTAGATCCTAAAAGTTCTCATCACAAGGAAAATAGTTTTCTTCTCTTTTTTTGTGTCTATATGAGATGGTGGGTGTTAAACTAAACTTACTGTGGCAATCGTTTAACAAAATATGTAAGTCACATCATTATGCTGTGTGCTTTAAACTTATACAGTGCAGTATGTCATTTATATCTCAATAAAAATGGGAAAAAATGTTCATGAATTAAAACAATATTGTTAAAAAATTTTCTCAAATGCATCTATCTACATATTCAAACAATCCCAATATTAACCCCAGCAAACTTTTGAGTGTAAACTGCCAAGAAGATTGCAACATTCACATGGAAAGGCAACAAACCTGAAAAGAAACCTTAAGAAATTTTGGGGAAAAAAAAAGGTAGCTGTATAGACTTACTTCAAGACCTACTACCATAAAGCAACAGATTTCAAACAGTATGGTCCTGATATTGGGTCCACAGACAGATCAATGAAAAGAGAGAGCAATGGAGTCCAAAGTAGATTCTGACTGAAACTGTCATCTGATTCATTCATTCATTTACTTTTAGTGACAAAGGCTTCCAAAGAAATCCATTTGGTTGAGTCATTTCAAAAATCTGTGCTGGGATACTGGCTATCCATATGTAAAAGAAAGTGAATCACAACCATTGTCACAACCTTTATACACAGAAATTAATTCAAGATGTATTAGAGGCTTAATTATAAAAGCTATATAGGATGCCAACTTTACGACTTAGGGGGTGGGCAAAGTTTCCTTAGGTCACAAAAAAACACTAACATTAAAGAAAGAAAACTGATAAACCAGACTTCAAAACACAATGTTGACAAAATGTATAAAACAAGCCATGTATTGGGAGATAACATCCATAAAGGTATATTCAAGGGCTGGTCCCTATGTCTAATAAAGAATTCCTAGAATATAGGAGCCTGGGTGGTTCAGTCGGCTAAAGTGTCCGACTTCAGCTCAGATCATGATCTCATGACTTGGGAGTTCAAGCCCTGCATTGGGCTCTCTGCTATCAGTATGGAGCCCACTTAGGTTTCTGTCTCCCTCTCTCTCTGCCCCTCCACAGCTCGTTTCTCTGTCTCAAAAATAAACATAAAAACATCAAAAAATAAGTAAAAATAGAAAAAGAAGTCCTAGAATTCACTAATGACAAGGCCAAAATAGAATTAAAAAGTAGGCAAAATACTTGGGCACACATTCCCAAAAGTATGAATGGCCAATAAGCACATTAAGCACATTAAGAAGTGATGAAAATCATTCTTGAGGAAAATACAAATTAAAAATACAATGAGATACTACTACACACCCATTAGAATGGCTAAAATGAAAACACACACCACAGATGAACAAGTGAGATATTCACACGTTGTTGGTAGGATTTTGAAATGGTACAGCCATTTTGGTAAAAGGTCTGATAGCATTTTATAAAACTAAACAAATACCTACCCTATGATCCAGCAATTCCAATCCTAATTCAAAAGGAATGAAAACAGGTCTACAAAAAGATTGCACAAAGCTATTTATAGCAGCTCTGTTCATAATGGCCCCAAACCAGAGACAGTCCAAAATTCCAACAAATGACTGGATACAATGTGGTAAGTACATACAATATCACCAAAGGACAGAAAGCAAATAACTAGTGATACCTGCAAGAACATGGCTGAGTCTCAAAAACACGGTCAATGACAAAATCTTACTCAAAAGAATACTCATCGTATGATTCCACTTAAATGGAAATTCTTGAACAAGCCAAAAAACGCCACACCCTGTTAAACAAAAAAGTGAGAACGAAACCAAAGATTGTAGGGAACTTAATGGGAAGAGCATCAGTGAACTTTCTAGGGTGACAGTTTTCTAGGTCAATAAACAATTCTGGAGCGCACAGGTGTATGCCTTTGTTAAGCTCAGCAACTGGTATCCTTGTTAAGACCTACGCATCATGTTGTTAGAAATTTTTATATCAAAAGAAAAAAGCTATCAACAAATGAAGAATTCTAGTAAACGAACTGCATGTTAAAAGAAGTTTTTTTATGGAGAAGTGCGTAGATAAAAATGTGTCAACAGTTGAGACAATTGATGGAGACTGGGATGAAAAGTTAAATGTTCACTGAAGAACATGTACTGGGCATATGAACGTTCACTGAAATTCTTTCAACTTAGAGATTTGTTTACTTTTTAAAAAATGTTTATTTATTTATTTTGAGAGAGACTGCATGTGAGTGGGAGTGGCAGAGAGAGAGAGAGAGAGAGAGAGAAAGAGAATCCAAGGCAGGTTCTGCACTATCAGCACAGAGCCTGATGTGGGGCTCAAACTCATGAACCGTGAGATCATGACCTGACATCAAGAGTCCGACACTGACTGAGCCACCCAGATGCCCCATCAACTTGAAGGTTTAAAATTTTTCATAATTCGGGGCGCCTGGGTGGCGCAGTCGGTTAAGCGTCCGACTTCAGCCAGGTCACGATCTCGCGGTCCGTGAGTTCGAGCCCCGCGTCGGGCTCTGGGCTGATGGCTCAGAGCCTGGAGCCTGTTTCCGATTCTGTGTCTCCCTCTCTCTCTGCCCCTCCCCCGTTCATGCTCTCTCTCTGTCCCAAAAATAAATAAACGTTGAAAAAGAATTAAAAAAAAAATAAAATAAAATTTTTCATAATTAAAAAAGGGTAAGGAAAAGTCACTGTTTATTCTTGATTTAAAAAACTTAGAAATAAAGGAATCTACAAACAACTACTAGAAAATAAGTGAATTTAATAGTCGCAGGATTAAACTTAAAAAAATCAAGTGTATGTCAGAAACTTTTAAAAAAATCAGATGAATTTTTACATAGTAGTAGTAAACAATTAGAAAATGAAAACAATTTACATCTACATTTATAATACAACCAAAAAGCAAAATATTAGGAATAAATTTCATAAAAATGTCTAAAACGTTTACACTGAAAATGATAAAACATGGCTGAGAGAAAATTAAAGAATACCTATAAACTGAGACACATATCATGTTTATAATTTGGCAGACTCAATGTTATTGCCAATTTTTCCAAAACTGACAGAGATGCAACACAATCCCAATAAAAAAAAAAATCCCCAAAGCTTTTTTTTTTAATAGAAGTTGAAAAGCTGACTCTAAAATTTTACATCTGGAATAGCCAGAACCATCTTGAAAGAGAAGGACAACGTTGGACAGCTTACATCATCTAAATTCAAGACTGACTCTGATGGCTAACGTTAAAACAGGAGTAAAGGCTGATGAGGATACAGGACACCTGGAACTCTCATACTCCGCTGGTGAGTGTGGAAAATGTCACATCCACTCTGGAAACCCGTCTGGCAATTCCTACCTCAGCAATGGTCTTCTTAGGTATTTCCCCAAGAGAAACGAGGATGTATGTCCACAAAACGGCTTACACAAGGATGTTCACAGCAGCTTCACCGTCACATCCAGGAAATGTATCAGCCCAGGTATCCATCCACAGGAAAGTGGGGATTAACAAAAGGAGGTACATTCACACCACAGGCTGCTGCTCCCAATAAAAAAGTACTACTACTGATTCGTGCAACAACATGGGTGAATCCAAAAACCATCAAGCTGAGCAAAGGACACGAGACACGATGGAATCTGTCCTGTATGATTCCACTTGTATGAGGTCCTAGGAGAAGCAAAACCAAGCTGTAGCAAGAGAGATCGGATCAGGGGTGATTTGTGTCTGGGGTGGGGGCGGGGGGCAGTGCTAAGTGAGGGTGGGAGAAGGCGGATGAGCACAAGGAAACTACAGGGTCAAAATGTTCTATGTCTAGCAAGACAGTGGTTCCACAGATGCACACATTTGTTAAAACTCATCTAACTCTACATTTATGCACTTACTGTATGGGAGTCATACGTCATTGAACAAACCTAGGCAGCTCTCAGACTGGAATGACTCAAGGAATGAAGAGATGCTTCTGGCAGATAGCATCTAAAACTGCTGCTGGGCTTTCAGAGACCTGCAGCTCCTTGCAGGCAGATTTCCTGCCCTGTGCAGAGCCTGCTGGTTCCTACAGCAAAAGCGTAGGCAAGGCCTGCCGCCCATAATCCCAAAGCTGGCAGTGGCAGGTTTGAACAGAAGTACTGAAAACATGTGACTGGATATTCAAGAACCACCATAAAATAAAACTGACAAGCAACAGAAAGCATTGATTAAGAGGCTATTAATCTTATTGCAGAAAAAGCCCTTTCAAATCGGTAAGGTCAACACCATGATAGAGCAGGTGAAGAAATGTGAGTAAGCAATTCATAAAAGAAAATACAAATGGTAATAAGCCTATGACAACGTTTAACCTCACCAAAGTGAGATGTCACTTCTGTCTGTAAGGCTTATGAGGGTGTGAAGAAACTACCTTCTTAACTGCTGAAGGTGTGTGCACCTTATTTTATGGAGGGCAATTTAACAGTGAACATCAAGAAGGGTTTAAAACAACTGTAGACTATACGTGAGAATTTAGCTTGGAAAAAACTCAAGGAAATAACTAACAAATGCTCAAAGATGCTCCCGGGCACACACAGGAGAGCGGATAAAGTGAAATCTGCAGGCTGTGGAGCCTGTGACCGCGCCCCCTGCAGAAGGTTTCTACTTCAAACCAGGCTCTCATAGCCCTGCTCACAGGAAGACGGGTACCCACAGGCACACTGAACTTTAGCTCTGAATTCTTTCAGTAACGACTGAATAAGACAGAATCCTGTCTTATTAGGTCATCAATTTATTCTTGAAGTAGGTTGGTAGAATTAAGGTACAGGAATTTCCAGTGGCCATGTTTTCCAAAGGGTTAAAAGGTAAGTTAGTTTTCTGACCCAGAACAAAGGAGAAATGCTGTGATTTACGTTATTAGCAAATGTGGATTTCCACCTGCCCCATGAAAAATGCACAGAACTGTATCATCATCATCCACATTTCCCCCTCCCATATCTAGTATCCCACTAGATCCTTGAGCAACGTAATGTGGAGTCCGGATACTGAATATTATTATCCTCTCCCTCCCCAATGCGCAATTCAGAATTCTTTCTGCATACAGATTAACAAGATTTGCTAAAAGTCATAACACTCACCATATCTACCTATTTTTTCTTACGTGACTTCCCCAAGTAAAAATAGATAAAAATTTTTGTGAAGGTTAAGCCATTTAGAAATCATACCAATAAGTCACATTCCTAGTGTTTTGTTCTGAATAAGAGTAGGATGGTATCTGGTACAAATAAAACCACTTGCTTCTTGCCTGTTGCATATTTGACAAACAAATCACAGACTGAATCAAATCTATATGTGTGCATTGTATAAACAAGGGCGAATCAGAACTTCTCCTGCACAGCTGCTACAACTGGAAAACTATAACAACATATTCATAACAACTGTATTATTCTTCAGATACCTCAAAATAGAATAAAGCATTTGTTGTTTTTCACTGACAACACAAACCAAAAATGCTAAAAGAGGGAGCTTGAAGAAATAATAAAGAAATTTCTGTTCTGCGTCAGAATGTTTGCTGCTGTGCTTTACTGTCTGGCTTTATTAAATATGAACAGAGACAAAGATGAAACTGTTCAGGAACAGAAAATAGATAAGCCAGGATTCTGAGGTTGGGAATTTTCTATCTGTTACTATTTTCATGACAAAACAGCCAAGTTAGAAACTACTGCTACAAGACAAGCCTCTACATATTTTAAATTATGAAAACCTCGCCAAAGTATGCACTTTTAAACCTAAATGTTCTACAAAACAAACAAACAAACAAAAACCTCCACCAAACTTAAGTGCCAAGACATGCCAAAATTAAGTTAAATACGTTTGGAATATACCAGGCACACAGTAAGTACTGAGTAAAAGTAACATTTGTGACAGACTTCACTGATGCAGTTTGATGAAAATCTTTCTCAATAATTACAGGCTGACTCATGAAGAGGGCACCTGTATACTGAAAACCTTCTGAGTCCTCTGCTAACAAGAATGAGTGCGTCCACCAGAGGAATAAAGCCCACTCTGTTGGGATGAAATGCAGCAAAATTGTCCTACAGCCCACAAAAGACTATTAAAACTACACACAAATACACTTGCACACATATACTCAGACCAATGTAAAATAAATAAAAGCATTCAGGAACCAGAATATAACTGTGTTGGCCAAAACCCAAAATCTTAACTCCTGCACAGAGATCCCAGGTGCTGTTATGGAAGTCATATTCCAATGCCACGATGCAGGCTCTGAACAGCTTCTGTCATAATGCCAATGAGGAATACTCAGGGTCAGTGCTGAAGGGTAATGGGAACTTTAGTTTTTCCATTAGCATGAGACAGCATGAACTAGACTGGTTGTCGAGTGCTTTTTTGTGAGAAAGTACCTCTTTATATTTCCTCCAAAGTCCATCTAGGTAGACTATTTAAGGGTAGAGGCAACATTGCCAAATACAATTTTTACACAATATCTTAACAAGCTACACTATCATAGAAGCAGCAGTCAATATTTGCAGATTCCAAGTCTGACAAACTAGCTTTGAGATCTGCCAAGTAAAAGGTTCTGATCTTGAGACCCTGACATTCTGGCTAGAGGCCCCTGAACCAAATGGATTCTAAAATCCAGTTTTGCTACTCATAGTCAATCCAACCAATGCCATGGATACACATATGGAGACCCAACAACACAACTGGCTGCTTCTTTTGCTGAGGATACAGGAGGAAACAAAAGCATTATTTCTCCCTATTATCCTGGAAGTTACATTCAAGAGAAGAAGTCAGACTAAATAAATAGATATCCAACATACTAAATGTATGTAAGTACTAAGAAGAGAAAAGCCACAGTTAGAGGACAGGGTGATGGCAGAGAGGTTGCTCAGAAGGAGGTGAGCCATTGCAGTGTGAGTGAGGAGCAGCAAGACGGCCAGTGAGGCTCGAATGGAGTTAACAAGGGATGAATGGAAAAGACTAGGTCAGGAAGGCTAGAGGTGGGTGCAGGGTGAGGAGTGGACTATTTGGGGTCTTGCAGCCATCGTATATTTGGGGTTTACGCTTAGTAAGATGGAAGCCATGGCAGGGTGTTGAGCAGAAAAATGGTTATCTATTTTACATTTCAGAATTACGACTCAAGTAACTCTGTGGAATTAGGTAAAACAACTGGTAGGCTAACTATAATAATCTTAGTGAGAGAAGGTGTCACTTGGACTAGAGTAGTGATACAGTAGAGTTGATGAGAAGTAGGTGGATTTGGAGTCTATTTTATTTTTTAAAAATATTTATGTATGTATTACAAGAGAGCGAGCAACCATGTGAGCAGGGGAGGGGCAGAGTGAGAAGGAGAGAGAAGATCCCAAGCAGGCTCTACAGTGTCAGCACAGAGCTTGATGCGGGGCTTTAACTTACGAACCTGTGAGATCATGGCCTGTGCCAAAATTGAGTCAAATGCTTAACTGACTGAGCCATCCAGGTAGGTGCCCCTAGGGTCTATTTTAAAGGAGTGCTATAAGATTTCCTGATGAACTGCATGCAAGATATGAAAGAAAGAATGAAGGCTAACCAAGATATCTGGCCTGAGTGAATGAAAAGGTAGAGTTCACATTCACTGGGATGTGAGAGGACAGAAGAGTTCATTTTAAAGACATTCAGAGGAGATGCAGAATAGGCCATTTGATTTACAAATCTGGAATGCACACTAAAGACAGAAATTTGGCATCTGTAGGCATTAAAAGTCATTAAATCTAAGAGATCAAGAAGGAAATAAAGAATGGATAAATAAAAAAGGAAGGAGTTTGAGGAGTGGGCCCCGAGACACTCAGACATTCAGAAGACAGAACAAAGAGAATCCAGCAGAGATTACAAAGAAAGAGCAAAGGATTGGTATTGGAGAAGGACTCATAAAGTGGTGCCCAGAAGCCAAGTATTTTAAAGAGGAGTCAACTGAGCACATCCAATGATCTTAGTAAATCAAATTAGACCTGGAAGAGTGGCACTTCTAGCTCTAGAGGAAAGGAAAGGTTGACAAACCCTTTCCACTGAAAAAAAACCCCCAACTATTAAACTTGCAAGTTGTCAAAACAAAACAAAATATTAAGGCCTCTGGAAATTCAACCAAAGCAAACAACAGATTGAGAAGCATACACCCACAAAGAATTGAATTTGAGGGAAGAATAGTGGAAGTCGGTGGCCTTGCTGCTGAGGCTGCTCCTGGCCAGTTCCAACAGTGTTGTAGTCCTACCACTGTGGGGCCGGCCTTGAAAGCCTGCAGCTTGGCTGTCAAGGGGGCTGACTTGATTGGAAGCAAAGGGCAGAAAACTCATGCCTGGAAAAGACTGTAGGTCTCACCGCCAGAGGCTGAGGTCCTGGCTATGATGATAGACAGAATGGAGGAATTGATGGAAATTTAAAGGGAAATTCTGGAAACGAGATACCTCCACTGAGGGGTTTGATGAACATTCCACACTCCCCACAGACACTGGACACTCAAGAGGGCTGGCACAGAGTAAAACCTAGGGCAGTCCTTAAAGCTGTCTGAACTTTGAACGTACTCCCAAACCAAACATAAATCTACTGCAGAGGGTGAAAGCCTTATGGGCTCAAGGTGTCTGACCACAACATCTGACCAAAACTTGGTTCATAGTTAAACTATGCAGACAGGAATGATCCCTAGAAAGTCTAAAAAAATAAAGAACTGGGATGGAGATGGCTGAGCAAAGAAATCAGTGGCCACACAATGTAGAATTGACAAGACTGCTCAGATTACATTGAGGCAAATGGCTTAAAGCACGCGTGTGCACGTGCACACACACACACAGCAAAAATGAAAACAAAATTTCCCAGAAAAAAATTAAAACCTGGAACAAACATAAAACACCAGGAAAATAGTAGTCACACTCATGTAAAAACTGCCAATGGAAACTATCTCTCAGTTTACCCATAATTTGGATTTAGCAGGAAAATATTTTAAGTACTATAAATACATTTAGAAAGTTGAAAAAAACACCCCATGTTTAAAGAACACATGATGACAATGATTCAAGTAGGAAATAAGGAAAAAGTCTATCAAATAAAACAAAAATTCTAGAGCTGAAAAACATAATAATTGAAACGAAAAATTCACTAGATGGGTTCAACAGCAGATTTGAGATGGGAGAAGAATAAGAGATCAAACAGACTTTATCCAAACTGAAGAAGAGAGAGAAAAAAAATATTAAGGAAAAAGAGAGATGGTGCGGAATTTTTTTTTTTAAAAACAATGGCTGAAAACGTTCCAAATATGATGAAAAGCAATTATTTACAGATTCAATCTCAACAAAGTCCAATTAATATCAGAGCTCTTTAGAGATATAATAAAACAGTGGACACTAAAGACAGAAAAAATCTTGAAACCAGTTGGAAAAATAACAAAGAAAATAACAAGTTAACATGTATAGGGGTACAACAACACAATTAATGGCTGGCTGTTCATCAGAAACAATGGAAAGCAGAAAACGGGAATGACACATTGAA
This sequence comes from Puma concolor, assembly GCF_028749965.1. Classification (NCBI taxonomy): domain Eukaryota; kingdom Metazoa; phylum Chordata; class Mammalia; order Carnivora; family Felidae; genus Puma; species Puma concolor. The sequence goes on from NC_141671.1 coordinate 24,097,383, forward strand.
GGCATCATAAGGAAACCAAGAATTCTATATCCAGCTAAATTATCCTCCAAAAAAGAAAGCAAAATAAAGATGTTTTCAAATAAATGATACTGAGAAAATCCACTGCTGGCAGAGCTGCCTGAAAACAAAACAAAAAAACACTACAAAAAGTCCCACATGTTAAAAGAAAGAAGACTCCAGACAGAAATGCAAAACCAAGAAAAGAAAGGAAGAATACTGGAAATAGGAAATACATGGGTAAATATAAAAGACTGGTCAAAACTTGTTTCTTTTCTTGGGGTGCCTGGGTGGCTCAGTTAATTGAGCATCCAATCCTTGATTTCAGCTCAGGTCACAATTTCATGGTTCATGGGATTGAGCCTTGTGTCAGGCTCTGCACTGACAGCATGGAGCCTGCTTAGGATTCTCTCTCTGCCCCTACGCTGTTCATGCTCTCTTGCTCTCTCTCAAAACAAATAAATATTTAAAAAAATATATCACTTAAAAAATTGCTTTTCTCTACTTAATCTCTTTAAATGAAATAAGATTGTGTAAAGCAAAAAGTGTAACACTGTACCAGCCTAAAATATATTAGATATAATATATATGACTATAATAGCACAAAGGAAGGGGGGAGAAAATGGAGATATATTGGAATACAGCTGATATACAGATTGGAACTAAGATCGCATTAAACTGAAGTGGATTGTGATAAGTTGAAATACACATTACAATCCTTAGAACAATCACCAAGAAAATAAATCAAAGACAAAGTTTTAAAAATCACAGAGATTAGGGGTGCCTGGGTGGCTCAGCCGGTTAAAGCATCTGACTTCAGCTCACGTCATAATCTCGTGGTTTGTGAGCTCGAGTCCTGCTTTGGGAGAAATCAAGCCCTGCTCTGGGCTCTGCACTCGCTCTTCCTCTCTCTCTGCTCCTTGCTCGCTTGTGCTCTCTCTCTCTCTTTCTAAAAAAATTAATTTACAAAAATCACAGAGATTAATGTGGGTACGGGCAAAAAAAAAAAAAAAGTTTAACATAAGAGAAAACAGGAAAGCAGAAACAACAAGAAAACAATGAGATAAACAGAAAACTAGCAGACTGATAAAACTAAATCAAGCCATATTAATAATTACATGAAATATGAAAGACTTAGACACTACCAACAAAGAACAGAGATTGTCAGATCAGGTTTTTTTAAAAAGCAACTATATGTTATCTAGAAGAGACTCACTTTAGATTCAAAGAAAAAATAGCTTACGAGTGAAAGGGCAGAAAAAGATACTACAGTAACCATATGAGAGTGACTGTATTTATAGTAGATAAAACAGACTTTTAGCCAAGAAATATTACTAGAGACTTAAAGGAATATTTCATAATTATAAAAGGGTCAGTATTTCAGGAAGATATAGTAACTATGAATGTATGCGTATACCTAAAAGTCTTGAAATATATGAAACAAAAAGGATATAAATGGAGAAATAGACATTTATAGTTGGAGATTTTAATATCCTACTATCAATAACTGATAGAATGAAACAAAGTCAGCAGTGATCTAGGAAACCTAACACTATCAACCAACTCACACTATCTGATATTTACAGAACACTCCATCCTTGAACAATGGGATACATATCCTTTTCAAGTGCACACAAAACATTTACCACAACGCACGTTTGAGGCCACATAACAAATTTTAATAAATTTGAAACAATTCAGGACATACAAAGATATCCTTACCTAAGACATATAATAGTCAAACTAACTGAAAGCTAAAGACAGAAAAAATCTTGTTCATGGACCACATTAAATTAGAAGTCAACAATTTTGGAAATTTCCCAAAACTTGACATCAAACAACACACTTCTAAAAATTGGTCAAAGAAAAAAGTACAGAGGAAATCAGAAAGTATTTGGAATTGAAAGAAGATGAGAAACATATAAAAATTTATGGGATACAACTGATGTAGTGCTCAGAGGAAATTTTATAGCTTTAAACACCTATTCAGAAAAGAAGTTAACAAAGTTAAAAAAAAAAATCAATAATCTAAGATTTCCACCTTGGGAAACAAGAACAGAAGAGAAAATTAAGCCCAAGGCAAGCACAAGGTAGTAAATAATAAAGATCTGAGTAGAAATCAATGCAACAGCAAAAACAAGAACAAGCCAGAAAAATCAATGAACCCAAAAGTTGGTTCTTCAAACGGATCAAAAAAACTGATAAACCGTTAACTAGACTAACCAAAAGAGTGAAAACAAAACTAGTATCAGAAACGAAAAAGGGGGCATCACTACTACCTGGCAAAAATCAAATAAAGGAATACAAAAGAGATACTAGGTGTTATGAACAACTCTGCCAACAAATTAGTCAACTTAGATGAAATAGAGAAATTCCAGGAAAATATGTATTATCACAACTGACTCCAGAAGAAAGAGAAAATCTGTATGGATTTGCAATTAAATAAATATTTAGTAATTTAAGGTCTTCCCACAAAGAAAAGTATAGGCTCACACGGCTTGACTTATGAATTGCATAAAATGTTTAAAAAAAGAAAAAACAATCCTATGAAAACACTGCCCAAAAATAGGAAAGACCACTTCCCACCTCATTCTGTGAGGCCAGTACTACCCAACAGTAAAGCCAAACAAAGATGTTATGAAAACAAAACTAAACAAACTAAAAACACCCCGTACAGAACAGTATTTCTTATAAGAACAGACACAAAAATCCCACACCAAACTCACCAACATATAAATAGGATTATATACCATGTCCATGTAGACTTTATCCCCAAAATGCAAGGTAGGTCAGTTCTAATCTGAAGATGAACTAATGTGATACACCATACTAATGGAATACAGAACTAATGGAATATAGAACAAAAGAACACATGATCGTCTCAATGGCCACAGGTAAAGCATTTGACAAAATACAAATTTATGACCAAATTTATGACTAAACTCTCAACAAAGAAGCAGTAGAAAGGAACTTTCTCAGCTTGCTAAGGCAGTCTACAAAAACCCTACAGCTAATACCACACTTAAAGTGTAAAGCTAGAGACATTCCCTTAAATATCCTAGGAACTAAAAGCAAGATGTTCCTTCTTACCACTCCTATTGCCCATCACACTGCAGGTTCCACATAATACATGAAGACTGGAAAGAAAGAAAACCACCTTTTTTTTGCAGATGGTATGATTCAGTGTACAGGACATTGAAATAACTATGAGAACTAATAAATAAGTTTAGCAAGGTTGAAGGATAAAAGACCAATATATAAAAATCAAATGTAATTCTATATGCTAGAAATGGACAACCCAAAAATGAAAATAAGCAATCCTAATTAAAATATCAAAAAGGATAAAACAGTTAGAGATCAACTTAATGAAAGACATTCGAGAATGCTATACTGAAGGGGCTCCTGGGTAGCTTAGTTGGTTGAGCATCCAACTCTTGATTTTGGCTCAGATCATGATCCCAGGGTTGTGGGATTGAGCCCTGCACTGGGCTCCCTGCTGCGTGTGGAAGATTCTCTCTCCCTCTACCTCTCTTCCCTGCTTGTACGCTCTTCAAAATAAAATTTTAAAAATGTACAGTTCACTGTTAAAAAAAAAAAAAAGAAGAATGTTACACTGAAAGCTTCAAAACATTACTGAGAGAAATTAAGGATCTAAATCAACGGGACCTATGGGCTTCCATTCGAGGGAACTGGGCAGATCTATAAAGTTGTACTGTGCCCAGTGGTAAAGAGATAACCAGTTCTCTGGGTGCATCTTCACAGAGTGGAAGCTGGGAGAGGAAAGAGCTTCAGGCTGAGGACTGCAGTGATATGGAAGAAGTGCAGATAGTTCGCATGCACATACAAGGTGGTATGGGGTCATGATACTGCTTGAAGTCTGTGACTGGTTACCAACTGCAAGGCTGATTCTGGACAAGCAAGCCAGTGTCCACAGTGCTCTGTGTCCCTGAAACATTGCTTCGGACTCTGTTTTCTGCTGCCTTTTCATGGACCAGGTCTACAGTTAACATGCTGGAAAAGACCACCCTCAAGCAGCACCAACAGGGTTTCTCAGAAGAGTAGTGTTAACCATACAAGTTTGGCAGTAAAACTAGAGAAAAGCACTGATTTAGAAAATCAGTAGGTCGACACAGGCTCAGGACTTTTCCATTCATCAGCCTCAAGTTTTCTCTTCGAGGTGAATTAACTTGATTTTGCCTACTTATTTTGCCCACCCTGCAGGACCAAAGCCAACCACATCCGAAGACTGGTTCTTGCTCAAATAAGCAGCACAGAGAATGCAGTTTCAATATAGAGAATATAGTTTGTGCTAGATCTACATGTATGAATACAGATTAAGGTCAGAAACATTGATGAAAATTATGAAAATATATAGAGTTTGAAACCATGCAAAATAATACTGTTATTTAGACACACACAAGCAATACACTTTTACAAAGACATAAGAGAATGTCGTATTTCCCAGGGACAAAAGAAACTTTGAGTATTTTCATTTTTGCTCATGTCTGGGGAAGTTCCTGGTTGTAGAATCTTGCTTCACCACTATCGACCCCTTACCTCTGGTACTGGTGACATAGTCGTGTGACATTCCAGCTACAAACAGATTTATACTCCCCAGTATTTGCCTTTTAATAATGTTCTTAAAGTCTATACTTCATTAGGAGTACTTCCTACCAGACAGATTGCCCTTGCTTTATCTGACAGCAATGTTTTCTCTGGCCTCCCAAAAGGAAAACATTTTAATCATACAGAAAAATGAGGAAATAAATGAATTATCAATTATTTTGACTGCCCACCTAGGTGGTTAACCCTAACATTCTGCCATACCTGGTATTTAAAAAAAAAAAAAAAAAAAAAAAAAAAAAGGCCACATGATACAGTTGAAACCCACTGAGAACCCTCTATGATTCCGTCTTCCATCCACTCCTTGGAGGTAACCACTATTGCAAACCTGATGTTTATCACTCTCATATTCTTTGTAAAAGTTATTGGTTGTGTGTGTCTAAATAACAGATAGTGTTATTTTACATGGTCTCAAACTCTATATGCTTTTATAATTTTCATGTTTCTGAAATTAATCCATATTCATACATGTAGATCTAGCACATTCATTTAAATTTTTTTTAATGTTTTATCTTTTGAGAGAGAGAGAGAGAGAGAGAGAGAGAGCGCGCGCGTGAATGGGGGAGGGGCAGAGAGAGAGGAGACGATCTGAAGCAGGCTCTAGGCTCCGAGCTGTCAGCATAGAGCCCGATGAGGTGCTTGAACCCACAAACGTGAGATGATGACCTGAGCTGAAGTTGGTTACTCAACCAACTGAGCCACCCAGGTGCCCCTATATTTATTTTGAGAGAGATAGCATGAGTGGGGGAGGAGCAGAGAGGGAGAAAGAGAGAATCCCAAGCAGGCTCCACATCTGCCAGCACAGAGCTGGATGTGGGGTTCAAACGTACAAACCATGAGATCAAGACCAGAGCTGAAATTAAGAGTCAGACACTTAACCCACTGAGCTACCCGGGCACCTATGGCTCAGCTAATTTTTAAAGGCTGTATACTATTCACAGTATAAATAATTCACTCTTCTATATATCCATTCTCATGGACAGTCGAGTGGCTTCCAATCTTTCTCTATTACAAACAATAATGTAACAAGTATCCTTGTTAACAATTCCTTATACACGTGACTATTTCCCTAAAGTATATATCTAGAATAAAATGCTCAATCAGCTGGTAAGAGCACTTTCAAGTCAGCTAAGTATCACCAAATGGTTGGTTAACCATTAATACTCCAGATCAGCAGCAGTTCCTTCATCCTCACCAACAAACTACTATTTTAAAGTCTGATTGATATATAAGAACGCTAGCTCGTTTTCATCTGCGCTTCCCCAGTAACTGGTGAGAACAGAATTCTTATAAAACTTTATTTCCTATTCTGGTTTCCTTTTCTGTGAAGCCCTGTTCATATATTTTCCCATTCTGTGGATGTTTTTTCAATTTGTTTGTAGTGGCCTTTGATATGTTTTTGTTGTTATTATTTTACTTTGACTAAATTCGCTGTTTTCTTTATGGTTTTTGTTTCTAACGTCTTGCTTAAAAAACCATTCCTTTCCCCAAGTTCAGAAAGATAGTCTTTTATACACATAGAAATGGCTTCTGTACAGTGTGAGACAGGAGATTTTTGTTTCTTTCTCACAAGTTTCTAAACACGACTCACTTTTATGTTCTATTTACTCCCAACATCAATACCACACTGTCTAAAATGGCCTAATACTAAGCATTTGGTTAATTAAGTCATTGTATCTGGCTCTGTTTGAAAACTACCTTGGCTATTCCTGGCACAATGTTCTCCCATATAAATGACAAGATCAACTTGTATCACATAGCAATAACCCAAAAAAGGGGGTAGGGTGGGGAGAAGGCAGCAAAAACAAGAATAAAACACCTGACTTTGGGATTTTTATAAAAATTATTCCAAATTCATAGATTTCAGAGAAATGGACATAACAAGACTTCCCATCCACAAACATGGAACTTCTCCATTTATTTAGTTCTCTTTAATTTCCTCCAATAAAGCTTTATAATTCTCTCCATAAAGATATTACATATTTTATTTTAGGTTTGTGGTTATATTTTTGGTGCTACTATAAATCTTTCAAAATTATATATTCAAATTGGTACTCTGATATAGGTACACAGTTGATTATCTGTTTATCTTGTATCCAACCTTAATGAATTCTTAAGTTCTAAAATTTTTTCTATAGTTTCTATGTAGTCAATCATGTTTGTGCATAGGATAGCTTTGCTTCTTGCTTTCCAGGGCTGATGCCTTGCTTTGTTTCCAATTTTAAAAAGAATACTTCCAACATTCTATTATTACCATGTTTACATTTTTTTTAAATGTTTATTTTTGAGAGAGACACACAGAGTGCGAATGGGGGAGGGTCAGAGAGAGAGGGAGACACAGAATCTGAAGCAGGCTCCAGGCTCTGTGCTGTCAGCTCAGAGCCCAATGCAGGGCTCCAACTCACAAACCACGAGATCATGACCCAAGCTGAAGTTGTCCGCTTAACCGACTGAGCCACCCAGGTGCCCTTATTATTACTATGTCTAAAAGTAAGGTTGGGTAGATAATCTTTATCACTAATTTCCTAAAGAGTTTTTATCAAGACACGGTAGGGTGGTAAATTTCTAAAAAGTCTTTAAGCTATTGAGATGCTGTTATGTTGATATAGAATACATTAAATTTTCAAGTGTTGAACCATCTTTGCATTTCTAAAATACATTCAATATGGTCCTGATCTTCATGTACTGCTTAATTTTCAAATTCATACTTTAGAAAATTTTGTGTCTGTGTTCATAGGTATAATAATACCTGAATATACTAATCAACCTTAACATCACTATAAGTGGGACAGCAGACATCATGTGCCTCCTGATATGATACAACAGGAAGGACACAGTATCATCTCTTACGCTTATTATACTGTTTGTGATATAATAGGAAACTTTTCACAACAAACAGTTTAAAATAGAAAGAAAAACCAAACCAGAAGATCAATCCAGTCTCCTTCTTTTCTCTGGGAACAGCTAAACAAAAGGAGACTCCATTCCTTTGAAATTTTGGCTGAACACGTTAGTGAACTCTCTGGGCCTGGTATCAGGGCAAGGTGGGGGGTACACTGTTGTTGTGATGCAGGTTCTTTAATGGTTTCTTACTCTTCTTGAATCCATCTAGGTAAGGTATATATCTTCTAGGAAATTATAAAGCATTACAGCTTCTCACACTTGTTGGCAGTTTTCTATTTTAGAAATAACTGTTGTAAATGTACATGTAACCTCCTATTTATTCCTTCTGCTATTTACTCATTTTTCTCATCCTTTATAAATTCTGTCACACTTTGTGTCTTCAAAGAACTAACTTTTGGACTTGTATCTTTGTTTTGGGGTCAGTTTTGTTCTCTTTATCATCTCTCTTTCTTTGACTCTTATTCTGCTATTCTTTAACTTATAAGTTGGTTACTTCCCTCATTCAAAAAATTTTGATCGTTATTTATTCTTTGGTGTTCTCTTAATTGCATTGTGATTTCCTCACTGACTTGTGGGTTATTGAGAAAATTTTTTAATTTTTGAAAAACACAAAATTAGAAATATCATTTCTAATTTAATAAATGTTGTTTCTAATTTAAATTATATTTAATCCATTACTTAATAAATTACCAGAGAACACAGTAAGATATAATTTGGCATTGCTCATATTTGCTGCTTTGTGGCCTACTATGTGGACAGCTTCTGAATATGTCTCTTGTATCTTAAAAGACTGTATCTATTTATTAAAGGCAGAACTCAAACAAAACTCTAGTAGGCTAACCTTCTAACCTTTCTAATTTCTCTCTGCTCAATCTATTAGTTACTTTTGGAAGAGTCACATAACAATTCCCACTTACTGTATATCTAAGATTACATCAGCTTTGTCTTCCATATTTTGAGGCTCTCTTACCAAAGGCAAGCAAGTTTAAAATTACTTTAACTTCATGGAAAATTGTTCTTTTTTATTATATGACAACCCTTCTATGTTTGTTCCTTTATTCCCTTAAAGTTTTATTATCTAATCTGATAAGCTCTGACTTTTAACAGATACAATCCTTTTTTACTTACTGTGATTACAAATATATCTGCATTTATATTTATTTTGATCATGTCATTCTATTTGCCCTTGCTTTTATTATCATTCTTTCCCCCTTCTTTCCAACAATTTGTTAAAGCTTCAACATGCTTATTTGTTTTATTAAAATCTAAAGTTATTTCTGCCCTCCCAAGTAATAAAAGGGCAGGAGACAATATTAGTTCTGATAATAACACCTGAATATACTAATCAACCTTAACATCACTATAAGTGGGATAAAAGGGCAGGAGACAATATTAGTTCTGATCACCTCTCTTCTCGTTGTTACAAATTTTAGTTGTATCTAACTTATTATGACCAAATTTATCAATGTAACTATTACTGTTTTACACAACTACTGTGTGTTTGCCTATTTCCAATTTCTTTTCTTACCGATCATTTATATTCATGCCTTTCTGTGTGTAATAACTTCTTTTCAAAGAATAACTTTTGATGATCTTTTTTAGTGAGAATCTACCAGTATACTTCCAGTACTTGTTTGCCTGAAACTGTCCATTTCATTTGCATCTTGAATGATAGTTTGCATCAGTAAAGCATTTACAGGTTGACAGCTCTTTTCTCAGCTCCCTCTTTTGGTTTCACTGATGGTTGTCAGTGCCTGTGTCAGGGTCCTAGTTGAGCTGGCCCCTCTTATAAGGGTCATCTTTCTCTGTGCTCTCTCTGTGGTTTTTCAAGATCCTCTCCTTTGCCTTTTGGATTCCGCAATTTACCCTGTCAGGGTGTGGGCTCAATTTTGACTGGGTTTTAGTGCTTCCATCTGAGGACTTTTTTTAATGTTTTTTTGAGAGAGAGAAAGAGAAAGAAAGAGAGAGAGAGAGAGATACAGAGCGTGAGTGGGGGTGGGGCTGAGAGACAGAATTGGAAGCAGGCTCCAGGCTCCGAGCTGTCAGCAAAGAGCCTGACGTGGGGCTCAAACCCACGAACTGTGAGATCATGATCTCAGCCAAAGTCGGACGCTTAACTGACTTAGCCACCCAGGGGGCCCTGGACTTAAAAAAAAAAAATCAATAATGATACCTTTCTGGCCATTATCTTTTCCATTATTATTTCTCCAGTCCTTCAATTTACTTTTCTGAAAAACATATTTGACTTAAGTTGGACCTTCTGTGGCTTGAGACAAGGCCTTGGGGGCCCACGTGAAGCAAGAGAGTAGGATCTGGGTTTATCTTGACACAGACATTAAAAACCAATTCGAGATTGGCTTCTGTGTTAAACATGTTTCACATATCTATAAATATTTGCAGAAGTGTACTGTTTTCCTAATTACATGTTGTGACACAAAATGGCTTTCTGGGAACAACATAACCTCATGCTTATGGGAAATACCATTTCACACCAGGAAAAGGTTGCATTGAAGCTAGGGTCATTTGCAGAAGAATGCCACTAAATGCAAATATCAAGCAATATCTAGTAGCTGCTAATTCCTTTGGGAGGATCATTCATTAGGAGTGTAAAGTCAACTTTTACTAATCCAAAAAGAAAAAGGAATCAGTTGACTCTATTTCTTCTATTTCTGCCATGAAATAGAGAAAGATGTTTTTAATAAGATGTTTCAGTCTACCTGAAAAGAGGTCTCGTGCAAACCAACAGACACGGACTAGCTGAGAAAAACTGCCAGGTCTGCAGCACCAAGTTAAACCAGAGAGCTGCCGTAGATAATCCAAAAAGTTACTGCCAGGGAATTCCTCTCTGGTCTAGGAATTAAAAACTAAGGATGAGCAAATTAGGTAACAGCCCTGATCCAAAAACTCTGTATACTTAGCACAATGCTTGATAATATGCATTCAAACGTATTAACTGGACTGCCCCCAAAGGTAGAAAACTTTGAGATATTTATTAGATCACATTTACAGCCGTCAGCTTAGTTACACGAAACAGTGTTTTAATAGATAGAATACTTAATATTTTACTGTGAATTTTCAGTTTACAAGGCCAGAGTAAAAATAATTAGGGTAAGTTGCCACCGGGTGGATCTTGTTCATATCTTATTCATGGGCTTAAGGCCTACTTTACAAGCTTAAACCCAAATCAGAATAGACTCGCCCCTCCACATACACATCCCAAACAAGAACATGGAACATTTCTTTCAAAGCTAATACGTACCGACTATGCCAGGGAATCAGATGTAATTACAGGGAAGGGGGACTTTTTACTTTCCACCTTACAGTGTTGTCATTGTTTTTACTGAAAGATAATGTAGGGCGATCTGTGTGTAAAGTGTTTTATTTAACATGAGAGATTAAAACAGCAAAAAACACCAGGCACAACACAGACCTGCTTGGTCACTCAAGGAGGGCTATCCAGTACTCTGACAGTTCTTTTTGTTTTGGTTCCTAGGAACTCCCTTACTTCCTTATTACCAGGGCTATGAATTTATAAGGACTGTTGTGATTTCACAGGGAGTCACATGTGTGTTGGCTGCTGGATTTTAAGAGATGGTCAAGATTCATGTACCTGTAACCCAGGTGCTTACAGGTTTGTTAAGTGGAGGAATAAAATTACTAGGGGGCAGATAAACACCAGGGAGCCACTCTGTACTGAGCACATTTAGAGAGACAGTTCTAGAACAGCACATGGCAACAAACCCAACTCAACCTAACAGTTTTCAAGGGCACCAAGAAGCATACCTTTTCTCCCTACTCTTTTTAGGAAGCAATTCCATAAAATGAAAATGCCTTCAACATCATGTAGTAAATAGCTTTATTAATGAAAACATATCTTTAGACATATTACACAAAGTATAAGCTATGTCTTAAAATGTAAGTTTCCATTTCCTATCCTACAAGCTTCTTCTGGCTACTTGAGAAAAGGTCAGCCACTATGTACTGGCCTTCTTGATTCTCAAAGAAATCCAGTGCAGGAAGACAGAGTTCAAATGTGGCCAGGGCCTGGGCAAGAGTCCCAGCTCAGTTACACAGGTGACCACAAAAACCACTAGGGCTGGCTGACATGCCAACCTCCCATAAGGATTTCTGGGGTCATCTCCACTTCCACCCGCCTGGCCCTGAGACAATGACACCAACCCCATCTGCACCTTAGTGCTTTTAGGCCTGGGTGAAGGTCCTGGAAGATGTTAATCAAAGCATGACTATATAAGCCATTAATAGGTATAACTAGAAAGAATATGTATATTCTTCATATCATTTTGCTCACAGCACTGCATTTTCCACTGACGTTTATTTATAGGTCTTAGTTGTTTTGTATTTTTAGGTCCTCTGTGTCAGAAAAATACATAATTGCTGTTAATGAATTAATCCCACTCTCTATCCTGCTCTAATTATTGGTAACAAGTTCCTAACCACCCATATGCTAACACCTACATGTTACAATATCATGAGTCATTAACATAAGCTCCTACCTAGTGGATGGAGGGACACGGAAGGAGGGAGAATATGGATTGTAAGAGTGGTGATAATAATCGTTTGCATTAGACATGTGTAATAAACCTCGAAAGCCGTAGTTAAAAAGAAAAGACAGAAAGTATAAACTTGTTATTAAGATTCTTATTAATTTTGGGTCTACAAAAGTCATAGTATCAGTCTGGCTCTGAGACCGATTCAGAACCCTACTTTTCTCCCTGTAGTCAGAGCAAAGGTGCTAAGGTAGGAAGCAGGAAGGAGACAGGGGAGGTGGTACTGGTGAACAGATACCCTTTTTTTCAGCAAACACTAAACTTACATTTTATTTTTTTTTTTAATTTTTTTTTTTAATTTTTTTTTTCAACGTTTATTTATTTTTTTTGGGACAGAGAGAGACAGAGCATGAACGGGGGAGGGACAGAAAGAGAGGGAGGCACAGAATCGGAAACAGGCTCCAGGCTCTGAGCCATCAGCCCAGAGCCTGACGCGGGGCTCGAACTCACGGACCGCGAGATCGTGACCTGGCTGAAGTCGGCCGCTTAACCGACTGCGCCACCCAGGCGCCCCTAAACTTACATTTTAAAGAGCACTCTATAAATGGGGCACCTAAAAAAACAAAACGATCTCCTAAATAAGGCAGAGTCCCTGAAAATGCAAGTGTGCAGAACTAGCACTAATCAAGACAATGTAATTATCTAAAAAAATCCACAGTAAAAATGTCCTTTCATGTAACAGTCACAGAAAAGGCGGCCACCATGAAATCGAGCTTCCCTTACAGAGAGAATAAAGGTGGTAAAGGGGCAGGGAGAAAACTCTGGAGAGCAACACTAGTTCTGCCAGAAAACCATGGCAGGTATGTAACCCTGCCCATGTCCTCATCTATAACCCAAGGACAACCAACTCAAGGTGCTGAGAAGGTGAAATGAAGTGTATCCTACATTAAGCAATGAACCTAGAGCATGGCCGACCTGTTAACACAGGACAGCAAAGAATCCAAGGTGACTGTTATAAAAAAAAGACTACATGTAGAAGCACACAGTTCAGAGAACTGAGCTCACAACTGCAATGAAATTACCTTACTGTCGCAACCCAAGGACAAGTTTGTTCCACAGAACACGCCTTCTATTGTGTGACCTTCATTGCGTGACTCATTGAAAACATCACAAAACAGAAATCATTAAGGAAAGTGTAACAAGACACTGCCCAGCCACCAAACCAAACACTGTACCAGAAACATCATCAGTAAAATATGTGCAAATGTATTCTAACTTTGGCATGACTCTGAGATTCTAACCAATGAATCACTAGTGAGCAAGCCCAGAATGATGTAAGGACATAGCAGGCAATAGACATTTACATACTATTAACATAGCAGATAATTAGCATTTAACTAGTGCTTATGTATATTGCTATTTTAAGCTTTTTGTGTGTATTTATTCATTTAATTCTTGCAAAACACCAGGAGATAAATTCTATCTGCTATCCCCTTTTCATACAGAAGGAACAAAGGCAGTCCTAGTATAAACTGAGGCAATCTAATTCCAAAGTCTACACTTCCCACCTTCAAGGCCTTACATTTTAAGTCTATGTATAAACAGTGAAAGAACTCCAACACATTGCCCCCTCCAAAAAAAAAAAACATGTTACACAAAAACATGTATGATACATATTCACCCCCCCCACCAACAGAGTGGGGGAACTCCACAGGCAGTGGCTGACCAGGCCTGGTGTTCATCCTGCTGGGTGCTGAGTGGCTTTGGCAGGCTATGTAGGCTTCAGGGCTCTGGTGCGCTCAGTGGGTTAGCTGGATAATAGTGGTACCTACCCTCAAAGGACTACCGTGAGAAGTAACTGATGTGTGTGGGTGTAAAGCATTTTGGTGCCTATCACCTACTGAGACTGAATTTATGTTCGTCAATATTACATATGAATAAAGAGATGATCCAGAAGAATGATCAATAAAACAAATAGTGGTTAGGGTCTGACTCAGATTTTACATGAGTTTCCGCGTCCCTATTACAACTTATTTTACTGCTTGAAATTTTCTATGTAAGTATGGCTTTTTTAAAAAGTAAAACAAACAAACAAACAAACAAAAACCAAAGGTGTTTATATCTGAGGGAGGAATAAAAGTCTCACTTTGGATAAGAAGCACATTTTGAGATAACAGGATTCAGGAAAGAAAGTAAATAAATAAGGCTTCTAGTTGAAATTTTTGCATTCAAAAGTAAGTGCAGTTTTGAAAGATATGGAAAACAGTGAAAGGTACAAGGGGCTGTGAGCTAGTACAATGCAAAAGAGTAAGGAAATGGGACCAGCCGATGTGTGAAGCAGACAAGTCTTTAGATTGAACAGGTACAAACCTGCATCTTTAAGTCATGCTATTTCACCAGAGAGGTGGTATTTTTTTCCCCTCCTTTAATTTAAAATTTCAGTATAGGGGCGCCTGGGTGGCGCAGTCGGTTAAGCGTCCGACTTCAGCCAGGTCACGATCTCGCGGTCCGTGAGTTCGAGCCCTGCGTCAGGCTCTGGGCTGATGGCTCAGAGCCTGGAGCCTGTTTCCGATTCTGTGTCTCCCTCTCTCTCTGCCCCGCCCCCGTTCATGCTCTGTCTCTCTCTGTCCCAAAAATAAATAAACGTTGAAAAAAAAAAATTTAAAATTTCAGTATAGTTAACATGCAGTTTAATATTAGTTTCAGGTGTACAATATAGTGATGCAACATTTCCATACATCGCCCAGTGCTCGTGATGACAAATGTACTCCTTAATCCCCATCACCTATTTTACCCATCCTCCCATCCACTTCCCCTCTGGTAACCATTACTTTGTTGTCTATAATTAAGAGTCTGTTTCTTGATTTATTTCTCTTTTTTTCCCCCTTTGCTGTTTTGTTTCTTAAATTCCACGAGTGAAACCATATGGCATTTGTCTTTTGCTAACTTACTTTGCTTAGCATAATACACTCTAGCTCCAACCATGTTGTTGCAAATGGCAAGATTTCATTTTTATGGCTAGGTAATACTCCATTGTGTGTGTGTGTACATGTGTGTGCGTGTGTATACACACACCACATCTATATCCATTCATCTATCGATGGGACACTTAGGCGACTTCCATAATTTGGCCTACTGTAAACAATGCTTCTATAAACACAGGGGTGCATGTATCCCTTTGACTTAATGCTTTTGTATGTTTTGGGTAAATAGCCAGTATGTGATTATTGGATCATAGGGTTGTTCTATTTTTGAGAAGCCTCCATACTGTTTTCCATAGTGCCTGTACCAGTTTTCTTTCCCACCAATAGTGCAAGAGGGTTCCTTTTCCTCCATATCCTCACCAACATCTGTTGATTTTTCTCCAACTAAGCAGACTTCCCAGTGGTTGAGAAAGGAACTGCCAAGAATCTAGCCCCACATTAAAGGATGTAGGATAGCCAAAGACAAAATTATCATGACTACCCTTGTCAGAAAGAGTTTCTCTTTCAAACCGTAATAGCTTGACTTTTCCCATTGGTGTAAAAGGCATGTCAAATGTTTACCTGCTCCAAAACTGAGCACCCAATACTCCCTGGACCTCCATGTACTCCAGCAGCAGCCTCCCCCCTCCAAGCTCTCAACTTGGTCACCAATTCCTCTTTGGCTGGTACCATCCTCAGCTCTTTTCTTCCACACCACTTCCAGTCGTTTCAGAATCCAAGCACCTCTCAATGTTCCCATGGACATCATCCATATCCACGTAATCACTTGTCTTTCTGGTTCTGCCCTTGACACCCTTCAGGTTACCAAGCTTAAGCCCTCTGATGGAGCCCCCTCACTCCTCTCCTGACACCAGGCTCTTGGCTCCTCCCACACATCAGGCATTTTCTCATTCAGGGCCTTTGCACTTGCTGTTGCTGCTGCCTGTAAAGTCCCTTCCTTGAATATCTGACAGTTAACTTCCTCACCTCCTTTAGGTCTTTACTCAAAAGTCACCTTCTCAATGAATTTAATACCCCAGCTAGGCTCCTAAAATTTCAAACTGTATCTCAACACTTCATAACCCCTCCCTTTATTTTTTCTCCTTAGCATTTATCACAACCTGACATACTACATATTATATTTTATAACCTTGTTTGTGGCTTATCTGCTCTACAGAAGGCAAGAATTTTTATTTGGTTCACTGCTATTCCCTGACGCTCTTTGGATATCTGTTCGTGAGCACAAAGGATGCGTGCTCAGCCAGCTTGTGAGATTCCTACAACCTGTATGAATAATGTGGTTCAGATCTCAGTACTTTTAATCTGCCAGAAATTAAGTTGTAACTCTCTTCTTCTAACTGCCTAAGGGAAACATGCGGCCAGGCCCAACCTGTCCTTCTTAGCAACAAATGGGCAGTGAGCATAAAAGCTATGTCTCAATAGGAGACACTCCAACATTGAACTTTACTGTGATAAAGCAAGGGTTCTAAAACTTGGCAAACTGAGAGCTATATTTTTTCTAATTGTCGGTGGAGACTCATTAGTATGTCATAAAATCAATTCCATTGATGACCTTTTATAAAATGAACCAGAACAGAACAGAGTACATTACACACAGTAAGGTTAATGTTCTTTGAAACTTTACATTTTATATACTTACGTATATGTATAATAGATTGTGATATAAAATGTAGCTCTAACTGCGAGTTGTGGTCAAGAAAATTTCTGAGAAAAAGGGTGCATAAATAACTTTCAGAGGGGTTTGTGACTTCTCTGGCTCTGCCCCAAAGGGGAAAAAAAAGCTACGAGGAAAAACTCTGAGTGTGCTATATGCGATTTTCCAGATGGGAGAGTCCATGGTCTTTTGGGATATTCCAGAAGGGATCTACAGCTTAAATAAGTTAAAAACGATTGAGATAGGGGCGCCTGGGTGGCGCAGTCGGTTAAGCGTCCGACTTCAGCCAGGTCACGATCTCGCGGTCCGTGAGTTCGAGCCCCGCGTCGGGCTCTGGGCTGATGGCTCAGAGCCTGGAGCCTGTTTCCGATTCTGTGTCTCCCTCTCTCTCTGCCCCTCCCCCGTTCATGCTCTGTCTCTCTCTGTCCCAAAAATAAATAAACGTTGAAAAAAAAAATTAAAAAAAAAAAATAAATAAAAACGATTGAGATAAGAGGACATTAACAGAGAAAAGGGTTAGATTTTTGGCTTTGCCTGTTACTTTCCTGAGAATCCATTATGGATTAATTTATGTAAACCATCCTTCAATCTATCTATATAGTCAATCTAAAATCCATGAAATAATTATTTTCTTTTATTTAATCCTAAACCAGCCTTGTTTGGACACAGACTAGGTCTAGAATTCCAACGCTTGGTAAGTAAGTTCACGTTTATCCTATCCATGTATGCAACCATGTATGCAACCAGATCTGGTCAAATTCCATTCTGAGCCTTGACTCTCTATAGAAGTCTTCACTGGCGGTTATCAGGAGCCTCATTAGACTCCTTCTCCTTAATCTTAGCTCACTCTTAACACAAGTGACCAAAAGAGGACTGGGCAAACATAAGCCAGTGTGGGTGCTTCAGACATACCTCCCTGCTACAAACACTCTGAGGGTAAGCCGATTTGGGGGGTGATAACCTCTTGGGACAGTCTTCCCTGTACTGCCACTGAGAGGCCAGAACTTACGTTTTCAGTAGATACATGCTAAATGGAACAAGTGGTCACTTGCCAGTCCTGGAACTTTTCTACCCACAGAGGGCCATGAGAGTGCCTGGCATTTTATCCCAGGGAACTAAGCTTCTCACCATGTGAGA
The DNA here is from genome assembly GCF_028749965.1 of Puma concolor. Taxonomy (NCBI): domain Eukaryota; kingdom Metazoa; phylum Chordata; class Mammalia; order Carnivora; family Felidae; genus Puma; species Puma concolor. Next base: position 24,115,190 of record NC_141671.1, read on the forward strand.
ACACTTACCATATTGGAAGACTTGGTGTGTATTTATTCTTTAGTAACACATCTAAAAATTTTTTTTAGTGTTTATTAATTTTTAAGACACAGAGAGAGACAGAGGACGAGTGGGGGATCGGAGAGAGAGGGAGACACAGAATCTGAAGCAGGCTCCAGGCTCTGAGCTGTCAGCAGAGAGCCCGAGTGGGGCTTGAGCCCACGAACCGCGAGATCATGACCTGAGCCAAACTCGGATGCTTAACCAACTAAGCCACCCAGGTGCCCCAATTCTCTCTCTGGTAACTTCTAAAATGAGAGCACAGATATAGGGTTCCTAGTTTAATAAGGGTCATGTCACCTCTTCATTGGAAATAATTCATTAGGTGCCTACGGGGTACACAAAGTTCCTTGCAATGTGAAGAACTTTCAAATTAACTCTGTGATATTTGGTGGTAAATACATAATGAAATACCACATTGTATCAAATCACATAAATAGAATGACGTGAGCTGGGGATGCTGAGTTTTTAAGAAAACTGGCATAACAAGGAAACACATCTTGCAGAAGACAAGCTCTGAGCTACACCTGCAAGACAGCGGTCCTTTGGAGTAAATAAGAGTCCAAGTGACAATTCCAGTGAGGAGAACCGGAAATTAATCTGTTCAAATGTGTATCAAGGGTCTTATGTACTGGGTTAAAACACCTTATTTGCTGGCTGGAGGAGCTGGGCTGCAGAGAAGGGGAAGGCAGAGCTTTGCTCTCCAGTGAACTACTGTGGGAGACCATGTGCACACAGTTGGCTGCAACCAAGGGAGACACTTCAGGGGACATACTGAGAACAGAAAGACCTTGCTCTGAGAATCAGGAAAACACACTCCCAGAAGGTGCTCATCTGTGCTGAGTTTAAAAAAAATAAAAGTGGGAGAAGGATTCCAAGGATTAGAAACCAGGTGTGCAATAGCACAGGAGTGAGCATCAAGCAGAGGTTCTGAGAACTGCACACTGCTCTGTTCTGCAGCCATACACTCTGTGAGTAGACAGGCCTATGGTTGGCTCATGGGACACACCTTGAAGGACCAGTGTACCAGGCAAAAGAGGCTGGACTTTATTCTGTAAGAAAAGGTGTTATTTGCCTTTAGAAAATCCCTCTGGAAGGAATATGGATATTAGAAGAAGAAAGGCTGGAGGCAGAGAATCAGTACCATAATCAAGAAGGACTTGAAGGAAGAGAGCAGTCAAGCTTACTAGAGACACGATTCCAGGGATACTTTAGAGCTATCTTTGGTATGACACAAGGGCAGGGGGAGTTGATGTGAACTGACCTGCGCTGGTAACAAGTGCTTTGGTTGCTCTGATGCTAGAAGCCTGGATTCAGATGCAGGTTCTGCCACACACCAGCTAGCTTGGGAGAAGTCATATTACCCTTTCTTAACCTCTCTGAGGTCTGGTGTGCTCATTTTACAGAGGAATCCAAAAGTACCCATCCTCAGGGCTGGTATGAAGTTTGAATGTGGCAGTGCTTTTAAAGTATGAAGCAGTACCTGACATACAGTGAAGTGCTCAGTAATGGTCACCTACAATTACTGTCTGCAGTTATGTTGGGGAAATATGGGGGGGGGCCTTACTGTGCCAAAATGCAAGAAAGAACTCAAAGACTAATGAGGGGGTGGGGGCAGATGTCAAAAGAACAAAGAAACCCACGAGGAAGTTCCGGCTGGCTGAAAATTGGACAATCTAAACAAAAAAGAATGACCATCAGAATCATGGAGTAAAAATCCAAAGCCCACAATAATGGAAAAATTTTAAGCCTGCACTTATCATCAATGAAGCTCACTTTTACACCAAATCTAAACTTAGAAAAAAGTTTAAATAAAACGTGGTAAAAAGAATTAAGCCCTGCCCTTTCCAGGAAGAATTGTACATCACTCTAATTGGTGAGAGAGAAAGCTCTTCTTTACAAAATAATTCTACCCACTAAATAGAGAAGAAAGGACAGAATTAGAAAGTCATTATACGTCAGCACCCACTGAAGATTCAGCAAGGACCATCAGTGGATGCCAAATTCACAGGTTGAAACATTGACGGAAATGGGCTGTCTGCCTGGTGCCAAGTACATTCCTGCCAGGTTATGTACTAAGAGCAGAAGGGAATGCATCCCTTTCTCAATGGAGACACCACCAGCTAAGCCATCAAGGTCAGCATCTACCAGCAGGGCAACTGGTCACTGGGGGCCTGGTAACCGGGTGTCATAGCACAGAGCAGCTAGCCTTTAGCCCAAACTTCCAATTTACAGGAAATACAAGAGGTAAAAAAATGAGTTACAAAACACTATCAGCAAACAATCAGATAAATCCAGGAGGCAAGACATTGAACAAGAAACAGGCCCAGGCATCTCAAAAAGTCAGTGTAAAAGCAAATAAGGAAAAGTAAGGAGGACTCTTCTAGAAAAGGGTATAATATAGCACCCTGTGTTCATCAGTACTATTACCACCACAGCTCGAGTCTAACATCTCAATCACTGGCGAGTGGTTTGAGCACTGTCTGCCCTGGTATCAGACCGTTCTCTAAATGCAACTGTTAGTCTCTGACGGTTAAACATGAAGAATGATGGCTATACGGATCTACTGAAACAAGGCTGACAGAGCCTGAATATATGCAGAGCCACATTCCCAGGCCCATCAGTATCAGTGCCCGCCCAGAGGCCGGTGGATGCAAAGTGTCAGCAAAGGCAAAGTTACACAGGGATTACCATTTCCTGCTTGGGTCTGGGGGTGGCGGGTGCTTCTACCTTCCCAAAGACCCCTGTTAGCGAGAGACAAACCCCAGGCTCTAGCTTCCTGCACCCACAAGGCAGGAGGAAGTGCCACGAATCTTGTAGGCCACAGTGAAGATGTGGCAGAGGCCCCCTTCTCACCACAGGGAGAACTAAACCCTTCCAAGGGCAGGGACTGCAATATGGTGAATTGCTCGCACTTTGAAGAAAAACCTTCAGGTGCATCAATAATGATAGCAAATAATCATCATGCACTTCATGTATCTATGTGCGAGCACTAAGTCTTGAACCACCTCACTGACGTCCTACAACCCTGTCATGTCCATTTCACAGATGAGGAAACTAAAAACACCAGGAAGCTGGGTGACTTGCTAGCATTACAGACTTTGCAACAGAGCTCGCAAGCGCTGGCCCTGGATTACCTTCTCACAAATGTGATGTCCTCTGGCTTTGAAAGTGAGCCACAAATCACCTGTAAGAACTATGCCCACCCACCCAATAAGTACAGCCATTGTCACTCATGGATGAGTGACACCCTTTACCTCCCCCAAAACGGGATGTCAGCCTTTTGTGCGAGTCAGTGAGGGGACATTGCTGGCTGCTCGACATCTTAGTAAAGGCCTGAAGATTAAATCACAGAATCTAGTCAGTCAGTCTTCACCAGCCAACAATCCTAGTACACGGATGATCTTAAGACATTGTGACAATCTCGGATACCTATTATTTTCCCCTGGTAATCATAAGCTTTTTTCTTTTTTTCTTCAGCCAGCAAGTTTTTCTAGTTGTTCAGTTAAGAACTCTGTATTGCTTGATAATGTAAATTATTCATTTTTTCAAATAACATTTTAACTCTTGACAATTTTTTATGTTTCCAAATTATTTGTATCCCTCCCACACCTCTCTCCCAAACGGAGAACTATTTACCCTGTTTACCAGTCAGCATTTCATCAACACCGCTAAATTCCAGTGTGCCATTTTCACAACCTGCTTTCAATTATCAAATGACATATTTCTATTTCCTGATCTACACTGTCATCACAAAACTGATTATATTCATTGTTCTTACTGAACACCATTATAAATCTAGAGCCACAGCAGAATTTTTATAAGGAAAGGAATATAAGAAACTCCATGAATACTTTTAAAATGGAAACTTACAAAACAAAAGCAATGACTATTTTAAGTGGTCCCAAGACCAATTAATGGGTAAATGGAACCACACTGAGCTTCCTATCATAGCTTTTACTAAAATACAAACTTTTCTGGCTAATTAGCAAAAGGTCACCAATCTAACATTTTTAATAAAATATAATATATAATAGCAATTGCTAGAGGTACTAAATGCTACCTCTCTTCAACTACACCTCAACTAGGATGAGGGTAGAGATTTCTCTATTTAAAACCTAGCTATATCACTAGTGCCTAGCACAAGGACACTCGTAATTATCTGCTGAATTAATCACAATAATGGCATCAGACTTACTGCATTATTGTAAGGATTCAATAAGCTAATACTAAAAAAAAGTTAACAGTTATCATTATGTGAACTACTTATAAGGCCTTTTCACTAATAATATTCCTTTTATCCACACAATCTAGTAAAGTAGGTTGAACATGTATTATTTCACCAATTTATTCATAAGAATATGGGTTTGGAGTTAAATGACGGACCTGAAGTCACCCAGTTGGACTACCCTGTTTTGTCCCTTCCTCCCAAGTCCTAAGTATCCCCTCCTTTCCCTGCCTTTTTAAAAAAATATTTTATTTATTTTTAAAAAAAAAAATTTTTTTTTTCAACGTTTATTTATTTTTGGGACAGAGAGAGACAGAGCATGAACGGGGGAGGGGCAGAGAGAGAGGGAGACACAGAATCGGAAACAGGCTCCAGGCTCTGAGCCATCAGCCCAGAGCCTGACGTGGGGCTCAAACTCACAGACCGCGAGATCGTGACCTGGCTGAAGTCGGACGCTTAACCGACTGCGCCACCCAGGCGCCCCAAAAAATATTTTATTTTTTAAAAACGTTTATTTATTTTGAGAGAGAGGAAGCATGTGGAAGTGGGGGAGGGGTAGAGAGAGGGAGAGAGAATCCCAAGCAGCCTCCATGTAGGGCTTGATCCCACAAATCACGAGATCATGACCTGAGCTGAAATCAAGAGTTGGATGCTTAACCGACTGAGCTACCCAGGTGTCCCTAAAGATTTTAAGTAATCTCTACACCTAACATGGGACTTGAACTCACAACCCTAAGATCAAGAGCCACATGCTCTATCAACTGAGCCAGCTAGGCATCCTGCCCCTTCCCTGCTTTTGTTTTCTCCTGAGCTCTCAGCACCCTATGGCATGTTTTTCATCCTGATCCTGTGGGGTCTACACCTGAGCTTCACGAGGGCAGGGAGTTCATCTGTTTTGTTTCTTGCTGTATACCCTGAACTTTTAAATGTCTAGCATATAGCAGAGGCAAAAATCATAGGAATTATCTAACTGATTAAACTTGATGGGAGGGACTTTGTTCTGGCACGACCAGGTTTACCATTTGTGGGAAATTTTATATTAAAAATAAAAAATAAATGAAGTGAAGTTCTTTGAACAGTAAAGTTTATGTTCAAAAGCACAGATGTGAGAAAGAAAATAAGAACACTTATTTAAACAACTGCCCCAAATAAATTAGTAACATACCATGCAGAGAGTACTTAGGATTGTTGAGGATCTTTGAAAAAACATACTGCATAAATAGCATGCTGCTCAGTATTGACCTCACTTTCTGTAGCTTCCTGTTTATAATTCTGTTACCCTCAAAAAGCACTTGTACCTGACAGATAATCATGAATATATGCTTCCACCGAGACTCATTTTGTCAAAAATCAGCATTATCTGTTTTAGTAGTTGACCTATCACTCTCCGTTTTTTTTTTCTTTTTTTTTTCCCAACGTTTATTTATTTATTTGGGACAGAGAGAGACAGAGCATGAACGGGGGAGGGGCAGAGAGAGAGGGAGACACAGAATCGGAAACAGGCTCCAGGCTCTGAGCCGTCAGCCCAGAGCCTGACGCAGGGCTCGAACTCACGGACCACGAGATCGTGACCTGACTGACGTCGGACGCTTAACCGACTGCGCCACCCAGGCGCCCCACACTCTCCATTTTTAATAAACTTCAGTTCTATTACAAAGCCCACTCACCCATAAAGTGGTGCTTTACCTAACTGTTGATTTTCAGAAATACTAATACTTGCCTAGGGGAATTCAAAGAAGAGATTATGGAATAAGGCAAACAGTTTTATCTAGATGACCCCTAATAATCAGGATAAGACCACTTTTCTAAGGTAAACATGATTAAATTTAAAGTTTGATCAATAAAAAAAGTATGGACATAGGTTAATGACAACCAGGATGTAACAGATTAAAGTACTATGTTTTTAATCTCTGAGGTTACACAAAGAAATGTTCAGGGGAATTAGTCAAATATTAACAAAGTAAACAATAAGCTTCAAATATCCTATTTATGTAATAATCTCCTGCCCCTGGCCTCCCTCACCTTCACAAAAGAATGGGGCAAACTGCACTGGTGCCCTAAAGATTTCACAGTAAAGTCTCAAAGTAACCGTCTCACACTCTGTCATCCATACAACTGAGGCTTAGACCCTCAACATTTAATGCATCCTAAAAATCAAATGAAAACTAAAACACAAAGCAGTGGGAGGATATAAATAGCCACAACTAAAACTGCCCTGCGCTATTTATATACTCTCCAAGAAGAATTCTTCTCCTGATCAAAATATTTGCCTTTTCATTGACTTGAATAGAAAATTCAGGCCCGCCACTCATGATGCAAATGCCTTTCTGCTGGGAAGACCTTTATTGTTGTCATTCTAAACAAGAAGCTGCACATTGTTCTTACAGGCTTGCTCATTTATGCATCTGTCAAAAAGAGAACATTCTCAAAACTGTACCAGGAGGCATTAATCTAGCTGTAAGTACCAGCAACCAATTTCAAACTGATTAAGAAAGGATACCATAGGTAATTCTTTTGAAAAATTTTCACAAAACTCTCCAACTTCTGTAAAAATTTGCCAGTAGGAAAAATCTAAAGCATTAAAGAATCAATTTGCTATACTCAAGCTTTACCATAAAGCTCATTTATTCATTAAATATTGAGTGCCTACTATTTGTCAGTAAGTGTTAGAGACCGTGGAAGATCATACACCCACCCTACTCCCCAATCAAAAAAATGTTATCTTACACAGATTCCTTTTTTTTCCTGGAGAAAGCCTACCAAATTTCAAGGAATATTAGGTAATCATGGTTGAATTTTAGGGAACTTCAAAATTTATAAGCAGAAGCATAAATAAGTAACAGAAATTTAAACACTGGTGGTTCACCAGATTTCCACAAGAACTTAATTCAAAGTGTGAGATATGCCCCACTGGCAGGAACTCTCAGGAAAGCTTTAGCAGACACTCTCCAACCATCCTGACATGCAGAAAAACCTGGAGAACTCCTGCTGACAGCTCCTGTGCTATCCCACACAGTTGGAGGCTTCCAGCATCTTCCAGCCTTCCCTGTTGAGCCCTATCCTGGTTGTAGAAAGATATAGTTGCTATTATATTAAAACAAAAGTTTTTTTAAATTTTATTTTAGAGAGCATGAGCTGGGGGGGGGGAGAGTGAGTGCATGCATTGGGGAGATGGAGAAAGAGAAAGAGAGAGAGAGAGAGAGAGAGAAAGAGAGAGAAAGAAAGAGGAAGAGAAAGAACCCCAAGCAGGCTCCATGCTCAACACAGAGCCAGATGTGGCACTTGATCTCATGACCTTGGGATCATGACCTGAGCTGAAATCAAGAGTTGGACGCTCAACACACTGAGCCAGCCACCCAGGCATCCCTTTTTAAAAATTTTTAAAAATTTTATTTCAGAGAGCTCAAGCAGGGGAGAAGGACAGGCTATTATATTTTAAAATAAAGCAGTGGCTGTTAACATTTAAGGATGTTCTTCTGCTCTAAAGCAGTTTTTAAACTCTAAAATTAATAATCACCACCACACTAATTGTGGAGAAAACTGAAGTTTTAAAGGCAGAACTTGATAAGCACAATGAGCTACATGAAGTGACTACACAAATCCTACTCTGATTCACTTTAACTCGGAGCTCATGACAAGAGGAACAATGGAAAGATCCTTACCTTGAACTTAATACCTATTAATAATCACTAAACAGTCACGGTGAGTTTTAGGTGTCAGGGTAAGAATACAGAAGTGATTTGAGACCAAGACCCCACTATCACAAGATGCTTAGACTGGAGAAAAATGGAATCAAAAAGCAATAAATGTAATTTCAACTCAAAGGTGGCTTATGGAAGAATGTGGAAAAAGATGTTCAGGTCCATGAAATAGGACTCAGGGAACTCCAACAGCCGGGTGGTGTCAGACAGTGAAACTGGAGGGGATAGGAGGTAAAGACCTAAGAGACCAATAACGGCCTCAATTTCCCATGTGCTAGCATTTCCCCAAGGGGTCCTGAGTCTACGTCTCTGGGACAAGAACCCTAACACACAGAAGATTCTGGTGCACACAGTCACTGAAGGATCTTTAGTGACATTCATGGATAGTCAACGCTAGGTTTTTAAGCATGGGAGAGATAGATGTGATTGGGCTTGGGTCTTATTAGTTTGCATGGCTAGGTTGCATAAAAGTAAGGTATGAAATAAGGAGAGGGACCTAAGTGGAGGTGAGACTGTCACCGAACCCTATTAGGAAGCTATTTTGCTGACCAAATTACGAAAAGAGAACCATCCAAGTTACAGAAAAGCTTAATTTTATGTATTGAAATAGGAGAACCATACGTTCCAGTCTGCTTAAGACAGTCTTAGCTTATGCTTCATATCTCAGTGTCCAATCTGGTTTTGCATGTGTCCGTTTCTCATTTTTAATTAAGTATTATGCCTCACCATGATATTAAAATAAGCCAGTTCCGGTTAAATGTACCTCTATTTTCCAGATCTTCCTTCTGCTACAAACTTATCTGGTAGTGTGCAAAACGTATGTGCAGTGAACAGACGTCCCACTTTACCATGTGGTTATATCTGAAAGTCAACCAGCGGTAAATCACCTATTTTCCAGACCCTTTCCAGGTCTACATACAAAGCACTCACTGATGGAACAAGGTACGTTAGTGTTATGACTCCTGTACATCAAGTATGTGCAAAAGATTTACATATAGACCGTAGTCTGATATTGTTAAAATGATTTTGGCATTCACTAAATGGTGTAGACAACTTTTGATTTTATCGCTTTGATTACTTTTCTTTTGCAATAAACCATTCTCTTAGCAATACACTAAAATTTAAATATAGATTTAATAAAAAGATTACATAAGTGTTGAATTTCTACTTCTTAAGAAAGTTAACGATGAGTGTGTAATTTGCAAATATTTGCCCACATCTACCATGCTTCATGGAATGCCACAGCCACTTAACTAAACCAATAAACACCAGAAGACATGTGCTCAACAAACACTGGCATCCACTTTAAAAGCTATTTGTTTTTTTTTATTTAAGAAAAGAGTGCCAATCAGGAGTGCAGCTACAGAAGAATTTCCATTTACACAATGACAGCATGTACGTTTCTTTCTGAGGCATGACTTTTCATTTAGACCAAACACATATTCTAATTAATTGTGTCCATTTTCCCCTAAATTTTCTCCCGGACATGTAAAACTTGACAACAGCCATTAAATGTTGGCTCATTTAAAAGCTATGGGAGGACTTTACAAGCAGTTAGTGCCAGGTTTCACACAGAAAAACAATTTCATTAGTAGTTCTATTTTTTTTTTCATCCTATTCATGGAACAAAGGTCAGCAAAGTATGACTTGTAGGCCAAATCCAGCCTGCCACCTCTTCTGTCATGGCCTGCAGGATAAAGATGGTCTTTTCAGTTCTCAGTGGCTGGAAAAAAGTCAAAAGAGGAATAATAATTTGTGATATATGAAAAGCATATGGAATTCACATTCTGATGAACATAAAGTCTTACTGGGACCCAGTCCTGCTCATTTGTTTATACATCATCTGTAGTTACTGAGAGGTTACAGCTGCAGACCTGAGTAGCTGCAGCAGATGCCTGGCCCTACAAAGTATAAACTCTTTACTATCTGGCCCTGTAGAGAAGAAAAGGTTTGCTGAATTTTACCTTAGAAGACTGAACATCTGATACTATTGTGAACAATACCGTAAAAGCTCCATGTAGAACAATTTTATGATTTTAATATGAATACAGATTTTTGTATACACCCAGTGAAAACAAATTTCTAAAAGGCTGAAGTTGAATTTAAAAACACTTCAGCGTGGCAACATGCATTCTCTTTTTGCTGCTCACTTGCTTAAGCCTTTAAGAAACCACCTTAAAAATCTGTCCAAGTATTGCAAAAATGATTTAGACTTTTTTTTTTTTTTTTGGTAAGAATACAAAATTTTGGTTGCATTATGTTCAAATTCAGCTGGATAAGTTTGGTCAAAATTTTCAACAAACAGAATTTTTTTTAAGTAAGCTTCTGAAGATTTTGGAAAACTTCAATTACTGAAATCAAAACTTGCAAATAAGATAATGAATTAACCCCTATAAAAAAAAAGCAAGCAGGAGGGTGCCTGGGTCACTCAGTGGGTTAAGCGTCAGCCTCTTGATCTTGGCTCAGGTCATGATCTCACAGGTTTGTGAGTTTGAGCCCTGCATCAGACTACACACTGTTGGTGTGAAGCCCACTTGAGATTCTCTCTTCCTCTCTGCTTCCCCCCTGCTCACAAACTCTCTCAGAATAAATAAATTTAGGATCTAGGGGGAAGATGGCGGCGTAGGAGGACGCTGGGCTCACCGCGCGTCCTGCTGATCACTTAGATTCCACCTACACCTGCCTAAATAACCCAGAAAACCACCAGAGGATTAGCAGAACGGAGTCGCCGGAGCCAAGTGCAGACCAGAGGCCCACGGAAGAGGGTAGGAAGGGCGGCGAGGCGGTGCGCGCTCCACGGACTGGCGGGAGGGAGCCGGGGCGGAGGGGCGGCTCGCCGGCCAAGCAGAGCCCCCGAGTCTGGCTTGCAAAAAGCGGAGGGGCCTGACGGACTGTGTTCCGACAACAAGCGCGACTTAGCGTCTGGGAGGTCATAAGTTAACAGCTCTGCTCAGAAAGCGGGAAGGCTGGAGGACAAAGGGAAGGAGAGCTGCTGAGCCCCCGGACGACAGAGCTCAGTTTGGTGGGGAACAAAGGCGCTCGCCAGCGCCATCTCCCCCGCCCATCCCCCAGCCAAAATCCCAAAGAGAACCAGTTCCTGCCAGGGAACTTGCTCGCTCCGCGCGCAAACACCCAACTCTGCGCTTCTGCGGAGCCAAACCTCCGGCAGCGGATCTGACTCCCTCCTGCTGCCACAGGGCCCCTCCTGAAGTGGATCACCTAAGGAGAAGCAAGCTAAGCCTGCCCCTCCTGCCCCTGTGCACCTTGCCTACCCACCCCAGCTAAGACGCCAGATCCCCAGCATCACAAGCCTGGCAGTGTGCAAGTAGCCCAGACAGGCCACCCCACCCCACAGTGAATCCCGCCCCTAGGAGAGGAGAAGAGAAGGCACGCACCAGTCTGACTGTGGCCCCAGCGGTGGGCTGGGGGCAGACATCAGGTCTGACTGCGGCTCCGCCCACCAACCCCAGTTATACACCACAGCACAGGGGAAGTGCCCTGCAGGTCCTCACCACGCCAGGGACTATCCAAAATGACCAAGCGGAAGAATTCCCCTCAGAAGAATCTCCAGGAAATAACAACAGCTAATGAGCTGATCAAAAAGGATTTAAATGATATAACAGAAAGTGAATTTAGAATAATAGTCATAAAATTAATCGCTGGGCTTGAAAACAGTATAGCTGACAGCAGAGAATCTCTTGCTACAGAGATCAAGGGCCTAAGGAACAGTCACGAGGAGCTGAAAAACGCTTTAAACGAAATGCATAACAAAATGGAAACCACCACGGCTCGGATTGAAGAGGCAGAGGAGAGAATAGGTGAACTAGAAGATAAAGTTATGGAAAAAGAGGAAGCTGAGAAAAAGAGAGATAAAAAAATCCAGGAATATGAGGGGAAAATTAGAGAACTAAGTGATACACTAAAAAGAAATAATATACGCATAATTGGTATCCCAGAGGAGGAAGAGAGAGGGAAAGGTGCTGAAGGGGTACTTGAAGAAATAATAGCTGAGAACTTCCCTGAACTGGGGAAGGAAAAAGGCATTGAAATCCAAGAGGCACAGAGAACTCCCTTCAGACGTAACTTGAATCGATCTTCTGCACGACATATCATAGTGAAACTGGCAAAATACAAGGATAAAGAGAAAATTCTGAAAGCAGCAAGGGGTAAACGTGCCCTCACATATAAAGGGAGACCTATAAGACTCGTGACTGATCTCTCTTTTGAAACTTGGCAGGCCAGAAAGAATTGGCACGAGATTTTCAGTGTGCTAGACAGAAAAAATATGCAGCCGAGAATCCTTTATCCAGCAAGTCTGTCATTTAGAATAGAAGGAGAGATAAAGGTCTTCCCAAACAAACAAAAACTGAAGGAATTTGTCACCACTAAACCAGCCCTCCAAGAGATCCTAAGGGGGACCCTGTGAGACAAAGTACCAGAGACATCACTACAAGCATAAAACATACAGACATCACAATGACTCTAAACCCATATCTTTCTATAATAACACTGAATGTAAATGGATTAAATGCGCCAACCAAAAGACATAGGGTATCAGAATGGATAAAAAAACAAGACCCATCTATTTGCTGTCTACAAGAGACTCATTTTAGACCTGAGGACACCTTTAGATTGAGAGTGAGGGGATGGAGAACTATTTATCATGCTACTGGAAGCCAAAAGAAAGCTGGAGTAGCCATACTTATATCAGACAAACTAGACTTTAAATTAAAGGCTGTAACAAGAGATGAAGAAGGACATTATATAATAGTGACAGGGTCTATCCATCAGGAAGAGCTAACAATTATAAATGTCTATGCGCCAAATACCGGAGCGCCCAAATATATAAAACAATTACTCATAAACATAAGCAACCTTATTGATAAGAATGTGGTAACTGCAGGGGACTTTAACACCCCACTTACAGAAATGGATAGATCATCTAGACACACGGTCAATAAAGAAACAAGGGCCCTGAATGAGACATTGGATCAGATGGACTTGACAGATATATTTAGAACTCTGCATCCCAAAGCAAAAGAATACACTTTCTTCTCGAGTGCACATGGAACATTCTCCAAGATAGATCATATACTGGGTCACAAAACAGCCCTTCATAAGTTTACAAGAATTGAAATCATACCATGCATCCGTTCAGACCACAATGCTATGAAGCTTGAAATCAACCACAGAAAACAGTCTGGAAAACCTCCAAAAGCATGGAGGTTACAGAACACCCTACTAACGAATGAGTGGGTCAACCAGGCAATTAGAGAAGAAATTAAAAAATATATGGAAACAAACGAAAATGAAAATACAACAATCCAAACGCTTTGGGACGCAGCAAAGGCAGTCCTGAGAGGAAAATACATTGCAATCCAGGCCTATCTCAAGAAACAAGAAAAATCCCAAATACAAAATCTAACAGCACACCTAAAGGAAATAGAAGCAGAACAGCAAAGGCAGCCTAAACCCAGCAGAAGAAGAGAAATAATAAAGATCAGAGCAGAAATAAACAATATAGAATCTAAAAAAACTGTAGAGCAGATCAACGAAACCAAGAGTTGGTTTTTTGAAAAAATAAACAAAATTGACAAACCTCTAGCCAGGCTTCTCAAAAAGAAAAGGGAGATGACCCAAATAGATAAAATCATGAATGAAAATGGAATTATTACAACCAATCCCTCAGAGATACAAACAATCATCAGGGAATACTATGAAAAATTATATGCCAACAAATTGGACAACCTGGAAGAAATGGACAAATTCCTGAACACCCACACACCTCCAAAACTCAATCAGGAGGAAATAGAAAGCTTGAACAGACCCATAACCAGCGAAGAAATTGAATCGGTTATCAAAAATCTCCCAACAAATAAGAGTCCAGGACCAGATGGCTTCCCAGGGGAGTTCTACCAGACGTTTAAAGCAGAGATAATACCTATCCTTCTCAAGCTATTCCAAGATATAGAAAGGGAAGGAAAACTTCCAGACTCATTCTATGAAGCCAGTATTACTTTGATTCCTAAACCAGACAGAGACCCAGTAAAAAAAGAGAACTACAGGCCAATATCCCTGATGAATATGGATGCAAAAATTCTCAATAAGATACTAGCAAATCGAATTCAATGGCATATAAAAAGAATTATTCACCATGATCAAGTGGGATTCATTCCTAGGATGCAGGGCTGGTTCAACATTCGCAAATCAATCAACGTGATACATCACATTAACAACAAAAAAGAGAAAAACCATATGATCCTGTCAATCGATGCAGAAAAGGCCTTTGATAAAATCCAGCACCCTTTCTTAATAAAAACTCTTGAGAAAGTCGGGATAGAAGGAACATACTTAAAGATCATAAAAGCCATTTATGAAAAGCCCACAGCTAACATCATCCTCAACGGGGAAAAACTGAGAGCTTTTTCCCTGAGATCAGGAACACGACAGGGATGCCCACTCTCACCGCTGTTATTTAACATAGTGCTGGAAGTTCTAGCATCAGCAATCAGACAACAAAAGGAAATCAAAGGCGTCAAAATTGGCAAAGATGAAGTCAAGCTTTCGCTCTTTGCAGATGACATGATATTATACATGCAAAATCCGATAGACTCCACCAAAAGTCTGCTAGAACTGATACATGAATTCAGCAAAGTTGCAGGATACAAAATCAATGTACAGAAATCAGTTGCATTCTTATACACTAACAATGAAGCAACAGAAAGACAAATAAAGAAACTGATCCCATTCACAATTGCACCAAGAAGCATAAAATACCTAGGAATAAATCTAACCAAAGATGTAAAGGATCTGTATGCTGAAAACTATAGAAAGCTTATGAAGGTAATTGAAGAAGATTTAAAGAAATGGAAAGACATTCCCTGCTCATGGATTGGAAGAATAAATATTGTCAAAATGTCAATACTACCCAAAGCTATCTACACAGTCAATGCAATCCCAATCAAAATTGCACCAGCATTCTTCTCGAAACTAGAACAAGCAATCCTAAAATTCATATGGAACCACAAAAGGCCCCGAATAGCCAAAGTAATTTTGAAGAAGAAGACCAAAGCAGGAGGCATCACAATCCCAGACTTTAGCCTCTACTACAAAGCTGTCATCATCAAGACAGCATGGTATTGGCACAAAAACAGACACATAGACCAATGGAATAGAATAGAAACCCCAGAACTAGACCCACAAACGTATGGCCAACTCATCTTTGACAAAGCAGGAAAGAACATCCAATGGAAAAAAGACAGTCTCTTTAACAAATGGTGCTGGGAGAACTGGACAGCAACATGCAGAAGGTTGAAACTAGACCACTTTCTCACACCATTCACAAAAATAAACTCAAAATGGATAAAGGACCTGAATGTGAGACAGGAAACCATCAAAACCTTAGAGGAGAAAGCAGGAAAAGACCTCTCTGACCTCAGCCGTAGCAATCTCTTACTCGACACATCCCCAAAGGCAAGGGAATTAAAAGCAAAAGTGAATTACTGGGACCTTATGAAGATAAAAAGCTTCTGCACAGCAAAGGAAACAACCAACAAAACTAAAAGGCAACCAACGGAATGGGAAAAGATATTTGCAAATGACATATCGGACAAAGGGCTAGTATCCAAAATCTATAAAGAGCTCACCAAACTCCACACCCGAAAAGCAAATAACCCAGTGAAGAAATGGGCAGAAAACATGAATAGACACTTCTCTAAAGAAGACATCCGGATGGCCAACAGGCACATGAAAAGATGTTCAGCGTCGCTCCTTATCAGGGAAATGCAAATCAAAACCACACTCAGGTATCACCTCACGCCAGTCAGAGTGGCCAAAATGAACAAATCAGGAGACTATAGATGCTGGAGAGGATGTGGAGAAACAGGAACCCTCTTGCACTGTTGGTGGGAATGCAAATTGGTGCAGCCGCTCTGGAAAGCAGTGTGGAGGTTCCTCAGAAAATTAAAAATAGACCTACCCTATGACCCAGCAATAGCACTGCTAGGAATTTATCCAAGGGACACAGGAGTACTGATGCATAGGGGCACTTGTACCCCAATGTTCATAGCAGCACTCTCAACAATAGCCAAATTATGGAAAGAGCCTAAATGTCCATCAACTGATGAATGGATAAAGAAATTGTGGTTTATATACACAATGGAGTACTACGTGGCAATGAGAAAAAATGAAATATGGCCTTTTGTAGCAACGTGGATGGAACTGGAGAGTGTGATGCTAAGTGAAATAAGCCATACAGAGAAAGACAGATACCATATGGTTTCACTCTTATGTGGATCCTGAGAAACTTAAGAAAAACCCATGGGGGAGGGGAACAAAAAAAAAAAAAAAAGAGGTTAGAGTGGGAGAGAGCCAAAGCATAAGAGACTGTTGAGAACTGAGAACAAACTAAGGGTTGATGGGGGGTGGGAGGGAGGAGAGGGTGGGTGATGGGTACTGAGGAGGGCACGTTTTGGGATGAGCACTGGGTGTTGTATGGAAACCAATTTGACAATAAATTTCATATATAAAAAAATAAATAAATTAAAAAAAAAAGAATAAATAAATTTAAAAAAAAATTAAAAAAAAATTACTGAACAAGAGCATTCTGAATAGAGGTAAAAGAACCTGACCCCATTCACAATTGCACCAAGAATCATAAAACACCTAGGAATAAACCTAACCAAAGATATAAAAGAAAACTATAGAAAGCTTATGAAGGAAATTGAAGAAGATATAAAGAAATGGAAAAACATTCCCTGCTCATGGATTGTAAGAATAAATATTGTTAAAATGTCAATACTACCCAAAGCTTTCTACACATTCAATGCAATCCCAATCAAAATTGCACCAGCATTCTTCTCGAAGCTAGAACAAGCAATCCTAAAATTTGTATGGAACCACAAAAGACCCCGAATAGCCAAAGTAATTTTGAAGAAGAAGACCAAAGCAGGAGGCATCACAATCCCAGACTTTATCCTCTACTACAAAGCTGTAATCATCAAGACAGCATGGTATTGGCACAAAAACAGACACATAGACCAATGGAAAAGAATAGAGACTCCAGAATTAGACCCACAAAAGTATGGCCAACTCATTATTGACAAAGCAGGAAAGAATATCCAATGGAAAAAAGACAGTCTCTTTAACAAATGGTGCTGGGAGAATTGGACAGCAACATGCAGAAAAATGAAACTAGACCACTTTCTTACACCATTCACAAAAATAAACTCAAAATGGATAAAGGACCTGAATGTGAGACAGGAAACCATCAAAACCCTAGAGGAGAAAGCAGGAAAAAATCTCTCTGACCTCAGCTGCAGCAATTTCTTACTTGACACATCCCAAGGGCAAGGGAATTAAAGGCAAAGATGAACTACTGGGACCTCATGAAGATAAAAGTTTCTACACAGCAAAGGAAACAATCAACAAAACTAAAAGGCAACTGATGGAATGGGAAAAGATATTTGCAAATGACATATCAGACAAAGGGCTAGTATCCAAAATCTATAAAGAACTCACCAAACTCCACACCAGAAAAACAAATAATCCAGTGAAGAAATGGGCAGAAGACATGAACAGACACTTCTCTAAAGAAGACATCCAGATGGCCAACAGGCACATGAAAAGATGCTCAACGTCGCTCATCAGGGAAATACAAATCAAAACCACACTGAGATACCACCTCACGCCGGTCAGACTGGCTAATATGAACAAATCAGGAGACTATAGATGCTGGAGAGGATGTGGAGAAACGGGAACCCTCTTGCACTGTTGGTGGGAATGCAAACTGGTGCAGCCACTCTGGAAAACAGTGTGGAGGTTCCTCAAAAAATTAAAAATAGATCTACCCTATGACCCAGCAATAGCACTGCTAGAAATTTACCCAAGGGATACCGGAGTGCTGATGCATAGGGGCACTTGTATCCCAATGTTTATAGCAGCACTTTTAACAATAGCCAAATTATGGAAAGAGCCTAAATGTCCATCAACTGATGAATGGATAAAGAAGTTGTATACACAATGGAATATTACTTGGCAATGAGAAAGAATGAAATATGGCCTTTTGTAGCAACGTGGATGGAACCGGAGAGTGTTATGCTAAGTGAAATAAGTCAGGCAGAGAAAGACAGATTCCGTATGTTTTCACACAGATTCCGTATGTTTCCGTATGTGGATCCTGAGAAACTTAACAGAAGACCATGGGGGAGGAGAAGGAAAAAAAAGAGAGGGAGGTAGCCAAACCATAAGAGACTCTTAAAAACTGAGAATAAACTGAGGGTTGATGGGGGGTGGGAGGGAGGAGAGGCTGGGTGATGGGCATTGAGGAGGGTACCTGTTGGGATGAGCACTGGGTGTTGTATGGAAACCAATTTGACAATAAATTTCATATTAAAAAAAAAAAGACCATTCTTGTGAAAATATGTGAGGTGAAATATTTCTCATTCCAGTTTAAAAAAATTTTTTTTTAAATTTAATGTTTATTTTTAAGAGACCAAGAGAGTGAAAATGAGCGGGGGAGGGGCAGAGAGAGCGAGGGAGACACAGAATCTGAAGCAGGTTCCAGGCTCTGAGCTGTCAGAACTGAGCCTGATGCGGGGCTCGAACCCACAAATGGTGAGATGATAACCTCAGCTGAAGTCCGGTGCTTAACTGACTGAGCCACCCAGGCGCCCCTAAAAAATTTTTTTAATGTTCATTTATTTTTGAGAAAGAGAGTGAGCAAGAGAGAGTGAGCAGGGGAGGGGCAAAGAGAGAGGAAGACACAGAATCTGAAGCAGGCTCCAGGTTCCAAGCTGTCAGCACAGAGCCTGACGCAAGGGCTTGAAATCATGAACTGTGAGATCATGACCTGAGCCAAAGTTAGACACTTAACTGACTGAGCCACCCAGACACCTCCTCATTTTAGGTTTTAAAAAGACTGAAAATATTCTTCCTTCAGCACAAGTTGCTCTGAACTTATCAGCTACCTTGGCACCCAAAGAGTATTATTTCAACTTAAAAAAAAAAATTATGGCATATGGAAAATAAACTCAAACTGTTGGCGATCTCAAACTTACTAACTAAAAAGCAACTCTGAAGACGTTTTCAGGCCATATGATGAGAATTTTGAACTAAAACCACGTAGGTGAAAAAACTGTTCAGAATAACATCAGCAACACAGTACATGATAAAACTATGTGGAAATATGCCAAGAGTAATTACTAACTCTTAATACTTGGATGATCAGTTTAGTGACTTAATGAACAAAGGTTTACTTTAAATAATTTTATCTTTGAAAATAGTTTTTTGAATAGAACTACTTTACAGGTCTATCAATACAATAAAATTAGTCAAAAAATATTTAGAAGATTATATAATGATTTTTAGTCCCCCTTTTCCTCTCATGTGCCTCGTTTGAATGATAAATTATATCGTCGCTCTTGGGGTGCCTGGGTGGCCTAGCCAGTTCAGTGTCTGGCTCTTGATTTCGGCACGCTGGCAGTGTGGAGCCTACTTGAGATTCTCTCTCTCTGCCCCTCCCATACTTGTGCTTAGACACGCATGCTCTGTCTCTCAAATAAATAAACCTTAAAACAGTTATATAGTTGCTCTTATTATAAAACTTTGTGAGGAGTGTGTGCAGAGTCAAATTGGTAAAATAATACCACTACCAATTTATGTCCCTGAACATGTGACAGTGCCTACTCGGAGGCATGTCCCCCAGAAGGGCTCAGCTACCTCATCTGGATACTGATCCACTGAACAAGGGAATGTCAAGACACTGTGGACAGAGAACTAGATGTGGGCAGATGTGTGGACAAGCACACACATGCACCCATACACCCCTCCACTCCATGCCAGGGACACAAGACAAACCCCATTTTGTTCCATCGGGCTTCCTTGTTCTCAGTCCTATTGATACATCCAGGTCAAGGTCTACAACCTCATAGGCCTCTTCAGCAAGGAGCCAGAATCAGAACAGAAAAGGTATTCCCCTTCTGTTTTTCACCCTGTTCCCCACATCCTGCACTTAGCACCTTCTCAGGGGGAATCCCAAGCTTCTGTCAGACACACTGAGGCAAGCCCACCCTAAAGTGCACTGAGTTAGTTCTTTGCTGCCCTCCATCCTATGCATAACATATGTGAAATTTATTTTTTTCCCAGCTGCATGGTGGTGTGCACAGAAAAAAGGTCCCCTATCACCCACAGATTAAAAATTTTTAATTTTTTCAAGTTTATTTATTTTGAGAGAGACAGAGAGAGGGAGAGAGAGCATGCAAAAAGGGCAGAGAGAGAGGGAGAGAGAAAGAATCCCAGGCAGGTTCTGCGCTCTAAGCACGGAGTCCGATGCAGGGCTCAAACCCACGAACCGTGAGATGAGGACCTGAGCTGGAACCAAGAGTCCGTTAAGCGTCCAACTTCAGCTCACGTCATGATCTCGCGGTCCGTGAGTTCGAGCCCCATGTCAGGCTCGGAGCTGACAGCTCGGAGCCTGGAGCCTGATTCGGATTCTGTGACTCCCTTCTCTCTCTGCCCCTCCCCCACTCATGCTCTGTCTCTCAAAAATAAATAAATGTTAAAAAAAATTTTAATGGACTTGTAAAGAACAAATTATCTACTGCACAAACAGGAGAGAAGACAGTGGCAGCCAAGCTCCCTGGTGGATCCATAAGCGGCATCAGCAGAAAAGGGAAGTAGAAGGCTCCATTCCTAGATCCTTGAGGGAGATAGAAAACAGGGAAAAAAGCAAACTAAATCAAACTGAGAATTTATTACACTGGTTTATCACACCAACTCCTCTGGGGGTTGGAATGTTGAAAGCACATGTATAAAATAAATTAATTAAAACTGCTTTTTGTTCCATAGCATTCTACTTGATATATAGGTAGCACTTGTAGTCGACTTGAAACCTAAGCCTTACGAATAGGATGATTTAAAAGTTCCCAGATTCAAAAGCACCAATTAAAAAAAAAAGTTTCAGACCACAAAGCATGTATGAGTTGTGAAGCACTGGCAAGTAAACATGGCTTTCACAATGTATATAACAGCGTAGCCTGATACAGAATACAGCAGGGGCTGATGAAACAAAATGATCAGAGCCAAGCTCCTTATCTATGGTAGAGAAGTGTTTCCCAAAGCGTAATATACGTTCTACTGGGGTTACACAGGATAATTTTTACATGGCACATGGATGAACATTTAAATTTATTAACACTATATTTCAACGTATATTGGAAAAGCCATGTGGCACATCGATGGCTCAGACAGTTAAGTGTCTGGCTCTTGATTTTGGCTCAGGTCATGATCTCACGGTTCATGAGTATGATCCCTACATCGGGCTCTGCGCTGACCGCATGGAGCCTGCTTGGGATTCTCTCTCTCCCTCTCTCTGCCCCTCCCTGCTTGAGCTCTCTCCCGGTCTCTCAAAATAAATAAACTTTAAAAGAAGGTTAAAAAAAGAAAAGCCGCAGATAGTGCAAACTTTTTAACATAAGTTTAAAGGGGTAACATGGTCCCACCTTGTATTGTAGAGATGGTGTTCACGCACACCTTGAACATTTCGCACCTTGAACATTTAAAATCTCGAGTGACCTTCCACCATAACCATTCACAAGTACAGACAGGCTCAAGAAAATGGCAGATGAGGCAGCTCTGACTTCCCATGTCCCCCCACAAAAATGTAAAAAGCAGAAACTGTGAGAACCAGCTCCGACAGAACTCTGAAAAGAAGGCAAAGGTTTACAGCAACTAAGTGAACACACTGCATAATGAAAAGGGTAACTTCAAAACCCTTTTCAAAACTCTAAGAAAGCTTTGTGGTGTTTTTACTTGTTCTTGCCCCACCTTCGCCCCAGTGTGCCGGTACTTTTAACAAAAGTAGCCTGCATTCCCAGTGTGGGTCCCTGGTCCCCAGATCTAGATGGAGCAGAGCAGATTTTCACAAATTATCATGTAAGTCTGTTCTAATCTGACAGGGTGAGCTACCTAAAGGAGTGACACAAGATGCCTGAACTTAGGGCAGAAAAGTGGTGGTCACTGCTCATAAACACTGCAAGGTAAGCCAACAACCCAGACACCTGTGGCAAAAGTTTATGATTGTAACACAAAACAAACTCCCATAAAGTACAGGGAAAAATGCTGGGGGAGAGAAATCAGGACACTCAAAAGCATTGTCAACAGGGAGACAGGAAGCCACACAATTGCCCCAGGCAAGATGCATGCTCAGAAAAGACCTAAGATGATCCTTAGCATTTACTTCATCGCAAACCTATCTGAGTGCTAAAGGAGTGCCCTGTCACAGAGCCGATATGTAGAGACTAGCAGTGGTGGTGTTCTGTTTGGAAAAGAAATAAAGCTCTCTTGTAAAAGTAAATATATAAACCAGTATTACTGAATTTGGGGAATGTAAATCTACTTTTTATTTCACACATGATTATAAAAACCAACTATAAATCTACATTATTGGGGACACAATGAATAAAGATGTAATTCAGGATATGAACATAAAGGGGGCTGATGAAGCAGTATAGAGCAGACATCTGTATTGAAGTTGGTAACAAATCAAGCTACATTGTTATAGATTTAGAATGTTAAATGTAATCCTCACGATAAACACAAAGAAAATTTCTAAAAAGTATATACACAAAAGGAGATGAGAAGAGTATCAAAATCATTCCTTACAGAAAGAATCAACTAATCACATAAAGCAGTAATCAAGGAAATGAAGAACAAAAGAAGTGTAAGACATACAGAAAACAGCAACGTGGAAGAATTAAATCCTTCCTTAGTATGTATTTTAGTGTAAATTAAACTTCCCTATCAAAAGGCAAAGACTGGGAAAACAGATCTAAAAACATGATCCAACTGTATGTTATCTACAAGAGACTCACTTTAGATCCAAGGACACAAAAAGGCTGAAATTTCAAGATGGGAAAAGATATTACTTACATACAAATAGTAACCAGGTGGCTATAAAATATCAGATAAAATAGACTTTAAGTCAAAACTGTTCATAAGAAACTAAGGACATTGGCAAAAAGGATAATTCATCAAGATGATACAACAATCATATGCATATATGCATCAAATAACAGGCACCAAAATACATGAAGCAAACATCAACACCACAGAAGGGAAAGCTAGACAGTTCTACGATAGTAATTGGAGACTTCAATACACCACTTTTCAGAAAGAATGTGCAGACACAAGATCAATAAGGAAACAGGACTTGAGCAACACTCTAAACCAACTAGACCTAAGGGACATTTATAGAACACCACCCAACAGCAAAACACACCTTCTTCTCAAGTGCAGAACACTGTCTAGCACAGATCATATACCAGGCCTCAACACAAGTCTCAAATTTTAAAAGATCAAAATTACACAAACCATCTCCTATAATGAAGCTAGAAATCAATAGCAAAAGGCAAATAAGACAATTCACAAATATGTGAAAGTGGAAACAACTTAATAGGTCAAGAAAGAAATCTCCAGGGAAATTAGAAGTTACTTAGGGACAAATGAAAACAAAATCACAGCGTACAAAATGTATCAGATGCAGTGAATGTAGTACATAGAAGTTTAAGAGCTCTAAAAGCCTACATTAAAAATAGAAAAAAAATCTCAAGTCAGTAACTTCACCTTACACCTTGAGAAACTGAAGAAAGAGTGAACTAAACCCAAAGGTAGCATATAAATGAAAATGAAAAGACATTAGAGCAGAGATAAATAAAATGGAAAACAGAAAAACTAATAACACTAAGAGCTGGTTCTTTAAAAACAATCAGTAAAATACACAAACTTTTAGTTAGACTGACAAAGAAAAAAAAAAGATTCAAATAACTAAAATCAGAAATGAAAGTGGGGACATTACCACCAATCTTACTGAAATGAAAAATATTTTAAGGGAAAACTACGAACAATTATATACCAATAAACTGGATAACCTAGATGAAACACATTCCTAGAAACACACACAAATTACCTGAACTGCGCAAGAAGAAATATAATATCTCAATCAACAGAACTATAACAAGAAGGAATCAGAAATCAAAACCTCTCAACAAAGACAAGTCCAAGACCAGGCTGCTTCACTGGTGAATTCTACCAAACGTTAAAAGGAAAATTAGCTAATTCTTTCCTGAAATATAAAGGAAGCACTTCCTAGCTCATTCTATGAGGCCTGCATTATCTTGATTCCAAAGCCAGATAAAGAAGTTGGAAGAAAAAAAAAATTACTGGTCAATATCTCTTATGAATATAGACACAAAAATCCTCAATAAGATACAGATTATCAATATTCACAGTAGCTATGTTTTGTAAAGTTGCCACAAAAACTGAATTAGTGAATAGTGAACCACTGTTCCTACAGAAGTATACACACACATGCGTATCCTTCACGTAGACTGTAATCTTAAATCCTAAGAAGGACTTATCCTAATAGATGTTATTTTATTTTACCAAGGAGAAAGCAAGGTTGAGGAGTGTTAAGTGACTTGCCTGAGGGAGACTACCTGCGGAGTGCCATGCTGGAGTCAGGATCCAAACTCCTTCAACTGGCCCCAGAGCCAGAGGTTCTTGCATTATGTTGCACTGCCCCCTACTGTTTTCATCCTCTGGTCATCTGTGTGTGAGAGCTGAAACAAGAATTGTCTCCTTGGTCAATTTCAACTGTGATGGTGCAAATGTAGACATGTCCATAAATAACCATGAGAGTGCCACTATATTCATTTTGGGGTTACAAATACAGTTCATCAGCATGTAAGAGAATTCACAAATATGGAATCCACAAAGGAGGATCGACGGTACAAGCAAACTGAATCTCACAGCATATTAAAGGGATTATGTACCATGGCCAAATGTGATTATCCCAGAAATATAAAGGTGGTTCAACATAAGAAAATCAATGTAATATGTCACATTAACAAAGAAAAACCATAGGATTATCTCAATCAATGCAGAAAAGGCACTGACAAGATCCAATACCCTTTCATGATAAAAAACCATCAACAAACCAGAAATAAGAAGGGAATTTCCTCAACATGATAAAAGGTATTTATGAAAAAACCCACAGCTAACATAATAGGGAAGACTGAAACTTTCAGGAACAAGACAAGGATGTCCCTCTTTCACCACTGCTATTTAATACTGTACTGGAAGTTCTAGCCACAGCAATTAGACAAGAAAAGGAAATAAAGTCACCCAAATTGGAAAGGAATTAGTAAAGCTATCACTATTCATGAATGACATGGTCTTTTACAAACAAAATAGATGTAAAGAATTCACAAGAAAGCGACTTGAGCTAATAAATTTAGCAAAATTCCAAGATACAAGAAAAACACACAAAAATCAATGTGTTTCTACACACCAGCAATACATACTAATCAGAATGATCTACAGATGCAATCTCTATCAAAATTCCAACAGGCTTTTTTTTTTTTTTTGGCAGAAATGGGAAAGCTGATCCTCAAATTCATATGGAATTGCAAAGGGCCCTAGAGAGCCAAAACAATGTTGAAAAAGAAGAACAAAGAAGGCTCAAGCTTCCCAATTTCAAAACTTAATAAAATGCTATTGTAATCAAAACAGTGTGGTCCTAAGGACAAACATATAGACCAATGAAATAGAATTGAGACTCCAGAAATAAATCTACAGATTTATGTGGAAGTGAAAACAACTTAATAGGTCAATAGGTCATCCATGGCCAGTTGACTTTTGATATGGGTGCTGAAGTACACTCATTTGGGGGGCAGGGAGGACAGTCATTTCAATAAATGGTTCTGGAACAAGTGAATATCCACGAGTAAAAGAATGAAGTTGGAACCCAATCTCACCCAATATATAAGAGAGAATTCAAAATGGATCAGTAATCTTAATATATAAGAGCTAAAACCATAAAACTCTTAGAAGAAAATGTAGAGATAATCTTCCTGACACTGGATCTTGGCAATGGATTCTTAGCTATGACTAAGAATGGGCAGTAGGAAAAAAAAATAGATTTCCTGGACTTCATCAATTTTAAAACTTTTGTGTTTCAAGGGACATTATTAAGAGAATGAAAAGACATCCTATACAATAGGAAGTATCTGCAAATTACATATATGGTAAGGGTTTAATATTCAGAATATACAAATAAATCCTACAACAAAGACAAGAAATGCAATAAAAAAATGAGCAAAGAACTAGATATTTCTTCAAACATACACAAATGGGTAATAAACATACAAAAAGATGCGCAACATCATTAGTCTTTAGAAAAATGTAAATCAAAACCACAATAAGACACCACTTCATACCTGCTAGGATGACTATAATTTTAAAGAGAAAATAAGTGCTGATGAGTGTTGTCGATGGAAATGTAAAATGGTGTTTGTTGCTACTGTGTAAAATGGTTTGATAGTTCCTCAAAAAGTTAAACACAGGGGGAATCTGGTGGCTCAGTTGGTTAAGCATCTAAACTTAGGCACAGGTCATGATCTCGCAGTTCGTGGGTTCAAGCCCTGCATTGGGCTCTGTGTGGACAGTTCAGAGCCTGGAGCCTGCTTTGTATTCTGTGTCTCCCTCTCTCTTTGCCTCTTGCCTGTTCACACTCTGTCTCTCTCTCAAAAATAAATAAGCCTTTAAAAAATTAGAAAAAAAAAGTTAAACATAGAATACCATATGATCTAACATGATGACCACACAACCCTTACGATCCACTCCTACATATATATCCAAAATAACTGAAAACAGGGACTCAAATATACACTTGTATCTTAATGTTCACGGAGTCATTGACAATAGCTAAGATGTGTAAACAACCCACATGGCCACTTAATAGATGAACAGATAAATAAAATGTGAAGTATATACACACAATGAACTATTAGTTAGCCATAAAAAGGAATATGTAAGCATCTCACATAAGCTTATAACATGAATGAACTTTGAAAATAGGCTAAGTGAAGGAAGTCAGACACAAAAGGACAAATACAGGGTTTCACTTACATAAGATATCCAGAACAGGCAAAATCACTGAGACAAAAAGTAAAATACAGGTTTCCAGGGGTTGGGGGAAGAGGAGAATGGGGAGTTAGTACTTAATGGTTACAGAGTTTCTATTGTGATGAACATTTTTGGAAATAGTGGTGATGGTTGTAGAACACTGTGAATTACTGCCACTGAGTTATACACTTAAAACGGTTATAGTGGCAACTTTTGTGTTATACATATTTTGTCACAAGAAAGGAAAAAAAAGTACAGCTAGATGGAACACTATGCCCAAAGACCAACCAAGATTCCTGAATACTGAATCTCAACATGTATCAATGCACTGTTATCACTGATAGGCCAAAAGTTACTCCCAGAAGGTGGCAGTACTTTATTATACAAGTATACATAATTGGGAAATGGAGTGGAGACTGTTGTTTGAATATGTCTTCTATCTATTAACCTTATCATGGATAAGATTAAGTGATTAAAAAGAGTCTTAAAGGTAAAGGTCATCATGGAAACATGAACACTAGTGGGAACTTATCTATTCCCTGTTTATACACAGAAGCAAGCTCAAAATGTTAATGTTTATTAAGGAAAGATGCTGAATCCTCCTCTCTCTTTCTACAGATAAGGGTGGTGACTCCAAATGCCATTTAATCCTGAAACTCAAAGCTTTGAAAGTCTACACTACTATCCTCCTTGCAGGAAGAGATTTGCACTACAGTGGGCAGAAATGTCTGTGTCAGGGCATAGGCACAAATAGGCAAAATGTCATGAATCCTCATACTCTGCAAAGACACAGGCTCATTTAAGCCTTACATAAGGTACTATTCTACATGTAAGATGAAATGAATTCCCATGTGAGCACACAAGTAGAGCTTTGGTGCTAGAGATTGGTAAAAGTGTATGGGGGTCTTTTGTTATCTGCATGGCTTAGAAATAAATTGATTTGAAAGAGCTACTGAAAATATTTTACATATTAAGAGAACTTGAAAGAATAAGAGATTCATCTTCCATATCAGAATGGCAACCAAGAGTGGCTACGGGACACCCTTCCACTATCTATTATGCGGAAAACTCAACACATTCAGACTATTTTGTGAAGGAAGGTTTCTTGTAGCTCCTTGAAACCAAAGTCACTTTCATCACCTGTATCAGAAATTCTTGGTATTCTAATCCTATCAGAGAAAATGGTTAAATATCTTTTGTACTTTCAACTGTACATGTGAACTGGCTCTCAGTCTAACAAAATTATGTAACTATTAGTCATTCAATCAGTAGTATTACTGACACAGAACACCTCATTTTTGCCTTCACTAAGGAGCACTATACATTCTTTTTATTTTTATCCTTTTATTATTGACTGCTTATAAGACAACTATATTTCCAGTGATGAACATTTTCAGGAATACATTTTTGTTAATCAATTTGCTATGGTTATTACATTTTTCCCCAAACTAATATTGTTGCTTTGTTTTTGCTTTTTTAAAATACTTCTATTTAAGCTAAATGACCCTGGAATGTATGGCAGTGAGAAAGTCTGATTTAAAAAGAGAAAGTAAGCTGATTTAAAGAAAAATTTAACTGTGTTAGTGGTACACACATACCAGAAAAACCACTAACAAGTAAAGTCTGGGAAATTATGATATGGTTGTGATCACCTAAGGGACAATCCAGATGCGTATTTTAATCTACATAATCCCAAAGGAGGGTGCTTTATTAAGGTTTGTAAATCATGCATTTTAAGAACACATGAAAACCGAAGGAGCACTTCTATATAAAAAATTACTCTATGATAGTGATAATCCCCTCCCCTCTCTGATTCCCACTGTGTATTTCTGAGCCTTCACTTGGTCCACAAAGGCACTACAACTCACAAAGATGAAAAGGTGAGAAAGAGATTAATATTGATAAGGTAAAATGAGAATCTACATTATTAATAAGATTAATACAATCAAAAGCAAGATAAGAAAATTTTAAAACTGCTTTGACTGCTATTAACATTGATTATTCCATGCCAAGAACTGAATAAGACATAAGACAGTTCTCACTACGGACTTTACATTCTAGATGTGAGGTAAGGCCTTTTGGATTTTAATAATTAATAATAATTAAAAATAATAAAAATATTTATTATATATTTATTATATTATATTTATTATATTATTTATTTTTAATTATATTACTTTTATTTTTTTAAACAGATTTTATGATGCTTCCATTATTCCAGTCATTTAGCATATTTTCTTTTTAAAATTTATGTAGAGAGAGATAGGGAGAACATGTACAAAAGCAGGGGAGGCACATAAGGAGAGAGAATCCCAAGCAGACTCTACACTGTTAGCACAGAGCCTGATGTGGGGCTCAAACTCATGAACCATGAGACCGTGACCTGAGCTGAAATCAAGAGTCAGGCACTTAACCGACTGAACCACCCAGGTGTTCCTCATTTAGCATATTCTAAGCCAGCCTTTGTATTTTACTATCTACTGTACTTTTATTTTCACAGGTGTTTGCAGGGGGGCTGTTTCCATCCATACAAGTAAGGTAGCTCAGCCATCTTGTGGACATGGTTTCTAATCACTGCCAATGCTTCCACCAGGGAACTGGTGGTTTAATTTGATCTTGTCCTCCTTCACCTAGCTCCCTGAACATCTCCCTGTCTACACAGCCTCTCTTAAATACAATGTGATGGGGGAAAACAGAATGCACACCCCTCAAGAAAGCATTGTGGTTGAGTGTTGAACACCTTCATCTCCCTTACTGGGGACACCTCCCTGAAGGCCCAGTGACTGAACCTCAGGACCCTGACAAGTCTGATGCTACCCAGAAAGAGAAAAGGGAACAGTGGGATAGGTCCACCAGAGGACCCACTCTTTATTTCCACGATGCAGACTGGGTTTGGAACACTGGATTACTAAGTAAATCCCGATACATGATACACACAACAGGATCACAGTGCTGTGAGAAGCGAAAACCTTGGTGTTCAGAGCCAACCATTGGGGAAACTTTTCATCTTTTATGTGACCCTCCAAAGAGTAGACTGGGTAATTTTAGTAAGCATTTCCACATCACGGGAGTATATTCAGGGCCCTGAGACAACAGGGAAAGTGCCACAACTTGAAAACTTCTCATCTACCTTCTGGGAGTGTTTATGCACTCTTAGGAAAAATCTAGACCTTACACAGGCTACTGACATTCCAGGAGCTTTCTGTGTATCTATGTGATTGCAGCACCAACCACCATACAGAACTAAGAGGGAGGCAATAACAATCAGTCCACAATCCCACCACTGCTCACTTAGAATGGCCATTTCTCCTCAGTCTCCCTGCCTACAGCCTTCCTTAATACCCCCTGTCCTGCCCACCTGACCACCGGACCTTCCACTCCACCACTGCTACACTGATACACTCCCATAACCTGGGTCCACAACCTCAGCCCTACTGGCACACTGGGCTCGGTAATTACTATTATTATTTTTTATTATTAAAAAATTTTTTTAATGTTTATTTATTTTTGAGAGAGACAGAGACAGAATGCGAGTGGGTTAGGGGCAGAGAGAGAGGGAGACACAGAAGCAGAAACAGGCTCCAGGCTCTGAGCTGTCAGCACAGAGCCCGATGCGGGGCTCGAACCCACGAGCTGTGAGATCATGAACTGAACTGAAGTTGGACACTCAACCGACTGAGCCACCCAGGTGCCTGACTGGGTAATTATGTCTTGTGGGGAGTGTCCTGTGCCCTGTTGGATGTTAAGCAGCATCCCTGGCTTCTACCCACTCATTGCCAGGAGCACACAAGCCTAACTCAGTCAGGAACCATCAAAGAGGTCTCTAGATATTATCAAATGTCCCTGGAGAACACATACGATCTGCCTCCCTCCTTGAAAACCAGTGCCATAAACACTTGACACCAGATTACATAAGGGAAGAGGAGAAACGAGAAGCAGAGGCCAAGAAAGAAATGGCATCACAAGCAAACTCTCTGACACTTCAATTGTTATCTATAAATTGTGTCCATCTCAAACCTCGAGATACTGTCATGACGATACTGCAAAGTGAGGAGCTGCACTACATGGAGGTTATCAACTAAGCAGAAAGAAAAGGGGCAGAAGCCACCGCTATCTGGTAGACAGGACATTAAGAGGATGTCAGAGTAGCTGGGCTCAGGTCTCAGCCTGACCAATGTGACTCTGGGCAAACCCCTTGACCTCTGGGGCTCCGATACTTCCCTCTGTCCAATGGCGAACTATGATCATCTGATCACGTCATCTCCCAGCTTGACCACTGACACTGCCTAAGCTGGGGGATCTTAGTGAAGGAAGCTCTAGACCCAGTAACTAAGATGTATGCATAATTCTATATATTTCTATTAATCAACCATGAACAAAAGCATTACCAAATCTCAGGGTATGACTGAGATTTATTATAAAACACTAAATCCAACACACATGAATAACACTCAATTCAGAAAAAAACCTGAAGATCTACACACAAAAAAAATCCAAAATCTTAAAAAAATATACAAGTAGTACTATAATTACTGAGGTATATACAGATTTAGATTTAAGGGCAATACTCAAATTCCCAACACTCATTTTGTGGGGGTCTGGGGTTGTATTCCCAATTTGTAGGGACCTACAGAGAGAATATGGCAGTTACACAGCTCTTGTGTTAACCTTCACAACAGATACTTGGAGTTAAAAGTAGGAGGGGGGGGCGCCTGGGTGGCGCAGTCGGTTAAGCGTCCGACTTCAGCCAGGTCACGATCTCGCGGTCCGTGAGTTCGAGCCCCGCGTCGGGCTCTGGGCTGATGGCTCAGAGCCTGGAGCCTGTTTCCGATTCTGTGTCTCCCTCTCTCTCTGCCCCTCCCCCGTTCATGCTCTGTCTCTCTCTGTCCCAAAAATAAAAATAAACGTTGAAAAAAAAAAATTTAAAAAAAAAAAAAAAAAAAAAAAAAAAAAGTAGGAGGGAATCAGTACCCGGAAAACAAAAAAACAAACAGTCCTGTTCCAGCTACCTGGCAAAACAATGACACTCGAGTTAATCTGATTTTTTTTTAATGTGTGATTTGAATGCTAACAGCTGGTGGTAAGAGTTTGCTTTTATTACCTTCCCAATTTAGTGTTTTGTCTAACGAATACAACTGCTTTCTTCCTCCTGAAGAAAAGTTAATATGGTGATAAAAGTCCCCAGATAAAGTAGGATAAGCAGAACATGAGTAGGAAAACAGGGCACCAATAAAAGAAAGATCCGTTTGCTTATGGAAGACAAATAAATTATGGCTGAAGGTCAGTCAACTCTACAAGTGTAATGAACACATCTCCAGCCTTAGATTTACACTAGAGAAAGGAATCACACCCCCACTGACCATACAATCCACTAACGGTAAAAGACTGCAACTTAATTCACCTCTACTCTATCCATAAATTATACAACAGACACAGAGAGGAAGGTCTGAAACAGTCCTTCCAAAGGCTTCAAAATTCCCTCCCTTTCCTCGAACAAATGATCTTCCCTAGAAAGGTTTAATGATATCACTTATACTACCTACTCCCTTTCTTGGTGTTTCTAGTTTTAAATTTTAATAGTTACATTATTCAAACACATAAAGGCTGAGAAAACATAACACTGGTGGTAGCCATTAAACAAGAATTACCAATATTTATATAAACACTTCAAATATTAAAAAGATATTCCTTCAAAGTTCCTTTAGAGAAATGCTTTGTCCCAAGAAATGAGGCGGACAGATACATTCATCTACATTTGACTTGGCAGATCTGTCCAAAACAGATCCTAGTATACATGGAAGCTTCAACTTTCTGGTAAAGGGGCATGATGAGTCATAAATAATACTGGAAATATTGCCTAATTGATTTAGATCATCAAGATACAACCCAGGGCAAAATAAATTCCAGATGAATTATAAATCTAAAGGCTTAAAACTTGGAACTCCTGGCTGGCTCAGTTGGTGGAGTGTATGACTCTTGATCTTGGGGTCGTGATTTCACGCCCCATGTTGGGGGTAGAGGTTACTTAAAAATAAAGGTTTAAAATGATACAAATGCCAATTTTACACTTGAGAATGAACTGTTTGAGTTCAAATTACAAAGAGGAAGACCAATGGACATGCCTACATTTTTAAAAGACTCAGATAAATAAACACAGAAGTATAAAGAAAATAAATTGGGAAAATATATCTGCCACAAAAGGTGGATGTCTTTAATATAAAGAGTTAATAGAAAGTGACTTTTTAAAAATCTAACTATAAAAGGACTACCATAAATTTCAAAACCATTTAGTTTCTAGTGATCTGAGAAATACAAATTAAAAGATAACTTTTCTTACTGTTTTCTATCAGGTGAGCTAAGTTTTTTATGTGATTTGATGTGTAACACCCAATGCTGGTAAGGAAACGCTGGGGTATCTTCTCAGGTACTGCTGGTAGGAGTGAATACTTGGCTCCAATACAAACCTAAAATGTTCATGGCTTCTGATCCAGCAATTTCACTGTATTAAAAAAACAAACAGGGGCACTTGGGTGGCTCAGTCGGTTAAGCATCCGACTTCGGCTCAGGTCATGATCTCAGGATTCATGAGTTCGAGACCCGCATCGGGCTCTGGGCTGACAGCTCAGAACCTGGAGCCTGCTTCAGATTCTGTGTTTCCCACCTTCTCTGCCCCTCCCCTGCTCACGCTCTCTCTCTCTCTCTCAAAAGTAAAATAAAAAATTAAAAAAAAAAATATTTAAAAAACAAACAAAAAACAAACCAACAAAGACACCTCTCTTAAAAGGGAGAGGATAATCAGATAATAGGTCACAGTATCACAACTGTGTAACTTTAATTAATACCTTTGGGGAAAGAGCACATGTATGAGTATTAGAAAGTTCCATGTATGAGTACTAGAAAGGCTCTAGTTGAAATTAGGTAGTTTCTGGGTGTTCCCATGACTGTTATACTCCGTAATTCATACATGACATTTGCATGTATAACAATTCAAAGAAAATGTAATTAAAAACAAATAAATCGCCTATAAGGGTTAAGTAGATTTTGAAACAATATGACAAGTTGGATATAAAACACTTATTGGTCACATTTATAAAATTATTTTAGTGATATGGGGAAATGCTCATAATCTGCAGAAAGCAGAACACAAATACATAATGCCAACCATGTTAAATATGGGTGTATGCAAACTAGGTGGGGACAAGGAGGGAGGAAGGAGGAAGACTGGAACCCTGGTTGGTATACCTCAGACCTATATTTGTACATCATCTATACTGTCTCTACTAAAATACATAGTTGTTGGCTTGTTAATGTTTTCTCATTACAGTCATTCCATCAGGGTAACTTTTTGCTCATTGAGAAATGAAGGTATAAATTGCTTCTCCTGTAACAGTATTTGCAAAGCACTTAAAACAATATCTAGCACATGGAAAATAAAAATAAATCTTGGGTTAAGTATTAATTTCTCAGGGAGCTTCATATTTTTGTCTCTCTAAAACATAAAAACACGGCCCCTTTACCTACTACAAAATCCAAAATAAAACTCTAAAAAATTTTTTTAAAGTTTTTTAAATTTATTTTGAGAGAGACAGAGACAGCATGAACATGTTGAGGGGCAGATAGAGACGGAGAGAGAGAGAATCCCAAGCAGGCTCCGCACTGTCAGCGCAGAGCCCAAAGCAGTGCTTGAACTCATGAAACTGAGATCATGACCTGAGCTGAAATCAAGAGTTGGACGCTTAACCAACTGAGCCACCCAGGCGCCCCCAAAATAAAATTCTTAAAATGAACCTACATACACATAGAAAAGTACCCACAAAAACAGCCAAGAGAATTTGGGTGAAAAAGGAACACAGTTGAGGGAGACTTGCATATCAGATTTTCAAAACATACTATACAGCTACAGTAATTAAAACCCTGTGATGCTGCTGCAGAAAAGATTATTCGATGGAGCTAAATAGAAACTTCAAATATTTATAGAAATTTAATATATGTTAATCGGAAGCATTTTCAAATAGGAGAAATTCAATAAAATGGTGCGATAACTGGCTATTTCATATCGAAAAAATTTTAAGTTCAATCCTTATGTCCCCAAACTGTAATATTATTTTTCAATAAACTAAAGGAAAACAAAACTATAAAAATATCAGAAAAAAATACAGGAGGGTATTTATCATATTGACATAGGAAAAGGACTTAACCGAGACACAAGTCAGTAGTCATTAAGAAAAAGACCGTTAACTATCAAAATAAAAACATCCTGAGGAGCAAAAGATACATATATTTAAAGGTTAGAATAGGTAACAGGTTAGGAAAAAAACACTGTCAACACAGGACTACTATTTATAACATGAAAAATGCCTACTGACTGGTAAAAACATTAACATGAGTAAGACCTTGTAAAATAAAAAAAAATTTTTAATGACCAAAAAAAAAAAATGTTAAATCTCTTTATTAAGACAATTGCAAAGCAATGTTTGTCCATTAGATCAACAAAACTTAAGGGCTGATAATCATCAGTGTTGATATACAAACAGGAAAAGAGGTATTCAATCTGATTGTGAACAACCAAACTATCTGGAAGGCAATCTAGTAATACAAAGAATTTTTAAATATGTATACATTTGGACCCAGTAGTCATCTATACACACATGTATATCCAACTATGCTGTGAAAGTTTAGGAGGGAGGATAGGAAAACAGATGTTGCCCTTTTCCATCTGCAATTATTTATTAGTACTAGGACATGAGC
This sequence comes from Puma concolor, assembly GCF_028749965.1. Lineage (NCBI taxonomy): Eukaryota > Metazoa > Chordata > Mammalia > Carnivora > Felidae > Puma > Puma concolor. The sequence goes on from NC_141671.1 coordinate 24,150,869, forward strand.
ATGTACTAGCAAAACTGGAGTTCTGACCAACAAACAAGCTTAAAAATGTGAGACTTTGAAGACTGGGCAGTCATGAAAAGGGGAAACTGGATGTTTGTGAGGCACAGGACTGAGATCTGTTACCACGGACCTGGCTGCTCTCTTCATTGTCTCCCACTTCAAATGGATTCCATCTAAACTCCACAACGAGCGACATGAATCCCACATGGCAGACCTGCAGGATCTGTTTTCAACCCTAAATCCTCACAGTTAGCTGAAGTAGAATCTCCTTGAATTATAAATTCTTTTGATTTCTCTGGTTAGTTTTGTATGCACTTGATAGGACATTAAAACCTCTGTTCAGTTTCATATTCTAGTAAGATCAAGTTAATTACTTAACGGTTCTTTTTTTCCACCTCATTATTTCAAGTCTAAAATAATTCGCTAAGCATAAAACAGTTGTTTACACAAAATTTAAGAAAATATATCACCCCAGCATTTACAGGAAGGACAGTTTTACTCTCAAAACTTTGCTAAGCAAATGTGAACTAAATGTGGAAATAAAAATATTTTGAATGCCACACAGACTGGCCAAAAGCTAATGCTCATTGTTATTAGAAATAAAAATACTTAACAAATCGGAGCAGCAACAATTCAGTTTTCAAGTCTGGACAGAAATGTTAAGAGAAATTCTATCAAAAGGTCAAAAATCAAATAATTATATTCTACTAACAATTGATACCAAACCAACCCAGAAGAGCACAAAGAAAAACAAACGTGCCCGTCAATCTCGTGTATAGCAGAGATTTAACCTTCCTAAACAAATAATATAGAAAACAGAATCCATCACTGGCAAAAGAGTAAATGGTGACCAAGTACAGTGTGCCCCAGGAAATCAGGATAATTCAACATTAGAAATTCTATCGATATCACCAGATGCAGGAGAAAACACAGTATCAGTAGATGCTAGAAAAGCATACCTCAAGTTAAAACCCATTCATGATTTTAAAAAGTAATAAAGGCCTCTTAGCCAGAAAACTTGGATAGAAGAACATCTACTACAAGATATTTCTGGAAACTATCGCACTTTAATGGTGATTAGTAAAGAAGATGGCAGCAATGGTATCTTATTATGCTACTATTTATTCAACACCGTCCTGGAAGTTCTCAGCCTACATTAGATGAGAAAAAGAAATGGGTGTATAAATACTAGGAAAAAAGGATAAAGCCACAATTAATTAGAAGGCATAGGATTGCCTACTCAGAAAATCCTTGAGATATAACAGGTATTTAAAACTATTAGCATCTAGCAAAAGAAGCAGGTATAAGATTAACATACAAAAAAAACCCCCACAGATAATTTGTATCTGCTGGCAATCAATTAAAAATCAATCTTTTCAGAGGGATAAAAGGTACAACACAGGGAATATAGACAATGGTACTGTAATCGTGTTGTGTGGTGATGGATGGCGGTACACTTGTGGTGAGCTCAGCCTAACACAGACTTGTTGAATCACTAAGTTGTACACCTGAAAATGCAACATTGCATGGCAACTTCAATAAAAAGTATATGAAGAAAAATAGACAAAATAAAAATATTTTCCAAAATCCCATTCATAATAGCTAGAAAAATTAGCAAAGAATAAACCTAACATAATATAAGCAAAACTATAATAAACCCACACATATATTAATGTATATATATATATGCAATCAGCTAGAGAGCTTTATTGAAGGACTTAAGGCTGAAATAAATTGAGAGAAATAGCATGTTCAGGAATAAATATCAGAAGGCTTAACTTCACCCAAACTAATCTAGAAATTCAATACAATCTCTTGTCATGAAAACCCTAAGAAAATTTTTCACAGAACTTGACAAGCTATTTTAAATTTCCTATAGAAGACAAATGTAGGGGCGCCTGGGTGGCGCAGTCGGTTGAGCGTCCGACTTCAGCCAGGTCACGATCTCACGGTCCGTGGGTTCGAGCCCCGCGTCAGGCTCTGGGCTGATGGCTCAGAGCCTGGAGCCTGTTTCCGATTCTGTGTCTCCCTCTCTCTCTGCCCCTCCCCCGTTCATGCTCTGTCTCTCTCTGTCCCAAAAATAAATAAACGTTGAAAAAAAAAATTTAGAAGACAAATGTAAAATTTCTTTAAAAGTCAATATAATTTTATTTTTTTTTTTTATTTTTTTTTTAATTTTTTTTTTCAACGTTTATTTATTTTTGGGACAGAGAGAGACAGAGCATGAACGGGGGAGGGGCAGAGAGAGAGGGAGACACAGAATCAGAAACAGGCTCCAGGCTCTGAGCCATCAGCCCAGAGCCCGACGCGGGGCTCGAACCCACGGACCTGATCGTGACCTGGCTGAAGTCGGACGCTCAACCGACTGCGCCACCCAGGCGCCCCTAAAAGTCAATATAATTTTAAATTACAACAAGGAGGGGAATCGGGCAACTTAATATGAAAACATATAAAGCTGTAGTAATTAAAACAATGTTAAAAAAATACAGAAAGTGCACACTGATCACTGAACAAAAGGAGAGTCAAGTTGATACAGTCACTTTGGAAGGCAACTTTAGCAGATCTTTAAATTTAAAATGTTCACACCCTTCCATCTAGTTATTTCACTGACACATGTACACAAGATATGCCCTGGAGAGTTCACTGCAACATTGGATGTTTTAAAAAAACAAAAACAAAAAGCTGCAAACAACCTTAATGGTGCTCAATGGGGAAATGACTAGTCATTTAACAATAGTACAGAAGGGAAGTCAGGCAGCAGCTAAGAAAAGAATGAGACAGGCCTACCATACACCAATATGGAGAGGCTGTCTCTAGGGCACCTTGCTGATGGAAAATGTTATAGCATCAGACCATTTGCGTAAATTTTCAACACATGTTGGCAGCGTTTCCTATGCTCGTTTATACGTGTATACAAAACCATGTACGTACAAAAACCTAAGCATCCTGTTAAAAGGCAGATTCTGGTTGACAAATGTATATATTCCCATATATCTGCCACAGTGGCATTCCATTGTCGGATATACCACATTTGTTTCTAGTTTTTTTGCTATTATAAATAGAACTGTTATGAACTTTCATGTAAAAAAAAAAAAAATGCAGATTCTGGTTGAACAGGTTTACAGTGGTGCCTGTGATTTTGCCTTTCTAACCAGCCCTCGACAGGCCGCTGACGTTGCTGGTCCATGGATCACATGGAGTAGAGGGAGGAAGGGCATACAGATGATCTGGGAGGCTCCAGAGGAGCCACTTCAATGGGAACTGAAGTGGGACGGGGTAGGGGGAGACGACAGAGAGCAGTGAGATCACAAGTCGGGAGTAAAAGGGACCTTCAGCCTTATTTACAGTGTTTTTATTTGTTTAACAAGAATAGCGTGGTTATATCCTATGTATTAAAAGATAGTTTTAAAAAATACATTCAGACCATTTTTGAATATACATTTAACTGAATTCCAGGAATTGCATGATGGCTGGTATGCAGAATGGGTCAATTAATGCTGGCCACCTCTCCTCCTCAAATAATACTCAGTAATTGGCTAGAAGGGAACAGCAGCTGAGGGAAATTAATTGATCACCTGGTGGTGACAGCCCATCACTACTGCAGAGGTACTTCCAAAAACACTATTTAAAAAAACAACAACACTATTTTAAATCAGGTGTTCTATTATTACTCAAAATTTTTAAGTCTAAGAAATTTCTTAAAAATATACAACTGCTATTTTTATCTGAAGCAGTATCTACACAACATAGTTCAAGAGTTTTTCACTTGGCCTACTATGCTTCATCTCTACCACATATACTTGCTAATTAATCCTTCCAGAGGAAATCCTTCTTAACTACTAAAGAATTAATGAGCATGCAGAAATGTCCCTTCTATAATGATGACTATTAAAAAGTCTCCAGGCCTGGCCCTTGCAAGTGAGGGGACCTGAATCTTAAGCTTCATTAGCTCCCAGTAAATTAGCCTCTCTATGGCTGACCTGACAGGAGATGGTATGCACGGACTAGCCATTTCACTATTTATTGAAGGAGCTGTCTGCAATAATTGAATGGCCACTCAAGTTAACACTGGGACTTGTAAATTTTATTACATACTAGGGCAAAAGAAGATTTTGGTGGAAATACACTCATGAAGTCATAATGAATTGGGAAAACAAAGTCTCAAGTCTAGTGATGAGTCATTCCATACAGACATGGCAATGATGAAATTTGAAAGAAACTCTGACTTAGTTAACTAGTACTAATGTCACATAATCATAGACAGTCATCAAAGGGTACTGTGATGATCAAATAATTTTAAAAGCAGCATCCTCTGAGAAGGCAGAAAATAATTTCTTTCTTTAAACAAACTCATTCTAATTGAGAAATCATTTGGGAACCAATGCCTGAGTTGAGTCTTTGTTAAGTACACTGCAAACAGGGAATAAACAGCAAAGGGCTAGCAATTGTGTGGTTAGACAACTGTGTATTAATCCCTTAGGCAAGAGGGAGTCATTAAGGTAAAAATAAATATCATAATCAAAGTCAGAGACAATGTGTCTTTTGCCCAGGGGGTGAGGTTGACAAAAATATTTCACCAAGGGCTGTCATCCCTACCATACAGAAAAACTCTTAAAACTGAAGGACACAAAATCAAAATCTGATAGGAAAATGGGAAAAATACATGAACAGGCATTTTACACAAAAAGATATTAAAAATATTCACGTAATATTAAAATGTCACAAAAAAGATACAGACCATATCAAACATGAAATATTACTGAAACTCACAATTAGAAAAATTCAAGTTAAAAACATTGAGATAACACCAATCAAATAATTAGAAAAAGTATGACAATACAATCTGCTAGTAAGGCTGTAGGGAAACAAGCACTCTCACATCTTGATGTTGGGAATGCAAAGTAGGGAAACCTCCCTGAAGAGAATTTGGCAATAGCTAACAACATCACATTTTCACTTAGCTTTCAACCCAGTAATTCCTCTTCTAGGAACCTATACTGAAGACAGGCCCCCAACCATATAAAACTACACGTTAAAGGTTCCTCATTGCAGCACTGTATGTAACTGCAAAATTCTAAATGCCATACATAGGAGAGTGGTTGAGTAAACTACAGAGCGACCACAATGGAGCTCTTATAGAGGTGTTCTAAAACGTGAAGATGATCTCTATGAACTAATTTGCAGTGATTTCTAAGATATACTGACTCCTAAGTGGGGGAAAAAAAGGCATGAAAGAGTATCTATAACATGCTACTCTTCTAAGAAAGAAGAGGATATAAGAAAATACGTGTGTATCTGCTAATCTGTATAAAAGATACACATGAAAGAAAACCAGAAACTAAAGAGACTGGCCACCCACAGAGGATGGGTGGAAAGAGTGGGCAGAGAGCATGTCAGAATGGGAACGGAGTAGTAGGAATGAGGGAGAAGGGCCATTTCTCAGTATCCTCTTTTGTACAGTTTCTACTCCTGGAGCCACAGTAACGTTTCATATACCCCAAAATAAAGTTATAGTCAACTGGGGTGTGAGGAACTCAAAGTGGAATGCACCCAGTAACAAATGACCCTAACCACATTATGAACTATTAATTCACCATGTAACTTTAATTACTACTCAGAAAAGAGATGGAAGGGAAAAGTAACTTTGGAAAGCAGTGTTTTTACTAGGACACTATAAGGCCAAAGACAAAAAGAACTGTATACAAAACCCATACTCTAGCGTTTAGGAGTTAGCAAACTATTTCTATAAAGAGCCAGATAATAAACACTTTCAGCTTTGCAGGCCATATGGTCTCTGTTGCCATTGTCATGAGGAAAAACTATAGACAATATATAAACAAATGGGCAAGTTGTATTCCAACCAAACTTTATTTACAAAAATAGGAAGAGGGCTGGATTTGGCCCATGAGCCACAGTCCATAGACATCTGGTCTCGTTAGTAGAGTTGTTTCTCAAATAGTTTGGGTTAGCAACTCTGAAACTACTAGAGTGGAGTGAATGTATTATAAATAATGAGGACCAGGTTTCTCACTGTTGGAGACAGAAGCTACAAATAAAGAAAGAAGGATAGATAGAATGAATGCTATGCTGCTGGACTGCAATGGAAGTTACCAATATGAACCCATGTTTTCAATATATACAACAAATCCATGTGAAGGTATATGGGTGTGTTGGGCAAGTACACAAACATACATACACATAGCTCTGTCCACTAGGAGGGTCTAGAAGTAATGACACCTCCTTAGTAACATGCACACCTTGTGCCCAGGTCTGAGTGTCTAAATGTCACTTTCCAATGAAACTAAAAACAGCGCTCTTTGGAGAAGTGGTGGATTCCAGGGCTGGGGTAAGGAAAATTCAAATGAGCCCTGAGCATCTTGTGGTGGCTAAAAGTAAGGAAGTGCTCAAAAAAGGAACGGGGGAAAAAAAAAAAAGGAAAGAGGGAGAACATGCCAAAAGGGCACAGGCACCAAACACAGGAGCTTCCAGTGGCCAAAACCAGAACCATAGAGCAACAAAATGAGAGTATTAGATTATAACCCACAGACTTTTAAAACAATATATGATTCCATAAAGGCACATATAACTAAATGAATATATGTAGTAGGAAAAGCAACAGCTCTTCTTTACAGAAAAACTCCCAACTAATAAGGTGGAAAGAAAGTAGAAGCAAGGGAAATAGAACACCATTAGGTAAATACCACAGAAGTAACCACTGCAGGCAAGATTCACCAATGGAGTGTTAAAGTCAGTGGGCAATACTTCCATCTGCATAGTCTCAAAGTGATCTCGCCCAAAGTATGTATTAATTATAATACCAAGTGATCAACTTTAATATCACCAGTAATCAGATTAGCAGCATTATATACCTTCTTCCTGATGTGATGCACTGAGAAGGTGAGACAGGCTGAATTGTGTCCTGTCCGCCATCCCGCACCCCCTGCCCCAGTTCATATGTTGAAGTCTTAATTCCTATAACCTCAGAAAGTGACTGCGTTTGGAGGTAGGGCTTTTAAGGTAATTAAGTTACAATGAAGCCGTTAGGATAGGTGCTAATGCAATCTGACTGGTGTCCTTATAAGACAAGGAAATTCAGACACAGAGAGAAGCCAGGAAAACACATATACAGAGGAAGGACCACGTGAGGACACAGAGAGAAGGAAGCCATCTGTAAGCCAAGGAAAGAAGCCTCCGAAGAAACCAAACCTGCCGATCTTGGACTTCAGCCTTCAGAGCTGTGAGGAAAAACATTTGTTGTTTAAGCCATCCAGGCTGTGGTATTTTGTTATGGTAGCTCTAGCAGACTAATACAGAAGGACACAACATTCTTCAGAAGGAATTCCTGCCAAAAAACGCACTAACGTGAATTTAATCATGAAAAAACACATAGAAACCTGGAATTTAGGGACAGTCTACAAAATAACTTATAAATACTCTTCAAAGGTGACAAGGTCAAGAAAGGAAAGGCTGTCACAGGTTAAGGAGACTTGACAACAAAGTACAACGCTGTATCCTAACAGAAAAAGGACATTAGTAGGAAAACTGGCAAAATATTAATAAAGTCTGTTGTCTGTCACAATGTTGGTTTTGATAACTGTGCTGTGGTTATGGAAGATGTTAAAATAAAAAGTTAAAGTGGCGCCTGGGTGGCGGTTAAGTGTCCAACTTTGGCTCAGGTCATGATCTCCTGGTACCTGGGTCTGAGCCCCACGTCGGGCTCTGTGCTAACGGAGAGCCTGGAGCCTGCTTCGGATTCTGTGTCTCCCTCTCTCTATGCCCCTCCTCCACTTGTGCTCTCTCTCTCTCGCTCAAAAATAAATAAGCACTAAAAAAATTTTTTTTTAAAGTTAAAAAAAATTTTTTTAATGTTGAATCATTAAGATATTTTGGCAGGGGAATGCTAGGAATGGTTTTGAATTTTAGAAAATTCACTCAGGGAGCAACGTAGAGGAGTTATTAATTTACTGTCACTCAGTTCCAAACTCTCTGCTTTGTCCTCTGTTTTTTTGTGACACATGTTCCTCTGCTGGCTGATGTGATGTTAGGCTTTGCCAACAGAGGGTGCTGGAAGGCCAGTGCCAGAAGGTACCCTTCCTTTTCCCTCCCCCTTCTCCTCCTTCCCCACCACCTCCTGCTGTGGGGGAGACTCCAGACGGGAAGCAGGAGGTGTACACCATTCCTCAGAGGTGAGGAACAACCCCAGGCCGGCTGTCCCACCTCTAAGTTCTTTCCATGCCATCCAGTTCAACCCAAGGGGTGGTATCTGCTTTCTGCCATTGCTGCTTCATTGTGCATTAGTCTTCAAGGTCAGCTCTTACCACTTACTTATGAACTCCTGAAGAAACTCCCCTCCTCAGATTACTGGTATGGCTTCAGGTGTGGCTTCCGAGTCCTGACTGACCGGTGCCTGCTTCCAGCCCTAGCACAGCTTTCCTAGCCACTACACAGATTACATTCCTTTCTCCTTCAACCAACCATATACCTTTTTGCTATAGGAGCAGAATATACATACTTATGTTGCCATGATAGCTGGATTAACATGAGTATCATGCTTGGTTTTCGAAGTTGCAAAAAGCAAAATTTACACATCAGTTTAGAGGGGGAAAAAAGCTAATTCACTTGCCCATTAGCATATTAATAGTTTTTAGTGTCTTGTGATACACAGTAGTTTATATATATTATTCCCAAACAAAAGGACTTTCTAGTCTACTCTTTTCTGTGTGTAGTTTGACCTTCTGATTCAAAACTTCACTCCAGATAAACCATTGCTAAGAAGATACTACGAACAATTTCTTTTATCATATTCAAGACAAATATATATAACAATGTGCAATAGGATGTCAAATGTACAGAAACTTCAGAATAGCCCAGGAAAAATCTCTGTATCATCTTTTTTCTAAAACAGTAGTAGAAAAAGTAGGACAGTACCCTGGACCACGATAAAGTATAGAAATGTGGCAACTATATATGCTAAATTGGCCAATAGTTCTACAACAGTTTTCCATTTTATGTTTTCACTGAAGTGATGAACTAAAAAATAATACAATTATTAAGTTTAATTACTCTTCTTGAGGGTTAATTTGCCACTGAAAGACACTGTCTCAAAGAACTGAGAATTTCTATAATTAGCATGGGATGGAGAATGTACCTAGAGATGAGTTTAAGAATTTCTCCTTTTACCAGCCATTTGGATGTTAGTCAAGTCTGAGAAACAGTGCCAGAAAAATATCAGAGGGAGTGAGCATGGTTGGTCGTTTACAGGGATGGGGAGAGAGAGATTGGTAGGTCCTGCTAAGATCAACCATGGGAGACACATTTTAATTTTACTAAAAAACGTAAGCAAATCAAGCAGCATGGCTCATCACCTCCTAGATGGAGAGAGACTAGGTGCTAGGGGTCAGAAGAACTTTCTTCTCCCTGGCTCTCAGACCAGTCACCTGGAGAAGAGTGATAACAGTGATGGAGGTCTTTGTATTGGAGGTCAACTGCAATTCCATTTCAACACTTAACTCTTTGCTTTGGCTCTAAAAGGGGGTGATTAACATCTGCCTTGCAGTGATGAAAGGAAAGTGAGTTAGCTTCCTGGAGTCTTGCACTTCATCAGAATTCAACAATTAGCCTCTTAGTGGCAGTTACAGCATCCTTGTATGTAAAACTGAAAGAGTTGGATGAGGCAAGATTATTGCCAATGATCTTTCTTGCTATAATACTCTACAAGCTCATGAAATATGGGGAGTGACCTGTGTTTTCCTAGATCTAATAACGTGAGTGTTATACCTCCTCTTTTCCTTTTATCTGTATTGGCTAGTCTGTCAGTGACCAAAACCCAAGCTTCATGAAAATTATAGGTCCTGCATTGGTTTCTTAAAGGGGAAGATAGCAAACTCTTAGAACCTGAGTAGAAAACAATGGTATTTTAAAAACCACAAAGGTTAAAGAGAGCAAAGAAAGCATGCTAAGCAACGAGACAGAGAAAACATGGAAAAAGGAGACAAATTTCAAGAAAAATAATGAAATTTTCATTTTCACCAATGGCAACCCCCCCCCAAGAAGCCCTTTTAGAATAACACCCAAACAGAAAACTAAGATATTTTGGAAATACTTTTTAGAATGCATCACTCACAAGTTGGCAAAAAGGGAAATCTTCAAGAACATAAAGAATCCAAAAATCAGGAAAGGTAAGCCAAGTTGGAAGCCACATAATATGCCAAGGGCATCCACTGATGCCTGGTGATCTAGAGGTCAGGAGACAGTCCATGGAGGGGGGGGTTGCAGAAAGTTATATCAGAGAACCACATACACAGGAAAGATTCCAGGCTACTCTCTCATGTGAAAGGTGGCTAGGGGAAAAAATAAGAAAACGCATCTATCTTCATGAATCTCAGCTGGAGAAGGAAGCTGGTGAGAGGATCAGGGAGGATTCTTACCCACATTCTAGCCTTCAGGGCAGGATAAAACCCTGCTTCATCTCAAGACAGGAGGAATGATGAACAAATGAGAACAGCAGGTTTTCAAGCTCCCCAAGGCCTTAATAAAACCCCAAAGTCTTCAGTTAATAGCCAAAAGAGAACAAGGTGCACCCCACACTACAGAATACTACTGAGAAAGGACAAATCACCAAAACCTGTAAGACTGAGATGTACCAGAATCTGTGCAAGAAGAAGTAGAGGGAAGCAACAGGGCATCCAACTGATAGAACAAAAGAACCTCAACACTATCAACAGTACTCACTGGAAAACAGAGCCATAATGTGAACAGCAGCCCAAACTGGAAGGTGCTTCTGCACACTCAATTTGTAGGTGAGCACAAGGATCTACAGTCAGGTCTGAGGGGACTGGAGCTGTCTAGGCCTAAGACTTCTTGCAACCAGACAGCTAAAGTTCCCCTTTACTAAGGAAAACTGCCAGGAATACAAATTGAGAGGGACAGGGATACTAGGGAAAATGGAAAGAGCAGGTCCAGATGAGAGTGGAAGCGTAAGGATAGCAGGACAGAGCCAGAACTCGGAAGTACCAGGTCATATTTCCAAAAATGACAGAAGAGGGAGCTCTGGAGCTGTGACTTTAGAAAACCTCTCCTGACCCATCCCACTTCCTAAAGCACAGGAAGACTAATTTCAAATAAAAATGAACAGAAAAAGGATAGTAGTTAAACCTCATATAAACATATTACAAGAAAAAAGGAAGATGAATAGAATGTCCCTACCAGCAACTAAAGCACAGCAGAAAAGACATGCTCACAAATCAGATGAACTGTGCCCTAATATTTCAAAACAAATGAAGAGTCAATTTTCTATAATGGCAGGAAGAGTGAAGCGGTCATATGAACACCCACAGATTACATTCATGAAAGCTGAATTAAAAAAAACCAAGCAAACCTAAAGATAATGTTTACAAAAGCTAGGGAAGGGGTAAATCTCAAACGCTAAAACCCGAAGAGGTTTGTTGAGTATGTGGTTTCTTGGCGTGAGAGCACCACAAACCCCAGAACTATGGCTGCAAAAAATGGTGGCAGGAAAAAAACCAAAGCCTTACCAGCTAAAGGTGCCAGGTATCAGAGTTCAGAGTTGGAGACATGACTAGAAATTTAGAGCTTTCTGACAGCACAAGAACTATAGAAGTGACACTCAAATTCAGACCATAAAATGCTAAAATCCCTGGCTGACAGCTGAACTACATATGCTTGGAGAAAACCACAAACAGCATGCTGAAAAAGCAGTCAGGGACCAGAAAGAAATCTTCTTTTGAAAAGAGTAACATGGAGCCAAATCTGTGAATTTGATGCTTTTTCCCAACTGTGCTCAGCTAGGGAAATAAAAAGCTTGAAATATCAGAATGGAGACCAAAGCTGATACAGCAGCTAGAAACCAGGGAAATCCCCCAAAGAAAGAAAATCTCAGAGACTAAGTCCATCTCTAACCAGATGCTTAGCAGACTTCCAAATCTTAGAGGCACAGGGGATACCTACAGGACATCAGACTAAAGAAACATCAGTGGAAAGATGTAAGAACAGAAATATAAGTAGCTGGGTAACACAGAGAAAACTAAGTTTCCACTCTGATTCTAAGCAAGTTAACTGTACGATAAAACCCAATAATCCTCAAAAGGACACAAAAGAGTTCAGAGTCACCACAAGATGTCTAATTTTCAACTAGACAAGGAAAACAACAGGAGAGAGTGACCCATGAGCAGGTAAAAAGACACTCAATAAAAACTGATTCCAAGCCAGAGTGTTGTATTTAATAGACTTTGAAGCAGCTATCATAAATACTTCAAGAATTTTTAAAAATATGTTCAAGGAATTGAAGAAAAATATGGTATCAATGAGTAAACAGATAAAAGCAATTATCAACAGAGAAACAAACAAAACATTTACTAAAATGAACTCACTAGACTGGCTAAACAGATTGATGCTTTGATGCTTTCTTCTGCCATCTGTAATGAACTTCAATATAGAAGCATCTGAATAAAAGAAAGAAAAAGAGATGGATAAAAAATGAACAGAATTCAAAGACATCTATGACAAGAGAGAGAACAATAATTGGAATCCCAGAAGAGAAAGAAGAAAAAATATGAGGATGTAACCTCTGAAAAGTCCCCGCAAAGCTAAATGTACCTCAAGCAAAATAAACACAAAACTACTAACACACATCCTAGTCATACTGCTAAATCCAAAAATAATCTTGAAAGCAGCCAAAGAAAACTGACATGTTATATACAAGAAGATAATGACAAAGAATGATAAGAATATAGCCTGACTTCTCACTGGAAACTATGGAAGTCTGAAGACACTGGGACCACATATTCAAATTGCTAAAGGGAGGAGGGGGAGGAACCCTGCCAACAAGAATCTAATATCCAGAAAAAAACCTTTTAAGAATTCAGGTGAAATAAGGACATTTTCAAATAAAAAACAATTTATCACCAGCAGATCTGCAATACAAGAAATGCTAAAGAAAGTTTTCTATTCCAAATGGAAATTACACTAGATGGCAACTTGGATCTACAGGAAAAAAGGAAGAAAGCCAGAAATGGTAATTATGTGGGCATATGTAATATGTAATTTCTTAGTTTCTATAAAAGATGACAGCTTAAAGCAAAAATTACAACACTATTGTTGGGTTTACACGGTATATTGACATAACACATATGACAATACTGAGGCTAAGAGGGGGAATTGGAAATGTATTATTGAACAAAGTATTCAGGTATAATACAGTATTAAGACAATAATACTAACAGGGGGGAATGGAAATACACGATTGAACAAATTGTGTATTTTACTCAAGATGATTCAGTATTAATTCTAAATAGACTGGGATATAGCTAAGATGCATACTGTAATCCCTAAAGAGCAATATACACCACCCTCTCAAAAAAGCAAAGAAAACAGAAGAATTAATATAGAATTTAAACACTTAAACACAAAAACCAAAAAAAGAGAAATAATGACAAAATTATCTCCCTAAAAAAACACAAATGATAGACCTAAATACAACCATGCCAATAATTACTTTAAATGTACTAAACATTCTAATCAAAAGCAGAGATGTCAGATTGGATTAAAAAAAAAAAGCAAATCCCAACTATATTCTAGTTTCAAAAGATGCCCTTTAAATATAAAGTCAGAAACAAATGAAAAGACTAAACAAATATATACCAAGACTGGAATGAATATATTAACATAAAACAAAGTAAACTTCAATGAGTATTACTACAGGTAAAAGGAGACATTTCATGATGATTTAAAAGATTAACAGAATAGGCAGCTTTGCCAATATTATAAATCTACATGCATCTAATGACAAAGCTTCAAAATATGTGAAACAAAACCAAAAGTAAAGGAAGAAATAGGCAAATGCACTTTCATGGTTGGAGATTCTCACAGTAATTGATAAAACTGGACAAAACCCAGTACAAATATAGGAGATCTAAATAATAGTACCAACCTTAATTTAGGTGATATTTACAAAACACTCCGCCAACAACTGAACAATTACATAACCTTTTCAAGGGCACACAGAACATTCAACCAAGATGGATCATATTCTGGGCCATTACACTTATACACGATTCCAAGACTGAAAAATCTTATAGAAAACATTTTCTGACTACAACAGAATTTCAAAAATCAAAAATCAAATACCAAGTAAATCTCCAAATATCTAAAAATTAAATACCCAATTCTAAACAACCTAAGGATCAAAGAAAAATTACAAGGGAAATTAAAAAATACTTTGAACTAAACTAAAATGAAAGTATATCAAATTTTGTAGGATACACTAAAGCAGGGCTTGAAGGAAATTTAGAGTACTAAATGTTCATCTGAGAAAACAAGGTAAGCTTTAAACCAATGGCCTAAACTTCCGCCTTACAAAACTAAAAAGAAAAGCATATTAAACTGAAAGTGGAAGATGAATAATAACAGAGAGCCAAATCAATTATCTATTGATAAATTCAATACTTTAGATAAACTGAATTCCTTTAAAGATGCAACACCAAAACTCAAGAAGAAATATAAAATTTGAATAGCTTTTATCTATTAAAGAGAGTGAATTTAAATTTGAAAATTAAAGAAAGAAAATTTCAGTACTGCACGGTTTCACTGAAAAATTCTAGTAAACATTCATGTAAGAATCAAAACCAATTTCAGAAAATAACACAACCAATTTCAGAAAATAAGGGAATGCTTCCTAACCCCTTTTATGAGGCCAGCATAACTCTGACATAAAACAAGTAGAGAAAAGTACAGATCCATATACCTTATGAACACTGACAATTCTTCAAGGCATTAACATTTATTAAAAGGACCAAACATACTCTGATCAAAAGTGTATCACATCTACTCTTAGACCCGCTGTAATAAAACTGCAGAACTATCAAAGGTAAGAAGTGTTAAACTACCGGAAACTCAGATGACCTATAAAGAAAAGAGGGGAAGATTTTTCATCAGCTACAAGACTAACAGAACTTAATTGTCAACCAATAAAACTTATACCCAGCTAAAAAGCCATCAGGAATGACAACAGGGGTGCCTGAGTGGCTCAGTTGGTTGAGCATCCGACTTCAGCTCAGGTCATGATCTCATAGCTCGTTGAATTTGAGCCCCGCGTCGGGCTCTGTGCTGACAGCTCAGAGCCTGGAGCCTGCTTCGGACTCTGTGTCTCCCTCTCTCTCTGCCCCTAACCCACTCACATTCTGTCTCCGTCTCTCTCAAAAATAAACAAACATTAAAAAAATTAAAAAAAAAAAAGAATGACAATAGTAAGATTACCTTCAGACATACAAACACCAAGAATTTACCAACCCAGATCTTCACTAAAATAATTATTAAAAGATGTGATTTGGTCTACTACTAGATATGCACTCAAGAGAAATGAAAATATATGTCCATACAAAAACATCTACATGAATGTTCACTGCAGCATTATTCATAACAAAGTAGAAACAATTCAAATATGTATCAACTGATGAGTAGAAAATCAAAATGTGATATATTTACAAAATGGAATAGTCTTTAGCCATAAAAAGAAATGATGTACTGATATATTCTGCAACATGGATAAACCACAAGAACATTATGCAAAGTTATTAGCATATTATGAAAGAAGTCACACAGAAAAGATTACATACTGTATGATTCCATTTATGTGCAATATCCAGTATAGACAAATTCATGGAGACAGAAAGTAGATTAATGGCTGCCAGGGGTGCAGGGAGGGAGTGGAGATAGGGACTGACAGCTAATGAAATGTTCTGCAATTAGACAGTGGTAATGGTTTTATAGCTTTGTGAATATACTAAAAACTACTGAAGTGTACAATAAAAGGAAAAACTATATCAAACTATATCAAAAAAGGAAAAAATATATCATTTTAAAAAAAGGTAAGAAAGAATAAGATGTAATTTGGGGGGGGGGAACCCACATAGAAGGGAAGGGATAAACAAACATATCACTAGAAAATTTAAATAACCTGTGATTTATTAAAAAAAATTAGTCTACGTTTAAAGGGCAGAATAAATGTAAGACAATCTTAATCCAGTGGGAGTGAAATTGGAGATTTCAATAGTTAGTAGTGTGCTCTGTCCTTGTTATATTTTCAAAGAGGACAAACTTAATTAACTATTAAATATATGTCTCATTTTTGGTCACTGAAAAAGAACTTTAAAATTCTGGATGAGCATAAATTAAGGGAATAGATATATTCAAAAAGTAAAGAATGCTGACATCCTTGTCACATTTCAGAAGATGAGAAACTGCTGAACAATTTGATTATTCAGAAAAAAGTTAAGCAGAATTTAAAGAAATTAATGGCAACCACAAGGTCAAACAATCTATATCTACCAAACCAGCAAAGGAATAAACAGCAAAGCCATGCAGAAAAATTTCTCAAACCAACACCTGAAAATAAAAAAATAAGCGAATAACAGCAAACATTAACAAGTCCAAATATTTCATAAATCATAATATAAATATGTTAAACTCATAAAAGACATCACATTGAAGTTTTTAAACTTGCTATGTGTTACCTGCAAAAGATACTTCTAAACAAAGCCAGAGATTTTTTTTAATTAAAAGGGAAAAGATATGGCAAGTAAATACCACCGAAAGCACGTTAAAATAGTAATATAGTTAAACCAAGTTTATATAACATAAAGTTTTAAGGGAAAAATTCATTAATAGAAGTGTATTACATATTGAAAAGTACAGTCAATAGTTGATAAACACCCAAATTATATATATATATGTAATATATATATTTGAACCCTGACCTAATTATTAAACTCTAACCCCAAATTAAAACTTTTTATGAGATCACAAAAGGAAACCTTCATGATTTTCAAGGATTCATAGAGATCATTCTCTGACCATGATGCACTTCAATTAAAAACCAATAAAGAAAAACATTTTCACCTTTAAAATATTTAATACATTTAAGTACTCAAATACAAACAAAACTCCTTGTGGTTAAAATTTTTAAAATACTTTTTGGCTTTTAAAACATATGAATAAATATGCTAAATAAAAAAGTTATGTTTTAATAAACACAAGGAGAAATAAAGAGACATAAAATTGAAAAAAATAGTAAGTTAAACTTGTGCGATGTCGCTAAAGCTGTACTATAGGGTCATTTTATAGCCTTCATTAAAGGACAAATGAGCTAAGTGCTCAACTCAATAACACAGGGCGAGAATCAGACAATCTAAAGAGGGAGATGGAAATACAGAGCAAGAAATACAGAAGACAAGATATAAAGAATCAATAAAATTAAAGAGTGGCTCTAAAGGCATATAGTCACAAATCCAGTAAGATTTTTAAAGATCCTAAGAATATTCTAACATAAAAAACTTTAGACTACCATTGACTTAATAGAAAGCTTCACCAAGTCAATGGGAGCTAATTTTTAATGGCTAATCAAACGGCTCCTCTCCTATCTTAAAAGTCAACAGAGGCCCAGATGACTTTATAGGCAAGTAAACCAAAATCCTCAAAAAAATAAAACAGAAAGTACAAGATTCTGCAAATGTTTCAGAAAAAAAAAAAAATTAAGTTGGCTACCTCTCTTTCAAGTGACATTTCCAACACTGATTTTGAAAAGAATTTAACAATATACATAAAATAATATACTGTGATTAATCAGGGTTTATCCCAGAAATGCAAGGATGGTTCAACATCAGAAAATATGTTAATATACCATATCAAAATATTAAAAGGAAAGGGGGTAAAGTGACAATCTCTAATAAATTCAGAAAACATATTCAATATAATTCATCAACCACTTATGATTCAAAACTCCTCACAAACTAGAAAAGAACTTTAACTAGATTTTTAAAAAGCATACCTAGCAATTATCTATAGCTTTTACTGAATAAAATTTTATAGAACTTTTAGAATTAGAAATAAAGTAAGAATACTTGTTATAACTTTTTTATTCAACACTGTACTAGATGGTCCTGGCTAATGTTGTAAAAGAAAAAAAAACAGGTATGAGCATGAAAAGAAAAACTGTAGTTATCCCTATCTGTACAAGATTCTAAAAGAATCTACAAACTTTCAAATAACAAGGTAGTTGAACAAGGTTGTCAGATCTAACAAGCAGACATAAATAGCCATTTTTCTATGCACAAGTATTAACTAATTTAAAAATATAACTTTAAAGAGATTCCATTAACATAGTAGTAAAAACTATGGTTTCTAGCAATAAATCCAAGAAAGTCTGTGCAAAACTTTTTAGACACTCATAACATTACTGAAGAACCAAAAGGTGGGGAGGGACAGACGGAGGGGGAGAGAGATCCAAATGAGGGAACATGCATCCAAGCCCCATGCTCCTGGATCTGGTTCCTTCTTGCCAACTCCGGTAAAGCATTCCAGTTACTGCCCTCCCTCCTGCTTCTGATTCATTCATTTCCCCTTCCTATTATCATCACACAATATACTATAATTTTTCCTACCTTAAAAGCAAACAAACTCAGGGGCCTATCTCACCCTCCTGGTTCCCTTTTCATAAAACTAGTCATAAGAGTTGCCGACAATCATTAATCCCTCCTTCCCCATTCTCTCATGAGCCCCAGCCAGGCTCTCATGCCCGGTCCTCCACCAAAACAGAGGCTGCCAAATGTTACAGTGAATCCTCAGTCCTTAGCTACAGCACAGAATACATGGGGGACATTCCCCCCTTCTTGAAATGCTCTTCAGCTGGCTTCCAGGGCACTTCTCTCTCCTTTCTCCTACTTTCCAAGACACCTCACTTTTCAGTCTCCTTTTACCGAGCCTTTACCTCCTCCAAGGTCAGTACGTATACATACTAACATGTCCCAAAATCATCCCCCACCAAAGCACATGCCCCAGCCTCTAAGCTTGTACAGCCTATTGCCCCTCAACACCTCCACCTGGACGTCTATACGGCATCTCAAACTTAACATGTCTAAACTCCAACTCCCATTTATCCACCAGGAGCTCCCAATAAAACCAAAGGTGTGCCTTACTTGGTGACAACTGCCTGAATAAATGGCAAATCCCATTCTTCTAGTTACTCAAGCCTAAAAACTCAGGTTCTATTTTTCTTCCCATTCCCTCACATTCAATGTCCAATCCAGGAGTAAATCCTGATTAGCTCTACCTTCAAAATGCACCCCCCAGTGCAATCACTGCTCACTACCCGCCCCCCACCCTCCTCCTACCATGATAACCACCACCATGGCTTCAAACTACCATCATCTTCTGCCTCAGTTATTTTGCCAGCCTACTAGTTAATCTCCCCACTTCCTTCTTGGTCCCTCTACAGTTTATTTATATAGCATCTACCATAACTTTGAAAACTCTTTCATTTGATTACACCATTCCTCCAATGGCTTCCCATCTTAGTAAAAATAAAACTCAACATTTTTAACAGACTTACAAGGAGCCTGCACGTTGGGGCACCTGGGTGGCTCAGTCTGAGGTGTCAGACTCATTTCGACTCAGGTCTTTTCTCATGGTTTGTGAGTTCGAGGCCTGCATCTGACAGTGCAGAACCTGCTTGGGATTCTCTCTCTCCCTTTCTCTCTGCCCCTCCCCTGCTTGCTCTCTCCCAAAATAAATTAAAAAATAAAAAATAAAAAAGAGCGTGCACGGATCCCACTACCACCCCGACCTCACCTACCATTCTCTCCAACAGTCTTCAGACACAGCAGCCTCCTCATTGCTGCTCAAACTCACAAAGCACATGCCAGCCTCAGTGGGGAATTCCTTTGTTTTCAAGTCCCAAGTGTCACCTTATCAATGAGGCTTTCTCTAAAAATTTACATAAAAATGACTCACACTCCAAGCCACTAGAAGTATCCTAATTAGTCTGCTGCCATCATTAGAATATAAGCTCCTTGGGGCAGGGACTTTATCTTTTAGGTTCGCTGCTGTATCTCCAGTGCCACAGATTAATCCATACACCCAGTGCAGCATCAATCCCAACCCCAACGTGTAATTCAACAAGACGATTCCAATGTTTAAGTGGAAGAGCACACCACCAAGAAGAGCTAAGAAATTTTTCAGAAAAAGAGAACAAGATAAAGAAAACTGGTAGGGCAGGTTTCTAAGATGTATTATAGACCTAAACAGGGTGCCTGGGCAGCTCAGTGGGTTGAACATCTAATTCTTTAACTTCTTTTTTTTTTTTTTTTTTTTTTTAATTTTTTTTTTCAACGTTTATTTATTTTTGGGACAGAGAGAGACAGAGCATGAACAGGGGAGGGGCAGAGAGAGAGGGAGACACAGAATCAGAAACAGGCTCCAGGCTCTGAGCCATCAGCCCAGAGCCCGACGCGGGGCTCGAACTCCCGGACCGCGAGATCGTGACCTGGCTGAAGTCGGACGCTTAACCGACTGCGCCACCCAGGCGCCCCGGTTGAACATCTAATTCTTGATTTCGACTCGGGTCATGATCTCATAGCTGTGGGATCAAGTCCCATGTCAGGCTCTGTACAGTGCAGAGCCTGCTTGGGATTCTCTCTCTCCCTCTCTCTCTCTGCTCCTCTCCTGCTCATGCTCACCCGTGCTCTCTTGCAAAATAAACATTAAAAAAAAAAAAACATACTAATTACAACAGTGTGGCATGGTCAAGAAAAGACAAATACCAACTGAACAGAAGAAACTGACCCATACATAAAGAAAACTTTATACATGGCCGAGATGGCAAACAAATGGGGGAGAGATGGACTATTTAATAAATTGTGACAACAGATTATCCATATTTTAAAAGCAAATCATATCCCAACTTCATATCATACATAAAAGCAAACTGTAGGTGGACTAAAGTTCATCCTGGGGGGAAGAATGTCCTCAACAAGAAACAAAATGGGGAAAATCTGTCTACATTAAAATGTAAAACTTAACATGTAACTATATTACAGATTTAAATTTTTTTTAAGAATGAAGACACATCACAGAAGATATGTGCAAGATGTATAACAAAGAAAGCATCCATCACAAAGAACTCCAACACATCAGTAAGAAAAAGGCAAAAGAAAAATGGACAAATGAAAAAGGTGTTTAAAATTCTACATTTTTTTCATGTTACCTTCTGTTTTCTATTAAATGGCATGCATATAATTGTTTTCCTATTAAATATAATTGTTTTTATAAAATAATGGTTTTCTGTATACATCCATTCTTCTAACTGTACTTATGTGTAGGGAGGTCCAGAATAGTGGTCCCCTGTGGTTCACAGAAGTTGATTACAGTGGCAGCACAAAGAACAACGGTTTTTCCCCTCTTAGACTTTCTTCTTCTTTTCTCAGTAAACATACACAGGGCTTTCACACACAAACCACGAGTAAGGTGATGAGACCACGTAAATTCTAAGACTATGAAATTCAAAGGCCCTGTCTGCCAAGCGGATGTCAGCTGGTTCAAGTACTGACTTTAAAATGCCAAACTCTGATTTCAAAGAGGCTGTTAACACAAAACATTCCCAGAACTTTCCTCCTGTCTAGGACTGCCCTCAGACAGTCTTCTGAATATCCTCTGTGGCGCCAAATCTTTACTCCCTGAGGGAGAAATGAATTTTGGAATGAACTAACATAATTCAGGACTGTAAGTCTAGTGAGTTACATTGATGATATGTTCTAAATCAAAAGTGTTGCTCACAAACAATATGAAGCGTCCTAATAAAGAAATCCACCATTCAGGCCTCAGGTTTGTTCCCTCTGTATCTCAAGATCCTCAAACTCTGTAATTTCCACATACTAAATCTATTCGACCCTATGGCATCAGTTATACAATGAACAGTGCTATCTATTGGTGACAAAAATTACATGCGGATTTGACACTGTTCCTCTGTTTCTTAGGAATGTTAATGCTTGCCACTGTACGTCAGTCTTTTAAGGATTATATTGGACATGTCTTCTCTCCTTTAATGTACTCTCCAAACATGTTACTTTGCTCTATTTCTTAAAAAAGAAATCACAGGAAATGTCAGATCATCATTGTTTATATTGATCATCTCTGCAGCAACTTTCAAATTCTCTTCCAAAGTGAGCACCTGCATATTTTCTGTGGACAAAATGTTGGACAAATGGACTCTTTGGTCTTTTCTCTGTTTTCATCAATGTGTTGTGTTTCATTACAAATCATTTGTTTAATTTGAAATCTTTGAGGACACTCAAAAATTGCTATCCATGATGGTGCATTAAGTTCATTCTCCCTGCAAATCTGTTTAATCTCATGCAAAGCTTATTCATTTCCTACCCTATAATTAGCCACTCATTTTTAGGTCCATACAGATTTCCAAGCTGCTATGCATGGGAAACCTACTGGCTAACTGTGAAACTGCAGGAAATTAGTTGAACTTCCCTGTTCTGCTTCCACAAACTACATCAGAAGATGCCACTGCTTTAGTCACATCTGCTCTATGTTCTGCTTATAATAACCTCAAGTATGGTGACCATGGAAGAAAAGGCAGACTATGGTATTTATTAGGATCCTATCTATCTTTTATCATGGAGCGACCATCATCTGTTAACTTATACTACAAGGAGTTTAAGAAACCCTTATAACTTCAGTCCTCATAGCAAGGAAAATGGCTTTTTCTTGGTTAAGGTGCAGTGTATATCATATAGACAATAACATCTCCAACAACTTACAGTAAACCCTAAACCACAGAGGTAATGCCTCCCGAACTCTGAGAAGTTTTTATATAGCAGGCTAATGCAAAAGGTCACCTACACATACCTAAATATAATATTAAGTCATGTTATTAATTGCTCATTAAAATTTATCAAGCAAGATTTTTAAATTTAAGCGATCTTCCCATTTAAAAGGTTTCATCAGTATATTTATAAATTCTCTTGAAGAAAATTTTCAAGTGCCACTTTTAACAAACACAAATCATTTCAAGATGTTTACTAGATAATTTTTTGCTAACTTTTGCTAACATATATCCAAAATAGATAAGAGGGGTGAAGAGCAAATCTTTCTATGTGTTTGTTGTTCTTCTGTGTCATTATTGATGTTTTATATATAATAAATAAGCAAAACCCTGACTATATGTCCTAAATTGATAATGATGTACAGCAGGAATGAGAAATCCATTCTCAAATCCAGAGAAAAGTATGCTTGTTTCACAAGCAAACAGTAGCTGAGTTTAGTTTGAAAGTTTACTGTTTTACAAAGGCAGAAGGATTCTATTGTTCACTTGGTTTTTTCATTAAGAACCGGAAGCTAAACTCTTCTGAAAAGTTCAATTCCATATTATATGGAGTGCAGCAGGATGGGGCTCCAAAACAGAGGGGTTGGATGAGAAGAGGGACAGAGAGAGCAGGTAGGTGGTAAAGGCAGCAACTCTCGGTCTCATTTCCCTTGACCCAGAGTTAGAAAAGGCCAAAAATGCAAGAGAGCTAAAGAAAACAAAACAAAACGCAATTTGGGCACAAATCTTAGATCCAGAACTGATCCTACAACAATGTTCAGTGATGGGAGCTTCTGATACACACCTTCCCTCAAAAGCTGAGAAACCACTGCAGTGGCTGTGAAGCCACTCTTTCCCTTCAGGTGGGAGGTCCTGGAGTTTGAACCACCAGAGTTCCTGCCCGCTGGGATTCAGAGAGATGCCTGGAGGTGGGGAGGAACCAGCCCAGAGCTACCCCAGCAATAAGGACTGTGCAAGGGCAAAATGTGAGCACAGCCAGGTCTGCCCACCCCCCAATCACTTCTCTTACTTCCCTTACTACTAAGAAAAGAAGCACAACTGAAAACCAAAAGGGCCTGTGACAAGGTGAGGGTTCTAGCTGACCTCACATCACCCAGGAAATTATGGGAAGCATTTCCACTGATTCAGTGAAAAACATGAGGACATCTCTTCACCCAGGCGAGCAGAGCAGACAGCTGTATGGCAGAAGGACTCTGGAGAAACACTTTTGAGTGGGGGAAGGTGGGGCAAAAGCACACAAAGATGAGAACTTCCATCTTACTTTTAGTTCTCACCTCAATCACCCAGGAGAGTGAGGGGCTCAGGAACACAAAGGGACATTCCAATCTTCTGCCCACTGCTCCAGAGGAGAAACAAGAATGCTGAAAGCCTTGGTCACATTAGTGTCCTTATTTTCTCCAATGTTTCCTTCTCAAGCCCTAAGGGGAACACTCTTCTTCAAGGGGAGACCTGTTCCACTACAGGAAAGGCTGTTTAAAAGCTTACCAACTTCTAAGGCATGTTGCTCTACTGCAACAGCAATCAGCTGAGACAAGGACTCCATGGTTTTAGCCTTCCTTCCAGTGGGGTTATGCATAGAAGAGACTGGAATTTTACAACAATCCTTTCCCCCATCCAACCCTCCACTTCATGGTTTTGGTCTTTTTCTCCCCAAGGCTTGGGGGGTGCATATTTACTGTACTGTAAAGCTGTCCACTCATGACCACCATCTCTTTTCTGTTGGTTTCAATCAGGTTACTGGGCAAGCTGCATGTGTCTGGTCTTAACACTTAAGTCCCTCATGCCAATGTGTACCCATATACCTTGACAAGATCTCATTCTACAGGCTTTTATTTATTTTAAAATATTTATTTAAGAAATCCCTACATCCTATGTGGGACTTGAACTCATGACCCTAGAGATCAAGAGTCACATGCTCCTCCGACTGAGCCAGCCAAGTGCCCCTCCCTCCACAATCTTTTAAACTCATTCTACATAATCATTGCAACATCATCATTTTTAAGCAGTCCAAACTTGCAGCTACTTAGGATTGTTTCCCTGAGGAATACATTTTTAGATATGTATCTATCAATTTAATCAAGACATTCTCAAAAAGCTCACTTGTGAGCCGAAGCTCGTGGTGTTGAATGATGGCATATAAAATAATTCTGGAGAAAATTTTACTCACATGTATACTCTGAGGGAAGAGTACTACAAATCATATTCTAGTTAGCACCCTCTGCCACATACACATCTCTCTCCATCCTAGAAATGGTAATAAAATAATCATTTACTTCTGGCTTTGAGCTCAAAAGCTCATCTGCATACAAGAGGGAAGTCAGAGGATTAAGACAGGGGACCCATCGCTGGCCAAGAGTTGGAGAGGTGGCTAACCTCCACCTCGGGTGTCTGAGGACTGTCAGAGTCCACCTCTGGACTGCATACAAGAAAAGCAAGGTAAAGAAAACGGCAGTGAGACAGCTACTTGCCGGGCCAGAGCTTTGACCAAGGCAACAATCCAGTATGGAGGCTGGGGTCAAGAGTCAAAGCAGGATGAATGAAGCCTCAGCTCAAAGGGGACCTCGCAGAGGGATGGAAAGCAAGTGGAAGGCCCCGGAGCTAGACATGAGAACAAGAACACTCAGAAGGGAAAGAGGAGATGGAAGACAGGAAGTTTTCTAAGGGGTACTGGCCTAGCCCTTGGGTAGGGAGGAGCTGTAAAGCAGACAAGCCCCATTCCACCAGGGACCCCCGAAATGCTCTCATGACTGACTCCAAGAACAGCAAAATCGTTCTTCTAAGTAACGAATCAGCAGACAGTGGAGATACGAATAGCTAGTGCTGCTTCTCCTGAACACCCAGAAATAAGATGACTTTATATGGAAAATAAAGATCTTTAAACTTCAGTCGTAAGAATTACTGAAACAAGATTTTAAAACACTTTTTTGATCACCCAATTCAAATATTCCCATTTACATATCACCAAACCAGCTAATAATTCTTTTACCTCACATCATCAAGGAAGATGGCGCGAAAAGCCCCCCCGCCCTTACCCCCGGGTGCACACACCCAGCAGGAGATCAGGAGTTGTAGGAAGACCATAACTGATGGCTCACCTTCCTGAAACATCAACCTGACTCCAAGTTTAATGGAGAAAAGCTAAGTGTAAGTATTCTTAAGACATTTAATATCAAACCAAAAACTTTTCTATGGCATACACTATTAACTTCACTAAGGTTTAGGATAACATGAGAATTCAAAAACAGGCCAAGTTTGCATCAGGGAGTTCAGTCCCCATCTCCATCGCTTTATGAGGCTATCTGATCGCTTTCTTCTGCTGTTAGGAATACATTGGTGGAAACTCTGGAAAACACACCACAAAAATAAACTGAATTTGGGGTGCCTGGGTGGCTCAGTCGGTTAGGCATCTGACTTTGGCTCAGGTCATGATCTCACAGCTCATGGGTTCGAGCACTGCACTGGGCTCTGTGTTGACAGCCTGGAGCCTGGATCCTGCTTCAGATTCTATGTCTCCCTCTCTCTGTCCCTCCTCTGCTTGCACTCTGTCTCCCTCTCTCAAAAATAAATGAACATTAAAAAATAATAATAAAAATAAAAATAAACTGAATTTTGTCACTTACATGCCAAAACTTTATTTTTTTTATTTTTTATTATTTTTTTTTAATTTTTTTTTTCAACGTTTATTTATTTTTGGGACAGAGAGAGACAGAGCATGAACGGGGGAGGGGCAGAGAGAGAGGGAGACACAGAATCGGAAACAGGCTCCAGGCTCTGAGCCATCAGCCCAGAGCCCGACGCGGGGCTCGAACTCCCGGACCGCGAGATCGTGACCTGGCTGAAGTCGGACGCTTAACCGACTGCGCCACCCAGGCGCCCCCAAAACTTTTTTTAAAATAATGTTTGATAGCTCTTTTCATAAGGATGCCTTTCACATTGCTCTGTGGGGCTCAGGAGCCCCTGCTATCCATGACCTAGAAGTGCCATCATCAGCTCCTCTCATGAGCAAGCTTATTAATGTCAACTCAAATGCCTGTGACAGCCTCTCTCCCTTACCAAATACCTGTTCCCAACATGATAAATCAGTGAAGTCCAAGCATATTATGCCTAAAATAAAGGAAAACAGTCTCTAAGAGAGACCCAGAGCCATTCAATGTTTAAGGGGTGTGACACCTTTTTCCAAGCCAAGAAGCCTTTTATTTGGTCCTGGTTCTCACATATTCTAAATAGCTGAGGCTTCCACATTAGTTACATTTTAAAATAAGAAATGCTTCTGTATGCAACTCTGTGATACCCTGGAATCCTAAACAGTAAACTGATGAAAAATGGGTACATTTTAACCAAAGATATTCATTACGTGCAATCAACATTGTTGAGCATTACCAACGAACACTGGGAAAATATCAACTTCTTAAAAACTTCACATGGGAGAGCCCATTATAAATGAAAATAAGGCAAAAAATAAAGGCATTTCCTAAATATATTGTGGTTAACTTCTCCAACTGGAGATTATTTTTAGACATCTCGCCCCCTACACAGACACTTCTCACCAACAGCTAAACATAAATACTGTGACAAACATTTCGAAATACTCTTTCTAGGAACACAATTTTCTTCCAAATTATTTGTATTAAATTTAGAAATAATTTTCCTCCAAAACACCATGTAGAGTTTTTTTTCCAAACAAGATACCTAAATGCATAATTCTCACATATATGGTATAATTAAAAAAAAAAAGTGACTCCAGTCACTGTAATATTTGTATTTTAGATAAAATCAGCAATTATTGACTGCTTGCCACATTCAAGTCCTCAGATTAAACACTGCAACAAAACAAAAAAAAGCCAACCATTCCAAGGAAAAATGTACATGATATTATTTAATACTGAAAGTAATACTTTGTGCAAATAATTAATAGTGCAAAAGGAAAAAGCCAATTAGTCACTTGGAGGGGAGGATTCCTGCCAGTTGTGAACTGTAACGGAAGTCCTAAATGAGGGAGTGACACCATGGCTGGCAAGCTGGGGTATCCACCGGTTAGCGACTGGAAAAATGGCAACACAAAGGTAGGAAGGGACGGGCTGGGCAGATGTGGACAAAGTAAGTCAACAACCATGTCTTCAGCAGCTCAGACGAAATGAACAGGCCAACCGCAGGTAAAGGAAAGCTAGAGAAGATATGCTTATGTATCAGAAGCTGACAGAACAAAGATGTTGAACATTTTTGCCATAGAAGCAGTAGATGTGTAACTATTTTTGTAACTATTACATCCATTTTCATAAATATTTCCCTTGAAATCTAGTTTATACTTTATTTGCATTTTCAATTGACAAATCGACAAAAGAAACAGATCATATGCAAACCTTATTATTAGAAAGTCTCACAGAGTTACATTGATATAAAACTAGAGAACACCAAAGTCAAAGAGAGGATCTTAAAAGCAACCAGAGACAGAAGACAGATCTCCTGTAAAGTGACTACACCTGGACTGACAACAACCTCGTTGAGCATAAGGGGGAAGCCAGAAGACAATGGAATAACACCTTCAAAATGCTTCAAGAAATCGACCAATTAACTGGCTTTATTTAGAAGATACTCTTCCTAAAATGAAGGCAAAATAAAGACATATCCGGATAATCAAAAAACTAGACTTTTCCACCAATAACTCTTTGCTACAGAAATCTCTGAAGGATATACCTAAAAAAAGGGAAAAAAAAATAATCCCAGAAGGAAGTTCTATAATATAAGACTGATTGATCAAAGAAACTGGTAAAGATATAAATAAATCTAAACAAATATTGTCTGTATAGAATAATAATGTCCTGGGGTGTCTGGGTGGCTCAGTCAGTTGAGCATCCAACTTCAGCTCAGCTCATGATCTCACAGCTCATGAGTTTGAGCCCCATGTCGGGCTCTGTGCTGACAGCTCCGAGCCTGGAGCCTGCTTCGGATTGTGTCTCCCTCTCTCTCTCTGCCCCTAACCTACTCTCATTCTGTCTCTCTCAAAAACAAATAAACATTAAAAAAAACTTTTTAAATAGAATAATAATGTCCTATTTCATCAGTTTTTTTTAAATGGACAATAATAAACACAGAAATAACAGCATGTAAACAAGTTCAGGGGTGGATCAGAGTTAGAGGATTCTAGAGCCCTTGTACTGTCAGAAGTGAAGCTAGAATATTGCTTAATTTTTTAAACTGAAATACAGTAGACAATGTTATATTAGTTTCAGGTGTACAACAGTGACTGGACAATTCTATACATAATGTTGTGCTCACCACAAGTGTAGCTACAATCTATCACTGTACAATATTACTGCAATACCACTGACTACATTCTCTATGCTGTATTTTTCAGCCTTTTGACTCCTTCATTCCATAACTGGAAGCCTGTACCCCCCACTCCCCTTTGGTTTAACTGTAGAGTTCATGTATGAACAATTTCGAGAATAGCCACTTAAAGAAATAGTATATAACTTCGAAACCCAATCAGTGAAGTTTTAATATGGTTTTAGTGTGGACTCCAGCTGAAGCAGAGCGGAGTCTGGCAAAAACGATGTCAGAGTAGTCAATGAAGAGCAATGAAAGTCAAGCCTTAGCTCAAGGATCTCAAGAACAATTTTAATACTTGTTTTGGGTCACAGGTCCCCTTGAGAAATAGATAAAAGCTACTGAGCCTCTCCCTCAGAAAAAGTCTCTATATGAATTATGTGAACAAATTTTCATACAAATGTGAAAGGCTTTTCCCAAACTCCCCAAAGAACACAGATCCCCTAAGGCTAAAGAGAATTAAGTTTGTGTGGGAAACAGTAAAGTTAAAAGTTCTCCCCATCTCAGAGTTGAAACCACATATGCAGATGAGGAACTAAGTGTAGAAGGAACAGCACAAGGCGTGACATTTGGGGGCAGGAGATTCTAGAGGGAAAGGGTCAAGAATGGAAAGTCATTCCTATAATTCACTCTTTCATTACAGTGTAACTCAACAGTTATGCAACTATTGCAATATTTGAACTTTGGAAAATAATGACCAGAAAAAAATACCTAGTTTTAAAGAAATGTAAGCACCAATCTTAACAACTTGATGGACAAGTAGGCCATACAATGAAGACAGAAAATAGAAATTACAGCACCCTTAGCTAGCTACCTAGTGTTTTTAATATTCCCTTCCTGGAATGAGTCAGTTAATAACCAGCAACAGTCTAAGAGCCTGCAAAAAGGACTAGTGTGGTCCACGTGGAGTTCTTCCTCTGCGAAGGCAGATCCCAACCCCACCCCACCTCAATGTGTGGCTTCGGTGTTAGAAACACATACCATTGCAATCCCAAGGTTCCTACATCCACCTACATGCTATAAAAAAGCTTTTTGGAAATACAGATTCTGGTCTCCACCCAAACATTGAAAACTACATCCTCATGGTTTGGGCCCAAGAATCTGATTTTAAAAGGGCTCCAGGGGTACCTTGGTGGCTCAGCTGGTTAAGTGTCCAACTTTGGCTCAGGTCATGATCTCACAGATCATGAGTTTGAGCTCTACATCTGGCTCTGTTCTGACAGCGCAGAGCCTGCTTCGGATCCTCTGTCTCCCTCTCTCTCTCTCTGACCCCTCCCCACTTTCTCTCTCAACAGTAAATAAATGTTTAAAAAAAGGACCCCAGATGATGCTGTTGCACCTACAAACACACACGATATAAAAACCACTACTCCCCATTCACTCCCCACTCCTATTGGCTTTGTGCATCACAGATATTCAAAAGTGTGAATCAGAACACGGCAA
This sequence comes from Puma concolor, assembly GCF_028749965.1. Lineage (NCBI taxonomy): Eukaryota > Metazoa > Chordata > Mammalia > Carnivora > Felidae > Puma > Puma concolor. The sequence goes on from NC_141671.1 coordinate 24,181,323, forward strand.
ATTAGGTATTACCACAAAAAATATCTCTGGTGGTTAAAATCATTACAGAGCATGAAGAAAAATTCAACAATTCTTAGATATTATAACAAAAACAGAAAAAGACTTACTCTTGTACACAGGAACTGAAAGAAAATTCAGAGGAAAAGCAGATGGCAGGTCTCCACATTGTTGTTTAGGCAAATAAATAAATAATATTCTCAGCAATTCACATTTAAGATAGTGTGTTAATTTTCAAAATACACATTTGACTTCACTATCCGACAATCAACTCTAGAAGTCAAACAACTCTTCTTTTTCTTGGTCATTCTTCTAAGAGCCAACACACACACAACAAATGCAGGCTTAACATCCACGGAACATCTCTTGATCTTTGTGACTTCCATTTTATTTACAGCTGTGCTTCTGGTCAATGGACATAAAATTCTTGTGGTGCACAGGAGAAAGGAGCAATTGCATCCCAAAGTAATAAGAAAAATTCTAAAGACTTACCTTTCCCCCAAATCCTGATTATCCTTCCAAACTAATCAACTTTAAGAAATTTTTATAAGCCAGGTACAACTTCATTCCTAAAAGCTTACTTCCATTTTTGATAGACTGGAATATGCATGTGTTGGAGAAACATTTTCTCAGAAGGCTAGGACTAGCTATAATCTTACTAAAATTTAAATTAGCTATTATAATCATTCTCAAGGGGGGGGGGAATCCCATATCCACTGAGAAAAAAGGAATTATTAAGATATACACAGAAGGAGATGTGTCTCTATTTTACCACAGTGTTGACTCCTTATTCAGTTCCACATGAACAAAGTCTTATGATGGTTATTTGACAACTGGATAAATTAAAGTCCTCTTGATCTGTTTTCTTTGGTGATATAATCAATTTTTATTACTGGGATTATATCAATTCCCAAATATCAAAGGAAAACAGGTCTGGTTTCAGGTTTTAGAGTTGGGTGGGTTTTTTTTTTCTTTAATTAAGAATGGAAGATATGGGGCGCGTGGGTGGCTCAGTTGGTTAAGCATCCGACTTCAGCTCAGGTCATGATCTCGCGGTCTGTGAGTTCGTGCCCTGCGATGGGCTCTGTGTTGACAGAGCCTGGAGGCTGCTTCAGATTCTTTGTCTCCCTCTCTCCCGCTCCTCCCCTGCTCACGCTCTCTCTCTCTCTCTCAAAAATGAATAAACATTAAAAAAAAAAAAAAGAATGGAAGAAGACAAAGATGTTTCCTAGAATAATATAATCACTTAACACTTGGGTATAGCACTTTATCAACTATAATTGCTTTTACATTCTAATGTCATATAAGCTTCAAAATCCTCTGAGGTAGTTATCATTGTCCCCATGTTACTGATGAGAATGTTCAGGAGAGAGTTACATAAGACACACAGCTGTTCCCTTCATTATATAGCAGGGAGGAGTGGAACCCAGTCTAGAGCTGGGATTGCAGCTGGAAGGACTTCCATTACTCCACACTCCACCTCCAGGTGCCTCAATCTCAGTTCCAGAGCAGCTGGTCATCTAAAGCACAGGTTAGAAAAAGAAATCCAGCCCACTCACTGCTTTTTTGAAACCCAAGAGCTAAGAATGATTTTTACATTTTTAAGTGGTTGGGGGGGGGGTCAAGAATATTTTATGACATGCAAAAATTACACGAAATTCGAATTTTACTGTCCATAAACAATTTATTGGAAAATAACTTATTCATTTAGGTACTGTCTACCACTGCTTTTGCACTACAACAGCAGAGCCAAGTAACCACAACAAAGAGTACATGGCATGCAGGGTCTAAAATATCAACTACCTGGTCCCTTACATAAACTTTGTTGACCCCTGATCTAAAGGAAGCTGGTCTTTTTGTGAAAGCTATGAAGTGCTCAGTATGAGTAAGTAAAAAATTTGTCTTTCCTAATCCTAGCTGCTGGAAATACAGGGAATAAATCCATTTTTATCTCCAACAGAAGCTCTTCCAATTTTGTAAGGCTGATGCTCCACCCCACCTTGTTTCCTTATTTTTTATTCACAAACATGGTCACTATAACTATTTTAAACACTTACGAAGAACCTATTGCCACATACCAGGCAACACACTGAGTCCTGGAGAGCTCATTTCTTTTTAGGTGACAAAACAGAGGCTTAGCAATCAAATAACTCACTCAAGTTCACATAGCTTCTGCAAACCGGTGCTCTTACTATATACCATGTTACTTCAAGAAGCAACACTTTGAACTTCCTCCTTTGTCAATGTATCCCTACAGAATTGTAGAATTTGAGACCAAACATGGAACTTCTATTTTGATTTGGGCATAACCGAATAAAACAAGGCAACTAATAATGTCCATGACCTTATTACTAAAATATCTTAGTGTTCTCCCCAGCCTTGTCAAATAGCCTGTTAGACTGTAGTATTTATTTACAATTGCATACTGCCTCACAAGTAATATTGCCTTGATCAAAACAATACAGTTCTCTATCTTTAGAAACAAAACCAGGCCTTAGGGAGGCATGTTAGATCAGTTGAAATAGAACAATAACCATCACTTACTGAGTGTTCACTGTGGGAATTGTAGAGTATGATTTACATTTTTTTTCATGTAAACTTCACAGTTCTGAAGGTGAGTATTGATCCCAATTTTGCAGATGAGGAAACTGAGCTTTGAAGGTAATTTACCCAAGGTAACAAAGTTGGAATTCAACAACTAGGTTTTCTGACTCCAAATCCAGGCTCTCAACCACTAAACAGAACTTTCACATATCAGCTTTCAATAGTAATACAGACACAGAGTCATAGTGTTGCCTACAAGTAAAGGAAAAGAAGTTAGAAAACTCACCTATCTAAAAAATACTATCATATTTTTTACTCTCCTTTCAACTATACTCCTATAGCTTTTTTTCAAAACTAAAACAAAACCCAGAATCAAAAGGTCAGTTGTGCAAATGTATCATTTCTTTGCAATGTACTTATTTCTTCCCCAATAAATGTTGAAGAAATGAACCATCCTCATACCTTATGCCTATCTCCCTACGGAACTTCCATAGGGCTGACATTCAATGAACATGCAGAATGAATGCAAATTTTGAACAAAATGTTCCTTATAAATGAATTCTGCTAGAAAAGTAGTGACTAGAAAACCTGAAGACATGAATAAACAAAGAAAGAACTAAAGTTAGTTCACAATGCACTAGTGGTAAATGTATTGTCTTCAGGATCATAAGATACAACTTATGTATAAGGTGCTACTCCACCCAAACACCAATTGGAATGAATTAAATGATTAGGTATTTATAACCACAAAAAATAATAAAGAATGAATACACAAACCCAAGCCAGCAAGAAATAATCTAATGTAGAAACCAAAATCCCTCATATGTACTTTCCCAACTGTATGTCAGCCTGGAAGATCTGCATCTATCTTAACTTCTGCTCAGGGACCTTCCCCATGCACACCACTTGCTTTCCTAAAAGGGAAACTTCTTGAGGACAGGGAGATTTTTTTCCCTTTTACATACCCAAATGACTCAAGATAGTATCTGGAATACACTAGGGCACAGCTAATGTGTAAAATGGTTGAAGAGAACGGGACGTTTTCAGTGCCAGCTAAGGTACACTGACCACATACAATGTAAGGGGAGGTAACAATCTCACCATTAGTTCTACAGAAGGCAGCCTCCTCCTGAGAACTTTTGCAGGACACTTACTTTTAAAAAGCAACAAAAAGTTGCTAGAAGGCTATCTGTTGGCAATAGAGTGCCGTTCTATGCCAAGAGCAGTAAGACACCCAGAAGACACCTCAGAAGGTTCACCTGGTACTTAAGGTTCGTCAAGGGTGCTGGGTCTCTACTTGTTACAGACGCTTACTTAAGCCCCTAAACACCCAGGTCCCTAAACGCATCATAAAGGTGAATCCAGAAGAGTATCCAAAAGTTTTAAGACTCTCATAAAGATGTATTTATAAATACATATAAACAGAAAGTCATTTATCCAAAAGAACAGAAAGCCTTCCAAGCTTCTGTACTCCCAGGAAGTCTACTTTGAAATACGTCAAGAAGTTACACCGAGACATACAAAATGTCTAAAGATCTAAACAGATAACTCCAAAACTTGAAGTTGAAGCTAGCAAACCCTTCGTTCATAACTTATAGCTCTGATTGTGCCCTTTCTTACTTGCAACGCTGCGGCGCAAATGAATGACGGTGTATCAGCGTTAAATTTAAATTTCCTGGCTCTGGCCACAATGCTAACCTAATTAAAGCATGTGGTCAACGTTTAGCATTTTCGGTGCGTTATTTTGCATCGCTTTGGCTAGCAGCAGAGCCGAAACAGTTGCACTCTTCCTTTCGGCGCCCCACTCCCCAAACCGGAGGCAAAACCCTCTCCAAAACGCTCTATTAAATGGACAGGAAAAACACCCCCGCACCGCCTACAGACCCCGCCAAGCGGTAACAGGGGCTTCACACCCACTGCCCTCGCCAAGAACACTTTGGGCTCAGTGTGAGCAAGTCGCTGGTGTCAGCGCTACTTCCCCACGGCCGGAGCCCCCCCAGGAGCCCGACAACTCCGGGGAGGCCCCCCCCCGCCCGCCGGGCCCCTCAGAGCAGCGTGGCTCGGGCTCCCCTCGCACACATTTCCCGTCCAGCAAACTGCGGCCGCGGAGGGGGAGGGGGCGAGGCGGGCGCCCGCGGCGGAGCCGGGCCGTCGGGCTGGACGCGGCCGGGCCGGGGCCGGGGCCGGGGAGGGGCGGCGCGGGGCGGGGGCGGCCCGAGGGTCCGGGAGGGGGAGGGGAGGTACCTCGTACAGCTCCTCGGAAGCCATGGTGGGCGGCGGAGTTGCGGGCGGGCGGGAGGGGCAGGGTCGGGGCGAGGCGCCGCCGCCGCCGGGCGGCCGACACTTTGTTTCAGTTGGGTCCCTGCGTGGCCTGCGCTTCCTGCTCCCGCTCCCGGCGCCGGGAGCTCAGCACGGACGAGCCTCTCACACTCACTGCCAGTGCGGGCCGGCGGCGGCGGCGGCGGGGTTGTGCGCAGGAGCAGCTGCGCAACGCGCCCTCCGCGCCCCGCGCTCACTCCCCGGCGGGCCGGCTCGGGCTCGGGCTCATCGCGCCCCGCCGCGGGGCCGGGCCGGGCTGGGGCGGGCGCGGCGGCGGTGCACGGCGGCGCGGCTGGCTCCGTGGCTCCCCCTCTCCGGTGTAGTGCAAAAAGCTTCCTACTTGCGACCAAAAAACCTGCCCCGGCTACTGAGCATGCCCAGTGCGGCCGCCCGGGCCCGGCGGAGCCGCGCTCCCGCGCTCCGGGTTTTCGGACCGCCCGCGCGGGAGGGGCGGGGAGACCGGCGGGGCGGGGCGGCTGAGGGGAGCAGTGGGCTCCTCTCCGGGCCGAGGCGGGCGGGCTGCCGCCGAGAGCAAGCCGGCAGGAAGGGGAGGAGCCAGAGAGCGGTGGGCGGGGCCGAGGCGTGGGCGGGGCCGCGGGGAGCGGTGGGCGGGGCCCCGACTTCTCCAAGTCCCCTCGCGGGGGGTCGGACCCGGCTGCGGCGCTGTCCGCCTGTCCGCCTCGACGTGGGTGCCGGGACCCGGGCCGGGCGGGACTGAGGGCCTCGAAGGTCGAGGCGACGGCGGCGGTGCACACTGGGGCAGGCACTGGCGGGCCCGAAGTTGGGCAGGGGGCCGTGGGAGCGAGCTTCCCGCGTCCGGAGCCCACTTCCCCGACGGCCGCGGCCGGGTCGCCAAATGCTCGGCCTCCCACAGAGCGCAGAGATCCCGGCTCCGTGCGCCCAACGGGGACGCCCGTCCGGGGCCAGGCCGGCCCGCAAAGGGCGGGCGGCGTGGCCAGGTGGAACCCCCCGCCCTAACACGTGCCCGCCTCCCCCTCGGCAGCCGTCAAGACCCGGAGCCCGAACCACGAGCCCCGCCGTGTGGCCCGGAGCGCTCCGGGCACGCTCGCTGGGCGGCAGGCCGGGGGTGGGAGCCGGGGGCGGGAGCCCGGCGGAGTCGAGGGCGGTGCGAGGGCGCGGCTGCCTCCACTCTGCCCGCAGCTTCCCCCACGCCAGGCCTCCCTGTTCCTCTTGGAGCGTCCACCTCCTCGGAAGGGGAGCTGGGAGGAGGGGCCAGAATCTGGGCTCTGGGAGGTCTGGGTTCTAATGGAACGAAGCTGTCAATGGGGGGAACGGCGTGGACGACTAAAACGACAGGCCCTCGCGGTCAGAACAGCTATGGGCTGACACTTCCGACACTTCTTAGGAGAGATGGGCAAAGTGGGGACGGCCCGCCTGGCTAGCTCCCAGGACACACCTGCCGGGAGACTGGACGTGTCTCCATCCGTGCGGAATGAGAAAGGGGCTTACTGGCTCGACTCGCCCAAAGAGCCAGCAACTTCAAACTGTCCTCCCGAACTTCTCCACGGGACACTACGTAAACATCGTTTCACATTCTCTCCCCACCCCCTGCACCTGGAAGGCGCACTGGAGTCTACATTTTCCCCAAAGGGTCCTCTGCTGCCACTACCTCCCTGGTGCTCTATCTAGCGCTGGTTCCTAACCGACCTCCCACTCACCAGGCTCCTCCCATCACTTTACTTCTTAAAAACCAATTCAATTGGGCCCCAATCACACAGTTTAACAACCACAGGGCTTTTCACAGACCCCGCTGAGTTTCCTGCCCTCCCCACTCCCGGGAAGGAGCACAGCGCTTGCCCTTAAGTCACTTAAAGTCCAGTCAACATTCTTTTCACGCCGTGTCTCTACCTGCAATTTCCTGGGCCCGGAACGCTCCCTTTCAACCTTACACTCCAGCTCCGACGTCACCTCAAAAGCATAGCCTTCTGCCTTCCAGGACAATATGCCACTCCCGTCTTCAGCGGCTCTTGAAGCCCTCAGGCGTGCCCCCATTGAACGGCTCATCTTACTGTTTTAACTGTTTCTCCACTTTTCCTCGCACGCCCATTTCTAGGCTGTGACCTTCTACCAGATCTCATCTGCAAATTTGACTCTCCAGCCCTAGCTCCATTCTTTACATACGAAATAAGTTTTTATTCAAAGAGTTGGAATTCCAACGTTCGCAATAAAGTTTTATACCCACACATCCAACTTCCATTATCAATGCTTTGACAACAGAATCACAAATTAATGGCTGACCTCCTTTACCTGCTAAGGAGCTCTCAAGCTCTGCCTCTTTCCCTGATGGCCCAGCCAGATTCTCTCTGCCTTCTCCAAATATTTGTTTCTCTTTCCTCCCGCTTAACATTTCCATTATCTGCTGCATTTAAATATTGTCTTTCTCGCCACACAAATTCATCAACGACTAAATTCCCTGAAGGCAAGGACTAGGACTTCATATATAATCTGTGAAGTCTCAAAGCAATTACCGCACACACCTACTGCAAGTACCCAGATTTGCAGGAGATGGTTAAAAATCACACAAACATAAGAAAATACAAATAAAAACGAGATCCTCAATATAAAGTGGACACATCTTACATGTAAACCCATGTGCAATGATAGGTTAATAGAAATATAAAAATAAACACTTCTTCTCTCATGGCCACCACCCTAATTACTGCCACCATCAGAACAGAATTTAAGCACTCACAAGTTGCTCCACCATGTGCTTAGTGGTCTGTAATGTTAAATACACTGTCTCCAAAGTCTCCAATACAACCACCATTACCAAGGGGAGAGGGGGAAGAAACAAGGATAGAAAGACGTCCACAACAACCATACTCAGATATATTGAGCTAGTACATTTCATATATATATATATATATATATATATATATATATATATAATCATAGTGCTAAGATGACGCCCGTCAATGTGGAGAAAAAGAGGAGGGAGGAATTACAATTTAAAAAAAGGTAACTCCAAAAAACCAATTTATAGGGACCTTTAATTCTGATGACCTGGATTATTTATGCTGCTGTGATTAGTCATCAATATTAAAACAATAACCACTGGGTAGAAGTCACCTCCATAACAAAGCGAGAGTAAGCCTTTCTCCTAAGCTCAGCTCCAGCTACCTCTCTCCTCCAACAATTAGTTGCTTTCCATGATAATTAAGAACACTGGCAAAGGAGACCAGTACTAATATCCAACCAGTGACTGAGAACTTGAGCAAATTTTCAACTGTCCACTTTGTTCCTTCTCATCTGTCCTCCACAGAAAACACCCATCAGTTTACTGAATGCTATTTTGCTTATGTATATATTTTACCTCAATTAGTTCAAACTGTCTTACTTTTAAGCAAATTCTGCTTTCTTCGTTCATTTTACCATATAATCATTTACTGGTGCTCATAACAGAAGTAAATACATCCAAGACCATATAATGGCTTTGAATTTATACCACCTTCTTTGAAATAGTGAAGTCTTACAGTAGTTACCATGACCACGTGTGTGGGTGCTGTGAAAGTACTTTCTCAGTGAATTGAGAATAAAAGTGAAATCACATCCCCAAAACACATCAAGAAAGATATCTGCATTGTACCAAAAATATATGCAGCACAATAGTATGTTCTAGTAATATACATAAATCTCATGGATTACAGAAGTGGTCAAAAAGTGAGATGACATACATACGCAGTTAAAATACACATCTATCGGCAATAAGCTTCAGCTCTTACCTGACTTTGAGCCAGTGGTGGAGACCAACATAAATCAGTTTACTCCTTTTCCAAATTTATCTGAATTGGTAATTGACTATCAGCACCACTCAAGCGAAGACTCTTCAGATCCAGAGTGGAAGCCATTTTCCATCTCAGCCTAAAAATGACTAATCTCAAATTAGAGGGTCTCCCCTTTTCCCATTCAACCGACCAACCAATCGCTTCTTCCATTCTCCCAAGAATCTGCATTTCATCTACATTTGAATTCCCAGGCTCCCTAGAGGGAATGGGGGATGGGACTGGAAAGACAAAAGAGGCCAAAGGCAGGTTGGGTGGCTGTAGAAAAGCTGCTGATAATGATTCCCTTCATCAGTTTTGCACCCCAAAAGCATCTTGGCTACCTCCTCCAAAACCCCAAATTTAACTGGTTTTTATGAAGAAGTGAGTTTGTTTGTTTATGCACACTGTAGCCAAAGAGAAATTAAATACTGTTTTTGTTATAGAACATTCATTCCACAAAACTTGGGGAAATTCCTATCTCAATCACCTACCAAAAGAAAGTAAGAAAATTTCAAGCCTGAGAAGCAAAAGAGAGCAACAGAGAGAACCAGTCACAAGATGAATTCAGATGCTAGGCCCGTCTCTGAACTTGGAGCCAACCAGTTCTTCCTTTCTTGAAAGCTTAAATTGGATACCAGTGTCCTTTTTCTCTTCTGGACAACCAATAATCTCTGATTCTTGACTTCAGCTGCTGCTTCCTCCCCTGGCCAAATAATCAATTTTCCCATTTCAACTGGCAGCCTCTTGCTCCCTGCATCCATCTTGGTTGTCACAGGTATTATTCTGTCTGGTATCTAATCCAGCTGCCACACTGCTGTTTCCTGGCCCAATGCCACCCAATAATCTCTGCCCTAGTGATATTAATTCAGAGACTTCTTCACATCCGATTTCACCAATTTCCTCTTAAGTTCAGGTTCTGCCATTGCCTAAACCTCATCAATGCACAACTAAGGGTCCTTTTCTTTCTCAACTAGATTTAGTGTTTAATTGTTGTTCCTTTTTCTATTTAGCTAATGCTGATTCTACCAAAAGAATCCTTGTAATATGTATTTGATTGAAGTAATCGAGATCGAGAAAGTTTTCGTTCATAACGTCATCGTTACCCCATCTTCTGGAGAAAGAAAATGACCAAAAGTCATAAAGAGCAAACAGCCTTGAGGTACTGGCATGACCTTCTGGTTGACTTTTTACCAGGGAAGTAACTAATTCATTTTGGATTTTTTAAAAAAAAAGCACCAAAGGTAAATGTCCCTTTAATTATTGTGATGGATAATTATGTTTGTCATTCATCTAAGACCATCCCAGTAACCTCATTATCTTCTGGCCCTTTCTAGAGAGAGATTATCAATAAGAGAGAGCCACTAAGCAGAAGATGAGTGTGGACATCCTGGCTCATAAAGACAACAGAAACACCCAGCCCACCAAAATTAGCCCAGGTCTAGAACAGGACTAAAATCTAAAGCAAAGATAAGAGATTCAAAATGAATTCAAAAGTAAAGCTGGGACCACACAAGCATACAGAAACATGTATTGGTGCTTGGTTTTTTCAATCACTGGCATCGGCTAGTACAAAGGTTTCAAATTGTGGTCCCCAGACCAGTAGCAACAGACTCAATCTGAAACTTGTCAGAAACACAAATTCTCTGGCACCCCAGAAATCTGTGATTTCTTCTAGGTGATTCTGATACATGCTAAAGTTTGAGAAGCAGTGGTTTAGAATAGTTTTGTTTGATTCTTTGTTGTTGTTTTTTATCAAGCCACAGATTTCAAACCATTAGCGGATCTTTAGATCATTTTAGGAGATCTTGAGTAGTATTTTTAAAATGAGACAAAATGGAATGGATAGAATGGAATGGGCTTGGAAGAAGGATCAGAATGCATTCATTACTCTATGTTTCTATTATGTACACATACATATTTATATATATATATATATATATATAATATATATACACATAATATATATATACATATACATGCATACACACACATATACATGTATATTATTACATACTAGGTCATAATGTAAAATATGTTCCTTACATTTTGATCCAGATAAAAAATTTTGAAAACCAACGTTAAACCCCTCCATAGTTGGGTTGCTCATTATATATGAATGGTATTGCCAAAGTGTTCTAAAACCATTTTCTTAAATGGTTTAGTGATCCCTTTTTTGTAGTACAAATTATTTCTCCATAAATACTACAAAGGTGTTTGGACCAGGTTCCTTTCTGAATTATCACATACTCTAGAGTAATATATTTTGAACTAATGAGGATTTACAGTACAGATTTAGGCATTTTCTTTCCAAAGAATATGAACACATTTCCAAAGACTATTGCTAACAGACTACAAAAAGTGAATGCAGTTTAATTTGGTCAACAGTAATATTTAAAAAAAAATAAATACAAACAAGAAGCACTTACCCTGTTCTGGGAACTGTTATCAGTACTTTACAAATATTAACCTTTTTAATTCAACAGGCACCAAATAAAAATTATAGCTAACATTTGCAAAGAACTGTAAGCAATCACATCCATCCATAAAGCACTTTTTGGAATAGGCACTATTATTGGCCTGGTTCCTAGTAAGTGGGGAAACTGAAATTTATACTCAGGCCCGGGTAAATCTAGGGCCTGAGCTTTGAACCATTAAGTTAAAGTCACTCATCCACCCAATAAATATTTATTGACCACTTATTGTATGCCAGACCCCTTGTTAAACAAGGTATTTACAATCATCCCTGATATCAGGCAGCTGATACTCTACTGGGATGGATAGACATTAAATTAGCAAGTAAAAAGTCTCAATTATAAATCTCGAAAAATTGCAGGACACTGTGAGCACATATGACCTGGAGGTGAGTCTGGTCTGTTGCTCCCCCAAAGACAGTGTCCATTACCCCACGGGTACTCTAGACATATTTAGATACCAGCAAAGCAGGATCATTGAAAAATTATTTTCAAATAATATGATACCTAAAAAAAAGCATCTAAGTATCCATCATGGGAGAATCAACATCTCAACTTCCATGTAATTGCTTTATAATTTAACATAAAAAAAATAGAATATTAAACTTTCAAAATGACATTAGAGGATACAACAAAAACCTGTGTACCCACTCCCCAGCTTAAGAGTAATATTTCTATATTCAAGCCAATACTTGGCAGATTTTTGAATAATTTACGGAAGGTAGGGAGTATACTATATTCCGTTCAGTATTCAGTTTATTTAGTTGTTGTTTTTGTAAATTTTTAAAAATGAATTATTTATATTTACAGAAAAATTGCAAAGCAGAGCTGGAGGCAAGGCTCGACCCTACAACCTTGGGATCATGACCTGAGCTGAAATCAAGAGTTGGATGCTCAACCAACTGAGACACCCGGGCGCCCCTCCCCTACTATTAACATCTTACATTAGTATAGTATACTTATCACAATTAATGAGGCCAATACTAATGCATTACTATTAACTAAAGTCATTACTTTATTCAGATTTCCATACTTTTTACGTGATGTCTGTTTTCTGCTCCAGGATCTCATTCAGGACACCCTATTACATTTAGTGACTTTATCTCCTTAGGTTCCTGTTAGCTGTGACAGTTTCTCAGATTTTCCTTCTTTTTGATGACCTTGACAGTTTTGATGAGTACTCGCTGAATATCTTGCAGAGTATCCCTCAACTGGGATTTGTCTGATGTTTTTCTTGACTGGGGTTATATGTTTTTGAGAGGAAGACCACAGAAGTAAAAATGCCTTTCTCATCACATCATATCAAAGGTATGTACTATCAACATGACTTATCACTGTTGATGTTGACCTTGATTGCCTGGCTAAAGTAGTGTTTGGCAGGTTTCTCCACTATAAAGTTGCTCTCCCCCCACCCCTTTCTATTCTCCACTGTTTGGAAAGGAGTAACAATGGGAAGCCCACATTAAAGAATGAGGAGCTATCCTTCTCCTCCTCCTCCTTGTGGTCAGACTATCTACAAAAATTATTTGGAATTCTGTGCAGGAGACTTATTAATTTATTCAATCATTTCTATTAATATGGACTCATGGATATTTATTTTATACTTAGGATTACAAGCTGTACTTCTTTATTTATTGTGTTACTCTGACTGTTCTAGCTTTGACCATTAGGGCTCCTGTGCCCCTTTGACATACCCTGATCATGGTTGGGTGTTTAAGTATGTGTGTGTGACCAATTCCTGACTTTCTGACATTATTAGATGCTCCAGACTCATCTTGTGTATTTTCTGCTACAGTTCTAGAATCAGCCATTTTTCCAAGAAGCTGTGGTTCCTTTTAGTGAAGAATCATCTTAGAAAGCAAGATGTGGATGCTAATATGCTGATGGCTATTGGGATATCTTTAGGTTTTGATTAGGTTATACCTAAAGTAGTGAGCTAATGTCCGAAAGAAGAACTAGGTTAAGAGGATGGTAGAGATGGTCCCAGTCTGGGGGAAAAGCTTGTGCAAAAGCCTAGATGTTTAAAAAGTCCATCTTGAAGAATCTGAAAAAAGCTGGTGGGGCTGGATTGCAGAGGGAAGGGACATATAATGGGATTAAGAAGCAACTGTGTTTTGTGGGTCATGACAATGTCCTTGGTGTTGTAAACAATAATCTGATCAGTATTTTTAAAAGCATGGCTCTATAAAGAATAAGTGGTTGGGACAGAGTAGTTAGGGAATTATTGTACTTTTGCATTAATTTTGATCCTTTTTTTAAGATACCAAATTATTTCAAAATAAATTTCTGGTGAACGCTTTGCTGATGCCAAGCACCTATTCAGTATGCCCATGAAGTTACTGACACTGCCTTTAAGATCTTCATTGCAACATTAAATAGAAATGGTGATAGTGAACATCTTTTCCTGAGTTTTATTACAAAGGGAAAATTTTCACCATTAGAAATGATAACTGCTAAAGTAATTTTGTATTCATATTTAACTAGATTAAAGAAGTTCCTTTTTAGTACTAATTTTATTTCTTAATAATTTTTTAATGCTTTTATTTTATTTTTGAGAGAAAGAGAGAGAGAGCAAGTGGGGAGGGGCGGAGATAGAGGGAGACACAGAATCAGAAGCAGGCTCCAGGCTCTGAGCTTTCAGCACAGAGCCAACACAGGGCTCAAACCCATGACTGCGAGATCATGACCTGAATTGAAGTCAGATACTCAACCGACTGAGCCACCCAGGTGCCGCTATACTACTAATTTTCAAGAAGTTTTATTAAATCATGAATGGATATGGAATTTTGTCATCTATTGAAATGATCATATGATTTTATTCCTTCGTTTTGTAAACATGTTGATTTATATTGTTTTTAATTTTAAACTAATTTGACTTTTCTGGAATAAGCCACATTTGGTTTTGATGCATTATCCTTTTTATAAATTGCTAAATTTGTTATGCTAATAATGTGTTTAGGATTTTGAATCTATATTTATGAGAAAAGTTGGCCTGAAATTTTCCTTTCTTATGTCCTTGTTGGGCTTTGATATCAAGTTATGTATGTCTCATAAGAGGAATTGGTATACATTTCCTCTTTTTCAATTTTTGGTTTGTATATGAATGCTATTATTTCTTCTTTATTATCTGTATGCATTTTCTTGTAAACCATCTGATCCTGGGGCACGCTTGTTGGAAGGCTTTAAATTATGGATTCAATTTTTTTCTTTTTTTCAATTGAAGTGTAATTAACATACAATGTTATAGTAGTTTCAGGTGTACAACATGATGATTCAACAATTTTGCACATTACTCAGTGCTCATCATAAGTGTACTCTTTAATCCTCTTTTATAGATTCAAGTTTAATAAATGAATATTCAGGTTTCTTTTTTTTTTTTTTTTTCAACGTTTATTTATTTTTGGGACAGAGAGAGACAGAGCATGAACGGGCGAGGGGCAGAGAGAGAGGGAGACACAGAATCGGAAACAGGCTCCAGGCTCTGAGCCATCAGCCCAGAGCCCGACGCGGGGCTCGAACTCACGGAGCGCGAGATCGTGACCTGGCTGAAGTCGGACGCTTAACCGACTGCGCCACCCAGACGCCCCTATTCAGGTTTCTTTCTATGTCAATGTATCCACTTTATATTTTCAAATCTGATGGCATAAAATTGCTCAGAAAATTTTAATATGGGTAGGGTCTGTAGTAATGTCCCATTTCCATTTTTCAAATTATGTGTAACTTCTCTTTTTCTTTATCAGTCTTGTCAGAGCTGTATTAATCTATCTGTCTTGAAAGTATTGATTTTGGACATTTTGATTCTCTGTTTTGGAAGTGTCTATTCTATTTTGTTATGCTCCTACCATTATAATTTCTTGTTTAATTTGTGTTTTATTTTATTTTATTTTATTTTTATTTATTGTTATTTTTCTAATTTCTTTAAATGACTTTATTGACTTTGTCTTTCAGTTCAAATGTATGTATTTAAATCTATAAATTACACTCTAACCCACAGGTCTTGATATTTTACATTTTCATTATCATTTCTTCAAAATATATTTGTTTCCATTGTGGTTTCTTCTATGACTTGTGGATTATTAGGAGTATCATTAGAAAATATGGGGATTTTCTAGTTATTTTTTGTTATTTCATTTCTGGTTTAATTGAATTGTAGTAAAAAAAAAAACATGAGCTGTAGAATTTCAATCCTTTGAAATTTGTTGAGACTTATTTTGTGTCCCAAATATCCTAATTTTTTATATGGTACTTCAAAAGACTGTATTTTGCAGTTGTTATGTGCAGTGTTATTTATATATATAAAACTTATATAAGTTATCATATAAATTATATAATAATCTATATATTGTAAATTAAATATTATATTATTTACATATTAATACAAATATGTATTAAATGCAAATAGTAATATAGTAATAGTATAGTAATATAGTAATAGTAATATGTTTTATATATAAATATGCATTAATCTATAGGATAATATATTCTTATAAATGGAGATATATTTATATTTATATATTTCAGTTTACTATTTATGCTGTTCTGCTATTTATGTTGTTCAAATCCTTTGTCAGTTACTGGAATGGATGTGTTCAAATCTCCCAATATGATTGCTAATTTGTCTATGTCTTTTTAGTTTAGTTAGTTCTTGCTTTATATATTTCAAAGCTAATTATTAGGTACATACAGGTTTAAACTACTATATCTACCTGCTAAATGAAGCATCTTGTCATTATAAAGATACTAATAATACTTTTGTATTATTAATGCTAGTATATTAATAATACTAGTATGAATATAGTCACATACCAGCTTACATTAATATATTAAAAGTGGTATATCAATACATCAATGTACTAGTATGAATTCATATTCATTTTTTAAAATGTTTATTTTTAAGACAGAGACAGACAGAGCATAAGTGGGGATGGGGCAGAGAGAGAGGGAGACACAGACTCTGAAGCAGGCTCCAGGCTCTGAGCTGTCAGCACAGAGCCTGACGCGGGGCTCAAACTCATGAACTGTGAGATCATGCCCTGAGCCGAAGTCGGACGTTCAACTGACTGAGCCACCCGGGCGCCCCTCATATTAGTATTATTAATACTAGTAGACTTTTAAGTCTACTTTATCTGATATTAAGATATCTATAACCAACTTCTTTTTGATTTGTGTTTGTATGATAGATAAATCTTTTTCCATCTTTGTGTTTTTAAAGTTTCTGGATCATTATACTTTTGATATGCCTCTTAGAAACAGCAATTTTTAAAAATCCAGTATGACAGTCTTTTTTCTTTAATTGGGGCATTTAGTCCATTTACATTTAAGGAAATTACTGATATGTGTAGTAATATTATTGTACTATCATAATAATCAATATTTTCTATTTATCCTGCTGGTTGTATATTTCTTTTCTCCCCCATCATCAATTTGTTTCAGATTGATTGAGAACTTAAAAAAAAAATATTGTCGGGGCGCCTGGGTGGCTCAGTCAGTTAAGCGGCTGACTTCGGCTCAGGTCATGATCTCACGGTCCGTGAGTTTGAGCCCCGCGTCGGGCTCTGTGCTGACCACTCAGAGCCTGGAGCCTGTTTCAGATTCTGTGTCTCCCTCTCTCTCTGACCCTTCCCCGTTCATGCTCTGTCTCTCTCTGTCTCAAAAATAAATAAACGTTAAAAAACAAAATTAAAAAAAAATATATTGTCATTTTTTTCATTACCTTGAAAGTCATATTTTCTTTTACAATATATATAATGGTAACCCTAGAAAAAATAACCCCAGAAAATATAACTAAGTTTAATGTCAATACTTTTATCTTTTCCTAGATAACACAATAATCTAAGAATACTTTATACCACTTGTTCCATAGTCTACTGACTCATGTCTTATCCTTATTGCTGTTTTGTATTTTAATTCTCTATTTTAAATTCCAAAAGTCATTATGATTATTGTTTTATATAGCCAATATTTATTTAGATTCACACACATATGTAACCATTTATCTTTTTTACTGTAGTTCCACTCTTCTATTGGAATCATTTTCCTTCTTCTTGAAGAACAACCAATATATTTTATTTATTGCAGATTGCTGCAGATGAATTCTCTCATTTTTGTCTGAAAATATTTATTTTACCTTTTTATGGAAGGCTATGTCACTTGGTATAGAACTCTAGGTTGGTAATTTCTTTTTTTTATAAAAAATCAACAAGATTTTTTCTTCCAGCTTTATTAAGATATAATTGACATATAACATTGTATAAGTTTAAGGTGTATAGCATGATGATTTGAGACATATATATTACAAAATTATTACCACCATAAGGTTAGTTAACACTTCCATCACCTCACATAAATACAAGTTTTTCATGATGAGAATATTTAAAATCTACTTTTAGCTACTTTAAGATATATAGTACAGTATTGTTAACCATAGTCACCATGCTGCATATTAGATACCCAAAACTTATTCATAACTAGAAGTCTAAATCATCAAAGCAATTGGTTCTGGTGATGTTACAGTTTAGTTTGAAGAGGAAAGATAACAAACTCTTGGCCACTAATAGATATATGAAGTTCATAAGTCATATATATTACGCATTTATAAGTCTAATGACTTACACATGTATGCTCTTTATTAAAGAATATACAAAATAGAAACTGGTTTAACTATTATTAAAAACAGCTCCTTATGAGACTTGATTTATTGGACTGATAATTAGTATATCAATGGTCTTAAATGGTTCCTTTTAAATTACTAAATGATGTGTTACAGTATAGCAAGAACTTGATTAATTTGAGTCCAATTAACAAAAAAATCCCAGATTGTTTGGGGGATTTATTTTTGGAAGTATGAGAATAAATAAAAAAGACCACTCAAATGAGAGCAGTTCAGAGCTTGCTATAGCAAGGAAGTCAGCCACAATCACTTGTAGGGGGAAGAAACTTAAAGGAATTCAAACTCAAAGAAACTAAAAAGTCGGACGAGTGTGAAAGCTTATTGGGAGAAAAAGGAAGTAGTCAGGGGTACTCTGATTAGAGGTTGTTGGCATAGGGAAGCTGGAAATGGGATGACTAGAAGCAGAGCATCTTATGTGATTGGCTTAGAAGCATATTTGGCTTTTCTTCCGGTTGTTCCTGAGTTGGAATTGGGGTGCAAAATGCAGGTCACTGGCAGTTCAGATTCTGACTATTCTGGGGCAACTGTTGCAGAAACCATGATTTAGCTTCCTGGATTGATTGTTTGAGATTGTTTCTTATTTCTTATTTTCTCTCAGTATTTTGTATATTTTTTGTCTTCTGAGTTCCATTGTTTCCACTGCGAAATCTGCTAGATGTTTGTTCTTTTGAAGGTAATTTGTCCTCTCTTACTATTTAAAAAATTTTCTCTTTGTCTTTGTTTTTCAGTAGTTTTACTACAATGTTCCTAAGAGGTTGTGTATTTTTTATTCTCACTGTTCATAGGATTCATTGGATCTATGGATTGCTATCTTTCACCAGTTTGGGAAAATTTTTCAGCTATTATCTCTTAACATTGCTGCTGCCTCAATCTCTTTCCTTCTTGAAATTCAATGAACATATGTTAGAATTTTTCACTATAGTCCTACATGTCTTGCTATTTTTTCTAATTTTTCTATTCTTTTGTTTTCTAGACACTTTCTGCTGCCTTATCTTTAAGTTTACTAATTCTCTCTTCAGTTGTGTCTGATCTGCTCTTAAACTTTTTTTTGTTGTTTATTCTTTAATCCAGACTATGATTTTATTTATTAATTTCTTTCGAAATCTCCTTGACCTTAATAATATGGTTATTTCTAAGTTAATGTCACAAACTCACATTTGTAGCCTCTGTGAACCTGTCTTTATTGTCTGCTGTTTCTATTAATTTTAGTTCATGTTATTTTACTCCTTATGTGTCTATTTTTTATTGTGGGCTAGATACGATATTTGCAAAATTGTAGAAATGTTTGGGGTCCAGGATAATGCTATCATTCTCCAAATTGGATTTATGTTTGTTTCTGCCACCTACACAAGTGTGCAAATACTCAAATGTTACCCAAAAACAATTTCAGAGATTGATGTAATTCAAACCTGAGCTACAGTCTCCAGGAGAGCTTTCTCTGCATTACCCTTTTTCCTCAAGTCACTTTGAACATCTCTGTAAAAGAGAGTTCTAGCTTAGTATTATAACACATATTTGGAAATACAGTTAGAAAGGTGAGCTAAACCCTGAAATTGCATAATTTATACCAAATTGAGAACATGTTAAAGTTCCACATGAAGGAATGGCACAAGGCCAGTGGACTTTATTTATAAGGGGTATGATGGGGCTGGGATTTGGGTTGGTTGGGAGCGAATTACAGCAAAAGCATAAAGTGAAGCCTCACTGATTTATTTGTTTTTCTGAGAGTTAGGCTTATATTTGATAAGTCCATCTGTAGTAAACCCATGTGTTCCCCTCTTTACTATAAATATTTTAACCAGGCATTTTCCATTCCTGCCAGGTTTCTTTTTGGTCCCTTTGTGCCAATTTTGTCATAGCTTAGGTTCAGATTTCTCACCCCGAATAGCTCAGCTTCACATCTACCTTCCTCTATGCTAGAAATGGATGACTGACCCCTTACTTTGCTGAGGCTTCTCCTTTCTTTATTCATTGCCATGAATATTCCTCTAAATGAAGCAAGCTTTTTTTCTGATCAATCCACAAGGAACCAATGCCATCAGTATTTAGCATGAAGCCCATCAACACTGCATGGTCCTCTGAAAGTAGCATAAACATTTATTCTTGGTAAGTTTACTACTTGGATAATCTTTTTTTAAATTTAAATTTTTTTTTAATGTTTATTTATTTTTGAGAGAGAGACACAGAGCACGAGCAGGGGAGGGGCAGAGAGAGAGGGAGACACAGAATCTGAAGCAGGCTGCAGGCTCTGAGCTGTCAGCACAGAGCCCAATACAGGGCTTGAATCCATAATCCATGAGATCATGACCTGAGCCAAAGTCGGGTGCTTAACCGACTGAGCCACCCAGGTTCCCCTAATCTTCTTTTTTTTAATTGCCATGTTGTTTTTTATGTCTTTGGTCTTGTTGATGTTTTAATGCATCTCTTCTCTCTGCTTTAGAAGAGAGCTCCAAAAAAAGTTTTAGCCAACAATACCGTGAATTCATGAGCTCCTAGTATATAGGGTGCAGTGATGATAGTGAGGTCAAAATGCCATGAATTCTTACTGGTGCATTCTTTACTTTTTAATTTGTTTTATTGAGGTATAGTTGACATAAAATTGTAAGAATTTAAAGTGTACATAGTGGTGATTTGATATACATATTTGATACACATATACATACATTGTGAAAGGATTCCTTCAGTCTAGTTAATTAACATCCATTACTTCACAAATTTATCTTTTTAAAAATTTTTGTAGGAATCTTTGAGTTCTATTCTCTTAGCAAATTTCAATACTACAATTCAGTATTATCGCCTATATTCACCATGTTTTTTACATTAGATCCTCAGACCTTATTCATCCTAAAGTGAAAAGTTTGTTCTACTGGTACATTTTCCAGTAAGTTGTTATGGAGCACTGAGTGGGGTGGGTAATTCTTTTTTGAGAGAATATGACTGTATTCGGCTGAAATAAGTTCATGCAGATAAAAGATTGTTTCAACCCCAGGTTGACTGACTAACTTCAGTTAAAGAAACAGCAGATTTGCTTTCAGTAATAGAGGTAAAATAACACTAATCTGTTCAAGGAAAGTTATTGTTAAAGTCTTATAATTTTTAAAATAAAAAGATCAATGGATTCATTTAGTTTAAGCTATAGGATCTGAAGAGTTACTTAAAATATAAAAAAATGAAAATGTAAATGAAAATGAAAATTTAAAATGTAATATGTAAGCATGACTAAATAAATTATAGCATATCTATAAAATAAAATATTATATAGCCCTTAATAATAAGATTTTTTTCAAAGATGAGGAAATGCTTATGTCTTAATGTGAAATGAAAGAACCTGAGCATAATGCATAAAATATCTCTGGACTAAAAAAGCTGGAATGCTAATTTTTGTTGAGGAGAAACAGGTGACTGAGAGTTAGGTCAGAGGAGAATCTTCTCTATATACATTTGTAGCTTCTGATCTTGAAACTATGTGAATGTATTACTTAGTTTTTAAATATTAAAAAATTAAAATGAAGAACCCAGAAATATAAATATTATATATGCAGTATAATTTCAACTATGCAAAAATGTACATAGAAAAATATGTAGCAGGAACCATGCTCATATACCAACATGATTCCCTCTGGAATTATAGAGTTTTTATTTCTTCTTACTGTATTTCTGTATTTTCCATAGCTTTTATGTAAGAAAATGTATTTTTGATGAAAATAAATTTTATGTGAAAATAAATAGAAAATATGAAATTTTAAAAACTTGGAAACTATTTTAAATATCCTTTACAAGTTTACACCTTATCATCAAGTTTTTTCATTTACGAATAAAGTCATCCTTTGGGAGGATTTTAATAAGTTTATTATAAGTGAATAAAATTTAACAGTGCATTTTCTTCAAAAGTTAAGTTGAAATGGTTTCCTGTTTCCATTAGTAGAAAGGGTCAATTTTCACTTAAAAGATGAAGTCCATTCTCAGAGTTAGGAGAATTGAATTCTCACAGTGGGTCTGCAGTAGCTATGTACCTTGAACAAGTAATGTAACTTATATAGGTTAAATAATTTTCAATTTGGAAACAAAGAGCTTGGGCTAGATTAAGGTTTCTAAGCTTTTGGTATAACTTGGGACCTGTACCCTTTTAAAAAAAGTACTGTGGAAACCATCATCAATTTGCCAACTTTTTGTTTCATTAAGGAAAATCATAGCAGTCAAACAGAACTCACAACTGCTACCCTCTACTATATATCATCAACATTGTTTCATAAAACAAAGGAATTTAACACATACACAAAGTAGGAGAGTCATAATCATAAGATATAGGGTAATTATTTAAATTGTATTATTTAGTTTTACCAAAAAAATCATTATAAAAATGTTTTTCTCATTTTCTTGAAGACATGTGTTGGGGTCATGGTTTAGATAAGGACTATTTTCACTCTAAAATAGTATGATAATACATAAAGAAATTGGCAACAAACTTATTTTAAATAGTTTGAGCTTACATTCTATACACTTATTCATGTCAATCAATTATAGATACAGTGGTGGCCCAAACCAATCATTTATGCTCACACAGAGCTTGAAAAAACAGTGACTTCCTTCAGTTATCAAGTAAGCATAATAATTTCATTTTTCAGTACACAATGATGGCAGGTACTGGCCTAAATGCTCTATACCTCACTGAATATCACCATAAGCTCTGAGGTAGACAGAAGTAACTCCATGTTATCAAAGAATCTTAAAGTGACTGAATTTCCACAGTTGATTAGATTGGAATTTAGGTGCTATAAATTCTAAAACCTGTGTTGTTTTCATTTCCTCTATCAAAGTAATTTGCTTTCCTTGAATATTATATTGTTCATAGGCGATTTATATGATAACTCATTCTAAATCTCCAAAGGATATAGAAAGTGTTTGAAATCCATCCTTGCCCTCTACGAATTTAAAATCTGACCAAGGAGGCAACACACACACACACACACACACACACACACACACACACGAGAATTTTCCTCAGAATGCAAGGCAACATAAAATTGTGCTGAATAAGTAATAATA
This sequence comes from Puma concolor, assembly GCF_028749965.1. Classification (NCBI taxonomy): domain Eukaryota; kingdom Metazoa; phylum Chordata; class Mammalia; order Carnivora; family Felidae; genus Puma; species Puma concolor. The sequence continues at coordinate 24,204,155 of NC_141671.1, forward strand.
AATACAGTAGGCAAATTTTTGAGGAAGGTAAAAACCACAGAACCAACTCTGAGACTTGAGTTGGGCATTTCAAGGGTAGGGGTGGGAAAAGAATATATACTTCAAGAGAGGAAAGACTTTGTGAACAGAAGTTTAGAAGGAAAATGAAATGCTTGTTCCAGGGAAAATGAAGAGAGCAGAAGATTGAAGTGAAAGTAAAGTGAAGGCCGATAAAACGGTAAAAATAGGTTAGAGTTGAATTGTGGAAGCCCTACACTGAAGACTTCTGACCAACTAATGACAGGGCAGAGGCTGCCCTTGGGAAGGTTCAACAGTAGGGAATTGGGGAAGGAAGGCATGCATGAGAGCTAGAGGCAGAAAGAGAGGACAGCGATTTATTGGAGACATTAATGAAGAAGTCTGTGAAGTACAAGAAAGAAGAATGGATGAAAGAAAAATTGGAAAGAAGCAACATGGCAGGCCTTGTGATGGATTTCATATGAACAGTGATAAGGAGGGGAAGGATCAAAAAAGTATCCTAAATTTTAAGCTTTATATTTAGTAGGAGAATTACGGTATGGTAGGCGAAAATAGGGACATCATGAAAGTTTATTTTGGAAAAAAAAAGAGAATTTAATTTTAGATATAAGTTTGGGAGGCAGCTTAACATGACAGACTGGAGTTCAAATTTTGTTTTTGCAATGTTGAGAAAAACTTGCTGAAAGACCAGGGCAAGTTTCTGTCTCTGTCTCTCATTCCCTGTTTCCTAATATGTAAAGCTAAGAAGATAAAACCCACCAATAGGGTGGTTCAGAGGATTAAATGAAATCTTTTTTTTTTAAGTTCATTTGTTTATTTTGAGAGAGAGAGAGAGAGAGAGAGAGAGAGCATGAGCAGTGAAGGGGCAGAGAGAGAGGGAGAGAGAATTTCCAAGCAGACTCTGCACTGTCAACACAGAGCCCAATAAGGGGCTTGATCCTGTGAACCGTGAGATTATGTCCTGAGCCAAAATCAAGAGTCGGATGCTTAACTGACTGAGGCACCCAGGCACCCCAGAATGAAATATATTTTTAAAGCACCTATTGTAGCATGTACTGTATACAAAAGTTTTTTTTTTTTTTTTTTTTTTTTTTTTTGTTATGACTAAGTGTCCTGATAGCACTAACAAAGTTCACTAAATGGCTGACCCAATGAATGTCAAGTGTCAGTGGAAGATCCAGTAAATAATCTGAGCTGAGAAATCGGAACTCAAGTGAATAGTCAGACTGGACAGTCAGCTGTTAAGAATGATAGTTGATGCTTTAAGGGTTAGTTACCCTAGCAAATGAGAAGAGAGAAGCTGTCAGACTGAGTGGTGAACTTGGGTAATATCTATAGTCCAAGGGTGTAAGGAGGAAGAGAAAACGTTTCATAAGGCAAAGACTTAATCAGAGAGCAAATAAGAGAAGAAAGAGGAGGCAATATTACAGAATTCAAGAGGGAATGATTTCAACAAAGAAGTAGTGAACATCTCCAAATGTTTCAGAAAAGGCACATACCATGTTATTACTTAAATTTTAGAGCAATTTCAAGAGTTGGCATGATTGTCAAGAGCATAGGAATAAAAGTAGTTGGGAAATAACTCTTTAATTTTCAAATGTTCCTTATTACAAGTTACACTTCATTTGTTTAATGTATCCAGAGAACAAAGGGCAAACTTTAACCAGTCTTTGTCCAAATTGTCACAAAACCAAATGATATAGTCCAACTGAGATTTGCATGTTGATGAGGCCAAGAGCTAAATGTCAAAGGTCAATTGCCTTATCTAACCTTCAATATCTGGTTATAACTTCAAGAGATCTTATGGGGCTAAATACATCTTCTGATATGAAAATCTGTCAACTTCATGGTCTTGGAAATATGATCTATTTATATTCATGACTTACATATGCCTCTGAAAAATCATAGCTGCGCATCATCCCCAATGCCCAGCTGCTGCAAGTACTTGGCATAAGGAGTTTGAGTTGAGGCTTTATTGGCAAAAGATGCCAAGGACTCCATTCAATCCAACTGAAATTTATGAAGTTACCACAATAGATTTATAAAAATGAGTTGGTTTACAAAACATAGGCAATACAAAGAGATAAAGGAAATTGTCAAAGGGAAAAGGGGGTAAGGAAATCAAAGCAAGGATAAAATTATTACAGTGCAATGCATTTCATTTGCTAAACAAATTTGACTCTAAGTTTCCTAGTGGCCAGAGCACTCCCAGTTATGAGCTTGCTGCTACTATTTGTAAGATAAAAGGATGTTTCGTAAAAGCCATGGTTCTCCTGAAGCTGCAACCCCAGGGGAATCTCTCCTAATGGGTCCTCATAAAGAGGAATCCAGCAAAGTGGCAGCCTGGGTTAGCAATAAGATCCCTGTGTTAAATATAGTGATGTATTACTTAGGGTCGGGTCTGATAGCACCCCTCTATGTATGCACAATTCATTCAAGTCCATTCTCCAAGGAGGCAAATATGTGTGATCTAAACACACAGGACTCTCACAATCAGGTTTGGTCCCAGGGTAAATTTTAGGGTATCTAGCAGAACAGACAATATATATATACCTTTCAGGGAATTTCCACAAACATTATTTTTCAAAAACCGGTCTCTGCTAAAGGACTGGACAGTAAGGAGTTCAAGGTTGTATTCTCCAGTGAGAGCCCAGAGTACAAGTATTCTGTATGACCTAGGGCAGGCACATGTGCCTTGATCACTGGCAGACCCAGGGGAAAGACAAGGTTCTTTTGTGAAAGTGATCTAGTCTAGTTGAGCTCACAGGTGGTCAAACACTTCTAAGGGAACCCATGACCTAGTGACTGTGGACAAGTCACCATTTTGACTCCTTTGCGCTTATTCTCTCAGTTTAAAATAATAATGAAGATTCCTAAAAAACATGTACTATTTTGGTTTGCGCAGTTTCAAATGTAGTCTCCCATTTTGTCTGATTTGATCCTTATGGCAAGATGATGAAGCAGGGCAGACACAGTCTTCATTTGATAGACAATTCCCCCACAAAAGGAAGAGGGGGCTTCTAAAGATCTTCTTTGAGGGCTAAGATTCCATGGTTTTCACTATGAGATGTCTTGTCTATCTGATCCTTCAGGGATAGCAGCCTTGATTGTTTAAGATTCACCTATGCTTTTTGAATGTAAAATTCTAGTTGGCAGGTAATGGCTTATGTTAGGAGAGCACCATGGAGGTGTTCCATCAATATTACCCTGATTTCAGCCCACACTGTACACTTAAATCTTCCCTGTTCTAATTCTTCTTCACCGAAGTTAGGATGAAATCCTGTTACACTGCAAGTTCAGAAATGTACATTTTTAAAGTTGTCATGCCAGCAGGCAAAAAAGAGTATGACTGAGTGACTTACAGCTTTAAAGATGCATAAAAGACCTTTATTTGGAGGCACTCCCAACCCCCTCAATTGCCCTTCACAACATTCATCTTGGGCAGGAAGGAAACAGATCTCTTTCCCCACGGTTTCCAGCCTCAGGGATGGTAATGGGGCATTAGTGGAATTCTCAGAAGCACCCCGCCCAGGATACATTGCAAATACTAACATGGGCAAGAGGCTGCTAGGAAGGCCCGGTATCCCTGAGCTAATTGCCCTGCCCATTATTATGGCTTCATTCTACAGGGGATTCATTGGGTCACATGTGCAGCAACACAGACTGGAGATGGGAGAAGCTATTTAATGGCTGCAAAAATAGAGATGCCATGCAGGCCGGCACACAGATGTGGCCTTGCCCAGTATTACCAAATTCACGCTGGGCCCTGAGCCAACAAAGCAGTTGCAGGAAGGATGAGCAAGCCACCTCCATAGCATGTGGCTACTCCTTCAACTTAGGAAAAGAAAAGCCTTTGTTAGGCATTTACAATGAATGAAAGTGAAGATTTCCTGGATCAGTTTGCATTTCCAAGTATGCTTTCCTCTTCTATCATTTCCCCACCTCTTAACTGGGAGAAGTTTTAAAACCAAAATGGTTAGGTAGAGTTAAAGCTGGTCTGTACCAAAATGGAGCAGATTATCTTGTGAATGTGTTTTCCAACCTCAGCCCTGAGCGGAGAGTGCATTTGTGGGGATATAAGGGTGTTTCATCCACAGTTTTCCTGTTCTTTTTGTAAACAACTGTACTTCTCATTATCATCATTAAAGTTCCAGACACTGACGTTGGCTGAAAAGCAAAAGGAAGTACGCTTTGAATATATTTTATAAAGGGGAGCAGGAGTGAAGTAGGAAAAGTATATTGAAATGTTTAAATAAATGTTATTCTTTTGGAAGAATGAATGTGTTTAGACCAATGCTTCTCAAACTTCAATGTGCCTACAGGTAATCCGGGGACCTCATTTAGAAAATTTTTTGTTTAATGTTTATTTATTTTATTTTTTTGAGAGAGAGAGAGAGCGCGCAAGCATAAGTGGGGGAGGGACAGAGAGAAGGGTTGAGAGAAAGAATCCCAAGCAGGCTCCATGCTGTCAACACAGCCTGATGCGGGGCTCGATCCCACGAACTGTGGGATCGTGACCTGAGCCAAAATGAAGAGTCAGATGCTTAAGCGACTGAGCCACCCAGGTGCCCCTCCAAGGACCTCATTAATGGGCAGAGTCTGACTGCGGGTCGGGGGTGGGGCCAGAGGGTCTGCATTTCTAACACGTTCCCACGTGATGCTTGTGCTACTGGCCCACAGACTACACTTTACATAGGAAAGGTATAAATGTAGGTTTATATACCTTGTTAGCAACATTTCTATCATTAAAAAAAAATAATTCTGGACTACTGTCATTAGACCATTAGAAGGGTATTTTGCTCAAAGCCAAATGTGTGTAATTAAAAACACTAGGAAGACAGGTCTGACTTTTTTACCATAAGATAGCAAACTCATTTCTACAAAATTAAAGTACAAAATCTCCACTTTTTTCTCTAGCTTCTATCACTTACATGTACTTTTCATAGCCATTTAGTAACATCATGCTTATTAATTTTAAGAGGACTAAGCAGTAGCCACTCTCAAAAGGGTCCCAGTTTAGAAAATAAATTATAGATTCACTCTATTTACAGCCCAAACCTGCTTGTATAGTTACCTGGCATTTAACAGACTGTTGTCCTGTATTGCTTATTATTTCTATTTATGTGTATATCTTAGGTTTTTGATGAGATTATGACTTCTCTGAGAGCATTTCAATCATTCATTCACTTGATAATACTAAAACAACCTGGGGTCATTATCCATATACAATTGAAAGTTGGATTCAGATAGCTCTTAAGATCATACAAGTCTGTTCAATAACTATCCAGGTAGCAGCAGCAGCCCTGGTAGAACAAATTCATCCATCCATCTATCCATCTATCTGTATGTCCATCTGTCCATGCATCCCATCATCCCTCCTAACCTTATTTAAAACCACTGTGCCAGGTGCTGGGCAGGATCCTAGAAGTACAACAGCAATCAAAGCACAGCCTCTGCCTCCAAGACTTCTTGTTTATTTCTTCACATAGAAATATTTATTGACTCATTTTTACAAAATAAACTTTTTTTCCCCAGCTTATTCAGATGACAGAGATATCCTCTGTTTGGAGAAATAGGAACAGGAAATGAGAATCTATTGGAATGAGCACAGATCCGGAAATACACAGAAGGTGGTTTTGGCTCAGGTTCCAAAATGGTCCAACCACTTCCATTCCCGGGGCCTCAATTTTCTCATCTGCCAGTTGAAGGTGTTCAATGATTGCTGAGATCTCTTCTACTCTTACAATTTTATGAGAGGAGTTTGAATGTTTTCTCCTTTCCTGTTAAAGACTTGTAGGAAGAGAAGAATTTTAGAGAGCTTTGAATAGCAGAGGGAGTAAGACCGTAGAAGCCTTTAGAAATGGTTCATTGCAAGCCAAGAAACTTCTTCTTCTTGGCTTTTGGCACATTTTCCTTTTTACCTTTCTCAACTCCATCATTGGTTCTGCAGTTTACCAAGATTTCCCTTTATTTCTTTTTTCACTAAAATTTGTTTTTCACATCTTTGCTATCAATCTATCTAACCACATACTTTTTCCTTTCTTGGCTCCCCCTCCTGTGTTTGTTCATCCTCTCGACTTTCTTTCCTCATATTTCTCAATGCCATCATACCTCACTTTTGCTTCTAAATTCTTTTTTTTAAATGTTTTAAAGTCCTGGGTGGTTCAGTTGGTTATGGCTCAAGTCATAATCTCACAGTTGCGAATTCAAGTGCCTTATTGGGCTCTGCAATGACAGTGCGGAGCCTGCTTGGGATTCTCTCTCTCCATCTCTCTCTGCCCCTCCCCCCTCAAAATAAGTAAATAAACTTAAAAAAATTAAAAACATAAAAGTTGCATAACATTCCATGGTGTGGATCTTCCAAAAAAATCCAACCAAACAAACAAAAATGGATTGAAGTCTAATTGACTTCAAATACCATATTGATTTCAGGTATACAGCATAGCATGTACATCCATGCTATATACAAATATAGCATGATTTGACGTTTGTATACATTGTGAAATGGTCACTACTATGTGTAGTGGCCATTTCTATTCCAGTTCTTGCAATCAATTATCATTTTTGCTCACTCCATTCTTTTTCTTACCGTCCACCTGAAGCCATTTGATGTTTGCCACATAACCTGTGTTATTCATACATATTCTTCATACTTTTTCCCAGTGGACAACGGAGTGGTAGAAATATTGTATCTCTTGGAAAATCTGTCCATGTGATTTGGTATATGAAAAATTACCTGACATTCTCTGAATGGCATTTTTCTAGAGATTCATTCATTTATTTGCTCAACAGATACTTATTAAGCACCTGCTATAAAGAGCACTGTGTCAAGGCACAGGAAGGAGTGAAAAGAAGGACAAGATATGATATTTATCTTCTTGAGATATTAAATATTAGAAGAAAGAGTTGTAGTGGCATCTAAGTGGCTCAGTCGGTGAAGTGTCCAACTCAGGTTTGGGCTCAGCATGATCTCATGGTTCCTGAGATTGAGCTCCAAATTGAGCTCCACGCTAAAAGTGTGGACCCTGCTTCGGATACCCTCCTCTCTCTCTACCCCTACTTCTACTCATGTATGCACCTGCATGTGCATGCACTCCCTCCCTCTCTCTATCTCTCAAAAAAAAAAAAAATTAAAAAAAAAAGAATTACAATGCAGTACGACAAATGTCATATTGCTATGAGAACATGGGATAGGAGCCCCCAATGATCGCTGTGTGAAAGCTTCTCTACTGTATTACATTTTACTTCCAAAACACTGTTGTTTCTTCTCTGCCACCCCCTTCCTGTGTCTGTAACTTAGGGGCCTTGCATTGGTGGAAAATGGCTGCATGCTCTGATTCTGTTTGGGCTATGTCAAGCACTAAAATAGTCACAACCTGTGACATAGACAACCTCTATGACAAAAAGGATCAGGATTCTGAAAGGCAATTTACACCTTATGCTTTCAAAGCAAAAAACCAAATACTCAATTTTTGGCAAATCCATATTTGAGGAGATGGGAGTTATAGTGGTAGTGGTGGGGTCCTGAGGGGCAGCTCACCTCAGGAAAAACCACTGATTCAAAAACAAACAAACAAACAAACAAACAAACAAACAAAGTAGAAAGGGGGTGCTTGGGTGGCTCAGTCAGTTAAACATCTGACTCTTGATTTTGGCTCAGGTCATGATCTAGTGGTTGGTGGGAATGAACCCTGCCTTAGGCTCTGTGCTGACAGTGTGGAGCCCTGTTTGGGATTCTCTCTCCCTCTCTCTCTGACCCTCCCCTGCTCTCTCTTTCTCTCTCTCTCTCTCTCTCAAAATAAATAAATAAACATTAAATAAATAGAAAGAAAAGAGAGAAGGAAGGAAGGAAGAAACTTGAGATTTCTGTGGATACAAAATTCTATTGATTCTCATCAATTAAAATTCAGAAATGTTTTAGCTAATAATCCATTATTTCCTATGAGTTTTTAGCATGTCATCACTTAGTAGAGCAGCTAGGAGAGAGATCCTGAGACAAAGAATCTAATATAGGACAAGGATCAGGGCAACTAACCTAGAGTGGGGTAAGACCCCAGAGAGTAGACTGGATGTGGGGGGGCACTGCAGTGGGAAGACCTGGCCACTGTGAGTTCAGTGTGACTTAGGAGGGCCTAAGATATCTGTGTAGGGAAGGAGGTCAACTGTACTCTCTGGGTAAGCTCATCCTTTCCCTGGCTCTAATTACTAGCATGTGCACAACCATACACCTTTCCCAGGCCAGGTCTTTCTGGTGAACCCACGATTCCTAGGACTTCTATTTGATATCAACCTGTCCCCAGACCTGCTCCTCTTCTTCCTTCATCTAATGTCACTCACCCACCCAATTTTCCAAGCTGAACCAGGTGTTGAGCTGACTCCTTGTCACTCAGTTGTGAGCAGGTGTCCACAGCGATGCTTCAGCCTGTCTACTGCTGCCCATTCTTGTTGTTATCCCTGAGTCCCAGCCATCACCATCTCAACACTACATCAACTTCATAGATTACTCACTGATTTCTCCACTTATTGTCATGTTTCAAACCATCCTCTACCCTGAAGCTAGAGTGAACTCTCTAAAGCACAAATCAGATGTGTCCCTCTTGCGTTCAACATTCCATTATCCACAGGATGAAATCCAAACGGGTTAGTGTGGAGCACCAAGACCTTCAGGATTTGAACCCAGCCTCAGGATGATTCTTCTCAAACCCTACTCATGGCCTCCAAATGCCAGCTATACCTAACAGTGCCCTGAATGTAGCTTTCTCTTGCTTCTGGGATTTTGCACATGTTGTCTCCTTGGCTGGGGTGACCTTCCTGCCTGCCAGTGCTTGGCTAATGTCTGTTTATCTTTCTAGGTCTCTGCTTGGGCATCTTCTCCTAAAAGAAGTCTTTTCTCCCCTCCATTGCCCCCAAGACTGGGCATGACATGCCTCTTATGAGCTTACACAGCACCTGACCTCACTCCTCCCAGCACTTAACACCCTGTTCTGTGAGTAGAGTGGGGCCTTGAGCCTGTTGACATTTCCGGTCCTAAGTGCAAGAGCTGGCACAGAGGGTACACTCAATATTTGATGAAAAAGGGGCAAAGGAAGAAAAGAGGTTTAGGGGCACCTGGGTGGCTCAGTTGGTTAAACATCTAACTCTTGATTTTGGCTCAGGTCATGATCTCACAGTTCATGAATTTGAGCCCACGTTCAAGTCTGAGCTGACAGCTTGGAGCCTGCTTGAGATTCTCTCTCTCCCTCTCTCTCTGCCCCTATCCCACTTGTGCTCTCTCTTTCTCTCTCAAAATAAATAAATAAACTTAAAAAAATTTTTCAAAAGAAAAGGGATTTTTGAGAGTAGTATGAAAGGTGTTCACATCATACTTGTTCTATTTATTCATTTTCTTAACTTTTTCCCTCCCCCATTTCTGCTCATTAAGACCATAATATATGGGGCCCCTGGGTGACTCAGTAGGTTAAGCACCTGACTTCAGCTCAGGTCATGATCTTGTGGGTTGTAGTCTGCTGTCAGCATAGAGCCAGCTTTAAATCCTGTGTACCCTTCTCTCTCTGCCCCTCCCCTGCCTGTGCTCTCTTTCTCTCTCAAAAATAAAATAAACATTAAATTTTTTTTTAAAAGACCATAATATACGGTTTTAAAATATCAATTAATAATCTGGACCTGGAGTGACTCTCCTCTGGATGAATCCAGATTGATTATACAGGTGATGAATGACCATCTAGTACTGAAAAGTTAACATGGTTATAAGTCATTCCTTTGAGAAAAAAAACCCCAAAACCTCAAACTCCATCATAAGCAATATACCATAGTGGTCAAAAGATTACCTTTGGTCTCTGAGAGACTGAGTTCAAGTCTTGGCTCTGTCATTTGCTATGACTTTGGGTAGATTATTTAACCCATGTCTCAATTTCCTTATCTATAAGGTGGTGATCGCAGGAGTATCATATGTTTTTGAGGATTACCCAAGGTGTACAAAAAACTTAACACATTGCCATTTATTATACAGTGTCAAAAAATGTTGGTTATTATAATAACTGGTGGCAGCAGGTCTCTGAAAGACTCTCTGATTTATTTCAATATGTATCTCTCTTTCTTTTTTTCTCTTACAATTTAGCAATTTATAGTCAGATCTGAACTGAACAGCCCCAGTCACTTCTTTCCTTTCCTTTCCATATCTTCCTTCCAATTCCCATCTGATGCATGATTCCATGGCCCATCTCTGCTGCCCTGAGTCAGGAATTAGTCTACATAATCATGAGATCTTTGGAGTTCTCCTTATGAGAAACATCATCTGAAATCCTGTCCCAACTTGAGAAAAGTGTTACAGATTATACACAGGAAAAGGAGTTTTATATAAGTTATAAACTCTCAGGTTTATGTTATTACTAGGACCTGTTATGATTAATAAAACATACATATTTCTTATCACATTCTACATATGACTAGTCATATCTTGGGTGTAACATCTTGTTCCAGATTTAAACCACTTTTGTTTTTGCATCTTAATATTTGCTACAGCTAAAGATCATCCTTATCAATATGAGATTTGGCACCTGGGAGTTGGGTGATAGAAGCAATAAAATCCAATAGTATCACTGGCTTAGTGGAGAAGTTCAGGTATTGAGCAATGATAAAAGATATTGTTGGTTGGAAAGCTAGTGACTCTTGTTGTGCTGTAGCAAAATGTTTGATCCAACTGTCACCTGCTGAATCATGTAAAGAAAGCACACAAACTGAATGTGTAGCTAGGGGAAAAGGTAGGGAATGTAAACTTTCTGTTTGTATTGGTTGCTTCTTGTGGCTTTTAGCCAACTACTACAATCAAGATATGAACTTGGGCTGGAGCTAGCCTACCTGTTAACAGAAATGGAAGGGAATACAGTTTCGCTACGGGATTGTCTCTGCCTGTGATCTAAATTGATTATGAGCCCTATAACTGGGAGTCTTGCCCGGGTGAAAAATCCAATTACTTTTTCTGCCCAGACTGAAGCAGTAGTAAGACGCGACTGCATGTTCATCCAGCCTTGGCAGGAGATAAGAACGTGGGCCCAAACCCCTTTCAAGCATCTTCCCTCAGTATTCACTGCTAGACAATGGAAACAAGTCCAGCCATAAAGACAGATGAAGGGTATTGCCATCCCACTCAACTTTTTCTTTCTTTGCTTCAAAAGGTCTGAGGAACAGTCAACTTCAATTTGAGAAGGATGGGACTGGCAGAGTATAAAGAGCTATAAATAAAAGATCAGAGTTTTCAGGCATAGAGTTTCCAGACACAGTTTTAGGCTGTGGTAACTCACACTTGGAACTGACTGGAAGCAAATAGGTTGGAAGCTTTCTACATTTGGACAGAAATCTCTAGCTTGGCTTGCAAAACCTTCTAATTATTCAATTCTTAAAAGAATCCCTGGGTCCCAGCACCTGCACAAGAGAGAGTAGTTGTGGAAACCCTGCAGCTCCAAAGAACATCACATCTTCTAATGCCCATGGCTCAAATATAGCCATGGAGGAAAATGGACAAGGGAGAATCTCCCAGAGGGCAAAGCCAGAGGTCATGGTGGACAATAGACAAGGGAGTTCAGCCAAGGCAGCAGCTACCAGAGGGGCTAACCAAGGCATGTACTGCTCATGTAAATGCAGATAACTTATTTTTTGGTTTGTGAATTACCAGACCAGGAGGAGCCACATCTGGTTGTGATGGAGATGACATCACCCAGAGATTCTGGATTTGGGGTGAAATGCAATACCTGGATGAGACTTTGGAATCATCTCTTTTGCAGAGTGAGACACATGTGTCTATGTTGGGGAAGAAGAGTATGCATGATTATTTGGGAAGCCAAACTGCTAGCTTCCTTCCAGAATCCATTCTTCTCTTTCCCTTTAATAAAAGAATTCTGATTTTTAACTAGGCACATTGTTGCCCAGCTAGAAATCTTTATATCTCTGCCTCCCTTATCATTTAGTTAGGGTCAAGTATTTAAGTTCTGACCAATGAGATAAAGAGTAGCTGGGTTGCAAGGAGCCCTTGGAAGTGTCCTTAAAATGGAAGGCCATGCTCATTCCCCTTCTCCTCCATCCCGCTGATTCCAATGTGGATGTTGTAGTTGGAACTTCCGTGGGCATCTTGGACTATGAGAATGAGGGCCTTGGAGAGCTCAAAGAAGCACGACGATATCATGGAGCTAGCAAATTAGCCCTGAATTGTCTTACTTCTAGATCTTTTAAATGAGAAAGAATAAAGTTCCATCTTATTTAAGCGACTGTATTTTGGGATTTTCAGCTATGAAGCTGAATCAGATCACGATTGATATACTCTCTCTGTGTGATTTGGCCAACTGAACTTTAAGGATATAAAGTAGTTCATTTAGTGTTGTGGATTTGAGGTCTCGTCCACTGATCAGCTGAACTATTTGCTGAGACGTTGAAAAGAAACGCCTCTGTTGTTTTAGCTTGGAAGCAGCCAGTGTTGGACTTAATTAGGATGCAAGACTGATACAGTTTCAGAGTTGGGAAAAAATTCCATAATGTTTTGCCCAATTAAAATGATTATAGAGAGTACATTCCCTGTGGCAAATGGCATCTTGCCTACTGTGGGGACAGAGAAAAAAAACTAAAGGTTACGGTCTGGGTGGGAGTATCTCTATCACCCATGCTCTCTGATCTAGTCTTAGCATCCAGTATTAGAAAGAAGGCGTGGTTCCACAGGTCTGATAATTTAGAAAAAAAAACACGTCAGAAAAGTAGTCAAACTTAATATATTAAAACTCAGTTCAATGAATGTTTATTCTACTTTCTATGGGCTTACATAGGGTTTCTCAACTCTGACACTATTAACATTTTGTACCAGATAATTCTCTGATGTAGGGGGCTCTCCTATGCATTGTAGGATGTTCAGCAGCAACCCTGGTCTCAGTCTTCTACGTTCTAGTTGCACACCCCCCATTCCAGTTGTGATAACCAAAATGTCTCCAGACATCAACAAGTGTCCCTTAGGGGTCAAAATCGCCTCCAGTGGAGAGCCATTGGATTAACACGAGGCTCAACACTAATTTCATGTTGTTTTACAATGTACAGGGCCTGCTATTTGCTGGTGTGCTGGGTGAAGAGCTACCAGTTTCCTGGAATTGGGACACAGGACTGAAGCTTATTTTAGTTACCTATACTTGATAGAAAATTTCGAAAATAGCTATAATTTAACAAGCACCTCATAAAGGTCACACACTCTCCTCAGTACTTCATATTTACTACTTATTTTGGGAAAAGTTTTTTTTTAAAGCATAGGAAAGTACAACAAAACAAAACAAAACAAAACAAAACCTTGAGCACATAGATACAGAGAAGAGGTTGGTGGTTGCCAGAGAGTGGGGCGGGCCATGGGCAAAGTGAGTAAAGGGGGCCAAAAGGTACAACCTTTCAGTTATAAAATAAATAAGTCATGAAGATGTAATATACAGCAGGGTGACTATAGTTAATAATACTGCCTTGCATATTTGAATGTTGCTAAGAGAGTGGATCTCAAAAGTTCTCATCACACACAAAAATTTTTTTTTGTAATTATATGTGGCAAAGGACACTAACCAGGCTTAGTTGTGGTGATCATTTTGCTATATATGCAAACATCAAACTACTGTAATATTATATGTCAATTATACTTCAATTTTTAAAAAAAGTACAGGAAGGTACAATAACAGTTTTTCTACATTTCCTGCCCAATTTCCTTCCCCTCAGAAATTTGGTTTGTATCCAGGCCATATTTTTATACTTTTACTATGGAGATATGCATCTCTAAACAATATTTGGTGTTGCTTTGGGTATTTAAGAATATTTACATAAATGCATATCACGCATATCATAGTGTATGCAGCATTTTTGCACTCAAAGTTATATTTTTTGTGATTCCCCCATGTTGCTACACATAAACCTGGTTATTTATTTTCACTTGTATATAGTATTCCATTGTATGAATGTAGTGCAATTTATTTAGCCACCCTTCTACAGATGGACATTTGAGTTGGTTCTAGTAAATCTCTATTATAAAATAAGACTACAGTAAACATCTTTCTATGCCTCTTTGTGCACATGTCCAACACGTGCAGGGGTTTCTTCAGAAGTAGAATTGTTGGATCCAGAGGCTGGGATTATTTTTAACTTTACTGGCTAATGCCAAATTGTTCTCCAAAGTGATTGAATCAATTTACATTCCTACTAGCAGTGCATGAAAACCCCTGATTCCCCACAATCCTCTCCAGTGACTGTTTCATCACAGTTAAAAAATTTTTCTAATTTTATGGGAGTGAAGTATCTCACTCTGAATTTCTTTGCATTATCATGCTTTTGGTGAAATTGCACATCTTTTCCTATATTTGTTGGCTATAGTGGTTTGTTCCGTGGGTTACCGTTCATGTCTTTTGCTAGTTTTTCTATTGGGTTTTCATTAAAAGTTTGTTTAAAAGAATTTTAGTATGTTCCATACCAATGCTTTGTTTATTTTATATGTTACAAATATCTTCTTCCAGGTTTTTGTTTGTCTTTAGTTTTTAAAAGATATCTTTCATTGCGTTGAAGTTTTAAACCTTAGCGTAGTTTAATTCATGTATATATATTTTTATCATTTGCCTTTTTTTGGACCTTGCTTAAGAAATCATTTCCTATTCCAAGGTCATAAAGAAATTATCCTGTATTTCATAATCTTTTCATGTTTTAGTTAAACATTTATTTCTTTGAAGTCTTTTTGTGTGTATGGTATGAGGTAGATCTCATATACCATCTCTTAACCTTACAACAACCCTATGAGGAGGCATCATTCCCACTTTACAGATGAGAAAACAAAGATCTAGATAAGTGACTTGTTCAAGTTTTATAGACAGTAAAAGGCAGCAGAACCAGGACTTGAATCCAAGTTTATTTGGTCTCCAAAGGCCATTCTGTTGTACACATGGCATGATGCTCTACCAGAAGGCCAGGTACAAATAAACATGACATTTTATCTTTCAAGAAATTTTCTTGCATCCTTATTGTAAGGGTACCACTTAACTCTAAATATACCCTAGATGGGAGATGATTAAATTCACTTATTTTCCTTCTAGTGTAGAGGCTCAGGTCCACTTTGGCCCTGGGTCCTCCAAGCCTTAACCAGTTTGAAACACCAGTGGATTGGACTGAACTGGGAGCTAAAAGAAAAGTGGGAGTGGCCTCAGCCACCAGTGAATCTTGGAAATTCATCTGTGTGTTTAGGATTCTCTTTCTTTTCTGGTCAGTTGTTCTCTGTAGGTAGATATGATAGAATCAGGGCAGAAAGAAAAGTCTAGAACAGCCGTTTGTAGCATGTTACTGTTTCCCCCCATTGATCTATAAGACTGTTTCATAATATAAGACTATTAGCGCCTTTTCTGTAATTTTTATTGCAAATATTTCATCAAGTTTGTTATTATTCTTTTAGTTTGTGATATCAGTATGTTTTGACTTATCTTTGGTGTAATCAAATCTGTCAATCATCCCCATCATTTTTCTATTGCTTTTATGCTTAGAAACTCCTTATGAGCCTTAGATCAGTTTAAAATAACATACAGTTTCCTTTGGAAAAATTTTAAAGTTTTCTTTAAAGTCGCTTTTCATTATATGGTTTAATATGAAAAGTAATTCCCTTCCGTTTACCCCAACCTCCACCTCCACTCCCCCAAGGTATTTACTCTTAACAGCTTCTTGGACACCAATTCCAGAGTATTTTCATCAATGTAGAGCAGAAAGTACATTTGCAGCAACAAGTCATTTAGTGGACTTTTTCACACCGATTCAGAGTTGTGTGTCCCCAAGCTGATGACTATTGGATTTAATTTTCTCTAATCTTAAGGGAGCTACAAATCTCACCAAGAGGCCACCAAACCGGCCCTGCAGCCACCTCCCTAACCTTTTCTGACCTATATATGCAGAGGCAGGAAGGTTGTCGGAGGAGCATTCGCTGGAGTAGCATTTCTTGATCTGGAGTCCTCAGGGATTTGTGGATGGAATTCAGGGGGTTCATGATCATGAGTGGGAAGAATAAGTCCGTCCTTATTTTTACTATCTTCTGGCTGAAATTTAGCATTTCCTTCCATTACGAATGTAGACAACAAACCATAGTAGTATCAGCAACACATGTAACTTTGTCACCAGTAGAAGCCACAGGTGTTTTCATGTTACACACAGTTGTTGCAGATACCTCAAAATATCATTTACACTCAGCACCACTTAGAAATCACTGCGAGGATTGTTACATGAGGCAGCATACATATTAGAGTACAAATTTAAAAAAATGTTTTTTTCCTTTATAATATTAGTTTCATTTGTAATATTGCATATTTTATTTTATAAACATTCTAAGAAGAGGTCCATAAGTCTTTTGACATAAGACTACCAAGAGAATCTATTCACGAGAAAGATCTGGATAGAGGGTTTGTGGTTTGGGGTGCTTCTCCCATTGGTCCCTCACAGCCAAATGAGAAGCTTCCAAGTTGTCACTAGTAGAAATTGAGTTGTGCTATCTTGCTGGTACCCCATTCAAGGTGGCTCCTCTCCCCAACCCTCTGGCTGTGATGGGCATTGCTGGGATGGTTGCCTGGGGGTGAGGCTGTGAGTGGAGATTACCTGGAGAGCATCTTCTGGGTCAGACAATAGTACCACCCATGGGTGGGCCCCTCCAGGCACAAGAGCACAACCACCAAGACAGATGAGGCTGCAAGAGTCCAGTGAAAGTGCTTTTGCCCTATTCTTCTTGTCCTCCATCCCCTCACCCCCACCCACCCTCAGAGGGGTTAGAAGCAGCAGGGAGAGGGAGAGAAAGGAAGAACCGTGCAAAAGGAGAACCTTATTCCTCCTTCCCAGATGGACCCTTGGGCCACAAGTACAGCCTAGGATGGATGGAGGGGAAAAGCCTTTGGATGTGAATGGATATGAAATTAATCTTTGACTTAGCCTGGACTTTAATATATGCAATAGAATCTTAGTGACCAGAATGAGACTGCTTTTGAAGCTGAATGACTAAAGAGCTGTGTGTTCAGCCCAAGGAGTCGAGAAAGGAAGATTTGAAGGCAGAGGTTGAAGAAAAAAAAAAAAAAAGAAGCTATTTCATGGCATACCCCACACAGTTCAGACTGTCCATTGTACTGGTCTCATGTGCTTGCATATCCATTTGTTCTTTTTTTTTACACAACTCACTTTTTTTTTTTTTTTTTTTTACTTTACTTACCTGAGTTACATATATTTTTATGGTTTCACTTTTTAAAAACATGTAACTCTTTAATTCAAGTGGAATTTTGCCATGCGGGGGGGGGGGGGGGTGGGGGGGTGGGGATGGGGGGAGAGGGCAGTGTGACTTTTACCCTGAAGTTTGGAGTCCCATTGTGACCAACCAAGTCCTTGATAGTCTGCACACCTACCCGGCAGGTTTCACTGGAAAGATGTCGCCATTGCTCCTGAGGATTGCAGGGCTCCTGTTGATTATGGTTTGGCAGGCTGCTGCTCAGGCCCTGGGGGAGGGAAGGAAGGACAGCAGGCTGAGTCACGGGGCAGATACCTAATGTGTAAGGAGAATCTGAGCCAGAGCTGTGAGGGAGCGTCTGGTGGACACACTGGCAGGACCTTGGTGTCAGTGCTTCCTGCCTATGGGCCATGGTCTGGACAATAAGGCGGGGGGTTGGGGGTGGAGTGGTTTGACTACCTCAAATGGCTGAGGCTGATGGCCAGAAGGTGGGGTGGATCTGCTGAGAGCTTTTGAAGGATCTGAGGCACCTTCCCATCTCTTCCAACCCCATCTCTTCTCAGTGTTGTGGGTAGTCGCCATATTCATCTGTCTGGTCTCCTGCCTCATTCTGTGCCCACCAGGCAAATAAGTCTTCCTTCCAAACTCACCATTGCTGTCTGTCTTCCCAGCTTGAATTTTTTTCCTTACTTTCACTTACTTTCTCCATCTTAAATCTTTTTCTCTTCCTTTCATTGTGCTTATTTAATGCCTTCTCTCCTCATTTTTCTCCATTACCTCTTTTTCTTAAAAAAAATGCAAAACAGAAGGATCATAGAGAATTTTCTTCCCACTTTAAACCAACCCCACGCATGCCTTTAAAATTATTATATACTAAAATTTTTTATCTTGTAGTACTCCATACATACAAAAGGGTATAAAATAAAACGATTCCCTTGTATTTGACACCCAAAATAAATATTACCACCTCTCTCCTTCCCCTCCACACATTACCAATACCTTGAATTTTTTTACATATATTGATTTTTGATTCCTTACTCCAAGGAATAGTTTGTGGATTAAGAATGCAAGGATGGGAGGTGGATGGGAGGTAGTGGGGGCAGGGTCAAAAAGCCCCCTTCTGGGGCTCCTGGCTGGCTCAGTGGGTTAAGTGTCCGACTTTGGCTCAGGTCATGATCTCACGGTTAGTGAATTCCAGCCCCACGTTAGGCTCTGTGCAGACAGCTCGGAGCCTGGAGCCTGCTTCGGATTCTGTGTCTCCCTCT
Source organism: Puma concolor (assembly GCF_028749965.1). Lineage (NCBI taxonomy): Eukaryota > Metazoa > Chordata > Mammalia > Carnivora > Felidae > Puma > Puma concolor. The sequence goes on from NC_141671.1 coordinate 24,222,674, forward strand.
CTCTCTGCCCCTCCCCCACTCACGCTCTGTCTCTCTGTATCCCTCAAAAATGAATAAACGTTAAAAAAAAATTTTTTTTTTTAAACCCCTTTCTGCTCACAAAGGATATGCGTTAGACTGAGGCCAGGCACAGACCCTGGATTGTTATCACTTGAATTAGATCATAACAGCCCCCTTTAAAAGGCATGCTGGTTATTTAAGTAATCTACTACATTAGCAGCCTTTACTACTATAGGTAGGGCTTCTATCTTAACTACTCATAAAAATGAAGAGAGGGTGGGAGATTCATGATTTAGCAGCATTTCGTGTAAAAACCGTGGGGCTTTGTTAACTGTAAGACTTCTATCAGCCAAAAGTGTTAAGTGGCTTTGAACGAGATGCGCACAGATTGTGCTACCAGAAGTGCGATGTTCCAAACATAGGAGCAAACGCTGGAGTCACGTGACAGCCGGCCTAGCATGTGCAATGCTAAGTAAGCATCAGGGGCGCCTGGGTGGCTCAGTCGGGGAAGTGTCCGACTTCAGCTCAGGTCAGGATTTCACCGTTCGTGAGTTCGAGCCCCACTTCGGGCTCTGTGCGGACAGCTCGGAGCCTGGAGCCTCCCTGGGATTCTGTATCTCCCTGTCTCTGCCCCTCCCCCACTCGTGTTCTGTCTCTGTCTCTGTCTCTCTCTCAAAAAAGTGCCCCCGGAGGAACACAGGCTGGGTGGGGGCTTGAGAATGTTCCAGGGGAGGCTTCTGTGGAGGAGGGGCAGGCCTGCACAGAGAGTGCTAGAAGGACCTATGTGTGTGCTTAAATTCCCCGGATTTTACCGGAGGCCCGTTTCCTTAAGGGGCCTCCCCGTTTTTAGCTCCTCTCCATTCCCACCCTTCCACAGCACGGCCACCACGTGTCTTCCTAGAGCACAGATTGAATCATATCAGGCTCCTCCAGAAAAACAGGTGGTGGCTTCACCGTCTTCGGGATAACAACGAAACTTCTTAGCACGGCATTAAACGTCCTGCGTGGCCTGGCGTCGGATTTCTTTCTGGGCTCAACTCAGTGACCTCTCCAATGACATCTCATGCACACGGAGCCCGATCACAGGGCACACTTTTCTTGTATCTTGTAGAGCGTGCATTTCCCAGTCCTTTGCTCTTACCGTGCCCTGTGACTAGACTAACTCTCCTTGCGTTCTGTCTTCATTGATTTTTTTTTTTTTCTTCATTCTTCCACATCGGATCCAAAGGCCTCTGTGGAGCCTTCCTTCCCAGAGTCCTCTGGCTCAGGTGATATCCTTTCCTCTCTCTCTGGGCAATTTGTTGTTGACAAGGGGTTGGATTTGCACATCTGCCTAGATGGTAAGCTCCTTAAGGTTAGGGAGTCTGTGATTAATATAGTACAGTCTGTGTATACATATATTTACAACACACTATGCTATCTATACTCTATATTTTATATTTATATATTGTATATTACATGTTTTTATATATTTCATACACTGTATATATTATATTTTATAATTTTTTTTTGTAGCTCTTCTCTTCTATCTGAGGACAGACACACTGTGGATGTGCATTGGTTTCTTCAACTGCCTATTGGAGGAGAATACTTATAGGGAATACAATCGATGTTTCACTGACTTTACTCCTGGCCCCTGGAGTCCAATCCAGTGTAGCTCATGAATACGACTTTAAAACTGACTTGCTGAGCCAAGTACCGAAGCCATTCAACTTTGTCTCCCAAAGAATTTCTTTCCCTCACTTGGGAACATGTAAGTTATATTATCTGTGTTTGGAAAAACACAGAATTAAGTCTTCATTATCAATTCTATAGTTTACCTTCAGCAGATACTTTTACTCTCACACTAGTTTCATTGTGCCACCCAGACCTTACCTTGAATAGTTTGCAGACTACCCGTGGTGTAGACACTTATTCTAATAACATCTCAATCCAAACATCACCAGGAAAATATATTTTCTGGAAGAATATTGGCTGATGCTTTCAGACCAGAAAAGCTTTTGGATTTTTGGATGTTTCAGGTTACCTATATTAGAATCTTTACCTTTTGATCCTAATAGTCAAAAGATGATGGGGTCATTCACCTTTTTCAATGATGGATTCATAATTCCTGAAGTACCAAGTCTTCTGCATGTTGATGTAACAGGACTCATTAGGTCTATGTCTTGGTTTGACAGATATTCCCTCCATCAAAACAGTGAACAGACTGAGTAACTTCGTCTGTCTGGGCTATGGATATACAAAAGGTCTGAGAATAATCTGGAAATATGGATATGAGTTCTGTATTCTCAGCATGACTTGTTGATTCTGCAGGGTGTGTGTGTGTATGTGTGTGTGGTGTGAGTGTGTAAGAGTATGAGTGTGAGCATGCATGAGTACACCCATGCAAAATGAAGTTTCAGAGAAAGTGGATTCACACAGGCTTGAAGGAGGACTGAGTAGGAAAAGGTAGCAGGGCCTCTTTGGATGTTTGATCTAGGCTGTGTGCCAGCAGGAGGGAGAGTCTGGTTTGGAGAGATTCCAGGGGCAGAAACAAGGATGCTATAGAGGTGGGGTTCATGTGTTTGGAGAAGAGGGATTTTGTCCCACTTCGATTGTTCTGATCACTCTGTGTTGTAATTTATGACTCTGCATGGATGACTATCCTACTAGACTGAGGAGGTATGCAATAGATTTTAAATAAAGTTGATTTTCAATTGGCTTGATACTTACAGAGAGATTGGGACCTAGGAGGAAGCAAGAGCTCTGGGAAGGTGATACTTAGAGGGAGATTGGGACCTAGGAGGAAGGAAGAGCTCTGGGAAGGTGGGGACTGGGCTTGAGAAATAGAAGTGAGACCAGGTCCAAGCCTGTGTACATATGGGTTTGTACTAAATTAGTGGAATAATGTGGAACTATGCAAGTAGTTTAGGTTGCCTCTAGTTGTACTCCAAGCATGCTTTGGATTGGAGAAAAATCATTTTTTCCACTTCAAATGGCCACCTGACCTTGTTGTATTAGAGTGCACAAAGTAGGAAGTTCACGGAAAGGGTCTTGAACCCATGGCATCTCTTTGAAGGTAAATTGCTCTTGGATCTCTTTACAGTTGGAAGCAGAAAGCTATTACAGCAGCCAATGCCTTCTGCCCAAGGGCATGCTGGGATTCCTGATGAGCCCTCAATGAAATGTACTTTCTTTCCCTTTAGAAGCAAGAGTCCAAGACTCCTCTTCAGGAGTAGAGTGGAAACTGTCCTTTCTCAGGACTTTGGGTTCAGCCGTGTTTTAGTTTAGCCAACAGTCAGCTCAGGACCTTGAAGCAGAAATAACTGCATGTGTTCTAGAACTGCGAGGGATGAAGGAGGAAGGCAGTGTAAGGAGAAGGAACTGAACAGGAGGAAGCCGAGGCAAAGATACAAAGATGATCATCTTTGAGAACTGCCACCAAGGCTAAGGAAGGGACTCCAGAGATAAGAAAGGTGACATATAAGGGGTTGAGCTTGAGACAAAGTCCATCTTACCAGTGAAGCCACCGAGATGTTTAGAGAGCAAATGTGACTCACATGTGGACCAGTCTCTGGCTAATCATGTGGGCTCAAGCCTAATTTTACCGTGTGTGACTAGAGATAAAAGAAGTAGCAGTCAAGGCCATTTCATGTGAATGGAGTGATAACAACCTAATGAAGAAACACTTTTCAGCTAGGTGAAAAAGAAAACCCTTAAAAAAGTAAACGTAAATTCAGAACCATGGACTAACTGTAAAATCAGTCCTTGCCAGTATTCTAAAATATGAACCTTCCACTCAACAAATGGCTTCTGTCAACAGCACAAAGCTTGCTGCCATAACCCTGAAGGAGAGGCAGTAACAGACTTTAAATGTGGAAAAGATTGGTAACACGGAAGCAAGAGCCAGCAAGACTGAAACCAACTAGTCCTAAACCACAAACACCAGAAAAAAAGTCAACATACCATTTGTCACCATTTCACCACCAGCATTGCTTAAATAGCCTTCATTGAGGACGCTGAGCCCCCAGGTGGCAGCTGAAATCCTCAGCAAACAGTGCATTTTATTGTGGTGGCGTCCCACCCGAAAGGGCAGCTGGAAGCAGTTTGTCAGTGAAAATGTAAGAAAGAGAATCCGTGACCACTCAGGGCTTATGTTAAATATCAAATGGAGGTACTTCAAAATTTTAATTTCTTTTGGTGGGGGTGGGGGGATGGATGGAATGGAGAGAGACAAGGAGAAAAGAAAACACCACGCTTTGGGGGAAAAAAAAGAAGATATTTGGTCAGAGGGATGACTTGATCATTTTCCCCATTGTTCGGTGTTGGTTCATGCCCCCCCACAGCAGGTGAGCCCGGAGTGTCTGAAGGGATGTATATTGCCCATCTACCTCACATATGGACATGAAGTTCTTTTTGTGTCTGAGAAGACCCCTTAAATTTTCTTCTCAATAAATAGGTAAGATACCCTTCTGCCTCTCCTGAATGCATGTTGCTTGGCTACACTTCATTACTTACCGATTTGGATTACCTCAAGTGGGTTAAAACAAAGAAAACTCATACTTCTCTGAAAACCCTTTGTTCAATGGAATGCCATACTTGTCTGAACTCATCCGCCGTATTTGCCGATGGCCACTCAATGTCAAGGAGCAGAGATGAGCAGATATGTTTGCAGATTCTATGGCATACTTTCTTTAGTTACTAAAATATAAAGTTACCAAAACTATGTATCTAAATGTATATATAATATATACTAGGGTAAGGCAGAGAGTATGAGTGTGGACATTAATTTTGGGCCTACTTCCTGTCAGGTATTTTTTTGAAATTATATTACTACTTAATCCTTATAACAATCAATGAGTTATCCATTATTTCCCTCATTTTACAAAGGAAGGAATGGAGACTCAGTAACCTATTCACAATCACTTTAAAGATAACAGGCACTTTTTGCATGACAACCTGTGGTCTTTTTGTGAGACATTAGCTGCCATGATGCTGTAATTTTGTGGGGGAATTTCAACAGTTTGAATGCTATCAGAATGAAAGCTAACTTTATGATACATTTATTGGTGTTTTCACTTCTAAACATTGAATGAATGGTGGTGGAGGGGATAATACGAAAGGAAGCATTTTGGGGATCACATTGGTAGCGATTTCCTGTAATGTTTCTTCTGTAAATCTAAGTTGTCACTTAGAAAATCTGATGCAGCTGACAGTGTATAATACAGTTACTTGCATTACTGGGTAATCTGCCCATTTGTTCCCAGTTTTGATGAGAATGGACAAACTTTGGAAAAGCATGGAGACTCTTGCTTTTGATAAGAGAAGGTTGCTTCAGAGTAAAAATATTGGCAGAATACCACAGAGTAAATCCAACAAGGTAACTTAGTGCCACCTTGCAGATATCCTCAAATTATTTTGTTGGAGTTATTAAGGGAAGGAATAGATGTACGATTCAAACTCTGACTCAATCATGAAAGTAGCAGAGGTAGATACTTTAATATTTCTACAAATATCTCTTGAACTCTCAGGGTTCATTCATTTTAAGTTAACTAAAGATAGACCATGCCAAAAGGCATAAAGAACTAAACTTGATTTCTTTTTTTTTTTTTTTAATTTTTTAAACATTTATTCATTTTTGAGAGAGAGAGAAAGAGCATGTGCAGGGGAGGGTCAGAGAGAGAGGGAAACACAGAATCTGAAGCAGGCTCCAGGCTCTGAGCTGTCAGCATAGAGCCTGACACGGGGCTCGAACTCACGGACCATGAGATCATGACCTGAGCTGAAGTTGGACACTTAACCAACTGAGCACCCAGGCACCCCTAAACTCAATTTCTATTTACTTCCCCAAGGGCTAGTTATATCTCAACACTCAGTTTTTTGGTGCTAGCAAATGGTACAGGGAGATGGTAGGTGTGCATCTGAAATAATGCTTTAAGATTTCTCCTATATTTTAAATTGCTAAAAGCAGAAGCCAGGCTTAACTCTGTTTGGGCCCCTGCAGACCCAGTCTTTGCTCTGCTCCATGGCTTGGAATGCTGACAGATGAGAACTTTATCAACAGGCTTCCTTCCTCTGCCTTCTAGTTGGATACAACCAAGGGGAGGCATCTTTGCAAATCTGGAGAGTGGAAGGACACAGAGGTCTAGGCTCCCTCCCCCCTGGGTTGTGGTGAATTCAGGAGGACATCTCTCACTGAACAGTTGCCTTCTTCAGGTTCTGATAATCTACCTCTTCAGGTGCTAGTGTCTCCCTACTGTTGCGAGCCCAGGATCCTGCCCAACATCTTGTTGGATTCCCTAACTCTTCCCGTACCTCCGTCAATAACCTCTTTATGAAAGTCTCCTTAAATTAGTTTGGCCATGCCACCCAACTCTTGCCTGAACCCTGACCGACTGCTTTTCAGCACAGTGCTTTATACATACATACAGAGGCTTTTAAATTCAATGAAAAAGAATGGCTTAACCCTTCTGATATTTGCATTCAAATATTGCTTATTGTAGGGTGACCAGTTGTCCCTGTTTGTTTGGGTCTGAAGGGAGCTCCCAGGATGCAGGAATTTTAGTTTTGAAATTGGGACAGTTCTGGGCAAACCAGATTAATTGGTCACTGTAGCAATACATTTTTAAAATTTGTAATTGGTTTAGAAAAGCATTATCTTATCTTTGAAAAGATTTCTATGATGATATTTAAGTTAAAGTTGTTTTACTAAATAGAGTATTCCCCACTAATGAGAAAATTTGTGTCTGAAATGATTCTTGTAAGGCACATCAGTGTAATGTGAGCAGAGGATGTGTTATTTTTTTTTGCCTGTTCAAATCTGTTTACTCTTCAGAGGAAGTCACCCAAGGAACTAGTGAGACATCAGGGTGATGATGTATAAGTGCTTACTAAGAAGTTTTGAATGAATAGAGGGGCAAAGTACATCACAGTGAAAAAGAGCTGCTTGAATATGGTTTCTGATTTAAAAAACACTTTCGGGCATTTTAAATGACAGTTCTCAGTATCCCTGTCCTTCCAGTGTGCTGTTATCCTGAGAACATAGGAAGATATTTGCATATTAGGAAGAATGTATTTTATTGCTTTGTGTAACTAATTCCATTTGTTGGTATATTTTAATTCCTAAGAGATCAGTTTAAAAAGAAAAGCAACAACCTCAAACAAAGCTAATATTTTAAGAAGAAATCTTTATTTACATGTCGGGATATAGTTGGGTTATATATTTTTTTCCCATCAGAAATGTGTTTATTAAATGACAATATTAACAGTGATCATACTGCTTTTGTAAATAGGCTGCCTGGGAGGAGGAAATTCAATAGAGTTAGAAATCCACCATGATCTGAATGCTTTTCAATTCAAGATATTATTTTCTGGTAGGAGAGCTTTTGACTATTCACTGTAGGAAGCCAGAATTGCAAATATGTATCCCTTTACTCCTGCCACTCACTCTCAATCTTCTTGATCTACTTCTGTTCCCCAAATCATTGTTCTCTTCTAAGAGCTGGACAAGTCATTTAAAACAAATTGGTAATATTGGCTGTGGTTTAAATTAGAATTTAGTAATTTACCTCAGGTGTGTTTGGAGAGCTCCCTTTGGTATTGTCTCTGAAATGGCTGTTGTCAACATTGTTTTCTGACTATAAACTTACTATAAGGAATGTGTGAAAGATATTGATCTAAGTGTATTAAATTTACCTCATTGCAATAAACATTTATTGAGTGCCTACTATGTGTAAGAGGATAATAGAAAATCAGACTTCATAAAAGGAGGGTATCACTTGAAACATCACACAGATGGAAAGAAAAAAAAAAAACAGTAGTCACTCATTTGGGTTAAGTTTTAAAAAATTACATTCTGGGGGCGCCTGGGTGGCGCAGTCGGTTAAGCGTCCGACTTCAGCCAGGTCACGATCTCGCGCTCCGTGAGTTCGAGCCCCGCGTCGGGCTCTGGGCTGATGGCTCAGAGCCTGGAGCCTGTTTCCGATTCTGTGTCTCCCTCTCTCTCTGCCCCTCCCCCGTTCATGCTCTGTCTCTCTCTGTCCCAAAAATAAATAAACGTTGAAAAAAAAATTATAAAAAATTACATTCTGTATATTCATAGCTATTTTTAGACCGAGTTTTCAAGATTGGATTCCTCTTTTCTTTTGTAACCTTGTGCAATTTGTAAGAGTTTAACTCTATGTTCATAAGTAACATTTTTTTTCTTCAGAGAAATGTGAGAACATGAAATAAGATCCTAGAGTCCCACAGTAAATTTTCCATGGCCTCCGTGGCTTGTCCACAGATGTGCCTTGCAGGATTATTATGTGTTGCTCGTGGCTGAGAATGTAGTAGAATTTCAGTTTAATGGACTTAGTAATAATTATTGGGTCACACTCCTGGGTTGCTGTTGCCATCCAAATGGACTGCAGAAATGAACACAGAGGTCAAAGAACCTGTGCCCCTGTTCAACACAGATAGGAGCATCTGGTCCAAATGTGAATTTTCTTTGGTGGCAGAGACCACTTTCTTTCTCCGTAATGGCAATAGGAAATGTGCTGGGGGAAATGACAAAAGATTGTCAGAATGGAAGTTTTTGGGTGACCATTCCAGTGAAGAAATTGTGCTGACAAAAACAGATCAAGAAAATCTCACATTGCAAGTGGGCAGATTATCTGATCATAACTTAAAATGCCTCATCCTGGCTAATAATGGTGTGTTTTGAGGTTTATCAGTCAAGGGTCAGCCCATAATAGTTCTTCTGCCTTTGTTGTCTTCATTATAGCTTCATTTCTTTGGCTCCAGACGTTATTTTCATGTTCATGAAAATGAGTCATTAAAAGCCGTAAAAAGTGAATATCTTATTGTTTAAAGCAATTAAGTAACAGTCTGCTCAGGTCTTGTAAGAATGGGGTCAAGATAGGTGTATGGATGGGGAGGGAGGCCACCTGACGTGGGAGGAGTACTTAAAGGGGGGGCAAGATTCAGTCAAAGTTTAAACTGTTTGATGTTACATTTTGTCCAAGGACAATATGTATTAATACAGTTAAACATATCTTTTTTTCTCCTTTTTTAAAAAATTTAAATTCAGGTTAGTTAACATATAGTGTAGTATTGGTTTCAGGAGTAGAACTTAGTGATTTATCACCTATATATAATTCCCAGTGCCCATCCCAACAAGTGCCCTGCTTAATGCCCATTACCAATTTAGCCCATCCCCCAGCCAACACCCCTCCAGCAACCCTCAGTTTGTTATCTGTATTTAAGAGCCTCTTATGATTTGCCTCTCTGTCTGTTTTTTATCTTATTTTTGCTTCCCTTTCCCTATGTTCATCTGTTTTGTTTCTTAAATTCCACCTATGAGTGAAATCATATATTTGTCTTTCTCTGACTGACTTATTTCGCTTAGCATAACACATATCTTTTGACCCTGAATTCCACTTTAAAAACGTTTATATTAAGAGGGGTGCCTGGGTGGCTCTGTCTGTTAAGTGTCCGGCCCTTGGTTTTGGCTTGGGTCATGATCTCATGGTTCATGAGTTTGAGCTCCCCCATTGGGCTCTGTGCTGTTGGTGTGGAGCCTGCTTAGGATTCTCTCTCTCTCCCTTCCCTGCTCGCACTCTCTCTCTCTCAAAATAAATAAACTTAAAAAATTTTTATATTAAGGAAAACCCAACAAAATACATGCACAAAGGTGTTTATCACAGTATCATTTAAAAGCAGTTAAAAATTTTTTTTTAATGTTTATTTATTTTTGAGACAGAGAGAGACAAAGTATGAATAGGGGAGGAGTGGAGAGCGGGAGACACAGAATCTGAAGCAGGCTCCAGGCTCTGAGCTGTCAGCACAGAGCCCAACGCCGGGCTTGGAACTCAGGAGCCGTGAGATCATGACCTGAGCAGAATTCGGATGCCCAACTGACAGAGCCACCTAGGTGCCCCTAAAAGCAGTTTCAAAGTGAAAATAATTTGAGTGCTTATCAGTAAGGAGTTGGGATTCTCTGCAGGAATCCAAAATGTTGATGTAGATGTGTATTTCATGTAAGGCCATGGTGTATTATTTAAAGAGAAAAAATACCAAAAAATATGTCTAACATCATCCAATTGTTTTTAAAAAAATACTTGAGTTAAAAAAAGAATATATAGATATAAATTTGCATTAATTGCATTAATTACATAGAAAAGCTCAGTACTATAAAATATTTTTTCTGAATAGTAGGTTATATGAATATGAAATATGAATGATTTTTTAAAATTTGTTTTATACTTTTAAAATAAAAAAAATTGTACACGTATTACCTTAAAAATCAGAAAAACAACAAAAACAAACAAAAAACTTTTCATTTTAAGAACTGAAATACAACTTTGCCTAAGCAGAAGTCCCTAACTGTAGGTCCTGGGTGCCTCAGCTGTGGCAGGAAGTCTCTTTGCTAGGAAATTAAAACCCCCAGCTGCACGTGGGCTCTGGGAGCTGTAGCAGTAAAAGTATCCTAGTAGTCAAAACAGGAGTCAAACAGCTGAGAACACACTCTTTCAAACATGACTTTGGACCCTACTTCTCACCCACCTCTCTCTTCCTGGTTTCTGTCCCATGCCCTCACTGCCTGCTAATGCTTACATCTGAATGCCCCACTGATTTCAAACTCAACATTCCCCAAACTGACTTAGATCTCCACCAGGTCTTTTCTTATGGGATGTAATCTCTCCCTCATTAGACCTTCCATAGTTCTTTGTAGCCTCTGTTGGGGCACCTATCTCCTGCAACCTGTATCATATTGATTTGAGCACTTGTCTTATTCCCCTTGCAGAACAAAAGCTCCTTGAGGCAGTGTTTTTGTCTTACTCCTGGCTGTCTACCCTGAGGCCCCTAGTTCCATGCTTTTCTGATGGGAGGCACCCAAAACCATGTACAGTAAATCAATGACAGGACGGACAGATGACTTCTGCAGGTTGCTAGCTCTCATGACATCTGGGCTTGCTTGTTATTTCTTAGCCATGTAGAAAACCACTTTCTCGTTCAATTTCATCCTGTCAAAAATCCAGGCATGCCTTAGTGAAGATAAGGCAGAACAAATTAATGCTGCCTTCTCTGATATTTATAAACACAGGGTATAGGATGTGCTATCATTTGACTTGGAGGAAGTAGAAAATGGAACCCAGCCAACTATTTCTTAGGTCATTAAAAGTTATTAAAGAAAGCAATAAGAGACATGAAAGTAACCATTGCAGTAAAGGGGAAGCTCTAGCTACAAAAAAATTAATTTAGAAAGGCCAGATAGAAGAAGATTCAGAGAATGGAAGGAGAATTCAAGAGAGGAGGAAAGGAGAATGCAAGAGAGAAGGAGTTGTCAGAACAGCTATGGAATGATAACTGTAGAATAATCAGAATGCTTCTGTTGAACAATTTCTGAACAGGTACCAGTACGATTACTAGTTTTAAATAAAAAGGGGTCCCTCTAAGAATTCTGCCCTACTGGATCAGAACAAATTCAGGTGCTGGAAGGTCTTACCATTGTTTCTCTTCAGAAATAACTTCCTAGTGGTATTCCCTGTATCTCCAGCTCTTATTTCTTCTTTTCCCCAGGCTGGTCCGTGTCCTGCCTGGAATGCCATAAAATTCTTCTGAGGTCTCTGCGTTCTCTGATCACCACCTGCAATTACAATCCCCACAAGAGGAATTTACTAAAGTAATTGGAAAATGAAGTCTCACAGCATTTAACTACTTTCCACAAGGTCCATATTGAATTTGAGAGTGAGCCAGCGTTTTGTGCTTGTGTGGTGGAAGCAATAAATATCATTAAGCACTGCATCAAAGTAGCAATGCATTTAAAACGATAAAGGATAAAAAACAATTTTCAAAATTGTCAAACTTGCTCTTCTCCACCTCAGTAGATGTCAATATCTTGCTTACTTGCAATGTATCATGAAGTATTGCAATATATTAAAGAGTTAGTAAGCCAAATGGCCTCATGTTCATCATGAGGGCGGGAAGACTGCCATTTGTGATCATGAACATTTGTGGGCATACACCTTAAGGACCAATTCAGTGTCTCTCTTTCCCTTTTGTAATAGGCTAGTGGACATAACAATGACAGTGAGATGGTCCTTGTCCTCAAGTGACCTTCAGCGTAGTAGGGAGACAAAGACATAGGTCTTATACAAAAGACGTCTTATACAAAAGGTCTGAAAACGAGGAAGTAAAGTGTGTTTGATGGAGAGTTGGAAATGATTCGTTGTGACGTAGAGAGAGCAAGAGCAAAGTCAGAGTCATGGAAAAGCATGTTGTGTTTTCAGAGCAGGGAGTGGATTGGCATCCACTTGTGGCAGAAGGTTTATGGAAACACATAGTCAGAGATAGTTCTAGAAAGTCTATACTTTTAGGAATTGGTTTAAAAAAAAAATTTTTTTTAATGAAACTCATTGTCAAATTGGTTTCCATACAACACCCAGTGCTCATCCCAACAGATGCCCTCCTCAATGTCCATCACCCACTTTCCCCTCCCTCCCACACCCCATCAACCCTCAGTTTATTCTCAGTCTTTAAGAGTCTCTTATGGTTTGCCTCCCTCCCTCTCTAACTTTTTTTTCCCCCTTCCCCTTCCCTTCCCCCATGGGTTTCTGTTAAGTTTCTCAGGATCCACATAGGAGTGAAAACATATGGTATCTGTCTTTCTCTGTATGACTTATTTCACTTGGCATAACACTCTCCAGTTCCATCCACGTTGCTATAAGAGGCCATATTTCATTCTTTCTCATTGCCAAGTAGTATTCCATTGTATATATAAACCACAATTTCTTTATCCATTCATCAGTTGATGGACATTTAGGCTCCTTCCATAATTTGGCTATTGTTGAGAGTGCTGCTATAAACATTGGGGTACAAGTGCCCCTATGCGTCAGCACTCCTGTATCCTGGTTTTGGATAAATAAAAAAAGCTGAGGTCATTCCCTGTGACTTTTAAGACACTCATCTTGAAAATGATTTTAACTCATGTCATATACAGCTGAGCAAAGCCCTAACTCAGGTAGTACATCAAGATCACTGTTGCCAACACAGGGAACTGGGAAAAATGAGGTTTCGCTAAACCACTAAGAACGCTTAAGGAATTTGGTGGTAGTCAGCACTGGCCAACACTTCTGACGGGTACTGAGGTTTGGTGGGGAATGTCTGACTTGACTCTAATTGGGCTGATATCATCCCCCAACTAGTCCAACTGTCCTTACTGCGCTCCGTATGAATGGCAGCTGATCTTTTATGTCATAGTTTAATTTGAGATCAAATGTGCTTTTCTTGGAAGCTGCCTTTCTGCATTAAGTCAGGGAATGCTCAGCTTTCAGCAGAAGAAGCTGATAGCTGGGGAGTGTGACCCCTCCCTCTGGGCTGACCAGCAGCAATGAAGGGGTCCAGGTTGGTCTTTGGCCTCTTGAACTGTAATGATAATATATTTATTGAGAGCTTATTATATAGCAGGCTTTGCATTGTGCATTGCAGATATATTCTCTAATCTTCACAACAGCTCTCTGAGCAAGATTCTATAATTCTTGCTTGGTGGATGAGGAATTACAATCTATACAAGTTAACTTCCTTGAAGTAATGCTGTTAGTGGTGAAGCTGGGACTTGAACCCAGGCACTCTGAGGCTCTTACTCTTATCTCTCTTCCACTGTCAAAACCTGATTTCAGAAAAGGCGTTAAAGACATTCTGCTGCCAGGTAAAGTATGTATGGAGAGGCAATATGGTGTAGGGGTTAGGGATATGGACCATGCAGTCAATCTGACGTGAGTTTGTATACTGGCTCCATACCTTCCCTGTGTGAACAGATGACCTAGCCCTCCAGCCTTCAGGGTTCACATCTGTAAGATGCTGCTAACAGCTGCACATACCTCATAGATTATCCTAACTGTGAAGTGAAATGATGTATACAACTCTCCTGGCACGTGTTGTGCTCTCAACAAATGTGAGCTGCTGTTTTTATCCACGAGAAGTCATGCATACATTGTCCACCACTTGGATGTTTTACCAATCAAATACTACTTAACCCAAAATAAATGAATTTAGTGGTAGAACTTTCTAAGAATCTGTACTCAATTATTAAGTAATCTGTACTCAACCGTTAAGTAATATTAAGTAATAGGCAAATATCTACTCAATTATGAAAAGCTCAAATAATACAGATGACCAAGTGGCCTTTAATCACTCACACAGTGAAATCTGACTCTTCCTTAATTCTGTTGGGGGCCCCCCATGAAAGGGACAGAGGGGTTCTTCGTGAGCATCTGGAAGTGATGCCATGCAGGCCACCTTCTTGGGGGTAGCTTTCCCCCAGCTTTACTGATCAAGGAACCTTCTCTTGCTACTCCTATCAAAGCAGCTGGGGATCATGTATGTAAGGAATGGAAGTGTCTGATAGGCAGAGAAGCACCAGATTTGGGGAGGCAGTTCCAGCCCTGCTCTGTCCCTAACTTGCTGTGTGATCCTTGCCCTCGCTTCCTGACTATAAAATGGGGGCTTAAAGTTAGAGAATCATCAGCCCCATCTCCAGGGGCCATTTCACTAGATGTCTTCATGTGATAAATACAGAAATGATGAACCACCTCCACACTAACAGAGTTGCCCAGGGTCACATACCTAGTAAGAGACAGAGCTAAGACTAGAAAGAACCTCTCACCCCTAGTTCTCAGGTCCTGGATATCTGTAGTGAATGAGTGGTGAATGCTTTTCTTTCTTCTCTCATCCAGTTTCTCATCAACAGGAGCCATTTTGAGCTCTACAGTCCTCTGGCTCTACCAATCTCTCTCTCTCTCTCTCTCTCTCTCAGAGACTAGCAGAGTTGTCCCAGGCATGAATGAGTATATAAAGGAAGTAAAGCCTCTTTTTTTCCCTGGATTGGGGGATCCCACTGTGATAGGACATAGTGCACCTTCAGCAGCTGTCCTGGTCATGAATGCCCTTCAGCTGCAACCAGGAGGGCGGCGCTACTCACCCACGACCATCCTGGGTCTCTAATCAAAGCCATCAACTTCTGAGAATGGGGATGGCAGCCACCTGTGGGGACCCAACCCCCTCTGTCTTCTTCATTTCCTTTCTTACTCTATTTCTACCTTCACTTGAGACCCTGCCAACAGCCTTGCCCAGGAAGAAATTCAGAGGAATTTCTGGCATCTCTGCCACCCTCCTTCCCCTCCCCAGGAATGTAAATTACTTCAAAGTCTGCCAATGACTTGGGATAACACAGTTATTATTGCTCGAGTGCAGAATTCTGGTTCTCTCACTGCCACATGTTCCTAGCCTGAAATCCTTCAGTTTGATGGCAGCAGGGTCTACTTCTAGTTAACTGTTGTCTTTTTTCTTTTATTTTCTTTTCTTTTTCCTTTCCTTTCACTTCCTTTCCCTTCCCTTCCCTTTCCTTTTTTTTTTTTTTTGAGAGAGAGAGAAAGAGAGAGAGAGAGAGAGAGAGAGAGAGAGAGAGAGAGAGAGAATGAGTGGGGGAGGGGCAGAGAGAGAGGGGGACAGAGGATCCAAAGCAGGCTCCAGGCTCTGTGCTGACAGCAGAGAGCCCAACATGGGGCTTGAACTCACAAACCATGAGATCATGACCTGAGCAGAAGTTGGACATTCAGCCAACTGAGCCACCCAGGAGCCCCTTAACTGTTGTTTTTTAATTTTCTCTGCCAGTAATAGCCTGCCCTCCTATAGCCTCTGTTGAAGCCCCTCACCAGACAGCACAGATATATACCTCCTCCACCCACCCAGAAGACAAAGTCACATACACACAACAAATGATCATCAAGGAAGATTTTCAGAAAATAACCCTAGGGTCTGAATTACCCAGAGCGCTGTGGTACTGGGCTGTTCTCTGGGCTTGCCACCAAATACAGCAGGTAAATGACCTACCCCTGAGAAAGATGTAGCTTGTAAGGCAAAGTCAGAGAAGTAAGAAGGTTTTTTGCTCTCCATGAGGAGAAACTGAGGAGATTACAGTGTGATAGGACACAGGGCAGGAGGGAATGCAGGAGGAGAGAAAAAGGAAACAGACAGTCGTGATTAAGCAACAATAACAGCTATGGGGCTCAGTAGACTTGAGTAACTTTTATTTGAGCTCTGACATTCACTAGGTGTGGGACCTCCAGTAAATCACTTTACCTTCCTGCTTTGTCATTTCCTTGTCTGCAACAGGAGAGGGTTGGGTTAAAGGGCCCTTTCTGGAGAAAGCATTCAATTAGCACACCATCTCTTCTTCACACTAGGGGCTTGGGTGGAGGGAGGAAGGTAGAGGATCTTTAGCTATGGTTCTTGCCCCTGTGAAGTTTGTATCTTGTTGGGAAGACCAGTACATGGACTCACGGGGGTGATAAATTCACTGTGTGGGATTATGTGTGGAATTGCAAGGCTTAAGTCAACCACAGGGATTTAGAAAAGGGACAGGAACTGAGGCTGGGATGCTTCTTGAAGGAGGCAAGACATGAGAAGGGCCTTGAAGGGTGACTAGAATGTAGGGACAGGAGGGGAGAGAGGCAGGGGAACCTGCGGAGTGGAGCCGAGGTGCCTGTAGGAAGAAGGAGCTGAATATAGTATGCAGACAGAGTCCGTTATGTAGGCCTTGAAAGCCATTAGATTTCTTCCTTTTTTTCTTTTTTAAGAATGTTTTTTTGAGAGACAGTACAAGCGTGTGTGGGGGGGAGGGGCAAAGAGAAAGGGAGAGAGAATCCCAAGCAGGTTTTGCACTGTAAGCACAGAGCCTGATCTAGGGCTCCATCCCGTGAACCATGAGATTGTGACCTGAACTGAAATCGAGTGGGACACTTAAACTACTGGGCCACTCAGGTGCCCCAAGACTTCTGTTTTTATTATTTTTTAAATTTATTTATTTTTTTAATTTATTTTTGGGACAGAGAGAGACAGAGCATGAACGGGGGAGGGGCAGAGAGAGAGGGAGACACAGAATCGGAAACAGGCTCCAGGCTCTGAGCCATCAGCCCAGAGCCCGACGCGGGGCTCGAACTCACGGACCGCGAGATCGTGACCTGGCTGAAGTCGGACGCTTAACCGACTGCACCACCCAGGCGCCCCAAGACTTCTGTTTTTAAAAGAATTGTTTCTGGTATCAAACGGTTAGAGGTAAATTTGATTAAATAAAGAGGGACAAAACAGGAAGTGGTTCTCAATCCTAGTGGCACATTGAAATATGAATACCTCAGCTCCTTCTCTAGAAATTCTGATTTATTTGGTCTGGGGAGAAAGTCAAAGGATAGTTCCTTCTTGTGTCTCCCTCTCTTCTTTTTCTCCCTCCTTTCTCTCTCTCTTTCTCTCCTTCTCTTTCTGCAGTTATTTGGGTATGAGGTGATAAGGGCCTGAAATAAAATAGTAGCAATTGAAATGGAGAAGAAATTAAGATAAAGAGACATTTTAAAGGGTAAACTGCCAGGTACCTTGCTAATGAACCACAGGGAATTAAAGACAGATTCCATTCATTTCTTCAAAATATTTATTGAGCACTTAGCATATGCCTTATACTGAATCAGAAGCTATGGGAAATTCAGTTGGCAAGACCCTGGTCCTGCCTTCAAGGAGCTTATGTCTAGTAGATGACAAAGAAAATAACTATACTACAAGGAGAATACAGAAACTGGATGAAGGTTGTTTTGTTTTTTTTTTTTTTCTTATGGTGTGAAGATATACGGAGAAGAGAGGGCTAGAGTCCCTCTAGCAGACACAATGAAGAAAGTTCTCCACAGAGGCACCACTGAGTGACAGCTTGAAGTATCAGAAGGTGGGGCTGGAGGGAGGGGTTGCCCAGTGGGAGTCACAGTGCAGGGAAAGGTGTAATGAAGGGCGGAATGAATGCATGGCCACGAACAGCCTGATCCCTAAGAAGCATGTGGTGTATGGAAGTCTTTGTGAGAAAGGTAGCTTCGTGATGGGGAAGGTTAGATTTTTTCTGTGTTACCTTTTGATTTTTGAATGTTGGCAATGTTTTATTTTCGGCCTTAGTCACAGTTATAGGAATATTGTAGAAGTATTTCTTCAAAGGTGCATAAAAGTTTATCAGCTTTTTGCTTGTATATTATTTCATAGTTTTAAATGTTTAATTAAATAACAATGGATATAATCAATGTGATGTAATTATTATAAGTCTACATGCACCTAATAGTACAATCTCATGAACTGGATAAAATAAACAGAAACATATATGCAAATTAACAACCATAGTTGGAAATGTTTTAACGGGCATCTCTAAGAACTGTAGGTCGAATAGACATAAAAAGAGCATGATATTCATGAGCAGAAAATACAATTTAAATAATATACATATACCCAAAATAAACAGAAAACATATTCTTTTTAAATATATGTAGCACATTTATAACAGAATTCCATAAATTCTGAAGAATCAATCCCATTCAGACAATGTCTTCTAACTACAATGCAATTGTGTAATCAATATTTTTTAAGAGATAGCTAAAATAAAATCCCACATGTCCAGAAACTAGGTGATATATGATTAAATGACACTTGGTTTTATTTTTTTTAATTAATTTTTTTTAACGTTTATTTATTTTTGAGAGAGAGAGAGAGACAGAGCATGAATGGGGGAGGGTCAGAGAGAGGGAGACACAGAATCCGAAACAGGCTCCAGGCTCTGAGCTGTCAGCACAGAGCCCGACGCGGGGCTCGAACTCACGGACCGCGAGATCATGACCTGAGCCGAAGTCGGCCGCCCAACCGACTGAGCCACCCAGGCACCCCAATGACACTTGGTTTTAAAAAATAAATAGTTAGAACTAAATGAAACACTATATGATAGGATTTGTGTAACACAGCTAAAGCAATTCTTAAAGGCAAAGTTATAGCTTTAAATAAATATACTGATGATTAAAAAAATAAATAAATAAAAGGGACGCCTGGGTGGCTCAGTCAGTTAAGTGCCTGACTTCGGCTCAGGTCATGATCTTGTGGTTTGTGGGTTCAAGCCCCACATCGGGTTCTGTGCTGACAGCTCAGAGCCGGGAGCCTGCTTTGGATTCTGTGTCTCCTTCTCTCTCTGCCCCTCCCCATCTCGCGCTCTGTCTCTCTCTGTCTCTCAAAAATGAATAAATGTTAAAAAAGTTAAAAAAATAAATAAGAAAAAAGATAAGAAAAAATAAATACGCTCATGAACAAGAATAGTTGAAAACAAATGAGTTACCACTTTACACCCATTAGGATTACTCTCATAAAAGCGAAATTACAAGTGTTGTGAAGATAATTATTAACTTTATTAATTATTAACTTTTTAAATTAAGGTATTATTTTTATGCAGTGAAATTTACCCAGTTTAGAAGTCAGAGTTTTTAAGGTCTCAAATGCCCAGATACGGGATTTGGATGGCCAGAGCTCATATGGTGCAATAAAAAATTCAACAGACTTGTTGGCATCGAATTATAGTTCCACCATTTGCCAACTATATGATCTTAGACAAATTACTTTTGTCTCAGGACCTTATTTTTTCATCTTCAACCATGATAGGACTACATCTCCAGGAGAATATGAAAAGGGTATAGTGTACAAATAATGCTTGGCACATAATAAGGATGTAAGAGGTAATAGTTCATTTTCTGTTTTACTCATCAGAATCTTCAAGTGCATAGTCTCTGCACCCTTTTCAAGGTGGTTCTGATGTACAGCTAAAGTTTCAAATCATTGGTGTAGGCAGTGGGGGCCATGGCAGGCTTTGCTTGGGGCAGTGGCATGATTAAGGCTATACATTGGGAGGGTGAGTCTCAAGTGGCACCCACTGGGCCTAGAAGCCTGGGAAAATGTGGAAAGGCAGAGTGTGGAGAGCAGGTGCAATATTTGATTCAGAGGAGATGGTGATGAGCTTGGTTTTAGTTAATGTTTGTTTATTCATCAATAAGCAAACACTGATTCAGGCCTACTTTGAGTGAGCCCTTGTATTTCATACATAGATAAATGCATCCTCACTTCCCTGACTCATCTCTTAAGGAACAATTCTTAGAAGGCTTTCTGTGACCTCTCTCTTCCTTGTCTTCTAGCTGACTCAGTGGTTATACTGGTAGCAGCATTTTAGGAAAGATTAGGAGTTTTCAGTTTACTATGGAGTACAGAGTTCTCAACCACAGGTATTCCATTGGGGCTGGTAGGATAGTTCATGGCTTTAATCTTTCTTTTAGGATCTTCTACCACAGCAACTTCCTAGTCTAGATGTCATTATTAATATAAATCCCTAGACTCAGGTGCTGATTCTTCCTCCTCCCCTCCTCCTCCTCCTCCTCCTCTGCTTCCTCCTTCTCCCTCTTCTTCTTCCTCTTCTTCCTCTTATTTCTCTCCTTCCTCTCCTTCTTCTTCTTCGTCTTTGTCTTTGTCTTCTTCTTCTTTTTTATAACACTAGGAACTGCCAGGCAGAGTTGAATAAACAGGAAACCATGATATCATTCCTCTAGTGTGATTAGGTCGCTGTAACAATGGTCAGCAGAATGGGCTGCACAGTGTTCTTGCTCATGTTTCCTGGACAGTCAACTTCATGGGGCAAATACACATCACAGAGGGGCAAATACACAGAGGACTTATGCTGGCCACCTAACTGTCACCAGACCTTAAAAGAAGGATCAGAATATCCTTTATATCTTGTTTTGTTCTCAATAGGCCTGCATATCCCTGTTTTGTCTTGACTTTAGGTACATGGTCCCATGATTGGGGGAATTAAACTAGGCAAGGTGGTCAGAGAAGGGCCCAAGGAAGAGATTACTGATGGCACATTGTGAGGGAGAATGGAAGCTAACCCTGGCAGGGTTAGGATTTGGAGATTGCAGGGTGGGTGGAGACAGTTCATCCTTATGAACAAAAGGCAGAGCATGGAACTGCTTAAAATGTAACTAGCACTTAAGAAGATGAGGCTGGAGAGATAGGTAAGGTATCTGGCTGGCATAAATTTTTAGGGCAGAGGCCCTAAGATCATTAGGACGATATTGAAAATTTTTTAAAGCAGGGAGGCAGATTTTCATTTTGAAAAGATCACATGACTGCTGTATAAAGACAAGATTAGTAAGGGCCAGAGTACTTTGGGGACTATTTCAGGTGAGAGGTGATGGTAGCTTGAGCTACACGATGTACTAGAAACAGAAATAAACCAAAGACTTAAGCAGCAGATAGTCCTTGGTGATGAAATAGAAATGATGATGTGAATCAATGGAAGTTAAGATTGACCGCCTGTAAGGGGGTGACCATGGTGTCCTGTTGTCAATTCAACTCCATAGATCTAAAAGAAGATGCCTCATCTTTTCTCCATGTATCTCTATCTGGCTTGCTGTGGATGGAATGTTTGTTCCCCCCAAATTTATATTTTGAAATCTAACCCCCAATGGTATTAGGAGGGGAGGCCTTTGGGATGTGATTAGGTAATAAGGGTGGAGCCCTCATGAAAGGGATTGGTGTCCTTCTAAATTTTTTTTTAATGTTTATTTATTTTTGAGACAGAGGGAGACAGAGTGCGAGTGGGGGAGGGGCAGAGAGAGAGGGAGACATAGAATCCAAAACAGGTGCCAGGCTCTGAGCTGTCAGCACAGAGCCTGAAGCAGGCCTCAAACCCACGCACTGTGAGATCATGACCTGAGCCGAAGTCGGACACTTAACCGACTGAGCCACCCGACTGAGTTGCCCTGGGATTGGTGCCCTTCTGAAGGAGACCCCAGAGAGCTTCCTCACCCCTTCTGCCATGTGAGGACACAGTGAGAAGACAGCTGTCTATAATCTAGGAAGTGATCTCTCTCCAGACACTGAATCTGTTGGTGCCTTGATCTTAGACTTCCCAGCCTTTAGAACTGTGAGATGTGTTTGCTGTGTAACCTACCCAGTCTGTGGTATTCTGTTATAGTAGCCCAAATGGTCTAAGGCATGGCTGGTATCTGTTAATGATACAATCATTTTAGTCATTTGATCTAAAATCTGGACATAATTTTGGACTTCTCCCTTTCTTTTATCCTCAAATCTATGGCTAGTTGTTATAAAGTCCAGAATTTTCTCCTTTTGAAATGTCTCTTTCATTTCTCTCGCTCTTTTTTTTTTTTTAATTCCAATTCAGTCCCTTATAAAATACCTGGTGTTTGGTGCCCACATTTTATCTCCCAATTCTGGTCTCCATCCTGAACACTGGGTCTCTAAAACATTGCTCTAACCATTCTGTTCCTTCCACAGAACCTTGCAGGGAGTTCACCTTTGGCCTGAAGTGAAAATCTGAGCACTTCGGTTTAAAATTCAAGGTTTTCTGCAGTCTGTCCCCAATCGATTTTGCCAGTCTCTACTTCCCTACAATAGTAGTTTTAAAACTCTTTTAAAGCTACTGAACCCTTTGTTCAGATGGAATCTTTTGTTTGAAAACATGGCAGCTCCATCTGTACAGCAGGTGAGTGGAAGTTTTGGTTGAAGCAGGAATGGGGAGTGACTTCCTCTCCCCTCCCATTTCTTCCTTTCCTTCCCTACCTGCTTTGTCCCCTGAGATGAGTCTGATCAGAACATTGTTTAAAGTCCATAGCCCTCCGGGGTTGCTCTTAGGTAGAAATAGGTGTTGTCCTCAAGGAACGAGTGGGTCACTGAAGCCAACATATGTTTCCCTCTGCTGGGCCTCTAGTCTGCCTCTCCTGGGGTTGTTTCCTCATTGGGCAGGGACTCTGCCTCATAAAAGGCCCCTCTGTGATGTAATATGAGCATCTTTACCACACCACAGTAATGAGTACAAGAGTAATTTTAACTATACTGGACATACGGCCTCTTGTAACATCCTTTGAGAAACTGAGACCATCACAAGCACAGCCCTGTAAAAGCAGTTTTATAGAGACTGTCCCATGTGCTTCCCCACTCCCTTGGTCTGATTTAATTGAGAAACTATTATATCCAGAGCAGTGCTTTCCCAACCTGTGGATGGGGCCCTGGAACTTGTGTTTATAAATAGTCTCCTGAGTTCAGAACCAGTAAAATGGGCACTGGGAACAGTGAAGGAGGATGGAGATTTTAAGCTGAATCTAGGGGGTGGTGATATTCAGTGATAATACTATGATAGTGCTCTATGTGGATATCATTATGTCCAATATATTTTTCTCATGAAGGAACAGAAGAGTTAGTGCAGAAGAATAGGTTTGCAGGGATCATCTTTCAATTTTGAGCAGATGGAATTTAAAACACCTGTGAGCCAACTGGGTGTAGCTTTCCAGCCAGCAGTTGAAAATTTGGATCTAGGACTCAAGAATGAAGTTAGGGGAGGTGCCTGGGTGGCTCAGTTGGTTAAGCATCCGACTTCAGCTCAGGTCATGAATTCGCAGTCTGTGAGTTCAAGCCCTGTGTGCTTCTGTGCTTACAGCTCAGAACCTGGAGCCTGCTTCGGATTCTGTGTCTCCCTTTCTCTTTACCCCTCCCCCACCCATGCTCTGTCTCTTTCTCTCAAAAAATGAATACATATTAAAAAAAAATAAGAAAAAAAAAGAATGAAGTTAGGGCTAGACTGATCTGAGTTTGAGAGTCATCCTAATATAAGAGATAGGTAGAGGGGCGCCTGGGTGGCGCAGTCGGTTAAGCGTCCGACTTCAGCCAGGTCACGATCTCGCGGTCCGTGAGTTTGAGCCCCGCGTCAGGCCCTGGGCTGATGGCTCAGAGCCTGGAGCCTGTTTCCGATTCTGTGTCTCCCTCTCTCTCTGCCCCTCCCCCGTTCATGCTCTGTCTCTCTCTGTCCCAAAAATAAATAAACGTTGAAAAAAAAATTAAAAAAAAAAAAAGAGATAGGTAGACTGTGAAGGGAGTTGAGCTTTTTATTTTTATTTTTGGAAGATTGATTAAATGAATAATAGTTTCTTCCAACTTTGAATTCTATGCTCCCATTTATAAAGGTTTTTAAAATTTTTTATATTTAAGGTTTATTTATTTATTTTGAGAGAGACAGAGAGAGTGTGAGTGGAGGAAGGGCAGGGAGAGAGAGAAAGAGAGAATCTCAAGCAGGCAGTGCAGAGTCCACGCAGGGCTCAAATTCACAAAACCATGAGATCATGATCTGAGCCAAAATCAAGAGTTGGACTCTTAACTGACTATGCTACCCAGGCGCCCCTCTATGCTCCTATTTGAAAAAGAATAAAAAAATACTTCTATGTGCCAATACAAAAAAATAAATTCCAGGATAATATATTGATCTGAAAAGACACGTGAAATAATTCCTTTTTGTCTCAAGAGGTTGGGAGAGGGGTAAAATAATATATATCTCTATGCATAAAGAAACTAAAAAAATACTAAGAAATCTACAGAGGTAGGTGGGGTGGCAGGGAGACCATTCGCTTTTCCTTTCTTTCTTTTTTTATTGTTTAACAATGTGGATTATTATCCATATAAAAATTAGCTTATAATATGATAAAAGGAAGGAGAGAATATAATAGTCCTGCCACGTTTACATTTTCCAAGTAAGGAAATTAAAAGAAAAAAAACCCTACCATTTATTGTAAGTGTTACATCATAAAGGAAAAGAAAGGGCATCTTGAAACCAACAAAAAGCAGTAAAGAATTCCCATTTTTAAAGGCAGTCTTTTAAATTGATACAATATTGTTGTCTCTTTTGTACTTTGCTGTTGACCAGCGAGCACTTCATTACTACCTGGCTGTGGCCCTGAAGAAGTTGTGGAAACCACAACTTAATAAATTAGTAAATAAAATTTTCTTTTTCTTTTTTTCTTTTTTTTAAATTGAATCTAATCAACATACGGTGTTATATTAGTTTCAGGTGTACACTATAATGATTCAACAATACTGTACGTTACTCAGTGCTCCTCATGACAAGTGTCCTCTTAATCCCCTTCACCTATTTTCCCATCCCCCCACCAACCTCTCCTCTGGTAACCATCAGTTTGTTCTCTAGAGTTAAGAGTCTGTTTCTTGGTTTCTCTCTCTCTCTCTCTTTTTCCTTTTGCTTGTTTGTTTTGTTTCTTAAATTCCATATGTGAGTGAAATAATACGGTATTTGCCTTTCTCTGACTAACTTATCTCACCTAGCATTATACCCTCTAGAGTCATCGATGTTTGTTGCAAATGGCAAGATTTCATTATTTTTTTTTTTATGGCTGAGTCATATTCCACTGTGTATATACACCATAAAAGGGAGGAGAGTGAGCCTTTGTGAAATGCCTACATTAGGTCTCAAGAGGAAGGAAGCAGGGTGAGTAAAGGAGCTGGAAGATGTGGCCAGCGAGATAGCAGACACTCCAGTTCAGTCTCATTGTCCAGGGAGGGAAGAGCTTCAAGAAGGAGGGAGTAGGTGGCCGACAGAGCAAATACTGTTAACTGCAGTTACTGGGAAGGATAAGAGGTGAGCAGAGGCCGGGGTTTTGGAATTCAGGATTACGTTGCAATTTTTGTAGACGTATGTATCCTGGGGAGAATTGTTTTTGCTGGCCTGAGAACTGATGGTAGGTGAGAGACCCCTTTTCCCCCCCAGGGGCTCCACAGAGATAAGTTCAATCTGAAAGCCTCCTGTCTGTATTTTTCCTTCTGCTTTATAAGGAAAATAGTTTCGAAGGAATCCAGTGACCCAACAGAGGCTGATGAAACCCAGCAACATTGATTATTATGGGTGATTCTGAGAGCTGAGGTCCTTCAAATGAGAGATTCAACTTCATTTTGGGGAAAATTTTTTACCTTGAAGAAGAGATCTTTCAGCCTTTCACCCTTACATGTAATTGGTTCAGAACCCTTCATGGCTACTCTCCTGTGGGAAATTTACTTCTCAGCCTTTCAGTAGGTACCTTCACAGTACCATCTGTTTTGATGTATGCTTACCGGTGAGAGAAGGGGTCTCCAGGAGGCTCAGAATCTGGTTGGTGGTCCCAAACCACCTAGAAAGGCTCGAAACAATGGATCCAGAGTAAGATGTTTCTATAAGAGGAGAGTGAAAATAGGTCTGTGCAGGAGTTGATGTCATTTTCTAACTATTGATAACTTGGCCTTTTTTCTATATTTCTGAATTTAGTACATATATCTCTACTGAGAACCCTCTTTCCAGGACAAATTTTGTTCGCATGTCAAAAATATTCCATCTTTGTATGTGCCAAAATATTTGTTTAATTGAACAATTGTTGATTGTATTATTTAGCACTTTCATTATTTTTTTCAATTCTTATCCTTCCTTTTATATATTTTTTGTTATAAAACATTTAAAATAATACAGAAAAGTAGAAAAAGGAATACTATGAGCACACGTGTAATCCATACCTAGATTTAACAATTTTTAGTATTTTGTCATATTAGTTTTATATGTAAATATTTTATATGTACATGAATGTATATAATATTTCTCAAAACTATTTAAAAGTTAAATTATGTCCATCCAGAAGCTTCATCTCTAAATTCTTCAGCATACCTCTCTAAAAATGACATTCTTCCATATATCCACAATACCAACATCACATCTAACTAAACTAATAATTCCCCAGTTATATTAATTTTCCTCAGTTCCCAAAATGTCTTATGTACCTGGTTTGTTCAAAACAGGATCCAATGAAGAACATCCCTCTTTTTCTAGAACCGTTGTTCCTTCCTCTTCCTCTTCTCCCAAGCTCATTGAGGTGTTGAAGTGATTGGACCACTTCTCTTAAAAACGTCCCACATTGTGGGTTTGTCTAATCGTTTCCTTGAAGGACTATTTAGTTTGTTCGTCTGGTCTCTGTATTCCCTGTATCGGGAGATTATAAAGAACAAAAGCTTTATTAGATTAAAATTAAACATGCTAGGGGCATCTGGGCACCTCTGTCAATTGAGTGTCTGACTCTTGATTTTGGCTCAGGTCATGCTCCCAGTCTTGAGACTGAGCCCTGCATTGAGCTCCACACTAAGTGTGGAGCCTGCTTGACATTTTCCCTCTCTCTCTCTCTCTCTCTCTCTCTCTCTCCTCTTCTGCCCCTCTCACACTTGTACACTCTCTCTCTAAAATAATATAAAAAATTAAACAAAATTAAACATGTTTGTCAAGAACACTTTATGGGCAATGCTGTGCACTTCATACTGTTCCCACCTTCAGAGCAACACACTTCCAAATACCTCTGGAGCCTCCCGTGTTTTCCTCTCCAATAACACCCCTGCCTCTTTCCACCAGAGGCAGTGATTATCTTGAATTCTCTGTTGACCACTTCTTGTATTTTGTTTACAGTTCTATCACGTTCCTATGTATCTCCAAGCAATACATTGTTTAGTTTTAAACTTGTATAAATTAAATCATACTGTATATATTTTTTTGTGAGTGATTTTCATGCAGCTCTAGTTTTGGAACTTATCCATGTTGATAAGCAAAGCTATAGGTCACTCATTTTCATATCTGTGTAGTATTCTCTTGTATGACTATACCACAACTTATTTATTCATTCTACTCTTGATAGACATCAGATTGCTTCCAGTTTTTCGTTATTTCAAGCAATGCTGCAGTAAATGTCCCCATCCATATTTGTGGTCTACACATCTAAGGGTTTCTCTAGGGCATATATCTAGGAATGTAATTACAGGGATGTATGATGTATGCAAGTACAACTTTGCTAGGTACAGCTCAAGGTACAGTTACAAAGAACACAATACCCCCAACTCATTAAAACAGAAAGGTGAATAACCATAGGTTATTGATCATATACAGAATTCTTAGGAGGGTAGAAGGAATAGACTCTAGGCTGAGCTTTGAGGAATGATTCCCTAAGCTACACCAAAAGACTACACCACCAAGAAAGCTACAGCTTATCCCATCGACAGGAAGCTATGTTTTGAATTGAAAGCTGCCAATATAATTCTGGCTCCAAAGCCACACTGCCTTAGATGCAATTAGGAAGCCACTTCAGCTAAATCAGGAAGCCACTGTTAGAACTACTGACTCCAAAACCAAGCTGCTTCTGATCTGAAACCACTTTTTAAAACTGAGAAACCACCATTATAATTCCTGCCAGCAAAACAAATACCCTGAGCCCCATCTTTCCTCACTGAATTCTGTTCAAGTCTCACTGAACACCCTGGGCAGGTCAAAGCTCAATCATCCCTGGATTTCCAGCTATTGAGGTGTCTTGGAAATGTAGATTTTAGTTTTCTGTCCTTTGCAATGTAATATGGCTACTAGAAGGAGGTTGGAATAAGAGTTGAGGGAACTAGTTTGTAGTAACGTCAAATTGCTCTCTGCTCTGATGAAGCTGGTCTCTGCTCCAGCCAGTGGCACATGAGAACACTTGGGCTTCTCTGTCCTCACCAGTGCTGGCTTTTGTTGGATTTTTGTGTATGAAAAGCTATTTTATTGTCATCTTAATTTGCAGTTATATAGTTAATTATGAGATTGAGCATGTCTTCACGTACATATTCATACGTATTAGCCATTCATGTTTCCTTTTCACAGATACTCCTGTTTATGCCTTCTGTATATTTCCTGTTCTTTTTTTGTTTCTTATTCATTAGGATTCTTCACATATTCTGGATAATTCTTTGTTGGTCATATTATACAAATATCTTCTCAACTGAAGCTTGTCTTTTCACTTTTCAAATGGTGATTGCACTGAACCGAAGTCCTTATTATTTGTCAATTTTATTGATTTTTTTCTTTAAGGTTTGCACTTTTCTTGCTGGTTTAAAAATCTTTCCCTATCCAAAGATCATGAGGATAGTCTTTTGTATTGTTTTTAAAACTTTCAAAGTTTTACTTTTCCTGTTTTAGTTCTTGATCCACCTGGGATTGGTTTTTATGTATAGTGTGAGGCAGGAATCCATTTTCATTTATGGGATAACCCCTCTGATCTGCAATGCTAGATTTATCATAGATCATGTTTTAATTTAAGTGTGGATTCATTTCTGGGCTCTGTTTGTTCCATTGGTCTATTTTTCATCCTTGTATTAATAACACACAATCCTAATTACTGAAACTTCATAATACGTCTTGATTCTGGTGCACCATTCACCTGTCTCAGGTGTACTGGGCTTTTGGCTCTTCTTTATATGTTTTAGAATTAGATTATAAAACACTGCAAAACATCTTAGTGGGATTTTTATTGGAATTTTGTTGAATCTATAGAACAGTTTGGAGAGAAATGAGATCTTTAAGATACTCAATCTTCCTATACATGGACAAATATGTCATTCTGCTTATTTAGGTCTTAGTTGATATCTTTCACCAAAGTTTTATATCTTTCTCCAAAAGGTCTTGTACATCTTTTGCTAGACTTGTTCCCTAGTACCTTATTTTGTTGTTGCTATTGTAAATATTTTTTAAATATTTATTTGTTTTTGAGACAGAGAGAGACAGAGCCTGAACGGGGGAGGGGCAGAGAGAGAGGGAGACACAGAAGCAGAAGCAGGCTCCAGGCTCTGAGCTGTCAGCACAGAGCCGGACGTGGGGCTCGAACTCACGGACCGCGAGATCATGACCTGAGCCAAAGTCGGACACTCAACCAACTGAGCCACCCAGGCATCCCTGCTATTGTAAATATTTTTTAAAATTGCATTTCCTAACTTCCTTTTTTGCTGGTATGTAGAAATGTAGTTGACTCATAGTGATCTTATACCTAGAAAACTTACTAAACTCTTTAATTAATTCTGATAATCCATAGATACTTGGAAGTGTTCTACGTACAACATAATATCTATAAATAACAATAGTTTGATGTCTTCTTTTTTGACTCCGTATTCTTTTCCTTATTCTTGCTTTAGCGCACAGGTTAGGATTCTAATACAGTACTGAGTAGAGGTAGGGATAGTGTGTAACCATGTATTCTTTCTGATCTTAAAGAGTATGTGTTAGTATTTGACACTTGAGAACAATGTTTGCTTTTTTAGTTTGAAGATACCCTTTTTCTTAGTAAGAACATTTCTTTTTCTAGTTGTAAAGGATTATTATTATTGCTATTATTTGCTTTTTGTCATATGAATGCTTTTTTGAATTTTATCAAATGCTTATGCTATATCAATTCAGATCACAACATAGTTTTTCTATGACTAATGATATAAATTACATTAATATATGTTCTAATGTTGGTCTAGCCTTTTATTCCTGGATTAAACTCAATCTGGCCATGACTTTTTTTTTCTTTCATTTTTTAAGTTGCTGGATTCAGCTTGTTAATGTTTTATTCAGGATTTTTTCATTCATCATCATGAGACTGATCTTCAATTTTCCTTTCCAATATTGTCCTTCCTTGAGCTTTTACACGAAGCTTGCACCAGTACATAAAATCAGCCTGGGAAGTGTTCCTCTTTTTTCTCTTCTCTAAAGAGTTTGTACAAGCTTGGATCACTGGATTTTTAAAGATGCTAGAGGCAGCCAATTTATTTTTTATTTTTATTTTTTTAAAACTTTGCCATGATAAACTTTATTTTTTATTTTAATTTTATTTTTTAGTTTTTAAAATTTACATCCAAATTAGTTAGCATATAGTGCAACAATGATTTCAAGAGTAGATTCCTTAGTGCCCCTTACCCATTTAGCCCATCCTCTCTCCCACAACTCCTCCAGTAACCCTTAGTTCTCCATATTTATGAGTCTCTTCTGTTTTGTCCCCCTCCCTGTTTTTATATTATTTTTGTTTCCCTTCCCTTTTGTTCATTTGTTTTGTCTCTTAAAATCATATGAGTGAAGTCATATGATTTTTGTCTTTCTCTGACTGACTAATTTCACTTAGCATAATACCCTCCAGTTCAATCCACGTAGTTGCAAATGGCAAGATTTCATTCTTTTTGATTGCTGAGTAATACTCCATTGTATATATATATATATACCACATCTTTTTTATCCATTCATCCATCGATGGACATTTGGGCTCTTTTCATACTTTGGCTATTGTTGATAGTGCTGCTATAAACATGGAGGTGCATGTGTCCCTTCGTAACAGCACACCTGTATCCCGTGGATAAATGCCTAGTAGTGCAATTGCTGGGTCATAGGGTAGTTCTATTTTTAGTTTTTTTGAGGAACCTCCATACTCTTTTCCAGAGTGGCTGCACCAGCCTGCATTCCCATAGAGGTGGCCAATTTAGAGGAGAGACTAGACCCTGGGGTAAGAGACATGTTTGAGCTCTCATCTTTACCATTTATGTAGCCTGAAAGCTCTTGGACTGGTAACTTACATTTCTGGGACCCAGTTTCCTTATCAGTCAAATGGAAGTGGTAGCACACTCTCTCCCTGCCTTCAAGGGTTGTTGCACTACCAGGAACATTAAATGGGATACTTTATGTAAAAATGCAGTATAAATTCTATAAGTAAGATACTTCTGCCAAAGCTAACCTTAAGGAAAACATTGCCCTGTGGATTGTTTCCAAAACAGTCTTTCTCTGATATTGTAAATCAGATGAAGGGAAGCAGAAATACTCCTGGAGACTTCCTCTCCTTATAAGGTTGAGTCAGAAGCACTGAAAATGTCCTTCCAGAGGAGATGGTGTTGGAAGTTCCCAAAGTCAAATTTGTAGCCTTTCCTTCAGAGCCTTGGAGAGGGCCCAGGTCACTGAATCTTTGAATGTTCTGGCTGCTCTCATAGATCATCCAATCAATGGAGGATGGCAGCCAAGAAGGTATTTCTAGGGATTTATTGACTCAAGTTTAATAGCATGTGAATTTTTCCATGTATATTTTGATTTACAAAAATAATGCCTTCTTATGGTAATGGTACAAGAGAGATTTTAAATGATATGAAAGAGATAAATGAAAAGTCAAAAAACTCCTTCTCTAGTCACTTCATCCTGTTCTCCTTAGAGACAACTTTTAAAACTTTCTCTTTCTACTTTTTTGGGAAGTCACCGCCATGATTGTGGATGATATGCCTCTATTTCTTGATTTATAAATTTTTAGACAGTATCTGTTGTTTCCCCACCATAAGAGTGATGAACTTATTTTTCTTTCCTTTGTTTTTCTTTCCTTTCTGTTGGTCACATTTTATTTTTAGTTCATCTTGGTTACTACTATAATTTTATTTAACAATATTAATAATATTTAACATATATAATCTTATAATATACTTTTATCTTTTTATCTTGACCTATTGATTTTAGCATTTCCTCTGAATTCTCGCTATTTAAGATGAAAAAATTAGTTTCTTTGTATTTCCCTTCCACTTTCCTGTATCTGCTGACCCCTGCCATCTGTACAGTTACATTTCAAAGTCTTTGTTTATAACATACATTCTGTTCTATGACCGTATATGTCCCTTATGCTTTGCCTAGAGGTTGATCTTAAAAACTGAAAGCCGATGTCTAGAGTTTATAATATTAAGATTATATAAAGATGTGTTCAGTGAAGATATGTAACGTGATTGCAAAACTAGGGAAGGAAATGAGAGTCTATGTTAAATTCAGATTCTTGAAGGAGAAGAAAACTCAGAAACCATCAGGAAAAGTGACTTCCAGGAGAGGGGAAGAGGGACAGCCTATTCTAATGACTTACTTTTATAATTACTTCATGCATCTATCTTGTAAATAAAATTACCCAACTTTTAAATTACACTATTTCTTTCAGGGAATCCATTTTCTTTGAGAGTACACTTTTTAGAACTTGTTGACTTTTTCTCATTTTCCTGGGTTCTAATTGGGACCTACTGCTTTCTAGGCCTGCTGCACAGCTGTCATTCCTGGGATTTCTTTTTCATTCTGTGCTGGGCTGACCTTACTGTTTCTTCATACTGTGCCTGTCACTTTCTTGCACTTCTTTCTTGTTTTACTATGGTGTGTGTTTGAGTAATGCTTTCAGGGGTGATCACTGTGTGATAAGTATCCGAGTGCTTATGTATACATTAATGTCTAGATTTTATTCTTATTTGTGATTGATAACTCAGCAAGATATAAAATTTTATGTTTAAAATAAATGTTCCTGAAAACTTAAAGATGATACTCCATGCTCTTTGAAACTGAATGTTGATAGTAAGAAATCTGATGCCAATATGATTCTGGTTCATTTGTAGGAGACTTCTTTTTTTTTTTCTGGAAACTATATTTGGCATTTCAAGATAATGGCTTTAGAGGGGTGTGTGTGTGTGTGTGTGTGTGTGTGTGTGTGTGTGTGTTTTAATTCATCCTTTTCATGACTTGATGATGTCTGAAGATTGGCATCTTTTGCTCTGGAAAAATTTTAATAATTTTCTGTCTTGCATGCTTTCTGTTCTCTTTTTCTTGAACATCTGTTAGGTGTTCTGAATTGATCCTCCTAAGTCTCTCTACCTTGTAGGTGTTTTTTTTTCTTCTAAATCTCTGCATTTTTAATTTATAATCTGAGAGGTCAATGTTTTTATTCTAGCCTTTTATTGAATCTGTCATTTTGTCAATTAAATTTTTAAAATTCAAGAATACTTTCATGTTATCCAATTTTTTTTTTTTGGTAAGCATATTGTGTTTTTTTCTCTTCTGCTTATATAATCTATAACTTTTCTCTTAGATACTGATTAGAACATTTTGAAGATCTCTTTCATTGCCTGTATTGTCTGTTTCCTCTAGGACAGTTTGTTTTTGTTTGTCTTATTCTTTCTTTCTTGGGCTGTTATATTTTCCTCTAATTATCAATTAATTGATTAAAATACTTTTTATTTAGTTCTTACTCTGAGCCAGGTGCTGAGCAAGACAAACCAGGTCTCCACCCTCATGGGGATTACATTGTAGGGGGGAAGTCACAGTTATTAATTAAACACATGGATAAACAGGAATTTCAGTTTATAGTAAGTGTCATGAAGGAAATAAAGCAGAGTGATGTGAGAGTGAGTGATGAGGTGGGGGTCCTGTAGAGTGAGTGGCCAGGAAGGGCTTTTTTAGAATGGGACAGATTAGGGTCACCTGGGTGGCTCAGTTGGTTAAGCGTCCGACTTTGGTTCAGGTCATGATCTCACAGTTCATGGGTTCAAGCCCTGCATCGGGCTCTGTGCTGACAGCTTGGAGCCTGGAGTCTGCTTCCGATTCCATCTCTCCCTCTCTCTCTGCCCCTCCCCCACTTGCAGTCTTCCTCTCTCTCTCTCTTAAAAAAAAAATAAACATAAAAAGAGTTTAGAATGGGACAGCTTACCTGACACTGGCAATGTGATAACAGTGGGGGCGATCAATGGGGGAAGGGTCAGATTATATAGCACCTTTAGGTAGGCCCTGGTGCAAGGCTTTGATTTAACTGCAGCAGGAAATTATTGGAGCATTTTAAAAAGAAGGTGATGATCTGATTTATGTTTTTAATGATCAACTCTACCTGCTGAGGGGAGAGTGAGGAGGGAGGATAGGCAAGAATGCCAGCAGGGAACCATGAAGAGTCTTGCAGGGTCTAAGCAAGGAGGAAGGTTAGCAGAGTGATGGTTAAGAATGGCCACCAGGAGAAAGTTTCGTGAGAGCAGTACAGAAAGTGTTCTAAGGATAGAGTGGTCCATTGTGTTAACTGCTTCTGAAATGTCTCAGAAAGTTAAGACAGAGCAGTGAGCATCGCACTTGGCAGGTGATGATAATTGGTGACTTAACAGTCTAGGAGAGAGGTGCAGGGAAAACTCAGATGGAGTGTTTGCCCAGGCTTTGGACCTTGTGACTGCACAGGTTACTGTAGAAGTGGACTTATCACTTTCTACTGGTAGCTTGGAATTGAAAACTCCTTCAATATTTGTTCACAACCCAAAACACTTTATAGAACTGTCCATATTTCTTCCTTTCTCTGAACAGTTCCTTCTTCCTTTCTCTGAACAGTTCCCTCTTATTCTTATTTTTTAAGTTTATTTATTTATTTTGAGAGAGAGAGAGAGAGAGAGAGAGAGAGAAAGAGAGTGTGCATGCATAAGCACACAAGTGGGGGAGAGGCAGAGAGAGAGAGAGAGAGAGAGAATGAGAATTCCAAGCAGGCTCCAAAATGTCATCAGAGCCTGATGTGGGGCTTGATCCCACAAACAGTGAGATCATGGCCTGAGCCAAAATCAAGAGTTGGGTGCTTAACTGTCTGAGCCACCCAGGTCCCCTCCCCCTCGTATTCTTATGATTAGATCAGAAATCATCTCCAGTAAGGAACACATGGTTTTTAAAATCTCCATTTACCCCCATGTAATTGCTGATTATTTACAACCACAAAGGACTCTTAAATTTCACTTTGTTAATGGGAGTATGTGTGGGCCTGGGACTTCTTGCAGACCTTGTGGAAGCCAGGGGAAAGTGAGGCTAAAGCAGGTGGTATGGAATTATCAGAGAAACGATGAAGTTATCAAAGCTATGTTGTGCTGTTTGGGTGCACTCAATATTTAAAATCCAGTAATTAAACCATGAATCCATTAATTTTTCTTTAAAACCAAAAACCAAAAAGCATGGATTTATTTCCAAAGTGCCTAGCACACCTATTTTCTTTTTTCAAATTCCAAACTCTTTGAAGGTAGGGATCAGATTCAACTGATGCATAGGGTGCGGAGAACTATCAAAGTGACTAGTATGTGCCTGCCATTCTAAAGATATTATCCTATTTAATACCATGCACATCCCTAGTAGATGATCTTAATTTCTATTTTACAAATGAGGCAATCAAGTCCTGGAGAGTGACTGGTCATGGTCACACAGGTAATGTCAAATGTATGTGGTAGTCAAACCCACTTCTAATTCCAAAGCCCATGTTCACTCATTCTTTTTTCCTTTTTTTTTTTCTATTTTAGCTTTTACTTTTGTTAAAGATATATATGCATAGATTACAAATAGAGAGATAATTCTA
Organism: Puma concolor; assembly: GCF_028749965.1. Lineage (NCBI taxonomy): Eukaryota > Metazoa > Chordata > Mammalia > Carnivora > Felidae > Puma > Puma concolor. The sequence continues at coordinate 24,258,301 of NC_141671.1, forward strand.
CATGGCTGATTACAAAATACAGCAGTTCCCTGACCCACTCTCCAGAACCATCCATTTGCAATGCCCACCTGATTCTTTTGACATTCATTTCTTTTTATTTTTTAAAAATGTTCATTTATTTATTTTTAGAAAGAGAGAGAGAGAGCAGGTGAGGGGCAGAGAGAGAGAGAGTGAGAGAGAGAATCCCAAGCAGTTTCTATGCTATCAGTATGGACCCTGACCAGAGGCTCAATCTCATGAACCATGAGAATAAGACCTGAACCAAAATCAAGAGTTGGATGCTCAGGAGACTGAGCTGCCCAGGCGCCTCATTTTGACATTCATTTCTAAGTTTGTAAGTAACCTATTTCTTTTTTTTTTATTATTTGGAAATTAAGTATTTAACTCATACATGGAATACAAAGACTTTGTTCTCTATTTACCCACTTGTTCCCCAGCACATAATTCATCTTATCCATTATGCCAATATAATTAAATTGTAATTTTAGTTAGCTAATTATTCAGAGTTTATTATGACAATGGATGCTGAATCATGCAATATACAGTTATTTCTTTCTGTTATATCTTTTTGTTTTCCCTAGAGTTAATAATTGCCTTCTTATTTCATTTGCTTATTCTATATACTTGTCACCAATTCATTGCCAACTCTTTCAATATGTTCACTTTCATCTTCTTAAAGGAATTTCTTCTGGATTTTTTGGTCACCTCCAAACTGGACTGGTTGCTCTGTACACCAGTGACATATCTGTCATCCTTAGTTTTGCCTTCACCTGTTATCCTGGCTAATTCCTTCACCTTTTGCCTTGCAAATCTAAAAAAGTCTTCGTTCTACCATCTCATTTAGTTGATAGTTGAGTATAAAATTCTAGGTTTCAAAACATTTTACTATAGAAATTTGGAAGCTTTGCTTCATTACCTTTTGGCCTGTTACATGAAAACTTTTTTTTTCTTCTTCTCTCTCTCTCTCTTTTAAAGTTTGTATTCTCTGTCCCTAGTGTTCTGAAATATAACAACAGTATGCTTTGTTTAGATCTATTTTGCTTCCTCCTAGGAGACTTGGTGGGTCCCTTTTAATCCAGAAACTTTTGTCTTTTGGTTTTGGGAGATTATTCTTGAATTATTTTGCTAGTGTCTTCTCTGTTTCTTTTTTTGCAATTCTGGACCAATTTTCTAATTTTTTTTTCCTACTTCTTTCTCTTTTGCTTTTCTTTCTGGGAATTTTTCTCATCCTAGTCTTCTATTTTAACAATCTTATTTTAATTTCCCAGAGTAATTTGAATACTCTTCTTTTATAGATTTTTGTTTTTTTAAAAACCAGAATTTTTGTTTTGTTTTCCACTATCTCTCTAGGGATATTAATGATGATTTGGGGTGGGGGGATGTTTTCTCTTTCTAGTTTGTTTTGGTCTCTGGCTTTCAAATTGACATATTTTGTTGACTCTAAGACCCTTCATGCTAGTGCTTTCTTGACATTACAAGAAAGCATTCATGAAATGATTTGGTACTGCCTCTTGGCTGACAGTGATTGCAGAATACCATCAATTTGTAAGGTCTATCTGGACTGTAGAAATGTTCATTCAGAGATGTCCTTAGAATCAATGAAACAGGGTAAACATTTTCCTCAAAGATCTGGGGATCCTTGCCACTCTGCCCATAGTTTAAGAGTGTACCCAAAAGATTGTTTGGAGTATTCTCTCTGTGATAGTGATGATGGTGATGGTGATGGCGATGGGTTTACTGACAGTGGACTTTATTGTAAGGTGTTTTGGTTTGGCTGATTTGTTAGGAAATCCTATGATGATGATTTTTCTCTTGGGATGGTTGGATTCTCAAGAGAAGAGTTTTGAATCTCTGCATGGAGGTTGTAAACCTGGCTGCCAGCCTTCTGAGGGTCAAGAAGAGAAGGAAGGCTATGGTCCCAGGTGTTAAATGTGTACACTTTTGCTTAGTTCTTATCTTCTATAGTTTCCCTGTTCTTACTTCTGATTGGTGTTCTTTAGTCCAGATATGTGCAGTTTTATCTCTCTAGTGGGAAAAAATCTCCAGGTCTTTTCCCTTTGTGGAGTTGTAAGGAAAGCTGGTGGTGGCTAAGTGCTTTTCAAAAAACTCTCAACCAAACCTTCTGTTTTCAGCCCTGTCTTTTTCTCTGCTTCCAAAGAAAACTAGTTCTGCCAACTCCTGAGCCTGTTGAAGGTGTATGATGTGAATCAGGCTGCCCATTTGTTTTCCTTATTGTTGGTTCAGGTTAGCTAAACCAGTCTCCCCCTGCCGCCCCTTTTTTCTATCCTTTTGGGTCTATGCCTTAAAAATCACCTACTCTTACTTTATTTTGGTTTTAGGAGGAAATGGAGATAAATATTAACATTAAATAAGCCATTTTTAACTGAAAGTCCTCACTTAGTTTTTAACTCTAAATAAGAGATTTAAGTTCAATTCAGAACATTTGGAAAACAATGAAAAATATAAAGGGAAAGACATAACCCATAATATCACCAGTAGAGATTACCAAAGTTAACATCATTACACATAGGTCTAAATATTTGTGATAAATTCTTAATTTTGGAAATGATGAGTAAAACAGCATGCTTACTTTAAAGACTTTTGACATATACTGCCAGGTTGACCCATACAAGAATTATTCCCATGTACAATTCAACCAGCAGCATAGAACACCTATTTTTAAAAATATTATCATCAAAATTATAGCTATTATTTTTAAGCTATTATTATTAAGCTATTATTTTTGCCAATCTTATAGGCAAAAAAAAAAAGGGTCTTTTTAAAAGACTTTTTGCCTTTCTCGATCCTAGTGACTTTAGGTCTTGTAATACCTATAGTCCTATAAAATCTGATATGAATTGTCAATTTGTATTTCTTCTTTTATGAATTACATTTTTCATTTCCTTTGCTTATTACCAACTTGCACTTTTATCTTAATGATTCATAAGAACTCTATATATTAAGGCTATTGATTCAGTACTTAAATAATTTTCCATTTGCCTTTCAATTTTCTAAATATCTTTTTCATTTTGTGCTGTTTAGCAATCGATGCTTCCTTTTACATCTTTTTTTTTTTATTCTGTGCTTACCCACATGATCTTCTAGCTCTTATATGGTTCTATAAGGCATGAAATAAGGCTCTAATTTTAGTTTCTCTTTATATATTTACCAGTTATCTCAGCAATATTTATTTAAAATATATTGTCACGTTGATTTGCAAAGCTGGAGGCATCACAATTCCAGACTTCAAGTTATATTACAAAGCGGTAGTGATCATAACACTATGGTACTGACACAAAAATAGACACATAGATCAGTGGAACAGAATAGAAAACCTAGAAATTAACCTACAACTCTGTGGTCAATTAATCTTTGACAAAGCAGAAAAGAATATCCAATGGAAAAAGGACAGTCTGTTCAATAAATGGTGTTGGAGAACACGGGACAGCAACATACAAAAAAAATGAAACTGGACCACCTTCTTACACCACACATAAAGATAAATTCAAAATGGATTAAAGACCTGAAAATGAAACAGGGAACCATAAAAATCCTAGAGGGGAACACAGGCAGTAACCTCTTTGACATTGGCCATAGCAACTTCTTTCTAGATATGTCTCCTGAGGCAAGGGAAACAAAAGCAAAAATTAACTATTGGGACTTCATCAAAATAAAAACCTTCTGCACAGCAAAGGAAACAATAAACAAAACTAAAAGGCAACGTATAGAATGGGAGAAGATATTTGCAAATGACATATATAATAAAGGGTTAGTGTCCAAAATATATACAGAAGTTATAAAACTCAACATCCAAAAGATGAATAATCCATTTAAAAATGGACAGAAGACATGAATAGACATTTTTCCAAAGAAGCCATACAGATGGCCAACAGACACATGAAAAGATGCTCAACATCACTCATCATCAGGAAAATGAAAATCAAAACTACAGTGAGATATCACTTCACACCTGTCAGAATGTTTAAAATCAGCAACACAAGAAAGAGGTTTTGGTGAAGATGTGGAGAAAGGGAACCCTCTTGCACTGTTGGTGGGAATGCAAACTGGTGCAGCCACTCTGGAAAACAGTATGGAGGTTACTCAAAAAGTTAAAATTAGAACTACCTTAACATCCGGCAATTGCACTACTAGGTGTTTGCTAAGTGTCCATCAACTGAGGAATAGATAAAGAAAAGCTGGTATATGCACACAATGGAATGTTACTGAGCCATAAAAAAGAATGAAATCTTGCCATTTGCAATGGGATTGATGGAGCTAGAGAGTATAATGCTGAGCAAAATAAGTCAGTCATAGGAAGACAAACATCATATGATTTCACTCATATGTGGAATTTAAGAAACAGAACAAATGAGCAAAGGGGGGAAAAAGAGAGAGAGGCAAACTGAGAAACAGACTCATAACTATAGAAAATAAACTGATGGTTAACAGAGGGGAGCTAGGTAGGGAGACGGGTTAAACAGATGATGGAGATTAAGGAGAGCACTTGTGAGAAGCATCAGGTGTTTTATGGAAGTGTTGAATCACAATACTGTACACCTGAAACTAATATTACACTGTATGTTAATTAACTAGAATTTAAATAAAAACTTAAAAAATATATTATCACATAGATTTGAAATGTCACTTCTTTTGGGATCTGTTTTAGAAAAAAGACCATAAACCTTCCAATACTCCATGCTTCCCTGTCAGAACAAGTGAGTTCCCTTTTCTTTCTGAGTCTCTATTTCTTCATCTGTCAGCGATATCACGGAATTGCATTATTCTTGCTATTGCTGTTTTGTAGCCAGATATTCTCTCTCTCTTTTCTTTATGTTTATTTTTTATTTTTGAGAGAGTGAGAGCAAGTGGGGGAGGTGCAGAGAGAGAGGGGACAGAGGATCTGAAGCCAGCTCCACACTGACAGCAGAGAGCCCAATGTGGGGCTCAAACTCTTGAACTGTGAGATCATGACCTGAACTGAAGTCGTACACTCAACAAGTCAGCCACCCAGGTGCCCTGTGACCAGATTTGCTCTTATTCATTAATTTCACAAACCTATATTGGCCTGCTATAGTGCCAGTGTTTGTGCTAGACATTGGGAATGCAAAAGAAAATCAGGCAAGTCCCCTGTGGTAGTCACTGCAGTAAGCCAAAGACAGAGTTGTCTGGGAGTAATTCTGTCTTAGGACAGATCTTTGCTATGCAGGAAAATGCAGGATTATAGAGAGTTCGGAGGACATTGAGCAAAATGGTTAATGGCAGCTGTTTCTGGGGTGTGATCATAGTTGAATTTTGATTTCTTCTTTTCTGTGTTGCTTGTATTTTCTACAAGCATACACATTTTTGTGAAATCATTATTGTTTTTGTTAAACGAATCTCAGTTTCACAGAGTTGGCTTTCTTGTAATCCTTGGTTCATAATGCTCTCTTGGGTCCCACGTTCCCTTTATGAAAAGAAAACAAGGAGAAGTGATCTACAGAGGTTAGTACATACCCAAGGGAGGTAGGCTTTCTAGGGAACGTGACAGGAGGGTGTTTCTGGGGTAGACACATTGGGGGTGGTGTGAGGGTCCAAGGTACAGCAGCTTGGAACAATGTGGCCTTTGGGGAGTTGTGAGTAATTCAGCTTGTCAGGAGCTGAGGTTGTAAACGGGAGTGACCATGTGTTATCTGGTGTATGTAGAGAACAGTGGAAATGAATAATTTTAAGGCTATGAGAATTTGCATGTCTAAGGATCTTATATATCCAATTAAACCAGTCCTTTGGGGCATTTTCTCACAAATAGAGGATTAGAGAGTCATCCTATTAAAAAGTGTAACTTTTAAATATATCTCTGATATTAGTACCAGAGAAATAAAGACTTGAAGCTAAGGAACCCTTAGGTGAAATAAACAGTATAAATAAATGCATAGTTACATGAATTATTAACAAAATGAGAACGTTTACAAAGACCACCTTTCTGTCCAGAATTATCAGTTTCTCCCTCACTACTACATTCTTTCCCAGGGACTGGCTGACTTGTCTTTGACTCCATGCCTCTCTAGTTACCACTTCATTACTCTACTCTCCCTACCAGAGAAATGAGACCATATTGTCTGCTCCACTTTTCCACCTTTCCTTCTCTCTGGAATCCTTTCATTCAGGCTTTCAGCCCCATTATACCACTGAAAATCTTAGCAAGGACCCGTGTCTTGCCAAGTCCCGTGGTGCATTGCCGTCCTCTTTTTGCTGTGTCTTTCAGCAATATTCGGCAAGGTTGACCTCTACTTCCTTTTGGAAACCTATCTCTGAGCTTTCATTCCCTTCCATTCTTCTGGATTTCCTGCCACCCCATTAGCTGCTCCTTCCCAGTATCTTCCACACTAGATGTTGGAATATTCTAAGACTCAACTCTGGATCTCCACCCCCTGCCCCCACCACTGACCCTCACCCCTACTTTCTCCCCAGTGATCTCATTTGCAACCTTGGCTTTCAATACCATCTGTATACTGAAGACTCCCAATAGATTGATTCCCCTCTGGATCTCTAGATTCCTAAACCTACCTACTTGCTTGACAGGCCCACTTAGCTCTTTATTGAGCATCTCAGACGTACGTGACCATAACAGAAGTCTTGCTTTTCTACTTCCTCATGGCTGCTTTTCCTGAGTCTTTCCTGTCTTAGTAAATGGCACCACCTTCTTACCCACTCTCTGGGACCTCAAATACAGGAATCATTCTGGATGCATCTCTTTCTATTGCTCCTTACATTTGTCCACCCATCTTGGCAGATTTATTTTGAAAGTGTTTTTCAAATCTGACTGCTTCTCCTGGACTGCACCGCTCAAATCCTAGCCTAAGCCACTGTCTTCTCTTAGGTGGGTTACTGTTCCTCTTCTTACCCCTTTCTGGTTATTTCTCTGCAAAGTGGACAGAGTGATCACTGAGCAGAGTGATCACTCAGCAGCGTCCAATGGCTGTGGATGTCAATGACAATGAATCCAAACCCCTTCTGAAGCCTGTAAGACTCATGCTCAGGCCCCATCTGCCTCACTCTCCACGTTTGGTATATTCTCCTCCTTCATTTGCTTTTCTTTTTCTTTCTTTCTTTCTTTCTTTCTTTCTTTCTTTCTTTCTTTCTTTCTTTCTTATGTTTGTTTATTTTTGAGAGAGAAAGAGAGAGTGCAAATAGGGGAGGGACAGAGAGAGGGAAACACAGAATCTGAAGCAGGCTCCAGGTTTTGAGCTGTCAGCACAGAGCCCCACGGAAGGCTCAAACTCACAAACCGCGAGATCATGCCCTGAGCTGAAGTTGGACACTTAACTGACTGAGCCACCCAGGCGCCTCTCCTCCTTCATTTTCTTAAAAAAATTTTGTTAATGTTTATTTATTTTTGAGAGAGAGCACGACAGCACAGCAGGGGAGGGGCAGAGAGAGAGGGAGACACAGAATCGGAAGCAGGCTCTAGGCTCTGAGCTGTCAGCACAGAGCCCGATGTGGGGCCCGAACCCACGAATTGTGAGATCATGCCCTGAGCCGAAGTTAGACGCTTAACCAGCTGAGCCACCCAGGCAGCCCTCCTCCTTCATTTTCTGCCTCTTGAACACACTAACCTTGTTCCTGCACTTGGACATTGGAGCTTACTCTTTCCTCTGCCTAAAAAGTTTTTTCCCCACCACCTTCACATGGCAGGTCTCTGCTTAATTACCACTTCCTCAAAGAAGCCTCCCTGAAGAAGTCACTTAGACTCTTTCTGATGCACAGTGTTTTAAAAAATTCTCAGAGTAGAACTGATTCCTATATGATATTTCCTTTTCTCTTATTTTTTTGCTTTCCCAAGCAGAATGAAAACTTGGAGAGAGCAGGAACCTTGTAGGATGTGTTTACAGCTATATCTCTGACACCTATAGGACAGTGCCTGGTACTCGATAGGTGTTCGTTGAATGGGAATGGGATATCTTGTCACACCTTCATAATAGCCCTGTGACAGAGATATTATTGTCCTCTGTGTGCACGGGTGAGGGGTGGGGGAATGATATCAAAGAGGCTAATGAATTTGTCTGAGGTCCAACTGCTGTTAAGAATATAAGTGCTGGGATCCAATTCCAGAGCCTTTGATTTTAATCCCCAAAGATACTGCCTTCAAAATCTATCCTTCTGGAATCCAGAACTTATTTTGTAAACATGAGGAGAGATTCCTAAAATGTCTATAAACAGATGAGTTAATTTTTTATACCTGGGGAAGCAAACCCAAGGGAAACTAAGTTTAATAAAAGTGTTAAAAACTATTTTTATCAGCAGAGCTAATAGGGTTGAAACAAAATTACTTCTTTTCTTTTTTTTTAAACTTTTATAATTACATAGTGTTATTTCTGTCAGAACCTGTAGCTTGAACACAGATCCTAGTACTGAGTGTACAGAACTCTAGGAACACTGACAGATTCGCCGCATTCAGCCTTGGCTTGTCCTGGGAAGGTCCCAACTTCTCCGTGTGTCTCTCCTATAGATTTTGCTCAATAGCGTGTGCATGAATGGTTTAGCACACACAGAGCCCTCTGATTCAGAATAAGATACTTATGTATCTGCACATGTAACAAACTGAGTGTGCTTCTTTTCCTCACCCTGAAGGACCCAGGTTCTTCAGGCAGCCCATTCTAAGTATGTCCTAAGACCCTTGAACTTTTGTGACCCACACAGAGTCACTGAGGGTCTGCAGTGGATGTTGCTGACTCTTCCTCAGTCAAGGTGTGCTGTCTGATCTTTTGGCCCCGTGTGGAATAAGGACAAAGAGTTGTTTGTCTGATGAGGATGAAGAGCTGTTTGTCATAGAGGAGAAGTCAGGACTACACTTCCCCAAGTCCTACCTACATGACTCTACGACATCATTTCCACCACACTCTGAAAGTGTCCCCTTGATCTTTGGCTCTGCTTGGAGAATGATGGGTGGGATGGAGGTAGAGAGGAAGTGACATTCCAGCAGAGAAGTCCAAAGGCAAAAACTCTTTTGTTTCTGTACTTTGATTCTCCAGAAGGTCAATACCCTTCAGAATATCCCACCACCAACTGGAGAAAGATATTTTTGAGACAGTTGGGGAAAATCTAACATGGAATCTTTATTAGATGCTGCTGATTTTGTTGGGTGGGACAATGGTGTTATGATTATATTTTAAAATCTTATCTGTTAGAGGGGCATACTGAAATATTTACAAGTAAAACAATATGGTGACTGAGATTGCTTTAAGCCTGCTGAAGAAAATATATATGTATGACTGGGGGGGGGGGGCAGGTAAAACAAGTAAGGCAGAATGTTAACGGTTGTTGAAATTGGATACAAGAGGATTCCTCATATTAGTCTCTCTAGTTCTGTATAGGCTTGAAATTTCCTCAATAAAATGTTTTTTTTTTAAATTTTTTTTTCAACATTTATTTATTTTTGGGACAGAGAGAGACAGAGCATGAACGGGGGAGGGGCAGAAAGAGAGGGAGACACAGAATCGGAAACAGGCTCCAGGCTCTGAGCCATCAGCCCAGAGCCTGACGCGGGGCTCGAACTCACGGACTGCGAGATCGTGACCTGGCTGAAGTCAGACGCTTAACCGACTGCGCCACCCAGGCGCCCCGTAAAATGTTTTTTTTTAAAAAAACATTATTATTACCTATGATTATCCTATCAGACTTATAAACTACCTCTTTAAGTCAACCTAAAGAGCTTAGTGCTGCAGAGGGTCATTAAGGGGTTTATACAGAGGGAATGGCAACCAAGATCCTAAAGAATGTGTACTCTTCTGCTCAGTAGTCACAGTTAAGTGCTTAAAAATAGTCTATTTTAATGACAATGAGTTTTCTATGATAGTAGGCTGTGGTGCCTAATTTTATGTATCAACTTGGATACATTATGGTACCTAACTGTTTGGTCATATAGTGGTCTAGATGTTGTTGTGAAGGTATTTTTTAGATGAGATTAACACTAGACTTTGAGTAAAGCAGATTACCCTCCATAATGGGAGTGGGCCTTACCCAATCAGTTGAAGGCCTGAAGAGAAAAGACTGAGGTCCCCTGAGGGAGAGGAAATTCTGCCTCCAGATGGTCTTTGGACTTGAGCTGCCATATTGGCTCCTCCCTGGGTCTTCAGACTGCCCACCTGCCCTGCAGATTTTGGACTTGCTAGCTTCAACAATCACGTGAGCCAGTCCTTAAAATACACCTTTCTCCCTCTCTGTATACACACATCCTATTGGTTCTTTTTCTCTGGAGAACCCTGGATAATAGACTATCTGGTATATGCTGATTGTGTTGTCTGGTTAAGTTTCAACTCTTTGGTGCAAATCTTTCTAGAGTATAGCACCCTTTTTGGTCATAATAAATAGATCTCACTGACCATAACTGAAACATCCTTGGATGATTCATGATACTGCTGAGCTCAAGGCCACAGTGGGGGTCTGTACAGTGGGTGAGCCCTATAGCAGACTGGGGAGGCATAAACTTAGAGGGTGCTAAGTGCTTAGCATGTGGCTGGTGCTCAATGAACATGTCGTGGCAGCCTTACCTGAAGGGTGCCTCACTAGGGCTTACACTTTGGGATTGTTTTTTCTTCTCAGTGAAGAGGTTGGCAACTGTTTCAAGGTATAGGCAGGATAGAAAATCAGACCATCCTTGTTCTGGGAAGGATTGTTGACAGGACACCTCCCTGCAAGGACAGAGTAGTAGTCCACGTTATGCTAGGACGTGGCCTAAAAAGCTGCTTCACCTCTGGAGTGGGGTCTTTAGGCAGGAAAAAGAAAAGCGGCTTCCAGGTCTATGAATCTGACCTGGTTTCTCTTCAGCCTTGGGAGGTGAGCTTACATTAACGTGGGGTTTCTCCCCCTTGGCACTACTGACACTTTGGGCTTAGTAACCCTTTGCTATGGGACTGGCCTGGGTGTTATAGGGTCTTCAGCAGTATCCTCGGCCTCTATCCACTAGATGTTAGAAGCACTCCATTCCTAGTTGTGACAATTAATATGTTTCTAGATATTGACAAGTGTCCTGTGAAGAACAAAATTTTCTGTGGTTGGGGATGACTATGTTAATGAGAGACCTGGTGCCTTCTGAGCTGAGGTCTATTGAGTCCTGAAACCCAGCATGATGTGGGATCCCTGTTTCCCGAAGAACCCCTCCTAGAGATTTGGTCTTAGTCCCCAAGGTAGGGAAGCAGAGGCACCAGGCTTCACATTAGCATTTTGACTACACTTGCAGAAACAAGTGCTGCCTGGATGGGCCATGTGTTGCCCCTGGTCAGCATCGCACTGCTGCCAGAGAGACTATAGTCCTGAAATTCCCTGGGCTCCTGGACACAGCTTGGAAGCCCAACCACCACTGTGCCACAGGCCACAAGTCTGGAATCCCTTCCACTGCCTGGGGTGGCCGGGAAGCCCTCTGGCCCTCTGCTCAGGGTCCCCCCCACCCTGCCTTCCTAGGGAGCCCATGACTCCCCACTGCTGTGGATGCCCCTCTCTGTGTCTATCACCCCACGGTGGCTTCCCAGCCTCTGAGCATTAGACCCCACCTGCCAAAGTGAGTTGCAGACAGTGCGCTGAGACAGCTGAGCTGGGCTGGACTCTTGTGGTCCATCTCATAGCACATTTTTGTACCAGAGAGCTGCTGGTTGCAGAGCTTAGAAGGTGTTAGAGGGAAGGACTGAGCTTGTGACGTTACCTCCCTTCCATTCCTGTCTTCTCCCTTCCCATAGGCTTGCTTGCTTGATATGATTTTCCAGGCCTCCTTGCATGTTAGATTATAATGGGGCCAGTGGTTGGCCAAGGGTCACCTGGCCTCAGGGTTGCTGGACCAGGCTGTGAAGGCCTGATGAAGCATTGTAGATAAGGTATAGTAAACACAGGGTTTGGATCTCATTACCCCATGAAGCCGGGAAACAAGATCAGAGAAACTGGCCCACCATGGGGGCGTCAGGTAATGTGATGGTTTTGGAGCATTTCCACAAATTCTTGGTCACTTCTCTATTGAATGGTGGGCTCTAATTTCCCTCTTTGAATAAGGGCTGGCCCCAGTGACTCACTTCAAACAATTAGAATGTGGCAGAAGTAATGCTGGATGGCTTCTGAAAGCCAGGTCTCAAGGCAATCCAATTTCTGCCTGGTTCTCTGTCTCTTTCTCTCTGTCTCTTTCTATGTCTGTCTGTCTCTGGCTCTCTGTCTCTCTATGTCTGTCTTTCCATCTCTTGCTCTCTGTCTCTGTCTCTCTCTTCCTGGGGATGCTTGTTCTTGTTTCTAGACAGCATGGAAAGAACCATGTGGGTGATCCAGTCATGGCCCTGGCTGAGGCCCGACTGACAACTGGCAACACCTGACAGGTGAGAGTCCCAGTTTTCAGGTGTCTTCAGCCAACAGCCTTCCAGCCTTCCAGCCTTCCATCTAGATTAGCTGATGTCTAATGGGGTAGAGATGAACTGTCCTTGCCAAGACCTGTCCAGATGCCAGATTTGGGGCAACATAAATGCCCTTATTGTTTTAAGCCACTAAGTTTTGGGTAATGTGTTATGCAGCAATAGATAGTTGGAAGAGATGATAACACTGGCAGGAGGAAAGCTAGTGTTTACGAGCGCTTAGCATGTGTGCAGATCCATGCTGAGCATTTTGTATGGATCATCTCTTTTTATCCTCACAGCCACTCTGTACGGTAAGGTGAGTACTATGCTATTAACCTCACTTTAGAAAAGAAGAAAATAAGGCCCGGAGACGTTGAGTCACTTGCCAAGGGTCGTGCAGCTGGTGGGAAGCAGAGAAAGGACTCAAAGCCGGAGCCCATGTTCTACAAGATATATAACGACCAACTGGCCATATTGGCAGAGAGTCTCACACTGTAGTGTCCTGGGCTGCTGGCTTGGGGGGGGGGGGGCACTGGCAGAGGGGACCCAGCATAAGTGTTTTAAGCCACCTGGCATCTGCTGCATTTTAAACTTCAGGAGCTTGGCTTTGTTTGCTGGTCCCTGCCCTGTCTGGACACCCCGGCCACTCTCGGCTCAGCCCCCTCGCCTGCTTCTCAGTGTGTGACCCCGCAGCACCGGTATCAAGCCTCTGGGGCTGATTCACTGCAGCAGCCTCTCTGGAGGTGGCACCCCAGAGCCTGTCTTTTTAACAGGCTCCCCATGTGGTGCTTGTGGAGAAGACATCTTGAGATCCATGACTTTAGAAGCACATGCAAAACCCTAGGAATATATACAGACAATGGAATAGAATCCAGCCTGAAAAAGGAAGGGAACTCTGATACAGGCTGCAGCTTTGGGGGAACCTTGAGGACATTGGGCTCAGCGCAGTAAGCCAGCTGCAAATTGATAAATACTGGATGATTCTGCTTACATGGAGTTCTGAGAGTCGTCAAATTCAGAGACAGAAAGTCGAATGGGGGTTGCCAGGGGCTGGGCCAGGGGGAGTGGCGACTTGTTTAATGGGTACAGAATTTCAGTTTGGGAAAATGGCGATGGTTACACAACATGGTGAATGAACTTAATGTCACTGAACTGTATACACTTTAAGATGGAACTTTTATGTGTATTTTACAACAATGAAAAAATAAAACCTCATAAGGAAATCCAGAGGGGGTCCTGCAAGCCTCAGGCTGCATTCTCTGGTGGTTCCTCTTTGAGAAGAGATCACAGGACTTGCAGCCACCTCCCTGCACACCAACAAACAGATTCTCCTCCACTTCTTGTAACTGATAGAACTGACAGAATTTGCTAGAGCTCCATTTTCTGATGTGCTGGAGAAAATGCAAAGTCCCAGTGGAACTTTGTGGGAAAAGTGTTTCCAAAGTACTGAGGGCATTTTTTCTGCCTTGATTTGGACACCTTTTGTCAACTCATGCTTGACCTTCCATGGCCTTCAAGACGAGGGAGAGTCAACCTTACTGCTAACTTATCCCTTGGAATTTATGCAGAACAGTTGCTGCAGGTGTGAGTCAAGATGACAGCTCTCCTGAAATACAGTATTTTTGAGTTTGAGACTCTCCTGAGGGATGAGACCTCACTGCCCAGACAGATACTCATGGGGCAATGTTGCCAGATAGTATGCAAGGCCACCATGTGCTTCACTTCTACTCTGTAATATGTGTTATCATGTTGCATCCATAGCATCCTCCTTGCAAACCAAGCCATAAGGGCAGCGGCATTGGGCCTCAGTGGTCTTGGGGACCATGTTGGCAACTTTCCAGAGATGCAAAGAAAGAAGCATGTGGAGTCTCCTCAATCGCTTGGCAGCCTGTGCTGCAGAGGGGATGAAATGGGCACAACGCTGGGAAGACAGACTGTGTCTGCAAGGTGTTCGCAGACTGGTGGTGGGGAGATAGGGGGTGTCCACACAAAAAAGGGTGATGCAAAGGTATCATGGGAAGACATTTATTCATCTGCTGTAAACAGATGGCCAATGGAATCTTGGAGGAGTGGGCACGGGGGTTGGTGGCTGCTCAGGGAAGGGCCAATGGAGGAGGAGGTCTTGGGTAGCCCTTGAAGGGTAGGTGGGCTTCAGTCCAGTGGGGTAGACCAGGAAGAGCAGCTCCAGGGGCTGCAAAGGGTGTCTAGTACACCAGCTTGACTGCTGCACCAGGGGAGGAAAGACAGGCCCCCTGGGGGCAGAACATCTGGGGGGCCCTCATTCTCAGCAGCCGTCTGCCCTGCGGTCACACCACTCTAGCGAATGACGCCTCCTTAAGTTTTGCACCCTTGGTGTCTCCCTTGGTGTGGCCTAGCCCAGGCCCTGCTGGAGCCACAGGTCCACGTGGAGGAAGGACTCAGAGATGCTAGCACTTACATCTCCCTTCCCGGGACAGCATGCACATGGGTTGGGTAGTGAGGCCCAAAGCAGGCTTCACACACACACCACAGGAGGAGGCTGGCTCAAGGATCAGCTGCCAGATAGGTTAGAGGCCACATCTCAAGAGTCTTCTGTCAAAGGTCATTGGTTCCGAGCTACAACAGTTAGTGGCCCAAATGAAGTCAGCTTTTGAATTTTGCCCTTTGGTGATGGGGGGATCTTGCTCTACATTTCTTTTTGGGAAGTTTTGGACTTTGACCTTGGTTACCTTCCATTCGGGCCAGGTATGGAATAGATAGGTATGTCCTCTTCTTGAGAATACTGTTGCAACCCATGTACGTTCTGGGTGAATGGAGGTGGACCCTGGGCTTCAGAGGACCGGGGAGCATTTATTTGGCACTGTTTTGGCATCTACCCTGTATTCTTGCCATGGATGTTAATGTGGAAGGCATTACCTCCATGGTGACTGGGCCACCTTGCTCTACCTTTCTGAACTGATAGAATAGGTACAAGAGGATATTGTCCACACTGGAAACTGTCACCCACCTCATGGTGGCTTCTAGAGTAAGTCCTGTGGCCTTCTGCTGTGCACATTGGCAGGGACAGGGGAGCATTCATGATCAAGGCCCCAGGTGTGGCACCAAGTCTTGTGCTGGGTTTGTGCTGAGGCCACACCTCCCTTGGGCAGTTTCCTTCAGTGACTGAAGATGGTGGGGGCATGAAGGCAGACCCCATACCTTCCCTGGACCCCTTCCTCTTTCCCCTCCCTCTTTCTCCTCATGAAATCTTCGCGTATCTAGTACCATCTTGGCCACTACTTCTTGGAGGATCCAGACTAACACAACTTACTATTTGATCTTGCAAAAACTGAAAAGAACTTTATTATTTTTTAAGTTTATTTATTTCTTTTGAAAGATAGAGAGAACGTGAGCAGGGGAGGGGCAGGGAGAGGGAGAGAATCCCAAACAGGCTTCACGATGTCAGCACAGAGCCCAATGCGGGGCTCGAACTCGCAAATGGTGAGATCATGACGTGAGCAGAAATAGAGTCAGAGGTTTAACTAACTGAGCCACCCAGGGGGCCCCCAAAACTGCAAAGAGATTTAATGGGACCACCAGGGAGCTTTAGTGATGGGAGGCCTCTGACAACTGTTCAAAGGTGACTGAAGGGAAGGCATCTGGGTGGTTCAGTCAGTTGAGCCTCTGACTCCTGATTTCAGCTCAGGTTGTGATCTCACCATTCTTGAGTTTGAGCCCCACATGCAGCTTTGCTGACGGTGAGGAGGCTTCTTGGGATTCTCTTTCCCTCTCGCTCTGCCCCTCCCTCCCTCAAAATAAATAAACTTAAAACAATTTTTAAAGGCAATGAAAGGGTATACACAGGTAGCCATAGACCCCCTGCTGCCCTATGCAAGATGGTCCTTATGCCAGATGTGGGTACCCTTCTGGCTTGTACGATACTTGGGTAACAGTGGAGCTGTTGAACTCTCAGCAGTGAAGAAGCCAAAGTCTATCACTTCCACCAGGCTGGGTGCCAAGGGCCAGACTCAGTCCTTTTCCTGTTATTATCTCCCTTGTGCCTGCAATGTACTGTAAGGGACAGGCACTAAAGCCGGGGTCAAAACCTATGGGTGCCAGCCTGGCTGAGTGCATGGTCACTTCACCTGGCTGAGTCATCAGTGACATAAGTGTCTGTCTAACTCGCCCTTCTGACCTCATAAGGCTGCTGTGACAAGGCACAGGAAAGCCCCTGGGAAGTGGGGCAGTGCTATAGAAAAGCAAAGCATGGCTGAGTCACAACTGTGCTTCATGGTTTCTCTTCCTCACTCTGTTTTCTTTCTCCTTTCTTTCTTGGGAGTTTTCCATTTTGCAAATCTCAAAGTAAGATGAAAACCTCCCCTGTGTTTTCCTTATCAAAATGCACGAATGAGCTGGTGGTCAAAGGCGGAGCCTGTATCTGGTTGACACCTGCTGACCCCTGGGTGCCTGTCCCGGAGGTTTCTGCTGGACATTTCTACGCTGTAGAGGTTAAGGGAAAACTTGGCAGATCTAGGAATTCCCACTGCAAAGGGTGCATTGTATCGACATTGAGCTTCCAGGAGCCCAGTGAAAAGACACGTGAATTGCAAGATACAATAGTCAGATGGTTTTGTGTCGCCTTGAATGAACACAAATGGTTCCTGCATTTTAAAAAAATGTGCCTGGGAGAATTGGGTCAATTATTTACCACAGACAGAGGGAAAAAGTCCTTTATGCTAATTTGACACTATTAAAATGCAATCTAGGCACTGAGGTTTGAATTCACTGCCAAAGATGTAGAGATCCTATACCCTGGACACTACTTTCTCATCTCCTAACTTTGTTTTAGTAATCGAAAAGCAGGATTGCTTAGGCTACAGCACTCCTAGGATTTATAACATGCCCTCCACACCGGCACATTTAATACAGCAGCTCTCAGCCAGAGCACATGTGCAGAACAAGAAGGGGAGGCTGAGAGGGTGTTTTATGTCCTTTGGCACACGTTGAAGTTACAAAATCACTTAGCAGGAAGAGATTGGGGTGTGAGGAAATACTCTGTAAAACAGAAAACTACCTTTTGGAGTAGGAAAAGGCAAGTGAACAGGAGATTGGAGGTGGGATTCTACTCGTGGGGTGCTCTTGATCCCCTCCCCCTCCTTTTCATGGGTCAGATACTCTTTCCATCAGTAAGAGAATCTCATTCTTTTCCACTCCCCTCATTTTTTCCACCCTCAGAAGCCTAAAACACGGTGGTGTTTTAGCAAATATACTGCCCTTACACAGGTCCTCATTCTTACACTTTGTCATTAGTTGGTTACTTAGAAACACACTTTGGAAGAAGGTGGTGCTCAGCAGACATGGGTCTGTGCTGCTTTTCTGTCCCCGAGCCTGTGGCCATGTCTCCCAGCTGACTCAGCATGCGGTGGTGGCATCTCAAACTATGTTTTCATTGCAAGAGAAATGGCATTAGAAGCAGGGCACTGGAGGGTGGGGCTCACCGTCGCCTTGCTGTGGTTCTCTGCACGGCTCCCCCGGGAGGGGCTGTGCGGCTTGCATGCAACGTACTCCCGGCCCTCTCATCAGGGAAGTGGACGTGCCATGCTTTGGCTGACCACTTCAGGCAGAAAGCCCAGAAGCTCCTCAGGGACACTGTGTGGCACCTTTCTCCTGCAGTGTGGGTTCACATAAAGGCTTACCACATCTTAGCTGTGTGTCATTGGGCAAGTCACTTAGAGTCTCTGGGCTTCAGTTTCCACATCTGTAAAATGGGCATAGTTATGGGTACCATAGAACTGTAGTAGAGATTTAATGAGTGAATGCATGTAAAACTGCCTCTGCTCACTAGTGTTGGATATTGTTATTTAATTTTTATTTCTAAAGGAAAGGGGTGGCCTTCCAGGTTGAGAGGTGACAGTGGAGGTGGCCAGGGGAGTGGGTTGAATGGGGGAGCTGGTGATCTGCACAAGCTCTTCAACAGAAAGCAAATTTGGGGGCACCTGAGTGGCTTAGTCGGTTGAGTGTCTGACTTCAGCTCAGGTCATGATCTCGCAGTTCATGACTTCAAGCCTCACATCGGGCTTGCTGCTGTCAGCCTGTCAGCTCAGAGCCCACTTCGGATCCTCTGTTCCCCTCTCTGCCCTTCCCTTGCTTGTGTTCTCCCCCACCCCAAATAAGTATATATATAAAAAAAGAAAGCAACTTTTACAAATCTAGTCTTAATGACTTGCTTTTTGGGAGCCATCTCTGCACCAACTGTGGTGTCAACTTTCTCTTTAATCTTGATAACAGCCCTGCATGGCAGACACAATTATCCTTATTTTAACAGATGAAGAAATTGAGCTTAGGTGGCCTAGAGCTTTGCCCAAGGTCACTCTCCAGTCAGTGGAAGAGCGGCAACTGATCTGAGAGGTCCTGTGCTTTCCCCTGCATGGTGCTATCTCCTCCCCTGACCCCTAAGTCAGGACCAGCTGTCCCCAGTCACTCAGCTGTCAAATGCCTAGCTCTGGGCCCATACGATCTTACACAGGCAAAAAAAGAATTTCAGAGCATGCAATGCCTTTGCTTGGGAAGAGCCTTAAATTGTTACATGCAGCACATGTATGAATTAATTCACCAGCAAATGAAGTGTGCCCTCTGGACCCCAAGGCAGTCCTTGCTTAACAGCCTGTAACCACAGCATGCATTAGAGCGGGTGGTGGCGGGGGGGGGGGGGGGGGTGGATTAGGTAGAGAGGATGTAATTTTCCAGAAGTTGAAATAAACATCTCCAGTTATGCTGGAAATGAATGGACTTGCCAAGGGATCTGGAGGAACCCAAAGTCCCGGGAGTTTTCTTTTCTTCTTTTCTTTTCTTTTCTTTTCTAACTTTTTTATGTTTATCTATTTTTGAGAGAGATAGAGACAGAGTGTGAGTGGGGGAGAGCAGAGAGAGAGGGAGACACAGAATCTGAAGAAGGCTCCAGGCTCTGAGTTGTAGCACAGAGTCTGATGCAGGGCTCAAACTCATGAGCTGTAAGATCACGACCTGAGCTGAAGTCAGGCGCTTAACTGACTGAGCCACCCAGGCACCCCTATCCCTGGGAGTTTTGAATCGCTTCTTTCTGGTGTCTCCAGTGGACATTGTGGCCAGACCTCTAAGGGCCCCTGGACTCTCACTGCCACCCTCAGTGCTCTCTCCTGGTCTTTTCTTCCCTTTTCCCCCCAAGCCACTCCTCCCATCTCACGGGCTTCATGACTCCCTAAACCACAGTGGGTGGACTTCTGCGTGTCCATGTACACCCCTCTGCACAAGTGTGTGTGTGATGTTGCTGGCCTCTAATAGCCCTCCCGATGCGACTGGACACAGAAAGCATGTAGGTTAGAAAAGCCCACAAGTGCCAGATAGCACACGTCCTTTGATCAAAACAGCACAGGCCATGTCCACTACTTGTAGTACCTCATATTTGATATAAACTTAGGCAGCAACCAAGCCTATGTCTGACGACTTTAACACAGAGCTGAACATCCCTCTCCCCGCAGCCCTCTCCTCCTCCTCCTGTTCTAGGCAAGGTTTTTACAAAGCCCAGGGCTGTAGCTACCTCTGGATTTTTGCAATGGCATGGATCCCCCAAATGTCCTTCTTTTATTGTGGATGCTTGGACTTAGGTTTCTCTGCAGCCAAAAGAGGTCTTTCCTGTTTGATATGGCAACACTGGAGAGCAATTGATAATTTAAAATTGTATAGGTAACTTCTGCATTGTACATTATAGTTTGCAAATGGTAACAGCAAACATTTCTAAAGTGTTTCCTGTATGCAAAACACTGTTTTAAGTCCATTATACAGAATAATCATCAGGTAGGTTTTATCATTATCATGCCCATTGTACAGACAGAAAACTGGCTGAAGTAGGTCAGGACCCCGACTGAGGTTATACAGCTAGTAAGAGACAGACTCGGAACAGGAATCCCAGCAAGCCCATGCTCTCAGCTGTCAGCTATTCATTACAGTAAGGATAATTATGGTGTTATTTAGGTAATGTTGGAGGTTTCACAATGTAAAGAGGTTTGGCCAAGGTCCTACAGCCAGAGAGTGATGGAGGGAGCCAGGACCTGAACCAGATCTTCTTTTTGTTTTTTGTTTTAGTTTTATTTAGTTTTTAAATATTTCTTAATGTTTATTCATTTTTGAGAGAGAGAGAGAGAGAGAGAGAGAGAGAGAAAGACAGAGAGAGACAGAGTGTGAGTGGGGGAGGTGCAGAAAGAGAGGGAGACACAGAATCTGAAGCAGGCTCCAGGCTCCAAGCTGTCAGCACAGAGCCTGAAGTGGGGCTCAAACCCTTGAGCTATGAGATCGTGACCTAAGCCCAAGTTGGATGCTTAACCGACTGAGCCATCCAAGTGCCTCAAGTTTTATTTAGTTTTGACAGAGAGAGAGAGACAGAGAGAGAGCGCAAGTGGGGGAGGGGCAGAGAGGGGGGACAGAGGATCTGAAGTGGGCTCCACACTGACAGCAGAGAGCCTGATGTGGGGCTTGAACTCACAAACTGTGAGATCAGGACCCAAGCTGAAGTTGGAAGCTCAACCAACTGAGCTACCTGGGCGCCCCCTGGACCAGATCTTCTGATACCAAAGTCCCGGGTCTTAGTATTGTGCCCCATCCTCACTTGTAAAGGGTAATGTGCTAGCTGCAGAGGGGATGCAACAGAGAGAGGCTCCGGGAAGGCATCTGTGCATAAGGGAGAGCCAGTCTGGCCCAGAACACAGGGAGCTAGGAAGCTGTGACGGCGTCCAGGGACAGAGCTTGGCTGAGAGGGAGCAAGCCTGAGAGAAAGTGAGTCCATGTAGGTGAGGTTGGGGAAGGAAGGAAGATTCTGGCAGGATGTGGGTGTGGGAAGGCAGGCCCCTGAGGTTGCTGGGTGCAGGCATAGGCAGTCAGAGGGCACCCATAGGGCACATGTTTTGGCAAAGAGTGATCAGGGGGATTCCAGAAGATAAGAGCAAGCTGGGAACCGGAAGTATGAGGCAGCAAAAAAACACTGAAGTCGGAGTTTGAGTCTCTCTCTTAGTAGCTGTGTGAGCCAACCCAAGTCACTCCACACCCCAGGACCTGTTTCCCCCTGTAATGTCCAAGGGCCTCTCTCAGCATCCAACCTCACCCACCTGACTTCCCAAGCTCATCCCCTGGGCCTGTCGGGTGAGAGTCTTGATTGTCTGATGGGGCTCTGTTTTGGCCCAACCCTTGTGTCCCTTCCATTGTTTATTAGTGTTTTCCTTAAAAAGAAAAAAGAAGCAGCTATCATGTTAGATGGACAGCTGGCTCTGTCTGCTCAGCACCGTCCTCACTGGTGTCGGCCAACTTTGTTCTCCTCTGGCCGACTCAGGCTGCCTTGTCACTGTACGGGTTTAAGGATTCCATATCCGTGCCTTCGACATCCAGGAAACATCTGTGCGAATGGCTCCCAGGGTCTGTCTGGGGACAATCTCACCAAAACGATTATGAGTGTTACAAACTTTAAGTTGGAAACATGTATTTCCCTACGGACAGAGATGAGTGGCTTTGGTCTGGCAGCTAAATGCAGCTTACTTGCTATTCTGGTCATGTGGAAGCCCCTACTTGTGTTCTCCACGTGTTTTATATTCAAAAGTCCACCCAGGACTTGCACGCTCGAGTTCCGTGGCACTGGCTTCTGTCCCGGGTAATCACAAAGCACCCATGTGCCACATCTGACTTCATAAACCAAGTCCTCAAGTCCTTTATTGTGTATTTTTTTTTACAACTTTATTCATCGTTTTGAGAAAGGCTCATCTTAGTTCTACATGATAAAGATTCTGCTTAGAGAGGGAAGGAGGTTAAATATTTCTGGTATGTACATCCTGTTTTTCCGTGTATGTTTGAAAGTATGAGTGGGGTCCCCTGACCCATTTCAGGAATGATTTGCTGGAAAGGCAAATCGCAGCCTTTCTGATGAGAGGAGGCAGCTTGCTGGTTTTCTAGGCCTGTGGGAAGAGAGTCAGTCAGCTCGGGTTGCCATAACAAAGTACCACAGACTCGGGGGCTTACACAACAGACAGTTACCTCTCACAGTTCTGGAGGCTCGAAGTCCAAGGTCAAGGTGTTGGCAGAGCCTCTGTGGCCTCTCTCCTTGGCTTGTAGATGGTGTCTTCTCCCGTGTCTTCATGTGGTCTTCCCTCTGTGTGTGTCTGTGTCCCGATCCCCTCTCCTTACAAGGACACCAGTCATGTTGGATTAGGGCCACATCTTAATGACTTCATTTTAAAGTAATTACTTCTTTAAAGTTTCCAAAGATAGTCACATTCTGAAGTACATTCTGAGGGAGTTAGGACTTCAACACATGCATTTTTGGTGAGATGCAATGCAGGCCATAACAATCTTTTTTACCCATTAGAAATTCAGTAGAATTAATGATGCCCTCGAAGGGCACTTGTCATTCATGCTTGGGTGTGAATTACTCATCAGTTAGCTTTCTTCCCAACCACATAAGGTTTTAGCCTTCTGGAAAGTAAACTTTGGGGAAGGATATTCCTAGGTAAGATGTCATCACTGGGAATTTAGGAGGCCAGGGAAGGGGCACTGTAGGCTTGACTGTGGCAGCCTAGAAGTTGGTAGTTAGAGCAAGAACAAGTGGGGGACCATGCAGAAAGGGAGGTGATATGGTACCAAAGGGCAGCATGCCTTGAATTGGGATCACAGCAATGCAGACTCTTATGGGCGAAATGATCACTGGAGATCATTGTCCCCTGCAGAGTTCCAGGACTAAAAGTCTGTATATTCTCCTCTTCACAGCACTTGGAGAAGACTCATTTCTCTCGTCTGCATTCATGACAGACCACCTAGCCACTGACATCCATTTTACCATATTGGGCATAGAGGACAGGTCAGGAAAGGCACATTATTTGAAGGAAATCTATTTACAGGGAGGCTCATATAACAGATATCTATTAATTTTATCTGCCCAGCACTCTGTCTCCCTTTCTTCAGGCAGGACACCCTATTTCCTTGAGTCCAGAAATGGATATGTGACCCAGGGCGGGCAAATCATTTCACTGTTTTGTTCACAGTGACAGTTCTAGGAAGTATAATCAGAAATATAATCCAAGAAGTATAGCTCAAGCTGAGCTAACCAGAATTTTCGCTGGGCTTTTCCACAACGGAGCCCAGAGAAAAGCTCTTACTTTTTGGTTAAAGAGCTGTCAAGGGTGAGTCAGAGCTGCTATTGACAAGAATCCACCCCACCCCCCATGGAGCAGCTGGTTTGGCCAGAGGAAGTCCACATACGAGAGAAACTGACCAGAACAGAGAGGGTGATCCCAGTGGGCTCTGAGGCCCTGACATGGCCAGGTGGCTGTCCGCAAGCCCCCTCCATCCCTGCCTGCCTTCTGCCTGTGGTTTGGTCCCATGAACCACTAAATCCCTCCTTAGCTTGGATTTCTGCCACTTGCAACCAAAAGAGTCCTGACTGATTCAGGTAGAGTGTGGATTGAATTAAAAACTTTTGAAAATGTAAAGAGAATTCAAAGAGTTTGAAAGCTATGTTCTGAGCAGGAAGAATGAGGAAGGGATAGGCTTACAACCTGGAGGAAATGCCATGATGCCATTTGATGACTGAGAACAAGCAAAATTGTTCAAATGATCTTTGGTTTCTATTTTTTTAAATGTTTATTTATTTTGAGAGAGAGTGTGATCAGGAGAGGAATAGAGAGAGAGAAAGAGTGAGAGAATCCCAAGCAGGCTTCACACTGTGCAGAGCCCAATATGGGGCTCAAACTCATGAACGGTGAGATCATGACCTGAGCCAAAATGAAGAGTCAGTCGCTTAACCAGACTAAGCCCCAGATGCCCCTGGCTTCTACTTTCTGGAAAGGAAACTTCTTCAGATTTGAAAAGTGAAAAGAAACTTGACTGAAAAGGAATCAAAACCCAAGATAAGCAAGGAGACCATAAGAAAAGGCCACCTGCCTTGAAACACACTTGTCTCTGAGCCCTGCTAGACCATGTTAATGGAGAGGACACCTTGCCGTGTGATTTCAAGAGAGGTGCTTTCATAGGAATCAAGTCAATGGGATGACCGACTATAAAATTTGAGTAAGTGTTAGATCGGTTTTCCAAAGGTGTTGGGGTTCAAGGTAGAGCTCTTAGAACTTGGATGTCACATCTTGATTTTTGGCAAGATGTTCAAGCTCTTCACACTGTGCTTGCTGCTGAACCACTGGCCTCTAGTCTCAGACAACCAGAGACATAGAAGGAGCAGGTTCATTTGGAAGGTGGTGAGTAGTGAGAGGCGGTGACAAGAGAATGAATTCTGTTTTAGACAGGTTTGCATTTGAGGTGCCTACGGGACATCTGTTCAGGGCTGTTCCCGTGGCAAACTGAACACTTTGATATGGGGCTCAGAAGAGAAGTCAGGATGGGTGAGGTAGCTCTGGGGGCCATGAGCAGGAAGATAGTGGCCAGATGGTGAATGAGACCCCCCAGGGATCCCATGCATCTAGAAAAGAGAAAGGCAGGCTCCACGCCAGAAGCTTCAGGGTGACTTATTGTGAGGGTCTGGTGAAGGAAGAAGAGGTGATAGAGAGTGAGAGACAGAGGGTTCAGAGATGGGAAGAGCCAGGGAGGCAGAGACGTAAGAGAGCCCCAGAAAAGGGGCAGTGGTTTGAGGTGTCAGACGCTATAGGCTGATGATGCTAATGAAGAAGGCATACTGGATCAAGGATGAGGAGTTCAGTGGTGACCTTTGAGAAATCTGTTTCAATAATCAGGGGCACAATAGTTGAGTAGGAAGAAATGAGTGGTAGTTGAGAAACATCCCCTCGCTTCCCTCCTCCCACAATCGCTGCCTTAGCCCCCGTCTCGTCTCTCATCAGTCTTTTCCATCATCTTTGAGTGATGCCTCCTGCCGTTGTCCACACTGACTTGTGCTCTGCCACAGAGCTCACCATCCTAAAGCACTGCTCTCGGTGGCCCCAGGAAGAGTATGCCACCCCCCAAGCCTGAAATTTTAGTGGCGAAATGCTAACTTTGGAGGTCAGCCACGGGCTCTGAAATCTCAGTGGCCCCACACCATATGAGCTTCTTACTTAGGAAGAGCCCCTTGGGAAGCAGGGAGGTGTGGGAGATGGTGTTGTGCTCTGTATCACACAACCAATCAAGAGTGAGGCCATCTTCGCTGCATGGCTCCAAACTTGCCTTGGGTGCTGCCGTCCAAACCAGCAGACAGAGCAGAAGCCCCTGGATGGAGGCCCAGCTGCGGCCTCAGGAGGTGGGAGTGAGGCCAGGCCTGGAAGCGGAGTACATTACATCACTTCTGCTACATCCTGTTGGCCAGAATTGAGTCACATGGTGGGACTTAACTTTGAGAGAGGCTGGGGAATGCAGGCTAGCTGAGTCACGGGAGGAAAGGAAAAACTTAGCTGGTCTCTGTGGTCATGGCATTCGAGATCTTGCAAAATCAGACCAGCCCACTTTTCTAGTCCTGTCTTCTTGGAGTTTGACCCTACTCCAAGGCACAGGGGAGCATTTTACTTACCATTCCTCACATCTACCATGCACGTTCCCATTTTCTGTAGCAAGCAAGAACACTCTCCTCACCCTTCCTGCTTCTTGAAATCTTACTTGCTGTAAGTTATGCTGTGTGTTCCATAGAACCTTTCTGTGAGTTGCAATGATTTCCTCCTTTTGTAATTTGTCTGCCCCAGACCCTGTCACTCTTTATCTGCTGCTTGTGCTATGAAGAGCTATGTAGCAGATCTATAAATTCCTCCACCTTTCCGTAGACACAGACTGCAAACTCATGCAGGGCAGGGTGAATTCATAGATAGATCTCTTTGCTCACCCCATACTTACAGTAACTGTAGGTTCTGACATCCCAAATCAGGGTGTGTGGTCTGAGAAATCGTAGTGTACATTTCAGGATCAACTGGGCAAAATATTAGTGGCATTCTTCAGGAATGTCCTGGAGCAGAATCCTGGAGACATGATAGAAACTCAATTAATCCCATTGGTCTGCAGTGAGATTGAATCACTGTTATCACTTACTAACATACAAAGCAAAAGAGGGTAACTTAGAGGGACTTTTCAAAACATAGCACAGCTGTCTCGAGACATTTCCTGGGGCATTGGTTTACCCAACATAATTACTAGCATCCCTAGACTCTCTCAGCCAAACTGAAATGCCCAGACACCTCATTGAAAAGGTACAAAAATCAAATAAAGCCAAAACATGGTGTTTTATGGTCAGCATTTTGTGCTAGCACATGACCATTTGAATTTGAGTGATTTAGAAGGCACTCCCGGGTTCTGAGATGACTTTAAGATGAATGGTTTTATTTGGTGTCTGTTATGGTTCATTCAGAAAGTGGAAGCTTGTTTACAGCTTTGTGGCTGAAGGCCTGAGAACTGTCTGTGAATTATTTTGTCAACAAGTCAACCAGGGATGGGTGGCTTCAAGTCTGCTTATTGCTTGTATTTGACCCTCAATTATGAATTTTAATACAAGGAAGACGTTCTTTTAATAGTAAAAATGTTTGTGTGTATCTGGTCCATTCATGGCTAAGATCTGATTGGAATTAATCTGAGCAGAAGCAAGAAGCATGAGCTAGTGCCAGAGGAAAGCCATCTAGGGCAGTGGGCTGGGCTGACGCTGGGCTTGGCTTTCAGGGGGAGTGGCCTGTCAGCACCTCATCCTCCCCCGTGAGCCACGCTGCAGGTGAATGGAGAGAAGGGATGGATGAGTCAATTTGGAAACAGCTCCAGATCCACCGAGAGCCTTAGCATCTGTGACCTTAGCCTTGGTGGGGAGCCCAGCCCTGCAAGACTTCCATGGGGGATTTGTTAAAGGTCCCCAATCTCCTTAGTTTTTCTTTTTCCTACATTTTTGTCTAAATGGCAGATGTTCGCAAGACACACCCTGTGAGCCTTTGCTCATTCTGTTTTTTTTTCTTTCTGGAATGCCTCTCCTCCCCCAACCTGTCTGACCCATTTGGAATCCAAAACATTCTTTAATCTATCTTAAATGGCACTCCCTTTATTTTTCTTTTTGGTGGCCTCAACCAATTATGAACTTCGAGTTCGGGTTCATCTTCTGTATCTGCTGCTGCAGCTACTTCTGGCACTTAGTGGCCCCACCAGCAGCGTTTCATGTGCTCAGCGCTTCCTAAGTGCCGGGCACTCAGCCTTCCACCTGAGCAGAGAAACTCTGTAGTCAGATCTCCTGGTTCAGTTTGGAGCTTCTGCACTCTCAGCTGTCAGATGGGAGGACAAGTAGCCCCCACCTTGTGGGGCTGTTGGGAGGTCTACGCAGGTGCACCACGGACAGACACGTGCTCAGTGCCAGGCGTGTAGATGTCCACTCACCAGGAGCTTGTGTTGTAATGAATCAGAAGGGGAACTCACTCTGTGTACAAATGGGTAATGAGGAAGGAGAGAGAAAATGGTCAAAGCTCAGAAGTCAGATACACAGCAATGGTTAACAGAAACCCGGTAGCTTGGTTTGGGGGGACCCATAGATGCCCCTGGTCCTCCTGTGATATCTGGAGTTAGCCCTGGCAGGGGTAGGGAGCTTCTAATATCAGTGAAAGCTCAGGTAGAAGCCCCTGGGGAGGGGGACCCAGCTGAGGTCTGAGGAGATGGGATTCTGCTTTGTGTAAAGAACTTTCTGCTGTCTGTAGATGGGTTGGGCTGCTTGAGGAAGCAGTGGGTTGCCCATCACAAGACTTGGTAGATGCCCAGCCAGAGTTTGGAGGAAGACCGACAGATCTGCAAGGGTGCTGGTGAGCTGGGTATTACCACCCGGCTTGTCCCACAGGGCTGCTGGAAGGCTCCATGTGTATGTTGTAAATAAATGTGCATATTGTTATAATGTGAGGATTATTTTTACTATTTTAAGAGTAGGTGTTGGGTATGGGGTGTGGAAGAAATCAGATTCTAACTGTTGGAAACTAAAATGTTGGAGGAAGGGAGGAAAGGAAAAACTGAGGGGGGCTGGGGGCACGCCTCACCCCCAACCCTCTGCAAGGGGCTTCTTAGTGAAGTTTCTTGCCTCAGCATCCCACCTGTGCCCTCCCAGAGCGATCTTGAGGCCTTTCAACCAGCTCTCACCGGAATAACTGTGGGACATGCCCAGGAGGGTGGGTGGGTGGGGTGCAGGGCTATGAGTCCCACACGGGTTTTTTTCCTGTGGGGTGGGGTCAGTACAAGGTGGCTGTTGCATGTTAAAAATTAAAATAAGGCTACCAGAAGGGAGTTGGCAGGAGCTTAATCTGAGAGCCTGTTCTTCTGAAGGGCTATTTATAAAGTCGGCACAGCATGTTCGGGTGGTGGGGGCTCCCTTCCTCCCAGGACATGGCAGGCCCCCGAGCTCATGGGAGGGATGAGAAGGACGGCAGGACGCCTGGGCTGGGCTCACCAGCCCTCGTCACAGCGATGAGAGACACCCAGTCTCCCAAACGGAGTCAAATACCACAGTTATCGGTGGCTGTGGCTTATTTTGTGTTAGTCGCGGGGGAAGGGTAGTGGAGTTTGCCTTTACCCATTTGCTGAAGACATTATTTTGAACCAAAATATGTTCAGAGAGTTGAAAGAGATGCATGGAGTGAAGCTGTTTTTATTGTCAATGAAATTATAGCTTTGAGGTTAACTCAGGCTGCTCATAAAAGCAGCCCTAAAACAAGACTCATATGAAGACAAACTGCAAAAAGAAAAAAACAATGATAGAGAATAAGGACTTCTGGGTAGAAAAGAGGCAAGATCTGAGGGGTGCATTCCACAGACTCTGAGTCGGGTACAGCCCTGAGTGGGCACAGCCCTGAACCATACAGGTCAGCAGGTCTGGCCTTCATCCCAGCTCTGTCACTTACCATCTGTGTGACCTTGGGCTGGGCGCTTAACTCCTCTGAGCTTCCACTTTTTGCATTTGTAAGTTAACCTAATCATCTCCGCACTGTCAGCCTCACTGAGATGCCATGAGTCTATCTTTTCAGGCAATATTAAAACAGATATTATCAAAATCGACTCCTGTCCTGGCTATATGCACAATCTCTGCTGTACTGTCTGCATACTGGCTTCTTCTTGCTCCTACTGCGTCATGCCCATCTGAGAAACGCTACTTCTGGGTCTCCTCAGACTGACACTCAGGCTTGTGTCACCGCTGACTCTGGGATGGTGGTGGTGAGGCCTGCTTTGCTAAGAGGCTGCACCTGACTTTCTCTCTTTCTCCCTCTGCCCCCCTCCCCCCCCAATGCACCAAGTTAAGGTCTAGGCCTGGCCGCTCATTTTCTTCTGTCCTCCTTCTCAGCCACCCAATCCTAGCCACACTGTCTTCCGTCCATTCCTTGAAAGCAACAGTTATACTCCCACCCTATGGTCTTAACACTTCCTGTTCCCTCTGACTGCCCTGTCTTTTCCCCCATCTGGCATGATCTCTTTCTCCACTTCCTTCATGTCTTCCTTGCAGGGGAGGCCTGCCCTGATCCTCTATGTGAAATGGTACAACCTCTTTCTCATTTGTCTTGTTTTCTTTTTCTCTACATCTAACATACTATATATTGTACTTATTTACGATGCATCCTCCCACACCTACCCTAGAATGTAAATTCCGTGAGGGCAGGGATTTTTCTTCCTTTTGCTCATTGCCCATTCTCCTCCAACGTCAACCCTTGTAAAATGGGTTGGGAAGTAATCTCTTTTTCTGTTGTCTGGAATAATTTGTATCAACTTGAGGTCATTTGTTCCTTGAAAGTTTGACTTCACCTGTAAATCCATCTGGGCCAGGTACTTTTTGGGTGTGTGTGTGAGTATGGATTAATTTTAGCCAGTGTGCCAGTTTCTTTAATAATTCTACCACTATTCAAGACTTTTTTTGCTTGAATTGGTTTTAGTAAGTTATTTTTTTTTGTAGGAATTTGTCTAAGTTTTCAAAACTGTTGGCATATCATTTTTCATCAGTGTCTTATTATTTTTTAATTTTTTAAAAATGTTTTCATTTATTTTTGATTGAAAAAGGGAGAGTGTGAGCAGAGGAGGGCAGAGGGAGAGGGAGACACAGAATCTGAAGCAGCCTCCAGGCTCTGAGCTGTCTGCCCAGAGCCCAATGTGGAGCTCAAACTCACGAACTGTGAGATGGTGACGTGAGTCCAAGTCAGATGCTTAACCGACTGAGCCCTCCAGATGCCCAGTGTCTTATTATTTATTATGTATACTTTATGTGTAGTTATACTCCCTTTCATTCATAATGTTGATTATTGTAACTTTTATCTTATCTTGGTAAATCTTGAAAAATTTGTCTATATTGTTAGTTTTCGCAAAGAACCAGTTCTTAGCCTTTTAGTTCCACTCTGTTGTATTGTTTTTTATTTTGTTGATTCCTGCTTTTATTTTTATTTTCTGATTTTTTCCCAATTTGAGGTGGAATTTGTTATGTGTCCCCCACCCCAAACTTCTTTTTTTTTTTAAGTTTATGTATTTATTTTGAGAGAGAGAGAGCATGAGTAGGGGAGTGGCAGACACAGAGGGAGAGACAGAATCCCAAGCAGGCTCCATGCTCTCAGCCCAGAGCCTGATGCAGGGCTTGAACTCATGAAATCACAAGATCATGACCTCAGCCCAAACCAAAGCTCAGATGCTTAACTGACTGAGCCACTTAGGTGCCCTCACCACCCCAAACTTCTTGAGAATAACACTTGGCTCACTAATTTTGAGAATTTCTCCCATTCTAATATAAGTATTTAGTTATAAATTTGCTGCAAAGTACATATTGACTGTATCCCAGAAGTCTTGATATATGGTGTTTTTATTGCCATTCAGTTTTATATACTTAAAAAGTTTTCACTTTGATATTTCCCCTTTTATCCATGAATTATTTAGCAATACTGCTAAATATGTGAGCATTTTTAATTTATATTTTTAATTTCTAATTTAATTTCATTGTGGTCAGAGTTCGCAGTCTACTTTATACCTAAGTTTGAAATTTATTGAGACTTTCTTAATGGCCAAGCACATGATTACACTTCTGCATATATTGCACATATGTTTGAGAAAGATGTAGACTTTCTATTATTTGGAAGAACTTTAAATTAGATATTATTTGAATGAGTAAAAACTTGTAATTGAGTGATTCATATTTTCTGTATCCTTGCTGATTTTTTTTCTACCACGATCCCATCAATAATTGAAAAAGCCATGATAAATTCACCCTAATTCTATAAAATTTTACCAAATATACATGAGGCTATTTTATGTGCATTTATACCTAAAGTTGCTCTTTTCTTGGTGAACTAAAACTTTTACTATTTTATAGCAGTGCTTCCAATCCCCTAATGTTTGTGGTCTTAGAGTCTAATTTAAATGATACTAATACATTACATGTCTTTTGCTTTATCGGCCTAACATGCTGTTTTCCATCCTTTTGCTTCTAGCTTGTGTGTTTCATGAGTGTGTCTTATAAATAGCACATACCTGGCTTTAAAATATTCAATTTATTAGTCATTTGAGTGGAGAATTTTGTCCAAATACATTTATTTTTATTATTGATATAATTGGACTTGTTTATATCTTCTTTGTCTCAAGTTTTCCATATATTTTAACATAATTTCTTGGTTTTGAAAAAGAGATTATAACAGTATCCCTCTTAACAAGACAAGAATTTTCATCTTTTGTCTCTCCCCAACCTCTGCCAACCCCTATCATATAGTCATTATCTATACTTTTAGTCTGGGCTGTTATTGATATTTTTATCTTTTTCTTTAGTCTTAGGTATTTTTTTTAAGACAGTACAAACTCTTCCAAGTTATTTGTTTCCCCTCTGCTTTATATATGTCTTGCATCATCTCCTATATTTGTCTTTCTTCTTTTTAAAGTATTTTATTTTATTTTATTTTATTATTTTATTTTATTTTATTTTATTGACAGAGAGAAAGAGAGAGAGGCAAAGGAAGAGGGAGAGACAGAATCCTAAGCAGGCTCCAAGCCCAGCACAGAACCTGGCAACAGTGAGATCATGACCTGAACTAAAATCAAGAGTTGAATGCTCAACTGACTGTGCCACTCAGGTGTCCCTAAAGTATTTTATATAAAACTATTTTTGATAAGTCTTTGTGGTGAAACATCTAAGGGCTTGTATGCCTAAGAAATTTTTTAAAAATCAGTCCTGTATATTTGGATGGCAGTTTGGTTGGTTATAAAATTTTAGGTTTCAAAGTTCTTTTCCTTCAATACTTAAAAAATACAATATTACTGGGGCGCCTGGGTGGCGCAGTCGATTAAGCGTCCGACTTCAGCCAGGTCACGATCTCGCGGTCCGTGAGTTCGAGCCCCGCGTCGGGCTCTGGGCTGATGGCTCAGAGCCTGGAGCCTGTTTCCGATTCTGTGTCTCCCTCTCTCTCTGCCCCTCCCCCGTTCATGCTCTGTCTCTCTCTGTCCCAAAAATAAATAAACGTTGAAAAAAAAATTAAAAAAAAAATAAAAAAAAACCACAATATTACTGAGTTATTGCAACCATTGTTGCTATTAGAAAATATGATTTCAATCTGAGTCTGCTTTTTTCCCCCCTCTGTGAACATTTAAAATAATCTTTTTGGAATTCATAATTTTCCTAATATACGTAGATACGAGTTTTAATGTATATGTTAATATATATATTAACATACACACACACACACACACACACACACACACACACACATATATACATACATATGTATATATATTTTTGCCAATGCAGAGCCCTTTAAATCTGAGGTTCCTAATATTTTTTAATCCAGGGAAATTTAGTCTATTATTTTTTGAAATTATTTCTCCTCTCCATTTTATTATTTTCTTTTTGTGGGACTTTTATTATTTATGTTGGTAGTTATTTTTACTTCTGAC
The DNA here is from genome assembly GCF_028749965.1 of Puma concolor. Taxonomy (NCBI): domain Eukaryota; kingdom Metazoa; phylum Chordata; class Mammalia; order Carnivora; family Felidae; genus Puma; species Puma concolor. The sequence goes on from NC_141671.1 coordinate 24,291,459, forward strand.
CTTCATATCACCTTACTTTTATCTTACATTTTGTTTATTTGGCTTTTCTTCTTCCTTTGGGAGAATTGGTCAATCTGATTTTTCAAATTGTTATTTTGTTCCTTGCCTATTTCTGTTCTGCTCCTTGTGCTATCCAGAGGGCTCTTTATTTCAAATATTGTATTTTTGTACCTATTATTTATATATTGATTCTTTTTTTCTTCTACTTTGCTAATATTTTCTATTTTTAAAAGAAGTATGTATTTTAGGTTAGTTTTAAATTCTTGCCTTTGTGTGTTAATATTCTAGTGGAATCTTAAATCCTGTATATTGTTTTTCTTTTGAAGAGGTAGAGTTCTTTAACTATCTTGTTGATTTGGCCTCTGAGCTGGTCTTCTCAGAAGGTTTCAGCATTTCCTCAAGCACCAGAGCCCAGCTTATGTCAGTTCCAGTGATCTCAGGAGGAACTGGTGAATGAACCCTGGGGGTGCAGAGCTCCTCACTCTGAAAAACAACTCCTAAAGTCAGCACTTTACTTTTATCTTCCATTGGGAAGCAACATGAGGAGAAAATCTCTTTAAAATGTACTTCCTCAGCCTTGGAGGATTGGCAGAGGAGGTATGAGGGTAAACAACTGTCTGAGGGTTTTTAGTCTCAACTTAAATTTTTTAAAGCTTGTTACCCACACTGAACTTCCCAAAGTCTGACTTTACTCCTGAGGACAAATGGGCCGGAGTGTGGGGGCAGGAGCAGAATCCCAACAGCTCTTTTTCCATTTTATCCATTTGCTTCAAGCAAAGTCACCTTTTCCCACAGACACCCAAGTCCATAAAGACACCTCCTTTCATCCCAGAGGCACTTAAAGTGTCTGTAAGTGCACATCTTTTCCAGTTCATGAGGTTACTTTAGTGGAAAGAGCCTATAGTTGAGATTGATAGACTCCTGATGCAAATTCCATAAGCCACTTTCTCAGTGTCAAATGCTCCCTTTTTTTCTGATCCACTCACCTTATTCCAGCCGAGTTTGTCTTCTAAAGATCTCTGCTTTACACCTTTGGGCTGTATAGCTTTGGGCTTTTCTTGGGTTCCACTTGGTTTTTATCCATCCTTAGCTTGTCCATTATTCCACAAAATGTTACATTTCACTCAACTCATGACTTACCTTAGAGAGATTTTTCCCAAATCACAGCAATTCTTGATCTAATTTATACTATCTTGACACAAATTTCTGCTCCATAGAAGACAGAGATAAAGAGGAGGGGGCCGGATAGAATGATTCATCCATAATTGGAGTTTGACAGCACCTCTCTGATACCTATCTCCACCCTGCTCAGTCAGGTGACAATTTCATTCCTATCATTCTGTTTCAGAGGAAGAATCATTTTCTCTAAAATTTGGATTCAGACTCAGAGACATAGTGGAAGCCAAGGATGAGATTCAAGCTTAAAAAAAAGGAACATTAAGTGAATGTTTGGAAGGTGATGATCAGAACCCCCCTTCCCCCACTAGCCTTCTTCCCTTGCCCCCTGCCTAGAATACTGGAAGTCAGAATGTTCCTTTTACCTAAGGATGGTAAATTCATCCTTGGAGGAACTTTAAGTTCCCAGATAAAATACCTTCAGACATATGTATTTGCCCAAAAGAAAAGTCAACTTTTTACTGCTTGATCATTTCCTGAAGCCTATGGTCAGCAAGTTCTGCCCATGCCTACAGAGTGGACACTCAATCTTATGACTTTCATATTTCCAGTTAAATATGGACCAACAGCTAAGGATCACCACACATTTGAGGACAGCCTCTAATATGAGAGACTGAAACTGGCATTGGCTCTAGAGGAGACACACCTATAGGGATCAGAAGGAAAAAAAATGTAATTAAATAATGTCCTTGGAGAAAAGGAACAATCTGAGAACAAGAAAGGGCTCTTTGAAATTAAAAATATGGAAGCTCGAAACAAAATTTCCATTAAGGCTTGAGAGATAAAGAGAATCTGTTAGAAAGTAATAAAAAGAGAAAAAGGTGGACAGCTGAGAGAAAACATGAGAAAATCAAAGACTGTGCTTGAGAAGTCCAACATCTTTCTGGAGTTCTGGTGGTGGTGGGGAACAGAAAGTAGACTGGAGGAATATTTAAAATACGTCCTATAAGAAAATTTTCTATAACCAAAGGACACAGTTTTCTAATTTGAATAGGCCCATAAAACCTTGCATAGTGATTGGAAAAAAGTGGGTAAAAACTTTTAGAGAGATGTAAAAGGTCACAAAGGATCAGGAATTAAGATTGTGTATGATTTTTCAATAACAATGCTGAATATTAGACAATAGTAGACAATAGTAGAATAATATTTTAAAAATTTACAGGAAAATTATTTCAGTAAATATAGAGCTTCCCAAATGATTATCTTGAAGGAGGTATAAAATAGGTAAAAGTGAAATCATGTCTCCTGAGTATGAGGTGTGTAGTCCCAAACTGCCTCCTATGTATTTTTAATCAGTTTTATTAGGTATAATTTATGTGCAATAGATTTTGCTAATTTTAAATATACTATTTAATGAGTTTTGCCTAGTGGTTCTCAACCAGAGCAATTTTATCCTGCCAGGATATATTCAGCAATGCCTGAAGATGTTGGTTGTCACAACTTGGAGGTGGATAGAGGGCTACTGACATCCAGTGAGATAAGAGGCCAGGGTTGCTGCTAAACATGCAGGAACACACAGAACAGCCCTCCACAACAAAAAACCACATTGCCCAAAATGTCAGTAGTGCCAAGGTTGACAAAACCTGATTTTGAAGATAGTCATGTAATCACCAGTCCAATTATGATACTTCTGATACATCTGTCCTTGCCATGACCTGAGAAGGTTTCTTGTACCCCTCTACAGTCAATTCTATTCTTCCAGTTCCTAGACCCTGCTGATTACTGATCTTCCTATCGCTATAGTTTTATCTTTTCTAGAATTCCATATAAATGGAATCATATAGTATATAATCTTTTGGATCTGACCTCTTTTGTTCAGCATAACATTTGTGAGATTTATCTATGTTGATGCATATATCAATAATTCACCCCTTTTTATTGCTTTGTAGAGTTCTACTGTATAAATGTACTAGAGTTTGTTTTCTATTCAAACTGAAGGAAAATTGGAGTTGTTTCCTGTTGGGTTGTTACGTATAAGGCTTCCATGAGCACTGGTGAATATGACTTTGTGTGGATACATGTTTTCATTTCCTTTGGGTAAATGCATAGCAGTGGAATTTATGGGTTATATGTTAAGTATTTGTTTAATTATAATAGAAACTAGTAAGTTGTTTTCCAAAATGGCTGTACCATTTTACATGCCCATGAAAAATATATGAGTTCCAGTTGCTCCATATGCTTGCCAATGCATGGTGTTGTCAGTCTTTAATTTTATCAATTTAATGGGTGTGTTGTGATGTCTGTAAGTTTATCTTTCTGTGATGAATAATTTGTTGAGCATCTTTTCATATGCTTATAAACTTTTGTGTATCTTCTTTTTATAAAGTATTTGTTCAAATATTTCCCCCATTAAATAATAGGTTGTTTATATTTATGTTATTGAATTATAAAAAGTCTTTATATTTTCTGGATACATTTTTTCCCTTCAGATACACATATTGCAAATATTTTCTCCTAGTCTGTGGCTTGTTTTATTTTCCTAACAATATATTCATAAAAAAGATGGCTCTAATTTTGATAACATTCTATTTAACACTTTATTTATAGTTAGTGCTTATTGAGACCTTTGCCTACCCCAAGATAGCATACATTTTCTCTTGGAAGTTTTATAGTTTTAGCTTTTACAATTAGGTATATGAATTAACATCTGTCTATGGTTTGAGGTAGGGACATGTGGATAGCTGGCTGTTTCAGCACCATTTATTTTTATTTTTATTTTTTTCAGTATATAAAATTTATTGTCAAATTGGTTTCCATACAACACCCAGTGCTCATCCCAAAAGGTGCCCTCCTCAATACTCATCACCCACCCTCCCCTCCTTCTCACCCCCCATCAACCCTCAGTTTGTTCTCAGTTTTTAAGAGTCTCATATGCTTTGGCTCTCTCCCACTCTAACCTCTTTTTTTTTTCCTTCCCCTCCCCCATGGGTTTCTGTTAAGTCTCTCAGGATCCACATAAGAATGAAAACATATGGTATCTGTCTTTCTCTGTATGGCTTATTTCACTTAGCATCACACTCTCCAGTTCCATCCACGTTGCTACAAAGGGCCATATTTCGTTCTTTCTCATTGCCATGTAGTACTCCATTGTGTATATAAACCACAATTTCTTTATCCATTCATCAGTTGATGGACATTTAGGCTCTTTCCATAATTTGACTATTGTTGAGAGTGCTGCTATGAACATTGGGGTACAGGTGCCCCTATGCATCAGTACTCCTGTATCCCTTGGGTAAATTCCTAGCAGTGCTATTGCTGGGTCATAGGGTAGGTCTATTTTTAATTTTCTGAGGAACCTCCACACTGTTTTCCAGAGTGGCTGCACCAATTTGCATTCCCACCAACAGTGCAAGAGGGTTCCCATTTCTCCACATCCTCTCCAGCATCTATAGTCTCCTGATTTGTTCATTTCGGCCACTCTGACTGGCGTGAGGTGATATCTGAGTGTGGTTTTGGTTTGTATTTCCCTGATAAGGAGCGACGTTGAGCATCTTTTCATGTGCCTGTTGGCCATCCGGATGTCTTCTTTAGAGAAGTGTCTCTTCATGTTTTCTGCCCATTTCTTCACTGGGTTATTTGTTTTTTGGGTGTGGAGTTTGGTGAGCTCTTTATAGATTTTGGATACTAGCCCTTTGTCCCATATGTCATTTGCAAACACCTTTTCTCATTCCGTTGGTTGCCTTTTAGTTTTGTTGGTTGTTTCCTTTGCTGTGCAGAAGCTTTTTATCTTCATAAGGTCCCAGTAATTCACTTTTGCTTTTAATTCCCTTGCCTTTGGGGATGTGTCGAGTAAGAGATTGCTACGGCTGAGGTCAGAGAGGTCTTTTCCTGCTTTCTCCTCTAGGGTTTTGATGGTTTCCTGTCTCACATTCAGGTCCTTTATCCATTTTGAGTTTATTTTTGTGAATGGTGTGAAAAAGTGGTCTAGTTTCAACCTTCTGCATGTTGCTGTCCAGTTCTCCCAGCACCATTTGTTAAAGAGACTGTCTTTTTTCCTGCTTTGTCAAAGATTAGTTGGCCATATGTTTGTGGGTCTAGTTCTGGGGTTTCTATTCTATTCCATTGGTCTATGTGTCTGTTTTTGTGCCAATACCATGCTGTCTTGATGATGACAGCTTTGTAGTAGAGGCTAAAGTCTGGGATTGTGATGCCTCCTGCTTTGGTCTTCTTCAAAATTACTTTGGCTATTCGGGGCCTTTTGTGGTTCCATATGAATTTTAGGATTGCTTGTTCTAGTTTCGAGAAGAATGCTGGTGCAATTTTGATTGGGATTGCATTGAATGTGTAGATAGCTTTGGGTAGTATTGACATTTTGACAGTATTTATTCTTCCAATCCATGAGCAGGGAATGTTTTTCCATTTCTTTATATCTTCTTCAATTACCTTCATAAGCTTTCTATAGTTTTCAGCATACAGATCTTTTACATCTTTGGTTAGATTTTTTCCTAGGTATTTTATGCTTTTTGGTGCAATTGTGAATGGGATCAGTTTCTTTATTTGTCTTTCTGTTTCAGCACCATTTATTTGAAAAGACTGTGCTTTTGGCATTGTATTACCTTGTTGCTTTTGTTGAAATCAATTGAGCATTTTTATACATGAGTTTATTTCTAGGTTTCTTAATTTGTTCCATTAATCTATGTCAAGCTATCTTGATTACTGTAGCTGTGTAGTAAGATTTAAACTCAGATAGTACAAATCCTCAAACTTTTTCTTCTTTTCCAAATTGTACTGTTGTAGGTTCATTGATTTTCCATATAAATTTTAGAAATTTAGAATCAACTTATCAATTTCTACAAAAAAATTCCTGTACTGAGTCTATAGATCACTTTGGGAAAAATTGGCATTTTATCATCATTTAGTTTTCTTATCCATGAATAGGTTTATATTTCCATTTATTTATTTAAGTCTTGTTTTTACTTCTCTCTGCTATGTTTTGTGGTTTTCAGTGTCACATCTTTATCCATAGGTATTTAATGCTTTTCTATTGTAAATTATGAAGTAAGTCTGTACATCCACACCAGCTTTTCCTATCTCTTGTCTTTTTGAAATAACCATCCTAAAAGTTGTGAATTAATATCTTATTGTGATTTTGATTTACATTTCCCTGATGATTAGTGATGTTGAGCACCTTTTCATGTACCTGTGGGCCATTTGTATGTCTTCCTTGGAAAATGTCTATTAAAGTTCTCTGCCCATTTTTTAACAGTTTTTTTATATTTATATTTTTATGTTTTGCTGTTGAATGGTATGAGTTCCTTGTATATTTTGGATATTAACCTCTTATCAGATACGTTGTTTGCAAATATTTTTCTCATTCTATAGTTTGCCTTTTCATTTTTGTTGTTTGTTTATTTTACTGTACAGAACTATTTAGTTTGATATAGTCCCATTTGTTGATATTTGCTTTTGTTGCCTTTGCTTTTGGTGTCATATCCAGAAAATCATTGGCAAGACCAGTGTCAAGGAACCTTCCCTTATGTTCTTTTCTAGGAGTTATTTGGTTTCAGGTCTCATGTTTAAGTCTTTAATCCATTCTGAGGTAATTTCTGTGAATGGTGTTAGGCAGGGGTTCATTTTATTATTTTGCTGTGGATATCCAGTTTTCCCAGTGCCATTTTATTTTTATTTTTTTTAGAGAGAGAGAGAAAGAGCATGAGCAGGGGAGAGGGCCAGAGGGAGAGAGAGAGACAGAGGAGAGAATCTTAAGCAGTTTCCATGCTCAGCACAGAACTCGATGTAGGGCTTGATCCCACAACCCTGGGTTCATGACCTGGGCTGAAATTAAGAGTCAGATGCCCATCCAACTGAGCCGCTCAAGTGCCCCATCATCAACACCATTTATTGAACAAACAATTCCTTCCTCACTGAGTATTTGTGGCTCCCTTGTCAAATATTAAACCATATATGTGATTATTTCTGAATTATTTCTGGGTTCTCTTTCTGCTCCACTGATCTATATGTCTATTTTTCTACCGGTAACCATACAGTTTTGATTACTATAGCTTTGCAATGTAGTTTGAAATCAGGAAGTGTGATACTTCCATCTTTAAGATTGCTTTGTCATTCATTTAGGGCCTGTTGTGGTTCCATATGAATTTTAGGATTTTTTTCTATATATGTGAAAAATGGCATTGGAATTTTGATAGAGATTGCATTAAATTTACAGACAGCCTTGGGTAATATGGACATTTTAATATTAACTTCCAATTCATGAGCATGACATATTTTTTCACTTATTTGTGCCTTCTTCAATATCTTTCACCAGTGTCTTATAGTTTTTGGTGTATAGATTTTTCACTTTCTTGGTTAAATTTATTTCTAAGTATTTATTGTTTTTGATGCTATTGTAAATGAGATTTTTAAAAATTTCTTTTTTGGATCATTGTTAATAATACTATTTATTTTTGAATATTAACACTGTATCTGGAAACTTTGCTAAATGCATTTATTAGTTCTAGTAATCTTAGTAGTTTTTTCATATTTTCCTTAGAATTTTCTTTGTAGACAATTATGTCTGTAAGTGAATAGATTTCTTTTTTTCTAATCTATATTACTTATATATCTTTTCCTAATCTTATTGCACAGGCGGACTTCCAGTTTAATGTTGAATAGGGGTGATGGGAATGACTATCCTTGCTCTGTTCCTGATCTTAGTAAGAAAACAGTCTTTCACCATTAAGGATGATGTTAACTCTAAGTTTTCATAGATGCCCTTTATCAGACTGAAGAATTTACCTCTGTGCTGTGAGTTTTAATCATGAATGAGGGGCAAATTTTGTCAAATGCTTTTTCTGCATCAGTGGAGATGATCATATGGTTTATCTCTTTTATTCCGCTGGTATGGTAAATTACATTGATTGATTTTCAAACATCAAACTGACCTTGAATTCCTTGATAAGTCCCATTGCACATGATGGACATAAGGTATTATCTTTTTTAAATGTTGTTTGGTTTGTTTTGCCAGTATATTGTTAAAGATTTTTGCCTTTATGTTCATGAAGAATATTAGTTATGGTTTTATATTTTTATAATGTTTTTTGTACCAGGGTAATGTTGGCCTCATACCATTAGATGGAAATGTTCCTCCTTTTCAGTTTTCTGAAAGTATTTGGGTATGATTAGCATTATTTCTTCCTTAAATATTTGATAGAATTTGTCAGAGAAGACATCTAAACCTGAATATTTATTTATATGAATGTTTTAAATTACAATTCCATTTCTTTAATAGATATAAGCCTATTCATACCTTTTATTTCTTATTATACCAGGTTTGGTGATCTGTATTTTTTAATGAATGTGATCATTTATCTAATTTGTCAAATTTATTGACATATAACTGTTCATACTGTTCCTTTATTATGTGTTTAATATTTGTAGAGTCTATGGTAATGTTTCCTCTTTCTTTCCCGATTTGATAATTTGTGTTTTCTTGGTCAGTCTAGTTAGAGTCTTATCAATTTCATTGATCTTCTTTAAGAACCAACTTCTGGTTTCATTATTTTTCTCTATTGTTTGCTATTTTCTTTTCTTGTTTTTTTTTACAAGAGAGAAAATGGTAGTCATAGTTTGCTCTTTCTCTTGACAATAATAGTCATAATAAGTTTAATACTGACTCAAAAGCACACACCTAAAAATTATTATGGATCCTTATTTGAAGGATAAGGAAAGTGGAGAGAGAGTTTATGAAAACTATATCTTAATTTTCATAATAGGAAGTGAAAAATGGACTAAAGTATATTAATGAATAAATTGCAGAATAAAATTATCACTTTGAAATGTGAGAGTAAATATTGGAAGAAAGAACTAAAGGAATTGAAAATAGTAATATGTAAGAGGCAAAAGTGGGAAGTTATGTAGGGGACTGTAATTTCTCACAAAAGGGTTTTTTTTTTTTTTTGGATTGAGTTTGATTTTTAAAGTATATGCATGCATTATATCGATAATTAAAATTATCAGAATAGGGAAAAGCATGGCTGGGAAACAACCAGGCTGAGAAGAGCACTGCTCTTGATGCTGACAGGTGGGTATATGCAAAAACAGAGTGAATGAGTGGAGGGAAGCATTTGAGGGTCCCAGGAGGGAGGGCAGAACTGGTGTCAAGGCATATGCCTATGACTTAGAATATTGCTAAAAGATGCTTTTGACCTCCATTTAAGTTAAAAAAAATTCTTAATTTGTTTTTATTTTGATAGAATTAATAAAGGTGAAGGTAGAAAGCCTGCTGTAATAAAACTTAGGGTTACCACGTAAATATATCCATAACATAATATTATTAGATAGCGCTTTACAAAGAGAATTATATGTATTGCTTTACTTAATCCTCATGTTAGCCCCACAAGTCCAGTGTTTTGATAGTATCTTCCCTTTGTACTGAGTTTTAGGTTAAAAGATTTGCTCAAGGTCACACTGGTGGTAAGTCCCAGAGGGTGGACTGTAAACTTTTTACTTCCACTAACAATTCCATAATATACATAGTCACAACACAAAATAATTTTAAGCATGCTGATTTATTTATCTGAGTATTTTCATAACTATAACCTGATTACTTAAATGGTAGGTAGTAGGATAAACCATGGTGATTTTGTTTGAGTAGGTTTGGATATAGAGTAAGCTACAATTACTTGCTGCATGACCTTGGGAGCATTATTTAATTTATCTGAGCCTCTTCTTCTCCGTGTGAAACAGGATATTACTGCCTTCCTCATGGGGCTGTTCTCAAGAGTTAACATATGTAAGATGTTTGTTACAGTACATGGAGGTTAGTATGGACTCAATAATTGCTTAATAGCATGGTAATTTTTGTTAACTATAGAAATAACTGTGAGATTATTTAATGAGTCATGCTTTCTATTTTTTGTATATGAGAACAGTGATATTTGCTCACTATCAAAAATGATACTGAGTTTTCCTAGTGGAATGCTCAGTTTCAAAAAAATAAAGCATGTGTATGTGGACAAGTTAAATTGAAATTACTTAAAAATTAATTTACTTTAGAGATCATCTTTTCAGTAGCATGAATCACTGAGAATCAGGCTACAACTGTATGATCTATACATATTTGTAAAATAGTATTAATGCAGAGAAAAATTGTGGAGAAATGTCTATCAAATAGTTAATGGTGGTCATCACTAAGGTTTGGGATTATGGTGTGAGACATTGACCTATCTATAGATATTTTTAGTGCTGTTTAGAAAATAAGGAAGAGATTCTACTTTTATAACCTAAAAAGGAATATGATTTTAACATAATTTCAGGAAAAATAAGCCTTTCTTTATCAAAAGAATTTGACATGACTTGCTCCATGCTGATTTCTAGTGACCATTTCTTCCTAAATGCTCTGAAATCTTCATGGTTGACATCAGCTTATAGGTCTCTAGTTCTAGAATTTTTGTAAGCATCAATGACGCACTTGTGTCCTAGAATTTGCATGTGGTTTCCATACAGAAGGTGTGTTCCTTGGTTCTCTCTAGACCTGGTAGTCAAAGTATTTTAGGATTAGAAAAAATTTGTTCATTTTAAATGACAGACTTTACTGTTGGTCTTTCCAGCTATGAATATGACCTGCTAAGGACATTACTGCTGTCAAAACTATTTTAATCAAACATATTTATAAATAGAGTTTAAAAAGAGACTTTGGCTCACACCCCAAGATGGCATTCGAGCTTTGCTTTTCAATTATTCCTAAAGTTATTTCTAAAACCAGTGCTGCACTCAATTGTAACCTTTGTCTCCCTTTCTGCCCATCAGGAGCTATGCATGGCTCCCTTCCTTAATTCCATCTCTCCACGTTTTCCCTTTGTCCCTTTCTTTCTGGAGTTCATGCTTCTTCCCAGAGCAGGGAGGGGGTGGGGAGTGGCTGGCTTTGGCTTCAGCAGCTGCCTGAGCAGCTTGGCTTCCTGCGCCCCCAGGCAGCCTTGCTTCCTCCGAGGGCTCTTCCAGTTTGGTGTCCAGCAGCTGCCAGCAGAGTCCCAGAATTTCAAATGCTTTCAGATCTCACCTTATTATGGTCTTAAAAACATCATATTCTCCAAGTTGACAGCCTCCATACTGAGGAGGATGTCTAAGGAATGTTAGTTCTATCTGGATGCTCCCCCTGTTTCTGATTGGTACTAGTGAATGAAAATAAAAGCAATACAGGTACCAACTCCTTGCAAGGTGGTGTGCATTAACATCAACGAAACTTGCCCCTGTGCTGCTGGTTGGCTTATATTTCAGGAATAACCAGAAGCTGGCTGCTTCTCTTGTGGCAAAGTGTGGAACCACCCAGGAGATCCTTTGTCACCTCCAGGATGAGTTTATGAATACTTATTGTCTGGACTCAAGTTGTGACATCCAATCGTATTTTATTCTTAACCTTTACACTCATTTGAATGTGAAATTTTAAAAGACATGACTTCTGGGATGACTCCCCTTTTGAAAGAATTGAGAGGAAAATTTCAAAAAAAGGGTGTCACATGTTATGTTCTGAGTGCTGGTGAGATTATCTGATGATTCAGATTCTGGGAGATTAGCTGAGATTTCTGATAGGTTATCCATCAAAATAAATGTAGATGGGTGACAAATCCTGTCCCCAAAGGCCAACATCAGAGTAAAACTTGTGCATGTGTTTAGCATCTGATCTCATTCAAAATTGCTTTTTGAGAAGTGTGATGCTATATACAGGGACTCTTGTGATAAGATAGGATGTGGCTCAGTCTTTAATCCCTAACAAAACTGTAACTTGGACACCTTCCTCTGAAAACCTGGAGCACATGTTTTCTGTCTGAACCAGCAAACTATGTTGGTAACCTCTGGCAGAGGCATAAAACCTGCTTGTTAAGAGCATATAATTTATAGTTGGACAGGCTCTAGTTGAACATTCAGTTCTGCCACATGCCATTGACATTTAACATGTTCATTGCTTGGTCTTTCCATCTATAAAATGGGTACAAAAAAGGTACCTACACAGGGTGGTTATGAAAATTAGTGACATCAGGCATGTTGAGCACTCAAGACCTTGCTCTGCACTAGTTACTGGTACAAAAAGGGAGATGTAGTAGAAGCAGGGGCTGTTTTTGTTGTTTTTCTTGTGACTTATCTTAAATGTTCAGCTCCTGCCAAAGTCCAGTAAGAACAGCGATCTTTGAGAATAATGATAATAACAGTTGCTAACATTTATTGGGTACTTACTGTGTGCGTGGTCTTATTTACTCCTCACTGCAAGTCTGAGAGGAGAAGCCCCAGGTATAATCCATCCCTCCCTTCCTCTATTGTAGTCCCTGTGCTCAGTAAGATTAGATGAGCACAAGGCTGCCTCCAGAATAGAAAGTTCATTCAGACTATGATGTAACCTTATACCTTTATTGAACCTCAGTTGAAGCCTCAAACCTTTATTGAACGTCAATGTGAGGAATAGCCATGTGATAAACATTGTTATTGAACATGGTGCATCTCATTGTCCAGTGACCTCTAAGACATCATATGTCATAAATTTGTCTCAAAGCCAAGAAAAAGGTTATCTCTCTTGATGTTTACTCTTACTAGAGACTCTGATTTAGTATGTTTGGGTCTGGTCAGATAACTGGTATTTTATTTTACCTTATTTTATTTTATTTTATTTTATTTTACTTTACTTTACCTTATTTTATATTTTATTTTATTTATTTTATCTTATTTAAGTTTATTTATTTATTTTGAGAGAAAGAGTGCAAACAGGGGAAGGGTAGCAAGAGAGGGAGAGAGACAATTCCAAGCAGACTCTGCACTGTCAGCACAGAGCCTGACCTGGGGCTCAAATCCACAAACTGTGAGATCATGACCTGAACCGAAATCAAGAGTCGATGCTTAACTAAGCCACCCAGGTGCTCCTCAGACAACTGTATTTTAAAAATGCTCCCTCCCTCTGTGCACCTGGGGCACAGCCACAGTTAGGAACTTCTAGTGGGGCTCACCAGCTTTCTCTGAGTGCCCTGATTGGTATGATGGAGCTAGGATTTGTACTTCCCACTACAAACAGAATATCTGTGTCCCCAGAATCCATATGTTGAATGCTAATATTTGGAGGTTGCACTTGTGGGAGGTGATTAGGTTATGAGAGTGTAGCCTTCATAAATGGGATTTAGTGCTTCATTAAAAGAGACCCCAGAGTGTACCCTTACTCTTTCCATCACGTGAGGACACAGGGAGAAGATGTCCTTCTATGAATCAGGAAGTGGACCTTTAGTGGACGCTGAATCTACAAGTGCCATGATCTTGGACTTCTCAGCTTTCAAAACTGTGGAAAATAAAGTGTTGTTTATAAGCCACGTGGTCGGTGTGACCACACTTGGGAGAAAAGATGGCGGTATAGGAGGACGCTGGGCTCACCTCGTCCTGCTGATCCCTTAGATTCCACCCACATCAGCCTAGATAACCCAGAAAACCGCTGGAAGACTAGCAGAATGGACTCTCTGGAGCCAAGCATAGACAAGAGGCCCACGGAAGAGGGTAGGAAGGGCGGAGAGGCGGTGTGTGCTACACAGACTGGTAGGAGGGAGCTGGGGTGGTGGAGGGGCAGCCCACGGGGCAAGGCAGAGCCCCCGGAAATCTGGCTTGCAAAAGCAGAGGGGCTGGACTGTGTGAGTTCTGACAGCCAGCAGGACTTAACATCTGGAATGTAAAAGTCAACAGCTCTGCTCTCAGAGAATGGGGAGGGTGAGAGGATGCCAGGAGGGAGAGTTGTTGAGCCCTGGAAGGACAGAGCTCGGTGGGAGAACAAAGGTGCTGGCAAGCGCCATTTCCCTCTCCCATCCCCCAGCTGAAATTCCAAGGGGAACCAGTTCCTGTCATCAAACTTGCTTGCATGGAGCAAATGCCCAACGCTGTGCTTTAGTGGATCCATCCCTCCAATGGGCCTGCCTCCCTCCCAGTGCTTCAGGGCCCCTCCTGCAGGGGACCACTGATGGTAAAGCTCACTAAGCCTGCCCCTCCCACCCCTGTGCACCTTGTGGATCCACCCCTGTAATACGCCCTCGGCCAGATCCCATCAAAGCACCATCACAAGCATGGCAGTGTGTAAGTAGCCCAGACAGGGGCTACACCACTCCACAGTGAGTCCTGTCCATGGGAGAGAGGAAGATAAGGTACACACCAGTCTGACTGTGGCCCCAGTGGTGGTCTGAGGGCAGACATCAGGTCTGACTATGGCCCCACCCACCAACACAAGTTTCTCCAGACAGCACAGGGGAAGTGCCCTGCAGTTTGGAGCTACCACGAGGACTACCCAAAATGACGAAATGGAAGAATTCTCCTCAAAAGAAACTCCAGGAAGTAGTGACAGCTAATGAATTGGTCAAAACAGATTTAAGCAATATAACAGAACAAGAATTTAGAATAATAGTCATAAAATTAATCTCTGGGTTTGAAAAAAGCATAGAGGACAGCAGACAATCTATTGCTACAGAGATCAAGGGACTAAAAAATAGTCACGATGAACTAAAAAATGCTATAAATGAGGTGCAAAATAAAACAGAGGCAGCCGTAGCACAGAATGAAGAGGCAGAGGCGAGAATAGGTGAATTAGAATATAAAATTATGGAAAAAGAGGAAGCTGAGAAAGAGAGAGATAAAAAAATCCAGGAGTATGAGGGGAGAATTAGAGAACTAAGTGATGCAATCAAACAGAACAATATCCATATTATAGGAATTCCAGAAGAGGAAGAGAGAAAGAAAGGGGCTAAAGGTATACTTGAACAAATCATAGCTGAGAACTTGCCTGATCTGGGGAAAACCAGGCATTGAAATCCAAGAGTCACAGAGAACTCCCTTCAGACGTAACTTGAATCGATCTTCTGCATGACCTATCATAGTGAAACTGGCAAAATACAAGGATAAAGAGAAAATTATGAAAGCAGCTAGGGATAAACACACTCTTACTTACAAAGGTAGACTCCTAAGAGTAGTGGCAGACCTACCTACTGAAACTTGGCAGGCCAGAAAGGAATGGCAGGAAATTTTCAATGTGATGAACAGAAAAAATATGCAGCCGAGAATCCTTTATCCAGCAAGTCTGTCATTCAGAATAGAAGGAGAGATAAAGGTCTTCCCAAACAAAAACTGAAGGAATTCATCACCACTAAACCATCCCTACAAGAGATTCTGAGGGTGACTTTGTGAGTGAAGTGTTGTAAGGGCCACAAAGTACCAGAGACATCACTACAAGCATGAAACCTACAGACATCACAATGATTCTAAACCCTTATCTTTCTATAATAACACTGAATGTAAATGGACTAGTTGCTCCAACCAAAAGACATAGGTTATCAGGATAAAAAAACAAGACCCATCTATTTGCTGGCTACAAGAGACTCATATTAGACCTGAGGACACCTTCAGATTGAAAGTGAGGGGATGGAGAACTATCTATCATGCTACTGGAAGTCAAAAGAGAGCTGGAGTAGCCATATGTATATCAGACAAACTAGACTTTAAATTAAAGGCTATAACAAGAGATGAAGAAGGGCATTATATAATAATTACAGGGTCTATCCATCAGGAAGAGCTAACAATTATCAATGTCTATGTGCCGAATATGGGAGCCCCCAAATATATAAAACAATCACAAACATAAGCAACCTTATTGATAAGAATGTGGTAATTGCAGGGGACTTTAATATAAGCCACCCGGTCTATGGTATTCTATTATAGCAACCTGAATGGACTAAGACATTTCCTTTTACCTAGGTTTTCTGATAGAATGTTTACTCCCTTTTCATGCCTCATCTCCTGTTCTTTGATTTACCTGCTGTTAGTATTTTTATAGTTCACATATCATTTATTGAGAAATGCCTCAAATCTGTTTTTGACATAAAAAAAAATTAATGAAAGAATGAGTGTAGCTGTCCACCTAAAGTTTTCAACATGTTTTCCTTAAAGCTCTCTTAACTTTTTCAATCGCTCTTTCTCCTACCGTCGCCATTTTTAGTTAATTGTTTGACAAAGTAAACAACTATACTTATTTACTTTTAAAAAGCACTAATGGACTCTAAAGGGAGATTGGCTCACTCTCAAATGTCTTGAGGCACCGTAATTGTGAAGAGGGACTGTTCTAGGTGAAGGAGTTCAACCCAGAGATAATGAGATTGGAGAGGGCTGTAATGAGTTCAAAGGAAGGCACTGGAATGAAGGCAGACCCTGAGGTTGTTAACATAGGGTGGAGTTTGTTTCATCTCGTGGTCCTCCCACCCCATTCCGCTGATGTCGATTTAGATGCACTCTTTGCTGACAGAATGTCGACATGCGGCAATTATTTCATGTTTGTTAATGATATGATAGGACTTTTGTGAAGATGAACTTGGCCTAGGTCTCTGAATACTGCGTTTACAATCAGCTTTCCTTGCTTTACAGTGGCCTTCCTCAAATAAAAAGAGACGATTCCAAAGGTCATTGCGAGATTACAAAATAACAGGTCCAGACTCATGTGCTGTTCTGTGTGGGAGGATGACTGATTGGGGCCTGGATGAAATGACATTGGCTTCAATCGGAGCTGGGTCTAGATTAGGACAGAAATACATGTATGAGATGCTGCAGGCATCTGTTTAATCCTGTCTTCTACACAGCAAAAAGAACTTCCCCCCCTTATTTAGTATGAAAAATACTTCAATACCACCAGACAGTGTTCAAACAATTGAACCGATGGAATGGTCTTTATATTAAATTTTGAGTCATGCTGCCAAAGCTCTTTATTATTTCCTCTGCTTTGATCAGCATAAGTGACTCACAACTAAGTTTAACCAGGCTTTTTCATTCCAGAGCTGACTGTAACCCAACTATGTAGTTCAGATAGCCCCTCCCTAGTTTCTGTAGAATTAGTTGTTCAATTAATACTTTTCAGGCACCTGCTCTGTGCACATTTTCACATTAGATAGTGTCATTGTCCTTTAGGAACTCACCATTGAATTTGGACAATATATTAAGAATGCAGTACAAAAATGAGTGGCAATACGAAGCTGTGTAAATTAGCTGTGATACAGGAGGTGGAAACACACATTGGCAGAGATTCAGAGGCAGGCATAATAATGTGGGTTGGTGAGATCAGGGAAGGCTTCCCCCGGGCTGTGTGACCTGGTGTGTGGTAGATCCATATCTTTGGATGCTCATATATAGAAACTCTCTACTCCAACCACAGTGCTCTGTGCACCTGTGAACCTTCCTTTCCCCGTTTCCCCAGCACATCTTTGCCAATGCCATTCCTCTGGTCTAGAATGTCCAACCTCTTTTTCCACTTAACATAATTCTTCCCAAGTTTCCAAACACAGGTTGTAGGGGTCCTTGAATATGTGTCTTAGAAATGTGAACTTTCTGTAAATGGGACTCAGGAATCAGTCCCTACTTTTGAGTAGGGTTAAAAAATGGTAAGTGTGAACCAATGCTGAATTTATGAGAAGAGAATCGCTTCCAAACATTCAATATGACAGGCTTATGCCTCCTATTTATTATTTTTCCTTAGGACATCTGAGAAGGGGCTAAACATGATTTATTTATTTATTGGGCCCCTATGTGAGAAGGGGATTAAAGACAAGGAAGCCTTAGCCAGTGGCAGGAAGTCAAAACATCTCTTTAGACTCTAGATTCCAGAGACAACGTCTGGAGATATTTTTGGTTGTCCCAATTTGGGGGGTGGGTGCTCCTAGCATCTAGTGGATCAATGAAGCCTCTGAACATCATATGATGCACAGGACAGTCTCTCCACAGCAAAGAATGATCTGCACTAAAATGCCAATGGTGCTGAGGCTGAGAAACTTTGCACTGGAGAAACTTAGAAGTTACTGATTGACACCCAGTTAAGAAAAATTTGCTTGGAAAGATTCACCTCTGAGGAAAGGAAAACAAAATAGCAAATCTGTTCCACTTACAATATTTTGACCAGAAAAGGAAATTAAAAAAAAGAGTTCTGCTCATTCATTGGAATGCCTTACTGACAACCCTTCAATGCCTCTGCAGCTGTCCATTCAGTACAAAGCTGACATTTCTGACTCTGACCATACATGTAGCAATGCCAAACAAATGACTTCAGGGGAACCAAACCACTGAATCATTGCCAAGTAGTGTCGTCACCCTTTAATTTGTTTAGCTTCTCCTGGGGTGTGTCAAGAGCTCCCACCTTCCCAGGTGTGACCAGGTTAGACAATTCTTCCCAGTTCCCATTTCTCTCTGAAGGAAATGGAGTATGTGTGGTCAAGGTTGGGGAGGGACACAGGTCCATGATGAAATACTGAGGGTGCTCGAGAAACTTCAGTCTGGATTTTCCCTTCACAGGGCTGTGGTTTTGGCTGAACAGAGACTGGTGATCAGCCTTAACTATTGTTTTGCATGATTAGAATACATGTTTTGGAGGACTAGGGCTCAAAGACTATTTTAAATTTATTTGGATGATTAATATGTACAACTTATGGACGTGTTTTAAAAATAGAAATGATTGGGGAGCCTGAGTGGCTCAGCTGGTTGAGCATCTGACTTCCACCCAGGTCATGATCTCATGGTTCATGAGTTCGATCCCCACATCAGGTTGTCTGGTGTCAGCACAGAGCCTGCTTCAGATCCTCTGTCTTCCTCTCTCTCTGCCCCTCCCCTGCTCATTCTCTCTCAAAAATAAACATTAAAAAATAGAAATTATTTGCATGCTTAAATGTCAGGTGAGTGTAATTATTAATCCATGACAATTAATTAATTAATACACTAAGTATTTATTGCATGTCAAGTATTTTCAGACATGGCACTGGGGGTCCAATGCATGAGGATTCACAGTCTGGTCTGGGAGACAGCCAAGTAAAAAGATAATCACAATCCAGTGTGCTGAGTGCAGTGGTGGGGTGGGGGGGGGGGTGCAATTAGGCAGCACCATGGGAACACAGTGAGAAGTCCCTTAGCTGAGACCTGAGAACCGAGACTTGAGGGTTGGTAGGAGTTAGTGATAAAAAGTATATGGGGAGTGGAGGCTAGGGGTGTGAGATGAAATTACACTAAGAGCGGCGAGTGTGTGCAAATGTTCACAAGTTAGAAAAAGCATGGAGAGTTCAGTGAACTTTAAGATGTTTAGCAGAGCTGTTTTGAAAAGACAGATTTAGGATTTAGGAACATGAGTTGGTGAAAAGTTTATTCGTGGGTCTGATCGATTAAGGATGGCATGTGGAACAAGGAGGGAACTGGGGAGCCTAAGAGAAATACAGGCAAGAGATGAGGAAAAGATTAAGAACCTGGACGTGTAAAATGTGGCAAGACAAAGTAAAAGGACAAGTCATAGCTGGCAGAACATTATTTGTGAAACCGATACATAAAGAACTTTGACAAATCAGTAAGGAAAAACTGAACAACCCAACTGAGAAATGGGGGGGAAAAAAAGAAGAAGCATTTCATTAAGAAATGGAGAGATCCTCTACCTTGTTGATAATCTGGGAAATGCCAATTAGAACCACAAAAGATACCATTTCTCACCCATGAGATTAGCAAATTTAGAAAGAGTGACAATATCAAATATGGGCAGAACGTGGAGCAATGAGAACTTTGGTATTGCTGCTGGTAAGAGTGTGAATTAGTGCGACCACTTTGGAAAAAAATTGGCATTAACTTAGAAAATATGCAGATGCATATATTTTACATGTTTAAGGGTGCCAGGACGCATGTGGCAATATTGTTTATGACAACAAAAAACTGGAAATAAGAAAAATATCTGTGGATAGTGGAAGAAAAAAAATATATTTTTATCTATTCACACAATGGGATACTACAGAACAGTGAAAATTAACAAACTACAACTCTGTGTATATTATGGATTCAATTATGTCCCTATAAAATCCCTCAATCTTGAACTTCTAGCTTCTACAACTGTGAGAAAATGCATTTCTGTTGTTTAAGCCACCCAGTCTGTGGTACTTTGTTATGTATGACCTGGGAAGCTAATACAACATGTCTATGTGAATGGATCTCAAAATTTAAGGTCAAATCAAATTGCAAGTCACAGAAGAGCATTTACAGTGTGATTCTATTAGTTAAAGATTTTAAAAAGGACATATTTGGTTTAGGGATATGCACACACACATAACAATTCTTACATTCTTATACTCCTTCTGAAAGAGGGAGCTTAATTTATCTCCCCTTGACTGTGGGCTAAACTTAAGGACTCTCATCTAATGAATAGAATAAAGCATACGTGATGGTGTGTGACTTTTGATACTAGGTCATAAAAGACAAAGAGTGTCCTTCTTGCCCTCTCTTGGATAACTTGCTTGAGGAGAATCCAGGTGACATGTTCTGAGGACTCAGATAATTCAGTGAAGAGGTCCATGTGGCAAGGACCTGATGCCTCTTGCCAATAGCTACGTGAGTGCACCCTCTTGAAAGTGTGTCTGCAGCCCCAGTTAAGCCTTCAGATGACCCCAGCCCTGGTAGAAGTCTTGACTGCAACTTCATGGATTCAGAACCACCCAGTGAAGACAGTCCCAAATTTCTGACCATAGAACCTGTGAAGTAATTTATTGTTTTAAGCTGCTAAGTTTTTGGATACTTTGTTACACAGAAATAGATAACTAATATACAGTATATTAGTTATTAATAGTATATTGGTATATAGTATAATAGTATAATATATAATATATTAGTTATTAATATACTATTAATACTAGTAACTATTAATATACTATATTATTATATATACCATATATAATAAAGAAAAAGCAAGGAAATGATAAACATAAATTTCAAGATAATGGTCACCTCTTGGGTAGAAGGATGGAGGCACAGTTAGGCAGGGGAACACAGATACTTCAAAGATACTGGTAATGTATTATTTATTTTTAATCTGGGTAGCAAACACATGCATGTTCATTTTATTATTTTTAAAAACCTGTATATATCTGTGTTATATACATATATATCATATGTCTATTGTATATGGGAGATATTTTATTTAAAAAAAAACACGGCTGTGGTCAGACAAATAGAAAAAAATCCAAAAGTTAAGTTTCATGGCAGCTGAGAAATGAACGTGGACATCTAGAGCAGGTAATGGTGCTTGAGAAGTAGGGGTGACTAGAGAAACACAGGGGGGTTGCCAGACTGCACTGAGCATCCAATTTGAGTTTTCAGATCATTGATGTGGGGTAGCAGCCACCTGTCAGGCTGGGTGGCTTCCCTCCAGCCATGCCTGGTGTCCCAGATTAAGCATGAACACACATCATAAATAGCTCCGAAGAGCAAAGTCTTGCCCTTGCCATCACACCACAGCTCAAGTGTCAGATCTTCTGTCCCATGGCCTGTCCCTCCCTCCGCCCCCAGATAGGTGAATAATTCCCTTCCTTGTGCCTCCACCAAAATAACAATGACAATTGTTAACACTTATAACATTTACCATATGCCAGAAACACTGTGTTAATGGTTCCCATACATAACCTGATTTCATCTTCACCACCACCCTGTAGAGTAAATACTCTTATTAACCCTCTTTACAAAAGAGGTTGCACAGTAGCCAGAGGGGGGCCAGGAACTGTTCAACTCTAAAGCACCAGGGCACAGCCATCACTCTACACTAGCACTTCCGAAGTGATGGTTACAGACAGAGATCTCAGCCCATATTGCAGTTGATGACAATGATAGCTTTATATTTTTATGGCTCTGCCAGATTGTGAACTACTAGGTGGTTCAGATCTGTCTTAACCCAGTTTTGTGTCCTGGAACCTGCTCAACCAAATGAATGAATGAATAAGTGCTGGGTGATTATGTGAGATATTCTGTTAGTTTTCTATTCCTTCTGTAGCAGACCACATCAGTACTCTTTGCCCATGCTGTGGACTAGATGTTTGTGTCTGCCCCTCACCCCCACCCCCACTGTCCTGCCCCAGATTCCTATGTTGAAACTCTACCTCCCAATGTGATGGCATGCATTTGAAGGTGGGGCCTTTGGGAGGTAATTAGGATTACATGAGGTCATGAGGGTGGGGCTCTCAGAATGGGATTAGTTCCCTTACAAGAGTCACTAGATAGATTGTTTTTCCTCTCTGATTTTTGAAGATAAAACCAGAAGATGACAATATACAACCTGGAAAAGGATTTTCACCAGAAATTGATAACCATGCTGGCATCCTGATCTTGGACTTCCAGCTTCCAGGACTTTGCGAAATAAATTTGTTATTTATAAGCCACCCAATCTATGGTACTTTGTTATAGCAGCCAAAAAGGACTAAGATAGCCCATATCTTCTGGGATCCCTTTGCAGGTTTATCTACATCTGTTCGCATGTTGCTTTCAATCCTAAGGGCCAGCACCTGTGTCACTGTTGTACACATTGTCACAGGGCTGCCCACATGCTACTTTTCTGCACTCACAAATAGAAGTCTCTGGATATTTATGTTCTCCTAAGGGCAGCCTGTGGCCAATGACAAATGAGTGTGTGGATATAAACAATCAAGCTCCTTTGCCTCTGACTGGGACAACTCCAAGGTATGACTTATCCTCTCTTTGGAGGTCCTTATGTGGGATCGAGCCAAAGCCTCCCTCCATGGGCAGGTGGTATTCTTAAAGATGACCACAGCAGTATGTCCCATCCCATATGCTTTCCTGCAACAAGATTTGGAGCCTAATTCTCCTCCTCTTGCATCTGGGCTTGTCTGAGTGACTGCTTGCAAGAAGTCAAATGCAGTTAAATCAATAGATTTTGCCAATGACTTCTGGACTAGGTCAGAAAAAGTCTTATAGTCTCTGTCTTGGTCTCTTGGAACTCTTCTTCTCTAAGACATTGCTTCTTGGAATCGCTTGCTCTTCAAACCCAATGTATGGGCCTGCTGGTTGACAGGCCCAGCTTCAAGTTATTCCAGCTTGAGAGCCATCCATGTGAGTGAAGAAGCTTCCAGATGGTTCCAGTTGGTACTTGCTAAGTCATCCAGACTTTGATCCCAGCTGAGGCCACAGACATGATGGAACAGAAGCAAGCTATCCCCTTTGCCCTGTCCAAATTCCTGACCCACAGAATCTGCAGGCATTATAAAAATGGCAGTTGATTTACACTACCAAGTTGGGGTGAATTGTCATACTGCAACAGACAGCTGGAACACTAAATCTTGCATCCTTGCTTGGCTTCCTTCATTTCGCTGTCCTTCTTTTCCTCTCTTCCTACGGATATCTCTTGGGAACAAATCCCAGTAAATCACTTTCATACTAATTTGCATCTCAGGGTCTGCCTCAAGGGAAACTTACCTAAGCCATCCCTACCCTCATTTAGCCTGGAAGTTGGGGCTGGGAATAGAAGATGTCAGCAACCTGAGGGAAGAATACAGACACACCTGTCACTGCCCATCATCACTGAGGAAATCTTACCTAGAAAACAAACACCTGGGTGTGTCCTTGGCTGTTGGAACCTGGATATGAGTCAATAGTCTGGAGTCTGTGGTGAGGGTGTGAGCATTGTGGTTATGGATTCGAGGGGAAGAAAGGAGCTAGGACTGAGTAGTTTGGAGGACACAGCAGGGGACTGGTAAAAGCTGAGTTGGGCATCTGGATAGGAATGGTCAGTCCAGACTGGATGTATTGGGAGATGTGCTACCACAGGGCTAGTATCCAGGTCAGGACTTTGCTGGGAAATGTGAGGCAGGCCATACATTAGGATCAAGTGAGGGCAGAAAGAGGTTAAGGAACCTGAAAAATATCAAAGAACCAAGGACAAGCATCAGGGAGAAGCCCAAAGTAGACAGCCAGAAATCTGACATAGCTGGTTGGAGTGAAAACAGCAGCCACACACGGGAGCCCCTGAAGCCTTTGGTGGTCTTGTCAGATGAGGTTGCATTTTCCCCGTTGGGATAAAGTCTTTCAGGTGGTTCCTGTGGAAAAAGCCCCTATCAGAGCCAGCCTAGTCTACACAGAACAGATGCTTGGGGTCGTCAGCCTGGAGGAGGGTGTCTGGACCTGGGCTGAAAGCCACTTCACTAGCTGATCTGTGAGCACAGATGTAGCCTGGGGCATTGGAGCACAGAGGTAAATATAGTAGGGAAGACTTGGCACGTTGGACGTAGTTGGCAGGCGGGGCGTTGTGGCCTGCCCTTCAAAATGCCAGAGAAATTGGTTAAGGGGAAAAGCTTACTTAACTTTTCCAGGAAAGATTAACAAACAGAGAAGGAAGAAGAAGAGAAGTCAGTGCAATGCAATGGGGCCAAATCTCTTGAGGTTGCTTTTGGGCTAGGGTTTTCATCAGCTGGTTCACCAGGACTTGCCTGGAGTTTACAGGGCTCCTTGCCCAGATGAACTTTGATCTCAGGAAGTGTGCCCACTGGACCCAGTTGGAGGTGGGGTTGTGCCAGAGGACTCTCCCGGCCTTGCCCAGACTCTCCAGGGCAAAAGGGAAACTGAGGAAAACATGATTTAATAGTGTATTTAAAAAAGTAAGTCACTTTTTAAGGGTAACATAGGCATATGATAAAAAATTCAAACCCTATACAAAATGATATAGAGTAAAACATAAATGTTGACCCCACTCAACGCCTAGACCCCCAGTTGGCACCCTAGAAGCAATGACTATTCTCAACTTCTTATGCATCTTCCAGAGATGTTCTGTGCATTTAGAAGCTGATATGTATATGTACTTTGCTTACACATTTTCCACACATTTGACAGTGTACCATATCCAGTGGTGAGCTGACCCTGGCCCTATGAACTGGTGGGAGCCAACTATTAAATTTCTAGAAATTTTCTGAGCTGGTTGTTAAACACGACCATTTAAAAAAATTAAGTTATATGACTTTATAATTAAATATATTAGAAACAAAATACTCAGAAGTCATGGCTTCCTAATCGTTTCACTACATTTTACTGTTTCTATGTTATTGAGGTTACCTATGACTATTGTGGCATCTGTGGTGTAGAAATACTACGTACAACATAATGGTGTGGTATTTGCATCTCTTTCCAAACTGTGCATTCAGTGAGGACGTGTTGGTGGCTTGGCATTGGTCGTGGAAATACTTACACCTTGGAAGTCAGCAAACACTGCAAATCAGAGCTTGAGTTATTGTTTTGTTGATGGTCTAGACCAGTGGCCCACAAGCTGGTAAAAGGTCAGATAGTAAATAGGTGAGGCTTTGCAGGCCACATGATCTCTGTTGTAACCAAAGCCCTGCTGTCATTGCACAGAAGCCACCACAGGTGAGAGGTAAATGAGGGAATGTGGCTGGTGTTCCAAATTGTATTTACACAACCAGATGATGGGCTAGATTTGGCTCAAGGGCTGTCGTTTTCTGACTCTTGTTCTAGACTTAAGGAAGGGGTGGGGATATAGTAATAATGCTGATTAAATGTAAAAGTCTTGTGTCTAATTCCATTACGGTGTGAAGAGCACAAAAAGTTGAGGGGATATTCTTCCAGTGCTCCCAAACTGATCTGATTCAGCAAACTTGCTCATGTCATTGATGTACAAGTGAAGTTCCAACATACATATCAGTTGTTTCACTTCCATTTTGCTCCTGGATAAAAATGAAATGTCAACCAATCTTAATGTTTGAACTACATTCCTTTGTCAGTGAAATGAGTGCCTTTTTTGCTGATCAAATAGTAATCAAGCTTTATTGATGGTTGGATTTTGAGATACAAGTGTTGGTAATAGAATGATAAAACTGGGGGTGCCTGAGTGGCTCAGTTGGATAAATGTCTGGCTCTTGATCTTGGCTCAGGTCATGATCTCACTGTTGGGTTTGTGACATTGAGCCCTGCGACCGGCTCTGTGCTGACAGTGCAGAGCCTGCTTGGGATTCTGTCTCTCCCTCTGTCTCTGCCCCTCCCCCCTCAAAATAAATAAATAAACATTAAAAAAAGAATTGTAAAACTGTCAATGGATTTTGTTAGAAATATCAGGTCACATTGATGTTAGAGGGTGGAATTTACAAGAAGAGTATTGCATACTTTATTATTTGTAAATTGCATACTATACATCTTTTATATTAGTAAAATTGTTAATTTTGTTTTCTGTAACTATATACATTCTTACATTTTTGTTTATATTATTAAACATTTAACAGCTCAGTATTTTTTAATATTTATTTATTTTTGAGAGAGAGAGAGAGAGAGAGAGAGAGAGAGAGAGAGAGAGAGAATGAGTGGGGGAAGGGCAGAGAGAGAGAGGGAGACACTGAATCTGAAGCAGGCTCCAGGCTCTGAGCTGTCAGCATAGAGCATGACATGGGGCTTGAGCTCACGGGCTGTGAGATCATGACCTGAGTCAGAGTCAGATGCTTAACAGACTGAGCCACCCAGGCACTGCGTTAGCAGCTCAGTGTTGCATGTAACTGTTCAAAACCTTAGTTTTGTTCACAATGTATTTTGAAGAGTCTTTTATACATATACATCTGCCTGATTCTTTTCAGCAACTATATTCTTTTTAGCAATTGGCATCATTTTAAAAATTTATTTATTTATTTACTTATTTATTTATTAACAATCTGTACCAATTTAGGTATCTTCCGTATTTGTTTAACTTCTCCCCTACTGCTGGGTATCTATGTGGGTTATAAGTCTTTCACTATTACAAGCAGTGTTACAGTGAACATTGATATGAAGATGCCATTGCACACATATACAAATGTATCTGTAGCCAAAATTCCTAGGGGCAGAATTTCTGGGGCAAAGAGTGCACACATTTATAATTATGATCGATACTGACAAATTGCTTTTTCAAGAAGTTGAACCAAGCTACACTCTCACCTCAAATGCAAGAGAATGCTTGTTTCTTTATACCTTCTGCCAAATGGTCATGTTATCACACTTTTTGATTTTGGAACGTGTGATGGATGAAAATGGTATCCTATTGAAATTTAACTTGCATTTTATTTGTTATGAGGGATAGTGCACACTTTTTCATGTTTAAACACCACTGGTATTACCAGCTATGTGAATTATTTATCTTCTTTGCTCATTTAAAATTTTTCTACTAATATCCAAACAGAATATGAGCTTCACAAGGCTGGGAGTTTTAATTATTTTGAATTCCCCGAAGCTTACTTAGAATGGTGCCTGGCACATAATAGTTGCTCATTAAAAATTTGTTAATTAATTAATTACTAAGGGATTTTGCCCCTGGCTTGTCATATATGTTGTCACGTTCTCTTCCATTTTTTCATTTGCTTTTTGTCTTTGATGGAAACAAAATTTTTCCATTGCAGATATTTTAAATTTTTATATAGTCAAATTTAGAAATCTTTTATGGTTTCTGTACCTTTGTGTCTTATTTGGAAAGATACTCATTTCCAAAAATAAATCAGTCAGTTCTCCTGTGCTGTCTTTCAAAAATTTGATTATTTTTATATTTAAATCTTTAAAACATTTGGAAATTATGTTAGGTTAAGTGATAATGTAGGCATCGAGATTATGGTTTGACCATGTGGCTTCCCATTTGTTCCGATACTCTCATTGATCTCTCTCATTCTCCCAGTGACTGGAATTCACTTTATCATACACCAAATTCCCATGTGTGGTTGATCTATTTCTAGCTCCTTATTTCTCCATCTGTGTATTCATATGCCAGCACCAGGCTGCTTTAATGATTAATGCCTACTCTTTTACATGGTGTTTATAGCATCTGAGTGATCAAACTCATGTAAATATCACAGTGTGATGAAGCCATTTTTGGCCTTTGATCTAAACATTCAGTTTTTAAAAATATGTATATAAAGTGCTTTTGCAGAGATCATGTCACTTGATTTTTACAATACCTCCAAGAGGAAGGTGGTAAAAGTGTTTTTTGCTGTTGTTGTCCTATTTTACATATGAGGAAGCTGAGGCTCAGGGAGGTCAGGGACTTTTTGCCCTTGTTGTTCATCTGGTGTCTAATAGTATGTGGAATGGATAGTAACCCCTATCCTCCTCTTCTGTGACAAAATGTTGCCCAATTGAAAAATGCATTAATGCATTATTAAACAACAACTAAGACAAAAATTATTCCATTCCACACATTTATCTTATTCTTATGTACTGAATGCCTTACGTGGTCTTCCTTAGATCTTATCAAGAACCTCAGGTGAGTTAATGTCAGAAAACTTGGAAAAAGATAATGATTTGTATCCTGAGATTCTTACCGTGGCTCTTGGCATGCAATATGCACTCAGTAAGTGATACCTATTATTTATATTCTTATTTTTATCTATTCAATTAAGAGCATGAGCCTTGAAGTAGGAGACCTGAGTTCTAGTCTCTACTCTTCCATTTATCACCTGGGTAAGTTACTTAACCTCTCTGAGCCTTGGTGCCCTCATATGTAAAATGGGCACTGCAATAAAACCCTCAGCAGTTTTGTGATGATTACATGAGATAATATGAGATAAATGAGATAATACATGAAGGCTCTCTTAGCATAGTGTGTAGTGCATAGTAAGCTCTCAACGAATGTTAATGATTTTCTCATGGACTATCTTCTTCTGAGAGTTCTAAACTTATTTCCCCACAAATGAAGACATTTCCATGATCTTTATTCAAAAAAATCAGGGATAGTTAGTTCTCCAATTATTCTGTATTCACGGATACACTCTCACCTACCTACCTGATGACTCTGTTGCCTTACCTGAAAAAATGGAAATGAAAATCAATGCACGAAGCTCACTTTAATTTAGACTCCACTTATTCTTGCTAAGTCCCACTGGATCTGTTTGCATTATTTACTAAGAAAGGGTTTGTGAAATAAATTAACAGTGTAAATAAAACTTGGGAAGAGTGCTGAAAATAATTAAGGGAACTATTTCCAAGCATGCTTAAATACTTGAGAAGTACCAAGTAAATGCAGACAACTTATCTGAGATCTCTGAACCAGTCATGTCCATTTATTAACAAGTGATTACAGTGAATTGTGTATTGTTATGGAGGGAATGTTTGTGCCCCCCCATATGTTGGCAGCCCTAACCTACAATGTGGTGATATTAGGAGTGGCAATTAGGGTTAGATAAGGTTATCCATTAGTGCCCTCATAAGAAAAGGAAGAGACACCAGAGCTGCTCTCTCCCTCTCTCTTTCTCTCCCTCTCTCTCTCTCTTTCTCCACCAATCTACCCCACCCTCACCCCACCGTGTGAGGACACAGTGAGAAGGGAGCCATCTGCAAGTGAGGAAGTGAGCCCTCACCAAGAACTGTACTGGTTGGCATCTTGACATTGAGCTTCCCAGCCTCCAGAACTGTGAGGAGTGTGTGTTTTACAGGCCATTCAGTGTGGTATTTTGTCACTGCAGCTTGAGCTGGTTGCTCAGTTAGTGGTTGCTAATACATGTACCAGTCTGTCTCCTCAACTTAGCGGGCTCTCAAGGGCAGGTCATGTCATGGCCATGTCTATACCCCTGTGCCTGGCCCAGAAACACGGTGTCTGCACATGGAGGGTCCTCAAAACATGTTTATGAAAATGACAAATATCTGCCAAGGGCTTTTGCTTGGAGATACTTGGCTATTTTAGACTAAATCATTAATTTATTTCTAATTTCTGGTTGGACATTCCTACTCAGATATCCTGTGGTTTCTCAAATTTAGCTAAATACATCATTTCACTCTATAAAAATCAGCTCCTCAGCCCTATTTCTTAATGTTTTTTCCTCTTGGCACCATCATTTTTCCAGGCTCAAAATTTGGAGTCATTTTTGTTTTTCTTCTCTCCCCTTTCTCCTCCATGTTCAGTAAGCCACCACGTTCACCATTCCCACCTTCAAAGCACCTCCCGTCTCTATCACCTCGTCCTGAGTCTGATGCCACCCTCTAGTCCAGGCCCCATGGCCCCATTTCTGTAATACCGGGATGGTCTTACTTAGTTTAGCAGAAACCCCTTCCAATTCTGTATTATTTTTATTTCAGATGATAATACATTACCTTTCTTTTCTTTGAAATATAAAAGGTAAGCAGTCACAAAAAAAAAAAAAATAAAAAAAGATTAAGTTCCCCTCAATTCCCCTTCAATCCCACTTTCTGAAAGGCAATCAATGTTAACAATTTTATATATATGTATCTTTCCATATTTTCCTCTATGCTTACATTTGTGTAGTTTAGAAAAAAAAAACGTCAAAAAGTACATGTAACCCAACAGAGAAAAGATAGTTCTTTCAAGAAAAGGGGCTGGAACAACTGAATATCCTGTACGAAAATTGAACCCAACTCTTATCTTGCACTGTATACAAAAATTAAAATGAAATAGATCATAGACCTGAATGTAAACTTAAAATTTCTAAAAGAAAACACAGGAGAAAATCTTTGCAACTTTGGGGTAGGAAAAAATTTCTTGAGTAGAATGCAAAAAAGCACTAGTCATAAAAGAAACTATGAGAAGTTGGACTTTATCATCAAAGTTAAAAAAAAATTCTGATTTTCAAAAAACACTATTAAGGAATGAAAACCCAAACTACTGACTTTAAGAAAATATTTTACAATGTACATATCTAAGAACTTATTTCTAGACATACAAATAACTCTTATAATTCTTGTAAGTTGTCTTATAAGAAGACAACTGTGGAGCACCTGGGTGGCTCAGTCAGTTAAGCATCCGACTTCAGCTCAGGTCATGATCTCACAGTTTGTGAGTTCGAGCCCTGTGTTGGGCTCTGTGCTGACAGCTCAGAGCTGGAGCCTGCTGCAGATTCTGTGTCTCCTTCTCTCTCTGCCCCTCCCCTGCTCATGCTCTGTCTCTCTCTCTCTCTCCAAAATAAATAAACATTAAAAAAATTAAAAAAAAAGAAGACAACTAAAAAACAGACAAAAGACTTGAAAAGAGGTTCACAAAAGATATGCAAATGGCCAATAAGCACATAAATAGATCCTCATGATTAGTTTTCATGGAAGTGGAAATTAAAGGCATAATTAGACACCATTATACATCCAATTAAATGGATAAGATGAAAAAGATTGACAATATCAAGTGTTGACAAGGATATGGAGCAACTGGAAACCTTATACATTGGTGGTGGAATAATTGTTTGGCATCTTTCTTTTTTTTAATGTTAATTTATTTTTTGTGAGAGTGTGAGCAGGGGAGGGGCAAAGAGAGAGAGGGAGAGAGAGAATCTCAGTCAGGCTCTGAGCTATCAGTGGAGAAATCTTGACCTGCACTGAAATCAAGTGTCAGATGCTTGACTGACTGAGCCACCCAAGCATCTGACATCTCTTTACCACATTCAACAGATGCCATGTGACTCAGCAATTTCTGTCATAAATAGTTACCCAAGAAAAATGAAGACATTTTTGCACAAAGACTTGCATACAAATGCTTGTAACAGCTTATCTAGTAGGCAAAACTGGAAACAACACAAACTTCTATCAAGAGGTGCCTGTGGTATGTTCCCACAATAGAACCAAACCCAGAAATAGAAAGGAGTGACTTACTGATATGGGCAATAATACAGATGACTCAAAACATTATGCTGAGCAAAAGAGGCCAGATGAAAGAGCACACACTGCATGATTCCATTTATATTAGATCCTAAAACAGACAAAATTAATCTATAGGGACAGAAAACAGTTCAGTAGTTTCTTGGGGATGAAGAGGGGCACAAAAAACCATTTTAAGATGATTGGGCTGATGGTAAATGGATGTATATATTTATTAAAATCCATTGAATGGTATGCTTAATGAGTGTATTTTATTGTAAGCCAATTAAAACCCAATAAGTGTGTGTGCATGTGTGTGTATGTGATAAGAAGAGCATCCTAACATGTTATTCTGTTCTTTTTGCTTACCAATGTATCATGGACATCTCTCTGTGTTGGCACATAGAGACCTAGCCCATTCTTGTAAATAATTGCCTAATATTTCATAGTATGCATAAATTCTTTTTGATGGACATTTAGAACGTTTCTTCTTTTTGACAAACATGATTTCAGTAAACATGTTTTTATGTCTTTTTTTTTATATACTAAGGCTTTTATTTCTGACAGGTGGATTTTCAAAGTTTGCAATGTTGGTTCAAGGGGGTATGGGCATTTTAAAGTATTTTAAAAATTTTGTTTAAATGTTTATTTTTGAGAGAGAGAGAGAGACAGAGAGACAGAGACAGAGACAGAGTGAGAGTGGGGGAGGGCAGAGAGAGAGAGGATAGACACAGAAACCGAAGCAGGCTCCAGGCTCTGAGCTGTCAACAGAGAGCCTGATGCGGTGCTCGAACCCACGAACTGAGAGATCATGACCTGAGCTGAAGTCGGACACTTAACTGACTGAGATACCCAGGCGCCCCTAAACTTTAACAGATATTGTCAAATATGCTTATAAATACTCAAAGGAAAGACATGGTCTTCAATAGTATATGAGAATATTTGTTAACTGCATCATCAATAGCTGTACATCATCAGTCTTTTTGCCACCTATTCAATGAAATATAATATCTCATTTTAATGTACATTTCTCTTGCTACTAGAGGTTTTGGCCATCCTTTTTTCTTTTTTCTTTTCTTGTTTTTGAGGGTACTTGGATTTTAGCTTCGGTAAATTACTTGTTCATATCTTTTCCCAAATTTCCTGTGGGGGTGTTTTCTTTCAAAAAAATCTGCTTTCCTAGGGGGTCTGGGTGGCTCAGTCGATTAAATGTCCGACTCTTGATTTTGGCTCATGTCATGATCTCATGGTTGTGAGATTGAGCCCCATGTTGGGCTCTGCACTGGGCATGGAGCCTGCTTGAGATCTCTCTCTCCCTCCCCCTGCCCCTTCCCTACTTGTGCGAGCTCTCTCTCTCTCTCAAAAAAAATTAATTAAAAAAATTCAGTTTTCCTAACAATGTCTTAGCAGAACTATTTTTCTATTACTTATATTGTTATTAGAAAATTACTTGTGTCACCTTTCTTACCTACCTCTATTTAAAAAACACATTGTAGTCATTGACTAAAATTCTCTGAAATAACCCCTTAGGCCTAGCACCCTTTAAAAGTAAATCCCCATGGGGAATTTATAACTTAAGAGTTATCAAAAAAGAAGTTCTCACTTTTTGACATCACATAAATTTCTGATGATTCAGATATGCCTTCGCCTAAAAATGAAAATACACATGCAAGGCTATAAAAATAAAATAAAACATTATATTCAAAAGTATAGTCATTTAAATGTAGTGTGTGTGTGTGTATGCATTTTTTTTCAGAAATAATAAACCAAAAAGACATTGCCATGTGGCATGAATGCTACATCAATATCACTCCTATATGACAAAGGAAAAAATTCTATTCATTAATAATAGAATAAAGTCTCAATTATTTCTACTTGGTGTTTCTTGTGCTCCTGCGACTCTGAACCCCAGTTAATCCTTCTGTGTATTTGAATTGGAGGATCCGTGAGCCCCTGAAACTTCATTAATGGAGGTAATTTCTTCACAAAAAATATCCAACTCATTAGAGAATGTGGCAGTTTCTTTCTCAAGAATTATTCGTACATAAAACTCCCAATGGGACGCAGATGCATCTCAAGACTAGAAACAGAAAGTGCTTGAGTTTGGAATGTTTTGTGCATTGAATTATCCCACACTTATGCAACATAATCCTTTCACTGTGAGGAGGAAGGTGGGTCTTTCCCTGTCCATTGAGTGCACGCCCAGAAAGCCTCAGGTCCTGGCCACAGACTCAGCTGTCATAAGTTCAGCATTTGGAAGCTGGACGTTTGCAGCAAGCCCCTGAAAATGACAGCGCCCCCTCCCCTCCTCAACCAGCAGTGAGGGTCCCTAGTGTGGCTACTTTAGTTTTCCTGCACCCTGGATACAAGACCCTATGAGCAAGGCCAGCTTGGCACAACACCTTCATGCTGGCGTTCATAGCTGAGAAAACCCAGGTGATGGCCTCCAGTCCATTTTGCACACCATTCCCGACCAATCTTTCTAAATTCTTTCTCTTGTGCCACTTCCCTCTCAAACCATTAGCAGTTTTCCTACTATCTTCTGGATAAAGAGCAAATGTACCTGAAGGCACTTTAGAACCTGGTGCCCAACCTAGCTCCCCCTGTGCCTTAGCAGACAAGGCAACCCCTCTCACCCTGGGAAAGACATTCTCCCCCCATACAAGTGTGCCTGGACATCCTCCCTGCTGAGGACCGTTCTGCCCCTTTACATCCAACCTGTGTCTCTCTGCCCTTCACTGTCTAATTCAGGTGTAACCTGTTCACATGCTTCTCTAGTTCCTTTGCTGTGCTGATCTTTCTTCATCTGGGCTTTACTGGAATCTATGGTAACATATATCAGGCTTTGAGTCATGTGCTAACTTTTGGAAATTATCGCTTTATGAGTTTTTGTTTTCTTCTTTGTGCTTTAGCACATGGCATGGGTTTGATGAATTGTCATTGAATATTGGCAGGGGACAGAGACCATGTCTTATGTTCTTGCTGTTCCCCTGCTAGACTTTCATGTTGTAGTAAAGCTGAGTACATATAAGAAGGTCCATAAGACCGTTTCACCAAATTATATGCTTGTACTTATTAGCAATAATACTGAATTTCTTAAGAAAATGCCATAATTCAGATTCAGACTCACTTTCTTCCAGCTGTTCTGAATTATTTCATTTATTCATCCAATATTTTCAAGAACTTACTATTTGAAAAACTTTTTCTTTAATGTAGTTTATTGTCAAGTTGGCTAACATACAGTGTATACAGTGTGCTCTTGGTTTTGGGGATAGATTCCCATGGTTCATCGCTTACATACAACACCCAGTGCTCATCCCAACAAGTGCCTTCCTCAATGCCCATCACCATTTTCCCCTCTCCCCCACCCCTCCATCCACCCTCAGTCTGTTTTCTGTATTTAAGAGTCTCTTATGGTTTGCCTCCCTCCCTCTCTGTTTGTAACTACTTTTTTCCCCCTTCCCTTCCCCCATGGTTTTCTGGAATACTACTTGGCAATGAGAAAGAATGAAATCCTGCCACTTTCAGCAACGTGGATAGAACTGGAGGGCATTATGCTAAGTGAAATGAGTCAGTCAGAGAAAGACAGATATCATATGTTTTCACTCATGTGTGGAACCTGAGAAACTTAACTGAAAAACTTTTTTTTAACGCTTATTTATTTTTGAGAGAGAAAGAGAGAGAGAGAGAGAGAGAGAGCATGTATGAGCAGGGGAGGGGAAGAGAGAGAGGTGGGGAGAGAGGATCCGAAGCTGGCTTTTCACTGACAGCATCAAGTCCCATGTGGGGCTTGAACTCATGAACTGTGAGATCATGACCTGAGCCAAAGTCAGATGCTCAACTAACTGAGTCACCCAGGTGCCCTGAGAACTTACTATTTGAAGGCACTATGCCATGCATATGGAGATATATTTTGTAAGAATAAGGGAAAGCAAGAAAGCAAGAAAGAAAAGGGAAGGGAAAGAGAGAGAGAAAGAGAGAGAAAGTGTGCACAATTAGGGGACACAGAGAGACAGAGAGACACAGATAAGACACAGATAGACACAGAGGCACAGAGGGGCACAGAGAGACAGAGATAAGAAAACCCTAAGGAGGCTCTGCGCTGCCAGCACAGAGCCTGATGTGAGGCTCGAACTTACAGACTTCAAGATCACGATCTGAGATGAAATCAAGAGGCAGACACTTAACTGACTGAGCTACCCAGGCACCCTGAGGAGTTCATACACTTAATGGATGGGTTGGAGAAAGATGAACAATCAGAGGAAACTGTGAAGGCTCAGCTAAAGCAGTGGGTGGAAACCTAGAAACCGAGGAGGGAGTAGTGTCACGGAGTCCAGGTAGGTGACAGCTTTAAGAAGAAGGGAGGGGTGAGCAGTGTTGACTTTCAACAGTGTCCTTTGGTGAGATTTTACTGTACGTTGGCTAGCCAGGTCAATGACAACTTGAGTGTTCTTGTAAAGCCCAGGTGTTATCTGCTAATGATAATTGCTATTGCTAATGCAACTTCATAAGAACTGTGCAAGAATACAGAGAGATTTAATTACTATTTCTCAATCCAATTTTCATGACAAATTATCCAGAAGCATTAGAGATTGTCAAACTTAGCTTGATGCTTCGTATGAAACCCCAAACAACCCTAAGTGTTTTTGTATCATATATCCAGATCCAACAAGTTCATTTTTTTTAATTAAAAACTTCCAAAATGGGGTGAAAAACATATAGCACAAAATTTACCACCTTAATCATTTTTCGGAGTACAGTTCAGTAGTGCTGAGTACCTTCGCATTGCTGTTTAGCAGATCTCTGGAGGCTTTTCATCCTGCAAAACTGAAACTATTTCCATTAAACAACTTCCAATTTCCCCTCCCCCCCCAGGTTACCACCATTTTACTTTCTATCTCTATGATCTGGCTACTTTAGGTACCTCCTATACGTGGAATCGGGCAACATTTGTCTTTTTGTGATTGGCTTACTTCACTCGGCTTAATGACCTCAAGGTTCATCCATGCTGTAGCATGTGACAAGATTTCCTTCCTTCTTAAGGCTGAAATATATTCTGTTGTATGTATAGACCACATTTTGCTTTCACAGGGTCCTTTGAAAGAGTTGGCTTTCCAAAGTGTTATTCCTCTTGTGACATTTCTTCTGGCCTTGCACACCTAAAGAGCAGGCAGAAGAGAGGTGCAAATTAGCTAGCAACTTCCTTCAAGAAAACTGACCCTCTAAGTCAGTGGTGACCACACTTTTTCTGTAAAGGGCCAGATAATGAATATGTTTGGCTTTGAGGGACAGAGTCTGTCACAGCTTCTCGATGACTCACCTCGAACCATGTCTGCCTGTCTCTTGCACTTTTGTAATCACTGATGGATTTGTTCACTGTCTGCCTGTCTGCTAGGTGGTAAGCCTTGAGGACAGGGGCTGTCCCCACCCAGCCTCAATGAATCCTAGCACCTGGACTATTATAAGGACTTCACTTACATTTTATCATGCATGATGTAAATGGTGGTTACCTATAATGAGGGAAATATGGGATTTGTTGACTAACTGACTTCATCTTAAGCTAAGGGAGTGTCCCTGTGATGTTAAGAGCTAGTTCATACATACTTACCCAGAGGACAATGTCCGGTCATTTAAAATGCAATTATGTTATTTTTATCTATGGCATTTTCTGCAATAAGAAGTTCTCAACCAAATGTCTTCTTAAATTTTTTTTTTCAACGTTTATTTATTTTTGGGACAGAGAGAGACAGAGCATGAAGGGGGGAGGGGCAGAGAGAGAGGGAGACACAGAATCGGAAGCAGGCTCCAGGCTCTGAGCCATCAGCCCAGAGCCTGACGCGGGGCTCGAACTCACGGACCGCGAGATCGTGACCTGGCTGAAGTCGGACGCTTAACCGACTGCGCCACCCAGGCGCCCCTCAACCAAATGTCTTCTAACAGACTGGCAGGGGTTTGCATGTCAATGTGCTGCAAGCAAAGAAGAGTTTAAGACAATTTGATAACACCATGAGAGAAAAAGGCAGAAATATTCTCAGGGTAATATATGAGTTAATGGCTTAGGTATTAGCCTGAAAATGTTTTATCCTTCTTCTTTCTGGTCCTACTGACAACAAAGCTATTGTAGATGGTCATGTGTGTTGATCACTGCACTAGGGCCCTGGCCAGTGGGGCAGGTGGGACTGATGTCTTATTTTTGTTCTACATTCCAGGCCATGTGCCCTGGCATGGCTGCAGCTCCTGAAGTGGGCGCCTTTTTTGAATTCATGCGTGGATTTCTTACATGCTAGCTGAGCCTGGACTGACTCCTGCTTAGTTCAATGTTATATATTTTTTGTCTGGCTTATACAATAGTCTCCTAACCTTTTTGTCTGTGAGTTTTCCCTCATATCATCTTTTCCCTAATTTCTCCTTGATTAACTTCATCATTCCTATGCTCAGAAAACTTGTGCAAGTACCTAATATGCTCACAATGAACTACAGATTTCCTCTCCTGGGACTCACAGGGGTGACTCACAGTTCTGGCCCCCGTCCGTCGTCCCACCTTATCTGTCTCTACCTTTCACCACACACTATATGCCGGCTCTACCTGAACTGTATTCTTGCTGTTCTCTGCATTACCGTGTTGGTGGTCAGGGTAATGAAGGCCAACATTTATTGGCTTCTAAAATATGTGTCCAGCATTGTGCTAAAGACTTTGCATGCCCTGTCTCATTTACTTCTTAGAATAACCTTTTGAGATAAGTTTGACAAACTACATTTTTCCAACCCTAAACCTCACCTGGTGAATCGCAAATGCTCTTGTTATCTATTTTTTCAATCTTTCACATGCATCATCTCATTTAATGTCTCAAGCATTCTGTGTAGGATATTATTCTTGCTTTTCAGCTGAACAACAACAGCAAAAACAACCCTGAAACTCAGAGAGTTAAAAAGTCTTCTCAAGGGCAAATAATTAATTATGGACAGAGCTGATTCTCAAGCATTAGTTGGTTTGATACCACAGGCTGGGCTCCTAAAAGACTAGTAGTTCTCAAATTTAATCACCCATAAGAACCATCAGTCACCAGGAGCTAGTTTAAAATGGGCACCATCTACAGAGATTCTGCTTCAATAGATCTCGGGGAGCCCCAGGAATATGCCTTTTCCACATACATTTCATGTGATTCTTCTGCAGGTGCTTTGTGGAACACGCTTTGAGAAGCCCTGTATTAGACTGTCTTGCTTAAGTGATGAGTATTTACTTCTTTTTGGTGGCATGTGGTCAGCACATTCAGCTGCTTTTGGATCATGGCTATTAGGCTAGCTCATCAGTGTAGAGAAGGATGCTTTCTTTTTGTGTGTTGTGATGAGAGGAAATGCATCCACTTCATCCTAAAAAGAGTCCCCAGAATCTTTGAATTTGGATTTAAGAAGCAGAGCACAGATCTGCTTCACACCATTTAAAATAGCAGTCTGCTTCTTCAGAGGGACAGTGTTTCCCACTCTGATTCTGGAGATGAAAGCAAGAATTCTCTGGAAGAGCATTGAAAGCATTGGTTATACATTGAGATCCTGTAGCTTGGCCAATGATAGATCTATCAATGCCTGGGAAATGTTGATTTTCATAATAGCTTTAACAGAGGGTGGTAATAGGTGGACTGGTTGCATCTAAACCCTGAGTGTTGCTTCTGCCAAGTGTTTGAGTCACAAACCCAAACTGTGGGTTGTTGGAAGCATGAGCACTGTGTTGAGTGTAGTCAATGGACTATGGATCCATATTTGGGAGGCCAGGTAAGATGCCCTTTTAGACATATTTTAGGCATTCTTTGAGGGAAATGTCCTTGGCAAGATTCTGATCAACCACAGAGCATGGAGCCAAAGGGGATTATTCTCAAGCCTTACAATCTGATGGAATTTACCCTGTTAGGTTTTAGACTTTCTTGAGACCCATGATCCTTTTTTCCCTTCCAATTTCTCCCTTTTCGAATGGGAATGTCTATTCTATGCTTGTCTCGGCATTGTATTTTGGAA
This sequence comes from Puma concolor, assembly GCF_028749965.1. Lineage (NCBI taxonomy): Eukaryota > Metazoa > Chordata > Mammalia > Carnivora > Felidae > Puma > Puma concolor. Next base: position 24,330,960 of record NC_141671.1, read on the forward strand.
GCAGATAACTTGTCTGGTTTCATAGGTTTACAGATGGAGAGGAATTTTGCTCCAGGATGAATCATACCCCAAGTCTCACCTATATCTAATTTAGATGATATTTAGTTGAGATTTTGGACTTAGAGTTGATGCTGGAATGGCTTAAGACTTTGGGTATGTGGAGATGAAGTGATGTTTGCATGTGAAGACGACATAAATTTTAAGAAGCCAGAGGATGGACTGTTCATTGTGTCCCCTCCAAATTCATATGTTGGATTCCTAACTCCCAGTACCTCAGAATGTGACCTTATTTGGAGATAGGGTCATTGCAGTTATAATTAGTATGATGAATTCATACTGGAGTAGGATGGGCCCTAATCCAATATGACTGGTGTCCTTATAAAAAGGGGAAATGTGGACACACACACACACACACACAGGCAGAATACCATGTGAAGATAAAGAGAAATTGAAGTGACACATCTACAAATTAAGGAATGCCAAAGATTGCCAGCAAACCATTGAGAGAGGCATGGAACAGTTTCTCCCTTGTAGCCCATGTGAGAAACCAACACTAACGACGCCTCGATCTTGGACTTCCAGTCTCCAGAGCTGTGAGACAATAAAATTTCTCTTGTGTATTAAAATTTCTCTTGTGTAAGTTCTTTGTTATGGTGCCCCCAGCTAACTAATACAGACTTTGGCAGGATTTAATGCTTTCTGGACACAGAACTTCTTCCCTGAAGCCTGTCTTTATCCCTAAGTCAATCATTATGGACTCTATTTTGAGAAAATTCTAAGATATCAAAGAAAACATCACAGAATTAGACTTTAATTATCAAAACATCCATGATGCTTGCTATCTCTACAATGCCACTCCCTGAGGCCATGGAATGAACAATCACAGCCCAGAACCCACCCTCCTGACGGGCCTTAGGGTTAAACATGACCGGGCATCTGTTGTGACCTATAGTAGATTCTCTGGAAAACAAGCACTTGAATGTAGTGAATTCCTGAGTGTTCTCCACTGAGTGCCACTTACGATGCTCTCTTGTTAACCCTGCCAAGATATTTTTGGCTTGCCCTCCATCTCAGTAAAGCCAGGAGTCAGAAAAGCAAGCCCCCAGATTTCCGGTCCCCAGTGGCCAGGACAGGTTTCAATCTGCTCACCATCTGTCGGTGTCTGACCAGTGAGGAGCCTCTATGAAGACAGCTGGGGCAGAGAATTGGAAACTTGTTATGCTAAAGATGTCAGGGAAGCTTTCTTTAAGCCTGATATCACAGGCTGCCACTGAACAGGATTTAGTCATGGTTAGAGCTGAGTTTAAAAAATTGTTTCTTTCTTTGATGAAAAAGGATATTTCTAAAGGCGAGTTCTCGTGGAGAAATAATGTGTCCAGACCATTAGAGAACCATTCCAAATCCATGTGAATGTTATGGAAGATGTATTGAGTACAGTTTCAAACAACTATCAGGTTGGTACACGGCTCGTTGATGAGGGAAGTGTGAGCATGGAGACACAGCAGACTCCTCTAAACAGGTTGCTGAACCAACTAGGGAGCAACACCTGGAAACCCAGGGACTTTGCTGGGGACATTGCTGTCAGCTTGCCCTTGTCTCAAGGAAGACTGTATTATCAGGTAGACTGAAAGCTTGGGGGTGAGGGAATTTATAAAATCCGGGGTTCCCCAGGACAGATAATGTCAAAGCTCCAAGGAAGGAATATCGGCTCAGGTCCTGATGTTCAGTTTTCTATCCTGACCCCTTTCCAGCCAGAATTCTTAGCTGCCGTGATGTACATCCCAGTGAGTCCCTGCAGACAGAGGGCACATGCAGTCGTTGACTTGTGATGTTTTAGCATGATGGCAGCTTTTGGAATACTCTGTTCGGCCAGAGTGGGACGGTTTTCTCTGGCGGGAAGATGTTTAAGGCTTTGCTAGCCAGGGAAGGCAGAATGGGGCTTGGTAGGGAGTCAGCCAGCTGGGCAGGGTTCATCTCTATTATGGGGAGAGGGGGAATTTAATATGTATGAGGGGTTTTAGGGTCAGGAATAGCAGAAAGAGGATATAGTAAGAATCATGCTCAGGTGCAGTGTTCTCAGGAGTTAGGGGTGCCTAATGGACTGGATTCATAGGTGGGGGGAGTTGGGAAGGAGCCACTCTATCATTCATGTCCAGCCAGAAAACAGAAGTCATCCAAAATTTTTTCAACAGAGAAAATTTAATACAAGGAAGGTATTACCCAGTAAGAGCTGAGAAGCCACATAGGAGGTGGTGAAGCAAATTTGGGTTTAATAAAGCAAGGAGCCTCACCCAGCTGTGGCACCCAATGTGTATTAACTAGAGCCCAGAAGCTGGGGTACCAGCTTGGGGTACCTGGGGTACCAGGTGGAAATGGGCAGTGATCAGCATGGCCATGATGGACAAGGCACTGTGGTAGGTGCCTTTAGGAAGTATCTACTAGTGTGGTCACGGAATCTCTGGGGGTCAGAGAGGGGTCAGAGAAGTATATTAAGTTGCCCAAAGTCACATTAAAGGTGGAGTCAGAATTTGAATGTGGGGCTGTCTGGCTCTGGTTTTCCCAGTACCATGGTGAGGAATAGGATTTGGTCTTACGAGGAAGAGGCTTTCTGGGGTTGCTTGGGTAGAAGAGGACAGGGTTGAGAGGTTGTTCAGGTGAGGAGGCCATTAAGTGATGAAGTTATTAGATGATTTGGTGCCCTGGCTTGAGTCCCATGGGCTGCCCAGCCTAGCTGAGGTCAGCTCAGGTACCAGTTTCCTGGGATGAAAGTAGAGCCTGCCTGGGACAGTGCCTCCCCCCTTCCTTGGTAACCTTGTGAAGACTTCTGTCTAGATCAACGATAAAAGGGAACCTCTTCATGGGAGGAGACCCCACAGATGGGCCAGAGCTGGGAGAACAATGGAAAGGCTGGGGGTGATGTCTGTCCAGCAGGTACTTTACCCTGCTTGGATTTGAGCATAGGAATTTTAGAAGCAGCTATGTGAAATATGAGAAAGCCTGTTTGACCATGGGTGATGGGGGAAGAAAGCGAGGGAAACTTACAGGTCATGCCAAGATTTCAAAGCAGGAACCACACAGCTCTTTGGACCAGCCGCAGGCAGAGCACATGCTGCAATGCTATCTGCCAGGCAGCCAGCTACATTCTGAGAAGACAAAGGCAACATCAACCCCCAAATCCTTTGAGCTCATCTCTTTTTGACTCAGAGTTGGTTCTTCCCCACGAACACCACTTTGTGAAGGTTTGGAATGGAGTTTTGTGTTGCAACAGTGTGTTTCTAGCTGGTTGTCTAACTTAAGTGATGAGTCTGCAGAATGTGCCAGGAGGATTTGAACTCAGATGCTGAGTTCATTTACTGCAGTGCTGACTGGTTTATGCACAGCAGCACAACATGCTCTCCAGGTCATTGAAAATGTTTTTGAAGTTCACAAATGGGTCAATGCAAGAATTCACTGCATGGGCTGCAATCTGTGAATGGTTTGTGCTCCCTATGCGTTCTTTAGAGTGATGATTCCAAAATGCTGTCACTAAGAGCTCAAAGCTCCTTTTCCTCGCCCTCTTCTCTCTCTCTCATTCTGTTAGCTCCTTCTGAAAGGAAGGAGGAGCAGACAACAAGTGTTAAGAACTGAATGAAGAGGGAAAATTGCAATGGTACTTTGACTCAATGCTTCTTACTATCCCAACCTGTATTCTGGGAATATCTTTGGTGGAAGGCATTGAGCAACATGTTTCTTTATTTGGGACTGCCTAGAGACCATCCATTTTGGGTCTGAACAGCCCAGTCTGGCAGGTGACGGTCTCATTTCATTAGACATTTCATGAGTTCGCCCCGAAGAGCAGTTCATGAATTATACTCATCACAATAACATGGCCAGGAATCTGCTTTTGTGTTTGGGGGATAAGCCCAATGCAGAAACAATCCACTTCATTTAGCACAGTGTAGACACAACATGGCTGACTGGTCTCCTGGGAGCAAGAGTGGGTGAGACTGGAAAGGAGGGGAAGTGAGCCCTCGGTCCATTTGCTGGAAAACAGCAGCCACACGGATATGCTTAGTACCCTGAACCTCATCGTCTGGGGAAACAGATTCGCCCTGACACATGGCACTGGATGGGTCCTAGGCCCACAGTCCTTCCAGGGAAAACCCAGGTCCACCAGCTACAGCTACGTGGACGACCGACAGGACCAGCCCAGGCTCACCCACCACCCCTGCTGGCCCCCCAGAGGCCCTGGATGCCTCATATGGCATGTATGGCTTCTGCAAGTCCCTGCTGTGGAAGGTGCTAGGGACACCAGGAGAGCATTGCTCTCAAGGAATGCAGAGTCCTGCAAGAAACCAACACTTTTGGCAGAAGAGGTACAATGAGGAGGATGTGCCATGCTCTTAAGAACACAGAGGCATTGTTTACCGGTCCAGGGAATGGTGAGCATGGTTAGATGCTGGTTCTCATTCTTCAAAACTCTGTTGACCATTTCTCCTCTACTTGTACACAGAAAGTTCTCACTGAACTGTAAATTTGGGGAAAAATATCATACGGTCTCTCTTTATCTCTTTTGTTGCTTTCTCTTTTCTTTCTCCACTCTCATCACTTTCTTCTGTCTCTCTGTGATAAGAAACTACGACCGCAGTCACCTTTCCACAGTCATTCCATAGAGCTGAGACCAAGGCTGTCACAGCTTCAGAGCAGGTGTGGAGAGAATGGAGTCTAGAGAAACACCCAAGTCCGACTGACAAGTCAGACACAGCCAGCCCCAGGCTGGGCATGGTTGGAAGTCAGGGCATAAAGATGGTTGGGACTAGAGGTTGGCTGCAAGTCCAGGATGGCTGCTGAGGTGGCCATCAGTGGGAACAGGGCAGAGAAATGCCCAGCCCCATCATGGATGTGCCTCTGGCATTCCTGCCTCTGGGCACAGACACCTGAGAACAGAGGGGGCAGGTGGGAACTGGTGACGGGGCCAGTTTGGGAGGAGTTTAGGGCAAAAGCCAAGGCAGTCTGGCACCTGTTTGGCTTTAGTCCGAGACACTTTGTTGCTGTTGATTTCTTGAAGTGCGGTCCAGAGTCCTATTAACTTCTGCGGGAGTTCAGTTTTGGAGAGCATTCAGAATGTCAAGAGAAAACATCTTCTTGGGCCCCTGGGTTGTGGACTGGCTTCCGTCTCAATTTTCTTCAGCTGATTTCCTTCCATGTTTTTTTTTTTAAAAAAGGAGACGCTGTTTGTTCTGTCACATGGAACTGTGATTACTCATCCGCGGGAGGCTCCCCCCCATCCCCCCCCCCCCCCCCCCCCCCGCCAGGACTCTGGCAAGAGCAGGGGAAATTCCTTTCCCCACCAGCCCTGAGGAATCCTCATGATGCTGGTTTCCATTTTGGTCAAAACTGAGATGAAAGAGCTCGATCTCAGCATTGAGGAGAACTATAATTTTGATCCTGAAGGAGGCAGGGCTAGATGAAAAACTAGGTTACCCTTTTATCTGTCCTGTGAATGAAGAGGCGTATCCTGTTACAAATTGAACAACTCTGTGCCTTGAACTTCTGGGACAGGTCCCATCTCTAAATCAAAGCCTCTGTAGGTGAGGAGAAGCCACAGTGAAAAGGGGCTGGAGTGTTTTCCCACCAAAGTGTTGTTAGATGTCATTGTAGGTCAGCCGTCTTAGTCCGTTCGGGCTGCTGTAACAAAATACCACAGGCCGGGTGGCTTAGAGGCAACAGACATTTCCTTCTCACAGTTCTGGAGTCTGGAAGTCTGGGATCAAGGTGCCAACCATGGTCAGGTGAGGGTCCTCTCCTGGCTCACTCTTATTGCTGTGTTCCCCTGTGGCAGAAGGGGTAAGGCAGTTCTGTGGGGGTCTCTTTCAGGAGAGCACTAACTTGGGACCTAATCACCTTCCCCAGACTCTACATTTAACACCAGCACCTTTGAAGGTTAGGATTTCAATATGAATTTGGGGGGAAAATGAACACTCAGATCACAGCATCTGCCTTCTTTTCGGCTTTGCATTTTTGCAACGACTTTATAAATAAATTCAATTAGGAATGGCAGGATTCCTAGGGAAAATGTCCAACTGGTAAAAATGGGACCACTTATTTTAGATGATCATGGACCTTTCTATTTGAAGGATTCTGTTTTTAACCTCCTTACTTCCAGCCCCTCTGATATATGTAACTCTGTGGACATTACTACTTACTTCTAGATTTGGCATTCTTCAAAAAACTTTTTATTTAAATTTTCATTGTGGAAAATGTACATAACATGAATTATAATACTAACCATTTCTCAGTGTACAGTTCAGTCATGTTAACTGAATGCACATTGTTGAGCAACCAATTTCCAGAGCTCTTTCTACACGTAAAACAGAAACTCCCCACTTCTCCCCTACTTCCAGCCCTTGGCAATCACCATTCTACTTTTTGTCTCCATGAATTTGACAACCCTGGGCACTTCATACAGGTGGAATCACACTGTAGTTGATTTTTATGACTGGATTATTTCATTTATCATAGTGTCTTCACTATTTGGTATTCTTTTATTTCATCTTTAAAATAATATTTCCTCTTGGGGTGCCTGGGTGGCTCAGTCAGTTAAGCATCTGACTCTTGGTGTCAGCTTAGGTCATGATCTCATGGTTCCTGAGTTCCAACCCTGCATCGGGCTTGGCACTGACAGTGCAGAGCCTGCTTGGGATTCTCTCTCTGCCTCTCTCTCTACCTCTCTCTCTCTCTGCCTCTCTCTCTCAAAGTAAAAAAACTTAAAAAAATAACATTTTCTTTTAACAACTGAGGGCTGACCCATTGAAATGTCTGAAATGTCATCAATAGAATTTAAATAATAGTCTTTAAGCCTGGCATTTTTTTATATGTTTATTTATTTATTTTGAAAGAGAGAAAGAGAGAAAGAGAGAGAAAGTGAGCAGAGGAAGGACAGAGAGAGAATCCCAAGCAGCCTCTGCACTGTCGGTGCAGAGCCTGATGTGGGGCTCAAACTCGTGAACCGTGTGATCATTACCTGAGCCTATATCAAGAGTCGGACGCTTAACCGACTAAACCACCCAGGCGCCCCTAAGCCCAGAAATTTTAAAGACCAGAATGTATCCAGGAAACAACATATTGCTCATAGCAGAGTGGGACATCTCAGAGGTGAAAAATCAAACGGACCGATGCCTCCCTAGTGAAGGGAGAGGGCCGTGTTAAGTGGTGCCAGCTGGGAACCTCCTGTTCAGCGGGAGAGCTGAGCCTGCAGGCCCAGAGCCAGGGGCAGGGGACGCTCTGCAGATGTGACGCACTCACGGGTGGGTGCCCGCGGTCACTTTGTTCTCCCAGGGCTGCTGTGACAGCTGCCATGGAGAGGCGTTGGCAGTGCCTCCATGGGGAGACATCTGCCCAGGCTGTCGCTGAAGCAGAAGAATAGGAGGCAGCTGCATAGAAGCAAAGACAAGGACAGAGGCAGAGGATGCCGAAGGCTCCCCCCCTCCCTCCAACACTTTTGCGCTCCCACCCCTAGAGCACGGTGCCCCCAGGTGGGTTGGGGCATACCAAGTAAGCTATTTTAGGCTATTCTTGGACACAGAGGCTCATGCCTAAGCAGATGCCCAGGCACGTCACCCGAATGCTAGAGCAAGGGAGGCACGGGTGGGGGACACCAGGCCATTAATCTCACAGATGTGGCCTTTAAAAGCTTCTTGGGGTTTTCTTCTGTCTCAGCAGCCATGCAAATAATCTCTAAGAACCGTGACACCCTCTTTTTCACAGAAGTGTAATTTGCTACTGTCAATAACACGGATTTCCCACCCTGAAGAGAATGTGTTTTCTTGCTATTTATCAAATCTTTTACACTCTGATGACTAATGGAAAATACAATGGCAATTTGTTACTGTTTTGGCATTGTTTGCTATCAGAAAGGACACTGGAACAAAAGGGTAATCAGTTACCATTGCATTCAAAATTTATTCTCTCCTGAGGGGAATACACACACATATCAATAGGGGCTGCTAACCACACTGTGTGTAGCCTTTATAAATTATCTATGTAGGAATTTTCACTTTAAAAAGCTGTGATCCTATATATCAGCTCATTTTGACATCACAGGAATGTTTATGATATTGCTTTAGTTGAAAAGAGAGAGGCTTAAAGGAGAAATGGCTTGTCTAAGGCCACAGAGGAAGTCAATTGGGGCTAAAATATAGGTCTCGCGAGTCCTAAACCCAAGCTCTTTTTGCTAAACTGTGCTTGAGAAGAACGTGTTTGAATCACAGCGTGAGACAGAAGAAATTATCTATTTCATCCTCCCACTGACTGGCAGTACTTTGCCCCACACTCAGCCCAAGCAATCCTGAGATGTTATATCAGTCATTACTTAAAAATCAAGAAGACATAACTATTAGGTTGAACTACATAAAACTACCATTTTTTTTTGAAGATGACAATAGTCCAACATCAACAATTTCATGTTTCAAACTAGTCCATCTCCCCAAATTTATAGAGGTTACATTTCCCATGCAGCATCAAATTGGTCTTTTTGTTGGTTAATTTGGCTGGTTGCTTTCCTTTCAATTTTGCTGCCCCTTGATCTGAATGGGCCAGTGGCCTCAGATCATTAATTTAGTGGCCTCCATAACCAAATCGAGCCAATTGTAGAGGCAGGAAGCCAAACTGTGCAATTAACTCAAACCAGGCAATTCAGGGTCATGTAAATATGACTCACAAATGGCCAGCCCGCAAGAATTTGCAACAGGTCTAACCGGCTCCTTGTTAACTGCGCATTTTGCCTGAAAAAGGAATTCAATCAGTATTCTTTTCCATTCATCTGGCATAAATTCATGTGTGCTGGTGAGTGGAAGACAGCTGATTTCCAAGGCTGTTACAGGGGGATGATTAGAAAATCAGGAGGGTACCTTGGCCGAATGTCAAAAATGAAGGAAGGGGCAGAGAGTCAAGTGGCTAAGGAGGCACACATTAGAGCCATTCATTCTTACCGCGGCGGAAGCTGGAAACTCATGCCACTGGCCAGGCTTCCCACCATCTGGAGCGAAATCAGGATACTCCCACCAGGCTGGCAGAAGGGCTGTGGCCACGCTGCAGGAGAATAGAGCCTCCTGCTTCCCGCAGACAGCGGAGACATGAAGATGGTGCTTTCTGCACTTTCTTTTCTGGTTTTAAGGTGCTTTTGCGAACCACCCGATACCAGGCACAACATGCTGAAGCTGAAAACCTCTGGTACTGCCGCTTTGGAGGGAGTGTGTTTGTCAGGCACCCAGAGTTTCTCAGGGTCCCTGTTGCTGGCAATGAGAGTGCTTCGTTTTCCCTTCACACTTCATGAGGAAAGGGCTCACAGAAGGCCTATGTCAGGCAGAAGGCCCCTGATTCCCACAGCAGGATTACAGACCCGACAAGCTGAGGTTAGAAAGACAGATGGGACGGTGGCCCACAGTGTCAGTGTGAATGTTGCAGAGCGTGTTGGAGGGCAGCAAAGACTTCTATCAAGTCGGTGGATAGCGGTGTACTGGGAAGCCAGTTCTCTGGAAAAAATACAAAACAATCCTGATTTGCAAAAGGCTGCCGATTCCCATGGTGTAAAGATACTCCCACCATGACCAATTTAAAACCGTCAATAGTTGAACAACCAGCTCCAAAAACTTCTGGATGTTTGACAATCTCTCCTGAGCATGTATGGACTGGCTCAAATGTAGCATGGTTTGGTGGCTTAAAAACTGGAATAGGGAGGCATCTGGGTGGCTCAGTCGGTTAAGCATCGGACTCGATTTCAGCTCAGGTCATGCTCTCCTGGTTTGTGAGAACAAGCCCCGTGTTGTTCTCCCTGCTGAGAGCATGGAGCCTATTTGGGATTCTCTCTCTCCCTATCTCTCTGCCCCTCCCCTGCTCTGTCTCTCTCTCTCTCTCAAAATAAATAGACTAAAAAAAATTGGAATTGGGGAAATATGTGAACAAAGGTTAAATTGTAAGAATCCTGTGGAAGAAGTGAACGTCTCAGGGCAGACCCATTTCTTCCCTATCCTGCCAGCCTCCCTTCCTCCTAAGTTCTCCTATGTATGTTCCCTGGATAAATCTTGCTTAGGACGAGCATCCCAATTCCAGGCAACCAGACCTGAAACACTGTGTCCACTCAGTCACCCTCCTGAAGCACCCAGGCCCCGAGGTCTTCTTAGAGATGCCCTCACACACTTGCTGCACCATCAACCACGCTCGCTGCTCAGACAGGTGAAGGGGCAGAGGCGGCAGGCAGAGTGGCAGCAGAGGCTGCTGCTGGTCTCCTGGAGGGAGGCTGTTGAGGGGCTGATGGTTGCTGGAGCACGGATAGGTCTTAGATACCTTCCCCAATGTGCCCCATGCAAAATTTAAAATACAGTAAAACCTTGGATGGTGAGTAACTTGTTCTGCGAGTATTCTGCAAGATAAGCAAACATTTCCAATACATTTTAACTCCATAAATGAGCTATGTCTTGCGATAGGAGTAGTACATAGTGCCGAATGTCACATGATCATGACAGAGCTGATGGTTCTCAAAATTCACTTTGATATACGAGTGCTTTGGATTGCAGGCATGTTTTCAGAAAGAATTATGCCGGCAAACCAAGGTTTTGCTGTACCTGTCTCCATGAGTAGCAATGCAGTTAAAGTTTTAGGAAGGTAGGACCAGCTTTTAGGCGGGATGGATTTATGAGAATGATAAGATGTGTTTGTTCAAAAGGAAATTCCTATGACCCCAAATGGAAGAATTTAGTGTCTAATGATAAATTTGTCTTCCAATTATGCAAACACTAAGGCTGTGTCATCTGCATTTTGGCAAACACACTTTTTTTAGTTAAGCCTCAGGTTTCTCATGTGCAAGAATGAGTGGCAGAAATGAACTGATCTTTAAGGCATCTGTCTGTTCTATCCTTCTATGCCTCTGGGATTTTACTGGCCGCCAGTGCATGATTTCCTCACACTTTTCTACATGGCTTTCAGTGTCTTTGTAAATTAGACTGTTGTGTGTGTGTTTTTTTTTTTTTTTTTTTTTTTTGTCCTCCTAGGACATCTAGTATTTCACTAAATGTCATTATTTAGCTGTGCCACAAAAGTTTTTTTGATAAATATACTTTGGGGGGGGGGTCACCCTATGTTGACTGCGCATCCTCTCCAGAATCTTTGATATTCTAGAGTGTGTTTTCTGTCTCCAGAAGGGAAACTTAATGCTAATGGATTTCCAAACTTATGACCTCAAATTATTATTTTTTTAAGAATAGCATATGAGTTTCCTAGGGCTGCCATGACAAAGTAAACCAATTGGGTGGTCAAAACAACAGAAATTTAGTTTTTCATGGTTTTAGAGGCTGGAAGTTAAAAAATCAAGGTGTTGGCAGGGCCGCGTGCTTTCTGGATGTTTTAGGGGGAGAGTCTGTTCCATGTCTTTTCCTTCAGCTTGTAGTGTGGCCAACGGTCCTTGGTGTTGGATGCTTGTAGATGCATGTCATGCTAGTATCTGGCTCTGACAGACACCACCTGAACTCTCTCCCTGTGTGTCCCTGTATCTCTTCTGTCTTCTGACAGCTTCACAGACACCAGCCATACTGGGATGAGGACCATCTTAATTGAACACAGCCTCTTCTTAACTTGATTACATCTGCAAAGACCCTATTTCCAAATAAGGTCATCTTCATAGGTAACAGGGATAAAGGCTCCAATGTATCTTTTTTGGGGACTCAATTCAACCCACAATGTATACTTATGAATACTCTCTAAAACCAGAACTCTAGTGAACTCATTTTAGAAAATGCTGTCCCAGGAACTTGAACTGTAATTAGGATTCACTAACCAGCTACATGGTAAAACCCTTAAGTCAGGAGTTCTTAATGTGATATCAAGGGGTTTGTGCCCTTAGACAAGAAAAAAAAATTCTACCTTTGTACTAAATTTCTCATTTCCTTTATTTATGAGTGTAGGCAACCAACCACAGCACTGTCAGTCATCCTTGGTCAGTAGAAGTCAGATATTTTCATCTCACACTACAGTTACTGCAGATGTCTTGGGATATTATTTATACTCAACACCACATCAGAATCACTGTTCTTATTAGACCTGATGATAGGTATTGTTATTTAATGTGTTAATAAGGAAACATATAGTACCATAAAACAAATTTTTATATTTGTTTTATATCTGTTTTAATATTTTGAGAACTGTATTTATTTATTTATGTATTTATTTGATTTGAGAGGTGGGGGGAGAAGGACAGAGAGAGAGAGAAGGAGAATCTTAAGCACGTTTCATGCTCAACACGGAGCCTGATGTGGGGCTGGATCCCATGAGCCTGGGATCATGACCTGAGCCAAAATCAAGAGCTGGATGGTCAACTGACTGAGCCACCCAGGAGCCTCTTGATAACTGTATTTAAACATCATTGGTTTCCTTTGTAACACTTTATGTTTTCATTTGCACATTTAAAAACACTACTCTGAGAAAGAGACTGTGGGCTTCACCAGACAGTCAAAGGCATCCATGGCCCAAAAGAGTTAGGAACCTCTGTTCTCTGTCATGGGTCCCATGACCTGAACAACCCAGCATCCATAGAAAGGTTTAGCTGACAGATGAACACTAGCAGAATCTTTACATTTGTACAAATAAAGAATTAATAAGCCAAACACAAATATTGGAAAACATTTTATTTGTAAATGGAATACCTAATTAGGGCAAAATGTAAAAATGAAAATATACACAGGTACAATAAGGTATCTTATACAATACTCTTCAATGATTATCACCTTGTACTGATTATTAATAGGTCACATTACCAAGGAAAGGTTTGTCTGGATATCAGGGTGTATTTTGGAAACTATATATGCATAAGAGTGTCTGAATAATTTCTAGGAAACACACATTTCTTTTTATGTGTGTTCAAATGTATCAAATAGTTGAATATATTCAACTATACTCCCTGAGAAAACTGGAAAGTCCCAGACAAACCAGGATAAAGCTGCCTGAATAAGCATGGTCACGTTGCTGCCCACTGTCCTGACAGACGTCACTGTGCCTGAAGGTTTCCTCAGGACGTGTTACCCCAGGAGCACTTTGGCCTCATGAAAGCACAAGAGTGTCAAAGGCCAAATTCCAGCCTGGCCCTGCCTCTGAATCATCCTAGAACTAAGCATGTTGTCTAATCTTCTCAGCCTCTGTTTCCTCATCTGTGATAAATGGAGACATTGGTGTGTGTCCTGCCTCTCTCTCAGGGATCCTGGGAGATTCAACTGAGATAATCGACGTAAAAGCACTTTGTAAACTGTAAAAGTGCTGTGTGGATATAAAGCATAGAACGGCTCTTTAATTTTGCATGGCAACATAAAAATGGGTATCAATTGATAGACTTCTCTTGTATTATAAGAAGAATATTAGCCTGCCTCTTTTGGCCTTCCCCTCATGGCTTCTGTAGCCAGGGAAGACAGATGGGGCTTGGTGGGGAGTCAGCCAGCTGTGCAGGAGGTGGTCCCTATTATAGGGAGAGGGGAATTTGATATACATGAGGGATTTTGGGGTCTAGAATAGCAGAGCCTGTGGCAAGGCTCTGGCTTCCTGAGTCTTAGGCAGCTGCCATCGTGGTGGGGCTTGAAAGCCCATATAAAAGGACCTTCGATTGGGTCCCACAGGGCTTCACAAGTCCCTGATGTTCCCAGCTTAAAAGGTACTCCTTTGTCAAGCCATTACACCTCCAAAAACCCTGTTTTGAAATGTTTATTAATTAACCTTATTGCAACCTTATTATACAAACCTTATGAGAATATCCATTTAATTTCATCTGACATCACCCACTGTAGAGCTCCATAATAAAGCATGAAAGTACTCTGAGGTTTGGACTCTTAGTTGTGTGCTCTTAGGCAAATCACTTATCTTCTTGAGGATCACTGCTCTCATCAATGAAATGAAGATTTTTGTCTTTTCCTCACATACTTCCTACAGGACTGTGGTTGGGATTATTGGAGGTAATGAAGGATAAATTGATTTTTGGACAGCAAAGCCCATTTGACAATGTGGAAGATAGTTTCATTACTGTTGTTGAAATAAACAAATGCATGGGTCTGCTTTTCAGTATGGCAGCTCACTGACAGTGAGGGAGACAGGTAGCAAAAAAGGTGCTTTCCACAGAGGTCCCATTGAGGTCAGGTGCTACAGTGAGAAACACTTGATATCCTGGGTATGGCCTTGGACTCTAAGGAATCTGGAGAGAGAATAAGTAGGGAAGAGAGAAAGTTAAATGGAAAATTCAAGACAACTTCATTTACTTTACATTTTGTTAGGTGCCAGCTTAGCCCACCACCGAGGCAGGCGATGAAGAAACAGAAACCTTCTCTAAGCTCCTATGCTCATGTTTCATACTCAGTAGGAAAATGGGCTACTGACGAAGGATAATAACAGAAAAACAGGTGGGGCAGGAGACACCCTTAAAAAACAAGGAAATAAGCTATGCACTGGGGCTGGCATTTTGGAGTGTACTGGCTGACTGGCAGCAGACAACCTAGGGTGGCCCCTAGGTGTGGTAGCTGATGGGACCAGTGGAACATCTGCCAGATCCAGCACTCAGGCCTTGGGAAAACTGACTTGTGCAATGGGACAAGACTTGAACCTTGCAACCAGGCTAGGTGAGGGCAAGCTTGATCCAAAGCACTTCCTTCTTTGGTTGCCATGTGCCCCCTCGTGATTAGAAGGATTTGGGAAACTGCTTCCTCACGTATACTTTCTGTGATCCAGCGGGCACAGTAAAGACTGTGGCCCAAGCTCTGCCTGATTCTCTTCCCAGCAGACTGGGTGGCTGTAAGCAAGTTGCATCACCTCTCTGGGCTGCCTGTTCATTTTTATAAGCTGAGAAGATTGGCATAGATGAATTCTAGGACCCCTTCTATCTTGACATCAGTTTGTTCTATGATCCAAGACTGGTTTCTAAGGAACTCGAGAAAAAGTATGGCATATATGACTGGAGCCAGGGGGGTGGGGGTTTAAAAATTGTCTGAAATTACAGAATCTTCTCATTAAAAGCAAATACTGGTTAGTATGGCATGCCTCAAAAAATTAAACATAGAATTACCATAGGATCCAGAAATTCCACTTCTGGGTATTTACCCTAAATAACTGAAAGCAGAGACACACAATTACATTCCAACGTGCATAGCAGTGTTATTCACAACAGCCAAAAGGTGGAAACAACCCAAGTGTCCATTGAAGGATGAATGGAGACAAAATGTGATATATACATACAATGGGGATATTATTCAGCCTGAAAAAGGAAGGAAATTCTGACATATTCTACAACCTTGAGAACATTATACTCAGTGAAATAAGCCAGACACAAAAGGACAAATACTGTATGATTATACTTACATGAGGTACTTAGAATAGGCAAATTCATAGAGACAGACAGTAGAAGGGTGGTTACCAGAAGCTGAGAGAGAAGGAAATGGGCATTTATTGTTTAATGAGTACAGAATTTCAATTTAGGATTATTAAAAATTTCTGGAGATGGATGATGGTGATGGTTGCACAACAATGTGAATATACTTAAGGCCACTGAACTGTACATTTAAACATAATTAATTTTATGTTATGTATATTTTATTATAATAAAAAACCATAAAATGGGAGAAGATATATGTGACACATAAGCTGACGAAGGACTAGCATGTCAAATATAAAAAGAACTAAACCAAGTCAATAAGAAAAAGAAATAACCCAATGGTAAAATGGGCTTAACTACTGGACAAGCAGAAAACCAAAGAAGAAATCCAAATGGACGATAAACATGAAGAGGCCCAATTTCATTAGTAATCAGGGAAATGCAAACTAAAACCATAATGAGATATTATATATGAGATAGGCAAAACCCAAAAATTCTGAAAATATTGACTGCCAACAAAAAATCTGGAGCAGCAGGAATGCTAGCGAAAGTTGCATACTGCTAATACCTCTTGGGAAAGCAGCTTGCATTATCTAGTGAGATTGAAATGGTCCAGCAATTCTCCTCTTAGGTACCCAGAGAAATTTAGGCAACTGTGCAGCAGGGTATAATAGACAAGGCTGCTCATGGCAGCATTGTTCACCTCAGCTGCATTAGGAAAAAATGCAAATACTCACCACCTGTAGAATAGATGCAAAAATTTGAATATGGTCAAATAATGGAATCCTATATAAAAAGTAAAATGGGCAAATGTATAGACACAAAACAAGAGGAGTGAATTTTCAGAACATAATATTGAGCAACAGAAGCAAGACAAAGCATACATTATGATCATTTTTTTTTCAGGTTGAAAAGCAGGTAAAATGGAACTCTGTATATCATTTGGGAATGTATACATAGGGGGCTACCTCAGGGGGTGTTTTGGGTTGAATGTTTGTATCCCCCTCCCCCCCAAAATTCATGTTGAAGCTCTAACTTCCAGTATTATGGTATTAGGTGGTAGGGCCTTTGGGAGGTAATTAGATTTAGGTGAGGTTGTGGGGGCAGAGCCCTCATGATGAGTTTGTAAGAAGAGACACCAGAGAGTTTGCTTCCTCTTCCCATCTATGCTGTATGAGGACACACAGTAAGAAGATGGCCATCTGCAAGCCAGGAAAGGAGTTCTCACCAGAATCCAACTGTGCCAGTGCCTTAATCTCAGACTTTCAGCTTCCAGAGCTATGAGAAATAAATATCTGTTGTTTAAGCCACTCAGTGTACAGTGTTTTGTTATAGCAGCCAAGACATACTAATATGTTGGTTGGGTGAGGGTTGGGTGTGTATGCATTTGGGAGAGGCCCAACGGGGGCTTCTGGGTACTGGCAATGAGCCCTCAAGGAGGGTTACACAGGAGTTTACTTTCTTATTATTCATTAAGCTTTATGTGTATGTTTTATTCATGTAAATGTATATAAATTTCAATGCAATAATTCACACTGAAAATAAAAAAAGAAGAAGTATATGGGGGTGTACCAGTGAGTAGCTTCCTCGTCGCCCAGTTTTGTGGGCATTGTGGCATGTCTTATGAGGAAACAGAGAACAGTAGTTAATTTGGCAACACAGTCAGGTAAAGCTGGGGTGGAGGAGAAGAGAGGAGCATCTGAGAAAAGACAATAAAAATGAAACACTGATATTTTCAGGTTGAGAACAGAGGTTTTGAGGAGTTGTAATAGCATTTTGTTATTCATTTTACATTGCTTATTACCTAAACCACAATATGACAAATCTAATGCATTTTCCTTCTATGGTGACAGTCCCATTGAGTTCCTTCTCTAGCCCAGTCTTTGTATTTGGGAGGAAATGAGCATTTTTCTGGGTATTTGTAGGTATAATTTGAATGAAGGGAGAGAAAGGAATTGCATTTAAAAATAATCTTATCACAATATATAAAGCATAATAAAGGGAGGCATCTCTCAAAATCTTACAAAATATCAAGAAGACAAAAATATCTAAAACCTACTTCTACTTCCAAAACAATCCATAGGACCTGGAGAGCTCCCACAGAAACCTAGGCTTCATGCAATGGTGTTTGGAAACCCTGTTATAAAATGCACTGGGAGTGTGGGGGAGAAAGGGATGCTGAGTAATTCCTTACTCTAATAACACATTCTTCACAACTCTATAATAGCTTTGTTATATCTTGGAGCTGTTGACTCATAGGTCTGATGACTGAGATACTGAGAGAAGAGGAACAGTTCTTTTCTCCAATCCCTTCCCCCAGCCCCCAAGGACAATTCTCTTTCATTTCATTTGTGTTAAATATGTGTTTGTTGAATTAAATTCTTAAAAGCATCTAAAGGAGGTCAAAGAGCTCTGAGAATTCAGAAAAATGAGACTTTCTAAGGGATTATTTCTGACTGGGAGGTGGGAGAAGACTTTGTGAAAGGGAAAGAAGCTGAGCTAGACCTTGAAGAATAAATAAGGGTTGGGGATGCAGTTGGATTCAAAAGACAAAGTTGTAAAGGCACAAGGCAACAAGGACAAACATGTTTGGAGATTGAAGAGATGTTTGTTTGGCTGAGTCTGTGGAAAATTAGAGGGAGAGAGTTAAGAAAAGGAATTGAGGAGGCTTATGGTAGAACCAGAGACAGTGCACTTTGTTTTCTTCATAGGCAATGAGGAAGATGAATGATTTGATACAGAACTGTGCCTGGGTCAAAGGTATACAGCCTGGTGGCAGTATATAAGCTGGGTTGGACAAATGATTGGCTGCAGGCCAGGGAATGAGTTAAGGGGCTGGTACAGGAGGTCTAAGCTGGAGGTGAGAAGGGCCAGACAGACAGGGCTGGTAGAACATGGAAAGCAAGGGGCAAATGATATTCAAAGAAAAAAAAATAGGTATTTGCTACAGAATGGACTGATGGGTATAGTGGATACAGCGATGGCTGAGGTTTTTAAAACCCAGCGACAAAGAATATGAGAGTGTCACAAATGGAAAAAGAAGCTGGTGTGCGTGGGCAGATAATGAGTTGTTTTCTAGTTGTCAGTTCTGAGGTGCTGCTGGTGGGACATTGAAGTGGAAGCATCCCACAGCTGGAAATTTGGAACTGGAGGTCTGGAAAGAAGTGGGGGCTGAAGCAACAGTTTCAGAAAACAAAGACCTGGAAGTAAGCCCTGTATGTAGATTGGCTCCAGAGGGAAGAGTGTGGAGCAAGAGTAGACAAAGTTTGGCAGAGGTGCATGTTTAGGAAGAAGGAAAAAGAAGACATCATGAGTCAAAATCAAAGGATATATACATTTTTGTCATTACATAGATGAAGAAATTATTTGGCTTTTAGCTGTATTCACTTAGCCCTGAGATTCCCATAGCCAGAGCTATTTATGCTCCAAATCAGGTTTGGGCCAATCCTGGGTTCTGTGAAGAAATCCATCATTTCTAGTTTTAAGTTGTTCCAAGAAGTTAACTTACTTGCTCAAAAGGCTTCTGCTACACTATTTGTCTTTGTTGCAGGTTATAGCTAAAACCTATAACAGATGGGTGGTGGGGAGGAGGGGTGGATAAGCATTGTGAACAATAAATGCCTATAACTGCATGAAAAAGAACAATAAATAACCAATTAAAAGCTCTTAGTATGTGTCAGTCACTCTGCTAAGCATTTTGCAAGCATTATCCTACTTAATTTTTAATCCACCTGAGCAGATATCTTCCCATCTAAGAAGTAAGCTCACAAATCTAGTTAGCAGGTGTTGGAGTCCAAGCAAGTCAATCCCAAAGCACTAGGTTTTAACTGCTACATTATCCTGAGAGAAAAAGAAAAGCAGGAACAAGAGTATAAACTCAAGAAAGATGAGAGTGAGGAAGCTTTCCAGAAACATTTGAAAATGTTCATTATCAAATCTACCTTGAACTGACAGGAAGAGAGGTCACCAAATCTATAAAATTAGTAGAAGTCTTTTACATCCTAAAAAGTAAAGGAGAGCTTAGGGTCCCCTAGAATTAATGACATTTTGATCCCATCTCCCCTAAAGATATGCAGAAGGCATCTCTGGGAAGAAGAGGTATTTGAGAATCATGAAATCTAAAATAAATCCTGAGAAGAGTGATGTCAGCAAGATGGCAGAATGGGAATTTCTTACTGTCATCCCTCCACAGGACATTGGTTTGACACTCACTCATGGATGAAAGTACTTTTGTGGGAGTCCAGAAGTCCAGTGAGGAAGTTCCAGCATTCTTTTGGATCAAAAAAAAAAAAAATCAGAGATTGGGTGCATTGAAGAGGGTAAGATAAACATTTTCACTTTC
Source organism: Puma concolor (assembly GCF_028749965.1). Classification (NCBI taxonomy): domain Eukaryota; kingdom Metazoa; phylum Chordata; class Mammalia; order Carnivora; family Felidae; genus Puma; species Puma concolor. The sequence goes on from NC_141671.1 coordinate 24,350,675, forward strand.
CTGCATTACCCCTCTCCCAAGCTGGCATTGCTTAGTGCCAAGAGAGACTCCTTTGGCTTACATTTCTCTCATGGGGAAAGACAACAGTGTATGAATGGGCACCAACTTCCCCAGCTGTGCAGGATGCTTCTGAGGGTTTGGGAGAGGTTGGAGGTACAGCAACTGGGGATCAGAACTAATTAAGAGGATGCTATTAACTTCTTGCCATTCAGTCTAATAAATGCTTCACAGATTGCATCAGGAAGCCCACCCTCAAGACACTGAGGATGCCTCACCTGTGGTTCACCTAACTGGCTCATGTGCACTTCATGACGAAGTGTGAAGTGTGTTCAAGAAAGGAAAAGTTCTGAGAAAGCCTCAAAATCTTTAACTGGACAGACTGGTGAAGGTATTTCTTTCCCAAGACAGTTAGTAAAGACTGGAGGAGGTGACAGCTTCTTCAATGCAAAGACAACAGTGCAAGACTTCAAGGAACACACACACACACACACACACACACACACACACACACAAGATAAAATAAAATGTGTTCCAGCAAAGGAACACAATAATTTTCCAGTAACCCACCCCAAAGAAATGGAGAATTGTCTGACAAAGAATTCATAATAATTGTTTAAGGAAGCTCAATGAACTACAAGAGAATACAGATAGAAAACTTAATGCAATCAGGAAAACAATACATGAACAAAATGAGAGGTTCAAAAAGAGATGGAAATCATTAAAAAAAACCCAAAATTTGTAACTTAAGAATTCAATGTATGAAATTAAAAAAATGCAATAGAGAGCATCAATATCAGACTTGATCAAGCAAGGGAAAGAATCTGTGAACTCAAAGACAGATCTTTTGAAATTATTCAGTCAGAAAACAAAAGAAAAAGAGAATGGAAAAGTGAAGAATGCCTATGTGAATTAGAGGACACCAAGAGGTGAAACAATATATGTATTATGAACAGCTCAGAAGAAGGATGGGGAGAAAGGGAGGGGAGACAGAGAGAGAGAGAGAGACTGAGACAGAGAGAGACAGAGACAGAGACACAGAGACACAGAGAAGGGGAAAGACAGCTTATTTAAAGGAATAATGGCTGAAAACTTTCCAAACCTGGGTAGAGAGATGGACATTCAGGTACATGAAGTACATAGGTCCTCAAAGAGATTCAACCCAAAGAGGATTTCACTGAGACACATGGTAATAAAACTCAAAAATCTAAGACAAGAAACCTTTGAAAACAATAAGAGTAAAAGAAACTCATTGTATACAAAAGCGCCCCCCATACACAAGATATCAGTGGATTTCTCAGATGAAACCTTATAGGTCAGAAGTGAGTGAGGTGATATATTCAAAGTGCTGAAGGAAAAAGAACCTTGCCAACCAAGAATACTTGAACTGGCAAAGCTGTCTTTCAGAAATGAGAAAGAGACAAAGATTCTTAAACACAACAAAAGCTAAGAGAGTTCATCACCTCTAGATCTGCCTTGCAAAAAATGCTAATGGAAGTTCTTCAAGCAGAAATAAAAGGACACTAAATTGTAACATGAAAACATATATATAAAACTCACTGGTAAAAATAAGTAGTTGAATTCAGAATATTCTAATAATGTAGTAGTGGTATATAAATCACTTAACTCTAGTATAAAAGTTAAAACATAAAAGAATGAAAAAGCTATAGGTATAATAATTTGCTAATGTACATACAATATAAAGAGAAATAAACTGGGACATCAAAAATATAGTGTGGAAGGGCAAGTAAAAGGGTAGATTTTTTGTATTGATGGAAATTAAATATCAGCTTAATATAGGCTGTTAAAACTATTAGATGTTTAATGTAAGTATTGTGGTAATGACAAAGTAGGAACCTATAGTAGATGCACAAAAGATAAAAAGAAAGCAATCTGAGCATACCACTATGGAAAATTATCAAATCACAAAGTTAGACAGTAAGAGGAGAAAAAAGAAACAAAGCAACTACAAAACAGCCAAAAAAAAAAATTAACAAAATGGCAAAAGTCCTTAATTATCAATAATTAGCATAAATGTAAATAGGTTAAATTCTCCAATCAGTTGGCAGAGTGGGAGAATGGATGAAAAACAAGACTCAACTGTATGCTGTCTGTAACAGACTCACTTCGGCTTTAAGGACACACATAGGCTGAAGGTGAGGGGATGCAAAAAGATATTTCATGCAAATGGAAACCAAAGAGAGCAGGAGTAGCTATACTTATATCAGGTAAAATAGACTTTAAGTTAAAAAACTGTAACAAGAGACAAAGAAGGTCATTATATAATGATAAAGGGGTCAATTACTTAAGAGGATACAATAACAGAAAATGCATATGAACTTAAGGTTGAAGCACCTAAATATATTAAGCAAATATTAACAAATCTAAAGAGAGAAATAGACAGTAATAAAATAACAGCAGGGAACTTCAAAATCCCACTTGCAACAATGGATAGATCATCCAGACAGAAAATCAATGAGATAACATTGGACTTCAGCTATACTTTAGACCAAATGGATCCAACAGAACATTCAGTCCAACAGGAGCATGATACACATTCTTCTCAAGTGCACACAAAACACTCTCCAGGATAGGTCATATGTTAGATCACAAAACAGGTCTTAACAAGTTTAAGAAGATTGAAATTATATACAGTATCTTTTTTGGACCACAATGGTACAAGACAAAAAAATAAATAGAAAAAAAAGCTGGGAAATTCACAAATATGGGGAATTAAACAATATAATCCTGAACAACCAATGGATCAAAGATGAAATCAAAAGGGGAATTAAAAAATATATATATTGAATGGTGCTTAGGTGGCTCGGTTAAGCATCCAACTTCGGTCAGGTCATGATCTCATGTTTTGTGGGTTCAAGCCCCACATCGAGCTGTGCTGACAACACAGAGCCTGGATCCTACTTCAGATTCTGTGTCTCCTTCTCTCTCTACCTGCCCCCCCCCCCCCCCCGCCGCCCCTGCTCATGCTTTGTCTCTCTGTTTTTCTCAAAAAATAAAATAAAATAAAATAAATAAAATAAAATAAAATAAAATAAAATAAAATATTTAAAAATAATAACATATATATTGAGACAAACATGGAAAAACAGCATACCAAAACTTAAGGGGTGGGCACCTGGGTGACTCCGTCTGGTCAGTGTCCGACTTCAGCTCAGGTCATGATCTCGTGGTTTGTGAGTTCGAGCCCTGAATTGGACTCTGTGCGACAGCTCAGAGCCTGAAACCTGCTTTCGATTCTGTGTCTCCCTCTCTCTCTACCCCTCTTCCATTCACCCTCTGTGTGTGTCTCTCTCTCAAAAATAAATAAACATTAAAAAAATTTTTAAAAAACTTAAGGGAAGAAGCAAAAGCAGTTTATAAGAGAGTTTATAAAGATAAATGCCTATGTTAGAAAAAAATAGTATCTCCAACCACCTAACTTTATAGTTTAACTAAATAAAGAAGAAAAAACTAAGCCCAGGGTTGGTAGAAGTAAGGAAATAACAGAGAGGACAGCAGAAATAAATAAAATAGACACTAAAAAATAGATAAGATCAATGAAACTAAAAGCTGCTTTTTTGGAAAAGATAAATAAAATGGACAAACCTTTAGCTAGGCTAAATAAGAAAAAAAAGAAGACTTGAATAAAATCAGAAATATTACAATTCATATCACAGGACAATAAGACACTACTATGAATTATTATATGCCAACTAATTGTATAACCTAGAAGGGTGGAAAAATTCCTAGAAACATACAAACTACCAAGATTGAATCAAAGCCAGAGAAGCACATTACTAGAAAAGAAAATTACTAGCTAATATGCATGATGCACATAGATGCAAAAGTCCGCAACAAATGAGCAAACTTAATTCAACAGCACATTAAGGGATCATATACCATAATCAAGTGGAATTTATTCCCAAGACACAAGGATGCTTTGATAATATGGAAATCAGTTTTAAATCACATTAATAGAATGAAAGATAAAAATCATATGATAATCTCAATAGATGCAGAAAAAAACATTTGAAGAAACAACATTCTTTATGGTAAAAACACTCAATAAATTAGCTGTAAAAGGAATGTACCTCAACATAGTAAAGATCACATATTAAAAACCCAGGTAACATCATACTCAGTTATGAAAAGGTGAAAGCCTTTTCTTCTAAGATCAGGAACAAGACAAAGATGTGTACCTTTGCCACCTTTATTCAAGATAGTACTGGAAGTCCTAGCCAGAGCAAGAAAAAGATAAAAGGCATCCACATCAGGAAGGAAGAAGTAAAACTCTCTCTGTTTGCAAATGATATAATCTAATATATACAGAAAACCCTGAAGACTCCACCAAAAAAAAAAAAAAAAAAAAAACAAAACTGTTAGAACTAATTAATGAATTTAGTGTAGTTTCAATATATAAAATCAACATACAAATATCAGTTGCATTTGTATATACCATAACAAAATATCTGAAAAAGAAACAGAAAACAACTCCATTTACAATACTTAGGAATCCATTTAACCAAGGAGATAAAAAGCCTGCACTGAAACTGTAAGACTTTGATAAAAGAAATTAGAGAAGATACAAATAAATGGAAAGATATTTGATATTCACAAATTAGGGAATTAATGTCAAAATGTACATACTACTCAAAGCAATCAACAGATTCAATTCAACTCCTATCAAAATTTCAGTGGTATCTTTTACAGAAATAGAAAAAGCAATCCTAACCTCTTAGGGACCTACAAAATACCTGAATGGCCAAAGCAGTGTTGAGAAAGAACAAAGTGGGAGATATTACACTTCTTGATTTCAACCATATTACAAAGCTATGGTAATCAAAACAGTATGGTAGGGGAAATGAAAATAGACACTTCAACCAATGGATCAGAATAGAGAGCACAGAAAAAGCCCATTACATATATTGTCAACAGATATTTGACAAGTGTGCCAAGAACACACAATGGGGAAAGGACAATCTCTTCAACAAGTGGTGTTGGGAAAACTAGATATCTTCATGTAGAAGAACAAAACTGGGCCCCCAATACCACTCACAAAAAATTGACTCAAAATGCAGTAAGGACTTAAATGTAAGGCCTGAAGCCATAAAACTCCTAGAGGAAAAGAGAGAAAAAGCTCCTTGGCATTGGTCTTGGCAGTGATTTTTTGGATATGACACCAAAACCCCAAGAAGGAAAAGCAAAAATAAAGAAGAGGGACTACATGAAACTAACAACTTCTTCAGAGCAAAGAAAACAATCAACATAATGAAAAGACAACCTATGGAATGGGAGAAACCATTTGAACAACCTAGATCTGATATGTCTTGAAGCTATAATGTCTGTTGAGGTCCTTTGCCCAGTTTTTAATTGGTTCTCTGCTTTTTTTTGCAAATGCAAATGCAAATGCAAAAAAAGCAGAGAACCAATTAAAAACTGGGCAAAGGACCTCAACAGACATTTTCCCAAAGAGGACACACAAATAGGCAACAGGTACATGAAAAAGTGTTCAACATCACTCATCCTGAGGGAGATGCAAATCAAAACCATAATGAGATATCACCTAAACCTGTTATTTCAAAAGACAAAAGATTTCAAAAAGACAAAAAACAACAAGTGTTGGTAAAGATGTGGAGAAAAAGGAACCTTGTGCACTGTTGGGGGAAATATAAATTAGTGCAGTCACTATGGGAAACAGAATGGAGATTTCTCAAGAAATTAAAAGTAGAACTACCATATAATTTGGAAAATCCACTTCTGAATACATACCTGAAGGAAATGAACTTAGTATCTCAAAAAGAGATATCTGCACTCTCAAGTTAATTACAGATTTATTCACAATAGCCAAGATATGGAAACCCAAGTGTCCATCAAGAGATGAATGGGTATTGTTAAAATGTCCATACTACCCAAAGCAATCTACAGATTCAAGGTAATCCTTTATCAAAATTTCAATGGTATCATACATACATATACATATATGTACACACATGTACATATATACATGTGTACATATGTACATATGTATACATATATGTATATGTGTATGTCATACATATATGTATGCATGTATATATAATGTATGATGCATACACATATGGAATATTATTCAGCCACAAAAAGGAAATCCTACTGTTCATGACAATACAGATGAATCTTGAGGGCATTGTGCTAAGTGAAATAAGCCAGACACAGACAAATACTGTATGATCTCACTTATAAGTTTAACCAAAAAAAATTAATTTGAACTCCTAGAAACAGAGAAGAATGGTGGCTGCCCAGGGCTGAGGGGTAAAATAGGGAGAGATTGGTCAAAGGCTACAAACTTTAGTTATAAGACAAATGAGTTCTGGGGATATAATGTACAGTATTGTGACTATAGTTAACAACACTACTGTATACGTGAAAGTTGCTAAGAGACTAGATCTTAAGTGTTCTCACCACACACACACATACACACACCCACAGTCGTTACTATGTAAGATGATGGACATAAGTATTCATTAACTAAATTGTGGTCATCATTTCACACTATATACATATTTCTTAAAAAAATTTTTTTAATGTTTTATTTATTTTTGAGAGAGAGAGTGTGAGTGGGGGAGGGCAGAGAGAGAGAGAGAGAGAGACAGGGAGATGCAGAATTTGAAGCAGGCTCCAGGCTCTGAGCTGTCAGCACAGAGCCCACTGCAGGGCTGGAACTCATGAACTGTGAGATCATTACCTGAGCTAAAGTCAGATGCTTAACGGACTGAGCCACTCAGGCACCCCACAATGTATACATATTTCAGTCTTGACGTTGTACACTTTTAAAATACGCAATTTTATTTGTGAATACAGCTGGAAAAAAACCCTATCTTGAATCCAAAGGTAATGGGAGGCAGAGGAGGGTTGATGTGACCTCCTTCCACCCAACCTTCAACTTGTGAGTTGTTCTTCTGGGGTGGGCTAGTATTCTGTTAGACTGATAAATGTGAAAATAAATTGTGAAGCATTACTAATAAGGATAAACCATTTTCTTGCCTTCAGGGAATCTTGGGGAGACAGGGATCAGAAGGGAAACGAGAGACACGATCTTGGAAATGACAGGCCAGTTCAAACTCCTAGTTTAACTCTTTGAGTGGATTAATGTGGAGAAACACTTCTGATATAGAAGGATGTTTTTATTATTGCCCATTAGAGAATGTCTGAGTATCCCTCCAGAACTCCCATCCTTCAGTTCTATGAGTAAGAATGTGTGTGCATGCACGTGTGTGCATCTGTGTGTATGTGTAGATACAGGGTGAAATCAGCACATTCTCCACGGCCCAGTAGAATAATAGAGACATTGTGGGAATGGCTAAGAAGCTGTAAGAGCTGGTAGAGAATGAAGGAGTGGCTGGCTGAGGTGGCGGTACATGTGTGTATCTGCAGGAAGTGGAGAAAGAATTTCTTTGTCCTGGTTTGGAATTCCTCCTCATCTGGACATGTCTCCAACTTCAGTGATGTGTCCTTTTTTTGTGCTTCACTTGGGGCCCAGGGGAACCTGACAGCCTCAAACACACAGCCTGTCCCAAGGGCTCTGCAGAGAAGCTGAGAAAGCTTGTACATGGCACCCAGTGAAATAAGATGTCACTGGAAGAGCTAGCCTCTAGTGACTCATTTCATGCTAGCCTCTAGTGACTAGAGTATTAAATGAGACAGAACATGTGAAGAGTTTAGCTCAGTGGCCGACACATAAGCATACAGTAAATGACACCTTTTAATATTGCAGCAGAGACAGGGCTGGAATCTGAATCTCTGACTCTAGCATAGTGTCATAGTCTGCCTCCCCGACCCAGCACACGCTCATGGCTGCTACTTCTTTTCATCCTTCTCGGCTCCCTGTGAGCCACACTGTCATCATGCTATGCTGTCTGCCTCTGAATGAAGATGAGTAACAACCCAGGTCAGATCACAGGCTTGTGAGGCAGGGCTGGGGGAGGCTGAGCAGGGGTCCTGAGGCTTCATGTGCTCAGGCATGGAAGCTTTTCCTGTATTTTGCAATGCAGAAGCTGGAGGGAATATTGTCCCTAATTAGAAAGTCAGCAAGTACAGGCTCTGGGATTCCCACCATGCTTCTCCCCCTTGAACAGGAAGCAGCTTCTGACCCTCAGCGGTGCTGACCAGGGAGGCAGTAGTGGCCGGAAAAGCAGGTGAGTGCTTCAGGAGACAGACCTGGGGGCATATCCTGCAGCCAATCAGACCACCTGGGTGAACTTTGGCAAGTTACTTTTACCTTTTGTAGCCTTAGTCTTTCCCCTGCTGCAAAGCAGATGTAATCAATATTTGCAGAGAGGCTATGCAGAAACAAGGTGGCATATGTGTAGTGCCTAGAGCATTGAGGGCTGGATAAAGGGTGGATAGGGATATGTTTCTTGCTTCCCCCCCCCAACGTGAGCTACCCTGGCTAAGAGGATTGGGGATGACTATTCCCTCATGATAGATTGGAATGCAGAATGCCGATTGCAGGGCATCAAATGCTGCTCAGAACCATGCTGTGGGCTCATTATGAGTGTTTGTGACTACACAGAAATGATGGTTCTGTGTGGGCTTCATGGTCAGAAAAAACGCAATGGAACAGGCTGGAAATGATGTGGGCCTTCAAGGACAGATAGGATTTGGGGTGGGAGGACAGGACAGAGAGGGGTGATCATTGAGCAAATGTTCAGAGGAAGGAATGTGTTGCCTTTTCAGTGGTCAATGAGGAAACCAGCCAAGTGGGAACAGAGGTTTTGCTCACACAAATGTGGGAGAGGATCCTGGTGCCTTGTCTTGCCTCCTTAATTGAAATGACTTATTGGAGTCTCCATTTTCTGGACCAGGTTGTTAGCCCATGAGAACAGAGATTTGTATCACTAGGACCTGGCACATAGATAGAATAGATAGAATCTATTAGATAGAATAGATAAATCTATTAGATAAATCTAATAGAGAGAATAGATAAACCAATGAATCCATGAGAGAGTGTGTAGACATATTGGAAAAGGTGGGTCAGATTGTGGAAAGATTGTGGTCAGATTGTGGAAAATCTGGGGTAGGTACTGGGAGTCCACTGAAAGTTTTGTATGGGGGTACATCTCTCTGAAGAGGATGTTTTAGGAAATAATATCCTGAGAGCCATATGGAAGATGGGTTGAAGGGCAGAGGGTTTGTAGAGAGAGCAGTGAGACTGAGGTCAGTGAGAAGGTAGCTGGGGTCATGGAGGCATCAAATGGTGAGGTCATGGACTCATCTTTATCAGATGGAAAAGAAGGCACGAGAAAAAAAAAATAAATGTAATAAGGGCTCCACACATATTTTAACACTGTGCCCTCTTCTGATGGTTTCTGCCATTCTTAAGATTTGGCCTATTTTTCCCTTCTCTTGAATAATGACAGTAAAATTCATACAAGAGTCCAAACAATTAAGAAGAGGAGAGAAAAAGCCAAAACTTCCCACTGTTTTGCCCATCTGACTTGGCTTTGGAAAGAGGAGGGGACAGGGATAAAAGAGGGGGCACTGGGAGCTGGGTCTGGGCTGATGACCAGGCTGAGCCAGAGGGTGGGGCTCAGGGCTTCAACACAGTTACAACAGCATTCTCTTCTTTGGAAAAGGTGGAAATTCCCGACTTTACTGGTATGCAGTGAGAGGCAGAAAAGAGAGGACGAATAGCTTATTTTCTGCCCAGTTAGAAATGGTTACACACAGTGTCTAAGGATTTTATAAATTCCTCTCTAGGGACAAGACTCCAGGGAGAATATAACCCAAGGGAATATTCTTGCTTGAAGAACAGGGCTTGAAGAGCAGGGAGTTGAAAATTTCATCATAAATGCAAGCAATCTTCCTCAGATCAAAGGCCCTTGCATTGGGGTATGTTTTACCTTGTTGGAACTTCAGGTGGTCAGAGACCAGTGGTTGGATAAGATCTACCTTCAAGGAGATACATAGACAACAGAAGCCAGACAGTTCCAGTTACTACCTCAGAAAGGGAATCAAGAACTGGGTTGAAGATGGGAAAAACCAAGCATGATTTTTTAAGCCTGGAATCTCCACATCTGTAGTTTTTATTGTATCTTGTTTGTTCCTGGTCTTTATCAGTTGAAAAACCTCACAAACAAAATAGGCCTATATGCCTGTCTTCAGGATTGTTGGAAAGGATTTTCAGCCAGGCTTGGGAGCAGAAGAACCAGAGGCAACCATGAGGTGGGGACAGCCATTAAAGAAGAGAGGAAAACCAGTTGGTCCTGAGGCCTTTGTCAATAAAGGAAAAGGAGAACATATAATTAGAGGCTGTAATGGTAAATTTGATATATTAACTTGGCTAGGCCATGGTGCCCAAATATGTAGTCAAAGATTCTTCTGGATGTGTTTGTGAGGGTATTTTTGGATAGGTTTTAGGATTATAGGTTAATCCTATAAACTGATGGACTTTGAGTAAAGCAGATTTCCCTCCATAATATGAGTGGGCATCATTCAATCAGATGAAGGCCTGCATAGAACAAAAGACAGAGGGGCGCCTGGGTGGTTCAGTGGGTTAAGCATCTGATTTCAGCTCAGGTCATGATCTTATGGTTCATGACTTTGAGCCATGCATCAGGCTCTGTGCTGACAGTTCAGAGCCTGGAGCCTGCTTCAGATTCTGTGTCTCCCTCTCTCTCTGCCCCTCCCCCACTCACACTCTGTCTCTTTCTCTCTCTTTCAAAAATAAACATTTAAAAAAATTTTAAAGAAAAGAACAAAAGACTGACCATCCTCAAGCAAGAGGGAATTCTGTCAACAGACGGCATTTGCAACATGGGTTCTTCCCTGGGTTTCCATACGGATGACCTTCAAACTGGAAATGCAACATGGGATTTTCTCTGGATCTCCAGACTGCCAGCTTATCCTGCAAATTTTGGATTTGGCAGTCTCCATGATCATGTAGCCAATTACTTAAAATAAATCTATACATAAATATGTGTCTGTTTATTTATTTATTTTTACATTATACACATTTACATAAATACATGTATATAATAAATATATGTATAAATATATGTGTATATACACATCCAGTTGGTTGTGTTTCCCTGAAGAACCCTAAGTAGTACAGAACCTTAGTTATGGCAATTCTACAGATTTCTAGTCCTTCATTCCTATGATTGCACCCAGACCGGAGAAGAAACCAGCAGGAGTGGGCAGACTCCTCAGAGTCAGAGCCCCTAACTAACTTCATCATTCCTGCTTACTTTGGTCATCTGTGCTATCAGCAAAGTTTGGATGAGTTCAAGACATAGACAATTCTAAGTACATAGAAACTTCAAAGAAGTATTTGCTATCTTTATTAGGGATGTTTGAATATTATTTAGATAAAGGAAAGAATGATGATTATTTGCCATATAGGATTCTCTTGACTCAGCATTAGAAAACACATAGGAAACAGAGGGTAAAACATTAGAACAACATTTCTCTTTGATAATTAACTACTCTGAAGTAGGTGATTAAACCCCAAGTATTCTAGTTTATCTTAGTATTCTGGTTCAACAGAGTTTCAATTAGCATGTCTTGGTGCAATGCAATGCATGGCTTTATGCTTTGGACCATGTTTGTTGAATGGTTGTCCTGCTAGTTCAGGTTGAACAGGGACCAGAACTGGACAAGTTGAGGGGAAGTAGACTACTGAATCATGTTCAGCAGAGAAAATAAAGCACATGTCTCTGTAGCCAGAAGTTATTTCTGAGAACCATAAGGATGTGCTAGGTGGTCTGAGAATCATTTCTGAACATGAGCCCAAGTACTAGTCATGATTTCACCTGAGGCCACCAGGAAGGTAAGAGGTGAGCTGCACCTCAGCAAATAGAGGAAGGGTCTGACGATCAGTTTGGCTCCAGCAATTTTAGTGCTGAAAGAAAATGCCAAGCTAATAGGCTTAGTCTTGAATTCTGACATTGTCCCATGGTGGAGAGAGGGTGCAGAGAGAAATTTCTAGCCAAAACACAGAAGGAAATTTCAAACCTTGTCATTGAAATAACACATCCTTAAATTCTCTTCAAATGCTAGCAGTGAAAATGAAACTTTGGACAGTGAGTTTTTAGTGACAAGAAAGTAGACCTCATATGACATATACTCTGGTTTTACTAAATTACTTGCTAAACTTTATTTATTGGTTGATTGATTGATTGATTGATTGATTAACTCTTAAAAGGCCATGATCTCTCCCCCTTCTGAGTCTTGCCCCAGGTTTGGAGTCATCTGGAGACTACCTAACTCCTCTTTGACCATTAGGTCTTTACAAGGATTCTTCTAGAATCCTTTCTTCTTCCTTCTATATGCCACCACGGCCTTGCTGCTTATTTCTCCTGACTCTTCTCATGTAATTGAATTATTGCTTCCTAATCCTTGAGGGAAGAAATGTGACATGTGTAGTTATATCTCCAGTGCCTGAAACAGGGACAGGGCCTGCCACCATGTAACTGGCTTCCTTTTTCCCCCATAGTGTTATCCTTGCCACAGACCCCCTTAGATCAGATTCAGTCTCAAAGCATAGGCACTATACGACTTATCTGTTCTTATCCCCCTGCTCCCATTGTTGGACTTGCTTTGATCCTAGAAATCCACTTCCTGCATTTATTCCTTATTATATCATCCTTGCCTACTACCCATGTTCTTCCAAGAATGGATTTCCTTTCTTTGGACCTCAATTTTCCTTTACTGTATCAGATACCTGCAACTAGGTCGCCCCATTTCTGATGCTAATGGAGGTTTGTGGCCTCCATTAGAACTTGTGTCTATCAGCTACTTATAACACTTGGCTTAGATATGACCCTAGATCTTAGGCCTCATCTGAGCTATCACCAAATGGGGATTTTGCCTTGCATCTCCTCGTCAGCCTGTTTTAGACCTAACTTTAAGCTCATGTCCTGTAATAACTGACCCCTGGTATTGCCATGTGTTCTAGTACTGGGTTCTCCCATGGTCCTTTGGCACCTCTTGGACTCCAGATCCTGACCCTCCTGAATCTACCTATGCTCAGGAGCTCCTAAATGTTCAGGATGGGCTGTGAGTGCAATTCCATAAGCCTAAAGATGAACAGTAATGTCTCAGAAACATACTCAAAGGCCTTGACTTTCTATATTTGGATATTTAAAAGTCTTTCCCCCCACATATTGCAAATCAAAAACCAGCTGTGCTCTACCAAGAAAAAGCCCAATTGTATTTATGCCAGGTGGGATCCTACTCCTGTGATGTAGGGCTCTGTCATACATAGGTCCAATATGGTTCCTCAAAGATGTCTACAGCCTCATATCTAGAACCTGGGCATACCTTACTTGGCAAAAGGAGGTTTGCCAATGTATTTCAACCTACTCACTTTAAGATAGGGGAGATTATCCAGGTGGGCCCAATATAATCATCTGGGCCCTTACAAAGTAGAGAACTTTCTCTGGATGGAGTCAGAGAGATGCAGCAGAAGGGGAAGTCAGGGAGATTCCCATTGTGAGAGGGATTCAATGTGTCTTTGCTGGTTTTGAAATGTAGGAGCCATATTCAAGGACTCAAGAGAGGACTCGAGGAGAAAAGGGTGGCCCCCTCTTGAAGCCAGACAGCAAAGGAAAAGGGACCTCACTTCTGCAACCATAAGGCATTGAATTTGCCAATAATCTGAGTGAGCTTGGAAGCAGATTCTTCTCCAGAGCACCTCCTAAGAGATGTGGTTCTGCTGATAGCTTGATTTCACCCCTGTGAGACTCTAATAAGAGGACCCAGGCAAGCTATACTGTACCTAGACTTGTGAGTTACAGAATTGTGAGATAATAAATGTGAGCTACAACTTTATGTGATTTGTTCTGGCAACAATAGAAAACTAATAGAGGCCTTTGTCAGGGTCAAAGCCTGTGGGAAGATTGACCATTTTCTTCTACCAAGATTCTCGGGCTTCAAAGCACTCTTTAAAGCTGTTCCTTGTCTGCCTGGTGAGCGAAGAAAACCCCAGGAGCTGATTAGGAACTTTCCTTAGCACAACGTATTTGGAGTCCCACCTCCTTCCTGGGGAGACAGAATTTGGTCATTTCATCACCCCACCAGGGAGCTTGCCCAGCCCAGCCGAACTCCAAGGAAGCTGTCATAAGAAAGGTGAACATTCATTTCATGCGTCCGCCATCTCCAGCTGTAGAGTGTGGCTTATTTTGCAGCAAAAGCAAAGCATCCAGTCAAATGTTTCTGAGAAAGACCTGTTAAGCAGGTGAGTCACCTCTCTGAAGACTGCCTCCTATCCAGCAAGGTGAAATAGTCTTCTACAGAAATAGGGCCGGAAAAAAGAGCTCTGGTGGTTTTGTCCTGGATTCCTTGTGAATGGCTTCCTTGGGTATAGCCCATTACTAATTAGGCCAGCTCCAGGGATTAGCTCTGTAGGCAAGCCAATTAACTTCAGTCTACTCCATGGAGAAAGACTCTATCTCGTTCAAAACGCCTTCACCGAGCACCTAATATTGCCAGGCCCTGTGCCAGGGGTTAGGGGGACAAAGAAAAACAAAAAGTCAGATCCCACCCACATAATTTCACAATATAGTGGGGAGATGGGCCTGTAAACACTTATCATAGTTACAAAGAATGGTGAACTGATGTTACATGAAAAGTATAGGAAATATTCCACGTGCAGAGGTAGGAAATGTTAATTCTGCCTGCATATTCCAGAGGAGTCTTCACAAGAGAGATGACATTTAAGCTAGACTTTGATGGAGAGGCAGGGACAAATAATAATTGATGGCATATATTTGGTGCTTTATATTTTATAATTTCAGTGGAATTTTCATAGACTGAGCATAACAAAGGTGTTTTAATGCAGGAATTGGTAGGGTCAGGCATAAATAAGCATAAAGAAGTAAAAGTTCATGGTGATTCCTGTGAGTAGGTATTCTCATTGATTACTAGGGGATTATTGCTTCTAGTTCCTCTCAGTATACAGGGAATAGATCCTGATATACACCTGCACTTATGTCTGTGTTTATTTCTTTTTTTTTTTAATTTTTTTAATGTTTATTTATTTTTGAGAGAGGGAGAGACAGAGTACCAGCTGGGGAGGGGCTGAGAGAGAGAGAGGGAGACACAGAATCCAAAGCAGGCTCCAGGCTCTGAGCTGTCAGCACAGATCCCTACGCGGGGCTTGAACTCACAAACCGTGAGATCATGATCTGAGCCGAAGTCAGACACTCAACTGACTAAGTCACCCAGGTGCCCCTGTCTGTTTATTTCTATATCCATCTACACATATTGAAATCTCTGCGTTCACACCAAAAAGTCTTCAGTTCCAAACAAAACCTCAGTGTTTAGTTTTTTCCCCTTCCATATTTCTAAATTTCTTCTTCAGCAGTGAAATGTAGCCTGTCTTAGTCTGTTCAGGCTATAACAAAAATATCATAGGGGCATCTGGGTGGCTCAGTCGGTTAAGCATCTGACTTCGGCTCAGGTCATGATCTCACGGTTGGTGGGTTCAAGCTGCATGTCAGGCTCTGCTCTGACAGCTCAGAGCCTGGAGCCTGCTTTGGATTCTGTGTCTCCTTCTCTCTCTGCCACTTGCCTGCTCACTCTCTCTTTCTCTCTCTCAAACATAAATAAACATTTTAAAAAATATCATAAACTGGGTGGCCTATAAAGGACCAAAATTTATTTCTCTTAGTTCCAGAGACTGGGAAGTCCAAGATAAAGGTGCCAGCCTTTATCAGTGTCTGATAAAAGCTTGCTTCCTGGTCCACAGACAGCTATCTTCTTGCTGTGCCTTCACATGGCAGAATGGGGCAAGGATGCTCTCTTTAAAAGGGCACTAATACCATTCATGATGGCTCCACTCTTATAACCTAGTCACCTCCTAAAGGCCCCACCTCCTAATACCATCACACTGGGGACTAGGATTTCAACATGTGAATTTTGTGGGAGGGGAACACAAACATCTAGTACATAGAATAGCCCGGTATGAACAGCATGGCTGGAGAATAAGGTATATTGAGAAAGAGAGAACAGATGTGAAAGTGGTTTGGGATCTGCTTAGGAAGGACCTTGAGGGTCATGACTTTATCTTTTATGTATTGGTAAGTTGTTCAAGGTTTCTGAAGAAAGAATAATAAGATATTACCAGAAGAGTAAAATTAACAGAACTTTCAGTAGAATTAAATAAGGCTATTAGGAAGAAAAGGAAAGACAGGGGGAAATTCTTGCAGATTTGTAAAAATTGCCTTGGATTGTCTTCAACTTAGTTATATGATTACTCCACTCAGTCCTACTGAGTGTGCCCCACTGTGATGAACTAAGCATATTCCTTTACTCTCTAGTCCACTTTTTTCTTGGAATCTGAAAGTCACAGGCTCTAGAAGATATCCAATGCACATATTTCCTGTTAGTAAACAGGATCCACTTAATTTACTCACAAGCAAGATTTCCACGTATGTATTTTATAGATGGAAAGGATTTATTAAAATGGGAGTATGATTCATTGTTAGAGGATCCTAGAACACTTTTTCAATGACTATGAACAAGTCAGGAAGTTTTTGGTGGCAAATGATTCAAAACCCAACACAACTAGCTTAAATGGTAAGGAATTTTAATGGTTTCTGTACCTGGAAGTCCAAAGGAAGGCTAGGTTCTGGGTTGACTTAATCCAGTGGCTCTGGACCCACATGCCTGGTTCCTCTTAGCTCTGTTTTCTTCTTAAGCTTGTAGCAACACCACTCTGGATCTCATCTCAATGTCCAATGTTATTCAGAAGAGAAAGAATCTATTCAGGAAGAAGAACAACTTTTCTAGAAGTTTCCTGCAATGGTCTCCTTGTACCTTAAGACAAACATTTTCACATTTTTTCCTTTATTTATACTTTTTGTTTTTAAAACCATCTTAAATTTACAGAAAAACTGCAAAACAGTACGAGGCCTTTTTTCTCTGAAGTATTTGAGAGTAATTTGTCAATCTGAAGTTCCATCCATCAGAATAATTTAGTGCATGTTTCTTGTGAACAAGCACATTCTCCTACAAATTCTCACCCACAGACTCCATTTGAGTTTTACTACTCATCCCAATAATGTCCTTTACAGAATTCTTGACTTTTGTGACTTAGGCATTTTAAAAGGAGGTAACCCAGTGATTTTATAGAATAGCCCTCAATTTGAATTTATCTGATGTTTCCTCAGTATTGGATTCAGGTTTTCCATCTTTGGCAGGAATAACACAAAAATGATACTGTATTTATTTCCTTATATCCTATCATCTGGCATGTGATTTCAATCTGTTTAATTAAAATGCTTATTTTGATCACTTGATTAAAGTCATTATCTACCAGATTTTGTACTGCAGAGTTACTCCATTTTCCTGTGGAATTAATAAAAATTTTGTATGGAAGTACCTTGAATGTAAATGTATACTTTCACATCCAAATTTAAACATATATATATATATATATATATATATATATATATATATATATATATAATGTCAGTATGGACTCATGAGTTTCTATTTCATTTAATGGTCTATGATCTGTAACTATCACTATTTATTTTGATTATCAAATTATCTCTGATTTTGTCAGTGGGAGCCTCTTTAAGCTGGCTTCTGTGTCCTTTTGAAATGTTTCCTAATTTGGGGGGCACTCTTTTCCTTCTGATAGAAAAAAAAGATATTCCAGGCTCATCTTGTCCTTTCCCTGCTTGAATCATAAAACCAGCCATTTCCTCAAGAAATCCTGGCTTGATTCAGTGTAGGATGATACTTAGAAGCCAAAATTTAGATACTAAATGTTCTTGTTGCTACTGAGTGTCATGGCTTCTAGATTCTCTTAGAAGACAGGACAAGGGAATGTATCTGGTATATATCCCTGCATTTATGTCTGTATTTACTTTGACCTTGAGATATATATTTCTTTTTTCCAATTTTTTAAATTTAAATTTTAGTTAATATACAGGGCAATATTGGTTTCAGTGATTCATCACTTACATACAACACCCAGTGCTCATGACAAGTGCCTTCCTTAATGCCCATCACCCATCTAGCCCATCTTCTACCCTCTTCCCTCCATCAACCTTCAGTTTGCTCTCTATTAGTAAGAGTCTCTTATGGTTTGTTTCCCTCTCTTCTCTTCCCCCCCCACCTTCTCATATATTCATCTGTTTTGTTTTTCACACGAGTGAAATCATATGGTATTTGTCTTTCTCTGACTGACTTATTCTGCTTAGCATAATACATTCTGTCTCCATCCATGTCATTACAAATAGTAAGATTTCATTCTTTTTGATGGCTGAGTAATATTCCATTGTAAATATATACACCACATCTTTGTTTCCCATTCATCAGTTGATAGACATTTGTGCTCTTTCCATAGTTTGGTTATTGTTGATAATGCTGCTATAAACATTGAAGTGAATGTACCCCTTTGAATCTGTATTTTTCTACCCTTTGGATAAATACCTTATAGTATGATTGCTGGATCATAGGGCAGTTCTATTTTCAGTTTTTAAGGAAACTCCATACTGTTCTCCAGAGAGGCTGTACCAATTTGCATTCCTACCAACAGTGTAAGAGAATTCCCCTTTCTCCACCTCCTCACTGACACCTGTTGTTTCTTGTGTTGTTAATTTTAACCATTTTGACAGGTGTGAGGTGATATCGTGGTTTTGATTCGTACTTCCTTGATCATGAGTGATGTTGAGAAATGTATATTTCTTTCTATATACATGTATCTCTCTATGAAGGTCTATATCTCTATACATATATCTATCTCTCTTTCTGTGTATATCTCCAATTCACACTAATGTCTTCAATTCCAAAACAAGACCACAGGGTTCAAACCAGTTTTACCTTTCCACATTTGTAACTTCTTACCCCAAAAGTAGGAAACGTGGCTCCTATAATTCTCATTATATTTGTTTGTTTGACTAACACTCCATATGTAATCAACTTCCCATTGCCTCAGTCACCTGCTGCACTCAGTCATCTGTCTGTAATTCTGTTCCTCACTCTATGCTTTACCTGGTGGAAACCTTTACTTTCAAGACTCACATCAAAGGGCATCACCTTTATAAAACTTCCTCAGCTGGTTTTTTTTTTATGTTTTATTTTGTCCCCACTCTACCCTGTGCAGACTTTTATCATATACTTTATGCAATGTATTTGTTCACATGACTCAACTGAGCTCCTGGAGGGCAGGGGCTAGATCTTATCTACCTCTGAATCTTACTGTCTCCAGAGCCAAAGCAGTGTCTGGCATATGATTAACTCTTAAGTTTATGACAAAGGAATGATCATGAAAGGACTCACCTGAGTGTCAGCCCTGCTGAAGGAGATGCTCAACTCATGGCGATAGAAGCCAGACTGGATGGGCCAAAGACTAGGAGGGAGTAACCATTATCAGTAACACTCTTTATACAGACTTTAATAATTTGAGTCATCAAAGCTCTAAGCAAGCAAAACACAAAATCAATACATCAGAAAAAAAGATTAATCTATTTTATAATGTAGAAACAAAAAATTTTGTCTTGCAAAATCTACCACAAAAAGTGGGGGAAAAGACAAAAAGGGAAAATTATTTGCAATTCATATCAGAAAGAGTTAATAGTCTTAATATAGAAAGAGCTCTTACAAATCAGTAAGAGACAAAAAGGGAAAATTATTTGCAACTCATATCACAAAGAGTTAATAGTCTTAATATAGAAAGAGCTCTTACAAATCAGTAAGAGCAATTTGCAATTCATATCACAAAGAGTTAATAGTCTTAATATAGAAAGAGTTCTTACAAATCAGTAAAAGAAAAAATCTTCCATTTCAATAACCAAAAACGGACAGAGGGCATAAGTAGGCATGCAAAGAAAAAATGAAAATGACTTTTAACCATATGAAAAGATGCTCAACTTTATTCATAATTAAAGAAATGTAAATTAAAACATCATAGTGTGCAGATTTTACCCATTGGACTGGCAAAAGTTTAAGTCCAATAACAGCCAATGTTGGCCCTGGTGGCCCAGGTTTGGAGAAACTTGCATCTATCACCACTTTGGTGGGAGTGAAAATTTATCCAAAACTTTTGAAAGAGAAAATTGCCTACATCTTTAACATTTTAAATTCACATACTCTTTATTCAAATAATTATACAAGGAAGGGAAAAGGGAGGGGGACTGAGATAGGCTGCGTTTTCAGAATATATTTATTCTACCCTGACTGGGCTCTACTCCAAAATCCTTATTCACATAGTTTCTTGTTCATAGTGGCTGTTTACATTATTGGTCTTTTCTCAGCAGTCAGACAACATTGTCCCCTGGCTCCAGCATCAAGGAGCTGTGCTTCCCATCATTGGAAAGATGATGTGAGAGACCAGCCTTCAGTGTGACATGGTTGCTGGGATGAGAGCTGTTTGTTTTCAGTAATGGGAATGTGTTTGTACTGCTCGTTAGTGGGCACTGTTACTGCTAAGTCAGCATCCATTCTCCCTTCTTCTTTCCTAGGAAACTTGAAGAGGGCTGGGACCAAGGCAGTAAGTAGTAGAGGGAAAGGAAACAGAGGATGGGTATGAAAGGGGAACACTGGTCAAGGTTTGGTCTTATTGGAAGGGTGGTGGCATGTATCAGGGAAGCAAGGAAGCTGGGAAAACGGGGAAGGGAAGTGAAGAGTGCCATCTGGGAGGATTTCCAGGTTTCTTTTACTGGGACTGATGATGCTGATGACTAAGAAGGGAACGTGAGAAGAGAAACAGATCAGCAGGGCAAGGTTATTTAGTTTTGGACTTACTATATTTGCCATGTTGGTGAGACAACCAAGTAGAGAGAGCCAATAGGGACTTGGAAATAAACAGTTGGTGTTCTGGAGAAGGCCTAAATGGTAGATACAGATTTATACCAGTCAATGGTCGTGGTTGACAGTGGATGAGATAACCAGGTAATGAAGAAAGTCCTGCATCTTATGAATGTATTTTAATTTGGCAAGTATTTATATGGCACTTGCTATGGGTTAGGCACTTTGCAAATATTTACCCATTGAATGCAAATAAAACTTTGAGGAAGATACTATTATTATTCTTATTTTGTAGATGAGAAAATGGAGGCTCAGAGAAGGTTCCCAACCTGCCCAAGATCTCATAGGTCACAGTGGCACAGACAGGATTTGAACCCAGGCGGTCTTGCCCCAAACTCCATGCTCCCACCTTGCTACACTGACACTTTTACACTGGACATTGATTGCCAACATGTTTATCAGGAAGCTTATAAGATCAAGAATAATTATCACTTATTCTGTTCTGGGGCCCTGGGGCTATTTGTATATAGACAATCCTCTGTCCTTACAGGTAAAAGCTGAGATATCTGTGAGTTGAAGAGCATCCTCTGGATTTATGAATCAAAGCGCCATGTTATCTGTGCCTCTTACTTCTACGTGAATACAAGACATTAAAATGACAAGTGACCTACAGGGAAACCACAGGGTTCACTGGCACTGCTTGTCCACTTTTAGTTAACTTCCATCCACCTTTCCTACTCATCCCCCCCGTTTTTTTTTTTTTTTTTAACAAGGTCCAGATGATATTGTAAATTTACGATTCCCACAATAAATCTCTGAAAACATCACATATCAGTGATAGATTTTACACACAGAAAAAGATATTAACAAATTATGGAGTCATTATAAAACAACACAAAATTCTCATGGTCCAGAAGTATAACAGAAACACAACTCAAAGGGACATGCTGATGTCACAGGCCTTCTGGGCTTAAGTCCTGAGGTAGGTAAAATGAATGGAAGTTTATATTCTGCAAGTTATGGGCACTAAAAGCATTTCACTTGGGGCAAGGGATCTGGGCTAGGCATATGCATGAAACTTGGTGCTGGAATGGGGTTCCTCCTATAGTGATAGAAGATGGAATAACTTACTGCTGATTGTTTATTCTGTTTTGGGGTCCCTGGCTTATATAAATAGCAGATACATAGGAGGAAGCAGACCCAATCTTGTAGTCAGGACGTGGGTCAAGCAACCTGCCACTCCAATGACTGAATCTTACATATTTCATTCTCTGTAACATAGAAATCTTGAACCACCAATATAATATCTGGTTCAAGTTTGGGAGACTTGAGAGAGGGTCATATATACGTGCCACCAAACTGGTAGGCAGGGAATGATAGGTGAAGGAAGAGAAGAGAGGAGAGAGGAAAGAGGAGAGAAGAAAGAGGAGAGAAGGGGGGAGAGAGAGAGAGAGAGAGACAGAGGCTTCCATTCAAGAGAGCATACAAACTAAAGTTCCTAAACAGATTGAAAATGAATACTAAGGAAGACTACCAACAAAAGAAGCTATTGGGGGATTAATTCATTCTAGACAAAGCAATGATAATAGAAGACTAGTTAGCTAGCCAAAATACACTTCCCTCCCATTTAAAAATTCCATTAGAGTTGACATTATTTTTTATATTAGTTTTGCGGTACAATATAGTGATTCAACAATTCTTTACATTACTCAGTGCTCATCATGTTAAGTGTACTCTTAATCCCCTTTACCCATTTCACCCATTCCCCCACCCACCTCCCCTCTGGGAACCACCAGTTTGTTCTCTATAGGTAAGAATTTGTTTTTTGGTTTGTCTCTTTTTTTCTTTGTGTTAAAAAAATTTTTTTAATGTTTATTTTTGAGAGATAGAGAGATGGAGTGGGAGCAGGGGAGGGCAGAGAGAGAAGGAGACACAGAATCCAGAGCAGGCTCCATGCTCTGAGCTGTCAGCACAGAGCCTGAGGTGGGGCTCGAACTCATGAACCACAAGATCATGACCTGAGCTGAAATCAGACGCGTAACTGACTGAGCCACCAGGCACCCCATGATTGTCTTGTTTCTTAAATTCCACATAAAAGTGAAATCATATGGTATTTGTCTTTCTCTTTCACTTAGCATTATACTCTCTAGCTCCATCCATGCCATTGAAAATGGCAAGATTTAATTATTTTTTATGGCTGAGTAATATTCCACTGTGTATATATACCTCCTCTTCTTTATCCATTCATCTATCAATGGACACTTGGGTGGCTATTGTATATAATGCTGTGATAAACATAGGGGTGCATATATCTTCTTGAATTAGTGTTTTTACATATTTTAGGAAAATACCAAGTCGTGGAATTATTGGATCTTATGATAATTCTATTTTTTATTTTTTGAGGAAACGCCATACTGTTTTCCACAGTGGTTACACCAGTTTGCATTTCCACCAACAGTGTGGGAATAAGGGTACTTATTGCATAAGTGTACTTGCTTTTTCTTATGGTTTTGATTTTAGCCATTCTGACAAGTGTGGGGTGATATCTCCTTGTGGTGTTGATTTGCATTTCCCTGATGATGAGTGATGTTGAGCATCTTTTCATATGTCTGCTGGCCATCTGGAGATCTTCTTTGGAGAAATGTCTGTTCATGTCTTCTGCCCATTTTTTAATTGGGTTATTTGTGGGGTTTTTTTTGGGGGGGTAAGTTGTATAAGTTCTTCATATATCTTGGGTACTAACTTTTTATCAGATGTGTCATTTGCAAATATCTTCTCTCATTCAGTAGATTGTTTTTTAGTTTTGTTGAGTGTTTCTTTTGCTGTGCAGAAGGTTTTGATTTTTATGTAGTCCCAATAGTTTATTTTTGCTTTTGTTTCTTTTGCCTCAGGAGATGCATTTAGAAAAACGTTGCTATCGTCAATGTCAGAGAAATTACTGCTTGTTCTCTCTTCAAGGATTTTTACAGTTTCAGGTCTCACATTTAGGTGCTCAGTCAATTTTGAGGTTTTCTTTGTGTGTGTGGTGTAAGAAAGAAAGTGGTCTAGTTTCATTCTTTTGCATGTAACTGTCCAGTTTTCCTAACACCATTGGTTGAAGAGACTGTCTTTTTATCATTGCATATTTTTTCCTCTTCCAAAGACTAATTGACCATATAATAATCAGTTTATTTACGGACTCTGTATTCTGTTCTATTGATCTGTGTGTCTATTTTGTGCCAGTACCATATTGCTTTGATCACTACAGCTTTGTAGTATATCTTGAAATCTGGGAATGTGATAACTTCAGTTTTGTTCATTTTCAATATTGCTTTGGCTATTTGGGGTCTTTTGTGGTTCCATACAAAGTTTAGGATTATTTGTCTTAGTTCTGTGAGAAATGCTGTTGGTATTTTGATATGAATTGCATTAAATCTGTAGATTGTTTTGGGTAGTATGGACATTTTAACAATATTTTTTCTTCTAATCCATAAGCAGGGAATATCTTTCCATTTGTCTGTATCATCTTTAATTTCTTTCATCAGTATTTTATAGTTTTCAGAATATAAGGTCTTTCACTTCCTTGTATAAGTTTATTCCTAAGTATTTTATTATTTTTGTTGCAATTGTAAATGGTATTTTTAAAAATTTTTCTTTCTGATTACTTAATTATTTGTGTACAAAATTCAACAGATTTCTGTATTTTGATTTTGTATCCTGCAACCTTACTGAATTCATTTATCAGTTATAGTAGTTTTTTGGTGGAGTCTTTAGGGTTTTCTGTATACAGAATCATGTCATATGCAAATAGTGAAAGTTTTACTTCTTCTTTACCAATTTGAATGCCTTTTATTTTATTTTGTTGTCTGATTTCTTTGGCTAGGACTTCCAGGGCTATGTTGAATAAAAGTGGTGAGAGTGGGCATCTTTGTCTTGTTTCTGATCTTAGTGGAAAAGCTCTTAGATTTTCCCCACTGAATATGATGTTAGCTGTGGGTTTTTCATATATGGCCTTTATTATGCTCAGGCATGTTCCTTCTAAAGCTACTTTGTTGAAGGTTTTTATCATGAATGGATGTTGCACTTTGTCAAATACCTTTTATACATCTATTGAAGTGATCATATTATTTTTACCCTTTCTCTTATTGATGTGATGTATTACATTGCTTGATTTGTGGATATTGAACCACTCTTGCATCCTAAGAATAAATCCCACCTGATTGTAGTGAATGATTTTTTAAATGTATTATTGGACTTGGTTTGCTAATATTTTGCTGAGGGTTTTTGCATCTATGTTCATCAGAGATATTGGCCTGTAGTTCTCTTTCTTTGTTGTGTCTTTATCTGGTTTTTGGTATCAGGGTAATGCTGGCCTTGTAGAATGAATTTAGAAGCTTTCTACTTTTTGGAATAGTTTGGGAAGAGTAGGTATTGACTCTTCTTTAAATGTTTAGTAGAATTCACCCATGAAGCTGTCTGGTCCTGAGCTTTTGTTTTTTGGGAGTTTTTGATTACTGATTCAATTTTGTTGTTGGTAATCCATCTGTCCAAATCTTCTACTTGTTCCTGATTCCACTTCCCTTCCTTTAAAAACATTTTTTTAATGTTTATTTTTGAGAGGGGCAGGGGAGAGAGAGAATTAGTGGTGAGGGGGCAGAGAGAAAGGGAGACACAGAATCTGAAGCAGGTTCCAGGCTCTGAGCTGTCAGCACAGAGCCTGACATGGGGCTCAAACCCACAAACTATGAGATCAAGACCGGAGCTGAAGTTGGATGCCTAACCAACTGAGCCACCCATGTGCCTCCCCTCCCCCCCCCCCCCCCCCCGCCCCGCAACTTCCCTTTCTTATTAAGCAGATAGCTAGACTGCCTTTCTGAGTCTTACTTGCAGTTAAGTGTGATGTGACCATATGAGCCAATGAAGTGTAAGTAGAAATGAGATGTATTACTTGCATATCTGGTTCACAATAACTTCCCATAAGCACTCTTCTAATTTTTTTCCCCATGTACAAGCTGATTGGGATAGAGACATCCATCATAACTTGGAAGCAGATATAGAAAAGGCAGAGCTCCATCATTCTGGGTCCTTCAATGAGTCTTTGGAGAAGAATTGACTCGCTAACCTGTTCACCCACACAGGACTGCAACCTGACTAAAAATAGCTGCTATTGTGTTGAACCATTATATCCTTGGATACTCAAAGAGATCAAGGAAATAAAACTTACATAAAGGATGAATAAAAAATAATGAAAAAGAGGCAGAAATAAAACATCAGTAGATGAATATGGAAAAGAACCAATTATAAATCCTAGAAATAAAAGCATTAACTAATGAAATTTAAAAACACAGGGGTGGCTGGGTGGTTCAGTCAGTTAAGCATCCGGCCCTTGATTTTGACTCAGGTTACGATCTCACAGTTGTGAGATAGAGCCCTGCATGGGGCTTTGTACTGATTGTGCAGTCTGCTTGGGATTCTCTCTTTCTCTCCCTCTCTCTCTGTCCCTCCCCTGCTCATGCTTTCTCTCTCTCTCAAAAAAAAATTTTTTTTAAAAGCACAATAAATGGAATTAAACTCTATACCCCTCAGTTGAAGAGAAAATTGGTGAACTAGAAATATGCAATATATAGAGAAAAAGAAACAGAAAGGCTGAAAAGGAAGTTAACAGTCACAGAAGGGAATTCAAGGGGCTTCGATAATCATATAATAGGAGTTCTAGAAGGAGACAAAAATTGGCTCAACGGTAAAAATCAAAATTTGCAGATACATTGATGAGAAATTTTTAGAATTGAAGAAAGCCATTAGTTTTCAAATTAAGTGGTATACTGAGTCAATTAAACTAATTGCACACCTAGATGCACTGTAGTGAAACACTGAACATCAATAATAAAGATAAAATATTAAAGGATATTAGAAAAAATAAACAGTAAATCTATAAACAACAATAACTAGAATGGCATAAGACATACTTAACCATAATAGATGATAGGAGACAGTAGAGTAATATCTTCAAAGGGTTAATGTAAAATAGATAACCTAGAATTCTATACGTAGCTAAACTATTATTTATTATTGAGAGCAAGGTAAATGAATTTTAGACAAAGATTAAATGAGTTCACCACCTATAGATTCTCACTGGAAGAACTAATAAAGATGTATTTCAAAGGAAAAGTGATCCAAGAGGGAAGGGAAGGATCTAAGAAACAATGGTGAACACAAATCATTAATAAAATATATTTTACCAAAGGAAATCAATGAGAAGAAAACCTACTTTTTGCATGGATGTTTTAAAAAGCAGTGCAACTTGGGGCGCCTGGGTGGCTCAGTTGGCTAAGCATCCCAACTCTTGGTTTCAGCTTGGGTCATGATCTCACGGTTCATGACTTTGGGCCCCATGTTGGGCTCTGTGTTGACAGCATGGAGAATTCTTGGGATTCTCTCTTTCTGCCCCTCCCTGGCTTGCACTGTCTCTGTCTCTCTCAAAATAAATAAATAAACTTAAATAAAATAAATAAATAAGTAACAGTGCAACTCAAATTCTAGACAATATCAGTGGGTAGTTAAAGCATTTCTTGGCATGTTTGAAAGAAGAAGAAAGACACTGAATATTTAACTTTCTTATTGATGGTTAATTATGATGTTAAATTGAAAAATATAACTAAAAGAACACAACACAATATAAACTTCCAAAGCTGCAGAGGAAATAAGAAGGAATAAAGTAAACATTAATAAAATTTAAGAAAAGTTAAGAAAGGAGAAAAGAGGAAGCAAAGGAAAAAACATGGAATAAGAGGGTAGAAATATGTCCAAAGGGTACAGTAATCAGAATAAATGTAAAAAGTTGTAAGCCTTTTAAAAGACATAGACTTTCAGATTTGATTGCTAAAAATTAAATTCAGCTTTGTGCTATTAACAAGAGAAATACTTAAGAAATGACACAGAATAGTAAAAAATTAAACTGAAAAATTTAGGAAAAATTAAATTGACAAATGAATTTTAAGGCAAAGATTCATTAATAGGGATAAAGAGGAACATTCATAAAAAGACAAGAACAATTATTATGGTAATAATCACAATTTGTATGTTCTTAACAATATACCTCAATATATAAAGCAAAAACTAATAGAATTACAAGGAAAATGTATAAGGAAATTGAAAAATTAACTTGATTAAAAAATAAAGATATAGAGGATTTCAATAGAATAATAAAAAATTGGTTTAATTAGATAATAGGTGCAGATTTCCTGAACCTAATAGATTATACATTATTTTCAAGCACACTTGGAACATTTATAAAAGTTGACTCTATTAATAACACAATCATATTCTTTGACTATAAAGCAACTCAATTAGAAACCCACAATAAAGAATATATAGCAAGAGATAAACTCATGTATTTGTAAACTACAAAAGAGGAAATCACAATAGAAATTACCAAGGGAACACTTGTGGATTTCTACTTATTCCAGTTAGCTTGTTACCTTGCTAAAGAAGTAGCTTGTTTTATCATCTCAATTTATGCTTAAGTTGTTCCTCTTATATTTTCCTTGTCCCCCTTCTACCATCTCTAATTTTCAAGCCTTTTGCTTTTATTTTGCTTTAAAGACATTTTCTGGAAATCTGTTTTACTTTTATAGCTTTTGTATTTTTATTCGTGCTCTTTATCCTCAATAGTGTCTGTTTTTACATTATAAACATATTGTCTCAATGATTTTCAGCCTTCAATGCTTTTTGTGTTTTTAACAGTTAAATCTCATCAATTTCTAATTTTCCCTCTTAAATATCTACTTTACCTCATTATTTCAAACTCAGTTTTTCAAAATAATAATTTCATTAAGAATTTTTAGCCCTTTCACCAGCTGTTTTCTCTAACCTTTGAAAAATCTTTTCTCTGGGCGCTTGGGTGGCTCAGTCTATTAAATATCTGACTCTTGATATGGGCTCAGGTTGTGATCTCACCATCGTGAAATCACCGAGCGTGCAGCCTGCTTGGGATTCTGTCTCTCCCTCTCTGCTTCTCCCCTTCTCATGCTCTCTTCCTCTCAAAATAAACATTAAAAAAAGGAAAAAATCTTCACTAAACTTCCTACCTTCTATTTATGATTTTAACTGTTTTTCTTCTGTTAGTCCTTTTTTTTTTTTTTTTTTTTTTAATTTGTAGAATAACAATCAACCTTTGAAGCTTGGCTATAAAGCGGTGGCATGAAGGAAACTCACACGTAGAGGTAGAGCTTGCATCTGCTGCACCTCCCCTCCCTCCAACGGTCAGGCTGGTCTCTGGTTCCTGCCAGTGGAGAATCTCAAAGCCCACTAAGGTTGGGTTTCCACCAGAGGACTCTGGAAACTCCTGGCTTAATTACTCTTAGGGCTATGGTTTTCTCTGTGCAGTTGAAATACTTGATTTACTGGAACAATTTTTCTTTCTCAGTACAAAGGCTCCAATATACTATATACATAAATGAATTACTTATTATAGTAAGGGGGTGATCAAAGTTAAGCTACTATTAGCTCAACATTCCAAATTCTATTTATATTTATATACTTACAAAAATGGAGCCATACTTGCCCTGCTACTCACTAACCTAACAGTACTTGGTGACATTAATATATAAGCTTCAGTGTCAAGCATAAATGACCACATCACATCATCATATGGATTTTTAACTGTTTTTGAACTGAACCCCTATTGATGGCTATTTTAGTTG
Source organism: Puma concolor (assembly GCF_028749965.1). Taxonomy (NCBI): domain Eukaryota; kingdom Metazoa; phylum Chordata; class Mammalia; order Carnivora; family Felidae; genus Puma; species Puma concolor. The sequence continues at coordinate 24,380,095 of NC_141671.1, forward strand.
TCCGAGTCTTTCACATCCTTCTGGTTTTAGCTCTGTGCATACCATTAACTCTTTTTTGGGGTAAACCTCTGGCCAAAGTAGCTTTTCCATTTGGTCCCATCCTGCCATTTTCCTCCCTCCACTCTGGGGTGGGAAATTTTGTTTGAAATGATAAAAGAAGGTCTTGGTTGGAGATTTTGGGGGATGGAGGTGGTTTGGGGATTCTTCTGGCCCAGGAAGAGCTATAAAACCAGATGGATGCTGATGGAGGCCCAGATAATATTAGGTTTACAAAGCCCTCCTGGCAGATAGTTTTGGAGACCCCTTCTTTTGTACTTTATTTTATTACTTTTTATTAGAGAGAGAGAGAGAGAGAGAGAGAGTATGTGCAAGCAGGGAAGAGTGTCTCAGAGAGAGAGAGAGAGTCCCAAGCGGGCTCCACATTCTGCATGGAGCCTGATGAAGGACTCGATCCCATGACCCTAGGATCATGACCTGAACCAAAATCAAGAGTCACTGAGCCACCCAGATGCCCCCCTTCTTTTGTATATTAGTATGTACCAACTCCACCCACCACTTCATTCCAGTTTGAAGGTTGCAAAGAACCAGCAACCCATATCTTTCCTCTTACCTTCCTTCCCTATTTTCAGCCCACCAGAAAGGTCTGTTTTGAAGCTTTTTCTCTGGGAAATGAAATACATATAACCTTTGTACTTTGGACCATTTATACTACTAGCATCCCACAAGGCTGGAGAGAATGGAAGGAAAGCAGGAGGATGTTGGCCTGACCCAGTAAAGAGCTGGGTGTTTTTTTCATTCCACGTGATTCATTCACCATGCTCTTTCCCAGGCTGGGCTCCTGCATTACTTGCTCTAATACCTTATTTTCAAATTGACCAGCTTCTCTTCTCAGTGGGAATGTAGAACACTTTTCCTCGATATGTGGTTCTCCTTTGCTTTCTTTCCCTCTTAAGTTCAAGAAATTGGCTAGGGTAAACGTTTTTTTGGATTAAGCTTTCAACACCAGAATTTCTGTAGTCCTGCTGGGTATAATGGCTTTTTCCATTTGGCAAGACCCAAGTGGGGCAGCCTAGATTCCCCTGGATTCCAGAACCTGCAGGACTGAGAGGCCAGGTGACCCTGGGACCCCTTGGCAGCATTCTCAGAGCACACGGTTTCTTTACCTCTTGTCTATCTCCTTAAAAGGAAAGAGGACACTCTTCTAAAGAAGTTAGAGTCCCTGGGGGCGCCTGGGTGGCGCAGTCGGTTAAGCGTCCGACTTCAACCAGGTCACGATCTCGCGGTCCGTGAGTTCGAGCCCCGCGTCAGGCTCTGGGCTGATGGCTCAGAGCCTGGAGCCTGTTTCCGATTCTGTGTCTCCCTCTCTCTCTGCCCCTCCCCCGTTCATGCTCTGTCTCTCTCTGTCCCAAAAATAAATAAACGTTGAAAAAAAAAATTAAAAAAAAAAAAAAAAAAAAAAAGAAGTTAGAGTCCCTGAAAGAAAATGTGGATAACTTTGAGTCTTGTCCATAATGATAATACTTTTTCATTCAGCTTTCCCTTATTGGGCTTTCCTTTGAATTCCTAGAGTCTACCACTCATTCAATGATTAAAGAATTCTTTCTTGGATGTTTGAGGTTCTAAAAATAAGTACCATGATGTTTGGGCTTCTATTAAAGATTTTAATATGTAACCATGGGAGACCTTAATGTAAAACTTGCATCTTCCCACTATCAAGGAGGTTCATATCCTTTATCCTTGTCGTTTTCAAGGAAACATTATTGGAAATAAGGTAAGTCTACTCCTACCCTGTCACCTTTAAGTGGTCCAGCTGAGCTGATAGGAACATCTTTCCAGTTTTGACTTGATTCCCTGGCAAGCTTCCTGTTTTTCTTAACATATACATTATCTCAGTCAATGTGTATGCATGCTCTCTGCTCATACATATGGTCTCTCTTTGGCTATCTTTTAAGTCCTTACTTATTTTACATATCTTAAGGCAGAATTAATCATCTCTGGTTTATGTGAAAGTCAAGATTGGCTCATCTATTCATTTAACAAGTGTCTATGATGTTTCCACTATGAGCAATATCTGAACACCATCAGAAAATGGGTGAATAGTTTTCCTGTGAATAATTCTCTTAGAGATGAATGTACTAGCTTAATGGAAAATTTCTCTCTAAAATTAAAGGACAGCAAACATATTCTGCCCCTTTGCCAATGCCCAGAGTTTCATTGTCTTCCATGTATGTGGACCCAACCCGTTAGATTCCTTCAGAGGTTAACTCTTATCACACTCATAGAATATGAGCAAAAGGCCTTGCAGTGGGCACTGGCTATGTATTTGTCAAATAAATGTGCAGTCCTCACTAAAAATACTTTCCTTCTAGAAATTGTATTCAGTACCTTTCAGAGCTCTTATCTTGGATTATAGGTCAGCAATATTTCAAAAATGAGATGCCAAGTTTCCACACACCGAAAGTATGTGGAGGTACCTGCTCAACGAGTCTCTAAATTGTTAGGAATTGGAAAGAGGGAAAGGAAATAATGGGTTCACCTTACTAGCAGGTTGTGGATGCCAGATAGTGATTCACCAAGACAGCAGAAGGGGTCTTTAGCATGGCAGTGGCTGCCTTGAACACTGCTAAGGGAATAACCCCACAAACTAATAATCCCACACCTTTGAGGTGTGGGCTGAAGTCTTCACTCTCTGAATCAGGGAGACACTCTTACCTAGCTGCACCATGATGCCAAGAACCTAAACAGACTCCTAGCTGAAGGGAAGTGCCATGTTTGGAGTTTCTATATGTTTATTCTCCCAGCTCAGCTCCTTCCCCCTTAAGAACAGAGCATCCAAGATCCCTCTTCAGAATGTCTGCCCTTGAAACAATTCATGTGCAACTTTACTCTGCATTTTCTCTAATTTTCCTTTCTCTTCCTTAACTTCTGCTCTCTGCATGATATGCCATTGAACAAAGTAGGTCTCTATGAATAGTCTGGTGCTATTATTATCCAGAAGTAGTGGTGTGCTGCTAAATGTTTAACAACCATCTCTCCAGGAAAAAAAAAAAAAAAAAAAAAAGACCTGATTTGCAGTGTTTGCTGATTTCCATAGTGTAAATATTCCCACCATGGCCAATTTCAGGCTACCCACCTCCATCACTGACTTGGTAAGAGATGTGCACTCTCATTGGCTTGTATGAATGGGCTGAAACACACCTCTGCCCCAGGCCTCTCACAGGAGGCCCCAGGAGATACGGCCTGCCTTCTAGAGACCATGGGTCATCATGGAGCCTTTCAGAGTTGCAGGGTGGGTTCTCTGGAATCAGGTTCGGGATGCAGTTTGGAGAGGAAGCATCATGGGGCAGAGGGAGAAGTCAAACTGACACAGGCCCCCCAAAGTTGTCCTTTGTGGCACTGAGACAGCCAGGCCTTTATACCCCTGTCCGTTCAGTCTCAGAATAGACCCTAAAGGAGCTGACAGCTGGGTAGCAAGTCTTTCTTCAGAGGGGGCCTTGGGCAGCGCATCTCAGTGACAACCACACCCAGACGCACCTAAGTCAGAGCTTGCAGCCCCTGACACAAAGGTAGGATTAGGGCTTTCAACAGGAACCCATGACAGCCCCTTCCTGCCTTCAGAGATCCACCTGGAACACTCTTGTTCCTTACCTGGTTCCTTCCTGTCCTGGAACTCAGCTTTGCCTGTAGTTTTCATCCTTGGGCTCATCTACTCACTGTGGAAGGCCCTGGCAGACCCCTTCCTGACTTCCATCTGAGTTCAACTCTGCTTTGTCTTCACAGCCCAGACCTAGAGAGTTCTGCCGCATCACCCCTAGGTGCCTGACCTCAGCTGCTTGGGGTTTCTGGCCCTGCTCCTTGGTGCTGGCTGCTGGTGGTGAGCCTGCCCTCCTGGGCAAACAGGACAGGCAGAAGACTCCCAGCTCTGGCTGGACTCTGGCCCAAGGGCAGGAAGAGGTGCCTGCCCTGTGCATGGGTGGGGCAGGCCGAATAGAAACCAGGTGTGAGGAAAACGAGCAGATCTGGCCCAATGCTGGAGGAGCTGAGAGTGACAGTAGAGGTCCTGTGGTTCGTCCTCCTCATTGACTTATGCGGCCACTGTGACACGTAGTAAACAACTGATTTGCCCAGAGTCCCACAGCTGGGTAGAAGACGAGCTGGGAATAGAATCGTGCCCAGCGCCATTTTTACATATCCTTCTTCCTGAAGTCTGATTTGTTCCTTGAATTACAGTCCTTTTTTCCCCGTCTCCTAGATAGTTTGTGTGTTTAGAAACAGCCTCATTAGCAGATTTTACATTCTCCTTGGTTAGCTCCTCTGAGCGCTCACCCCGTTCTGGCAGGTGGCCTGTCTGTTTGAGGAGGAATTATCCTGCCTGCCAACTGGGTGTTGGATTTACATGCTAGCTGGGCTGCAGGGAAATCATCTGGAATAGCTGAAGGGCTCATCAGGCTTCTCAGCCTCCAGGGCAGATGCCCTGCTGGTGGGTGCTTTTTGCCCTACAGGGAGCAGTCACAGGCCTCAGCCAGGGTCCCTGAGGGAGGCAGCCAGTTTCCCCACGCCCCTCCCCCACCCCCAGCTGTTCTTCTGGCCCCAGGCCCCAGCTCCAGGTCTCCCTCTTGTATTTGCCACCTCACCCTCTTCCAGCGTATCTGTTGGCAACGTTGCTTCTAAAACAACTAATCCTATTTTACCCTTTTCATGTGATCCTTCAGCCTATAACATTTAGTTACTTTTAAAACTTTCAGGCTTTAAACTTTTAAACTTCTAAAACTTTAAAAATTTTCTAGCTTTAAAAAAATAATTTATTTTTTATTTAAATCTAAGTTAGTTAACACATAGTGTAATAACGATTTCAGTAGAATTTTATTTAAATCCAAGTTAGTTAAGACATAGTGTAATAACGATTTCAGTAGAATTTTATTTAAATCCAGGTTAGTTAACACACAGTGTAATAACGATTTCAGTAGAATTTTATTTAAATCCAAGTTAGTTAACACACAGTGTAATAACGATTTCAGTAGAATTTTATTTAAATCCAAGTTAGTTAACACACAGTGTAATAACGATTTCAGTAGAATTTTATTTAAATCCAAGTTAGTTAACACACAGTGTAATAACGATTTCAGTAGAATTTTATTTAAATCCAAGTTAGTTAACACACAGTGTAATAACGATTTCAGTAGACTTTAGTGATTCATCACCTACATATAACCCCCGGTGCTCATCCCAACAAGTGCCCTCCTTAATGCCCATCACCCATTTAGCCCCTCCCCCTATCCAACACCCTGCCAGCAACCCTCAGTTTGTTTTCTGTAGTGAAGAGTCTCTTATGCTTTGTCCCCCTCTCTGTTTTTATCTTATTTCTGCTTCCCTTCCCTTATGTTCATATGTTTTCTGCCTCGTTTCTTAAATTCCACATATGAGTGAAATCATATGATTATCTATAATTGTTCATTTCATCCCGCTTTCCATTTTCAATTTCCACATATTTGTTTTCTTCCTAATATATTCTTTTTGCTAACTTTAATCTATTTATTTAAGCAATGTCCCCCCTAAATGACAAACAAGAAGTCTTGGCTTTGTGGTGGGTGGGGGTGGGGGTGGGATGTCTCAGCCATTGTCACGGTGGATGTCCTAGGCAGGGAGGCTGTGGGGCTCTGGGCATCCCCAAGCTATGGCTTGCCCCTCTGGCCTGCTTTCACAGAGCTCTCCTTCTCTGCTTAGGAGAATGCTTTGATTCAAAAGCCACCAGCAAGGAAGAGCTGGCAAAGCTCCCGGAGCCTACACGTAGTGGGTATAAAATAGTTAAATACCAAAATTGGGAAGTGGATGGGAGGTAGAGTGTGATAGTGTCAAAGAAGAAGTATGGTGGAGTCAAGGAAGCCTGAAGAATGATGGGAAGTTGTTTTATTGGTAACAGTATCCAAATAGGAAGTTTCTTTCTTTCAGCCAAAACCTCAGGGTCCTGTATCAATTAGTCACCCCCCCCCTCCCCATCACAGGACAAAGCAATGAGCATGAATAGAGAAGCCATTTCCCAGCTAACAAGCAGCTGCTGCCAGAACACCAAGGAGCCAGTGCCTTGAAGGAAGGGAAAGCATTGTGCATTTCAGCATCCGATCGGCCCTGCCTTCACCAGCATCTAGAAATAGAGTTGATGCAAACAGCACTTAAAAAATGGGGCTTTGAAGAATAGCAGACGATGAGATAAAAGGCTCTCTGGGACTGGTATTAGAAATCCAGAATCAAAGAAAGACCAGACAGAAGGAGAGGATCGATGTATCTGAGCCAAACTAAGACAGAGGCGTTTACCCCAGCCAGGTCCGATTTCCCAGCGAGAGGGATTAAAAGTTAGTAACGACTCCACGGCGTGGAATTGTAGCTTGATATGTGAAAATCATGTTTAAGTTAACTCTTCAGTCAATGGCATGTTTTTCTCATTCTTTCATGTTACGTTCAATCATTCTTAGGGATTTCTTTTGTGAAAGAACCTGCAGTAGTCTGTTAGGGCTCCTGCAAGGAACACCACAGACCCCAGAAATCTGTGTCTTCACGGGTCTGGAGGCCAGGAGTCTGAGTTAAGGTGTCAGCAGGACTGGTTTCTCCTGAGGCCTCCCTCCTTGGCTTGTGGGTGACTGCCCTCTCCCTGGGTCCTCACACGGTCTTCTCTTGGTGTGTGCCTGTGACCTCATCTCCTCCTCTTATAAGGACACTGGTCATATTGGACTAGTGTCCACCCTCATGACCTCATTTGAACTTAATTACCTCTTTAAGGACCCTGTCTTTGAACACAGTCCCATATGAGGCACTGGGGGAGAGGATCTCAATATATGAATTTGGGGGGATATGATTCAACCCATAACAGGACATTTCTGGATATTGTTGAGGATGGATATCTGGTGGGCCTGTACCCAAGTGATGGTTTCTGCCGGGATTCTGGAGTTCAGGCTGTGCAGAGCAGATAAGCAATGGCTCCTTAAAGAATACCACCCTATAAAGGCTTATTCCTTTCAGAACCTAAATCCAATAAGCTGGATACACCTGTGGACACAAAGGCACAAATTCCTCAAAGTTAAGTCATGGTCCTATCCCAGGGGTAAGACGTGACTATGGTTCTAATGCTTCCCTCTATCCAGTCCCTTAATGAGGGAAATGCATGGTCTAAAGTCCATTGTCTCCATTCTCTGATGAAATCCATATTCTCTACAAATAGGTCTTGGATTTAAGCATGAGATTCTCTGGTCAGAAGCTGGTTTTTTTTGTGTCTGGGCTAATGCTATGAATGTGCCAGCACTTGGGGGTAGAGTGCCCAGGTGTAGTTGGGCCACTGAAGTGAGGTGGTAGATCTCGTTGGATTGATCTCTGGTGTCCTTCTCTCCTTGTCACTGCTAACACAATCCCAATGTAATTTGGGGTTACTAAGAAGCCTAGTTGAAAAGACTACACTTCCTATCCTCTTATCTTAGGTAAGAATGACGACATAATACAGTTATGGCCAATGAGGTATAAGTGGAGGTGACCAGTGGGTTTCCAAGGTTTCAGAAAAGCAATTTAAAGAGAGCTGCCTCAGGCAGTCTGTTCCTTTTGCTCTTTGCCCTTCGTCCTTCTTCTTATTTATCTAAAACACGGATGTGATGGCTGGAGTCCCAGCAGCTATCTTGTAAGCATGAGCATGAGGATGATAGATTGAAAATCTAGACAGAGCCTGAGTTCTTCATGATTTGGGGGACTGCCACACCAGCTCTAGTCTGTCCTTCCCTGATATCTTGTCACAAGAGAGAAAAACAAGCCTCAAGGACTGCTGGTATCTATAATGGCTTCTCCTAGAGCACAGTGTGAACTGTCCTCCCTGGCATAGGCCACCCAGTGGTTTTATAAACCCCTATATTGTTTAAGTCACCATGTGGGGGTGGTTTAAGTCACCATTTGGGTAGGTCATGGCCTCTTGGTTTGTGGGATCAAGTCCTGTGTTGGGCTCTGAGCTGACAGCACGGAGCCTGCTTGGGATTCTTTCTCTCTCTCTCTCTCTCTCTCTCTCTCTCTCTGTTCCTCCCTCACTCAAGCACATGCACTCTCTCTCTCAAAAATAAATAAATAAACATTAAAAAAACAGTATAAAGCTATGTTAATATAAGTCTTCAATATTTACATGTAATTTGTTACAGTTCAATGTTTAATTTTAAAAACCCAATGAGTTATCTTAAAATGTATTAATAAGAGTTTATTTATATATATGAACTTAAATATGTTTATACGTACATATGTGTATAATATTTTTTATAATTAGGGTTATTATATATATTCATATATGTAAGACACTTATTTCTTTATATAAATCATGCTTATTTCCTTTACATATTTATTTTCTTAGAAAATAAATAGAAAAGTTCAGTTTACAAGAAAATCCACCCACTGACTGGTTTTGTTCCAATTTATGCTTTGGGTGGCTCAGTCGGTTAATCATCTGACTCTTGATTTTGGCTCAGGTCATGATCTCATGGTTCATGGAATTGAAACCTGTGTTGGGTTCTGTACTGACAGTGTGGAGACTGCTTGGGAGTCTCTCTCTCTCTCTCTCTCTCTCTCTCTCTCTCTCTCTTCATCTCTCTCTGTCCCTTCCCTACTGATGCTCTCTCTCTCAGAATAAGTAAATAAACTTTAAACAAAATTAAAAACCAATTTATGCTTCTTGTTCTTTTCCCACTCTTAGTATGTGCAGTGGTCTGACACGGACAGTGTCCATAGATGAATATACTTTGTGAGAGTGACATTGTAATTTGATGGTAGCTACTGAACTTGTGACACTTTTTTTCTAGTATTTCTCCACTGGTGAAGTGAGCTAATGCCACAACAGAGGACCTTAAAATGATTTTTAGAGATAGAGGTTAAGTGTGCATATATGTGTATATTTTTATTATCTGACATGAACTTAATTTATTTAGTATGTGCTTTATTATTTTGGCAGCATGGGTCCAGGACACCACTCTGTTGGCATAATTCCCAGGGGGAGGTTTTGATAGGAGCCTTGCCCAGAAATGGCACGGCATGTGATCATTTGCCAAGTTACTTTTCCTTGAAACCTTCAGAGCCACCTGTGACTCCTTCCATTTTTCATTCATTCACTATGTTACTGAGAAGCTCAAACGTAGTTGGTAAAAGGTGTGCTGCGAGCACAGAGGAGAAAGTCAAGAACCCCTTGAGGGGAAGTCTTTGCGGAGGGGTGACATTTGAGCTGAGTCTTTGAGGATGATGTGGGCATACAGGAAGATACTCTTCATTTGCAATTGCAAATAGTAATTAAAGACACATCTCTCTTTTTTCCTTGGAATTATGTCTTGGATTTATCCCATTTCTTCCGTGTTGATGATTGCCCTAGCTCAGGCTGTAGAGTAACACCTTAACCTTAGGCTGTAGCCTCCGAGCTCATCCCCTTGCTCTCAGCACATCCTGTGTGTCACTCAGTATCTAACACAATGGCTTGTACCCATGGTGTTTATTGAATAATTTATGGACTAAACAAGTCATCATAAAATGCTGGTTTCTGGTTCTGTTGTCTATAAATGCACAGAAGGAAGCCTAAGCTCTATATTTCTGGCTTTTAATGTCTCTACATTCTGGCCCTACCTGTCCTTTCTTCTCACTTTCCCATCACATTTCTGCACTGACTCCCTTTTCCCTCCCACCAGATCTACTTACTGTTCCTTAAACTCACATGGAAAGTTCAGACCTCCCTGCCTTTGTTCATATGCTTCTGGATTCCTCTACAACTATCCTGATCTTAAAAAGCCCTCAAGACCCCCTTAAGGTTTTCCCCCTTCACAAACCTCTCTTGTAACACACAACCTAGTTTTCTTTCATTCCTAATCTTGTTTCCCTAAATGTCTTCTTTTAAAAACTCATAAATTGTGGTATTCATTAATCCACTTTGGAATTAATCATCCTTGTACTGTAAGCAAAATTTATGATTACCTTGTCTTATAATATGACGTCCACATCCAAACATGTGTCCTGGGCTCATTTGGTTGGATTGGAAATAGACCAGACTGGGTGCTGTTGAATTCTTGTACTGAGTCCAATGTTGTGCAGAAGGTATATAAGCTGTGAGCATAGCGGCATGCATCAGTCTTCAAGGATTGGGAATAGCAGGAGTTGGGCCTTCTTCATAGATGGTGAAGTACCATCCCAGAGCCCGGAACATCTAGGATGGAACCTTGCGAATGGCAAGTACTTATGTTGTGCTAGTAGACTGATAAACACCACAGATCTGAACACTTTAACAGCCATGTTTTTCTTCTCTATCCCTGTCTAAAAATCAGAAGCATCAACATAAATGCAATGTAAATTCAATGCACATTACATATGTAACCCAGATGTTAGTTGGGGAACCCTGACCCTTAAGAATTAAATGGGATTGCCTTTTTATTCTACAAATTATGGGAAGTCTAATGCCTTCTCTGGGATTTATGCAAGTTTTGGGGGGACTTACCTACTCAAAGTCACCTCTGGCTCCAAATCTCATCACCCCATGCTCCTGTGACCCTGATCCAGATAGGGGAATTCAGGCTTTTTGTTAATTTTCCCAAACTCTCTGCTCTCAGGGAGGAAACAAAAGAAAAGAAAAGAAAAGAAAACAAAACAAAACAAAACAAAACCCACCAAGGCTTTTGCCTGGGTAGCTGATTTTACCAAAGATTTGAGGAGACAGAATAATTTTTGTTCTACAGAGGTATTATATTAAAAAGTTAATTGCTCAAGTGTTTCACTACTTGTAATGCTTCTGGAAGCCTCTCCAGAGTTTGACTTTCTGGCCCTTTCCTCCCATCCTCCCCTTAGTTTTCTGTAGATGATATGACTAGTTCCTGTAATCTTTCCTGAGTCAGTGTTTCTTGGGGGCTTTTGGTGAATGCAGTGACCTCCTGCTAGAGATGTTGGTGATGCTGTCACGACTTACTTCCTACATAGTAAAATTTGCAGCTTTCTTAGTCAATCCAAAACTTAACATCATCCAGACTTTCCAGTTTCACCAATGTGCATCGTCATGGGAACTGAGGTCAACACCCACCTTCTGCTCACACACGGCCTTGTGCGCATACAGTGGAGTCATGGAAGTTACATGCAGGCATGATTGGACCCATTTACCACCCCAGAGCACCCCTATGTCCCCCATTAAAGTCTTATATAAAAATGAGGTACAGTGATTTTCCCTCCATTATACATATGAAAATCATTTGTCATAAGTCACTAGCAGACTCAGCTGCTACTTCTTAGGGTGGGAAATTCTCTTTGTCACCCTCTCATTTGTAGTTAAATATCCATGGATTGGTGGTAGAAGAGAGAAGATATCTGCAAAACAGTAGGGAGCTTTTTGTGTGTGTGAGGTCACTGTCCCTTGCTGTATGTACTGCAGTTTGAACAATGAAACTGGGTCAGTGAAAATTAAACCAACCAGGGCCTTCCCTAATTCTGTGAGGCTATTTTTCCTACCTATTCTCCCATATATTGATTTCTTGCTGCAAAACACTTCTCTGTTATATTTTCAAGAGTCCAAGGATGCTGCCCAACTGTGGCATTGTGAGAGAAGGGACAGAGCTCAGTGACAGGCTGACAATAGGAGAAAAGCCCTCAGGACTCGGGGAGGTGATGTCATTGGGAGGCAGATAAAGGCATCGCTTGTGTCTGGGATGGGTCCAGAGGGGAGGGAAAGGAATCCAGGCTCACAGAGTCTCAAAATGGGTGCTCATCCACTTGGAGCCAGGGTGAGGCAGGGGACAACTAAATACATCTCCCCACAGACAGGCCAGAGAAATTGCTCCTGTCAGTCCCAGAAGAGGAGGGACCAGAGGGCTATGGGGGAGTCCCCCGGAAGTGGAGAGACAGAGGGAGCGGTTCAACCTGGTGAGTAGGTGATGTGAGAATCTGAGCCCAGAAAAAAGAGACGAAAGAGGGAGGCAGGAAATTGGCTTTGTGCAGCCAGTGCTACCACTTCCTGGGGACTGGGCCATGACAGACCCTTTGCCTTCTCCCCAGAGAAGCCCTGCCTCCTTTGCCACATTTAAGGAATCCTTATCAGTTTCTTGGGAATAGGTGGCTGGCACATTGTCCCAAAATCTGACAGAAGAGGAATGTGTCAGCCAAATTCTGTGATTTTCCTCCTGGGTGTGGCTGGTGAGTTAACTGACTCCCCTTTACCCTACAGCCTACTTGCAAATGCCTGAGAACATTCCTTGCCGGAATTTCTGCAGAAAGAGGCAAGAATGTGGGTGGCCAAGGTAAACCGAGCCAAGGCTGAATCTTGAAGTGGTGCTTTTGAAAACCTCTGCTGCTGCCTTTCAGTCTGAGAGGGCCAGGCTGGCTTCTCAGGGTCCTCAAAGATCCCTGGGCTCAAAGGGGCTGTGTTGACGTGCCTGCTGAGCATGGTCTGTCCATGCACAGGTAATGGTCAGTAGGGCATTGCCTGGAGAGTGGCTAGCTCCACCATTCTGTCGATTGATCTCACAGGAATATACTCATACAGTTGCCAACACTCATAACTGGCTTGTGCCTCTGCTCCTTGTATTGACGTGCAGGTCTTTCAATCCTGTAATTGGAGTGGGTCACGTATCACCCGAGCTACTGTGTTTCCTGTCAAGAGCTCCTTCATTCTTTCTCCCACTTCCTGTCCCTAGAAGATGGGGCAGGCCATGTCTGTGTCTCTGAACAAGCCCTGCTGCACCTTTCAATCCTCTGGGTTGGGGAGGGGGCTGTCAGTGAGGCCCTGTCCTCTGGGAGGGCGGGGGAGAGCAACAAGAGCATTTTTCACCCCCCTCCCCAAGGCATCCTTACATGGGGAACCACTGCTCTAAATCCACAGATGGATATACCACACTTCTAGCCCACTAGGGAAAATTCTGTCAATGAGCTCGCTCTCTCTCTCTCTCTCTCTCTCTCTCTCTCTCCCCCCTCCAGTAGTGAAGGGAATATGCATGGCTAAGACACCTCTGAGGATCTCACAGTTTGGGAGAAGTGTGAAGGCAGCGTCCTCATTTAATTCTCAGAGGAGCTCTATGGACTAGATTTCACTACTCATATTTGACCCAGTAGAGACGTGAGGTTTTGCAGGGTTAATGTGCGCTAGACCACACAGCAGTCAGGTAATACAGCCAAAACTCAAACTCAGATCTTTTGGGTTTGTAGGCCCATACTCTATTCACCTCTTTTGTCTCCCAGGAAAAGGAATAGTCTGAGGAGTTAGGAGGAGGTGATTTTTGAGCTGGTTTTCAAGTTGGCATAGACATTTCTCAGGCAAGCAGGAAGGAAGTGTATTCTAGGCAGTGGGGAGACATGGTCAGGGGCAGGGGCAGGGGCAGGGAGATAGCGGCAAGGTCCACCCTGCACCACCACACAAGTCCTGCTTGAGGGTCTGGGGGGATCAGGAAAGGCTCAGCACACATTCTAGGGGGAGTAGCTATTATTCTGAAAGTTATGGATGTTCTAGAAGACTTTCATGCAGGGAATGGCTGGAACTGAGTCTTAAAGATCCCCTGAAGATAGCACCTCAGCCAGGACCCATGGGAGGTCTTGGGGATGCTTGAGAAGCAGAGCTGCCCAGGCAGGTGGAGCCAGCCTGAACTCACCTGCCTGTGGCTCCCTCTGCACCTTATGAAGATGAATGGATTGAGCCAACTCTCCTGTGAGAAGTGCCTAGTCAGCCTTCCTACCTTAGTCAACAGGGTTCATCTTTTCCCCTTTCTCCTGCACCAAATGTTTTACACATTGCTAGCCTTGTATACAACCACATGGGGTTCATTTCTGAAGTGAGCGTAACTAAGATTTCGCAGGGCTCTAGAGTGCCTCTGGGCCCTGGCAGCCCCTTGGCTGGCCCCAGTGAACTTACGGATAGGCTTTTTCTGGACTGCACAATGCTGAGCTTTCTCCCTCCTGCAGGGATTACACTGCTAACATTTCAGTTATTGTCTGCTAAGGGGTTCCAGAATGGAGCTCCCAAGCCCAATTCACACTAATGTTGGGACAAATACAAAATAAGAAGTTCTAGTGAAAGTCCAAACAGGGAACCAACACAGTCAGATGAACTTCGGGGGTAAAGGCCTCCACGTGGACATTCTTGGATGATGGACTAGGGAAAGTGAGCATCTGAATTGAAAGTCTGAAATACAGAATTGATGGGAAAGAAAATGCAGCTCTAATTCCAGGCCCTGGAGGACCTTTCCCATCCTTCCTCCCACTCTCCCTACCCCACCCCTACCCTCAATTATTGATTGGAGAGAACCTTGGGTGACTGGTTTTAATGAATAAGATGGGAATGATTGGAAATTAGCATACCAATGGCTTGCATGCAAATAGGTGCTTTTGAAGTGATTGCAAAATTTATTCTCTTAAACATTTTAAATCCTCTCTTGCAATCTGGGTTTTGACAGTAAAACCTGACTTAAGACAATAAATAAATGGCATTTTTTTTTTGTTTGTTTTTTTGCACTTCGTTTTGAATCCGACAAGGGAAAATTTCAGTCTAGCCTGGGCCCAGTGTTCTCCAATTAGAAGTTGAGGACAGTCAGATTTAACTTAAAAATATTGGTATAGTATTTTTTATGTCCAATCAGATAAAAACTACATGTACACTATGGGAAATTGGGATAATAAAGAGATAGAAAGATGGAGATAAAAATCACTGGTACTGTAACTATTTTTCTCTCTTTAAATATGTAGGTGAAAGTTTTTAGCAAAAATATATGCATGGTGGACTTACTGTTCTGTAATTTTTTTTAAACATTTAGTGATATATTGAGAACATTTCTCATGCCACTACACGTTCTTTGACAATATTGTGTTTCTTAATTTTGTAGTGGCAGGGTAATACCTTAATTTGTCCTACCATCCCCGTCTTTTGTATAATCAAGGTGTTTCCAATTGTTTGATACTGTCAGCAAGTATTCATCCTGATAGATACATCTTGTGAACATCTATGATTATTTCTTTTTTTTTAAATGTTTTTTTTTTTTTTTGAGAGAAAGAGAGAGGCAGAGCATGAGCAGGAGAGGGGCAGAGAGAGAGAGGGAGACACAGAATCTGAGGCAGGCTCCAGGCTCTGAGCTGTCAGCACAGAGCCCGAAGTGGGGCTCGAGCTCACGGAACCATGAGATCATGACCCGAGCCGAAGTCAGACGCTTAACTGAGCCACCCAGGTGTCCCATTTATGATTATTTCTTAAGATAAAATGCATAGATGATAAGCTGCTGCATCAGACAGCAGGCTCATATACAAGGCCTTTGTATATATTTCTATACTGTCTTCCAGAAGGGTCAGTCATACCAATTGGCATTCCTGCCAGTCTTGTGTTTCTTTATATCTGATGACACTATAACCAGAGTTTTGAAAATATCCGCTCCTCATTGAAACTTGGGTCAGAAACGAGGTAGATTCACCTATCTTTTCTCCCAGGCCACGGCTGGCTTCCTCTTTAAGTTCATAAGCTCCTCATTAAGGTCCTTTTTTCCCCGATATTTTTTATTGTAGTAAAAGACACACAACATAAAATTTGCCATCTTAAGTAATTTTAAGTGTACATCTCAGCCACACTTTGTAATTCATGTTGTGCTGACCATCATCACCAGAGACTTCTCACCTTCCCAAACTGAAACTCCAGTTCCATTAAACACTAACTCGTCATTCTGACCCCTGTCCCCTCAAACTCCTGGCAGCCACCATTCTTTCTGTTTCTATGAATTTGACTATTCCAGATATCTCATATAAGTGGGATCATGCAGTATTTATCTTTAGTAATGGCTTATTTCATTGAGCATAATATCCTCACTGTTCATCCATGTTGTATATGGCATGTGTTGGAATTTCCTTTCTTCTTTATGACTTAATAATATTCCGCTGTATGTATACGCCACATTTTGTTTATCCATTCAACCATCAATGGCTATGTGGGTTCCTTTCATCTTTGGCTATGGTGAATAATGCTACTATAAACATGGGTGTCTTTGAGTTCCTGCTTTCAATTCTTTTGGGTTTATACCCAGAAGTAGAATTGCTAGATCATATGATAATTCTGCTTTTAATTTCCTGAGGATCTGCCATACAGTTTTCCATTAATGGCTGCACCATTTTACATCCCCACCAACAGTGCACAAAGGTTCCAATTTCTCCACATTCTTGGCAACACTTATTTTTTTAATAGTTGCCATCCTAATGAGTAGGGTGTATTATCTCATTGTGGTTTTAATTTGCTTTTCCCGAATGGTTAGTGATGTTGGGCATCTTTTCATGTGCTTGATGGCCATTTGTATATCTTATTTGGAGAAATGTCTATTCAAGTCCTTTGCCCACACCCTCTGCTTTATTTTTGAGAGAGACAGAGAGAGAGAGACAGAGACAGAGACAGAGAGCAAGCGTGCGCACAAGCGGGGGAGGAGCAGAGAGAGAGGGATACAGAGAATCTTAAAAGAATCTTAATCTCTGCTCCCAGTGAGGGACATGACTCGGGGCTTGATCTCAGGACTGTGAACTCATGACCTGAGCTGAAGTCAAGAGTTGGATGTTCAGGGGCGCCTGGGTGGCGCAGTCGGTTAAGCGTCCGACTTCAGCCAGGTCACGATCTCGCGATCTCGCGGTCTGTGAGTTCGAGCCCCGCGTCAGGCTCTGGGCTGATGGCTCAGAGCCTGGAGCCTGTTTCCGATTCTGTGTCTCCCTCTCTCTCTGACCCTCCCCCGTTCATGCTCTGTCTCTCTCTGTCCCAAAAATAAATAAACGTTGAAAAAAAAAAAGTTAAAAAAAAAAAGAAAAAAAAAAGAGTTGGATGTTCAAACCACTGAGCTATCCAGATGCCCTAGCATTTTTAAATCTGGTTGTTTATTTTTGATTGTTGATTCAGAGGATATTTTTAGAGGCTTCTGCCATTCCCATTCTCTGCTCCCCCACCCCCATCTCTTCCTCAGGGTCTGGCAATCTACCCATCTTGCCCTCACGAAGCATCTGCCCACTGCTCCTATGGGAAATGTAAGCAGACAAGTAGAAATATGACTCACTGTAAGTCACTTTTATCATTTACATTTTGGGTCTCATGTAAGTATAGGTATGCTCCACCAGACATACCAAGATGGGGATTTCCAGAACAGATAAATTAAGGAGTGAATTCTTAGATTATAAGGAGATTCTGGCCCTGCTGTATAATTACTTTCAGAAAGAACAGTTGCAGATCAAGCATTTAAAAATCAAAGTAATTTTCCATGGAGATTTGCCTTAACTTTAATCTGGTTTATAATACTAGCATAAATTATGAAGGTGTTCATACTGCTGCCTTTTAATCTTGAAGGCTCACCAAGTAGTGTCATCATTCAAAGCCAGACATTCTATAGGTACTCTCTTAAAGTTCTTTCAAGTGGAATATGACTGGGATTTGAAGTTTTTTACCAGTTAAAATGACAGTGTCCATCTTGAAGGCATAGAATATCCATATTCTAATGTTTAAACTAACTCTGTTTTTCCAGGCAAAAGTCATGCTTGAAAGGTATAAATCCTGTGAGTGGAGGTGCAAGGCTGAGGGACCTTGTGTCCTGGCCATGGGGCTCCTTTTACTCTTTGTCCAAGTCCGTACAGCACAGAGCAGTAGCTTCAAGGATTCTGGAGCACAGCTTGAGGACCAGGGTGTCAGACGCTAGGGGATGGGATTTAGTGCAGTTTAGATCGGGAAGGATTTAGTACTGACCTTAGACTGGTTTGTGGAAGAGAATTTTAGGCTGGCAGAGGAAAGGTGGGTAGTTAGAGTGAGTCTTGAGCAAGTGGGGTCCAGAGACAGTGTAACAGGCAAGGACTTAGAAACCAAAATGGTGAGCAGTGAGAAAGAATTAAATCTGGGGCAAAGGATCTGCCACAGTGCCCAGGGAGTTCTCAGTGGGCAGGCTCGAGAGAGCATGAGGGCAAGCCCACAGGAGCCACTCATCAGAAGTGGCCAGTTTTTACAGGATGACCTAAGTACAGCTGTGGTGAGGAGGCTGTGTGTGTTCTGGGATATGGGATCTGGGGAGGGGAGAGCTAGTGGCACGTGCTGATTCTGCAAGTCCATGTGGATGCAAAACCATCATGCACAGCTGGGCAGATTGTGTACTGAACAACATCACCTGGCTGAGGATGTGAGTAGGACAAAATCCAGGCCACACTTCCATTGCCAAGCCATCACCCTGGTGCAGGGCTATATCTCCCAGGAAGAAGAGACATCCTGTCTAACTCACACAAAGGCAGTTCATGAGTTAGCACTGGCCCTGTGTGAATGCAGTCATTTCATAGCTACAATTCTAGGGTCCTACTCCTTTGCTCAAAGGATCTCAACCATCTCACATTACTGTCAATGCAAATGGTTCTTAACCAGAAATGTAACATAACTGCACTACAGTTACTTGCCTTAAATTTACCATTCATTCATTCATTCCAATAAATATTTACTGATGCCTTACAAAGCGCCAGGCACTGTTCTAGATGTTTAGGACACATCAGTTAACAAAGTAGAATAAGAGCTCTGCCCTTGTGGAGATGGCATTCTCACATGGGGAGTTAACATAAACAATAACACTAAATTATAATAAACACAATGAGTATATTATCTAGCGTGTTGGAAGGTGGTGTTAAGAAACAAAGGAGGGGACAGCCTATGTAGATGAGGAGTTCTGGGATGGAAGAAGCAAGTTACAGTATTAAATAAAGATGTCAAGATAAGGCCTTGTTGGGAAGATGGAATTTGAACAAAGACCTGAAGGAGCAGAGAGCCTAGGAAGAGCATTCCAGGTGGGGGAAGGGGCTGGAGCAAAGGTCTGACTGTGGGCGTGGGCGTAGTTGAGGAAGAGCAAGGAGGCCAGAGCGAGTGGCACATTGTGAGTAACGGGAGATTTGGAGGAGAGGAGAGAAGATACGGGGCTGTCTGAGAACTTTGGCTTTTCCCCCAGTGAAATGGGAAACCATTGGAGGATTCTAAGAGAATAGAAGAGCGAGGTAGAGTAGCTGATAGGGGGTAAGGGAAGAAGCAGAAGACCCATCAAGCAGCGATTATGGAAATTCATGTGGAAGATAGGCATTCGAATTATTGCCAGTTTGGGGCTATTTTAAATAATGATGTTGTATTCGTGCGCAAGGTTTTGTGTGGATATGTTTTTAGTCTCTTGGGTAAATACCTAGGAGTGGAGTAGCTGAGCTGTATGTTAAGTTTGTGCTCAACTTTTCAGGAAACTGTCACACTGCTTTCCAAAGCAGCCGTGCCATTTTACATCCCCACCAATAATGTATATGGATTCCATTGTCTTCACATCCTTGCCAATACTTCAATGTAGAAGATGTGTTGAAGGTAGAGCCAGTGTGATTCCCTGGCAACCAACTCTCAGCTTTCTTTCTCTGTTTATTGTCAGTGTTTTGGATTTTAGCTATCCTAGTAGATTCGTAGTAGTATTTCATATTGTAATTTTAAACTGCATTATGACTATGACTAATGACATTGAATAGTATTTCAAATGCTTATCAGAATTCATATAGTTTTTCCATTTGTAGATTATATCAACATTTGCTTTTGAAAATCTTTTTGTTTTGAAATAATTTTGGATTTACAAAGAAATTACAAAATAGTACAGAGAATTCTGTCACTATAGATAACTTATACACAGCTTTTCCAAATATTAACATCTTTTAAAATGTTTATTTATTTATTTTGAGACAGAGAGAGCATGAGTGGGGGGAGGGCGGTGGTGGGGAGAAGCAGAGAGAGAGAGGAGAGAGAGAGAATCCCAAACAGAACCTGGGCTGTTAGGGCAGAGTCCAATGTGGGGATTGATCCCATGGGCCATGAGATAAGGACCTGAGCAAGAGTTGGATGCTTAACTGACTGAGCCACCCAGGAGCCCCAAATGTCAGCATCTTATACACAGTAGTATAGTTGTCAAAACTATATTAACATTGATACCATACTACTTACTGAATTACAGAGTTTATTTGTATTTCACCACTTTTTCCACTAACGTCCTTTTTCTGTTCTACGATTCATTCTAGGATCCCTCCCTACAGTGAGTGGTTATGTCCCCTTAATCTCCTCCAACCTCTAAATGTTCCTTAATCTTTCCTTCTCTTTCATGACTTTGACACTTTTGAAGAGCACTGGTCGATTATTTTGTAGAATTTCCCTCAATTTGGGTTTTCCAGTCTTTCACAGAAGCGATGTGCCCTTCTCAGTGTATCAGTTAAGGATTACCTGATGTCAATATGTCTTATTATTGGTGATTATTATTGGTCTTATTATTATCATTTAGTCAAGGTGGTGCATGATGGATTTCTCCACTCTATTTCCCCCACTATAATTAATGGATATCTTAGAGAAGATGCTTTGAGACTAGGCAAATCTGTATCTCCTAAAACTTTTCCTCACTAATTTTAGCAACCATTGGTAGACTTGTCTGCAACAATGTTTACAGTGGTCTTCTGGTGACAATTTTGTATTCCCTCCATTCCTTTTATATTTATTATTCAGAATTCTTCTGTTATAAATACCTTCTCCCTCATTTATTTGTTATCATGTCAGTGTGGGCTCATGAATATTTATTATTTTTTATTACTAAAAATTGTTTTTTAATGTTTATTTATTTTTGAAAGACAGAGAGAGACAGAGCATGAGTGGGGGAGGGGCGGAGAGAGAGGGAGACACAGAATCGGAAGCAGGCTCCAGGCTCCGAGTTGTCAGCACAGACTCCGACACAGGGCTCAAACCCACAAACGGTGAGATCATGACCTGAGTGGAAGTTGGACACTTAACTGGCTGAGACACCCAGGTGTCCCTCATGAATATTTATTTTAATCTATGGCTTATAATTCAGTAGTATCATTATTTATTTATTTTATTGCTCATTTTTTCCAGTTTTGACCACTGGAAACTCTTTCAGGTTGGGTCCTGTGTCCTTTCAACAGGCTACCATGGTCTTTGAGCACTTTCTTGCTTTTTGGCATCATGAGATGCTCCAGGCTCATTTTGTGTTTTTCCCCTCCGGCTCTTGAATTGATCTCTTTCAATAGAAGCTCTGGTTTCTTCCCTCCCTCCTTCCTTCCTTCCTTCCTTCCTTCCTTCCTTCCTTCCTTCCCTCCCTCCTTCCTTCCTTCCTTCTTTCCTTCCTTCCTTCCTCCCTCTCTCCCACCTTCTCTCTTTCTTTCTCTCTTTCTTTTCTTTCTTTTTTCTTTCTTCTTTCTTCTTTCTTTCTTTCTTTCTTTCTTTCTTTCTTTCTTTCTTCTTTCTTTCCTTCTCTGTCTCTCTCCCTCTCGGAGAATGGTATTTAGAAAGCAAGATCAGGAACTGAGTGTGGTCACTGCCTTCTGAGTTCATATGTTTTCTCTGGACAGATTTTGGAAATACAGTAAAACCTTGGTTTGTGAGCATAATTAATTCTAGAAACATGCTTGTAATCCAAAGCACTTATATATCAAAGTGAATTGTAAGAACCATTGGCTCAAGAACATTCGGTGTCACGTCCTACTCATATTGCAAGACATTGCTCATTTATCAAGTTAAGATTTATTAAAATGTTTGTTTGTCTTGTGGACCACTCACAGAACAAGTTACTCACAATCCAAGGTTTTACTGTACATATATAGGTACTTATTCTTGCAAATACATACACATATACATTTGTTTAAAACCCTAGGTTCATACTGATACTTCTGACTCAAATTCAACACCCCAGAGTTTATCTTAGCCTTCCTTTTTTCTTATTTGTAACGTGCTCTCCAACAATGAGAGAACGTGGCTCTCATTAATTAAAATATATGTATTTATTTTTTCACCCCTAGTATGCACATAGTTTCAGAATTGCTAACCCATGCCCCATGAGAGATAAATCTATTAACTAAAATACAGTATTGTATTTTAACAATAAAATAAAAGTTCTTTTTGTCTTTAACCTTAAAATATATGTACAAGATGCTGTTTTCCAAAATAGCTTAGTTTGGTTCTTTTCTTTCCCTCTCCCTTCAGCATGGTTATTTTGATCATTTGTAACATAGTTAACTTCATTTATTAACAATTTTTCTTTCATTTTGGATTTCTCTCGCATTAGGGTTGATATCTTTTAAATTTATGTTCAATAAAATTCTCTCTTTGTAGTGTATAGTTTTATGGGTTTTGGCAAATGGATAGAGTCATGATTCCATTCTGTTGCTGCTATTTTGGTCAACCTTACTCTACCCTATGCCTAGCCCCCAGAGCCATCTGATTTGTTTTCCATCCATATAATTTTGCCTTTCTAGACAGTCATATTAATGGATTAATGTAACATGTAGCCTATCAGTTTTGGTTTCATTCATTAGCAAAATGCATTTGCAATTTATTCCATTGTGCTGCATGGATCAGTAGTTTCTTCCTTTCATTTCCGAGTAGTATTGCATTCGATGGATTTACCACACCTTTAAATCCATTCATTGGTAGAAAGAAATGTGAGTTGTTTCCAGTTTTTGATGGTTATAAATAAAAGTGCTATAAAAGTGTATACAGGGTCTTATGCAAATATGTGTTTTCATTTCTCTTAGGTAAATACCAAGGAGTGGGATTGAGGGTCCTGTGTTAAATCTGTATTTATCTTTAGAAAATACTGCCAGACTATTTTCCCAAGTGGCTTTACCATTTTGCATTTCCATCAGCATGTGTGAGATATCTAGTTTCACATACCCATCAGCACTGGAGATTATCAATATGTTAGTCATACTAATAGGAGTGTAATGATATCTTATTGAGGGTTTGATCTGCATTTCCCTGATAATGTTGAACATTATTTAGTACGCTCATTTGCTATCTCATTTGATGAAGCGCTGTTTAGATTTTCTGCCCATTTTTAAATTGGGTTGTTTTATCCTTTTATTTTTGAATTGAAAGGTTTGTTATATATTCTGGATTCTAGTTCTTCTACAGCTTTTCTGACAAATATATAAATATTTTCTCCCAGTCTGTAGCTTGTGTTTTCATTTTCTTATGGTGTTTTTTGAAAAGCAAGTTTTAAATTTTGATAAAACCCAATTTCCCAAATTTTTATTTATGGATTGTGCTTTTGTCATCACATGTAAAAAATCTTTGCCTAATCCAAAGTAACAAAGATTTTCTTCAAATTTTTTAGAAGTTTTAGCTTTAGCTTTCATATTTATGTCAATAAATAATTTTATTATGTATTTATATTACATGTGCATATTTTATATATTTATATTTTTATTATATATTTTGAGTTAATTTCTGTATATGGTGTGGATGTCACCGCAGTTGCGGGCTGCTGGGTTTTAAGGCTACCACAGAGCTGAGGAGAGGGGCATGGCAATAGGGCAAGTTAAAAATGCTAGAGAACTCACTGTTCTTACTGAGCTTCAGCTGTTTTTCTTGAATAGACACTCCCAGACTCCTTAAAGTCTTTGGTTACTTTCCAGAGTTTTGAAAAAGTTAATTTTGACAGTTTTGCCAACGTTCTTGTGTTTTTTATGGAGGAGAGGATTTTTGGATGTCCTTACTCCTTTATTCCCATTTACATCACCTGAGTAGACTTTTAAACTATATTTCATGAACTATTTTCTTAATGGTTATTCTAGTGGTTACAATATGCATCTTAACTTGTTACTGTCTACTTCAGGTTAATGTTGACTTAATTCCAGTAAACTATAGCAACTTTGCTTTACTATGAATCCATTTCCTTTTCTTTCCTTTGTGCTTTTATTGTTTTATATCTACATTACATATAATAACACATAACATAGATATAATCCAGCTATAGATATTATGTATAATATCTATGTGTTTTTTTTAAAGCTTATTTATTTGTTTTGAGAGAGACAGAGAGTCAGGGAGAGGCAGAGAGAGAGAGAGAGAGGGAATCCCAAACAGGCTAGTGCCACCAGCACAAAACCTGGCATGAGGCTCAAACCCACGAAACTGAGATCATGACTTTAGCTGAAAACCAGTCTGATGCTTAACTGACTGAGCCACCCAGGTCCCATCGATGTGTGCTTTAAACTCATCAATTGTCAGCCGCAAAGTGACTGGTTTTCATTATGTGACAAAACTAGCTGGCTGACCAAGTGCCGGGGGATTGGAGCTGCCCCCAGCACTATGTTTGCAGATGCCCACAGTTCTTTACCTGAAGTGCTAGCGGCTTTTCATGAATAAATATCGCTCCATTTGTTGTTTACCTTTGGAAACTTTCAGAACCATAAAATTGTTGTTTTAAATTATTTCATCTGGTTTGATACTTGGCATCTAAGGAAAGGATTTGCTGACCTCTTAATTCTGCTATAACCTGAAGTCCAGATCATCATAGGATATACTATTTTCATCTTTATTAGATAATGCCAGTCTGTGTTTCAAAGAACTTGTATCAATTTACCCTCCTAACAGTAGTGTTTGAGAATCCCATCCTTGCCAATACTTTATCAATTTTTAGAGAGATTTTATTTTTATTTATTTATTTATTTATTTAACATTTATTCAGTTTTGAGAGAAAAAGCCCACACAGGGGAGGGGCAGAGAGAGAGGGAGACAGAATCTGAAGCAGCTCCAGGCTCCAAGCTGTCAGCACAGAGCCTGACGGGGGACTCGAACCCACGAACTGTGAGATTATGACCTAAGCTGAAGTTGGCCGCCCAACTGACTGAGCTACCCAGGCACCCCATTTTTACAGAGTTTTTTAAATCAGCTTTAAGATCACTCTATGGCTTACCCTTCCATTCATTTAATGGTATTTTTAGATGAACAGATTTAAGTTTAATTAAGTCAAATGAATCAATCTTTTCTTTTGCACTTAGTGATTTCCAACCCAAGAGCATGAACATATTCTCCTGTATTATCATTGAAAATCCATATTGTTTTATTTATCACATTATGTTCTCAGTCCACCTGAAATGGACTTTTATGTACAAAGAGAAATGAAGTTCTTTTCTTTCTTTTCCTATGGGAGTATTCAGTTAATTTAGCATCATTTGTTAAAAAGATTATCTTTTCCCCACTGCTCTTGTTTTTAATCCTTATTTCTGCAAGTTTGCCAATGACTGTCAGAATTGATCTTGGTGTGTTCATGTTCAAAAGAGTGAGCCAGATTTTTTAAATTTACCTTTTATAATAATTGTTTGAAGAATATTTTTACTATTATTTCAAACTTTCCTTTCACATGAAGCAACAGATATAGAAATAGTCACAGAAGTCCCTTAAAAGTGTCCTGTAACTAATAAATAAATTTTAAAAAATTTTAAATGTTTATTTATTTTTGAGAGAGAGAGAGAGAGAATGAATGAATGGGCAGGGAAGGGGCAGAGAAAGAGGGAGTCACAGAATCTGAAGCAGGCTCCAGGCCGTGAGCTATCAGTACAGAGCCTGACGCAGGGCTCAAACCCACTAACCATGAGATCATGACCTGAGCCAAAGTCAGTTGCTTAACCCGCTGAGCCACCAGGCACCCCTAAATTTTAATAAATCTGAATGGCATGCAAAAAGTATAATTTAGGCAACTGCCAAATTGTACCACTGATATAATATTGTATTTTATTCTTTAGTTTTAAAATAAGTCATAATTAAAAATAATAAATTTCAATTTTAGAGATATTAATCACATTTTGTAAAATATTTTATATATTAAAGAAAATTTGCATTCATAAAACACAAGACTCATGCTTCTCACTCTTTTTTGTTGTTTTAAAAATCACTTATTAAAATTCCAAACCATCTCATAGAATGATAAAATTTAAATAACACAGGTTCCGTTTCTTTATCTTACAATCACTGTTATCATTGTTTATTTTAATCTATTATTTAAACACAGGAATATGTAGTACTATAGGACATACATACAACAATTTTGAATCATTACAAATTTCCCTTTGAGGGGTGCCTGGGTGGCTCAGTTAAGTGTCCAACTTCAGCTCAGGTCATGATCTTGCGGTTCATGAGTTTGAGCCCTGCATCAGGCTCTGTGCTGACAGCTCAGCGTCTGGAGCCTGCTTTGAATTCTGTGTCTCCGTCTATTTTTGCCCCTTACCTGCTCATGCTTTCTCTCTCTCTCAAAAATAAACATTAAAAAATTAAAAAAAAAAAAAAAACAAATTTCCCCTTGAAACAATTCTATTACGGAGGTTTCAAAAAATTTAATTTCCATTTGCAATACAATGTTTCTTTTTTCTTTTTTAAAAACTTTACAGTTAAGGTATAATCTTCATGAAGCAAAACTAACTTATTACTATACTAGTCTGTGAATTTTGACAAATGCATTTTGATGTGTAACTACTATTGCAATCAAGATACTCTGGAAGAGCTATCTGCACCCCATATTTATTGCAGCATTGTTTACAAAAGCCAAGTCATGAAAACAACATAACTGTCCATGGATGAATGGATAAAGAAATTGTGGTATATATACAATGGAATATTATTTAGCCATAAAAAAGGAAATCCTGCCACTTGCAACAACATGGATAAACCTTGAGGGAATTATGCTAAGTGAAATAAGTCAAACAGAGAAAGACAAATACTGTATGCTCTCATGTGGAATCTAAAAAAAAAAAAAAAAAAAAAACCAACCTCATAGGAACAGATAGATTGGTGGTTGCCAAGGGCTGGGGGCTGGGGGAAATGGGTGAAGGTGGTTGGAGAGTACCACCTTTCAGTCATCAGTCATAAGATGAATAAGTTCTGGGATGTAATGTATGGCATGGTGACTAGACTTAACAATACAATATTGTATCCTTGAAAGTTGCTAAGACAGTTCACACACACAATAAGTAACAATGTGAGATGATGAATGTGTTAGTTAACCTTATTGTGGTAATTATTTTGTAATATTTATATATATATATGTATATAATATATATAATCATATATATAATATATGCATAACATATATATTATATATGTAGTACATTGTAATACATAGGTATTACATATGTATGTAATATGTATACAATAATATATGTATACATTAATATATAATATATATGTATATATAATATATATATATATAGTCATCACATTGTACACCTTAAACTCACACAATATTATATGCCAATTATATCTCAATAAAGCTAAAAAAAAAAAGATGTGGAACACTCCCATTGATCTACCTGTCCTACATGTTAGTAAACCTTTCTTCTTACCTCTGTCCCTGGATCTTTCTGTCCCTATAGGTAGGCTCTTTTTCAGAATGTCGTGTAAATGCCCTCATACAGTGTGTACCCTTTTGAATCTATCTTCTATTATTATAGTGCGTTTGAGACTTAATCATGCTTTTGTGTGTATCCATGGTTAATTTCTCTATATTGCTGACTAATTTTCCATTGAAGGCTTATACCCCAGTTTATCCACTTTCCAGTTGAGAGATGTTTGGATTGCTTCCAGGTTTGGGCTATTATGAATAAAGCTTCTATAAAATTTCATGTGTAGGTTTTTGTGTGAATGCAAGTTTTTTATTTCAGTTGGGCAATTGTATGCAATGTCAAATATTCCTAAGTACTTGATATCCTTTGAAGTAAATGATATGTTAAAAGGTTTTTTTGTTTGTTTGTTTTTTTCAAATTCAAACTCTTGGTTGCTGGGATAGAGAAATACAACTGAGTTTTATATGTTGATAATCTATCCAGAAAATGTGCTAAGTTTGTTATTTAATGATAAAAACTTGACATTGATTCATTTGGGATTTTTATGTATAAATGGTTTGCTGCAAATTTTTTTTTCAAATTAAGGAAGTTCTTTCTGTTTTTAATTTGCTAATATTTTTTTCTTTTAATTTTTAATCTACATGAAGAAAATTGATTTTTCTCCCCAAACACTTCACAGAAGTGTTAGTGTACGCACTGAGAAGGGGACCGTTGGGTTCATTTAAATTGGAGGTTTTGGGGGAAGTTGTTAATGGAAATACAATGGAGCAAGAGAGGTGAAGATACTGACAAAAGGGTGGCTAAGGTGATGAGGCATGGAATTGAAACTGGGTAGGGAGACAAAAGGCACAAGAAAGGAAAAGAGGAGAGGCTTGGGTGGATATGTGCCAAGGAGAGGGTTAATGGATCAGAAGCACAGTGAGGCTGAAGACAGGACATAGCTGGAGTAAGTGAATGAAGCAGAAAGCACAGTGCCTGCAGTCATTACCTGCTAGAACAGTAATTTCAACTCTGGTTGCATATTGGAAACACCTGGGGAGCTATAAAAAGTGGTCAGGTGTCTGTGGCCCACTCTGAGTCAATTAAATTAGAATTTCAGAGGGTGGAGCCTAGGCACTGGTATTTAGTGAGCCTGTGGCTCTAGTGTGCAACCAGAGTTGAGAATGCTGCACTGAGGGTATTGTGTAGGTGATTCCGGAAGTGCGGAATGCAGATGACAGTGCATGGCTGGGGCAGGATGAGCTGGATGCTGAAAGTCATGAGGACAGGCTCTGAGTGGCTCGGTGTTGGATGGGTGTCCATTCTGGTCCAGAGTAGCACAGGGGTGCAGTGGAAGAGTGAGAGCTAGATACCAAAGTATTTGCAGGATGAGAGGAAGCGTCTAGAGTCTGGGAGTTGAAAGAGGAATGCAGGCTTTTACAAAAACAGATAAAATGTGGCCTGGAAACAACAGTGACTGTGGAGCACAGCACTGACTCTGGAGCATCCCGAGGTACATGGGAGATGGGGAAAAGGGCAGCCTCCACTGAGGTTGGCAGCAGGAAACACGGTCACAGAGCAGATGGAGGGCCTCCTCAAGGTCAGGATGTGTGGGAACCATTCTGAAAATATCAACCCGTTGTGTAAAATTGTACACGACCATACTACGCAACAAATCCCATTTTGCACTAGCCCTTGGCAGGTAAACAGCTGAATGCCCAGTTTAGGTCTCACCTGTATGAAATGCAAAGACCTTCCCAGGTTTGGAGCCCTCATTTCACCCCTGGCTACCATCATGCTCTGTTTGCCTCAAATCCATTGCTGTTTTTGAAGTTTATTCTATCTGGGATTATCTGCAATTTTGTAAGCCACCTGAAACATGTGTTTGGCATGGGGTGGATTATAAATAAACTCATACTAAAGGATTCTTTGCAGTACCAAATGATTCATTACAGCCTTCTTTCCAATACCGAGCTTCTCCAGTGTATCTAACTTACTATTCTGTTTGTATATCACTCTCTTAACACATTTATTGTATGAGATGAACATATTTTGATTTGATATAATTTTCCTTGTGTAAGTAAAGGAAGCTTTTAAAAAAATTTTTTTATGTTTATTTAATTTTGAGAGAGAGAGAGAGAGAGAGAGTGGGTGAGGGACAGAGAAAAAGGGAGACACAGAATCAGAAACAGGTCCAGGCTCTGAGCTGTCAGCACAGAGCCCGTCGTGGGACTCGAACCCATGGACCATGAGATCGTGACCTGAGCCGAAGTTGGACGTTTAACTGACTGAGCCACCCAGGTGCCCCAAGTAAAGGAACATTTTAAAGCAAGGAAGAGAAATAAAATTTCATATGACCTCCTAATGTTAAAAGAATAATCTACAGATTAGATAGCAGAACAACTTGCTTCCCCCTCATTTCTGGCCAAAAAGATGCTGAGTCTTAAGTTTGGTTTGTCAAAACTGGCAAAGGATTGTTTATAAAGGTGACCACAAATGACTCAGATGACATTTTTACCCCCTGATTTTGGCACAGTTGAAGGCAGAGCTATCTGACAGCTTCTGGAAAAACCTAGTAAATTTACAAAGTTTTTTGTTTTTATTTTTTGATGTTGATGGAGGACCAGATGTGGATCCAGTGCCTGAAAATGTGTGGCTTGGATATGATGTAGTTCTGATTGTTGCTTGTATCAGATGAATGCTGAGAGGAAACAGAACATGCTTGTAAAGGACGTGAGCCCCGGACTTGGTAACTGTGGATCTTTCCAGGTCTCTGTGTTTTCATTCGTGGGACCGAGACAGTAGAAGCATCTACGTCATGGAGATGGGGTGAGAAGTAAATAAGATGGCACATTTGAGTCATTAAGCATAGTGCCTGGCACATATTGTAAACGGTTCATCGATGTCAATTTGAAAAATAAACAAGCAAATAAACTAAAGCCTTTCACTTTGATCTCACTCACTATACTGTGCTATTCTGATTGCTGTAATGCATTCATATATCTCTCTCTAAAAAGATTAATTCGTTGAGAATGAAGTATCTCCCTGTTCTGCCCCACATTGCCAAATGCAGTAGAGTCTGACAGATTAATTTGGTTCTCTGGATCTATATCCTAACAAATGTCACTGGCACGTTTGAGCCAACATGCTTAAAGAAATTCACCAGGAAACTACCTATAATGTGAAATCTACTGTCCAATTTATAGATCCATCTGCCTTTAAATGTTCACCAATTGCCTTTTTAGTTTCTCACTTGCCTTTTTAGTTCACAAATTTATTTACTACTTTCGTGACACTGAGATGATGTGAGTATCTTGGATGGTAATTGTGTGTTTTCAAAGCCAATTTTAAAAACAAATTTTTTTTTGGTTTGAGTTGTGTAGTATTTGGTGAAGCAGAATATTTCTAAGTAATTTCTACAGGAGTACTTCCTCTTGCTATTCTCAACACCTGTGGGAATTGATGATGGTGTCTGGCTGGTGGAGACGTGAGTATTTTCCCCTCCTCCTTAATAGAGTGTTCCACTGGGAAATTTTCTAATTTTCAGGACTTGTGGGGCTTTTGTTTTCTTTTCCTCCATCAACAAATGTAATCATCAAATCCCCAAAGCAGAAACATGAGAAACTGAGCAAAAATTCTCAGAGTGGTCCCTAAAATCATGAGTACCATAATCAGGACTATGAATGTGCACACACCTACGTGTTCTATGGCTTTTGAGTTTGACCCACCCTATTATCACTCCAACCTAGTGGGGGAAATTCTATTTATAAGGAACAAGGCAGCTGGTGTGTGTAGTGCTGGTTCTCAGGCTCACAACCGAAGGCAGGCTTGGCAAGGGGGCCAATTTAGCTAATGAGGAATACAACTTCCTAAAACCCTTTCTCTGTTCAAAAATGGGTGTGGAGATGTGGTGGGTGTTCTTTCTGAGATAAAAACCTACATCATTAAGAAATCCAGCTCAAGCTTTAGTGATTTTTCCTCTCAAATTTTCCTGGTAGTTCAGTTGCCTATAATGACACTTTGTATCACAGACTTTAACCTGAAATCTGAATCCTAGTGAAATTTTTTGGCTGTGGGTTTAATTCATGGCATCCTGTTTTGTTCTTAACTGCGGCCTCTCGTTAGTCTTTTAAAAATAATATTTGATGCTTTTGGTTTTAGCAAAAGGTTTCATATCTCACTGAATTTACTCATGCTGTCTTCTCAAACCTATTTTTTAAATAAAAAATGCGATACATACATATGGTAAAAAAAAAAAAAAAAAAAAAAAAAACACTCAGCAATATAAGTGAACAAGCAGAAACAAGTCTTTCTTCCACCCCAGACTTCAATCCTCCAAGGCTCCTCCCCAGAGATAGCCATTGTTACCAGTTTGCTTTGTATCTTTCCGGAATTTTCCATGTATATACAAGCATATGTATGTTTATTCATTCTAAGCATACTGACCTGTACCTTGCTTCTCCCATTTAATGTCTCTTTCTGTATTAGCTCATGTTATCCCCTCCATTCTTTTTAAGGCTGTTAGTCTTGTCTTTTACATTTTAGTTTAATTTTTCCAATAATGAGATTTCATTTCCATTTCCCCCTCCTGTTCTGCCCAACCACAGATAGGAGAAACAGGCCTTGTGTGCCCTTATTCCAGAGGCCCCGAAACATCTCTTGGTAACATGATTTTTTCCTTGCTGAAGTTCTGAAGCCCATAATTCCTTAAATAGGCCTTCAACCATTTGATTTTAGTTTTGCCCAACCAACTACTTAAAGGCAAATATTCCCGTGAGTCTTACGTTCCTTTTTATCTTGGTCTCGGTACCAATGTATTTCTCAGATCCTTTTCTAGAAATAAGTTTAGCTGAGATAGAAAACTAACCAAACTGGGGTCCCTGGGAACTGGGGGTGAGGGTGTGAGGAAAGAAGAAAGGAGAGAGGGAGGCCCGAGTTAGCTCACCTTCCTTCCCCCCCGCCCCCCATATCACATTCATCTTCCCTGAATCTCCTCATGGTGGGTGACACCATAAATGCAAGACCAAATATGTGGAGACTTCTCTGCTATGTTTTACTCATTTTATAGTTTATATGTTTAGGAGAGTCCTAGCATAGGAGTTGAGGATATATATTCCAGTCTGATCACGGGTTGTTTCTATTTGGGAAAATACCAAGCAGGAGTAAAGCTCTCTTTGATAATTTGATAAAAGCTATGACTCCTTCCAGAAAAAAAAAAATGAACAATTACACAATGACTTATATACTGCTGCAAGGTTATTATTTTTCATATGCTAATGCTACTAATTATTGAGCAGTTATTATGTATTAGGCACTGGGTCAAACAGCTCTGCATAATTACTTGTTTTTATTTAAGCCTTACAATGCTAGCCCTATGAAGTAGGTGTTGTTACCCTCATTTTATGGATTAAAAAACTAACGTTCAGAGAGTTTAACATGTACAGGGTATCAAAGGATAGAGTTAGGTTTGAATTGTTTTGAGATCAAGAAGAGTTCCTGGTTAAGGTACCTCTCTGACCCACTGAGGTTGACCGTGGTGGACCTGGCTTGGAAAGTGTCTAATGCAGGGGGAGACACTGTGGCAGATAGAATGACCATAGGAACACACATGTGAGCATCGTGCAATGCGGGCAGACGGGGGCCCAAACGTGTCCCAAAATATGCACACATAGAGGTGCAGAACGCAAGGAATGAAGTGTCCTCAAAATTACCAAAAGGAGTAGGATGGAGGAAACTTGGGTGTTATTATATCAGCATGTGGTATGGAAATGGTGATAAGAGTAGACAACGTTATTAAGTGCCAGTCATTGATCTAAGAGCATTACATGTTTTACCTCACTTAATCCTCATAGCAATCTTACGAGGAGATACTATTATTACCCCCATTTTATAGATGGGAAAGCTGAAGGATAGTGAGGTTGTGTAGCTTGCTTCAGATCACACAGCTAGTAAGCAATAGGGTCTAGATTTGAAAATAGGCATTTGAGCACAAGTCTGTCCTTTTACCGCCCCCCCCCCCCCCGCCCCGTCCCAGGCTATGCTGCCCCTGCACCATTTATTTGCAAGCTCCCTTCCCTTTTCTACCTCTTGGTAAAACCCTTAATTAGTGATATTTGAGGCCAACCTAAATGGCCCAATCTCTGAGCACTCTTTCCAAATCCTCATTTCTTCCTCTCTGGCCTCCAAGACAGTCATTGTTCCCTTCTAGGTACCCTGAGAGCACTCGGTTCATATGTTCTGTTGATGATTTTATGATGTTATGTTTTATTTGCTATATTACAAGTGCCTTGAGGTTGAAGAAGTCACTTTTTCTGACTGTGGTAGATGTCCCTACATGTTTCCTGAGTGGCTTTAGGCTAGAATCTACTTTACTTTGGTCCTGTTGGGCATCCCCATGGCACTGCGGGCCATGGAGAGAAGTGGAATGTACAGGAAATTACTGCAGGGGGCTCATGGGGCCCTAGACTGCTGCTCATTGAGGTGTAAGACCCAGTAGCAGCTCGGGGGTCCTAACAGCACCTACGGTGACCAGAATCCTCGCTGCTTCCCCAGAAACAGATAATGTCCTTACCTCCATGACTTCACTCATTGTACAAACAAGCATCTCTCTGCTTTTCTTTTTCTGTCTGCATTTTACACATGGACCCTTGACTCTGTTAACCTTAGAGTCAAACTCTAGGAGAGACGATCTGACTTCGTTGGCTGGTCATTATCCAGTGTAAAGTATCTCTCTCAGGCAGACTTCTCACGCCAGGCTCCCTCCTCCACCACTAGCCTTTTATATATGGCCCAGGCACCAATTTCTGGGTATTGTGAATCTTGGCAAAATCTGGAATTGTTCTGTTTTGTGTGTGTGTGTGTGTGTGTGTGTGTGTGTGTGTAGAGAAACATTTGATACAATTGCTGCTTAGTTGAATGTCTGATTTATTAATCTTCAAACCATCAACATTTATCTAAATATTCAGACACTAGCTTACACAATGATTAAATGATAAAGAACTTATAAATTTAATAAACTTGGTCTTTCCTAAATTTAAATATTGATTACAAATGTAATTTAGGAGTTCATAAATATTATCAAGTGCTCTGATCATTTTAAATGACTTGAGAAATGAGACAAAACATTCAAGCAATATTTCAAAAATTACAAAGCTAATCAGTACTTGATTTAAAAATGCCTACCAAATGTGCTAATCATATGGATTTAAATTTGCTACTCCATTGTATGTATTTTTATTCCTTTGTTTTATTCTTGTAATCACCCTTACTATTATTGTTTCATTACTCACCAGGGCTGATAACGATTCAGTGCTTTCGTGTGAATGAGTACAGTGATCCTTCCTTGAGTAACGGAAAAAAAAGAGTATATGATTTTTCTCATTAATAATAATTACAAGTAATATTTGCAGCAAAGTCATTTTAAGTGAATTATACACATCAAATTATTGAACATAAATGATAGTTCAAGTTTTAAATCATAATCAGAACATTTTGAATTAAATTCTTTGTTACAAAATAGTTACGTCTCGCTGTCATGGAAACCATTTTTTGAGGGACATTTTCAGTGTTTACTAGTTTCAATATTTTGCTCTCTGGAGAAATGGTGGCCATATTTTATAGTCTTCCTTATGATATTGTAGACCTTAAGTCATTTTAAAATACATTTTAAGGTTGAAGAGATTTTGTTCTCCATTGATAGCATAGATTGGCAAAATTAAATAGACACTAAGAGATACAAAGTTTTATAAATGTATCCAGTTGCCTATTTCTGGAAATGAATTGCAGCATTTCAGTGGGACACATCCTAGATTTCAGACAAGTTGAGGATTTTAGTTCCAATACCATGTATCCAAATTCTATCAATATCCTATTCCTCACTGTATTCCTCAATCTCAATGGTGAAGTTTTGTGTGGTTGTTGTACACATTTTCATCATTATTCTTCAAATTATGTTAGTTATTTAAAAATTTTTTTTTACCATTTATTCATTTTTTGATAGAGACAGAGAGTGAGTGGGGGAAGGGCAGAGAGAGAGGGAGACAGAATCTGAAGCAAGCTCCAGGCTCTGAACTGACAGCACAGAGCCCAACACAGGGCTCAAACTCACGGACCGTGAGATCATGACCTGAGCTGAAGTCAGACGCCTAACCAACTGAGCCACCCAGGTGCCCCAAATTATGTTAGTTATTTAAAACATTGAAAGGGCCATGATATTCTTTCAGTTTTAAAAATCTTTCTTTTAGATATGATGTTTTGTTTCTAATACAGAAGAAGCTGATTTTTAAATTTTTTTATTTTGAAATTTCAAACATACAGAAAAGTCAAAAGAATAATACTAAGAATATCAAATAACTTTTTACCCAGATCCATCGGTTGCCACATTTGCAACCGGTTGCCAAAATCCATATCTTGCCATATTTGCTTCCCCCACTCCCATTATTTTGCTGAAACATTTGAAAATTGTGGGTGTCATGATGTGCCCTCCCTATACTTCCACATGTACATGCTGAGAATAGGAACATTTGTTGGGGCGCCTGGGTGGTGCAGTCGGTTGAGCGTCCGACTTCAGCCAGGTCACGATCTCGCGGTCCGTGAGTTCGAGCCCCGCGTCGGGCTCTGGGCTGATGGCTCAGAGCCTGGAGCCTGTTTCCGATTCTGTGTCTCCCTCTCTCTCTGCCCCTCCCCCATTCATGCTCTGTCTCTCTCTGTCCCAAAAATAAATAAACGTTGAAAAAAAAAAAAAATTAGAGAATAGGAACATTTGCCCATGTGTCCTCACTGCCATGATCACATCTAAGAAATCCAGTAATTCAATATAGTCTAATGTACAACTCATGTTCAAATTTTCCAAATTGTCTCCCAATGGTCCTTTGTAGATTTCTCCCCCAGAGTTCATCCAAGTTTCATGCCTTGTATTTGGTTACGATGTTTCTTCACTTTCCTTTGATCTACAACATTCTCCTCCTCTTTTGTTGTTGTTCATGATACTGACATCTTTGAGAGGAGTTCAGGCCAGTTCATTTGTAAAATGTACTACAATCTGGATTTATCTGAAGGTATCCTCATAATTAGATTCAAGTACAGCATTTCTGGCAAGAATACCTCTGAGATAAAGTATGAACTTCCCACTGAGTCACACCAGGAAGCTTATGAAGCTCTCATGTTGGAGATGCAACATTTGACCAAGAAATCAATTTTGAAAATCAGCTTGGATTGTAACTTGACAGATCATGACATTTTCGGAGATGAATCTTCTTTCTAGAATTTTCTACATTGGAGAAGTTGGCATCAAAGTCAAGAGACTCTAGGCTCATTCAGTGTCTTCATAACTGGAAGTGAGAGAGAACATTACGGGATGTCTAGCAGAAGGGTGCACCAGGCAAGAGCACAGTAGGTGGAAAGACCCTACAGCAGGACTATGGCCAGCATGCTTCCGGAAGCAGCAAGGAGCCGGGGCTGAAGAGCCATTAGTAAAGAGGGCCAGGGATGAGACCCAAGAGGAGGAAGGAAGCAGATCCTGAAGGCCTGGCAGGCCCCTGGGAGAACTTGAGTGTGGGGCTGGGATGGGAAACCATTAAGAAGTTCTCAGGAGAGAGTGAAGCAGTCATACTTACCTGTGTTTCTTGTCATTTAGAAATTTTTATACTTATTGAAAGTGATCCTTCAGACCAGAACAGAGTTTTGTCATATATTCCTCTTGTGAATACATAAAATAGGAAAGCCTGAATGACAGAAACTGTTTAAGGCATTTCTAAGGCAATGCCACTACATCACAACTGCCACCTGGCTGACAGCAATTTAAAGACCATCCTGACTTCAGGGATATTAAAATGTAAAAAGATATGAGAGGAAACACCTGTGTCCTAGCACCTTGCTTCAGAAATACAATCCCCAGCTCCGCTGAGGCCCTTGTGTGCATCACCCTGATCACGTCTCCCTCCTCCCACCCTGCAGACATCCACACTCCTGCCTTCTGTGGTTTCCATGCCCTCGTTTCTCTACTGTTGTTCCAAACGTGCCCTCAGACATTTTCAGTCTTGGCTTTGAGCTGTTCTGTGTGTCTTCTTCCACCACTTACTTCTTCGCTCAACGGTATGTGGGGTGCAGCCTCGCTCCTGTGCGGAGTGTGCTCACGGTCACTCTGGTCTGTGTCCCGCTGTGTGTGCGTCCACACTTCCTCCTGTTTGGGGACGTTTGGCACTCCTGGGGCTTGCTGCTGCAAACACTTTCCTGCGAGTATTCCCTGCTCATCTCCTGGAACACAGGTGTGCACTTCTCCGGAGCACAGACCTCTGGAACCGCTGGGTCTGCGTGATTCTTCCCAGTTCTGTTTGCTGGCAATTCAGATGCATCTGCACCCCCTCCCTGACCATCCTGAGGGGACAGGAGGCCTTGCTTGTGGCCTGAATGTCTGTGGTCAGGTGCCCTGGGGAAGGAGGAGGAGAGGAGGAGGAGAGGAGGTGTGGACGGTACTTCCTGCCGGCAGCCCAGGGAGGCAAAGCAGGGACAGCCTAGCAGGGCGGTGCCCTGGCACCTGCTCTCCGGGGACCTGGAGACCGGGGCCTCAGGCTGCAGCATGGCGACATCACAGAATCCACTGCGTGGTCACTGCTGGGCTGTGGGACACTAGAGGATGTTACATTCGGAGGCCCTTTGGCCTCGGTTCCTTCGTGGACCCGCACGCAGTAAGCAAAACCGTGTGGCTCTGGGGGCGTTGTCCAAAGCCTGGCTGCTACTGCGTGCTGCTCTGGCTCCTGCTGCAGGGTCCAAGGTCGTCGGATGTCTGTCCCCAGATGTCAGCCCCAGCCACCCTCTGCAGTCACCTCCCTGGCCTGTGTGCTCCCCCGCGGCCTTAGACACTCGCCCAGCCCTCAAGCCCACGGTTGTCCCGTGACCCCTTTGCCCAGGGCTGGCTTTGACCTTCCTGGAAGAGGAGCCTGTGCCGCTGGCCTATCACCAGCAGGGCCCGGATGGGTGATGTCAGGGCCCCCCCCCCAACCCCCCACCCTCCAGCTAGGGAAGGTCCAGACTGGGAGGGGGGGCGCTGTGAGCAGAAGAGCCCTGGGGGCTGCCCCTGGGCTGCTCCAGCCTCTCCCTTTGTCGTGGCTGGTGGGGCAGCCGGAGGATGGCTTCCGTGGTCGCATGGGTGAGGGGAGCTCCCCCTCCTGGGATCCCTTTCTCCCCCATCCTCCCTCCTTGGCCTTGACTCCGTGCTGAGACCAGGCTTCCCCCTCAGCTGCTCCTGTCGCCTCCCTCTGTGAAGGTGACATGAGGCTCCCATCTGGCCAACCACCTGCTGGCGTCTCTGCCCCTCTTGCAGTCCCATCGTGCAGCCCCTGTGGAGGGTCGCGCCGCCCCTGCAGCCCTTTGGGACCCCCAGGGGCCTGTGCCGCTGCTCCCGAGGCCATTCTGCCTCCCCCCTTCCCGGGCGGCTGCTCTGTCCTGGGCCTGCAGATGCGGGGGCCTCCGTGCTCACGGCCTAGCTGTGGGGCCTGTGGCCACTCCTGCTGCTCCTCACAGCGGACCCTCCGCCACAGCTGTGCACTTGGTGACTGCGGAAGGGGTGGTCGCGCTGGGCGTCCCATGAGCAGAGTCTGTGTGGGGACATGTGGATTCTCTCACCATAGTGCTCTCAGAAAAGGTGGCCCCTGACACCTCAGGGACATGAGATGATTCCTCAAGGTGACCTGATCCTGACTCTTTACATGGAGCTCTGTGACTGCTGGTTTCTCTCTGCCTTCTGCCACAATCCAACTGGGTCAACTGTGTCCCTGGCTGGGATGGCCTGGGTACTGCTACGTTTCCACTGAGGTCTCAGGGAGTATGTGAGATCTTCCTCCGTGAATGAGGATAAAAGGCCCAGCCTGGCAAGTGTCAGGCATAATTCCTGTTTCCCCCAACCATGGGCAGATCTGGTCAGACTCCAAAAGAAGGGGCCTCTTTCCCCCAGGTGACCAGCCAGGGCCTAGTTGGGCCAACAGCAGGACCCAGGGTGGACAATGGGGCTGGCCATGCCATGCCCACGGCCGCCATTCAGTCCACATGCATATCAGTCTCTTCTCCTCTGCTGGTCTGGAGAAAGTCAAACACCTATGTGTACCTGAATATATCAGTGTCTCTGGAGGAGCTGTCATTGTGGGGAAGTGCATGGTCATGGGGGGCTGAGGGATCCAGCAATATTCATCCACTGCTCATGCTACCTTTTTTTCCCCTAAAGATATCTCTGCCTCTGGGATTTGATCTATGTGGTGGTTTCTCAGACTACAGCTCAAGCTGAGGAGAGACCACAACTGCTTGTGCCTCTTGGGACCTCTGCCTGGGCTCAACATCCCCCTTTGCCCTTTATCCCTCTACTGCCCCCCCGTGATCTCTCACCAACACTTGCCCCTCTGTCCTTGTGTCCTTTTCTCCTATCACCAGCTGACTCCTCAGGACAGGATCACTGTCCCCTCCTCCAAACTGCACTATTGCCTCTACAGGTGGAAGGCTCAACCTACTAGGGGAGCAGGTGGGAGACCTGCTTACATTTTAATAGCATTGCTGTGACTCCTGCCTGGGAAATAGAAGTGGGAGACCAAAGTGGAAGAGCAATGATCTGGGAGGACCCAGAAAAGGAGGCTGAGAAGGAGTGGCCATCAAAGTAGGGGAGGGTCAGGAGGCTGTGGTTGCCTGGAAGCCAAGGGTAGGAACATTTCAACTCTGGGAAGTGCTGTGGATAACAACGCAAGTTGCCCATCACATTTGGCTGCATGGAGGTCCTGGTGACTTGATAAGAGCCGTGTAAGGAGAAGGCCTGGTTGGAGTGGGCTGGGAGAACAGAATTGAGGGTGTAAGGCTCATAACAGAATTGAGGGTGTAAGGTTTGCATAACACGCTGCAGGGGTTTGGAGCTAAGAAATGAAACAGGCTGCTAGTTGGAGAGGAAAGGGAATTAGAGGGGATTTTAGATACTTGAAAAAAATGTCTTTTCAACTTAATAAAATTTTACTTTATTTTATTTTATTTTTTTTTAAATTTTTTTTTTCAACATTTTTTTATTTATTTTTGGGATAGAGAGAGACAGAGCATGAACGGGGGAGGGGCAGAGAGAGAGGGAGACACAGAATCGGAAACAGGCTCCAGGCTCCGAGCCATCAGCCCAGAGCCTGACGCGGGGCTCCAACTCACGGACCGCGAGATCGTGACCTGGCTGAAGCCGGACGCTTAACCGACTGCGCCACCCAGGCGCCCCAATTTTACTTTATTTTAAATACCTCTATTGGGGTGCCTGGGTGGCTCAGTTGGTTAAGTGTCTGACTCTTGATATCGGCTCAAGTCATTATCTCATGGTTCGTGGTTTCAAGCCCCCTGTAGGGCTCTCTGCTGACAGCATGGAGCCTGCTTGGGATTCTCTCTCCCTCTCTCTCTGCCCTTCCCCCACTTGTGCTCTCTCTTTCAAGATATTTATTCTAATTATTTATTTATTTAAATAAACATTAAATAAATAAATAAATAAATAAATAAATACCTCCATTGAAATATACTTTGCATACCATAATATTCAACCATTTTAAATGTGCAATTCAATGATTTTTAGTAAATTTCTCCAGTTATTCAACCATAACCATAAGCTAGTTTTAGAATATTCCCATCCTTCAAATAAAATCCTTGTGCCCATTTACAGTTAATCCAGTTCCTTCTTCCAGCCTCAGGTGAACACTGATCTACTTTTTGTCTCTCTGGATTTGCCTTTCCTAGGGAATTTCATGTAAATGAAATCATAGAGCATATTATCTTTTACATTGGGCTTCTTTCACTTAGCATAATATTCGTTCAGTTGTAGCATATATCATTATTTGTCTCTTTTTATTGCTGAATAGTATTCTATCAGCAGGATATACCACATTTTGTTTTTCCATTCACCACTTCCTGTGCATTTGGATCGTGGAAGATTGTTATTGAGGATGGAGATTGTATTAGTGAGCTCAGGTTGCATAATAAAATACCACCACCTGGGTGGATTAAACAACAAAAACTTATTTTCTCACAGTTCTGAAGGCTGGAAGTCTAAGATCAAGGTGCCAGCAAGGTTGGTATGTGGCGAGACCTTTCTTCCTGGCTCGTAAATGCCACTTTCTCAACTATGTCCTTGTGTGAACTTTTCTCTGTGCACAGAGAGAAAGAGTGATCTCTGGTGTCTCTTTCTCCTCTTATAAGACATCAGTCCTATCAGATTAGGGCTCCACCCTTAATTAGGGCTCCACATTGTGGGGGTTAGGGCTTCAACATATGAACTGGGGGTGGGTGGGGAGCATGATTTAATCCACAACAGGGATATTACATCATTATTTGTGCACTGAATCAGAGTTCCTCAACCTTGGCACTCTTAACCCCCCTATATCCCAGTAGCATCCCCTGGTCATGACAAAAAAACATGTTCCCAAGGCATTATCAAATGTTTCTTGGAGGGTGCAAAGTCACTCTTGGTTGAGAAGCACAGATAGAGTAGGAAGAAAATTGATCATTCAGCAGACAGAAGAGATCATTGCAAGAGCCAAGTTGTTGAGTAGGCAAGAGAAGATGGGAGTGAGTAGTGAGTGGCCCTGGATGGGAACAGAGAGAATTCATCCACTAGGGCAGGAGGGAGGACACAGAAGCAGGTTGGGTGGTAGATTTGCTGATGAAAAGATGTGCTAGTTATCTTCACACACTTGTCTTCCTCAGTGAAATCAGCCAGCTGTGTGGGGGCAGGAGTGTGTGGTGCATGCATGGCTACTGGAGAAGCAATCATGTTTTATTGAGAACACTCCAAGAGAAGAGAAAATTATTTCCTTAGGAGCTAATACTTGCCACATTCTTCCTTCTCTGATTGCACAGCATGTTGTGTAACCCACCTACTATAGTTCAACACATCTTAGAGTTCTTGATGTATGCACACTATGAGTTGTAAATTACTCAAAGATGGGAAGTGTCTTGTATGTATTTCTATCTCCAACAGCAAACATCTCAGTCCCTAGTGGTTAATAAATATTGAATTAAAATGAATTTTCATCATAACTATATAATCTTTACTTTCTAGAAAATTTGCCTCATAAAACTAGTAATGCTCCAAGAACTGGCTGGCGGGATTAGAATGTAGACAAGAACATAGATGCACTATTAACTATGATCTGGCAAACACTTCCAGTTTTTCCAAAAATGATCATATCAATAAAACTGTAATATAAACCAGTACTTCTCAAACTTCAATCTCCATATGAATCAGCTGATGGTGTTGTTAAAATGCAAATTCTGACTCAGTAAATCTGGGTTGGGCCTAAGAGTCTGTATTTTTCAAGATTCCAAGGAATGATGATGCTGTTCATCCATGGACCACAATCTGACTAACAAAGTTCCAGGTCCACAAAAGATTGTGTTGCATAAAGAATTGAAGAGCTTAGGCAAAGAGCTAACAAGTTAATTGCTGAAGGTGGGAGGGAGTTCTCAGGTTCTCAGGGAGGCAGTGGTAAAAGAGAAAGCATACTTCTTCACAAGTGCCACATGACTTCATGAAGCCAGGATGGGGGACTTTAAGAATCAGCATCATGTTATGGGTGTGGAATTCAAAATGGCCTTGGTAGCTTGGAGACATGGAGAGAAACCAATAAAAGTAAATTTCAGAAGAGACAAAGGGCATTGTGCTTGCAAAGGAAAAACCCAACCTGTCAAATCTGTGGTGAGCAATGATAGGGTAGATTCATGTAGAGCTGAAA
The DNA here is from genome assembly GCF_028749965.1 of Puma concolor. NCBI lineage: Eukaryota > Metazoa > Chordata > Mammalia > Carnivora > Felidae > Puma > Puma concolor. Next base: position 24,422,937 of record NC_141671.1, read on the forward strand.
AATATCTAAAAATCATGTGGGCTTCGGGTTGATCATGAATCAGCAAAAAAAAAAAAAAAAAAAAAAAAAGCTCTGGTTTTGAAATCAAGTATAAAAGTAGACCACACAATTAGCAACCACAAAGCAGGCCCTGTTATATTTAGTGCTGTTCAGAACCTTGCCAGAATTCTGCATCCAGTGTTGAGTTGCATGAATCTAGAAAGATACAGAGAAGTCAGAGAAGTTCAGGTGAGAGCTTCCTCAAGAATGATTAAAAGATTGAGAAATAGGATTTAATGGTTAGAGGGGAAGGTTGCATGGTGATTTAATAATAGCATTTTTTTTTCCCACAAAAGGATGTGTTTTGTGGGGAGTAGTAAGTAGTACTTCCATATTTCTCTTGACTGATTAAGACAAAATGCTTTTAAAGTGCTCCAAGGGTTGGATATAAAATAGTTCCTCATAAAGAGGGAGGATTGTCAGGCATTAGAATGTGCTATCAAGGGAAGCACTTGAATATTTTTCCTCCTAGAGGCCTTTTCCTGTTTGAGAGTTTTTAGTAAAGCCCAACATGAAGACAGAGAGATGGCATAGCTAAAATTGTCAGCACTATTCACCAGTAACACTCAGGTCCCCTGAGGACCAAAATGGTTCATAAAGTTGAAGTTGGTTACTTTCATTCTCAGGATATCCTGGGGATTCTGGAAGGTCACAGGGATAAGGGATTAGTGACTGGTGTCACTGCTGAGAGTTGCCAAGCCTGCTGGTAACATTCAATGAGGCAAGGATTATGGGGTGTGTGTGGAAGAGTCCAGGTAGGGTTTCAGTGGCTTCACACCTGGTGTCTCAGAGCCAGCCAACACCAGGCCAGTGAAGTGGAGTCATAGCTGGTGAACAGCTAGCCTGGAAGACTGAGGTCACATCAATGTCTCATGGCAAGATTCACATACAGCATATTCATATGGGTGCCCAGCAAGTAACATGCATGGATGAACTGGTCAGGTGGGTGAAAAACAGTGTATGTTAGGGGCTGGAGAGCTCATTCTAAAGGAAACAGCAACTGACCAGACCCAAGTGATTGCTGCTGTTTGGGCGAGATGGCCCCACATCATATTTCCTGAGCCTTAAAGAGAAGTCAGATGTCTGGATATTTAATACAGATACCTTAATTTAAAAATGTATTAGCAAATAATAAAAATTCCAGAAATCCCCATGTGGGCCAACACCAGGCAGACGAAGCAAGCGAACATAGCTGTATCTGGATTTGATCTACAGGTTCTGGTACATGTTCTGGGTCAGACACCCCCAGTATAAACCAAGAATTGGTCTGTGACTCATAAAAGAGAACCCAGGGGAGCTCAAACCCAGAGGGACAATGCCAACCACAGTATCGTGGTTGTGCCCTGACCACCGAGAGCCAACATTGTAGAAGTTTCTCTGGTAAGACTTTTATTAGTTGGGTGAGGTACTTAAGACAGATGTTTGACTCTGAATTAACCTTATAGGTGCAGCTGCATTGATGTGTCTTACAGTTCACTCCTAAGATTCCAGATAACTGCCCCTTCCCACATAAAAGATGCAAAACAATGTCCAACAATCAGAGAAATCCAAGCTTCTGGACGTTAATGTCAACTTCCCTTCAGGCTTGCCCATTGTCATGGCAACACCTGTTGGGCTGTTTCCTCAAGGCCTGTGGACGTGTTTGGGATGAGAAAGCTCCACCTTGTCAAGAGCAGGCATTCTGAACAAAAGCAGGTAGAAGCTGGGAACCATGCATCATCATAAACTGAGCACCTTGCAGGAAAAACGCTGCCAAGTTCTCACTCATAGAACATATTGACTGGTGCTTGTTGACTACTTCTCTGGGTGTAGAGTGCACTGGGGAGGGAGTGGGGCAGAGAGAGGAAGTTAACCTTGCCTTCTCAGGGCTCTTGCACACAATGGTGACACAATGGTTTTTGTTGTTTTGTTTTGTTTTATGAGTGACCACTAAATAATAAAATTTTACCAAGAATCACTTCTTGAGACCTGCATGCTAGGTGCTGGGAGTCTAATGTCACAGAAACTCAATGATTTCTGCTTCCAAAGTAATGGCCTTGGGAAGAGCTGGACAAATGGGACAACAATTTCTATTCTGCTCGATTCTTTAACGCAGTTGGAGTTCACTGCAATGGAACATTTGAAGTGCTTTATTTTTGTTTGTTTTCTTTTCCATGTATTTTATGAGATCAAAATGAGACAAAGAAGCTGGTAGGATGTTTCTGAGTGTTCTTTCTGCTACCAGGAAAGAATTTTGTTTTATTTCTGTGTTCAGTAGAAATAATTGTAAATTCTGAACTGCACAGAATGCCCTCACAAATAACAGGTTCAGAAATAATTCTATCACAGTTCTGTAGTTTTCTTTGGCCTGAAAAAGAATCTAATTAGTTAAATGCTAGACTGTTGCTAAAATGAATATACTAGTGGATAATCTTTTGGGGAGAAATTGTTCCACACAATTACAGAATTATTTCTTTATTCATGAAATATATGAGCGTCTAGATATTGACCTGTATATTCTCAGGACATAAAGTCTTTGTTCTCAAAAGTTTCATAATAATAATAATAATAATAATTATAATTTTGTTAAGGGTTTATCTTGTGCCAGATCCTGTACACACAATTTTGTTTAATTGTCCCAGCAACCCTTTTTGAAATTATCAATGTTATTATTTCCATTTTATGGATGAAATCTGAGGCTGTAAGAATGTGCCTAAGGCCACATAACTAGCAAGTAGCTGGACAGGGATACTCTGCCATCAAGGCTTATAATGTAACCACTGCTCTATCCTGTCTCCTTTAGGTTTAATATGAGAGATGAAATTCGCACACAAGTAAAAACAAAGCATTTCTGATCGCTCCAATCAAAAGTAACCTCTTGTTCTCAGAGACAGATTTTTCAGCTATCCTTGAAGCTGGCAGTGTTTATCCTCTGACAGGGAACTTGACTTCTGCAAACAACCCAAAGTCCTTGGCCCCAAGCCTAGTGAATGTGCTGTTTAATGCCACTTCAAGTCTAAAATGTGGTGAGACTCAAGTATTATCACTGACTTGCAAATGTTTCTAAAAGAGGTGTTTAGAAATATTTTATTCAATGATAGAAGAAAGTACTGACTCTCTGGAGGCAACTTTTGTAAAGGGAACTTGAAGATGCTCGCATGGTTCTGGCCAGTGAGGATTTCGCCATTTTACTACAGCTTCTCTGCATCCCTGGCACTCAAGGAATGAATGACCTCCCCATGTACTGGGCACAGCATTGTGGGGCCATAAGCAGCATATTGATGGATTGATTGCACGAAGCCATGACATCATCTCCTGTGAGTCAGAGGGTGCTTGCTCACCTCCTTTTTTTTTTTTTCTTTTTTTCATTCTTTGGAGTAAGGGGCTGAGCAATGGCCTGAGGTTCAAAACTTCCAGGTTGGCATGTGGTTCTCACAGAACATTTCCTCCAGTTCCTTCTTTCTTACTTTGGCTTGGAGTCTGGGCTCTTTCTGGACTTCTCAGACTGCTCTAGGATCATGGCAAAAGGACAGTGCTAATTGTAGCTTTCCTTCTCTTTGCATCCCACCAGAGAGAAACAGCTACTTCAAGTGGCAAGCCAGATGTTCAGTCTTTTACTTCAAGAACCTTCCCTACAAGTATGCCTTACTTGGGATTTCAAAGCATCTACTTTCTGTCCCACCTTTTTGTCAAGAACTCTTAATCTGTGATCCACATGGCCTGAGGCAAGTTTCTTAACCTTCCAGGACTCTTTTGGTGGTGATGGAGGTGGGGCCATAATATCTACCTCATCCAGTTGTTATTTGGAAATGTACAGATTTGGCTGTTTGACTTGGCTTGAATCCACCTGATTTGGGCAAGCAACCTCAGTTTCCTAATCTGTACGATTGAAACAACGTTTCATATGTCATAGTTTTGTTGTAAGGATGAAAGGAAAGAATATATGTACAGAATTAATTCAGATCCTGAAATTCAGGAAATGCTCAGTATTGTGTTCTCCTGGAAGTCCATTGATGGCTTTAGAGGGGTGTGATCCATGAATCTTCTGAAATTATATGCAAAAATTTATGTGTGTAATATGTACACATTTTCTGGGGCAGGGTTCTATAACACTCATCTGATTCTTAAAGAATTCAAACCTCTTCCCTCCCCACCACCAAAGTTGAGAACCACCACTCTAGATGCTTAAATATGAAAAACTACCAAATACCCTAGACACAACCTCCAGAATAGGGTTGAAAATTGACCCTGTCCATGCTCTAGCTCTTGTGATTCAGCTTAAAACCTTGTTAATGATTCAGTCTATGTCCAGCTCCTAAACCTACACCTTTCCTTCATGGCCATTTATTATCTGTGTGCCTGTTGCACATTGTGGACATCTGCCTTTCTGACTAGACTGTAAGCTCCTTGAAGGCAGGGACTTAATCATTCTTGTGTCTCCAACAATGCGAAGCTAAGCACAGCTCTAAACCAGGTGGGTGCTCTGGAAATCCACATGAGATGATCGACGGTGAAGTAACCAGAGGTCTGGGTTCATCAGAGCAGGGTGTGGAGAAACCTCCAGGAGCCATCGTTCTGCAGCCCAAATTGAGAGAAGCCTTGAAACATTCAGACCCAGATTCCAGTTTTAGGCTGAACTAATTTCCATCCCCTGATGGGACAAGTTTTTCTCCAGTGTGATTGCTAGTACAGGTTGGGACAGGTTGGTAAAATGTTGAAATAACAACTTGGCTTGTAAATACATTGGCTAGCTTTGCTGAGGCAATTTTGGTGGAAAGAGAAAAAGGCAGAACAAGTAATGCCTGTTCTGGATTGAAAAAATATAATTGTAGTTGGGCTAAAAGGAAATCTTTTGCTTGGCTTGCTCAAATGATTCAGGGGAAATTGGTGGCTTTTTTGGCTGGTAGATCTGGAATATTGCCATGATATTCTGCTCAACTCAGGAAAATGGTTTTTGGAATTTAAGATTTTAAGTAGAGGGAAAAGAGGTTTTCCAGGGAAAAGAGCTGTTCAAAGTACTAGCAATAGGTTAAAAAAAAAAGTGAACCCTACTAACTTGGGTAAAATTCAGAACAAGCATTACCTTTTCTATTTCTATCTCTTCCTACCATCTTTCTTCTGAGTCGTAGCAGTGGAAAGACTTATTGGTTGTTATTTTGTTCCCAGACCTTATATATCACACCAGAAAATGTGAAGTCGTTCATGAAACCCTTGATTTCCCTGTACTTTTCAGATTATAAATTAATTTTCCCATTAAGAAGTCATGTAAACATATATAAAATTCTGAAAACTAAGGCAAAAAAGTCACTTAAAATCTGGCCACCTATAGTCACGTAATCCCTCACTCACTATTAACATTTTAAAAGTATTTCTTCCTTGTGCATATAACTTAAAACTTGTAATGATAGTTCACATATAACTCTGAATTTTACAATTTCCAGTTAACCATTCACGTAAACATGTTTCTTGATGAGAAATGGTCTTTATAACCATCATGGCTAGTGGTTGTATAACATTTTATTGAGTATATGTACCATATTCTCCTACTGATGAATATTTAGATAGTTTCCCTAGTGGGCTGTTATATCAAATGCCACAGTGAACATCTTAGTGCATGAAAGTTTTTTACAGTTTGAATAATTTTCCTAGCATGGTTCCCAGAAGTAAAATCAGAGTCCTGGATCAGTGAGTGAAAAGGTTTCAATGCTCTTGATGTGACTTCCCCGCTGCTCTCCAAAAGGTTGTACCAGCTAATCCTGGCTGCAGCAGTAGGTGAAGGTTCCAGGCCTTTCAGCAGAGTTTTTATTTAAATGGTGATATAAACTCCCTGAAATGGCCTCCTGATGAGCTGCTACCCCTAGGGAGCAGATAAGAGTAGGTAGGACTATGTCATTGGTCACCAAAAAATCCGGAATCATGATCTCGTCTCTCTTCAAGAGGATTCCCTTTGCTTGTGGACCAGAACAAAGTTGGGGCATTCTAAAGCACTAAGCCAGAGTAGGAAGGGGAGACTACAGTTCAGGCTGTAATTAGACTCTTGAGATTAACTGCTACCCATTGTTGTTTCTTGTGTGGTGTGCCAAATGAGGAAAGGAAGCCTCTGTTTGTGTCAGCTCTCAGTTTTTCTGGGGTCACTTTATTAGGCTAGTGGTTCAAGGCAACCAATATTTATTGTTCTGCCAATTATGTCCATAGATATGTAGTACTGCATTCCAGTAGCCAGAAGACTGTCTGGAGACAGTAGGCATTTAATGTATTTGCTGAGAGCAAGAATGAATGAATAGTAGAAGGGAAGCTAGCAGGTGCCTTATTTCTTTTGAAGCATGTGGTAGACATTGCTGTTTGCCAACCAAACATGTATCTCCCTCTTCTTCCTTATCAACTGAACTTTGATTTTATTTGTGGCTACAGAGTACCAGTGAAATAACTTATTTCCCCAGCCCCTTGCATCTGGGCAAAATGAGTCTATGGGCCATGGGACACAGTTTGGATCAATGGACTCTGCAGATGTAATCTCAGAGTTTCTGAGGAAGCTGCTTTTCTTCTTCCTGTTTTTCTCCTCTTTCTTTTTTGTGAGACTGGAGGTGGAAGGGCTCTCTTACCATCCAAGATGACAAAGGTGAGGATGAAGTCACAAGCTAAAGAGGACAGAGAATAAAACAATGGGGAGGAGCATCTAGGTGGCTCAGTGGATTGAGCATCCTACTGGAGTTTTCAAGCCCAGGTCAATATCTCACAGTTCATGAGTTCAAGCCTTGAGTTAGGCTCTGCACTGACAGCACAGAGGCCGCTTGGGATTCTCTCTCTCCCTCTCTCTCTCAGCCCCCCACCCCCACTTATTCTCTTTCTCAAAAATAAAAAAACATAAAAAGAAAAAGAAATGGGGAAATGAGATGCCATAGTGAGATTGCTGCATCAGCCCAGGGCATTACATTTTTGAGAAGGTTAAACCCTTTTTAGATAAGCCATTGTGTTTGGGTTTTTAGTTACATACAGCTGAATGCCATCCTTACTGATGCAAGGAACTTGAAGCCCATGGAGTTCATCTTGCCCTAGGTCACAATGATAGTGTAGGACAGAAATAAGACCTGAACCCAGGTCAACTCAATTAATCTAACCCTCTGATTTCCCCCAACACCCCTTCTGCTGGTATCAATTTTAGATTGGAAGCATCCTCAAAAGTACATTGAGATTAAATGCATTTTTAAATATTTTTGGAAGAGATTTGATATTATCTTGATAAATACTGGTTTCTGACTGATTTGGTGGTCAGAGAGTATCTGAAGAGGTATTCTCCACTTCTGAACACAACAGTTTTACTTTTATAATATCTGCTGTAGTCTAAACATGAGCTCTTAGAGGGGTATTTACTTGGTAGAAGAGACAGTAAAAGAGTTCCATTACTTATGTTAACTCTGCCCTCATATATCACAGAAAATTGGAAATCAAATATGATGACTTTGATTTGGGATTTGATATTTCAAAACTTTGACATGGCCTTCCCTATGTTTTTTTTTTATTTTTAGAGAACTCGGAAAAGGCTGAGGCTACAACTGCCAGTGTGTATTTCCTTGATGTTCTCTCACTGTGTTAAAGTAGGGACCCTTTGGCAATATTTCTCAAAGAGTTGCTTTTAAATGACATTTGAAAAGCATCTACACTGTTCACATAGTTTTGTTCCTAGATAAATAGTCCTCTACTTTATGGAAGAGGCCAGATAAAAGAGAGAATGAGGGTCTAGTTCATGTGGTGTCTCATTTGCTGAGATGACCCAGCAGGGAAGCATTTCCATAAATCAACGTTTATAAACCACAGAGAAAACTACTCCTGAGTCTTGCACTTGGTGCATTTGTCAGCAACAGGTAATTTCCCAAAGGTAGGATAAAGCAAACCAAATGTTTTAGTCTATTCTTTGGGAGTCAGACTACATTTTGGAAAACAGCGTAAGAATGTGGTTCAGACAGTCCCATCAATATCCTACTTCTTAATATATTCATCAGTCAGTTTCATTTTTTCATTTGTAGTTTTCATTTGTAGTTGCACTCACTTTCATTGTTAGTCTTCATATGTTAATACATGTCAGATAACTTCTTCCAACTGACTTGTTTACTCAATCTGTTCTTTTCGTATTCTTCATTGGCCACAAGTCCAAAGACATGGATGTTGTGGGATACTGAATAGCTCTTTACCTTTGTCCTGTTCTTCTGTTGTAACTGAGAAGCTGTGCCAATAACGAGGCCATGTTCAGGAATGATGCTGGTGTTGCTGCTGCCATCTTGCTCACAGCCATGGCTATGGTCAACATGGAAGGTGGCAAAGTGAACAAATGGAAAACCCATGATGACACACATCAATGATCACACTGCATCTGGAACATGACTTGTCTCTGGATTCCCAGTTATGGGGGCAATAAATGGTCTTCTGGTTAAACCAGTTGAATCAGATGTCTACACATAACAGCCAAGAACACTGATACATTTAGGAGGGGTTGAATAAGCCCTTGAATCAACCCAGGCAACCATCAGTGATGTCACATTCACTGGCAGCCTGCAAGAACAGCCTGTCCAAACCACATCCATTCCTTACAACTTGAAAAATGACAACTGCTAGTGACCCTGCAGGCTATGGCTACCAGATTTAGCAAGTAAACACAGAGGATAACCAGTTAAATTTGAACTTCAGATGTACAACAAATAATTTTTATAGCATAAGCATGTCCCAAATATTGCATGGGACAAATTAATAATGAAAAATTATTCCTTGCATATCTGAAATCCAAATTTAACGGGGCATCTTATATTTTATCTGGCAGTCCAACTGTAGGCTCCTTGGGTGACTTCTGAGGTGCTTGTAGGGGCACATGGGTCCTGGCCATCCTGGGGTCCTGAAACCATATTTGTCTGTGACTCATTTTTATTGTTTTATTTATTTTATTTATTTTTTGAGATGGGGAGGAGCACAGGAAGAGGGAGAGAGAGAATCTTAAGTAGCCTCCATGCTCAGCACGGAGCCCAACAAGGGGCTCGATTCCATGAACTGCGAGATCATAACCTGAGCCCAAATCAAGAGTTTGTTGAGCAACTGAGCCAGTTGGGTGCCCCATGTCTGGGACTCATTTTTAAAGACCATTGTCAAGGGCGCCTGGGTGGCGCAGTCGGTTAAGCGTCCGACTTCAGCCAGGTCACGATCTCGCGGTCCGTGAGTTCGAGCCCTGCGTCGGGCTCTGGGCTGATGGCTCAGAGCCTGGAGCCTGTTTCCGATTCTGTGTCTCCCTCTCTCTCTGCCCCTCCCCCGTTCATGCTCTGTCTCTCTCTGTCCCAAAAATAAAATAAACGTTGAAAAAAAAATTTAAAAAAAAAATAAATAAAGACCATTGTCTAGGTGAGCCATTTCCCAAGTTTATGAAGCATAACAGTGTTTCTCACTGGACATTGGGCCCTTCCTTGGTGGGGCCCGGTGAGTCTTCTGCTCCCTTATCCCTCCTTCTCTGCATCATTTGCCACCTCTTGTTACATGCCCATCCCCAGTTTCCAGGAACCTAGAGCTTCTCCTGATGTTCTTCAGCCATCAGAAACTCTCTTGGGCCTGCACTCCAAGTGTGTTCCAGTGTTCCTTCTGCACAACCCACCCTCACCCAGGGGACTCGAGGTTGTGAAAGGCTGACTGACGGACTGGCTCCTCTGAGAACATCTGCTCTTTGGCTTATTTGCAGGAATGCTTCTCAGACTGGTGTTCTGGAAAGCAGTATGGCAAAGTGAAGCCTTTTGGGCAGCAGGTGGATGTTTATTGCCGCAGAAACTCTCTGCCTCTGGCATCTGATCCTGGATTCCGGCATCTCATTCTGCTGATGGTCTTGGCTCAGGAGCTGACCAGGACCCAGGTTCCACCTCTGGAGTCACCAAAGGGGTTTGGTCTCCTCTCCATAGCAACCTCTGCCAGCCCTTAATGGAAATGAAGGAACTTTCCTTTTCTCTGCAGTTGAGATAAAATTGCACTCTTATGAAGAAGAAACTTTTCTTATTAGAAAAGGAAGAAAAATTAAAGCAAAGCAAATAATCCAAAGCCTATATATGGTTGTTTGCAGAGATCACTTTCTAGTCCTCACCTGCCACCAGCACAGAGCAGCCTGCTTGGCACAGTCACAAGGAAGTTGGTCTTGGATCTTATGCATTTCTTCAATTCTCCTGGACTAGATGAGCACCCTGAGATAAAATCAGGTGGTGCTCTCTGAGGTGTGACTCTCCCTTTGCTCCCTGTACCTGCTCCCACCTCTCCCAACAGGTCCTACTGCACCACCCAGCCCTCAGGGACACTTTGAGTGGGGGATCCACCCTCCTGAAAGAGGAAGGACTCCCCTCTCTGGGTGTGAAGGACCCCTCTCCCTGGTTACCCTGCCCTCTTCGGCTCTTTGGTGCTTTCTGGGAGTCCCCATGACTCTGTCTCCCTTTCCCTTTGTTTGGCCTGGTCCCTTTGGTGAAGGTTTGCATCCTCCCCAGAGACTCCAGGGCTGCCTAGAAGTCATACAGCCTGGCAAACAGCCTCCATCTTTCCTGGGATATGTCTCATCCCAATGGTTTCCTGTCATAGCCAGAAATAGACTTGCCTTCCTTCCCATGTCTTTCATCATCCCAGCTCTCCTCTGGCCAACCCACTAGGTTCCCCCACTTTTGGTTGGTGAGAAGTTCTGGCCCTCAGTTCATCTGCTGCAAAGATAAAGATCTCAATTACAGATGTCATGATCTTCAAAGAGCAGCACTAAAGTATTATGTTATTTGGTTACCAAACATGGATGGCTCCCCTCCCTGGGGTCATAATGGTAGTAAGAGGGTGGCAAGAAAAACCAGTTTGTCAAAAGAGAAGCTGGGAGATTCTCCAGAGTTCTAATTCCCATTCAACTGCCATATATCCAACATCTACATAGTGACCTAATGGATGCCTTCTAACAGCTTTTTTAAAGGTGAGGAAACTGAAACACTCATGTGTCCCCTTTCCTCTGACCCAACACTGTCTTTATTATCGGGCTACTGCCTTTATGTGTGTCTTTGTTATGGGCTGAATTATGTCTCCCCAACCCCCCAAATTCATACGTTGGAGCCCTCACCCTCAGTACTTCAGTATGTGACTGTAATTGGAGATTCGGTCTTTAAAGAGTCATTGAGGCAAAATGAGGTCATATGGGTGGGCCATAATCCAATGTGACTGGTGTCTTTATAAGAAGAGGAGAACAGGACACAGACAGACACACAGAGGGAAGACCGTGTGGGCACAGGGAGAAGGTGGCACTTACAGCCAAGGAGAGAGGCCTCAGGAGAAACACACCCGCTGAAACCTTGACCTCAGACTTCCAGCCTCCAGACCTGTGAGTAAATAAATTTCAGTTGGCTAAGCCATTCAGTCCATGGTACTTTGTTTTGGCAACCCAAGTGGGCTCATCTAACCTGTTATCACACATCACGGTCAGATTTCTCTGGGCTCGGATGAGGCTTCTGGTGGTAGATTGTGAGGGAAATGGACAGGGGCCAGGGATAATCCATGGCAGGATTCCAGGTGGGACTACTCTGCCCTTGCCCAAGACCACTCACCCTCCTTTCAAAGCCCCATGTCCCCACAGTCGCTACCAAGTCCCACTCATAGAAAGGATAGGTGGGAAGAAGGGGGAGGTCCATTTGAGAAGACATCCAAAGGCTGGTCTCTGAGCAGTATGTCAGTAGGATCTTGCTTCCCACATTTTATAAAGGCTATGCTTAGGATTAAAAAAAAAAAAAAACACAAAGGGACATCTGGGTGGCTCAGTCGGTTGAGCTTTCAACTTCGGCTGGGGTCACTATCTCACAGTTCATGAGTTCGAGTCCCATGTTGGGCTCTGTGCTGACAGCTCAGAGCCTGGAGCCTGCTTCGGATTCTGGGTCTTCCTCTCTCTCTGCTTCTCCCCTGCTCACACTTTGTCTCTCTCTCAAAAATAAATAAACATTTAAAAAAATCCATAAAGAGAATAGAAGAAACAGAGGAAAAGAGAAAAAAACTCTAATTCAAGAGTAGTAATATTGCCTCCTGTTTGCAAAATACACTACAGGTACCAAGCACTTGACACTGATGGTCATTATCAATGCTGTTGGGTGAACAGAACAAGCATTCTTCTCACTCTACAGATGAGGCAAATGAGGGTAAATGTCTTGCCCAAAGGCATTCAAAGGGTAAGACGTGGAGACAGAACCCAGATTCTGCACCCGGAGCTGCACAGCATTCAGTGCACATGCACCTGCTGTCCGTGTCTCCCGTGGCCCATCCTGTGGTGAAAATCTTGCCATTTCCCCACCACTGCCCTGCTGGGGGTGGGCTGAGGGCCGGGGTTCCAATGGTTGTGCCCGCCTAGGGGAACTTACCCATTGTTCCCTGAGTTCTTTAGCTTTCCCTTCTTCTCCGTAGAGAGAAGAATGTGACTTTGCCAGGTCGACAGCAAGAACACCCACTTTTGACAGCGTTCAAGTCCTCCCAGCCAGAAGCCAAACAGAAAGTCAAAGCTGGCTGTGTTTCCACCACCTCCAGGGTGACTCTGTTTAAAATTAAAGCTCAGCATGTTTTCTTTTTTTAATTCACAATTTATTGTAAGGGGAGAAGAAAAGCTCTTGCCCTAGCGATTAAGTTTTCAGAAGGATCACCATTTAGCAGGGCCATAGCAGTGTTGCTGTTGGAAGCCAGGGGTATTTAAAGAATGTGAGCAGGAGTTCTTTCTTCTAAGCCCTTTATTTCATTTGCACGGTGCTCAAGCATTCGTCGTAAGAGGGGCATTTCCTAGCTATTAGGTCAAGTGCAATAAACTGGTAGGCAACAGACTGCCATTGAGGTGAAATAATTTTTGACACCTAATGGTTATTAATATGGAAGGCTGTCTGTCACCATCCACACTTCTAGCTTCTCAGGGCTTTCTGCTCTTCAGCAGAGAAAATAGCTGGGTTGGGGTTTGGAAGCTGCTTCTGGGAGCAGCATTTAGGTATTATTTGGTTGCTGAAGTTGCTTCTTGGTTAAGTGCTAGTTCCAATATTCCTGGGGCCATGTTTCCTTTAGGGGAACCCCTGTCTTCCTCATGGCCATGCCCCCCACCCTGTATCAACTATGTCTTTGTAAATCAGGACTTTTTGTGATTTGGGGAGAAATCTGGGAAGGCTCAGGCTCTGGTCCAAATAAATCAAATAGGGTAAGTCCTCAGTGCTAAGAGCTATCTCCCTCTCCATGAATCTAGATCATCTAGGCTGGAATGAGTTAGATTCAAAAAAAGGTGTGGCAGACAGTTTCTAAGGTGGTCCCCTTGATTGCCTCCCTTGGTACTTATGTCTTTGCCTAATCCATTCCCCATGAATATGTGTGACTTGCCACTAACTAATACGCTATGCCTAAGGTGATGGTTTCAAGACTATGTTACATTGTGTAAGACTCTGTTTTCCTGGCTGACTCATCTCACTCTCCTGCTGGCCTCTAAAAAGCCAATTACGTGTTGTGACTGCCTATGGAGGGGCCGGGTGGCAAGGAGCTGCAAAGGCCTTCAGCAATGGACAGCAGCCTCCAGCTGGTAGCTGGTGAGAAATCTGAAGCTTTCAGCCCCCCAACCACAAAAGAAGTACATTCTTCTAACCACCCCAGTGAGCTTAGAAACAGATTCTTCCCCCATCAGGCCTCTAGATGAGAATATAGACTGACTATCGTCACCTTGGCTGCTGCCTGTGAGACCCTGAGCAGGGACTCAGTTGTGCCATTACTGTCCCCTAATGCCCAGAAATGGGAGATAATATATGTGTGTTGTTCACAGCTGCCAAGTTTGCAGTAATTTGTTACACAGCAGTGGATGACTAGTACAAAGGACTTGGGGGAAAAGAATGAGTAAAGAAAGCAACTAAAGAAGACAAGCTATGCAAGCCCTTTTGGAAGCACCATTTGCATTTAAGGAGGAATCAACTACTTGGGCTTCTTAGCCATCCTTTAAAGAAGATGTGACAGAAATGCTTCAGGGAAAATCTAGGGAAAGCACTGGGTTTGTCACTTCCTGGATGGGAGCTCCTGTGGAGAGAAAAATCCCCCCAAAGGCGTGGTAAGTGTCATGGCCATGGTCGGGAGTGTGCTGACCTGTTTATACACAGAAGGACACCACTGTTGCTGGAGCAGTGTGGGCTAGGGGGCCAGTGGTAGAAAAGTGGGTCAGAGAAGTCAGGGAGGGTCCTGGAGTGGTGAGACAGACCCATGAAGCCACCAGAAGGACTTTGGCTTTTACTGAGCGGTATGAGGAGCTGTTCAAAGGTTTTGGGGAATGATGGGGCGAATGGCATGATCTGACACATTCTAAACCCACCTGACTCTCATCCCAATTTGTGAGGGTTCAGGAGAAGACAGAGGCCCGGTGGCAGAGATTGGATTCATTTCTGTACCCCTCACAGGACTTAGCATGACATCTGACGTGTTGGGTGTCCTATGTTCTTTTGGATTGAACTGAGTGTGTAAACCATCCATTATTGCTGTTAAGATTTTTTTTTTAACATTATGAAGAGTTTAAGCCCCAAATATTTGCACGGTGTTTAACTGGCTTATCAGAGCCATCGACATAACTGGTAAAATTAAAGGCAAAACTGTGTTGATGAGTAGGACATTTCTAGGTTTTTTAACCCTCCTCAAATTGCATGGACAAGAAAAAAATGAGCAGATGTTATCTCAGGTGGGCAAAAGGCACCACCGCCCTTGCCTGGTGATGATGAAGGAAATGGGATAAGACCTTTTCTCTCTCTCTGTGTGTGTGTGTGTGTGTGTGTGTGTGTGTGTGTGTTGGGGTGTGTTGGTTTCTCCTACAGGGCTCTTGTGAAGATTTGCCCATAGCATTTGCTACTTAAACCATTCAAGTTTAACTGGTGACTTCCACTCTGTTGTTATTTCGAATGCTGTATTTGTTTTTTCTCCAAGAAGAGTCAGTATCCCAGAGGAACCCCTAGGACCAATAACGTGTTGAAATATATGAACAGTTGAGTAGTTGAGGTATGTGTGATGATGAATTCTTTATGTGGACTAGGCTAGGCCACAGCATCCAAACATTTGGTCAAATACCAGTCTAAATGTTGCTATATGACATATATTAGATGTGATTACATCAGTACACATAGAGTGAAACTGATCCCCCTCCATATTGTGGGTGGGACTCACCCAATCAGTTGAAGGCCTTAAGAGAAAAGGCCTAGGTCCCTAAGAAGGGAATACTGCTCCTGCACTGCTCTCAGATCCAAACCTGCAGTATCACTTGTTGCCAGATTTTCCAGCCTGCAAGCCTGCTTTGCATATTTCTGACTTGCCAGCCCTGAGTCGTGTGAGCCATTTCCTTAAAATAACTGTATATAGACAGATATAGACATAGATAGATAGATGATAGATAGATAGATAGATGATAGATAAATTTCCTATTGACTCCATTTCTCTGGGAACCCTGACTCATACAGTATGAAAATTCTGAGACTGGAGGTCTGTCTACTTCTCCTCTCTCCCTGAAGTTTGGTCCAGGTGTTGTTACTTTCTCATTTCAACCTGGAGTGAGGCATGGAACATGTCTCCTACATGAGGGGCATTGTCTGAGGGAGGGTAGATTGAGGCATACAAACAAGTCCCAGTGTTGCCAGCTTATGAGCAGAACACTCAAAGGCAAGCTTCTCAGGGTGACATCCTAGCCAGCACAGGGGCCTTCAGTGGTTTGGACCCTCCCACCTGCCCCTCAGGTGGTCCCAGAGGTCCCCTGCTCCCAGGAGGTCCAGACCTTTGGTAAACCAGGAGCCTGCTCTTTCCTCAAGTGTGAGCTTCCCCTGGGACCCCTTCTCTCTGTTCTCTACCCCTCATGAATTGTGCCTCAATTCAGAGGGGATCTGATTAAGCCAAGGACACAAAGGTATGGGCACTTTGCAGCCTCAGTGTCTGTCTCAGTGAAGAATATGAAGACACAAAGGATCTCCCTCTGATGGATTTATATGCAGACATTTTGTGAGCAGCTTTAGATGTCCTGGCTCCAGTATCCAGCAGGGATGAAAAGGCTTGGAGGCATGCTGGCTATATTCAGGGGTAGCTGCACACAGTCACCTCCCCACTTGGGGGTCTTCTCTTTCCTTGACTGCTGGCAGTGCTGGAAGCTGGGGCATCAGGTCTCTAGCCTGGGAACAGGGGTGATTTCTAGTGGGTCCTCAGTGCTAAGCTATACCAGCTGCATGCTGCACCCTAGGGAGCCTGGCCCACATCAGTAGGGATCTTGTCCTCAAACTCTCTCTGTCCTGTGACTATCCCTCATTGAGCCTTTGTGATGGCAAGAAGAGAGCTTGTTGGAGTAGGAATCTTGCTGTTTGCTCTTTTTAGAACATATGTTTCCAGTAGAATTTGTCCCCTGGAAGGGTCCTGGAGCTGGCCCACACTCTTACCTAGAAACATTTCCTCCCTGTTGGGAAATGAACTGGTCAGCTGGCAAGTATCCAGTTAGATTCCTGAAGGGTGAAGTGTCCTGTCACTTTTCTGGGCTCTGCTCATCCCTTCAGAGCCCTCATTGTCCCATCGTCATCACTGGGAGCTGGGGGACAGCCTTTTTGATCCTTCTCCCTCTCCCCTGGGGACCATCTTGTCTGTGTTCTTGTGCTCTAAGGATCAGTGTGCCTGAGCCTAGAGAATGGGGTCTGGCTGCATTCCTCCCCAACACCCCAACATTGTGGCTGGTGTGACTTCCATGAATCAGTGAGTCACACTGATGTCCTAGCTGCCAGTGGGGCAGCTGCCAGTGAAACATAACCACATTTTCCTTCTGAAAGAACAGGAGTGACTGTTCTCTTCATACTGACATAGATCAGCCTACTCGATATGCTAAAAGATGGTGCATCTTCCCCAATAGACATTGCACTATGAAGCCAACTCAGCTCTTCAGTGGTTTCAATGAGTGCTCAGCACAGCACAGAGGCTAGAGGAAGGGCAGCAGCATCCAAACAGCCAGCCAGCTAGCCAGCAGTTTGGGGAGTCTCCTGCCTCTTGAATTATACTAGCATCATTTATATGAGAAGGGGAGAGAGACAGAGACAAAGAGAGACAGACAGAGAGAGAGACAGAGACAGAGACAAAGAGACCAAGAAAGAGAGAGACAGAGAGGCAAGGAGAGACAGAGACAGAGAGAGAGAAGGAGAGACAGAGAGGGAAGGAGGGGAAAGAAGGAGAGAGAGAGAGAAGGAGGGAGAGGCTTACTCTGGAGGATGGAGAGAGATGGATAGAGTAGGGTGAGGGCCGGGGGCTCCTCTGCTCTGGTAGCTGTGGTCCAGGTAGAGCCCTTCTGTTTCTCCTTTTCACCCTCGAACCAGCCAGAAGAATCTCTGTGGCAAGTGGACAGATGATCTAAGGAAGTGATAAGTAGAAAGGAGTCTTTTCTTCCTTCCTGGGTGCTTTTTTCCTCTCAAATCATGGCTCTTTCAAGTGAGCTTTCCAGCGCATCCCTGAGACCCACTGCCAGCTTCTTCTTTGCATCAGAAACTAGGTTGTCTCCATCTTCACTGCAGCTGAGAGCCAAATGTGCTCTCCCTTGTCACAGAGGGGTGAACAGGCAGCAGGAGCCCAGGCCCGTGTTCCACGTCCTGAGTGCTGTGGCCTCAGTGGCCGGCCTCTCTCTGGCCATCATGGGAATTGTGCCCTGTGTTCTTCTGGTGGGAGATGCCCACAGACCATGGGTCCTCTGTGCCACAGCTTGCAATGCAGCACCAAGGCCTCTCAGCTACTGCGAGGTGCATGCCATTTTCCAGAAGTCTCTGGCTGCTTCCAGTCTGTGTGTCCAGCTACCTGAACACTTCAGTACATGTTTGCTTGCCTCTCTTTCTTTCTTTCTTTCTTTCTTTCTTTCTTTCTTTCTTTCCCTCCCCACCTTCCCCTTTATCCTCCTTCTCGTCCACCTCTTCCTTCTTTTTCTTCATCTTCCAAAGCCCAAATTTTCTCTTCTGAGGCTAATTATGGCAGAGTCCTTAATTTGGAAACCATCGTTTTGTCTTCAACAAGAATCCTATAATCAGGATTTTGGGGGGTGTAAAATGAGCTTCCACCTTTATGTGTTAAGAATAAAATGTTCTTGGGGAGTCTGGGTGGATCAGTCGGTTGAGCATCCAACTCTTGATTTCAGCTCAGGTCATCATCTCATGGTTCGTGGGTTCGAGCCCTACATTGGGCTCTGCACTGACAGCATGGAGCTTGCTGGGATTTTTTCTCTCTCTGTCCCTCACCCACTCTCTCTCCCTCTCAAAATAAATAAACTTTAAAAAACAAGGAAGAAAATGTTCTCTATCCTTTCCTCCATTTCTCGCTTAATAAACACATGCTTGTTACACAAAGAAACCGTGGGTGTGCAAGTGTGGCCAATGCCACAGTAAACAGGCAGAGGGGCAGTAGGGAACAGTCCTCTGTGTCTGTAAGCACAGTAATATAAGGCTACACTTCCCTCGGATCTGGAGGGAAGACACCTGGAAATACACGGGACCACTGCAGTCCACTAAGTCGTGAACATGCCTTCCTCCCTGGTTTATCCATGAATAGACAGGCCGAGTAGGGGCAGGGAGCGTGCAACCCCAAAACAATTGCAGAGATAAAGAACACGACTTGATTCCCTTACAATACTATGAGCACGTTGGTGTGAATTGTGTGTCTCCAGGACTTTCTCATTTCCTCCTGACCTGTTCATCGTATCTCTGTGAAGAAGGCTGGGGTCTCTGGTTATCAGCTGCAGCTGACTGAGGAGTCCCAGAAAAAAATGCCAAGCAAATTCCAATCATTTCTCTGTGTGCTGGATGCATTGATTCCCAGGGCTGTAAGTCTAGTGGGGCAGTAGGGTGTTGGCACCCCAAGCTGAGTGAAAGGAGGGCAGGCTTGGGATAGAACACGGACTGTTAGAGGCTGTGTTGTAAGAGACAGACAGGGCATGTGCCAAGGGGGCACCTGTCCTTGCACGGTGCATGTGTTCCAGAAATCAGAGGCCTGACCCCCCACTTAGAGGGGGAAGAGTGCCCCCACTCTTCCCCATCCCATGTGCTCATCTATAAAACGGCAATATGCACTGCCTACCTCATAGGAGGGGCTTGGACCCAAGTCTCTGAGCACCCCTGAACTCAGTTCAGAGGAGGAAATTATAAAAGGCTGCATTATTTAATATCATCTTATTTTTATCCTCTCATATTTCCTTATGTCTGCCTTTATGCTGCCTTTATTTCTCTATATTACAGATCTAAAACAAAGCCCACATCTTTTCCTACCTCCCTTCTTGCCCATCACTCCTGAGCTCATCCCCTGTCCTACTCGCCACAGGTCCCAGCTCTCTGGCTTTCAGAGTCCCCCAACTAAGCCAGTGGTGCGTCCACCCTGGAGTTCATGAGTTCTCCAGGCTGCAGAACACTGAACCAAAGGGTCTACTCAAGAGGCTGTATCTCAGAAGTGAAATCAAATGACAAGCTAATCACATTGTTCTTATAGAGGGAGATTCCAAGTGTAAGCCAATGATACAGCATCCATGGAAACCAGAAAGAGAGACATTTCAAAGCAGGGGCCTAGAGATGGAGCCTAAGCAAGTCCTCCCATCAAGAAAATATGAGAGTAGGTCTACCCCTCGAGGATCATGAATGTGCTAATCAGAGAAGATTGCTCCTGGCACACACCTAAGAGGTTATCCCTCTGGGGACTCTAAGCCCTGACCAGGGGGAGATGCAACTGGCCGGTTAGAGACTGCATGTTTGTGTCGCCCTCCCCTCAAATTCATATTTCGAAGCCCTAACCCTCATGATGAAGATACTTGGGAGTGGGGTCTTTAGGAAGCAATGAAGTTTAAATAAGGTCATTAGGATAGGGTCCTAATTTGACAGAGCTGGAGCCCATAGAAGCAGAAGAAAAGGCCAGAGCCCTTTCTGTCTGCACCATGTGAGCACACAGAGAGAAGAAGGCGGCCGTCTGCAATCCAGGGAGAGTCTTCACCAGGAACTGAATTGGCTGGCACCTTGATCCTGGACTTTGCAGCCTCCAGAACTGTGAGCAGAAAATCTCTGTTGGTTAAACCACCCAGTCTGTGTGGTGCTTGTCTAAGACAATGCCCAAAGGCCATAAACCTGACACCATTTCCTATGTCCCAAGGAGATTCCAAGTGCTTTGTCTAGTCTGCTCATTTCATCCTCGCCATTTTAACCTCACAAATCAGTGAGGTCAGCCATTTTCGTCCCACGCACCGATGAAAACCCCAGGTATAAAGAGGTCCAGAGACACGTGCAGATTGTCTCAGCCCTGCAGCTCCTGGGCCTCACACTCCAGCTGTCTGGTGCCGGAGCTTGGACAGCAAAGCGCTGGATGTCAGTGCCTCATGGGGTTTTAATGGCAGAAGTATTAGTCAAGGGCACAGCACTTTCAGGCTCCCCTGACTGGCGGCCTGAGGCTGCGGCCACCCTCTGGTCCATCCGTGGGGACTTCCCTCTCAGGGCGGGTCAGTGAGCAGAGGAAAGAAAGCCTCCAAGAAGCTGCTAACCTGGGGGGTCGGGGAAGGTACAGAAAGGCTGGGCCTCCTGTTGATTCATTGTTCCCCTCTCTGTGTGCCCTTCCTGGCCTTTGTCCCCACTTCCCCCAGGAAGGCCCTAGCCATTTCTAGGATAAGAGAAGGGTGAAAGCTGAAGAAGCAGGGATTCCTGTGCCCTGGCCCATGGTTGTTGGGAGGGCCTCTCACTGAGGACCGCCAGCAGGTGATGAACATTCCCCGTCCATTTCTCAGAAAAGTGACTTTTCACCCCACCCTCCAGTGACCAGGGTGAGGGTGAGCACGCACCATTGGCCAGGACTCTGTGTATGTGGAAATGACGGCTTCTGTCACAAGGGCTGCGAAGCTGCAGGTCCCCTTGAAAGGGAGAAATCACAGGTCCAGAAGGAGCACGTCAACAGCGTGAGAACACCATCTGTGCCACAGGGGCTCCCTACGAGGCTTGAGATGCTTTTGCTGAAGCAAGCATGCGTTCTCAGGTATTGCCTTTCCTGTGCAGCAGAAGGAGAGAAAGCTCCAGAGTGGCCCCGTGGTCTCAGCTCTGATACAGGAATATGTGCACCAGGAAAGGCCAACTGGCGAACGAAGCAGCTTTCAACAGCAGTTTTCTTCTTTGCTCTTTTCCTAACATTTGACTTTTCATGTGGATTTAAGACTTCTCTCAGCAGCAATTTTACATTACATTTCTGAATCATTGCTAGTTAATGACATTTCTATTTTGTCAAGCACTGAAAGTGTCTTTTCAAAGATCCAGGTAGGTGATATGTTGTGGTGCATGTATCTATTTATTTTAATTGCTTAGTGAGCTGCAAAGCAGTCGTGGCCACAGGGGTAACAGTGTGGGTGCTGCAGTACGTGAATGATGATGTGTCAGGTACTTTGTCAGGCATTTTATATACATTATCTCAGGGAGGCCTCCAGACAACCCACAAGTTGGATAGTTTTCCTTTTTTTAAATATTTTTAAAATTTATTTTTAATTTATTTTGAGAGAGAGAGAAAAAACATGCAAGCAGGGGAGGAGCAGAGACAGAGGGAGAGAGAGAATCCCAAGCAGGCTCTGTGCTGTCAGCACAAAGCCTGACATGGGACTCGAACCCATGAACCATGAAATGAGGACCTGAACTGAAATCAAGAGTCAGATGCTTAACCGACTGAGACACCCAGGTGTCCCTGTGTACTTTTATTGTCCCTTGCTCAAGGTGGTTGGTGGGCATTTAAGAGACCACAAAGAGAGATCATACTCAGTACCATATCTGTCATGGCTGGACAGGAGCATATGCCCTGTTTCCTTCTGTACAACTTTCAAGACTGGGGGCACTGAACTGCCAATTAGACATTGGCCTAATTGTAATTGGTAGTTCTGTGCCTCTCCTCATTCCCTATTTTCCTTCATCCCTCTTTTCTCTCCTTTCTGATGACAATAGAAACACTTATTTATATCTACTAGGCAATCACTCCCTGTGATGGACTGAATTAGGTCCCTCAAAATTCTTATGTTGAAGTCCTAACCAGCCATACTTCAGAATGCGGCTGTATTTGGAGACAGAATCTTTTAAAAGGCAATTAAGTTGGGGCACCTGGGTGGCTCAATCAGTTAAGTGTCTGGCTCTTGGTTTCAGCTCAGGTCATGATCTCGCAGTTTGTGAGTTCGAGCCCCACGTTGGACTCTGCACTTACCACATGGAGCCTGCTTGGGATTCTCTCTCTCTCCCTCCCTCTCTGCCCCATCCTGCTTGTGTTCTCTCTCTCTCTCTCTCAAAATAAATAAATGAACTTAAAAAAAAAAAAACATTAAGTTAAAATGAGGTCATTAGGTGGGCTGTAATCCAATGAGGCTGGTGTCCTCACAAGAAGAGGAAATGCAAACACTCAGAGAGATGCCTGGGGTGTGTATTCAAGAAGAAAGACCACATAAGGATACCAGCTACCAGCCACAGAGAGAGGCCTCAGGAGGAACCAATCCTGAGGACAACTTGATCTTGGACTCCCAGCCTCCAAAATGGAGCAAATAAATTCCTGTTGTTCATGGCCCCCAATCTGTGGCCTTTTGTTATGCCAAAATACTCCCAATACAGACTAACATACTCCCAAAGTGTCAGCAGTTGAATACAATGTGGTCCCAGGCATCATCCATTGACTCCCAGTCCAGTGAGAGAGATAGGCAAGTTAGCAAATAATTGTAGGACAGTTTGATGAATGCTCTGAGAGGGGAGTGCATGAGGGTAGTGTGGGGAGGAGGTGAGGAACAGTTGGTTGGAGAGATGACCTTTGAGCAGAATCAGAAAGAATTCGGGTTTACCAAGCTAACAAGAGAGAAAGAGAATGGCATTCCAGATAGAAGAGCAAAGGCAAAGGAAGGTGGAATGTTAAGAATCATGATGGTTCCTTGGCAATCTCAGATTGAACTCTCATGGTTTTGGCAGACTTGAGTGAACAGGCAGGTCCTTGGCATGTACTAATCTGTAATTTTGCAAAGGCACAAAGGTGAAGATGAGGGTGTGTGTTGCTGGTGTGGGAACAAGTCCCCTTAGCTGTTAAGTGGGCTTCTGTATTGCAATGACTCATTCAACACAAAGCATGATTTCAGGCTCATAAAGACCCATGAGAAACAAAGCTGTAGATTAGGAAATAGAGACAATTACATGTTAGAGTCATATTCAAGACTCAGAGCATTCACAAAAGTCTCTCAGTGACTCTCTTGTGGATTTTAAGGGTCCTTGTAGGTCTGAGATTAATATCACCCTGTGTTGGATAAGTATGTTTTCATTTCCTGCCATTGTCCCCTCGTTAACTCAGTCACTCACCAATCACTTATTTTTTATTCAGCATTTCTACTTTGTGCCAGTCACCATGCTAGGTACTCAGTGATGACAAAACGCATGTGCCTCCGGTCTCTTGGAGGTCCCAAACTACTAGGCGGGGATAATGAGCAAGGAAGCCAACCTAGATGATTGCCAAGATTGAGAAATGCTTCTAAGGAAAAGTGTTGGTGTTGGAGGATAGAATAACGGGTAGGGACAGATGGCAGGGGGTGAGTAAAGGGCTCTTTGGGGGAGGTAAAGGATAAGGAAGGCTGCCTTCCCTGCAGGCAGAGGGAAAAGCATGTTTGAGGGCTCTGAGATGGGAGCAAGGTGTGTGCTGGAGGAATGGGGAGCAGAGAGCGGGGGTGTTGAGAGGAAAGGAGGAGCAGCAGAAGGTGAGTGGGAGGAAGTGGGTGGGGCCAGATTGAGCTTATTCCCCATGAAATCGGGAGTCCCAGAGGGCTTTTGACTAGGGAGTGCCAGGCTCATCCCTCTGGCTCTCACTTGGAAAACGGATGGGAGGGGACACATGTGAATGCCCAATCAGAACACAGGTTCCTAGATATGGCTGCAGATTAGAATCCCTCGGGAGTTCAAAATACTACTGATGTCTGAGTCTCCCCCCATCCCAGACATTCTGATTTAATTGGTCTGGGGTGCAGCCTGGAATTTTAAAAAGTTGATTCAAATGGGCAGCAAAATGTGAGACTTTCTGAACCTTCTAGATAGGATTCAGTAGAGATTTGAGGGCGCTAGGACTGTAGCCATGAGAAGCAGCGTCATGAACAAATAAATGAGATGCTTTTTAGAGACAGAAACAGCAGCTTAGCAGGCACCCTGGTTATGAGCAGCAGAGGAGCAGGAGGATTTAAAGATTACTCAGAAGTGAGGTCAGAGCCACAGATAGACATTTGGGAGTCATTGATATTTGGGTTGGTATTTAAAGCTGCAGAAATAGAAGCAATCACATTGGAGAGAACATGGATAGAGGAGGAGGGCTCAATTTTAATAAGATGGGGAGGAAGAGGTTAGATTTGGGCGGCTTGGGGCATAAATGAGAGATGTGGTGCCACGGAGGTGTGCGTGAGGAAGGACTGGCCATTGACAGGAGGAGTAATGCTCCCACCATTTTAGCAGGAGGAATGAACAAGAGGGGGGCAGTTATGGGTGGCTTTGTAAATTAGTTACGGGAAAGTGAAAGCACTTTTAGCTGATAGATTTCATTTTCTCAATTGAGTATAAGCAGATAGGAGCTGAGGGTGAGTGGCCAGGTAAGGGTTGGGGAAAGGAGGAGGGGTCAGAGGTTTGCAGAGTTTACAGAAGTTCTGAGAGTCACAGGAGTAGGGGTGGAGAACACACTCTTTGGAGAGTGTTGAGAGTTTAGGGTGGCACTGTGTGTCCATCTGAGGATGATGGTCATGCATTTGTAGTGATTGCCAAGCTATGCCTTTGTTTCCACTAACAAGGCTTAGAGGCATAGGTGCAAGCACAGAGACATGGTGGGTTTCATCCTAGATTGGAATTTGCACATCTTTGGTGATTGTAACAGCCTTAATAATGGGAGATCCTAGATTGTGGGGTGAAGGATATGTGGGAGGTGTGGGTGTCCTGGAGGATGCACTGCCCCATCTCTCTTCAAGGCAACCTGGTGATGGCACTCTCAACGGGTGCCCTGTTCCCCCAGGCTGCTTCCAGCCAAGGACCACAGACACCAATGTAATGGCGGGCGTACTGGATTTACTTTGTATTTTCAAAACAATGTTTGTATTAGTTTCTTATTGTGAATTTCCTGTGTGAAAAATTACTACAAACATAGTAATTTTAAACATCACACATTTATTATCTCAGTTTTCACGGGTCAGGACTCCAGGCATACTTAGGGTCTCACAAAGCTTTAATCAACTGCGGTTGAGGTCCTTTCCCACTTGCAGGTGTTTGTTGGCAGAATTCAGTTCCTTTCAGGTACAAAACCCATGGAAGCTTGTTTCCTCAAGGTTAGTAAATGTACAGAAAGTTTGGGCTTCCCCTTGACTTATTCTTTTCCCTCTCTGTGCCCTTCTTGACCTTTATCTTCTCTTCTTGAGCCCAGGAAGGCTCTTGTCATTTCTCAGGCCACAAGGGGAGGAATCTGTGACTCACCTGAGTTGCAGAATCAGGGATTCTAGATGAAGGAGACCATCTCTACTCCTTCTGTTCTCTTACCTCCAGACCAGCTTTTACAAGGTTCACTTCCTTAGGTCAGGTCCACCCAGGATAATCTCTCTTCTAATTAATTTAAAGCCAACTGACTAGAGACTTTATTACATCCACAACATATTTTCACTTTTGCCAGACAACATAACTTCATCAGTGGTATTCATGTGTCTGGCCAACACTCCAAGGGAGGGGATTGCACAGGGCAGGTGCACCAGGGGAGTGGGAATATTGGGGACCATCATGGAATTCTGGCTACCCCAGCATTCACAGCAGGTGAAAATTAAAAAAAAAAAAAGTAGTGTTTTTATTTTTCTGAGTGTAAATGTAAATTAAGTTCATAGGGTAGAATTTGAAATCTATAGACATGTACAAAAAGGGAAATTTAAACCAATTCATAGAATATCATTTCTTCCCTAAATACAAACGTGGTTATAATTTTTATTTCTCTTTCTTTTTTAAATGTTTATTTATTTTTGAGAGAGCATAAGTGGGGAAGAGGCAGAGAAAGGGGGACAGGGGATCCCAAGTGGGCTCCACGCTGTCAGCAGCAAGTCCAATGTGGGGCTTGAACTCACAAACTGTAAGATCATGACCTGAGCTGAAGTCAAATGTTCAGCCAAGAGAGCCACCCAGGTGCCCCTATTTATTTCTCTTTATATAATGGGACCACAGTATGGAATTTTTTGGATTTGACGTTAGATTAAGAATTCTTTGAGAATGTGAATATGGCTCATAGTATTCTGTTGCATGAATATGGATTCGATTTATTTACTGTTTTCCTTTTTACACTCTGGTTGCTTCCAATTTTTTGGCTATTATAAATAATCTTGATAAATTTACGCTAGCATATCTAAGTACTTATTCAGAGCTCCCTATTCACTTGAAATTTTGAGGCAGAGATAGTTAAAGCGGTGGGATCAGATTCCAGTAAAGAAAATAATCAGAAATGGAACACATCCACAACCTGTAATGGGTTGTTTGGAAAATAAAATCAGTTTTTATTTGGGCACATTTTTTTCCACAAGCATTTATTGGGGAAACCAAGATTCCACTGAAGTGCTTTGACATAGGGCTTCGTGAATATGGGGATGACATTTATCTCAGGTTATAAGTTACTGTGTCACTTGCACAATAACTGACCAATACGAAGATTTGCCTATGCTACTAACATAATTTTGTAACAGTCCCTGAAGGAAAAGATCTGAGTGTGGAGAAGGGGTAGAGAAAGAATGGGAGATGAGTTAAGATCGTGTAGGAAGGTGGAGTAGGAAGATGGTGCGTCACAGGGTCCATGACCGCAGAGTTAAAAAAGAGAACTCTCTTTGTCTTCCAAAGGAGATTTGGAAGCTGAGCAGACTGCCCTGGGCTGGCATGAAAGCTACCTGTAGTAATGAGCTCAATAAAGTGATTTAAAACATATCGATCTTTGTGTCTTTGTGGGTTTGGGCTTAACCTTGGTGGTTGTCTTACTTCAGGGCAAACACTTTGTACTTTATGTGGAGTGGGAAGAGCCTCCATCATTCAGGGATGAGTTTGGAGCACCGTGAGGAGGTCTCAGGCTCTGTCTGAGGACACTTAGTTCTGGAGATGCGGACAGGGCCTTGGGCCTGTGCTCCTGGGATGGAAAGGCAGTGCATTACTTTTACTTTCTAGATTTTCTGGGAGTGTATATGTGTGTGTCGGGGGAGGAGATAGGAAGGGAAAGAGCAGGAATGATTAGTTGAGTCCCTATAGTGGGCCACTGAGAAATGCTAGGGAGGCTGGTCCTTGGCATTGTCATGCCTGACAAATGACATGTGGGTTTTTTATGTTTATTTATTTATTTTGGGAGAGAGAGAGAGAGAGAGGATGGGGAGGGTCAGAGAGAGGAAATGAGAGAGAATCCCAAGCAGGTTCCACGCTGTCAGCACAGAGCCTGATGTGGGGCTCAAACTCATGAACCATGAAATCATGACCTGAGGAATCAAAGGTCGGACACTTAATGGACTGAGCCACCCAGGCTCCCTTATATGCATTTTGCTCTACTCTGAGGAGCATACCAGCCTTCTCTTTCCAAGTGCAATGGAAGTCATCTCTCCCATGACAATTGTGCCCAAGCTGTTTGCTATGCTTTGTCTTCTGGGAGTAAATTATTATTTCCCTTGAAGAGACCTCTGTGTCTCCTTTGCTGAGCAGAACCATAGACTCCCTCTCTCCTCCCCCAAGAAGCTCTCCAGTGGAGTAGCTGTGAGCTTGGTAGAACCAATTTTCATGTGAACGAATGGCGAGAGCATCAAACTCTAGTTACTTCCTCAAAGGAAGCATTGCTCTCTCTTTTCCTTTCTGTAGTCTCAATGAAGACCCTAAGCCACATGTGAGAAGTGTGTATGTTTTGGGAAGAGTGACTCACTGGTGGTCTGTCCATAGTAAATCTCCAGGAAGTGGCTTTGCTTCTAGGACTTTTAAAATCCTGTTCTTTTCTCAACTTTACAATTATGATAGTCAAAGGACCAAGCATAGGTATATATAAGTAGTTCTCAACTGGGGGTGATTTTGCCCTTCAGGGGCATTTAGCAATGTCTGGAGACATTTTGGCTAATGGTGGGGGAGTGGGGGGGTGGGTGGAGAACACAACCCATCTAGTGGATAAAGGCCAAGGATCTTGCTAAACATCCTACAATGCACAATAATTATTCTGCCCCAAATGTCAAAGGTGTCAAGGTTGAGAAATCTGGGCATAGACCAAAGTATTACTCCTGTTACCAGGAAGCCTGGGTTCTGAGTTTATAAGATAGAAACCAAAGTTTACATGGGAGCTGTCTGCTTGAACTCTATTTAGGGAAAGAACATGACCTACTTTTCAGCATTTCCCCTAAAGCAAGATTAGTCAAAACATTTCAAATATCCCTAATGTGGGAGAAAACAAACAAACAATGTCCAAATCAATGGGTTAAAAGACTCATTTACATAACAATGAGACACTTGAAGCAAAGGAAAATCTGGGCTAGAATTGCCTCACTTTGAGTGTTCCTTGAGAAAGAGAGCGAAGCTGGTAAAACGGACATTCCCCTTCCTTCACATGCCTGCATCATGCCAGCATCCAGCAATGATTTCTGTCGGAGGCAGTGCTTACTGGGCAGAAGACCTAGAGATGGCCTCCCTTTGGGCAATTTATGCTAAATTAGTTTTGTGGATGCTTCAGGTACCAATTCCTCCAGACTTTCTTCATTACAGAGAGTGCCTCTGGGACCAGTGGTGAGAAACAGTGTCTTAAATTACCGGGTCATAAATTTAATATCAGAGACCATCTTCCCTTCCTATATCAGATACCTATAGCAAATAGCTTTCAGTGTTTTCAAAAATGCTCACACTTTAATGCGATATCTGGGGTTTGGAGAACCTTAGGTCAGGGTATGGGCTTTATGAGCCCTGAAACTGTCATGCAAAATTGTGTGTGAGTTCGGTTACCTGGGGAGAGAATCCACTGATTTCATCACATTCCCTAAGGAGACTTTATTCCGAATATTAAGAACCACTGCTATGGATTCATTCATTCATCAAATATTTATTGAGTGCCTATTCTGTGCCAGCACTGTGTTACATACTGGAAATAAAAAGAACTAGATGGTGGTGAATCATTGATTGAAACTTTGAAGAAAACAGGAAGGAGTCTAAAGAGGAAAGTATAAAATTAATCAAGACACATTGAAGAAAGCAATTGAAAAATTTAAAGAGCCTAAAGATATCTTTTATTTGATATTGATAGACATTTCTATTTATACATATACAATATTGTAATGATACTGCGGAAATGGAAACAAAGCAGAGAAAAAGTTATGGTCATGAATACTTAGATGAAGTAGATTTTTATTAATAAGCAATTCACATCTCTAAGCGGCTGATTCTGAAAATAGAACCCAATTTGTTCCTCCCCCCAAAATGTTGTTTTTAATTTAATTATTAGGTGGATTGATCATCTGTGTTTCCTACAGCTTATAATTTCAGTGTTTTGGAGATGATACTGAAATGAAAGCTTGCTTTCACAAAGGTACAGGTAAACTCTTAAGTCTGTCACACCAATGAATTATCATGAAGGCTTCTGTTTCTATTTTGTTTACTTTTCCTCTTCTTAATGCTACAGTTATAGTCTGTTTCCTAAGCCTACCAAGACCCTGAGATTGGTCACTGAGGGAGTAGAGGTGGGTGAAAGTGGGGGAAGGTCACTTCCAGTCATCAGTGGGACTGTCAAGGACACCCGGACTCTGCCCTATCCTACAGGGTAATTCTGGGCTGGACCCCATCCCATGTCCATTGGACTCATAGCTCCAAGCTAAATGGCAGAGACTTCTACTACTCTCCTTTGTGACTTGTAGTCCATGTTTCTTCATATGGATGTCACCTTATTCGTGGTGCCCCCCCCCTTGAATAAAAACTTGCTGTCTAAACTGTAGGCACTGTACATTTACCTAAATTTCCTTTCACTTTAAATAAGCAAAGCCATAGGAGCTCCCTGTTTCCTGTGCCTGAAGGGAATTCAGTTCATGCTGCTTGCCTTGGTGATGCTTAGAATCTCTATTTCATAGCATTTAGAAAGTACCTGAAGGTTTATATAGTAAATCCCATTGTCTCATTTGATAGACGAGGAAACCATGGTTCCTAGAACTCAAGCTTGAAACTAGCTGAAACAAACTAGAATCTCCATTCTGAGTTCCTTCCTGGAACTCCCTTCACAGTGCTAAATTTCTGGAAGACATAAACATCAAGATTACTTTTCTTCAGTCCTTTCTAAGCAGAGTTTGATGGCCTCTAAATTTAGTTCCTGTCTTCTGTGGATGATTCAGACCCAGCCCAGCTGAGAACAGCAACTTACCCCTCTCAGTCTCCTGAAAGGAAATAAACATACAAATAGGACAGTTTCTTGACATGTCACTTGAATGTGGATCTCAGCAGAGACAAATGCTTATCAGACATAAACATACGAGCAAGAGAAAAGTAGGTCTAATGGCTCATTCTGCCCAAGAGGCCCTATTTCCTATAGTGTGAGCAGGATTCTATTTCTTACCCAGTTAATACATTGCTCAACAATCGTTCTCCCAATGCCAGGGAAGCTATCTTCCCTGCTTCTTGGGTGCTCCTACTTTTGCAAAAAGGTCGTGTCACAAAAATCTATTTGGTGGCTGAGGGAAAGACAGCAAGTCATTCCTTAAAAGTCATCTTCCCTTCTCCCATAAATATAAAATTTTCCAAAAATATCCAAGCATCCAATTGAAAAAATGGACAGAGGACCCAAATAGGCATTTTTCTAAAGAAGATATACAGATGGCCAACAAACACATGAAAAAATGCTCAACATCACTCATTATCAGGGAAACAGAAGTCAGAAACACAATGAGATATCACCTTACATCTGTCAGAATGGTTAGAATCCGAAAGACAAGAAATAACAAGTGTTGGTGAGGATGTGGAGAAGAAGGAACCCTTGTGCACTGTTGGTAGGAATGCAAACTGGTGCAGCCACTATGGGAAACAGTATGCAGGCTCCTCAAAAAATTAAAAATAGAAATGCCGGGGTGCCTGGGTGGCTCAGTCAGTTAAGTGTCTGGCTCTTGGTATCAGCTCAGGTTGTGATCTCACGGTATGTGAGGGGAAGCCCCACATAGGACTCTGCACTGACAACGTAGAGCCTACTTGGGATTCTCTCCCTCCCTCTCTCTCTGCCCTTCCCTAGCTCACACACTCTCTCTCTCAAAATAAATAAACTTAACAAAATAAAAAAAATAAAAATAGAAATACCATATCATCCAGTAATTCCAGTACTGGGTATTTACTCAAAGAAAATGATAACAGTAATTTGAAAATATATATGCACCCCTATGTTTATTGCAGCATTATTTAAAATAGGTGAGATATGGAAGCAACCCAAGTGTCCATCTATAGATAAGTGAATAAAGAAGATGTGAGATACACACACACACACACACACACACACACACACAGAGTGAAATATTACTCAGCTACAAAAAAGAA
Organism: Puma concolor; assembly: GCF_028749965.1. Classification (NCBI taxonomy): domain Eukaryota; kingdom Metazoa; phylum Chordata; class Mammalia; order Carnivora; family Felidae; genus Puma; species Puma concolor. The sequence goes on from NC_141671.1 coordinate 24,454,496, forward strand.
CAAGATCTTGTCACCTGCAGCAATATGGATGGACCTCATGGGTATTATATCAAGTGAAATAAGCCAGACAGAGAAAAATAAATACCACGTGGTTTCACTTATATGTGGAATCTACAAAATAAGACAAACAAACAAAAAGCATAAATAGACCCATAAATACAGAAGGGACATTGTGGGCGATTGGCAAAATGGGTGAAGGGGAGTAGAAGATTCAGGCTTCCACTTATGGAACAAAAAAGTCGTGGGCATAAAAGGCACAGCATACGGAATACCATCAAGAGTATTGTAATAGCATTCTATGGTGATAGATGGGAGCTACACTTGTGGTGAGCTCAGCACAGGGTATAGAGATATTGAATTGCTATGATGTACATCTGAAACTAATGTAACACGATGTGTCAACTATACTTGGAAAAAATGCCCAGAGAGAGAAAAAGAAAAAGTTTTTAACCTGGTCACTGTCGGCGCAGGGGAAAAAAAGATTATATTCTCTAGCTCCCTTTGCTTTGAGTATGGTCATGGGATCAACTTCCAGCCAGTGGGACACAGGGGGCGGTGTTGTGTGCAGTGTGCCTCAGTGGGACAGAGTGTGCTCTCCTGTCCCTTTCTTCTTCCCTGTTGGGTGGAATGTCAATGTTACAAGGGATCCTTCTGGAAATGCAGGTGCTATGCAATGGTAAGATAAAGGCTGACAGGGCAAGAAGATTGTCTTAGTCACTCAAGCTGTCACAACAAAATACCACAGACTGGCAGCTTCAAAAGCAGCCCTTTATTTCCCCCAGTTCCAGAGACTGGGAAGTTTAAGATTAAGGTGCCCACTAGATGGCCACCTCATTGCTCTGTACTCACATGGCAGAAAGAGCTCGTCTGGTAAGGACACTAATCTCATCTTGGGGCCCCACCCTAAGGACCACATCTAAACCTAATGACCTCCCACAGGCTTCACCTCCCAATACCATCACACTGGGGGTAGGACTTCTACACATGACTTTGAGGGGGGCATGAAATTCAGTCCATAACAAAGATAAACCTCACAAGCAAGGTCCCGTACATGAGAGCGAAGTGTTTCTAACTTGTTAAGCCACTGTGGGGACCTCTCTCACATCCAGACAAATTTATAATACAATAAATACAGTAATTTAGGTTTGTTCTTATTAATATCACATACTGTTTCCTCTTGTCATTTTTATGGTAAATGGGAGAAATACCCACTCCATGAAAGCTCATGTAGATTCTTACCACACACAGGCATTCAGGCAACAGGTGGAAGAGTTTACATACGACTCCCCACATGTGACAGACCGGAAGGCCACTGTGGTTGGACTGTGACTGGAAGTTCACTGAGTAACTTCACTGAATCACAGATTGTGCAGACACCTGAGGGAGAGCACTGGGCACCATTCTTCCCAATGGACCATGGCAGAACACTCATTTGATGCAGAAGCCCTTCATTTCTGTCACTAGAAGGGGTGAAGGGAGAAGAGACAACATGGAGTGAGGCTAAGGGGGCTATCTTTGTTGGGGCTTCCCTAACACAGTACCACAAAATGGGGGGCTTCAACAACAAAAATCTTTTACCCCACAGTTCCAGAGGCTGTAAGTCTGAAATCAAGGTGTCAGCAAGGCCAATGTCCCTTAGAAGCATGGGAGTCCTCTCTCCAAGCTTCCAGTAGTTCCTGGTTCATGGCAGTGTAACTCCTGTCCTCCCTGTGTGGAGAAAGTGCCCGCATTCTGTTTGTCTCTGTGTCGTATTTCATTTGATAAGGACACCAGTTGTGATAGAGCTACGGCCCACCCAGATGACCTCATCTTAACTCATAATGTCTGCAAGACCCTATTTCTAAATAAGGTCACATCCTGAAATATCCTTTCTCAATGATAAAATAATGCACCCTCATTATAGCTAACTTGGAAATGACACAGAAGTTAAAAGCCCATAGGAAAATCACCCCTAATTCTAAGACCCAGAAAACCCCTGTTAAATTTGACTTCTATTTCATCCATTATTTTCTTCTTTTTCTATGCATATTTTAGAACCTGGACCATGATCTCTATTTCACTATATGCTTTGATTTTTCACACAACATAATAGAAAATTTTCTATGTTATTATAAATTGTATTTAAACATTCTTTCAACAGCTGAATAATGTTGAAGATGGCCAAATAATAACACAGAGAAGATGATTTTCTGCATTCCAGACACTGTTTCAACCAACTTATGCACACTTTTTTCCATTTGATTCTGACTACAGGATTCCTACAAGGTAGGAATTATTTTCATCATACAAATTGATTAAAAAATATCGAGGCTGAGTTTTAGCGATGTGTCTAACATCATACAGTGATTAAACAGCCAAAGAGGAATCTCGAGACAAGTTTGTTGGATGCTACTTTCCACGTTTCTAATTACTGCTTAATTTCCTATTCTTGGACATAGTGTTTGCTTCCACATTTTTATTGTTATAAATACCACAATTTACTGTTACAAATACCATCTTTGGACAGAACATTTCCCCCCACCCCAAATAAATTCACAGAACTGGAATTACTAGAATTAAGATTTGAACGTTTAAAAAAACCCCACATTTTTGTTACATTATTGCCAATTTGCTTTCCAAGTAAGTTGTGCCAACTTGAGTTCCCTCGAGTGCTGTTAGTACCGTTCTTGTTTCTTTATACCGAGCACTGGACAGTCAGACTTGCTAAGCATATCTACTATTTATGATCACTGAAAATAGATCGGTTTTTCTTTTATTTGCATTTTTTTGGTTATTAACAGGGTTACACATTTTTTTGTGTGTTTTAAGACATTTGTGTATTCCATGAGTAATCTGGGCCCATTTATCCATTACAGCTTTAGTATTCAGTTGAGCCATGTGCAATTGATGTCTTTTGTAAGTCAAAAAGTTGATGACTATCAGCTCAAATTTTTTTTTTAAATTCATTAAGAATATTAATCTTTAGGCATTTTGGCTATAAATATTTTTGTTGATGTTTTGATACAGCTATTTTTATTTCAAAATGAGCATCCAAGAATCTGGAAAGTATTTAGGTAATGAAAATTGCATGCTAATGATTCCATGGACTTTTTTTTTTTTTTTTTTTGCTTTCTCATGTTAGTTGTCCCTTCTGAACTTCCTTCTCTTCCCCCACTCTCTCAGGTTTGAGTCCAGAATGATGTATCTATATGAGGTAGATCATAGCTTCGCCTCCACTTTAGAGATAGAATAGGAAATGTCACTGAAAGAATTATAGGCACCAGTAAAACAAGTAAAAGTAATGCATCTTCACTATGGTCGATGACCTTTTAAAGTAAAAAAAAAAAAAAAAAAAAAAAAAAAAAATTAAAACTGTAGCCTGAAAGCATTTGGAGACATTGCTTTTACTGCAACAGCTTAGAGGCTCTTTAAGGAAAGAGTAATGGGGGCACCTGGGTGGCTCAGTCGGTTAAGCAGCCAAGTTCAGCTCAGGTCATGATTTCACGGTTTGTGGGTTCAAGCCCCGCATCAGGCTCTGTGCTGACAGCTAAGATCCTGGAGCCTGCTTCAGATTGTGTCTCCCTCTCTCAGCCCCTCCTCTGGCCCCTCCTCTGCTTGCATCTTGCCTCTCTCTGTCTCTTAAAAAGGGAATAAAAACGTTAAAAAAAATTTTTTTTAAAAAGGAAAGAGTGATGGTGGTTTAGGTGAGGGGATACACCCTGCATGCCTGACAGCTGAGAATTGGCTGTGTCTCATTCTTAGCCAAATGAAGAGAAAGCCAGACCATCTGGCTCTGCAATGATTCCATATCTTCTTCCTGCAGGTAGATGGGGATCCATTTGAAAGAAAACTGTCATGACTGCGTATCACACGCACATTTTTAAACATCTGAAAGGAAAGGGGAACTGTTCAGGTTGCTTGTTAAATCTAAGGTAGTAGTAAGAGAGACAGAAACTCTGCTTTGGTAGCCGTATTTCAAAGTTTACTGACGAGCATTTGCTTTTCAACATCTCAGGCTTCAAGATCCTCATTTGTAGAAACAGTTTCTGTTTGCTTGAGTTCATACGGTTGTACCCCAATCCTCTTCCTTGAGTCTCTGGTTGAAATGACTCACATCAACTCTCCCTTGGCCTTAAATATTTTTTTACATCAAGTACCGATTCTCTGCCACAAAGCTGGGAAGCAAATCTTGGCTCCTCCTGCGTCCAAGCCTTTGATCAGCCCAATGTATCTTGCTGCCTGCCTAACGTGTAAATAAGATTGCATTTTGTATTTACAGCGTGGCTCCTGGGAGGGCAACTGAAGCTATTACACATGGGGTGTTTGCAACAACAATAAACTGTTCTTCATGGGTGAGGATGACATTCCTGACCCACCCTCCAAGAGCATGAGCTCACAGCTGGTTTCCCCAGGGAGAACGCCACTCCCGTCACCTGGTTGCCATTTGTCGTGCGCTGGCCAGGCTGGGGCTGCAGCTAGGGAAGAGAACAAAGTTTGCCTCTGTGCAAGGCTAACTGACCCATTCACAAATCCCAGCCTTCAAGCCTGCGACGTCAGTCTTCCTGGCACGCGCCACAGACCCACACAACTAACCGTTCCAAGTCATGTAGGAACAAATCCGTCAGCACACAGGGTTCTGCCATCCGGAGCAGGCATTTCTGCAAGCCCCCCAGTGTGCCTGCTGGAGTCTGTGTGCAGAGCTCAGCCAGCGGCCACCGCCTGCCCCCCAACTCCCCTGTGCACTTGGCCTGGCCTTGTGAAGATGGCTTACACACACATTCCAGATGTTCCCTGTAAGCGAGAGCCCTGGAAACAGCCCCACACACATTTGCTTTCTAAGGGCCTGACTGGAATGAGACCAAATGGTCTGGGGTTATTGTCTGATTACTGGGCAGTTGAAGACTTGACCCTGTTTCTCCATAACCTCTCTTTGCTGTTGGACCTCACTTCACTAATGGGGCAAGATTCTAACAGCCGTGGTTGTAGTCAGGGTCCCTAGTAATATAAGAATCATACAAATGTGGGGCTCCTGGGTGGTCAGTCGGTTGGGTGTCTGACTTCAACTCAGGTCATGATCTCACAGCTCGTGAGTTCGAGCCCCGCATCGGGCTTTGTGCTGACAGCTCGGAGCCTGGATCCTGCTTCGGATTCTGTGTCTCCCCCTCTCTCTGCCCCTAACCCACTTGCATTCTGTCTCAGTCTCTCTCAAAAATAAATAAACTTTAAAAATTTCTTTTTAAAAGAATCACATTAACACAAGAACTTTAACATTAAATTTTTTTTAAATGTTTATTTATTTTGAGACAGAGAGAGAGCAAGTGGGGGAGAGACAGAGAGAGGGGTGGAGAGAGAGAATCCTAAGTAGGCTCTGTGCTGCCAGTGCAGAGCCCTATGTGGGACTTGGTATCACAGACCATGAGATCATGACCTGAATAGAAATCAAGAGTCAACTGCTTAACCAACTGAGCCAGCCAGGTGCCCCAAGAACTTTAACATTTTTAAAAAGAGAGCAAAAAGAACACAAAGGGAAGGAAGCTGATGACAGCTTGAAACAAATATTGGAAAATTGGATCATATTTTCAGAATGATAATATTATCTGTTTGCTTTCCATCAAAATTTATATATATGTCTCTTCCCCCAGTCCCTTCTCTGCCATGGGGGTGCAAAGTTCTCCCTTGGAAGGGTGTGAGTAGTGACAACGATGTGAGTCTATGCAGCTGTGATGTAAATCTTTTCTTAAATCAACTGCATGGATGCATTTGTCTTCCCTGAGGGCGCAGAACCAAACAATACAGGCTGTGTAACGTCTCCCTAACTGCTTTCCACTCCCTCTCTGTCCAAACCTGTCCTGCACACTGCCATTATATGGGTCCTCATGGGGCCTAAATAGCAAGAAGCCATCTCCCTAGTGAAGAGCATGTAAGAGCTTCATGCTCCACAACGTGAAATGCATTAGGAATAAAGACTAGTTGCTTCTCTTTGGCTTTTGAGACCGCCCCCATGCTGCCATAATCCTACTTTCCAAATGTCCTCTCACCCCACACAGGTGCCCTGAGGTTTCCGGCTGTTCATGTTTCCCAGATCTGATAAGACCTGCTTCTCAATGATCTGAACTTCTTCTTCCCAGCCTTCCTCACCATCCCTCTGTGAGGGTGACAGTTGAGCAGTCTTCCTCACTGGCTACCTGCAGTATCTGGTAAGTAGGTGCTTTGAAAATGTTTGCACACTGAAGGAGTGACCATTTTTTAGCAGCCAGGCTGGCCCTGTCTTTTAGCATGTCACAGCCATTCACTGTTCAACACAGCAGGTCAGTTCAATGCCAAGCCCGGGCTCCTGTTGTTTTCTCTACCTGGGATGCCCCTCCCTCTCTCCCACCATCCACACCCTGTTTACCCTTCTTAGCCCTCCTCAGGTTATTCTCCCATACAAGGCCACCCCTCATCCCTAACCTATCAGATCCACTGTGGGATACACTTCCAAATTCTTGGGGTGCTCACTGCACCAGGGACGCAGGCCTTAAGGCCTTAATCACATACTTCCTTGCAGTGAGACCTGAATGTTCCCAGTGTTTGTTCCTGGATTCCCTTGTTGTGCCTGGACTCCCTTATCAAATTTGTATCCACCTACCCCAACTCCTCAGCATCCTGAGCAGAGCTGAGCATAGACCAGCTGCTCGATAAATGTCTGCCTGACTGATTCTTCTCTCCAATTATGCACATCCTATCTATCACTCAAAGTTCCACTCAAGCCCAGCTTCCTCCACGGTGGCTTGGTGGATGATGCCCCACATTGATCTCACAGCTGGCTCATGGGCCGTATCCACACCTTCCGCATGTTGTGTACCTGTGGGATGACATGTTGGAGCACCACTCCCAGTGTGCGTGCACATTCCATTACTTGTGAACTTCATGTGTGCCCTGTTGTGTCCTGGCTCTCGGAACCCTGGCACACACCCAGGGGAACACGCACCTCACCTTGGAGACTGCAGCACTCGAGTATGGCTCATCCTGTGTTGCCATTTCCTGCATGCACTTGGACACCAGAGCACATGAGGCCCCAGGTATGCGACTGGGTTCCTGCCGCCCTCTCAGGACAATCTTCTGTGAGAGTCACAACTCCTCGTCCTGGAGTTTGATGCACATATTTCTCAGTGTGGAAGGCTGACAGCAGAGCTCTTTGAGACCAGATAACCCACCACCAGGAGACTGAGCATTTTCTTGGGCACAGAGAGACAGTATTTCAAAGAAGGCTCACTGTGCCTGGTACACAGCGGAAACCCAGCACACATGGAAATATAATAAAAACAGCTATGATCCTTGATGGCAAGTATCCTACTCCAGCGTCTTCAAGCATTGTCTTGAACACTTTGCAAAAGAATTTTGAAAATCTACGTGCTCTTTACACATTTTTAACTTGACATCTAAAATTTTTCACATTTTCAATTTTTTTAATGTTCATTTATTTGAGGGGGGGAGGGGCAGAGAGAGAGGGAGACACAGAATCTGAAGCAGGCTCCAGGCTCTGAGCTGTCAGCACAGAGACTGAGGTGGGGCTCAAACCCACGAGCTGTGAGATCATGACCTGAGCCAAAGTCGTATGCTTAACTGTCTGAGACACCCAGGCACCTCCACACATTTTAAAAATAAGTTTATTTCTTATTAATAAGAGATAGAAAATGTAACTATTTTATATATTGAAATAAAATGAGGATTGACTATAATTTGATAAATATTTTGTATTATTGGATAAAACAAATTTTCATTACTGAGTAAAGCACGCTATATCTGAAAGATACCAGGTGAAATTTTTGTTTGTGTGTTTGATTTATCATACTTTGGAAAATCCAATTGTCCTGCAAAAATTACATTTTAAAGGATCGACATCACAAGCTTATGCTGCTTTGTATATTCTGAATTATGAGACCCATGGGCCAACATGGCCTTCTTGCAGAAGTATGTATAAGACAGGGAAGGACAGAAAGCCTTATGAGCTCTGGACTTGGTTTATCATTAATTTTTTTTTATCCCATTGTTTCAAGAGCCCTCCTGCAGCAAAGAACCAAAACAAGATTTGGTATGGGCAAGGGATATGTCTTTCTTTTGTAAAATGAGAAAGGTATATTCTTTTTTTTTAATTTTTTAAATGTTTATTTATTTTTGAGAGAGAGACAGAGTGTGAGTGGGGGAGGAGCAGAGAGAGAGGGAGACACAGAATCTGAAGCAGGCTCCAGGTTCTGAGCTGTCAGCACAGAGCCCGATGCAAAGTTCGAACTCACAAACCGTGAGATCATGACCCAAGATGAAGTTGGACGCTTACTGACTGAGCCACCCAGGCACCCCATGAGAAAGGTATATTCTAAGCATAGGTTCATTTCAAGCAGATCAATATTAGCAAAGAATACCTGTGGACACTGATGCCCTTATAACTATCCTTGCCTGAGTATCATTTGGAAAGTGTTCAAATCTTACAGAAAGTGTGTACCCCAGTTGGAAGAACACTGGCCAACTCTACTGGCTTGTCTATGAGAGAGCTGGAGTAGAGTGATAAGCAATTCTTGTCCAGGCTCGGGATCTCCTACTTCCCCATTGCCTCCATGGAGAGGACAGCCCTCATTTTCACTGTCAAACAGGTTAATTTGGCTTGCCAGAGGCAGCCAGGACAAAACTGAGAAAATTGTTAGATGTTAAGTTGTCAGGCCTTAGAAACAAAGACAGAAACCAGAAGATAGCTAAGCCAGAGACACACAACAGAACAGGCCAACTCTCAGAGGAGCAAAGGGCCAAGAGGGGTGGGTAGGGATAGCTGAGGTAGGGGTGTAGGAGAGAACAAAAGGCAGGGCAGGGGATCTGGGACACATTTATAGTCAGTCTAGACCAATTCAAGTGCATGGTGGTTCTCATTGAGAAAGCCAGTTCCCCAACTGATAGCTTTTTCTTACAGAAGGAAATTGTTAAACCCCTGTTGTATGAAGTGCTATAAATATAGCTTAATTTCCACATCTTTGTAGCTCTGGCACCTCCTGAGACCTTCCAGACTCATGTTCTAGTCTGCATCTTATTTCTCTTAGACAAACCAGACCCTGGCAGGCTTTTGCACCAGAGCCATCCCCTCCACCTGGAATGCCCTGCCTTTTAGCTCACAAATGATTGCCTCTGAGCCTTCTTTTTCCAGCATATTCATCTCACCTCATCCCTTAGAGCAGAATTTCACAAAGTGGGATCCACTACTGTGTCCGCGTTATCTAGGATTTTGTGGGAAGAAAGAGAGTAGATTACTAGGCAAATCTGGAGGTCTAGATTTCAGATCTATAATATTGGAAGCCCTGTGACAATACATAGGAACTTGCACTTTTATAAGCTGCCCAGATGCTCTTATGTGTTCTAAAGCTTGGGATCCATCAGGGCTATGATCTGAATGTTAGTGTCCCCCAAATTCACATGCTGAAATCCTAATTCCCAAGGTGATAATATTTGGAAGAGAGGCTTTTGGGAAGTGATTGAGTCATAAGGGTGGAGTACTTATGAAAGAGACCCCCAGAAATCCCTTGTCCTTTCTGTCATGGGAAGACACAGGGAGAAGACAGCCATCTATGAACCAGGAAACAGGCTCTCACCAGACACCAAATCTGCTGCACCTTGATCTTGGGCTTTCAGCCTTCAAAACTGAGAAATAAATTTCTGTTGTTTATAAGCCACCCAGTCTATGGTATTCCGTTAATGCCACCACAGGGGACTAAGACAAATGGTGTGCAGTCAGGGACTCTCGGTGTCCCTGGGCTTCCCTCACACCTCTACTGCAGCGGTCCTGGATCAGACTGTGATTTCTTTGTGTATTTTCTTGTTTCCATGAGTCTCTGAATACTCAAGAAGAGAAATGCCATTGGTCTTTGTTAACTCCACACTAAGCACAGTGCCTGGTACATAGTGGTACTTAATCATGGGTTTTTTTTTTTTCTTTCTTTCTTTTTCTTTCCCCCTCTGGAACAGTTTTTTATTAAACAGCAAAGCAAAAGTGCAACACAATTTTAAATGTTTGTAAATCATGTCACAAAAGGGACACAAGATGTTTGCAGTATAACTATTATATTCATACAACTAAAGTCATTCATTGAATCTTATACCAATACAAACATAAGATTATTCCATGATTAAAAGTAGCTCAAATCTAATAACCAACATGATTTAGTGGATCTCTTGTCCTATTTAATATTTATTAAAAAGTTTATTTATTTTTGAGAGAGAGAGAGCAGGGGAGGGGCAGGGAGAGAGAGGGAGAGAGAGAATCCCAAGCAGGCTCCACCCTGTCAGCACAGAGCCCGACACAGGGCTCCATCTCAGGAACTGTGAGATCACGATCTGAGCCGAGATCAAGAGTTAGGCACTTAACCGACTGAGCCACTCAGGCACCCTTTTCCTACATAACATTTTAACATGGCTTCTGATACTAAATTTCTTACCGAATGGAATCTACAAACTAAATTTTTACAAGCTGCCAAAAAGTGACTAATCTTTCAAACCAAGTAGTTAGGTTAACAGCAAATTCTGGGAGAAGTGTTGAGATAAAATACTGAGAAAGTATCAGCTAGTATGCATGTGAAACTCTTGCATTTTATTCATGATTCTGATACCAATACACTGTAGAGGGCTTTTGCAAAAGTTGATCTGCTGGGTGCTACAAATAAGCTTGAGACTAAACTCTTTGTCACTGTTCTCTTGTAGATGTGGTTGACTTAAGGTTAGTCACATTTCATCTACTTTCATACATATATTCCCTAAAAGATCTTGTCTGTTCCAGAGATCACACAATTCTGGAGTAAAAACATTTGGAGTTGGTTACTACTGTATGCCAAGTACTTTTCCCATCCTATTTCCATTTTTCTCAAAATTTCTTATTTCAAACATATAACTAGACCAAATGGGTTATTTTGTGCAAAAGGAAGTTTTTAACAACAAACCTTTCCAATGTGGCAATTCAGTTGCAAAGAAGAATCTTCATATTTATAGGCTCTGTTTTCAGTTGATTAAAAAGAAACTAACAATCCTATCTTATTGCTATGGTAAGCCCTAACTGTGATTATACCTTATTTTGGCTAAGTTTCAACAATTCAAGCTCAGGTTACTCTCACAGATGATTAAATAGTAAAATTACTTTTACAAATGTGAAACCAATTTCTTCCTTAGGGGAAGGGAAATGGGAAGGAAGAAGCCAGTGGAGATGAGGCACAACATGGTAGACAAGGTACATAAAGCTGGGTATTCAGTGCATGATTTTGGTCACTTTTCACAACACAGTGGTTATTTTCTTGTATCTCTTACTATGCCTACAATAAAAGACAGTGCTAAACCTCTAAATCAAAGCAAATTTGATAAAACATTCACTTTCAAATTTTATACATACATGCATTTCTAATTATAAAGTCTCTACAATACATTTGCATGTTTTCATAGACTAACATATATCACACAAACTCATGGAAGTCTTCTGTTATGTTCTTAATTTTGCCTAGATCTGACATTATCTTCATAAATATTCAATTAGGCCACAAACAAAAGTACTATAACTTTTTGAGTCTATCCACATTTTAAAGAAAAAAACAGATCAGCGGCAATTCCATAAAACAGAAGGGATGTCAATCCTTCACATTCTTTTGCTTTTTGTGTCAGTCATTTGAAAAACACTAGAAGCTGACATGAGGTTTTCTATATATTGTCCAAGAGCTTGGTTGTCTGATTTTAGCTTCCTATTTTCTTCCTTAACTGCATCTACTCTTGTGGAGAGATCTTCAAGTGTGTGCCGAAGTTACAACAGTTGACTACTAAGTCGTTGTTTTTTCCTCCAGTTCCACATGATGTCCAGCATCAACTGCGTCTGTGTTGGCATTCATTATCTCCAGTGACAAACTTGGGCACTGGGTACAAAACCCTGGATAAATGGTCGGCCGTTGGAGGTCCTGGGAGTGGGAGGGATCTAATTGTTGTTTTTCTGTGGTCAGGGTGTCCCTAATAAAGGGTACAACAGAGAGAAGAGAAACATCCTCAGTGTTCCCCTTGGGTATTGGGAGCATAATACTCTTAAATTCTAAGACAACCACTTTCCAGGGCTAGGGTTAAGATAACTGGCTCTGCAAGATGCAAAGAGCAGACCCAGGTAGAAGTGGTAGCCAAACATCTTGCTGCTAACATAGGTTCAACCTCAGTCTATGGACTTCTGCCAACTGGTCAGGATTATCGAGGAGAATGGTGATGTCTACGATAGTGGCAGTGTGTGGTGAGGGGAGGTAATAAGTGTTCACACAGTCTAGACTGGCCTCCAAGACTTGCTTGTAGGTGTGCGCAGTTTATTAGTTTCCTTGTGAGGCAGTGACAATAATGAACCACCTAACACCCATTTCCCCTTTCTTCCTCAGTATCTGAATTTTTGGAAGGCAATGAGGTCCCCAGCTGAAAAATTGCATTTCCCAATCTCCCTTGTGGATAGGAGTGGTTAATGAGATTTAAGCTGAAGTTACTGTGTCTGCCCTCTGCTCTTCCTTCTTGCAGCCAGGAACATGAACAGCAGCTGTAGCAGCCATTCTGCACCTGTGGGTAGATGCCATGAGCAGGAAGCAGTCAGGGTCACCGTTGACATCACAGAACTGGCATTTTAGCCGTGGATTGTCAATCTTTGGACTACTTTTATGTGGGAGACAAAACAAACAGGCACACAAAGCCCTATATTGCTTAAGCCACTGATCTATAGGTTTTCTGTATAATCCTGACATTCACACTGCTGACATCACTTGGCTTATGAACTGATTGCTCAGTATGGATTTCTTGTTTGCTGTGCTCATGACCTCTTAGAGAGGCAAGACTCACCCTTCACTCTTACTATCTCTGCTCCCAGTTCCACAGGGTCATTGAGACTGTCTGCCTGAGACTATTCAATCTTTTAAGTTACCTGAAGACAAGCAACTGGGCTCACTAGCCACCTGCAACATCAACAAGATGGGTCTTCGAACTCTTTGCTCAGCCCACTCTGCCTGGGGAACTCTGGAAGATTCTTTCATGGACTCTTTAATTTGTACCCAGAGGAACCACTCAGCTGGGAACTTGTTACTCCTGAGATTTTCTTCCTCAAAGAGAGTTGCTTTTGAGATTTAACTGTATATGTGTAAATCTTCCAGTTTGCAGTTGACACAAGATTTCCTGGGTAGTCAATGCCAAGCTTATAAGGGAAAATCCCATGATGCTCTCAGAGAAGGAAGCATGTACAAGACAATGTATTATTTTAGGGGGAGGCACTTCAAGGTGTGGGACTTCAAGTCTTCCAATATGAAGGAGACTTTGCAGTCAACACATCCAGAGATCATCACTAAGAAGATCTAGGCTAAGCTCTAACCAGCATTCCAGTGCCAATGAAACAATGTACATCTGTAGGTCTTTCCAGAATATTGTGCATAAACCAAATCTAGCTGAGGCAAGACCAAATAATCCACATGCAGTGATCAAAATGGTAGAAACAGAGATCTGCAAAAGTGTGCTAACATGGCCTTTGAGAGTCAAAGAGAACTGGGTTCAAAGCCTCTTTTCCTCATTAGAAATGAGAGTGTATCTTGGCAGGTTGTTGAGGATGAAATAAGCAGCTGTGAGTAAAGGGGACTGGCCATCAAAACACAGAATAGAGGCATGGGGGAGATAAGCTCTGGGGTGATCAGAATGGGCTTTGCCATCCTAGAGGTGATGGTCTGAATCTAGCCTCCTTTACTTATTTCTCTGTGACCTTGGACAAAGCAGCTCACCTTTTTAAGAAAAAAAATTTTTTTTAATATTTATTTATTTTTGAGACAGAGAGAGACAGAGCATGAACAGGGGAGGGGCAGAGACAGAGGGAGACACAGAATCAGAAGCAGGCTCCAGGCTCTGAGCCATCAGCCCAGAGCCCGACGTGGGGCTCGAACTCAGGGACCGCGAGATCGTGACCTGAGCTGAAGTCGGACGCTTAACCGACTGAGCCACCCAGGCGCCCAGCAGCTCACCTTTTTAAATCTCAATTCTCTGATCTGAAAAAATATGGATAATAAACTCTGTTATTGATTGGGTTCTTGCGAGAATTATGTGACATCAAGCATGTCATATAAGCACGTAGCAAAATTCCAAAAAACAGAACAATATTTCAATAAGTAATACTGCCATAGGCCAGCTTCTTCCTCCTCCCTCTCCCCTCCTTCCTCCTCCTCCTCCCTCCCCTCCTCTCCCTCTTCCTTCCCCTCCTCTTCTTCTTTCTTCTACTACTTCCTCTTCTTCTCCACCACTTCTCCTCCTCCTTTCTCTCCCTTCTTCTCTTTCTTCTCCTCTTCCACAATAATAGGAAAGAGCAGATTATTTTCTCTTTTATACCAAAGAATACATTAACATGCTCCTTGGACTAGGAAAAATTGTTTCCTATATATTTAGTCAATGTTTTCCAAGTTTTATTCATTGGAATGCTAGTTATGACAGAATCATTTACTGCTCACCAAATATCCATGTGCATCTCATATTTCCCAGTCCCTTACAGGGTCTATATGACCCCTGTCATATAGTGGGTCTATATGACCCCTGTCATATAGTGGGGCTATATGACCAGTTATGGCCCATGAGTAGTCAGCAGAAGTGATGTGTACCATTTGAGCTCAGAGCATAGAAGAGTGACCACTTCTTCATGTGCATTCTTCCCCAGGCATGGCAAATCCTGGAGTTACACATTTGAGATGGACACAAAGTATTGGAACTGCCATTAGTTTGAGTTCCTGAGTGGTTATTTGGACCCACACTGCCTGTATTTAGCTACTGGATTTTGATATTGATTGTTATGACAGCATAACCTAGCATATCTTGACTAATAGAAATATTTGTAGCAGCCGCTGATATGAATTACACAAAAAACTACTTCAAGGTCAGATAAGCTTAGAGAGTTGTAGGTTACAGAACAGGTTTATTCTGGACTTTGTGGGTCCTTTAATTGTTAATGTCCCTTGTGAAGCTCCAAGTTTTTCCACAATAATCTGACAAAAGATTATTTATTCTTTAAATGTTTATTTCTTTTTGAGAGAGAGAGAGAGAGCACACGAGTGGTGGAGGGGACAGAGAGAGAGGGAGACACAGAATCTGAAGCAGGCTCCAGGCTCTGAGCTGTCAGCACAGATTCCAATGTGGGGCTTGAACTCACGAACTGTGAGACCATGACCTAAGCCCAAGTCAGACGCTTAACCGACTGAGCCACCCAGGATCCCCAAGATTATTTTTTTTAATTATTTTAAAGGAAGCATGTTATACAGGTCTAGTGTTCCATAAAATACACTTCAGAAAAGTGTGCTTGGTTAATTGACTGTTTCCTACTGAGACCCATCCTTATTTTTCTATTTCCATATGAATCCAAGCAATGTATTCCTGCAGTTCCCTACTTTTTCTATTCCAACATTTCTACATTCCATGGCTTCCCATTACTCTTAATTCTTTTTCTTCCCTCTGAATCCCAAATTGCTGAGCCCTGCTGGAAAATAAAAGGTGGTAACTGACTGAACCTCCAATGCTATTGCTATGCCCTGTTAAGCTCCTAGAATCTGTAACCTTTTATTTCATTTTCAGTCAATTCCCTGTAAACCCCCCACCACAGCTTTTCTTTTGTTCACTTTGCTAACACCTCAAACTTACCCTTATGCCCCCTCAGAAGAAGACCTCATTACCTACTTTATGGAAAAGATCAGAGTCATCCAATGTAAACCTTCAATGCATCTTCTCCTCTTCCTATTTTATGTAGATCATTACTGTTCTGTCTTATCTGAAAAGAAAAAAATTTGTTTTCTATTTTAGACATTCCCCAAAACCCAGCCAAGCTATTTTTTTCTATTCCTTGTGTCTGTTAAGCAGCTTTTAAGCTTTCAGCAAATGAACACAGTAACCACCAAGAAGTAACCAAGAGCTTCTTAAAGCCCCCTTCGTTTCCTCAAATTTAGTTTTTTTTACCCTGTGTGCTTTCCCCTTGGCCATCTCACATCCTCTTGTGACCTTGATGTAACTCTATGCAGATAAATTGTGAATCTAGGTTTTCTTCTTTCTTGTTCTTGAAGATACAGATTTTTGTCTGCCAGCTGGGCACCTCCATATGAATGCCTCAGGTATCTCACCATTCAAATCAAACACATTATCTTTTCTCTCTTGTGTATTCCTCTTCTTCTGCTTTTTCTGGAGTTGGCCTCCCAGGAACTTAGTGCAAAGTATCACAGATATCTTTGCCTCTTCCTTTCTCTTAACTCCATCTGCTGTGTTGATAAAAGACCTCCTCTTTCCTTTTCTGTATCTGTTTCTTTAGTCCTCATTCCTCAGATATGGACCAAAGAAAGAGTTCCACAACTGGTATTTCCAACTCCAGTCCCCACTCATAAACCCCCTCCTAATTGGTGCCAAAGAAAGACTTGATGGAATTCAACACCCATTTGTGATTCAAAAATAAACAAACAAGCAAACCAACAAGGAAACAAACTTCCTGGCAACCTAGAAATATAAAGACAACTACAGTGGTAAAGATTGTCTCAAACTGGCAGCCAGTACTATACTTATCAATAAACATTGGGACATTCTCATTAAGGCCATGAACAAGACAGAGATGCTTGCTATTATAATTAGGCAGCATTATAAAAAAAAAGGAGACATAACCATAATAAAGAATGAAGCAAAATTATCTTATGGTATTAATTGATTTTTTGAGCCAATGGATGAAAGAATGAATCTCATGGAAAAATATTTATATATACAAATATATAAATATATATTGTTGAGTGAAAAAGTAGTGGCTAAAAAAAGAACATAAAGAACATGATCCTAATTTTGTGGTGAAAATAAATGCATATTGATTGAGTGAATGGGGAAAAATTTCATGACTGAAGAAATTTAGTTTGCAAAAATTTGTCCACTGTAATCTTAATTTTGTTATTTTTTTTCCTAAAATAGATCTTCAGATATATAAATGAAATTTTATTTTGTTTTTGTGTTTGTTTCATGTGTTCTATAAAGAAATAGATTCTTTTGAAATAAGCAAAATGTTACATATATTTACATATATATTTATATAATACATATATATGCAACATATATGTTATAATATATTATATAATACTATTATATAATTATTATATTATATACTACTATATAAATATTATATTATATAATAACATATATATGATAATATATGTTACATATATATGTATTATATATGTATAACAACATACATATATATATATGTGTGTGTATATATATATATATATATAACCAAGCCTCTAATTTTTAGGTTCCAGTATAGATACCAGGTGAAGTTTAATATCCTTGCCATTTCCCTTGTGACTACCTAAAGATTAGCTACTCATCACCCCTTTGCACAAATTCTAATCCTCCCTCTTAGATATAAAATGCCTTAGTTTGTCCTAAATACAAAAAACATTACTTTCTGTCCAAGAACTTCCAGGCATAAGACACCCATAGGGAAACTTCTATTTAGAAGCTATTTGTTAATTGGTGTCTCTGTTCTCAGAAATTCAGTGAGTAAATCACAGATCTAGACCAGGAATTTACCATTTCAGTGGATAAAGAAAGGAGGACATTGTTGTCTTGTTTGAAGCAACAGAATTCACACAGAACCTGAGTCACAAAGAGTATTGTTCAGCCCTGCTTCTGTTAGAAGTTAGGAAGAACATTTTGAAGCTTATGACCAGAAACTGCCATACAAGAGCCCAACTTAATTAAAAATAATAAATCCATCTGATTCAGGAAATTTAGCTATGTTTCCCAATGACTTAATCCTCCTCTGCTTGTTACCTTATTTTTTGGATTCTCTTGTCCTCAACTTGACTTGGTCCTAGGTTTTTAAATTTCTGATCTCCTTATTGTGAATTCTGTTACCAGTTCCCAGTGTTGGCCCTCAGACCATGCACCTGTCAAGGTCTCTGGGGTTCATCTCCGCCCAGCTCATGAGGTTGGGCATGACATTTCATGCCAGCTGTACATTCAGTTAATTAATCAGGTCAGGCAATAAACAATTGTAGGTGCTAACACGGCAAACCATAGGGTATGCTTTTGAGTATATTCTTGCTTGAGGTTTACTGAGTTTGTTGGAATTGTGAATTTATAATTATCATCAAATTTAGAAAATGTTCAGTCTTTTATCTTCAAATATTTTTTCCCCCTCTCTTCTTCTGAGATCCAATTATATATGAGATAACTTGTTATTGTTCCACAGGTCTCTGAACTGTTAATTTTATTTAGTTGTCTTTTTTCTTGTCTATAATTTATTTTTGATAGTTTCTATTTCTATTTCTTCAAGTTCACTGATCTCTTCTTCTGCAGTGTCTAATCTGGTGTCAAGCACATCTAGTGATTTTTTTTTCCACCCGTTTCTACATGTTGTACTTTTCAGCCTTAGACTTTGATTTGGTTCTTTTTTTTAAATCTTCTATTTTTATATACCTTATGTTCATGGTTCATTTTAAACCCTGAGCATATTTATAATAGCTATATTTAAAAGTCTTTACTCATTCCACAATTGATATCATTTCTGGTTCTGATTCCATTGACTGATTTTGCTTTCTGGGTTATAGGTCCTTGGGTCTCATTTACTATTTATTTCGTCATATGTCTAGTCGTTTTTTATTGAATGCTGCCCATTGTGTTATGGGGTGTGTATTGCATGGGTTTTGTTGTCTTCTTTTGTTAATTACTTAATTAATTTTTAAATTTACATCCAAGTTAGCATATGGTACAACAATGATTTCAAGGGTAGATTCCTTAATGCCCCTTACCCATTTAGCCCATACCCCCTCCCACAACCCCTCCAGCAACCCTCTGTTCTCTATGTTTAGGAGTCTCTTATGTTTTGTCTCCCTCCCTGTTTTTATATTATTTTTGCTTCCCTTCCCTTATGTTCATCTGTTATATATCTTAAATTCCTCATATGAGTGAATTCATATGATATTTGTCTTTCTCTGACTAATTTTGCTTAGCATTAATACCTTCAAGTTCCACCCATGTAGTTGCAAATGGAAAGATTTCATTCTTTTTGACTGATGAGTAATACTCCATTGTATGTATATACCACATCTTCTTTATCCATTCATCTTTCAATGGACATTTGGGCTCTTTCCATACTTAGGCTATTGTTGATAATGCTGCTATAAACATTGGGGTGCATGTGCCCCTTTCTTGTCTTCTTATAAATAGTATTGAGCTTTGTTCTGTCAGGAAGTTAAGCTGTTTACAAATCAGCTTGATCCTTTCAAGGGTTGTTTTTCACTTTTGTTACAGCAGGTCTAGAGTAGACTTTACTCTAAGGCCAAATAAGCCCTCCCATTACCCCTTCTAAGGTCTCTATTGAATCCCTTGGGTATTGGAGAGCCCTCCACTCCGGATTATTGGAACTCCAGTGTTTCACATCCCTCTGTGAGCTCCAGGAATTGTTGAGCTTATAGGTTTCTAGTAATTATTTGCTTGGCCTTGTGGGGTTTCACTCTCTGTAGACTCATGGGGACCTCTATTCATATTTGTCTTTTCTGGTACATGCCAATTACAGCTACCTCAGAATCCCTTAACTCTGATCTCTCTCTCTCCTCAATCCAGAGGGCTTCCATGCTTTGTTTGGGTTCCTTCTTTCCATCTCTTGGTCTGGAGAATGTATCCAAGCAGAAACTTCTTGTGATTTTAAGACTTAGGTCTATGTTTCTCTTCTTTCAGGGATCATAGTTCTATGCTACCTTTTGTGCAATGTTTTTAGTTGTTATAGTGGGATGGAAGTCTAATATCAGTTACTCCAACATGGCTGGAAACAAAGCTCCCCTGTACTTGTACTTTTAATTTAAGTAAGTGGTATTATGAGAAATAGATCTCATTCTATATTTTACCATTCTTTCTTTTTTAAATTTAGAACTAAGTGTGTCAGATAAATTCAGGTTGATATGTTTATATCAATTTGTTTCTTCTAACTGTTGCATGATTGGAACTTTATTTTTTTTAATGCATCTGGCAGTACTATGAGCTGAATAGAGAAGGGACTTGTCCTATTTATTCACATTTCTATAGTTTTTCTAAAGCTCCTCTCATTAACAAAAATACCTTTGTTCCTCCTGTCTGTTGAAATATGCTTGTCACTTTCTTAATAATTAAAACATTCTGAAGTATTTTTCAGTTTATGGAAGTATATAGATGATATAGAAAAAATGTAGCAGATATATATATGTGCCAATCATCTAGATTTAAATATACTTCTGTGCCTGCATTGTATGCAAGCTTTTTGAATGATGATAAGAAATAAGATGTTTCAAAAACAGCAAAAGTCATGTTTTCCCTCTACTCCCTACCTTAGGAAAACACTGGAAGTTGCTGTGTATTTTTCAATCCATGATTTTATATTTTTATTATATAGGTCTTGCTTCATTAAGTATACAGTGGTTTTTTACATGTTTTAAAACTTTACCAAAATGGCATCATGCTGTTCATATCCCTTTGCAACTTACTTTGTGGCTTAGTATTAGGTCTGATATTTTGATTTATTGAAACTGATAGGCATGATTAAATACGTTAATTGCTCTATGGGATTCTCTCAGTTATTTCATCCATAGTTTCTTATCTGTCCTCCTACCCATGGAAAGTTTACTCTTTATTCTTGTAGATATTTCCTTGCCCTCATGTCTCCTTGTGCTCACTTCATCTAATTGGCAAAAATTTAAAAATCCAGTAAGACTAAGTATGGTTAAGAATACAGGAAAATGTAATATCTTATACGATGTTGATGTGGGTATAATTCTGCTTGGGAGATCAATTTAGAGATACTAGCACTGACAATGACTAAAGGTCCATTTTTTTATTTTGGTGAGAAAACTGTCAGACCCACTTTTTTTTGGTTCTATGTAATACACTTTTATGGCAAGTACATAGCTTATTATTCTAGCCATCTCAAAAACAGAAAACTGCTGTAAAACTTTATGCTTTTTGGGAAACAGACTCCAAAGGGTGGAAAAAAAGTCTTAAAAATTTTTGAGTGAGTTTATTGTAAGTTTAGTTACACCTGGAATTATTAATAGAAAGTAAAGTTACTGATCTTTCACTGTATCCTACACTAGCGATATTTTACCACTTTCTACAGTTACTCAAAATGTGTTTTAAGTTAGCTCCCCCTCTTAGCTGAAAATGTCCAGCGTCTTTTCTAACTCCTCTTTGCTCTGATAAGGTCATTTCTCTCTCCCTCTGCTACTTAGTATACCCCTTCTATGTTTATGAAAAAACAACAAATCCCAGTGGTTCTCAACCCTGGCTGCTGATTGGAACCACCTATTTTTTTTTTTAATTTTTTTTTTCAACGTTTATTTATTTTTGGGACAGAGAGAGACAGAGCATGAACAGGGGAGGGGCAGAGAGAGAGGGAGACACAGAATCGGAAACAGGCTCCAGGCTCTGAGCCATCAGCCCAGAGCCTGACGTGGGGCTCGAACTCACGGACCGTGAGATCGTGACCTGGCTGAAGTCGGACGCTTAACCGACTGCGCCACCCAGGCGCCCCGGAACCACCTATTTTAAAACACCAATCCCTGGGACTCACTCCCAGAGATTCTGATTAAATTGGATTTAGAACCACTATATTATGCAGTTCAATTTACCAGTATAGACCTTTACACAAAACAATAAATTATGAAAGATACATCTGTATATAATATACTCATATATCTTCATCTTTTACCTTCTTTTGGAGTCCATAATTTGGGGAAATTTTTCACATGAACCACCCCTACTCTAGTTCCTACTGACTAATTATGCGAATTTGGAGAAATTACTTAATCTCTGTGTGGCATTTTCCCCCTCATCTGTAAAACGGAAATAATAATCACAACACACTCTTCAGGGCTATTGCAAGAATCAAATTAAATTATACATGCAAGTAAAATGGAAAGCAATTTACAAATGTTAATTATTATGAGTCTCTCTGCTCAACATTAACATATGCTGTTTGAATCACATCCGCATACAATTCTGTATATGTTGAACTGTAATTTCCTGTTTATTTTTGTATGTATCCTTAAATTTGTAAAACCTAAATCTCAATTCAATTAAGATGTTTTTGGGGGAAGAAGCCAATTTATACTTCTTTAGTATGTTTTATTTTCCCCACTTCCAAACAGAGAGAGGCAAAAGCCATTGAGTTGAATGTATTAACAGAAACATGGTCCATAATTAAAAATTTTTTTCTGTTACAGTACATACTAACTTTGGCTATATTTTATAGACACAGGAAATTGTTTTCTGACATAATAACCTTTATTCCCTCTCCACATATCTCTTTTTCCTTTCTACCACTTTCAGTCAGATACTTAGCTCATTGAGAGTTGGTTAATTGTCCAATGGGAGGGTTGTGTCAAGATCAAAAGCAGAAATAACATATGTGTCTTTTTTTTTTTTTTTTTTTTTTTTTTACTTTTCCTTTCTAAAAGTCTAAACCCAGAGCAAGTTAGAGGATTTGGAGCATAGACAAAATGACCCATGAAACCATGGAGAACACAGAATTTTTTCCATCTCCAGGCAAGAAAAAGATTTACCTGAGCTAAGGAGTGAGGTGAACAGAGAGAAAGGAAAACTGTGCACAGAGGTGGCAAGATCCTAGAAAAGGAGGCCGAGGGGGCATCAAGGCAGATGGACAGGCTTGAGAAGACTTCAGTGTCCCAAACATGATTCAGAAAGGTTGACAGCACCTGGACTTCCAAGAACTGACATAATAGGGAAGTGGATGTTCCCCATGGCAACTCGTGTGGACAGATGGCAAAGGATGGGATTTCCTGTAACTCCCCAGGCCTTGCCACTGTGTAGGATTTTGCAACCATGCACAACTCTGGCTATTGTGGAGGCACAAGGTTATAAAGACCAAGGTTAACATATCTTAATAGCTTAGTAGCTAAAGAAAGTTCTATTTCTTGCACATTTAAAAATATGGGCTGTAATATCCACATATATGCATGTAGTTGTTTATATTTTACATTTATACACACACACACACACACACACACACACACACAACCACACACACAACACAGAATTCAGGTTATCCTGCCAGAAATGACATTTGTAGTTTTCTGTCTTCTCTAGAAGGAGAAGTGCCCAGAAATCACCTTAGAATCTCTGGTAGTAGCCCCACTATTGGAAAGACCGTTTCATATTACTGTGGAGTCACTGCACAAGGAAAATGCTACCTTGAGATATATCAGAAAGGTGACAATTTTGTAGTGAAGAGAGCATATATCACATTCTCAAAGAAATTCAGAGGTCAGAGGTCAACCACATATATACTAAAGAACAAACTTACATTAATGTTAACATTTTCCCATTGCTGATATTTTTCTCCTGACAGGAGAGTTGACATACAGTTTTTGTGATAAATTAAGAATTATAAAACTAGGGTATCTGGGTGGCTCAGTTGGTTAAGTGTCCAACTCTTGATTTTGGCTCAGGTTGTGATCTCATGTTTCTTGAGTTCAGGCCCCACATGGGGCTTTGTGCTGACAGCACAGAGCCTGCTTTGGATTGTCTCTCTCTCCCTCTCTCTGCCCCCCCACCCCACCCTGCTCATGCTCTTGCTCTCTCTCTAACTCTCTCTCAAAAATAAATAAAAATAAACTTAAAGAAAAGAATGATAAAACTAATGTTCTCTCATTAGCAATGACAAATTGACATGACAGCCAGTGGCTAGTGATTTCCACAGCAAGGCAAGGCTCGGTTGTTTTAAACGACAAAATGAAGGCAATCCAGAGTTTCTCACATGTAGCCTGGAGCATACATCCTCGGAGGTTCTGGTTTTTAATTCCTACGAGAAGGAAGGTGAAAAAAAGGGGGGGGGGGAATAATTAAGAAAATTCCATGGGGAAAAATATAGCTGATCAAAATTTGAAACTGTATCTTCCTCACCATTCTATTCTTCCCCTTTGCAATGCATCTGAGATGTCTATTAATAGAGACCTCTGTCTGTGATGCATCAGTAGTCCTGCAATCTTGAGACAAAGCTATTTGGGAAGAAAGGTAGAGCTTGAAGACAGAAGGAAACTGATTTCTTGATAACTCCCTGAAACAGATGTTGATGGCCCATGACTGCCTACCTCTAGACTTCTTGTTACAAGAGGACAATAACCTTTTTAAAAATTTTTTTAAAAATGTGCATTTATTAAGAGAGAAGAGTGTGAGTAGGGGACGGGCAGAGAGAGAGGGCAACACAGAATCCGAAGCAGGGTCCAGGCTCTGAGCTGTTAGCACAGAGCCCAACTCGTGGCTCAAATTCACAAACCATAAGATCATGACCTGAGCTGATGTTGGATGTTGAAGCAACTGAGCCACCCAGGTGCCCCAGAAAATAATCTTCTGTCTTAAGTCACTATGGTTGGATTTTCTGCTCCTTGCGGCTGAATGCTTCCTTACCTCAAATCTACATGCACAACTATGATTGGCTAATATCCTAAGGAGCAAGATATGCTTAGGACAGGGCTCATTTTTAATAATAGTAAATGGAAACCTACATTTCAGTAAGTTGCCTTGAAGATGTTTGGCCAGGATCTTGTTCAATTAGGTTGGATTATCACTACTTTTATTCACTATGGAGGTATTTAGAGCTCAGGCCAGGACCTATTCTATCACCATCCTGCTGTTTATTTACACCTCAGTTAATACTCCAGAAGAATCTTTAGAAGTCACTATTGTATCTTATGAAAATTAACTTAATTAAAAGGTTGTGATGCATATGCAATGTAATTCTTTACATTAAAGAATGGAATATATCCATGTAATGAGTCATATAAAGTGCAAAAGGAGTTTCTAATCTGCCATCAAACAAACAAGGGAGTTCCCAGCATTCCTACCCCATCAGACACGAGGGTTTTCCCTTTAGCAGGACCTGGCAGGCCACATGCAGATGAGGAGAAACAACACTGTTAGTCTGAATATGAGGCAGTAATAGAGTTTAACTTACTTATTTTAGGAACTGAAGTAAATATAGAGTTTGGTGAATTAGAAACTCTAAAGGGACATTCAAAGAATGTCCCTTCTTTTATAAGAAGATTTTAGCAACTAGATTTTGCATAAATTCCCCCCTTTCCAAATTATTTTTTACTCATTACTAGGCCTGCAAGAAAGTCTGGGAAATTTTCAAGGAGACAAAGCAAATAAGTCTCACATTCTTATATGTAAAACAAAACAAAACAAAACAAAACAAAAAACAAAAACAAAAGTAATCAACACGGATCATGAACTTAAATGTAAAATGTGAAATTGTGAAACTTTTTGAAAAGTTAATAGGAGAAAAACCTGCTGGGTCCAGGATTAGGCAGACTTCTGAGACTTGGCACCAAAAGCACTTTCCATAAGAGGAAGAACAATCAACTAGACTTCATCAAAATTAAAAACTTTCACTCTACAAAAGACCCTCTGATGAGGATTATAGACTAGGAGACTATGTTTGCAAACCACATGTCTGACAAAGGACTAGAATCTAGAATATATAAATAACTCAAAACACAGCAGTAAAACCAAGCAATCCACTTAAAGAATGGTCAAAAGATATGATGAGACATCTCACTGAAGATACACAGATGCCAAATCAGCACATGAAATGATGGTCAGCATCACTATCCATTGGAGGAATGCAAATTTAGACCACAATTAGATATCACTACACCTATCAGAATGGGTAAAATAAAAAACAGTGGCAACTCCTAATTCCGGTGATGATGAAGAGAAACTGGTCTCTCATACATTGTTGGTGGGAATGTAAATATAAAGTATGGTACAGCCACTCTGTAAAATAGCTTGTAGCTTCTTAAAAACAATAACTAAACATGTAATTACCACGTGGCCCAACATTTATACTCTTGGGCATTTGACCCAGAGAAATGAAAACTATATGCACACCTGTACATGAATGTTTATAGCAGCTTTGTTTGTAATGGCCAAAACCTGGAAACAGCTTAGATGTTCTTCAACAGGTGAATTGTTATACAAATGGAGGTACATCCACCCTATGGAATATGGTACACCAATAAAAAGGAATGCACTATTGATACACACACCAATCTAGATAAGTCTCCTGAGAATTATGCTGAAAAAGCTCAATCCCCCAAATGACATACTATATGATTCCATCTTTATAACATTGTTGAAATAAGAAAATCGTAGAAATGGAGAACAGATTAGGATTAGGGACTAAAGGGGGATAAGAATGAAAGGCAAGTGGGTGTGGCTATGAAAGGGCAACATAAGGATTCTTGTGCTGATGGAGAGGTTCTGTATCTGACTGTATCAATATCAATATCCTAGTTGTGATATTGTATTATAGTGTTTTGAGATGTTACCATTAGGGGAAACTGAGTAAAGGATACAGAGGATATTTGTATTATTTCTTAGAACTGTATATGAATCTACAATTATCTTAAATAAAAATTTTAAAAAGTTGTTGGAAGTGGGGGAGGCACCTGGGTGGCTTAGTCAGTGAGGCACCAGACTTCAGCTCAGGTCATGATCTCATGGTTCATGGGTTCAAACCCCACGTCGGGCTCTGTGCTGACATCTTGGAGCCTGCAGCCTACTTCAGATTCTGTGTCTCTCTCTCTCTCTGCCCTTCCTCTGTTCACACTCTATCTCTCTCAAAAATAAATAAACATTAATAATAATAATAATAATAAATAAAAAGTAGTTAGGGCATGTGGGTGGCTCAGTTGGTTAAGCATCCAACTTTGGCTCATGTCATGATCTCATGGTTTGTGGGTTCAAGTCCTGTGTGGGGCTCTGCACTGATGGTGGAGCCTACTTGGGATTCTCTCTCTCCCTCTTTCTCTGTCCCTCCCCACTCGTGCACTCTCTCTCAAAATAAATAAATACATTTAAAAACAAATTAAAAATTAAAAGGTAAATAAATAAAACTGTGCTTTAAAACCAGAAGGTAAATTATAAACAAACTTGAAAGTTAAGGTTGCCCAGGAAATAGAAATAGCAGCAGTTATGGCCGTCAGACTAAATGTTAAGTCCATGGCAAAAACAAAACAAAACAAAACAAAACAAACTTGAACTAAGTTAGGTTTCTTAAATATCTTGGGAGTAAGTCACCTCAGTTTGGGTCACCAGGATCCCCACAGATTAAGTTCAATTAAGTAGAAGTTCATACTAAAGTTACAAGGAAACAAGCCACCATAAAGGAGAACAATAAATTAACACAATAAATGTTAGATTTAGGTGCTGAAGGACATGAGGTATTTTTTACTTTTCTGGTATGGGGTATAAAATGGCTATAAAAGGAGGAATTAAACTCAATAAATGATGAAAATAAAAATAAGGAAAGAATAAGAATGCAAAATTACCATTATAAAAAGATTATAAGGTGAAACAGCTAGAACTTACAAAAATGAAAAAAATATAATCATTAATTAAAGTTAAAAGTGAGTGGATCACTGCCTCCATTCTGCATTGTACAGAGGCCTAGCCAGTAAAAATGAAGTTTTTTTTTAAAAAGGAAATAGAAGATATAAAAATTGGAACAGAAGGAGCAAATCTGTCATTATTTTCAGGTGATACAATTATACAGCAAACTCAACACACAGAAAAATCATTAGAATAAAGAGAGTTTAACAAGGTGGCTAGAATGCAAATCAATATACAAAAATCAAATCATTTCTATAAACCAACAATAAACAGTGAAAGTAATTTTGAAAAAGATACACTGACAATACCAACAAAAACAAATTGCTTCAGAAGAAGTGTAACAAAAGGTCTGTAGACTTTTTATAGAGAAAACTTTTAAAACTTATTGGGAAAGAAAACTGAAATAAATGGAGAGATAAATAATGTTCATGAATTAGAGAGACTTAATTTCAGCAGCTTTTTACCCTCTCTTCTCCTCCAGTTGATGCGCTTGCTTTCTGATCCACTGAGAAGAATGTAGCAAT
Organism: Puma concolor; assembly: GCF_028749965.1. Taxonomy (NCBI): domain Eukaryota; kingdom Metazoa; phylum Chordata; class Mammalia; order Carnivora; family Felidae; genus Puma; species Puma concolor. The sequence continues at coordinate 24,482,440 of NC_141671.1, forward strand.
CAGAGAACTTCAACTACCACATATGAATATCAAAATTGCAGCAGCAGTTTTATGGAACTATATATAAAAGTTGCTACATATGTTTTGTTGAGTGTATCTTTTGAGGCTTTTTCTGTCAGAAGCAGTGATATATACACTGGATGCAGCTTCCTCTACTTCTTCTGCCTCCCTCCCTCTCATCCAGGCCAGGTGCAGCTGACCAATCTATGGGCAAAGAGAGAGAGTTCCATGATTGCTTAAATTAGGCTCTTGCTTCCCAGACCTTGTTACTCCTGTCCACAGGTGTCAAGAGACAGCCTACTCCCTGCCTCCATCTACAGAGGGCAAGAGGAAGCCATGACACCTGTCCCTCTCTATTCTTCACCAGGCTATTTTCATAATTATGTTTAACTGTTTATGTCTGTTTCCGTCAGTGGTCCCAGACTCTTGGTCACCCCTCATCTCCTGTACTTGAGTCCCCACATAGCTCAGTACACCCTTTCATGCCCCATTTCCCACGCCTTCCCAAAATATGAAACCCGACACTGTGCCCTCTGTAACTCATTTGGCAAAATCTTTTATACTTTAAACCTCTCCTCAGACATGTTTTCACTTTCTTGCTCAGAGGACACCTGGATTTCCCCTGAGCACCTGCTTCTTCTAAAGACCTCTTACATGACTGTTATTTGTTCTCCCAGAGTGCTTTGATCCCTGGGTCTGGAAATGGCCTGAATATCTTCTTTGCCACACATCATTGTCCCAAACCATTCTCTCTCTTCCCACTCAATAAAATACCCCATCTTTGAAAATCATTTTGTCTTTTCTAGCCCCCGGGGTACAGCTATCTCCTGACCTTTGTTTCATCTTACTTCTAATTTACTTTAACTCCTAGTTTTCTGTCACTTTATTCAACATTCCTTTTGTCTTCATTCTTAATGATTTCAATATGCACATAGTCTGTTCCACACTCTAAACTCTCATTTCTTTGACTCTTCTCAATTTCCATTGTCCTCCACCCTATCTTTCCTTTTTACTACCAGGCACATAACTTAGACCTTGTTATTACCAATAGCTCCAACTCTAGTATTTCTGGCTCTTTGACTTCAGGCATATGGTAGAATTGAACTTTGTTCCTCCACTGAAGTTAGAGATGGCCATATGATTTCTCTTGGCCAGTGAAATGACCGAAAGAAGCTTTATTATGAAGAGCCTTATTTCTCTTCTCCCTGGCATGATACCCAGCTACATTTGCGATGATGACTTCCCTATCTTCTGGGACCATGGGTTCTCACTAGTGATGGACAGAGCCCTCCTGAAGGCTTAAATAAACCTTTACTATTTACATTAAATAAGGAATTTGGGTTTGTTTATTGCTGTAGCATTTTGTGCTTTCTACCCTTTCTCTATTCCTCCAATCTTTGCACATCACCCCCTTTAGTTTCCAGATCCCAACAAACCTATGTGAATGTCAGAGAGCCAAAAGTGGCATATGGTAATTCTCTTTGCAGTTCTTTGGGGGTAAATCTAAAACTATTCTAAAGTAAAAAGTTTATTAAAACTAATATAAGAGAATGTCAGCAGCATGGTAGACTAGGAAACTCTAGGCCCTAATTTTCCCACAGAAACATGAAAACAAAACAAAAACTAGACACTGGACAAAATAACTTTATAAAAGATCTGGAAAAAAGAAAAAAAAATCTGCAGCAACAGAAAAAATAGTTCAATCCTTTAAAAGCCAATTCAAAGCAGTAGAGAATTTCATGGCATGTTTACTTGTTCTTGCCCCCACCTTCTTACCAGTATGATCAGGAATAAGCAGCTAGTCCCTGCTTCTCTCCCTTGAGATGGAAGAAGAGTAAATCTTATCTGCCGTGTTATGACCTGTCTGCAGGCTGCTCAGAGGACTGGTTTCAGTTTTGCCTTATTTGGAGCTTGATGAGGGAAGGTAGCCTAACTTAGATCCACAGCTTGAGAAAGGCCAGAGAAGGCAATGGGAGACATTGTGGCAGTAAAAGCTTCAGGGGAACTGCAGATCTTCAGGTCTGTGGCAAGAGATTATAAGTAGAAGAATACAATAGAGCATCTAAGGCCTCAAGAAAAAATGAGAGGTGAGATTCTGGAAAATCAAGACATTTAAACATAGTCATGTATATGGAGGAATATTTTAAAAAAAGAAATCATCCAACCCCCCACTCCTCACACAGCCCACACAAGATGGAGTCACAGAAAAAAAAAACAACTGATAAGACCTTAGGCTTTCACTCTGGGCTGATCCCAATGCTCAGATCATGCCCTGATAATTAGCAAAAGGCTTTTGTCCCTACTCCCTCATCTGCAAAGGCTGAGAGGGGTGGTTATTTTTTCAAATGCCCATTTTCAACAAATATTCACAAGACATACAAAAAAAAAACAAAAATATGACCCACTCAAGGAACAACATAAATCTCCATAAATCATTCCTGAAGAAACCTAGGCACCAGACTTAAAAGACAGACTTTAAAACTGTTGTCTTAAATATGCTAAAGAGATAAAGGAAAGCATGGAGAAAGAACTCGAGGAAATCAGGAAAAAAATATATGAACAAAATGAGTGTATCAGCCAATATATATTAATAATTTTTAAAAAGAATCAAACAAATTCTGGAGATGAAAAATATAATTAATGAATTTAAAAATTCACTAGAGAGGTTCAACAGAAGATTTGAAGAGACAGAAGAAAGAATCAGCAAACTTAAATACAAGTAATTTGAAATGACCATGTCTGAAGAGCAAAAAAGGAAAAGAATAAGAAAAAGTGAATTCCTAAGGGAATTCTGGAACACCATAGAACAGAGCAACATATTCATTGTGGGAGTCTAAGAAGGAGAAAGTAGAGAAAGGCACAGAGTAATTACTTGAAGAAATAATGGCTGAACACTTACCAAATTTGAGGAAAATCATGGATCTACAAATCCAAGAACCTCAACAAACTTCAAGTAGGATAAACTCAAGAAGACACACACTAAAGCACGTTATATTTAAATTTTTGAAAGATAAAGGCAAAGAGAATCTTGAAACAACAAAAGAAAAGTGACTCATCACATAGAAGAGATTCTCAATAAAATTATTAGTGAAGTACTATTCAGCAGAAACCTTGCATGCCAGAAGTTAGTGAGATGACATATTTAAAGTGCTGAAAGAGGGTGTCTGGATGGCTCAGTAGGTAGAGTTTGCAATTCTTAATCTTGGGGTCATGACTTCAAGCCCCATAGTGGGTCTAGATTCACTTTTAAAAATTAAGTAAAAAAATACCAAGAGAAAAACAAATGTCAACTGAGAATTCTGTATCTGACAAAACTATCCTTTAAAAATCAGGGAGACATTAAGACATTAAGACAGATAAGGAAAAGCTAAAGGAGTTAATTACCACTAGACCTGCCTTACAAGAAATGCTAAAGGAAGTGTTTAACGTTGAAATGAAAGAATAAGAAATGAAATGTAAGACAGCTACACAAAAATATAAAGTTCTCTGGCAAAGGTAAATACATGGAAAGACATTAAAAAACTGTTATTATAAATTTAGTTTATACCTCTATTTTTGTCTACAACAGGATTTAAAAGATACATGCATATACTTATTATAAATTAGGTTAATAGATGCATAATATATAAAGATATAATTTGTGATATCATTAGCATAAAGGAAAGGAGAGTGAAGCTGTAAAGGAGTAGAGTTTTTGTATGCAACAAAAGTTAGGTTGGTATCAATTTAAAATAGATCATTGTAACTTTAGTATGTTATACACAGTCCCCATAGGGAATAAAAGGAAAGTATCTGTAGAGTATACACAAAAGAAAAGGAAAAGGAAATAAAAATGACACTACAAAAATCAACTAAACACAAAAGAAAGCAATAATGAAAGAAATAAAGGACAAAAAGCTGTCATATACACAGAAAACAAATAACAAAACTGCAGAAATTAATCTTTCCTGATCAGTAATTACTTTAAATGTAAATGAATTAAACTCACCATCAAAAGGCATTAATTAGCAGGATGGTAAAAAAAAAAAAACCATACACAAAAACAAAAGCAAAAGCAAAAAATATACACAACAGACAAAACAGGATCTATCTGTTGCCTACAAGAGAGTCATTTAATTTTTTAAATTTTTTTATTTAACTTTTTATTTTTAGAGAGAGAGAGTGGGGGAGAGAGGAGCAGAGGGAGAGAGAGACAGAGAGAGAGAATCTTAAGCAGGCTCCATACTAGGCACAGAGCCTGACACTGGGCTCAATTTCATAGCCCTGGGATCATGACCTGAGCTGAAATCAAGAGTCAGCTGTTCAACTGACTGAGCTATCCAGGTGCCTCAAGAGTCATTTTAGATCTAAGGACACATATATAAGTTGAAAGTAAAAAGATAGAAAAACATATTTGGTGCAAATAGTTACCAAAAGAGAGAAGAGGTGCCTATACTATCAGACAAAATAGACTTTAAATAAAACATTGTTATGAGAGACAAAGAAGGACATTGTATAAAGATAAAAGAGTGAATTCATCAAGAATATACAATAGTTATAAACATATATGCACCAGACATTAGAACTCTAAAATATATAAAGAAAAAATTGACAGAATTACAGTGAGAAATAAACAGCTCTACAATAATAGGAGACTTCAATACTCCTCAACAATAATGGGTAGAACAACCAAAACCAGGCAGAAAATCAGTAAGATAAGAGAGAACTTAAACAACATTATAGACAAATTGGACATCACAGACTTATCAGCCATTCAACCAACAACAGCAGAATATATGCTTTTATTCAAGGGAACATGGAACGTTCTCCAGGATAAGCCGTATGTTAGGCCATAAAACAAGCCTTAATAAATTTAGTAAGATATAAATTATATAAAGTATGTTTTCTAATCACAATAGAATAAAATTAGATAGTAGCAGCAGAAGGAAAACTGGAAAATTCAGTATGCAGAAATTAAACAGCACACTCTTAACAACTAATGGGTAAAAGAAGAAATCACAAGGGAAATTAGAATATATCTTGAGACAAGTGAAAATGAAAACACAACGTATTCGAACTTATGGGATACAGCAAAAGCAGTGCTAAAAGGGAACTTTATGACTACAACTGCATTTAAAAAGAAAGATCTCAAATCAACAACTTAATTTTATATCTTAACAAAATTGGGAAAGAAGAACTAACTAAACCAAAGCTAGCAGAAGGAAGGAAAAAAATAAAGATTAGAGAGAAATAATACGGAGAATAGAAAAACAATTAAAAAAATCAACAAAACCAAGAGCTGGTTCTACATAAAAATCCACTAAATTGACAAATCTCTAGCTAGACTGACTAAGGAAAAAAAAGAATGAAATAGCTAAAATCAAAAATGAAAGAAGAGAGGCATCTGTATGGCTCAGTTGGTTGAGGGTCTGACTCTTGATTTTGGCTCAAGTCATGATCCCAGGGTTGTGGGATCAAGCCCAGTGTCAGGCTCCATACTCACCATGGGACCTGCTTGGGATTCTCTCTCTCCCTCTCTCTGACCCTCACCCCTATGCATGCACACTGTCTCAAAAAAAAAAAAAATAGAAAGAAAGAAAGAAATGAAAGAAGGGATATTACTACTAATTTTACGAAATAAAAAGGATTATGAGAGTGTACTATGAACAATTGTACACCAACAAATTGGATAATTTAGATGAAATGGATGAATTCCTAGATACACAATCTACCAAGATTAAGTCATGAAGAAACAGAAAATATAGGTAGATTTGGAACTAGTAAGGAGATTGAATCAGTAACCAAAAACTTCCTAATAAAGAAAAGCACAGGGTCAGATGGCTTTCCTGGTAAATTCTGTCAAACATTAAAGAAAAATTAAGAATATTTCTCAAACTCTCCTAAAAATTGGAGGGAATGCTTTCTAACTCACTCTATGGGGCTAGCATTGATACCAAACCATATAAAAACACTACAAGAAGTGAAAATTACAGACTGATAAATATTGATGCAAAAATCCTAGACAAAATACTAGCAAAACTGAATTCAAGATCATATGAAAATGATTATCCCCATAAGCAAGTGGGATTTACCTCTGGAATGCAAGGATGGTTCAGCATGTGAAAGTCAATCAAGGTAATACCCCACATTAACATAATGAAGAAAAAATAAACACACATCATCTCAATTGATAAAGATAAAGCATTTGACAAAATTCAACACTGTTCTATGATAAAAACACTCAATAAACTAGTAATAGAAGGAAATTACCTAAACATAAAAGTCATATACAAAGCTATAAATAGAAGGATACTACCTCAATATAAAGACCTTGCATGAAAAACTCACTGTTAACATCATATTCAATGTTGATAAATGAAAGGCTTTTCCTTTAAAATCATGAACAAAACAAGGGTGCCTGCTTTTGCAACTTCTACCCAACATAATACTGGAAGTCTTAGTTAGAGCAATCAGGCAATAATAAAAAATAAAAGGTATCCAAACTGGAAGGGAAAAGTAAAATTATCTGTTTGTAGAAGACATGACCTCATGTGTTATCCAAAGGATACAAAAACGCTGATTCGAAGGGGTATGTGCACCCCAATGTTTATAGCAGCAGTATCAACAATTGCCAAATTATGGAAAGAGCCCAATGTACATCGAATAATGGACGGATAAAGAAGATATATGTACATACATACATACATACATACATATAGTGGAATATTACTCGGTGATCAAAAAGAATGAAATCTTGTCATTTGCAACAACGTGGATGGAACTAGAGTGTATTATGCTAAGCTAAATAAGTCAGTCAGAGAAAGATAAATATCATATGATTTTACTTATATGTGGAATTTAAGAAACAAAACAGATGAACACAGAGTAAGGGAGACAAATCATAAGAAATTCTTAAATGCAGAGAACAAACTGAGGGTTGCTGGAGGGGTATTGGATGGGGAGATGGGCTAAATGGGGGATGGGCATTAGGAGGCACTTGTTAGGATGAGCACTGGATGTTGTGTGTAAATGATGAATCACTAAAACCTAGTCCTGAAATCATTATTACACTATATTTAACTAACTTGGATTTAAATAAAAAAAATAATAACATAATAAATAAATAAATAAATAAATAAATAAATAAATAAACAAACAAACAAATATCAATTTTTGAAGGAAAAAAAACCCTGAAGTGATGCTCAACATCGCTAATCATTAGGGAAATGCAAATCAAAACCACAATGAGCTAGCACCTTACACCTGTCAGATGGCTGAAATAAAAAAGACAAGAGGGATGCCCGTGTGGCCCAGTCCATTCAGAATCCGACTTTGGCTTGGGTCATGATCTCGTGGGTTGTGAGTTTGAGCCTTGCATCAGGCTTTTTGCTGTCAGCATGGAGCCTGCTTCAGATCCTCTGTTCCCCTCTATCTCTGCCCCTGCCTCGCTTGTGCTCTCTCTGTCTCTCTCTCAAAAATAAAGCATTAAAAAAAAAAAGACAAATAACAAGTGTTGGCAAGGATGTGGAGAAAAAGGAAGTCTTACAGACTATTGATGGGAATGTAAATTGGTGCAGCCACTGTGGAAACCAGTATGGAGATTCCTCAGAAAGTTAAAAAGAGATGACTATATGATCCAGAAATTCCACTACTAGGTATTTACCCAAAGAAAACAAAATACTGGTTAAAAAAGGTATATGTGCCTTTATGTTTATTGCAGCATTATTTACAATAGTCAAGATATGGAAGCAGCCCAAGTGTCCATCCATGGACAAATGGATAAGGAAGATTATATATATATACCTATAATTAAAATGTTACTCAACCATAGAAAATAAATTTTGACAAAGGCGTCAACACCATTCAATGGGGAGAGGATCTCTTTTCAACATATGGTGTCAGAAAACTGAATATCCCACAAGCAAAAGAATAAAGGTGGACCGTTACCCTACACCATACACAGAAATTTAACACAAAATGGGTCAAAGACTTAAACATGTGGAAGAAAACTATAAAACTATTAGAAGAAAACATAGGGAAAATCTTTATGACATTGGATTTGGCAAAGATTTCTTGGATATGACACCAAAAGCGCAGGCAGCAAAAGAAAATATAGGTAAATTTGAATACATCAAAAATTAGAAATTTTTGTGCATCAGAAGAAAGTAATAACAGAGTAAAAAGGCAATCCACAGAATGGGAGGAAATATTTGCTAATCATATATCTGATAAGAGACTAATATACAGAATATACAGAGAATTTCTAGAACTCAACAAACAAAAGAATCCAATAAAAATGGACAAGGAACTTGAATAGACATTTCTCTATAGAAGATAAACAAATGGCCAGTAGATGCATGAAAAAGAAATGAGGGAGATGCAAATCAAAACCGCAATAAAATACTACTTCACACATTAGTGTGGTTATTATTTAAAAGAAAAAAACACAGAAAATAATGTATTGAGGTGGATGTGACAAAATTGGAACCCTTGTGCACGAGTGGTGGGAATATAAACTGGTTAAGTTGTAGTGGGAGACAGTATGGTCGTTTCTCAAAAAATTAAACATAGAATTACCATATGATTCACTAATTCCACTTCTGGGTATATACCCCAAAGAATTAAAGCACGGACTCAAACAGATATCTGTACAACCATGTTCACGGCAGTGTTATCTATAATAACCAAAAGGTGGGACCAACCCAGTGTCCATCAACAGATGAATGGATAAACAAAACGTGGTATATAGATACAATGAAATAGTATTCAGCCTTATAAGGAAGGAAATCCTGACACATGTGACAACGTGGATGAACCTTGACAACATTACACTAAATAAAATAAACCAGCCACAAGAGGAAAAATATTGTATGATTTCACACATATGAGGTCCCTAGAGTAGTCAAATTCATAGAGACAGAAAAAAGAATGGAGGTTGCTAGAGGCTGGGAGAGAGGGGGATGTAGGAGTTAGTGTTTAATGGGGATGGAGTTTTAGTTTGGGAAGATGAAAATGTTCCAGAGCTGGATGATGATGATGGTTGCACAACAATGAGAGTTACTTAGTGACACTGAGCCATACACTTAAAAATGGTTAAAATGGTAAATTTTATGTTATGTATATTTTACCATAATAAAAATGTTAATATAAATAGAAATTCTAATATTTTTCCCCAAATCTCAATGAATTGTCTTATGCACTGTATGGGTCCATGTCTTCTACTGTGGACAACGCTAATCTAGAGGATTCCTTATCCACCAAAGACAGTGAGGTCTCAGATTCTGTTTGCTTAGCCATTCTGTTGTGAATATGCAGGACATCTACAGAACCAGATGGACAACTTCCAAGAGAGTCCAGTAGATTAATTAGACCACCTGGAAGATTCCACCCCTTCTGCCATGCAATATGTACACCCTCCCACCCCTCCCCCCGCCATTTTATCTGCGCTGCATACTTACCTTCAATCTCCTTGATACATTACCAGTATGACACCAGTGTATCATAACTTTGTCATCTAAGATGTTGGTTTCATGCTACACCTATAGCCCAATATTCCTGATACTGATCCAAAAATCCTAGACAAAATACCGGTAAAACGGAATTCAAGACCATATGAAAATGATTATTTAGATAATAAAGAGTGAAACTGCCGTTCACAGTGTTGTGAAAAACATTTCTTTTGGTGTGCCCTGAAATAATCAGCTTTGCTACTGGATCACTTAGTTTCATCTCAACATGTCTTCATTCGTTTTTCTGTACCACAGTCAGGGATATCATTTCTGTACCTGAATGTCCCTCATTTTTATAGAGGAAAATGTTCTCCAAGTTGAGTGAGTCCCAGGATACTTATTAGTATATTTTCAGATGAACTTGATCTCAATGTGTACATAACACAAAATAAGCACATTGTAATTATCTCTTGGAGAAACAAAAATACACAATTAGGTTGGCAGGTGTCCAGAATTGGTGCATTCTGAATTGACCAGTAATAGTTAATGTATCTGATGCATCTTGGGATGCTTAATTGGCATATGTAATATCATCATAGTCTCAGAGATGATTATTGACTTTGTTTTGATGTTCTTTAATTTCACATTTGTTTCAACTTCTCTTCTAGACCACATATTTATTTATCTTTTCTGCATCTGTTCTCAGAATATTTCTGCTTAGCAGAGAAGCAATGTCAGTAAGATTTACTATGTTAAAAAGTTTATCAAACAGCAAACTGTTTTTAGCTGGTCTGTGGACCAGAAATTATTGGTGTTTTTTTTTTTTTTAAGTTCTTTTAAAGTATATCCTGTAGGGGCTGATTTTGATTAAAAAAAAAAAAATCCTTTGACTTTTAGTCTGCCATGAACTTATGAACTCACATTACATAAAATCTTTATATTTGCACCAAACTTTGAAATTTCCTGAGCATTTCCATACACATTTTCTCATTTAATTCAACAATAAATACTATGTGGCCATCATTAATTCTGTTTTACGGGAAAAGCAACTAATATCCAAAGCTCCCGAGGAAGGTTTTCTCTTTCTGTAACTCTTGAAAATGTGATCAAACTTTCAAAATGTATGAAATAAATTATACTACTATTTCTTCATTACGTATTTCAGGCCTCTGCAAGTGTGCAGATATATTCTGCATCATCCTAACGAAATTTATGAGAATATTTACATTTCATAGTTTTATTTTTTGATGATAAACATGTTTTAGATTATCTGGATAAGTGCCTTAGAAGCAACATGTACATTCATGGTCATGGTGATATTAAGTAATGATTTAAAGTTATAACTCTTTACTTTTAATGTGGTGTTTCTTAAGCTAGGGTGGACTTTCAGGGGATCTAGAATTTTCCAAATTGACCAACCCCAAGCAAAAACTGACAAAGAGAAAATGAGCTAACACCTGAGTATTTGCAGAAAACTTTCTGGTTCTCTCTTTAAATAAAAAAATTTTTTTTAAGTCTGTTTATTGATTTTTGAGAGAGAGACAGACACAGTGAGCAAGGAAGGGTAGAGAAAGAGGGAGAGAGAGGATCCCAAGCAGGCTGTACACTTTCAGCACAGGCCCAGATGCGGGGCTTGAACTCACAAATTTTGAAACGACCTGAGCCGAAATCAAGAGTTGGATGCTTAACCAACTGAGCCATCCAGGTGCCCCTTCTGGTTGTCTTTTAAAAGAAGAATGTTTTGTTGTTGCTTTGGTGCTGTGACTTGTGTTGATCAGCATGGTGATATAGAATTGAAAGGAACTTGAAATGATTTATTACTATTTCAAAGAGCAGAAAGTCTTATACAAAGGGAAAAGATATAGAACCAGAAATGGAGCAGAAACAGGTAGAAAAGAATAAGGGGATGGGGAGAAATTGAGGACAGCACAGGAAGTTAGATTTGGGGCTGCTGCTCTGTTTAGCCTGTAAGAGAAAGGAAAAGAAGTTTTTAATAAGTGTGCTCTGTGTTGTGAATAAAAATCCACTTTAGCATTTTTTAGAGACTATTTGAAAAACTTAAATAGCTTTGATATTAGAATGGTGTCCAAATGTAATACGATCCTAAGATGGCCCCTGAAGGAAGCATCTTGGATTTACCTAGCTTATTTTATTACTTAACTTAGGTTCTTCTGTGAGGGTCAGAAAATTGAAAAGACTGGTGAATTAAAGGAGATAAATATTTATCTATATTTGTATAAAGGCAGCCCAGGGTCCATGGTCATCAGGGATTTGGTCCTCTATTTTGTGGTTCTGCTATTCTCAACATGTGGCTTCTATCTCATGAGCCAAGGTGACTGTCTCAGCTTCATCTGGGGTCTTGCTGACCCTGGAGGAACTACCCCTCCCAGAACTATCTAATTCCTATAAATAGTAAACAATTTACCTACAGTGTGCTTATCAGATGCAAACCAACCAGTCTAGAGCCCACACCTCCAACATTTTTCTTATCAGGCTCTCACATTTAGGCCACTATCCACCTGTCTTAAGCAGGGTACCAGACAACTAGGGGCAGCCTCTATGGCCTAGTGCCCCATTGAAATCTTTCAACCTAGACAACCCTAAACCTCCTTAGCCTTCCTCGCCCATTTCTTGCCCCAGAAACCAGTTCTCCACTTTTGCCTCCAGAATGACACTGGTGCTTTCCTGTGTGACCCCTATGGCTGGTGTGCCCCTTCCTTTAGGGATCCGTGAGTACAAAACTTTCTTTTCAAGGATTGTTGTTTCCTGATCTATAGGCCTAGATAATAATGAAACCTATATTTTATTTTATTTATCTAAAAAATTGTTTTAGCCTGGGTGGCTCAGTTGGTTGAGTGCCCAACTTTGGTTCAGGTCATGATCTCTCGGTTTGTGAGTTTCAGCCCCATATTGGGCTCTGTGCCAACAATGCAGAGCCTGAAGCCTGCTTCAGATTCTGTGTCCCCTTACTCACTATCCATCCCCCACTTGTGCTCTGTCTCTCTCTCTCTCAAAAATAAATAAATCATATTTATGCTTTTTAATGATTTATTTATTTTTGAGAGAGAGAGAAAGAGAGAGAGAGAGAGAGAGAGAGAAAGCATGAGTGAGGAAGGGGCAGAGAGAGAGAGGGAGACACAGAATCTGAAGCAGGCTCCAGGCTCTGAGCTGTCAGCACAAAGCCCGAAGTGGGGCTTGAACTCACGGACTGCGAGATCATGACCTGAGCTGAAGTCAAACACTTCACTGACTAAACCACCCAGGTGCCCTTAATAAAACCTATATTTTAAAACATAGTTTCATAGCGGGCATCTCTGGGTGATACTAAGCCTTTTTCTTCAATCCAGATAGGTACCTTATGTTCTGGGGACCTATAAATCAGAGATAAAATATCTCCCTCAACACACCCAAAATACAATGTTGAGTAGGAACAAGGAAATCACAATTAAAATTTTAGCGAAAAATTCAATAAAGAAAGAATGAGAAGCACCAGTATCAATCCCTGGAGATAGAGCAGGAAGATTCTCTTCTCTGTTAGGAGAGTGTGTTCCCTGGTTAGTCCATCTGGTAGCTCCTATTGGAATAAACCAATCCAGCTAATAAAAGACACTCCATTGCACTACAAAAGAGAGAACACAATTTAATATTGAATAAGCATTAATGTAACACATGCATGGCTTGTAGAATGATAGTGTCTACAAAGTCCAGATTGAACTTCACACATGTATACAGAAAAGTAGGAGAGAGAACATTAAATCTTCTCTTCTCTGCTGGGATTGTCTCCTGTAACCCCCCTGAGAGACACTTGGAAGTTTATGTTGGAAGTAAGTAGTTATAGGCCCAAATGGTCAGAAGGTTCATGACCTTTGGCTGCAAAAATCAAAAGTTTGGATCTTTTATTGGGTTTATTATATTTTCAAGGAGACACCCCACCTAGAGTAGAGAAGCATCATCTTCCCCTTCAGCCCTGGTTCTGCTCTGTGGGTTATGATCACATGGTCACTATGCTCTGCAGTCTCTGGGTCTGTCCTCTGGTGGGGGGTTGGGGACAGCACTTCCTTGTGTGTTGTCTTGTACAGGGGCATCTGAAGGGGACATTGGAAAAGGTGCCCTTTTATGGGTTGCACATACTTCCAGCTGGGCCAAGTTTGGAGTTTGGATTCTGCTCAAGGATTGACAGTTCAGGCTACTTCAGGCCAGCTTTGTGATTTCTTAGTAGTTTGATGTTCTCAAAAATTTAAGCTTTCCCCCTATTTGGCTTTAATCAGTTTCTTGTGCAAATAATCACAAATGAATATCTGTCTAGACAAAATTTGAACCTGAAAACTGAATCAGCAGTCTCTGTGCTCTGCCCATCTGCTTCTCTTGCAACATGATGGTGGTTTCCTTGAGGCCATCTGATGCTATAGGCTTAAATGGGAAGACAAAAACCTTAATTTGACTTTGTTGCTGCAGAGGCTCCTGTTGTCCAGTGGAGATAACCTAAATTAGGAAGTTGCTTTAAAAAAAGACTTGTGGCCACAGGCTCACTTTGAAGTCACTGCTTATAATATCATAAGTTTGGGCTGCAGAAGGAGTTGACATTTTCAGTTCAGATAGTCTCAATGAGTAACTTGCAGTGAAGTTAGATCACAGAACATAGGCAAAAAGAGTCTCACTTTGCAAAGTTACTCTCTTCAACTTGGTCTATAGATAAGTTAGCTATAATCAGAGTCAATTCTCTCTTGTTGGACTTTGTTGAAAGTGTCAGAAGTTGCCAACACACATAAGCATTCTAAATCTCTCCTACTGGTAGACACTTGGATGGCATGTGAAGTAACCTCATGGGCAGGGCTGGGACTGGGGTGAGGTGAGTGAAACTCTCACCTCAAATACAAAGTTTGAAGGGGCACCCACCCCCCTCCCCTGTAATCAAGATAAAGATAAATATTTCAATGAAAAAAAATTTTTTTGGGGGGGGGAGAGAGAGAGAGAGAAAGCATATAAGCAGGGAAGGGGCAGAGGGAGAGAGAGATTCCTAAGCAGGCTCCATGCCCAGCATGGAGCTCAATACAGGACTTGATCTCATGACCTGAGATCATAACCTGAGCCAAAATCAGAGTCGGACATTTAACCCACTGAGCCACCAAGGTGCCCCTAGATGAGACATATTTAAAAAATAAAAATTAACACAAATAATCTGTGACAAAGTATCAAAATTTTAGATGAAGACAGGATCCATATTGCTGACTCTTCCTTCTGTCTCAGGTTCCAGTGTGGCTTAGCATGGCATTGCTCACAGATAATTTTGCCAAATATTTTGCAATTGAAATAATAGGAATTGCCAGCTTTCCAGCCTGAAACACTGAGTCCTTATTACCATCTGCCACAAAGCTTCCAATAAGTCACCTCTAGAATCCCACTCCTGGTACCTAATTGTATCTTAAGATTAGGTTCTGTTAAAAATGAGAGAAAATCCAGACTAGCAGAACCTTAAGCAAAACAAAAATTTATTTCCCTCTCAGGTAAATATAGGCAGGCCAAGGTTGGTGTTCTAGTTCCATTATCACAAAAGACCCAGGCTCCCTCTTTCCTAATTCTCCATTATCATCGATATGTGGCTTCCACCTTACAGTTCTTAAAAGCTGCTGTAGCTCTGGCCATTACATCTACATTCCAGCCAACAAAGTGGAAAGTGTGAAAAAGGCAAAGATTATGCTCACATTGTTTCTAAGGAGTGTTTCCTTAAACTACCACATGACACCTGTGCTCATATTTCACTGGCCAGAATCAACAAGGCTACATCTAGCTGCAAGGGAGGCTGGAAAGTATGGTCTTTGTTCTGGGTTGCCATGTGTCCAGTGGAAGAAAAGGAGCTCAGGCACTGGGGACATCAACAGTCTTGTACACTATGAGGACTTTGGCTGAATCTGCAGCATCAGCTTCATTTGTGTAGGAAAGACCTGCCACCATGCGGGCCAGGTAATCACTAGCACTCTTAAACACTTTGTCACATTGTGCCCCTGACCACCATTTCCATTAGTTACCTCTGATTTTGGTCTACTAAGATCTAATTTTAATTACATTATTAAGTGTGTGAGGTGAGAAAGATATTTTGAAATGTTAACTGACTTTTCCTTTCCTCCCTATATATCCTCCTACTCAATCAGCTAGCTACCCTTTTTTTTTTTTTTTCAGAGAAAGGATAAAATAGAATGACAAAGCCAAGAATTTTATTCTTGCCTTTTGAACTTCAAAAACCTAAGACTGCTGATAGATTTAGAAGACTACATCACCAGCTGGAGCTAGTGTCTGTCTAGTGATTCCTTCCCTCCAGAGCATGCATACATTTTCCTGGACAGAGGGGAGAATGAAGAGCAGAGATGAAGCAGGAGAGTTACATGCTGGTATGAGTCCCTGGGAAGGGGCCCAGGGTGTTGGGTGGGGCTAGGGGGGTAGAATCACCTAGATAAGTTTAGGATCCAGGAACAGAGGCATTTGTGTCCCAACCCCCAGGGAAGAGCTCAGGAAGTCTAAAAAATGATTGCCAGAGCCCCCGAGTCTGGCTTGCAAAAAGCGGAGGGGCCTGACGGACTGTGTTCCCACAGCAAGCGCGACTTAGCGTCTGGGAGGTCATAAGTTAACAGCTCTGCTCAGAAAGCGGGAAGGCTGGAGGACAAAGGGAAGGAGAGCTGCTGAGCCCCCGGACGACAGAGCTCAGTTTGGTGGGGAACAAAGGCGCTCGCCAGCGCCATCTCCCCCGCCCATCCCCCAGCCGAAATCCCAAAGAGAACCAGTTCCTGCCAGGGAACTTGCTCGCTCCGCGCAAACACCCAACTCTGCGCTTCTGCGGAGCCAAACCTCCGGCAGCGGATCTGACTCCCTCTTGCTGCCACAGGGCCCCTCCTGAAGTGGATCACCTAAGGAGAAGCAAGCTAAGCCTGCCCCTCCTGCCCCTGTGCACCTTGCCTACCCACCCCAGCTAAGACGCCAGATCCCCAGCATCACAAGCCTGGCAGTGTGCAAGTAGCCCAGACAGACCACCCCACCCCACAGTGAATCCCGCCCCTAGGAGAGGGGAAGAGAAGGCACGCACCAGTCTGACTGTGGCCCCAGCGGTGGGCTGGGAGCAGACATCAGGTCTGACTGCGGCTCCGCCCACCAACTCCAGTTATACACCACAGCACAGGGGAAGTGCCCTGCAGGTCCTCACCACGCCAGGGACTATCCAAAATGACCAAGCGGAAGAATTCCCCTCAGAAGAATCTCCAGGAAATAACAACAGCTAATGAGCTGATCAAAAAGGATTTAAATAATATAACAGAAAGTGAATTTAGAATAATAGTCATAAAATTAATCGCTGGGCTTGAAAACAGTATAGCTGACAGCAGAGAATCTCTTGCTACAGAGATCAAGGGACTAAGGAACAGTCACGAGGAGCTGAAAAACGCTTTAAACGAAATGCATAACAAAATGGAAACCACCACGGCTCGGATTGAAGAGGCAGAGGAGAGAATAGGTGAACTAGAAGATAAAGTTATGGAAAAAGAGGAAGCTGAGAAAAAGAGGGATAAAAAAATCCAGGAATATGAGGGGAAAATTAGAGAACTAAGTGATACACTAAAAAGAAATAATATACGCATCATTGGTATCCCAGAGGAGGAAGAGAGAGGGAAAGGTGCTGAAGGGGTACTTGAAGAAATAATAGCTGAGAACTTCCCTGAACTGGGGAAGGAAAAAGGCATTGAAATCCAAGAGGCACAGAGAACTCCCTTCAGACGTAACTTGAATCGATCTTCTGCACGACATATCATAGTGAAACTGGCAAAATACAAGGATAAAGAGAAAATTCTGAAAGCAGCAAGGGGTAAACGTGCCCTCACATATAAAGGGAGACCTATAAGACTCATGACTGATCTCTCTTTTGAAACTTGGCAGGCCAGAAAGAATTGGCACGAGATTTTCAGTGTGCTAGACAGGAAAAATATGCAGCCGAGAATCCTTTATCCAGCAAGTCTGTCATTTAGAATAGAAGGAGAGATAAAGGTCTTCCCAAACAAACAAAACCTGAAGGAATTTGTCACCACTAAACCAGCCCTACAAGAGATCCTAAGGGGGACCCTGTGAGACAAAGTACCAGAGACATCACTACAAGCATAAAACATACAGACATCACAATGACTCTAAACCCATATCTTTCTATAATAACACTGAATGTAAATGGACTAAATGCGCCAACCAAAAGACATAGGGTATCAGAATGGATAAAAAAACAAGACCCATCTATTTGCTGTCTACAAGAGACTCATTTTAGACCTGAGGACACCTTTAGATTGAGAGTGAGGGGATGGAGAACTATTTATCATGCTACTGGAAGCCAAAAGAAAGCTGGAGTAGCCATCCTTATATCAGACAAACTAGACTTTAAATTAAAGGCTGTAACAAGAGATGAAGAAGGACATTATATAATAGTGACAGGGTCTATCCATCAGGAAGAGCTAACAATTATAAATGTCTATGCGCCGAATACCGGAGCGCCCAAATATATAAAACAATTACTCATAAACACAAGCAACCTTATTGATAAGAATGTGGTGATTGCAGGGGACTTTAACACCCCACTTACAGAAATGGATAGATCATCTAGACACACGATCAATAAAGAAACAAGGGCCCTGAATGAGACATTGGATCAGATGGACTTGACAGATATATTTAGAACTCTGCATCCCAAAGCAACAGAATATACTTTCTTCTCGAGTGCACATGGAACATTCTCCAAGATAGATCATATACTGGGTCACAAAACAGCCCTTCATAAGTTTACAAGAATTGAAATCATACCATGCATACTTTCAGACCACAACGCTATGAAGCTTGAAATCAACCACAGAAAAAAGTCTGGAAAACCTCCAAAAGCATGGAGGTTAAAGAACACCCTACTAACGAATGAGTGGGTCAACCAGGCAATTAGAGAAGAAATTAAAAAATATATGGAAACAAACGAAAATGAAAATACAACAATCCAAACGCTTTGGGACGCAGCGAAGGCAGTCCTGAGAGGAAAATACATTGCAATCCAGGCCTATCTCAAGAAACAAGAAAAATCCCAAATACAAAATCTAACAGCACACCTAAAGGAAATAGAAGCAGAACAGCAAAGGCAGCCTAAACCCAGCAGAAGAAGAGAAATAATAAAGATCAGAGCAGAAATAAACAATATAGAATCTAAAAAAACTGTAGAGCAGATCAATGAAACCAAGAGTTGGTTTTTTGAAAAAATAAACAAAATTGACAAACCTCTAGCCAGGCTTCTCAAAAAGAAAAGGGAGATGACCCAAATAGATAAAATCATGAATGAAAATGGAATTATTACAACCAATCCCTCAGAGATACAAACAATTATCAGGGAATACTATGAAAAATTATATGCCAACAAATTGGACAACCTAGAAGAAATGGACAAATTCCTGAACACCCACACTCTTCCAAAACTCAATCAGGAGGAAATAGAAAGCTTGAACAGACCCATCACCAGCGAAGAAATTGAATCGGTTATCAAAAATCTCCCAACAAATAAGAGTCCAGGACCAGATGGCTTCCCAGGGGAGTTCTACCAGACGTTTAAAGCAGAGATAATACCTATCCTTCTCAAGCTATTCCAAGAAATAGAAAGGGAAGGAAAACTTCCAGACTCATTCTATGAAGCCAGTATTACTTTGATTCCTAAACCAGACAGAGACCCAGTAAAAAAAGAGAACTACCGGCCAATATCCCTGATGAATATGGATGCAAAAATTCTCAATAAGATACTAGCAAATCGAATTCAACGGCATATAAAAAGAATTATTCACCATGATCAAGTGGGATTCATTCCTGGGATGCAGGGCTGGTTCAACATTCGCAAATCAATCAACGTGATACATCACATTAACAAAAAAAAAGAGAAAAACCATATGATCCTGTCAATCGATGCAGAAAAGGCCTTTGACAAAATCCAGCACCCTTTCTTAATAAAAACTCTTGAGAAAGTCGGGATAGAAGGAACATACTTAAAGATCATAAAAGCCATTTATGAAAAGCCCACAGCTAACATCATCCTCAACGGGGAAAAACTGAGAGCTTTTTCCCTGAGATCAGGAACACGACAGGGATGCCCACTCTCACCGCTGTTGTTTAACATAGTGCTGGAAGTTCTAGCATCAGCAATCAGACAACAAAAGGAAATCAAAGGCGTCAAAATTGGCAAAGTTGAAGTCAAGCTTTCGCTCTTTGCAGATGACATGATATTATACATGGAAAATCCGATAGACTCCACCAAAAGTCTGCTAGAACTGATACATGAATTCAGCAAAGTTGCAGGATACAAAATCAATGTACAGAAATCAGTTGCATTCTTATACACTAACAATGAAGCAACAGAAAGACAAATAAAGAAACTGATCCCATTCACAATTGCACCAAGAAGCATAAAATACCTAGGAATCAATCTAACCAAAGATGTAAAGGATCTGTATGCTGAAAACTATAGAAAGCTTATGAAGGTAATTGAAGAAGATTTAAAGAAATGGAAAGACATTCCCTGCTCATGGATTGGAAGAATAAATATTGTCAAAATGTCAATACTACCCAAAGCTATCTACACATTCAATGCAATCCCAATCAAAATTGCACCAGCATTCTTCTCAAAACTAGAACAAGCAATCCTAAAATTCATATGGAACCACAAAAGGCCCCGAATAGCCAAAGTAATTTTGAAGAAGAAGACCAAAGCAGGAGGCATCACAATCCCAGACTTTAGCCTCTACTACAAAGCTGTCATCATCAAGACAGCATGGTATTGGCACCAAAACAGACACATAGACCAATGGAATAGAATAGAAACCCCAGAACTAGACCCACAAACGTACGGCCAACTCATCTTTGACAAAGCAGGAAAGAACATCCAATGGAAAAAAGACAGTCTCTTCAACAAATGGTGCTGGGAGAACTGGACAGCAACATGCAGAAGGTTGAAACTAGACCACTTTCTCACACCATTCACAAAAATAAACTCAAAATGGATAAAGGACCTGAATGTGAGACAGGAAACCATCAAAACCTTAGAGGAGAAAGCAGGAAAAGACCTCTCTGACCTCAGCCGTAGCAATCTCTTACTCGACACATCCCCAAAGGCAAGGGAATTAAAAGCAAAAGTGAATTCCTGGGACCTTATGAAGATAAAAAGCTTCTGCACAGCAAAGGAAACAACCAACAAAACTAAAAGGCAACCAACGGAATGGGAAAAGATATTTGCAAATGACATATCGGACAAAGGGCTAGTATCCAAAATCTATAAAGAGCTCACCAAACTCCACACCCGAAAAGCAAATAACCCAGTGAAGAAATGGGCAGAAAACATGAATAGACACTTCTCTAAAGAAGACATCCGGATGGCCAACAGGCACATGAAAAGATGTTCAGCGTCGCTCCTTATCAGGGAAATACAAATCAAAACCACACTCAGATATCACCTCACGCCAGTCAGAGTGGCCAAAATGAACAAATCAGGAGACTATAGATGCTGGAGAGGATGTGGAGAAACGGGAACCCTCTTGCACTGTTGGTGGGAATGCAAATTGGTGCAGCCGCTCTGGAAAGCAGTGTGGAGGTTCCTCAGAAAATTAAAAATAGACCTACCCTATGACCCAGCAATAGCACTGCTAGGAATTTATCCAAGGGACACAGGAGTACTGATGCATAGGGGCACTTGTACCCCAATGTTCATAGCAGCACTCTCAACAATAGCCAAATTATGGAAAGAGCCTAAATGTCCATCAACTGATGAATGGATAAAGAAATTGTGGTTTATATACACAATGGAGTACTACGTGGCAATGAGAAAAAATGAAATATGGCCTTTTGTAGCAACGTGGATGGAACTGGAGAGTGTGATGCTAAGTGAAATAAGCCATACAGAGAAAGACAGATACCATATGGTTTCACTCTTATGTGGATCCTGAGAAACTTAAGAAAAACCCATGGGGGAGGGGAACAAAAAAAAAAAAAAAAAGAGGTTAGAGTGGGAGAGAGCCAAAGCATAAGAGACTGTTGAGAACTGAGAACAAACTAAGGGTCGATGGGGGGTGGGAGGGAGGAGAGGGTGGGTGATGGGTACTGAGGAGGGCACCTTTTGGGATGAGCACTGGGTGTTGTATGGAAACCAATTTGACAATAAATTTCATATATAAAAAAAAAAAAAAAAAAAAACAAAAACAAAAAAAAAAACAAAAAAAATAAATGATTGCCAGGTAAGGTCTCTGGGATGAAGAAGTGTCCACATTGTGTGTCCAGTGTATTATTCAAGGTTTGTCAGGGAAACAAAACTAATATGAGATTTATTATAAGGAATTGGCTTGACTGATTATGGAGGCTAAGAAGTTTCATATCTACCATCTACAAGCTGGAGACCCAGGAAAGCTGGTGGTATAGTTTCAGTCCAAGCCTGAAGGCCTGAGGAGCAAGAGAGCTGAATGAATGCTATAAGTCCCTACCTGACGGCAGGAAAATACTGAAGTCCCAAATTAAGCAGCCAAGCAGAGAGATGGTCCTCCCTACCTCTGCCTTTTCTGTTGCTGTTCAGGCCTTCAACGGATTGGATGAGACTCACCCACATTGGGAAAAGCCATCTGCTTTACTCAGTCCACTGATTCGAATGCTGATTTCTTCCAGAATCACCTTGACAGACACACACTAAAATAACATTTAACCAAATGTCTTGGCACCCCATACCCCAGTCAAGTTGACACATAAAATTAACCATCACATCCAGGTCAAACAGTCTGTTTCTACTGCTGAACATTCTATTTTACATGCAATAAGGTGCCACTGGAGAGTTCGATCTGGGAAAGAAAGGATATGATGACCATTTAAAAGTGGTAAGTCTGGTGTTTGAGTGCTACTGGGCAAGACTGTCCACAGGGAGGCCTGAAAATCAAGACATGAGGGGTAACTGAGGCAGATGTCACAGACTAGAGAAGTATTAGGTGGAATGTTCATCATCTGGATGGCTCATGCAAATTAGATGGGCCTGGGGACAGCAGGTTTCAGAGGTGGCCATATTGTCTTTATTTGTTTGAGGCTTTAGAAATCTGATTCCAGACCCCTTTGGGGGAAGTTGCTCTAGATCTGAAGCTAGCTCAGATCTAGTGGGGGATGTGTGGTTTGACTCCTGTAGAGTAGTGGTTCTCAAACTTGAGTGTGCATGTGAATCACGTACAGGGATTGTGCCAGTACAGACAACTGGATCTCAAACCCAGAGTGGCTGGTTCAGGGTGGGGGGGCAAGAATATTCATTTCTAACAAGCTCTAAGGTGATGCAGATGCTGCTGGTCCAGGGACCACACTTTGAAAACCATAGCTGTTGGGAAAGAAATGACGGTCAGAAGATGGGGTAGATAGAGAGTGGAGTCTCTTTCAACCAAGGGGCCATCTCAGGTGGCCCTCTGCATCCCTAAATTGGTTCATTACCACCATCACTTGATAGCACATTTTTTTCACACCTACATATAATACTGGTTTCTTATTCCTCAAAGTCTCCCAAATTAAAGGGCTTCCTGGTGGTGACATTAGGAGGAACAGAAGACCAATGGGACATGGCTAGGATGTGACTTACCCCCCAGCTAACATTCACTGACCATCCCTATGGGCTGAGCACAGTTTTGGGAGCCATATATATATTATCTCTTTTATTTCTTACAGGAAGTGAGTGGGGTTTTATCCCCATTTTACAGCTGAGAAAACTGAGACACAAGTAGATTTAAGTAAATTGTCCATGGTCTCACAGGAGTTAGTGGAGGACTGGGCAGACTGGCCTCAGTGTCAAGTAACCACCACAGCCCCACCAATGCTCATTCAGTTGCTGCCTCTGTACTGCTTTACCTTCTGTGGGGACAGAGGGAAGAATCTTCCAGGGAATTCACTGGGAGAGAGGAAGCTGTGCTCCTGAAAGAGGCAGGTGATGCAATCCAACTCTCAATGTGGGGAGGGCACACCCCACGCCAGGCAGCTCTGGGGTAAGCCCAAAGCTTAGAGTCTCCAGAGCTGCCCACTTGCCTCCTAATAGAAGGTAGAGAGTGTTTTAGATAGTAGACTTTATTATTATTCAGTATGGTGAGGTCAATAGACCCACAGATGACAGCCATTGAAGAGATAGCTGGCTATCGTCACTAATCCCAGAATGCAGGGCATGCCATGACATGAGGCAACATGGCGAAGCACCAGGGTCAGTCGTGAGGCAGAGGGTGTGGGAGAAAGTGTGGCGAGAGCCTTTATTTATTTATTTATTAAATTTGTGTTTTCTGTGGGAACAAATAAGTGAGGTAAGGTGAACAGGTTTAGGGTTGGCTAGATTGAAGAATTTCAGGGGGGCTGGGGCACAGAACTATCCCTAGTGGTCAGGTACCTGACCCTGGGTGATTGGCATAAAGAGTGAGAACCTTTAAGTGGTCGGGGTGTGGGCTCCAACTGGTTGGTTTGTATACAGAAGGCACATGCACAGGTAAGTCTTAGTATCTCTAATTGGCTAGTCTTGGGAGGGGCAGTTGCTCCAGGGTCACCAAGGCCCCATGATGTCTAAGTATCAAATACAGACAGAAACTAGAAAACACAGTTATTACAGAGACTCCACACCAAGACTCCATTAGGAGCTACCTCTCCATTCAAAATCCCTGATCTGATTTTATCTCCAGGGTCATTTATTTGGAAAGAGACTTATAATCAGAAAATAATAAAACAAGGAGGGCAGGCCACAGTTAAGAATAAGCAAGGGATTTGTCTTTCTTGGTACAGACCCAAAGTGTCTAGGCTTAAGAACTCTCTTTTAATGAAGGTATTGAAGATGTCATGTCACAAGTGAAGGCAGGGCAGGGTGAGAAGAGGCTTGCAAGACTGTAAAAGGGGCTGTCAGCACAGAGAATGATCTTTCGATATCCCTGAGTCACATTATGTAGACTCATGGGACTTTGTTTGTTTCCCTGTAATTTCCACATTTTCTCAATTGACCTATGTGTCAAAAAGCACCTGGGGAGCTCCCTACAATCGCTGGGTCTTACCCCTACAGCAAACCACTACTCCCCATCAGAATCCCCTGGAGGGGTTGCTAGCACAGATTTCTGGGTCCCACACCCAGAATTTCTGATTCAGGAGGTCTGGGATGGGCCTAAGAATTAGGATCTGTTTCTAAAAAGTTCCCACATAATGCTGCAGCTGCTGGCCAGGAGTCCACATCTGGAGAGCCGCTGACCTCTGGATTCCCATTTAGTAGGTCTGCACAGGGTCCCAAGTGGTTTTGACACAGCTCTTCTGAAGCCCACGCTTTGAGAAACGTGGCCCTGGGATTTTGGTGAATTCTGGTGTGGGCATTCTAAGAGTGCTACTGCAGTGTTGTGAAGAATTGAGAGAAAGTCCTTGACCCTGCCTGGGAGGTGGAGGGGGCTCCCAGCATGGTGGTAGCAGCAAGACATTTTAGAGGAATGGGAATCCATCTTTCACAAAATATCCTTCCTTGTCTAGCCCACTGGTGCTCACCTGAAAGATACTCTTACTTGTCGATTTATCAAGGAAGATGGTGTTTTCTGAAAGGGAAGGTACCCAGATGACTTGCCCAGCTCCTTCTCTCCCTCGTCCATGTTGAGTGCTAGTGGACCTTCTCTTATGGTGAGTCAGCCTCCCTCCAGTAGGACCGTGCTGAGTCCAACAGTTGCCTCCCACGTGCACTTTCATCCGTGTGTGTTAAGCTACCAACCTGCCCTTTGGTCTGCTGCAGCATTTTCTCACACCCTCAGGCTCTCCACTCCCTTGTAAGGAGAGATGATGATCTTTAATATTTATATATTTTACAAGTTTGATTAGACTCTGGGTTGGAACAAGAATTCCTTTGTCAATGTAAAGATTGCCAACACATCACATCATAAGACATTATTCTATCAATATCTCCATGGTTGTTTAACACCTCAGCAGGAACCTCTGTCAAGTGAGGGATGGGGAAGCAGACAAGACACTGCTGAAGGCAGCCAAGGAGCCCTGAGAGGGGAGGGGTGAAGGAGGAGATAGGAGGTGCCCAGCTGGGCCTCCTTTGTAGGTTTGTGTAGGGTTGGCCTGGACTTAGCCCTCCAAATCCACCTTGGTAGTTCCATTGGTACAAATGCCTCATGCTGTTAAATGGTAGCCTTCATTCTGCATTTTCTGATATAATTGTTATTTCATGTGATTTTATTGTTTTCAAAAGACACAGTCCATTCAAGATGCCTGTACCCAACAAAGGAACATCCCACCCTAATGTGTCACTCACCTCCCTTCTCCTCTCTCCACCTCTAGCTTCATCAGGATATGTATTGACTTTTCCTCCCCTGCTCTCCTGCAGCCACCCCTTGGCCACCCTTTGGGCATAGTCATTAAAGGGGAATTTGTCCTCAGGTGGAACTTCCCCCTCAGCTCCTGGGATGCCTGGCCCTGTAAGGAGGGACACATCCAGGAGAAGGTAAGAGTGGTCCCCCCAACGTGTGGGGCCTAGTTCAGGGGTGCCCGTCATCCAGTCTAAAAATAGTATCTTAACAAAATGTCATTTTATTCTAATATCTTTTGGGGCTTGTCATGATGTTAGTAACACAAAACTTGCCAGATCATCTGGCTTGAAAAAAATATCACCATAGATATAAAGAATGTCCCCAAACTTTGAGCTCTTCTGCTGTTAAAACACCCCAGACTAGACCTAGCCTCAGGGCTCAGTGTTGTGGAAACATGCATGTAGAGCCAGGACTACAAAGTTTCAACATCCAAGGTGCACAGGTGACCTCTCTGTGGGAAATTTACTCTTTCAAGAAAACTTAGTTCCTCCTGCTTCAAAAGCTGCTTGGAAAAATTCAGGCAATGATGAAAGCCAGCACCAACTTTAAACTTCAGCATGCTCCAGCTTTTTCACATTTGTCACATCAGCAAAGGCTTCCAGGAACACTTTTTAGAAGAAGGGCATGGAGGGAAACTAACAACTTGTTTTGGTCCTGTGATCTATAAATGCAAATAATGAATTGGAGTTGATTTCTGGTGCAGGAAGAGTTGAATGACACAAACTCTACTAGCTTTCTGTAGCCTGGACAAATGCATAATTTAATCTCAGATAGCTGGACTAGCAAACTGCGGTGGGGGATGTCAGGCCAGAATGCTATTTGTGCAAGGAATCGGAATTTCAAAGGACAGCCTTGCCCGGAGAGATACCACCCAGAACAATGAGGGTTTAATTAAGGTTTAGAACCCTGATTTGTTCACTAAGGGCTGAGCGAGAGCCTCCAAGTAAGATTGTATTTGGTAATAGATTATTGACCAATGGCAAGGGAAGGGTGGTCTATTTGCATATATTACTATTCATGACCTCAGGACTAAAGGAATCAGAATGACAGCAGGTGATATCTCTGTCAGCCTGCTGTTTCTGGAGGGAAAAACAGTTTGGTGGGTGGATAAATAGACATTTTTTGTGCTGCCTTTTCCTCCTGGACCTGATGTTCTATCAAACGCAAGTGTGAGAAATACTCTGAGGAAAAGGGAACACTTTGATGAGATTAATTAACCCGAATACCAAAGATCCATTTGTGGCACCAAGATGTGGAGCCAGTGGGCAGATATTGCTCAAAGAGAAGCAGGTTGAAGTTCCAGGAAGGCAAAATGGGACCCGGGAAGCTTGCGCGGGCTCCTCAGCATGAGCCAGGCACTCTTGCTTTACTCTCGACCAGGAAGGAAATGATTCTGGGGAATTCCCAACACATTCTAGCCAGGGATGCAACACAAGGGTTCCCAGGTTGTGGTGCTGAGCTGGGCCTCACCTGCTCACCCAGGTGAACAGGGTACCAGGGAGAGCTTTCTAGGGTGAAGCTTTCTGGAGTTAATGGATTCATGAAAGATGTCATCAAATACAGGGGTAAGGGAGAGGTGAAGCTTGGTAAGGTGGGGTGAAAGCTTTTCTTCAGGGACCTCAGCCTCCAGTTTCTGCATTTCTTTCTCATTCCAATGACACTGTCTTCCTAGATGTCCACTTCCCACCTCTACCCACACATAACAAAACAACTTTGTGGTGACCAGTGCTTACCCCCTCACTTCTTGCTTCCAAATTTGCTCTCAGGAAAGCCTCCAGTACCAGTAATTAAAACTTTTGGAGGAATATATATATATATATACACACACACACATATATATATGTATATATACGTATATATATGTGTGTGTATATATATATATTCATATTGTTTGTTTGTTTGTTTGTTTGTTTGTTTGTTTGTTTTGAGAGAGAGAGAGACCGAGAGAGCATGAGTGAGGAATGGGCAGGGAGACAGGGAGATGGAGAAGCCCAAGTAGGCTCCCAGGTGTCTCTGAGATCATGTCAAGAGCTGAAACTGAGAGTCGGATGCTTAACAGACTGAGCCACCCAGGCGCCCCGGAGGATTTTGTTTAATGTTTCTTTATTTTTGAGAGAGAGAGAGAGAGAGAGAGAGAGAGAGAGAGAGAGAGAGCAAGCGGAGGTAGGGCAGACAGAGAGGGAGACACAGAGTCCAAAGCAGGCTTCAGGCTCTGAACCGTCCGCACAGAGCCCGACACAGGGCTTGTATTCACAGACGGAGAGATCATGACCTGAGCTAAAGTCAGATGCTTAACGGACTGAGCCACCCAGGCGCCCTCCTGGGAGGATTTTAATTTAGATATTACCTTACCTTTTTTTACATACGGATGTCCAGTTTTTCCAGCATTATTGTTAAAAAGACTGTCCTTTCTCCATTGACTTACCTTTGCTCCTTTGTCAAAGATTAGTTGATTATATTTGTGGGGTTTATTTCTTGGCCCTCAATTCTGTTCCACTGCTCAATCTGTTCATTCTTTCACCAATATAGTGCTGTCTTGATTACAGTAGTTTTATAGAAGTTTAAAGTCAGGTAATATTAGTCCTCTGACTTTTTTTTTTTTTTCAGTATTGTGTTGGCCACTCTGGGTCTTTCACGTCTCCATATTAACTTTGGAATCATTTTCAACATCCAAAAAATAACTAGCTGGAATTTTGATAGCGACTGTACTGACTTTATAGATCAAATTAAAAAGATCTGACATCTCAACAATTTTGAGTCTTCTTATCCATGAACGTGGATATCTTTCCATTCATTTAGATTTTTTAATTTTTTTAAAAAACTTTTTAACATTCATTTATTTTTGAGAATGAGGGAGACAGAGTGTAAGCAGGGGAGGGGCAGAGAGAGAGAGGGAGACATAGAATCTGAAGCAGGTTCCAGGCTCGGAGTTGTTAGCACAGAGTCCGACATGGGGCTCGAACTCATGGGCCACGAAATCATGACCTGAGCTGAAATCAGATGCTTACTCAACTGTCCCACTCAGGCACTCCATATTTAGATCTTTTTAAAATTTCTTTTACCAGAGATTTGTAGTTGTCCTCACATAGATCCTATAAATATTTTATTAGCTTTAAGCCTATTTCATTTTTAGTTGATGCTAATATAAATAGCAATACGTTCTTTTAAAAGAAAATTTTTTAATGTTTATTTATTTTTGAGAGAAAGAGACAGAGCACCAGCCGGAGAGGGCAGAGAGAGGGGAGACAGAATCCGAAGCAGGCTCTAGGCTCTGAGCTGTCAGCACATAGCTCACGGTGGGGCTTGAATCCACAAGCTGTGAGATCATTACCTGAGTTGAAGTTGGACACTTAACTGACTGAGCCACCCAGGCACCCTGCAATATGTTATTTTCATAAGACTATTTTTTTTTTAGAACACTTTTAGGTTCACAGCAAAATTGAGAGGAAGGTACAGACATTTCCCATATATACCTCTTACCCTTACAGATACATCACCTCCCCCAATAGCAACATTCCTTACCACAGTGATGTATTTGTTACAATTGATGAACCTACATTGACACACCGTAATTACCCAATGTCCATAGTTTACATTATAGTTCACTCTTATTATACATGCTATGGATTTGCACAAATATATAATGGTATATATCCATCATTATGATATCATACAGAGTATTTCTACTGCTCTAAAAATCTTAAGTGTTCCACCTACTCACCCCTTCTCCCCACCACCCCCAACTAACCCCTGGAAACCACTTATCTTTTCACTGCCTCCATAGTTTTGCTTCTTCCAGGATGTCATAGAGTTAGAATCATGCAGTACATAGCCGTTGTAGATTGGCTTCTTTCACTAAATAATATACATTTAAGGGAACTCCATGTCTTTTCATGATTTGATGGATCATAGTGCTGAATATTTCATTGGATGTACCACAATTTATTTATCCATTCACCCACTAAAGGACATGTTGGGTGCTCCCAGGTTTTGGCAAAGCTGCTCTAAATATCCTTGTGTAGTTTTTTGTGTGGACGTAAGTTTTCAACTTTTTTTTGGTAAATACCAAGGAGTGTTGTTGCTGGTCATATGGCAACATTATGTTTAATTTTGTAAGAAACCACCAAACTCTCTTCTAAAATTACTATACCGTATTGCATTTCCACTAATAATGAATCAGAATTCCTGTTACTCCACATCCTCACTAAAATTTGGTGTCAATATTCTGGATTTTGGCCATTCTAATAGGTGTGTAGTGCTATCTCATTGCTGCTTTTAATTTTTATTTCCTTGATGACATATGATGTTTGTGTATGTTTATTTGCCATCTGTATATCTTCTTTGATGAGGCATCTGTTAAGGTCTTTGGCCAAATTTTTGTTTGTTTACTTATTGTTGAATTTTTTTTATTAAATTTTTTTTTAACGTTTATTTTGAGAGACACAGAACAGACCGACAGAGTGCGAGCTGGGGATGGGCAGAGAGAGAGGGAGACACAGAATCCTAAGCAGGCTCCAGGCTCTGAGTCATCAACACAGAGCCTGATGCAGGGCTCAAGCTCATGAGCTGTGAGATCGTGACCTGAGCCAAAGTCGGATGCTTAACTGACTAAGCCACCCAGGATCCCTTACTTATTATTGAATTTTAAGAGTTCTTTGTATATTTGGAAAATAGTACTTTATCACATGTGTCCTTTGTAAACATTTTCTCAGTCTGTGGCTTTCTTTCTCATTCTCTTGACATTTTCCCTTTAATTTTAATAAAATCTAGCTTATCACTTATTCCTTTCATGGATCATGCCTTCAGTATTGTATCTAAAAAGTCATTGCTGAGGCATCTGGGTAGTTCAGTCTGTTGAGCTTCTGATCTTGATTACAGTTTAGGTCATGATCCCAGGTTCGTAGGATTGAGCCTGATGTCAGGCTCCACACTAGTGTGGAACCTGCTTGAGATTCTCTCTCTCTCTCTCTCTCTCTCTATCTCTCTCCTCTGTGCTTCTCCCCTGCTCAAGCTTTCTCCCTCCCTCTCCCTCTCTCTAAAAAATAATAAATAAATAAATACATACATACATACATACATAAATACATAAATAAATAAAATTCATTGCTATACCCAAGGTCTTCTAGGTTTTCACCCATTTTATCTTCTAGGAGTTTTATAGTTTTGAATTTCACATTTAAGAATGAGATTTTGAGTTAATATTTTGTGAAGTGTGTAGCAGTCTTGGTCTAGATTAATTTTTTTTTTTTGTATGTGAATATTCAGTTGTTCCAGCACTGTTTGTGGAAAAGACTATTTTCTATTGTACTGCCTTTGCACCTCCATCAAAGATCAGTTGACTCTTTATGTGGGTTTATTTATGGACTTTCTATTCTGTATTGATCTTTTTGTCTATTCTTTCACTAATACCACATTATCCTGATTACAGTAGCTTTACAGTAAATCTTAAAGAACTTTGGTCTCCTCCTTAAATGTTGTGTTGGCTATTCTGGGTCTATCACCTCTCCATTTAACTTTAGGGTCAGTTTGTCAATATCCACAAAGTAATTTGCTAGGATTTTGATTGGGACTGCACTAAATCTATAAACCAAGTTGGGAAGAACTGATATCTTGACTTCCTATCCATGAACATGGAATATCTCTCCATTTATTTCTACTTTGAAATTGTTCATCAGAGTCTTATAGTTTCCCTCATATAGCTCTTGTACATGTTTCGTTAGATGAATACAAAAGTATTTTATCTTAGGGGGTGCTAATGTGAATGGTATTGTGTTTTAAATTTTAAATTCTACTTGTTCATTGCTGGTGTAAAGGAAACCAGTTGGCTTTTGTATATTAACCTTGTATCCTGCAACCTCGCTATAATCTTTTATTAGTGTCACAACTTTTTGTCAGTTCTTTCAGATATTCTATTTAGAGAATCATGTCAACAGTGAAAAAAGTCTGAAGAGAAGTCTGATGTAATTCTTATCTTTGCTCCTCTATAGGTACAATGTCTGCCCCTCTTGCCCCCACCCTGGCTTCTTTCAAGATTTTCTCTTTGTCTTTGTTTTTCTACAGTGTGAATATGCTATGCCTAGGTAGAGACTTTTTAGTGTTTATCTCTGTTGGTGTTCTCTGCCCTTTGCATCCATAGTTTGGTTTCTGTAATTAATTTTTAAAAATTCTCCACCTTTATTGCTTCAAATATTTCTTCTGTTCATTCCTCTTTTTCTTCTTTTTTGGTATTCTCATTATGTGTATGTTAACACACAATTATAATTTGTTATTGTCCCACAGTTATTGGATATTATGTTCTCTCTCTTTTTATTTATTTTTTTTCTCTTTGCATTTCAGTTTTGGAAATTTCTATTGGCATAGCTTAAAGCTAATTCTTTCCTTGGCTGTGTCCAGTGTACAAATGAGCCCATCAAAGGCATTCTTCATTTCTGTGACAGTGTTTTTGATTTCTAGCTTTACTTTTGGGTTTATTTCTTAAAGCTTATTTCTCTTGGTTTATATTAGTCATCTGTTCTTGCATGTTATGCACTTTTTTTTCCATTAGAGCCTTCAGCATATTATTCAGTTATTTTAAATTCCTGGTCATATCTGAATCTGGTTCTGATGTTTGTTTTGTCTCTTTGATTAAAAAAAAAAAACTCTTTGACAAGCTTTTAATTTTATTTTGAAGGCCAGAAATGGATACCTATTGGTAATAGGAACTGAGGCAACAGGTCTTTATGGTAAAATTTTATGCTTTTCTGACTAGGAGTTATGTTGTGTTTAATATAGCTTACCTGTAGCTTTCTGAGTCTTCAATTTCCCCTAGTGTTATTGTTTTGCATTTCCTTCTGTTATCTTGGGGCTTTCCCAGAGACTCCTTCTTAAATAGAGTCTTAGGCTTACAATTCCTCCAGCCATAATTCCCTGTCAATATACAAGAAACTGTTGGTTTGGTGGTAAGGTGTGGTGGATCCTGTGAGTAGGATTCAGTCAGTCTTTTAGTGAACCTGTTCCCCTGGACTGTGACCTTCACAAGTACTTCTCAGCTTTTTATTCTGCCTGAGGTGAGGCAGGAAGGCTATAGGGGGCTAGAGTTGGGTATTTCCTTTCCCTCACATTTGTTAAGTCTCTGGTAGAGCAGCTTCCTTTGAGGGAAGGCCTTCATTAATAAGAAGAGATGTTCTTCAGGTGTATTTCAGAATGGTTAGTTTTCCTCTTCACCGAGAACCTGGTGAAGATTTTAGAGGTAAAATTCATGAAAGTGTGGACACCACCACCTTCCCCCTCAGCCGCCAAAGGCCCCCAGGATTTTTTGGATCTCAAGCTAGTCCACACTCAGCCTCAAAGAATTATTCAATTACCATTGAAGCTTTCCTGTCCATTAGTTACTTGCCCCAATGGCTTCTGCTTCCAGTAAGCTATAATTCTCTTTAGTCAGGCTATGATCTGTATTTACCTGTTTTTCAAGTTTTGGGGCAACAATTTGCCCTGTGACCTCAGTTTTCTCGTGGGTCTCAGAAGAGTTGTGGATTATCAGTTTGCTCAACTTTTTTTCTTTTTGTGGGGTAAGAGTGATGAGTTCCAAGCTCTTTCCATGTTGGATTAGAAACCCAGAAGTCTAATTAACTTTTATATGAAGCATGAGATTAGGTAAGTGTTCATTTTGTGGCTTATGGATATCCAATATTTAAATTTTTTAATGTTTATTTAATTTTGAAAAAGAGAGAGAGACAGAGCATGAGTGGGGGAGGGTCAAAGAGAGAGGGAGACACAGAATCTGAAGCAGGCTCCAGGCTTGCAGCTGTCAGTACAGAGCCCAATGCAGGGCTCAAACCCACAGACCATGA
This sequence comes from Puma concolor, assembly GCF_028749965.1. Lineage (NCBI taxonomy): Eukaryota > Metazoa > Chordata > Mammalia > Carnivora > Felidae > Puma > Puma concolor. Next base: position 24,516,061 of record NC_141671.1, read on the forward strand.
GATAATGACCTGAGTCTAAGTTGGATGCTTAACCAACTGAGCCACCCAGGCACCCTGGATATCCATTTTTTTTAAATTTTTTAAAATGTTGATTTATTTTTGAAAGAGAGAGAGAGAACCTGGGAAGGGCAGAGAGAGAGGGAGACACAGAATCTAAAGCAGGCTCTAGGTTCTGAACTGTCAGTACAGTGCTGGTTACGGGGCTCCAACCCATGAACCATGAAATCATAAGCTGAGCCAAAGTTGGACACTTAATGGACTGAGCCACCAAGGTGCTCTGGATATCCAATTTTTTTTTTTAATTTTTTTTTCAACGTTTTTATTTATTTTTTTTGGGACAGAGAGAGACAGAGCATGAACGGGGGAGGGGCAGAGAGAGAGGGAGAAACAGAATCGGAAACAGGCTCCAGGCTCCGAGCCATCAGCCCAGAGCCTGACGCGGGGCTCGAACTCACGGACCGCGAGATCGTGACCTGGCTGAAGTCGGACGCTTAACCGACTGCGCCACCCAGGCGCCCCTGGATATCCAATTTTTAAGTAACATGTGTTGAAATGCTACTGTCTCTCCAAAATTATCATTGCATCTTTTAAAAAAACTCAGATAGTCATTGGAGGATGCCTACATGACCATTTCCCAATAAAACTCTGGGGTACTGAGTCTCTAATGAACTTCTTTGGTAGGCAAAATTTCAAATCAATAAGATAATATATTGATTTGCAAATTTTGGATTCAAGTCAGAAAGTTAAAGTCAATAAGACCCAACATAAGATAAATGAGATTAAACACATGGAGTGATGGCTTTTTGCATGACTAGTGAGCTGACCATCTTTCCAAGGGAAGACAGACTGCATGCTAAATTTACGTGCAAAACAATTCAAAGTGGCTATGATGATTAATTTTATGTGCCTACTTGATTTGGCCATGGCACCCAAATTTTATCAAACATCAGTCTAAATGTTGCCATGGAGGCATTATTTTTTAGATGAGATTAACATTTAAATCAGTAGAGTTTGAGTAAAGCAGATTACCCTCTACCCTGTGGGTGGGCCTCTCCAATCAATTAAAGGCCTGAAGAGAAAAAGACCAACTTCCTCCGAGGAAGAGGGAATTCTGCCCCCAGATGCCTTCAGTCTCTTCTTTGAGCCTACAGCTTTCTGCCTGATCTGCAAATCTCAGACTTCCCAGCCCTCACAATTGCATGAGCCAGTTCCTTAAAATAAATCTATCTATTATATAGCCTATGGTTCTGTTTCTCTGGAGAATCCTGACTAACATGGAGACAAGGGTGTAGCCTTAAGAAAACATGCCTGGAATGCAGAGACTGAAAGAGAACTGGCCATGTTACTGTTCCAGTGTGTGGTCACAGCCTGAGATACTACTGTGTCATCCAAAGCAAAGGGTGGAGACTTCTGGGCACATACCCTGAAGGGAGCCAAATAATGTGTCTCTGGGTCTCTGCTGAAGGGGAAGGAGGCTGGTTCCAGTACCATCTCTCCAGGATATTTCTCTTATGATGACTGATTAGCTGTCAGGGTACCTGGTGTTAATAGAAACATCACTGAAAATCCTCCCACACTCTGCTCTGATTCTTGGTTCACCCAGTGACATTTTAACTTCAACTTGGTTCCCTAAGAGTACTAGGGGTGAGTGAGGGCCTTGAGAGATATTACTTATAGATTCAGTTAGCAAACTGGTAATTTTATTAATTATTTTGGGTTTGTTAAGCAAAACGCCTTCTTATTTCAGGTTCTCCAGAGAAAAAATTTGGAGGATGATTTGTGTGCAACCCATTTTCAAGGAAGGTTCCTGGGAGAGCAGGGAGGAGTAGGGGCAACAAAACCAGGAGGGGGAAGAAGCCAGGAAGGATGCACTTTCAGGCAAAGTTTACCCAGTGCAACTTCAGCCCAATCCTGCAGGGAACCCTGGAATGTAGTTTACACCTCACAGTCTCCCAACCCTACAGCAATGGAGCTGAGCCCTTATGCTTGCGTAGCCTTCATTCAATGGTTAAGAGTACCTGGCAGTTCTTGGGTGCTTCTAGCTCTCTGTGTGCTGCAGGGTGGAGCAGATGAGTCTGAGGTCAGTCCTGCCCAGAAGAGCTGCAGATGCTGGATGTTGAAGCAAAAGCACACTAAAGTGGGCAGGGGTGCCCTCCAAGATGGATCCAGTGAGATCAGACAGAGCACTGACATTATACTGTACAAAGTAGTTCTCAAGATTTGAATTACCAGGTTCCTCATGTGACCTTGCAATGACCCCTGTAGGTTCTCACTTGCAGACCTGAGGAGACAGGATCCACTGGAGTAGACCTAACATTTACCTTTCTCTCCTTTTCCATCCTTGCCACATTGTCTCGAGAAGTTATTATCATTCTGGGCAATACCTACAGAAACAGAATCAACTTTTCACATATATGGAAATGACAGCAACCAGACTTTTGGTCACTGGAACATTAATTTACTTAACACATTATATTTGGGGTCAATGACCTGAGCATTCTGGTCACAGTGGGGAAGAAGACACAGTTCCTGACTTTTTGGAGCCAACAGTCTAGAGCTCTGTAGTCCAATGTTCTGTCACTAGCCACATATGGCTGCTTAAATCTAAACCATTTAAAAATAGATAAAATGTGGGGTGCCTGTGTGGCTCACTCGGTTAAGTGTCCAACTCTTGGTTTCGGCTCAGGTCACAATCTCATGGTTCGTGATTTGGAGTCCCGTGTCAGGTTCCACACTGGCAATATGGAACCTGCTTGGGATTCTCTCTCTCTCCCTCTCTCACTCCATCTGTGTCTGCCCTGCCCCCCCCCCCCCCCCGCCCAAGTTGCACACATGGTCTCTCTCCCTCAAAAATAAATAAATAAACATTTTTAAAAAATAGATAAAAATAAAACTCAATGCCTCAGTTATACCAGCCACATTGTAAATGCTCAATAGTCACATAAAGCTGGTACCTACTATATTAGACAGTGCAGACATAGACCAGCATTGACCAATGGCCATGACCATCGGGATGCCCTTTATTCTCACATGTCCTTTAAAGTCGCACAGAAGATGTTCATACCCATAATTATATCCAGCCTGATGATATCCCTGGGAGGTGGTTAGGAAGGGTTTACTATTTCCAGCTAATAGGTTCGCTCAGCGGAGAATAGAACTAAAGTCATGGGCACTAAACTCACAGTGAGTAAGTAGCAGTGGTAGAGGCAGACCTTACCCACAGGTGTGCTGATTCTTGGGCAGAGAACTTCCTGGTTGAAGCAGCATGTTGTGGAAATAACAAATTCTCCATGAAATGGGATTCCCATAGGCACATCAGCCTTGTGGGCTGGCAACACAACATCAGGTACTCCTATAAGGGATTATCTCTAGGGGACATTTGAGACCTAAAAATATTATATTGTCTCCAACAAAGCGCATTATATCTTTTTATTTCTGTCCTCATATTTTCTGCATCTTCCTTTCACCATAAAGTCCAGAAGCCATTATGTTAATGTCAAATAATAGTAACAATTATAACAGCAAACATGTGGAGTATTTACTAGTCCACAGACACTGCTTCAAGCATTTTACATATACAAATTCAGTTCATCTTTGTAACACTTCTGTGATCCAGGTACTATAATTATCCCCAATTTATAGAATCAAAAAATAAAGCTCAGGGAGGGTAGGTGACTTGTTTAACATCCCATAATTGGCAAGCAGGAGACACACTCTTTGAACCCAGGTCACCTGCTCTAGTCCACCAAACCACTGGGAATGCTGCCTTTCAGCCATGAGAGCACATTTATATTTGTACTGATTTCACATTGTTAAATACAAATACAATGTGTGTTTTGAGCCCTAATCGTTTTCAGAGGTGAAGGGTCCTAATGACTCACTAGACCATTTTCCAAAGCCTTTTGAAAAATACCCTTTACATAATAGGCTTATACAATTGGTATACTCTCTTTATTTCTCAGTATAAGTGTCCATAAGTACTCCAGGGTGTCTAAATGAATAGAAATCAGTTTTTATGTTTCTAGAGCTTCTGTCATCAACATTGACCCCTCCTAGAGCATCAGCTAGCTAGCTTAAGCAGAAAAGGATCTGATACCAGGACTTAGATGTTAGCTGTCTATGTGGAAGTCTCAACAATTCTTGGTCCTCAAACTCATATTTGTAGCTTCTGCTATGACTGGAAGCTTTGCCACTGGAACAGAAGGCAAAGGATCAGAACGCTGGCCCCTGCAGCAATCAGAAGAACTGAAGGGAGCTGCCCGAACAGGTTGTTGGTAACAGCCTTGCCAAGATCCATATCCCAAATGATCTTTCACACCTGCCTCTCTTTCTACTCCTCTCAGTTTCCAGTTCAAGTCTGGCCCAAGTGCATCAAGTTGACAAATCTGAGTGACAATGCAATATGGGAAATGCAACTTTTACCTCTCTGGCCTTTGCAGGGGCAGGGGGGTGGGGGTTGGCATACCACTGGGAAACTGGAATGGATGCTGAGAGCTGGTCCACGGGATCTATTATAGTCCTACTGTCGGGCAACTCAGCATCCACATACACCATTCCTCTGTGGTGAACTTCTCACCAGCAAGAGTAGTAACATGCTTCCCTCACATAATGCAACTACTCATGTACAAACATGTTCATCTTTTCCTGAAGAGAAGAGACCCCAACTCGTCTCCTAATAGCCTTTGATATCTGGCAGTGTTCTCTCCTCCAGTTCAGTTCCAATTTTATTTTAGTTTCTCAAACCCAAACATCAAAATACAACAGTTAACAAGTGATGATATACTCTATGTAAAGTAGCAGAGGAAAGAGTGAGGAGAAAAGGAAAATTGGTTAGTATTCATACTAGTTGGTTAGTTCATACCTAACAGAGAAACAAAACACAAAAGGAGTTATTACAGTATTATTGGCCAGAAGGCCATAGTTTCTATGTATAAATTCCTCTCCTACCCATTCTATTTTTTTTTTTTTTTTTTTTTTTTGCCTTCAGAGCTTCAGTTTGTTGGGATTCTTTCCCTATACATTGATGGAAATCTTTATGTATGAGGGATCTGAGATCTGGTGGATTTATATGATTGTTGCAAATGATCTTTAAGATTAATAGTGAGGTTTGTTGTCCCACTTACTGTATTCTGGATCTATTGATCACTGGTTCAAGACATATCCAACCTCCTTTGGGGTAGCAATGAAGACTCACAGAGTGTTGTCTCTCACCTGGTGCTGTGACTCTTCCATAGACCATTCTACATTCTTTAGGACTGGCTGCTTCTTGGGGCTGAGCAACATAGTAAAACCAGTTTGCTCCTTGGGCAAAGCCATGGGCTCTCTCCTTTTGGTGTAAAATGAAATTTCTTGGTCAGAAGCAAAGTTGAGTGGAATACCAGATGAAACATAGTTCAGTAAGCCCATTGATGATGTCTTTAGAAGAAGTAAAGAAAGGTTGAAAAAGAAGTTCATATTTTGAAAGCATCTACTCTCATGAGGAAGAAACACTGCCTTCTCCATCATGAAAGGAGTCTAATACTATCAGCTTTCACCAGGTGAATGACTGCTCCTCCCAGGTGTAGGTGACTGGAGAAAGAAACTGAATGGCATCCACAGACTGGGCCATGCTACCTACCTCTGCTGAGGGGTCTTTTGGTGAATATCATTAGGCAAGAGTCTCCATGCTCTGGGACTTTTCTGAAAGTTCCAGCCACAAGTATTTATCCCAAACCTCCTTGTCAGTAATTCTCTTATTTTGAGCTTTCCATGTCCTGACCATCTGGCTAAGCATCCAGACGCTGCCTACAAATTAGTGTAGATACGAATATCCAGCCACCTTTCCTTCCAGGTAAAATGCAAGTCAGATGCACCACTCAAAATTCTGCCCTTGAGACAATTTCTCTTCCCCATCGTGCTTCAGGGTCATCTCTAATTGGGGATGTAATGCTGTAGTGGTCCTCCTCTGACCAGAATCCACACATCATGCAGAACTATCTGTAGACTAATGTCAAGTTTTCTTCCTCAGTCATTTGATCCTGTTATATCACATGAGGCCATAGGTGTAGGTTGAAAGACAGCTGATGATACTGCAGGACTGGATGCCATGGGACAAGATGCCACTTGTGAATGCAAATTATACTTTCAGGACTGGCTCAGGTCCACTTTGGATAGTTCACAGCTACTGATGATGAAGTACTTTTGGATATGACTAACTGGTGGATTCATAGGTCAAAACAAGTTCATGATGCACAACCCAAGTTTCATGTGCATTCAGTTCTAAAAGGTACTAGCAGCAAGCCAAAAGCTTCTTCTCAAAGGGACAGACATAGATTTATTCCAAACTCAGAGGACCTGTGATATTTCCTCCACCAGGTCTTGCTATAAGCTCTATACAGCAGTGTTCTATTGCAGACATTTTGAGGTACTATATCATAAATCCCAAGTGACACAGCTTTTTGTACTGTAGCATTAACCAGCTGGGAAAACAAACAAACAAACAAACAAACAAACTTCTCTTTCTTTGGGACCCATGCAAAACTGGCAACCTTGTGGTTACCCAGTACATGGGTTGGAGTAGTACAACTATATTTGGAATCAGTTATCTTCATAATAGAAAGATACTCACCAAGCTTTGCACTTCTTAATTCAAGGTTGGGGTGCAAAGCACAAAACTTGTATTTCATTTCAGAGGGGATATCCTATCATGCCCAGAATGCTACACCATATATTAGAAACTTGATTAAACCACTGTACTCTAACATATTTATGGAACTTATCTCCCACTTTCCAATGCACATATATTACATCAAGGTATCTAGGTGCCTGCTATTTCCTGCTGTCCTATTAGCATTATATTATCAATGTAGCAGATTAGCGGCAAGATGTTCTACAGATTAAACATGACACAGAGGTATAGAAGGGGTGTCATCTTGAGAAAAGCAGTGAAAGTGTATTGCTATCTCTTCCAGGTGACATAAAAATGGTTTTGGTATTCTCTACTTATGGTAAAAGGAAGAAGTGTTTTCTGGATCCATATTTGCAATATACCAGGTTCTAGCACTTATACTGATTTGCTCCAATAAATAGTCTCTATCTGGAATATCATCTGCAATTAGAGTCCTCATTTGATTGATTTTACAGTGGCCCACTATGGTTCTCCAAGGCATATGTCTGTCTTCTATACAGGCCAAGAGTGAGTTAGCAGGGGGTGTGATAGGAATCTTCACCCCTGCATCTTTCAAAGGGTATTCATCTTTGAAGTTTCCCTTTGGACGATAACTTGCCTTTGATTGTTTATATTAATTGGATGAGGGGTACTTCCCATAGGCTTCCCCTTGGGTGTTTCTGCTGTAATAACCCTCAATTCTCAGGTCAGAGAGACAATGTGGGGATTCCCACAAATATCTATTTCAAATATACAGTTCAAACACTAGGACAATAACCACAGGTATCTTCAAGGATGCATTGAGTCCTCAGTGGGACACACTTGATCTGAAATTTTTTTTAATCAGGCAAACTTCCTAAGGAACCCTCTATCTGGTAAACCACAGGGGCATTTCTGGCCCCCAGACTTAGAGCCAGAATCCAATGGCAAGATAGTTAACTTCATAATGGCCAGAGGCCTCTTTTCAAGGTGGACAAAGGGAAGATTAATATTATGCACTTGTGGCATTGTTACAGCCTCTTTCTTCTAGGGTAACACATCTTTCATTTTGTGTCTCTGAACTGCCCCTGGAAATGGGTGGGAGGCCATGAATCCCCAGTAGTGATGTGAGTCCTCAGTACCAGTCAAATGGCCTCTTGCCATCAGATGAAAAAGCTGTTGGCTTATTTCTTTGTTTGGTTAGTTGGGTTTTGTTTGTTTGTCTGGTTAGTTATATGAATCAAGTAGGACCTTGGTGGATTGCCTAAAACTATTTTAGCTTTAGGGGCCTCAGGATCACGGTTCCTCTGCAATGATTTTGTGGTGAAATTTATCAATATGAGTACACTTATTTGAGATTTCATTTCATTTCATTTCAGAGAGAGAGCCAGAGGGGGAGGGGCAAAGGGGGAGGGGGAGAGAGAATCTTAAGCAGACTCCATGCTCAAGGCAAAGCCTGTCACAGGGTTCCATCTCATGATCCTGGGATCATGACCCAAGCCAAAGTCAAGATTTGGATGCTCAACTGACTGAGCCACCCAGGCGCTCATTATTTGAGATTTTAGATTCTTGAATAGCTAGGGAGGATTCTGCTTGCTATTTAATTGACAGAAATGTAGGTAGAAAATAAGTGAAGATGCCAGAAATTCTTAGATATGTTTAAAAGAAGTCTACAAACACAAAGAGATAGGACTATTGTAGTGGATTTATTAACCTGTTCACCTGCCTCGTAATTATGTCCCCAGGATGGCCCAGAGAAATACATCAGTGACAGGGATGCCAGTGCCTTTCAAGGTACTATTGTGGTTGTCCGCTGTGGGCTGGAGGGAAAGGGGTAGACTGATGCTTCTGAAACAGGCTCTGAAACAGGGACCCATGCAAAACTGGCAACCTTGTGGTTACCCAGTACATGGGTTGGAGTAGTACAACTATATTTGGAATCAGTTATCTTCATAATAGAAAGATACTCACCAAGCTTTGCACTTCTTAATTCAAGGTTGGGGTGCAAAGCACAAAACTTGTATTTCATTTCAGAGGGGATATCCTATCATGCCCAGAATGCTACACCATATATGTGTATGATTTCAGTGATTTCAGTGGGGAGGATGGGACCCCAAGGAAAATTCCCAGAAGCAGAACTTAAGCACCAAAGACAAAGTACCATGACTCCTGCCAAGTCTGCCAGGTCTGAGGGTACTCAGAGGGACTTGACCTGCCTCTATCTTTGGCAGAAGATGATCTATCATGGGGTACCTCCCTCCTTCCTAAATTTCCAGGGAGTAATACCACCTATAATTTATTTCCATCTCAAAATGAAAATAACCTCAACCTCCAGTCCATCTTTTTCATTGATAAACATTGTACAACACAAGGCTGAAGTTTCCTTAGAGCAGAGCTTAACAAACTTTTATGTGCATTTGAATCACATGGGATCTCACCAAAATGCAGATTCTGACTCAGTAGATCTGGGGTGAAGCCCGAAATGCTGCATTTCTCACCAGCCCCTAGGTGAGATTTGTGCTGCTGGTCCATGGCTCACATGTTGGAGGAGGGCTGAGTAGTGGGCCCTACTTCCCCTTCCCACTCCTGCTGAGCTATTCTGCTGTAACCAGAGTAGCTTCCTCTTTTTACAGGAGTCTTATATAAGATTTTTTTTGAAACAGAAACAGTTCTAATTTAAAACAGATCTAATTTTTTAAACACCTGGTCTAGATATTCATAACAGAATTTTGATAAAAACAAAAACAAAAACAGATGACCAAGTAACTCCAGTTCCCATTGTTAAAGAAAGGGTAAGGAGTTTAACTTTGGGAATTCTTTGCAGATAGAATTTTCACTTACTCAAGAAATAATTTTTTTGCAAGGCTATTCTGTGTGAAGCACTATAAAGGCTGAGATTGCCTAGGACCCACTTTTGCAAAGTGAAATTCTTCATCTTTGGCCCTCCTGACCTAGGAGTCATGTCCCTCTGTAACTTCATTTACTTTGGCTACATCACAATCTTCTCTTCCTGGGCCGGGTCAGGATTCGGAAGTAGGTACATGCGCCCTCATGTTGCCCTGACCTTCCGTTTCAATCTCCTGATATAGGCAGAGGCCATCACTGCCCAAGGTCTGGACAGCCAACAAAACATTTCAGATGGAGTTTGCAAAGACCCCTTTTGAGAAGGGAATGCATTTCTGTAGATAAAATTATGAGAATATGAGTGAAGGCAGGAGAAGACAGCTTTCAAACAGACCTATCACCTATTCATTTGATGTGCTTCTAAATTTTGATAAATGCCAATGACTTTCAATTCCAGAGAGGTAGAATATTTATTGCTTGTTCACCTTCCATTGGTCACAATTCCTAACACATTAATGTTGTGTCTTCTCACCTATTAAAATTCTTTTCAAGTCACACTCAGGGCTCCATTTAAATGTCACCTTCTCTGTGATGTCATTTTTGACAACCCTGTTCTTGTCAGAAATAATTGATCTTTACTCTGCCCTCTTATGCAGCTAAGCAGAAGTTCCCAATAGATTTTGGGTATTAACAACACATATATATTTTTGAAGTAAGTTTTATAAGGATATTAGAGTACAGTCTTTGAGACAACACGAACAGATCTGGTCAATACCTGTCCATCCTATGTGATAAAATATATGTTATTTGATTATGTAAACATTTTTATTGATGCACTGTATATCTTTTATTATAACCCTTAATACAGTCAGTTTTATATGGTACAGTCTTTCTTTTTTTAAGTTTATTTATTTATTTTGAGAAAGAGAGCATGAGCAGGGGAGGGGCAGAAAGAAAGGGAGAGAGAGGGTCCCAAGCAGGCTTCATGCTGTCAGCACAGAGCTGGATGCAGAGCTTGAATGCATTTACTGTGAGATCATGACCTGAGCCGAAATTAAGAGTCAGACACTTCACCAACTGAGCCACCCAGGCACCCTGGTACAGTTTTCTTTCTTATAGGTTGTAAGCTTAGAAGGAAGTGAGTATGTCTATTTATTCTTCACATTAAGCTCAATAGATTGCATTGTATGTACAAGCTGCTTAGCAGTTCTGTGAAAACCCCAACACTCTAAGTGAAATTTTGTGCATATATGTGTGAATACAATTTTATGGGGAAAGGGTGCATAGATTTCTTTAATTTCTCAGGAAAGTCTGAGAACCTATAGAAGTTAATAACCATGGGCTTAAGAAGCTCATGGTGAGTCTGTTTATGAAGCAAACATCTGTTAGTGATACATATATGTTTGTAGTCCTCATGCACATATTTGTAGGTTTTAAGATTTGGAGTTTTTGGGGCGCCTGGGTGGCGCAGTCGGTTAAGCGTCCGACTTCAGCCAGGTCACGATCTCGCGGTCCGTGAGTTCGAGCCCCGCGTCGAGCTCTGGGCTGATGGCTCGGAGCCTGGAGCCTGTTTCCGATTCTGTGTCTCCCTCTCTCTCTGCCCCTCGCCTGTTCATGCTCTGTCTCTCTCTGTCCCAAAAATAAATAAACGTTGAAAAAAAAATTAAAAAAAAAAAAGATTTGGAGTTTTTGGTGTTAGTTGTACTTGAAATGGGACACACGTACATAGCAACTCAATTATTCTATGCTGTGGGATATTGCAGCTACTTCCTTCACCGGCTATCTGCCCATGGGCCTTTTCAATCCTTAGCTCTTCCACTGGGAGATGGACTGAGGCAAAGATAAGAGGGCGCAAACCAGCCAAAATAGTGACATTATTAGCAGCTCCAGTAAAAGCTTATTTGGAGGGGGAGTTGAAATCACTGATCCAACTGAGGTTTGGGGATTATCAGTGGATATCAATTATCCATGACCTCACAGTCTCCCATGGTTACCAATGACTTAATGTTCCTTGTAAGCTTAAATGATTTCTTTTAATTAAATGAAAAGGCTCAAATTCATAAAGACTGGTGAGCCCAGGGGTTAGAGCTAAGGCTGTATCACTGATCGGTGGGAAGTGGCAGAGTATCACTTTTCTGTGCTGTAATGCATGAATAGGATGAAAGTATCATGGGTTATCTTTGGGAGAATGTCCCTGAAAAGCACAACGCTTCTCAAATAGGAGGGCACCAAAATTTCTGCAAAAGGGTGGGGAAAACAAGGACGACTGGTGTGTGAGTTTTGAGAATCTCGCAGGGGACTGTCATGTGCTCCCCTCTGCATCCCCACCGTCAACTAAGAACACACTGATCTGTGAAGAATGAAATAACATCTGTAAGACACGAGCTTCTTGGCAAGATACGTATTTACCATACGCTGCCCTGCACGCAGGCATTCAGTCATAAATTTCACTTAGTACAGGGTATATGATCTGCATTTTCTAATGTTTGAGCCTCCTCCATTTGTCCTTCTTCTCCTGCTTACATTTGCCTTGGCTCTTTCGTATTCATGGTACATAAATTAAGATGGAAAGTAGATAGTCGAAAGGCAAGTTTCACATAATGTCTCTTCCTGGAAAATGGGAGTTATTTTTTTTTGGAAGACTCTCTCATTTGCCTCATTTTTGTTGATTGCTGAGTAACAAAATCCAGCTACCTCTTCTCTCCTCATGCTGGGAACAGAGAGAAAAACAACTCTGGGAGCTTTCCCAAAGGGTGCCGGTGTCTCAAAGGGCAAAGCCAGGGACTCAATGCCTTCTGCTGGGCGTGTGCCTGGAGAATTTGCCTCACTGGAAAAGGAGAAGGTTCACCTAACAATAGAACTCTGTGTTTCCTGTTAACTGTCTGGAAAAACAGAAAATATTAGCAACCTTGGCTCCTTGAATGTGATCCCACAATACTACCCACAGCATGGTGTGACAGGATTATTGAGCACCTTTAAGGCTCTTTACATTGTTAGTGTAAGCAGGCTCAGAAAACTATATATTAATCACAGGACACATACACACACACACACACACACACACACACACACACACACACACACAAAGCTATTTCTTACTGTTGGATCTCATGAGCAGCATAAGGCCCAGAGAAGTTAAATAACCTGCTTACAGTCACACAGCCATCCCAGAGATGGCTGTTCATACTTCTGTGTTTGTTTGTTTTTTTCAGGCCTACAATTTAGCCCTGGGTGTTGCTGCTTTTGGCTTTCTCTCCTCTCAATTTTGTTTTGCTCCCAAAAAAGAATCCGAGGAAAAGAATGCTTACGCTCAGAGAAACAGAAGAACAGAATGATGTGTTTTCTCATTTTGCTCCCAGATCTTCAAACCCAGGAGAGAATTCCGAGTGAGGGAGCAGCAGGGGTGAGAGCCAAGCCCGAAGGCCACATACCAGCCGCTCCTGCTTCTGGCCAGAAGTCCTGGTAACCTGCTAGCCTCCCACCTGGGTGGGGCCCCAGGGCCAGACACACACTCTCAGTCCTGCCCTGAGCCATGCCAGGAGAGGAAAAAGACTGACTTTCAGAGGCAACTGTGCTCCAGCCTCAGACCCCGAGCAGCTCTTCTGAAGCTAAGCCACCTTCCCCCTCGGAGCCTTCTGCTTCCTGCCTCATTTCAGCCGGCTTCTGTGAAATCAATCAGGTCAAGGTCAAATGGCCAAAGCGGGAAGCCAAACTCAGGGAAGTAGATTTAGAGAACTGAACAGACACCCTCACTGCACGCTCACAGTGGTGACTCAGCGGAAATTCTGGAACGAAGAGCCAGACCTAAATGTTTGTGGAAAAGAAGGGAATCGATGCTCGTGGAATTGGCAGTGAATGAATCAACGCTGTGGCTGATGAATGAATGAATGAATGAATGAACAAATGAATGAACAAAGGAAGGGAAGGCTGGACCCTTCTTCACCCTGCTGAGTGGCTCTGAGGAAATAGGAGGAAAGAGCTGTGAGCAATGCACTGGTTGGAGGAAGCTTAAGAGTATGTGCTTGGAGTCTTCAGGGAAACCTGCCGGTGGCATTTCCTCCCTCTGCACCCTGTGTGGTTGGGCAAAACCCATAGATTGGTTACTAACTTTGACCGAGGAGGAAATCCTAAGCAGACTGACTTGGGGAGGGCTCCTGGCCTCCAGCCGGCAGGTGACATACAGAAGCAGGATGGGCAGGAAGACATAGCTGGCAGGTGTCCCATGCTGAAGTCACAGCTACTAAAGATAGGTGGTGACCTTTGGTAACCAGCTTGCTCTCAGGAAGGAGAAGCACTCCAGGAAGAGGCTGCGGGTGTGGCCGCACTGAGGCCATGGGGCAGGAGCCCGTCACTGTCACACCGTCACCGCCGAGCTCTGACAGTTCGCACAGGATGGAAAATTCAGGTGTGCGGTGAGATGCGCGTCTTACATTCGGCCCAAATGAGAACAGGGGACATATTCTGCTGAGAACAGCTGAGAAGAGAAAGAGCCTAGGAAACCTCTCACTGGGCTCCCTCTGGGGTCCTGTGAGGGCACAGGAGAAATATCACTCCGTCCCAGTCCCATCATGGGCCACCGGGTCAGGGAAGGAGGGCAGGGAGCGGGGAGGGGCTCCTGGCAACAACTCCACTTTCTACCCAGCAGTGATTTCCCCACCCCCCCACTTTTTAAAGTTACTTCTTTTGGGGCACCTGGGTGGCTCAGTTGGTTGAGCGACCGACTTTGGCTCAGGTTGTGATCTCACAGTTTGTGAGTTTGAGCTCCACGTCGGGCTCTGTGCTGACGGCTCAGAACCTGGAGCCTGCTTCGGATTCTATGTCTCCCTCTCTCTCTGCTCCTCCCCCACTCATGCTCTGTCTCTTTCTGTCTCAGAAATAAATAAACATTAAAAAATAAAGTTACTTCTTTTAGTCCCCTCCCCCCCACTTTTTAAAATGTAAATATACTCTTCAGAAAGTTCTACCAAAGTCTAAATTACTTCAGACGACCCGTTTGCTTTCCTTCAACACCCTCAGATCTCCCATTCCACTCCATCGACATCTATCGGGAATCGTTTATGTGCAAGGCCGTGAGCCAGGTGATAAGGGCAAACAAAGATTTATAGACAATGAATAACACAGTCACTGCAGGAGTGGGACTTGAGTGGAAGTCCTAATTACAGCTCTCTGCTTTCATTTGGCAAGTCTCCTCTATACAGTGGGTTCGACAATGCCTGCCTCATGAAGTAGACATGAGATGTGAGGACAGCTGTCACCCCAGTGGGGAAAGGCTGAGTATAGAGGTGACCTGGGTGAGGGCTGAAGGCCAGCAGCCTCCTTCTTGTCTACATTAATTATCACCAAGATAGAAGGGGTTTTCTTCCCTCTTCTTGAAGACTGGAGGAAAGGGAACATGAAGCTACCCACAGCGTCTCCCACCGCAAAACTAGTAGGTGGCAGCTTGTGCAAATCCACAGGGCTATCCCTAAGACCTTGTCAGACCAGCACGAAGCACAAATGCTTGACAGGACATTAAGGTAGAAATAACCCTGAATCGACTCTAATGAATACGTGAAAGGCTGATGCATTTGCAAGCTTCCAATGAGTTCTGTCTTCATACTTAGGCAGCTCACCCCTTGGAGCACAACGCCGCTGCTTGCGAAACACTAGTCTGTGGTAGCTGAGAAGTGTGGTTTGTACCACTGACTCTGAGCATTCCCGAAGGGCCAGATCCTTCCGGGAAGAACAGGACAGGACAAGACCCCAGTTCAGGAAGCAGCGCCCTGTGCCTGGAGGCTGGGAGAGAGAGGTTCTCAGGAAGGGAAGGAAAAAGGGGAAACCCAGGCCAAGTGAAACTTCCATCATTCTTCCCCAGACTCTGGCTGTCAATACATTCCTACAAGCTGAAGAGTGGAGGAGTGTGGTGGGGGCCAGAGGAAACTTGAAGACATCGTCCTGTGTCTGGTGCATAGTAAGTGCTCAGTAAATGTGTGTTGGAGGAAGAATTGCCTGGAGGTTGGTGTTTGCCAATTTCCTTGCTCTCCTTTTTTTTTTTTTTTCCTTCTCTTCATCTTTCCTATGAAGGAGGGAAGAGGAGGGTGGGCTAGTGTCTAAGCAGGAGAGTCTCTTTCCCTCACTTTAATTGTTAGGAACTGCTTGGGGGAGCAGGGTTCAGAAACCACTTAGGGCTGCTTTAACAGCAGCACCAAACAGAAGGTGTACAGGAAGGTAGAAAGGCCAGCTGCATGGATTTATTACTGAAGGCCTGGACCCCCCTTTCTCAGAGGTCAGATGCTGGCACAGCCTGTGTCCTGTGGGTGAGGGGTTGGAGCCCTGGTCCTGAAGAGCCTACAGAATCAAGGACAACAGCAAACAGAACCGATGAGGCCAAGTGTGAATGTGGACTTTTCATTCAGTATTTCTTCCTCAGGACAGTCAGTGGAGGAACCAAGTATTGTTAGCCCTATTTTACATATGAAAAAATAGATTCAGTTAGGCAGGGTCAGGCAGCTAGGAATCACAGAGCCCTGACTTCAAACGCTTCCTTTTCCTTTACCCTAGGCTACTTCCAGAGAATCAGCAGACTTGGTCCGGGGGCGTGTTAGATCCGTAAGTCCCTGGATCACCTATTTCAGGATCACCTGAGGAGGTTGTTAAAAATAGGGCCTCTGGGCTCCCCGCCTTGTTTAAGGATGGGCTGAGGAAGATTCCCTAATAGCCCTTCCTCTGGCTGCAGTTGGGGAAATTGCTAAATGCTTCCCCAAGATGCCCTGTGGCTCGGGTCCAAGCTCTGACAGCTGTTGAGATTCATTTCAATTTCCTTTCAAAAAGGCTTTAAAGGAGGGAGAGAGAGCTAGTTGGGAAAGTTGCTTCCAGAGCAGAAAAAGATTCATGAACAGGAAGTGACTCAAACAATGACCAATCAAATCCTGGTCCTTTAAGTATATGTATTGTGTGGCCCACTTTTAAACAGAGGTGTGGTGCCTCTCTGTTGACTTCAAATGCCAACAGATAAATTAGTGGGTCAATGGCCCAAAGCAGATTTTGTGGAGCTTCAATTTCACTTCTGTCCTGATTTCATTTCACTAAATAATTATACAAGGAGATTTCTAACCATGATCGTGGAGTATCTGCATCAATCAGGATTCCTTAGTCCTATAACTAGTGGAAAAGTCTTGTCTCAAATAGGCTTAAGTAAAATGGAAATGTATTCCTTCCCATCACAAGGGGCTCAGAGTAGGTCTTCAGAGCTGGTTAATTCAATGGCTGCACCATGTCAAAGTGGACCACATTCTTTCTGCGCATCCACCCCCGATGTTGGCTTCCTCCCCAGGCTGGTGGCAAGATGGGCCACAGCAGCCCAGGCCTCACAGATCCACAAATAATCTCTGTATAAGAGAGCAAAGTTCCCCAGAAGCCCCCAGCAGAGTCCCCTCAGGTCTCATACTAACCACCTAACGAACCCAGCCTTAAGCAGCCACCAAGAGAAAGGGGATTGGGGAAACCTGCTTTTGGTTAGACCTCTCAGGATCTCCCCTCTGGACGAGGGCCCAAGTTGTGCCTGGGGGCTCCCCTGAAACATGCATGGACAAGGATAGATATCGGGATTCTGCTCTGAAGGAGGACATGTGAGTGAAGGCAACAGATACTGAACAAACAACTAACTGTGACAGCTACAGTTTCTTTCCCAGGAGAGAGCTGGTTTGGAGAAGTGACTTACCTGTAGCTAATCCGAAGGCAGTCTATTACCCTAAATAAGAGGACAGTTCCAATAATCTAAATGAAGGCTGAAATTAAGCCTCCTCTGCTCTCTGCTCCTCTTGCTTACTTCTCATCCTGGATGGAACCTTCTGGAAGCAGACATGAGGCAGCAGTTAGGGAGGGAAATAGAACACCAGTGGGAAAGATGCAGAAATCTACTTTTTGTTCCTGTCTCACCAGTTCCTTCCAGAGGATATCCATATCCTATATCCTCCCTACAAGGTAAACTTGGAGGTCCTTAGAAAATAAGATGATCTCCATGGAGCCTAGAGCTTCTTTCTACTGTAGACAACCAAGCAGAATGCCTTGAACATATAGATACTCAACAAATATTTGCTGAATGAATAAATGAGTGGATGAGTGAATGCATGAGATGTTTGACTAGCATAGCGATGCATTCTTTCTCTTTAAACTCCCAGCAAACAATGATGAGTGCTCTGAAAAATGCTGCTGGTGAGGTCAGAGGCAGAGCGGGGACTGTGACCTCACGGATCTGTGATCTGGTACAATCCTTCAGTGCATTCTGGACGCAGTCCTTGGGGACCACAGCTGAGATCAGCCCCTGGCATCAGTTCAGCCCGACGCCATGCATATGAGGAAAACAATGGCTGTAAGTGCTCTGCCTCAACAGACACCATCTATGTGTGGGCCCCGTGTGCTTTGTCCAAGCGAAGCGTCCTCCAGGGGCCTCCAGGCACTGATGCAGGGGGTTTGCTGGCAGTTTCTAAGTCTATCTGCTTGACCTTGGAATTCCATCTTATTCTTTTAGCTCTAGTATATGGAGTAAGATTCCCTTATTTAAATTTAGATAAATTTTCTATTAGAAAATATTTATTTTTGGTTACAGGTATTACAAATATAAGAAAGTAAGTTGAGCCTCAGACAATATTGATATGAGAACTGAGTGAAACTAAATATGAAACATTATTACATTGGTGGAATTTTCATCATTACATTGTGTGGAGGAATGAAGGTTGGCTACATTTTATTGATTTATTTGACCTAAAATGAAACGAATTTATTCTTTCACAATTCTGGAGATATAGGTAGACACACACATTCATGCTGTTGTCCAGAAAACTTTAGGTAATTTTTTTTTAAGTTTATTTATTTTGAGACAGAGAGAGAGAGAAAGAGGGAGAGAGAGAGCCCAAGTGGGGAAGGGGCAGAGAGAGGGAGAGAGAGAGAGAGAGAAAGAGAGAGAGAAAGAGAGAGAGAAAGAGAGAGAGAGAGGAAGAGAGATAATCCCAAGCAGGCTTCTGCATTTTCAGCACAGAGCTGGTCGCAGGGCTTGAACCCATAAACCGTCAGATCATGACCTGAGCCAAAGTTGGATGCTTAACCCAAAGAGCCACCCAGGCACCCCCAATTTTGGATAGATTTTTGATTGAGGTGTAACTACTACAGAAAAGTGCACAAACCCTAAACTTGCAGCTCAATGAATTTTCACAAAATGAACATTCCTATGTGATCCAATTCAGATCTTAAAATAGAGTATTATCAATACCCAAGAAGCTGTCACTTGCTCTTCCCAGTCACTACCCATCTCCAAAATGTAATCATGATCTTATATCTACTGCCATAAAAGTAAATTTGCCTGTTTTTGAACTTTATGTGAATAGAATTATCTTGTATGTACTCTTTTGCTTTTGGTTTCTTTTGTTCAAAGTCAAGTTAGAGAGATTCTTGCATGTCATGATAATGGTAGCTTTTTCCTCTTCCTTCCTGTGTCGTATTCCATTGTATGATATTCAAACAATGTATCCATTCTGTTGTTGGTGCATATTTGGTTCGTTTTCAGTTTGGAGCTATAATGAATAATATTTATTATTAACTCAATGAACGCTTCTATGAGCATTTCTGTACATGTTTTTTGGTGCACATTGGCTTTTTTTTTAAGTTTATTTGTTTATTTTGAGAGAGACAGAGACCACATGAGTGGGGGAGGGGCAGAGAGAGAGGAAGACAGAGAACCCCAAGCAGGCTCTGTACTGTCAGTGTGGAGCCTGATGGGGCTCAAACCTGTGAATCTGTGACATCATGGCCTGAGAAAAAACCTAGAGTCCAAGGCTAAACAGACGGAGCCACCCAGGCTCCCCTGGTGAACATTTGTAATGCAAACCCAAATAGAGTTGCTGAATCATAAAGTTTGCACGTGTTCAAATTCAGTAGATACTGCCAGAGAAGTTTCCAAAGTGGTTGTACTAGTTTACATTCTTGCCAGCAGTGTTCAGATTATTTTACATTTGTACCAACTGTTGATATAGTTTGTCTTTTTAGTGTTACCTATGTTGGTGGATGTATCCTGGGATCTCATTGAAGTTGTAATCTGCATTTTTATGATGAGCAATAAGGTTGACTACCTTTTCATATGTTTATTGGTCATTTCTGTGTCCTTTTTAAAAAAAATTTTTTTAATGTTTATTTATTTTTGACAGAGAGAGAGACAGAGCATGAGTGGGGTGGGGGGTGGGAGCAGAGAGAGAGGAAGACACAGAATCTGAAGCAGACTCCAGGCTCAGCACTGTCAGCACAGAGCCCGATGGGGGGCTCAAACTCACAGACTGTGAGATCATGACCTGAGCTGAAGTCAGATGCTCAACCGACTGAGCCACCCAGGTGCCCCAATTTGTGTGTCCTTTTTGATGAAGTATCTGTTCAAGACCTTTACCTTTTTTTTAAAAGTAGGCTTATCTGTCTTCTTCTTATTGATTTGTGGGAATTCTTTATATATTCTGGACACAAGTCTTCTGTTGAATATATGTATCACAAATATCTTTTCTCATTCTGTGGCTTGCCTCTTTAATATTTCCCCTAATAGTACCTCTTGTTGATCAGAAGTTCTTAACTGTAATGCAGCCCAGATTATCAGTCTTTCCTTTAAGATCAGTGCTTTTTGTGTGTCCTGTTTGAGCAATATTTGTCTATCTCAAGAGTCATGAAGACAGTTTCCTACATTATGTTCTAGAGCTTTATTGTTTTACCTCTCACATTTAATTCCACAATCCACCCTGGGATTGATTTTGCATATGGCATGAAGTCGAATCATTCCTTTTTTTTTTTTTTTTTTTAACTCGGCCTTGTTTCTTTCAAAAACCATTCATTTTAATGTTTCAAGTTAAATAATTCATACATGCCAGAGAAGCCTGGTATCCAGGAAACAACCTTTATATTTGCTATTTTGTCCCTAGTTTGAGAGAAGACTTTTTTTAACCCCAACTTGAAAAAGAAGACATCAAGGTATGCTAAACCTAGTTTTTAAAAAAAATTTTTAACGTTTATTTATTATTGAGAGACAGAGAGACACAGAGTGATACACAGTGTGAGCAGGGGAGGGATAGAGAGGGGGAAGACAAGAATCTGAAGTAGGCTTCAGGCTCTGAGCTGTCAGCACAGAGCCTGACATGGAGCTCCAACTCATGAACTGTGAGTTCATGACCTGAGCCAAAGTCAGTCACCTAACCACATGAGCCACCCAGGCCCCCTGCTAAGCCTCATTTTATCAACAACTATGAAAGTGTTAGGAAACTGTTAAGTGTACCCATTGTTTCTGGAACTTCCTAGAACTTCATTCTTATGAGCAGGATATACTGCTCTATTTTGAGGTTTTCTTATGTGTGTGTGTGTGTGTGTGTGTGTGTGTGTGTGTGTGTGGTTTTGTTTAAGTGAACCTAAGTATTTTCCTTTCACTTGAGGGGCAATGCCTGGATCTATGAACCCCTGTCTTGCTTGACTAAATGTAAAGAACCTACCTGCCAATGCATCTTTTGTGAGGCATTATTACCTGGCTCAAGATGATGCATGCATGGTCTCTGTTTAGATGACTGTCTGGCTGCACTGCCTTTGATTGGGGGTATTTCTCCTCAGGTTGGATTATTTGCTCACTAGGTCATCAACCCGTCTTCTGCATTAAATAGGAAACTCCTCGTCATACTGTGCTTTAACCCAACATATATCTCAGTTGAAATTGCTTGTGAAATCCTGTGAGATGCAGAGTTGTTCTAAACATGTTTCATTCTGTCCTTTAATCCTGCCCCACGTGCCTTTGGCTGCCTCCCTTTCATTTTGTCCACCTTCTTTGTTACCTGATGGATTTTGCCATTATATCGCTTGTTGAAAGTCACATCTCCTTTGGTATGCGGTGCCACGTTTTCTCTCTTTCCCCCTCTTTTCGCTTTTTTATGCCCATTATATATAATCTTCAATAGCTTTATGGGGCTGCCATTTTGTTTTGAAAGTGACCTTGCTCTTTTTAAAGAGCAAGTTTATCTTGTAGCAAAAACTAATCTTTTTAGAATTTCAGGGCCTTTGTTGTTTGTTTGATTTCATGACTTCATGACGCTCTCCTCCCCCACCCCACAAAATAAGGGTAAACATTTAACAAGTCATGCTTCTAAAAAAGCAACTTCTAATTAATTTGGTTTTGAGAAAAGTCCAAGACACTTGCCAATATTACAGCCTAATTCAAGGGAAATATCACTTGGGTGGAAGTGATTGGGTTGGTTCTAGACCCAGCTCTGCTATCAATTAATTATATGATCTGATCTTACTTTTCTGAACCTCAGTTTCCTCCTCAGGTAAGTGAATGAATTGATTCTGAGGGCACTTTCAGCTCTAATGTTGTAAGTTTCTCTGCAAATGGATGCAGTCAAGATTAAAAAGTCAGGACTATGAATCAGCCACATAGACTGAGTTCATCTTTCTTAAGGTTTTGTATTTTTTTTTAATTATTTTTTTTTCAATGTTTATTTATTTTTGGGACAGAGAGAGACAGAGCATGAACGGGGGAGGGGCAGAGAGAGAGGGAGACACAGAATCGGAAACAGGTTCCAGGCTCTGAGCCATCAGCCCAGAGCCTGACGCGGGGCTCGAACTCACGGACCGCGAGATCTTGACCTGGCTGAAGTCGGACGCTTAACCGGCTGCGCCACCCAGGCGCCCCTGTATTTTTAAAATTTGTATGTGAAGACATTCTTACAGAAGGAATTAGTCTGACTAAATCTCATCATAAACATACCCACAAAAAGTGAAAAATAATGCAAAGTCTGAATAATGGCTTATTTAGACTTAGTAATACTGAACATAGCAATAAAAGTAGAGTACAAAAAGAAAAAGATGCTGGACAGTTTTTTTGGTATGAATTCCAATTCTGATCTATTAATTTATTTTGTATGGACTCATTTAAATGTTGGTGAACATTTCAATATTAAAAAAATACTTCACTTGAGTTTATTGAAAATACATTTCAAAATTAGATGTCTATTATCCACTATTCTTTGTGATAGGCGGTTTCAAAATATTTTTGTAGAAGCTCTGGTGATGTAAATTTCTGAGAAGTGGTTACTAAATCCATATGCACAAACGGGGGATTTTCTATAGGCCAGGCAGGCATTGTGGAGATGTCAAAGACGTAATATAAAACATGACTATTGTCCTTAGGAAGTGGACAACCTACTTGGACAAAGAAGACTTACATAAGTGAAAATGTAAATCACAATAATAACGTAAAAAATGATTAAAGCCCATGATTCCCAGGCCTCTTTGTTTTTTTATAAGCTGATGAACTGATTGTAAAGGTCACTGGAGACCTGTGGCTCCCCCTCTCTGACTCGTGGGGCTGCTCCCAGTGGAGGCCTCCTGGGGGCAGGCAGGCTGGAGGCTCAGGTACATGTGAAGGTTTCTTGGCAGCTGAGTGTGGAAACCATTGATCATCTGACCTCATTTCTACCTGTTCAGTGTCAGCAGGAGAGAATACCCACATGAGCAAGATAGCACAGCAGAACAGTACTCTGGGAGTACATGTTATTCACACTCAGGCCCCTGCCAGCTCACAGTGGGTTCCTCCGCTGGTGCCTGCTGGCCCTAGGGGTGCAGGCAAAGCCATGCCTCCAAGCAAGCGGAGCAACAAGGGCTCACCCCTGCATCGAAACAGCAATGAGTATGGTCAACGCACAGAGAGGAACAGCATGGCTGTGAGAAAGGGCCGGTTGAAAAGCAAGCCAAAAGCACAGAGTGAATCAGCTCAATGAAGAGAATGAACAGTTGGAAGCAAAAATTCAATTGCTGACTAAAGAATTGAGCGTACAGAAAGATGTGCTTCTTGAACTCTCACACAACTTTGCAGAAACCGTGCAACCCGGTAGCACTGGAAAGATCACAACTCCTGATAACACAGTACAGTAGACCTCACCTCTGCCCAACTTCACAACTTGCAGCTTGAACGTTAAGGCCGTGACTACCTTTCACCACTGGTGTCAATGGCCCAACGCAGTCTTGTTCCCTTAATCAAAGATTCATTGAAGGTTGTCTTCTAGGATCAGCACTGAAGAGTTGATTAGCCATGTAATTTGACTATCTAGTTTTAAATGAGATGGATTGCTTTTGTGAGGAAAAAAACACATTTTCAAGGTATATGGTAAAAACAACAATGAAACACACACACACACACACACACACACACACACAACCAAAAAAACCCCAAACCCTTGGACTTTGATGTTCTTAATAAATCCTTACTTCCCAAGGGGAACAAAAATCAAGTTCATTGGGAAGAAAAAAATGGATAAAAAATTAAAAGACTAATCAGCAGTTATTGGGAAGAGGGAGTGCCTTATACTACCAGTTGTCCAGGAAAGCTATAAAACCATTGCAATTATAAAAACCCTGCAATAATCTAAGATCAAAAAAGATAATAGAGGGGCGCCTGGGTGACTCAGTCAGTTAAGCATCCAACTTCTGCTCAGCTAATGGTCTCATGGTTCATGAGTTTGAACCCCACATTGGGCTCTACACTCACAGCACACAGAGCCTACTTGGGAACCTCTGTCCCCCTCTCTCTCTGCCCCTTCCCCACTCACTCTCTCTCCCAAAAATAAATAAATATTAAAAAAAAATAATAACAGAAACAGATCCAGGAATACATGTATGTGTGTATTCAATATATGAAAAAATTGGCATTTTAAATTAGTAGAAAAAGATAATGTATATTAATAAGATCTTTGGAAATAATGATAGATGCTTCATCATATACATTAAAATAAATCTCAGATGGGCGCCTGGGTGGCGCAGTCGGTTAAGCGTCCGACTTCAGCCAGGTCACGATCTCACGGTCCGTGAGTTCGAGCCCCGCGTCGGGCTCTGGGCTGATGGCTCAGAGCCTGGAGCCTGTTTCCGATTCTGTGTCTCCCTCTCTCTCTGCCCCTCCCCCGTTCATGCTCTGTCTCTCTCTGTCCCAAAAATAAATAAACGTTGAAAAAAAAAAATTAAAATAAATCTCAGATGAACTAGAGGTTAACTGTAAAAACAAATAGAAGAAAATACAGACCAATATTTATGTAATCTTTGGTTTGGGAAAGGTCTTTCAAAAGAGCACATTTAGGGGCACTTGGGTGGCTCAGTTGGTTGAGCACCCAACTCTTGATTCCAGTTCAGGTCATGATCTCATGGTCTTGAGATTGAGCCCCATGTCAGGCTCCACATGGAGCCTGCTTGGGATTCTCTCTCACCCTCTCTCTGCCCCTCCCCTGTTCTCTCTCTCTCTCTCTCTCTCTCTCTCTCTCTGTGTCTCATCTGTCTTTCTAAAATAATAAAAAAAAAAAAAGCACATTTAAAGGAAACATCACATTATATGTGACTAATAAAAAGCTCATGATATATTTTACATATCAAAAAGCCTGGACTATTTTAACCTAAAATGATAGAAAAAGTAGATCAGTGGTTACCTGGGCCGGACTGTCTGGAAAGGTGGCAATTACAAGGTTCAGCCATCCCCAGTGAGCAAGTACACCTCAAGTCAGCTGTATACACGTCCTCACGTCCCATTGGCTAAATCAAGTCAAATGACCTAAACAGATTGGAGGATTGGAGAATTAGGCTCCACATCTTTACTAGTGGAGGGCACTATGAGGGCACTATGAGGGCACTATGAGGGCAGATTTTGCAATCTGCCACATACTATTTAATAATAAACTTTAGAAACCATGTAAATGTTCAACAATAGGGCCACGGTCAAATACAATATAATTCAACCATATGATGGACAATGTGTGATACTACAGAAAAAATTTGATATAGAAAGGTACTTTATGAGAATGCAAAACAAAATGTGCTGCATAAAACCACTTCAGTGAAAAAAACAGACATGGGAGAAGAATGGCTGGATAGACAAAATTTTAAATGTTGTCACCCCTATGTCTGAATAGAAGGGATATGAGAGATATGTTTCCTTATACTTTCCAGCTTTCTAAATTTTCTTTTTTTTTAAATTTTTTAATGTTTATTTATTTTTTTTAAATTTTTTTTTTTCAACGTTTATTTATTTTTGGGACAGAGAGAGACAGAGCATGAACGGGGGAGGGGCAGAGAGAGAGGGAGACACAGAATCGGAAACAGGCTCCAGGCTCTGAGCCATCAGCCCAGAGCCTGACGCGGGGCTCGAACTCACGGACCGCGAGATCGTGACCTGGCTGAAGTCGGACGCTTAACCGACTGCGCCACCCAGGCGCCCCTAATGTTTATTTATTTTTGAGAGTTGGGAGCAAAGGGCAAGAGAGAGAGAGGAAGACAGAATTTAAAACAGGCTCCAGGCTCTGAGCTGTCAGCACAGAGCCCAAACGCAGGGCTTGAACTCATGAGTGTGAGATTGTGACCTGAGCCTAAATCAGATGCTTAAGTGACTGAGCCACCCAGGTGGTCCTCTAAATTTTCCAATAGAGGACATGAAGTAGAATAATGTGGTAATTAAAATATAGGTTGGTCTGGTCTCAAGGTTCTGTTCTGCCTCTCCTTACCTGTGGGACCATCAGTAAGTTACTGGAACTCTTCAAACCTCAGTTTATTTATCTATAAAATGGGGATTACAATAATGCCTCCCTTGCACAGTCATCAGGAAGGTTAAATGGGATACTTCATGGCTAGAGCTTCACACATGGCCAGACACCTAATAATTGCTCAATAAATGGTAAATAAGAATGTATTATTTTTACAATTAAAGTAATTAAATATTATTTTTAAACTGTATTTTGAAAGACACAAATTTATAATAGTATTTGTATTTACTCAGTATTCATTGATTAAGGAAATACATGACAAGAAGGGTCAATAAGTTTTAGCAATGCTTTCTTTTAGTGTTGTGTTTTATCAATCCCATTAACACGAACATGACAAATAGCAGTACATGTCATATGCGAGAAATATTTACCAAATCCACCGATGAGTGTGCTCTGCAAAGGGATTTGAAGCCCCAGTGATTTTTGTCTTGTGAGTTGGGAGCCAATTACTTGAGACAACAAAAGAAAAGATGTAACAAAGCAGAGCCTGGTCAATCGCCAATTAAAACGTCCAGGCAGTAAATGGATAATGTTGGTCATCTAATATTTTTTAAACTACATAAGACTTTTTCTCCATTGCAAATGGCACTAGAAATTCTTACGACCCCCTAAATATGACAAGCCCCAGTTTGGTCCTCCCTGCTGTCCTTCCTTGGTTCTGACTCACCATCCCCAGGGGCTCCTAGGAAGCACAGACTTCAGAAAGTCAGCGCTTCCTGGGTACTGTTTACTATTTTATTTTTCAATCTCCCATGGGACTTTGAGAGTTTGATTAGTGTGGAGTCCACAGCAAACGTCGTACTTTATTTTGTCCCCAGCATTCTTCCCAATGCCCTTTACTCTCCAAATCACATTAAAGCAAAACAAAACACTGTGGTGTACGAGATGCATGTCCCTCTCAACAATCCGTTCAAAGAATGGGCATTGACAGCAGTGTCGCCATGGAAGTTTCTGAGAAAGTATGACTGTGCTTAATGGTAGGGACACTAACCTGTGAAATTGGAGCCCCAGCCCTTCCTAACTACCAGGGAACCACCTCTTATAGTCATTCCAGAAGTCTTTTTCTTGCTGCCCTAAAACAGTACTTCCCTCTCTTTTCTTTGGATGAATCTGATAAAACTTTATTTTCCCTCTCAGCCTTGTCATTCTGAACAGAAGAGGCCACGTTTTTGTTTCCTCTCATAGAAGACTGTCCATTACTTTGGTTAATTTAGATGCTTCTACTTGGACCTTCTGGAGAACCCTGGAAAGCATCAACACACTTAGTGCCAGTAACTATCATGTCAGCTGAGCTGGGCAGGTTTTATTCTCTTCCTGATTTTGGCCACAGTCATGGAGGAAGTGGCTCCAGGAAAGACTCCACAAGACCCTAAGGTCCTCTTCTTAGCAGCAAACCCAACCCTGTGTCAAGATACTCCAAGAAAAAAGACCTAGAGTACTACCTCCCAGTTCACCTGATGTCTGCTTGCTTCATTCCTGCTGGCTCCCTGACCCCATGATTCCCCCCCACCCCCCGCGGGAAGCACATGCTTCTTTATTCTTTGTGCCTTGGTCTATTCTTTGAGCACTTGGTCTGTGCTATCAGGAATCCTAGGAATGCAAGATGAAGGGTTTCATGGTAGTCTCCCAGTTTCTGCCGTGAGATGCATGTATCTGCATAGCCAGTGTGCCTTAAGCTTTGACAGACTTTGGGTGTCAGTGAGGTCCTGCTGCATAGATTCCTATGCCTCAGCTCTGCAGCCTCTTATCTGTCTTCCACAGATTCTCCCCACCCCAAATGTGCTCAAGAATTGCTTCCAGAGACTCTTGAAATAGTTCTGATTGGCACTCGTGGGTGGCCAGGTGGGAACTCT
The DNA here is from genome assembly GCF_028749965.1 of Puma concolor. Taxonomy (NCBI): domain Eukaryota; kingdom Metazoa; phylum Chordata; class Mammalia; order Carnivora; family Felidae; genus Puma; species Puma concolor. The sequence continues at coordinate 24,543,951 of NC_141671.1, forward strand.
GTTGGGCCCCTGTAACACAAACAACCACAGTCACTAGCTCCCTGATGGTCCTTGGGGGTGTGACTCCCCTGGAACTGGAATTCAGTGAGCACTGCCACCGCTAGGGCAGAGCCAGGGATCCAGCCCTGCCCCCACCTTGCAGCTGTTGGAACTGTCAGAACTGGAGGCTATGGCCGATGCCACCATGGCCACCAGCGAAACCTGCTGACCACACTAGTGCTGCTGTCAGTTGAACCAGGGCTGGATGGCCAAGCTCCCACCATCCCATAGAGCAGTGGCTTGTGTCTAGCTGTCTGCTCCTACTGGCTTCAGGGTAAATCCTTATTAATTTATACTGACTCTGGATAACCAAGGGAGACAATGGTATATTGAATACTAAAATTCCCTGTGTCCTAAATTATCAAGTGCTTGGTGCTACAACTCTGTATGCTCAAATAAACCTGATGCCATCTTCCTCCAGATACATCAGGGCATCAGGGTGGTTGGGTCAGGGTGGGTTCCAGGATAAGCAATATGCAGTGACTAGAATGAAACCTCTTCTCTGATCTTTCTGTTTTGGAACTGTATAAGGTTCTGGACTCCCAGGGTCATCATATACAACTTGTATGTTATGCATTGCACAAATCCAAAAAGAGATTAAAAAGTAAATGGTGCCCTCCGCTAACTGAGAGTTGTTCAGTGCACAACCTGCACAGCTGTTCACAGTGGTCCTGAGCACTTTCCTAATGATAAACTGTGCTCCCCTGGGCTCTGCTGTCCTCACTACAATATGGCTCAGTGTGCAGACCTACTTTCCAATCCTTGACCCTCAAGAGGGTCGGAGATCCACTTTCTTCCCACCCCTCCTCCACTTTTAGGGTGCTAATTTGCTTTTATAAAAATATGTAACAACAAAGAGATGCTGCCAGAACTCCACTTATAAAGCATCTGAACCCCAACCAGCATCCTTGCAAAATAACCTCTTCCACTTGTAAGAACCTCCCATCTTTTCAAATGCTCAAATAATGGTGAAGAGAGGAGTCCAGTAAATCTTGACAATGAGTAAGTGTTCCTCCTACCAGAATCCCTGCCAAGTCGCCTGGAACAGGAAATAGAGTCATCACTAGGGTCACAGCCCCCGTTTTTTCTTGACGTCAGCATCTCTTCTGCTACTCCCTGGATAGAGACCATCTGTCGCAACTCCCCCGTCTGTGTCTCCTTTTGTCGCTGCTATAAGGACCTGCCAGTGCGAATCTGAGAATAGCCTGCATGTCTCTTTCATTCTCCGCAGCTCTCTTGGGCTTTGTGCCTCGGTGGCACAGGTCATCTCTGGTCACCACTTGCACTGTATGCTCGCAATTCAGGTGGCTTCCATTAGAGCATCGTACCTTGATTTGTTTCAATAGAGTCACAGCTGGGCTACCTTCAGACAATGAGATATTCAACAGGGTTAACGATTCAGCATCCATAGCTATTCCCAGCACAGTGCATGGCGCCCGTGGAGAAACAGGACTTGAAAGAATTTACAAGGCTTCTCAGACAAACTAGTTGAAAATGCTGGTGAACAATTACATCTATATATAGAACTGACCCGGATCCACCCCTGGCTGCAGGCTTTGGTACCATTCTTTTGGGCATTTTGAAGTCCCAGGCTTCTTTCATCACTTAGTGCTGCTAAATGTTAGAGCTGCTTTAAAAGGACTAACTGGGTACCTCATTACGATCTTGTTTGATTTCAGGGCAGCAACAATTAGATAATAACACAGCCCCAGATTCTTATGGTGGAGTGGGTCAGATTCCAGGCTCAGCTCTTCCCGTAACCTGCTGTGTGATTCCACAAGTCACTTAACCCCTCTGGTCTTTGTTTTCTCATAACTCACATAAAAGGACTAGATTAGCAGACAGGAGAGAAAACTGGCTTTGGAGGCAGGCAGAACGGGTTTTAACCCCAACTCCTACCACTTTCTAGCCAAATTGTTTAATGCTGAGCTTGCTTCCTTTTCAGTAAAACAGGTAAGGTCATACTTACTGGGCAGGACTGGGAGAGGATTTCATAGGAAAAATGAGGTGTCAGACACAAAAGTAGGTATTCTGTCAGTGCTAGTTCTCTTTGCTCCCTGAATATTGTATCCAGCTCTGTTAAAAACTGGATTTGGAGAGAAAAAAAAAAAGTGGAGTTAAGTCTCCATAGTTTCAGTGTATGCAAATCATATGGTGTCTCTGAGCCTCAGTTTCCATATCTGTGTAATGGTACTATCACCGCTAGCATTTACAAATCAGAATATGGCGATAACTTCTCCAGTTTACACCTGGGTGCAATCGTCTTTTGTCACTGCACCCCCTCCACTGGACCCTCTTGCATACATTTAAAACTCCCCAAGCAGCAGCTATGGGTAGGATGTGCCTCCTCAAACCGTTCACACTTATGGTTCCATTTCTCAGCCTGCCTTCTCGGCAAGGCATTCTAGAAACACTAGGCCAATTACCACCCCTCCCAGGAGACTCCCAGAAACTAGTTGTCAGGTGAATAAGCTTCTATGGTTGTTCCCTCACCTCAGGCACTGAAGTGATGAGGGTGGCAGCCAGCACGGCTCCAAGATAAACAGATGATCCTCCTGTTGGAGTTCCAGCCAGTGGGGTACTCAGGCTTCTGCGTAATGAGTAACTTGGTATAAAAACAGAACAATCTGCTCGCTGACTTTCAGAGAAGGGTGGGGGGAGGAGGGCTTCATTTCCCAGATTTCCTTCCTGGGCCTCTTGGAACCTCATTATTCCCTACCACATGTGCCCATCCTCTAAGATGAGACATACACACCTTGCACTTGTGCTCACTTCTCCCCCCTCTGTCTCCCTGCCCCCCAGGTAAATCTCATGGATTTTCCTCAAGAATTTCCCATGACAGCCAACACCCTCTTTAAGTCCTTTGGCTCAGCAGCCAAGAGCTTGATACCCAGCACTTTAGGTACCTGGATACACATTCTTATAAATGGCTCATTTTAGGATAATAAACACAGCAGACAGATGACCAGGAAGGCATTTAATTAGATTGAGTAGACTTTAAAAATGGTTTTTCCCTGCTGGGGAAAAATGGAATATTGGGTGTTTACACTAAAGCAATAACATTTTACAATTGTAACAACCCTTGATGAAAGTGTGCTATGAGTTTTCTTAGAGGCCAAATAATAATAAATAATAATAATAATAATAATAATAAGGATATACAAAATGAAAATGTTTTCTGGAGGTTTATGAAAGGCTATATTAATTATTCCATCTAGTCTTCAGAGAAATTGTTTCTTGCCTCCAATAAAGAATTGCTCACGCTCTCAGCCAATGTGCCTCATTATTTTGGCTTTACTGACAATCAAAGAGAACGTCTGATGTACAGGTGACACAGTGACATGGGACATGGTGGACACCCTCCCACTGGGAGTTCCAGTTTGGCTGCCTCAGCAATGGCTCATCTTCAAAGGCTAAAGGCATTTCCCCCACTGAGAGACGATACCAAGAGAGGCCACTGCTTCAGGACCAGCTTAGGCACCTCAGTTTAAAGGGTTTTCCCAAACTGGAGCATGGATTGGGGATGGGGTAGACAGTCTGGATTCTGCCTCAGTGGTGGGGATTGGGACTGTCCACTCAAAGAAAAGAAGTGCTGGGTCACCCAGCAGTCACTCAGAAATGGAGGCCTTGTTTGGGTTTACTCTAAGTGAATGGTGGCCAGTGGGTGTCATCCATACTGAAGCACATTGGGGATAAAGAATCTCCAAAGGGGGAAGCAAATTTGGTAGATATGGGCTTGTGCTTCCTGATCTGTCCTGCCTCAGAGGAGCTCTCCACTGGGTTGATTCAGTGCCCCTCATTCTAGCAACAGGTCGGGAGAACTTTAGTCCTCACTCTGCCCTGCCTCCTTCCCTTGGGCTTGTGGGACTCCTGGTAAGCTGGACAAGCTTGGTGCCCAACCCCTCAAGGTACCCTCCTATTGGACACTCTGTGGGCATGTCCGGCTGCCCTCACAGGACACCCTCCTACACCCTTGCAGGCTGCTGTGCTGGCTTGAGCCCTGGGAATGGCAGACTGTGAACGTCATGACAGAGTGAAAGGTGGGCAATGACTCATCCCACAGCTCAGCCCTTGACCCTTTGCTAATGAGGATGAGTGATACTCACCAAGGAAGAGCTTTTATTCTTTTTTTTTAAGTGTATTTATTATTTTGAGAGAGAGAGAGAGAGAGAGAGAGAGAGCAAGTGGGGGAGGGGCAGGGAGGGGGAGAGAGAATCCCAAGCAGGCTCTGCATTATCCCAATGTGGGGCTGGAACTCACGAACCGTGAGATCATGACCTGAGCGGAAATCAAGAGTCAGATGCTTAACCAACTGAGCCACCCTGGCGCCCCAAGCTTTTATTCTTACATCCTGGCTCGGAGGACATTTGTTTCCCTCCATGGATTCTTGACCTTTTGCAGACCACAGCCCTGGGAATTCAGGCCTGGGAACTATAATATAAAGCTAAGCCAAACTTTAGCCTATTGGCCACTGTTTTCAAATAGGCCCCCACAGAGTTCTGGGGTTCCAAGAAGGAGCCTTAGGGCCATGAAAGGGAAGAGAGACTAACTGGGTGTGGCTTCAGAGCCTGTGTCCCGTCCCCATTGAGTTGTGAGGGCTTCCCTGGTGTTGGTTGTCTACATGGCTGTCGGATTCCACATGAAGTTTTGAGAGTAAAAATGTCCCCTCTGCTAAAGGAAATAACAAAAGCTTGAGAGGCTGTGTAGCCCAAGGATTAAGAACACCAACAACAGTTCGAATTCTGGCTCCCCTACTTATTAGCTGAGTGACTGCTCTGTGCCTCAGTTGATTTATCTCTAAAATGGGGGTGATAACAGTCTTTCCTCACAGGTTGTAGTGAATGTTAGATGAATTACTGCACACAAGCTGAAGGCACCCAGCCAGCACTGCCTGAGGGCTGATTGTTATTCTCGCCATTGTTCCAGGGGGATGGGCTATTGTGCGGTTCTGAGTGGGGCAATCTCATGGTTAAATCTGTGTTTAAAAAAATCTTTCTCTGGGGGCGCCTGGGTGGCTCAGTTGGTTGAGCGACCAACTTCGGCTCAGGTCATGATCTCACAGTCTGTGATTTCAAGCCCCGTGTCGGGCTCTGTGCTGACAGCTCGGAGCCTGGAGCCTGCTTCCGATTCTGTGTCTCCCTCTCCCTCTGACCCTCCCCCATTCATGCTCTGTCTCAAAAATAAATAAACGTTAAAAAAAATTTTTTTTTAAATCTTTCTCTGGGGACGTGTGGGTGGCTCAGACGTTAAGGATCCCCAGGCTCAGCAGGATCAGAGGATCTGTTGGCTATTGGGGAGCCTCAGAGGAGAAGGAATTGAGGGGCACAGGTACTCAAGCTCTGTATGTTTAGGAAGAGAGGAGGGTTTACGGGACCGTCGTGAACATGAGGTGCTGCAATCACTGAGTGCAGGTGACCATCTGGGGTGCTGGACCCCCAGATATAGAACAGGCCAGGGATTGCACAGGAATTTACGGGTTGTAGTAATTTATGTTGTGAGTGTGAATGAGGTAAGCAAGAGAAAAGATGGAGGATGACCAGATGACCAGGAATGAATCCAGCAGAATGTGGGGGATGGGCAGGGAAGAGCTGCTGGTGAGTTAGAAGCAGGACAGTACCTGTGGGGCCCTCAGCTTGTCCCTGTCATTGTCTGAGCACCTGCACCTGTGGGTCAGTGCTGGTGCCCTCACTGAGTCAGGCAAGCCTGAGGACGAGCACACAGGTGACTTTGACAGGCTCTCACCAGGGCATCACCTCAGGTGGCCTAGAGAGGACAGGAGCCTGGTCAGGGCGCACGGAAGCAGGGTCTGGTTCAGCCTCCACAGCAGCTGGTGTGAAACAGAATCACTCACCGAGAGCCATCTGCAGTGTATTCCCCAAACGCAGCCAAAATAAAATCTGCAGGCAAGTTGGGAGGATGTTAAATTAAGTAGGTGGCAGACACTATTTGATGACGCTCCATCTGAGTGACAGCTTAGCATGCATTAGAGGTGGGGTGAGCAGGGAGAACTCAGGGTGGGGGCTGGGGTTCTGCATCCAAGGGAACAGGAGCACACCCAAATCAGAGCCTGTGGCTGTGAACTCCCATTTTCTGTGAGCCCACGGCCCCGAATCCAGTTCTGGGACTCAGCGGGTGTGGAGCACATGTTCACAGAACTGGACCGAACAGACACTGCAGGCAAAATTCAAGTTCGTCTTGCTTCAGTTCCCCTGGACCTGTCATGTGGAAGGGACTTTTTTTGCCTGAGGTGTATGAGTGAACAGTGCCTCAATTCTCTGAATGATTCTCCTAGTTAGTGCCATACTTTGGATTTGCTTTTTAACCTAGAGAAAAGTTCATTGAAGGAAAATCTCTGAAAGAGTGGTGATGGTGTTCATCAAAGGCATTGTCAAGATCCATTTCCCTGAAGAGGGCGAGGAAGAAAGGCCAGATAAATGTTCATTTCTCAAGCTCAAGTGTTTGGGGAGGAGCGGCTGGCTCCGGGGTTTGTGGAAGCATACGTGGGGCCTGAGTGTATTCACAGGCCACGTTGCTATCCATGTTGTCCCTTGGAAGCAGACTCTCAATGGAGAAATAGCCCATAGTTGACTGTTCACGTGGGCCCTCATCCTGGAAAGTGGATTTCTCAATAATACTTCAACGCCACTATTAATGACTCATCTATAGAGGAAAATTGTGTTTTAGAAAGTCTAACAATGCATGTTGGAGGCAAAAAATAGTGTAAATCCATGGGTTCATCCATTCATTCCAACATTTCTTTGTTTATTCATTAATCCAAAATGCTATTGAACCCTTTGTATACTACAGGCATCAGAAAGAGAAATAAACGAGGTAAAGCATCTAGAAGAATGAGGAAGCAGCAGGGTAAAACATACATGTACATATATTTGTAGTATAATGTAGTTAAGTACAGGACCAAGGTACAGCTGGAATGGATACTCCCTGAGGACAGGATCTCAGTGTCTTTCCTGTTCACTTGTATGTTGTCAAAGGATCCTTCTATTGAATCATTCTGTTGCTAAGATACTCATCTGTTTGATTTTAAGCTATTAGTATTTTGCAATAATTGAAATATAAATCCACCCAATAACCCACTTGAAATAACTTTAGGGCTTTTTATGGCAGGGGAGTGAGGGTGGGGAACATCAGTAAGGAAAAGAGTATTGCTATAATAATTCTGAAAATTTCAGAATGAGTAGAGACTTTTTACTACTTAGACCTGGAAATAAAAAGGAGGATTACATTAAAAAGCACTCATTAGTAGAGTGCCTGGATGGCTCAATCAGTTAAGCATCCAACTCTTGATTTCGGCTCAGGTCATAATCATGATTTGAGCATGGTTTGATTCATGGGTGTAAGTCCCGTATTAGGCTCTGCACTGACAGCACAGAGCCTACTTGGGATTCTCTTTTCTCTCTCTCTCTCAAAAATAAATAAATAAATAAATATTAAAAAATTCATTAACAATTAAAATATAATAAATTACCAGACTCTATCATCACTCTATCTACACATATGTATTCTTTACAAATGACTCCATAGTGTAACTGTATCTACATTAATACAATTAAATAATGTTGAGTAGTAACTTCTGATGTTGCTTTTAAAAAGAAATGCCCTCTACTATGTTAGCAAAATCACAGTTGTGTCAAACTAGAATTTTCATCACAATAGTAATGATTTTTGAGTACTTACTGGGCACCAAACACTACTCTTAATACATTCATTTAATTTTTCCAACAACTCTTTGAGGTTGTGCTATTATGATCCCCACTTTACTGTTGAGGACACTGCTCTCAGAAGCTAAATGACTTGTCACAAGTTGCAGCGATCATAAGTGCAGGATCCAAGGAATTGAACACAGTTTAGTGCCTAAGCCAAACTCATTACAGATGTGCTCTACTATTCCCTACAGAATATATTTAAAGTATTCCACTTGTGGAAGAAATACCTTACATGGGTTAGGATAGTATTTTCAAATACTTTAAAGGTTTTAGAAGACATCGCTTTCCGACCACCTGACTTTTTGGTTAAAGTTTTTGTTTTTGTTTCTTGAGATCTACTTCATTCTTACTGGGTGCAGTCCTGGTGGGACTGTTAATCTAGATGCTCTCTGTTCCCCAGACCAAAGGGTGACATTTGAGCTGAGTCAGCCACCTAGGCCTTCTCTGGGCAACTCCCAATGTTGAACAGAATGAGTCACCCAGAGAGGAAACACGGTTGTACCTGAACCATAGGGTCTAAGGAGGTATCCAGTAGTTTTGAATACTCAAATCCTCAGAAAGCCAGCTTTCAGCCATTCAACTCTGTGAGCTAATACAGCTTGCATTTAGAGCCGGTTCACAGAGTTGGTCGCTGCTATTGGTAACCCAGGAATGTCAATTTATTTCTCCTTAGGAAGAAAGGGGATGAAACTTTTCCATGTGGTTCCAGCAGGACCAACTAGAAGCAATGAACGGTGCATTCTGGAGGTTGCTTTTGATTCAGAATGGGGGCAAGACTAACAATGGAAGAAGTAGCCTTGAGAAGAAACTCCTATCACTTGACATGTTCCAGAAAAATTGCTGTAGCAGAAGAGATCGGGTGGGAGCATGGAATAAAAGTCCTTAACATCCTTTTTCAGAAATGAGGGTCTATCATTCTCTATGTGTTTTCCTGATCCTCACTATACCTGAGAATGATCTAAGTGCAACTTACCCTTACCTTCCCCATGTGTTCATAGGAGCACCTTTCATCCATCAACACACAGTGATGATAGACATTTATTGGGGGCACCATTTTAAGTGCTTTGTATCTTCTAAATACTTTAACAGACATAACAACCTATGAGATCTGTATTATTATTATTCTTATTATTTTGTTGGGGAAAGTAAGGCACAGAGAAATTATGTAAATGCCTAAGGTTACAGACTAGTAAGTAACAAAGCAAGGATTTGTTTTGTTACCCCCGACAATGCCATGCCTCCGACCTTTAAGCTGTGGAGCAGATGTTGTAATGGTAAGAATGTGTTTATTTCCAGGCATAACTTAACAAATACTCATGCCCACTTCATTTACCACAGCATCAGAATCCTTACTTGATTTGGGATGGGCACCACACACGATTAGGTCTGGACAGAAAATTCACCATTAGTACAAACTGCCTAGAGATGGAGAGTGGGCGATGAGATAGGGACAGTGGTGGGCTGGAACTGATTGTGCACATGTTTTCTTAATTCTGTGTCCAGTGACTTCATGGAGAGAATATTTACACCAAGAAAATTGGCAAATGCTATAAATAGTTGTGCAATTGAAAGAGGTTTTTCTCAACAGTATAGATGGAATCACTGTGTTCTGTCTTGATCTGAACTCCAGCCATCCAAGGTGAAAGGTTTCCTTTTACACCTCCTCCATCAGGCATTCTCCCCTTTCCTCTCCTCTGGACAGTCATTCCTCCTGTCAGGCGGCTGGTGGCTCACTGCCCAGTTAAGGCACATGCACAGAGCCCTGCACCCAGCTTATCTCAGCAAACCTTGGAAGAGGCTCTCTCCAGAGATGGATCTTTTTATAGACACAAAGAGCCACGTGGTGAAATGGGGCTTGTCACTGGGCCATGACTCAGGAGCTTTGGGTTCAATTCTGGAGTTCCTGCTAATGTGTTGGGTGACCTTAGGCAAGCCAGCCACCCGCTGCAGGTCGGTTTCCTCCTCAGCAAGAGTAGACACATCAACACTCACTAAATATTCCAGAGTGCTTGGAGAAGAAAATGTGTTCCATAAAGCAGTCTACTTGTGTAAAAGTCAACTATCAAGTCCAGTTGGGAGGCTTCACTAGATGGGGTCTGGAGGTTGCTTGTTGGTTTATGCCTGAAATGGGGAGATGTGAGGCTGAGACACATAAGAAGGGATAGAAATCATGAGTGACTTATAAGGAAGAGGGTGCTTTAACAGACTGATGACACAGATGCCTAGAATATGGGCTGACAGAACTAATTCTGACTCCTCAATCATATTATGATTAATTAGTTTCCCTGGACTCCCTGACCAGACAAAAATGAACTGCCTGCTCCAGAGAGCTAATGCACAGATGCACCCAAGGATTACAATGAGTCTTAATGGGCCTGTTGTGCTCATATCTGTTCTCACCTTTCCCTTTTCAGCCGTGTGCAGAGAGAACAGCCAATGAGAACAGCAAGCAAGAGATTAGAGGGTGAGAGGAGGAGAGCCAGGGCAGTTCTCCCTATTCCTCTGCTTCCTGTAGCACCTCTGTCAATGGCTGCATCCTCTCCAGGCTCTAGCCCCTACTGAACTTCCGGACTCTGAGAACTGGCTTCTCTCATCCCATCCCAGCTCTAGGGGTGGGACAAGCTTCCTCTGTGGCTAGCCCATCCCCAGTTTGGTTCCCAGCTCTTCCAACCTTATATAACCAATTTCCTAAATTAAATATCCTCTGTTTGAAAGACCTAGAGCAGTCCCTATTTCCTGGCAGACCTGAGTGAAGAAGGACAGGTGGTAAAGGAAATATGGCTGATGAGTCCATGCAAACTCATTGCCACTGTGGGAAATAACTCCTTTCAGCTGTCACGTGGTGCCCTGCATGTGGTAGGAACCCAGAAAATGTTCATTAGATGAATCAGATCAAATGGCTTACGTTTAAGTTTCTGTCTCCCAGGGCACCTGGGTGGCTCAGTCAGTTGAGCATATAACTCTTGATGTCGGCTAAGGTCACAATGTGGGATCAAGCCCTGGATTGGGCTCCATGCTAAGTGTGGTGCCTGCTTGGGATTCTCTCTCTTTCTCCATCTCCTCCCTGTCCCCCCTCTCTCTCATTTGCTCTCTCTTTAAAAGAAACAAAACAAAACAAAAACAAACAAAAAAACAAAAAACAACCCCCCCCCCAAAACAAAACAGTTTCTGTCTCCCAAGGGATGCAATAAATTCCAGGTTCTAGGCTCTCCACAACTGACTAACTTTGCTTATTCTCTTCTTCACATGATGGAATAAAGAAAAAGATCAAGAGACTCAAGTCTTTGGGTGGGATATCCTCTTACTTTTCAAATTTCAGCCCATGCCAGATTTATCTTGTTCTTACAGGTAGCACACAGGCATTTCAGGGCACAATCAGGAAAAGGTTCAGAGTGTGGGGGTTATCAGAGCCTGAGAGACCTGGAGGAAAAGGCCAAACCACTTCTCCTGGGGCACTTTTGTGAAGCTCTTCTCCTCTTCTTGCTGCTATCCCATCCTGGCTGACTGAGAGGCTGTCCATATGGACTACCTCCTTGAGTCTCCTTCCCCTCTGGCTTCCAGCTGGATGTGGTCAATGGAGATATCCGGCAGGAGATTAAGGCGAAGGAAGAACAGTGAGGTGGGGGCAGTGGTGGGCTGGATCCTGCTCATACCAGCTCACTAGAGCTGACTGTACACATCTCTTTAATGCTGCATCCAGTGACCTCATTGTGGTCACTTGACATAGGCCATGGAAAGAGTATTTACACCAGAAAAATGGGCAAATACTACAAATTAAAAAAAAAAAATTTCCTGGAGCACCAGCTTTTAAACGTTGACCAGTGTATCACTGGGTTGGGATATTTATTCTTTTTTAAAAAATGCTTTTATTTATTTATTTATGAGAGAGAGAGAGAGAGAGCACGAGTGGGGGTGGGCAGAGAGAAAGGGAGACAGAATCTGAAGCAGGCTTCAGGCTCTGAGCTGTCAGCACAGAGCCTGATTCGGGGCTAGAACTCACAAACCATGAGATCATGACCTGAGCCAAAGTCGGACTCTTTACCGACTGAGCCACCCAGGATCCCCCTGGGGTATTTATTCTGCTGGCTCCTTTCTTGTGGAGTAGCCACAGGCCGACCTTGACCAGAGGCCTCTATTCTTGCCAAAGTAGTCATATCTACACACCTCTCTTCTTCTGTGACTGCACTATCTCTTATAATTTCCCAACTTTCCCCCAGCTTTGTAAATGGTCCCCTACTGATCAATTCTCATATTATCTTAATTTGAGTGGGCTGTTTGTTTCCTGCAGAGCTTATGGTTGATATAGTGGGTGGATAGATGACTCATAACTTTGCCTGGGTGTGAGGTGTCATGGCTAGTCATACCCTCAAGTGTAATAGTTCTAGAATTTAAGGCAACGACCTCAAGAGAGCTTGACAAAATCAGAATCCTGGAATGACAGCCAAATTCTCCATTTCAAAAACAACTTTCCTCAATATCTTTGCCTATAATGTCCCCTTCCCCCAGAAATTCGTCTAATCCTAGAACATGGAAAAAGAAAATCCTTTTCAAAAGATGACTCTGGAAGCCCTCACATTTTACTGCAGATCCTGGGGAAGGATCCCCACAACGTAGAGTCAGTGGTCTCTTAATTTGGCAGCTAGATTAGAGTGGAAGTCCCAAATCACTGGCTCCCAATGTTTGCTACACATTACAATCACCTGGGAGATATAGACAATTTGATACTTGGCTCTCCGCCCAATTCAATTAAATCAGATTCTGATAGACACTGCTGTGTGAACTTGAGAAATAATCTCTCTAGCCACTTTCCTCATCAGAAAGCATACCTAACTTACAGGATTGCTGGGAGGGTTGCACGAATAGCAAAGAGCACTTGGCATTAGCATCCTAATTCAGCATTGTCCCACATACCAGTGCCACCTTAGGACACAAAGTACAAAGCAGGTTAGTGGGAGGTCTAGACCACAGGCTCCTAAAGAGCTGTCCCTGGATCCTAGCATCACTTGTGGACTTACTAAAAACCCAAATCCTCCAGCCTCATTCCAGGTTCACTGATTCGGAAACTCTAGGGATAGGGTCCAGCAGTTGATGTTTTCACAAATCTTCCAGAAGATTCTGATTCATGCTAAGTCTGAGACATCATCTACCTGCTGGTGACTTCTGGAATTGCCAGCTGCACTCTTCTCCCCATTTTTGCCCAGGTTTGTCCTTTTGGCTGACTGAACTCTCCCACTCCATAGATACCCCAGGTTTTATATTTTCACAATGTGGTTCAAGACACACGTTGTGTGCTGCTACCAGCACCTTCCAAAAGGCAGCAAGGGTTGTTTGGTTTGTCTTGGTTGTTTTCCAGGGTTCACCACCCATGCAACTAGGGATAGGGCAAACACAGAGATGGACTCTCCTCCTTCAGCAGATACAGAGCCATCATTTGGGGAAGAAATTACTTCCCTGTTTTGCTTTCGAAATAGCTACTGTGTTTATGAATAATGACTCTGTTCATTCTCTTTCCTCATCACATGAGGTCCCTTGGGATAAACATATCTGACCTGAGAGATAAAAGCATGGAAAGAGTTTCTCCTTTAAGATCCATCAGTATATAGGTGCCTGTGGGCACCTGGGTGCATGCTTGTATGTCTGGGGTTGGTGGGGTAGAAAGCAGGATTTGAAGACAGAGAAGAGGCAAGACCATTTCTTTGTAATAAGCACATCCTTGCATCTCATGGTTGTGCTGAAAAGCCTGGTTTGGAAGTTTTGGACCAAGAAGGGTTAGAGCAGGAATGTGTTGCTATGGAGATTTCCCAGCCCTGGGTTTCATCCACCTGTTCATTTCTCAACCACCAGAAGGAAGAGCCTTTCCCTGCCATTACCCAGGGCCCACAAAGAGGATTACAACCAGAGGAAAGCTCTCCTTTCCTCAGCTGCCAGACAGGGCATGTTGTTGAGCTTTCATGACCCCAACAGGAGAATCACCCTCCTGTTCGGTTAGATGCAAGTATCAGGCAAGTGTGAATGTTGGCTTTGGAGAGAAACTGAATAGAGTTCCAACAGGAATCCAGTGTCCTTGGCTGGCAGGCTCTTGACCTTATAAAATGCCTCTTGCTTTTCCCTAAACTACATTCACTGTCCATCTGTACAAATTTTATTGATGATCCCCACATGCATATGAAAAGGATTCCAGGATTTAAAGGGCCATCCCTCATGTAGTGGATGCACATCAGCTCATACCCTTGTTTACTAACCATGAAATCAACCGCTTGGGCGCTCTTCATTTCATGGCGTCTTCCAGGGGCAAACTTGGCAGTGGTAACTACAGGTGGTGCAAATGAATGAAGTGCTCCACAAAAGGAGCATCTGAGAACATAGAAGTGTCCTTCTGCTGGGCAGCCTGGTCCATCTCTGCCACTGCCAGTTCAGCCATAAGTTCTCTCTCACTGGTGCATTTCAAGCTACAATGTGATAGATGGCAATGGTGTCCAAGTGGCATTTACAGATGGCCCTACAGCAGAACAGCTGATGGAGACTCACTACTTGACAAAAACGTGCCCTATCGCTTTTATTTGTAGATAAAAAATATTGCAGTGGCATTTTCCCACAGTAGCACAAGTGGGAAATACGCAAGCCCATTACAAACTTATCATTCAGGTCTTGATACACCAATTCACTCTTCCAATCTTTATCCGTGAAGATTCTTCATGTGGTATCATTTTCTCTAAACGTTTTTACATCTTAAATATATAAATCTTCACACCGACCTCTGTGTCATTCATCATATCATTTGGATGATGATGATGATTATAGGGTAAATTAAGGACCATAATCATAAACCACATCTAGATATTTACGAATCACCGAGGTGAAACTGCTTTATAGCTGTGTATAAAATCCTTGTCAAATTCTATTTAAGCGTGTTTTAAAAAGTAATGTTCTGGTACAAACTGAGATTTTTGTAACAGTGGTTAACTGAAAGCACCAGTGTCAGGAAAGGAACTGTTGCTATGGGGACCGTCCAAGGTAAATTTTGGCTCTTATCAGGGCCTTACTAGTTTGGTTGGAGGCAAGAGGCCAAGAAGGGGATTTTCTCCACTCATTTAGAATATGAAAGGTAGAGACGAAGAGATGGTTGGGTGTGGGGGAAACTTCCTCTGATTGATGAGGCGGGTTGGGGGAATCTCACTGCTGGCTATGGAAGCCTGGTGGGACTAAGCTCTTTCTTTTACTGTATTTGTCAGAAAAACTGGAGCAGAGGGCTAAGGAAGAGGTGCTGTCCCCTGCACTGGCAGTGTCTTCTCTGTGCCCAGAAAACAGGAATCTGGGTTGAGTGGCAAGGGTCCTGAACACCACTGGGTGGAAGGAGCCAGACCAGGCCCACGTAGTTCCTCTGGCAAAGGAAGCTCAAATCAGCAGTGAGGCCTCCAGATACCTGAAGCCCTGGTCTCATACGTGAATGTTGAGTTTCACATTGAGATAAGCTACAGAAGTATATTCTCATTAAGATTTATGAACAGGAATAAAATAAAAGCAAGAATTGTAACAGTGAAAGGTTAGTGAGAAAGCTATCTAAGTCTACTTGCCTGTATGTTTTATTTAATTCTTGCTTTATATATTAATCTTTTATAACACAATGTTCTTTAGAAAATCTTGAGCTTAGAGAGAAAAAATAATTTCCGTAGATGTTCTTGGAACTCTCACATTTTCCCTCTTCCTTAGTTCAGTGCACTAACTGTCCCTGACTCCCATTTTCCCACCCCTCCCCCGGGTCCTGGGAGTTTGCTCCTGGTTCCTAGGTGGCCCCTGCCTGGGGAGGTCATACCCCCATCTGTAGGGGGTAGTCAGCCTATACCAATGACTGGCTATCAGGGGAAAGTGTAAAAAGCTGGCTCCCTTGCCCAAATGGGAGATAAGGCTGGGGTGGGCTTTATGCTCCAGAGCTCTCCACTGTGGATGAGCTCAACCCCCTTCCTTCCCTAGTCTGCTTGCCTTACTTGCCTACAGTTCTTCCTGGAGAACACTCCCAAGATAAATAGCTTCCACTGAATCCCTGCCTCAGGCTCTGCTCCAGGGTACCCTGACCCAAGATAATAACCACAGAGCAAAAGGAATATCTGCATGCTCACTAGGCTCAAAGGAAGGCACATTGCCTAGTCCCATACCCTGTCACAGCAAACACGTGACCTGTTAGCCCTAACTTTATGAACAGAGTCCCACAAAATGACAGCGCTGTGCAGTTTACATTTCAAAAACATGAAATATTGGGTGGCTCAGTCAGTTAAGCATCAGACTTCAGCTCAGGTCATGATCTCCTGGTTCACAGGTTCAGGTCCTGCATCAGGCTCTGTGCTGACAGCTCAGAGCCTGGAGCCTCTTCAGATTCTGTGTCTCCCTCTCTCTTCCCCTCCCCTGCTGGCTCTCTCTCTCTGTTTCTCAAAAATAAATAAACATTAACAAGAAAAATTAAAAAAAAAAAAAAGACAAACCATTGTTGGAGCACCTGGGTGGCTCAGTCGATTGAGTGTCCAACTCTTGATTTCAGCTCAGGTTATGATCCCAGGGTCGTGGGATCCAGCCCTGAGTCAGGCTCTATGCTAAGCGTGGAACCTGCTTGGGACTCTCTCTCTAAAACAAACAAACAAACAAACAAACAAACAAACAAACAAAACATGCAAACCGTTACATTTATCACATGATAGCTAAAATCTAAAGGGTCGTGACCGCAGAAGAAGAGATAATGCCAACTATTTGTGTGGCTGCCAAACTGCAAACAAGAGAGTTAGCTAGTGAGGCATGTTGGGAACACTGTATTACCTCTTGATCAAACTGGCCGCAGTGTTAGACCACCAAACCTCACGGGTAGTGTGGCATATTCCACAGACCCTGAAACAGGCACAGTGCAGTTGGTGAACATCCCAGCCCCACGTTGGCTGCTTTGTGACTGTGGCCAATGACATAATTGCCAGATTTCAGGTTTCTCATTTGGAAACCAGGCACAATACTGCCTGCCTTACTGGGTTATTTAGGGTTTAATACAATAATGTCTACAACTTGCCCAGCATTGTGCTTAGGACAATATAAGAGCCCAATGAACGTCAGCTGTTCATCTGAAAGAAGTACTACACTCCAGGTTTTTGAAATTCCAAGCGTATATTGACTAACTTCTTAAAAGTAAAAATGTTACAAAGATCACACATGAACTCTGTATTATTTACAAACATTCCTGATATTTTTCTATGTACATTAATATATATTTGAACATAGTGTACTAGCATAGACATGGCATTTTACATCCTGCTTTTTTCCCCATTCAGCATTATTTTGCACAGTCATGTCTCTGTTTAGGCATAGTCTATATACGTCATTTTTATATTTCATCCCTGAAAGCAACACATGCAGAATATCACAAGAAGTTCTTACCCATTTTGTTACTATTTGCCTCCCCAAAACCCCAAGGCTCCAGGACTCACCCACCCTGTTAGTAAGTCAGTTGGGGCCGGCTGGAGCATTTGGCCATTGGTCAGCCTGGCGTGGCCCCTCAAAAGTGTGCATCTGGTTCTCTTTGAGAGGCCCCACAGTCCCCTCTGTGTGTTTCCCTCTTGCTGAGACAACTTAGTTCCTGATGACTCCTTTTGGGACAGGGTTTTTTGATCTATGCGTTAGTGACATCTGGGCCAGATAATTCTTTGTTGGGCTGGGAGGTGGCCTGTACATTGTAGGAAGTTAGCAGCATCCCTAGCCTCTACCGACTAAACGCCAGTAGCACCTGCCCCACAGTTATGGCAATCAAAAATGTTCTAAACATTACCAAATGTTCCCCAGGGAATAAAAGAACCCTTGGTTGAGAACCATCGGTCTAGGATCTCGCACCACAACGGACTCTAGGTTTTGACTGTTGCTCATTTGCAGGCCCAGAATGTCACTGGCTTTGCCTCTCGCTCATCTAAAAGCTGCACCATCTCTCTCCCTGGTGGTTTAGCCACCATCATAGAAATGAAACGCCATGATTGATGTCTAAAATACGGCATGATGTCCAGACAAAGCAGGATGATTTCTACTCAGTATAATTACCAATAAGATAAGAAAGGCAATCAAGTATAATGGAAAGTCCCTTTACCTTTCCAAGTCTGGGTTATTCATATATAAAATGGAAGTAGTAACAGAGGAACCTGCCTAACTTGGAGAATGGTGTGATGATTGGTATATTCATTGATTGACTCATTCATTCATTCATTCTTTCATTCATTCATCCAACAATTATTGAGACAACCACTGTGTTTGGTACGTGGATGCAGAGATGTATCAGGCAAAATTTCCAACCTCAGTGGAGAGACAAACACAGATCCCTATAAAACACAATAGTTTCATGAATGATGATGAATGAATAAACAAAATACAGTTACATACATACAATGGAATATTATTTGACCTTAAAAAGGAAGGGGCACCTGGGTGGCTCAGTCAGTTGAGCATCCGACTTCGACTCAGGTCATGATCTCTCAGTTCGTGGGTGCGAGCCCCGCATCAGGCTTGCTGCTTTCAGCCTGTCAGAGCAGAGCCCACTTCAGATTCTCTGTCCCCTTCTCTCTGCCTTTCTCCTCTTGCTCTGTCCCAAAAATAAATAAATATTTTTTAAAAAGGAAGTAAATTCTAACACATGCTATAACATGGGTGAAACTTGAGGACATTATACTCGTTGAAATAAGCCAGTCACAAAAAGACAGATACTGTGTGATTCTTCTTATATGCAAGTAGTCACATTGATAGTGACAGAAAGCGCTGGGGACAGGAGCTGGGGGAGAGGGAAACAGGGAATTATTCTTTTTTTTTTTTTTTAATTTTTTTTTTTTCAACGTTTATTTATTTTTGGGACAGAGAGAGACAGAGCATGAACAGGGGAGGGGCAGAGAGAGAGGGAGACACAGAATCGGAAACAGGCTCCAGGCTCCGAGCCATCAGCCCAGAGCCTGACGCGGGGCTCGAACTCCCAGACCGCGAGATCGTGACCTGGCTGAAGTCGGACGCTTAACCGACTGCGCCACCCAGGCGCCCCGGGAATTATTCTTTAATGGTGTCATGGACTGAATTGTATACCCCCCTAAATTCTTATACTGAAGTCCTTACCCCAGTGGGATTGTATTTGGAGATGGGGCCTTTAGGGCGATAATTAAGGTTAAATGGGGTTATAAAGGTGGCAAGACTGGTGTCCTTGTAAGAAGAGGAAGAGACAGGGGTGCCTGGGTGGCTCAGTTGATTAAGCATCAGACTTCAGCTCAGGTCATGATCTCACAGTTCGTGAGTTCAAGACCCACATCAGGCTCTCTGCTGTTAGTGCAGAGTCTGCTTCAGATCCTCTGTACCCCTCTCTCTCTGTCTCTACCCCACTTGCTCTTTGTTTCTGTCTCTCTCAAAAATAAATAATCAGTTGAAAAAAAAATATTTTTTAAAAAAGAGGAAGAGACAAAAAAATAAAGAGGAAAAGAAGCCAGAGCTTGCCCTTCCCCACCTCCCTCTGCTTGCTCTCCCCTTCTGTCTCCCTCTCCCCTCCCAACCCTTCACCACATGAACACAGAAAAGGCCATGTGAGGACACAGTGAGAAGGTAGTCATCTACAGACCAGGAGAGTCCTCACCAGACACCAACTCTGACAACACCTAGATCTTAGACTTCAGCCTCCAGACCTGTGAGGGAATAAATATCTGTTGTTTAATCCCCTAGAAGACTAATACACATGTGCATAGTGTCAGTGTGAGTTGACGAAAAAGTTCTGGAAATGGGTGGTAGTGCTGGTTGTCCAACAGTGACAGCGATATAAAGTCCTTAATACGTCTGAGTCATGCACTGAAAAGTGACTGGAATGGCACCTTTTTTTGTACACGTTTTACCGCAATGAAGAAACCCACACACCTGGTGGTGCCTGTTGTCATATATGCACAGGATATGCTGAGCTCGGAGAAGGGGCTCTAGCTCAGGGGCATGGCAGAGGCTGGGGTGGAAAGGAAAGAGCCAGGCAAAGGGGGGAAGATTGTTAGGCCAAAGGGCCAGAAAAAGCCAAGATAGGAAGGAGGAGAGAAAGGGTGATACATGGTTGTGAGCTGCCAGCAGTTGGACGTCCTGGAGCACGAAGTGGTTAGTGAGATGGGGAGGCAGTAAAGGGGGCTAGCGAGAGCACTTGTGGCTACAACCATGAGAGCCTTGAATGCCATGGTAAGAATCCTGGACTTCATCCCGCACGCAGCAGGAACCACTTATCGGCTTATAGACAGGGAAATAATATGGTCACATTTGTGGCTGAGTGAGAGGATGCAGGTAAAAGCCCTTTGTAGGTTGTAAAACTCCTGCAGAAATGTAAACTTTAATTACTGCCGTTGTCACAACGGCAGCTGTAGGTGACATACGGCATCTGGTGAAACAACAGAATGTAGGATTGCAGAAAGTT
Organism: Puma concolor; assembly: GCF_028749965.1. Taxonomy (NCBI): domain Eukaryota; kingdom Metazoa; phylum Chordata; class Mammalia; order Carnivora; family Felidae; genus Puma; species Puma concolor. Next base: position 24,564,144 of record NC_141671.1, read on the forward strand.
CTCTAGGTTGCCATGGATCATAAGCACAAGTGGAGTAAGCTCACATTGCTCACCGAGAGCTGGCCGACCTCAGGTGGAGATCACGGACAAAGGGCCTTAAATGCGGAACGAGAATGTGATAGCAAGAAGCCACTCCTTAGCAGACTCCTGGCATCGAGCCATGAATCCAGGCCCACATATTCTGCCCACTGGCTACTGGGTTATTCCGTAAAGCTGGAGATGTAGTGTGGCTACTGGAGCTCCTTCACAGAGAGAAGCTGGACATTTGTAAGTATTAGCGATGTACTATCGTCCAGCATTTTTTCATAAATAGTGGGTCAAAGACTTCTTATAGTCGTTACACAACCGGTTCTACCCTCATGCAGCATAAACCACCACTGGGACAAGGCTGGGGAAGTAGGAGGTAACTAGACTTTAGGTGACATGTTTGTGCCTTACATTTTGCCTGTAACTCACATTTTTGTAAACTGAATGTTATTTCCCCTTTGGCAGTCAATTAGTTTCTGAGGGATTTTTCACTTTGAAAGGCTTGGAGTCCTCTCTGCAGCCCATGCTTCTCTTGTAGCACCCAGGGTACACACACACACACACACACACACACACACACACACGGAGCCATATGAGGCTGATGGTTTTACAGGAAGCCCGGGGTAAATCCTTGCAGGCTATGAGCAATCATCTCCCAGCATTTCTGCTTGGAAGGTCCAAGTTTTCCTATTCGGTCACACCTGGAATATATTAAGCTTGGAAATAAAATAATAAGAATATCAGGAAGGCAATTCACACTTTTCATCTAAAACTTCAAAGGTAAGGACTCAACAAATATTTATTTGGCACCTGTTAGCATATTACTAGGTGGAGAAATATTTTATTTTTACTCTGCCTGTCCCTAAAAACTATTTATGGTAACTTTACAAATAAATAGAGGTCGGAGACCAGGTTTCCCAGTAGGAACAGTACTTTTTCTCTTTGAATCCCTAGTGCCTAGCACAACACATGGAGAATAATAGACCCTTCATTAAAAATTCTTACGAAGAAGGGCACCTGGTGGCTCAGTCTGTTATGTGTCCAACTCTTGATTTTGGCTCAGGTCATGATCTCACAGTTCGTGGGATTGAGCCCCAAGTCAGCCTGCTGGGATTCTCTCTCTCTCTCTCTCTTTCTGCCCCTTCCCTGTTCATGCTCTCTCTCTCTCTCATAATAAAAAAATAAGCTTAAAAAAATCTAACAAAGAATGAATGAAAAATATACAATCAATTCAGTTAGAGGAGTCAGGACACAAGCATAATAAAATAATAAATATTATAGTTATATTAATATATTATCATTATATAGATATAATGGGTTCCAAAGGAGTGATAGAATAAGAGGGGGTGTGGACAGAAGAGGGTGGAGTCAACATTGATGAGTCCCTACTATGTGCCTGGCACTCAAGACATCATCCTCTTTCTCCAGTGAGCCTAAGACCATCGTCACGGGAAGAGAAACAGAAGGCCAAAGAGGTGTGTGCCTTGTACGAGGTCACACAGCTAGTCGTAGAGGGATGGAAGGATGATGACTAGTCATAGGAAGATGACTCTGGGATTTAAGTTCAGAGTTGTAAGTCTCAAAGTCCCTATTCTTTGCTCTCTGCTTTCACAGGCTGAAGAAGGAGCACGGTGGGCTGGCGTCTGGGAAGGCTGAGAGACTCAGCAGGTGGTAGGAAGGAGAGGAGGGCACCCAGTGTGAGGCCACTGGAGGAGACCGGTCCCAGGAAGAGTAGTGGAGAATCGCCCGGGGAATGAACCACATTGTTCGACCAGGGCTGTCCCGGGGCATGTCCCAGTACGTGCCCCAACGGGTTGGTCCCAATGGTGTAGGACACTAAATACCAGGTCAAGGCTGAAACTTTACCCTGCAGCTACAAGAGCCCATTAAGATTCAAGCAAAACCATGTTAAGGGGATGACAGAGATATCAAGGAATAAATAGAAAGGGCACAGAAGAGCAGAGGATGAGAGTGAAACAGGAGCCTGTTCCTTCGCAGCCCGGATCTCCAGCCTATCTTGAGCAAGGAGAGGCAGGCCACCTGGCCGGCCCTTGGGACACCTCCGGGGTATGAGCTGGTGACCCTCGTGGCTAAGGCACAGGATGTGGAGGATACAGCCACTACCCACCGCTGCTGTCAGTGGAGACAGGCAGGCTCACCCTCTCCTGGCAGCAGCACGCCCTCAGGATGGCCTCTCACTGCATCCAGGGTGACTCAGCAGTCCCAGAGCCACCGACTTCTCTTCCCCAGGGCCTGTCCTGGACTTTGGATGCTGCCCTGGGGTAACCAGGGCCAGTCCCCAGGGGCTGGCCTTCCCCAGGGTCCTGCCAATCCCAAGAGGGAGGCCCAGGGAAGCCAGACCAGCCAGCTTCCCTGCGGCTCCTCCAACTGGCCTGCGCCAGAGCTGGGAGCCCATCCAGAGGGAGCCCTGCTTTGGGCATCAGCAAGAGGCTTTGCTTTTCAGTAACAGCATTGCAGAGGAGATTCTGGTTTGGCCATATGGATTCCAAACAGACTTCTAGATGGTCTCAGATGAGCAGTGGTTCAGCCTTGGCCCTTAGAGGCTGGCTCTAAGTTTTTAGAACACACTTCAAAGAGCAAACATGTCTCAGGGGATTAAAAAGGGTGTATTGACCTGCTGGCTCTTCATCCAAGAACCTCATTACTTCATCTGTGGAATTCTCTCGGATCTGGAGCATCTAAACAGGACACAGAGGACCTCTGACCCCGTGCCCCTCCCCCACACCCCCCCCCCTTCTCACCGAACCAGTTCTGTAACTCCAGGCTCTCGTACCCCCCCCCCCCCACCCCTTCGGGGGCTGTCATCCTCACTCTGCCCTCAGGCTTCCCTTTTCTTCTCTCACACCTGGGGCGTTTGAGGAGCCCTCCTTACCCTGCACTGCGAAGCCTCTCCTCCCGGTCCAGCTGCCCCCGCCCCCCTTCGCCGCCTTATTCCGGAACAGTCCGCTTTCCCCTGCGTTGGCTCACACAGGGCCTTGATGTATGTAGTGCCCCCACTGCCAGCAACCTTTTTCCTGTCCCTGGCCAGATGGCTTTGTAGGACTGGTGGCCCGATCACAAATCACCACTCAGAAGCACCCTAAGGTCGCAGTGGCGCACAGCGAGCCGGGCAGTTGCAGAGCTGGGCGTTCTGAAGCAGGGGCATCTCACGCAGTGATTGGGGCAGGCTCCAAACCCACGGGCAGATGAGGGCTGGGCTCCGAGAACACGGAGATCCTCCTCCGGGGACTTGCAAGCCCTTTGGGGATGATCTGAGGGTCCCGCGTTCCACCCCACCCCAGGTAGATCGAAACAGAGGAAAGGAAATAGTGTTTTATTCCTATTCTTGCTAAATGTTTCTTATTCCCTAGATGTGAGACCTGGGAAACTCAGAAAACACACACAATTTAAATAACAGGCTTTTCATAAACTTGAAAAAGGAAAAATGACCTTTATTCTCAGAAAGGAAAATTCAGGGGAAAAAAATGTCCTGTTCCACGTAATATATTTTTTGAGAGTAACAAACTGTTGATTTCATCTCAAAGTCAAAAGTCAGAGGGTGATTGGCCATCTCTATAAACTGGAGTCTTTGAGTGAATATGGATAAGGTAGGAAAAAAGCCAACTATTGGTATTTCTGTATTTAAAAAGACAATAGTGCTTTTATACTCAAAATACAAAATATGACAAAACCCTAGAGAGTTCTCCATTGCCTCCAAGAGTCAAGATTCTCAATGTTCAAGGGCCTTAAAAATTTACAGCTGAGCTGCTTTGTTACCTATGAGTGGCCACCTTCCCCCCAAGCCTCTGTGCTCTAGCACATTCTGGGAAAGACCGTGATTTCCCTGTCTCACTGCCTTTGTAGAATCTTTCTTTCCTTTTCTTGGATATCCTCCTCTCACACCCTGTTGTCAGCTAGTGTTATGGGATGACTGTTTGTGTCTACGCCCCCAAAAAAAGCTTGTATGGTGAAGCCCTCATCCCCAATGTGATGGTTTTTGAAGGTGGGGCCTCTGGGAGGTAATTAGGGTTAGATGAGGTAATGACGGTCCAGTGGCTTTATAAGAAGAAGAGAAATCTTGCTCCCCTCTACCTGCATCATGGAGGAAGGGCCATGGGAGCACACAGCAAGAAGGCAGCTGCACACCAGGAAGAGAGGCCTTACCAAAGAAGTGAATCAGCTGGCACCTTCATCTGGGACTTCCCAGCCTCCCGAAATAAATGTCTGCTGTTTAAGCCACCCAGTTTGCGGTATTTTATTATAGCAGCCCGAATGGACTGGGACAGCTGGCAAACACCTACTCAGCTTTTAAGACCCAGTTCAATTACTGCTTCTCTCCAAAGCCTTCCTGAGCTCTTCAAGATAAATTAGTCATTCCTTTCCTGTGCCATCAGAGTACTTTGGTCCCAGTACTTCTGTAGCTCTTCTCTGATTTTATCAGACCTATTGATTTGTGTCTGTGTTCCCATCAGGCTCTGAGCTCATGGCAGGGATCAGTTCTTACTCACCTGTATTCGTGTTCCTACACCCAGCCTATGCCTATTGCCATCACTGTGTCCAATGTCTAATTGTGACTTGATAAATTAGTCCTTTGAAGAAACAGTTTCTTTCTATATCTCCAAATGTTTTGATCATTATCATCACAAACATAAGCCTTCACTGTTAGGAAGAATAGCAATTGGAAATATAACCATCATTAAACAGTATTTCTACAATGCCCATGGGCAAGGGGCCATATGCATTCAATGGAATATAGAATTAGAATGAAATGCACACATAATTCCTGATATCAAGGACTTTGCAGTCAGGTCAGGGTGGCGAGACCTATACTGAATAAAACCATAAGATTTTGAAGTTGGAGGGGCTAAGTTAGAGAAATAAAACAATAAACAAACAAGATTTCAATTGCTTTGTACCTCCTGTGGCCTTGCTGTCTCCCCAGGATGGCTGCTGCAGGTCTGGGGATGGATCTCCATTGGAAACATCTGGAGATCTTAGGGATCTAAGCTGGGCTGATGGTCAATGTTGGAGAGAATTGCTCCTCTGTCCCACTGGGTTGTACTCTGGTAGAGGCCCCCCAGGGGGTCACAAGTTTAATCAAGGTTTTTGTGTCATGTTCTCCAACCTCAGAACCCAGACAGGGGTCCAGGGAACCTGGCCAGGGATGGATTCAAATAAGGGAGACATGCTACACTGAGAATCCCTACTTCTCTCTAGTGAGGTCTTGTTCCTGGGTCCAAATAATCACGTCATCTCTTATTTCCTCGCACAGCAATTTCCAGAGGATTTCTTCCTTCTCCTTCACATCAGTTCAGGACCTCTGAGAAGCAGATGCCAAGACCAGAGTAGTCATGCAAAAGACTGGAGGAAACTCTTGTGATAGAGAGGAGGGAGCAGTAATAGGCAGGGAGGGCCTTTGTCCTGCAACACAGGTGTGACACCTGAAAGAGGAGAGAGGGAAGGAGGGCTGGACAGGCCTCAGGCCTCAGAGCAATCCTGTGAGTCCCAGCGGGGCCCGTAGGGAGTTGATTCAGGGCTGCCCAGATGCAGTTTTCCTAGAGGGAAGAAATGGCCTGGCTCTAGTACCCCTGTGGGCAGACCGGAGAAGTGTGGCCTGCCATGACTGCCACTGTGGACCCAGGGTGCAGCACCTGGAGGCTATCAGTTAGCTGTGCTCTCTGCAGAAGGTTCTGGAGGGACATTTGAGCAGGGCATCTCCCTGACAGCCACACCCTTGCAAATAGAACTTTGTTGGGTTGCTTACTGAGCTATGTCAGATTCCCAGCACTGAATATGACTTGACTTCCACCCCAGGAGGAAGCAGGTCCCCCTGCAAGCAGTCCTCTGCCAGCCTTGGCCTGTGGTTTAGCAAGCCTGGCACACTTGTACCCTAGCAATGAGAAGCAGTTAAGACATTATCCAAACTGCAAACACCATGTAGCAGGTAAAAGTTCGTAGTCCTAAGTATGCAAAAATAAATCAGTGATTTCTTGGCTGATTACAAGGTTTCTCTGCCAATTTGGAGTCCTCTTAGTTAATTCAGGGTGTTCCTGCTCCTGATCCACCCCCCCCCCCCCACGAGGCCACACACATGTTCCAGGTCTCACCTGTCATTGTGGCAACTAGGGGAAAATGGCGTGCCTGGTCCACTGCCCTGCCCTGGCTTCACTGGGGCAGTTCTCAGACCGGGAATCATCAGCCTTTGTCTTAGTGGCCTCTCCTGCTGCTGCCCATGCTCCACTCCCATCCTCACCCTGAAATGTCTGTGGCTCACACCACCCACCTCTCAGCCACTATCAGAGTTGCCAGTCAGCAACCAAGGCCGTTTCTGATCTGTCTTCCCTCTCTCTGCCTCTCGCAAGTTTTCTCCTGTATTATGTTGGGTCTGTAGCCAGTCTTGGAAAGGGGCCGTGACCTTGGGCAAAGCAGCTCTCTTCAGCTATGTTATTTCCAGAAGACAGCTGTCTGCTGGTGACACTTCAGCAGCTGGGGGATGGATCCTTCATTCCTGAAAGGGAATCTGGGAGGGATATCCTTAGCATGAGGGTACTTGTGTGCAAGTATCGTGAGAGTGTAGGCCATTACGATCTTCCTCACATCCTGAGGATGTGAGAGTAATGAAATATGAAATTAACATTAATTATTAATCAAAATTAACATTATTATTAATTATTAATTAATTGGTTTTGATTTTGATTTTCAGTCCCATTCCTCTCCCTCAAGGGACTTCATGTCAAAATGACCACTCACTCATTCAAAGACTGTTTGCTCCCTTGGGAGATTTCCTAAGCCTTTCCTGGCTCTCCCTCCCCTTTCCCCATACTTGTTTGCATTTCTACCACAGGCTGTCAGGGGAAATCAAAAGCAGTGAAATGCAAACCAGTCCATTGTCAGCTCTGGCCATAGGCTCAAAATCGATGGGAAGTGGCAGCTACAGTATTGGCTAAATTGATTTGGAAGTGTTTCCTTGCTCCTGTTTCCTTGGATAAAACCTAGAGATGCCTGCATACATAAAGTATCTTCTCAGGGTACTTTCCCTGCATGGCTGCTACCGAATCACAGAGAGGCTATGCTGATCCATGACAGCTCCTTTGTCACATACTTCCCACTCTGCCCATAAACACCCCCAAAGGAGAATCCATAGATTCAGAAAATGTAAAACCCAACATAAAATCCACAGTGGGATTCCTCACTAATTCTCCACAGAATCCATGTAACAGGGCTAAGTACTTCTCTGTTATGGTAACATATGGATGAGTCAAAGCCAGGATAACCTTCTAGAACCTCTCAGCTGCAGACGCTGGGAAACAAGTCCAGGGAGGGCTCAGCCTCTCCTAATATAATGCTTCTCTTGTGCAGACCCACCAGGGGCTGTGCCTCTGACATTTCAACTGTAGAAATATTCCCCTCTCCATTTCCAGTCTCCATCCCAGATATGTGAACTCCTGACATTCCCATCTTTAGTGACTCATTCCCTTGGTTAATACCACGCGTCCTTGTCTCACTTCATCTTTAACATGGCGATTCCCCTGGGAGGGTGTTGTTTTACATCATTCATAGATATGTGAGAGCTAGAAGGGGTCTTAAAGATAACCTAGTTCTGTGTGCTCATCAAACCTGATGCTGCAGTCATGGCGAGCCTGGGAAAGCCACAGGAAAAACCGGGCACGCCTTACAACAGGGACTTTCCTGTGCTCTGCAGAGTGAAATTTTCCTTAAATTGGGGTGCAATTTGGAACATCATATTTATATCAAAGCAAACAAGGATACAATGTGGTGCAGAATGCCAAACTTTGTGTGAGTTTTTAAAAGATTGTGATATGCTGGCCAATTCTGGACAACTACTAGTGGACAAATTTATTCGTAATGGCTGTTGTGGGTACTCTGTTGGAAAGTTTGGGAAGACACTGCTTTACAATGTGCTTCAGCAATTCTACTTCTGGGTATTAGAATTTTGACTCCAATTATGATTTGTGGGGTTTTTCTACACCACCAAGCAACTAACTCACTTTTGACAGTCTACCTGGAGATAGTATCAGATCTCACAGGTTAAGGTCTCAGTCCTTCAAGACTGACCTCTGCCCCTACTTTAGACACCAATCAAAAGTCCAGGTAGTTAACTGTGCTTCTGACTACCGGCTAGAGATTGGAGATTCCCATGATCCCTTTCTTCAGGTTCAATTAATTAGCTGGAGCAGCTTACAAAACTCAGAGGAACATTTTACTTACTAGATTACTGGTTTATTACAAAAGGCTTTAACCCAGGAACAGCCAGACAGAAAAGATGCACAGGGTGGGGTATGGTTAAAGGTCTCAGAGCTTCCATGCTCTTCCAAAGGTGGCACTTTCCCCAAATCTCCAAGTGATCACTAATCCAGAAGCTCTCTAAACTCTCTCCTTTTGGGGTTTTATAAAAGCTTCATTACATTGGAAATTATTTATTAAATTGTTGGCTATTGGTGACTGAACTCAACCTCCAGCCCCGCTCCCCACTCCTGAAGTGGGGGAGGGGGGGAGGGGTGAGGAGACTGAGAGTTCCAGCCCTCTAATGCAGTTGGTTCCCCTGGCTACCAGCTCTCCACTTTTGGTTACCTAGAGGCCTTCCAAAAGTCACCTCGTTAACATAACAAAAGACACCTTTTTCTCTCTTGTCACTTAGGAAATTCCAATGTCTTTAGGAGCTCTGTGCCTAGAACTAGGATGGATACCAAATATGTATTTCTTATTATAAATCACAATATGACAGTATACACCAAAAAGAATTGAGAGCAGAGACTTAAACAGATATTTGCACATCTATGTTCATAGCAACATTACTCATAATAGCGAAAAGGTGGAAGCAATCCAAGGTCCATTAATGGACAAATAGATAAACAAAATGTGGTATAGATTTACAGTGGAACATTATTCAGCCTCTAAAAGAAAGGAAATTCTGACTCATGCTACGAAATGGATGAATCTTGAAAACATCATTCTAAGTGAAATACGCCAGACACAAAAAGGACAAATACTGTATGATTCTACTCATATGAGATATCTAGAGTAGTGAAATTCATAGAGATGGAAAGTGAGGTGGTGGTTTCCAGGGTCTAAGGGTGGGGGTGGGGTGGTTAGTGTTTTATGGGGCCAGAGTTTCAGTTTCCAAGAAGAGAACCGTCTGGAGATGGATGGTGGTGATATGGCACACAGTGTGAGTGCATTTAACACTACTGAAGTGTACATTTAGAAATGGTTGAGGTGGTAAACATCATGCTCTATGTACTTTTTACCACAAGGTTAAAGAGGTAAGAGAGCGTGAGAGACAGGAGTGGAGTTTCAAGATCAGGTCGTCCCACCCACAATGTCCATTCACAGGTGACGTAAGCTGAGGTCATAGTGGCTTTCATTTCCTGGGTGCCTCGTTAGTTAGTGCTGGAGCTGAGTCCAGGCTTCCTGAATTCTACGTCAGTGTTCTTTCCACTAAATGCCACTATTTATCATTTTTCTCTACACTGGTGGGAGAGACACAAGTGACAGGGCAGTCAGTTCAAGTGAATGTGGCAGTGTCACCTGTATCCCCCTCCCAATTCCCGCTATACTGCCCTAGTCCAGGTCTCTATCACCTGAACTACTGCCACAGCCCCCTAAGTGACTTCCTGACTCTAGTAGAATGCATTTTGCATACACTGCTCTAACCAGGTCATTCCCCTGTCTCCAAATTGTCAATGGATTCCCACTTTCAAGAGCAGAAATGGCAAAAAAGTTTTTGATTTAAATGCAACTCAGTCAATTGGGAAAGGTCATGTGTCAGTTCAAGTCCTCCCAGAAGCAGACACCAAGTTGAGATTAAAGGTGTAAGAATTTGAGGGAGAAATACCTAAGAAAGATGGGAAGAGGGAGCAGGACTAGGCAGGGAGTCCTTCACACAATGCAGGTCTAACACCTGTGCAGGGAAGGGAGAGAGCGTTGGGTGGGAAGAGCCTCAGACCTCAGAGCAGTGCTCAGAGTCTTGGCCAGACTGATGGGAAGTCAGAGCTGCCACAAGAGGCATCTCCAAGGGCAAGAATGACCCTGTTCCAATAGCCCTGCCATGCCTAGTCATTGGCCAGGAGCATCTGGAAGAAGTGTGACCAGGTGTGGACACCATGACAGACCTGAAGGCATGACTGCTGGAAGGTGTCAATCAGCTGTGCTCCCTGCGAGAGTGTCCCTTGAAGGCAGATACAAAAGGGCACCTCCATGGCTGCCACAAGACATTTAGTATTTTTGTGTTTATATGCTGAGAAGCCCATGGATCCTGAGGCCATACTCAGGCCAGGAAGAAGTGCCATGATCAATTACTGGTATTTTTGTGTGGCAGGCATAGGTATGGGAGTGAGATGGGTGGTGGCAGATGGGCAGTGTATTTGTCACCCCTTCTCTTAACCTAGTAGATAGAAACAGATTCCTTAGTCTGCCAGTCCAGATCATCCATAACGTGCTCCCTGTGCCCGCTGATATGCTATGTACCCCTCAAGGCAAAAACCATCTCCTCCTTAAAACTTTCCTTTTGTCATCTGCCTTTCATTGAAGTCCGATAGCCTCTGAGCTTTTCTTCTGGAACCCACTATATTGTGCCTTGTATCTTAAACGTGTGTGAGCTTTGTCTCCGCTAGACAGTTCCTGAGAGTTGGTGTGATGCCTCATTCACCTGCACTGCGGGGTTTGGGTTGTATTTTGTTTTTGTTTTTGTTTTTTTGTTTTTTTTTTTTGAGAGAGAGAGAGAGAGAGAGAAAGAGGGTGCAAGTGAGTGAGGGGCAGAGAGAGAGAGAGAGAATCTCAGGAGGGGCAGAGGGAGAGAGGAGAGAGAGAATCCCAGAAGGGGAAGAGGGAGAGAGAGAGAGAGAGAGAGAAGCTGGGCTCACCCGAAGCAGGGCTCATGCTCACCTGGTGTGGGACTCATGACCTGAGCCGAAGTCAGATGCTTAATGACTCAGCCACCCAGGTGCCCTGCACTGCTGTTCTGTAATGGCATATTCTATGACCACCTTGATGCCATTGATGTAGAGTCTAGTCAGATTAAATTAACTTTCGCACATCAATGGATTCATCAGATAGGACCATCGAGTTCAATGCCAATGTCTGGGCTGATGCATGAGTCTCCTCCATCCAAGAATACAGAGCCCTTCTCCCATGTCTGTGCCACCCAGCAGTGAAGAGAGCTGTGTGTTCCTCTGCCTCTGTTCTGTCATTTTGACTCATGTGTGGGATGGCTACAGCAAAGAACAGACCTTAGGAGAGATGCTTCATCACTCCACATAACACAAAGACCAGTTAAATAGCATTAGAAATAACTTTTTTAAAAGCACTAGCAACACGTAAACAGATATTCAATATCCCTTCAGCAATAAATAAAACAAGCAATGTCAACATGAGGGGCTATGGAGAGAGAGAGGTGCCAAGATTCTGAAGACAAAATTTGCAGGTCCAAGATTTCACCCTGGGCCAGTGTTGGCCCCAAGATGGACCCCAGGTCAGTCAGTTTGAAAGCAATGTTCTGTCAATTCCATTTCCTCTTCTACAGATCACATGCTGTCCTGCTGAGGTTTCTTATGGCTCCCCGCCTCCCTCCAACCAGCTTCAGCCATTGCCATGAAATACATCACTCTAAAAACGGAAACGCAATGGACCCTTCCTAACTGTGCAGAAATGGTTATAATGGACTAGCTAGTCATCTCCCTTAAAAAAAGAGAGAGAGAAAGAGAGAGAAGAAAAGAAAGAGAGGAACGAAAAAGAGCCAAAGCCACTTCAGGAAGAAATGAGCTATCTTCATGGAAGCATGAGACAGATTCTAGAAATAACCTCCAGAGTGGAAATTTGATGACTGCCTTATTCAAAATATTTACTGTGACTGAGAATACACTGTCAGGGTATTATAGAGCAGGCAGTTGCACTTTGGGGAAAAATAAAGCTTCATGAATAGGAAAAATATGTTAAAATGATATATTTTTAATAAAAATTAGATGCTTTGGGGCTCCTGGGTGGCTCAGTCGGTTAAGCATCTGACTTCGGCTCAGGTCATGATCTCACAGTTCATGAGTTCAAGATCTATGTCAGGCTCTTTGGTGACAAATTTGGAGCCTGGAGCCTGCTTCAGATTCTGTGTCTCCCTCTCTCTCTCTGCCCCTCCCCTGCTTATGCTCTGTTTCTCTCTCTCTCAAAACTAAATAAACATTAAAAAAAAATTTTTTTTTTAATTAGATGCTCCTGATTTGTTGTTGAGACATAGGTATATGATCTAACTGCTTTTATTTGCTCCTGGGATATACTTGGTATTTTCAAAGGACTCTTAAGGAGATGCCCCTCTCACGGCCTGTCACTGTCCCTCTGCAGACACTCAAGCACACAAATGCACTTCTAGCACCCCACCTGCTGCAGAGCCCCACATGGGGGCCAGGGATGCCTGAGATACACCCTAGGTTCCTTCTGCCCATTTCTCAATGTAATCAACAGAGAGCAGTCTTGGGTTGCCACCTGCAAATGACCATGGCCATCCACGATGCTCTGCAGTGATGTCAACAATGTCCTGTCCCATTGCATAGAGCAGCTAAGTCTTCTGAAAAAGCAAAGCCTGCTCTTGTGGTTTCTGCAAAACAGGAGCCCTAGCAGGTTTGTTCCTCCAGCCTGTCAGCCTCATACTACAGTCCCCTCTCTCTGCCCCACATGACCTTTGTCCCCAGGGGTCAGCAAAGCAATGGTGCACAGGATGTGGGTGAGGCAGGTGTGGCTCTTTAAGGAGCACACTGTGCAGTCTGCTGTCACCTCTGTGAGTTTCTCCTTCCTCAGTACTGCCTGCTGATGGTCCCTAATGCCAGGCCATGCCTTGGGGACCCAGTTAGTCCCTGACCTCAAAGGGAAATGTAGATGGAGGCACAGAGACGCAAGAGAAACAGAGAAAGAAACAGACACACAGACACCGAGAAGGAAAGTCGAGAGACAGAGGGAGAAAGGGATAAAGAAGGTGAAGAGAGGAATACAGAGTGGGACTAGAGGGTGGGGCAAGGAGACTGGAAATTATTTTTTCCTTTTTGTTCCTTTCTGGGGGCTTGAAAGTTCCTTTAAAGTGATTCACTCTCTTTTCTGCAGACAGCAGCTGCTGTGGTTAATCAGCCATGCCTTTTGCCATGTCAGAAGAGAAAGCCACGACTGGGCTCTGCCGCCCTGGTGGGAACCCTCTGGAACAGGTGGGAGGAATGTGCTGCTTGTGGCTCACCCCTAAGGTCCCCAGCACACTTTGTAACCACCTGTGGTCAGAAGGTGGCCAGCCTGGGGACATGCAGTCACAGTGCACACAGCCAGAAGGGTATGAGGGAAGAAGTCTCCCTGTAGAGGCACTACCCCCAACCCAACCTGGAGTTCTCATTGTGTGTTACACTGCCTGTCCCTGGAGTCTCCAAGGCCAGAATCCCAGGACTGGAATGCAAAATGGTGATGGAAGGTATCGAGGGAGGCAATGCTCCCACTTACAGTCAGAAATGGGGGGGGGGGTGCCTGGGTGGCTCAGGGGGTTAAGTGTCTGTCTTCGGCTCAGGTCATGATCTCATGGCTCATGAGTTTGAGCCCTATGTCGGCCTCTGGGCTGACACCTCAGAGCCTGGAGTTTGCTTCCGATTCTGTGTCTTCCTCTCTCTCTGTTCCTCCCCCACTCGCTCTCGCTCTCTCTCTCTCTCCCTCTCAAAAATAAATAAACATTTTAAAAATTTTAAAAAAAAGAAATGGAGGGAATGTCCAGTGGTCTTGAATATTCTCTCATCCACTTTTTGTGCAACCTTGTGTGACAAGTCACCCAGCCTCAGTGCCATGTGTGTGAAGGATGGTAATGCCCATGTAACAGGGGAACTGTGAACATAAGCTACTTTGATACTCTCAGTGGAGCACTTGAGTACACTGCTTTATCTGATGGCTTAGCAAAGAGTCTGAAGTTGGCTTGCAGTGTATCTGAGGGAAGAGGGGCAAGGGCCCTTTGTCAGAGGGTCAAGAGCTAAGCCCCTGACTCCAAAGGTGGTGTCTTCCACATGAAAAAATGCTCAACATCACTCATCATCAGGAAATACAAATCAAAATCACAATGAGATACCACCTCACACCTGTCAGAATGGCTCACATTAACAACTTGAGCAACAACAGATGTTGGCGAGGATGCAGAAAGAGAAGATCACTTTTGCCCTGCTGGTGGGAATGCAAACTGGTGCAGCAACTCTGGAAAGCAGTATGGAGGTTCCTCAGAAAATTAAAAATAGAACTACCCTACAACCCAGCAATTGCACTTCTACGTATTTATCCAAGGGATACAGGTATGCTGTTTCAAAGGGGCACATGCACCCCAATGTTTATAGCAGCACTATCAATAATAGCCAAAGTATGGAAACAGCCCAAATGTCCATCAATGGATGAATGAATAAAGAAGAGGCGGTGTGTGTGTGTGCATATATATATATATATATACACACATAATACTGCATTGTATATTGTGTATACACACACACATACACACACATATAATGGAGTATTACTTGGCAATCAAAAAATGAAATCTTGCCATTTGCAACTACGTGGATAGAACTAGAAGGTATTATGCTAAGCAAAATTAGTCAGAGAAAGACAAATATCATATGACTTCACTCATATGTGGACTTTAAGACACAGAATAGATGAACACAAGGGAAGGGAAGCAAAAATAATATAAAAACAGGGATGGGGACAAAACTCTTAAATATGGAGAACAAACAGAGGGTTGCTGGAGGGGTTGTGAGGGGGGTATGGGCTAAATGGGTAAGGGGCACTAAGGACTCTATCCTTGAAATCATTGTTGCACTATATGCTAACTTGGATGTAAATTAAAAAAAAAAGTGGAAGAAAGAAAGAAAGAAAGAAAGAAAGAAAGAAAAGAAAGAAAGGTGGTGTCTTCCAGATGCTAAACCAGAAGGACACCTGGAAGCTGACAGATTTCACATCAAAAGGGGAGGACTCTGAAGGGGCCAGTTGTCTGAAAGCCAACTCCTAAAAGGATAGATCCCTGGGAACACCATTACCCCATGTATCTATTCACAACAATCTTGTTTTAAAAAACAGTCTCTCGGGGCGCCTGCTTGGCTCGGTCGGTTAAGCGTCTGACTTCCGCTCAGGTCATGATCTCACGGTCTGTGAGTTCAAGCCCCGCGTCGGGCTCTGTGCTGACAGCTCAGAGCCTGGAGCCTGTTTCAGATTCTGTGTCTCTCTCTCTCTCACCCTCCCCCGTTCATACTCTGTCTGTCTCTGTCTCAAAAATAAATAAACGTTAAAAAAAAATTAAAAAAAAAAAACAGTCTCTCTGAAGATAATCAGTGAGTGTTAACATCATCCTTTTACACCTTATGACCGGTTTCAGCGCTTTGAATGGGAAACGTCTTTACTCGTTTATTCATCCTTTCAGAGTTTACTCATTTCTTTCTAAACCTTTGAAAAGCCATTTTCTGTTTTTCCAATATTTTAGCATTTTAAGGACCCTTTCCCCCAATATATTGAATTTACTTATTTACCAAAAAAAAAAAAAAAAGTTTGAGCTTTTTACAAAATTTCTAACAATAATAGATTTGGGACGTCTTCAGGAGATTTGGTAATTTCTACCAGGTTTTAGTTGACCAGTTCCTATTTCAAGGAATGTCACTTTGCTGCCACAGCTCCCTGTTGCTGTGGAGTGGGGAGGGGCCTTGAGCCTGGGGGAAGGGGGCAGGGAGTTGTAGAGAATGAATGAGTGCTAGACACTGCCAGGCTGCTGGTCCCAGAGAAAGGGGAGGCTAGAGGAGAGATAAAGGGAGAGTCTGAGAAGCAGTAGGAGGGGGTGAGGATGGGGACCTCAGGGAGGGGGAGTGTGGGAGCCGGCCTCCAGTGAGTCCCATGTCCAGGTACCACCCTCTAGAGTCCTCTCCACATTGGGTGGGGGTGAGCTGTGTACAAACAGCATCCTCCAGAGATGACCCTGCAGTTTCCCCCTTGTTCTCTCTCTGATCACTAGTTCTAGAAAAACCTGATGCCATGTTGCAGGACACTGAGCTGTCCTGAGAGGTGCACATGGTGAGGGAGGAACTGGGGCCACCCACACCCACCAGCCATGAATGCGGGTTTGGATGGATCCCAGCCTATACATAGTTATGCTCTGGGCTAGAAATGCCGGGGCACTCACCTGTAAGAGCCCCCATAGTTACTCCCCTGACCCAGGCCAGTGTTGTGGCTGGGCCAGTCCTGTGGTTCTTATTACAACTGTCACAGGCAGCTCAGTGACAGCTGCCATGGTCAGGGAGCTTTCAAAAAACAAGGTCTATTACTCACAGGTCCTGGAGGGTACATGATCCTCCCGGGGACCACACAGCAGGGTCATGGGTAGAGAGCTAGTGAGCACAGACCTGGGGTTCTGCCTTTATTGGTGTTGAGAGAGGGGTGCCTCTGGTCTCCAGGGTTCACTTTTTATGGGTGAGTTGAAAACATAAGAGCAGGAATTAAAGCACCAGAAGGGAAAAGCAGGGTCACTCAAGCTTCAGTTATCTTAGTTACTCAGGGCCTTCTGAAAAAAGGAAACTTCATGGGTGGGGTAGTGGCTCTTTATCTAGTTGTGTGACTGGCAGTGTGTTTCTTGGAGATGGTTGTCTTTGAAGGGGACACCCCAGCAAGCAAAAGCTTAGTGTCATGCACTTACATTACAGTGAAAGAAAGCTAATCATCAGGCGCTTAACACTCCAGTTAGCCCCCTGGGGAGTGCATGGTCCAGTTCCAGTCCTCAAGTGTCAGGATATCTCCACTGCTATCTTGCAGGAGACCCCAGGCCTGAATCACCCAGCCAATCCACCCTGAATTCCTGCTCCACAAGAACCCATGGAGTAAGACGTGGTTATTGTTATTTTAAGCTGTCTGTCACATTCGGGATTAATTGGTTATGCAGACAGACAGGAGGAGAGAGAAGCACAGAGCAGGAAGAACTGAGGTAGAAGAAGAATGTCTGGGCCCAGAACCCAGGAGGCCTGACTCTCAGGGCTCTCTTGGGCCCTGCCAGTGTATCTGTAATGAATTGGTGTGAGCTTTCTGAGTAGTTGAAAGGGACATGTAGTTTATAAAGTTGGGAAATTTGAAAAATTGGTCATTATGGAAACTATCCTTAGATAAACTGACTTTCAGTGAATTGATTTTGTATGACTAACCAAGAGCTGGAATGCCCGCAGTGTTTTCATCCTTTGTAATCATAGAACCAGGGTGTGAAAAGTATTTCAACTGAGATTTGTTAAGGTAGGGTTGATATGAGTAAGTAATAAGTGGCTGAGATAGAAGTTTGGGAGACATATCTCTCTGTCTCTGTCTCTCCCTCTCTTTCCCCCTCTCCCCCACTCCTCCCCTTCTTCCTTCCCCTCCCTATCCTTCCTCATCTCCTCCTTCTCCTCCTCCTTCTTCTTCTACTTCTTCACTCTCGCTCATGCTCTCTTGCATTGTATCTGGGTGACTGTAAAACAGATGTAACAAAGACCCTATCTACAGGTGACAACACTTATACTTTTGATTTCCAGTAATCTCTGATTATGTCTGGCAGTAAATTTTTCTCTACAGGATGATAATAAGAGCATAATTTACAGATAGAATGAAAAGAGAATTTGGATTCATAAATAATGTCTCCACTGTTGCCTAAAAGAGGCCAATACCACTTTCACAGAGATGTGGAAACCTACTTCCCCTTGCAAGTACCCTCTGATTGCCAGTGAGCAAGCCAGGTGTAATTGTTACTGAAGTTTCTGCAAAACCCAGTTTGAAAAGTCGTTTCACCCAGCAAGAGGAGGAAAAATGGAATCTAGTGTTTATTACACACCATAAGTTATCCTCAGGGCTATGAGTGGTAAAAACATGACAGCCTTGTATACTTAACATGACGAGTACTGAATAATGTATAGAATTGTTGAATCACTATATTGTACCCCAGAAACTAATATAACATGTATGTCAACTATATTGGAATTAAATAATAATAATAAAGTCAACTGATTGTAAATGTTTAAAAGAAAATGACCTCCTAGGGGTACCTGGGTAGCTCAGTTAGTTAAGCATCTACTCTTGATTTCAGCTCAGGTCATGATCTCACCTTTGGGGGTTCGAGCCCTACATCAGGCTCTGAGCTGACACTGAAGAGCCTGCTTGGGATTCTCTCTCTCTCCTTCTCTCTCACCCTCCTTGCCTCTCTCTTTATCTCAGAATAAATTAAACTTTAAAAGAAAAGAAAAGAAAATGACCCCCTAATCCCGAAGACCACCTTCTGAGGATGGTGTTACTGACCCGGTTTTAGAGATTGGGAAATTGATGCTGAGGGCCGCAAAGTAAATTGCCACTAGTCACCAAGCTAGTAAGAGGTAAGACTTGAACCCTGGTCTCCTGGCTCTTGCCAGTCATGATAGCTCACATGAAGTCAGCTTGATGTGAGGGCTACAGTGTCTTGGTGATAATGCTTGAGCCCAACATGAAAGTCCATGACGAATGTGCCATGTGGACAGCCAGGAGCAGAGCCTGCCAGAAGCACAGCTGACCCTTGAGGGCCTGGGAACACCTAGGGAGGAAGCTGGAGAGCTCAGCACTGCTCTACAGGAGAGAAGTCTGTGAGCTTCAAGATTCAGCTCAGATAGCAGCTCTGAGAAGACTTCCCTAGAACCACAGGTGGGCCCAGTGCTTGGTTCCAGGCTCCAGTGGCCATCTTAGCATTTGCTGCCTCATTCTGGAATTCTCCTTCCATCTTTCACTTGAGACCCCAAGCTCCTTGAAGGCAAAGTAAGCCTCAGTCACCCTAGACCCCCACTTTGCATCTAGCTCAGGGCTGACATGAGGAAGGAGCTCACCAAATTACCACTGAGCTGAACTGAACCAAAGTGGGTCCAGAGTGAGGGCACGGAGTTGCCAGTAATGAGGGACAACTGATTGCCCAGTTCAGGGAGCGACAGCCCCGAGTGAGAGCAGGGAAGGTGAGGGCTGGTGGTGGCTCTGTGTGCAGAGTCCTGCAGAAGCAGTGTGCACCTGTATAGTACCCATTGTCCGGTACTGAGGCCTCCTGGAGGCCCCTCCTGATAATGAAGGGTCACATGGGGGCCTGTGGGAACCCTCGTTCATGAAATCACAGAGGCCCCTGGCTTCTCAGTATTTCCAAAAAAAAAAAAAAAATGCTACCAGTGTTTTCTTCTTTTGTATCCCCATAAAATGGTTGTCTGTGCTATAAAATGCACACCTGGTGATACATGGTTGATATATGACCCCTTGCTGCCTGTTAACCAGAGAGCCAGTCAACGTGTCCAGCCACTGCCAGGTGTAGGGACTTATAGGAATCTCTCCTTCCCAAGGCTTAGGATTGCTTCATGGGAGAGGTCAAGCAGAGAGAAAGAATAGGCAATACAAGGAGACTACTCAGTTCATCCTTCCTTTCTCTTTCTCTTACCTCTAAATTATCATACCTCCCTACCCATCTTTTCCATTTTCCTTTCCTTTCCTCTCTGCTTCTCTTTTTCTTTTCTGCCTTCCTTCCTTCCCATCTCATCTCAGGTGCACAGTTGATGTATAGTCATGCTCCTCATTTCGTAGCATACTTCACCAAGCCCTGAGTTTTCATTTTATTTTCTTTTTGTAATATGTTTTATATGCCAGCCTCATATCCTCCCCCCACCCCTGACAAAGGACCCATTCTAAGGTGCTTAATATATATTAGTTAAGTAACAATCCCTGAAAAACATATGGGATTATTCAGAATTAATCTATATGTAGGCATTTTTGTAGGTTTAATTTTCTTTCATTAAATACACAGATCTTAACTCTACAATTTGACATATTCTCGACAAATGTATCTATCAGTATAACCACCACCCAAGCAAGATAGAGAATATTTTCATCTCCCCAGTAGTTTCCTTTATGCCTCTTTCTAGTCAATCCCCACCCTCTAGAGGCAACCTCTGTAGAGATTTCTATACCGCCCATCGGTTTTGTCTGTTCTGGAGGCTGTATGTACAGTCTTTCATGTCTGACTTCCTTCATACACTGTAATGTTTTTAAGAGACATCCATCTAGTTTACTCCTTTGTATTGCTGAGAGGGATTCCATTTTATGGGGACATATACTTTATCCATCCATCAATTGTTGCACATTTGGGTTGGTTCCATGTTTTGACTACTATGAATAAAACTGTTATGAACGTTTGTGTACAAGTCTTTGTGTGCACATGCGTTTTCATTTCCTTTGGGTAAATACCCAAGAGTGGAATTGCTCTGTCATTGGGAAAGTATATGTTTAACTTTATGAGAAACTAGGAAACAGCTTTCCCAATTGTTTGTGCCATTCGACATTGCCACCAGTGATTTATGAGCATTCTATTCTAGTGGGTGTGTAAGTATGTCACTATAGTTTTGACTGTCATTTCCCTGAAGACTGATGGTATTGGGTATCTTTTCATGTGCTTATTGGCCATCTGTATGTCTTTTTTCATAAAAAAAAAAACCTAGATCCTTTGCCTATTTTTAAATTCAGGTTGTTCATATTTTTTTTGTTGAATTTTAGAAGTTCTGTACATATTTTAGATATAAGTACTGTAAATATTTTCTACTAGTAGTACATAGCTTAACTTTTCACTTTCTTAATGATGTCTTTTGATAAGCAGACTTTTTTCATTTGAATGAAATCAAATGTATTAGGATTTTTGTTTTGTTTATGGTTGGTGCTTTTTTTGTGTGCTACTGAAGAAATGTTGCCTGTATTTACTTAAATTCATGAAGATATTCTCCTGTATTTTCTTCTAGAATGTTTATATTTTAAGCTTTTGTGTTTAAATCTATGACCTATCTCTAGTTAATTTTTATGTGTAGTATGAGGTGAGGGTTAAAATTCATTTTTCTTTCTGTACAATTGTTCCAGCACCATTGGTTGTAAAGACCTTCCTTTCCCCCACACTAACTTTCATGAATTGTGTTTATAATTTACGTAAATATTATTGGGTTACAGTTATCATTATATTTCTTACTTTTTCACTTAACATAATGTTTATAAGATCTACCCACATTGCTGTATTTAGTCATTTATTTATCTACCCATTCGTTCATTTAATTATTTAGCAAATAGCAGTGCAGTGGTAAATGAAACTTGTGGGGTTTATATTGACCAAAACACATACATGTATATAAATGTGTGTATATTTTTACATATTTATATTTATACATATATATATATATATTACATACACATATATACAAATGCATATAGTCAGTGATAGGAGCTGTAAGGAAAATAAAGCAAGATAAACAGAAAGAAATTTAACAGGGGATACTATTTAAATAGAGTGATGTGTCAAGAAATGTGTCCCAAGACTTAACATTTGAGCAGATTGCTGAATGAAGTGACCCGTGGCTTTATCTGGCCCTAAGTTGAGCAAAATGCTCCTGGAAAAGCTAAAAGGCTAGAGTGATTAGAAAACAGAGAATGAAGGGGTGAAGGATAGGAAATTAGGTCAAGGACCACATCAGATAGGACACAAAAGACCAACATAAGGGCATTGGGTTTGATTTTAAGAATGTTAGAAATCCATTGGAGAGTTTGTTCCTTATAGACTTTATTTTTTTTTTCAACGTTTATTTATTTTGGGGACAGAGAGAGACAGAGCATGAAGGGGGGAGGGGCAGAGAGAGAGGGAGACACAGAATCGGAAACAGGCTCCAGGCTCTGAGCCATCAGCCCAGAGCCTGACGCGGGGCTCGAACTCACGGACCGCGAGATCGTGACCTGGCTGAAGTCGGACGCTTAACCGACTGCGCCACCCAGGCGCCCCTAGACTTTATTTTTTAGAGTAGTTTAAGATTTGCAGCAAATTAAACAGGAGATCCGGTGTTGCCATAGTCCCCCCGCCTTCACACATGCACAGCCTCTTATCAACATCCTCCACCAAAGTGGTACATTTGTTACAATAAATGAACCTCCCTGATGCATCTTTATCATTTAGAGTCCATAGTTTACATTAGAGTTCATTCCTAGTGTTGTACATTCACTGGGTTTGGACAAAGGTATAATGATGTATATTTGCCATCCCAGTATCATACAGAATAGTTTTATTGCCCTAAAACTCCTCTGTGCTCTGCCTATTCATTCCAGCCTCCTCTCCAACTCCTGACAATCACTGTTCTTTTTACTGTCTCTAGTTTTGCCTTTTCCAGAACGCCATAGAATTTGAATCACACAGTATATAGCCTTTTCTAAATGTACTAAGTTTATTTATCCATTCACCTACTGAAAGACATCTTGATTGCTTCCTAGTGTGGGCAATTATGAATAAAGCTGCTATAAACATACTTATGCAGGCTTTTGTGTGGACATAAGTTTTCAACTCATTTGGGTAAATACCAAGGAGCATGATTGCTGGATCATATGGTAAGAGTATGTTTAGTGTTGTAAGAAATCACCAGACTGTCTTCCAAAATGACTGAACCATTTTGTATTCCCATCAGCAATGAATGAGAGTTCTGGTTGCTCCACATTCACCAGCATTTGGTATTGTCAGCATTTGGATTTTAGCCATTCTAGTAAGAGTGTAGTGGTATCTCGTTGTTTTAATTTGCACTTCCCTGAAGATACATCATTTAGAGCATCTTTTCATATGCTTATTTGCCACCTGTATATCTTCTTTGGTGAGCTATCTGTTAAAACTCTTGGCCCATTTTTTAAAAATCATGTTGTTTGTATTCTTATTGTTGAGGTTTAAGGGTTGTTTGTGTATTTTGGATAACACTCCTTTATCAGATGTGTCTTTTGCAAATATTTTCTCTCAGTCTTTGACATGTCTTCTCATTCTCTTGACATTGTCTTTTTTTTTTTTTAATTTTTTTTCAACGTTTTTATTTATTTTTGGGACAGAGAGAGACAGAGCATGAACGGGGGAGGGGCAGAGAGAGAGGGAGACACAGAATCGGAAACAGGCTCCAGGCTCCGAGCCATCAGCCCAGAGCCCGACGCGGGGCTCGAACTCACGGACCGCGAGATCGTGACCTGGCTGAAGTCGGATGCTTAACCGACTGCGCCACCCAGGCGCCCCGACATTGTCTTTTAAAGAGCAGATGTTTTTGTTTTGATGAAGTTCAGCTGATCAATTGTTTCTCTCATGGATCATGTCTTTGGTGTTGTATCTAAAAGTCATCATCATATCCAAGGTTTTATCCTATCTTATCTTTTGGAGCTATTTAGTTTTTCATTTTACACTTAGATCGTATGATCCATTTTGAGTTAATTTTTGTGGGCTGTAAGTTAATTTTGTAAGGACTGTAATCTGTGTCTAGGTTTACTTTTTTGTATGTGGGTATCCAGTTGTTCCAGTACCATTTGTGGAAAAGACCATCTTTGCTCCATTGTGCTGCCTTTGCTCCTTTGTCCAAGATCAGTTTACTATACTTACATGGGTCTATTACTGGGCTCTTCATTTTGTTATATTTACCTATTTGTCTATTCTTGCACCAATACCACACAGTCTTGATTGCTATAGCTTCATAGTAAGTCTTAAAGTTGGGTAGTGTGCATCCTCAGATTTTATGTTAGAGAGTCTTGAGCAGGAGGGTGATATGATCTAGTTTATGTATTTAAACTATTTGGATATGGTGCAGAGAATGGGTGGTGGCTGCAAGAATGGAATCTGGGAAGGAAAGTAAAGTAACAATTCAGGTGAGCAGAGAGAGAGAATGATGGCTTAGTCCCTGATGGTAGTAATGGATATATTTAAGAAGTGGTCAGATCCCAATACATTTGGCAAATATTGCTGATAAAATTTGCTAGTGGATTAAATATTGGGTGGGTAAAGAGAAGATGAGGTGTTAAGGATACCTCTGAATTATGAAAGAAATGGAAGGTCTATAATGAATTATCCATGTTCTCATTAATGTCCTCCCCTTCATTTAAACCCTCAATTCCAGCTCCTTCATCTAATGAATAGCTGCTTCTCTCTCCATCATCAGTTTAAAAAAACAGTTTTATTTATTTTTGAGACACATAGAGAGAAAAAGAGAGAGAGACAGCATGAGCAGGGGAGGGACAGAGAGAGAGGGAGACACAGAATCCAAAGACAAGCTCCAGGCTCTGAGCTAGCTGTCAGCACAGAGCCCTATGCAGGGCTCAAACTCACGAATGGTGAGATCATGACCTGAGCCAAAGTCAGATACTTAACAGACTGAGCCACCCAGATGCCCCTCCATCATCAGTTTTTCCCTCTCTGCTAGATCTAACTTATTACACTACAAATGTATCATTAGTTCTCTATTGAATCTACCTCCTATCTTGACTTTCCTTCTCCTTTCTAATACCTCATTTTTCTTCTTTTATAGCAAATCTCCTCCAAAGTGCTGTCTATACTTACTGTCTCCAATTTCTCTCCTTTCATTCTCCCTGAAGCCCATTCCATTCATGATTTTGCTCCAACCAAATAACGCTTCGAAAATAGATTTTTCTATTTTCTAATTTACTAATAGAATTTATTAATGTAAATTGCTCCTTTTCAGGTCACCAATGATTCTCATATTCCTAAATCCAACAACCAACTTTCGGTTCTTCTTTTACCCTACCTTTCATTTAAAATGATTGATTTCACCCTCCTTCAGAAAATATTTTCACCTAATGTTTCTCTCTCCCTGTTTTCCTCCCTGCTCTCTGCCCATCTTGGAGGCTCAATCCTTAGACCACCTTTCTGTCTGTATTCACTCCCGCTGTGAACTCCACCAGTCTCCTAGCTAATATCATTTATTCATTGATGACTTCCTTGATCAGTTATCTCCAGTTTGTACCTTTTCCCCAAACTCCAGGCTCATATACTCATTTGGGTCTTTAATATCTCCACTGTCTAAAAGACTTCTCAAACTTAACATGTTCATGAACAAACTTCCAATCTTTCCTTCCATATGCATTCCACATAGGTTTCTCCCTAAAGGACAATTACATTCATTCTGCTGTTCAGATAAAAAATCTCAGATCTTTAACTCTTTTTTTCTCTCTCAAACTTCATATCCAATTCATTAGGAAATTTTGTTGGTTCAATCATCACAATATATCCAGAATTGAACCACTTCTTACCACCACTACCTCATACATCAAAACCATCATAATCTGTGGCCCATATTTGCTGTAACTCTCCATGTATTCAGGTCTTCTGTCATGTCCTTTAATATAGCTTAAAATATTTTTTCATGAATTTTTTTACCCTTTTAACTAGGTTAATTCCTAGATAGTTTCTCACTCTTGCTGCTGTTGTAAAATGTATCTCATTTTCTAGTAAATTTTATAGATGGTTATTTCTGGTACAAGTGTATATGCAAATTGATCTTGTATTCAACTTTCTTGCCAAAATTTCTAAATATGCTAATAGGTTGTTGAATCTGGTAAATTTTATATAAAGATCATTAGAAAATAGTGATAGTTTTATCTCTTCCCTTTTAAACCTTTAAACCTACATCTCCTTTTGTTCTTGCCCTATTGCATTTTCTACTAGCCACATTAAAAAGTAAAACAAATAAACAAAAACCTCAGTGAAACTCATTTTAATAATACATTTTATTTAGCCAAAAACATACAAAACAGTAAGATTTCTCTAAGTTATTTACAAATCTTTTCTTCCTATATCTCATTGTTTTCTCCTGGATTTATTTCTTTTCTTTGCTGTTGTACTTCTTTACAGAATATTTTTATTGTCTGTTAAAAATTATGAAGACTTGTATGTTTAAGAATATTTTTGTTTCATCTTTTGTTTAAAGAATTATTTAGCTGCATATAAAATACTAAATTTGAAGTTCTTTCCCTGCATATTTAGAAACTCTATTTGCTTCTATCTAAAATCTGACTATATTTAATAGTCTATTTTTTCCTGCTCATTTTTTGATCCAATCTTTTATTTTTAAAGATATTATTCATAGTTGTTTTATACTTTGCTTCAGATAATCCCAGTGTCTGAAAGCTTTGGTGTCTAAATCTATTTTGGGTTGTTCCCTCTGACATTCATTTAGGGAAGCTTGAGACTTTATGATTTTGGTATATCTATACATTTTATTTATTTACTTACTGACTTATTTTTATTTTAGAGAGATAGCACACAAGTGGAGGAGAGGAGCAGGGGCAAGGAAGAAGAGGCAGACAGAGGCAGAGAGACAGAGAGAGAGAGAGAGTGAGAGAGAGACAGAAACTTAAGCAGGCTCCATTCTCAATGTGGAGCCCAACATGGGGCTTGATCCCACAACCCTGGGATCATGACCTGAG
The DNA here is from genome assembly GCF_028749965.1 of Puma concolor. Taxonomy (NCBI): domain Eukaryota; kingdom Metazoa; phylum Chordata; class Mammalia; order Carnivora; family Felidae; genus Puma; species Puma concolor. Next base: position 24,590,442 of record NC_141671.1, read on the forward strand.
CTGAAATCAAGAGTCAAATCTTTAACTGATTGAGCCACCTAGGCACCCCAATATCTATGTACTTTTAAATTGCAAGCTCTTATTTGGCTGAACTTAATCTGTAGGACACCTGAAGGGCTTAAATCTGAGATCTTGCCACCAAAAAATTTGTGTGTGATTCTGATGGGTACCTAATATTGCTACACTTAGAAATATTTTAATTATAAATTTATCTACTAAAGAAGTATAAATTCAACACCAGATTCAAGTAAGGAAAGGCCAGGGGCTGCAAATTCTCAGGGGATTATTACTGTGTTGTTATTGTTGTTGTTGCAAATTCTCAGGGATTATTACTGTGTTGTTGTTGTTGTTGCAAATTCTCAGGGATTATTACTGTGTTGTTGTTGTTGTTGTTGTTGTTGTTGTTTTTCCTCCTAGTATCATGCTGGAGACAAATGAGTTTCCTGATCTCAGGCAATTCCTTCATCTTATGCAAATAACTTTTTTTTTTCAAAAGCCAATACTTTCATTAAAAATATGGCCACTTTGAGAGATCTAACTTCACAGGAAGAGGTTCAATGTCCTCCAACATTTCCAGTAACCCAGGTCTATTCCCCTACTTTTGGCATGATAAGCTAATAATCAAAGTTCTAGGTTCTTGGGATCATCATTTGCCCTAGAATATTCATTCATTCACTCCAGTCGTTCAACATATATTTACTCAGCACTTACACTGTTCCGGGCTTTGTTTCAAGGCTTGTGCTCCATCAGAAATAAAACAATCAGAAATCCCTGCTTCATGGAGCCTAACATCCTAATGAGGGTAGCCTTCATTTCCACCTTCATTGACTACACTTGTTTCAACTCATTTGTTGAAGGAGGAGAGAATATGAGGTAGACTTACTTGCTTCTGGATCCAATATTGTATTTAAAACAGTTAAAAATTTATGAAGATATTTTCATTGGAGGGAGAAAGGTTTCTAGAATATCTAGTCTGCAATACTTACAAAAGCAGTAAAATATTTTATTTTTCATATCCAGTAACTTCAGTTGGTTCTCATTATCCACTTCATGGTTTTTCTTTTTTTTTAATATATGAAATTTATTGTCAAATTGGTTTCCATACAACACCCAGTGCTCATCCCAAAAGGTGCCCTCCTCAATACCCATCACCCACCCTCTCCTCCCTCCCACCCCCCATCAACCCTTAGTTTGTTCTCAGTTCTCAACAGTCTCTTATGCTTTGGCTCTCTCCCACTCTAACCTCTTTTTTTTTTTTTTTCCTTCCCCTCCCCCATGGGTTCCTGTTAAGTTTCTCAGGATCCACATAAGAGTGAAACCATATGGTATCTGTCTTTCTCTGTATGGCTTATTTCACTTAGCATCACACTCTCCAGTTCCATCCACGTTGCTACAAAAGGCCATATTTCATTTTTTCTCATTGCCACGTAGTATTCCATTGTGTATATAAACCACAATTTCTTTATCCATTCATCAGTTGATGGACATTTAGGCTCTTTCCATAATTTGGCTATTGTTGAGAGTGCTGCTATGAACATTGGGGTACAAGTGCCCCTATGCATCAGTACTCCTGTGTCCCTTGGATAAATTCCTAGCAGTGTTATTGCTGGGTCATAGGGTAGGTCTATTTTTAATTTTCTGAGGAACCTCCACACTGCTTTCCAGAGCGGCTGCACCAATTTGCATTCCCACCAACAGTGCAAGAGGGTTCCATTTTCTCCACATCCTCTCCAGCATCTATAGTCTCCTGATTTGTTCATTTTGGCCACTCTGACTGGCGTGAGGTGATACCTGAGTGTGGTTTTGATTTGTATTTCCCTGATAAGGAGCGACGCTGAACATCTTTTCATGTGCCCGTTGGCCATCCGGATGTCTTCTTTAGAGAAGTGTCTATTCATGTTTTCTGCCCATTTCTTCACTGGGTTATTTGCTTTTCGGGTGTGGAGTTTGGTGAGCTCTTTATAGATTTTGGATACTAGCCCTTTGTCCGATATGTCATTTGCAAATATCTTTTCCCATTCCGTTGGTTGCCTTTTAGTTTTGTTGGTTGTTTCCTTTGCTGTGCAGAAGCTTTTTATCTTCATAAGGTCCCAGTAATTCACTTTTGCTTTTAATTCCCTTGCCTTTGGGGATGTGTCGAGTAAGAGATTGCTACAGCTGAGGTCAGAGAGGTCTTTTCCTGCTTTCTCCTCTAAGGTTTTGATGGTTTCCTGTCTCACATTCAGGTCCTTTATCCATTTTGAGTTTCTTTTTGTGAATGGTGTGAGAAAGTGGTCTAGTTTCAACCTTCTGCGTGTTGCTGTCCAGTTCTCCCAGCACCATTTGTTAAAGAGACTGTCTTTTTTCCATTGGATGTTCTTTCCTGCTTTGTCAAAGATGAGTTGGCCATACGTTTGTGGGTCTAGTTCTGGGGTTTCTATTCTATTCCATTGGTCTATGTGTCTGTTTTTGTGCCAATACCATGCTGTCTTGATGATGACAGCTTTGTAGTAGAGGCTAAAGTGTGGGATTGTGATGCCTCCTGCTTTGGTCTTCTTCTTCAAAATTACTTTGGCTATTCGGGGCCTTTTGTGGTTCCATATGAATTTTAGGATTGCTTGTTCTAGTTTCGAGAAGAATGCTGGTGCAATTTTGATTGGGATTGCATTGAATGTGTAGATAGCTTTGGGTAGTATTGACATTTTGACAATATTTATTCTTCCAATCCATGAGCAGGGAATGTCTTTCCATTTCTTTAAATCTTCTTCAATTACCTTCATAAGCTTTCTAGAGTTTTCAGCATACAGATCCTTTACATCTTTGGTTAGATTTATTCCTAGGTATTTTATGCTTCTTGGTGCAATTGTGAATGGGATCCGTTTCTTTATTTGTCTTTCTGTTGTTTCATTGTTAGTGTATAAGAATGCAACTGATTTCTGTACATTGATTTTGTATCCTGCAACTTTGCTGAATTCATGTATCAGTTCTAGCAGACTTTTGGTGGAGTCTATCGGATTTTCCATGTATAATATCATGTGACCTGCAAAAAGCGAAAGCTTGACTTCATCTTTGCCAATTTTGATGCCTTTGATTTCCTTTTGTTGTCTGATTGCTGATGCTAGAACTTCCAGCACTATGTTAAACAACAGCGGTGAGAGTGGGCATCCCTGTCATGTTCCTGATCTCAGGGAAAAAGCTCTCAGTTTTTCCCCGTTGAGGATGATGTTAGCTGTGGGCTTTTCATAAATGGCTTTTATGATCTTTAAGTATGTTCCTTCTATCCTGACTTTCTCAAGGGTTTTTGTTAAGAAAGGGTGCTGGATTTTGTCAAAGGCCTTTTCTGCATCGATTGACAGGATCATATGGTTCTTCTCTTTTTTTTTGTTAATGTGATGTATCACGTTGATTGATTTGCGAATGTTGAACCAGCCCTGCATCCCAGGAATGAATCCCACTTGATCATGGTGAATAATTCTTTTTATATGCCGTTGAATTCGATTTGCTAGTATCTTATTGAGAATTTTTGCATCCATATTCATCAGGGATATTGGCCTGTAGTTCTCTTTTTTTACTGGGTCTCTGTCTGGTTTAGGAATCAAAGTAATACTGGCTTCATAGAATGAGTCTGGAAGTTTTCCTTCCCTTTCTATTTCTTGGAATAGCTTGAGAAGGATAGGTATTATCTCTGCTTTAAACGTCTGGTAGAACTCCCCTGGGAAGCCATCTGGTCCTGGACTCTTATTTGTTGGGAGATTTTTGATAACCGATTCAATTTCTTCGCTGGTGATGGGTCTGTTCAAGCTTTCTATTTCCTCCTGATTGAGTTTTGGAAGAGTGTGGGTGTTCAGGAATTTGTCCATTTCTTCCAGGTTGTCCAATTTGTTGGCATATAATTTTTCATAGTATTCCCTGATAATTGTTTGTATCTCTGAGGGATTGGTTGTAATAATTCCATTTTCATTCATGATTTTATCTATTTGGGTCGTCTCCCTTTTCTTTTTGAGAAGCCTGGCTAGAGGTTTGTCAATTTTGTTTATTTTTTCAAAAAACCAACTCTTGGTTTCGTTGATCTGCTCTACAGTTTTTTTAGATTCTATATTGTTTATTTCTGCTCTGCTCTTTATTATTTCTCTTCTTCTGCTGGGTTTAGGCTGCCTTTGCTGTTCTGCTTCTAGTTCCTTTAGGTGTGCTTTTAGATTTTGTATTTGGGATTTTTCTTGTTTCTTGAGATAGGCCTGGATTGCAATGTATTTTCCTCTCAGGACTGCCTTCGCTGCGTCCCAAAGCGTTTGGATTGTTGTATTTTCATTTTCGTTTGTTTCCATATATTGTTTAATTTCTTCTCTAATTGCCTGGTTGACCCACTCATTCGTTAGTAGGGTGTTCTTTAACCTCCATGCTTTTGGGGGTTTTCCAGACTTTTTTCTGTGGTTGATTTCAAGCTTCATAGCATTGTGGTCTGAAAGTATGCATGGTATGATTTCAATTCTTGTAAACTTATGAAGGGCTGTTTTGTGACCCAGTATATGATCTATCTTGGAGAATGTTCCATGTGCACTCGAGAAGAAAGTATATTCTGTTGCTTTGGGATGCAGAGTTCTAAATATATCTGTCAAGTCCATCTGGTCCAATATCTCATTCAGGGCCCTTGTTTCTTTATTGACCGTGTGTCTAGATGATCTATCCATTTCTGTAAGTGGGGTGTTAAAGAGTCCTGCAATTATCACATTCTTATCAATAAGGTTGCTTATGTTTATGAGTAATTGTTTTATATATTTGGGCGCTCTGGTATTCGGCGCATACATTTATAATTGTTAGCTCTTCCTGATGGATAGACCCTGTCACTATTATATAATGTCCTTCTTCATCTCTTGTTACAGCCTTTAATTTAAAGTCTAGTTTGTCTGATAGAAGTATGGCTACTCCAGCTTTCTTTTGGCTTCCAGTCGCATGATAAATAGTTCTCCATCCCCTCACTCTCAATCTAAAGGTGTCCTCAGGTCTAAAATGAGTCTCTTGGAGACAGCAAATAGATGGGTCTTGTTTTTTTATCCATTCTGATACCCTATGTCTTTTGGTTGGCGCATTTAATCCATTTACATTCAGTGTTATTATAGAAAGATATGGGTTTAGAGTCATTGTGATGTCTGTATGTTTTATGCTTGTAGTGATGTCTCTGGTACTTTGTCTCACAGGGTCCCCCTTAGGATCTCTTGTAGGGCTGGTTTAGTGGTGACAAATTCCTTCAGTTTTTGTTTGTTTGGGAAGACCTTTATCTCTCCTTCTATTCTAAATGACAGACTTGCTGGATAAAGGATTCTCGGCTGCATATTTTTTCTGTCTAGCACACTGAAAATCTCGTGCCAATTCTTTCTGGCCTGCCAAGTTTCAAAAGAGAGATCAGTCACGAGTCTTATGGGTCTCCCTTTATATGTGAGGGCACGTTTACCCCTTGCTGCTTTCAGAATTTTCTCTTTATCCTTGTATTTTGCCAGTTTCACTATGATATGTCGTGCAGAAGATCGATTCAAGTTACGTCTGAAGGGAGTTCTCTGTGCCTCTTGGATTTCAATGCCTTTTTCCTTCCCCAGTTCAGGGAAGTTCTCAGCTATGATTTCTTCAAGTACCCCTTCAGCACCTTTCCCTCTCTCTTCCTCCTCTGGGATACCAATGATGCGTATATTATTTCTTTTTAGTGTATCACTTAGTTCTCTAATTTTCCCCTCATACTCCTGGATTTTTTTATCTCTCTTTTTCTCAGCTTCCTCTTTTTCCATAACTTTATCTTCTAGTTCACCTATTCTCTCCTCTGCCTCTTCAATCCGAGCCGTGGTGGTTTCCATTTTGTTATGCATTTCGTTTAAAGCGTTTTTCAGCTCCTCGTGACTGTTCCTTAGTCCCTTGATCTCTGTAGCAAGAGATTCTCTGCTGTCAGCTATACTGTTTTCAAGCCCAGCGATTAATTTTATGACTGTTATTCTAAATTCACTTTCTGTTATATTATTTAAATCCTTTTTGATCAGCTCATTAGCTGTTGTTATTTCCTGGAGATTCTTCTGAGGGGAATTCTTCTGCTTGGTCATTTTGGATAGTCCCTGGCATGGTGAGGACCTGCAGGGCACTTTCCCTGTGCTGTGGTGTATAACTGGAGTTGGTGGGCGGAGCCGCAGTCAGACCTGATGTCTGCCCCCAGCCCACCGCTGGGGCCACAGTCAGACTGGTGTGTGCCTTCTCTTCCCCTCTTCTAGGGGCGGGATTCACTGTGGGGTGGGGTGGCCTGTCTGGGCTACTTGCACACTGCCAGGCTTGTGATGCTGGGGATCTGGCATCTTAGCTGGGGTGGGTAGGCAAGGTGCGCAGGGGCAGGAGGGGCAGGCTTAGCTTGCTTCTCCTTAGGTGATCCTCTTCAGGAGGGGCCCTGTGGCAGCAGGAGGGAGTCAGATCCGCTGCCGGAGGTTTGGCTCTGCAGAAGCGCAGAGTTGGGTGTTTGCGCGGAGCGAGCAAGTTCCCTGGCAGAAACTGGTTCTCTTTGGGATTTTGGCTGGGGGATGGGCGGGGGAGATGGCGCTGGCGAGCGCCTTTGTTCCCCACCAAACTGAGCTCTGTCATCAGGGGGCTCAGCAGCTCTCCTTCCCTTTGTCTTCCAGCCTTCCCGCTTTCTGAGCAGAGCTGTTAACTTATGACCTCCCAGACGCTAAGTCGCGCTTGCTGTCGGAACACAGTCTGTCAGGCCCCTCCGCTTTTTGCAAGCCAGACTCAGGGGCTCTGCTTGGCCGGCGAGCCGCCCCTCCGCCCGACTCCCTCCCGCCAGTCCGTGGAGCGCGCACCGCCTCGCCGCCCTTCCTACCCTCTTCCGTGGGCCTCTCGTCTGCGCTTGGCTCTGGCGACTCCGTTCTGCTAATCCTCTGGCGGTTTTCTGGGTTATTTAGGCAGGTGTAGGTGGAATCTAAGTGATCAGCAGGACGCGCGGTGAGCCCAGCGTCCTCCTACGCCGCCATCTTCGCTACTTCCTCCCACTTCATGGTTTGAATAGAATTTCTTAGCTACCTGAAGATATGTATAAGCTTATTTAATTTTTTTTTTACTCTGTTTGGTCTATTAATTCTTACTTGTCTGGTGTAATTTGTTCAATTTTTGTTACTTTATAGTATGTGTGTTCTTTAAATGTCTCATTATTTTTTCCTCTGAACTCCTATTTCCATGATTCTGTCAAAGCTAGTAACTGCCCTCCTACCATAAAAATTTTAAAAAGCTGGAACCAAAATATATTAAATGACTGTTTTCAGACATTGGACAACAAGCAGCACAATAGTCTGACCATAGGGAGAAGGGAAATAAATTAAGTGAGCCCTACAATTGTACCAGCTTATGGCCTAGAGGCAGTTTCTAGGCTAGAATGCAGGGAGGGAGAACCCAAAAGCCCAGTAGTCTTGCTGAGCAGGGACAGAGATAAGAGTTTGGAGGGGCAGGGGCAGCTAGGATTGTCTGGATAGATGACTTTAGAAAAGACAGCTACATGGAGCAAGAGCTTAGAGCATAGAGGAGTCCCTAGGAGTCTTTCACTTAATAGTGATCTGAGTGTATATGAGTGGAAACTCCACAGCACTAAGGAAGGAACCAGTAAGAAGCAATAGGCTGAATAATTTCTGGAGTTCTTATGGGGTTTAGAAGACTTTACAACCCCACCAAGTATGAAAGATCTCAATATGGGATTGAGATCAATGGGGGGGCATTGGATAGAGTTCTTAGGAGGGCCACATCTCAATAGTGAGGGTAAGTTATACCTAGAGTAAAATATGCTCTGTACCCTAATAAACCTGAAAGCAAGACTCTAAAGGATCAGTCTGATCTGCAAATAACTCAACTGCAAGCCAGAACACAAATCAACACTCTTTAAAGGAATATAACAAAATCTAGCATTTGCTAACATAAAATTCTTGCTGTTTAACATTTTAAATATTTTTACACTTTATATCAATTAACCTTGCTTGAAATCATATAGTATTGAATTATAAGTCAATAAGACTAATTTCCCATGCTAGAATCTGATCAATACATAAGAAATTTAGAGAGTTTAGATGCCAAAATACTCAGCATAATACTTGTATATTTTTAGTATCATACATCCCAGGAACTACGAACAATATTCTAAAGCAGTGTTTCTCAACCACTTTTTTCATTATTGACCCCTAAGGACCTTTTCAAAATATTCTTTTTCATAATTTATCCATCCCCATGAAGTTTTAATACCATAACTATACTGATACCTTTTTATATACTGGCATATGTATATGTATATCTATGTTTTAAGCATTAAAAGAGTAAGATCCTTCTTCCCCTATCCCCATCCTTTGGAAGCAATAATCATCCCTATTGAGAATGTATGTTTCAGACCTTATGTGGTTCATTACTTCAGTCACTTCAAACATTGAAAGTAGGGTCTTGGGACACCTGGATGGCTCAGTTGGTTGAGCACTCAACTCTTGATTTTGGCTCGGGTCATGATCCCAGGGTTGTGAGATTAAGCCCTGTGTTGGGCTCCATGCTGCATGTGGAGCCTGTTTAAGATTCTCTCTCTCTTTCTCTGCCCCTCTCTCCCACTCATGCATGCTCTCTCTTTCTAGAAAGAAAGAAAGAAAGAAAGAAAGAAAGAAAGAAAGAAAAGTTTTATGGCTATTTGTCTGCATTTCTATCTTCTAGCAATAATAAATTAGAAACTTAAATTTTATAAAAGCATTTTTATTAGCATCCAAATACATGAAGTATTTAGGGATAAATCTGGCAAAGGATGTTAAAAACTGGGACACTGAAAACTATAAAAAATTGTTGACAGAAATTAAAGATATAATTAAAATGGAAAGATACACCATGTTTACCCATAAGACCACTTCAAAGTCATTATATCAGTTCTCCTCAAATGTATATTACTTTAATACAATTCCAATCAAAAGCCCAGCAAATTTTGGGACGCCTAGGTGGTTCAGTCAGTTGAGTGTCCAACTCTTGATTTTGGCTCAGGTCATATCTCACAGTTCATAAGTTCAAGCCCCACATTGGGCTCTGCACTGATGGTGTGAAGCCTACTTGGAATTCTCTCTCTCTTCCTCTTTCTCTCTGTCCTTCCTGTGCATTCCTTCTATGTGTGTGTGTGTGTGTGTGTGTGTGTCTCAAAATAAATAAACTTAAAACAAAATCTAGCATTTTTGGAGTAGAAATTAGCAATCTGTTTCTAAAATATATGTGAAAAATAAAAACCTAGAATAGACAGAACAATTTTGAGAAAGAATAAAGTTAAGGGACTTACACTGTCTAATTTTAAGACTATAAGACTACAGCAAAGACTACTACAAAGCTACAATAATCAAGACAGTGTGGCAATTGTGTAAGGATTAAATGTATGGATCACTGGAACAGAAGAGTCCACAAATAGACTATGCATATTTTCAATATTTCAGTATTTCAATAGGAATTTCAATAGGGAGATGGTAGTCTTTTCAACAAATTGTTTTGGAATAACAGGATATCTGTATGAAAGCATACGGACCTCAACACTTACCTTACCATGTAAAAAGTAACTTTTACCATGTAAAAGCTAAAACTATAAAATTTCTAGAAAAAAAATCTTTGCAATCTTGAATTAAGCAGAGAATCCTTAGATATGACTCCCCTCCAATAAAAGGCACAAACATTAAAGAAAAAAAATGGATTTAATCAAAGTCAAAAGCTTTGAATCATTGAAAGACACTGTTAAGAAAATAAAAAGCCTATGAGAACATATACATAATAAAGTACTAGATTCAGAGTCCATAAAGAATTCTTGGAACTCAATAGTAAGAAGACAACACAATGAAAAAATAGGAAAAGTATTTGAACAGTTACTTCACCAAACAAAATATACAAAGACACAAAAAAGGTGCTCAACAGTACACCATTAGTCATTAGAGAGAGGCAAATTAAAACCACAGAGATACTAATACTATTAGAATGTCTAAAGTTTTAAGAAGAACCTGACCACACCAAGTATTGACTAGACTATAGAATGACTAAGACTCTCAAACAAACTCTGTTGCTGAGACTGAAAAATGGTACAGTTACCTTCGAAAGCAGTTTGGTAGTTGTTTTCATAAGGTTAAACCTTTATTTTCTATATGATCTGGTGCTCTGGCTCCTATATATTTACTCAAGAAAAAGGAAAACATTATGTCTAAGTCCTTACAGCAGCTTTGTAATAGCCCCAAATTGTAAACAACTCCAAAGTCTGTGCTGGTGAACAGCTAAGCTAATTTTGCTGTATTCATACAATGTTGGTACCTGCGCAATAAAAAGCAACGAACTACGGATACACTCAATGACATGGAGGGATCCCAAAAGCATTACACTTGTGGGTGAACAGGCCCAAAAGACTACATACAGTATGGTTCTACTTATATACAATTGTAGAATTTTAGAAAAGACAAAAAGAAAATGATAAAGAGCAGATCTAACTTTGGGGCTGGGATGATGGGGCGGAGAAGCAAGAGAGGTGCATTCTGTCAAGGGTCACTAATGAGCTTTTTGAGATAATGAAATTGTTCTATTTCTTGATTGCGTTGGTGGTTACACAAATGTACCCATCTGCCAAATTTACGTCGTGTAAATTTTACCTTAAGAAAGCTGATTAAAAAAAAACCAGATCCTTAGTTTTTGGGGCTTTTCCTAAACTTATGGATGAGTGGTAGGGGTAGGGGTTTGGAAGGATCTCTAGGTTTTACAATGGGGGTTCAACAATCCCTTCTTATTTGCCACAGGTAAACCTGTACCTAGCACACTCTGTCTTCCAAGATCTATGACATACAATGCAATGATGCGCCCAGGGATTGCAACCAGTAGGGAGGACAAAAGAATGTTCAGAAGCCTCCTTGTCCTTCCACCTGTTGCTACTCATTCATCCCTTACCCCAACCAGGCTCTGGGACTTCCCTAATTTTGTCCTCTCACCTTTGGCTCTAAGCTGATGCTGCTTTTTTTCTTATCCCCATCTTCCCATGAAAGCATGAACATGGTTGGATTTTTAAAAAAGGAACAGGGGATGTAATTCCTGCAACCCATTCTCCAATACCAAGTGCTCTCCCACTCTAGGGTTCCCACGGCACCTGAGACCACTCTATTTCTGTCTTCCCAAAGTTTGCTCACAATTTTTGCACTAGACTCTGAACCATGAACTATCTTCTGGTTTATTGCGTAGAATTCTAATTCCAGGGAGAAAGCCAGCAGCCTATGCTCATCCATGATCATTGTAGTCAGTGAATTTCAAACTAATTTTTGGCCTTTTTAAATAATACCTGCATTTGAGTTTTAAATATATGAAGCAGCCAACGGCAGCCCTGCTGGAAACTGAGGTGGGACTGGGTCCCCAAGTGCTGCCCCAATGGCAGAGTTCAGAAAAATCAAGAAAGGAAGAGAAAGCCACTTAGGCTCAGAAAGTAGGAGAAATACAGGTGCAGGGACAGAGGAGTGTGTAATGTGCTCAGAGCAACATGAGCAGGCCAGTTTGGCAGAGCAGGGGATATACATGATAACTCTGGAAAGCTGAGTGGGGGGTAGTTGATGAGGACTTTAGATGATAATGTAGGAATGCTGGAAGCTCAGAGCAAGAACGAAACTCACTGCTTGTCTCATCCAGCCTCCTTACTCTATAGTTAAGAAAACAAGGACAAGGACAATCAGGGGGTTGTGCAGGATCACAGTGAGTTAGTGGCAGACTAGAATCCTGTTCTCCTGACTCCCAGACCAGTACTCTGTGACGAAAGCAAAGACTTGTTATGGTTGTGCAGACAGGAAGTAGCAATTTTTTTCTGAAATTTTCTATATGTAGAGAAAGAACTATGGTGGTCAGATGGTGGGAAAGTAAAAACCAAGGTGGGTCTTTGTAACCCACTGTGTAGGGAACACTTCTCAGATAGAGTGGACTCACTCATTGGCTTTCCATTAAGTTCTCAAACAGGCTTGGAGAATGAACAATCAGCTTGGTCACTTCCCCAAGCAGCAGCCAACACTTCAGCCCTGAAATATGCAAACATTGGCTGAACCTCTGGCTCTGTTTCTCGGTGTCAGGGTTTAGTTGATTGTGTGCAAAGCATGCACACCTCCCACCCTTTGGCAATCAATAGATCGCTCTGGTGGAAGACTTACTCAAGTAACTTACCTTTTAATTGTTCTGGAACATTTCATCCTGCCCTTTCTCCTCCAACACAATAACCTCTTCTCACAAATCATTCATTGTGGCCTGCAGAAATTATACACCAAATTCCCAGCTTGGCCATTTGTATCAAATAATAGACCTTTAATAGACTTCTATTAATTGAACATTTATAGGATAGGCCAAGAATACCAACTCAATCTCTGCAGGCCCTGCTGTAGAAATGATTCTGGAGACAGAGAAGTCTGTGTCTTGATGCTGAGCCAGATATCTGATGAATGACTGTAGGGGACCATCAGCTCCTCAGGTTCATTAGCAAATGCATCTCCATTATCTACTCATTGATTTGATATTGATGTTTAAAACAAAAACCTCTCCCAAACTCAAAGTTTTAATGTTGAGTTTTTCAAATCTTTAGACTGATTAGAGAAATCAAAATGAAATTTATTTTGAAAGCAGTAAGTGTAATGAGTGCTCTGTGTGCATGCTCTTGGTTTATTAGGTTAAAAAAAGAAAAAAAAACCCACCACGTTTGAACATACTTTGTTAAGATATGCTAACCCATGCCCCCACTTCCCACAACACGCTTTTCCCCAATGTGAAACATGAAAATAAATCACCCTGGAAATTTGTAGTGGAAAGAAAACGTACACTCTGGTTGAGATCATCAACACGTACTGATTACTAGTTTTCTAAATGCTTATGAGTCTTTTGCATTTCTTCCACATAATTCAGTATCAGAGTTAATGACGTAGCCTAATTCCCTCCGGTACAGAAGCACTGCAATTCCTAAAAGGTTTTGTTCCCTTCAAGACTGCTTATCTCCTGCAATAATTACCAATAAATCTCTCAGCATGAGAAATAACAGGGCTGAACAAGTCTGTGATGAATGCAGAGGGTAGCTGGTTCCTCTCCATTTATCTTGGTAATCTTTATTGCTATGTAAACACTAAGACACATTATCATGATTCGTGTTTAAGTCAGTTCTTAGCTCAACACCGATTCCAGAGAAATTCTACCTAATCAACTGTTTCATTAGGGGTTGAATGGTAACAGCAAGAAAATGGCAAAAGACTGTGATGCTCTGAACTTGTAAGTGAACGTGTGTCTCAGTGAGAGAGAGGAAGAGAGAGGAAGAGGAATGAATCATTGTGTGATCAGAGACATTGAGCAGTGTGCCTAATCAGCAAATACTCTTCTGAGAATGGTTAGCCACATCACTTTCAGTTATTCTCATCAGAATCCATGCTAACTTGACTTAGCAGATACCAGGTATGAAGAGTAGATTCCAGATCTATTTCACATATTTTCTATTTTAACATCCTAAAACTTACAGGTATTAAATCAACACAATCACTACAAAGCTGGCATTAGGTAGATAATCTAAAAATATCTGAGAACTATCAGGATCATACTCCCAAACAAGTCTATGCCCAGTTGGAAGAAAATCCTCACTGTAAGAAAATAATTCTCAGGCAAGCACCTGGAAAAATCTATGAGTGCCACAACATTTCCAGTGAACCACACCCACCTGTGATAATGTTTTAATTCCAGAGAACCAACCAGAGCTGATGAGATCCGCCTGTCTGTTCCAAGCCCAGAGGAAACCAGACACTCCCTAAGGTTTCTTTCCCCTTAGGAGTTCATCAGTTCTCACTGTATGGGGTTATTTTTAAACATTGGTTTAAAATGTACTATAGCCCAGCTGTTCAACATCACAACATAAGGTCAATTTTATATAGTTGTTCTTCCTTGAAGAGCTAAAGTTAAGTGACCCAAAAGACCGATTTTCCTCACTAAAGAAAGTACTTGTTCTTGGAAAGTTGCCATTCTGCAGTCAAATTTATGTTGCCTTGTTTTACTAGTGCAAATTTTGAACTTTGAAAATATTAATGTATTTAATTTTTATAGTTTTGGGGCTTCCATTACAAGTATAGGCATGTCTCAATTATGTCCATTAGCAATGAACAAAGAGCCTGGGTAAGTCAAATCCGCTGATAATTCCCAAACTGCACAAAGCCTAGATATAGCCAACCAAACTTCTTTCAAGTGTGGATTGAAATCTTAAAAATTGTGAGAAATAGCGTCTTTCCTGTGAAATAGTCAAAAGAGGAGTCATTGCAAAGTAGGATGGTAAAGGAGGGAAGAAGGGACCCAACACAGATCAGGAAGCCAGACTCCCATGGGTTCAAATTCAAGCTCTGCCACTTATTGGCTTAGCTGAATGACCTTGCCTCAATCTTCTCCTCCTTTAAATGAGCATGGAACTGACTTCACAGGATTGTTGTGAAAACTAGACAAGCTGACATATGTCAGCCTTCTTAGACAAGAACTATGTGGTCTTGGCAGTTAGTGTCACTACAAAATAACATAAAGCTCTTCATTGTTGGTAGATCCTCACCCAGTTCCTGTGCAGAAGGAAGGCTCATTTTATAGAGAGAAAACTGAGGCTCAGAAGAGTAAAATAAGTCACTCTTTGTGATTAGAAAGGAAGAGCCAAGAAGTGTTTGCTGGTTTACTCCATTACACAGTTGCTATTTACAGTAGGTATTATATTTCACTTTTCTTTGAGCTGAACAAAATTTTTATTTTGAGTGCTTTGAGTTCTCTCCTTTTCTCTCCTTCTTTTCATCCCTTCCTTCTTTTCTCCTTCTCTCTTTTCTTCCCACAAGTATATTTTTAGCATCTCCCATGGGCAAAACTGCCCTCTCAATACTCATGAAATAGTTACATATCATTAAAGTGCTAAAGGAGGCCTTCCGGTGCCCATGTCTCCCACAGAGGGAGAAGGCGCTTCCAGACCAGCCACATGCCCTCCCCGCTTCCTTCGGGTGAGCTCAAAGCTTTCAGCTTCACTTTTCCTCGGGGCTCATTCAGTGCTGCCTAGCAAGGTGACATCTGTGCACATTCACCTGCCTGCAAACGGCTCTAAAATGAAGCTTTGCCCAACACCCCGCCCCCCCCCCCATCTAAAAGTGGGCTCCTGTGCTCCAAGTCATCATCCCCTGGTCTGTCTGCCCCCAATGCATCAATCATCCCAGTGACACATGACAAATCCCTGCAGTGTGGTCAGTGGGCCTGAAGACGCTGTGTGTTCCAGACTTCCCCAGACAAGGCTGACTTCCGTGATACTGTATTCTTCTCAAGAAAGGCAATTCATCAAATGTAATTTTTTAAAAATGTGAATAACTGGTGCCTTTTTTATAGAAAAGAATATGAAAATATTTCCTTACCAGAAAATAGGATCAGGATCAGGATAGCTTCTCTGTCTTAACCAACATGCTCCAGTGTTGGCCCAGGAATCTAACCATTTTATATTTGCAAGACCTTGACTTCAGTCTAGCCAAAATGAATTAAGTTCACCTGGTTTACCATGGTGCACATGTGTGTGTGTGTATGCACATGTTATCATAGGAGTTCTCCTTTCAAGGAGGTGAGCTGCAGACACTGGTCTTTATGATACAAAAAATCTGGGTTCTTGGGGTGTCTGGGTGACTCTGTTATGTGTTGACTCTTGATTTCGGCTCAGGTCATGATCTCACAGTACATGAGCTCTAGCACTGGTCAGGCTTCCCCTTAACAGCGTGGAACCTGCTTGGGATTCTCTCCTTCTCCCTCTCTCTGCCTTTCCCCGGCTTGCTCTCTCTTTCTCTCTCTCTTTCTCTCTCTCTCTCTCAAAATGAATAAATAAACTTAAAAAAAAATCTGGGTTCTCATGGGCAGCCAGGCTGCCTGGACATGCTGTATTCACAGATGTGCCTTTGAACCTCGGTTGGATAGTTTCCGAGCTAATGTGATTAATGTGCTTCTTGTAGGTGATGTTTCCTGCCATCCCGTGTGCTCAGATGCAGGTGGATCCTGGCAGAATCGGAGGCCTGTCACACTCTGCCTTACAGCCTCCAATACTGCTGGTAGCGCCACAACAGGGAGGAAGCTGGTCACAGCCACCACCTCCCACACCGACCCCTGTTCCTCAACTACTGTATAGACACACAGCCTCTGGCTCTTTAAGGAATGCCACCCTTAGATTGTTTGGAGCTGCTGGTCATCCTGATTTTTTACCTTTCAGTCTCCTTCTGATCCCAGCAGATGTGTAGCAGGAAATAGGGGCACTGAGGCAAGTGTGCCTAGAGATAAACCCGACACAAGGGACCAGGGAGAGATCAGAACAGCCATAGGAACCCTCAGAGATAGGTTTGTAAAGGACTAGAGATGAAGGGACCTTGAAGCTGGGCTAATCTGACCCTTCTGCTCCTCTGAATAAGAACCCAGGCCTGGGAGCTTGCTGCCTCTCCCTCCTCATCCAGTTGGCCAACAACAGCAAGCTAAACTTGTTTTAGAATATCTTATGCAGGACTAGATGATTTTTTAAAAATGTAATTGGTGTCAAAGAGAAAACGGATGAAAATACTGTTGCTGAATTGGGAGAGGCTTTACAAAAAATAATCACCAAAAGCTCAAGGAGAAATGTGTATGGAGAGTGGTCTGTCAATTCCACCAGTAGGGTAAAGAGGTCTGTACCCCCAGACTCCATCTAGAAACTTTCCTGGCAACCCCCAATCTGCTAAAACACTGGCTGTCAAAGTTGCTGTATAATGCCATCAGCTGGGAGGTTGGAAAGAATGCAGGTGCCCCATCAACCTCAGAGATTTTGATTTAATGTTATTAGGTGGCCTGGGCCCTGAGGATTTCTCAAAGTCCCCCAGGAGATTCTGATGTGCACTGAAGTTTGTGAACCACTGTTAAAGCATGAGCTTTCCTCCGTCCTCCTCTTGTCATGTGCCAGAATGCCCAGACCTTACCTTCATCCACACTCCAGTTATGTTTACCACTCATGGGGCTCCTGGGCACATTCACAGGTGTGGCCATACGCCACTGTGGCTCGCTTTCCTGGGCCTGAGCCCTGCTTCTGATTGGATCGATAGATCTGTCACAGGGAAAGTGATCCTTGGAGGGACACATAATGACTCCCTGAAAATGGTCCTTCTCTTTGAAACACAGCCCAAGCCACCTCACATTTCTCCAAAGGGAGGAATAAAAAAGTATGCTCACTTATCAGTGTGTGAGACTGTGCTCTCTCTCTGACCCTCTGCCTGGCTGTGCTGCTGCAGGTTGATTGACCACCACCACATTCCCCATAGCCCCAGAAAATAAAGGGAGGGACATCATAAAGAATGGTTTTCAAGCAAGAGGGGACATGATCTGGTTTGCTTTCAGGAAAATGGCTTCCACGCATTGGCATAGACAATGGAGGATACTAAGGAGACTGGAGTCAGGGAAAGCAGTTTGGAGGCTGATAGCAGGGGGGAAGTAAGAGGAGAGCAGCCTCAGCTAAGACCAGGAGCAGGAAGAGAAGACAGATATGAAAGGCTTGTCCAAAATAGAATCAGTGGGTGGATGACAGGTTTGGTGATGGAAGAATTTAGAGAATTCTGAATGTCTGAGCCAGATAACTGGGAATTTTATGATGCAGGAAAGGTTAAGAACCGCTGATCTAGGGAAACCAACATGGGAAAGATCCATTAACTAAGAAAGAGAGTAGCCTTGGAAACTGTAAGGTGTTTTGAAGCTTCTTCCTAATTGCTGTTGACCTGGGAATTTCCTGTATAACTCTGATAACTGTCCTCAAGCTCTGACCCATGCAAGGAAATGGGAAGAAAGAGTGAAATACTTATTTTTAATGGTTTCCAGTTTGATGCTTCCCAGTGGGGTTTATGTCTTCAGCTAAAATGAAGAGTTGCATCGTGGTGACGGGGACAAACATGAAATCAGCCTTGAGCTCTCATTGTAATTCCTTAAAATCTTTACAGTAATGAAATAAATATTAAATAAATATTACTATCCATAAAGAGCTATTGTTAATATTATTAAATTAAATTAAAAGCTATTAAAAGTAGCTTTGTAAAAGCTTTATAATTATGGCTGTAATAATCATTTATGTAACTTACCAAATAGCAGAAACTACTACAGAATTCTTCTTTTTTAAATTTTTTAATGTTTATTTATTTTTGAGAGGAGAGAGAGAGAGAGAGAGAGCATGATGGGGAAGGGGGAGAGGTAGAGAGAGAGAGGGAGACACAGAATCTGAAGCATCTCCAGGCTCTGAACTTTCAGCACAGAGCCCAACGCAGGGCTTGAACTCATAGACCACGAGATCATGACCTGAACTGAAGTTGGACACTTAACAGACTGAGCCATCTAGGGGCCTCAGAAGCCACTACAGAATTCTTGATTCCTTAAAAGACATAGGAAATTGGTAGAATATGCCAATACCCTGTAATGATTTTTATTACAACCCAAGGGGTATTCTTGTCAGACATTCAAATGAGGTAAATGAAGTAGGTAAATAATCCTTCTTTAACAAAATAATCTTTCTTCTAAGTGCAAAAATAACACAAGGTCATTGAAAAACTAGTAAAAATGTAAAAAAAAAAGTAAAAGAATAAAATAAAAGCCAATCATAATCCCAATAACCATAGATAATTATTACTAACATTTTGATGTATTTTTCCTCAATAAACATACTTTTTAACATATGGGATCATATTGCATATAATGTTTTGCATCTTTTTTCACATACTATTATAATTAAGGTCTCTTCCAGTACTATTAAATATTCTTCAAAAACATGATGATAACTTTTTTCCTTTTACATGTTCCTTCAGTGGAAATATTGTGGTAAGCATAAAATATATTGCTTATGTTCTCAAGATATATGATCAGATATATATCTCAAGATATATTTAAGTGCAATGACAGAAATTTGGCCTTCTTGTCTCCTTCTAGTCTCTTTTATGTCGATCTTTCAGTAGAAGCTCTACTAAATGACCTTTGGTTAACTAACACTATGATTAATCAATGCTCCATTTATTCTTCCATGGGCAGGGTGAATTCTTGCAGCTGGTGAATTGCTATAATACATGGATACACTTCTGCTCTCACCATTTGTTGTGTATGCTTACCAAGAGTTGGTTGAATTTGTTCCCAAACGTATTTATGGCACTTGGACATACTATAATGATTACACAATTTACTTATATACTACACAAACCAGTAAGAGTCTCAGTGTGAAAAGAGTGGTCGTTTCCATTAGTATAAAGGAGAGTGTTTTGGAAATACTCCATAAAGGTAAGCCACACAAAATATTTTTGTTTAAAAATAGGTGTGGGTGGGGGCGCCTGGGTGGCTCAATCGGTTGGGGTCGAACTTTGGCTCAGGTCATGAACTCACAATTTGTGAGTTCAAGCCCCACATCGGGCTCTTTGCTGACAGCTCAGAGCCTGGAGCCTGCTTCAGATTCTGTGTCACCCTCTCTCTCTGTCCCTCCTGCTCTCTCTCTCTCAAAAACAAATACACATTAAAATTTTTTTAAAATAGTTGTAGGCAAAAATCAATATTTTTTTAAACATTTGTTTTATTTTATTATTTTTTTAATGTTTATTTATTTTTGAGAGAGACAGAGATGGAGCGTGAACAGAGGAGGGGTAGAGAGAGGGAGACACAGAATCTGGAAAAGGCTCCAGGCTCCAAGCTGTCAGCACAGAGCCCGACGCGGGGCCCAAACCCACAAACCATGAGATCATCATCTGAGCTGAAGTCAGATGCTTAACTGACTGAGACACCCAGGCATCCCCCAAAATCAATCATTTTGATACATTACCAATCTATAACTCGACTGAAATTTGTAATGACGTTTATAATAGCTCACAAAAAATGATATGTTTAAGTATAAATCCAACAAAACCTGTTCAGCATCTGTAAGTTGAAAACTACAAAACACTAAAGAAAGAAAGAAAAGAAAATGTAAATAAAAGGAGAGATATATCATATCCATTGACTGGAAGACTCAACATAGTAAAAATGTCAATTTCTCCCAAATAGATTTATATATTTGGTGCAATCCCAATAAAAATTCCAGTTGTATCGTACATGGACAAGCTGATTCTAAACTCGAGATGGGAAAACAAATCAAGATAGCTCAAACAATTTTGAAAAAGGATAAAGTTGGATGAATCACATTACCACAGTAATCAAGACTGTAATTTTGATGATGGGACAGATTAATAGAACACAACATAGTCTAGAAAGAGACCCACACAGGCATGGCCAACAGATTTCTGACAAAGTACAAAAGCAATTCAGTGGAGGAAGAATAACCTTTTAACAAATATATTGGAACAATTGGACATCCATATACAAAAATATGAATTTTGACCTGTACACCACATCTCATACAAAAGTCAACTCAAAATGTATCAGAGATCTAAATGTGCAATGTAAGACTATAAAACTTCTAGAAGAAAACATAGGAGAAAATCTTTGTGACCTGAAGTTAGGTAAAGGAACATGACACCAAAAGTATGATCCATACAAGAAAATATTGACAAATTGAACTTTTGCAAAATTAAAAACATTCACTTTGCACAAAACATTGTTAGGAGAATGAAAAGATAATCTACAAACAGGGAGAAAATTCTTCCAAATCACATATCAGCAATACTTTATTCAGAATATATAAAGAACTCTTATGAAAATTCTACAATAAGAAAGTAAATGTGATTAAAAATAGGTAAAAGACATGAACAGACACTTCACCAGAGAGGTTATAAGGTAATAAATGAACACAAGAAAATATGTGTAATGACATTAAACTTAAGTGATAAGATATCACTGTGCCCCATCTAAGAATAGCTAAAGTTAAAAATACTGAAAATATCAAGTACTGGTTTAAATCAGAGCAACTAGAACTCTATTATATTACTGGTGGAAATGCACTCAGGACATTGATTTGACGGTTTCTGATGAAGTTAGATGAAGTTTGATAAATGTAAAGTTTTTGATAGTTGATAAAATTAGATAAAGTTAGTTTGATAAAGTTTTGATAAACTTTAGACAAAGTTTTAGATAAAGATAAAGTCAATCTTTGATGAAGATATACTTACTATCTGACCCAGCAACCCCACTCCCAGATATCTACCCTAGAGAAATGAAAACTTAAGTTCGCACAAAAACCTAAACACAAGTGTTTGTAACAGCTCTATTCGCAATAGCTGAAACTGGAAACAAGCCACATGTCCTTCAGTAAGTGAATGGATAAACACATTGTGGTACATCCATACACTGGAATGTTACCTGGAAACAAAAACGAATGAACTACTGATCTAAGCAACAGCTTGGATGAATCTCAAAAGCAGTATGCTGAGTGAAAGAACCCAGGCTCAAAAGTTGGTACATTCTATGATGCCATTGTATAACATTCTTGAAAAGACAAAACTATATTGATGGATACCAGATTATCAGTTTCCAGGGGTTATGGGTTAGGGGAAGGAGTCACCATAAAGGGATACCATGCAGGAATTTTCTTGGGTGGTGGACCTGTTCTGTATCCTGATTATAGTGGTGGTTACCTGAATCTCTACATGTTTTAAAACTTATAGCACTGTACACCAAAAACAAAAGGTCAACTTTAGCATATGATAATTTAAAAAATAAATTTTAGGGGAGCCTGGGTGGCTCAGTAGGTTAAGCTTCCGACTTTTGATTTTGGCTCACATCGTGATCTCATGGTTTGTGGGATCAAACCCAACATCAGGCTCCTCGCTGTCAGTGCAGAGCCTGCTTGGGATTCTCTCCCTCTCTCTCTGCCCCTCCCCTGTGTGTTCTCTCTCTCTTTCTTTCAAACTAAATAGATAAGCATTAAAAAAATAAATTTTAAAAATTAAGTGTGATCAGGACAACTAAAGAAAAACAGAGGAAATCTAATTTTCTAAATCTAGAAGGTTTCTGCATTCAGATTGTTTTGAAACTATTTTAAGTTCTAGCTGCACTTGAAAGATGCTGAAATAATCATGGAAGACACATTATGGGCAGGATTTATTCAAGAAAGATAATGAGGAACTCCAATCAGGAGACCATTCAGAAAGAAAAGATCTTGGCCTTACATCAAAAGATTACTGAATGCATGCTTACATATTTTAAATTAAAATAGAGCATTATTGATTTTTATGATTCCCTAAAAATTTTTATTAACCACCTAACTCATGATCTCATTGGATAAAAATTTTATTAGAGATCTTTTATTATAGTTACTTACTTTTTAAAAGTATCTGATAGTCTATGCAAGTGAAAGACTCTATTTTGAAATAAATTTTCTTAATGGTATTTTGTTACATCTTACTCTTCATCTAGGACAAATAAATTTGCATGTTATGTGTATACAATCTGCCCTTGATATGGGTGAAAACCACACAATGTTTATTCCCAGCTTAGTGACTTTGTTGCTATGCAACAAGGTCAAGATAATGACATTAAGATTAGTTATTGATTTAAGCTCCCAATAGTCAACCTTTGTTCATAGAAGGGTTCTTTCTGCACTCTTCAGATAAAATAATCACTGAGTGCTCAAGCATTTACATTAGCACAAAAGTAGTGTACTTTTGATAGAATCGCTAAGCTGAACTGAAAGGAAAATCTTTAATTATGTCAAAGATGGAGAAGATGAAATCACTTGTAGTCTTCAAAGCTTGTCCACTCCACACAGTCACCTAAGGGTACCAGATCATCTGTGTTGTAGCCATTATAATAGCAAAACGTAGAGGTTAGGGTTGGTGTTTCCATGCAGAAATTTCTTCCTGGAATTTCTTAGGAAATTTAAATGTTCTAGTGAGTCCCAAGAAAAATCAGTCAAGAAATTGGGGAAACTAGAAAAAATATTTCTCCTGCAATAATTAAAGCTTAACAATCTACGTAGAGATGTTTCTTGTTCTAAGTAATGTATTGACATCAACAAGAGCTGACGTGGGGAGGCAAAGGTTGAGGTTGACATTTCCAGGAACTGGGACAGGAACACAGATTAGTCATGATCTCATCAATCAGAGCTGCTGTAGCTGTTGCCTTGTGGGTGTGTTCATGGCTTTTCTGCTGCTAGTGGTGAGTCACTCTTATAAATAAAATAAATGTTGATAAGTTTGTGTGCATTGTATACTTTACAAATCCTGTATGTGGTATTCTCAAAATAATAAGTTTTAGAAGCAAAATTAGCTCTTTAACTGGCCATTTCAAATGTAACATTACTGTATAACATTCTATATAACATTACTTTCTGTATAACATTACTAACTATGCTAGGAGACCAAGTGTTATGTTATTCAAATACTATTCCAATATTTGCTGGCATTTTCCAATGTTTGAATATTCCCTATAGCTGCGCTTATATAGTATCTACTGGCCATTCATGTCCATTAAGCCCTCAAAATGTGCCTCATTCCAAATTGGTATATTCCAGATTTCATAGAATTAGTAATTCTATAGAATTTAGTATGAATAAAAAGAAACAAATTATCTCATTAATAGAATTTATATTGATTATATATTGATATGATAACATTTTGGTTATATTAGTTTAAATAAAGTATATAGGTGAAATTAATCTCACCTGTTTCTTTTTTACTTTTTTAACATGGCTCCAAGAACATTTAAAATACACACATGTCTCATGTTATACTAGACAGCACTGATCTGAGCTCTTTATAGACACAACAAAACCTAACCTTTTAAATTTACAAAGCAATATTTTAGTTATTCTTAGTCATGAGTAAAGAGTATGAAGAGTATGGAATTAAGCATAACATGATTTCTGGAATTCCAAAATCCTTAAGATTATGGTCAGGAACTTGGAAACACTAACCGAGGGCACCAGCTTTAGAGTACAGACAGCATTCATTTTCTGCCTCAACTCTGATGCTGGACTTCCTTGTATGTAACGAGATGATAATAAACACCACCACAGTGTCACAAATATTGTTAAAAAAAATATGGGGCAGGGGATCCTCGCTCAGTTGGTTGAGCATCTGACTTCAGCTCAGATCATGATGTCACCATTTGTGAGTTCAGGCCCTGCATTGGGCATTGCACAGACAGCACAGAGCCTACTTCGGGTCCTCTGTCTCCCTCTCTGCCCCTCCTCTGCTCCTGCATGCTCTCTCTCTCTCTCTCTCTCTCTCAAGAATAAATAAACATTAAAAAAAATATTAGTTAAAAAATAAATAAAAAATAATATAGAGCACCATTCCTCCTCCGAAGATTTTTTGGGTTCCTGGGAGCTCTCCCACTTTCCTGTCCCCGGTTGGCACCTACAGTTTACAGTGTCCTGCCCATTCTCCTACCAGCCAAATGAGCATCCTTATTCCAGTCCTGTAAGATGAACAGTCAACTGTCATGGAGTACCAATTTAGGTCACAACACTGCTCTGTGAGCTTTGTGTAGCCAGTTAATAGATCCTATTATTGCAAACCTTTACAAACAGGCATATTGAGACACAGAGACGTTAATTAGCTTATTCTAGGTGATCCAGCTTGTGAGTGGCAGAGCCTGGATTCAAACCAGGTAACTAGGGTCTAGAATCTGCAGACTTTTTCTTCCCTTCCTCTGTCACCTCCTGCCTCCCTTCCATCCTTCCCCTCTCTTTCCCTTTTTTGAGGCTTCAAGCTGAGCTAAGTATTCTGTAACTCAGGGCCAGTTGCTCTCTGTGGTCCACACCAGGGCCCTATTTCCCTCATTCTCTGCCCTCCCCATCTCCATCCCATTTCTTTCTCACCCCAGTGGTAGCCACCTTTATGTTCTTAATGCGTTTCTTTTTATTTGATTATGTTCTTGCAGAATGTACATGAGCTCCAGTGTGCCTGCCTGTAAGATAGAGTAATAATAGTACCCACTCTGCAGTTGTGTTTGGAGGAAGAATTGGCCACCTGTGCTATAAATACATCGACCATGCCACCAGCACTGGATGAGTGTTCCTTGACCTCAAGACTGTCATCCCACATGGAATTTTGTTAATCCCAATCTTGCAAATCTGCCCCTCATTGTAGACTTACCTGCATTTCACTGATTAGTAAAGGTTTTAAATATATTATACACTTGGTAGCTTTGTGGAATTCTTCTGTAAATGGCTTTTGCCCATTTTTTCCCATTGCAATTGCGGTCCTTTACTTGCTGACTCAAGACCCTACCTATTCTAGACACATATCCCTCACTTTATATCTTGCAATTATCTTCTCTCCTTCAGTCTCTTGTCTGTGGCCATAGTCAGCATACTCTGTCACTAAATGAAGTGGCCTCTTTAGGCCCTGTTCCCATCAGACACCAGTTTGAGTTCTTTGACCTGAGAAGACCTCCTTTTGGAGAACACTTCATAGTTACTTATAATGCTTATTCATTTGAACTTTTTCCTATGTTCTGACTCTCCTTTGTCAATTCTTTGTTTGATGAAATATTTATTGAGCACCTATCATGTGCAGTCAGAGTTCTAGGCATTGGGATATAAGAGTGAAGAAATAGGCACAGTCTCTGCCCTTAGAACACCGGAAGGGATGGAGGAAGACAGACAAAAAAACAAAATAAATAGCAAAATATATGTCCCAAAACTTGGAGACAGCGCAGATGTCCTTCAATAGGTGAATGGATAAGTCAAAGTGGTACCTCCAGACAAAGGAATATTAGCACTAAAAAGAAATGAGCTATCAAGCTATGAAAAGACATGAAAGGAACTGAAACGCACATCACTGAGTGAAAGAAGCCAGTCTAAAAAGGGTCTATACTGTGTGATTCCAACTCTATGACGTTCTGGAAAAGGCAAAACCATGGAGGCAATGAAAAGATCAGTGTTGCCAGGAGGTGGAGGAGGGAAGGAGGAATAGGTGGGAACATGGAGGAGTCTTGGGGCAGTGAAAGTACACTGTGTGATACCACAGTCATGGGTATGCATCATCATGCATTTACCTAAACCCACAGAATGTACAACACCAAGAGTGAACCCTAATGTAAACTATGGGCTTTGGGTGATACTCATGTGTCAGTACGGATTCATGGATTCTAACAAATGTCCCACTCTGGTGGGGGAGGCTGTTCATGTGTGAGGGCAAGGGGTAGGTATATGGGAAATCTCTGCACTTTCCACTCAATTTTGCTGTGAACCCTATCTATGTATATACACACACACACACACACACACACACACACGTGTGTGTGTGTGTGTGTGTGTGTGTGTGTGTGTGTAAACTGTGTTAGCTGGTGGTAAGTATTATAGAAAAAAATAGAGGAGAAAATGAAAACTGATAAATGCTTTCAGAGTTTGGTCGAAGAGGACTTCTTTGAGGAAGCACATTTGAGCAGAGACCTGAAGGGAGTAGGGAGTGAGCCATGAGAATATCAGGATAGAATGGTAACTGCAAAGATCCTGAGGCAAGAATCAGCTTTGTGTGTGTTCCAGGAACAGCTGGCAGGGCAGCATGATGTGTGGGTGAGAGAAAGAGTTGCAGAAAGTCAGTCTGGAGGACTGGGCAGGAGCTAGAGCATTCCAGAGCCAGCCTATAGACGACAGCAGGAACTGTTCCATTCTCCTGATTGACATAAGACATTCTGTCTTAACACCTGAAGCTCAGTCTTTCCTTTCCAGGTGACTGGCAGTTCAGCTCTGATTCGTTTACATATGATTTTATGGTTTAAAATAAAGAGTTGGTCTTTAAATATTTTATCATTCTTGGAGATCATCTCCCCACCACCCACCAGTTATAGAATGTTGAGCAGTTTGAGTAAGTTGGAAATCACGGAAGTGGTAAATTAACCCCTGTGTATAAAGAAAGTATAATCATTATTGGAATTATGTGCATCGACACAAAGAAGATTTTTATTTTTAATTAGCAGAGATAATTCATTTGTAGCCAACTGAGAGTTTAATAACTCTTTTCAGTAAGATGTAAGAGTTTGGAGAAATTAGTCCTTTGAAAGCTGGGATTTAAAAAAAAAGAAAGAAAAGAAAAAAAGGTTTCCTTAGTGCTAGCCTAGCCATTTCCTGCATAATTTAGTGCAGTATTCTATTGGTTCAAAATGTTTTCCATTAAGAAAGACAAAACTTCCTATCCCAGATTAATCAAAATTCACTTTAAGTGACTTCAATTAGCAACAGGAAAGGAAGCTTCATCAACTTGAAAATTAAACTAAGCAACATTTGGTTTATTATTTGGAAGTGAAAATCAAAGGAAAATTTAATAAAATTTAATAGAATTTCTAAATAAAACAGCATATGCTTTAAATTTTCTATTGCAAAATTCAATAACAAATATCATGTTAAACCATGTATCAGGCAGCATGGTTAGAAGACATCTTTGAGAACATTCCTTGATCCTCATGTGGTGCAGACAGGTCATGAATTTTCTCTCTTCCTTTGTCCAACGTGGATGTGACTTACTATTTCCCAATGAAAGCTATTTTTCAGTAGCTCATACCACATCCTCCCTGCCTTGTGGCTTTGTGCATGCTGTTCCCTCCACCAGTGACACCCTTCCATTCTCTCTTCATTTAGTTCTCTCCTAATGGTCTTCAAATCTTAGCTCATTGTCACTTCCTTAGGAAGACTTCCCTTGGCCTCTCAGACCAGAATGCCATTACCCCTCTGTAGTGCTTGTCAAAACGACATTTGTGGGGCAGGGTCCATGTTTTTAGTCCATACCATGTTTTTAGGGTGCCTCAATGAACATTTGTTGAAAGACTGATAGGAGGATTTGTACAATCACTAGGAGGGCAATTGTTATTGAAGTACTTGAACCAGCAGATGCAGAAATCCAAAAATGTCTTAGCTGGGAATGCTGGCTTTATTGTGATTAAACTGGATCCTTAATTTTTTCCTAATGAGAAGATGATTTTGTTTTTCTCAAGTTTTTTGATCCAAGATTCGGTATTATCAGTGCAAGATAAAAACTGCTGATGGCTCCCCCGTTCTAATAAAAATCCCCAAAAAGCCAAAGAAAGGGGCTTTAGAGTGGTGTTAGATGTATACATCAACCAGGTCAAATTTGGGATTACCTCTTAGCTTTTACATTTGGTAGCAGTATTTTCCTTATCTCCTTCACCATACATAATCAAGGGAACCTACAAATAAAGCATGGGATCTGCTGAGGAAGACAGGAGAGAAAGAAAATGGGGAAGAAAAAATATGCAGAAAGGAGAATTATAACCAAATGTAATTCTTTTCTAGAACATTTTCTGTAGAGTAGTTGATAAATAGCTAATTCCTCATCTGTTTCTTTAGTGTCCTAAGAAGCTCATCTTAGAACTATTTCTCTTTAAATGTTTCCAAATATAATTGTGACAAATAGACTGAAAACTTCCCAGTAATTAAACAATAGTTTGTGTATATGAAAATAAACGAAACACCTAAGCCAACCAGAGAGAATCCAACTTAGTACCACAGTGAAGGCCCATCACAAATTCTGGGGGCCAGAAGGCTTCTATCTGGTCAAGCATTTTCCCAGCCGTGGTCCATAGACCATCAGCATCAACATCAATGGGGAGTTTTTAAAATCAGAATTTCTGGGACTTGCCCTGGAGACTCTTGTTTTTAACATGTTTCCCAGATGATTCTTAGAAACCCTCTGGTTTGAGAACCACTGATCTAGACTGGCCCTCTTGTTTCATAAATGAGGAAGATTAGGCATGTTCCTGGGATTATCCAGCTGGTGAACAGTAGGAACTGGACTCTCTGGCCAGGGCCTTCCTCTGTGATCACCAAAAGACCCAGAACTTTCTGTGAGGCCTGCTAGCGATAATAATAAGAGAACACTTCCTGCAGAACTGCCATATTGCAACTTCTTGTTCACACCATTCTTAAATCCCTGGGGTCATGAATGTCTTGATCATTGGAACTCACTATAACACCAAAGGCTAGGATTCCAGCTAGAGGTTGACTGGGGAACTTGAAAATATGCTCCCCAAGTGCTCCTGCTCAGCCCTTCATGACCTGGATACACGGTGGCAGGGGGAAACATACTTAGAAAGAGCTTGCAATGCCAAGGAGTACAGTCAGGCCATGGACAAATAGGCTTTGGGTAACAGTTTCCCTCTGTTCAAAATAGCATCCACTTTGTCATTTAGTTGAGAATACTTTCTCAGACTTACTGCAAAATTTCACAGCCTGCCTGGAATGTCACTAATGTTTTAAAAGTTCAGACCCTGTAATATCTTTGGGGGTGTGCAATCCTCAACGAGGTCAACAAAAACCACCCAGGACTGAAAGGCTGCCTGATCAATTCAGGCAGCAAAAATCCCATTGCCCTTTAGAAAGCAATTTATTATTTTTTTTTCCAGAACTGAGAATTATGTTTACTGAACATGAAGTCCTAAGTAGGAAGTATCACTTTTTCATTCTGGGGGGTCAGGGGGAAGGAAATAGTTATTACTCAGAGTAACTTTCCCATGTTAACCAAGGTTTAACTATAAAGGATGAACTTGAGAAATCTCCCCTCTGGGAACTGAGCTATTCATGACTCTAGAAAGACAGCAGGCACCCTGCAAAGGTCACTGTTGTTCTCCCTCCTGACCTTTATCACCAGTGCAGTGGGTACAGCAAACTAGCGCCTGCATGGGGGCGGAGGAACGCAGCAAGACATGCTGATTTATTTTAGTTGAGATGAGATTACAAGTGGTTGAAAGTCCTCCTGGAAACCAGACAGTCAGCCCATATGTGGGAATCTGAGCAGGGGCTACTCTGTAAGGGCAAAGTCTGAACAGTTCTGTGCAGCCTCCAAGCCAAGCATCACCCAACTTTCTTTCTGAGAATGAATGATGCCCAGGCCGGATCACAGTTGTGAGAGCCTGCCCTCATCCTTCCCAGCTAGGCCTGGACCTGGAAGCCGGTGATATGTTGGGGCACTTGAGCCAAGGTTGTGGAATTGGTAGGAGACCACCGTGGGTATTCTTACCTCAGTCAACGCCTTCCTTTCCCTGGCACCCCATTTTCTCTCCAGTCCCACCCACACAAAATACCCAAGGTACCCACATGTCATCTTTTTGCCCCATGTTTCCAGTTATAGGACTTCAAGTTTTTAAAATTTTACTTTAGTGTTAAAAGCATTTATTACGACCCTGAAACAAAAGTTGATGACACATTGGTGACTTTCAATGGTACCGTGACACCCACTTGAACAAGCTTGTCTCCCACCTTATTCCAAAGCACAAGTTCTGAACAAGGCTTAAACAAGAAAAAAACAAACTCTCCCACTTCACATTGCCTGCCAGTTTTCAACCCCCTCCCGATGTCATAATGGCCCACATGGTGAATGGACTGGGGCGCATTTCTATGAGGAGATGTGAGAGAAGTCATTCAGTCCTCCTGGATCTCCTCCTATACCTTCCCTTACAGGTGGTTGCCTGGCGATGCCCTCCAGCCACAAGCTCTGAAGGAACCCAACCCTTCTTAGACACTGGGTACCAGTGATATCACATGAGCCCAACAAGTGGTATTAAAAATGAATGGATCAGGTGACGAATGCAATTAAGGCAAAACAATCTTTTTTTTAATGTTTTTTTTTTGACAGAAAGAGAGAGAGAGAGAGAGAGCGAGAGCAAGTAGAGGAGGGGCAGAGAGAGAGGGAGACACAGAATCAGAAGCAGGCTCCAGGTTCTGAGCTGTCAGCACAAAGCCTAATGCAGGGCTCGAACTCATAAACTATGAGATCATGACCTGAGCCAAAGCAGGGTGCTTAACCAACTGAGCCACCCAGGCATCCCAACGCAAAATATTATAAGACAAAGGGGAATGCAGTGAATCAGCACGCAGCTGTCTGTAAGGAAATGCAGAAGAAAAACAATACAGAAGAAGTATTCACTTTTCAGTTTCCCTACCACTGAGACATAGAGCAGAGAAATCCCCTCACTTCCATTGAGCAATTAACAACTATTCCTCCTGGCAGCTTGCTCTTAACAGTTATAACTCCCAAAGGGGCTTTGGATGCCCCAAAGCTTCAAAAATGCTGTGGTGGGAAGACAGGCAGTGATAGGTGCATCCACTTGGACCTGTAATTGTAATGACCACTGGGCCAGGCATGGCCTGGGCTCCTGGGGGTAATACAGTGACCAGCTGGGGTCACACATGATTTTTCTCCCTATGTCTTCCACTGACTATTTCAACGAGTATTTATTTGGTCCTATTTAAGGAGGTCCTTTATGATGTGTCGGGGACGTCTTCTCTTCCCCAGGCTGTTTTCTGCACAGTCTCCTTCATATATCCTTCAGATATCCTTCTGATATCTGTACAAACATGGTGACCTGCTCTACTTTGCCAAAATCCCAGGACAAGAGAGTAAAGATGCATTACTCCAGTGCCACGCCAACTAGACCAGGATGTGCTCTGGCAGGATGTCACAACTGCCACAGCGGAGCTGAGAGTCACTATTTTTGCAGTTCCTTCTCAACCACTCCAGGGCCCATCCTTTCCCCAGAACCCTGTCTATACTCTTCCAAAGGGGGTTAAGCTAGATCCCACTAAGAGCATGAGTGTTGTCCTTTGTGACATTCAAGGTTCTGTGCCAATCACCCCCAGGGCCCAAGTTCCCTGCCCTAACCAACGTTTCATCTTCGTGAAGTCAACTTGAGGTTGACATCTAGAGTTTAGGAAGAATAGAAAATTGTTGCTTCTTTCATCTTTACCCAAATGGCCTTGAATGTAAGCTTCAAATATAAAGAGAAAGGATTTTCTTGTTCTTTCTATTACATGATATAATAATATACATATAAAAGGGATTTTGTATCTTTAAGCGTAGCATCATTTAAATACTGTGATATTATTTAAATACTGTGACTTGGCCTACAATTCAGAGAGAGTGGCACAACCAGGGCTCAAACCTGGATCTTCTTATCTCAAGACCCTTGCTGATAGACTGACTTCTTAGAATATCCATTTTTTTTTAATGTTTATTTATTTTTGAGAGAGAGACAGAGCATGAGCAGGGGAGGGGCAGAGAGAGAGGGAGATGCTGAATCCGAAGCAGGCTCCAGGCTCTGAGCTGTCAGCACAGATCCCAATGTGAGGCTTGAACCCATGAACTATGAGATCATGACCTGAGCCAAAGTTAGATGCTTAACCAGCTGAGCCACCCAGACACTCCAAGACTGAGTTCCTGAAATAAAATAAATATGAATGTCATGGCCAAACCTCACACTTCAAAGAAAAGGAAAGGGTGCCTTTCCTGGGAGGGCACAATGGGACCAAAGACGGTGTTATCTTTGTGAATTTCTATTGTCGTGTAGGCCCAAGGATTTCAGGATTTCTAGGGCAATGCAGTTTTGAATGTCGGGGGAAGATTGCCTCATTGGTCAAGGGCTCAAATCTGAGATACATTCAAGACCTCAGAAATAATTGCCAAGCCAATGTGGGGGAAACCAATCCTCAAAGAGGACTAGTTTCCCTGACAAACACCTTTATTTTCACACAGAAATTGAAAATGGATGGACTGTATTTTGAAATAAGCCTTATTTCAGGGAATTCTCCATCTATTTATGACAATCCTATCGCCAATGAAACACTGCTCAAAAGAAATGCATTTACCCTGGGGCCATTCGGTGAAATCGTCTTATGGAGCCAGCTGCAGCTGTGGAGGGATAGCCCTTCAATAGTGCATTCTTTACGCTAAATGAATTTGGATGGACTTATTAAACTCTTGACAGTTTTTTTTTTAATTGAGGGTGGTGATGGTTAAATGGAGTTTTGAAGTGATCTGAGAATTATGATGCAGAAAAAATATGACAGAACACACAGAGATGTCCTCTTGTTCCTGGAGCGGTTAGAATCTGACCATAAATAGGAATGTTAAGAGGAGACTAATTATTTTTCCCCCGTGGAGGAAGACATGACAGCTATAATCCAAAGAGTGACACCTGAATCAAGACATTCAATCTTTTGTTTAATGTTCGCATCCTGTGGTCAAGTTCAAAAAACTATTTTCTGAGAGGAGATTAGATGGCACAAAAGCGGTGACAGGAAGTGAGGTTCCTGCCTCAAATGCCACCAGGGGGCTGTGCTCTCAGAGCTGTTTAAGCCTTACAGATATTCTCCAGGTGTGAACTAGTGGTCTGTCTCCATTTCACCCTCTCTTTCCACCCCGTGTGGTACATTTGCTTCTGAATGCAGCTGCTGATTCTATATCCTAATTTACCAGGCTGAGCACACAATTAGTGACCCCCCCAGTCAGTGCCCAATTAATATCGATGAATGAAAGAATGAATGATGGGAGTCCCCGGAGAGGGGCCGTACCACCCATGCAGGGATCTGAATAGCTGCTCTGATATTTCTCCATTCAACTTCTGCTTCTCGACTAGTCTGAACTTACCCCTGTTGCATTGTTTGGGCTCCAGAAAGATATACTTTTTCCGTTTGTTTTTTGTTTGTTTTTTTATCACATATTCCTTTTCTTCCCTGGGCTCGTGAGCACTTTAGGGGAAGTTGGTCATGGTGAAGTAAGCACAGCTTCCCACCGTCCCACTACTCACACCTCCTGGTAAATCCCACTTGCAGACCAAGCTCAGATTTCCGTCTTGGGGATTCCTGATCCCAGGAAAATCACAGGGTGTGCTTAGATCACTCTCGCAAGTATCCCCTGATGCATCTTCTTAGACTCTAGTGGCATCAGAGTCATCTAGAAGGTTTGTGTTAAAACAATGGTTGCTTGGTCCCATCCCCAGAGTTTCCAGGGTAGGTCTGGGATGATGCCCTCAAGTGTGCATTTCTAACAAGTTCCCAGGTGATGCTGTGCTGATGCTGCTAATCTGGAGACTCAACTGGAGAACGTCTGCTCTAACTTGACCCCAGGGACCCGTTAGAAGCTTCAGTTGTCTTCAAGTTCACCACACTACATTTACAAACCACGTCCATACTTCAGGACATTTAAATGGCCTAGTCTACAGCAAACCAGACCCCTCTACTCTGGAAGCGTTTCTTTTTTTTTTTTTTTTTTTTTTAATTTTTTTTTTCCAACGTTTATTTATTTTTGGGACAGAGAGAGACAGAGCATGAACGGGGGAGGGGCAGAGAGAGAGGGAGACACAGAATCGGAAACAGGCTCCAGGCTCTGAGCCATCAGCCCAGAGCCTGACGCGGGGCTCGAACTCCCAGACCGCAAGATCATGACCTGGCTGAAGTCGGACGCTTAACCGACTGTGCCACCCAGGCGCCCCTCTGGAAGTGTTTCTTGGCCATCAGCTAAGTAGCTTAGGGAGCTGAGGTGGCTCCTTCAGGCTCTGCAGGATCTGATTCATCACCTGACTACGCTAGTTATTTTGTACATTTCAGAGTCTGACACTGGTCCCAGCTCACATTCAATGTGTAGACTTGGGGGTTGAATGTGACTTCCCAAGGAGACTTGTAGCACAGAGTCATTACTGGTGGCATTTGGCACCATGCCCAGGCAGCCTAGTTTCTAGAAAAATCCCTCCTGCTCAGTTAAGGAGCCCATCACCCATGAAACACAAACTTCCAGACAAGCCTAGATGTTAGCTTGGGCCTGCCTCCCGTAAGTGCTGCTGCCTTATTGAGAAAAATCTGAGAATGTGGCCAGGATCCCTCAGGACCACTGGGAAGCCACCTGTGATATAGGTGACCCAGAAGATGAGACCATCAGGATGCTCAAATGATCCTTTTCTCTGTACTTTGGCTGAGGGCCCCAACACCACATCTTCCCACAGCCTGAATGATAGGAGTCTGGCTGCGCAGCACCCACCAGCACTGGTGGTCCTCCATGAAAGGGACCAAGGGAAGGGCAGCAAAGAGCAAGGGATTCATCTGGGAAGAAGGGATGGAGTCTTGCAGATCCCTTCACCCCTCATCCCTCTCTACTTGCTGCACAGAGTGCTCCTCATACAAAGCCAAGTGGCGAAGCTTCAGGGGCTCCCCTGAGGTTAGGGTGCAGAGGAACAGCTGTGTGCTAGTGTCCACACTGCCCTGAGGCCCTGAGCAGAGGATGTGATTCACCTGTCATAGAAAGTGGGGCCACTGGGGCACAAAAACAGACACTCAGATCAATGGAATAGAATAGAGAACCCAGAAATGGACCCACAAAGGTATGGCCAACTAATCTTTGACAAAGCAGGAAAGATCATCCAATGGGATAAATTCAGTCTCTTCAGCAAGTGGTGCTGGGAAACTGGATAGTGACATACAGAACAATGAACCTAGACCACTTTCTTACACCATACACAAAAATAAACTCAAAATGGATGAAAGACCTAAACGTAAGCAGGAAGCCATCAAAATCCTTGAGGGGAAAGCAGACAAAAACATCTTTGACCTTGGCCACAGCAACTGCTTATTCAACATGTCTCCAGACGCAAGGAAAACAGAAGCAAAAATGAACTATTGGGACCTCATCAAGATAAAAATCTTCTGCACAGAGAAGGAAACAATCAGTAAAACTAAAAGGCAACCAACGGAATGGGAGAAGATATTTGCAAGTGACATATCAGATAAAGGGTTAGTATCCAAAATCTATAAAGAACTTATCAAACTCAACACCCAAAAACCAAATAATCCAGTGAAGAAATGGGCAAAAGACATGAATAGACACTTCTCCAAAGAAGACATCCAGATGGCCAGCTGACACATGAAAAAATGCTCAATATCACTCATCATCAGGGAAATACAAATCAAAACCACAATGAGATACCACCTCATACCTGTCGGAATGGCTAACATTAACAACTCAGGCAACAGCAGATGTTGGTGAGGATGCAAAGAGGATCTCTTTTGCATTGCTGGTGGGAATGCAAGCTGGTGCAGCCACTCTGGAAAACAGTATGGAGTTTCCTCAAAAAATTAAGAATAGAACTACCCTCAATTTGACAATAAATTTCATATTAAAAAAAACAATTTGGGGGGTGCCTGGGTGGCTCAGTCGGTTAAGCATCCGACTTCAGCTCAGGTCATGATCTCGCGGTCCGTGAGTTCAAGCCCTGCGTCAGGCTCTGGGCTGATGGCTCAGAGCCTGGAGCCTGCTTTCAATTCTGTGTCTCCCTCTCTATCTGCCCCTCCCCTTTCATGCTCTGTCTCTGTCTCAAAAATAAATAAACGTTAAAAAAAATAAAAAAAAAACAATTTGACAATAAATTTCATATTAAGAAAAAAAGAATAGAACTGCCCTACGACCCAGCAATTGCACTACTAGGTATTTATCCAAGGGATGCAGGTGTGCTGTTTCAAAGGGACATATGCACCCCAATGTTTATAGAAGCACTATCAACAATAGCCAAAGTATGGTAAGAGCCCCAATGTCCATCGATGGATGAATGGATAAAGAAGATGTGGTATATATATATACAATGGAGTATTACTCGGCAATCAAAAAGAATGAAATCTTGCCATTTACAACTATGTGGATGGAACTAGAGGGTATTATGCTAAGTGAAATTAGTCAGAGAAAGACAAGTATCATATGACTTCACTCATATGAGGACTTTAAGATACAAGACAGATGAACATAAGGGAAGGGAAGCAAAAATAATATAAAAATAAGGAGAGGGACAAAACATAAGAGACTTCAATATGGAGAACAAACAGAGGGTTACTGGAGGAGTTGTGGGGGGTATGGGCTAAATGGGTAAGGGGAATTAAGGGATCTACTTCTGAAATCATTGTTGCACTATATGCTAGCTAATTTGCATGTAAATTTAAAAAATAAATTAAAAAAAGTGGGGCCACCGGTCCTCCTTCTTGGGGATCAGATGTGAGCTGATGGGTGGGGCAACCCCCAGAGGGTGGACACCCTCTGGCTGAAGGAGATTCTGTGGCAGCCAGTGAGAGGAAGGGAAGTCACCTGCGTGCTGAAATCTGCAGCAGGATTGGCATGGGGCAGTCCCTGAGAAACTGACCAAAACAACCCCCTCCAGAAAGCAAGGCTTTGAGCATCTGCCAAGCCCAGGGGACTTCAGAGCAGAGTACACAGGGCCAGCCATGGAAGACTCTGTCCCTCCACTCATTAGCAGGACCTGGAGGGGGCAAAGGTGCAGCCTTATGGGGGACAGGTGAATAAGGCATCAGAAAAGACTTGGGACATGCTCAGACTTTATCCAGGTCCCAGGAAAGAACCAGCCCAGAGATGGACTTCCAGGACCCAGTGGGAAGAGTCCAGTTTCTTGAGGAATTGGAATCTCCACAGATTCCTCCTCACCAGCTCCTTCCTTATACCCGGGGCACTTCTCTATTTACAGTAAAACTTTGGACTGGGAGTAACCTGTTCTGCAAGTGTTCCACAAGACAAGCAAACATTTCTAATAAATTTTAGCTTGCTAAATGAACAATGTCTTGCAATACAAGTAGTATGTGATGCTGAATGTCACATGATCACAACTGAGCCAATGGTTCTTGAAATTCACTTTGACACATGAGTGCTTTGGATTACAAGCATGTTTCCAGAATAACCTATGCTCGCAAACCAAGGTTTTACTGTATAATGTTCCCCCCCCCATAACTAGAAGAATACCTTTTCTTTTCATAATCAAAGCTCACATTTTTGTGCATTTACTATATTCCAGGAACTGTGAATCATTGAAATGTACATTTTCTCATTTAATTCTCAAGTGACCCTATGATATACCATCATCTATTTCACAGACTAGGAATCTGAGGCAGACTTATCCAGTGACTTGCACAGATTACAAATAATGTGGCTGGGTTAGAACCAAGGCTCACATTCCTCTTCAGCAGTGGTTCTCAATGGGAGGCGACAGGTGGCATATCTGGAAATGTTCTTGTTCACATCTGAGGATAGGGGTGGCATGTGCTCTGAGCGGCTAGCAGGTCAAGGCCAAGGATGCTGCTGAACATCCCACAGCGTGCAGGACAGCAAAGAATTATCAGCTCAAGATACCAACAGCGCTGAAGTTGAGAAACCCACCTTCTCTTTTCATTTGTCTGCCAAATAGAAATAGTTTTATTTTCCTGATTATAAAAGTAATATATCATTATAAAAAAATCCATCCATTCAGAAAAAGACATGAAAATTACCTGTAATCTCATCACCAGAGACAATTACAGTTACTATGTTTGTTTATATACACTCAGGTTTGTTCCTCTGTGGATGTGCACACATGCTCACATATGCACATTTTTCTTTCATGCAGCCTTTCTTTATTTATGTTTTTCCTTTTTCAAAAATAGAGTCATGTTGTAGATGCTGATCCCTATGCCAACATTTTTACTTAATTGTACATTTTAACATATTGTAGACTTTTTTCCTTGTCAATGAATACAGATAAGTGGTAACTGATTCTCAAAGCGAGCATTCTCCCCCATAGCAGGGATGTGTTGGAAATTTGTAGGAAGTTTGTTTGGTGGGGTTCTTGGAATTTAGTGGGTGGTGGTCCAGCAATGCTAAGCATTCTATTATATGCAACTCAATCCATCACATGAAGAAGTAGCCCTCTAATTTTGAAATATCACCCCACACATTTGTGTGGTTGAAAAGCCTGTTTAGAATAATTTAAGATCTAAACTTCATTTTAATTTAGACACAAATAATTTTTGCATGGTTTTAGTACACACTGTGTATTCCAGGAATGTAGAGGGATATTGAGGGAGGATTGCACCTTGCTTTGTCCATTTTGGATAATCAATAGCAAAGCAGCTATAGCAATAGCATCAGCAATAGCAAAGCAGTAATGAGATCTGAACTCACAGTGCACACAGCTGAAGTGTCCATATTTGTGCCTGGGACGTTCATAGCGATTCCACACATAAGCGCCAGCTTTGACGTCCATATGTCTCCTAGTGTATGCCTGTCTGTAAGTTTACATATGGATATATTTCATTGTCACTTCCCCTCTTCATTTATTTCTCTTTTATGTTAATGTGAAGGTAATATATTGATCTTTTCAACTTACATGTGTGATTCATTGTGCCATTATATTGATTTCTTAAGATCATGTGTGTAGGTTATATTATCCAGGAATTTTATTTCAGGGTAGTAAATGGAGTATTATAAGCATTTATTATAAAAAGGGGGCATGGGTATGACTGAGCTCAGAACCACTGATTTATATTGTTACACTTAATGTAGCCTCATTCCTGGGCATAATTTTATCATGGTTTATTTAACCATCTACCACTGATGGATACTGAGGTGTTTTGCTTTATGTAAGCAACACTCTATATATATATCTATAAATATATCTCTGAGCACTAACTGAATTATTTCCTTAGGAAAAAGAAATTCATAGGAGTGGAATTGCTGAGTCAAAGGTTATGTACATTTTCCATTTCAAGGTAGTTTTGCCAAAGGATCCCACTAAGAGAGTATAAGCCACACTTGTGTGAGATTCTGCTAGAAGGAAGCCATGTAAGGCAGCAGGCATGGCATGGTGCTCATTGCTGGCCTATGCTGGGTGACAGTGGCCCAGATCCTGCACCCAGCAATAGGTCACACTCTGGGAGCTGTGTGTCTATACCCAGCAGTAGGCACTACAACAGGACTGTAGTCCAATGTGGGTGTCCTTCCTGACCCAGCAGCTCCTTTGGGATTAGCAAGCATCTTTTAATAAATTTCTTCCCAGCATAAATTGGCACGATTGGATTCTATTGTTTGCAACAAATATTCCTGACTGATGTAGAAACCTAATATCAAGTGGCTGGTTTATTTCAGTGGTGTTTTTCACTCAGACTTTGTTGTGTTTCAAATTGGAACCTCTAAAAATTCACATGATGAATTTCTAACCCCCAGCAGCTCAGAATGTGACTTAATTTGGAAATAGAGTCATTGCAGATATAATTAGTGAAGATGAGGTCTGACCGGACTAGGGTGAGTCCTACTTCAATATGACTGGATCCCTGATGAAAAGGGGAAAATTGGACACAGACACACAGGAAGAGCATCATATAAAGATGGGGGCAGCCCATGTACAGTTGAGAAGCAAACCACCAGAAGCCAGGAGAGAACAGATTCTCCTGGAACAGATTCTCCCTCACAGCCCCAGAAGGAACCAGCCCTCTGACACCCAGATTTGGTACTTCCATCCTCTGCAACTATGGGTGACAGTAAATTTCTGTTGTTCAAGCCACTCGGTCTAGGATACATTTTGTTACAGGAGCCCTAGGAAACTAATACAGATTTCTAAGTTTCAATTACTGAATTTGTCGTATCATAACAGCATGGATTCTGTCATTGCTCAGCAAAATTGTGGAATGATGAAGCCTGAGGTAATATCAGGAGTCATCTGATCTACCCTCAACTCTGACATACAAGGAATTAAAACCCAAAAGGCCATGTGAGTTGTCCAAAATCAGACTGCTGGTTGGCAGAAGGGCAAGGTACATAGAAGACCTGACTTGTAAGTTGTGTCAAATGTCCTTCCCACTACGATGGGAACTGAAAGGGCAGCAAGGCTCTGGAGGCAGGTTTGGACACAGTCGCCCTGCAAGCGTCATAGCCACTGTGCATTGCTTCCCATCAGAATCACCCGGGAAAAGTCTCTACAAGTACAAAGCCAAATTGGCCTCTCCCTGAGACCCACTGAATCACATTTCTGGGAGTGGAGTCAGAGAATCCGTGTATTTTAAGAGCTCAACCAGGTTTGGAGACTCTTGCACACTACCTTCCTCCCTGGCTGCCAGTGAGAGAGGATGGGGACTGGGCTGAGGGGCAAGCAGAGCTGGGGTGACAGCTGCCATCTGCGTAACCTCAGACACCTTACTGAAATTCTCCAAGTCTCAACTTCCTGGCCCATAAATGGCCTCCATAGACTGTACAGAATTGAATGAAAATTCACCCCCAGCACAGAGCAGTGTGTCTGGCCCATAGTAAACACTCATTAGAATTTAGCTGTTATTGTATTGTTATTCATAAAGCAGTGAGCGTGACATTTGCAAAGCCTCATCGTTAGGCCACACCACTCCTTCCCCTCCCTGATGTCAGAGGCTGGGCCTACTCCTGTTAGTTTTGCCTCTAATAAGGTCAGAGACTCATGCTGGTCTCTTTGCTTGGAGATCTTTCTGCACCTGTCAAAATCCTACTCACTCTGCAAGGTCAAGCATCACTTCCTCTTGGCACCCGCCTTAATCCTCTTCCTGTGTCTCCAGCCCCTAGTCCCTGTCTCTGTAGACCTGGTCACAGGTGTTTAGTTGCTGTGTCCAATGTCCATCCCTAGTGTTGAGCACGATGTCTGACGCAGAGGAGGCGTTCAGAAAACTTTCTCTCAATTGGATGGAATGTGAATGCTCATTCCAATCCCAGCAAAGCCCTATTGGATTTTTCTGAGCCATGAGTCAGGATTCCAGGTGGCAGGGATTTGTCAACACCTTATAGAGGAAGTCAAAAGTGACCAAAGGAAGTGTTTGTGTCAACCTCAAGTGTGATTATTAGGGAATGGACAAAGGATTCCGGGTCATGGGTTTCTGGAAGATTCTTTCCGAGTCTGCAACAGGCAGCATTGTGCATCTTGCTGTCTCCAGGGACTCACACGGCTGATCCTGACTCTGACAGAGAGAAGCACATCGATTCCCCAGAGGAACGAGAGGCAGTTAAGGAATAAAAACGTCACCTGTGTATGGGGCTATATTAATCATGGCTGTGCTCTGTGAGAATCCTGTTCCATAGAAAGCTATCTGTGCCTACATTTCTTATCATGGATGTTTCAGGGTATTAGGTCAGGCAAGATGAAAGAGGGAGAGAGAGAGAGAGAAATTGATGAATGGTGTACTGCTGGGTTATTTTTCTCTTAAATATCTTCTCTTTTTTATGTTATAACATCCTGACCTGAGAGGAAATTTCTATCACTCTCTCCTCTTACTGAAATGGGGCTGCACAGGTTTGAGGTAGACAATGTCACTCATGTGGACCATTGTGAACAAAAATAGAGGCAGCTCTCCAGGGTCGAGGTAATAGATGACACATGATTAAAACCCACTAGAAATCTCCAAGCTTCTATTTACTATAACTCGTGTCTTCTCTCCCCACTTTCCCAGGTTTACCAGCATTGCCAATGATCTGGCAAATGCCTAGGAACCTGGTGCCTTGAGATCTTTCTGACATTGTGCAGTGAACTATTGATCACTAGAGAGAAAGAAGTTTTCCATTTCTTTCTACAGATCCTCTTCCTCCCAAAAGCGAGTCTCTAAACTTTGCTTCCTCTTGCCCTTCTTTTCACTCGATATCTGTTGTTAATTCTCTGTTCCTCCTCTGCAGTGACTCCTAAATGTATCCCTTTCTACCTATTCCCCACCCCAGCTGTCCAACTAGAATTTCATTGCTTCATGTCTGGATCACTGCAACCCTCCTTCTTGCTCCCAGACTTCACACATACAACCTGAGCCATGACTCAACACTCAGACACCTATACACTGTGTATCCTGACTTTTGAAGTCCTGCCCATGCTGACCCCTCTGGGCTCTGTCTAATATTCCTCTCTCTGTCCATCTACCAACCATCCATTCATCCATCCATCCATCCATCTCTCTCATTCATATCTATCATCTATCTATCTATCTATCTATAATCTATCTATCATCACCCTCTGTTCTCATACATAGGACTTTACCTGAATCAGGGCCATGTTCCCTCTGCCCCCAGAACACTTCTGTTCATTCCTGAAGCCATGGTTGTTTTATCTAAGTCTTATATAATGCTTTTCAAATAAATTATAGCTCCGTGTCAACAAGCCTGGGGAATGCTGCATACCTCAGCCCCTCTTGGGGTTCACAACGCACATCTATACTTTAAAAGCCTTTATAAGTCCTATAGCCAAATATGTGCTATTCTTTCTACCTCAAATATTCCCCCCAGCTCCTGACTTTACTCATCTTTTAGGCTCTGTTTAAATGTCACTTTCTCGGGGAAGCTAGGACATCTCAACCTCAGTGAGGGTCTGTTACAGCTTCTAGAGCATCTTCCATTCCTTCTGCAGTCTAACCATTGTAATGTCTGTATTTCCAGCTGGAATGCAACTCCCACAAAGGCAGGGACCACCACTCTCTTCCTTGATGTCTTATCCCCACACATACCACAGTGCCTGACATGCTGGGGGTTTATACACATCTGTTGACTAACTAAAGGAAAAAAACCCCAAAACTTTGGGAAACATTGCAGCAAACGAATGTGTCTGATTTGAAAACTTTTCTCCCTTTTTATACAGCAGGCATTGCCCCCATGATACTCACTGAGAAGATGTGTCCCCTTCCTTTTGCGTGAAATGTTTCACTTCCTTGACAGGTAACAAATCCTATCCCTTGAAGCTTGATCTTTGCTGCAAGCCACAGAAAATCCAAGTAAAACTAGTTTGCATAATAAAGGACTCTGAAAGGTCTAGACCTAGGACTAGTTTCCAGCAAGTGTTTATGTAGCAAGTCAAATGACGTCACCAGTGACCCGGTTTCTCTGTGGCTCCCCTCAGCCTTCTAT
Source organism: Puma concolor (assembly GCF_028749965.1). NCBI lineage: Eukaryota > Metazoa > Chordata > Mammalia > Carnivora > Felidae > Puma > Puma concolor. The sequence goes on from NC_141671.1 coordinate 24,633,803, forward strand.
TTGCATTCCACAGTGACTCTTGCAGCCAGTGCCCACATCCTGCCCTTGGGTTCCCCCTTTGAAGTACAGGAAAGGTTGTCCCACTGCTTCATATCATACTGAGTGTCTTCTGATATCCTCCAAGCAAGAGGTGTGAAGCTTTTCTTTCTAGGAGAGTTCAAAGGCTGGGAATGACTCAATGGTTGGAGGCAGGAGTCACCTGGAGGTGTCTTCACTCATATATCTGTCAGTTGATATTAGCCAGCAGCTAGTAACTACAACTAGAACCACAAACGGCACTATGGGCCAGCACTACCAAATGCGGTCTCTTCCTATGACCTCACAGCATGGTGGCCTGAGACCTTCTACATGGGGGCTCAGGGTTCCAAAGGCAAATATCCCTAGAAAACCAAGATGGGGCTTACCTTTTATGAACTAGCCTCAAAAGTTACATAGCCACCCAAACTCAGGAGGAAGAAACAGAGGGCCCACCAGTCACTTGGAGGAATACCAAATCATATTGTAAAGAGTGTGAGTTAGGAGGTATCATTGTAACCATCTTTGGGAAATACAATATGGCATACTCCATTACATATTTTGAGTCTCTTAAGGGCAGGGGCTCTTTATAAATACTGCTTGAACCAGCCATTGAATCTAAGAATAGGAATAATTTGCCAATTATATGTTAATTTAATCTGTAACAAGATCAAACAAACCTTTGTTAGGTTTTCTATTTAAAGTGTTAAAAAGATTCTGTCCTGTTAGAATATGCATAAGAGAAATGGTTGCATGCAAGATTAAAATAGAAAGGAAGATTCTAGGGACAACCACTTGAGGACTTGAAATACTCATTGGAAGTAGATTTGGTCTTAGGAAGACACTGCCTCTAGGAACTGTGCAAACAGTTTCCCAAGTTCTGAATTTTCTGCTCCTCCTCCAGAATCTTCACCTTGAACTCTGTCTTCCAGAGGTACCAAATTTCTTGTAGTTTCGCAAAAAGCTTGCCACCAACTCAGTCTCCTCAGGACCTTTGCACATGCTGCTTCTCCCAACTGACAGTATTTCTAGTCCTAAAAGAGGTCTAGCTTAGATGTCACCTTCTCCAGGAGGCCTTCCCTGACACACTTCTCTTTTCTACCATCACAAAATGTCCCATCTTTTAGGAACTGCCTGGTTACTTGTTTGTCTTCTCCACTAAGCTGTAAACTCTGTGAAGACAGAGACAAAATCCATCTTGGTAGCCATTTATATGATTGTGCTTGGCACACAAGAAGTCTTCAAAGCATATGTATCAGGTACTGTCATTGCCCCACCCATACCCTCTTGTCCTTATCATTTTAGTCCAGGATCATCCCAAATCCAACTGCCAGTACTTGCCCTCCTTTGGCTGAGCACTTTCTCCAACCACCAAAGCATGCTTTGCCTACCCTAGTTACAGGGCAGAAGTTTCAGGGAATTCATGCTCCCTGGGAGCAGTCCTTGATCAATGATTAATGGGAGTTGGTATACAAATATCCCAGTTCTCTCAACCCTTGGGTGGGATAACTCTGAGGCACATGTTCTACACTGGATCCCAAAGTTTCTCAGGTGACCCAACTACTATGCACCCTTTCTTGGCTGCGTTCCTTTCTCTGTCTTACTTCCTCACCTCACAGCTAGTATTTTCTTCAGTTCTCCGGGAAAAGACTTGCTCTCAAATCCTTGACTCTGGATCTGCTTCCCTGAAAACCCACACTAGGACAGAATGCTTGTGGAATGAACGAGGGAGTCTCTGTTTCCCTGTCCCCAACTTACCACACCACAGCTGGTGCATGAAAACTGAGAGCCAGCAGCCATGCATGACCTGAGCCAGGAAGAGCAAACACCTAGCAGGAAATTTTAAACCTCCATTTCTATCTCCACTGACATTTGTAATCAATACACACACCCAGGAACATTATTTTACTTAAAAGTGCAGTGTTGAGAAGTGGCACTGAAAGAGGTGGTTAAATCAGTAAATAACATGGCACCTGTGAATGCAATTAGCTCTAGCAGTAGAGACAAATGCTAGCTAGATCAATTTCCAGACAAATACTACTACTTGCTTTTCATTTGCTTGGCACTTGACTGGCGTTACACAATTTTTCTCCCATCCTGCTTCAGAAATGGAGACCAAGAGCCAACACTCAACAATGGAGGGTCACCCAACAATGGAGAGGAAGCAGATGTTGGAGGTAGGAATGGAATTTAGGGTTTCTCTCCTTTCTCTCCTCTACAACCCATTATTATAATTTAGAAAGGGATTTGCAGTGGATTACATACTTCTCTGGGGTCAGTGAAGATACCTACTCTCTTATTGCCCCACCATACTTCCCCTACAATTCTCTATTTTTTTCCTTCCAGTCAATTAATAGATGTTTGCTGAGTGTGGGAAGAATAGGGCACAGTTCTATGGGGCATGAACACTGGAGAAGCTTGAAAAGTTTGAGGCAGACTTAATCCTGCAAGGGGACCTTGCAGGTCGAAAAATAGATGATGCAGGATTTGATGTTCTCTTAAGGCCACAACCCAGCTCCATATCTGAGGGGAAAATGTGGGGACAGAGAGGAGAAGTTAGCTCTGGGAGGGAAAAAAATTGTGTACTTCCTTCCTCTGTTAAAATAAATCATCTTTAAATTGAACATGAATAAATCTAAAGAGAGAAAAGAAATCTTAAGAAATCTGAGAACTCAAAGAACTGAGGAAGAAGGAGCTATTTTGCCACATTTAGGTGGGTGTGCACCTGCACCTCTGGGCATGAGGGATGTGTTTCTGATGTGATTTGAATCTGCCCCCCCCCCTTCCCCAACACTGGCTGACAAGTGTTCCTGCTTCCACTGCCCTCCTCTTAAATCCAATCACCCACCAATCTTATCAATCCAAATCCTACCAAAGAACTCTCCTTCCTAAAACCAGTGGCTCTCCGGTGCCTCCAGGCGCCATGTTGAAATGCCCACAGAGCCCAGGAGGGTTCTCTGCAAGCCTAAGGGAATGAATGGCAGGGACTGGGGCAGAGATCCCTTCCTTGGTTTTAGAGGTGTAAGCTATAACCTGGTGCCAACTCATTACAGGCACTTGAATCCAGTGATGTCAGATCAGATTCTTCCAAGGGATGCCAAAAGGTACTGACTTTTTTTAAAAAATATTTATTTGCTTATTTTGAGACAGAGAGAAGGACAGAGAGCAGGGGAAGGGCAGAGAGAGAGAGAGAGAGAGAGAGAGAGAATCCCAAGCAGGCTCCCCAGTGTCAGCATAGTGCCCGACACAGGGCTCAATCCCATGAAACTTGAGATCATGACTGAGCCACGATCAAAAGTCGGATGCTTAACTGACTGAGCCACCCAATCACCCCAGTACTGACTTCTAAAACTTTTTAAGAGTCAAACAAAAGAAGCCCCTAAGATTTAAAAAAAAAAAAAAAAGATTATCTCATGGCCACTAGCTTGCAAGATCCACCCCTCAAAATGAAATGTAAGTCCTTTCACATGGTATCTAATGTCCTCTATGGGCTTATCTATTGTTTCTGTCCCAGTTGTCTGGAACTACTTGTCACTCACTCTCTTTGTCCCCAAAACCCCACATCCCCTAGGGGCAACTCAAGTTAAAATTTTCTTTTTAGCATTTATTCAGTTTTGAGAGAGAGAGAGAGACAGAGTGCAAGCAGGGGAGGGGCAGAAAAAGAGGGAGACACAGAATCAGAAGCAGGCTCCGGGCCCTGAGCTGTCAGCACAGAGCTTGATGCAGGGCTCAAACTCACAAACCGTGATCCTGACTTGAGCCGATGTTGGCCACTTAACCAACTGAGACACGCGGGTGCCCCAGGGCAACTTGAGATAATATATAGGATTGAAAGGGAAGGGTATAGACTTGTCTTGAAGTGGAGTCCACAGAACAAACTCAGTATTTTTGCCCAGATTGCTTATTTGAGATGGCCTTGAAGGACACTGAAAGAGATCATGGTGGGGTGGCACCTGGGTGGCTCAGTTGGTGAAGTGTCCAGCTTTGGCTCAGTTCATGATCTCATGGTTTGTGGGTTTGAGTCCCCCCCGTCAGACTCTGTGCTGACAGCTCAGAGCCTGGAGCCTGCTTGGGATTCTGTGTCTCTGTCTCTCTCTGCCCCTCCACCACTTGCTCTCTGTCTCTCAAAAATAAATAAACATTAAAAAAATAGTTTGAAAGAGATCATGCGGGGCACCAAGCCCCCCTCATGTTCCTTCCTGATGCACATTCCCCTCTAGGTCACCCTCTGGAAGTTCAAAGACCCTGTTGCCTCTAACAGGATGTTCTTTTATACGCTTATCCACCTGGCAAACTTGAATTCATTTTTCAAAACCTTGAACATCACCTCTTCCTCCCGGAAGAAAGAATTACTCCCTTTTCCTTCTGTACCTTTGCACTATCGCTATCATAGGTCACAACGTACTGTATGTATTGCTTCCTGTGTCTGACTCCCCCATGGATTGGGGACTCTCTGAGTTGGAGCCTGTGTCTTGTGGTATTTGTGTCCTCAGGGCCTGGTTCACAGAGCCCGTCTTCTACTTCTGTATTCCAACATCTAGAATCATCTCTCACACTTCCGTGAACACACCAGACATTCAGTAACTGCTTGTTGAAATGAAACCAATCTGAGAACTGAGAATTCACGTTGCCAGGCTCCTGACTCACAACTTCCTTATAGAAAGCACCTCACCCGCCACCTGCCTAACCCACTTATGTAACCCAGTTTGGCATTTCTGATTCCTCCCTCAGCCTGGGAGGTTTTGCAATGGGCCGCACCTGCTGTGGGGTCGGGGACAGCCGCGGGGGATCAGGTGGACACAGAGCACAATTATGCAGAGCCGCGTCTGGCCAGATTGGAGAAGGGACAGCTTTGTCAGGGTGCCTGGTTGGCAGCACCTGTACTGACATGGAAGTGAAAGGAAAGGGGATGCAGCGGCTGGCCAGTGCCTGTATCAGAAGCAGGGCTGAAAAGCGGCAAGGGGCAGAGCCCGCGGGGTAGAGAAGTTCAGCTAGCTTCCTAACAGCCAGTGGGAATTTCTGGAGAGGAGGAGTTATGGGAAGGCCTGGTGCAGGGCGGATGAAACAAGCTTCTATTTTTGTCAACGCCCAGGGCAGTGACTGTACTGAAATGCCCTGGCCTTGTGGGCAGGAGGGTGGGCTGGGACACCTCCGTCCTTTCCTGCCCTGGGCAAAAAGCTCAGAAGAGGCACTGTGCCCCGATGTTCTGGCACCAGCTGGTCAAACCCATAAACAGACAGTCCACCACCCCCAAGTGCCTGGCAGGAAAGCAGAGAAGGAAGAAATTCTGACTTTCAGTTTGATCGGTGCTCTGGACTGGACGGAAGCATGTAAATCCATAGGAAGGAGGGGGCTTACCCCAGGAATCTTTCCTCGAGTCACAGGCCCTGGGGACATTACCCTAGGGGCAGTGAGAAATATTTGGAAAAGGTGCTCTTAACTAGAAAAGGAATCCTGTCACTTTTGATATTTTAAAACCCAGAAGAAAATATCTTTTTTGTTTGCATTATTTTTTTTATTTTGCATTATTTTCATGTATTTTTTAAATTATTATTATTTTTTTAATTTTATTTTTGAGACAGAGAGACAGAGCAGGAGCAGGGCAGGGTCAGAGAGAGAAGGAGACACAGAATCCGAAGCAGGCTCCAGGCTCTGAGCTGTAAGCACAGGGCTCAAACTCATGAGCTGAGATCATGACCTGAACTGAAGTTGGATGCTTAACCGACTGAGCCACCCAGGCACCCTTATTTTCACATATTTTTATTTGTATTACTTCAGTTAATCCTCATAACGCTTCTTGGGGGTAGGTACCATTTTCAACCAACAGAAACTCATGTCTGCCCCAGAAAGCAGACGCCCCACTGTGTTAGTAAGGTGGCCCCCCACTCTCACCCCTCTTTTTCTTACATTCATTCACCTTCTCTTTGGCCACCAGGAAGGAGGAGAAGTTTTGGATGCCCTGGAGATAAGAAAAGTAGAGAATGATGCAATTGAGATGCTGTTCTCCCCAGTAGGTGGTTCAATCCGGTGGGAGAATGGTTAGGAATAAAGGGGCCTGAGCTATTTGGATTTTTCAAGAATGACTCAGACTCAGGACTGAGTGGAGTTGCTTGCTACATTTAGGGTAGAGGAGGCCATTCTCTTTGTGTATCCAGAAATGGCATTTCTCTGGTGCCCCCAGAATGGGGAGGTTTAAATGAATCCCAAAATAGCACTCTTGCATGGTTTCAGCAATCCGGTGATGAGCATCTCTGGGAGGCCTAGCAGAACTGAGGTGGGGTGGGGGTGGGGCCAAGTGCAGAAGAGGCAACTGGGGGCATATATGATGAGCAGACTCTGGGCATGTGAGGCACCCTCTAAGGATTCATAGAGACAAGTGCCAGACACTGTGAAGGAGTTAGTTTCTGGCAGCCAGACCGGGGGGGGGGGGGGGGGGGGGGGGACACAGGCAACTATAATTTGTCATTAAAATGAAGTGTGCGGGGCGCCTGGGTGGCGCAGTCGGTTAAGCGTCAGACTTCAGCCAGGTCACGATCTCGCAGTCCGTGAGTTCGAGCCCCGCGTCAGGCTCTGGGCTGATGGCTCAGAGCCTGGAGCCTGTTTCCGATTCTGTGTCTCACTCTCTCTCTGCCCCTCCCCCGTTCATGCTCTGTCTCTCTCTGTCCCAAAAATAAATAAACGTTGAAAAAAAAATTTAAAAAAATAAAATAAAATGAAGTGTGATTTAGGGGTGCCTGGCTGGCTCAGTCGGTGAAGCCTGTGACTCTTGGTCTTGAGGTTGTGGCTTCGAGCCCCATGTTGGGTGTAGAGATTATTAAAAAATAAAATCTCAAAAAAAAATAGTGTGACATATTACAGACACCTGAATACCTGGATGACATCACTATTATAAAGAAAAGAAATATATTCACAGAAATTAAGTACTTTTTTAAAAACTGCACATCAAAGAATGGTATGCAATGGAGAGGAACAGAGTGGTCAGGGTTCAAAATCAGCTCTTGCTAATCCTCTAGGAGACCATCGTAGTACGAGAAACAGGAACCTTTCCTCTTCATCACAGACCCACCTGTTTGCTGGCATATTGGCCAATCATTGGAATGTTTGTTTTTTTGCCTTGGTATTTCCATCTTTTAGTGAAATACATACAGTATTTACTCCCAATAACCCACTAGGATCATTATAGTCTAATATGAAAATATATACAGAGTTGAGTTTGTCTGGTAAAAAATAATTCATTTAGAAGGCAAAGCATTCCATTTTAAAAGGGAGCCAGAGGAAATAGGAGCTATCCACACTGCAGAGAAACAATAATTGTGGTTATGTGAGTTAAGTAACTGTTGAGGTTTGTGGTTTGTTTTATTTTTTAAGAATAGCGCTGGAGAAGACTAAGTAATGTTAAGGTGGCAATATTCCCCAAATTGGTCTACTTTTTTGCTGCTTTTTTTGCATAAATTGACAAATTAATCCTAAATTCATATAGAAATGCAAAGGAGGGGCGCCTGGGTGGCGCAGTCGGTTAAGCGTCCGACTTCAGCCAGGTCACGATCTCACGGTCCGTGAGTTCGAGCCCCGCGTCAGGCTCTGGGCTGATGGCTCGGAGCCTGGAGCCTGTTTCCAATTCTGTGTCTCCCTCTCTCTCTGCCCCTCCCCCGTTCATGCTCTGTCTCTGTCTGTCCCATAAATAAATAAAAACGTTGAAAAAAAAATTAAAAAAAAAAAAAAAAAGAAATGCAAAGGACCTGGGGTGCCTGGGTGGCTCAGTCGGTTGAGTGTCCAACTTAGGCTCAGGTCATGATCTCATGGTCTGTGGGTTCGAGCCCCACGTTGGGCTCTGTGCTAACAGCTCAGAGCCTGGAGCCTGCTTTGGATTCTGTGTCTCCCTCTCTCTCTGCCCTTCCCCTGCTTAAGCTCTGTCTCTCTATCTCTCTCAAAAGTAAATAAATATCAAAAACAATTAAAAAAAAAAAAAAGAAATGCAAGGGACCCAAAGTAGCCAAAAACAATCTTGAAAAAGATAAAAGGTAGAAGACACAGACTTTCCAATTTCAAAACCTATGACAAACCTACACTAATCAAGACAATGTGGTACTGGCATGAAGATAGACATATATTGAAAGTCCACAAATAAACTCATATATTTATAGATCATTGATTTTCAACAAGGGTGCCAAGACAATCTAGTGGGAAAGAATGATCTTTTCAACAAATGGTGTCAGGATAACTGCCTGTCCACATAGGCAGTGAAAGAAAGAAAGAAAGAAAGAAAGAAAGAAAGAAAGAAAGAGAAAATGAAAAAAAAGAGAGAAAGAAATTAGATCCAAACCTTACACCATATACAAAAGTAACTAAAAATGAATCAGAAACTTAAATGAAAGCGCTAAAACTATGAAACTCTTAGAAGAAAACAGGAATAAATCTCTGTGACCTTGGGTTAGACATGACACCAGAAGCCCAACAAAAGAAAAAATAGATAAATCAAACATCGTTGAAAGTAAAAATGTTTGTGTTTCAAAGAACACCACCAAGAAAGTGAAAAAGACAGCCCATACAATAAGAAAAACAATTTGCAAATATGATATATTATATATAAATATCTATATCCAGAATATAATAAAAGGATAAATAACTGAATATTAAAACGGCAAAGGACTTGAATACACATTTCTCTAAAGAAGATGTACTAATAGCCAATAAGCAGATAAAGGAATGTTTATCATCACTAATCATTAAAAATCATTAAAAAAAAGCCACAGTGAGATACCACTTCACACCTATTAGGATGGTTAGAATGTTGGGGCGCCTGGGTGGCGCAGTCGGTTAAGCGTCCGACTTCAGCCAGGTCAGGATCTCGCGGTCCGTGAGTTTGAGCCCCGCATCAGGCTCTGGGCTGATGGCTCAGAGCCTGGAGCCTGTTTCCGATTCTGTGTCTCCCTCTCTCTCTGCCCCTCCCCCGTTCATGCTCTGTCTCTCTCTGTCCCAAAAATAAATAAACGTTGAAAAAAAAAATTAAAAAAAAAAAAAAAAAGGATGGTTAGAATGAAAAAGATGGACAAATAATAAGTGTTGGTGAGGACATGGAGACATTGGAACTCTTTTTTTTTTAATTTTTATTTAATTTTTTTTTTAAATTTACATCCAAGTTAGTTAGCATATGGTGCAACAATGATTTCAGGAGTAGATTCCTTAATGCCCCCTTACCCATTTAGCCCTCCCCCTCCCACAACCCCTCCAGCAACCCTCAGTTTGTTCTCCATATTTATGAGTCTCTTCTGTTTTGTCCCCCTCCCTGTTTTTATATTATTTTTGCTTCCCTTCCCTTATGTTCATCTGTTTTGTATCTTAAAGTCTTCATATGAGTGAAGTCATATGATATTTGTCTTTCTCTAACTTCGCTTAGCATATTGCCCTCTAGTTCCATCCACATAGTTGCAAATGGCAAGATTTCATTCTTTTTGATTGCCCAGTAATACTCCACTGTGTATCTTCTTTATTTCTTCTATATCCATTCATCCATCGATGGACATTTAGGCTCTTCCCGTACTTTGGCTATTGTTGACAGTGTTGCTATAAACATTGGGGTGCATGTGCCTGTATAAACAGCATAGCTGTATCCCTTGGATAAATACCTACTAGGCAAATGCTACCTCATAGGGTAGTTCTATTTTTAATTTTTTGCGGAACCTCCATACTGTTTTCCAGAGTGGCTATACCAGCTTACATTCCTACCAGCAGTGCAAAAAAGATCCTCTTTCTCCACATCCTTGTGGACATCTGTTGTTGCCTGAGTTGTTAATGTTAGCCATTCTGACAGGTGTGAGGTGGTATCTCATTGTGGTTTTGACTTTTATTCACCAGATGATGAATGATGTTGAGCATTTTTTCATGTGTCAGCTGGCCATCTGGATGTCTTCTTTGGAGAAGTGTCTATTCATGTCTTTTGCCCATTTCTTCACTGGATTATTTGTTCTTTGGGTGTTGAGTTTGATAAGTTCTTTATAGATTTTGGAAACTAACCCTTTATCTGATATGTCACTTGCAAATATCTTCTCCCATTCCATTGGTTGCCTTTTAGTTTTACTGATTGTTTCCTTCTCTGTACGGGAGCTTTTTATCTTGATGAGGTCCCAATAGTTCATTTTTACTTCTGTTTTCCTTGCGTCTGGAGACGTGTTGAGTAAGCAGTTGCTGTGGCCAAGGTCAAAGAGGCTTTTGCCTGCTTTCTCCTCAAGGATTTTGATGGCTTCCTGTCTTACGTTTAGGTCTTTCATCTATTTTGAGTTTATTTTTGTGTATGGTGTAAGAAAGTGGTCCAGGTTCATTTTTCTTCAGAGACATTGGAACTCTTATACATTGTGGAGGGCATGAGAAATGTGCGTTCCTTTTCAGAAATAGTTTGGCAGTTCTGCAATAAGTTAAAAAGGGAGTTAAACAGGAATTCCAGTCCTAGGTATATGAGAATTGAAACTATGTATCCACATAATAACATAATAACTTGTACACAAGTTAAGTTAGAATTAAATGTTCATAGCAGCCTTATTCATAATAGCGCAAACAAGGAAACAACCCACATGTCCATGAACTGTTGAGTGGATAAACAAATCTGGTGTATCTATAAAATGGAATATTGTTTAGCCTTAAAAATTCAAGTATGGATACACGTTACAACATGGATGATCCTTGAAAACACTGTGCTAAGTGAAAGAAGCCAGACATAAAAGGCCACCTATTATAGACTCCATGTCTATGAAGTTTAGAATAAGCAAATCCATAGAGACAGGAAAGTCAATTAGTTGTTGTGAGGAGTTAAGGGTTTGGACAGTAAGAGAAGAGCTGCTGATTGGTATGCATTTCTTTTTGGGGTGATGAGAATGTTCTGGAGTTAGATAATGGTGATTGTTGCACAACCTTGTGATTATATTAAAACCATTGAATTATATACTTTAAAAGAGTGAATGTTAGGGCATGTTAATTATAGCTCAATTAAAAAAAACGCAGGTGTGGGTCAAAAAAAACGCAGGTGTGGGTCAAAAAAAATAAACGAGTGAAAAGGGATAAACCTCAAGAAGTATGGTGAGGCAGAATTGCCACCAGCTCATGAAACATGAGGCTAGACTCTACCAAGAAAGGGCTTGCCTGACCCTCAAAGAAAACTGGAGGGAGGACCCTCCATTGTCTCTTATGCTCAGACAGCTGTGCCCCTCTCCTTAGAGCTGGTGCAGGAAAGAATTTCCTTCAGTCTTTTTCAAGAATCTCAACCACCTTCTCCAAGGCCTCTACAGCCCAGTTCCCACAGTTGACCTCCTAATGCTGTTACATTTCAGAAATCATGTTGTTTCTGATACAGTAATGGTTTTCCACATATTACCCAAGTCTAAAACCTGAATCCCCTTGAAGAATTCAGACTGCAAAGGAAGCAATCCAAAATTTACAGAACAGCCATTGCAGCATGTTGTACAACTGAAAAACTGGAAATGATCTAACTATCAAACAATAAGGAATTGGTTAGAGAAATTATGGTACATCCTTATAATGGAATATTATGGAACTCCTGAAAATAAGGCCTAATAAATAATTTTTAGTGACGTAAAGAAATGCTTATGATCATGGCAAGCAGAAAAAAATAATGGATAGAGAATCGTATGGGCATTGTGTTCTCAACTATGGTAAGAATACGCTTACCTTAAGAAATATGCCATGATATTAATAGTGATCATTTTAGGCGGTGGATATTTTCATTCTAAATTTTCTTTTCAAATTTTCCACAGTAAGTATGTCATAGTTTTTGTGTTAGAAAAACAATTATTTGGGGGTGGGGGAGAATTCCAGGTGGCAAAACGAAGAATTTTAACACAGCCTTGCATGTACCATGTACATCCCATTGGCCAGAATCAGTCCCAGGACCACTGCTGACTTCTGTTTGCCCAGAGAAAATGAAATGGTTTGAGAAACACAATCTCTGCCACAGGGTTGCAAGAGTGTATGGGCATTGGTTGAAGATTGCACAGCTAATGCGAACTAGAGCAAAGATTTGGAATCAGTCTTGGTCCTGTTCATCTTGTAGTTCTGCCCTCTTCCAGGTCCCCTCTGGAATGTTCTCTAGTCCCTGGATGCTAGAATGATCGTTAGGGAGGGTAAGAAAGTCTGATGAAAACATTTATGTTAAACACAGTTTTAAGCCTTTCTAGACCCATCAACAATTCCTGTACAATATTTTCTTCCCTTAATTAACTTCTGTAACTCCCCATTAAACATTCACATGAAGCTGATGTGTGGCATTGTGGAATAGCTATATTGTACACCTGAAACTAATGTAACATTGTATGTTAACTAACTGGAATTAAAATAAAACTTAAAAAACAAAAAGAAAACAAGAAAAAGACAGGCACTGATATCTTAAAAAAAAAAAAAAAAGCAAAACACTAAAGCAAAGCAGACACCAGTTTCAAGGCAATTCATTACTGTGCTTTTGATATACGCCACCTTTTATAGGTTTGTTTTGCAAAAGCAGAACTTCAAAGGCTCTTCCCTGCTTCCTAGGGCTTTTCTCAGCCACTACTCCGCTGTGGCTGGTGGGGGCGGTGCTTGGCTCTGCCTCAGGTTCTGAAGATGAGTTTTCCCCCCACCCCATGAAAAAAAAAAAAAGAAAGCTGAGTATAAACATAAGCTTGATTGACTAATCATTATCATTACACAAAGGGCTTATAATTCAAACATGATTTAAAGAAATACAGATACCTGGAGATATTCACAACCATTTATTTTAAAACATGAGAAGGGATCTAATTAATATCATCTTGACACTTCAAACACATTTTCTTATCTAACCTTCACATGAACCCTGCTGGGATGGGTCTCCCTTGGATCCCAGGTTCTATAGATGGAAGCGGGCACATGGGTTAGTGAATATGTGTACTGTGGTTCATCTTCTTGCTTCGGCATTTCCTTATGTATAGAATGAGAAAGGAGTAAAAACAATAGTAACAAACAAACAAACAGTAAGTAAAATACCTACTTTCAGCATGTGGGGAGAACTGAATGGGATGATGGATGACTGTTTCATTTACAGACAAGGAGAGGTAGGTTCAGACAGCCATTTTGTCAAAGCCAGCCAGTCAGAAGTGGTAGGGCTGGGGCTTGAGCCCAGGCTTCTGTAGGTCTGATGCTGAACACTTCCTCTTACCACTTGCTACTTTTTATATTCTAGGAAACACAGGGAGTCCAGCACAAAGATACCTATGCTTGACCAGCTTCTAGTTCACAGGTAAGCATCTTTTCCGCTTAACTTATAAAATGTCTCAATCACATTCTACTCAAACTCTAACACTTTTTTAAACTGTTCTTTATTCCAGCATCTGGAATTGAAAGCTTAACTCATTTACCTTCTTTCTTGCCCAGGATGAATGCCTATCTAGAAATACTGGAGTTTCAGGGGCCATCTGTCTAAAATGCAGCAAGAATTTATCAAAGTCTCCACCCACCTCATGACGAGGGCTGGAGGACAGCAGTGGACAAGGGTGAGAAATCACAAGACCTGAGTTCTAGCCCCACCACCTACTGGTTCTTGCACCTCATGTAATTTCTCCTGCCAGAGTCTCCAGTTCCTTAGCTATGAACCGGAACACCTATAATACACCAACTCACCTCACGAGCTTGTGGGATCAAATGAAGCGGAGCCTGTTGCAAACTGTAAAGTTCTATGTGATTGTTTTTACTATCCCAACCACAGTCTATGGCCAGGCAGCTCTTCATATAGGAGACAGATTTCTTCCCCTTGGCAATAATTGTAAGTAATATATTCCAGGATGTTTTGCATTTTCCTGTGCTTAAAATAAAACTGAACCCAAACAAGAATGCAGACATGGTCCCGCGTTCTGTGACGCTTGTAGAGTAGCTCCTATGTGGGATGTTCTGTGCTTAGTGCACTAGAGATAAGATGTAGTCCTACCCCTGACTACTTCATGGTCTAGTGGAGAAGGCCAGGCATTTATATAAAGTGCTGCATACTTTAAAAGAGGAACAAATACAGTGTTAGAAAAGTTGAAAGGAGCAAGGTCACTTTCAGGTTAGTGAAATCTGGGAGAGTTCCTTGGAGGAGCTTGAGTTCGGTCTTAAATTTGGCTAATATTTGGGCAAGTAAACAGAACAACCTGAGCCGAGACTCAGAGGCAGGAAGATCCAGGCTGTGTGTGGAAACAGAGGAGTATTTTGACTTAACTGAGTCAAAGGGTACAAAAAGAAAAAGATGGGAAACAGGGCAGATTTGGGGGGTACATGAAAGTCAGACTGATGGCTTAATTTTTCAAATAGGAAATCAAAAATTGATCCAGCACAGGGTTTACAGAGTGAGCTGGAGTGGATGGAGAGAGCAAAGGCAGGCAGAACCCTTCAGAGGTCATTGCAGTGGTCCAGACATAAGGAAATTCTGAATTTAGGGCAGCAGCAGCAGCAGCAGCAGCAGAAACAGGGAGATATCTTACAGGTATAGAACCCAACAGACTTGTCAGAATATGTAATACAAAAGGACCGGGACTCTAAGAACTGGTAAGCAAATCAGGGTTTCTTTCAAGGTTCCAAAAGCTTCACAAATTCATCTATTTGACAAATATGGGTCAGTTGTGTGCTAGGGAGCAAGACAGACAAGATCCTTTATGAGAGGAAGGCATATCCTAAACAAGTAATGGGAGTTAGTAATATGACACAGCGTCCAGGTGGCAGGACGGGGGTGGGGAAGGTAGGGAGCTACCCAGGTAGGAGGTGACATTGGGGCTGAACTTTAAATGATGAACATCGGACAACCAGGGGAAAGTTGAAGGAAGAGTAATCTTTACAACTTTGAATCCAAATGACTTTTTAGGGAGTTACCTTTTGGCATAAAGACACGAAGGTCCCACTGTGGCCCCGAGAGAAGGGACACTGTCTTATTTACTATCTTGTAGTGTAGATGATCTCACTTGTCTCTTCCATGTGGTAGTCGACTCTCAATCTCTAATGTGACTTCTTTCTCACAAAGTGGCTATGGACCAATTTTCCATCACTTCTTCCAAAGAGCTGACCTTTGGACGTCCAAATGGGTTTTTATTGTTTCTCTTAAAGACCAGCTTTATTGATAACATTTAGCACCAAACTGAAGCATCCCAGAAATTCATATACATTGAATAATCAAGACTCACCCATTGATATATGATATAACAAATATCTCTGCTCCAACTAATAGACCAACAGGCAGTTCGCACAAAAAGACAGGTGAATTTTTCAGTCCAAAGGGTGAGTCAACCCATCTGGTATGACAAATGCTGTTTCTGGCTTGATTCCTTGTCTGAGACCATTTGCCAAAACCTTTTTCATGAATCAATAGTTAAGATAATCTAAGCTGTTCCCAATAGATTCAATAGTTCACTGGTTCCAGGCATAAGACATCAATTTGGTTTGGTTATAAAATTTAATATTCTATAATTCACAGAAAATCTAATTCATGTACCATCTGGTTTTGGAAGGAAGACCTCTGGAAAAATTCAGGGGCTTTCAGGATTAACATTTCTTATCTTCTTCCTGATCTCACTCAAGACCTTTGCATTCACACTAAAAAGTGATAATCTACTTGGCATATTACCCCTTATTTCAAAAATGGTAAATTCATTCCACCTGGTTTACTTTGTAATATGTCCATGAAGTTCTCATTGTATTGCCCCGACTAATAGTCTGAAGCCACACTACATGTTTCCTGATCCCTCATTGAGGACTATGAAGGCATATACCCATCAGGTCACAACCAGGTTAATCTTCCTGAACCTCCATTTGATACTTTGTAAACTAAAAGGTTTACAAAACACTTTCACTATATTATCTCGCTTTGTTTTCATGCTGACCCTGAGAACATTCCCATTTTACCCATGAGGCCATTAAAGCCAAGAAGTTGACTGGTCTACCACCTGGGATCCCTGATTTTTGGTGTGCATCCTGTCCAAAATATTTAACATGCCCACCCCAGAATGCAGTTATGTTTCCTGAATCTTGCCATTTGAGCGAGATTCCCTACCTAGTTTTCCAACCTCTTCTCTTCTCCCATGTTAACTATCACTTCCAGTGGAGCTGGTGTTTCTGTTACTCGTAGAGCCTATTATGCTCCAGATGGCCTTAACTGGGCCCCAGGGATCCATCCCTAGAGCCCCGTGGTTGGGCTTTCAGCAACTGAGTACTGCATGTGGGATTTTGTATGTATACGCGTATGTGAGTCTGTCTAGGGAAAGAATCCATAGTTTCCAACAGGTCCTCAAAGAAGTCAATGACACCCTCCCCCCAAAAAGTTAAAAATTAATTTTATACACTGCTTTTCTTTCACCAAATCTCCTCTCCACTCTCTTGACCTACCTACATTTCATAATTTCTCTTCAGAACTTAAAGCCAACTATAGGCTTTCCAGATCACTCTTTCTAGATGAATTTAATTATTCCCCCCCTCCAAATATTAATTCAAAAAGGGAGAAGCCGGAGTATTCCTAGGGTGGCCTTTATATATGCAGATAATATGTGATAACTTATCCCGACTGAGAGCACAATGATCTGTAAACCTTAATCATTCCCTTCAGGGTTGATTTGAAACCTTTCATTAGTACAATGCTTCCCATGGGATAAAGAGTGGCAAGAACTACATTGATACGGATATGGTATCTATTATGAAAAGAAAACCATTATCTTACTGTAAGGATTGCATAGTGATATTCCAGATGAAAACATAAAATTGGTAGAAGTTCAACCACTCACTCTCTACACACCAAAGCAAGCCAACCCCACTGCCTATGGTGACTCAAAGGCATACAGAGCTTTTGTTTGTAGAGCTCAGGGTGAGGGGTCTGAGTGGTGGGGTAAATGGAAGGTGGGAGGGGGCTCTGCTAAGGATGGTGGGGGGTGAGTATCAGCAGTTGTTTCACCAGCTTTGGCCTTGACGTCCTTCTAGCCTGCCAGCCTTAATACTCATTCCCTGGCATTTTCTCATTCCATCTTCCTGAGTCTCTTCTGCTCCCCTGCACTAGTCCATCTTCTAAACATGGCATACACTGTGTTACATCAGGAATCTGCTATATTTGAGGGTTACTACTTCGGTTACATACCCCTCCTTCTGACCCTGGTGAAGCCTAATGTTTTCCATGAGCAGTGCCTCCCATGAAGCCCTATGCCTGAAGATGTAGACTATCTATCTATACCCTGTATATCTGGGAAGGGGAGAATTGCCACTCTCTGCCTTTTCTTGCCAGCTAGTGCTGCCAACACTTTCATTAGAGACAAGGGCACTGTCATGTGCTGCATGATGTCCCCCCATAAAGGTATGTCTGTATCCTAATCCTTGGAACCTGTGGATATGAACTTCTTTGGGAAAAGGGTTTTTTCTCAGATGTAATGAAGTTAAGGATCTTGAGAGGAGGAGAGCATCCTGGATTATCCAGGTGGGCCTGAAATCTAATAACAAGGGTCGTCATCAGAAGCACACAGAGAGATGGAAAGATGGAAGAGGAGGAGGGAATGTGACAAAGGAGGCAGAGACTAGAGAGAGGAGCCCCAAGTAAAGGAAGGAATTCTGCAGCCACCAGAGGGAGGAAGAAGCAAGGATCTCCCCTCAAGCATGTGGAGGAAGCACAGCCCTGACAACTTAACTGTGGACCTCCAGCCTCCAGAACTGTGAAAGAACACATTTCTGTTGTTTCAAGCCACCCAGTTTGTGCTAATTTTTTGCAACAACCACAGGAGACTAATACAGGTTACCTAACTCCCATCATCTTGCAAAATAATAAACAGCTAACATTTCCTGAGTGCCTACAAAGTGCTAGGTATTGTGCTGAAGACTTTTCATGGATTATGTGTGAAATTCATAGAATTACACTGTAGCACAGGACAGATAAGGAAAGGAAAGCCCTAAGGAGATAAGTGAATGCCTGCTGTTACACAGGTAAGTGCAAAGGGAGGGACTAGCAGATGCAGGTTGCCTGTCTGACTACAAGCCCATGTGCATCACCACTCAGTGACACTGCCGCTAATGGGTGACATAGAGTCCACTGGGACCCACAGCACCACTGGCTCCACAGCATCTCTGCACCCTACCTCCTCAGGTCATGGCCTCCGTCCTCCAGCAAGGCCATCCCCCGACTTGCTCTTCCCCTGACCTCACCAGCTGCAGAATCCCACTTGCTGACCACAACCCTCTTCCTTTTTAGCTGTCTCACACACTCTCTCACACTCCACCCAACCTTTGATCTCTGGGCCAAAGACCTCAAATTGGACAACCTGTATCCTTACGAGCACGCGGAGACTTCCCAAGGGGCAAATAAGCATGGGTGGTTTTAGTGAAACTAAATTTTAGAACCTGAATTTCCATGAGAACTTGTGTCATTCAGCCATTGCCACAATGATGCTGCAGAACAAACCACCCCAACACAATGTGACTCAAAACAACAATCGTCCATCCTTAGGGCAGCTGTGGGTCAGGTGGGATGCCCCTATTCAGGCTGCAGGTCTGCAGTTTGTTGGGCTAGGGCTGGCTCCAGGTTGTGTGATCAATGCAATTTTACAGAGCCCTACACTTAATAGGACTTTACACTTGTGCTTTAATACTCTGGGATGGACCCAAGACATTCATGTTTTGTGAGTGAAGTCTGAAGGTATTCAGTACAATACTTGCTGCATGCTCCAGGGGCTTTAAGCCTCAATTGGCACATGGTGCTGCCTTCTCCTATCTCCCCGCCCTCCTGGATAGGTACTCAGCCATCAGCTCTCCATGCATGCCCAGTGACCACTGCTGCCCTCTGTCCCCATGGGGTTCTGAACATGACCACAGGGAGGACCATTCAGGCACATGTTCTGCAGTGTCTTAAGGTGGGACAACGTGGTGGCTATTCACACTGGCAGTGTCATGGCACATTTGGTGGGCAATGGGCAGGGATTTCTTGTTCACTCCCAATCCAGGTACCAAGTGCACCCCTGCATGGAGATTTCTACCCATTGGGTGTTGCCATCCACCATGGATGGAGGTGGTAAGCCAGGAGAAAGAGGGATTGAATCCTGATGCCCCACATTTTCATTTTGCAGTGGGCCCTACCATTAAGTGATGGGCCCTGGCTGCATCAGCTTAATTCCATATCTTATTTGGGGCCCAGTGGAGGGCAGCAGCTACCCGGAGCATTGTCTTCTCACTGCAACTGCAGAAGCACTAGAACCCAAACCAAACTGCACAAGCACTTTTCAAGCTTTTGCTCACATTTAACCACTGAAGCAAGTCAGTAAACCATGCTGGAGGCCATGAGTGGGAAGCATACTCCAGCCACCAGGAGGCCAGGGTGAAGGTATGGTTGCACGATGTTATAGAAAAGTAGGACTAATCCACCTACCATAGTACTCCTTTCTAAATATGTCTCCTTCAGAATGAATGGCCCTGATCACACCAGCTCTTATTTCCACCTCATTGCTGACAGGTGTCCTTCCCTGCACATTACCCAGGAAAGGCATGGGGGTGCATGTGGTTCAACCAATGGTGCACTAGTGTAATCCAGGAAAAAGGGTGACTTTTCCCAGCTTCACATTCACAGGAAATATTTTAACATCTTATTTCAGTTTGTGTAAATACTTTGTTATGGGTAACTATGATAAGGTCAGCAATAAAAGACTTTCAAACACAAGAATCTACAATGGAATAAAATTCTTTAAGGAGAGTGGGATAAAAATATGAAAAGGAATAAAAGGAATGTTGAAAAAACCCTTTGTTAGAGAACAGCTATGCTGGTGGCAGTGTGGCATTTAGATGGGACACATTTAAGTCAGACATGTAACCATTTTATTTGAAAATATAAATATTTATAATATACTAGAAATTACATTCTTTGCTACTACCTGAATTGAAGGAAAATTTTTAAGTGTTAACTTAGAGATGTTAGAGCAGGTACCTGGTTTCTCAACCCCCCACCCTGGGGGCAAGCAATCAAAAGAATTTTAAGTCCACTCATCTAGGGAAAGAAAACCTTACATTTTTATTCAACCTATTACTCCCTTGAGACTGTATTTTCTTCCTTACCCCTGTAAGTAAAATAAGCCAGACACAGAAAGACAAATGCTATACGGCATCACTGACATTTGTGGAATCAAAAAGAAAAAAGCTGAACTCATAGAAACAGAGTAGAATAGTGGTTGGCAAGGGCTGGGACGGTGGGGGAAATGAGAGACGTAGGTCAAAGAGTATGAACTTTTCGTTACAAGATGAATAACTTCTGTGGATCTAATGTACCACAGGGTGACTACAGTTAACAATACTGTACATTATACTTGAAATTTGCTAAGAGAGTAGACCATAAGTGTTCTCACTACCCAAAAAAGGTGACTATGTGAAGTGATGGATGTGTTCATTAACTTGATTAAGGTAATTGTTTCACAACATATACATACAAATCATCACGTTGTACACCTTAAAAAAAGAAAAAGAAAACAGTTAACCACTATCAATTGTGGCTTAATTTATCTCTTGTTGATGTGAGGAGGATGCAACTATTTAAATCATGTCAAATTTTTCTTCATTTTGGACCTGTTTGGGACTTTCCATGGCAAAAACCCTTGTAAACAGCTTTCTGTCAGTCTTGGAACTTTTTTTAACAAGCAAGGTCTCCCGAGTTTTTCTAAGTAAAGGGCATTGGGTTGCCTTCTCAGGATTTTCCATCATCTCTTTGACAACCAAGTGCTTTTGAAATTCTTATTTTTCTATATGCAGATAAAAAGGGGAAACACAAATTCACTATCTATTTGGATATGTGCTATCAGGAAATACAGTGATTTCTGTGTTAGGATTATTTTTCCTGTCAGAAGGGAGTTATTTCCTTTTCTTTTAATCTGGGCAATTTGTCCTGCAAGATTGTGGTTTAGACTGGTTCTAATATCTGTCCCTAAAAAATCATCAGTAATTTCTGACTCAACTTGGTTCAGCAAGAAAGCTTTCAATAACAGTATGAGATTATCAACCCATAATCCATCATAGCAAACATAATCCCTTAAAACAAATGTAACAGCTTAAAATATGGAAGAGGTTTAGCACAGTCCAAGTTCAAGCTTGCAACCTAGAGAGAAGAGGGCTGCCTTTTAGACACTACTTGAGGAATCATGGCTAGTGTGCTAATGCAAGTTAGTGCACTGACATCATTGTGAGGTGTGTCACAAGACCTTCATTATAGCCACCTGTGCCTGTGTTACCTCTGCCATCATTAAATGTGCATCTGTCCAACCTCTGAATAACTTGGGGTTTTACATAAAGGGTCATGTTTCTGACTTGGCGAAGTTGCTTAAAATGAGCCCTAATGCAATTAAAATGAGATATTGGGATTGTCACTGTGATGGTTAATTTTATGTATCAACTTGACTGAGCTAAGGGATGCCCAGATAGCTGATAAGGTAGTATTTCTAGGTGTCTCTGGAAGGGTGTTTCTGGAAGCATTTAAATCAAGGACTAAGAGATCCATCCTTACCAATGTGGGTAGGCATGTTCCAATCCGCTGGGGGCCCCAATGGAACAACAAGGCAAAGGAAGGGTAAATTCACTCCTTATTCTTGGGATGGGATGTTCATCTTCTATCCATGGACATTGGAGCTTCTGGGCCTTTGGACATAGGAACTTACACCAACAGGCCTGTGGTTCTCAGGACTTTGCCCCAGGACTGGGAGTTATACCATCAGTTCTCAGCACTTTGGACTTGGACTAATACCATGGGTTTTCCTGGCAGTCCACCTTGCAAACAGCAGACTGTGGGACTTCTCAGCCCCCATAGTCATGTGAGCTGATTCTTACCACAAATCTTCTCTCTTTGTTCTGTTTCTCCGGGGAATCCTAATACAGTCATTATGAGGAATGGTTCCAAAAGGAGCGTTTGATGATGAGAATCTTAGTTATGTCACAAGAAGAGGTTACTTCTGACTGTGGCCTATCCCCACTGTTCTCAGCCCAAAGCCTCTACTTTGGAGAGGAGACAAAGGAAGAGCAGCTGGGATGAGAATCAATCACTGCAGTCCTATGCAAATGAAGCTGTCATTTTTTTTTTTTTTGGCTGACAAAATATAACCAGCTAACCATTCTACCAAATAGATATGCTTCTCAAAGGTGCTAACCACTCTATTATCTCTATTCCCGCCTCTGATTTAAGAGCCTCAGATGCTAGTTTATAGTTTACATTTCAATGAGATCTCAGATCAATTCCAACATGTCAGAAAATCCAATAAGAAGAGACACTGAAATTTATGTGTTTATTTAAAGCTTGCTGATAAACAATTACATACATCTTACTTATAATCAGCTACTATGGTTTAGAAGTTACTAGCCACAGGAGGTTGTGGGTGATTTTTTTTTGAAATAGAAAAATAAATTAAGGTCCCTGCAACTTGTAGTATGTCTGACAGTCCAAGATGAGAAGCCATGAAACAGGGGCAGGCAAGGTTTGCTGTTGTCATGCATGTGTGTTTTCTTCGCTTCAGCAAATGAAGAGCAGAGCTGAGAAATGGTCAGTCAACCAGTAGCTATTTCCTGATATCTATATTGTATAAAGCTATACTCACGGGCTATGCAGAAGTTCAAGGCAGCACCCTTTCAGGAAGCTGAATACCCACCTGAAAATCAGGCGAACACCACTAGACAGAATGTGCTAATTTTCAAAGGAACATCAGATAGCAGGTGTTGTTGGAGCTCGGGGGACAAAGATATGTGCCTGGACTGGGTGACCAGGGAAGGATCCCCAGAGAGGGTGGCATTTAATATGAGTCTTGAGAATGGGTAACATTGGGGACAGAGGGGATAAGAAGATAGGGCTTGAGGGGAGGTAAAGGCCAGAATGTGAGGAATTGGAATACCTCTCTTTCTCTGGATCTGAAGTAATGTTCTAATAGGCACTGACCTAGAGTACTTTATAGCATGACTCCACCCTGGAAGGTACTCTGGGGGGAACTTCAGAAGCCTCCTTCACTCCTTCAGCTTCTGAGACACCCTTGGGTACCACATAGTCTTTGTATACTAAATGGCTCCCTGGTGCCTTCAGTGAGGGAATAGGAAAGTAAGTAAGATACCAACCATCCCTAACATAGGTAGACATCAACTAGGAATTCCACGTTCCCCTCTCTCTTCATCAGTTCTCAGGATGAAAACAATGAGAAGCCAAGAGAAGAAACAATTTCACAAAGTGTTTCCTCAAGCACAAGAAACAAACTAAGCAAAACACCAAGAGTTTGGTGCCAGCACTGCAAGGAGAAATGTCATGCACTCCATTGAGCAGCTGTTCTTTACCAGATGCTCAGCTAGGCCCTGAGGACACAGCAGTGAACAAACCAGACAGGGTCCTATTGAGGAAGGCAGATATTAAACAAGGAGAGATATAGAGGAAAAGTTTAGGGAGCTATAAGAGCCTACAAGAGTGGAGTCAGGGGACTGTCTGTCTGAGGGAGGGGCTCTAGGTTGAGATATAAAGGACCAGAGAGTATTAGCCAACTGACAAGAGGGTGCCATGGAGAAGACCCTTGCCCTTCATCCATTCTCCACCCTCGCTGCTGGAAACACTCCTTTAAATGACAGCTTTTTCTCACAATGACTATGGTCTCTAACTAATTTCTTGAAGACTGATACAGTCTATGCAGATAAGGTGAGTCTGCAAATATTTTTCGCTTCACAATGCATAAGCATCTTCCAGATCCCGAGATGTAGGTCAGTTGGCAGGTTCTGAGTGTTTGCAGATGCCATGAAGAGGCTTTTCATATGGTTTGGTTTGCAGTTAGCCTTGGACAGTGTTTACTTAAAACTACCAGTGACCTTTAAGCTGTCAAATATAGTGTCTTTGTCCTCAGGCCTCATCCTCTTCCACACTGTGGGTCACTGTTCTGAAATTCTGCCTTCCTTGGTTTCCATGACACTAAATTACTCTTGTTCAAACTCTCTGGCTAGTTCTTTCCTATTTGCTGTTCCTTGCACTGTGTCAGTTGGAATTAGGTTTGGCTGCAAGCAACAGAGACACATAATGACAGTGGCTTAAATAAGATAGAAATTCAACTCTTCTTCATGTCAAAGCCTGGGGATCAGCAGTTCAGGGCTGGTATGGTGGATTCACAAAGTCATTTAGAGACCTGGTCCCATGAAACAGTAGTCTCTACTGTTTCATCCTTAGAGTGTGGCATCCATACTCGTGGTCCAAGGAGGCTACTTTAACTCCAGCCTTTCACATCAGACTTCCAGGAAGCAGGATGGAACATGGGACAAAAAAATAAGACAATAGAGACATGCCAAATGTCTATTAGGACAGGCTTCTGGAAGCAATTACATGACTACTATTCTCAAATCTCTTAGACAAAACGTAGTCATGTGGCAATACCTAGTGACAAGGGAAGCTGGGATATACAGTCTTTATAATAATAAACAATAAATAATATAATAATAAATAATCCTGCACCCAACTAAAAATGTGGGTTCTGTTCTTCTTCTTGGGAAGAAGGTGAGAATAGATAATAGTGGACAACCCCTGGTCTCTGTGCATACCATAGATGTCCTCACCACGAGAGATTCTGACTTGGTCCTCTCTCTTTATAGCCCCACACTTGCCAGTTCAAAAAAAAATTTTTTTTAATTCTACATATGAGTGATACCACACAGTATTTTTCTCTCTGTGTCTGGTTTATTTCATTATTGAGCAAATGTCCTCAAGGCTTATCTGTGTTGTTGCAAATGGTAGGATTTCTTTCCTTTTTTATGGCTAAATAATATTCTATTGTATATGTGTGTGTGTGTGTGTGTGTGTGTGTGTGTGTGTGTGTGTGTCTCACATTTTCTTTATCCATTCATCCATTGATGGACAGTTAAGTTGTTTGTATTATCTTGGCTACTGTGAATAATGCTGCAATGAACATGGAAGGCAAATAGCTTTCCAAGATACCGGTTTTATTTCCTTTAGATACATATCCAGAAGTGGGATTGCTGGATCATAGGGTAGTTCTATTCTTAATTTTTGGAGGAAATTCCATACTATTTTCTAGAGTGGCTATACCAATTTGTATTCTCCCCAACAGTGTACAAGGACTTCCTGTCATCCACATCCTCATCAACATTTATTTCTTATCTTTTTGATAATAGCCATTCTAACAGATGCAAGCTAATATCTCTTGGTAGCTTTGATTTGCATGTTGTTGATGATTAGTGATAAGGAGCACGTTTTTATATTCCTGTTGCCCATTTGTATGTCACCTTTGGAGAAATGTCTATTCAGATCCTCTGCCCATTTTCTCATTGGGTTTTTGGGTTTGGGTTTTTGTCAGTGAGCTATATAAGTTCCTTTTATATTTTGGATATTACCTCTCATTAAATATATGGCTTGCAAATATTTTCTTTTATCCCATAGGTTGCCTTTTCATTTTGTTGATAGTTTCCTTTGCTGTTCAGTAGCTTTTTACTTTAATATAGTCCCACTTATTTTTGCTTTTGTTGCCTATGCTTTTGGTGTCATGCCCCAAAAAATCATTGCCAAGACCAATGTCAAGGAGTTTTACCTATATTTTTTTCTAGAGATTTTATGGGTTCAGGTCTTACATTTAAGTCTTTAACCCATTTCAAGTGAGTGTTTATAAGTGGTGTAAGATAGGGGTTCAGTGTCATTTTTTTGCATATAGATATCCAGTTGCCCCAACACCATTTATTGAGGAGATGACCCTTACCCTATTGTGTGTTCTTGGTACCCTTGTCAAAGATTAGTTGACCATATATGTGTGGATTTTATTCTGGGTTCTCTATTCTGTACCATTAGTATATATGCCTGTTTTTATGTCAGTACTATATACTGTTTTGATTACTGTGACTTTGTAATATCATTTGAAATCAGCTTTGCTGTTCTTTCTCAAAATTGCTTTGACTATTCAGAGTCCTTTGTTGTTCCACATGAATTTTAGGATTGTTTTTTTCTATTTCTGTGAAAATGCCTTTGGAATTTTGATGCCTTTGGAAATGTGTGTTGAATGTATAGATTGCTTTGGGTAACATGGATATTTTAACAATATTAACTCTTCCAAATCAAGAACACAAATTATCTTTTCATTTATTTGTGCTTTCTTCAGCTTTTTTCCCTCAATATCTCATGGGTTTTGATTAAATTTATTTCTAAGTCTCATTGTCTTTGATGCTACTGTAAATGAGATTTTTTTTCTTAATTTTTTTCAGGTAGTTTGTATAGAAATGCAAATTATTTTTGTATCCTAACTTTGTATCCTGCAACTTTAGTGAATTTGTTTACTAGTTCTACCAGGATGGGGGGGGGGGTGTGGAGTCATTAGGATTTTTTATAAGATCATGTCATCTGCAGAGACAATTTTACTTCTCTCTTTCTTATTTGGGTGCCTTTTACAGGCAGACCTTATTTTATTGCACTTCACTTTATTGCACTTCATAGAAAATGCATTTTTTTACAAATTAAAGGTTTGTAGTAACCTTGGATCCAGCAGGTCTATTGGCACCATTTTCCACTTCACCACCATTTTCCACCATTTACTCACTTCATATCTCGATGTCATATTTTGGTAATTCTCACAATATTTTAAATTTTTTCATGATTATTATATTTTTTATGATGATATATGATCAGTGATCTTTGATACTATGACCATAATTGTTTTGGGGTGCCATGTAAGATAGCAAACTTAATCAATAAATGTTGTATGTGTTCTGATGCTCCACCAACCTGCTGTTCCCCCAACTTGCTCCTCCTTCTCAGGTCTTCCTATTCCCTGAAACACAACAATATTGAAATTAGGCCAATTAATGACTCTTCCTCTAAGTGTTTAAGTGAAAGGAAGGGTCACACATCTGTTACTGTAAATCAAAAGCTAGAAGTGATTAAGCTTAGTGAGGAATGAGTGTTGAAAACTAAAAGAGGCCAAAAGCTGGGCCTCTTGTGCTAAGCAGTTAGCCAAGCTGTGAATGCAAAGAAAGAGTTCTTGAAGGAAATTAAAAGTGCTAATCCAGTGAATAAGTGAATAATAAAAGAGAGATTGCGGATATAGGGAAAGTTTTAGTGGTCTGGATAAAAGATCAAATAGGCCACAACATCCCTTTAAGCCAAAACCTAATCCAGACCAAGGTCCTGACTCTCGTCAATTCTGTGAAGGCTGAGAGAGGTGAGGAAGCTGCAGAAGAAAAGTCTGAAGCTAGCAGAGTTTGGTTCATGAAGTGTAAGGAAAGAAGCCGTCTCCGTAACACCAAAGTTCAGGGTGAAGCAGCAAGGGCTGATGTAGAAGCTGTAGCAAATTATCCAGAAGATTTAGCTATGATAACTAATAAAGGTGGCTACATCAAACAATAGATTTTGAATGTAGATGAGATAGCCTTCTGTTGGAAGAAGATGCCATCTAGGATTTTCATAGCTAGAGAAGAGAAGTCAATGCCTGCCTTCAAAGCTTCAAAGGATGGGCTGATTCTCTCATTAGTGTCTAATGCAGTTGGTGACTTGAAGCTGAAGCCAATGCTCATTTATTATTCTAAAAATTCTAGGGCCCTTAAGAATTATGCTAAGTCTACTCTACCTGTGCTCTATAAATGGAAGAAAGCTTGGATGAGAGCACATCCATTTACAACATGGTTTACTGAATACTTTAAGGCTACTGTTGAAATCTACAGCTCAGGCAAAAGAAAAAAAAATTCTTTCAAAGTATTCCTGCTCATTAATTATGCACGCATGTGGTCATGCAAGAACTCTGACGGAAATGGACAATGAGATTAATGTTTTTTCAATGCCTGCTAACACAACATCTATTCTGCAGCCCAGAGATCAAGAGTAGTTTTGACTTTTAAGTCTTATTACTTAAGTAATACATTTTGTAAGGCTACAGCTCCCATAGATAGTGATTCCTTTGACAGATATGGAGAAAATAAATTGAAAACCTTCTGGAAAGGATTTTGCCATTCTTGATGCCATTAAGAACATTTGTGATTCAGGGGAAGAAGTCAAAATATCAATGTTAATGGGAGTTTGGAAGAAGTTGATTCCAACCCTCATGGATGATTCTGAGGGGTTCAGGACTTCGGTGGAGGAAGTAACTGCAGATGTAGTGGAAATAGCAAGAGAACTAGAATTAGAACTGGACCCTAAAGATGTGACTGAATTATTGAAATCTCATGATAAAATTTCAGTGAAAGAAGAATTGCTTTTATGGATGGGCAAAGAAAGAGGTTTCTTGAGATAAAATCTGCTCCTGGTGATGATGCTGTGAAGACTGTTGAAATGACAACAAAGGATTTAGAATATTACACAAACTCAGTTGATAAAGCAGTGACAAGGTTTGATAGGCTTGACTCCGATTCTGAAAGATGTACTGTGGGTAAAAGGCTATCAAACAACATTACATGCTATAGTGAAATCATGCATGAAATGAAGAGTCTTGGATGTAGCAAACTTCATTGTTGTCTTATTTTAAGAAATTGCCACAGCCGCCCCATTTCCAGCAACCACCACACTGATCAGTCATTAGCCATCAGCATAGACCCTCCACCAGCAAAAAGATTATAACTTACTGAAAGCTCAGAGGAAAGTCAGCATTTTTTTTTACCAATAAAGTATTTTTAATTAAGGCATGTACATGGATTTTTTAGGCTCATTGATGTTGTACACTTAATAGACTACAATAAAAATAACTTTTATTTGCACTGGAAAAATTGATTTGACTTGCTTTATTGCAATATTCACTTTATTGTGATGGTCTGGAAACAAACCCACAGTGCCTCTGAGGTATGCCTGTATTTGTTTTTCTTGCCTAGTTGCTCTGACCAGGATGCCAGTACTATGTTGAATATAAATACAAAAGTAGACATTCTTGTCATGTTCTTCATCACAGAGGAAAAACTTTCAGCTTTACACAATAGAACAGGATTTTGGCTGTGGGCTTGTCATATATGGAGTTTATTATGTATATTCCTTCTATACCTCATTGTTGAGAATTTTTATGATGAAAAATTGTTGAATTTTTGTCAAATGCTTTTTTTGCATCTATTGAGATGATCACATGATTTTTTAATCCTCCATTCTGTTTATGTGATGTATCTTATTTATGTATTTATGTATTTATGTATTTATTTATTTATTATTTTTAAGTAGATTCCATGCCAACATGGAGCTCAATATGGGACTTCAACTCACAACCCTGAGACTAACACCTGAGCTGATATCAAGAGTCAGATACTCAACCAACTGAGCCACCCAGTACCCCTCTATCACAATTATTAATTTACATATATTGAACCATCTTTGCATCCCCGAGTAAGTCCTAATTGATCGTGGTGTATGATACTCTTTTTTTTTTTTAATTTTTTTTCAACGTTTATTTATTTATTTTTGGGACAGAGAGAGACAGAGCATGAACGGGGGAGGGGCAGAGAGAGAGGGAGACACAGAATCGGAAACAGGCTCCAGGCTCCGAGCCATCAGCCCAGAGCCTGACGCGGGGCTCGAACTCACGGACCGCGAGATTGTGACCTGGCTGAAGTCGGACGCTTAACCGACTGCGCCACCCAGGCGCCCCAGTGGTGTATGATACTCTTAACGTGCTGTTGAATTTTGCTGATACTTTGTTGAAGATTTTTGCATGTATGCACATGAAGAATATTGGCTTGTAATTTTCTTATAGTGGCCTTGTCTGGCTTTAGTATCAGGATAATTCTGCCCTCATAAAGTGATTTTGGAAGTATTCCCTTCTCTTCAACTTTTGGGAAGAGTTTGAGAAGGATTAGTGTGGATTCTTTTTTAAAGGCAAAATGTAAATAATTAAATTATTTCCCACATTCCCTCTTTGTTTTCCTGTGTGTGTTTCCTACTTTTTTTTATTATTTACTTTTTAATTTACATCCAAGTTAGTCAGCATATAGTGCAATAATGATTTCAGGAGTAGAATCCAGTGATTTATCCCCTACATATGACACCCAGTGCTCACCCAACAAGTGTCTTCCTTAATGTCCCTTGCCTTTTTAGTCCATCCACCCCACCCAACTCCCTCCAGCAACCCTCAGTTTGTTTTCTATAGTTACAAGTCTCTTTTGTTTCATCCTCCTCCCAGTTTTTATATTATTTTTGTTTCCCTTACCTTATGCTCATCTGTTTTGTACCATAAATTCCACATATGAGTGAAGTCATATGATTTTTGTCTTTCTCTGACTAATTTTGCTTAGTATAATATACTCTAGTTCCATCCATGTTGTTGCAAACAGCAAGATTTCATTCTTTTTGATCACTGAGTAATACTCCATTGTATATATATATACCACAACTTCTTTATCATTCATCTGTCGATGGACATCTGGGCTCTTTCCATACTTTGGCTATCATCAATAGCGTTGCTATAAACATTGGGGTGCATGTGCCCTTTCAAAACAATACACCTGAATCCTTCGGATAAATACCTAGTAGTGCAATTGCTGGGTTGTAGGGTAATTCTATGTTTAATTTTTTGAGAAACCTCCATACTGTTTTCCAGAGTGGCTGCATCAGTTTGCATTCCCACCAGCAGTGCAAAAGTTTCCTCTTTCTCTGCATCCTCACCAAGATCTGTCGTTGCATCAATTGTTAACTTTAGCCATTCTGACAGGTGTGAGGTGGTATCTCAGTTTGTTTTTGATTTGTATTTCCCTGATGATGAGTGATGTTGAGCATTGTTTCATGTGTCAGCTGGCCATCTGGATGTCTTCTTTGGAGAAGTGTCTATTCATGTCTTTTGCCTATTTCTTCACTGGATTATTTGTTTTTGGGGTGTTGAGTTTGATAAGTTCTTTGTAGATTTTGGATACTAACCCTTTATCTGATATGTCATTTGCAAATAACTTCTCCCATTCTGTTGGTTGCCTTTTAGCTTCACTGATTGTTTCTTTTGCTGTGCAGAAGCTTTTTATCTTGATGAGGTCCCAGTAGTTCATTTTTGCTTTTGTTTCCCTTGCCTCCAGAGACATGTTGAGTAAGAAGTTGCTGCAGCCAAGGTCAAAGATGTTTTCGCCTGTTTTCTCCTCGAGGATTTTGATGGCCTCCTGTCTTACGCTTAGGTCTTTCATCCACTTTGAGTTTTTTGTGTGTGTGTATGGTGTAAGAAAGTGGTCCAGGTTCATTCTTCTGCATGTCGCTATCCAGTTTTCCCAACACCATTTGCTGAAGAGATGGTCTTTATTCCACTGGATATTCTTTCTTGCTTTGTCAAATATTAGTTTCCCATACATCTGTGGGTCCACTTCTGGGTTCTCTATTCTGTTCCATTGATCTGAGTGTCTGTTTCTGTGCCAGAACCATACCATCTTAATGATTACAGCTTTCTAATACAGCTTGAAGTCCAGAATTGTGATGCCTCCTGCTTTGGCTTTCTTTTTCAAGATTGCTTTGGCTATTCAGAGTCTTTTCTGGTTCCATACAAATTTTAGGATTGTTTTTTCTAGCTGTGTGAGGAATGCTGGTGTTATTTTGATAGGGATTGCATTGAATATGTAGATTGCTTTGGGTAGTATCGACCTGTGTTTCCTACTTTTACACGTTGCCATTATTTCTCCACCCCATTCCCATCATCCAATCTTTGCTGTCATGTATTGTTTCTCTTCATCTCCCTCCACATGCTATCTGTGGACAAACTCCTATTATCTCTTGTCTGGACTCCTGCAACAGTCTTTTGGCTATCTCTTTATCCTCAGGGTCAGCCTATTCTCTAATCTTCCTGACATATGGCTGTCTGATTCTCAATGTCTAGAATGGGTCACCTCTATCTTTTATTCCAAAACATTCAAACATCTCCATGTTACTTACAGAATAAAACCAATACCCCAACCCAGTGCTCAACCCTCTATAAAGTGACCCTACACTCTCTTCTACTCTACAAACACTATTGAGTTTCAATTATGTCCCAGACTCTATTCTAGGTGTTTGAGGTCCATTATGAAACAAAACAGACACACACACACACACACACACACACACACACACACCCCAAACACCCACTCTTTGGAGTTTACATTCTGTTTTTCCGCTGTTTTGAGAATTCTCTTCACATATCCTTCATTCCAGGCAAACGGATTCACCTGCTGTCTGTGCAGGGCTTGTCCTTTGCTCTTTTTTTTTTTTTTTCTCTCTTTCTGGAATATTCTTTTGCTTATTCCTTTATAACTGTGGTTCTCAACCAGGTGATTTTTTTTCCTGTAGGGGACTTTTGGCAATGTCTGCAGATATTTTGTTTGTCACAACAGATTGGGGTCCTACTGGTACCTCACTGGTAGAAGACTGGGATGCTGTTAAACAATCTTACAATGTACAGGAAGGCCTCCATAGTAGAAAATTATCTGGTCCAAAATGTCAATAGTGTTGAGGATGAGAAACACTGCTATAGATAGGGTCAATTTATACCCACCCTTCAATGACGGCTCAAATTTCTCCTTCATGAAATACCCACAATTCCTTCTTCCATTCCTGTTTGCTCAAAGCTATCTGCTGTCCTGCTGAATTCCCACTTCCCCTGGGGGTAGCTGTGTAGTGTCACTCATCATTTGTCATAGGCTATAAAAGTCTACAAGGGTGGATTTACACCTGACTCTTCTGAGTTCTCAGAGGCCAACCTCGTGCTTAGCTCACAGAAGATGGTACCCACATATTTGTTATAGGCATGAATAGGGAATACCCAATGTCTGTCTCTTCTCCCAGACTTCAGTTCCTAGGAATTAAGCAGCCTGAAAGTTGCTGCTTCAGAGGAGAATCTGCCAGGCCCCTCCCAGCCATAGTTGGAAGAGACTCAACTGGCATCAAGCCACAGGAAAGACTGCCTCTACCAGTCTGAAGGAAAGAGGTTAACAGAAAAAGAAACTAAATAAATATGGCAAGAAACATGACTCTGTGTGCAAACAGAGGTTCCCTACAAAAATAATTGAAAGCAGGAAGGACATTTGTTTGGATGGGAGCTTGACCAGCTTTATAAATGGGTTAGGGTAACTAGTGACCTCAGCTGCCCTTGAAGTCATAGTCTTAACAGTGCAGAAACCAGGAGCCACATGAAGCCACAGCCAGGGGTGGCTCCCAGCCAAGGACTTCTGTGCTGTCCCTGGGCCATTGCCTGATGAAGGCCTGAGCACACACACATTGCTGCTGCAGGATTCAGAATTGTGTGTCAACTATCACTCATTAACTCAACTTTTCCTGTCTAAGTCCTTGAGCTGTCTGAGATGCTGAAGTGTCTTGGCAGGCCTAGGAAACTATTAGATCTCAAGAAACAGGCTCAGTTATCTCAGGCTTCTCCTGAATCCAAATGTTCCAGTTTCAGCTTCCTCCTCACGAGCTGCTTAGAACAGGGATCTCTGATATACACCGTTTTTTATCTGCCTGGCAGCTGAAATGGCAAAAAAGTATGTGAAGTCCCAGCTCTGACTCCCTAAAAGTAGGCACAAGGGAGCTTTAGTGCTTTTGCAAAAGGAGTGATTGAAGTCAGGTAGAGAAGAACAAAATGACTCAAAGCTAGAGCCAAAGCCCAGAGACACAGAGCATTTGGTGAGCACTTTACAGCTAGATCTATTCCACATGGGAGTATCTGTCACTCATCCAACTTAATGCAATATGGTCCTTAAAGTTAATAAAATAGCATAACAAACCAACCAAGTTAGTTCTCTTATCCACTACCTAACCCTCTGTTTCTACAAGCTTCATGGTGGGGTTGGATGTTGGGAGAAAGGGAGTGAAGAAGAACTCTGCTGACATTTTTCCCCCCTTACGCAAGATTCTGGAAGCTTGAGCAGAGAGCAGGGGGATGAGGTGCTTTCCCAAGAGGGAACATTAGTATGGTGTCCCAGGCTCTGACTCTTGGCTCTAACTTGGTCTCTCAAAAAGAAATACAATACTAGCCACAAACACAAGCCACATATGTAGTTTTAAATTTTCCTGTGGCCACATTAAAGATGCATAACAAGGATTAAATTAATTTTAATAAAATATTTCATTAAATTCAACGTATCCAAAATATTATCATTTAACCTGTAATCAATACAAATAGTACCATCCATAAAATAATACGTGTTCCTTTTTATCTTGCTAAGCATTCAAAATTCATTGTTTATTTTACACTTACCAGATATCTTAATTTTAACTAGCCACATTTCAAGCACTCATCCACAGGGGGAGCCTAGGATAATTCAAGACTTTCACAGGTCATCAGTTGGTGCCCAGGCACTAATGTATCACGTTATACAACAGGGAGCTAAAATAGCATTTGAAATATAATGAGATGGGGAATTTTTTTACATTTATGAAACTCCCCCCAAGGGGAACACATACCACATGTGGTTGAGAGAAATACTTTGAAAAATCTGCTGTGTCCAGCATGAGGGTAGGGGATGGAAGCGGGAAACCCCCATGGAGGATGTTAGGGCAACACATAGATTGACAGCTGAACTTGAACCTCTGAGAGAGGTTCACTGACACTTGAAACTGAGAGCAACCTTTAACTATTTTTCTAGGACCAAGGCAGAGGACACAGGGAGATATAACAACAGTGACTCATTTTACTACTGGAGAAATTGTAACAACTTTAATGTCTAATGGGAAGAAACTGTGAATCTATGTGAAAGAATATTTTACTATGATGAAAACATGGGGATGTACCTAATATAAAATTGTTATTAGGGAAAGAAAAGCAGATTCAAGTGTAGTTGCTCATACAAGCTCACCTATAGTTAATAAATGCAAAGAAAAGAAATGCACAAACATATTGCCATTGTTTTTACTAAGAAATAGCAATATAGCAGGGTGCCTGGGTGGCTCAGTCTATTAAGCATCAGACTTCAGCTCAGGTCATGATCTTGCAGTTCATGAGTTCAAGCTCCATGTAAGGCTCCATGTAAGGCAGGGTGCCTGGGTGGCTCAGTCTATTAAGCATCAGACTTCAGCTCAGGTCATGATCTTGCAGTTCATGAGTTCAAGCTCCATGTAAGGCTCTGTGTTGACAGCTCAGAGCCTGGATCCTGTTTGGGGTTCTATGTCTTCCTCTCTCTGCACCTCTCCTGCTTATGCTCTGTCTCTCTCTCAAAAAAAATAAACATTAAAAAAATTTTTTTTAAAGAAATAGCATTCTGCACTGCAAACAATCAACAAAAGTAAAAGGCAACTGACGGAATGGGAAAAGATATTTGCAAATGACATATCAGACAAAGGGCTAGTATCCAAAATCTATAAAGAACTCACCAAACTCCACATCGGAAAAACAAATAATCCAGTGAAGAAATGGGCAGAAGACATGAATAGACACTTCTCTAAAGAAGACATCCAGAGGAGGAGCCAAGATGGCAGAACAGCATGGAAGCTTTTTGTGTGTCTCACATGCATGAAATACAGCCAGACCAACACTAAACCATCCTACACACTTAGAAAACTGATTGGAAGATTAACACAACAATCTGCACAACCTGAACCACAGAATTCAGCAGGTACGTGACACAAAGAACTGAACTTGGGGAGCAAGAAGCCACGAAAGGTAGGGAACCCCTTTTGCAGGCAGAGGATGGAGACTGGGGAGCAGGGGGAGCATACAGGAAAAGCACCCCTCCCCAAAAGCAGCTGGAGAGAAAGTGGAAAATTTGAAACAGCTACAGGGACTAAACTAAAAAGGGAGAAAGGAGAAAGGAGAAGGTTTAAATTCCATTAAGACTGTAAACAAGGGGAGCTCAAAATCTGCAACTCTACAGCTCAATACCTGGCAGTGCTCTGGTGGGTAAGGTGAATCCCCAGGAACAGAGTGGGGTCTGGGAGGTTCTCGGGCCACACGGCGAAAAGCGGTTCCACTGCTGGAAGAACATTTGGTAGAGACTGTTGAAGCCACCTGGTCCCAGCAGACCCGGGAAGGCAGCCACATTCACTGGTGCTGGGGCAAGGTCGTTGAGGGTGAAGCCTGGTGCCAGATGTGTGTTGCGATTTTCCGTAATCCCTGAAATGTTGATGCTACACTCTCACAATATTTTTTTGGGGTGGCCTGGCACCTGGCCACAGTCTTGGGGCACCGGCAAGGTCCAACGGGTGTTCCTGGGCGCAGCCAACATTCGGCCATTGCTCATTCGGCCGTTGCTCGGTGAGACCCTCATGCAGAGGGGCGGAACGGGTCAAAGCCTCAGTCCTTCAGAAGTAAGGGGCCGGGAAAACAGCCATATCTGAGACAAAACTTGGGAGGCAGGTACTGCCTGGGGCCTGGTCACAGGGAGTGGAAAAGCGGGAAGTGGATGAGAGCTAAAGATGGAGGACAGTGCACAATTGCTGATCCAGGAGAACAGACTGGGTAGCTGGGTGGCGCCATTTTTCACCGCTCCCGCGCATGCGCATGCACAGCTACAAGCACTGCAACAATCCACCCCAGTAGGCTAGCAGCGCCATCTAGTGGAGAGCGGAACTGTTACACCAAGCCCCGCCCAACTGGGCCAACTTCGCTCTTCAAGAACACAAACCGGTTTAATTTATGGACTATAAAGAGCTACATGAACTGACCTCTAGGGGAAAACGAAGCAATTTCAGTCCTACTTCAATCTGTTAGCAGGTTCATCTATTCAGTTTTTTTTTCTCTTTTCCCTTTTACTCTTTTACAATTCTTTTCTTTTTCTCGAATACAGAAAGAGAAAAAACTCATTTTTATTTTCAGTTTTTATTAAAAATACCTGTCTGTAATGTTTATTACTATATTTTTTACTTTTGTGTTAATTTTTTCAAATTCTACTTTACTTCCACATTTTATTTTAGTCTACTTCATTGTACTCACCTTTTCAAATTTTCAATTTCCTTTTTTTCTTTCTTTTTCCTTTTTTCTTCTTGAATGCAGAAAAAGAAAAACTTCATTTTTACTTTCAATTTCTATTTAAAATATTTTTATTTAATTTTTATTACTATATTTTTCCTTTTATGTAATTTTTTTCAAATTCTACCTTACTCCCATCATTTTATTTCAGTCTACTACAATGTATTCACTTTTTCAAATATTCAAACGATTTATTTGTTTTCTTTTCTTTCTTCTTTTTTTATCTTTTGTTCTCTTTTTCATTTATTTTCTTTTTTCTTAAATACAGAAAATGAAAAAATTCATATTTTTTTCATTTTTATTAAAAATATTTTTCTTTAATTTTTTCTACTATATTTATTTTTGTGTATATTTTTTCATATTCTATTTTACCCACATTTTCTCATTTTAGTCTACTTCAGTGTATTCACTTTTTAAAATTCTCAAATGATTTCCTCCCCCCCTTTTTTTTTCGTTTCTCTAATCTCTCAACACTTTCAACACCCAGACCAAAACACACCTACGATCTAGCATCATCTATTCTATTTGTGTGAGTGTGTGTTTAATTTTTAATTTTAATATTTTAAAAATTTAAATATTTTTTTAATTTCAATTTTTCTACCTCATTAATTCCTTTCCTCCCTTCAAAATGACAAAACGAAGGAATTCACCCCAAAAGAAAGAGCATGAAGAAACAACAGCCAGGGATTTAACCAACACAGATACAAGCAAAATGGCTGAACCAGAATTTACAATCACGATAATAAGAATACTAGCTGGAGTCAAAAATAGATTAGAATCCTTTTCTGCAGAGATAAAAGAAGTAAAAAATAGCCAGAATGAAATTAAAAATGCTATAACTGATCTGCAATCATGGATGGATGCAATGGCGGCAAGGATGGATGAGGCAGAACAGAGAATCAGTGATATAGAGGACAAACTTATAGAGAATAACGAAGCAGAAAAAAAGAGGGAGATTAAGGCAAAAGAGCACGATTTAAGCATTATAGAAATCAGTGACTCATTAGAAAGGAACAACATCAGAATCATAGGGGTCTCAGAGGAGGAAGAGAGAGAAATAGGGGTAGAAGGGTTATGTGAGCAAATCATAGTGGAAAATTTTCCTAACCTAGGGAAAGACACAGACATCAAAATCCAGGAAGCACAGAGGAACCCCATTAGATTCAACAAAAGCCGATCATCAACAAGGCATATCATAGTCAAATTCACAAAATACTCAGGCAAGGAGAGAATCATGAAAGCAGCAAGGGGAAAAAAGTCCCTAACCTACAAGGGAAGACAGATCAGGTTTGCAGCAGACCTATCCACAGAAACCTGGCACCCAGAAAGGAGTGGTGGGATATATTCAGTGTGCTGAATCAGAAAAATATGCAGCCAAGAATTCTTTATCCAGCAAGGCTGTCATTCAAAATAGGAGAGATAAAAAGTTTCCCAGACAAACAAAAATTAAAGGAGTTTGTGACCGCTAAACCAGCCCTGCAAGAAATTTTAAGGGGTACTCTCTGAGGGGAGAAAAGATGAAAGTGTATATATATATATATATATATATATATATATATATATATATACTTTCAAGTATATATATATATATATATACTTTCAAGTATATATATATACTTTCATATATATATATATATATATACTTTCAAGTATATATATATACTTTCATATATACTTTTCAAAAATGAAAGTGTATATATATATATATATATATATATATATATATATACTTTCAAGTATATATATATACTTTCATATATATATATATGCCAAAAGCAACAAAATATTAGAAAGGACCAGAGAATACCTGAAACTCCAACTCTACAAGCATCATAATGGCAATAAATTCATACCTTTCAGCACTCACTCTAAACGTCAATGGACTTAATGCTCCAATCAAAAGACATAGGGTAACAGAATGGATAAGAAAACAAGATCCATCTATGTGCTGTTTACAAGACAACCACTTTAGACCTAAAGACACCTACAGATTGAAAATAAGGGGATGGAGAACCATCTATCATGCTAATGGTCAACAAAAGGAAGCCGGAGTAGCCATACTTATATCAGACAATCTAGACTTTAAAATAAAGACTGTATCAAGAGATAAAGAAGGGCATTATATCATAATCAAGGCGTCTATAGACCAAGAAGACCTAACAATTGTAAACATTTATGTGCCAAATGTGGGAGAACCCAAATATATAAATCAATTAATCACAAACATAAACTCATCAATAATAATACCATAATAGTAGGAGACTTCAACACCCCACTCACAGCAATGGAGAGATCATCTGATCAAAAAATCAACAAGGAAACAAAGGCTTTGAATGACACATTGGACCAGATGGAGTTAACAGATATATTCAGAACATTTCATTCTAAAGCAGCAGAATATACATTCTTCTCCAGTGCACATGGAACGTTCTCCAGAATAGACCATATACTGGGACAGAAATCAGCCCTAAGTAAGTACAAAAAGATTGAGATCATACTGTGCATATTTTCAGACCACAACGCTATGAAACTCAAAATCAACCACAAGAAAAAATTTGGAAAGGTAAAAAACACTTGGAGACTGAAGAACATCCTAATAAAGAATGAATGGGATAACCAAGCAGTTAAAGAGGAAATTAAAAAGTATATGGAAGTCAATGAAATTGATAGCACCACAACCCAAAACCTCTGGGATGCAGCAAAGGCAGTCATAAGAGGAAAGTATATAGCAATCTGGGCCTTCCTAAGAAGGAAGAAAGATCTCAGATACAGAACCTAACCTTACACCATAAGGATCTGGAAAAAGAACAGCAAATAAAACCCAAAACCAGCAGAAGACAGGAAATAATAAAGATTAGAGCAGAAATTAATGCTGTCAAAACAAAAAAAAAAACAAAAAACAAAAACAGTAGAACAGATCAATGAAAGCAGAAGCTGGTTCTTTGAAAGAATTGATGAAATTGATAAACCACCAGCCAGTTTGATCAAGAAGAAAAAGGAAAGGACCCAAATAAGTAAAATCAAGAATGAAAGAGGAAACATCACAACCAACACAACAGAAATAAAAACAATAATAAGAGAATATTATGAGCAATTATATGCCAATAAAGTGGGCAATCTGGAAAAAAATGAACATATTCCTAGAAACATATATACTACCAAAACTGAAACAGGAAGAAATAGAAAATTTGAACAGACCCACAATCAGTAAGGTAATCGAATTAGTAATCAAAAATCTGCCAAAAAATAAGAGTCCAGGGCCAGATGGCTTTCCAGGGGAATTCTACCAAACATTTAAGGAAGACTTAACACCTATTCTCTTGAAACTGTTCCAAAAAATAGAAATGGAAAGAAAACTTCCAAACTCTTTCTATGAAGCCAGCATTACCTTGATTGCAAACCCAGACAGAGAGCCCATTAAAAAGGAGAACTATAGACCAATTTCCCTGATGTACATGGATGCAAAAATCCTCAACAAGATATTAGCCAACCGGATCCAACAATACTTAAAAAAAATTATTCCCCACGAACAAGTGGAATTTATACCTGGGATGCAGGGCTGGTTCAATATCCGCAAAACAATTAACTGGATTCATCACATCAATAAAAGAAAGGGCAAGAACCATATTATCCTCTCAATAGATGCAGAGAAAGCATTTGACAAAATACAGAAAAAAAAAAAAACCCTCAAGAAAGTAGGGATAAAAGGATCATACCTTGAGATCATAAAAGCCATATATGAACGACCCAACGCCAATATCATCCTCAATGGGGAAAAACTGAGAGCTTTCCCCCTAAGGTCAGGAACAAGACAGGGATGTCCACTCTCGCCCTGTTATTCAACATAGTATTGGAAGTCTTAGCCTCTGCAATCAGACAACACAAAGAAATAAAAGGCATCCAAATTGGCCAGGAGGAGGTCAAACTTTCACTCTTCGAAGATGACATGACACTCTATGTGAAAAACCCAAAATATTCCACCAAAAAACTGCTAGAACTGATTCATGAATTCAGCAAAGTTGCAGGATATAAAATCAATGCACAGAAATCGGTTGCATTCCTATACACCAACAATGAAGCGACAGAAAGAGAAATCAAAGAATCAATTCCATTTACAGTTGCACAAAAAACTATAAAGTACCTAGGAATAAATCTAACCAAAGGGGTGAAAAATGTATATACTGAAAACTATAGAAAGCTTATGAAAGAAATTGAGGAAGACACAAAGAAATGGAAAAAGATTCCATGCTCCTGGATAGGAAGAAGAAATATTGTTAAAATGTTGATACTGCCCAAAGCAATCTACATATTCAACGCAATCCCTATCAAAGTAATACCAGCATTCTTCACAAAGCTAGAACAAATAATCTTAAAATTTGTATGGAACCAGAAAAGACCCTGAATAGCCAAAGCAATCTTGAAAAAGAAAACCAAAGAAGGAGGCACCACAGTCCCAGACTTCAAGCTATACTATAAAGCTGTAATTAGCAAGACAGTATGGTACTGGCACAAGAACACTCAGATCAATAGAACAGAATAGAGAACCCAGAAATGGGCCCACAAACGTATGGCCAACTAGTCTTTGACAAAGCAGGAAAGAATATCCAATGGAATAAAGCAGTTTCTTCAGCAAGTGGTGCTGGGAAAACTGGACAGTGACATGCAGAATGAACCTGGACCACTTTCTTACACCATACACAAAAATAAACTCAAAATGGATGAAAGACCTCAATGTAAGACAGGAAGCCATAAAAATCCTCGAGGAGAAAGCAGGCAAAAACATCTTTGATCTTGGCCACAGCAACTTCTTACTCAACACATCTCTGGAGGCAAGGGAAACAAAAGCAAAAATGAACTACTGGGACCTCATCAAAATAAAAAGCTTCTGCACAGTGAAGGAAACCATCAGGAAAAATAAAAGGCAACCGACAGAATGGGAGAAGATATTTGCAAATGACATATAAGATAAAGGGTTAGTATCCAAAATCTACAAAGAACTTATCAAACTCAACACCCCAAAAACAAATAATCCAGTGAAGAAATAGGCAAAAGACATGAATAGACACTTCTCCAAAGAACACATCCAGATGGCCAGTTGACACATGAAACAATGCTCAACATCACTCATCATCAGGGAAATACAAATCAAAAACAAACTGAGATACCACCTCACACCTGTCAGAATGGCTAAAGTTAACAATTGATGCAACGACAGATCTTGGTGAGGATGCAGAGAAAGAGGAAACTTTTGCACTGCTGGTGGGAATGCAAACTGATGCAGCCACTCTGGAAAACAGTATGGAGGTTTCTCAAAAAATTAAACATAGAATTACCCTACAACCCAGCAATTGCACTACTAGGTATTTATCCGAAGGATTCAGGTGTATTGTTTTGAAAGGGCACATGCACCCCAATGTTTATAGCAATGCTATCGATGATAGCCAAAGTATGGAAAGAGCCCAAATGTCCATCGACAGATGAATGAATAAAGAAGATGTGGTATATATACACAATGGAGTATTACTCGGCAATCAAAAAGAATGAAATCTTGCCATTTGCAACTATGTGGATGGAACTTGAGGGTATTTTGCTAAGCAAAATTAGTCAGAGAAAGACAAAAATCATATGACTTCACTCATATGAGGACTTTAAGACACAAAACAGATGAACATAAGGAAAAGGAAACAAAAATAATACAAAAACAGGGAGGGGGAGAGAGAAGTAAGATGGTGGCGTAGGAGGACGCTGGGCTCACCGCGCGTCCTGCTGATCACTTAGATTCCACCTACACCTGCCTAAATAACCCAGAAAACCGCCAGAGGATTAGCAGAAAGGAGTCGCCGGAGCCAAGCGCAGACGAGAGGCCCACGGAAGAGGGTAGGAAGGGCGGCGAGGCGGTGCGCGCTCCACGGACTGGCGGGAGGGAGCCGGGGCGGAGGGGCGGCTCGCCGGCCAAGCAGAGCCCCCGAGTCTGGCTTGCAAAAAGCGGAGGGGCCTGATGGACTGTGTTCCTACAGCAAGCGCGACTTAGCGTCTGGGAGGTCATAAGTTAACAGCTCTGCTCAGAAAGCGGGAAGGCTGGAGGACAAAGGGAAGGAGAGCTGCTGAGCCCCCGGACGACAGAGCTCAGTTTGGTGGGGAACAAAGGGGCTCGCCAGCGCCATCTCCCCCGCCCATCCCCCAGCCAAAATCCCAAAGAGAACCAGTTCCTGCCAGGGAACTTGCTCCTTCCGCGCAAACACCCAACTCTGCGCTTCTGCAGAGCCAAACCCCCGGCAGCGGATCTGACTCCCTCCTACTGCCACAGGGCCCCTCCTGAAGTGGGTCACCTAAGGAGAAGCAAGCTAAGCCTGCCCCTCCTGCCCCTGTGCATCTTGCCTACCCACCCCAGCTAAGACGCCAGATCCCCAGCATCACAAGCCTGGCAGTGTGCAAGTAGCCCAGACAGGCCACCCCACCCCACAGTGAATCCCGCCCCTAGGAGAGGGGAAGAGAAGGCACACACCAGTCTGACTGTGGCCCCAGCGGTGGGCTGGGGGCAGACATCAGGTCTGACTGCGGCTCTGCCCACCAACTCCAGTTATACACCACAGTACAGGGGAAGTGCCCTGCAGGTCCTCACCACACCAGGGACTATCCAAAATGACCAAGCGGAAGAATTCCCCTCAGAAGAATCTCCAGGAAATAACAACAGCTAATGAGCTGATCAAAAAGGATTTAAATAATATAACAGAAAGTGAATTTAGAATAATAGTCATAAAATTAATCGCTGGGCTTGAAAACAGTATAGCTGACAGCAGAGAATCTCTTGCTACAGAGATCAAGGGACTAAGGAACAGTCACGAGGAGCTGAAAAACGCTTTAAACGAAATGCATAACAAAATGGAAACCACCACGGCTCGGATTGAAGAGGCAGAGGAGAGAATAGGTGAACTAGAAGATAAAGTTATGGAAAAAGAGGAAGCTGAGAAAAAGAG
Organism: Puma concolor; assembly: GCF_028749965.1. NCBI lineage: Eukaryota > Metazoa > Chordata > Mammalia > Carnivora > Felidae > Puma > Puma concolor. Next base: position 24,677,601 of record NC_141671.1, read on the forward strand.
AGATAAAAAAATCCAGGAGTATGAGGGGAAAATTAGAGAACTAAGTGATACACTAAAAAGAAATAATATACGCATCATTGGTATCCCAGAGGAGGAAGAGAGAGGGAAAGGTGCTGAAGGGGTACTTGAAGAAATCATAGCTGAGAACTTCCCTGAACTGGGGAAGGAAAAAGGCATTGAAATCCAAGAGGCACAGAGAACTCCCTTCAGACGTAACTTGAATCGATCTTCTGCACGACATATCATAGTGAAACTGGCAAAATACAAGGATAAAGAGAAAATTCTGAAAGCAGCAAGGGGTAAACGTGCCCTCACATATAAAGGGAGACCCATAAGACTCGTGACTGATCTCTCTTTTGAAACTTGGCAGGCCAGAAAGAATTGGCACGAGATTTTCAGTGTGCTAGACAGAAAAAATATGCAGCCGAGAATCCTTTATCCAGCAAGTCTGTCATTTAGAATAGAAGGAGAGATAAAGGTCTTCCCAAACAAACAAAAACTGAAGGAATTTGTCACCACTAAACCAGCCCTACAAGAGATCCTAAGGGGGACCCTGTGAGACAAAGTACCAGAGACATCACTACAAGCATAAAACATACAGACGTCACAATGACTCTAAACCCACATCTTTCTATAATAACACTGAATGTAAATGGATTAAATGCGCCAACCAAAAGACATAGGGTATCAGAATGGATAAAAAAACAAGACCCATCTATTTGCTGTCTACAAGAGACTCATTTTAGACCTGAGGACACCTTTAGATTGAGAGTGAGGGGATGGAGAACTATTTATCATGCTACTGGAAGCCAAAAGAAAGCTGGAGTAGCCATACTTCTATCAGACAAACTAGACTTTAAATTAAAGGCTGTAACAAGAGATGAAGAAGGACATTATATAATAGTGACAGGGTCTATCCATCAGGAAGAGCTAACAATTATAAATGTCTATGCGCCGAATACCGGAGCGCCCAAATATATAAAACAATTACTCATAAACATAAGCAACCTCATTGATAAGAATGTATAATTGCAGGGGACTTTAACACCCCACTTACAGAAATGGATAGATCATCTAGACACACGGTCAATAAAGAAACAAGGGCCCTGAATGAGACATTGGATCAGATGGACTTGACAGATATATTTAGAACTCTGCATCCCAAAGCAACAGAATATACTTTCTTCTCGAGTGCACATGGAACATTCTCCAAGATAGATCATATACTGGGTCACAAAACAGCCCTTCATAAGTTTACAAGAATTGAAATCATACCATGCATACTTTCAGACCACAATGCTATGAAGCTGGAAATCAACCACAGAAAAACGTCTGGAAAACCTCCAAAAGCATGGAGGTTAAAGAACACCCTACTAACGAATGAGTGGGTCAACCAGGCAATTCGAGAAGAAATTAAAAAATATATGGAAACAAACGAAAATGAAAATACAACAATCCAAACGCTTTGGGACGCAGCGAAGGCAGTCCTGAGAGGAAAATACATTGCAATCCAGGCCTATCTCAAGAAACAAGAAAAATCCCAAATACAAAATCTAACAGCACACCTAAAGGAACTAGAAGCAGAACAGCAAAGGCAGCCTAAACCCAGCAGAAGAAGAGAAATAATAAAGATCAGAGCAGAAATAAACAATATAGAATCTAAAAAAACTGTAGAGCAGATCAACGAAACCAAGAGTTGGTTTTTTGAAAAAATAAACAAAATTGACAAACCTCTAGCCAGGCTTCTCAAAAAGAAAAGGGAGACGACCCAAATAGATAAAATCATGAATGAAAATGGAATGATTACAACCAATCCCTCAGAGATACAAACAATTATCAGGGAATACTATGAAAAATTATATGCCAACAAATTGGACAACCTGGAAGAAATGGACAAATTCCTGAACACCCACACTCTTCCAAAACTCAATCAGGAGGAAATAGAAAGCTTGAACAGACCCATCACCAGCGAAGAAATTGAATCGGTTATCAAAAATCTCCCAACAAATAAGAGTCCAGGACCAGATGGCTTCCCAGGGGAGTTCTACCAGACGTTTAAAGCAGAGATAATACCTATCCTTCTCAAGCTGTTCCAAGAAATAGAAAGGGAAGGAAAACTTCCAGACTCATTCTATGAAGCCAGTATTACTTTGATTCCTAAACCAGACAGAGACCCAGTAAAAAAAGAGAACTACAGGCCAATATCCCTGATGAATATGGATGCAAAAATTCTCAATAAGATACTAGCAAATCGAATTCAACGGCATATAAAAGGAATTATTCACCATGATCAAGTGGGATTCATTCCTGGGATGCAGGGCTGGTTCAACATTCGCAAATCAATCAACGTGATACATCACATTAACAAAAAAAAAAGAGAAAAACCATATGATCCTGTCAATCGATGCAGAAAAGGCCTTTGACAAAATCCAGCACCCTTTCTTAATAAAAACCCTTGAGAAAGTCGGGATAGAAGGAATATACTTAAAGATCATAAAAGCCATTTATGAAAAGCCCACAGCTAACATCATCCTCAACGGGGGAAAAACTGAGAGCTTTTTCCCTGAGATCAGGAACACGACAGGGATGCCCACTCTCACTGCTGTTGTTTAACATAGTGTTGGAAGTTCTAGCATCAGCAATCAGACAACAAAAGGAAATCAAAGGCATCAAAATTGGCAAAGATGAAGTCAAGCTTTCGCTTTTTCCAGATGACATGATATTATACATGGAAAATCCAATAGACTCCACCAAAAGTCTACTAGAACTGATACATGAATTCAGCAAAGTTGCAGGATACAAAATCAATGTACAGAAATCAGTTGCATTCTTATACACTAACAATGAAGCAACAGAAAGACAAGTAAAGAAACTGATCCCATTCACAATTGCACCAAGAAGCATAAAATACCTAGGAATAAATCTAACCAAAGATGTAAAGGATCTGTATGCTGAAAACTCTAGAAAGCTTATGAAGGTAATTGAAGAAGATTTAAAGAAATGGAAAGACATTCCCTGCTCATGGATTGGAAGAATAAATATTGTCAAAATGTCAATACTACCCAAAGCTATCTACACATTCAATACAATCCCAATCAAAATTGCACCAGCATTCTTCTCGAAACTAGAACAAGCAATCCTAAAATTCATATGGAACCACAAAAGGCCCCGAATAGCCAAAGGAATTTTGAAGAAGAAGACCAAAGCAGGAGGCATCACAATCCCAGACTTTAGCCTCTACTACAAAGCTGTCATCATCAAGACAGCATGGTATTGGCACAAAAACAGACACATAGACCAATGGAATAGAATAGAAACCCCAGAACTAGACCCACAAACGTATGGCCAACTCATCTTTGACAAAGCAGGAAAGAACATCCAATGGAAAAAAGACAGTCTCTTTAACAAATGGTGCTGGGAGAACTGGACAGCAACATGCAGAAGGTTGAAACTAGACCACTTTTTCACACCATTCACAAAAATAAACTCAAAATGGATAAAGGACCTGAATGTGAGACAGGAAACCATCAACACCTTAGAGGAGAAAGCAGGAAAAGACCTCTCTGACCTCAGCCATAGCAATCTCTTACTCGACACATCCCCAAAGGCAAGGGAATTAAAAGCAAAAGTGAACTACTGGGACGTTATGAAGATAAAAAGCTTCTGCACAGCAAAGGAAACAACCAACAAAACTAAAAGGCAACCAATGGAATGGGAAAAGATATTTGCAAATGACATATCGGACAAAGGGCTAGTATCCAAAATCTATAAAGAGCTCACCAAACTCCACACCTGAAAAGCAAATAACCCAGTGAAGAAATGGGCAGAAAACATGAGTAGACACTTCTCTAAAGAAGACATCCGGATGGCCAACAGGCACATGAAAAGATGTTCAGCGTCGCTCCTTATCAGGGAAATACAAATCAAAACCACACTCAGGTATCACCTCACGCCAGTCAGAGTGGCCAAAATGAACAAATCAGGAGACTATAGATGCTGGAGAGGATGTGGAGAAACGGGAACCCTCTTGCACTGTTGGTGGGAATGCAAATTGGTGCAGCCGCTCTGGAAAGCAGTGTGGAGGTTCCTCAGAAAATTAAAAATAGACCTACCCTATGACCCAGCAATAGCACTGTTAGGAGTTTATCCAAGGGACACAGGAGTACTGATGCATAGGGGCACTTGTACCCCAATGTTCATAGCAGCACTCTCAACAATAGCCAAATTATGGAAGGAGCCTAAATGTCCATCAACTGATGAATGGATAAAGAAATTGTGGTTTATATACACTATGGAATACTACATGGCAATGAGAAAAAATGAAATATGGCCTTTTGTAGCAACGTGGATGGAACTGGAGAGTGTGATGCTAAGTGAAATAAGCCATACAGAGAAAGACAGATACCATATGGTTTCACTCTTATGTGGATCCTGAGAAACTTAACAGGAACCCATGGGGGAGGGGAAGGAAAAAAAAAAGAGGTTAGAGTGGGAGAGAGCCAAAGCATAAGAGACTGTTGAGAACTGAGAGCAAACTGAGGGTTGATGGGGGGTGGGAGGGAGGAGAGGGTGGGTGATGGGTATTGAGGAGGGCACCTTTTGGGATGAGCACTGGGTGTTGTATGGAAACCAATTTGACAATAAATTTCATATATAAATAAAAAAAAATAAAATAAAAAGAAAAAAGAAAAAAAAAACAAAAAAAACAAAAACAGGGAGGGGGACAAAACAGAAGAGACTCATAAATATGGAGAACAAACTGAGGGTTGCTGGAGGGGTTGTGGGAGGGGGAATGGGCTAAATGGGTAAGGGGCATTAAGGAATCTACTCCTGAAATAATTGCTTCACTATATGCTAACTAATTTGGATGTAAATTTTTAAAAATAAAAAATAAAGTTAAAAAAAAAAAGAAGACATCCAGATGGCCAATAGGCACATGAAAAGATGTTCAATATCACTCCTCATCAGGAAAATACAAATCAAAACCACACTCAGATATTACCTCACGCCAGTCAGAGTGGCTAAAATGAACAAATCAGGAGACTATAGATGCTGGAGAGGATGTGGAGAAATGGAAACCCTCTTGCACTGTTGGTGGGAATGCAAACAGGTGCAGCCACTCTGGGAAACAGTGTGGAGGTTCCTCAAAAAATTAAAAATAGATCTACCCTATGACCCAGTAATAGCACTGCTATTTACCCAAGGGATACAGGAGTGCTAATGCATAGGGGCACTTGTACCCCAATGTGTATAGCAGCACTTTCAACAATAGCCAAATTATGGAAAGAGACTAAATTTCCATCAACTGATGAATGGATAAAGAAGTTATGGTTTATATATACAATGGAATACTACTTGGCAATGAGAAAGAAAGAAATGTGGCCTTTTGTAGCAACGTGGATGGAACTGGAGAGTGTTATGCTAAGTGAAATAAGTCATACAGAGAAAGACAGATACCATATGTTTTCACTCCTATGTGAATCTTGAGAAACGTGACAGAAGACCATGGGGGAGGAGAAGGGGAAAAAACTTAGAGAGGGAGGGAGGCAAACCATAAGAGACTCTTAAAGACTGAGAATAAACTGAGGGTTGATGGGGGGTGGGAGGGAGGGGAAAGTGGGAGAGGAAAGAAAGATGGGCATTGAGGAGGGCACCTGTTGGGATGAGCACTGGGTGTTGTATGGAAACCAATTTGACAATAAATTTCATATAAAAAAAAGCAATAGCATTATGGGTTATTTTTCTGGACCTTCCAATACTTTCCTTACAAACACATACTACTTTGAGAATTAGGGCAAAAGGATATAATAAAAAACAAAATCCAATAATTCACTTTCCAGAATCCTCCCACTTATATAACTACTTAATTACATGTGTGTGTTTCTAGTGTGTATGCCTGTGTAGGCATGCGGGTGTGTGTATTTGCATGTGTGCCCATGAATATGTGAGTGTCTTCCTGAGCCATCACCTGAGACTGATCCCAGAATAATGCTCACTAGATCTGGAGAAAGGCAACCTTCTTCCACTTGAACATACTTTCTTGGATTCTATTAAACAGGCTGAAATAACCTGTCTGTAGCCATTCCAGACTCATTTCTAATTCCCACATACCTAGTTGATTTTTGACAGACTATTTCTCTCACAAACATTCCCACCAAAGTATAGAATGGTTTTCTCCTTCACTTTATAGTGTAAATAAGAAAATAAATCACCTCTGACCTCCAAGTTCTCAATTCAGAGGCAAAGAACTCAAGATGATTATGCAGCAAAAAAATTAAGCCACATCACTGTCCTGACATCTAATCATACCAGGCTGACTGCACAGTTTTTTAGAGAGTCATTTTTCAATTGCCTGTTTTATATTATAGGGTTAAGAGGGAGAAAGAAAGCTGACAGTAAATTAAAAGTAGAAATTTTAAAATTTTTTTTTTCAACGTTTATTTATTTTGGGGACAGAGAGAGACAGAGCATGAACGGGGGAGGGGCAGAGAGAGAGGGAGACACAGAATCGGAAACAGGCTCCAGGCTCTGAGCCATCAGCCCAGAGCCCGACGCGGGGCTCAAACTCACGGAGCGCGAGATCGTGACCTGGCTGAAGTCGGACGCTTAACCGACTGCGCCACCCAGGCGCCCCTAAAAGTAGAAATTTTAAAGTATTCAGAAAAAAATCCCCCAGTAATGATAAAGTTTAATGATTAAATATTTATGACTGCAACATATTCAGCAAAGAGATATATGCTAAAAAGATAAGAGTTTATAACAGAAGATCATATATTGTGAGAAATCTCTTTTTCCAGCAGTATGGCAGACTGGATACCCTGAATAACTCACCCAAATAAAATAACTCATATAGTGGGTAAGAAATCTTTTTAAAATCCTTTTTGAACAGGAAGCATGTGTAAAGTACATGCCAGTCTCCAAAGTCAAGTGAAACCAGGAACTCAGAGTGCAAAAACCTGGAAAGTTTTGGCAAAACCTGGAATCTTTGAGCTCGTGGTTTAAGGACTACACCAGATACAGGGGGCAGAAGGTAAAGTCTAGAGCACACCCCAGATAGAGACTGAAATGGAGATTCTCATAAAAAGCTTAGACTCACAGTGAAAGCCCCCCTGTGCAGAAAGGCACAGCAGGGAAACTGACTCTAAATCCTAGGGTTAGAAGGAGCAAAATTAAAGTAATCCCCTGGGAATTCATAACTACAAATGGGACTTCATGTGGATTTGGGTTTCTGTTACCTATGCAGTCTGAAAAACCTCAAAAAGAAAAGTTAACCTGAGGTGGTATTTGGTTGGTATTGTTCCATGGTGATTGGCAAGAAAAATCCAAGGCTTCAACTTCGACCCAGGCCTCAAAGAATCTCCACAGACAAATTTCTAATAAAAATGAACAGTTCTGGGGTGCCTGGGTGGCTCAGTTGCTTAAACATCTGACTCTTGGTCTCAGCTCAGGTTTTGATCTCACGGTTCATGGGTTCAAACCCTGTGTCAGGCTCTGTACTGACAGCTCAGAGCCTGGAGCCTGCTTTGGATTCTGTGTCTCCCTCTCTCTCTGACTCTCCCCTGCTCACACTCTGTCTGTCTCCCTCAAAAATAAATAAACATTAAAAAATTTTTTAAAAAGGAGATCTTAAAAGGAAGTCAAAGATGTCAACAAATAAATAACAATTTGACTGACTGCTCACCTATCATAGCCACAATGGAAATTAGAAGATAATAGAATAAATATTTTCAATAAGCTGAAAGAAAATAATTACCAATAAAGAATTCTATAACCAGAAAGACTAACTTTCAAAGAAGAGGGAAAACAAATTATTGCAACAAACAAAAATTAAAGGTTTGTCACAAAAACATTCTCAGCAAATTAAATTCTAAAGGATGTACTTCAGGTAGAATAAATGTGATCACAGATAGAAGGTCTAAAATCCAGGGAGGAATGGTGAGTAAAGATTCTTGTGAATATGTAGGCAAATTCAAACAAACATTGACTCTCACACAATAATTATAAAAAGTTGGAAAATAGGCTAAAAGTAAAATACTGGAAAACTAGTATAAGATTTGGTATGGAGGTGATTAGGACTAATGCATTTCAAGGTCACTACATTATTGAAAAGAAGGGTAAATAATGTACAAATACAAATACTTGAAAGTCAAGTATGGAAAACAATAAATCAAATAAACACAAACAAAAAATCTGAGTGATTATATCAATATAACAAAATATACACTTTCAGGCAAAAGACATTATAGGACATTTCAGGCAAATGACACAGAATGTCATTTGAAAATGACAATTAACCATAATTCTAAATTTGTATGCTGTTAATATGCTGTTAATAACACAACCAGCCTCAAACTATATGAAGTAGAAAATGATAGATTTACAAAGAGAAACTGACAAGTCCACATTTATAGTTGGAAATTTTACTTTTCTCTTAGTACTTGGTAAATTAAGGAAACAAACAATACAGTCAGAAAAGATATACAATACTGGAACAGCACAATAAATAATGTCCATTGTTCAAATGGACAACACATAATATTCAAATACACATGAACCATGTATGAAAGTTTATCACATGTTGGACTTCAATGCATTTTAAAGAATTGGTATCAGGGGTATCTGAGTAGCTCAGTGGGTTAAACGTCCAACTCTTGATTTTAGCTCAGGTCATGATCTCACTATTTGTGAGCTCAAAACCCACATTAGGGTCTGCCCTGACAGTGCAGAGCCTTCTTGGGATTCTCTCCCTCTGGCCCTCCCCTGTCTCTCTCTCTCTCTCTCTCTCTCTCTCTCTCTCCCACTCTCCCCCAAAATAAATAAATAAACTAAAAAAAGTTAAATAAAAAAGGATTGTATCATACAGCCCAAATTTGATGACCATAATGTACTTAAATTATAAATGAATGATATAAACTAGACACAATTACATGCTATTTACAAAACTGGAAACAAAAGGATAAAAAATATATACCATGAAAACACTAACCAAAAGGAAGCTGGAGAGGTTACGTTGATATTAGAAAAAGTAATACTTAGGGCAAGAAGAATTACTAGATAAAGAGGGACATTTCATAATGATAAAAAGATAAATTCAATGGGACAACACAGAAATCATAAAGTAATATACATCTAACATTTAGCTTCAAAATATAAAAAGCAAAGACAGAGATAAAAAGAAAAATAGATTTTCTTTTCCAATCATAATTGAGACTTGTTTTCATGAGTATACAGTTTAATGGATTTACACACAGAACACACCCACTTGAAAAAAAAGAACATTATACCACAGAAGCTCCCATAAAATCCCCTCCCAACCAATGCTCCCTCCCTTGACTTTTTTTAATAGACATTATTTCAAAGAGAAGTTTTAGATTCACAGCAAAATTGAAGGGAAGGTACAGAGATTTCCAACAGACCCCCTTGCCCCACACATTCATAACACATTCATTATCAAAATCCTCCTCCCCTCCACAGAGTGATACATTTGTCACAGTCAATAAACCTTAATTAATGCATCATTATCACCTAAAGCCCATAATTAACTTAACTAAGAATTCACTCTTGGTTCACATTCTGCATGTTTGGACAAATGTATAATGGCATGCATCCACCATTATAGTATCATACAGGAGAGTTTCACTGTCCCCAAAATCTTCTTTGCTGCACCCATTTATCCTTCCCACCCCTCTAACTCCTAGAAACGACTGCTCCATTGTTTTTGTTTGTTTTTACTGTCCCCATTGTTTTGCCTTTCCCAGAATGTCATATATTTGAGATCATATAGTATACAGCCTTTTCAGATTGGTTTCTTTCACTTAGTAATACACATTTAAGTTTCCTTCATGTTTTTTCATGGCTCAATAGCTCATTTCTTTTTAGCACTGAATAATATTCCGTTGTCTAGATGTACCACAATTTATTCATTCACATACTAAAGGACATCTTTATTGCTTCAAAGTTTTGTAAATTTTAAATAAAGGTGCTATAGGGGCGCCTGGGTGGCTCAGTCGGTTAAACGTCCGACTTCGGCTCAGGTCATGATCTCACGGTGCGTGAGTTCGAGCCCCGCGTCGGGCTCTGTGCTGACAGCTCAGAGCCTGGAGCCCATTTCAGATTCTGTGTCTCCCTCTCTCTCTGACCCTCCCCTGTTCATGCTCTGTCTCTCTCTGTCTCAAAAATAAATCAACGTTAAAAAAAATTTAAAAATAAATTAATTAAATAAATAAATAAATAAATAAATAAACGTGCTATAAACATCAATGTGCAGGTATTTGGGTAGGATAATTAGGAATTTTAATACTATCAGTGCCTGATAGACCAAATGAGTAAAAATGTCAGCAAGAATATAGTAAATTTAAACAATACAATTAACCAAGTTGATCAAATTGACTCATGTGGTACACAAAATTCAACAACTATAGACTATGGATTCTTTTCAAGAGCACATGAGGCATTGATCAAGATGGACTGCATGCCAGGCCATAAAGCAAGTCTCAACAAATTTCAAAGGATTAAAACCACACAAAATATGAAATTTAACTAGAAATGAAGTTTTTTTAAAGGTCATTAGAAAATACCCAGAAATGACAAGAGATCATAATACATATATCTTTGTTGGGTACCAGCTATTTTGTTTCTAATAGTTCCATGTTTTGTTAGCATCTCCATAACTTCCTGCAGGTCAGGAGGTGATCCTGCATCAGACCACAGTGGCAGTTCAACCCCAAGTCTCTGCACTCCAAATGAAGCACCAGAGGAAAAAAAAAAAAAAATGTCAGTTACAAGAGCTCTGTATTAGGTATAAATGGTTAGGGCCTTATCCCACCATCTATTTTAATCACTGGCTGAGAACTACCCTAAGAATAGCATGCACTCAGTTACCACTGCTTTGCTCAGACATTAGCCGGGAGGTTTCTCCAAGAAGACCATGACCTTGGCTTAAAAACCAAAGTAGACCCTGAGGGAGATAACAGCTGGCAACAATCTGAGGACCATACTCAGAGCAACTGGGCATGTTCTTTGTTGAAGGGTTATCCAAGTCACAATCTCCATGTGTGCCACAGCTTATGGAAAAGAAGAAAGATTGAAAATCAATCATGCAAATGTCCATAAAAGATGCTAGAAGAATATTGGAAAGTAAACACAAATAAAATAAAAGGAAGAAATAATAAAGATAAGAGCAAGAAGCAATGAAATAGAAAGCAGATGAGCAAGGGAGAAAATTCACAAAGTCAAAAGTAAGTTCTTTGGAAAAATTTAATAAAATTGATGGCTCCTAGCAAGACTTATCGAGAAAAAGAGAAAAAGATAAAGAGAATATAAACTGTGAGTATCAAAATTCAATATATACTAAAAATGTAATAAAAGGATATTATGAAAAATTTTATGCCAATACATTTGACCACTTACATGAAATGGACAGATTCCCTGAAAAGCACAACTTGCTGAAACAGCCACACACACACACAAAAGAAAATTTAAGTGGTCCTATATATGTCAAAGTAATTGAATCTATAGTTTAAAACCTATCCACAAAGAAAACTCTAGTCTCAGATGGTATCACTGGTAAATTCTTCCACATGTTTAAGGAAGAAATCATACCTCTCTTATACACACTCTACAGAGAACAGGGGATGAAACACCACTTTCCAACTTGTTTCATGAGGCCCTTGGAACATGATCTGTCAAAGATATTACAAGAAAGAAAATTATAGGCTGATTTCTGTCAGACTAAGGTGTAAAACTTCAAAACAAAATAACAACAAATCAAATCTAGTAAGTGTGGTTTATCCCAGGAACATAAGATTGATTTATAGCATTCAAAATCAACCCATATGATTCACCACATTAACAGAATAAAGGATAGATATATAATAAACTTTGTAGATTCAATAAAAGTATTTGATAAAGTTCCATACTCATTCATAATTTTTTAAAAAAAAAACCCTCAGTGGACTAGAACTAGAAGGGCACTTCCTTAATATGATAAAGGGATGACCCAAAAACCTTCTGCAAACAATATACATGAAGTCAATATATCAAACACTTGCCCCTGACTTTCAGACTGAACCAGACAAGGATGTTCACAATTGTCACTTCTGTCAACTTTGTGCTCGTGGTTAGTCTCTGTAATGTGGCTAGAAAAATAAGTTATAGATAGAAAGTTTCCAGAGAAAAATGTAAAACTCTCATTTGAAAATCTTGTTTGTCTACATAAAATATTCAAAATAATCTACACACTCACAATAATGGGTGAATTAGGCACCCATTATTAGACACATGATTAGTATACAAAAATCAAATAATTTAGGAAGTACTGTCATATATTCTAAAAGTTGGCTTAAAGTCTTCCTACCCTTGGCAATGTATTTTCTCTATTTAGGTGGTCTTCTTAGCATAAATGGCAGAAAAAATGGCTACAGCAACTTCCATATTCCTTGGAGGAGGGGGAGGAGTGCTCCCAAAAGTGGGAGCAGTCTTTTGGTTAGGGGAACAAATCTTCAGAGGGCTGTTGGGTATTAAAGGTAAGACTCAAGGTATTGGTTAAAATGGGGAGGTCCAGTAAAATGAACTAAAGTTTTCTTTATGGTAATATAAAAGGCTAGTTCCAGTGAGGTGGAGTAAGATCTAATTTTAATTGGTTTTCAGCTCTCTTTGGAAAAGGGGAGAAAAAAACATAATAGAAATGACCCTGGCTGGGAAAAGTAGACTCCATATATATGGTGAGACACAGGGCCTGAGGGGAGAGTATTCTGAGTTATTTCCAATTCTGTAGCTTATTTATGCTCCATTCTTCTCCAATGGTTTCAGCCAACCTTTAGTAACTACTAAATTAGTCAGATTTATTTTAGCATTTTCTTGGGAAATAAAGGAAGGTGTGATCATGCAGGCAGTTCAGCTGGGCCACAGAAAGACAGAAGGCAATAAAGAGGTATAGGGAGGGAACCAGGGAGAAAGCCAATTCAACAGCCAAAAGTGGTCTAGAACAAGCTAATAACTGGGGTTGGCAGTTGATCCACACTCTCTGGGAATTCTCAGAAATGTTTAGGAGGAGGGTAGATTTACTAGAGCCAAATATGGGCTATAGATTTAAGTTATTTTGTTTGGATACCAAAAAATGGTGACTCCCTCAGTTATTTGTAAAATTGAGGACCTTCAGGTTATGCTTAATGACAGTATCGATATAATAAATAACAGATGTGTGAAAATATAACACGACATGGCTTGTAAAGCATTTTCACATTTTACTATATTATCTGCCAGGTAATTCATTACTGTTTCACTTTCCAAACCTATCCCCATATTTAGAAGAGACAATATATTTTTTTCTTAAATAATACATTTAATGATATTTAAACAGAACCTAACACCATTTTCAAATACAGCTACACGGTGATTTACTTACAATTATTAAATAATTCATTCTGTCTACAATAAAGCAAACATCTCAGGTCATTTGAAATAAGCTTTTTGTTAAATTGAATTTATACCCAATCTTTCAGGAACATCTTTATTAGAGAGCCTTGGGAATACCCTCTAGTGGCATAGGCCAGATGGTTTTCTGAGTTTCCTCCTCTTAGGGTCTATGGTTTGTGGAAATGGAATAGAGTAAAGAGAAGCTCAGAAAGACCTCTGTGCCAAAAGAGAGATACAGCAAACATCCCACTCACCAGGGCAGACATGGTCACCATGACAGCAATGGAGGTCATGTTTGTGATGAGCAGATGCATCATTAAATGGCATTTGCTTTATCAGTGAATAACTTCGTCTGGTTTTTCTTCCCCTAAACTGAAGCTAATTGCTCAGTTATCTCTCCCTCAATAAAGTGTTAATCTTCTACATTAACTGCAAAAGCACTTCCAAAGTTTTGCCTGATGCAGCCAGCCCGCAGCCCACGGCAGCAGTGAAGGAAAGAAGCTAGAAGCTCCATATGTGAACAGGAGGTTGGGGCCATCTAAAAATTTTTCTAGGATGAGGCTAGAGTCAAAATATAATTTTTTTAAGTTAAAAACATGGCTCTCATACAAGTATTGAATGAACACACTTCAAAAATTTGCTTTACTGATTTATGAAGGAACTAGCAGAATTGTAAAGCTGGTAGAAAGTGAATCCGAGACATTGAACAAATGAATACAGGCATTGAAGGAAATAATGCTGTAATCAGATTGTTAAGTTAGATATAAAACAGGTTACTAGGGCAATAAAACCATAATGTTTGTCACTATCTTTTCTAAACGAGAAAAATCATGTGCATCTCTACTGGACAAAAATCACTTCCACCTTATAAATCTACAGGTTAACATCTGATTTCACAGAATCTGAGCCCTCAGCGATTGTAAATAGTAAGTGAAACAAAGGTCCCACTCCCCTTGAGTATGACGACAAAGGGACATGGTCATCCTTTTATTTTCTATCCAAGTTTGGGGTTTTTTTTTCCTCAACACTTAGAATTCATAACTGAATAAAATAAACGTTAAGCACATGGTTGTAAGAATGTAGCCTTTTCAACCTATAAATGGCAACAAGTTTCACTGGGATTTATGTTTTTATTGGTGTGTTTATTTCTTTGATCGCGTATTTATTTTTGCAGCAAGCGGAGACTCCGAGGCTGTCCTGCTCTCCCCGGAGGAAACACTTTATTTCATGAAAATATCTGATCTTCTTTCCATTGCCATTTAGGGAGGACAGGGCTTGCCAGGAGTACAAAGTTCAGAACATTCAGACCTCTCCCTAAACTGGACAGCCAAATTAAAAGAACTTGATTATTATGTCCTTAAAAAAAAAAAAATACAGAAACAAACCTTCAGGAAAAGAGATCAGGCCAACTCAGAAGAAAGGAAGAAAGAAAGAAGGAAAGAAAGAAAGAAAGAAAGAAAGAAAGAAAGAAAGAAAGAAAGAAAGAAAAGAAAGAGAAAGAGGAAAGAAAAGAAAGAAAGAAAGAAAGAGGAAAGAAAAGAAAGAAAGAAAGAAAGAAAGAAAGAAAGAAAGAAAGAGGAAAAGAAAGAGAAAGAAAGAAAGAAAGAGAAAAAGAAAAAGGAAGGAAGGAAGAAAAAGAAAAGAAAAAAACACAAAGCTTATTCTTGAAAGGAATAAGTTCATTGGACTTTCTCTAGGAATTCACCTATCTAAATGTACCAGGAAAAGCAGTTAAGAAAATGCAAAAGTGATGCTGGGGTAGCCCTGGGGGTGTGAGCATGCTTCAGTCTTTGTTGCTACAAGAGGGAGGGGGCAGTGACGCGGGAAGTTTCAGGATGTGGCACACGAGGGATGGATCCCCTGCTCAGACTCCAACAGGAAGGGACCACAGACGGATGGAAGGAGATCACAAGCAGGAGAGAACACACCAGGGCAGAAGGCAGCACTTAAATGAATCAGAGAGATAAGGAGTCGCAGCACCATACAGCCAGTCCCATTAACTAATGAAACAGGGAGCCATAACATCTTGTAGAGCTATTTAGAGGGAAGCAGAGGCTACCTAAAATGTTCAGTGACTGCTTGGTGTCCAGGTTGGTTTGGAATTTTAAATCAGAAGCCACAAATGCTAACATGTCGGTATTGGCAGTCACATTGTCTACGTAAGTGTCCATGAGCCCTGTTGGGGCTGGGGAATGACACTCCTTATTCCACTGAAGGTGGGCAGGGGCATCCCAGGGCCACTCATTGCTGCCATGTGAGAACAATGGCCTTAAGTTGCCAAGTCTTCAGATGGTTTTAAAGCTAGACTCTCAATTCATATGGGCAACCTCCTAGCTTTGACTTTGACGCCATTTTTTTTCAATGTCAGTGAAAGTCAAACAAAGCACATCTGTGAGCCACCACTCTGTGACCTCTGAGTTGGTGGCTGCCTTTCTTCTCATATCCAATATTACCAGTGCTCTATAAAAATCCCTCTTTCAAAGCATCTGATCTCCTTCCCTGGATGCCTCATCCCCAGATTATCTCTTTATGACTTGCTTCTTTGGATGGAAAACTCTCTGCCAAACTTTTGATTCAGCCTCTCCTAGGATTTCCCTTTCAAATAATTATTCCTGGCTTCATCCATTGCAGTGTTTTGTCAAGTGATGTTCTACCTTTGTCTGACCTTATTTGGGTCTGGCATCCCTAATACCATTTGTATGAACACAGATTCTGAGCTAGAGCATGTGTGTGCCTGTGTGTGTGTGTGCCTGTGTGTGTGTGTGTGTGTGTGTGTGTGTGTGTGTGGAAAGGGTGGGGGGAGTAATAAGAACACTGAACTGAGTTGAGAGAAAGGGATTTGTTCCAACATACAGTTGGGATATGAATAGCATGGAACATTGAGAATTAGAACTTGACAAATTAAGACTATTCCCTTAGCTACACTGGTTAATAATTACTAGCAGTGGCTCTCAACCCTGCTTCACATTACAATTACTTAGGAAGCCTTTATAACATACAAATGATTGGGCACCACCCCCAGAGATTCTGATGCAATTTGTTTGTACTATGTGATGTGGCACCAGTACTTTCTAAAAGTTCTCCAGTGATCTTAATGTGCAGCAGGGTTACAAACCACTGAGTGAGGAAAAGTCCCAGAGCCTAATGGTTCAGAAGGTGGACTTTAAAACCAGCTTTGAAGTGAGCTGCAGTTCCAATTTTGTCACCCAATAGCTATGTGACTTTGGCCAATGTGCCTGAGATGTCTAAGGCTCACTTAGTCATGTAAAACACAGAAACAAATGCCTACTTTATGAAGCTGTGTTAAATGAGGCACTGTTTGTAAAGTGCTTAGCAAGTGTAGAATAAGCAATGGTTATTACCATTATCAGCAGGTGTTAGGGAGACCTGGTATTCTCTATTGGTGGTCATTGGTTATTTAACAATATTTTAAATAATCTTGTTATTTAAAAAGAACATGTTAAACACCCATATTAAAATCCTACTGGAGATTATAATATATATATGTGTGTGTGTGTGTGTGTGTGTGTGTGTGTGTGTGTATAAATAATTAGCAAAATGTATTCTCATTCATAATAGTGTTTCAATAAATCATTTTAATGGTGACATAGGGATTGCAGATGAAGAAGTCCTTCAAGGATTGTAATATGTGGACACTTAAAATAGGCTCTTCCCACCCATTATAATCATGTGCAGAGAAGTAATACCAAAAGAAATACATATGGCTGTTATGGATATGACAAGATATTGAACCATCCTAGTAATCTAGCAAATTCAAATTAAAATAACAATGAAATCCTTTTGTGGTCTATTAGATTGGCAAAGACTTTTTAATAGCAAATGAAGAAATTTTTAATTTTATGCACTG
This sequence comes from Puma concolor, assembly GCF_028749965.1. Lineage (NCBI taxonomy): Eukaryota > Metazoa > Chordata > Mammalia > Carnivora > Felidae > Puma > Puma concolor. The sequence goes on from NC_141671.1 coordinate 24,694,885, forward strand.
ATAGTAGGATACTAAATTGGTGTTCAATTCTTAGAGAAAAATGTAGTAGTATGTATTTTGGTACAACAGTTTCACTTCTAGAAATTAATCCTCAAGGACAATAATCAGAGATACATGAAATTTAATATGCAATCATGTTTATCACAGTGCTATTTATTATAATAGCAAAATGGCTGAAAAACAGCTTAAATGCCAATTACAATATAAATAAATGGTAGTGCATCCATATAATGGAATACTAACACTATCATTAAAAATTTATGCTTTCAAAGATTACTAAATGACATAGAAAAACACTCGCCAAAAACTGTAAGTAATGAATACATATCCAACAGAAAAATAAGGGAAAAATCCAGAATGTTAATAGTGATTATCTTTGGGTGGCGAGATTGTGAAACTTCTCTATTTTTTTTTCAAATTTTCTATAATAAACCTGTATTATTTTGATAATAAAAAATATATAAATATATAAAGCCCACAAAATTAAAAATGTCATAAAACTTTTAAATATTACATTGACAAAAGAAAGGAAGGCAAATTAAGCAACTTCTTTGAAAGCATCCTACTTTAATGATGCTTATTTGTGTTCTCCAGACCAATATCACAAGTAATTTCTGTTCCAGAGATCTGGGGACAATGAGAGAATCTCTTGCCAACAACATTGAATTGGTCAGAAAGTAAATCCTTTCCACAAAATATTTTTCCCAAGAAAAGAGAAACAGGTATGAGAATATGGAGGAAATACAATAAAAAGGTTGAATGTTTAAGGTGTCATGGGACATCCAAGTAAGGGTGCCAAATGGCAGCAGAAAATAAAGGACTGAAGCACAAGGGAAAGATTGAGACCAGAGATGTGGGTCTAGAAGTTGAGGGCATAAAGGTAAAAGCAAAGGCTGTAATGAGTTTACTTAAAAATATGTATATAAAAGGAATAGATGATCAAAGACTGAGGTCTGAGGGAAGTTACCATTTAGGAAATGGGGATGTGAAAGATGGCAGTGGTGGTAGCATATTTTTAACTTCCTCAGACTCCTCCATAAAAGTAATAAGAGAAACTAGGATGGCAAAACAAAGGCCCATTGCCAATATCTACAATATACGTTGGTTGACAAGATGTTCCAGAGATTTCTAAATCCAAAAGGTGTGCACAAATGCTGGCAGCTACAAGATCTGCATGGCATTAGCATCTATACCAGAGGAAGTTGAGGGAAGCAATAGGGCATCTGATGGCCCCAGGAACTCCAAAATAACCATCAGTGGCCACTTAGAAAAGCTCAGCAAGCCAAAGTGGAGAACAGCAGGTGAAACTGTAAGGGGTTTGCACATCCCAATAACATATGAGTTGGAAGGGTCTTGAGGAAGGTGGGCAAGGGCTGAAATGGACTATGAACTCTCCTCAAAACAAAATAGCCAAATCTCCCTTCCAAGTGTCCCACACTGAGGAGGAACTGTTGAAAACAGACTCCAAATTGAGCAGGGCAACTGACACAAAGGAAGAAGAAAATGCATATGGGACCAGGAAATATAAGGAAGCAAATTGCCATATTTTTTAACACAATGTAAATCAATAAGAAAGGGAGGTCTGTGAATTCAGGAAATCTCTCTTGAACCCAGCTTATTCTAAAAGTTCAGGAAAACTAATTTCACGTTAACATGTTCAATAGAAAAGATTGAGATCAAAGAGATAAAGAAGCAGAATAACATCCCACAAGAAGCAGAAAGAATCCCACAAAGACAGAAGAAAAATATTACATAATATTTCAAAATTAAGCAAAAAAGTCATCAAAAACAGTAAATTATATGGAAGGAAAATACATATATGAACTAGAAATCTCAGAAAGTGATGGAACTTTCAAAGAATTAGAGATATAGAATAATTATTTCAGGGACACCTGGGTGGCTCAGTTGGTTAAGCATCTGACTCTTGACTTCAGCTCAGGTGATGGTCTCATGGTTCATGGGATTGAGCCCTGGACTGGGATCTGTGCTGACAGCACAGAACCTACTTGGGACTCTCTCTCTCCCTCTCTCTCTCTGCCTCCTCCCACCCCCATTCTCTCTCTCTCTCTCTCTCTCAAAATAAATAAATAAACATTTTTTTAAAAAAAGGGAAATCATTTCAGAAGTGAAAACTAAATTAGAAAGAATACAAGAGCACACAAAACAACATTTATGGAAATAGAACATTAAAAATAATGAAGGTAAAGATAAATTGGATTAGGTGGGAAGTGACAATACAGAAGACAGGCAAAGAAAATGCAATAAATGAATAATAGGAGCCTCAGCAAAAGAAAAGTAAAGCAAGAAAACAGAACAAATACTAAAAACTATGTATTATTAAACTTTAAAGAAAAAGAAAAATTTTTTTGTTATCTAGGTAAAAATAAGTTACATAAAAGGGAATGAAAATGTGATTATCATCAGACTTTTTGATAGCAATACTTTTTTCTAGAAGAAAATGAAGCAACATATTTAAAGTACCCGAAGGAAGAAAATGTGAGCCATGGACTTTACATCCAGGTAAAGCTTATTTTCAGGTAAAAAGGCAGCAAATTGTCACCAGCACGCAGGAACTAAGAGAATATTGTTCTCAGGAGTCCTTCTTTAGAATTTACTAGAGAAAGAACTTTAATCAACCAAAATGCCTTGGAGAGACATCAGCTTAAATGCTGGCAGTAAGCATTAAATATATACTTAAATATACATTGAGTACTAAGTATATATTTAAATGTACAATAAACATATATTTAAATGTATAGTTTAAATGTACAATATATTTAGGGGCACCTGACTGGCTCACTCAGTGAAGTGTGTGGCTCTTGATCTCAGAGTTGTGGGTTTAAACCCCACATTGAGTGTAGAGATTACCTAAAATAAATATTTTTAAAAGCTTTAAATGTGCAATATATTTAAATGAAAGATAAGAAAGCGAAAGTATAAAAGATCTCCGTGCTCTGATAGTGCAGATTGTAATACGACTGTGAAAAAGGAGGAAGGCATATGTCAAAAAATGTTTAATTTTGCTTGCTTTCTTGGTAAGCCTTTACCACCTTGGTAAAGTGTTGGGATTGTTATTCTGAAAATGTTTTGGAAAAAGCAGATTAATGACTCTGTGATATCTAATTCTATCATCAGTGTGTCCCTGAGAACCAGGATTCTTGGTTTGGGAACGAATGGATATAAATGTTAAATGGAAGAGGTTAATCATCCTGTACTCCTGAATTTGAAAAGGAAGTAATGTCATAAATTCATGAGGTATTTTTTTAATCTTCAAATACCCTAGTTCTGTCCATTGAAAAGCCCTGAAATGATGACGTAACCGGTAGCAATGAGCACCATCTTGTTTCCACCTTGTGGTCTTGGAGAAATGGCTGCTTCCGAGCATAGTGCAGCAAATGCACAAGATGAGCCTGCAAAATCACGACATATAGCAAGAAAGCTACTGAAGACCCTTAGGGTTGGGTAAAGAATGCAGGAACCGACTTAAAAAGACTCCCGCTGACCAAAGATAGAAAAATTTGACCATCAATAAAGATAATTGTTGTCAGTTAAAACACACCAAAAGACACCAAATATCATTTGATACCTGAGTTTATAAATTGTAACCACCCCCCCCCACAAAGTACCCTAACCCTAATCAGTTTCCTCTGGAGGAGGCTACAGAACTGACAATTTTAAAAATCAGTAAATAAAGGGAAGATTTCAAGCTATCATTTTGCCCCCCCCCCAATTTTTTTTTGAAAATTCTACCACTGGGTAATCAACTAGCAAATGAGGGAAATTTTCTCTTTTTACAAGCATTCCAGCTAATAAATAAAGAAGAAATGATGGATTGAACTATCACCATTTTGCAATATCAAAAGAAGCAAAGAATCTGGGCATTGATTATTGGTGGCTGTTAACAACACAGAGAGACATTAGACATTATATGCCCCTCAATGAAGACCCAAACCAACTATGGGGCATCCAGGAATTAAAATAGACTTAGGAGACACATTCTGAAATAAAGTAAACAGGCAGACCTAAACTATAGTGTAGAGTGATAGTACACGGGTGATAAAATTATAAAGAAAAGTAAGTGGCAATGTAAAGATCAGAGAGTGGTTGCTTATAGTGAGAGTTTTGAGGCTTATCAGGAAAATGTGGCTGCCAAGGTCCCATTCCTTGACCTGGATGGTGGTTACAGTGGTTACTGTCATAGAGAAGAGTGTGTGGCTTAAGAAAGAAGAGGGCTGGCAATGGAACCGTGGCAAGAGAATCAATACTTAGGGCAAGAGTGCAAGAAGGAAAGGAAACCAGGGGATGGAAAAGGAGTGGACAAAGATCTAGAAGAAAACCAGAGAAAAGTGGTCTAGAACATAAAGGAAAAGAAGATGAGAGAAGATGAGAGATGTAGAGAGCAAGAGAAATAAGGGTTGTTATCCTGAAAGCCATTGCTATCCTACTTCACCTCACTGTGGCATCTCTCAGGATTGACCATGAACATCTTGAGAAGCTCTCCTTCCCTGACTTGGGCCATGTTCTGGTTTCCATTCTCATCCTGTGCCTGGATCTTCAATGGGGCATTTTCCTGTTCAGATACCATAAATAATAGAATTCTTCCAACATTCTGGCATTATTTCCTTTTTCCTTTTTAACCATTCTGTTCCAATTTCTAACACTCCCGTGACTTTACTAGCACATCTAAGGCAGTAAATCTGCGTCTCTAGTTCTCAACTTTCTCTTTAGCTCCAACTGCTTGTTGAACATTCCCATGAGGACTCCCACCAGCACTCAAAGTCCACTATCTATGAAACCAAATCAGTCAGCTCCCAACCACCATCTCCTCCTGCCTCCCCAGAATCTATAAACAAGGTCGCCATTCTTTCTTCCACATGAATTTGAAATCCTTGATCATCCAGGCTTTTCCCTCACCTTCTTTTCTAAAAGTGCCCTATCCTATAAAGTCTGCCCTCGGAATGTCTCATGAACCAACAACCAAAGTCTGTCTATTTCTTCTGCTACTTCTCCAGCGTAGGATCTTTTAATCAATGCCCTCCCCTCCCCCACCCCACCCCTATCCTCTATCCCCGCTGCAGTCTTATTGCAACAACTTTCTGGTCCATTCCATTCTGCCTACCACCAGGCTGCTCTTCCAGAATAGTTAACTTTGATTTGTAAGGGGGAAAAAAGGATTTTCTTAACATTTCTAAAATTATACCAAATAAGGAATTCCTCACCAACTACAACAAACTATCATTCAAATAAAAGGAAACCTAGTAGTGTGTTATGTGTGGTGGCAGGTGTTTTACCACTGGAAAATGTGAAATAAGTACAATACTCCTATGTAGGCAATAGTTTACTGTTACCAGAAAATAAAACCACTTCTTGTTCTGTTACACTCTTGATTTTTCTTTTTAACAGAGATTTGGAAAAAAAGCCTAGGATGCTTTCTCTAGCATGCACAGAGAAGACAGCCACAGGGACACTGACAGAGAAAGGGGGTGTCAGGGGCATGTACTGTGTTATAACTGACACTGAAAAACACGGTATATTGTTCCAACCCTAGGCATAGATACATCACTCGCTAATACTGGCATGGGGTCAGGATCACAGCTGGCGGAAGGAAAGTATGTCAAGGGTCAGAGGCACATATTAGAGCAATCACTTGCTGTAAGCCCTTCTCCTGATCCATTGCATCCAGACCCCAGACCACATCCCACCTCATTAGCACAGTAAGCAGGTAATCATGTGCCTGCTGAATTTGGGTATTCTGAAGTCTCTATCCCATTGCATTTAATACTGAATTCATTTTCTGCAAAGCTGAAAATTATAAGAGCAGGAGTAAGCATGGGCACGTGCCTGTGTGTGCTCCTGAGCATTTGTGTAGCAGTATCTGGAGGACACAAGTACTAAGAATAGGATCTTCCAGTGCTTCTAAAACTTGGCTGCACCTTAGAATCATTTGAGAAAAATGTTTAAAATCCCAGTGCATAGGCTCTTCTCTCCTTCCCAAACCAAGTTCATCAGAATCTCCCAGGTGAGGCAGGCATCAGTATTTTTTAAAACTCCCCAGGTGTTATGCATGGGTAGCCAACATTGTAAATTGCTGTCCTCTCCCACAAGTCATCGAACTGTGTCTTTCTCTTGGACACTCACCAGTACTGTAAACTCATGCCCTATGTTTGAAAACCCCTCCTTTGACCATTGTTGAGAACAGGACTGCAGATTGAGTTCCCTGACATTTACCCTTGTATGGCTTTGTTCCTCTCACTGTTTATTATTAATTTTTATTGATGTTTTTATTTTAGAGAAGGAGAGCACATACATGCAGGGAAGAGGGGCAGAGAGAGGGGTGGGGGGGGGAGAGAGAATCTTAAGCAGGCTCCATTCTCAGCACAAAACCCGATGCGAGGCTTGATCCCACAACCCTGGGATCAATGATCTGAGCTGATATCAAAAGTCAGATGCTCAACCGACTGAGCCACCCAGGTGCCCCTTCTCACTGCTTATTTTAAGAGACTGACCTTGAAAAGTAATAAGGATTGGCCTACAGTAAGAGTCATTCCTGCCTCTTGCCCACTTCTGTGGGTCCCATTCATCTGGCTATTGAATGGTGCTATTGTTTGGTGTGATTATCTGTGTGCATTGAGGCTGCAAATTCCCTAAGGGCGGACACCTGATCCTTCCCACCACTCTGCATCATACCTTGCATACAATAGGTGTTCTACGTATGGGCTTCTGATTTTTCTAGGGTCTTCAGCTCCCTTTAAATAGAAACATTTAAAAATATCTTAAAACTTTACATGCTTTCAGCTGCCTCTGACTATATTTTTACACATATTTCTAATGTAATCCTGACATAAATGCCTTCTCCTCTCACCCCTCTTGTGGTTTTTGCCACACCCTGTCTCTCCAGAATGTTCTCTCTGGGTTTGGTTTCCATGGAAATCTATCTCTGGGGGAGAAAAGTGTATTTGCTGTAGAAGAACCATAACTGCCAGTTGCCTCCTGGTGTAGTGTCACCACAGGAGTGGAGAGAGAGAGCTCACAAGGAGTTGGCATCAACACCAGTGGGAAGCCAATCCTCTTCGTGCCATTTCCATCTTGGTCCACAGGGTGGAGATTTTTTTTTTAAGCTCAACTCAAGACAGAAGCAAATTGGGGTGCCTGGGTGGCTCAGTCTATTAAACAGCCAACTTCTGCTCAGGTCATGATATTGTGATTTGTGGGTTCAAGCCCTGTGTTGGGCTCTGTGCTGACGGCTCAGAGTCTGGAACTTGCTTCGGAGTCTGTCTGTCTGTCTGTCTGTCTCTCTCTGCCCCTCTCCTGCTCACTTACTCTCTGTCCCTCAAAAAAATGAATAAACGTTAAAAAATTTTTTTAAAAAGGCAAAAGTAAGTTAATAGTTGCTTTGTCACACAGAATCAAGAATACTATTTAAAAAACAAAATTCAACTGAATAAACTCTAAAGATCTTACTGACTTTATTCTGATTCACAAATGGAGCAGCGTCCTATCCAACAGATAGAAAGGAGCTCCAAGGAGCCGTACAAAATGAAAAACTTTTGTAGGCATAAAGGAGCAAGACAAGAAAATCATTCCAGCAAGCTCGGGTTTATCAGGCAAATTAACTTCACTAGTGCTGACCAGGTAGCTCCTGATTGACTGATTCAAGATTCCATTCTGGGGAGAAAACAAAACTGTAATTAAGTATTGGGTCTGGCTTTGGCGACATAGAGCTTAACATGACTTAATTTGGGGCCCGTTGTCTTGTTTTTAACAATACCAGTTTCAAATACTTCTATCCTAGAATGTTTGCTCTTCAGGGAATGATATTGAGAGAAAGTGGAAGGGGACAGTGACAGGAAGGGTCCAGGGCTATCATTTAGAACAAATGAAGGCTGGGATGCAATCCCCAGCCATGCCCACAAGGTGTCACAGTGATTCTGCATAAGGTTATTCTTCATCTTGAGAAAAAAAAGGTAACTGTCTAATAACTAGCTAGTAGTCTTCAAACAAGCAAGAAGAATCTCAGAAAATCCAGGAATGTTGGTACATTGAAAAGGAAGCCACAGCAGCAGGGACAGAGGTCATGCAAACAGAGCCCCTCCCAGTCCACCTAGAATACACTTACCATTCAGGACCCACAGTTTAAGATATGGCACCAAAGATGTGTTTCAAATTTATTACTAACAGGAACATTGACTGTTAGAGATATTGCAATAGCTGTCTTAATTTTCAAATGCTTTCATCTGGGTTTTTAAATACCCCACCCTTAAAACAACTCCTGAACCTAATAACTTTTTTTTTTTCCAACCAACCAGTCAGGAACATTTGGAAATAAACTGTTGGAGGAGGTGGGGGTAAAAGTATGTGCCCAACTACATTTCAGAATTCTCAGAAATCACCCCAGACTCCAGGTAGAAATGCCATCTCTGAGGCCTCCCGGTTGCTTCGGACAAAATGGCAAACTTTACAATAAACCAATTCAACCACAAAGAGATATTCTCCCTGTCTCCTCTGATTTAATCGTTTAATAAATACTTACAAACTTCTACCTAACTATACATATGCAATGTGCAATTGCTCAGGAATCAAAGATAAATAATATTGGGGACCTCCTTTCCAGGAACTCAGGATCTAGGTGTGTAGATAGTTTTATAACCAAAGATGTTGATAGTTGTGAGACTACTTAGCTATTGCATATTGGGTATTTTGAGCATTAGATAGGATTTATTCTCAAATTAGGGGCAAGAAGAGATGCCCTTGCTTGGGGTAAGTAATCCTAGGAGGAAAACACACTTGCCTTTAAGTGAAGTGAGGATTTGTAGGCTTCACTCAGACACGAGGGTTTATGTTGACTCCCCCCATCTCCCCCCAGTTGTTATTGTTCTTTCAATAGTATTCCGGCAGTCAGACCAGTGAATTCAGACTTAGGGCCAGCAGAAACCCAATCAGTTAAGCCTCACTGTTTGAGCCCCAGGTACTAGTTGACATCTTAACACTGCAGCAAGTCAAGAGGCTAAAATTTAGAAATCAGAACTCAGTTTAGGAGGCATCATAGTAATTGACTGGATAAGCATCAACTAGGTTGAAAACGTGTAACAGTCAAACTCTAGGTCCTGATACTAGACTTTAATATGAGTGACTCTGCTCTTTTTGACCCCCTCTTCTTGCTATCTCCTTCCTCTGCCTCTTCTGCCCTTCTATTCCAGTAGAAACTCTGACCGTTTTATTCTATCCTATCTTTAATTACCATCTTGTTGCTTGACTGTTGAGATGTTTCCATGGTGATGCTAAAGCACACCTGCATGGAGATTCGAATACAATAAACTCTCAGGCTCTTAGCAGGCCATCTAGGGCCAGTTCATCCATTTCTAGGATGCAAGAAGTCCAAAGAGTGGTTGGGTATCCCTCTTCTACTTCTGCATCTGTGTGTTTTATGGGTGAAGAAAGTTGAATCTACTAGAGATGAGAACTTAATGATGTTGGGCGTGAGGGAAGCCCTCATGGTCATGAACCTGTCTATATAACATATTCACAAGGGCTTCGGGTCAAAAACCTTGAGATTGGCATGAAGGGATAGTCCCATGAGTGTCCTTCGGTGATGTGACTGAAATGTCCTCCCCAAACTCATCCTGTAGGAATTCACTATAGGCTGCATAAATGAAAGACTAGACTACTTTGGGAGAACTCTTCTTGACCAATGTTGTGATTAGCTAAGATTATCTAAAAGAGTTGCACTGATTAATTTGGGGTAAAAGTCTGCCCTCCACCCAATCACCCCAGTGGTCATAACTGGAGCAAAAAAGGAGGGAAAAGTAGCAAAGACAATACCAGAACTCTTTCACTTAATCAATCCTATTTGTTGCAGGTCTCTTAAACTCCTGGCACCACATAGGTACTGAGGGTGGTAGAACTGTCACCTGGGGCTGGTGGGGATGGAAGGAAGCAGAAAGCCAATGACAGTACAGCAAGAACATTTTGAAGCCTGTAGAGGTAGAGCCTAATCAGAACTGAGAGTCAAAGGAAGGATGAAAAAGGGTTTAGAGAAGGAGTATCTCCACTGAGCTGGTGCCGCTTTTATTCTGGATGGTGCCAGAGTGACTGAGGGAAATTGGAGACTTCTAGGTAATTATAATACAATGCAGTGAGTGCTATTAATAGAGGCAGGAACAAGGTCCTGTGGGAGCACAGAGAAGAGAAGTTTCTTTCTTGTCCTCAGGGAAAAGATAGCAAGAAAGGAACAAACTTTGCAATTGATAGCAATTGCTCCCGGTGGCTGGGTGTAGCCCCAGATGCCCAGGGGACACCGTAGGATTGATCAAGAGGATGCAGAGACACTTGGGTGGGTCCAAACCAGTTGTTTCAAACACTTAGTGAAATTGCCTTTGGTCATCCAGAAAAGAAGTGTTCACAGGCAAGGAACATAAATTTAAAGAGGAAAATGTGTAGGTAAATGTTATCTAAAAAGTATTTAACTCCTGGGTCTCTGCCACCACCTTTCAATTATCTGCAAAGGAATCTTTTGCTCCTTAATTACAGTTTTTTGTAATCTATGGGGATTTCAGAAATAAGTATATCATGTAGTTGGAAGCAGGCACCCGTCCTTGGGATAAAAGTGAAACTTTAAGGCGGAGGACTAGGAAAGGGAGCTAGGACAAACTCTTGCATCCGGGCTGGGCCATGGCTGTGCCCCTCTGAAGCTGACCACTGTGCACTCAGGCCCAGAAGTCTAGTCCAGATGCCACCAGCTCCGCACACAGGAAACTAGGAGTGAATTGGCAAAGAGGAGGATGCTGAACAGTTTGCTGTTTCTCTGTAAATAACACTTCAAACACTGTACTAAGAACCTCAAAGCAGAAGTTAATGAAAATCTTTTATCTGAAAATCTGGAAATAACTGTGGGAAGATCGACTAAAGGGAATAGTAACTCAGCAAAATTTACAAAAAAGGAAAGAAGACACTGTCTGAAGCTAACTTTGGAAACATATATGTAAAATCAGTAAAACTCTCCTGACAGTGTCATAAGAATAATGTTTATTATAGATCAACAACGTGCTCACAGTTAGCAGAAGAGCCTGAAACTAATTGTGTAAGATTTACCACACAATCTGGATTCATAGCTTATACTTCTGGTACTTTCTGTAGCTTAACTAAGCTGTACTCAGGGTTGAAAAGGATCACATGCTAGTTTGGGGGGGGGGTAGCTGAAAAGGGAAATTAAGTATAGAGCTGCAGTTCTTAAAGGATTAGCACTTTCCAGCACTCTCAAAACCTGACTAAGAAATATATTAGGTGGCTCTACTTAACCTTTAATTTTTCTCACTTCACTGTACTAAGCCCTTTCCCTGATATTAGTACTGCTTCCTATCATTGTATGGCCACTTCCTTTTTTTAGATTTTTCACCTATTTGCAGTGATGTGCAGCTTCCCCTGACAGAAATAAAAAGAACTCTATGTGGGGGCTGTCTTCCTGATTTTGCTCACCTTGGACCTTAGATTTTTTTATACATATATTTATTTTGAGAGAGAAAGAGAACAGGAGACAGGGAGGAGCAGGGAGAGAGGGAGAGAGAAAATCCCAAGCAGACTCCACACTGTCGGCACAGAGCCTGACACGGGATTCGATTTCATGAACCATGAGGTCATGACCTGAGCCTAAACCGAGTCAGATCCTCACTGCCTGAGCCACCTAGGCACCCTACTTTAGATTTTTAAATATTATTGTTAGGGTAGGGTCTGTAGGATCTAGATATTCACATATAATAATTATAGCAGTGCTGCTTTAAAAAAAAACTCAAGACCAAGCAGACAACTAAAGCATTAGTTGCGAATGACTACACTCACTGCATGCTAAGAATTATGTTCCAATCATGACATATGATTATAAAGGATACACGGTGCCTTCTGAAATCAATCTCTTAATTCCTCAAGGAAACTGGAGGTAATTAGACTGAGCCTTCTTCTCCGTACACCACATTGCTCCTAAGTGCTCTAATTTGAAGCATGTTGACAATGATGAGAAATTCTAGGCCACACTGCTTCAGTGAGGTACAGGAGTGGAAGGGGAAAAGTACAAATAATCTTTCAAAGCCTGATAGAAAAACTAAAAATGCATAAGATTAACAAAGTAAATTGTGAACTCAGCACATGATTCTACTCATTCTTGTGCAGTGAAATTGTAACTTTTTTCTTCCATATAGAATATAAAGACCCAAGAAGAACCCCAAGGGGCAACATATTTCTAAGTACCAATTATCCGCACCCTTCTCTTTCTCTAGCTTTGTTTTATTTTTTCATGAAAGGCCATGGAATATCTACCTAAGTCAAAGACCATCGCCTGAAGGAAAATCTAAATTATTTTCCGTGAAGCAAGTCTAAAGTCACAGCAGAGAAATAGCACTGTGCTGAGTTAACAGGGTAAGGAGCCAGGTAGGGTGAGTCACAGAGCAACAGCCAGGAGAAACAAAATCAATGCAGACTGCCAAGGCCAACAGGAGGATTTTGGAGACCTATTCTTAGTTCCACATGCTGTGTGACCTGGGGGTGTGTTTAACAGTCTTAAGAAGTTTTGGGGCAATGACAGATAAACAGAAAGTGGGACAAAACAGAGAGCCTGAAAGTATGTCCACGTGCCACGTGTGTCAGGTTAGCTCCTCTAGAAGCAAGCTCTGAGACAAGAATTTGAGTGCACGACGTTTATTTGGGAGGCATGGAACAGTGAGATAGGGAGAGAGGCAGTCTCTACAGGGGGAGCTAAGCCAGATACAACAGTGGGTTATGGAACTATTTCCCTGGAAAAACTCTGGGAAAAGGTCTAAAACATGTCTCAGGATTATTCCACCTTAAGAGTGAGGGAGGGAACTGAGATAAGTCCTTTCAGACTCTGGTTGTGAACCGCTTCCACAGGATGTTAATTCCCCAGCACTTTCAGGCCTCTGTGGTTTTGTAATGGTGCAAACATAGGTGATACATTTGGTACATCAAAGAAGTAACTATACATGTGAGTGAGGGGAAAAAAAATGGACTGTTCAATAAATGACGTTGGGACTAATGACTATCCATATGGCACAGATAAAGTTAGTTCCCTATCTCAGGCTATACACAAAAATAAAGTCCAGATGGATTAAAGACCTAGATGTTAAAAAAAGAAAAAAATATGTAAAAAAAATCATGGGCAAATATCTTTATGACATCCAGGAATGGAAAGATTTGTTAAGATGTGAAAATCATGAATTATTAAGTGTATATATATATATTACTTTCTTAAAACTAAAACATCTGTATCACAAAAGAACCACAGGGGCACCTGGGTGGCTCAGTTGGTTAAGCGCCAGACTTGGGCTCAGGTCATGATCTCATGGTTTGTGGGTTCGAGTCCCACGTCAGGCTCTGTGCTGACAGCTCCGAGCCTGGAGCCTGCTTCAGATTCTGTGTCTCCCTCTCTCTCTGCCCCTCCCCTGCTTGCACTCTGTCTCTCTCTCTCAAAAATAAACAAACATTAACAAAATTAAAAAAAAAACAAAGGAACCACAAACAACACAAAAAAGGAATTTAAAGATTTAAAGAACTTATTGTCAGACAACAAACATGATAAACAATTAATATCTACAATATACAAAGTTATCCTTTCCACTGATAAGGAAAAGGCAGCCCTAGGTGATAAATGAACAAAAGCTATAAACAGGATTCACAGAGAAGGAAACTAGTGTCTAATAATCATATGAAAAAAATTTTCAATCTCGATAAAACTCAGGGAAATGCAAATGAAAACAATAAGATAATGTGTCATACACATCAGAAATTCCTGTCTGGTAATACTACATGTTAGCAAGGATGTGGAGAAGCAGGAACTTCCATATATCGCTGGCGGGAGAGAGACAGCAATTTGCAATAGTGAGGGAAGGATGCGTAAATTCCACAGATGAATAATTCCACCTCTAAGGATGCACCCTAGAAAAACTCTCCCACACACAACCCAGGACACAGCCAAAAGGGTGTGTGCTGCTATTTGTAACAAAAAAATAGAAAAAGGAAAGAAGAAAGAAAGGGAGGGAAGGAGGGCAGAAGGAAGGATCTAAATGTTCCTGAGTAGGAGGAATGTATATATATGAACTATGTTAAGTTGTGTATGAAATACTGTTCAGCAGTTAAAATGACTGAGGTAAGTATATGCATTTGAACATGGTTAAGTCTCAAAAAGCATACTGTTGGTAGGTGGCGGGAGGGAATTTGAAAAGAATACTTAAATTATACCATGATACCACCTATGTAAAGTTTTCAAACAAACAAAAAGTGGTGTAATTGTTTCTGGATACAAAAGAGCCAAACCATGTGATGGAATGTCAGTGACCTCTGGAAAGGGGTTGGTGGGGGGGAGGTTCCAAGGAGTAAGGCATGTTTTCATGCTTCTTAAAACGATCTAAGCAGATATGGCAAAATCTTAGCTTACATTAACATCAGTGGAGGGTATAGAAGTCCTTGTTATGACTTTTGTACTTTGGGGGAAGTTGGAAATATTTCCTAATTTAAAATGTTAAAATATTACTAAGTCAGAAGAAGCTGCAGTCACACTAGAGCACCCCACCTCCCAGGATCTTCCCACACTCAGTTAGTCATTACTCTCCAGAACATCACCATCATCTGCAAGAGTCCCCGATCTGCATCTCCCACCCTTCACCACAGAGCATTCTTTTTCCCCAAAAGTCATCAGTTGGAATCAGATTGATTTGCTAAACTCGGGTTTATAATCTTATTTCATTAATAAATAACCAAATGAGGGGCGCCTGGGTGGCTCAGTCAGCTGAGTGTCCAACTTTGGCTCAGGTCATGATCTCACACTCTGTGAGTTAGGTTCTCATGAGTACTTGGGAGCAGAGCTGGACTGTAGACTGAAGCCTGTCTTTCTGTGAAGCCAGAGTTCCATTTTCTCTGTAGGAAAGAGCATTTGCAGAGAGGCTCAAAGTTCCAACCTAAGACCCCAAGTTTTTATCAATTTATGTGTTTTATTTGGGCATTGTGTATTGGAGAGGAAATAAAAGAATCCTTGAAAGAAAGATGAAGAAATCACAGAGGGGTGTCCCAGTCTCAGTCGGGAGTATCATGGGTAATCGGTGTCTTTCCAGTAGGCAGCATCCTCTATAAAGCAGATGGCAATCAAACAGGGCTGCTCTTGCCTAGGAGTTAGAGTTGTCCCAACTCTCAAGATGAGGAAAGTCACATTGTGCCCTAATATTCCCTCCTTTCCCTATGTTGCCCCATTTTTGTTCCCCTAACAGCTCAGGACTCCTCCACACTCTGAGACAATCCTCACCCCCAACTGGCCAAACACCACGGTATCAACATCAAGTCCACGTTGATGTTTCCATGACCCTAACTTCATACTCCAAACCTAAAATCTGTCTTTTTTGTGCTGGAACACCTTCCTGGTACCTGAGGCCACCCTCCTGCAGTCGGGGGTCCCCAAGTCATAGGTCCCACTGGATGTTGCTCACAGACCCAGGCTTGGGAGAGAAACCCTCTAGGTTTTATTTACTCTCAGCTCCTCTTCCTACATATGAGCTCTGTGGCTTCTAACAGGTTATTTCACTTTTGTGGGCCTGTTTCCTCCTTCAGGGATAGAGATGACAACAATAGTTATTTCATAGAGCTATTGTGAGAAGCAAATAGATAAGACATGAAAAGTGCATATTAGCACATTGCCTGCTGCTGAAGGGCACACTCAGTGTTACCATTGCTAGACTCGAGCTGTGGGGAGTGCCGGGTTTCCCTCCATGATGCCCTCAGACTTCTGCTTAGCACCTTCTCCCAGATTCTCAAATGCCCTGTCCTATCCAACTCGAAGGCCCTTCTACCACCTGGGAGGCCTTCAGGATACTTATCTGTCTCTACACCCTTTAATTCTGTCTTGTTTCTACAGTTGGATTATCTTCCAGGGCCACTTATGTCCCCTCAGTGCCTGCAATACCCCAGAGGGCAAAGACAGAACCAAATCCTGGATTCCAGACACTCCTGGTCATTGTACCCCTGCAGTTAGACAGATATCCAAGCTGGACCTTGCTTTAACATATGATGGAAATGACAGCAGGCTGTTGGTGTTCTGTGAATAATGTCTGCCTCAGGGATTTCAAAGTTAATGAGATAAGATGCCGCAGAAACCAAACCCCCAAGTTTTAGAGATGTCATGTCTAACATGGCACTTAACTGCAAAGGCTGGGGAGTGATCAGGGTTGCTCAACCTTGATGCTATCAACATTTGGCAGATGTCTGTTCTTATCACTGTTGTTCAACATTGTTCTAGAGGTCTTAGCTTGCAAGAAGGTCTTGCAATAGGCAAGAAGGTGGGGGTGGAGGGTGTAAGGTTGAAATGGAAGAGGTAAAGCTATTATTATTTGCAAACAAATTTAGATATATATAAAAGCCAAAAACAAAAAAATTACAATTTTTATTTACTATTGATATTACTAAGTGACTATTTTAAAATTTATTATTAAAAAGAAGTAAATGCTGTAGACTATAAGGTCAATATGCAAAAATTAACTTAATTTCTACATACTACTAGTCAAATAGTGGAAAATGACATTTTAATCTGAATAGATATTTTTTTTCAAAGAAGAAATCCAAATAGCCAATAGGTACATGAAAAGATGCTCAACATCATTCATCATCAGGGAAATGCAAATCAAAGTGAGATATCAACTCACATCTGTCAGAATGGCTATCATCAAAACGACAAGTAACAAGTATTAGTGATGATTTGGAGAGAAAGGGACCCTTGTGCATTGTTGGTAAGAATGTAAATTGGTGCAGCCACTGTGGAACACAGCATGGAGTTTCCTCAAAAAGTAAAAATAGAAATGCCACATGACCCAGTATTTCCACTTCTGGGTATCTGTCTGAAGAAAACAAAAACACTAACTTGAAAAGATATCTGCACCTCCATGTTCATCGTGGCATTATTTACAATAGCCAAGATATGGCAGCAATTTACATGTCCATAGATCGATGAATAAAGACAATAATATCTATCAATTCACAGGGGGATCAATAGATAGCAACAGATAGATAGATCATGGAACATTATTCAGTCATAAAAAAGAAAGAAATCTTTCCATTTGAGACAACATGGATGGACCTTGAGAGCATTTTGCTAAGTGAAATAAGTCAGAGAGAAAAAGACAAATACCATATTATCTCACTTATATGTGTGATCTAAAAACGAAAATAAAACAAAAAACAATGAACGCATAGATACAGAGAACAGACTGGTGGTTTCCAGAGACAGGGGGGGTATGGAAGTAGGAGAAATGGCTGAAGAGGGTCAAAAAGTACAAACTTCCAGTTATAAAATAATTAAGTCATGGGGATGTAATGTACAGCATAGTGACTATAGTTAATAATACTGTATTGCATATTTGAAAGTTGCTAAGAAAACAGATCTTGAAAGTTTTTATCACATTTTTTGTAACTATGTATAAGGACATATGTTAAGCACGTTTATTGTGGTGATCTTTTCACAATATATACAAATATCGAATTGTTAGGTTGTACACCTGAAACTAGTATAATGTTATATACCCATTATACCTCAATAAAAAATGACATTTTAGAAATACCATATAAATAGCATTAGAAAAAAATTAATATGTAAGTAAATCTAACAAGATTTATAAGATCAAATAAAAACTATAGAGATAAAATTGTAAAAGCCTGGAGAAATAGAATTTCCATGTTCACAGACTAAAAGAAAAATATTGCAAATATGTCATTCTCACCAAATTGAACTATAGATTCAATGAGATCCAAATCAATATCCCAGCAGAATGTTGTTGTTGTTTTGTTTGGGGTTTGGTTTGGTTTAGTATGTAAAGATTTAAACTGATTCTAAATATATATGGAAATGTCAGCACCTATAATTGCCAAGACAATCTTAAAAACAGAAGACATGTACCAACATATATCAAGGCCTATTACAATAATTAAAATCACATGCTATTGAGGGAAGGCTAGACAAATAGGCCAATGGGATAGTATAGAGAGTTCAGGAATAGACCCACACATATATTGCAACAGACAAAGAATGGTCTTTCAATAAATGGTTCTGGGACATTTGGCTATTTTTATGGAAAAAATAAATCCTGACCCCTACTTCACACTATATACAAAAATCTGGTCCAGGAGGATTTCTTAGAAATCTCAATAAATGTGAAAGGTAACATAATAAAACTTCTTAAAAACAAAATAGGAAAGTAACTTCATAACTCTTGAGTAGGCAAAGATTTCTTAAATAGTACATTTTAGGGGCACCTGGGTGGCACAGTTGTTTAAGCATCTGACTCTTAATTTGGGGTCACGTCATGATCCCAGGGTCATGGGATTGAGCCCCACAAGATTTTCTCTCTCTCCCTCTGCTCCTCTCCCCTGATCACTCTCTCTCTCTGTCTCTCTCTGTCTCTCTCTCTCAAAATCAACCCTAAAAGGAGAGTATTGATGAATTAGAAAAGTTAAAGTGAGTCATAAAAAGACAGAAAATATTTGCAACCATATATCTGATACAAGATTCACATCTGGAATAAAATGAACTATTACAAATCAATGAGAAAAAGGCAGATAACCCCACAGAAAAATGGGCAAAAACTCAAATAGGCATTCAGTGAAAGAAAATATGTAAATGACCCAAAGATATTGAACATCATTATGTTAGTCATGAAGCATATGCAGGTTAAAATCACAATGAAATATCAAAATTGCTCCAATCTTAAAACTGACCACATCCAGTACTGGTATGTGGAACTGAAATTGTTAGTGAGGGTGTAAGTTGGTGCGTTTATTGTGGAGAACTAGCAGTATCCAGGAAAACTGAAAAAACAAAAAAAATTCTCTAATCCCATTCTTACGTATCTTCCTAAAGGAAGTGCACACAAACGTAGAGCAAACACATTAGTGTGCACAACAGCATTACTTGTACAACGAGAAGGAGAAAGGCATGACATGAAGGAAAGCAGGAGTATGGTGCAGGAAAAAGATAAAGGGAATCCCAAGAGTGATGCAAAGAAAAATTCCAGGGTAACATCGCACAATAGGCCCAGGAGGCAACCAGCACAGGGAGAAGAAAAAGGGAGGTCTCCAGAGCGGGGAGTCTTTGGGAGGAAAAATGGAACCTATGGATTATTTGATGTTAATCACCCTGAGAAAAAATGTACGGGGGAGGCTGTGAGATGATGAGATGTGTGCAAAGAATTAGCAATGAAGACAAAGAACACTGAGCAAATAAGACACAAGTCACTGTTACTTTCAGGGGGGAAAAAAAAGGAAATGATGGTGGCACATGACAATTTTCAGCTGTGAACATTATCTGAACACATATGTTAATATTCTGAATATTGTTTTCACAAAATTGGAGTGACCATATGGGCATGAGAAAGAGGAATTCAGAGATAATGGCATGGTAAGAAAGATAAACCCTTAGTTGCCACAGTAGGTACTAAAGAGATCAGGTCTAAATCTGGAAGTAATTAAGATGTGCAAGGAGCAGAAGACACAGATGAAGAAATCCAAAGTGATCATCTCTGGAGCAAGGATCTGGGAGGAGACAGGCACTCAGTGAATTTTTATAAACCTTTTAGAACTATTTGATTCTTTCAGACTTCTGTGCTCATATACCTTTGATAAAATAGAAATTGAGTAATTAAACAAAGATAAAGTGAAATAATTAAAAAAAAGTCCAAAAGAACATAAACCCAAATATTAAGAGTGTGAATCTTTAAGTCTTGTGTTTCTAGGTTATTTTTTCTTTTTGTTCCTTTCATTTTTTGACAACGGACATTTTTAACCATAAAAAGATACAATGAATTCTCAGGCAGAATATTTGATTTATCTGAGGTCATAATTGTCCTACCTCCATAAACTCCCAAGGGAGCCAATAGAATCAGAGCTCAGGAGGCCAGTTGAGGCCTGGCAGAGGTGATACCACTAGCCAGGAGAGAGCAACCAAGTGCCCTATGGGCTCAGTTCTAATCCTAAATCTGTCAGTGTACAAGTCTGATGGTGGGGCAGGGGGCAAGGGAGCAGATGGTGGCACATTATATCCAGAGAAAGGTTGAACACTCAAGACCCTGGTGGCTGGCTGCCATTGTTCCAAAAGATCTATCATTCAAGAGGCCCTGTCTTCTGAACTTCAGGTCCGGAAGTAGGATCTGTGTTTTAGGGGGAGTCAGCTAAGCTAGGAACAGGTGAGGCCTCAATCTTAAAAGGGAAACATAGAGAATTAGGCAAGCAAGCATTCTATACTCAATGAGTTCAGAAAAAGCCAACACGGAGAGCTGAGGGCTTTCCCCAGTCTCCAAACCCTGACTCCCTGACAGTGGGAGACACTTGGGGGCAGCTCAGGGTACCGAATCATTGTGACTGAGCCTCTAAGAGGGAGTAAACGTATTTACATCCTGTGTTAGTGTCCTCAGGCTACCATAACAATGTGCCACAAATTGCGTAGCTTAGGCCACAGAAATTTTTTGTCTCACAGTTCTGGAGGCCAGAAGTCCAACAACATGGTATCAGCAGGGTCAAGTTCCTACTGAAGGTGCTGCAGAAGGACCTGTTCCAGGCCTCTCTCCTGGCTCTGGTGGTCCTTGGTGTTGAAAGCATAATTTCAATCTTCACATGGCATTTGGTCTTTTTATACAGACACCAGTCATATTGGTTTTGGGACCCACTCTACTCCAGTATAATCTCATAATAACTAATTACATTTTCAAGGAGTCAGCTTCTAAATAAGGCCACATTCTGAGGTCATGGAACTTAGGACTCCAACATATGAATTTGGGACAGGGAAGACACCATACGACCCACTACACGGCCCCAGGTTGACATGGATGGTACGGTCTGGATTCAGCCTCAACCAGCAGCAGAGCACATGAGTGGATCCAATGTCAAGGATCTGAGGCAAGATGAAAGAGCAGAGCCACACCTCTCTTTGATGCACATATGAGGATGGATGAGGGAATGGACTTACCCATTTGATTTCAGATGTGACATGAGAAATATGGCCCAGCAGGATGATAGAAAGAAGTCATCATTACCATCACTATTGTGGTCATATCATGAAAAATCACAGCCAACAAGCGCTGAGCTCTTACAGAAGTGTGCTGTTTTACAGGACTTCACACAGTTAATCCTCAACTCGGACCAATGCGGTAGATGTGACTGTTCTCCCCATTTTATAAATAAGGAAACCAAGGCTCAGAAAGATTAACTCATACTGTCTAAGCTCTCAGCAATTAATGAAATGACCCAGGATTCATTCTTGGTCTGCCCAACTCTAAAGTTTGTGCTCGCCTTTATCACCCCCTGCCTGGGTCTCGGGTCCAAGAAGATGGTGAGGTTCAGTGGGGATCATACTGGCAATTGACTGTCAATGTCTGCCATGGGCTTGGGAGTGGGGAGTTAGGGCACATGTGCTGTGTATGTGCTGTGTTATATTCCACCCAGTGGAAAGAGCACTAAACAGGGAGTCCAGAGAGCTGGGTTCTAGGCTTGGTTCTGCTCCGTGGGCTGCAGGTGTCCCTCAGCTTTCTGTGTATCAATGGCCTCACCCATAAAACAAAAACAATGAGATGATTTAAAACATCCTTACATATCCTAAAATTCTATGGTTTCTATAAAGAAAATGATTCATTCACTCTTCCTGTAAATTTACATATATGTACATATTTGTACATAAAATGTAAAGATTTTATAGAAAAAAGAATACCTATTTCTATCTGAATAAGGATTGCCTAGCAAGACTACAGGGTTTCTTACTCAAAAGATGAGTAAGTTCGTCAGAGAAACCATCTGTCTGGTTTTTAGCAAGGGCCTCTTGGGTAAGTAGCGTTCAGGATAATGTAAATAGTGGATGTTCCTTAGGTAGAAGCTCTGGGGGCCCCCATCAACACCCCACTGGTACATAAGAAGGGGTTCCTCCATTGGTCATCGTTCAGTTTGGGGATGGGTGACCACAGGTGGGAGGTCATTGGCATTCATCTCAACTATTCAACTGTATTCTTCACTTCTCGGGAGTGCTAGAAGGATTAATGACTGTCTGGCAATTTAATGTCTGAAGGCATTTTTGTAATCCTTGGAGAAAAGGCACCACATACATGTAAGGTCATTGGCAGCCCAAAACAACAACCTCATCTCTCTCTCTCCTTCAGAACTTGCCAAAAAACTCTCTCTCTCTGTACAAATCCTGTCAGCCTGCTGTGAAAGAATTTAAAAGAAAAGCCATGGGAACTTCTCCCACCCTTTCTCCCAGTGATTCACCATAATTCTCAAAACAAATGTGTCTTTATGTCTGAACTATTCAGACCTTGAGAACTCTAGGCAGAATCTGACCATATCTGTCCATTTGGAAGTGGACTCCTCCACTCCACAGCAGCAACCCTTGGGTCAAAAACTCCCCATGAGCAAAGGGCAGGCTGCTTTTGTCCTCCCCTCTACCACAGGCTCTACTCTATACTAAAGGCTGCTCTGCTAAGATCCTCCTAGGGGGGCAGGAGAATTTGTGAGCAGGGAGACAGAGGTGGGGGCAGGGGATCTGCCCCTAAGGCTCTGCATCTGATTCTGAGTGGTTAAGAACACACCCTTAGAAGGAACTAGCCCAGATAAACATCAGGACGTATCACGCCCCCTCAGTAATTCAAACAGTGCATATCGGCCAAAGGAATATGATACAGAATGGCCAAAACAACAACCCTAAAAAGGAAGAACAAAGTTCGAGGACTAACTCTACCTGATTTCAAGACTTATTATAAATCTGCAATAAACAAAGTCCTGCAGCTTTAGTGTGAAGGTAGACAAACTGATGAATGGAATAGAAGAGCTCCAAAATGGAGCCACATTTATATGGTCAGTTGATTTTTGACAACAGTACCAAGGCAACTCAATGGGGAAAACATAATCTTTTCAACAAATGATCCTAGAACAACAAGGTATCTGTATGCAAAAGAATCAACCTGAACCCTTACTTGACACTGTATACAAAAATAACTGAAATGGATACAGACCTAAATGTAAGAGTGGAAACTATAACATTTCCAGGAAAAAAAAAAAAAAACAGAAAAGAAAATCTTACTGACTTTTATTTTGGAAAGGTTTCTTAAATACAAATTGAAAAAGCACATGCTTTAAAAGAAAAAAATATATAAATAAATTTAACATTTTCAAAATCTAAATTTTGCCTTTCAAAAGGAAATGAATATAAAAATAAAAGGTAAGACATGGATTGTGAGAAAATATACAAAACTTACATGCAACCAAAGACTCATGTAGACATATAAAGAACCCTTACCACTCAACAATAAGAATTCAATGAAACCAATTATAACAATACACATGAGACCTGAACACACACTTTACAAGAGAAGATACACTGACAGCCAAATAAGCATAGGCAAAGATGCTTGCCATCAAAAGTCATTGGACAAACGCATATCAGAACCACAATAAGATACTACCACACTCCTCCTACAATGAATAAATGTAAAACACTGACCATACCACCTGCTGGCATACCATGTGGTGTTACCAGAACTGTTGTTGGTTTTTTTTTTTAATTTATTTTTTTATTTTGTGAGAGAGAGAGCATGTGCATGTACACCTGTGCATGTGCATGAGTCAGGAAGGGGCAAAGAGAGAAGGAGAAAGAAAATCCCAGGCAGGCTTCACATTGTTAGTGCAGAGCCCGATGCAGGGCTCAATCTCATGAACCATGATATCATGACCTGAGCTGAAGCCAAGAGTTGGGCGTGTAACCAACTGAGCCACCCAGGCACCCTGCAGCTGGAGATCTTGTACCCTGTTGGAGAGAATGTAAAATGGTACAGCCACTTTGGAAAACAGCTTTATCTTAAAAGACCAAGTATACATGTACCATACAACCCAGCCATTCAACTCCTACGTACTTAGGAGAAATGAAACTATATATACATTACAAATGTATGTGCACAAACATAACAGCTTTATTTGTAATAATAGCCCAAACCGAAAATAACCCAAATGTTCACCAGCAGATAAATGGTACATTCATACAACGAATACCACCCACCAATAAAAGGAATAAACTATTGACACATGCAAAAATATGGCTGAATCTCAAAATGATAATGCTGAGTGAAAAAATCAGATGAGAGGGTACATACTGTATGATTCCATTTATGTAATATTCTAGAAAATGCAAATTCATCTATAGACAGAAAGATCAATGGTTGCTTGGGGAGAGAAGATTCCCAAAGGTCAGAGGGAAACCTATGGGGGGCTGGATGGATACATTCACTACCTTGATTGTGGTGATGGTTTCACTGATATTTACAGATATCCAAAATCATCCAACTGTATACTTTAAGTATGTGCAATTTATTTTATGTCAACATAATATATATTTACTTAAATGCTGTCTTGACCCAGTAGAGATCCTGACTAGAGGCTGGTGGGTTCCTTAGTGAGCAGCTGATTGAGCCCATGACAACCACCTCCTCCCTTATCAGTCTCTCACACTCCAAGCCACATCTGTGTGCCTTATCAGCCCAGTGCCAGGTACCAGACAACTAGGGGCGGCCCCTGTACCCCAGAAACCACTGAATTATCCAGACTGGCCACTCCTAAGCCTGCTTACCCTGCCTCACCTGTTCCTTCCTGCAGAAGCCACAATAAAGACTTACCCATCCACACTTGGCATGAAGCCTGCTTAAGATTCCCTCTCTCTCTTTCTCCTTCTCTCTCTCTCTCTCTCTCTCACACTCTCTCTCTGCCCCTCTCCCCTGCTCTCTCTCTCTAAAATTAAAAAAAAAGACTCTTGCTCATGGTTTCCCCTCCCCCTCTTCTCCTGAGTGACCCCAGTGCTTCCTGTGTGGACCTGCAATGGGTGTGGTGTGTTCTCCCCAGGGAGCTGTGATGCAACCAAACAGTAAAGCTTTCTGATTTCTTTCTCTTGATCTGCATCTGGTCTCCCCATATTACTTAAGGTTAATATGGTTAACAGTCCAATTTACCTCAATAAAGGTGTTTAAAAACAAAAAGAGGGAGAATATTAAGATATTTAGGGGCACCTGGGTGGCTCAGCCAGTTAAGCATTTGACTCTTGATTTCAGTTCAGGTCAGGATTTTGTGGTTCGTGAGATCAAGCCCCGCATTGGGCTCCATGCTGACAGCGTGGAGCCTGCTTGGGATTCTCTCTCTGCCTCTCTCTGGCCCTCTCCCTCTCTCTGGCATGTGCTCACTCTCTCTTCCTCTCTCTTCCTCTCTCTCCCTCTCAAATAAATAAATTTTGAAAAAAATATATTTAAATCCATCCCCATCATTTTACAGAAGAGAAGTTCAAGAAAAGGAGAAAGCCATCTTCTCCCTCCCTGCCACACACCCCCAGGTGTGGTGGGACAGGTTGGGGTGTGGAGGCAAGCCTCTGAGCCCACTCAACAGTTGTGTAAATGCAAGAATTTTAACTGGAAGTCTCTGAACTTCATTTAATGGCAAAAGGGGTGAGTAGAAAAGTGTAGGCATCTCAAGAGTGGAGAGGTGTCCCTTTGGGAAGAAATAACAGCACAAAACCCAGAGCAAATAGAATGGAACTGGCAGGGCAGAGCAGAGATGTCTGGGAAGGGGGAATGAAGAAATAGCAGCCTGACAGGCTGTGAGCAGACTCCATACGGAGGCCAACCAGAGGCAGCTGATGGGCGCAGGCAGCCATGGGAGCCGGGGACACCTGACAGGCCCGCCTGACCAAAGGAGCCTTAGCTTTCGGGGGGAGGTTTGGGCAGCCACACCGTCTCTGATAATGATGTTCTTGATAAGCAAAAGACAGCAGGTGCATGGAAATGAGCAAGCTACACCCACATACCTACCACCACAGCCAAGACACAGAATGTTCTGTCTGATCCCTGCCACCCACAACAGTGGCTCAAAGCCGTCCTTTCCTTTCTTCTTGTTCCCCAAACCCTCATTTCATGTCATTTCCCAGAGGTAATTCTCCCCTGCATGTTTTACCTGCCAATTCTGCAGCACCTAGTGCCATAGAAGCCCAGATCTGGAGGACTGGAGGCACAGAGACTCCTGGATAATTCTGCCTCACCTGCAACAAACATATCCCTTTTAAGTTCCAACTCAACCTAGAAGCTGAGCTGAACTCTTCTATTTAAACTTCCTGACCTGTGTCACTACCAGACTGTGAGACAGGCCCTGGAGGGTTCTCGTTCATTTCTCCAAAAATCAATTCTTCAAAAAGCTAATTCACCAAATGACCAAATTTGCTAAAGGGCTGATTCACCAAAAGCCAATCTGCTGAGTTATTGATTGAGGCTCACAAATTATCGATTGGGACCCAACGATCCAGGCCGGGGGTTTCTCCCCTGGGCCAGGAGCCAGAGCTGTGGAGTAACAGATTTTGCTTGATGTCCCTTCATCTGCCTTTCACAGCTGTCCCCAAAGCCTGCAGGCACCATTGGCTGTGAGTCCAAGGATTTGGGGATCCTAGGTTTCCGCTATCGTTCTCTCAGACTCTAGCCCTGGAGATGTGCCCCCTGATTAGGGTTCCCCTTGGCTGGATATCTCATCCCCATATTGCTACTATCCTCCACTTTCCTCTCCTTTACCTAATCTGAACATTGCAAGAGATAAGCCTGTAGATAACTTAAATATTTTTGAAATATGCTTTTACTTGCATGGGAAATAGATTCTGCAGATTTTCTCATGGCCTGCTTAGAATGCTGTCCTTTCCTTCAGAACTTAGAAGGGGTTTGCCGGTGGGAGCCACCCTAGCTGGATTTGACAAATGCAAAGCTAAGGTTTCCTGCCATCTGAGCTGTGTGGAGGTGGATTCCACGTGACCTGGTGCAGGTGTCAGCCCGTTGGTGAGGGCAGCTCACACTGCCTGTGCCAGCCTCTCCGAGCTTCTGTGGAGACTTTTAGCACCTGTTTTATAGACTTCTTTCATGGCGGGTCGTTCATTATTCAGCATTTCCCCAGACATTTTACAACTTACCTAACACCAATGCTTTATTATTCTATTCAGTTTGCGAACTTCCCAGGGTGCTCTGCTTCCCTCCTGTTCCTCATGGCGGCTGTCTCCCTCAACCCAGTGCCCCTGAAAGCTGTCACCTGCATTGAAGCCATGCAGCTGTCTCTGTTACCACCGCCCTCCCCTTGCTTCAGAGAAAGAAGAGCTGACACTCTATTTAAAAGCTGTTTCATCAAACTATCTCGTATCTGATCTGTCCTCCAAATATCCCATGTATGGCAGGAAGTCAATGACCATGGTGGTGTCCTGGAATCAGGTAAGAGTGCTTGCGATGGAGGGCATGTTGTTGGATCAGTCCTCACTTTCTCCACTAAGGTACCTTTCCGGAGCAGTAAGAAAACTCTTTATATCTTAGGATGAGGGCCTAAAAATGCTCATCCATGGTGGTAGTACTTCTGTCTAGGTGAATTTGACCATGGAAAACCTATTCAACTTGCTGCTTTGAGATGTAAGTATCTCCAAACTGTTTTCTGACCTTCTTAGAGTCTCAGAGGGATGTGGAGTGGCAGAGCAAAATTCAAGGACAAACAGAATCAGTACTGGTATTGAAAATTAGACTGAACTTCATTCCCACCACAAGGAGTGAAGTCAATGCCTTTGTGGAACTTCTATGTCAACAGCTGAGACTCGGGGCTGAGCTCCTGAATTTGGGAATAAATTCTCCTCCAGAGATGCCTGGGAAAATCTCAAAATAAGGACTAATGTAAGTTCAATTTTCCCCAGACCACACAGGTCTTGGGATAATCAAGGACTTGGATGACAGTCCCACTAGGGTTTGGCCCCAGTAGCTACCCTCACTCCCCTAGTTATCCTCCCCACCCTCTCCCTGTAGACCCCAGATGTTTCTCCTTTTAACTATTTTTGCTTTTCTCTTCTCAGAGGTTTCTTTATAATCCCTTGTGCTGTTCTCTTCCTAAATTTCAAGAAGGATTGCCTTAAATTATTATGGATCTTTTTTAGCCAATTAACATCTGGCTGGCCTTTGAGCAGACACTGCATAGGTTGGGCCCCTTGCTGGTTCAAGTTTTCAGCTTGGACATAAAAAGCCAAAACCAAGAACAGACTCAGAGAGTGGTCATAAGCTAAAACAAACAAACAAACAAATAAAAACAATAAGTACAACATCAAAGGCTATGCTCTAAAGAGATGGATTGCCATGAAAGACTGAGTTAATAGCAGACAGCTCTAATCTGCAGATGTGATCATTAAGGCCAAGAGCAAGTAACAGGCTCAAGAAGAGGCAGAGAAGGAAAGGGGGGTTTGCACCTGTACAAAAGGCACAGGCCTCTGAACCAAGCATCTGCAGTCCCTCCTGGTCTCTGAGTAACCTAGCCTGTATGTGACTGAAGCCTCCAACATGGTTCCAATAAGTCAGATTTATAAAGCCATCTGCCTAGAAACATCAGACACAGTTGAGGAACAATACCCACTATGCACATGAATCCATTCCTCCATAATGCAGACCAGTTTTCTAAACAAGAGAGTTTGTGTTATAGTTCTTACTGACTCATGGATACTGAAGGCCCCAAAGATTGAGACATTGCATTTTTCAGAACTTTAAAAAAAAATTTTATCCCAGAACTTTTTTCAGTAAAGCTTTTCCTTGACAATTTAGTTATTTATCATAAATTATTTATTAAATAATTAAGAACTTATTGGAAGGTACTAGAATACATCATGGGATCTAGGGAAGTGTCAATCAGCAAGCCACAAGTAAAGTGGGGATGTATTTGGGCCTCCGGAATAATTGGAGTCAGAGTCTGGATTTCCCAGGACTCTTTATTTGTTTCTGTGCCTCCTTTCAGTTGCCTCCACCCTTCAATAGCTCTCTCCACGGGGTGAGAAACAAAAGGCCAATTCCCGAGTCCCATATCTTGCTGCTCTTACCTCCACAAAGACTCTGTGTTTCACTGACAATTCAAAGCATTCCGGGGGAGGACTCTCAAAGACTCAGTGAGGCAGTGCCCAACTGAGCAATCACTTCTGGTCAAAGGGATGTGAGGGGTCCACTTAGCTCACCCATAATACCAATTAACTGAGGGGAGGGGGAGGTAGGGTAGAGTACTCCATGAATAATGGCAGCTCTCAGGAGAACCACAGAGATGGAGTAGAGTAGCAGCTACTCATCCCCATAGCAGTCTGAGGTTCTTATGAGGCTTCCCAGGGTCTTAAAACCACAAATCTATCCAAGTATAAATAAACAAAAGCCAGAATGGCAACAATATTCCTTCATTACTTCATCAAACACTTACTGACCACTTGCAATGTGCAGGTGTTTGGAATATGGCACTTAACCCCTATCTTTAAGGACTCACCATCTACTAGAGATGAGCAACAAAGGAATACAACATAGTGAGATAATGTGTTATTATTTAAGTAGAGTAAGAGAACTATAGTAAATTTCCTCATTTACTATTACAATTTGGCCTAAAGCCAGACCTAAATGGAAGAAAGATTAGAGATGATTTGTGATATATTCCTGATGTCATTTCCTTGTGATCCCCAAAGTTTATATTTTCAACTCTCCAAAGGTCTTCCATTTTCACACTAAAACATGAAATTACCAAAAAATAAAAATTCCTCCATAATACATTCTAGATTGTTTCAATTAAAGAGGTATATTTATTTTCACACATGACGATATATCACATTGCTGAACACCCAGTAACTGAAGGGAGTTTGCAAACAGCTACAATAAACAACAAATTGATGAAAACATAACTTGGTAGAAAGCCAAGCTGTGAAATGAACCCCAGTCACTCCCACAACCACCGTATGCCCTGACACCAGAGCAGCCCTGGGAGTATGTTTCTAAACAGGAAATCTGGAAACTCTTGCCCCTTGCTATGTCCAATCCTGGACCCAGAGGATAATTTATTGCCTCTTCATAGACACACAGATCTCCTCAGTCACCCATTTTCAAAAAATGCCAAACTCATCCTGAAAATTGTACTCTGAAAGTGTCTTTTAAAATAGGAGGTGTGTTGTGAAGAGTAGAAAGCAGAGGTGAGGCAAAAACCTTTCTAGGTGCCCTGGATTCAGGAACTGTAAATGCTTTTGGTTGGCAGCTTGCTGCTCTCTAACAGGAGGCACACAACTGTCTAACTGGCATCCAACCGGTGGCCACTAAACACAACTATTAAACGTTTCCCAGGTGACTTACTATGATGGCTAATTTTAGGTAAACTTGTCTGGGCCATGGTGCCCAGATGTTTGGTCAAACATTATTCTGGATGTTTCTGTGAAGGGGTTTTTCAAATGAGATTAACATGTAAATCGTAGATTCTGAGGTAAAACAGATTATTCTCCATAATGTGGGTGGGCCTCATCCAATCAGTTGAGGGCCTTAATAGAACAAAGATTAATCTCTCCCAAAGGAATTCTTCCCACAGAACACCTTTGGATTTGGACTGCAACTCTTCCCTAGGCCACCTACTTCTGGTTCTCCCTATAGATATTAGATTTAACCAAGCCTCTATAATCACATGAGCCAATTCCTCAAAATCTCTCTCTCTGTCTCTCTCTCTTAGACACACACACACACACACACACACACACACACACACACACACGCACACACACACATGCACACACACACACACACACACACACACACACACCCTGTTGGTTCTATTTCTCTAGAGAACCCTGACTAATACACTTGGCTTCTCTTCAGCAGTGTTGTCTGGACACTTGGCCCCCAGAACTGACAGTCAGTGCCTACTGCCCTAAATCCCACATGGTTTCTGGAACCTGCCATTTTGTGGAGCAGAAGGAAAGGTGGGAAGCAGTCAGGTGGCAATAGCAAGCCCCTCTCTCAGGCATTCTGTGACTTTTTCTAGCCTCAGTGCCCATCTCAACGCACCTCTGAGAATCGAGGGCTTCCAGCCATGCTGAATTTCATATGACAGTGGCAGGAAGGGACCCTACCAAAAAGTTCCAGTCCATCCCAGGCCATTTCTAAGGGGCCAATGAATATATCATCCCCTTGGCCCCTTCCACATTTACGACATTTATTGAGCCCTACTGTTACCCAGATGCTGTTGGAACAAGGGACACAAACAGTAATAAAACACAGCCTGTCCCCCAGGGGACTAGATCTCATATCCTGTTCCTTTTATTTACAGAATTACAACTATCTTTTTAATCCTTTCAGAAACCACTTAAAGGAGAAGCTATAGAAGGAAAAGCCATAGATCACCAACTGGGGACCACATTTTGACATCCCATAGACTTCAGGTGACTATACTCAGGACATAAAGGAATTTAAGTGTTGAAGAACCAGAGGCACTTATTTTTAGATAAATATAGAAGTGTATTTTTTTTAAAAAATTAAAGTTTATTTTCAAGAGAGAGAGAGAGTAGGTCAGACAGAGAGGGAGACAGAGAATCTGAAGCAGGTTCCACACTGTCAATGTAAAGTCCCATGTTGGGCTAGAACCCACAAGCTGTGAGATCATGACCTGAGCAGAAGTTGGATTCTCAACTAACTGAGCCACCCAGGTGCCCTTAGCAGTGTATTTAGAGACTGCTATTAAATGCATCTTTGTCTATTCCCTGAATTGCTGACAAAAATTTTAGGTTCTTGAAAGTGAGGATTAATCCCTTATGGTGCAGATTTTTTTAAACATGTATAAGACT
The DNA here is from genome assembly GCF_028749965.1 of Puma concolor. Lineage (NCBI taxonomy): Eukaryota > Metazoa > Chordata > Mammalia > Carnivora > Felidae > Puma > Puma concolor. The sequence continues at coordinate 24,726,557 of NC_141671.1, forward strand.
TTTTGAACTTAAAAAAAATTATTTTTAATTTTAGTCAAAATATAACATTAGGAGGGAATGCAGGCTTCATTTTGGAGAGGTAACTGTGGTTGAAAACTTTTTGTTCCCAGAGGACACTGTACAAATATGTAGTTGTACTCACTGTTGTCAGTAGGTGGCAGCAGAGAGGCTGCCATTCACTTAGAAGAGGAAGGAAGTGATAGGAATCAGACCTTTGTATTGGTGTAGATGATTGTGGTGCTTTTCCTGTTGGCATCAAAAATGCCAAACCACCATAGTGTCTATTTATATCAGAAACAAGTACCCCACGGTGTAGAACTGATTTGAATCCAGCATTATCAATTTAATACGTGGGCTGGGGTTGGGGTGGGGAGCAGGGTAATCGATCCCACATGCACTTTGTCTCACTCATGTGGCATTTCCTTGGCATTCTTGAATAGTAGTGACATCCCAGTTGTAGAGCTGTTGGTTTTCTGAAGGTGGCTTTTTCATAGCTCATTGTCCCTGGTGCCCCTAGGTTCAAGAGTATCTGCTTCTTTCTTCTGAGACTGCCTTTGTACGGCCAAGTATATTGTCCCCAATTTCCTGACCTGTGTCCCAAGAAGTCTTACTAAAAGAACAGCAACACAGCATTCTGTTCCCTAGACCTTCAGGTGACTGGATAACCCCCCAGTAGGGATGCTGTAGAGATAAGTCCAGGGTGGAGGAGGCTAAGTCTAGCAGTCCATAATTCATACAAACACTTGGCAATGGTAAGAACCAGTGCCCCTCTAGTGCCTCACCACAGTGTTTCCTGGGGATACACACCCTTAGGGAAGGCTCAGGCCAAGCAGTAACTACAGTTTATACCACTCGCCTTAGACTAGAGTTGCTGCTTCAGCCGGCCCATTTCTCCCTGTACCCACCCTTCCTCCAATGCCTTTATCACTGCCATAATTTTACGTTTATTTGTGTATTTCATAATATCTGCCTCCTTCCCTTTCCTGAAAGCTACAAAGGGCTGAGACCAGGTCTGGCTGTGCTCAGCATTATATCCCCAGGATTTTGCATACAGTAAGAGCTCAGTGGTTCAATGAATGACCACATGAATGTCCATCTTGGCCTCATCACTTTTCATGGGCGAAAGCCATCTGCAGGTGAAAGTCATTTGTTTGTGCCCATTTCTCAGTTCAGTGAGCTGGGGTCCCAGCTTTCTGGGATCTCTGCAGTGGCCATAATCTCCTTGAGCAAACTTCCTTCAAGCAAGTTCAGACTTTTTGACCCGTCAAAACAAAAGACTTCCCTTGGGCCTGCTCCACCACACTGTGACTGCAGTGCCCCAGACTGCCACCTGCATTCAGGAGGGGAATCTTTATGTCTGCAATAGACACAAACCTCTCCGTCTTTTATCAAAATCCACCACAGCACTGCCATTCAACTAATACTCCCAAATTCCTGAAGTGGGTACTTTTCCCTGAGGAACTGCATTTACCCTCAGAGCTCCAGGGGACAACAAGATGGAAAACATTTACTAGAACACTGGACAAGTGCAGAGGGGAGGGTACCAGCTCAGAGTTAGGACATGACCTAACATGACCTTCGACTGGTTCCTTCTTCATTTGTTGCCTTTAGTTTCCTCTACAGTAAACAGAGAAGGTTTGGACAGATAGTATATCTACTACTCCTGTAAATCTCCAATTATGCCAAGGACATATGCTCTGAGGACATCCCCATTCCAGATGAGGTTACTTGCTGAGCTCATTTTTAGAAATACCAGTTAGAGACCTACTTTAGTAGATATATCTCAATCTCCAAATCATAAGGGCTTTTGCCTGGATTCTTAAAGTTCTCCTTAAAATGCCATGGCTGAGGAGGCCCCAGGGTGGCTTAGTCAGTTAAGTGTCCGACTTTGTCTCAGGTCATGATCTTGCGGTTTGTGGATTCAAGCCCCACGTCTGGCTCTGTGCTGACAGCTTAGAGCTTGGCATCTGCTTCAGATTCTGTGTCTCCCTCTTTCTCTGCCCCTCCTCACTCATGCTCTGTCTCTTGCTCTCTCTCTCTCTCCTTCAAAAATAAATAAACTTTAAAAAAATAAAATTAAAAAATAATAATAAATAAATAAATAAAATGCCATGACTGAGTCTCATGGACATATGTTGACCATGAGTTGAATTACTTCTCCAAATGATAACAATCAAGTGGACCCTTGTCATGTTTTAATTTCCCATTTGCATTTTGAATTTTCTCAAGCACTCCCAAAGGTCTACACAACATGGAACCATGGGTAGTTTTTCTGGGCCCCATTTGAGTAGCAGCTGCTACAAAGCAAGCCAGTTGGCCAGTGAATGGGCCAGCCTGCCTCTGCCTCCATAGGAAGAGGTGGTTTGGTTTCCCTGCTTCCCTTAACATACTCAGCAACCATCACAAAGTGATAAAAAGTTTGCTTCCTTGATCCAAACAGCCTCAAAAGAGGGCCAGGTGCTTACACTGGTGATGGAAGTTGAAAAAAAGAGGGTATAGTGTGAGAAAATAGTGATTCTTCCAGAAAGTGGAAGTTTTAATTACTTATGGAATGGTCGTGGCTGTGGTTTCTGAAGGGAATGGACCCACGAAAAGTCCTGCTTGGAAGTGTGACCCTCCTGAAATGAGAGCTCCAGCCAGGGTGAAAGCTGCTCATAGAGAGAGGAGTAAAACTTTGGTGGTTCCATTTTGGAGTTGTATTTTGTTCTATCTTATAGGAGAAACTACAGTATATAACAGAGGTCAACAAGATTTTTTCTATAAAGAACAAGATAGTCTATATTTTAGGCTTTGTGGCCATTTGGTTTATTATGAGTTGAATGCCACCTCTCCCCCACCCCTACCACTACCAAATTCACATGTAGAAGTCCTGAACCTCTGAGAGTGTGACTGTATTTGGTGATAGGGTCTTAAAAGAGGCGATTCAGTTAAAATAAGGTCATTCAGATGGACCTTAATCCAATCTGAGTGGTGTCTTTATAAGAAGAGATTAGGACACAGGCACACATAGACCAAGGGGAAGCCACATGAAGACACAAGCAGAAGAAGACCACTATCTGCAAGCCAAGGAAAGAGGTCTCAGTGGAAACCAGCCCTGCTGACATCTTGATCTTGGACTTCCAGCCTCCAAAACTGTGAGAAAATACATTTCTACTGTTAATCCTCCCAGTCTGTGGTCTTTGTTATGGCAGCCCTGCTTGGTCTACTAGATTAATACACAGTCTCACTGCAACTGCTCAATCCTGCCATTGCAGAGTGAAAGCCACCACACAAACAAATGGATGTTACTGTGCTCCAATAAAACTGCCTTTACAAAAATGGTGGAAGCCAGATTTGACCCAGGCACCATAGTTTGCCAACCTCTGATCTAGCTTATTTCATGGCATCCCTTGTGAGCATCATTAATTATGCAGCATGTAAAACTAGAAATGAGAATGAAAGGCCCAGCAAGTGGACTAAAACACAAATCAGAACAAGTTCAAGGCTTTGGGTATCATGACACCTGATACCTCACTCTATTCTGTATAATTTCCTTCTAGGTAAAACAAATTTTTTCTCCTAATTTTACTTGAGGAGACATTGTATGGTTTGCATGGAAAATAATAATTCTAAGCTGTTTCATTTTCTAATTAGTAATGAGAACCGTTTGTGCATAGAAAAGCAGACCCAGCAAAACTAAAAGGCAACCGACAGAATGGGAGAAGATATTTGCAAATGACATATCAGATAAAGGGTTAGTACCCAAAATCTATAAAGAACTTATCAAACTCAACACCCAAAAACCAAATAATCCATTGAAGAAATGGGCAAAAGACATGAATAGACACTTCTCCAAAGAAGACATCCAGATGGCCAACCGACACATGAAAAAATGCTCAACATCACTCATCATCAGGGAAATACAAATCAAAAATAAACTGAGATACCACCTCACACCTGTCAGAATGGCTAACATTAACAACTCAGGCAACAACAAATGTTGGCGAGGATGTGGAGAAAGAGGATTTCTTTTGTGTTGCTGGTGGGAATGCAAGCTGGTGCAGCCACTCTGGAAAACAGTATGGAGGTTCATCAAAAAATTAAGAATAGAACTACCCTATGAGCCAACAATTGCATTACTAGGTATTTATCCAAGGGATATAGGTGTACTGTTTCAAAGGGACATATGCACCCCAATGTTTATAACAGCACTATCAACAATAGCCAAAGTATGGAAAGAGCCCAAATGTCCATCGATGGATGAATGGATAAAGAAGATGTGGTATATATATTCAATGGAGTATTACTCAGCAATCAAAACGAATGAAATCTTGCCATTTGCAACTACGTGGATGGAACTGGAGGGTATTATGCTAAGCGAAATTAGTCAGTCAGAGAAAGCCAAATATCATATGACTTCACTCAGATGAGGACTTTTAAGAGACAAAACAAATGAACATAAGGGAAGGGAAACAAAAATAATATAGAAACAGGGAGGGGGATAAAACATAAGAGACTCTTAAATATGGAGAACAAACAGAGGGTTACTGGAGGACTTGTGGGAGGGGGGATGGGCTAAGTGGGTAAGGGGCATTAAGGAATCTATTCCTGAAATCATTGTTGCACTATATGCTAACCAATATGGATGTAAATTAAAAAATAATAATAAAATTTAAAAAAGAAAGAAAGGAAGAAAAGCAGACCAAGTACCATAGCCTACCATCACAAAATCACTGCCTGCTAGGCCTTCTGCTGTGGAATTTCCCTTGGGTAAAGTTCAAGATCCTTGACTCAGCAATCTTTGTCTGTACAATAGGCTGACTGGGGCAAATGCTCTCCTAGATAAATACTCTAACATTTTATGATTGTTTTTACTGAGCTCCTAATCAAAATATAGCACAACAAAAGTCTCCAAGAAAAATATGAAAGAAACACAAACTTGGCTACTCATAACTTAGATAAAACAATCTGTGAATAATTAAAAACAGTACATCATTAAGCACTATGTTCTATACCCTAGTTCCTTACATCTTTGTAGATACAATGAGAATTCAGAGAGAGGATAGATCAAAAGATTAGAGACCACATCAGAGAAAATATGAGGGTTTAGTTAGTGAAAGATGGCTGGGGCTTTGGCAGCATATGGAGAAAGACATTTTAGATGTGAGAAATGATGTGAGTACAAGGATGAAGGCTTGTAGAGATAGAAAACAGGTTGAGTGGCAGAAGCTGTACCCAGAAAGACACGGAAGCTAAAACAGTATTTCTCAGTTGCAAGTGGGAGAAGAGGAGTGTGAGTAAAATGAGCTGGGAAGTTTTCTAAACTACAGACGCTATCTCCTCCAACCAGGGCACAACATAAGGAGATGGGTGTGATTTGATAGGCCTTCCCAGGTGATTCTGATGCCCCATTCTTGTGGGTGAGAGGTCCGTGATTTTCAAAGTGTGGCCCCAATGCATCAGCATCACCTGGTAACTTACTGGAAGCACAAATGTGCATGCCTCACCGCCAACAAACTGAGACAGAAACTCAGGAATCTGTGTTTTAACAAGATGTCTGAGTGCATCTGATGCATGGTAAAATCTGAGAACCTGGGCAGGAAGCCAGTGCTTTTCCACTCTGGCTGAACAGTATGTCACTTGGGGAGCTTTAAACAATTTAATTGCTCTGGGGAGGGATCTCAGCATGTATTTTTATTTATCCCATTTTATTTATTTGTTTTTATATTTTCCTTTTTTAAAATTTTTATTTAAATTCTAGCTAGTTAACATAGTGTAATATTGGTTTCAGGAGTAGAATTTAGTGATTCATCACTTACATACAACACCCAGTGCTCATCATAACAAGTGCCCCTCCTTAATACCCATCACTCATTTAGCCCATCCCCCACTCACCTCCCTCTGTCAACCCTCAGATTGTTCTCTATCGTTAAGAGTCTCTTATGGTTTGTTTCCCTCTCTCTTTTTCTCCTTCTTCCCATTTGTTCATCTGTTTGTTTCATAAATTCCATAGATGAGTGAAATCATATGATATTTGTCTTTCTCTTACTGACTTATTTCACTTAGCAAAATACACTCTAGCTCCATCCATGTTGTTGCAAATGGCAAGATTTCATTCTTTTTGATGGTTGAGTAGCATTCCATTGCACGCAGGCGTGTGCGTCCGTGTGTGTGTGTGTGTGTGTGTGTGTGTGTACATATATATATATGGACATTTGTGTTTTTTCCATAGTTTGGGTATTGTTGATAATCAGCATGTATTTTTTAAAAAGATCCCCATATGATGTGCATACAGGATTGAGAACCTCTGAGCAAAATAGTTGAGCCAAATCTACAGTGTAGGAAATAATCAAGGCAAATATAATGTCCCTAGTTGAGTTAAAAAGAGACTAATTCTCAAACAAATACTTACACATGAATGTACAAAGAAGCACTATTCACAATAACCAAAAGGTAGAAACACCTCAAATGCCTATCATCAAATGAATGGATAAACAAATTGTGGTATATACATAAATGGAATATTATTCAGCCATAAAAGGAAGCAAATATTGATATCTGCTACAATGTGGATAAACCTTGAAAACATATGCTAAGTGAAGGAAGCCACTATGTTCACAGTTACATGAAATACTCAGAATATGTAAATCCATAGAGATCAAAAGCAGATTGGTAGTTGCCTAATGGGGTTTTCTTTCAAGGTAATCAGATGTTTTAGAACTAGATAGTGGTGATGGTTGCACAACATTGTGAACACACCAAATGCCACTGAACTGTATACTTTAAAATGGCTAGTTTTATATTTTGCAAATTTCACCTCAATAAAAAAATAAGAATTAAAAAATATATAGAAGCCCTTCTTAGTAAGAGTACATGATGAGAACGAGCTTAGATATATGGTTTGACTGCCAACATTGCACTATGGTCCTGAGCTGTTGGTTTTCTCCAAATATTTTTGTTTCCACTCTCCCATATCAAACAGAGAGATTGGCTTTGTCTCTCTTACCTCATATTTAAGTTTGTGGCTTAAAGTTAAAGTCCTCTGTAAAAGTCCAAGAAATTTGCAATGGCCATTTCAAGTGTTGATGAGTAAGAGGAAGAATTGAAGACAAAGTTTGAGGGTGGCTGGAAACATGCAAAAGATATCTTCCCCTAGGCTAAGTGGAAACAGGAGACTTTGGATCCAAGGATAGCCAGACTATATTCCCTGGTGGTATCTCTGGGAAGATGGCAGATCTCCGAGGCACTGAGAGATGGTCCCACCCCTGCAATAACAACTAAGGACCTTGGACATCATGTAGGCTCCATTAATACAGCTGCCAGCAGAAATCGTGTTATCTTGTGGATCAGGGGATCCACTATCATCTTCTCACTATCACAGAAGCTTGTCACCCTAGAGAGGGAGATAGTGTTAAAACTTTGCACTAGGCAGGTTGGGAGCTTTGAATGGAATTTTAGTTGAATTTAAGTTGATATTTAAAGATTATGAAATGTGAGTCTTCTTAGTACACACCCATGTAGACTGCATTAATAGAAGCACCCTGCACAGAACAAGATAATGGAACTAATAGTTCGTCTTTATTTCTAGCTGTAGGGTCACATCTGGAGTGACAAAGACAAGTAAAAATAACCCTTGTAATGATTATAGTAGTAGCTACCATTTACCATGTGCTAGGCACTCTCTTAAGCACTTATGCCATTATCTTCTATTGCCTTACCTTACATTACATTATCTTAATGCCATCTTACAAATTTAGAAACCAATTTAACCAATATGGTTGGTTACAAATTTAACCAATATGGTTAACAGCTCTAAGGGCTTAAGAGCTCTGTCTGACCACAGAGGCAAAACCTGAGAGCAACCAAGATTCTGATGATATTCAAAAACTGCTAATTGAGGAAATGGCTAGAAAAGCAAGTTTTAGACAAATGAAGCTATCATTAAATACTGGGAGGACTACCTGCCACATGGGTCAAACTCAGACCGATGACTGGAATTGATTAGGAGACAGATTTTTGACCCTGAAAAATTTCTTCAAGGAAAACTGAATTCTCCACAATCTTTGCTAGATGAAAGTAACATTACTGGTGATGAGCAGTAGTCTTGGTACTGCCTAGAAAGGCAGTCTGCTGTTTTTGTCACTAGTTTAGTATTGAGTCCTGCAAAGTTTACACATGGTATCTTTGTTATAGGAAACAGCATAGTACTGCCACCTAAACCCCAAAACAAGGTCAACAACACAATTTCTCCACTTGTCCAAAGCCAAAGCCACAGCCTCAGCTGCCTAGAAGTTTTGTTCCCTTTTTTTTATTATTTATTTAATTGAGGAAATAAATCATTGGCTGAGTGGTCTGTCTACTTGATGAGTTCCTGCTGTGTGTCCCTGGGCAAGGCCTTTTCCTCCTCTTCTGGCTCTAAATTTCTCATGTTTAAAAGAATTAAGTGCTCACTTAGATTTCTTCTATCACCATGATGATTTAATGTTCTTCAACATGTGCAATGAGCAAAGAACTTATTCAAGGCAAAGGAAATAAGCATTTTAGAAAGAATGACTTATAACAACATTGGACATTAGAGCTATCATTAATTGTTCTGGACAATTCATATGGAACAGTTCATATGGAAATATAATGTCAAAAGTCAAAAGGCCTGTGATAGGGCTCTGACTCTACCACATCCGACTCCTGATGCTTTTGGACTTCTTACCTGATTATCTATACTGTGTGTGTGCCTCTAGAGATAAACTTATGAGTGAAAAATATAAAATGAAACTTCCTAAAACAATTTTCACTGTTCTGAAAATTTTATATCAAATCTGGAGTCTCCATAGCTAAAAGCACATAAATAAAAAGTCCTTCTGCCTCATTAATTGTGACCCTTTATGCTAGACTTATGTATAGATAACACTGAATACAAGGGGTTTCCTCTTATGAAAGATTATGCTGTATGTGTAGTCATGAGTCCCAGCTTGGCTTATTTCTACTGAAAAGGAATCCCTAGTACTGGTGAAACAGGTCCATACAGGCTGAGGAGACTGAGAGAAATAACTCATCCTAAAGGAAGAGGAGAGTTCTAAAATCTTATTCCAATAACAATGCCTCATTAATCAAGTATACTGTTTTGTCTATTGCTAGATCTTTCTCTGGGCCTACCCACGGTAGAACTGAGCTAAAGGTGATTTCTGAGTGCTATGATTACTATATGTAAGATTTATGCAAAGCTTTGTGGGTTTCAGTAGAAAAATTAATATTTTTGGTGTGAGAAAATGAGTGCATATAAACCAAATTAATTGAAGGAGAAGAATGTTATTACGTTAAATAGTATGAGGAATGTTTTTAAAGCTGGAAGAAGACAACATTAATCAAGACTAGATTGGCCCACAGAATGGCCTAAATATTAATCTTTTCAGAGTGTCAGATGTGCTGGTAAATTCTGGAACTTGGAATGACAGAGCTTCTCATCAAAATTAGGCAATATATACCAAAGAAGATGACATAAATGAGTCAAGAGAACAGCTGATTTTGAGGAAGATTCAACATCCAAAAAGTTACATGTAGGCAACATGTCAGTTGGCTCCATCTCTCTGGAGCACAAGTTGGCAATACATAATGACTAATATAAGGTCGCCACATCCAGGCAGACTCTAAGCCAAGGGTGGGTGATGACTTTGTGAGACCCAAGAAACAACCCAGAGCCAGCAATCATAGAGCCAGCCTATGTCTTATTGGGGGAACTGATGCACAGAGATTCCAGGAGCAGCATACTGGACAAAGTACCCACTGCTGGGATCTACATGCAACAAGCTTTTGTAGTGTAGCAACTAGCCTCACAGTTCTCCATAGCTTTGCCCTTCCTTGGGTGGCCAATGTTCCAAGGAGATCAGAGCCTGGACATCCTGCATTACCAAGGAGATGGCCTGAGTTGGCCACCCTGGAACCTCTGACTTGGAATGCTGAACAACATTTCCACATATCTTGCTTGTGGGAAGTGACAGAAGAAAGACAGGAGCTATACACTCTCAAGATAATGATTAATAGGGGCATTCAGGGTATGCTTGTACAAACCAGCCATCTGGCCCTTACCATGCAGCCAGTCATCCATATCTAGAAATATATTGTAGTGAAATAAAGATGCAAGTCACAAATATGCAGCTGTTTATAAAAAGAAAAGCTAAATCTCAGCCCAAGTGTCAAATAATAGGTTGCTTATTGGTGATAGCACATCAATATAATAAAATATTATTTAGCAATTACAAATAAGCAACAAAGCCTTCTTAAATAAATTACAGTTCAGCCATCCAAATAAAAAATGATTTGTGGGAAGAATAAGAAGTCTTCTACTTTCAGGCAAGATGACGTAAAGGAGACCAGATTTACTCTCTCATCTGAAACAAGTGGAAAAAACAGACAGCATACATGAAACAATGGTTTTCAGACAGTGGATAACAGCACAAGCTAGTCATCTCAGAGAGAAGGAAAACAAATAAAGTGATGCCTACAGTCACCTCCAACTTACTCCCTTGAGAAATATTCCAGGCCATGGCACAGAAAGGAGGAGCTTGGTCAGAGCTCATTGATCTCTCTGAGTTGAGGAGACAGAGGTGGGAGTCCAGGGAGGTCAAGGCAGCTAACATTCACAGGGCTGAATATTAGAAGAGAGAGCTGAACAATGGGACAATTGCAGAAACTCGCAGATGGTCCTGCCAAGGTAACTGATCATAAGAAGATTGCCCAAGGGCAAGGAGACAACTACCCAAAAGGATTAGAAGAAACCATCATCAGTGATCACACTGGGTCAGGATTAGTGCCTGCTGTCACTAGTCAGAGTGAAGAACATTATAATTCACAGGAAATAAACATAGTACTCAGAACAGTTTTGCCTTAATAGTGGGGAAAATCAACACTAGACTAAGCCCTATTCTGGTCATCTCCAACAAAGCCTGGAAACAAGATCCAAAAGAAGCAAACTGTTTCTTTGATAACTTAACCACATTCCAGAATAAAGCTCAAGAAAATTTATGGAATATAAAGATATATCTAGCACCCATCAAGATAAAATTCATAAGGTCTAGCATCCCACTAATAATTACTAGGCATGCAAAGAGGCAAGAAAATACAACTCATTATGAAGAGAAAAAGCAATCCATCCAAAGTGACCCAGAAAAAAAATAATACAATAAACTTGTAGACAAAGATATTAAAACAGTAATTATTATTGTATGCCATATGTCATGGGACTAGAGAAAAAACTGAACATGGTGAGACACAAATCAAACTTCTAGAGATAACAATACAGTGTCCAAGATGAAAAATTCACTGGATGGAACTAACAACAATTTAGACACTGCAGAAGAAAAGATAAGTAAAATTGAAGACAAAATTATATAAACTACCAAAAATAAAACACATAGAGAGGAAAGAGGTTGAAAAAAATGTACAGAGTACCAGTAGGTTGCGGGACAACTTCAAGAGATTAATGTTTATGAAATTTCAGTCTGCAATGGGGAAAAGAGGGACTGACAGGGAAAAAGTTTTTCAAAAAAATACTGAAAATTTTAAAAATGTGTCGAACACTATAAATGTATACATCCAAGCAGCTCAATAAACTTTAAGCATGAGAAAATTATACCATAGGACATCATAATCAGATTGTCTAATACTAGAGATAAGGTCAATATATTAAAAGTGGCTAGAGGGAAAAAAAACACAATACATACAGAAGAACAAAGATGAGGTAATGGCAGATTTCTCACCTGAAACAATGTAGGCTAGAAGACAGTGAAATTATACCTTTGAGGTGGTGAAAGAAAACAATTGTCAATCTAGAATTCTTTGCCCAGGAAAAATATTTTTCAAAAATAGTGACCCAAAGTATAAAATAAGTATGCATGAATCCATACTAATTGTATCAGTTTACTATTGCTTTTGTAACAATTACCATACATTTAGTGGTTAAAATGACAAAAAGTTATTATTATATAGTTCTGGATGTCGGGAGTCTAAAATCAGTTTTACTGGCCTAAAATCAAGGTGTTGGTAGGGCTGTGTTCCCTCTGGACGACAGGGGAAAAATCTTTGGCTTTTTCAGTTTCTAGAAGCTGCCTATGTCACTCCAGTCTCAGCTTCCTTTGTCTCTTGCTCTGACTCTGACCATCCTGCCTCTCTCTTAAAGAGACTCTTATGATCACATTGGGCCTACCCAGATAATCTGGGGATAATCTTTCATTTCAAGGTCCCCAAGTCATATTTGCAAAATCGCTTTTGCCATATAAAGTAACATAGTTATAGGCTTTAGGGGTTAGGACATGGACATCTTTGGGAGGCTGCTTTCAGCCTACACACTGATATAAATAAATAATAGCATAAATTTTTAAATTGAGGAGAAGAGACAAATCTTTATAGTAGAATTTTAAGTAATCTAAGTAGATGCTCTTTCTCCAGGATGTGGAGCATAACCTCCTACTTTCTTGAGTAAGGGCTGAACTTAGTGACTTGCTTCAAAGGGTACAGTATGAAAAGGAAAAAACAGTAACTTCATAGTCCAGGGACCTGGCAACAAACACTACTTTAACAAAGCGATGAGGGTTAATATCACTAGTGAGAATGTATGATGGTAGAATGCACCCAATATCATGTCAAGAAGGGTACTTCCTCTGTGTGGTATTCTTCCCAGAAACTCATAACTCCAGTCTAATTGTGAAGAAAAAAAAATCAGACAATCTCAAACTGAGCGACATTCTATGAAATACCTAACCAGTACTCCTCAAAACTATTAAGGTCATAAAAAAACAAAGACAGACTGAGAAATTGTCTCAGACCAGAGGAGACTAAGGATACATAAGGACTAACTGCTATATGGTATCCTGGATGGGATCCTGGAATAGGAAAAAACTGTCAGTGGAAAACAAGTGAAGTCAGGATAAAATCTAGAGTCTAGTTATTAGTAATGCATCAATGTTAGTCCATTAATTTGACAAGTGTACCCTGACGATGTAAGATATGAACATCAGGGGAAACTGTCCGGTGGCATAAAGGAGCTCTCTCTACTATTTTTATCACTTTTCTGCAAATGTAAAAGTATTCTAAAATTTAAAAATTCAAGTGAAATGAAGACTTTTCAAACATACAGGAGCTGAAAGAATACATCCCCAGCAGACCTGTACTACAAGATGTTTTCAAGGAAGACCTTCAGCCAGAAGGCAAATGATGCCACATGGACACCTGGGGCTCAACAAAGGAGCTAAATGCACCACAAATGGTAACTATATGAGTAAATATAATGACTCTTTTCCTATTATTTATATCTTTTTAAGGGATAATTAACAATAACTACATATTGTGGAATTTATAACACATGTAGAAGTAGAAGAAGATAGGACAATAGCACAAAAGTCAGAGGGGTGAAGAGAAATGGAAGGTTATGGTTGCAAGGTTCTGATGGTTTATGTGAAGTGGTACAATATCATTTGAATGCAGACAGTGATAGAAGGTGAAGAGGCATATGATCAACTCTAAAGCAACCACTAAAATAATGCAACAAAAAGTTATAGCTAATAAAAGCCAATAATCCAATTAAAGGGATAAAATGTAGCAAAAGATGAGATAAAATACAGTCATAACCCAAAAATGAAGAAAAAAAGAGTAAGAGGTAACAAATGGACAATAACAGATTTTTAAAAGAGGCAAAAAATATCTAGGTGGTAGATTTATACCCACATATTTCAATAATCACATTAAATGGCAGAGGTTGGATTAAAGATAAATAATACCCAACTATATGCTGCCTTCAAGAAACTCACTGTAAGTAAAAAGATACAAGTAAGTTAAAAGGATGGAAAGAAGATATAGCATGCTAATACTAATCAAAAGAAAGCTGGAGTGCCTAGATTTACATCAGAGAAGGTAGATTTCAGAACAATATTATTGGAGATAAAGAGCATTACTTTATAATGATAAAGGGGTCAAGATAATGATTAAGAGAATATAAGAATCTTGAATATTTATGCATGTAATACTGGAGCTTCCAAGTACAGAAGCAACAGCTGACAGAACGACAAATAGAAGTAGAAAAATTGCCAGCAATAGGGAGAGATTTCAGTATCCTTCTCTCCATAAGTGATAGAACAAATAAACATAAAATCAGTAAGGCTATGGAAGAGCTGAACAATACTATCAGCCAAATCGACGTAACTGAATTCATTTGTAGAAAACTTCATGCAACAATGGTAAAATACACATTTTTTTAAGTGTACGTACCAAACATACCATATCCTGGGCACATAAAACAGGTCTCAACACATTTTAAAGGATTTAAGTCATGCAAAGTACACTCTCTGACCACAATTAAAAATCAACAGTGGAAAGATATTTGAAAAAAAAATCCTCAAATATTTGGAAACTAAATGATATACTTCCACTCCCATTTTAAAAGTGTAACAGTAATTGATAACTTGTACCTTCTTTAAATCAGTATATTTCCCCAAAGTACCTGGGAAAGTAGTTGTCATCAATATTCAATATCTTATTAATCACTGAGAAGCAGCTAACCTGGCTAAAAGTACAGAGGCCCCACTCGGCCCTCACACTCCATTTGTGTTCACCCCCAAGGAAGTGTGTGCTTTTTGAAGGAAGGAGAGCAGTTTCCTGTCAAGGGTGGCCTACTGCTGGAGACATCACATTCAGAAAGGTAGTCTGTGTTTCTCGTTTTATCTCTTTTCAACAGAGCTCTTACTACCAATTATTAACCTAAAATAAAACTGACTAGTGGTCCTGACCACAAGTAGCTTTATCAGGAATAAGAGCAAAGGTGTTTTTATCACTTTATTCTTCATAGGGCCACGGCCATAAGCAGAAATCGGTGTTCATGTCCAGGGCTAAAAACACTGGTGTCTTGTGTGAGAGCAAAACCAAAAATCCCATTGTTCAGGGGATCTGTCTTTGTGTTATTTATTTAACAAAAACGTACTGAGCATTTCCCATGTGCTGAGTGAGCCCTGTAGTAGGCACTGAGAATTCAAACTGAACAGGCCCACAGCCTCTGACCTCTGGCTGCTTATGAGGTAATGGGTGTAATCAGGTAATTAAGAAAATTTAAAATGATGCAATTAGTGTTATGGCAACATAAGTATGCTATAGGGTACTACAGGAACACTAGGTACTTAGGACTGAAAGAAATTACAGCAATAATACCATCAGGAACAGAAATTAAGCTTGAGATTTCTATCTTTAGTGCCCAGTACAGTGATGAGCACAAATTATGTAAATGTTTAAATGACTCAACATGATATTACTCACTATAGGCTCTGTTCTTCTGTTTTGCTGGTGGTCGTGGTGGGGTGATACTTCAATTCCTGAACTAAATCAGAACTTGTTTAGCTGAGTCAAAAATTGGCACAGGTGAAGATTTTTAGACCCCAATGAAAAATTTTCAGATCCCACTTTAATTACAATTTAAAGATGGTTTTCCCCTAAAATAATGTTAAAACAAAACTTCAGGAAGAGTATGCCTTAAAAGGAGGTTAAGGAACTTAAAGTCTTTTTCATCACAAGAGATTTTTTTCTCACTCATACCTGCATTTGAATCAATCACAAAAGGCATCCTTGTTTGCAGTGGTGGGAAGTCAGGGCCTTTCTTTCCCTACCTAATTGCTCACATATTGAAAAGACACAGAAATATCATCATAGTACATAGGGTCGTTCAGCTTTGAATAATCTTTACATAATTACAACTGTGGCTGAATATTACTTAACTAAAAATGTGACAGAATTCCATTGGGAGGATGGAAAAAAGGGAAAAGAAAATGAAGGGAAAGGAGAGAAAAGGGTTCTGCCAGAACAAAATAAATCACTAACCACTAAAATGCAGATATCAAGAAATTTAAAAATAAGAGTATTATTTAGAAATAAATGAGTTAACAGCTAAAGTTGCTAAAAGCAGGACCTTTGGGAAACTAGCCTTAGGTATGATGAGAGATCTATCAGGGGACAGCTAGTTTTCCTTATAATTTTTTTAGTATTTACTATTGACTTTCTAAACTGTGCTTAAGTATTAGTTTAATAAAAAATATAAATATTTTAGGTAAAGGAAATAAAAATTAAAAAAAAAAAAAGAAAACTACCCAGTCTTGGCTGATCACACCACTTTGTACAACGAAACTTGGTAAGAATTCTTTTTCAATAATGCTTCCCTAACTGAAAAGTTTTCTCACTGTCACAGCAATCAACAATAGCTCTGCTCCCAGAAATCCTCTGGCCCTTGTCTCTACTGTGAACTATGCAAGATGGCAGGGAGAGCACCAGTTTTGTCCATCATATATTACAGTTGGTAGGTGTCTGAGAACTACTGAAGTCACTGATAGTTTCTGACGCTTTAGAAGTATTTTGCTAGGTGTCAACAAAATATCACAGAAAGCCATTATTTGCAGAATCATTACCTAATAGATATCTGCAGAAACACAAAATTTCATGTCAAAAAAGCTAATTAAAAGTGATGTTTGGTCTAGCAGTGAAGCTCACTTTCATTACATCACTTGTTGTACTTCAAGTATGATCTTTTGCATTCTTCTGAAGCACTTATCTTTAATTACCCTCCCTCAACTCTACCTTGAGTTAGCTATGTTTGCCCCTACAACTATATGGACCATACTCCAGGATTCCCAGTTAGCCATTCTCTTTATAGGCTTCCAAACTTTGCTATACATTAGAGTTTTAAATGGTCCCAATGCCCAGATTTCACACTACACCAATTAAATAAGGATGTTGGGGGGTGGGAGCTAGGCATTGGTACTTTTTTTTTTTTTAAGAACTATTTTTTTTTATAAATAAGAAATTTATTGTCAACTTGGTTTCCATACAACACCCAGTGCTCATCCCAAAAGTTTAGGCATTGGTACATTTTAAAGATACCCAGGGGAGGAGGGGCCACCATGGTGGAGAAGCAGGGGGATTTGCACTTCCCGTGTCTCTCAGACAAAGAAGGGTTGAAGCCAGCAGACTTTGAACCGCAAGAGTCTGGGAGGACAAGAGACTGAGTCTACCAGGGAGATACTGGGACAACCTGATAGACCATAGGTGGGAGATTATGAACTGAGGGAGATAAAATGGGCTGTGTAGGCACAGAGGGGAGGGATCCCCTTCTGAGGAGAGACAAAGGGAAGAAAAGGAGCAGCTGGGGAAGCATAGGACTATATCTGGACAAGAATAAAACTTCGGTCTGGGACAGAGAGGGATCCCATCTCTAACTGAGGGGCTTTCTCTGTACTGGGGCTGGCTGCCCTGTTCGTGCACCTGGGGAGGAGGGGAGCCACTCCTGGGTTCGGTGGTAGGTCAGGGGCGGAGTCCACAGTAGGAGAAAGCAGTCCCCTCCCTCCCTGGAGTGCTTCTGCACAGAACAAAACCAGCCGGGACCACATATCAGGCCACATAGAGAGATGCCTCCCAAGTGCCGGGGCACACGGAGTGGGAGTTTGAATCCCAGCCAAACGCCTGGGCACAGGAGTCAGCAGAGCGAGACAGACTGCCTTGTCTGCGTGCCCGACACAGTGAGGATAGCTCGAACAGAATGACTTGGGACACCTGGTCGTGGAGAAGAGACAGGGGTCGCCATCCCCCCCCCCCCCCACACCAAGACGGGGTCCACAGTGGAAGAGGGACCAGCCTACGCCAAACCACGCCCCTCTGTGCCTGGTAACTGTGTATCTACTAGAGCAGGATAAACACTGAGGAACCAGACAGTGCCCTCTTCCAGACAAGCACGGCTGCATTACCTGGATTAATTCTAGGACAGTTCTTGTTATTTAATATATTCTTTCTTACTTTTCTCCTTCTTATCTCTTCCCTCCTCTATGCTGGTTACTCTGGTTGTTGGTTTGTTTAAGCAGACATATTTAATCCATTCTCTTGATACATGTTCTACATCTCCTTCTTTCCTTTCCTTTCTCTCTCTCTGGAATAATCAAGCCATATAGTTTCTCTGTCTGGGTAGCTTTATCTTCATTTCTTTTTCCCTGCCTCCTTGTTTTCCTTTCTCTCTCTCTCTCTCTGGATTAAGGTGTTTAGTCTCTCTGCCTGGTCAATGTTTATTTTTTTCTTTTTCCACCCCTGTCCCTGTCATTTCTGTCTTTGTATGTGCTCTTCCATCAGCACCGCCTGCACCCTGTTCTTTACTTGTAGCTGGTGTTTCTGGTTTTTTGCCTTTGGATTGTTTTTTTGTTTGTTTGTTCATTTGTGTGTTTGTTTGTTTTGTTTGTGTGTTTGCGTGTTTTTATTTCCTGTTTGTCTGTTTGTTTTCCTTTCCAAGGCTACTTCAAGGAACAAATCAAAGTACACCTGGTAGAGGGTGCAGAACATCACTACAAGTAGGGAAATAAAATAACCAAAGTCACAACAATAGAGAGCAAGTAACACTCTCCAAAAAACACCTCCTGAAGGGCCAGGCACTGGACAGTGTATGATCCCCCCCCCCCCCTTAATATAGCAGTGCTCACAGGTGCAGAGCACATAACAAGCTTTTAACTCATAAGGGACAGAAAACTAGCCAAAATGATGAAACAGAAGAATTCTTCTCAAAAGAAATTACAGGAAGAAGTGACAGCTAAAGAATTGATCAAAACAGATATAAGCAATATAACTGAACCACAATTTAGAATAATAGTCATAAGATTAATCGCTGGGCTGGAGAAAAGCATAAAAGACAGCAGAGAATCTATTGCTGCAGAGATCAAGGAAGTAAAAAATAATCCTGATGAATTAAAAAATGCTATAAATGAGGTGCAAAAGAAAATGGAGGCGGCTATAGCATGGATTGAAGAGGCAGAGGGGAGAATAGGTGAATTAGAAGATAAAATTATGGAAAAAGAGGAAGCTGAAAAAAGAAAGATAAAAAATCCAGGATCACAGGGGAGAATTAGAGAATTAAGTGATGCAATCAAATGGAACAATAGCCATATCATAGGAATTCCAGAAGAGAGAAAGGGCTGAAGGTGTACTTGAACAAATCATAGCTGAGAACTTCCCCAATGTGGGGAAGGAAACAGATTCTGAAATCCAAGAAGCACAGAGAATTCCCTTCAGGTGTAACTTGAATTGATGTGCATGACATATCATAGTGAAACTGGCAAAATACAAGGATAAAGAGAGAATTCTGAAAGCAGCTAGGGATAAATGAGTCTTAACATAAAGGTAGACACATAAGGGTAGTAGCAGACCTATCTACTGAAACTTGGCAGGCCAGAGAGGAATGGCAGGAAATCTTCAATGTGATGAACAGGAAAAATGTGCAGCCAAGAATCCTTTATCCAGCAAGCCTGTCATTCAGAATAGAAGGAGAGATAAAGGTTTTCCCAAACAAAAACTGAAGGCATTAATCACCACTAAACCAGTCCTACAAGAGATCCTAAGGGGGACTCTGTGAGTGAAATGTTGCAAGGACCACAAAGTACCAGAGACATCACTACAACCATGAAACCTACAGATAACACAATGACTCTAAACCTATATCTTTCAATAATAACATTGAATGTAAATGGACTAAATGCTCCAATCAAAAGACATAGGGTATCAGAATAGATTAAAAAAAAAAAAAAAAAAAGATCCATCTATTTGCTGTCTGTGAGAGACCCATTTTAGACCTGAGGACACCTTCAGATTGAAAGTGAGGGGATAGAGAACTATCTATCATGCTACTGTAAGTCAAAAGAAAGCCAGAACAACCATACTTATATCAGACAAACTAGACTTTAAATTAAAGGTTGTAACAAGAGATGAAGAAGGGCATTATATACTAATTACAGGGTCTATCCATCAGGAAGAGTTAACAATTATAAAGGTCAATGCACCAAATTCGGAGGCACCCAAATATATAAAACAATTAATCACAAACATAAGTAATCTTATTGGTAAGAATGTGGTAATTGCAGGGGACTTTAATACTCCACGTACAACAATGGACAGATCGTCTAGACAGAAAATCAGTAAAGAAACAATGGCCCTGAATAATACATTGGACCAGATGGACTTGACAGATACATTTAGAACTCTACATCCTAAAGCAGCAGAATATACTTTCTTCTTGAGTGCCCATGGAACATTCTCCAAGATAGATCACATACTGGGTCAAAAAACAGCCCTCAATAAATATAAAAGAATTGAAATCATACCATGCACACTTTCAGATCACAATGCTATGAAACTTGAAATTAACCACAGGAAAAAGTCTGTAAAACCTCCAAAAGCCTGGAAGTTAAAGAACATCCTAATAAAGAAAAAATGGGTCAACCAGATAATTAGAGAAGAAATTTAAAAGAAAAAAGGAAACAAATGAAAACAAAAACACAACAATCCAAACCCTTGGGGATGCAGCAAAGGCAGTCCTAAGAGTAAAATACATTGAAATCCAGGCCTATCTCAAGAAACAAGAAAAATCCCAAATACAAAATCTAAAAGCACACCTAAAGGAACCAGAAGCAGAACAACAAAGACACCCCAAAACCAGCAGAAGAAGAGAAATAATAAAGATCAGAGCAGGTATAAGTAATATAGAATCAAAACAATAAAACAGTGAACAGATCAATGAAATTAAGAGTTGGTTTTTTGAAAAAATAAACAAAATTGATAAACCTCTAGCCAGGCTTCTCAAAAAGAAAAGGGAGATGACCCAAATAGATAAAATCATGAATGAAAATGGAATTATTACAACCAATCCCTCAGAAATACAAGCAATCATCAGGGAATACTATGAAAAATTATATGCCAACAAACTGGACAACCTAGAAGAAATGGACAAATTCCTAAACACCCACACACTACCAAAACTCAAATGGGAAGAAATAGAAAATTTGAACAGACCCATAACTAGTGAAGAAATTAATCAGTTATCAAAAATCTCCCAACAAATAAGAGTCCTGGACCAGATGGCTTCCCTGGGGAATTCTACCAGACATTTAAAGCAGAGTTAATACTTGTCCTTCTCAAGCTGTTCCAAAAAATAGAAAAGGAAGGAAAACTTCCAGACTTATTCTATGAAGCCAGCATTACTTTGATTCCCAAACCAGACAGAGATCCAATAAAAAAAGAGAACTACAGGCCAATATTGATGATGAATATGGATGCAAAAATTCTCAACAAAATAGTAGCAAATTAAATTCAACAGCATATAAAAAGAATTATTCACCATGATCAAGTGGGATTCATTCCTGGGTTGCAGGACTGGTTCAATATTTGCAAATCAATCAATGTAATACATCACATTAATAAAAGAAAGGATAAGAACCATATGATCCTGTCAATCTATGAAGAAAGAGCATTTGACAAAATACAGCATCCTTTCTTAATAAAAACCCTTAAGAAAGTTGGGATAGAAGGAACGTAATTAAACATCATAAAAGCCATTTATGAAAAGCCCATAGCTAATATCATCCTCAATGGGGAAAAACTGAGAGCTTTCTCCCTGAGATCAGGAACATGACAGGGATGTCCACTCTCACCACTATTGTTTATCATAGTGTTGGAAGTCCTAGCATCAGCAATCAGACAACAAAATGAAATCAAAGGCATCAAAATTAGCAAAGAAGAAGTCAAACTTGCACTTTTTGCAGACAACATGATACTCTACGTGGAAAACCCGACAGACTCCACCAAAAGTCTGCTAGAACTGATACATGAATTCAGCAAAGTCGCAGGGTACAAAATCAATGTACAGAAATTGGTTGCATTTTTATACACCAATAATGAAGCAACAGAAAGAGAAATAAAGAAACTGATCCCATTTACAATTGCACAAAGAACCATAAAACACCTAGGAATAAACCTAACCAAAGATGTAAAAGAAAACTAGAGAAAGCTTATGAAGGAAATTGACGAAGACACAAAGAAATGGAAAAACATTCCATGCTCAGGGATTGGAACAATACATATTGTTAAAATGTCAATGCTATCCAAAGCAATCTATACATTCAATGCAATCCCAATCAAAATTGCACCAGCATTCTTCTTAAAGCTAGAGCAAACAATCCTAAAATTTGTATGGAACCACAGAAGACCCCAAATAGCCAAAGTAACATTGAAGAAGAAGACCAAAGCAGGAGGCATCACAATCCTAGACTTTAGCCTCTACTACAAAGCTGTAATCATCAAGACAGTATGGTATTGGCACAAAAACAAACACATAGACCAATGGAATAGAATAGAGAACCCAGAATTGGATCCACAAATGTGTGGCCAACTAATCTTTGACAAGTAGGAAAGAGTATCCAATGGAAAAAAAACAGTCTCGGGGCGCCTGGGTGGCTCAGTCGGTTAAGCGGCCGACTTCAGCTCAGGTCATGATCTCATAGTCCGTGAGTTCAAGCCCCGTGTCGGTCTCTGTGCTTACAGCTCAGAGCCTGGAGCCTGTTTCAGATTCTGTGTCTCCCTCTCTCTGACCCTCCCCTGTTCATGCTCTGTCTCTCTCTGTCTCAAAAATAAATAAACATTAAAAAAAATTTTTTTTTTTCAACGTTTATTTATTTTTGGGACAGAGAGAGACAGAGCATGAGCGGGGGAGGGACAGAGAGAGAGGGAGACACAGAATCGGAAACAGGTTCCAGGCTCTGAGCCATCAGCCCAGAGCCCGACGCGGGGCTCGAACTCACGGACCGCGAGATCGTGACCTGGCTGAAGTCGGACGCTTAACCGACTGCGCCACCCAGGCGCCCCAAAAAAAACAGTCTCTTTAACAAATGGTGCTGGGAGAACTGGACAGCAACATGCAGAAGAATGAAATTAGACCACTTTATTGCACCATATACAAAAATAAACTCAAAATGGATAAAAGACCTGAATGTGAGACAGGAAACCATCAAAACCCTAGAGGAGAAAGCAGGCAACAACCTCTTTGACCTCAGCAACAGCAATTTCCTACTCAACACATCTCCAAAGGCAAGGGAATTAAAAGCAAAAATGAACTATTAGGACCTCATAAAGATAAAAAGCTTCTGCACTGCAAAGGAAACAATCAACAAAACTAAAAGGCAACGGATGGAAAAGATATTTGCAAATGACATTGGATAAAGGGCTAGTATCCAAAATCTATAAAGAACTCACCAAACTCCACACCCAAAAAACAAATAATCCAGTGAAGAAATGGGCAGAAGGCATGAATAGACACTTTTCCAAAGAAGACATCCAGATGGCCAACACACACATGAAACGCTGCTCAACGTCACTCATCATCAAGGAAATACAAATCAAAGCCACATTGAGATACCACCTCATGCCAGTCAGAGTGGCTAAAATGAACAAATCAGGAGACTATAGACATTGGCAAGGATGTGGAGAAACACAACCCTCTTGCACTGTTGGTGAGCATGAAAACTGGTGGAGCCTCTCTGGAAAACAATATTGAGGTTCCTCAAAAAATTAAAAATAGAGCTATCCTATGACCCAGCAATAGCACTGCTAGGAATTTACCCAAGGGATACAGGAGTGCTGATACATAGGGCACATGTACGCCAATGTTTATAGCAGCACTTTTGACAATAGCCAAATTATAGAAAGAGCCTAAATGTCCATCAGCTGATTACTGGATAAAGAAGATGTGGTTTATATATACAATGGGATACTACTTGGTAATGAGAAAGAATGAAATCTGGCCATTTGTAGCAACGTGGATGGAACTGGAGGATATTATGCTAAGTGAAATAAGTTAGAGAAAGATACCATATGTTTTCACTCATATGTGGATCTTGAGAAACTTAACAGAAGATCATGGGGGAGGGGAAGGGGAAGAAAAAGTTACAAACAGAGAGGGAGGGAGGCAAACCATAAGAGACTCCTCAATACAGAGAACAAACTGAGGGTTGATGTCGGGTGGGGGAAAGGGGAAAGTGGGTGATGAGCATTGAGGGCACCTGTTGGGATGAGCACTGGGTCTTGTATGGAAGCCAATTTGACAATAAATTATATTAAATAAATAATAAATAAATATATAGATAGATAAATAAATATCCCCAGGTGATTCCAATGCATAGCAAAATTTGAGAACCACTGCAGTACCATAATTACTTCATGGGACTCAATTTTGCAAATATTCAATTGTGCCACTATACACACAAGCTGCTGTTCTCATTTTCCTTTGAGTGCCTGAGTTTAGAGAAACTTCCCTTTATATGTTATACACAGCTGGTAGCAGACATTCATGACTAAAGTTTTGGGATAGGTTGCATTATGCATGTTCTATTATGCATGTTCTATTATGCATGAAATTGATCTTCAGGGCCTCATGTTAGATGGGCCCAGAACTGTTTTCTAAGGAAAATCTGGACTGGGGAAAGTGTTCAGTTGGTCCACCACGGGTGTCCTTTATTGAGGCCCAACATAATAGTGAAGATTTACCCAGCATAATGGTGATGATTCATTGTTAAGTTTCAGAACACTGGACATAGAGGGAAGATCTTAGAAGCTTTCAGAGAGAAAAACAAGACAAAGCAAACAGGTTCCATTTGAAAAGGTCAGTTATCAGAATATTCTTGCTTTCTTAATAGTAACACTGGTAACCAGAAATAACTGACTGAAAACTTACTATTTATACACAATGTTTAGAAATCCACTGGAAGATACATCCTACTAAAACAAAGTAAGTAAATCAAGAAAGAGAATGACATATGACACAGGAAACAAGATTCCCAATACTGGAGAGAGGCACAGGGAATACCTACCTTAAGGGTGAAGGGAGAATTTGGATGTCAAGTGGCACCAACAGAAGGAACAATTCAAGACTAAAACAGGTAAAAGATTAAAGGAGAGACTGCTTTTCGGTAAACTACCTCATGCAAACAAGTATATTGAGAGGAGATTTAGACAAATGGTGAAGACTTTAGGGTTGAGTTAGTAATAAGTACATGGAAACCTTATCAAGTGAAAAAGGACTTCATAATCTCAAGGAAAAACAGAAACTGTACAGGAAAGAAAAGTAATCACAATTACTTAATAGCAAAAAGAGAATAATTAAACTCTGAATATTAATCTAATTAGAATTATAACATGACTATATTAGGATAAAGGGACAGGAAAAGTTGGATGGAGGGGAAGGCAGTGGGGGAGGAAGTGAGATAAATCCTCATCTTCAAGAGTGGGAAGTCACCAGGCAAATACCTAAAACTCAAAAATTAAAAAAAATAAAATAAAGTATACTACTTAGAAATATGGAAACACTCCCGAAGGCAGTCCTGAAATCAGCTAAGAGAGTTCACATGGTGGGGGAGATATGTTAAAGACTGTTCTTTGCCTTGACAAATCTCATAATATTAGTTGGTGCCTGAAATCCTATGCATGTAAAACTTTAACGAAAACTTAAAATTTAAAAAGTTCTGAGGATTTTTGTTTGCCTGCTTTATAATGTTAAGGTAAAGCTCATCTACCACTGCAAAAAAAAAAAAAAAAGATCAGTATGATATACATTTCTCGTGAATATTTTGTGAAGTAGATTCACTTTGTGGAATTCTTGCTACAAGGGTGGCACCAGCAAGCTAGCAACTTTCAATGAGAGCCCACCCACATATGGTTTGCTTTCATATATATCTTTTATGAGGGTTCACCTTGAATACAATTTTTATATGTATTAAAATTCCAGCACAGACCTTCAATAACTTAGCTAATCAATAATTTTGAGGGTCCACGCTGATTAGCTAACTTTTTAAATTGCCACATATTGACCAATAGCCTATATTATTAAGTCATACATAATGTAACTACAGCAATGTAAAATATCTTAATCTCACAACATTATCAGCTCTTTTGTTAGATTTACTAGATGTTTCCTACCGTATGTCGTCATTTAGGGAACCTGGGTAGCTCAATTGGTTAAGTGCCAGACTTTTGATCTTGGCTCAGGTCATGATCTCAGAGTTCATGAGACTGAGCCCTGCATCGGGCTCTGCACTGACAGCATGGAGCCTGCTGGGGATTCTCTCTCTCCCTCTCTCTCTCTCTGCTCCTCCCCCACTTGCATTCATGCTCTCGGCTCACTCTCGAAATAAATAAACATAAAAAAGAAAAGAGGGGCGGCGCCTGGATGGCTCAGTAGGTTGAGCATCTGACTGGCTCCGGTCACCATCCTCCGCTTGTGAGTTTGAGCCCCATGTCAGGCCTGTGTTGACAGCTCACAGCCTGGAGTCTGCTTCGGATTCTGTGTCCCTCTCTCTCTCTCTGCCCCTCCCTTGCTCATGCTCTCTCTGTCTCTCTCTCTCTCAAGAATAAATAAAATATTTTTTAAAATTTAAGAAAAAAAAACCTTTAAAAACAAGCCGTTACCACCTGTTGGGGAATACTCTGGTAACCAAATTTAAGGATGCACTAACAGGGAAGGGAAGGTAGAGGGGAGGGGTAGCAGGAGGCTGAAGGTAAGGAGGAGGGCTGGACCACTTTGCCAAGTCAGCCTGTGCAACTGATGCATGAAAATGATCAATTTCACACGAATTACCAGTCTTTGTTCTCCTTATAATTTACAGCTACTTATCCCCATTCTTGTCACATTTATAAATCATCTCTCCATATTCAACCTTTGTGTTTTCCCCATGTTCTGTTCTATCATAACATGAAAGTCAATCATATTTCAGTTAAAAATTTACCTCATTCAGCCTCATTCTTCAGAACATTAAATTTTTTCTCCCTAAATTAATCTCCCTAGTATAATTTGTGCACACACCTTTTTAAGAGAAAAAATATATAATAGCTTACTTTTCATTGCCTGCATTGTGTACCTTTCTCTCTTACTATCTTTCTGCCTCCTGAGCATCTCTCTCTAAATGTATAGGCTCCTTTCTTGCCAATTAAAATCAGCAGGAGTATCAATGATCTGTCCTAGCCTATGCTGCAAAGTTATTTACTGAAAGTACACTGGTAACTAGAATTCATCTAACAAGAATGATCTCACAAAGGAAGTCATATATTTATTTACACACACACACACACACACACACACACACACACACACACACACACAAATAAGAAATAAAGCATTCAAATTTTTCTCCCTAATCCAAGCAAAAAAGGAAAAAAAAAGTGAACAAAAGTCCCAGCCAAATCATCAAGCTTTTTTTTCTGGACTAACTTTGTGCTAATACACAAGGATCCAAGACCTTGGATTTCACCATGAATGTAGCTTTACATGGCTTAAGTTGTATTCCAACAGACTGCAAGATAAATTAAAAAAATAAGAATGAAATAAACAAAAGATACCAAAGTCCCTATTTCCTACCTCTGCTGAATGGTATGCTTAAATCCCATGAAAAGTGTATGCAAACCGTGTACATGTGAATGCATACATTGTATTTGGAAGATGTATCATAGCCTTTATGATCTTTTTAGGTTCTCATTCTATTACTCCACATAGATTGAAAATCACTGGCTTAATATAAATATAATTACACTGAGCATTAAAACTAATTTAAACGTAACATTAAGTTAAAATAGTCATCATAGAGATGATACTAAAGTGACCACAAAAGACAAAACTGTTCTTAAAAAAATTTTTAATAACAAAAAAACTGGTAATAATTATTTAACAGGTTGTACATATATTTTATGTACTTTTCTATAATTATGGTAAATTTCACCCCCTCAAAAATGCTTTTTTAAAAAAACATACATCCAGACAGAAAGAGAAACCAGTGTTTGTAGTTCCTGAATAATAAGACTAGAAATTGAAAACAAAAGGATTAGACAAATAAAAGCATGATAGATGTGTTCCTATACATAGGAATGAGTTTAAAGGGTGATTTTATTGTTGAGTTTATAAATCAAGAAATGCATGTTTAAGTATATATTTAACAAACAAAAAAAATGTCTATTATTGAAATCACCACGCAAGATGGAAAAAAAAACCCACAAAATATAGTGTGCATTCAAAAGAGAAGGAGGAAAGCAGGGGGAGACCAGAAAAAAAGAGAACAAAGGAAATAAGACAGGCCGAGTTTACACACACACACACCAAAACAACCACATGAAGATTAAAAGAACTCTCCTCTTGGGACAAAAGGGAATTTAAAATTACTATTTACAAACTACATTAAAAACATATGGAACCTGATCAAAACTGTACTCAAAAGGGAACTCTTACACTTAAACACTTTCATTAATTTAAAAGAAAGTAAATAAATAATAACTCAAAAAGGCAAGAAACGCAAAAGAAAACAAAACAAAGAGGATCTTCTAGAAAACCACAAGAAAAAAAAAAAGGCCAAAATTGAAGTTAATGAATTAGAAAACAGAGTGTTTGTAGAATTAACAACATATATCCAAATATGTCCTAGTGATTCGTGTTGTAAGAGGAAAATAAACAAAAAGCTAAAATGAGGGGGAAATGTGAAGAAGGATGTAAGTTTCTGTTGTATATTTTTCTTCTTTCTTTTTTTTTAAATTTTTTAAACATTTATTTATTTTTGAGAGACAGAGCATGAGCAGGGGAGGAGCAGAGATAGAGAGAGACACAGAATCTGAAGCAGGCTCCAGGCTCTAAGCTGTCAGCACAGAGCCTGATGTGAGGCTCGAACTCACAAATCGCAAGATCATGACCTAGGCCAAAGTTGGAAGCCCAACCAACTGAGCCACAGGCGGCCCCATCTTTCTTTCTTTTTTAAACAACCTTTTAAAAATGTATAAAACCATTATTAGCTAAAGAGCAGTACAAAAACAGGCCCACTGGATTGGTCCAGGACCTACAGTTTGCCAATCCCTATTTGACCTATGAATTCAAGAATGGTTGAATATTAAGAAATATGTTCGTTTTATGCAAGGCATCAGCAAAAAAGAGAATTATTTAAGACCATGAATGTATCCATGAAATGTATCCATCCATTCCTGTTGAAAACTCTTCAGAAACTAGAACCAGAATGATAATTCATTAATATGAGAAAGATTTCCTCCCCTAAATCAAAAGCCAACATCATACATAAAATGCTAGAGGATGTCCTCTACAACCATTACCATTTTATAATATTTGAAAATTATAACAAATACAAAAAGAAAGATGAAACAGAAATAAGAATTATATTAATAGTAAGGAAAAGAAAACGTCATTATATTATATTTATGGACACATAAATATTATGCCCACATTATATTTGTGGACAATATAGTGATATCCCTAGTTATCTAACAGTTTATTTTAGAGTCTATAGAGTTCCCTTCATTTTTGGAAACTTCTCCCTTTTTTCTGGAAAATGACCCTGTGCTCTACCATTTTGTCCCAGTGGTCATTAAAAGAGTGTTCAGGTTAGTACAATAGGACTCTACCCTCTGGCAACAGCTGACTGATGGAGGCAAACTCTTAGCCTGAGCTGGGCTAAGCAAAGCCCCTTCCCTAGCTATTTGGACTTGACCCTGCCTTCATCTTTCTCTGAATACCTAAACTGTGTTAGTGAACCCTTGGAGTAGTTGGTAGCCATGCTTTACTGAGAAGCAGGAAAGAATGGTATGCAGAGAGGACAAAGAGGATATACAGAGAGAAGTGCAGACAAGACATGGAAAACAGTATCCTGATCACATTCAGCTCCTGGTTCCAGTGCATACCTGAGACTCTTACATGTTCTTAGACTCCATGAAGTATTTTTTAAACCTTATAATAAATTTCCCTTTTGTTTATGTTAATTCAAGTTCTATTTGTTATTTGCATCAGAAAATGTTTTAATTTGTGCACCTAGAAAGTTTAATTGCTGAAAACTATTTTTTAAATTTTGAAATAATATCAAACTTGCAAAAAGGTTGAGACCATAGTACAAAAAAAGCTTTTTGTAAGTTTTTTTTGTAAGTTTCTTTTGTAAGTTAAAGCCATTTGAGAACAGTTGTTATTATGATAATCCCACCCCTGAATGCTCTGGCAAATATTTCTTCTAAGCAAGGACATTTTCTAACATAAAAAAAATATAACTGTGAAAGCCTCCACCACCCCTCTATACAGACACTGACCTTGCTATATCTGCCTAGTGGCTTTAGGATAGAATTTTTCAGCAACAGAAGAGTAAGAACTATTAGATATTTTTTAAATATTAAAAATGTATCTGGATACAAGATAAATGAGACTTTTGTGTTTGAGTTTTTAATGGCATGTGATTTACCATTAGGGAATATAATTTGCAAGTACAACTTTCATAGAGATGGCTACCAGAAAAAAAAAAATGCTATTGCATGTCAAAAATTTTCTGCTCTGATATTTTTCTTACTGAAATATTGTTTTATAACACAATTTATGATATTTGTAATGTTCTTAGAAATACATAAACAATATTAAAATGGGAGTCATTATCTGTAAATATTGGTGCCTTTCCTAAATATCAGCAAAAATCAGAAAACAATTCTAATTCATGTCTGACTTTTGAACTCCAAACCCATTTTACCAACTGCCTACTTAATATAGCAATCTGTGTTTCTTGCAATCATTTCACACTTAATACATGCAAAACTAAACTTTTGATTTATAATGCAACATACATGTTTTCTGTTCTCTCAGAATGCTCCCCACCTCGGCCCAGAAACTCTCAAAGCCATCCTTAATTCTTCCCCTTTCTTAAATTCCCCCAATAGCCCATCAGGAACATTATACTCCCAAATACACTGCAAATCTGCCCACTTCTCTCCCCCCGCCAACTATTCTACTACCTAGGCTCCACCATCTCCATAAACACCAAAATGGTGGCCACACTGGCTCTCCACCTCTACTCTTTTTTTTAAGTTTTTTATTTATTTATTTTTGAGAAAAAGAGAGAGAGCACAAGCAGGAAAGGGGCAGAGAGGGAGGCATGGAATCCAAGGCAGGCTCCAGGCTCTGAGCTGTCAGTACAGAGCTGGACACAGGGTTTGAACCCATGAACCACGAGATAGATCATGACCTGAGCCGAAGTTGGCCACTTAACCAACTGAGCCACCCAGGTGCCCCTACTCTTTCTATCTCTCCAATCCATCCTTTACAACAAAGTGATCTTTGTAACACACGAAGTGAATCGGGTTGTTTTCATTTATTAATAATAATAAATGAAGAAACAGGAAGTTGTACCATTTTTAAAAAGTAGGTCAAAAGCTATCCTTTTTTTTTTTTTTTTCAGAGAAAATATGTTCAATCTTATTTTGGTGCTTTCTAGAATACCTGAAAGATTGAGACTATTCTTGCCACCACACTACCCCTCACTAGACAAACATGCATTGGATTCCAGTCTCCTGCAACTCTAGGGAACTGACATGTGCCAAGGAAAAATTTAGAGACGTAGTTATCTGCATGCAATTCATTCATACGAGGGAAACACCATCCATAGTCTGTGGTCATCAGACAAAGGCAAAGACAAGATTTATAGGAGAGGGGAGAGACAGGACAGAAGGTAACTGCAGTGGACAAGATGAATCATACTTTACACTTTCCAAATAAATTGATTAGTTAGAAAATAACAAATAGTTTAAGTAATCCGTCCTTGAGCAAGTTGACTAGGGTATTCGAAAACAAACAACTGCAGTTGTTTCTGGGCTTTCCAAAACCATAGGCCTTGAACTCTGCAGTGTAAGTGACAGATGGCCAATGCCCTTCCCGAAGACCTTCATCTTGATTATGTCCGGTCTCACCAATTCTCTCCTTACAACTTCTCTGATACAAGGATAATTTTAAAAGTCACCTTAATATTTTGCAAAGAGCTGAATCAAACAAGGGTTTTTTAAGTCTAACAGTTTTGCCCTAGGATTATATTTGTAGTAATGTTTTCTTCTAATTTGACAAAGACTATACCATCACCGCAATACATCCTACTCTCCTTCAGCTGGAGTTTGGTTGAGCATTTACCTCCACCACGATGGTGCCTGACCATCTCAACCTGTGAAAATCTGCTCAACTCTGCTCTGCTCTCCGAGCTTCTCAGAACTTATTTGTCAGTTTCAAGGGCATTTTCTCTTTCCCGCTTCTCCTTGATTGCACCACAGGGATAACACAAATAACTGCCTGGACCTTAGATAGAAATCCATCTGAGCTCAGTGGAAACCTTAAAACCAGAAACACTGCCAAGATACGGATGAGATCTGAAGCAGGTGGCTCCTTGGCAAAGCCAACATGAGGGACTCCCTACTGCAGCTCAGGCCTGCAGTCCTGGGACCCAAAGTCAGCCATAGCTATAAAGCAGCCCTGGAAAGGAGATGTTTCCTCTCTGGTCCATTCCTATAAGACATGAGGATTTCAGGGCTGCTTACCAGTAGTTAAATCCATGAATATACCATGTTAACTTCCCAAGTCAACTTACCTAGTTATCTGAATCTCACAGTAGACAGGAAGCTGCTGAGGGCAGAGGTACTGTGTTGTTCTCTTTGGTCTCTCTTAGTACAATGCACGAATGGGTGCTCAAGAACTGTGGCTGACTTAATTGTCTTAACTGCAACTTAACACCTCCATTTAGAAGTCTAATATGCATTTTTTTATGACAGTGGCATCACATTATATTTTTATATAATTACTACACTATCCATGACAAAACAGGCTCTTAATTTCCATTGCACTAGACTGCTTCTGTCCTAGGATTTAGTTTTATCTAAACAGTACCACCATATCAAGCCAAATGCCTAGAATTTATCCATAATGCTTATCTTTCCTTCATATCCTACATCCATCCATTCATCCTAAGCCCTTGTAGACTTCTCCCTCCAAAACACATACCAAATCAAACTATTTCTCTTCATCTTCACTCCTCCATCTTGGTTCCTGTTTATCTCTTATCTGAACTACTACACTGACCCCCTAACTACTCTTTCCCTCTTCAACCCATTTTCTAACACTGTAGCCAGATTGGTCTTTATGAGACCTCTTCCTACTTAAAATCTTCCAGTGACTTCTCTTTAATTTTAGGATAAATTCCAAACTCTGAACATAAGCTACAAGGTCCTAAGTGATCTGGTCATTTCCTACTCTTCCTCCTTGACTTTGTCCATTCTCCAACCACTTGATGGATTCATGCCACATTAGTCTTTCTTCTATTCCTTGAATTTACCAAGTTTCTTCCTGCCCCAGGGCCTTGGCACTTGTTTCCTCTGCTTGGGACATTCGTCTCTCAGATATTCACATGTGCAGCTTCTTCTTGTCAGGGTTTCAACTCAAACCTGCCCTCCTCTGAGAAGTCTTTTTTGGCAACCTCCCTCCTAGCACTTTTTAAAATCAGTACCCTGTTTGAGGCACCTGGCTGGCTCAGTCAATAGAACATGTAACTCTCTATCTCACCCACATTGGGTGAGATTTAAGTAGAGATTTAAGTAGAGATTACTTAAAAAAATAATAGTATCCTGTTTTATTTCCTATACAATGTTTAACACTGAAATTGTTTTGTCTTCCTGTTGTCTTTTGCTTCCTTCCATTAGAATATAAGCTCTATTGGGGTGCCTGGGTGACTCAGTTGGTTAAGCGTCCAACTTCAGCTCAGGTCATGATCTCAGTGTTCATGGGTTCCAGCCCCATGTCGGGCTCTGTGCTGACAGCTCAGAGCCTGGAGCCTGCTTCGGATTCTGTCTCCCTCTCTCTCTCTGCACCTCCCCCATTTGTTCTCTCTCTCTCAAAAGTAAATAAAAACATTTTAAAAAATTAAAAAAAAAAAAAAAAAGAATATGAGCTCCATGAAAGCAAGACCCTTTCTGGCTGGTTTACCACCATCTCCCTGGATCCTAGGATAGGCCTGGTACATGATAACTCTTTAATAAGCATCTCTTGAAGACATAAAGGAATGAACTCCAATTTTCAATATCTGTAATTTATCAAAAAAAGTTCACATATTTCTGTGGAAATTTTCAATGAAAAGGAACAAAGTTATCCAGGATATCAGAATATATCCAGAATATATGTTTTTAAATGGGCTTGAGATCAGCAATTAGAACTTAATATGAATTCAAAAAAGCACAGTAGCAAGAGACAAGTTGATCCTGGCTTCCGAAAATCAATAAAGGTGAGTATGAAGTTTAAGAATCATTGCCTCGAAAGCCGCAATTAAGCAAATTAACCCCAGGTACAATTAAAAAGATTTGTGGCTTTTGGTCTATCTGCCATTACGACATTAGAGTTAAGAAGGAATTTATTGCCATTAAACACACAGCATTAGCAACAGAAAAGGTGAAACAGCCCAGGGATCATCTCGTATCTTATCTTCTATTTCTCTTTAAAAAAAATACCCTTATACTGAATCCTTGTTCCCTTTATATATGTTATATAGTAGAATTCCCTGAAAGATGCATAACTTTAGAACTCTCTACCTTGTATGGAGTTCTTAAAGAAGATCAACAGTACATACCATAATGTATATCCTACAACAGTGTATATTACTGATCTAAAAGCCTATTTGCCATGTAGTATGGGCTTTGGCTCCCAAATGAAAGTTGATAAAAATCTTCTGACCATAGAGCATCTTTTCCCAGTTTCCACGTATCACATTCTTTCCACATTCCGAAGGCCTCCCCTGACCACACCCATCCACAGTGGCAGCTCCCACCTCCAACTCTCCTGACTCGGCTGGTTCAAAATTATTTCTTACCACTTGCTGAGCCAAATATAACAAGCACTTTGGGTAAACAAACATTTATTCAGTCTTGCAATGGTGTCATCAGAAAAAGCTTGGAACAAGCACAGTTGTGCAAGAATGTTTATTATCTGTATTGCCTAGGCAAAGGGACAAATAGGGGCTGAAGTTCATCCAGCTCAATTTGCCAGTTAGGTGCTTCCTAAACCATGTGTTCATGGGGCTGCATATGTACAACTGAGTTACTTTCTAATTCAAGTAAAAATGTACCACGTGGGGTGTATGGGTGTCTCAGTCAGTTAAGTGTCCTACTCTTGATTTCAGCTCAGGTCTTCATCTTGGGGTTGTGAGTTTAAGCCCTGCATTGGGCTCTAACCCAGGCATGAAGCCTACTTAAAAAAAAAAAAAAAAAATGTGCCATGTGGATTAATGCTGACCTTGATCATCATCTTAAGAACAAAATTCTTCAACTCTCCTAAGACCTGTAGAACAAGGACGTGGTCTCTCCTCTCAGACGAAAGTTTTTTTTTGTTTTGTTTTTTGTTTTTTTTTTTTTCATTTAAAAGAGATGGAAATCACAGGATATCAGTGGTCAGAGACTGGTCCAAAGGGCTTTTATGGTCCCTTCATTCTCAAATAGATTCCCACCACTGCATACTTCTCAACAAATTTGTCACTCCACAGGGACCCAGGGTTCTACATGAAAGCCTCAACCTCACTCCAACAGAGTTGTCTGCTACTGCCTCACACATAATAAATTATCAATAAATATCTGCTGAGGAATGATTGAACAATGAAAGAATGAATGAATGAATGAATGAATGAATCAATCAATCAATCAATCAATTTTCCAGCCTTGCTAAATGCTGCCAATATCTTTATGAAGCAGGTGAGCAAGGCAGATGAATGGCAGATCATTCATTTTATATCAATCATGCTAATAAATGCTTTGTCTCAACTTCCTGTGATTGACAATAACACTCTAAGACATGAATTCCATCTAGCCTGGGTACCTATGAAGTCTCTGTAAAATAGAGAATTTGATTTATGAGGGTTGCCTGCAATTATAATCAGGCTGAAAATGTTGAGAAGTATGAAATATGCACTACATTTCTGGTCCATGAAATTCCACAGAAGCTTGGAATGAAGAGCATTATTCAAAGATAACAGTCACCTTGTAATGATGTATTACATTGGCTGGACTGGACCTGTGAATTTTCTATCAATGAATCCACTTAGCTCAACTTAATTCAAACTGTCCAGCAAATTGAATACGCTGTTGAAGGAGGGGAGAGAAAAGGAATTAATGGTCCTAATCAAATCTTCAAAGACCTAAAATAGCCTAGCTGAGGGCCCAAGACATACCTTTGACACTGGAACTGTCAAATGCAGGACTGCCCAACGTAGGACTGGGCAATGAGAGTGGGGTTTCCCATCAGACAAGTTGGAGGGCCAAAGCATCAGAGACGGAAAATCCAAGTGGTCAAATGCAAAAGAACAAACCCATGAGGCAGTGTGAAACAAAACCAACAGGAACCAGTAACTTAAAGCCTTCATTATAATCTTCCTTCAGGTAAAAGTGAATACATCTGGAATGAAAATAAAGATAAGTGTTGTCAGCAGACAAAGAGAAGCTCATAAAACAAGTCAAATAGAAATTTGAGAAAGAAAAAAAAAAGTGCCTAAAAGAAAAAAATCTACTAGGTAGCCTCAATAACCATGTAGATGACAGAGAGAAGAATCAGTTAATTTGAAAATAGATTAATAGAAATGATCCAATCTGAAGAATAGACAGAAAAAGGATTAAAACATAAACAGTCACAGAGACCCATGGGACAATATCAATCTCATTGGAGTCCCTAAAGAAGAGGAGGAAGATATTGTGACAGACAAAATATTTGAAGAAATAAGGACTAAAAATAAAGACATATATTAATAAATTTAAAAAGTCTGGTTAGCCCCAAAATAAACTCAAAGAACACCATGCTTATACACATCAAAACCAAACTGCTAACGAACAAAGATAAAGAAGAACAAAGATAAAGAAAAGTCTTGAAAGCAGCCACAACAAAATGAAACATTACATAAAGGGGAACAACAATTCAAATACTACAGTTACTAGAGAATACTAAAGTTCCTCATCAGAAATTATAAAGGCCGTGGAGCAAAATCTTTAAAGTGCTAAAAGAAATGTCAACTAAAAATTCTATAATCAGGGATAATACCCTCCAGGAATTAAAGTAACATAAGGTTATTCTTGATGAAGAAAAACAGAGAATTCATTGCCAATGATATCCACTGTAAGAGAAATTGCTAAAGGAATTAAGGCTGAAGGAAAATGTTCCCAAAGGGAAACCTGGAATGAAAAAAACAAAAACAATAGAAATGATAAATGTCTGATTAAATGATATTTTTCTATTTTAAGTTCTCTAAAATATGTATAAGTGTTGAAAGCACAAATTCAAGATTGTCTGAGAAGGTGTAAATGTGATACATATGACAACTATAAGATAAAGGGGGCAGTAAAGTGATCTATATGGTTACAAGCCCTGCATTTTATCTCAAGCTACAAAACATCATCTCTAAGTAGACTGAAAACTTAGTCATGTATAGCATAATCCCTGTAGCAACTGCTGAAAAATAATACAAGCAGATACAGCCAAAAGCTAGCAGATAATTTAAAATGGAACATCAAAAAATATGCAAAGGAACGCAGGAAGAGGTAACAGAAGAACAAAAAAACCAGGAGACAAATAGAAAAATAACAAAATGGTAGGCCTAATTCAACCATATTGGTTATCATGTTAACTGTAAATGATTTAAATACACCATTAAAAAAAAACAAAGATTGGGGCGCCTGGGTGGCGCAGTCGGTTAAGCGTCCGACTTCAGCCAGGTCACGATCTCGCGGTTCGTGAGTTCGAGCCCCGCATCGGGCTCTGGGCTGATGGCTCAGAGCCTGGAGCCTGTTTCTGATTCTGTGTCTCCCTCTCTCTCTGCCCCTCCCCCGTTCATGCTCTGTCTCTCTCTGTCCCAAAGAAAATAAATAAACGTTGAAAAAAAAAAATTAAAAAAAACAAAGATTGTCAGATTGGATTTAAATTTAAAAACTGACTATATTCTACCTACAAGAAACCTTTATTTTTTTTATTTAAAAAATATTTTTTTAATGTTTATTTATTTTTGAGAGAGACAGAGACAGAATGTGAGTGAGCCAGGGGCAGAGAGAGAGAGGGAGACACAGAATCCAAAGTAGGCTCCAGGCTCCGAGCTGTCAGCACAGAGCCCAACGCAGGGATTGAACTCATGAGCTGTGAGATCATGACCTGAGCTGAAGTCGGACGCTCAACCGACTGAGCCACCCAGGCACCCCAAGATTCCTACTTTAACTATGATGGTATACATACATTAAAAGGATGAAAATAAATCACATAAACCCCAATCAAAATAAAGCTGTATTGTCTATATTAGTATCAAATAAATTAGATTTCAGATCAAGGAAAATTATTTATCAGGGATAAAAAGAGACAATACATGATAAAAAGTTCTGTTCATCAAGGAAACATAAAATCACCAATTTGTATGCATCTAACAACAGAGGATGAAGTAGAAACTGATAAGACTAAGTGGAGAAAGAGACAAGTTCACAAATATACTTTGTTACATCAACATTCTTCTCTAATCTACAGAACAAGTAGACAGTAAATCAGTAAGTGTCATTTAAAGAATATCTACCTGATGGGGTGCCTGGGTGGCTCAGTTGGTTGAATGTCTGACTTCAGTTCAGGTCACAGTCTCAAAGTTCCAGCCCCTCATCAGACTCACTGGTGCCAGCACCAAGGTAGCTTCAAATCCTCTATCCCCCTCTCTCTTCCCCTCCCCGACTCATGTTCTCTCTCTCTCAAAAATGAATAAATGTTAAAAAAATAATAATAAGAGAGAGAGCGAGATCTACCTGACAACAATGCCTTTTCTAAGACATGTGGAACATTCACCAAGATAGACCATATGCTGGGCCACAAAACAAACTTCTTTAAAACAAATTTAACAGCATTGAATTAGTACAAAGTACACTCTTGGACCATAATTAAATGAAACTCCATGGTACATGTTCTTTTTTTTTTTTTTTTTTAGTTTAATTTTTTATTCTGAGAGAGAGAGCACACAGGAGGGACAGAGAGAGGGAGACAAAGAATCTCAAGCAGGCTCTGCACTCTCAGTGCCAAGCCCCATTGCGGAGCTCAAATTCATGAACTGTGAGATCATGACCTGAGATAATGTCAAGGGTCAGACGCTTAACCAACTGAGCCACCCACATCACCCATTACATGTTCTTCACTGGCTCTCAGAGTTGTCTGAGTTGATTAATTTGCTTAATTAACTGACCTTTTATTGGCAGCTTTTGCTTTCCTGTCTTCACTCCTCCCACACAAATGTTTCCTGGGATGATTTCCAAATAAACTCCTTTCTGGAAGTCTGTTTCATGAAGCCCAAGCTAACACAGCTGTATGCACAATTAATTCTCATTATTTGTTCAAGTGAGATTTTCTAAAGTCACTGCAAACACTGAATTAGCGAATACTGAACCCTGTTAGCTCCAAGGGAAAATACAGTTAGGATCCTGTGAGCCTCTGGTCACATTTTCATCAACGAATCAATACATAACCTTGTTTTATGTGTATTTCTGTTTAAAGACAACTTATTTAATACACATTGAAATTTCATTAAGATTGAACTCATGCCAGAGTGCCTGGATAGCTTAGTCGATTAAGCGTCCTTGGTTTCAACTCATGTCATGATCTCACGGTTCGTGGGATGGAGCCTTGAGTTGGGCTCCATGCTGATAGTATGAAGCCTGCTTAGGATTCTCTCTCTCTCTCTCTGCCCCTCCCCTGCTTGCTCTGTCTCTCTCTCTCTCTCTCTCAAAATAAATAAATAAAGTTTTAAAAAAGATTTAACTCATGTGAATAGCACTATAACTCATGTCTAAGTGAAGCTGATTTAGAACACATTTTCTCTATAAGACACATCACAGCTTTCTTGCACTTAGGTACACTAGACAGCACTTCATCACTATACTTGGAGGCATTTTAAACAGCAAATTTCCACCACCACCACCAATAAAGAAAACCACATGCCCACACACAAATGTGGAAAACATGATACAAAATAGACCATGAAAAGGACACTTGTTTGCAGTATGAGAGCTGGAACAAGACAGCAGATCATTGCCTGGTTTACCCCTCAGCTGGGACATGCATGTACTGAAACTCAAATGTTTTGATGCTCTCTCTACACGTATCAATGAAATAGACATATAACTATGAAAGCCCCAGGAGTACTGATTTGGAGGTTTCAAATAAATTTTGTAGCGAGTGAGTGAGTTCTCAAATATAGAATTTGAGAATAATGAGGATTGACTGTGTCTTTTTAAAGTTTTCATTCAGTGACTTATGGATAGAAATCTTAATTCACTTCTTTTTTATACAGAAAGGAGAGGCCATATCACCTTTGCTAGTCAACAAGGATGTCATCTGCTTCCCCAACCGTGGATGTCATTCTCTGACCTCTTTCTAAGCCCTGGAATCAATGTAAATTATTTAATGTTGTACTGAATACATAGCTTATGATTCTTTTTGTGACTCTCCTGGCTCATTTTTTATCGTGGCCATTGTTCTTGTTCTTTTTTATGCATTTGGACAGGTTGTAAGTTAAGCTTTGGTGTGAACAAGAAAAATTGGAATTATTCTGGAAACAACAGCCACTTCTTACACAGTAATATGTATCAGTTCCAATCATTCTCAGAGCAGGATATCTGAGGGAGATTTCTTTGCTGGAGAAAAAGGGTTGAAAGGTAATCCTCAAACAAAAGGTTGGGTTTATGTTTGTGCAATACACACACCCAGACCCACACCCACCCACCCACACACAATGTGGATAAAATAGCCATGGATGGATGAATGAATGAATCA
Organism: Puma concolor; assembly: GCF_028749965.1. Taxonomy (NCBI): domain Eukaryota; kingdom Metazoa; phylum Chordata; class Mammalia; order Carnivora; family Felidae; genus Puma; species Puma concolor. The sequence goes on from NC_141671.1 coordinate 24,767,004, forward strand.
TTCAAGTATAAGGAACTCAGGCACAGGTGATACAGTGAGTCAAATGTTTACTTCTGAAATGTCTTTCTTCTCTAAATTATAATAATTGAAATAGAAATGAAAATAGAAATAGAAATAACATGCAAAAACATGTAAGATTCCAGAATATTATTTTTAATATATTTTAATATATTTATATTTTAATCATGTATAAGACAGTTTAGAAAGATGATACAAAGCCTACATAGAAAAAAAGATTTAGTAAAGAAAACATAATAGCAGCATAGGTTTAACTGGTCTCAAGCAATGCTATAGAACTCAAGCCAAGAAATAGCTTTGATATGGAGTACAGAACATGGACTAATAATCTTTAATGACTAATTGAAGATAATATATTACCACATCCCAGAAATTTATAGATTTAAATACCATAGTTTCCTTAATCCCACTTTTTCTAGTTTTGTTTATTTTTATTTTAGAGAGAGAGAGAGAATGAGGAGGGGAGAGGAGCAAGGGGGAGGCGGAGAATCTTAAGCAGCCTCCATGCTTAGCTCAGAGCACCCATGTGGGGCTTGATCCAGCAACCCTGTAATCATAACCTGAGCTGAAATCAAGAGTCAAGAGTTGGACGCTCAAATGACTGAGCCACCCAGGTGCCCCTAGTTTGTTTTAACACAGGAAACTGGCAACAGTTAACTTCCCTCTCCTTAAACTACCACTAGCTGAAAAAGAAATAGTTCAAAGCACAAAAACATTGATGTTAATTCCTTCTGAAATTTCATAAAAACGTAGCAATTTACTCATAGCTTATTATCAAACATGGAAAAATATGGCCTAGATAGACATTTTCAATAGCCCATCATTCAATACACATTTACAGTCTATTTTGTGTCAAGCAGTGTGTTAGGAGGTGGGGCCTGGGGTTTACTGTAAGTGTGGAATTCTCAGTGTGTGCCTGGGGGTGAGTGAGGAGACAGATCACTAACCAGCCATACACAGTGACACAGATGCTATGAGAAAGAGAAGACAGGGGGGATTATAGGAGCTCAGAAGAAAGAAATATACCTGATGGCGGGGGGAGGTCAGAGGAGACTTTCTGGATAAGATGAGAATATGAAGACTCAGAGAAACAGAGCATCCCAAGTTCATCTGCAATGGAAGATTCAAGTATAGGGTCGGTGAGAGATAAACTAAACTGGTAGGCAAGGGCCAAATCTTGAGGGCCTTTAGGTTAGACTAAGAAGTTTGAATTTTTTCAGAAGACAATGGGGACCCACCAGAAGATTTTCAATTATGGGGAGAGATTGGGGAGAATTATGAGTGTAGCGTCAGGTTTACAATTTAGGGAAACCAGTTAGGAAGCAGATAGACAATGGGCTGCAGATGTGGGGCTGAAGTCAGCAAAACTGGTAAGTGGCTATTATGGTAACGTAACTAATGATAATCCAAAAACCAGTAGTCACACACCATGACGGTCTATGTTAAGACAGTGGTAGAGGGGAAAAGGAAAGAAGTGAAGAAATATTTAGAAGTCAGAGTCACTAGGACGTAGAAACTGATAAAAGTGAGGTGTCAGTGAGACAGAGAGATTCCAAGATGCTTCCAGGCTCCTAGCATGCACTGTTAATTGGACAATCGTTCCCAAATAGCTCATCATGACTGAATGGGACAGACTTCTTGTATGTCATAACAGTATCTGATGTTTTGAAAATCAGAAATAAAAATAATCATTATGACTGACAGAAGACACACAATTGGTAGATGTTACTCTGCGATTCTAAAAAAGTAAATATTAAAAAAAAGTAAATATTTTTAAGATAAAAATTTCCTACCACTGAGCACAACAGTGTGAAGTGGGCATCCTGGCTCCTAAGCGTCATTACAGCAGAAGACAGTGGGCACCTGTGACCTCCAGGGGAGTCTGGGATTGTCCGTACACAGAACAGCATCAAATTCCCTTCCAGGCAGACCTTTCCCCCCTGCAATCAATACTCTAAAATGGGATCCAATCAGATAGGACATTCCCCTTCCAAGGCCTTCAGAAGCACCAGGGAAACCTGATCATATACTAGAGATTAGAACTTTGTGAGGTCTTGACTGGGCTTCTGCATTGCTTACTCTTATCTAGACTCATTACACCCTGAGGATATAGAGGGAGTGTATTATTGCACTAAGAACTGATAACCAGACATACCAGTGATATCTTCAGTGGCTCTCCAAAGCTCTCAACACAAAATCCAAACAGCTTAGCGTGTATACAATGGTCCTCACCCTCAGGTGGAGCTTCTAACCAACTCACAGTTGTTCCCTTTAGCTGAGAACTGGTCTTTTTACCCACAAGGCCATCATAACCATGTTTAAATGGCATGGCCTGAACTTCTGGTAACAATTTGATAGACCAAAGGTGGATCCAAGATGTCAGGAATGTCTATTTTCTCAATTATCTCCCCTCACTCATTCACTGGCATATAGTGGTCTTTAGTAAATACAACCAGTGGAGATGCAAACTATCTGAGTAACAGTAAAAAAAAATACACTCCAGAGTTTATGGTTTTATTGCTCTGTAAGACCTTAACCAACTTTGTATTGTCTACTCTAGCATTCTTTTTTACAGTAATGATATAAACCAGCCTTTCAAATTCTTTCTTACCATCCTGTTAGTTCCCTAATTAATGAGTTAAGTAAGCCTCTCACCAATGCTCCCTCTATATTTTTAAAATTATACTTTGGCAAGGATAATTTCCCACATCCCGCTTTTCTGTTGAAATATAGGAGGCATAATCCAAATATGTTCACCACTAAAGGACTTTTTCAAAATACTAATATTTCGGAGAAGTGTTTCATCTTCTGGAGTCCAGAGAATCTCCCAGTATTTTTGCAATTTCCAACTAGTGTATTTTCACTGCCTAAGAGGGTCACTTAACTCAGTCCATGACAGGACCAATGCCTTTGAGAAACAGCTCAGCCTACCAACCATAACTTTGTACTGTCTGAAGTTTTAGGAGAAGTCCAAATTGTTCTACCTGGCCTTCAGTCTTGCTCCCAGCTGAACTACTACCCATATCTGCCTGATGAGGCACAAATACTAAAGGACCATCAGCGTGGAATAATAAAATTACTTGGGACTTCAACTCTGGGCTTTGAGTTGAAACATTCTAATCACTTCCAAGTCACAGGTCTTTGGGCAAGCCACCTAATTACTCTTTCTTGACCTCAATTTCCACAACAGCAAAATGGGGAAACACCATTTTTCTTGTGTGATTACAGAAAGAATTACAACTACCGTGTCTCACTATATATAGGTAATCCAGGCCTACTTGGATGTTACACCTTGAGCACTATAAATAAAATTTAAACAGTAAATTTGAAGAGCTAACTGGCTTTATGAAATGATTCATGAATCAGGCATGCTGTTGAGCTGTAGAAAAGGCAGAGAGGGAGCAGAAAGAAGGCAATGATTAGCAAACAATGCATCATTTTAGGCAAGGTCAACCTCCTAATAGGAACAGAAGAAGTCATCAGTAAATTTCCTACTGTTGATCAGGAAATTCCCTATTGACAGTTACAAAGTAGGAGGGGCAGTGTATGAAACTGCAATCAGGTTAATTTATTAAGTCTTAGTTTGCTGACTCTGGGCCCTTAACATAAGTGACTCCATTCTGGACCTGTGGTTTTCTTTTTAACCCCATTTAAAACAGTGAGTTTTGTTGTTCTCCTGTGACTGGAGGAGCTGACTGCCAAAGGTCCTTTCAATTCTTAAGAATTCTTTCCCAAAGCCGCACCTGGGTGGCACAGTCAGTTAATCGCCTCTTGATTTCGGCTCAGGTCATGATCTCATGATTAGTGGGTTCAAGCCCTGAATAGGGCTCTCTGCTGACAGTGTAGAGCCTGCTTGGGATTCTCATTCTCTCTCTCTCTCTCTGCCCCTCCTTGCTTGTGTGCTCTCTCTCAAAATAAATAAACATTAAAAAAAAAAAATCTTTCCCAAAGAAAATACTTTGTTAAACGCTTCGGCAAAACTAACAACTATCCAGTTACTGATGTGAAAAGATGGGTTTAAAATAGTCAGCAACTTCTGATGCCCAGGTGCTCTACCAGGTCTGTAAACCTTTCATCTTTTGCAGTAAATAAGGCGTGTTGTTTTTTTTTTTTTAAAACACACCCTCATTATTTTCCTTCCTTAACGCACGGCCCATCCTAGGTAGCTGGGCGGTAGAGGGAAGCGACCACCCCTCCTCGGGCCCTCTAGTAGGTAGCCCAAACTTTGGCAGAGTTCCAGTGTACCCATTACACCTTCGCACCTCCTAACGCACCTCCTGGAGCTCGGACAGCCTGAGTCTCCCGCTCCATTTGTCGGCTTCCCGCCAGCCGTTGCCCCAGCGCCCCAACTCCCCTCTCCCTCCTCCGCCTCCGCCTGCCTCCCCGCATCTCCCCAAGCCTCCGCAGAACCTTCGGGCGCTGTACCTCCCCCACTCACTTCCAGCCCCGCCCCGCCTCCCCCCGCGTTGGCCCCGCCCCGCACGCCGTCTCGCCCGCTTTGACCTATCGGGTCCCCGCCTCTTCCCCGCCCCGGGCCCGCCCCCGCGCATCGTTCCCCCAGCGCGCGGGCCCCGCCCCCGTCCCTGATTGGTCCTGGTATTCCGTTCACGCCCATACCCTCGGGGTAGCCATGGCTGGCGCAGCGGGTAGAGTCGTCCGGCGCTGGTACCCTCATGTGCTGAGGAGGTAAGTGCTGAGCCAGGGGTCCAGGGTCGCCCTTGCGACGCCGCCGTCCCGGGGGAGTCGCCGCCTGTGGGAGGTGTCCTCTCTCTTAACTTGTCCTGAGAGCAACAGGGCTATGCTTTTATGGTTTTTCAGGAACACAGTGCCAGCAAGTATCCTGAAACGCGCGCCCTCTTCCTCAGCTGGGCGCGAAAGAGTCGGGGTGGAAGCCGCGGGGCCTAAGCTGCGACTCTGCTCAGCGCGCGCCTCGGGCCACACTCCCTGCAGGAGTGCGTAGCACTCAAATCTCCGACCTGTACGCCGCCACCCTGGCTGCTTCTGGGTTACAAACGTAGTTTGCTAAAATGAGGTCGAACATCTAAGCACGCTTGGCTTTTCTTCTGAACGCTGTAGAAACGCAAACCCTTATCAACTATTCTCTTCTTGGAGAACACTTGGAGAATAATGTTAAATGGCGGGGTACACAAACTATGTAAAAACTAAAAAAGGAGGGGGGTGCGCCCGCTATGCAGGCGGTAAAGCACGTGACTCTTGACCACGGGTTGTGGATTTGAGCCCCATCTTGGGGGGAGAGTTTACTTAAAAAAAAAATCTTAAATGGCACACACAAAAAGGACGCTATGCGTAAGAAACCAGAAACGCCGGTAATGTGGTTGCCTTAATGTGATAGAGTTACCAATTTTCCAGATTCTGTATATTAAATGGTAGTGTTTTGTAATTTTTTTTAACTTTAGCTTAAAATAAATGTGTACTATATTTTGTGAACACTTGCACATTTATTTAGGCCTTCTAATGGACATTTTGTTTTCCTTTCATTTTGTTTGGAACTTGACGGGTGCCAGATTCACGTAGGATGCAGTTTTTTCCCCCATGTTCGAAAGAAACTAATTCAATTATTTAATATAAAAATTGTTGAAGACTTATTGAATTACTAATATTTAAGGGTTTGAACATAGTGTTCATTATACTCTTTGAAAGTTGTGTTATTGCAGAAGAAGTGATACTAGGTTTGGGCTCCATTAATAATTGTGTTTTAATCTTTGATCCCATTAACTTGAACTTTATATGCCAGAGTCATCATTGTGAACACCCTTTTTGTTTGTTTTTTTGCTTGTTGCCTTAATACTGTGCACTGAAATTTTCTCCTCCCCTCTGCCTGCTAAAAACTTACCTGTTTGTGCTTGCTGTTTCTGCTCTGCTTCTAGCTGGCTCCTTAAACTTCCTGGGGTGAGTATTTAGTTATACCTGTTCAGCCCAGTTTCACAGACTAGCATCCACATCAGTTAGATTTCCCCTAGGTGGGTCCCTTACTTCACTAAGAAGTGGCTGGCTCTTTGGATGCCAGCAACAGCTCATTTGTCTTTTTGAACATTTCTTGTACTTTAGCTCATTCTCCCCTCCTTTCATCTGAGACACACATTTTGCTGAATAGGAAGAATTGACCTTGTAGTAGTTTATACTTTGTTAATCAGTAAGGGCAGACAGGGTTTCTGGCGCACAGGGTGCAAAAGACCAGGTTCTGTTCACTTGACCTGTTCTGACTCAGTCTCCTGATTACTTTCATTTTGCATGCCTTTCATTTACTTCTTGCAAAATTTTGTGGCAGTTTAGGTTCTAGCTGTTCTTACCAGTATTTAATTTGAATTGCTACAAATGCATTGCTGTATTGTAGCTTCCTTTTCCTTTACTTGAAGATGACTACAGTTAGTCTCTGTATTGATTTTTAGAAATCACTGTTAGGGAAGAAGAAATTTATTTTGCCCTTCAAGATCTTTCTAGCTGGACCAAGAATCAAATGGACATACGACAGATTCACAGAAAACCAAATTTAGTTTCATACATATGGGGAATACATGACATGAATTTCCAAAAATAGGCAGCATGAGGCTTGTATGACTTGTATCTTGAAGCTTCCATTCTGAGCTAAGGAGAAGGGGTATGGGTTTGAGGATACAAAGGGGAAGAAGACCAGTAGCAGGAAGGTGAGAGAATGTTGGCAAAACAAAGGTGGTCCTGTTAGGTAAAGTTTGTTAGATAAAGAGGAATCTCTGTTAGTGGCTTTCTTCCTCCAACCGCTCTTCTTTCCAGTGTAAACTCAGGCAGTTGGTGGGGAGGCAGAGAGATTTTCCTACATCTGCTGGCTTTTGCTTGCTTTTTACTCAAAATATTGTTCATGCCAAAGTGGCCCATCTCGGGGCTGCCTGCCCTTGGCCCCTACGCCACTAACCATTTGCAACCAACTTGTATAGGGCAGGTATAGGGAACATGTTTAAGGAGAAATATAGCATTTTGGTATGTAACAGTTGGGAACAATTAGAAATCAGTGTGCCTGTTTGTAGTTCCCTGCAGGTCCCAGCACTTCAGCTGCACATGAGTAAAACAGCAATGAGAGCCAGTCAGAAGGACTTTGAAAGTGCACTGAGTCAGGTGAAACTCTTGAAGGATCCAGGAAATGAAGTGAAGCTAAAACTCTATGCGCTGTATAAGCAGGTAACTGCCTGAGGTCTCATATCATTTAGAGACGTTTTGAGCAGATGGCTCTCAAATAGATACGCTGTGTGTTTTACTAAAATCTGTTTCTCATGTTTTTGAGGTTGCTGCCTTGCCTCTCAAACCTGTATACATGAGAGTTTTTGTATATTACTGGTCTTTGCAGTACTGTTAAGGCAAAAAGTAACCCCTCAGGATCACTCCAGAGTAAGAGAGACTTAAAAAAGATGACAACCAAAGGTGTTGACCTCATCTGGCTGAGAAAATATCCACGGCGGGGGGTGGGGGGGGGAGTTTTTTTGAGACTACTGGGGAAATTTGAATATGGATAGAATATTGGGTGATACCTGGGAGTTATTACTAAGGGCATCATGGCTATATAATAAAATGTTGATGTGTTTTAGGAATGCACGCTAAGTATGTAGGAGTGAAGTAGTATGTGTTTGGGAATCACTAAAATGGGCAAAAAAAAAAAAAAAGGAAAGAAAAGGATGGACAAAGCAAGTATGACCAAAAAATGCTAGTTATTGAGTTAGGTTGAGTGTTGGGAATTCATTAGAATATTGTACTTTAGTGAATGTTTTATTTTTTTTTTAATGTTTATTTAGAGAGTGCGTGCATGTGCGCAGGGTGGGGGTGGGGGGCAGACAGAGGAAGACCAAGGATTTGAAGCAGGCTCCACACTGTTGAGTGCAGAGCCTGATGTATGGCTCAAACTCATGACCCTAAGATCATGACCTGAGCCGAAACCAAGAGTCCACTGCCTAACCGGCTGAGCCACCTAGGCGCCCCTGTTTGAAAATTTTTATAACAAAAATTTTAAACTTCAGTTTTTAAGTTGTGATGTCTAAAGACTACCTTGAGAAGTCAGCTCATCTGAGCTCCTGGGTGTGATCTATTTTCCTCTTCCTGTGATTGGTATGAGCCTCCCTTACTTTCATATGGGTGTGTATAGTGAAGAATTTGACTTAGCTCAGAAAGAGGTGTAGCCTTTGCCCTTGATTTCTGGGAGGTAATCCCTCAGCCCTTGAGATACCATGCCTGGTACAGAGTATCTTTGCCTGCCTGGAGAGTCTAACAATGTGACTTAGAGTGGGGGCTTCTGGTTACTTAGTCAACCATACCCATGTGATGGAGCCCCAAATGAAAATTTTGAACACTGAGTCTTGAGTGAGCCTCCCTGGTGAGCAGTACTCCACGTGTGTAGTCAGACACGTGTTGTGGGAGAAGTGTTGCTATCCTAACTCCATGGTGGGTATGGGGAAGGAGGCTTGTGAAGTGTGTTGCCTCCAGCTTCTCAGGTATCCACCCCTTGCAGGGTGACTCTAGTCTCTCTGTCTTGGGAAAGTCTCAGACTCTTTTACTGCCTTTGTTTTTCAAAGCCTCTTCTTTCCTCTTTTGGCTAATTATGGAATTTAAAGTTTTTAAATGTGGCTAATTAAGTGGAAAGCAGTTGCTTGGGATATTTTATTCATCTTAAAACACTCCACCTGTTCTCAAGTAAAATTTAGTTGTTTTTATGCTTCCTACTTGCATGCCCTTCAGTTCAGCTTCCAAAGGGCGAGTGGCTCTGACAGCCCCCCATCCCTGCTACCCTAGGCACAACTCTAGTTAGCAAAAATCCACCACTGAATGAGTGGTATGTTTTTGTACCTCTGAGTGGGGTTTCAGAATATGCTGTAGGTTTGGCTAGTCACGTTTGAAGAGAATTTGCTTGAATGTTTTGAGTGTGTGTGAAAAATGAGATCATCAGTATAAAACTAATGGACTACTGGAATTTTTAAAAAAGTACTTTCCCAGAACCCTTACCTTGCATTATTTTCACATGCAGGCATTTATAACCTATTTTAGGGGTTAATAGCTCATGGCATATTTTCTCTCTCCAGTATTTTTTCTGTTGTGTATTTTTAGTAATAGCATCAAAGGGAGGGCAAGGAGAATATTCAGATGAATTTATATACCTTCCGAAAGTATTTGGGAGTGGAAGGCACATTCATGCTAGTTGTGCATTCTATGGATCTTAAATATTTAACACTCCAGTTTGCATGGACATTTGATAATTGCCTCTCTGCTTTTCACAGGCCACTGAAGGACCTTGTAATACACCCAAACCAGGGGTGTTCGACTTGATCAATAAGGCCAAATGGGATGCATGGAATGCCCTTGGCAGTCTGCCCAAGGTAAATTTACTTGCTACTTTGCAATTATTTTATTTGCTATACTCCTGAGGGAAGTTGGGTGCTTCTCATTAAGCCATTGCAGATGGAACCTGTGAGATCTTGATGTGTTCTGTTGAGTCAGAACCTCTATTCTTTCTTCATTGGAAGGTGCTGTTTCTTAGCATTATAAGTTTCTCAAAATGCTTACTCATTGACCATGGGCCGAAGTTATTTGTCATCTTCTCTTCAGGAAACTGCGAGGCAGAACTATGTGGATCTGGTGTCTGGTTTGAGTTCTTCTTCTGACTCCTCCAGCCAAGTGAAGCCTGAAGCAGACAGGAAACAACCAGGATATGAAACCCTGGTGGTAACCTCTGAAGACAGCATCACAAAGATCATGATGAACCGGCCAGCCAAAAAGAATGCAATTACAACTCAGGTAACGCGACCTGCCGTGAGAGTTTGTTCTGCTTTTCTGTTCTTCCCCTATTTCACTCAAAAGCTATAGTGTTTCAGCATCATTCCTATTTTTGTGATCTCTCGTTTGATTTGGTGTAGTAAGATGAGTAATGGTGGCTGCTACTTCACACAACCAAGTTGGGCATTCATTATTTAGAACTTGTTGGCTTTGGGTAGGTTCTGCATGTCCAAAAAGCACTGCAACTTTCCTAACGATGGAAGCACAAATAAATTAACATAAATGAAGTATATATTGATATAAGTGAATGTGCATAGAGATTCTCTCTAAGGTCAGGATAGACCATCCCCAGACTTTGTTCCTGTCACTTAGACTTGAGAGGGAGTACTATTCTAGTTGCATGGGGCTTTATTTTGTACAAGTAGAGGGAGAAAGGAAATAAGGCCTTCCTCTTAAATATAGCATAACCCAGCTCTGCTTAAAATGAGCTGCTTTATAAGAGCAACTTTGATCTTTGAATCTTTCATTGAACTAGAATGATAATAAAAATAACCATTTCCACCCCTTCCACTTGAAAAAATTATAGGGAATTAATTAGATGCTTTGTGCTGAACTGCAATTACAATTTGAGAGGACTATCTATAACCTTCTTTATTGGGTTTATCATATGCTTTATAGCAGAAAGAGCACACTAACTTTAAAATAATCTTAAATAAAAATTCAATGAGGTTGGGTATGTGCCATCCAATTAGTAAAACATTTGATTCTCAAAACTTTATTTCCCTTGCCCTTCACTCAATTCTGTATAATTCTGGTGATGATTATAGCGAATAGCAGGTACTCTTCACAGTGTCAGCACTTTCCACACAGAGGTTTCTTTAGTTCCCAAGAGCCTACTGCTATTATTACCTAACAATAAAATAATTAGGTTAAGTAGTAACTTGCTCAAATAAGCTGGAAAACCTAAATTGAAACCCTAATAGATCCATCTCATAATCCCAGCTCTTGCCAGTTACCCCATCATGCTATGTCATCATAACTGTAATAATATTGGTATTACTTCTTCATTTCCTCCCTCAATGAATATGATTTCACTTTTACTCATAAATTATGTAAAGTCTATCTTTTTTTTCAGTGTCTGCGTGTGCATAAATATCAGCCCTCTTCGTCATTCTCTCCCACCCACAGTGATGTCCCATCTGAGGTAGAAATGGCACCAGTGCATTAAAAGCTATAACAACTACACATCTGAGGTTTTCAGAGATGTTGCTGATTTGAAATACTGTCCTGTTGTCTTTGGTTACCATTACAGTGTCCTGAAATCCCAGCCTTTAACACTCATTAACGCTTTTCAGACTGCCTGGGACACTTGGGCTCTTTTTTGAGGTCCTAGCTGAAAAACCGCTTCATGAAACTCTATGGCCACCTCCCCTCCCACCCATGCCAGATGCATCAGTGCTTCCTCCGAGCTTCCAGCTGCATTGTACCCTCCACCCATTGTAGAGCTTCCTGGACCCCTCCCTCCCTCCCCCCCCCCCCCCCCCCGCCAGCATTAATTCCAAAAGCTCAAGAAATGTGTCTTGCTTACTTTGGGAAAAAGTGGACAAATCCCCCAGTGTCCACCATAGCACATGGTACCATTATACACACGGAGTAGTTGTAAAAAGAATGAGAATCCTTTCAAGTGTATCCAACTGCCTTTTTGATTATGTAAATACAACCAACATAAACAGAAGGCACTTTGCAGAGAGCAGGCTTGCAGATGGACTTTTAGTCAATCCACCAGGTGGCAGTTATTATTTTCAAAGTTCTTTTCTTTTCCTCGTCTCCCCCTTTCACATAGATGTATAATGAAATCATGCTTGCACTTAAAGCTGCCAGCAAGGATGACTCTGCCATAACTGTTCTAACAGGTAAGACATTCTCTTGGATTTCTTAATAATTAAATTTCTATTTGGTGGGGGGGTGGATTTTCTACCAGATAGGAAACTGAGTAAATAGCTCTAAGGTCTTTTCCAGTACTGAGATACTCTAATTCTTTAATATATAAAAAACACAATAGGCACAAGATTGGTATCTTTATCATGTAAAAAGGAGATACAGACTGGTAAGAGAAGTACTAAGATCTCCTAGAGAAATTGGTGAATAGAATGAATAAACAGTTTATATGATAAAGACCAGGTATTAGATACCAAGGAAAAATGCAGCCTCATTAATAATCACAGATACAGATCAAAATGATGAGATACCATTTTGTACTTCCTTAATTAGCAAAATTTTTAGTTATACCCTACTTTGACAAGGTTATGGTAGAATAAATGACTTTAATGTCTTGCTGGCAGCAGTGAAAACGGCTGTAAAAAGTGTAAATAGCAAAGGGAAAGGGCATTTTGGCAATATATAAATTGTTTAGCATGGGAATCCCACTTTGTAGAAGTTTATTTTAAGGAAATTATCCAAGAAAAGGTTAAAGGCTTGAGGCAAGAAAGGTATTTTGCAGCATTTCTTGCAATTGCAAAAATGTTAAAACATTCTAAATATGTTGCCATAATAGAATAATAAAGCAAATTCTAGAATATCCACTGGACTATTTATTGCATAAGCACTAACAATTATAATTGTAAAGACCAACAATATAGAAAATATTTAAGATATAATTAAAAAAACAGTAACAATTTTTAAACAGTGAAAATTATATCAGTTCTATGATAATCACTGAAAAATATCAGGGATGCCCATGAACCTGGACTGATGAGAACATAGAAAATAGAAGTTGGATTTGGAAGGGACACCACGTGTGTGTAGGGGGCTAAGGCTCAGGACTCAGGTCAACTTACATTTAAATCCTGGCTTCATTCCTCACCTACCTGTGGGTGACCTTTGCTTCTGGAATGGAGAAGACAGTGTTTTACTGACCCCATTGAAGGGTCGTGATGGTGACATGAGATCATGCAGGTAAGGGCATTGCACACAGCAGGAATGTGGTAGATGGTAGCTGTTACTGTTTGTTGGCATTAGCAGAAACAGAAGTGATTCTGCTTTCTTTTATTTTTTGTTAAAGTTTGTAAAATAAATAATATAGAGATATCACACAGCTCTTTGTAAGAAAAGAGGTCAGGAGAGAGAAATCTCATAGCTGATTAGAGGGTCAGAGGAAGGGAAGAGCTGAAGATCGTCCTGGCAGTTCACACATCTACCTAGGTGATTTTGGAGAACGAAGGGAACAAAAACAGTCTAGAAGTGACATTGGTTTGATACAGGAGAAGGATGTTTTATGTATATTTTTTATAATAGTTTAACATAAGCACATGGTTTTTGTTTTGTTTTTAATCTAAAGAATATGAAAACGCAACATAACAAAACTAAATCTCAATTCTTGGAACCCCAGTCCTCCTCCCTAGAAAAATTTGACTTTTCTTCATGCCTTTTAGAAACTGTATATACGTGTGTGTGTGTGTGTGTGTGTGTGTGTGTGTGTGTTTCTCTTCATGTTTTTAAAAACAACCAGAAACACAGTATACACACATACTCTATCCACCTACCTACCTTAACACATCCTGAAAAGCTGTTCTGTTAGCAACCTACACATCTCAGTGTTTCCTTTCAGGGCCACAGAGTATTACATTTTTTGGATTCCATAACTTACTTCATTATTTTTCTGTTGATGAACATGTAGATTGTACTTAGTCTTTGGCTATTAAAGTGCTTCAGTGAATGTCTTTAGATGTATGATTTTCGGCTAACGTGCAATCATATCTACAGGCTCTATTCCAAATTGCTAATTTAATAATAATGATAGGTGATACACACACACACACACACACACACACACACACACTCACACACACTCACACACTTTCTGTTCTCTTTGCCAGGTGCTCTTCTAAACACTTGGATTCATTCTAAAGCTTTTTTTTATTTTAACTTTTTCTAAGCTTTCTTGGAACAAACCCAGTGAAGTTAGGTCCTGTAATTATTCTTCTTTTATAGCTGGGAAAACTCAAAGGTAAGTTTTGATAAATAGTGCTTTTGCTATAGTTATCTTTTATATATTCTTCACATTGGGTTTCTGTTTCCTCTTTGATCCAATCATTACATAATAATGATAGTTCCTTAAATTTCCAGAAAGTTTTTTCTTTTGTTTGTTTCATTGGTTGGTTCCCTCCTTTCTTACCCTAGGCTTCAGTGGCACAGCCTGCCCCAAGTTGCTGGCTCTGGTCTCCTTTGTAAGTTCATGCTCTGTGTGGTCATCAAATGGGAGAGTTCCTGAAGGTTTACCTATAGGCAGTCTTTTCTTGCTTCTAGCTCTCTCTGGACCCTGCATCCATGCCCACTCTCCAACAAAAATTTACATGCTGGTGATTCTCCCATTGGTATCTTTACTGAGGACGTTCCACGGGGTTCCCAACTGGTGTACCCACCTGGCACTTGTTCAGAGGTGTCACCTCCCACATCTCTCTGGAGCTCTTTTAGTGTTCCAAATCACAGTAGGTGGCTTCACATCTACCCTTTGTGTAGACCAGAATCCTAGCATTCATTATTGATCTTGTCCCTGTCTTACCTCCTATGTCCAGTCCAATCCAATTTTACTTCATCAGTATTTCTGGACTTGTACTTTTTTTTTTTTATGTCTCCTCTGACCTAGTCCAAGCTACCGTGGACTCTTGTCTGAACTGAAATCAACCCCATCTGATCTCTCTGATACCCTTTTGGCCACCTCTCTCCCATGCCTTGTCCAATTTTACCACATCCAGTAAAATTCTTTTTCCAAATAAAAATCTTATTCCTCCCCCATTTGAAACTTCTTCAGTGGCACCCAGATAAATCAGTGGAGAAAGACAAATCTTCTGAAAAATGGTGCCAGAGCAACTAGATATCCATATATGGAAGAGTAACTAGATCCATATGTGGAGAAATGAACTTCAACCCCATCTTACACCCTATACAAAAATTTAAAAGTTATTTAAGCATAAAACCCACAAACATAAAGCTTCTAGAAGAAAACTATCTTTGTAACCTTGGGGTAAGCAGAGATTTCTCAGAACACAAAAAGTATTAACCATTAAAGAAACTATTTACAACTTAGACTTCATCAAAATTTAAAATCTCTGTTTATCAAAGTCAGTAGTAAGAAAATGAATATACAAGTACCACAAGCTGGAGGGGAGTATATTTGCATATACAAAGTTATGTATACATAAATCTGATTAGTGATTAATATTCAGAATATATAAAGAACTCGTAGAAATTAACAATAGCCAGATTTATAAACTAGATAGAGGTGCTGAGGTGGCTAAGTCCATTAAGTGTCCAACACTTGATTTCCACTCAGATCATGATCTCACGGTTTGTGAGATTGAGCCCATTATCAGGCTGTGCACTGAGCGGGGAGTCTACTTAAGATTTCTCTGTCTCACTCTTTCTCTGCCCCTCCCCCACTCACACATGAGCTCTTGCTAAATAAATAAATAAACTTGAATAAAAGAATAAAAACTAGATAAAAGACTTGAATACTTCATAAAAGAACATATACAGATTGTCAGTAAACACATGAAAAGGTGCTCAATATCATTAGCCATCAAACAAATGCAAATTAAAATCACAGATATTTCATGCGCTAGAATGGCTAAAATCCAAAGAACAGACAATATGAAAGACTGGTGATGATGTGGAGCAACTGGAACTCTTACACATCTAATATGAGAACTCTGCAGAAAACTGGCAACTTTTATGGAGTTAAAAACATACCAACTCAGTGGCACACCAATCTACTCCTAGACAATTACTCAAGATAAGTAAAGCATATATCCACAGAACAGTTTATAATCCAATTTACAGTAGTCCAAAACACATATCCATTCAGCAGATGAATAAACAAATTGTTGACTAGTCACACAATGGAGTACTACTCAGCATTGTAAAAGAATGAAGAACTGATACAAGAATACAGGTGAATCTTTAAGTTGGTTCAGCAAAGAACACAGACACAAAATAGTACACATTATGTGATTCCATTTATGAAAGTTCTAAAATAGGCAGAAGCGTTCTGTGGTGATTGAAGTCAGAAAGTGATTGCATTGGGGCAGGGTGGGGTGGAGTGAGATGGCTGGAAAGGAGCTTAATGGAACTTTCTAGGATGGTAGAAATGTTCTATATCTGTTTCAAATGGCGATCACAATTATTTACAGTTATCGAAAATCATTTAACCGAGCATTTAAAACTTAAAGCATTTAGCATAAAAAAAAAAAGCATTGAAACACACAAGCATTTCTTGTGTGTAAATTATACTTTAAAACAAACACCTTCGGGGCGCCTGGGTGGCGCAGTCGGTTAAGCGTCCGACTTCAGCCAGGTCACGATCTCGCGGTCTGTGAGTTCGAGCCCCGCGTCGGGCTCTGGGCTGATGGCTCAGAGCCTGGAGCCTGTTTCCGATTCTGTGTCTCCCTCTCTCTCTCTGCCCCTCCCCCGTTCATGCTCTGTCTCTCTCTGTCCCAAAAATAAATAAACGTTGAAAAAAAAAAAAAATTTAAAACAAACACCTTCAATGGCTCTTAGAATAAAAGGCAGAACTTCTTAATGGTTCAGCAAAGCCCTGCATGGTCTTTCCTGCCTGCCCACATCCTACATACACCAACTCCCCCTCTGGATTTTACTGCTCTGGCACAGTGGTGCTTCTTTCAGCTCGTCATGTACACCAGGGTTACCCCCTTCACAGAGCCTTTGTACATGGTGTTTGCTCTGCATGAATTCTGCCTTACCCCTCTTTTTCTAGCTAACCTTGCTCCTCCTTCAGATCTCAGTTCAGCTATTCCTTCTTTAGGAATGTCCTCCTGAAACGGGATTAGAACAAATTCTGTTACATACTCTCATGTCATCGTCAAGTACTTCTCTGTATCAGAATTAGGTTACCTACATTTGCTTATGAGTTTTGAAATCAATGTCCAGCTTATTCAACAGTCTGTAAATTAGGACAGGAGCCATAGCTGGTTCACCAGTGCATTTCCACTGCTTGCTAATAGAGCCTTACCTAGTAGATGCTCAGTAATTATGGAATGAATGGTGAATCTGCTGATTTTATTTACAGGAAATGGTGACTATTACTCTAGTGGGAATGATCTGTCTAATTTCACTGATATTCCCCCTGAGGGAATAGAGGAGAAAGCTAAAAGTAGTGCCATTTTACTGAGGTAAGAGTGACATTTGTTGATCCCAAAGGGCACATTCTTATTCATTAAAGTGGTATTTAGTCGAGCAGAAGATAAATACTTCTTTGTGTCAGTGTAATAAACTACAGTTGTAAAAAAAAAAAAATCTCTCGTATTGAAGCAGAGAGATCTAGCAAATTCTCTTTTTGGCCAGAGGATTGCATGGTTTCTATGATTGCGGGTAATGAGATATGTGAAGTAGTCTCAGCCTAGAGGACAGGAAGGCTTCTCTCTTCCCAACTCACTTATCCCTCCTGGGTTTCTCATTCCCACTGAGCTATAAAATTGCAGCATATGCTCAGCCAGCCACCCTAATCTCTAAGTCTGTGGCTGACATACAGCCCTGACCTGGCTGCCCAGAATACATGGTTGAACCAAGGTCAAGCTTATGGGACTCATTTTATGAGCTTCCATCAAGTGCCATTCAGATGGATGTCCAGCCTGGCCAGAGAGTTTATTTCAGGCTCATGCTGTCTTTCCTATACTTCAGTAATGCTGCCTTGGAACATTTAAATGTGCTTTTGTATTTCCATTTCTGTAGGGATTTTGTAGACTGTTTTATAGATTTTCCTAAGCCTCTGATTGCAGCGGTAAATGGTCCAGCTGTGGGAATCTCCGTCACCATTCTTGGGCTATTTGATACTGTGTATGCATCCAGCAGGGTAAGTTAGCCCCCAGAAACTTACAAAGTCTTGAGGGAAAAATGAGGTCCTCTGAACTTTCCTTTATTGTTGCTAGTAGTAAGTAGATTACATGGTTTATGGTAGAATGGACTAAATTAAAATTTTTCCTAACGAATTACCCTAATGTAATTCGACTTGTTTTATTTGTCCTTCATTATTAACTTAGGTTTTCCTAAACACCAGTATTGTTGTGAACATTTGTCCCCACTCTTTCAGTGCTTTAGTCAGATTACGTAACAGTTACTCAACTTCTAATTTTCCAAATAATCTAAGATAGGAGTGGCATTTTTGCATGTTACACAAGTGGATCACTTAATACTTTTTTTTTCCAAATAAATTCTAGAGTTTAGAATTTTAGAATAGAATTTTTGAATAAGAAGGAACTTTCAAGCACTCTCTGCCCTCACTCCCTTTTTTGCAGGTAAGTAAACTGAAGCTCAGTGAAGTTACTTGCCAAAACAGTTCAGCCTGGTGTTTATCATTGAATTGTACTGATTTTACTTTCTGTTCTTACTACAGTAGTGGTGTATGTCATAGTAGAAAATAAAATTTTGAAAAATCTGGAAAAGCACAAAGAAAAGGGTTCAATTAAAAAGCACTCCTTGGGGCGCCTGGGTGGCGCAGTCGGTTAAGCGTCCGGCTTCAGCCAGGTCACGATCTCGCGGTCTGTGAGTTCGAGCCCCGCGTCAGGCTCTGGGCTGATGGCTCAGAGCCTGGAGCCTGTTTCCGATTCTATGTCTCCCTCTCTCTGCCCCTCCCCTGTTCATGCTCTGTCTCTCTCTGTCCCAAAAATAAATAAACGTTGAAAAAAAAAATTTAAAAAAATAAAAAGCACTCCTTGTCTTACCTCTCAGAGATAACCAGTCCTTGGGTGCTGGAACTCCAGGTCTTTCATTTTGAACAAAGATGTGATGACCATTTAGCTTAGAACTTTTACCCTAGAACTTGTACTGTAGAACTAATAATCCCTTGTACGGTTACCAGATTCTTATTTTTGCTTCTGCAGTAGTAGGATTTCCTGATCTACACCTCATGGGAAACATTTGGTTTTTATCACTGAAGAGATTTCTAGTTTTGTTTGGAGGTGTTTTCCCTACTGATAGACAAGACCATATTTTGAGATCCTAATCTCTTGGGTTCATTTTTTACCAGATTCAGTTTGATCGGATTGGGCATATTGTCAGACCTAATTGTTACTAATAATTTTTCCATGAAAATAGTAAATGAGATTCTAGGTGCTAGGATGTCTAACCTTTACAGGTGGAAATTTCTGCCCAAAGGCAGAAATCAGTA
Organism: Puma concolor; assembly: GCF_028749965.1. Taxonomy (NCBI): domain Eukaryota; kingdom Metazoa; phylum Chordata; class Mammalia; order Carnivora; family Felidae; genus Puma; species Puma concolor. The sequence goes on from NC_141671.1 coordinate 24,785,953, forward strand.
GCCTTTGGTCACATTGTGTGTTAGAGGACTCATTAATCAGCCAGTCCAGAAGGGGGTGGGTTCAGGAATTCCTGACATGAACTTGGGGGTCTCCTCCTTCAGTACTCAGAGGGAAAATATATCATCCTCTTTGAATATTTTCCTGATTCTCAGAATTCAAAATGACTGTCCTATCCATCATCCTTTTATAGGTTTCTAGGACTTCCATCTTAAACGATACCAATTATAATTGAAATCAAAGAAAACACATGTATGTAATTAAAAATGCTAAAAGATTTGGCTCAAAGTAAAATCTTTAAACAAATAGAGACCACTGCTAAGAGTTCACCCAACTGAATCAAACCAAGGTTCAATTTCAAATCAGAGAAAGACACAGAAGAAAGAACCTGTGGAGAGGAATTCGTTTTATAGGATTTATCATTATTGGCTTCATAAACAAATACCATACTAAACGTGGGTTAACATTTACTCATATAATCAAATGATTCTTTATTATGGGCAGTAGTTAACATTGTCTGTTAGCTTGTCAACAAATAGTGCATTTCCCCATGAGGTAATAAAAAGGTAGAAATCCTAAAAATCCTATTTGAGTACACCACATACTGGGTGTTCTGTTGATGCACAGTGTACATACATAACACTCACAACAGCCCTGTGAGACAGGTACTCTTGTCTCCATTTTACAGATGGGGAAACTGTGGCACAAAGAGGTTAAGAAGCTCCCAGCATCAGCAAGCAGTCTGATGCCAGAGCCTGACCCTTAGTTACATCTACTGCTCTATTTATGAAAATGGGCTAAATGCTTACTTATAATAATGATTGTAAATAAGTTAAATGGTGCTTTATTGTTGGCTCCACACATACCTGTTCGTGTCCCCTTAGCTATGATTAGCCTTTTCTTTCAATTTCCTGCTTGTAATCCTTAGGCTGTGACTTTGCAGTATATCTTCTTGAATATGTTTTCTTTTGGAGGGAGGGGGATGATAGGTGACATTAGTATTTTATATTTTTATTTTGGTCTATGTGCTGCATACATTATATATTTATGTCCTCTAAAAATATACATTATGAAATAGCACCATATCTGATTAGGGGAAACGAAGTCTAAATGTTCTGTGTACATATTGTCAATTATAAATTAATTTCCTTTCATAAGGACTTCTCATTCATCAAGAAATACACAAAAATATTTCTTAAATAAATTAAAAAAATTAAAGATGGCTCTGTAGTCTAAATAACCAGTATTAGTCATAGATTCTGATATTTAAAGCCAATTTAAAAACCTCTCTGAGGTAAAATCAAGACAGATGACAGACTGAGGAAACAATTTTTCAACTGACACAATAAAGGCTAATCTTCCTAACATTTTTTAAATACATTTATAAAATGATAGGTCAACAACTTAATGTAAAAATGGGCAACAGAGGAATACATAATCTGCAGAAAATAAAGTATAAATGCCTCTTTAAAAACATAGGAGAAAGACACTATTAAGAAAATTACTTGCAACCAGAATACATAAAGAACTACAATTTGATAATAAAAAGACAACCAATCTAACTTAAAAATCATGGGCAAAGTATTAGAATGATTACTTCATCAAAAAAGATATAAAATGAGCTAATAAGCACATGAAAAGACGCTCAACATCATTAGTCATTAGGTAAATGGAAATTAAAACCACAAGACACTACTACACACCTACCAGGATGGTTCAAGATAAAACGACTGATAATAACAAGGTTTAGCGAGGATGTGGAGCAATTGGAACTCCACGTGCTGCTAGTGGGACTGTTAAATGGTACACCATGGTGGAAAATCTTTTGGCAGCTTCTTACAAAGTTTTAAACCACCATTTACCCTACAACCCGGCAATTCCACCCCTAGGTATTTACCCAAGAGAACTGAAAACACGTTCATGCAGAGACCTGCATAAAATTATCATTAACAGTCGTAATCATAATAGCCAAAATGCTGGAAATAACACCGATGGTTTCCGCTGGTAAATGGATACACGAATTACAACATCCATACAATGGAATTCTTCAGTAACGAGAAGGAACAAGCTACTAATGCATACTACAGCATGGTGACTCTCAGAAATCTTAGGCTAAGGACCAAAGGCTACAGAACATGCAATTCCATTATATTACATTCTAGAGAAGGCAAACAGAGGGACAGAAAACAGATCGGTGGTTGTTTGGGGGTGACAAGAATGGAGGGCACAAAGGAACCCTTTGGGATGATGGAGATAGTCTACACCTTGACATGGTGGTGACTGCAGAACTGTATACATGTGTTAAAACTTACCAGCTACATACCTAGTAGTGAACTTTCTGTGTATATAATTCCACCAAAATCCTAATTGTAAAGCAAGTTACTCAAGTATTGTGAGGATGTAGACAATAGTGGGTTTTTTTTTTTATCACATACAAAAAATAATTTTATTTTCTTTTTTCTCCAAATAGGCAACATTTCATACTCCTTTTAGTCACCTAGGCCAGAGTCCAGAAGGATGTTCTTCTTACACTTTTCCGAAGATAATGGGCCCAGCCAAGGTAACTTTTGGAAACCTTAAGAATAAATTGTAATAGTGACTTCCATTCCAAAGGCAACTCTGTACTCTCTTTTTATAATATAGACAGGAGAAAAATGAAACATTTGCTGATAATGTTTGAACTCTAAAAGTTTCAAATATAGAGGAGCTGGGCTATGGGAAATGGTCTTTCTGGTATGAGGGAGAATCAGAAATCCTCCATAACTCCCCAAACTAGGATCTATTCTTGCAGCTAGGTGCCTAGCTCATTCTCTGCTGCTGTGTGGTGTTAAAAGACCAGGGCTTTAAAAGCATTAAAAGACCAGGGCTGTGCCCAGCTCAGGACGCCACCTGGTTTCTGTACAGATGAGTGGCATCCTCTGGAAGCCCTAAGATGACACCTTTACTTGGAGAGTCACAGGAGATACTCTTCCACAACCACTTCCAGTCACAGCAGCCTCTTCGTGGGTGGTTTTAGTTGTGTGTTCAGGTTCCCTGAGTGGTTCAGTGGCTGCTCAGGTCTGTCACTGTGTCTCTGGAAACTTGGTTGCGCAGGCTTAGTGTGCATGACTGCAAGGTGATCACAAGACTGGAGCATGGAGAGCAGGGGCTAGGGGATGGCTCAGCCCACACTCTTTGAGGTATGAAAGGGCTGGCGTTGGAGTTGAGCCTGTTTTCACTGACTGCTAGGTTTTTGTTGTAAATACGTATTTTTTAAATCTCATTATTCTGTCATAGACCCTGAGTTACTCTACAGATTTTAACTTTGAAAAGCTGGGCAGAACCAACTCTAAGGCTTAGGGCATTTGACTATGAAAATACTATTTTTCCAGAAGAAAAATTGGAAATACAGAGAAGGATATCTGCTTAGGGATCTCAGTTTGATAGAAACAATCTTAGTCCTCACTTTCCTTTAGTCAGGTAGAGCTAAGTACTAGTCTCTGTGCAGGTAAAGAAACCTGTCAGAGCTAGACCACTGGGTAAAATCTCCAGGGAAAGGAAATTAGAGAGTTAGGGTGTCTAAAGTTTGGTTGGCATTCACTGTGACCATCATTTTCCTTTTTTTTTTTTAATTATTTTTTTCTTATATAGTTGTTTATGGTATATTAAATAAAAAATTATAGCTGTGTGGGTTATCAAGTCAGCATCTGCTTCAAGTCATTTCTGCCCTGGGCTCCCTGCTCTTGCCTCTCCAACATAGATACATCCAGAAGCAAAAACACCTGCAAACCTTCTAGAGAGCCTAAGATGGCTTCAGCACATTTTGCAACAGCATTGCCTATTGAGGTCTTCAGTTTCTCCCTGAACAAGAAATCCTGGCAACCTCAAAAGACCACAAGGGAATCTCCCTATGTCTGCTGTTCTGAGGTTAACTGACCTTTGTTTTATTAAGTTAATGTCTCAATCCTACTTTTCATTTCAGGCAGCCGAGATGCTTATTTTCGGAAAGAAGTTAACCGCTGCAGAGGCATGCGCTCAAGGACTTGTTAGTGAAGTGTTTCCTGATAGCACTTTTCAGAAAGAAGTTTGGACCAGGCTGAAAGCATATTCAAAGTTGCCCCCAAATGTTTGTGTTCTTTTTTTTTCTTTTTTAATAGTAGAAACCATGGAAATAATGTATTTGCCTTAAGAGAATAAGGAATTCAAAAAACAAGACCTATCTTGGTTAGCTTTGAGCATATCTAAATTTGAGATTAAAAATAACAATAATAATGTTAGAAACACTGATTTTTATAAAACTTTTCAAATAGACATTTCATTTCTCTGATATGTAGGAAGGCAGAGGGGCAGTTCTTTCTGGGGATGACTTTGAGGAGGATGATAGGCATTATTTGCTGAGCACTTTTATTCTTGAATCCAGGTGAGAAACCAGATAGGTTGACCTTGAGGAGATTCTTATCATGCAGCACTTTTGTGGGGGTGGGGCGTTGGTTTTTGTTTTTATTTTAAGTTTATTTATTTATTTTGAGAGGGAGCACAAGCAGGGGAGGGACAGAGGGAGGGAGAGTGAGAGAATCCCAAGAAAGCTCTGTGACGACAGCACAGAGCCAGACATGGGTCTCAAACCCACCAACCTATGAGATCATGACCAAGAGTTACACACTTAACCAAAGAGCCATCCAGGCACCCTGCACTTTCATTTTTATATGCAGCTAACTGGTGACTGATCGCTCTTATAGTCTTTCTGCCCAAAATGTGGTCCTGGAACCAAAAGCTTTAGTATCTATCTGGGGCTTTTTACAAATGTGGAATCCCAGGCCCTCTCCCACACCCATCAAAGTAATTTGTATGTGCATTATAGTTTGAGAAACACTGTCCTATGTTATACCTGTATCTGAACGTGTGACAGGATTAAGTGAACAATGGAGAAACAAAAATCAGAACTATGGGGTACCCTGTTACAATGCCTCTTAACCTTATTGTTGCTTTTGTGTTTTCAGGCCATGAGAATTTCAAAACAGGTCATCAGGAATAGGGAGAAAGAAAAGCTACATGCTATTAATGCCGAAGAAAGCAGAGTCCTCCAGGAAAGATGGCTGTCAGATGAATGCACAAATGCAGTCATGAACTTCTTAACCCGAAAAGCCAAACTGTGATGCCTATCACCGAAACATTAAACATTTCAAAGGAAGGGATGTGCTATCATTTGTGGTTTCTAATACTTGAACTGAATAAACCGTGCTGAATTATCACTTACGATTATCCTACTTCACTAAAGCCCTGGTGAAAAACAAATGACATGTAAAACAAGAATCTACAGAGGTTTTTGGTCGTAGCGAGTCTTACATCTTTTGACATGAAACGCTGTTGCCAGGAACACTGAAACATTGTGCCTGTGGTCCTGCTTTGAAAAGCATTCACAGCATTACAAGCTGAAGTCAGGTCTTCGAACACCACGATAGCACTTTGCCGTCCACAGAAGGTGACTGACTTAATTGGCCCAAACACTGACAGCCTCTGGACTACTGACTGGAGGTCTTCGGCGGGTTGCATGTTCTTTTTCAACCATCTAGCAAGGGAGCAAATGGAGCAGTAGTACTATTAGAAAATAAGTAAGAATCTTATTTCCATTTTTTCCCCCATAATTTAATAAAAAAGGCATGAAGGGAAAATTGGGGTATTTCATTGGAAATAAAAGCAGTGTTCTGGATCCGTAATTACATACTTAACTATTACATAGTCTTCATTCTTGTTTAACGTGTTAGGTTATAAAAGGCATACCTACAAGCTACCTTACCTGTCCTTGCAACTTTCTGCTTTGATTGGCACCATATCTATTAGTTGACAAGGATGAGGGTGTCATTCCAGTGGCTACAAAACCATCATGGAATATTTTGCTCTTCTAAATACCTCTTTCCTTTTCAGTCTTTCCTTCAAGCCTCAGTATACAGGTAGCCAGCCCACTGAACCTGTAACTTTTGAGGTCTTCATTTTTTTATTCCAGTATTATAATCCAAAATGTTCAGTCTTACTGAAAATATATGAATAGTAATAGCCATTGTTTTGAGCACTTACTGTTTGTTACAAGTGTTAGATGGCCCATAACCACATTTTATCCTCAAAAAGCAGTGCCACAAGTTGAAAATGATGTGGGTACTGTTGCTTCTACCATTTTACAAGTAGGGATGTAGAGTAAGGAGCTTTTCCAGAGTCAAACTCACAGGCAGTGTTGCAGAGAGTTACAGTTCCACTGTGTTACCATGAGCCTACTACTGCCTACCCTCCCACTAATTTCATCTAAAATCTCTGGGCAAAAGATGTGAAACAATTCCTTGCAGATGCTGAAATTGAAAGCAGATGGATTGTGTTAGGGCATCAAAATACAAAGAAGCAACTGCACAGGGATGAGTTTCTCTGATGGGAAATGAAACAGTTGCTGGGCCCTCCTGAGCATGGGACATCCACCCAAAGGCAGGCCCCCATTAAACCTTGCAGTGGTGGCCAACAGTACACCTGGCCAAATAAAATCTGAGATAAAGGAAAACCTTTTTCTAATCAGAGAAAGGATTCCCTGGGGGGGTAGAGAGTAAGCATGAGGACAATCCCCGAGCAGAGAGAGAGACATGTTCCCCTAACTGAACACACACAAGTCTCAGGTTCATGAGTGGACAAAACACACAGAAGGCTTTGAAGACTGCACTGGGATTTTTGATCATCACCCACACAAGATTAAGATAGAGTGTATAGTCTCTAAGCAGGTTGATTACTTGCTAAAACAAAAACAGCAACATTCTCCAAACGATTGTAGCAGGACCCACAAAAACAACATTCTCCAGACAATGTCAACAGGACCCAGGATCCATGCAATATGTAATATTTAGTGTCCACGGTACAATGCAAAATGATTTGACATGCAGAAGACCATGAAAATGCAAACAGGTGAAGAAAAAGCACACGTCAATCCTGAGATGACCTAGATGTCATTGTCCTACAAAGTTTTTAAACTAGTTTTTGTGACTGTTCTACAAGGTAAAGCACACTTGAAATGATGAAAACAATGTGGCTTCTCAGCGCAGAAACAAACTACCAAAGGAGATGCAAATACAAACTTTAGAACTGAAAATCTGAAATTTAAGAAAGATGATCTGAAGGGCTTCGCTAGCAGACTCGGTGACGAAGGAGTCAATAAACTTGGAAGGTGGATCTACAGAAATTAAGCAGTGCAAAACACAGAAGAAAATACTGGGAAAAGATGAATAAACAGTGACATCAGCAAGATGGCAAGCTAGGAAGATTTAGGCCTCATTTTCCCATAGAAACATCAAATAACTACAGAAACTGAACACCTAAACAAGTGAATGTCCAACACAAAATCACTTTGAATTTTAAAAGAAATTGTGTGGCATTTTTACTTGCCCTTGCCCCACCACTTCCCTGCATGGTGCGGTTGGAAGGAATTCACCTGATTCTTGGCTCCCTCCCTTGGGATGAAAGGAGCATAGTGGAACTTGTTTGCAACATTCTGACCTATCTGTGGACTGTCTGAGGAACTGTTTGCTGTCTTGCTGGAGTCAAAGTTCAGAAGGGAAACACTGCCATAATTTGGATGTGAGACAAGAAACCACAAGAGGCAGTGGCAGTCAATGGAACACATGAAAAGTACAAGCTGACTGCAGATGAGAAAGATTACAAAATAGTGGAATACCGGGGCGCCTGGGTGGCGCAGTCGGTTAAGCGTCCGACTTCAGCCAGGTCTCGATCTCGCGGTCCGTGAGTTCGAGCCCCGCGTCGGGCTCTGGGCTGATGGCTCAGAGCCTGGAGCCTGTTTCCGATTCTGTGTCTCCCTCTCTCTCTGCCCCTACCCCGTTCATGCTCTGTCTCTCTCTGTCCCAAAAATAAATAAACGTTGAAAAAAAAAATTAAAAAAAAAAAAATAGTGGAATACAATAGAATACTTAAGGCCCCAAGAAGAAGGTGGAGATTCTTCAGGATATTAAGACATTTAAAAGCTGAGGGAAATTTTTAAAACATACAGACCTGGACAGGAAGCATGCCCAGAAAAGACCTGAGAAGGCCCAGGCTGCTCTGAAGACTCATGGTCCCACTAATGAGAGAAGGTCTTACCCATCAGTGTACGAGGGGCCTGTTTTTGCAAATGCCCACTTTTCAACAAAAGGTCATAGGCATGCAAAGAAATAGAAAAACATGGAAGCAAAAATTTCAGAAACAAGCAAAAAGGCACCTAGTTATTAGACAAGGATTTTAAAACAAATGTCAGATACCTCAAAAGAGCTAAAGGCTAATATGGACAAAGAACAAAAGGACATCAGGAAAACAGCATGTGAAGATAAAAGTGTATTGACAAAGAGGTGGACTGTTTTTTTAAACTGAACAAATTCTAGGACTGAAAATTACAATAATTGGAAACATTCACTAGGGCAGTTCAGCAGCCAACTTGAACAAATAGAAGAAAAATCAGCAAACTTAAAAAGAGGTCATTTGAAGTGATCAAGCTTGAGGAGCAAAAACAAGAATGTTAAGTGAATAGAGCCTAAAAGACTTAGGGGACAGACTCTATCAGGCTGACTGCTATACACACAATGGGATCCCCAGGTGGAAGAGGAGGAGAGAGGGCAGAGTGATCATTTGAAAACAAGAATGACTAAATTTGAGGAAAGATGTGGATATATAAATCCAAGAAGCTCAGTGAACTAGAAGTAGGATAAACATAAAGACACCTACACTGAGCCACACTATAGTGACACTGGTCAAAGACAAGGAGTGAATCTTAAAAGCAGCAAGAGAAAAGCAACTCATTATAAATTTATTTTTAATGTTTTTTTTTATTTTTGAGACAGAGACAGAGCATGAGCAGGGGAGGGACAGAGAGAGAGGGAGACACAGAATCCGAAGCAGGCTCCAGGCTCTGAGCTGTCAGCACAGAGCCCAACACGGGGCTCGAACTCACAAACCGTGAGATCATGACCTGAGCTGAAGTCAGATGCTCAACCTACTGAGCCACCCAGGCACCCTGAAAAGCAAATCATTTTAGAAAGTGATCACCAATAAGATAATGAGCAGATTTCTCAGCGGAAACCTTGCAGTACAGAAGGCAGTAGGATACATTTAAAGCACTGAAAGGAAAAGAAAAAAAAAATGTCAACTAATAACTCTACATTTGGCAAAACTGCCCTTCAAAAATGAGGGAGAAATTTAAGACCTTCCAATGCAAAACCTGGGCATTCATTACTTCTAGATCTGCCCTACAAGCAATACTAAACAGCATCCAAGTTGAAATGAAAGGGAGCTAGATAGTAATTCAAAGCCACGTAAAAATATAAAGTTCTCCAGTAAAGGTAAATATATGCACAAATATAAAAATAGTACTCTGATATTTGGGTTTGCAACTCCACTTTTTATTTTCATAGGATTTATTTGCTTGTTTATTCATTTGTTTTTATCTCTTTTAGCATGAGCAGGGGAGAGAGGCAGAGAGAGAGAGAGAGAGAGAGACAGAATCTCAAGCATGCTCCACGCTCAGTGCAGAGCCTGATGTGGGGCTAGATCTCACAACCCTGGAATCATGACCTGAGCCAAAATCAAGAGTCAGATGCTTAACTGACTGAGCCACCCAGGAGCCCATATTTTTTATAGGATTTAAAAGACAAATGCATAAGATGTAATTATAAATCTATGTTCATGGGTATGCAATATGTAAAGATTTAGTTTGTGACATCAGTAACAGGGGCAGAGCTCTAAAGGAGTTTTCTTATGCAATTGAAGTTGAGTTGGTAACAATTTAAGATAGATTGTCACAACTTTAGGATGTTATATATAATCCCCATGGTAACCACAAAGAAAATATCCATAGAAGATACACAAAAAGAAATGAAAAGAGAATCAAAATGTGTTGGTACAAGAAATCAACCAAACACAAAAGAAAGCAGTTATGGAGAAAATGAGGGAAAATATATAAAACATACAGAAAACAACATGGCAAAAGTAAGTGCTTCCCTATTAGTAATTACTTCAAATGCAAATGGGTTAAATGCTCCAAAAAACATGGACTGATAGAATAGATAATAAAACCAGTCAGGATTCAATTCAATTATATACTGCCTACAAGAGTCTCACTTTAGATCTAGGGACATGCTTGGGTTAGAAATGAAAGGATGAAAAAAATACTCCATGCAAATAGTAAGCAAAAGAGAACACGGATGGCTATATGCATTTAAAAAAAAAAAAAAGGAGACTAGAAAACTCTTACAATAGATAAAGACATAATGTAATGGTAAAAGGGCCAATGAGGCAAGAAGGTAGAACAATTATAAACATGTATTAACATTTTATAAACACACCAAATATTAGAGCTCCAATATATAATCTTATGATTCCATTATAAACCAATGGAATAGAATAGAAAACTCAGAATAAACTTTTGCATGACTTTATTTTTAATGATGAAATGATTTTTGACAAAGGTGCCAAGACCATTCAATAGGGAAAAGATGATCTTTTCAATAAATGCTGGGTGTTTTGTTTGGATAAAACAAAATGTAGCATATACATACAATGGAATATTATTCGGCCTTCAGAAGCAAGGAACTTCTGACACACAACATGATGAACTTTGAGGACATCATGCTCAGTGAAATAAGCCAGACACAAAAGGACAAATATTGTATGGTTTTACTGAGTTGAGGTATCTAGATTAGGCAAATCCATAGAGACAAAAGTAAAAATAGTGTTTGTCAGGAATTGGAGAGACGAGGAAATAGGAGTTAGTGTTTAATGGGTGCAGAGTTTCAGTCTAGGAAGATGAAAATGTTCTGGAAATATGGATGGTGTGATGGCTGCACAGCAGTGTAGAGGTGCTTAAAGCCACTGAACTGTACACTTTAAAAATGGGGGAAATAGAACATTTTACATACATTCTACCATGATAAAAATATTTTTAAAACAATATAATTCACCATATTAATAGAAAAGATAAATATGATCAAGTCAGTGGATATAGTGAAAGCATTTGACAAAATTCAATATCCATTATGACAAAAACTAAGCAAACCAACAACAGTAGTGAATTTCTTCCAACTGATAAAAGTAACCTGCAAAAACCAATAGCCAACAAAATACTGAATTATTTTTTCCTGACATTAAGAACAATGAAAAGATGCCTGCTTTTACCAGTCCTAGTTTTTAAGAAAAGCAAATAAATGTTTGTAGAAGAAAATATGAATAAATATGTCACTTCTTATGTTCTAACAATCTGGCTATATTTTTCAGAAACCAAACAAACTAGGATGTAAAGTAAAATATATTAGTTCACATCAAGACATTATGGCCTGAAATTGAGGTGTATAAACTGTTGTTATCTTTCTTTATAGGCCTCCAAAGTATGGTCAAATAATCTTAACTTGAGTAATCAGGAATCATCACTTAAAATAGCTTCTATCCTTAATCTGAACACAAGTTTAGTGCCTTGTATTGTTCAAGAAGAAAATACCATCATTCTAATTCTTTTATAACATATCTTTGCCTTCATTGAAAATGGATTTTTAAATCCAATTGTCAAGTTATGCCACTGAGGACATTGGGGGGAGAAATGTAGACAAGGAAATTCTTTCCAAGTGGGAGCTTCCAGTACAGGTAAAATTCATGAGCTGGAAATCTCTCCCTGTCTGTTACCTTCAAAGCAGAGAGAACTCTGTCTTTATAGAAAATTATATATTCTCCTGTCAGCCTGGCAACAACATTTTTTGAATACCTACTAAGTGCTACATGTAGAAATCACTTATTAGGTATTGTATAGCAATACATGCAGCAATACTGAAGAAACAAATCTGGAAACATCCTCTGTCTGGCATTATCAGGGAAGGAAGTGTACCAACAAAGATAATTTTCCAAGGAAACCAAAGCTTATAACTTTAAGTGCCAGAATCCAACCAATTCTACATCCCCACTGTTACTACCGGTCTGAGACCTACCATCCCTCTCCGCTTCCCCCCTGGTACCCCTAGGGGCCAGGGAGGTTTCAGATGAGATTGTATTGCCCTTATTTTTAAGACCCTGAAACGGCTCCCATTTCTGTCAGCGTAAAACCTGCACACTATACAGATAACGCTAAGGTTCCACTATTTATACTATTGTATCCTAGGCCACTAGTCATGCTAGGGGTGGGCTGGTGCTTCCTGACTCATGCAGCATAAAAGCCCCATAGCTCTGTAGTCGAGTCCCTCACCCAAGAATGCCAGCCCAGCCCGGCTAGATGTCTGCCTACTAACGTGAAATGCAATGGCCCATGGGAGACCCACACACCTCCTATCTCCGTGAGTTCTCTCTCTCTCAGAATTTTGTCTTCATGAGTTTTGTCTCTGAGAAAATGGGGCTTATATGCTTTTATACATAGCAATGCTTGTTTTCATGCTCATCATACATCTCAAAGAGCACATTAAGACATTTTTTGGCTAAGGCATGAAGAGTTTGTGATCACACTAAAAGTAGATGCCTACCTGACAACTATGGTTGACATTGGAGGTTCCTCAAGGCTTTTATTCCACAATTGACATTTCTTCCACCCACGATTTGCATTGTTGATGCATTTTCTTCTCCACAGGGGCATGCTACTTGGATTGGGAGTCAGATTAATCTCTTTTGGAAACTGATGTCTTGCTAAAATCCTTTCTAAGCCAGAGAATTCAGAATTCCGACCTAGTAATAGAATTAACATTCATACGATTCAGTGTTCCTTTCCATCTTTGCATAGCGAGAGTAACATGGCATTAGTTTGAGAAAGAATATTTATACCATTTAATAATTGCTATTGAGCTCCGCCATTCCTTCACTGCAAAAGTATACTTGAGCAACATTCAGACCTTAGTCTGGTCCTAGACATCTAATAGATGCACAACAAATAAATAAATGAATGAACAAACCAATGTGCTGGTACCACCACAAATATTGAAGTTTGTTTAAGTAATTTGTGTGTGATTCTCAAATTAATGGCAATTTACTGTTCCATTATTTCGATCTTCAGAGAGATTAACCATACCCTGTATTTACATCACATCCACTACTTCACGTTGCCCTTGTTTGGCCCCTAACCAAATCTCTCGTCTGCGGTGGGACAAAGAGCTTGTGCCAGAATATAATTCAGTATACTGCTTCCGTCATCAAAACAGTCCTGCTACCAAAAGAAAGGAAGAGAGGGAAGGAGGGAGGGAGGAGGCAAGGAGGGAGAGAAGAAGGGAGAGAGGGAGGGAAAGAAAGGAAGTCAGTAGAACTGCATGGTGGATTTGGTGACATACCACCATACATACACTGTAGTGTAAGCTTCTCTCTTTGCCAACTGGTAACAAGTTGAGAACCAAAACCAGTTTGCCAGCTACACTGTGAGTGGCTCTGCAATGCAGCTGGGTGTATTAGAAAATAAGAGTGCCGTGATCAACCTAATGCAAGAAGAGAAACTGAGCCCCAGTGATTCAGGGTGACCCTGCATAGAAATTAGTTCCCAACTCAGCCAGCCTCTGTTGTTTCTCGGACTGAACCACTGATGGTCCATCCCAGACAGGGTAATTGGCACAGACTCCAAAGAACCAAGAATTGACTCAAGAGGCCATCTCTTGGCAATCTAAATGATGTAATGATTAATAGATCAATCTTTAGAGGACTGCAAATCATTCCAAGTGAGTAAAAAACAGGAATCTGGGGCTCCTGCCCAGTGGTCTCAGGCCTGGCCCAGACAGCATTCACATACTGCTCCTAGAAGCAGTTTTAGCTCAGGATCCCATGGCGGGTGGGGGCAGGGATGCCGCACTCAGAAGCCCTTACACTCTAATGATAGGAATAGCATGGTTTGCTTTGGTTGTCACAATTTGGAAGCTAATTTATTTGTTTATATTTTTTTACTGTTTATTTATGTTAAAGAGAGACAGAGAGTGAGCAGGGGAGGGGCAGAGAGAGAAGGAGACACAGAATCCAAAGCAGGCTCTAGACTCTGAGAGCTGTTAGCACAAAGCCTGATGCAGGGCTTGAACCCATGAAGTGTGAGATCATGACCTGAGCCGAAGTCAGAGGCTCAACCAACTGAGCCACCCAGGCACTCCTGGAAGCAAAATGTAGTATTTGACTGAAATAATAAACCCAATTCAGGTATTTGATGACATCCAGCTAAAAATAATTTTTGCCTTAAATGAATTGTTTTTTATTGTCTTGTGTACACATACTTTGGAATTCTAAACTGCCTCAAAAGTAAGTAATCAAGGATGAATTAGAAAGGATAACATTTAACAAATATAACAACTTCTCATATTCTCCAGCATAAAATTTATATTTAGCACTGCACACCAAAATAAGATAAAAACTCAGAACTCACTTTGAATATTTAAGTCTTACTGCCAGCCTTATCTGAAATTATAAGCAAATTTCCTGGTTTTGAAAGAAAGTACAGAAAGTATAGTTATGCCTCCAGAAATTATTGGAAATAAAATGATATTGATTATAAATTTATAGATGAAAATTAGATATATTGGACTGTGAGCTGCTTTGAATGGTTTTTGATTTCTTATTTTTTTTTGAGAGAGAGAGAGAGAGAGGCAGGTGGGGCAGAGGGAGAGGGAGAGAATCTCAAACAGGCTCCATGCCCAACACAGAGCCCAATGCAGGGCTCAATCCCACAGCTGTAAGATCATGACCTGAGCTGAAATCAAGAGTCAGATGCTTAACTGACTGAGCCACCCAGATGCCCCAATTTCTTATTTTAATGTGTGGAATGCAGTACATGTTAGATGGGTGGATGGTTTGAAGAATGGATGGATGAGTTTGTAATCACAATACAAATCAGCATAGATAATGTATATAAACCAGTACACAAGCCAATGTGTGTGTGTACCAGACGCAGTAGAAAATAGGTAACTTAAAACTGGAGGCTTTAAAATGACTTGTTGCTTTTACACCTCAGAATTGTCTTTAAGGCACACACAAAAGTCTCCAGCTGGCACATGAACAGGACATACACACACACACACAGACACACACACATGCACGCACGTGTGCCTCTTCTAGAGCTGCCCCGTTCATCTCCTCCCGGAGCCCACTCCTTCTGTGGAATCCACTCTTCCTGCTTTCCCTGCCCCTCACTGCATCCAACTAAGCAACCTCCCAAAGTATCTGTGGGGAAAAGCCATGAATTAACCAAGAGAGGTAGCTTCTTAAGCATTAAAAACAATATACTAAAGCTTCAAACTTCCTCCCATTTCCTACTTTTTGGTTTGGTACCAGTCATTGAGAAAACTGGTCTGGAGAATGTATTAAACAGAATATGACCAGGAAACCTATGAGATCTGCTTGTAATTTTACCCAAACATGATGGCTGAAGAGCAACAGAATGGTCACAGGGGAAACCATGACAAAAAAGAAAATTATTTTCTACTTATTCTTTGCCAAGTTCAACTCATTTAATAAGCCAGTAACATACATTTTAAATTTCGGCAAAGACTTTCAAATTATCTTCAAAAAAGCCTGAATCAATAGCATTCTAATAATGATTATGAGGGCATTAATTTCCCCACATGTTCACCAGTATTGATCTTTTAAAACTTGACCAGTCTGATGGCCTAAAAAAATATTGCCTTGATTTATCTTTTACTTCCTTGACTACCAGAGTGTTTGAACAGCGTTCATGCTTATTGATAATTTGTATTTCATCTTGTGAATTGTCCGTCTATATTTATCTACTCTAGGAGGTTGCTTTTATTTTCCTTGATTATTTTTATGTAATCTTTAGTGTAATCTGGAAATTGGGATCAATTCACAATACTGTGCATTCAGGGACTTGGGACTAAGCAGAATATAAATGGACAAATTTGCCATTAAACCTTCCTCCCCAGGACTGTGTCTTAAGCACTGTGGCAACTGCTATTTTCCTTTCTAAATTCATGGACACAAGTGGCTACCAGCTACCTTTGTCTTTCACTGAAGCAGGAACAAACACTTCAGGAGGCAGGCCCCACCCAATTCTACGAATCAGTCCAGTTATAAACAGCTCTGAGAGAATTCCAGGACTGGGGGCTGCTCCAAACTCCAGAAAGGGAGGGGCATTTATAATCCTTGGTGGCAGGGTGGGGCGGGAGGGAGAGGGAATATCCGGCTTCTCTGTGGGGTGGAACAGTAGGAGGAAGGCACACCAGGAAATAGAGCAAAGGAATAAGCTTCTAAGCCTGACCTTCAACTTGGACATTCCCTTACTCATCTTCAAATCAAATCTGAACCTGTAAATTTAGAGATTATTTCCCACTTAATCCACTTTCCATCATCCCAGAGGTAGACTTTGCCTGAAGAACAGTGACAGACCTCACTTGGTTCATAAAAGACCAGTCCAATAAACGAAAGGGAAGAAGGGAGCTCAGAGAGCATGGACCCCCAGAGCATAATCAGCATGCCAAGGACTGACCACACCTGCCATATAAAGAGTCAGTTCTTAGTCATGGTAAAAGCAGAGGCAGGGGGTGGCTGGGTGGCTCAGTCAGTTATGAGACCAACTCAATTTCGGTTCAGGTCATCATTTCACAGTTTGTGAGTTTGAGCCCCTCATCAGGCTCTGTGCTGATGTGTAGGGCCAATTTGGGATTCCCTCTTTCCCTCTCTCTCTCTGTGCTCCTCCCCTGCTTGCTCTCTCTCTCAAAATAAATAAAAATATTTAATAAATAAATAAAAGTAGAGGCAGTTTTACACCAAGACGAAGTATATGCTTACTAAACAGAGTTCACGCCCATCCTCTGCCCACATACAATTTTGTTTGTCCTCTTCCCTCTTGTAGAAGTAGAGTGTCTCCATCATATGATTTGGCAGCAGTTTGTGAAGGTTAGACAGGGTCTCAAAGGTGTGACACAGAACCTCAGGTTGGGCATAGTTTTTCTGTGTCTTGGGTTTGTCAAGGAGGGGAAGTTTCAGTACAGTGTGGTTGTTCTTGGCTGTCCCCATGATGACCCACTGAGTTACAGAGAAGAAAAAATAAGGAATCAGAAGGGTAGAGTGCCCCACAGTTGTTCTTTCTCCCCGCTTTCCTCCATCTCGGAGAAGGTATCACAGAATCTATTTTCTGGTCTCAGATCACTTAGCATTCTGAGAGTCACAATGGCCCAGATCTTAGCCTGGAACCCTGAATGCTCATCCTATCTTCAAACCAGAGGAAATCAGCCTGTCAAAAAGATCTTGCCAACTCTTATGGGGATTTCAGGCAGAAACTCATTTCCTGTCTGAACGTGGACAACAGCTGAGGCAAACAGAGTACTTTCCTAAAGGCAAGAGGGGAAGCCAACACATCCAGTGTTGATTTTCCATCTGGCACTTCATGGAGGCCTGTGTATACATAATTGAGACTCCGCAGACCTACTAGGCCCCAAGGGAAAGCAATTACCTCCATACAGTCCTCAAGCTGAACTGAGCGAAGAGCTTCATTGTCCACAACTGAGGAAATGTCCAGATTAACACAGGTAGGAGGCCAACCTGCTTCTTATTCTCTTATCCGAACAGAGTCAACCAAATGCTCCATTCTAGCTTTACTGGCAGAAGCCAGTCCTCACTGTGGACCCAGAGCAGAAGTACTAAATGATCTTGACCCACCATAGCTGATAGCATAGCCCTGAGCAAGGTAGAAGGTGTCAAGAACTCCTCCCAGGTTTGAGGCCAAAATGCAAACAGTTAGGGTTGTTCTAGCTACTCCTTAACCTCAGCATGCTTCGCCACCTGAGCCAGGGTCACCACTTTGCTGTATCCCATGAACTGGCTGGTAACCGCACTGCAAAGTGATCAGAAATGAGGAGATCCATGTGAGCCAAGCACGCTACGAGCCAGCTGGTAGTGCTTGCCAGCTTCTTACCAAACTTCAAAGCCCTTGGTCAGGACCACAGTAGCATCATGGTTATATCATGTCATACATTAGTGCCCAGAGCAGAAGATACAAAATTTTATTTCTGAACTTTCAAATTAATTTTTAATTTGCAAACTTAAAGAGTAAGGCTTTAAAAAAAAACAAAAGGGTTTACTTTGAATATATTTAAAATATGTTAGAGAATCAGAATCACTTGAATATAATGTGATTCTCATGATTTCATGGGTGTTTTTGGAGACAGAAGGGAGCTTGTGGAAGTGAGGGGGGTAGGATATTTTGATAGGTGGAGACTTCTTTCTTCCAAGCAAACTTGAATATGTTACCCTAAATATTATTTTATATAAATAGAAAAGAACGAACCATGTTTTAAGCTATTCTACAGGCCAAGGAAGTGATATATTGCATGTAAGTTGATATATATATATATATATATATATATATATATATATTAGGGTTACAATACCCTTGACTATATTCCCTGTACTATACCTTTCATCCCCACCATTTGTTCTTAATCATTGCTCTAAATAGCAACTGATGGAATGTTTCCAGTTATTTGGCTTATTTACCTTGGCTGAAATCAGAAGTAGGCCACGGGATTATATTTTATTTTTAAATAAACTCTCTGATGGATAAATGTCTTCTGCAATGGATAAGACTGCTTCAAGGAATCCATCTCATTCACTCTATGTGTGGTGCAGTGGAAAGAATACCATTCAGGACCAGGGTCAGCAGTCGGAGGCTGGTGCCCCACTGCTGTTGACTAGCTGTGTGATCTTGATCTCAGCCAGCCAGGTCTCACCCTACAGAACTAATGTCCTCTGATGAAACATCCTTCTAGTTTGTATCTTGTTTTGAATTTGGCTTATTTCCAATTCTGTTCTTCCATGGCCAAAAAATCTACATTTCCAAAACCACATTTGTAATATATAATTATTTTCTCAAAAGAAAGATGAGAGAGAATGTTCCTAAGCCAGTGCTCTCTTTCTTTCTTATTGTGACAATGAGTTGCTATGAAGGGCCAGCCGTGCCTCTCAGGTAGTAGCACTGTATTATTAACTAAATTGATCCCACAGCACAGCACCTGCAGGACGCTGCGTTGTTTTTCTAGTTAGGCTGATCTCTTCTTCATGACTTTTAGGTAAACGGCAATTCCTTTTTTTGTTCCAAAGAGGGCTGTTGTGTCTCCCGAACACCTTCCCCTTCCCCTCTGCCATGGTGGATGTGACAAGATCAGCTGGCTTCCAGAAGGCAAAATATTCAGTAATGTTCAAAGGGAAAAGATCATCTCCAAGTTTCTTAAAGAAAGCGTTCTAAAGAGAGTGTTCCGTTCAAAGCAAATGAGGTGGGAGGGCTCCGGCTACCAGAATGAGGACCTAAGCGACAACTTTCCTGGCACCAGAAAGTAAGTCCTGCTCCGGAAACTTAAACATTCAAAGTACATTTGGGATACAAGGCTAAGAGCATAGGCATCTGAAGGACAGGAAGCCATAAAGCTATGCAAACTGCAGAAATCTAGTCTTGCAGGAAAATCTAAATATAGGTAGACATATATGACTGAGAATTTATTCAACAGTATGGGCTGCAACACATACAGGTGTAGAATTTGCAAAGGTACGTGCTTAGCTTTTGGAAATATATCCCTATGGATCACTAGCACATTTGTTCTAAGAATAAATAGGTCCTAAACAAGCTTTTTTATGTTTTTGCAACAAAATGGTGGTCTCCCACATAAGGGAGCAAAGTGTTCAAGGTTAATTTTTAAAAGAGAAATGCAACTTCTAACCAAAAAAATATTTTTATACATTATTTCCTTTTTTTTTTTTTTTTTTTTTTTTAATTTATTTTTGGGACAGAGAGAGAGAGAGAGCATGAACGGGGGAGGGGCAGAGAGAGAGGGAGACACAGAATCAGAAACAGGCTCCAGGCTCTGAGCCATCAGCCCAGAGCCTGACGCGGGGCTCGAACTCACGGACCGCGAGATCGTGACCTGGCTGAAGTCGGACGCTTAACCGACTGCGCCACCCAGGCGCCCCTATACATTATTTCCTAAAAAGGAATTAGACAAATCCAAGAAAGTTAGGACATTTAAGGTAAATGCTCACAGAAATGGAGTCCTAAGTTGGGGTGAATATAATTGGCTATGGCTGAAACAGAAAGCAGGAGCTGGGAAAGCAGGAGAAAAGGAGAAGCAAAGGACTAGTTATCTAAATCATACACTAAATACAAATTGCCCAGAATTGAATTGAAATGTTTCCCACTGAATAGCCTCTTATGTACTTGGGAACAAAAATGCATATTACTAATTAGAAAATATGGCCTCGACTTTCTGAAAATATTTACGTAATTACACTGAACAAAATTCCACTGCAGTAAATAACCAGCTGTGACATTGACCATACAGCAGGGAAGAATAAAGGGAAGTGGAGGCAAATACATGAGCAATGTAAAAATATGAAAGGTCTTGAAAGAGGTGAATGGAAATAGAAGGGTTTCCCTGAAGAATCATTAGAAGCTAAGCAGTGTTGTCACTGACATCTCTTTACATAACTCTGGACGACAAAAAGGAATGTATGTTAAAGGGCTTTCCAAAATAGTTTTCTGTTGGTCAAAATTGTCACTTTTGTCATAGTAGGAGAAACTGACTTGATCAGCAAGCCATGCTTACCTGCCAAGTGATTGGCCCAAGACGTTCCTTCTTTCCACCAATTCAGACCACCTCCATTGCAATGAATGTAAGAGCTTGTTAAATGCCATGAGACATAGAACATCTCCCTTACCTTCCTTCACTGGATTAGCTAAAGAAGCGTTAAAGTAAGGCAAGTCTGATGCTGCCACTAAAATCTGAATTCCCGGAGTGGCCTTGGGATGGCCTATAAGGAAAGTGCACTATGTTGGGCTAAGGAGTGATGTTAGAGCTGCGTCAGAGCTACTATGGAAAACAATCCCCTGTCCAACGAATCATCTTGCTCTCAAGGCAGGACTAGAGCCAAACCAGACTGAAGGGTTTGGAGAGGGTGTGATTCTCTTAGCTGTTTCCCTTAGATTTCACACTGGCACATCATTTCACACTTTTTCTCTTGTCTCCTCGCCACCTAGACTGGGGCTCCCACATAGATAGTGTCCAGGGACTTTGCTGTCACTATAGTTATAAACCTGTAGTACTACAAACTATCAATTCAACAAGTGATTGGGGGGGGGCATGATTTTTATGCTAATGTCAAAGCATTAAAAAAATCTCCAGAGAAAGGGGGGAAGAGTCAAATTGATAAGAAGGTTTTTAGGAATATGTCCTGTCAAGAAAAAAAAAAAAAAAGAATCGTAGAGGATGTATTTAAGGATGACAAATCTGAGGGAGCTTAAGGGATTGGGAAGCAATTCATGTTCTGAAACAAAAGGAAAACACAGAAACAAACATAAACCAAGGAAGACAGGAGATGTGTGAGCTAGAAAAGTGACGTGCATGCCCACGTGCACATATACACACATCATTTTTGTCTTCTATCCCGACAGCAGAAAAAAAAATTTCCCAGCTAAATATATTTGTAGAAAGTATCATCTGGGAGTATCTGGACTTAAATATTTACCCAATTCACTATTTTTAAAATAATTGTAAGTTGGGAAAACAATATTTAAGGCTCAGGTTACCAATTTATAAAATAGGAATAACTATTCCCATCGTGTTATTAAAAGTATTAAATTGGTTAATCTATATAATCTATATAAAATGTTCAGCCTTATGCCTGCCACATGGGAACCCTATCCTAGCAAGTGTTATTTCTAGCAAATGTTATTTGTGGAGTAATTAAATTGATTCAAATATTTATTGCATGCCTACTATATGCCAGGGACCAGGCCAGATAGAATAAGTCCAGGCCTTGTCTTTAAGGCATTGAAAAGATAGTGACTGAGATATGAATGAAATGAAGAATTAGAATGTAACAGTGAGTAGGGAATTGTAAGCAAATCAGAATAACCCAAATGAAGAATCTTGGAAGAGGTAGCAATTTATTCTTCCTGAGGGGCTAAGGAAGATAATTTGTGAACTAGATTTATATGGATAGGACTTAACTAGGCAGGTAAAAGGGGGAGGAGAAAAAAAAGGAGGAACTATTAAAGAAAAAGAAAAATGATGTATGTCCTGGCAGAAAGAGAGTGTTTAAGAAAACTGCAAAATGTCTGAGGTGTTGGACATGCAGGCACCAGGAGTGATAAGCAGATACTTAAAACCTGGCTACAGAATTTGGACGTCATTCTTTGGGATTAGGAAGGCATTAGAGCAGGTCTATGTTTTATATCAGCAGTATGGAAAACAGTCTGGAGGACATAGCCTTAGAGGGAGACTTCCAAGGAGGCCAATGTGAAATTCATTCTCTTATATTTATTGTCCTTCTACTATGTGCTAGGCACAGTTTTAAAGTGATAGGGTAGATCAGTGAACTAGACAGTCAAGGCCTCCACCCTCACAGAGCTTTATACTCCAATGGGAAGAGACAGGCAATAGAAAAGCACACAAGATTAACAAGACTGTGAGGCATACAGTGAAAGAATAAAAATAGGGTCTTATGAAAGAGTAAAGTGGGTGGGAAGGCTTCTTGAAAGCCAAGCCAGGAAAGGCCTTTCTGAGAGGAAAATGGACATGCAGAAGAAGGAGACAGACACCTCTGGGCAGGGGGTGGAGGTGGGAGTTCCAAGAGCTGACAAACCCTTGAAATTCTGTTGGACATCTGGTTTATATGTGCATTTTCTGGGAAGACTCTCAAGGAGCATGACATCTCTTCCCCCCAAATGTTAAGAACCAGTGCATTTAGATGCTTAATGAAACATTTTGGTGTTCGAATCTATAGTTGGATGTTCAACCCAACAGAATGCAATAGTATCATCAGCAAATGATTGCAAAAATGTCTTTCTCAAATGTCAATGCTTTCTTATAAAGAATATTGCTGATTTCTTTAAACATTCTTTACTTATACACATATATCTTTATATATTATTATATGTTACTTATACATATATATCTTTAAATATTCATTTACTCATACACATATATCAGCCATAAATATGTAAATATTCACTTACATATTTACTTGTTATACATGTATATACACAATACTGCACATATAATAATATATCCATATCATATATATGCATACACGCTCCTTCCTCTTCCACCCCACACATTGATTTCATGGAACTGAAGTAAGAGATATACATTTGGAGGGCCAAACTGGTCTCCTATCATCTAAATTTATCCTAGATAGAAAAAAAAAAAAAATCAGCTTCTGTTCTTCTGTTGTAAGACCAATGACTGATCTGGAACCACCAGAGGTGGGCTTGCTCTCAGCGGGGATACCTTCCTTCTTCCATTTTAATTAAATTTACATATTATAAGCATGGATAGAACTGTACATATATCCGTGCACATACGTACATTTAGCCAGCCCGACCCCCTGGCTTCATTCGAACAGGTGCCAGGGACCTGCGGAGATCTCTTAGCTCGCGGTCAGGGTCAGGGCCAGGGCCCAGGAAGGCCCGAGAAGTCCCTGCGGCCGTGACCTCCGCCCTTGCGGAGCCTCGGGGCGGCCCCTCCACCTGCGATGGCTGAGTGCGCCTGTCCGCCCGCGAGGAGGAGCGGAGGGGCTCAGGGGCCTGGGCTCAAGGCACTGCCCTGGCGGCGCGGCTCGCCCCGAGGGGCTGGAGGCCTGGCGACCCCCAGAAGGCTCCGGGTCCAGGCGGCCCCCGACCGGCCCGCGGCCCCGGAATACCGGTGGCCCCGGTGGAACGCGGCGCCGTCGCGAGCGCCCCCGCTCGATGGTAGTTGCCGGGCGACCGGGCCGCTGGGGAGGCCCGCGGAGCCGCAGCCCCAGCCCAGGCTGGCCTCGCTAGGCCTGGCTTGGGCCCCTGCGCCCCGCAGGCCGTCCAGCGCCGAGGGGGGCGCGCTCGCGGCCAGCCGCCGTCCGCTGCCCCCCCTGTCCTCCCGCTGCAGGAAGGCCGAGTCCGAGGGGGCGCCCGTCAAGCTGTTCGCCCCGCACGCGGAGGGACCCGGGCCTCGGGGCAGCAGCGCCTTCGGGGACGACACCGACGACGACACGTGGGCCTGCGGCGCCATGGGGTAAGAGGCCGCGGCCCGGGGCGCCCCCGCGAGCCCCACCTGCTGTCACCTGCTCCGTGCCCCGGACCGAGCCACCCCCGGCCCGGGAAGGAAGGGTCAGGAGGGGTAGCTCACTACGGGGCTTTGTGCCTCCCACCTGCACCTCTCTCCCTGCTTTCCTGTCCTGCGGCTTCTTTCGCCGACGCTTTGTCACAAAGGTCTCCTTGTCTCTTGGCCCCTCCTCCAGGTGCGGTAGCCTTTTCCAGGCACCCCAGGCCCTACTCCATGGCACACACTTGGGGGGTCCCCAGGCTGTGCCACCTATTCAGCAAACTCCTTCCTCCTCCTTCATTGTTCCATCCCAGGGCCTGGCATAGAGCAGGTGGATCGATACCTGAATTGTACTCTTCTATTTCTTCAGGATCTGCCTCTCCTTCTAGGAGACAATAAATTGTAAATGATTAAGAAATATACTGATTACTGCGGTGGCTTTAATTTGTGATTCCACATAGTCATACATTAACCCACTGATTGTCTTGTCTGCTATCTTCTCTGATACTTCTACCTTATACAGTAGTGGGCTTAGAAACCATGATAGTTGGACATGGAAAATAGTGTTTGGTCCTTTGGGCCTTCTAGTGTCCCCAAAACATGCATGGGGGGCTATAAGGTTCATCTGGCTTTCAAATGGAGCACCTGTTTTGCCTAATGAAAAGCCAAAGAGTTCCTGGCCCTGTTTTATGAGTTCCAGATAATTGATGTATTTTTTCTAATTTGTTTTTTTTAATTTTTTTAATGTTAATTTATTTTTGAAAGAGTGACAGAGCAGGAGTGGGGGAGGGGCAGAGAGAGGGAGACCCAGAATCTGAAACAGGCTCTAGGTTCTGAGCTGTCAGCACAGAGCCCAACAGGGCTCACAAACTCACAAACTGTGAGATCATGACCTGAGTCAAAATAGGACACTCAACGGACTGAGCCACCAAAGTGCCCCTCTAATTTGTATTTTTTAAGTGTTTATTTATTTTGAGAGAGAGTGAGAGAGAGAGTGCAAGTGAGAGAGGGGCAGAGAGGAGGCGAGAGAGAATCTCAAGCCGACTCTGAGCTGTCAGCACTGAGCCTGACACTGGGCTCAATCCCACTAACTGTGGGATCACAACCTGAGCTGAAATCAAGAGTCAGATGCTTAACCAACTAAGCCACGCAATTGCGCCTCTAATTTGTATTTTATCTTTCTATCTGATATGTTTCCTTTCTCACTTAAGACCTTAATTTCCTAATCTTCTGTCAGTTAGATTTTAGAATTTGCTTTGTCTGTGCTTTTTTTTTTCGTCTGGCTTGCACCTTATTTCTGGTTGATTTCCTATTGTTACCTCTTCTCTGTCCTCATAGTTCCTTTGTCCTCCATTCTAAACATTTTTGTAACCTCCTTTAGATGAGGAGCCAAAGCACAAGCTTTGAAAAAAAAAAAAAATCACTGTTATACCTTACCCATCTATTGTGCCTGTCCCACAACCTGTGTAGGATTTTAAGGAAACAGAGATGCAAAATGGGAAGAAGAAATGGAGAGAACAATGGCACCACCCCGCGTGCATCCAGCATCTCGAAGGAGGTACGGCCTGTGGCAGTGACCTGAGCGTTAGGCAGCTGCTTTGCTAAGACAGAGCTCCTGCTGAGTCTTCCTGCTGAGACCCCTGCTGCTTTGTCATTGTGAGCGGTTTGTGTGGGATGTTCCTCTTGGGAACTTGCACTAATAGCAAAGGGAAAATTGTTATTTCTCTTAATGAAGGAGAAATTCACCAGCTTCCCTCCAAACCTCAAAACGCTTCCTGTTGCAATTGGACTTCGTGAAAGATGCCACCTCGATCCATCAGGCCGTGCTCACCTTGTAAAATCTTCTCACACATAACTTTGTGAAAAGTGTTGGTAAGGCAGGTGGGATATCAAAGAGCCTAATCGTTCCCAACCTGTAAGGAGTTTGCAATCCCGCTGATGTCGTGCGGAGTTAATAGCTTTCCTTACCAGTTGACAAATTGGGTTATATTAATCTCTTATTTAATAAATTTATTTATTTTTGAGAGAGAGAGAGAGAGTGCAAGCATGAGCATGGGAGGGACAGAGAAAGAGGGAGACAGAGGATCCAAAGCAGGCTCCACATTGTCAGCCCAGAGCACATCCCAGGGCTCTAACTCAGCAGCCCTGAGATCATGACCTGAGCCAAAATCAAGAGTCCCATGCTTAAGCCACTGAGCCACGCAGGTGCTCCTATATTAATAGTATTGGATGACCTCAGCCACAGTTAACAACTTCCCTTTAAGGTGTCACTGTAAGGATGTTTCTCTCACATGTTCTCTTGTGCATTAGTGGACCAGGATCACAGAGCTGAAAGAAGCCTGATAATCTGTCAGGGAGGTTTTAAAAATACAAATAACTGAGCCTTACCTTCATCCTACTGAGTCAGAACTTGTGGTAATTTTTTTTTCAAGTATTAGTTTTAAAAAGGTCCCCAGGTGATTCTCAGGAGACTAGACCTAATTACATGTTATCTCAGGGAGCAGGGAATTAACCTCCAGAGAAAGATAATCTGCAGGCTACCTTCCCAATGTTCAACTACCTTTCCTGTCAGGAGATAATTTTCTTGTGGGCCAGTTAAATCCTCAGACTGTATTTAAACTTATTCTCCCTGTTCCTCTTTTAGTTTTGTGATGACACCTAATGTTTTATTTGTGTATTGCTTAGAGTTTAATTTACAAAGGGTTTTCTTATTTTGAGATAGGAAATAACTGAGTTTGCTCCTAAAAAATTACTAAAAAAAATAAATAAATAAATTCCACCTCCTCATTTTGCCTATTCCAAGATAAATTGTTACAATCCTCTCCTACACACACCCCACATTCCCCCCCCCCCCCGGGCATAGCACAATGTCTGGAACATAAAATATTCAGTACATATTAATATCTTCCCCTATTCATTTCTTGACTTGCTTTTGAATACTTCCTGAGTGTTTTTTCAATATCTGGAGTCTAGAATGATTGGTGGGTTGGTCAGTGTTGAGTATGATGTGAAGATTAGAGAATTTTTTTTGGTCGATGGAAAGATTTTATAGGATATCAGATCCCATGTTCGGATACAGAAAATTTGGCCAATGTGCCATGGTGCACCAGGGACACACAGAACTGGATATTTTATTGTATTTTTAAAATCAGTTTTGAAAACCTGTGTGTCATTATTTTTAACAAAATAGGAATGAAGCCATAAATCATTATAAAAGCCTTTCTATTTCCTAATAGGTGTCATCAAGTTGTTAACAGTTTGATAAGAGAACACTACCTGCTTCTCAAAAATGCTGGTAGTGTCCTTATAGGAGGGACAACAGGTCAAGAAACTTTGTGCTTTTTGTCAGACTTTATCTACAGACATGAAAAATTATGTACTTGAGCTTTTATTAAAGTGTTCTTAACATTGTTTTTATCCTAAAACAAATATTGTTTTAGAACTTGTGTCACTGGAATTTGGATTCAGAAATACCTGCTCCTGAAAATAAAAATCTCCCACCTGGAAAGGATAGTGCAACAGGTGGTAAGAAATCCTAGATGTGTGTATTTATACTTATAAACATTAAAAATTTATATTCATACTTGTAATACAAATAGCCACTTATATTAAAGGGGGTTTGTTTTTAATGCAACCAGTTTTATGTAACTATTAATTGTCATTTTTTCCATACACATTCTTTCAGGTTCAATTAACAAGGTAAGGATAAATGTTTGGTTTTAAATAATTCACAAAACATTATTTTAAAATTACATGTATGCTCATTAAAAAATTTCTTTCTTTAAAAATATCAATTTCATTTCCGTAGAGTTCTTCAAACAAGTCAAAGCCTTTTCTGTTCTATAGGGCTGCAAACTGGTCATTAAATTAATATTTTATTATGTATTTTTCAATATAATAATACCATAAATGGAAATTAACATTGCCAAAAGAGAAGTAGTTTCAGCCCTTGAGATTTATTGAAGCAATTGAAATGGTTCATTTCAACTAAGTAGTTGAAGTAGTGAAGAAATTAATCTTTCATTTACTTTTTTTGATCAAGATATAAAACACTTAACTATCAGTAAATCTTAATGATATTCAAGGCTTATTAGTTAACACTGTTTAGCTGGTACTTGCAACAGATTATACCAGTTCCTGCTGAAGTCAGTAAAAACAAATGATTCTTGGTTAGAACAAGAATTATACAGTCTTAGAACAAGAGCAGGGAACAGAGATGTCTTGCGTTTAAAAGTCTTCTGCTGCTTTATAGAACCATTTGGAAATTTCAATAGAGCAACTGATGCTAGAACTTAATTTGTCAGAGCATGCTCACAAAAGAACACAGGTGGGATTTTATTCATCATACTCCTCAAGTATTTTTTTTAATGCATTCAGTTACTAAAATGTTGTCCATGGTTTTTCTGTTATCAGAATAGTGAGCAAGGGATGTTTCAGTTATGGAGTTATCCTCTTAACGAAGGAAGTACCATGGAGAACAGGTGAGAGAATATTTATTTTTATAAACCCATAAATTAGTGAAATATATTTAAATACAATGAGTTAACTATTCACCTTAGATACTAGGAAGAAAAACAACCTGAAGAAAAAGTATTGCATATAAATACGGGGGAATTATAGGAACCCTAAACTAGGAAGTGGCTGGCTTACACTACAGAGATCATCAGTGTATGGGCAATTAAGAATTTCTGTGCCCTTAAATGAGAGTTTATATGGATAGAGTTTGGGCTTCTCACCGAAGGGAAAATAAACTGTAATAGGAAAATAATAGTCCATGGGGCAAGAATGATTTCCATCCCTTATGTATAAGGTACTGGTGTCCGCATTCCTACTTTACAGATGAGAACACTGAGTCAGGGCGACAAGATATGTAACTTGCCCAAAGTCATACAATGAATGGAATGGTAGAAACAGGATGTAAGAAGAGCTTGGTTCATGCTCATTAGCACTACAGTGTATCACTTTTCAGACTTTACTTATTTTTTGGTTCTTAAACTTAAGCATGCATCAGAACCAGCTAGAATGCTTCTTACAAACACAGGGTACTACTATGTGGAGAAGATTACATTTATTGAACCCTGGGTCACTTTTACACACAGTGTGCTGTTTCATGGAGATCCTGAGTTCTGTTCCTCAGTTTTGTGCCCAGTTTTGACAGTGGGTGTGGCTCACTTGATAGCAGTCTCCCAGAGGACTTTACCTCTGTGAGACTCAGGATGAAACTCCCCTAAGCTGAAATTCAAGGTGTGAATCCAAGAAATGCTAAAGGGACCCTAGTGACTAATGCCCTAAGGGAATGTCAGTGCTGAGGGGGATAGAAAGGCTACTTTTACTAGAAGGAACTCAGCTGGGAACAAGGATTTCAAGGTAAGAGGTCAAATGAAATGAATTGAATTGTATCACACTAACACAGAGCAAACATAAACTGAGTCAGTAGAGGGCAGTGGGTAAGATTACAAACATCCGGTCCCACCACTCTGGCTCTACCACTTACCACATGTATGACCTTAACCACTCTGCCTTGGCTTCCTTACCCATGAAAGGTAAACAATAAAAGTGCTTGTCTCCTGGGGACTAAGCAGAACAATGTGTTTGATAGGTATTTGCTATTTATACTGGGAAAGCCCAAGATGTTGCAGAGTTAGAAGCCCAGGATCAATGAAATAGTTTATTACTGAGATTTTTCTCTTCAATATGCCATCAAGAAGAGAATAAAAGTAATATTTTTTATTTAGGGTTTAACATTTTGCAAAGTATGTTCATGTAATTGGCTTCTCAGACCACCTCAAGGTCGGTATTGTCCTTACCATTCTGATCACTGGTGGCAAAGGGATTCAAACCTAGGTCCCCACTCCCAGATTCCATGCTCTTTTCACTAAACAACGTGGATTGTGTCTGTCATCAATTGTAGATTTCAGGAGACTTTCCTGTGGTTTTATAAAGGCAAGTTGGTATAACTAATATTTAGCTAAAGAAATAAATTTTTACTCTTTTCTGTAGAAATAGAAGTATTTTTCAAAATCCTTCAAGAATACTTTGCTGTCTTTAATATAAACTGGCATTAAAAGAAGCAAGAAGATAATGAGACTTTACATGTCGATTAATGCTTCAACCCTTTCAATGTCAGTACTTCTTTTTTTTTTTTTTCAACGTTTTTATTTATTTTTGGGACAGAGAGAGACAGAGCATGAACGGGGGAGGGGCAGAGAGAGAGGGAGACACAGAATCGGAAACAGGCTCCAGGCTCCGAGCCACCAGCCCAGAGCCCGACGCGGGGCTCGAACTCACGGACCGCGAGATCGTGACCTGGCTGAAGTCGGACGCCTAACCGACTGCGCCACCCAGGCGCCCCTCAATGTCAGTACTTCTAGTAAGCTTTAAAAAAATGAACTATTTTAAACTCAGTGTTCCATGGCCTGGCTCTTATGCAGTTTTCATTCTAATATAATACCTAGAATCATTAGTCATAAAATAAAAGAGCACTTCCAGGTGAAAATTACAATGGGATAATTTTTTTTTTTTACCTGTATGGTTCCTTTCTTTCTTTCTTTTTTTTTTTTTTTTTTAAACTATGGGATAGTTTTTGATGAACATTGTTTTGTTTCCTTTTATATGGGCATAATTTTTTTTAGACCACAATGGCTAATGTAGAAGGCTTTATTGAGTAACCTAATTACATTCTTTGAGCTTCCTTTTATCTAATCCTGGGTCATAAACATGTCAATGCAATTTCAGTTTGAGTTGGATAGCCCCCTTCTCAGACATCATCAGTGCAGATACAATCTATTCATAGGTAAATAGATGTAATTAGCCACTTTCAACCCAGTGGCCATTCATAGACACAGCCATTTGTGGGTATAACGATCTAGTTTCCTGTGAATGCACACAGGGATATCCAGTTAATATTCTAATTTATACGTTTAAAAATGTATATAGTTTTATGTACTTGAGCATATTTGGAAGTTAACATCTGTCAGTTACAGATAGATACACATAGGCCATTGGAAACTAAACATTAACCAGTCTTTGATAATTTTACTTTTTGATTATTTTAATAGCATTTTAATTCCAGTCAACAAACCATTCATTAACTAAATCATTTTTTAAAGGGATTTCAGAAAATCTTCCGTGGAAACTGGCTTTAATGTAACCAATAATCCCATAAGGCTCTTTACTCTGAACCACTCACTTGTAACAAGTGCTTCAGTTGAGAAGCAAGTTGGTTTTTACTCTGGACTGCAGATACCATCGGTTCTCTGCTGGCCCTATGCTGATGGAGACTTTTTGAAGGACAGAAATGAGCCTTATATTAATTTATGTTCGACTATAGAAAACAATAGTGGTGAAACTTTACCTGCTTTAAATTGGAACTTGAAATATGGAAACAGCAGTGTGGAAGAAAACTTAACAGATGAAAGTGATTTATCAGAAAATGAAAAAGCAAATGATAGTTTGCTCAGCTACTTTAAAAAGATGGACCTGAACTTAAAGCCAGAAACAATAGTAAACGTTGAGGAATCTTTCACAGAGGAACCAAGTGAAGTATTTCCATATCCTGATTTTCTCCCTTCTCCTTTCAATACCCTGGACTTGCACAAATTAGCCCTTTCAAAATCTGAAAATTGGAAAGTGACAGTAGAACCTCCAGAAAGCTCTGTTGAACGTCTGATAACTCGTTTACTAGAAATGGAAAGATTGCAACACATGACTATCCAAAAAGAGAGGCCCAGACTACAAACTACTTTCTGTACTCTGGCAGCTACTGAACGACCCTCTTCCTCCAAAGCTATACCCAAAGTGAGACAGCCCAAACTTTCAGACCCTTTGAGTCTTCAGACGACTTGTGTAGATAAAAGTCGTGAAAAAAGAAAAAGCAATTCTGGATCTTGCAAGCTTGAACAAAATGCTTCAAAATGGAATTGGAGCAATGCTGGCAAATATAAATGGAATTCTAGACCAACATCTCTAAAAAGTTCATCCACCACCAAACAATTGGTTGCAACTTGTGATGACTTTAGGAATCTCAAAAGCTCCATTTTAAATCCATGCC
This sequence comes from Puma concolor, assembly GCF_028749965.1. Lineage (NCBI taxonomy): Eukaryota > Metazoa > Chordata > Mammalia > Carnivora > Felidae > Puma > Puma concolor. Next base: position 24,818,012 of record NC_141671.1, read on the forward strand.
AAGAACTCGCAACCAAGCCTACTTCTTCCCAAACAACTCAATCATTGGTTAAAATGGCCTCAACAAGATGTCTGCCACCAAAGTCTCCAATACCAGTCTCATCTATACCTCTGTCTTTCCCCGAAAATCAGAGAGAAGAAATTAAGGTACCAAGGACCAAAAAGAAACTTTATCAAAAAAACATAGCACTGAACAGACCATTCTATATTCAGAAGCTAAACTGTTTATCACCTTCCTTTACAGCTAAGGGTAAGTGTTCACCTATTGACCAAAAATAACTTTTCTTTCATACATCTCAATGTGAGCAAATCTGTTTCCAAGAAGCTTGGCTAAAACGTGGTTCATCATTCCGAGATACAAGTATTACACACATGCATGAGTAACTTGATGTGATGTGGAGTGGAATTTGTAAAAATCATTGCTGAGATGTGTAAATATAAATTCAAGGGCTTCCATACTGACATATTTGGCAATCTTTTGCATGTTATGTTTCAAAGGAATGTTTCACTTAGTAAACTGTTCTTTTCAAAAGAATATTCTCTTTTGTTGTGATGGTTTCCTAGTGTAATTCCATCATCAATGAATGCTATAATCAACTTATTGCTGGTATATTTTGTGTTCTATTATAGTTTGAAGAGTGTAGTTACCTCTTTTTAGTTCTTCCCACTCTGGTTCCTTTTTCCTTTCCTTTACTGCCTCTACAAATCTCCTTTGTCTATCATTTTGACCAATCTTTTGAGTATTTGCTTGGCCATTAAAAGCTAAAATACTTGCTATTTTGTTAAGTTAATATGCGAGAGCCCCTGGGTCCTCCTGTGAATCTTAAAAAATGTTCCTTTCCCAGGTCCTTGGTCATATACATGAAAGCAAGATCAGTTCCCTTGGAGACTAACTATAGTTGTAGATATGAAACAACCCTCTTCCACTCAGACTAAGTAGTTTTAAAACGTCAAAGGTAAAATGAGAAAAGGTTGCTGTCCACAAGAGCAGCCAACATCTGTTAGTGGAACTTTTCCCCAAAGTTCTTTGTTGCTGGAAGTCTTAACCCTGGTTAGTTGAAACTCAAACAGCTGAAGTTTCTTATTTAAAAAAGTGTGTGGGGATTGGAGGCAGGGGGAACTATGTAATGGACACAGCTTACTGCACCTAAGAATCAGGGAAACAAAAAAGCTGAGTCCTGGGTTCTACCGCAGGTGCACAGACACAGAATCTTTTGAGAGTGGGGCCAGGGAACCTGCCTGGTAAACTTCCCAGGTGATTTTAATGCAGGTGGTTCTTGGATCCCAGTTTGAAAAACCTGAAGGAAAAACTTGATGCAAAATGCTCAGGGTTGGTTGGTGGGGATCATGTGCTTTGGTTTTCAGTTGATGGTGAATTCAAATGAGTTTTTCTTAAACATTAAAAAAGTAACACAGGATTAAAACTTTTAGGTTACCCAAAGGAAAATGAGAAATAAAAGGCCTGTTCCCACTCCCAGCCCCCCACCAAGGCAATTGATATTACATTTTTGTGTAGCATCCTCCCGCCCCCTGACCCCCCCCCCCCCATAAGATGAAATAACATGAGATCCAGACAGCGAGGTGAATTTTCAGGACGATTCAAATACACGCTGAAGACAGCAACTGCAGCTCAGTTTCCTTTGTGCTATTTGTAGTCAAAGAATAAGGCTCAAGGAGTTTGCTTAGAAGCAGAGGTTAAAGAGCATGCTTAGTTTTTAGATTAGTTTCCAAGAATTTTCTGGAACTGCATCAACACAGCAATAGAAAATTAACTGTCCAGGATCCCTTGTCATAGAACAGAATTTTGCCTAAATCCCACACAGTTGGTGTCATTATCCAAAGTACTAGAACATGCCTTTGATAGAATACAAAAATGGACTCCAGCTTTCACTCTGTTCCAGCTTGCAACGAATGATCTTTGTGGTTTCCCCTCTCAACCACCCTTACTCTCATTATTTAAAAAAAATTTTTTTTAATCTTTATTTTTGAGAGAGAGACAGAGTGTGAGAAGGGGAGCGGCAGAGAGGGAGACACAGAATCTGAAGCAGGCTCCAGGCTCCAAGCTGTCAGCACAGAACCTGATGCAGGGCTCGAACCCACAAACTGTGAGATCATGACCTGAGCTGAAGTCAGATGCTCAACGGACTGAACCGCCCAGGTGCCCCATCCTTACTCTCATTCTTACAGCTCTGAGTATTGAGCCTTATTTGCCAACCCTTGTACCCATTCTCATTTCTACCTTCTTTACTTGCTTGCATTTTATCCCTTCACCTTTAGGGTTGTAACGATGTAATTTTTATCTGTGAAAGCTTCAGGAAAGGGACATGCCTGTTCTGTTCACCACTGTATCCCGAACAATAATTGGTTGGCATGTAGATACCCTTCACAGTACATAAGGAAAGGACTTTACCCAGCTTTGAGGACTGTTAGGTGACACAGCAGTTACAGGCACTGGCTCCAAGGCCAGACTGAGTCTGAACCCAGGCTCTGCCACTTAACAGCTATACACCTCAGTCAGGTTCCTTAACCTTGGTTCTTCACTTTCCTAATTGGTAAGGTGGATAGAGTTATCTTTTATCTCATATAATCATGTGAGGATTGAGTAAAGTGCCTGGCAAATTACAAAATAGATCAGGGAAAATAGGAATGACACAGGAGAGCACACTGAATGGAATGAGCTGCCTCAGCACTGAATTCACTGTCACTGGAGTAACAACTCAAGATTATTAATGTCCTACATCTTACAAGGCATGTGCCAGGCATCAGGGACACGATATGAAGTGATGCAGACACTGTCCCTGGTTGTCAAGATCAGGAGTGGGAGTGGGACATGGGCAATGGGTGGGGGGGTATTTTAGAGGGAGAGGTAGTAAAAGATCACGGTCAGCAGTTCCATGAAATAGATTCCCATGAATAGGATTGCTTTGGGAGGTGGGAGGAGACAGATTCTCAGCTTTAATGTCTTAGAGGTAGGGCAAATTTCTTACTGCAAACATAACCAGGCCACTTTATTTAGGATGTCATTAGACCTGAAAACAAACAAACAAACAAAAAAAAAAACAAAATAGCTACTGAAACACCAGTTTTCAATTAGTCCCAAATTGCTTTATTTTTTTAAGTTTGAGAGAGAGAACCGACAGGGGAGGGGCAGAGAGGGGACAGAGGCTCCAAAACAGGCTGTGCTGACAGCAGTGAGCCTAATGCTGGGCTAGAACTCACAAACTGGGAGATCATGACCTGAGCCGAAGTCAGCTGTTTAACTGAGCCACCCAGATGCCCCAGTCCCTAATTGTGTTCAATGTAACTATGTAAAAAACACATTTGCAGCAGTGCAGATTTCAATTATGAGGCAAAAGTACTAATTTTAACACATCATGATCATTTGTAAAAATAGTTGCCAAAATATTTTGTGTTTGAATGGAGTCCCTAAAATGAGGTTGGAAGAGGCATAATGTACATAGGAAGATGTAGCCATCTTGAGTTCATCTTGTAAAAGGATAGCCAAACATTGCCTATTTTACCCCTACAAGGAAAACTCACCACTGAGGGTGGGGGCACAGTAGTTAACCAACAAAGTCAAAAGACATGACTTCCAACGGCCTTGAAAAATTGCCAACTTCTACTAATTTTGAAGAAACATCTGGCAGTTTGTAACAGACATGTTTAAATTGGAAGTTAATTCTGTCCAGTAAACTTTAGTTGAATTTGGCTTAATGGCTTGCTCATATATTCCCCATGTTTAGCTCTCTAGTATTGAAGCCTTGTCTTAGCTTTTGGATCTTTCGATTTCCTCAATGAGAGAAAGCACATCTTTCTCTTTAAAGTTTGCAGCAACCTCCTCCCAAGCCCAATACACTCTGATAAAAAACAGGATCTCAAGACTCTCATGTCACTTTAGAGGAATAATAGCATATGGTCATTAATCGTCTGCTAGCCCAAGCAGAAAACAACTGGGGCCTTTGGGGGGGGGGGGGGGGGAGGGTATCCAGAACCACTGCCATTTGGCTCATTTCTTCCCAAAACCAGGAATCGACCGCTAATGAGAGAAGGGAGCATCAGCTAGGTCAGGTGTATTCACACAGCCACACATTCTGGCTGTCTTCCATTCTCAGTCCTGCTTTGTGTGTTAAAGAGCCACTCAGCCTCACTGCCACTCTTAAGCATTTTACACGTTGTTTGGTTAAGGACATTTCCTTAAACGAAAATGGACAGACTAAAGATAGAGTCCAGTATTTGCCAGCCTTCCCCATCTGCAATGAACCAATTGAATGAAATCATTACAGAAGAGGAAGTTCTCTCCTTACTATGTTTCTATTATTAGGAAAACCAAATCAGAACTATATGTACCAAGAATAGGAATCCAACACCCTTCGTTTGGTGTGTGTTGTGCACTTAGTCGCTAGGAAGTATTTTGATGTTTGTAAGGAAGATACTAGGCTGTTTCCAAACAGCAGGTTCTGTGAAAGGGCATATTCTGCCAAGTGGTTTGGTAAACTTCTGTCTATACCTTTGCCCTCACTGGGATGCACATCAGATGTCTTCTGAGAACCTGTAAATACCACTCTAACTTAATCCGGCAGTTGCCAATCAGATTTGAGCACAGAATACCTTTCGAGGCAGATCTATGAACACCAGTAAAATAGCATCTAAGAAACTTTAGGTAGGAAATGGTGTTTTAATTTAAAACTAAACACAAAATACCAAAGGAAAAAATCAGGAGACAATCTGGTAACAAGAGGCATATTTTATTAAGGTTTCCCAATAATTGGAAACATTGTTTCTATTTAAAATGCAAGTTACAATTCAAATGATACCATGAGTAATTGGGATACACATTGAGTATTTTCAGAGACCAGCTTCCATATCTTGATCACTAAATGGAAAGATTCTTCAGAAGAACAGTCCCTTACCCTACATACAGAAGGAGAAAAAAACAATTAAAGATGCCATGATGATATCTATCAAATAACTGGAAAACATTTTAACTCAATTTAGTGTACATTATTGACATGTAAAAAAACACAAATGAATCTGTAGTGAACACTTCCAAAAGGAAGACATTCCATCTAGGAGAATGATAAAACTTGTGTTGCATAATATATGCTTGAACTAGTATACTACAAGGAAAGAAACACTTTATGAAGCCCAATTTCTAATGATATCATCATAACTCATGAAAGGAAATTACTTATTTGAATGTCTACTTCTTTCCTATCTCCACCATTTAAAAAGGGCATTCCTTAACTGCCTGGCCTAAGTTTGAAGATATGTGATTCCTGTGTCATTTCAGAGATTTTATTTCTACCTAGCCAGCTCCAGTAACCAAATGATGATCAAGTACAGGTAAAGCAAAGCAGGATGGATGCAAATATGAAACAAATGTGAGAACATTACATTTCTCTGCTCTACCACATACCATAAAACATACGTTTTTCATATTGTAGAAATGCCCTGAGTATTTGTTTTAGAGAAAAGAGGTGGTTATTATAATGGGGGAAAAAAAAGTTACAGTATTTTACAAATACAAAACTATTTTGAAGTAGTAGAGTGGAATGAGTTATACACTGGATTTGAATAAACAGGATGCTATTAATAAGGACTTAAGGGTGAAAGTGAATACTGGGAAGGTCTTCAAAGTTTATGACCAGATGCTCCCTTCCTTCAAAACTTGGATATTCCAACCTGAATTCTGAGACCTTTGAGAATAAGGTCCACCTAGAATGGGCTCTCCAATGTATGTGCTTTCTGGATCTCACCTACCCTCTCACTACAGAAAGTAGGACCTTTTTGAGGGTTGTGTCCTAAGACTTAGGAACCCTGAAGTCTGACACATTCACGGTATATTTTGCTGTGAAGTGTAATAAAACAAAAAGCTTTACCAGAGATTAACTTATTTGAAAACTATACAGCTACTGTGAAATATGAATGTAGGTTAAAGGTAATTCAACTAAATGACCATAATCAAACACACAGGTCTTACCAAGCTCTGAATTTCTGCCTCTGCAAAATTACAAATTCTAATCAAATCCTGTGTATGTATATAAAGAATGTTTACAGAGTTCCTTTCAAATAGACAAATCTAGGAATGCTAAATTTGGGAAGATTGACTTCTCTCATTTCCCTTAAGAAGAAAAACTGACAGTGACTCTAAATACTGTGTCTATTTTAAGACCATGATTGGCACACTTGTGAAAACAAAGGGACTAAAAGGAAAGCTGGATTAAAAGAAAAGAGGATTAAGGGAGTCGAATAATAGTGTTCTTCAAATTCCACGACTTGCTATTCTTTTGCATTTGCCAAGGAGATTAGATACCTAAAGCTAAAGACTGCTTTTTTGATGTACTGATGTACGAGGTTTTGGTGGTTTCTAGTTTCCTAATAACCCCTAGGGACCAATTCTGACGGCCACGTGTTTAATGTGGAATCTCGCCATTGAGGAGTCTTTCCTACCAACCACTCAATGACCACTGTTTTTACTGTAGGGGAGGGAAGAGAGGGGAGAGGCAGGAAGCACAATAAAACAAGCATGTACAGATGAACACAACAGCACTACTACTCTAAGTGCCAAACATTAACGAAACCCAAATGATAAGGCTGAAAACTAAAAAATTAGACAAAAATTAAATGGAGGATTCTTTTTTGTTTGTTTGTTTTAATCTTTTATAGGACAGAAACCTTAGCTCATGTCTTCTGGCTGTCATCATCTTCCACTGAACTGCACCTAAAACACAAAGAACAAGTAACAAGCAACTTTGTTTTTTAAAGAATAGGTAATAGTTTTGAAGGCATAAGATGAACTGTCTCTAGTGGAAGTTAACTTACTTAAATAATTATATAAAACGAAGCCATGAAAAATCACCAGAAGCATCAAAATGTTAACTATTTTGAGTGAAAATAACTACAGAAGACTCGAATATGCAGCATATGATCACCAAAATAAAGTAAATCATGGTGGGAAAATCACTACCCATTTTGTTAAGGTAGAAAAGCTGCACCTGTGAAGCCTTTTGTAAAAGGCTTCCCTCTACCTGAAGATGGAAACCAGCTTGTATTTACTTTAGTAAAGTCTAAACCATGAAGAGACGGGGTGTAGATTCAAAGTTGGCTTATTATATCATCTATCACCTTCCTGGCTGTAGTTCATTTCATGTCTTTAAATGGAGCAAAACCCACCAGAAGAATGCTGCTATTCTGATTTTTCCATTCTTGAATGCACCAAAACGTGCATCTTGTTGTAATTAGGTGCCTGGGTGAATAAAAAAATCCCATTTACAATTTAAAAATATTATTTAAACCCCAAAAATCTGATTATTTTCCACATTGCTCAGGAAGACAAGCGTTAATTTTACCACCCAAACAGAAAAGATTCATATGCATTTCTGAAAAAGCTCCCCTACCATGTTTAAAAATACGAATTCCTTTGTGTTGCAAAACCAAGCTGATTTACATGATTTTGTCTTAAATTGTGGCTAAATGTTTATCTACACATGCTGTCAGAAATAACCTTGTTAAGAAGGTGAAGCTGGTGTCTCAGCAAATCAGACCCCTTGGAGAAGGCGTTGAATGGCCTGTGCCCCGTTTTCCTTTTTTCTCTTTCCGCACCATCAGAAGGAAAAGTGAGAAAATAGCAGAAACATTAGTTAAATCCTGAATTATACCCCATAACCTACAGGAATTATCTCACTACACTGAAAGCTGACAATATTTGCAGGATTCTTTTGATGAAATAATTAGGATCCTGATTATTAATAAAATGATAAACTTGTGGCTAGGCTTTACATCTTTAACAAATAATTCTTTTAAAGACTTAAAGGAAGAAATGAAAGGTTGCTTTTAACTAGTTATGGTTTACCTGACTTACCAGCACTGAAGACAAAAACTTTTAAAAATGGCTACAAATGCCTTGTTCACAAAAGACTTTATTATCTAGTGATGCATACTGAGAACATACAGAAATCTGCATGGTCCACTTCACATGCAGTAGAACAATCTTCACTTTACAATAAGTGAGTGTCAACTGTTTTATGCAATAGACAACACTTTAAAGTCACATTCTTAAAGAAAAGCTTCATTTACAAAAGAAATAAAAGGTAAAGAAGCAATTACCGCTTTTAAAAAGCAGCTGCTTTGTTCAAGAGTGGAAGGTTTATGCCTGTATTGAAAGACAACATGATCACAAATAATGAAAACAATGAACAAATGAAAAAACACTTTTACCATAAAGCAGTACACTTTCAAAATGACATACAAATAGTTAAAAATTTCATTATGTTGTCTAACTTTTAAATATGAGGACTCTCAGAATTAGGCCTCAACATTTGTAATTAGTAAATGAAAACTACGCATTGTTTCTATGTCACTACGAACTGTATTTAACAAAATGTATATAAAGTCTATAGCAAGTTGATTTAAAAAAATTAAAGTTAATAAGAAACAGTACACTGAAGGCGCTCTATCCATCAAGCGCACACTCTTCCAATTTTAAATGTGATGAACAGAACAGAAATTGTAACTATGCCACAGTCGCGATGCCAAAAAAGAAAACGAGATCAGTTAGCACACATGCAGGGAATTCCGCCACAAAGCTAATATCCCTCATTTGTCAACTGTTCCAATAAAATAACGTCTTAAAACGCCAGTGATGTTGATGGTTTAGCTTACCTTCAGTGTACTGAATGTTGTACACAACCTGCTTTAAAAGAGGAGGCCGTCCCTGCAGGCAGGCTCAAGAAGGAACAGACCCCCTTCGGCACTGACTACGCCAAGGGCATGCCGCTGTGGCCTGCACACACACACCTAGGAAAATGTGAATATAAACAGCATTTATGCTGGCCATTTTATCTGAAGACCAATATGAAGCCAAGTTTGCTAAAAATAAATCAACCACCCAACATTACTACTCCTTTTATAACAGATGCTTTTGTCTTTTATGTGAACTGCAACCATATACATTTGCACTGTAATTCTGTGCAGTCTTGGCAATTAAAACAGTTCTACAGTGAAATTTCACATAAGACACAAAACAGATTAACTAACATTTCTAAAAGAAATATCACCCTTGGTGTTAATTCAAATATATCATGCTTCCTCAAATTTGCTGGAGAAATATTTATAAGTTTATATACATTAATAAACTGCTGTGAAATTTCTTCAGTCTTTGTATTTAATTACTCAAACCCTTGGAGCTTCTTCATCTCGTTTAAATTTTTTCCTGGATGAAGGCATGCTGTAGGGCCTGATTGATGCTAATTCGTTTAGCTGGGTCCAACATCAGGATCTGGTCCAACAAGTCCTTTAGCTGGTGTACTTTTTTACGTTGGTCTTCAGGAAGTCGCTGGCACCCAATCAAGTCAGCCAACAGGTCCTTGGTTGGATTAATGGTGCTCATGACAGTAACCTTCTCCTAAAAATAATTTTTAAAATGTGTATGTCTAAATGAGTTACTAAGCATATGTAACTTAAATCAGACTGCTTTGTCTATCAAGACTTCTAACATAGATTATCATCTACTCATTGAAAACTTTGACACAGCTTCCTCTAGTCTACATCTTTTTAAGAAGCAACCAAAAAACTTCAATGGGGAAAAAAAAATCAAGCCCAAGTTAGCAATGACAATTTTTAAAAAACACTGTAATTTAATTTTGTAAAAAGAGAGAAAATGTCAAAAGAAAGAAGTCTGTGAAAACCCTAAAACAGTTTAATAATAATTAACAGTAAACACTTGAGTTTGAACTGTACTTTCCCTATCCTGAAGTGGTAACAGACATGGAAGCAAGTCCATACCAAAAAGTGTTTGTGGTTAAGTGCTCCAATGAAGTTAGGAACAGCCGATATAATGGGGCAAAAATAAAGAAGTCCTTACTTTGACCTGGAGGTTTTAGAAGGGCTCGTGTAGAATGTGTATTTCCCTTGAGGCTTGAAGTTGGACAAATTATTTTTAGGGGATGAGGAAGTACAGGAGGCAGATAAGGTCAGGACAGTCTGTGAACAAAGGCACAGAGGTGTGACACAGCAGGCCCTTTGGCTAACTGCCAAGTGTGGCATGGTGGGGTTTACAGAATACTGCGAGGGGGTGGGAACTGCTGAAGATGGCAGAGTTCATCAGAGAGGAACCCAAAGAAGGGTTTTTAAGCAGGCAGAATAACATGATCAGATTTGTTTTCAAAAAGATCACTCTGGCAAGCAGCACAAAAGCTGGATGGGAGGCCAGAATCCAAAGAACAGAGGAAGAGGGCCATTTAAATATGACCTATAATAAAAATAGACTCATTATACTAAACATTTTTAAATCCCTTCATCTTTTTCATAACCTGATTGTGTTTTATTCAGGAATTGGCCAACAGCAAAAGGAATTATTTTTAGTGTTTTAAATATTCATTGCTCCTAGTACCACCCAGCATTGTTTGTTCACAGTAAGAAAATCATTTAATGTAGCACAGCTAAAAGAGACTTACCCTCTCTGTTACTTTATCAACTTCTATATACATGAAGTTGAGGTTTTGATCAAAATGTTGGTCTTTGAATACGCCTTTCCGAATCATCTGGCAATAAAGCAAAACAAAACTTGGGTTTTGAACTATTATGAAACAGTCTGGCCTACTAACAATTTAATACGAAACAAGTCACAAATAACATTAATTTAGTCTCTCTAGGTTTGTCTCCTTGTTTAGGAATCTTAGAGTCCTTGCTCTGGAGAGTTTAACCCCTTTGAAAGAGCAAATAGAAATGCTGTGCCTGAAACTACTTAATATCATGAAATTCAGTTTTCCCAGGCAGTGACTTAAACCAATTATAATATCACATTGTGCTTTCATTATTCAAAATTGAGGATCAAACAAAGACAAAATAATTTATGCTTAGAAAGTAAAAGTATCACACATTTGGACCCTTTTCTCTTGCAGTTTAAGAAACCCAATGACATTTCACAAATTATGTTCCAATGGTCCAAAGAGGATATAGGTGAGACCTCATTAAAACAAATACCAACATGGTTAATTTTTGTGTAACTTCTTCTAACCAAGCCCAACATAATAGAATTTGGACAGTACCTGAAAAATACAATGGCTTCTGACCCATACGTGGAAAAATCTGTAATCTCTCAGAAATTTAGCAAATAAGCTGAAATCATCAAAGTCTAACATATGGCCCTCAGGTTTATAAATGCCTCAAGTTTCTGCTTCATTTCTGAAATAATTGTTGTAGCTGAAGCATTAAGGGTGAATTTTAGGTTATAAAGATGTCAAGTTCAAGGGAGTTTTCTTGGTAACTTCCTTTCCCAAAGAACTTCCAATCTGAATAAACTGAAGGCCATCAAGTTCCTTTTCCAGTAGTCCCCCATCATTCTCTGACAACTGAGCCCTTCTTCACATCTGAACTAACCTGACCTGCATCTTTTTTCATTCCACCTCTCAAGCATGTTTGGTGCTGTTATCAATATACGGTGTGCTCCCAAGGCTGCTTCTCTGCCCATCATTAAAGGACAATAAACAAACAAGGGAAGAACAAAGATATGAAACAGTCATATATATACACATGTATGGTGAACAAATTTATGCTCATCAATCTCTCTTCCTAAATTCCAATTCTACTCCAAACTCTAGGCTCCTACCCTCCTGCTTAAAAGAATAAAGAAAAGCAAAGAGACACATTAGAGGGAAGAGGAAAATGGACTTCTCTTATCTTGACAGCTCTTGGTTGATTAGAACCACTAACTTAAACAGCAGAAATGAAAAAGAACTAAGGAATCACAATAGCCATATACCTGCCTTTCTGAAATTGTTTTATAGACACTACTGAGGACTAAGTGTCAGCAATCCACTGGTCTACAATAAACTACTGCTAAGACCTCAAAAAACAAAAAGCAGCTCACACTAATGTCCTACCTTATTAGGCATCTTTCCTTTGAGATCCATGGCGAGCTTCAACATATGGTTATTGGTTTTGCCAGGAAACAAAATTTTTCCGGTGTAGAGTTCATATAAGGTACAACCCACAGACCACATGTCTATACCATAGTCATAGCTTTTCCCTATAACTGAAAACAAAATAGGAGTGTTAATACATGATGATAAAAACAATCAACTACAATTTATTTTCATTAATGAGGGATTAATTTAGCTCGGCCTCCATAACTGCAATCTTAATACCTCACTTTGGCATTAGCTTTATGTTTTTCCCCCCACTAATTCTTAGTAGACTCTTAAACTTAAAAACCTTAAAAAATGAGAAAATGCAGAAGGGACTGAAGGGGGGTGTGGAAGAAAGTGTGTATTTCTTTGTTCATTTCACCTTTGGTGGAGGTGCTAACCAGCCTCAACCAAGGCAACAGGAAGAGAAAAAACAAAGGTCCCATATAATCCATAAATTTGATAATCAGACCTTGAGTAATCAAGAGCAGTCTTCTAAAGCCGAGGATTTTCCAGAACTGTTTTGCTACTCTTGCCAGACATGATCAAGACTCCTGTCACAACTACCACCATTCCACCTGAGGAGGATGAACTTGCTACGGTTCCCTTCCTCATGAATGACCTCGAGCAGCTGCTGAAGTGCGATGGAAAACAGTACTTAGACATTAAATATGCTGTTTCCACTGCATATGATGGCCCAGGTCAAAGAAGAGCTGAAGAGACTTACTGATTTCAGGAGCACGATAAAATCTACTGACAAGATAAGGTGTTATGTCATTATCCGCAACATGTGAAGCCGACCCAAAATCGCAGAGCTTTAAAATAGTTTTTGATTCATTAACCTGCAAAACATTTTATCATGGAAGTTTAATTCATGCCAGAAAGAATTAAGACAAATAATCAGATAAAAAACAATGGGTTTTGAGAAGTTATTTCCAATACTGAAAACAAAGTTACCCATTTAAAAATTCCTTTTCTAATTATCTTAGAACTCAATTTCCTAATTATAAAAAATTAAGAGCTATCAAGTATTTGATTATAATTAGTTAAAAGAACTTTTTTCAGTGAGGAAATATGGAATGCCAAGTACAATTTTAACTTATGCTACTTTGAAAAGGGAGGAGTCATAGAAAAATCTCATTGAAGCAAAGCATCTTCTAAAAATCCCCAGAATACCTGAATAAAGTCAAGTTACTAATTTAAAGGAACATGAACACGTTTATTAAGAAGGGATCACATTTAGATTCTAACTTTCAATTGACTGAGGTTAACTTTCAGTTGCCAGAAAATTATGATAGCAATGAAAGCAGAGGACGATTCAGATTAAATCTGGACAAAATCAGAGCAAAAACATTCTTCACCGGAAGCTGCTAGACCATCCCAAATTTAGCAATCACTTCAAGTCTAAAAAATACTAAATCCCTTAAATATAAAAAAGGTATTAGTCAAGAAAATGTTAAATATATTTGGCACAATATTTGATAAATATGAACTCTATATTAGTCATTTGTTTCTTTTTTCCTTTGTAAATACTTCAACATACACAGTAACAGTGACATCTGCTGAGAAAGGCTGGAGCTGCTCCCATGGCTGCTGCCACTCATGAGTCAGAAGCATGTTCAGGATTAACAAGTGAAGATAATTCATATTCCAGAGTCCCTTCCCCCCTTCAAAAGAGACACACACAAATTCCGAGTTGGGACTTGAACTTGGCCTATAGTTCCCACCCCAAAGAAACATAACACTTTAACATAAACACTTTCTACTGGGATATCCAAGTCTGGTCAGTGTTACAGATTGGCCCATTACAGTTGATATCCACAGAATTAAGCTAATAATGGAAATGATTATTTTTAACTGCCATATCCGTAACCATTCTCTTCATCTGGGGTCTCAGGAAGATAGGGATCTTCAAATGGAAAAGTACTTGTGAAGCTTTTTAAAAAGTATAAACTGCATTCAGCTATTTAATTAACGAAGCAGTTTAAAACCCAGAGAAACCTCAGGACAATTTTAAAATTAGAATCTACCAGTTCCACTGACAGGAGTTCCACTCTTGGGCTGGCTAACATGCCTTAAATGATAGCAGGGGAGCCACACTTATGTGCATTTCAGTTTGGCTACATAATTTCTATCCTCTCACAAGGAATGTGGTACTCCTACCACACTGATGGTTGAAATCCTGGGCTAGAAGTTTTGGATTTTCATTCACAAGCAGCTCCCTGTGATCTCTGAGGTCTATTTCCTCCTTTCTTGGGAAGGAGAGACAACAGTGTCTGAAGTCCATGTGAAAACCTTATGAGAGTAGCATTAACTCAAAGAAAATGAAGTTTTAAAAATAAGAGCTCCTGAATACTGGCAAAGGTCTTATTCTTTAACTTCTATGGTGGTTAAACAGATTTTCAATGCAGTTACCTTTAGGTTTTATAGATCTTACACATTCTTTGATATGAATGGTATATTTCACAATTTAAAGAAAACTAAGGTAAAAACTAACTATGAAGTTGACTAGGCAAGTCTACAATTCATTGATTTCACTGTAATTACTCAGCTCTTCTAACCCCAAATTATACTGGATACGCAATACATTGTAAAGTCAGACAAAACATGCTAAGATGGAATGTCTCATTATTTATGTGCTAGTCTGGAAGAAAATATTTTAAGATATTAAAAAAGCAAAAGAAGAATCTGAACTAACAGGTAAGTTACTGACAAGGGATCCTTAAACTTTAATGGGATCGTAATCTTTTAAAAGTATAGAACATGTTACTAGCAGACAAGTTAGGAATTCCTCAAGTTGTGAACATACCCGCAACTCTGAACATCTCAGAACAGGGGTGAAGAAATGGGGCCAGGGAGGGAAGAGGTATGTGTGCATTCATCACTCCCCTATAAGGATATATTACTTTTAAATTTCAAAAACATGTACTCTGTGAAAGCTGCATCTTATACCAGAAGTCCTTAGGAGATAAAGTCTGAAAGGGACACCTTTCAGTGTAATCACAACTGAGTTACTGTGTTTGGACCCCCTCCTGGGCACCTACAGACAAACTGTAGATTTACGAGATAATTCTCCTTAAGTGTCTCTAACCCTGTCAGACCACAGAGAACAAAGAGTTGTGAACATTCCTAATTTCAAACAACACATATGCATCTTTTATTTCTTTTTTTTTAGATACCAGAAGAAACCCACCATTACTCCATTAAAGCACTCCTGAGATTTATGTGTACTCTAAATCCAGCAATCAAAAGGAAAAAATTGGGGACAATAGCCTATTTCCTTTCTTTACACTTTACTATGAAATTTCATGGACCAACTTCCATAAAAGTAAACCCTGGTTAAGTCCTTTGTAATGGGTAATTAATATACTGAGTTGTTCTTCTAAGACATCGTTTCTAGAATAATACAGTGGTAATCACATCATTGGTAAGAAACTTTACGGATGTACAAGGCAACCTGACTGATGGACTTACCAGGATATTGTCTGGCTTGATATCTGCATGTAGGATATTGCATCTTTTAAGGAGTTTTAATGCCAAGAACAGCTGCTGACTATAGGATCTCACGGCTTTAATATGAAGACCAACATCTTTACCATATTTTTTTAACACCTCTCGTAAATTCATACTTTTAGGAGAGAAAAGCAACAACACAAAATTAGGGGTTACAATGCAAAATGGAAATAAAAAAGGCAAAATCATGTCCAAGCATAAAGTAAAATCAAATCTGCAATCTGGATTATAATGAAAGTACCTGTTCAAGAACCTCCTCAGATGTTTAATAAATTACTCTACATTGAAATTAGAGCACATGAATCTGTGTGTATATAACACAACTTTCCAGTAAAACTCAATTTTCAAAAATAGAAGGGAAGACATACAATGGTAAAATTCCTATTGATTTCAGAATGGTTTACATCTGAAAGCCCAAAACTAAAGCCATACTTTTGACAATCAAAATTGTATTTTCCTACTCCACTATTTCCATTTCTTTTTATCATGGTGTAAAAGTATTGAACTTTCGGAGAACCTCTGTTGTGCTGATGGCTACAGGAGATTAGAGTTTGGCACACGGTATGCAGTCAATTAGTGTTTATACATTAACTATTGTCAAGAAACTAGTTCTTAACCAAAAGTAAAAGACAAACCCAGAGCTAACTGGAAAAATAAAACACACAGAAAATTTGTCATCGCATTTATCTAAGTGTTTAGTAATGTACAGATTTGACAGCTTACCTCAGAGGCTCAAATACAAGACAGAGATGCTGCTTGTGATAAAAGTGTCTGAAGAGTCGCAAACAATGAAATTTGTCATCAGGATCAGCATCATTAAGTTTTTTCAAGAATTCTAGTTCTTTTAAGCCAGTTTTTTGCCTGAAAAGTAAAAGAAAATCAAAACTGAACACAATACAGATTAAAAAAAAAAAATCAAACAATATTAAACTAGTTCCAGTCTGATGTATTACAGGTGATAAGCAGTTTGGAATTTGTTTTAAATACTAATAAATCTATTGAGGACTGACAAGTCTGTATATCATTAATGCAATAATTTATACTGAGCCAAATATTGTTCTCATGCAGTTAATTTCCACAATTAACAGAAACACTAAGAAACAAACCCACATTGCTTGAAGGGAATTCAATCTTGCACATATTTTATCTCAAAAACATCTTGATGTAAATGTTATTTTAACAAAAACAGAACCACCCTGTACAAGTTCTGGTGTTAAGAGTCTAATAATGGATGTCTTACCAAGTATTAAATATTTGGTTTTCCTCTAAAATTCTAGTTACAATTTAATGGACTATTACTCGACAATCAAAAAGAATGAAATCTTGCCATCTGCAACAACATGGATGGAACGAGAGTGCATTATGCTAAGCAAAATTAGCCAGAGAAAGACAAATAGCATGATTTCACTCATATGTAGAATTTAAAATACACAACAGATAAAACATAAGGAAAGGGAAGCAAAAATAATGGGGGCGCCTGGGTGGCTCAGTCGGTTAAGCGGCCGAATTCGGCTCAGGTCATGATCTCGCGGTCCGTGAGTTCGAGCCCCGCTTCGGGCTCTGCGCTGATAGCTCAGAGCCTGGAGCCTGTTTCAGATTCTGTGTCTCCCTCTCTCTGACCCTCCCCCGTTCATGCTCTGTCTCTCTGTCTCAAAAATAAATAAATGTTAAAAAAAAATAATGTAAAAATAGGGAGGGGGACAAAACTTAGAAGATCTAAATAGAGAGAACAAACTGAGGGTTGCTGGAAGGGTTGTGGGTGGGGGGGAGGGGCTAAATGGGTGATGGGCATTAAGGAGGACAGACACCTGTTGGGATAGCACTGGGTGTTGTATGTAGGGGATGAAATCACTAGATTTTACTCCTGAAATCATTACTGCACTATATGCTAACTAACTTGGATGTAAATTAAAAAATAAAAATAATGGCAAGTTGACTTTAACATCAACTCAGTGTGTGGTTATGGATTGTACTTATTAGAACATATGGATATGGCAATTACCTCTACTGTATAAAAGAAAAAGGGTATCAGATTCAATACCATCATTCTGTCATTTTAGAACTGCAATACTTTTATAGACTGTTACACTTTTTAAAAATCTTCATGTGTGAATACCTGTGTTTTTAGGTTTCGTTACATATGTCTTCTGAACTTACATGAGCTCATTGTTTCTGATGATTTTTACAGCAACTTCTTGGTTTGCTCTTGCATTATCTCTGGCTCGTACAACGTTACTGAATACACCCTGGCCAGTGTAGCCATACACATTGTAACGCTTATCTAGGACTTCACCTATGTTCACGCCTAGAAAAGTAAATTAAGAAATGGGAATTTTGAAAACAATAAATACTTAAGAAAACTCTGAGATACACATAATAAAAAGAAACACAGTGCAGTCACTTAAAAAAATGTGTCAAATCTCTACTGTGTGTTTGGTGTCCTAGGCACCAGGGAGAATCAAAGCCAAGCCTCCATCATTTGTCACTCTTTCATAATGTGGTTCAAGCTGCATGCCCACTTCCTATCCACTGCTGAGGATTTCAACATTGAGTAGGGAAGAAATGTGCTCACTGAAGTGTTTCCAACTGTAGTCCTGCAGGACAAATACTGCATGACTGGCATCCCAAGCTCCTTGTATGTCGTTTTTCTTGGTTTTCAGATCAAGACGAGCAAGTGACGTTCCCCCTTCCTCCTGGAGGCTTATCTCATGGCTGAAAACAACTTTGAATAGATTTAAGTTGCACATCAAGTTTTTACCTCACTTCTATTCATGAAGCTCGTGGGCTGCTTACTAGATTACAACATGGGTTCATGCACCTATCCGATGTGCCATACTTTGTAAGTGCTGGCACTGTGATGGGACTCTCAAGAGTTCTCCAACGTGTGACTGCATCAAGCAACAGAATTCTATAAAATATTTTAGAACTCTAAAATTAATCAGAACCGTGAACTTACGGTAATAGCCTTCTGCATCTGTCCAGTTATCCCTGAGGTTGGGATTCTCTTTGAAATCTTTCCCAATACCAGCAGCCCGAAGACGAGCACTCTGAAATGAAATGAAGGAGGCAACGAGAGAGCCATTTACCTACTAATCTGGCAGACATTTAAAATACTTCCTTTAAAACAAAAATGGGCAAAACAAGCTATAATTCAATAAAAACATCTTATGCCAAATTAAGTAAACTCTTACCATCACCTGGAAACATGAGTAACAAAGTCTCTTGTATCACAATAATGCTCAGGAAAAAAGTTAAAGTATCTTCAAGAAATCTTAGGAATATGACTAGGGCATTATAAATGAAAAAGACTCAAAACCAGGTCTGGTTTTTGATAGCTATTAATAGACAAAGGGGGACAAAAATTACAGATGGGCACTCAGTTAACAATAGGTATCCAACATTCTCTTCTACCAATTCCACATTTCTTATACTGCCTTGTCTACTTGCCACCCCTTGACTCCTCTTCCCACATATGCATGAAAGGTCACTGGCTGTACTAACAGTTTGTGTGGGAAATTAAGAATATTACAAACCACTGTCCATGATACCCAGAAGGCCCCTGTCACCCAAGCAAATGATGGGCACTGATACTTTCACTGGCTCAATCATCATTTCATCATTCCTTAACCTAGCATTATTTAGTATTTCTGTTTAAAATACAGACATAGGGGCGCCTGGGTGGCGCAGTTGGTTAAGCGTCTGACTTCAGCCAGGTCACGATCTCGCGGTCCGGGAATTCGAGCCCCGCGTCAGGCTCTGGGCTGATGGCTCAGAGCCTGGAGCCTGTTTCCAATTCTGTGTCTCCCTCTCTCTCTGCCCCTCCCCCGTTCATGCTCTGTCTCTGTCCCAAAAATAAATAAATAAAAAAATAAATAAATAAATAAATAAAATAAAATACAGACATAGACACATGGGCCCATGATCAAGGTCTTCCGGGTCCTAGACACAGACTGCTTAATCCTACTCCATTTTTAATTTCCCCTTTTTATGTTTATCCCCCTACTTCCTCTTCTTGCCAAAGCCTCCTTATTTCTCATATTCTCTTGAATTTATAATGAAAAAATCCCATACTTGAGTATGTTTTTAAGATTTTTTCAAGAAAAGAAACTGGAAACATGGCTAAAAAGCCAAAATTTCTTAATCCCCTGCCTTAGAATAACACTCAGAACTCTTTAATGACTTTATTAGGACGCAAATCCTAACTTTTCAATCACCAATAATATCGAAGCCCAAAGTGGACTCTGCTCTAATACCAGCTTGGAAATTATTGGTATCATCTTGTCTCAGCTAACTATGCCCTACACACACACACACACACACACACACACACACACACACACACAACACACACACACTTTTAAATCCAAGAAAATGTTGCTTGAGAAAAATAACTACACATTTAAGTCATTTGGTGTTTAACTTTTCTGAACCTCCCAAACTGTTCTGCTATACTTGTTTTTAAAATATTGACCTAATTTCAGACTTCGAGAAATGTTGCAACATTAGTACAGAGAGTTTCCAGATAACCTTCAGACTGTCCAAATGTTAGCATATATTTATCTATTATTCTCTCTATATACATATACAACGCTTATGTATTTCATTTAAAGTTACATAAGTAAAATTACTTACATCAAAATAGGCAGCAAACATATCATCAGATTCGGTAAACATATCAGGTGCCAACAGCTTCTTCTGAGATGAACCTAAATGGAAATGAACAGTAATATTTGAAAAATGAAGGGATACAAATTAAAACACAAATCAGTCATCAATGTAAAATCACTAACAATTCAAACTTTCTTTCCTCTTGCACGAGTTTTTCATTAATACCTGTCCAAAAGTTACTTTAACACTTAACATATATAAGGCCATCCATTCTTTACTAAAAAGATTCATTTCAGAAAGTTGAAACACCTAATTATCAGTACTTTCTCCAATGTTAGTTAAATTAATATGCTAATAGGTAAATAATGATTATGTATTAAAATCAAAGTTCCTCTTCAAAAAATTCTATTTCTAGGAGTGCCTGGGTGGCACAGTCACTTAACCTTCCAACTTCAATTCAGGTTATGACCTCACGGTTTGTGAGTTCTAGCTCTGTATTGGTATCTGTCAGCTGGCTTCAGATCCTTGGTCTCACTCTCTCTCTGCCCCTCCCCTGCTTGTACTTTCCCCTCTCCCAAAAATAAACTTTAAAAAAAATAAATAAATTCTAGGGGCGGCTGGGTAGCTCAGTCAGTTGAGCAATCGACTCTTGATTTCAGCTCAGGTCACGATCTCACAGTTTCAAGTGTTTGAGTCCTGTGTCTTGCTCTGCGCTGCTGGTGTGGAGCCTGCTTGGAATTATCTGTCTCGCCAATGTTACCCTCCCACCCCCACTCATGCACATGCTCTCTCTCTCTCAAAAAAAAAACAAAAACAAAAAACAAAAAACCCAACAAGAACCCCCACAAAAACAAGCCCTGATAAACAAGAACTCAGACATTACTTGGGAGAGGCAAAACTGTGTAAGCCTTACAGCATAAAATTTGGAAACACAGCACAACCGTACTCTTTAGACCCAGCAACTTCACTTGTACAAAATCATCTCAAAGACAGAGTGGTACACATTAAAAAAATGACAATGCACAATCGCATTATAATTAATGGTCCAATAAATACTCAACAACTGGAGATAACCCAAACATCTACCATTAGAAGACAATGAATAAACTTTTGCACATTCATTACACTGGAATAGTACACAGCTATAAAAAGGAATGAAGATTTTTTCACATCAAGGAGTGTATATCTTTGTGTGTACTTGTATACATAGGATACAAATACACACACATATGAAGGACCATTTTAATAATAAAACAAAATTCCTAAAAATCACAAGCAAAAGAAAAAAAATAAACCTAAATCTATTAAATGAGTGGTATACCCACACAAAGAAGTATTTCAAATGATTTTACACTTTGGAATGTATCCCAAGGATAAAAAGAATATTGATCATACTGATAACTATGTAAATAAAAGCTTCAAAATAACCCAAATAATGTTATTAGGAGTCAAGTTTTTCACTAAAATACAAACATAAAATCAAAGAACTTAATAAAAACCTTATAGAAGTACGAATTTGAATTGGCACTTTTTTAGTATGAACCTCCCCCTTCCAAAAAGGTATGTATGTCCTAGCTTTGTCCACTGAAAAGTCCCATGAATAACGGGCACCCCTACATGCCCTGTGACCTCTGAATGGAATTTCCTATTAAATGGCACCAGCGTTCCTTAGATCAACAGCTGTTTCTGTTCTGGGACAAGATACCCATAAGGTGAGCCTGTGAAATCTCACACTGTGGTAAAACTAATTTTGCAAACTACAGTGAAGCAAATTTGGCCCCTTATTTTCATATGGTCCATTTTTATGTTTTCAAAGATTTTGGGGAAAAACATGAGAATATTTTGTGACGTTTGAAAATTATTGAAAATTTAAATTTTGGTGTCCACACAGGTTTTTTTGGGAGGAACACAGCTGCTTCTGCTCTACAACAGCAGAGTCCAGTAGTTGGAACAGAGAAAAAAAGTCTAAATTATGAAAACCTAAAATATTCTCTGACCTTTTACAGTTTGCCAACCCCTGTCCTAGAAAGAATAATATTAATAAGTATATATTACCAATCAATCCTGTAGGGTGTGGGTCAAAAAGACATTAGAAACCAACTTAAAAAGGCTCCTCCCCACCTCAGTTGGAAAGAGAATTTAAGTATACAATGATACGAAATCATGAAAACATGACAAAAACTACCAAAATTTCACTGGTTATCTCTGGAGGTTGCTAATGTACCAAACTTTATCTATGCTAAAAATTAGTCAATAAAAGAAAATAATGAAGAATTTATCCCAACTCTCCTGTACAAACTATGTTTCACGGTAACCAAAGAATAGAAACCTTTTCTTTTATGGAATTACAGGTAGTAATTCAAAAGGAATTATAATTTAAGAATCACCACTTTGGAGTGTGTCCACACCCCCCACCCCTGCCCCTCATGAAAGAATGGATCTGAGTAATGATCACCAATGGCTACTGAAACTGCTAGGTGAACAGCTGAAGGTAAACTTCATATTGGACAGCTATGGATCTTCCTATCTGAACACACAATCTCAAGGTCAATAAAAACAGGACAAGCACACACTACACACCACCTGATGTGATGCAAGTGCACACCACTACTTATGAAGTATTCTTGCCAAAAAAGTTAACTTAAATCTATTCAAGTCTCCAACATGCAGTGTTCAAGAAACACTGAAGATAGAGAAAATAGGATAAATTGGCACAAGAATGTGGTAAAATCAGAGTGCAAAGAGAAGTTAATAGGACACATGGCCCCAGTATCTTCACAAGTAAATGGAAAAGGGGGAGGAGGAAAGGATGAGAATATTAAAGACTCTGAGACATTGAGACAGATATAGGCATCTTATGTGGATTCTGATTCAAACCAGCCAACTGTAATTAGATATTAGATATTTAAAAGCAATCAATTTTTTAAGTAATGTTTTTTTAAAAAAAGTTCTATCGGGGCGCCTGGGTGGCTTGGTTGGTTAAGCGTCCGACTTCGGTCCGTGAGTTCGAGCCCCACGTCGGGCTCTGTGCTGACAGCTAAGAGCCTGGAGCCTGTTTCGGATTCTGTGTCTCCCTCTCTCTCTGCCCCTCCCCTGTTCATGCTCTGTCTCTGTCTCAAAAATAAATAAACGTTAAAAAAAAAAAAAAAAAGTTCTTATCTAGCAGAGATACAAAACGAAGTTATTTATAGACAAAATGAAATCATGGCTGGGATCTGCTTTAGAATACTCTAGCAAGCAAAACAGAAGCTAATGACTTTTTAAATATATGTATGTATGTACGTATTTATCTTAAGTAAGCTCTGTGCCCAACATGGGGCTTGAACACATGACCTCGAGATCAAGGGTTGCATGCTCCACTGACTAAGCCAGCCACGCGCCCCAAACAGAAGGTAACAAACAATGTGGGATTCCGTATACTGTTTTAGGTTATGTGAACTAATAAAAAATATTTATAAAGAACATTCACTGGGACACATTTAATACTATATTACCATAAGATTTAACAGGGGTTAACAGGGGCAACATTTCTAATCCCTTTCACTTTTCCCCATTCCAAAACAATCTCTTTCATTATTTACAGAGCTAAAAATTGAGAGAAAAGCATGATCAAAACAAAAATCTAACTTACCATTATTCTGTTCAACTGTCATTAGATTATGCTTGGCTTTTACTGAAGCCTCAAATGTATCAACATTTTCCCGTTCATACTCTTTAACATCAGCAGCTACCCTTTCTAGAATGTCATCTGGAGAAGGTGACCGCGTACAGGTACTGCTCTGGGGGCTGCTGGGTTCAGATGGCACAGACATATTGCTATCTTCAGCAAGATATTTATATTTCTGTAACAACAATACAACATATTATTTTCATAAAATCCAATGCATATTTGCTAAAGAGGTATTGCACTGAAAAGAGTGTTAAATAATGTTAAAAATTTTTTAAAGAGTATTGATGCCTTCACTGAATCAGATCCACAATCCCTTACATAGAATTCCAAAATCCACACAACTCTGAAAGAGATTTTCTATGTTCGGTGCACATTCATTAGGTGACAAAACCTGACATGAACAGATGTGATGCTATTTGTAGTCTTATTTTTATCTCCCCCAGTGTGAACAGAATATGCCTCACTGCAGAAATACTACTGTGTTTGATAACGGGGTGCTGCTCCTAGAGCCCACTGATGGGGCTAAATAATATACATAGATGCACCATATTACCTTTCTAAAATTCAAATAGTTCTGAGTTCTGAAGCACATCTGGCCCCAAGGGCTGGAGATAAGGGATTGTGGACCTGGGCAAGAACAAAAAAAGATTCAACCAAGTCTTTAGGGATATCAGTTTAATAACAACAATTTCATCAGTGCCCCAGAAAAGGTTCTCTGGAATTCCAGTTTTGCCCTACATCTTCTGATGATTCAAGTTCTTTCCTTTGCTCTGACATAACAGTACATGGTTTATGATTTGCTACGTATGTGTAAGTGAGCTGGTATGACTGTCCTTTGCTTTTGTCTAATGTCCTTATAGCACCTCAACATTTTTTACTTCTTCCAGAATGCATTCTCAACTTCATTGCTCACCTTCCATTAAGGGAAAACTTTACACTTTACAGGGACTGCCATCCACAAAGCATCTAGTGGCCATGGCTTTAAGTCAGGATGGCCGAGGCATAACTGACAATCTTCCAAGGCAGGTAACCAAATCATTAAATGAGAATATAAAGACCTATGTATAACACCCTTTCCCCACCCCCACTGTCTTAATCACCTAGCTCTAAACAACTCAAACTTATTTTTGAGATGTTCCATGTAAACAATCACATTTGCATTAGAAATTTACCATTTTTTTTAGACCTTAAAATAGTTCTCCGCCCCCACATAGAGAAATTCTTCCAATTTATTCTATACTCACTTATGAGGGTTTTCTTAAAAACAAACAAAAAAGAAGGACGCCTGGGTGGGCTCAGGTGGTTAAGCATCTGACTCTTGATTTTGGCTCAGGTCATGATCTCAGTTTTTGAGTTTGAGCCCTATGTTGTGATTCTCTCTCTCTCTCTGCCCCCCCCCCCGCCCCCACTCATGCTCTCTCTCTCAAAACAAGTATGTAAACTTTATTTATTTAAAAAAAAAAAATTTTTTTTAACGTTTATTTATTTTTGAGACAGAGAGAGACAGAGCATGAATGGAGGAGGGTCAGAGAGAGAGGGAGACACAGAATCTGAAACAGGCTCCAGGCTCTGAGCAGTCAGCCCAGAGCCCGACGCGGGGCTCGAACTCACGGACCGCGAGATCATGACCTGAGCCGAAGTCGGATGCTCAACCGACTGCGCCACCCAGGCGCCCCAAGTATGTAAACTTTAAATTTTTTTTTAAAAAAGCAAATTTCAAATTTTATGTCTTATAAAAGGTTTTTGTCAGAATCCTCTCTATAACAAAACAAGGCAACCATTTCAATTTTATTAAGAAATTATCTTTTCAAATCTCACAAAGATAATTTTACACATACACTTCTTAAAGATTTACTCAATTGCTGTTACCATCACTTCTTTATAAATAAAAACTGTTTTTACTAATAGAGTAATTATTTCAGAAGGGGTGCTCAAAATTTCACTAATATCACACACCTGAACAATTGCCTGCCTCTGTATTCTTCTCTGTTCTATTAGGGCTTCTTCATCTTCTTCCTCTACATCAAAGTCTTCAAGGCTTAAAAAAAAAATGTACACATATATACACATAATTAACTTCAAAAATCCTTAGAGACTCACAAATAGTAACTGCTATATAAATTAAAAGTAAGAGCTGGAAAACGTAAGTGATCAGCTAATTGCCATCCTACTCTATTCTGTTTCTAAACTCTCTTAGTTGCCTGGTTTGGAAACCTAGCAAGTAATTTAACCTTCTGTGTCTCATTTTTCTCCTCACTTGTTTCATGGCACCAAACTAGGGAACAAATGAAAGATCCCTAAGTTCAAAAAAGTCACTCCCGGCTCTTCCATGACCTTGGTATTACTAAAGTCATTTCATTTACCTAGCCTGTTTTAACCTTTATAGAACAAGAGGGTGAGACACATAAGCAAACTAATACCTTTTCTGGGTCACAGAAAGCTGCAGATCCTTGGAAAGCTATGGATCTTTTCCCTATCAAAAATGCACATGTAAATATCCACATACAGTCTGAAGGGGAATGTGGCTCTACCCCCAGACACTGCCCTGACTGTTCCCAATTTCCTCCCAAAAAACTCCACAATCTTTGCAATCCCTCCTAGTATAGGTGTTTCTATGATCTGCTGAATGTTCACTGCAGACAAGTAAGCAAAATGCATTCTCAAGGTTATCAGGATGTTCACTTAACCTTCATTTAACTTTCGTATCACCTAAGCTCTTTCTTGACGTCAGCACTACTGACATTTTAACAATTCTTCATTATGGAAGAGGGCATTGTCCTATGCACTGGCAGATATTGAACAGTATCTCTGGTCTCTAGCCACAAGATGACAATCAAAATACGTTTAGATACTGCCAAAATGTCCCCGGAGAAGCAGATTACCCCCAGCTAAGAACTATTGCTCTAGATTAGTCTCATTTTTTGAGATGTTCCATCTACACAACTAAATTCGCATTAAAAAAAAAAATTCTGTTAGACAATGAAATGTTTTTGCATTTTCCACATAGTAACAGGCATATCTACCATCAGATAGCCTCAACTGCAAAGTAGGTATCATTTTACACAAAGTGAAAAGTTTAAATATTAGTATACACCCGCACACCCACACCACTGCAAAACTGGTAATCAAGATTGGTAGAACTATCTAATATATCTGTTGTCTCTAATAAAAATGAAGGGAAGGCTCATGATAAATTGATAGCCCAATGTTCATTCCAGCAAAAACTGAAGCCTCTAAATTCAGAAAACCATGACCTCTGCCACATAACTTATAAAATATGCACAAAAGATTAACTTTTCAATTCAGGACCTAATGAATGGATTCGCTTGCTATATCCAGGTGGAAAAGTAAAGATTTCCAGGTCAAATAGTACTTGTCTAAATTGAAAAAAGGAAATTATGGGAAATTCCATTCTTACTTATCATCAGATGAAGATTCTTGTTCAACTTTCATTCCTTCAGAAAGACTTCCTTTAAATTTATCTTCTTTTACTTTGCTTCTGCTCCTACGTCTACGACCACCCCGTGATCGAGACCGCCTTCTCAAGCGTGACCTGCTCCTTCGACCTCTGTCCCTATTTGGTTGGGTTGGGGGAAAATAAATAAATAAATAAACACACACACACACACACACACACACACACACACACACACACACACACGCACGTGCACTTTAAAGGTCAATTAAAGGTGGGAAAGCTGTGGGTGTGTTGGGCAAGAGTATACAGGAACTTTCTGTACTTTTCAAAAGCTCAATTTTGCTGTGAACCTAAAACTGTTCTAAAAATAAAATCTTTTAAAAAGGGGTTAATTAAAAATTTAAGGTGAAATAACACACCAGAAAGATTGGGGTAATCAGCTTAATTGAAAACAACTAAAACACAGTTACTGTTCTTATTGGACTGCAAAAGGACACAAAAAGAACTTTGGGGGCGATGGAAATATTCTTGATTATGGTGATTATGTGACTATGTGTTTGTCAAAACTCACATAACTTTACACCAACAAGGGTGAATTTACTTTATGTAAATATGTTTCAATAAATGAGATTAAAAAAAATATCACCGTTAATAAGGCAAAGAAAATACAAACATGACAAAAATTCTAAGTCTAATTAATAGGGCCCTCAGACAGCTTTATAAGTGTCTGAAGGTCTTGCCTCATGTTAAACAAAAACCGGTTCAAGCATTAAAGGTAAAGTTTATGTTAGAAAGATGCTGTAGAATTCCAAACAGAAAAGGCTGCTAAGTCTACAGAGAATTGGCAAACTGCCTGTTAATGTCACATGTGACTACCAGGCTTATGTCATATTTCTTTAGAAATCTTACTAAAAATGACATGAAGGGAACAACTAAAGAATGTGAAGAGCTATTAGGACAATAGAGATGTCAACAAAATCTTGATGTGCACACTGGACAAAAAGAGTAGTAACAGATCAAATCTAAACATAAGTCTAACAGGAACAGACAAGATATATAAGAAACAAGTAAATCCATGCCACAAAACTCCAGAAAGCCTCAAGCATTGGAGACACCATATCCTGTAGGTAAAAGCTAAATAAAAACTGGTTGAAAGCCTTTAGGAATAGCTGGCTTCTGTGTATTCTGCCTCCTTCCTGACTCAGCAGAAAATGCCAACCATTCCCCTTCACATTCTGGCAAAATACTTAAATTTATAGAGGTGTTGGTTGTTATCAAAACTGACCCAAGGTAGCGGGGAGGCACAGTACTGAAAATGGAAGGATTAGGGGAAGTCTACATTATGAAGAATCAGAACTCTACTGGCAGCCATGTCTACATTCTCCAGCAGATGAGAGGATTCTGGAAAACTGCTAACCTAAAAGAACTATAGTCAAGGATATGCTAAAGATATCACAATGAAGCCACAAATTCTACATTCTCAGAATGGAAGAAAGCTTCCATTCAGCTTTCTCAGTGGCTAAGTTTTAAATGAGAATAGGATCCAGCTGTTTGAATAAAGTCCTCAAATGATAAAGGTAAATGAGCAGCAAAAGGATTCTGGGAAGAAAGAAAGTAAGAAAAGAAAATCATTAAGAACAAAACTCCACAAAGCAAACTCATTATAATCTTTGATGTAGGAGATGCTATTTCTATAAAACAAGTTAAAATGGCAGAAAAAAATTAAACAGCCAACAAATCTTGGAAATAAAAATACATATATATGAGCACAGGAAAAAATATAGAAAGGTAAGAAGGCAGAACAAGAAAATTTACACTAAAAGCAGAACAAAAGGACAAACCTAAAAGATGAGTGTGCATAGAGGGGGAATGAGTGGAACAATACAGAAGATCCAATGCAGGGATGAAGAAAACAATGGGCAAAAAAGCAAACAAAGAAAATTTCCCAGAATAGGTAGCCATAATCTTCCTGCTTTAAAGCCTATTTAGGGAGCACCTGGGTGCCTCAGTGGTGGGTTAAGTGTCAGACTTCAGCTCAAGTCATGATCTGTTTGGTCAGAGCCCCCAATCAGGTTCCATACAGCGTAGAACCTTTCTTTGCCCTTGCACGTTCTCTCAAAAAGTAAACTTAAGTAAGTAAATTTAAATAAAGGGCCTATTTAATGACCAGAAAACTACTGGAAACTAGAAGTTAGTGGAATAACAATTTCAAAATTCTTAAGGGAAAAAATGATTTCAACTTGGAATTCTATTCCTTAACAAATCAGCAGTGAAGACAAAAGCCTTTTCTTTTTTTAAAGAGACAAAGGTCCCCCAAAATGTCCTTTTCATGTACTTTTCGCAGGAAACTATTGTAAAGGCATTAACAAAGCAAGGAAATAAAATATGAAGATGCTGGATACAGGAAAGAGAATCACAAAATAAGAGAGACTGCCAAGACGACAGAAAAGGGAAAACAATTCCTACAATAACTGTTTAAGCAGGCCTATTCGTCAGTTTGGAGCTCAAAGGCTAGAAGCATTAGAAGGAAGGTCTTTTCTTGCCCCTTCTCCCGTCTGCTCAGCAATGAGCAATATGCACATGATCATAATGATTATAACTGGAAGCACGGGGAAATATCGTACAATTAGGTAGAAAAGTGTGTATGTGGGGGGGGGATTAAAAAACAGTAATTGTCCAGAATAAGAAATCAATAGATAATATGGTAATAACTTCTAAAAATTTTAACATACACAACCTTGGACAAAGCACTTCAAGGAATCTAGTATACAAAAATACTCAGATAATGTAAAGATCTATCCACTGGTTGCAATATAAGCCTTTGGTATGTTATCTTTTAAAAACATTAAAAATTGGCAAATGGAAGTCTACTTATGTTTGAGTTAAAATATTTAATGCATATATTTTAAAAATGATTTGTGCTTTATAAACCAACATTTTGATTAACCAACTCACTACATGTGCATCACATAAAATGGTTAATTAAACAAGTGTTTGCCGAGATTGTCTTTCACATCTACTAAGGTTATCATCTTGAAGTCACGTTCTAAGGGGACCAAATACAAATTAATAGAAAAACAGAGAAATGAAATTATATGACCAGAAACTCGGCTACTTTTTTATTACCTTATGATCTATCCTGTTCAAAAAAACAAAACAAAACAAAAAAGCACAGCTCATGTAGTATTTATCTTAAGTAGGGGAAAAAAATTTTTCCCTTTTAAAAGAATGAGTTTTTAATGAACACTGATTTATTTAAATTTGAAAAAAAGCTATATTAAAGAAAAATCAGTGTATGTGAAATATCACATGTTGGGAAAAAGGAAACTATATGGGATCACAGCTACAATTTTTCAGAGAAAAACGGTCTCTAAGAAAACCTACCAACTGAGCTAATATGAGGCTTCAGAAGCATACAGTTTAATGAATCAAAAGAACAACATATGTAACGCTATTTTACCTTCTCCGAGGAGACCTGCTTCTTCTCCTGGGTGACCTACTTCGTCTGAGTGGGGAACGAGACCGCCTTCTAATGGGAGATCTACTTGCTCTTCTTCGGGTTGGGGACCACCTATTGATGGGGCTGGCATCTTTTGATCTTTCACGTCTACTGAGGATATCATCTCGAGGTCGTGTTCTTAAGGGGACCAAATCCAAGTTATAGAAAAACACATCAAATTAATGAATTTGTTTTGCACATAAAGAACATCTTAAGAAAGGGTGCACTAAACATGAAGACAGTAAACAAATATTAACAGGTTTTTTAACAAAACTTAAATTCAGAAAATCACAATGACATTTTGGTGTTGTTGTGGTAGGCACACAGTAAAAATGGTATACTTCCTGTCATCTCACAATCTGAAGAATTATGATGGCTATTCACATTATTAAAGTCACTGATTCTAATTCCAGATACACAACTCAAATAAAACTTGCCTAAGTGAGTAATAGTATTCCACTTCCTTAGTTTGAAGACTGTTTCTAAATTTTGACATTTTCCCAATATAGAGTCTTCTTTTTAATATATTACATATAATAGCATCTTACAATCAATGTTAACCTTTAAACAGAGGGAATATAAGTAAGGATTTAGAGAAAAGGACAGCCTATCTAGTCATGGAAATACATATTGGTGTAACTTTCCCGGAAAGACATTTGGCAGTAACTTTCTAAAATGTAAATGTACATTACCTTAGACTTTGCAATTCCATTTCTATGAATCTATTCTACAAAGAACCTTCACATGTAAACAACGGACATAGTAGCATACGATCATGAAAAACTGACACCAACTAAAATTTTCATCTGAAAAAGGGGGATGATTAGAGGTGACCCTTGAACATGGGTTTGAACTGCACAGGTCCACTTACACGTAGATTTTTTACAGTACTGTAAATATATTTACTCATCCTTATGATTTTACCTCTAACTTAAAGAATACAATATACAATACATACAACAAATATGCCAATTGACTAAGTTTTATTGATAAGGCTTCCAGTTAGCAGTAGGCTACTAGTAATAAATTTTGGGAGAGTCAAGTGTTATATGCACATTTCTGACTA
This sequence comes from Puma concolor, assembly GCF_028749965.1. Taxonomy (NCBI): domain Eukaryota; kingdom Metazoa; phylum Chordata; class Mammalia; order Carnivora; family Felidae; genus Puma; species Puma concolor. Next base: position 24,849,691 of record NC_141671.1, read on the forward strand.
TGTGGGGGACTGGCCCCCCCTAACCTCTGTGTTGTTCCAGGGTCAACTGCGTTATGATATATCTATACTGCGAAATATGGTGCTGTTATATAAACACTTAAAAGATCTTTATTGTCACAAAAATGTTTCATGAAAAAAATCACTGTTCACGTGAATAGGAAGACTCCATTTTTGTAAGAAAGAACATTCATAGAATTCGATGTGCATAAAAAAAAAAAAGGGCTAGAAGGACATTCTTGTGACTGGTACTGCAGAAGGGATGGAAAGGGAGAGAATTTACAGGCTTCTGCCTTATCTGAATTTCTCTGAGTTAGTATCTTTTCTGTAATTAAAACAAAATTTTGTTTCAAATATTCAACTCTAGTCCTTAATAAACTGCTCAGAATTTCCTTTTCAAATGGAAACAAAATTGAAAGAGACAAGAATCATTTGGAAACACTTTAGAAGACATAATCAGCAACACTAACAACCATCTCAATTTAGAAAGCTAAAGAAAGAAGGGGGCCATTTAATTATAATGTCATTTAGAAAAATCAAGAGTATTTCCTAATATACAGCATTTTGAAAACAGCATTCTTAAAATTTTTCAGAGAACCATTTACACTTCAAGGTCAGCTTGTATGTATACTCACACAGAGTAAATGGCTAGGAATTTATATCTTCACATTGTATAAGCCAACATTCTTTTAAGCTAAACTCTGCTGATAATTTCATCTGCTTATTAAATATAAAGATACTAAAAATGTTTCTGAAGTAGTTTAGACTAAACAACCCCCACCCCCTCTTCCAAAATCTTTCATGTGCCTAAATTACCTATTAGGTCTATGATCCTGGGTAAGTTAGATAATCTTGCAATCTTTTTTCTCATTTACAAATAGAGTATAAGAGTTACTCCACTTTATAAGGAGAGAGAATCATGAGTATTTGAGAAAAAATATGATGGGCCAAGAGTATTGTATTACGCAAAAATGAATTACTTTCATTATTATTAAGAAAATAAAATCATTTCTTACACTATTCTTAAAATTAAAAGGTACTATTATTTAAACATTGAGATTATAAGCATATGAATTAGTAACAAAAAAAATGTCCACTTTGATTTTTTTTAAATTTTTTTCAACGTTTATTTATTTTTGGGACAGAGAGAGACAGAGCATGAACGGGGGAGGGGCAGAGAGAGAGGGAGACACAGAATCGGAAACAGGCTCCAGGCTCTGAGCCATCAGCCCAGAGCCCGACACGGGGCTCGAACTCACGGACCGCGAGATCGTGACCTGGCTGAAGTCGGACGCTTAACCGATTGCGCCACCCAGGTGCCCCAAAAAATGTCCACTTTGAATTTAATTTTGGGGGCCAAAAAATTTGGTAGTTCCAATTTATATTGTCAGAACTCAAAATTATGCCAACTCAAGAGAATGGATACATCACAAGCCTTAAATTGATACCTCTTTTTTAAAGTTAAAATCTTAAGCCTATACTGTCCAATAAAGTCATAATCCTTGCTCTAGAAATTCCCATAAATGGGTACACATAGATTTATCAGCCAAATTATTTGGATTTAAAGGAGTGATTCTGCAAATTAGGTACTAAATTAAGAACTTGAAAAAAACCTGTCAACATTTCAATTCAATATTTTTAATATATAACTCAATTCAACAGTTCAGTATTTCAATTCAATATTTTTAATATATAATTCAACAGTTCGATATTTTTAAATCCCATAGTCAAGATATTTGCTGACAAAAGTACAAATGTTAATATAGTTAGTGGGCAGGATCTATGTTAAAAGTATATTAACACCACCACTTTTTTTTATTGTTCACAAATTCTAGTTTCTCCTTTTTAAAATCTGATGTATTGGCAGAAAGCATTAATATTTTGAAAACAAAAGTTACCTTGGAGAAGAAAGTCGTCTCCTTTCTGGTTCTCTTCGTTTTCTTTCCAAGGATCGGCTCTTGGCTCTTCTACCAGGAGACAGAGTTCGAGAAGGTGATTTGCTCTGCTTAGACCTCCTATCATTTACTAGTGGAGATCTACTTCTCCTTGATTTATCACGCTGTTTTGGAGACAAACTTCTTCTTTTAGGACTTCGACCAGGTCTTCTACTGGGTGACCTGTTTTCTTTCCCAGAAGAAGCATCTTTAGAGGGAGATTTAATTGGCTTCTTTTCTTTATCTGTTTCAGACCGTTTTGATTTTCTCTCTTTGGATCGTGATCTTCTGTCTTTGGATTTACCTCTTAAATCAACTGGGGATCTGGATTTTTTGCCTCGATCACGACTTCTACTTTCATTTATAATTGGGGATTTTTTCCTATCTTTTGACCTACTTTTATCTTCGGTTTTAACCTTGTCATCAGTAGGAGATCTGGCCTTTCCAATTTTCTCTTGAGATCTCCTTCTAAGGGTAGGGGATTTTGATTTCCTTGCTTGATCTTGAGACTTACTTCTTTTGGATGGACTTTTGGACTTTTTCCTCTCCTTTGATTTGCTCCTAGTTGTCTTTTCTTTAACTATTTCAACACCTCCCTTACTTTTCTTTTTATCAGACCTATGTCTAGTCCGTTCTTTGGATCTGCTTTTACTTCGCTTTTTTGTACTATTTTTATTGTCCATAAGTTCGAGTTTCCCCTTTGTACTTGAAGATCTGGTACTAGACCTATTTCCATTTCTTGCCTTTTCATGAATCTCCCCCTCTTCTTCAGAGCCAGACTCATAACCTTGCAATATGAGCCCCATCCCAGATTGGACCTTTCCTTCCATTAACTCATTATCAAGTTCAGCTTTAATCAAGGCTCTCTGTTTTTCCAAGTCTTCCAGCAAAGCTAAATCATCAAGTTTAGTTCTTTTTGCTGGAGACATACCTTCTTTGTCAGAGGCATCAATGACCTCTTTTCTTTTGTGTTTCTTATGTTTATGCTTATGTTTATGTTTTTTATCCTTATCTTCTTCTGAGGAATGTTTATGTTTCTTATGTTTACTTCTGTGTTTATGCTTCTTTTTTTTGTGACGACTGTGCTTATTTTGAGATTGGTCTTCTGATACTTCCCCATTTTCTTCATTTACACTCTTCTCGGAATTATCAGCATCTTCTATCCTATAAATGTATCAAACACATTTCAAAATCCTATCATTTATCAAGATTTGATCACAACAAAATAATGTTAAATACATCTCAATGTAATACATGAAGTTAGTCACTGAAATATTTTCACAACAGCTTCAGACATTTCAAAATACCTGGCAAAACTGACTTAAATAGTGGTTTAGCTTTATTTCTAATGGTTGCACTAAAATACATAGAAGAAATACACAATGACGGAAGATAAATAATTACACTGAATAGAAAAAGAAAATCCAAAACAGGTACAGTAAAACGTTAATATTGATTTAAACACTCAGTAACTTGTTTTTAAACCAGAATTTTTCACACAGATTTAACACCAAAGGCATCCCCCTCCCAATTTTTTTTTCCCATAAAACACTGACATACATTGGGAGACTAATCTCTTTCTCCACTTTAAATTGAGAACTATACTTTCAGTCTGTGGTACCCAATGAGCAACCATGTGGTATTAGACTGAAAGACATCGAAGGGTCTTCTGCAGGTGAACAACAGTCCAATATCAGCAATAGCCTATGGTTCAATATCAGTTCACTGGGCTATTTAATCTCTTTAAATTTCAAATGAAAGATTAGTTTCCCAAAATATGCTCATATTGATAGGTACCATGCAAAAAAACATTCAAATACATCAAGGGGGTAGCTTTTGTGTTTAAATGCCTGGGCTATGCTTAGTTTATGATGCTAAATTATTTTGCTAAATCCCTGCTATTGTTAATCCCAGGTTAAACACAGGCTACAATGGCATTAATTACCTTTCCCCTTTAAAATCACTCCATAGTAAAACATCACGCCCCAGAATATGAGACAAACATCAAAACACTAAGTCATCTGGATTCAGAACAAAACACTATTTTTGTAGGAAGATACGGATTATTTTGTCCAAATCCTTCAAATTATGTACTGCTGTACTTTCAGAAAAATTATCATGCCAAAAAATGAAGGAATTCAATTTTTTTAAAAATCACTACACAATGTAGACATTAGAAAAGGTAGCAGGAAAACAAAGATGTACAAGACCATATCTCCCACTCTCAAGGAAATAACAGTCCAATGGAAAAGAAAGTCACATGAAACACTGCAAGAAGGCAATGATAAAAACATAAATAAGGGCATTATGGGAACACCAAGGGATCACCTAAAACCACTTTGAAAATGGTCAAGGAGATCAAAGAAAAACCCAAGCTGTGTTAAGCAAGGACTTTGAAAGGAGAAGGAATGTTTACTGAGAAGGTACATGGATTATAAAATAAAAGTTGAGTAACATAGTCCTAAACAATAATAAATTAACAAGAAGGGAAAAGAGTATTTTCGATAGAAAAAAAGGTGACAAAAGGCACAGTTATAAATAGCAAACCAGAAGCAGATCAGTGTTGCCAGGGCATCAAAACTCATGAAGTAACTGGTCTAGTGGTTAAGATCTCCATGGACCAATTCCAGGAGATAAAGAGATACTGCACAAGATTCTGGGAATGAGTGGCTGAGATAGTTAGAGGCTAATTGGGGTCAGAGGCCCAGGAACTGCAAGATTAGGTTACTGGATAGGTGGTCTGTAAGGACACTGCTATTACAGAGGAGTTGGGAGGCAAGTCTGTTCCTCCAGCTAGGTATCAGTCTTCAGTAAACTTGAAAAGGCTAGAGGAGGGAGAGGACACACCGCAGTAGGCTTGGAAAGTTACTAGTTGACAACAATGAAGGGATGTGGAGAACATGAAGAACATATAACTACCGCATGGCAAGAACTTTAAATTTTTGTCAGATTGCCAATCTCCATTTTGGTACTGTGGAATGTGAGAAAGGAGAAAGTGCTGAAGAGAGCTGCAGAAAAAGCTGTACCTTCCAGTTGAGAGGTTTTAGTTTGGTCTGACTTCTCTCTAATGGGGTATGAGAAAAAAGAATAAATATAGCAGCGTTATCTGGATCATCAAATTTTCTCAAAGACTTGGAAAAAAAAGTGTAACATCTTTATGTTAAAAACAACATGGTTCTATTATGGGTAAGGGGAAATCACGAACTTAAGTAGAAGATACAAAGAATTTCAACTTTGTTTGTTATACAGACTATACCCTCATACAGGTAACCACATCCCTTCCCCTGAAATCTCCCATCGCACAACCTAGGAAGTGGGAGCATAGGTCTTTTTTCTGGAAACTTGACTTCTAGGGGCAAATATGAGGAAAACTGAATTAGGCTAATTCCTGATATGGAGACAGGTATGGAGAACCTGTTTAAAGGTTGTGAATGATTTTTAGGTATATAAAATCTCAGTGCCCGAAGTACAAAATTCTAGTCAACAAGCTAAAACTCAAAACTATCTAAAGATCCTCTAATGTGTCTTAGGAAGCCAGTCTCCAATGCCAGACTGAGTTCAAATCCTGGTCCGAATGCTTACTAGTTGTGCATTAGGCAAATTTTAAGTTCTCTCTAGTCTGCAGGCACCTCATCTACAAAACGGAGAAAATATTCCCTACCTCAAAGTAAGCTGAGGACTGCATGGATTAACAGATGTTATCAAGGCTCATAATAGTGCCTAGAACAAACCTAGGGCCCCCAAAGTAAGAGATTATTAGAGACTGGATAAATCTACTTACTCACTAGGACACTGTGGAGCTGTCAGAGCTGATGCTAAGAATGTTGAGTTTGTATGTAAAAGGCTACCACACAAAGCACTGAAGAAATACTGTCTCAGTCTCCACGACAGAGATTTTAAGTTTCAAGGAAGTTCAATGGTCTTGCCTTCAGTCACACATACATCAAGCTAGTGAGAAGGCTAGTATTACATTCCAAGAGAGTCAAGAGCTCTTCCAATTGACTGAAGATGGATTTTAAAATGTCAGATCCTATCCCTACTCTGTGTGAAACTTGATTATTGCTTCATATTTTATTCAGAGTAAAAACCAAAATTGTTTACAAAGCCCTACATTATCTGCCCAACCTTCCCAACACTTTGATCCTACTTTTGTCCCACACTCACCATGCTTCAGTCATTCAGCCACACCGCTCACCTTGAACAACAGGTACACCCCTACCTCAGGGCTCTGGTACTTGTACTTGCTGTTTCTCCACCTGGAATGCTTTCCCCAGATGCATACATTGCTGGTTCCTTTGCCTAACTCAGGCCTTTGCTCAAAGTACTTTCTCAGTCAAGTTTTCCTCACCAATTCATTTAAATCACAACCCTCACTATACCACACACATATTCCCTTCCTATTTTTTTCTCTAAAGTAACTGCAACCAAGTTTTTGTGTTTGCCTATCGTAACACAAGTCTCATGAGAGCAGATTTTTAATCTGTGTAGTTCACTGCACTAAGACCTAGTAAATTGTCTAACCTATAGTAAGCAGGTATTCAGTAAGTAATTTGTTGTGTCAATGAAATAATTTGTATAGAATAACACATAAAAACTGTATTCATGAGATTACAGTTGGGTTTATAGTTGCTATACTATACTCTTACCTCTTAACAGGAAACAATTTGGTTTTGCTCAGTCAGATCTCCAGTGCCTCACACAGTGCACACACCTATCTGGCGAATGCAGTAACTCAAAATAATTTAAAATTTAATCAGCTCCCTACCTAGGAAAAATATACCCTTTGAACACTTTTCTAATGCTTTCTTCTACAAGTTACAAGTCTCCAAGGAGTTTCAAATCAAAATTCTTAAGAGTTTACCCACAAAGGAAGTAATTTCCTTCAAAAGAAAACCTAGCTCCTAAAGCTTCTGAGAATCAGAAGCTACACTGTGATGCCCAATGTCACTTAAGAGTTACTCCCATGAGTGATCCTTGTTTCTAATGTATCTTAGTGACTGTTAACCTCAAGAAATAATGACTACCTTACTGATAAAAATGCTACAAGCACCTTAGGGCCTACTAAGTCAATTCAACCTTAATTCTAGAGTTCTCCTACATTAGGGTTAGCAGACATTTACGCCCTCCTCAGTTGGCTCTCTCAATGCAAATTCCATAGAATATACCAATTGAAGTCTGATTAGGTACATCAGGAAAACCTGAACTCAATGAAGCAAAGGCATATTGCATATAACAAGCTTGTGCTAAGGCAGCTAATTTAGGTTCATTATCAACTTTTTTCTAAAACTTTAGGGAAAGGTACCTTGATAAATCTCATAGTCTTTTTGCATAGTTTATATTTATAATACAGGCATATAACTCCCACAAATGTAAATTTACATTTTGCAACTTAACACTACACATTTAGCAGGTGTATGTTTAAACCAACACGATCTACAATTATTTGTCATACTCATTGAGAACTGAGAAACATCCTTCAAATTACATTATTTGGAAACAAAGCTGAATTTGAAGTGAAGACTATAGGGGTGTTTAACAGTATTTATTCATTTATTTTGTTAAATGCAATGTACAAGTTTCATCCTTCAAACAAGGGTCTCTAGGCATCTGACACAAAGAAAATAGCAATGAAACAACTTTAAAATAAAGTTTAAAATAAAGACTAATTACAAACCACCAGTGTTAATTTCTTCTTTCAAATTTTTTCATAAGAATGCTTCTAATGACATCTTATTTGGGAGGCATTCAATTAATGTTTTGGAAACAGAGAATGGAGAGCAAAGTGAACGCCATTACTTCTTTACAAAGAAAGTAATTTAAGCCTGCTTGTCTGATAAGTTAAACTACTTTAACACAGTATTCACATAGACATAAAAAATAAGAATGATTCAAAAGACCACGTAGTCTTAAAATGAACTCCTCCGCCCCTCCTTTTCCAAATCGGGTGTGAAAAATTAAGCTTCAAAGAATTAGAACTGTCACATAAAAAAAATGGACCTTTTGGGGACAATGGAAGTAAATAAAAATGATTTCAAACCCTAAAGGATATTTTAAAAAGGAACCACAATGTATAGTGGGTGACCTGATAGTACAACAGTTAGGAGCAGGTCTCTAGAATCAGACTTCCTGGGTTTAAATCTTGGGTCTATCACTTAGTGTGACCCTGGCTGGCTAAGTACCCTTAATTTCTCTGTGCTTTAGTTTCATCATCTGTAAAATATAGGAAACAACTGTATCCACTTCCAAAGGGTCATTATAACGATAAGATAGCCGTTCAGTGCTTTGAATAGTACCTAGTACTTGGTAAGTGCAAATAAGTGAATGCAGATAAAAACTTAAATGTTTAAAACCACCAAAGAGGCAGAGCTAAAGAGATGGACAAACGTAAAAGTCATTAAAAAGCCTTCAGGGAACTTAAAAGCTGTTTTTCATATTTATTTCTTCTCAAACGTTCCACTTTGAATAGAGTCCATACAACTGTAAACTACTCAGTGTCCTCTAAAGAACTGTGTAGATATTACATCCCAGCATTCACTATGAGCAGCACACACAGTGCTTGCTTTCATACTAAATTTATTTTCTTTGTCAAACATTTTAAAATAAGTGGGACACTTACAGAACAAATACTCCAGTTATACCAAGAGTTCTGTGCGAAGGGGATGTGGAATCAAGGTTTATTTCAGTGGCATTCATATTGCAGGGGCCTAAATAAATATTAAGACGAGTATTTGAATATGCATAGAAAATATGGCTCAAGCACTCGTCAAAATGAATCTGAATGGTCCCTCAAATCAAACAAATGGACATAATACTAAAGAACGTTAAAGAGATTGCTAGAAAAAACAGCTGTATAACATTTTTACTATGACATAAATACTGTAACTGTGCCACACTGTGAACTCAATGAGAAACAAAGAGGCAAAGTCTAGGTAAAACTTACAACCCAATTGCTCTAAGTCAAAATTGTAAAGATAATAAAGCTTTCAAAAGCCCTTAATGAAAAACTCAGTGTAATTCTGAGTAAAGCAAATGACTGAGGAGTCCAAAACTGGATGCACAGCAATGACGTGTTGGGCTGCCTGGTAGTAAAAATTTCTCCTTTCAGTCTCTAGTTGCTGGGAGACTAGATCTACCTCTCTCCTAAGATGGGTTAAAAAAAAAAAAAAAAAAAAAAAAAAGGCAAGCTAATGCTGATGCACAAAACGGTCGCTATATGAACACTCTTTTAAAATCCTTTTAGGTTCTTGTTTGAGTTTTCCAAACACGAAGAGGGGAACAAAATGCTGCTTTTAAGCAAAGATCAGACTTTGCAGCACATACAAGTTATATTTTCATTCGGCCGCATCGATTCTTACATTACCTTAATTACAGACATAAAGCACTTGGGTTTGGAAGGAGCTACTATTTCTTCCACTCATACTCCCAAGAAGCCCTATAAACTCAGGCCAAAAACGTCAGGCCTCAAAACCAAGGACTTGATCTTACTTTGCCTCAAGTTTGCAAGTTGGCAAATAAGCTGCCACTAGGCAGAGGGGTTAAAAATATATCAAGTGATGCTGGATTAAGAGCACCGGGGTGAGGAAACGAAGCACCCCGCTATTATATAGGTCTGGGATATTCAAAGAGGTGGTCCTAGCATCCCCTCCTCCCTACTTTCAGGTCCTAAAATTGACACCAGCAGCAGGACAACGGCAGGTTACTGCATGCAGAAGAAAAGTATTATCGCTTGCCTCCCTGCCGCCACTGCTCCTCGGGTGCCAACACCGATGCCGCTCAGTGCTGCAGCCAAGGAGCTCCGCTCGGTCCCTGCGGGAGGAATACGAAGGCGCGACCGCACGGTCGCGGCAGCCGCCTCGCGCACGGGACCTGTAGAGGCCGCTCGCGCGTACGCCTCCCAGGGCAACGACGCGCGGCAGGCCGCGGCCGCCTCCGACCCAACAGCCGTGGCCTCCGGGAAAGCGAAGCTCGAAGGCCGCCCGCCCGCCCCCCAAGCCTCCCGCCCAACAACGTATCGCGCGGGTAAAGGCAAAGTTTGGCTCTCGCCGTTAGGCCTGAACTTTCCCGCCAGCCCGTGCAGGTCTCCGCCGTTTCCCACTCGGCAGTCTCCTGGGCTCCGGCCTTCCGCACAGCTCACAGAGACTACTCACTCGGGCTGTTCCCGCAGCGACAGAGTCTCGGCGGCGGCCATCTTGAACTTCCTGACTCCTCGGCGGCGGTGGCGGCGGCTTCCCGGACGGTGGAAGCTAGTGGAAGTGGTGGAAGAGGGAGCAGAAGCGTCGCGCATGTGCTAACCGCGTAGGGAACCGTGGAGCTCTGAGTCCGCTCTAAGAATCCGGATATAAAAGTGCATCCGGGGACAGAGCGCACGAGCGCCATGACGCAAGTTCCGGGACGGGGGTTGGGCGTGTGGAAGTATAGGCGGCACCTGCCAAGGGTTTAGTGACCAGTGACTGGGGCTTGCCCGGTAGTTAGTATTAGCACCGAACGTTTGGCTCTGGAAACTTGCTAGAGAAGGGACCAGAGTGAGTGGGATATCGGTATTTTGTGTGCGGTTCCGAGAACTGGTTTCACGGTGGGGCCCACAAGTTGAGTTAATTCTCCAACTAGGGCAAACAATATGATTTGGCTGCGGGGCTGCGTTGGAGGCATAATACCTCGTTACTGGTTAGATAACCCAATCTCAAGTGGCATTGAAGGAGAGTTGGTGAAAGACATTTTGAGAATACTGGGAAGTTAGGGCTGTTTTAGAATGTAAATGTCTTTTAATATGGAATTATTAATTGTTAGATTTATTTGAAACGTTTGAATTTCTTTCAGCTTTTACTGTTCAAGAGTAACGATTCAGGAGCCTTTAGGTTTGCTGGTTCAGTAACATTTTTGGTCCAAATCACTTAATGCGATTTTGTTTTTCTGTAATGAATTCTACAGTAATGGGATTAAATGAAATGTTTTATGAGAAAATATGTACTGGCTCTTGGAGAGCTTTTAACACCATGTAGGTTTTTACGTTCTCTCAAAAATATCTTTATACTATGATACCTGAAATCAGGTGACCATCACTTTCATTCTTACTGAGTTTGGTTTAACCGTAGAAATTGGAGCTCATACTACCTGGCTTGTTATATATCTTGGTTTTCGGAGGGGAAGATTTACAAACATTCGTACAAAATGAGTCTTTCGTTGGTTGACTCCTTAACCTGTTTAAAATGTTCAGCGTTTTACCTTTGTGGAACACTAATCCTTGCGTAATTACTGATTTTTGTGGATTCCCTTTCCTCCCCAACTCCATTGTAGCATTTCTTTATGTGGTCCTTAATTACATCGTTTTCTTTGTGAAGGATTTTTCTTGTTCTTAACAATGAGATTCAGGTTTAATAACTTGGAAGACTTTTTTTCAGAGGAAAAAGGTTCCAGAAATATGTTAAGGATGGTTTCTATCTTAAACCATATATTTATCTACCTATGGGATTTCAGAGCTCTAATTGCTTCCTGCCTCTAGATTCAAATCCCTGTATACCTTTTCAAATAGTATGAATTCAGCCTTATATTTATGGCTTATTATATTCTCTGTCCCACTCCAAGTGAAGGCAAGGCCACGTGTCCTTGTAGCCAGATTGGCTCAAATGTATTAAAATAACAAAAAAAATTTTAGGGGCGCCTGGGTGGCGCAGTCGGTTAAGCGTCCGACTTCAGCCAGGTCACGATCTCGCGGTCCGTGAGTTCGAGCCCCGCGTCGGGCTCTGGGCGGATGGCTCAGAGCCTGGAGCCTGTTTCCGATTCTGTGTCTCCCTCTCTCTCTGCCCTTCCCCTGTTCATGCTCTGTCTCTCTCTGTCCCCCAAAAAATAAATAAACGTTGAAAAAAAAATTTTTTTAAAATAAAATTTTAAGTTAAAAGAGATGAACATAGTGTATGTATGTGTAAACCTATTAGATTTCTTCTTGGAAATAAGTGCAAACCTGTAAGATCTCATCTTGGATATAAAGTAGAATATACTTTAAGGCAAAAGAAGCCTAGCACACTGGCACTTGGAGGTAAGGGAACTTGCTTATGATGACTCAGTTCCTAAGTGCCAAGCCAGGGTATGAAATGAAATCTAACATGCAAGTCTGTGCTCTTTCCCTCTTACTCTGCTGCTTCCCACAGAAATGTCATTTGTTTAGCATCTATTTATTGAGTACCCACCAACACAGCTCTTTGATATTCAAATGTGTTTTGAGTTAAAGGTAATGGCGAAAAAAATAAGGGGGAGGTCCCTTTAAAAAATAAAAAAATAAAGGTAATGGAAAGAACACTGTATTACCATCCAGATACACCTTATTTTCTCTGGGTCCAGAGGCTGTAGTCTCTTCCTTGTTGCTGAGTAGCAGAGAGCTCACAGGTTAATTCCAGTTTCCTCAATCATATTATTATCTCCCTGGTCCCCTCTGCTTTATGATTCTAAAAAATTTCTTAATTGAATTATAGCTGACATGCAATGTTACATTAGTTTCTAATGTAAAACATAGTAATTTGACAATTTAATATGCGTTACTTGTGCTAGCCATGCTATATGAGTTGTGGGTAAAAATGGGCAGAACAGACGCTAAATTATTCAGGTTTGAAGCCACATTATGACTGGCTCAAGTTTAGACTTGGACAAACCCTTCACTTTTTTTTGTTTGTTTTATTTTTTAAAGCATAGAAAAAGAAGGAACTCTTCACAAAATGATACTGGCAAATTTCCATTAAGATTTTCTCACCAATTCGCTTGCACGGTTACTACCAGTTCAGACCGCACTAGGAGGGATTTGTCAAGGATTCCCCCAAAGTTGTGTTGCAGTTTTGGAAGAATAGGATTTAGGGAAGGCAGAGTTAAAATTAAAGCAAACATCAGTTATTAGTTTAATAATTCCGCAAACGTTTAGTAAGAGAAACTTAAACCCAACTTTTCACTCTTGCTGCTTTTCCTCCCAGAATTCGAGAACCTCTGCACCTTAGAGCCGCAGGCATTCCTACACCTAGCAGGCGCGGAAGGGACAGCATAGCCGCAGAACCCGCTGGCCGGAAGTCCCTGACGCGACGGCGCCTCCGCGAGCACGCGCTTCCCTGTCTGTGGGCGCTCCGCCCGCGCGCCCAGGGTAGCGCGTGCGTGCGTGCATATGTGCGTGCGTCAGGGGCAAGGGGTGGGCGTGACTGAGGCGGCCGCGGCCCGCCTTACCAGGCAGAGCCCGCCCTGTAGCGGCGGATGCAGGATAAGAGCTGATTATTTCTAGTCGGTACCTTCGCGCCGCGCCTGGCCGACCCGCCCAGCTACTGTGTCTCCTCCTTCCGGCCTTGAGCCTGCGCTCTTTGGTCCCTGTCAGGCGTGCCGCTCTTGCCGGTTTTACCGACAAGGCGCTTTCCCGGAGTCGCCCGGCCGGTCCGACTGGTACTGAGTAGGTCCTACCTAGAAGCCGCGGCCTGGGGGCCTGGCGTCGCGGGCTCCCGCGTCCCTGAGACACCTTGTTGACCCCCGTGAAGACCGAATTCAAAAAAGCAGAGGTCGACTTTGTTTTGCCAACAGAGAGCGTAAAACCCATAACGCTTGGCGCCCTACTACCAAAAAAGTTTACTGGCCCCGAGACAAGGTTTTGAGAACAAGCCTGCGGTTTTGACTTTTTTTTTTTTTAACCACCTTTCATTCCTTTTAAGTATTACTACTTTCGTGCAAGATACACACTCCAGAGGTAGTTTGGAAATGCTTTTGAGTTACGTTCTTTCTGTGGAAAGAGATAATTAGGTTTGGACCATCTAAGCTACACGGGCATCAATCCCGATAAGCTCTTAATAGGCCCATTTTAACGTAGGCTACAAAGAAAATAGAGTATCATAAGATCCTTTGAAGAAAACTGGTCCATGGAAAGTCCCCAGATGTCAATCATAAGACTGTAGATCACCTTTTAAATAAGTTTTACCTAGTTTAGATCCAGACTTGAAATCTATAGCTGGGAAGACACTGGATGCTGAGTTTTTCTTTTACAAACAAAACTTTTTGTTCCATGTAATTTAGGGTTTTCTTTTTGTTGTTGTTGTTTTAAAAGCAGTTCTGACGCATTCACGAAAATCTGGAAAATACAAATACAAAAGAAAACAAAACCGCCCAAGTTCTATTGCCCAAACTGGACCAACATTAATGTATTGGCTTATTTTGACCTATTTCCATATGAAATATTAAATTTTTTGTACTCCTGAGTAGAATGTGATAGTTGGCTTTTTCATGTAACATACCCATATATTCTACATAATTCTAGTTTCAGTAAGCATTTTTACATGATGTCCTTTTTTTTCACTGTTACTGGATGTCTATGTCATTTTAGTTTTGCACTATTGTATATGCCTATGATGAAGCCGAATTTACCATAGTATTTAGAACACGACCATTCAAGGCAATGGGCTTCACCACTCTGCCACTTCCAGCAACTTATTTAACCTTTCTGAGCCTCATTTTACACATCAGTAACATGAGGATAACAGTTCTCATCACAAAGTGTTATTATGAGAATTAATTGAAATAATGCACGAAAGTGCCTGGATCATATATATTGGTAAATACTACCATTTCTACATGTAAATTTTTTTTGAATTTTTGATTTTTAAAATTTCTCTTGTTCTATTTTTTTTTTAATTAGTGACATGCATGGTTTATTTCCAGATTTTGTATATAGTTAAATACTATTACTACATTGGGTCTAAGAGGTTTTATACGCAGCTTTTTATATATTTTACTACATAAGTTATTCATCAAAACATAAGTTAGAAATACTTCTTTGCAATAAAAAACTATATTTGGCTATAATTTACCCATATATAATTATTATTCACATTTTATAGTAGGTCCTATTCTTTCTCACTTTTTATACATACACACGTTATTTTTAAGAATTACATTATAAACAAGGGGTTCAGTGCAAAGAGAGTGCAGTAAGTAGGGAAAAAGCTGACAAAGAAGGTAGTAGAATTTAGATTTCATTTCAGATTTACAGAGTAAGTTCAGGGTTGAGGAACAATCTGATTTAATTAATTTTAGGAGGTTCACTTGGCTGCTGTATGAGGCTACACAGCAGGGCACCAGAGAACAAAAGGTGGAATCCAGTTAGGAGTGTAATTCAGTATTCCTGGTGAGTGATGATGGTGTTTCAACCAGGGTGGAAATGGAAAAAGTGGCTGGATTCTGGATACAATTTGAAAGGACAAGCTATAGAATTCATTGATTCATTGGATGTGGGGTGCAAGGGACAGTGAGTTAACAGTTTGTGGCTCAAGCAATTGGATGGCAGTTGCTGCTTACAGAGATAGAGACTGAAGGAAGAGCAAATTTTAAGTGGGGGAAATGAAGGTTCTGTTTTAGTCATATCATGCTTCAGACTTAGATGTCTAATTGAAAGTGGGGTCTTAATGACTTCAATTATTATTCAGTTGTTTGTTTTTCCTTTCATTTCTGTTATTTGGTGCATTAATATTTATAAACATTTTCCGTTTGGGTTGACACTTTTATCATTCCAAATGTCCCTCTTTTGAAAAATTTTTAGTTTATTTTGTCTTGTATTAGTACAGCAATTCAGCTTTCCACTGGTTGTTGCTTACATGATATACCATTGTTGTGTGTCTCCTATAAACAGCACATAGTTGGATCTTATTTTTTTTAGTCTTGTCTAAAGATCTCAGCCTTTTGATTAGAATGTTTCATTCATTTGCATTCAATGTATTGGTACAGTTGGATTTATGTCTGCCATTTTACTTTGTTTCCTATGTGTCTAATGTGGTTTTCGTTCCTCTCTTTTTCACTACTTTATTTTGCATCAGGTGAATATTTCCTAATGGAGCAGTTTACTTTCTTTAGTAATTTTCTTTCACTTTTTTCCTACTTTTTAAAAAATTGATACATAATTAACACACAGTGTTACATTTGTTTCAAGTGTACAATATAATGAATCAGCAATTCTGTACATTACTCTGGCTCATCACAGTGTACTCTTAATCCCCTTGATCTATCTCACCCATCCACCCACCTCCCTTCTGGCAATCACTAATTTGTTCTCTGTGTCTAAGAGTCTGTTTTTGTTGTTGTTGTTGTTTCGTTTCTAAAATTTTCATCTGTGAATGAAATCATATGGTATTCGTGTTTGTATGTGTGACTTATTTCACTTAGCATTGTACCCTTTAGGTCCATTCATGTTGTTGCAAATGACAACATCTTATCCTTTTATATGGCTGAATAATATTTCATTGTATATATGTACCACACCATCTTTATCCATTCATCTATGGATGGACACTTGGGTTGCTTCCAAATCTTGGCTATTGTAATAATGGTGCAATAAACATAGGGTTGCATATATCTTTTTCAATTAGTGTTTTAAGTTTCTTTGGGTAAATATTCAGTAGTGGAATTACTGGATCATTCTATTTGTAATTTTTAATCTTTTGAGGAACCTCCATAATGTTTTCTACAGTGGCTGGACCGACTTATATTATTCACTAGCAGTGTACAAGGATTTCTTTTTTTCCACATCTTTGCAACACTTGTTATTTCTTGTCTTTTTGATTCTAGCCATTCTAACAGGTGTAAAATGATATCTCATGTGGTTTTGATTTGCATTTTCCTGTTGATTTGTGATGTTGAGTATCTTTTCATGTGCTTATTGGCCATCTGTATGTCTTTTTTGGAAAAATGTGTATTCAGGTGCTCTGCCCATTTTTAATCAGGTTATTCTTGTTTTTGTTTGTTTTTGTTTTTGTTTTTTGGTGTTAGGTTGTATGGTTTCTTTATATACTTTGGATATTAACTCCTTATCAGACATATAATTTGCAAATATATTCTCCCATTCATTAGGTTGCCTTGTCATTTTGTTAATGGTTTCCTTTGCTGTGCAAAAGCTGTTTCTTTTGTGTCTCAGTAGTCTAATTTTGCTTTACTTCCTGTTGCCTGAAGAGACATACCTAGAAAAATTGTGTGATGGCTGATGTCAAAGAAATTACTGCCTATGTTTTCTTCTGGGAGTTATATGGTTTTAGGTCTCACATTTAGGTCTTTAATTTATTTTGAGTTTATTTTTGTGCATCATGTAATATAGAGTTCCAGTTTCATTCTTTTGCATGTAGCTGACCAGTTTTCCCAACACTATTTGTTAAACAGACTGTCTTTTCCCCACTGTGTTTTCTTACCTCTTTTGTCATAGATTAATTTACCATATAAGTGTGGGGTTTTTTTCTGGGCTATTTTGTTCTATTGATCTATGTGTCTACTTTTGATTACTGCAGCTTTCTAGTATAACTTGAAATCTGGAATTATGATGCCCTCAGCTTTGTTGTTTCTCAAGGTTGCTCTGGCTATTTGAGATTGTGTGTCCACACAGTTTTAGTATTATTTGTTCTAGTTCTGTGAAAAATGCTGTTGGTTTTTTGACAGGGATTGCATTATATCTGTAGATTGCTTTGGGTATATGGACATTTTAACAGTATTCATTCTTCTAATCCATGAGCATGGAATACCTTTCTATTTGTGTTGTCTTTAATTTCTTTCATCAACGTTTCATAGTTTTCAGAGTACAAGTCTTTCACCTCCTTGGTTAACTTTATTCCTAGGTATTTTTTCCACACTTTTTTTGAGTTTGTTGTTTTTTGTTTCTTGTTTTTTTTTAGTGGTTCCCTTCCACATCGACAATAGATTATTTTTAAAATTTTATGCCTGTAGGAAAGATTGAACATTAGTCCTTTTGTATGTCAAGTGTATCTCAATAAAACTGGGAGAACAAAAAGGATTTAACAGCAGTCTTTTAAAATGCCTTTTCAGGGGCGCCTGGGTGGCGCAGTCGGTTAAGCGTCCGACTTCAGCCAGGTCACGATCTCGCGGTCCGTGGGTTTGAGCCCCGCGTCGGGCTCTGGGCTGATGGCTCAGAGCCTGGAGCCTGTTTCCGATTCTGTGTTTCCCTCTCTCTCTGCCCCTCCCCCGTTCATGCTCTGTCTCTCTCTGTCCCAAAAATAAATAAACGTTGGAAAAAAAAAATTAAAAAATAAAATAAAATGCCTTTTCATACATTCTTTTCTGGGTTTTTTTTTTTCCTATTTGTAGATCTGCATTGTTAAATTAATGAATTAAAATTTAAATTCTAGTACATTTCATGTAATCCTGACATTTATTAGAGGAAAGCATAATGCCCAATCCTTCTTATTTCCTAGGGGAAGGCTTGGAAGCTCAAACTGCAACTGTTAGAAATACTTTATTTAGACCCATAGGTGTGAGCTTTACCAGATTTCCATTTTCTTAGGTCTTTAAAAATTTTTCTGACCAGTATTTTCTAATTTCCAGTATACAAGTGTTACACACACTTTGTTAAATTTATCCTTACATGTTTCACATTTACTGGTGCCATAGTATTTGTTAAATATTATTTGTAATTGTTTACTGCTACATGTAGAATATAAATGATATTTGCGTGTTGACTGTATACTTTGCAACTTTGTTAAACTCATTATTTCTAGTAGTTTTACTTTAGAACTCTTAGGATTTTCTATATATAATCATCTTGTTTTCCAAATAAAAACTTTTACTTCTTCCGTTCCAAGTCATACGATTTTTTTTTATTTTTATTTTTTCAACGTTTATTTATTTTTGGGACAGAGAGAGATAGAGCATGAACGGGGGAGGGGCAGAGAGAGAGGGAGACACAGAATCGGAAACAGGCTCCGGGCTCTGAGCCATCAGCCCAGAGCCTGACGCGGGGCTCGAACTCACGGCACGGACTGCGAGATAGTGACCTGGCTGAAGTCGGACGCTTAACCGACTGTGCCACCCAGGCGCCCCAGTCATAGATTTTTAAAGTAATAGATGTTATTGCTTATGAAAGTTTTAAAAATACAGGAAAATTAAGCAGACAGTACAAAGTGTTCCTATATTCTTTCCCCACCTGTACAATTTCTGCTATTAACATCTTGCATCTATGTGGTACACCTGTTACAATTAATGAATCAATATTGATACATTATTATTAACTGAAGTACATAGTTTACATTAAGGTCAACTCTTTGTAGTTACAGTTCTATGCATTTTGACCCATGTTTAATGTATCCAGTATTGTTCAAGGTATCCACTATTGTAATATCATACAGAGTAGTTTGATTGCCCTAAAAATCTCTTGTAATCCCTTCTTTTCTTCCACTGAACCCTTGGCAACCATTGATCTCCATAGTTTTGTATTTTCTAGAATATCATATACTTAGAATCATAAAATATATAGTCTTTGCAGATTTGCTTTTATTCAGCAATAAAAGTTTTAAGTTTTCTTACATGTCTTTTTGTATGTGTGTGGGAGGCTTGATAGTTCATTCTTTTTATTGCTAAATAATATTTCTTTGGGTGTACCACAATTTATCCATTCATCTATTGAGTTTTCCATTTTTAGCAGTTCTGAATAAAGGTGCTATAAAATATCAATGCGCAGGTTTTTGTATGGTCACAACTTTTCAACTCAATTGGGTAAACATGTAGAAAACAATTACTGGATCATGCAGTGTCTTAATATACTCAGCAGCCACAGCAAAATATTACAGACTGGGTGACTTAAAAAGCAGATTTCTTTATATATATATATATATATATATATATATATATATATATATATATATATAATTTATTGTCAAATTGGCTTCCACACATACACCCAGTGCTCATCCCAAAGGTGCCTCCTCAATGCCCATCGCTCACTTTCCCCTCTCCCCCACCCCCCCCCAACCTTCAGTTTGTTCTCAGTATTTAAGAGTCTCTTATGGTTTGCCTCCTTCCCTTTCTGTAACTTCTTTTTTTCCCCCTTCCCCTCCCCGCTGGTCTTCTGTTGAGTTTCTCAGGATCCACATAAAAGTGAAAACCTATGGTATCTGTCTTTCTCTGTATGACTTATTTCACTTAGCATAACACTCTCCAGTCCCATCCACGTTACTACAAAAGGCCATATTTCATTCTTTCTCATTGCCAAGTAGTATTCCATTGTGTATATAAACCACAACTTCTTTATCCATTCATCAGTTGATAGACATTTAGGTTTTCTCCACAATTTGGCTATTGTTGAAAGTGCTGCTATAAACATTGGGGTACAAGTGCCCCATGCATCAGCACTCCTGTATCCCTTGGGTAAGTTCCCAGCAATGCTATTACTGGGTCATAGGGTAGATCTATTTTTAATTTTTTGAGGAACCTTCACGCTGTTTTCCAGAGTGGCTGCACCAGTTTGCATTCCCACCAACATTGCAAGAGCGTTCCCATTTCTCCACATCCTCTCCAGCATCTATAGTCTCCTGATTTGTTCATTTTAGCCACTCTGACTGGCATGAGGTGGTATCTTAGTGTGGTTTTGATTTGTATTTCCCTGATGAGGAGTGATGTTGAGCATCTTTTCATGTGCCTGTTGGCCATCTGGATGTCTTCTTTAGAGAAGTGTCTGTTCATGTCTTCTGCCCATTTCTTCACTGGATTATTTGCTTTTCGGGTGTGGGGTTTGGTGAGTTCTTTATAGATTTTGGATACTAGCCCTTTATCCGATATGTCATTTGCAAATATCTTTTCCCATTCCATTGGTTGCCTTTTAGTTTTGTTGATTGTTTCCTTTGCTGTGCAGAAGCTTTTTATCTTCATGAGGTCCCAATAGTTCATTTTTGCTTTTAATTCCCTTGCCTTTGGAGATGTGTCAAGTAAGAAATTTCTGTGGCTGAGGTCAGAGAGGTTTTTTCCTGCTTTCTCCTCTAGGGTTTTGATGGTTTCCTGTCTCACATTCAAGTCCTTCATCCCTTTTGAGTTTGTTTTTGTGAATGGTGTGAGAAAGTGGTCTAGTGTCAACCTTCTGCATGTTGCTGTCCAGTTCTCCCAGCACCATTTGTTAAAGAGACTGTCTTTTTTCCATTGGATGTTCTTTCCTGCTTTGTCAAAGATTAGTTGGCCATACATTTTGTGGGTCCAATTCTGGAGTCTCTATTCTACTCCATTGGCCTATGTGTCTGTTTTTGTACCAATACCATGCTGTCTTGATGATAACAGCTTTGTAGTAGAGGCTAAAGTCTGGGATTGTGATGTCTCCCACTTTGATCTTGTTCAAAATTACTTTGGCTATTCAGGGTCTCTTGTGGTTCCATACAAATTTTAGGATTGCTTGTTCTAGCTTCGGGAAGAATGCTGGTGCAATTTTGATTGGGATTGCATTGAATGTGTAGATTGCTTTGGGTAGTATTGACATTTTAACAATATTTATTCTTCCAATTCATGAGCATGGAATGTTTTTCCATTTCTTTTTATCTTCTTCAATTTCCTTCATAAGCTTTCTATGGTTTTCCACATACAGATCTTTTACATCTTTGGTTAGGTTTATTCCTAAGTATTTTATGGTTCTTGGTGCAATTGTGAATGGGATCAGTTTCTTTATTGGTCTTTCTGTTGCTTTATTATTGGTGTAAAAAATGCAACTGATTTCTGTACATTAATTTTGTATCCTGCGACTTTGCTGAATTCATGTATTAGTTCTAACAGACTTTTCATGGAGTCTGTCAGGTTTTCCATGTATCGTATCATGTCATCTGCAAAAAAACAGCAGAAATTTTTTGTCTTCTCAGATTTTGGGGAGACCATAAGTCCAAGATCAAGGTGTGGGAAAATTTCATTTTTGGTGAGGCCTTTCCTTCTGGTTTGATTTGCTTTTCTGATGTGTCCTCACTTGTTCCCGAGAGACAGACATCTCTGGTGTCTCTTCCTTTGCTTATAAAGACAATACTATCAGAATAAGGCCATACCTTTCTGACCTCAATTAAACTTTACCCCTTAAGGCCTTATTTCCAAATGCAGTCATACTGGGGATAAGGCTTCAACATAAGAATTTTTGGAGGACACATTTCAGTCTATAACATACCACAAGATTTTGTTGGGGTGGGGGGTAGGAGGTGGGGAAAATGGGTGAAGGTGGCCAATGTGTACAGACTTTCAGTTACAAGAGGAATAAGTTTGGGAGACATAATGTACAGCATGGTGAGTAAAGTTAACAATACTGTATTGTACATTTGAAGTTGCTAATAGAATAGATTTTAAAACTTCTCACTACACACACAAAAAATTATAACTATGTGAGGTAATGGCTGCATTGACTAACTTTATTGTGGTAGTCATTTTTGAATATACATCAAATCATTACGTTGTACTCCTTTAACTTACATATTAATGCTATATGTCATTTATATCTCAATAAAGCTGGGGGAAAAATAACAACTATGTTTAGCTTTGTAAGAAACTGCCAAATTTTCAAAGAGCCTGTTCCATTTTGCATTTCCACTAGCAATGAATGAGAGTGCCTGTTGCTCCATATCATCACCAGATTTAGGTATTGTTAGTTTTTGGATATTAGCCATTTTAATAGATGTGTAGTAGTATCTCATTGTTGTTTCAATTTGCAATTATGACATGATAGCATCTTTTTGTGTGATTATTTGCCACCTGTGTCTTCTTTCATGAGGTGCCTGTTCAGATCTTTTGATCAGTTTTTGATGTGATTTTTTTTTTTTTTAGCTTGTTGATGTGATGGATTATATTAACTTATTTCATTAAATGTTGAACCAGCTTTGTAGTCCTGGCATAAATTCTACGTGGTCATGGTTTGCAATTCTTTCTGTACATTATTAGGTTAGATTTCCTAATATTTTGTTTTGGAATTTTATATCTATGTTCATAAGTAATATTGGTCTGTAATTTTACCTTCTTTGTAATGTGTATAACCACTTTTGGTATAAAAGTAGTGTATAACTGTATGAGTTGGGGATTATTTCCCTCTGATACTGTTTTCTAGAAGAGATGATGAAGAATTGGTATCATTTCTTCGTTAAATATCTGGTAGAATTCAACAGTGAATCCTTCTGAAACTAGAGCTTTATTTTTGGAAGGTTATTAATTACCAATTCAATTTTTAAAAAATGTTTATTTATTTTTGAGAGAGAGAGAGAGAGAGAGAGAGAGAGAGAGAGAGAGAGTGAGCAGAGGAGGGGCAGCGTGAGAGGGAGACACAGAATCTGAAGCAGGCTCCAGGCTCTAAGCTGTCAGCACAGAGCCCGATGTGGAGCTTAAATTCATGAACCATGAGATCATGACCTGAGCCTAAGTCAGATGCTTAACCAACTGAGCCATCCAGGTGCACCTGATTCAATTTCTTTAGTCGATATAGGCATATTCATATATTCATCCTTGTGTGAAATGTAGTTTGTGTCTTTTAAGAAATTGGCCCATTTCATCTAAGTTATCATATTTGTGGGCATGGAGTTATTCACAATATTCCTTTATTATTTGTTTAATGTCCATGGGATCAATGGAAATGGCCCTTTTTTCATTTCTGATGTTGGTGTTTATGGCTTCTCCTTTTTTTCTTAGTCTGACTAGAGGTATATCAATTTATTGATTTATTGATCTTCTCAAAGAACCAGACTTTGATTTCTTTGATATTTCTCTCTTGATGTCCTGTTTTTAATTTCATTAATTCTACTCCAATTTTTATTGTTCATTTTAATTTGGCTGCCTTATATTTCTCTTTTCTCTCTAGTTTCATAATGTGGAACTAGATTATTAACTTTAGATTCTTCTTTTCTAATTTATGCATTCAATGCTGTACATTTACCTTTAAGCACTGCTTTTGCTGTATCCCACAATTTTGATAAATTGTATTTTCATTTCCATTTAAAGTATTTTAAAATTTCTCTTGAGACTTATTTGACCCATAAATAGTTTAATCTCCAAATGTGTTCAGATTTCCTAGCTGTCTTTCTGTTAATGATTTCTAGTTTTATTTTATTGTGGTCTAAGAGCATATTTTCTGTGATTTCTACTTTCTTATGTTTTTCAAGGTGTGTTTTGTGGTTCAAAATGTGGTCTCTCTTGGTGAATGGTGTATATGACCTTGAGAAAAATATGTATTTTTTGTTGTTGTTGAATAAATATTATATAAATGCTAGAGTATAAACTGTAGTTTGTCAGTTTGATCCTGTTGATTAATGATGCTGTTTAATTCAACTATATCCTTACTGATGTTCTGCCTGCTGGATTTGCCAATTACTGATAGAAGTTTGTTGAAGTCTCCAACTGAAATAGTGGGTTCATCTATTTCTCTTTGCAGTTCTATCAGTTTTTGCCTTATGTATCATAACGCTCTGTTGTTAGGTGCATACACATTAAGGATTATTATGCTGTGTTGGAGAATTTTATTTATCATGATGTAATGACACTCTACCTTTTATAAGTTTCCTTGTTCTTAAGTCAACTTTGTCTGAAATTAATATATATGTTCCAGCTTTCTTTTGATTAACGTTAACATCCCTTTCCTTTTAGTCTGGGTCATTATATTTCATGTGGGTTTCTTTAGACAACGTATAGTTGGATCTTGTTTTTGATTCCCTCGGTGTTTTAATGGAAGTATTTGGACCATGCATATTTAAATTATTGATATGATTGGATTGATATGTATAATGTTTTTAATTATATTCTATTTATTGTACTTTCTTTCTGTTTTTTTTCCCCTCTTTTCTGCTTTGTCTGCTTTTAGTTGAGTAATTTGTGATTCTGTTTTCTATTCAAAATCTTCAATTATACTTAAAAATTTTGAATGGTTTCTTTACATTTGCAATATACA
Organism: Puma concolor; assembly: GCF_028749965.1. Lineage (NCBI taxonomy): Eukaryota > Metazoa > Chordata > Mammalia > Carnivora > Felidae > Puma > Puma concolor. The sequence continues at coordinate 24,874,285 of NC_141671.1, forward strand.
TTTACAACTAATCTAAGTCCACTTTTAAGGAACACTATAGGACATGGATTAAAATGTAGTCTTCCCAATTTCTTGCTCTTGTCTCCATTGCTGTCATTCATTTCACTTATTTTTCATATCCTGTAATCACCCAATACATTTTTGCCATTGTTACTTTTAACAGACATTTATTTTATGTTAAGAATAATAAAAGTGAAAGGTTTTGTTTTACTTTCATTTATTCTTCCTCTCCAGGACTCTGCCTGGCAACTTCCAGCTGCTTCAGACTCTCAGAACACCAACTGCTGATAACTTAATTTAGCAGGACCACTACATTGTATGGGAGATCCCCTCCTTTTCTGCAATATGCAGGCCAAAAGCTGTGGCAGCTTTAGGGCTTCCTTCATTTGATTTTCTTTTCTTAATGCCTATAGTTCTGTGCTTCCTCTTGTCCAATATATGAAAACAGTTGGTTTTTTATTTTGTCGAGTTTTTTGTTAAGGCAGGAGGATAAATCTAGTTCTCATTCAATATATAAAGAACTAAAAGTTATGTAATGAATTTTCAACATAGTTAATAGCATAAGCTTGGATTCTAAAAATTTATTGCATAGATCCTGAAATGTATCCATTTTGTCGTATGAATTCTGTGTAGTTGTAGACTATGTGTTTGTTTTACTTTCTTATGTATGTCACAAGTAAATTATCAACTTCATATGCCAGATAGTTGAATGCAATATTAAACATCATTTATTAACTTTAACATCTTGTCTTTTTAGGAATCTAACATTTATTAATCACTGATTCCTTAGCATCTATGTTAGTTAGTCAAGTCTTCTTAAAGTTTACTGTATGTAAAAATAATCTGGAAAATCTTATTAAAATATAGATTCTTATTTAGTAGGTATGGGCTGAGGCTTGACTTTCTGCAAGGCTAAAAAGCATCTATGGGATCCATAGACCCCACTTAGAGAAGCAAGGAGTTCATTTCCCCAGTATTATGGAGGAAACATATGTTTAGAGTATGTCAAAACAAGGGTACCAGTTTATAGGGTGAACAGAAGATTTTCTTACTTGATATTTTTAAAAGATCATTGTAATTGGGTGCCTGGGTGGCTCAGTTGGTTAAGCATCCATCTTCGGCTCAGGTCATGATCTTGCAGTCCGTGAGTTTGAGCCCTGTGTCGGGCTCTGTGCTGACAGCTCAGAGCCTGGAGCCTGTTTCAGATTCTGTGTCGCCGTCTTTCTCTCTCCTCCCCCACTCATGCTCTGTCTCTCTCTTCTCAAAAATAAATAAACATTAAAAAAAATTAAAAAGATAATTTTAATAATGGGTGAGACTATCTTCAACATTCTGTATTCTTGGAGTCTTTCTCAAAGATTAGTTGACTGTTATGCATGTTTTATTTCTGGGATATGGATGTCTTTCTGAATGGCTTTTATTTATTTTTCTTGCCTAATTGCTTTGGCTAAGACTTCCAGTACTATGTGGAATACAGGTTGTAAGAGTGGGAACCCCTGTTTTGTTCCTTATCTTAGAGGAAAAGGTTTCAGCTTTCACCATCAACAGATGAATGGATAAGGAAAACCTGGTGTGTGTGTGTGGGGGGGGGTATTGCATATTATTTAGCCATAAAAAGAGGGAAGTCTTGTCATTTGTGATGACATGGATGAGCCTAGAAGATATTATGCTAAGTGAAATAAACCAAACACAGAAAGACAAATAGTATATGAGATCACTTACATGTGGAATCTAAAAGAGTCACATTCATAGAACCAGGAGTACAGTAGTGTTTGCCAAGGGCTAAGGTCCAAGGATGCAAACTTTCAGTTAAGAGATGAATAAGTTCTGGGGACCTAATGTGTAGTGTGGTGATTATTGTTAATTAACTGTATTGTATACTCAACATTTGTTTGCTAAGACAGTAGATCTTAATATTTTTTTACCATCAAAAAAAAGCTAACTGTAAGGTGATGGATGTGTTAATTAACATGATTATAATAATTATCCCCCAGTGTCTGCATATATTAACTCATTATGTTGTATATTTTTTAAAAAGTCACATGTATAACTGAAATATATAACATTTTATTTACCAATCATACCTCAATAAATCTGAGGAAAAAAAGAAATATAAGAAAACCTCAGAAATTTGTTTCACTGCCTTACATTCATTCTATGTATTAATATTATTTTATTTTGAATATATGGTAGGGGAATGACCATTAGCCTTTAGGATTTTAGGGCTGCTAATGTTCCTAATCCATATTATCCCAGATTTGATCCTTTCTCTGTATAGTCATACTAAATCAGGCATTTATACTCATAAAACAATTCTTCTAATCTTTCCTGTTTTTAGTTTCTTCCTGAACCTATGACAGTGGATCTCAAACATTTTGTTCTTTGGAACCCTTTATATCCTTAAAAATTAATGGGAAACTTTTAATTATGTGGGTTATACCTATCGATATTTGCTGTAATAGATATTAAAATAGAGAAATTTAAAAATGCTTATTGATCAAGTAATTTAAAATATCAATAATAAGCCCATTGTACATTAATATAATTTGTAGTTTTTAATGAAAATGACTATTTCTCACTGGGCACTTTTGCATTCTGAAAATACATGGTTGACTGATGTATTTAGGAAATGTTTTCTGAATAAAAGCATACGAGTTTTTAAAAATTAGAAATATAAAATTTATGTGGTTTTTACTAACAATATTTATATACTTACTAACTTCACTTTTAGTAAAATTTGCCTTGGAAACATGTTTATCTCTAATTAAGTGATATCTCAGTAAATCAACCATCACAGAATTTGTTTGATAAAAATTAGCCCTCAGTTATCATTTGGTATAGGAAAGATTGGGAAGAATCTAGGACTCCTTGGCACAGTACTGGCTGTAATTGTGGATAAAGAGTCAGTGGCTTAGTTTCATGTTTAGAGGTCATATACAGGCTAGACATGGGCCCCAGGAAATGCTAGGTGTACTCATCAGGAGAGGAAGTGAGCTGTCGAGTGTGATCTCAGGGAAGCAAGAAGGGGGAGTGCAGTATGAAGGTTTGTTTAGTGGAGTCCTCATGACCAGATGAAAGATGAAGACTCCAATAACGGATTCAGAATTCTAGAATACTGTCTTTTATCTAATGCAGTCTGTCATTAGTATTACATTTTCTGAACCATGAATAACAGTAATCTCCTATTCTTATCAGAAAATTATTGTATATTTTATTTACTTCACACATTTTTGGAGTGCCTACTGTGTCTTAAGCATTGTTTAGGCATTGGGAAAACGATAGTGAACTTAAGATACATAAGATCCTTGCTCTCATGTAGCTTATATTCTAGTTGGTAGGAAACATACAATAGTAAGTGCTGTGAAAAGATGAAGCAGAATGATGTGGTAGGAGAGAGCTATTTGAGAGGATGGCTCTCAGATGCTTCTCTGAGGAAATGACATTTGAACTGAGCCTTGAATAATACAAAGTGAGGAGCCATTAGGGAGAAGAATGTTCCAAACATGAGCAAGTATAAAACACCTGAGAAGGGGGTACATTTGATGTGTTCAAAAGACAGGAAGAAGACTTGTGTTCCCACTAAATACAGTTGATTCCATTTTGTGAGATCACTAAAACATTCCAGTTTTGTGCATTTAATTCTTGTACAGGATTTCTATAAGAAATTGGTCAAATGGACTAACCTGCTATTCATGTGTTCATTTAACAGCTCTAATTACTGAATACAAATTTATGTGGCATAATACTCTCCTGACTTTCCTCCTGTATGGGTCTCTGGGGCTCCTACTCCTTAAGTTACCTTTCTAGCTTAGCCTTGAGTCTCACATATTCTCTGTGATCTCTAAGTGATCTCATCCATTGCCATTGTTTGTCATTTATGTACTAGCTAATTGACACATTTACTTGGATACATGACAGAAATCTGAACATGAACATGCTTCAAACTGAATTATCATTCCCCCTTCCCAATTTAGACTCCTTTTGTCTCAGTATATGAGATATCTCTGTTCTTGAGTTGCTCAAACCAGTTAATATCTAGTCCATCATCATGTTCTATTAATTTTACCTTTATTTAAGAAATGTTTATTTATTTACTTTGAGAAAGACAAAGAGAGAGAGTGAGCATGAGCAGGGGAGGGGCAGAGAGAAAGGAAGAGAGAGAATCCCAAGCAGGCTCCACACTGTCAGCTCAGAGCCTGATTCGGGGCTCCATCTCACGAACCACGAGATCATGACCTGAGCTGAAATCAAGAGTTGGACGCTTAACTAACTGAGCCACGCAGGCACCACTAACTTTAAAATGTATATTAGGGGTGCCTGGGTGGCGCAGTCGGTTAAGCGTCCGACTTCAGCCAGGTCACGATCTCGCGGTCCGTGGGTTCGAGCCCTGCGTCGGGCTCTGGGCTGATGGCTCAGAGCCTGGAGCCTGTTTCCGATTCTGTGTCTCCCTCTCTCTCTGCCCCTCCCCCGTTCATGCTCTGTCTCTCTCTGTCCCAAAAATAAATAAAAAACGTTGAAAAAAATTAAAAAAAAATAAATAAAATGTATATTAAATTCAGTGATTTCTTTTTCTATTCCCTTGTTACTACCTTAACCCAGGCCTCTGTCTTGTTGGAATGCCTGCAGTTGCCTCTTTTATGATTTCTCTTCTTCCGCCTTTGCTTTGCTTCAAACCATTCTCTACCCAGAAACTGAAGTAAGCTTTTAAAAGTATGAATTAGTTCATGTCACTTTACTGCTTAAACCCATGTAATGGTACCCTGAAATTTTGAAATCAAACTTCATAACATGGCATGCAAAACCCTGATGATTTAGGCTCTATTGTTTAGTCTCCTCTTTCAGCCATGCTGACCTTATTTTCATCCTGAAACATGCCATACTTTTTCTTATCTTACGGCCTGAGGTTTTTGCTGTTTATTCTGCCTGGATTTCTCTTTTCTCTCTCTTTACCTTGATTACTACAACCTATTCTTCAGATGTTGTACACAAAGGGGCCTTTCTTTGAATGATAGCCTTCCTTCTGGTCTGAATATCAATATAATATCAATATAATATCAATATAACAGGAGCTATCTTTCTTTTGACTCTTAAAACTTCCTGTAATTTTCCCTGTCAAACTGTCAGCATATTTATTTTATTAAAAAAATTTTTTTTAATGTTTATTTTGAGAGAGAGAGATAAAGAGAGAGAGAGAGAGAGCGCACAAGATGGGGAGGGACAGAGAGAGAGAGAGGGAGATGCAGAATCTATAGCAGGCTCCAGGCTCTGAGCTGTCAGTACAGAGCCTGATGCAGGGCCTGAACTCGTGAACCATGAGATCATGACCTGAGTGGAAGTTGGGCATTCAGCTGACGGAGTCAACCAGAAGCCCCATCAAACTGTCAGTATATTTATTTGTATGTTTATTTGCTTGGTGTCTGTTTTTCCTTTCTAGGTTATAAGTTACATGACAGCAGACCATGTATCTTTTGTTTGTCTTTCATTGTGTACCTAGCTCCTAACACAATACTTGTACATCGTACTCAAGAAGTATAGTATTTGATGAATGGATATAAGAAGATAAGAGCCTGTACTAGAATGATACCATTGACAACGGGAAGGAAAGTGTGAGTAATAAAGCTCTTGATGAACTCACAGTGGGTAGTTATGATACAGCTACCAGATGGATTCAAGAAATATTTTTGGTGAGTACACTAAGCAGTTGTTGTTGTTGTTGTTGGTGGTGGTGGTGGTAGTGGTGGTGGTGGTGGTGGTGGTGTGTGTGTGTGTGGTAGCTACCTAACACAGAGGAATGATATTTATGGTGTCTGCCCAATATGTAGGAATGATCTATACATCACACATCTCAGTGATGTGTGTAACCTTTCCCAGTACTTGTGATGGCTAAAGTCAGGTGAGGTTCAATTCTAAGGATTGAAACATTCCATTCCAATGGAAAGCCTGGAGAAATTCCATTCCAATGGAAAGCCTGGAGAAGTTCCATTGTAGGAGATAATCCATGACTTTGGAAGTCCACTCATCTATGAATTAGTGAAACAATTACAAAAATCCCTCACTGTTTTGAAGTCATATGATTATGGGCTTTCATGTTTAGTGTCATCATTAAGAGTTTGAGGAAGTAGCTAGGGAGATAACTGTTTACCTACATTAAGACTTCAAGCAATGCTGTTCTTCATAGATTTTGTTGAGGATTGATCAGCCCTGCCTATTGCAGTGTTCAAAGCTCTTGGTTTCTTCTGAGATAGATTGTGGTCACAACCAACAGAGACTAAACAAAGAGCAGGAAATGAAAAGAAACTTGTTCAACTACTCACTTTGACTATTTGAGCTTTAAAAAGATGTAGAAGTACTTGAAACAAGTGACTGAACTGAAAATCTTTGATTATGATCTTTATTTATTTTGTATATATTAGGATTTTATTATTGTGCATAAACTTGGTACATGATGCAATTCTATAATTTTAAATAAGCATGATATATGCCAATCCATGTACCCCAAAGATTAAATTGGAAGGTATTTAGTCATTTAACTAAGTAATTTATTATAGGATTCCTGTGAAATCAAGGTCCTACATATCAGAGACTCAGTGGATGAAGTTTCAGTTCAATTCTACAAACATTCATTGAGTACCTTTTATGTACTGGTTGCTTTGTTCTAGGAGCTGAATGATATCACTTAAACTAGGTATATGTGAACTAGTTATGACAAAGTGAGACTAGTTATTGGCAAGGATTTGTGTATCTCTGTACATCTCCCATAAGAGGGCAGCAAAGGACCAGCATAATTTTGTTATCATGCAATCTTGCACCAGAGATTGGTTCACTTAGAAAACCTAAATAACGGAAATCTTGCAAGAGAAAGGGAAAACAGAGGGCATAGTTACAGTTTTGCTTAGTTTCCAGGTTATCTTTTGTCTGGTATAATATGGTTTTTGTACCACATAGCAGATTATCTCACAAGGATTGTGGTATCAGTGATATTTTAATGATTGAATGTTGGCCATGGGGTCAGTTGTTGGTGTTGGAACGCCTGCAGCATGACTTACCAGCTGCATAACCTGGAAAGACTACTTAACCTTTCTAAACCTCAGTTTCTTCATCTACTAAAAAAGGAGGGGCAGTATTAAAGACTGGCAGTGCCTACTTTACATGGTTTTAATAAACACAAATTTCTGTATCCTGGAAATGCTAAGAGCAATTAAAAGTTGGAACTAGAAAAAAACTAGCCCAATAGCCTACCAGACTTGGATGTATACTATTTGCTTAAAATCCTGGTTAGGGTCTGATGAAAGAAAGTATAGGCCATTGCCGAGTTAGCTACTTCTATATGTATGTATAGAAGAATATATATATATATATATATATATATATATATATATATACACATATATATGTATATATATATATTTTTTTTTTTTTTTGAGGGAGAGGTGAAAATGAGCAAGGGGCAGAGAGAGAGAGAGGGAGAGAGAGAGAAGTAGGGCTCACCAGCAGTGGGGCTCGAGTTCACCCCATGCAGGACTCGAACTCACAAACCATGAGATCATGACCTGAGCTGAAGTCAGATGCTTAACCAACTGAGCCACTCAGGCACCCCTACTTCTGTATTTTTAAATTAACATATATTTGTATACCAATGTTATTTATTCATATAATTTCTGAAGCCAATTAAGTACATTTAATATTTTACAAACTACCAGTTATAAAAGAAATCATGACAATGAAAGGTACAGAGGAAACATAGTAATATTGTTATAACTTTGGTGACAGATAGTGACTATACTTATGGTGGTGAACACTGCATAATGCATGTGATTGTTGAAATGCTATGTTGTACACCTGAAATAAATACAATATTGTATGTCAACCATACCTCAATTAAAAATAAAATAATAAATTAAAAAAACTTGGACTATCTCAAATAGCATATCTTAATTTGGTTACTCCAATTGTTTTCTAAGCAAAAAAATAAGTGAGCTTGTTTCATCCTGATTTAATTCTCACAAATTTATTGTGATAACTTTGTGTCTTCTTATTTATGACATTTTTCATGTTGTTCTTTTTTAAAACATTCTTGATTATTTTTTCCCCTTTGCCTGTGAAACTTCATTAAGTATGGTTCTCTTTTGATCTTTTTACTTAAATTTTTACTAGCCATATTTGACACATATCTTTTTATCAATGGTGGGAATTATTGAGTATCTTAACTTCTGACTCTCAGATAAGACAGTTAGATTGATTTTTCTTTTTTTGTAAGTAGGTTCCATGCCTAGCACAGAGTCCAATGCAGGGCTGAAGCTCACAACCATGGGATCAAGACCTGAGCAGAGATCAAGAGTCAGAGGCTCAACTGACAGAGCTACTCAGGTCCCCCTGATTTCTTTTTTTAGATCTCCCTTTGTGACATGCTTATTATATTTTGATAAATAATTTAAAATTTTAGTCTGAGATTATTGTTACGTTTTGTTTGTTTGTTTGTGTGTGTCTTTTTAAGATGCACCTCAAGTGGCACACAGAAATAGATCACTAATATCTGGTTCTTGACATTTTCACTGTTGGTCCATGCAAAGCCTGCATTTGTTTTTTACTTTGTTTAATACTGATTAAGCATCCATGAAGTTGCTATCCAATTCAACCCCAGAATCTTGATATTATGTCTGTCTCTTCTCATTCCTTGCCTACCTGAATTTGGGACCTCGGTTATTCCTTTATTTTCTGCCCATTTCCCCTTTGCTTTACATGGCTTTATTTTATCTCTATGCTTCTTAAAATTTTATTTTAAATACTTACTTCTAATTTTACTTTAAAAAAGAATTATGGGCCACCTGCGTCATAGTTTTAACCCATAGATATTGTATATCTTTTATTAGATTATTTGTAGGTACTTGGTATTCTCTGATACTATTGAAAATGATATCTTCCTTTTTCAAAAATATTTTCCAGGTATTTGTTATTGGTGTAAAGAAATACAGTTGACTTTTGTACAACAACCTTATATCCACTCACTTTGTTAAACTCTCGTTATTTCTAGTAAATCATCTGCAGATTTTTTTCTACAGAAATGATCATATCATCTGCCAATAGATAGTTTTATGTACTTCTTTGCAAACATTTTAGAGTCAGTTTATTTTTATTATTTTATGTCCTATTAAGGGCTTCAACTTAGTGTTATTTTTTGATTTGTTAAAGGAATGCTTTTAAGGGCTTTTACTGCAGATTATTTAGAGATATTCTCTGTGGAAATTCATTGTATCTTTTCCTTCTAAGGCCTTTTGTTATGAATTTAATGTTAAATTTTATCGAATGCTTTTCTGCATCGATGGGAATAATCATGATTTTTCTCTTTTCATCTATTACGATGAATCGAATTTGTAGATTTTTCTAATATTCAACCATTTTTGTATTCATTGGATAAATCCAACTTAGTCATTTTTTTTAATTCCTCTTAGCGGAATTAATCTGTTAAGTAGATAGCTTTCAAAGTGAAGTTTGACAGTCATGAAAAGTAGTGATACTGTTGTAGAAACTAGGCTTTATTTTATAAAAAGAATATAACTTGTAAAAGTAAGAAAACTGGAATTTTAATCACTGCCTTCATGTCTATTACTTGTTCTTCTCTAGCCAAATAAAGTTATGTCACAGATCAGAAACAGTGTTCACATTTTTATGGGAAGATTTTTTTTGATAACAGCTTTATAGGGATATAACTCATATATTCTATCTATAATCCACTCATTTAAACTGTACAATTCAGTGGGTTTTAGCCTATTCAGAGTTGTGTAACCACCATCACAACCAATTTTAGCACATTTTTTATCACTCCAAAAAGAAATTTTGGACTCCTTAGCTATCACCCTCTATTTGTCCCCCATTTCTCATCCCTACCATGCAGTCAGTAATCTACTTTCTGCCTATATATTTGTCTTTTCTAGGCATTTCATATAAATGGAATCATTAAATATGTGATCCTTTGTGACTGGTTTCTTTCAATTAGCATGATATTTTCTTTTTTTTTAATTTTTTTCTTTTTCTTTTTTTACTTTTTTTTATATGTGATTTATTGTCAAATTGGTTTACATACAACACCCAGTGCTCATCCCAACAGGTGCCACCCTCAGTGCTCATCACCCACTTTCCCCTCTCCCCTATCCCCAATCAATGCTCAGTTTGTTCCCAGTATTTAAGAGTCTCTTATGGTTTGCTGCCTTCTCTCTCTGTAACTTTTTTCCCCCACTTCCTCTCCCCCCTGGTCTTCTGTTAAGTTTCTAAGGATCCACATAAGAGTGAAAACATATGGTATCTTTCTCTTCCTGACTTATTTCACTTAGCATAACACTCTCCAATTCCATCCACGTTGCTACAAATGGCCAGATTTCATTCTTTCTCATTGTCAAGTAGTATTCCATTATATATATAAACCACATCTTCTTTATCCATTCGTCAGTTGATGGACATTTGGGCTCTTTCCATAATTTGGCTATTGTTGAAAGTGCTGCTGTAAACTTTGGCATGATATTTTCTTTCTTTTTTTTTTTTCAGTAATCTTTTTTCTTTTTTGTGCTTTGGTTTAACTTTATTTTTTATTTTTTTAAATTTACATCCAAATTAGTATATAGTGAAGCAATGATTTTAGTAGATTCCTTAATGCCCTTACCCATTTAGCCCACCCCCCTGCCCACAACCCCTCCAGCAGTCCTCAGTTTGTTCTCCATAGTTATGAGTCTCTTCTGTTTTGTCCCCCTCCCTGTTTTCACCTTATTTTTGTTTCCCTTCCCTTATGTTCATCTGTTTTGTCTCTTAAAGTCCTCATATGAGTGAAGTCATATGATTTTTGTCTTTCTCTAATTTCACTTAGCATAATGCCCTCCAGTTCCATCCACATAGTTGCAAATGGTAAGATTTCATTCTTTTTGATTGCTGAATAATACCCCATTGTATATATATACCACATCTTCTTTATCCATTCATCCATCGATGGACATTTGGGCTCTTTCCATACTTGGGCTATTGTTGATAGTGCTGCTATAAACATGGGGGTGCATGTGTCCCTTTGAAACAGCACACCTGTATCCCTTGGATAAATACCTAGTAGTGCAATTGCTGGGTAGTTATATTTTTCGTTTTTTGAGAAACCTCCATACTGTTTTCCAGAGTGGCTGCACCAGCTTGCATTGCCACCAACAATGCAAAAGAGATCCTCTTTCTCCACATCATCGCCAACATCTGTTGTTGCCTGAGTTGTTAATGTTAGCCATTCTGACAGGTGTGAGGTGGTATCTCATTGTGGTTTTGATTTGTATTTCCCTGATGATGAGTGATGTTGAGCATTTTCTCATGTGTCAGTTGGCCATCTGGATGTCTTCTTTGGAGAAGTGTCTATTCCTGTCTTTTGCCCATTTCTTCATTGGATTATTTGTTTTTTGGCTGTTGAGTTTGATAAGTTCTTTGTAGATTTTGGATACTAACCCCTTATCTGATATGTCATTTGCAAATATCTTCTCCCATTCTGTCGGTTGCCTTTTAGTTTTGCTGATTGTTTCCTTCACTGTGCAGAAGCTTTTTATTTTGATGAGGTCCCAGTAGTTCATTTTTGCTTTTGTTTCCCTTGCCTCTGGAGATGTGTTGAGTAAGAAATTGCTGTGGGCAAGATCAAAGAGGTTTTTGCCTGCTGTCTTCTCAAGGATTTTGATGGCTTCTTGTCTTACATTGAGGTCTTTCATCCATTTTGAGTATATTTTTATGTATGGTGTAAGAAAGTGGTCCAGGTTCATTCTTCTGCATGTCGCTGTCCAGTTTTTCCAGCACCACTTGCTGAAGAGACTGTCTTTATTCCATTGGATATTCTTTCCTGCTTTGTCAAAGATTAGTTGGCTATACGTTTGTGGGTCCATTTCTGGGTTCTCTATTCTATTCCATTGATCTGAGTGTCTGTTCTTGTGCCAGTACCATACTGTCTTGATGATTACAGCTTTGTAGTATAGCTTGAAGTCTGGGATTGTGATGCCTCCTGCTTTGGCTTCCCTTTTCAAAATTGCTTTGGCTATTTGGCTTTTCTGGCTGCATACAAATTTTAGGATTATTTGTTTTAGCTCTGTGAAGAATGCTGGTGTTACTTTGATAGGGATTGAGTTGAATATGTAGATTGCTTTGGGTAGTATCAACATTTTAACAATATTTGTTCTTCCTATCCAGGAACATGGAATCTTTTTCCATTTCTTTGCATCTTCTTCAATTTCTTTCATAAGCTTTCTATAGTTTCCAGTGTATAGATTTTTCTCCTCTTTGGTTAGATTTATTCCTAGGTATTTTATGGTTTTTGGTGCAACTGTAAATGGGATCGATTCTTTGATTACTCTTTCTGTTGCTTCATTGTTGGTGTATAGGAATGCAACCGATTTCTGTGCATTGATTTTATATACTGCAACTTTGCTGAATTCATGAATCAATTCTGGAAGTTTTTTGGTGGAATCTTTTGGGTTTTCCATATAGAGTGTCATGTCATCTTCGAAGAGTGAAAGTTTGACCTCCTCCTGGCCAATTTGGATGCCTTTTATTTCTTTGTGTTGTCTGATTGCAGAGGCTAAGACTTCCAATACTATGTTGAATAACAGGGCGAGAGTGGGTATCCCTGTCTTGTTCCTGGCCTTAGGGGGAAAGCTCTCAGTTTTTCCCCATTCAGCATGATATTAGCGTTGGGTAATAAAAGATGGCTTTTATCATCTTGAGGTATGATCCTTCTATCCCTACTTTCTTGAGGGTTTTTATCAAGAAAGGATGCTGTATTTTGTCAAATGCTTTCTCTGCATCTATTGAGAGGATCATATGGTTCTTGTCCTTTCTTTTATTGATGTGATGAATCACCTTAATTGTTTTGTGGATATTGAGCCAGCCCTGCATCCCAGGTATAATTCCCACATGGTTGTGGTGAATAATTTTTTTAATGTATTGTTAGATCTGGTTGGCTAATATCTTGTTGAGGATTTTTGTATCCATGTTCATCAGGGAAATTGGTCTATAGTTCTCCTTTTTAGTGGGGTCTCTGTCTGGTTTGGAATCAGGGTGATGCTGGCTTCATAGAAAGTTTGGAAGTTTTCCTTCCATTTCTATTTTTTGGAACAGTTTCAAGAGAATAGGTGTTAACTCTTCCTTAAATGTTTGGTAGAATTCCCCTGGAAAGCCATCTGGCCCTGGACTCTTATTTTTTGGCAGATTTTTGATTACTAATTCGATTTCCTTACTGGTTATGGGTCTGTTCAAATTTTCTATTTCTTCCTGTTTCAGTTTTGGTAGTGTATATGTTTCTAGGAATTTGTCCATTTCTCCCAGATTGCCCACTTTATTGGCATATAGTTGCTCATAATATTCTCTTATTATTGTTTGTATTTCTGCTGTGTTGGTTGTGATCTCTCCCCTCTCATTCTTGATTTTATTTTTTGGGTCCTTTCCTTTTTCTTCTTGATCAAACTGGCTAGTGGTTTATCAATTTTTTTTTAATTCTTTCAAAGAACCAGCTTCTGATTTCATTGATCTGTTCTACTGGTTTTTTGGTTTTGATAGCATTAATTTCTGCTTTAATCTTTATTATTTCATGTCTTCTGCTGTTTTTGGATTTTATTTGCTGTTCTTTTTCCAGCTCCTTAAGGCGTAAGGTTAGGTTGTGTATCTGAGATCTTTCTTCCTTCTTTAGGAAGGCCTGGATTGCTATATACTTTCTTCTTATGACCACCTTTGCTGCATCCCAGAGGTTTTGGGTTGTGGTGCTATCAATTTCATTGAGTTCCATATACTTTTTAATTTCCTCTTTAACTGCTTGGTTATCCCATTCATTCTTTATTAGGATGTTCCTCAGTCTCCAAGTATTTGTTATCTTTCCAGATTTTTTCTTGTGGTTGATTTCAACTTTCATAGTGTTGTGGTCTGAAAATATGCATGGTATGATCTCCATCTTTTTGTACTTACTTAGGGCTTATTTGTGTCCCAGTATATGGTCTATTCTGGAGAATGTTCCATGTGCACTGGAGAAGAATGTATATTCTGCTGCTTTAGGATGAAATGTTCTGAATATATCTGTTAAGTCCATCTGTCCAATGTGTCATTCAAAGTCTTTGTTTCCTTGTTGATTTTTTGATTAGATGATCTGTCCATTGTTGTGAGCGGGGTGTTGAAGTCCCCTACTATTATGGTATTATTATTGATGAGTTTCTTTATGTTTGTGATTAATTGATTTATATATTTGGGTTCTCCTACATTTGGCGCATAAATGTTTACAATTGTTAGGTCTTCTTGGTCTATAGACCCCTTGATTACGATATAATGCCCTTCTTTATCTCTTGATACAGTCTTTAGTTTAAACTCTAGATTGTCTGATGTAAGTATGGCTACTCTGGCTTTCTTTTGTTGACCATTAGCATGATGGGTGTCTTTAGGTCTAAAGTGGGTCTCTTGTAAACAGCATATAGATGGGTCTTGTTTTCTCATCCATTCTGTTACCCTATGTCTTTTGATTGGAGCATTGAGTCCATTGGCGTTTAGAGTGAGTACTGAAAGATATGAATTTATTGCTATTATGATGCTTGTAGAGTTGAAGTTTCTGGTGGTGTTCTCTGGTCCTTTCTAATCTTTGTTGCTTTTGATATATATATATATATATATATATATATATATATATTTTTTTTTTTTCATCTTTTGTTCCCTCAGAGTGTCCCCCTTAATATTTCTTGCAGGGCTGGTTTAGTGGTCACAAACTCCTTTAATTTTTGTTTGTCTGGGAAACTTTTTATCTCTCCTTCTATTTTGAATGACAGCCTTGCTGGATAAAGAATTCTTGGCTGTATATTTTTCTGATTCAGCACACTGAATATATCCTGCCACTCCTTTCTGGCCTGCCAGGTTTCTGTGGATAGGTCTGCTGCACACCTGATCTGTCTTCCCTTGTAGGTTAGGGACTTTTTTTCCCTTGCTGCTTTCATGATTCTCTCCTTGCCTGAGTATTTTGTGAATTTGACTATGATATGCCTTTTTGATGGTCAGCTTTTGCTGAATCTAATGGGAGTCCTCTGTGCTTCCTGGATTTTGATGTCTGTGTCTTTCCATAGGTTAGGAAAGTTTTCCACTATGATTTGCACATAACCCTTCTACCCCTATTTCTCTCTCTTCCTCATCTGGCACCCCTATGATTCTGATATTGTTCCTTTTTAATGAGTCACTGATTTCTCTAATTCTTAAATGATGCTCTTTTGCCTTAATCTCCCTCTTTTTCTCTGCTTCATTATTCTCTATAAGTTTGTCCTCTATATCACTGATTCTCTGTTCTGCCTCATCCATCCTTGCTGCCAGTGCATCCATCCGTGATTGCAGCTCTGTTATAGTATTTTTAATTTCATTCCAGCTAGTTTTGACTTCTTTTATCTCTGCAGAAAGCGATTCTAGTCTATTTTTGACTCCAGCTAGTATTCTTATTATCGTGATTCTAAATTCTGGTTCAGACATCTTGCTTGTACCTGTGTTGGTTAAATCCCTGGCTGTCGTTTCTTTGTGCTCTTTCTTTTGGGGTGAATTCCTTTGTTTTGTCATTTTGAAGGGAGAAAAGGAATTAATGAAGTAGAAAAATGGAAATTAAAAAAATTAAAATAAAAAAATATTAAAATTAAAAATTAAAAACACACCCACACAAAAATCGAATAGATGATGCTAGATCTTAGGTGTGTTTTGGTCTGGGTGTAGAAAGTGGTTTGACAGATTATAGAAACAAACAGAAAAAGAAGGGGGGTAGAGAAAAAAAGGAAATCGTTTTAGAATTTGAAAAAATTAAGATACTAAAGTAGACTAAAATACACAAAAATAGAGACTATAGTAGAAAAAGTTATAGAAAAATATTTTTAATAAAAATTAAAAAGAAATATGAATTTTTTTGTTTTCTGTATTTAAGAAAAAAGAAAAGAAATGAAAAAGAAAAAAGATAAAGAAAAAAGGAAAAGAAAAAAGATCATTTGAAAATTTGAAAAAGTGAATACACTGTATTAGACTGAAATAAAATGATGGGAGTAAGATAGAATTTGAAAAAAATTTACATAAAATCAAAAAATATAGTGATAAAAATTAAATAAAAATATTTTAAAAGAAATTGAAAGTAAAAATGAAGTTTTTCTCTTTCTGCATTCAAGAAAAAGAAAAGAAATGAAAAAGAGAAAGAAAGAAAAAGAAAAAGAAAGGAAAAGAAAGGAAATTGTTTGGAAATTTGAAAAGGTGAGTACACTAAGTAGACTAAAATAAAATGATGGAAGTAAAGTAGAATTTGAAAAAAATTTACACAAAAGTAAAAAATATAGTAATAAAAATTAAAGAGATATTTTTAATAAAAATTGAAAATAAAAATGAGTTTTTTCTCTTTCTGTATTCAAGAAAAGAGAATTGTAAAAGAGAAAAAGGAGAAAGAGAGAAAAAACAGATGAACCTGCTAACAGATTGAAGTAGGACTGAAATTGCTTTGTTTTCCCCTAGAGGTCAGTCCATGTAGCTCTTTATAGTCCCTAGCTTAAGCCGGTGGTGAGGTTTGTGTTCTTGAAGAGCGAAGTTGGCCCAGTTGGGCAGGGCTCGGTGTAACAGCTCCACTCTCCCCTAGATGGCGCTGCTAGCCTACTGGGGTGGATTGTTGAGGTGCTCGTAGGTGCGCATGCGCGGGAGCAGTGAAAAATGGCACCACCCAGCCACCCAGTCTGTTCTCCCCGATCAGCAGTTGCGCACCAGTCCTCCGTCTTCAGCTCTTGTCCACTCCCTGCTTTTCCACTCTCCATGACCAGGCCTAGGGCAGTACCTCTCTCCCAAGTTTTTTCTCAGATGTGGCTGTTTTCCCCGTCCCCTTACTTCCAAAGGACTGGGGTTTTGACCTGCTCCACCCCTCTGCGGGAGGGTCTCACCGAGCAATGGCCGAATGTAGCTGCACCCAGGAACGCCCGCTGGATCCTGCTGTTGCCGGCGCCCCCCTCCCCCCCCCCCCCCCCAAAATCGCAAGACAATGTAGTCTCAGCATTTCAGGGACCATGGAAAATCGCAACATAAATCTGACACCAGGCTTCACCCTCAACAACCTTGCTCCAGCACTGGTGAATGTGGCTGCCTTCCAGGGTCTGCTGGGACTAGGTGGCTTGAACAGTCTCTACCAAATGTCCTTCCAGAAGTGGAACCGCTTTTCCCCATGTGGCCTGAGAACCTCCTGGACCCCACTCTGTTCCTGGGGATTCACCTTTCCCACCACAGCACCGCCAGGTATCAAGCTGCGGAGTTGCAGCCTTTGTGCTCCCTTTGTTTACAGTCTTAATGGAATTTAAACCCTGTCCTTTCTCCGTTCTCCCTTTTTAGTTTAGTCCCTGCGGCTGTTTCCAATTTTCCACTTTCTCTCCAGCTGCTTTTGGGGAGGGGTGTTTTTCCTGTATGCTCCCCCCCTCCCCAGTCTCCATCCTCTCTCTGCCTGCAAAAGCGGTTTCCTGCCTTTCAGGCCTGCTTGCTCCTCAAGTTCAGCTCTTTGTGTCCCGTTCCTGCTGAATTCTGTGGTTCAGGTTGTGCAGATTGTTGTGTTAATCTTCCAGTCGGTTTTCTAGGTGTGTAGGATGGTTTAGTGTTGGTCTGGCTGTATTTCACGGATGCAAGACACACAAAAAGCTTCCATGCTGTTCCGCCATCTTGTGGCATGATATTTTCAAGGTCCATCTATGTTGTAGCACGTGTTCTATCTAAAACTTGTGTGACTTGTTATGCATTTCTGCCCAGAGCCGCACATACACAGTCATGGGGGGCTTAGTTGACTTGTACTCTGTATTGGCCTTGGTATCAGAACTGGCCCTTCTGTTCCTGATGCCAAAAGGAATTTTAACTTGCTTCACCTCCTTGCACCAGACCAGGCTGGCTCCCTGGAATAGATCCGGGAGGGAAGAAAAATATACAGATGTCCAGGCTCCTGAGATTCTCAGATATGATAAGAAAAACAGAGAGGGCGCCTGCGTGGCTCAGTTGGCTAAACGTCTGACATTGGCTCAGGTCATGATCTCAGTTTGTGAGTTTGAGCCCTGCGTTGAGCTCTGTGCTGACAGCTCAGAGTTTGGAACCTGCATCGGATTCTGTGTCTCCCACCCTCTCTGCCCCTCCCCCGCTTGCATTCTGTCACTGTCTCTCTCTCTCAAAAATAAGGAAACGTTAAACAAAAATTAAAAAAAGAAAACAGAGAAAAAAAAAAAACACCCCAGCTTGCTCAGGACTGCACTTAGGCAAACTTAATGACTAGCCATAGATGAATCACACAGCTAGTACATATATTGCCCCGGTGGGAATAGTTAGTTGGAAGTCTCACCCCAGGGGAAGACACTCCACTGTAGGGCCCTCAATTAGGACTCCAACTGGGCTGTTCACTGTGGGGCTTTCCCTGCCAGGAGGTTTGATGTTGTGAGTACCTGATTTGATGTATTAACCCTTCTTTGTTCTTCTCTATACTTCTCTCCCTCCTTATGTTTACTCTAATTGTTTAATTCCGTATATTTCTTTCCCTTATAATTAATAAAGGTTTCCTCTATGAAATAGCATCTATCGTGAATTACTATTATTCAGAAAAGTACTTCTTTCCTTTTTATTGCAAAATAATATTTCATTATATGGACATCCTACATTTTGTTCATCAGCTAATGAATATTTAAGTTGTTTATACTTTTATACTTTATGGCTATTATGAATAATGCTGCCACGAACATCGATGTGAAAGTTTTTTTGTGGACTTATGTTTTCATGTCTCTTGGGTACCTAGGGGTGGAATTGCTAGATCATATAGCAACTCTGTGTTTAATATTTTGAGGAACTGACAGACTGTTTTCCAAAGTGGCTGTGCTATTTTAGATTCCCGCCAGCAGTGTATGAGGGTTCCACTTTTTCCATATCCTTTAAAATTGGTAAAATACACATAACATAAAATTTACCATTTCAGCCATTTTTAGTGTGCAATTCGGTGTCATTTTGTACATTTATGATGTTGTACAACCATCACCACTACTCATTTCTAGAACTTTTTTTTTACCCCACACAGAAACTACATATCCACAATAATTCCATATTTCACCTTCCCCCTAGCTCTTGGTAACCTCTATTCTACTTTCTATCTTTGTGAATTTGCCTATTTTAGTTATTTCATGTGAGTGGAATCCTTAGCATATGCCTTCAGGGTTCCTCCTTCCGTTCTTGCCCAGCTTATGTCAGGTGCCTCCTGGATCCTGCTTTAGTACCGTGGCCAGCCTGCCTTCTGAGTGGTCAGTGCCCATATGGTGGTTTTGGAGAGCATCCCTGAATTGATCATAATTTACCATGTTTTTGGTGAAATTTCATCTGTATATTGGAAAGTACTTTTCTGTTAAACACTTATGTTTAAAGGTCTCTTCTGACTTCCTTGAAATTTTATGATATCTCGAGGAATCCATGTGTTTTCATGGGAAATTGGTCTCTGAAATATCACCACCGTTAGTGTAATAATATAGAACTTTTTGGAGCAGTGGTTTGGACATATAAGATCCAACTTATACCAGAACAGAAATTTTTCCTTCTTTGGAGAGCAGAAACCATGGCATTTGGGTGGGATTCATTATTTTTATGTCACTTTAAATTCAAACAGTCAATGCATTTCTCTTTAAATATAATTTTTTTTCTGTAATAGTATATTACACATCACCATCTTTCAGTATGGCTTTATCTTATACTTCTTTATTTTCTTTCCTCACTTATCTTTTCCTAATATACCCATATGTATTTTTTCTGATATGTCTTTCATGTTTTCCCAGTCTCAACTAGAATTTCATATCACATTATATGGTTAATTTTGTGTAATCTAACCTTGTACATTTCCCCTCATTCTAGTTACTTACCAGCCTTCATCTGTTTTACATAAGCAGCTTTATTCTAAGTCTTAACAAAGAAAGAAAGAAAGAAAGAAAGAAAGAAAGAAAGAAAGAAAGCTGCACATTTTTATTTACCCAGATCTTCAGAATGTTTTCTTGTTTGTTTGTTTGCTTTTAGAATATTTATGAAATGACTGTGAACTTTTTATTGCAAATTTCCAAGTTTTCTCTTTTTAGCCCAGGAGAATAATTTTTCTTTAATTCTTACACAGTGAGATCTGTTGCCACCACAGCTTAAAATAACCATAAGGTCTAGGCTAGCCATTCCTGCTCCTACAATGATGTTCTTTCCCTCTGTTAATTAATTTAGGTGAGAGTGATGAGGGAGCTTGGGGCAAGCTGAGGGCAAAGTATAGGCTAACAGCATGCACCCCCTGCCCCACCCCAGGTGGGATATGTGTGCTATTTCTCAGATACTCCTGGCTGCCCAAGGACAGAGGAAAGGAAAAAAAAAAAAAAAAAGCAAATGATTGACTGATAGAAATCACAGTCATGCAGGATAGGAGTCTCCTTCAGTTTATGGATAACTGAATAGACTGCAAGAAAAAGGCAATTTTATCATAGCCTAATCTCCAGAAACCTATAGACTCTGTTCCCTGGAGCCCTAACATCACACTCATCAAGATGTAAGGAGGTTTAAGTGCTTGCCATGGTGATGTGGGAAATAAAGCCAAATTAAAAATTAAATTCCCTTATTGCCTACAGCCCACTGACAAGTCCTTGAAACAGACAGAGTGACCTCCTTCTAGAAGCTCTGCTGCCTCGATGATGACACATTTCTAGAGGCAAAGGGGAATCTTGGGTTAACATTATCTGACCCCCCAGGATCCTTTAAATCTATTCAAACATATAAAAATTCCTTTGGAAACCTCCTTTATCTCAACTTCCCCAAGATATATGCTGGCAATCATACTCCAAACGTATGGCCCCCTGATACACATCTGAAGGGGTCTCATGACTGAGATTTTATTAATTGGTAATAAATGGCATTTTCCTAACAACATCTAGCCCCTCAAGGTCCTGGAAACCTTGCTTCCAAAATACCTTAGAGACTTACTCTTTCCTAACCCCCTCCCAATATGAATGTATATAATCAGTCACCTGTTACAACCCCAGTGCAGCTCTTTCTGTCCCTGGGTCCTGTCCCTGTGCTTTAATAAAATTACCTCTTTGCACCAAAGACCTCTTCAAGAATTTTTTCTTGGCCATCAGCTCCAAACCTCACCATCACCCCAAAACCCCATCAAGAGGAAGGCAAGTGCCTGCCTATTGATTTTACCATAAAATATGTTTATATTGTGGGGCGCCTGGGTGGCCCAGTTGGTTGAGTGTCTGACTTCGGCTCAGGTCATGATCTCACGGTCTGTGAGTTCAAGCCCCGCATCGGGCTCTGTGCTGATGGCTCAGAGCCTGGAGCCTGCTTCCGATTCTGTGTCTCCCTCTCTCTCTGCCCCTTCCCTGCTCATGCTCTGTCTCTCTCTGTCTCAAAAATAAATAAAAACATTAAGAAAAAAATTTAAAAAAATATGTTTATATTGCATGATTTCATCTTATCTTTATATCTCCGTTTCTACCATTCTAGTCTAAGCCATCAAAATGTCTTACCTAGTCTCTCCACTTCAATTCCTTTTCCCTCAAAGCAGCAGAATGAGGTTTTAGAACATTCACGAGACAAAAATCCACCAGTGTTTTCTCACCATACATCAAATAAAATCCACCTGTGGTCTGACCTATGGTCTATAAGGCTCTACATGACTTGGCCCTCCCTAAATTCTCTTTTGTACTCTTTAACCTTCAGGCACACCCTCTTTTCTTTTATTATAATTCTTCAAGCTTATTCCTGTCTCACAATCATTATGTGTGCTGTTCCTCTGCTTACAGCTCTCATTTCTACATCTGTGCATGGTCAGTCTTCCAGACTTTTGAGTCTCAGCTCAAAGGCCACATCTTCTAAAACTTGTTAATATCATGCCATGTTCTATCCCTAACCCAGGAGTCCTTTTCATGGGGCGCCTGGGTGGCTCAGTCAGTTAAGCGTTTGACTTCAGCTTAGGTCATGATCTCATGGTTTGCAGGTTAGAGCCCTGCATCAAGGCTCTGTGCTGACAGCTGGGAGTCTGGACCCTGCTTTGGATTCTGTGTTTCTCTCTCTCTCAAAAATAAATAAACATTAAAAAAAGAAGAAGAAGAAGCCCTCTTCATCACACTGCCTTGCTTGATTTTCTTCTCACTACTTAAGACTATATACAATTGCCCCTTTATTAATAATTGTTCACTGACTTAGATGTAAGCTTTATAAAATTAGAGATATTGTCTACTCTTGTTGGCAACAGTTTATCTAGCACTTGACTGTGTTTACTGTACAATAAGTGTATGATAAATGATGAGGTTTTGGACTGGTGGTGGGGGTTCAGAGCTGACGGCCAAGAAAGAATTCTTGAAGACGTCTTTGGTGCAAAAAGGTGATTTTATTGAAGCACAGGGATAGGACCTGTGAGCAGAAAGAGCTGCCCCGGGACCATGAGGAGAAACTGCTTATGTACTTCGGAGTTGGGGGAGGTAGTCTAGGGGAAGTTTCCAAAGAAAGTTTCATATGCCAAAGAAGACTCACAGGTTACTGGAGGCCTAGCTATTGTCAAGCTTCCCCTCTAGCAAAGCATTAAGACAGGAGGGAGTTCCTGGAGAAACTCCTGGTTTTACTCTGCCAGCCTCAAGTATTTGTCAATGGGCTGCAGGTTATAAGGAAATTTAATTTTATCTGCCATTTCCTTCTGCCTTTGTTTCCCACATCAATGAATATTTGTTGAATGAATTAATTTCAGCGCTGTTAGTTTATACTCCAGCCTCTTTGGCAAGTGAGTATTTTATTGCCTTTATATGAATTTGTACAGATTTTAGTTGTTTTTAATTAAGTTTAGATCAAGAGGGACCCATGTCTCCCAAAAGAGTACCCCCATTTCAACCAGGATATGAGGAATATGCTGCTTTATTTTGGGATTAAGATGCTGCACCACAATTATCTAAGGAAAGTGGCTGAACCTAGCTACTGAAGAATAGTTCTTAGAATATTTTAGACACGTATTTTATTTCTGTAGTTGCTGACAAGTGTTTTGTTTTACAGAATAAAAGGCGTCTTGCCTGGAGTAAAAGCAAAGGGCCTTGTCTTTGTAGCGCTTTTCGTTCTGTTTTGGAAAGCATTTCTTTTCAGCTACTCTGTGTCATGGTAATGTTGAATTCTCTGTTGAAAGTCTAGGGCCCTTGGTTTCCTTGATGTTCCTAGGCTTTGGGTTTTGTTTAAGATCTGTGTTTTTGGAAGGAACATTTCCATGGTTACACCCATTCCTTCTACCATTCTTGAAAGAAAAAAATGATGACAAGTAGAGTAATCTGATTCCTGGATTACTGCACAGATGTCTTTTGTATCTGCCTGCATATGAAACTCTTGGGCAAGTTCCATTTCCGTGCATTTATTCCCTTGAATGCGTTTATAAAATGAAGCATGTTTTAAGATTAGGAATAAATGACTTGGATTGGCAAATTAAACAGGGTATAGCCTATGTTATGTTAATGGTCTGAACTCAATGGCAGATGAATTTGGAGGTACAGTAGATGAAGGGACAGACTATGTCAGAGGCAAGATGAAATAGCAGGTTTGGGCAGTAATCACACGCATATGTGAAGCATCAATGCCACATTTGGAAAGACTGTTGTGTTCAAATATAGTGTGCAGTTTTTAAAATGTAAAGCTTCATGTCAAAGTATTTTAATAAACATATGCACTTCAACTGCTATGGAGCAGTAAAACTCCCTTTTCCTGGAACAATTTGTATGCTTATTGCCACTCCACTCAAGCCTAGTCTAATAGCTGTACAATCTAGCACTTTTCAGAGCATTTGCAAAGCATTTTCACAGACTTGTTGATGCTGTGTGTGCATATATATATATATATATATATATATATTTTTTTTTTAATGTTTATTTTTGAGAGAGAGAGAGAGAGAGAGCGAGCATGAGTAGGGGAAGGACAGAGAGAGAGGGAGACAGAATCCAAAGCAGGCTCCAGACTCTGAGTTGTCAGCACAGAGTCAGAGGCGGGGCTTGAACCTGTGAACCTGGAGATCATGACCTGAGCAGAATTTGGATGCTTAACTGACTGAGCCACCCAGGAGCTCCACTGAATGATACATTTTTAAGTAAGATGAGGGTGGAAGACAAGGACCTCCTCCTCCAAATTAAAGCAAATTTAAATTTGAAAAAGTTGTGCATCTTTTTTTTTTACAGTTAAAGTAGTGACTAATTTGCACTACATTTTTCAATGAGTATATGAAATATTTAATTTGAATATTAACTATTGGTATGCAGAGAGCTTGGCTGGAGGTTTATTTTCAAATATTTAAAATGACTTCTATAACCTGGTGTCTATCTCCGTTTTGCTTGAGCTTTAGAGCCTATCTCTTTTCCTCCTCTTATACTTTGGTATCTCCTCTCTTCTTCCATCTGAATTCAATTATAAATTGTCACTCGTATGTAATTATTATTAATTTATAAATGATTGTAGTTTAAAAATAACACTAAAAGGGGGAAAACTCTATAATCTTAACCTTTAGAGACTTTTTTTATGAGTATATTAGCATATAGGTTATAATTCTTTTTTATTTGACCAAAAGGAGATTGATGAAGGAGCATGGGGCAAGCTGAGGGCAAAATACAGGCTGGCAACCCCCCTCCCCCCCCCCCCGCCGCCCCAGGTGGGATCTGTGTGATATTTCTCAGACACTCTCAGCTACCCAAGAACAAAGACAAGGGTTTTAAGTGCTTGCCATGGTAATATGGGAAACTAAGGCAAATGAAAAATTACATTCCCTTGCTTCCTATAGCCCATTGATAAGTCCTTGAAACTGGCAGAGTGACCTCCCTTTAGGAACTCACCTGTCTAGATGATAACACTTTGCTAGGGGCAAAAGAGGATCTTAGCCTTATCCTAACCTTATCCTAATCTTGAGGATCCTGTAAATCTACTTCTTTTATCTCAGCTGCCCCAAGATATATGTTGGCAATCATACTCCAAGTTTATGGCCCCCCGATATATATCTGGAGGGTCTCACGGCTGGTTTTATTAAACTATATGAACATTTAAGCTGAATAAACACCAAAGGGTTGTCTGGGTGGATCAGTCTGTTAGGTGGCCAACTTCTGCTCAGGTCATGATCTCATGGTTCATGAGTTTGAGCCCCACATTGGGCTCTGGGCTGACAGCTCAGAGCTGGAATCTGCTTTGGATTCTGTGTCTCCCTTTCTCTCTGCCCTCCTCTCTCTCTCTCTCTCTCTCTCTCTCTCTCTCTCTCAAAAATAAGTTAAAATATTAAAGAAAAAAAAGTTTAAAAAATATAGATTTGAATAAGCACCAAAAACTACCTTGAAAAGTATACCAGTTTATGCTCCCAAAACAATGTAAGAGACTGATTTGATTTGATTATTATATTCTTACTAACTCAGAAAATTATCATTTTTTTTTCAATCTTGGCCAGTCTGCTAGGTACTTATGGGGTTCAAGGCATACTACCTTGGTTTATTGAATAGATTAAGCTGAAGGAGTCTGAGAAAATGGCAGCAGCAGGAAGGTGACTCTGGCTTTCCCCTGCCCCTTTCTCTGGAAGCAATCATAAAACCCTTATGTGACAAGTGCCCTTTCTATACCTGGAGGAAAGAAGCATCTTCATCTCTGAAGATAAGGGGATGTTGAGAAACAATGGGCCTGGCTAAATGTCCCCCAGTTTGCTATACTTATAATCTTTACCCTATCACATCTTTCCATGACTTTCCACTCTTCATCAAACCTAGCATAAAAACACATGGGTTTAACCATTTCTTTGGGTCTTCGTTTCCTTTTGAGGCTCCCATGTCACATAGAATTCAGATTAAATAAATGTGCATGTTTTTTTCTCCTGTTAATCAGTCTTTGCTGATTTAATTTTCAGACACAGCAAGGGATGATGAAAGGTCAAAGAAAAGTTTATTTTCCTCCATGAACAGTATAATCATGTGTCTTATTGTTGTCTTACTTTGCATTTCTATTAGTAGCTTATATATATTTTTTCATGTGATTATTAACTGATGTTATTTCTGCTTATTCGAGCTTACTGGTTACATACTTTGTCCTTTTTAAAACATGAACTGTTTTTTCTTATTAATTTGTAATTATTGCTTTTGTCAAATATTACAGATCTTCTCCCCTGAATTTATTGAATGCTTATTATGTGCTATGCCCAGTGCTAAATACTTTACGTACATGATCCCATTTAAGCCTTATAACAGTCTTATAGAATATTGTTATTATTCTCACTTTTCATACGAGGAAGTCTGGAGTTCAGAGAGATTAAGGAATTTACCCAAATTCACACAGTTTTAGAGCTGGCCTTCAAACAGGTCTCACTGACAACCAAAGGCACACCACAAGCTGTGATAGGACGTTATCTTCCAGACTGTCTTTTATCTTTTAACTTCAAGGAGGGTTTGTGTTTGTGCTATAAAGAAGCTTCAAATTGTTTAAGTAGTCAGATTCCCTTGTGACTCCTGGGTTTCCTGATGTGTTTATGAAAATTTCCTTGCTCCAACATTATAAAAATATTTAAGTTTATTTTTTGTAATACTTATATATTTTTTAGAAGTCTTTGGTATGGGTACCCAATAGGCCTTGATGAATGATAGGGGGTATGAGCTGGACTATCATCAATAGTGCCCCATATGAAAAAGCCAGAAAAAAGAGGAGCCAGTGTTTGTGTAGTGGTCTGTCTTGTCCTATGGAAAACTTCAGGTTCTCATCTCTCTGCCAGACTTTATAGTATTAAGCTGGAACTCTATAGATAAGGTACTGGGAAAATATCTGATGTGCCAGGAGGAAAAAGGATAAATCTCTAAGGGAGAATTTGGGCTCTTGACTTGATTAAAGCAGAAAAGAACAGGGGAAGGAAGGCAAAGCTAAGCATCAAGTGTAGCGTTTCCTACACACATTGTCCAGAGTGAAGACCAGGTGGGAAAGCTGGCAGAAGGGAAGGAGGTGAGGTGCAGTCCCAGGAGAGAATGATGACTAGTATGAAGTTTAATCAAAGTCGAATTCAAGGACAAACCACTAGTAAAATAAGTCAATTGGGGGCAGCAAGGCTCCACCTTCCTCCCAGTTAAACACCAAAACTTATGGCCTTATTTCTGCATGGATTTAAAGGGACCAGAAGATAGAATGGACCTGAAAGAGGTCAGCCTACCCATCTTAGGGCAGGATTCACGTTTCTCTTCCTCCTCCTCCTCTTCCTCCTCCTCCTCCTCCTCCTCCTTCTTCATGGAAGCTCTCCATAGAAGTAAACATCCCTTCAATATTCTTCACAAAGCAAACTTGCTGCCACTCCATTTATGTGCCTCACACTTGCACCAGCTTAAATAGCATTAATTCCTTAAAAATATAGAAACTCATTGTTATAGCGATTTGTTCTCAAGGACAAAGGCCATAGCAGGCTAACATTATCCCAACTTTTTGCCACGGCCCTTTCATCAAAATAATGGTAATATTTCAAATTGATTATAGTGTGCTCCATGAGATATTCACAATGCAGATTATCAAAAGTGGAGAGGCCTAGATTTTAAACTAGTTGACTGCCAGGATTAACTTGATGGACTTTGACCCAACTTTTAAAAGAAAAAGACCTCTGGAAAGTTCAAAGAAAAAGGCATCACTTATTTGCATCATAATGGCACTTTTTAATTTAGAACACTGAAATCAGCCACACACACACAGGACCCAGACAATCATTGGGAAGAAAAAGAGATAGGCTGGATTTATATTTATAAATGCCCATGGTAGCAGTAAATGGATAAAGTCCACATGGTTAAAGGAAGAGCTCTAAGTATGCTACACTTGTGAAGTTTTCATCTGAATAAGGAATCAAAGTACATTTTGGTAATATTGAATCAACTATTTATGGAACTGAAGTGCTAGCTTTTGCTTCCATGGCTCAGTCAACAGAAGTTAAGGCAAGAAATGATTAATTACTGTGAGAAATAAGCTCACTGCCCCAATCAAAGGAGGGACATGGAGACTTGGAGCACAGTGAAGGGATGCTTTAATCAATGTTCTTGCAAGAACGGGTGTCTGATGGACAGGCACGTGTGGGCAGTTACAGCAGGCAATGTATCTCCTAGCATGAAGTCCCTCCCCTGATTCCTCATTGGCTAAGTATTACAGAGGTTATGGCCTTACTGGGAAGTTACTTATGCCCATATAAGGCCAAAAAGTAGTCTGATTGGAACAAATGTACTTTCCTTGAAGTGATGCAGAGACTTCAGTTCTTTGGTCAATGCTCATTGCAAAGCCTATAAAAAATAAGCCTGCTAAATGGTGAGGGGAAGAAGAACCAGGAAGTGAAGCAGCTAAGGGTTTGGGACTCCATGGGGGTGGGGCAGTGTTCATACATATTTCCAATAGGTTGCAAACCTATGGTTAACTAAACAACAGCTTTTATTTGGTATCTGAAAATGAATCATCTCACTTCTCACAATTATATTCAACAAAAGAAGAGGGAAAATATATCAGATATGGCAATATTGCTTTGTTAAAGTAACATCTCCTGGCTTGCTCTGTAGTTTCATGGCATTATTTTGAAAGTCTGTGAAAATAGGCCAGGAAAGTAAGATTCTGTGAAGAGTTGTGGAAGAGAGTGATGATACAGGAAGGGTGGATACGGATCTAGAGCTCACACTGTTCCATTCCTAAATCTCCTCCAATGGCCAGTCTTCAAGTAAATGCATTGCAGTTCTTTAGATATGAATCTATGCCTTCCATTAACATTCCCTCTCCTTTCTAGCTTTCCAATATGTGCAATAATGACCCAAACAAGAAAGAATTTATGAGGAATCGTACTCAATTGACTGAAATTGAGTGTTGTGCACTTTTGGAATCCTGTTACTTCTTGAGGCTAACCTACATAGTGGTAACATTTTACAAGAGATGAGTTGCAAATACTGAATCAAAACTTTTCAGGGATCGGCAGCAGTAAAATGGCAATGTGTTAAATGCTCTCTTAGGAGACTAACGAGGAACTTTTGTATAAGTATGATGCAATCATGGTAAAGTAATGGATTAAATGACCTCCTTTAAAAAAAATCTTTGTAGGGGCGCCTGGGTGGCGCAGTCGGTTAAGCGTCTGACTTCAGCCAGGTCACGATCTCGCGGTCCATGAGTTCGAGCCCCGCGTAGGGCTCTGGGCGGATGGCTCAGAGCCTGGAGCCTGTTTCCGATTCTGTGTCTCCCTCTCTCTCTGCCCCTCCCCCGTTCATGCTCCGTCTCTCTCTGTCCCAAAAAAAATAAATAAAAACGTTGAAAAAAAAATTAAAAAAAAAATCTTTGTATATGTTAACAGATTACATTAAATTCAGATTTATGTTTTTTCTCCCTGAACAATTAACCATTGTCTTAACACCTTTATGGAATATTACTTCTCCCATGGTATAAGATACAACCTTTGTCACATTCACATGCCCCGTATATCTGAGTCTACATCTAGACTGCCTTTTGGTATAAAGAAGTACAGATAACTGTTGTATAACAATCTTTATACCTACCCACCTTGTTAAATTCTCTTATTATTTCTCGTATCCTGTCTGTAGATTCTTTGTGATTTTCTGTTAAAATGGTAATATCCTCTAATTAAAGTCATCTTCAATCCTTTCTAATCCTTTTGATTTGATTTATTTTTATTTTATGTGCTGTGGTCTTTCAATGTTATTTTTTGATTTCTAAAAACACAAAAACACAAAAGTCCTTTTATATGCTGGAAACCTAATGATGAAGTAGATGAACACTAAACTCAAAATTTGAAATTTAGGGTTGTCAAATTACTCTATTAGTTAAAGCCACCACATCATGTAAGTAAAAGTTAGAACATAGAGTTAGGAAAAATCAAGACTGTGAATTGAAATGAGTGCACCTGAAATGACTCAGGGAACTCCATGGAGTACTCTGAACTCTAACACCACCAACCTCCCTTACTTGTCACAGAAGCCCTTTCTTCCATCTAATCCTCCTGACACCAAATTTGTGGTCTCTTTTTCTTTTATTTATTTATTTATTTATTTATTTATTTATTTTTTCCAACGTTTATTTATTTTTGGGACAGAGAGAGACAGAGCATGAACGGGCGAGGGGCAGAGAGAGAGGGAGACACAGAATCGGAAACAGGCTCCAGGCTCTGAGCCATCAGCCCAGAGCCCGACGCGGGACTCGAACTCACGGACCGTGAGATCGTGACCTGGTTGAAGTCGGACGCTTAACCGACTGCGCCACCCAGGCGCCCCTGTGGTCTCTTTTTCAACACCAGCCAATTCTCCATTCTCTGGACACCAACTGGCTGTCCAACAATTCAGTTCACTTCTGACATTACCGACCTGGAATAAGCTTCGGATTCTACAAGTTGAAGAAGATTGGGCAATCAGTCCCACAAGATTGCCCCACTTCAGAAGCCAGCCATATATGGAGTGTCTAGGCAACCCACATCTCTGTCCCACTGACCACAAACCCACTCCCTCAGGTTCAATGATTCACTGGAATGACTCACAGCAACTCAGGAAAAGGTTTTACTATTACTAGTTTATTATGAAGGAATAGTCAATTGGAAGAGATGCATTGTAGATATTGTAGCTCCATATTATTGATTGAGTTTTGTCCCTTCCACCCCCCCCCATTTATATGTTAAAATCCTAACCCCACTTCAGTGTGGCCTTATTTTGAGATAAGGACTTTAAGGAGGTAGTCGAGTTAAAATGAGGTCATTAGGATGAGTAGTAATCCAATATAACTGGTGTTCATACAGATAGGGAAAATTTGGACACAAAGACATGTATAAATGTGAAGAGACATAGGGAGAAAATGGTTATCTACAAACCAAGGAAAGAGGTCTGGAACAAATCTTTCCCTCACAGACCTCTGGAGGAACCAACCCTGATGACACCTTAATTTTTTACTCCTAGCCTCCAGAACTGTGAGACAATAAATTTCTGTTTTTTAATCTACCTGGTCTATGGTCCTTTGTTATGGAAGCTGTAGGAAACTAGTATACTTCTTTATCTGAGGAAGTTACTTTGCAAGATAAAATAAATAAATTTTCCTCAGTACTGTCACAAACACTTGTCATCAACATGCTAGAAACTTGAGCATAATTAAGAATCTATGTGTGTCTTGTGCTGTGTACATGGGTAGCAACTACCCCATGAGCACATACTTGTTGAAAGCCCTAAAGGATGTCACAAGTGAGCTCTTTAAAATCTGAAATTATGTCCTTGGACTAGTAAATAGGACAGATGTTTATTCAGAAATTATATGTAGGCATTTGGGCTTCAAAAAGATGTGTTTATAAACTGAGTTGGGCATATTTATAATTCTATAATGTTAATAATGTCAACATGGTAGTTTTTTGGGTCACATTTTTGCTTTCATGAATATAAAATCTTTAATTCTTTCTTTCTTTGAAAGGCACAATAGCACCATTTTAGTTAAGGAGAACAAATCTCGCTTCTTCTGAATTAATTAGTGAAGGAAAGTGTGGTTTCTTTTTTTATAAAAACACAAGAGATAAATTTATTGGCTAATGGAATGCATCATTCAGCTTCTTGAAGTCTCACGGTTAGATTATTGGTACATTAGGAATAATTACAAGTATATAACACATTCTAATTATTATTAACTAGAGTTCAATAATTTCCTGATGAAGTTATTAAATAACGTAGGTTTCTAAGCCATATGCAATGAGGGGCGCCTGGGTGGCGCAGTCGGTTAAGCGTCCGACTTCAGCCAGGTCACGATCTCGAGCCCTGCGTCAGGCTCTGGGCTGATGGCTCGGAGCCTGGAGCCTGTTTCCGATTCTGTGTCTCCCTCTCTCTCTGCCCCTCCCCCGTTCATGCTCTGTCTCTCTCTGTCCCAAAAATAAATAAAAACGTTGAAAAAAAAAAATTAAGCCATATGCAATGAAAACATATTTGTTTCATGACTAACATCTACATACACCGATGTTATCCAGTGAGTGAAATACAAGTCAGCTGCATAAAAAGTTCTTCTTTTGTACTCCTGTTTTCTCTTTTCCAGTGCTTCTATCCTGTTATTTTGTTCTCATATAGTATGTTTCTTTTACTCTCGGGAAAGAACCTCTATGCAGGAGACTTAACCCAACAAAACATAGCAACAGCAGGGTTGGTACAAAATAAAGGGGAAGTTTGAAGAGAGAGAAGTTCCTGGATTGAATAAGTGTTTAATGCTTTACTCATAGATGACCTTGGATTGTACAGAATGATTCTACCCTGCTCACCTATATGCTTTGTCCACTTCTGGCCAATGTCATTGTATAAGCTGAATTATGCATCTATACTCACTTTAGCTTCACTTTAGAACCAAAAGATGAATAACTTATGCCCTTTAAATTTACTTTAGTCACATTTCATAAAATTATGGGTGTGTTTTTTAAATGAATAAAATTACATTTCTATATCTGGAATGAGCCATTTGCGTCAGCAAGACATTGGCCAACATATTAATACTCAATAAATGCCAGCTGAAGGCTATTTTTTCTAACAATCTGAAGTCTTTTGAAACATTTAATACTTTTTTTTAAAAAAAGAAATTGCCTTCAGAAACTTAAGTGTATTTTTAAAAATATTGTCAATGGTGATAAATCTTCATCTGCCAACATTGGATTTGATTTTTGCAGATAGTCAAAAAGTCAGAGTTAATTCTTTTTATAACACAAGTGATTAAGCTGGATAATGCCAAATTTATTATTTTAAGAAAGAGGTATGACTATAACATAAGTGACAGGTTTTTGTATATGATGAATAAATTTACTTGTAATCTGCTCCAACAGAGGAATTAGAAAATGATATGTTACATAGAAAGATTGGCATTATTCTAAGGATTATTGAATCATTATAAGGTGTTCTATGGTTATATGTGTTCATAATTTTTTCAAAAAGTTTCTTAACCTTGCTGACTGCTCTCATAGATAATATGTAGTAGATAAAATTTTATTGTCAGTAGTAGAATTTTCTTAGGAACATTGTCTTTTTCCCAGTAATGCTGAATCTAAGCTACATTGTGTAAATTTAAGTAACACATAGTGAACATTAGAATGGTGGAGTGCTAAAGACATAAATATAAATTTAAGATTCTTATATTTTAAATAAAAGGCATCCAAATCAGCAATAAAGTAAACCTTTCACTATATTTGTAGATGACATGATACTATATATGGAAAACTCCAAAGATTCCATAAAAAAATGCTAGAACTGAAAGACAAACTTGATAAATCACAGAATACAAACAAACATACAGAAATATTTTGATTTCTATACACCAATAATGAAGCAGCAGAAACAGAAATTAAGGGATCAATCCCATTTACAATTGCATCAAAAACCATAAGATTTCTAGAAATAAATTGAACTAAAGAGGCTAAAGACATATACTCTAAAAACTATGGAGCAGTTATGAAAAGAATTGAAGATGACACAAAGAAATGGAAAGATATTCCATGCTCATGGATTAGAAGAACAAATATTGTCAACATGTCTATACTACCAAAGCAACGTACACATTGCAAGCAATCCTTATTAATTTTTTTTTTCACAGAACTAGAACAAACAATCCTAAATTTTGTACAGAACCACAGAAAACCCCAAATAGCCAAAGCAATCTTAGTGCTGGAGGCATCGCAATTCTGGACTTCAAGTTATATTACAAAGCTGTATCTATCAAAACACTAAGTATACTGGCACAAAAATAGGCAGAGAGATCAATAGAACAGAATAGAAAACCCAGAAGTGGACCTGCAACTACATGGTCAATTAATCTTCAACAAAGCAGGAAAGAATATAATGGGAAAAAAGACATCCTCTTCAACAGATGGTGTTGGGAAAAGTCAACAGCTACATGCAAAAGAATGAAACTGGACCACTTTCTTACAACATACACAAAAATATATCAAACTGATTTAAAGACCTAAATGTCAGACAGAAAACCATCTGAATCCTAGAGGAGAACACAGACAGTGTTCAATATCAACCTCTTTGATATTGGCCATAGCAACTTCTTTCTAGATAGGTCTCCTGAGGCGAGAGAAACAAAAGCAAAAATAAGCTATTGGTATTACATCAAAATTAAAAGCTTCTGCACCTCAAAGGAAACAACAAAACTAAAAGGCAACATATAAAATGGAAGAAGATATTTGCAAGTGACATATCTGATAAAGAGTTAGTGTCCAAAATCTATAAAGAACTTATAGATGTCAACATCCCAAAAATGAATAATCCAATTAAAAAATGGGCAGAAGACATAGACATTTTTCCAAAGAAGACATACAAGTGGCCAACAGAAAAGACACTTAACATTACTGTTCATCAAAGAAATGCAAACAAAACTACAATGAGATATTACCTCACAGCTGTCAGGACAGCTAAAATCAATAACACAAGAAACAAAAGATGTTGGCAAAGAAATGGAGGAAGAGGAACCATTTGGACTACTAGTGGGAATGCAAACCAGTGCAGCCACTCTGGAAAATAGTATGGAGGTTCCGCAAAATGTTAAAAGTAGAACTACCCTACGATCCAACAATTGCACTACTAGGTATTTACCCAAAGAATACAAAAATACTAATTCAAAGGGATAGTTGCACCCTGATCTTAAAAGCAGCATTACATACAATAGCCAAATTATGGAAAGAGCCCAGGAGTCCATCCATTGATGAATGGATAAAGAAGAGGTTATATATATACACAATGGAATATTACTCAGCCATAAAAAAGTATGAAATTTTGCCATTTGCGATTACATGGATGGAGCTGGGGCTATTATGGTAAGTGAAATAAGTCAGCCTGAGAAAGACAAATACCATATGATTTCACTCATATGTGGAATTTAAGAAAGAAAACAAATGAGCAAAGGGAAAAAAATGTATAAGAGGTAAACCAAGAAACATACTCTTAAGTATAGAGAACAAACTTACGGTTACTAGAAGGGAGAGGTGTGGGGGGGATTAGTTAAATAGGTATTGGGGATTAAGGAGTATACTTGTGTTGAGCACCAGGCATTGTATAGAAGTGTTAAATCACTTTATTGTACACCTGAAACTAATGATATATTGTATGTTAACTAACTGAAATTTAAATAAAAACTTTAAAATAACCTATACTAGAAACACAAAAGATAAAGAGAAATTAATCTAAGCATATCACTAAGGCAAACCATCAATTCACAAAGGAAGAGTGCAAAAGAAGAATAAAGGAACAAAGGAACTACAAAACAGTCACAAAAAAGTGAACAAAGTGACTATAAATACATACCTATCAATGATTACTTTGAATGTAAATGGACTATGGGGCACCTGGGTGTCTCAGTAGGTTGAGTGTCTGACTTCAGTTGAGGTCATGATCTCACAGTGTGTGAGTTCGAGCCTCTTGTCAGGCTCTGTGCTGACAGCTCAGAGCCTGGAGCCTGCTTCAGATTCTGTGTCTACTTCTGTCTCTGCCCCTCCCTAACTTGTGCTCTGTCTCTTAAAAATAAATAAATGTAAAAAAAATGTAAATGGACTAAATTGTTCGATCAAAAGAAGTAGAGTGGCTGAATGAATTAACAAATAAGACCCATGTAAGCTGCTTACAAGATACTCACTTCAGATGTAAGAGCACACATACTGAATATTGAAGTATTGGAAAACGATATTCCATGCAAATAGAACCCAAAGAAAACTAGGGTATTTATTCTTAAATCAGAGAAATCGATTTTAAATCAAAAACTATAGTAAGGGACAAAGAAGGGCATTACACAATAATAACTGGGGCCAATCCAGTAAGAGGATATAACATCTATAAGTATTTATGCAACCAACAGAGCACCTAAATATATAAAGGAAATACTAACAGATCTAAATGTAGAAATAGACAGCAATATAATAACAGTAGATTTTAATACCTCATTTACATGAATGTTTAGATAGAAAATCAATAAGAAAACATAAGTCTTAGATGACATACTAGACCAGATGGACTTAACATAAATAGAACATTCAATCCAAAGGCAAAAGAATACACATCTTGTGAATTTATTCTCCAGGATAAATCATATGTTAGGCCCCAAAACAAGCCTTAATAAATTTAAGAAGATGGATATCATATCAAGCTTCTGTTCTGCCCACAATGAAATGAAATTAGAAATCAATTACAAGAAGAAAACTGAAAAATTCACAAATACTTGGAAGTTAAACAAAATGCTACTGGACAACCAATGAGTCAAAGAAGAAATCTAAGTATAAATAAAAAAATACCATGCGATTAATGAAAATGGAAATATGATATATCAAAATGTATGGGATGTAGCAAAAGCAATTCTAAGCGAGAAGTTTGTAGTGGTAGATGTCTACTTTATGTGAGAAAAATCTCAAATAAACAACCTAACTTTATACCTCAAAGAACTATAAAAAGAAAACAAAAGAAAGCCCAAAGTTAGTAGAGGGAAATGATTGATACCACAGAAAACAAAAGATTATAAGAGATTACTATGAATACGTATACACCAACAAATTGGAAAAACTAGAGAAAAAGTGTATAAATTCCTAGAAATATACAACGTACCAAGACTGAATCAGGAAGAAATAGGAATCCTGAATAGACCAATTACTAGTAAGGAGATGGAATCAGTTATCAAAATCCTCCCAAAAAGAAAAAATTCAAGAGCAGATGGTTTTACTGTTGAATTTTATGAACGTTTAAAGAATTAATACCTATTCTTCTCAAACTCTTTCAAAAGATAGAAGAGGGACATTTCTAAAGTCATTCACTAGGACAGCATTATCCTGATATAAAAGCCAGACAAGGATGCCACAAGAAAAGAACATTATAGACCAATATCTCTAATAAACTTAGATACAAAAAATCCTCAACAAAATATTAGGAAACTGAATTCAACAGTATCCTAAAAGAATCATACATCATGATCAAGTAGGATTTATTTCAAGGATGCAAGGATGGTTTGATATTGGTACATCAATCAATGTGATATACCACATTAGCAAAATGAAAGATAAAAATCATATGATCATTTCATAGATGCAAAGTGTACATTGTACAAAATTTAACCTTCATTTATGATAACTGTCAACAAAGTGGGTACAGAGGGAACGTATCTTGACATGATAAAAGCCATATACAGAAAACTTTCAGTTAACAGTGTTCTCAATAGTAAAAAGCTGAAAACTTTTCCTATAAGATTAAGAACAAGATACAGGGGCGCCTGGGTGGCTCAGTCAGTTAAGCGTCCAACTTCAGCTCAGGTCATGATCTCACAATCTGTGAGTTCGAGCCCTACATCAGGCTTTGGGCTGATAGTTCGGAGCCTGGAGCCTGCTTCAGATTCTGTGTCTCCCTCTCTCTCTGCCTCTCCCCTGCTCATGCTCTGTCTCTCTCTGTCTCAAAAATAAAAACATTTAAAACAATTAAAAAAAAAGAACAAGATACATATGCCCATTCTTACCACTTTTATTCAACATAGTATTGGAAGTCTTAACCACAGAAATTAGGCAAGAAAAATAAATAAAAGAACCCAAATTGGAAAGGAAAAATTAAATTGTCCCTATTTGCAGATGACATGATATTATATATAGAAAACCCTAAACCTGGGGTGCCTGGGTGGCTCAGTCAGTTGAGGGGCTGACTTCAGCTCAGGTCATGATCTCACAGTTCATGGGTTTGGGCCCGCATCAGGCTCTGGGCTGACAGCTTGGAGCCTGGAGTCTGTTCTGGATTCTGTGTCTCTCTCTCTGTACCCCTCTTCCCACCCCCTTGTTCATGCTGTCTCTCTCTCTCAAAAATAAATAAACATTAAAAAAAATAAAAAAAGGAAACCCTGAACTTGACCAAAAAACTGTTAGAACAAATTTAAAAAATCAGCAAAGTATCAGAGTACACACTTAGCATACAAAAATCTGTTGCATTTCTATACATCAGTGACAAACCAGCAGAAATAGAAATTAAGAAAATGATCCTATTACAATTACATCAAAAAGAATAAAATATTTAGAAATAAATTTAACCAAGGGGCTTAAAGACTTGTACATTGAAAAATATAAGCCATTGATGAAAGTAATTGAAGATGACACAAATAAGTGGAAAGAACACAGCATTGTGTTCACGGATTGGAAGAATTCATATTGTTAAAATGTCCCAAGCAATCTATAGATTAAATACAATTGCTATCAAAATTCCAATTTGTTTTTACAGAAATAGAACAAATAGTTCTAAAGTTTGAATGGAAACACAAAAGACCTCAAATAGCCAAAGCAATCTGGAGAAAGAAAAACAAAGCTTGAGGCATTATCCTCCCTGATTTCAAAGGATATTACAAAGCTATAGTAATAAAAACAGTATGATACTGGCATAAAAACAGACATATAGGTCAATGAAATAGAATAGAGAACCCAGAAATAAACACACACATATATGATCAATTATTTATAACAAAGGAGCCAAGAGTATACAATGGGGGGAGGATAATCTTTTCAATAAATGATGTTGGGAAAACTGGACAGCCACGTGCAAAAGAATGAAACTAGACCACTATCTTTCACTGTACAAAAATTAGCTCAAAATGTATAAAGACTTTATTGTAAGACCTGAAACCATAAAACTCTTTGAAGAAAACATAGGTAGTAAACTCCTTGATATTGGTCTTGTCAATGATATTTTGGAATTGACACCAATAGCAAAGGCAACAAAAACAAAAATAAACAAGTAGGACTACATCAAATTAAAAAGCCTCTGCACAGCAAAGGAAACCACGAAAACTGCTAATAGAGTAGATCTTAAAAGTTCTCATCACAGGAAAAAAATTGTAACTATATTTGGTGATGGATGAAAACTGGACTTACTGTGGTGATAATTTTGTAATATATACAAATATCAAACATGTACATCCAAAACTAACATAATATGCCATTTATACCTCAATAAATAAATTGAAAACAAAAAGCTCAAACTAAGAAATGTAATAATGTTATTCATTAACTCACTTAGAATCAGAACTCATTACATGTCAAAAATAATACTTTTTTATTGTATTTTTTAAAACAAAAAGATGAGAATTTTATCTTGACTTATATTATTGCAAATAACTTTAATGTCTGTTTTAATAAAAGAGATCTGTCTTCTTACATGTGCTTCTTCATTAAATTTAGTGCCCTATGCTTTTAGGTTGAAATATATGAAAAAATATGGCTTCCCACAGATATATAGTTGAAAAAAGAAGGAGGGTATTCTTTTCTGATACTACACCACAACTTGACAAATGATAGTTTCTTAAAAGTTAATTGCAATGTGGAACTTGAACCATTAGTGAACTTGCCATACTTTGTTATTGTAAAATGTCTTTTCCCCCCGGAATTTAAGGTAGATATTTTACCTTAAAATGATGCTCGTTGCTTTGCAGGTGAGTTGGTTTTTCCTCTCTGGAAGGTTCTCTGATTTTTCTTTATCCATGGGTTTTAAATTT
The DNA here is from genome assembly GCF_028749965.1 of Puma concolor. Classification (NCBI taxonomy): domain Eukaryota; kingdom Metazoa; phylum Chordata; class Mammalia; order Carnivora; family Felidae; genus Puma; species Puma concolor. The sequence continues at coordinate 24,913,786 of NC_141671.1, forward strand.
TAAAGTTATGTGCCTAATTGCACGTCTTTTTCATTTGTTGTGCTAACACTCCTTGGAATCATTAAACCTGGAGATTTAATTATTTCAGTTGTAGGAAATTGTATTTTTTATCATGTGTTTAAAAATTTCTTTCTTTCAAGCATAGCATTCATATCATAGGAGTCCCACAATAAGAAGGGAGGAGAAAAAAGGGAAGAGGCTTTATTTGAGTAATATAGCTGAAAATTTCCCTAATCTGGAGAAGGAAACAAACATACAAATCCAGGAGACACAGAGAACTCCCAACAAAATCAATAAAACACACCAACACCAAGACATATTATAGTAAAATTTACAATATACAGAGATAAGGAAAACATCCTGAGAGCAGCAAGGAAAAAGAAATCTCTAACTTACAAGGGAAGACAAATCAGGTTAGCAGCAGAATTATCAACAGAAATTTGGTAGGCCAGATGAGAGTGGCATGAGATAGTCAACATGCTCAATGGGAAAAATATGCAGCCAAGAATACTTTATCCAGAAAAGCTGTCATTAAGAACAGAAGGAGAGATAAAGAGTTTCTCAAAGAAAAACTGAAGATATTTGTGAGCACTAAACCAGCCCTGCAAGAAATATTAAAGGGGACTCTTTGAGTGGGAAAGTAAGACCAAAAGCAACAAAGACTAGAAAGGAACAGAGGAAATCTCCAGAAAAAATGACTTTGCAGGTAATACAATGACACTAAATTCATATCTTTCAATAATCATTCTGAATGTAAGTGAACTAAATGCTCCAATCAAAAGACAGAGTTATAGAATGGATAAAAACACAAGACCCATCTATATGCTGCCTACAAGAGACTTACTTTGGACCTAAAGACACTTACTAGACCTAAAAACACCTACAGACTGAAAGTGGAAGGATGGAGAACCATTTATCATGCTAATAGATGTCAAAAGAAGGCTGGACTAGCCATACTTATGTAAGACAAAGTAGATTTAAAACCAAAGACTGTAACAAGAGATGAAGAAGGGACTATATCATAATAAAGGGGTTTATCCAACAAAAAGATATAACAATTCTAAATATTTATTCCCCCAACTTGAAAGCACTGGGTGCTTTCATATATAAATCAATTAATTACAAACATAAAGAAGCTCATTGATAACAATACAATTATAGTAGGGGACTTTAACACCACTCTTACAACAATGGACTGATCATCTAAGCAGAAAACAAGGAAACAATGGCTTTGAATGCCACACTGGACCAGATCAACCATACAGGTATATCTGTTTCATCCTAAAACAGCAGAATACACATTCTTTTTGAGTGCACATGAAACATTGTCCAGAATAGATCACATACTAGGTCACAAATCAGTCCTCAACAATTACAAAAATATTGAGATTATACCATGCATATTTTCCAATCATAATGCTATAAAACTTGAAGTCAACCACAAGAAAAAATTTGGAAAGACCACAAAATACATAGAGATTAAGGAACATCCTACTAAAGAGTGAATGTGTTACCAGGAAATTAAAGAAGAAATAAATAAATACATGGAAACAGATGAAAATGAAAACACAGAAGTCCAAAACTTTTGGGATACAGCAAAGCAGTTATAAGAGGGAAGTATACAGCAATACAGGGTTACCTCAAGAAGCAAGAAAAGTCTCAAATACACAACCTAACCTTATACCTAAAAGATGTAGAAAAGGAACAGTAAATAGCCATCAGAAGAAGGGAAATAATTAAGATTAGAGAAGAAATAAATTATAAAGAAACAAACAAACAAAAAAGCAGTAGAATATATCAGTGAAACTAGAAACTGGTTTTTGAAAGAATTAATAAAAATTGATAACCCCCTATCCAGACTTATCAAAAAGAAAAGAGAATGGACCCAAATAAATAAAATCACAAATGAAAAAGGAACCATCACAACCAACACTACAGAAATACGAACAATTATAAGAGAATATTATGAACAAACTGTATGCCAACAAATTGGGCAATCTGGAAATAATAGTTAAATTTCTAGAAATATATAAACTAGCAAAGCTGAAACAGGAAAAAATAGATAATTTGAACAGACTCATAACCAGCAAATAAATTGAGTCATTAGTCAAAAATCTTCCAAGAAACAAAAGTCCAGGGCCAGATGGCTTCCCAGGGGAATTATTCCAAACATTTAAAGAAAAGTTAATACCTATTCTTTTCAAACTGGTCCAAAAAATAGAAAAGGAAGGAAAACACCCAAACACATTCTGCAAGGCCAGCATTAACTTGATTTCAAAATCAAAGATCCCACTATAAAGGAAAAATATGGGCCAATATTTCTGATGATCATGAAGCAAAAATTCTTAACAAGATACTAGTAAATTGAGTCCAACAGTATATTAAAATATTTTTTTCACCATGATCAAGTGGGATTTATTCCTGGGGTGCAAGTGTGGTTCAATATTCACAAGTCAATCAAAATGATACACCACATTAATAAAAGAAAGGATATGAATGATATGATCCTGTCAATAGATGCAGAAAATGTATTTGACAAAATACAGCATTGCTTCTTGATTAAAACCATCAACAAAGTAGAGATAGAGGGAATATACCTCAACATCATAAAAGCCATATACAAAATACCCACAGCTAATATATCCTCAATGGGAAAAACCAAGAGCTTTTCCTCTACAGTCAGGAACAAGACAGGGATGTCCACTCTCAGCATTGTTATTTAATATAGTACTGGAAGTCCTAGCCTCAGAATTCAGACCAAAAAAGGGGGGGCACCTGGGTGGCTCAATCAATTAAGTGTCCAACTCTGAATTTTGGCTCAGCTCATGATCTCACAGTTTGTGAGATCTAGCTCTGCATTGGGTTCTGCTCCGACAGCACGAGCTTGCTTGGGATTCTCTCTCTCCCTTTCTTTCCACCACCACCCTACTCTTGCTATCTCTCTCAAAATAAATAAATAAATAAACATAAAAAAAAGAAATAAAGGGCATCCAAATTGGCAAGGAAGATGTCAAACTTTCACTATTTGCAGACAACATGATACTCAAAGTAGAAAACCCAAAAGACTCCACCAAAAATTGCTAGAAGTGATGCATGAATTCAGTAAAGTCGCAGGATACAAAATCAATGAACAGAAATCTGTTGCATTTCTATACACCAATAATGAAGCAGCAGAAAGAGAAATCAAGGAATTGATCCCATTTACAATTGAACCAAATATCATGAGATAACTAGGAATAAGCCTAATCTAAGAGGTAAAAGATCTGTACTCTGAAAATTATAGAACATTTATGAAAGAAATTGAAAAGGGCAGAAAGAAATGGAGAAATATTCCATGTTCATGGATAGGAAGAACAAATATAGTTAAAATGTCTATATTATTCAAATCAATGTACACATTTAATGCGATTTCTATCAAAATACCACCAGCATTTTTTCAGAGCCAGAACACACAATCCTAAAATAAAATCACAAAAGACCTTAAATAGCCAAAGCAATCTTGAAAAAGAAAAGCAAGCTGAGGACATCACAATTCTGGACTTCAAACTATATTACAAAACTGTAGTAATCAAGGCAGTATGTTACTGGCACAAAAGTAGACACATAGTCAATGGAACAGAATAGAAAAACCAGAAATGGACCCACAACTAATATGGTCAACTATTCTTTGACAGAGCAAGAAAGACTATGTAATGGAAAAAAGACAAATCTCTTCAACAAATGGTGTTGGGAAAACTGGACAGTGACAACAAAAGAATGAAACTGGACCACTTTCTTACACCACACACAAAGAGAAATTCAAAATTGATGAAAGACCTAAATGTGAGACAAGAAACCATCAAAATCCTAGAGGAGAATACAGGCAGCAACCTCTTAGACTTTGGCCTTAGCAACTTCTTTCTAGATATGTCTTCTGAGGCAAGGAAAGCAAAACCAAAAATGGGCTATTGGGACTTCATCAAGATAAAAACCTTCTGTACAACAAAGGAAACAATCAATAGGGCACCTAGGCACCTAGGTGGCTCAGTTGGTTAAGCGTTCAACTTTGGCTCAGGTCATGATCTCGCAATTTGTGAGCTTGAGCCCTGCATTGGGCTCTGTGCTGACAGCTCAGAGCCTGGAGCCTGCTTTGGATTCTGTGTATCCCTTTCTCTCTCTGCCATTCCCCTGCTCTCTCTGTCTCTTTCTCTCTCTCTCAAAAGTAAATAAACATTAAATTTTTTTTTTAAGAAAGTAAACAATCAATAAAACTAAAAGGCAATCTATGGGATGGGAGAAGATATTTGCAAACGACATATCAAAGGGTTAGTATCCCAAATCTATAAAGAACTTATCAAACTCAATACCAAAAAACCAAATAATCCAGTGAAGAAATGGGCAGAAAACATGAATAGACATTTTTCCAAAGGAAACATCCAGATGGCTAACAGACACATGAAAAGACACGCAACATCGCGCATCATTAGGGAAATACAAATCAAAACCACTATGAGATAAACCACCACGCACCTGTAGGAATGGCTAAAATTAACAACACAGGTGACAACAGATGTTGGTGAGGATGCAGAGAAAGGGGAACTCTCTTGCACCATTGGTGGGAATGCAAATTGGTGCAGCCACTCTGAAAAGCAGTTTGAAGCTTCCTGAAAAAGTGAAAAATAGAAATATCCTATGGGTCAGCAATTGCACTCCTAAGTATTTACTCAAAGGATACAAAAATACAGAGTCAAAGGGATACATGCACCCCAATGTTTATAGAAGCATTACCAACAATAGCCAAATTATGGAAAAAGCTCAAATGTCCATTGGCTGATGAATGGACAAAGAGGATGTGATCTATATCTATATCTATCTATCTATCTATCTATCTATCTATCTATCTATCTATCTATCTATCTCCACAATGGAATATTATTAAGCCATCAAAAAAGAATGATATCTTGCCATTTGCAATGATGTTTGTGGAGCTTAAGTGTGTTATGCTAAGCAAAATAAGAGAAAGAGAAATATCATATGACTTTACTCATATGTGGAATTTAAGAAACAAAACAGACAAATATAGGGGAAGGAAGAAAGAAAAAGAGAGAGGGTGGCAAACCATAAGAGACTATTAACTATAGATTACAAACTGAGGGTTGCTGGAGGGGAGGTGGATGTGGAGATGGGCTAAATGGGTGATCGGTATTAAAGAGGGGACTTGATGGGACAAACACTGGGTATTGTATGTAAGTGATGAATCGCTAAATTCTACTCCTGAATTCAATATCTCCTTTCTTTTTCTCCTTTCTTTGTACATTTGTTTTTCTTCCTTGGGTATTTACCCAACATTTTCTTCCAATTTTCCTGCTTCAAATAATATTTTCTTAACTTATAAAAGCGGTTTTTAGCTTCTGACTGTAGTTTTACTTAGCACTCCATTGGTGATGTCTATAATCTTCACCAGTTTCTTGATATTACAGTTTTGTATTTTCAACATTCGCCAATTTCCTCTAGGATAATTTCCTCTACTTATTTGCCAATAGTATCTCTTTCATGTTTTAGCTTTTTAATCTTCTAGTCAGAATTTGTCTTTATTATTATTATTCTTTTTTTCTTTCAAGTTTTTATTTAAATTCCAGTTAGTTAACATATAGTGTAATATTAGTTGCAGGAGTAGAATTTAGTGTTTCCTCACTTACATACAACACCCCCTGCTCATCACAACAAGTGGCCTCCTTAATCCCCATCACCCATTTAACCCACCCCCCACCCACCTCCCCTCCAGCAACTCTCAGTTTGCTCTCTATACTTAAAAGTTTGTTTTATGGTTTGCCTCTCTCTTTTTGTTTTTTTCCCCCATGTTCTTCCATTTTGTTTCTTCAATTCCACATCTGAGTGAAATCATATGATATTTGTCTTTCTCTGACTGACATATTATTTAGCATAATATACTCTAGCTCTCCCTCTACATCTCTTTTTCGTGTTGAAGACATCCTTCAAATGCCTGGTGATTTCCTTTGTATGTTTTCACATGTAAGGATGAGTTAATAAGTAGATGACTTGGAGCCAGAACCAGGCTACTCAAAACTGTTCTTGCTCAAATTCATGAAAATGATGCCTACTTGCTGTAAAACTACAAAGTGCATTCTGAAGTATCTGAGGCCACGGCATAGAAACTTTCTGTCTTCTAGGAATCTTCAACATCTTTACGGAAAGAGTATTGGCATAATCCCAATTGCTAATCCTGAAAACATCATTGCAGTTAGCCCCAACAGCCTTACTTCCACTTTAGTTTTAGTTTTGAACCCTGGGAGCTCTGTGGGGGTTTCACAATGACAAAAACTCTTTCTCAGACTTTACACAATCTCTGTGTTTTTTCTTCTAGTTCTGTGGAAGCCACATTGGACTGTGACACTAGTGAGAAGTAAACCTTTACTGTGCTAAGCTACTGAGATCTGGGGGTTGTTAGGACAACATATCTTAATTTATTCTAACTAGTAAACTGACCAATTCCTCACCAGTGAAGCTAACTAGCCAAGAAGTCCTTCCAATAAATTTTGTAGTACCTTACTTTTAAATATAAATGTTTAATCAAGACTGAACATACATTTGAGGAAAATGTTCACATGAAAAATGATCTTACACAAAGAAACAGAGGAACTCTGTAATAATGCAAAGAATAGAAGAAAACTTTTGTTTTAAATTATAATTAATATTGGCAAATGTAAGAGAAGATCTTATACCCATAAGGCAAAAAGATGGTGCTATAAAATGAAGCAATCAAACAATAAGAAATAACTTTTGGAAATTAATAATGTAGCAAAAACTAAGATAAATAGATATACAAATATCCATAGCAACCTTATTTGTTTATTTATTTGCTCTAAACTCAAAAATATTCAAATATCCTTCAAAGGATGAATAGTTAAAGAAATTGTCATGAATCTCTACCATGGGAATAGTACTCAACAATAGGAAGGAATAACCCATTAATACATATAACAGTTTGGATGAAATTATGCTGAATGAAGAAAAGCCAATTTCAAAAGGATTCATGTTGTATGATTCCATTTATGTAACCTTTATGAAATAACAGGGTTATGTCCCCTGTGGAGTGCCCAATCTGTCAGTAGCAAAGATCAACATTGAGCCCATGATGTGACACTATTATTTGGGACAACCAACCAGCTACCTTGTGGTAGTTTAAGTGCATTGGATAATTTCTATCATTTCAGGAACAATGATTTTTTTTTCTCACTGGATACAGATTTTGCGTTCCCTTCCCATAATGCTTCTGCCATAATGATTATTCCTGGACTTACAGAGTGTGTTATTTGTGATCATGGTATTCTTAGCATTACTTCTGACAAGGAACTCATTTAAAAGCAAATGAAGTGCAGTGATTTTCTCCTGAAAGTATGACGTTGTTAATACTGTTATTTAGAACTCACTATCTTACTATGTTTCCCATCATCCTGCTGCTTGGCCTAATAGAATAGACTCTGAAAATTCAGTTATGATACCAGCTGGGTGAAATCTGGCATAATGCCTGAGATGAAGGGCATGCTCTGAACCAACGATTAATTTATAATGCAGTTTCTCCACAGCAGATATGCAGTTTCAGGAATCAAGAGGTATAAACGGGCACTTTTTAAATTGATACACCTAATGATATAGTAGCAAAGTTTTAACTTCCCATCTCCACAGTATTGAGCTCTGCTGGTCTTGGAGATCTCGGTTCCCAGGGCAGGGAATGCTTCTACCAGGAGGACAAAAATGGTTTCATTAAACATGAAGCTAAGACTGCCATCTGGTCACATTGTCAGGCAAATAAAGTGGTTACTGTACTGGATGTGATAATTGATCTTAATTATCAATAGTAAATTAGTTTGCTACTGTGCAATGGGAGCAAGGAGGAAAACCTAGGACTCAGGAGATTCTCTTGGTAATCTCTTAGTACTCAAGTACTCAAGTTATATAGCAGAAGTAATAGAAAACTATAGCAACCAGAAGAGGCAGAGCCTTTATGGTGCAAAGAGTTCAAGACTAAGATTTAGGTCACCTTACCTGACCTAAATAAATAAATAAATACATAAATACATAAATAAATAACTGGCTGCGACGCTTGCTGGTGAAAAGTGGAAAAGGGAATGGATGGTAAGAGAAGGGAATTATAAATAACACTTATGGACATATTACCAGTTAGAAAAATAAAATCACTATGGTAGTTAAATATATTTCTTGTCTTGTTGCTATATTTGGACATTTGTGTATATACTCATATTTTTTTCCTTCTCCTCTCCCATTCCCATGCCACCTAAGAGTATTAATATATAAATCATGATTACTTCTATATCTCAGGTTTAGGGTATAGCATAGCAAAAGGGGATTGTGAATCAGAGGATAAAGAAACATTTACTCAAAGAGGGACAAATGGAACTCTGGATTTCTTCTGGGTTTCGTGGTATGATGAATAGTTAAATTATATAATAGGAAAGTATAATGTTGCTAATATCTTCATTTGGAAGTTAAATGTTGACAACGAGGGTCTTTGGATGCTGAGCTGACAAGGGTGTAGACTCTGCATGCACAGTTTGTAGTTAACTCAGCACTACTACCGCTTATCTTTAAGGCTGAGCTACATTTTCCAGAATTCCCCTTTCCTATATAGTTTTTGGTTAGAGTATGCTGGTGAGAGAAACTTGCCAAATGTGTGAGTAAAGAAGAGATTCACAGTGGCTTTCTAGTACTCTTGAGAACTACCCTTTTCATTACTGAATTCTGACATGATTGGTGGACACTTCCCAGAGATTTTTGAGAATTTCAGTAAGGTTTTGAGAACCACTTGCCTCATGCTTAACCTAAGATGTTTAGCATGAGTTCCTCTGAGTTTTGGTGATGGCTCCCATGACCTCTTCTCCTTCAGCTCTTCCAACAGTCAAGAAAATGCCTAATTCTTATTAAATATTTTATATACAGGAGTGCCTAGGTGGCTCAGTCAGTTAAGCCACTGACTCTTAGTTTTGGCTCAGCTCGTGATCTCATGGTCATGAGATTGAGCCCCTCTTTGAGCTCCGTGCTGATCATGGAACCTGTTTGAGATTCTCTTTCTCCCTCTCCCAATGCCCCTACCTTGCTCTCTGTCTCTAAACATACATACATACATACATAAATTTGTTATATACAGAATATATAAAATGACTTCTTTTTTCTAGATGGTACCCCAACTGGTATAAGATTCTAAAAGCTTTCAGACAGAAAAGAACAGATTGCATGCAAAGAATAAAAAGTCAGTAGGGCATTGAACATATCAACAGCAACACTGTAAGTTAGAATAAAATTGAATGAAGCATTCATTATTCTGAGGGAAATTGATTTCCAAGCCAAAATTCTATATCCAGCTAAACTATTAAACAATAGTGAGGGTAAAATAAAGACATTTTTAGACATACAAAGTTTCCAAATTTTTCCTTTTGTCAACTTTTCTCAAGATGCTACTGAAGGATAAACAACATTAAAATTAAGAAAATGAGGGTGAAAACCTAAGAAACAGATATGGGATCTAAGAAACAAGGAAGTCAACATAGGAGAGAGTTGAAGAAAGTTTAGAGGATAATAGCATAGTGAATACCTAGTGGGATGGGTGTGCAATAGGCCTGCAGAGCAGATAGGTCAGATTGAGCAGGAGGATAGAAAGCTAGAGGAAAAATGTGGCCAAGGGGAAAATAAATGAAATCGATAGGTTTCTGGATGATTTTGGCCACATGGAGAGAAATTTTTCAGCTTTACCAGAGCATTTAGAAGAATTAGTAATAGTGCATAGAAAATGGAGCAAATGAACAAATAGGACAATTATCAACTTTTGGAAGAACAAAATGTTGTGCAAGAAAGGAAATATATGTATAAACTTACAATGACTTGACTTAAAATTTTCAACTTTATCATGGTGTGAAAGTGCTGCAGATTCAGTAAAAACCATACTTTGAAATCTGAATTTGGATCTTTTCCTGGGCTATGGAATGTGTTATGGTGCTTTTTTGTGATACTGGGTAGCAGCAGTGAGTCAGCCACAGCTCCCAGTCAGCCACACGATCACAAGGGTTGACAACCAATATAATTACAACCGCTCTGTACCCACACAACCACTGAAAGTTTTTCACTTTCAGTACAGTATTCAATAAATTACATGAGATATTCAATACTTATTATAAAACAGACTTTGTGTTAGAGGACTTTGTCTAACTGTAGGCTAAGGTAGTGTTCTGAATACATTTAAAGTAAACTAGGCTAAGCTATGATGTTCAGTAAGTTAGGTGTGTTATATGCATTTTTGACTTATGATATTCTCACCTTAAAATGGGTTTATTGGGATGTAATCCCATTGTAAGTTAAAGAATGTATATATACTATACTATAAATGCCACCTGTAAACAGTATTTATACAATCACAATATAAATATTAATTTCAATTTATCAAGAATTATGATACAACTGTACTGGGAAAAGGGTTCATGGTGGGTGAGTGGTATTTTTTTTTGTGGATATTCTTTATTAAGTTGAATATGTTTGCTTTTATTTCACAAACAGAAAATCTATTAGGGCTTATAAGTGAATTTAGCAATGTTGTAGGATACAATATCAAAAATACAAAAGAAATTGCATTTCTATGCATTATCATAGAACAATCTGAAAATTAAATTAGGAAGACAATTTCAATTACAGTAGCATCAAAGAGAATAAAACCTTCTGAATAAATTTAACTGGGAAAATGCAAAACATATTCTGAAAGCTACAAAGCATTTGAAAGAAATCAGTGAAGACCTACTTAAAGGGAAAGACATCTGTGGTGCCTGGGTGGTTCAGTTGGTTTAATGCCCCACTCTTGATTTAGGCTCTGGTCATGATCTTGCAGTCATGAGTTCCAGCCCTGCACTGTCAGCACAGAGCCTGTTTCAGATCCTCTGTCTCTCTCTCTCTCTGCCCCTCCCCCCACTCTTTCAAAAATAAAGAAATATTTTAAAGAAAGGAAATAAAGATATCTGTGTTCTTGAATTGGAGTACTTAATATTGTTAAGATAGCAATATTATTCAAATGTATGTACAGATTCAGCAGAATCCTTATTAAAATCCAAACTACTGGGGCGCCTGGGTGGCACAGTCGGTTAAGCGTCCGACTTCAGCCAGGTCACGATCTCGCGGTCCAGGAGTTCGGGCCCCGCGTCAGGCTCTGGACTGATGGCTCAGAGCCTGGAGCCTGTTTCCGATTCTGTGTCTCCCTCTCTCTCTGCCCCTCCCCCGTTCATGCTCTGTCTCTCTCTGTCCCAAAAATAAATAAACGTTGAAAAAAAAATTAAAAAAAAAATCCAAACTACTTTTTTACATAAATTAAAAGCTGATTTTTTTAAATATATAATTTATTGTCAAGTTAACTAACATACAGAGTATACTGTGTGCTCTTGGCTTTGGGAGTAGATTCCCACGATTCATCACTTACATACAACACCCAGTGCTCATTCCAACAAGTGCCCTCCTCAATGCTCATTACCCCTTTTGCCCCCCAACCCATCAACCCTGTTCTCTGTATTTAAGAGTCTCTTATTGTTTGGCTTTCTCTAAGTTTATAGCTATCTTTTTTCCTTCTCTCCCCCCTGCGGTCTTCGGTTAAGTTTCTCAAATTCCACATATGAGTGAGAACTTATGATATCTGTCTTTCTCTGACTGACTTATTTCACTTAGCATAATACCCTCTAGTTCCACCCATGTATATGCAAATGGCAAGATTTCATTCTTTTTCATTGCTGAGTAGTATTCCATTGTGTGTGTGTATATATATATATATATATATATATATATATATATACACCACATCTTCTTTATCCATTCATCAGTTGGTGGACATTTTGGCTCTTTCCATACTTTGGCTATTGTTGATGGCACTGCTATAAATATTCAGGTATATTTGCCCCTATGAATCAACACTCCTGTATCCTTTGGATAGAGTCCTACTAGTACTATTGGTGGGTCATAGGGTAATCCTATTTTTAATTTTTTGAGGGACCTCCACATTGCTTTCCAGAAAGACTCCACCAGTTTTCATGCCCACCAAAAGTGCAAGAGGGTTCCCATTTCTCCACATCCTTGCCAACATGTTATTTCCTGAGTTGTTAATTTTAGCCACTCTGACTGATGTGAGGTGGTATCTCAGTGTGGTTTTGATTTGTATTCCCTGATGATGAGAGATGTTGAGCATCTTTTCATGTGTCTGTTAGCCATCCAGATGTTTTCTTTGGAAAAGTGTCTATTCATGTCTTCTGCCCATTTCTTCACGGGATTATTTGTTTTTCTTTCTTTTTTTTTTTTTTTTTATTTTTTTTTTCAACGTTTATTTATTTTTGGGACAGAGAGAGACAGAGCATGAACGGGCGAGGGGCAGAGAGAGAGGGAGACACAGAATCGGAAACAGGCTCCAGGCTCTGAGCCATCAGCCCAGAGCCTGACGCGGGGCTCGAACCCACGGACCGCGAGATCGTGACCTGGCTGAAGTCGGACGCTCAACCGACTGCGCCACCCAGGCGCCCCTGGATTATTTGTTTTTCATGTGTTGAGCTTGGTAGGTTCTTTATAGATTTTGGATACTAAACCTCTATCTGATATGTCATTTGCCAATATCTTCTCCCATTCCATCGGTTGCCTTTTAGTTTTGTTGATTGTTTCCTTTGCTGTGCAGAAGATTTTTATCTTGATTAGGTCCCAACAGTTCATTTTTGCTTTTATTTCTCTTGCCTTTGGAGATGTGTCGAGCAAGAAGTTACTGTGCCTGAGGTTAAAGAGATTGTTGTTTATTTTTTCTCTTCTAGGATTTTGATGGTTTCTTGACTCACATTTAGGTCTTTCCTCTATTTTGAATTTATTTTTGTATATGGTGTAAAAAAGTGGTCCAGATTCATTCTTCTGTATGTGGCTCTCCAGTTCTTCCAGTATCGTTTGCTAAAGAGACTGTTTTTTTTTTTCCATTCAATACTTTTTCCTGCTTTGTCAAAGATTAAGGTCAATAAATTTGTGGGTCCATTTCTGGGTTCTCTATTCTGTTCCATTTGTCTATGTGTCTGTTTTTGTGCTAATACCACACTGTATTGATGACTACAGCTTTGTAGTACAGGCTAAAGTCTAGGAATGTGATGCCTCCCACTTTATTTTTCTTTTTCAACATAACCTTGGCTATTTATCTTTTGTGGTTCCACATAAATTTTAGGATTGTTTATTCTAACTCTGAGAAAAATGCTGGTGCTATTTTGTTTTTGTTTTTTTTTTTTTTTTTTATATATATGAAATTTATTGTCAAATTGGTTTCCATACAACACCCAGTGCTCATCCCAAAAGGTGCCCTCCTCAATACCCATCACCCACCCTTTCTTCCCTCCCACACCCCTCAACCCTCAGTTTGCTCTCAGTTCTCAACAGTCTCTTATGCTTTGGCTCTCTCCCACTCTAACCTCTTTTTTTTTCCTTCCCCTCCCCCATGGGTTCCTGTCAAGTTTCTCAGGATCCACATAAGAGTGAAACCATATGGTATCTGTCTTTCTCTGTATGGCTTATTTCACTTAGCATCACACTCTCCAGTTACATCCATGTTGCTACAAAAGGCCATATTTCATTTTTTCTCATTGCCACGTAGTACTCCATAGTGTATATAAACCACAATTTCTTTATCCATTCATCAGTTGATGGACATTTAGGCTCTTTCCATAATTTGGCTATTGTTGAGAGTGCTGCTATGAACATTGGGGTACAAGTGCCCCTATGCATCAGTACTCCTGTGTCCCTTGGATAAATTCCTAACAGTGCTATTGCTGGGTCATAGGGTAGGTCTATTTTTAATTTTCTGAGGAACCTCCACACTGCTTTCCAGAGCGGCTGCACCAATTTGCATTCCCACCAACAGTGCAAGAGGGTTCCCGTTTCTCCACATCCTCTCCAGCATCTAGAGTCTCCTGATTTGTTCATTTTGGCCACTCTGACTGGCGTGAGGTGATACCTGAGTGTGGTTTTGATTTGTATTTCCCTGATAAGGAGCGACGCTGAACATCTTTTCATGTGCCTGTTGGCCATCCGGATGTCTTCTTTAGAGAAGTGTCTATTCATGTTTTCTGCCCATTTCTTCACTGGGTTATTTGCTTTTCGGGTGTGGAGTTTGGTGAGCTCTTTATAGATTTTGGATACTAGCCCTTTGTCCGATATGTCATTTGCAAATATCTTTTCCCATTCCGTTGGTTGCCTTTTAGTTTTGTTGGTTGTTTCCTTTGCTGTGCAGAAGCTTTTTATCTTCATAAGGTCCCAGTAATTCACTTTTGCTTTTAATTCCCTTGCCTTTGGGGATGTGTCGAGTAAGAGATTGCTACGGCTGAGGTCAGAGAGGTCTTTTCCTGCTTTCTCCTCTAAGGTTTTGATGGTTTCCTGTCTCACATTCAGGTCCTTTATCCATTTTGAGTTTATTTTTGTGAATGGTGTGAGAAAGTGGTCTAGTTTCAACCTTCTGCATGTTGCTGTCCAGTTCTCCCAGCACCATTTGTTAAAGAGACTGTCTTTTTTCCATTGGATGTTCTTTCCTGCTTTGTCAAAGATGAGTTGGCCATACGTTTGTGGGTCTAGTTCTGGGGTTTCTATTCTATTCCATTGGTCTATGTGTCTGTTTTTGTGCCAATACCATGCTGTCTTGATGATGACAGCTTTGTAGTAGAGGCTAAAGTCTGGGATTGTGATGCCTCCTGCTTTGGTCTTCTTCTTCAAAATTCCTTTGGCTATTCGGGGCCTTTTGTGGTTCCATATGAATTTTAGGATTGCTTGTTCTAGTTTTGAGAAGAATGCTGGTGCAATTTTGATTGGGATTGCATTGAATGTGTAGATAGCTTTGGGTAGTATTGACATTTTGACAATATTTATTCTTCCAATCCATGAGCAGGGAATGTCTTTCCATTTCTTTAAATCTTCTTCAATTACCTTCATAAGCTTTCTATAGTTTTCAGCATACAGATCCTTTACATCTTTGGTTAGATTTATTCCTAGGTATTTTATGCTTCTTGGTGCAATTGTGAATGGGATCAGTTTCTTTACTTGTCTTTCTGTTGCTTCATTGTTAGTGTATAAGAATGCAACTGATTTCTGTACATTGATTTTGTATCCTGCAACTTTGCTGAATTCATGTATCAGTTCTAGTAGACTTTTGGTGGAGTCTATCGGATTTTCCATGTATAATATCATGTCATCTGCAAAAAGCGAAAGCTTGACTTCATCTTTGCCAATTTTGATGCCTTTGATTTCCTGTTGTTGTCTGATTGCTGATGCTAGAACTTCCAGCACTATGTTAAACAACAGCGGTGAGAGTGGGCATCCCTGTCGTGTGCTGGTGCTATTTTGATTGGGATTGCACTGAATGTGTAGATTGCTTTGGGTAGTATCGACATTTTGATAATATTTGTTCTTCCAATCCATGAGCATGGAATGTTTTTCCATTTCTTTGTGTCTTCAGTTTCTTTCATGAGTTTTCTATAGCTTTTAGCATACAGATCTTTTACCTATTTGGTAAGATTTATTCCTAGGTATTTTATGGTTCTTGGTGCAATTGTAAATGGAATTAACTTCTTGATTTCTCTTTCTGTTGCTTCATTATTGGTGTACAGAAATGCAACCAATTTTTGTACATTGATTTTATATTCTGTGAATTTGCTGAATTAATGTATCAGTTCTAGCAGTTTTTTGTGGAGACTTTCAGGTTTTCCATGTAGAGTATTATGTCATCTGCCAAAAGTGAAACTTTGACTTATTTACCAATTTGGATGCCGTTTATTTCATTTTGTTTTCTGATTGCTGAGGTTAAGACTTCCAACACTGTGTTAAACAACAGTGGTGAGAGTGGACATCCCTGTCATGTTCCAATCTCAGGGGAAAAGCTCTCGGTTTTTCCCATTGAGGATGACATTAACTGTGGGCTTTCCATACATGACTTTTATGATGTTATGTTCCTTCTATCCCGACTTTCTTGAGGGTTTTGTTAAGAAAGGATGCTGTATTTTGTCAAATGCTTTTTCTGCATCTATGACAAGATCATATGGTTCTTATCCTTTCTTCTATTAATGTGATGTATCACATTGATTGATATATGGATATTGAACCAGTCCTGTGGCCCAGCAATGAATCCCACTTGATCATGGTGAATAATTGTTTTAATATACTGTTGAATTCTATTTGCTAGTATCTTATTGAGAATTTTTGCATCCATGTTCATTAGGGATATTGGCCTGTGATTGTCCTTTTTGTGGGGTCTCCAACTGGTTTGGGAATCAAGATAATGCTGGCTTCATAGAATGAGTCCAGGAGGTTTCCTTCCATTTCTATTTTTTGGAACAGCTTGAGAAGAATAGGTATTAACTGTGTTTTAAATACCTGGTAGAATTCCCCAGGAAAGCCATCTGGCTCTGGACTCTTATTTGTTGGGAGATTTTTGATAACTGATTCAATTTCTTTGCTGGTTATGGGTCAGTTAAAATTTTCTATTTCTTCCCACTTGAATTTTGGTAGTGTTTGGGTGTCTAGAAATTTGTGCATTTCTTCCAGATTGTGCAGTTTGTTGGCATGTAATTTTTAATAGTATTCTCTAATAATTGTTTGTATTTCTGTGATGTTGGTTGTGATCTCTCTTCTTTCATTCATGATTTTATCTATTTGGGTTATCTCTATTTTCTTTTTGAGAGGTCTGCAAGGGGTTTATCAGTTTTGTTTATTCTTTCAAATAACCAGCTCTTAGATTTATTGATCTGTTCTACTGTTTTTTTTTTAATTCTATATTGTTTATTTCTGCTCTAATCTTTATTATTTTTCTTCTGCTGGTTTGGGATTTCTTTGCTGCTCTGCTCATACTTTCTTTAGGTGTGAGATTATGTTCTGTATTTGGGATTTTCCTTGCTTCTTCAGTAGGCCTGAATTGCAATGTATTTTCCTCTTAGGACTGCCCTTGCTGCATCCCAAAGGGTTTGGGCTGTCATGTTTTCAATTTCATTTGCTTTCATATGTTTTTAAATTTTTTCTTTAACTTCCTGATTGACCCATTCATTCCTTAGTAGGGTGTTCTTTAACCTACATGCATTCAGAGGCTTTCCAAATTTTCTCTTGTGGTTGATTTCAAGTTACATAGCATTGTGATCTAAAAATATGCATGGTATCATCTCAATCCTTTTATATTTGTTGAGGGCTGTTCTGTGACGTGACATGTGATCTATTTTGGAGAATGTTCCATGTCCACTTGAGAAGAATGTGTATGCTGCTGCTTTTGGATGAAAAGTTCTGAATATATCTGTCAAGTCCTTTTGGTCCAGTGTATCATTCAAGGCCATTGTTTCTTTATGGATTTTCTGCCTAGATGATCTGTCCATTGTTGTAAGTGGAATATTAAAGTCACCTACAGTTATCATATTATTATCAATAAGTCTGCTTATGTTTGTGATGAATTGATTTATATATTTGGGTGTTTTCAATTTGGGGGCATAAGCATTTACAATTGTTAGCTCTTCTTGATGGACAGACCCCTTATTTATGATATAATGCCTTCATCTCTTGTTAAAGTCTTTAGTTTAAAGTCTAGTTTGTCAGATGTAAGTATGATTACTTCAGCTTTCTTTTGACTTCCAGTAGCATGATAGATGGTGTCTATCCCCTCCATCCCCTCCCTTCAATCTGCAGGTGTCTTCAGGTCTAATATGTGTCTCCTGTAGACATCATATAGATAAATCTTGTTTTTTTAAATCCATTATTATACTCTATATATTTTTATTGGGGCATTTAGTCCATTTACATTCAGAGTGATTATTGAAAGATATGGATTTAGTGTCATTGTGTTATCTGTAGGTTTTGTGTTTGTGGTGATGTCTCTGGTTCTTTGTAGTCTTTGTTGCTTTCGACTCATAGAGTCCCCCTCAGGATCTCCTGCAGGGCTGGTTTAGTGGTCATGAATTTCTTTAGTTTTTGTTTGTCTGGGAAACCCTTTATATGTCCTTCTATTCTGAATGACAGCCTTGCTGGATAAAGGATTCTTGGCCGCATATTTTTCCTATTCAGTACATTGAATATACCCTGCTACTCCCTTCTGGTCTGCCAAATTTCTGTGGAGAGGTCTGCTACTACTCTTATGTGTCTATCCTTGTAGGTTAAGGCCCATTTGACCCTAGCTGCTTTCAGAATTCTCGTATTTTGCCAGTTTCACCATGATATGCCTTGGTATTGACCTGTTCTTGTGGATTCTGAAGGGAGTTCTCTGTGCTTCCTGGATTTAGATGTCTGCTTCCTTCCTAAGACAAATAAACCTTCTGCCCTTTTGTCTCTCTTCATCTTCTGAAACTCCTATGATATGAATATTGTTGTTTCATTGAATCACTTAGGTCTCCCTTTTTTTTAATATGAAATTTATTGTCATATTGGTTTCCATACAACACCCAGTGCTCATCCCTACAGGTGCCCCCCTCAATGCCCAACACCCACTTTCCCCTCCCTCCCACCCACCCCCATCAACCCCCAGGTTATTCTCAGTTTTTAAGAGTCTTTTATGTTTTGGCTCCCTCCCTCTCTAACTTTTTTTTTCCTTCCCCTCCCCCATGCTCTTCTGTTAAGTTTCTCAGGATCCCCATAAGAGTGAAAATATATGGTATCTGTCTTTGTCTGTATGACTTATTTCACTTAGCATAACACTCTCCAGTCCCATCCACGTTGCTACAAAAGACCATATTTCATTCTTTCTCATTGCCAAGTAGTATTCCATTGTGTATATAAACTACAACTTCTTTATTCATTCATCAGTTGATGGACATTTAGGTTTTCTCCACAATTTGGCTATTGTTGAAAATGCTGCTATAAACATTGGGGTACAAGTGCCCCTATGCATCAGCACTCCGGTATCCCTTGGGTAAGTTCCCAGAAGTGCAATTACTGGGTCATAGGGTAGATCTATTTTTAATTTTTTGAGGAAGCTCCACACTGTTTTCCAGAGTGGCTGCAGCAGTTTGCATTCCCACCAACAGTGCAAGAGGGTTCCTGTTTCTCCACATCCTCTCCAGCATCTATAGTCTCCTGATTTGTTCATTTTCACCACTCTGACTGGTGTGAGGTAGTATCTGAGTGTGGTTTTGATTTGTATTTCCCTGATGAGGAGAGACGTTGAGCATCTTTTCATGTGCCTGTTGGCCATCTGGATGTCTTCTTTAGAGAAGTGTCTGTTCATGTTTTCTGCCCATTTCTTCACTGGATTATTTGCTTTTTGGGTGTGGGGTTTGGTGAGTTCTTTATAGATTTTGGATACTAGCCCTTTGTCTGATATGTCATTTGCAAACATCTTTTCCCATTCCATTGGTTGCCTTTTAGTTTTGTTGATTGTTTCCTTTACAGTGCAGAAGCTTTTTGTCTTCATGAGGTCCCAATAGTTCATTTTTGCTTTTAATTCCCTTGCCTTTGGAGATGTGTCAAGTAAGAAATTTCTGCGGCTGAGGTCAGAGAGGTTTTTTTCCTGCTTTTTCCTCTAGGGTTTTGATGGTTTCCTGTCTCACATTCAAGTCCTTCATCCATTTTGATTTTATTTTTGTGAATGGTGTAGGAAAGTGGTCTAATTTCATTCTTCTGCATGTTGCTGCCCAATTCTCCCCACACCATTTGTTAAAGAGACTGTCTTTTTTCCATTGGATATTCTTTCCTGCTTTGTCAAAGATTAGTTGACCACACTTTTGTGGGTCTAATTCTGGAGTCTCTATTCTATTCCATTGGTCTATGTGTCTGTTTTTGTGCCAATACCATGCTGTCTTGATGATTACAGCTTTGTAGTAGAGGCTAAAGTCTGAGATTGTGATGCCTCCCGCTTTGGTCTTCTTCTTCAAAATTACTTTGGCTATTCAGTGTCTTTTGTGGTTCCATACAAGTTTTCAGATTGCTTGTTCTAGCTTCGAGAAGAATGCTGGTGCAATTTTGATTGGGATTGCATTGAATGTGTAGATAGTTTTGGGTGGTATTGACATTTTGACAATATTTATTCTTCCAATCCATGAGCATGGAATGTTTTTACATTTCTTTATATCTTCTTCAATTTCCTTCATAAGCTTTCTATAGTTTTCAGCATACAGATCTTTTACATCTTTGGTTAGGTTTATTCCTAGGTATTTTATGCTTCTTGGTGCAATTGTGAATGGGATCAGTTTCTTCTTTTGTCTTTCTGTTGCTTCATTATTAGTGTATAAGAATGCAACTGAATTCTGTATATTGATTTTGTATCCTGTGACTTTGCTGAATTCATCTGTCAGTTCTAGCAGACTTGTGATAGAGTCTATCGGATTTTCCATGTATAATATCATGTCATCTGCAAAAAGTGAAAGCTTGATTTCATCTTTGCCAATTTTGATGCCTTTGATGTCCTCTTGTAGTTGATTGCTGATGCTAGAACTTCCAACACTATGTTAAACAACAGCGGTGAGAGTGGACATCCCTGTTGTGTTCCTGATCTCAGTGGGAAAGCTTTCAGTTTTTCCCCATTGAGGATGGTATTACCTGTGGGCTTTTCATAAATGGTTTTTATGATGTTTAAGTATGTTCCTTGTATCCCGACTTTCTTGAGGGTTTATTTTTAAGAAAGATGCTGAATTTTGTCAAAGGCCTTTTCTGCATCGATTGACAGGATCATATGGCTCTTATCTTTTCTTTTATTAATGTGATGTATCACTTGATTGATTTGCGAATGTTGAACCATCCCTGCAGCCCAGAAATGAATCCCACTTGATCATGGTGAATAATTCTTTTTATATGCTGTTGATTTCGATTTGCTAGTATCTTATTGAGAATTTTTGCATCCATATTCATTCATATTGGCCTGGAGTTCTCTTTTTGTGCTGGGTCTCTGTCTGGTTTAGGAATCAAATAATGCTGGGTTCATAGAATGAGTCTGGAAGTTTCCTTCCCTTTCAATTTTTTGGAACAGCTTGAGAAGGATAGGTATTAACTCTGCTTTAAATGTCTCATAGAATTCCCCAGGGAAGCCATCTGGTCCTGGATTCTTATTTGTTGGGAGCGTTTTGGTAACTGATTCAATTTCTTTGCTGGTTATGGGTCTGTTCAAGTTTTCTATTTCTTCCTGTTTGAGTCTGGAAGTGTGTGGGTACTTAGGAATTTGTCCATTTCTTCCAGGTTGTCCATTCTGTTGGCATATAATTTTTTATAATATTCCCTGATAATTGCTTGTATTTCTGAGGGATTGGTTGTAATAATTTCATTTTCATTAATGATTTTATCTATTTGGATCATCTCCCTTTTCTTTTTGAGAAGCCTGGCTAGAGGTTTATCAATTTTGTTTATTTTTTCAAAAAACCAACTCTTGGTCTCATTTATCTGCTCTACAGTTTTTTTTTATATTCTATATTGTTTATTTCTGCTCTGATCTTTATTATTTCTCTTCTTCTTCTGGGTTTGGGGTGTCTTTGCTGTTCTGCTTCTATTTCTTTTAGGTGTGCTGTTAGATTTTGTATTTGGGATTTTTCTTGTATTTTAGATAGGCCTGGATTACACTGTATTTTCCTCTCAGGACTGCCTTCGCTGCATCCAAAAGCATTTGGTTTGTTGTATTTACATTTTCATTTTTTCCATATATTTTTAAATTTCTTCTTTAATTGCCTGGTTGACCCATTCATTCTTTAGTAGGGTTTTCTTTAAACTCCATGCTTTTGGAGGTTTTCCAGACTTTTTCCTGTGGTTGATTTCAAGCTTCATAGCATTGTGGTCTGAAAGTGTGCATGGTATGATCTCAATTCTTGTATACTTAAGAAGGGCTGTTTTGTGACCCAGGATGTGATCTATCTTGGAGAATGTTCCATGTGCACTCGAGAAGAAAGTATATTCTGTTGCTTTGGGGTGCAGAGTTCTAAATATATCTGTAAGTCCATCTGATCCAATGTATCACTAAGGGCCCTTGTTTCTATAAAGAAACTACATTGTGGAGTATTAAAGTCTCCTGAAATTACCACATTCTTCTCAATAAGGTTGCTTATGTTTGTTATTAATTGTTTTATATATTTGGCAGCTCCCATATTCAGCACATAGACATTTATAATTATTAGCTCTTCCTGATAGATAGACCCTGTAATTATTATATAATGCTCTTCTTCATCTCTTCTTACAACCTTTAATTTAAAGTCTAGTGTGTCTGATATAAGTATGGCTACTCCAGCTTTCTTTTGACTTCCAGTAGCATGATAGATAGTTCTCCATCCCCTCACTTTCAATCTGAAGGTGTCCTCAGGTCTAAAATGAGTCTCTTGGGGCAGAAAATAGATGGGTCTTGTTTTTTTATCCATTCTGATACCCTATGTCTTTTGGTTGGAGCATTTAGTCCATTTATATTCAGTGTTTTATAGAAAGATACGGGTTTAGAGTCATTGTGATATCTGTAGGTTTCATGCTTGTAGTGATGTCTCTGATACTTTGTGGTCCTTGCAACATTTCACTCACAGAATCCCCCTTAGGATCTCTTGTAGGGCTGGTTTAGTGGTGATGAATTCCTTCAGTTTTTGTTTGTTTGGGAAGACCTTTATCTCTCCTTCTATTCTGATTGACAGACTTGCTGGATAAAGGATTCTCGGCTGCATATTTTTTCTGTTCATCACATTGAAGATTTCCTGCCATTCCTTTCTGGCCTGCAAGTTTTAGTAGATAGGTCTGCCACTATTCTTATGGGTCTCCCTTTATAAGTTAGAGCCTGTTTATCCCTAGCTACTTTCAGAATTTTCTCTTTATCCTTGTATTTTGCCAGTTTCACTATGATAGGTCATGCAGAAGATTGATTCAAGTTACATCTGAAGGGTGTTCTCTGCCTCTTGGATTTCAATGCCTTTTTCCTTCTGCAGGTCAGGGAAGTTGTCAGCTATGGTTTGTTCAAGTACACCTTCAGCCCCTGTCTCTCTCTCTTCCTCTTCTAGAATTCCTATTATATGGATATTATTCCATTTGTTTGCATCACTTAGTTCTCTAATTCTCCCCTTATACTCCTGGATTTTTTTTATCTCTCTTTTTCTCACCTTCCTCTTTTCCATAATTTTATCTTCTAATTCACCTATTTTCTCCTCTGCCTCTTCAATCCATGCTATGGCCACCTCCATTTTCTTTTGCACCTCATTTATAGCATTTTTTAGCTCCTCATGATTATTTCTTAGTCCCTTGATCTCTGTAGCAATAGATTCTCTGCTGTCCTGAAGCCCAGGACATTCTTTCTTACTTTCTTGAGGCCCAGTGATTAATTTTATGACTATTATTCTAAACTCTTGTTCTGTTATATTGCTTAAATCATTTTTGATCAATTCGTTAGCTGTCGCTACTTCCTGGAGTTTCTTTTGAGGAGAATTCTTCCGTTTCATCATTTTGGGTAGTCCCTGCAATGGCTCCCAACTGCAGGGCACTTCTCCTGTGCTGTCCAGAGTAACTTGTGTTGGTGGTTGGGGCCGCAGTCAGACTGGTGGGTACCTTATCTTCCCCTCTCCCAGAGGCAGGACTCACTGGTGTGGTGTGGCCCCTATCTTGGCTACTGGCACACTGCCAGGCTTGTGGTGTTGCTTCAATGGGACCTGGCCAAGGGCATATTAGATTAGCTGGGGTGGATCCACAAGGTGCACAGGGGCGGGAGGTACAGGCTTAGCTTGTTTGCTATCGGTGGTCCCCTTTGAGAGTGGCCCTGAAGCACTGGGAGGGAGGCAGAGCTGTCGGAAGGATGGATCCACAGAAGCACAGCATTGGGTGTTTGCACCGTGTAAGCAAGTTTGGTGACGGGAACTAGTTCCCTTTGGGATTTCTGCTGGGTGATGGGAGAGGGAAATGGTGCTTGCCAGGGCCTTTGTTCCTCATTGAGCTGAGCTCTGTCTTCTGGGGCTCAACAACTCTCCCTCCTGGTATCCTCTCACCCTCCCCGCTCTCCGAGAACAGAGATGTTGACTTTTAACATTCCAGATATTAAGTCCCACTGGCTGTCAGAACTCACACAGTCCTGCTCCTCCACTTTTTGCAAGCCAGACTTTGGAGGCTCTGCCTTGCCTGGTGGGCTGCCTCTCTACCACCCCAGCTCCCTCCTGGAAGTCCATGTAGCATGCCCTGCCTCTCCCCCCTCCTACCCTCTTCCGTGGGCCTCTTGTCTACACTTGGCTCTGGAGAGTCCAATCTGCTAGTCATCTGGCAGTTTTCTGGGTTATTTAGGCAAATGTGGATGGAATCTAAGCAATCAGTAGGACAAGGTGATCCCAGTGTCCTCCTATGCTGCCATCTTCCCCTAAGACCCTCAAATCACGTAGGTCACTAATTCTCCCCTTTGGTCTAGTATTTTCTTATCTCTCTTTTTCTTGGCTTAATGATTTTCCATAATTTTATTTTTTATTTCACTTATTCTCCCCTCTGCTTGTCCATCCTTGCTATCATTGAATCTAGTTTATTTTTGCATCTTATTTGCAGCATTTCTTAATTTGTTGTGACTATTTCTTAGGTCCTTGATCTCTGAAGCAATAGATTCTCTGGTGTCTTCTATGCATTTTTTTTTTAAATCCCACTATTAGTCTTGTGACTATTATTCTAAATTCTTGTACTGATATATTGTTTATATCTGTTTTAAGCAATTCTCTGGCTGTCCTTTCTTCCTCAAATTTCTTTTGAGAATTCTTCCATTTCATCATATTGTCTAATTTTCTGTCTTTTACATATTTTACTAGTTTACTATGTGTCCTGCACCTGCGAGTACCACTATATTAAAAAGAGGTCATACACTCTCCAGGATCTGGCATGTCAGGCAGTGTTTTTTGAGTGAATTGCATGCTCTCTGTTGATGTGTCTCTGGTTGCTTTATCTTTATACTTGTAGTGGTGTTTTGGACCTTCCACCAGGTGTGCTTTGATTTGTTCACTGAAGTAATCCTGGGAAAAATTTTAAAAGGGTGTTGTGGTAGAAGAATCCTTATCGTGTACAAAGAGAAAAATAGCAGGGGCAGAGAAAAAAAAGTGAGCAGGTAGAGAAGCAAAGAAACTATAAGGCTTAATCTAGAGAGAGAGAGAGGGAAAAGAAGGAGATACAGAAGAGGTGTAAAAAGAATAGAGTGGAAATGCCTGATTAAACAAATGAACAGCCAGAACAGAGAAAGAAAGAAGATGAAAAGAAAAAAAAAAAATATATATATATAATAAGTAGGGACTAAAACTCAAGTCAGAACATGCAAAACAGCCAGACAGTTGTCTGTTAGTGCATTGGAACTGGTGGCTGTGCTGTTCTGGAGGAGGGACAGTCTGGTTAGGTCAGTGTCAATCTCACTCTGGTAGATAAGCAGTTACCAGAGGTGGGCGTGGGTCCTGCCTCCACTGGAGGCCCACCGTCCTGTTCCCTGAAGTCCCAATGTGTTGGTGTTGGGTAGAGAAATGGCGACACTCCATTCTCTTCTCCCTGGACTGGGTGTCCCAAACCACACTCTTCAGGCAGTCCTCTCAGAGCCACGTGGGTGTGAATGGGCCAGTTTGTCCCTCTCCACAGTCTCCCATGCCTCCTAGGCATTTGGCTTGGATTCAAAACCCCATGTCTTAAAGGATTCCTCTCTGCAGCCCTGGTTCTGGGGGTAGTGACACTCCACCTAGTTGATAAAGGGCCTCTGACTTGTGCCTGAAGGGTCTTTTGTTTTTGGAGTGGCTATATACCCTCTTCCCACAGCACTCAAAGGAGGGGACTTCTTTCTCCCAGTATGCCTCTGAGCTCCTACTGAGCTTGTGGCTGGCTCCATGTCCACCAGGTGCATACACAGCGTGGCTGGCCCCAGTCCAGAGAAAGTTCTGCAACCCTGGATTGTCATTCCTAAACTGTTTTCGAGGTACAAACTGGCTCTCTTTTCTTTTCTTCTGTTCCCCAGTCCATGGTCCAGAGAGGTTTTTCTCTTGTCCAAATACAATCCCACACTTCCACAGTCTCTCTTTCTCTTCCTTTTATCTCTCTACAGAAGGGGATGACTCCTATCCATGCCTATGTTCCTATGCCACCCATTTTATCTGTCCCTATTTGCAATCACATATCTATGGCCCACCTAGCTGCATCCATGTTCCCCTGGAGATGTTTCTGTCACTCTGTAGCCTGGATTCCTGGAATCCCAAGTGTTCTGTCCTCAATACTGTTGAGTTTGAGGGGTGAGGGAAATTCAGGCTCCTGTATTTCTCCCCTATCTTGACTCCTTCACAGTGGTATTTTTTTTTAATGTTTATTTATTTTGAGAGAGAAAGAGTGTGAGCAGGGGGAAGGCAGAGAGAGAGAGGGAGAGAGAGAGAATCCCAAGGAATCTCCATGGTGTCAGAGCAGAGCCCCACACAAAACTCAATCCCATGAACTGTGAGATCATGACTTGAGCCGAAATCAAGAGTCAGATGTTTAACCGACTGAGACACCCAGGCATCTGAGGTGGGTGAATGTTTTATAAGAGTACTAAATCCTTATACTCAATCAGAAGAAATTAGTATATAATATTTAAAATAGTCAAGGAATACGTAGAAACTAAAGAATGTTATTTACAAATATGGAGATAAATAAGAGAGGAAATAGCTAAAAGAGTTGAAAGATTTGTGTCTAGGAAGGAGAAATGAAGTTGGAAGAAGAGTAAAGCAAGAGACTACTTTCCATCCCCCCCGCCCCATGCCTAGAATATAATTTGATTAAAAAATAGTTACATTTATTCCTCTAATTAAAAAAAAAGGTAATTAAATAGAGAAAATTGTAAGGGAAGTTAGCACTCTAATAGAAAAAAATTAGGCTAGGATATTAGCAGGCAATTCACAAAACAAAAAGAATCAGTTGACATGAAAAAAAAATTACTCTCACTAAAAATTCAACAAAATGAAAATACACACAATGTTTTCTGATGTAGTCTCGATAGTTTATTATTGCTTTTGTTTCTCTTGCCTCAGAAAGACATATCTAGAACAACTTATGTAACTCAACATAAAAAAAAATCCAATTTAAAAATGGGCAGAAGACTTGAACAGAAATTTTTCTAAAGAAGACATCGAGATGGCCAACAGACCCATGAAAAGATGTTCGACATCACTCATCATCAGGGAACTGCAAATGAAAACCAAAGTGAGATATCACCTCACACCTGTCACAATGGCTAAAATAAAAAACTTAAGAAACAACAAGTGTTGATGAGGATGTGGAGAAAAAGATGCATTGATGCACTTATGCGCTGTTGGTTAGAATGCAAACTGGTGCAGCCACTGTGGAAAACAGTATGGAGGTTCTTCAAACATTTTAAAACAGAATTACCGTATGATCCAGTAATTCCACTACTGGGTATTTACTCAAAGAATATGAAAACAACAGGGGCTCCTGGGTGGCTCAGTGGGTTGGGCAGCTGACTTCAGCTCAGGTCATGATCTCACAGCTCCTGAGTTTGAGCCCCACATTGGGCTCTGTGCTGACAACTCAGAGCCTGAAGCCTGCTTTGGATTCTGTGTCTCCCTCTCTCACTGCCCCTCCCCTGCTTGCATTCTGTCTTTCTCTGTCTCAAAGGTAAGTAAACATTAAATAAAAAAGAATATGAAAATGCCAATTCAAAAGGATATATGCAACCCTATGTTTGTTGAAGCATTATTTACAATAGTTAAATTATGAAAGCAGCCCAAGTGCCCATTGACAGATGAATGAATAAAGAAGATAAGGTATATATCTATACAATGGAATACTATTTAGTCATAAAAAGAATGAGATCTTGCCATTTTCAATGACATGGGTGGAGCTAGAGAGTATAATGCTAAGTGAAATAAAGCAGTGAGAAAAAGACAAATACCAAATGATTTCACTCATATGTGGAATTTAAAAAACAAAACAGATGAACAAAAGAAAAAAAGGGACAAACTAAAAAACAGACTCTTTACTGTAGAGAACCAACAGATGGTTACTAGAAGGGAGGTGAGTGGAAGGATGGGTGAATCAGGGAAAGTGGATTAAGAGTACACTTACATTTAAAATTTTTTTTATTTTAATTTTTGTTAGCTAAGATATAGTATTATATTAGTTTCAAGTATATAATGCAATGATTTCACAATTCCTTGCATCGTCTGCTGCTCATCACAAGTGCAAGAGTACACTTATCATGATGAGCACTGAGTACTATGTAGAATTATTGAATCACTGTATTGTACACCTGAAACCAATTTAACACTGTATGTTAACTATACTGGTATTAAATAAATAATGCTATATGTATTCCTATTAGATTATAAAAACAACCTGTCTTCTCTGCACGTTGTCTTCCTTTTTTAGAAAATTGGATATGTAATAACACTTGCCTTGATCAATTTATTTCAAGGATGCAACGAGGTCATGCACAGGAACTCTAAATTCTTATATGACTATAAAGGAATGAAAGTTAAGAAAGCTGCCTCCATGTTATAACTCTCAGATAATGCTAAAAAAGATAATACCAGTTTTCCCATTTGACATTTTTTTAAGTAGGCTTCACACCCAGCACAGAGCCAAACATGGGGCTTGAACTCATGACCCTGAGATCAAGACCTGAGCTGAGGTCAAGAGCTGGAGGTTTAACCAACTGAGCCACTTGGCACACTTAACAGACACTCTTTTATTTAAATAAGTGGATAATTCAAAGTGTAAAAATATTCTCCATGTGATTCAGTAGGAGTATAAGTGGAAGGAAATATTCATGTTTCCTGATTTGCTGTCCATTAATCTACATAATTACACTAGTGGAAAAGGGATTTGGAAGAATGAATATGTAAATACAGATTAGACTCTTATTAGATGTTTGAAAAGGCTGCTGGGTTATGTTTAGGATCACCATACATCCGGTTTGTCTGAAACAGTCTCAGTTTGTGCCTGTTCCTGGGTCTAATTAGGAATAACACCTACTTTTATTCCCAAGGTGTTCCTATTTAGATGAAAATTATATGGTTACCCTGGGACTCATAGTTCCTTTGAGTGCAGGTATTAATTTATGCTAAAAATACAAGTAAAATGCTTTTGGGATGCCTTGGTAGCTCAGTTATTTAAGTGCCCAACTCTTGGTTTTGGCTCAGGTCATGATCTGACAGTTCTTGAATATGAGCCCCGCCTCCGACTCTGCACTGACAATGCAGCCTGTTTGGGATTCTCTCTCTGCACCTTCCCTGTTTTCTCTCTCTCTCTCAAAATAAAAAAAAATAAACTTTAAAATATTTATTAAAAAATACAAGTAAAATGCTTTTGATACCATGGGGGAGAGACTATGTTTGTTATACCATATATTTTTATGTTGTAAGAGATTGAATTCAATTAGAATGAGGTTTCTTTTTTCTCTCAAAACTGAACTTACACCTGCTCTAACAGGCGTACAAGTTCTTTTTTAGAAAAAAATTTTTTAGTGTTTATTTATTTTTGAGACAATGTGAGAGACAGAGTGCAAGCAGCGGAGGGGCAGACAGAGGGAGACACAGAATCTGCAGCGGGTTCCAGGCTCTGAGCTGTCAGCCCAGAGCCAGACATGGGACTTGAACTCATGAACTTTGAGATCATGACCTGAGCCGAAGTTGGACACTTAACCGACTGAGCGACTCAGGCACCCCTAGGTGTACAAGTTCTTTATTGTGAGCCTATATTCTGCAGCATATTGACTTGTGATAAACAGTTCTATCCTGAAAATTATTAAAGTCAAATGTAAAGAAACTTTAACTATAAAAGAATATCAGTATAGTTCCTGTGGAACTTGTTATTTTTAACAGAACGTTTTCTGGATTGTGCCATTTGATTTATGGCTGAGCACACCACTCTCTGTAACTGATCTTCACAATGTGATCCTGAGTATCCACAACATTTTAAACTCTTTTTTACATCGTTAAGGGAAACAAATTGTATTTATTAGGGTATCGACATTCCCCACCAATCAAAATTTTTTGGCTTGACTTGAAAAACGAGTGTACTTGAATAACTTAGTGCATTGGAAAGCTTGAAAGAGTGCCATCAGTAAGCTGAAACTGTGAGAAATTCCTGAAAAAGGGAAAACAGACAGAGTCACATTTATAGAGAAACAAGTCTACAGGACATTTTAGCCAAAATGGAGGCAAAAGAGAACTTCTTTAAAAGTCTAGGGCATGTCCTCGGGAGATAAAATTACAAGGAGGGGCCCCAGGGACAATTAGGATGATTCATTAGGGAATTGCGCTTGAAGCAGCTTGGCCAGCTTTAGCTCAGAATGAATAACACACAACAGCGAAATTTGCTGTCAGTATAAAGCAGACACTGTGGGTTCTGGGGATGGAGAGGCACGGAATATCCATGGTAATTAACTGCTTAAATGTAAAATAACAACACACTTTTCCTTTTTTTTTTTTTTATTTTTTTTTTTTATTTTTTTTTCAACGTTTATTTATTTATTTTTGGGACAGAGAGAGACAGAGCATGAACGGGGGAGGGGCAGCGAGAGAGGGAGACAGAGAATCGGAAACAGGCTCCAGGCTCCGAGCCATCAGCCCAGAGCCTGACGCGGGTCTCGAACTCACGGACCGCGAGATCGTGACCCGGCTGAAGTCGGCCGCTTAACCAACTGCGCCACCCAGGCGCCCCAACAACACACTTTTCCTAATAACATTGGAATAATATTTCCTTCTCCTCCATACTCATTGTCAGAAGCTAAATCCACAAACAGGTAAGGATCCTCAAAAACATAGCCAGAAAAATCACTACATTTGAGGAAATATATCACGAGAGAAGAAAGAAATGTTATAAAAAGAACTAACATGTGGGGCACCTGGGTGGCTCAGTCGGCTAAGCCTCTGACTCTTGATTTCAGCTCAGGTCATGATGTCACGGTTTGTGGGTTTGAGCCCATGCTAACAGCACAGAGCCTGCTTGGGATTCTCGGTCTCCCTCTCTTTGCCTCTCCCCCGCTCACATGCACATT
Organism: Puma concolor; assembly: GCF_028749965.1. Taxonomy (NCBI): domain Eukaryota; kingdom Metazoa; phylum Chordata; class Mammalia; order Carnivora; family Felidae; genus Puma; species Puma concolor. Next base: position 24,944,735 of record NC_141671.1, read on the forward strand.
CATGCTCTCTCTCTCAAAAATAAATAAATAAACATAAAAAAAAATACATACAAAAAGAATTGACACCTAATTACCAGAGAAAACAGGAAAAGCCCTAAAAACAAGTATATTATCTTCAAAAGTATTCCTAAGGCCATTTGTGTTCATACCAAAGAAATAACAAAAATTCTTGGAAATTAAAAGCAATTTACTTTCCTCCACCACAACCTTTCACTGCTGCCTCTGGTGCTGCTTCAGGGCTCATTTGCTGCATATCATAAACTTACTGTAATGGAGCAGCTGGCATGCTGGCTGGCATACACCTTGGCCAACACAAAGGCACCAGGAAGGAGTTAAAAGACAGAGTGACCTTTTCAAAGTGACATCTGAATGTATTAACCCCTTTTGTGTAAAAACTATTTAAATGACTTCCTGAAACTTTGAAGATAAGCACAAAATTGTTAACAGGGCTTTAAAGTGTTGCATAAACCAGCTTCTCTCTTCCTCTTAGCTTGCTCCATGCTTCCTCTCATTTTCTCTGTCCCTCTTGGAACTTCTTGTGTTGTGTCTTTTACTTGAAACAATTTTCACCCCTCTCTTCAGTGAAAGGAGTTTCTCTTTCTTCAGATGTCAGATCAGTCATACTTAAGAAAAAAAACAGTTCCCTGACTTCCATAGTTGGGTTGTATCTTCCTGCTATTTACTCCCGTATACCTATTTTTGGAACATTTATTAAACATGCCAGGACCTCTAAGTGATGTACGGTCTGATGGAATTTCTTTTGGTTTAAAGACTTAGGAATTGTTCCCCATCCTCCAACCCTGCACACACCCAATGTGTAGGATAGCTACAGTGAAGGTTAGAAAACAGAGGCAGTCCCTGGTCCATAACATCTATGGACCTGCTGGGTCCCTAGCTTTGGCAATGGAACTGGTTACTTCATGTGAACCTGTATCTTCTCTCTTGGAGGAACTACCCATTGTCTTCCACAGCCCATACTCTGGATGTTTTAACTCAGAATGTTCAGATTATTTTATTGTATAGGATTTTGGAATGTTATTTCTTACTTCATTCAACAAATATCTGGGTGTCATAGGGAATGCTAGGATATAACAGTAAACAAAACCAGACACAATATTTGGCCTCCAGAGTTTATAGTCAGACCAATAAATAACTCATAGTGTAGCAATGTATCAGTACTTTATTACTCAGTGTGATCAGATAATATTCCACTGTATAGATAATACATTGATAGTCATTTCAGTTGTTTCCACTTTGGAGCCATGAACATTTGTGTATAAATTTTTGTACAGCACACATTTCCAATTCTCTTGCAAATATACCTAGGAGAAGAATTGCTGGGTGATATGTAACTCTATTTTTAACTTTTTGAGGAATCGCCAAAAACTACTGAGCCATTTTACATTCCCGCCAGCAATGTGTGAGGATTCTAATGCTTTTACGTGTTACCAACACTGGTCATTGTATATCTTTTTGATTCTAACTATCCTAGTGGTTCTGGAGTGGTGTCTTGTGGTTTTGATTTGTATTTCCCTAATGATTAGTGATGTTGAGCATGTTTTCATGTGTTTATTGGCAATTTGTATATCTTCTTCGAAGAGGATACTCAAGATATTCACATCCTTTGACATTTTAAAATTGAATTGATGTTTTATTATTGAGTTGTATGAATTTTTATATATTCTAGATATAAGTGTCTTATTGGATATATGTTGCAAACATTTTCTTCCATTCTGTAGGTTGTCTTTTCACTTTCTTGATGATATCTGCAGTATAATTTTTTTTTAAATTTCAATGAAGTGCAATTTATCCCACTTTGTACTTTTTGTGTCATAGCTAAGAAACTATTGCCTAATGCACAGTCTCAAAGGATTACTCATGTGTTTTTATTCTAACAGTTTCATAGTTTTGGCTTTTACCCTTCAGTCTATGATCTATGTTGAGTTATTTTTTGAGAATGGTGTGAAACAGGGGTCCAACTGCATTCTTTGGATGTTGCCCCACCTGGCACCATTTTGAAAAGACTATTCTTCCCCAGTGGAATTGCCTTGGCCCCTTTGTCAAAAAGCAATTGACCATAAATGTATGGGTTTATTTCTGAACTCTCAATTTTATTCCACCAATATATATGTCCCTATGTTGATACCATAATTTTTTATATGAAATTTATTGTCAAATTGGTTTCCATATAACAGCCAGTGTTCATCCCAACAGGTCCCCTCCTCAATGCCCATCACCCGCTTTCTCCTCTGACCCCCCATCAACCCGAAGTTTATTCTCATTTTTTAAGAGTGTCTTATGGTTTGGCTCCCTCCCTCTCTAACTTTTTTTTCCTTCCCTCCCCACCCCCCCATGGTCTTCTGTTAAGTTTCTCAGGATCCACATAGGAGTGAAAACATATGGTATCTGTCTTTGTCTGTATGACTTATTTCACTTAGCATAACACTCTCCAGTGTTAATACTTAAATTAATACTTAATTTCATTTAATATATTTCTAGTGAGATTTTCACATGTTTGAAATTGTTGACTTTTTTTTGAAAATAAAATGCAGGTCATTTAAAAACATAACTGCAACCTGAATTTTGCATACTGTTATTGATGATTTTTTCTATTCACATGAATTTTAAAGATGAAATAAATTCATTTGGCAACTAATTCATTCCACAGGGACATTACACAATTTCAAAACCATATATAATAAATGTTTGACAAATGAGATCCTTCCTAGTAAAGTGATATTGCAAAATAATTTCTCCTCAATTATAAACTTGGATGGGAAACCCTTGTTTATTTAAACAAGGAGGCCATTAGATTGAGATGACTTTGGGGTGCCTGGGTGGCTCAGTCAGTTAAGTGTCCAACTCTTGATTTTGGCTCAGGTCATGATCTGACAGTTGGTGAGATCAAGCCTTGCATCAGGCTCTACGGTGACAGTGCAGAGCCTGCTTGCTCTTTCTCTCCCTCTCTCTGTCTCTCACCTGCATGTGCTCTCTTTCTCTCTCTCTCTCAAAATAAGTAAACTTAAAAACATTTTTTTTTAATATTGAGATGGCTTTTTTTAAAAAATTTTTTTTTTCAACGTTTATTTATTTTTGGGACAGAGAGAGAGCATGAGCAGGGGAGGGGCAGAGGGAGAGGGAGACACAGAATCGGAAACAGGCTCCAGGCTCTGGGCCATCAGCCCAGAGCCCGACGCAGGGCTCGAACTCACAGACCACGAGATCGTGACCTGGCTGAAGTCGGACGCTTAACCGACTGCACCACCCAGGCGCCCCAATATTGAGATGGCTTTAATGCTGTAGTAGCCTACATAAGCAAGCCCAAACCCAAGGCTCAAGGCTAAGAAATTGGATCCTAATGACAGCCAATCAAAACAGTCAAGTGGGCTTTCTGAGATAATGCAACTACTTAAGCTACAGGCAATTTCCTTGCTTTGCTTCTGTCACTTCTCTGAAAAAGTTTTCCCTTAGCTCCTGTTGGTGGAGTACTTCTAACCCCTTGCAGTTTGGTCCTGCCTGATTTGAATCAATTTTTGCTCAATAAGCTCTTAAAAATTGTAATACCCCTCTGTTCATCTTTTAATACCCTCATTGGTCTAACAGCAATATGAAATGACTATGCTGAGTGTATTAGCTGCTTAGGGCTACCATAACAAGTACCACAAACTAGGTGGCTAAAAACAACTGAAATTTATTGTTTCACAGTTCTAGAAGCTAGAAGTCTAAAATCAGTGTTGGCAAGGCCATATTCCCTCTGAAAACTGTAAGAGAAGAATACTTTCTTGACTCTTCCAACTTTGGTAGTTCTACATGTTCTTTGGCTTGTGGTAGTGTAACTCCCACTGACACACGGTATTTTTCCTGGGTCTCTCTACATACTCTTCCTTCTGTGCATGCCTATCTCTGTAGCCAAATTTCCCCTTTATTTATTTATTTATTTTTTAAAAAAAAAAATTTTTTTTTTCAACGTTTATTTATTTTTGGGACAGAGAGAGACAGAGCATGAACGGGGGAGGGGCAGAGAGAGAGGGAGACACAGAATCGGAAACAGGCTCCAGGCTCTGAGCCATCAGCCCAGAGCCCGACGCGGGGCTCGAACTCACAGACCGCGAGATCGTGACCTGGCTGAAGTCGGATCCTTAACCGACTGCGCCACCCAGGCACCCCCAAATTTTCCCTTTTTATAAGGACATCAGTCAGTTTGGATTATGTCCTGCCCAAATGACCTCATTTTAACTTAACTACTTCTGTAAAGACTCTATTTCCAAATAAGGTCACATTCTGGGTACTGTTACGACTTCCAGTGCATCTTTCAGAGACATGAGTCAACCCATAACATTGGGCTTCTGAGACTGGTGTTTTACTGTTTTCATTTTTAAACTTTGAGTTATTTTATTTATTATTATTTTTTGTTTGTTTCTGCTGATCTCAGAAATTATGGACAGTTATTGATTATTATTTCCCTGGTATAGACATGTTCTTAAAAGTGATTATGGTTATATGGCATCAAGTAAAGTCATCACTATTGCTGTGTACATCAGTAATCTCTATTCTAATTTGTATTTTATCCCATATTCACTTATTCATTCATTTGTTTATTTGTTAAAAAGTAGTTACTATCTAACTATTATGTGCCAGATATTGCTCTGGGAATTGGATTCTATTAGCCTTATTTTCATCTGACTTAAGGAAAATTGTTGATAGAATATATACTAACTTTGGAACATTAGAACACTATTAAAAAAATTTTGTCACGCAGCTTGCTAAATTGTATTCCTAATATAATGAAATATTTTTATTTTAGCCATATGAACTTTCTGAAGTCTCTAGAAGTATGGAAAGATGCTGGTAGATGGGTCCTTTCCAATGCAGAGACCATATTTTCTCAAATGATTTTTATTCAACATTTATCATTTATATGGATTCTTTAACTCCTCAAAAAGTCAAAGAAAGAAAATACAGAACAACTGTGCAGAAGATGATGTATGAGTCCATATGAAAAACTCATACAGGAATATGAAATGTTTTACATTTTATAATCAACACTAAGATTGAACAATAAACAAAAACTAAATTTAATAACAATTCTTAGGGCTTAATGAATGGAGTAGGCACTCCAGAACTTCTGTTCAAAAATATTTTAAACAGTGTTTCAGCTCCTAGACCACAGCTGGGTGCTCAAGCTCCAGTTTAGTTTTCTTTCTGCAAGCCACAAAAAGGTCATTACTTTTGAAAGGTAGCAAATTAACCACCAAGAGCCAGAGAAAGAGTCAGCAAGGAATTGCAACACCAAGAAATGAAATAAAGAGAGTCAATAGAAAGCTATTACTTGTAGGAAAGTCTTCCTTATTCTTCAGTTAATATTGATTTCTATTTGTAAAAGCTAAGGGGAAAGTTTCAAATATTGAATTTCTTTTGAAAAGTTGGGAATATATTTGTTAGCAGTGGTGAGTGATCATTTCCTTTGTAAGACATCTGTGAGTGGCCTCTGATGTATCACATATTTGTGCAACATTACCGTGCTCACTCTGATGTTTCCTTCCAGCACCTTCTTCCACCTCATTTGTCTGTGTGTTTCTCTATCCTCTACTGCCCATGAAAGGATATGACTTCCTGGCCGATAGAGCCAAATCTGCTGCCATAGCATGTCACTGCCTTGCCCTTTTCTTCTATCTTCCCTCTCTATTTTAATAAAATGATACTTTGGAGACAATGAAAGAAAACAGAAAATAAAGGATCAATATGATAAATACCACACTTACACCATTTAGAACTAACAACTGTTAACATTTAGTCATTTTATTTATAGTCTTTTTTATAATTATTTAAGAATTAAAGTTTATATTAATAATCTGTTAATTATTACCATGGGTCTCAATTAGTCCTCTCTCCAAAGACAATCTATTAAGAGTTTAGTGAATGCCCCTCTATCGATGTTTTAATGCATACATATATCCACATATAGTATTGCTTTCTGTGCAGTTTTTTAAATATACAAAACACCTTCATATACATAACATTCAACTTCTGCTTTTTTTCATCTCCTGTTTATATTTACTGTGACCACTGAAGTTTAGACCTGCTTTTGCTATCTCATTTTGTTCTTGTGATTTACATTACTTTCTTTGTTTTCTTCTTTTTCTGATTTCTTGGTTTTTATTGGATAGATTTAATTTTCTTTGCTCAATTTTTTTACCTCCATTGGTTTAAAACTTATACCTTCTATTCCTAAGAGTTATTTTATTTATTTATTTTTTTGGGGGGGGGAGAGAGACAGAGCAAGAGAAAGCACAAGAGAACCAGGGGAGGGGCAGAGAGAGAATCCTAAGCAGGCTTCACACCTAGTGTGGAGCCCAACTCAGGGCTCAGTCTCAGGACTATGAGATCATGATCAGAGGCAAAATCAAGAGTTGGACACTCAACCTATTGAGCCAGCAAGGCACCCCACCTACGAGTTATTTTTAAAGAAGTCATGCTTATGCTTAAAGTTACATTTTTCTAACTTCTAGAGTTAGCAAAACAGGACGATCCCAAAAACACTTTTGTTTTACTCCATTCTCCATGGAATTCCCCCCAAACCCTTCTCCATGTTGATATCTTTTGGAATATTAATTCTAATTTTAAAACTGTATTTATTTAGACAATATTACATTTTACTGAGTTTTAAACTCACCACTGATTGTTATATTATACCTTTTGGAGAAAGCAAGTAGGTGGTAAACTTCCTGAGTCCTTAGATGCTTAAAAATACCTTGATTTTGCCTTTACATTTGACCAATGTTTTCCCTGAATATAGAATTTTGGATTCTATTGTTTTTCCTTCAGTTCTTGAAGATGGTGCTCCATTATCGTCTTGCTTCCAGTGGTACTGAGGAAATGTCAAGTGTTGATTTGATTCTGGTGCTTTTCAGGTAATCTGTTTTTCCACTAGTTACTTTTGGAACTTTTATCCTTGGTATTCTAAAATTTCGATACTATATGCCTGAGTATTTGTTTTTCTTCTTACTTACCCTCTCATATTCAGCGGGTCCTTTCTTTTTATTTTATTTGTTTATTTATTTTATTGCAGTGGGTCCTTTCAATCAGAGGATTTATGCCTCTTTGCTCCTGGGCAATTCTCAGCCATCATTCTTTTACATGTTGCTGGCTTCCACTCAACCTATTTGGTTCTTTTGGAAAAGCTATGAGACGATATACCTTCTATGTCTCTTGACTTTTAAATTTTCAATGCATGAACTCTGGAATAATTCCTTCCTGGACCTTCTTGCCCTCTAATTCACCCTTCATCTATGTCCATTTTGCTTTTCAAACCATCCATTAAATTATTTTTAAATTTGAGCAATTATAATTTTCACATTCAAAACCTCTACTCTGTTGTTTTTCATAATGAACTATACTTGCACCACGGATATGACATTCCTTATCTCTCCCATATGGGGCCATCTAAGTCTTGTAGGTCCTGAAGCTTCTACAATTTGGAATACGTTCTCTAAGGAACATAATACAAAATTGTTTATGAAAACAGACAGTTACTTAGAAGGCAAAAATAAATCATAACAGATTTCAGAAGTCTTGAAGCTTCAGGTTTCTTTCTTCAGAGATCCTTTGAAGATTACCAGAAATACTTAACTAAGAATGGGCTTCTCCTTCTTACCTAGAATTCTCTATAACATCTGTGAATTCCCAGCCTTCACATGAGGCCCTTTAGGTCAAGCTTAAGAACATCCACACACACACACATATAGTCTTTTCTGTCATTTCTAGTGTTTGATGTGAGGGAGAGAGCTGGAACATAAGCTCAACCTTACCTTGAAACCAGATTTCTGGGTTTTGCCAAGGTGTAAGGAAATAATTGTCACCTCTTGCTTTCGTTCATTACTTTATTTTCATTTCTTGTTGAAGGTTAATAGTTTATGATTCTGCTAGGTTATATTTTTATTGTAATGAATATTAAACTCCTTTTGAAGTTTTAGAATAGAGGGGCGCCTGGGTGGCTCAGTCGGCTAAGCGTCCGACTTCGGCTCAGGCCATGATCTCACCGGTCCCTGGGTTCGAGCCCCGTGTCAGGCTCTGTGCTGACAGCTCAGAGCCTGGAGCCCGTTTCAGATTCTGTGTCTCCCTCTCTCTCTGCCCCTCCCCTGTTCATGCTCTGTCTCTCTCTGTGTCAAAAATAAATAAACATTAAAAAAAAAAAAGAAATTTGAGAATAGATACATTGCAAGGGAGGAAAGAGTTTTTCTTGACCCCACTTGGGTCCCTGGCTGGGTCTGAGAATTAAGCTGACAAAGACAGATTAACAGGAGAAAAGCATACAAAGTTATTTCATATAAGCTTTATTTGACATGGGAGTCTTCAGGAGGAAATAAAGACCCAAAGAAACAGAACTGTGTGTTTTTATGCTAGGTTTCATGAAGAATGGACAATTATGGAGGAGTATGATAGGTTAAGGAATAGGAGGTATTTGTAATATTGGGGAAAACTTAGCAAGGCTTGTTTGTTAGGATTCTTCTTGGTATTGTCTTTGGACATAAAAATGTTCCTCTGGGTATAGGAAGGTCACCTCTCACATGAGCATTTTATGATCTTTTTCATGGAAAAAGGTGAGGGGGGTGAGATTGGGGTGACCTTCCTGCTTAAAATTCAATATGCTAAGGTACCATATTTTGGGGTAGTGTACCCTCAACCCATCAATATATGTACATACACATAGATACAGTGTGAGAAAAAACATTGATCCTGTTTCTAATTAAATTTCTTATCAAGGAACACATTAAAATACAGAAATGTTTTAAGATATCATTTATGTTAGGCAACTCATCCACCTTTGGGAAATAAAAATATAATCTAATATGCTAGAAGTTAAAAAAATACAACTTTTCTGTTGTTTCTAATCCTCTGAGTTTACTAATGCTGTTCTTTGAAAAATTTGCATCCTCTAGAGGGGTAAAATATAAGTAAATTAAAATATGTTGTTCAACTGAACAAAAACCAGAAACAGACTCATAAATACAGAGAACAAACTAGTGGTTGCCAGAGGGGAGGTGGTGGGGGAAAGGACAAAATAGTCAAAGAGGATTAAGAGATTCACATTTGCAGTTATAAACAAATCACAGAGATGAAAAGTACAGTATAGGGAATGTTAGTCAATAGCAATTTAATAACGTTCTATGGTGACAGATGGTAACTATACTTAAGTCTGAGCATTGTGGAATGTATAGAATTGCTCAAACACTATGTTGTGCACCTGAAACTAATATAACATGGTACATTAACTACACCTCAGTAATAAAAATTTTTTAAAAATAATCACACAAATGCTTAGTCAAAAAGTTCAAAATTGTTCAAAGAATCTTGTTAAGATTTAAATTAATAAAAATAATTTGATTCCCCAAATGGCCATTTTTTTCTTTTCAAAGATGATAAATTTTGACTTCTCTTTAAAGTTAAATGGCTAAAATTGACACAATTAGCCCATGCAAAGCTCATGCCTTTGTGCAAATGAGAGAAAGCTGTCCCTTCCTTGGGAAGATATAACCTTGCCTTGGAGGGTTCTCCTTCCTGGCAGACACAACCTTGCCCTGGAGTACTAGTTTGATGAGAAGGGCTCAGCTGACTTTGGAGCTGGCTTGTTCCCTTGGCCAGAATCCTTGCTTGAGGCATAACCACCACATTTGTATGTGGCACCACTGAATACGTATATTAATCACTTGCAAAATAATCCCTTAAAAGATTTTTTTAATTTATTTATTTTGAGAAAGAGGGTGTGCATGCATGCACAAGTGGGAGAGAGGCACAGAGAAAGGGAGAGAGAGAATCCCAAGCAGGCTCCATACTGTCAGTGTGGAGCTCAACATGGGGCTCGAGCCCACAATCCTGGAGATCATGACCTGTGCTGAAATCAAGAGTCAAAGACTTAACTGACTGAGCCAGTCAGGTGTCCTGCAAAATAATCCCTTTTTATAAAATAACTTCCTACTTGTAGAATTTTAGTACCCCTTCTCTATGAGCACAATAAAAGTTTTTTTTGTTTTTTTTCTCTTAGTAAGTATATTCTCTACAGACTTGGTACTCAACTTGTAGTGTGCACGGCAGTAGCATCCACATCACCCCCGAGCTTATTAGAAACACAGATCAGACCTATTGATCAGAATCAGAAAAGATCATCCCCAGGTGATTATATGCACATGAAAGTTTGACATGTGCTGCTCTCTGTTACTTTTAGACATAAAGAGTGGACACGGGAGAAGATAGCAAAATCGAATATGAGAAGTTCAAAATTCCAGAAGGATAGGGATTCTTAAAACAATTATTAATAGCACCTGTTGTGGAATATTCCCATTCAGCAGATGAAGGTTTTGGGTTTACAGCCATTAATTCATGTTTAACTCACCATTGCAGATTAAAAAAATCAGGATAGAAAAGCGAAAACTAAGCCACATAGTCTAGAAAGAGATTTTACTTAAGGTATGGCAGAAGTGGCCACTGTATATGCACAGTGCTGTATCAGTAATTTCACTCATTTATCTTTGATCGCTACTTCTTCACAGACAGCTGCTGACAACAGACAGCTCATTACCTGCATGTCCCCATGGGCTGCCAGGGTGCTTTTACCTCCCTCTGCCTCCTTAAATGCTTGGCAGTGACTGAAGCCAAAGGGAGAATAGGGCTAGCTATTTAGGTCTATTTGTGTTCTAGTTTCTTGTGTTATCCACACTAACTGTGCCTTGTTCATTCTGACGAGCGTTATCCATTTTCTGCTAGTTTAGTACCATTTTGCACTTTCTCAGAACAGCTGCTATGACTCTTGTAGACAATTAAACCTGCCTGTTGGTTAGTCTTCAAAGTGCCATCAGCACGGTGCACTGCTCATTGCTGTAGGAGTTCCTGGGGGAGATCTCTTAGTTGCTCATACTTGTGTCTGCTTTCCTGCATTCAGGGTTTATTAGTTTTGTGATTTTTTTAAAAGGAGACATTGTGAAGCAATTTATTTACTTTTCCAGAGAAGGCTGAGTCATGCTTAGCCAACAGTTCCTTGGAATTAACATAGTATTGCCAATAATGTGTTACTTAGGTGACCACAATTATTCTATTAGTCTCTTTTAGAAGCTTATTTCTGAAACCCTGTGTAAGTATAACACCTAGCAAGGTTTGACATTTATATCAAAATGTTTTCTAGCAATGTTCTCCCAGTCTGTTCTTGTAAAGTTATGGAAACAAAAGAAAATAGTATTGACACCAAATATCAACAAGTAGGCAAAAAGAACAGAACTCTAGTTGCTACGAGGTTCCACTGATAAGTAGAAGCCCAGAGTCCCATATCTTGAATTCTGAACCCTGTCTACCCTTGGAGCGGGGTGGGGACCATCGGAAATGATGCAGAGAAACTAATCTCACTTTCTGGGTTGATTTGCAGTGTCTCACCACCCCCACATTATGGAGCCATCCTCCCTCCCCTCCCTGTTGGCACATCACCCTGAACGGTGTCTTAAAATGGCTAGAAGCATCTGTTGTCCAGGAATGGCTTTGGAATGGCTTATAATACCCCTATAATCTTCCAGCAGACTGAAGCTGAATTTATTGGCAGTCTGCACTCAGAACAAATTTGCAGTCTAGCTTTCCTACCTGAGAGTACAGGCACTAAGTTCTGGCTTGGCTTTTTATGTTAATGGTCTTTCTTTTATCTGTCTGATATGGCCCTGATCTATTTTAATACATTATATTTGCTCAGAGGTTAAGTTTTGTCTGTTAAAAAATAACTAGACAATGTTCTTCTTGTTTGAGATAGTAAGTAGTCCTCTGAGACTACTTTACTAGTCAATTTTACATGTACATTACTTGAGTGGAGCCTCATTCATTGCCAGAGTTCGTTTTCCCCTCAATTAACTCAAAATGTCCAAAATGGAACTCATCATCTTTGCTTCTAGCGGGTGCCCCCTCCAGATTTCCATTTCTAGGAGTGGTGACTCTCTGCTTTCTGCCAGGCTACAGGACCTTTGAATCTTCCAACTTTCTGAATTCACCAAGAAGTATCATTTTGTTTTTCAAATTTCTTCTCGGATTTTTCCACTCCCGGCTACCTATATGGCTACCACCCAGTCCAGATCTTCATCCCTTCACACATGTATTTATTCTTATTATACCTCCTAATTATATCCATGGGCTTAACAGTTCTCTCCTCAGTCAGCAGACGCTAATTGTCCACAGGGTGCTAAGCCTTTTTCCTTCAAATCCATCCTACATACCTTAGCAGAAGAATCTTCCTCATGTGTGCTTTCATCATTGAAGCAGAGATTGTCAGTTGTTCCCAGTATGAATTCTTCTCTTCAAACTTAGAAATGGAATTTTTAGTTGAGCACATGGTCACCCAGTTAAAGATTTCCTCCCATCCATTTTTTTTCCTGTGCCCCCTTCTGGAACTCTACAATTGAAGACTGACCTCTACACTGGGCTATTCATTTCTTTTATCTTGTATTTCCTATCTCTGTGTTTTTGCTCTATTTTCTGGGAAGTTTGTTCAAATTTATCTTGTAACCCTAATACTCAGTTTTAAATTTTTCTATCATATTTTGGGTTTCTAGGAGCTCTTTTATGTTCTGTGTTTAATTTTTATAACATGCTATTTTTGGGAGGTGTGCTCAATATCCTCTTGTTTATAAGAAGATATAAATGACAGCATATTCAGATTTTCTCCTCCTTGCATTATCTTTTTTCCTGTGTGTGTGTGTGTGTGTGTGTGTGTGCATGATGCACACACACACACACACGTGCATCTTTAATTTTAGATTCATGTTACATTTATTCAGACATTTGGTGCTTCTTGGCTATTTGTTCATATTTAAGAATGGAGCCTGCAATGCTGAGTGAGAGTTCTGTGTGCGTGGGGCGTGGAGAGGTTTGTCAACTATGGTCTTCACTGCAGCGTGGCCTGACAGGATAATTTAACTGGAGAAATTCCAAAGTCAGTATTTTTAGATCCTTTGCCTTGAGCTGATCATCTTTCCCAGAGAAGAATCTTCCAGCTCCCACCTGGGGATGATAGGCCTGGTTATAAATGCTCTGGGAAGACAGTGGGGGGATAGATGTCAGTTACATAAACTTTCAGTCAATCCTCTTGTTTTTTATACAGTGTCTCCACCCTACTGTGCTTGTGTGATACTCTGTTTTACTCTTTCCAGAGAATTACCCTCCAGTCTTCTGCCGAAGTGGGAGAGGGTATCTGAGTCGGGTTGAAAGACTTGGCAAATAGAGATATGGGATGCCTCGTTAAACTTAAATTTCAGATACACAGCAGGTAAATTTTCATGTAAATATGTCTAATGTAATACCTGGGATATATTTATACTGAAGATCACTCAATCTTTATCTGGAATTCAAATCTGACTGGGCATCCTATATTATCTGGTAATCCTTCACCTGGGCTTCAACAGCTTCTTAAATAGACTTTGAATCAAATTTGTTGTTGCAGCCCCATTTCCACCACTATTAGCAGAGGTACCTGGTGTCTCACCTTTGGGCAATGTGAATCGAGCTGTTCCCTGACTTTCCCTGGAACTGACTTGGGAAATGGCTTTCTTTGATCTGCTATCAGCTACCACTTGCCTATCTGCTCTCCAGCTTCCAAAATTGTGTGACTGTTCATTTGTCTCCTGTATACCAGTAAATTTTATAGGCTTAAACCTTTTTGTTTTTGTTTTGTCCTATTTGGTTTGCTTTAGTTCTGGTTTTGGTTTCTTTGGTTCAGGATAATATTTTTATTTGGTTTTAAAATCAGTTTGAGATATTATTTACATTTTTAGCTGTATAATGTATCATATTTAATAAACATATATGGTGGGGTAGCTACCACCATAGTATATAAAAAATTTCTGCCACCGTGATAAGCTATCTTCTGCTGCTCTGCACTCAGTCTCCTCCTCCAAGCTCTGGGTTTTGGCAACCACTGATCTGTCATTTGAGTTGTGATATTTTATAACATTTCGTAATATGGTATTACGCAGTATTTAGTCTTTTGGATCTGGCCTGCTTTCATTTAGCATAATGCCCTTGAAATTTATCATGCTTCATGAAGCATTGTTGCATGTATCAGTAGTTTGCTCTGTTTTGTTGCTGAGTAGTACTGTATTGCACAGGTATATACAATTTTTTAAAATCCATTCACCAGTTCAAGAACATTTGAGTTGTTGATGAATGGATTGAAGAAAAAAAGAAAAGAAAAGAAAGGAAAAAAAGAACATTTGAGATGTTTACAGTTTTTGACTATTTGAATAAAGTTGCTAGGAACTTTGGTATACAAGTCATTCGGTGGTCACATGTCTTCCTTTCTCTTGAGTAAACACTTAGGAGTGAGATTTCGGAGTCACATGGTAAGTGTATTTTTAACCATATAAGAAACTGATAAACTATTTTCCAGAGATTAATCATTTTACATTCTTACCAGCAGTATGTGCAGGTTCTGGTAGTTTGATATCCTTGCCAATACTTGGCTCTGTCAGTCTAATTAATTTACCTATTTTATGAGTGTTATGCTAATTGTGGATTTAATTTGCATCCCTATAATGACTTTAAGTATCTTATTTGCCATCCCTATGTTATCTTTGGTAAAGAGTTTCCTCAAATCTTTTGCACAATTTTTAAAAATTGGTTTATTTGTCTTTTTATTGAGCTTGTTAGAGTTCTTTATATATTCTGGATGCAGTCCCTTTTCAGATAAATTATTTGCAAATACAGTTGATCCCCATTATTTGTGAATTTCATATTTGTGAAATTGCACACTCAGTGAAATTTTTTTGTAACCTCAAAATCAATACCTGCACTGTTCATGGTCATTCAAAGGCATACCCAAAGTTGTGATACATTTGAGTTGCTCAATGTGCACATTCCCAGCTGTGGTTGAGCCTCTGCCTTCTTGTTTCAGTTCATACTGTAAACAAGTGTCCTTTATAAGGTCTATTAAGTGCCATGTTTTTAAAATTTTTGTGCTTTTGTTGGTGATTTCACTATTTTAAAAAGGCCCCCAAGCAATAGCATGGAAGCGATATCTGGTGTTCCTATGTGCAAGAAGGCTGTGATGTGGCTTATGGAGAAAATTTGTGTGTTAGATGAGCTTTATTTAAGAGTGAGTTATAGCACTTTTAGTCCTGTGTTCAAATGTTGAATCAACAATATGGTACGTCCAGAAAAAGGAAGAGGAGATTTGCCATTCTGTACAAGAGGCTACTCTGGACAGCACTATAGTAACAACTATGGTGCATGATGCAGCTATGGAAAAGATGGAAGAGTGGCTAAATCTGTGGATTTATGAGATGATGACTGATTTAAAAAAATCATGGAAGGCATTGTTGTGAGGAAAGCCAAAGAAATTTATGGCTAGGAAAATGTCAAACTCTTCTAAGCTAATATAGGTTGACTTGCATATTTCAAAAGATGATGTGTTGTGAGAACATTAAACTTGTGGGAGGCTCTGGAAGAATTTCAAAAACACCTGCAAGCATTATACAGGAGAGGTGTTATGTGGAAGGGCAGGTTTTCAGTGCTGATGAAGCAGGCTTCTTTTGCAGGGACATTGGCAAATGAACCTGTATAAGACAAATGGGGTTTTGATTGACAGAACTGTGACTGGAGGCTTCCAGGAACCTAACTCTGTGTTTCCCTAGGAGCAGTGTTCTGTATTCCCTAGTTTGGTATCTGCGCTAAGTTCACAGAAACTGATTACTGTGAGTAATGAGAACTGACCACTTCCCACTATTCCTGTCGTGTGGGCTCCGCTATTTGTAGTTGGCTGGGTGCCCTCTTTTTTCTCTCCATCTGCACACAGAGATTCATCCTTAAATCTCTTTGCCAGTTTCCCCAGGAAGTGTCTCTGGACCCCAGCCCAGGGTCACTGAGATACTCCTCTTTTAAGCTTGTTAACATACTGTACATATACTTCTATCTCAGCAATGGAGTCTTTCATACATGTGTCTCCCCAACCAGTCTCTACGCTGCTTGAGGGCAAGGTTCTCCCTTCCTTCCTTCCTTCTTTCTTCCCTTCCTTCCTTCCACCATCCCTCCTTCCTTCCTATTCCTTCATCCATCCATCCATCCATCCATCCATCCATCTATCCATCCACACTCCCCTCCACATAAATGTATGTTTGTATATTTGTATATGTGTATACATACAAATATATATTTTTTGGGTGGCAAAGCCCAACACTCAAAGGTATTTCTTAGGTTGCACTTAAATTTTATATTTATTTATTTAAAATATTTAATTTTGGGACAGAGAGAGAGAGCATGCAAGTAGGGGAGGAGTGGGGTGGGGGCAGAGGATCAAAAGCAGGCTCTGCACTGAGCCCAATGTGGGGCTCGAACTCATGAGTGATGAGATCATGACCTGAGCCAAAGTCAGACACTCAACCAACTGAGCCACCCAGACGCCCCTTATTTTTTAAACTAACATACAGTATACACCATAGTTGATTGATTCTGTGTTTCTGTGTTCTGCTACTTAGGACAGGGCCTGGGCTATAGATAGAAGCAGTAAATATTTGCTAAAGAAAAAGCATAAATGTTAACAATATTCATTCTACCAAATTGAAGTTTTTTGAGCCATAAATTTTTAATAAATAGATAAAATAGTTTGAAATTAACATATTAAATTAACAGCTTGTTCCCTTCAATATTCTAAACAATTGCTCTGCCTGCTCTCTTTTTAATTTGAGCTATCTATAATAAAATTTTGCTGAGCAAAATAAACTTTAGCTTAGTCCAAAAGGAATAATTAGAAACTTGGAACAAGTGGTCTGCATTAATGAGCTTTTACTGTGCTCAGTATAATTCTAGAATTTTAGAACCAGAGAGATCTTATTCATACATGTGTTAATTAGCTCTTCCAGGGTGCCTGGGTTAAGCGTCTGACTTCGACTCAGTTCATGGTCTCATAATTCATGAATTTGAGTCCCACATCAGGTGAGCTCATGCCCCACTTTGGGTAAAACATGAGCCCCTGGTGAGCTCCACTTCTCTCTCTCTCTCTCACTGCCCCTCACTCACTTGTGCGCTCTCTCTCTCTCTCTCTCTCTCTCTCTCTCAAAAAGGCTCTTCCGGGTTAGCTACAGAGACAGGAGGGGAAAGAACATTGACAGCCCTCCATATGGGGCTGGGGGGCCTGGAAGGAAGGTCATTTGTGGTCAGCTCTGCTCCGGCCATCTGACAGCAGCTGTGTGAGTCCACAACCAGCTGTCTTTTGGAGACTGGACATTTGCTCCTTCTGGAGCAGGGGCTGCTGTTACAAAGACTGGGCTACTCCAGACAATGCTTGGTCATGGTTTGTCCTGACTCATTACTTCTGCTGTTATTTTCTTTGCTTGCCTTATGCTTCTGCCTAGAAATCCAAGTGCTGATGGTGTCTGCAGATCTTTGTAGGGGAAGAAACACTTTTTCCTCTACCTTCTTAGGCTTGGTGACTGGCCCTGCAACCGACAAAAGACGAGGTTAACCAGAGAAAAGGCATACAAGTCTTAGTTGATGTTGATTATTATGGGTACACGTAGTCTCACAAAAAAGTCAATGAAAGCCCATAGAAGCAATTAGGCCTGAGATCTTGCATACCATTTTAACAAAGAGCAGTAAATCTGTGGAGGGGTCACAAGAGAAGTAGAAGAGTTTGGGCTTCTGAGAGTGGCAAACTGTAAGAAGGTAAATGTGTGTGTGTGGGGACTAATAAAAGATAAGGATGATATCAGTAAGGTTTGTTTATGCAGATTCAAGTTGACAGTCACCTCCTTTTCCTGGTGTGGGGGAGGGAAGAGAGACACCATCAGAAAAAGAAATTTATTCCCTGCTTTTAGGGAGGGTAGGGAGCTTGTCTTGCATCTCCTGTTTCTCAATTGCCTTCAGCTCAGAACCATCCTTTGTCAAAGTTGTATATTTTGGAATAGCATACTCTTATCCCCCTATCCCAAATTCAAAGCCCCACGAAGAAAGGATTCAAACCTGTGCCAGCTAGTTACTCTCCTTTCTGCTGGGAAGAAATCTCATCTCAAGCTACCTCCTAAGACAATTCCATAAATTAGCTGCCCTTGGGATCAACCCCTCTTCGTTGAATCAGGGTGATGAGAAGGCCTGTGTGGGGGGGGATATGCTCAAGTCATACCACTGGGAGCTCTGCTGTGAGTCAACAGAGGCAGACTCTGAAGCCTGGAAAGTTAGGTGCATTATCCCATGGAGGGTCTTTTCAAAGTTCACTGTGATCTAGGTCTCTGAAGGACATCATCTCCTTGATTTTTGAGAAGACTTCCTTATTTGGCTAATTTCTTTGGATCTGCTCTAAGTGTTTGTGTTAAGCCTGCAAGCATTAACAGGCACCTGTCATTTTATTTCCTCCAGTTTATCAGTATATAACATTGTATAAATGTAAGGTATACACATAATAGTCAATATATATATGTATTGCTAAATGATTGCCACACTGCATTTAGTTAACATCCATCACCACATGTAGTTAGAAATGTTTTTTTCTTTGATGAGAACTTCTAAGATCTGCTCTTATAAACTTTCAAATATACAGTATAGTATTGTTAACTATAGTCACCATGCTGTGCGTTATATCCCCAGAAATTATTTATAACTGGAAGTTTGTACTTTTTGACCAATGTCACCCATTTCTCCCACTCCTCACCATCCCTCCACTCTGTTAGCCACCAATCTGCTCTCTCTTTCTAGGAGTTTGGTTTTTTATATTCCACAAATAAGTGAGATCATACACTATTTGATTTCTATATGACTTACTTGTCTGACATACAGTAAAACCTTGGAGTGCAAGCAACTTGTTCTGTGACTGTTGCACAAGATGAACAAACATTTCTAATAAATTTTAACTTGATAAACGAGCAATGTCTTGCAATACGAATAGTACATGACACCAAAGGTCACATGATCACAACTGAGCCAATGGTTTCTCTCTCTCTCTCTCTCTTTCACTACAGGATTGTGGGTGATTGTCTCCCATGCTCTGATGTTTGGTTTCAGGCCATGGTGTTTGGTAGAAATCAGTGATTTTTCAGAACATTGGAAGGTGCCCACAACTGGCACTAGTGTATTTTTTGTCGTTTCAGAGCATCTATGGACAGCCCCTTGTTTTTCCATTCAAGAGTAAGCTTAGGAATGCTTTGCTTTATTCTTCGTCAGGCTGCCTGCGGATATAGAACCTTTCCTCTGCTGCCTTATTGCCAGTTACATTAAACACAGTATATGACAAGAATTTATTAATACTGTACTGTAGTCAACTTCCATGTGAGTATATACAATAGCCCCATGCAGAAAAGATTCCATTGAACCAATAGATAACAGTGATTCCATTAGTGATAGTCACACAATTCTAATTAGAGTAGGACGCTTAGCTGATTTAGCCACCCAGTTGTCCCCTCATTTATTCTTTGATGACCAGTTAGGTTGCTCTCATGTCTTGCTATGTAAATAATGCTGCAATGAACATGGAAGTGCATATATATTTTTGACACAGTGATTTCATTTCCTTTGCATAGATAACCCAAAGTGGAATTGCTGGATCATATGGTAGTTCTATTTTTAATTCTGTGAGGAACCTCCATACTATTTTCCATAGTGACTGCACCAATTTACATTCCCACCAACAGTGCACATGGGCTCCCTTTTCTCCACATCCTCGCCAGCATTTGTTGTCTCTTGTCTTTTTTGTAATAGCCATTCTAACAGGTGTGAGGTGATATCTCATTGCAGTTTTGATTTGCGTTTACTGATGATGAGTGATGTTGAGCATCTTTTACTTGTTGGCCATTTGAATATATATATATATATTTTTGGAAAATGTTTATTCATTTCCTTTGCTCATTTTTAGTTGGATGGTTATATTGCTATTGCATTGTATATGTTCTTTATATATTTTGGATATTAACCTCTTACTAGATATGTGATTTGCAAATATTCTCTTTCATTCTGGAGGTTACCTTTTCATTGTATTGATCAGGCACATATCATTTATGGATTGTCTAAACATACTGCCAGTAGATCTTTTATAAGAATTACTTCTGGTTGAAAATGAAGGAGTGGAACACTGAGTAAGTGGGCCTACAGCATATTGCTTCTCTTCATTTGTTTCCATTAATCTAAACAAAGGAGTTACTGCCTTAAAAATAAATATGTAACACTGCAAGGGAAACTGGTATGAAACTTAGCAGAAGTTGCTGTTACTTTTTAGAAGTTTGAAACAAAGCAGTATGGGAACTAGTATTTAGTTAATTGGTATTTATTGAGAACCAATTTCGGGCCAGGTGTGGTACTAAGCCCTGGGAATACAACACTGAACACGACAGACGTATTCCCTGCTCTCATGGAACTTAAATAGTATATATTCTGTTTTTCCACTTTTATTTTTAGAACAATGAAGAGTAGTGCAAGGGGTTGAGTGAAGGTCAAAAGTAAGTCCTGAAGTCCTGCAATACAGTTGTCTAATTAAAGCATTTATGAAAGAATTTAAGCAACCAAATTAGCAATTTGAACACTGAAAACATCAATTTAACTCCAACCTGAAGCAAGCTGTGAGCCAGAATAATGCCACAATGATATTATTAATCATCAGAGGGCTTGTCGCCCATTGAGCTTTATTCCTTTTCCTCCTTCTCCACTCTCATTTCCCCTGACTAAAAGGAAAAAAAAAAAACCCTCAAGAAGTAATTAGTTATAGACATGTTAATTATTGGATTGGTTATAGACTTCCATAAACTCAGTGATGTTTGATGAGACTCAGGCCCTAAGGCCCTGAGCAGTCACCAGTTTCCATCACAAAAGACTCATTACTGGCTCCTCAGGTGTCCATTTGAGTTAATCAGCCCCAGGCCAGTGTGGAAGACCCTGTCCTACTTCCAGTGTTGATTTACTTTTTTCTGCAGTAGATTCATCATTACTCACAAAGCAGTTCCCTTAAAAGAGTTCCATTAGAACCCCAAAGCTCAGGCCCATGAATGGGACACTTCCCTGTTGTTGCTCTCAGCACCAGGGCACACTACTGGCTGTGGAGGCTCAGCAGCAGACTTCTTGGAAGCATGTCAAATATCACTTGTCATCTACTGCTCATCTCCTAGAAATGATAAAGGCCTACATTCCTCTGGGGGGACCCTGTTACTCAGAGCATCAAACCCCGGATGAAGACCAACAGATGATGACTTCATTCCCCAAGACAAAGGATACTGAGCCCAAAGTCAAACCTCAGTGTGTGCCTGAACACTTTCTACTCACTTTTCACATCACTTTATTTAAAATGGAACATGGATTTACACCTTTGAGCTAAAGAAGCACCCAACTGTGCTTCCGTGTTTGACCTAGTTTGTATAGTCTGCTTCCTCAACCAAAGGCTCTCTCAGCCCTTGACCCCTGGATCATTTATGTACATAATTAGTAGAACCCTTTAATTTAGTAGATTAGTCCTACCCTAGCTGCTCCCAATTTGGACAATACTGTGATTCCCAACAGCAAAGGTAAGCACCCCAGGATATTGAGCCACAGGGCAGTTTCACTGGGAGAAAGATGTGTCTGATCCTTTTGCCTCTGGAGATGAGCCAGCAGTCAGATTCATCTGGAAGTCACTCTTAAGTTCAATTGCCTTATGGATAGTTCAACATTATGGATAGTTCAAGCAGATTGAATTGTCTGGGCAGCTTCATGCCTGCTTGGGTAGGTGGGTTGTTAGAGGAAGTCTCAGTACAACACATTTATCATGAATGAGATTAAAATATTTGTCACACTAGTAAATTTGTAACACTGGAATAGATTTCCCTGAAGTCATATTCACTATTATTGTGAAAATCTATCTTTATATTTAAAAAAAATATCATGTCAATTACTATGAAAGTCTGGTGAGTTACTCTACATGTTTAAAACACTGGGCAACTAAAACCCTCCCTTATCCAGTAGTTATTTCATGTCAACCATGTGAAGTAAGGCTTATAGGTTTTTGGTGAATCTGTGACCCATATGGAAACAAAAATTTACAAATAGTTTCTGGCTTTCCTTGTTGTAATTTTGGGCATCGAAATTATATGAGTTGGTTATAAAAATAAAAGTCATCCAGAAGATCAAGAATATGCTATTTCGGGGCGCCTGGGTGGCGCAGTCGGTTAAGCGTCCGACTTCAGCCAGGTCACGATCTCGCGGTCCGTGAGTTCGAGCCCCGCGTCGGGCTCTGGGCTGATGGCTCAGAGCCTGGAGCCTGTTTCCGATTCTGTGTCTCCCTCTCTCTCTGCCCCTCCCCCGTTCATGCTCTGTCTCTCTCTGTCCCAAAAATAAATAAATGTTGAAAAAAAAATTTAAAAAAAAAAACAAAGAGCCAAGAAGAGCCAAGACATTCTTTAAAAAGAATAACTCAACAAAAGAAACTACAGATATAAGACTTAGAACAAATTTACAGGAATTAATACAGTATTATTGAAACAGGAATAGAAATTAGAACAATAGAAAAGTCATGTGGACATGGATTCTATGAAAAAGGAAGTGCTGTGGATTATTGATAAAAATACATTAAAAATTTACTCATGCTAGGTCATTTGGATAGCCATATATAAAAAAACAAATCTTCAAACCTATCTTCTACCATCTGTAAAAATAATTACAGAAGCTACCTTAAATATGAATGTTGAAAAGAATTCTTTTATCAGGAAAAATATCCAATAGAATAAAGACAGTCTCTTCAGCAAATGGTGCTGGGAAAACTGGATAGCGACATGCAGAAGAATGAACCTGGACCACTTTCTTACACCATACACAAAAATAAACTCAAAATGTATGAAAGACCTAAATGTAAGACAGGAAGCCATCAAAATCCTGGAGGAGAAAGCAAGTAAAAACCTCTTTGACTTTGTCTGAAGGAACTTCTTACTCAAAACATCTCCAGAGGCAAGGGAAACAAAAGCAAAATGAACTATTGGGACCTCATCAAGGTAAAAAGCTTCTGCATTGTGAAGGAAACAACAAAACTTAAAGGCAAACAATGGAATGGGAGAAGATATTTGCAAATGACATATAAGATAAAGAGCTAGTATCCAAAATCTATAAAAAACTTATCAAACTTAACACCCAGAAAACAAATAATCCAATGAAGAAATGGGCAAAAGATATGCATAGACACTTTTCTAAAGAAGACACCCAGATGCCTAACAGACACATGAAAAAATGCTCAACTTCATTTATCATTACAGAAATACAAATCAAAACTATGGTGAGATAATACCTCACACCAGTCAGAATGGCTAAAATTAACAATTCAGGCAACGACAGATGCTTGCAAAGATGTGAAGAAAGAGAATCTCTTTTGCATTGCTGATAAGAATGCAAACTGGTGCAGCCACTGTGGAAAACAGTATGGAGGTTCCTCAGAAAATTAAAAATAGAATTACCCTACAATCCAGCAATTGCACTACTAGGAATTTATCCAAAGGATACAGGTGTGCTGTTTCAAAGAGGCACATGCACCCCAGTGTTTGTAGCAGCGCTATGGACAATAGCCAAAGTATGGTAAGAGCCCATTGACAGATGAATGGATAAAGATGTGGTATATATATACAATGGAGTATTACTCAGCCATCAAAAAGAATGAAATCTTGCCATTTGCAACAACGTGGATGGAACTAGAGTGTATTATGCTGAGTGAAATTAGTCAGAGAAAGACAAATATCATATGACTTCACTCATATGTGGAATTTAAGCAAAGCAAATAAACAGAAGGGAAGGGAAGCAAAAATATAAAAACAAGGAGGGGGACAAAACATAAGAAACTCAAATATAGAGAACAAACCGAGGGTTGCTGGAGAGGTTGTGGGTAGAGGGATGGGCTAAATGAGCAAGGGAATTAAGGAGGAAACTTGTTGGGATAAGCACTGGGTGTTATATGTAGGGGATGAATCGTTGGATTCTACCCTTGAAATCATTATTGCACAATATGCTAACTTGTATGTAAATTTAAAAAAAATTTTAAAAAGAATGCCTTTGTAAGATAATTTATTTCTATAACCTTGAGTTAAGGAAAGATTTCTCAAACAGATTACAAAAAGCACTAGCTCTAAAGGAAGAGATTGGTAAATTGGCAACATTCAAATTAAGAATTTCTGTTTATTAAAAGACATATTAAGAGAGTGAAGAGTAAAATACAGAGTGGGAACAGATGTATGCTACGCATAAAACTGACAAAGGACTCACATCCAGAATATATAAAGAATTCCAACATATCAGTAAGAGAAAAGAATTCTAATAGAAAAATGGATAAAGACCTGAACAGGTAATTTATGAAAGAAGATACTCAAATGGTGTTCAGCTTCATTAATAATCATGTAAAAGCAAATTAAAATCACAATGAGATAGTACCACATACCCTCCAGAATAGCTTAAATTCAAGACTGGCAATACCAAGTGTTGATGAGGAAGGAGAGCAATGGGACATTTATGGCTGGAAGAAGTATATTGTATTCAGCATTATACGCTATATGTAAAAATTAGCATATCCTGGGACCCAGATACTTCACTCTTAGGGTAACAGAAATGCATGTACCTTAAGAGATATGTACAAGAATGTGCATAGCATCATTATTTATAATAGGAAAAAAATTAAACAAATCTGAATGAGACTTACGGTTTCCAACATAGAAGTTGTCACTCCCAACCTCACGAGAAGAAAAAAGCTAAAAAAGTAAACAACTTCTTTTTGAGATATAGTTGACCTATAACATTGTGTAGGTTTAAGGTGTATAATGTATTGTTTATAAATTTATTTATTGCAATACTATTACCACTATAGCATTAGCTGACACATCTATCACACCATATAGTTATCATTTCTTTTTTGGGGTGAGAACATTTACAATCTTGTCTTTTAGCAACTTTGAAGTATATAATTTAGTATAGTATATACTAGTATATAATAGTATACTAGTAAGATTGGGCTAGTACTGTACTAGTATAGTATAATAGTATAAAATTCTTGACTACAGTCAGCATATTGTGCACTAGATCTCCAGAACTTGTTCATCTTCCAGTTGCAAGTTTGTACCCTTAAATGATATCTCCCCAATTCTCCCACCCCTGAGCACCTAGTAACCACATTTCTACTCTGTTTTTATGAGCTCAGCTTTTTAGATTCCACATATAAGTGATATCATAAAGTATTTGTCTTTCTCTGTTTGACTTATCTCACTTAGCCTAATGTCCTCAAGGTCCATCCATGTTGCTGCAAATGGCAGGACTTCCTTATTTCTCATGGTTGAATAATATTTCACTGTATACATATGCCACATCTTTATCCATTCATCTCTTGATGAATATTTAGGTTATTTCCATATCTTGGCAATTGTGAATAATGGTGCGATAGACATAGGAAGGCAGATATCTTTTTCATATTCTGTTTTCATTTCCTTTGTGCATATTGCCAGAAATGAGATTGCTGTATCATATGGCAGGTTTATTTTTAATTTTACAAGGAAATTCCAAACTGTTTTACACAGTGGCTGCACCATTTTACATTCCCATCAAGTGGACAAAGGTTCCCTTTTCTGACGTCCTCACCAATACTTGTTATCTCTCATCTTTTTGATGATAGTTATCCTAACAGGTGTGAGGTGATACATCATTGTTCTTTTGATTTGCATTTCCTTGATAAAAAGTGATACTGAGCATTTTTCATGACTTGTTGGCAATTTGGATGTCTTCTTTGGAAAAATTCAGTTCCTCTGTCCATTTTTTAAACTGGATTTGTGTTTTATTGTTATTGAGTTGTATGAATTCTTTATATATTTTGGAAATGTTTTTTTAAGTTTTTATTTTAATTCCACTTAGTTAACATACAGTGTTATATTAGTTTCAAGTGTACAATATACTGATTCAACAATTCCATTCATTACCTAGTGCTCATCACGACAAGTGCACTCCTTATTCTCCATCACCAATTTAACCCATCTCTCCACCCCTACCCCTCTGGTAACCATCAGGTTGTTCTGTATAATTAAGAGTATGTTTCTTGGTTTGTCTCTTGCTCTCTTTTCTTCCCTTTGCTCTTTTGTGTTGTTTCTTAAATTCCACATGCAAGTGAAATCAGATGGTATTCGTTTTTCTCTGACTGGCTTATTTTGCTTGCATTATACTCTTTAGCTCCATCCATGTTATTGCAAATGGCAAGATTTCATCCTTTTTTATGGCTGAATAATATTCCAATGTGTATATATACTACCTCTTCTTTATTCAGTCATCTATGGATGCACACTTGGGCTGCTTCCATATCTTGGCTATTGTAAATAGTGATACTGTAAACATAAAGGTGCATGTATCTTTTTTAATTAGTGCTTTTGTATTCTTTGGGTAAATGCCCAGTAGTACAATTGCTGGATCATAGGGTAGTTCTATTTTTAACTTTTTGAGAAACCCTCATACTGTGTTCCAGAGTGGCTGCACCAGTTTGCATTTCCACAAACAGTGCATGAGTGTTCCTTTTCTCCACATCCTTGCCAACACCTGTTGTTTCTTGTGTTGTTGATTTTAGCCATTCTGACAGGTGTGAGGTGATATCTCATTGTAGTTATTTTTTTTAACCTTTACTTACTTTTGAGAGAGAGAGAGACAGAGCATGAGCAGGGGAGGGGGAGAGAGAGAGAGGGAGATACAGAATCTGAAGCAGGCTCCAGGCTCTGAGCTGTCAGCACAGAGTCCAATGCGGGACTCGAACCCATGAACTGTGAGATCACGATCTGAACTGACGTTGGATGCTTAACTGACTGAGCCACCCAGGCACCCCTCATTGTAGTTTTGGTTTTCATTTCCCTCATGGCAAGTGATGGTGAACATCTGTTCATATGTCTGTTGTCCATCTATATGTCTTCTTTGAGAGAAATGTCTGTTTGTGGTCTTCTGCCCATTTTTAAATTGGATTACTTGTTTTTTGCATGTTGAGTTTTATATGTTCTTTACATATTGTGGATACTAACCCTGTGTTGGATATATCATTTGCAAATATCTTCTCCCATTCCATATGTTGCTTTTGGTTTTGTTGATTGTTTCCTTCACTTGCAGAAGCTTTTTATTTTGATATAGCAGGGTAGTTTAATATTTGCAAATCAATCTATGTGATATATAACATCAATAAGAAAAAGGATAAGAACCATTTGATCATTTCAATAGATGCAGAAAAAACACTTGACAAAGAACAAACATCCAGTCATGATAAAAATCCTCAACAAAGTGGGTTTAGAAGGAACATACCTCAAGATAATAAAGGCCATATATAAAAAACCCACAGCTAGCATCATCTTCATTGGGGAAAAGCTGGGAGCTTTTCCCCTAAGGTTGAGAATAAGACAAGCGTGTCCACTCTCACCACTTCTATTCAACATAGTACTGGAAGTCCTAGCCACAACAATCAGACAACAAAAAGAAATAAAAAGCATCCAAATTAGTAAGGAAGAAATAAAACTTTCACTATTTGCAGGTGACATGATACTCTATATAGAAAACCCTAAAGAGTCCACCAAAAATACTACTAGATCAATCAATTCAGTAAAATCACAGGATATAAAATCAATGTACAATAATCTGTTGCATTTCTATACATCAATAATGAAGCAGCAGAAAGAGAAATTAAGAAAACAATCCCATTTACAATTGCACCAAAACAGAAAGATACCTAGGAATAAACCTAACCAAAGAGGTAAAAGACCTTTACTCTGAAAACTACAAAACACTGATAAAAGAAATTGAAGATGACACAAAGAAATGGAAAGATATTGCATGCTCAATGATTGGAAGAACAAATCTCGTTAACATGTCTATACTACCCAAAGCAATGTACACATCTAATGCAATCCCTGTCAAAATACCAACAGCATTGTTCACAGAACTAGAGCACACAATTCTAAAATTTGTATGGAACCACTAAAGACTGCCAATAGCCAAAGCAATCTTGAAAAAAAAAAAGAAAAAAAAAAAGCAAAGCTGGAGGCATACAATTCTGGACTTCAAGTTATCTTGCAAAGCTGCAATAATCAAAACAGTATGGCATTGGTGTGAAATAGACACATAGATCAATGGAACAGAATAGAAAGCCATAGAAATAAATACACCCATATTTGTCAATTATATGGTCAATTAATCTTTGATAAAGTAGAAAAGAATGTCCAATGGGAAAATGACATCTCTTCAACAAATAATGTTGGGAACATACAAAAGAAAGAGACTAGACCACTTTTTTACACAAAAATAAATTAAAAATGGATTATAAAGATCTAAATGTGAGACTTGAAACCATAAAAATCTTAGAGAACACAAGCAGTAACCTCTTTGACATCAGCTGTAGTAACTTTTTTCTAGATATGTCTCCTGAGGCAAGGAAAACAAAGCAAAAATAAACTATTGGGACTACATCAAAACATTTTGGATATTCTTATCTGATATTTGGCTTGCAAATATTTCCTCTCATTCTGTAAGTTGCCTTTTCCATTTTGTTGATTGTTCTGCTATTTGGAAGTTTTATTGTTTGATCTTGTCCCATTTGTTTATTTTAGCTTTTGTTGCCTTGTGCTTTTGGTGTCATATTAAAAAATCATTGCCAAAATCAATGTCAAGGACCTTCTTCCTTAAATTTTATTCTAGAAGTTTCATGGTATCAGATCTTATGTTTAAGTTTTTAACCCATTTTAACTTAATTTTTGTGAGTGACTTAAAATAGGGGTCCAGTTTCACTTTTCCTGCATATGGTTATTCAGTTTTCCCAAAACCATTCATTGAAGAGACTATCCTTTCCCCATTGGTTGTTCTTGGCTGCCTGATCAAATAATAGTTGACCATATACACAGGGGTTTATTCCTGTGCCTTCAATTCTGTTCTGTTGGTCTCTGTGTCTATTTTATGTTGGTGCCATACTGTTTTAATTACTGAAGCTTTATAGTGTAGTTTGAAATCAGGAAGTATGGTGTCTTTGGCTTTGTTCTTCTTTCGTAGGATTTCTTTGGCTATTGGGGTCTTTTGTAGTTCCATAAAATTTTAGAATTGTTTTTTATATTTCTGAGAAAAAATTGGAAGTTTACTAAGGATTGAAGTGGACCTATAGATGCCTTTGGGTAATATGGACATTCTAACCATACTAATTCTTCCAATCCATAAATGGAGAATATCTTTTCATTTACTTGTGTCTTCTTAAATTTATTTCATCTGTCTTGTAGTTTTCTTCTTACAGATCTTTCACTTCCTTTTTTATGTTTATTCCTAAGTACTTTATTGTTTTTGATGTTATTGTGAGTGAATAGGATAGCTTTCTTTCTTTCTTTTTCAAATATTTCATTTTTAGAAAAAAAAATTAAACTAATTTCTGTATATTGATTTTATATCCTGCAACTTTACTGAATTTGTTGATTAATTCCAACAGCATCTTTAGGATTTTCTCTATATAAGATCATATCATATATAAATAGTGACAATTTTATTTCCTTCTTATTTGGATGTCTTTTATTTCTCTATTTTGCCTGATTGCTCTACTTAGGACTTCTAGAACTATGTTGAATAAGAATGGTCAGAGTGGACATCTGTTGCTTCTCAACCTCCTCAGGTGCTTCCCAGGTGTAATCTGAAACTGGTCCCTGTATGTCAATGGCAGGGAGAGACTAAAGGAAGAGATAGACCATTCTAAATTGATAGGTGGCAGGTTTAATAAGCAAGGGAACTTACATATTGGACTTGTCTTGGCTAACCTCAGGATGAGTAAGCCTTCACATTTGCCCACTAAATCTCAAAAGTTTATATAGAGGCCTTAAGTAGGTTTAGTCACATATACCAGTGTCAGTACCACATCACAATCCAAAAGCTGTGTTCTTGTGGTAGCTTCTGGAAGGTGGGAAGGCAAGTGGAATGCACATTTCAAGAACAAAAGAGCCTTCTATTGCTTGGGTCCAGTTCATGGGTTAACCAGCAGTCATGTTCTCTTGGTGACCCCCCCCCCCCCAACACTCAACCCCTTGTGACTGGCTCTTAAAATCTTACATGGCCCACTCTTTCACAGTGTTCCCCAAGCCATCCTAAAGGGGTTTCATTAGTATGGAGGTGGCTCCTTTGGTTGCTATCTGGCTGCATTGGAGGCAGATGCCACAGCAACAGTACCAGCACATGCAAGAGAAAATACATACAAGACAATGATTCTCCAAATTAGTGACAACTTTTTCCACCAGGAGCCTCATGATCTGAGCTACTGATTTATTGAGTCCTTAGGCTGGGGTCAGATCACTCAGAGCATTCTCTTGTATCTTCACATGACTTCCTAAAGATGACACATTAACAGACTCCTCAGTTATGAACATCTGACATTCTGTTTGGGTAATGGCATAGGTGCCTTCTTGCAAGGTAGTAATAATGTCCAAGGCCATCCTATTTCAGAGGACAGCTTTTCTCACTAGAGACATTTCAGTGTTCAGTAAGGACAGGTTTTGCTGGCTATCACTTAAGACTTGCTGGGTAAATTTTTAAGGGTTTCCATGTGTGCTATAATATCCTGTAAGCTAACAGAGGGAACAAAGACAGCAGCCAAATGATCCTACCAGTGGAAAACAGAACATGTCCAGTCCCCTCTTTTTTCTTCAGTCTCTGTGGGGAGTGTTTTGGTTATTTTTTTGGATGTTTACATTTCAAAAACATGATAAGACTTACAACCTCAAGGGACAGAGAAAGAATGTAAATTTTCTCCTAGTTTTTTGGGTAATTGCTATTTAAAATTTTCCTTTGTATTAGGGGTTGGATGGCATGGGGCGATCCATCCATTTCCTCACCAATCACCATGACATACTCTTTTTCACTTTCATCACTTTCCAAGGGATTCCACCTTTTAGTGTTCTAATCAGGCTTTGTCACAAGTGCTTAGACCTTATCCCAAGGCAGCTTGTGCCTTCCTGGCTTTTCAAAAGAACATGCTAAGGTGTCCAACTGATTATCGTGTCTTCCCACCTTATCTGCCAGCCTTGAAGCCAGCAGACGAGTGGACAACCACATGTCCTTATCTAATCTCATCTCCTCTTCTGGCCTTCTAACTCAAGCTTCAGTCTGAGTTGGGCATTGGTGTCCAGCTGAACTGTGTAAAGTAGCGGCTAGTGCACTGCAGCAACCATTTGTTTCTCTTTTCTGCCACAGTGCAGCTGTGTAAAAATTCCTCAAAGAAGTGCATTAAAGCAACCAGCATTTTGGGGGTATCCCCATACTCAGGTAGCAATCCATAACCATCTGACATATGGGCCACCCCTCTCTATATAGAGGTTGGTGGTCAATTCAGGATTTTCCCTGCAGAGGCCTCATTCTCAAGGCCTATTTCTTTGGTCTCCTTCTGGTTCACCAGTTATTGGTTCACACCCTCAGAAGCTTCTCAGGTGTAATCTGAAAATGGCCCCCAAACACAGAGGGGAGAGAGACCAAAGAAAGAGGCAGACTACCCTGGATTGGTAGGTGGCAGGTTTAATAAATGAGGGAACTTAAATAAGAGGCTTATCTTGGATGGCCTCAGTATGAGGCAATCTCTGCACCTGCTCACCAAGTCTTAAAAGTTTGGTACAGGGGCACCTGGGTGGCTCAGTCAGTTAAGCATCCGACTTAGACTCGGGTCATGATCTCACGGTTTGTAGGTTTGAGCCCCATGTTAGGCTCTGAGCTGAGCCTACTTCAGATTCTGTGTTTCCCTTTCTTTCACTGACCCTCCCCTGCTGGCACACTGTCTCTCTCTCTCTCTCAAAAATAAATAAACATTAAAAAATTTTTTTAAAAGTTTAGTACAATTCATCAGTGAAGCTATCCAGTCCTAAGCTTTTCTGCATGGGGAGGTTTTGGATTGCTTATTATATCTCTTTACTTGTTATTGGTCTGTTCAAATTTTCTATTTATTGCTGATTCAGTCTTGGTTTATGTTTTTAGTAATTTACCTATTTCCTCTCAGTTATCTGATTTGTTGGCATATAATTGTTTATAGCTGTCTCTTAAATTCTATGTATTTTCTGCATGTCTTATGCCACCACAATGCTGACATCACTCTCAACAACTTTTCTTCGGTTCATCAGAGAATGAGGTCACAGGGCAAACTGCTGCTCTTAACATTGGAGAGACAGGTGATTATGGAGAATCATAGCTTACCAGGATCAGAAGGCCAGGAGCAGAGGCTAACTACTAGAGCCAGTACCAGAGTAAGGAAGCTTAAATTTTAATTGGCAAATTGGTGGAGACTCAGTGTGCATAATAAACCTGAGAATTAAAAATTAAGAGGGGCCCAATCTTACTTAAGGGGTTTCACACTTTTGCAAGTCTACTCCCAGGAGCCCTACCCCTACCAGATGTTCAGGGTGAAAATCAGAGAAAACTCCCTCCTGTCTTCCACAGGGAAGGAGAGAAGTCACCATTTTGAAATATGCTCAGAGCATTCTGTTCTTCTTAAAAAAGGCCTGCCCTAAAGCCTGACCACCTTGGGATTTAGCAGAGTCTAACAGACCTGAGATGTGGGGGAAATACCCAGCTCCCATCCCCCACAGCTCCCCTGTCTTACCTAAGGACAGGGGAGTGTCAGTTGCTTGAGAAACTCTTTGTGAAGGTCATAGCCTAGGGCACAGGTTCATTAAAAACTGAGGTCTAATAGAGTAGGTCTAAGAACATTCCCCCTCCCTCCACACCTCCTCACCACAGCAGCAAGGTTCCTGTACAATAACAGATTACACTGAAAGAACTACAAGACTCAGATCTTACTGAAGAAGTCTCTAGGACTTCTCTGAGACAACAAGGGACAAACAAGCCAAAGACACAGGGGAAAATTTAGCTTCTAACACTTACAGCTGCCTCACAGAGTAAACACAGATAAACTCCTATGCATACAAACAAAACTTCACAGTAAAAGCATATTTTTTTCAGTCTATTTACCTAGTACACGATGGTCATATTTCAACATAAAAAGACAAAGCATGCTAAAAAGGAAAAAAAGACAGCTTGAAGAGACAGAATAAGCATCAGAACTGGACTCAGATATGACAGAAATCTTGGAATTATCAGACCAGGGATTTAAAACAGCTATGATTAATATGCTAAGTGCTCTAATGGAAAAAGTGGACAACATGCAAGAACAGATGGGTAATGTAAGCAGAATGATGGAAATTCTAAGAAAGAATTAAAAGGAAATGCTAGATTGAAAACCACTGTTAACAGAAGTGAAGAATGCCTTTGATGGGCTTATTAGTGGCCTGAATACACCAAGAAAAGAATCAACCAGTATGAAGATGTGTCAACAGAAACATTCCAAATTGAAAAGCAGAGTGAAAAAAAAAGAATGAAAGAAACAGAAGAAAATATCCAAGAACTGTGGGATGATTTTAAAAAGTATAACATATATAATGAGAATACCAAAAAAAAAAAAAAAAAGAAGAAAGAAAGAAAAAAAAGAGTAACAGAAATATTTGAAATAATAATGGTTGAATATTTTACAAAATTAATGATAAACGTCAAAGCACAGATCCAGGAAGCTCAACAAAAATACCAAAGGAAAATACCATAAAAAGAAAAAGATACTTAGGCATATTATATTCAACTGCAGAAAAAAGCAGGAAAGATAAAATCTTTAAAGAAGCCAGAGGGGGAAAATACAACTTATCTATAGAGGGACAAGTTTAAAAATTACTTTAGACTTATCTTTAGAAACTATGTAAGAAACCAAAAACAGCAAGACAGTAAATACCTATGAACCTGGAATTTTGTATCTACCAAAATTATCCTTCAGAAGTGAAGGAGAAATAGACTTTCTAGACAACAACAACAAAAAATGTGTCACTGCTAGATCTACCTGTCAAGAAATATGAAAGGAGGTTTTTAGAGAGAAAGAAAATTATATTCATCAGCAACTTGGATCTACATAAAGAAAGGAACAGTGTTAGAGAAGGAGTAAATGAAGTTTTTTGGTTCTCTCTACTGAGGCACTGTTGCCCAGCACCCAGACCCACATCCATGCTGAATAACACAGCACAAGGGATTGCTGTTTTTAAAAAGGGATAGGGGGTGCCTGAGTGGCTCAGTTGGTTAAGCATCTGACTCTTAATTTTGGCTCAGGTCAAGATCTCACGGTTCCTGAATTTGAGCTCCACATTGGGCTTTGTGCTGACAGCATGGAGCCTGCTTGGGATTCTTTCTCCCCCTCTCTCGTTGCCCCTCCCCCCCCAAATGAATAAATAAACTTAGATAGATAGATAGATAGATAGATAGATAGATAGATAGATAGATAGAAGGAGCACCTGGGTGCCTCAGGTGGTTAAGTGTCTGACTTTGGCTCAGGTCATGACCTTGCAGTTTGTGAGTTTGAGCCCTGGTTGGGCTGTATGCTGACAGCTTGGAGTGTGCTGTCCAAAGCAGGATTTTGTGTTTCCCTCTCTCTCTGCCTCTCTCCCACTCACACTCTGTCCTTTCTCTCTCAAAAATAAATAAACATTAAAAAAAATTAAAAAAAAGAAAAGAGAGGTAGACTTGCTTTTTCAATCCACAGCTGCCAGCTCTACATTTAAGGATATTGAAATGGATACAGCAAGGCTCATGGACAGGAAGATTTTCCTCCAAAGACTTCCAACAAACTGCAATTAGAAATGCATATATGATGCAAGGGATCTCCCTGTCAGCTCTATATTAATGTACTGACTCTGTACTGTGCAGTATTAATGTAGCTGTATATTAATGTTAATAATGTACCTATTGTATATTATGCTACAGAACATTTTCTTATAGCATTGTGATGCCAGTTAAATTGTGGTACTGTTTTGACACCAATTTTTCAGAGTTTTTTTAAGAAGAGAAATGGAATTATTTAAGTGCAGACATAATGAGCTTTTTAGAAAACAAGAATGGTTAGCTTTGCAAACTGGAAATGAAGAGAATCCTACAGGTTTTAATTTCTAATGAGGTAAATATTGATTGCTATCACCCACAAAAACAAAAAACCACTGGGGTCCCTTCCTCCCCCTCCCCCTGTGCTTTTTAAAGAGTACAGGGTTCTTGAAATCAAAAAGTGATAAAACCACTGTGGACTATCCCCAGCCGTGATTGGTCCATTCTGGCTATGACCTCATAAGAAACAATTGTTAGGGAATTCCAAGCAGCTGTAGAAGTCCCTGGAGGACCTAGGTCTTTTGTCCTTTTAACGTACAATGCTCATTTTGGTGACCAGAGGGATCTGGACCACAGTTAGCATTATCTATTTGTCCATTTTATTTTTCTCTACTCATTTTTTTCTTTTCCTCAGTTTGTCTTATTCTTTAATTTATTTAATTTTCATTTTTTCTTTACTTTCTTTTTCTTTTTAATTCTAATTTTTCTTTATTTATGGGTTTTTCAGGGATTTTTTATTATTTAATTTTTGTGTTTCTCATTTTTCTTTATTTTTCCCATCTCATTTTTCCATTTCTTTCTTTATTGTTATTTTAATTTTTTGTATAGTTGGCTAGT
The DNA here is from genome assembly GCF_028749965.1 of Puma concolor. Taxonomy (NCBI): domain Eukaryota; kingdom Metazoa; phylum Chordata; class Mammalia; order Carnivora; family Felidae; genus Puma; species Puma concolor. The sequence goes on from NC_141671.1 coordinate 24,980,213, forward strand.
ATTTTGGGATTGCTATGTAGTTAGTATATAAGTATTTTTAGTATCATTTAGTATTCCCAGTGTAGTTAGCAGGTCACCATGCTGCAGGGCATTCTGGCCACCTCTGCTGACAAGGAAACCCGTATTGACAATTACCAGCTCCTCTAGACCATCAGCCAGGGGAGCTTCAGGTGAGGTTGATCTGGAACATCCTGACTGGGACAGGTGTCCATGAAGTTCATTAATAAGATCAGCAGAGCTTCTCCAGCCTCCAAAGACTGTGCCTTGAAGTCCAGAGCATAATGACCTTGAATCATCCCAGTATTGTAAATCTATTTGAGGTGATTGAGACCCAGGAAACACTACCTGGCCATGGAATATGCTAGTGAAGGAGAGATGGTTGATTGCCCACCACACCACAGCCTCATGAAAGAGAAAGGCTCGTAGCCAATTTTTCCAGATGGTGTCCACTGTGCAGTGCTGCCACCTGGAGGGCATGTTCACAGGAATCTAAAGCCAAAGAGCCTGCTTTTGGATGCTGACCTTAATGTCAAGGTTTTGGACTTTGGCTTTGGCAACAAGTTCACCTGTGGTATCAAGCAAGATACCTTCTGTGGCACTTCCTCTTATGCTTCCCCAAAGCTCTTTTGATGGCCCCACAGTGGGTGTGTGGAGAGGTGTTATCTTCGATACAATGGTCACAGAACTTCAGAGTGCTGCGGCAATGGATACTGAGATAAATATTCCATGTTCCCTTTTACATTATCTCTGGAGTGTGAAAAACCTGCTTAAGAAATTCTATCTTCAACCCCAGTGACAGTGGTGTTTTAGAGAAAATCATGATGGAACTATGGATAAACATTGGTAATGAGTAGTGATTGAGCCATTCTACAAGGATGCCCAGCAGACTGATTTGATGCTGTCATGGACTACAAATAGGCAGAAATCCAGGACTCACTGATGGGCCAGAAGTATGAGGAAGCAAAGGCTACCTATCAGCTCCTGGGCTACAAGACACCCAGCCCGAGAACTATACCATTTCCATGAAGCCCCTGCTTCAGATGATCCCACCAACAGCTGGGTCCCTCCCTGTCCCATGAGATAGAGCCTAGAGTTTCTGTCACCTCAAAGCAGTGGAGTTTCAGGAACCTGCCATTCCCACTTTTACTTCATTCTCTAACACAGAAGTAAGTGCCATGAGGACCAGGAGTGAGTGTGAAAGGCCAACAGAACAGCCCAAGCACCTGCCAGTCCCCTACCTGGACTGGAGACCACCACCTGCTGCACAGCCCCCCAGGGTGGCCCTGTAGCCTTGCCCTCTACCCACAACACCAGTGGTAGAGCCCCAGAAAGAACCTACTGCCTCCATGGTGTACCTCAAAAAAATTCTCTCCACACTGAGCAGCTTGGTCAGGAGCAGCAGAATTTGCCTGAAGGTGGGATCCCAGCCTCCCCCTCTGGTAACAGCCAGGGCCAGCAGGGGCCACTGGGAATTTCCTCACCTTCACAGACAGACACTTGTGTTTCAGGTCAGCCAGAAGGACCCAGTATGCAGCTCAAAACAGAGTGGAGCCTATCAAACATCACATGGTGGAGAGGAGATGATAAAAAATGTCAGGTCAGGCTAAGCTCCCTGCACTTTATATGGAACACAAAGATCCTGAGCTCCAGGGAGCCCGGACATGGTGCAGGACATGATCAGGTTCTGGACACAAACAGCTGCGGGCGGGAGCAGTGCAACAGCTACATGCTCCAGTGTGGGGGGTCAGGATGAGGGTGATCTGAGCTAAGGATTTAAGGACAGGTTCACCAGATGCGGTAGTCTTACCTATTATATTTTCAGGTACAGGCATGGAATGAGAATACAATGACCACAAACAAATGTAAGGATTTATAGTCTATTGAGGCAGACATACATTCATCAAATAATCACATAAATACATATAAATTTACATGGGAAGCTACCTAAATGTCGTATAAGAAAATGGTGAAGTAAATTATAACCAGTTTTTTGAGTTTAATATTATGTAGTCATTGAGATTTATAATTAAATAATTGTGAAATGATTGCAATAACATTTGCTTAAAAAGTGCTTAAAAAGTGGGATATAATCCCTGTTTTTATAAAACCAATGGATGTTTCCCAATGCATAGGAAAGTAGATTATCTAGCACATTGAACAATGGTTATTCCTGGTGATGAGATTGTGAAGCATGGAGCATGTTCTCATTAAAGAGCACTGTTATTGCCAGGAAGTGAGTAGATTTGTTTTTCCATTGTTGAATTTATTAGATACTTTACATGCTTTAAATGAAGAACTAAACTTTTAATGTGTTCTTCCTGTTTTAGTTGTTTTGGTTTGGTTTTGATGGCGAGGGGGGGACGTTAGCTAAATGTCACTAAGGACTCCTGCTGAGTGGGGCAAGAATGGTTTTGGTGGAAGGGGCCCCTGGAGGTGTGAGGTCCAGGCACCAAGTCTTTCTCAGTCCTGCCCCCGCAGGGCTCACCTTCCAGGGTCTGCCGTGGGTCTTACTTTGCTTTGAGCTTTGTCTCTATTGCAAGATAAAAACTTGCTTCCAGAGGGAAAGCTCCAGAAATGCTTCTGAGGATGATGATAGGAGTTTGATTTCCAAGTAAGTATTCCTGGGCATTTGATTAAATTCCTTTGTTATTAATCAGTATTTGAGTTGTCCTGGATTAGTTCCATCATTCACAGGGATAGCTCCCGTCTTCTACCAGCCCCACCAAACATGATTGTTTTGTTTGAGAATGTTCCCCTTGGAAGACAGCGGTGTGTTACTACTTTTATCAGCTTTGGAAAACAAAAATACTCTTTCCAAATTTTTCTTTTTTTTTTCTTTTGGAGTTTTTTAAACAGTTTAAACAGGCATTTTCAAGATGAAAATAAAAAGTATGTATTATGGAGGAACTGATAGTAGGGGCAGAATAGGGCATATAATTTGTTATAAGGTGTGAAAATTCTAGTTGTTCCTCTGATCTGTAATATCCCCCCCACCCACAAGAAAGTTTTCCTTTATGGTCTATAGCTGATTTTAATCACCCAGTGGGTCATTTGAAGTGACATAATTCTGATGGACAGGATAATATTGCATACAGCCTGTCTTTCACGCCACCTAGGATCACCCTGTTTTGCACAATAGATACCAAGGGTTGCATTATGAAGACAGGGTTATTTTCCCATTATGATTTGAGATGCTGGAAAGACCTCCTGCTGCTTCCCTTATATACCAAGTTACACAAGAAGTGAGTTAGGTTTTTTTTTTTTTTAATTTTTTTTTTTTCAACGTTTATTTATTTTTGGGACAGAGAGAGACAGAGCATGAACAGGGGAGGGGCAGAGAGAGAGGGAGACACAGAATCGGAAACAGGCTCCAGGCTCTGAGCCATCAGCCCAGAGCCCGACGCAGGGCTCGAACTCACGGACCGCGAGATCGTGACCTGGCTGAAGTCGGACGCTTAACCGACTGCGCCAGCCAGGCGCCCCATGAGTTAGGTTTTTAAGTCATCCTGAGTCTCTGTTGAAATACCAACATCTAGGATGGAGAGCAGCGGTCATCCAGAGTTTTGCTGGGATTTCCTGCCAGTCACCTGGAGGACATAGCAGAATGACCAGGCTGGGGAAGGTCTCGTTACTGCTGGGCCTTAGGGAGGAGCAGGCAAGAAGCTCCTCACCGAGGACTTTGTATGGCTGACTCTGGTTCTGCAGTGACGGCAGCTCCTATTGTACCGGGCTGTGAAATTATTCAGAAAAGAGTGGGGATGATGCATATACATTTTACCTGATTGAAACTAATAGGCAACTTCCTTCTGGGATTTGCTCTCTATGCCAATAATTTATAATCTGTTCTACTTTTTCTTCCCTTACCTGCCAATCACTGCTCTTTTTAGTGGTAACCGCGGGGAAGAGACTAGGATTTTCTACCAAGGTGTGTGTTACAGCTCCCTCCACTGTTGTATGAACACGCGGGCCCTGTCACCTCTCAGACATCATCCCTTCCCGTTCTTAGTTCTTGGGCTGCTACTCGCACGTTTTGTGAACATACTGGTGAAGGAGCAGTTGAGCCATTTTGGTGGAGCGAATTTCCATTGACCGGCGTATGAGGAGGGCACGCTCAGGGACCCCAAACATAGGTATATGATACACTGCGTGCAAACAGTGCTAGAGGAAACCTAGCTGTTTCTCTAACAATTCAGCGTGACGAATGATGGAGTCTACCTTTCCTCTGTCTCTCTGGGCTTGGCTCGCAGCCCCTGAGGTGCAGTCAGTCCTGCTTCTGGGAGGACGGGTGCTAAGGTTGCCGCGTGCAGTTGATGGGAAGTCAGACTGACTTTCCACCGAGAATGGACCACAGATTTTCTGTGTCACTTCCCTGCCTCCTCAGACTGTCATGTGGAGAGACATGCCATTCTGCTGCAGGAAGGCGTTTGTTAGCAAGCCCCGGGAAATATCTGGTTCCTTGTACCTCCCATGCACCTAGCAGGTGCAGATCCCCAGAAATCTGAGCATTGTTCATATATAACTTTCACCTTCCATAATATTCCATTTCAGTTTGGTTAGTCATTTAGGTTGAAAAAAAGAGTGTTTCCGTGTTGCTTGGCTTACTCCATAGATACAAGGTATATCAATTATCCTGGATGTCTCAACCCCTTGTAAGTTGGAGATCTGGTGGATGTTTGAAAATCTGGTGTTTTTTGGTTTTTTGTTTTGTTTTGTTTTTTTGCTCAGTAGAAATGGAGGGGAATTGCTGATGCAGTGTGTACCAGAGCACTGGAAACAAATCTATTTTCAGTTTGAATATCGCAGTTAAAAAAATTGCCAGAATGGTACATTATTTTCTCCTCCCTGATGCTAAGTGCACATAACAAGTGTGCTGAGTACTGCCCTCTCCGCCATCCAGCGGCGTCAGGGACTGGCATGATCCCACCTGCTTTGTCTGCCTCCCTGAGTAGGGGCCGATTTCATCTGTGTCCAGCCTCCTCCAAGCATTAGGAGTACAAAGGATCACTCACTTGCTGAAAAGCAGGGGCCACAAGCATTTCTGGTGGTTAATTGTAGGGTGTGTTATCTTCTACAGCTAAAGCAAGTTTCTTAGATAGAAAACAAGTATCAGTTGGAACTATTTTGTGTACACTTTTAGACTACTCATGAAAAAACATGTCCACTTATTTAAGAAGGTGCTGTGATTAATGTGTTGTGATGAAAATGTTTTTAATTTTTATTAAAATTTTTATTTTTAATGTTTTATTTACTTTTGAGAGAGGGAGACAGAGTATGAGCAGGGAAGGGGTTAGAGAGACAGGGGGAGACACAAAATCTGAAGCAGGCTCCAGGCTGTTAGCACAGAGCCTGACCTGGGGCTTAAGCCCACCAACCGCGACCTGAGCTAAAATAGGATGCTTAACTGACTGAGCCACCTAGGCACCCCAAAAATGTTTAAATGATTAATTATTAACCACCGTAGGCAAGGGTGAAAGGACAAACACCAAATATTTCCAACATTTGCAGTATATATCATGGATAAATCAGTAAGAAAACAATCAAAGTGTGCCTGGGTGACTCAGTTGGTTGAACGCCTGACTCTTGATTTCCGATCAAGTCACGATCTGACAGTTCACGGGTTTGAGCCCTGTGTTGGGGCTCTGTGCTGACAATGCAGAGCCTGCTTGGGATTCTCTCTCTCCTTCTATCTCCACCCCTCCCCTGCTCTCTCTCTCAAAACAAACAAACAAACAAACAAACAAACAAACAAACAAACTTAACAACCACAATCAATAAATAACCTACTACTAAAATGTCAAGAATAGGGAGTTAAGGAAAAGAAATATAAAAATCTAATAAAAATACGAAGATTTTAGACATCATTAATAATCAAATAAATGAATATAAAAGCATATATTTTTTTAATTCTCAAATTAGTTAGCATACAGTGTAGTCTTGGCTTTAGGAGTAGAATCCAGTGACTCATCACTTACATATGACACCCAGTGCTCATCTGAACAAGTACCCTCCTTAATACCCATCACCCATTTTCCCCACCCCCATCAACCCTCAGTTTGTTCTTTGTATTTAATAGTCTCTTATGTTTGTCTCCCTCTGTCTTTTTATCTTATTTTTCCTTCCCTTCCCCTATGATCATCTGTTAAGTTTCTCAAACTCCACAGAAGAATGAAATCATGTGATATTTGTCTTTGTCTGACTGACTTATTTCACTTAGCATAATGCCCTCCAGTTCCATCCACACTGTTGCAAAGGGCAAGATTTCATTCTTTTTCATCCCTTAGTGGTATTCCATTGTATATATATACACCACATCTTCATCAGTTGATGGACATTTGGTCTCTTTCCATAATTTGGCTATTGTCGATAGTGCTTAAAAGTATAAATGCTTAAGCATCAGAATGGCAGAAATGAAAAAACTCACAATACTCAATGTCAGAGAGGACCTGCAAATGTGTCTTCCAACTTGCTACTTGTAGGAGCATTCACAGGTACTGTGTTTTTATTCCTGTCTGCCAATACATTACACAATTTAGAAGATGCACACACGTCTTTTGACATGGAGGCTACCTTCATCCAGGATTGTTCAGTACAGCAATTTTTATTTCATATGACCATCAGTGGAGAGCTTACCCTGTCCTCCTGTTCTGCCTTCAGGACTCATGCTTGGTCCCAGTGCAAGCCCACGTTGCTGTGCTGGTCACTGAAAGGACATCTCTTTTGCTCTGGGCAGAATGATCACAGATTCTAGAGCAGGGGCCCTGACGTGGTATCAGAAGGAACATTTTTCATTTCCCTCAATCATTAGCATTTGGCACAGGACCATCCTGGTGAGTCTTCAGAGGAAGCCTTGCCCACATGGCTGCTGTCCCCAGGGCTCCAATGACTGCTTTGAGATCCTCCTGGAGGTCCTTAATAAGGACAGGTCAGGTTTCTCCCACCCTAACTGGTACCAGCAAGGACTAAAGATTGGCCGGGCCTGGAGCTGCTGAGCTAATAGCAAGGTTCCTCCTTTTTCTCACTCCTTTTCTGCCACTTTTGTTAAGGCCATGTGTTCCCGGGGCGATGGCCCTGTTACTCTTCTCTCTAAACAAACTTGGGCCCAGAGCATATCAGCCACACGGGAGACCTCAAGTGAGCCACATGGCACAGTGTTTGCTCTGAGCATCACTGCATCTCCACCTGCAAGTGCCATCGGATGCTCAGAGTTGGGGAGCATGCAGTTGGGGTGTGGACTGTTCTTTCCCAAGAGGCAGCATTTTGAATTAGAGACCTATTTACATATACTTTGCATTAATTTACATACCAACCACTGATAACTAGCTCTAAATATTCTATGGATTCAACTAGTTAGTGCACCTGACCACTGTGGTAGCCAGACCTGGTATTCAGGGCATTACACACATGAAATACTGACAAGACTGTGAAAACAGAGTCATGAGAATGATAAATCAGCCCAGGCCCCTCACAGATGCACCTGTTCCTTAGCCTGCCTCCTTATGCTGGGGTGATAGCACATTTAACACTCTCGAGGGAGATCGTGGCTTTCTAGTGCTCAGCTGAGTTAACCCCCACCCTGGAAAAACAAGGAAGGAAAAAAATCTAACGTGTTTTTTTTTCACTATCTTTCACTTAAATTTATTTGCAATATTTCATTTAAATTGGCACTAATGGTGCCAGTTATCATTCAACAGTTTTTCTGTTATTTGATATGAAATCTCCATAGTTTGTGAAGCTGGTTGGTAAAGAGACGAACACAGAAAAGGTCACATGGACGGTGCAGATCACCCGTAAGGTTTGCAGTGTGCAGTCTGCGTCCCTGCATGCAGTTCAGCTCTGAGTGACCTTTTCTTCCTTCCTTACCTTTCATCCTGGTGTCAGCCTACAGTCTGCCTCACTTGAGAATAGAAAGTTGGGGGGATGGGCAGGGGACAGCTACACCTGCACCGCCCCTTGCCATGTGTTGGTTCCCACTTCATGGGTTCCCCTAGGCATTGACATTATCCTTTATTGAAATAACACACTGACTACTTGTTTGTTGAGGTGACTTTTAATAGTATTGTTGAAAATTTTACCCCCTTCAGAAATCAGACAGGTAATAGGAGGGATCTGTTCTTAAACAGTGACAGAGTCCTTAAATTCATGCTACTCTTTGCAGATCACCTTAAAAATACCAAACTTAATAGATCTTGAAATAAGTAAATGTAGACTTTTAATTTTTGTTTCTGTTAAATCAGACATCCATTTACTAGTATTCCAAGATAGGCCAGCATTAATAAGTGCCCATTCTCTCCTTCCCAAATTGTAGGAGAGTAAGTTGGCAATAGTCTACCTATTAGCTTTTTCTATAAGGATACAGAAAAAAAATTTTTTTTAGAAAAACTTCTGCAGACTGTCTCTCTCACCATCTCCCACCCCAATTCAGTATGGGCAGAGTTATTTAAGAATGACATTCAGGGAAGGGCACCTGGGTGGCTCAGTCAGGTAAGTGACCGACTCTTGGTTTCGGCTCAGGTCATGATTTCATGATTTTGTGAGTTCAAGCCCCAAATCGGGCTCTGCACTGGCAGTGGGGAGTCTGCTTGGAATTCTCTCTCTCCCTCTGTTTGCCCCTCCCCAACTTGTGCTGTCTCTGTCTTTGAAAATAAATAAAAAATAAAACTTTAAGAAAAGAAGAATGACATTATAAGGAACAAAGGTGTAGTCTCAAAGAGCAGTATTGCCACCTTATGAGTTTTAAGCATGAATGATATAGAGGAAACTTTTTCTTTTCTTTAACATCAAGGAACATGTATTATCTTCTTCACTGGCAATGTCATACCATGAAAGATTAACAGCTTGAGACAGGAGATCCAGGTTCTGGCTGTACTCTATCCCAAAAGCTCCCATATGATAATGGGAAACTTCTGCCTGTCTCCTAAGCTGATCATTCTGCTCCATCACACCTCTGAAATATACTCAGTTTACATCTTTTTATTAGTGTTAATTTGTAGTTTTTAACTGTAACTGGTGGGGGTGTATTTATGATGCCCTGATGTCTTGTATTTTATCCCCATGGGCCCTGTGGGCCCCATATATATGACATATGAGTTAGGATTCCTTCTGTAGTAAGAACAACTTCTGAATCATTCTCCTGGTGAACATCCACTGCAGCTCCATGGCCTAGAACTCGGCTCTGTGGATCTGTCAACAATGGGAAGGCTGACTTACTGCAGATGGACTGTTTTATGCTAAATAGCTCTTCTTTTCCCACTGCTGTTCCCAGACATTATCTTACAAACCTTTACCAGTCAATCTTTGCCATGGAGGGCAGCCATAGGGAAATCCACCCCTGTTGATCTTGAACAGAGGAAGTGCCCCAGCTGAGAAGGTAGCAAGAGGGAGTCTCTAGTCCTGCCATCAGGGCTGTGAAGTCAGAATAGAACTTTCCAAATGATCCTGTTCTGTGTGGTGGATACAGTCAGGGATATTAAGTGCTGCATTTTAGTTACCCTGTGGCCTTACCTGCTTATGTAGCTTGCACTCTGTTGAACATTGTTTCTACCAAACAACTCAGAAACAAGTTGATAGAAGGTAATTCTTTTGTAGTTTGGGGAAGATTGCTGGTGTAATATTTTAGAAGTACTTTGCACACAGATTTTTTTTAAATAAGTCAATTTCTCTCAACATTACAGTAATGTTTTAAAATGTGAGTAAAATTAGAATGAACTCATCGGTATCTCTAAATTTGCCATGCTTTTTGCCCTGCCCTGGTTGAAGTTCCATTGTGTTCTGTGCCATATTTTTTTGTGTGTGTGCCAAATTTTATTCACCCATTAAGATTTCACTTTCTTCCTTCTATGATTTCCTCTTCTTTGAATGTCTGAGACCTCCCTGGTTAGGCAGTGTTTGCTCTGCTTTTTTTTTTTAATATCCTGAAACAGGTTTTAAGTCCCATGAAGGCAAGAGATGTATCTTATGCTGTTTCTGCATTGGCAGAATCATTTGGCTTAGGATTATGAGTCTAGATAAGAAGCTGTGTTTCTCAAGCTGGGTTATAGGCACATAGTGATAAATGGATCACATAGTAATAAATGGGTCAATTCCCCAGAAGATATATACTCTTAAATGTATATGCACCAATTACAAAGCATCAAAATATGTAATGCAGAAAGTGTTAGAACTGCATGGGGAAATAAATTAATCTACTATCATGGTTGGAGTCTTCAACATTCCTTGGTCAGTAATTGGTATTCAGAAGAAAGAATATTGTAAGGACATAACTTGTTAGTTGTACTGAATAGCAGCATCAGTCAACTGGATCTTATTGAAATTACAGAATAGTTTATCTAGCAACAGCAGAGCACCCATTCTTCTTAAACTCACACAGAAGATTCAGCAAGATTCTGGACCATAAAACACATCTTAATTTAAAAGAATAGAAATCAGGGCACCTGGATGGCTCAGTTGGTTAGGTGTCAGACTCTTGATTTTAGCTCAGGTCATGATCTCACAGTTCGTGAGTCTGAGCCCTGCAGCCGGTTCCACACTGTCAGCGTGGAGCCTGCTTGGGATTCTCTCTCTCCCTCTCTGACCCTCCACCACCTCAAAATAAATAAACCTAAAAAAAAAAATAGAAATCACACAATGTTTTCTCTGGACACAATGGAGTTAAAGTAGAAAGAAAAACAGAAAGATTGCTGGAAAAATCTCAAAATATGGAGATTGAACAACACATGAGTCAAAGAAGTCTCAAGAGAAGTTAAACATATTTTTAACTAAATAAAAATGAAATACAATGTCTTAGAATTTGTGGATGCAGTAAAAATGGTGTTTAGAGGACAACTCATAGCACCCAATGCATATATTAGAATAGAAGATGTACAATCAATAATCTGAGCTCCCGCCTTAGGAAACCAGAAAAAGAGAAAATTAAATCCAAAACAAGCATAAGAAAAATAGTACAAATTAGAGCAGAAATCAATAAAATTAGAAGCCAAATCAATAGAGGAAATCAACCAAACCAAATCTATTTCTTTGAAAACAAACTGAGAAACATCTAGCTAGGCTAACTAAGAAAAAAAAAGACATAAATACTAATGTCAAAAATAAAAGAGGACCCAATTACTGATTCCACGGACATTAAAAGGATAATAAAGTTGACACAGTATTAAAGCAGAAAAAATTAGAGGTTTAATACCACATTATTTCAAGGCTTACTATAAATCTACAGTAATAAAGACTGTGATATTAATAAAGGAAAAGATCAACTGGGCACAATAGACAGCCAAGAAAGAAGCACACCTAAGTATAGTCAACTGATCTTTCACAAAGGAGCAGAGGCAATATAAAGGAGCAAACAGTTTTTTCAACAAATAATGTTTGAACAACAGGACATTCACATGCAAATAAATGAATCTAGACACAGGCTTTACATCCTTCCTAAAAACTGATTCAAAATGTATTATAGACCTAAATAAAATGCAAAACTATAAAACCCTTACATAACAGAGAAGAAAACCTAGATGATCTCAGATATGGTGATGACTTTTTAGAAACATCAAAGGCATGATCTATGAAAGAAATAATTTGGTAACCTGAACTTTATTAAAATTAAAACCTTCTGTTCTACAAAAGACAATGTCAAGAGAATGAAAAGACAAGCCACAGACTGGGAGGTTATTTGCAAATGACACATCTAATAAGGACTGTTATCCAAAATATATACTCTTAAAATTCTTGGGGTGCCTGGGTGGCGCAGTCGGTTAAGCGTCCGACTTCAGCCAGGTCACGATCTCGCGGTCCGTGAGTTCGAGCCCCGCGTCGGGCTCTGGGCTGATGGCTCAGAGCCTGGAGCCTGTTTCCGATTCTGTGTCTGCCCCTCCCCCGTTCATGCTCTGTCTCTCTCTCTGTCCCAAAAATAAATAAACGTTGAAAAAAAAATTAATAAAAAAAAAATAAATAAAATTCAACAATAAGGAAAAAAAGACCATTTTTTTTAAAAACAGCCCAATTTTTAAAAATAGGCCAAGGGCCTTAACAGACACCTCACGAAAGAAGTTTAAAGATGGCAAATAAGCATGTGAAAAAATGTTCCACATTATATGTCATCAGAGAAATGTAAATTAAAAATGAGATACTGCTACACACTTATTGGAATGGCCAAAATCCATAACACTAACAACACCAAATGCTGGTGAGGATGTGGAGCAACAGAAACTCTTAATCATTGCTGATGAGAATGCAATGTATTGCCAGTTTGCAAGGCAGTCTGGTGGTTTCTAACAAAACTAAAGATACTACTATCATTTGATCTAACAATCCTTGGTGTTTACTGAAGGGAGTTGAAAACATGCCAAAACAACAACCTGTACATGGACATTTATGGCAGCTTCATTCATGATTGCCAGAACTTGGGAGCAACAAAGATGTCCTTCAATAGGTAAATAAATAAATAAAAATGGAGACAATGGGAATATTATTTGGTGTTAAAAAGAAATAAGCTATCAAACCATGAAAAGACATGGAGGAAATTTAAATGCATATTACCAGGTGATATAATAAGCCAATCTGAAAATGCTACATATTGTATGATTGCACGTATATGACATTCCGTAAAAGCTAAAGCTATGGAGACAATAAAAACATCAGTGATTGCCAGGGTTGGATACTTGTGGCAAGGGATGACTAAGCACTGCAGAGAGGATTTTGGGGGCAATGAATATACTGTATGATATAATGATGGATACATGCCATCATACATTTGTCCAAACCTATAGAATATACAATACCAAGTGTGAATCCTAGTGCAGACTATGAATTTTGAGTGATCATGATGTATTAAGGTAGGCTCATTGATTATAACAAATGTACCACTCTGGTGGGGTATGTTGCTAATAAGTGAGGCTATACAATGTGTTGGGTTAGGGGCATATGGGAAATCTCTGTACCTTCCTTGCAATTTTTCTGTGAACCTAAAACTACTCTAAAAAAGCAAAGCCTTGACAATAAAAAAATGATAATAAACGGATATTAAAAACTCTGTGCCCACACAGTTGATAATCCAGGTGAAATGGATGAATTCTTTGAAAGACACAATCTACCAAAACTCACACCAGAAATTAATCTGACTAGGCCATACCTGTTAAAAACATTGAATCAAAATTGATAACTTTCCAAAAAACACCAGTCCAGATGGGTGCACTGGTGAGTTCTACCAGATGTTTAAGGAAGAAATGATATCAATTATCTATAATCTTTTTCAGAAATTAGAAATTAGAAACAAAAGAAATACTTCCTAACTAATTCTGGGAGGCCAGCATTACAATAATACTTAAACCAGGTAAACACATTACAAGAAAGGAAAACTATAGACCAATATCTCCATGAACATAGACACAAAAACCTTCAACAACTTGTTAGTAAATAAGATCCAAACAAGTATTAACATTATACATCACAACCCAGTGCAATTCATTCAAGGCATGAAAGTCTGATTTACCATTTGAAAATCTAATCCCAAATTTGATAGACACTATCTACAAAAATGCTGCAGCTAACATCTTATGTAATGGTGAGAAACTGGAGGCTTTCTTGTTAAGATCAGGAACAAGACAAAGATATCCTGTCACACGATTTATATTCAACACTGTATTGGAAATCCTAGTTAATGCAATAAGGCAAGAAAAAGGAAAAAAGAGTATATAGATTGGGAAGGAAAAATAAAACTTTGTTTGCAGATTATTATCTATATAGAAAATCCCAAAATATCAACACAGCTCCAGAATAAGCAACTATAGCAAGGCTACAAGTTCAATACACAAAAGTAAATTGTTTTTCTACAGGCCAGTCATGATCAATTGCAATTTGAAGTTAAAAACACAATGCTATTTACATTAGCGCCTAAAAAAAGTGAAATGTTTAGAAAAAATATGTACAAGATCTGTATGAACAAAACTACATAATTCTAGAGAAATAAGTCAGAGAGCTAAATAAATATAGACACACTCCATGCTCATGCTGGCAAGATAACATTGTCAAGATGTGAGTTCTTCTAGGCTTGATCTACAGATTTAACACAATCCCAATAAAAATCCCAGCAAGTTATTGTGTGGATATTACCAAACTAATTATAAAGTTTATACAGAGAAGTAAAAAAAGAAACAAAACATCAGAATACCCAACAAAATATTGAAAAAGGAAGAACAAAGTCAGAGGAATGGCGCTATCCAATTTTAAGACTTACTATAGAGCTACAATAATCAAGACAATGTGGTGTTGATGTAAGAATAGAGAAATCAATAGGCAAAATAAAGAGCCCAGAAATAAAGCCACAAAAGATAGTCAGCTGATCTTTCACAAAGAATCAAAGGCAATTCAATGGAAACAGGATAAAATTTTTAATAAATTGTGCTGGAAGAACTGGCCATATACATGCAAAAAAAGCAATAAATCTGGACACATATCTTACACTCGTCACAAAAATTAATTCAAAATGGATCATAGACCTACATGTAATATGCAAAAATATAAAACTATTAAAAAGATAACATAGGAAAGAATCTAAATGACCTTGGGTTTGGTGATGGCTTAGATATAACACCAAAACATGATCCATGAAAAAAATTGATGACAGTCATCTTTAAAATTAAAAACTTTTGTTCAGCAAAATACACCGTTAGAGAATGGAAATTACAAACCAAGGACTGGGAGAAAATAGTTGTGAACACATATCAGATAAAGGACTATTGTCCAAAATATATAAAAATCTCTGAAAACTATAAGAAAATAAACAACATAATTATAAAATGGGCAATAGATCTAAACAGATACCTCAGCAAAGAAGATATATGGATGGAAGATAATCTTATGAAAATATGCTGCATATCACATCATTAGAGAATTGCAAATTAAAATAACAGTGAGATGGTGCTATGTATACATTAGATTTTAGCCAAAATCCAAAGCATTGTCAACACCAAATGTTGGTGGGGATGAGCATCAGGAAGTCCTATTCATCACTGGTAGGAATGCAAAAATGGTACAGTAACTTAGAATTTGGAAATTTCTTTCAAAGCTAAATATACATCTTACAACCAAGTAGTGGTGCTCTTTGATCTTAACCCAAATGAGTAAACAATTTGCATTCACATAGAACCATGTACATGAATATTTATAGCAGTTTTATTTATAATTTCTAAAATTTGGAAGAAATCAAGATGTCCTTCAAAGGTGAGTGGATAGATTGTGCTACATCCAAACAATGGAATATCAGTCAGCATTAGAAAGAAATGAACTTTCAAGCCATGAAGAGACAGGGAGGAAACTTAAATGCATATTAGTAAGTGAAAAGAGCTAATCTGAAAAGGCTGTATACTGTATGATTCCAACTATATGACATTCTCTAAAAGGCAAAAATAGAAACAGTGAAAAGGTAAGTGGTCATCAGGGATTCAGAAGAGGATGCCAGTGGTGGAGCAGTATAGCACAGGGGATATTTTAGGAAGTTAAACTCTTCTATATGATACTATAATGATGGATACATGTCATTGTACATTTTTAAAACCCATAGAATGAGGAACACACACAGTGAATCCTAATGTACATGTAGTGCTATTATTTTAAAAGTCTAAATCATGACCATCAAGAATAGAATGGATAAATTGTTTTATATTCATATCATTGAATACTATGTGACAGTTAAAATGAACAAATTATAGCAACAGTCAATGACATAGATGAATACAACAGGCATAAATGGGAGTTGCATAAATGGGAGCAGAAGCAAAAGCAGAAATACTATATAATTCCAAATATATAAAATTCCCCTAACAAACAAAAGCCATATGTATATACATATTTATTATATGTAGAGTTTTATATTTGTGTTTCACATACATGTGCATATATATGTATATGTAAATGTGTGTATGTTTATAATACACCTCCAAAAACAAGCAGAACTAGATGAATGATGGGAATTGCAAGAGGTGATATTTTCAAGCTAGAGAGTTTTTGCCTCAAAGCATGTTATAATTTATACATAGATTAGGAAAACACAATTCTTGTGGAATCAGAAGATACATTCTGTGGTTGGCAGAGGAGAAATTGTGTTAGAGGAGAAGTTCTGGAATGGAGAAGAGCCACAAAGAAGCAAATTCCCAAATATGTAAGTTTCCTTCAAATGAAATATGGTGGATCTTTGAACTACACTTGTACAGGGCAACCCCAGGGGGCCTAGTATAAATACAACAGTTAGAAGCTGTGCTCACTGTAGGGAACATAGAGATTTGAGTTTGAATTCTGCCAATTTAACTCTACTGGAAAACTATCATCATACTTCAGAGGAATAAAACTGAATCCAGAATCTCTAGAACTTTAATTCATAGTATATATTACATAAAAAAAAATCATGGGAAGACACAAGAAAATGTAATCCATACACAAGACAAAAAGTAGGCAGTAGAAACTAACCCCAGGATGTTCAAGATGTGGTATTATCTGACAAGGATTTGAAAGCAGCTATATACATATGTTCATGGAGGTAAAGGAAAATATGCTCATAATCAATAAACAAATGTGGTAATTCCACATAGAAATGGACATTATATAAAAAAAGAACCAAATAGACTAAACAGTTGAAATGAAAAAAATTAGTTTTTCAGCTTATCTGCAGATTGGAAACAGAAGGAAAAAATCTTGAAGATAGAGTAATAGAAATTATCTAATCTGAATAAAAGAATGAAAAAAACTTGAAGAAAATGAACAGATCCTTAGAGACATGAGGGATGACTGAATCACAAAGGGGAGGAGGAGAGACAGAATAAGTAAATGAAGCCAAAAAGTAAACCAATAGTTAAAAACTAATAGCTGAACACTTCCAAAATATGGTATGAAACCTAAATTTTTAGATACAAGAAGGTCAACACCTTCCCAAAAAAATAGGTATGAATTAAAACGTATCTAGTCACATCATAATCAAATTGCTAAAATCCAAAGATAATAAGGTAATCTTGGAAGCAGATATGTAAAAAACAACACATTACACAAAGGCAAAGTATATGAATGATGGATGACAAACTGTCAAAAACAATAGAGACAAATCATCTTTTTTTTTTTTTAATTTTTTTTTTCAACGTTTATTTATTTTTGGGACAGAGAGAGACAGAGCATGAACGGGGGAGGGTCAGAGAGAGAGGGAGACACAGAATCGGAAACAGGCTCCAGGCTCCGAGCCATCAGCCCAGAGCCTGACGCGGGGCTCGAACTCACGGACCGCGAGATCGTGACCTGGCTGAAGTCGGACGCTTAACCGACTGCGCCACCCAGGCGCCCCGAGACAAATCATCTTTAAAAAAAATTTAATTCCTGGGGCGTCTGGGTGGCTCATTCGGTTGAGTGTCTGACTTCAGCTCAGATCATGATCTCATAGCTTGTAATTTCAAGCCCTGCTTTAGGCTCTTTGCTGACAGCTCAGAGCCTGGAGCCTGCTTTGGATTCTGTGGTCTCCCTCTCTCTCTGCCCCTCCCCCCGCTCACACTCTGTCTCTTTCTCAAAAATAAATAAACATTAAAAAAAATTAAAAGAAAAAATTAATTCCAGTATAGTTAACATACTATATATTAGTTTTAGGTGTACAGTATAGTTATTCAACAATTCTATACATTACTCAGTGCTTATCATAAGTGTCCTCTTAATCCCCTTCAGCTATTTCACCCATCCTTCCACCCACTTCCCCTCTGGTAATTATCAGTTTGTGAGCTACAATTTAGAGTGTGTTTTTTGGTTTGTCTCTTGTTAATTTGTTTTGTTTTTTAAATCCCATATATAAGTGAAATCATATCTTTTTCTTTGACTTATTTCAATTAGCATTATACCCTCTAGATCCATCCATATTGTTGCAAACGCCAAGATCTCATTCTTTTTTTTTTATGACTAATATTCTGTTATATATATTTATATATATACCACATCTTCTTTATCCATTCATGGCCACTTGGGCTGCTTCCATAATTTGGCTATTGTAAATAATGCTGCATAAACATAAGGGTGTGTATATACTTTCAAATTAGTATTTTTGTATTCTTTGGGTAAATATCCAAGAGTGGAATTATTGTATCATATGATAGTTGTATTTTTAATTTTTGGGGGACTCTCCATGCTGTTTTTTCACAGTAGCTGCACCAGTTTGCACCTCCACCAACAGTGAGCAAGGATTCCTTTTCCTCCATATCCTCACCAACACTTGTTTCTTGTGTTTTTTATTTTATCCATTCTGACAGGTGTGAGGTGATATCTCATTGTACTTTTGATTTGCATTTCCCTGATGATGAGTGATGTTGAGCATCTTTTCCTGTGACTGTTGGCCATCTGAATGTTTTATTAGGAAAAATGTCTGTTTGTGTCTTCTGCCCATTTTTAATTTGGATTATTTGGGGCTCTTTGGTGTTGAGTTTTATAAATTCCTTATATATTTTAGATACTAACCTTTTATCACATATGTCATTTGCAAATATCTTCTCCCATTCAGTAGGTTGTATTTTGGTTTTGTTGGTTGTTTTCTTTGCTGTGAATAAGCTTTTTATTTTGATGTAGTCCAATTGTTTATTTTTACTTTGGCTTCCCTTGCTTCAGGAGACATATCTAGAAAAATGTTGCTACAGCTAATGTCAGAGGAATCACTGCCTGTGTTCTTTTCTAGGATTTTTATAGTTTCAGGATTGCATTTAGGTCTTTAATCCATTTGAGTTTATATTTGTGTATAGTGTAAGACAGTGGTCCAGTTTCTTTCTTTTGCATTAGTTGCCCAGTTTTCCCAACACCATTTGCTCAACAGATTGTCTTTTTCCCATTGCATATTCTTGCCTCGTTTTTCAAAGGTTAGTTGACCATATAATCCTGGGTTTATTTATGGCCTCTCTATTTTGTTCTATGGACATATCTGACTATTTTTTGTTCCAGTACCATGCTGTTTTGATTACCACAGCTTTGTAGTATATCTTGAAATCTGGGATTATGATTCCTCCAGTTTGGCTTTGTTTTTGTTTTTGTTTTTGTTTTGTCAGTATTGCTTTGGCTATTTGGGGCCCTCTGTGGTTCTATGCAAATTTTAAGATTGTTCTAGTTCTGTGAAAAATGCTGTTGGTAATTTTCAAGGGATTGCATTAAAAACTGTACATTGCTTTGGGTAGTATGGGTATTTTAACAATATTTTTTCTTCCAATCCACGAGCATGAAATGTCTTTCCATTTCTTTGTGTCCTCTTCAATTTCTTTCATCAATGCTTTATAGTTTTCAGGAGTACAGATCTTTTACCTCCTTGGATAAGTTTATTCCTAGCTATCTTATTATTTTTGGTGCAGTTGTAAATGGGATTGTTTTTTTAATTTCTTTCTGCTACTTCATTATTAGTGTATAGAAATGCAACAGACTTCTGTATATTGATTTTATATATTGCAACTTACTGATTTATCATTCTAGTAGTTGTTTTGATATATATAGTTTTTTAGTATATATATTTTTTTGGTATATATAGTATCATGTTATTTGCAAATGGTGACAGTTTTACTTCTTACTGATTTGGATGTCTTTTATTCCTTTTTCTTGTCTGATTGCTGTGGATGAAACATCCAGTACTATGTTGAATAAAAGTGGTAAGAGTGAACATCATTGTCTTGTTCCTGATCTTAGGGGAAAAACTCTCAGTTTTTCATTATTGAGTATGATGTTAGCTGTGGGTTTTTCATATATGGCCTTTATTATGTTGAAGTATGTTCCCTGTAAACCTACTTTGTTAAGGGTTTTTATCATGAATGGACATTGTACTTTGTCAATTTTTTTTTGCATCTATTGAAATGATAGTATGGTTTTTATCTTTTCTCTTGTTAATGTGATGTATCATGTTAATCAGTTTGTGAATATTGAACCACACTTGCATCCCAGGAATAAATCCAACTTGATCATGGTGAATGATTTTTTAATGTATTGTTTGATTTAGTTTGTTAATATTTTGTTGAGGATGTTTGCATTTATGTTTATCAGAGATATTGGCCTGTAGTTATATTTTTGTGTTGTCTTTATCTGGCTTTGGTATCAGGGTAGTGTTGGCCTTATAAAATGAAGTTGGAAGCTTTCTTTCCTCCTCCTTTTCTTGGAATGGTTTGAAAATAATAGGTATTAACTTTTCTTTAAATATTTGGTAAAATTCACCTATGAGGCCATCTGGTCCTGGACTTTTGCTTGTGGTGAGCTTTTTGATTATTGATTCAATTTAATTGCTAGTAATTGGTCAGTCCAGATTTTCTATCTTTTTCTTATTCAGTTTTGGGAGGTTTTATGTTTCTAGGAACTTATTTCTTCTAGGTTGTCCAGTTTGTTGGTGAATAATTTTTCAAAATTTTCTCTTATAATCCTTTGTATTTCTGTGGTATCAGTTGTTATTTCTCCTCTTTCATTTCTTGTTTTGCTTATTTGAATGTTCTCTCTCTATGTCTCTCTCTTTTTTGATGAGTCTGGCTAGAGGTTTACCAATTTTGTTGATCTTCTCAAAGAACCAGATCCTGATTTCATTGACCTATTCTATTGTTTTTGTTTTTTAGTTTTTATTTCATTTATTTCTGCTCTAATCTTATTTCCTTCCTTCTACTGGCTTTGATTTTTGTTTGTTCTTCTTTTTCTAGTTCCTTTAGGTGTAAGGTTAGGTTGTCTATTTGAGGTTCTTCTTGCTTCTTGAGGTAGGCCTGTATAGCTATAAATTTCCCTCTTAGAATCACATTTGCTGAATCCCAAAGGTTTTGGATCATTGTGTATTGTATTTTCATTTTCATTTGTCTCTATGTATTTTTTTATTTCTTCTTTAATTTCTTGGTTGACCCATTCATTGTGTACTGGCATGTTATTTAATCTCCACGTATTTGTGTTCTTTCCAGACTTTTTCTTATGGTTGATTTATAGTTCCCATAGTGCTGTGATCAGAAAAGATTCATGCTGTGACTTCAATTTTTTTGAATTTATTGTAGACTCGTTTTGTGGCCTAATATGTGATCTGTTCTGGAGAATGTTCCATGTGCACTTGAAAAGAATGTGTATCCTGCTGTTTTAGAATGGAATGTTCTGAATATATCTGTTACATCCATCTGGTGTAATATGTCATTCAAAGCCACTGTTTCCTTGTTTTCCTGTTTAGATGATCAATCCATGATGTAAGTGGGGGTGTTAATGCCCTCTACCATTATTGTATTACTATTGATTACTTCCTTTGTTTTTTATTAGCTGCCTTATGTATTTGGATGCTCCCATGTTAAGTGTTTAAATATATACAATCGTTATATATTCTTGTTGGATTGTTTTCTCTTTTTAAATTTTGCTTATTTTGAGAGAGAGAGAGAGAGAGAGAGAGAGCGAGAGAGAGAACGAGTCAGGGAGGGGCAGAGAGATGGAGAGAGAAAGAGAATCCCAAGCAGACTCCACGCTTTGCACATTGTCCAACATGGCCTTGATTTCACTACTGTGAGATCATGACCTGAGCCAAAATCAAGAGTTGGATGCTTAAGTATCTGAGCTACCCAGGTTCCTCTGTGTTCTTTGTCTCTTGTTATAATATTGGTTTTAAAGCCTATTTTTTTCTGATATAAATATTGCTACCCCAGCATATAGATGGGTCCTGCTTTTCTATCCATTCCATCACCTTATGTATTTTTTTTTTTTTTTTGACAGAGACAGTATGAGTTAGGAACAGAGGTAGAGGGTATGAAAGAAAATCTTAAGCAGGCTCCATGCTCAGTGTGGAGTCCAATACAAGGCTTGATCCCACAACACTGGGATCATGACCTGAGTTGAAATCAAGAGTCAGATGGTCAACCAACTGAGCCACCTAGGTGTACCACCCTATGCCTTTTAATTGAAACATTTAGTTTACTTACATTCAAAGTAATTATTGACAGGTATGAACTCACTGCCATTTTGTTACTTGTTTTATGGTTGTTTTTATAGTTCTTTTTTGTTCGTTTCTTCTCTTGCTCCCTTTCCTTGTGGCTTGATGGTCTTCTTTAATAATATGCGTTGATTCATTTCTCTCTCTGTGTTTTGTGTATATCTATTACAGATTTTTGATATGTGGCTACCATTAGGTTTGTATATAACATTTTATGCATATAGCAGTCTATATTATGTTGATAGTTGCTTAATTGTCAATCTATTCTTTATTCCTCTTCCCCCAGGTTTTAGGTATACTTTATATCCTTTTATTTTGTGAATCCCTTGACTGGTTTTAATAGTTACATTTAATTTTACTGCTTTTGTGCATCTTATTTTTTTTCTTCTTCTAATTACGGTCTTTCCTTTATACTCCAAGAGTCACCTTTAACATTTCTTGTAAGGATGGTTTAGTGGTCATGAATTCCTTTAACTTTTTCTTGTCTGGGAAACTCTGTATCTCTCTTTCTATTATGAATTATAGCCTTGCTGGGTAAATATTCTTGGCCGCAGGTTTTTTTCTTTCTGCACTATGATTATATCATACCACTCCCTTCTGGCCTTCAAAATTTCTACTCAAAATTAGCTGGTAGCCTTATGGGGTTTCCTTTATATGCAACCATTTTCTATTTTTCTTGCTGCTTTTAAGGTTCTCTCTTTATAACTACTTTTTGCCATTTTAATTACTATGTTTCTTGGTGTGGATCTTCTTTGGTTGATGGGGAAATGTATCTGTGCCTCCTGAATCTAGATTTCTGTTTCCTTCCTCAGATTTGGGAAGTTTTGAGTTATTATTTCTTCAAATTTTCTGCCTCTTTTCTCCTTCTGGGAGCCCTATAATATAAATGTTATTATGCTTGATTGTGTCCTTGAGTTCCCTAAGTCTATTTTCACTTTTCATTGTATTTTTTCTTTCTCATTTTCAGCTCAATTGCTTTCCATTACTCTGTCCTCCAGGTCGCTGATCCATTCTTCTGTTTCCTCTATTCTACTATTTATTCAATCTAGTGTATTTTTAATTTCACCTTTGAGTTCTTCTCTGGTTATTTTTTGTTTTCTATTTCTATCATTAAGGTTCTTGCTGAAGTTCTCCACTCTTTTATCAAGTCCAGTATCTTGAAGGCTATTTCTTTAAATTCTCCATCAGCAATATTATTTATTTCTGCTTTGTTTATCTCTCTTGCTCTGACTTGTCCCTGTTCTTTCATTTGGGACATTCTCTTCTGCCCACAACAAGCAAAGGAAATTTCATCTAACTCTCTGTGTCTTTTCTCTGTGTTTGGAAAAGTAGCTATTCTCCTGCTCTTGAAAGTAGTGGCCTTATGAAGAAGAAGTCTTGTAGTGTCCTGCAGTGCAATGTCCCCTATTCACCATAGCCTGGTGCTTAAAGAGTGTTTCCAATATGTGTTGTGTGTGCCTTACTGTTGTGGTGGTTTTCCCTTCAGTTCAGTTGTCTACAATTGCTCTCTTTGCCTACTGTGGGCAGGGTTTGGTCCCTTTTTTCGTTAGTGGGCCAATATGGGCCTGCCTTGGGCTTCAGTTGAGTCAGACCAGAGATGCAGTAGCACCAAGCTGCAGGGCACTTCCTCTGTTGTTCCCTGAGAAGCTTTTATTAGGGGTGGAGCCTGCAATTAGACCAGCTGTCTGCCTCCAGCCCACTGCTCCCAGCCCCGTCTCCTGTAGTGGGACTAGTGTGTGTGGTTATCATCCCCTCTCCCTGGGGCAGGGGTCACTTTGGAGTGGTGCTTGTTCCTTTTGGGGTTGTTTGCATGCTGCCAATCTCATAGCATACTTTAGATTGACTTCAGCTATGGGCATATTCAGGGCGCAGGTCCTCAGGAGAACATGGGTGTGGAATGCATGAGGTTAGCAAGGTTTAAGCAGATCTGCTGTAGGAGGAGACCTGGAGCAGAGGCCCAGCTGAAGGGGGCAGGTCTGTAGAATGCAGTGGCAAGGTGTGCTGTTAGCAAGTTAGGTAGTGAGTATTGGTGCTGTGCTGGTTCCTGCAACTGTGTGTCTAGTCTGGGGCTGGGGGGAGCAAAATGCTGCCTGCCAGCTCTTTTGTTCTTGGAGTCTTTCACTGATCCTTCCCCTCCAGCACACTCTGTGATTAGTAAACAAATCTGCCTCTTGTATATCCCAGGCATTTTCCAAATTTCTGTTTCTATTCTGTATCTCCACTGGGCTATTTGTTGTGCTGTCTCTTTAAAGGTGGGGACTCAGTTTCCTGTTGCTCTCCTGGCTCTCCCAGAGCCAAGCCTACTAATTTTTAAAAATTCTTTTAATGTTTATTTATTTTTGAGAGAGACAGAGACAAGAATGCGAGTGGGTTCGGGGCAGAGGGAGAGGGAGACACAGAACCCGAAGCAGGCTCCAGGCTCTGAGCTGTCAGCACAGAGCCCGACGCGGGGCTCCAACTCACAAGCTGCGAGATCATGACCTGAGCCAAAGTCGGATGCTTAACCGACTGAGCCACCCAGGCGCCCCAGCAAGCCCACTGATTTGTAAAGTTCTAGGTATTAAGCACTGCTGATTTAAGACCTCATGAAGTTTGGCCCCTCTGATTTTCAAAGCCAAATGTTATGGGGATTTGTTTTCCCTGTGCAGGCTTTCTGATGTGAGTCTGTTTCTCCCTCCTATCTGTCTTCCCAGAATCCCTCTTTCCTATGGACAGTCCCACTGGTTCATTTTGGGCCTAACAACATCTCTGCCCTTCCTACTCTTCAGTGTGGCCTTTTCTCGACATTTAGCAGTAGAGAGTCTTTTCTGCCAGACTTTGTGTTGTTTCCTGGGTTATTTACAGTGATGTGGGTGTTATCTAGTTGTATCCATGGAATGAAGTGACTTTAGGGTCCTCCTACTCTTCTATCTTCCCCATAATCTTTCCAAATCAACATCTTTGAAGTGCAGAAAGAAAAACCTAATGTCAGTATAAGATTCTATATTTGCAGAACTCTTTTTCAGAAAGGAAGCAGAAGCCAAAATGAGATACCACACACATATTAGAATGGCTAAAATAAAACCATTTTTGTAAATATAAAGTACTGGTTAGGATTTGGAGCAATAAGAACTGGAAATGCAAAATAGTATAGTGTCTTTGGAAAAGAGTTTAATGGTTTTTTATAAAGCTAAACATACACTTATGTGACCCAAATATCCTACTTTTAGGTATTTCAATTTTCAAGCAAATTGAAAGGTAATATTTAAACAAAAACCTTATGTAAATATTTATATCTACTTTAGTCATATTTGCTAAAAACTGGAAATAAACTAAGTGCCCTTAAATAAATGAATAGATAAACTTGTACATCCATACAATAAAATAATAGTTGGCAGTAAAAAGGAGCAAACTATTGATTCACACAAGAACATGGATGTATCTTAAATACATTACTCTAAGTGAAGAAAGATCCAAAAAACTATGTATTATATAATCGCATTTATAGGACATTCTAGACAAGGTAAAATTATGGGGATGGAAAATGATCAATGGTAGTCAAGGGATGAGGTGTGACAGAAGGGGTCGATTATGAAGGGGCCACCTGGGAGAATTTTGGGAGTGATGAAATAGTTCTGTATGTATAAGGAAAACCTCAGTATTCCTTCTGTGTTTCTCTCTTTCACACTGATACCACACAACACTTCTGGCACCAATGTTTGGGGATTTCCCCTCACAACAAGCAATTTTCTGTGACACCATCTGGGTGTCCAACAATTTGGCTCAGTCCTGACACTATCAGCCTAGACATAGCATCAGATCCCACAGGTTAGGAGTCAGTCCTACAAAACTGCCCATTCTCCTAACTTCAGATGTCATTGCAAGTCCAGGTTGTTAACTATGCTCTGGACCTTGGAGCTTATATTGGAGGTCCCATGAGCCCCTCTTAGGGTTTGATTAATTCACTAGAGTGGTTCACAGAACTCAGGAAAACAGTTTTACTTACTATTTACCAGTTTAGTATAAAGGGATATAATAAATGATACAGACGAGCACTCATATAGAAGAGATGCAGTGGACACGGTATATACATGGGAATGGCTAGGTACACCACTCTGCCAGCATCTCCACGTGTTCAGTATGGAGGCTCTCTGAACACTGCACACTGGAGATTTTTATTGAGGCTTTATCACATAGGCATGATTGATCATTAACTATTTTCAGCCCCTCACCTCTCTCTGGAAAATAGGGGTAGGGCTGAAAATCCAAAGTTTCTCATGCTGGCTTGGTCTTTCTGGTGACCAGCCTTCATCAAGGGGCCAATAATGAGTCACTTCATTAGAACAAAAGATACTGTTATCACCCAGGAAATTCCAAGTGATTTAGTAGCTTTATTCCAGGAACAGGGGTCAAAGACCAGCTGTTAGAAAATCTGTACCTAGTGTTCTTATTACTTAGGAAATTACAAAGGTTTTAGGAGCTCCATGCCAGGAAGCAGGAGCAGATGTCAATCTATATATTTTTAATTATCTCCCAGTATATTACTGTGGAAGTACCTATATAACTATACAGTTGTCAAAATCCACCACAAAGAGTAAATTATACCCTATGCAAAGTTTAAAAAATCAAGATATCCCTTCCCATGGAAACCACAATAAAGATTCTTGCCCACAGTGCCCCCCAATTCTTATGCTTTTTGAATGACTTTGGTGCTTTCCTATGTGAGCTCCATGGCATTGTATGCCTCTGCCTCTTGGGATTTGTGAGTAACAAATTATCTTTTCAGTGGAAATCATCTCCTGATCTGTTGGCCTTATGATACCTCAACCTTTCTATTAACACACTATATTTTAAAACAATTGACATAGTGAACAGAGTAGTTTAGCCTTAAACTGGAATGATATGCCATTAGCCTGCTGTTTGCTTACTGGCTTGGTTCTATCAGGTAGCAGGGACAGACAGGGGAGGTACCACTGCTTGTTGGTGTATGCTTATGCTGTGGTAAGACTACTGTTTGTTGCATGTGCTAGGTGTTACCATTGATTTCCATCCTAAATTCGGAATTTGAAAATGCAGTTCTTAAGTTCTTACTTGAGTTATTTGCTTAGATTCTGGAATATGCTCCTGGGGGCACCTACATAAGTTTTCAAAAAGCTGCACTGAAGGGAGTAAGGTGCGACTTCCTTCAAAGTGCTGGAGGATGGGACTGACTGATCAACCAGGCAGCACTGACAAGTGGTGGGGCAAGTGGAGTTGCTAATTTTTCCTACATCTTAGCCTAACCAATTGATGAGAGGTAGAATGTGCTTTGGAGGTGCTGGGGTATTGGGAGCCACTCACAGAGTTAGTGTGAGGAACCATGGCACTCCACAAAATGTGCTGTTCCAGACTTGACCTCTTGTGTTGTTGCTTAAAGGATCTTAAACCCTCAGAGACCAGGGGCATCATGCTTGATAAAAAAGGAGAGAGAAAAAAGAGCATGTTGTTCCTGTCCTGATTAAGGCCCTTGAGGAGGTCATACAATTGACTGAAGAAGGTAAAGAGCCCAGAAAATGTACATGGGCTTTATTGAATATTTTTGCTTACCGGCATGCCAAGGGCCTTAAACTCAAAAATCCAGAGCCTCAAAAATACTGGTAAGCCACTGCTACTCTCCTAGAAGTGGATCAAACCCCTCAGAGGTCAATTGAAACACTCTAGAGAGGGAGACCACTCTCTATGGACAGGGCCATTTAGAGTTACTATGAGTTTATGCAGTAAGCCCCAAAGACTGAGACAGACAGGGAGCTTAAAAAAAAAAAGTCAAAAGCAGAAAAAAACCTCTTTGACCTCAGCTGCATCAATTTCTTACTTGACACATCTCCAGAGGCAAGGGAATTAAAAGCAAAAATGAACTATTGGGACTTCATCAAGATAAAAAGCTTCTGGGGAGGAGCCAAGATGGCAGAACAGCATGGAAGTTTTTTGTGTTTCGCGTCCATAAATACATCCAGACCAACACTAAACCATCCTAAACACATAGAAAACTGATTGCAGGATTAACACAACAATCTGCACAACCTGAACCACAGAATCCAGCAGGTATGTGGTGCAGAGAGGTGAAATTGGGGAGCTAGAAGCCGTGAAAGGTAGGGAACCGCTTTTGTGGGCAGAGAGAGGATGGAGACTGGGGAGGGGGGGAGAATATGGAAAGGCACCCCTCCCCAAAAACAGCTGGAGAGAAAGTGGAAAATTGGAAACAGCCGCAGGGACTAAACTAAAAAGGGAGAAAGGAGAAATGAGAAAGGAGAGGGTTCAAATTCCATTAAGACTGTAAACAAGGGGAGTGCAAAGGCTGCAACTCCACAGCTCGATACCTGGCAGTGCTCTGGTGGGAAGGATGAATCCCCAGGAAAAGAGTGGGGTCCGGAAGGTTCTTGGGCCACACGGGGAAAAGCAGTTCCACTGCTGGAAGGACATTTGGTCAAGACTGTTGAAGCCACCTGGTCTCAGCAGACCCCAGAAGGCAGCCACATTCACTGGTACTGGGGCAAGGTCATTGAGGGTGAAGCCTGGTGCCAGATGTGTGTTGTGATTTTCCATAATCCCTGAAATGCTGCTGCTACACTATCTCGTGAGCTTTTTCTGGGGCAGGCTGACACCTGGCTGCAGTCTTAGGGCACTGGCAACAGGGTTCAGTGGGTGTTCCTGGGTGCAGCCAATATTTGGCCATTGCTCATTCAGCCATTGCTCGGTGAGACCCTCGTGCAGAGGGGCAGAATGGGTCAAATCCACAGTCCTTCAGAAGTAAGAGGCCAGGGAAAACAGCCACATCTAAGACAAAACTCGGGAGAGAGGTACGGCCTAGATCCTGGTCACGGAGAGGGAAAAAGCAGGGAGTGATGAGAGCTGAAGACAGAGGATGGGTGCACTATTGCTGATCTGGGAGAACAGACTGGGTAGCTGGGTGGCGCCAATTTTACTGCTCCCGCACATGTGAATATGCACCTTGGAGCGCCACAACAATCTACCCCAGTAGGCTAGCAGTGCCATCTAGTGGAGAGCAGAACTGTAACACTGAGCCCTGCCCAACTGGACCAACTCTGCTCTTCAAGAACACAAGTCTCACTGCTGGCTTAATTTATGGACTATGAAGAGCTACATAGACTGACTTCTAGGGGAAAATGAAGCAATTTCAGTCCTACTTCACTCTGTTAGCAGGTTCATCTATTCAATTTTCTTTCTTTGTTTTTCCTTTTTTCTTTTTCTCTGTTACAATTCTTTTCTTTTTCTTGAATACAAAAAAGAAAAAATTCATTTTTATTTTCAATTTTTATTAAAAATATTTTTCTTTAATTTTTATTACTATATTTTTTACTTTTGTGTGAATTTTTTCAAATTCTACTTTACTTCCATCATTTTATCTTAATCTACTTCATGGCATTCATCTTTCCAAATTTTCAATTTCCTTTTTTTCTTTCTTTTTATTTTTTCTCTTTTTTGTTTCTTTTCTTTTTCTTGAATGTAGAAAGAGAAAAACTTCATTTTATTTTCAATTTCTATTAAAAATGTTTTCATTTAATTTTTATTACTATATTTTTTGCTTTTATGTAATTTTTTAAAAATTCTATTTTACTTCCATCATTTTATTTTAGTCTATTACAGTGTATTCATTTGTTCAAATTTCAAACAATTTTTTTCTTTTTTCCTTTCTTATCTTTTTTCTCTTTTTCATTTCTTTTCTTTTTTCTTAAATAAAGAAAAAGAAAAAAATCATATTTATTTTTAATTTTTATTAAAATATTTTTCTTTATTTTTTTTACTATATTCTTTACTTTTGTGTATATTTTTTCAAATTATACTTCACCCCCACCATCTCTTTTTAGTCTACTTCAGTGTATTCATTTTTTCAAATTCTCAAATGATTTCCTTTTTTTTTCTTCCCCCCCTTTTATTCCTCTAATCTGTCAAACCACTTTCAACATCCAGACCAAAACACACGTACAATCTAGCATCATCTATTCAATTTGTGTGTGTGTGTGTGTAATTTTTAATTTTAATATTTTTAAAATTTTAATATTTTTTAAATTTCAATTTCTCTACCTCATTAATTCCTTTTCTCCCTTCAAAATGACAAAACGAAGGAATTCACCCCAAAAGAAAGAGCACGAATAAACGACACCCAGGGATTTAACCAACACAGATACAAGAAAGATGTCTGAACCAGAATTTAGAATCACGATAATAAGACTACTAGCTGGAGTGGAAAATAGATTAGAATCCCTTTCTGCAGAGATAAAAGAAGTAAAAAATAGCCAGAATGAAGTTAAAAATGCTATAACTGAGCCGCAATCATGGATGGATGCAGCGGTGGCAAGGATGGATGAGGCAGAACAGAGAATCAGTGATATAGAGGACAAACTTATAGAGAATAATGAAGTAGAAAAAAAAGAGGGAGATTAAAGCAAAAGAACACAATTTAAGAATTAGAGAAATCAGTGACTCATTAAAAAGGAACAACATCAGAATCATAGGGGGTCTCAGGGGGAAGAGAGAGAAATAGGGGTAGAAGGGTTATGTGAGCAAATCATAGTGGAAAACTTCCCTAACTTGGGGAAAGACACAGACATAAAAATCCAGGAAGCACAGAGAAACCCCATTAGATTCAACAAAAACTGACCATCGACAAGGCATATCATAGTGAAATTCACAAAATACTCAGGCAAGGAGAGAATCCTGAAAGCAACAAGGGGAAAAAGTCCCTAACCTACTAGGGTAGACAGATAAGGTTTGCAGCAGACCTATCCACAGCAACTTGGCAGGCCAGAAAGGAGTGGCAGGATATATTCAGTGTGATGAATCAGAAAAAATATGCAGCCAGAAATTTTTATACAACAAGGCTGTCATTCAAAATAGAAGGAGAGATAAAGAGTTTCCCAAACAAAAATTAAAGGAATTTGTGACCACTAAACCAACCCTGAAAGACATTTTAAGGGGGATTTTCTGAAGGGAAGAAAAGATGAAAACATATATATTTCATATATATCATATATATATCATATATATATATATATATATCATATATATATATATATATATATATATATATGCCAAAAGCAACAAAGATTAGAAAGGACCAGAGAACACCACCAGAAACTCCGACTCTACAAGCATCATAATGGCAATAAATTCATATCTTTCAGTAC
Source organism: Puma concolor (assembly GCF_028749965.1). Classification (NCBI taxonomy): domain Eukaryota; kingdom Metazoa; phylum Chordata; class Mammalia; order Carnivora; family Felidae; genus Puma; species Puma concolor. The sequence continues at coordinate 25,011,284 of NC_141671.1, forward strand.
TCACTCTAAATTCCAATACTCCAATCAAAAGACATAGGGTAACAGAATGGATAAGAAAACAAGATCCATCTATATGCAGTCTACAAGACAACCACTTTAGACCTAAAGACACTTACAGATTGAAAATAAGGGGATGGAGAACCATCTATCATGCTAATGGTCAACAAAAGAAAGCCAGAGTAGCCATACATATATCAGACAATCTAGACTTTAAAATAAAGACTGTATCAAGAGATGCAGAAGGGCATTATATCATAATCAAGGGATCTATCCACCAAGAAGACCAAACAATTGTAAACATTTATGCACCAAATGTGGGAGAACCCAAATATATAAATCAATTAATCACAAACATAAAGAAACTCATCGATAGTAATACCATAATAGTAGCAGACTTCAACACCCCGCTCACAACAATGGACAGATCATCTAATCAAAAAATCAACAAGGAAACAATGGCTTTGAAAGACACACTGGACCAGATGGACTTAACAGCTATATTCAGAACATTTCATCCTAAAGCAGCAGAATATACATTCTTCTCCAGTGCACATGGAACATTCTCCAGAATACACTATATACTGGGACACAAATCAGCCCTAAGTACAAAAAGATCAAGATCATATCGTGCATATTTTCAGACCACAATGCTATGAAAGTTGAAATCAGCCACAAGAAACAATTTGGAAAGGTAACAAATACTTGGAGACTTAGGAACATCCTAATAAAGAATGAATGGTCTAACCAAGCAGTTAAAGAGGAAATTTAAAAGTATATGGAAGTCAATGAAAATGATAGCACCACAACCCCAAACCTCTGGGATGCAGTAAAGGCAGTCATAAGAGGAAAGTATATAGTAATCCAGGCCTTCCTAAAGAAGGAATAAAGATCTCAGATACACAACCTAACCTTATGCCTTAAGGAGCTGGAAAAAGAACAGCAAATAAAACCCAAAACCAGCAGAAGACAGGAAATAATAAAGATTAGAGCAGAAATTAATGCTATCAAAAAAAAAAAAAAGATCAATGAAACCAGAAGCTTGTTCTTTGAAAGAATTTAAAAACATTGATAAACCACCAGACACTTTGATCAAGAAGAAAAAGGAAAGGACCCAAAAAATAAAATCAAGAATGAAAGAGGAGAGATCACAACTAACACAGCAGAAATACAAACAATAATAAGAGAATATTATGAGCAATTATATGTCAATAAAATGGGTAATCTGGAAGAAATGGACAAATTCCTAGAAACATATACACTACCAAAACTGAAACAGGAAGAAATAGAAAATTTGAACAGACCCATAACCCGTAAGGAAATCGAATTAGTAATAAAAAAAATCTGCCAAAAAACAAGAGTCCAGGGCTAGATGGCTTTGCAGGGGAATTTTACCAAACATTTAAAGAAGAATTAACACCCATTCTCTTGAAACTGTTCCAAAAATAGAAATGGAAGGAAAATTTCCAAACTCTTTCTATGAAGCCAGCCTTACGTTGATTCCAAAACCAGACAGACCACACTAAAAAGGAGAACTATAGACCAATTTTCCTGATGAACATGGATGCAAAAATCCTCAACAAGATATTAGCCAACCATATATAACAATACATTAAAAAATTATTAACCACGATCAAGTGGGATTTATACCAGGGATGCAGGGCTGGTTCAATATCCACAAAACAATTAACGTGATTCATCACATCAATAAAAGAAAGGACAAGAACCATATGATCCTCTCAATAGATGCAGAGAAAGCATTTGACAAAATACAGCATCCTTTCTTGATAAAAACCCTCAAGAAAGTAGGGATAGAAGGAGCATGCCTCGAGATCATAAAAGCCATATATGAACAACCCAACACTAATATCATGCTGAATGGGGAAAAACTGAGAACTTTCCCCCTAAGGTCAGGAACAAGACAGGGCTGTCCACTCTTGCCACTGTTATTCAACATAGTATTGGAAGTCTTAGCCTCTGCAATCAGACAACACAAAGAAATAAAAGGCATCCAAATTGGCCAAGAGGAGGTCAAACTTTCACTCTTCAAAGATGACATGACACTCTATGTGGAAAACCCAAAAGATTCCACCAAAAAACTTCTAGAATTGATTCATGAATTCAGCAAAGTTGCAGGATATAAAATCAATGTACAGAAATTGGTTGCATTCCTATACACCAACAATGAAGCCACAGAAAGAGAAAGCAAGGAATTGATCCCATTTACAGTTGCACAAAAAACCATAAAGTACCTAGGAATAAATCTAACCAAAGAGGTGAAAAATCTATATACTGAAAACTATAGAAAGCTTATGAAAGAATTTGAAGAAAACACAAAAAAACTGGAAAAAGATTCCATGCTCCTGGATAGGAAGAACAAATATTATAAAAATGTCGATACTACCCAAAGCAATCTACATATTCAATGCAGTCCCCATCAAAGTAACACCAGCATTCTTCACAGAGCTAGAACAAATAATCCTAAAATTTGTATGGAACCAGAAAAGACCCTGAATAGCCAAAGCAATCTTGAAAAAGAAAACCAAAGCAGGAGGCATCACAATCCCAGACTTCAAGCTGTTACCAAGCTGTAAGCATCAAGACAATATGGTTCTGGCACAAGAACAGACACCCATATCAATGGAACAGAATAGAGAACCCAGAAATGCACCCACAAACGTATGGCCACCTAATCTTTGACAAAGCAGGAAAGAATATCCCATGGAATAAAGACAGTCTCTTCACCAAGTGATGCTGGGGAAACTGGACAGCGACATGCAGAAGAATGAACCTGGACCACTTTCTTACACCATACACAAAAATAAACTCAAAATGGATGAAAGACCTCAATGTAAGACAGGAAGCCATCAAAATCCTCAAGGAGAAAGCAGGCAAAAACCTCTTTGATCTTGGCCGCAGCAACTTCTTACTCAACACGTCTCCAGGGCAAGGGAAACAAAAGCAAAAATGAACTACTGAGACCTCCTCAAAATAAAAAGCTTCTGCACAGTGAAGGAAACAATCAGCAAAACTAAAAGGCAACTGACAGAATGGGAGAAGATATTTGCAAGCGACATATTGGATAAACAGTTAGTATCCAAAATCTGCAAAGAACTTATCAAACTCAACACCCAAAAAACAAATAATCCAGTGAAAAAAATGGGCAAAAGACAGGAATAGACACTTCTCCAAGTAAGACATCCAGATGGCCAACTGACACATGAAAAAATGCTCCACATCACTCATCATCAGGGAAATACAAATCAAAACCACAATGATTTGTATACCACCTCACACCTGTCAGAATGGCTAACATTAACAACTCAGGCAACAACAGATGTTGGTGAGGATGTGGAGAAAAAGGATCTCTTTTGCATTGTTGGTGGGAATGCAAGTTGGTGCAGCCACTCTGGAAAACAGTATGGAGGTTCTTCAAAAAACTAAAAATAGAACTACCCTACAACCCAGCAATTGTGCTACTAGGTATTTATCTAAGGGATACAGGTGTGCTGTTTCAAAGGGACACATGCACCTTCATGTTTATAGCAGCACTATCAATAATAGCCCAAGTATGGAAAGAGCCCAAATGTCCATCGATGGATGAATGGATAAAGAAAATGTGGCATAATTATACAATGGAGTATTACTTGGCAATCAAAAAGAATGAAATCTTGTCATTTGCAGCTACTTGGATGGAACTGGAGGGTATTTGCTAAGTGAAATTAGTCATAGAAAGACAAAAATCATATGACTTCACTCATATGAGGACTTTAAAAGACAAAAGAGATGAACATAAGGGAAGGGCAACAAAAATAATATAGAAACAGGGAGGGGGACAAAACAGAAGAGACTTATAAATATGGAGAACAAACTGAGGGGTACTGGAAGGGTTGTGGGAGGGGAATGGGTAAATGGGTAAGGGGCATTAAGGAATCTACTCCTGAAATGATTGCCTCACTATATGCTAACTAATTTGGGTGTAAATTTAAAAAAATAAAAAAAAAATACAAAGCTTCTGCACTGCAAAGGAAACAATCAACAAAACTAAAAGGCAACCGACGGAATGGGAAAAGATATTTGCAAATGACATAACAGACAAAGGGCTAGTATCCAAAATTTATAAAGAACTCACCAAACTCCACACCCAAAAAACAAATAATCCGTGAAGAAATGGGCAGAAGACATGAATAGACACTTCTCCAAAGAAGACATACAGATGGCCAACAGGCACATGAAAAGATGCTCAACATCACTCCTCATCAGGGAAATACAAATCAAGACCACACTCAGATACCACCTCACACTGGTCAGAGAGGCTAAAATGAACAAAACAGGAGACTATAGATGCTGGAGAGGATGTGGAGAAATGGGAACTCTCTTGCACTGTTGGTGGGAATGAAAATTGGTGCAGCCACTCTGGGAAACAGTGTGGAGGTTCCTCAAAAAATTAAAAATAGATATACCCTATGACCCAGGAATAGCACTGCTAGGAATTTACCCAAGGGATACAGGAGTGCTGATAAATAGGGGCACTTGTACCCCAATGTTTATAGCAGCACTTTCAACAATAGCCAAATTATGGAAAGAGCCTAAATGTTCAACTGTCGAATGGATAAAGATGATGTGGTTTATATATACAATGGAATACTACGTGGCAATGAGAAAGAGTGAAATCTGGCCATTTGTAGCAATGTGGATGGAACGGGAGAGTGTTATGCTAAGTGAAATAAGTTAGGCAGAGGAAGACAGATACCATATGTTTTCACTCATATGTGGATCCTGAGAAACTTAATAGAAGACCGGGGGTGGGGGGGGGAGGGGAAGGGGAAAAAAAAAGTTACAGAGAGGGAAGGAGGCAAACCACAAGAGACTCTTAAATACTGAGAACAAATTGAGGGTTGATGGGGGTTGGGGGAGAGGGGAAAGTGGATGTTGTGCATTGAGGAGGGCACCTGTTGGGATGAGCACTGGGTGTTGTATGGAAACCAATTTGACAATAAATTTTATGCAGTGAAAATGGACTGATACTTCAAACAGAGCTAACTGCATTGTTCCAAGAGGCTGCTATAGCTTTGTGAGTACAAACTCCAGGCCCTGGGAAATGTATTGAGCAGACTTGGAATGAGATCTGGCTGCCTTTCAGGCACCCACCAGGCATCTTATCCCTTTTCCTATAATTGTTTATAAGTTCTACACTAGGAGTATCAACCAGAAACTAAAATCATGACTTCTGGTGGTTAATAGCCTAAAACAAAAAATAAAAAATAATGGCAACAGGGAAAAAAAAAAAGTAAAAGAGAAAAGAAAAAAAGCCACATAGATACAGAGGGAGAAAATATAAGGTAAATATGTATCTTATTTTTTATAAATACACACTATTTTAATATATAGAATAAATTACATATATATACATACATGAAAACTAAATTAAAATAAATATTCATAATTTGATCCAACTGGAAATCCAAAATTTATATACTAAAAGAATTTATATAACAACAACAAAAAATGAAAGCACTGATTGGTTTTTGTGCCTCTACAACATAGGTTCTAAATCAACTTTAGCATTGTCTAAAATGAAACAACTGACAGAACTTCATGTGCTTAATCAATATTGGGGCTGAAATTATACATGGGGTACATCGGGATCTCACTAAATTTAAACATTGTAGCCCTTATTATCTTAGAAAAAGTAGCTATAAAACAGAGGAAAAATAGGTTTGCTTCACTTTAACTGCAGCCTTGCCTAAATTTCTTATACTCCTAGTACTCACTGCCCTAAAATATTATATTTGGACACAGATGCCCCAATACAGTGAATAATAACATTACATTAAATGAAGTATCAGCACTTACAAATCAGCTTGATAAAATGGAACCCATGAACCCCAGCTAAAATAGATGATATGGCCCCCAATAATTAAAACAGGACCTTCAAGGATTAAAACTTATTACATAACCCCTAATTAATAAAGATTATTATCCTGTTTATCCATTTAACAGCCCTGTTCTTAACTTTGTCTGTTCTTAAACCTGGAAAAAAGAAATGTCTCCTACAATCGTAATGATATGGTCCCATCCATTAAGGTCACTATACCCCAAACCCAGCATTTTAAAAATTACTGACTTTAATAAACAATTGGTAAATGTTTTTATATAGATTTGACTAATGTGCTCTGTTCAGCACCTCTTTCAACAGCCTCTTGGCCACAGCTTGCCTTCTCTCTGAACAGACCCAATATACCTTTTCCACTGGTGTCTCAGCAGCTTTGCCATCACACATTATCTTTGCACAAGATCCTTAACTACATCCATCTTCATATAGAAGCACAGGCATAACATTACATCGATGCCATCCTCTTCCCAGGAGATTCATGCATTAAGGACGTACAAGTCGAATATCTGCTAGTCCTGCCTGGGGTTCTAGTGACAACATATTCCTCATTTACAGATTTTGCTTATCTCACAGACGCTGCTAATTGCAAATCAGCCTGGCTTAAATGAGCATCCCTATAACAAAAGGCTCTAGAATCTGTCTACATTAAAATCCACAGGCACTCTCATTAGTGCCTCAGAGCCTCCTTAACCATAGAGGCTTTGATAGCCTCCTTTCATGCCTCCTGGAATCTCTGGACCACCTATTATGGCTGTAAATTGCTCAAAGTCTTCTGGTGCAAGCAAGTGCTCCTTCTGGCCCTGTGCTATACACCATTAAAACAAAAAAGCTGATGCATACCGGGTTTCCTTGGAAATGGAGGTTCTTATAGACTTTGAGCCTATGACTCTACATACCTGGCTGCTCACTACACTTTATATCACAGAAACAGCATCCCACAAGCTTGGCACAGCTACCAATGCCTCCTTAATACAGGATGAAGCCAAATCTTGGCCCTCTGGCATATTTCACTTGCAGAAGGAGGTGGCCTCTCTTGACCTCAGTCCCTTGCCAGAGATGCTATCCATCCTCCAGATCCTTTGGCTACTGAGGAATCCTTTGGGCTTAACTGAATGCACAGCAAGAGGAATTTGGAGACTCTAAGAATGGTACTGCTATTGTCATAAAAATGATGAAGCTCGATAGAATATGGCTGCTTTCCATTCCTTAGCCAGGATGTCTCTGATGAGGGATGGAACTACTTCAGGCAGACATCGTAGTAGTGGATGCTTGGCCAACAAATGCCCCATCTTCATATTTGTTATAAATTGTTGGGTAATTGCCTAAGAGCTGACCCTTCAGGAAGTCTCTTGCCTCACAGATACTCAAAATGTCTCTTCATATACTAATACCACAATATAAGGTCTCTTTACCCCCTTAGCAGTTACAGACATTACAAATAATCACCAAGGCACGCATTTCATTTCTCAAAATATACAGTGTTAGGCTCTCATAAAAGGCATTAAACAAAAATTTCATGTCTCTAAGGAGTCCCAAACACTTTAATTAGAGATATAATAGACTCCTCAAACAAGTCCTTTACAAATTCTAATCCAAAAAATGGCTATCTAGCTTGCTCCAAGCCTTAATTTCTCTTAATCCAAAGCTTTCTGGCCAACTCATACCTTACACCAAATTGAAAAAAAACCAATTTTCCCCATCACTTTTTCTTATATTTAAAGGAGGATATATCTCTTTCAATGTATATAAGGACTCATTATATGAGGCCTTTTATTTTATTTATTTATTTATTTATTTATTTATTTATTTATTTATGTATTTATATTTATTTTTTATTATGAAATGTATTGTCAAATTGGTTTCCATACAATACCCAGTGCTCATCCCAACAAGTGCCCTCCTCAATACCCATCACCCACCCATCCCTCCCTCCCACCTCCCATAAATCCTCAGTTTATTCTGTTTTTAGGAGTCTCTTATGTTTTGGCTCCCTCCCTCTCTAACCATTTTTTTTCTTCCCCTCCCCCATGGTCTTCTGTTAAGTTTCTCAGGATCCACATAGGAGAGAAAACATATGGAATCTGTCCTCCTCTGTATGACTTATTTCACTTAGCATAACACTCTCCAGTTCCATCCATGTTGTTAAAAAAGGCCATATTTCATTCTTTCTCATTGCCATGTAGTATTCCATTGTGTATATAAGCCACAATTTCTTTATCCATTCATCAGTTGATGAACATTTAGGCTCTTTCCATAATTTAGCTATTGTTGAGAGTGCTGCTGTAAACATTGGGGTACAAGTGCCTCTATGCATCAGTACTCCTGTATCCCAGCAGTGCTACTGCTGGGTCATAGGGGTAGGTCTATTTTTAATTTTTTAGGAACTTCCACACTGTTTTCCAGAGTGGCTGCACCAGTTCGCATTCCCACCAAAAATGCAAGAGAGTTCCCATTTCTCCACATCCTCTCTAGTATATATAGTCTCCTGTTTTGTTCATTTTAGCCACTCTGACTGGCATGAGGTGTGGTTCTGAGTGTGGTTTTGATTTGTATTTCCCTGATGAGGAGCGACATTGAGCATCTTTTCATGTGCCTGTTGGCCATCTGGATGTCTTCTTTAAAGAATTGTCTATTCATGTTTTCTGCCCATTTCTTCACTGGGTTATTTGTTTTTTGGGTGTGGAGTTTGGTGAGTTCTTTATAGATTGTGGATACTAGCCCTTTGTCTGATATGTCATTTGCAAATATCTTTTCCCATTCCGTTGGTTGCCTTTTAGTTTTGTTGATTGTTTCCTTTGCTGTGCAGAAGCTTTTTGTCTTCATGAGGTCCCAATAGTTCATTTTTGCTTTTAATTCCCTTGCCTTCAGGGATGTGTCAAGTAAGAAATTTCAGTGGCTGAGGTCAGAGAGGTTTTTTTCCTGCTTTCTCCTCTAGGGTTTTGATGGTTTCCTGTCTCACATTCAAGTCCTTCATCCATTTTGATTTTATTTTTGTGAATGGTGTAGGAAAGTGGTCTAGTTTCATTCTTCTGCATGTTGCTGTCCAGTTCTCCCAGCACCATTTGTTAAAGAGACTGTCTTTTTTCCATTGGATATTCTTTCCTGCTTTGTCAAAGATTAGTTGGCCATACTTTTGTGGGTCTAGTTCTGGGGTTTCTGTTCTATTCCATTAGTCTATGTGTGTGTTTTTGTGTCAATACCATGCTGTTTTGATGATTCAACTTTGTAGTAGGGGCTAAAGTCTGGGATTGTGATGCCTCCTGCTTTGGTCTTCTTCAAAATTACTTTGGCTATTCGGGGCCTTTTGTGGTTCCATACAAATTTTAAGATTGCTTGTTCTAGCTTCGAGAAGAATGCTGGTGCAATTTCGATTGGGATTGCATTGAATGTGTAGATAGCTTTGGGTAGTATTGACATTTTAACAATATTTATTCTTCCAATCCATGAGCATGGGATGTTTTTCCATTTCTTTACATCTTCTTCTATTTCCTCCATAAGTTTTCTATAGTTTTCAGCATACAGATCTTTTACATCTTTGGTTAGGTTTATCCCTAGGTATTGTATGCTTCTTGGTGCAGTTGTGAATGGGACCAGTTTCTTTGTTTGTCTTTCTGTCGCTTCATTATTAGTGTATAAGAATGCAACTGATTTCTGTACATTGATTTTGTATCCTGCGACTTTGCTGAATTCATGTGTCAGTTCTAGCAGACTTTTGGTGGAGTCTAGCGGGTTTTCCAAGTATAATATCATGTCATCTGCAAAAAGTGAAAGCTTGACTTCATCTTTGCCAATTTTGATGCCTTTGATTTCCTTTTGTTGTCTGATTGCTGATGCTAGAACTTCCAACACTATGTTAAACAACAGCGGTGAGAGTGGACATCCCTGTCATGTTCCTGATCTCAAGGAGAAAGCTCTCAGTTTTTCCCCACTGAGGATATTACCTTTTCTGCATCGATTGACCGGATCATATGGTTATTATCTTTTCTTTTATTAATGTGATGTATCACATTGATTGATTTGCAAATGTTGAACCAGCCCTGAATCCCAGGAATGAATCCCACTTGATCATGGTGAATAATTCTTTTTATATGCTGTTGAATTCGATTTGCTAGTATCTTATTGAGAATTTTTGCATCCATATTCATCAGGGATATTGGCCTGTAGTTCTCTTTTTTTACTGGGTCTCTGTCTGGTTTAGGAATCAAAGTAATGCTGCCTTCATAGAATGAGTCTGGAAGTTTTCTTTCCCTTTCTATTTTTTGGAATAGCTTGAGAAGGATGGGTATTATCTCTGCTTTAAATGTCTGGTAGAATTCCCCTGGGAAGCCATCTGGTCCTGGACTCTTATTTGTTGGGAGATTTTTGATAACTGTTTCAATTTCTTTGCTGGTTATGGGTCTGTTCAAGCTTTGTACTTCTTCCTGTTTGAGTTTTGGAAGTGTGTGGGTGTTTATGAGGCCTTTTAATTATGTCTCCCATCTTTATAAATTTTCAATCTTTTCTCCAATCCCATAAAGGCTAGAGCCAGAGGACACATGCATTTCTGGGACTCATTAGCCATAGAGTGTTCCTTGGACCAGGAAGCTTCTCATCTGATTTGGGTCCATTTGAGCCCCAAAATTCCACCACCCCCCAAAACAAAAACAAAACAACTATTATATGCAACTGCACTCCATGCCATTGGCTATTGGTCTTATTACTGTTGGTCTGGGTGCTTTTATTGGTTTGCAATATGGAGTCCCAAACCCACACTGAAGCCCACATGTCATCAGGTTTGACTAATACAAACCCCACAACCCAAAGACCTTGCTGACTTGCTTGTCACCAACCAAACCAACAACTGAGGCAAAGGCCTTATAGTAACTGGCCAAATCAGAAGGCCTGCCTACAAGCTAATGCTAAAGCGTCAAACTTAGCTGCAAATAATTTAATGGTCACTCTTATACCCCACTGTATTAACATCAACATTACAACAACATATAACATATCAATTTTAGTTGTACAATATCATAATTTGATATTTGTATATATTGTGAAATGGTCACCACAATGTCCAGTTAATTATCTATCACACACATAGTTACAAATTTTTTTATTATAAAAACTTTTAAGATTTGTTCCCTTAACAACTTTCAAGTGTACAGTACAATGTTATTAACTAGTGACCATGATATACCATATATACCCAGGACTTACTTATTTTACAAATGGAAGTTTGTACCTTTTGATCACCTTTACCCATTTTCCTGCTTCCTAGCTCATCAATCTAATTTCTGTATCTGATATATACATATATTAGATTCCACATATAAATGAGATTATATGGTATTTGTCTTTCTCTGTCTGGCTTATTTCATGTAGCATAATGCCCTCAAGGTCCATCCATGTTGTCTAAAATGGCAAATCAAAAAGATTTCCTTCTTTTTCATTGGCAAATAATATTCCATTGTATATATATCAGAACTTCTTTACCCATTCATTCATTGACAGCCACTTAGGTTTTTTCATATTTTGGTTATTGTGAATAATGCTACAATGTACATGGGGGTACATATATCTTTTCAAGTTAGGTATTTTGTTTACTTAAACATCCAGAATTAGAATTGTTGGATCATATGGTAGTTTTTATTGTTAATTTGCTGAGGAACCTCATAATGATTTCCATCATGGCTGTAGCAATTTACATTTCCACCAACAGAGTACAAGGGTTCCCTTTTCTTCACATCCTCATCAACATTTGTTATTTCTTGTATTCTTTGATAATAACCATTCTAAAAGGTATGAAGTGATATATCATTGTGGTTGTGGTTTGCATTTACCTAGTAATTTGTAATGTTGAGTACCTTTTCATGTACCTGTCAGCCATTTGTATTTCTTCTTTAGAAAAACATTCGTTCAGAACTTCTGCCCATTTTCTAATTACATTGTTTTTCTTTGTTATTGAATTGTATGAGGTCTTTGTGTATTTTGGATATTAATCCTTTGTCAGATTATAAAATGCAAATATTTTCTCCCATTTGGCAGGTCGCCTTTTCTTTTCAATTTTTTCCTTCCTTCCTTCCTTCCTTCCTTCCTTCCTTCCTTCCTTCCTTCCTTCCTTCCTTCCTTCGTTTTTTTCTGTCCAGAAGCTTTTTAGTTTGATGTAGTGCCATATGGTTTTTTTTTTTTTTTTGCTTTTATTGTCTTTGATTTTTTTTTTTTTTTTTAGTTCTTAATTTTTCTTTTTTTTCTTTTTTTTTTTTTTCCATACAACACCCAGTGCTCATCCCAAAAGGTGCCCTCCTCAGTACCCATCACCCACCCTCTCCTCCCTCCCACCCCCCATCAACCCTTAGTTTGTTCTCAGTTCTCAACAGTCTCTTATGCTTTGGCTCTCTCCCACTCTAACCTCTTTTTTTTTTTTTTTCTTCCCCTCCCCCATGGGTTTCTCTTAAGTTTCTCAGGATCCACGTAAGAGTGAAACCATATGGTATCTGTCTTTCTCTGTATGGCTTATTTCACTTAGCATCACACTCTCCAGTTCCATCCACGTTGCTACAAAAGGCCATATTTCATTTTTTCTCATTGCCACGTAGTACTCCATTGTGTATATAAACCACAATTTCTTTATCCATTCATCAGTTGATGGACATTTAGGCTCTTTCCATAATTTGGCTATTGTTGAGAGTGCTGCTATGAACATTGGGGTACAAGTGCCCCTATGCATCAGTACTCCTGTGTCCCTTGGATAAATTCCTAGCAGTGCTATTGCTGGGTCATAGGGTAGGTCTATTTTTAATTTTCTGAGGAACCTCCACACTGCTTTCCAGAGCGGCTGCACCAATTTGCATTCCCACCAACAGTGCAAGAGGGTTCCTGTTTCTCCACACCCTCTCCAGCATCTATAGTCTCCTGATTTGTTCATTTTGGCCACTCTGACTGGCGTGAGGTGATACCTGAATGTGGTTTTGATTTGTATTTCCCTGATAAGGAGTGACGCTGAACATCTTTTCATGTGCCTGTTGGCCATCCGGATGTCTTCTTTAGAGAAGTGTCTATTCATGTTTTCTGCCCATTTCGTCACTGGGTTATTTGCTTTTCGGGTGTGGAGTTTGGTGAGCTCTTTATAGATTTTGGATACTAGCCCTTTGTCCGATATGTCATTTGCAAATATCTTTTCCCATTCCGTTGGTTGCCTTTTAGTTTTGTTGGTTGTTTCCTTTGCTGTGCAGAAGCTTTTTATCTTCATAAGGTCCCAGGAATTCACTTTTGCTTTTAATTCCCTTGCCTTTGGGGATGTGTCGAGTAAGAGATTGCTACGGCTGAGGTCAGAGAGGTCTTTTCCTGCTTTCTCCTCTAAGGTTTTGATGGTTTCCTGTCTCACATTCAGGTCCTTGATCCATTTTGAGTTTATTTTTGTGAATGGTGTGAGAAAGTGGTCTAGTTTCAACCTTCTGCATGTTGCTGTCCAGTTCTCCCAGCACCATTTGTTAAAGAGACTGTCTTTTTTCCATTGGATGTTCTTTCCTGCTTTGTCAAAGATGAGTTGGCCATACGTTTGTGGGTCTAGTTCTGGGGTTTCTATTCTATTCCATTGGTCTATGTGTCTGTTTTTGTGCCATATTGTCTTTGATTTTGATGTTAAATCCAAAAACTCATTACCAGAGCCAATGTCAAAGAGCTTATTGCTTATGATTTCTTCTAGGAATTTTATGGTCTCAGGCCTTATGTTCAAGTCTTTATCCAATTTGAGTTAATTTTTGTGTATAGTGTAAGATAGTCATCCAGTTTCATTCTTTTGCACGTGGCTGTCTAGTTTTTCCAACACCACTTATTTTTTGATATTTATTTATTTAAGTAATCTCTACACCCAATGTGGGGCTTGAACTCATGACTCTGAGATCGAGTCACCTGCTTTTCTGATTGAGACAGACAGGTGCCCCTCTAACACCATTTATTGAAGAGACTGTCCTTTCCCCATTGTATATTCTTGTTTCCTTTGTTGTAAATTAATTGCCCAAGTACATGTGGGTTTATTTCTGGGTTCTTCATTCTTTTCTACTGATCTATGTGTTTATTTTTATGCCAATATTTTGCCACTTAATGTACTTTTGTGATATAGTTTGAAATCAGAAAGTGTGATGCTTCCAGCTTTGTTCTTCTTTCTCAACATTGATTTGGCTATTTGGGGCCTTTTCTGATTCCATACAAAATTTAAGATTGTTTGTTCTATGACTATAAAAAATGCCATTAGAATTTTGATAGCAGGCTATACCATTTAAAATCTATTTGCATCAGAACCCCTCTCATCACCCGTCTGGGAAAAAAGTTGGATTGCTGGAAACTTTAAGACTTAGCCACCCCTAACTGGGGCTTGAATCAAGCTAGTTGGGCTCTGGTATGGGTATCAATATCACCTTTGCTAGCTTTTCACCCATGTGCCCCTTGACATATAAGACACTACAAGTTAAGTTCCTAGGCCCCAGGTGGCATTCAAATTACACAAGTGGGTCAGTCTTGCTCTAATATCACAAAGAGCCACAAAACAAGACCCACATCAACCCAAGTAGGTATCCACTTGGAAAGGATATTTAAGTTCTACATCTCAACTGACATCATTGTGGCACAGATGCCTGCTGTTGGAGATGACAGAACTTCAGAAGACTTCATCCCAGCCCAAGATCTCACTGTTGGAGATGATTTAGCCCTCTGCACGTAAACCAACTTTATCTCAGACACTAAAACCTCCATCCCAGAAATAAAAGTGTAAACTTTACATGTTGTATTGAAATTGACATCAGTTTAATATAGGGTGTTATAAATTTAAGATATTTTTTAATCCTCATGGTAACCACAAGGGAAAATCTGGTAGGAATTGCACAAAAGAATGTGATAGAGAAGTCAAAGAATACTGATACCAAAAGACATCAAATCACACACACAAAATAGCAGAACAAATAACAAGGAACAATGGCTCTACAAAACAACCATAAAATAATCGACAAAATTGCAATAGTAGTCTTTACCTATCAATAATTACTTTAGGGGTGCCTGGGTGGCTCAGTCATTTAAGCGTCTGACTTTGGCTCAGGTCATGATCTCACAGTTTGTGAGTTTGAGCCCTGCGTTGGGCTGTGGGCTGACAACGCAGAGCCTGGAGCCTGCTTCAGATTCTGTGTCTCCCTCTTTCTTTGTCCCTCCCCTGTTCGTGCTGTCTGTCTCTGTCTCTCTCTCTCTCTAAAAAATAATTAAACATTAAAAAGATCTTAAAAATTTTTAAATAAGAAAATAATTACTTTAAATGTAAACAGATCAAATTCTCCAATTAAAAAATATAGAATGGCTGAATGGATAAAAACAAAACAAAACAAAAAAACCCCAAGATCCAGCAATATGCTACCTGCAAGAGACTCACTTTAGCTTTAAAGATACAGATAGATTGAGAGTGAAGGGATGAAAAAGACATTTCAAGAAAGTGGTAACCAAAAAAAAAAAAAAAAAAAAAAAAAAAAAAAGGCAGAGGTAACTATACTCGCATAAACTTATATCAGACAAAATAGACTTTAATCTAAAAATGGTAAAAAGAGACAAAGAAGGTCATTATATAATGACAAAGGAGTCAATATATATAGAAGACATAACAATTATAAATATTTATGCATCCAATATTGGATCACCTAAATATATAAAGCAAAAACTAACAGAACTAAAAGGAGAAATAAACAGTAATACAATAGTTTGAGACTTTAATACCCCCCTCTCAACAATGGATAGATCATCCAGATAGAGAGTCAATAAGGAAACAGTGGATTTGAACAACAATATAGGCCAAATGGACCTAATAGACATGTACAGAACATTGTATCAACCACAGAAGAATACACATTCTTCTCAAGTGCACATGGAAAATTTCTAGGATAAACCATATGTTAAGCCACAAAAATTTTAGCAAATTCAAGAAGACTGATATCATACCAGGTATCCTCTCTGACCACAATGGCATGAAACTAGAAATCAACACCAAGAAGAAAACTGGAAAATTCACAAATACATGGAAATTAAATAACCCTTTCCTGAATAATGAATGGATCAAGGAAGAAATTAAAAGGGAAGTAAAAAGTTTCTTAAAAGAAATGAAAATGGAAACACAGCAAACCATAACATGTGGAATGTAGCAGGGAAGTTCATAGCAATAAACACCCACTTTAAGAGGCAAAAAAGATCCCAATAAACAACCTAACTCCACATCTTAAGGGACTAGAACAATAAGAACAAGCTGAGCCTAAAGCTGGCAAAAGAAAGGAAATAATAAAGATTACAGCACAAATAAATGAAATAGAGAACAGGAAAACAGTAGAACAGATAAACCAAACTAAGAGTTGGTTCTTTGAAAAGATAAACAAAATTGACAAACCCTTAGCTAGACTTGCTAAGGAAAAAAGAGAAAGGACCCAAATCAACAAAATTATAAATGAAAAAGGAGACATTAAAACTGACAACACAGAAATTCAAAGGATCATAAGAGGCTATTATGCCAACAAATTGTACAACCTAGAAGAAATAAATAAATTCCTAGAAACATACAACCTACCAAGATTGAATCAGGTAGAATTAGAAAAATCTGAAAAGACTGATAACTAGTAAGGAGATTGAGGAAGTAATAAAAAATTTCCCAATGAGGAAAGGCCCAGGATGACTTCACTGATGAATTTTACCAAACCTTTAAGAAAGAATTAACAGCAATCTTTCTCAAACTCTTTAAAAAAATTGAATAGGTGGAACACTCCCAAACTCCATTTTACAAAACCAGCATTATCCTGATACCAAAGCCATGCCAGAAAACTACAGGCCAATATCTCTGATGTATATAGATGCAAAAATTCTCAATAAAATACTAGCAAACAGAATTTAGCAGCACATCAAAAGGATTATTTACCATGATAAAGTGGGATTTATCCCTGGGATGCAAGGATGGTTCAACACATGCAAATCAATTAATGTGATAAATCACATTAATAGAATGAAATAAAAACTCATGTGATTATTGCAATAGGCACAGAAAAAGCATTTGACAAAATGTAACATCCATTCATGATAAAAACTCTGAAAAATTAGGTATAGAAAGAATATATCTCAACATAATAATGGCCGCATATGACAAGCTCATAGCTAACATCAATGGTGAAAAGATGAAAGTTTCTCCTCTAAGATTAGGAATAAGACAAGAGTGCCCATCCTCACTTCTCCTATTCAACATAGTACTAGAGGACAGAGCTAGGGCACTCAGGCAAGAAAAATACACAAATGATATAGGAATTGGGAAGGAAGAAACAAAATCATGTCTGTTTACAGATGGTATGATTTTATACATAGAAAATCCTAAAGACTCAACTAAAATATTATGTCTAACCAATAGATTCAGTAAGGGTGCCAGATTGAAATTAACATACAAAAATTAGTAACATTTCCTTACACTAACAATGAATTTTCTAAAAAAAAGAAATAAAGAAATTGATCCTATATGCAATAGTTTCAAAAACAAAATAGTTAGGAATAGGTTATCTAAGAAGGTGAAACATCTCTACTCTGAAAACTATAAGACATTGATGAAAAAATAGAAGAAGACACAAATAAATGGAAAGGTATCCTGTGTTTGTGGATCAAAATTAATGTTGTTAAAATGTGAAATCAAAAGCCATCTATAGATTCAATGTGCTCTCTGTCAAGATTCCAATGGCATTTTTTACAAAGGTAAAAAAAAAACAACAGTCCTAATGTAGAACCACAAAAGACTCTGAATAGTCAAAGAAATCCTGAGAAAGAAGAATGAAGCAGGAGGCATCATACTTCCTAATTTCAAGATATACTATAAAGGTATAGCCTTCTAAACACTATGTAACTAGCATAAAAACAGACAAATAGACCAACGGAACAGAATCAAGAGCACAGAAATAAACCCAAGCACATACAATTACCTAATATTTGACAAGGAAGAAAAGAATACTCAATGGAGAAAAGTAAATCTCTTCAATAAACAGTGCTGAAATTATTGAATATTCACATGTAAAAGAATAAAACTGGATCCATATATTATACCACTCACAAAAATTAACTCCAAATGGATTAAAGACTGAACTGTAAACTACTAGAAGAAAATGTCAGAATAAAGCTCCTTGACATGGGTCTTAGTAATGATTGTTAGGATTGGCATCTAAAACAAAAGCAACAAAATAAAAAATAAACAGGTGAAGCTCATCAAAGTAAAAATTTTGCATGACAAAAGAAACCATCAACAAAATGAAAAGAAAACCTAGGAAATGGGAAAGAACATTTGCAAGCCATATATCTGATAGGGGTTAATATCCAAAACATATAAAGAACTCATTCAGCTCAATAGCAAAAAAATACAAATACCCCAGTCAAGAACTTGGCAAAGGACCTGAGTAGACATTTCTCTAAGCAAGATATGTAAAGGGTCAACAGTTATATGGACAACTTCTCAAACATCACTCTTGAGGGAAATGCGAATTAAAACCACCATGAAATATCATCTCACACCTGCTAGAATGATCATCATCAAAAAGACAAGAAATCACAAATGGATTGAAGAAAAGGGAACCCTGGTGCCTGTCCTGTTGGTGGGGATGTAGACTGGTGCAGAGATTATGGAAAACAGTATAGAAGACACTCAAAAAATTAAAAGTAGATCTACCATATGATCCAGCAATTCCACTTCTGAGAAAATGTCCAAAGGACACAAAACACTAACTTGAGGAGATATCCACAACCTCATCTTCATTGCAGCATTATTTAAGATAGCCAAGACATGTAAACATCTTAAGTGTCTATGGTGAATGGAAAAAGGAGTTGTGGTATATGTATGTATGTATCTCTCTCTCTCTCTCTCTCTCTCTATATATATATATATATATATATACTAATAATGTACATATATAATGGAATATTTTTAAGCCATAGAAGATGAGGAAATTCTGCCATCTGTGACAACATGGCTGGAACTTGAAGGCGTTTTGCTAAGTGAACATGTCAAAGAAAGACAAATACTATATGACCTCACTTATATGTAGCGTCTAAAACAAACAAACACCAAACAGGAAAAAGAGCTCAGTCTTGAGGTTACCAGAGACAGGAGATGGGGGGAAGGGGAATTGGGGGAAGGTGGTCAAAAGGTACAAAATTACAATTAGGAGATAAGTAAGTACTAGCGATGTAATGTACAATGTGATGGCTATAGCATTGCTGTGTGATAGAAGAGTTAAGAAAGTTATTCCTAAGAGTTCCCATCACAAGGAGAAATTTTTCCCCCTTTCTCCTTTTCCGCTTCTTTTTCTTTTTATTGTATCTGTATGAGAATATGGATGTTAGCTAAACCTACTGTGGTAATCATTTCACAACGTATGTAAATCAAACCATTACACTGTGTACCTCAAATTTATATATTGATGTATGTAAATTGTTTCTCAATAAAACTGGGAGGAAAAAAACCCTCCATCCCAGCAATGCCCGTGGACTGCCTCTTTATAGGTGATTCAACAATTTTATACATTGCTCAGTGCTCATCAGTCTGATTGGATTGGATTTCGCTTAGCATAATACCCTCTAGATCCATTGATGTTGTCTCAAATGTCACAATCTCAGCCTTTTTATGGCTGTGTAATATTCCATTGCATATATGTACCACATCTTCCTTATCCATTTGTCCAACACCCATTTTTAATCTACAAAGGGCCGGAACTCCCTGTGGCTTTCCAAGCCTGGACTTGACAGTGTGTGGGAGAAAGAGCACAGGAGTGGAATTAAGTGGTTGGATTTTCAATCTTGGTTCTGCCACAAGCTTGCTATTTCTCTTAGCTGGATTATTTTATACAACTTCTAGGACTTAGTTACTCAACTATAAGGTAAGGCCTGTGACATAGGTATTCTCTGAGACAGTGCTGTGCTAGAACTTCCGTGGTAACAGAAAATGTTCTGTGTCTGCACTGCCCAATATGGCAGCCATTAGCCACTTGTACAACTGAGACCTTGAAATGTGGTTGCTGTGACTATTGGGAGCTCATCTCTAAGTCCCTTCCAGCTTTAAGATATCACTTTCATTATGTTTCTGCATATCTTTTCCTCTAATCTTGTTTTCAGATTCTAATGTATGAAAGTAGAAAACTCAAAGGTCTTTTTGATTTTTGTTTGTTTGGACAAATTGTCAACTTGTTTATGACATAATTAATGATAAAGGAATCTTCGTAGATAATTATTTTGGAGAACTGAGGAAAAACCAGAAGGATGCCCTAGCTGCAGAGAGTAGGGAGGAGAGTCATGAGTCCTGGGAGGACCTGGGCAGTGCTGTGAGCAGATAAGACTTGCCGATAACCTTAACTCCTCCAATGTGCTATATAGACAACCCTTATTGTGCCTCTCCTGCCAGGGGGTGGGAATGCCCAACTAGCGGGAAATGTGAATGTGGAATACACAGACCTACTGCCACCTGGGACCTGTGTCCTCAGTGTGTAAAAGGTGGCTCATTTGTGCACAGAAATGCTACTGTAGGAGTGGTACTCAAGTGGTTCTCAAATGTCTCCCAGGGACATTTGGCAATGTCTGGACAGTTTTGGTTGTCACAAATTGGGGTACGGGGTGCTATTGGAATGTAGTTGGTAGAGGCCAGGGATCGTGCTAAACATCTTACAATGCACAGAAGCCCCCAAACGCCCACTCCCAACACAAAGAATTATCCAGCTGTTCCAAATCTCAATAGTGCTGAGATTGAAAAATCCTGATTTATAGTAATGTTCTATCATTGTATACTCCTGGATTTCTGATTTTTTTTTATTATATTGGTCAACCCAAATACTCAGTTTTAGATGAAGGAGATATTTTTCTACTTTGCTCTTTGATAATTTTGGCTTTCTTTTTCTTTTGGTGTATATATGTATATATTTGTGTATATTTTCAAATGGGCTATAATTTGTAATTACAAGTTGGCTTTAAAAATGCAACTTCATGTTTATAAATGTAGTTAAGTAATACTTCCCAGACAATATTTATCAAGTATTTATTGTGTTCAACAATTTCACACATATTAATTAACCATGAATGGTCTCGTAAGATGATACTGTTTTCATTTCATAGTGAGGGAAACCAAGATGAAATAAGGAGTAAATCTTTTCTCAAGGCTTTAAGATGGATAATGTTTAAAACATTCAAATATTTCTATTCCTTGGAGCTTTGAATACAAAATAATTTAGCAAATAATTAGTTTTTTACTTTAAATAGCTAAATGTTTTTGCTCTGTTTTTAAAAACTAAGTTTTATTAATGTATACTTAACATATATTAAAATTTTAATGTACAGTTTGATAACTTATGACTCCTATTGTTTCTAAACTTATTATTTACAGCAAAATTTGTTAAGTGAGCAATGTAAATACATTTAAGATGTATTGCACAGATTGACTCTATAGTACCTTAGTATATGGAAAGGCTAACAGTTGTTCTGATACATCAACAAAATCTCAGTAAATCACATTGGGAAAAAGTCCAGCATGACTGAATAGAAACAGTTTTGAATTTTAGAATATTTGTAGAAAAAGTATATTATTACTCCTTAGTCATCTGGGATCCTGCTATGAAATCACAGTGTGACCTCAAGCAACTCACTTCACATCTTTGAATCTCGATTTCTTCATCAGAAGAGATAAGGGGATTCGATTAAAGGATCTCTTGGGTCCCTTCTGGGTCAAAAGTTCCATGACTTTCAGTTTGTGCTTTCAGAACAGTAACTGTGCTCACTTCCTGCTGGGAATTCTCCTTCCCTGCCCTCCATCATCCCACGCTCTCCTGGTTTTCCTCCTCCTCCTGCTGCTCTTTCTTGATCTCCTTTCCAGCCTCTTCTGTGCTGGAATTCCTCAGGCTTCGTCTTTGGGGAACGACCCACTTTTTGTGGCTATTGCAGCCATCGGCCTGCTCATAACTGCTAAGTCCTTATGTCTCTCCCCCAGCTCCCCTGCTCTGGCCTCCTGGGAACAAATCAGTCAGGCACTAGGTCCCGTACATAGATGTTCACAGGCATGTCCAACTCACATGTCCAACGGACTCCTCTCCTTCTCCCCTAGCCCCACAAGCTGCTGCTTTCCCTATTTTCTTTATTTAGGTAAAAGCACCGGCACTTATTTAAATCTCAAAATCACTCTGAGGTATTATTTTCCCATTATATAGATTCTGTACACTGGAGAAGAGAACACTGAAGCTTAGAGAGGTGAAGGAGAATTCTCACAGCTACACAGCTAGTGAGTTGGTGGAATTTGGATTTAAACTCAAGCATCTCTGACTGAGAGACTGGAGCTCTCACCCATGGCCCTACACCGCTCATCAGCCCAAGCCAGAAGCCTGGGGGTTGTTCCCAATTCCTCCCTCACCACTCATGCCCAGCCCAGCGCTGGCACCTGGATTCGGATGGCTCTCAGATCAGCTCCTCAAACCTCTGCCCTGGCTGAGTTCTTTCACCCTCACCTTCAACTGGATTCAGCCATTCCCCACTGTCTCCAGTCTAACTCTCCTCAAACCATGTGTTACACTTAGAAAAAGTGTTTTTTTCTACAGCAGAGATCTTGTCACTCTCTTGTTTAAAATCCTTTGGTGGCAATGTACAGCGTTTGTACAAGAGCAAGCCTTTCACTTACAACAGGCTTCCACCCACTTCCCTAGCATTGCAGTCCATCTTCATTATTTACAGAGTCTGTGTTTGCCAGTTTGCCTGCTCTCTATGATGTATTTGTAATTCCAAAATCAATACTTTCGGCACATTTGCAGTTATTCCCAGACATGCATAGAGTGGCAAAAACTTGGAGTTGTGTGATGTGCATACTGCCAGATGAGGGTGAACAAGGTGACACTTTGCCATCTGTTTCAGTTCTCACACTGTAAACAAACGTCCCTTCCAAAGTCTATTCAGTATCATGTTTTCCACATTTCTGTCCTTTTTTGTTGGTGACTCCTTGTTTAAAATGGCCACCAAGCACAGTTCTGAAGTGCCGGCTCATGCCTTATGAGGAAAGTACATGTATCAGATTCTCTTTGGTCGAGCATGAACTCTAGTGCTGTCAGCCATGAGTTCAATGATAATAAATTAACAACATATTTTATATAAGGTATCTTTAAGCAGAAACACACATAAAACAAGGCGATGGGTTGATTGGTTAATGATAATGTGAGCACAGGCTCATGGGAACCTAACCTTGTATCTCCCCTATTTCAGCATTTGCTAATTCAGTGTTCATGGCAACTTTGTGTAAGAACATAACTACCTCAGAGAAGGAGAATCAATTGGACTTCTTAGTCTGTGGCTAGTCTGTTCATTTTCCTAACATTGTCTTTTGAAGAGCAGAAGCTTTTAATTTTGATAATTTAAGTCCACTTAAAATTTTTTAACTTTTATGCCTTGTAAATCAACAGATTGAATGCAATTCTTGTCAAAATACCAACAGCATTTTTCACAGAATGAGAACAAACAATCCTAAAATTTTCATGGAACCACAAAAGATCCTGAATAGCCAAAGCAACTTTGAAAAAGAAAAACAAAGCTGGAGGCATCACAATTCCAGACTTCAAATTATATTACAGGGGTGCGTGGGTGGCTCGGTCAGTTAAGCATCCGTCTTCAGCTCAGGTCATGATCTCACGGTCCATGAGTTCGAGCCCCGCGTCGGGCTCTGTGCTGACAGCTCAGAGCCTGGAGACTGTTTCAGATTCTGTGTCTCCCTCTCTCTCTCTGCCCCTCCCCTGTTCATGCTCTGTCTCTCTCTGTCTCAAAAATAAATAAACGTTAAAAAAAATTAAAAAAAAAAACAAATTATATTACAAAGCTGTTATAATCAAAACAGTATGGTACTGGCACAAAAACAGACACATAGATCAATGGAACAGAATAGAAAACCTAGAAATAACCCCCAAATTATATGGTCAATTAATCTTCCACCAAGTAGGAAAGAATATCCAATGGAAAGATAGTCTCTTTAACAAATGGTGTTGGGAAAACTGGACAGCAACATGCAAAAGAATGAAACTGGACCATTTTCTTACACTCAAAATAAACTCAAAATGGATTAAGGACTTAAATGTGAGACCTGACACCATAAAAATGCTAGAAGAGAGCACAGGCAGTAATTTCTCTGACATTGGCCCTAGCAACATCTTTCTAGATATGTCTCCTCGGCAAGGGAAATAAAAGCAAAAATAAATGATTGGGACTACATCAAAACACAAAGCTCCTGGAGAGTGAAGGAAACAACAAAGATAAAAGGCAGCCTACCTAATGGGAGAAGATATTTACAAATGACATTTCCAATAAAAAATTAGTATCCAAAATATGTAAAGAAGTTATAAAAGTTAACATTCATAAAACAATCCAATTAAACATGAATACACATTTCTCCAAAGAAGACATACAGATGGCTAACAGACACATGAAAAGATGCTCAATATCACTGATCATCTGGGAAATGCAAATCAAAACCACAATGACATATCACCTCACACCTGTCAGAATGGCTAAAATCAACAACACAAGAAACAACAGGTGTTGGTGAGGATGTGGAGAAAGGGGAACCCTTTTGCACTGTTGGTGGGAGTACAAACAGGTGCAGCCACTGCAGAAAACAGTATGGAAGTTCTGCACAAAGTTGAAAATAGAACTATCCTGCAATCCAGTAATCACACTATTTATCCCCAAAATACAGAATTCAAAGGGATACATGCAGCCCTATATTTATTGCAGCATTATTTACAATAGCCAAATTATGGATACATCCCCAGTGTTCATAATAGATGAATAGATAAAGAAGAGGTGCTATATGCATATATGGAATATTACTCAGTCATAAAAAAGAATGAAATGTCATTTGCAATGACATGGATGGAGCTAGAGAGTACAACAATAAGTGAAATATATCAGTTGGAGAAAGATAAACACCATACTATTTCACTCATATGTGGAATTTAAGAAACAAAACAAAGGAGCAAAGGAAAAAAAGAGAGCGAGAGAAACCTAGAAATAGACTTTTAACTATAAAGAATAACCTGATGGTTACCAGAAGGGAGGGGGAGGGATGGTAAAATAGGTGATGGGGATTAAGGAGTGTACCTGTCATAATGAGAGCCGGGTAACATATAGAATTGTTGAATCACTGTATTATGCATCTGAAACTAATATAACATTGTGTGCTAACTATACTGGAATTAAAATAAAAAAGAATAAAAATATTAAAAAATAAAAAATATATTTAAAAATTTTATGGCTTGTGCTTTTTGTGTACCATCAAAGAAATTTTGCCTAACTCAATGTGACAAAATTTTCTTCTAGATTCTCTTATAGAAGTTTTATAATTTTAGCTGCTACATTTAGGTTATTACCCATTTTTAATTGATTTTGAGTTGATTTTTTGTATATAGTATGAAGTAAGAGTCAACGTTTTTATACTTTCTTTTTCTCCTTTTTTTTTTGGTGGTGGGGGGGTACCATTTGTTGAAAAGCCTACCTTTTCCCCCATTGAATCACTTTGACAAAGTACTTTTATTGAAAACAAATTGACTATATTGTGTGAGTCTATTTGTGGGCTCTATTCTGTTTCATTGATCTATATTTCTATCCTTAAGTCAACACCACACTGTCTTGTAGTCTTGACATCAGGTACTCTAAGTCCCTAACTTGTTCTTTTTCAAAATTGCTTTAGCTATTTTAGGTCCTTTGCATTTCCATATACATTTTAGAATCATCTTGGAAATTTCTACTTAAAAACCTGCTGGGATTTAGGTCACTTTGGAAGGAATTAAAATCTTAATATTACATTGCAATTTTAAATGGTATTTTTTCTTTCATAATAGAGATTTTATTAGTTTTTTTAACATTAGTACTAGGCATTATGAGCAATTATAAGTACTGAAAATTGAAAATCTAAAAACCCACGTAGTTGTCATTATTTCTGAACAGCTATTCCAGTAATTTCATGGGTTAAATTTGAAGGCAAATTGTCTTTATGAAGAAGACAACAAATGCCCAAACCTTCTTGATATTGATAAGCTGTTAGGTCTTAGGTTCTACTATTTTATAACTTAACACCATACACATGATGTGTTCTAAATTCTAATCTTTCACAGCACATTAACAAAATCATTAGGGAAAAATGGATTATCATGACCAAAGGTTTACAGAGATCACCCAATTCTGTCAGGGGTGACAAAGATCAGGCCACAATTTTACAAACAACTTGGGAATAGAAGTTAATGAATTTAGCACTTGAATACATATTAAATCTGTGGTTGTGACTCCAAATTGCCATTTCCTTCATCTCGTATCATGGGATATAAAAACTCTCCTCTTAGCAGCCGATGGAATATTAACATCCAAGGAGTCAAAACCTCCCTTATTTCAATATCCCACTATTTTTCTATCAGAAAAATAAACAGCCAGCACTTGATTTCACTTCTAAACACACACACACACACACACACACACACACACACACACACACACACACACAATTTCCATTTATCTACATACATTTTAAAAAATGATGAAGTAAATTTCCTTCTTTTTAATTTTTTTTTTTCAACGTTTATTTATTTTTGGGACAGAGAGAGACAGAGCATGAACGGGGGAGGGGCAGAGAGAGAGGGAGACACAGAATCGGAAACAGGCTCCAGGCTCTGAGCCGTCAGCCCAGAGCCCGACGCGGGGCTCGAACTCACGGACCGCGAGATCGTGACCTGGCTGAAGTCGGACGCTTAACCGACTGCGCCACCCAGGCGCCCCAATTTCCTTCTTTTTAAAAAACATGTTTCTTAGGTTCTAAAACTGGTATTTACAGAACAGCTGGTAGACTATGTCCTTGTATGAGAAGAAAGATCCGGGAGCACTGATAAGACTCCGTTGTAGGCTGTTAATCAGATTTGGCTTCCTTCTCTCCTTCTTTGGAGGCTGGCCTCTCCTAGTTACTCGTTTTTCAGTTTTTTATAGGCAAGGCTTCTTCAGTTTCTTTGTTGACCAGTTTCCTGTTTTGTTCTCCTTTCACCTTTTGTTTCCACTTTATTTATTTGTTTATTTTTGCCTGAAGATTTATCTTTTTTGTTGACCATTTGTGGCTTAATTTCCAGTTCTGTAGGGACAGGTTTGGCTGACAACTGCTTGGGCTTGTCCTTTATAGTGCCTCTAGCTGAGCTGACTTTCCCTTGGGCGTCTTAGGATGATTTCACCAGAGAGAAGTCTGCTTGGCTACAGACTGGGAGAGACTTCCCCGCGAGGAGCTGCCTGGCCACTGTGTCATTGCGCCCAAAGCGCTGGGACCTGATGCTGTTGCTTAAATTTAAACTTCTAATCATTCAATACTCCTTATAGAAATGTAGTGACTTTTGAAAAGCAGACTATATTTTTTAGAGCAGTTGTAGGTTCACAGGAAACTTGAGAGGAAGGTACAGAGAATTCCCATATACCCCCTACCTCCACACATGCACAGTCTCCCCATCATCAACATCCCCCACCAGAGTCGGACATTTGTTACAATGGATGAACCCACATTCATGCAAAATCACTCAAAGGCCATAGATGACATTAGGATTCACTCTTGGTGTTGTACTTTCTATAGGTTTAGACAAATGTATGATGACATGTATCTACCAGTGTGGTATCATACAGAGTATCACTGCCTAAACATTCTCTGTGCTTGCCTGTTCATCCCTATCTCTCTGCTAACTCCTGGTGACCACTGATACCTTTACTATCTATGTAGTTTTGCCTTTTCCAGAATGTCATGTAGTTGGATTATATAGTATTGGCTTCTTTTACCTACTAATATGCATTTAAGTCTCCTCTGTGTGTTTTCATGGATGATAGCTTATTTCTTTTTAGCACTGAATAATCTTCCATTGTCTGGATGTACCACAGTTTATTTATCTATTCGCCTCCTGAAGGACAGACATCTTGGTTGCTTCTAAGTTCTAGCAATTATGAATAAAGCTGCCATAAACATTTGTGCACATGTTTTTGTATGAACATAAATTTTCAATGTCTGCTGGATTGTATGGTAAGAGTATGTTTAATTTTTTAAAAGTTTTTAATGTTTATTTATTTTTGAGAGAGAGAGAGACACAGAGTGTGAGTGGGGGAGGAGCAGAGAGAGAGGGAGACACAGAATCTGAAGCAGAATCCAGGCTCTGAGCTGTCAGCACAGAGCCCAATGAGGGGCTCGAACTCCTGAACGGTGAGATCACGACCTGAGCTGAAGTTGGACGTTCAGTCGACTGAGCCACCCAAGTGCCCCAGTATGTTTAGTTTTTGAAGAAAGTGCCAAAGTGTCTTCCAAAGTGTCTTTGCAAAGTTGCATTCCCACCAGCAATGTGTGAGAGTTCCTCTTGCTGTACATCCTCATCAACATTTGGTTTTGCCAGATTTCTGGATTTTGACCATCCTAATAGGTGTGTAGTGGTATCTTATTGTTGTTTTAAGTTTCATTTTCTTGATGACAAATAATGTGCAGTATCTTTTTATATACATATCTGTCATCTGTTTATCTTCGATGGTGGGGTATCTGTTAAGGTCTCTGACTTCTTTTTAAATGGAGGGTTTTTTTCTTATTGCAGAGTTTTAAGAGTTCTTTGTGTATTTTGGATAACATTCCTCTATCAAACACATGTTTTGCAATCTTTTCTCCCACGTGGTAGCTTGGTCTCCTCATTCTCTGGACTGCCTTTGAAGAGCAGAAGTTCTGAATTTTAATGAAGTCTAACTTATCAATTATTTCTTTCATGAATCATGCCTTTGGTATTGTTTCTAAAAAGCCATGGCCATACCAAAGGTCACCTCAATTTTCTCCTCTGTTATCTTTTAGGAGTTTCATTGTTTTGTTTTGTTTTTACATTTAGATCTATGACTCATTTTGTGTTAATTTTTGCTAAGGGTGTATGGTCTGTGTCCAGATTTTTTTTTTTTATGTGATTTTCAGTTGTTTCAGAACCATTTGTTGCAAAGGCTATCTTTGCTCTGTTGTATTGCTTTTGCTCCTTTTTCAATGACGGAAGATTTGGGAGAGTCTATTTCTCAGCTCTTTGTTCTGTTTCACTATTTGTCTATTCTCTACCAAGCTACACTGCATTGATTACCATAGTTCTCTAATTATTGAAGTTAGATGCTGTCATTTCTCTGATTTTGTTCTTGTCTTTCACTATTGTGTTGGTTATTTTGGATCTTTTGATTCTTATAAAAACTTTTATTTTTTTAAGTTTTTATTTGAATTCCAGTTAGTTAACATACAGTGTAATATTATTTTCAGGTGTACAATATAGCAATTCAACACTTCCATACATCACCCAGTGTTCATTATAAGTGTACTCCTTAATTTTCATCACCTGTATAACCACACCCCCCCACCTCTCCTCTGGTAAACATTAGTTTGTTCTCTATGGTTAAGAGTCTGTTTCTTAGTTTGCCTCTCTCTCTCTCTTTTTTTTGTCCTTTTGCTTGTTTGTTGTTTCTTAAATTCCATATATGACTGAAGTCATATGCTTTCTGTCTTTCCCTGACTCACTTAGCATAATACTCTGTAGCTCCATCCGTGTTGTTGCAAATGGCAAAATTTCATTCTTTTTTATGGCTGAGCAATATTCCATTGTATATATATACCACCTATTCTTTATCCATTCATCTGTTGATGGACATTTGGACTCTTTCCATACTTTGTCTATTGTTGATAGTGCTGCTATAAATATTGGGGTGCATGTATCCCTTTGAATTTGTGTTTTTGTATTCTTTGGGTAAATACCTATTAGTGCAATTGCTGGGTCATAGGGTAGTTATATTTTTAATTTTTGAGGAACCTCCATACTGTTATCCACAGTAGCCGCACCAGTTTGCATTCCCACCAACAGTACAAGAGGGTCCCTTTTCTCCACATTCTTGCCAACACATCTTGTTTCTTGTGTTGTTGATTTTAGCCATTCTGACAGGTGTGGGGTGATATCTTATTGTAGTTTTGATTTGTATTTCCCTGATGATCAGTGATGTTGAACATCTTTTCATGTGTCTGTTGGCCATCTGGATATCTTTTTTGGAAAAATATCTATTCATGTCTTCTGCCCATTTTCTAATTGGGTTATTCACTTTTTGGGTGTTGAGCTTTATAAGTTTTTTATATATTTTGGTTACTAACCCTTTATCAGATATGTCCTTCGCTGTGCAGAAGCTTTTAATTTTGATGAAGTCCCAATAATTTATTTTTGCTTTTGTTTCCCTTGCACATATCTGGAAAAATGTTGTTACAGCTGGGGTCAGAGAAATTACTGCTTGTACTCTCTTCTAGGATTTTTATGGTTTCAGGTCTCATATTTAGGACTAAATCCATTTTGAATTTATTTTTGTGTATGGTGTAAGAAAGTGGTCTAGTTTTATTCTTCTGCATGTTGCTGTCCAGTTTTGCCAACATCATTTGCTGAAGAGACTGTCCTTTTCCATTGCATATTCATTCCTGCTTTGTTTAAGATTAACTGACCATACAGTTTTGGGTCCATTTCTGGCTTTTCTATTCCGTTCCATTGATCTATGTGTCTATTTTTGTGCCACTACCATATGTTTGGATTATTACAGCTTTGTAATGTAACTTGAAGTCAGAAATTATGATGCCTCCAGTTTTGTTTCTCTTTTTCAAGGTTGCTTTGGCCATTCTAGGTCTTTTGTGGTTCCATAAAAACTTCAGGATTATTTGTTCTAGATCTGTGAAAAATGCTGGTGGTATTTCGATAGGGATTGCATTAACTCTGTAGATTTCTTTGAGTAGTAGAGACATTTAAACAATATTTGTTCTTCCAATTCATGAGCATGGGATGTCTTTCTATTTCTTTTCGTCATCTTCAATTCCTTTCACCAGTGTTTTATGATTTTCAGAGTACAGGTCTTTCACCTTTTTAGTTAGGTTTGTTCCTAGGTATCATTGTTTTTGGTGAGATTATAAATGGGATTGATTCCTTAATTTCTGTTTCTCCTGATTCATTATTGTTGTGTTGAAATAAACAGATTTCTTTATGTTGATTTTGCATCCTATTATCTAACTGAGATCATTTATCAGTTATAGCAGGGTTTTTTTTTTTTTTTTTTTTTTGGTGGAATCTTTCAGGTTTCCTATATGTAGTATCATGCCATCTGCTAACCATGAAAGTTTTATTTCTTCCTTGCTGATTTGGATACCTTTTATTTCTTTTTCTTTCCGATTGTTATGACTAGGACTTCCAGTACTATGTTAAAAAACAGTGGTGAGAATGGATATTCTTGTCTTGTTCCTGACTATAGAGGAAAACCTCTCAGTTTTTCCCTACTTAGGATGATACTAGCTGTGGGTTTTCATATATGCACTTTGTTATGTTGAAGTATGTTTCCCCTATCCATATTTTGTTGAGGGCTTTTATCATGAATGGATGTTGTACTTTGTCAAATGCTTTCTCTGCATCTACTAAAATTATCATATGGTTTTTATCCTTTCTTTTATTAATGTGGTGTGTTACATTGATTTATTTGTGAATATTGAACCACAGTTGCAACCCAGGAATAAATCCCACTTGATTGTGGTGAATGGCTTTTTAAATGAACTCTTGGATTCAGTTTGCTAGTATTTTATTGAGAATTTTTGCATCCATGTTCATCAGGGATATTGGCCTATACTTCTCTTTTTTAGTGATGTGTTTGGTATCAGGGTAATGCTGGCCTCATAGAATGAATTTGAAAGTTTTCCTTCCTTTTCTCTTTTTTTAGAAGTTTTAATAGATAATAACTCTTCTTTGAAAGGTTAGTAGAATTTGCCTGTGAAATCATCTGGGTCCAGACTTTTGTTTGTTGGGAGTTTTTTTGATTACTGACGCAATTTCTTTCCTGGTTATCAGTATGTTCAAGTTTTCTATTTTTCCTCTTTCGATTTTGGTAGTTTGTATGGTTCTAGGAATTTATCCATTTCTTCTATGTTGTCCAATTTGTTGGCTGATAGTTTTTCCCAATACTCTCATAATTCTTTGTATTTTTGTGGTGTTGGTTGTTATTTCTTCTCTCTTGTTTGTGATTTTATTTATTTATGTCCTTTCTCTTTTCTTTTTGATAAGTCTAGCTAGAGGTTTACCAATTTTATTATTTTTTGCAAAGAAACCACTCTTGCAAACCAGGAATAAATCTCATGGTGAATGATATGGTTTCATTGATATGTTCTATTGGTTTCACTGATATGTTTTATTGTTTTTTAGTTTCTGTATTATTTATTTCTGTTCTAATCTTTATTATTTCTTTCCTTCTTCTGGCTTTAGGCTTTATTGTTGTTCTTTTTCTAGCTCCTTTAAATGTAAGTTTAGGTTGTTTATTTGAGGTTTTTATTGCGTCTTGAGGTAAGCCTGTACTGATATAAACTTCCCTCTTAGGACTGTTTTTGCTGCATCCCAAAGATTTTGGATTGCTGTGTTTCCATTTTTATTTGTTTACATTTATTTTTTAAAATTTGTTCTTTTATTTCCTGGTTAACCCATTTGTTGTTTAGTAGTATGTTGTTTAACCTCCATGTATTTGTGGTCTTTTCAAATTTTGTCTGTGGTTGACTTCTAGTTTCATAGCATGTGGTCAGAAAAGACACATGGTATGGCTTAATATTTTTGTACTTGTTAAGGCCTGTTTTATGACCTAATATGTGATCTATTCTAGAGAATATTGCATGTTCATGTAAAGAATGTGTATTCTGCTATTTTAGGATGGAATGCTCTGAATATATCTGTTAAGTCCATCTGACCTGTGTGTCTTTCTAAGCCATTGTTTCCTTTTTGATTTTCTGTTTAGATGATGTGTCCATTGATGTAAGTGGGGTGATAATGTCCCCTATTATTATTGTGAAATTATCAATTAGTTATTTATGTTTGTTATTGATTGTTTTATATAGTTGGGTGATCTGATGTCAAGTGCATAAATATTTATAATTGTTATGACATTTTGTTGGATTGTTCCCTTTATTATGATATAGTGCCCTTCTTTGTCTCTTGTTACAGTCTTTGTTTTAAAGTCTACTTTGTCCTATATAAGTATTGCTATTGCAGCTTTCTTTTGACATTCATTTGGATGATAAATATTTCTCCACCGCTCCCTTTCAATCTGCAGGTGTGTTTAGGTCTAAAAGGAATCTCTTGTAGGAGGCATATAGAAGGGTCTTCTTTTTTTCATCCATTCCAACACCATATGTCTTTTTATTCGAGTGTTTAGTCCTTTTACATTCAAAGTAATTATTGATAGATATATATTTAGTGCCATTTTATTACCTGTGTTGTCATTGTTTTTGGATATTTTCTCTGATCCGTTCTTATCTTTGTCACTTACCTCTCTCCTTTGCACTCAAAGTGTCCCTTTTTAACATTTCTTGCAGGGCTGTTTTAGTGGTCATGAACTCTTTTAGTTTTTGTTTGTCTGGGAAACTCTTGCTTTCTCCTGTTATTCTGAATGGTAGCCTTGCTGAATAGAGTATTCTTGGCTGCAGATTTTTCCCATTCAGCACTTTGAATATATCATGCCACTCTCCCTTTTATCTTGTCAAGTTTTTGTGGAGAGACCTGCAGCTAGTCTTATGAGTCTTCCTTTGTAATATAGGGACTTCTTTTGTTCTGTTACTTTTAAGATTATTTTCTTTATCAGTATATTTTTCAAATTTAATTACAATATGTCTTTTTTTAATTTTTTAAAATGCTTTTATTTATTTTTGAGACAGAGAGAGGCAGAGCATGAGTGGGTTAGGGGCAGAGAGAGAGGAAGACACAGAATCTGAAGCAGGCTCCAGGCTCTGAGCTGTCAGCACAGAGCTTGATGTGGGGCTCAAAATCACGGAGTGTGAGATCATGACCTGAGCTGAAGTTGGATGCTCAACCGACTGAGCCACCCAGGTGCCCCTAATTACAATATGTCTTGGTGTTGGCCTGCTCTTGTTGATTTTGATCTATGCCTCCTGGATTTGGATGTCTGTGTCCTTCCTCAGATTAGGGAAGTTTTCTGCTATTTCTTAAACTTAAATTTCTTCCCCTTTTTCTCTCTCTTCTTCTGCAACTCCTATAATATAAATGAAACATTTCATGGAGTCACTGAGTTCCCTAAGACTATTCTTGTGTTTCATAATTCTTCTTTATCTTTTATTGTTCACCTTACTTTCCATTATTTTATCTTCTAGGTCACTAATTTGTTCCTCTGCTTCTTCCATTCTTGTGTCATTGTATTAAGCCTATTTCCAATCTCATGTATGGCCCTCTTCCTCTTTGATTAATTCCTTAACTCTTTTATCTCTGTGATGGAGGTCTCACTGATGTCTTCTATTCTTTTCTCAAGCCCAGTGAGTATTCTCATGATTATTGCTTTAAGTTCTCCATCAGTCATGTTACTTATATCTGTTTTGTTCATATCTGGCTATGGCCTTATCTTGTTCTTTCATTTGGGATAAATTCCTCCATCTTTGCATTTTGTCTAAGGCTCTGCCTTCTTCTGTGTGCTAGAAAAACTGATTATGTCTTCTGCTCCTGAAACTAATGGCTTTATAAAGAAGAGGTCCTGTAGTGCCCAGGGCCTGGAGCTTCAGGGAGTATCTCTGTGTGTGCTATGCTTTTATCTTCTGGCTACTCTTTCCTTCAGGTCAGTCATCTGCAGAGGCTCTCCTTGCCTGCAATGGGCAGTGTTTTGTCCCTGACCTGAATGTACGAGTTTTAACCAGGTGTGCTCTGGTCTGCTTATGAAATGAGACCTGATACTACCTCCACCAGGACTGAGGCCCTGAAAAGAACTCTTTGGTTGGGAGATGTGGTATGGGTAGGGGTTTGTGCTGGTCTTCCGGGGGAAAGGCCCACCATACTGGGACTGAGGCAAGCTTGCCAAAGAAGGGCACTCCTGCCAGAGCACAGGGAGTGGGGCTTGTGTAAGGAAGTTAGGCAGACAATGTTGGTGCTGCACTCCTTCCTACAGGTGGCTCTGCATTTATGCCAAGGGGTGGGGAGAAAAATGACTCCAGCCAGCTCCTTTGTTCACAGAAAGGCATGTCTGTGAATGCTGTCTCTCAAGGATGTGCTCTGAGAATAGCAAATAATCTCTCTGTGTGCTCCAGGCATTCTTCAGACCACTGTTTCCATGCTGTCTGCCCCTGAATTGTTTGTATACTTTCTCTCCAGGAGCAGCACAGTGCCCTCTGGGCTCTATCCCAGCCAAGCCTGCTGACCTTTAAAACTTTAGGCTTTAAGACCTGCTTTTGCAAGAATTCATGAAATTCGGCCCCTTTTGTTTTCCAAGCCGATGGCTTTGGGGAAATATTCTCCGTGGGCATTCCTCTGTGCACTCCTCTCTTTCTTGCCCTTCTCCCTGACCACAGCTTCTTTCCTCTGCAGCATTAATGATCCATTTCTGCCCTAAACCATGTCTTCATACTTCCCACCTTCTTCAGTGTGGCCTCTTCTGTCCCTTTAGTTGAGGAGTTTGTTCTGTCAGTTCTTAGGTCTATTTCTGGGTTATTTAGGATAATTTCATAGCAATCTAGTTGTATTCCTGGGACAAGGGGAGCTTAGGGTCCTCTTACTCCATTGTCATCTTCTTATCAGACTTCTCATAAAAACTTAGGAATCCATTTGTTGCTATCCATAAAATAACTTCTTGGGATTTTGATTGGGATTGCATTGGATCTACAGATCATGTTGAGAACAACTGATATCTTGACAATATTTAGTCTTTATATTCTTGAATATGGAATATCTCTGCATTTATTTAGTTCTTCTTTGATTTCATTCATCAGAATTTTGTAGTTTTCATACAGACTTAAATAGGCATGTACCTTTATATTTATAGCAGCACTATCAACAATAGCCAAACTATGGAGAGAACCCAAAATGCCCATTGACTGATGAATGGATAAAGATGTGGTATGTATATATATATACACTGGAATATTACTCAGCCATAAAAAAGAATGAAATTTTGCCATTTGCACCATGGTTGGAGTTAGAGTATATTATGCTAAGGGAAATAAGTCAGTCAGAGAAAGACAAATACCACATGACTTCACTCATATGTGGAATTTAAGGAACAAAATAGATGAACATATGGAGGGCGGGAAGAGAGAGAGAAATAAACCATGAAAGACTCTTAAAGATTGAGGGTTGATGGGGGGGGGATGGGCTAGATGGGTGATAGGTGTTAAGGAAGGCACTTGTTATGATGAACACTGAGTAGTGTATGTAATTGATGAATAACTGAATTCTACTCCTGAAACCAATATTGCACTGTATGTTAACTAACTAGAATTTAAATAAAAATTTGAAAAAAAGTTTTTTGTAGTTTTATTCATATAGGTCTTATACATGTTTTGTTGGGTTTATAACTAAGTATTTAATTTTGGAGGGTGCTAATGTAAAAGGTTTGTGAATGTCACTTGCTCATTATCAGTATATAGGAAAGCAAATGACTTTTGTATATCAACTTTGTACCCTGCACCCTTGCTATAATTGATAAGTTCCAGCAGGGTTTTTTTAGTCATTTCTACATAGATGATCTTTTATATAGATGATCATGTCATCTATGAACAAAGATAGCTTTATGTGTTTCCTTCCCAACTGATGTATTTTTTCTTTCCTTAGTGCATTAGCAAGGACTTCCAGGGCAATGTTGAAAAGGAGTAGTGAGAGGGGACATCCTTGCCTTGTACTATATCTTAGTGGGAAAGCTTCAAGTTTCTTACCATAAGTATGATGCTACCTGTAGATTTTTTATAGTCTTTATCAAGTTGAGAAAGTTTCCCTCTACTCCTACTTTACTGAGAGGTTTTTTTTTTTTTTATTTTTTTTTATATGAAATTTATTGTCAAATTGGTTTCCATACAACACCCAGTGCTCATCCCAAAAGGTGCCCTCCTCAGTACCCATCACCCACCTCTCCTCCCTCCCACCCCCCATCAACCCTTAGTTTGTTCTCAGTTCTCAACAGTCTCTTATGCTTTGGCTCTCTCCCACTCTAACCTCTTTTTTTTTTTTTCTTCCCCTCCCCCATGGGTTTCTCTTAAGTTTCTCAGGATCTACATAAGAGTGAAACCATATGGTATCTGTCTTTCTCTGTATGGCTTATTTCACTTAGCATCACACTCTCCAGTTCCATCCACGTTGCTACAAAAGGCCATATTTCATTTTTTCTCATTGCCACGTAGTACTCCATTGTGTATATAAACCACAATTTCTTTATCCATTCATCAGTTGATGGACATTTAGGCTCTTTCCATAATTTGGCTATTGTTGAGAGTGCTGCTATGAACATTGGGGTACAAGTGCCCCTATGCATCAGTACTCCTGTGTCCCTTGGATAAATTCCTAGCAGTGCTATTGCTGGGTCATAGGGTAGGTCTATTTTTAATTTTCTGAGGAACCTCCACACTGCTTTCCAGAGCGGCTGCACCAATTTGCATTCCCACCAACAGTGCAAGAGGGTTCCCGTTTCTCCACACCCTCTCCAGCATCTATAGTCTCCTGATTTGTTCATTTTGGCCACTCTGACTGGCGTGAGGTGATACCTGAGTGTGGTTTTGATTTGTATTTCCCTGATAAGGAGTGACGCTGAACATCTTTTCATGTGCCTGTTGGCCATCCGGATGTCTTCTTTAGAGAAGTGTCTATTCATGTTTTCTGCCCATTTCGTCACTGGGTTATTTGCTTTTCGGGTGTGGAGTTTGGTGAGCTCTTTATAGATTTTGGATACTAGCCCTTTGTCCGATATGTCATTTGCAAATATCTTTTCCCATTCCGTTGGTTGCCTTTTAGTTTTGTTGGTTGTTTCCTTTGCTGTGCAGAAGCTTTTTATCTTCATAAGGTCCCAGGAATTCACTTTTGCTTTTAATTCCCTTGCCTTTGGGGATGTGTCGAGTAAGAGATTGCTACGGCTGAGGTCAGAGAGGTCTTTTCCTGCTTTCTCCTCTAAGGTTTTGATGGTTTCCTGTCTCACATTCAGGTCCTTTATCCATTTTGAGTTTATTTTTGTGAATGGTGTGAGAAAGTGGTCTAGTTTCAACCTTCTGCATGTTGCTGTCCAGTTCTCCCAGCACCATTTGTTAAAGAGACTGTCTTTTTTCCATTGGATATTCTTTCCTGCTTTGTCAAAGATGAGTTGGCCGTACGTTTGTGGGTCTAGTTCTGGGGTTTCTATTCTATTCCATTGGTCTATGTGTCTGTTTTTGTGCCAATACCATGCTGTCTTGATGATGACAGCTTTGTAGTAGAGGCTAAAGTCTGGGATTGTGATGCCTCCTGCTTTGGTCTTCTTCTTCAAAATTACTTTGGCTATTCGGGGCCTTTTGTGGTTCCATATGAATTTTAGGATTGCTTGTTCTAGTTTCGAGAAGAATGCTGGTGCAATTTTGATTGGGATTGCATTGAATGTGTAGATAGCTTTGGGTAGTATTGACATTTTGATAATATTTATTCTTCCAATCCATGAGCAGGGAATGTCTTTCCATTTCTTTAAATCTTCTTCAATTACCTTCATAAGCTTTCTATAGTTTTCAGCATACAGATCCTTTACATCTTTGGTTAGATTTATTCCTAGGTATTTTATGCTTCTTGGTGCAATTGTGAATGGGATCAGTTTCTTTATTTGTCTTTCTGTTGCTTCGTTGTTAGTGTATAAGAATGCAACTGATTTCTGTACATTGATTTTGTATCCTGCAACTTTGCTGAATTCATGTATCCGTTCTAGCAGACTTTTGGTGGAGTCTATCGGATTTTCCATGTATAATATCATGTCATCTGCAAAGAGCGAAAGCTTGACTTCATCTTTGCCAATTTTGACGCCTTTGATTTCCTTTTGTTGTCTGATTGCTGTTGCTAGAACTTCCAGCACTATGTTAAATAACAGCGGTGAGAGTGGGCATCCCTGTCATGTTCCTGATCTCAGGGAAAAAGCTCTCAGTTTTTCCCCGTTGAGGATGATGTTAGCTGTGGGCTTTTCATAAATGGCTTTTATGATCTTTAAGTATGTTCCTTCTATCCCGACTTTCTCAAGAGTTTTTATTAAGAAAGGGTGCTGGATTTTGTCGAAGGCCTTTTCTGCATCGATTGACAGGATCATATGGTTTTTCTCCTTTTTTTTGTTAATGTGATGTATCACGTTGATTGATTTGCGAATGTTGAACCAGCCCTGCATCCCAGGAATGAATCCCACTTGATCATGGTGAATAATTCTTTTTATATGCCGTTGAATTCGATTTGCTAGTATCTTATTGAGAATTTTTGCATCCATATTCATCAGGGATATTGGCCTGTAGTTCTCTTTTTTTACTGGGTCTCTGTCTGGTTTAGGAATCAAAGTCATACTGGCTTCATAGAATGAGTCTGGAAGTTTTCCTTCCCTTTCTATTTCTTGGAATAGCTTGAGAAGGATAGGTATTATCTCTGCTTTAAACGTCTGGTAGAACTCCCCTGGGAAGCCATCTGGTCCTGGACTCTTATTTGTTGGGAGATTTTTGATAACCGATTCAATTTCTTCGCTGGTGATGGGTCTGTTCAAGCTTTCTATTTCCTCCTGATTGAGTTTTGGAAGAGTGTGGGTGTTCAGGAATTTGTCCATTTCTTCCAGGTTGTCCAATTTGTTGGCATATAATTTTTCATAGTATTCCCTGATAATTGTTTGTATCTCTGAGGGATTGGTTGTAATAATTCCATTTTCATTCATGATTTTATTTATTTGGGTCATCTCCCTTTTCTTTTTGAGAAGCCTGGCTAGAGGTTTGTCAATTTTGTTTATTTTTTCAAAAAACCAACTCTTGGTTTCGTTGATCTGCTCTACAGTTTTTTTAGATTCTATATTGTTTATTTCTGCTCTGATCTTTATTATTTCTCTTCTTCTGCTGGGTTTAGGCTGCCTTTGCTGTTCTGCTTCTATTTCCTTTAGGTGTGCTGTTAGATTTTGTATTTGGGATTTTTCTTGTTTCTTGAGATAGGCCTGGATTGCAATGTATTTTCCTCTCAGGACTGCCTTTGCTGCGTCCCAAAGCGTTTGGATTGTTGTATTTTCATTTTCGTTTGTTTCCATATATTTTTTAATTTCTTCTCTAATTGCCTGGTTGACCCACTCATTCGTTAGTAGGGTGTTCTTTAACCTCCATGCTTTTGGAGGTTTTCCAGACTTTTTTCTGTGGTTGATTTCAAGCTTCATAGCATTGTGGTCTGAAAGGATGCATGGTATGATTTCAATTCTTGTAAACTTATGAAGGGCTGTTTTGTGACCCAGTATATGATCTATCTTGGAGAATGTTCCATGTGCACTCGAGAAGAAAGTATATTCTGTTGCTTTGGGATGCAGAGTTCTAAATATATCTGTCAAGTCCATCTGATCCAATGTCTCATTCAGGGCCCTTGTTTCTTTATTGACCGTGTGTCTAGTTGATCTATCCATTTCTGTAAGTGGGGTGTTAAAGTCCCCTGCAATTACCACATTCTTATCAATAAGGTTGCTTATGTTTATGAGTAATTGTTTTATATATTTGGGCGCTCTGGTATTCGGCGCATAGACATTTATAATTGTTAGCTCTTCCTGATGGATAGACCCTGTCACTATTATATAATGTCCTTCTTCATCTCTTGTTACAGCCTTTAATTTAAAGTCTAGTTTGTCTGATATAAGGATGGCTACTCCAGCTTTCTTTTGGCTTCCAGTAGCATGATAAATAGATCTCCATCCCCTCACTCTCAATCTAAAGGTGTCCTCAGGTCTAAAATGAGTCTCTTGTAGACAGCAAATAGATGGGTCTTGTTTTTTTATCCATTCTGATACCCTAAGTCTTTTGGTTGGCGCATTTAATCCATTTACATTCAGTGTTATTATAGAAAGGTATGGGTTTAGAGTCATTGTGATGTCTGTATGTTTTATGCTTGTAGTGATGTCTCTGGTACTTTGTCTCACAGGGTCCCCCTTAGGATCTCTTGTAGGGCTGGTTTAGTGGTGACAAATTCCTTCAGTTTTTGTTTGTTTGGGAAGACCTTTATCTCTCCTTCTATTCTAAATGACAGACTTGCTGGATAAAGGATTCTCGGCTGCATATTTTTTCTGTCTAGCACACTGAAAATCTCGTGCCAATTCTTTCTGGCCTGCCAAGTTTCAAAAGAGAGATCAGTCACGAGTCTTATAGGTCTCCCTTTATATGTGAGGGCACGTTTACCCCTTGCTGCTTTCAGAATTTTCTCTTTATCCTTGTATTTTGCCAGTTTCACTATGATATGTCGTGCAGAAGATCGATTCAAGTTACGTCTGAAGGGAGTTCTCTGTGCCTCTTGGATTTCAATGCCTTTTTCCTTCCCCAGTTCAGGGAAGTTCTCAGCTATTATTTCTTCAAGTACCCCTTCAGCACCTTTCCCTCTCTCTTCCTCCTCTGGGATACCAATAATGCGTATATTATTTCTTTTTAGTGTATCACTTAGTTCTCTAATTTTCCCCTCGTACTCCTGGATTTTTTTATCTCTCTTTTTCTCAGCTTCCTCTTTTTCCATAACTTTATCTTCTAGTTCACCTATTCTCTCCTCTGCCTCTTCAATCCGAGCTGTGGTGGTTTCCATTTTGTTATGCATTTCGTTTAAAGCGTTTTTCAGCTCCTCGTGACTGTTCCTTAGTCCCTTGATCTCTGTAGCAAGAGATTCTCTGCTGTCCGCTATACTGTTTTCAAGCCCAGCGATTAATTTTATGACTATTATTCTAAATTCACTTTCTGTTATATTATTTAAATCCTTTTTGATCAGCTCATTAGCTGTTGTTATTTCCTGGAGATTCTTCTGAGGGGAATTCTTCCGCTTGGTCATTTTGGATAGTCCCTGGCATGGTGAGGACCTGCAGGGCACTTCCCCTGTGCTGTGGTGTATAACTGGAGCTCGTGGGCGGAGCCGCAGTCAGACCTGATGTCTGCCCCCAGCCCACCGCTGGGGCCACAGTCAGACTGGTGCGTGCCTTCTCTTCCCCTCTCCTATGGGCGGGATTCACTGTGGGGTGGGGTGGCCTGTCTGGGCTACTTGCACACTGCCAGGCTTGTGATGCTGGGGATCTGGCGTCTTAGCTGGGGTGGGTAGGCAAGGTGCACAGGGGCAGGAGGGGCAGGCTTAGCTTGCTTCTCCTTAGGTGATCCTCTTCAGGAGGGGCCCTGTGGCAGCAGGAGGGAGTCAGATCCGCTGCCGGAGGTTTGGCTCCGCAGAAGCGCAGAGTTGGGTGTTTGCGCGGAGCAAGTTCCCTGGCAGGAACTGGTTCTCTTTGGGATTTTGGCTGGGGGATGGGCGGGGGAGATGGCGCTGGCGAGCGCCTTTGTTCCCCACCAAACTGAGCTCTGTCGTCCGGGGGCTCAGCAGCTCTCCTTCCCTTTGTCCTCCAGCCTTCCCGCTTTCTGAGCAGAGCTGTTAACTTATCACCTCCCAGACGCTAAGTCGCGCTTGCTGTCGGAACACAGTCCGTCAGGCCCCTCCGCTTTTTGCAAGCCAGACTCGGGGGCTCTGCTTGGCTGGGGAGCCGCCCCTCCGCCCCGGCTCCCTCCCGCCAGTCCGTGGAGCGCGCACCGCCTCGCTGCCCTTCCTACCCTCTTCCGTGGGCCTCTCGTCTGCGCTTGGCTCTGGCGACTCCGTTCTGCTAATCCTCTGGTGGTTTTCTGGGTTATTTAGGCAGGTGTAGGTGGAATCTAAGTGATCAGCAGGACGCGCGGTGAGCCCAGCGTCCTCCTACGCCGCCATCTTCCCTCTCTCGGTTTTTGTTTTTTTTTTTTTTTAATTGAAATTGGATGTTGGAGTTTATTAAAGGCTTTTTCTTAATCTATTGATATGATCATGTGATTTTTTTTCATTTCGTTTGTGTGATAAATTATATTAATTGATTTTTGAATGTTGAACCAGCCTTGCATACCTAGATAAATCCCATTTGGTCATGGTGTATATGTGGGATTCTATTTGATAATATTTTGCTGAGGATTTTTGCATCTATGTTCATGAAAGATCTTGGTCTATAGTTTTCCTCCCTTCTAATGTCTGTCTATTTTGGGTATTAGTGTAATTCTGGCCTCATAGAGTGAGTCAGGAAAGATCCCCTCTGCTTGTAACTTCTGAAAGAGATTGTGGAGAATTTATATCATTTCTTCCCTAAATGTTTGGTAGGATTCACCAGTGAACCCATCTGGGTTTGTTGCTTTCTATTAGGGAAAGTTGTTGATTCAATTTCTTTAGTGGATATAGCCTATTCAGACTATTTCTTTTTGTGTGAATTTTGGCAGATTGTGTTTTTCAAGGAATTGGTCCCTTTTTCTAGGTTATCAAATTTGTGGGCATAAAGTTGCTCATAGTATTATCCTTTTAATTTCCATGGGACCTATAATGATGCTCCTCTTTCATTTTGGATATTAGTAGTTTGTGTCCTCTTTTTATTTTTATTTATTTATATTTTTAGTTAGCCTGGCTAAGAGCTTATCAGTTTTATCAATCTTCTCAAAGAACCAGATTTTGGTTTGGTTCAGTTTTCTTTATTTACAATAGCCAAATTATGGAAGCAGTCCTAGTGTCCATCAATAGATGAATGGATAAAGAAGATGTGTTATATATATATATATATATATATATATATATATATATGCAATAGAATATTATTCAGCCATAAAAAAGAATGAACTCTTGCCATTTGTAATGACATGGATGGAGCTAGAGAGTATAACTCTAAGTGAAATAAGTCAGTCAGAGAAAGACAAATACCATATGATTTCACTCATATGTGAATTTAAGAAACAAACAAACAAAAAAAAAAACAAGCAGAGAGAGAGAGAGAGAGGATGGAGATAGCCAAGAAACAGACTCAACTACAGAGAACAAACTGATGATTACCAAAGGGGAGGAGGGTAGGGGAATGGGTTAAATAGATGATGAAGATTAAGGAGAACACTGGTTGTGATGAGCACCAGGTGTTGTATGTAGGTACTGAGTCACTATATTGTATACCGGAAACTAATATAACACTGTACGTTAACTATACTGGAATGAAAATAAAGTTGAAAAAGGAAAAAGAAAAAATTTCATTGATTTCTGCTCTAATTCTTATTCTTTCTTTTCTTCTGTTGATTTTGGATTTTATTTTTTCTCCTTTTTTAAGTTCCTAAGGTAAAAATTTATATTACTGATTATATCTTTCTTCTTTTCTAAAATATGCATTCAATGTTATACATTTTGCTCTAAGCACTGTTTTCACTGCATCCTACAGATTTTGATAATTTATGTTTTTACTTTCATTTAGTTCAAAATATTTTAAAATTTATCCTAAGATTTCTTCATTTAGTTCAAAATATTTTAAAATTTATCCTAAATAACCCACGTGTTATTTAGAAGCCTGTTGTTTAACTTCCACATTTTTGAGGGTATTTCAGCTACCTTTCTGCTTTTGATTTGTAGTTTAATTCTACTGTGGCCGAGGAGCAGAAATTGTATGATTTCTACTCTTATAAAATTATTAAGGTGTGTTTTATGGCTTAGAATGTGGTCTGTCTTGGTGAATTTTCTATGTGAACTTGA
Source organism: Puma concolor (assembly GCF_028749965.1). NCBI lineage: Eukaryota > Metazoa > Chordata > Mammalia > Carnivora > Felidae > Puma > Puma concolor. Next base: position 25,055,747 of record NC_141671.1, read on the forward strand.
TAAAAGTATGTGTTCTTCTGTAGTTGGATGAAGTAGTTTATAATGTCAGTTATATCTAGTTGACTGATGGTGTCGTAGAGTTCAACAATGCTCTTTCTGATCTCCTGCCAGCTGGATCTGTCCATTTCTGAGAGAGGGGGTTAAAGTTTCCAACTGTCATAGTGGATTCATCTATTTCTCCTTGCATTTCTACTAGTTTTTGCCTCACACAGCCTGTTAGGCACATACACATTAGTAATTGTTATGTTTTCCTAGAGAATTCCCCTCCTTATCACTATGTACTGCTTTTCTTTATTCCTGATAACTTTTCCTACTTTGAAGTCTGTTTTGTCTGAATTTAGGATAGCTACTCCTGCTTGCTTTTGATTAGTGTTAGCATGGTATATTTTTCTTCATTCATTTACTTTTTTTTTTTTTTTTTTTTTTTTTATTTATATATGAAATTTATTGTCAAATTGGTTTCCATACAACACCCAGTGCTCATCCCAAAAGGTGCCCTCCTCAGTACCCATCACCCACCCTCTCCTCCCTCCCACCCCCCATCAACCCTTAGTTTGTTCTCAGTTCTCAACAGTCTCTTATGCTTTGGCTCTCTCCCACTCTAACCTCTTTTTTTTTTTTTTTTTTTTTTTTTTTTTTTTGTTCCCCTCCCCCATGGGATTCTCTTAAGTTTCTCAGGATCCACATAAGAGTGAAACCATATGGTATCTGTCTTTCTCTGTATGGCTTATTTCACTTAGCATCACACTCTCCAGTTCCATCCACGTTGCTACAAAAGGCCATATTTCATTTTTTCTCATTGCCACGTAGTACTCCATTGTGTATATAAACCACAATTTCTTTATCCATTCATCAGTTGATGGACATTTAGGCTCTTTCCATAATTTGGCTATTGTTGAGAGTGCTGCTATGAACATTGGGGTACAAGTGCCCCTATGCATCAGTACTCCTGTGTCCCTTGGATAAATTCCTAGCAGTGCTATTGCTGGGTCATAGGGTAGGTCTATTTTTAATTTTCTGAGGAACCTCCACACTGCTTTCCAGAGCGGCTGCACCAATTTGCATTCCCACCAACAGTGCAAGAGGGTTCCCGTTTCTCTACATCCTCTCCAGCATCTATAGTCTCCTGATTTGTTCATTTTGGCCACTCTGACTGGCGTGAGGTGATACCTGAGTGTGGTTTTGATTTGTATTTCCCTGATAAGGAGCGACGCTGAACATCTTTTCATGTGCCTGTTGGCCATCCGGATGTCTTCTTTAGAGAAGTGTCTATTCATGTTTTCTGCCCATTTCTTCACTGGGTTATTTGCTTTTCGGGTGTGGAGTTTGGTGAGCTCTTTATAGATTTTGGATACTAGCCCTTTGTCCGATATGTCATTTGCAAATATCTTTTCCCATTCCGTTGGTTGCCTTTTAGTTTTGTTGGTTGTTTCCTTTGCTGTGCAGAAGCTTTTTATCTTCATAAGGTCCCAGTAATTCACTTTTGCTTTTAATTCCCTTGCCTTTGGGGATGTGTCGAGTAAGACATTGCTACGGCTGAGGTCAGAGAGGTCTTTTCCTGCTTTCTCCTCTAAGGTTTTGATGGTTTCCTGTCTCACATTCAGGTCCTTGATCCATTTTGAGTTTATTTTTGTGAATGGTGTGAGAAAGTGGTCTAGTTTCAACCTTCTGCATGTTGCTGTCCAGTTCTCCCAGCACCATTTGTTAAAGAGACTGTCTTTTTTCCATTGGATGTTCTTTCCTGCTTTGTCAAAGATGAGTTGGCCGTACGTTTGTGGGTCTAGTTCTGGGGTTTCTATTCTATTCCATTGGTCTATGTGTCTGTTTTTCTGCCAATACCATGCTGTCTTGATGATGACAGCTTTGTAGTAGAGGCTAAAGTCTGGGATTGTGATGCCTCCTGCTTTGGTCTTCTTCTTCAAAATTACTTTGGCTATTCGGGGCCTTTTGTGGTTCCATATGAATTTTAGGATTGCTTGTTCTAGTTTCGAGAAGAATGCTGGTGCAATTTTGATTGGGATTGCATTGAATGTGTAGATAGCTTTGGGTAGTATTGACATTTTGATAATATTTATTCTTCCAATCCATGAGCAGGGAATGTCTTTCCATTTCTTTAAATCTTCTTCAATTACCTTCATAAGCTTTCTATAGTTTTCAGCATACAGATCCTTTACATCTTTGGTTAGATTTATTCCTAGGTATTTTATGCTTCTTGGTGCAATTGTGAATGGGATCAGTTTCTTTATTTGTCTTTCTGTTGCTTCGTTGTTAGTGTATAAGAATGCAACTGATTTCTGTACATTGATTTTGTATCCTGCAACTTTGCTGAATTCATGGATCAGTTCTAGCAGACTTTTGGTGGAGTCTATCGGATTTTCCATGTATAATATCATGTCATCTGCAAAGAGCGAAAGCTTGACTTCATCTTTGCCAATTTTGACGCCTTTGATTTCCTTTTGTTGTCTGATTGCTGATGCTAGAACTTCCAGCACTATGTTAAACAACAGCGGTGAGAGTGGGCATCCCTGTCGTGTTCCTGTTCTCAGGGAAAAAGCTCTCAGTTTTTCCCCGTTGAGGATGATGTTAGCTGTGGGCTTTTCATAAATGGCTTTTATGATCTTTAAGTATGTTCCTTCTATCCCGAGTTTCTCAAGAGTTTTTATTAAGAAAGGGTGCTGGATTTTGTCAAAGGCCTTTTCTGCATCGATTGACAGGATCATATGGTTCTTCTCTTTTTTTTTGTTAATGTGATGTATCACGTTGATTGATTTGCGAATGTTGAACCAGCCCTGCATCCCAGGAATGAATCCCACTTGATCATGGTGAATAATTCTTTTTATATGCCGTTGAATTCTATTTGCTAGTATCTTATTGAGAATTTTTGCATCCATATTCATCAGGGATATTGGCCTGTAGTTCTCTTTTTTTACTGGGTCTCTGTCTGGTTTAGGAATCAAAGTAATACTGGCTTCATAGAATGAGTCTGGAAGTTTTCCTTCCCTTTCTATTTCTTGGAATAGCTTGAGAAGGATAGGTATTATCTCTGCTTTAAACGTCTGGTAGAACTCCCCTGGGAAGCCATCTGGTCCTGGACTCTTATTTGTTGGGAGATTTTTGATAACCGATTCAATTTCTTCACTGGTAATGGGTCTGTTCAAGCTTTCTATTTCCTCCTGATTGAGTTTTGGAAGAGTGTGGGTGTTCAGGAATTTGTCCATTTCTTCCAGGTTGTCCAATTTGTTGGCATATAATTTTTCATAGTATTCCCTGATAATTGTTTGTATCTCTGAGGGATTGGTTGTAATAATTCCATTTTCATTCATGATTTTATCTATTTGGGTCATCTCCCTTTTCTTTTTGAGAAGCCTGGCTAGAGGTTTGTCAATTTTGTTTATTTTTTCAAAAAACCAGCTCTTGGTTTCGTTGATCTGCTCTACAGTTTTTTTAGATTCTATATTGTTTATTTCTGCTCTGATCTTTATTATTTCTCTTCTTCTGCTGGGTTTAGGCTGCCTTTGCTGTTCTGCTTCTATTTCCTTTAGGTGTGCTGTTAGATTTTGTATTTGGGATTTTTCTTGTTTCTTGAGATAGGCCTGGATTGCAATGTATTTTCCTCTCAGGACTGCCTTTGCTGCGTCCCAAAGCGTTTGGATTGTTGTATTTTCATTTTCGTTTGTTTCCATATATTTTTTAATTTCTTCTCTAATTGCCTGGTTGACCCACTCATTCGTTAGTAGGGTGTTCTTTAACCTCCATGCTTTTGGAGGTTTTCCAGACTTTTTTCTGTGGTTGATTTCAAGCTTCATAGCATTGTGGTCTGAAAGGATGCATGGTATGATTTCAATTCTTGTAAACTTATGAAGGGCTGTTTTGTGACCCAGTATATGATCTATCTTGGAGAATGTTCCATGTGCACTCGAGAAGAAAGTATATTCTGTTGCTTTGGGATGCAGAGTTCTAAATATATCTGTCAAGTCCATCTGATCCAATGTCTCATTCAGGGCCCTTGTTTCTTTATTGATCGTGTGTCTAGATGATCTATCCATTTCTGTAAGTGGGGTGTTAAAGTCCCCTGCAATGACCACATTCTTATCAATAAGGTTGCTTGTGTTTATGAGTAATTGTTTTATATATTTGGGCGCTCCGGTATTCGGTGCATAGACATTTATAATTGTTAGCTCTTCCTGATGGATAGACCCTGTCACTATTATATAATGTCCTTCTTCATCTCTTGTTACAGCCTTTAATTTAAAGTCTAGTTTGTCTGATATAAGGATGGCTACTCCAGCTTTCTTTTGGCTTCCAGTAGCATGATAAATAGTTCTCCATCCCCTCACTCTCAATCTAAAGGTGTCCTCAGGTCTAAAATGAGTCTCTTGTAGACAGCAAATAGATGGGTCTTGTTTTTTTATCCATTCTGATACCCTATGTCTTTTGGTTGGCGCATTTAGTCCATTTACATTCAGTGTTATTATAGAAAGATATGGGTTTAGAGTCATTGTGATGTCTGTATGTTTTATGCTTGTAGTGATGTCTCTGGTACTTTGTCTCACAGGGTCCCCCTTAGGATCTCTTGTAGGGCTGGTTTAGTGGTGACAGATTCCTTCAGTTTTTGTTTGTTTGGGAAGACCTTTATCTCTCCTTCTATTCTAAATGACAGACTTGCTGGATAAAGGATTCTCGGCTGCATATTTTTTCTGTCTAGCACACTGAAAATCTCGTGCCAATTCTTTCTGGCCTGCCAAGTTTCAAAAGAGAGATCAGTCACGAGTCTTATAGGTCTCCCTTTATATGTGAGGGCACGTTTACCCCTTGCTGCTTTCAGAATTTTCTCTTTATCCTTGTATTTTGCCAGTTTCACTATGATATGTCGTGCAGAAGATCGATTCAAGTTACGTCTGAAGGGAGTTCTCTGTGCCTCTTGGATTTCAATGCCTTTTTCCTTCCCCAGTTCAGGGAAGTTCTCAGCTATTATTTCTTCAAGTACCCCTTCAGCACCTTTCCCTCTCTCTTCCTCCTCTGGGATACCAATGATGCGTATATTATTTCTTTTTAGTGTATCACTTAGTTCTCTAATTTTCCCCTCATATTCCTGGATTTTTTTATCCCTCTTTTTCTCAGCTTCCTCTTTTTCCATAACTTTATCTTCTAGTTCACCTATTCTCTCCTCTGCCTCTTCAATCCGAGCCGTGGTGGTTTCCATTTTGTTATGCATTTCGTTTAAAGCGTTTTTCAGCTCCTCGTGACTGTTCCTTAGTCCCTTGATCTCTGTAGCAAGAGATTCTCTGCTGTCAGCTATACTGTTTTCAAGCCCAGCGATTAATTTTATGACTATTATTCTAAATTCACTTTCTGTTATATTATTTAAATCCTTTTTGATCAGCTCATTAGCTGTTGTTATTTCCTGGAGATTCTTCTGAGGGGAATTCTTCCGCTTGGTCATTTTGGATAGTCCCTGGCGTGGTGAGGACCTGCAGGGCACTTCCCCTGTGCTGTGGTGTATAACTGGAGTTCGTGGGCGGAGCCGCTGTCAGACCTGATGTCTGCTCCCAGCCCACCGCTGGGGCCACAGTCAGACTGGTGCGTGCCTTCTCTTCCCCTCTCTTAGGGGCGGGATTCACTGTGGGGTGGGGTGGTCTGTCTGGGCTACTTGCACACTGCCAGGCTTGTGATGCTGGGGATCTGGCGTCTTAGCTGGGGTGGGTAGGCAAGGTGCACAGGGGCAGGAGGGGCAGGCTTAGCTTGCTTCTCCTTAGGTGATCCACTTCAGGAGGGGCCCTGTGGCAGCAGGAGGGAGTCAGATCCGCTGCCGGAGGTTTGGCTCCGCAGAAGCGCAGGGTTGGGTGTTTGCGCGCGGAGCTAGCAAGTTCCCTGGCAGGAACTGGTTCTCTTTGGGATTTTGGCTGGGGGATGGGCGGGGAAGATGGCGCTGGCGAGCGCCTTTGTTCCCCACCAAACTGAGCTCTTTCGTCCGGGGGCTCAGCAGCTCTCCTTCCCTTTGTCCTCCAGCCTTCCCGCTTTCTGAGCAGAGCTGTTAACTTATGACTTCCCAGCCGCTAAGTCGCGCTTGCTGTCGGAACACAGTCCGTCAGGCCCCTCCGCTTTTTGCAAGCCAGACTCGGGGGCTCTGCTTGGCCGGCGAGCCGCCCCTCCGCCCCGGCTCCCTCCCGCCAGTCCGTGGAGCGCGCACCGCCTCGCCGCCCTTCCTACCCTCTTCCGTGGGCCTCTCGTCTGCGCTTGGCTCCGGCGACTCCGTTCTGCTAATCCTCTGGTGGTTTTCTGGGTTATTTAGGCAGGTATAGGTGGAATCTAAGTGATCAGCAGGATGCGCGGTGAGCCCAGCGTCCTCCTACGCCGCCATCTTCCTGCCTCTTCTTCATTCATTTACTTTTAATCTATGTATATCATTATATTTAAAATGGGTTTCTTGCAGACAAAGCATAGTTGGGTCATGTTTTTTGATCCACTTTGGCAATCTCTGTCTTTGGTTTGTTTGTTTGTTTGGCAATCTCTTTTAATTGGTATATTTAGATCATTGACATGGGTCTGTGATTTTGATGAGGGCTTGGCAGGTCTCGGTAGCAAACAGTCTTTTTTGGATATATTTCAGTGGTAAGCAAGATAATGCAAATAATCCACTTAGTACAGTGTCTAGGACATAACAAGTGCTCAATAAACATTAGGCATCATTGTTAGGATTATGATTTTTACTTGTCAGCCTCAAAATTTACCCCTTGGATGTTCTTTGTGGTGCCTTAGTGTGACTGAAGAAATTGCTGTTTATTACCCTGTCTTATTCTATTCATATATTGCCACTTCTAACACTCTGTTTCAAATTACATCAAAGTAAGCATTCATTTAGCTGACAACCTATCACAGGACATCTTTCCATGTAAAATGAACCAATTTATAGTCATTGCTGACAGCTGGTTTTTGAAGGAAAGGCCATTTTCCTTAGTTGATTGTGAAGAACAGTGATTAATTCAGCTCATCAGACTGCAGCAGCAAATGCTGAAAAGGGCCTCATTGTGTGAAGCCCCTCACCCCCAGTCTCTTGCAACCTACATTTCCAAATTTATCAGAATTTCCTGAGTCTAGGCTGGACTTCAGAGGTCACTTAATCTACCCTCCCACCTCCTACACTATTTTTAAAGACTTCTAAATAAAACTAGGGCCTGTTTTTCCTTGGCAATGGACCATCAGGAGAGGCGAATTTGGCAGTATCCATATTTTAGGATTCTGTGGACTTAAGAAAGGGGGCCCTGCCTCAAAAAGTGACTTGCCAGCTTCTGAAAGGGGACAAAGTTTGATGCTACAATTATAAAGAATGTTTAAAGAGAAATCCCATATGGTGAGGTTGGTTTCCCCCCTCCCTTGGCATCCAGTAGGAGAGGAGGTACATGGTAAGATGGAGTTGAAACATAAATTTGTTCCTATGATACCCAAGGGACTTTGGCTATAAGAGGCATTGCTGTAGCAGGAAAATATTTTGAGCTCCTCCTGATGGTCTCCTATGAGGAGAAAATGTGAAGACCATATTCAAAATGACCTCCAGGACCTCACTGTGGATGGACCTCCTGGTAGGAGACAGGACTCTTTTTTCAGGAGAACGGTGTGGGTAGAAAAGACCAGGAAAATGTCAGAGAAAGAAAAGAGAGAGAGCAAGAGTAGCGAGAGAAGGGACTTGCAAACCCAAATCCCTGTGGAATGGATGTAACTAGATGGATAAGAGAAATGTTGAACTGTGTTCTGGACCCTGTGATCAGCTGACCCTGGGGGCATTTCTTTCTAGCAGCAGGTAGACCTGTTCCCTGGACCATACATTGACATTGCTGACCAGACCTTCTCTGTGCAGATTCAATTTAGCCTGAAGCATCTGAACCAATCTGCAGAGCAGGGACCACCAGCAAGGGAAACATAGGTTGTGGAGAACTTCCCACCCCCCTCAAGCGGGACCTCCATTCAGCAGTTGGTCATGGAAGTCCAGCTCCTGTTAGCTGCAGACTCAGGCACTAGCCCCAGTGTTGAGAAAGCACTTGCCTTCATGCACATGTTGTCCTGGCCGGGAGGGAAAGTGAGAATGTAGACAACTGAGTTCCTTCATTTTGGTCCAGATAAGAATTTAGGAAGTGAACTTGCTTCGGAAGATCATTCACTTGTTTATCATGTCATTCATTGAAAGAGGGAAGAGTTGCATCATCTTGGGGAGACAGTAAATTCATGTGGGTTAAACATGGATGTTCCAAACAGGTGCCACTTTTGTAAACCTGGTCAAAAAGTCAACTTTGAAAGGTTTTGGCCACCTGCGGTGGGAGGGTGAGATTTAGGGCAGATCTATTCCCCTTTAGGAAGCGACGGCTTCGACGTGTTCTGTGCTGCACATCTGCAATCTGTGAACATTGCAGGGGCTCAGATTTCCAGAGCAGTTGCCAAGAACTGTGCTCCATATTTCCCAGAGAACACACACTGCTGTGAAAGGAAGAAATAGTTGGTTTTCCTCCAGCCACTTCACTGTGAAGCAAGAGGCCATATCTCTAAGCAGCAGTCATCTCCACCGGAAACAGTAGAACCCTTCCTCAGGATGAATGAGAAACTCAACAAACGCCCCTGCCCCAGCTCACATGGCTGCCCTGTCCCTGGTCATTCTGGGGCATCACTGCCTGGAGGAACCATGGGCTCCACACAGAAGATGGCATCACTGGTGCAGGGGCATATTGGGCACTCAGGATTTGTGCCCAGGAGCACAGACCTAGCTGGGCAGGGTCAAAAAAGATCACATCCCACAACAGGGAGAGCAAAGCAACATCTTCCTATTAGTGTTCGACCCAACATGCTGGGAACGAGCAGTTTCATGCCTTTTTCTTGGTTTGTCAAAACATTAGAAAAAATTTTTAAGTTTATTTATTTATTTTGAGAGTGACAGAGACAGCACAAGTGGGGAAGGGGCAGAGGGAGAGAGACAGAACCCCAAGCAAGCTCCATGCTGCCAATGCAGAGCCCAAGTGGGGCTCAAACTCATGAACTGCAAGATCATGACCTGAGCTGAAACCAAGAGTCAGACGCTTAACCCACTGAGCCACCCCGGTGCCTCTGTCAAGACATTTTTTAAAATGCTAACGTGACTGGAAGTAATTTTCCAAAACCCATGGATGAGGTAGTGTCAGTAACTCATTGTCATGTTGTTACTTAGAGGACAGTTTGTTGCCTCAAGTGTAGCAGTGCTTAATAAGTAGGTCAAGGTGACTCAGGAACCAGGCCCAACACTGCATATAAAGCACCATCCTGCAGTTTACCCAGTGAATGTGGGGGAGTTGACCCTTGAATCATTTGCTTGATAGATTTTTTTTCTTTCTCTGGAAACAGGAAAAAGAATTTCTCCCTAAGCCTTAGGCAATAGGGCTCCGGCTCCTGCAGGAAGTCTCTTTCCTTTCCTTGTGCAGAAAACAAAGATGCATACATGCTCCCGGAGCACTGCGAACACAGCTCTGCTTTGAGCAGCAGCTGGGGCCCCGGATCACCTTCCCCTCCCCTGGGCCTGGCCCAGTGTAAATTGTCACAGCTTAGGGTTCATTTCTTTTTTACACAAGCTGCTCTGTAAGTGGGAAACAAAATCCACAAAATCTTATACTAAATCTCCACAGGAACCAGCTGGGTCAGTGTGCATTTGCACACAAACCTGTACACATCCCACATGACCCAGAAAGCCGGCGACCTAGCTGATTCATAAAGATTCTTCCTGGTAATGCTGTCAGTATCAGCATCGTGAGGTTTCAGTTTGTTCCCCCAACACTCTTCAGTGCCTTCCTCAAGCTGGCAGACAGCACAGGGCCAGACATTGAGAACTTCCAGGGTAAGTCACAGCACTGCTGTGCCCTTCACCTTTTGTAGGCTGGGTGGACTCCCTAAAATAGTTTCCTCAGCCACTGGTCCTGCCCAGGACCTGACTGATTGCTCAGTTGGCCAACCACCTGAAGATCCCCAGCTGCCACTGAGGACGGAAGCCTCTAACACCTGCAAATGATCATCACCGATCACGGCATTTGTGACACTGTTGCGACACCTTCACGTCTCTTCTTGCATCCAAAGAGAGCTCAGAGGCCAGGAGAGAAGCCACCGGTTGTTTCTGGAAGTAGCCAGCCTGGTTTTCCGTTTTCCCCATTGAGTGTTTGCTAAAACAGCATCTTAAAAGTGTCAAGAACTCTGCCATCATAGCTGCGGTTTGCCTGGAGTACCAACTAGGAAAGCAAAAAAGCTGAGGTGGGAATCTGTATGGGTGTCCACCCCAGCAGTCAAACCCCAGCACCTCCTGCTTTGTTTGTTTGTTTGTTTAAATATTTATTTTGAGATATAGAGAAGGAATGAATGGAGGAGGGGCAGAGAGAGAGAGAGAGAGAGAGAGAGAGAGAGAGAGAGATTCCTAAGCAGGCTCCATGCTCTCAGCATAGAGCCTGTCATGGGTCTCAACCTCATGAATGGGTGAGATCATGCTGAAATTGCATGGTTAAGGGACTGAGCCACACAGCCTGCACTATTTAAATCACCTCATCTTTTCTATTTTCCCTACTCTCTTCCTCCCTTTTGAGGCTTTTTCTCTTAGCAGTAATCTCTAAACATCTCAGTTTTCAGGGTGATTTTGATTTTCTTTTGCTTTTAAGTAAACCTTTTAAAATTAAGCATAACATTTGTACAGAAAACCACAGTGCCCAGAGGGTTCAGCTTGAAGAATGTTCACAAAATGAGCAGATGACTATAGTAAGCACTCAGGTTAGGAAACAATATCAGCAGCATCCCAGAAGCCCGCTTTGTGCCCTTCCCGGTCTCTACACTCCCACCAGTGTAACCCCTACATGACCTCTGTTACTGAATATTGATTTTGCTTAGTTTTCAGTTTTACTTAAAGGGACCGGTGCAACAGTATCTCTGTGGGTTTCATCCATGTTGTTGAGCGTGGAATTGCTGAAGAGTACTCAAATTTGTGATTTTCTCTGAAAGAACACTTGAAGAATAACAAGTGGAAGAATAACTAACATGTGCAAAGGAACTTTAAAACCAGCTGGAGTGTGGACGGGAGATCTTAGAGACTTGCGAGCTGAGCTGATCTTGAAGAGCCCCCCAGCCCCTGCTCTGTCTGCTCTGAAATGTGGTCCCAGGACAGCCCCAACATCTGATGTCTTTTAATCCATGATATGATGATTTAAATTATGACAAATTAAATATCACTCATTTGCTTAAGTGAGTTTATGTATCAAGTTGTGTATACCTCATTTAAAGACAGTTCACCTGATATTTGGATTCAGAGTCAAGTGGATCAATTGAGAATCTAATTCCAAGAGATGTGGGGTCAGAACCAATCAACCAATGAATTAATCAACAGGCATTTGTAAGTGCCTCCTGTACTTTTCTTCATTCACCTCTGTCCACAGGCTTTGAACTAAGTCCTTCATTTTTTAAATATGCAAATGAGATTACTGTATCATAGAGATAAGGTGTAAACAATCATTTTATATACCATTGTTTTATATACAACTAAGAAGTAAAAAAATGCCCGAGATGGAGCGACTAATAGGAGACCTCCACATAAAATTAGGACACCAACATCCTTCTCTGTGTAAGATTAAGAGAAATAACTGTGCCATGCAGAAAGGTCAGTGAGAAAAGTACCCTGCCTCCATCTGGGTACATGGAGGAGAGAGAAAAATAAAACTTCCATGAGGATTTGAACCACAAACCAGGATTCTTTTTTTTTTTTTAAATTTTTTTTTTAACATTTATTTATTTTTGAGACAGAGAGAGACAGAGCATGAACGGGGGAGGGGCAGAGAGAGAGGGAGACACAGAATGAGAAGCAGGCTCCAGGCTCTGAGCCATCAGCCCAGAGCCTGACGCGGGGCTCGAACTCACGGACCGCGAGATTGTGACCTGAGCTGAAGTCGGACGCTTAACCGACTGAGCCACCCAGGTGCCCCACAAACCAGGATTCAGATCAGTTAGTGGATTGAATTCACACTAGCAAACATGGAATTCATTTTAAAGTGGCCTCTGTTTGGTCGTGCCCCAGGTTCTGACAGGAGCAAATGCAGGTATTCTCTGGAAGAAATCATACTTCCATTGCGGTGACTGCAGCAGTAAGATGCCATCCACTGTTAAGATGCTTCAAATTTCAGAGATCTTAGAATGCAAATCCATGACATATGGTAATAACAGTACTTCTTGGATTTGTGGTAGAGATCAAAGTGGAAACACAAACACTGTCTAGTACATAATAAGTTCAGTAAATTGTAGTCACCACTGAGCAGAGTGTCCAGTCTTTCTGTATTTAGGTGTAATAGGTAACTTGGAGATCACCTGTAACTCTGGCCAGAAAGCAAAGTAAAAGCAGCAGTGGAGGACACCTGGGTGGCTCAGTCAGGAGAGTGTCCGACTCTTGATTTTGACTCAGGTCATGATCCCAGGGTTATAGGATCGAGCCCTGTGTCAGGCTCTCTTTTGGGTATGTAACCTGATTAAGATGCTCTCTCTCTCTCCCTCTGCCCCTCTCCTCCACTCATGCTTTCTCGCTTTCTCTAAAATAAAAGAAAAAAAGGTAGGAGCGGAGAAGCCGGAATGGCCAGAGAAGACTTCATGGGCAAGAGAGGTCTTGAGATTGGCTGTGAAAGTTTGAACCAGTAAAGGGAAGAGAATATTCCAGGCTGTGAAACAGAGTGAACAAAGGTTTGGAGGTGCATATGAATGTGACATACAAAGGAGAAGGAAGGAGAGAGGCTGAATGGGATGAGTCTAATGGGTACAGGTGTGAGGAGGAATGCACTAAGGTATCCTGAGCTGTGCTGCCATCTGGTAAGTGTGCTTTAGAGAACTGCATTAGGGCAATGTGCTTGGAGGACTGGAAGGGACAGGCTGTCTAGGAGACTACTGCATTGATCCACACAAGTGGACAAAGAGAGCCCCTTGGCCAACAGAGTGGCTGTGGGATGGGGAAGAGAAAGAGTGTCTAAGAATAACAGGAGAATGAATGGGAAGGATTTCACTCTACTGATTTGATAGATGAAAGAGATAAGCAAGAGGGAGGCGTTAACAATGAAGAGCATTCCCCTTTTCCCAGCATGGACCCTGAGCACAAAGCTGAGACAAGGGTCCTGTGGATTAAACTGAAACCCCTGGGGAGTGTGTCAAGTCTGTTTTTCCTGTCTCCTGGCCTACCTGAGTCCCCTTCTGCCCATGGTCCTTCTCTCTACTTTCCCCAGTCTCCAAATGACCTAATTTATAACCTCCTTCATTTTCTCAACTTCCCAAAGTCAGCTTAAACCTCACTCACCCAGACCATACCTTGGTTGAATCTTTGACAAAAATGGTTACAGGAGCCCCCAGGAGAAGACTGGTTCCCTTTATCTTTCTTTTATAGTATCATTGCTAAGTTCAGCCTCTCCAATAATTCTCTCCATTCTGGGATAGTTTATACCAGTGGGAATTGGCAGGGACATCCCCCACCCAGACGAAAACAGCTGAGAGCACAGGTGTCCCACTGGTATACCAGCAAAGTAACCACCACAAAGAACAGGAAATGTTTTGAATGCTTCTAGAACCTTCCAAATTCACCCTCACTACCCATACAAATAATCAACCATGAGACAAACAATCCAATGGAAAGTATCATGAAGCTGAATGAAAGGAAGCTGACAGGTCAATAATAATAATGAAAAGATGCAACCTAATAGTAACTGAAAATATAAATGTCCGATGTTACCAAGTCTTGGAGAGAATAAGGCTGGTGGGAACTTGTAAAAATTTGTCCCCCACTTTGGGGACAGATCTGTCACTTTCTACTAAAGGTGAAGATGGATATGGTGGAGGATCCAGTGATTCATCTACAGGCAAGGAGTCACAGCAAACAACCTGCTCAAAATGTTTGCAGTAGCAGCAAAGTGGCAACAAGCTGACCTCTCGCAGCAGCCGAATGAATCAGCTAGACTCTTCAGTCAATACGGCCATGAAAACGAGTGATTAGGTCTGGGTCAGCTTCAACAGTGTAATGTGGAAAGGTAAAATAAAGAGCCAAAGGATACAATAGATTATCATTTATGTACATTGCAAAAACACCCGGGAAACAGCAGCAGATGTTTATGAATACATATAATATGCAGTAAAAAGTACAAAGTCAGACCTCCCGCTACTGCGTGCTGCCTTCAGCACAATGTGGTCTCAGCATGTGGGGGTGTGGGGGCTGATATGATCCAAGGTGGAACTCTTGCTATATCCATCATGATTTATTTCTTCATTTAAAAAGAGAGATCTGCAATTACATAGTAAAATGTTGGCATATTTTTTAAATTTTAGTGGTGAGTATATGGATGCCTATAATGTTATTTTCTGTGTTCGAAAGTTTTCCTGAATTTTGAAAAAAATTAATGAAGAATTGCAAAGAAATATGTCAAAGTGTCCCTGGAAATAAATTACGATGTTTACAGCTGCTTGTGTCAGCATGAGAGGGGGTGTGTGATTCTTTTCTCTCTTTGGTTTTCCAAGTTTTGTGACTGTAGCGTTTTTATAATAAAAAACTACAGATGATTATTTCTATTTCTTTAAAAAGTGACTTTCTGGAAAAGAAAAAGGAATGGCAAGCTATGGCATAATTCTTGAGGCTTGCATCTTCGAATCAGTCTCTTAGCAAATAGGGGCCCCTTTGTAAGGTACGATTAATAAAATCCACTGGGGAGGGCATTAGTGAGTTCTCTATCAGAGGGCGCATATCATACAAAGAGCACAGTGTTGCTAATTCTGACACCAATATTTCCGCAGGACTGAATTGATGGAAGCTTTCTGAATGTGTTATTTATGGTACCAAATGAAAAGATCTTGTTCATCAGCCAGACTCTCCCCTGGAAAGGGGCAGACAGATTTGTATTCAGGTTCCTATGGCCCAATTTAAAACCAGTATCTTCACATGGTAACCAAATTAATTCAGCACTAATTCTGCTGAGTTAGATGCTGGGCTTATAGGAGAGGGCACATCAATCCACAGCTGCAAAGATTGGCCCCGTCTAGCTTCTGGGGTCACTAACCCATTTGAAATGTGTTTTTCTTTTCTTTCTTTCTTTTTAATGTTTTATTTATTTTTTGAGAGAGACAGCACGAGCAGGGGAGGGGACAGATGATCCCAAGCGGGCTCTGCTCTGACAGGGTGACAGCAGTGCATCCGATGTGGGGCTCGAACTCACGAATCATGAGATCATGACCTGATCAGTCAGATGCTCAACCAACTGAGCCACCCATTTGAAATGTAAATAAAGTTCCTCAAACCCTATTTCACAAGTCCTGGGAAAACCAGCATCCTTCCCATATTTGCAGGGAAGTGTGTGTGGGGGGGTGTTTTAAGATTCCTCCCAGTCACCTTTACCTTCTTGGTCTGGAATCGTCTCCCCAAATTACTGATTGTCTCACTGTGTTGTCCCTCTTGATCTTTCAGTGTCCCCACTGGGGGATACATCTCCCCTCAAGGTTTGAGGAAATGGGGTCACACAGGTGGCTATGTTACTGAACAACAAAACTTCCCCCAAATGACCATATATCATCACTGATAATTAAAATCCTTATTATCACAAGTCTTCCAGCTCTCTTTGCCACCTGTAACTTTTCACTGGCTTTTCCTTCTGGCAGAACCCTGGGTACCTCTTTGTTTCTTTACTCTTTTCCATCTGTCCACGTTTTTAAAAACTTTTTCCTAGTCTAGGGCCTCCTGGCCTTTCACTCTTGGGCTACCCTGAAGAAATGTGTTAAATGGAACACTTTTGTTCACGGCATCTCAATGCCATCCTTCTTGGCTTTGCCCCAAGAGCTATTTTTCCCCCCACAACAAGATGACACCCCAAAGGGTATTGTCAAAAAAAGAATTCTCCATGCTAAGTGCAATTCTGCCACAGAAGTTAAACTGTTGCCACCCCACCCCACAGTGCTGCCACTGACCTCATCCCTTGATAATGTCATTTGGGAACTATAAAATATCCTGAGCCATATTGTGTTAAGTGTGAAATAAGTGGTCAAAACAGTAAGTTTTGTAGGCATTGGTGTGGCATGCGGCAGAAAATTAGGGCATTATATGATCTAGTAAGAGATTATTTAAATTACGGAAATGATGGAAACAGAAGCCGAATTTTCAATAATAACATCTCTGAAATTGGGTTTTTGTATCCTCAGGCTGATTCACAGTCTGGGGGCAGTTTCCACTGGTCTAGAAGACGGAGGGCCCAGAGTAATCAGCTGCTTCTTGAGGGGAGGGGTGGGTGGGTCCCAACTCACTTCAGTCTGATTGCCAGGGACAGAGAGAGGGCTGTGTTTTCCTGCCTGAAGATGGGAATAAAAGAGCATTCTAGAAAGAAAAACCTGGGAGTCCTAGTCCAGCTGAGCAGGGAGCTAATATCCGAAGGCGGAGCTGGAACAAGAGCCACCTGTGCCAAACATGGCCTTCTATTAAAAAAAAAAAAGTTGAAAAACCGTAACTGAAAGAAGCAGAGGGCTTCTGACAGCGCCGATGCGGCCTTGAGTCTGTTTTTGAAGTGAACCAGCTGTGAGCAAGCATCGCCTAGCACAGCGCTCAGCCCACAGCAATTACTCACTCTGTTCAGTGGAAAAAGGATAACCAAACTCGGGAATCTAAGGAATAAATGATGATATAATTGATTACAGCTCTGAGCTCAAGATTTCCTGGGGCTTCACCCAGGGCTGAGACCACTCTTGTCTCCCACGCAAACCTGGGGGGCATCACGTGGGCTGCATCCAAGACTTCCGGTTGCCTCCTAGAGCCCTGACCTGAGCTGGGACCGTTCCCTGGGAGTCAGGACGATGGGGGCTGCGGCTTTGGCTGAGGACCAGCGAAGTCCTAAGGCCCACAGAAGAAAGGGGACAAAAGGACCATCACTGCACTGAGGGTGGGAGGGGCAGAGCCTCTGTGTTCTGGTTTTCTTTCCTGCATTTGCCTCATTATGACAAGGAACTAGTTTTTCTTTTCCTTCTTTTTCTTCTTCTTTTTCTTTTTAAAATCTTTTATTTAAAAAAAAATTTAACATTTATTCATTTTTTGAAAGACAGAGCATGAGCGGGGGAGGGGCAGAGAGAGAGGGAGACACAGAATCAAAAGCAATCTCCAGGCTCTGAACTGACAGTACAGAGCCCGATGCTGGGCTCCAACTCAAACCGTGAGACCATGACCTGAGCCGAAGTCCCACGCTTAATGGACTGAGCCACCAGAACTGTGCCCCAGAGCTAGTTTTTCTCAATCTCTCCTCCACTCATAGTTTCTGGACAACCCTGGGGTGGCCACAGCCAGGGTCTGGTGGAGGACAAGGGACCACTTCTGGGAATGGTCTTCCATTTGACCAGTATTCCAGTCTTCTAATCTGAAATACTCTCTTGACAGCAATTAAAAGTTCCCTGGCCCTTGGAAGGGGTGTCCTAAGAAAGAAGGGTGGGGAGAAAGGACTATCAAGGCCTCATAATTTGGTCCTACCAATGACCCCAAGACCCAGTACAGAAGTGGATCCCTGTACAGCAGCCTTCCCTCTAAAGTGGCAGCCATGGGGGTCTGACACTTCTCAGTTGGGTTAAATGCCACTCCAAGTACTAATTACCCAGTATGGAGAAGTACAGTGAGTGTTTAAGGGGAGAAAAGTTATTCAGGACACAGAATTTCTATTTAAATTACTTTTGAGGACTCTTCAATGGTGTATTTCCACTGCCTGCTTTTCTCCTGTGGGGACAACTTTAGCTCTTATTTACATGTTCTTCCTATAAAACAAGGTGAAGCAGATGTGGGACTTGAAAGAATTAATCATTTAGCATTGGGCACACCATTTTACAGCAAAGACGCCATTCCCAGCTGGTCTGATGCTGGCACAACTGTAATTGGTGAAAGTGCCTCTCACTGTCTGCTGACTCCTTCCTGTGAGTTGTCTGTGTCCATTTCATGTCTGCTGACCCCTGAAGGAGACACGGAGACCAGGGGAAAAGTTAGTGATGCATACCATGGGAACAAGATGTGTATTCCAACATCCCAGCTGAACTAATAATTTGCTAGTCAATCTGCAATGAAGTTTAGCCTAAAATAAGCCTGCTATCAGAATTAACTGTTAGAAAATATGACAGGGAAGATGGCACATTTGACCTCGAGCTTCTTGTGACAAGAGTGTGTGTCATCCCCAAGTCACAGAAATGGCCCCTAAGTGGTATTGCATAAAACCACTAATGTTTTGCAGGTGGATACCACTTAACATGTACGCATACCTGTGGTCTCTTGCCTAAAAACTGTATGCTAAGATACCTGTGGTCAAAAATCACTTCTGAAACATCTTTCATCCTTAGCAGAGTATTGAATTGAAATTTGCTTATTTTGTGGACGCTTACTACATGTACTGTAGCAAATCATTGACTCAGCAAATCACTAACAGGATTGGAAACAGAAACCAAACTAGTCTTACCGCCATCCCTGGTACAGGTTTGCAGTAAATAATAAAATATTTGCTGAGTGGAATATATACACTAATTATCCTAGAGTTAAAAATATTTTAGGAGATAAGCTTTACTATGGAAAATTTCATAAAATTTTCATAAATACTAAGAAGAAAAACAGTATAGTATAAGAGATCCCCATGATCCAGTAGCCATCTTTTTTTTTTAAATTTTTTTAATGTTTATTTATTTTTGAGAGAGAGAGAGACAGAGCATGAACGGGGGAGGGTCAGAGAGAGAGGGAGACACAGAATCTGAAGCAGGCTCCAGGCTCTGAGCTGTCAGCACAGAGCCCGATGCAGGGCTCGAACCCGTGAACCGTGAGATCATGACCTGAGCCGAAGTCGGATGCCCAACCGACTGAGCCACCCAGGCGCCCCGATCCAGTAGCCATGTTAATGAATATCAACTCCTGCCCAATATCTTTTCATCTAGACACCCCCTCTGGAATATTTTGAAGCAAATCTCAGATATCACATTATTTTGTCTATAAATATTTCAGTATTACTCTCTAAAATAGTAAAACTCCTTAAATTTTATTTTTATGAGTTTATTTTTATTTTTATTTTTTAAAGAAAGAGAACACAAGTTGGGGAGGGGCAGGCACAGAGAGGGAGACACAGAATCTGAAGCGGGCTCCAGGCTGTGAGCTGTCTGTGCAAAGCCCGATTCAGAGCTTGAACCCACAAGCCATGAGATCATGACCTGAGCCAAAGTCAGATGCTTAATCGACTGAACTACCCAGGCCCCCCTAAAATAGTAAAACTCTTAAAACAAAACCATAATACCAATATCATACCTAAAAAAATTAACAATTACTTAATATCATCAAATACACATTGATTTTTAAAATTTTGCTGTCTCATACATTTTTTAATAGTTTTTTCAAATCAGGATCCAAAGAAGTTTAAATTGTTCCAATTAGTTGATGTGCCTCTTACATCTCTTTTAATCTGTAATCGCTCTTTTTCTTTCCTGGCCCTTTTGGAATATACATATTGAAGAAATCAAATTATTTATTCAGTAGGACCTGGATTTTGCTAGTTGCATACATGTGGTGTCTTTAGCATGTCTCTCTGTCCTCTGGCTTTCTGATAGTTAGATCCTGGGTTCTTTTGGTTTTGGTTTTGGTTTTTGGTCAAGAATACTTCACAGATGGTGTTGTGTACCTCAACTGGGAACCACAGAATGCTTGGTTATTCATGCCTAGCTTATGTCATTATAGATTGCAGGATGGTGATTTTTCTGATTTTTAAATCATGTTTTCCTTCGTTTTGTTTGCTGGAATGCTTCTACAAGAGAAACTTTTCCTCATCAACTATTTGATTCTCTTTGATGTAGTTCATGTAGGAAAGGCCAGATAAGTGCTTCATGCTTTCCCCTTACTTACTGGTTTTCAAAATATTAAGTTGGTTTCCTGGTATCTTCCAGCCAGCCAATTGGTGTAGTTGTTGTTGCTGCTGCTTCTGGGTGAGGGTGAGAAAGAACAGAGATTTGAACATAGAGATGTGTTATAGTGCATCATTGCCTTTGTTCCTACTGATGCCCAAATGGTCACATCATCAAAGAGTGGCAGCCTCAGAGATATAGCATTAACGATGCCTTCCATTTGTAAAGCAATGGAAGTTATGTGCGGCTGTGTAGATGTTATCTGTATCTGGGGGATATAGCTGTGGTTCATTAATTCTCATTGCTGTATAATTTTTCATTATGTGAATATATCACAATTCATTCAACCAATTAAAATTTGAACGGTTTCTACTTCTTTGCTATTATAAATAATGCTTCTATGAACATCTTTTCTCCTAAAGCACGTAAGCAGGAGCCTCCTGAGCAGTGCTACATAGCTTTTCCACATCACGGCACATGCAGGAAATGATAGTCTGTGTCACACCTGTGGGTCACCTAAGGTCATATGGGGTTGCCTGTAGGGGCTTGGTGAAAAAAATTCATTACAGTTTTCCTGTATTTTCTGATTACGATGTGTAATTCTCTCTTCTTCTGAATTTGTCCTTCTTTTTACTCTTTCCCTATCTTCACCACCAGCATTTCGGATCACAGGTGGGATGTTAGGTACAGAGCATTCTAAGCCAGTGTTTCTTAAAATGTAAACTGTGAGTCTCGAGGAACACTACACTACACAGTCACTGGCTCATGGGAAAGGGACAGATGTAACCTCGTTCATGCCAACTGCAAGCTAAGTGGCATCAGTTTCAAGGATGAACAAAGCTCCACGGGGGTGCAAGTGAAGAACAGCGGGAGAGGAGTGGCTTATCATACGACACATACTTCTGTAGCAGTTGCTGTAGCAGCTTATTCATGTTGGGAGTAGCTATTGGTTTCAGTAAAACAAAGTCATTTGGGAGTGCCTGGGTGGCTCATTCAGTTAAGTGTCTGACTTCAGCTCAGGTCATGATCTTGCCCTTCATGAGTTTGAGCCCCATGTCGGGCTCTGTGCTGACAGCTTGGAGCCTAGAACCTGCCTTAGATTCTGTCTCTGTCTCTCTGCCCCTCCCAACTCACACTCTGTCACTCTCTCTCAAAAAAGTAAATATTAAAAAATGTCATTTGCTGGGGCGCCTAGGTGGCTCAGTCGGTTAAGTGGCTGACTTCAGCTCAGGTCATGATCTCGTGATCTGTGGGTTCAAGCCCCGTGACAGGATCTGTGCTGACAGCTCAGAGCCTGGAGCCTGCTTCCAATTCTGTGTCTCCTTCTCTCTCTGCCCCTCCCCTGCTTGCTCTCTGTCTCTCTCTTAAAAATGGTAAACATTAAAAAAATTTTTTTTAATTAAAAAGTCATTTGCCTGTCACCTTAAATTAATTTTGACAACTTCATTGGTTTTGTTTGTACTGAATATATAAATTGACTTTAGTTTCATAGCTATAGGACTATACAAGGAACATTCTAATAAAACTATCAAAGTCCATATCCAGTTAGAATCTTTTTTTTATTATTTAGAAGTTTATCATTACTCAAATTTGAAAGAAAGTGACCATAGTAGTCTACTCAACAGCCACTATCTCTCTCTTTCTGCTTCCTAACAGAACGTTAATTTTGTTTAGGCATTCCACCTCTCCACGCAGCCATGCATTTAGGGAGGATTGGCACCTTCATCACCCCAAGGTCCTGATGGGTCTGAGACAATCAGAGGGATCTCACTTACCTTGGCCAGTGACTGGTTTAAACACAAACATGGGATGAGGTAATTTTGTCCAATAAGACCCAAGGGATAATTTGGTGGGGGGCTTTCAGGAATGATTTCTTCACTCTCAACAAGAGACAAGAGGAAGAGAAAGCTCCTTTCCTCTTTCTGGGAAAGAGTGGTGACCAGAAACATCACTTGAGAGTGCTACAGGCACCTTGTGAGCACATGGGCATAGTCAGCCCCAGGAGGAAGCCAGCACGCCAAGGTGGTAGGGCAGGAAGATTGAAATGACCCAAGTTTTGGCTAACCCTCTTACACTTTTGTATATGGAACCCCGTCTCCTGACTTCCTGTTTTTTTTTTATATTTTTAAATGTTTACTTATTTTTGAGACAGAGAGAGACAGAGCATGAGTGGAGGAGGGGCAGAGAGAGAGAGAGGCAGACACAGAATCCGAGGCAGGTTCCAGGCTCTGAGCTGCCAGAACAGAGCCCAACATAGGGCTCGAACTCACGAGCTGTGAGATCATGACCTGAGCCGAAGTCGGATGCCCAACTGACTGAACCACCCAGGCTCCCCTTGACTTCCTGTTTTTTTTAATGTTAATTTATTTATTTAAATGTTTTTTATGTATTTTTGAGAGAGACAGAGAGCATGAGCAAAAGCAGGGGAGGACAGAGAGAGAGGGGAACAGAAGATCTGAAGCAAACTCTGTGCTGACAGCAAGGAGCCCGATGTGGGGCTCAAACACACAAACTGTGAGATCATGACCTGAGTTGAAGTCGGATGCTTAACTGTGGTAACTAGATGCCCCTTAATTTATTTATTTTGAGAAAGAGAGGAATAGAGAGTGAGCAGGGGAGGGGCAGAGAGAGAGGAAGAAAGAATCCTAAGTAGGCTCTGCACCGTCAGCAAAGAACCGATGCAGGGCTTGAACTGATGAACCATGAGATCATGATCTGAGCTGAAACCAAGAGTCAGATGCTTAACCGACGGAGCCACCCAGGCGCCCCCTGGCTTCTTGTTTTAAGAGAGGATGTTTTCCCTGCTATTGCTCTATTGAGAGTGGGTTTCTATTACCTGCACCTACCCAGTACAGGGACCTGAGAGGATCACAGGAGGAGGGGCATGTGGGCCCTAGTACTGCTTGCTGTGGTCAGTGGCTTTGTTGGCCCTCCATCTTCCCCAGGCTGTGAGTGTGGGCAGGCCTATTATCAAAGCACCTGGCATAGTCCTGGCAGCCAGGGGTGCTCAATAGATAGTTGCATGAAGAGGGAATGAGTAATGGTTATAAGAGAAGGGACCTAACTGTGGACCACCTAGGATGCAGGCACATGAGGCGCTGCTATGTGCTCTTCAGCAGCACAACAGATGCTGAGTTTTCTTGCGCTATGCCTGTCTGAAGGAAGCCGCATCTAGGCATACGTTACTAAATAGTAGAAACCAGCTGAGGAGAGGCCCAGCACTGAATGGCAAGTGGTCGGCACAATGAAGGGCAAATTAGAACGATTAATAAGAATGCAATCAGAAACTCTGCAGGAATAATGGGGAATAATAGATCATAAATGAAGTATGGGATTGGCTCTGTGGTGTATTTCCAGCCCAGCAGGCAGCATGCTATATTCACGCTTCACATCAATAATAGTCGGAGAAAATAGATGTGATTTCACAAAACAATGGACCTAACTAAGCAGGCGTATTTAGTTCTCTGCAACGAGGAAGGAGGAAGCCACAGCTGACTAAAATAATTTGACACACTCCATTTCCAGCTGAAGATTGTAGAATGAGGCAAAAACAAATTTTTATCATTTTCATGTTAACTTGGTAAAATTGGCTTTTATTCCCTCAGTTGGGTGAGAATTGTGATAGAAGATGTTACAACTGTAACTAAAGGCATACAATTAGGCATTATAAGTACTGCCTAATAAGTTTCATAAAGTGGTAAGCAGTCAATTACTATTATAATTTTCTTTTTAGATAAAATATGCAAAGAGAATGGGTGAAGGTCATATTTATAGGCCTACAGACTCTGCAACTATACAGAAAACTCTAGTAGGGCCCAGAGATAAGATAATCAAACACAGAGTCTTGGCTTTCATGTGGGCTATGGAACAAAGTATGCCAAGAAGAAAACTCAAGCACTTCCTCTTCAAAATAACTAGGTTTTTAAATTTAAAAATAAGTGATGTAAGTAAGTTTGTACAAGAAACATTTCAAGATGTGCAGACAAGACTTTGGCAGGAAATCTGGATGACGATGGGCCCCAGAGCCTGTTAGAGATCATTTGTCCCCATGCTCTGGAAGGAGGCAGGGTCCCCATGGTTAAGTGAGTGCAACTGGCTGAGGATGTGAGGTAGAACACTGCGGGTTCTACCATTGGTTAAAATTTGGGGCCTTGGAATCTTGATGTTCAAAAATTGTACCCCGGGAATGTACTGATTTTGAGTGTTGCCTGGGGGTTGGAAAAAATTACTTGACTCTAGTTAACAGAAAGAATCATGATTAAGGGTCCAGAGCCTGGGGGTGCCTGGGTGGCTCAGTTGGTTAAGCGTCTGACTGTGTTTCTGCTCAGGTCATGATCTCACAGTTTCATGAGTTAGATCCCTGCATTGGTCTCTGTGCTGACCCTATGAAGCCTGCTTGGGATTCTCTCTCTTCCTCTCTCTCTCTCTCTGCCTTTCCCCCACTCACACTGTCTCTCAAAAAGTAACTTAAGGGGCGCCTGGGTGGCGCAGTCGGTTAAGCGTCCGACTTCAGCCAGGTCACGATCTCACGGTCCGTGAGTTCGAGCCCCGCATCGGGCTCTGGGCTGATGGCTCAGAGCCTGGAGCCTGTTTCCGATTCTGTGTCTCCCTCTCTCTCTGCCCCTCCCCCATTCATGCTCTGTCTCTCTCTGTCCCAAAAATAAATAAACGTTGAGAAGCCTCCTTCTCCTTTAAAAAAAAAAAAAAAAAAAAAAAAGTAACTTAAAAAAAAGTTAAAACAAAACAAAAGGAATCCAGGGTCTGGAGCTGCTAGCCTGGGACTGAGCTTCCCTCTGCCAATGACCAGCCATGTGACTTTAGACACACTAAGTCGCTAAGCTCTCTATGCTTTGGTATCCCCTGGCCATGAGCTCATCCAAGAGCAGAGTTTAGGAAGTAGGTTCTGGAAGGTACTGCAGATTTCAGCAGGCCCAGAAGCCAATCCACCTCAGCCTTGCTTCAAACCCCTGGACACCCCTGTGAGGGGAAGGAGCCAAAGGGGCTTATGTGCTGAGAAGCTGGTCTCCCCAAACTAGTCTACACTAAAGTTTAGGTTCCTGCCACATTGGTAAAAGGCACCTTCTCTCAGCAAGCTGTTTCATGTTTTTTGTTTTTTGTTTTTTTGGTTTTTTTTTTTTGCTTTTGTTTTCTCCTTTAGTTGCCTAGTAAACATTTCTACTGGAAAATTCCAACCTTGCCTTGGATGAACTAAGAGGAAAAGCAACGTGTCCACACCCAGGCCAGCCTAGCCAGGGAGGGCAGAAGTCCCCAGAGGACAGGCTTTGTCAACATGATGAAAGCTACAGCTCCAGCTGGAAGTCTGAGGAGTCTGGAGAGGGTCATCAAGTGAGGTGGACACTGGGAGCATCGACAGTAGCCACAGCCTCTTTTCTTCTTTCTCCAACTCCTTCGTACTTATTGCTTTTTGTGCACAATCATAGCACTTATCACATAGATGTGTTTGCCTGACTTCTTGAAATATAGTGTCTCAGAGCAAAGGCTATCCCTGTTCATTTGAGTATCTCCAGTGCCTATGTTGTATTTAGTGTAAGATACATGCATGAAACCAAGTGGTGTGACCCTGAAGTGGGAGAGGGACTGCATGAGCAAAAGGACTGTCACTCTCTTCCTCCCAACTGGGAACCCCAACAAAGTGAGGAGAAAGGCATCTGAGGGAAGACAGAGGCATCATAGTGCAACCTTCTTGGAGAGTGATCAGGTACACAGCATCTGGTAGACCTCAGCAGGGGGATTAGAGTTATTAGCTTTTAAATTATTGTTATTTTGAAAAAGTTGAAAGAATGTTGTCATATACATGTTCCCAATGCCTTTGAGGCAGAAGATGGTGAAGATTGGGTGAGTTTGGCAGTTGGTTCTGTTGGGAAGAGTTGGCAAGGGTGGGCACGAGACCAGAAGTACCTGTGGGTCTCCCCACAAGATGGCGCTCATCTCTTTTCTTAGTTCCTATCAATGAGAAACTTGTCATTTTTTAAATTGCTGCAGAACAATTAGGATGATGACTTATGTTTCCCATATCTGGCGTCATGCACCATCTTATCACCTGCTCTATAACTTTTTCGGCACTCTCGTGTTTTATTTCTCAGGCAACCTGGTCATACAGGTAGCCACAGGTGATACTGAAGTCTGGTGTGCCCTCAGAGAGCACAAGGCTGTTGCACCACATACAGAGCCTGGACCCTCAGGTAGCTTAAGCACAGATGTTTGTGGGTAATGACAAGGGTGACTGGTTAGAGTAACAAGCTTTTATTGGAAGCTGTGGTCTCAGCTGGTGGGACTACTCTTATTACCCTTTAGTGCTGCCAAGATGACCCCCTCACAGTGACCTGGCTACTGGAAACATGTCTGTTTTTTTTCTGCTCAAGAGTGTCAATTTACAAGAGAAAGATCTTTGCTCTTTGAACATCATGCATTTTTAAAGATGTGGACTGAGGGACTCCTGGATGGCCCAGTTGGTTGAGCATCTGACTTCAGCACAGGTCAAGATCTCATGGTTCATGGGTTCAGACCCTGCGTTGGGCTCTGTGCTGACAGCTGGGGGCCTGGAGCCTGCTTTAGATTCTGTGTGTGTCTCTCTCTTTCTGCACCTCCCTCGCTTGTGCGCATGTGCGCTCTCTCTCTCAAAAATAAATAAACATTAAAAAAAATTTTTTTTAATGCAGGCCAAGCAACCCAACATAAACAATGAGGAAAATCCTTTTACTATCTCTTAAACTGTTATGCCATCCCTTTGGATATAAGGGGTGTGCTTATAGAATTGTTTTATTATCAGAGATAGTGTACATCATCAAGCTTCTTCCTTTCATATAATTTTCAACTCCCCCCTGCCCCCTCATCAAGAGAACACTGTCCAGGCATTTCATATAACAATGAGACGAATTTGAAAGTTGCTACTCTGACCTTGATAGAGCTCTAGAATCTTTGGGTGAACCCCCATTTTCACCAGTTTTGAGAAAATTTGGGCTATCCTTCCTTCCGTCGTGCCGCAGGGCATGCTTTTGTGGTGCCGGAGGCGGATGTCAGACTTGACAGAGCAATCTTATTCCATGTGAATCCTGCAGTGAGAATAATTCCCAATCTGAAAACATTCAAAACAGTGTACATATAGGCAACTTTTCCAAATGTCACCAACTAATGATAACAATCTGTCATTTTTCCTCACTGCCTTACACTAAATGTACCCTTACATTTCACTTAATCCTTTAGCAATCCCATGAAGCGGCCAGCAGATGGATTGCCTGCTCACTGTAGGAAGAAGGAAATGAAGATTCAGGAATGCCAAGTGATTTGGACAAGGCCACAAAACAGGTAAGTCTCAGAACTGGAATAAAAACCTATACTGCCTTCAGGCCCCCTCTTTCCCTTACATCCCCTGTTATTTCTAGGTGCCAGGAATGGTTCTAGATTTAGGAACACAGAAACAGGCACGATGGACCAAAATCTCTGTTTTTGTTTACATTCTAGTGGGGGAACATGAGTGAAGAAATGAGTGATAGCAATAGATGTTCTATAAAATGGTGACTAGGGTTTTGGAGAAAAAGCAAGCAGGGAAATGGGGAAAGCAGGATTGGAGGGGTGGAGTATAGTTCTAAACAGGGGACTGAGGTGACATGTGAACAGGGGCTTGAGAGTGGGAGGGGGTGGGTCATGCAAAGCTCTTGTGAACGTGTGCTCATCATTAATAGCTGAAATGATTTTTTCAGTGGAAGAAAATGTGATGCTTGCCAAAGTGCTGTGTAAGAAATACTCTTATAATAAATATTGGTGAATATTTTAAATGTTGTTTAATATAATGGCAGTAACACAATGGCATTTGTACATGTTATTCAACCTCAAAATCTTATTTTTAAATAATGAATCCTGTAGCATTCAACAACTTTTTAAAGGGGGCCTTTGGCTAATCCTTGGTTCTATTAACAAAAACCAAATAATATCTTAAACAGCATTTGTGATCATTTGACTTCCTTAATTGTCTGATTGACAAACAAATCTTCCCAAACACTTAAGTAATTATTCTTAGAAAGATAACGAACACAATTTGGACACAGGATGAGTTTTACATTCTCTTAAAGTGTCAACATAAAATCATAACCTAGTCAACTATTTAACTGCACCTTTTATTTTATTTAAAATTTTTTTTAAGTTTGGGTTTTTAAAAAAATTTTCAAGTTAGTTAACATACAGTGTAGTCTTGGCTTCAGGAGTAGAACCTAGTGATTCATCTCTTACATATAACACCCAGTGCTCCTCCTGAAAAGTGCCCTCCTTAATGCCCATCACCCATTTAGCTCATCCCCCCCACAAACCTCCCTTCCAGCAATCCTCAGTTTGTTCTCTGTATTTATGAGTCTCATACGGTTGTCTCCTTCTCTGTTTTTATCTTATTTTTCCTTCCGTTCCCCTACGTTTATCTGTTGTTTCTCAAATTCCACATATGAGTGAAATTATATGATATCTGTCTTTCTCTACTGACTTACTTCACTTTGCACATTTTAAATCAGAATTACAAGTTTGACCTGGCACTCCAGCACACAGAATCTTCTTAAACTTAACATATAAGAAAAATACCAAATATCCACAGATGATTTCTTAACTTCAATATATTAAAAATACATTTGATTTACCTTTCTCATGTTTACACTTATTTCTGTATCTTTTCAGTATTAAAAGTCATGTGTCCCCTGAGGAAACAATTATATCATTCCAAATTAACTTGGGATTGAATTCTTCAGTGAATTTTAGGGGACTCCTTCCAGCTGACTGAAGTTTTATCATGTGTAGGGATATTAGGTAGGAAGTGTGAGCTAGAGGTCAAGATGATTTGTCCTGATGCCAACCTGAGCCTGGTTCCACACTTGCTGTATCAATGTCTTGCAGATAGCTGGGTAAACAGTCTGGCCCCCTACACTCAGTTGCATGTTACCAGATGTCTGTACCACATGACTGGATTTCACAATGCTATTTCTGGCTTAATTCTATTTTATTTCATTTATTCTATTTTACAGTTTATTTTGAGAGATAATGCAAGTGGGGGAGGGGCGGGGAGAGAGAGAGAGAGAGAGAGAGAGAGAGAATGAATCCCAAGAAGGCTTTGAGCTGTTAGCACAGAGCCAGACACAGGGCTCGATCTCACAAACCGTGAGATCATGACCTGAGCCCAAACCAAGAGTCTGACACTTAACTGACTGAGCTACCCAGGCACTCCTGGCTTAATTCTATTTTAAATTCTCTCCATAGTCTACAAATCTGCCACAGCTCTAACTTACAGCTATTTAAATGATGGTGGATCAGATTTCCTGTCTCTGCAAGGCTTTGTCTGACCCAGATCAGTTTTGAAGTCAGGCCAGTGGAGAGACATGGGCTTGCGCAGAAGACAAAGGAGGAAGTGAATCAGAACGACCTGGAGAGATGCAGAGTGGCAAGGCTTGGAGACTATTTGGATATATGGGGGAGGAAGGGCGAGGACATAGCTAAATGGAGCCTCCAGCTCAAAGACAAATCCATCCACCACGTCTAGGATCAGTGATGCAGAGAGCTCGGGGCCAAGGGCTGCCGACAGCGTTCTTCAATCAAGTGTGAAGAGAGGAACCAGTCGAGGATGGGTGAGGGTGAGCCTCCCTGAAACCAAGCTCCTTGACACTTTTGAGAGGAGAAGGTCAAAGCTGGGAACCTCAGAAAGAAACAGTGAAAGGAAATGCAGGCAGGAGGGTAAGAAGGAACCTGGGCACTTCTGCACATTACAGCAAGGAGGCTGGAACACTTTTTCAAACAGGGTGTAGGGGAGCCAAGAGGAAGCCCTGGGACAAACATGAGGCTCAAAGCTAGACAGTGGAAGGCAGCCAGGCAGGGTCAGAGCTGCATAAATAACCGTGTGTGTGTGTGTGTGTGTGTGTGTGTGTGTGTGTGTGTGTGTGTAAGGAGAGTTCTGGATCAGACACAGCTTGCTGAATGTTGCCATGGCTCGTTCATCTCGTATGCCTTTGGGATACACAAGAGGAAACTGTACAAACAGAACATGTGCACATTTGAATAGCTGCATCCTCAGACATCCAGTGACATCATGGAACTGGAATTTCTTTCCCTCTGGAGGAGGTAGAAATAGCTGCAAAGGAATCTTTAGGAGGTGGTAGTTGTAATTTTCTACTTTATGGAGTAATTCTTGCCCCTTAAAGTACATAAAAAATAGTGATGTGGCAATGTAAATGAACGCTATTTTTTTAAAGCAAGAAGTTTCTTGAATGTGTCTTTGTTTTGCTATTCAAATCCAAGTCCCTGAGGGAAACCAATGTAAACACAAGTTCTGCGATACTCAACACATTTCTGTGGTCGCTCGGCAGAGACAGCACGGCTTCCCATTGACGGTTCCCATCGAGGGTGTGGGCACTCCACTTAATTTCTCTTCCCAGGTTTGCAACGAAAACATGCTGTTGGAATGCCTCACTTTGTCCAGACTCACAGCTGCATGCTCTTTGCTGGGTTGCACACTCACCTGCAGGACTTCCCACACAGATGGGCCTCTGAATGTTCTATCACTGCGTCCGGACACGGAATATTTCAAAAGCGGAAGCCACTGGCATAATCACTCTTGCTCTGTTTCTAGAAGACAGTTGCCATCCACACAGAAAATTATAGTTTCTACCCATGTGGGTTTGGAATTTGGACAACAAGTTATTTTGTTCTGGAAACATTTTATCATAGCTTAGAATTATGACCTCTTGTGTAGTTCTGATTTCTCTCTGCCACGTTACTAGGATGCACAGAAGGCACAGTGAGAGGAAAGCTCTGAGTTTGCTGCTTGCGAAACTCAAAAGCCACATTAGGAGTGAGGCAGTCATCTGAGCCAGCATCTTGTCTGGAAATAATTATGCCTTGTGAACAAGGCTGTGGAAATCTACAGTGTACAAAATATAACATCCAAACCTAATGAAGGGAGCAAAATTCCCCTACGTTTTGGACACAGGTGTGTGGAAGACTCGTGGGACATAAAAAGCAGGTTTTTACCCGTGACCCACTGCTTCAATTAGAAACCTTAGACTCAAAGTCATGTTTGTTACCTTATTAAATATTGACAGATTTATGAGTAGGGGAGCTTCAGAAAAAAAATGAAGAATTATCTTTTATTGTGCAGTTTGAAACCATAATTCTCACAGTATGAAAACCATTTGAGATTATTCTAGTATGTTACTTCTGTCTATACAGGGAACATGTGACTAAAAAAAAAAGTTGACTTTGCAAACCCCATTAGTTAGTTGGGAAATTGAGACACAAAAGAAGCATGGGGTTCCTCATTTGGTCTGGACTCAGTTCCTTTTCCAAATCGAAGAAAATGTACCATATTGCTGACTTGGTGAGAAGTTTTGATTTTAACGCGTGCCGTGTTTGGGGTTGTGGGAAGTTCAGGATCAGGGAGTATGTCCTATTTCTACTATTCAACTCCTCTCTTCTTTCCATTCTGCCCAGCAAAGGGACCAGAGTTTACAGCCCCAGCCCAGTGGGGGTGGGGGGGTTCTATTTTCAAAGAACAAGCCCAGAAGCATCTTTAATTTGAGTTGCACATGAAACTAGGTTCTGATAAAATCGCAAGCCTTAGAAGTGAGATGGGAAATTTTTAGTTTTTCCTGATTTTGCTCCTGCCATCATTGCATTTGAGAATGCAAATGCATAAGAAATTGGGGTGGCGGTAGTGGTGGTGGGTGCCAGGGTCTGGGGTGAGAGGAGAATGGGGAGTTAGTGTTTAATGGGTACAGTTTCTATTTTGTAAGATGAGAAGTGCTCTGGAGGTGAATATGGTGATGGCAGTACAATATATGAATGTTCTTAAGGCCCCTAGATTATCTGCACACTTAAAAATGGTTAAAAGATATATTTTACTGCAATTAAAAATAAATTTAGGGGCGGCTGGGTGGCCCAGTGGTTGAGCATCTGACTTTAGCTCAGGTCATGATCTCGCGGTTTGTGAGTTCCAGCCCCAAGTCAGGCTCTGTGCTGACAGCTCAGAGCCTGGAGTCTTCTTTAGATTCTGTGTTTCCTTCTCTCTCTGCCCCTCCTCAGCTCATGTTCTCTTTCTCTCCCTCTCTCAAAAATAAATAAATAAACTTTTAAAATTTTTTAATAAAAAATTAAATAAATCAATTTTTATTTTTTAAAAATTTTTTTAACGTTTATTTATTTATTTATTTATTTATTTTTTGAGAAGAGAGAGACAGCATGAGCAGTGGAGGAGAGAGAAAGACGGAGACACAGAATCTGAAACAGGCTCCAGGCTCTGAGCTGTCAGCACAGAGCCCGATGCGGGGCTCGAACTCACGGACTGTGAGATCATGACCTGAGCCGAAGTCGGATGCTTAACCGACTGAGCCACCCAGGCGCCCCAATCAATCAATTTTTAAAAAGCTAGTCAGAAAGTGTACTCAAGTGATCAGAATTCTAAGATGGCCTGCGATTCCTTCCCCCATGCACATGTTGTGTACAATCTCCTACTGAGCGTAGGCAGGACTTGTGAATATGCTGGTATTTCACTCCTGTCCTTAAGTTATTTATATGGTAAACATAAAGGGATTTTGCAGACGTGATTAAGTTGACTTTGAGTTCATTGAAAGGAGGATTGTCCTTGGGTATGCCTGACCTCACCAGTAGAGCCCTTAAAAGAAGACATCCTGAAAAGAGATTTGAAGCAGCAGCCCACTTTGTGGCCTGGAGCTGCCACGTTTCGGAGGTGGCCACATGGCAAGGAACAGAGGTGGCCTCTGGGGCCTCAGTCATATAATCACAAGGATCTGAATTCTACCAACAAGCTTGGAAGGGAACCCTGGGTCTCAGTGAGATTGAAGCCCCTGGCCAACACCTGAATCTCAACTTGGGGAGACGATGCAGCGGACCCTGCTGCCTTGTAATCAGTCTCCTGACCCACAGGAACCATGAGTTGATATGGTTGTGTTGTCTCAAGTGACTAGGTTTGTGGTAATCTGGCAGCTGCAGAAGATGAATACAACCTGGTGGTCACTGGAATGTCTCCATCAGGCATTTGCTGTGGTACACTCTCCTTATATGGTCTCACTGGAACCCCATATGTTATGGTAGCTTCTCTGCTGGTGGCTGGGATCAGGAGAAGGGCTAAAGTTGAGAGGGAAGCACTGTGTTGAAGACAGGTGCAGATGACCTTGCTTTATTTTGATTAAATAGATATAAAACTGAGGGGTCCAGAGGAAAAGCCCCAGGGAAACCAGAGCTTATGTTCTAGAAAACACCTTCACCTCTCAAGTGAGACAAAGACATGGGATTTTCAATAAATCTACTTTAATAAGTAAATTACATTAACTCTTCCAAGTGTGGATCCCCAAGGATAGATCTTTTCTCCTTGCATGGCCAAGCATGTAGGTTTAATTTTGTGTATATGTAGGAGGATGCCAAGGACAAGGGAGAGAGCTGATCTGTGAGTGCTTCAAGCTGGGAAGCATTGAAATGGAAGGTGGAAAACAGTAGCAAGAGGATATGGGCAATGCCTATGACTCTGGGCAAGTCCCTTGGTTTCTAGTTTCTGCACGTATAACATGAGAGGATTGAACTAGAACATGCAGTGCATTGAGGTAGCCATGGTCCTCTCATCAGAGAC
Source organism: Puma concolor (assembly GCF_028749965.1). Lineage (NCBI taxonomy): Eukaryota > Metazoa > Chordata > Mammalia > Carnivora > Felidae > Puma > Puma concolor. The sequence goes on from NC_141671.1 coordinate 25,089,264, forward strand.
TGCACTGGTGCCTTCCGTCACAGGGACTTGTCACACATCCAGACCTGGAGGTGCTCATAGCTGCTTATGACTAATCAAGCAGGAGCCAGGAGGGGCATGCTGGACAGAGAGTCCTGTGAAGTCAAGTCCCTAGTGTCACCCAACAGTGTCTCATACAGAACAGAAACTGCATGAGTGAGTGAGCGAGTGAATGCACACTATTGATTTCATCAGGCAACCTAGTTTCCAGAGCTGGAAGTCAGTCTGGAGTGGTGGTAGCTGGGCTACTGCTTACTGAACACATGGTGTGCTACCCTCCTGCCTGATGTCTGCTTCCATTCCTGTTCTCCCACAGTGCATCCTTTACCCAGCAGCCCACAGGATGCTTGGACAGGTAAACCAAGTTCACATCACACCCTACTTAAAATCCTCCAGTGTCTTCCCATCTCACCTAACGTGACCCTCAATCTCCTTACCTGGTCTGTGTTGCAACCACACTGGCCTCTCTTCAGTTCCTGAACACTGAGCCTGCCCATTCCCGAGGCACTGACCTTGCTACTTCCATGTTCTGGAGCCCTCTTTTACCATTTCTTGTCATCCAGGCTCACCTCCTCAGGGAGGCCTTCGCAGATCAACTGATCTAAAGTGGTCTCCCTATTCCCCAGGATTCTTTGTCGTGTATAGCTGAGGGGGCTTTACCAATAAGGAAAGGAGGAAGGCTGGAAAGAACCTAGAAATTAGAAATATAAATTAGAGTATACAATCATGAAAGTGTGTGCATGTATAGACACAAAGTTAGATATAGAAATTTTTATAGATGTATGCATGTGTGAGTGTGTGTGTGTGTGTGTGTGTGTATACATGCATATTTATGTGCATACATATATTTCCAACCTCTGTCAGTTAAAAGGGTCTAGAAGCAATGACACCCTGGTAAGAATAGGCACAACTAACACTCAGAGCTTGGAGAAATGGAGCTGACTCTAGGGTAGGAAAAGTACGAGATGAGCCTGGAATATCTTTTTGTGCCAGAAAGTAAGGAAACACCCAAGAATGACAGTAACATGTCAGAAAGACACAAGAACCAGCTTGAAGGGGCTCCCACTGGCCAATTTTAAAGTAATTTAAGGATCAAAATAAGTAATTGGATTACAACCCATTGTATGAGAGAGGAATCAATGAATCCATACTGAAAAAATAAGGAAATGAATAAATAAACAAATGGGAATAAGGGAAACCTCTTCCTTATAGTAGAATGTTAATTAATAAATGTAGGAGGAGTAATGGAAATAAGTAATGACCATTAGACAACAATAATAGTAGTAGTTGATACATGTGTATGTCACTGGTGAGTGGAGGGTTAATGAGAAATAGGGTATTGGGAAAAGATTGGACTATCTCCCCACAAAATATCAAATTCAAGAGGGAAAGTGGCAGACAGCTTGACTAGGCGATCAAGGTAACATCACCACTGGTGGACAGGTAGGCATCATGAGCCTTCTGATGTGACATGCATGGCATCATGCTGGTGGTATTCCTGCTTGTAGAGGATCAGCTCATTGAATGAAAGGCCTGTGCTCTTGAAGACAGTCTAGGACACTAGAGGCAGGCAGAGACAGAGGCTGTTCCAGATGGAAGGAGATTAATGGGATGGACAGTTCAATACAACTCATGCTCTGTGGGGGAGTGTCCGTGGCAAAGGAAAAGAGACACTGTTGAGACAGTTGGTGAAACTTGAACAAAGCCTGCAGATTGGATGGCTACGCTGTGTCAGTGTGGATTTCCTGACTTGGAGAGTTGGTGGTATAGGAGAGTGTTCTTGTTTTCAGGATGTACATAGAATATTTACGGGTGATGGGGCATGATTTCAGAAAGACTATCTATCCAGTCTGATACATAACTAAACATATACAGATATGTAATTAAGTATATTGATCTGCATGATAGACTATGATCACTTTCTTATCATGAGTTTAATTAACTGCCATTTAAAGAGCAGAAAAAACCTCAGAAATAAGCATGCATTTTCTATTATAAATACATACTCCAAGGGACATTTAAAAGGACCTAGGATGACATAGGGAATTGCCCTGCACAAAACTAGGACTTGGGTTTTGTGCTCTCACAGGAAACGCCACTGCCTGTCTCTGAATAGTGCTCTACAAAGACTATTTTCCATCAGATAGAATCTCTCTTCATAGAGCAGCCTGGGTGAATTTTCAAGGTTGGTGCAAAGTCACAGCAGGACCAGTGAAGGAAGGAAGAAAAATGAAGAAACATTTGTTCATATAAGAGCCAAATCAATGTGAAGAATTTTCCAGTTTGTTGCTCCAAGTGCTAAAACATTCCAGGGAGATGGAATTTGACCCATTGCTTAACTGGGAACAGTGTGGGCAGGGATGAGGATCTGGTTTTTATAAAAGGACAACTTCAGTCCCTTAAGACCTAAGATGTAGCCTGAACACTTAACAGAGTGTGTCTGAAACAAGGCATAAATAGCATTATGTAGCTTTTTAAGTTTTTCCATACAGAAATATTCATTTTTTTCTATTTCATTCAAGTTGCCTTCATAAACTTCCACCATCCCATAAGTGAAAATTCACCCCTGGGATTCCTCTTTTGTTCCCCCATCACTTTCCATCTGTGCCTTTCACTCCAAAAATTGTTGCTTTAATCTAGGAATATGGATTTATAATAATCTTAGGGAGAAACTGAGAAAGGATTTATCATTACAAGGGATATTAGATCTGGAGAACACGCTCAAACACACATATTTCAAGAATAGATAGAACCATGGATTCAGGTAAAGAAACCCCTGGAATATGAAAATTCTAACACATTGATGATTAATGGGACTAAAATATCTTTATTTGTGTATTTGGTTCCATTTTGTTTTTATGCTTATGTGGCCCTTTGTATCTCAACTACATCTAATTTTTGTCATCCTGTTGGACTTCATATATCCCTCTAGTTTGCCTTAAATCCTATTCGTGCATGTAATGCCCACATCAGCAACCAATTTGTGAGCAATCCTTAGTCACATTTTATTGACTTCAGTCATCAATAGATATACTGTAGTATCAAAATCACTTACACAAGCCATCTGTGGGCCATATTCTAAATCTTCTCAGAAGTCCTATCTTGTTAAAAGTCTGATTCATACAAACCAGATGGCCAACAATAAGGAAATGGCCTAGTAAATTATGGTACATCAACATCATGGAATATTATGCCGCCACTAACACTGTAATTTATGTAGTCTATTTTGAAACACAGAACAGTGTAATATCTTGTGGAAAAAATAATACATAAGAGGTACGTATACTCTGATTGTAGCTATGCTAAATATTTATGTACTGGAGGTAAAGATAATATGACAAATGGTGGGGATATGCATTAAGTATTCTTAAAATTATTTAATTTTGATAATAAATTATCTTTAAATTAAAAAAAGAAACACAATTTGTGAAGTTTCCCCAGGAAAGTGTAACCCATAGGGTTGATCCTGAGATTTACTGCTTAAGCATGGAATGCCATTTACTCAGAATGCTGCACAAGAAAGCTAGGGAGTTTTCTTTCTCCCTGTTTGTAATATTTGAAGTCTGCAAATAGACTTAAGTACGTCTTATCTACCCAGAACCGTGTGATGTCACTGGATAAAGTAGTGGGAGAAACAGTAGGCAAAATGTATTCATGAAATTCATTCACTCAAGGAATAGGAATATTTATCAGGATACTCATCATGTCCCAGACTGTGTGCAATACCATGAGAGGTACAGTCCCACCCCTCATGGAGTATATATCCTAACCAGGAAGACACACTAATCCCAGGTAGGTTTGTCATGTTCATATAGCAGGTTTGTTTGTTTCATAAAAAAAAGACATTTCGTTTTCAAGAGTTTGTTAGTCATTTGACATGCTTTACTGTCCAGCATCCGTGACTCCAAAGCTCCCCTACTTGATGAGGTCTTGGTGGAGGGTGAATTCAGAGGCCTCCCGGTATAGAAGCTATCCTTCATGCTGGGATGCATCTGTAAGTGTGAACATGAGCCCTCAGCTTGGCCAATCAGACATGTTTATCTGGGACTTTGACTCTTAAGGGAAGACTGGGAGAAAGGGTTGGGTCATTCTCAAGAAGGCCTGGCTACCTGCCTTTATAGGGAGACTATTGCTTGTCTTAGGATTTCAGAGATGCCTTGTTTCTACTGGCTCCCAAGTTTGGTCCTTCACTCTCTTATTGATTCTACGAGCCACATTCATATTCTTCTCCCCTTCCCACCAACCCCCTTTTCCAACCACTAAGTTCCTCTTTGCTTATCAGAGCTGTTTTCCACTGTGTGCAGTCAAGAACTCTGACACAAAGATAAATGTCATCTGCTTGGTTTAGCATAATGGTTAGGAATAAGGCAAATTCTGCTTCAATCACTTGAAACTCAGGACAAGTTGTTAAAGCTCTGAATGACTCCGTTTCCTCATCTGGTATTAGAGAGGGCGGTACCTGCCTTCTTAATGAAGGCTAAATGACAAAATGCAGAGCCTGGCAGAGTATCTGGCTCATTTCAAGGTCTAAAAAAGTTTTCTTATTCTTTTCTTCCTGTCTGTCATTTTTCCTCAAATAAATACTTGACGATCTGCTGGTAGACTTTTAAAACCAAACCAAGGAAATAAGAATCTGTAGTTCTTTGCTCCCTAATTTCCAGTTTTCTCTCCTGTAATAAATTTTCAGGATAGTCACTGGCATGACATTTATATTTCTAGAACTGGATAACTGGATTCAGTAACTTAAAATCAGACAGTTTGCTAATGGAATAATATATGTATTTGCTGACCAGAGTAAAAAGTGGAGTAATACATTTTTGTTAACAATATTAAAAACCAAAACTGAGTAACTCTTTCAAGTTCATGGCAGCTAAAAAAGGGGAGATACAGGTAATGTAATCCATTGTTAGAAATGAGAATAGTATGGGAAGTATACAACAAAAACAAAAACCAGCCAAAATCTCAGGGCAAACACACTGGCCTCAGATCGTAGTACCAGAGCAATAGGACCAGCAAGAGCAGGGGCCTGAGATTCATTGTTCCCAGGACTTACAGATTTGATTTCCCACCTCAGTAAGTGCCTCACTGAGGGAGCAGTGCATGCAGCTTGTTTAGGAAAGACATTTAGATTTGGTTTTTTAAGTAGCAAATGATACTCACTTTGTCTTTAAGCCTGTGGAGGCAGGTCAGAGCCATATATAATCAGTCTGAATTAGCATAATTCACCAGGGTGCAATTACTCCTTAGTTCATTTCACGACATAGGACTGAGCAAGGAACTGAGACCCTCTAAGATGCATTATTAATTCTTCTACAGACCTGGTCAGGCAAAGGTGGGGGGAGGGGTTCCTAAAAATTATAATGTTATTGCTTTGGAGACAGGAGCTTAGTTCACAAAAATTGGGACATGATGGCTAAGATTTATGTTGGAGCCAACATCTCATTCCACCCCACACCTTACAGCTAGTGTTTGTAACATATTTTCTACCCACTAACTGAAACTTTATGAATAATTCAAGCTCACAAGATAATTTTATGTAGTAAGTAAACAATCGTGCTGATTTCCATTTTTCACTTTTTTACCTAGACCCAGTGAAATGTTCTCAAGATAGAAAAAGAAGATTAGAGCAGTGCATATCTACTCTAAATGTAGTCAGTATTCAAACATCAAGGATAATTGCTAAACAAAGACATCAACGAAGCAAGTCAGCCCAAAACGTACTGCTCTTTAAAACAATCATTATTGAGGCGCCTGGGTGGCGCAGTCGGTTAAGCGTCCGGCTTCAGCCAGGTCACGATCTCGCGGTCCGTGGGTTCGAGCCCCGCGTCAGGCTCTGGGCTGATGGCTCAGAGCCTGGAGCCTGTTTCCGATTCTGTGTCTCCCTGTCTCTCTGCCCCTCCCCCGTTCATGCTCTGTCTCTCTCTGTCCCAAAAATAAATAAAAACGTTGAAAAAGAAAAAAAAAATTAAAAAAAAATAAAACAATCATTATTATCTCTCCTGGTTTCCATGGGTTAAGAATTTGGGAATGGTCCATCTGGGACGTTTTGGCTCTCATGAAGTTTGCCATCGGGTTTTCCAGGTCCACAGTCAACTTGATCCACTCTCCAGGTGGCTTGTGTACAGTGATGGCCACTTGGTACTGGCTATTAGCTGGGGGGGCCTTTGTTCCTCTCCACAGTGTGGTGATCACACACGTTGTGTCACAATGCTTGGTGGCTGGTTTTCCCCAGAGCCAGCAGGTCAAGAGTCTAGGTTGATGGCCCTCAAGTGGGGGCAGTATTGCCCCCTCACCCTGGGGACATTCAGCAGCGTCTGGAGACATTTTATTTTATTTTTATTTTTTGGATGAGCACAAGGTGCTACTGGCATCTAATGGGTAGATACCAGAGATGCCACTAAACATCTTACAATGCACAGAAAGCCCACCCATGATAAAGAATTCTCTGGCCCCAAATGTTAATAGTGCTACTATTGAAAAACTCTGGTTACAGGTGGAAGCTGATATGTCCTTTATGACCTAGCCTCAGAAGTTACACTTTTGTCATATTCTGTTGGCACTCAGGGCCAGTCCTGATTCTGTGTGGGAGGGGACAATGTAAGGGTGTGAATACTGGTAGGCAAGGATTATTGGGGGCATGTTGGAATTTAGTTAATACAGCACTCAAGTCTTAAAAGTGGTGATCTTTGTGTAAGTATGAGTGACTCCCTCCCCCCTTTTAGTTGTTTCTATTTTCTGGACTAAGAATGTACATTTTATAATAATATATACATATAACTTTTATATAATTCAAAATAAACATCAAGAACAATGTATTAGATCCCTTTAACACTGCCTACTGCTTTGTGAGATATTGTCCACTGAAAATCACTGGGTTGCTGGCCTCAAATAAGTTACAATTTATCATTGAAAGATTTTTTGTTGTTGTTTTTTGTTTTGTTTTATTTACTTTTGAGAGAGAGAGAGACAGAGATAGAGACAGAGTGTGAGTAGGGGAGGGGCAGAGAAAGAGGGAGACACAGAATCCAAAGCAGGTTCCAGGTTCCAAGCTGTCAGCACAGAGCCTCACGCAGGGCTCAAATCCACAAATTGCGAGATCATGACCTGAGCCAAAGTAGCAACGCTTTACCAACTTAACCAACTGAGCCACCCAGGCACCCGGCAGGATGTTTTTAATAAGAGGATCAGACAGCAGCCATGAAAAGTTAGGATTCCAGTTGTCCCCTTTTTGGTGAGAAGATAGAGCCATTTCTTCTGAACATCTAGAGACTACTGCCTTTTAGAAGTGAGTACCATTTGGGGTTCGACAACCAGAGCTTTCTTTGGTATATGCATTTTTTCTCTAAGTCCTATTTCCCTATTCCAACTCTTCAAGTAAGTTCAAACCACCAAGAAACACTGTTATATAAAAACTTTAGGTGTCTGTCCATTTTTATCTCAGAAGGTTATTATCCAGATTGCCTTCTGACTTGGAGGATAAATTCCCTTCCTCCAGTGCAAAGCTGGCTGGTCATACACTGGTGATGCACTGGTTCTTAAGTCTTCTTACCTCTTCTGGGGACTAGAATCCAGTCATCTTCCACTTTCCTTCTATCTTCAACTTCTCTCTCACTATTTGTTCTTTCATTTCAACACTTAAATCTTTCCATTCTTTGAAATAAAAAAAGGTACATGATATCCTCCTTCTTCCCCCCTTCTACCACTAGCTCTGTTCAGAGTCTTCCTTTCCCTTTCTTTAAAACTCATTTGCTTCACTTATGGCCTTCACTTCTTCACTGCCAACCTTCTGGTCCTCCCCAAGACCCGCAGGCTGCTAAAGCCAGAGGTGTTGTGCTCGAATTTGCACAGTGTTTCTCAAAGACTGGGGACCACTCATTTGCTTTAGAATCCCCTGGAGGTATACTCAGCTGAATCTCTTGGGGTGGGGATCTTGCAGGACCTTATAGTTTTGTTTTATTTTTTAAGTTTATTCATTTATTTTGAAAGAGAGGGAGAGAGATGGGAGGAGAGAAAGAGAGAATCCCAAGCAGGCTCCACACCCTCAGTGCAGAGCCCAACATGGGGCTCGATCCCATGAATTATGAGATCATGACCTGAATGAAATCAAGAGTCGGACACTCAACTGACTGAGCCACCAAGGAGGCCCAGGACTTTATAGCTTAAGGAACCCTTGTTAATCATGTTCACCAAAGTTCAGGAGTCACAGCTCATCCTTCAACACTGGCCTTATAGATGAGATACCCTTCCTTCCCATAACTGTATTTTGGTGCCTCTTTCAAAGGCAGAGCTGGCTCTGACTTGTAACAAATTCTTATGATGTGAAATCATATACAATGAGACAGGAAAAATAGAGAATACAAACAAACATTTTTTTTTTGTCTTAGAGAAAAATGTTAAAGTTTGATCTCATTTCCTTTTTTTTTTTTTTTTTTTTTTTTGCTAGCTACTTAAAATGGAGATTGAGATTCGTTTTGGCTTCTTTAGACTTCCAGTATGAAGGAAGAGGTGGATATTGAATCTCTACCAAATGACACAGATCAGAATGACCCACCTAATATTTGGCACAAGGGAGGGTAGCACAGGAAGGAAATAATGGTGCAAAGATGGAAGGAATGGAAGATCAAAGGATCACTTCATACCCTACAGCATCAGATTTTTTTTATCAGTGACATTAAATGGTTGACATGGTTAGAAATGTGCTGTCTTGAAAATTACAACTTCCTTGAAGAGACAAAACTAAACTATTGTGTCAAGCCAAACCAATGCCCTTGTCTTCTGGTTAAATATTTGCCTTTCTTAAATCTGTAGGTTGTAGATTGGTGGCTGGTAGAACCCAGGGATGCACTTGTGGTGGAGACTCAGAGGAGGTAGCAAAGGCTGATTGAGCATGAGGTCAGCATCAGGAGAAAAACACAGATTCCTGGGGCCACTATTCTCCAGGAAGGAATGTTTGGAACTCTGGCAGGACTGGCTGCCATGTCTTCATCTGAGTCCCCTGTGACTTTGAGTGGGTAGGGTCCTGCATGCAGAACACTGGTGGTTCTGTGCTGCTTCTCCTCCCTGAAAATAGCCTTTTCCAGCTTGTCTCCTTGTCAGTCAGGCCCCAGCACTGTCCCCACAGCCTGGACCTCTGGTGACTGGAGAGAGGAAAAATTCCCATCTTGCAGCCCCAATCAGATAAGAACATCCTGTTTGGAGGAGGGTGTTGCTTTGCACTGGCTTTCAGAAGCAGTCCTGGGCTCTTGGTTCCTAGGCATCCATAGAAACATGGAAGGAATTTATCTCGTGTCACCTTATCTGGCCCAGGTGAAAACTCGAAGCTGCCCACATACCACCTCATTGAACACATTTATTCAACGCCACATAAAGGCCCTGTTTGAATGCCCTGTCAGCCTTCTGATGGGTGCTATAAAATGGCCCAGAGGACTTCATGTCCTTATTTCCTTTTGTTTGAAGTCTGCTTCATGTTGGAGAGACAGGAGTAAATCTGCCTTTACACTTACAGGTGGCTGGAAAAGGCGACTGGATTGATATAGAGAGCGTAGAGATGTTATAAATGAGGAATGTGCAGTTGATTATGCCATTAGCAGGAAGGAATGGAGTGATGCCATTACTGAGCAAGGAGGTGCTCTGGCCTCTGCAGGTGGATGGGATCAAGTCTTGGCCCCACACTTGGCTTCTAATGGGCTCTTGGGAAAAGCAAAGGAGGTGTGGCTTGGGGGGAGTGGGCTTAAATCCTCTAAAAAAAAATAGAACAATATAAGTGCACAAAGGGAGCTTGGTGGGGACAAGGAAACAGTTTTATAATTTTTAAAAAGTTTCCTCCCCTCTCCTGCTTTCTATGCCCCAATTGAAATTAAATATTTTCTTCCAATAAAATCCATTGAATTCAGAAGAATGCCCATTTCACAATTATGGAGGGTTCTAGAGCCCTCTGTCTGCAAGTATGAAAAGGCTGTGCCCCAAGATTAGGGCACTACAAATGGTGTTTTAAGGTCCTAGAGAGAAGCTTAACCCCATAATTACTTGATTTGAAGACAGACTTTGTTACTTTCTCTCTTCTAAAAAATTCAGTGTTTAGATTAGTATATCTCCAACTTTTTAAAAAGTAGGATTTTAGTCCTTCTAAAAAGAGTTCTAGGTCTCTTTCCCAGGATATACAAATGCACATCTATATTACCACAAATGAATGAATTGGAGGTATGGCCACCATACAGAGAAAGCCTAATTCAAAGCAATTGCAAAAAAATAAAAGAGGCCTCTATTTTCTTTACTTTGGCCTGTCATTACTGAGGATGATAATTTTTAAAATCTAGAACACTGAAATATTGCACATTCTAAATCCGCATATCTTTGAAGATACCTATGGAGTACACTTATATTTTTTATAAGAATGAAAGAGAAATTGAGATAAAATATTTTGTAGGATGCTTTTGAGGACAACATGGGGAAAATGCTTCAATATAATGGTAAATTTAAAAAACATATTACAAAATTGCATATACAGCTTCATTATTAAAATGTATCTCAAGTTTACACATGGCTGAGATAAAATGAAATAAAGAAAAAATGTAAAAACAATAACAGTGGTCTTCTCTGAGTAGTACAACTATGACTGATTTGTTTTCTTTTTTATATTTAAAAAATTCTGTGTAATATGCATGTGTTACATTTATAATATAAAAAATAAAACCCAATAAATGTCATTTAAATATCACAAACAAGTTTTAGAGAAGGCAAATGAATCTAAGTTAAACAATACTCCAGGACAGCGAGGTTAGGATTTTTTTTGTCCTTAATACCTATTGCTTCATTAATTTCCCTTGCTCTGTGAATTGACCTAATTCACACTCCAGCAGTGCCCCCTGCTTCTCTCTGTCCTGTGTGGGGCAGCAGGTCCCTGGCAGACTTTAGGTTATTCAAGCTCCATAAACCCACAAATGAGCATGCCCCATTTGTAACTGCACAGATGTTAGACACGGCCCATTAGAAGTGAGACAATGCCATAGCAATTTAACCCAGGGAAGACTAAAGAAAGTGTAAAAAACCATATGCTTCTCTAGAATAACAAAGAACATCTGTCTTTAAACTCACAGAGCTGGGTATGACATCTCTAAAAACAAAGCCCTTTGCGACCCTTTTTGGGACATACTTGTTTCTTCTAGCCAGGATCCTTTTTCCAGTGCTGGGCTAGAGCCCCCTTTCTGACTATATCCACAGCTCTGGAAAACATCTCTATATGGTCAATCTACCATCTGTTGGTGTCAGGTAGTGAGGTCACCCAGACTCTGTGAAGTCAGCCTTCTCAGAACTAGTAGGAAGGTTCAGGGCAGAGGTGTAACTGGCGGTGGGGGACACAAGGACTTAAATACAAACTTGAGGGCAGGTATGGGGCTAAGGGTATCCTGGGAGACCACTTTGGGTTTCTGAAACAAGTGACTGAAAAACATGTATTTAGTAGCTGCATGGGAGAGAGCTGTCTGTACGAGATTAAGTCTTTCCTCTGCCATCACCTGTTCTCATTCTTCTTTATAGCTAGACAGTTGACATTCACTGAGCTCTGTTTTCTTACTCGGCATGCTAGTATGTTTACCTGCTGATCCAGGAGGTCACTCTCCTTTGCAAAGGGTGACTTCATTTCTGTCTTCTCTGTAAAGTCTCAGAGAAGAGATTTAGTAAGTCTTGAAAGCACAGTGTATTTCAAACTATGGCTTGAGTCACATTAGTGGGTCAAGAAATTCATCTCATGGGTTGGAGCCAGCATTTGAAAGCAAAAAGGAGAAACAGAATAGAACAGGAATGAATTGAACTGAATTGAAAATATCAGAGTATATTGCATATAGTGAGGGTGAATATGATTTCCTAGAAATTGTATAAAAATTTTGGGTGTTTATGCACATACATATATATGTGTGTGCTGTTTGCATACTTGGTTAGGATGTAAGATGTATTTAAGGGTCATAGCCAAACAAGTTTGGAAGTCAGTGGTTTAGGTAGATGTTGCTTATATAGGGTTGTGGTATAAGAAAAAATATATATTTGGTCTTTGTTCCTGGAACACACAGTTCCTAAGACCCTTGGAATTTCCTGAGTGATAAAAGTGTATGCTATTTATAATGAGCCCCTTAGACTATGCCTGAGTTTATATAATGAGGTAGTCTCCTACACAACTTTAGGATGGACGCTGGCAGCCAGAGGAATCAACCATGTGATTAGAGGGTTGAAACTTTCTTCTCTACTCTCTGCCCTTTGGGGAGAGAAGAAGGGCTGAAGATTTTCAATTACCAATGGCCAGTGAATTAATCAATCATGCCCATGCAATGAAACATCTATAAAACCCCCTAAACAATGGGGTTTGGGGGAACTTCCAGGTTGGTGAACACATTGAGTCAAATTTCGTGCCTTAAAACAAAAATATTTAACAGCTGTTTTATTACTTCTTATGATTCTGCAGATCTACTGGCCTTACGTGGGTGGATTTTCTGTATATGCTATCTGTAAGGGCTGAAGTCATTTAGGGCCTCATCTAGGCTAGAATATCTAAGATGGGTCACTCATATGGCTGGCAGTTGGTGATGACTATAGGCTGGATATTCAGTTTGGAGTACCAACTTAAGTGCCTCCACCTGGCCTCTGCATGTGGATTGGCTTCTCACAGTATGGTAGCTATTCTTAGGAGGGTATGTCTTGGGAGCAAGTATTTTGAGAGGCGGAAGAGAAAGTGTCAGACCATCCATCCACAGGAACAACATTGCTTCCCCTATATTGTACTAGTCAAAGCAGACAAAGGGCTCACCTAAGGAGGTAGGGAAATAAACTTCACTTTTTGATGGAGAAGGTACAAGGTCACATTGCAGAAGAGTGTATAAGATGAGAGATATTGTGACTCTCTTTGAAATGGAAACAGACCATTTATATCTAACTAAAGAGACCTTCCCAACAGTCAGGTCAAGGCTAACAGCTAAGGGCAGCTCCCATCTCCTCCAGCTTCCTTTGGTAGAAGAGCTATTTCAGGAAGATTTGGCAGCTGGTGAATATTGGGCAAATTCCATCTCCCACCCCAGCCCCAAACCTCACCTCTGGGCTGTGGAAAATCTTACTGGACAGTGGTGGCAGTTACCCAATGGCACCAGTTCCTACCTTCCCCATATACAGCTCCTGCTTGGTAAGGAGGATCCAGATGGTGCAGTAGATGAAGAGTTCCCCATCTCCTCACCTCCCTAACTCCTCATCCAAAGCACAGAGATCCTGCCCAGGAAAAAGTTGGAGCAAGCCTTAAGACTAGTAATACCTTGACCCTATTAAGGGGCTATACTTTCACTGGATCAGACTGTGGAGCAATTTGTGTTCCAAGTCATCAGTGAAAACAATGAAGCAAATAACCAGCAATTAGTAAAGGCTAATAATTTTGTATGATGCATACAGAGACAGACTAGCCAGAAGCTTAATGAGACGATCAAGGAAAGAGACAGGTCTGTCAGACAGTCAGCTAAATCTGCCTTCATCCCTGGTGATCAGGAACTCTGTGTGTATGCCCAAGGCTGAGTCCTCCAAAGAGTAAATGGAGACAGAAATTCTGAGCTACTGGACACTGGCTGAAAGTGGGGCAACCTATAAGCTCCCTGAACAGTGAGCAACTCCAAACCACATCCAGATCCAATGGTAACAAGTGAAAATCATTGCTTTAGGGGCTTAACTACAACCTCTGACCAAGGTGTGACTGGGAGGAAACTAGGCTTAAAGATAAAATTGAGAGGGAAAAGTTTGAGTAGTGATGTGAGATGTTTCACAGTGCAGGGAAAATAGATTTCACTGAACTAGCCCATCAAACTCACTAAACAAACAACAGCAACTATCCTCAGAAGGGAGGAAATCAGTATCTTTAGCTGCTATAATGTATTATCTAAAATGTCCAGTTTTCAACAGAAAATAGGATATGCAAAGAAACAGGAAAGTGAGACCCATGCACAGGAAGAAAAGTAGGCAAAAAAAGTTGCTTTTAAGGGGTCTAGTTGTTGGACATAGGAGACAGAAACTTCAAAGCAGCTATTATAAATATGTTCAAAAAATTAAAGGAGTCCATGTTTAAAGAACTAAAGGAAGGTGTGATAATGGTGTCTCAACAATTAGAAAATATAAAAAAAAAGATAAATTACAAAATAGAACCAAATGGAAATTCTAGAGTTGAAAATATAATGACTGAAATGAAAATTTCACTGGAGGGACTTAACCACAGATTTGAGCTGGCAGAAGAAAGAATAAGCAAACTGGAAGATAGATGGAGATTATACAGTAGGAAGAACAAGAGGAAAAAATGAAAAAAGAAATAAATTGAACCTCAGAGAAATGTGGGACATCTTCAAGTACATCAACATATGCATACTGGGTATACCAGAAGGAGAGGATAGTGAGAAAGGAACTGAGAAAAGTATTAAAAGACATAATGGCTAGTAATGTCCCAAATTTGCTGAAAAGAATTCTTCTATACATCCAAGGAGCCCAATTAATTCTCAGTAGGATTAAAGAACAAAGCCACACCCAGACACATCATACTTAAAATGTTGAAAGACAGCAATAAACAGACAATCTTAAAAGCCACAAGAGAAAAATGACTCATCATATGCAAGGGAATCCTAATAACATTGACTGAACCCTCAATAAACTGACTTATCAAAATAACAGTGGCCAAAGACCATATTCAATATAATGGAAAAACCAACCAACCAACCAACCTGTGAATCAAGAAGCTTATGTTCAGCAAAACTATCTTTTAAAAAATAAAGTTGAAATTAAGGTATTACCAGATAAACTAAAAACTGAAAAATTTCATTGCTTTGAAAAGAAGAAAAAATTGGAGGACACATACTTCTCTATTTCAAAACTATCTAAAAGCAACAGTAGTCAAGACAGTGTAGTATTGGCATAATGATAGACACATAGATGAATGGGATGGAACTGAGAGTCTAGATATAAGGGGAAAGAATAGCCTTTCCTTTCCTTTCCTTTCCTTTCCTTTCCTTTCCTTTCCTTTCCTTTCCTTTCCCTTTCTTTTTTCTTTTCTTTTCTCCTCTTTTCTTTTCTTTTCTTTTCTTTAATTTATTGTCAAATTGGTTTCCATACAACACCCAGTGCTCATCCCAACAGGTGCCCTTCTCAATACCCATCACTCACCCTCCTCTCCTTCCCACCCCCCATCAACCCTCAGTTTGTTCTCAGTTTTTAAGAGTCTCTTGTGTTTTGGCTTCCTCCCTCTCTAACCTTTTTTTTCTTTCCTTCCTCTCCCCCATGGTCTTCTGTTACATTTCTCAGGATCCACATAAGAGTGAAAACATATGGTATCTTTCTCTGTATGACTTATTTCACTTAGCATCACACTGTCCAGTTCCATCCACATTGCTACAAAAGGCCATATTTCATTCTTTCTCCTTGCCATGTAGTATTCCATTGTGTATATAAACCACAATTTCTTTATCCATTCATCAGTTTATGGACATTTAGGCCCTTTCCATAATTTGGCTATTGTTGAAAGTGCTGCTATACACATTGGGGTACAAGTGCCCCTATGCATCAGCACTCCTGTATCCCTTGGGTAAATTCCTAGCAGTGCTATTCCTGGGTCATAGGGTAGATCTATTTTTAATTTTTTGAGGAACCTCCACACTGTTTTCCAGAGTGGCTGCACCAGTTTGCATTCCCACCAACAGTGCAAGAGGATTCCCGTTTCTCCACATCCTCGCCAGCATCTATAGTCTCCTGATTTGTTCGTTTTAGCCACTCTGACTGATGTGAGCTGGTATCTGAGTGTGGTTTTGATTTGTATTTCCCTGATGAGGAGCGACATTGAGCATCTTTTCATGTGCCTGTTGGCCACCTGGTTGTCTTCTTTAAAGAAGTGTCTATTCATGTCTTCTGTAAACCTAACCAAAGATGTAAAAGATCTGTATGCTAAAAACTATAGGAAGCTTATGAAGGAAATTGAAAAAGATACAAAGAAATGGAAAAACATTCCATGCTCATGGGTTGGAAGAATAAATGTTGTTAAAATGTCATACTACCCAAAGCAATCTACACATTCAATGCAGTCCCAATCAAAATTGCACCAGCATTCTTCTGGAAGCTAGAACGAGCAATCCTAAAATTTGTATGGAATCACAAAAGACATCAAATAGCCAAAGTAATTTTGAAGAAGAAAACCAAAGCGGGAGGCATCACAATCCCAGACTTTAGCCTCTACTACAAAGCTGTGATAATCAAGACAGTATGGTATTGGCAAAAAAAACAGACACATAGACATTGTGGAATAGAATAGGGACTCCAGAACTGGACCCACAAATGTATGGCCAACTAATCTTTGACAAAGCAAGAAAGAAAATCCAATGGAAAAAAGACAGTCTCTTTAACAAATGGTGCTGGGAGAACTGGACAGCAACATGCAGAAGAATGAAATTAGACCCCTTTCTTACACCATTCACAAAAATAAACTCAAAACGGATGAAGGACCTGAATGTGAGACAAGAAACCACCAAAACCCTAGAGGAGAAAGCAGGAAAAAACCTCTCTGACCTCAGCTGCAGCAATTTCTTACTTGACACATCTCCAAAGGCAAGGGAATTAAAAGCAAAAATGAACTATTGGGACCTCATGAAGATAAAAAGCTTCTGCACTGCAAAGGAAACAATCAACAAAACTAAAAGGCAACAGACAGAATGGGAAAAGATATTTGCAAATGACATATTGGATAAAGGGTTAGTATCCAAAATCTATAAAGAACTCACCAAACTCCACACCTGAAAAACAAATAATCCAGTGAAGAATATCCTGTTCAACAAATGGTTCTGGGACTGGATAGCCACATGCAAAATAATAAATTTGTGCCCTTACCTCACATCATATATAAAAATTAACTTAAAAATGGGTCAAAAGACATAAATGTAAGAGGTAAAACTATAAAACTCTTAAAGGAAAACAGGAGTAAATTTTTATAAGCCTGGGTTAGGCAATAGTTTTTTAGATATGATGCCAAAAGAACCAGCAAAAAATTTTTTAAAAAATAGATAAATTGAACTACGGTAAAGCTAAAAACTTTTGTGCTCAAATAATACTATCAAGAGTATACAATGACAACTCACATAATGGAAAATATATTTACAAATCTTATACCTGACACAGCACTTGTATTATTGCTGTGTAAAGAAGTCTTAAGACTCAATAATAAAAAGACAAGTAAGCCTCTTAAAAATGTGCCAAGGATCTGAATAGAAAATTTTCCAAGGAAAATATACAAGTGGTTAATAAGCATAAGGAAAGATGTTCACATCCAAAGCCATCAGGCAAATGCAAATCATACCCACAACAAGACATCATTTCACAACTAAGACACCATTTCACAACTAAAAGGACGGCTTTAATAAAAAAGATGGATAATAATAAGTGTTGGTGAGGATATGGAGAATTAAAAACCCTCATACATTACTGATGGGAACATAAAATGGTGCAGGTACTTTGGAAAACAGACTGGAAGTTCCTCAGCAGTTTACACATATAGTCACCAAGAGATCCAGTAATTCTGCTCCTAGGTATATACCCAAGAAAAATGAAAACATATGCCCACACAAAATCATGTACACAAATGTTCACAGTAACATTATTCATAAAATCCAAAAAATGAAAACAACACAAATGTCCATCAACTAAAAAATAGATAAAGGAAATGTTATATATCCATATGTTGAAATGTTATTTGACCGTAAAAGGGAATGAAGTATTGATACATGCTACCACATGGGTAAATCTTGAAAATATTATGCTAAGTGACAGAAGTCAGACACAAAAGGCCACATAGTATATAATTCCATTGATATGATATGTCCAGAATAGGCAAATCTATAGAAACAGAAGATAATTAGTACATGCTTAGGGCTGGGGAAGAGGGAGATTATTAGTACAGGGTTTGCTTTGGGAGTGATGAAAATGTTCCAAAATTATATTATGTTAACATTTGCACAACTGTGTGAATATACTAAAAATCACTGAATTGTGTACTTTAAATGAATATATTTTATGGTATGTAAAAATATGTCTCCATTAATATACACCTATTAGTTATGTATGGCTCAGGATCTCTCATGTGATCAGTCACATTGTTGGCCTGGGCTTCAGTCATCTGAAAGTTTGACTGGGGCTGGAAGATCTGACTCTAAGTTGGATGCTTTGTTTTTGTTGGCTGTTGGCAGAAAGCCTTGGTTCCTTATTTTGTGTCAGGTGCACCTGTCTCTATGGCTGCCTAAGTGTCACAAAGTGACAGTTGGTTTCCCCCAGAGTGAGTTATTCGAAAAAGCAAGGTGGAAATGTATAATGTCTTTTATACCTAGTCTTAAGTGTCATTTTAAATATTTTAAAACACGCTGTCATTTTAACAAAATCCTACTGGTTACACAAGAGCATGAAACCAAAAGGAAAACAAACACTGGGGACTCTGTTGGAGACTGGCTCCCACAAGTGAGGATTAAAACCCCTTTGCCTCCTTAGTGACCTCAGCTTCTCTAGCTCATTAGCCATAACTACTACTCAACACTGCTCTAATGAAATACTCAGTATCTTGTGATCTCTGAGGCCTGTGAAGGAGCATTTCAGGTTTCTGCTGGAAATTCAAATAAATACACACACATGCACACACTACATACACACTCACACACGCACACCATACACATGCATATACATACATACACATAAATATGAATATATGCTATTTCTCAAAAAATTTATACATTTCCAGCATTGAATTGTTTTTTCTTCATATGATTTTTCTTTTTCATTTTAATATCATTTATTATTATATTTAGTTGGCAAAAATATATGAATCCATAAGAAAATGCTTTTCCTTGCTGCAATCCTTCAGTTAGGAATGCAGAAATACCTTTCCTTTATTCTGAGAAATAATGAAAAACACAAATGAGACCCTGACCCTGATACCCCTGTGATGGCTTTCAAATTAATATACCTGCTTGGCACTTTCTTGTGTCGAGCTAGTTTAAGTTCTGTCCTGTTCATCTATTAATACTTTCCTAAGTAACTCAATTAATTAGGGTGTTTGAAGAAAATGGGAGATCTTGTGATGATCTCCAAGAGCTCATCTGTACACAGGCTTTCTCCCATGTGATTTTATAGGGATGTATTCAAGGTTGAGTGTTCTTCACACTGATCTGTATTAAAGCATTTTTGCTCTCATTACATGAGGATTGTCTTGTCTATCCCCAAAAGCATGTGAAAATAAATCAAGTGCTTTCTAGTTAGCAAAGGGAAGAAACACAGCAGTGCCCAACTCTGCTATCACTGTTGTTTAACTTTGAGAAAATTACTTAAACCTCTCTGTTCCTCATCTGTAAAGTGGGAATAACAGAACCTGTCTCATAAGATCCTTATAAAAATTAAATTAGTTAATATAGCTGAAGTGCTTAGAACAAGTTCTAGTATAATAGCATATACTAAATGCTAGCTCGTAGTATGGATAGTCTTCTACAAGGTTTTTCAAGCTGAAGAATAGCCTGTTGGCTAATAATGCATACACCAATAATAATAGATGCTGAAATGCAGCACTTTGGTCAAAATACAGATTTCATCTTAGAGGTGCTACAATGACAAGTGTGTCCCCATGATGTTAGCTTGGGGTCAGCAGCAGAGCAGAAGGGAGATGGGTTGTGTCTTGTGTTCTGTGGAGCCATTAGTACCACTCAAGGAGGTAACAACTTCCCCTTGAATTCATTTGGAGGGGAACCTCAAAAATAATGCAACCTGTCTACTTCAGTCTCGAAGTCCATCCAGAAAGAATTGGGCCAAATTATGTCTTTGCATGTACATTTGTCATTATGGTTAGACTATCCTGAAATAAATTTCATTTCCATCCAAGTAAAGTAAACAGTTTTTGTGGTCTAGCCACTCTGGGGAGACAGGAATCATAAAGACTTGACCCCTCGGCTTAAGGAGTTTACAAAGGAATACATGGAAATGAGGGAGGAAAGAATAGCACAATATACAACATTTGACAAGTACAAAGTAATATAGACAATAAGGTGAGGGGGACTTACATCTGGGTGAAAACTTTCCAGTGACGGGACTAGGAAATCAGATGACCTGACAAAAGGAGAGGTTTCTTCCTTTGAGAAGAAGTTCTCTTTTGACAGGCAGAGCAGAGCATCTTGAACATACAGAGTAAGTGACAGACAAGAAGGAGAAAGCCTCATCTCAGTCACTCCTCCACGGAGGGTCTCAGATGGCTTTCCTGGATTTTGCGTGACCACCCCTACACTTGAGCTTCTGCTAAATGTATTAAATGGAATAGTCAAGAAATCAAACTTGGGGACTATGGAACAATGACTTTAACCTTTTGATAGAAAGTGAGCTCTAGCTGCCAAAGTTTCAATCATGTAGTAGGGTAAAATGCAGAAAATTTTAAATATTCAAGCTCTAAAACCAAATACTCCTCAAACATCTTTCATCATCAAACAATGGGAGGATGTACTTCATCAAAAAGAGGAAGTAAATCAAGAACAAAAACAAGAAGGCCCAAGATATAGGAAACATGGAATTTAACATATAAGGCAAGTGGAGGGTATTTCCATGATAATGGTGCAGGGAGGTTCCAGAATGTCAGCCATGAACCACAAGAGAAACCAATCCAGACTGGAACACATCAGAAGACACCAGAAGATCTCTTTTCAAGAAGCTTAAATTATTAAAATTCTCAATGCTTCCTAATATTGAAGGGTAAGAGTATTTCTGGTTTCTGGTTTACGCATATAAAGAACTTAGAAGTCTCCATTCCATCTCAACAAACAAATGAAAAGTCAAATAAACTGAACAATCAACAACTGTCATCAGAACCATCAGAGAAAGAGAAGTAGGGTCACAGAACAGACTGCTGCCCTGGAACCAGAGAGACAGACAAATAAAAATTACAGCTTACCACAGCAGAAACCCATGAGCAGAAACCTCTGTAGGAACCAGTGCCAGGATGCAGTAACCTTGTTGGAATACAGACACCTGAACTATAATTGACAATTGCTTCAGGCTCACTGTAGTCAACTCTTGCCATGTAAGAACTCCAGGGGACTCCATGCTTTTGTTTTACCTTTAGGAGGTCAATCAGGTTCCCACAGTAAATATCAGAGAAAAATTTATTCCTGCCTCTGCAAGGGGAGGGGGAGGAAGCCATCCTGAATGTCCTAGAGAACTCTGTCCTTTTTAACAAGGTCTGACCTCAGAAGTAACTAGTTAACTAGAGCCTAATCTGCTGGGGTATTATCAGAGCCTAAGACTTGAAAGAAAGTACCCAATTCCAGCTAACTTTTGCCATCCTGTTTCACTTAAGGGTGGAGGGGGAAAAATTGGGAAACACTTCTGATGTTCACAGTCCAGTAACACAGGCTCACTAAAAGACTTTTACCTGTTATATCATGTCTAGATATCAAGAAAAATTACAAGACATACCAAAAGGCAGAAAAAATACAATTTGAAAATACAGAGGAAGCATCAGAACCAGATATGGCAGGGCTGTTAGAATGATCAGAACTGGGAATTTAAATATGCTAAAGACTCGGGGCACCTGGGTGGCTCAGTCAGTTGAGAGTCCGACTTCAGCTCAGGTCATGATCTCACAGCTCGTGAGTTTGAGCCCCGCATTGGGCTCTGTGCTGACAGCTCAGAGCCTGGAGCCTGCTTCGGATTCTGTGTCTCCCTCTCTCTCTGTCCCTAACCCACTCGCATTCTGTCTCTGTTGCTCTCAAAAATAAATAAACATTATAAATAAATAAATATGCTAAAGACTCTGATAAAGTAAGCAGCATGGGAGAACAAATGACCAATGTAAGCAGAGAGATGGAAATCTTAAGACCCAAAAAGAAATGCTAAATATCAAGAGCACTGTAACAACAATGAAGAATGCCTTTGATGGGCTTGCAAACAGACTGGACACGGCTGAGGAAAGGATCTCTGATCTTGAAGACATCTCAATAGAAACCTCCCAAACTTAATATCAAAGGGAACAAAGACAGAAAAAAAAAGAATAAAATAGCCAAGGGCTGTGGGACAACTACAAAAGGTGTAACATGTGCACAATGGAAATACCATAAGGAGAAGAAAGAGTAAAAGGAACAGAAGAAATATTTGAAACAATAATTACTGAGAATTTCTCCAAATTGATGTCAGACATGAAGCCACAGATCTAGCAAGCTCAGAGAATACCAAGAAGGATAAACATCTATATATACACATATATGTCCCCAGCCTTCAAAATACAGAAAATCAAAGAAAAAATTCAAAATACAGACAATCAAAGATAAAGAAGTTTCAAAATACAGAAAATTAAAGACAAAGGAAATCAAAATACAGAAAATCAAAGACAAAGAAAAAAAATCCCAAAACAAGCCAAAGGGAAAAAAAACACTATCTATAGAGGAAAAAAGACAAGAATTGCATCTGACTTCTCATAAACCATGAAGTTGAGAAAAGAGTAGAGTGAAATATTTAAAGTATTGAGATAAAAAACCCACACTAACCTACAATTTTTTAGTCTGCAAAATTATCTTTCAAAAATGAAGGAGAAATAGATTTTCTCAGACAAACAAAAATCGAGGGATCTTTTTTTTTTTTGCCAGTAGACCTGCCTTGTTAAAAGAAATGTTAAAAGAAGTTCTTGAGAGAGAAGTAAAATGCTATAGGACAGAAAATCAGATCTACATAAAAAAAAGGAAGAGTTTTGAAGAAAGAATAGATGAAGGTAAAATTAAGTATTTTATTTTTCTTATTCTTAATTGACCTAACAGAAAATATTTTTTTCAAAATAATAACCATGCATTTAAAAATGTTTGCTTATGTGTGTATATATATTATATATTATATATATATATATAATATATATATATATATATATGCTTACATGTGCTTATATAGAAGTTAATACAGGGGACTGGAGAGGGGAATTGGGATTACTTTGTTATTATAAGGTACCTACACTAGTTGTGAAGTGATATAATGTTATCTGAAAATGGGCTTGTATTGGCTGTAAATGTATATTGCAAACTGTGGGCAACCACTAAGAAGAGTCTTTCTTTTTTTTTTTAAGTATAACTGATATGCCAAGAAAGGAGAGAAAATGGAATCATATTATATGTTCAGTTAAAACCATAAAAATCAAGAAAACAGTGGAAGGCGAAAATAGGGACAAAAAATAGAAAATAATAAAAAATATGTAGACATTCAACCAACTATATCAAAAATCAGGTTGAACATCAGTGGTCCAAATGCAACAACTAAAAGACAGATTGTCAGAGTGGATAAAAAAACAAAAATATGACCCACCTATAGATTGTCTACAAGATACCCATTTTAAATATAGATACAAATAGATTTAAGGTCAATGGTTGGAGAAAAAAACATACCATTCTAATCAAAAGAAAGCAGGAGTAGATACATCAATTTCAGACAGAGCAGATTCCAAAGCAAGAAACATTATCAGGGATAAAGAATGGCATTAAATAATGATAAAATGTCAGTTCTTCAAGAAGACACAACAATCCTTAACATGTATGTTTCTAACAAAAGAGCATCAAATTAGATGAGGCAAAAACTGAGAGAACTTCAGAGATAGATTACTCCATTATCACAGTTGGAATTCTGCTTCCATAGTATAGTGGTCATCACACTTACCTCACTATCATGGTTGGAGACTTCTACAACTCTCTATCAGAAATGGACAGATACAGAAGGCAGAAATTCAGTAAGGACATAGCTGAACTCAAGACTACATCTCCCATTCAACACAACACCAGAAAAACAAATAATCCAATTTAAAAATGGGCAGAAGACATGAACAGACAGTTTTTCAAAGAAGACATAGAGATGGCCAACAGACCCATGAAAAGATGCACAACATAGCTCATTATCAGGGAAATGCAAATCAAAACCACAAAGAGATACCACCTCACACCTGTCAGAATGGCTAAAATCAACAACATGAGAAACAACATGTATTGGTGAGGATGTGGAGAAAGGGGAACCCTAGTGCACTGTTGGTGGAAATGCAAACAGGTGCAGTCAGTGTGGAAAACAATATGGAGGTTCCTCAAAAAAAAATTAGAATTAACATATGATCTAATAATTCCACTACTGGGTATTTATCTAAAGAATATGAAAATACTAGTTCATGGGGCACCTGGGTGACTCAGTGGGTTAAGAGTCCGACTTTGGCTTACGTCATGATCTCATGGTTCATGGATTCAAGCCCTGTGTCAGGCTCTGTGTTGACAGCTCAGATCCTAGAGCCTGCTTCGGGTTCTGTGTCTCCCTCTCTCTCTGTCCCTCCCCCACTGGTCCTCTCTATCTCTCTCTCTCTCTCAAAAATAAATACACATTAAAAAAAATTTTTTTTAGGGAGGCGGAATTAGCAACTATAGCTTCAGGGTCTGCTGGGAACAAGGTGGCCACAGACAGTTCCATTGGAAAAAGAAAGAGGAGAAAACAGGGAAGATGGTGGCATAGGAGGACACTGGGCTCATCTCGCCCTGCTGATCACTTAGATTCCACCCATATCTGTCTAAATAACCCAGAAAACTGCCAGAAGACTAGCAGAACAGACTTTTTGGAGCCTAGTGCAGACAAGAGGCCCATGGAAGAGGGTAGGAAGGGCGGAGAGGTGGTGAGCACTACACGGACTGGAGGGAGGGAACCGGGGTGGTGGAGGGGCAGCCCCCATTCCCCAGCAAGGCGGAATCCCTGAGTCTGGCTTGCAAAAGCAGAGGGGCCAGACTGTGTAAATTCTGACAGCCAGTGGGATTTAACATCTGGAATGTTAGAAGTCAACAGCTCTGCTCAGAGAGAGGGAGGGTGAGAGGACACTGGGAGGGAGAGGTGTTGAGCCCTGGAAGACAGAGCTCAAATCGGAGGAACAAAGGCACTGGCCAGCACCATCTCCCTCTCCCATCCCCCAGCTGGAATCCCAAAGGAAACCAGTTCCTGTCACCAAAGTTGCTTGCACTGCACAAAAAACCAACGCTGTGCTTCTGTGGATCCATCCCTCTGACTGGTCTGCCTGCCTCCCTCCCGGTGCTGCAGGGCCCCTCCTGAAGCGGACCACCAATGGCAAAGCGAGCTAAGCCTGTCCCTCCTGCCCCTGTGCACCTTGTGGATCCACCCTGGCTAATATGCCAGATCCCATCAAAGCAGCACCACAAGCCTGGCAGTGTGCAAGTAGCCCAGACAGGGCCCACACCACTCCACAGTGAGTCCTGCCCCTGGGAGAGGGGAAGATAAGGTACACACCAGTCTGACTGTGGCCCCAGCGTGGGCTGGGACAGACATCAGGTCTGACTGCAACCCCACCCACAAACACAAGTTACTCCAGACAGCACAGGGGAAGTGCCCTGCAGTTCTGAGCCAGCCCAGGGACTATCCAAAATGATGAAACAGAAGAATTCTCTTCAAAAGAAACTCCAGGCAGTAGCAACAGCTAACAAATTGATCAAAAATGATTTAAGCAATATAACAGAACAAGAATTAAGAATAATAGTCATAAAATTAATCACTGGGCTTGAAAAAAAGTATAGAGGACAGCAGAGAATCTATTGCTACAGAGATCAAGGAATGAAGAAAGAGTGATGAGGAGCTAAAAAATGCTATAAATGATGTGCAAAATAAAATGGAGGCGACCACAGCTCGGATTGAAGAGGCAGAGGAGAGAAGGTGAATTAGAAGATAAAATTATGGAAAAAGAGCATTCTTCTCGAAACTAGAACAAGCAATCCTAAAATTCGTATGGAACCACAAAAGGCCCGAATAGCCAAAGTAATTTTGAAGAAGACCAAAGCAGGAGGCATCACAATCCCAGACTTTAGCCTCTACTACAAAGCTGTTATCATCAAGACAGCATGGTATTGGCACAAAAACAGACACATAGACCAATGGAATAGAATAGAAACCCCAGAACTAGACCCACAAACGTATGGCCAACTAATCTTTGACAAAGCAGGAAAGAACATCCAATGGAAAAAAGACAGTCTCTTTAACAAATGGTGCTGGGAGAACTGGACAGCAACGTGCAGAAGATTGAAACTAGACCACTTTCTCACACCATTCACAAAAATAAACTCAAAATTGGTAAAGGACCTGAATGTGAGACAGGAAACCATCAAAACCCTAGAGGAGAAAGCAGGAAAAGACCTCTCTGACCTCAGCCATAGCAATTTCTTACTTGACACATCTCCAAAGGCAAGGGAATTAAAAGCAAAAATGAACTACTGGGACGTTATGAAGATAAAAAGCTTCTGCACAGCAAAGGAAACAACCAAAAAAACTAAAAGGCAACCAATGGAATGGGAAAAGATATTTGCAAATGACATATTGGACAAAGGGCTAGTATCCAAAATCTATAAAGAGCTCACCAAACTCCACACCTGAAAAACAAATAACCCAGTGAAGAAATGGGCAGAAAACATGAATAGACACCTCTCTAAAGAAGACATCCGGATGGCCAACAGGCACATGAAAAGATGCTCAACGTCACTCCTCATCAGGGAAATACAAATCAAAACCACACTCAGATACCACCTCACGCCAGTCAGAGTGGCTAAAACGAACAAATCAGGAGACTACAGATGTTGGGGAGGATGTGGAGAAACGGGAACCCTCTTGCACTGTTGGTGGGAATGCAAACTGGTGCAGCCACTATGGAAAACAGTGTGGAGGTTCCTCAAAAAAATTAAAAATAGACCTACCCTATGACCCAGCAATAGCACGGCTAGGAATTTACCCAAGGGATACAGGAATACTGATGCATAGGGGCACTTGTACCCCAATGTTTATAGCAGCCCTCTCAACAATAGCCAAATTATGGAAAGAGCCTAAATGTCCATCAACTGATGAATGGATAAAGAAATTGTGGTTTATATACACAATGGAGTACTACATGGCAATGAGAAAGAACGAAATATGGCCCTTTGTAGCAATGTGGATGGAACTGGACAGTGTGATGCTAAGTGAAATAAGCCATACAGAGAAAGACAGATACCATATGGTTTCACTCTTATGTGGATCCTGAGAAACTTAACAGAAACCCATGGAGGAGGGGAAGGAAAAAAAAAAAAAGAGGTTAGAGTGGGAGAGAGCTAAATCATAAGAGACTCTTAAAAACTGAGAACAAACTGAGGGTTGATGGGGGGTGGGAGGGAGGAGAGGGTGGGTGATGGGTATTGAGGAGGGCACCTTTTGGGATGAGCACTGGGTGTTGTATGGAAACCAATTTGACAATAAACTTCATATATTGAAAAAAAATAAAAAAGGAAAGAAAATGTAAAAAAAATATGGAAAAAGAGGAGGCTTAGAAAAAGAGAGATAAAAAAATCTAGGACTATGAGGGGAGAATTAGAGAACTAAGTGATGCAATTAAATGGAATAATATCCATATAATAGGAATTCCAGAAGAGGAAGAGAGAGAGAAAGGGGCTGAAGATGTACTTGAACAAATCATAGCTGACAACTTCCCTGATCTGCGGAAGGAAAAAGGCATTGAAACCCAAGAGGCACAGAGAACTCTCTTCACACGTAACTTGAATCCATCTTCTGCACGACCTATCATAGTGAAACTGGCAAAATATAAGGATAAAGAGAAAATTCTGAAAGTAGCTAGGGATAAACATGCTCTAAATTATAAAAGGAGACCCATAAGACTAGTGGCAGACCTGTCTACTGAAACTTGGCAGGCCAGAAAGGAATGGCAGGAAATCTTCAATGTGATGAACAGAAAAAATATGTAGCCGAGAATCCTTTATCCAGCAAGTCTGTCAATCAGAATAGAAGGAGAGATAAAGGTCTTCCCAAACAAACTAAAACTGAAGGAATTCATCACCACTAAACCAGCCCTACAAGAGATCCTAAGGGGATTCTGTGAGTGAAATGTTGCAAGGACCACAAAGTACCAGAGACATCACTACAAGCACGAAACCTACAGACATCACAATGATTCTAAACCCATATCTTTCTATAATAACACTGAATGTAAATGGACTAAATGCATCAACCAAAAGACATAGGGTATCAGAATGGATAAAAAAACAAGACCCATCTATTTGCTGTCTACAAGGGACTCATTTTAGACCTGAGGACACCTTCAGATTGAAAGTGAGGGGATGGAAAACTATCATGCTACTGGAAGTCAAGAGAAGCTGGAGTAGCCATACTTATATCAGACACACTAGACTTTAAATTAAAGGTTGTAAGAAGAGATGAGGAAGGGCATTATATAATAATTACAAGGTCTATTCATCAGGAAAAGCTAACAATATAAATGTCTATGCGCCAAATACAGAACCCCCAAATATATAAAACAATTAATCACAAACATAAGCAACCTTATTGATAAGAATGTGGTAATTGCAGGGGACTTTAATACTCCACAATGGATAGATCATCTAGACACAGGATCAATAAAGAAACAAGGGCCCTGAATGATACACTGGATCAGATGGACTTGACAGGTATATTTAGAACGCTGCATCCCAAAGCAACAGAATATACTTTCTTCTCGAGTGCACATGGAACATTCTCCAAGATAGATCACGTACTGGGTCACAAAACAGCCCTTCATAAGCATACAAGAATTGAGATCATACCATGCATACTTTCAGACCACAATGCTATGAGCTTGAAATCAACCACAGGAAAAAGTCTGGAAAACATCCAAAAGTGTGGAGGTTAAAGAACACCCTACTAAAGAATGAATGGGTCAACCAGACAATTAGAGAAGAAATTAAAAAATATATGGAAACAAATGAAAATGAAAATACAACAATCCAAACGCTTTGGGATTCATCAAAAGCAGTCCTGAGAGGAAAATACATTGCAATCCAGGACTATCTCAAGAAACAAGAAAATCCCAAATACAAAATCTAACAGCACACCTAAAGGAAATAGAAGCAGAACAGCAAACACACCCCAAACCCAGAAGAAGAAGAGAAATAATAAAGATCAGAACAGAAATAAACAATATAAAATCTAAGAAAACTGTAAAGCAGATCAATGAAACCAAGAGTTGGCTTTTTGAAAAAATAAACAAAATTGATAAACCTCTAGCCAGGCTTCTCAAAAATAAAAGGGAGATGACCCAAATAGATAAAATCATGAATGAAAATGAAATTATTACAACCAATCCCTCAGAAATACAAGCAAGTATCAGGGAATACTATAAAAAATTATATGCCAACAGAATGGACAACCTGGAAGAAATGGACAAATTACTAAGTACCCACACACTTCCAAACTCAAACAGGAAGAAATAGAAAACTTGAACAGACCCATAACCAGCAAAGAAATTGAATCAGTCATCAAAAATCTCCCAACAAATAAGAGTCCAGGACCAGATGACTTCCCAGGGAAATACTACCAGACATTTAAAGCAGAGATAATACCCATCCTTCTCAAGCTGTTCAAAAAAATAGAAAGGGAAGGAAAATTTCCAGACTCATTCTATGAAGCCAGCATTACTTTGATTCCTAAACGAGACAGAGACCCAGCAAAAAAAGAGAACTAAAGACCAATATCCCTGATGAATATGGATGCAAAAATTTTCAACAAGATATTAGCAAATCAAATTCAACAGAATGTAAAAAGAATTATTCACCATGATCAAGTGGGATTCATTCCTGGGCTGCAGGGATGGTTCAACATTCGCAAATCAATCAATGCAATACATCACATTAATAAAAGAAAAGATAAGAATCATATGATCCTGTCCATTGATGCAGAAAAAGCATTTGACAAAATTCAGCATCCTTTCTGAATAAAAACCCTCAAGAAAGTCAGGATAGAAGGAAAATACTTAAACATCATAAAAGCCATTTATGAAAAGCTAACAGCTAATATCATCCTCAATGGGGAAAAACTGAGAGCTATCCCCCTGAGATCAGGAACATGACAGGGATGTCCACTCTCACCGCTGTTGTTTAACATAGTGTTGGAAGTTCTAGCATTAGCAATCACACAGCAAAAGGAAATCAAAGGCATCAAAATTGGCAAAGATGAAATCAAGCTTCCACTTTTTGCAGATGACATGATATTATACATGGAAAACCCGATAGACTCCACCAAAAGTCTGCTAGAACTGATACATGAATTCAGCAAAGTCGCAGGATACAAAATCAATGTACAGAAATCAGTTGCATTTTTATACACTAATAATGAAGTGACAGAAAGACAAATAAAGAAACTGATCCCATTCACAATTGCACCAAGCAGCATAAAATACCTAGGAATAAACCTAACCAAAGATGTAAAAGATCTGTATGCTGAAAACTATAGAAAGCTTATGAAGGAAATTGAAGAAGACATAAAGAAATGGAAAAACATCCCATCCTCATGGATTGAAAGAATAAATATTGTTAAAATGTCAATACTACCCAAAGCTATCTACACATTCAATGAAATCCCAATCAAAATTGCACCAGCATTCTTCCCAAAGCTAGAACAAGCAATCCTAAAATTTGTATGGAACCACAAAAGACCCCGAATAGCCAAAGTAATTTTGAAAAAGACCAAAGCAGGAGGCATCACAATCCCAGACTTTAGCCTCTACTACAAAGCTGTAATCATCAAGACAGCATGGTATTGGCACAAAAACAGACACATAGACCAATGGAATAGAATAGAAACCCCAGAATTAGACCTACAAAAGTATGGCCAACTAATCTTTGACAAAGCAGGAAAGAATATCCAATGGAAAAAAGACAGTCTCTTTAACAAATGGTGCTGGGAGAACTGGACAGCAATATGCAGAAGAATTAAACTAGACCACTTTCTTACACCATCCACAAAAATAAACTCAAAATGGATGAAAAACTTGAATGTGAGACAGAAAACCATCAAAACCCTAGAGGAGAAAGCAGGAAAAAACCTCTCTGACCTCAGCCACAGAAATTTCTTACTTGACACATCTCCAAAGGCAAGGGAATTAAAAGCAAAAATGAACTATTGGGACCTCATGAAGATAAAAAGCTTCTGCACAGGAAAGGAAACAATCAACAAAACTAAAAGGCAACCAATGGAATGGGAAAAGATATTTGCAAATGACATATCAGACAAAGGGCTAGTATCCAAAATCTATAAAGAGCTCACCAAACTCCACACCCAAAAAACAAATAACCCAGTGAAGAAATGGGCAGAAAACATGAATAGATACTTCTCTAAAGAAGACATCCAGATGGCCAACAGGCACATGAAAAGATGCTCAATGTCGCTCCTCATCAGGGAAATACAAATCAAAACCACACTCAGATACCACCTCACGTCAGTCAGAGTGGCTAAAACGAACAAATCAGGAGACTATAGATGCTGGCGAGGATGTGGAGAAACGGGAACCCTCTTGCACTGTTGGTGGGAATGCAAACCGGTGCAGCCGCTCTGGAAAACAGTGTGGAGGTTCCTCAAAAAATTAAAAATAGATCTACCCTATGACCCAGGAATAGCACTGCTAGGAATTTACCCAAGGGATACAGGAGTGCTGATGCATAGGGGCACTTGTACCCCAATGTGTATAGCAGCACTTTCAACAATAGCCAAATTATGGAAAGAGCCTAAATGTCTATCAACTGATGAATGGATAAAGAAGTTGTGGTTTATATACGTAATGGAATACTACTTGGCAAGGAGAAAGAATGAAATCTGACCATTTGTAGCAATGTGGATAGAACTGGAGAGTGTTATGCTAAGTGAAATAAGTCATACGGAGAAAGATACCATATGTTTTCACTCTTATGTGGATCCTGAGAAACGTAACAGAAGTCCATGGGGGAGGAAAAGGAAAGAAAAAAAAAAAGGATAGAGAGGGAGGGAGCCAAAACACAAGAGACTCTTAAAAACTGAGAACAAACTGAGGGTTGATGGGGGGTGGGATGGAGGGGAGGGTGAGTGATGGGTATTGAGGAGAGCACCTGTTGGGATGAGCACTGGGTGTTGTATGGAAACCTATTTGACAATAAATTTCAGATTTAAAAAAATAATAAAAAAACAAAAAAAAATTTTATAAAGAATATGAAAAAACTGGTTCAAAAAGATATATGCAGCCCTATGTTTATTGCATCATTATTTACAATAGTCAAATTATGGAAACAACCTAAGTGTCCATCAATAGATGAATGGATAAAGAAGATATGGTAATATGTATGTAGATAGGTAGATAGATAGATAGATAGATAGATAGATAGATATAGATATTAGTCATGAAAAAGAATGAAATCTTGCCATTTGCAACAACATGGATGGAGCTAGAGAGTATAACGCTAAGTAAAATAAGTCAGAGAAAGAAAAATACCATAATGAGTTCATTCGTATGTGGAATCTTAGAAACAAATGAGCAATTAAAACAGACAAACCAAAAAACATAATCTTAACTACAGAGTACAAACTGATGGTTACCAGAAGGCAGGTCGATAGGGGGATGGATGAAATAGTTAAAGGGGATTAAAGAGTACACTTATCATGATGAGCGTTGAGTAATGTTAGAATTGTTGAACCATTATATTGTACACCTGAAACTAATATAACACTGTGTCTTAACTATACTGAAATTAAAAAATAAATAATTTTTTCTTCAAAATAAAAAAAAAAGACTACATCTCCCAGCTTTCCTTGCAGCAAAGTGTGCCAAAGAACCAAGCTCTGGCAAAAGGGATCTAAATCAAAGTATTATTTGTCAGTTTACACGTATCCTTAAGAGACAGTCATTTTATGCCTTTGGGCTTTCCTTCTCCCCTTACCTTCTTTCTGTTTCCTGGTATGTGTATGTGGTGGTTGGAGTTGGAGCTTCCATCTTGGATTATGAGGTATCTGCGGGTATGGAGACCACTTTGGTAAAAGAACAGATGGAAGTAGCCTGGGTCTTTGATTGATGCTATGCAAATTTATCTCTAGATTTGTACAGGAAAAGAAATAAGCTTGCTTAAGCCACTGTGAACTTTGTGGGTTTTGTCATGCATGGAAGGATTAAGTAACTAAGTGAGTCTAAGTAACACCAAATCAATTAAGAAACAGATGCAAGGGTTGGACTGTGGCCAGGATATCAATGTTCAAATTAAAGCTGGATTAGAAAATGTAGCTTGGACCTGCAAGCGAAGATGTGGGGTCCTACTATTAGCACCCTCTAAGTCTAGGTCTTGAGTTAAGATGTTAGAAGTGCAGACTATAGAGGGGTGCCTGAGTGACTTGATCGATTAAGTGACCAACTTTGGCTCAGGTCATGACCTCGCCATCCATGGGTTTGAGCCCCAAGTCGGCTCTGTGCTCACAGCTCAGAGCCTGGAGCCTGCTTTGGATTCTGTCTTCCTCTCTCTATGTCCCTCACCACTCATTCTCTCTCTTTCTCAAAGATAAATCACTATTTAAAAAAAAAAGTGCAGACTATAGAATAGACATCTAGCCGGCTACAGGTTTTTAAAATCTTACTGTGCATATGAATCACCTGGTGATCCTGTTGGAACACACATTCTGATTCAGTAGGTGTGGGGTAGGACCGGAGATTCTGCTTTCTGATAAGCTGCCAAGGGCTAACACTGCCACTCCAAGGACCACACTTTGGGTAGTACCATTTCACACACACACACAGCCACCACCACTACCAAGTAAATCAGAGTCCAGAGATAAGGCCCTCAGCCTGTCCTGAGCTCTGACCCAGGTGTACGTATGGTCTGGAATCTCAGGGAAGGAGTTAGTAAGAGGTAGAGAGAAGGCAACCCTAACACATTCCTTCTCAAAACTGACTGCACGTTGAATCCTGGGGAGCTTCAAAACATGCTAATGTCTATGTCCCACTGAGATCCTGACTCTGGATGTGACCTGGGAATTGGAAGGTTTAAAAGCTTCCCCAATGATCCTAATAGTCCCAATGCTGGGACCCACAGCCCAGAGGGCCAACATTCTGGCAGAAGTTCTTGTTTATGGGTTGAGTCAAGAACTCTGAGAAAAGAAGGGTCCCTCCTACGCTCCAAGCTGGGACTGGGGTAAAGTGAGTGAGGCATCTCCCTTGGGCATTAAGGCAAACGTTGGAGGTGGGGAGTGGAAACACCCAAAAACTCTGTAATGAAGATAAATATCTTAATGCAATATTTAAAGATTTTTTAAATATTTATTTTTGAGAGAGAGGGAGAGAGACAGAGTGTGAGCTGGAGAGGTGCAGAGAGAGAGGGAGACAGAATCTAAAGCAGGCTCTAGGCTCTGAGCTGTCAGCACAGAGTCCGATGTGGGGCTAGAACCCACTAACTGGGAGATCATGACCTGAGCTGAAGTCTGACCCTCAACCAACTGAGCCACCCAGGCGCCCCTAATGCAATATTTTAAATAATCAACATTAACACAAGGAAATCCACACTGAATCAAGTATCAAAACTTTAAGGCAAATAAAGATAGAATCTTTAACAGCACTGTGCAGAGCCATATTGGAGCTTGAGGCAAAAGGCAAACAGAAATCCTGATCTCTAGGCTATACTAACCAACTCCCAACCCCTGGGGCTAAACAATCTAGCTAAGGATCACTCAGAAGGGGTCTGCTCTCCCAGTTTGTGAGCCACTGCCCCCTCCCAACTCCCCTGATCTTGGTTAAAGTTGTGGGCAGGTCAACCTTTTGTCCTCACATGGTTCTGAAATGGGTCATAGTGGTTCTTTAAATAAATTAACCAAGACCAAAGAATAACAGACATTTACTGAGTTCTAAGTGCTTTACAAATACTTACTTATTTAATCTCCAAAGAGATCTTATGACATAAGAGCTATTGTTACCCTACTTACAGTAGAGGAAACTGAGGCACAGAGGTTCAATTAATTTGTCCCAAATTATACAGCAGGTAAAGAAGTTAAATTGGGAATCAAACACAGGCAGTTTGGCTCCAAAGTCTATGCCCATGAGTACTTCCTTAAATACCGTGACCCAGGTAAAAAATGCGCCCCTTACTCTCACTTGTGTCCCACGGTATGCCCAGTCATGGTTCCAATATAGCTCAACGCGGCCATATCATGAATTCACACAGTAACATTAAAAATCGCCCCCAAGCCCCTGCAAAACAACCAAACCAAAAGTAACCATCAGCAACAGAATGACAACACTTGAATCACGAGAACTTTCGGCTCTTTATTAAATTTCGGGAAAGAAATGAAGGTCACCAAATTAAGTTGGAATTTCCAGGGTACAGAAAACCGTTTCCTCTGCTGGCTGTCGCTGCCTTGGTGTGGGCAGGAGGTCACCAGGGGGCCGCCAAGGCTCCATATGCAGGACAAGGTGGGGGTGGGACATGACAGGGAGCCTCAGAGGAGCGGGAAGGGGGTCATCGGATCGTGTACTTGTCCCACTTCTTTTCAGGGTCGTAGGGTTCCCAGCGGCTCGCGGGGAAGATGTGCTTGTTCTTCTCGTACCAGCTCCGCAGCACCACCTTGCCCGCGTGTGACTCATCCTTTTCCATGGTGGCGTCGCTCAGCAGCCGCACGTCATCGTGCACGTCGAAGTTGAAGAGCGGCCCACTCTTGCCCCGGGCCTTGGTGACGATGAAGTCGTAGAAGGTGTGGTAGTGGGGCAGGATCAGGTCCTCCTTGATGTACATGAGCTGCTCCACGCCCGCCGACCGCAGCTCACGGAAGTCCTTTCGCAGCCCCTGCAGGGCCCTCTTCAGGAACTGCTGCACGGTGCCACCCTTGTGGATGCGCACGGTGCGCCGGTGCCCGGAGCCGTCCCAGTAGCTGAACGTGACCTCCATCTCCTCGCGCTTCACCTTCTCGCGCCTGGCCTCCCACTCCTGCCGCAGCTGCTCCCGCAGCCGGTTCTCCTCCTCTTCGCGGTCGCGGTCAGGCAGGAAGCTCGTGTCCACATCTGGATTCTTCCCCAGGTTCGTCTTCTTGCTCAGCCCCGCCGGCGTGGGCTGCTCCCTAGCCGCCACCTCCTCATCCACGTTGCCCTCGTCGCCCTCGTCGAGCGTGAAGGACAGGCTGCAGATCTTGCGCTTCTGCTCCTGCTTACGCTCCTTCTCCCGCAGTGCCTCCAGCTGCAGCCGCCGCGCCTCCAGCTGCTCCCTCTTGGCCAGCTGCATCTCCCGCTCCTTGAGCAGGGCCTCCTGCTTGGCCTTCATGTCGTTCAAGGTCACCAGGCCCACCGTGCTCGACTTCAGCTCGGCCTCCACGGCGTCGTAATGAGCCGAGAATTTCTTGTCCACCTTCGACTTGATGAGGGTCTCCTCGGCGATCCGCTGCTTCAGCACCTCCATCTGCTCCTTCTGCTTTTCCCGCTTCTTGATCAGGTGCATGGCCCGGCCGGCCTCCCGCATCGTGCCCTTGTACTGCGCCATGCTGGCAGCTCGGCACGCCCACTCCCACTTCCAGTTCCTGTCTGATGCCGGGGAGTTTCCGGGCTAGCTCATGGATTCGGCTGCAACGAAAAACACTTGAGTTAGAAAGGGGCCAATAACAATGGTTTGATTAATGTTTCAGAGCGGTGCATTCTACTAGAATTTTCTGGAATGACGGAAGTGTTCTGTAGCTGTGCTGACCGATGTGTAGCCATGTGAGGCTATTGTGCCCTTGAGAGGTGGCTAGTCCCATCGAGACAATGACTTTTATTTTAATTAATTTAAATTTAAATAGCCATATGTGACTAATAGCTCCCATGTTGGACATTGCAAAGCTGGGTTTTGAGAGCTGTACGTGGAGAGGGTTGGTTTACAGAGCAAATTTTCACCCGTCCAGGTACCCTTATCTGTCTGGGTACCCCCATCAAGCAAGAGTTGGGGAACCAAGAAAGCAGGCCTGCAATGGGCCTGGGACTGGATTTGGGTGTAGTGACCACAGGAAAGCAGAGTCTGAGAGGAAAATGTCCAGGTTGGCCCTGGAGGAGAAGGCACCTGTCCTCGCAATCAGATACACCACTCTTCTTGAGGAGGTAAGTGAGTGAGGGGAGAAGGGTCAGACAAAAGCATCTTTTAGTACTTTCCTAGAGGGTGGTAATGTTAGCTAAGATCCTATTAATATGTTAGAAGTGAGGCAGGACCGTATTAGTTGTTGTCCCTTGAGAATAATTTCTGCAGTGAGTATTTGTTGAGTCCACCTTATGCCCAGTACGAAAGTGTGCAGAAGCAGTGTAGGTATGGCCCTGCTTGCTGTGGAAAACAAGGCATCTAGGGATGCTTCTTGGTGTTTCAGCCAAAGTGGAATGAAGCCTCCCCCTAATTTTATTGGACTCAACTTGAATCAACCATCTTCCCTCAAGACCAGTCCATCCTGCCTCATGCACTACAGCTCCGTCATCCTCTGGAGCCTCACCCCCACAAACTTAAGACAAGGTCTCATCCAACCATCCCCACCCTCCCAAACTCTTCCACTCTGCCCTCTGGAAAGACGCTCCTCATCAACAAACTCTCCTAAATCCTCAGCCACCTCTGGGACCTTCCCTTTACCTTCTTGTCTCATGCTGGAAGCCTGCTGTTCCCTGAGGAGACCATTTCTCCTAAAGTAGAGGACATCCACATCACATCCACATCCATGTCCTCTGACATCCACATCATCTCAAACTCTAAAAGTGGGATGTCTTTGCAGTTTCAAAAACATTTCTTCTACATTTTTAGAACTCCTAGCTTCCTTGAAGCTCATGCAACCCAGTGATACTACCCCAGCTGTTGCTGTCATCTCTGGAATTCCCTTTCCTCCAGAATCCTTGAGGTTTAGCACCTGGCTCAACTGCCGTCCTCCTCCATCCTCCATTCATCATAATCCTGGATGTCATCCACAGAACCTACCAGACACCTAGACCTTCTCACTTCTGATGGCCTCTTCCTTTGCCATGCCCTAGCTCTTATCACTATGAGCAAGTGCCCCATTTCCCAAATCTGAACTCTAGAACCTCCTTTCCTTTCAGTTTGCTTACTCTTGGAATAAATAACCTAACTCCAACTGTCCTCTGATAGTTCGAGACCTCTGATCCAAAGCACTTCTCCATCATACTCCCCTCTGCTTGCTCCTTCCTTACCCACCAGACATTGCATGGATTCTCATCTCTCATGCTTATTTCCTTCCTGTTATTCTTGCCTGGAAAAGCTCTAATCCTGGTTAAACGTAGCCCCTGTCTTCATAACTCCTAAACGGCAGGGCTGAGGAAAACAGCACTGCTATTGTTGGCTAGCCTCACTTGAAGTTCATGACCTCAACCCTCCAATGGGGATTCAAAACTGCCTGGTAATTCTATCATGCTGCCTCAGGGAGTCTGCTGTCTTGCTCTCCAAAACAACTATTTTGTGCTTCTTTCTGTATCTCTCACACCTCCACTCTCTCCTACCTCCCCCACCTCCCCTAGTTTGGCCAGTAAACATTTAGCAGCACACCACTGGATACAGTTCTGTCTTCTGATTCAAACACAGTTATTTGTGGATAATCGAATCCTACCCAAATTTCATAACACAAACACTGCATTTGGTCTACTTAAATCCCCCCAAATATGTGTGCTATGAAAAAGGAGTTCTAAACTCAAATAAATATGGGAAAGTCAGAGTCAAAGAAAGTTTAAGAGTCTCTTTACTGTGAGTCTCTGATATGTTTCCACTGTGACTTTCCAAGGGGGCGTGTAATATTTCATGTTTCCCAAAAGTTTTTTGGATTATTCAACATTTCTTCCTCTACAGAGTATCTGTTTACTTTTCTCAAAACCAGTGCCTCAAGGAACCACGTTTAGAAAAACTGGCTGTGAAATATATGCCAGACTTTCATCGCGTCCTTCTAAAAGCAGTGATGCCTGTGAGCACAACCTCAAGAAGAAACCTTTTCTTATATGATAGTAAAATATGGCACCTATGTGCCAAGGAGAAAATATTGTGGTGTTACCACTCACCAAATTGGGCAAACAAGAATTCTAAGCATTTTCCTGGACTACTGTCCTTCACACATAACCAATTAAAAGAAAATATTTCATATGTTTTCTTTTCTCTCCTTTCCTACCACTGGCCTTAAGATAACAATTGTGCTTTTTTTTCCACCTGAAGCCTCCTCGTCAGTGCCCTATCATCAGTATATTCTCATTCTTTTCTTTTCTTTTCTTTTCTTTTCTTTTCTTTTCTTTTCTTTTCTTTTCTTTTTCTTTGACTTTTTCGATGTTTATTTATTTTTGAGAGAGAGACAGAGAGACAGAGGATGAACGGGGGAGGGACACAGAGAGAGAGAAACACAGAATCTGAAGCAGGCTACATGCTCTGAGCTGTCAGCCCAGAGACCAACGCTGGGCTGGAACCCATGAACCGTGAGATCATGACCTGAGCCAAAGTCGGAGGCTTACCTGACTGAGCCACCCAGGTGCCCCAGTGTATTCTCATTCTTGTCTATCTTCTATAAATAATCCAGTGGTCCTCATAAAAAATACATCTGATAATGTCACTCCCTTTCTTGAAAATCTCCTACAACACTCTATTTTGAGATAAAACTGGAATGTTAAATTTTTTCCTACCAGGTCCCTAATCACCAAACCCATCCACCCATTTCCCAACACTCCACATCATACAGTGGCCATCTGGAACATTTTAGTGTTCTTAAGTACAAGATGCCCTTTCATAACTGTTTCCTTTGGACATACCCTTCCTAGAAGCCTGCTGTCCACTGTGCCAGCCTTCAAGATCATCTTCAGGGTCATCCCCTATAGAAAACCTCTAGCAGCCTCCAGTGACCCCACCCCTGCCACCCCCAGATATACAAAGTTACTGATACCCTCTTCTCTCCAGGATCCCTGTGTGATTACCTTTATTAGATATAACATAAATCAGATTGCTTGGCCACCTCCTTTTTCAATTAGATAATCCAACCAGCCACACTTTAATCCAATCAAATATAATATGACCACATCAACTATAATTGCCCTTTTCCAATCTAATCAGAATCTAAATGTCAATATAGTCCCCAAACCTCATCTTTCCTCTTCCTGTTATCTAGCATCCATTGTCTTAACTCAATCACAGTCTTCAAATACCATAGCCAATCAGCCTCCAGAATTAAGACAGTTAGTCTTAAATTCTTCGAAAAGGTTGACAAGAAAAACAGAAGGAAGCAGTTTTATCCTTAGAGTCTGAAGTCCTGATTTTAAGAACTCCCCCCACCCCACGGGTCCCAAGATGATAGTTGCTTGTGATCTCAATCCTCAATGAAAAGTACCCCAGCAAGCTAAAGTCTACTGTTTTCAACTCTTCCACTGTATCAACAATGACAATAACACAAATAGATGGAAGGGAGCAACAGTCTGCTCCAAGGAATCTGAAATGCTGATTAAATATGCAAATTTTAATTTAAAGAAAATGTCACCTCCTTCCCACTTAGCAACAAGGTAAAGCAAATATGCAAACCAATGGCGGCAATTTTTAAAAATCCCACAAAACTCAAAAGCTACTGCTTTAATTGTTTTAACAGAAAAAAAAGATAATCAGTTTCCATCACAAACAAAAAGAACAAATCAACAAAGGAATACCTTTTGTCATGATTGGTTTTCAGTTTACCTCTCATCAGTCTTAATTCTGATTTAAAATGATCATCCAACAAGTGGCGTGTATAAGCTCATCTCCAGAGTCAGCCTTACCATGAAACTGGTTGGTGGACCAGCGTCTGTAAAGGGCAACACTTCCCAATCAGCCCAAATTGGGTCTAGGAAGTACTTCCTGACAGCATCATCACTCAAGGATCCCTCCAGCATCCATCAGTGTATACTGAATTTGTTGTCCAACCAAAGCCACAGCACCTATCATTCAACCAGATGCCAAAAAAAAAAAAAAAAACCTCCAACCAACCAGTGCCTGACCTCTACAGAATTCTGTCACCAGACCAGAAGTCCTTTGTAGGATATTTTAAATGAATATAAAAATGATTTTATTGCATGCTTTCTAATAGGGGGAGGGGGTTAAAAATGTCTTCCAATGTTTGCTTGGAAGAAATCCAATATTTGGGGATGTTGAAAGGTGGAGGGAAGAAGTTTCACGTGTTCAGGGAGAGGGAAATGCAAAATGTACTGGCTGGAAAGAGCTTGGAGAAACAAGCCACAACTTTAATATATGTTCACTAGAGAAAAGGAAGAAGGTGTCACAGATCTCAAAATAGATTCTGCACCATAAATGTCTCTGAGTTTTGTGAAACTAAATCTGCTCCTTAGTTTTTATCAAAGTAATACATATTCATGGTTTTAAAAGAAAAGTAATATTAAAAGGATTATTACTTTTTTTTAATGTTCATTCATTTTTGAGAGAGAGAGAGCAAGCAGTGAAGGGGCAGAGGGAGAGGGGGACAGAGGATCTGAAGCAGGCTCTGTGCTGACAGCAGAGGACCTAATGTGGGGCTCAAACTCATGAACCACAGGATCATGACCTGAGCCAAAGTAAAAAGCTTAACCAGCCAATCCACCCAAGCACCCCTAAAAGGCTTATTTTTTTTATTAAAATTTTTTTAATGTTTATTTTTGAGAGAGAGACAGAGACAGAGACAGAGACAGAGACCAAGCACAAGTGGGGGAGGGGCAGAGAGAAAAGGAGACAGAATCTGAAGCAAGCTGTCAGGACAGAGCCTGACACAGGACTTGAACCCAGGAACTGTGAGATCATGACCTGAGCCAAAGTCGGACGCTTAACCAACTGAGGTGCCCAGGCACCCCTAGAATGATTATTTTAACAAAAAAATAAAATAAAACAAAAGCAAATCAAGCAGTGCCCAGTTTTATCGCTCTTTTCTCTAGAAGCAACTCCTTCCAATCCCATCAGATGTTTCTTCTCATATTTATTTTCTTATTCTTCAGTAATTCTTACATTGCTATTTTGTGGCTAATCAATTTTACTTTATCTATTGACTTCTTCATATGGTGGATTAAGATTTAATTTTTCCCTACAATAAATTGAAGTATCTGACCAACTCATGGAGGAAGAAGGCATTATTATGGAAGTTGTTAATATTTAAACCAGATTTTAAAAATGCAGGGAATTAAATTATATGGTAATCTTAAATCTCAAACAAAATATTAACAAATTGAATCCAGCAATTTATGAACACATGCATATGAAAGTAGGCCCTATTCAAAGATAGTTTGATACTAAAATATCTACCTATGTAATAACCATGGTAATAACATCTCCAATACCTGCAGATAAAACTAAATGAAAATTAGCAAATTAGACGTGGAAGGGAATTTCCTGAACTTGATAATAGGCATTTTTGAGAAACCTATGGCAAATATCATATGTAATAATATACTTTTATGTTTTTTACAGTTTTTTTTGAAGATTTACTTTGAAGTAATCTCCACACACTCACGACCCCAAGACCA
Organism: Puma concolor; assembly: GCF_028749965.1. Taxonomy (NCBI): domain Eukaryota; kingdom Metazoa; phylum Chordata; class Mammalia; order Carnivora; family Felidae; genus Puma; species Puma concolor. Next base: position 25,131,625 of record NC_141671.1, read on the forward strand.
AGAGTCCCACGCTCCACCAACTGAGGCATCCAGGCACCCCTATGTTCCTTACAGTTTAATCAGCAATGGAATTGTGGTGAGTTTTGGCCTGTACCTCCATGGCTGCAGGCTGGGTGGAGGCAAACTGGGGTGAAGGGCAAATAGGAGATGAAGCTCTGATTCTCTTTTTTTTCAAAAGGTACACATCTTTTGTTTAAGATTGCAAAGTGTCACTTGAAACACAGCTTTTAGAAGTATCGCCAGAGAAGTGAAGGGACATGACAGATAACAGGGGTAAGGGAGGGGTGGCAAGGAGCTCATACCTATAGAAAAAAGTCAGTGAAAAATAAAAAGTCAGTTGTCTACTCAGAAGGGAAAATACTCTAAACTAATCAGGATTGTGTCTTCTCCCACTGAACACTTAGAGGAAAAGTAGTAAAGGGAAGTGTTATTTTGTGTAGAAACATGTAGAATGCATTACAATACTACACTGTCGCTCACAGTTTTTCCAAGGATTTTTTTTTTCTTGAAAGTGCAGTGAATGTGGCTTTTTACATTGACCTCAGAAGACAGCTCCAAATCAGAGGTAGGCCTAGTTCCATCACCAGCCATGTGGGTGTTAGAGCCAACTCTGGTCCTTGGTCAGTGTCCCCTCTTGCTTTTTATAATGTTGTCAATGAAGATTATTGGTTATCTAAACACCACCCCACTCTTCTTGCTTTGCTGAAAATGGGTGGTTCAGATTATAGTGAAGAGACAATAGTGAGATTGGTTAATTCTCTCAAAACCTTTATTTTGGGGGTGCCTGCATGGCTCAGTTAGTTAAGTGTCCAACTTCAGCTCAGGTCATGATCTCACAGTTCATGAATTTGAACCCGCATCAGGCTCTCTGCTGTCTATGGCACAGAGCCTGCTTGGGATCCTCTGTTCCCTTCTCTCTCTCTGCCCCTCCCTGACTTGTCCTTTCTCTCTCTCTCGAAAATAAATATTTAAAAAATTAAAAAAAATGAAAAACCATTTATTTTCTCCCAACTGGGAGTGATCATGGGATGAAGAATTCATCATTCAGAGCAGCACCTGTCACTTTGTGGGACCTTTGGCTGGAGCTCAATGACAGCCATAATTGACACTGTTCCAAGCCAACACTGAACACCCACTAGTGCCATGGGGTCCAGCATGTTGGGGGACACTGGGTTTACAACAGGTTTAAACCTGTTCCTGGGGTTGCTTCTAAGATAGTTTAGAGGATTCGTAGATAATGAAGCTAGTTGAGGGGAGATTACCCTGAGATACCCACTTCTTGGCACTGGAGGTGAATGGGGAATGATTGCTCAATAAATTCAGAAAATGAAACTTTGAGGTAAGAAAATATCTGAACCTAGTGTTGACTTTGGGTGAACAGGGAAGGACCACACCCTTAAGGAACGCTGAAGTAAATGCAAACCAGAAACCAAGAAATCTCACTTATGGTGTTAATATATTCATTGGATTATTTATGGTGTCCTTGACAACATCATTACAGCCGACAGAATGTACTGTTTAACTCTATGTGAACTTGTTTTCTTAATCAGTCATTTTCTGGAGAACTCCTTCATACCAGCCAAAGCTCTTGGATATCCACTCTGCTTCCCAGGGAACCACCACCCTGGAGCACCTTGGAGCTTTCTGTAAAATGCACTCACACTCCAAATGTGCTAACCACTTGGTGGGTTTAGATCTCATGGAAAGCCAGACTGGTTAATAATTTTCCTAAAGCCATTATGATCTTCCAGGGTTCCAGCAGCCCCAGAGGAGTTTTGGTATCACCTGTGATCACCATTATGTAGTTCACTTGATCTATCACTATTAGGATTTAGTCCTTAAACAGCTTATAAACATGGAAGATACTACCCCATTAATAGGATGGTTGTGAAATACATAAACAGAACAATTCCTAACAATTCCTAATTCCTGTTAGGTTCCTAACAGGTCAGACTCTCCCCACCCTCCATTTTTGACCTCTCTGCTGACTTGTATTTTCTGTTTCCGGTAATAAACTAAACCACAAAAGAAGAACCAACCTCATGGTAAACATTCTTACCACCTATCACTTTAATTTGAGCTCTAATAAACAAAAAGACGTGAAATAGTTGCTTAAAATGTGTCTTAAGTTACAGTTTGAGATAGGCTTTTCCCAAAGGTTAACATTTTTTTTTTTTAATTTACACAAAATACAACTTGCTCTTTTTGGTGTGCCATTATATGAGTTTTGACAAATACCTAATGCCTACAAATTTTCACAAATTCTAAATAACATTTTTCTTTTCCAGAGACACTAGTCAGGGCACATGTGATAGAAAATCTGTGTTATTAATTATAGTTGGCACGAGCTTCAGAAGTCCCCACTGGACTGATTTCCTGATGATAAAATGTGAGACACACAGTGTGCTAAGGTCCATAGAACATGGTTTTTGACTCTGTCCCTTGGGGTAGGGGAGGTGCACACATGAGCTGATTAGATCTTGGACTTTTTGGTCTTCACATATTGTGATACCATAGCCCTGGCCATAATGCCACATTTTGTTATTGAGTTAGTACTTACTTAGAAGAAACTCTTGGCCCAAGACTTATTATTTAGAAGAAACTATTGACCCAAGCATTGTCCCAATGTCTTGGTTGATAGTTTAACCTTCTGTGGGGGCAGGGGTGGGGAGGGAAGGAGGATATTTTGTTGATAACTGTTGTTGCTTAACTACGGGAATATATGTGAGACACTGCTGAAGCCTTGCTATAAGGTACTCTTTCCAAAGTCGTTTTTAATTTTTTTTAACTTAAAAACTGTAAATTTGACTCTGTTTTTTGCTTATACAGTTCTCTGAGTTGTTTTATTTTTTTTATTTAATTTTTTTTAAATTTATTTATTTACTTATTTATTTTGGAGAGAGAGAGAGAAAGAGAGCATGAGAGGGGGAAAGGGGCAGGAGAGAGAGAGAGAGAGAGAAAGAATCTCAAGCAGGCTCCACGCTGTCAGCACAGAGCCTGATGAAGAGCTTGATTTCAGAAACTGTGAGATCATGACCTGAGCCAAAATCAGGAGTCAGACGCTTTAACCTACTGAGCCACTTAGGCGCCCCTATTTTTTAAATTTTTAATTGAAGTATAGTTGACACATAATATTATATTAGTTTCAAGTGTACAACATACAGCTTCAACAATCATCTACATTACAAAATACCAACCATATTAAGTGTAAGTTACCATCACTGTACAAAGCCATTATAATTTTATGATTATTCTCTATGTTGTACTGTTCATCCCCATGACTATTTTATTTTATTTTTTAATTTGCATATAGTAGACACATGATGTTACATTAGTTTCAGGTATAGAATATAGTCAATGGTATTGTAATAGCCTTTGCATGTTGACGAGTGATACCTACATTGGTGGTGAGCATAGCATAGAGAAGTTGAATGTTATATACCAGTTCTCTTAGTTTTAACACACTTATGCAATCACCATTACAGTCAGGAACAGAAAACTATCACCTCAGAAAACTCCCTGTCCCATCCGTTTGTAGTTACACTCCCATCTCCATCTCTACCCCTTACAACCACTGATCTTCATTCTTACATTTTTGCCTTTTCCAAAATGTCACATAAATAGATTCAGACAATATGTAAGCTTTGAGTCAGAGTTCTTTCATCCATTGTAATGCTTTTGAGATTCACTCATGTTGTTGTGTGTATCAATAGTTCATTCCTTTTTATTGTTGAGTAGTATTCCATCCTGTGGATTCACCACCATTTCTTTATCTATTAAGCCATTTTGATTAAAGGCATTTGGGCATTTGGGTTGCTTCCAGTTGTTGTTATGAATGGAGCTGCTATAAATATTCATGTAGAGGTTTTATGGGAACAAAAGTTTTCATTTCTTTCCCTAAGTATAGGATTGCCAGGTAGGTATTGTGTTCTTATTTATTTTTTAATTTTAGCTATCCTAATTAATAGGGGTATGTAAATGGTATGCCGTTAGGTTTTAATTTGCATTTCACAAGGCGGAAAATGGTGTTAAAATCATGTTTTCACATGTTTATTTGCCATTATGGATTTTCTTCAGTAAAGTGTTCTTTGAAATCTTTTGCTTATTTTTTTTTTTTCTTTTTGTCCCCCATGCTTTATATTATATCCCTATGACCTGTTTATAGCTAGGAATTTGTACTTTTTAACTCTCTTCACCCATTTAGCCTCCTTCACACCCTCACCCCTCCATTCTGCACCTCTGGTAACCACCAGTCTGTTCTTTGTTTCCATGAGCTCACTGCTTTATTGTTTTGTTTTTTGTTTTAGATTCTACATATAAGTAAGATTATATGGTATTTCTTTCTCTACATGATGTATTTCACTTAACATAATGCCCTCAAGGTCCATCCATGTTGTAGCAAATAGCAATATTTCATTCTTTTTAATGACTGAATAAATTCCAGTATGTATATATATGTATATATATATACATATATGTAGAAAATGTGGTATTCAGTCATCCGTCCATCAGTGGACACTTAGGTTGATTCTATATCTTGGCTATTGTAAATAAGGCTGCAATAAGCACGGCGCACATACATCTTTTTAAGTCAATATTTTTGTTTTCTTTGGATAAATACATAGAAGTGGAATTGCTGCATCATATAGTGGTTCTATTTTTAATTTTTGGAGGAAGCTACATACTGTTTTCTACAGTGGCTATACCAATTTACATTACCACCTCCAGTGTGCAGGGTTCCTTTTTCTTCACACCCTTGTCAACAGTTATTTCTTGTCTTTTTGATAATAGCCATTCTAACAGATGTGATGTGTTATCTTGGTAGTTTTGATTTGCATTTACCTGACATATAGTAATGTTAAACATCTTTTCATGTACCTGTTGTCCATCTTTATATATTCTTTGGGATAATGTCTATTCACATTCTCTGCCCATTTCTTTTTTTTTTCTTCTTTTATTTTTTTTTAATCATTTTATTTTATTTTTCATTTTTTAAAATTTATATCCAAATTAGTTAGCATAGCATGCAACAATGATTTCAGGAGTAGATGCCTTAGTGCCCCTTACCCATTTAGCCCATCCCCCCACCCACAGCCCCTCCAGTAACCCTCAGTTTTTTCTCCATATTTATGAGTCTCTTCTGTTTTGTCCCCCTCCCTGTTTTTACATTATTTTTGTTTCCCTTCCCTTATATTCATCTGTTTTGTCCCTTAAAGTCCTCATATGAGTGAAGTCATATGATTTTTGTCTTTCTCTGACTGGCTAATTTCACTTAGCGTAATACCCTCCAGTTCCATCCATGTAGCTGCAAATAGCAAGATTTCATTCTTTTTGATTGCTGAGTAATACTCCATTGTATGTATATATATATATATATATATATATATATATATATATATATACCGTATCTTCTTGATCCATTCATCCATTGATGGACATTCGGGCTCTTTCCATACTTTGGCTATTGTTGATAGTGCTGCTATAAACATGGGGGTGCATGTGTCCCTTCGAAACAACACACCTGTATCCCTTGGATAAATGCCTACTAGTGCAATTTCTGGGTCATATGATAGTTCTACTTTTAGTTTTTGAGGAACCTCCATACTGTTTTCCAGAGTGGCTGCACCAGCTTGCATTGCCACCAACAATGCAAAAAAGATCCTCTTTCTCCGCATCCTCGCCAACATCTGTTGTTGCCTGAGTGGTTAATGTTAGCCATTCTGACAGGTGTGAGGTGGTATCTCATTGTGGTTTTGATTTGTATTTCCCTGATAATGAGTGATGTTGAGCATTAGTTCATGTGTTGGTTGGCCATCTGGATGTCTTCTTTGGAGAAGTGTCTATTCATGTCTTTTGCCCATTTCTTTTGCCCATTTCTTCACTGGATTATTTGTTTTTGGGTGTTGAGTTTGATAAGTTCTTTGCAGATTTTGGATACTAACCCTTTATCCAATATGTCGCTTGCAAATATCTTCTCCCATTCTGTCAGTTGCCTTCTAGTTTTGCTGATTGTTTCCTTCACTGTGCAGAAGCTTTTTATTTTGAGGAGGTCTCAGTAGTTCATTTTTGCTTTTGTTTCCCTTACCTCTGGAGACATGTTGAGTAAGAAGTTGCTGTGGCCAAGATCAAAGAGGTTTTTGCCTGCTTTCTCCTCAAGGATTTTGATGGCTTCCTGTCTTACATTGAGGTCTTTCATCCATTTTGAGTTTATTTTTGTGTATGGTGTAAGAAAGGGGTCCAGGTTCATTCTTCTGCATGTCGCTGTCCAGTTTTCCCAGTGCCACTTGCTGACGAGACTGTCTTTATTCCATTGGATATTCTTTCCTGCTTTGTCAAAGATTAGTTGGCCATATGTTTGTGGGTCCATTTCTGGGTTCTCTATTCTGTTCCATTGATCTGAGTGTCTGTTCTTGTGTCAGTACCATACTGTCATGATGATTACAGCTTTGTAGTATAGCTTGAAGTCTGGGATTGTGATGCCTCCTGCTTTGGTTTTCTTTTTCAAGATTGCTTTGGCTATTTGGGGTCTTTTCTGGTTCCATACAAATTTTAGGATTATTTGTTTTAGCTCTGTGAAGAATGCTGGTGTTATTTTGACAGGGATTGCATTGAATATGTAAATTCCTTTGGGTAGTATCGACATTTTAACAATATTTGTTCTTCCTATCCAGGAGCATGGAATCTTTTTCCATTTTTTTGTGTCTTCTTCAATTTCTTTTATAAGCTTTCTATAGTTTTCAGCATATAGATTTTTCACCTCTTTGGTTAGATTTATTCCTAGGTACTTTATGGTTTTTTGTGCAATTGTAAATGGGATCGATTCCTTGACTTCTCTTTCTGTGGCTTCATTGTTCGTGTATAGGAATGCAACTGATTCCTGTGCATTGATTTTATATCCTGCAACTTTGCTGAATTCATTAATCAATTCTAGCATTTTTTGGTGGAATCTTTTGGGTTTTCCATATAGAGTGTCATGTCATCTTCGAAGAGGGAAAGTTTGACCTCCTCCTGGCCAATTTGGATGCCTTTTATTTCTTTGTGTTGTCTGATTGCAGAGGCTAAGATTTCCAATACTATGTTGAATAACAGTCCTCTGACCATTTCTTAATTGGTTTCTTAGTTTGCTATTGAATTATAGGAATTCGTTATATATTTTGGATATTAACCCCTTATCAGACATATGATTTGCAAATATTGTTTCCCATTCATTAGGTTGCCTTTTCATCTTGCTGATGGTTTTCTTTGCTGTGTAGAAGGTTTTTAGTTTGATGTAGCCCCACTTATTTATTTATTTATTTATTTATTTATTTATAATTTATTTTTTAATTTTTTTTTTTTACCAAATCCAAAATATTCTCACAAGACAAATGTCAAGCTTACCACCTATGTTTTGTACTAGGGGTTTTATGGTATCAGATCTTACATTCAAATCTTTAATCCCTTTTTAGTTAATTTTTGTGTATGGTGTAAGATATTGGTCCAATTTCATTCTTTTACATGTGGCCATCCAGTTTTCCCAGCACCATTTATTGAAGAGACTGTTCTTCCCCTATCCTATATTCTTGGCTCTTTTGTTGTAAATTAACTGGCCATATATGCATGAGCTTATTTCTGGGTTCCCTACTCGGTTCCATTGGTCTATGTGTCTCTGTTTTTTATTTTTGTTTTGTTTTGTTTTGTTTGTTTGTTTGTTTTGCCAATACAGCTTTGAAATATAGTTTGAAATCAGGGAGTGAGATGCTTCCAGCTTTGTTCTTCTTTTTCAGGCTTACTTTGGCTATTTTGGGTCTTTCACAGTTCCACTCAAATTTTAGGATTGTTTTATTTTTGTGAGAAATGCTATTGGAAGTTTGATAGGATTGCATTGAATTTGTTTGTTCCCAAATTTGCTTTGGGAAGCATGGATATTTTAACAATATTAATTCTTCCAATTATGAGCGCAGTATATCTTTTCATTTGTGTCTTTTTCAATTTCTTTCATCAGTGTCTTACAGTTTTCAGTATACAGATCTTTCACTTCCTTGGTGAAATTTATTTCTAAGTATTTTATTTTTTTGACAGAATTATAAATGGAATTGTTTTCTTAGTATCTTTTTTTGCTAGTTTGTTGTTTATATATGGAAACACAACAGATTTTTTTTTATTTTGATTGTGTATCCTGAAACTCTACTGAATTTGTTTATTCTAATATTTTTAGTGGATTCTTTAGGATTTTCTACATATAATATTATGTCATCTGCAAATAGTGACAGTTTTACTTCTTTCTTTTTATTTGTGTGTCCTTTATTTCTTTTTCTTGCCTAATTGGTCTCATTTTTTAATTGAGTTGTTCTCTTACTATTGAGTGTTAAGTTTTGTTGGGTTCTGGATACAAATTTTTTATCACATATGTGATTTGTAGTAGTTTCTACAAGTGTAGATTCTCTTTTCATTTTTAAGTGACTTTTGCAGACCATAAGTTTTTTATTTTGATGAAGTCAAAATTGTCAGTTGTTCATTTATGAATCATGCTTTTGATGTCTTATTTAGGAGTTCTTTGCCTAATCTAAGGTCACAAAGATTTTTTCCTAAGCTTTTTCCCAAAATTTCATAGTTTTACATTTTCCATTTAGATCTATGGTCTATTTTTTATTTTAAATTTTTTACAGGAAACCCACTTTAATATTTTTTTTACCTGGTTGTGAAACCCATTTTATATATTTTTTTCTTCCAAGTTTTTATTTAAATTCCTGTTAGTTAACATATAGTGTAATATTAGTTTTAGGTGTACAATTTAGTGATTCAGCACTTACATACAACACCTGGTGCTCATCACAGCGAGTTCACTCTTTAATCCCAGTCACCTATTTTACCCTTCCCCCACCTCCTCCCCTCTGGTAACATAAGTTTGTTCTCTATAGTTAAGAGTCTGTTTTTTGGTTTTATAGCAGCATTATCAACAATAGCCAAATTATGGAAAGGACCCATATAGTCTAGTTTTTAGTTAATTTTTTTGTTTAAGATACAATGTTTAGGTCAGAGTTAATTTGTATGCATATTGGCATCTAATTGTTCCAACACAATTTGTTAAAAGACTATTCTTTTTTTTTTTTTTTCAACGTTTATTTATTTTTGGGACAGAGAGAGACAGAGCATGAACGGGGGAGGGGCAGAGAGAGAGGGAGACACAGAATCGGAAACAGGCTCCAGGCTCTGAGCCATCAGCCCAGAGCCTGACGCGGGGCTCGAACTCATGGACCGCGAGATCGTGACCTGGTTGAAGTTGGACGCTTAACCGACTGCGCCACCCAGGCGCCCCAAAAGACTATTCTTTTTAATATTTTTGTACCTTGGTCAAAAATCAATTAACTATATTGTGTGGGTCTATTTATGGACTCTGTTCTGTTCTGTTGAACTATGTGTCTATTCCTTTGTTAATATCACACTATTTTAGAATACTGCAACTTTATAGCAAGTCTTAAAATTGCTTAATCCTTTTTTAAGAACTTTCTGGTATTCTAGTCCTTTTGCCTGTTTATATAAGTTGTAGAATCACCTAGTCTATATAAACAGTCCTTCTTGGATTTTTATTGGAATTGCATTAAATTTATAGATCAATTTGGGGGATATTTGCCATCTTAACTGTATTGTTGAGATGAATGTATGGCTACATACATTGTGTGGCTCTCTATTTAGGTCTCCTTTCATTTCTTTCATTGGCACTTTGTAGTTTTTAGCACATAGATTCTGCATGTTAGCTTTATACTCAACTGCTTATCTTTTTTTTAGAGCTATTATAAATGTCATTTTAAAAAACTGATTTCAGGGGTGGCTGGGTGGCTCAGTCAGTTAAGTTTCCTACGTTGGCTCAAGTCATGATCTTATGGTCCGTGAGTTTGAACCCTATGCCAGGCTCTGTGCTGACGGCTTCAGATTCTGTGTCTCCCTCTCTCTGTTCCTCCCCTGCTTGCACTCTCTCTCTCTCTCTCTCAAAAATAAATAAACATTTAAGAAAAAACTGATTTCAAATTACTCATTGCCAATATATATAAATAAAATTGATTTTTTTCTGTTGACCTTGTATCTTTCCATCTTGCTAAACTCATGTGCTAATTCTACAAGTTTTTTATAGATTCCTTGGGATTTCCGTATAGACATCATGTTTCCTGAAACAACAGCTATGGTGTGAGGACCAAGACAATTTAATTTCTTCCTTTTCAATCTGTATGTCCTTTCTTTCTTTCTTTCTTTCTTTCTTTCTTTCTTTCTTTCTTTCTTTCTTTCTTTCTTTCTTTTCCCTTGTTGCATTGACTAGAATTTCCTGTATGATGCTGATTGTGCAGAATTGGGTGTTTTTCTTTAAACATTGGGCAAGATTTGTTAATATAACCATCTTGGCCTAGATTTTTCTTTTTTGGCAAGATTTAAACTACAATGTATTTAACAGATATAGATAGAACTATTCAGGATGCCTATTTTTTTCTTAGGTGAGTCTTGATACTTTGTGGCCTTTGAGGACTTGGTCCATTGCATCTAAGCAGTCAAAGTTATGTACATAGTTTTGTATTATTCATTATCTTTTTGCTGTCTATAGAATTTATAGTGATTTACTTTTTTTAATTCTTTATATTGTATCTTCTCTGTTTTTTCTTTATGTCTGTCTAGAAGTTTACTGAATTTTATTGATCTATTTGAGAAACAAATTTTTTTCTTTTATTTTCTCTTGTTACTCTTTTTAGTTTCACTAATTTCTGCTCTTATCTTTATTTTTTCCTTCCCTCTATTTGCTGACCTGCCCTTTTCCCTAAGGTAGAAGCTTAGATTACTAATTCAAAATCTTTCTTCTTTTTTGATTTAAGTATTTAAACCTATAAATTTCTCTTGAAGCACTGTGTGAACTGGATTCCTCAAATATTGATATGTTGTGTTTTCATTTTCATTCAATTCAAAATATTTTCTAGGGGCACCCAGGTGGCTCAGTCGGTTAGGCATCCGACTCTGGATTTTGGCTCAGGTCATGATCTCACAGTCATGAGTTGGAGCCCTGTGTTGGGCTCCATGCTAAACATGGGACCTGCTTAGGATTCCTCTCTCCCTCTCCTTCTGCCGCTCTCCTACTCACTCATACATGCATGTGTGCATGTGCACTCTCTAAAAAAAAACCAAAAAACCCCCAAGAACTATTTTCTAATTTCTTTTGAGAGTCTTTGTGACTCATGGATTATTTATTTAGAAGTGTGTGTGTTTTCATTTACAAAGATTTGGAGATACTCTAGTCATCTTTTTGTTATTGATCTCTAGTTTAATTCTGTTGTGATCAGAAAACATACTTTGTGTGATTTTTATTCTCTTACACTTATGAGGATTTTCTCATGACCCAGAATATGGTCTATGTTAGTGAATGTCCCTTGTACACTTGAAATGAATGTGTGTTCTTCTGTTGTTCATTGGAGGTGTTCTAAAAATGTCAGTAGATCAGTTGGTTCAGTTCTATATCTTGTTGATTTTCTATTCTATACACTTGTTTTATCAATTCCTGAAAGAGAAGTATTGAAGTCTCCAATTATAATTGTGTGTTTTTCTACTTTTCCTTTCTGTTTTACCTATTTTTAAATAATGTATTTTATTTTATTATTTTTTTTTTAATTTTTTTTTTTAACGTTTATTTATTTTTGGGACAGAGAGAGACAGAGCATGAACGGGGGAGGGGCAGAGAGAGAGGGAGACACAGAATCGGAAGCAGGCTCCAGGCTCTGAGCCATCAGCCCAGAGCCTGATGCGGGGCTCGAACTCACGGACCGCGAGATCGTGACCTAGCTGAAGTCGGACGCTTAACCGACTGCGCCACCCAGGCGCCCCTAAATAATGTATTTTAAAGTCCTGTTTTTAGGTACATATACACTTAGGATTGTTATGTCTTATTGGTAGAATGACCCATTTATCAAATGTCCCTCTTTGTCCCAGTAATTTTCCTTTCTTTAAAGTCTACTTTGTCTTATATTATTATAGTAATTCTGGATTTCTTCTGATTAGTGTTTTCATGTAATTTCTTTTTCCATCTTTTTCTAACTTATGTCAGTACATTTAAAGTGATTTTCTCATGGACAGCATATAGTTGATTCTTTTTCTTTAACCACTCTGGCGTTCCTTGTCTTTTTGGAGCCATTTGTATTTATTACTGAAGTGTTAAGATTTAGGTCTATCATTTTGTTATTGTTCTCTTGTTTCCACCTGTTTTCATTCCTCTGTTTTCCCTTTACTCCTTCTTTTAAATTATTTGATTACTTTTTAGTATTCAATTTCAGTTTATCTATTGAAGCTTTAACATATCTTTTTTTGAGGCTTTTACCATATCTTTTTATGGATTTTTAGTGGTTATGCTGGGAGTTATGACATATATCCTTTATTTTTCAGTTTATTCGAATTAATACTTTGTTACTTTAAGAGGAATACAAAAACTTCACCACTCTGTATGTCGCTTTACTCTTCCCTGTAGTTATTGTGTACATTGCATCTACATGAATTGAAAACCCATTAGATAATGTTACAATTATTGCCTTCAACCATCACCCATAGTTTAAAGAATTCAGGAAAAGAACTCAATAGATTATATTTACCCAAATATTTCCATTTCTCTTCCTTCATTCCTAAAGTTAAAATTTTCCTTCTGGTGTCATTTCCCTTTTGTGTAAAGAACTTTCTTCATTCTTGGTTATAAGTGACCAATTTGTCACCTAGATTTTTTTTTTTCAACGTTTATTTATTTTTGGGACAGAGAGAGACAGAGCACGAACGGGGGAGGGGCAGAGAGAGAAGGAGACACAGAATCGGAAACAGGCTCCAGGCTCTGAGCCATCAGCCCAGAGCCCGACACGGGGCTCGAACTCCCGGACCGCGAGATCGTGACCCGGCTGAAGTCGGACGCTTAACCGACTGCGCCACCCAGGCGCCCCTGTCACCTAGATTTTAATAAAAAATCAGTGTGTAACTTTTCTGTAATGTGAATCTGCGGTGGAGACAGGATTTTTGCCTTTAGTATGTTGAAGGTGATTTCAGGGGCTTCAGGTAACAGATGAGAGAGCTTCCCACAGGATGCTTCCTGCTGTTGTTGACTTCAATGCACACTTTCTTTCAGCAGACACAGACTCTTTGGCACATGTTGAGACACTTGCAACACAACCAGCTGTCAGTGATGTCAATGGTCAGCCTGCCTTGGTGCTTCTCCACACATTTTAGGAAATGTCCAGGTAGCCATTCGGACACAAGGAAAGCCCATTCTCAGACAACTGTTCATAAGATGTGGTGGTTTATGAGTTTACTAACATATAGCCATGCTTATTTTATAACCAAAATTTACTAGCTGGAGTCTTTGCTGAGCCACTGCAATTGTCTAAAATCATTCCAGGGGTTAGGACTGGGTCTTGTTGTTTAATTGATGATGCAGCTTGTCCTGTCTACCTGGCAGGACTTCCTGTAAACGTTGTAAAGGATGCAGAAATCCCAGTGATAGATGAAATGTAAGAAGTAAAAACTTCTGTATGTCCTGACTTTCAGAGATTTCCATCAGACTACCATCCACAGGGACCGTATCCAAGAGTTTATTGTAAGTGAATGTTGCCAGAGGGTCTTCAGGAAACTGAGTGTTTTGCACTGATGTACTAATTCTTTGTTCAAGGGTGGCCAAGACCAATGGTCAGGGATCTAATGGGCAGGACCAGACTGACTGGATAAGGATGTATGGCTTAAAATTATTGCCAGGTTATGTGGTTCCTTGCTACTGCTGTAAGTTTTCATTTTTCCTGCAGCAGGGCCTGGCATGTTGTATATGCTGAATAAATGTTTCATAAATGGATGAATAAACAAATGTCACATTGTTTGACTGTATTACACTTAAGTACTCTTGTTATTAACAACACTAGGCATTACAGTAAAAGTGTTCAGTCCTACAACTTCATTTCCAATTCACTATTTTGAGTGAAGATGTAAAAGATCACTCTTTATAAATCCCTGAAACTCTGAAGCTCTGCTGCTGGAAATGTGGCAGCCAAAAATGTGGCATGCAGAGTGGAAATCATGCTACGAGAGGAGGACTGGATTCTCCCGTCAGCTCTAAAGTTTGTCATGGCCTTGGAAGAATTAGGTAACATTTAAGTTTTCAGTTTTTTCATCTAAAAAATTACACACTGATACTGTCCGATCCTTTTGAGTTATAAGGCCTAGGATTCAACCAAAGGACTTTCTCTAATTCATCTAAGTCAGTGACAAGGCATGGATTAAGAGAGCATAAAGCTTATTTGTTTGTGTAATTCCTCCTTGTGCTTGTTATCTAGAACTCCAGACTCCAGGTTCTGGAGGTGGAGGTGTGGTAGGGTCCACTCCCTAAGGAATGTAAACTAAAAAAACCTCAAGGCAACCTGGCTATATTCCTACGTGATATCCCTCATGACCCTGTAACATGAGACCACTTAATCAGATTGCATGTTTGTGTGTTACCATATATGGGAGACAAAAGAAAGTTGAAAATATATAAAAAACTATGCCACTTCGTGTTCGGGGGTGTTGGGTGTGAACCCAACTGAGTCAGTGCTGGCACAAATAAAGTTGCTTCCTAGAAAGAAAAGTCTTGGTATCATGACTCTGTGTGAGAATCCTGCTACAGGGGAAGGGAGATGTCAACTCAGCCAAGGGCCTTACCTCATAGGATCATACCAGGCTTTGGCTGTTCATAGCAGTGCTGACATGTTATCAAAATTAGTCCAAAGGCAACTCCAAAGAACCAGGAAGGGATGAGATCAGGTACAAGAAATTCCTGGTTTGGTAGCAGAGGAGATGGGACAGCCTCTGGCCTTCACAGCCAGAACCTGGAAAATGACTACTTCTCATAGTTTTCAAGGAGCCAATTCTGAACGCTGTAGGTGGGCATTTAGGAGAACGAACATAAAAAAACTAAATCCCTTCCTTCACCCGGAGCTGATTGTGAAATTTCTTCATTCCTAGTTTCTTGGTTGGGAAAGCTCTGTTTTCTTCGCTCATACCTCCCTGGGAAGCCATTCCCCATGCCCTCTCCAACCCACCAGTGCTGCTGTATGCACAACTTTGGGACAGTGGAGTGTAGCTCTTAATGCTGCCCCTCCTCTTGCCTTCCACTCTTTCTAAACATGATAGTCACTATCATCTGCCAGACGCTTCATCAGCATTCAAGGCTGATGACAAGAGGAATGCATTCAGCCATCAAGGTGGCCACATATTACCCAACCCAGATTTCTTTCTGATTCATGCTCATTTAATTATTTATTTTAAAATAAAAATATTTTTGTACTACATACATTTTATAAAAACTACACAAAATGGTCCCTAGGTAATCTTATACTTGAGAGATAGCCATTATTTGTTTTGTTTTGTTTTAACGTTTATTTATGTTTGAAAGACAGAGACAGAGGGTGAGCAGGGAAAGGGCAGAGAGAGAGGGAAACATAGTATCTGAAGCAGACTCTAGGCTCCAAGCTGTCAGCACAGAGCCCAACACAGGGCTTGAACCCACGAGCTGTGAGATCATGACCTGAGCCCAACTGGAGCTTAACCGACTGAGCCACCCAGGTGACCCTGAGAGATAACCATTATTAATAGTTGCCATTTACTTCTAGACCATAAATGTATACGTAAATATGTACTTTAATATAATGGGATCGTTCTGTTTGATGAACTCAACAATGTATTATACTTTTTTCCATGTTAACACTTAAGAGCTTATTGGATCCTTTTTAATGGCACCAATGTATTTCAGTATAGGAATGTATCATAACGTATTTTACCAGTTTTCTATTGCTTGACATTCAAGTTGTTTTCATTTGTTTAACTCTATAATGATTATTCTTATACCTAAATTTCTGTGAAAGAATTCTTATAGTGCCTGGTGCTTAATATGTGTTAGTTATCACAATTATTAGTAATATCTTTTAAAGATTACCCTTGACTTTCTTTGATCTTAAGTTTAGTATCTTTTCTTATGGTCTTTAAATTTCATGATGAAGCCTTTTACTTATCTTTCTATTGAGGCAGTTTCCTTTTATTGATTTATAAGAACTCTTTATATATTGGGAGTTTATCTACTGTATAACATCCCCTCCAGGTTGTCTTTGCATTTTAACTTTGTTTATAGTAATTTTTCCCCTGAATTATAGAAGTTTTTGTATTTTTATGTAGCTAATTCTGACAGTCTTTTATGACTTGTGAGTTTAATATATTTTTTAAAATTCAGTCAGTTTTATAGCGTTGTTTTTTTTGTTTTTTTGTTTTTTTGTTTTTAAATTTGCTTCTTTCTATATATATAGTTATCCTAGCTGGGATCTATTTCTGAAATCACTATAAGGCAGTCATTTAAATTTCTTCCCAAAAGTTTGTACTAGATTAAAATGAAAACAGGAAAGGAATTTTTCTCAACCTGCTGCATGGACTATAGGTATTCTTGGTAACTAGTAATAATAAAAACAGTACAAACTAATGTTTTTATAGTGAGTTGCAAGTTATAAAGCTTATTTACATACTCTATGAGTTGGGAATTCTTTTATTCCTGGTAAGAGAAAAACCTGACTCAAACTGGCTTAAATAAAATATTTGACTCACTTATTTAAAAAAAAAAAAATGATTCACTTATCTGAAATGACCAAAGGTCATGTAGTCTTTGGATGTGGCTTGGTTCAGAAGTTCAGTAATCTCACCACAGCTCCTTTCTGTTTCATCTTTAGGTTTACCCTCATTAGGGCCACTAGATGATGTCTACAGATTTCTAGGAATTATGTGCTGTCTCATTCATATTCAGGGCAAGGAGAGATTTTTTTTTTTTTTGATTACTCTCTCAGAAGAGTGAGGGAGTTTCTCTCCCAAATCTCATGTCTTGCTTTTTTCCAATCAACATTTCCAGGAAAATGACAAATAATCTCTTGGTATTTAGTCAATCAGAGCCTACCCTAGTGCAGGGCACAAAGGTGGGAGGTGTGAAACATAGGATGTGTTGGGAAATGGTGAATATTCATCCAAACGAAATTGGGATCACATACCCAAGAGGAAGGGAGAATATAAGTTGAGCACTCAAATTAGCAAAAGTGTAGCACACATACCTTGTTCCTGTTTGGTACTTATAGGAACCCTAAGAAGGTAAGTTGTTACTAAAGTTCCTATTTTATAGATGGAGATACTGAAAACTAGAAGAATTATATAATTTGCCTCGCTCATTCACCTAGTAAGTAGCAAAGCTTAAATGCAGATCTCATAACTCGAGATTCTCTGCTTTTCCCAGGACTCCGTACTACCTCCCTGTCTGCTTAAAACCACTGCTTAGAGGGTGCCTGGGTGGCTCAGTGGGTCAAGCATCCAACTCTTGATTTCAGCTCAAGTCATGATCCCAGGGTCATGGGATTGAGCCCTGCATTGGGCTCCAAGTTCAGCATGGAGCCTACTTAAGATTCTCTCCTTCCCCCTCTCTCTGCCCCTCCCCTGCTCATGCTCTCTCTCTGAAAACAACAACAAACAAAACTGCTGCTTAGTATATGGGACTGAATCAGCTCTACAAGCTCCAGTTTTAAATTTAAAAGGTCAAAAGGAGATATTAGCTATTGGCCATATTGACATTTCTAATGGGAGCAGAACATGATGTGAGGTTCCACCATGGTGGTTTCAAAAGAACCGGAAGTAAAAATCCTGTTCTGGTTCAGCCTAGGCGTCCCCAAAGAAGAGCATGATACAAAGGCTTATGCATGGGCATGGGTGATTTATTTGGGGATGTGTTCACAGGGAGCAGGAGGGGAGTGTTAGAATGAGGTGGGAGAGTTAGAAGGAAAGCCAGTATAATCCAGGTAGCCATCTCTAGAGTGACTATTTGACCCCACGGGAACTTTGGGAAGCTCCATGAAATATATCACTGTGGGGTGGGGAGAAAAGGGAAAGCATTTACCCTACGGCACACATCCCCAGTGGTTGATGGTTGACCCATAAGATGTTAATAATCCTGCATTTCTTAGTTGTACATAAGTGAGTGCCGAGTAGTTTGGCTGGACACCCCAGTTTGCCACTGCATCAGAGAAGCCAGGGACAGGAAGAGAAAAGATGCACTCAAAAGGTGCTTCAGCATAAAGCTGGTTGAATAGAACTGCTCACTGCATCAGCATCAGTGGCTGGAAGGAGGTGGGACCAGAGGATTTTAAGTGAGGCATTTTAAGTAGAGGTCTTCAATACATAATCCATTTAAAGCCAATAATACAAAACTTAAGTTAAAGAAGTGATACACAAACAGGCCCAAATGACTAGTTCCCTAGTTAACATCTGATAAGTTCATGCCTGAATTATTATAACTACCTCCTAAAAAGATTTCCTTAGTTTTCCCCTCACTCAACTACTGCTGCAATCTTCCTAAAATACAAAAAATAGTCTCCATTTTTGTCCTTACTTTACAGAATCATTCACTACCCTCCACTGGTTGCAGAATTATGTACAAAACCTTTGACTGACATTCAATATTCTTCACAATTGGTTTTACCATAATTAAACAGCTGTCCTCCCCATAACTATCCCAGCTGGACTCAAGCTGGTCTAATTTCCTTACCGTTTTATAAATAGGCTGAGATTATTCTTCTCTGTGTCTTTGTTAATATTGTCCCTTCTAACTGACAGGGATGATGTGCAAAACATTTACCAACTGCTGTAGCAGTCACTGACCAATCAGAGTGGAGACTGAGCCAATCAGACCTGATGTCAGGTGTAACTGACAATATGGGTTGGCCAGCTGACTCAGCTCTGCCCTCAGCCTCCATTTTTCTTCTACCTATTGAAATCCTATCTTTCCCTCATTTTCCCTGAAGTTATCCTGGACTACACTTAACTTATGTTGGTCTTTCCTTCCTTGGGATTAATTACCACTTTGTGTCCTGAATATTCTTAAAGATGTGCTAATGATGTAACAGTGTAAAACACCTGCACTTTTTGGGCAGCACATTCTTTATTGTCTCTTCGGATGGTAAAATTTCATGATGTTTTTGATATAGAGAATAGAAAGATATAATTCGTTCTTTCCTATAACATAGTTTACCAAAAGCATTTTTTTTTATCATTGATACTTTAGAAAAATTTCTTTTAGCTTCAAAAATTCATGACCAATACACAAATTTTTAGGATTTCTGTTGAAGTGAGGAAATGAGGAAAAACTGTACTATATTTCCTTTACTTTGAGATAAGATTTCAAAGAGATATCAAGTGTCCTTGGAATGCTCTTTCAATTGCCAGTAGATATATTCTTGGAAGACATTGCAACACCAGAATGGCTAATGATATTTTAACCTGAGTGGTAGGTTTAAAAGTTTTTGTGGGTTTTTTTTAATGTTGATTTATTTATTTGAGAGAGAGAGAGAGAGAGAGAGAGCGAGCAGGGGAGGGGCAGAGAGAGAGGGAGTTAGAGAAACCTAGAGAAGCCGAAGCAGGCTCTGCACTGTCAACTCAGAGCCCCACCCAGGGCTCGAAATCACAAACTGAGATCAGATCTGAAATGAAGGTGGATGCTTAACCAACTGAACCACCCACGTGCCCCAACCTGAGTGATCGTTTTAAAACACAGCCCCCAGATTCTTTGATACTTACCCACTGAGAGATGGAGTCTATGTCTCCTCCCCTTGAATCTTGGTGGGCTTGTGATTTGGTTGTAACCAACAGAATAATACTTCTATATCTACCATTTTATTCTCAGGGATTCTTGCCTTTTTGTTTTTTAATTTTTTTTAATGTTTATTTTTGAGACAGCGACAGAGTGAGACAGAGTGTGAGCAGGGGAGGGGCAGAGGGAGAGAAGCAGACACAGAATCCAAAACAGACTCCAGGCTCTGAGCTGCTAGCACTGAGCCCAATGTGGTCCTAGAACCTGGGAATGAAGAGATCATGACCTGAGCCGAAGTCAGACGCTTAACCGACTGAGCCACCCTGGCACCCCAGGGTAGATTCTAGCCCTGATCTACCATACAAGAAGTTTGATTCTACTGTGGCTGCCATCCTTTGAAGAAACCTAAGCCACATTAGATGCTGTAGTTCACAGCACAGCTGAGACCATAGCTGACGGCCAGCACCAACCAGCAGACCCTATTCCAGAGTCACTTCTACCATGGAGTGTCCTCAGATGAGGTTCCAGACATTGTGGAGCAGAGACAAGCTGTGCCCTGTCTAAATTTCTGTCCCTCAGAATCCATGAGCATAATAAGATGATTGTTTTATGACACTAAGTTTTAGAACAATAGTTGCACAACAGTAATGACCCAAACAACTATGGATAAAAGTTACTGTGATCCAGGTACACTCCTAATATTGTGAGGTCCCGGGCTTGAGTACAAATGGAGGTCTAAATGTTTAAATATTTAAAGGTTTTATATTAGAAAGGTTAAATATTAGAAATCACACTAATACACTATTGAATAGATACGTTTTCTTCTTCTTTGAAAAATATACCTTCATAGTGACTGGGAAAACTAGATTTGGATTTAGGATTCCCATTGAAGGCTGGTTCCTGTCTTTCTTCACCCACCTCAGACTCTATGCAACACCTTTCAGGGCCTCACACATATGTATGCTCATGTTCCATTCATACTCCCTGGAAACAGCCACCTCATAGCCCTTCTTCCCAGGGGAGCACACTCAGTGATGGTTGACCATCCATAAGAGGGTAGATTCAGATGAGAGGCCAAAGCAAACCCCAGGTGTTAGCAGGAAATTGCAGGATCCAAGGTATGGTATAGAATCTGGGGCTTGGGCCCAGGGGCGGGTCTAATGACTTGGTCCTGCAGACTTCTCACCCTAGGGCCAAAGGTCAGAGTGGGGAAGTGTTGCTGTGGCCCATGGGCATTGTCCTCACCAAACAAATACATCCCTCTAACTCTAAATGTACCTTCAACTCAACTTCCCCTTGCTAGTTTCTCAAGCATCTCCTTGGCCAGTCCAGTGCCACCTGAGATGAGGGGAAATGTGACAGGGGAAGTCAGAATGGAAAGAGCAGTTCTTGTGGTAGAAATTTCTTACTTTGGAAAACACTAAATACATAGCCCCAGAGAAGGGGCCCAGGCAAGTACAGGGCTGAGAGAAGTAGAGCTCCATTAGCTTCATGGAAGTCCACCTCTATTTTCATTTCTTGGTTCATTCATACCTTCTGGGAAAACAAGATGTTCCTCATATATGGCCTTTGTGATGCAGGAAAGCATTTCAGCTGAGAGAGAGTTCAAAGTTAGTGACTCATGAGCTCCATTTGACCTGCAAATTGTTTTTATTTGGCCTGTGCAGTGTGTTAACTTTTTTTCCTGAGTAAGTGGTTAGCATTTTAAAACATTTAAAATCTATGGGTGCCTCGGTGGCTCAGTCGGTTGAACAACCGACTTTAGCTCAGGTCACGATCTCACGGTTTGTGAGTTTGAGCCCCGTGTCGGACCCTGTGCTGACAGCTCAGAGCCTGGAGCCTGCTTCCGATTCTGTGTCTCCCTCTTTCTCTGTCCCTCTCCCCCTCATGCTCTGTCCTTTTCTCTCAAAAATAAATAAATGTTAAAAAAAATTAAACCATTTAAAATCTAGATTTCTTGCCACTCCTGGAAGTTAGAACAATTTGGAAAACTGGGTCTGCGTTCCCACAGAATAAACAAGTTGCTGTCCCTCCAATAAGACACAGGCTCTCTAAGTCTCCATGGCCTCCCCAGCTCTTAGGCCCATCTTCATCCTGCTCCAATTTCTGGGGCCATTTGCATAGGCAACGTATGGGTTTAGAGCAATAATGCACAGGCATGGGTCCTCATGGATTAAGACACTCAATGGTGACTAATGGTGCCCACAACAGATGGCAAAGGGCCTAACATTTGTTGAGTGAGTAAATGACCAGGAAAATGAAAGCCTACACTGTGTCTTAGTAAACAGTGCTGTGGGGATAGAAAGCAAAGCAATAATCCACTGCTTAGAATATTCTTTAAGGAGTAAGTCTAGTAGAGCTCTTATTATTTATTTTATATTATAATGCTGAGTATATGCTAATGTAGACAGTATGGTAAGAGAAGAAGCTTATAAAATATCTCACAGAAGTGGATGAGGAAGAAAAGACAAAACTGCAGCCCTATCAGTGAATTACTTCAGATTTGAAGTAATTAATGAAACTGAGCTTTATTGTGATTTTTAAAAAAATTTTGATGATAGGAATGTGAGAAGTCATGTATCCATCTTCCGTAGCCTTTTTAAAAAATAAACACAATGGGATTCCTCAAAAAAATGAGACATAGAATGACCGTATGATCCAGCAATTCCACTTCTGAGTATATACTCAGAAGAATTCTGAAGAGATATTTGTACATCAGTGCTCACAGCTGCATTATCCATAATAACTAAAATGTGAAAGCAACCCAAGTGTCCATCAAGAGAGAAATTAATAAACAAAATGTGATATATGCATGCAGTCGGACATTATCCAGCCTTAAAAGGAAAGAGATTCTGACACATGCCAAGACAGGGATGAATCTTTAGGACATTATGCTCCATGAAATAGGCCAGTCACAAAAGAACAAATACTGGATGATCTCACTTATATGAGGTCCCTAGAGCAGTCAAATTCATAGAGCCAGAAAGTAGAGTGGGGGGTGTCAGGGGCTGGGGTGGGGGGATTTCGTATTTAATAAGGACAGAGTTTCAGTTTGGGAAGACGTAAAAGTTCTGGAGTGGTGGTGATGATTGCACAGTGGTGTGAATGTACATAATGCACAGAACTGTAAATTTAAAAGTGATGAAGAGGGTAAATTTAATGTTATATGTTCAAATAAACACAGGAAATAAACACAAAACATATACTTATGATCCGCAGCTTCTCATTTAAAGTCAAAATTAAATTCAGCCTGCTTCCTTTTGGAAGATGAGGCATAGATGTCAGAATGGAGGGGTTGTGGGGGGAATAGGGAGCTGAAAGGCAGTGTTCACTGAGCTTGGTCACTTGGTCACTTGAAGGCGACTCACAGTCCCTTAGTTAAAGTAAGCTAGTGTCTGACTTCCACAGGCTTCCTGGCCAGTAAATCCCTCCTCCTCTTAGGTGCAGGGTGAATCAGAATTCAGTAGTCACAAGCTTTCTCAAAATCGCTATACTCCAAAGAAGATTTGAGAAAGCCAATTAAATGGGTACAAGCCTGGCCTCACCAACGTTTGCAAAAAATAGTCAGCATTGTTTGGTCAAAGTCCCTTTGCAGCCCAGGAGGACCAGCTTGTGGAATCATAACTAAGAATAAAAGATTTCACTCCCTCTTCACATGCAACTCCTGCATTTGCTGAGGGGTCCGTTCTGGAACCAGTCAAGGATGCAGGCCCCAGCCTGGGACACAGAGGCTCCTGGAGTGCTAAGCAGTAATATTATTTGCATAAGGCATATTTACATTGTCTATGTACTAAGTTGTATACTTTCACGCCACATCAATGTGGCTCCAGTAAACATAAATGACAACTCTCATGATACCAAATGTTATTTTATTAAAATATACATGGAGTTTCTGAGCTATGTACACGCATTTTAGAAACTGATGTTCTTATAATCTTACACCATGGCACGCATCCACCCACAGTGTTCAGGATCCTCCACATCAAGACAGACTCCGGGACGTGATCTTCGTCAAGTTACCTCTCGGTTCCTCAGTTTCCTCCTCTGCAATATGGCAACCACAACTGAATCCACCTTGTAGGGTTATTTACAAAGACGAAACAAATTGAAGTAAAACCCTCAGAACGGAGCCTGAGGCTCACACAATATACATGCTGAATAAATTAAACACTACAGGATAAATGACCTGCAAGCAGGTTAGCACCTTCCAGGGAGCTGAGTACCTGAGTAACTCCTGCCTCTGACCCTCCCTAGACCGTCCTCAAATTTATAAGACATTGGTGTGTCAGTTTCAAACTCATGGGTAGACTTCTCTTTCCTACCAACACGTTTATCTGAGGGCAGGGATGTGGAGGCACCACGGTGCAGACACAGAGGAGAAATGTTACCGGGAGAAGGGCAAACCATGATCACAGATTGTGTCTGCATTTGTAAAAGTCTTATTACCTACTCCCGGATTTACTTTTGTGAAGACCTTCCCCATCGCGTACACACCCGCCAAGTGCCATGCACGAGGTCCCCGCTGCCACCTTGCCCGGGACCTTGCCCGCCTCTGGCACAGTGAGTGGCCAGCTTTGCAGATGAGATCACCACTGTCTGACCCAGGGAGCTGAGTACTTGGCTGGAAAACTCCAAATGAAGCCAGATGCTGTGCTTTCTTTCAAGACGGGAGAACATGGGTTCCAGTTTTGCAAGGAAAAAGCAACTTGGGATTTCATGTTTTGATTACACTTGGCTCCCACCTCCTCGAAGTCCAACGTTTGTGGAACAGGGAAATGAGCTCGGAGTCAAATGATAAAGCTGATATGATTCATGAGTCTGTCAGGAGGAAAGAAACAGGAAACGGAGGGGCCGGCTGCCGGGGCTGTGACATCATCACTTTGGCATCCTGTCCCGGTCCTGGAAAAATGCAGCTTGCACCGCCTTGAGGATTTTGAGACACAGGAGACAGAAGCTATTTGGTTGCTTGGCCAACTCCCAAGGGCAATGAAGTCTTATCCATGAGAGCAAGTCAAGGGTGACAAGTCAGTATGTGGGCTCTGTCTCCAAGCACCACTAGGAGAAATGAAGGAAGCAACAAAACCCTTCAGTTAAAACACCAGTGGAAAAACACTTCTTCAAAGCAAACGTTGAAGAGCACAATGTGCTTTTATTGTGCCTGGGATTTTTTTAAGATGGGTTTTGGAAAAATAGTTTCTTGATGTTTATAAAGTTCCTCCTGAATAAAGGGCTACTCCAGGGCAAATGGTAATTTGACCTCACAGCCTGAGAACTGGCATCTTCTGGACACATTTTTTGATGTTATTTATTTATTTTGAGAGAGAGAGAGAGCAGAGGAGGGGCAGGGAGAGAGGGAGAGACAGAATTCAAGCAGGCTCCACACTGTCAGTGGAGAGTCCGACACGGGGTTCAAACCCATGAACCGTGAGATCATGACCTGAGCCGAAATCAGGAGTCTGATGCTTAACCTGCTGAGCCACCAGGCACCCCTGGGCATACTTCTTATGGAGGAGAGAAGGTGGGGTGCTGTCAGAGGAAGGAAGAAAAGCTGACGTGAGCCTTTGCCGTCTGACTTGGAGCAGATGGTATTTTTATCTCCATTCACAGAGGAGGAACAAGGTTCACAGGGTTCGTGCTTTGCCCAAAGTTAGACGGCTAGTGAAAGTTGATGTCAGAATTGAAGGCCAAACAGAAGGGGACTCTCGAGATACATGCTGTGCACATAAATCTGGCAGATAGATGGAGGAAATGCTGCTTTCTTCCTTCACAAGCCTGTGGGGCCCTAGAGTGTCTGTGTGAGCAAATAAACAGGCCTGGAGCAGGGGACAGTGAAGCCACTTGGTAACTGTGAGTCAGAGGCCAGAGCAGGAGTGTGAGAGCCACAGCCCGTAGGCCCCCACCAGCCCTGCTTTTGTAAATGCTGTTCCACCAAAACACAGCCATATCCATTAGGTGACCTGCTTTCATGTTACAAAGGCAGAGTTGAGTGGTTGCTACAGAGACCACATGGCCCACAAAGGTAAAAATGTTTACTATCCGGCCCTCTACAGAAAAAGTTTACCAACCCCTGGCCTAAAACAAGAGAGCTGCTGGGAGAGGGAAGTCCGCTCTCGTGTCAGTGTCCCCCTGTTACAGACCCTAAGAGCTTCCTACTCTCTCACACTGTGGCCACCTTGCTGGCTCTTCTCCTTGGCAGAACATGACACTTGACTGATGGCAGCGGGAAGGGAGGTCTGGCTAAATAATGCATCGCCTGGGCTGCGCTCTCAGTTTTCTGCCAGCCTCTGCTGGGCATTGCAGCTGGGCTAGGTTTTCACGAAGCCTGTAGTACCACACTGTTCTATAGTTCTCACTTCCTGAGTCTCTGAGCTAGGTGAAGGCCGGGTGAGGCTAACTCACTTTTGCATTCCTAGTACCTACGTTAAAATAAGGGCTCAAAAAATTGATTTTAATTAATAAAGAAGTGCACAAACAATGGGTTAACATTTTATTTTAATGTTTATTTATTTTTGAGAGACAGACACAGAATGCAAGTGGGAGAGGGGCAGAGAGCAAGTGAGACACAGAGTCCGAAACAGTCTCCAGGCTTTGAGCTGTCAGCACAGAGCCCAATGCCGGGCTTGAACTAACAAACAGTGAGATCATGACCTGAGCCAAAGTCAGATGCTCAACTGACTGAGCAACCCAGGTGCCCCTGGATTAACATTCTTTAATTAATAAATGAGGACCTAATCCCATCTGATGAGACCCTTATCCCACAAAGACAGAACCTCATTCCAACAGTATTAGACCCAGGCATGAGGGTTTTTGGGAAACTACAAATGTACCCCTCCTTCAGGCCAATATTCTTTTTTTTTTTTTTAAGTTTATTTACTTATTTTGAGAGAGTGTGTGAGCAGGGGAAGGGCAGAGAAAGATGGAGAGAGAATCCCAGACAGACTCTGTGCCATCAACAAGAGCTCAACATATGGCTCGGTCCCATGAACCAAGAGATCATGACCTGAGCCGAAATCAAGAGATGGACGCTGAACCAACTGAGCCATGCTGGCACCTCCAGGCCAATATTCTTTTAATGTTTATTCCGTGTTTATTTAGTGGGAAGAAACATTTTCTTTTTTTTTTTAATTTTTTTAAATGTTTATTTTTGAGAGAGAGAGAGAGAGAGAGAGAGACAGTGTGTGAGTGGGGGAGGGGCAGAGAGAGAGGGAGACACAGAATCTGAAGCAGGCTCCAGGCTCTGAGTTGTCAGCACAGAGGCAGGGCTCAAACCCACAAACTGTGAGATCATGACCTGAGCAGAAGTTGGACACTTAATAACTGAGCCACTCAAGTACCCCAGAAACAGATTTTCCTTGGGTAAAAATTGTAAATGTCTTTCTTTCCAGCAAGGGGTTTGTTAGATGCATTGCATATAACATAGCATCTAAACTTACTGTGCTCGGAATTGTCTTTCACTTTTTCTGTCACTTGTGACTGAATTACAATTAGTCATTCACACACGCAAAGAATTGAAATAACACAGAGTCTTATTCAAAACAGCTTTAAAAATTATTTTTCCTGGCTTTCATTACCCCAAAAACATTCCTCATTTTTCTGGGGTTTTGATTCTCTCTTGGGTTTTCTTTTGAAATTTTCTGGACACAACTTCTTGAATACATACTAAACAGTCTAAAATTTATGCAATAAAACAAACCACTCAGTCCCAGGAAATATCCCCATAGTGTGCATTATTTGGTTTCAGTTGACCAGGTAGACAATTCAGCTGGCTGGTTTTGAGTTTGGCTATAGTCCCTTAACCAAGAAAGATGAGCATATTCAAGGGGTGTTGTCTTGCTTTCCACTTGAAGGAATCAGCCACTTTGGTGGGTATAAGACTAATTTATATATAGCCATTTAGCTGAAGGGTCATACATGTAAACCTGAATTATTTGATTTATTCCAATAGGGTTTAGACACATCTACAGCCTGGTCCCTAGAGAAGTTGCCTGGATATCTCGCCTATACATCCAACTCATCATTTACTTCCATCACAAAGACAAAATTAATTTACAGCATTATTGTGGTAGATGGCCATGAAATAATAATGATGATAATGACAGCCACCACCAGAATATGAGTTCCATCAAGGCAGGCACGTTTGTCAGTTCTGTTCACTCTGCCTCCGTGCCAGCTCCCACGGCTGCATCTAACACTGCTTGTGGCAGAGGAAAGAAGGTCTGGCTAAGCAATGCATCAGGGTGCAATAAACAGGCATAAAATTAATACTAGCTGAAGGAATGAATTTGCGGAAAGATTACTGTGGGTCACGTTCTCTCTGTGTCATTTGATTGAAACCCTCATGACACTATTGTGAGTCAAGCGTTGTTATGTCCATTTAACAGATGAGAAAATTGAGGTCCAGAGGTTAATTGACTTCCCCAAACATATACCACTGATAAAAGGGAGCATCGAATTGAACTCAGTCCTGTTTGACATCAAGATCTTTGCTCTTTCCACAGTCCTCGGGGGGTGATACAGTTTGTTCCATCAAAAACCAGTCATGGGGCGCCTGGGTGGCGCAGTCGGTTAAGCGTCCGACTTCAGCCAGGTCACGATCTCGCGGTCCGTGAGTTCGAGCCCCACGTCAGGCTCTGGGCTGATGGCTCAGAGCCTGGAGCCTGTTTCCGATTCTGTGTCTCCCTCTCTCTCTGCCCCTCCCCCGTTCATGCTCTGTCTCTCTCTGTCCCAAAAATAAATAAAACGTTGAAAAAAAAATTAAAAAAAAAAAAAACCAGTCATGATACTCTGACCAGCAAGGCACAGAGAACACTCATCAGAGTATTTGCTCACCAGAAGATATTCATGACCACAGGGAATAGGTTAAAGGCTATTTGTAGGGCAGCAGAAAGCCTTATCTGTTGCCAGCTGCAGATAAAGACCAGCCAGCAGCTCTAGAATGTCACTGGCAACAAGGCGTGGCTTTATTTGACTCTGCGTGGGCAGGTTTTGCAAGGTAGAGAGAGCACTAGGTCTGGAACTGCAGACAGCAGTCTACAAGCATGTTCTAAACCTTCTCTTAATTTGTCTAGTAAAATGCTGCTTTTATGACAGATGGGGGCCCTGGCTCATGGCTGTGTGGGCTGGCAGGGAAAAGCATATACCATATGTAGTATAGTCCTGTGTCTGTGTGTCTGTGTTGTGAGTGCATTTTCCATGCCGCATGTCACGTGTACATTCCTGCAAGCTTGTGTGTCAAAGGCATACACCAAGTTCCCGACAGCAGTCAGCACTAGTTAGCTTGAAGCACCTCATCTTCATGCAGAGTTCAATCGCCACTAGCGTCAGAATCACTGGGGTGGGCTGGGAGCTTGCTCTAAGTGAAGATTCTCAGACTTGCTCCAGATCTGGTAAATCAGACCCTCTGGGGGTGGGTCCCAGGAATATGTGCTTTTCAACCTGGGTTTTTAACCAAGGTGGTCCTTATACATACTAAAAGACGAGAACCATCGTTCAAGGAACTGGGTAGGATGAGAATGTTCACCTTCTACTTTTAGACATATACAATATTGGATACTTTTGTAATTTAGCGGTATGAGAGAAGACAGGAGTGGAGGGAAAGCAGGAAAAAGTATGGGGAGGAAGCATGGCTTAGCTACAGGAGCCCCATCTCCCAAATGGGATAGTCCCATTTAAAATCTTCTCCTTATCTTCTTTAGTCTACTTTTCCTTGCCATTCCCTCTCTCTCTCCCCCTCTCCCTCTCTCCCCACCTCTCTCTCCCCCACCCCTCTCCCCCCTCTCTCCATCTCCTTCAATATAGTCACCACCACCAAAGCAAACATTATCATGATACACCCCCTGCAAAACCAAAACCAACCCCAGGTCAGTGTCTGGAAGGTCCCGGGTTCTGGAATTGTTTGTCTTGCTCAAGTGACAGACCTTAATATTTCGTGAGCAGCAGAGCAAAGCCAAACCTCACAAGAATTGTTTACAAAGTTGCCTTTTTAACATGAACAAATAAATCTGCCATCTGGGATCTTCCTGTTGATGTGGAGTTTATTCCACATTCCCCCCTATCTAATGAAGGTTGTTTTGTTTTTAAAAATGCGTTTCTTTTACCCCAAACACAGAAAAAGTCCATTCCAAAGAGGACCTGAAACTCTGAAATAGTTCATTTTTTTTCACATTTGGAGTCTTTCAAAGGAAGTCATTCAGGTCCTGGGCTCCCTGGCAGGGCAGAGCTAATATACCGAACTGATCACAGATAATGGAAGGGCCTGGCATTTACCAAGAGGGATCTCTTCCAATCTGGCTATTTCCCATTGGCAGACACTGACCCCAGCTATCAGCCCCTCTCAATTACTCTGTCCCTGGTTGTTTAGGCTCTTGCTTCTGTATCTATGAATAGGAGCTCCCATTTACTGAGTCTGTCACAGAGCCAAGTGCTTGGCATACGTTGCCTCTCACCAACCTACTGACTCCAAAAGATGGCCTGAAGACTCTCTTCACAGGTGAAGAGGTGAGACAGAGAGGCTCAGAGCTGGGACCAAGGTCACACAGCTGTGCACAGCACAGCTGTGTTCTAAGCCCTGAGCAGCACTTCACTCTGGCACATGGTTTGGCCATGACAGCCTGCTGCTCCTGGCAGCCTTCTGGCTGGTTCCAACTACGTGTAAGGGGTGAATGTAGCTCCTTTGCAGGGGAGGGGTCAGGCAGTGTTCACAGAAGTGACAGTGGCTGGCTGTATGGGTGGCACCCCCTTCCCCAGGTGTCAGGACCAATCCATCCTCAACCTCGGCTGCACAGTGCAGTGAACAAGGAATGTTCAAAAATCCCATCCTGGTCTACACCTCGGGCCAATTAAGTCAGAAATTCTGGGGATGGGGGCAAGGCACCCGTATTTTGTGAAGTTCTGCAAGCAATTCTAATACACGATGGGGCTGAGACTTCTGGTCATTGGCTGTGGCCCTACAGCACCCGGCACCACCTGGGGGGCCAGTTAGAAAGGCAGACTCTCAGTAGGAATCTGCATATTAACTGAGGGCACTGGGTGACTCACTTGGATAGTAAAGTTCCAGAAGCACAGCTTTGGATGGCTAGTTCTAGTATGCCTCAACATTTGAGACTCACAGCATGCTCACACTGCCAGACCTGGAGAAGGATGGTGCCTTAAGCCCCTTAAGCAACACCTTGGGAAACTGAGGTATCAGAATGAGGGTGATGATTCCCTCCAAGGCTTCCCAGAGTTCCCACATCCGCAGGGATAGAAATGGGGGCTGAAGTGAAATCCTGCAAGTGTTGACAGCAGTACCATGGTTCTTTGGATTCAGTGAAAATAGATTACCATTGTGACAACAGGGGTTATTTTCTTGTGTCTTCATGATCTTTTGTCATGTAACAAAGCATTCCCTCATTTAGTAGCTTAAAATAATAACTGTTTGTTTAAATAACAACTACTTATTGCTCACATAAATCACAACAATTTATTTGCTCAAATTCCACTATTTATTTGAACCATTGTGGTTCAGCCATTTGGGCTGGAATTGGCTGGGAGTTTCTTCTGATGGTCTCACTGGGGTCACTCTTGCAGTGGTGGCCATTGGGTGGGTGGTCTGCAATGGCCTCAGGTCTGGCAGTCAGCTGCCATGTTGTCTGGGGAGCCTTGGTGCCACCTCATGCAGCCAGGTGAAAGTGGTTTTCCTACGGGGAGGCAGCAGCTGCAGATTCCACGGGAGCAGGAGTGCAGGGTCTAAGGTCTCTTACAGCCGCTCCTAGAAGTTGTGCAGTGTCACTTCCAGCACTTTCTATTAATTAAAGCTGGTGGCAAGGCCAGGCCAGAATCAAGGGGCAGGGACACAAACTCCATCTCTTGATGGGAAGAGCTGCAAAGAATTTGTGGCTATTTTTAATCCACCCATTCAGCTCTTTGGCCACAATTATTTACATTGTCCCCACACCCAAAAAGCACTCACTCAGCCTGAGAGTCCCTGAAGGCTCACCCCACAGGGCACTGGGCTTAGAACCTATCATCTCGTGCTCTGGAGCAGGTCCAGATACACGTGAGCCTCCCTGGAGGCAGCTTGTCAGGTGCAGTTTCTTTTGATCTGGAGAGTTATGAGGTAAAAACTGAATCCCCTACCCCTTACTACCCAATATATAATGGGGAAACAGGGCCCTCACATTAAAAGGGGGAGGGTTGGGGCACATGGCAGTTGGGTACACACAGAAGTCCTGAAGTCCAGCTGGGAGTGGGGGTTGGGCATGTTTGGTGTTTTGGGCCTAGTTCTGCTCCTTGGGAGCGGATCTGATGGCCACTGTTCTCTGGCCTTTTGGCTCAGCCCTCTGGACTCACTATAACTCACTGAGAAGTCCTTCCTTTTCCATAGCAAGGGTCCATGGTGGTAGCTTAGCCCCTCTCTCAGTCTGATTCCTGCCCATAGAAAGTTGGGCATCTAGAGATCTCTTGTGTTTGCCCCGTCTCAGCCATTGTCTGTTTGAGCTGTTGGTGCTTTTTCTAGTACAACTCTCTTAGAGACTCTGTGGGCTTCCAATGAATCCAATATTCCTTAAAAAAAATTTTTTTTTAATGTTTATTCATTTTTTGGGAGACAGAGAAAGCACGAGTGCGGGAGGGGCAGCAGGAGAGGAAGACACAGAATCCAAAGCAGGCTCCAGGATCTGAGCTGTCAACACAGAGCCTGACACGGGACTTGAATCCACGAACCATGAGATCGTGACCTGAGCCAAAGTCAGACACTTAACCGACTGGCCCACCTAGGTGCCCCCATGAATCTGATATTCTTGAGCCACACCTGTCCATGTGTCCTGAGACAGATCTGCTATTGGGTCAGGCTGCTCTGGGACAATGCCTTTTTGTTTGGCTGACTTTGATTTTCCCACCTTGTAAGTCCTGGGCCCTCCATATTCGCTGTGAATTCTGCTTGCAAACTCACAATTTCTTTCAGCTCACCTCGCTTTTGCAGTATGTTTTTCTACTCAGCAAAAACACTCAATTGAATTTCAGCACTCTATGTAGAGATGTTCTTGCCCAGAGCTACAAGCTTATTAAATACATTTTCTATTTTCTAAGTTGCTACACATGACATTTCCCCCCATTGTTCCACCACTACATAACATGTGTTACCTCATTTTTTTTCCAGACTCGGTCTGGTCCCAAAGATGACACCATATACTTGTGGTTTTTATTATGCAGGTACCTCATTTCTGGTAATAATTTCACTATTATCTATTAAGGCAGCATAACATGCCTGCCCAAAATTTAGTACCATAAAGCAACAGTTGCATACTTGCTTAAGATTTTGCCATTTGGTCTGGGCTCAGCTAGGCTGTTCTTCTAGTCTTGTCTGGGGTCACTCATGTGGCTGTGGCCGTCTGGAGGGTCTACTCAGGCCTCACTCCCACATCTGCTGGTTAGCTGGAGCTATTCATAGGCTCTCCAGAAGGAGAACCTGGGCTTCTTATAAGGACAGCAATATTCCAAGACAGCACAAGTGGAGACTTCAAGGCTTTTTGAGGTCTTATCTAGAAATTTCAAAAGTTCTCTTTCACTCTATCCTAGTGGTCAAATCAACCCACCCATCCAAGGGATGGAAAAGGAATTTGGGGGCCATTTTTACCCCTCAATCTTGGGAAAGAAATTATTTCTTAATAAATATAATTTGTCACACAAAAACTTTCAAATCATGGAGTCCATGAAAATAATAATTTTAAGTAAGTGTTTGGTAAGAAATGTTACAAACTACAGAGACTTAGGGAGTAGGGGGATGAGACTCCTCAGAAGAGGAAGGGGTAGGGTGTGAGAGAGGACAGGGTGTCAATATGGGAAGTTCTGAGATATTGAAACCCAGATTTTGAAATATTAAAAACCAATTCTACTGTGACTTTATAAAATCAAAAGTCTAATTTGTTCAGGATTTTGGAATGCAGAGGTGTGTATATTATTGTATATATCTAGGCACTCATTCACCCAATAAGCATTCATTAAACACAGGATAAAACATTAGTTCAAGACTCAAAACCAGGACTCACTCTTGTACAATTTCCTTGGCCATTCAGGACATCATCACAAAACCATCCAGATTTGTGCATGTGTGTGACCAAAATAGCAAAGTATGAAATAGCAGCATGTATTTTGACCCAGGCAAAATCACACCATCTCCCTGGGACGTGTGACCGTGGAGCTCTGAGGTTCTATGATTCTGGGGAATGACCTTCAAATTTTGGTGTCAGCTTTAGTGATATCTGCCAGCTCTCCACTTCCACCGGTGGGGCTGCTGTGAGCCTGTCCTGAAGCCAATTTTTTTTTTTTTTTTTTTTTTTTTTTTTAATTTAAATTTTTTTTTTTTTTTTCAACGTGTATTTATTTTTGGGACAGAGAGAGACAGAGCATGAACGGGGGAGGGGCAGAGAGAGAGGGAGACACAGAATCGGAAACAGGCTCCAGGCTCCGAGCCATCAGCCCAGAGCCCGACGCGGGGCTCGAACTCACAGACCGCGAGATCGTGACCTGGCTGAAGTCGGACGCTTAACCGACTGCGCCACCCAGGCGCCCCTGTCCTGAAGCCAATTTGACAGTACCTGCCGCACTTCCAGGAGCTGCCCCACCTGATGAGCACTTAGGACACCTTGGCTGGCTACTCGTTTGCCTCCATTGTGAGCATAGCTTTGGGCTGCCTGCACACGGGGAATGGAAAGGCCAAGCCCTGGCACGCAGCAGTGGGCGGCTTCAGCTGCCTTCAAGAGCTGAATGCTCAGGAAAGTTCCTGAGGGCAGAGCTGGGGGTGAATACAAGCTCACAAAGTTGTCATGTTGACATGTTGAGTCTCTCTCTTTTGTTTTCTTCTGCTCATCCCTCACCCTCTTCTCTGCATGCCAGCTTGAAGCTATCTTTCTTCCATCCATCCATTTATCTATCAACATCTGTCTGTATGTCCGTCATAGCTCCCTCCCTCCTTCTCTGTTTATCTGTTTATTTCCTGCCTAGTAAAAGTGCATAATAAAATAATGGCAAAAAGTAAATGTGTCATAATCCGTAAGAGAGGAAACTGAAACAAACAAAAGTAGAAAATCAGAGACTCTTAGTTCTCAGCGCTATGCAGTTAAGTTTCCATCTGGACTGAAATATGAGGCCCCACCCCTGAGGGGCAGGGCTTTGTCAAATCCTCTCCACACTCAAGTGTAGGACCAAAAGGAAAGAGTGGTTCTGGACCAGCTTCACCTGAGGACGTTGGTCTGCCCTACTTATGCTGGCATGGGGGAGGCCGAGTCCTTGAGCCGGTCCTCAGTACCCCGTGCTCTGCATCACTTAATGCACACACACGAGCTGGAATGCTCTCAACTTCATCAGTTCCTGTTAGGGTCCCTATTGAGTTTTTTTAAGTTTATTTATTTATTTTTGAGAGAGACAGAGACAGTGTGAGCACGGGAGGGGCAGAGAGAGGGAGAGGGAGAGGGAGAGAGAGAGAGAGAGAGAGAGAGAATCCCAAGCTGGCTCCCTGCTGTGAGCACAGAGCCCAAATGCAGGGCTCGAACTCACAAAATCGTGAGATCATGACCTGATTTGAAACCAAGAGTCCCACACTTAA
This sequence comes from Puma concolor, assembly GCF_028749965.1. Taxonomy (NCBI): domain Eukaryota; kingdom Metazoa; phylum Chordata; class Mammalia; order Carnivora; family Felidae; genus Puma; species Puma concolor. The sequence goes on from NC_141671.1 coordinate 25,166,826, forward strand.
CTGACTGAGCCACCCAGGTGCCCCAGGGTCCCTATTTAAATTGAGTGAATACAGGGCACCTGAGTGGCTCAGTCAGTTAAGCACTGAACTTCAGCTTAGGTCATGATCTCCCAGTTTGTGGGTTTGAGCCCCACATCAGGCTCTATGCTGGCAGCTCGGAGCCTGGAGCCTGCTTCGGACTCTGAGTCTCCCTCTCTCTCTGCCCCTTCCCCACTCATGTTCTGTCTCTCTCTCCCTCTCTCAAAAATAAACATTAAAACATTTTTTCAGGGGCATCTGGGTGGCTCAGTCGGTTGAGCATCCGACTTCGGCTCAGGTCATGATCTCACAGCTTGTGAGTTTGAGCCCTACATCAGGCTCTGTGCTGACAGCTCAGAGCCTGGAGCCTGCTTCTGATTCTGTGTCTCTGCCCCTCTCTGCCCATGCTCTGTCTCTCTCTCTCTCTCAAAAATAAATAAACGTTAAAAAATTTTAAAAAATGTTTTTTTCAAAAAAAAAATAAATAAATTGAGTGAGTACACATGAGATTCAGTGATTCAGCAATCACTCTGGCTCCTGGCTTTCAGATCCCCACCCTGGCCACAGCCTTCCCTGTGTCTGGGATTGGACACCTGTATTTGAGAGGATGCCAGGCTGGCTTGGAGTCAGTTATAAGCAAAAGAGGGGAGACTCTGGTTCCATCTCATGGTCCTGTACGTACCACTTAGACATTGTAGCCCTGGCATTCTTAGGCGAAAACTGCCCCTATTTCATACTATTTTGGGCATGTATGCCTTCCCACCAGACTAAACCTCCTTAGTGACAGAAACTATGTCTTTTCCTCTCTGTATCCACAATATCCAGCATGTTTGACATATGGCAAGGAACCAATTATTTTAGGAAGAAAGATACATGTTTTAGGTGGGAAGAACTGCCAGGGAAGCCCGTGGGTGTGTTAGAACCCACCCAAGCACTCCAGTCCAGCGCTGGGCAGTCTAGGAGAAGGGGCATAGGTCACAAGCACTGACAAAATGAGGCAGAGTGGTAGGTTCCTTGAGACTTCAGCACCCACAGCCACTGTGGGTCCAACATGAACTGTCATAAAGATACTCAGTGACTTCAAATTTACACGAAGTTCAAAAAAGAATGTCAGAAAATTCCTTTTTTTTAACTTTTTTTTAATGTTTCCATTTTATTTTTGAGAGACAGAGTGCGAGTGGAGGAGGAGCAAAGAGAGAAGGAGACACAGATTCTGAAGCAGGCTCTAGGCTCTGAGCTATCAGCACAGAGCCTGACACAGGGCTTGAACTCACAAACTGAGATCATGACCTAAGCCAAAATTGGATGCTTAACTGACTGAGCCACCCAGGCACCCCGAGAATGTCAGAAAGTTCTAATAAAAGTGTTTGTTACCTATTCAGGAAAAATTGTGGCAGTTGACTTCAACCTTCATCAGTGCCTCAGGCTCTTGACACAGGGCAGGAGTAAAGATGACCTTCTGTACTGTTCTAGAGCAGTGTGAGGAAAAGGCTTGACAATGCAGACCACCCTGGTTACTCTAGTTTGATCTGTTTGTGGATTTATCCAGACCTTTTGCAGGTTTCTGGTACGTGAGCTCATGGTTGCTTTATCCTTCCCAGCATGGGGTCATTGTGGGAAGTGTGAGAGATTAAGGTCCAAGAAACAAACTAGCATTGATTCACTGACCTCAGGTTTCTGATGAAACCACTTTGAGTTCAGTGCTTTTATCCTCAGGTCACCAGATAATCCTTTCCTGGGGAAGCCTGCCAAATAGAAGACAAAGTACTTGTGGACACTGACTATGAGCCAAAGAGAGTGTTGAATGCTCTGGTCACTTCCCTCAAGGAGCTATACATACTTGAGACTAAAGCAATCACATTTAAAAAAAAAATTAATTCCAGTGTGGTTGATGTACAGTGTTACATGAGTTTCAGGTGCACAAAGTAATGATTCAACAATTGTGTACATCACTCAGTGCTCATCATGATAAGTATACTCTTAATCCCCTTCACCTATTTCACCCATCCCCCCACTGACCTCCCCTCTGGCATCCACCAATTTGCTAAGAGTGTGTTTTTTGGTTTCTCTCCTTTTGTTCCTTTTTATTTGTTTTGTTTCTTAAATTCCACATATGAATGAAATCATATGGTATTTGTCTTTCTCTAACTGACTTATACTTAATGTTATACTCTCTAGATCCATCCATATTGTTGCAAATGGCAAGATTTCATTCTTTCTTATGGCTGAATAATATTCTATTGTGTATATACACCAGATCTTCTTTTTTTAAAAAAATTTTTGAGCGAGAGAGAGAAAGAGCACATGCAATTGGGGGAGGGGCAGACAAAGAGGGAGAGAGAGAATCCTAAGCAGGGTCCACCCCCATCCCGGAGCCTAACTTGGGGCTCAGTCTCATGACTGTGAGGTGATGACCTAAGCTGGAGTCAAGAGTCCAATGCTTAACTGAGCCACCCAGCCACCCAGGCTCCCCTGTAGCATATCTTCTTTATCCATTCATCTGTCAATGGACACTTGCACTACTTCCATAATTTGGCTATTGTAAATAATGCTGCAGTAAACATAGGGCTGCATATATCCCTTTGAATTAGTGCTTTCATATTCTTTGAGTAAATACCCAGTAGTACAAATACTGGATCATAGAGTAGTTTCTATTTTGAAGTTTTTGAGGAACCTTCATACTCTTTTCCACAGTGGCTGCACTAGTTTACATTCCCACCAATAATGCACAAGGATTCCATTTTCTCTACACCTTCACCACCACCTGTTATTTCTTGTGTTGTTGATTTTAGCCATTCTGACAGGTGTGAGGTGATATCTCATTGTGGTTTTGATTTGCATTTCCCTAATGATGAGTCATACTGAGCATCTTTTCATGTGTCTGTTGGCCATCTGTATGTCTTCTTTGGAGAAATGTCTTGTTCATATCTTCTGCCCATTTTTATTTTATTTAATTAATTAATTAATTAATTTATTTATTTATTTTTGAGAGAGACAGTGCGTGAGCAAAGGAGGAGTAGAGAGAGGGAGACACAGAACCAGAAGCAGGCTCTAAGCTCTGAGCTGTCAGCACAGAACCCGATGTGGGGCTTGAACTCACAAACCATGAGACCATGACCTGAGCAGAAGTCAGATGCTTAGCCGACTGAGCCACCCAGGCGCCCCATCTTCTGCCCATTTTTAAATTGGATTATTTGGTTATTTTGTATTGAGTTGTAGAAGTTCTTTATATATTTTGATACTAACCCTTTACCCTATAATTAGTTTACAAATACCTTCTCCCACTTAGTAATTGCCTTTTAGTTTTGTTGGTAATTTCCTTTGCTGTGCAGAACCTTTTTATTTTGATAAAGTCCCAATAACTGAGTTTTGTTTTTGTTTCCCTTGCCTCAGAAGACACATCTGGAGACATTACTGCCTGTGCTCTCCTCTAGGATTTTTATGGTTTTAGGTCTCACATTTAGGTCCTTAATCCATTTTGAGCTTATTTTTGTGTGTAGTGTAAGAAAGTGGCCCAGTTTCATTCTTTTGTATGTTGCTGTCCAGTGTTCTTAACACCATTTGTTAAAGAGACTGCTTATATATTATATATTCTTTCCTGCTTTATCAAAGATTAATTTACCATGTAACTGTGGGTTTACTTCTGAGGTTTCTATTTTGTTCTATCGATCTATGTGTCTACTTTTGTCCAGTACCATACTGTTTTGATCGCAACAGATTTGTAGTGTAACTTCAAGTCTGGAATTGTGATACTCTCAGTTTTGTTTTTCTTTTTCATGATTGATTTGGCTACGAGGGGTTTTTGTGTTTCTGTACAAATTTTAGGATTAGTTTAGTTCTGTGAACAATGCTGTTGACATTTTGGGAGGTTATATGTTTGTAGGAATTTATCTATTTTTCCTAGGTTGTCCAACTTGTTGGCATATAGTTTTTCATAATACTCTTTTACAATCCTTTGTATTTCTGTGGGGTTGGTTGTTATTTCTCCTCTTTCATTTTGAATTTTGTTTATTTGAGTCCTGTCTTTGTCTGTCTCTTTCTGTCTCTCTCTTTTTAAAGGTTTATCAATTTTGTTGATGTTTTCAAATAACCAGCTCCTGGTTTCATTGATCTGTTCTATTGTGTTTCTTTTAGTTTCTATGTCATTTATCTCTGCTTCAATCTTTATTACTTCTTTCCTTCTGCTGTTTTGGAGTTATGTTTGTTATTTTTCTTTTCCTAGATCCTTTAGGTATAAGGTTAGGTTGTTTATTTGAGGTTTTTATTGCTTCTTCAGGTAGGCCTTTATTGATATAAACTTGCCTCTTAGAACTGATTTTGATGCATCCCAAAGTTTTGGACCATTGTGTTTTCATTTTCATTTATCTCCATGTATTTTTTGATTTCTTCTTTGATTTCTTGGTTGACTCATTCATTGCTTAGTAGCATGTTATTGAACCTCCATATATTTGTGGTCTTTCCAGATTTTTTTCTTGTGGTTGACTTCTAGTTTCATAGCGTTGTGTCCAGAAAGTGTTTTGTGTTTTGTGGCCTAATATGTGATCTATTCTGGAGATCATTCCCTGTGTACTTGAAAAGAATGTGTATTTCTGTTGTTTTAGAATAGGATGTTGCAAATATGTCTGATAAATTCATCTGGTCCAATACGTCATTCAAAGCCACTGTTTCCTTATTGATTTTTCTGTTTGTATGACCTGTCCTTGATGTAAGTAGGATGTTAAAGTCCCCTGCTATTATTGTATTACTGTAGATTTTGTTATTAACTGTTTTATGTATGTGGGTGCTTCCACATTAGGTGCATAAAATTTACAGTTGTTATGTCTTTAAAGCAGTCACATTTAACAGATAGGGGGATCTGCAGGCAGTGCTCCTTGGGGTCATGGGCCTTGACCAATGTCAGTGTAGCTCCTCCAAAGAAAGCCAGCCATCCAGGGGCACCGAGGTGGCTCAGTTGGTTGAGTGACTTCAGCTCAGGTCATGATCTCACAGTTCATGAATTTAAGCTCCACATCAGGCTCTGCTGTTGGCTGGGAGTTCAGCCAGACTTGTGGTCCCTGGATCCTCAGCTCTCCTCCACATGGCTGTCATGTGTGTGGGCTTCTCACATCAGGTGTGCTAGATTCCAAGAAGAATTACAAGTATACAAAAGTGGAAATTGCAAATATATTGATGTCCGGGCTCAGAAATTACAGTGTCATATCCACTTTATCCCACTGGCCAATGTGAATAAAGGGGCTGGTCCAGATTCAAGGGGAGGAAAAATGATAAGAAATTTGCAGCTACTCTTAATCTACCACAATTACCATTCCTAATTACCTGGTAAACTAGGTTATTTATTCATTCATGTTTTAACTACTATCTATTGAGCCTCTCCTAGGTGCCCATCACTATGCTAGCTGTAGGGTATTCAGTAATTAGCAAGGAGCTCATAATCCAGGGGAGGAAGAGGACCTTGGTCAATGAATGTACATGAAATTGTAATCTAAGATAGTATCCTAAAGGGAGGAGACATTTTGGGAAAATTTCTAATAGATGATCCTGGCCCAGCTTAGGGTGGAATGAAGGAAGGTGAATGGTCAGAAAGGAAATGATGCTTGAGCTATCATCTTCATTTGATCAGCAAAGAGTTTAGACCCAATGAAGTTAAAAAAATAATAAAAAAATAATAAACTCAAAGAAGTTAAGTAACTTATCCAAAGTTTCCCAGCCTGTAAGTGGTAAATTGACTTCCCTTGAATTAAAGCCAGGTTTGTCTGGTTCCAGGAGCCCCTGTTCTTCTCGTATACCACACTGTGTAATGGGGTGATGGAGAGGGAGAGGAGAGAGCTAAGCCAGTAGGAAGGCAGGGTCAGGAGAAGTAGAGTGTTCTTGAACTGGGGTCCACGGGTTTGTACGAGAATACAAGTTCTATGAAAAAATTTTTTTTGCTGCTTTAAATATTTATATTTATTTTAATTATATACATACCTTGTGAATACATTCTTATTGTAAAAAATTAAAATATTACAGATAAAACCAAAATCTCTTCTAATTATTGGTTAATCCCATTCTGCTCCCAAAAGGTGACTGCTGTTATAAACTTGTGTGCATTGTCCTAGGTCTTTTTTTTTTTATGACACACACACACACACACACACACACACACACACACCTTCCTGTATATTCCCATAGACATATACAGATGAGCTTGTGAGTTTTTAAAAACATAAATGGAGGGGCGCCTGGGTGGCGCAGTCGGTTAAGCGTCCGACTTCAGCCAGGTCACGATCTCACGGTCCGTGAGTTCGAGCCCCGCGTCGGGCTCTGGGCTGATGGCTCAGAGCCTGGAGCCTGTTTCCGATTCTGTGTCTCCCTCTCTCTCTGCCCCTCCCCCGTTCATGCTCTGTCTCTCTCTGTCCCGAAAATAAATAAAAAAAAAAACATAAATGGAAAATGCTGTATTTTTCTGTATTGACTTTATCTCTTAAATAAAACCTTGGGGAGTTTTCTGTGTATAGAAATTTACATCATTCTTCTATGAGAACTTTTAATTTTGTGCTTTTGTTTCAATGACAATAAAAAATATTTTACGAGTTATAAAAAGAGAACTTCTCCCTTGGAATAGTAATTAGCAGTTGAAAGACATTTTTATAGAGTAAGACTTTAAAATAGGCTAAAAGTTTATAGTCTATAAAGAATAGAGAATAAGGCACATTCTTGAGAATGTAAGTGTGGAGTTTTTTTTTCTTTTAAAAGGGGTCCATTATTATTCAAGTTCAGTGTATGCTGACTCAATGGGAAAAGTGCGACCTCAGCAGAGAGGCCAGAGATGGGATGTGAAATCTGTGGTGAAGCATCTGTCTTATGCGGCTTCCTCTCCCCCATCCGTAAGTTGAGAAGGAGATGCCAGCAGCATAGACATCATATGGGAGCACACAGTCTCAGGCTCCATCCCAGACCTACTGAATCCAAATCTGCATTGTAACTGGATCCCCAAGGGACTCGAGTTCACTTGGAGTTTGAGAAGCCCTGATCTCGATGGCTTCTCAGGCATTTTCCAATGGAAATTTTTAGGGTGCCCAACTGGCAGAAAGCTGAAAACTCATTTTGGGAGCTCTATCTATGAGGCACCAACAGAGGGTGCTTCTCCTGACAGCCAGGGTTTTGGTTTCCCTGGTGCTTCTTCACTCTAGGAGCTGTTTTTCCAGAAGCTCTCCCTTCTGCTGTGTTGCCAAAGGAAATGAGCCAGGGGTGGAAACACCTGCATCCTGAGGGGTCCTACAGGCCAGCAGAGGGCAGGTAACTCCTGGAGAAGTGAGAAAGATAAACAGCACAGGCCTCGCCTGCTCTGCCCAAGAGTGGAGGAGCTGTCATAGAGCTCCGTGATTGGATCTGGTCAACAGATCTTCTCATTCCTATGCATCTGGTTTCTGGAAGTTGTCACATGATATAAGTTGGAAATTGATTTATCTGTCCCTATAGAGACTGTGTGTGCCATTCTGTACCTTTACTTGCTGACTTGATGATGTCTACTGAAGACCGCTCTAGTCAGTACACACACAGAATTGTTTATTCCTTTTTACAGCCACATGCTATCCACTGAGTTTGTTCAGCTAATTTAACTTACTTAACTAGTCCCCTACTGATGGATACTTGTGTCGCTTCCAACTGAGCTAAGTTTTAATGTTTAATATTCACTTACTGTGGGTGCTTGGGTGGCTCAGTCAGTTAAGCAACTGACTCTTGATTGCAGCTTAGGTCATGATATCACAGTTTGTGAAACTGAGTCCCACATTGGACTTCATGCTGACAGCTCCAAGCCTGCTTGGGTCTCTTACTCTCTGTCTCTCTCTCTCTGTCCCTCCTCAACCCTCATGTGCATGCATGCTCTTTCTCTTTCAAAACAAATAAATAAACTTAAAAAAATATTCACTTACTGGTGGATGGGACAAGGGTGCTAATATTTGAATGTTTGCTATAGGCCAGACTCTCTATGTCTCTCTTGGACTTCACAGCAGCCTTGTGGAGGAGACTGAATGTTTGTTCCCCTCAAAATTCATATGCTGAAGCCCTAACTCCCTATGTGATGGTATTTGGAGATGGGAACTTTGAGAGGTACAGTAGTCCTCCCTTACCTGCAGGGGATCCATTCCAAGACCCAGTGGATGCTTGAAATTGTATATAGGACCCTATAATATACTATATTTTTTCCTATATGTACATTCCTATGATATAGTTTAATTTACACATTAGGCACTGTAAGAGATTAAGAACAATAACTAATAAAAAATAGAACAATTATGTGTACTGTATATATACTGCAATAATATATACTGTAATAAATAATGTGTGTTGTATAGAATATACAGTAATAAATATACTGTACTCTATACTGCATATATACTGTAATAAAAGTTATGTGCTATATAACTGTAATAATACACTGTGTTAAATATACTATAATAAAAGTTATGTGAATATGGTCTCTTTCAAAATATCTTACTGTATGCACCCCTCTTCCTGTCGTGACGTGAGATGATAAAATGTCTGTATGAGAAGATATAGTGAGGTGAATGACACAGGTGTTACGATGGAGGCTACTAATGACCTTCAGACAATAAGTCAGGAGACGGATTGCCTGCTTCCAGGCTGTGGTTGATGGTGGTAAGCGAAACCATGGAAAGCTAAAGCCCTGATAAGTGAGGGGACCACTGTAATAGGGAGAAGTGAGGTCATGAGGTTGGGACCCTCATGATAAGATTAGTGTTGATACGAGAAAAGGAAGATTTCTCTCTTTCTCTTTTTCCACACGTGTACATTGAAGAAAGGCATGTGAAGACACATTGAGAAGATGGCCATCTGCAAGCCAAGAGAAGAGCTCACCCTAGAACCCAACCATGCTCACACCTTGACCTCAGACTTCCAGCCTTCAGAATTGTGAGGCAATAAATTTTTGTCACTTAACCACCCAGTCTGAGAACACTAATACAACATCATTTTCTCCATTTGACAGGTGGGGAAACGGAGGCTCCTATAGGCTCAGGAGCTTGACTAAGGTCATATAGCTGGGAAAGGTAAAGCCTGGTTCTCAATTCAGATCTGTCTCTTACAGCCCCGACTCCACACCACACCCGAGATCTCCTGGTCACTTGCGGGAAAGCTGCTTTGTGGCCACCTTGAATTCTGGACCATTCCTCTTGATACCATATAAAAATCTATTAGGAAAGTAAGGACACAGATCAAGGAGTAGTGGAAGGGAGAATCTTGCATGCCCTCTACTTGGATGCTCTTACTGAAATCCCGTATCTCCTGGGGTGGGAGGCATCTCAGGGTTCTCCAAACCTGTAGGCAGTGGCCACAGTGAAGGCCAAGGCACACCTCCTGGTCCTTTTGTGCTCCTTATCTCTCTTTTGGGTCTTCTGAAATTCCTTCCCTGGGATTGTCTTTCACCTTCTGCCTCAGTGTTGCTGGTTAAGAGACAGGAAGAACTGGTATTTGAATTCCAATCTATGGAAACAGAAATGAAGCTCTTCTGCTTCAATAAATCACTCAGCAGATATATTCAAAGGGAGGAATTAACTGGTCAAGGAAGAAAAGCAAAGAGAAAAGGCAATCTGGAAACACCAAACAAGGATTTCCATCGAGAGCCTGAGGCTTGAAAGGTTGGCAGTACTGCTCAAAAGTGAACCACTGCCTCTCTTTTCAATAATGACCTGAAACTACTCTACAGAAAGTCTCACTTAATACATGTATCCATAGGGGGAAATATTTCTAAAATATATTAATGACATTTTGAGATACCTGTGGTCCTCATAGTGGGAGCTGCTGGGGTGGGGGCAGGTGTTGAGGGTACCAGGAAGTGGGTTTGGGGCTGGTAAGGCAGGAGGAAAACATGCAAGAACATGTTCTCTGGCCAAAATAGGATGTTGTGGTGAAAGTCTTGAAAATTAAGCTTCATTGAGAGAAAACGTTTTCATGAAGATTTTTTGGAGGGGGGCGTTATCACGTTGATGAGTTGGTACCAATATTACTCTAAGTGATTAGTATTAACGCATTTAATTCTCATTATGACACTATAAAGTAAGTACTGCTCTTCTCCTTATCTTGAAGATAAAGAAACCAAGCAAACCACCCGAAGGAGAGAGTAGTTAAGCAGAGGGCTGGCTCATGCTGCGGGTATGTAGCAGAAGAAGGATCATGGCCCCAGGAAGTCTGGCTGCAGAGTCTGTGCTCTTAGCTTAGTCTGTCTGTCTGTTGTGAGCATATTGTTTCATGAAGCAGAACCCAGCCTATGCCTATGGGGATGGACAGGGGCAGAAACAGGTGAGTGGGCAGATCTCCAGTTAGTGGGGCAGATGACTGGTTGTGGATGGGACTGGGCAGAGGGGCTTCAGCTCAGCTACTATCTCCAGCTTGAGATCTGGAGGAGCCTGCCCTGCTGAGGAACCGTGTCATAGTGAGTCAGGACAGGAAGACCAGTTTGGCAGGAGAACCAGAGGTTAGTGGCCTACCTGTCCCCTGCAGCTCCTGTGTTAGGTGCAGAATATCCTCAGAGCCCTGTTTGGCCTGCAGGGGAACCCAAGATGGAGCTGAGTTGAGGACCAGCACACATGGTGTAGACAGCATGACCTGCTGCAGAGGCTGCGGTATAGTCAGCCTTGGCCAGGACCACAGGGAAGGTGCGGCAGACCAGCAAGACCAGTGACAAGTCTGGCCCCCCAGAGCACAGTAGAAGCCAAAAGGACAGATGATGCATTGAGCTGGGGCAGGATTCATGAGAACACCCAGGAACAGGGAGTGGTCAGTGTCCCACACAAGACTAAGAGAGACCAGGGGAGTAGATAGAAGCACACCAGGGGATAGCAAGTGACATAGGAAATCTGGTCAGTGGCCTGGTTCTAGGAAGCAAGACAAGAGCAGGGGATCTCAGATAGGATCTCAGGTAGTGGCAAACTTCACTGGGGCTCAGTTAACATAACTGGGAACTTTGGTATAAGAAACAAGGCAAGATTGGGCCACTAAGATTGGGGCCCAGGTTCTGGATGGAACCAGAAGCAGGACATCCCTGGGCCTGAATCCCTGAGCTCCTGGCCTATGACTCCTGAACTCCCTAGACTGAGGTCAGGAGCTCAGGCTCAGAACCTGTAGGTCTGAGCAGCTGTGAGTGTGGAGACCTGAGGGACATGATGGGGGTCCACAACAAGGCAAAGGAGGTCATTCTTTCCCCCCTTCTCTGTGGCCACAAGCAGGTGGGATGCTCAGCCTCAGAGAGGATTTCTGTGGCCTTGTCTACATGGCCTGGTGCAGTGCTCTAGAATCTGTTTTGGGCACAGGTCTATAGCAACGCACAGAAACTGGCTAGATGGTCTGGGTGATGGTGACACATGTGTCCTCTTGACCATGCTGTTTGGTTTGGAAAGCCTAAAGAAGGTCTCCTGTGATGCTACAGAACATCCCCTCATCAGCTCTCCCCCATACCAGAGTTTCGCCACTGAACACACCTGAGGGGGAACCACTTTCCTGGAGACTGAGAACAGGCTTGCATTGCAGGCAGAGAATCGGATTCTTTCTATCCACATCTGCCAGGAGAGGCACACCCAGCTGGACACATTCTTCCCTGCTTAGTCACCAGTGGCTGGACGCTAGCTTGGCGCATCTGGAGCCCCCAGGACCCAGACGTGGAAAATCATCTGCAGACCACTCTGGCTCCTCAGGCCACTGACCCAGGAGCTACAGATTTGGGAAATATAAACAAGCACTGTAGTGAACAACTAACAGCGAGCACATGCACACGCACACAGGCACACGCACACACACCCCAAACATTTCACAAATCGGTTCTGGCTAGTATGGACAGCTGCTCCTGCTGCTCCTTCCAGAGCCACTTGGATGGACGTCTTCAGTGCACCGCCAGTCGTAAAAAGGGTTCTGCTTCTTTCTCATGACTGTACTAAATCATTTCTCCTTGGGAATTGTGCTCTGACTTTGCAGCCATCACAGGCGAACAGTACCTTCTTGAAACACGATTAAAATGCATTAAGCATGTGGCTCATTGTTGATGTTTCTGCACACTGACAAACTCCTCTGATTCACAGAATCTAGGACTGAAAGCCCCAGGGGTGGGCACAATTCTCCTTTTACCCTGAAGAAAACTGGGTCCCATAGTGCCAAGTGCCATTGTATTGATTCCGTTAAAATAATGGATCAGACTTTCTGACACAGGACAATGTGAATAAAACCTGTCCCAGGAAAGAAAGGGAAGATGGCGGCGTAGGAGGACGCTGGGCTCACCGCGCGTCCTGCTGATCACTTAGATTCCACCTACACCTGCCTAAATAACCCAGAAAACCACCAGAGGATTACCAGAACGGAGTCGCCGGAGCCAAGCGCAGACGAGAAGCCCACGGAAGAGGGTAGGAAGGGCGGCGAGGCGGTGCGCGCTCCACGGACTGGCGGGAGGGAGCCGGGGCGGAGGGGCGGCTCGCCGGCCAAGCAGAGCCCCCGAGTCTGGCTTGCAAAAAGCGGAGGGGCCTGACGGACTGTGTTCCGACAGCAAGCGCGACTTAGCGTCTGGGAGGTCATAAGTTAACAGCTCTGCTCAGAAAGCGGGAAGGCTGGAGGACAAAGGGAAGGAGAGCTGCTGAGCCCCCGGACGACAGAGCTCAGTTTGGTGGGGAACAAAGGCGCTCGCCAGCGCCATCTTCCCCGCCCATCCCCCAGCCAAAATCCCAAAGAGAACCAGTTCCTGCCAGGGAACTTGCTCGCTCCGCGCAAACACCCAACTCTGCGCTTCTGCGGAGCCAAACCTCCGGCAGCGGATCTGACTCCCTCCTGCTGCCACAGGGCCCCTCCTGAAGTGGATCACCTAAGGAGAAGCAAGCTAAGCCTGCCCCTCCTGCCCCTGTGCACCTTGCCTACCCACCCCAGCTAAGACGCCAGATCCCCAGCATCACAAGCCTGGCAGTGTGCAAGTAGCCCAGACAGACCACCCCACCCCACAGTGAATCCCGCCCCTAGGAGAGGGGAAGAGAAGGCACGCACCAGTCTGACTGTGGCCCCAGCGGTGGGCTGGGAGCAGACATCAGGTCTGACTGCGGCTCCGCCCACCAACTCCAGTTATACACCACAGCACAGGGGAAGTGCCCTGCAGGTCCTCACCACGCCAGGGACTATCCAAAATGACCAAGCGGAAGAATTCCCCTCAGAAGAATCTCCAGGAAATAACAACAGCTAATGAGCTGATCAAAAAGGACTTAAATAATATAACAGAAAGTGAATTTAGAATAATAGTCATAAAATTAATCGCTGGGCTTGAAAACAGTATAGCGGACAGCAGAGAATCTCTTGCTACAGAGATCAAGGGACTAAGGAACAGTCACGAGGAGCTGAAAAACGCTTTAAACGAAATGCATAACAAAATGGAAACCACCACGGCTCGGATTGAAGAGGCAGAGGAGAGAATAGGTGAACTAGAAGATAAAGTTATGGAAAAAGAGGAAGCTGAGAAAAAGAGGGATAAAAAAATCCAGGAATATGAGGGGAAAATTAGAGAACTAAGTGATACACTAAAAAGAAATAATATACGCATCATTGGTATCCCAGAGGAGGAAGAGAGAGGGAAAGGTGCTGAAGGGGTACTTGAAGAAATAATAGCTGAGAACTTCCCTGAACTAGGGAAGGAAAAAGGCATTGAAATCCAAGAGGCACAGAGAACTCCCTTCAGACGTAACTTGAATCGATCTTCTGCACGACATATCATAGTGAAACTGGCAAAATACAAGGATAAAGAGAAAATTCTGAAAGCAGCAAGGGGTAAACGTGCCCTCACATATAAAGGGAGACCTATAAGACTCGTGACTGATCTGTCTTTTGAAACTTGGCAGGCCAGAAAGAATTGGCACGAGATTTTCAGTGTGCTAGACAGAAAAAATATGCAGCCGAGAATCCTTTATCCAGCAAGTCTGTCATTTAGAATCGAAGGAGAGATAAAGGTCTTCCCAAACAAACAAAAACTGAAGGAATTTGTCACCACTAAACCAGCCCTACAAGAGATCCTAAGGGGGACCCTGTGAGACAAAGTACCAGAGACATCACTACAAGCATAAAACATACAGACATCACAATGACTCTAAACCCATATCTTTCTATAATAACACTGAATGTAAATGGACTAAATGCGCCAACCAAAAGACATAGGGTATCAGAATGGATAAAAAAACAAGACCCATCTATTTGCTGTCTACAAGAGACTCATTTTAGACCTGAGGACACCTTTAGATTGAGAGTGAGGGGATGGAGAACTATTTATCATGCTACTGGAAGCCAAAAGAAAGCTGGAGTAGCCATACTTCTATCAGACAAACTAGACTTTAAATTAAAGGCTGTAACAAGAGATGAAGAAGGACATTATATAATAGTGACAGGGTCTATCCATCAGGAAGAGCTAACAATTATAAATGTCTATGCGCCGAATACCGGAGCGCCCAAATATATAAAACAATTACTCATAAACACAAGCAACCTTATTGATAAGAATGTGGTAATTGCAGGGGACTTTAACACCCCACTTACAGAAATGGATAGATCATCTAGACACACGATCAATAAAGAAACAAGGGCCCTGAATGAGACATTGGAGCAGATGGACTTGACAGATATATTTAGAACTCTGCATCCCAAAGCAACAGAATATACTTTCTTCTCGAGTGCACATGGAACATTCTCCAAGATAGATCATATACTGGGTCACAAAACAGCCCTTCATAAGTTTACAAGAATTGAAATCATACCATGCATACTTTCAGACCACAACGCTATGAAGCTTGAAATCAACCACAGAAAAAAGTCTGGAAAACCTCCAAAAGCATGGAGGTTAAAGAACACCCTACTCACGAATGAGTGGGTCAACCAGGCAATTAGAGAAGAAATTAAAAAATATATGGAAACAAACGAAAATGAAAATACAACAATCCAAACGCTTTGGGACGCAGCAAAGGCAGTCCTGAGAGGAAAATACATTGCAATCCAGGCCTATCTCCAGAAACAGGAAAAATCCCAAATACAAAATCTAACAGCACACCTAAAGGAAATAGAAGCAGAACAGCAAAGGCAGCCTAAACCCAGCAGAAGAAGAGAAATAATAAAGATCAGAGCAGAAATAAACAATATAGAATCTAAAAAAACTGTAGAGCAGATCAATGAAACCAAGAGTTGGTTTTTTGAAAAAATAAACAAAATTGACAAACCTCTAGCCAGGCTTCTCAAAAAGAAAAGGGAGATGACCCAAATAGATAAAATCATGAATGAAAATGGAATGATTACAACCAATCCCTCAGAGATACAAACAATTATCAGGGAATATTATGAAAAATTATATGCCAACAAATTGGACAACCTGGAAGAAATGGACAAATTCCTGAACACCCACACTCTTCCAAAACTCAATCAGGAGGAAATAGAAAGCTTGAACAGACCCATAACCAGCGAAGAAATTGAATCGGTTATCAAAAATCTCCCAACAAATAAGAGTCCAGGACCAGATGGCTTCCCAGGGGAGTTCTACCAGACATTTAAAGCAGAGATAATACCTATCCTTCTCAAGCTATTCCAAGAAATAGAAAGGGAAGGAAAACTTCCAGACTCATTCTATGAAGCCAGTATTAGTTTGATTCCTAAACCAGACAGAGACCCAGTAAAAAAAGAGAACTACAGGCCAATATCCCTGATGAATATGGATGCCAAAATTCTCAATAAGATACTAGCAAATCGAATTCAACGGCATATAAAAAGAATTATTCACCATGATCAAGTGGGATTCATTCCTGGGATGCAGGGCTGGTTCAACATTCGCAAATCAATCAACGTGATACATCACATTAACAAAAAAAAAGAGAAGAACCATATGATCCTGTCAATCGATGCAGAAAAGGCCTTTGACAAAATCCAGCACCCTTTCTTAATAAAAACTCTTGAGAAAGTCGGGATAGAAGGAACATACTTAAAGATCATAAAAGCCATTTATGAAAAGCCCACAGCTAACATCATCCTCAACGGGGAAAAACTGAGAGCTTTTTCCCTGAGATCAGGAACACGACAGGGATGCCCACTCTCACCGCTGTTGTTTAACATAGTGCTGGAAGTTCTAGCATCAGCAATCAGACAACAAAAGGAAATCAAAGGCGTCAAAATTGGCAAAGATGAAGTCAAGCTTTCGCTCTTTGCAGATGACATGATATTATACATGGAAAATCCGATAGACTCCACCAAAAGTCTGCTAGAACTGATACATGAATTCAGCAAAGTTGCAGGATACAAAATCAATGTACAGAAATCAGTTGCATTCTTATACACTAACAATGAAGCAACAGAAAGACAAATAAAGAAACTGATCCCATTCACAATTGCACCAAGAAGCATAAAATACCTAGGAATCAATCTAACCAAAGATGTAAAGGATCTGTATGCTGAAAACTATAGAAAGCTTATGAAGGTAATTGAAGAAGATTTAAAGAAATGGAAAGACATTCCCTGCTCATGGATTGGAAGAATAAATATTGTCAAAATGTCAATACTACCCAAAGCTATCTACACATTCAATGCAATCCCAATCAAAATTGCACCAGCATTCTTCTCGAAACTAGAACAAGCAATCCTAAAATTCATATGGAACCACAAAAGGCCCCGAATAGCCAAAGGAATTTTGAAGAAGAAGACCAAAGCAGGAGGCATCACAATCCCAGACTTTAGCCTCTACTACAAAGCTGTCATCATCAAGACAGCATGGTATTGGCACCAAAACAGACACATAGACCAATGGAATAGAATAGAAACCCCGGAACTAGACCCACAAACGTACGGCCAACTCATCTTTGACAAAGCAGGAAAGAACATCCAATGGAAAAAAGACAGTCTCTTTAACAAATGGTGCTGGGAGAACTGGACAGCAACATGCAGAAGGTTGAAACTAGACCACTTTCTCACACCATTCACAAAAATAAACTCAAAATGGATAAAGGACCTGAATGTGAGACAGGAAACCATCAAAACCTTAGAGGAGAAAGCAGGAAAAGACCTCTCTGACCTCAGCCGTAGCAATCTCTTACTCGACACATCCCCAAAGGCAAGGGAATTAAAAGCAAAAGTGAATTCCTGGGACCTTATGAAGATAAAAAGCTTCTGCACAGCAAAGGAAACAACCAACAAAACTAAAAGGCAACCAACGGAATGGGAAAAGATATTTGCAAATGACATATCGGACAAAGGGCTAGTATCCAAAATCTATAAAGAGCTCACCAAACTCCACACCCGAAAAGCAAATAACCCAGTGAAGAAATGGGCAGAAAACATGAATAGACACTTCTCTAAAGAAGACATCCGGATGGCCAACAGGCACATGAAAAGATGTTCAGCGTCGCTCCTTATCAGGGAAATACAAATCAAAACCACACTCAGATATCACCTCACGCCAGTCAGAGTGGCCAAAATGAACAAATCAGGAGACTATAGATGCTGGAGAGGATGTGGAGAAACGGGAACCCTCTTGCACTGTTGGTGGGAATGCAAATTGGTGCAGCCGCTCTGGAAAGCAGTGTGGAGGTTCCTCAGAAAATTAAAAATAGACCTACCCTATGACCCAGCAATAGCACTGCTAGGAATTTATCCAAGGGACACAGGAGTACTGATGCATAGGGGCACTTGTACCCCAATGTTCATAGCAGCACTCTCAACAATAGCCAAATTATGGAAAGAGCCTAAATGTCCATCAACTGATGAATGGATAAAGAAATTGTGGTTTATATACACAATGGAGTACTACGTGGCAATGAGAAAAAATGAAATATGGCCTTTTGTAGCAACGTGGATGGAACTGGAGAGTGTGATGCTAAGTGAAATGAGCCATACAGAGAAAGACAGATACCATATGGTTTCACTCTTATGTGGATCCTGAGAAACTTGAGAGAAACCCATGGGGGAGGGGAACAAAAAAAAAAAAAAAAAAAAAAAAAAAAAGAGGTTAGAGTGGGAGAGAGCCAAAGCATAAGAGACTGTTGAGAACTGAGAACAAACTAAGGGTTGATGGGGGGTGGGAGGGAGGAGAGGGTGGGTGATGGGTACTGAGGAGGGCACCTTTTGGGATGAGCACTGGGTGTTGTATGGAAACCAATTTGACAATAAATTTCATATATAAAAAAAAAAAAAAAAAAAAAAAAAAAAAAAAAAAAAAAAAAAAAAAAAAACCTGTCCCAGCTGACTGGGTGCCATGCTACACTCATTCCCGTGAAACTCCCTCGCCATTTCAGGAATTCTTACACTCAGACACTCTGCCCTCAGCCCGTCTTGCTACTGGACATGTCTGCAACCAGATTTCTTCCATCTCTGCCCTCCCTGCCCACCTAGGACTCTGCCTGCTGTTCTCTTACTAATGATGACCTAGCAGGGGCTACTGTTTCCAGACTCCTATTATTGTGCAGCAATTGAGTGACTCCTACATCATCAAAATTTTGGCAAACTGGGGATATTCTTTATGGCAATGTCTTCCTTTAAGAAAGATCTGCTCTCACAAAAAGGTAACTGAGTGAGAAGACATTCAAGTATTTTCTTTCTTATGAAAGTGTGCCCTGGTGTGGGGGTGGTGGGGGTGAGGGAGGAGGCAGTGCCTGTGTAGTGGGATATGAGGGGCAGGGAGGAAGGTAGGACTCCACCAAGGTACTACAGAGCCCCAAACCTCACTATTAAAATGTTCATAGGATGGGGCACCTGGGTGGCTCAGTTGGTTAAGCGTCGGACTTCAGCTCAGGCCATGATCTCACGGCTCATGAGTTCAAGCCCTGCATTGGGTTCTGTGATGGCAGCTCAGAGCCTGGAGCCTGCTTTTGATTTTGTGTCGCCCTCTCTGTCTGCCCTTCCCCCACTCATGTTCTGTCTTTCTCTGTCTCTCAAAAATAAACATTAAAAATAAAAAATTTTTAAATGTCGATAGGAAGTCCTGAGGTTGATTGTGTTTAAAGGTTTATTAGGAATTGTTCAGAAATGAAAAAACATTTCTCTATAGAAGCATTTCTCTACAGAAATTATTGAAGAATTGAATTGAAATCATTATTGAAGAATTAACCTTTCAAACAGATTCACAAAAGCGTATTTAACCTATCTGTACCTTATTAACTGTGTCGCACAGGGCATTAGTTGATTTCTGCCTCAGTTTCATCACCTGTAAAATGGGGGGTGTATGTCTCATAAGGTTATTGGGAAGATTACATGGATTTATGCAGGTAAAGTACTCAGAGCAGTTACTGGCACATAATTAGAGTTACGTTTATTGTTATTATTAGTATTGTAGCAAAACAACATGCCTCAGCCTCTCTGTCCCTGGAGCCCTACTGAGTCTAAGGAGGAGCTCAGAAGCCCCAGTGCATTTGGGGGTGGTTCTTTCAGGGGGGTGAGGGCTGAGGGCTGGAATTCCTGGCCAGAGGGCCTAATGGAGCAGCTAGGAGGAGGCTGCAGCAGACGCAAGACTTAAGGGGCTGCCCCACCAACAGCCATTTGTCAGCCTTGTCCCCAGGTCGGAACCCACCTGCACTCCAAGGGGAGTCAGCTTTGGGTTAAATCTTGAACAAGAGGCTCTATGGCAGAAGGGGTGGGGCAACGACAGAGCTGCTGTTTGCCGGGTGTAAGGATAGGGTGCCTCTGGGAGCAAGTGGGGGCACGTGGGGGCACCTGAAATGGGATGTGATAGGCAAAGACTGTCTCCTGCAGACATTTCCAAGGGGCATCCTAGCCCTGCTTTATAAAACCCCACTATTAAAGTGTTTATTTTAGGTTAAAGTTCTTGTCCAGCACATCACTGGGAAAGTTCTTTATGTGGAGTGGACTTTGTTGCAGACAGATTTCCCCAAGGCCAGTTCAGAATTAATGGATACAAAGGCAAAGGCTTTTGGGTTCTCTAAGTCTCTTGTATTGCCCTTACCTTTTCCTTGTGGTGCCTTTTGAGTTAAAGAGCATTAAGGAGACAAGCAGGGAAAGAGAGAAGGTGCCAGCTGGCTTCCTCGGGGCTGGCGAAGGGCCCTCTGCGTGGGCACCTCAGGCACCAACAGCTCCCCTCCAGCAGCGGGGCTGGCCTCCCTGACCAGAACCCAGAGGGAATGGTGAGTGGGGAGGGGCCCCACACCAGCTCAGAAGACAGAAGGTATTGGCCAGGAGCATGAGCCCCAGCTTCCACAGTTAGTCCCACTTGGTGGTCAGTCGGGCAGGACACGCTTCTTCAGTTATGGGACCTCCTAAGCCACCTTCTCTCACCCCAGCTCCTGTCTTCACAGATTGTTCTCCTTACTTCACAGTTTTCCTCTGGGCTCCACCTTAGCCATCAGCTTAGGCTTCACATTGGTAGTTAACACTCTCTTCACTACTACTGTAGGGAGTTTACAAAGTTGAGCACTATATGATTATTTATACATATTTATATGGGTATATGACTAATACTTTATACTTTTCACATACACACACACACACACACACACATACACACTTCTACTCTATAATCTGCACGCATAGCAATTCACACTTATAAACACAATTTCTAGGACATTCAGGAAATGGAACTGGAGTCATTTCAAAATGTTTTCAGTAATAAAGGGTGAGGCTTCTGAGGAAAGGATTTTCCTCAAAACTCCTCCCCAAGACACTATATGTCACCAAACAAGTATATACTGAACACTTACTATGTAGCAGCCACCATTCTGCATGCTGGCGATACTGTGGTGAACAGACATTGTCCACAGTTTCATGGAACACGACATTATTCCAAATTAAGTGGAATTTTCCAGATTACATGACCTGGTATTACACTTTTTTCTTGCATCTGCTCTCAGCACTGTTGGTTTTTGTTTAATGCCTGTATTGATAAATATCAGTGATTAATGTTCACAATTTAAAATAGATCTTTCTCATTTCCTGTTGCATCTAGTTCTCGCCCATTTCCAGAGTAAGACCTGACTTGTGTTTGAGCAACCTTCCATTTTCATGATAATGACTCAGATGTCAGTCTTGGGGTTGAGGCCAAAATGATATCCCGTGGGAGATGTGATGGATTGAATCATGTGCTGTATAAGGAATGTTGAAATCCTAACCTATAGGGGAGGATTGGTTTAGATCAGGATTTTCCAGCATTGGTACTATTGACATTCTGGACCACACGTGGTTGATGGGGGCTGTTGTGTGGCCAGTGGGATGTTTGGCAGTACCCCTGACCTCCACCTGCTAGATGTCAGTAGCATCCTTCCACAGTCATGACAACCAAAAATGTCTCCAGATATTGCTAACTGGCTCTGAGGGGAATAATTGCCCCCAGTTGAGAACTAATGATTATTTCATCAATCAGGATTTACAGAATCAATCAGGAGGCTGATACTTGATGTGCATTTATAATAAAAATTTCACAGAAATTGTTAAAAATTGGCTTAACTGGGACAAAGAAAGCAAAGTCATTGTGGGTTCAATTGTGTCCCCCCAAAAGATAGATTACAGTCCTAATCTGGGTACCTGTGAGCGTGAATTTGTTTGGAAATAGGGTCTTTGCAGGGGAAATTAAGATGAGGTCATACTGACGTAGGGTGGGCCTCTAAACCAATATGATTGATGTCCTTACAAACTAATACACGCATCTGGGAGGAGACAGCCCTGTGCTGAGTGTCAGCTTCCCTGAGGGCTGACACTCACCCATGTAAAACTCCCAGGTGACTCATACCTGGCAGTGACGGCCCAACGATTCATGCCCAAGATGAGCAGCTCCTGCAGGCATGGGTTCTATGCCCTGGCACTGAGTTGTAATGAGAGTGTGGTAGTGAATCCAGAAAATTCTGCCCTTCCTTCCCCTCTATGCCAAGTCATTGTAGTAGCTATGTAAATAAGTATCCCATATGCATAGAAAGAAATCAGCCTTATACAGTATATAAAGACACACATAGCCAAGATGTTAAGTTATGAAGCTTTAATACTGATATATTAGCAAAGGAGCAACTGTATGGAATTTCTCTATTTGCATGAGAAATGTTCTTTTTTTTTTTTAATGTTCATTTATTTTGAGAGAGAGAGCACGAGTGGGGGAAGGGCAGAGAGAGGGAGAGGGAGAATCCCAAGCAGGCTCCACAGTGTCAGCACAGAGCCCTATATGGGGTTTGAACCCATGAACTGTGAGATCATGACCTGAGTCAAAATCAAAAGTCAGATGTTTAACCAACTGAGCCAACCAGGGACCTCAAGAACTCTTCTTTAAAGAGGTTGCCTTACACATTTGCTGTTGATTGTTCAGAGCAACGCTGGAGTTTCCTTATTCTGAAACTGCTTTTAGAAGCAGTTCATGGAACTTTCAGAAAGTTTGGTCATAATACTCACATAGCATTCCACAGCTTGCTTGTCTCTTCATTCCTAAGACATGTCTTCTTATTCTTGAGATGTAGCTCCACATGAGTTTCAATTACTTAAAAATAAAATCTACCTTCCCAAGGTGATGATTTGTCATCCTTGAGGACAATCAAAAGAATATGCCACTCAGTACATGTCAAGAGTGCTAAATCTGTTCATGCCCTTTCACCAGATATACCAGTTAGGGAATATTATGGGTCTATGCTTCCATACTTCCCATGAGATAACGAAACATCTTTAACCCTTAAACTGCTGTCAGTTGGATTTTCTATTCCTTGCAATTGCAACACTCTTAACTGATATAATAATGGATGTCACTTTTGAAATTCTACGCATTCTTCTAGATCCTCCTTAAAACAATTTCCTTTCAGGTGCCTTTCAAGATAGTCTGCCCCCACACAATTAAGATTTTTTTTTTTAATTCTTGTGATATATTTGGCTCCAATAAGTAACTCAGATACTTCTTTCCAATATAGTTCATTGCATCCTGGTCTAATCATCCTAATACACCCAATCAATTAAATATTAGGCTTCATAAAGCCAAGCACTATCTTAGTCCCCTATAGCACTTCACTGTATATACACATCATTATTTACCGGTCTGATTTGTGTTCCTATTACATTTCCAGGGTGTTTTCCTCTGTGGTCCAGCCATTCTGTCCCCCACCCTGTCCTATACATGTGCCCTACTCACTCCCACTCATGTCCGTAGAGGGTAGAGCGGGCCACAGGGTTTCCAGGCCTCCCAGGTGGTGTGTGGGCAATAGGTAAGATGTTAGGTGTCTGAATCTGTGGATGGTCTCTGCCTGGCAGGACAGACTGGCTTAAAACATACTTCTCAGCAGGGCCAGCTAAGAGCCCTTCTGAATTCTGATGTCCACCCATGGCCTCTCTAAACTTTGTTTTTGGTCTAGACCCCCTTAAGAAAACAGACAATTCAACCCATGTCTTGTGTATCTATTATATGTGAAATTAGGTCTATGTCACCCCCAGCTTCCAAACGAATATTGTTATTTTGCTGCAGGACTTCTCAGAACCTTTGGAAAACCATGTGCTTTTAAAAATCTCCACCAGAAGCACACGATGCTTAGCATTTCCCCAATGTATTTAACCACAGACCCTGTTCCATTTAAAAAAAAAAAACATTTATTTTGAAATGATTATAGTCTCTCAGGGATTACAAAAATAGTACAAAGAGGTCCTGTGTTTGCTCCCATTTTCATTTTTTATTGCAGTATTTTGTAGGACTCTGGAACTTAGGAGCTGCTTTCAAGAATTAAGCACTACAGGGGCGCCTGGGTGGCGCAGTCGGTTAAGCGTCCGACTTCAGCCAGGTCACGATCTCGCGGTCCGTGAGTTCGAGCCCCGCGTCAGGCTCTGGGCTGATGGCTCAGAGCCTGGAGCCTGTTTCCGATTCTGTGTCTCCCTCTCTCTCTCTGCCCCTCCCCCGTTCATGCTCTGTCTCTCTCTGTCCCAAAAATAAATAAACGTTGAAAAAAAAAAATTTAAAGAATTAAGCACTACCTTTTACTTAAGATCTGCTTCAACAAAGATAATCAACTCATGCGAGAAACTGAGATGCCTTCACATTTAGTGAAGGGCTACGATCATTTGAGAACAGCACATACAACCACACTTTGCAAGTTTAGCTTCTATGCCAGACTCATGATGTTTTTCTTTTTCTTTTTTTTTTTTAATCTCCAGCTGCAGCCACAGGCAAATTAAAACCCAACCAAAACACCATATTTCAGAGTAGAGTGCATGTTAAATGGCTTATTTCTCCCAAACAGCTTGTCATTGACACTGGTAATCATGCACAGGTAAGCAAGCCCTGATTACAGAGGGACCAAGAAATGGGAGGTCTATAATGAGAGAAAAACCAGCCCAACGTGGCATTCAGCTCTCTGATGCTGGCCTACAGATTGCCACTTGCTTGAGAGTAATTTCTACTTAAAAACAGGCTAAAAAGATGACACTCCTTACCCTGGATCTTAGGAACTCCTCACATTTAGGCATTCAAAGCTCATCACAAATATTCTGGCCCCACTCTGCCTTTTAGTTGTTTCTCTTTCTCTGCAGCCAACTCCCCCCCTCTACCCACATTCATCCAAACACATCAGACCTGGGCCTATTTCCTGAGCCAGCCACAGCCTGCTGTATTTTTGCATGTGTGGCACCTGCTGGCTGTTGTGCTGTTTCTTGCCTTTTCCTATAGAAATCTTACTCGGTCTTCAGGCCTCAGCTGGAGGTTCTCATCCCCAGTACCCCAGCTAGAATCAACCACTCCCTCTCCTCGGCTTCTGTGGTCACATTTTTATTAGAATTTTTTGCAGGGGCTAGAAACTCAACTCAGACTTACACAAAACTGGACTGGTTTCAAAGGCAAACTGTGGGCTGGGCAGAGATGCCAGGAAGCAGAGATTTGACTGAGGTCATAGCACTCCTGGCTTCTCTGTGAGCATCATCAGCATCAGTGCCCAAAACTCCATCCATGAGAAGAGCACATGGTGGCCGTGTTCCAACTGTACCTCCAATTTTGCACCCAGGTTGAAAAGGCTGTGCCCTCCCAACAACTTAGCCAGCCTGGGGAAGGACTCTGGACCCCTTGTAGTGGCCAGGAGACAGAGGCACTTGGATTGGGGTGGGGGACCAGAGCCAGGGTGCTCTGTTTGGCAGCAACACAGTAGGGCAGGGGCAGGAGGGAGGTGGTGCTGTTGGAGAATTAAGAAGTTGTGATGGGTAGACCAAGCACTAGCTATAAATAACAATATGGTTCTACCTCTACTAAGAATAGATCACATTTGACTTAGACACACACTGACCCTCCATCCTTTCCAACTGGACTGACAGCTCATTCAGGGTAAACACCTGGTCTTCATGGTCTTTCTGCAACCCCAGAGCAGGACGCAGCCATGCCTTACACCCAGTAGGCCCTGATACTGTTGCTGAGTTGAACAGTCAATAATAAGTTTATTTTGCACTGATGGACTTAACATGGCATGATCCGTGACGTTTTGTAAGGTTGATGTACTTTGCACATTCTCACAGATCCATGGGGGTAAGAGCGAGGCCTACAGTTAAGAGTTCCTCAAGGTGATCTTGCCCCCATAGCAGACTTATTTATCTACCTTGAACCTATCATTAATTCTGTCATTAAGATAAAGAAATAAAGCAAAGATTTACTGTCAAGTCACTTAGCCACTACTTCATTAAATTTTTATCTATTAAAGATTAAATTATCTGATAGTGCTTTATTTTAGATTAGTATAGTCATGATAACAATTATGAAAAACACATTTATAGATTTTAACTTGCCAAGTTCAATATTGCTATATTTTATTTAAGTGGCTGGCCTCCTTTTGATTTCTATGGCAGCATTAGATAAAGTAGTGAACAATATTTCAAGGAACTATTAAGTCAAAAAAGAGGTGTTTGTTTCAAGCATATTGTCCCAGCCTCTCTAGAACAAAAGGTCATTCCCATTAATATGAGTTTGTTTGAAAAACATATAGACAGTTTGCCCTACTGGGCACCATGAAATGCTGGGCATCTGCACTCAGGGCCTGTGGAGTGGGAAAGAGATGGCTGGAAGTGAAGGTTCCTCCCTCTAGGCCCCAGGGGTAAAGTGGACGCCTGGTCTGGCTCCCTTTCTCTGGCTCCCATTCCTCCCTATAGATGCTGCCTTCTAAAGTTCACTAGACTATAAGTCCTCATCTTTATTTCTGTTGTCAGGATCTTAATGTAGGCCTGTAGTATCTCTTCCTAGACTAGGGATTGGCCCTTTTTCTGTAAAGAGCCAGATAGTAATGGTTTTAGGCTTTGTGGACATATAGTCTGTGTCCTAACTACTCAACTCTGCTGTTATAGAAGAAGCCATAGATAGTATGTCAATAAATGATGTGACTATTCTCCAGTAACCCCCTAGGCTGTGGGCTGGGTTTGGCCCTCAGGATGCAGTTTGTCAGCCCATGGAAAACTTCTTCAACAACCTCATTCCTGGGTCAGTGACCTGTGTGGTTTCTTCTTTAAATCCCCGGATCCTTACCAAGTATTTGGCACATAGAAAACATTCAATAAGAGTTTGTTGAAAGAATGAATCCCCCAGTCCAACCACACATACCTATGATGTCAGCCTATTGCTGAGCTGTGAAGTATTGTTTTCAATTTCACTAACTTAAAATAAAAGATTTAGAGCCCTTTTTAGATGTGCTAAAACTCAGAAATCTGTTTCCCTTTTAACAACACATCTACATGTTTCTTTATTGTTCTATATACAATTATTTCAGAAACACAAAATCCATCACCTCTTATTGTAAGCATTTTAAAACACGTTCCTCCTGGTGGTAAGTTTGACAGGGGCTTAAACTAGAGGTTTATTGTTTTTTGTTTAAATAGGAGTTTCTCAGACATAGGTGATGACGAAAAAACCTGCTGACCGGCAGGAAGAATATCATATCATTAAACCTTGTGTTTGGTCAGACATTTTTTGCATTTCTTTGGAGTTAATCATTCTTGAAAGAAATTCTTCTCCTTGTTAGTCTAAGTCACAGCAAAAAGGCTTTGCTTTATTTGTTTGCTTTTATGAAGAAGGGTTACCAATGGTCACATGGCTTCTCTCTGTCTAAACATAACTCCACGTTACGTGGGTGTGTGTTCCATTGGACTGGCACAAAGCTCCTGTGTTAAGTTGGCACAGCCACACCCAGAATGAACCTCTGCGTCAGGGTACGATTTGGGTAAATTATCTACTAGCTCCAAACCCTTCTAAGGCACCATGCTTTTGAGAACCTGTTCGCAGATCACACAGCCAAAATGCCACCAAAACAGCCAAAGAACATTTGGGACTACATGCCCCATACACCCTCCAGAAGCCAGTGAGCTGCTGGAGCCAGCCTCTACTATCTCCTGAGAGCCAATGTGCATGTCTCCTCCTGAGCCTTCACACTAGCTTGAAACCAGCTGTAGTGGGTGTATCTGCTCAATAGATATAGGCAAACAATACAAATCAAGTCTTTGTCCCTGGGAGGGCCATTTTTTTTTTAAAAACATTTCCCAGTGCACCATTGGCTAACTCCCTTCCAAGTCAATTTTTCTCATGCCTCCATACTAGGATGTGTTAAAAGGCAGAGCAACTTACCAAAAGTGCATTACTTCTAACACCAAAGGTTCTAGAAAAATCACTATGACTTGATTCCTGTCTTCAAGGAGTCTCTCTGGGAGATAAAATGTGCACATATGAAAAGATAACTAATAATGTCGACCTCTGGAAGTGAACTTTGTGTGTTTTCTTCACCTCCCTGCAGCTCAGTTTTCTCATCCATAAAATAGGGATTAAAAATACTTTGCTGAGATCAGAGGATTACATTAAATAATGTATATAAAGCATCTTGCCTGTAGTAAGGCTGATATTATGTGCTTAATAAAAAAGTGGCTGCTATTATTACTATTATCACTGATTAGCTGAAGAATAAAGAAGTTGGAGATGGGGAGAATAGCTGGAAATTAGGATTTGAGGCAAGTAAGCCCGTGGCAGTAGTTTCCATCTAGAGATCACTACCCTGACCAAAAGAGCCAGTGCCAGGCATCTGGTCT
Source organism: Puma concolor (assembly GCF_028749965.1). Lineage (NCBI taxonomy): Eukaryota > Metazoa > Chordata > Mammalia > Carnivora > Felidae > Puma > Puma concolor. The sequence continues at coordinate 25,194,831 of NC_141671.1, forward strand.
ACCACTGAGGCCCAGTTAGCTTAAAAGCCTGGTTTTGCCCTTGGATTTCATATCTTCTCCCTGTGTCTTCAAGCTTCACTCAGAGCCTCACCTTTCAAGGAATTCAAAATAGGATCAGGGGAAAAAACAGCTGCCTCCAAAACCTCAGCTGGCCCTACACCAAGGGTTTAGGAGCCTCCATAGCATAAGGTCGGTATAAAGGAAGGAGGCAACAGTACGTACAGCTTACAGTGAAATTGGTGTCTATGGGAGCAGGAAAGAATCACATGACTGTTGGAACACATTCTGAACTGGCTGCCTCTCCACTGTGCTTTGAAAAGGAAGCTCTCACTATGGTAACTGGGTCACTGTGGACATTCTGAGCAACCACAAAGGAGAGAGAAGCTAAGCTCTTGTTTCCTTCCAGGAAGTAGAAAATATTGTTTCATATGTGTTTTGGGAGGGTGATCTTAACGATTAATTTAATTTTATACCTCCCTCACCATGGAAATCCAAATATATAAAAGGAAACATGTTCTTGTTTTTTTTTTTTTTTTTTTTTTTTTTTAACACACTAAGACTTAGAGATCTATCTGTTTATATGCTCAAAAGAGATGGCAGGGAGTGGGCAGTTTGCTAACAATGGGCTCCTTTTACATAGTATCATCCATACTTACCACTGGATGGGCGTTGTTGTATCTGTCAGTATTTTAGTTGTAAGCAACAGAAACGAATTTTGCTATTTTAAGCAAAAGGGGAATTGATTAAAAAGATATTGAGAAGCTCAAAATCTCTTGGAAGGGTGGAGAGTCAAGCTTGGAGCTATGCAGCCAGGCACTCCCTTCCTGGACCTGCTCCAAACAATGCCACTGCTGCTGCACCTGAGGCACTCCTGAGTGACCTGGACATCACTGGACCTCAGATGCCACTGCAGCTGGAGCCACTGGCACTACACCTGTGGACACTGGACTAGCTTCTGCCTCCTTCACTACCATGGACTCTTCACCATTGCTATTTCTTTATGCCACTAGCTTTCAACTCAAGGTTCAGCATGGGTGCATATGATGGGTGGAGCCTAAATAATATGCCCATTCTGAACGGTGAAGGAAGCTGAGAGAATGAGCAACTGGCATATTCAACATTTTTATTGGGAGATGTGCTCTACCATTTAAGGTAGGGGATGCTTTTGGCTATAGTAATGGCATAACCAAGGCAAAGTGGCTCAAACAAGGACTTATTTTCTCATAACACGAGAAAGGCAGAAGTATGTGGTTCCCAAATTTGGCAAACTTAGCCATGAAAAATGCTATGAAAGACCCAGGTGCTTTGCGTCTCTCTGTCCTGCCATCTACAGAACACTGGTTTTCATTTCTAGGTTTGGCCCCTTACGGTTACAAGACCATGTCAACAGCCTGTGATACTACATCTCCACACAAGCAAGGCTCAAGCATAAAGAGTGTTTCTCTCTGCATATCTCTTTATTAGGGAGGAGAGCTTTCACCGGAAGTTATACAGGAGACATCCCCTAGTGTCCCTTTGGCCAGGATTAGAACAAATACCAATGTCTCCACCACAGAGGAGGCTGGGAAACTGATATTTTTCAACCTCCGTAATGCAATATAGACTCCGCCAAGAAAGAGGAAAAATAGGGGAATAGCTGTTAGGTAGACAACCAGTGGGGTCTGCCATTGCCACCATCCTCAGAAATGTTGGATACCTAGTAGGCTGATATTATCAAGTGGGATTACCATTGGATTTAACCCTGTATGAAAACCTTGGTCTTTCACCACCATATGCCTGGTGCTCTCTGCTGGGAAGGATCCTGAAGTCCTCAGGAAGGGAAGGGTGAGACCATCAGTGAGTGAGGTCTGCCATGGGAATAGGAGAAGGCAGTCTCTGCTCACGTGTAGCACTTTGCCATACCCATTCTTGAAAGGCATCAGCCTGTTTTATTTCCCTGCAAAGTATTTCAGCCAACTTTGGGAGAGCTGGGTACACTGATGTAGTTCTAGTGGGGACAGCTGTGGACGTGGAGCTTCTGTGTGTCTCACACATGTATCACCTCTCTGGGTTGTTCTCTTCTCGATGTCCAGTTTGTTCTTTGGCATGCTTTTCCAGCTGAAATGATTGAAATGAATCCTTGGTTTAGGAATGCATGCTGGGTGATGCCAGCACTGTCTGGGGAAGAAGATCAACTGTGTTATGGGTAAGATCCAATGTTTCCTTCTTCAATGTTCATTTCACCTGTTACGGCCACTCCCAGTAATTTGACTCTTACCTTGTATGGTGTTAGTTTTGCTCCTGGTACCCACATATACTTCGTTGACATCTCTATCTTCCACGGCAAGTAGTAGCTGACTCATTTGGTCTTTCTCAGAGCATAACTACGAAGAAAAAGTATTAATAGTAAGCACACTACAACCACAACTATTACCACCTCTAATGGTAAGTAACATGAGAGAGAAAACTTCACAGTTTACACAACACCTTCCCATACATGTTATTGCTCTAAGTTTCAAGAGTGACAATATCCTTGTGTGGGTAATCACGGTGGCTAACTTTTATTGAATCCTTACAACCTTCTAATCACTGTGCTCACTGTTTACCTGCATACTTTTATTCATGACTTTAATCCTTGCAACACTACTCCGAGGGAGGAACTATTGTTTTTGCCAGATGTCAGATAAGGAAACTGAAGCCCAAAGAATTTAAGTAACTTCCCTAAAGTCACCCAACTTGTAAGTGGTCAACCTTGGATTACAAATACCTACCTCACTCTAAAACCTAAGCTTTTATCCCTCCTTCTCTGGTGCTTTTCATTGTTACTATTTTTATCTTAGCATTGTGGTTATTCCCATTTTGGGTCTGAGGAAGCTGATGGCTCATGATGACTGGGAGTGTTTCTTTTGAGGCCGCCCAGCTGGAAAAGGGCAGAGCTCCCCAAAGCTTCTTATTCCATTACCCCAGGGGCAGAAGATGGATGGCTGCAGGGTTCCTGCTTCTTGAGAAGTTAAAGATTGGGAAACCATTGTTTAATTGCCTCATTCATCAGATGTCACCGCCTTATCTGAGGTCCCATGCAGAGCTCCACATAGCACAGCAGAAAAGACAACAGGCTGGAAGGCAGATAGATCTTGATTAAATCTTGGTCGATTACTTAACCTCTCTGAGCCTCAACTCCCTATTTGGGAAATACAAACTCTTTTATAGGATTTCGGGGAATGTGATAGTTGCATGAAATGTGCCCAAAGTGCCTAACTTACATATGCCAACCATCCTTTGCCAGTTCCACACACCTGCTTTCTTTTTCCAGTTTCCAGAGATCTGTCGTTCCTACATTTTAATCAGAGAATTCTTCAGAAAGTCATGCCCTAGTCATGAATTTTTTCACAGGTACTTATCAGAAGCCTTGGCACTTGCACTGTTCTGCACCAAATGTATTCATAAAGGCATTGGGTCTTATAAAACAAGGATGAATTATATTAGATGTCCATGTCTTCAAGTCAGACAGTAGAGCAATTGGGAGCCAATGATTTCAGCTGTTTAGAAGCAAAGATGGTTTTGTATGTGTCAGAGGGTCTCAAACCTGGGACTGTCTGGTGGATACGGACAAAAAGGCTAAGTGTCCACAAGTGGTTAACAGGTACTCAATATTTATTCATTTATTCCCTCGAAAGTGTATCCTAAAACATTCAAATGACAGCTAAAATTTAGTCATGGCTTATGCCAGAATGCCGGTGACCTAGGAAAGTGACCCTAGTGGTCACCTACATGTTGCTATGTGTGTGCCCTCCATCAAGTGTCTTAGGTCCTAACGTCATCCCCTTCTGGTCGCTACATTCCATGAGGGCAGGGAGCTCATTTACTGGTGCACTGAGGGTACTTGTAAATGTAGATGTTGGATGTTGCTGATGGAGGGATGGATCGTCCCAACTTCTTCAAAGAGGAGATGCTATAGAAAGGAGACTCCCAGGGTGTAAGACACCAGGGGTGTAAAAATAAGTGCCACTTCCCTTTGGATTTTTGGCAGAAACTTTCCCTCTCAAATTACTTAAGCACACACGTAAAAAGAAAAACTGGGTAAAGGAAGTGAGCTTCTTGGGTGACATCAGTCCTGGCCATAGTCTATCACATTTAGAGGAGGGACTATCCCCAGTGGCCACAGCCACAGTGACAAAAGTGCCACTTCAGCTTTCTATGATGAATTCATCCTCATACCCACAGTCTCCTGTCCTGAGGTTAAGGAAGTGGCACCATAATTCAAGAAATCTATTTTAAGGTTTTCTTTTGTGACTGTACAAGATGAATAAGCATGAAACAAATTTTTCTTCAATTCTATAATAGCCTTGGGCAGTTAGTACTAGCTACATTTCAAAACATATGGACTTCATATAGAGCTGCTGTAGGTGTTTTTAGTAATAGTTTGTAGGGCAGAGGAGAGCAACCATTTACAAAGTATCTACTGTGCACCAAGCACAATAATGCAATTATTTCCCCTGCTCTCAACAGCCCTGTTGGCTAGGTTTTATCTTCATTCCTGGTAAATGAGAGGTCACGTGACTTACCCAAATTTGTAAAAGTAACAGAGTCAAGATTCAAATATAGATCTAAAATAAAATAGTAAGTTTAAATGAGAAATACTCAGGTAAGGGGCGCCTGGGTCTTTCAGTCAGTTAAGCGTCCGACTTTGACTCAGGTCATGATCTCTGGCCCGTGAGTTTGAGTCCCGCGGAGGGCTCTGTGCTGACAGCTCAGAGCCTGGAGCCTGCTTCAGATTCTGTGTCTCCCTCTCTCTCTGCTCCTCCCCTGCTTGTGTGTGCATGCTGTCTCTCAAAAATAAATAAATAAACATTAAAAAAAGAAATATTTGGGTGAGTTAATAAGGTAAAATGCTTGATGAATTGGCACATTTGCATCCCTGCATTAACTGTACATAATAATACAAATAAACACAAACATTAGTGTTTTGATTTGCTGATTCAGTCCACATGTCATATGTTTGGGGTAATTTTTTGTTTTCTACCGCTGGAAATAGATTTGCGCCAAGGCACCTGTAGTCTTTCATGTGGTTCTTCTTGTAATTACCTATGATGTTTATCACACCTTTGCCACTCAGCATTTCCCAAACTGGTGCCTTGTCAACCAGATTTTATAAAATGAGACCCTAAAAAGTCTTACATACCAAAACTTAAATTAAACAAAAAATTAACAGATTTATTTAATGCAAAACTTTTCAGGTTTTTGATCTACTAGCAGATACTATGCATTGTTAAGGGACATGTAGTATGCAACATTTCCCAAACTTACTTGAGCCCACAATATTTTTTTTTCCCCACCATACATATTAACATCTCCAAAATGACTATGGAACACGGTTTGGGAAAACTGTGACTAAATGGATTTGTTTTTTGTGAGGTCAGTCCTTAGAAGCCATTTCTACCTCGGCACTTCATCTACAATTTCAGAAACTACCATCAGATGAACTGTGAGCTTGCTCTTGGTGCCTAGTGCAAATGTTTTCTACTAGGACTGATAACCTGGACTAACTCAGCTTCTAAGATTCCCAGACCAGCACTGCCTCCCAGGCTATGGTCACTCCACAAATGCTAAACAGTAAATAACTTTTCATACAAAGCATGGGGCACCTGGGTAGCTCAGTTGGTTACGCCTCCAACTTCAGCTCAGGTCATGATCTCACAGCTCGTGGGTTCAAGCCCTGCATTGGGCTCTGTGCTGACCATTCAGAACCTGGAGTCTGCTTTTGATTCTGTGTCTCCTTCTCTCTCTGCCCTTCTCTGTCTCTCAAAAGTAAATAAAACCAAAAACAAAACAAAGCATTGCAAAGTGTCAGAGTTCTCTCAGACACACACGCCAGAGTTTGTCATTTACCTGTTGGTTTTCCATTGACAGGAGGGACCATGTCTCACTCACCTTCCTATCTCCACTAACCCCCTCACATCTGTTGGAATTACTGTTGGAATAATCCTTGGTTCAATGTCTACCCCACTCTCCAAGTAGGCAAGTCTTCTGTCTCCACTGACCATCAGTGAAATGAGACATACAAAGTTTGAATGTCCATGTCAAATTTTGGAAGCAGCACAACCAGGACTAGAACTCACAATTCAGGATGCTGAATAATAAGGTCATTCTCCTAAAGGCATGGGGGCAGAGGGCGCCAAACTGCCACTGAATGGTAGTCTAGGGAGGAAAGAAAATGGAGACTGGGACATAGAATATGACCCAATCGGTCTGTAGGTCATGAACACAGTCACAAAATACCCACATAGGAGGAACACGCAGCCCTTCCCATCCCACAAGGCTCTCTGAAAAAACCCAGAGAGCAGTTGCCACAGGGAGCCTGATGCTAAGGAGCACAGAGAATGAAACAAACTCTTTGCCACTGGGTAAGTGAGAACAATCAAACACAGAAGAACCGTCCTGCCCCTGCCCATGCGGAGAACCATGTGCTTGTCGAAATCACTCCCGCTTGGGCAATTACATAGAATTTCCTTCTGTTTTCGATTTTTCCAGAACTGTGCCAGGGAGTTATCAGACTGGCCAAAATTCTACATATGTTGTTCTTATTCCTTTGCCTGTTAACTCAGTCCAAGGGGGAGTAATATGGGAGAAATGAAATATTTAATAGCTTTAATTTAGGGGAAATATTCATCCCATGCGGCAGTGAAGGTACCACTGAGAACACTGCCGAGGGATCGAGGGCATGGGGGCTTGCATTTTCCCAAGGTCCTTCATCAAAACTCCCAACCAAGCTAGCCTGCATGAAGGGGGTAGTGAAAGATTGTCTCACGATCCAGTCACTGTTCCAAAACCCACGATGCAGGAATGAGATTAGACACAAGACCATAGCCCTGGCCAAAACATTATCCACAGAGCCAAGATGGTGAAACTCAGAAAAAAGCTTCTAAATATTGTTTTGATAAAATACTTTTATTTTGGAAAAGCCTAGACTTAGGAGCATTTTCAAGGGAATGCATTTCCTCTACACTGTGATTTGCAAGAAGCAGGAGAGAATCACATAATTTCCACAATGATAAGAGAGAGGTCCAACTAGAAGGAACCATTTCAACATTCCCACTTATGGAGATAATCCTGAGAAAATTTGGAGAAGAAACTATAGCTTATTTTCATAAATGGTCAACATAGTCCAGATTCAAAGTATTTAGTAATAGAACTTACCTCTTGAGACTGTCTATGGGGGGGTGAGGGGGTTTGAAATTATGGGGTTATGGGATATTAGACATAGCTCCTTAGAGCTCTCTGGGCCTTCCTCTCAGACAAAGCTGGCCAGACTGGGAGCTGCCCTCTTTGCACAGCTGAATCACATCACTGGAAGGAAGTGGGTCTCGAGATAATCTAATCCAGAGCTTCCCATCCTTTTATGAGAAGCAGTAAACTACTGCAGTCAAGAGTGTGGATTCTGGGGGCGCCTGGGTGGCTCAGTCAGTTAAGCCTCTGACTTCAGCTCAGGTCATGATCTGATGGTTTCATGAGGTCGAGCTCTGACCACATGGAACCTGCTCAGGATTCTCTCTCTCCCTCTCTCTCTGCCCCTTCTCCCCTCGCACTCTGTCTCTCTCAAAATAAATAGATAAAAATAATGATTAAAAAAAAAGCATGGATTCTGGAGTCAGACTGATGGGATTGAATCCTGGCTGGGTCGTTACCGTCTGTGAGTTGAGAAAGCACCTAGACCACTCTGTGATTTGGAAGTAACGATGCGCAGAAATCATGGAGAATGGGGTCTGACATAGAACTACAGCTCAATAGATGGTCGCTGTTGGCAGTACAACTTAGACCCAGACAAAAGGAGTCACTCTCTTGTCCCAGGCTTTAGTCCCAATCTAGATCCCCACTCACGTTGGGGTGAGGATGAACCCCCTTGGAGCCCATGTCTCTTTCTGTAGAGTGTGGTCCGGGTAACTGGGAGCCCAAACATCCTACCCAAACTGTTTTGCCCACTTGAGGGCCTATATGGATCTATTCCCCAGGGTCTGTCCTCCTGAGATCACACCTGGGATCCCAGACCCTGTGGGTAAAGTGGGGCAGCTGTCAGTGGGGTATGGATGAAGCGTAGAGGCGTCTCAGGTGTTGGAGGTGAGAAGAAAAGGGGGGCAAGTCACAGGCCTAGAGGGGGCTTATCCTGCACTGCTGCATATAAGCTCAAAAAGCCCAGAAATTCTGAATTTTAACTTGGTCTTCAGGTTGTTATGAAGGTCAATCTGCAAAGGCAGGAGAGTAAGGATGTATTTTGTTTAACAGTTCGATGAATAACTTTTCGAAATTTAGACCTATGGTATGTGGGCCTCCATTTGTACACTTGCCCAGGGCCCCACACATATCAGGGGCAGAACTGATGACTATAATTATTTATAGTTTCTTCTCATCAACCCCTCTAACCAAAGATTCCAGATGCTATCCCGTTGGACACTAAAGTCCACTATTGCCCTAAAAGCACATGCATGTATGTGGGTTGCTTATTATATTTATGTTTTTTTGTTTTGTTTTTTCAGTTTTAAAATTTACATCCAAGTTAGTTAGCATATAGTACAATAATGATTTCAAGAGTAGAATCCAGTGATTCATCCCCTGTATATAACACTCAGTGCTCATTCCAACAAGTGTCTTCCTTAATGTCCCTTGCTCATTTAGCCCCTCCTCCCACCCACAGACCATCCAGGAACCCTCAGTTTGCTCTCTATATTTAAGGGTCTCTTATGTTTTGTCCCCCTCCCTGTTTTTATATTGCTTTTGCTTCCCTTCCCATATGTTCATCTGCTTTGTATCTTAAATTGCACATATGAGTGAAGTCATACGATATTTGTCTTTCTCTGACTGACTAATTTCACTTAGCATAATACTCTCTGGTTCCATCCATGTTGTTGCAAATGGCAAGATTTCATTCTTTTTGATTGCCAAGTAATACTCCATTGTACATATATTCCACATCTTCTGTATCCATTCATCTGTCGGTGGACATTTGGGCTCTTTCTATACTTTGGCTATTGTGGATAGCACTATTCTATTTATGTTTTAAGGGAAGTTTGAACCAAACCTTAAATGATCCACAGCCTGCTGCAGATGCAGACCACTGGATTTCAGTTGGCTCATGAGAAGCTTGTCCAGAGTCAGTGCAGCCCCCAGGGACAGTTTTGTCACACACACCCCCAGAAGCAGGAGCATGAGATCCCTGCTTCTCCCTTCACAGGCTCAGCTACTTGCTCCAGCTAAGCTCCGTCTCTGACACAAGAAACTCCACTTCTAGAAACTCTCGCTGAAAAAGCAAACAGTGAAACAGTGAGCCCCAGGATGAGAGTGATGACGGCTGCTTTTTAGCTGATGGCTTCCTAGCCCTAGCACAGTGCCTGGCATGTCATGAGCGCTTCATGTGCACTTACCACATGTGTGCAGTAATGGTCCAGGGTTTGTGCGGAAGGACATTTACTGAGACATTATTTGTAATAGTGAAGATATCGGAAGCAATCTAAATGCCTAAAATTAGAAAGACTATGAAATAAAATATCAAACATCTGTATGATAGAATATTAAGCAATCATTAAAAGTTATGGGTTTTTAGGGGCACCTGGGTGGCTCAGTCAGTTAAGCGTCCAACTCTGACTCAGGTCATGACCTCATGGTTTGCGAGTTCAAGCCCTGCATTGGGTTCTGTACTGACAGCTCAGAGCCTGGAGCCTGCTTCAGATTCTGTGTCTCCCTCTGTCTGCCCCTACCCAGCTCATGCTGTCTCTCTCTCAAAAATAAACATTAAAAAAAAAATAAAAGAAATTACGGGCTTTTAAATTTTTTTTAAGTTTATTCACTTATTTTGAGAGGGAGAGAGAGAGAACAAGTTGGGTAGGAGCAGAGAGAGAGGGACAGAGGATCCAAAGTGTGCTCCATGCTGAGCACAGAGCCCCACATGAAACTCAAACTCACAACTGTGAGATCATGACCTAAGCCGAATTCGAACGCTCAACTGACTGAGCCACCCAGGCTTCCCTTAATAAAAGTTGTTTTAAAGAGAAAGTTCCATAAACAAAGTGAAAAATGAAAAAGGATGCCAAAGAAAACTTTGCAATATATATACATATATGAGTCAAAATGTTACTATCATTAATTTATAAACTACTCACACATATCAAAAAGCAAAAGCTGAAAAGTCCCACAGAAAAATGGGCACAACCTATTGTGGCAGAGATTAACTTTCTACAAAATTCCACCCCCCAACCTCTGCAGTCCTGGCTTTGTGCTGGGTTGACCAGCCCAGCCATTCTGCACTTCTCAGCATCCCTACCTGAGCACACCTCAGGTAGGTGTGGTCTTGGGGCCCACTTTGCTCCTGCAGAGGGTGATGTGGAAATGAAGTTTGCCAACTGTATGGCCCCCACCCCACCCCCAGCTTGGTTTATACATCGGTAGAATCCATTTCCAAAATGTAACCTATAGTGAACTATTAACATGAGCTCAGCACGTTATAGACATGATCTCATTTAATCCTACCAACAACCCCGTGAGGCAGGTTTTAAGAAAAACCTGTTTTTTTCCTTCTTGTGTAGGGAAAAATCCAGTTCCTCCTATGATGTCTTTTCTGTTCTGTGTTTCTCCTGGGTGTTCCCTCTACTTTTACACCACGACCACGTTCACACAGAACACTCACACCTCTAACACTTCTGGTCACCAAACATGGTGGGGTGTTTCCCCACAGCAAGCAATTCTGTGACACCAGCTGAGTGTCCCACACGTTAATTCAATTCTGACACTACCCACCCAGAAAGTGTCAGATCCCACAGGTGAAGGATTCAGGACCTGAGGACAGAGACCAGTAAAAACATTCAATGATCTCACACAGGTATTATTATTCTCCCCACATTAGAGATGAGAAAACCGATGTTATAGCCTCAGTTTACCCTATGGCATGTGGTATATGTATATATAGAAAAGACCTGAAAGGTTATACATTAAAACATCATAGTGATTATTTCTGGATTTTCAGACTATATTTCAGAATACATATATATACATATGTGTATATATATATATATCTCAACAAACATGTATTACTTGTATAATTTTCAAATTAAAAAAAAATGGCAGTAATCCATTAGAATTTTATGGACAGCTTAAGACATTAGCCAGGGGCACCTGGGTGGCTCAGTCGGTTGAGTGTGTCTGACTTCAGCTCAGGTCATGATCTCACGGTTCATGAGTTTGAGCCCCATATGGGGCTCTCTGCTGTCAGTGTGGAGCCTGCTTCAGATCCTCTGCCCCGCCCCTGCATCTCCCTCACTCGTGCTCTCTCTCTCTCAAAAATAAAATAAACATTAAAAAAAGATATTATCCAAAGAATGTTCAAAGGAGTACAAATTATCCTTCCTTTTTTGCAATAGGTGTTACATACAAAAAACAATTTTCATTACCAAAATTGTAAACCAAATCTGAAAGCTTCAAAAGGAGGTCAGAAGAGCTAATACTTGCTGGGACTTCAAAATTCACCATGGCCCTCTTGTGAGACCCTCTGATTCACCCTCATCTGATAATGAGAATGGCCTACAGACCAAGGTCATCCCATTCATGACATATATGCTGGCATTAACCTGTTATAAACCAGATGTCAGCACATTTTTTCTATAAAGAGTCACATGGCAAATGTTTTAGGCTTTCTTTTGTGTCATATAGTCTGTTAGAACTACCCAGCTTGGCATGAGTGTCCCCCAATAAAACTCTAATTACAAAAATAGGCATCTGGCCTGGGAGCCATGCTTTACCAAACCCTATTATAGACCCTTGTTAAGTGTGCTCTCCAGACCAGCAGCATCCAGATCATCTGAGAGCATGTCAGAAATGCAGAATCCCAGGTCCCTCCCCAGACCTACTAATTCAGAACCTGCATTTTAATCGGATGCCCTGATGATCTGATACACATTCAAGTTTGGGAAGTGCTATTATAGAGGTTATCAAGCATGGCTGCCCACTGGTGTCACCTGGGGAATTTTTAAGTATTGGTGCCCAGAGATTCTGATTTATTTTGTATGGGATAGAGTCTGGGCACAGGGATTTTTAAAATTTCCCAGGTGATTCTAATGTGAGGCTATAACTGCAAACCTATAGACATGGTCATCTGAGCGTTTCTTTTTTTTTTTTTTTTTTTTTTTTTTTATATTTTATTTTTGGGACAGAGAGAGACAGAGCATGAGCGGGGGAGGGGCAGAGAGAGAGGGAGACACAGAATCGGAAACAGGCTCCAGGCTCTGAGCCATCAGCCCAGAGCCTGATGCGGGGCTCGAACTCACAGACCGCGAGATCGTGACCTGGCTGAAGTCGGACGCTTAACCGACTGCGCCACCCAGGCGCCCCTCTTTTTTTTTTTAAATGTTTATTCATTTTTAAGAGAGAGAGAGAGACACAGTGAGAGCAGGGGAGAGGCAGAAAGAGGGGGAGACACAGAAACCAAAGCAGGCTCCAGGCTCTGAGCTGTCAGCAGAGAGCCCGATGCGGGGCTTAAATTCAGAGCCATGAAATCATGACCTGAGCTGAAGTCGGACACTCAACTGACTGAACCACCCCAGTGCCCCTAATTGTGACTCAGTAAGAAAGAATGCTGCCCATCAGAAAGAGGAATAAAACATTCAGCAGCCCTGGCTCAGCTACTTGCAGAGAAATGCTCATGTATTTCCACCTTGTCGGGGAGCAGGCCCTCACCCCTAACCCTGGGGATACACCTGTGAGGACCTCCACCCAAGAGGGAAGCTGCCACCTGCTGATTCATGTTCCCGTGTGTCTTTCACAGACTGGCCATGGAGCATGGTGAGTGCTGGGAGCTGGGTGCAGCCACACACAGACTGAGAATCCAGGCACCACGATGTAGTTACAGGAAAACATGGAAATACTTACATGCATTAATCCAGAAAGGATGGAGGACTGTGGAAGTCAGGAAGACCATGTGATCAGGAAGCCTACCCCTTCATTTCATCATAGAACACACTTATACAAAGAACAAACAAAAAGATGCTGAATACCAGATGGAATCCTTTTGAAATGTCCAGGGAGGGCAGGAGGAGGGAAGGCATTGTAGCACATGCTGGGGCACTCACATCTGTTGGTAGGGACCACCAAAGGCAAGGCGCCTAATTTATTAGAAAATAGGATGTTAATTGTGCAGAAAGTCTGACTGGAACTGAGCCCATGCTACTGTGCTACGTGGTAGTGACATTCAAACCTGCTTCTGTGGAACCTGAGAGTGAGTTTTTGGGAAGCTGAGGTGGGGCTGGAATCAGGCATCTCTGTTCCTTCCCTCAAAACCCGAATCTGCACCCTGATTTGCAAAAAGTACCACACAAGTGTACAAACGGAATGCATGGTCCACTGAAAGGTGGGGGGCAGGGTTTGGTGAGAAGAAGTGGGATGTCCTGTAGCTGGCAGGCACACACCTGTCACTTTTGATGGGGCAGCTATTGTTCTTGCCTTGTCCTCCAAAGATGGTCAGGCCCTCTGGGGTGGCTCAGGCAGCCAGCACACCACAGGAGGGCATTTCCTGCAGGCAGGGCTGCACAGCAGGAAAACCCGGGATTGGAAGGTCTCCATTCTCTTGCTGATGGCAGACAGCACCCCCATCCGGGCCTCATTTGAAGAGTCTGATCACTGAGGTCTTCTCCAGTGCAGGTGTGTATTTGGGGCCCCACCATCAGGTGATTAAGTCTCTACTAAGCCTCCTGGACCACAAAGTCACATCCACAAACTTGTCCCTATTTATTCTGGGGAATTGACTTCGTTCTTTTACATAGCCACAGACTGACAATCTGTGGCCACAGTCTCATAGTTAGCCCAAAGTGAGGGCTACGGGTGTTCTTACCTTGGGAGACTGATCTGGCCCGCTATTTTCCAAGTCTGGGAAGAGGGTGGCTTGGAGGCTTTGGACAGGAAATCCGTCCCTCCTCTGAAATCACTTAAGATGGGAAAACTTATTAGAGCAAAAAGAGAAAAATATACTGTTACTTTCCAAGTTGGGACCACGGCATAGACTGGAGCTGACCTGGACAGACCAGATGTACGGTCACTCCCTGCTGCCACATCACCCTGTGTCCTTGGGCAGAATAACAAGATTAGAACATGCCTTTGTTTGGTCAGGACAAAGTGCACACGGCACCCACGAGACCTTCATGATGTGCACGTTTCTCTTACTGGCCACCGAGGTCTTGTCCGACACATCTGTTGCTCGAGACAAAGGCTACCTCAGCTTGGTTCCAGACGACTCGTTTATAAAGAGCTCACAGCAGTGTCAAGCTGCTGCCTCCTGGGAGGATGAGCGAGCACTTCTTCCTGAATCATTCAGGAAATGATTTACAATACAAGACCCTGGCTGCAGGCTTCCCAGTGTGTATTTGTGGTGACGCAGTTGTACCACAGAGCCGTTTAGATGTGCGAGAATGCCCTTTCTCAGAGTTGACAAGATATTGAGGCCCAGATGGCCTCATACTGTGAAAGTATTGGGGGAAATGAATGCCCTTGTGCAGGACTTTTTGTATAAAAAGCTGTGGCAGGGGGCAGGGACGGGGGAAGGGGTGCCTGGGTGACTCAGGGGTTTAAGCATCAGACTTGGGCTCAAATCATGATCTCATGAGTGAGTTTAAGCCCCGTGTGTCGGGCTCTGTGCTGACAGCTCAGAGCCAGGAGCCTGCTTTGGATTCTGTGTCTCCCTCTCTCTCTGCCCCTCCCCTGCTTGCACTCTGTCTCTCTCTCTCTCTCAAAAATAAATAAACATAAAAAAAAAATTTTTTTTAATAAAAGAAAAAGCTGTAGGGAGGCTAGCTCAGCTCTAGGCGACATTTGCAAAGAGTGACCAGCATTAAAAAGCCAGGGGTACAACAAGGCAGCTGGAGAAATGCGCAGGTCACTATAGGAACACTTCCTCGAAGAGAGGTTTTGGGGGATCGTTAATTAAACCAGGGAATTAATGCTTAAGTTTTATCCACATATTTGCCTTATGACCTTGGTCGCAATGCCAGATCTCACTAAGCCTCAGTTTCCTCATCTATAGAGTTAGAATCATAAGAGTAGTAGATGCATGTCTCGGAGAGGAAACACGATAACGTGCAGGGCTCTGTTAGCACGGTGCAGAGCACAGTGGAAGGGCTTGATACCTGCCAGCTGTTACTGCTGTATCATTTAATTACTTCCTCTTGAGAAATCCTCCCTAATGCGCAAGACCTGCCTCCTGTCATCCAGCTGTCTGTTCACTGACCGTCTAACTGCTGCCTGTCCAGAGGAGCAAGAATCCACAGGCATCCTATCCAATGCACCTCTGTGTCTGATCATGCAGGACTTAAGGCTTTATGTCCCTCAGTTACGGACTGGCATCCAGATCCTTGCATCTAACCTTCTCCCAAATGTCCTCAGATACCTCGAAACCAACATATGCCAAACTGCAATCATCATTTTTCCTCCCCAACCTGCTTCTTCTCCCTTTGGCCTCTGTCAGAGACTGGTACCCTGGCTTCCCATCACCCTGGCAGGAAACCTGAGTGTTACTCCACTTCTCCCCTTTCCCACCTGACTTTGAGCAGCCCTCAGCAGCACCTCTGGTCTGGATCATCCCAATGGCCTCTTTGCTGCTCTCCCGATTGCAAATATCTCTCCGCTGCATAAATTTTTTCCCCACTGTCTGCAGTAGTGAAGGACATTAGACAATTACCCCTCTACAAATGAAACAAGGTTCAAATTCTCTAGAACGATGCACGCTGAAGTGTTCAGGGGTGAGGTGTCACAGAAGCTGTAGCTTATACTCAGTAGATCAATAATCACTGAATCTAGATATTCATGCTACTCTTCCAACTCTCCTGTGGATTTGTAATGAATAAAATGGGGAGAAGCTAAAAAGTGTCTACACTAATCACTAAGGAAATGCAAATCAAAACCGAAATGAGATACCACCTCACACCCTTTAGGCTGGCCAGTACCAAAACACAGAAAACAAGTGTTGGCGAGGATGTGGAGAAATTGGAGCTCTTGTGCGCTGTTGATGGGAATGCAAAATGGCGCAGCCACTGTGGGAAATGGTTTGATGGTTCCTTAAAAAATTAAGCGTGGAATTATCATCCGAGCTGGCAATTCCACATCCAAGAATCCACATCCAGAATATATCCATTCTGGTATATCCAGAAGCACTGGAAGCAGGGTCTCGAGCAGATGTTTGTAGCCCCATGTTCACAGCAGCATTATTCACAAAGCTAAAATGTGGAAACAGCCCAAGTGTCCACTGACAGAAGGATAGGAAACAAAATGTGGTCTATAGATACCATGGAATATTCTTCAGCCTTAAAAAGGAAGGAAACTCTGATACATGCTACAACACAGATGAACCTTAAGGACATTATGCTGAATTAAATAAACCAGACACAAAAGGATCAATAGAATTCACTTCCATGAGATTCTCCAGAGTCATCAGATTCATAGAGACAGACAACTGAAGGGTGGGTACCTGGGGTTAGTATCTAACGGGGTCAGAGTTTCAGTTTTACAAGATGAGAAGGGTTCTGGAGGTAGATATGGTGGTGGTTGCACAACAACATGAATGTATTTAATACTGCTGAACTGTACACTTAAAAATGGTGAAGATAGTAAATTTTATGTTATGTGAATTTTACCACAATAAAAAAAATTGGAAAAGGTCTCTAAAAAGCTACACAAACCCTTCCTGGGTTGTCTCCAGCACAAGTCCTCAGCCTTGTTCTCACCCTACCCATCTACCTCACACTCCAAGTGTATGGGTTTCTAAGCTGTTCCACAATGTGACCTTTACTTCTTCCACTCTGGGAAAATTCACCCTCTCTGCAACGTTCTGCCTTCCATTTCCCACCGGCTGGTCCACCCAGGGCCTCTTCAAATGATCTACTCCAGGAAGCTTCTGATCTCATCACGCAGCCCTGGGCTTTGTCTGTAGGGAGCCGTGCCGTCTCTTTCTACCATCTGCCATCACTTCAGGGTGTGGCCACGACCTAAGGAGCTTGGTCTCTACTTGGCACTCAGTGCCTGCTGTGTGAGCGAGGAGTGCCTTCCGCCCTGGCTTGGTGTGGGTGCAGGTAAGGGAATGTTCATTCATCTTCAAGCACTGTGCAGAACCCCTGGATCATTTCAGTCGCTCAGGAAACACCTTTTCTAATGCAAGTGGGTCAGGAGTAAAGGGAACTGCTAGATTAGCAATCGGGGCTGAAATGTCCCACCATGTTCCAGTAAGGCCATAGAGATTTTTTTACAACACTGCATGCTGTTAGGGCACCTGGGTGGCTCAATTGGTTGGTTTCTGGCTCTTGATTTCAACTCTCAGGTCATGATCTGGCAATTCATGGGCTCCAGCGCCTTATCCGGCTCTGCACTGACGGCATGCAGCCTGCTTGGGATTCTCTCTCTCTCTCTCTCTGTCCCTTCACCACTCTCTCACTCTTTCTCTCTCTCCCTCTCTTTGCCACCCCCCAACTCTCTCTCATCTCAAAATAAATAAATAAATAAACAAACATTTAAAAAAAAAACACTGCAGTGCTTTCAGACTGGTTGGTAATCAGCTCTAGTCCCCGCACCCCCCTAAGTCTGCTTCAGAGCCCTGGCCTCACTGGTCTCTCCTCCAGCATCCCCAGCACCCCCAGATCTCCCCATGAGCCAACATGTATTGGGTAGCCCCCAGCACAGTACAGAGCCTCTGGAAACTGTCCTCAAGAAGTGCCCTTTCTGATCCTTTGGTGGCCATACCTTGCATGTTATATATTTTGTCATAAAAACTCCATTTGTTTTGGTAGCTTCAGGTAAGAATAAACAAAAAAGAGACTACAATGACTTCCAGGAGAACCACAGGTCCAGAATACGCTGGCCTGAGCCTCTCAGGGGGCCTTTTGCGGCGATTCCAGCCTGGGCACTGGCGGATGAGTTTCAGGTGCTCACCCACTCCAGGACAAGGGTAAGACGGCCCTGGCAATAAGCAAACCTGGGCGGCGGCCTCCCCGGGGCATAAAAGTGCTCTTGGCTCTGTGACCATGAGGAATGGCTTGCACACAGCTTTGGAAAGATTTCTGCAGGGCACACACCTGGGAGTCTCTGACACGTGCTTTTTGGAATCAGAGCAGCAAAGTATTGGAAGGAGCTGACCAGTCTGGCCAAAGGGCAGACTGTTGTCCTGTCTGAGCCAACCCTCCAGAGAGGCCGCCTGTATCACATGCAGACTTCTTTTTCAGGTAATTTCAGAAGGGAAGGTTTTGTTGTTTTTTTTTTCCAGCAACACAGAAATGATGCGTACTTAGCATTTTTAGAAGGAGATCATCGCTGTTTACCTTCATATGCAGACACCCTGAGTAAGTTCAGGCTGGTTTGGACATGCAGGATTTGAAGCAGAGAACAGTAAAGGTTTCAGGATTAATTAGGGCAGGAATCAGTGCAAGTTTTCAAGCGCTGTGATATTGCCTTTCATGCTAATTTTTACACAGCCAAGGAGACTGGGGGGCTGGGAGCCATTGTGGGTGTGAGCAGAATAACATTGTACCCAGTGATCAATGCTACAGCTTACAGAAATATGCATTTCCAGGCCTTATATCGATCATCCAAATCTCAGTTTGGTTAGCAGAGCAGGACTGTGGGTGTTCATAGCTATGGAAAATTTGAGAGATAAAGTATCCTTGGACGCATGAAGAATAGGCCACACACACACACACACACACACACACACACACTCCCAAACTTTGAGAGGTTCATGCCTTGATTGTTGTATAAAAATAACAAGTTAATGTGAATGTGGTTTGAAAAGTAGACATGGATTTCAGTTATGAGAGAGGGAATGGAAGTTGAGATTCCCTTACTGGAGGCTGAACTGGGTTAACTTAAACACACACTGCTTTTCTGGTAAAGAAGGGGCTATATTTTCATCTCGAGCAGGCGGCGACAGATGAGATGAGCTTACTTACGCTTTGGCACGCGGACAGTCTATCAGCATTTAGCGATGCGTGTAGCTACACATCCTTGCTGATTTCATCGCATTTGTTTTCTTAGAAGGAACTTCAAGCTGCTGCATGAAAATGACATGTTAGCAGTGGGAAAAAGGAACCCAAAAAAGCCATGTTCTGGACTAGCTTTCAGCAGGGAGACAGGTCCTACGGGTGTCAGAAAAACGGTTTCTTCCAGCTTTGCTGGCAATTGTCACTTATTGATCTATTGATTTGGAGGAGAAAAGCAGTGACTTAAAAAGGCTCCCTCCTGAATCCTGCTGTTGAACAAAACAGCACATGGCAAGAAGGGAAGTCCCTTGAGAGGAGGGGCCCAGGGCATTCCCTGACATTCACACTGACCACCCCGCAGACCTTGAAAAGAAGCTTTACCACCAGCTGCTTCAGGGCCTGGCCATGTCACACGGAGAAGGAAAGAGCCCATGCACTGTTTCGTGGGCTCGACTCACCTTCCAGGAGGTTTGCATGGACTCCACAGAAAATTCCTCTGACAGGGACTATTGGGTGGAGGAGGCTGATTAACACGCAGCTCTGTATTGTCCTTGGCGGTTCCCAGGGACGCTTTGCAGCTTTCCATGTTCTCTTTAGAGTTTCTCCGCCATTTCCAAGTCCTAACTACTATCTCCATCCACATTCAAAGGACACCGTGCTTGCCTGGGACACAGACCTGGCCAGACAGCAGGTCCGAGAGCTCAGGGACATGCTGCTTATGCTGCTTGGAACAGCTGCCATTCCAGCCAGGCCTGTCACCTCACCTAATGCCCCTCCTGCCCCTACCCAAACATTTCCTTGCTCCATTCCTCTCTCTTCCACAATATTCTAACTAGTGTCTTGAGTTTCATGGCCCCTTGAGCAAAAAATTTCAGTGCTGAGTTAGAGCTCAGCCAAGCCACGCACGAGACCAAGGCTTCTCCCCAGTTCCCTCCTGTGCTTCCCACTTCCTTTAGAGGCATCATCACGGTGGTAAGCACAGCTCATAGTCACATTATCCATTCCTGGGTCCCCACATCTAGTTAGTGTCAAATTCTGACACCAGCCCCTTTTCCATGTTTCTTATCCCAGCCCTTTCCTCCTGTTTCCTCTGGTACTTTCTAACTAGCCAACAGCCCCCTTCCAGCTCTCCCTGTCCCCAACCAGAGACTGTCCTGGACAATGTATCCTACAAACCCCTAAAGACTATCCCCCCAACAATGCCTCCTATGTGCTACTACCAGGCATCAGATAGGTCTACTCCTATCACGTATGCCCCTAACATACATGTGCCTGTGCATGTACACAAACCCAACACACACACACCTAAAACACACATCCAACATATTCACCCAATACACACACGCTCAACACATCTGCCCAACATACACATATCTAACACATTCACATCCAGCACACTCACCCAACACACACACACTCAGCACATATACCCAACACTCACCCAACACACACATAGACCCAACACCCAACTGAACACAAACACACACATGTAACACACACACCTAACACACACACCTTCAACATGCACATCACACACACACACATATACACATACACATACACACAAACTCCTGCCAGCTCTTCCTAATATTCAGAGTAAAGTTTGTAGACAATGTCCAGCCTGACATGCAAAGCCTCCCACAGTTAGCCCCTACTTACTTATCTAGCTCTCCTCTCACTAGCTCTCTGCTCCAGAGATGACACATTTGGTTTTTTTAACACATTTATTATTGAGAGACAGAGACAGAGCGTGAGCATGGGAGGGCAGAGAGAGGAGGAGACACAGAATCCAAGCAGGCTCCAGGCTCTGAGCTGTTAGCACAGAGTCCGACATGGGGCTCGAACTCACAAACCGCGAGATCATGACCTGAGCCGAAGTCGGACGCTCAACCGAGCCACCCAGGTGCCCTCAGAGATGACACATTTAAGGACAATTTGAAATAAGCTCATCATTTGCAGTGGAAAAAATTTTCAGTGGAATATTTTGTGGTTGTTTAACTGTTCTGCAGACAACACAAGCTATATATGTATATACACATCTGCACATACATACATATGTAGATATATATGAGAAATGTATGTTATGTAATATATAGTATATCCACGTCTATGAGGAAGGAGAAATGACCCAAATGCCGGTCTTTGTCCTTATAACTTTTGGATCCAAGGCAGTGGTGAGGTTCTGTAGGATCCAGATATCGATCCCCCAGCTCACTACTGGTGCCCCATTACAGCTTTTATCACAACCAGCTGTAATCCTTGATTTGCTTGTCTGTCCTCAACGGGATGGGGTTTCCTCTGAGACAGGGGAGAGGGTGGTGCACCCTCTTCATCAGTGTGTTCTCAGTGCTCAGCACAGCACAGAGCCAGTGTGGACCCCCTGCGATCTCCTCTAGTGAAACAGAATCGGGAGAGTTCTTCCACATTGGGGTTGTGGGGAACATGGCAAGGGTGCTGCTCAGTGATGTGTGTGTGAGCCTCCATGAAGCCTTCATTTGCAAATCTGTGATCTCTAAAAGGTAAGTTTCCAAAATCCTCAGGCAACATTTTTTTGGGGGAGATGTGTGGTTTCCTTAAGCCAATCCACACCACTGTGGACACTGAGGCAGTGGCAGGCCTAGGGGAGATGACCAGGATCCTATAATGGCACTTCACATCCAAGAAAGACCTACTTGCCCCCCAAATTTTCCCCCTACTAATATCGTCACAGTGTCCAATCCATCCCTTTGGGTTGTGACCGTGGTTCTCAACCCTGGCTACGTGTTTAAATCACCTGAAGCACTCAGTCCTGACACTGGAAGCTTCTGCTGAAGGTTCTGGTTAATGGTCTAGGGAGGGCGATCAGGATTGAGGACGCTTGCTAACACATCAAGAGGCACAGTGCTTCATTTCTTAGTTCCCAACCAGTGTTAGCGACAGTGTTCCATGAAGCTTCATGTTGTTGAAGGTGCCAATGGCACCTGCTTCTACTTTCATTTCAAAACAATAAATGAATAAAGCAATTACTCAGAGATTCCTCCCTTTCCAGCCTAACAACTTGCACTTCTAAGTATTCAGGGAGTGAGCCCACATGGCTATGCACCTAGACAGTGCTCAGATTTTGTTACTCAGTTTGCTGGGTACAGCTAGCCATGCTGGTACTTGTGACAGATTTTATATCATTCTTCATCTTAGTTTTACCTTTTAAATTCGTGCCCATAATGGGCCGTTGGCTAAGCAAACAAGGTGTTTGAAATACTGACATTTAAATACAAGTTTATGAAGAAAATAACACAATCACTCCCTAAATAAGCCTCAAAAATTCTACCAGTTATATTCATTGAATCAAAATTCTTAAAGGACATCAGCTTCCAGTATCTCAAAACCATTGTCTACAAGAGAAAATACAGGAACTATTTTACCCAGTTGCTTTTCCATTTACTGAAAAGAAAATTTCACAAAAGAAATACCCTCTCCTTTATCTTCTCATTTTGAAACAAAGTATGAAAATTATTAAAAAAATAAGTGTATGGGTTACTTTTCATGCCCCTAACATGACTAACTTTCAAGCTGCATTTTAATATTCGTTCTTTGCCCAAACCAAACACAATATAACAGGCCATTTTAAAAATTAGTTTGTGGGGCGCCTGGGTGGCGCAGTCGGTTAAGCGTCCGACTTCAGCCAGGTCACGATCTCGCGGTCCGTGAGTTCGAGCCCCGCGTCGGGTTCTGGGCTGATGGCTCAGAGCCTGGAGCCTGTTTCCGATTCTGTGTCTCCCTCTCTCTCTGCCCCTCCCCCGTTCATGCTCTGTCTCTCTCTGTCCCAAAAATAAATAAACGTTGAAAAAAAAATGTTTAAAAAAAATAAAAATTAGTTTGTCAGCAAATTGTGCTTTTTCATATGAAATGAACACATATTAAACAGCACAAGCCACTTATTAAGTGAGAAAAATAAAATGCATCTTATAAATAGTGATCGTCATTACTCTAGCATTAGAAATACTTTATGACATCCTTTAATATCAGATTGATATGAAATAAAACACTAAAATGAAAATAGCTTTTGGTCAAAGCCATGCAAAAATAATAAAATTGGGGCGCCTGGGTGGCTCAGTTGGTTGAGCGTCCAACTTCGGCTCAGGTCATGATCTTGCGGTTTGTGAGTTTGAGCCCCTCATTGGGCTCTGTGCTGACAGCTCAGAGCCTGAAACTTGCTTCAGATTCTGTGTGTGTCTCTCTCTCTGCCCCTCCCCCACTCACACTCTGTCTCTCTTTCCTTCAAAAATAAACATTAAAAAATTTTTTTAAATAATAATAAAATTATTTTTCTTAATTTTGAAGGAGTTCTTCAGATTATACATTACAAAAAAGAGGTACGTGAGTTACAAACTTTGGGGAAATGGCATCTTTCCCATAACTTGATTATCAGAATCACCCAGGGAGCTTGTAAATAAAGAGACTTCTATTTCCTATCTCCTAGACCCACAAATTAATCTCCAAGAGATGCTGAGGCACCTCTATTTTTATATGCACCCCAGATGATTCTGATGGTGGGCCTGGTGTGGGAAACACCCGTCTTGCCAGAAAGCAGTTTCTCGAGGCAAAAAGAAGCCAGAAAAGCAACTGTCTCAGCTGGCAGGAGAACACAATTGGCAGAAGGCAGCCAGAGCGGCACGTAGCCCTGCCCCGGAAGATGTTAGCAAGCTGGAGGGAAGGCAGGAAGACACTGAAGGGCTAGATTCAGGATTCCATGAGGATTAAAGCTATAGGTTATTGCAAACCTGCAGATGAAATTACTTGTCTCAGAACTGTCTCTTACCGTGGGACCTAGGGGCAGTCATTTGCCTCAGGTTCTTCATGTGTATAATGAAGGTTTTTATTTCTGAAGATTTTTATTTCTTTTCTTTTTTTTGTTTTTCTTTCTTTTATTTATTTTTTTGAACGTTTATTTATTTATTTTGAGAGACAGAGACAGTGTGAGTTGGGGAGGGGCAGAGAGAGAGGGAAACAGAGAATCCCAGGCAGGCTTTGCAGTTAGCTCAGAGCCCAGTGCAGGGCTCGAACTCATGAAACCACGAGATCAAGATCTGAGCCAAAACCAAGAGTTGGATGCTTAAAAGACTGAGCCACCCAGGCGCCCCAGTAATTAAGATTTAAAAAACAAACAGACAAACAAACAAACAAACAACAACCTGCTAAGGTTGTGATAGGGGTTAAAATAAATTATCCAGGCAAGGCATTTGGCCCCTAAACAGCCCCAACATAAGTAGGGAGCCCCAAAGAGAGGCTGGGAATAACTTTGAAGAATGCTTTTGATTCTGCTTTTGACCTGCCTCAGCAAAACTATTATTATATTTTTTGAAACTATAACTTGTGTTTTGTCCTATTCTTTTAGGAGTGAGCGACTGTCTATTCATAACCAATCTGGGATCCCATGCCATTTCACTCAGCTGGCATTTCAAGAGGTGAACACTGTCTCCAAGCCTGGAAATGATTCTTCTCTAGGGAGATAGAGTTAAGGGCATCCTGGTAAAGGAGGTTGAACAATGCTGCCCTTTGAAAGTAGCTTCTGTAACGTTCTCTGGGTGATGATGAAGGTTCTGGAGAAGGGGAGTTTTACAACACCAACCTCCACTGAACAAGCCAAGTAGTCAGGCTACCAGTTGGGGGCTGCCTACGCTGAGGTCTTCGATTTAATTCTGACCACAAAGCATTCGTTTATTTAACATCTTTCAGAGATGAAAATGTGATTGGGAGCTAGGCTTACAAATTGGTGGTCCAATTCTAAAGCCTGTAGACTAACTCAATGGAAGCATACGGGCTGGTAATGAGATTAGAGACTCAGCTCTCAGATATCACACAGACTAAAATACATATTCAGGAAGCCAGAGATGGGGTCCTGGAGCGGACCAAAAATATGTTATGCAAATACAGTGTGTCTGTATTAGTCTGGGAAGTAATGAAAAATAGAAAGAAAGTAATCTTGAGAACTTTCTTGTCCTTAAAGATGTGGTGGGTTCAGAATCACCCCCCTGAGAGGATGCCCCCTCTCTGGGTTCTGGCTGGCTCTGCAGAACACGGATGGGTAGCTCTGGGAAGGCACATGTAGATGAAACCTGTCCCCCTCCCACCCCCCGCCTGCTTCTGCCAATGCACAGGACCTGCAGCAATAAAGTGAAAAGCAGAGGAAAGTATGAAGTGATTATTTTTCTCTTTATCCCTTGTGGTTGGGCATGGCTGCCCTCAATCTGTTGTTTGAATTGATTGTGTTTTCATATCTCTGCCTTCCTTCCAGACACAATGCTCTTCACTGCTACAAATTATTAGCATATTTCATCAGAAATTCTTACAGCAGAAGTATGCCACATGATGATAATTCTTTTCATCAGCAGAATGGGACATTGCTATTCATGAAGTTATGTATCCATGGCATCTCTCCTTGATGAGTTTCCTCCCTAGTCCATAGGCTAACTAAATCCAGGACAGGAAATGTGTATGTGAATGTGATAAAGAGAAATTGAGATAATTTGCTCTGACAAATCTAATGTGCTGTTTTAAATTTACTAGAGAGGTCCAGCACGGGGGCCTCTCAACATGTACTCAATCTGTAAGTGAGCTCGTTACCACAGAAAAAGTGTCCCTTTAAATGAGTGAGAAAATTGGTTCAGAAGTTAATGGTCTGATGTCTGGAGGGGGGGGGGAGGGGTGGCGGAGAGGCGGTATAGAAAAAAAAATTCCAAACTTTATTATCCAGGTAGCAGTCTACAGAAGGTACAGATAGCATGGCTACCTACTAAATCCAAAACAGCATTCTAAAGATCTCCCATTGGGGCGCCTGGGTGGCTCAGTTGATTGAGTGTCCGACTCTTGATTTCTGCACAGGACATGATCCCAGGGTCATGGGATCCATCCTTGTGTCCAGCTTCACTCTAAACATGGAGCCGGTTTAAGATTCTCTCTCTCTCTCTCTCTCTCTCTCTCTCCCCCCACCCTCTGTCCCTCTCCCCCACTCACACTCTCTCTCTAAACAAAGAAAATGAAATTTAAAAATAAAAATAAAAAAAGAATAAAGAGTTCCCATTGATTATAGTCAAGGGTGAGGCAGATATTGCTTACGATATGCCACAGATTTCTTCCTCCTGAAAATTAAGCCATGGTGGAATGAAAAGCTGATATACGGATTTACCAGAGGCACCAGATGATCGGCTTCTAGAATATCATCTTTCCTTCCCCAGACCCCAAGAGCCAGTAATTCATGATCTCTTAGGCTAACAAATGCAAATTTAAAAAAGATAAATGAAAGCCCTGACTTCTCAGGGCCCAGAGGACCTGGTTATGTTTCACAAGGAAGCAGCTGAAAACAGAAGATTCCACACTTGTCTTGGTGCTCTTCTGACCTGGTTTACCAGCCAGCAATACAAAATCTGTGCATTGAAGGAATGAATGAGTGGTAAAAGAATGGAAATGTGGACAAAGAGGGCCTTTCACAGGGAGAGGAAAGGGTTGGGTGGCTATATTTTATGAAATTGAATTGGAGGTTGTGCCTGGGTGGCTTGGTCGGTTAAGTGTACGACTCTTTATTTCAGTTCAGGTCATGATCTCATGGTTTGTGAATTCAAGCCCCACATCAGGCTCTGTGCTTGACAGTGCGGAGCCTGCTTGGGACTCTCTCTCTCTCTCTCTCTCTCTCTTCTGCTCACTTTCTCTCTCTCAAAACAAATAAATAAGCTTTAAAAAAAGACATTAAATTGGAGGAGTGAAAAGAATTTACACATGTAAGAAAAATAACTGGTTAATTGAGTAAATAGTCATAGGTTTTAAACCTGGGTTTATAAGCAGCAAACTGAAAAGTAAGGAAACAAACAAACAAACAAACAAAAAAACTTCTCGAGATCACCAATAAAGTTACAGAGGCATTTCGGAGTTTCATTTCCTTAGGAAGTGTGCTCGTTCATACCACACTGACGTAAAAACTTTTTTTTTTAAGTTTATTTATTTTGAGAGAGACAGAGACAGCGTGAAGGGGAGAAGGGCCGAGAGAGAATTGAAAACAGACTCCACACTGCCAGCACAGAGTCCGACGCGGGGCTCACACCCAGGAACCGTGAGATCATGACCTAAGCCGAAATTGAGTCAAATGCTTAACCAGGTGAGCCACCCAGGCACCATGCCATAGAAACTTTTCTTAAGTATTTTCCTGCCATTCTGTTGTTCCACTGAAGGATCCAGAAGACCGTCCTATAGTGGATCGAGAGGACATTCCCACTTTTACCCCTATCCTGCTCACTCCCTCCACTAAAAGAATTTTGTATTAGTCCTTTCTTTGATATAAGAGTTCCTCGAAGTGCCTCCCAGCTAGGAGCCTGTTCAGAGAAGTCTACCTATTCAGGAATAAGCCTTCCAGGCAGGAGGTATTCAGGCTGCAAGAAGACAGTGCAGACTTCCTATACAAAGGCATTATCTAATTTGGGATAATTTGGAATATGCATAAATATTTTTACCCACCTTATTAAGATGATTTTAATTCCATGTTTGTATTGACAGCTAAATGGTATAAAAAATGGCCTGAATGATACACTTAGTCCTGTTTGCTTTTGAAGCCTCTAACTGGAACAGGGTATTCCCAGATTCAGAGTCATTTTTCCCAGGACAATCACCCTTATACCTCATGAACTGAAATGAACGGCCAGAGCAATAGAGAAGTGAAATAATTTGGATATGCTCAGTTTCTGCCTAATATTCTTAGCTATTAAAATAATTCTTTTGTTCATTGTGTTGGAAGTCACTTCAAACCCTTTTCAGAATGAAACAGTTATAATAAATAATTGAACAGTGTGTGTGTGGTTGCAATTCGAGGAATAACTACGTTTCTCCTAACATGGGACTTAAAATCCTTGGAATTAATTTGAAAACACCCTCCTCGATTTCATTTTCTCTCAATTTAAAAAATACTGAGTACATGTCAAAATCTGTTTCCTGAAGGTGACCAGAGCAGCAAAATTAATCACCAAGAGCTATTATCATTGAATATAAAACTGCATAAAGGCCCCTGAAGACTAGACTGTGCTTAAATTTCAAGAGGGTGTGGTTGTGGGTGTGAAATATGGGGCTATCATGTAAACCTTGGATGTTTGCCCAAAGCATGCCCACACAGCCACCCCTGGTTGGCCAGCTCTCTCAGACAGACTGCCTTTAAGTAAGGCCCTCTTACAGCATGGTCTGAGAAGGAGCCATGTGGGCTGTGCCACAGCAGCTGCTTTGGTGATGAGTCTGTTTCTCAAATGCCGTGCATCAGCAAACCAAGGAAACGATCTCACTTACCATCACACTGTCATCTGCTGACACTGAACTTGGAGATTCAGGAGTATAGTCAGAATCAAAGGAGATCCCGGTCTGCTAAACTTTAAAATAGGTTAGTAATGGCTTAGCTTCTGGACTATAGCTGCAGCCCAAAATTGGTCTTCAGAACTAGCCTTGGTTCCTTGGAACATACTTAATTTGGGGGTCTGATGGTGGATAGTCCCTCAATAGTAAACTTCCCACACATACATGATCTTCTCATTCGGAAGTTTAATGTAAATGTCATAACAATTTAACAAAAACTTCAGTAAGGAGGAAGCAAACTTTCCAGTTATTCTCAGCTCCTCTTCCATCACTGGCCCGAACAGGAGGTTTTTGGAAAGCAGTGTTTTGTCCATCCCTTTAAAAATATATTTACATGTTTTTTCAGGCTTATGACTTCTGCTCTAGGCTTATTGAAGCCAGGTCATTTTGAATGTTTGAGTTAAACAGCCCTTGGGAAAAGAAACTTCAATTATTTTCCTGTCTGGATAAGTGTCAGAACAATTCATCATAACAACTAATACAAATGTACTTACTTCTATGAAAGTCAACTCCTTGAACCAAGACACTGGTATTTGTTCCATTGCCCTGAGCTTTTTTTCTGATTTCAGTTCACTGAGCCCTTTATGCCTGGGCAGAATTTAAGCCCCATTGGTGAGGTCTGCATAGTCACGAGATAACATATAGCAGAAATTTGACAATTAGCTGAAATACTTGGGCTGTGCAGACAAGTAATTTGGGCTGCTACTTAAAAAATACATATTCAGGCCAACTAGAGAGAAGGAGAGAGGGGTAAAAGTAGAAGCTTTCATTAACATGGCCATATCTGCATTGAACATATCTGGGGATGAAAATACAAATAGGCACAAAAGCCAAAAAGAAAATCAGCATGTGATGATTTACCTTAGAAAGGAAGGTCACCCAAGACTCTCTAAAATTCTCTTGATTTGCAGTAAGCTATCTTCAAACATTATCTTGATGTAAATTTTCCCTTATTTTCTTAGACTGACCCTCAAGAAGAGCTAGAATGTTTGTGTCAAAAAGGCAAAGAGAAAAAACAAGAGTGTTCCACCCTAGAATGGTTATCTTGAGATTCCAAAAGGAAAGTCACAGTGGTGCAGGAAATAAGAGATTATGTCCTGGAAGGAGAGGAAAGGAAGAACCCAAGTCACATGGGGTGTATGGCAGGGAACATGGCAGCAAAGGTGCTGTGGGCAGTGGGTGGGAAGAAAATTGAGACAGAAGAGGACCATCTGGCAGGCAGCACAGCTGCTGCCTGGAAGACAAATCACACAGGCAGATCCTGACATTGTGAGTGGTGAAGAGCTGTTCTACCTGTCCTCATTGGGCCAGGACCCTCATAGACACCTGCCTGCCTACTGCCAATGGACAGGGTGCTCATTTCTCCAAACATCTGCTGAGCCCTAGAACTGCCTCTTGTTTCCTCCCTTGAATGGCCTAAACAGAATTCCCCCCAAAGTAGAGTGGGTCTTTGCTACTCAGTCACGCTGTTGGAGACAAATCCAAGGCCCTCAACCGTGTGGGTGAGATTGAGTGGAAAAATATAGCTCCCATTACAAATTCCTGCTCATTCTAATCAAATTTATGGAAATTGAGTCAATCCATATCTTTTCAGAAGCATATCTTCTCCATAAAGAGAGGGGTCCTGGAAGTAACCTTGGTCTTCTTAACTAGGAGCCCTTGTTCACCTCACCTATATGGCTGATGGGTGATGTGTTAGTTTGAGAAGGCAGTAAATGGACAATATTTGGGGTATACAGATATGAGCAGATATCAAATGGAGTAAACATGACCCAAATGTTTCCCCATAATTTCCTAAAGAAGCCTGAAGTGCCTCACTCTCCTTTTCATTCACTCATAGAAGAAAACGTTTGCCAGGTACTAATCTAGAGTCCCTCTGTTATATCATGCAACTAATGCAGGTACATTCAGGGAAATAGCTGTACCTTCAGGAGCATTAATAATTGTACAACCAACATTGACTACAGTGAAATGATCATTAAAGTCCCATCTAGCTAGCAGGTGAAATGATTCTATTAAACTTTAGTTGAATATCTAACTTGGGGAAATTGGGTATAAAATGCAATGTCCTGGACTTAATTTGGGGGAGGGGGGTTCTTGTGTCCTACAGTGATGATGGTGTGCAATAAACCTGGGTATCTCAGGACCAAGGACCCTTGAAATATGGCTGTCCCCACACTCTTTATTGCCTTGTGCACAGCTACAAGTTACACACAAGAAGCAGTATTGTTTGATTTAGCTTTTTCCTTGACTTTTAACTCAGTGAATAGGAATTCCTCTGGGACGAATTTTAACATGCTCGATAAAAATCCTTGCCCACTGATGCTTATACAGAATCTGAGCCTTAATACCACTTTAAGACTATCAGCAGAAATAAATGGCTTCTCAAGGCAGAAAACAGGACTTTTCCCCTCTCTTCTTGCTGATTTATGACTTACTGATTTGAAATCACATTTAGATTATCTGCATACTATAAAGGAGTAGAAATAAAAATATATTCTCCCTCTACAATTTTTTCTTTTAAAAATTTTCAAATATTCAAAAGTTGAAAGAATAAAATAGTAATAAGGGACTGCAACCCTTTCCTTGGATTCCACAATTATTAACATTTTGCTATAATCACCTCACCTATCTATTTATTTATTGTGAAGCCAATTGAAAGCTAATGTTTAACATTATGGCATGTCATTATAAGGACTTTGGCATGCAAAGCCTAAAAACAAGGACATTTTCAGTACAAAATATCATTATTACACTTATGAAAACAAAAATTCTGAAATGCCATTTAATATCTTGTTCATCGTCTTTTCCAATGGTCTAAAAATTATTCTTTATGCTGATTAATAGATTTACTTTGATGTACTAGGTGTGACTTCTCAACACTTGGTTTCCTCTATTGGCAGAAAGCATGACTTATGAGATTTGAGACTGTTGTAATATGCAGATTCTCATTTCTAGTAAATGTACTCCAAACTCAGTTACTTGAAGGCATATTTTATTTGACAATGAAGTTAGCCTGGTGGGATCACCAGTAATCTAAGTTGGTTATCTGTCTATGTGCATAGGCATGTGGCAACCAATTACTAAATGTTACTCTGACCTTTTCCTAGACGCAGATCACCGTGGACCATCTTGAGGGTGGACAATACCAGGGCCTCAACTGTTGTTTTGTTCAGGCAGGAAAGCAGCTCCTGGGCTATGGGCAGTTTTAGGTGTAGATCCTCCTTGCCCTACAACCATATGTGCTGGATGTTCCTCAGACATCGCAGTTATGAGGATTAATCAGATCCAGACAAGAATCCTGTCCTAGTGATTGAGAGCATATCCATGCACTTAAAAAAAAAAACAAAAAAAAAAACAGAAAAACAAAATAACAAAAAAGCAAAAAAACACCAGCTGAGCATTCAGACAGCAGGATGGAGTTCTTTCATGCAAAAATGCCTGCACTCTCCCCTGGCCAGAGTCAAAGCCTTAGCCATTTGCTATCTCACAGAGTTTCCCTGCCAGTGAGGGGACAGATCATGCCTAGTCCTCGGAAGGAAAAGAAAACATGGGAAGGAGTTAGTGATGGGTGGAAGCATCATGCTCTTTTGGTAGGGGGGTTGGGAATGACTCTCTTGTGAAATGGTGGATTTGAGTAGAGACCAGGGAGGGCGGGAGCCATCCTGCCATCCAGTAGGACACCGGGCAGCTTTAAGCCCAGGCAAAGTAGCTGTGAAGGCCTGGGGTGGGTCTGCCTGACGTATCTGCAGGGGAGTGGACTGAGGGAGTGGAAGAATGGTAGGGGATAAGCTGCAGGCCTGGGAGGGCTGGGGGGAGAGGGTGACACAGCAGGTCATGTAAAAGTCTTGGAGGACAGGCTGGATTTGGGAGCTTAACTCTCAGATGGAAAGCCATTTACAATCTGCATTTAGTACCTGAATGCAGGTCTGTGGCCTGCATATCTATGTAGCAAATTTCCTTTGCTCCTCTTTCTCATCCCCTGTATTGTTTTAGACTTTCAGTTGTAAATTATGCATTTTTTATTGCATGTATAATTTGGCAAGTCACCTGAAATCTTTTGTGGAATCAAACAAGACATATCTGTATCTCTAAATCTATCTATCTAAACAGTAACAAAAATTTAAATTATATTACCTGTCTTGGCCTAACATTTCTGGTTAATATGAGCTGCTATGTTAGCTCAAAACACTAAAACCAAGTTCAGGCATGGAAATTTTATTTTGATTCAGAATAAGGAAATTCAGAATCCTAGTAGTAACCATGATCCTTTATTTAATCTAACTATTCAAAGAGGACTGATATCTGTCCTAATATAATAGATAGCCCTCATATAAATATTATGGTCAGTCACTGTGTCTCAAGCTACAATGCCAATTCCTTAATATTTCAACTTTGGTCTCGGGGTGCCTGGGCAGCTCAGTTGGTTGAGCGTCCAAATCTTGGTTTCAGTTCAGGTCATGATATGGTTCTTGAGTTAGAGCCCTATGCTGGGCTCTGTGCTGAGCATAGGGCCTGCTTGGGATTCTCTGTCTCTCTCCCTCCGCCCTTCTCCCCTGCATGTGTGCTCTCTCTCTCTAAAATAAATAAAATGAAAAAAAAAATTAAAAGTATTTCAACTTTGATCTTTAAAGTTTCCTTATTTTTCCTGTATAGTTTCCACAAACAATTCTGCTCATGGTGGCCAATAGAAAACAGCTTGACTGGATGTTTTGATGAGCTAATAAATGTGAAAACAATGTTTATCTTGAAACCAGAAAATTATGTTAAATCACCTCATATATTCATGCATTTGTACCATTAGAGGAAATGGAATGGGTGCGGGGAAGAACTACAAATGTTGTGTCTGTCCACAGGCTGTTTGCTGACTCACCTCACACAGGTTATACATTGAAGAATATTTATGGAATTCCAGTAACTAAACAGTGTGAACACCATCAGCCTTTCCCAGTGGGATTTTTAGGGCTGTGACTAATGCTGATAGTCTCAGTCTTGGGTTTTCATAGAATTTTCAGAGTGTCATGCTAAAAAATGGCAACTTAAATTTAGGCAAACACCTTGGCTGCAGCGAAGGGTGAAGTCTGTTATCTGGGCCTTAAGTAACGAAATTCCATCCTCAGAAAAGGGAGAGTGTGAAACAATACTCAGTTTGGCAGAAGCAAAGATGAGATTGGCGGTGTAGGGGCTGAGGGCAGGTCACCTCAACATGTGCCACTTTGGCATACTGATGATTTCAAAGAAAAGTTACCTAAGATACAGCAGTGCAAGAAGCAGTGCTGAAGGACTTTCAGACTGTCCTCCCTTCCCCTAGAAGCAGGATATAAATCTCACATGCAAAAGGGAGCCTCCTTGTACCAGGAGGTAAAGAGATATCCTTACCACCAGACAGAGGGAATTCAGAGCTTAGAAGGCCGTATAAACAACTTTTGCTACTTTTTACTAATTTACCACCCAGCCCAAATTCTGTTTAGAATTTTTTTTTAAGTTTTCTTTATTTATTTTGAGAGAGAGAGAGAGAGAGAGAGAGAGAGAGGCGGGGAGGGACAGAACGAGAGGGGGAGACAGAGGGAATCCCAAGCAGGATCCACACTGTCAGCACAGAGCAGGACGCAAGGCTTGAAATCAGGAACCATGATGAGATCGTGACCTGAGCTGAAGTTGGTTGTTTAACAGACTGAGCCATCCAGGTACCCCTAGAATTTCTTACTGAACGAAGCTCTCAAAGTTAAGTTTTATTCGTTCTGTCAACTCCCTGTAGATTTACGGTCTCTTTGGCTAAAAAGTATGAAAACTGCCTGTTTGGTCATTTCCTTAGTTCTTAATTTCACTGTTGGGCCTTCATGCACATTTAATAAAACTTTGGGTTTTTTCTCCTGCCAATTTGTCTTATGTAAATTTAATTCTTCATCCAGCTAGAAGAATTCGAAAGATAGAGGAAGAATTTTTCCTTTCCCACAATAGGAATAGGGTTAGGATCCCTTGGGGATAAGAAGGACGAGATGGATTATATGGATAAAAAGACAGATTCAGGGAGAACTGATGCGTGAGTGAGTCTCAGTGGTCATCTACAGCCTGATCTTACTTCGTAGTCAGGAAACAGAGACATTAGGAGCACAAGTGATTGACTACACAGCTAGCTGAATATCCTTAGTGACAAAGGAGAAGTGACCGTGTAGACAGTATGAGAAAGAATCTGCTTAGATGAACTTGAACTTTTAAATTACCTTCGATTTACTGCAGTCATGCCTGATTATTGCATGAAATCTGGAAAATACAAAAGTGCACAAAAGAAAATAAAAACCCATCACTGAGAAATAGTCATCATGAACATTTTAGTCTGTCCCTTTTTAAAACGGTTCAATGCCTGGGGTTGGATGATAAATTATGAAACTTCCCCAATGTCTAATTGTTGGAAATCAAGGGATGTCATTTTGGCAGGAGAACAGTGTTGGCTCTCTGGCTCATTCAGCCATTCCACAGTTATTCAGTGAGCATTCATCAGGCGCCAGGCCCTGTGTTGGGCATGAGGCATACAAATATGAATAAAACAGGTATAGTTAGTCCCTGACCTCATGGAGATTACATTTCTCTCCAGGAAAACACGATTAACACTTAGGTACAATTATGAATGAATGCAGGCATTATGAGATTGTACAATGGTGTCTCTTGACATATTCCAGAGTCACTTTCTCTGGTTGTTGCTACCCAGAGTGGACTGCAGGCCATGAGCATCAACATCTCCTAGGAACCTGTCAGAGATACAGACTCTCAGGCCCATCCAGACCTAATGAAACACGATCTGCTGTTCACCAAGCTTCCTGGGGACCCACAAGCACATGAGGGTTTGAGGAGCACTGGTCTAAAGTATGACTGGGAATCAGCAGTCCATGGCAAGTGGTGGAGGGAATGGGGAAGGCCTGTCAGGCCCATAAGTGGGCTCTGGGTGGAGGTGCCTGCCACCTGGAGACAGTGGAGGCAGGCCAGTGTGGCTGGAGCAAGACCAGATGGGGCTGGTGGGATGAGCAGGGAGGCCCTCAGTCTGGGGCTTGCCATGGGTTGGAACCACTTTAGATCCTCTTGGAGCCTTCAGTGTCCTCACCTGCCAAGGGACAATTATCCTCCGCCCCATCCCCCCATCCCCAGGGGCTGTTGGGAGGCTCAGATTCGTTAATGTGCCACAGGTGTTCACAGCTGTGGGCCTCTCACTGCTCTTCTTTGGAAGAAAAACGAAGAGCTGTGGTTTCCAGGATGCTCACTGAATTACCTTACCATGTCTGGAACTGGTGAGGTAGGACTCAAAAGTAATTCCTGGTGCTCATACAAATAGTTTATCAAATGCATACTAAGCACAGGTAGTCATTCTGCATATTGGTGGAGGTAGAGTGTTAGGAGAGGGGTTACAAATGGTGGAAACTGTGAGGTTAGGGCTGCCCCTGGGGCTAGGACTACCTCCCCCATCCCCGGCTCACTGCCTGGCATCAGCGCCCTGCTTCCTATAGTGTTGTGTTGTCAGATACAGGAGGGGGACACAGGGTGACCTGGAGAAGTGACTATCAACCTTTGCACTGTCTTCCTCTTAACAGTGAGGCCTGGAGAGAAAGGGAAGAACTTAAAACAAAGCAAAACAAAACACCACCAACAAACGACAAAGCCAAAACAAAACAACAAGAGAAGAAAAATAAACAGAGAAACCAACCTCCCTTCAAAAGTAAAGGCCTTGAAGCTCATTTGCTATTATGAATCCGACTGAAGTATCTGGTTTCCATGGCTCTTACCCAGAGCAGGGCTCTTCCTGCGTTGCACCTGTGTAACTCTGCACCAGGCTTGAAAGATGGACAAGGTGAGCCGGAGAGCTCCTCTTTGTTCTCCACTTTCACACGCTATTATGCAGGCTCAGGCACTGAGCTGGCTAATCAGCTTGATTTACAGCCTGAAACCACCCTACCTCCTGTGTATCTGGTCCTAACATTTATATACTACGGACCTCAAAGGTGTTCACGGCTCACTTTCTGCCACCTACCATGTTATCTGTCCTAGTAACAGGCATGGGCTTTTCCAAATTCTTGTTTACAATTCCTAATTCACAGAAAGGCATATCCAGGCCAAGAAAGTTTAGGTGGGTTTGAGGTAAAACAGCTGGAATCAGTCAGTGGCCCCACAGGACCAGAACTCAGAAGTGCTAGTACTTATTTCAGAGATCCATTCATCACCATCAGATGATGATATTTAAGTAACAAAAAAATACTAAGACAGAAATCTCATTAGCAGTTATTCCCACCACTGAGACGCTAGCACTGGGGAACGCTCTGGCTATGTACTACCAGCCTCCTATAGCACCCTAGCCTTTTTAAAAATTACACAGTAGGGGCGCCTGGGTGGCGCAGTCGGTTAAGCGGCCGACTTTAGCCAGGTCACGATCTCGCGGTCCGTGAGTTCGAGCCCCGCGTCAGGCTCTGGGCGGATGGCTCAGAGCCTGGAGCCTGTTTCCGATTCTGTGTCTCCCTCTCTCTCTGCCCCGCCCCCGTTCATGCTCTGTCTCTCTCTGTCCCAAAAATAAATAAACGTTGAAAAAAAAAATGTTTAAAAATTACACAGTATATGGGGCGCCTGTGTGGCTCAATCAGTTGAGCATCTGACTTCGGCTCAGGTCATGATCTCACAGTTCGTGAGCTCGAGCCCGGAGTCTGGAGCCTACTTGGGATTCTGTGTCTCCTATCTCTCTGCCCCTCCTCTCCTTCAAAAAAATAAAAATAAATAAACATTTAAAAAAATTACATGGTATGTGAATTCCTCTAATTCAGAAATATACATAAGAACAGTATAGATAAAGCCAATATCCCTCTGACACCCTCCTATCTGGACTCATTCACCACCCCAAAGGTAGCTTTATGAATTTGGCAGTATCTTTCTAAATTTAGAATTGCTTTGTCATACATATCTTTATTACTACACTATACCCATCAGCCGTTTCCACTGACATTTTGTTTCTGGGATCTATCATACTTTTATAACTGATCCATTTTTTTGTAGCTGCATTGTATTCTATCACGTGTCACTAATTTATTCATTCCACTTTTGATGAATGTTGAAGCCCTTTCCAATTTCTTACTGTGACAAACACTGCAACAATGAGTGTCTTTGTACCTTTCTTTTCCTGCCCACATGTAAATACTTCTTTAGGATAGAATCCCAGGTGTTGTTGGTTGAAAAGTTACACACATTTTCAATTTTAACAACTACTGCTAAAGTGCCTTCCAGAGAGCCTGTCCCATCTGATGCAACCAAATCAGTGTATGAGGGTACGTGTCTGTCCATAATCTTGCAAAAATCCTTATTGTCAGACGTGTCCAAGTATACTTTTCAAAAGTTAAATACAACTCTCAAATGTTTCTACAAATATGGCATGCACATGTGTCAAAATTTTTTTTACTTCATCAATTAATGAGAAAATTTGTAAGATGAAAAAGTTGATTTGAAGACCATTTGAAGAAACAGGTTTATACAATCCTTAAAATATATCAAAACAATATTGCTAGACTAGACATAAAGATGGTTAATGTCCAGGGTGCCTGGTTGGCTCAGTAGGTTAAGCATCTGACTCTTGATTTCTGTTCAGCCGACTCTTAATTTCTGCTCAGTTCATGATCTCATGGTTGCTGGGATCAAGCCTGATTAAGCCCCACGTGAGCTCTGTCAGCACAGAGCCTGCTTGCAATTCTTTCCCTCTCTCTCTCTGCCCCTACCCTGCATTCGCATGCACACGTGCATGCTCTCTCTCTGCGTCTGTCTCAAATAAATAAAATTTTAAAAAATGGTTAATGTCCTACAGGGCAATAAATTATAACCTGTGAAGTTATCTTTTCTCTGGGGCGAAAATTATCTGCATCTCTACCAAGCACAAATCTACAAGTTAATATATAACTTTACAGTCTTAGCCTTTCATTAATAGTAAATAGCAACATCAAACAATGGTGCATTCTGCTAGAAAATTAAGTAATCCTTAGGCTTTAAAACAATGCCCAATAACTATGAAAGAACATAGATTGAGAGGGTGACTATTCTCTTGGCCTTCTTTCTAGATATTGGATAAGTTTCTTAACAGATTTTTAGAAATCTGTATCAATGCAATGTATTAAAAAATAGTAGTTCATTGTGTTTTAATCTGAAGTTCTGTAATTACTAGTGGCTTTGGGGCAGTCATTACTTTTTAGTTAGCCCTGGTTTTCTCTCCTTCCAGGTCTCTTGAAACAAATATCACTGATAGGAAAACACTTTCTTCTCTTTAGTGACCAGGAATGCCCGCCACAGCCTGAGGGGCAACTTGACAAAGTTAGGTCTCCCTAGCAACAGGGGCCCAAAGACCTGATTGTTCCTAGGCAAGATTTTACAGAATGCTTAAAAGCACCTTAATTCTGGCCTTTAAAGTACCAGGGATGGCTGTTCAGCTCAGTGGCAGTAAGAGAAAAAGCGTGTGTGTCCTGGGAGGGTGACCATGGGGGGGGGGGGGCGGGGGGAGAATTGGGGGGCTCAGTGGGGCTTTGTTGAGGGAGGTCAAACTCCGCCCTGCTCCACTCCTTCAGCCTCTGCCCTCAGGCCCCTGGGTGCACAGAGCAGACTCCCTGGGGTCAGCCTATCAATCACACCACACTTACTGACTGCCACCACAGTGCCAGGAGGCCATGCCAGATTGTGGAAAACCTCTTCTCCTCCCAGTTTGCACAGCAAACGGGGACTATGACCAGCACGGGGGGACCGGGCGGGGGTGGGGGGTGGTTTAAGATAAACCTAGATGGTGAACCATGAAGATAGGATACCTACAAGTCACTGGAGCAGTCTGAATAAAACCTGGTGGTGGTGATGGCGTGATGGGGGTGGGAAGGAGGACACGTCTGGGTCTGGACTCCGTCAAGTGACCAGCAACCTGCCCTCAACCTCTAAAGTTTTTGTGCACTAGCTGGCCTTTCGATACTTTCTAGAAATCTGTAAAGTGCTGAAGAGCCAACCCGGTCTCTCCCACCCCTGCCTAGGGCGATGTGAAGTCACTTGAGACACTTCAGGACCCAAGTTCCAATTCTTAAACTATCCCTTGAAATTATCCACCAATGAGGAACAGCCTAAGAAATCAAGGCTGCTATAGATCCCAGTTTTCAATGTGGGCAGTTAACCCACTTAGACTTCCGAAATCCCAGTCTCACAAAGGGCTACCAGGCTCCGGGGGAGGCTCTTTCAGAGGAGACGCCTTTCCCACCACCAGTTTGTCCCACTTCTTAAAAAGATTTAGGGTCTTCTTTTCCTTTTGGGGGCGACCGCTTGGCTGGCTGGCCGGACGAGATCTCAAGAGACGCCCCTTCTCAGTCTGTCCATCCCGCCGCGTCCTGATCTGCAGCAGGCGTCCGGGCTGCTGCAGCACGACTGGAATGCGCGGGGGGACGCGGGGCGGGGAGCGGACGCGGGGCGGGGTGGAGACGCTGGGCACGGGGAGGGGACGCCGGGCGCGGGGAGAACGCGGGGCAGGCGGGTCTCTGCCCTAGACCTCGGCTCCCGGCCCTGCCTGGGGTGGGTGGGCGACGGCTCAAGGACTAGGGCGAGACCAACAGTCCCGACGCCCGGCGCGACCGGACCTCTGGCACCGCAGCCTCGCCCGCGCTCCGCCCAACCCTCGTCCCGGCCCCGGCACACGTGCAGTTTCCTTCCCGGTCGCCGGCCGGGTGGGGCGCGCAGCCCCCACCCACGAGTTCCCCAGGACCGAGAAACGGAAGAGAAGAAAGTCTGCACCGCGAGCCCCGGGAGTGCAGGCCCGCCCCCGCCCTCCCTTCCCAGCTTCTCGTCCAGTCACCGGCCGGCGGCTCAGGGGCCGGGAGGGGAAGGAAGCGGCGGGGGCGGTCCGGGTCCGGGCCCGGGCGGGGGGCGCGGGGGAGGGGCCCGGCGCTCGGGTTTCGGCCGGGCTCCCGGCCGCCAGGGTGCCGGCGGCCCCAGCAGCGCGGGCTTCGCGTGGGCGGCGCGGGGCGCGGCGGGCCAGGCCACCCCCTCCGCTTGCGGCCCGCGGCCCGCGGCGCGTCCGCTCACCCGGAGGCGGGAGGAAGGCGGCGGCGGCGGCCTCGACGTCGACGACCGCGCCGCCCGCGATGGGAAGTGCCTTATAAAGCCGCAACTCGGCCGGGCCCGACCGACTCGCCGCCGCGCTTCCCCTGGAGTGCGCGCAGAGGCCGGGGGCTGACCCCTGACAGACCGGGGTTACTACGGACTCCGGCCCTTGACAGCCGCCAGACGGACCGCGGCTCCGGACAGACCTCGGACGGCCGGCGGACTCCGGCCCCATCCCGGGTCCGAGCGGCCCACAGGCAGACCCCGGCCCGATCCCAGCTCCGGACAGACATCGGACGGACCCTGGCCCCGGATAGACCTCAATCCCGGGCAGACCGCAGGCACACGGCGGCCCGATCCCGGCTCCGGAGACCTCGGACCGACCCCGGCCCGGCAGGCGGGCGGGCGGGCGGGGGCCGAGGGCGCCCCCGGAGGCGGGGGCATGCGCGGCCCGCGGCATGGCCTCGGCGGTGTTTGAGGGCACCTCGCTCGTGAACATGTTTGTGCGCGGCTGCTGGGTGAACGGCATCCGCAGGCTCATCGTCAGCCGGCGCGGCGACGAGGAGGAGTTCTTCGAGATCCGCACCGAGTGGTCGGACCGCAGCGTGCTCTACCTGCACCGCAGCTTCGCAGACCTGGGCCGCCTCTGGCAGCGCCTCCGCGACGCCTTCCCCGAGGACCGGCCCGAGCTAGCGCGCGCGCCGCTGCGGCAAGGTTCGGGGGCCCGCGGGCACCGGGGTGGGGCCGGGGGGCGCCTCGGATGGGATCTTAGCCGGAGATGTGGTTGCATGGTCGTCTTACAGCGCAATGAAAGGAGGAGGGGAAGTTACTTAAACCGAGATTGCGGCTTTCCCCTCCATCCCTGGCACGGGACAGGGGACGCTCAGATCCTCCGCTCCCAAATGAAGGGCGCCCGAGGCGGCAGTGGTCGGAGGACACGGAGTCAGCCCGTGGAGCTCTGGGGCCTCTGGGCCGAGATTAGCAAGACAGGCGCCCTGACTGTCCCCAGGGACGAGTCACTGACCAGTACCAGTGCAGCGGCCAGTGTTGGGGTGAACCCAGCCCCTGCTCCGGCCTGGCGGCCTCCCCACCTCCCAACCCCCGGGAGGGCGGGCTGCGACCCCCGCCTCGCCCGGAAGGGGACAGGAGAGAGTCGGTGAAACATTTGGGAGGAGTTAACCACAGTGTCCGGCTGGGGTCGCGTCGGCTCTGGCAGCCGCCCCTCCGAGGGCTCCGCTGGAAGGGGCTGTGTCTCCGGTCTCCTCCGGTGACGGAGGAGCCTGGGTGCGAGGTGCCACGCAGCCTTCTGTCACTCCTCCGGAGGGGCCTCCCTTCTGGCGACTACTAGGGAGAGCCCGGTCCCCACCCCAGGGGTGGGTCCAACATTTGGGTTTGATTAACCGCGGCAGCCTCCTCCCTGGCCTTGTGACTGCCCTGGCCCTTGGAGATTTGAGTTCTCAGAGGACTACCGCGGCTTCCTTCTGCCAGGCTGACGCCCTTCCAGGGGCTGCACTTGGGAGGCAGTAGGAGAGGCGGCCGGCCGCCAGAGGGAAGGAAGCGCCTGAGCGAGGCGAGCCTAGAAGTAGGAGGGGCTGGGGGAGAGGGGGCCAGGGAAGGCTGTAGGGCTCTGAGCAATCTTCCTCCACCACCGCTTGTGACCACCTGCAGCGCTGAGAATGGTCACACATCACCCAGAGGCCGTCCTGTCCACAGTCTTCTAAACATACCTGGGGGCTCCTTTGGGGGCATTTTACTGAAGCAGAGGGTGGCCGGGACGAGTCTCCTTAGCTGCTGGTCTGCCTGAGGTCTTATGATAACCTCTACTTCCCCGGGTCGATTCCCCTCCCCAGTGTGTGAATTATATGGATAATTAGCTCAGTTCTCATGACACATCCTTTGGAAAGGCTCCCAAAGCCAGCAAGTTTGAAGGCCCTGAGCCAGACGGCCTGCCTTTCAGGGTTCTCTTTGCCCCCCAGATTCTCACATTGATTTCGGATATGGAGATAGCTTTGTATTGTTTCAGCATGGCAGAGTTTTCCTTGGATTTGCTATTTGGGTGTGGATGTTGTTGTATTTTTTGATTTACCAAATGAATGCCTGAATCAGGAAAGCTTAGATGCAGGAACAGCAGTTTATTGTTGACTTACGTCCTTGCTGGAACAAGGCTGACCATTAACACATGAGAGCCCCTGAGAGCTGGCAGAGAGCTGGCCCTCCCCTCTGTGCTCCCCCCGACACACCCCCTCCACCCCTGCTCTAGGTCTCACTCTGGTCAGGTGACACAGCTAAAGTGTGTGACCCCAAGCAGGTAGATTGGCTGGAATTGTTCCCCCCCGACCCCGCCCCGTAGCATAGTACTTTTCCTATTCTTGTCTTTTTCTTTTCCTTTTTTTTTTTTTTTTTTTTGGTGAGAATTACAATGCATAGTATAGTGTCCAGCAATAGTTAGTCCTTCCTATACTCTAGTTGTTACTGTTACCCTCAGCGTCAGCACTTCTGGCAAGGGTTGTAGCCAGCTGGGAGGCCCCAGGATATGGTAGTGAAAACACCTTGCCTGGAGCAGAGGTGGGGGTGAGTGTGAGGCACCAGACTTGCTTTACACACGCAGCCAGGCTCTGTCCTCTCTGCACTCACACTCTGGATCCGTTCTGGGTTCGTGATGCGGAGACACATAGCGTGCGTCTGAAGAGTGGAGCATCTACAAGTGAGAAAGGTTTAGGAAGAAAGTGATTATCAGGGAGAAAAGAAGATCCAGAGGGACAGGATGGCTGCTCAGGTATCTGAGGGGGACTAGAACTGGGTGTTAGCCAGGCTGCTGGTAGAGGTAGGGGCGGTGGGGGTGATCAGGACGGGGACCAGTGGTTGGCTTTATACTGGAACTGTTGGCACTACCTCCTGGGCTAGAGTCCTGTCCAGTGGAGACCTCCTGCCAGGGCTGGGCTGGCACCCCCTGGAGGGGAGGAGATGGGGCACTGGGACCAGAGGAAGGCGTGACCTTAATTCTTTGTTCCGGTCCTAGATTCTCTGCCTGGGGGCAAGCTGGTACTGACCCTTCCTGCACTACCTGAGTTTTGGGGCGCAATCCCAGGGGAACCCCTTTTCCTTTCTTAGATCCTTTTAAGTCCAGGGAAATTGTGCACGGAATAAAACACATAACAGTAACGTAAGAGAAGATTCTACCTTATTTTTATGCAGGTTTATTATTTGCATAAAAACATTGTCTGGATATACAAACTGTAAATACAAAAGGTAACCAGGTGCATGTATTCTATTGGAAATGCCAGGTTTTCTCAGTATAATTCCCCATCAGATTCCCTCGCTTGAAATTTATTAAAATAGTTCTGGGCTGGGCTAGATCTGGGCTCTCTACTTTTATTAAAAAGCTTTGTGAGGAAATCTGGGTTTCGGAGCTCACGCTGGCAGCCGGTTGGTAGCTCTTATAAATGTCTGACTGAACACCCTCACGGGGTGTGAAAGCCTTGGCCCCTACTTGCATTTTTGAATCTGCATGCAATTAAAAGGATGTTGAGCCCTTTTTCTTAGTCCCCCAAGTACTGCAGTGGAGGAAAATGTTTATGTGGAGAGAATGTGTTTTTTTCTCCCTTGTGCACATGCACTGTGGTGTTAAGCTCGGCAACCGTCCGTGGGCCTTAATATTTCACAGAGACACATGCGCAGAGATACTTAAAGCCCTGCATGGGTAGAGGCACAGTGCTCACTAATTTACCTTCCTGGCCTCCTCTTTGGGCAGGGCTGACCACCCCGTCCTTTCTTGGGCCCCAGCCTGAGAAGATGGAGACAGCTGCTTCCTGTGGATATTATCTCTGGGTGACCAAGGGGTTCCTTTTGCCTTTTCTACACCTTCTACCCAGTGGGGCTGGGTCTTTAAGTTGAGTTCCCTCTGCATAATACTTGTGTGGTTCAGAGTTTCCTGACCGTGGCCAAGGTTTCCTGCCTATTACATCCCTTACATCTGGAAAGGTTTAACATGTTAAAACATCAGCATGTAGAATCTCTGATTGACCATTTGGGGCTCTTGGACTATTCTTATTTTTGTTTTTTTAATAGCACCAATATCAGGCTTTGTGAAGTCATCTGGTCATCACTGCAGCAAGAAATTCTATTTC
Source organism: Puma concolor (assembly GCF_028749965.1). Lineage (NCBI taxonomy): Eukaryota > Metazoa > Chordata > Mammalia > Carnivora > Felidae > Puma > Puma concolor. Next base: position 25,239,373 of record NC_141671.1, read on the forward strand.
CAAAATAGTCAGGTGATCTTTGATTCCTGACTACCGTGAAGTCAACATTTTGATTTCCCATTCATCCATTCAGTGAGTATCCGCTGAGTACCTACCATGTGCCAGGAATTAGTCTAGGTGGTGGGGACACAGCAGTGATCAAAAGAGACAAAAAAAAAAAAAAATCCCTGCCTTCATGACTCTCATTCTCTTGTTGGGATAAATCTAATAATAAACAAGAAAGACAAATAAATAATATGTTAGATAGTAATAAGTATTAAGAAGAAAAAAGTAAGCAAGGAAAGGGCCTATGACCTCTAAGGGGAAGAGTTAACTTTCAGATAAGGTTCTCCAGAAAATCTCAAAGGAAATGAACTTTGAGTCGAGACCTGAAGGAAGGGAGGGAACAAGCCATTTTGTCAATACCTGGGGAAGAAAGCATTCCAGACAGAGGTGAGAACAAGTGCAAAGGCCCTGAGGCCAGCATATGCCTGATGGCTTCAAGAAGTGAGGAGGCAGCCCTCATGGCTGGAGTGGAGAGTAGGCTATGGAGAGTAGGTGACCAGAGAGGAGGGAATGGGCAGATCTGGGAATACTCTGGCCGCTGAGAAAGAGTGGAGGTGGGCAAGGGGGAGTCAAGGAGATGGGAGACAGGTGCTAGGGCATCCTGCCAGGTGCAGCAGAGCAAGTGTAAGAAGTAGTCAAACACTGATGTGTGTGGAAGGGAGAGAGATGAGATTTACTGAGAGACCAGAGGTGGGGGGTACGGGAGGGTCAGGGCCACACCACCGCATTCAGTGTGAGAAGTAGAATAGCCATTTCCTGGAATGGGGGAGCCTGCAGGAGGGCTGGTATTGGGGCCCAGCTTGAGTGTGGTATTTGAGCATTTTCTCTAAATAAAGCCCATCATTGAGGGCCTGGCTGTGCTGCTAGCATACAGGCCCGTATTCACTTGTATCACCAAGGACGTTAATCTACCTGCATATCGCAGACGGTCTATTCTTCAGTTTGAGATCTGAGGAATGGAGTTAAGGCATCCAGGACAGCAGCAGAAAGGGCTGGCCATGGATCCACTTGCCCAGCTCGCACAAGCCTGACTGTGCCCCCAGGCCCTAAGCCTGCATGCTTATTCTCATGTGGACTGCGGGGGCGAAGGTCTGTGCTACCCTGAAGCTAAAGGGGAGATCACCACCTGATGCAGGGACAAAGCCACTGACTTTACTTTCTTAGTGAAAGTGGCTGAAAAAAGGTTAGAGGCCACACGGGTCCCAGGCAGCAGACCAGAGACAAAAAGCCCACCTCTGCCTAGCCCAGTGGACCCTTGCAGCGTGGTTCTCAGTGGTGTGGGTCTGACACAGCTCCCCAGGCCCCATGCATGGCTTCACTTTAGGGCATCCTGCCCCTTCTGACTGGGGCAACTTCACTTCTCACAGGGATTTGGGGTGTTTTTGATTCACAGGTGTATTTTTGAATCTCTTCTATGTATAGGGCGCCGGGGCTGGTGTGCTTTTCCCGGGCCCCCGGGGTATGCTGTGCTGCCCTAGCCCAGCACCAGGACCTCCGTCTCCTTGTAACTTGTTCTCTCCTCTCTGCCTTCTGTTTTCTCTTTCTTCCCCAAATGTGCACCCTTGCTGCCACCCAGCCTCCGCTGTGATTTCCTTTTCCACTCTTCCAGGGCCCTCTCCTTTCTCTTTAAGTGGCCACGTGGCTGAATTTGGTTCTTGGTCCTGTGATCTTATCCCATCGGATCTCAGACTGTGCTGTGGGCCCCTGGTGACCTGACCTAACCTCTCAGCTGGAGAAGGAGCCAGCCAGAAACTTACACAGGTGGTTAGGTAGCTTGCTTCTAGGTCACCGTGACTTTCCGCCCAATTTCCAGGGAGAAATTTGGCCTGCTTCTTGAGCAGACAGCATTGTGAACCTACTGGTGGCATCTTGGCTGCCCTTGAACTAGCCCCCTGGAGACACAGGTCCCCTTCCCTTTTAAAACAAGTCTGGGCCTCCTGTGTCTCTGCTGTCTGTTTTTACAGACACTTTTCCAAACGGTGAAAGATGTTTCTGTGTTGTGAAGAGTCAAGTAAAAGGAAGATTCAAAGTGCTAGTGGATGGTGACAGTGCCACGCAAAGTTACTGAAATAATGGGCATTTGATTGGGGTGCCTGGGTGGCTCAGTTGGTTAAGCGTCTGACTTCAGCTTGGGTCATGATCTCACAGCTCATGAGTTCGAGCCCCATGATGGGCTCTATATTGACAGCTCAGAGCCTGGAGCCTGCTTTGGATTCTGTGGTCTCCCTCTCTCTCTGCCCCTCCCCCAATCACACTCTGTCTCTGTCTCTGTCTCTCTCTCAAAATAAATATTTAAAAGATAAAAAAAAATAATAATTTGATCAGTTTGCCACTTCTCACTGAAGCTCCGTGTGGAGGGGGGTGGGATTCGGGAGAGTGAGGACAGGCTAGGAGTATGAACCCAATATGCATTTTACCCTCATGGCCTCCCCGACAGACATTGGCCATGGCCCACTCTTTGTGTGTCCTTGGGAGGGAGTGGGAGAGACAGTAAACTGAAGTGAGTCCTCATCAGTAGTTGGTTGCTGGTCCACTGAATCCATGGAAATAGCTTTTTATTGGTGTTTGTGTCACGTTTACTTTTTTGGGTGACAGTAGGCATCCACTGGACACTTTTGGTCGTCATCACTGAAACATGGACCCCGTGTCCTGGAACGGGTCTGGGAAGCTCCCCGGGGCCGCTTCATCTGCATCCTCTCTTTGATTGATGGGTGGGGCAGGGACAACGTGGGGGCGAAGGTGTCCATGCCCCATCCTTTCCTGGCCAGGCTGCAGCCTCCCTTAAATGGTGAGAGCACAGATGTGTCATGCCCGGCACAGACCCATGTGCGGGGATGATCGTATTCTCCAGACAGACTCTTCCAGTCCACCCTCCTCACCCCACCCCCTAAATTGAGTCATGACTGTGGACAGAGCCACTTAGCTCTTTGGCTGATTTACACTGGCAAGTTTTCATATTTGTCTTAAGAACAAAACATCTTAATCACCCTTTGCAGGTACATAACTTAGAATCAGCAGGAAAAATATGATGCACAGCAATTGGACAGAGGATAGAGAGGGAGGAGGGAAGGAATAACATGTGATTAAAGCTTTTACCTAGAGAATCTGAATCCCACCAGAAGCCCCTCCTGTGTCCTTCAGGAGAAAATCCCCAAGGCCCTGCAAGATTGAGGACCCACCTGGGGACAGAGGGTCCAGGTGGGAGAGGTCAGGGTCATAGTGACTCACCTATGGATACAGCAGCGTCACCGTGGAAGAGGATCAGGCTGAGTGGTTGAAGGCATTGGCTTTGGAACCAGATGGGTGAAGATTCAGACTCTGGCTCTGTCACCTGCTATTTGCTGGGTGACTTCAGGCAAGCTGCTTGGTTCCTCAAGCCTCAATGCCTGACTGATGAAAGAGCAGTAATGATATCCACAGGCAGGACTGCTGGAGTACCGAAGCAGTGACAGCCACAAAGTACCCAGCACCTTGGTGGACACTGGAGAGCTGCTTTGGACTCAGGTCCCTGAAGCTTCTGCCCTTTGCTCTCGAACACACAGCCTTCCCTCACTGAGAGTCAACCAGATGGGCAAGTGCGAGTATCATTGCCCGGCCTGCTGCCCCTGACAGCGTCCTCTCCAGGTGTGGCTCTTCGTCCTCATGTCCCTAGGAGGCAGGGATGGTGATAGCCCCTGCCTAGGCTAAAGAGAGCCCACAAAGGGGGTCACCGAAATTACCTCAGTGGGATGCTTACAGACCAGGTCTGTGGCTTTGCTTATCCAGAAACTAGAATTTGGTGTTTGACGTGGGTCATGCTTGGGGACTGTGCTCCAGGGGGCAGTTTCACAGGGGGCAGATTAGGGTGGACTCCTAGGGCAGGTATATGTATTAACCGTAAGAAATAGAACTGCCAAGTGGGTAGAGTTGGGACCAGAGCCTGCATAGGAGGCCACGGCTCCCATTGCCTGCCACAGGGCAAACCCTTAATGCAGTTTGTAAGGGCCTACTTGTCTCAGTCCTCGCCTTCCAGCCTCCTTAGGGCCTCTACACTTCCTGACCCTGTTCCCTGTTCCCGTCCTCCCTCCCTGCCTCCTGTATCTGCTCACCCTTCAGGCTTCCTCGCCTAGAGAGGGTGGTCTCCCTGCTGGGAGTCTTCCCAGCCCCCCATGTGACACCCTACTCTTTGTGTCCAGTGTTTGCCACAGCTCCGTTCTCCTGGCTCTCAGGAAAACTCTGGGGATCTAGGGGTGCCACGGCACCCCCACCTGACAGGGTGCCCGGCCAGTCAGTACTTCAGCATGTGTGGGTAAATACATGCTTCCTGTTTTGTGAGTGTGGCATGGGATGGGGTGCCCTGAATACCTTTGTTGGTTGAAGACAGACTGGCCGAGTGAGTGGATCTTAAACTCATGAAGTGTGAAGTTCAGGAAGGGAACTGTGCTTTTATTGGGAGAGAATAATGAAGAGGCCCAGGGAAGGAGGGATTGGGAAAGGGCACAGTAGAGACCAGTACGTTTAAGTCAAGCACTCACTCTCTTGTGCTGGTAAAAGGATGTGTCACTCAAGGGAGCACCTCCCAGGTGCAAGAAGCAGCAGAGGAAGGAGGGTCTTCTTCTCTCAGCCCCTTCTTCGATCCTCAGGGAAGTGCTATTTCTTCTCTGCCTCTCTGTGTCCTCCTCCTCCTCCTTTCTGTCCCCTGCTTTTCATTCTTGGAAAGATGCAGGGAAGAAATTAATGCCCATCAGGATTCCCCCTCTTACAGCAGGTGTGAGCATCACTGAACTAGAGCAGCCTATAAGAGGGAGGGTAGGTACCACCGTCAGCCGGGAACGAGGGACAGACAGGGTTTCTGTCCTTCCAGAAATGCTGTGCAATACCCCACACATGGGAACAAGGAGACCTGCATAGAGTAACCACGGGCTCCCAGGGAATTAGAACTTCCACTGAGATGCTTAAGTACGCACAGAATAACCACCTGAGTCACGCTGTCAAGCAAATCATTACTTACTTGCCACTTCTTGAATGTTGAGTACCTACCTAGAAAACAGGCACTTAGGAAATCAGCACTGAAAATTTCCCTTAGAAGATTTATAATATTTTGCTTCTAAAACTCATACGCAACCTTTAAAGAATACCTACCCCTATGCTCCCAGGATGACCGTGCATTCCTCACCTCACCCGAGCAATCTGCCTTGCTGTACAGTGTGTTCATGGACACATTTTTTAAATGGAAAAGGACCTCTTTAAATGTAATTTATTATTTGAGTCAGTTTGAAAGGTCACTTTACAGAAAATTTCCGTAGGGCTGTATTCTGAGAATCTCCTCTAAGAGACTTGTGTTCTTAGGGTAATGGGCACTTCTTAATGTGCTTTGAAAAGGACGTTCTTCCTTCCCAATTGACCCAAGAGACACCTTGTCTTTATTTCTGAAATGATGGAAGACGGCACTCAGGTTAGATTCTGACCTCTGAAGCCCAGCCCCCCGGGGAAGCCTGGCTCAGTTATCAGAGGAGTTCATTCCAAAGCCTCCACTTACTGAAACAGTGGGACTTTGGACCCACGTTTCTGAGGTTAGAAACTGGTTTGTTTACATTAGCTCTTACTGATAAGTTTTTGTGCTGACCCTGAAATGTTCAGTTTGGGTTCCAAGAATAAGTCAGGTGTTTATGATTGCATGAAGAGGTTAATCCTGAAAAGTGACAGAATCACATTTTCTGTTCTCAATTTTCAGTGCCAAACTAGTTTAGGAATAAAGGGCACCCTGGCTGCTCTAGGCTGATTTTTGGCCACCAAATGTATGTTAAATTGGCACACTGTAATTTACATATAATCATATTATCAGTCTTTCGGATTCAAATCTCTATTTTAGGATAATCTGGTTAAAATCTCCACATCACAAACTGTGTAGATTGTAATTTTACAAATTGAAGTTTTATTAAGTGATTATGCTTTATCAGAAATTAGAAAAATTGCCAGGCGCTGTGAAGTTTTCTGAGTCAACTTCGTAACAACTACAACATCCAGGCGGACGATTATCCTATCCTCACAGGAGTAAATCCCGTGTGTTCCACAGAGTGCTGGCCCTCTCTGCTGGCCAGTTCCGGAATGACATTCTCAGTACCAATAGATAATAAAGTTTTTCCATCCGGCTGTGCAAAATCACAGCCGTTGGCCCGCCTGCAGTTTTTGTTATTACCATCTCAGATAGTACAACGGAGCCAAACAATATCTCCACAGAATTATCATTTCATCCACAATATTTGGAATAAAAACCTAAAAGTATTTACATTGTTGTATTTAAACATATTTTTGAAATAAGTTTTAAAATTGGTATTCACTGTAAACAGTTGCTATCTGGAGAAGCTTTAGCAGCCATTAAAAACCAAAGCTGTTGGAGCGCCTGGGTGGCGCAGTTGGTTAAGCGTCCGACTTCAGCCAGGTCACTATCTCGCGGTCCGTGAGTTCGAGCCCCGCGTCAGGCTCTGGGCTGATGGCTCAGAGCCTGGAGCCTGTTTCCGATTCTATGTCTCCCTCTCTCTGCCCCTCCCCTGTTCATGCTCTGTCTCTCTCTGTCCCAAAAATAAATAAACGTTGAAAAAAGAAATTTAAAAAAAAATAAAAAAAAAAAACACCAAAGCTGTTGCGTCACAAAGGAAAAACACAACCGTTAGGGTAGAAAACCCCAATGCATAGAATTATGGGATGGGCTCAGTTCTTGGCCACCTGCCACAGAAAAGTAACGCAATGACCCACATGTGGGTTCTCTTCACTACTTCACTCATCAGCAGTTGTAGCATTTTGAGAATTTATAATAATTTTGGGTGTCGCCAGCAGGTGTCTAAGGTTTCCACCAGTTATGAAACAAACCTGAAAGGAACCCAGTGACTATGAAACAATTAGAAATTTTAAATTTTTTTAACTTAATTTATTTATTTTGAGAGAGAGAGGGAGAGAGAGAATCCCAAGCAGGCTCTGCACTGTCAGCATGAAACCTGTTGTGGGGTTCAAACTCACGAAACCGTGAGATCATGACCCAAGCTGAAACCAGGAGTCGTATGCTTAACCAAATGGGCCACCCAGGTACCCCAACAATTAAGAAATTTTAAAATAAATATTTATTTCATTTTTGCACTGTGGCCGTTTGGGGTGTGTCTTCTTAAAAATATTTTCCGGGGCGCCTGGGTGGCGCAGTCGGTTAAGCGTCCGACTTCAGCCAGGTCACGATCTCGCGGTCCGTGAGTTCGAGCCCCGCGTCGGGCTCTGGGCTGATGGCTCAGAGCCTGGAGCCTGTTTCCGATTCTGTGTCTCCCTCTCTCTCTGCCTCTCCCCCGTTCATGCTCTGTCTCTCTCTGTCCCAAAAATAAATAAACGTTGAAAAAAAAAATTAAAAAAAAAAAATTTTTCCTAAAGCATTTCAGGTACCCATTGTTCAATGGGAGGCACTTTTAAAACAGTCCAGAAGAGTGATGTCCAGGGCCCAGGACAGAAGGAAAATGCAGATGTCTGGCCAGGCAGCCAGGGGCTGCTTGGAGAGTGGTGACTCCTTCATGCCCACGTTTGGGGTGTTGGGAGACTTGCTGTGCTCTTAGCTCTGGTGGTGGCTGTTAGACGGCTTTCCCCACATTCTGCTAGATCCATCATTTCATCAATTTCTGCCTTTTATTAGCTGAGGCCCCTGCTGGGGAAGAGGCCAGTGCTAGTTGTCACCCCGTGGATATATTTCTTCAGAGAGAGGGGGACGGCACCTTGAGGGAGCTGATCCAGATTGCCAGCGTGATTGTCTCTGGGAAGCCCTGAGAGAAGCAAATGATAAAATGTGCCCCCAGCAAAAGGCCCAGAGCTTAAAAAGTAATCATCTGTCCTTTCTGTTCTTGCAGTGAGGGATTCCAGCATCTTCCTTTCCCTGGTTAAATTTCCTCAGCCTCCTTTTGTTTGGAAACATGTTTACATTTCCAAGGAGGACCATCTGGCCGCCATTCGGAAACATAAAGATGGGTCAAAGGAAGCAGTGTGGTCCACACACTTTCACAAATAAAATCGAGCCAGACTGGCCGGTGACTCACACGGTATGCCCCTTTGCTCTCAGGCAGCTCTCCTGTGAGGCCTGTGACCTAGAGCCAGCTGGCAGGAGGTTCTAGCTGGGGTCTGGCTGAGTGTGGTGCTGAGAAGCAGGAATTAGGGTCACTGCCCCGTGGGCAAGACAGAGCACACGCTTGGAAGATAACGCATGCTTGACTTGTGTTCACTAATACTAGACTTCTGTGCTCTCTTATGCAACTTTACTCAGTCAGCAAACGGCTAACAAACATGGATCCCCTGCTTATGTCAGGCCCTGTGCTCAGTGATGATAAAGGTGAGATGAGCCACAGGCACGTCCTACCCTCAGTTTTGCACAGTGGGCTTGGGGAGACCCAGAGGTCCAGGAGCAGTCACAGTGCCAAGTAGCAAATACTGTGGTGGGGGAAGGTCAAGGGGTTTGGGTAGCATGGACCTTCTCAATGGGCATGAGAGTATGGGGATGGCAGGGCACAGAGCTGGGCAGGTGGGGTGGGGTTGGTCATGGAGGGTCTGTGCATTGAGCTCAGATACCCATACTTTTTCCAGTAAAATCATCAGGTTCTTCATCAGCTACTTCCAGAGGCCTCTTCTGGTATTTCCTGCCTTTCTCCACTTCATTCTGGAAAATGGAATACTCTACCAGGAAGAGAGCATTGCCAGATAAAATACAGAACCCCCAGTTAACTTTGAATTTCAGATAAACAGCCAATAATTTTTCAGTAGAAGTCTATCCATACTATTGTATTATTCACTGCTTATCTGAAATTCCTATTTAACTAGGTGTCGCATGTTTTATTTGCTAAACCCGACCATGCTTAAAAAAATCAGTATAGAAAAGAATGTATTTATCTGACTAAATCTTAGCCTTTGAGGTCATAGACCCAACCAGGGGCTGAACATTAATTAAATCAAAGATGTAACCAAAACTATGTCATTAAGGCAAAAATGCAAGAATTATAAACCTCTGTGCTAACTTAAGATTGTTAAATTATGATTTATATTCTATAAAATGGGTTTGAGTATGTTGCATGCATTGATTATATGAGAGGCTAATCTTCCTACAAATGTACGTACAGAATATTAAAATACAGCTACTGTGTCATAAACTTGAGTGATTTAAAACTTATGTTCTAGAGGTAATCAAAGTTGTAATTTAGTAATAGTTTTGATCATCTTAGGATACAGAAGCATTCAGTGGAGATGATTTATTTAATTGTCCTCTCTTTAAAAACAGTTTTGCAGTGGGTTTTGCACTGGCCCTCTTTTCCTGTGTAAACTCCCCTGTGGTAAGCAGAAGATGAAAGCATTTTGGTTCCAAGGGCGGCAGCACAGTGTGTGTGTGTGTGTGTGTGTGTGTGTGTGTGTGTGTGTGTGTGTGTGTATGTGTGTGTTTCTAAGCAGGGAATTTAGGGCCTAGGGGAGAAGCATCCTGAAAATCTGGCACTATTTTCTTTCTTTTCCCTGCTTCCCACAATATGAAGGGTGGTGTGGTAGGGCCTGGTAACTCAAGGAGAAGGGGAGAAGGCCCGGTCCCTTTCTCTAGTGACTGCTGGGATGTCATTCCGGGGTGTGTGTTCGAGTGGACAGAGGCTGTAGGTTTCTCAGCAGGCGAGTCACAGCCCACCCACCTCTGGGACTCCTCCCTGAACAGCTACAGGCTGGCCACCTGGGCCTGCATGGCTGAGGAGGTAGGCAGGGCCAGACGGCCCCTCTGATACCCAAGGTGGCCTGTACTTTAGGAAGTTGAGAGAACAATTCTCAGCCTTGACTACAATTTGTCCCTGACTCAGGCTGATGTGAGGGATCCCCCTGCTACCACCCAGGCTTTCAGAAATGTCCTCACTCATGTTTGGGGGTGTCCCTGGCTCCAAGAAATGTATGTTCTGGTCATCTTATTTTAATCATATAGTTCAGGAAATTAATTTTATCATGATGTAGTCTTAGTCAATGACTTGCCTGAAAAACAAACAACCCTTTTGGGACACCTGGGTGGCTCAGTTGGCTCAGTTGGTTAAGCGCTTGACTCTTGGGTTTCAGCTCAGGTCATGATCTCGTGGTTCGTGAGTTCGAGCCCCACACAGCAAAGAGCCTGATTGGGATTCTCTCTCCCTCTCTCTCTGCCCCTCCCCCACTCGCTCTTTCAAAATGAATAAACTTAAAAAATTAAAAGACAAAGCAAAACAAACAAAAAAAAAGAACCTGTCTCCTGCAGAGCAAAACCAAACCAGAAATGAAAAACTTAGATTCAGCAAGTGACAACAATTCTGGGGTTCTGGCGTCTGGTTTGGTCATGACTCAGGGACAGTCATGCTGGGTCACACGAAGTATGGAGAAGAGGCCAGTGCCCATGGGAATCTCCTATTCCCCTGTCTCTAGGACCCCGATGTGGAGAAACTGAAAGGGGAAGGTTTGTGTCCTTTACTGTTCCTGGGGAGAGGGAAACGTACCCCGGACCTCCAGGCTGCCAGCTGTAGTATTTTACAAACAAAGGACTATACTTTCTAACAGCCCCTTGGGACTTCTGGTAAGTGTAACAAGGATAGATATTCAGATTCCTGAAAAGTGCTGTGAGTCATACCCACTTTGGGTTTTTCTGGTTAAAGGTCTGATTTTTCCCTTCCAAACCCAGCATTTAAATGACTTGCCTAAATATGGGCTCCATTTACATATGCCCTGCAGTGAGGTCAGCTGAGGCTGGCAGGGCAAGCCCTTCCACTGTGTGGTTGGGGGTAGGCAGGTCCTGGGGAGCCTCCCCTGGCTGTGGCCACCACGCTGGCAGGGGCTGAGTGGTCCCCAGCCAAGCTGTGGCCTTCTCCAGGGTGTTTACAGGGCTGGCCCAGACTGTCCCATTCAGAGGAGACTTTGATATGTGGCTTACACCTACCTTCCCCACTCATTCCACTGTCCCCAGCCTGCCTGACTTCTTTTGGATGGACATTGTCCACTTCGGCACATGTGTAAATCATTCAATGGGTCACTGAAACTCAAAATGAGGTTTAGAGGAGGGCTTTCAGGGTAGGACTAAGGAAATAATCCCAGACACCTTTTATGGAGGATGGCGCAGGGCATCCTTGTCATGGGATGCCTGTTGTTCTGTATTTAACTTAGGGGCACAGTTCCTGGTCTGATTTTTTGGCTTTAAGGCATTTCTGTCTCAATTCTAGGACTGGTCGCCATAAAGGATGCGCATGATATAGAGACCAGGCTCAATGAAGTGGAGAAGTTGCTGAAAACCATCATAAGCATGCCGTGCAAAGTAAGTAGCATCTGGGCTGTGCTGGAGGTGGGAGGTCAGGACACATCCGGCCAGCTGCCCCCTCCCTGTGGGGGTAGGAATAGCCAGGGGAAAGGAAGATTTTTGTGGGGTGTTATGGCTCCATTGTTTTCTCCTTGGGGAAGAAGCGGGAATGAAGGGCCAAGGAGGCATTGAGTAGGAAGAGACAAGGTCCTTCCATTGCCGTGGTCTTTGCTCTCTTGCCTCCACTCAGAAGCCCACTCGTCTTGCAGCGGGTGTTTTGGAAGAGGGTGTATGGGAGCCAAGAAGAGTGTTAGTAGATGAAGTTTGCAAGCTTCATGTGTGGTCATGAGGAAGAACCTGGACTCTAGTCAGGCAGTCACCATTTGACTACCATAGCATCCGTTTCCTCACCTGTGAACAGGGAAAGTCGACACACTGCAGTTTATTGTACAGTGAAGGGACCTGTGTGTGGAACACTGGCACATACCAAGCGCTCAGAAAAACTCACCAGCGTTTCCATTAACCCCATCTTATCTGTCCCTGGGGCCTTGCATTTTTGCCACATGGGGCCCAAAGTAAATGAAGAGTGTGCCATTATTGAAGCCTCATCAGTGTGGTCAGTCCCGCAGAGCGTCTGAACAGTCCGGGGACGTTAACATCAGGTGAGGCTGCCATGACGGAGGATGAAGTTTTAGTAATTAATGTACTTACTCTCAGTATTCTAGGTCAGAAGTTGTGCTCACCTTCTTTGAAAGATCTCCTTTGGATCAGGTGTTAAAAAATGACAATGTCCATAAAATTCAACCCAGCTTTCAAAGCCCAGTGAAAATATCAGGTAAGAGCTACAGGGAAGGCATGGCGGGGGGTAGGTGCTGCTGTTGATGGGTGTGGTTTCCCAGAAGCCCTTCCAGTTCAGTGTCTGTGTGGTGGGCACCCCCTTCTATGGGATCCAGAAAGACAGTGCAGCAGAAGGGGGAAGATAGTGGGTGTAGCTGTGGCCTGATTTTCATGACACACTGTGTTTTCTACCTACTGACCTGCATTTACACTTTTCCTGTTTCCAAAGTGAGTGACATGGCATGTAAATTGGAACTTACCTAAGAAATAGCATAACGAGAGGCCCGAGAGGGCGGCTCAGCTGGTTAAGTGTCTGACTCCTGGTTTCAGATCAGGTTATGATCTCACGGTTCATGGGTTTGAGCCCCGAGTCAGCCTCCACACTGAGAGTGCAGAGCCTGCTTGGGATTCTCTCTCTCCCTGTCTCTGCCCCTCCCCTACTTACTCACTCTCTCTTTCTATCAAAATAAAGAAACTTTAAAAAAAAGATATGATGAAAACATTAATAAGGCTTTTTGAAGCGAACTACTGTAATCAGGAGCCTAGTGTGCTAAAATAAGATAGTTTCTGTAAGGTGGCAATGAATTTGGTTGTAGGGCACCCAGGACAAACAGGGAAGCCAGTTTGGGTATCACCAGTCTTGATGCCGGGCCATGCCTTCTAGCCCCAAACAGGCAGATGTCCCAGCAGCAGGAAGAGCGAATGGTCAGCTGGGAGGAGCTGCTGGCTGGCTCAGCTGTGGGGTGGATGGAAAGGGAGGGCAGGCCTGGACTTCACCCTGTTGGGTAGCTTTCTGAATCTAGGTCACACCTGTTGCTAGGACAGTAGACTTTTATTTCTGCAGTACGATTGTGGTGAAGGCTGCTGAGGGGCATTTTGTGGGGAAAAGAGCTCTGTCCTGGGAGCCTCAGCTACGGGGCTCCCTCAGGCAGTGGATCTATTTCTGAATGGAGGAGGGAGGAGAGAAGAAGGAGCAGTGGAGGAGGAAGGCTCAGGAAGTTGATGAAGAAGAGTCCACAGATGAGAGCACATCTGAGCCCAGAGCTGGCTTGTAAGAAGGCATGGGGGGTTCATGGTGATGGGGAGACATAGGACAAATCAGGATGGTGGCAGCCGATATCTTTGGTAGAAAAGTGTCCTTACTGAGCTATGCGTCACACAGCAGGGTTGAGATTCCTAGTTGTGTGCGGTGGCGGTGTGGACAGAATGGACAAGTCCTGGGGCCCTGGAGTGGAAAACACGTTTGGATATGGCTACATGTAAGCAGGATGGCTGTTAGGCCTGGGTTTGTTGGGGTCTGGTGCTTTTGATGTCTTCCTGTGTGTTCTTAAAAGAGCAGGGTTGTTTGGGCATCTCTCCTTAGCTGGCACCTGGCACCCAGAAACTCCTTTATAAGAGAAATGGCAGTCACTTATCTTGGTTGGGTGTCTACAGACCCCAGTCCTGCAGGGCACAACCAGGACTCCAGGAACCTAACTGTCAGTCATGTTGGGCTTTACTTGCTGTCACCAGGACTGTGGGCAAGTGTCTGTTCTTTAGCCCTGAGCAGAAAAGTCCCAGAACTGGTGTCTCTGTTTTGCCTTATTTCTTTCTGCTTTGAGCAAATAGGACAACAGAGAGCCACAGAACCCTTTCAGACCTTGTGTTGGTGGCTGAGCTGCATGGAGTTGCTTCTGATTCATTCCTGGAGTGCAGCAAACTGGAACACTCCCTTTGTCTCTGTGTCCTGTTTGTACCTGTGGCTTGGATAAACACAGGACCCATGTTTACCCTAAAGGGCTGAGAGTAATGAGGTGAAAATTAACAGGGGTAACTGTAGTGTCCCAGGTGAGATTTGAACTACATTCTCTGGGTCTATTTGCGAGGACTCAGGACAGGTTTCAGCCTGCAGGGACACGGCAGTAGGTGGAAGAAACTGGAACAATTTTGGCTCCACACAGAACGCTTTGTAACAACTGTGCCTGCCTAACAATGAAGTCTGTAAACATCTATTGTAAGTCTGTGCTGAAAGACTTACACTCCGTGCAAAGGCCAGGGGGCCTATCAGAGGCATCCCTCTCAGGGTTAGCAGGCTGTGAGAAGCCTCTCCACCCCTCCAGGGCTAAGATTCTCTGACTCCTGGGGATTTTATCCTGTTCATCAGCTCTGATCTATTGGGCACCAAGTCTGGGGCTTTTCCCTTGGAAGCTTCCCAGGCTTCCCATCTTTGCTCCAGGAGTAGCCAGCCCTCACTCTGTCTGAGTGAGTGCTTCTCACCATAAATTAGTGTGTACATGTGCAGGCAGTGAGGGGGCATTCCCCAGGAAGTAAGATGTACTTTCATTATTCACAGAGGGAGGAAACCAATCCAGTAAGACAATGAACTATAGTAAATTCAAAAATACTTTTCAGTGAAACTTCTACTTACAGTAACACAAACAGCCCTTTTGGGAACTAGCCTGCACAGGGGCAAGCCATATTATGCTGGCTGGTTCCCCTGTGTGGGTGTTTATGGATTCGGGGAGCCTCAGGCTCTGGAGAGCATGGCCAGCCTGGGAACATGCCCCAGGACACACCCTGAATACTGAGGTCGGTCATAACTCTGACTTCCTGGGCTCACCCATTTTCTCAAGACCTTACACTCATGGTAAAGGCCAAGTGCCCTAGTCATTCCAGGCATGCCAGAGTCTGATCCTGTCACCATAGAACCCTTTGCTCCAGACCCTCAGCCTCCCCTCAGTGGGGCTTTGCAGGACTGTGGGCCCCTGTCTTCCCTCTGTTCACACAAACTCTGCCTGTCTGTCACATCCTGCTAAATTCCATTCGGTGGTAAAAACCCACTAAATTGCACTCAATCGTGAAAATGTCCTTGCCTCCTGCGACTCACTGCACCCTTCCTCCTCCTCTCCTGTCTCATTTCTTAATGTCTTTTTATGCTGTGGATGTGGCATTTATGGAGGTGGCACCGTGGGGGACAGGCACTTGACCTAGGCTGTCAGAGGCTTGCTTCCCTTTATGGGTAGGCAGGCAGGCACACAGCCTCTTCTTTCTCCTATTGAGACCGCCTTGTGGTCGGGGCTCCACTAGATGGTGCCAGGTGCTAGCAGTGTGGGAACCACGCCACATCCTGGGGCCCAGGCAAGGCAGTCAGGAAACTCTGTGGCCCCTTCAGCAATGCTTTGGGCCAGTACAGCCTTAAACATTCTTCATCCTATGTTAATCTAAATGTTTATGGAATAAAAAAACCCTAAATGTTCTTTTCTACACTGTGGCTGTGTCTGTGCTTTTAAGCATAAACCCCAGCTGAGATCTGGCTACTTGGACTAATCAACATAAGCCATAAAAATCTAATTATTCAGGTTTGGGGGGCCTGGAAATGACCTATAATTTCATATTTCATTAACCAAACATCTGTACAATCTCAACTCTAACTTTTACCTTAAAAGGTTAATCCGATTAGCCAATTAATAAAAAGGTGGTGCTTTGGATTTTGTTCTATTGCTGGACTACACTGAAAATATAACGGGAGAGAGGATTTAGATGGAGGGTGGCTACGCTATGAATGCTTTCAGGACTGAGCTAATGTCTGCTGAAAAAAGGAATGTATGAATTACTGAACTGAAGGAATGATGGCCTAGGGGACATATGAAAACATGGCTACAGATAAAAATATAGAGAAGTTGCCACTGGGCAAACACCACAGTAGTACAGTTGACCCTTGACCAACATGGGGGTTGGGGCACCCACTCCCCACAGTTGAAAATCCGTGTATAACTTTGACTCCCCCAAAACTTAACGACTGGTAGCCCATTGTTGACCAGAAGCCTTACCAATAACATAAACAGTTGATAGCATATATTTTGTATGTTATATGTATTACACACTATATTCTTATAAAAGTAAACTAGAGGAAAGAAAACATTAATAAGGAAATCATAAGGAAAATACATGTACAGTACTGTACTATATTTATCCAAAACCAAATCCACATATTAGTGGACCCATGTAGTTCAAATTTGTATCATTCAAGGGTCAAGTATAATTGTTGCAGTAAAGACCCTATCTTTCCTGTTAAGATAGTAGGGCAAAGTTTAAGGTTTTACACACTCTCAATGCATCTCCCCTGGGATATTTATTAACTACAAAGAGAAAGAGTAAATGTGGCAGAAACTTCTTATGCAAGTGATCCTGATGAACATCCTGGAAAAAAGGCCTGTTGACATCAGACACCCCCTGGCAGGATGCATGGAGGGGACACAGGGTCACCCTGCAGGATTCCTGCCTGGAACGCACCACCTGGGTCACATCACAAAAGCATCAGGCAAATCCAGGGACCTTCGATAAAATACCTCACCAGTCCTGCCCAAAGTGTTACTTTCATGAGAGATGAGAGGAGAGATCGAGGGACCATCAGAGGTCATACAAAACTGGGACACAGCAACTCAAGGCAATAAGGGATCCTGGATTGGGTCTGGAACAGAAAAAAAAGAGGGACATTAGTGAAAAAGCCTGTGACACTCAAGTAAGGGAAGTATTTAGTTATATCCAGCTTTCTTCACAGCACCATAGTTATGTAGAATATTAACATCAGGAGAAGCTGGGGGGAACTCCATGAGAACTCTGTACTATTCTTGTAACTTTTCTGTAATTCTAAAATTAGCTCAAAATAAAAAGTTAAGAAATGGCAAAGCAGAACTCTTCATGTGAAAAAAAATATGAATGCAGAAAAGTAGCTTGAAAGTGAACGGCTTCGTGGAATTAGTCAATTATGTGATTAAGGCAATTACATTGGCCAGTGATTTTTGCTATAGGTACTAAGCTGACTTCTAAGAAATTCACATTTTAAGTATGTTTGAAGATCGCCTTCAGAGGTTAGCACTTTTCTGTAATAATAACATTTTCTTTGGTTCTTTTTATTTGCTTGACATTAGCAATAATGATACCATCATTACCATTTTTCAAGCCCTCCACATTTGTTAGATTCTTTACAAATACCATCTCATGTCATCTCCACCTAGGTCTTTTAGGATGGGCACCATTATTCCCATTTTGCAGATGAAGAAACCGAGCAAGAAGTAACCTGCTCCTCATGCACAAGTAGCAGAACTAGTTTCCAGCTTGCCTTGTAAAAAATTAAACCACATGACTGTGTACAGAGGTTTCTTTGCATAAGCAGTTAAGGGATGATTTGTTACAAATCTGTTTTGGGGGGCTGGCAAAGATTCCATGTTTTAGAGTTCCAAATTTCATATTTAAGAAAAATTAGGAAGTTCAAAAGTTCCCAAGCAAGGTAACTCTTCAGAAACATGTTCAGAAATGTTTTGCTGCACGTACATTCGTTTTCACTTGTAGGGTTTTCCCCTCCAAATTCCCTTAGCAAAGGGGTGGGAGAGGGGCTGGAAGCTATTAGCTGGCTGAGGTTTTATGTGCTTCTGAGACAGATTTGAGTCAGTTAGGAAAACACAATAAAGAAAGTGGTTCTGTGCTGCCATGGATTTTTATTTGAGCGGCGAGGGAATCTTAATCTTTCCTGTTAAAAGTTAGTCATCTTCAGAGTCTGTTCACTGAGACTTTGGTAAACATCTTCTCTCACATAGAAATGCTGTTGTTCCCAGAGGCTCCAAGCACTGACTTCTCCTTGGGTTTTGATGCTCCTTCTCGTGACTTTAGGCTCTCCATGCTTGTTCTTGCACAGGGAAGGCAGGTGGGCTTCAATCCAGAGGGGTGGGGTGGGCAGGAAGAGCAATGTGCTGATGTCACCCAGAGTGTGATTAACTGGGCTGGTGTTTCAAAAGACCAAAGGCACTGGACCTGTCACTTCTGCAGAAAGTCAGGAGGAAATTTTAGCAATTACTTGGCTAAATTGGCAAATCTGGTTGAGGAAGAGTCATTTTAGTCCTGTGGGGTAAGGAGGAAATCTTCTGTTTTTCTTTGTTCATTTTTGTGTGGTTTCCCTAAATCTCTTTGTATGGAGAAAACTTTGAAGAACTGTGAACCAAATACCTAGAAAGATTAAAAATAAACAGGAAGTTGTAATTATACTTATGAAAAAAGCAAATCCACACATGGGAATAAAAGAACCTAAATTATAACAAGATATAAGAAAAAAATATAAGGAAACAATCCCCCAAACAATTGCATCAGATGCCCACTGAGACTGTGGATAGTGAGGAATGTTCTTGTTGGCTGGGCTGGGCCAGTAGGAGAGGAAAGCTATTTAGAGCTGTGTGTGTTTCTATGTGTTAGACCTTGAATGGGGAGAGGATAATCCTTTGAATTTGAGAATGCCCCAGAAATTTGGAGTCTATTTTAAGCCTTTTTTTTTTAAGTTTATTTTTATTTATTTTGAGAGAGAGAGATAGAGGACAAGCAGGGATGGGGCAGAAAGAGAGGGAGACAGAATCCCAAGCAGGCTCCACACTGTCAGCACAGAGCCCACCATGGGCTCGAACTCACGAACCATGAGATCATGACCTGAGCTTTGCTGTCAAGAGTTGGACGCTTAACCAAGTGAGCCACCCAGGCACCCCTTAAGCATGTTTTTTAAGATGAGGTAAATAGAGGGCCTGATTTGAGAAGACAGACAAGGGCCATAAACATGGAGCTTAGCTAAGAGCTGAGGTTAGGGGCTAAGCCAGCCCCACAGAGAGATGGAGAACTACAACAACAAGGAGAACTGGTAATGGCTACCAGCTATATTCTTGGAGTGTGTTTAATCTACTGAAGTGACAAGAAACACATTCCTGGGGAAAGGTAAATAAAAGCTACACCAGATATTACAAGTGAATCAAGCCACATTGGCTCCTCATACTTAAATGGACCAGATGATGTGATGGAATCTGGAAGTTCATGGGAGTTCAGAGCAGAAAGGATCCTTGGAGATCACCCAGCAGTATTCTGAAACTTTCCAGTTGAGGATACTGAGTCCCAAGACCATGGAACTCATTGTTGGGCTGAGGTGCGGTGTCCAGGCCCCAAGCCAGTGCTGTTTCAGCTACCACACATTCACGCATCCCTTTTCTTTCCTCTCCCAGTGCTGGGTAAGCACCAGCCTTCCATCCTTGGAAGCTGTCCCCATACAGCCAACATAGGCATATGAAGATGTATTCTTTGTTGGCCTTTTTAAATTACCAAGATTTGTGCTTACAGATAAAAAAAAATCAGTTTTTTTATAGAATTATATAAAGTAAAAAACTGAATTTGCCCATTGGTTTAAAGTGCATACTGATCTCAGGGCACCTGGGTGGCTCAGTCAGTTAAGCGTCCAACTCTTGATTTTGGTTCAGGTCATGATCTCATGGTTAGTGAGTTTGGGCCCCACATTGGGCTCTGTGCTGACAGTGTGGAGCCTACTTGGGATTCTCTCTCTCTGCCCTCTCTCTGCCCTTACCCTGCGCGCACGCTCTCTCTCTCTCTCTCTCTCTCTCTCTCTCTCTCTCAAAATAAATAAATAAACTTAAAAATATATATGTAGATAAATAAAATGCATACTTATCTCATTTGACCCTCCCAGCAACCCAGGGTGGTAGACAGTGTTATCCCCATCTCAGGCACAGGGGAGACTGGATACCCTGTGCAGAGCCTCATGGCAGTGTGTGCCAGACCAATAGATGTGAGCTCAGTAGTCTTTCTACCCCAGCTGTAAACCAATGGGGAAGGCATTTGGGGAGGGTGCTGTGCAACCACAGTATCTTTCTCGGGGGAGTGATGTGGCTTTTGGCTTGCATGGGGTCCACAGGTGTGGTTTCTGTGGAGGTTGGCATCAGCTCCTGAATCTGTGTGGTAGAGCTCCAGAATGGGCCTCTAGGGTGCAGAACGTTCTCTCAGAGCATGGGGGAGAATCTGGGGCAGTAGATGGAGGGGGAAATAGGGAGATTGGTATAAGCTCAAAACTTCAAATTCTGGCCTCTCCTGAATATTTACTTTGTTGCTTTCATTTTTCAGAAATCATGAGATCCAATGGATTTTGCTTAGCAAATACAGAAACAATTGTTATTGACCACAGTATACCAAACGGAAAAGACCAACACCTGGGTGTGGATCCCACAGAGCATTTGTAAGTACATTGATTTGAATATAGTTTTCTAGAAGGGCTGCCTGAATGGTCAGCTGGTGCCAGGGACTGGATTTCTCTCCCCAGACAGAGCTCTAGAGGAAGTAGATGTGGCCAGAAACATTGAGCCATCCTATCTGTATTTGGATACTTATCCTAAGTGTTTGCCTCTTCTAGAGGATGGTGAGAGCTTGATTCATAAACTTTGTGGGACCAAGTGGCTGGTTGTGAGGGGGCATTGAGGAGAAGTTGCCAGGCTCATATCTGTGCTGGGCCCTGAGGGGCTATAGAGGCCATAAGCCTCTTCATTCAAAGGGTCTGGTCTCCTGGGATGGGAAGGAGTGTCACCTGCATGGTCTTACATCGCAGAGCTGGAGGTTCTCCTGACTCTGAGGTGGCCTCTGTGTGGCTCACAGGCTAAGGCCTGGCCCTGCTGGGCCTGCTGATTAGTGCAGTCTGATTAGTGAAGGTGGGACCACCAAAGACACCACTGTCTTCCCTGTTCTTCTTTCCCCTAATAATGGGGAACTTTGACCATGATAAGTGCTCTAGGAAAGCCCAACCCTGGGGTCCCTAAGGGGCACCTTCATCGTTGGTTCACTTCCAGGTCATGTCCTTGGGAGTCCTTGGGAGTCAGCTTGAGGGGACATCACAACTTGGCTTCTGTTGACTGTCAAGGCCGATCCCAGGGCTCTTCCTGGTTGTGTGAGCTTCAGAAAGCTATTTAACCTCTTCTGGCTTCTTTTCTTCAAAGTGGGGCCCACTCTGCTCTCACAGGGTCACTGAAAGATCTCAGATGGTGACTGTGAGACATTTGGCTCAGGAGCCCCTGAAGGCAGCTCTGGGTGCTCAGGGTCTCCCTGTGGGTACATGGGCAGCTCATCCCGGGATCAAGGGCCTTGGGGTCCTACATCCTGCCCCACCCAACTGAGCTGCAAATAAAAATGAACTAGGAAAACTCATGTGCTGAGACACACCCAGACCAGCTGAATGCAGAACAGAGCATTACCCCAGGATGTACAGGTGACTGGAGCCGCCTCTACTGGACTCTTCCTGTGTGGCAGAGCACAGCAGGAGCCCTGTCCAGCCCATGGAACTGGCTCTGGCCAGCAGCACCCACTTTCCCAGGTGTCTCTTAGGTGGATGGCACAGGGATCCCTCACAATGGTGATGTCAAGAGCTACTTGTTTAAAAGGATATGCTGGTGAGGCTGCAAGGGGTGGCCCTTCTCTGAAGTGCCATTGTCTCTTCTGCATGCCTTGCCATGACACCACATGGCATCGCACCCACTATATGTGTATATAGGTAGCTCATTAGTTCTTGACCTAAGGGTCCTCTGTGCTGGCATGGGGCTGGCATCATGGGGGAACAAGATGGCTGTGTATTAAGTGGGTGACAGGAAGGAGAGGCCCTTTACCTTCACAGGAGGAGCTTCTGGAGAGAGCTTGTCTTGGTGGAGGAGAAACAGGTGGAGACCCTCCCTCATCACCCTGCAGGGCCCTGGCTCTGGCCCCACAGTATTCCCAGGGGGGACCATTTCCATCGTCAGGAGGCCTCAGGATGCCATCTCTGCACCTGGCCAGATTTGACAAGCAAGTTGAACCTGTGGATGGTTTTGCCAAGGAGAGGCACGCAGAGAGAAAGCAAGGGTCGTCACGTGACCCCCCCCCCCTCCGTGGCTTTGCATGGACAAGCATGACACACCCCCAGTATGTGGCCCCCTGGCTCCAGGATGCCCAGCTGGCAGGAAGCCAGCAAGAAAAACCTCTGTGATCCCAGAAAAGCTTAACAAAGAAACGTCTGCCTCCAAATGGCTCAGAGGAGCATTTAGAGGAAATTCCTGACTCGGGCTTGCCAGGATTTTCTCTAGGTGCCTAATGTAGAGCAGCACAGCTGAGCTAATGGTCTGCTGCTGGAGTCACTCAAGAGCAGCCTGTTTTAACACTGCACAGGGCTGCAGCAGGGGAGGGGGGTGATGATGGGACAGGAGGTCGCAGAGATGACGTTTGAGTAACAGGGCTGTGCTTCCCTGCCACAGCCGTCCTCAGTGGTACCCGGGAGTTACCATTTGGCCCTGACACTGGGAATTTGGTGCTGTTGAGCCTGCCAGTAGGACCAGTGCTGTAAAGCCAAGCAGATAGGACAGAGACCCCACTGCACTCAGGGAATGGGGGACGGGGTATGCCTAGCACAGATATGAGTCAGTGTGACAGTGGGGCCTCTGCCTGGTGACCATCCTAGCTGGCTGGAGTGGTGCCCAGGCTCCCAGGAAACTCACTCAGGGATGAAGCAGCCCCCACCCTGTCCTCACAGGATAGGAGCAGAGGTATCTGCTCCTGGTCACTCACCTTCCCCAGCCTCCCAGCCTCCCCTCCCTGCCTGGGTTTTCAGGGTCACCTGATCTGAGGGCAGGCGGTGTAGGAAGGGTGAGAAGTTGTCCCCACAGGGCTGTATCTTGGTCCTGTCCCTCCCCTGGCTTGAGCCTTCCCCTACACTCAAGTCCTCTTTTAATTCATTCCAATGCTTGTTTTCCAGAAGAGACTTCACATCCTGTAATAAAGTTGGAGAGTTGGTCTTCCCTCCACCAGACATGCTGCCTGGCTGGCTGCGCACACTTGTGTCCATGCTACATCTCTTTCTCCGCAGCCTGGAGCTACCACCTGGGCGGGCAGTGTGGGGAGGAGTAGCTGAGCCCCCAGCCCTTCCCCTGCGGGTGTGGGGAGGCCCCACGCATCCACACACACACCCCTCACTCTGGAATTAAAGGAAGACATGCTTCTGTGGCCTTTTCTGTCTAATTTCAAACCTCCTCCAACACTTCTAAATTTCAGCTTCCACTGAGAGGAAGCCTGCTTCCCTGGGAGCCCCACCTCTGCATCTGCAGGATTCTGCCCAGTATGCTCTGCAGGCACGGGCTGGGCTCCTTCTCTGCACCCCATGCAGCCCCCTGGCCCCCTGGCTGGTGCAGCCAAGCAGACTCCCCTTGCCGTCTCCTTTGCTCCGTTCGTACCCTTCCTGGTTAGGCCAAACCTTTCCAGGTACAGCGGAGCTCTTACAGCTGTACTGCTTAGTGCCGGGAATCAGCGTAGGGACACAGTGTGCACTGTGGCCCCTGCTTTCCTGGGAGAGCCGAGGGGAAGCCTGCATCAGCCCACCTCTGCCCTGCCCCGCTTTTTGGGACTGATCCTTAGCCTAGGAAAGTGGAAACAGCCCAAGCAACTTCTCTGTTTCCCTTCCTGGGGAGAGTGTCCTTCAGGTGCTTCTTTCTCTTTTAGGCATTTTTTTTTTTTTAATTTGGAGTCTTTTTTTCTAGCTTAGGAGGCCTTGTCTGGGTTAGACAGGGACTGGAAATGGTTTCAATTCATGGGGGAATGTCAGGAAGGTGTTAGTCACCTTACATTTGGCGTACATATTCACCTGCCTCCCCTCCCCCCAGGTACACCCCCCAGTCAGATGAAGACCCCCTCTAGGAGGAGCCCTCCCTCCATGAACCTCCCCTGCCCCCTGCCCTGCCCACACCTCTCTGGACCGCTGCTCTCAGTCCCTGTAGTCCCCTGTGCACGTGTCCCAGGGATGTGGTTAGGTTGTGAGCTTGTGACCACAGTGGCTTCTCTCACTCATCTTTGCTGTTGTCTGCGTTCCCACAGACCCACTCCCTGCCTGGCTATGTGCTGTGTCCCCAGACACAGAATGGATCCCTAGATAGAGAAAAATAATCACTCTGTGAATGAATGAATGCCTCAGTAAATATTGGCTAATGAATACAGATAGCAGTCTCTAAGGCAGTAAAAAGCAGAGCTATCACAGTCTTTAGAGAAGGGTCCATTTCACCTAATTAATTTGTAATCATGGTTCTTCCCCATACTTCATGCATTGAAAGGACTGTGCCTGTTGGTCTGATGCACCTGTGTATCCTGAAGAGCATTGTGGACAGGCCCTCTCACAGTGTTTGGCATTGACCCTGAAGCGCCCTCTTGCCAATGACCTTCTGCCCTTTATTTCTCCTCTTCAGTGGTGGTGGGGAGTCAGTGAGCCAGCCCCAGCCCTCACCTCTGGACTTTTCCATTTCAGGTTTGAGAATGGCAGTGAGTTTACCTCAGAGCTGGAGGATGGCGATGACCCAGCGGCTTATGTCACCAACCTATCCTATTACCACCTGGTCCCCTTTGAGACGGACATTTTGGACTGAGTCTCTATTGGGCCCCCACTGCTCTCCAACCCTTGACTGCTGGTTCGGCACTGGCTACAGTGGGCAGAGCTGCTGCCCCAGGCCTGGGCCAGGTGGTGCCTCTGTGGGGATAGTGCCCGGGAGGCCCAGGTGTCCTGCCAGTGTAGCAGCAGGGTTTTCTGGAGTGAGGGCTGACTCACAGGTCAGCCAGGTCACCAGAGTCCCGCACAGCCTGCTGCTTCTGAGGGCTCTTCTCTCTGCACCCGACACCACCAGCCTGTCTCTGCACCCCTGGGACTCGCTCCTCACCCTTGTGTGGGAGACCCACAAGTGCCTGCAGGACATGTGGGTGCCAGGGTAGACACCCAGGGCCCGGCCAGGTTCCTCCTTTCTCCGTGACTGTTTCCTGGAGAGGAGCCTTCCTCTGGGTGCTGGCGGCCCAAGGCCACCCGGCCACCCTCACTCCCCACCATTCCTTCATACAACAAGCGCACAAAACATTGCCTGTTAGATTGTGTTGGGTTGCCAAGTTCTGGACGACATACACGGGGAATGTTAGGTAATCCAGGATTTCCCTGGGAACCAGGATGTGTGGCTTTCGTTTCTGTTTTTCATCTTCTATCTGGAAACTGTGGGTTTTGTGTCAGCCAAAGGGGCTCTTCACAGAAGAGTCATTGTGAATGGCGCATATTGGCTGTGGAGACAGGGGAAGCCGTTGCTGAGCAGGTGCCCCTGAGCGGATACTGAGAAGTGCTGATTCTCCTCAAGAGGAAGAGAGTTCCTGCCTGGCCTGCCAGCCCCTCTTCAGCCCTGCAGTGTGGGGTAACAGTGCCGTAACCCCTGGACCGCGGACTGTGGGAGGTTCACCTCTCCTCCTGTATACAAAGCTCTCAGTGATGTCATGCCATATTGACCTGCAGGGGGGGGATCAACAGGAAAGCGCTAAGTCTCCCCTTTGCCCCTGGGTGGGCGGGTCTGGGTTCTGTGTGCTCCTCTCCTCATGGTGTCTACTAACGACCAACATTTGCTAATGTAAATACTAGTAAATTATTGAGAATCCTAATTCTTTTACACAGTCTGTTTTTTAATCTATTTTAATTAAATAAAGTGTATTACTCTACTCGTGGATTTAAGATGTTTGGTGTGTCAAGGTATGTCTCTTTTTATTCCATGCAGCCTCAGAGCTGGCCACGGGGCACTCTGGTCTCATTGTTCTGCAGGAAATGTGTTCAGTTTTCACCCTAGGAATAATCTGTCCAAACTGAAATGTGAGCAAACAGCTTGTGTTTTGTGTGTGTGTGTGTGTGTGTGTGTGTGGTTGTTTTTTTTTTTTTTTTTTACTTCAGGTTGTCCACCTTCTCCATGTTCCTTTTGGCAGTCCCAGGAAACCTCCTCCGTGACCCAAGTGCATAGCATATGGGATTTCCATGGCACCTACGTTTCCCTTCTGCCTTCCAGCTGCATTTGGTTTAATACACCCTGCTTTCAAATAGGCTGTTGGGTGGCTGATGGCGGTTGACCAGTTGCCTTTCTTATCTTGCAGGGTGAAGTGCATTCTTTCCAAGGAAAGGGCTGCTTGCCTGGCAGTTAAGACTGGAAATCAATCACCACATTTAGTTAATCACCACCTAGATTTCGGTTGTTGATCCTCATTATCCCTGTTACCCAGAAGTGCTTCTCCTTTCTGTCCAGCCACTGTCAGGCAGCTGCCTGTGGTTCTCAGCTGACTTGGACTGTATTTCCCCATCAGGTCCCAAGGTTGGTTCCAGAAGCTCCCTATCTGCCTTCACTGAAGAAGCTTCACTATTTCCAGTCAACACACCGTAAAATTTCTCAACTAAGAGTCAGCTGTTGGCATATTTGTTTTTCTATGAAGCACATCAGAATATTCTCTGGTTTCCTTCCCCCCCCCCCGCGAAAAAACACAATGTAGGCTCATTCTTCATGTTCCCACATTTGAAACAGTCAGAAGTACAGATAAATAGTTCTTTAAGTGGCATGGTAACTGGTTGCTGGCACTCAACCTCACTGTGGGAAGGGCAGTGTGGAGCAGTGGGGACTGGAGCAAATGCACAGCTTGTGCACTGTAGAAAGGGACCCATTCCCACCGCTCAGTTTAGCGGACTGTTCCAGCCAGTAGTGTGAGCCCAGTGTGGCCAGTTCTCCTGGTTTTTCAGTAGGAGCTGGAAATTGGGACTTTTCATATGAAATATTCCAGTTTTGAAGGGCTACAAAAAACAACAGTGATGAGAAACTTTTCCAAGTAAAAGAATAAGGAACTTTGAGCTTCTAAACCCAGAGAATCAACACCAGAGGAGTTCAAGTTCATGTGGGAAGTTTGCACTCTTGCCCTCACATGTTTCTCCAGAGAATGCTTTTAGAACAACCTGCCTCTCATCTTCTTTCTTCTGTGACATGTCCCTTGTGCTGCCCTGGTAGCCAGGAGGCCCTTGGCAGGGGTGGCCTGGCTACTGCCCTTTATTACTGAATCCTGAGGACTACTGTCAAGAAGTTCATTTACTCTGCTAGAGAGGCCCCTGTGAAGGGGTATGCAGTTAAAACAATTTCTTAGCAAATCAAATGAAAGTTGCCTAAGTTTCCTATTCAATAGGAACCTTCAGCAAAGGCTATAGGTGGTGGTGGGGGTGGTCATCTGCTCTTTGTGTCGTAAATAGATGCTGTATTTCACGGAGGAGGTTTGCTTGAAGGGAAGATGCACAATGAGGACATGATCTAGGTCTGCCCTCTCACGAGCCTGCAGAGTTGACATGCTGAGCAGGACGCGTCCTTGCTGTGGGACAGCAGACAAGCACAAGCTACCTGGTAATTGAGCAGACTGGGGGCTGATTAATAACCACACAGTTCTCACAGATAGAACATTCATTAATAGCAATATATGCAGGGGTGTTGGCAGCCAAACTGCCCTGAGCAATGTGTCCTAACCTTGGCTGCATTCTCCTGCTGGGGATAGAATGCACTCTTGGTCTTCATTTAAGAGGGCATTCTGTCAAATTACAAGCATTTTTATTGCAGGTGAAGTTTCTGACCCATGTCGGGTGCACTAATGTGTCCGCTGCAGATCAGTATTCTACTCTAGGGTCCTACTGTTTTAAAATGTAGATTTTACAGCAGGGGGAGAGGGGAAGGGAAGGTGCATGGGTGGCTCAGTTGGTTAAGAGTCGAACTCCTGGTTTTGGCTCACGTCATGATCTCAAGGTTCATGGGTTTGAGCTCCGCATCAGGCTCAGTGCTGCTGGTGTAGGATACTCTTTCTGCCCCTCCCCTGCTCTCTCTCTCTCTCTCTCTCTCTCTCTCTCTCTCTCAAAAAAACAAAAAAAAAAAAAAAGAAAGGAAAAAAATTAAAATGTAGATTTTATGGTTATACAGGTATGGCAAGGCCACCAGATCAGATGATTGCCATTGAAAACATAGTTTGTTACTCACAGATCCCAAAAGGAGGGAGGCACAACACTATGTAGCACCACATGGAGAGACACTAGAGCTGGTCAGGAAACAGAGAAGGGAGGGCCTGGGGGCAAGAGCCTTTTCATTATTTCTACAGACAGAAACAGAGGCAGGGTAAGCAGCTTTAGGATTGGCTAGGTTGAATAATTTCAGTGGGCTCTGGGGCACAGGGCTGTCCCTACTTGTAGGATACCTGGCCTTGAGGAGATTATGGCAGGTGGACAGTGACCCAAAGTATGAAAGCCCATAAAGGAGGTGGTGAGGGTGTGGACTCTGCATTGGTTGGTTTTCATATACTCAAAGGCAAGTTGTTCACTATCTCTAGGACTTGGCTAATCCACGGAGGGGCAGCCCCTCCAACATGAGCAAGACCTCAAGATGTCTAAGCATCAAATACAGAAACTAGAAGATGCTGTTTTACACATATTAATCCCTATGAGTCCTTGGTCTACAGAGGGATCTGATTTTATCCCCTGATGAGGACACAGAGAAAATCAAACTTGCGGCATGACATTGTGCCTCATGCAAAAATCTTCCAACAGGTACAGGTCTCCATATAGATATAGACATTACTTTTTCTTAAATCTTTTTTTAAACTTATTTATTTATTCTGAGAGATCGAGAGGGAGAGAGAGAGAGAATGAGCAGGGAAAGGGCAGAGAGAGAGGGAGACAGAGAATCCCAAGCAGGCTCCGTGTCATCAGCACAGAGCCCAATACAGAGCTTGATCTCATGACCATGAGATCATGACCTGAGCTGAAATCAAAAGTCATATGCTCAACCAACTGAGCCACCCAGGCACCCCATAGATGTTACTTTTTCTTCATTTGAATAGGTAATATATTCCTGTGGTGCAAAACTCAAAATGATTTAAAGGGTTTTGCACAGAAAGTATCATTCCTATTCCTGCCTCTATCCTATCTTCCCTAATACCGATTAGTTTCTAGGGCAGGCTTCTAATATTTCCTTATGAAAATACCAAACAAATATGAATATACCTATTTTTTTAGACAATAACTAAAGAAGTCTTCTGAAGTCTATATAACTTAGCATTTATGGTCAATAACAATGTGTCTTGAAGCACCTCAGAATTCAATAGTCTGCTCAAACTTGATAAATTTTGCTCCTAATCAGAGAGTGTGAACAGCTAACTGACTTGGCAGGTGTGCAGTGTATCAAATCTTAGACATGCTTAATTTTATTAGATTGTTGGGCACAGTGTTAGCATTTCTCTTATTTGCTCCTGTCTGTTTTGGGGGTGGGGGTGGGGATAGGAGTGGTAGGAATTGACAGATGATTGTGAATTTGCCATAAGCTAGGGGCTGCCCTTGGTTAAGACAGTAAATCCCAAGAGCAAATTTTTTCTGTGGGCATATTCACGTTAAACAATCTTGAGACAGATGTCTAAACACCAAAGTGCCTGGTCATTTATTTATTTACATCAGAGACAACTGATCCAGGAACCAGAATCCTTAGAAGTTATGGCTGGCCAGTGCCTTCACTTCTGGCAAGTGAGAAAAGTTGAATAATGATCTAAAGCTTGTTCATGAATATGGAAATTAGAAGAGAGATTAATTATATTAAATGCCACTAGAAATAGCAGTGATACCAAGACTCTAGAGTTTTATGGAAGGCATTTTGACACCACACAGAGTCAACAGATTCACAGTTTTTAAAAGTGACTATGTTTTTTTTCTCATCTCTCTGCAGGCAAGTAGACAAGCAATGAATTATTGGAAACCCAAGAGTTGAATGAAAAGACAATAGAGATGACCTCACCAATGTTACAAGCAGTAACATCTCCAAAGTCAGGATGGCCTTGCCTATCTGACTCAAATATTCAGATGAGGATTATGGGAGGGTAGACCCTCTTCTTGGCCCTGCAGCATCCTTGCTCAGCAGGGAAACACTTCTCCAGGAAGAGTTTGTTGGTGGGAGGTGGGGGCATATAAATTTTCATCCTTTATGTTCTTTTGGACGGAACAATTATGGCTTCCTACTGGACCAAAAACTCAGTTGGTTGGGTGGATCAAGATTTTTCCAATGGATGGTGCTTGGTAGGCACTGAACAGATTTGCTTCTGCAATGCACTTCTTCTGTGAGACACATTCTTTCTTCAGACACTTGAATATATTCAGACATGTCTTGCAGTCAAGTCTTGGGATCCATTCTTCCTATTAAAGGAGAATTCGCATATCTTAATTCTAATCAATTAAGTGTTAATTCTGGAATGTAACTCTCAATGGCAATCTTATTTGACTTTATGTTCTGAGTAGATATTGTTTGCACATGATACAAAATTCAAAATAATACAAAGTGGTGCTCTTTGAAAAGCAAGTTCCTGCTCATCCTTATGCCCTAGTTACCCTAGGGACAATGATTATGACCAGTTTCTTGGGTATACTCCAGAAGTATATATGAATGTATATACATTTTAATGTATGCACCTGGCTCTTTAACATATGCACATATTGGGGGTGATCTTATAGGCCACAGTAAGGCATTGGCTTTACTGTGTGATTGAACCCCAGGGAGAATTTGAAAGGAGGAGTAATAAGATATGATGTATATAAGGGTCATTCTGGCTGCTGGGTAGAGAATAGGACTGAGGGGGCAGAGTAGAAGTAGGGAGATTAGTCAGGAGGTGTTTCAGTAATCCAGGAGGAGATGATTGTAGACCATGGTGGTAACACTGGAAGTAAGGAACCGTGGTAGGGTTGGTCACTGGGTATGAGAGGGTAACTACAAGATTTTGAGCGCAAGCACCAGATCATTTGGTTTCCCTCAACTGAAATGCCAAAGGCAGAGCAGGTTTTGGAAAGGAAAAGCAGGAAATAATTTGGACATGTTAAATTTGAAATGACTATCACTATTACTTGGCTTTGAAGTTCAGGAAAGAGAGCAGATCTGAGGGTGGATATTTGGGAATTACCAAAATAAAAGACAAACTATTTAAAGCCATGGGACTGGATTTGATCACCATAAGAGTGGGTGTAGACAGAAAAGAGTTCCGAAGATTATTCCCTAGGGCCCTTCAACACTGAGAGAAAAGAAGAAAAGAGAAAACAAGAATCAGAAGGGTCAGTGAGGTAAGAGAGAAACTGAGAGAATGTGGAGTCCAGAAGCTAAGCAGAGATGGTATTTCAGGAAAAGAAACAGATCAAGTGTGTTCAATGCTCCTGATAACTAAGTATGGTGACAATGGAGAAAAGAATATTGGATTTTAGCATAGTGGAAGTCATTGTTAACCTTAACAAGTGCAGTTTTGGTGGAATAATGAGGGAAAAAACCTGATTGGAATAAAAAGATAACCAATGAAAATTTTCCTTCCTGTCTCCCCCATATACCATTTCCCCCAACCCTCTACCCCCAGCTGGGTAACCACTTTCATTGTTCCTCATCTGTCGACCAAGAGTTTTTATATGAATATAAGCATACATTTACCCATTTTTTTTGTACTCTCCACTTTTTTTACACAAAAGGTAGCATACTATGCACACTTCTCTACATCTTGCTTTTTTACTTAAAAAGATACCCTGAGTGTCTTTATCTATCAATTCTGAAAGAGCTTCTTCATCCTTGGCTGGCATCTGCACAACATTTCATTGTGGAAGTACTCTATCTAACCAGTTGTCTGCTGACAGATGTGTGCATTGTTTCCAATATTCTTCAGTTATTACAAACAATATTGCAGAGAAGAACCTTTTTACAGTACACATCTAAGTATATCTGTAGAGTAATCCCTCCAAAGCAAGAGATCTGGGTTACAGGGTACATTAATTTATAATTTGGTAGACATTGTCAAATCGTCTTCCTCAGGAGCTAGACCAGTTTGTACACCCACCAACAATTCATGTGAATATAACTAGGCCTCTATTGATGGAAAGTGAGATTGCTTCAAAAATTTTGCCATTGCCACAGTAAGAAGCAAAAGTATACCTGAGCATATAAAATTTCTCACGAATAAGAATGAATGTATTTGTTGAATAAAGCCTTATTGGCGGTAGAAGTATTTTTACATGTGAAAGATGTGTAGGAGTTTTTTGTTTGTTTCATTTTTCAATGAAGGAAATTAGCCTTTGTATCGCTTAGCTTTTGCTGCATAACACAAGCTCCACACTTAGTGATTGAACTGCTATTTATTTAGCTTCCAGTTCTGTGGATCAGCACCATGTCCTGGGATTCACTGGGTAGTTCTGCTGGTTGGGACCCCTCTGGGCCAATCTTGGCTGCGCTCTCTGCAGGAGAGCTGGTGTAGGAGAGCTCCTGGGATGGCTCATCATTCCTGCTTCATGTGTTCTCTCCTCCTCCAGCTGGTCAAGTCAAGCTTTTTCACATGGGAACTCAGGATTCCATAGGCAGAAAGAAGGGAAGCCCCAATGTGCAAGTGTTTTTCAAGGCTGTTTCCATAACATTTGTTACAGGTCCATGGACTCAGGTCCATGTGGAAAGACACTACCAACAATATGGGTACAAGGAGGTTTGAACAAGTTGGAGCCATTACTGCAATGAATCCACTATATCCCTTAAAGGCCCAATCTTAATTCTCTGTTTTAAGTATTTGGGGTCAGTCTTGTCCCTATTATCAATAAAGCCAGGTACTGTGCTAGGGTGGAAGACACATGAGTTATGATCTCCAAGCCCTGGACTCTAAAGCAGTTTCAGGTCTAGAATATGAGCTTTTTTGCTCTGGAGTTTATTTCTTCTGAAAAGACATAGATTTAGTGGGAGTGAGACCCAGGGAGGAAGGCTGCTACCCAATGTGGGATGCACCTCATTTTTGTGGTTTTGAAAATAAAGTTTTATTTTATGAACAGTTTGTTTTCCTTCACTCAAAAGGAGCTTAATGACCAGGTATCCCTCAGGCATCCCATGCAACCCAGAAAGATTTTGCTGATTTCAGCTGATAATGTGTTTAAATGGAAACAGCATTCATGCTAGGGCTTTCAGAAATGGACTGGAATGGCTGGATGATTAGATTAAAAGTTCCCCAGTGACTTGAAATTTTGACTCATTGAGAATAGCCTGATTGACACTTCTCCACCCAATTTATTTCTTTTCATATTGTGAGTGGTGTTGACTTGATTAAGTCAGCCCAGGAGCCTCCTGTTTGGGAGAGAGAAGCCGGCAATAAAATCCATGAAATTAGTCCTCTGAGAATTTAGGCAAACAGCTGACAATGACCTCCCAACCCCTGAGGCATGAGGGTTGGTATGACATGACTGTTGTCATCCACATCCAGGCCTGGGAAACCATGGAAGGCCCTTGACAGGGAGTGGGAAGAAGAGGAAGAGAAGGAACATTTGTTGAGCATCTATTATGTCTCAGGTACTGCTCAACACAT
Source organism: Puma concolor (assembly GCF_028749965.1). Taxonomy (NCBI): domain Eukaryota; kingdom Metazoa; phylum Chordata; class Mammalia; order Carnivora; family Felidae; genus Puma; species Puma concolor. The sequence goes on from NC_141671.1 coordinate 25,272,542, forward strand.
TAAGTGTCCAGAGGTGTCTAAGATGCTATCTTGAGTAGACAGCAGCTAGCCTGTGAAAACATGAAACAAAACATAGTAGGAAGGAGGAAAGGGAGAAGAAGGAGGAGATAAGTAAGAAGAAAAAGAAGAACAAGAAAGAAAAAGAATTCCAGAAAAGCAAGGATAGTGAGAAGGTGTGTACTAACTGCCTGGTAGGGCATTTGAAGGTGCTCTTTAACCATTGTAGATGGGCCCCGACTCCTTCAACCTCTGCTTAGTTTCAAGATACTAGTCAACTCACAGAACAGTTTGAGCTTTCAATCTACCTCTGAATGTGGGGCTGGGTGCACAGTGTCCACAGCCTGTGTGGTCTTTATGCTTGAGTCTGGTCTGCACTCTGAGCTAGGATTTGCGAGTTAGAGTCACAAGTCCAGGAACTTCTTTCTTTAGAAGTAGACTCCACTGGTATGAGATCGGCATGCAGACAAGAGCAGAGCACTTTGAAAATCTCGGGAATTCCTTCAGGGCGCCTGGGATCTGAGTGAGACCGGTGACCCAGTGTGTCTTGCTCGCCTCATCATCCCAGCCCTAGAAAGGGCTCCTTGCACACAGGGAGGCGCTAAGTGGTAGCATGTCGTGAGAGCATGTCATTATGGCCGGAATGGGTTAATACTTTTTCCCCAAACACCCACAGTGCCCTGGGGAGTTATTTATTCTCTCTGGGAATCTGGTTCAACTTGATCTTCAGTATTCCTGGTGGGGGTGGGAGCATGGGCCCTGGCTTGTACGTGTCCCTCACCAGAAGGAATTTCTCCTCTCGCTCACCACAAAGAAAATAAGAAGAAAGAATGAGGAAGCATAAACCATACTTTCTCTGTGTCTGGCTTATCTGCTACAGGAAAATCCTTGTGACTGGCACCTGAGGATGACAAAGACCCTGGGTGTGCTCTCCTGGGCTGTGGATGATGGGTTACTTAGCTGCTTGGATCACTAGAAGCAACATACAAGTTTGGATTCCAAAGGTCCCAGATCTTACAGCAGGTAGCAGCTGGGTACTCCAAACTACTCTCCACCAGCAGGTGGGCTGTGGTCTGGGTGCTCAGGAGCTGCTGCCTTTGATCCAGCCCCTGGCGCATCTGCTCGCCGGAAAGGCAGGACTTTAGTCTGGGTTTGCTGAAGTATCCAGGTGCCTGAGGGGTGGGGCCTTTCCTGAATCCAATTTGTCCTGTGTGGAGCTCTGACAGCCTGCCCATCTCCTGCCAAGGCACCCTGCTTCTACAGTTCGGCTGTGGCCACAACCCTGTGGCCCACGGTCCCATCATCCGCCAACAGCAGAGCATTGCACCACCATGAGTGGGGCTTCTGACTTCCAGTAGATTTATCACTTGGCATGTTTTGTTTAAAACCTTCCCCCCAAAGCCCCCAGATACACTGCCTAGAACCCACACAATCCATTCTGTGTTGCTGGCTCTGTCACAGTGAGATAAAAATGAGTTTTGGTGATGAATTAAATGGAGAACTCCTAAGAAGTTTTATTTTCTCCAATATTTTCTAAAAATCTAAGAGCTTGATTAGATTTCACAGTTTATTATCATCTTGAAAATTAATTTTGGGGCACCAGGGTGGCTCAGTCGGATTTTGGCTCAGGTCATGATCTCACAGTTCATGGGCTTGACAGTGGGAAGCCTGCTTGGGATTCTCTCTCTCTCACTCTCTCTCTGTCCCTCCCTCACTCGCACATGTGCTCTCTCTCTCTCTTTCAAAATAAATAAGCTTAAAAAAATTAATTTTGAAAATCAATACCAAGCAGGGCCAAGATTAGGTTGGTGTCGGTGGGTTTGGGGTGGCCTGATTGCTGGTGGTAGGTATCACCTCTTCTTCCTATGACCTGGCTTTTTCCACCAAACCTTTTCTGTAAACCATAATTTATTACTTTCCCTCTCTGATTACCCTAAGTAGACTGGGTTCAAGTGCCAGTCTCTTGTTAGGTCATCGTAGTTCATAATTGCTACCCTTTAGTGGGGAAATAGTAACTATAAGTCTTCTTTTATAGTTATGTATTAAGGACAAGGTTCAAAGTTGCTGTGATAACTTACAAAGCCAGCAGTATAACATCATAGTTGTAGTACAGTCCTTGGAGCCAGATAGACCTGGTTCAAATCTCACCACACCATTGAATGGCCATAAATTCAGCTGGCTGCATGATCTCTCTGAGTCTGAGTTTACTCAGCTGGAAACATGGACAATGGTAATTTCTTCATAGATTTGTTAAAGAATTTTAATGAAATAAGGAATGTGAAACTCTAGGGTCTAGGAAATAATATGTGGGCAATAGATGACAGATTCTGCTCTATGCATCTATTTTGGAAGCAATGTATATTGGAATTTGGTCTAGAGCAACTTCTGTTTGCTTTCTTAAAGATGAAGCACACTGTTCATATTTATATATACAAATTTCTATTTCTAAGTGAGTACCAGAAGGATTAAGTGACTTGCAGTTTGTATATCTACAGCTGTGGCAGGGGGAAACTGAGGAAGTGGGCACAGGGACCTGTTGGCTTTGAGGTTGGTACAAATGCTGCCTTCTCGTGGGCATCTCATGCACCATGCTGGTGACTGTGAACTGGAGAGATCATCCAACGGACTCATGTCTGATGTTTTCATGGATAATTCAGCTGAAAACATTCAGCATGCATCTGAGGAATATGCTCAAGGAACAAGAGGAAAATAGGGTGAAGACAAAGGGTGAAGGACTCTGTGTTTTGCTTTGACCATCTTTTGTTATCACTATGCAAACTCAGAGAGGAAAGGTGTTGGGCACCATGTAGATCTGCAATCTCTCTCCCCATGTCAATCATCTATCTGTTGTCTGGCCCTGAGTCCCCCACACATGTCCTCACATACAGCCTCTCACAGCTCCCAGACTGCTTATTTCTCCTGGAGCACCAAAGCTTGACTAAAGTATAGGGAGTCATCCCTCCTCTGGGTATTAAAAGTTTTACCAGGGGATCAAAATCTCAAACCAAAGGGCGGATAGAGGGTGGGACTTCAGGGCTTGGTCTCCGTGCACAGGGGACGAATAGGGGATTCAGTATCACAATAACACCCAGAGGCGGACACTGAAATAGTGTTGGGCATGGACCCTGAATTGTCTTAGCACACTGTGATGAAGTGCCAGGTGTTGCCTCAGGACTGTGAGGAGCCATATGCTGATGATTGGACTTGACCCTGGGGCAAGCGCGTTAGGCAAGCCCTTGCCCTACTACTGCCACCTCCAGCTGGCAGCTTCTACAAGTGTTCAGGAGGACACTACAATTTTAGTTTATATTAAGCCACTTACATATTATAGCTGTGATCATGAGCACTAAAGTCCTTCCTCCCCTCCCCCGCTTCTGCTGCCATTTGGTGTGGTCAAAAGCACCTGAGCTTTGGAATCCGAACCATGCGTGTTTAAATCTTCATTCCTACCTGGGCTGAGTCATCCTGTAAGTATGTGAAGGGCATTACAGCTGGACCAGACCCCAGGGCTGCAAGCATAAAAGGACAGAAGAAGACCCTCACCTTGAGGTAGTTTGCATTCTAGCAGGAGGAACAGGGACACAGGGACACATCAGGCAGTGTTTAATCACAACAGGGAAGCAGAGTTGAGCAGGAGCTTATGTAAATCGAGGAAGCTGGTGTGGCCCAAGGGTCTGAGTGGGCTTTCCTGAGGGAGTGACAGGTAAACTGAAATGAGGAGGGAAGATTAGTGAGGGGGTGGTGGTAGGAAAGAACAGCTCCAGAGAGGGAATGGTAAGAGGACAGCCCCTGAGTAGGAAGGATCTTGACCCTGAGTGTTTGGGCACACTTTCGGTTACCAGCTTTTCCCCAAAATTGTTCAAGAGGACAAGTGAAAGGCTAAGGTGAATATGAAGTGTCTTGCACAGTGTTGGCCTGCTACCCTGTAGGACTGGCTGCCTTTCCCCCAGTACTCTCTTTTTTCTAAGGACTGTGAATGCCTATCTTCTCCTTATTTTTAAAAAATGTTTATTTAGTCATTTTGAGAGAGATAGAGAATTAGGGAGGGGCAGGGAGAAAGAGAAGGAGAGAATCCCAAGGAGGCTCCACCCTGTCAGTGCAGAGCCCAACACAGAACTTGATCTAATGAACTGTGAGATCAGCACCTGACCCAAGATCAACAGTTGGATGCTTAACCGACTGAGCCACCGGCAGGTGGGGGGGGGGGGGGGGGGAGGGGTGCCATCTTCTTATTATTAAAACGCTAGTAAAATTTTCTCCCCTCACAAAGAGTGAATGTTCTGGAATTTAGAAAATTTTGCCACCACAGGGATTGAGGAAGCCTGAAGTCTCACACAGCACAAGGAAACACCAGCTCCAGAAGGACTGGGCTGTAAAATGATAAGGGGGTGAGATTGTGTAACTTTGCCTCGGGGCTGGGCAGCAGGTGGTTGATGCCTCATCTGGCTCCCTGTGGGACTGGCCACCTGCATGAGTATTTCCTACTCTGTCACTGTACCTTTGTCAAAGAATTCTTGGTTCCTTCCATTACACTGCGTGAGAAAGCCTAATGACCGTAGGATTTCTCAGCTATAGGTCTCAACTGAGCCTTAATTATTCATATGTGCTGGATTAATTATTGAAGACGACGAATTGGCGTGTGCAGTGCGGGTTTACTAGTAAACAAGAGGCTATGTGAACAGCGTTTGGCAGGGGAGACAAGGCCTCTTGATGATTTCATTCGTGTATGGAAAGAAGGGTTTGTTCAGTGATGACTTATGCTGACTTCAGGATGCAGCTGTCTGCTGGTGTGAAAAGCGACTTTGCCTATACTTTCTGGACAGGGAGGAGAAATGTGCTTAGACCCTGTCTCTGGGCCATGGCTCCTGGGGCCAGATTATATTTGATCTTCAACTGGTGATAGCTCTGCCAAGATTTCTTATGTGTTTGCATTCTTGATCGTTTGTTGTAAAATGTGTTCATGAAACAGATCTTTGGCACAAATTCTCCTCCCAGCCTGGAGTGCATGAAATTGGAAACCAACAGAGCCAAGGACATGGAGCTCAATCCTAAGACAGATATGGACTCTTACTGCTGATGAGGTGGCTGAGATTTTCCGAGATACCCCATCCAGATGGCCAGAGCAGCCTCTCAGGGCCCCTGCGCCCCTTCCCTGCCCGACTTCACCTCACCCAGCAGAGCCCTGGTTCTGCCCCAGAACCCCTTTCCCTGCACCCACTGCAGTGGAGAATGCTCATTTTCCTACAGCCCGGGCGTTCCAGACTTTGCACCTTATCCCAGGCTGACCAAAAGCTCCCTCCCCTTGTGAAGGAGGCTGGTGCCTCTCTACCCCCAGTCATGCCTGACCTCCAGGGGGCAGCACTGTTCAAAGTCCCTCTCCTCAGTCACAGGGATGGTGACTTTGCAGCCTTAGCTCCTTGATCTCTTTCCTCCCAGTAACATCTCATCCTGCTCCCCCTAAGCCACCCACTGTCATGGCCACACTCTAGATTTTAATGATATAATTACCAGCTCCAAAATAATAAAACCAAACACGTCAGTCTCTGGCCACAACTTCCTGTTCTTTCTAGCTCGCTGGCTCACTGATTCTCATTTTAAAAAAAATTTGTGGTAAAACATACACAACGTAAAATTTACCATTTAAACCATTTCAGGTGCACAGTGCTATGGCGCTAAGTACAGTCACATTGTAGTGCATCCAATCACCACATCCATCTCCAGACCTTTTTCATCTTCTGAAACTCTGTCCCCATTGAATACTATCTCCCCACTCCCACCTCCTCCTCCTAGCCCCTGGCACACACCATTTTATTTCCTGTCTCTGTGAGTTTGACTATTCTATAGGTGCAATCATACAGTATTTGTCCTTTTTTGACTGGCTTAGTTCACTCAGCACAATGTCGTTAAGAGCCCTCTGTGTCGTAGCACTTGTCAGACTGCCTTTCCTTTTTAGGACTCAATCATATTCTACTACGTGTTGGGACCACATTTTGTTTATCTATTCACATGTTGATGGATATGATCATCCATCATATGTTGATGGGTTGTTTCTACCTTTTTGGCTACTGTGAATAATGCTGCTATGAACATGACTCTACGAATACCTTTTTGAGTCCCTGCTTCCAGTTATTTTGGGCATATATCCAAAGATGGCACTGCTGGGTCATATAGTTCGGCTTTTTGAAGAGCTACCAAAATGTTTCCCATAACTGCTGTACCATTTTACATTCCTAACACTAATGCACGAGAATTTCGGTTTCTCCACATCCTCACAAGCACTTGTTATTTTTGTTTATTTCTTTACTTACTTATTTACTTAGTTACATGTTTGTTTGTTTATAATAGCCACCCTCATGGGTGTGAAGCAGTCTCTCATTACGGTTTTGATTTGCATTTTCCTACTGGCCAATGACGCTGAACATCTATGTCTTTATGTGTTTACGGGCCATTTGTTTCTATACATTCTTTGGAGAAATATCTATTCAAGTCCTTTGCCAATTTTTCAAGCAGGTTGTTTTGTTGTTGGGTTGTAGGGTTTTTAAACATACATATTCTGGATATGAATCCCTCATCAGGTATATGATCTGCAAATATTTTTGCCCCTTTTGTGGGTTGCCTCTTTATTCTGTTGACTGTGTTCCTTGATGCACAAAGTTTTAAAATTTTGATCAAGTCCAAGTTATCTGTTTACTTTAGTTGCCTGTGCTTTTAGTGTCATATCCAAGAAATGATTGCCAGATCCAATGTCCTGAAGCTTTTGCTCTATGAGTTTTAGAGTTTTAGAGTTTAGCTCTTATTTTTAGATCACTGAAATATTTTGAGTTGATTTTTATATATAGTATAAGGTAAGGGCTCAACCTCATTCTTTTGCATGTGAATATCTAGTTGTCTCAGACCTATTTGTTGGAAAAATTGTCCTTTCCCCATTGGATGGTCTTGGTACACTTGCCAAAAGTCATTTGGCCATATATGTGAGGTTTATTCCTGGACTCTCCTTTCCATTAATCTATGTGTCTGTCTCTATGCCAGCACCATATTATTTTGGTGATTGTAGCTGTGCAAATTTTGAAATTAGGAAGTATGAAACTTCTACCTTTTTTCTTTTTTCTTTTTTCTTTTGTTATTCAATATTATTGTTACTATTCAGGGTCCCTTAAGATTCCATACAAATTTTAAGATGAATTTTTCTATTTGTGAATTTTTTTTTTTTTACTTTGGAGCTCCTCCAGTCTATCAACGCTTTCCTTCGGTCCCTCTTCCATGGCCCATCATTATCACTGGTTTCTTGCAAACATTCTCAACTCCCTGGCTTCTCCCTCTCCTCTTCACATAAGCTTGGGTGCCCAACCATCTGCCTTCTCCCTGCCTGAACTGATGTACTACTACTACTCTGATTGCCACCACTGCTGCTGTGAATATTACAATAATAACAGCCTAACACACACTGAGTGCTCACTGTGAGCCCCACACAGTTCTAAGCACTTTATGTGAATTAACTCATTCAGTCCTCTTACTTCAGTAAGATGTTTCTGGAGACAGCAGAGCAGACTCACATCACTATAAATTCATAATCATTCTCCCAAATGAATACCTAGCACTGCCCTGTAGTCTCACTATTTTTTCCGCTAAGCTGAACTTTTCACTCTCCAAAATGATTATTTCTTACCTTCATGTTTTCCAAAACCTCACCTCTCCACATTCTTTCTCAGCTGATGACCTTGCTTCACACTCCAATGGAAAAAAAAAGCCATCAGATGGGAGCTCCTGCTGCCAAATCCACAGACCTATTTGCATCTACTCTCCTCTTCTTTATTCTTTGTGGGCCAGAGTCTCTCAACATGGAATTCCTGATCCCATCCATTCTCAATCTTTCAAGAATCTTACTCCCTTGCTGTTTCCTCTTATATCCTCTTCAACCTCTCTATCTACGGGATGCAGATATGGTGTAGTGTTTACTACCACAAAAAAAAAAAATCCTCCTTTCATATTCTTCTGGTTAACATGTCTAAAGCAACTTATCTCTCTATTCTTCCTTCCTTCTTTTCTTCCTTCCTTTCTTTTCTTTCTTTCCTTCCTTCCTTCCTTTTTTCTTTCTTTCTTTCTTTCTTTCTTTCTTTCTTTCTTTCTTTCTTTCTTTCTTTCTCCTTTCTCTCTTTCTTTCTTCTTTCTCCAAACCTACTTTCCCCCAAGCAATCTCCATCTTGGTGAACGGCACTTTCATCTACCCATCCAGAAACTTGGGAACCATTCTTGACACAGCCCCAACATTTTCCTACCCCACACTCATGCCATCAAGAAATCCTATAGATTCTACTTCCAAATTAGATCTCACATCCATTCACCTCTCTTCTTTTCCACTGCCACCTGCCACTGGCTAGTCCCATTCACCACCATCTCTTTTCCAGACAACTATAGCAATCTGCTCACTGCTTCTCATAAAGGGCAAACATCGACAACACCTCCTCAAATCATGGCAGAAGTCTGTCATGATTCCGGAGAGGGAAGTGGAGTTCTAGGATCCATCCTGGTCTCAGAAACTGTAATAGAGCAGGGGCACCTGGGTGGCTCAGTCGGTTAAGCATCTGACTCTTGATTTCGGTTCAGGTCATGATTTCATGGTTCATGAGATCAAGCCCAGTGTCAGGGTCTGTGCTGTCAGCACAGAGCCTGCTTGGGATTCTCTCTCCCTCTCTCTCTGCCCCTCCCTTGCCTGTACATGTGCTCTCTCTCTCTCTCAACATAAATAAATAAACTAAAAAAAAGAAGCTGTAATAGAGCAGATTTTTCTTCTCTGGGAACCTATGGATTGTTGTATCTGAATAAAATCAAGTTTTCAACCCAGGGTTCTATATATACTTCCAAACTCACATTCTCTTGATCTGAGAGGCTAGGTCTCCTGGGGCTTTAGCCCTCCAGGTGGCATAGAGAAATCCTTAAAGAGCAGTTACTTATAGATTCTGTTTCCATAACCATGTGCATGAAAGGAGAAATGGGAGAATCTGAAGGGCTAATTCAGCTATGGGCTGCAGTCACCCTGCATGCTGGGTTGTGAGTGCACTATTTCTCCAGAGGTGGTAACTCCTGAAACAGCTGGGGGAGAATGTGACTAAAAAAATGGCTCCCACCTCATCTCTGACCTTGCCATTTCTTTTCACATGCACACACACATACACACACACACACACACACACACACACACACACACTCAGCAGATGTGTTATTGAAGTCTCTTTTTGTCTTTGTTTTATTTTTTTTTCAACGTTTATTTATTTTTGGGACAGAGAGAGACAGAGCATGAACGGGGGAGGGGCAGAGAGAGAGGGAGACACAGAATCGGAAACAGGCTCCAGGCTCTGAGCCATCAGCCCAGAGCCCGACGCGGGGCTCGAACTCACGGACCGCGAGATCGTGACCTGGCTGAAGTCGGACGCTTAACCGACTGCGCCACCCAGGCGCCCCGCTTTTTGTCTTTGTTTTAATTCAGGAGCCTGGACAGAGTTCTGACTATGGCCAGAGGAACCGGCCAGGTGGTTGGGAGTAGGCTTTCCTTGTTACTACTTGGTCCCTGCCATTTTGGCCACTAGCAGACAGTTGAGTTCAACCAGCTTAATCCAGTAATCCATGGCACTTAATCCATCCACTGCAGACCTCAGAATTCACTGGCTGTTCTCGTGTTGGGGTGGAGAGGGAGAGGGATGAATTTCCCAGCAGTCGCTGGAAGAGAGGACAACAGTGCTGTAGCTCCATCCTTTCCTGGAAGAGCTGGTGTCTGGGTGAGGCAAGCAGCTCCCAGAAGTGCCAGCAGACCATGTACCAGATCCAGGGACAGCTTATAGCAAACACGTGGGTGAGAGCAGTCTACACTCAGCTCCTTAGAGTCCCTTTTGCACTGTCCCATTCTTCTCCTAGGGATCCTTCAGGTGTCATTGATCCTTCAGGTCTTGGCTTATTGAAAATAAGAAGAACTCACGTTTATTAAGAGTGTGCCCTGTGCCATGGGCTTTACAAGCATTTTCTCATTTAATCATCAAAATAAAGCTATCTCATCATCATCACCACCACCATCATTATCATCACCATCATCACCATTTTTTCCTTCCTTTTAATTTTTAGATGAAGAAAATGAGCTCAGTAGTGAATTGGTTCACTCCAGGTCACACAGGGAATGAGATTTGGCTCTGAGCCTAGCTCCGATCCTAGAGACATGCTATTGGCTCCTTCACTCTGCTGTCCCCGCCCCCACACTTTGGCTTGTCTGGGCTGGAGATGCCTCCATGCTCTGGAGAACCAATGCTCTGCTCCAAGGCGGGGAGCCGAGTGCCTGACTGGGGCTAACATTCAGCACTCTATGGCCTGGTGAGCAGAGGCAGACAGCCTCCCAAAGGTAAGGTGCCTCTTCACTCCACAAGCCCTGCCAGTCAAGCCCTGGGCCCACTTAGAGGGACACATCTTTTTAATTCACACGAAGGCACCATATAGGCTAAGGAGCTCTTGCATTAGCACCCCATAATTACCATCTTGTAGCAATTACCACAATTATCAAAAGTTTTAGATTTTCATCAACTGCCTTCACGCAGGTTTTATTATCATCAAGAAAAGTACCGCAAGGATGAGACAAGTGTGCAGAGGTCCTAGTAGCTCAGCTCTCTTCTTACTAGCTATGAAAACCTGGTCACATCATTCAGCCTCTTCCGGCCTCAGTTTCCTTATTTCTGAAATGGGAACACTAATGTCTACCTCATAAATTTGTTATGCTGTTTAAATGAAGCATTCCTGGGGAGGGTTTAGTATAGAGGCTGGTACAAATTACCTACTCAGTATACGTTAGCAATGTATAGGACTATACATACATATATTATTATTTAAAATTTTTTTTAATGTTTATTTATTTTTGAAGGAGAGAGAGATAGAGCATGAGTGGGGGAAAGGCTGAGAGAGAGGGAGACACAGAATCTGAAGCAGGCTCCAGGCTGTGAGCTGTCAGCACAGAGCCCAACCCGGGGATGGAACCCATGAGCCGCGAGATCATGACATGAGCTGAAGTCGGACACTCAGTTGACTGAACTATCCAGACCCCCCTAACCATTATCATTATTTCTGTGTGGAGAGCATGGCCATTGAATCCAAGTTGCTTAGACTCTGAACAAAACAGACACATCAGCAAAGGAACAACATCCCATGAGTCCCAAAGGTGTGAAGCAGACAAGGAGGGCTGTGGTAGCTGACATGAGGGTGGGAGCTTTGGGACTCAAGCAGGGCAGGGAGAAGCATATGGAAGGTGACTCTGAGTCAGATCTGGAGGGATGGGGGAGGAGGAATTCCAGATGCAAGAGCCGAATGAGTGAGCACCAAAGACTAAGTATTCCCCTCACCTCTTCAACACATCCATGGGTCTCAGCTTAAGTGCCATGACTCAAGCATTCCTGGACCCTTTCAGTAGGCCCATTCCTCTTGTCACGTGCTGCTGTATTCTGATGCCAATTCTCCAATGCCAAGTGGGTGTCCTGCAGCTCAGTTTAACTACCTGGTGTCAGCGTCAAATTGCACACATCAAAAGGCACAGTCTCATCAGGACTATCCTCACTTTACATGGGAGCTGCACTTTGGGGGTTCCCAGGCCACCTACATTCTTTTTTTCTGGCTTGACTACAAATTCAGGGGTTCCCACACCTCCCTTTAGGTTTGATAATTTCCTAGAGAGACCCACAAAACTCAGGAAAGTGCTATCTTTATGATTATGATTTTATTGTAAGGGATACAAATCAGGACCAGCACAGGGCAAGGATGGGGGAAGGGGGGAACACAGAACTTCCAAGCCCTCTCTGTGGAATCCGGGCATATCACCCTCAAAGCACATCAGTGTATTCACCAACCAGGAAGCTCCACTGAGCCTCGCTGCCTTCACGCCCATTGGGGTGTCATTACATAGGTATTGCTGATTAAATCTTTGGCCAGGCAACTGAACTCAATGTCCAGCCCCATTGCCTTCCCTGAGGGTTGGGCAGCTAAACATTCCAACTTCCAAATCACGTGGTTGGTCTTTCTGGTGACCGGTCCCATCCTGAAGCTCTCTAGGAGCCACCAAGGTTACCTCACTAGCATAACAAGGACACTCCTGTCACCCAGGAAATACTAAAACTTTCTGCAACTCTGTGCCAGGAACTGAGACAAAAACCAGATACAGTTTTTCATTGTACCGACAATACCTACAGCACTTTTCCCAGCTAAAATGGATTATTTGTGCAATTCAGTGTTGAATATTCCTTTCTCCCACTAGACTATGAGCCTCATGAAGGCAGGGATTTAGTTCTTGTTCCCCTATAGCCTCAGAATGTAGCTCAATTCCCAGCACCTACAATGGCTTAATAGATATTGACAAAGTGGATGCGTTGTGGGGAATAAGACTAGAAAGTTATATGGGGACCGGATTGCAGAAAGTCTGCCTGCTCTGTGGCCTTAAATGTTTTCAGCATTTCTCACATTTCATTGAAGCAATTTCTGGGAAAACATTGCTGGGAAGGTTTATGAACTCATCCAGCCTACTCTGGCTCCATGATGTTCCTCTGCAACATGAATCTTATGAAGTCTGGGAAGGAGAGGGTGGCAGGAATGAATGACTCAGCATGTAATCACAGTACGGGGTGTGAACTTATCTCTAAGTTGAGGGAAAATGGCCAAAAATACAAAAAGTGGAAAGATTAGTCTCTCTCATGTTTAACAGCCTGAGAAGCGATTTTCAACAAAAGAAAAAGAAGAAAAAAAAAAGAAGGGAGAAGTGCCATAGCCCATTGGACAGGGAAATGGGGAGACAAGGTCTGGTTCCTACTAAGCGTCAATAGACATGGTGGGGGGGAGGAAAGCCTCTGCGGGAAGGAATCCAGGTTCCCTAGGAGGACCTGACAGATGCCTTGAAGGCTCAGTTCACAAGCTTCCATCGTCTCCTGCTAACGGCCAAGCCAAAGGAAAAAAATATATAATGTCTATTCATAAAAATAGCAAAAGAACAAAGTGAGAGACTGATGACATCATGATGTAGAGATGGGCTACTGTTCTAATCCAGACTGTTGAATGCACCCCCCCCCTTTTCAGAGCAGAATTTGAGTGACTTTAAATATTCAGATAAAGTCTTCGTTCTTCACTTTGTCTGCTTGTGTGGTCTTAGCTTTGTTTTCTAGAAAGCATACAATAATTGACTATTAGATTTGGAAGAAATCTCAGATTCCATCATTTGGAGCCCTAGTAAATTGCCAGGGCCACCCAGGCCCAGTCTCCATATGGATTGCAACTAAAAACCATAAGCCCAGGGACACCTGGGTGGCTCAGTCAGTTAAGTGTCCTACTTCAGATCAGGTGGTGATCTCACGGTTCATGGGTTCAAGCCTCACATCAGGCTCTGTGCTGACAGCTCAGAGCCTGGAGCCTGCTTCTGATTCTGTGTTTGCCTCTCTCTCTGTCCCTCCCCCACTCATGCTCTGTCTCTCTCTCTCTCTCTCTCCAAAAAAAGAAAAAATATATATATATATATGTAAAAAACAAAAACAAAAAACAAAGAACTTTAGCCCAGAGGAATAATAAAGAAATGCAGTAGACTTTTTGTTTTAATGAGGCTCCTTCTAGGGGTTTGCACAGTGTACCAGAGTGTACCATAGAGTAAGCCTCTCAGAAACCTTTATATGTTATTTCCCTCCAAAGTTCCATACTGGGAGCAGCCACTAGATCTTTCTCCTTCTCCCATCTCCTGGTTTCACACTGCCATGCTGCTTCCCCACCCACTTCCTGTTTTTCTTCCATCTTGCCTTCAACTCACCCCTACTGCAGGGTCCCCTCAGGAATTCTGCTGCTGGCTTTCTTGCGCATTGGCCTTCATTAACACTGAAAACTTTCCTCTAAGAAATTCTTACTCAGTATTTCTGGTGAACAAAAATATCTAGTTACTCTCCTAAGAAGTTGTCTCAGTGCTGGGCATGGCACAGGCAGTACTTAAACCTTGATGGATGAAGGACTAAAAGATTCCACTCTTCCAAATCACCAGAAGACTATCTGCATCTCACGGACCCATGAATTACTTATTTTATTCTAGGGGAAATATTAGAATGACCTGCTGGTAGAACTAGAAAAAAGTAGCTCTTAAAATTTTAATCATAACTTACTCTGGAGAGACAATTAAAAACATGGTGAAGCTTTAATACTAGATAATAATAATGTAGGAAATGGAAGAAAGCTTAGATGTCCTTGACTTTTTGAAGAATAAGACAAACATATTGATTAGCTTTTTGCCTTTTTAAAATATAAATTATAGGGGCGCCTGGGTGGCGCAGTCGGTTAAGCATCCGACTTCAGCCAGGTCACGATCTCGCGGTCCGTGAGTTCGAGCCCCGCGTCGGGCTCTGGGCGGATGGCTCAGAGCCTGGAGCCTGTTTCCGATTCTGTGTCTCCCTCTCTCTCTGCCCCTCCCCCGTTCATGCTCCGTCTCTCTCTGTCCCAAAAATAAATAAAAACGTTGAAAAAAAAATTAAAAAAAAATAAAATAAAATAAAATATAAATTATAAATGCATATCAAAAATAAGATAATCAAAAGAAGAATAGAAATTGAGTGTTTAACTTTAAAAATTATGGAAGAAGTATGCTGTTAGTATTTGGGGTATATTCCCATGATTCATTGCTTCCATACAACACCCAGTGCTCATCAAAACAAATGCCCTCCTCAATGTCCACCACCCATTTTCCCCTCTCCCCCACCCCCATCAATCCCCAGTTTGTTGTCTATTTAAGAGTCTTTTATGGTTTGCTTCCCTCCCTGTCTGTTTGTAACTATTTTTCCTCCTTCCTTCCCCCATGGTCTTTTGTTAAGTTTCTCAAGATCCATATAGGATCTCTGTCTTTCTCTGACTGACTTATTTCATTTGGTATAATACCTTCCAGTTCCATCTACATTGCTGCAAATGGCATGATTTCATTCTTTCTCATTGCCAAGTAGTATTCCATTCTATGTACAAACCACATCTTCTTTATCGATTCATCAGTTGATGGACATTTAGGCTCTTTCCACAATTTGACTACTGTTGAAAGCACTGCTATAAACATTGGGGTACATGGGCCCCTATGAATCAGCACTCCTGTATCCTTTGGATAAATTCCTAGTAGTGCTATTGCTGGGTTGTAGGGTAGTTCTATTTTTAATTTTTTGAGGAACCTCCACACAATTTTCCATAGTGGCTGAGCCAGTTTGCATTCCCACCAAAAGTGCAAGAGGGTTTCTTTTTCTCCACATCCTGGCCAGCATCTGTTGTTTCCTGAGTTGTTAATTTTAGCCACTCTGACTGGTGTGAGGTGGTATCTCAGTGTGGTATTGATTTGCATTTCCCTGATGATGAGTGACGTTGAGCAGCTTTTCATGTGTCTCTTGGCCATGTGGATTCTTCTTTGGAAAAGTGTCTATTCAGTCTTCTGCCCATTTCTTCACTGGATTATTTGTTTCTAGGGTGTTGAGTTTGGTAAATTCTTTATAGACTTTGGATAACCCTTTATCCAATATATCATTTGCAAATATCTTTTCCAATTCCATAGGTTGCCTTTTAGTTTTGTTGATTGTTTCCTTTGCAGTGCAGAAGCTTTTTATATTGATGAAGTCCCAATAGTTCATTTTTGCTTTTAATTCCCTTGCCTCTGGACATGTGTTGAGCAAGAAATTGCTGTGGCTGACATCAAAGAGGTTGTTGTCTGCTTTCTCCTCTAGGGTTTTGATGGTTTCCTGTCTCACATTTCATCCATTTTGAGTTTATTTTTGTGTACACACTGTATGTTAGCCAATTTAACAATAAATTATATTTTTAAAAAGATCAGTTTAATGTAGTTTAATTAATTAACTTACTAATAGCTGGAAAGACTCTTTAGTAAAGCCTCTTTCCAAATAAAATCACATTCACTGATTCTGGCAATTAGGATGTGGACTGGACATATATTCAGCCCACTACCTGCTGCTAAAGAAGTTTAAAAATTTCTGATATTAAATGATGAATGTGAAAAATAGTTAAAAAATAGGGGCACCTGGGTGGTTCAGTAGATTAAGCATTCAGCTTCGGCTCAGATCATGATCTCACTGTCCGTGAGTTCGAGCCCCGCGTCAAGCTCTGTGTTTACAGCTCAGAGCCTGGAGCCTGCTTCAGATTCTGTGTATCCCTCTCTCTCTGCCCCTCCCCTGCTCATGCTCTGTCTCTGTCTAGAAAATAAATTAAAAAAAAACATTTAAAAATTTAAAAAAAAAGGAAAAGTTCCTTAACCTTTGGGGTTTTCTGCTGGAGGTAGAGAAAGACACGTAGGCCACAATTTGATGTTTGAATATTAGGTAGATACAACAGGACTGGAAGGTGATTTGAATGGCACAGAAGTGGTAGCACACATATGTGCTGGTTGTCTGCCTGAGGGCCCTTGGCATTGTTAGGGTTCCATCAGTGAAGGCTCAACTCACTCACTTTCACTCACAGTCCCTTGCCTTGTTTCTCAATACTGAATGCTGGTGATTTTGAAGGAGGATCAGGTGGGGCTCAATCTGGATGTGGCATGGTTCTCTAACAAAACCCAGGCTTTATGGAAAGGGTAAAGGGAGTAGTTAATTATGACCCTACCTCTAGGTGTACAAACCTAGTGTGGTAAACTCAAGCATAGCATTTATAACAAAGACGTATGTGATACAGTCAGTGGGATCTGATCTTACTCCTCATTCCCTTCCTAGTAAGGAATAAGTGAAAATCTTTGGACATGTTTGAGGGAACAGCCTGTATTTTGTTCTGCTTTCCCTACTGTACAGTTATTATTTGTCCTTTTGTAATTATTTTTTTTCAATATATGAAATTTATTGTCAAATTGGTTTCCATACAACACCCAGTGCTCATACCAAAAGGTGCCCTCCTCAATACCCGTCACATACCCTCCCCTCCCTCCCACCCCCCATCAACCCTCAGTTTGTTCTCAGTTTTTAAGAGTCTCTTATACTTTGGCTCTCTCCCACTCTAACCTCTTTTTTTTTTTTCCTTCTCCTCCCCCATGGGTTTCTGTTAAGTTTCTCAGGATCCACATAAGAGTGAAAACATATGGTATCTGTCTTTCTCAGTATGGCTTATTTCACTTAGCATAACACTCTCCACTTCCATCCATGTTGCTACAAAGGGCCATATTTCATTCTTTCTCATTGCCACCTAGTACTTCATTGTGTATATAAACCATAATTTCTTTATCCATTCATCAGTTGATGGACATTTAGGCTGTTTCCATAATTTGGCTATTGCTGAGAGTGCTGCTATAAACATTGGGGTACAAGTGCCCCTGTGCATCAGTACTCCTGTATCCCTTGGGTAAATTCCTAGCAGTGCTATTGCTGGGTCATAGGGTAGGTCTATTTTTAATTTTTTGAGGAACCTCCACACTGTTTTCCAGAGTGGCTGCACCAATTTGCATTCCCACCAACAGTGCAAGAGGGTTCCCGTTTCTACACATTCTCTCCAGCATCTGTAGTCTCCTGATTTGTTCATTTTGGCCACTCTGACTGGCGTGAGGTGATATCTGAGTGTGGTTTTGAGTTGTATTTCCCTGATGAGGAGTGACGTTGAGCATCTTTTCATGTGCCTGTTGGCCATCTGGATGTCTTCTTCAGAGAAGTGTCTATTCATGTTTTCTGCCCATTTCTTCACTGGATTATTTGTTTTTCTGGTGTGGAGTTTGGTGAGTTCTTTATAGATTTTGGATACTAGCCCTTTGTCTGATATGTCATTTGCAAATATCTTTTCCCATTCCGTTGGTTGCCTTTTAGTTTTGTTGATTGTTTCCTTTGCTGTGCAGAAGCTTTTTATCTTCCTGAGGTCCCAATAGTTCATATTTGCTTTTAATTCCCTTGCCTTTGGGGATGTGTCGAGTGAGAAATTGTTACAGCTGAGATCAGAGAGGTCTTTTCCTGCTTTCTCCTCTAGGGTTTTGATGGTTTCCTGTCTCACATTCAGGTCCTTTACCAATTTTGAGTTTATTTTTGTGAATGGTGTGAGAAAGTGGTCTAGTTTCAACCTTCTGCATGTTGCTGTCCAGTTCTCCCAGCACCATTTGTTAAAGAGACTGTCTTTTTTCCATTGGATGTTCTTTCCTGCTTTGTCAAAGATGAGTAGGCCATACGTTTTTGGCTCTAGTTCTGGGGTTTCTATTCGATTCCATTGGTCTATGTGTCTGTTTTTGTGCCAATACCATGCTGTCTTGATGATGACAGCTTTGTAGTAGAGGCTAAAGTCTGGGATTGTGATGCCTCCTGCTTTGGTCTTCTTCTTCAAAATTACTTTAGCTATTTGGGGACTTCTGTGGTTCCATACAAATTTTAGGATGTTTTAGCTTCGAGAAGAATGCTGGTGCAATTTTGATTGGGATTGCATTGAATGTGTAGATAGCTTTGGGTAGTATTGACATTTTGACAATATTTATTCTTCCAATCCATGAGCACAGGATGTTTTTCCATTTCTTTATATCTTCTTCAATTTCCTTCATAAGCTTTCTATAATTTTCAGCAAACAGATCTTTTACATCTTTAGTTAGGTTTATCCCTAGGTATTTTATGCTTCTTGGTGCAATTGTGAATGGGATCAGTTTCTTTGTCTTTCTGTTGCTTCATTTTTTTTTTTTTTAATTTTTTTTCAACGTTTATTTATTTTGGGGACAGAGAGAGACAGAGCATGAACAGGGGAGGGGCAGAGAGAGAGGGAGTCCCAGAATTGGAAACAGGCTCCAGGCTCTGAGCCATCAGCCCAGAGCCTGACGCGGGGCTCGAACTCATGGACCGCGAGATCGTGACCTGGCTGAAGTCGGACGCTTAACCGACTGCGCCACCCAGGTGCCCCCTGTTGCTTCATTATTAATGTATAAGAATGCAACTGATTTCTGTACATTGATTTTGTACACTGCAACTTTGCTGAATTCATGTATCAGTTCTAGCAGACCTTTGGTGGAGTCTCTCGGGTTTTCCATGTATAATATCATGTCATCTGCAAAAAGTGAAAGCTTGACTTCATCTTTGCCCATTTTGATGCCTTTGATTTCCTTTTGTTGTCTGATTGCTGATGCTAGAACTTCCAACACTATGTTAAACAGCAGCAGTAAGAGTGGACATCCCTGTCGTGTTCCTGATCTCAGGGAAAAAGCTCTCAGTTTTTCCCCATTGAGGATGATGTTAGCTGTGGGCCTTTCATAAATGGCTTTTATGATGTTTAAGTATGTTCCTTCTATCCCAACTTTCTCAAGGTTTTTATTAAGAAACGTTGCTGAATTTTGTCAAATGCCTTTTCTGCATTGATTGACAGGATCATATGGTTCTTTTCTTTTATTAATGTGATGTATCATGTTGATTGATTTGCGAATATTGAACCAGCCCTGCATCCTGGGAATGAATCCCACTTGATCATGGTGAATAATTCTTTTTATATGCTGTTGAATTCGATTTGCTAGTATCTTATTGAGAATTTTTGCATCCATATTCATCAGGGATATTGGCCTGTAGTTCTCTTTTTTTATTGGGTCTCTGTCTGGTTTAGGAATCAAAGTAATACTGGCTTCATAGAATGAGTCTGGAAGTTTTCCTTCCCTTTCTATTTTTTGGAATAGCTTGAGAAGGATAGGTATTATCTCTGCTTTAAGCGTCTGGTAGAACTCCCCTGGGAAGCCATCAGGTCCTGGACTCTTATTTGTTGGAAGATTTTTGATAACTGATTCAATTTCTTCGCTGGTTATGGGTCTGTTCAAGCTTTCTATTTCCTCGTGATTGAGTTTTGGAAGTGTGTGGGTGTTTAGGAATTTGTCCGTTTCTTCCAGGTTGTCCAATTTGTTGGCATATAATTTTTCATAGTATTCCCTGATAATGGGTTGTATCTCTGAGGGATTGGTTATAATAATTCCATTTTCATTCATGATTTTATCTATTTGGGTCATCTCCCTTTTCTTTTTGAGAAGCCTGGCTAGAGGTTTATCAATTTTGTTTATTTTTTCAAAAAGCCAACTCTTGGTTTCATTGATCTGCTTTACAGTTTTTTTAGATTCTATATTGTTTACTTCTGCTCTGATCTTTATTATTTCTCTTCCTCTGCTGGGTTTAGGCTGCCTTTGCTGTTCTGCTTCTATTTCCTTTGGGTGTGCTGTTAGATTTTGTATTTGGGATTTTTCTTGTTTCTTGAGATAGGCCTGGATTACAATGTATTTTCCTCTCAGGACTGCCTTCGCTGCATCCCAAAGCGTTTGGATTGTTGTATTTTCATTTTCATTTGTTTCCATATATTTTTTAATTTCTTCTCTAATTGCCTGGTTGACCCATTCATTCTTTAGTAGGGTGTTCTTTAACCTCCATGCTTTTGGAGGTTTTCCAGGCTTTTTCCTGTGGTTGATTTCAAGCTTCATAGCATTGTGGTCTGCAAGTATGCATGGTATGATCTCAATTCTTGTATACTTATGAAGGGCTGTTTTGTGACCCAGTATGTGATCTATCTTGGAGAAAGTTCCATGTGCACTTGAGAAGAAAGTATATTCTGTTGCTTTGGGATGCAGAGTTCTAAATATATCTGTCAAGTCCATCTGATCCAATGTATCATTCAGGGCCCTTGTTTCTTTATTGACCGTGTGTCTAGATGATCTATCCATTTCTGTAAGTGGAGTGTTAAGGTCCCCTGCAATTACCACATTCCTATCAATAAGGTTGCTTATGTTTGTGAGTAATTGTTTTATATATTTGGGGGCTCCTGTATTCAGTGCATAAACATTTATAATTGTTAGCTCTTCCTGATGGATAGACCCTGTAATTATTATATAATGCCCTTCTTCATCTCTTGTTACAGATTTTAAAGTCTAGTTTGTCTAAGTATGGCTACTCCAGCTTTCTTTTGACTTCCAGTAGCATGATAAATAGTTCTCCATCCCCTCACTTTCAATCTGAGGTGTCCTCAGGTCTAAAATGAGTCTCTTGTAGACAGCAAATAGATGGGTCTTGTTTTTTTTATCCATTCTGATACTCTATGTCTTTTGGTTGGCGCATTTAGTCCATTTACATTCAGTGTTATTATAGAAAGATATGGGTTTAGAGTCATTGTGATGTCTGTAGGTTTCATGCTTGTAGCGATGTCTCTGGTACTTTGTCTCACAGGATCGCCCTTAGGATCTCTTGTAGGGCTGGTTTAATGGTGACGAATTCCTTCAGTTTTTGTTTGTTTAGGAAGACCTTTATCTCTCCTTCTATTCTAAATGACAGACTTACTGGATAAAGGATTCTCGGCTGCATATTTTTTCTGTTCATCACATTGAAGATTGCCTGCCATTCCTTTCTGGCCTGCCAAGTTTCAGTAGAGAGATCCGTCACGAGTCTTATCAGTCTCCCTTTATTTGTTAGAGCACATTTATCCCTAGCTGCTTTCTGAATTTTCTCTTTATCCTTGTATTTTGCCAGTTTCACTATGATATGTCGTGCAGAAGATCGATTCAAGTTATGTCTGAGGGGAGTTCTCTGTGCCTCTTGGATATCAATGCCTTTTTCCTTCCCCAGATCAGGGAAGTTCTCAGCTATTATTTCTTCAAGTACACCTTCAGCACCTTTCCCTCTCTCTTCCTCCTCTGGAATACCAATTATGCATAGATTATTTCTCTTTAGTGCATCACTTAGTTCTCTAATTTTCCCCTCATGCTCCTGGATTTTTTTATCTTTTTCTCAGCTTCCTCTTTTTCCATAATTTTATCTTCTAGTTCACCTATTCTCTCCTCTGCCTCTTCCTTCCGAGCTGTGGTCATCTCCATTTTATTCTGCAGTTCATTTATAGCATTTTTTTAGCTCCTCCTGACTGTTTCTTAGTCCCTTGATCTCTGTAGCAATAGATTCTCTGCTATCCTCTATACTGTTCTCAAGCCCAGCGATTAATTTTATGACTATTATTCTAAATTCACTTTCTGTTATTATTGTTTAAATCCTTTTTGATCAGTTCGTTAGCTGTTGTTATTTCCTGGAGATTATTTTGAGGGGAATTCTTCCGTTTTTTCATTTTGGATAGTCCCTGGAGTGGTGTGGACCTGCAGGGCACTTCCCCTGTGCTGTCTTGAATAACTTGCGTTGGTGGGCGGGGCCGCAGTAAGACCTAATGTCTGCCCTCAGCCCACCGCTGGGGCCACAGTCAGACTGGTGTGTACCTTCTCTTCCCCTCTCCTAGGGGCAGGATTCACTGTGGGGTGGCGTGGCCCGTCTGGGCTACTTGCGCACTGCCAGGCTTGTGGTGCTGGGATCTGGTGTATTAGCTGGGGTGGATCAGAAAGGTGCACCGGGGCGGGAGGGGCAGGCTCAACTCGCTTATCCATCAGTGATCCGATTCGGGAGGGGCCCTGCGACACCGGGAGGGAGTCAGACCTGTCACCACAGGGATGGATCCGCAGAAGCACAGCTTGGGTGTTTGCGTGGTGCAAGCAAGTTCCCTGGCAGGAACTGGTTCCCTTTGGGATTTTGGCTGGGGAATGGGCGAGGGTGATGGCCCTGGTGAGCGCCTTTGTTCCCCGCCAAGCTGAGCTCTGTGTCCAGGGCGCAACAACTCTCCTTCCCATTGTCCTGCAGCCCTCCCGCTCTCTGAGCAGAGCTGTTAGCTTATAACCTTCCAGATGTTAAGTCCCGCTTGCTGTCTGAACACACTCTGTCTGGCCCCTCCGCTTTTGCAAGCCAGATGAGGGGCCTCTGCTTGGCCAGCCGGCTGCCCCACTGCCCCCGCTCCCTCCCTCCAGTCCATGTAGCGCGCGCCTCTCCGCCCTTCCTACCCTCTTCGGTGGGCCTCTCATCTGTGCTTGGCTCCAGAGAGTCCATTCTGCTAGTCTTCTGGTGGTTATCGGGGTAAATTAAGCAGATGTGGGTGGAATCTAAGTGATCAGCAGGACGCGATGAGTCCAGAGTCCTCCTACGCTGCCATCTTCCTAAAATCTGTCCTTTTGTAATTAATAAGTAACTTCTGGGGAGACACTTTGAGACCATATAAATAACCCATTCCTTATCAAAATTTCCTTTCCAGATTTAGCATCCATGGAGAATTTTTTCTTGCCTCAATCTCTGCTGTGGTGGTTTAAAATGGTTTTTACTAATTCTATCATTCCTTCTATATTTATTTGTCAGCATTTCATTAAAAGAAAGAGATTTCCCCTTTAATAAAATAAATAAAATAAATAAAGATTATGGAAGAAAAATGGAATAAAGAAAACCCATAAGAAGACAGGAAAGGAGAACAAAGAAAGAGAAGGAGGGAAAATACAGTAAATAGAAGATACGAAAGAAGATGGTAGAATAAGTATAAGTATATTCATAATTCAATCAATATAAACACATTAAACTTATCTATTTTAAAACAGAGACTCTTAACTTGGATAAAAAACAAAGTCCAGTCAATTGATGTTATAAGAAACACACCTAAAATTTAATAGTCAAAAAAATACCATTACTAAGAAGGAGGTGATACAGAAGAAGTAATATCAGAAAAAAATAGGATATAAAAAAAGCAATAATATGGATAAAGACAATCATTAGTTAATGGTAAAAAAAAAAACTCCAAAAATATGTAAATGTGGCACATTTATATGCTTTTCAAACATAGGCTCAAAATATGCAGAATTACAAGGAGAAATTTCCAAACTCATAATGATACCTGGAAATTTTAATGTGTATGTCAGACTTTGTTAGTTGCCCTTTCTTACTTGATAACAGAACATCATTCAGAGGTGGCAGAGGACTCAACTGCTCCAGGAAAGCCCTGGGCAGACAGTGAGAAGTTCCTACCTCAATTTCCTGAGACATATGTTTCAAGATTTATGCATGGTGTATTGATTTTAAGAGCCATTACACTGTGGGGGTGGGGTTCCCACAGATCCACCAATTCTCTGCAAAACAAGTTGAGTGTCCTACAATTCAAGTTAGTACTAACACTATCTGCTTGGAGATCACATCCTGCAGGTCAAGAGCTCAGTCCCACAAGACTGCCCTCTCCCCAACTTCAGATGCCAGTTGAAAGCCCAGATTATCACTTGTGCTTCATACTGGCCAGCTATAAATTGAAGGTTCTAAAGTCCCTCTTCCTTGGATTTGATTAATTTGCTAGAGTGGCTCACTGAACCCAGGAGAACACTTACTTACTTTTACCAGTTTATTAAAGAATCCGATGAAGGATACAGATGAGCATCCAGATAAGGAGATATATAGGGCAAGGTCTGGGAGGGGCAAGAATGCAGGATCTTCTGTCCCCATGGAGTTGGGATGTGTCACCCTCCAAGCGTGGATGTGTTCAACCACCTGAAAGCTCCCTGGACCCCATCCTTTTGGGACTTTTGTGGAGGCTTCATGTAGGCATGATCAATTATTACCTCCATTTTCAGCCCTTAGTCCTTCTCCCTTCTCATGAGAATGGGAGTGGAGCTGAAAATTCCAAGCTCCTAATCATGGCTTGGTCTTTCCTGTGACCAGCCTTCATCCAGGACCTCACCCAGAGTTGCCTCATTAGAACAAAAGACACTCCTATTGCCTCTGAAATCACAAGGTTTTCAAAAGCTCTGTGTCAGGACCCAGGGTCAAAAAATGCTCCTGAGCTCTTATCACTTATGAAATTGCAAGGGTTTCAGGAGCCGTGTGCCAGGAACTATGGACAGATACCAGTATGTATTTTCTATTACCCCACACATGGCAAGATTGTTTCCCAACGAGTCTGCTTTGCCTGGCCTGCGTTGATCTTTTTTCATTTGACCTGGAATGAACAGGCAGGGAAAGGGCACTTGGGGCATGTGGGGGTACTGGGAGGCACTTGGGGGTTCTGCAAGGGAAGGATCCCTTCATTTGGGAGCCTCAGATGTGGGTTTCACATTGTCCAACACAGCTTTGGGAAGAAGATGGAAGGAAGGTGTCCATGACACTGAGAGGTCAGCTGACTTAACTGAAACCACAGACTTCACCAGAACCAAATTCTGGAGAGAATTAATTTAGGAGATATGACTGAGACCGGTTCCTTCTTAGGTCTCCGGAGTCCTTATTGCCACCCTCCATTTCCACTCCTCCATTCCCTACCCCACTTGAGGCTCCTTTTCACATTTCTGTATGTCATTTACTGTGGACGTTTTGAGTATTTTCTATCACAATTCTAATTTTTTTAATGTTTCTGTAACATTTCTTTAAAAAGAAGCTCTTTTGGAGACTCTCTCTTTGACCTCCTTTGCTTAATTTTAAATTGTCCAGGTCCATTGGTAAAAATAAAGACAGTTGTTCTGTTCTTTGTTCCAAGTCTCCTTAGTTTTGTTTCTCACAAGGCATTTGTGCTTGAGTGAAATTTACCTCTGAAAACTGTTGCCATGGTAACTGGGGGGACCGTCTTAGTGAAACAAATCCGTGACATGTAAATAAATGGGGATGAATGTGATGGTATGGCAACAATATTCCCTCTTTTACCAGCAATCTGTCCTATTCAAACCCATTGTGGTATTTCAATGTTCTTGGCAGATTTAATCACATCAAACTTCCATTCATACAGAATACACCCCAGAACCAAGTATGATGACTAAGTAAACACATCTGTTCAAAGTTATCTCATGCTAGCTAGCTCCCAAGATGGCCTCGTCCTATATTCACACTGTTATGCTGTCCTTTTCTCATTTTACCAGGGGGGTAAATTTTTTTTACTGACCAATCTCTGCAGCCAATGCAATATGACAGTAGCGATGGAATATCACTTCCAATATTAGGTTATTGCAAGATTGTGGCTTCTGCAGATCACACTCTGCGGGGATCCAGATCCAGGCCAGGAGATCATTCAGCCAATGCAGAGGCTCCTGTGACAAGGAACTGAGTATCTCTGACCAGTAACCAGTGAAGAGTGGAACCATCAACAATGACATAGGTGAGCCTGGTAGCAGATCCTCCATCACTTGAGACTTCTCCTGTGACTACAGCAGTATCCGACAGCCTGACTTCAACCTCCTCAGAGACCTTGAGCAAGGACCACCCAAGAAGCTGCCTCTGGATTCGAGACCCACAATAGCTGCCTGATAACAGATATTGGTTGTTTTAAGCTGCTAAATTTTGGGAGAAATCTGGTATATAACAGTAGTAACTAATACATTATTTTTTAGTACAAAAATATAAAAATGTCATAAAACATACTTATCACTAAAGGTAAAGTAATTTAATCTTCCTTTTATCCAAGAGATACTTCTAGATCTCACCAAGTCTGAATGTCTCACCATGAAGGCTTCTTCTCTCTCACCAGACTAAAGATTCCTTGACAGTAGAGTTGGTGACTTGTTCACCATTGTTTCCCATAGTGTCACATTCATGCCTGGCATGTGGCATGTGCTGAGTAATATGTGTGAAGTTGTTGACCTGTTTGCTGTTGGGGAATGTAGTGCATGCAGAAGGGCAATGTGGCCAAATCTCCACAAAGCTTACACCACGTTCTGGAACAAGCTTTCCTGAATGGATTCTTTACATCATCTAAATCATTCGTGTGCCTCTATTTCTCAAGAGTTAATAAAAAGGAATGAATTATTAATGCACACAACATGATGAATCTCCAAGTAAGTATGCTGAGTAAAAGAAATCAGACAAAAAAATTACATATTATATGAGTTCATCTATAGACTCTTGTAAAAAAGACAACTAATCTGTAGTGACAGGGAGCAGATCAGTGGCTGCCTGGAGATGGGGGTGGGGGAGAGAGATTACAGATGGCATAAAGGGTAATGCTTATGTTCATTAAAAAATACCATCTGGATGTCTTCTTTAGAAAAGTATCTATTCATGTCTTCTGCCCATTTCTTCACTGGATTATTTGTTTTTCGGGTGTGGAGTTTGGTGAGTTCTTCATAGATTTTGGATACTAGCCCTTTATCCAATATGTCATTTGCTGGCGAGGATGTGGAGAAAAGGGAACCCTCTTGCACTTTTGGTGGCAATCCAAACTGGCCCAGCCACTATGGAAAACAGGGTGGAGGTTACTCAAGAAATTAAAAATACCATATGACCCAGCAATAGCACTGCTAATAATTTACCCAAGGGATACAAGAGTGCTGATTCATAGGGGCACATGTACCCCAATGTTTATAGCAGCATTTTCAACAATAGCCAAATTATGGAAAGAGCTTAAATGTCCATTAATTGATTAATGGATAAAGAAGATGTGGTTTATATTTACAATGGAATACTACTTGGCAATGAGAAAGAATGAAATAATGCCATTTGCAGCAACGTGGATGGAACTGGAGGGTATTATGTTAAATGAAATAAGTCAGGCAGAGAAAGACAGAGATCATATGTTTTCACTTATATGTGGATCTTGAGAAACTTAACAGAAGACCATGGGGGAGGGGAAGGGGAAAAAAGTTACAGAGAGGGAAAGAGGCAAACCATAAGAGACTCAAATATTGAGAACAAACTGAGGGTTGGTTGGGGGTTGGGGGGGAGAGGGGAAAGTAGGTGATGGGCAGTGAGGAAGGCACTTGTTGGGATGAGCACTGGGTGTTGTATGGAAACAAATTTGACAATAAATTATATTTAACAAAATAAAGTAAAATAAAATAATGAAATAAATAAAATAAAATAAAACCATCAGAGTGGCTCTAGAAGGGTTTCCTGTCTCTATCCTGGGTTCTTCCACCATACTGTTCTATATCCGTCTATGGCTTTCTGTTTTTTACAAAAGATCTTCAACAACATTGACAAAAATACACATTTTAGCAAAGAACTAGTTCTATCACTGTTTGAAATCACTTGGACTCTGATGAAATGATTTACTCGGCCCATCTCTCTTTTCAAGTAAAGAGTTTGTACTATGCCTCAGATAAAATGGGGCATCTTAGCTTCAACACAGAAGCTCCATTGTGAAGTTTCTTCTATGAGATGGGGCTCAGTATCCAGGATGCCTTCCCCCTCCCATAGGTACTGCCCACAGTGCCCCCTGACCCCCTGCTGTCCCCAGCTCTGCCACCCATTCAGGGTTCCTCTGCCCTCCAGTTGCCTGCAGGTTCCAAGGCTTGGCTGCCATGTTTGTTGTCACACTCTGACTTTTTTTTAAAACATTTAATGTTTAAACACTTAACATTTAACATTTTTATACTTAATATTTTATTTCATTTTCAAATTTTTATTTAAATTCTAGTTAGTTAACATATAGTATAGTATTGGTTTCAGGAGTAGAATTGAGTAATACATCACTTACATAGAACACCCAGTGCTCATCATAACAAGTGCCCTCCTTAATCCCATCACCTTCTTGGCCCATCCCCCAACCTCCTCCCTTCCATCAACCCTGTTGGTTCTCTATCGTTCAAAGTCTCATATGGTTTGCCTCCCTCTCTCTCTCTCTCTTTTTTTAACACTTAACATTTTTAAATACTTTTGCCCATTTCCTGACCACATATCTTCCATTCTGGGAGAAGATTGTCTTTACCTCTGGAGAATGTTTGGAAATGCCTGAAGGTCAGAGTGAACCCCAGCTGAGAGACCCCTATACGCAGGAAGCAGTAGGATCTCAGGAGACAGAGAGAGGCTTTGAAAGCTCTCACCAGTTGCTTCCCTTGAACCAAAGTTGCTTCAGCTTGTTCAGAGAAATCCCATGTAAGATGTTTTAGCAGAAATATTTCATTGGGCTTCCAGGCATTTTTTTCTTACCCCCTGGGCCTCAGTTAAAGATTCTTGTGAAAAACAGTGGGTTGAGTGGATGATTTCTCTTCCTTACAAAGTTCACAGTGCAGGTGAAATTGCCAGGAGGGGATGTGACTGAGGTCTAAATGACCATTATTTCTGAGAGGAAAACATTTGGGAATTGGCTGATTCGTGACAGACCAAGGCAGATCCAGGTTCTGTGTGACCTAAGGTGGTACAATTTTCGAGGTCCTCTCTAAGTAAAATGATGCAACATTACAGATATAAATTTAGTCATAAAATGAATATTTATTTAAGATTAGAAAAGAAATCAAAATAAATAACACTTCTTAGAAAACTGAAAAATATCATAAGATAGCTAACATGATGGGTTTCTTTCTTTCCTTTTTTTTTTTAAAGTTTTTATTTAACTTCTAGTTAGTCAACATACAGTGTAATATTAGTTTCAGGTGTACAATTTAGTGATTCAACACTTCCACACAGCTCTCAGTGCTCATCACAAGTGCCCTCCTTAATCCCCATTGTCTGGTTTACCGATCCTGCCACCCACCTCACTTTTGGTGACCCTTCTCTATAGTTAAGAGTCTATTTCTTTGCTCCCTCTCTCTCTTTCCCCAAGATCATTTGTTTTGTTTATTAAATTCCACATGTGAGTGAAATCATATGGTATTTCTCTTTGTCTGACTGACTTACCTTGGTTCCATCCATGCCATTATAAATGGCAAGATCCCTTTCTTTTTTATGGCTGAGTAATATTCCAGTATGTGCATATGTGCGTGTGTATACCACATCTTCTTTTTTTTTTTTTTTTAATTTTTTTTTTCCACGTTTTTATTTATTTTTGGGACAGAGAGAGACAGAGCATGAACGGGGGAGGGGCAGAGAGAGAGGGAGACACAGAATCAGAAACAGGCTCCAGGCTCTGAGCCATCAGCCCAGAGCCTGACGCGGGGCTCGAACTCACGGACCGCGAGATCGTGACCTGGCTGAAGTCGGATGCTTAACCGACTGCGCCACCCAGGCGCCCCTACCACATCTTCTTTATCCATTCATTAGTGAACACTTGGGCTGTTTCCATAATTTAGCTATTGTAGATAATGTTCCTATAAACATAAGGGTGCATGTTTCCCTTTGAATAATGTGTTTTTTTTTAAGTTTTTTTTTTTTTAATTTTTATTTTTGAGAGAGAGAGAGAGAAAGAGAGACAGAGCATGAGCGGGGGAGGGGCAGAGAAAGAGGGAGACACAGAATCTGAAGCAGGCTCCAGGCTCTGAGCTGTCAGCACAGAGCCCGACCTAGGGCTCAAACTCACGAACTATGAGATCATGACCTGAGCCAAAGTTGCACAGTTAACAGACGGAGCCACTTAGCCTCCCTGCCTTTGAATAATGTTTTTATTAAATAATTGGGGGACATACCTCTATAGTTTTTGTCCTGTATTCTTTATGCATTCCTTTTCGTCACTTTTTCCTATGCCAGCAATTTTGTCATATCATTTTCTACAGGGAATTTGGAAAGAGAAGTCAGTTGTGTTTCTAGGATGGCTGATCCAAATCTAACTTTTTATTATCGATGGATGAGATGCACATAACATGTGACTTCACACACAGATTTGCCTGACAGTGCTGTTACACAAGATTTCTAGTACATTCTATTTCTAATATGTCTTGAGCTGAATTGTGTCCTCCTACAAACTCTTATGTTGAAGTCTCTACCTCCAGTCCCTAAGAATGTAACCTTATTTGGAGATAATGTCTTTACAGAGGTGATTAAGCTAAAATGAGGCTAAGTTGGGCCATAATCCAGTGAGACTGATATCCTTATAAGAGGAAATTTGGATACAGACACACACAGAGGGAAACCACGTGAAGCCAAGCCAAGGAGAGCGACCCCCAGAGAAAGTAACCCTGCTGACACCGTGATCTCAGACTTCCAGCCTCCAGAACTGTGAGAAGACAAATTTCTGTTGTTGAAGCCACGCAGTCTGTGACATTTGTTACAGAAGTCCTAGCTAACGAACACCATAATTTCCATGAGAAAGAAAAAAAAAGTTTGTATATTTCATATTGTACATGCTGGATTATCAAGTGCTTTCCTGACAGGAGAGTTTTTCATTTGCCTAGGTATTGAAGATAGCCAGATCTTTTGTTCGCTGTTTGACAAGTCCAGGAAGTAGGTGAGCTCTCCACAGACTAGTTTCTGATCCTGAACATTCCAACCTGGTTTCTCCTCCATTCCCACACACTTCTGGTGCTGGGTGCCACACAAGGTCATGTTCACACTGGGCTACCAGCTGACCACACACCTTTGTGTCATGATGCGGGTGAATTGATGCAATAGGTGGTTAGGGCCTCCTGGAAGCCATTACCACACTTGGGTGGCTAGCAAAATCTTAACCATGCATGGAAGAAACTGCCAACATTGTTCATACACTAAGTCCGAACTAAATGTTTCTTCAAACTAACTTTTTCTCAGAGAATACTAGCAATGCCTGCAGCTTTCCACACTACCCTGCAAGAAGAGAATGTGTAAAGAGGCCATTAGGATGGAAAAGGACAGCAGTTTTAACTTACTGCAGTTAAAATAGCATATTTGTAAAGTTAAACCTATAGCTTTCATCTTTTTTGTTGTTGTTTTTTACTGCTGTGCTTGATATACATTAAGCAATTTATTTTTATTATATGTTTTGTTCTTAGGTTGAGTTTGAAATTTTGTAATTAAATACATAAGAAAGATAATATAAGTTAAAAAATTCAATAAAATACGCTATCACACTTGAGCAGATTTTACAGAAATCCATGAGTTCATCATCACTCTGCTGGAACCCTCCCCAGGGGCTTGGAAGAAGTCAGTGTGAGTGAGGGGCTTAAAGCTTAAACTTCACTGTAACCCCGTAACTGGGCTCAGGCAGGTGCAGGCGGCCTAGAGAGAAAACCCTTCTTGAACATGCTTGTGAATTGGGGAAAGCCTTTGGTTTTGCACCAGTGGTGACTATGTCACAGAAGAAATATCAGGTCCAGTCTTTCTAAGTCTCAACCAAGAAATCTAGATGGGAAGGAAGGCACTTGCATGGTGAAAAAGTCTCCTGTCTCTTAAACAGCTTCTCCCATGTTGCTTCCTTAATATATTCCTTTCATCACCCACGGAGTCACGTACTCATTACACAAATATTTATGGAGCATCTGCTTGATGCCAGGCATTTTGCCAAAAAGTGCTCCAATTGGTGACTCATTCTGTGGCTTAAGGCTTAAAGCTTTGTTATTTGTTCTTTGTTCTAATGCCCTGCTCCTATGGGATGGGTCATCTGATGGACAGAATATTGCCATACTGGACGGCATTCAATTCTAGTGCAGACAGCATGCGGCTGTGGTCACAAGACATGGATATGAGTCCCAGCCCTGGACTAATGAGGCAAGTGACCTTGGACAATCTTTTAGCCTTCCTGAGCTTTGTTTCTTCATTTGTAAAGCCCAGCACTTAGTGCTAAAGAATCTATTAAAACCCAGACAGATGTAGGCATGGAGAGGCAAAAGCATTCAAAAGTTGCAGGCAGGTTCTATGAGGTATAACTTGATTATACCTCTGGGATGGAATGTCCCTTTTCTCTGGGGGAAAAAAGTCTAGAGAATGAAGATACTTAGATTACAAAGCACACACTGGTTCTGGCTGCTCTGTGAAACGACGTGATCCTGGAAGTAAACCCACTGTCCCATCCGTGCTGCATGGTCCTTTCCCTCTGGCCACAACTGACTTATGTGAGGCGGTTCCAGGCTCAGGCTCACCCAATCATTATTTCCCTTCTAGGAATCTTAAACTGTTCAGTGACCCAGAAACCGAGGATTATTGGAACAGGGTTATGTTCAGGGCCATTTTCATGATCTCTCCCACTGTTGGAGATTGGGGAGCTCATTCTTGCTCTTCCCAAGGACTGGGTTTTCAGATCTTGCCTTGGAGTTTATGAGCTGCACCAATATGCTTTCTAAATGTCCCTTTTAATGCATAAGCCAACCACAACTGGTTTTTGTTGAAATCAAAGTAAACTTACTAAATACAAATATATAAGTCACAAGGCTGTTTGATTAAAGAATACATGTAAAAGCTCTTTATAAACCAGATTTTATATTATAGGGTTGGTTATTAGGTGTGCTTTTGCTTTTAAACATTTCACACACATGACCTCGGATTTGCTGTAATTAGAGTGCACATGTCACTCACTTGTTGGATCTTGGCTCAGATCTACTTTGATACAATCTTGGATTAGTTAACTTCTCAAACTTTAGTTTCTGAGTCTGCAAAATGGGGATGGTACGCTCAAGCTCATAGGGCTGTTATGAGAATAAAATAAGATACCACATGTAAAGCATTTAGCTCAGCATCTAGCACATAATAAGCACTTCATAAATTTGAAACATTATAATTTGATGAGTAGTAATGAGAAATGCATGCAGAAGTAGAATAGAAAGCCATTATAAATGCTTGAATCTGAATATTTCTCAATTGATAATTTGAACTCCCACATGTCAAACTGATTTTACCTTCATCACATTCACCTGCCTAGAAAGGACTTTCCATATCACTTTTCTTATGAAAATAAAGGGAAACTCTTGTTGTTGCTGCTGCTTCAATTCTTTTGAACCACACTCCAAAGGAAAATTCTAAGCCTTAGCCAAATGTCTCTTTCTTTGTGGGAATTTCTTGATATTGCTTAAATGGCCATATCAGCAATAATTTAATATCCCCCCAAATATGTCAATCTGTTTTGCTTTTTTAAGAAAATAACTGTACACGTTTTGACATGGTGGCTAAAAAATTAATATTATGCTTCTCATTTCCTCTCATTGTTATTTTCATTCTTATTATATGACTCATCCAACTTATTCTCTAAGATTAGTGCCCAAATTCAGGAAGTGAAGTTTTTAGAGGCTGACATCACAAATAATTGAAAGCTCCTTGAAGGTATCAACTACTTGAAATGTCTACCTCTAGGAAAAATATTCTTCACTTTAATGGATGGTAATTTTCCAGGGACACTGCTAAAGGATAGGACTGTTCCACCATGTACAGAAGACATTAGTCACACCTTGAGGCTCATGACTAATCCCTAATGAGCCTGGAGTCATTTCTTCTATTTGATTTGGCTGTCTAATAGAAGGGACTCTTTTTTTCACTGCTTATCCCAGACCTCATTGAGAGACCTCTTGTCTTTCCAAAGAAGATGTAAATCCACATAACTTTACATGGAACTAAGTCCTAGGATAAAATTGTGAATATTTTCTGGCATCTTCATATCAATCTTTCATTTTTATTTTTTAAACTTTATTTAATGTTTATTTATTTTAGAAAGAGAGAGACAGAGTGTGGGTGGAGAAGGGGCAGAGAGGGAAACACAGAATCTGAAGCAGGCTCCAGGCACTGAGTGGGGTTCGAACTTGTGAACCAGGAGATCATGACCTGAGCCAAAGTCAGACGCTTAATCAGACTGAGCCATCCAGGTGCCCATCAATTTCTTTTATTTTTAGACAAATGTGGCTCCTGAACCAATTGATGATGGTTATGGATTGATTTAACAGGACTTAAAAAATGTATAGTACTTGAGTAGTGTGAGTATTCAACATACATGTCTGATTTCTGGGCATATTGGCCACTATCCAGGCTTTGTTCTCTGATATTGTGACTGTGGTCATTTTCAGCCCTCAAGTGACATTCACTCTCACAGAAAACAATTTCATCAATAGGGTTCTGGGGCCCTTAAATGTCACAACCAAGAATTTTACATTTTGTTGCAGGTGCTAGAAATTCAATTCAGTTCAGTTCAAGACTATCTGTATTTTTGAGATGAGTTCTGGCCAGTCAGAATTTCAGTTATCCTGATGTATAGACATAGCATCAAATAGAGAAGAATATTTAAACAAATGTTAAACCTTTATACGTTCATCACATTAAGTGACAAAAGACAAATTGTCATATGAAATGACCAGGAGTCTCTAAGTCACAATGAAGTTATCATCCAATACATACCCTGCTTTCTATTTTGCACTAACACGCTAAAGCTCTGTTACTGTGGAAACCACTGTGCGGGCAGACTGTCCCATCCAATCACAGACTTGTCACTTGTCCAGGCGGGAGGCCCCTGTGAGTCTCTGACAGGATCAGACTCCCAGCCATGCTCCTCACCACTTCATTTACCTTTTAACCTAGTTAAAGGTTTATAAACTTAGAGAAGCTAAAGATTTTTTCTTTCAGTGACAATCAGCCTGCAGCCCAGGGATGTACACGCTGTGCCTGAAACATCTGCTGCTCTCTTCACACCCCTCTTCCAGCCTTGTCCTCAGGGCTCTTAAAGAAGCCCTCCCTCAGTTACACAGTGGGCTGTGAGCCAGGCTTCTCTGCACCTTGCAGTTTCCACGTAGAGCAAATCATCTTAGGCACAATTTATAGAAGATTAGAAGGAATCGCTGAGGGCAATGTCTCCTCAAGGCATACATTTGGCCACCAGGGAGGAAGAGTTGGTGAAATAGAGCCAAAAAGAACCTTGGGATAAACTGACCACTTTGCCACAAATTCTGAGCCAGCCAAGCAGCTCATTGAGGAGGTGCGTGCTCCAAACACATTGATTTCTGGGTCTCATTCAATGGCACAAGCACCTTGAGAGAAAGCATTTCAAGGAAAAACTATTGCCTGGCAAATTAAAATAACATCACAGGAAGACAGAGTGATCCCTCTAGTCCAAATCAAATAATCCTGACAAAGAAGGAAAGCAAATTGTTAAAGGGATTTTGAAAACAGATTAAAAACGATGAATGCAGACTAAATGCCATGTGGAATCCTGGACTGGATCTGGGAACAGAAAAATGAGTATTAGTGGGGACCCTGGTAAAACTTGAATAAAGTCTGTAGTTTAGTTAACAGTAATGTACCAGTGTTAATTTCTTTGCTTTAGTAAATGTACCATGGTTCCATAACATGTTAACATTAGGGGAAAGTGGGTTAGGAGTATATGGAAACTCAGTGTACTATGGTTGCCACTTTTCTGTAAGTCTAAAATTACCCCAGAATAAAAAGGCTGTTCAAGAAAATGAACAAGGAAAATAGAGGAAGGACATATTCTAAGGATGAATATGACACAGAGCCATGGTCTGTAAGGACAGGATCAGGAGGTCTAATCCTAGAACCCACAAAGGTCGCCTGCCATGCCAACAAGGAGGCATCTGTGCTGCTTGGAACTAGAAGAGAAAGAGGAATGGTGGGTAGTGTGATGTTGGCAAACGACACAAAGTCCTCTAAGCCATCTTGGGGAGGGGGGTAGAAGGAGCACCATCTGAGGGAACTGATGCCCAAGACAGCCAAGCAGACTGAGGAAGAGTGACTAGCAGCTCATCATAGGTGAAAGTTGCCTGGCCAGGTGGAACTTCAGTCCAACCTAGTGGGATGATCTCCCAGAAACTGTAGAAAGTGGGAGAGGAGCCTAAGACTGGAGGTGGACAGATGTGGTGTTTATTTTGTATAATGGGCAGAATGTGGTGCCACAGATTGTAGAGCAGTGGGCTTGATGTGGATGGATCCTAGGAAAAGCATTGACACACACGACCAATGGCCTATGAACTTCTGGAAAGAGAAGAGGAGACACTGGTAGCTGACATGGGTTTGCCCAAGAACAAGGAAGGCAGGAGTAATTACAGACCCTTTTTGGATAATGTTACTAAACTGACAGATCTAGTGTATTTGGATTTCTAGAAAAAACTTCTCATTATGTCTTTGTGGACACAATGCAGTTTCAAGGGCTAGATGATAATATGATTAGTGAATTTAGTACAAAAAAGGAAAAAAAATACAAGTTATACCTATCTAAAGAAAGCAGACCTCTAGTGCTCAGCTTACCATTGTTTAAGTCAATGACTTTGACATAGCCATTGTGTTATCATAGATTGTGTTTGGCTCCTTGTTATAGAGATTCAATAACAGTGGCTTAGCCAGATAGGGGTTTATTTTTGACAACCAACAGGAAAACCAAACACGGAAGTACAGGGCTGGTCCAAGCTTCATGCTGTCCTAGATGCCCTTCTGTGTCATCCCATATGTGGTTTCCATTCTCAGGATTACTCCATGGCTGCTTTACCTCTAGCCACACATCCAGATTCCAGGTAGGAAGTAGACTAAGTAAATCCAATGTCCTAAATAAGGAAAGCCCTAGGATTTCCCTGGCAGGATTCCAATTGGCCACAATTCTGAATCCTAGCTGCAAGGGAGGCTGGAAAATGAAGGAGTTTGGTTTTGTTGCTTTTTTTGTTTTGTTTTGTTTTTTGTTTTTGATTGAGCATGTCACCACACTGACCAGAATCAGTGCCTCTCTAACAAGGAGAGGATAGATATTGAGTTTGTAATTAGCAGTGTTTACCAAAGATGGCATACTTACTTAAATCAAGTGGCATTTTTGGACTGCTGACCTTTCTCACCTAAACTTGCTGTACTTTATCTCAGTGATGCATACTCCCTTATACCAGTCTCTGGGGTTAAAATCCTGGTGTCATTCTGTATACCAATCTTTTTTTTCTCATATATCACATGTAATCCTTCACATCCCATCAAAACATATTCAGAATCTGACTACTTTTCACCATCTTTATTACTATCACTCCAGTTTGGACCAGCATGGTTTCATATTTAGTGGTTAAATAGCTTTCTCTCAATTATCAGGGAAAAGACCATGATTTTTTTTTATCTGTAATAGTGCATTTTTAATGGTTGGTTGATTATATCACTACATTTTTATTGCAATATAGTACTCATTTAAGCACTTAAAAATGGAAGGTATACAAAGATTAAAGTAAGACATGGTAAATTGAGTAAATATTTGGTTTTTATATAAATAAAGGTCATAACCACCTGCTGTCACCATTGCTATTCAACACTGTCCTAGCAGTTCTGGCCTGAGTTATGCTATGTTCATAGCAGCCTTATTCACAATAGCCCAAAAGTGGAAACAACCCAAATGTCCATCAAATGATTAATTAATTAACCAAATGTGGTATGTCCATACAATGGAAGAGTATCTAGCAATAAAAAGGAATCAAGTACTGATACTTGTTACAACATGAATAAGCCTTAAAAACAGTATAGGGGCGCCTGGGTGGCTCAGTTGGTTGAGCGTCCAACTTCAGCTCAGGTCACGATCTCGCGGTCCGTGAGTTCGAGCCCCGCGTCAGGCTCTGGGCTGATGGCTCAGAGCCTGGAGCCTGCTTCAAATTCTGTGTCTCCCTCTCTCTCTGCCCCTCTCCCACTCATGCTCTGTCTCTCTCTCTGTATCAAAAATAAATAAAAACACTTCAAAATTAAAAAATATATATATATAAATACGGGACGCCTGGGTGGCTCAGTCGGTTGAGCGTCCAACTTCGGCTCAGGTCATGATCTCACAGCTTGTGAGTTCAAGCCCTGTGTCAGGTTCTGTGCTGACAGCTCAGAGCCTGGAGCCTGCTTCAGATTCTGTGTCTCCCTCTCTCTCTGCCCCTAACCCACTCACATTCTGTCTCTGTCTCTCTCAAAAATAAACAAACATTTAAAAAAAGTTTAAAAGTAATATATAAATAATTCAAAACAGAACAAAAAATTTTCACAAAATATGTAAACATAATTACCCATACTTACCCAAAATATGAGCAAACATATCAACCACCCCACTCTCAATTTCTGGTGGATATGTCACTATCTTGACTGTGGTAATGGTTTCATGGATATAGACATATGTCAAAACTTACTAAATTATACACCTTAAGCACGTGTAATTTACTATATGTCAATTGCACTTTATTAAAGCTATTTTAGAAAAAGAAGGACTGATGGCTTTGCCAGAGAACAGTAGGTATGACAGTAGAAGATGGAGGTGAGGGTTGGTCTAAGTGGCTTCTCCAGGTCTTACCAAACTTGAGAGGACATAAATTTGAAGAATTAAAAGCATTCATATAAAACAAACTCTGTCTGGTTGCAAAATTTGTCTAAAAATCACCATTTCCATGATGAATTTGTTGGTGTGCATTCTTGTGCCCCTGGGAACTACAAAGACCAATGCATAATACCATAGATGTCCCAGATGCTGGGGGCTGCTTGTCTCCAAGTTCAAATCTTCTTAGTAGAAATGTACGGACTCTAGTTTTAAGTAAGTTTTAAGTAACTTATATGTGGTATTGAGTTTTAGGTTGTTTTGGTTTTTTAATTGACATCTAAAATCACAACTGGCCTGGGTAATTTTTTTACCACATTGGGAGGCTGTTCGGAATGTAATGATTCAACTGCAGGAAGCATTCTTATTGCTAGTTACAGAAGCATTCTCATTTAGATGGCAATATTTGAAGATTCATCTCTGTCATGATTCTGGAAAGAAACAAAATATTCCAGTAGCAAAACTAACTTATTAGGTAATAGAAGAAATCTTATCAAGGGTGCATTCTCTATTAGGATTTAGAAGTTGTAGATTCTTATGGAATGTTGCTGTCTCTCTGACATTCTGAGTCAACACTCCAGCTCAAACTTTAGGGAAATACTCCACACTTTGAAAAATTAATATAATGAATAACAGAGGTGGCATGATACAGTGAGAACAAATATACAAGTGTCTGAAAGACCTGTTTATAAATTCCATCTTCTTCTTGAGAAAGTTACTTAATGTATCTGAAACTTGGTTTCCTTATCTTTAAAACTGGGGAAATAATGGTTATTTTTCAGGCCATTGGTGAATAAATGATGTGATAACAATAGCATAGGAAAAACCACTCTGAATTATTAGACACTTAGTAAGAGTGTCAGAGATAAACCAAAACAACAGAAGCCACTGCAAACATTTACATCAGAGGAATTTAATTCAGGATATTGGTTAGGCAAGTGATGGGAAGTCAAGAAGACAAACAGGTGATGGTGAAGTTACCTAGAGGTTGGCATCAAGAAGAAGTCATGTCAACTCCTCAACTGGAGACACAATGGGAGGGGGCTATATTTTTGTGGTCCAAGAACTGGGATCATGCTGCAGGAGCTGTCTGATGGGAAATGGAGTCATAGAGAAGACATTCCAAGAAAATTCCTGAGGTAGAGAGGGAAGAGGACAAATATCTGGTTTGGTCTTCCTGCCGCTCTCCAGCTTCTGGCCAGTCTCCTCCTTTGACTGAACCTGGCTGAGAAGCCACATGACCCAGGAGTCTGGGAAGCATAGCATGCAGGATCAGACATGCTGTCCAGAGTATAGGAAGGGAAAGGTGAACACAGATCTGAGGGATCACAGACCAGGACCAGCATACTAGGTGACCTTGTACCTTATTCAATAAGTGAAGTACATAACATCATGACAGCATCTTGAAGTGGCTCAGTTAATGTTCATCCCCGTCCCTCAGTCATCCTCTCCATTCTGCCAACATAAAGTGAACATTCGATTTCATTGCTTATTGTCGGCAAGTCATATCTCTGTGTGCTATATGCTATTGTATGTGTAGTTCAATAGCAACATGGATTTGCTGTCAAGTTTCCTAGAAGGCCAAAGTTGTTATCTCCAGCATACTGCCCACTTCTGTATCTGTATTGGGCTGGAGGAATATCCCATGTTCTTGTTTGTGTCTTCTCTGTCTAGCCTTTTCCTCTTGGGCACTTCTGTCCCCATTTACTTCTGTTCTCACTTAGGAGAGACTTCCAATGTTGCCAAACCTCCTCCAATTTAAACTGTGAATGGGAATCAGCATGCCTGCTGGTTGACCATGAAATTTTTCAAGCCAACAGAGTTCCACTTAACCTAGGAAAAAGGGGATCTTCTAAGTGAATTCATAACAACCTGAATAAATAATGTC
Organism: Puma concolor; assembly: GCF_028749965.1. Lineage (NCBI taxonomy): Eukaryota > Metazoa > Chordata > Mammalia > Carnivora > Felidae > Puma > Puma concolor. Next base: position 25,313,034 of record NC_141671.1, read on the forward strand.
TGCCAAAAATGGTCTCTTCACAGCAAGATTGTCAGTCCCTACTGCCCATTTCTTGTTCCTTGAACTTGTGTCCCAGAGTCTCCTTTTACGGTTTCTATTCTATTCTAGTCCTGAAGCAATCTTGAGGGAGGTAATATATCAGATATCTCAGTCCCTACAGCTAAAAGTCTGGAATCCAGTCTTGTTGCATCAAGTTTACGGCATCTGGCTCAGGGATGTGTGCTGTGGTCCCATGTGGGCACCAGGTATAGCCATCCTTGCCTCCTCCTAGCAATGAGTATAAAGAGAAAGGGAAAGCAAACATGATAGTACATAGCAACCAGTCACATTCTCCACTCTTGATTTCTACTATCCACCAGTTGCCCACACTTAACTTAATTTCAATTTCCAATTGTCCATTGCTTATATATAGACATATAATTGATTGTATATTGACCCTGACAATCTCCCTTATTAGTTTTAGTAGCTTTCCCTGTCAATTTTGGGGGGTTTCCTATGTAGACAGCTATATCATCTGCAAATAGAAAGAGTTTTCTTTCTTTATTCCCTTAGATGCCTTTTATTTCTCTTGTTTGCTTTATTTCACTGGCTAACAGGTCCGGTAAAATGTTGAATAGGAAGGATAAATGTAGACATTTTGTGTTGTTACCTTTCTTAGGTAGAAAGCATTAAGTATTTGGTAAGTATGATATTAGCTATAATGCTTTTTGCAGATGCCCTTTATCAGTTTGGGGAAATTCCTGGTTTCATTTCTAGTTTGCTGAGAGATTTTTTTATCATAAATAGTGGTTGAATTTTGTCCAATGTTTTCTCTGTATTTATTGAGATGGTCATATCCACAGATGTGTGATATGATGAATGATATGAATTAATTGTTGAATGTTGAACCAGCTCCACTTAAATGCTAAACTGCTTCTCCATTTGAAAGCAAGGGCAATTACCACTTGTTTCTAAGTTTTTTTTTTTAATGCATATAAGGTGATATAATGTATGTAAAGCATTCAGCACAGCATCTGACATGTGGTAAACCCTTAATAAATTACAATAGATATCATCATTTAATTACTAGTTCTTACAAGTGCCCCACCTTACCTCCCACTCCTCCCCAAGGGCTGGATGTGTCATGGTGTGGCTGTGCTTGCTGTATGGGTCTGGGGCATACAGAATATAACTGCAGCCTACTTGGCTTCTGACTATTTCACCACAGCCTGGATTTCTTCTTGCTGTGCCCTGTTCCACAAGATTGGCCTTTCTGGCACCAAGGACTTACCTGAATCACCCTTGAGTGTCTCTTATCTCATGCCCTGTGACTCAGAATGGCTAGTTGCCCTCATAAAGCTGCCTCTGTATCTAGGCTGTTTTTCCTAGAACTTGCTTCTTGTTGTCCCTACGATCCCACATATCAGTTAGGATGCCTTCAGCTGTAAATGATAGAAAAGCCAATACAAAATCAATTCCTTAGTTCACACAACTAGGAATCTGCAAGTAAAAATAGACTTGCAGGCATCAGGCTCAATGATATCACTAAAAGCTAAGTTCCTCCATGTATGTCTTCTGTTGTCCTCAGTGTTGGTCCTATGCCAAGGCTGTTTTGTCCCCTTGTGGATGTTGAAGGTGACCTGGTGGCAATCCCAACTACATACTGACTCATACTGCGGGAGCATCTCTCCTCCAACCATAACAAGAGTCTTCCCTTCTGGGATCATTTTCTTCTAACCAGTATCTATTGCAATGAAAATGCCATTTGCAAACTGGTTTATCTGGATTCCTGGACCCAAAACTGAAAAGGGAAAGGAGTTTATCATGATTAGTCTGTTTATTCAAAGCCCCATCCCCCTGTGGAGATAGAGTCTATTCCCCAAACTGCCCTGTTGCTACCCAGTGAGGACATAGGAGAATGGATGTGAAAAAGTGAACTACAAAGCTTACTCCCCCACATGCTATGGGGACCCCGGGATACTCTGTTCTGGTTCCTTTGTTCGAGTCACAAGAGTCCTGGAAGTCCTTGTAGATTTAATTGAAAAGCATATATATACTGGTGGAAAATTTTATATCACACACAAAAGAAGGCCATACTCTTTCCAATCAAACTCATGCCCCTCTGTCAAACTTTTTATTTTTTTTTAATTTTTTTAAATTTTTTTAACGTTTATTCATTTTTGAGACAGAGAGAGAGAGAGACAGAGCATGAATGGGGGAAGGTCAGAGAGAGAGGGAGACACAGAATCTGAAACAGGCTCCAGGCTCTGAGCTGTCAGCACAGAGCCTGACGCGGGGCTCGAACTCACGGACCGCGAGATCATGACCTGAGCCGAAGTCGGACGCCCAACCGACTGAGCCACCCAGGTGCCCCTCTGCCAAACTTTTTAAAGAAAAGTTTTATATTCACCACCTCCTCTTTCTCCCCACACTCCTGCATATATATAGTCTGGTCCCTGAAACATGCCTATTATTTAAAACACTTCTCTGAAATGGACCTTGTAGAGGTCACTAGTGAAGTTTTAGTTGCTAAATCCAACAACCTCTACTTCACCTGGCCCAGTGGGTCTCAACTTTGGCAGCACATTAGAATTACATGTGCAGCTTTAAAAAGTCCAGATGCCCAAGCTGTACCCAGAACAATTCAATTACATTAAAATCTCTGGGAGTGGAGCCCAGACATCATTACTCTTTAAAATTCCCCAGGTGATTTCCAGGTCACCTAAGGTTGAAGACCACTGATCTAGACATTCCCCTTAAAGCATCCAGGGTTTCTCCTCATCCCCATTTGCCTGGGACTGTCCCAGTTTATCCCTGAAAGTCCTGCATCCCAGAAAACCCCTCAATCCTAAGCAAAGTTGGATTGTTGGTCACCAAAATGGCATCGGTCCCAGTGGTTCTCCACCCTGGCTTTACATTGGAATCCCCTGGGGAAGTTTAAAAAAACTACCAATGTTCCATCACTACCCTCAGAGACTGCTTCCATTAGGCTAAGCTGGGCCACAAGCACTGGTTATTTTTTTTCTAAGCTCCCTGAATAATTTTAGTATACAACCAGGGTAGAGAATTATTCATATACACCAATGGTTCTTGAAATGAGATCCTGAGACCAGCAGCAGCATCCTCACCTGGTAATTTGTTAGAAGTGCAAATCTTCAGGCTTTATCCCACTCCTACTGAATCAGAAGCTCTGGGGGTGAGGCCTAGCAGTCTGTTTCAGAGACCTTTTTTGGATGAGCGCAATGCACACTCAAGTGTGAGAACCACTGATGAACAGTGTTGAGCTGACTCATCTTTTGACATGTTCTGACCCAGTTTGAATGGTTGTTTACATTATCTGTCTGCCTTACATAAAATGTTTCATACTACTCCTAGTACAGGGCCTAGTCATAAGGTATTACCATTCTTTTACATTGCCAGATTCAATTTGCTAATATTGTATCGTGGATGTATTGTGGTAGTATGTGGTAGTATGCAATGTGGTAGCATTTATGTTCATGAGGGATATTGGTGTATCATTTTCTTTTCTTGTAATGTTTTTGTGTTAGGTATCAGTGTTACTTCAGGCTCATAAAATATGATGGAATGCATTTCCCTTCCTATTTTCTAAAAGAAATGATGTAAGACAGGCATTATCCATTCCTTAAAATTTGATATATTTAGCCAATGAAACTATCTCAGCTTACTTAGAGTTTTCTTTGACAGGAGGTTTTCAATCACAAAATAAATTTCTTTAATAGATACAGGGAATTCATATACTCAATTTATTCCTGAAACAGTTTTTATAAATTGTGTCTTTTAAGAAATGATCCCATTTTGGTGCTTGGGTGGCTCAGTTGGTTTAGGAACCAACCCTTGATCTTGGCTCCGGTCATGATCTCATGGTTTTGTGGGTTCAAGCCCCACATCAGGCTCTGCACTGACTGTGCATGGAATCTTCTTGGGATTCTCTCTCTCTCTTTCTGTCCCTTCCCCCACTCTCACTCTCTGTCTTTCTCAAAAGAAATAAACTTAAAAAAATGAAATCATCCCACTTTATCTGAGATAATGTACTTCATTGGCAGAAAGACATCATTATAGTCCCTTATTATCATCTTAATGTCTATAGTATCAGTAGTGAAATTCACTTTTTAATTTCTGATATTGATCATTTGTGTTTTCTCTTCTTGATTAGTCTTTTCTGGGGACTTATCAATTTTACTAATCTTTTCAAAGAATCTATTTTGGCTTTGTAATTTTATCTATCATTTACTTTCTATGTTGTCAATTTCTGTTTTTCTTTTCTATTCTTTCCATTTAACTTTGAGTCTGATTTGATTTTCTTGTTCTAACTTCTTAATGTAGAGATGTAGGTCATGACTTTAAGCTTTTCTTCTTTTGTAACATAGCCTTTTATAAAGTTATAGAATTCCCTCTACATACAGCACTGCCAACATCCCAGACATTTTGATGTCTTGTGTTTTCATTATCATCCAATGAGAAACCATATTTTAGTTTCTTTTGTGATTTCTCTTTGAATAATGGGTTATTTAGATGTGTTTTTAATTTCCAAATATTTGGGGAAATATTCTAGATATTTTATTGTTGATTTCTTTTTTTTTAACATTTATTTATTTTTGAGACAGAGAGAGAGCATGAACAGAGGAGGGTCAGAGAAAGAGGGAGACACAGAATCCGAAACAGGCTCCAGGCTCTGAGCGGTCAGCACAGAGCCCAATGTGGGGCTCGAGCCCAATGTGGGGCTCGAACCCACGGACGGCGAGATCATGACCTGAGCCGAAGTCGGATGCTTAACCAACTGAGCCACCCAGGCGACCCTTATTGTTGATTTCTAATTCAATTAATGTAATATTTCAAACTTTTGACCATTTTTGAGACTTATTTAATAGACTGGTGTATGGTCTGACTTAAAGGAAAATTCCATGTACACTTTAAAGAAAATATATGTTATGTAGTGTGTAGTGTAGTATAAATACTGATTTGGTTAAGTTGGTTGATAATATCATCTACATATTTACTATTTTCAAAAATTAATTTTTCTATCAGTTACTGGAAGAGGATACTCAAATTTTATGGCATGACTATGGGTTTTTTTCAGTTTCTCCCTTTATTGCTTCCAGTTTTGCTCTATGTACCTCAACATTCAATTGCTTCAGACAATTATGTCTTTCTGATGAATTATCTTTTAATTCATGAAGGCAAGGGCTTCCTGTGTTCTGTTCACTGGTAAACCCGTAGTGCACAGAACAGTGGCTGGCCAATGACAGATATTATTAAGGCATACTCATACATCTCATCCTCCCAAGAGCCCTGTTAGATTGTTATAAGCCCATTTCACAGATGAGGAAACAGTCTTAGAGATAAGTCACTTGTCCACGTGATTTCCCATGCAGCAACTCCTCTCTTTTCTTGCCTCTCTGCCATTTTCTTGGGTAGATAGTAGTTGTAAACACAGAGCAAAGTGTCTACAAAGACGATCCACAAAATCCATTTACAGTTCAGAAGAGATGATGGCCTACTTTAATTATTCTCTGTCTCCTCTGTGTCCCCCAATCTCCACACAAACATCTTGTGTTGGGATTACCACTACTAATCCTACTCTCCCTATCAATACAAAAACTACTGTTCTAAGCACACTCTTAGATATCCCCAAGGTTCTTCTCTCAGGTTCCTTAGACCTCAATACTAGAGAGCTAGTTTAGGGATCTGAACTTGTGGCTGACTCCCTGGCATTGTATAAACCAACACAAAGCATTTACCAGACTCAAATTGTGGGATGGCAAATGGAATGTGAGCACCAAGCTCTTGGGCCTTCCTGTTCTTTCCTTGGAGAGCGTAGTGCCTGAAATTAGCACAAGTGGGAGCTCACCTACAGAAGAATGACTTCTTTGAATTCTGTTCCCAGCTTAGGGTCAGCTAATGCCATCTGTGGTGGCTGGTACAGTGTGATAATCAGCTTCTGAAGCTGGATCCCAGAGCCCTAGGAGGGGATGCTGGTCTACACCAGAGCAGGCAGCATACCTGCAAGGCTGTGGCCTTACCAAGAATAGCTCTCAGGAAATAGCAGAACACATTTTTTTTTTTTTTTTAAGTTTAAGCCGGGAAGATGCTGAGTTGCATGTAGGGTCAGGAAGAGGGAATATAGGCAGAGTTTCAAATGCTGAAAGTTCCTCATTTTTTATGTCCCTAATCATGACAAAAGCAATAAAAAAGTACAGATTTGTTTTTGTTTTACAATTACTTTGCATTCTTGTAAGAGAAATGGATCACAAAGTGACTGTGATCTAGCATCATCTCCAAATGTCACACTCAGCCTTCCTTGGCAGTCTGGTCCAGCTCTGCCACCTGCTATATTTGTTGTTTGGTCAACATGGGTCAAAATGGGCAACTTCTCATAGGAATGAAAACACTTGTTAGGTTGGGGGGCGGGGTGTAGAGATGGCGCCAGACAAGGAGGAAGGGTTCTGTGCTAAATTCCTGATTAAATTTAGAAGAAAGCCTCCTTCATAGTATTATCTCAGTGATTTGATAGTAGCTCAGAAGAGAGGATTCCAAGGAGAAATTGTTTTTGAGAGGGCTGAAATTGGGCCAGCAGTTTATCAGTGGGTGGGTGAGATATCTTGAAGAAAAGAATCAAGTGGAAACCAGAAGGCCTAGGAAAACAAACATGGCACCTGAGTGTGGCCAGCTGCTTGAAATCCCATGCAGTCATTGGTCTGAGCCTAGAGAGGCACAGCAGTTTGCATGGAAGCCTACAAAAGTCAGAGCTCACTATCTAGACTTCCTTTCCTGCTCACTTGCAGGGTGATGTGAACAGAATTGACATTAGAAAAGTTCCATACTCAATGATTTAAAGACAAGAAGCTCTGTTTACTTTCACCATAAACAAAGAGACTCCTTCTTTGTCATTTTGAAGGAGCCATCCCTCAGTTACAAAATACCACATACATCTCATGTAGCAGTGGAATCACAGGACTAGGAATCAGGAACTTGAAACACCAACTCACTTCCGACTGAGACCCTCAGTAAAGCCATCCTTTCAACCATACTCTGCTCCCCCCACATCTAAGTGGACATGATATGATTTTCTCTTAATTTTGCTGAGAACACACTATGTGCTCAGTAATTTAAAACCACTATCTGATTTAATCCTTACAATCATGCTCTGTAATGAGATGAAGAAAATCATATTTACTAAATTGCCACCTAGGATGAGCATTGCATTTACTTAGAAATTATACCTTGAAGAGAGCTTAGGTTGGAAGGTTGAACCCCAACCCCCTGGGACTGAGAGGGAGAGGGGCAGAAGTTCCCTGTGTGAAACTGGAGAAGAAGGAACAAATGAGAAAGAAGGAGAGAAAGAGAGTAGAAGGCCCCACCCCATCACCCCCAAATCTTTGGTAAATGCTACATAAATCCTGAAATCCTTAATGTGAGCAGAGTTCTATTTTTCTTTTTATTTTAATACTGTGAAGGGGGTGAATTCTGTAATCAGAGAGTCCTATAATAAAAACAGTTGCTGTTTTTATGCTGTAAAACCATGCAGCAGTGTGGTAGCAAGGAAAACCAAGGAGGTAAGATTGGGGATTTGCAGAAAGGGTGGGAAGGAGGCCTTGGAATGGCGTGACAGTCTAGGGTACATAGTCATGATTGCCTTTGCTCATCCTGCTTCTCAGAATATCCTTCTTTGAATATCCAATATCCGTGGGTCTCCCCTGCCCCCATCCCCAAGTTATAAGGCAGAACTGAGTTTCCCAGATTCCTCTTTTGCATCTAGGGTGCTGGTGTGGGACCTGGGTTCAGCCAGTCAGCTACACCACAGGGGACGCTTTTTCAGATGTCAATATGGGAAAGGCTGTGCCACACAGAACTGGCTCTGGAGAGGGTGACCAGGCATGCAGGTTCGAGTGGTGCGGAGGCATGGCTTCATTGGGATTTAATGGGCTTTATGGCCATGTAATCTGGGTGCACTTGTTCTCTGAGCAGCCTCCAGGCCAGGCCTTCTACACACACCTAGGAAGATTCCATGAGCTACGTATTATCCTTAAAGAAGGTCCTTTTCTGCTTAACCTGGTCAGAGTGGCACTGTTAGTAGCAATTAAGAACACTGTCTTATTCACCTTCTACATTTTACAGATGGGGACACCATGCACAAGTGGTTACAGAACAAGACCATGCAGCCCCAAATTGCAAAGCTGGGATTGAATGCCAGCTTGTCTGAACCCAAGCCCCAGCTCCTGATACTGTGACAATGGAGAGGAAAATAGAAGAGGGCAGTTTGGGCTTTTCTGGGAAGGCAAAGAAAGGAACACCTTGGCCTTTGCGTGGATGTGACCAGCAGAATAAATCCTATGTGGCAAAGCTGCTCACTTTCTGCAGGCCTCCAGATGGCAGGGGCTACAGCAAGGATAGTTGGCATCCTGGGAGGATAAAATGGCTCCTGGTTGGCATCTCCTCCATGAAGAACCCACTACCGACAGAAGCCATGAGTCCAGTTAGCTCCCCCAGAGAAGACTGCTGGACGGCAACCGAATTATTTCTCTCACACTTTTAATTGTGAAATATTTTAAACGTTAAAAAAATAGAGAATAATACAATGAGCTTCCATGTGCTCTTTACTCAGCTTCGACAATGATCAACTAATGGCCAGTCTTGTTTCATCTACATCCCCTCACGCTTCCCCTCATTCCAGACTATTCTGCAACAAGTCCTGGATTTCATATAGCTTTACCTTAATATTTCAATATGCATGACAAACGGTAAAACAACAATAATGTCATTACACCTAAAAATTAGTAACAATTTGTTAATATCATCAAATGGTTAATCTGTGTTCGGAGTACCCTGTTTGTCTCATGCATATTTTCAAATTTGGTTGGATCAGATCCTAATAAGTGTCACAGGTATCAGATGCTAGCATATGCTTGCTGATGTGTGTCTGACATCTTTTAATCCTTTGTTTCCCATCCATCTCTCTATTTCCCCCCACAACTTAATTGTTGAAAAGGGGAGTTGTTTGTCCTGTAGAATATTTACAATCTGGCTGATTGTATCCTCATTCTATCATTTAACACTCCTCAGTGTCCTGTTTTCTTATAAACTGGTAACTAGAGCTGCATGCTTGCTATTTAGAAAATTGTTGTGTGTTGTTGTTTAGCAAGACTTCCAACAGGGGTCACATAGTGTCTGGTTGTCTCTTTTTTGAGATGCCAGTAACCCTTGGTGATCATTGATCATTGTATACTGCATGGATTCTCAGTTGGGACAGTATTACTCCCAAGTGGGAGAAAATTGGTTTTTAAGGGGTGAAAAAACACCTTAATCATTTATAAAGGCAAATCACAAATACACATATAGGAAGTAAACACACATGTAGGGAATCTGGTGCTAAAATTTCTGTGGATGGGTAATTAGGAATAAAGAGTCCAAAAAGCGTTGTTAGGAGGATAATAATGGGGGGCAAAGTTGAAAAACAATGGTCTGAATCTATTAACTTGATTTATTAATTCATAAAGTTTACATTTACCTCTTGAATGCTTTAAGTGACGAGCAAGTTAGAGGACTGTGAACAGGACAGTCACAGAGGGTTAGTGCTGTGGTGGGATGAACGCCATGTTACTGCAACCCACGTTCAGTGGTAAGATGTTTCTGCACACGGTAAGTAGCTGTAAGTGGTAGGCAGGCTTTATAAATGGAAGGGATTTTATTGACATTTTAATGCTAAGCTGAGTAAGCTTTTCCCTTCTTTCATTAGCTCTTTGGGATCCATCAATATCAGCAATGCAGGATGGATAGGCATTTTCATTGACACTATGGTGACTCTCATGCTTCTGCTCCTTAAGCCAGGCATCTTCGTGGTTATTAGAGGGCAAACATCCTGATGCAACATGTCAGTGGTCAGGAGATCCCTGTGTCCTTTCTGTGCTTACTCTGGGGCTCAGGATCTCAGTCTGCACCCCCCATATTTTCCCATCAGAGAAGTCTTTGTGGAATGTGGCCATCCATTTCCTGTTCCCTTACATCATGGGCAAGTCAGCTGTGGACAGATGTAAGTGATGTTTGGGAAGAATGGCCCAGGGTGTGGGGGTTGGTGAGGGACCAACACCATTTGGTTATACAACAGGATTGAGGGGATGGCCCAGGGGAGGTTGTGGAGGAGGAAACCTTAGGTAACAGGAGTAAAGGTCAGAGAAATGAGCTTCGGGTTCTAGGATCCCTGTGGAAGCATGAATACTTGTGATGTTACAATTTAGAGGCCCCTTTATATGTATAAGACAGTTTGTAATCTTCACAATGCACTGTTAGCTAGGCAAGACCATTTTCATTGTCCCCATTGTGAAACAGAGGCACAGAGGTCAACCAACTTGTCCAAAATCATACAATCAATTAGTGGTGATCTTTTATTCTCTATTAATTCTCAAAACATTCCCATTTTACAAAGGAGGAACTGACACCCTCCATGAGCAAATAGGGAGTTGGGGGTGAAATCCCTCCCAGTGGTTCCTCAGCCCATGCTCATCTAGGAAATTTGCAGGCCCTCTGGCCCCCACAGGTGAGAATTTTTACTCTCTGGTCTAAGTCCCTGTTCTTTGTACTCCATCGCAACACCTCTCACACAGAGAGCCCTGAATGTCCCATTCCAGATCAGTGTTTGATCTGATTGGGGAGAAGGTGGAGGGCAAGGACTGGGGCACTTGAAGGAGTTAACACAATGAAGCAGTGTTGGGTAAGAAGGCCAGACTGAATCACACACGCAGCTGTCAGGGCCTCCAGGACTGCACAGTAGAAGTGTCTCCACTCCACACTTTCATCCACAGTTTCTAAACCTAGCCCTAACAACCTCCCTCCCCGCAGGCAACACAGATGTATTCTTCCCTCCCCCACCTACCTCCCCTTCCTCACTGCACACCAGCACACCAGCCAGGGCCCTGAGCGGAAGGTGTTAATGGCTGTGACTGGAATGTTTGCTGGATTCTCTATGTTTTGTGTTATTGCAGTGTTGAACTAGGTAAGATTGCCAACAGGTTGAGCTATTCTGTCTTCTGACCACCCCTGCTTTGGGATGATAGAACTTGGCAGGAAAATACCTCAAGAACCCAGCCTTCCTTGTTGCTCTGGGTGTGAAACACCCATCTGAGGCATTTGGTCTCTTTTCCAAAGATGTTCTGATTATATATATTTTAAAAGGAAGGGGGATAGGATCTGTTCTGACAGTTACCTACACTGATTCTGGCCGGACTGTGTGACACCTTTGTGTTGCTATTGTTTTGTTTTTAAACTAGAAAATCCTCTATGGAACTTGGTCTACATAGTTTCTGGTTATTGAATTAAAGGCTGACAAAGTGACCAAAGGCTAAAAGTGACCAAATATCATGTGGTCCTTAAATATGTTCTCAGCTAGGGGCGCTGGGTGGCTCAGTTGGTTAAGCGGCCGACTTCAGCTCAGGTCATGATTTCTCGGTCCGTGAGTTCAAGCCCCACGTCGGGCTCTGTAGTGACAGCTCAGAGCCTGGAGCCTGTTTCAGATTCTGTGTCTCCCTCTCTCTGACCCTCCCCTGTTCATGCTCTGTCTCTCTCTCTCTCTCAAAAATAAATAAACGTTAAAAAAATTAAAAAAAAATATGTTCTCAGCTAAAGGAAGCAAATCATAGCAGGGTAACAGTTGGATCTAAGAGTTTCTTGCTCCTGGTGGAAAATGTACATACTCTATGTCAGGTTCTCTTCTAGGGACTGGGATGCTGTGGGGACAAGGCAAAGGTACTACCTTACATTCTAGAAGATTTCTAGGAGATATTTTAGGTATAGATATGTGCTATGAGAGAAGATATCTAATGATATTTCTTTTAAATATGTTTACCCCTAATGAGTTAAGCAGCTGTTCTCATCCCATGTAGGAAGTGTACTGAAGTGGTTAAGTGCCAGATTTTGCAGACGAATGGACCTGGGTTCAAACCCTGCCTCTATCACTTCTTAGCTGTGTGCCTTAGGCAACATATTTAGTCAGTTAGTTTTTATTTAAATCCCAGTTATTTAATATACAGTATAATATTAATTTCAGGTGTAGAATTTCCTGATTCAACACTTACATATAACACCTGGTGCTCATTCCAAGTGCACTCCTTAATCCTCATCACCTTGGGTAAATCCCCCTTATTTCACCCATCTCCCCACTCCTTCCCCTCTGGTAACCATCAGTTTGTTCTCTACAGTTAAGAGTCTGTTTCATGGTTTGCCTCTTTTTTCCCCTAGATCATTTGTTGTTGTTTTTAAATTTTTTTTTAATGTTTATTTATTTTTTGAGAGAGAGACAGAATGCGAGTGGGTTAGGGACAGAGAGAGAGGGAGACACAGAATCCGAAGCAGAGTCCAGGCTCCGAGCCATTAGCACAGAGCCCGACACGGGGCTCGAACCCATGAGCTGTGAGATCATGACCTGAGGTGAAGTCGGACGCTCAACCAACTAAGCCACCCAGGCACCCCTTCTTTTGAATTTCTTAAATTCCACATATGAATGAAATCATATGGTATTTATCTTTCTCTGACTGATGTATTTCACTTAGCATAATCTAGCTCCATCCATATCATTGCAAATGGCAAGATTTCATTCTTTTTATGGCTGAGTCATACTCCATAATATATATATTTATCCTCTTCTTTGTCCATTCATCAGTCCATGGACATTTGGGTACTTTCCATAATTTAGCTATTGTAGATAATGCTGCTATAAACATCAGGGTGCATGTATCCCTTCGAATTAATGTTTTTGTATTCTTTGGGTAAATATCTAGCAGTGTGATTGCTGGATCATAGGATAGTTCTATTTTTAACTTTTTGAGGAAACTCCAAACTGTTTTCTAGAGTGGCTCACCAGTTTGCATTCCCACCAACAGTGTAAGAAGGTTCCCGTTTCTCCACATCCTCACCAACACCTGTTGTTTATTGTATTGTTAATTTTAGTCATTCTGACAAGTGTGAATATCTCATTGTAGTTTTGATTTGTGTTTCCCTGATGATGAGTGATGTCAAACATCTTTTCATGTGCTTGTTGGCCATCTGGATGTCTTCTATGGAAAAATATCTATTGTGTCTTCAGCCCATTTATTAATTGGCTTATTTATTTTGGGGGTGTTGATTTGTCTAAGTTCTTTATATATTTTGGATACTAACCCTTTATCAGATATGTCATTTGGAAATATCTTCTCCCATTCGGTAGGCTGCCTTTTAGTTTTGTTGATTGTTTGCTTCACTGTGCAGAAGCTTTTTATTTTGGTGAAGTGCCAACAGTTTATTTCTGGTTTTGTTTCCCTTGCCTCAGGAGATATATCTAGTAAAAACTTGCTAGGGCCAGTGTCAAAAAGGTTGCTACCTGTGTTCTCCTCCAAGGCTGTAATGGATTCCCACATCACATTTGGGTCTTTCATCCATTTTTAACTTATTTTTGTGTATGATATAAGAAAGTGGCCCAGTTTTGTTCTTTTGCATGTTGCTGTCCAGTTTCCCCAGCACATATGTTGTTGAAGAGACTTTTTTCCGTTGGATATTCTTTCCTGCTTTGTCAAAGATTAATTGACTATGTGGTTGCAGGTTCATTTCTGGGTGTTCTATTGTTTTACATTGATCTATGTGTCTATTTTTGAACCACTACCATATTGTCTTGATCACTACAACTTTGTAATATAACTTGAAGCTCAAAGTTGTGATTCCTCCAGCTTTGTTTTTCCAGATTGCTTTGGCTATTTGGGATCGTTTTTGGTTCCATACAAATATTAGGATAGTTTGTTTTAGCTCTGTGAAAAATGCCGGTGGTGTTTTGATAGGGGTTGCATTAAATGTGTAAATTGCTTTGGGTAGTATAGACATTTTAACAAAATTTTTCTTTCAATTTATGAACATGGATTGTTTTTCTATAGCTTTGTGTTCTCTTCAGTTTCTTTCATCAGTGTTTTATAGTTTTCAGAGTACAGATCTTTTACCTTTTGGGTTAGATTTATTCCTAGGTATCTGATGGTTTTTGATGCAGTTGTAAATGGGATTAATTCCTTGATTTCTCTTTCTGCTGTTTCATTAATGGTATATAGAAATGTAACAGAATGTTGTTTTGTATCCTGTGACTCTACTGAATTCATGTATCATTCTAGAAGTTTTTTGGTGGAGTCTTTAGGGTTTTATAGAGGGAGTATCATGTCATCTGCAAATAGTGAAAGTTTGACTACTGCCTTGTCAATTTGGATGCCTTTAATTTCTTTGTGTTATCTGATTGCTGTGGCTAGGACTTCCAGTACTATGTTAAATTAGAATGGTGAGAGTGGCCATCCTGTCTTCTTCCTGACTGTAGAGGAAAAGCCCTCAGTTGTTCCCATTAGCTGTGGGTTTTTCGTGTATGGCCTTTATTATGTTCAGGCATATTCCCTCTAACCATACTTTGTTGAGGGTTTTTATCATGAATGGATGTTGTACATTGTCAAATGCTTTTTCTGCATGTGGTTCTTATCCTTTCTTTAATAATGTGGTATATCATGTTGATTGATTTGTGAATATTGAACCACCCTTGCAGCCCAGGAATAAATCCCATTGATGGTGGTGAATGATTGTTTCCATGTACTGTTGGATTTGGTTTGCTAGTATTTCATTGCGAGTTTTTGAATCCATGTTCATCAGGGATATTGGCCTGTAGTTCTCTTTTTTCAGTGGAGTCTTTATCTGATTTTGGTATCAGGGTAATGCTGGCCTCATAGAATGAATTTGGAAGTTTTTCTTCCTTTTCTGTTTTGTTTTTGTTTTTGTTTTTTTGGAATAGTTTGAGAGGAACAGGTATTAACTCTTCTTTAGATGTTTGGTAGAATTCACCTATGAAAACATCTGGTCCTGGACTTTTGTTGGGAGATTTTTTATTACTGATTCAATTTCCTTGCTGCTTATAAGTTTGTTCAAATTTTCTATTTCTTTCTATTTCCATTTTGGTAGTGTATATGTTTCTAGAAATTTATCCATTTCTTCTAGGTTGTCCAATTTGTTGGCACGTAGTTTTTCATAATATTCTCTTATAATTATATTTTTGTGGTGTTGGTTGCTATTTCTCCTCTGTCTTTTGTGATTTTATTTATTTGGGTCCTTTCTCTTCTCCTTATGAGAAGTGTGGCTAGGGGTTTATCAATTTTATTAATTTTTTCAAAGAACCAGCTCCTGATTTCTTTGATCTGTTCTATTGGATTTTTTTTTTAGTTCTATATCATTTATTTCTGCTCTAATCTTTATTATTTCCCTTCTGCTGGCTTTAGGCTTTGTTTGTTCTTCTTTTTCTAGCTCCTTTAGGTTTAAGGGTAGATTGTTTATTTGAGACTTTTCTTGCTTCTTGAGGTCTGTATTGCAACATACTTCCCTCTTAGGATGGCATTTGCTGCATCCCAAAGGTTTTGGACTGTTATGTTTTCACTTTCATTTGTTTCCATGTACTTTTTAATTTCTTCTTTGATTTCTTGGTTGACCCATTCACTGTTTAATAGCATGTTGTTTAACCTCCATGTATTTGTGGTCTTTCCAAATTTTTTCTTCTGGTTGATTTCTAGTTTCATAGCTTTGTGGTCAGAAAATATGCATTGTTTGATCTCTATCTTTTTGTACTTGTTGAGGCCTGATTTGTGACCTAGTATGAACATTCTGGAGAATGTTCCATGTGCACTTGAAAAGAATGTATATTCTGCTATTTCAGGATGGAATGTTCTGAATATATCTGTTAAGTCCATCTGGTCAAGGGTGTCATTCAAAGCCATTGTTTCCTTGTTAATTTTCTGTTTAGATGATCTATCCATTGTTGTAAATGGGGTGTTAAAGGCCCCTACTATCATTGTATTATTATCAATTAGTTCCTTTATGTTTGTTTTTAATTGTTTTATATATTTGGATGCTTCAATGTTGGATGTATAAATATTTACGATTCCTTAGATAGTCTTGTTGGATTGTGCTCTTTGTTATTATATAATGCCCTTCTTCATCTCTTGTTACAATCTTTGTTTTAAAATCTATTTTGTATTTTGTCTGATACAAATATTGCTACTCAAGCAACTCTTGACATCTTTTTGCATTATAAATGTTTCTCCATCTCCTCATTTTCAATCTGGAGTTGTCTTTAGGTCTAAAAGGATTATTTTGTAGGCAGCATATAGATAGGTCTTTTTTGTTTTTAAATCCATTCAAACACCCTATGTCTTTTAGTTGGAGTGTTTAATCCATTTATACTCAGAATAATAATTGATAGGTATGTATTTATTGTCATTTTATGATTTATTTTGTCATTGTTTCTGGAGATTTTCTCTGTTCCTTTCTTATTTTTGTCACTTTTGCTCTTTCCTTTCCACTCAAATGGTCCCCTTTACTATTTCTTACAAGGCTGGTTTGGTGGCCACAAACTCCTTTAGTTCTTGATGTATAAGAAATTCTTTATCTCTCCTTCTATTCTGAATGATAGTCTTGCTGGATAGGGTATTCTTGGCTGCAGATTTTTCTCATTCAGCACTTTGAATATATCATGCCTCTCCCTTCTGGCTTGCCACATTTCTGTGGAGACATCTACAGCTAGCCTTATGGGCCTTCCCTTGTAAGTTAAGGACTACTTTTGTCTTTTGCTTTTAAGACTTTTTCTTTATCCATAAATTTTGCAAATTTAATTATAATATATCTTGATGTTGGCCTACTTTTGTTGATTTTGATGGTAGTTCTTGCCTCCTGGATCTGGATGTCTGTTTCCTTCCCCAGAATAGGGAAGTTTTCAGCATTATTTCCTCAAATAAATTTTTCCCCCTCTTCTCTCTGTTCTTCTGGGACTCGTATAATGTGAATATGATTATGTTTGATGGAGCCACTGAGTTCCCTAAGTCTATTCTTGTGTTCCATAACTCTTCTTTCTGTTGTTTGTTCAGCTTCATTATTTTCCATTATTTTGTCTTCTATATTCTAATTCATTCCTTTGCTTCTTCCAGCCTGCTGTTCATTGCATCAAGCCTGTTTCTAATCTCAGTTATTGCATTTTTCGTATCTGCCTCATTCTTTTTTAATTCTTACCCCTGTGGAGAGGGTGTTCCCCGATGTCCCATTCTTTTCTCAGGCCCAGTGAGTATCCTTATGATTGTTGCTTTAAATTCCCCATCAGGCATGTTACTTATATCTGTTTCACTTACATCTCTGGCCCATAGCCTTATCTTGTTCTTTCATTTGGGATGAATTCCTCCATCTTGGCGTTTTGTCTAAGTCTCTGCCATCTTCTGTATGTTAGTAGAGCCAGTTATGTCTTCTGCTCCTGAAAATAATGGCTTTATGAAGAAGAGGTCATGCAGTGCCCAGGGCCTAGTGCTTTAGGGAGTGCCTCTGGTGTGTGTTGTGTGCACTCTACTTTTGTGTTCTGGCTGTTCTATCCTTCAGGCCAGTCGTCTGCAGAGGCTCTCCTTGTTTGCACTGGGCATTGTTTGGACCTTGGCCAGAATGTGGTGAGTTTTAACTAGATGTGTTCTGGTCTACTTGTTAAATGAGACCCAATGTTACTTCCAGCAGAACTCTTCCACCAGAACTTCCCTGCAGAGCTCTCTAGTTGGGAGACATGCTGTGGGCAAGAGTTTCTGCTGGTCATCTAAGGCAGGGTCTCACTGTGCTGGGACTGAGGCAAACTTGACCAGGAAAGGCAGTACCACCAAAGTGCAAGGGTGGGAGACTTGGCATAAGCATGTTAGGCAGCCTGTGTCAGGGCTTCCCACAGGTGGCTCTGTGTGTATGCTGAAGGGTAGAGGAGGGAAATGGTGCCAGCTGGCTCCTTTGTTCCTGGAGAGGCATCTCCCTAAATGCAGCTTCTTAGGGATGCACTCCAAAAAGAGAGAATAATCTCTCCGCTGTGTGCCCTAGGTGTTCGTCAGATCACTGTTTCCACAATGTCTGACCCCAGCTTGTTTGCCTGCCTTCTTTCTAAGAGCAGCACAGTGCCCTCTGGGCTCTATCCCAGCCAAGCCCACCAACCTTTAAACAAGTCCCTCTTGTTTTTCAAGCCAGTGGCTTTGGGGAAGTGTTCTCCTTGCGAGATTCCCTGTGTGCTCCTCTGTCCCTCACCCTTCTCTACAATAGGGTTTCTTCCTGTTCTCAGAAACCACAATCTGTTTCTTCCCCAAACCACATGTCCACACTTCCTACCTTCCTCAAGGTGGCCTCTTCTCTCCCTCTAGTTGTGCAGTTTGTTCTGTCAGTATTCAAGTTCATTTCTAGGGTATTTAGGATGATCTGATAGTTATTTAGTTGTGTTTGTGGGACAAGATGAACCAGGCAACGTATTTAACCACTCTGCAGTACATTTTCTCACCCGCTAATTGGGGATAATGCCACTCTATAACAGGATTGTTGCAAGGATTGAGTGGGATAATGTATGTAAAGAGCTCAGCCCCATAACTAACATACAGTAGATGTTATGTTATGTGATGATAGCTGTTATGGTTTCATTTAAAAAATTTCTTAATGTTTATTTATTTTTGAGGAAGAGAGAGAGTGTGATCAGGGGAGGGGCAGAGAGAGAGGGAGACATGGAATCTGAAGCAGGCTTCAGGTTCTGAGCTGCCAGCACAGAGCCTGATGTGGGATTCGAACCCACAGACCGTGAGATCATGACCTGAGCCAAAGTTGGACACCCAACTGACTGAGCCACCCAGGTGCCCCATTATGGTTTCATTTTTTTTAAAACAGATTTTTTTTTTCTAACCATTTGAAATGAGTGTCTGAGTTTTCAAGGAATGTCCATTAGATTAATAGGGCTAGCAAATTTAGAGAGCTGGGTTTTCCTTTTTTCAGAGACAAGGCAAAGTCTAGAACCTGAGGAGGTCAGGTGACAAGTCAGGTGACAAGTAAGCCTCCCTTAGGGGTACATTTTTGGCCAGGGATGGCAGCTATGTAGTGATCAAGAGGCTACTTAGTTCTCCTCACTTGTGGCAGCGCCTGTGATCCATCCCAGCTCCTCCCCACTGCCACTGGCCTGGTCCTGGAACTCTTTTCCACACAGTCTACTTGACTGGCTTCCATGAGCCCTCAAAGCTATCTGTCATCTCTGACAGAAACAGTTCCAGTAGCAAGATATCCACTGGTTCTCTTTCATTTTTTAAGTCATGTTTTAAAGTGCAGCTTCACAGAGTCTTGAAATCTTAAAAATATAGCAATTTCATTGGACTGAAAGGGTAAATGAAATTACTTATCAGTAGACATTTGGATTTCTACAACCATTCTTGCGGGTATAGTGACTTCCCTATACCTGTTTTTATGTTCTTAGCTAATAGTGGATCCAAAGATTCTCCCCAACTCTGTTTTAACCCAGCATTCAGAAGGGATATGTTACTTATAAAGGATTAGAATTTATTGATTTTATGCATAATTTATCTGAGGGTGGCTTGCAATGCTGTTTCCACAGCTTTGCTGTTAAGGTGTTTTGTTTTGTTTTGTTTTGTTTTGTTATATTAAACCAAGAAAGCCAATGATTTCCCAAACACAAGGAATTTAGACTGGCTTCAGCCTGTAAACAGTTACATGATAAAATGAGCAGAGTCACTCTACCATGATACGGTATGGACAGAATGCTATAAATGCCTCAGACCTCAGAACGATACCTGTGGATGTGAGATGCTCATAATCCATCTTCTCTTATGAACAAGCACACCACCCAAGCCACCTCACATCTCTTTCTTTCTCCAGAATCTCCTCAGATCCTATTCTTTGTAATTTGAAGTTGGGGCTTTTCAGGCCCCAGAGGGGGCCCATCAGAATCGGCCCTCCACTCATGTTTTCAGCCTCCTCTGTGATCCTTCTTCACTGCCCTGAAGTTCATGTGTCCCACCTGCTTCTGGCCCAGGATCTGCCATGCTATTCATGCTTTGGCGACCTTGTGCCTTGTCCCTCAGCCTAGAGTGCACTTCTTCCTTATCTGTAGTGAACTCCTGCTCATCCTGCAAGATCCATTGACTCTCACCTCTTCTTGGAAGACTTCCCTGATTCACCCTGGGCACAGTGAGTTGTTCCTTATTACTGGCCCAGTAGGATGTGGAATGACCTTCTCCTCCCAGCTATGCCCACTGAATGCCAGAGATAGTAGTCAAAGTGCTTGTGACAAGAGAAACTTTGCTCCCTCTATTAATGTGTTTGTGCATTTAGTTAGAATAAGCACAAGACACTCTGTTCACACTAGAGCATCTCTCATACTCAAATTAGGATGATCAGATAAATGGACCCTCCATCAAAATGATGTTAGAATTATACCAATGCTGCCAATTATCTTCCCTAATTTTATTGAAGTTATTTGTAGTTTTACAAGTGGTATTGTCTTATTCTCACCATTTTTTTAAATAATAAAAAAGATAACTGTTTTCTTTTTCTATTCCACTTAGAGGACTAGGGACAAATGGAGGGGTAGAGAATGTTCTAGAATGGTGTTGAAGTTGGCAGGAGATACGTAACTGTCCTACTTTTCCATAGAAATGCTGTGGTAGGTAGTGAGTATGAAATTTCTGGGTCCAATATTAGATTTATGTCTATATTTAAGTAACTTCTTGAGAAAGCAACTGTGGTAAATACCGTTGGTTGCCACCTCACTGCAATTGCCTCTTCCAGTTTGCTAGTAGAGTCCTGATCTTCAAGGAGAAGTGTTTGCAGTGTGCCCAACCCCAGGGGACCACTTCTAATTAATCACTGTCAAACCGTGATCACGTGATCACTGTTTTCCAGTGTTGATTGCACTGTTGGGCACATGAATCACTCCTGGCCAATGAAATGCATCGGGAAGTGTGCTGGGTAGAGAAGGGACTTTGGACCATAATTTTCTCTATGAGTTAAAAAAGGAGAGTACTCTAACTTTGGATGCTGTTGTGTGAAGATCCCTTGCTTGGAACTCTTGAGATTCTGTGACCAAGATGGGGGACAGTCTCCACATCCTGAGGTTACAAGCTAAGAAGATTGAACCTTTGTTTTTGATTTCATGATGTTGCCAATGAACCAAACCCAAGGCCAGATATTTGGAGACTTCTTGTTAATAAGCAATAAATGTTTTTATGTTGTGGGCTACTAACAAATGAGTTTCTTTTACTTACAACCAGATGTGTTCTAATGGAATCAATGGGTAAAGTCCTTTGGGGGACCCAGGTCCAGGTAAAAGATTCTCTGAAAAAGAATTAAGGATATTTGTGATCTCAGATCTACATCAATTCACTGTGTCCAGAAAAAAAAGAAGTCTCTCTACAGAGTCTTAGGTTAGACGTAGGCTTGGTGAAAGGGATCTGAGAGGTGAGGTATGATGTGTAGCTCCTTGGGAGTTGGGGGGGGGGGTCTTAAGAACTATGTGATTCAGTACAAATCTTGACAGTTGCCATGAAAGATTGAAAAATCTCAAGGGTGTGATGGTCCTTTTGGACTTCCAGTTATCCCTCTTTCAAAGTTCCTAAATCATTACATGTGAAACTTATAAGATCTAAGTGACCTAAGTGAGCAGCCCCCTCTCAGAAAGGATGGGGGCACAGTGTGGGGGCGGGGCAGAGGGGAGATGCCATTGGTTACTGCGATCTTTGCTGAGGAAGTACATGAAGAACTGAGGGTGTGGCTCAATAAATTAAAATAATTGCTGGAAACTTAAGTTAGCAATGAGAACTCTCAAAAATATTATGGTCTCCAAGTGTGCAATCATGTTGTATAAATGAGAATTTCCATCATATGTGTGTTTAGTGTGTGTGTGAATGAAAGCTGGGGATACCAGTTGGAGTGTATCACTAGAATTTGAATTGGAGACCTCTCTTGGTTTGTGGATTTACTGATTTGTAGGTCTTAACTCACACAAGGGGGAAGACCCCAGAGGGATGGTGGAGGTGCCCCTAGACTGGAGTCCACAGCTTGCTCATGACTTAGCACTCAGCTCCTGGACTGATATGTTTATGTGTTTGTCCCTTTGAAACACTGCCAGCCCTTCAAGTGTTAATCTCCAACACAGTGTGCTTAGCACCTAACAACAGGCACTTAATAAATGCCAACAGAATGAATGAGACCCACAGTAAATTTCATATGTGCTGTAGGAATAGATAGAACTAAAGAAGGCTGACTTTTGGGGCGCCTGGGTGGCTCAGTCGGTTAAGCGCCTGACTTCAGCTCAGGTCACGATCTCGCGGTCCGCGAGTTCGAGCCCCGCGTCGGGCTCTGGGCTGATGGCTCAGAGCCTGGAGCTTGCTTCCGATTCTGTGTCTCCCTCTCTCTCTGCCCCTCCCCCGTTCATGCTGTGTCTCTGTCTCAAAAATAAATAAACGTTAAAAAAAAAAAAATTTAAAAAAAAAAAAAAAGAAGGCTGACTTTTAAATACTTAATAACATTGGTCCCTTGGTTAGAGATATGAGTGAAATGTTTCTGAACACGTCTGATAAGTTGGCATTTGCATTATTGGATTATGGTTGTGGGTCCAATGAAGGAGATATGTTTTTGCCTCCCTCTGGGCCACTTCTCCAGGGAGAGCTGTCTGGATCAATCTTTGTCACTCAGGTTTCCAATGGAGGGCAGGACAGCTCTGAACTGTGTCACTCAATCATCAAATCAGTGAAGGGTTAAGTAGTATATAAAAAATAACATTTGTTTTAAATCTCTACAAGGTCTGCATATATTATTGGGATATTTGCACCCCTTTTTAGATCCCTAATAGAAATGAGAGCCCTCTTGTTTGCCTGCCCCTACAAATGTAATCAGGCACAGATATCTGTGCTGCATTTAAGAATGGACAGTCATGCTCCAGGAGGATGGCAGGGCTCTCAGGGGAATAATTTTTTCTTTCTTTATCTGAAGTAAAGTCTCCCAACTACCTCCCTTCAAATTCAGACTCAAGACACTAAAAGGGAAGGTCAGCTAAAGGCATGGATGTCTTCTTGCATGTGTATTGATGGAGGGGGGAAAAAAAAGACATGGCCTAAAAAGACTTGCCTAACTGATCTCATCCAAGATGAGGTTTCTCCAACAAGCACTGAATTGATTTTCTCTACCAAGGGATAAGATCAACATGCTTCATGTTTTGCAACTATTTCTTGGCAAGTCTTAAGGGGCTGACTTGCAACCACAGCCAGCATATGCTTATAGGGGAAGAAACCTGAGGATGTGCTTCTGTGAAGCATCATCCAAGGGTTCTGGCCAGGTGCCAGGCATGGGAAGATGCCTGGTGGTCTACTGAACAATCCACCCTGCGTGGTCACTTGGCATCAGGTGCCTGAGGAGATAAAACTATCTCCAGGGTGCTTACTTTGCACTGAAAAGTTAAAGAAATGTCACTTTCTTCTCACCCTCCTCCAGATTAATAATTTGTTGTAAATTCAGCTGAGGTGGAAGAAAGGGGGCCACAGGGAACAAGAAGTGGTGGGTCATTTGGGTGAGGAAGTATATTGACTTTCTACCCACCAAAGCATCCAGGCAGGGGAGCTGACTGGCAAGGGAACCAGCATTGGTTGACTATAATCTCTGCAACTGCATTTTCTGTGTATATGATACCAGACTCAGAGATACCGAGAGAAGACACTCGGCAATTGTTTGTTGGAAAAATGGTTCTTATTGTTTTTGTTCTTGATCCCTTACAAGTTTTTACGATGTGGTTGAGCTTCAACCATCAATGACTACCTGTGTTTGATGAATGGGGGCTGAGAATCCAAGGAAGCCTGCTTCCTTAAAGAGGAGGCTTGGAGTGCGTTGCTAAGGCAGCCTGGATTCTTTGGCAGAGTTGGTCCAGGATTAAAGATGTTCACGAAGCAGAGCATGTGTGTCTGAAATTTTAGCCCCTCTTATATATATACCCATCATTTTGCTAAGTATCTGGTCTGAAATTCACCAATAAAACATGGCCAGACTCCAGTCCCAAGAGAGAAATTAAATGAATTTCAGAAGAAAACCTGGACTTTTGAACTTTTGTTCTACTAAATGAGTCCACTGCGGAACCCCCACACCAGAACATCTTTATGTGGACATCACCTCATGTTCCATAGTCTGGTACTTGCAACCAAAGGCATCCCATCTGATTCTCTGGCATCTGAGTCCAGCTGTGTGGAGCGGGCTAGGATATCTCGCCTTTGCTTCTGTTGGTTTGTGGTGGACAGTTTGTAAGCTGTGTGGAAATGTGTTTCCTCCACCTGAGTATCCTGGAAACACCACATCAACGATGAACATCATCACCGTGTGTGATGTTTTTCACATGGTGAGGCTTTTCCTAACTCATCTTCCACTTTCGGGTGAGGATGAGGAGGATAATGGTGACACTTGTCTTCTAGAGTGTCTATAGTGGAAAACAGTGTAGGGAAGAAGATGATAGGCGGGAATGGGAAGAAACTTCGGCTCCTATTCTCCTCTTTGTTCTTCCCATTCCTCTTCCCTTATCAGATCTCAGCCTCATGTCCCCTGGAGAGTTCACCCTGAAGTGCTAGTTGAAAGGAGAATGGCAGAAATCAAGGACAGTCCTGTAAATGTCTCTGCATGATCATGAGCAATACCAAAAAAATAAAAACCTGTAAAAATGTAAACCTTCTTGTAAGCAAGATGGAATGACTGTGTGGATGGCATTTATAGGTTCAGTAGAGGGTTGGACAATGGGACTGAGGCACAATCAAGAGGCTAGATCAGAAAGCATAGACCCAGGAGACATGAGAGGTGATAGACTCACTAAGAAAGGGTTTAGGGCAGCAGTCGTCAGCCAGGGCAATTTTGTTCCCCCCACCTCCACCCCTGCCTCCTGCCGGGGAACATTTTGCAATGTCTGGAGACATTGTTGGTTTTCACAGCTCGGGGAGGGGGTGCTACTGGTGTCTAGTGGTAGAGACCAGGAATGCTTATACTCATCCTGCTGTTCCCAGGGTGGCCCCACACTAAGAAAGATCTGGCCCCAAAGGTCAGTAGTGCTGAGGTGGAGACCCAGGTCCAAGAGAACTTCTGCAGTGTTCTGTGCTGTCTGCACACCATGCTGGCCTGCTCCTGACTCTTGCATTTATCTGCTCTTCACTGCCTCTTCTTGTCACATCCCTCCCTCTCTGAGGTGAGGTGAAAATTAAGGCGGGGGGGGGGCTCTCACGGTTTTGGAAGGAAAAAAGGTTGTGTTAATCTATGGTGAGAGTGCATTCTCATGTATAATACTCCACATGCTGGTGTGTAGCCTGACAGGCTTCAGTATAGAGTCGGGCATATCTTTTTTTTTCTTAGCACAGGGAGAAACAGGGTTTTTTATGATTATTTTTTTTAATTTGACTATAGTTGATACGCAATGTTACATTAGTTTCAGGTGTACAACTAAGTGATTTGATGAATGTATACATCATGTTATGTTCCCCACAAATATAGCTACCATCTGTCCTGTTATGTTGCTGTTAGAGTATCGTTGACTGTATTCCCTATGTTGTGCCTTTTTTTCCCATGACTCATTCATTTCATAACCAGAGGCCTGTATCTCTCACTCCCCCTCGCCCATTTTGCCACACCCTTTGGTGTGTTCTCTGTATTTATAGGTCTGATTCTGTTTTTTGTTTGTTCATTTGTTTTTGTTTTTGTTTTTGTTTTTTTAGATTCCATTTATGAGTGGAATTGTATGGTATTTGTCTTTCTCAGTCTGACTTATTTCACTTAGCATAATGCCCTCCAGGTCCCTCCATGTTGTCTCAAATGGCACAGTGTCATTCTTTTTATGGCTGTGTATTATTCCAGTGTGTGTGTGTGTGTGTGTGTACCACATTTTCCATACACATTTGTCTATTGATGGACATGTGGGTTGCTTTCATATATTGGCTATTATAAATGATTCTGCAATAAACATAGGGGTGCATATACATTTTGAATTAGTGTTTTCATTTTCTTTGGGTAAATAACCAATAGTGGAATTATTAGGTCATATGCTATTTCTATTTTTAATTTTTTGAAGAGCTTCCATACTGTTTTCCACAGTGGCTACACCAGTTTGCATTCCCACCAACAGGGCATGAATGGTATTTTTTTCTCCACAACCTTGCCAAGACTTGTTACATTTTGTCATTTTGACTTTAGCCATTCTGATAAGTGTGAGATGATGTAGCATTGTGGTTTTGACTTGCATTTCCCTGATGATGAGTGATGATGGGCATCTTTTCATGTGTATGTTGGCCATCTGTATATCATCTTTGGAAAAATGTCTATTCAGGTACTCTGCCCATTTTTTAATTGGATTGTTTGGGGGATTTTTTGGTGTAGAATTAAATAAATGCTTTATGCATTTCATATATTAACCCCTTATTGGATAAATCATTTGCAAATATCTTCTTTCATTCAGTAGATTGTCTTTTGGTTTTATTGATGGCTTCCTTCACTCTACAAAAGGTTTTTATTTTAATGTAGTCTCAATAGTTTATTTTTGCTTGTTTCTCTTGCCTCAGGAGACATGTCTAGAAAAATGTTGCTATGGCCAATGTCAGAGAAATTACTAAAGTCAAGCATATCTTTATAAGGAATGAGACAGCACCAATCCAATAGCAGCTAGCTTCACGTGAGCTCATGAAATGTGGCTGGTGCAATGGAGGAGCTGATTTCTCCATTTTGTTTCATATTAATTAGCCAACTGTGACTGGCAGCTGTTGTATTGGATGGTGCGGGTCTAATGGGAGAAGGAAACTCAGCTCCGGGACGAACCTTTCTGTGCTAGCTTTCTGTGGCTACTATCATAAATCGCCACAAACTCAGTTGTATAGAATAGCACCCATTTATTCTTTCACAGTTCTGGAGATTGGAAGTCTGATACCAGTTTCACTGGGTCAAAATCAAGGTGTTGTCAGGGACTTGCTCTCTCCAGAGTATTGGAGGACAACGCTTCTCTTTGCCTTTTCCAGCTTCTAGAGCTGTATTCCTAGGCTTGTGGCCCCTTCCTCCATCTTCAAAGCCAGCAGCAGAGCCTCTTATTTCAGGAGTCACATTGCCTTCTCTGTAGTGTCAAATCTTCCTCTGTCTGCCTCTTTATGAGAGGATGTTTGTCGTGGCATTTAGAGCCCACCCTGATCATCTCCCTTCTCAAAATCCTTGATTAAATCTCATCTCCAAAGTCCTTTCTCCCATATAGGTAACATTCACTTGCTCCGGGGATTGGGATTCAGATATCTTTGTGGGCCATTATCCAGTTTACAACATATTCCTTAACCTGCCTTAAAATTCTTCTCCCTGTTGAATGGCATAACATATTCAGTTCTGAATGGGAAAAATCTGCAGCCAAGTATACTCTGTCCAGCAAGGCTATAATTCAGAATAAAAGGGGAAATAAATAGTTCCCAGACAAACAAAAAGTAAAGGAGTTTGTGACCACTAAACCATCCTTGCAAGAAATATTAAAGGAGACTCTTTCAGTAGAAAGGAGAAACCAAAAATGATTGTATAAAGGTAAGAAACACAAAAGCAGTAAAATGAATATCTCTGTAAAAAATCAAAGAACTCACCAAATAAAAGGATATGATATATGATACCATATACCTAAAACATGGGGAGGAGAGGAGTAAACAACGGGTTCAAACTTAAAGGATCATCAACTTATATAGACTGCTATATGCACAAGATGTTGTATGCAAACATAATGGTAACCACAAATCAAAAACCAATAATAAATATGCCAAGAATAAAGAGAAAGAAATCTAAATATATCACTAAAGAAAATCTCCAAACCATGAGAGAAAGACAATGATCAGGGAAAATCTCCAGAAACAACAACAAAACAGGTAATAAAATGGCAATAAACACATATCTATCAATAATTACTTTGAATGTAAACAGAATAACTGCTCCAATCAAAAGACGTGGGGAGGGGCGCCTTGGTGGCACAGTCGGTTAAGCGTCCGACTTCAGCCAGGTCACGATCTCGCGGTCCGTGAGTTCGAGCCCCGCGTCGGGCTCTGGGCTGATGGCTCAGAGCCTGGAGCCTGTTTCCGATTCTGTGTCTCCCTCTCTCTCTGCCCCTCCCCCATTCATGCTCTGTCTCTCTCTGTCCCAAAAATAAATAAACGTTGAAAAAAAAATTAAAAAAAAAAAAGACGTGGGGTTACAGAGTGGATAAAAATAATAGTGCCCATTTATACACTTCACACAAGAGACTCATTTTAGACCTAAAGACATGTTAAGATTGAAAGTGAGGAGATGGAAAAACATTTATCATGCAAATGGATGTCAAAAGAAAGCCAGGGTAGCAATACTTATATCAGACAAAATGGACTTTAACACAAAGACTGTAACAAGAGCCAAAGAAGGGTACTATATAATAATGAGGGAGACAATCCAACAAGAAGATATAACAATGTACTTATTTATTCACCCAACATGAAAGCACCTTCATACATAAAACAGTTAATAACAAACATAAAGGAACTAATTGATAATAATACAATGATAATAGGGAATTTAACATACCATTTACAGCAATGGGCATATCATCTAAACAGAATATCAACAAGGAAACAATGGCTTTAATAACACACTGGACCAGATGGATTTAACAGACACATTCAGAATATTCCATGCTATAACAGCAGAATACACATTCTTTTCAAATGCACACAGAACATTTTCCAGAATAGACCACAAATGTGACAGAAAACAAACCTCAGCAAATTCAAGAAGATCAAAATCATACCATGCATATTTTCTGACCAAAATGCTATAAAACCAGAAGTCAAGAACAAGAAAAAAATCTGTAAAGACCACAAATACATGGAGGTTAAATAATATGCTACTAAAGAATGAATGGGTCAACCAGGAAATCAAAGATGAAATTTAAAAAATAATGGAAACAAATGAAAATGAAAACACAATGGCCTAAAACCTCTCGAATGCAAGCAAAAGTGATTCTAAGAGGAAAGTTTATAGCAATACAGGTCTACCTCAAGAAGTAGGAAAAGTATCAAATATACAACTTAACCTTATACTTAAAGGAGCTAGAAAAAGAACAAAACCCAAAAACAGTATAAAGAAGGAAATAATAAGGATGAGAACAAAAATAAATGAAATAGAAACTAAAAACAAAACAAAACAATGGACCAGATCAATGAAGCCAGGACCTTGTTCTTTGAAAAGTTCAATAAAGTTTATAAACCTTTAGCCAGACTCATTGAGAGAGAGAGAGAGAGAGAGAGAGAGAGAAGACTCAAACAAAACCATAAATAAAAGAGGAAAGGAGAGCCTGGGTGGCTCAGTTGGTTAAACATCTGAGTTAATTTTGGCTCAGGTCATGATCTCATGGTCGTGAGATTGAGCCCTGTGTTGGTCTCCTTGCTGAGTGTGAAGCCTGGTTGGGATTATCTGTCTGTTTCTCCCCCAGTCTCTGTCACATGCGTGGTCTCTCTCTCAAAATAAATAGTTTTGAAAAATAAATCAAAGAGGAGAAATAGCAACCAACATTACAGAAATACAAAGGATTATAAGAGACTACTATGAAAAAATTATATGACAAAATACAGGACAACCTAGAAGATATGGATAAATTCCTAGAAACATGACCTCCCAAAACTGAAAAAAAATATATCAAAAATTCAAATAGACTGATAAAAGCAAAGAAATTGAGTCAGTAATCAAAACACTCCCAACAAACAAAAGTCCAGACCGCATGGCTTCACAGGCAAAATCTACCAAACATTTAAAGAAGAGTTAATACCTATTCTTCTCAAAATATTCCAAAAAACAGTAAAAGAAGGAAAACTTCCAAATTCATTCTATGAGGTCAAAATTACCCCAAACTAAAATCAGATAAAGGACATTACTAAAAAAAGAGACTTACTGGCCAGTATCCTTGATGAACATAGATGGAAAAATTCTTAATAAAATACTACCAAACCAAATTTAGTAACATATTAACACGATCATTCACCACGATCAAGTGTGATTTATTTCTGGGTTTCAGGGGTGATTTTATATTTGCAAATTCATCAATGTGATGCATCACATCAGTAGGAGAAAGAATAAGAACCATGTGATCATTTCAATAGATGGAAAAAGACATTTGACAAAGTACAACATCCATTTATGATAAAAACCCTCAACAAAATAAGGTTAGAGGGAACATACCTCAACATAATAAAGGCCATATATGAAAAACCCACAGCTAACATCATTCTTAATGGTAAAAAACTGAGAGCCTCTGCCTAAGATAAGGAACAAGACAAGGATGTCCACTCTCACCATTTTTATTCAATATAGTACTGGAAGTCCTAACCACAACATACAACAAAAAGAAATAAAACGTGTCCAAATTAGTAGGGAAGAAGTAAAACTTTCACTATTTGCAGATGACACAATACTCTATATAGAAAATCCTAAAGATCCCACCCAAAAGCCACTAGAACTGATCAATTAATTCAGGAAGGTTGCAGGATATACAATCAATGTACAGAAATCCATTGCATTTTTATACACTAATAATGAAGCAGCAGAAAGAGAAGTTAAGAAAACAATCCCATTTACAATTACACAAAAAATAATAAGATACCTGGGAATAAATTAACCAAAGAAGTGAAAGACCTGTGCTCTGAATATTATAAAACATTGATGAAAGAAATTGAAGATGACACAAAGAAATGGAAAGACATTCTATGATCATGGGTTGGAAGAACAAATATAATTAAAATATCCATACTACCCACAACAATCTACTCATTTAATGGGATCCCTATCAAAATACCAACAGCATTTTTCACAGAACTAGAACAAACAATCCTACAATTTGTATGGAACCACAAAACACCCTGAATAGCCAAAGCAATCTGAAAAAGAAAAGTAAATCCAAAGTGTGGAGGTTAAAGAACACCCTACTAACGAATGAGTGGGTCAACCAGGCAATTAGAGAAGAAATTAAAAAATATATGGAAACAAACGAAAATGAAAATACAACAATCCAAACGCTTTGGGACGCAGCGAAGGCAGTCCTGAGAGGAAAATACATTGCAATCCAGGCCTATCTCAAGAAACAAGAAAAATCCCAAATACAAAATCTAACAGCACACCTAAAGGAACTAGAAGCAGAACAGCAAAGGCAGCCTAAACCCAGCAGAAGAAGAGAAATAATAAAGATCAGAGCAGAAATAAACAATATAGAATCTAAAAAAACTGTAGAGCAGATCAACGAAACCAAGAGTTGGTTTTTTGAAAAAATAAACAAAATTGACAAACCTCTAGCCAGGCTTCTCAAAAAGAAAAGGGAGATGACCCAAATAGATAAAATCATGAATGAAAATGGAATTATTACAACCAATCCCTCAGAGATACAAACAATTATCAGGGAATACTATGAAAAATTATATGCCAACAAATTGGACAACCTGGAAGAAATGGACAAATTCCTGAACACCCACACTCTTCCAAAACTCAATCAGGAGGAAATAGAAAGCTTGAACAGACCCATAACCAGCGAAGAAATTGAATCGGTTATCAAAAATCTCCCAACAAATAAGAGTCCAGGACCAGATGGCTTCCCAGGGGAGTTCTACCAGACGTTTAAAGCAGAGATAATACCTATCCTTCTCAAGCTGTTCCAAGAAATAGAAAGGGAAGGAAAACTTCCAGACTCATTCTATGAAGCCAGTATGACTTTGATTCCTAAACCAGACAGAGACCCAGTAAAAAAATAGAACTACAGGCCAATATCCCTGATGAATATGGATGCAAAAATTCTCAATAAGATACTAGCAAATCGAATTCAACGGCATATAAAAGGAATTATTCACCATGATCAAGTGGGATTCATTCCTGGGATGCAGGGCTGGTTCAACATTCGCAAATCAATCAACGTGATACATCACATTAACAAAAAAAAGAGAAAAACCATATGATCCTGTCAATCGATGCAGAAAAGGCCTTTGACAAAATCCAGCACCCTTTCTTAATAAAAACCCTTGAGAGAGTCAGGATAGAAGGAACATACTTAAAGATCATAAAAGCCATTTATGAAAAGCCCACAGCTAACATCATCCTCAACGGGGAAAAACTGAGAGCTTTTTCCCTGAGATCAGGAACACGACAGGGATGCCCACTCTCACCGCTGTTGTTTAACATAGTGCTGGAAGTTCTAGCATCAGCAATCAGACAACAAAAGGAAATCAAAGGCATCAAAATGGGCAAAGATGAAGTCAAGCTTTCGCTTTTTGCAGATGACATGATATTATACATGGAAAATCCGATAGACTCCACCAAAAGTCTACTAGAACTGATACATGAATTCAGCAAAGTTGCAGGATACAAAATCAATGTACAGAAATCAGTTGCATTCTTATACACTAACAATGAAGCAACAGAAAGACAAGTAAAGAAACTGATCCCATTCACAATTGCACCAAGAAGCATAAAATACCTAGGAATAAATCTAACCAAAGATGTAAAGGATCTGTATGCTGAAAACTATAGAAAGCTTATGAAGGTAATTGAAGAAGATTTAAAGAAATGGAAAGACATTCCCTGCTCATGGATTGGAAGAATAAATATTGTCAAAATGTCAATACTACCCAAAGCTATCTACACATTCAATGCAATCCCAATCAAAATTGCACCAGCATTCTTCTCGAAACTAGAACAAGCAATCCTAAACTTCATATGGAACCACAAAAGGCCCCGAATAGCCAAAGGAATTTTGAAGAAGAAGACCAAAGCAGGAGGCATCACAATCCCAGACTTTAGCCTCTACTACAAAGCTGTCATCATCAAGACAGCATGGTATTGGCACAAAAACAGACACATAGACCAATGGAATAGAATAGAAACCCCAGAACTAGACCCACAAACGTATGGCCAACTCATCTTTGACAAAGCAGGAAAGAACATCCAATGGAAAAAAGACAGTCTCTTTAACAAATGGTGCTGGGAGAACTGGACAGCAACATGCAGAAGGTTGAAACTAGACCACTTTCTCACACCATTCACAAAAATAAACTCAAACTGGATAAAGGACCTGAATGTGAGACAGGAAACCATCAAAACCTTAGAGGAGAAAGCAGGAAAAGACCTCTCTGACCTCAGCCGTAGCAATGTCTTACTCGACACATCCCCAAAGGCAAGGGAATTAAAAGCAAAAGTGAATTCCTGGGACCTTATGAAGATAAAAAGCTTCTGCACAGCAAAGGAAACAACCAACAAAACTAAAAGGCAACCAACGGAATGGGAAAAGATATTTGCAAATGACATATCGGACAAAGGGCTAGTATCCAAAATCTATAAAGAGCTCACCAAACTCCACACCCGAAAAGCAAATAACCCAGTGAAGAAATGGGCAGAAAACATGAATAGACACTTCTCTAAAGAAGACATCCGGATGGCCAACAGGCACATGAAAAGATGTTCAGCGTCGCTCCTTATCAGGGAAATACAAATCAAAACCACACTCAGGTATCACCTCACGCCAGTCAGAGTGGCCAAAATGAACAAATCAGGAGACTATAGATGCTGGAGAGGATGTGGAGAAACGGGAACCCTCTTGCACTGTTGGTGGGAATGCAAATTGGTGCAGCCGCTCTGGAAAGCAGTGTGGAGGTTCCTCAGAAAATTAAAAATAGACCTACCCTATGACCCAGCAATAGCACTGCTAGGAATTTATCCAAGGGACACAGGAGTACTGATGCATAGGGGCACTTGTACCCCAATGTTCATAGCAGCACTCTCAACAATAGCCAAATTATGGAAAGAGCCTAAATGTCCATCAACTGATGAATGGATAAAGAAATTGTGGTTTATATACACTATGGAATACTACGTGGCAATGAGAAAAAATGAAATATGGCCTTTTGTAGCAACGTGGATGGAACTGGAGAGTGTGATGCTAAGTGAAATAAGCCATACAGAGAAAGACAGATACCATATGGTTTCACTCTTATGTGGATCCTGAGAAACTTAACAGGAACCCATGGGGGAGGGGAAGAAAAAAAAAAGAGGTTAGAGTGGGAGAGAGCCAAAGCATAAGAGACTGTTGAGAACTGAGAACAAACTAAGGGTTGATGGGGGGTGGGAGGGAGGAGAGGGTGGGTGATGGGTATTGAGGAGGGCACCTTTTGGGATGAGCACTGGGTGTTGTATGGAAACCAATTTGACAATAAATTTCATATATAAATAAAAAAAAAAAAGAAAAGTAAATCCAGAGGCATCACTATTCTGGACTTCAAGTTATATTACAAAGCTGTAGTAATCAGAACAGTATGGTACTGGCACAAAAATAGACACATAGATTAATGGAACAGAGTGGAAAACTCAGAAATAAAGCCAGAACTATGTGGTCAACTAATCTTCAATAAATCAGGAAAGAATATTCAATGGGAAAAAGACAGTCTTTTCAACAAATGGTGTTGGGAAAACTGGACAGCAACATGCAGAAGAATGAGACTGGACCTCTTTCTTACACCACAGAGAAAAACAAACTCAAAATGTATTAAAGACCTAAGTTGGAGACCTGAACTATAAAAATCCTGTAAGAGAACACAGGCAGTAATTTCTTTGACATACGTTGCAACAAATTTTTTTCTAGATATGTCTCCTGAGGCAAGGGAAACAAAAGCAAAAATCAACTATTAGAACTTCATCAAAATAAAAAGCTTCTGCACGGCAAAGTGGAGAACAATAAACAATAAACAAAACCAAGAAGCAATCTACAGAATGGAAGAAGATATTTGCAAATGACATATCTGATAAAGAGTTAGTAACCAAGATATATGATGAACTTATACAACTCTACACCCAAAAAACAACTCAATTAAAAATTGGGCAGAAGACATAAAGAGACATTTGTTCAAAGAAGACATCCACATGGTCAATAGATACATAAAAGATGCTGACCATCACTCATCAGGAAAATGAAAAGCAAAACTACAATGAGATATCACCTCACACCTGTCAGAATAGCTAAAATTAACAACATAAGAAACAACAAGTATTGGCAATAATGTGGAGAAAAAGGAACCCTTGTTGGTGGGAATCACTGTGGAAAACAGCATGGAGTTTCCTCAAAAAATTAAAAACAGAAATACCCTATGATCCAGCAATTGCACTACTGGGTATTTACCCAAAGAATACAAAAACGTGAATTCAAAGGGATACATTGCCCCTATGTTTACAACAGCATTATTTACAATAGCCAAGATATGGAAGCAACCCAAGTGGACATTGATTTACTGAATGGATAAGGAAGATGTGGTATACATATACAATGGAATATTATTCAGCCATAAAAATAATCAAATCTTGTCATTTGTAATGACACGGATGGAGCTAGAGTATAACGCTAAGCAAAATAAGTGCAGAGAAAGACAAATTCTGTATGATTTCATTCAAATGTGGAATTTAAGAAACAAAACAAAGCAAAGGAAAAAAATGAGAGAGAGAGTTGAAGCAAGAAACAGAACAATCTGATGGTTATCAGAGGGAGGATGAGTCGGGGGATGGGTGTATTACGTGATGGAGATTAAAGAATGCATATGTGATGAGCACCAGGTGAGGTATGGAATTGTTGAATCAGTATATTGTGTACCTGAAACTAATATAACACTGTATGTTAACTAACTGGAATTAAAATAAAAACTTAAAAAATTCTTCTCCCTGTTATGGGTCAGAAGCCCCAACACTGATAGATTCACTGGTGTCGTCTGTGCTCTCTTCTAATGCAGGTACATAGTGAAAGTTACCAGAGAATCAGCTACCCTTGTTTTGCCCTATTGGCTCTCCCTGACCCTCTGCTGGTGTCACTGCCGTGGGGGTCGCTGTTCAGCCACAGGGAATTCATGGTGGTGGTGAGGTAGGGGTTGAGGGGTGGGAGGGCAAGCCCAGACAGAAGGCCACCTGGGGCTCACTGCATTTAGTGTCAAACCCCTGTGGACACTCAGGAAGTGACATGACCAGACACGCCCACACCCAAGCCACCTGTGCATCCCTGACCACTTTCGTGAGGACAGGGAAGGAAAACAAAGACAATACAGGGAAAGAGAACAGTGGGCCAGGACATCTACTGTAGACTGATAGTCATGGACAGCCTCTGGGGAGGCGACAAGTACTGAGAGGAGATGGATGAGAAGGTACTGGCTAAGGAGGAGGGAAGAGCGGTCCTGGCACAGGGGAAGGTATGTGTCCAATCTTGGGGCAAGACTCCTTCTCTTCTTCCCCATGCTTCTCTCCTTGTTACCTCCTTCCTCCCTCCTTGCCTCCCTCCCTCCTTCTCTCCCCTCCCCTCCCCCCCCCATCCCAACACATCCCCTGAACCAGGCATTATGTTAAACAGGACATGACCATCACCCCTGATGTGGAGCAATCTGCTCTGGGCCAGAGAGACAGAAATGAAAGTACATTTATTTACACACAGGGAGTGTGGGGAAGAGCCCCAGCAAGGCGATGTGGCTCTGGGGTCAGTGTTACGCCAACCTCCTTCTGTCATAATTTAGGGGGTTGATAATGAAGGTCTTTGAAGAAGGGGAGAAGGAGTTTTGCGGACAAGGGCTTAAGAGAGACAGGGAGGACAGGCAGGGAAACGGATACCCAGGGTTTGAGTCTATTGCTCCAACCAACTCCAGCTGCCAGGCTTGATCTCCACAGAGAAAAGAGGTGTAGACAGATGGAGAGGCGCCATGATGATGACAGGCTGTGTAAGCCTTTGGGTAGACTCAGTGCTACCTCAAGGCCCAGTTGACAACTGGGGACACTCAGCAGCAGTGAAGAAGACCCCTACCTTCAGGTCCTGTGTGCCTGTGCTTTCCTCCATTCACCCCCACCATTCTGCCTCAGACCACTGTGGAGATTCGCCACCCTGAGGGTTGTGCCCAGTGGAGAGACACCAGCTGTCAGTGGAGCAGCGTTCTACTGAAGCTTAGCAACTGAGCTACATGCCATGTGGCCTGAGCCATGGGTCCCAGCTTAGGAGCTGAGGTAGATCTGCATGCTGGCTTTGTCCCTGGGCCCACATGGAAAACGGGGGTGGGTAGAGAGACATCAGGCCTTTTAACCAGTAGGAGAAGGAAGTGCCAGACAAATGTGAGTATAAATGGAGTCCATTTCTACCTTGGCATTCTGAGGCCTGAGGGTATCACATTAGATATTAAATATTATGTTAGGATCCACGTTACCCTGCATAGTCATTTCCATGGAGATTATACATTTACTCCAGGAAAAGCAGGAGTGTGTCTTCATACAGCTCTGATGGCCCTTGCACACATAACTTACCCTGAGCACATAGTAGGTGCTATGTGGACTCCAGGGGCTTTGGGATCTGCGTCCTGTTACCCGCGGATGAGCCGAGCACCGAGCCGCCTAAAGATAAATCAGAGATCATTTACATTGGTTCGTGGATGACATTGCTTTGGGCGTTTGCAAGAGATTTACCGTCCTCACCTCCCTTCGCGTAGGATGCTGTTTAAGCTTGCATTTCCTGCACATACCCTGCCTTCCTACAGTGTGGTGAGCTGCAGAGGGTGAGCAGTGCAGAGTTCTGAGATGGAAAGGAGGAACCAGAAGGACTAAACACTTTCCAGAATAATCTACCATGTTGAAACTAAAGGTGGAATTTGTTCTATTGCTTATGCCTTATTTTGCAGGGTGGAAGGCCAGAATACAATATGATTTTATGCCCATCCCAATTCAAATCTTTACTTCAGACAAGGTGCTTTTTTTTTTTTTTTTTTTTTTTTAAGAAAAACTGCAAACCTTTTTTGGAAAGGTGGGTGCATATGCCTCTATACCCTCAGAGAAATGCCTATGACTGATACTCATATGAGAGAGTCAGCTATTGAAGGTTTGGTATCCCTTAGGCTGAGGCTGGGCTGCACATGGCAGAGAACTTCTACTTCATAACAATAGTATAAACAAGATGTAAGAGAAATCCTCTCAAGCAAAAAACAAGTCTGAGTTACTAGTCAAAGCGGGTCTGTGGTATCATCAGGGACCCAGAGTCCTGTTTTTCCTGGGACTTCTTCAGCGTATGGCTTCTGGACAAAGGTTTCCTCGTGGTTCAACATAGCTTCTGGCGCACCCGCCATCACATCCATGTTCCATATTGACAAAGGAGAAACAAAAGAGAAAAAAAATCTTCTCTAGGCTAAATCAGCTCTCTTAAAGCAATTTTCCCTCGACTAGCTGCAAGAAAGGCTAGAAGAAGGGTCTTTTTCTCGATATGTTGCTACCTTGAATTAAATTCGTGTTCTGATATTAAGAAGAAAAGGAAGGAAGTTTCTTCTAAGACACCATGTCCCCATTTAATACTGATGAAGACCACTCCTCATGTGCCTACTGTACCTGGCACTCCACAACCAGAATGGAAGGTTGTTCGTTGAATATTAGTAAAAGTTACTTTTCAAACAGCTACTCCTGACTGTTCAGGACATTAGTGGTTCATTTTGCAAAACACTTGCTGATACTGGAGATGGATAAACTCATTCAGTGCAATAGACACTAAAATATGAAAGTGCATTCGTGAGCCAATCCAGAGCTGCACGTGTGGTCATATGTAATTTTTTTTCTATTCTTTAAATTATGTTAAAGTTTATTTTAATCTTTTTCTGCTTATAGAACTAATATATAAGAATTGATTGCAAAAAGTTTCCAACGTTGCAGAACAGATACCATGGGAACAGATACCAATGTATATTCTTCCTTTTGGAGATAAATATATACAATCATAATGGAGCTATACTTTCTTTTTCACTTAGCAACATATTTAAGAAAACCTTTAATGTCACTCTTCATGGATCCTTATTATTCTATTTCATTATGTTTGATTTTTTGTGATTATTAAATTGTTTATCAATGTAATACATACGTTATTTAAAAATAATACAGTGGTGCCTGGGTGGCTCAGTCAGTAAAGCCTCTGACTCTTGATTTCAGCTCAGGTCATGATCTCACTGTTTGGGAGGTTGAGCGCCATGTCAAGCTCCACACTGACAGCATGGAGCCTGCTTGGTATTCTCTCTCGCCCTC
Source organism: Puma concolor (assembly GCF_028749965.1). Lineage (NCBI taxonomy): Eukaryota > Metazoa > Chordata > Mammalia > Carnivora > Felidae > Puma > Puma concolor. Next base: position 25,351,944 of record NC_141671.1, read on the forward strand.
TCTCTGTCCCTCCCCTGCTCATGCTGTCTCTATCTCTCTCAAAATAAATAAATAAAACTTAAATTTTTTTTTTAAATAATACAAATATAGGGGTGCCTATATAGCTCAGTTGGTTAAGTGTCAGACTTCAGCTCAAGTCCCGATCTTGCGGTTCATAGCTTCCAGCCCCGTGTCAGGCTCTGTGCTGACAGCTCAGAGCCTGGACCCTGCTTCAGATTCTGTGTCCCCCTCTCTCTCTGCTCCTTCTCCACTCACACTCTGTCTCTCTCTCTCTCAAAAATAAACATTAAAAAAATGTTTTAATAATAATAATATAAATATAAATTGATTTATATTTCTTCTTCTCTATCCATCCCCATTTTCCAAACCTACCCAGCCAGGTAGAATTAATTCTTTTAGCACTTTATTTTGGTATTTACCTTCATGTTTCTATGGTTTTTCTTCTACTTGTTGATTCATCAATATTAAACATATTCTATTGACTTTCTATTATGGTAGATGATGATTTATCTCTCTTACACTTACCTCTGTAAGCCTTTCAAAATAGTTACATCGCCGACATATTAAAATCAACAACCGTGTTTACGATCCTCCAATTACATAGCTCACCACTGAGACAAACATCACATTAAAGTTCTGTGTTCTTTTTGGTACAACTTTGATTTTCCCACAGTTTTTCACTTGCATTATTTTCTATGAAACTAGTCTCAAAATTTTCAAAGAGCCCCATCAAACCTACCACAAATGTTTCATCATATCAGATGGTCCTTTCTCTCACTCATATGTTTATTTACTTATTCAGCAAACAGTTCAACTGTTCAAGTTCCTCCCTCTTCATATCTGGCCTTCTAGTGATTTTTCAAAATTATTTATCTTTTTTTTATTTCAAGTTTTTATTTTAATTCTAGTTAGTTAACACATATGGTAAAATTGATTTCAGGAGTAGAATGTAGTGATTCATCACTCACATATAACACCCAGTGCTCATCCCAACAAGTGCCTTCCTTAATGTCCATCACCCATTTAGCCCATACCCCACCCACCTCCCTCCAGCAACCCTCAGTTTTCTCTGTATTTAAGAGTCTCTTGTGGTTTGTTTCTCTCTCTCTCTCTTTCTCTCTCTCTCTTTTTGCCCCTTCTGCTGTGTTCATCTGTTTTGTTTCTTGAAAAAAAATTTTTTAACTGTCTATTTATTCATTTTGAGACAGAGAGAGAGAGAGAGAGAGAGAGAGAGAGAGAGAAAGTGAGCAGGGGAGGGGCAGAGAGAAATGGAGAGAGAGAGAGAGAGAGAGAGAGAGAGAGAGAGAGAGAGAATCCCAAGCGATTCAGGGCTCGATCTCATGGACCTGAGATTATGACGTGAGCTGAGATTAAGAGTGGGATGCTTAACCAACTGAGACACCCAGGCACCCCTCATCTGTTTTATTTATTTAAATTCCACAAACGAGTGAAATCATAGGGTGCTACAGGCCCAAAGTGAAGCTTGAACTCACACCCCAAGATCGAGAGCTGCATGTCCTACCCACTGAGCCAGCCAGGACCCCCCTAGTGATTGTTTTGAACTGTGCACATGCAGGGAGGCCACCAGCGCTGTGGACAGGCCCCACCTCCATTCACCACATGCCCTGAAGGCTAGGAGGGCCTCCTGTACTGGGAGAGACCTGGCTAACAGGAAGGCCAAGGGCTAGTAGCCCTTGGACCCTCAGCCCCTGGGATGGCTCTGTCAGTGTGGGTAGAATGTGTATGTGTGTTAGCAAGTGAAATAAAAACAGTTGAGCTGTGTAGTGTTTACATTCTTTAGGTAAAAGTGAAACACCTACTTGTGTATTTGCTATGAAATAGGAGGTAGGTCATTTCAGTGATTCCCTGTACAAGTTAGATGCTTTTACATTTACATTATTTATATTTAAAGCTGGCATTGCCCAGCCCAAAGATGAACAGGAAAAAAACCATGCTAGTAATTTATAGTTTTACTTTATATTTTACTTAGAACAACATCAAAAATCAAATAAAAAATACCAACACAGGTTGAGTGAGAGAACCTAGAAGAAAGGAAAAAAATCTATGTGCCTTGAATAGCACTTTTTTGTAAGTGCTTTTTGAACAAGGTGCTTCACATTTTTAATTTGCTCTGGGCTCCAAAAATTATGTAGCTTGCCCAAATCTTTCTTTCAATTCAATCCAAAGGAATTGTTTGTTACCTGTGTCTATCTAGATGCTGAGGCAATAAAAGAGAAGGAAAATTTAGACCAGAACCCCTGTCTCAGAGGAATTTATAATATGACTGGAGAAGCTAGATTTACACATAGCCATAGACCAACCCAGCACCATAATCTAAGGTAAGTTATCTGAGAACAGCCGTAAGTAGCAGAATAGGGGAGAGAGAACAGTACTACTAAAAAGTATTACTTGTTTAAAAACAACTGCCATACAAGCAAAATAGTTAGAATTGGGGTCTCCTGGAAGAGGACATAGGGGTATGCCCTAATTTATTGTTTGCATATTCTCTGAACCCCTAATAGGAACATGAAGGTGACAGAGCATTTGAATCTGTGGTCTCTTTCTGAATGCCAAGCCTTCATTTTCTGGAGTTCATTCTCTTCTCTACTTCATATTTTAGATTTAGACTTAATAACTTCTACTTCAAACATCTGCTTATCCTCCCTAAAGCCCACAGGGTTGTGCCTTACTTCCCAGAAGTCATGGGTATGTCTGGCACCTGAGTCACTGCTGTAATTAGCTATGCACCCTGCAAATTGAGCAGCCAGACAGTCCCTTTGCCTGGGTGGGAGAGGGACAGCCATTTAACGAGAAGAGGTAATCCAGAATTTGCAGAATTTTTTCTAAGTATTCCTTGGCTCCCATTAGCCCTGGCCTTTCTAACAGCACCACATAAGCCTCTGTTTTGATTGCTTAGCCATTAAAACAGTCCAAGTGGGGGAAGGACAGACAGAAAAGAATGGCAATTTACTTCCTCAATCAATAGGTGCCTGTGTGAGGAGGCTGACAAGCACACAGGAACAAAACTTGGCCCTTGAGCCCTCACTATCAAGTCCAAAATAGTATTTCCTTGTAAGAACAGGTGGGCATATGAAACACAGCAGTATACAAACCATGTCTATGAAATCGGTTACCTCAAATGTGAAACATACATACACCCCAGTATGACAAGTCTTTTTTCTCTGACACTATAGCGTAAGGGTAGGGGGTGAGGGAAGGTGAGCTAAGACAAAACAAACAAGGAAAACCCATGGTGCCATTTTATGGAGAGGATGATGTTTGCTACTTCCACCAACAGTTTACACCTGCTACCATTGGGAGTCTCCAACCATTTACAGCAAAGACACATGACTGGGGCATTTCCTACCACCAGTGAGAGGATAGGACTCAAGCCTGCATGAAAATCCCTGTACCCTACCCTAACACCATCCCTTTCCTTCTCAAAAAAGCATATCCAAATACATGAGAGTGAACATGTTATTGTAGGGATTTCCTTGGAAACTGCTTGAATTTATTATTTGTTAAGTAGCATTTTGGATAATAATAGTTACTATTAGGGGCACCTCAGTGGCTCAGTTGGTTAAGTGTCCAACTTTGGCTCAGGTCATGATCTCATGGTTCATGTGTTCAAGCTCCATGTTGAGCTCTCTGCTGTTAGCACAGACCTGCTTTGTATCCTCTGTCTCCTTCTGTCTCTGTCCCTCCCCTGTGGGCTCTCTGTCTCTCTCAAATATACAAACATTAAAAATAAAAATAAAATAAAATAAAATAAAATAAAATAAAATAAAATAAACTTACTGTCACTACCTACAAACTACCACTCCCAAAGCAATGGAACTCACTGGGGTCATACCCCAGGTGAAGACTGTGGATATTCCTGCTGAGGAGCTCTCCAGTCTCCACTGAAACCAGAAGAAATAAGATTTTCACTCATTGATGAAAGAATAAATAAGGAAATAAAGCGAGGGAACAAGCAACCCATGCTTCTGAAAATCTTTCTTCTGATTACAATAGTAATTAATATTCAAGTAAAATGTTTGGAGATTACAGAAAAGCACACACACAATCCTAAAACACCTATAATCTCACTACTCAGAAACACTGTTACCATTTTCCCTAACCTTTATTATAAAATTTTTTTTAAATATCAAAAGTTTAAAAAATGAATATTTTTTATTCTTAGATTATGGATTCAAAATTAACATTTTGCTGTATTTTTTTCATCTTGTTTACCATTATTTTAGTTTATGATATTCTAGCCTTTTTTTTGCAGATGAATTCCCCCCTTCACCCTCAAAATTGAGATCATAGAGTCTACTGGGTTTTTTTACATGTAACATCTTAATACATTAACATAAAATGTACCATCATAACTTTCTTTAAGTGTACAATTCAGTAGCGTTAAGTCCATTCACACTGTTGTGCAAACATCACTACCATCCATCTCAGAACTTTTTCACTTTGCAAAACTGAAACTCATTAAAAGTCAACTTCTCATTCCCCTTCCCCCCAGTCCCTGGTAACTACCATTCCACTTTCTGTCTTTATGAATTTAATTCATGTTGGTAGGATCATACAGTAGCTGTCCTTTTGTGACTGACTTATTTCACTGAGCATATTGGCCCCAAGTTACATCCATGTTGTAGCATACTGCAGTTTCCTAAAGACCAAATAACATTACATTGTATGTATATACCACATTTTGTTTGTTCATTCTCCTGTCAACAGACACTTGGTTTGCTTCTACTTTTTGGCTATTGTGAATGATGCTACTATGGACATGACAGTACTCAAAATAGCTCAAAATATGCTCAAAATATGCTCAAAATATGACTTGCAGTTCTTTGGGGTATATATCTAGAAGTGGAATTACTGGATCATGTAGTAAGTCTATTTTTAATTTTTTGAAGAACCACCATACTATTTTTTATACTGGCTACATTATTTTGCATTCCCACCAACAGTGCACAAGGATTCCAGTTTTTCCACACCAATTCTTCCCCATCCTCACTAGCATTTATTTTCTGTTTGTTTTTATACTAACCATCCTCATGAGTTTGAGCTGGTATCTCACTGTGGTTTTGATTTGAGTTTCTTTAATGATTAGCGATGCTGAGTATCTTTTCATGCGCTTATTGGCCATTTGTGTATCTTCTTTAAGGAAATATCTATTCAAGTCCTTTGCCCATTTTTTAAAAATGTTTATTTATTTTTGAGAGAGAGAGAGAGAGAGAGAAGAGAAGTGGCAAAGAGAGAGGGATACCAAGGATCCAAAGCAGGCTCTGTGCTGACAGCAGAGAGCCCTGCACAGGGCTCAAACCCACAAACCATGAAATCATGACCTGAGCCAAAGTCAGATGCTTAACCGACTGAGCCACCCAGGCACCCCTCCTTTCCCATTCTTCTTCTTCTTCTTTTTTTTTTTTTTTTTGTAATTTGTTTTTAATCTTTATTTATTTTTGAGAAAGAGAGAGAGAGACAGAGTGTGAGCAGGGGAGGAACAGAGAGAGGGAGAATTCAAAGCAGGCTTCAGGCTCCCAGCTGTCAGCACAGAGCCTGATGGGGGGCTCAAACTCACAAACCGTGAGATCATGACCTGAGCTGAAGTCGGATGCTTAACTGACTGAGCCACCAGGCGCCCCTCCTTTGCCCATTCTTTTTTTTTTTTTCAATATATGAAATTTATTGTCAAATTGGTTTCCATACAACACCCAGTGCTCATCCCAAAAGGTGCCCTCCTCAATACCCATCACCCACCCTCCCCTCCCTCCCACCCCCCATCAACCCTCAGTTTGTTCTCAGTTTTTAAGAGTCTCTTATGCTTTGGCTCTCTCCCACTCTAACCTCTTTTTTTTTTTTCCTTCCCCTCCTCCATGGGTTTCTGTTAAGTTTCTCAGGATCCACATAAGAGTGAAAACATATGGTATCTGTCTTTCTCTGTATGGCTTATTTCACTTAGCATCACACTCTCCAGTTCCATCCACATTGCTACAAAGGGCCATATTTCGTTCTTTCTCATTGCCATGTAGTACTCCATTGTGTATATAAACCACAATTTCTTTATCCATTCATCAGTTGATGGACATTTAGGCTCTTTCCATAATTTGGCTATTGTTGAGAGTGCTGCTATAAACATTGGGGTACAAGTGCCCCTATGCATCAGTATTCCTGTATCCCTTGGGTAAATTCCTAGCCGTGCTATTGCTGGATCATAGGGTAGGTCTATTTTTAATTTTCTGAGGAACCTCCACACTGCTTTCCAGAGTTCCTTTGCCCATTCTTAAGTTAAATTGGTTTTCACTGTTGAGTTTTAGGAGTTCTTCATTTATTTGCATCTTAATCCCTTACCGGATATATGACTTGGAAATATTTTCTCCCATGGGTTGCTTTATCACTTTGTTGATTATGTCCTTTGATGCGCAGAAGTTTAAAATATTGATGTAGTCCAATTTATCTATTTTCACTTTTGGTGTCATATTCAAAAATCATTGCCAAATCCAATGTCATGAAGATTTTTCTCTATGAGTTTTATAGTTTTAGCATTTATGTGTAGGTCTTTGATCTATCTTGAGTTGATTTTTGTATAGAGTTTAAGAATTCAACTTTGGCTGCATAGGATCTCTTCAGATTTCCCATGAATTTTAGGCTGGGATTTTCTATTTCTGTAAATAACATCACTGGGATTTTTATAGGGATTGCATTAAATAAATAACAGCTTTGAATAATATTGACATCTTAATGATATTAAGTCTTCCAATCTGTGAATATGGATGTCATTCCACTTACTTGTGTCTTCTTTAACTTCTTTCAGCAACATTTTGTAGTTTTCAGTGAGCAAGACTTTTGCCTCCTTGGTTAAGATTATTCCTAAGTGTCTTCTTCTTTTTTTTTTTTTTTTAATGTTTATTTCTTTTTGAGAGAGAGTGTGTGAGCAGGGGAGTGGCAGAGAGAAGGGGACAGAGGATCTGAAGCAGGCTCTGTGATGACAACAGCAAGCTCAGTGTGGGTCTTGAACTCACAAACCATGAGATCATGGCCTGAACCTAAGTTAGACACTCAACCAACTAAGCCACCCAGGTGCCCCTCTTATTCTTTTTGATGCTATTGTAAATAGAATTATTTTCTTAATTTCTTTTTGGGATTGTTTTTTTGTTAGTGTATAAAAATGCAACAGATTTTTGTGTGCTGATTTTTTTATCTTGCGACTTTACTGAATTTATGAGGTGTGTGTGTGTGTGTGTGTGTGTGTGTGTGTGTGTGTAATCTTTAGGGTTTTCTACATACAAGGTCATCTTGTCTGTGAACAGAGATAAGTTTATTACTTCCTGCTGAATTTTGATGATTTTATTTCTTTTGCTGCCTAATTGCTCTGGCTAGGAGTTCAAGTACCATGTTAAATGAAAGTAGCAAAAGCAGTCATCCTTGTCTTCTTCCTTATCTTAGAGGGAAAGCTTTTGGTCTTTCACCACTGAGTATGATGTTCATTTTTCATTACATGGTCTTCATTATGTTCAGGTGTTTGAGTCTTTGGTATTTATTTATTTTTTCTTGGAGAAAGAGCATGAATTGGGGAGAGGGGCAGAAAGAGAAAGACAGAATCCAAGGCAGGCTCCATGCCCAGTGTGGAGCCCCACACAAGGGCTTGATCCCATGACCCTGGGATCACAACCCAAGTCAAAACCAAGAGTTGGATGTTCAACCAACTGAGCCACCCAGGTGCCCTGAGCCCATGGTTTCTAAATCCACTTTTTTTTTTTCAAATTTGTGTCATCCAGATTTCTCTGTTAATATTTTTACATCTAAAATATAATCTTAAAAGGTATATTTAATAAATTTTCATTACACAAATAAAGCATCCCAGTTGCAGAGAACCAGGCAATACCACTATGAAAAGGAAGTCAAATAAGAAAAAACTGTTTTGTCATATAAACTCTCAAAACTGAATCAGGAAGAAATAGAACATCGACCGACAAATTACTAGCAATGAAATTGAATCAAAAATCTCTCAACAGACAAAAGTCTAGTACCAAACAGCTTCTCAGATGAATTCTACTAAACATTTAAAGAAGAATTAATACCTATTCTTCTCAAAATGTTCTAAAAATAGAAGAGGAAGGAGAGTTTCCAAATTCATTATATGAAGCCAGCATTACCCTGATACCAAAACCAGATAGATGCACCTGGGTGGCCCAGTTGGTTAAGTGTCCAACTCTTCATTTCAGCTCAGGTCATGATCTCACAGTTTGTGGGTTCGAGTCCCACATCGAGCTCTGCACTAGGCTCAGTGCAGAAGAATTCTCTCTCCCTCTCTCTCTCTATCACTACCCCACTCATGCTCTCTCTCTCTCTTGAAATAAATAAACTTAAAAAAAAATAGATAAAGACACCACTAAAAAAAAGTAGAGACCAATGTCTCTGATGAACATAGATGCAAAAATCCTCAACAAAATATTAGCAAACGATATACAACAATACATTTAAAAAATCATTCACCATAACCAAGTGGGATTTATTCCTGGGTTGCAAGGGTGGTTCAATATTTGCAAATCAATCAGTGTGTTACATCACATCAACAAGAGAAAGGATAAAAATCATATGACCATTTCAATCAGTGCAGAAAAAACTTTTGACAAAGTACAACATCTATTCATGATAAAAACACTCAATAAAGTAGGTTGAAAGGAATATATCTCAACATAATAAAGACCATATATAAAAAGCTCACAGCTAACATCATTCTTAATGGGGAAAAACTGGGAGCCTCTCCCCTAAGATTAGGAACAAGACAAAGATGTCCATTCTCACCACTTTTATACAATTAGTACTGGAAGTCCTAGCCACAACAATAGGACAACAAAAAAGAGGTATCACAATCCCAGACTTCAAGATATATTGTAAAGCTGTAGTAATCAAAATAGTATGGTACTGGCACAAAAATAGACACATAGATTAATGGAACACAGTAGAAAATCAAGAAATAAGCCAACAATTATATGATTTATTAAACTTCAACAAAGCAGGGAAGAATATACAATAGGAAAAAGTCTCTTCAACAGTGTTGGGAAAACCGGACAGCTATATGAAAAAGAGTGAAGCTGGACCACTTTTTCACACCATACACAAACATGAACTCAAAACAAATTAAAGACCTAAAAGTGAGAATTGAAACCATAAAAATCCTAGAAGAGAGCACAGGTGGTAATTTCTTTCAACTTGTCCATAGCAACATTTTTCTAGATAAGTCTCCTGAGGCGAGGTAAACAAAAGCAAAAACAAACTATTGGGACTACATTAAAATGAAAAGTTTCCACACAGTGAAAAAAAACAATCAGCAACTCTAGGAGACAACCTACTGAATGGGAGACGATTTTTGCAACTGGCATATCCAATGAAAGGTTAGTATCCAAAATACATAAAGAACTTATACAACTCAAAACCCCAAAAATAACTAACCCAATTTAAAAATGGGAAAAAAAACCATGAATAGACATTTCTTCAAAGAAGACATACAGATGGCCAAAACACACATGAAAAAATTCTCAACGTCACTCATCATCAGGGAAATGCAAATCAAAACCACAATGTGATATCACCTTACACCGGTCAGAATGGCTAAAATCAACAACACAAAAACAAATGTTGGCAAGGATGTAGAGAAAAAGGAACCCTTGTGCACTATTGGTGGGAATGCAAACTGGTGCAGCTACTGTGGAAGGGTATGGAAATTCCTCAAAAAATTAAAAAGTAGAACTACCCTATGATCCCCCAATTGCACTACTGGGTATTTATCCAAAGAATATAAAGACAGAATTCTAAAGGATATGCATCCCTATGTTTACTGAAGCATTATTTAAAATATACAAATTATGGAAGCAGCCCAAATGCCCATCAATAGATGAATGGATAAAGAAGATGTAGTATGTATGTGTATATATATAGATATAGATATAGATATAGATATAGATATAGATATAGATATATAGATATATATAGATATAGATATATAGATATATAGATGTATAGATATATAGATATATAGATATATATAGATATATATATGATGGAATATTACTCAGCCATAAAAAAGAATGAAATCTTGCCATTTGCAACAACATGGATGGATCTAGAGAGTATAGTGTTAAGCAAAATAACCAGAGAAAGACAAATACCATATGTTTTCACTCATATGTAGAATTTAAAAAACAAAAGAAATGAACAAAGGGGGGGTGAAGAGAAAAACCAAGAAACAAACTCTTGACTGCAGATAACCAACTGATAGTTACCAGAGGGCATGTGGGCAGGGGGATGGGTGAAATGTGTGAAGGGGATTAAGAGTACACTTAACATGATGAGCACTGAGTGATGTATAAAATTGTTGAATCACTGTGTTGTACACATAAAACTAATATAACAGTGTATATTAGCTATACTGGAATTAAAACAAACAAAAGAATAAGCTGCTTTGTAGACAAAAAAGAAGCTGCTTTGTAACTTCTCTCTGCAGAGACCACTATGTGTATTTTGATAACTATTTGTTTTTATCTATTTATTTGTCTATTTATTTATTTATTTATTTATTTAAGTTAAACTATTTTATTGCAATATATACAGAAAAGTACACAAATGATAACTGTGTGGCTCCATGAATTTTGAAAAACTGAACTCAACAATACAGTCCTACCCAGATGAGAAATATAACATGACCCACACCACAGAAGTGCCTTTTCTGCCCTTCCCAACATCACCCCCATCAATGAGAGCAAGTAACCCCACTTCTCTGACCAGATTTTTTTGCCTGATTTGGGATTTTATTTAAGGTGGATAATACTGACCGCTCTTTGGTATCTGACTTCCTTTGCTCATCCTTATATTTATGAAATTCACTCATTTGTGCTTATAGAAATTCATTCACTTTTATTGCATAAAGTATTCCATGATGGAAATACCCTATAACTTATTTAAACTATGATAAAAATATAAGTAAAAAACAAACTATAAAAATAAATCTATAATTTATCTGTGTATTCTGTTCTTGGTAGACATTGGAGTTATTTCCAATTTAGGATTATTACAAATAGTATGACTCTAATGCTTTTTCATACTTGACTTTTGGTGTACTTCTGTGAGCATTTTTGTTGACTATATACTCAGAATATTCAGCTTTAGTGGACATTGCCATGGGGTTTTCCAAAATGTTGAGAAAATTATACTCCCAGTGTTTGAGCGTCCAGTGCTCCATGTACCTGCCAAAACATAATATTATCAATTTTTGTTGTTGTTTTATGTTTTTAAGTTTATTTATTTATTTTGAGAGAGAGAGACAGAGAGAGAGAACAGCAAGGGAGTGGCAGAGACAGAGAGGGAGAGAGGATCCCAAGCAGGCTCCGCACTGTCAGTGCAGAGCCTGACATGGGGCATGATCTCACAAACTGTGACAGCACGACCTGAGCCGAGATCAACAGTTGGACGCTTAACCCATGGAGCCACCCAGGCACCCCAGTTGTTGTTGTTGTTGTTGTTGTTGTTGTTGTTTTAAACCATTCTGACAGATATGTGATAGTGTTTCTTCACAGTTTTAATTTGTGTTTTTACCTTTCAGAAGTTTATTGAACATTTGGATATCCTCTGTTGTGTGAAGTACCTATTAGAGTCTCTTGCAAGTTTCTGAAAAAAATTGGTGTCTTTTCCTTGTGTATTTGTAGGTGGGCTTTTATAATATACTCTGGTTATGAGCCATTTTATATATACATGTTTTAAATCTATCTCCCATTCTAAGACATGCCCTTTCAGTTTCATAAAGGGTGTCTTTTGATGCACAAAGGTTATTTCTAATGTGGCCTAAATTCTTTACCTTTATATTCCTTGTGTAAGAATATTGTCCTATCCCAAGGTCATGAAGGCATTCTCCTATGCTATCTCCCAGCAGCTGTATTGTTTTCCCTGTCATTATTTAAGACTTTGATCCATCTAGAATTGATTTGTGTGTATGGTGTTAAATTGAGACAGGGGTCGAAATTCACTTTTTTTTCCATATATGTATCCAGTTGACCCAGCTACTCTTTCCCCGCAGGTAAGGAGTAGCTCTGCCATGCTGCTTCTATCTAAATCATAGAGATAGTGAGAGACAGAGGGAGAGAGAGAGAGAGATGATCTAGCTATCTATTTATATATCATAGATATATTATATATAATGTGTATATATGATATATATATCATATATACACACATTTCTGGATTTCTGATATATATATATATATATATATATATCATATATACACACATTTCTGGACTTGCTATCTGCTTTCATTGGTCTATTTCTCCTATGCCATGCCATGCTAACATGATCGCTCTAACGTTATAATTGATCTTGCTATCTGGTGCTGGAAGACTTCCATCTTTATCTTTAAAAGGAAAAGCAGTGGAGAATGTTAATCTCACCTCAAGGCATTAACTTTTCCCCTGGGATTTTGGCCCTTAAGCCGTTACTGCATTTTGATGCCTTCAAATGGCTGTTTTCTAAACAACTGTATCCAGACTTCTTAGGTTCCTCAGTGTTAAGACTTGGTCTCATTTGAGCTGCTTAGTCATAGAGGGAAGCAAATTCAACCATTTATTCTTTTGTAAAAAGTTATCTTTACTGTGGTAAAACAAAAATAATATAAAATCTATGATTTTAACATTTTTAAAGTCTACAATTTAGTGGCATTAAGTACATTCACAATGTTGCACAACCATCCAGTATCCAGTTCCAGACTTTTATCATCATCCCGAAACGGCAACTCCTATACCCACTTGGCAGTCACTTCTCATTACCTCTCCTTTCAGCCCAGCCATTTATTCTTACCCTAATAACCAACATTAGTAAAGTGTTTAAAAATTTATAGATGCATTCCTAAATTCTCTCACCAGTTCTTTTGGTTGGCTGTGGTTCTTTTATGTAGTTATACCATATGACAGATGAGAAAAATGGGACCCAGAAAAATCTTGATGGTTCCAACTGGGAGCCACTTACTTGAGGTCCTGAACTGCCCGGTCACAAGCCTTGCAACCTCATTAGTTTGTTGGCAGAGAGAGCCATTTTCTGTAAGATTTAAAGAGGAAGGCTCTGGAAGTATAGACCGATTTACTACTATTTATAAATAGTAGTAAAAATATTGCCTTTTATGAAACTACTAAGTATATTAATTATAACTCCATACGTGGAGGAAACAGAGGTTCTTGAACTCTCCCTGAGTTTGCAGGATATGTTGGAGGCTGAGCTGAGATGTGGGCCAGGGTCTCTGAGGGTGAGCCCAAGACTTCCCGGTGTCATGCTCAACTGTGTCCTTGGTTCTCCCACCCCCTCCTTAGATACCTCCTCCTCCCTTCCAACCTCAGATCTGCTGGTCTGTCCTAAAATACTAACCAAAAATTAATACCTTACATAAAGCCACACTGGAAGCTGGAAAATTTCATGTGGTTGAAAAAGAGCCAGGGTATCTCCTTTCCCCCAAGGGAAAGTGAATAATTGACCATCTAGCTTGCTTTTTTGAAACCCCTGCTCTATTTCATGGAACGGAACGTACAGCTGCCAAGGGTCCTTCTCGGATATCACAGGTTCTAATACAGTGGAAAAGGATATTCTTTATTCTGGGACCGTCTCCAGCACCTAGCATGCTACCTGACTGTATTGGCAGAGAGTAACTGTCATGCCACGACCTTTCTGACTGCCCTGCATGGAGCTTACCAGAGCCGGGCAGCTCCAGTGGCCTGCATGAGAGCCCAGTAGAAACCAACCAAACAAACTTAGAGCCCAGGAGGCTGAAACTGGGTACTAGCAACCAAGAGTACTCAGGAGTCATGGCACATGGAGACAGAGAAAGGAAGACAGCAGCAAACAATTAATTAGCATCAGAGCCCCAGAAGCAGACACCGAAAGCATCTGAGTCACCAAAATGGTGAAGCCTGGTGACAGCTGCCCAGAAAACTGCAGTTACCGCAGTCCCTGCTCAAGATCATCATCTTCTCTGTGTCCCAGGGCTTGTGGGGTGTCCTTCTACCCAAGCTTCCTATGCTACTAACACTCAGGAGATATTCAATAATCCTGTGCCATAGACAGACATGAATTGCAGGGGTCTTGGCAGTGGCTGCGTTACATCCCAGCTTGTCCCTCCTGCACAGCCTAGCTGCAGTAAGAATCCTTGCCTCGTCACACCAGGACCAGGCAGGAGAGCAGCACAGGACTGGAGCTGCGAGCCTAAGCTGACTGTTGCTGTCAGGTGCTCCCCGATCACTCTCCAGCCCAGAGTGGGAGTCCCTGAGGCCAACAGCAATTGCAGACAACAAGATCTACACATAGCATGGGGCCTCTGCCAGACCAGCTGCTGGTAAGGACACAGAATAGATGCTGCTTATAGTTAGAGTTTCTGCCAAAGAAAGTACAACTCAAAGGTCTCCAAGTAAGAAATAGCAACAATAACATCCGCCAACATTCAGGAAGTGCGCACAATGTGCCCGACAGGTGGCTACACCCTTTCCAGGCACTACCCTACCTTCTATATGACAGGTATACAAATGGGGCTCCTATAACTCCCGCTTTAATGACAAGGGGTAAAGGCCCCAGAGGTTATATAACTTACCCGTATTACTGACGGGTGACACAGAAACCAAACTCTGATCTGTCTGATCTGTGACTTGCTTTTTAAAGGAAAGACTTTTTCTGTATCAGTGTATATAAATCCACTCCATTCTTTTCAGTGGCCTTATGTATTGCATTATGTGGATATACCATATTATTTGAGGAAAGACCTGCTCGTATGAATTTAGGTTATTTCCATTTCTCAGACTGCTATAATGGATATTTGTATACATATATTTGTACGTAGGTGTGCGAATGTATAGGGCTTATATTCTTCAAACTAAAATGCTAAGTCAAAAGTGATCTTCAGTTAAATTTTTTTCGTTTTGAAAATTGAGGTGAAATTCACATAGCATCAAATAAAATTATACAGTTTAAAGTATCAAATAAAATCAAATAAAATTATACAGTATCAAATAAATATCAAATAAATAAAGTATCAAATAAAATTATACAGTTTACGTCATTTTGGATATTCACAATGATGTGCAACCACCACCTCTATCTAGTTCCGGAAAAATTTCAGCCCCAAATGAAACTATAAATCTATTAAGCATTTGCTTCCCCTCCTCCTCCCAGCCCCTAGCAACCACCCGTCTGTTTTCTCTATCTATAAATTTGCTTATTCAGGAGACTTCATAGAAATGGAATCACATAATATGTGTTTTGTGTCTGGCTTCCTTCACTGACATGATGTTTCTGAAATTCATCCACATTGTAACACGTATCAATACTTCATTCCTTGTCATGGGTGGGTAATATCCCACCATGTGTGTAGACCACAATTTGTTTATCCATTCCTCTATTGATGGACATTAGTGTTTCCACCTTTTGGCTGCTGTGAAGAGTACTGCCATGAGCATTTGTGTACAAAGATTTGAGTGCCTATTTTTAGTTCTTTTGGGTACATACTTAAGAGTTGAACTACTAGGTCATTGTGGTCAAAATGTTCATAGATGCTGGCAAAATGCTCTTGAAAAATTGTACCAGTGTTCACTCCTGCCAAAAGTAAAGTAGAATGCAGGTCTTCTACAATATTGCTAACACTGGATATTATCAAAATGTTTAACAATATCCAGACACAAAAGAACACATATTATGTGATTCCATTTCTATGACTGGTGAAAAACGATACATTACTGAAGGGCAAAATTTCATTTCTTTAATTAGAGTGTAGTTGGGCATCTGGGCAGCACTATTTGTCACCCATCTAATAGGCTTCTATTTTGTTAACAGAATACTGATTTTGTTTACAAGGACAGTGCGCCATCATGATTAGTCTAAGCTGGAGGTTCTCAACTGGAGTGTGGGACTGGCCTTGGGAAATGTGAGAGAATTTGAAGTTGCTACAATGATGGTGAATGAGTGCTATTGTTTAGTGTCCATGGGTCAGGAATACCAAGTGCCTCATGATTCAATGAACAATCTTCTCAACAAAGAATTTTCCATCGACAAATGCAGATAATACTTTGTTGAGAAACACAGGAAGCCAATCACCACCAAAGCACTGATGTGCTGGGAATGTACTATATCTCTGAGGATGAGGGAAGCTTCACTTCTGGAATACTCTCAGACTTTGCCCTATGTGTCTCTTCTTTTGGCCTGTTCTGATTTGGATCCTTTTGCAATAGTAAAACTGCAGTGATAAATACAGTGCTTTCAGTGAATTCTAGGAGTTTTTCTAGTGAACTATCAAAGTGGTTGCTGGAGCTCCACTGGTCTGTAGCCAACTGGTCAGACGTAAGGGTGACCCTGGGGACTCTGAACTTGCAGCTGGTGTCTGACATGAGACAGGTTGTATTCCAGAGTTGTTATTGTAGTTTCATGATGGAGGTACAATTAATTGATCATTGGCCACAAGGTTGAACTCAATCTTCAGCCTCCTTCTCTCCCCAGAGGTCAGGCTGATATCAGATGACAGAAAGCCCCACCCCTCTATCAATGGTTGGTTTTCCCAGCATGGTCAGATGCCATATCAATTCACCTTGTCAGCTAAACTATCAGATATCATCAGAGGGGCCCACCAAGAAGAACAAAGACATCCTCACTTGGGAAATTCCAAGGGTTTAGATGCTGCCTCCTAGAAACTGGGGATAAAGACCAGTCAAATTCTTTTTTGTTTATTTATTTATTTATTTATTTATTTATTTATTTTTGAGACAGAGAGAGACAGAGCATGAGCAGGGAGGAGCAGAGAGGGAGGGAGACACACAATCCGAAGCAGGCTCCAGGCTTTTAGCTGTCAGAACAGAGTCCGATGCAGGGCTCGAACTCACGGACTGTGAGATCATGACCTGAGCCGAAGTCGGACGCCCAACCAACTGAGCCACCCAGGCACCCCAAGACCAGCCAAATTCTTTAGTATACACCAGTCTTCAACTAATCAGCCTCCCTTGCAGCTGGAGGTAGCCCTGTCACACAGCCCTAGCTGGTAAGACCTGAGTGAAAATTTGCTGGGATTTGTAGGAAAGCTCTCACCATCTTTTGTTTCCACCAACCCAACTCCTCTTCTTTGTCTTGAATTTACTTGCAGTATTTGGAACCGTATTACAGCTTGGATGACTAAAGTACAGGGACAACTTGAGCTAGAAGAAGGAAGTCTTTTAGGGCTGAACCAATGAAACTTTCTAGGTTCTTTCTGAACCTAGAAAGACTTTTAGGGCTGAACTAATGCCAGTAAGGGATTCCGCCTGCCTGCTGCAGATACTTTGTTATGTGAAAATGTAACCTGAACTGGCTTTGGGTGTCATCCTTTGGGCGCCTTTACCTGTAGCCACAAGCTCTCCTGACACAGCACCTTGTCGTATGTTTATTGGCTGCTTGGTTTTCTTCTTTCTAAGCACCTTCCGCTCATGTCTTCACTCATTTCCCATTGGGTCATTTCCTGTGTGTGTGTGTGTGTGTGTGTGTGTGTGTGTGTTTTAATTTCACATACACATATATTTTTAAAAATACAATGTCACTACGTTTTTGCACCATGCTCACTTTAAATACAATTTTTATTTTTATTTTTTTAATTTTTATTAAAGTGTAATTAACATGCAGTGTTACATTCATTTCAGGTGTACAATATAATGATTTGACAATTCCATATACTACTCAGTGCTCATCACGGTAAATGTGATCACCACACGTCACCAAACAAGTTGCTACCATCTTACTATTTTCCCTCTGCTATACTTCCCATCTCTGTGGCTTATTTTGATACTGAAAGTTTGTACCTTTAATTCCCTGTATCTATTTTGCCCATACCTCAGTTTGTTCTCTGTATTTAAGAGTCTGGCTTTCTGTTTGTCTCTCTTTTACCCCTTTGTTTTGCTTCTTAAATTCCACCTATGAGTGAAATCATAAGAATTTATCTTTCTCCATCTGACTTATTTTAGTTAGCATTATCGCCTCTAGCTACATCCAATCTTGTTGTAAATGGTAAGATTCCATCCTTTCTATGGCTGGATAATATTCCGTTGTATATATATACCACATCTTCTTGATCCATTCATGTATCGATGGAAACTTAGGCTGTTTGCATTTCTTTGCTATTGTAAACAATGATGCAATAAACATAGGAGTGCATGTATCTCTTTGAATTAGTGTTTTCAGGTTTTTTGGTTAAATACCCAGTAGTGCAATTGCTGGACCATAGAGTAGTTCTATTTTTTTTTACTTTTTGAGGAACCTCCATACTGTTTTCCAATTTGCATCCACACCAACAGTCCACGAGTGTTCTTTTTCCTCCACATCCCCACCAACGCTTTGTTGTGATTGACTTGTTAGAGAGCTTTGCATATTAGAGAAAATACCCCTTTGTCTGAAATACATATTGCACAATTTTTTTTCTGTAGTACACTGTCATTTGTCTTTTAGCTTTCTTTTCAGTGGCTTTACTCTAAATTACTTTTTACCACTTTAATGTGGTCATATTTGTCCACTCCTTCATTTTTGGCTTTTGGGCCATGTATCATTCTTAGAAATGCTTATTTTCTTCAAAGGAGTGAAAGTAATAATCTGTGGGGTTAGAAACATTATTTTATGATTTTACTTGCTACACTTAAACTTGTTTTGTCATATAAAAAAAGCGTTAGACATAGCAGCAGATAGTATTAAAGGTTTACCAGGCCTGTTTCCCTATTTTCCAAAGATCGTCTCATTTAATCTTCATACTAGATAGAAAGCAGACACTATTATTATCTTTATTTCAGAGATGAAAAACTAAAGCTTACAGGATTTATGTACCTTATTCAAGGTCATGCACAGACTGAGGGACTCGCCCAGGTTTAGAACCCAGGCAGTCTGAGTACAGAGTCAGCCCTCATAACCACTCTGCTACAGTGGTAGGATTATAGGAGTCTCCATTTATGTCCCACTTATATTTCTCTCAGTCTGTCTTTCAATTATAAGCACTGTACAATGTTTCTGGCTTTTGCAAATGGCTTCTTTAGACATGTTCTGATTCCAGCAAACTCTGTATTTGATTCCTACCTATATTTTGTTGGGGTTTTTTTTAATGTTTATTTATTTGTGGGGGGGAGGGGCAGAGAAAGAGGGAGATAGAGGATCCAAAGTGAGCTCGTGCTGACAGCTGATGACAAGACATGGGGCTCGAACTCACAAACCACAAGATCAAGACCTGAGCTGAAGTAGGATACTTAACCGACTGAGCCACCCAGGCGCCCCTTTACGTTGTTTTATCACCAAACTTACTTTAGAATTTGGGACCTGAATGTTAAATAAGTACAATTTCATGAGTGTAAAGGTTTCTCTAGTGGCTCCTGGTTTGGGCTGGTTGTTGTATCAGACGTGTTTTAAGGGTCCTTTTAGGCAGGATTTGTTTTGGCAAGGTATAGTAAGACACGCAGATGTGGAGATAATTGTCAGAAGAGAGAAGTGTGTTATGTTCACAGATCCCTAGAAACAGGTAGCACGGTACACCATGCAGAGCCACATGGGGAAGCACCGGTCAGGAGGCAGAAAGCAAAGTGCAGGCAAGAGCCTTTATTGTGGTTTCTAAGGCAGGGAATGGATAAAGCAGGGCATGCAGGTTAGGTTAGGGTTGGCTAACCATTGAATAACTCCAGTGGGCTCTGTGGCATAGGGACTGTCCCTTGTTGTTACAATGTGGACCCAGGGGGATCACGGCAGAGTGACAGTGGTTCCAGCATAAGAGCTCAATAGAAAAGGTGGTGGAGATGTGGGCTCTGGATCGGTGGTTTGCATGTGAAAGGCTCACTAGCAGGTGAGCTGTTTGCTACCTCAAGGAATTGGCTCACCCTGGGAGAGGCAGTTTGTCCAGGCTCAGCAAGGCCCCAAGATGCCAAAGCATCAAAAATACAGGATAAAAAAAAAACATTATTAGTATAAGACAGCTATTGTGTTCTCTGCCCAGCACTTTTCTTGGGACTGTCTCCCTCTTCTCTATCTTATGATGGGAGTAGTAGGTACCATTATGTCACAATTGTTTCCATGCTTTTAGCGACTGCCTAAGGAGTGAGCATCTTATCTTAGGCAGCCTGGCATTTCCAGGTTTTTTTAAGTAGAACTGGGACCCACTCTAAGGAGCCATGAGAGAATGTGGGCATACAGCAGGAGAGAATGGAGTTACAATGTGGAGGGAAGCAGAGAGGAAAGGGGGAGGAAAGAGAGAGGGAAGCCTGGGGCATTGAATCTCAAATCCAGTCATCCCTGAAGCTAACTCCATCTCTGTCCTTGATTACAAGAGCGAATAATTTGCTCTTTTGCTGAAATTAATTTGAATTGGACTTTCTTCATTTGCATTTTATCTTTATGGAAGAGAAAATGTACGTGTTTTAATTTGATCTTGGAAAGTTCTATGCTGGCTTTTCAAGGAGCAGCTCCCCTCATCTAAGGTGGCATTCCAATGATTTAATAAGTAATAAATCGAATTTCCTCTGAGGTGCCCAGACAAAAATTAAGAGTGAACTTTCAAGGCAAATGGGCAGATTCGGTTGGGTTTAATCATTTTTATTTCACAAAGTTAAGTGAACTTAGTGGTGGGGGTGAATCAAGAACTTGACAAGGAGGGGGAAGACAGCATAGCTCATGAAGTTCCTTGGCAATTAGGATAGGTTTTAAGGGAGTGACAATGGGGGCAATTAGGCAAATCATTCTCCAGCAAATACCACTCCCTACCTACCCCTCAGAGAAAGGAATATTAATGGGAGGTTAATCTCCACTGTCTGTTGGTGATGCTGGAGAGTGAGATGTGGGTAGGAACTGTAAGTGGACTATCAGGAATCTTACTGCAATCCAATAGGAAGATAAGCTGGCTCTGTTATCAAAGACATCATCTGAGACCACCATTGGCTGGTCTTTCCAGTGCTGGCAAACCCATCTGTGACTCAGTGTTTCTCACTTGCTAATGTTTATCATGCTTCTAATCTTGTTTATTTAAATTTGGACTCCTCTTTCACATGCAACTTGACATGTTCAAGAGGTTTTTTTTAATACACATTACTAAGCTCTCTTGGTCTATGTGCATCTTTTTGCAAAAACAAAAAACAAACAAAAAACCTCTAACTCTTTCCCCTGGGCAAAGAAAAAAACCTGGAGTGGTTTCACTGTGATACTAAGCTGGAGGACACTTCGGGTGGCGGGTGGCTTGATTGGCTGTGGGGACAGTAACACAAGGTAAACCACAATCACACCCACTGATGTGTTCTTAGCGCTGTCTTTGGGAGTTAGAGCAGGCTTCCCAGTGGGGATTTTTATTTCTGGACTCACTAATAACAACTGACTTTAAAAGCACAAAGTTGGGAAACCTTTTCTAAATATTTCTGGATTGAAAAAAATAGTATTAGCATTGCCAAAACCAAGTGGTGCCCTTTTCCTTTTTTGAATGCCTGACCTCTTCCTGTGGTTCTTTTTCTAACACTGAACTATACCTGTCGTTGGAATACAGGTGTGGTATTGTTCCTGTTGCCCTTTCAACCTGCTTCCTGGAAACATGGGGAGGGAAAAGGCAGATATTTAGATAATCACCAAGTGAATAATTATCTCTTTTGATATCCATGTGCATTCAATTTGTGAACAAAACAATTTGTGAACAAAGGGCAGTCCCCTTTGTTATTAATTATTCATTCATTCATCCATTCAGCTACGTGTTCAATAAACATTTATTAAATGCCAATTATGTATGAATAAGGCATTGTCTTTGCCCTCTTAATGCTCTTGTCTGTCTCCCCCTGAAACTCATGTTCTAATTATGGAGACAGGCTTGCAAATAAATAGCTAGGTGACTGTATGGTAAGGTTCATCCCTGTCACCTGCTGCTGATTTGAGGTTGTTGAGAAATCTTTCCTCAAGAGGAACGAAACTCAGGGAGCCTCTCCACATGCCCAGTACTACACAATGCACATCTGCTAGCTCACTGAGTCTTCTCAACAAGCTTCTGGTACATTCCCTCATGTGAAACTGAGGCTAATGGGCACTAAATGATTTGCTAGAAATTGTACATGGGGATTAGAACATGGCCAGTCTGAATCCTCAGTGGGTGCTAACTTTGTGACAGTGTCTCCTCCTTCTAGTAAAAACAAACAAACGAACAACAAAACTCTCTTGGCTTGGCAAAAGAGACACCACTCTCTCCCAGCATTTTCTTCCCTGATTCTACCCCCAGCCCTGCGGGGATGGTCCACGTTCTTTTGGGACTTGTCACATTCTACACATTCGATGGGGTGAATGAATATAACCCATGCACTTGAATGCAAAGACAGTGGAAAGATGGGTTTATTCTTAATCTTTAAAATTTTCATAATGTATAAAGAAGAGCAGCATTGTATTTTACATAATTTTCAGCAGAATAAAATCTAATCCACACTAAAGGTTCTATACATAATATGAACAGGGAGGTCCGCTATTATTATACACTGGAAATGCCCATATTCAAAGAAAACGGACATCAGTTTTGTGGCTTTTGGGATAAGTGGCATCCTGTCGGGGGGAAGGTCCTTTGGGCCTGGGTCAGGGCAGGTGACTAGAGCTAGCTGAGGAGGTATTCATCATGGGCATATGTCCAACATACGGACAGCTGCATGCTTCTCTCGGGCCCAGCCTGCTGGCAAAGGGTCACCACATTATAGTTGATGTTCTGTTTTGGATTTAGTGATGTGAATATGAGGGCTCTCTTCCTGAAGGAAAAGGACCACGTTTTGTAAAACAAAAAAACAAAAAAAACAAAACCATCTTTCTACAAGCTCTGCAGCACCCCGTTAACACTGAATATACACAAAAGTAAAATTACTTGACAACCGACTTGTGTCTTTTGTACAATACCCCACACTCCTTATTTCCCACTCCACAAGGTACTTGGCTGGGTTTCTCCAATAACAGGGAGCCCAGGGCCCTGCTGGGCAGCAATGGGAACAGGGAATGATGTGTCATGTTGGATAATTGGAAAACTTTGATTGGCCCCTCACATTTCAGGACTTTAGCCTCAGAAATTCCCTCCTTTGCTTATCATACCAGCACCGATGATAAGTTCACTAAGAGTAGGTGGTGATTCTTCTATGAAAAACCATCCTTTTCCAATGGATGGTTCCAATGGAACTGGTGGCTTTCATTGTTGAAGGCTTTGTAGGAAAGTGCCTGCTAAACTAAAGTGAAGGGGAATTTTGGAGAACTTTGTTCAGGGCCCATGTGAGAGCTCCTGTCCTCCTCTTAATCCAGGTGCATTGTGGCTGGGAGTCAGCCTCCATGTAAAGACTGGGAGGTCTGTCAGGCTAGGCAGGTGGAGGTGACCCAGAATGGAGCACGAGCAGAGCAGCTGGGTGGCCAGTATCTCCATACCAAACTGATGCTGGTCGAGTTCATATCAGACCAAAAAAACAGCAAGAATCAACATCCCAGTATCCTTGGGCCACTGTTCTGTCCCCTGTGCCCTCCAAGCTCCTGTTTCTGTCTTTAGTTTTTATGGAGGATCACAGGGTAGAGGGAGCACGGACAAGAGAGTAGGGGCAGGAAAGAGAAAAGAGTCAGTATTGCTTGTGGGAGGTTGGACTTCCATTATAAGGCTGCAAATCAAATACTAGATGCCCAGTTAAACTGAATTTCAGATACACAGCAAAACCACTTTTAGTGTGAGTATGTCTCAAATACTGCCTGTATTCTTGTTTGCTGAAGCTGGCAACCCTATTTGGTGATCCTGAGTTTTCTGCACCTTTTATTAAGCTGACCCCACCCTTCTCATAGCTTCCAGGTGTGACTCCCACCCATCTCCCCAGACCCCGCAAACAATTTGGGGGACCTACAGTCAGCTTGGCTCACATACGCATTCTCATTGCACCTTAAACAATTCAGAGACTCCTCCACCATCAGAGCCCAGCCCAGTGGCTTTTCCTGAGTGATGATTTAAGCACTGCTTCCCTAGCTAGCGAAGGATTACAAAACTCCCACAGGCTCCTGCATGGGAAAGTTGTTTGAATCAGTGCTTCTTGAATTTTAATTGAGTGTGAGTCACCTAGGGGAACTGGTTAAGGTGCACATTCTGATTCAGCAGGTCTGGGGTGGGGCCTGAAATTCTGCCTTTCCTAACACACTCCCAGAGGATGTCCGATGCAGCTGGTTATAAACCCAGATACAATTTAGGTTTGAAGCAGGGCAGTGACTCATCCCAGACAGCATCAATGTACATGTGGCTCTTGTTAGGGGCTAAACTGTGTCCTTCCAGATGCATATGTTAAAGTCCTAATAGACTTTTGAGACCCACAGAAGGGTCTCATGTGAGGACACAGGGAGAAGTTAGCATAAGCAAGCCAAAAAGAGAGGCCTCAGAACGAGCAAACATTGTCAATGCCTTAATCTTGGATTTCCAGCCTCCAGAACTGAGAGGAAATAAATGTTTGTTGGTTAAGCCTGTGGCACTTTGTTATGGCCAACATAGCAGACTGATACAGGTTCCTTAGTGGGAGGAATGGGTCAGGGTCACCCAATAGGACCCGCAGCACCTTGAAAATAAAGGAAGAAGTAGCCCCTTCAGGCTTGTAATTAGTCTCCAAGCAGAACAGCCATTCTCAAAAGGATATAGCTTGCATCCCAGCTGGAGAAATGAGATTCTTACCTTTCCTTCACCCACCTCATAGCTTGTGTGATCTTCACAACCCCCTGGATGGACCACTGATCATGCACTTTAAGTCCCATAATCCAGATGAGTAAACTGAGTTGAGTGCAAGAATGCTGTCTTCAGAGGCCACAAATCACAGCCAAGAAGAAAGGGGAAGAAGAGGAAGAAGCACTAAATGTTTCTCTAACAATTTCTACTTTTCAAAAAAAAGAAGCTTTAACTGAGGTTTAATTCAAATTGTTTCCACAGTCAGTTGGGTTTGCCCTTTCCCATTTCTCACTGGGGCTGGGTGACATTGGGGGCTTTATAGATCACTGAGGCATCAGTGGGGGATTGGTTGTTGTTATCTGTCCATGGTGGTGGCCACCAAGCTCCGCACACCCAACCAGCCTGACCGTGGTCATCCTCCCTGCCACATCTGGGAAACACCCATGTTCCCCACCTGAGGCACAGTCATTGGTCCTCCCAGAATGTTCCACTTTCCCTCACCCTGATCTCAAGTCTCCTCCAAGTCCCCCAGGTGTTCCTCACCTTCTCCTGAGCCATTCACCAGTGGCCATTTTGGATGACCTCCCATCTTCTCATAGCCCACAGGATGCTCTGGGCTGTCTCAGGCCCTTCCTGCCAAGACCAGGCCTCCACTTCTATGCTGAATCCACCAGGGTGACTGGGGGACATCTGCTGGGCCTGCAGCTTTCTCACTCAGGAAGTGACACATAACCTTCTCTACTCTGGAGTCCCCAGCGTATTTGGGAACCCTCTAATACCCTGTCCTGGAGGCTGGGCACAGGGGGACAGGGAGCAAGACCCGTGCCCCAGATCAACACTGTTGACCAACTCTACTGCTCCCCTGAGAGTCTCCCTGGCTCCCACCCTCACCTATCCAGTCAGGATATTTAGTACCTAGTTGGTGTTGGGATGGCAGCCTCGTCTCCATAACTAATCTTTCCAAGTCCTTAGGGCATTAAATTCAAGCCCTCAGTCCTTCTGAGTCTGGACTTTTGAAAAAAAAGAAACCCTTAGGCTCTTGCAACTCAAAATTTTGTTTTGTTTCTCCTGAAATTAGTGCCTCTATGATAGGTTTTAAGAGCCTCTCTTGAAATTCTAACACTGCACATCGATTCCATTTTTGCCCTTGCTGTCCTGTTGCAACAACCCCATGGGGAGTGCAGAGAAGAGCAGCAGAGCTGTCTGAATGGCTAGCAAAAAGGCAGAGGTAAGAAGAGTCATGAAAGGGGCGCCTGGGTGGCTCAGTTGTTTAAGCGTCTGACTTTGGCTCAGGTCATGATCTCGCGGTTCATGAGTTGGAATCTCGCATGGGGCTCTGTGCTGACAGCTCAGAGCCTAGAGCCTGCTTCAGATTCTGTGTTCTCCCCACCCCCACTCTCTCTGCCCCTCCCCTGCTCGTGCTCTGTCTCTCTTCTCTAAAATAAATAAACATTAAAAATTAAAGAAGAAGAATCATTAAGGAAAAATAATTTTAAAACTACTAAACATTATTACATGACACATTAAATGACTTTCCAAACACCTCAACCTCGTTATCTTCCTGTGATTCCAGGTCTTCTGCCCAGCTGCAGGCACTGGGAGCCCTGAATTTCTTGTCAGATATCCAGACTACTACTCACAAGAGCTAAGAAGTGGAAGCACCCCAGTGTCCAGCAGCAGAGGAGCAGATAGACAAGATGTGGTTTATACACTCAAGGGAAATGGATTCAGTCCTTAAAAGGAAGGAAATTCCAACACAGGCTATAACACGGATGAACCTTGAGGATATTATGTTCGGTGAAATAAACCAGTCACAAAAGGACACATGCTGGATGATTTCACTTATATGAGGTCTCTATAGGAGTCAAACACAGAGACAGAAAGTAGAATGGGGGCTGCCATGGGCTGGAGGAGGAAGGAGGAGTCAGTGTTTAAAGGGCCCAGTGTTTCTGTTTTACAAAATGGGGAGAGTTCTTTTTTTAACGTTTATTTATTTTTGAGAGAGAAAGAGACAGAGACAGAGAGAGACAGAGTATAAGCAGGGCAGAGAGAGAGGGAGACACAGAATCTGCAGCAGGCTTCAGGCTCTGAGCCGTCAGCACAGAGCCCAATGTGGGGCTCGAACCCACAGACCTCGAGATCATGACCTAAACAAAAGTTAAACCCTTAACCAGCTGAGCCACCCAGGCACCCCAAATGAGTACAGTTCTGATGGCGGTGACACTTGCCAGACAATATGAATGTACTTACTGACACTGACATGTGCACTGTAATTGTGGAAATAATTACAATGCTGAATTTTATGCTATGTATATTTCATCACAATTTGAAAAATTACAAAATGAAAGAATCTTAGAAAAAAATAGACTCCTGTTCAAGCCCAGTCCTCCTGCATCTTGCTGGTAACAATAAAGAGACTTCATGTTTCATAAACTCCCCAGGGGATTTCAAAAACCAATTTTTAATTAAAAATATGTGTATGAACGGGGTGCTTGTGTGACTCAGTCAGTTAAATGTCCGACTCTTGATTTGGGCTCACATCATGATCTCACGGTTGTGACATTGAGCCCTGAATTGGGCTCTGTACTGACAGTGTACTGATTCTGTACTGACAGGAGCTGCTTGGGATTCTCTTTCCCTCTGTCTCTGCCCTCCCCTGCTCTTTCTCTCTCTCTCTCTCTCTCTCTCTCTCTCTCTCTCTCTGTCTCAAAAAAAAAAAGAAAAGAAAAGAAAAGAAAAAGAAAAAATATCTGTGTGAGATGTGGTAGTGGGAAGGGGATTGGGACAGGGCTCAGAGGCATGGAGAACATTGGTGGAGGAAGGCAGTGGTTGCCAGAGGAGCAGTTGGGGAAGACAGTGTTATCTCAAGCTGATAGAATGAAGTCAACCCTTTGGCTTTTCAACGCACAGTGCTCAACTTTGAAAATCAAATCCAGCATCTTGATTTCATAAAGTCTTCAAAGGTGTGGAGACGTCTGGCTAACTGTGGAAGAAATTCTCCAAATCATGGGGTTTGAAATCTAGCCTGTCTTCAAGGCAGCTCAATGTATTCATTTCCTGTCTATTTTTAAATCAGACTCAAGAGAGATGAAATTGGAAAAGGAATCCTGCTGCAAAACACAGCCTCTCTACATCAGTATTGTAAAATACCACCACAATTTCTACAACTCCACCAATAGGCAGCTCCAACCTCTTCTTCAAACACTGGATAGAGAAAGTGCCTTATAACATATGCTTTTATCCTGCCTCCTGCTCTGCTGTGAAAACAAGCTCATTCTTCCCTGTGTCTTTCTTGAAGTTGACTCGAAACTACCGGCTCCCTCATTACCCATCTTTGAAGGGGACCTGAGCTGTGACTTGGCCATTTTACCTGTCAGAACTTTATTGAGCTACACCAGTGGAATAAGAGCGATCTTGTCTGATGCTCTGACGATGAGAGGTCAAACCTGCATTGAAGCAATATCATCCCAGATGAATCTGAACTTGAAGAATCACCCTATAGACAAGAACATCTGATTTTGTCCCTGTGGGAAGAATTCTAACCAATGCCTGGTGTTTGCATGCTGGCGCATTCCATACTCCAGATGATCCCAAACCACAGCTTGGAAGGCACATCCTGCAGGTGGCATCACCCTCTTTTATAGCTGAGGAGACAGAGAGAAGATTGTGCAAAAGTTTAGTCTCTGAGCATCTGCAATATGAGCTTTTGTCCTTGAAGTCTTTTGTTCCCATTCCAAAACCATGATGGCATGTCTCCTTTCTGATAGAACTCCACCTGGTTCAGGTGTCCAGTGGCCTTTCCACAGAGAAGCTGGGGGCAGGGGAGGGGACAGGTGAAGCCAGTCATGTGATGGGGGTCCCTGCTTAAAACAGGCCAGTTGTGATGGTGGATTTGCCCCAAACCAAGGAAGTCATAGTCGTGGCGGCGGCATGGTCTTATTAGAATTAGCCAATTGAACAAAAACAGACACATAGACCAATGGAATAGAATACAGACTCCAGAATTGGACCCATAAATGTATGGCCAACTAATCTTTGACAAAGCAGGGAAGACTATCCAATGGAAAAAAAGACAGTCTCTTTAACAAATGGTGCTGGGAGAACTGGACAGCAACATGCAGAAGAATGAAATTAGACCCCTTTCTTGCACCATTCACAAAAATAAACTCAAAATGGATGAAGGACCTGAATGTGAGACAGGAAACCATCAAAACCCTAGAGGAGAAAGCAGGAAAAAACCTCTCTGACCTCAGCCGCAGCAATTTCTTGCTCGACACATCTCCAAAGGCAAGGGAATTAAAAGCAAAAATGAACTACTGGGACATCATCAAGATAAAAAGCTTCTTCACTGCAAAGGAAACAATCAACAAAACTAAAAGGCAACTGATGAAATGGGAAAAGATATTTGCAAATGACATATCAGATAAAGGGCTAGTATCCAAAATCTATAAAGAATTCTCCAAACTTCACACCTGAAAAACAAATAATCCAGTGAAGAAATGGGCAGAAGACATGAATAGATATTTTTCTAAAGAAGACTTCCAGATGGCCAACAGGCACATGAAAAGATGTTCAATGTCACTCCTCATCAGGGAAATACAAATCAAAACCGCACTGAGATACCACCTCACGCCAGTCAGAGTGGCTAAAATGAACAAGTCAGGAGACTATAGATGCTGGAGAGGATGTGAAGAAACGAGAAGCCTCTTCACTGTTGGTGGGAATGCAAACTGATGCAGCCACTCTGGAAAGCAGTGTGAAAATTCCTCAAAAAATTAAAAATAGATCTACCCTATGACCCAGCAATAGCACTGCTAGGAATTTACCCAAGGGATACAGGAGCACTGATGCATAGGGGCACTTGTACCCCAATGTTTATAGCAGCACTTTCAACAATAGCCAAATTATGGAAAAAACCTAAATGTCCATCAACTGACGAATGGATAAGGAAGATGTGGTTTATATATACAATGGAATACTACTTGGCAATGAGAAATAATGAAATCTGTCCATTTGTAGCAACGTGGTTGGAACTAGAGGGTATTATGCTAAGTGAAATAAGTCAGTCAGAGATAGATACCATATGTTTTCACTCCTATGTGGATCCTGAGAAACTTAACAGAAGACCATGGGGGGAAGGGAAGGGGAGAAAAAAAAGTTACAAACAGGGAAGGAGGCAAACCATAAGAGACTTAAATACCGAGAACAAACTGAGGGTTGACGAGGAGTCGGGGAGAGGGGAAAGTGGGTGATGGGTATTGAGGAGGACACCTGTTAGGATGAGCACTGGCTGTTGTATGGAAACCAATGTGACAATAAATTGTATATATAAAAAAATAGAATCAGCCAATTGAGCTGGGGGTGGGTCCTGTGAGAATAAGCTCATCATAGGGGTTCCTGGGTGGCTCAGTTTGTTAAGCATCGGACTTCAGCTCAGGTCATGATCTCACAGCTTGTGAGTTTGAGCCCCCATGCTATCAGCACAGAGCCTGCTTTAGACCCTCTGTCTCCCTGTCACTCTGCCCCTTCCTGGCTTGCACATACACACACTCTCTCTCTCAAAAATAAATAAACATTTAGGAAAGAAAGAAAGAAAGAAAGAAAGAAAGAAAGAAAGAAAGAAGAGAAGGAGGGAGGGAGGGAAGGGAGGAAGGAAGAAGAAGGAAGGAAGGAAGGAAGGAAGGAAGGAAGGAAGGAAGGGGAAGGCAAGGCAAGGCAAGGCAAGGCAAGACAAGGGAAGGGAAGGGAAGGGAAGGGAAGGGAAGGGAAGGGAAGGGAAGGGAAGGGAAGGATTTTTTTAAAAAAAGAATAAGAATAAGAATAAGCCCATCATGACTGGACGAGAATCCTGGTTAGAAAAAAACAATCTTAGTAACCATTGCTCTTGGACCTATGGCTCCAGACTGGCTGATAAGAAAGGAAGGGAGGGTTAGAGAGTGGCTTCTGGAAAGTGGTCTTGAGTGTTAAAAAAAGACTCAAGTAACCAACAAGTTCATGTACATGGACGTTTGTCTGGAGTGCTGGTGGTGCCTGAAACTGCAGCAGCCGTATTGCAACCCTGAGAGCACCAGTTCAAGAACAAAGCTGGACCCACAGGAGGGCCAGCTGGAAAGTGCACTCTGGGCCCTTAATGGTGGCTTTGAACAGCCGCCATACACAAACATGGAAATGTCCTACATCAGGGCTTCTTCCTGTGTGAAACATGAAAATGTTCCTGCTGTTTCAGATGAGATTTGATTGGGCACATCTAACTAGAACCATTTCTACACGAAGAGTTCACAAAATAAATAACCAAAATGTTACCGTACTATAACAAACAGAAGCTTTATGGGGAGGAAAGCAAAGTTTGCATGAGTATCAGGATAGAACAAGAGACATCATAGCAATTTGCCACTCAGAATAGGAGACTTTGGGTTAGGCCTTTGGGTCATGCCTGCTCCCATCTACGCCTCAGCACTGAGCCTGTGCTAGAGGATATAAGGTCTTTAAAAAGTTCTTTGCTTACTTGTGGTAAAATATACATAGCATGAAACTTACCATTTAAACTCTTTTTAAATGTCCAGTGCAGTGGCCTTCCACTGCCATTACCACCAGCCATTCACAGAACCCTTCATCTTTCCAAACTAAAACTCTGTCCCCATGAAACACTAACTACCCCCACCCTCTGGTAACCATCATTCTACCTTCTGTCTCTATGAATTTTACTACTCTAGATACTTCATATAAGAGGTATTTGTCCTTTTGTGACTGACTTAGATCACTGAGCTTAATGCCCTCATGGTTTATCCATGTTGTAGCATCTATCAGAATTTCCCTCCTTTTTAAGACTAAAGAATGTTCCATTGTCTGCATAGGCCACATTTTGTTTATCCATTCCTCTGCCAATGACACTTGGGTTACTCCCACCTTTTGGCTGTTGTAAATAATGCTGCTGAGAACATGGGAGCACAAATATCTGTTTTAGTGTCTACTGTCAGTTTGGGGGGGTTTTACCCAGAAGTGAAATGACTGAATCATAGAGGAATTCTATGCCTAATTTTTTAGGAAATACCATACTGTTTTCCACAGAGGCTGTACCATTTTACATTACCACTAACAGGTCACGGGCATCCAATTTCTCCTCAAGAAGAAATGTGTTTCAAAGCAACATATCAAAGCCGTAAAAACATCCACTTAGGAAAAGGCTTTATCACATCCTGTTCACATTCAAGAACAAAGCAGTGGCCTAAATATTATTATTTTAATAATTTCCACATATAATTTCAATAAATACCATGATGTGTGGGGAAATGACATGTGTATTAAAGTCTAAAGTCTAAACTCTAATGGTGGAGGCAGAATTCTTTATCCAAACATGGACTTTAGGAATTTAAGTTTTAAAGCAGGACGGGGTGGCATGCAGCCATCTTTCATGTGTCTTAGAGCTGTGTGGAGGTGTGTCTCAAGTGGGAGGCAGTGATTAATGAAACAAAAGCTGTCAGAGGAAGTATGGACCAAAGAAATGATGGCACGTAGAATGGGAGGGAGGATTCACAGGGAATCCCAAACGTAGGCCAACTAAAGTCAGATTCACAAAGAACAAAAAAAGAAGTAAAGTGCCCAGGAGGACTGAGAAAGGTGTCTCTGTAAGAGGGGGTTAGAGACATTTTCATATGTGGAGACCAAGATATCCCATGAGTTTAGGGAATGGGGCAGGCTCAATTTTATCTGATAACCCTGGTAGAGCCTAGAGTCACATTTTTCAAACTGTGGGTTGTGACCCATTAGTGGCTCATGAAATTGGGTTAGTAGGTTATGAGCAGCTTTAAACAAAGGCTGGAAGATAAGCAAAATAGAACAGAAAATATCAGAACACATTGCACTTTGTTACGTTGTGTATAAGTGTGGTTTGAGTGTGTGTGTGTGTGCATGCATATGTGTGTATACTGTATTCCAATGTATGACATCTTTCTTACCATGGCTGTGGTTGTCAGAAAGCTGCTGAGTTAGGAGCTGAGAGTACCATATTCTCTGAAGCTTGGAGGAGCTAAGGAAAGTTCTGTTTGGTTTGGGTCAGGAGCCAGATAGGATGAGGAGGTCTACAGGAACAATACATCCTCTGTTCAGGATGTCAAGTAGTGCTTAGGGTCTGGACCTATTCCTAGTCACGTTCCCTTCAGAATGTTTGCATTGCTTGGATTTGTTTATGCACTTAAACCTCTGTGAGAACAGACAATAGTAAAACCAACAAGACCATGGACATGGAATGTGCCCAAACTGGTGAGTGCCTCATTATTCTGAATCCAACTCAGTGAGAAATTATGAGACCCAATTAAAGACCCAGTTGCTTTTGTCAGAAAGGGAAGTGGAAAAAGGCTTGGATTAGTCATGACTACAGCAGAAAAGGGCTATGGAAGTCTCCAGTGCCCCTTTTTGTACCTGCAGATCTCTTGCTGGCCGTCACATTCAAATTTTCTCTTCATTGAGAGAACACTGGATAGTTAGACTTCCTTATCTCTTGCCAGAAAGAGCCTCCCTCTGAGGTGGTAGAAAAATAACTATATTTAAGAGTCAAATGATGCAGAGCTTCAGGCATTTTCCAGAGGGGAAATATCTCACTCCTTCAATTTTCGAACATTTGAATATGTAGAGTTCATCCTTTATGACTTGTCTCTTCCTTGAGGTTGCTGTTTAGAGACAACTGGAGACACTGTGCTTAGGTACATTCCTGTTAAGGATGAAGAAAATCATTACAAAGAACAAAGGCTACTTGGACAGAATCCAAGAGTCCACTCAGCATCTGCCTACCCAATCTTCCACATGCAAGCCTGTCAATTTGGACTGTTAATGGGGGGGTAGGGGGGTGGGGCATGAGCAATGTCTTCTAAGATGCTAACTTCACACACCAAGCCTGTCTCCACACCTTCATAACATGAGCCTTTGACTTTGTGCAACCACAAACAGCACAACTGGTTTTTATTTGACCTAAGTAAAACTAAAGAAAGTCTAAGTTTCAAGAAATTGACAACCAAGATATGGCAGAACATCTAAGATAACATCTGCACCAAATGGTGACACATGTATGTGAGTTTTGACCTGCTTCTCCAGGAAAAATGGACACCATGTTTTCATGGGTAATGTTCCTCCTGAGGCAGGTTAGGCAGCATGTCAGAAAGATGGGGGCTGGCTGAAGATGTCAGGAGACTCCCCACTGAAAGCACTGAGCTGAGGAAATTCTTGTCACTGACCTTTAGCCATAGCAGCCAAAGCTCCCTGTAACCCAGCCTTCTGCTGAGAACCCCAGTCTTGGGAATAACCAAGATCCTTGACCTTCATCCAAAGGTATCCTGACATCCCTGGAGCCTTCATGGACTGTCTCTGAGAATCAGGGTCATTCCCTCGGGCAGACGAGGTTCTTCCATATGGCAAGAAGCTTGTCTCCCAATGGCAGCCACACCCCCTGTTACAGCTTCAGAAGCCAATGCCAGCTGAAGATCCTGGGTTGGACCAGCCTGGACCAGAGACTACTCTTGGAAAAACAAACCTTCACATAAACAAGTCATGTAAGTCATGGGAGAAAGTGGCAGTACTCTCATGAGTAGCACATAGTTGGACTTCAAGAGGAAGAGTTCCTAAAGTAGGGAGTGAGATGATGCTAGAGAGACAAAATAATATGTGCTCACTAAAATGTGAACCAGGTTTTCAGAAGATGCTGTTCAAAGGGGAGATGGTTACCTGAGCTCTGATGCCTAGTGACCACAAGCAAATAGTATTCAGAGCCAGGACAAGGAAAGGGAGTAAGAAGGAGACAGGTTTTGAGTAGCACAGAGGTGAGGAGTTGAAAAGTGGCCCCATATTGTTTCTGTCCTATTTTCCTTAATGCATGCTGGATGAGCAAACTTCACTTCATTGCCCCATACTCCCCCTCCTCCCTACTCTTTCCAGTCAGATGATAAAATCAATGCTGTGCTTTAATTTGATCAGCAACTTTATCTTTCCAGAACTCTCTCGTATTGACCTTCTGGTTATATACTGACACCAGCACTGTGATGGAGGCAGGGGTAGCTTTGTGCAGATGTAAACTCTGATTTTTATATTATAGAACTGGAGACATTGGCAGAATCCTGTAATGGAAATAACACAAACTTCACATTTAGATAGAGCACTGCTACTTACCGATCAGTGTCATCAGTATTCCTATCTGTAGAATGAGAATACTCTACCTACCCGTAAGGGGGCTAAATTCATATGTTGAGGTTCTAACCCCCAGTACCTCAGATATGACTGAATTTGG
This sequence comes from Puma concolor, assembly GCF_028749965.1. Lineage (NCBI taxonomy): Eukaryota > Metazoa > Chordata > Mammalia > Carnivora > Felidae > Puma > Puma concolor. Next base: position 25,386,897 of record NC_141671.1, read on the forward strand.
AGACAGGGTCCTTACTGAGGTGCTTATGGTTAAATGAAGTCATATGGGTGGGCCCTCATCCAATCTGACTGGTGTCATTAGAAGAAGAGGAGATCAGGACACAGATGCATGCATAGGGAAGACTGGGTGAGGACACAGGGAGAAGTCAGCCATCTACAAGCCTCAGAAGGAGCCAACCCTGCTGACTCCTTCATCTTCAACTTCCAGCCTCCAGAACTGTGAGGAAATAAATTTCTGTGGTACTTGTTACTGCAGCACTAACAGACCAATACACTACCTCATACAACTGTAGTGAAAACTAAAATAATATCAGTGAAATAACCTAGCACTGTGCTCATCATGAAGGAGAGACTATAAATTTACTTCTCTTTCCTTCTTTTTTGTCATCCCAGTTTCCTCTTACCCTATATTCTCATCGGTTTGGCTGTGAGCTAGAGCTTAAAGTACTAGGACCGGAATCCCCAGCAGCCCATCACCGGCAAGTCGGCCAAACCCAGCTCCTGGTCTCCATCTGCCACACCCGCCCCCATTGGTGTTGTATTGGCAGAATTATTCTCCACACCCCCTCTGTACATCTGCTTCTCTCTAAAGGTGTCAGATATTTCCAAAGTGAATAATCCACAGAAATCTGGTTCCAGATTTTGGGAGCAGCATTTTGGCTACAAGAAAACCCCCCGTGACTCTGAAGCCCAGATTACCACAATGACATCAAGCACATGGAAGCTAGCCAGGACTGCAGGTGAAGCTCGCCCTGCTGAACCTGCCCAGCAGCCCAGGGCTCTCCAACCTGTGAGCCAGCTTTTCCAGTTGTGTGCAGTTGTGTTTACTTTCCTCTTGCTCTGCCTGGGCTTTCAATAAACTGGACTTAAATGTTCCTCAGCCTTGAGTTGGCTGGAGAAGGATTTGAAAGAAAGGGTCCTGTCTTTGTGCTGTGGATATCACTATAGATATCCTAGAAAGGTGGGAAGGTCACACAAGCACCACCTCCACTAGTGGTGGGCAGTGGTGGTGTCCTGGTCTCTCTCCAGCCTCCAGGTTGTAACTTCAACGCAGCCTTCCAGAGAGTCATCAACAATCAGTAGGAGTCAGCACAGTAGATCAAACCCACTTTCCATTCCTGTGACAGAGCCCTGAAGGGGACGAGCATCTTGCCAGCCAAGATGGTGACTGGTGGCAGCCGTGGCATACGTGTTCCCCTTGCCACAGTGGGAGGCCAGAGGTTGAGTTTACTAAGGACTACCTCAGCTTCCCTAAAGCATAACAGAGACGCTCTCTGGAAGGTCTGGCCCACACTGCCTGAGATGACCTTTGTCTTAAGCATTTCCTGTATGGAGCGGGGGAGCCTTCACATTTTCCATTCACTGCTTGAAGGGGGGTGTACAGGTGAGCCTTGGCATATGACCCGGAAGTGAACACGTATGCTCCTGAATGGAAATTTTTTCACAGGTCTGTTAGTTTTTACAAAGACAGACATTGAAAGTGAAGGTAATGAGATAACATTTCTTAAAATTATCGCCAAGCTTAGAGGTATGCGGGTGGCTCATTTGGTTAAGCTTCCAACTCTTGGTTTCAGCTCAGGTCATGATCTCAGGGTTTCGTGAGTTCAAGCCTCACATGGAGCTCTGTGCTGGAAGCACAGAGCCTGCTTGGGATTCTCTGTCTTCCTCCCTCTCTCTCTCTGCCTCTCCCCCATTCACACTGTCTCTGTCTCTCTCAAAATAAATACACGAACTTTAAAAAGAAATTATTGCCAGCCTTGGTACAGGTATTTATCACACACCAAATCAGTTTCTCAATTGTGAGGAGGGTGACCTCTCACACAGACACACCCCTTTCCTCTGTATTCTTTTGTGGAAACAGACTCCCATGGGGGGTAGGGAAGGACCCCCACCTTTGCACAACAAAGTCCTTTTTTGGGTCAGAGCTCTGCCTCCCTTCCCCCCACCCCCCAGCCCGACCATCACCTCAAGTGGCAGAAAGGGAAATGACCATTTCCAAAAGGGTGCTGAGGCGTGAGCAACTCTTTCCCAAATGATGAGGAATCCCTACATATCCCTGCCCCCAGAACAGGACCACATTATATGGGCACCCTGAGAATAATTTGTACCCTTTCAAGATAATGTTTTAAATTAAATAGTAATCTAACATTTATTTAGCTAAGGTGGCAATTTCTACAAATAAATGTTATGTTTTTTTATTTATGTCCAAAATAAGAGATTTATTACATGCATTCATTAGACGTCACTTTCCAAACCACACAATTTATTGACAGTCATAAACAAGCTAAATGGTTTTAAATGTGTACAATAAAATAAATCACACATTTCTAATAAAAAACACTGCACTGTGCTTTCATTGTTTTCACAATTTTAGCTGACTCTGACTACTGGCTCTAGGTGACTCTTGGCTGCCCATCTCTGCCAGCTCAGAGGTAGAGGATGGGGGTGATGTTCACTCTAGTTCTTCAAGAGAGGGGTCCCACTGCCACTGCCTCCTGGAGCTCTGCACCTGTGCCACCAGGCAGGGGGCGAGGAGGAAGCCTGAATCACTCAGTCTCAGGGAACAGTCAAAATACCTGCACATGGGGGCAGGCAGGCACAGAGCCTGGATCTCTAGCAGAGCCAAGAGAGTCTGAAAGCCCTGTAACTGTGGCAGAAGAGAGCTTCCTGACCCAGCATATCAATTCTTCCCTGCTCATTTGGTTCCCATGCAACTTGGGTACCTCCGTGGACGCCAAAAGCCCAGGGACTTGTGGTCTCTGGCCGTTTATGCACTTCTTTCTTCCTCCTCGCATGGTTGTCAGTGAGTGGAAAAGGTGTGTACTTCACCTACACTAAAGAAACATGGATCCTTTGCCTGGTCTGTTAGCATATCTCCGTCAATTGGAGCATCATTTTTTTCAGCAGAAGTGGACCTAATGTTCTTACAACAGGTTATGTAAGGGGTCAACATGGAAAAGTGAGCTAAATGGCACCAGAGTTCCAATGTATCCCAGTGAGGTCTCAGCATCCCTTATGGCCTGGTGCCCTCAGAAGCCCCTCTCCACCTCCCTCCTCCATGGACTGCCCCTTGTTCTGTCTCTGAACTGGCTACACAAAGAACATCTAGAGTCTTCCCCAAAGTCGCCACTTGAAAGTGTCCCTCCAAACCCCACCCCATGTTAGCCTCACTCCTTCCTCCTCCAGAACACAATGGGGAGGAATGGGCATGGTCTCCCCATGTCACTGAACACCCACATCAGTTTCTCTCTCCTTAACTCACTGAAAGCTTCAAAATCATGACATGAGTCTGAGATATTGACTCCGAGTTTACAAAGGCCCCTGCCTGTTAGAAATTTTTGACAGGTTTGGTTAGAGAAGCCCTCTGTGCATAATAATGAGAATTCTGTCAGGCTAAATGCCATTCTGACATTTGAAGGAAGAGTCTCATGTAATTTTTGGTTGTTTAAGGGCAAGAAGCCTGGAACTCTGTCTTCTTGTTAAAATGACAAGGAGCAACAAGCAATTTTTCTCTTCTCTTCTCCCTTAACAAGTAGGGACTAATAAGAACTTGCCATATAATGAACTTACCATGTGAAAGAACTGTTTGTGTGGGAGAGAAACACTTCAGTAAGGTACACTTCTACTCATTATCATCATCATCATCATCATCATCAGCATCGTTACCACACACTTAATTACGTGTGTGAGCAGGACTCTGCCACAGGCTCAGCAAATGAACTAACTGCCATGGTCCCTGGCTTTTGGGATTGCAAAATCTAAGGAAAAGACAGCTGGAAGACAATAGAGCAAACTATACGGTCTGCCTGTAAATGTCCAATCCTGCTGTATATAGCATCACCCGTGGTATATAGATAGCTTCTATATTAATGTAATCTCGGAATCCCACGTCTCTCCAGTGGAGATGGGCAATGGCAAGAAGATAGTGTCAAGGCGATAGCTATCACTGGATCAAAGCCTGCATCCAGGCATTATCCCAAACCCAGCCACTTTCCCACTCACACTCTTCCCTTTCAGACCCAGGACCAGAGTGGGCCAGGACTTCTTCCTGAGGTTCCCTGAGGCTGAAAGGGCTGATTTCTCTCCTTCCATTCCCCAGAGTCCTATTTTTGCTGAACAAAAGTTGCTCCTGCTGGTTTGCATTAATCTGGGTGATTTGGGGATTTGCTCCTGAGGATAGGCACTGCTGCTGGCTTCACTCCTATCTATACACCTTACAATGAGCCTACAGTTTGGGAGAATTTATACTTATGGAAACCTTCCCCAGAATGCCCTTCTCTGGCCAACATTACTCAAAAGGTTGGATCTATTTAGAGAAGGAACTCATTTAAGCCCACTTAATCAGTCAGGAGATCCCTGTTTTTATATGAGGTGTTTTTCTTAGATAAAGATTTTTCAGTTTGGGAAGTATTGATATTTTGGGCTGGATCATCCTTTTTTGGGGACCTGTCCAATGCATTGTAGGATGTTTAACGGTATCCCTGGCCCCTGCCCACCAGATGCTGGGAGCACTCCTCCCCCAAGTTGTGACAACCAAAAATGTCTTCACGTTGGCAAACATTCCTGAGGTGGGGGGAGGGTTGCAAAATTGACCTCAGTTGAGAATCACTTGTTAGATGTACTATAGATTAAAATTTTTATCCTAACAATAATAACTGCACTCAGAAAGACCCACAATTAATGTTATTAATGTTATAAAATTAGCACAGAGAGTAGAGGGATTCTAAAAATATTTCAACATCCCATACCCAACCCACTCATCCTAGTTCCTAGGATAGCTGTGGAATTGAGGTAAATGTAATCCAAAGATCAGCCCAGAAGAGCCACAGAGCATTGGGCTCCAAATCTGGAGACCTATGCCCTCCATGTAGCTCTGTGACCCTGGAGGAGTATGGCAGTGAGTAAGTCACTTTTAGTTTGGCCCTTAGTTTCTTCCTTCTTAGGATGAAGTAAAACTGAATCTGTAGCTTTCCGGGTTTCTTCTGTTGTGATCCATGTCGACATTGGAGACAATCCCATGGACATACCTCAATTCTGATGGCATTGGTAATTCAACCTTCCAGTCTGAGTGTTATTTCCAGTTTGTAGTTGAAGTTATCATTTCTCATATCAAGAATTCCAGTACATTTTAACAGTCTGGATGAACTGCTGAAGTATATAATTTTTACTATTTCCTCTAGCACTAAAATTCTAGAGTCAACAAAGTGTCTTATTCTGTCTAATTTGCTGATCAGCCAATACAAGAACAATATCCTTAATATCTGATTTCTAATCCCATTACTAACCAGCAGGCAACTCACTCTCTAAAATGCCCCCTCACAGAATCTGCCATTATAATTTATCAATCTGGTTCATTGGTAATGAATTCAATCCAGCCATTATGCTTTCCTGTCAATGACTCCTCTATTTTTTTTTTACAAGTTACTGGTTGTGAGACTACAACATTATTTATGGGTTTATAAGTATTATGGCATCTTCCTTTGTCAGAAGATATACTTTAGAACACCAGTGACTCATGGGATTATCTGACCCCTTCCCTCACCTTCATTTCTAGAAATTATTTTCAGGTTTGGTATAAGTCCTCCCAGTCATCATTCCTACAGAGTGTTGGTTTGAAGTAGTGACATAAAAACAAGATTTTCATCCTTCAATAATTGCCTGAATGGGCTAGACTTGGTACAGTTTATTGCTCCTGGCTACAGTCCATCCCTTTTGCCTCTGTTCTTGGAGTGAGGTATTTAATCTCCCTTTGCCCTAGTTTTGGAAAGGACTCACTTCATCATTTGTTGACCCACTGAAGCCATTAGACATCTAAGGAGCCCCTACGGTGTGCCAGGAATTGCAAAGATGCTTGGAATATAAAGATGAATAACATTCAAGCCTGGCCCTCAAAGGATGCTTCAGTCTAGTAAAAACTATAGTTCCAACCCAATCGTTGCTACACAGAATGGTAAGCAGGAGAAATGAAAGAAGCTTAAGTCATATGGATGGCACAAAAGAAAATAGTCATTTTTCCTGTGAGACAGGAGATTGCATAGAAGTTTCACTTGAGCTGTGCCCCACAAGATGGGTAGCAATTCTTCATGGGAGACAGGCGGGGCAGATAATGAGTACAAAGGCATGGGGGTTTGAAACAACACAGCAAGTTTAGAGGATTATGGGTTTGCAACTTGTGGCATAGAGACGTGTGCATATGTGTGTGTGTGTGTGTGTGTGTGTGTGTGTGTGTGTGTGTTCACTGGCACTTCACTGTGTTGTAGGAGGACAGCTGAGGAATAATATGGTGGCCAATGAAAATGAAGTAGAGACAAATCATGTGCGGCATGATTACGAGTTTGAATTTGTTCACAAAAAAACGGAGAACTTCTGAAGGATTTTCAGCAGAGGCATTGCCATGATCAGATTTGCTTCCTAGGAAGACATCCAAGGACCAGAATGGAGGCACAGTTAGAGGCGGGCAGAGGAGGGGCTGGAAGACGTGTGTGGGATCGAATCGGTAAGGGAAGTGAGGGAGAAATAAAAGTCTGGAATGTTGTCCAGGTTTCAGACTTCAGCACAAGTTGGATAGAGGAGCCATTTGCCAAGAAGGGAAATCCAAGGAAAGGAAGGGGTTTGGGGGGAAATGGTAACTTTTGTCAGCAGCATATTGAGTGTGAGGTGTGTGCGGAACATCCTGGTGCAAAAGTTCAGTTCTCCATCTGTGATATGAAGCTTCATGATGAAAATGTGATTAAAATTATAGAAACACATTGAAATCTCAGACGAAAGGTAATGTGGAAGCTGAGAATCATTACTTTAGTGTATTTCATATACTCTCTCCATTGCCTCATCAGTCAGTCTTTCTTTCATGGTGAAGAAAACGCTTTCCTACTCTTGATTTTAATTGCCTCTAATGCCTGCACTAGCATATTCCAGGCAGAGGGAAGCAGTGCTGCAAATAGAAAATATGGGACAGGCTGGTGCAGAGAGGATCTGAAGTTCCAGTGCAGACCGTCAGAACTCGAGAGAAGTCTCTGTCCTCAGTCCTACAAGCTTTAGACTCAACCCCTTCCACTGAATCACCTGGTAAACCCATGCCCTTTTTTGGTTTGTTTACTCAGACTTGGAACTTTTCTACAACACTCAAAATCTCTTCTCTCCTGGCACCCACGACATGACTGCTATTGGGGATTTAAGACTGAACAGGACTGACACGGTCCCTTCCCTCACAGAACAAATTGTCTAATAGCAAGAAGAATTTTTAAGGTATCCCATGACCAAGCGAAAGGGTCAAAACCAAATCAAAAAGTCTCCAAGCAAATTGTTCAACCTCAGGAAACAAATGGACATTCTCTTCAAGGGAACCTTTGGAAAACCAGCCCCCCACATACCCACATGCATATACACAGACCCCGGGGGCTCCAAGAGGGCTCTACAGAGAAAGAGAGAGCGACAAAGAAGTTCCTTCTGTTGGGCTGACACAGGATGAATCACCACTTGTATATAATCTTCTATATCCTGGAGATTCAAAATTGGCACCTCCATCTTCCTCAGCTAAAGTGTTTACATGACATTATTACTATTATTTATGACTTACCTTGTTGCCTCCAGGTGCAAGAGCAGAGATGAGCTGAGAGTTTGTTTCAGGCAAAGGCAAGCAGGATGAAATGGTGTTAGAACCTGTACTTAATACCCCCATGGAGCTATCCAGCTTCATCTTCCCGGCGTGCCACGGGAGAGGAGAATGTCTACTCTGGTGAAATAGAACCGCACCTGGTAGAAACAGGGAACACAGGCATCTTGTTTCTACCTACTGACTATGCTCTAAGAACTGCTCATTAGAAGCAAGAATACCACTATCCCTGTGGGCATTGTGCCCGGAACAATGCTTTCCTTTCTCCCAGGTCCTAGATCTCCCTCCAATCCTTTGTTCCTTTTAATTCCATCCTCATTACTGAGCACCTGCTGTTTCAGGTCCTATGATGGGTGCTGGAGAAATACAGATAAAATACACAATTCCCATCCTTAAGAGACTTACCACGTGTAATGGGAATGTCAATTTACCATCTTCCCGATTCAGGGGGTCTTGAAATGCCTCAGGTTATATCCCCTAACCATTGTGTCCTCAGGACCTACCTTCCCTTTTGATGGGCTTGGGATGTTGCTGATGGAACATTGCAAGGGAGTTGTCTACATGTGGTTAATCAGCAGAGACCAAGCAATATTTCAAGGCCTGAACAGGATTAGAGTCTGTTGGTTGGTAGTTGGGATATTAGTTGGCTACAGGTGGATTAACACCACCCCCCTTACTCCCAGGGAGAAGCGATATGCAGCTTTTTGCCAGGGCACAAGCAATCTGAGCTTCCCACCTGAGGAATGGCTCAGCAGGAAGCCAGGAAACAACTCCTCTTCCATGTCTGCCTCTCACAGCTACTAGGCTGCACTGGTGCCAGGCTTGGGGCAAGAGAACTTTTGGGAGCCGTCTGTGGTCCCATGACAAACGGCAGCCCAAAGGAGTGGACTGGGGTCTGGGGGCCAGGCCATCCTGTTGGTTAGGGTGAGAGGGCATCAAACCATTCAGAAACTTTCTACCTTTGACTTCTTTCTTTAATCTATGGCTTCCACATGTCTTCCACCAAAATCTTTTCACCTTCATCTTAATCTTATTCCAAAAAAATCCACTTTCAGAAAATATTTTGTTTTATTATTACTTTTTTGAAAGCATTTTTTGTCCTTATAATTCTTTTCTTTGCCTTTTATAACTGCCTTTTTACTTCCTTCTTTTTCTCCTGTTCTTTCACAAGAACAAGAAAACATCATGCCAAGGGACTAAAACCTGGTTCCCCTTTCCTTAAAGACCCAAGTATCCATTTCAAACCTTTCTCAGACAGGAAAGAAAGAGGCACCCATATGCAAGTAAGCTTGTCTTTGAAAGTTGCAGAAGTTTCCTGTCCTGCCATGGGTATTGGAAGTGTCAGGAGCTGAGGAAAGTACAGTGCTGTGGGGTCATAATATGGGGAGTGTCTAGTTGGGCTTGTGGTATCCAAGCTGGGTCTTGCAGGATGAACAGTATTTTGCCAGACATCTGTGCCTTTTCCACGTCTCCTAGTAACTAACACTTTAAATGGGCTAAAATAAACCCGAAAGGTTATTTTAAGGAAGGAAACAAGAGAGTTGGGAGTGGAGGTGGGGTGGAGGGGATGGTCCATCCTGCTTTGGTGTTGGCAGAGGATTTACTGGGCCACCATCAGGTATGTGAACTTCCAGTGTCTTTACTGGTCTCTCATCAGGTGGTCTCCTTCTCTTACTCTGGTCCTGGTGGCCCCTTTCCCATACTCCTCAGCACAGCCTGGTATGAGGGTCCTAGTGTGGAAGACTGAGGACAATTTCTCCTAATTTCCTGTGTTCCATAGGTACCAGAAGTGAGAATCAAAAAGCTCTAAGCCCAAGAGGTCACAGTACTTTCAAAAAAGTACCATGCCATAGTGCTGGAAAACACAGGAAGATAAATGGGCATGGAACAGGTAGCAAAGGCAGAAAGCAGATGAGGGCAGATCATCGGTGGGAAGGCTAGTGGGCTGTGTAATGTTCTACATTAGTGTTTGATTTATGGCCAGGTTGTCCAACCAAACATATTCCCAGGTGGAAGTTACTAAAGTAACTCCCTGATACGCTTGATTGCAATGTCCATGTGTCCATGCTTTCAATAATAATTTACTGACAGTTTACTGCCTGAGCATTGGCCCTTCTTGTACTGGCATTCAGGCCAGAGAATGAATATCTGCATGGATTCCACCAAGACAATTCTGGGGGTAGACAGACAGACAGCCTCCCACCTCAGGGCCCAGTGCTACACCCCATCCAGAGGCCCTTTTCTCTTTCATAGCCATGTCCACAGCTGCTTTTGTGCTTTTACTGCTATTGCCAGCACTGTGATTGCTAATCTGTGCCTGAGATCTGACCTGGTCACCTTACAGTGCCCTTGACTGCTCCAAGGCACATACCTACACACCTGGCCAGGCCACTGGGCTAGCTGCTCAGTGCAGTTGTCCCACGTCCACAGGCCTGAGCCTGCTTGTGTTTGCACAGCTGCCCAATCCCAAAGCCTTGCTGGCACTCAGGTAGTAAGTTATGCTGGGGGAAATTCGTGATCCCTTCTGCAAAAACATTCAAAACTAGTGATGAAATGAATGTAATTAGTGCTTCAACAAAGGCCAGCTCCAGCTCAACCACAGACCAGAGCTATTCTGACATAGGGAAGGGCGTGCTCTTTCCTGGTGGTAACAAGTATTTCCTTCAGTCTCTACATATGGTTTTACAAACAATGTTTGGCACACAATAAAAATTACAGGACATGCAATAAGGGAAGAAAATAGGACCTTTGGTCAAGAGAGAAAACAGTAAATATCACCACATCTAGACTTATTCCAGATTTTGGACTTTAAAACAACTATGGTAACTGTGTTAAAGGATCTAGTGGAAAAGATGGGTGCCATGTGTGAACAGAGGGAGAATTGCAGCCCAGAGATGAACACTTAAAAAAAAAAAAAGGCAGGGGGAGCCGATGGAAATACCACATTTGAAAAATACGATACCACAAATGAAAAATTCAGCCTATGGGCTTTACAACAGACTGGATGTAACAAGACCAATTGACAGAAATTATCCAAATTGAAAAGAAAAGGAGGAAAGAGAAAGTGGGCAAGACCTGTGGAACAATATAAAATGATCTCAGATGCCCATCACTGAAGTCACAGAAGGAGAAAGGAGATAGAATGGTGCAGAACAAATATTTGAGGAGATAATAGAGGAGAATTTCCAGAAATTGATGGAACATCTACCAACAGGCCCAAACTTAGTTAATCACAACTCAAGATAAATACAAAAACAAACAAAAAAGGCACACTTATGCATATTGATGGTGAAACCACTGAACACCAAAGATAAACAGAAAATCTTAAAGACAGCCAGAAAGGGTTCCCAGAGAGACACTTTGTGTACAGTGAATAATAATATAGCTGTTGATTGACTTTTCATAAAAACAATGGAGGCCAGGAAATAAAAGAATAACATTTTTAAAGTACTGAAAGACTTAAAAAATATAATTTTATATATAGATTATATGTGTTTATGATATATATGTGTATATGTTTGTGTTTGTGTATACATATAAATATATATAGTGTGTGTATATATTATACACACACACACACACATTCCTTAAATGGACACGAATACCACTTGAACCCAAACACACTCATGTGCCCTGATATCCATGCACACTTATTTATCAGGATTATGAGAGGTCCTGGGGGCTTCTACAGTAACAAAAATTATGGGCTCCTCCCCTCCATCACCATCTTGTCTGGCCACCTTGACATGTCCAGGATCTACCACTCACAGGACCAGCACACCTCGTCCCCTTTGCACTAGATGGCAGCAAGACCCTCCTGTCCCCTTTACTCCCCCAAACCCCTTATTGCAGGCTCCCCCTTTCAGTGACTAAAGCTTCTACAAAAGACCTGACAACAGGCAGGAGCTATTAAAGACCTGGCTTTCAGCTTGGAAGAGGAAAGAGAGGGAAATACAGTGAACAAGACACATATTTATTGCAGAAAAGATCTTGCCACATGTTTTATCCCTGCAGCAGTGAGATGTACTGCTGGAAGGTGAGAATCTTTTTTAAGCATGGTGAGGCAGAGAAAATGATGTGAACTCCTGGGTCAGAGATAGCTGTGTTGATATATTAGGTTCTACACATTGAGGGGAAGAGCAAATGGTGTGAAAATATCCAGCTCTTCCCTTATGCACATTTCCTTGTCTCTAAAGAAAGATCATTCTTTTTTTAATGTTTATTTATTTTTGAGAGACAGAGCGCAAGTAGGGGAGGAGCAGAGAGAGAGGGAGACACAGAATCCGAAGCAGGATCCAGCCTCTGAGCTGTTAGCACAGAACCTGACATGGGGCTCAAACTCAAGAACCGTGAGATTATTACCTTTATGATCATTAAGTTGGGTGCTTAACCAGCTGAGCCACCCCAGTGCCCCCAAAGAAAGATCTTTTTTTTTTTTTTTAATTTTTTTTTTCAACGTTTATTTATTTTTGGGACAGAGAGAGACAGAGCATGAACGGGGGAGGGGCAGAGAGAGAGGGAGACACAGAATCGGAAACAGGCTCCAGGCTCCGAGCCATCAGCCCAGAGCCTGACGCAGGGCTCGAACTCACGGACCGTGAGATCGTGACCTGGCTGAAGTCGGACGCTCAACCGACTGCGCCACCCAGGCGCCCCAAGAAAGATCTTTTAAAGAGAGTCCCATGGGTCTTTGTTACTTTTTAGTAAGAGTTCTCTAGAGAAACGGAACCAGCAACACACATATTATTACAATAATATATAATACAATGTGATATGGAATATAATTACAATAATATACAATAATTATTACAATAAGAAAGAGACAGAAAGACACAAAAAGAAAGAAAGGGAGAGAAAAATATTGTTTAAAATTGGTTCATGTAATTGTAAGGGCTGGCGAGCCTGAAATCCATAGAGCAGGCTAGAAGTCTGGAAATTCAGGTAAGGTTTGATGTTGCAGTCTTGAGTTCAAAATCTTCAAGGAAAACTAGAAACTCAGGCACAATTTTTATGTTGTGATCTGGAAGCAGAATTCCCTCTTCCTTGCGGGACCTCAGTCTTCCCCTTGACCTTCAACTGATTAAATGAGGCCCACCCACATATGGAGGACAATTTGCTTTTCTTAGTCAACTGATTTAAACTCAGTGGTCTAGGGAGAGAGGGAAGATGGCGGCGTAGGAGGACGCTGGGCTCACCGCGCGTCCTGCTGATCACTTAGATTCCACCTACACCTGCCTAAATAACCCAGAAAACCGCCAGAGGATTAGCAGAACGGAGTCGCCGGAGCCAAGCAGACGAGAGGCCCATGGAAGAGGGTAGGAAGGGCGGCGAGGCGGTGCGCACTCCACGGACTAGTGGGAGGGAGCCGGGGCGGAGGGGCGGCTCGCTGGCCAAGCAGAGCCCCTGAGTCTGGCTTGCAAAACGCGGAGGGGCCTGACGGACTGTGTTCCGACAGCAAGCGCGACTTAGCGTCTGGGAGGTCGTAAGTTAACAGCTCTGCTCAGAGAGCGGAAAGGCTGGAGGACAAAGAGAAGGAGAGCTGCTGAGCCCCAGGACGACAGAGCTCAGTTTGGTGGGGAACAAAGGCGCTCGCCAGCGCCATCTCCCCCGCCCATCCCCCAGCCAAAATCCCAAAGAGAACCAGTTCCTGCCAGGGAACTTGCTCCCTCCGCGCAAACACCCAACTCTGCGCTGCTGCGGAGCCAAACCTCCGGCAGCGGATCTGACTCCCTCCTGCTGCCACAGGGCCCCTCCTGAAGAGGATCACCTAAGGAGAAGCAAGCTAAGCCTGCCCCTCCTGCCCCTGTGCACCTTGCCTACCCACCCCAGCTAAGACGCCAGATCCCCAGCATCACAAGCCTGGCAGTGTGCAAGTAGCCCAGACAGGCCACCCCACCCCACAGTGAATCCCACCCCTAGGAGAGGGGAAGAGAAGGCACACACCAGTCTGACTGTGGCCCCAGCGGTGGGCTGGGGGCAGACATCAGGTCTGACTGCGGCTCCGCCCACCAACTCCAGTGATACACCACAGCACAGGGGAAGTGCCCTGCAGGTCCTCACCACGCCAGGGACTATCCAAAAGGACCAAGCGGAAGAATTCCCCTCAGAAGAATCTCCAGGAAATAACAACAGCTAATGAGCTGATCAAAAAGGATTTAAATAATATAACAGAAAGTGAATTTAGAATAATAGTCATAAAATTAATCGCTGGGCTTGAAAACAGTATAGCTGACAGCAGAGAATCTCTTGCTACAGAGATCAAGGGACTAAGGAACAGTCACGAGGAGCTGAAAAACGCTTTAAACGAAATGCATAACAAAATGGAAACCACCACGGCTCGGACTGAAGAGGCAGAGGAGAGAATAGGTGAACTAGAAGATAAAGTTATGGAAAAAGAGGAAGCTGAGAAAAAGAGAGATAAAAAAATCCAGGAGTATGAGGGGAAAATTAGAGAACTAAGTGATACACTAAAAAGAAATAATATACGCATAATTGGTATCCCAGAGGAGGAAGAGAGAGGGAAAGGTGCTGAAGGGGTACTTGAAGAAATAATAGCTGAGAACTTCCCTGAAGTGGGGAAGGAAAAAGGCATTGAAATCCAAGAGGCACAGAGAACTCCCTTCAGACGTAACTTGAATCGATCTTCTGCACGACATATCATAGTGAAACTGGCGAAATACAAGGATAAAGAGAAAATTCTGAAAGCAGCAAGGGGTAAACGTGCCCTCACATATAAAGGGAGACCTATAAGACTCGTGACTGATCTCTCTTTTGAAACTTGGCAGGCCAGAAAGAATTGGCACGAGATTTTCAGTATGCTAGACAGAAAAAATATGCAGCCGAGAATCCTTTATCCAGCAAGTCTGTCATTTAGAATAGAAGGAGAGATAAAGGTCTTCCCAAACAAACAAAAACTGAAGGAATTTGTCACCACTAAACCAGCCCTACAAGAGATCCTAAGGGGGACCCTGTGAGACAAAGTACCAGAGACATCACTACAAGCATAAAACATACAGACATCACAATGACTCTAAACCCATATCTTTCTATAATAACACTGAATGTAAATGGATTAAATGCGCCAACCAAAAGACATAGGGTATCAGAATGGATAAAAAAACAAGACCCATCTATTTGCTGTCTACAAGAGACTCATTTTAGACCTGAGGACACCTTTAGATTGAGAGTGAGGGGATGGAGAACTATTTATCATGCTACTGGAAGCCAAAAGAAAGCTGGAGTAGCCATACTTCTATCAGACAAACTAGACTTTAAAGGCTGTAACAAGAGATGAAGAAGGACATTATATAATAGTGACAGGGTCGATCCATCAGGAAGAGCTAACAATTATAAATGTCTATGCGCCGAATACCGGAGCGCCCAAATATATAAAACAATTACTCATAAACATAAGCAACCTTATTGATAAGAATGTGGTAATTGCAGGGGACTTTAACACCCCACTTACAGAAATGGATAGATCATCTAGACACACGGTCAATAAAGAAACAAGGGCCCTGAATGAGACATTGGATCAGATGGACTTGACAGATATATTTAGAACTCTGCATCCCAAAGCAACAGAATATACTTTCTTCTCGAGTGCACATGGAACATTCTCCAAGATAGATCATATACTGGGTCACAAAACAGCCCTTCATAAGTTTACAAGAATTGAAATCATACCATGCATACTTTCAGACCACAATGCTATGAAGCTTGAAATCAACCACAGAAAAAAGTCTGGAAAACCTCCAAAAGCATGGAGGTTAAAGAACACCCTACTAACGAATGAGTGGGTCAACCAGGCAATTAGAGAAGAAATTAAAAAATATATGGAAACAAACGAAAATGAAAATACAACAATCCAAACGCTTTGGGATGCAGTGAAGGCAGTCCTGAGAGGAATAAATCTAACCAAAGATGTAAAGGATCTGTATGCTGAAAACTATAGAAAGCTTATGAAGGTAATTGAAGAAGATTTAAAGAAATGGAAAGACATTCCCTGCTCATGGATTGGAAGAATAAATATTGTCAAAATGTCAATACTACCCAAAGCTATCTACACATTCAGTGCAATCCCAATCAAAATTGCACCAGCATTCTTCTCGAAACTAGAACAAGCAATCCTAAAATTCATATGGAACCACAAAAGGCCCCGAATAGCCAAAGTAATTTTGAAGAAGAAGACCAAAGCAGGAGGCATCACCACCCCAGACTTTAGCCTCTACTACAAAGCTGTCATCATCAAGACTGGATGGTATTGGCACAAAAACAGACACATAGACCAATGGAATAGAATAGAAACCCCAGAACTAGACCCACAAACATATGGCCAACTCATCTTTGACAAAGCAGGAAAGAACATCCAATGGAAAAAAGACAGTCTCTTTAACAAATGGTGCTGGGAGAACTGGACAGCAACATGCAGAAGGTTGAAACTAGACCACTTTCTCACACCATTCACAAAAATAAACTCAAAATGGATAAAGGACCTGAATGTGAGACAGGAAACCATCAAAACCTTAGAGGAGAAAGCAGGAAAAGACCTCTCTGACCTCAGCCGTAGCAATCTCTTACTCGACACATCCCCAAAGGCAAGGGAATTAAAAGCAAAAGTGAATTCCTGGGACCTTATGAAGATAAAAAGCTTCTGCACAGCAAAGGAAACAACCAACAAAACTAAAAGGCAACCAACGGAATGGGAAAAGATATTTGCAAATGACATATCGGACAAAGGGCTAGTATCCAAAATCTATAAAGAGCTCACCAAACTCCACACCCGAAAAGCAAATAACCCAGTGAAGAAATGGGCAGAAAACATGAATAGACACTTCTCTAAAGAAGACATCCGGATGGCCAACGGGCACATGAAAAGATGTTCAGCGTCGCTCCTTATCAGGGAAATACAAATCAAAACCACACTCAGGTATCACCTCACGCCAGTCAGAGTGGCCAAAATGAACAAATCAGGAGACTATAGATGCTGGAGAGGATGTGGAGAAACGGGAACCCTCTTGCACTGTTGGTGGGAATGCAAATTGGTGCAGCCGCTCTGGAAAGCAGTGTGGAGGTTCCTCAGAAAATTAAAAATAGACCTACCCTATGACCCAGCAATAGCACTGCTAGGAATTTATCCAAGGGACACAGGAGTACTGATGCATAGGGGCACTTGTACCCCAATGTTCATAGCAGCACTCTCAACAATAGCCAAATTATGGAAAGAGCCTAAATGTCCATCAACTGATGAATGGATAAAGAAATTGTGGTTTATATACACAATGGAGTACTACGTGGCAATGAGAAAAAATGAAATATGGCCTTTTGTAGCAACGTGGATGGAACTGGAGAGTGTGATGCTAAGTGAAATAAGCCATACAGAGAAAGACAGATACCATATGGTTTCACTCTTATGTGGATCCTGAGAAACTTAACAGGAACCCATGGGGGAGGGGAAGGAAAAAAAAAAAAAAAAGAGGTTAGAGTGGGAGAGAGCCAAAGCATAAGAGACTGTTGAGAACTGAGAACAAACTAAGGGTTGATGGGGGGTGGGAGGAAGGAGAGGGTGGGTGATGGGTATTGAGGAGGGCAACTTTTGGGATGAGCACTGGGTGTTGTATGGAAACCAATTTGACAATAAATTTCATATATAAATTAAAAAAAAAATAAACTCAGTCGTCTAAAAATATACCTTCACAGCAACATATAAACTGGTGTCTGACCCAATGATTGGGCACCATAGCTTCCCCAAATTGATACATAAAAATAACCATCATAGCTTCTTTGCAAACTTCAAAAGAAACAGAGAAGAGTTAAAGCCAAGCTGCATACATGTAATAAAGTCCTAGGAGCTCAGTTTGTGAAACAAGTTTCTCACAGGGCCTGGAGTGGGTCTGCACTTATAGATATTCAATTAAACTGATTTCACTGGACTTCAGAAACGTCTGAGTCTTCCTACAACACCATGTTTGCAAACATAAGCTTTTAAGGAAGACAGACCAAGTTTGAACCCTGGCTTTCCCATTTGTTAGCTGTGTGGCCTCAGGCCAATTAGGTAGCTTGTCTGAGCCTCAGTTCTTACATACGCAAAATGGGGATAATAATAGCCATCATACAGGGGGATGTATTTAATGTGGTTAACACAATGCCACATGCAGAGGTAAGTACTCAGTACATAATATAGCTTTTTTCTAAAATCACCAAGAGGTGTAAAATGCACTCCCTTTGTTTGATCTTCACAGAAACCACTAACATCCCATTGGCTCTTTGATGCTAAGTTCATAATTCATGTTGACTTGTCTGTCTTTTTTCCCTGAAGTCTCTGTGAGGGATGGGAGCTCCCCCTCCTTGGGTCCTGGAAGCTTTCCTGGCTCCATCCCATGCTTTCTACCTTATATTTGTCCCAGGTAAATGCCCACCTTCATAGAAAGCTCAAACTCTACGACAGCTTCAGAAAAGCTTCTGCCAAAAGTGAACATGGATTGGTGGTCAATTGACAGGTGCTCTGCCCCTTGGGCAGGGGTTCTTAAAACTCTCTTCCTGGTCTGTGGAGGTAAGGACAATTTCTGGAAAAATGATTGCAGTAAGAAGGCATTGTTACATCAGGGGACATATTCCTTCTATGGGAAAAGCAAATCTCTTGGATGCTCAGCCTCAAGGGTATGGGTGATGTTGGGGTGACCTGACCTCAGGATCCTCCCATTTCGCAGCCGGAAAACAGAAATCAAAAAATTACAGCACAGTCCTGCCATGAAACTCCTTGTTAGTCCAGAGGTTTGGTTATGCGTTACAGCTCTTTCTCTCTCTGGGACATGTAAATTCTACATCACAGATGCTGTGCTTGGCATGATTACGTTCAGCCTGCTCCAGAGACTTGAAGCCATTATAGCGTCATCCATCGTCAGCCATGTCATAGGATGCTGGCTTATTGTTGCCATAGGAGGAATGGTCTGCCGAGACAGCCCACCAAAGGGGCACAGAAAATGAGAAGGGACAGGGGAATCCCGTTGGGGCTCTCTTCCCCTGCCTCTCCTTTCTGTTTATAGGTGGTCATCTTTCGGGCAGACTGCGTATCTCCATGAAATCACTCTTTTGTATGGCCCCTGCATATACAAGTTGCGCTGAATTCTGTTCAGAATGATAGAAGGTGTATACCTATGAACACGTGTATCAACAAGACTATTGTTTTAAGACTCACTTCAATTGAATTTAAGATGTGCATGGGTACCATTTGACAATAAACCAAGTTTTATTCAAGTTAGGCAACATTTTTGTTTTGAGAGACCGACAATAAAACACTGGCAGAAACAAATTAAATAGTCAGACATATGAAATGCTGGGCAGTTGAATTAAAACAGAGATCTGATTTTAACTGACAATAGTATTTCTCTACAGGTGTCCCTACCCCCCACCCCCCACCCCAGGACTGGAACTTTATTGTTAGACCCTCAAAAAAGTGTCTGAGAAAGTGAAGAAGGTGGTCAGGTAGCCCAAAACTCTCTTTCTGATGTTATGTTTAAATTTCTCCTTTAAATTTAAATCCAAATTCCTTTGAATAAATGCCTTTGTTTATTCACAATGAAGTGAATTCTATTTAAACGGGGACTTAATTTAAAAAATTCCTGGGGCGCCTGGGGGCTCAGTCATTTGAGCGGCCGGCTTCGGCTCAGGTCATGATCTCACAGTCCGTGAGTTTGAGCCCCGCGTCGGGCTCTGTGCTGACCGCTCAGAGCCTGGAGCCTGTTTCGGATTCTGTGTCTCCCTCTCTCTGCCCCTCCCCCGTTCATGCTCGGTCTCTCTCAGTCTCAAAAATAAATAAACGTTAAAAAAAAATTTAAAAAAATTCCTATGGCCCAGCTGTTCAAGGTTCTGGCCAGTAACAGTGTGTCTAGTTCTCCCTTAAAGCCAAGTGCATATCCCTAGATGTGGAAGTTATTGAACCCATAGAAAGATATTGAACCCATGAAATGTGGAGTGCTTCTGAAATGGAGTTTTGTATATTGTTACTTCAGATTATGAAAGAACTTACACGCACATTACAGAAACATCAGAAAATGTAGATGAGCAAATGAACCATATCAAACAGCTATAATCCCAATCATCTAGAAATGGTGACTGATAGAACTTCTTGGTATATTCATTCTAAGTGCTTCCATATGCATATAAACAGGCATGCACATCATATGTGTTTTTTGTATGTATACAAACACAGACACATATCATATGTGTCATTCACATGCTCACAAACATGTCTCCTATGTGCATGCAAACATATACATGCATTGTATGTGTCTCATATATAAACATAGACACACAACATGTATCTTCCATACACACCTAAATATATACGTACACCAGATGTATCTTTCATATACATACAGTTGTCCTCAAACACATGCATCTTTCATAAGCACCCAAACATGTGAGTAGATCACATGAACCTCCCTGCACATGCAAACATATATGCATTTCATGTGTGTCTTGTACATAAACATGTAAACATACACCATGGTGTCTTCCATATGTATGCAAACACATGCACACCGTATGGTTCTTGCATACACACACATATCACATGTGTCTTTTCTATGCATACAAATACATATGCATATCACATGTGACTCTCATGGACATACAAACTATATATGTATATAACATGCGTCTTTAATATGCATATACCCATGTCAGCTTTTATGTTCATATAAACATATGCATATCACAAGTGCCTTTACTGTGTGTATCTATTGTTTTTTTTTAATAGATGATATATAACCTAGTCTACTGTATCCTGATAGTTTCACTTTGTTTTGATTTTCACTTTTGTATGGTACACATCTTTCCACATCAAGAGGCCTTTTTCTGCCACAGCATGATTTTAAATAGCTGTCTAATATTACATTGTGTGGGTACATAACAATATATTTAATTGCCCCCTATTATTAGACACTTAGGTGGTTCTCTGCACTGTTTTCAGTAGAACATCCTTGGGGTTGCCATAGTCTCAAACAGAGCTGTCTCCAAGTCAGAATTAATTTCTCCCTTTACCAGAATCTCACAGCGTATTTACTTGACACTTTCATGGCACGTTCCAGCCTGGATTCGGAGACACCTACATACAGTTGTATTTTCTCCTAACATCTTTGCCTGGGAGCAGGGGTTGTGCCTGGAAGACAGGACTTATTTGACTGAATTTTGCCTTCTTGAACTGCAATTCAATTCCATTATAAACATTTGCTGAGCTCTGTCCCACAGACTCACACATATAATAGATTCTTGGTAAATGTGAGTTGAATGGGAAAATACATTTACAAGTGGAATCCTTGCAGAAGAACCTGGTGGGCCATTTCCTTCTTCATTTGTTTTAGAGGCAGCACAGTGAAGTGATTCAGAGTGCAAGCTTTGGAGCCAGACAGGCATGGGTTCAAGGTTTGGTTCAATGACTTATGAGATCTATGACCTTGTTCCTTGGTTCCTCAAGCCTCTGTTTCCTTATCTATAAAATGAAATGAATTACAGTACCTTCCTTCATGGAGGTGAGAAGCTCATTAAAGATAATGTAAATATGACAGCCCAGTGTCTAGTGTGCAATCAATGTTATACCTCTCATTATTATTATTATTGATTTTGGGTTCCTAAATCAAATAAATAAAAATTTTGAATTAAGTGCTAAGTTCTTAGTAGGCACCAAGACACCAAAGGAGAAGAACAGAAATTTCTCACTGAAATAGCTTTCAGAACCTCCGCAGGGTCTATCTACCCAAAATCATTGGCTTGAATACCTGGCGAGTGAGTCTGTTGAAGGATTTCTCAAGGTTCAGTGGGTATGAAGATAACACAGTTCTCGGTGACTGCACAATGGGTTTGATCTGAGGGGCTTAGGGCCTAAATTGTGTTACTTATGTGTATGTGACTCTAGTTTCCAGATGGAGAACTGCACGAAATTGCACTGTAGAGACTTTTTAAAAGTGATGATACCATATTGCAGAAGACTGATCTGTATCCAAGCCTGCGACTTAGCATCAGATTACTTCAGAATATAAGTATTCTGGTACTTATAATAATAATTGCCTCTCTGGTCATTGCTACCTCTCACTATTGGTTGCTATGACCCTTTGAGCAAGAATGACTTCTGTGATGAGGGTTCTTACACTCCGGTATGGATTTAAAAAACACCTTAGGAGGCTTTGGGTTTTTTTTTTTTTTCTTTTTCTTTAATCCTTTTTCTTTCTTTTTGTTTTTTAATTGAACAAGACTTTATTTTGTTTCCTCCCTGGTTTACTTTTTTTTAAGTTTATTTATTTTGAGAGAGAGACAAAGAGAGACAGAGAGAGAGACCATGGAGAGATGGAGAAAGAGAATCCCAAGCAGGCTCTGTGCTGTTAGCTCAGAGCTGACTTGGGGCTCGAACTCACGAACTGTTGAGATCATAACCTGAGCCAAAATTGAGTTGGACGCTTAACAGAGCCACCCAGGCACCCCTCCTCCCTGGTTTAATAAAATTAGAAATTTTCTTTAAATATTTTCCAAGTATTTGATTCAATCACTTTTAAGCATCCAGACTCTGCAAAATACTGTCATTATTACACTGTGATGGACAGTAAAGCAAACTAATACTAAGGGTTTTTCTATTCTGTAAATATAAACACTTTTAAGTTTATACTTACAATAGCTTTGTGCAGTAGGTATTGTCTTCATTTTAGCAGTAAGTAAACAGAGGCTTATTCAGAATCACTGGGGCCTAATGTATACACATATTCAACCTTATGACTATGAACAACGATTTTCCAAAGTGGTTGTGCTAAGTTATTTTCTGATTAACAGGGTAAGAGCTCTTTCTAGTTCTTCACATTATTTCCAACACTTGGCATGTGTGTCTTTTTCCTTGTAACCATTGTAGTATGCATGAGGTGGTGTCTCTTGGCAGTTTTACTGTTACTTATAAGCACTTTTTATATGATATTCATTTTTGACCATTTGGAGATCCTCTTTGGAAGTGCTCTTTTCTCCATTTTTCTTTTTCTTTTTTTTTTTTAATGTTTATTTATTTTTCAGAGAGAGAGAGAGAGACCAAGTGTGAATGGGGGAGGGGAAGAGAGAGAGGGAGACATAGAATCCAAAGCAGGCTCCAGGTTTTGAGATGTCAGCACAGAGCCCGACGCAAGGCTCCAACTCCCACACCACAAGGTCGTGACTTGAGCTGAAGTTGGACGCTTACCTGACTGAGCCACTCAGGCACCCCTCTCCATTTTTCTGTTAGGTTTTCCGCCTTTCTGTGATTAACTTAAAGAAGTTCTTGATATATTCTGAATACAAGTGCTCTCCCAGATGTAGGTATTGCAAATAGCTTCCTCTGTTGTGTAGCTTATCTTTTAACTCTTAGTGATATCTCTTGTTAAATAAGAATTTTTTATTTTAATAGAATCCAGTTTTTCTCTTTCTGTTTACTGAATCTCCACTAACTCAAGGTCATGAAGATCCTCTGCTGCTTTCTTTCGAAAACTTTATTGTTTAACTTCTAAATATTTGATTAATTCTGAAATTGAATTTTGTGTATGGTGTGAGGCAGGGATCAGGCATAATTTTTCCATGTGGATATCCAGGTGAATCTGTACCTTCTCTATTGCTTGGCAATGTCACCTTGTCATATCAATACACAGTATGAACACAATCTGTTTCTTGATTCTCTATTTTATAGGTTTCATTGGTCTATTTTATGCCAACACCACCATTTTGTCTTGCATCACACATCTTATTCTGAGTTCATTTGTACTTCTTCTCGAATATCCTTTTTAAATTCCTTTCAGCAAGGTTTGTTAGTGGAAAACTCTTCGTTCTTATCTGAAAAAAAAATTTTCCTTTACCCTAAATAAAATCCTGCCTTGATTTACAATTATATTTTTCCATCATCTTGAACATATTATTATATTCTGGGTTTCTTTTGGTGTTGCCAATCTAATTGCTGTCTTTTTATAAACAGTGTCTTTTTCCTCTCTATATTCTGCTGTTTCACTTCTACTTGAATTCCTAAGGGTAATTTTTTTTTAACTTCTCTAGCCTCTAATGTTCCCTAAATCAGAAGATTCATGTACTTTTGTCAACTCTATAAAATTCTGACATTATCTTTTGAGCAGGCACTTTTATTTTCTGTCTTTAGCTACAGAACCTCTCAGTCTATCTTACAATTTATCTTAGGTTTTCAGTATCTTTATCTCTATATTTCTCCTTCTGGGTAATATATTCAAATATATAATACCAGTGAAATAATCGTGTGATCGGTATGTGTAATTTTAAAGAAGTATCTTTTTAAATTTCTCAAGATAGATTTGATTTTTTTCCAAAATTATATGTCTTTTGGTTGTAGTATCTTGCTCACTTCCTATTTTATGTAAATTATTTTATGATTTTGGCCATTTGATAACAATTATTCTAATATTTTACACTTTATTATTTTCTCTTCTATTAATATATTTTATAATATTTCAACAATTTCTCTCTAATAATATTTCTATTATGCAACAAGGTCAGGAGACCTCTGCTGCTATTTGTATCTACTGACTTGTGCTTGTATTGGATTGTTTCCTTGTGTTGTTTCTTGCAACTCTGGACTGAACTAATCTTTAGAGGGGCTTTATATTTTGGGTTCTTTAATAAGTTTTGTTGAAAACATATCTCCAGTATAGTTTCCTGTTTCTTTTTGTTTTCTAAAAGGTGTTAGGGGACTTGGACATTAAGAGATTTTATCATGTGTATTCCTGAGCCCCACCAGACACTGGTTCCATGGCACTAGGGCCAGTAATCTGAATTCTCAAGCTGCCTCAGAGGTTCTGATTTGGATGCTTCACAGACCACATGCTGAGAAGCCTGTTCCATGAGCACTACAAAGGTTCCACATGAGAGATGAAGCCTTACGTTTCTTGCTTCTATTCTTTAATCACGAGGCTACACCCTCTCTTTAAATTCCACTAATAATACGATGTGAGGATACATCTGAGTTTGAAAAGCCCACGTTCCAATAAAACTGTCCTTCACAGCCCAGGAAAATTAACTGTTCTCTTCAATTGCCCCCTTTGTTCAGCTTGGAAGTTTCTGAGCTCTGTGAGATATACAATTATTTTATTTAAGGTTTCAGGCAATTTTTGTTGCCAAAATGTTTTGAAACTTGAAAATTACTATATGAGCTCTCAGTAGTGTCACTGTGCCAGTAGATTTTTGGACAACAAAAATAAGGCTTTTACTTTTCATCATTTGTAGTAGGTACAGCTAATATGAAGTACTTTTAAAAGGCACTTCATTTTCTTAGAAAGATAAAAAAAGGTTAACAAAGGTCTGCTCATAAGAATATTGAAGGAAAAAAATAACATACCTCAACATGTGTGTTTAATATTAATTGCCTTTTTTTAAACAGTTGACACTATTGCTAATTAAACGTTCATTTGATTTCCCATGACTTACCTTCAGCAGTTTTTATCAATTATTCAATTATGGCTAATTAGCATGTTGAAACTGATTATTACTCTGTTTTGAAACACCTATTAGTTTGTTTTGAACCAAATGGCATTGAGATTCATCTTGGCTGTCCTAGTGTATTACAAGAACAACAACTGCTGCGGGTGATACACCTTAACTTTTCCACAAGTATAAATAAATGTATGGAAATATTTACATACATACACAAACATGGAACAGAAGCACTGGTGTTTGATGGAATGAGTTTCATGCGGGATTTATTTCCTGTCTCTACTATCTTCTCAGGAGGTAATCTTGGGCAAATCACTTCGACAATCTGAAATTCAGTTTTTATTACAAGCAAAATGAGTACATATTTTCAAGGGAGAGAGGGCTCTAGGTGAAAATAGAGACTTGTCTAAGCACTGCTTTTGGGCCCCTTTAGCAGAGTATATGAAAAGGAGAGAAATACACTACCCCAACCCCCCAAACCCCCAAGACTTCCCTGCAGTTTTGAGGATTCAGGAAACCACACCAGTGGGGCTGGAGCGTCAGCAGCAGCCTCCAGGGAGGAATGCAATGGTTTATAAGCATGAAGAGCAACAACAGGCAAGGGGCCTGGGTGGTCAAACAGCAGTGGCTGCTGTGCAGCAAAGGCCCCTGGAAGAGAAGCCCCACTGGGGCACAGCACTGGCAGAGTCTGCTGTGCCTGGCAGAGCAGTGTGGAGGCCCAGCAGCAGCCAGCAAAAGCCACAGGAGCCTAAAATACATCCATGGAAATTACAATTACCTGGAGGTGGGGGAGTAGAGAAGAGTCAGCACACCCTGATCATTGACTGCAAACTACTTTATACTTACAGTGACTCTGTTCATACAAGCAGGGTATCCGTAGCTCCAATTCTTCGATGACAAAAGAGAACTGCAAGGCATTAAATGACTTACTTGGAAATGTAAGTACATTGTAGTACAGATGATAATCCCAGAATTCGTGTTCTAAAATTACATTTTTGGGGGTGCCTGAGTGGCTCAATCGGTTAAGTGTCTGACTCTTAATTTCGGCTCAGGTCATGATCTCGTGGTTCGTGGGTTCTAGCTCCACGTCAGGCTCTGCACTGATAGTGCAGAGCCTGCTTGGGATTCTCTCTCCCTCTCCCTCTCTCTCTGTCCCTCCACCAGGCACTCTCTCTCAAAATGAATAAAATAAATTAAAAAATAAAAATAAAATTACATTTTTCAATGCTTTAAAGTTACATTTTTCTATTTATAGAAAAATAAAGCCATCGTGTATATATGCCTACACACCTATCAAAATGGCTGAAATTTAAAAAACTAATCATGCTTAATGTAGGAGAGGAAGTGAGGAGCTGAAACCCTCATGCACTGCTGGTGGGAATGGAAAATGGCAACAATGACTTTGGAAAACAGTTTGTCAGTTACTTAAAAAGACTACTTACTTATGACCAGCCATCTACTCCCAGGCATTTTCTACAGAAGAATGAAAGCACTTGTGCACACAAAGACTTATGTATACACAAATGTTCATGGCAGCTTTACTTGTAAGAGCCCCAAGGAAAAGAACCTCAATCAAACCCCTCAACAGTTGAGCAGGTAAACACGTTATGGCGTGCAACAGGAACATTAGAAAGCAGGATAACGGAATGAACTACTGATACACATGGCAACGTGCATAAGATCACAGTAAGTATGCTGAATGAAAGAAACCAGACCTCCCTCCCACGCAAAAAAGTACACACTATGTGATTTCATTTATATAAAATTCTAGAAATGAGGAAAGTTGGGGATGAAGGACATGTTCGTTGTCTTGAATGTAGTGATGGTTCCATTGGTCCATTCATGGGTCAAAACATCAAATTGTACACATGAAGTTCATGTGTTTATTGTATGTGTACTACACCTCAGGAAAACTACCAGGAATGAACTAAAAGCCCTAGGCTACTCTTAATTCTGTCCTGCAATTTTGTCAGTATGACTTACGGATTTTTGGTCTCGTAAGGTTTCCAGAGATTCCTAGAACTATTTGAATTCTCTTTCCTCTTGGGTATGACACTGGATTAATGCTTGAGGCTTCTTAACACCTCTGCAGATTAAGATTTTCTTTTCAATATTGAAAAGTTCTAATTTTTATTTTGAATATAGAGACAATGTGGTTAATGTCGTCTTCTTTAGAGATGCACGCTAAGGTGTTTGGGGGTGGAGTATCATAATGTCTGCAGTCTATTGACTAATGGTTCAACAGAAAAAAAAAAAACCAACAGCAAAACCCCCATATATGGAAGGAAAAAGCAAATGTTGTAAAGTGTTAAAGAGTATATGCATATTTATCATACACCTCTTTGAACTTTCCTTTAGATTTGAAATTGTGCAAAATGAATGAAGTTGGGAAGAAAACAGGCAGAATTGCTTTGTAGTGTCTTCTGCCACTCAAGCTGATAGTGGTACACTTTCCCAAGTCCCCTGGCAAATTCAATTTTTCACTAGAGGAAAGAATTTCACAGGCTCCTAAAATGATTTGATACAAAAATACATTGCTCACAGGGCGCCTGTGTGGCTCAGTCGGTTGAGCAACCGACTTTGGCTCAGGTCATGATCTCACGGTTTGTGAGTTCGAGCCCCGTGTCGGGCTCTGTGCTGACAGCTAGGAGCCTGGAGTCTGCTTTGGATTCCCCACTCATGCTCTTTCTCTCTCTGTCTCAGAAATAAATAAACATTAAATAAACATTTTTTTAAAAAAATACACTGCTCACATAGAATAGGTACTCAGTAAATGTGTAAGGAAGTAAAGGAGCAACACAAGATGGTGATAAGGGAAGTAAAATTATTTTGTTATTACTCATAATCACCAAGCAGGGTGCTCATTTTCTTACACAACATTTCTTTCTTTGATGTCAGCATCAGAGACAGAACATTGCAACGGGTCCAACAAGACGTGATCTTGTATAACTTGTGTCTTCTGGAAAGACTGCATGGATAGGAGATAAGGTAAGTCCTGACTCTGCCCCTAAGTAGATATATGATCTTCAGTGAGTTACATATTCTTCCCATGCCCTAATTTTCTCATCTGTAAAAGGGGCTAGTAAAACAAACACTATCCCAGGGGATTTTATAAAGTTAAAGGAGAACCGAAATATAATTAAAACTGGTCTGAAAAGATTAAAGTGTCACACAAATGTAAGATATATAGGCTAATAATCTTTTATGTTCAATAATGAAGAATACCTCTTTACAGAGAGCAATTTGCAGAGATGAATTACTACTTATCAGGTGGAAACATGAAATTGGCAGATACTGGCAGTTTTATTCTGGCAAACACATTCCAAACTATTTCATCCAATTCAAGGAGGAATTGAATATCTTAACGCATGCTCGCTCACTTGAAATTTCCCAGCTATTATTTTGTAGGTTTATTTCTAAACGAAGCTCTAATTTCTTTTAGGTAGGAATATTTCTTTCACTGGCAGCACCACCAGAATGAATCATCAGTCTACAGGACAAGTGATCTTTGTGACAGAGTTTTAAAATGAGAGAACAGCAGGGACACTGGTATGACAAGGTATGTGGCTCATGTGGTTTTAATGTGTGCGTTTGTGACTCACCACACAAGCCCTCCTCATGGACTCAATGCCCCTCTGGCTATGGAGAAATGGGCAAAGCGATAGATTTAGGTAATTGCCTGGATTCTGCCACCAACCACTTGTGTGACCTTGGAAAAGCTGCTCCCCTTCTTTGACGCCTCGTCAATGAAATGAGGCTGTAAATAGCTGACCTTTCAGACCCTTCTAGACCTGACATTCTGACAGGTTGATGATATGACTGGTGAAATTTATGTTAATGTTTTACATTAGTACCTTCCTTTCGAGTTCCAAGATGTTCAGGTGGGTCTAGGATACACAAGCAAGACCAGTGGATGCACACTGCAGAACTGCAGATTTCAGTTGGATACAGATCACAGTGTTGGAAAGATTAAGTCCCAGGGTGCCCGGCTGGCTCAATCGGTTGAGCATCCAACTTCAGCTCAGGTCACGATGTCACCTTTTGTGATTTCAAGTCCCACATTGGGCCTGTGCTGACAGCTCAGAACCTGGAGCCTGCTTTGGGTTCTGTGTCTCCCTCTCTCTCTGACCCTCCCAGCTCACACTCTTGTCTCTCTCAAAAATAAATAAACGTTAAAAAAATTAAAAGAAAAAAAAAGATTAAGTCTGTTTGACAGTAAACTGGATGAGGGAGAGGTCAGATCTAAGAGGTGTTGTAAGCTACCTCTTTGAGGTGTGCTCTGTACTCCTTGGGCTCCAAACACACAATGAGGCAGACAAAGCAAAATCAAGAAAGTTACAATGACACAGCAGTCCTCAAAATCAAGGAAACATTTCCCCGACCAGAAATAGAACAAGAACAGAGCCAGTTAGTGCGGCCACGGTGCCAATCTGCTGGGCTCTGGACCCTGAAGTCGGTGAAGGTTGTTGGGAGCTCCATTCAGGCAGCATAACACAGACCAGTGTGTTTCATTCAAGGAGTGGGAACAGAGCCAGGCATACTACAGAAAGTGGAAGTCTGAGGGGAGTCTTCCCGTGAAGAAGGCTAACGAGCTACCACCACCAGGTCTATGGCCACACAGGGCTGCCTCCCAGGAAGGGCAGAAGCAGCTTGATGCCAGAACCAAGTCCAAGATGCTCGCCAGTTCAGTGACATAATTGCTTCTCCATCTCCCAATATCACACGCACTGGGTGCTGGGGGAAGGGAACAAGATGGGGCACCCCACACTGCCCAACCTTGCAAGATGAGTGAGCACAGAGAGAAAAAGCAAGAGGACAAAACACTCCACCCAAGAATAAGGGCAAGAGTCAGTTTCCACTATGACTTTTAATTGGTCTTTATCCCACCCTTACCCATATCAGAGTATCTTTAACAAATAATCAGAGGGATACTGACAAGATGGGAAGTCGGTCATGTCATTCTCTGTTGTGTCTTCTCTGGTCCCCTTCAAGGTCAAATCACAGCTTCCACCCTGGACTGTAAGTATCACATGATCTGGTGTCCTGGCACTTCTCATTACTGCTCTCTCTTGTCTTCCTCCTCTTTTCCCTCACTCACTACACTGCTTCCTGGGCCTCCTTGCCTTTTCTCCAATATGTCTTCTTCTCAGTGTCTTTGCCCTGTTTCTTCTGCCTGGAAATGCCCAGCCCCCAGCCAAGACACCCTCACATCTCAACTGCTCCAAATCTGCTCATATGTTTCTTCTCAGGGAGGCCTCTACTGACCAACCCCATGTAAAGCCAGGCCACTCTTACCCCCTGCAATCCCCCTTACATATTGCCTACACTTTCAAACACTTGGTTATTAAAAGTATGCTTTTAGCATCCCCTGGGAGCTTGTTAGAGATGCAGAACTTCAAACCCCAACTCAGACCACAGAATCAGAGTCTGCATTTAACAAGGTCCCAAGAGACCTACAGGCACATTAAAGTTTGAGAAGCACTATTCCAAAAGACCACATAATTTATTTCTTTATTATATTTATTGTTTATGGCCCTAAATCCCTGTACTAGAATGTTAATTCCATGAGGTTAGGGATTTGGGTCTGTTTTATTGATGATGAGTCCCAGAGGCTAACACAGTGCTTGGTACATATGTTGAATGAGTGGATGTTTTCCTATGAATTATCTGTAAAAGGATTTCCAACATTACCTGTACAATCCAGAGATTAAATTAATAGTCTTATATTTAAGTCTAGGGAAGAACAGTATAAAATTAAGAATTTTTTTTTCACTCCTCGGCATTAAAAAATATCAGTTCACTGAAGAATACATTCAAAGAGGGTTAAGTGTCTGGCTCTTGGTTTCAGCTCAGGTCACAATCTCTCAGTTTGTGGGTTTGACCCCTGCATCAGGCTCTAAACTGGCAGTGCAGAGCCTTCTTGGGATTCTCTCTGTCTCTCTCTCTTTCTCTCTCTCTCTCCCATGCCCCTTCCCCACTAGAACTGTCTCTGTTTCTCTCAAAATAAATAAACTTTAAAAAAAAAGAATACATTCAAAGAATAAAGCATTAATGGGGAAAATTAATGCATAGCCCTCTAAGACTCTAGAATATAAAGCAGAGAAAGAAACTGAAGAAACAAAAAGCAGCCTATGGATGTCTGTCCTCCTCTTTCTCTCGGACATGTGCCTGCATGTAGGAGCTTCTTCAGCCCTACATTGGATGGAGCTGGGCAGCAGGAGGGCCCCTTTCTGACCTGGGTGTCAGAAACCCTGAGCCCTCACTTCAGGTTTGACTATCACTGGCCAGGTAAGCCATTTAACCACTCAACCTCCAAGTCTCCATCTGGAAAATGAGGGAGTGGAACTGCAGGACCTTGTAGGTCCTCATAGGTCCCCTCTCCTTCTGTGTTCTATGAATCCATCTGGTGGGGCAACCCCAACCTTCACACCCATTTCTAGGAAAATGAGCCCCAGTGGTTATCATTTCTTTGCCTTTCCTCCCGTGTGGTGCTCCATCTATACTGCATTTCATAGACATGTCACTGAAACCTTTTTGTGTATAAACCCTACAGGTGCCCACTGAGGGGATATGTGTGCATGTGTATATGGGGGAGGGGATTGACCCCACAGTTGGCACTGACTCCTGGCCCACCTTGTGCCACAGATGATCACATTCCCCCGTCACACATACTCTTGCCGCTGTGGCCTGGGGGCTCCCTTTGCTGTGAGCACACTCCAGCCTGAAGTTGAGATAGTGGACAGACAACCACAGTAGTTTCCCCTTCACCCTGTGCCCAGTCTTGATTTGGGAATAACATCTTCTGTCCCTCCTTAGACTTCGAGGCCTAACTGGAAACTGTGTAAGTTAGTGAGTTTAGTAGACAGAAGCCCCAGACTCCTAGTGATCTAACTTGGGCAGGAGACCAAGAGCAAGGAATGCTGGGTATCTACTATTGTTGTCAAAAACTGCCCTTTGTGCTTTGGAACCAAAATATAACTCCAAGACAGAGTTTGGAATAAAGAGGAATGGTAGCTTTGTTGCTTTTTGGGCAAAGGAGGCTGTAACAGCCTATAAACTTCTAAAAACTGCAAGCCTGCACAGAGGGAGGGGCTGGGGGTTTAGAGAGAAATACAGGATCTAGCTGCATTTGCAGAAATTGTGAACTTGTTGTGGCCTCCTTTGTCATGTCTTTAGGGTGATACCAGATTCCTGAAATAAAAGGCTAAGAAGGGAGGTAAGAGGTTTGCAGAAGACCGTGGGTGGGGGGTGGGGGCGGGTGGGAAAGTTACTTTATTTATTTTTTTTTCTAGAATTTATTTATTTATTTATTTATTTTTCTTTGCCAAAATTTTATTTTTTTTTATTTATATATGAAATTTATTGTCAAATTGGTTTCCATACAACACCCAGTGCTCATCCCAAAAGGTGCCCTCCTCAATACCCATCACCCACCCTCTCCTCCCTCCCACCCCCCATCAACCCTTAGTTTGTTCTCAGTTCTCAACAGTCTCTTATGCTTTGGCTCTCTCCCACTCTAACCTCTTTTTTTTTTTTTTTTCCTTCCCCTCCCCCATGGGTTCCTGTTAAGTTTCTCAGGATCCACATAAGAGTGAAACCATATGGTATCTGTCTTTCTCTGTATGGCTTATTTCACTTAGCATCACACTCTCCAGTTCCATCCACGTTGCTACAAAAGGCCATATTTCATTTTTTCTCATTGCCACGTAGTATTCCATTGTGTATATAAACCACAATTTCTTTATCCATTCATAAGTTGATGGACATTTAGGCTCTTTCCATAATTTGGCTATTGTTGAGAGTGCTGCTATGAACATTGGGGTACAAGTGCCCCTATGCATCAGTACTCCTGTGTCCCTTGGATAAATTCCTAGCAGTGCTATTGCTGGGTCATAGGGTAGGTCTATTTTTAATTTTCTGAGGAACCTCCACGCCGCTCTGGGAAAGTTACTTTAAAATTGAGCTTCACTGAAGCATTAGTGCACCATTTTGATTTTTGTTCAACTTTATGCTTTTAAGAGGTTTCACTATGTACCCAGCACTGTAGGGGAATCTCCCCAGAGTGTACAACTGCTGAACACTAGTTTTATGGGGTGTTCAATGGTGTTATTTGGAGGTAAATTTCCCTGATCTAACAAGTTTGGGAAACACTGGGATAAAGTTAAATACAGTGAAATGGCAGTGTTTCTCAGTGTTAAGATGCAAATGTGCAGTGGGAATTTGCAAAAGGAATGATAGAGTGTGAGGGTGTCTCCCATACTTATTGGCCACACAGCCCCTTTTTGCAAAGGGTCCTATTTTGGGAAACACCGAGGAGGCGCAGGACACAGAATCACTGGCCAGTTGGCCCAGTGCATCACATCACAGATGTGGACCCTTGGTCCCAAGAGAGATGAAGTAGCTTGTCCCAGGGCCTCCCAGGGTCCCCCAGCTAAAACTGAAAGCCATATTGCTCATCTCTCAGCCAAAGTAAAAGACAAATTATTTTTGCAGGCATTTAGTTAACCATTAATTCACCTTAAGCCTGTGATTTTCAGAG
Source organism: Puma concolor (assembly GCF_028749965.1). Taxonomy (NCBI): domain Eukaryota; kingdom Metazoa; phylum Chordata; class Mammalia; order Carnivora; family Felidae; genus Puma; species Puma concolor. The sequence goes on from NC_141671.1 coordinate 25,420,504, forward strand.
ACACACAGACATTAGATGAAAGAAATCATTAATAATGTGAGAAAAGGGGCTTTCAGGTAACAAAAGCTTTTTAACAGTCAAATATATGCTGCCTATTATTCTAATCCCAGTGAATGAATGAATTAGAGAAAAAATTTCATAGATATTACACCATCAACTTTGAGAGCTATACCTTTATTAACACAAATAAAATTGAGGAAACAAGACAAAATAATACAGACAATTATAAACTGTAAATTTTTTATAAAAGGTCTGATTCAATCTAAAGCATAATTATAAACTTTGCCAACCTCTTATGTGTTGACAAAAATTTAGAGTAAATTATATGATAACTTCGGTTGTTATCCTGATTATGTTCTTAAAAGCAAGATTTCATATTCTGACCATAATACATATGCTGACACAACAATTTTTAATCCTCTAAGTGGAAACCATACCTTAATCTTTTCGAAATCCCCTTATCCTTGTTTTGATAGAGGAGAAAATACTCTAATGTCAGAGAAAAACCAAAGTTCAGAACCACAATACATTAACTGGTTTTTCTGGAATTTCAAACTTATGCATAGTCCTTCCAGTCCGAAGGGAGATGATCAAAATGATCAGATTATCTCTGAGGGTCATTTCCAGGTGGTCATTCCAATCAGAGCCCATGTTTCTGAAAACTCTTTAAGTACAATATTCAGCATCTAATATAAATAAGGACTTGTGGGCTCCTGAGTTTCTTTTTCTTTTGTTTGTTCTACCTCAACACACAAACCTAATAAAAAAGGATTGTAAGTAGTCATCACCAGTCTTTTGTTTCATTAATAGGAATGCAAAAATGACTACTTCACAGAGCAAAACAAGTTAGTAAAAATGTATTTGCATACACAAGGCGTATGACTTCCAAGAGCCTGGCAATGATATTTTCAATAAAGTCAAGATCATTCCTTTTTTATCTCATCACCTTGTTCGTTAGCATGGGGGAAACCTTTTAGTAGTAACAGCTCATTTTCTTTCATGTACTTTGCTGTGCTCTCTCTTTGAACAAACACAGTAGCTTCATTTTAACACATGGATAGAAAGAATGTGAATCTATATTCCTTTTTATTCTGGGAGACAAATAGGACAGGGGCTAAAACTAAAACTGGAGGGGTACCAGGGTGGCTCTGGGCTTCTAAAACTAAAACTGGAGGGGGACCTGGGTGGCTCAGTCAATTAAGCTTTCAACTTTGGTTCAGGTCAAGATCTCGTGGTTTGGGGTTTCGAGCCCCACATCGGGCCCTTTGCTGACAATGTGGAACCTGCTTGGGATTCTCTCTATCCCTTCCCTACTTGCACTTTCTCTCTCAAAATAAACTTTCAACAAACAAACAAACAAACAAACAAACAAACTGGAGCCATTACTATAGAGACAGAACCAAGGCCATCTGTAATATGTGTAACAATTTCTAAAAGACAATGCCACAAGTTTGCTGCTCCAGGCCATGGGAGGTGTCACTGTCTTTACTTTGGTTTTGCAGACAAATCCCTACACGATTTGGCACATAACCACATCTTTGAGGCTGGCTTCTAATCTTTGTCTTAACTTGGCTTGTGATTAACAATTTGAAAATGATACATTTTAAAATAATTGTTTAGAATGTATATACTTTTTAGTTCTGTCCACTGAAATGTCCTAGAAACAATGTCCAACCTAGTAATAATGAGTCCTCTTGTCTCACAGGTTATGGTTTTTAAGTATTATCCTCCACAAACCAAACAAAATGAAAATCCACAGGGCTCCTTGGAGAAATGGATTACTCTAGGTCTGCAGTGGAGAATGTAAACAATGAATGAGCCTGGATTATCTTCTTCCCTCAGATAGTTACGATGTTCTTAAAGGCTACTAGGACTCATAAACCAACCTGAAAAGCCTCCTATCGGCCGAAGAAGATGGGACAATTAGAATACCAACAGGCCAAAGATATCAAAACACACACAGTGTAATTACTTCTTGAGTTCATAATTGTTAAAAACAAGCAAAAATTAACTAGCTACTATTGGGGGATGCTTAAATGAACTTGTTTTTTGTTGTTGTTGTTTTTTTAATGGGTATGTAAAGGAAAAGAATCAAATGTTTATCTACTTTTCCTGTACAAACTGTATTATCAATAAACAAATAGATGAGAGGAAGTGTTTTTCTTTAAAAAAGTATTCCAGCCAATAAATGAAGAAGGCATGACAGAGTGGCACTATTTTAAAACAAGCTAATGGATGCATGCATTGAGCTCCAACAACCACTGCTGTGGGAGAGAAAGAACAATAAGGTTCTTCTTTTTGTTTTTAAGTTTATTTATTTATTCCTAAAGGAAGAGAGAAAGCAAGCAAGCACAAATGGGAGAGGGGCAGAGAGAGAGGGAAAGAGAATCCCAAGCAGGCTCCACACTGCCAGTGTGAAGCCTGAAGTGGGGCTCGATCTCACAAACCGCAAGATCATGACCTGGGCCAAAACCAAGAGTAGGACCCTTACTGACTGAGCCACCCTGATAAGCTACTTCTTGATAGAACAAATCACCACTGTCTAGGAAATATCACCCTCCCTCCACTTTCTGACATAAAAGGAACCTGATTGATCAGTTGAGAGGAAATATAGAGGACTGAGGAAAGTGTTAAACCACACCATGAGGATGCCATCAGCCAATAGTCTGGGGGAAACACAGGACAGCAACCCAGTTTCCACCACACATAAAATGCAAGGGGAGCATTTAGACTGACAGAGACATAGGAGACATGACAATGAATCACAGGTGTGAGTCTTATTTAGATCTTGACTAAACAAGGGGATCTTATTAAAGATCTTGATTAAAGGGGGTAAATATGACATATATGAGTCAGTCAGAAATTTGAATGATTGAATATTTGATATTTTCAGGAACTATTTTTGATGGTTTAAAGGTCTTATAATGGTATTGCAATTATGTGGGGAGAAAAGAATCTTATTCTTTTATTTTTTTAATATGAAATTTGTTGTCAAATTGGTTTCCATACAACACCCAGTGTTCATCCCAACAGGTGCCCTCCTCAATAGCCATCACCCACCCTCCCCTCCCTCCCACCCCCCATCAATCCTCAGTTTGTTCTCAGTTTTTAAGAGTCTCTTATGGTTTGGCTCCCTCCCTCTCTAACTTTTTTTTTTTCCTTCCCCTCCCCCATGGTCTTCTGTTAAGTTTCTCAGGATCCACATAAGAGTGAAAACATATGGTATCTTTCTTTCTCTGTATGATATTCTTTTAGAGACACATAATGAAACATTTAGAGATTAGTGATGTGGTTTCTAGGATCTGCTTCAAATTAATACAGAAGGGGATGTGTAGGGGTGCTAAAAATGAAACAGTATTGCTTATGAGGTCATTATTATTAAAGCTTGCAAGTTCACAAGGGTTTATTCACCTATTCTCTATTGTGCTCCTTTGGAAAACATAATGAAAAGTTTAAAAAATGACTATATGTGAACCTAAAAGCGAAAGGAAGAAATTCTATGATTACTCAAGTAACAGTTGAATCAGTACATATCTTTCTTCCTTTATCCAGGGGCTCAGGGCATGAAGGGTCTCTCTACAGCCACCCCTCCCCTAAGAAAAAAAATTAGGATTGTAAATCTTGAATGAAATTGTGGTAAATATTGTAATACCCTTACATTAAATTCAAATTCTACGCCATGTCTACCAACTGCCACTTTTTGCATAATGATGTGTGCTAAAGGCTTTTCAAAATGTAATCAAAGCAGTACAGTGTAATTATAGTCCTTTAAACGGGCATGGGACTTGCCAGTTTAATAAAACTTTCATAGACATTTAATTGAACCCTCACCAAAACATAGGCTAGATCAGTCAAGCATTCTTAGTACCATTTTTACAGATCGGGGAGAAAAAGACAACATCCAAAATTGTACAGCTATTAATTAGTAGAAAAAGTAGAACCCATGTTCTTTTGCTTTCTGTTCAGTATTTTTTCCCTACATAATGATGTTTCTTAGAAAAGCAAGGTAAGTTTTAGTTTAAATGACATATCAAGATGAAAGCACATTTTGTTATCTTATGAAATCAAGAAATAAGATTCATATGATATAAATGATAAGATTTATATTCAAGAGTTAAATCAGTTTACATTTACTTTTTTTCTAAAAATGTGGTTCATAAATTTTAAATGATTTGGAGGTTTTCAAAACAAAAAAAAATTGACTCTCTAAGATAAGAAAGACAAACTTTCCCCTGACATATCATATGGTGATTTACAATATATATTATCAAAAGGAAAAAGAATGTATTTGTTCAGTTATAACCCCCAAATACTTTTTTTTTCCTTTTTTAATTTATTCTTTTTTTTCAAATGTTCATTTATTTTTGAAAGACAGATGTAGAGAGAAAATAGGGAAGGGGCAGACAGAGACTGAGACAGAATCCCAAGCAGGCTCCACGCCATCAGCACAGAGCCTGTTGTGGGGGTTGAACTCACATATCATGAGAACATAACCTGAGCTGAAACCAAGAGTTGTGCTCTTAATTGACTGAGCCACCTAGGTGGCCCTATCTTTTCCTGACTCTACATATAATATCTTTGAGAAATTTTATCTTTAAGAGATCCTGCAAACTTAAAGAAGGTGCCTACTACCAATGCCATGATAAAGCATCATCCTAAATGTCCTAAGCAATGTCTAAAGATAAGAAAAGCAAATGAGAAGAAAATGCTAGAGAAGCAAAGGTAAATGCATGATTATTTTCAGACAACATGATTTTCTGCTCAATAACCTAAGGGAATCAACTTAGAAACTGTTTGAACTTATAAATGATTTCAATGTTTCTCCTACGGACTAGTAATAACCAGTTATAAAATAAATGGGAGAAAGTGCATTCAAACGACCAACCAAAATATTTAATGTGAAGAAAACTGCAGGACTTAACTTAGAGACAAAAAAAAAAAAAAAAAAAAAGACTTGAATAAATGGAGAGATAAAATGTTCCTAGAATATTTTATATATTGTATATTATATATTATATATATGTGTGTATATATTCTTCCCAGTTAATTTATAAATTTAATACAATTCTAATCAAAATCCCAAAGTTTTGAAGTTTTTCTTTTTGTTTTTGTTTCTATTTTTTGTGATGAGAAGAAGGATTTGGAGAAAATTAACTAAATCATTTGTAAAGTTCATCTTAAAAATTAAATGCACTCTAATAGCTTAGTGTTTTGTTTTGTTTTGTTTTGTTTGAAAGGCAAGGAGAGTACAGTCTTGAGTTACGCAGTTATAATAATGCAGATTGCCTGGTCTTGAAATGGAGCAGTGCTGGAGTCAGACCTAAATACAGATGAATAATAATGAAATGGACAACATCTCGATAGGGTGGAAACAAATGATTAACCCATCGGGAAAGATTAAGTTAGAGTCTTTCCTCATACATTAAAATAAATCTTAGATGGACTAAGAAATACAAAATTAGTAAGCTGAAAAGCAACTTTGTCATAAGCCACAAAAGACTGGGTGAACAAATGAGCTACATAAAATTGTCAGAGTCAAGTATGCCAATTATCCCATGCCACCACAAATATAACCATGAAGCAAGAAACAAATTCTCCTTTGGCTACAGGTAACAGTTGCTGGACAACCACTGGTTTAAGTAGTAAAGATATTTCATTATCTCACATAACAAAAAGATGGTGGAAAGTGGTCCCAGGTTTGGTACAGCAATTCACTGATACTGTCAGTGACCTATACTCTTTCCATTTGCATCTCCATGATCCTCTAGTGTAGGTTTTTCATGCTCCTGGAGGTCATCTCATGTTGCAAAATGGCTGTCAAAGCTCCTGTCGTTAAATCCACATTCAAGGCAAAAATAAGTGGGAAGGAACAGCACAGACAATAAGTAGGGTGTTGTTATTGTTGTTTTTGTTTGCTGGCTTGTTTTTATAAGGAACAAAAACATTCTCAGAACTCCCTCTGGTTTTCTGCTTATGTCTCGATGTCTAGATGTGTACAACAAGGCCACTCCTAGACACAAGGAAAACTAGGATTTCTCTTTGCGGTCTCCAGAGAAGAAGGCAGGTAATGGAGGAAGGGGTTGGCAGTGTGTGACTGAGCTACCCAAAATTCATAGAAAAATGGCACAGTAAGAACATATAGGTAACAAAAAGATCTATCTGTACTCTGGGAAGAGTTTTTAAAAATCAGTAAGAAGAAAAAGGGAAATTATAATAAAGAGTCTAAGGATTTTAAAAGGTAATTTATTGGGGGCACCTGGGTGGCTCAGTTGGTTAAGGGTTGGACTTCGGCTCAGGTCACGATCTCACGGTTTGTGGGTTCGAGCCCTGCATTGGGATCTGTGCTAACAGCTCAGAGCTTGAAGCCTGCTTCAGATTCTGTGTCTCCCCCTCTGCCTCTCCCCTGCTCATGCTCTCTCTCTCTCTCTCTCTCAAAAATAAATAATAAACATTTAAAAAAATTAAGGTATTTATTGGGAGAAAAAAATGAATAACCATTAAATAGATGAGAAGCAAGTGATCTATCTAATCAGTAATCTAAGAAATATCAGCTTGAAAAATATTAAATAGGGTTATGGTGAGCTTTGCCTTTCTGTGGTTAAGGGACACTGCAGTCAAGTTTCTTCATGCTTCCTTACAATCAATTCTCTCCCTCTAGGCAGCCACTCTTATGATTTCTAGCATATATTACTTTTGTAATTTAAAAACTGCTTAAAACTTAAATATAAGAAAATCCTCACAGGAGCACTCTGCACCCAACCCAAGAAAATTACAAAAAACTTAAGCTTGAGCAAATTGGGCATGAAAAATACTGTTATTGTGGAATGAGAGACTTGAAAAAATGAGATATTTGTTCCATTTTAAAAACATTTGCAAACTCTCATTATTCTGCATCAAATCCTTCTGATTTCGTTTTGTTTTCTCATGATTAAATATGTTTTGCACACAATATTAAATATGAATATGCCACTTAGAAACAGCATTCCAGGAAGGAGAAGATTTAAAACCAGCCATTCATCTGGAAAAGTTAATTTCCTTCTCCTTATTTAGGTTGACTCTTTTGGGGAGCCAAATTGGGGAGGCTCATTAAATGCTATAGTATTCATACTGGATGTAATTAGTAAAAATACCCAAGACTTCTGCTCCCACCCCTCCCCAGCAATCTTACAGTCCAGGTGAGAAGACAGAACCTTAAAAAAATTAGTTCATAGCACAGTTATTAAAGACCACATTGTGAGGACCATATGAGGAAGAAATCTGTGATCCTTACCCTGCCCATGCGTTATAAGTATCACAGGAGTGTGTGACTCTGAACACACCCTGGAAAACACCTGCTACCATCTAGACACTTAATTGTGGTCCTCATGAGGAGGCTGGAGAGATTATGGAGTTCAGGTCATCAGATTCCACCTGCTAAGTCTTGACCCTACCACTCATCCGTAACAACCTGTGTGTTGTGAAGAATCTACAGTTTGTGGCAGAGGCAGGGGGGCGGTGGATTGGGAGGGTATGGGACTAGACAACAAACATGAAGCCAACTGTGATAACACGCTCTCATAGAAGACCAAAGTGGTCTGGCTTAAGGGAAAGGGTAGGGCAAGGAGGAGGCAGTTTGAGCAAAGGCCCTATATCAGTTTGTGCAGGCTGCCATAACAAAGTACCACAGGCTGGGGGCATAAACAACAGATTTTTTTTTTCTCACAGTTCTAGAGGTTGGAAGTCTAAGATCAAGGTGTCAGCAGGTCTGGTTTCTCCTGAGGCCTCTCTCCTTGACTTGCAGATGGCTGCTTTCTGACTGTGTCTTTACATGGCCTTGGAGCGGGGACGAAGGGGTGGAGGTCTGGTGTTTCTTTCTCTTCTTATAAAGACACCTGCTCTATAGGATTAGAGTGTCCCACCCTAATAGCCTCATCTAGCCCTAATGATCTCCTTAAAGGTCCTATCTCCAAATACAGTCACATAGTGATTAGGTCTCCAACATACGAATTGGGGGGCAGGAAACAACTCAATCCATAACAAGCCCCACAGTGAGATCCATGTCCTTCATCAAAAAGAAATGAACAGTCAGTTCTGGGGGAGCTTGGAGACATGTACTCCAGCACTGTGAGTGATAAGGATGGATAGGAGTGCAGCTTGAATGATTCAAGCTCTGAGCTCACCAACACCAGGGACCCACCATCAACATGGTGCCCCTATCAAGGGCCCTTGGCCTCGGCAGGTGTTTAGGCTGAGGTGGCCTCCACTCCCTCACAGAAGGCAGGCACAAAGCCCTCCTCACACTACTGGTCTGCACACCCTGGCAGTGTCCTCCAAGGGCTGAGGAGCCTGGGAAAACTGGTGCCATGTCCACCCTGAGGAAAACATCAGATCTGAATGGTTTTAAATCCTTTGGAGCATCTTAACCCAGTCACTTCCTGCTTGTGTAAACGTGTAAGGCCCTGCACACCCCAATCGGAATTTCTCCTGGTTTGAAGGGAACACGCTGTTGTTTCCACATGGCTTACTATTGCATCTGTGCCTCAGATTTCTTTTCTCCTGATCCTCCCTGTTACAGCTTGGTTACATCTGGTAGTGGAGGGACTTCCTATCTTCCATCTGGATTCTTCCCAGAGAGTGACCCCCAGTTGGCTTTGTGTAACTCAATATCCAGGAGCTCATTGAAAATCTCTAAAAGCCCACCCCACCTTTGAATTTTGATTCTCTGAAAACCCATGAGAAAATACTGTTTCTGCCCTGAAGACCCTGTGCATGCTGCTACCATGGTGACTTTGCAACACAGTTCCCTTTAAAGCAAGCTCTGAGGACAGCAAACTGCCTGGTGGGCCTCCCCATTAGCTCAGACGCCCACCCTATCAGGACTGCTGCTCAACCATTCACATGGTGCCGTGTGCCCTGGGTATCCTGCATCGGGACAGGAAACACAAAGAAACCTTGCCTTCAGGGGCACTCGTGCATTGGAGAGCGAGAACTATCCTAGAGATAGCATGGACTTCTTGGCTAAGAAGCTTCATGCTCTGAGTGAGACTTGGGCCCCACAAGCCTACCTGTCCTTCTGAGGATTTGGTCTGAACATGTGCCTGGTCTGGGCAACCTTGGGAAGCGAGGTCTGGGAAGTCAGAATCTGGCAGGGTCGTAGTTTGGATAGTCAGATTTGTCTGGTGTTGAGTGGGGCTGATAGCAAACAAGAAGAAGATGAGGTTAGGAGCTAGAAGCCACCTGTGAGAGCAGATGACCCGTGGCCATGTCTCCTTCTCTAGTCCAATAAAGTGGCTTATTTCTAATGAAATCGAAAGATGTATATCGATATCTGACTGTGTACCAAGCACATTGGTGGGCCTATTTCCATTTTTGTAGCATCTAAATAATAACATATTCTTTGAAAGGCTCTGTGAAATATATATCTATACTTTGTGTATCCTAGGATATGTATTATGCTCGAGAGCCTCGTTTCTTTTCATTGCCCACTTTATTTCTCTTTTTCCTCTAGAATGCCAACAACCTGTAATGCAAAGCACCCTTGAGTCCCTTCCCCACCCCAGACTGTCCTTGATACACACCCAACTCTGACAGCGCTTCCCCTCCTCCTTGTCTCTAAGGCCAAACAAGAAAGAAACCTACCAAGAAGCTTTTGTTCGCTTCTCAGATCTATATCTGTTCACTTGCTTTTGCTGCTACCTCCCAACTGTTTTCACACTTTCAGGAGCACTGTGACTCTGTCTGAGACCTTCCCTGGCCCGACCCTTGTAGGGCAAATGGAACAAGATGGCTCTTCCTTGCTCTACCACCACCAAGCACCCAGCCCTTTCCAGGGAAAGGGTCGGCTACTGGGTCCTGCCCTCACTCCAGACAGGGCTGGATTTAGGAATTTTCATGATGCCGATTTTTCTTCCAGCTAGGCTGACTGTTTCATTACAAGCATTAACACCATTTTATTCATTGTAAACATGATCTATTTAAGATCACAGACTAGGATGTTATAATCAAATTACATTAAGAGTGATTCAGTTTTAAAAAACTCAAAACATAAAAAGCTGAATTTATAATAACGCCCCAGGAAGCAACTTCTTGTATCAACAAGGATTCTTCACCACAGAAGTCCTTCCATCAGTAGCTTTAAGTCCACCAGCAGGATTCAGAGAGAGACTTTTTTTAGTCCAGTGGTTTTTCATAAACTGGGTCCCATGGAGCCAGGGGGGTTCTCTGCATAGAATCCCAGGGGCTGCCAACTAAATTTTCAACCTCTACTTCAAAAATAGCAGTTAAGGGGAGCCTGGGTGGCTCAGTCGGTTAAGCATCTGATTCATCATTTTGGCTCAGGTCATGATCTCATGTTTTCTTGAGTTCGAGCCTCATATCGGACTGTGAGCTGACAGTGTCAGCCGACAGTGTGAAGTCTGCTTGGGATTCTCTGTGTCCCTCTCTCTCTGCCCCTCCCCCCATTCACACTGTCTCTGTCCCTCTCAAAATAAATAGATAAACTTAAAAAAAAAAAAAAAACAAAACAGCAGCTTAAGCCAAACAAAAGCAAAACTCGTCAGTTTCACTCTGTCTGTTCTCCGTACTGGATTTCCATGGGTAAGATTTGTTTGAAGAAAAGATTATATGACTAAAATGTTTTAAGGAACCATGAACCCAATCTAACATCATTCCTTATACAGATGAGGCCACAAAAGAGCAGAGAAATAGAGAGTCTTGCTTGGGAGTCAGAAGGAAAATTTACATATTCTAACCCCATCCAGTGTTCACTAGTATCACATGCTGCTTTTGTGTAAAGGTTAGGGGCAGCAGAAACGGAAGGAAATTAACCAAATGCTTAATTTTTAAACATCAGTAACTATCTGGAGATCACTCAGAATTGAAGAGAGAGGATCGCTAAAAACACAAAACAATTTCTCTAACACATCAGTTTGGGAATGGCATCACAAAGTCTGGAAAGTCCAAAGGGATTATTTTAAAGACATGCGTTTAATACTTGTGAATATATACAATTAAGTACAGAGGTTCTTACAACATGTTTTCATTAATTGACAAGAACACTTTAAAATTCAGATCAATCATTTGTAAGAGGAACTTCAAAGATGATTTAAGTAATTTTTTCTCTTAAATATTTCAATGAGTTTGTTTATATTGTGTTTATATACTTAGTTTGCTTAACAAACCATTTTTTACATTTAATGGTAAAAAGTAAAATGTTGAATATTCTTCTGGCCAAATTATCAGAAATTCAGTGTTAGTGGAAATTTTACTCTATGCTCACACCAAGGGGTGGGGGTCAAGGACAACAATTTTTTTTTTTTTTTTTTTGGTGGGACCTCTATCTATATCAATGATTTGAGTCACTCAATATTAGCTTATCAGCATCAGTTGGCTGCCCAATTTTGTGACATCACATGAAAGAAGTTTGGTATCAGCCAGTCAGAATAAGCTACTTACCCAGTAACCCTGCCAGACAACTCTATATGCAAGTCCCAGAGCTCTGGGACATCTGGTCAACCCCATGCCAAGGATGGAGCATATTGGGTTGGAGATTGTCCCAAATGGAAGAAATAAGGACTGGGGCCCACATGAAATCAGACCAGGCTCAGGGTGCCCGCTCTACAAGACTGTCATTCCCAGCCACCATGGGCAGGACCTCCTTGCCTGGATCAAAGGGTACTACTGACTTTATAAGTCAAGACAGTAAAAGCAATGCATATATAAAAACTCTACATACAACTTTTCAGGACTATCTCTCTGGGCAGTAATTAAACTTGGAATTGAAAATCAAAAGAGAAAGGACTTCCATTACTGTCAAACCTACATTTTGAATATCTTTGATGTGAACAACTTGCATTTCCTGTTTCATGCATCACTGTGATGTTTCTAAAGAACTCCCTATACAATCCACTGAAGATGATTATTCTAACGGAATGTGAGGCACCAACTGCCTTTTTTCAGTCACCCCAGGAATTTTTAAAAGCGTATCTTTCAAGTTAGGCACAGCAGGGAGCCAAGCCATGAGGATCCGTTTTTCCATCTGACATTAAAGACCATGGTAGTTGGAACTTGACAGAACAGTTCCTGGTTTCCATGGCCGCAGGGGAGGCATATACATTGACAACGCCAAGCAAAGTTTCCCTTCTCCTTTCTATCGACCACACTGTGGTCTGTAGGCGCTGCTATGGGCTGTGAATAATGCAGGGCATGGGATGGGCTGCTCTTCAGCCATGCAGCAAGATGGGTTCATGATAAAACCTTGGTGCTTGCACCCTGAATTTCCACACCCGAGACAGGACGGTGATGTCCCCACAGTGCTGTGGAGAGCAGCTCTTCCCAGGGACTAATTTCCTGTGGGCAGAGCATGGCCTGGCAGCCAACCTGACCCAGTAGGAGGCAGGGCCTGGGGATCTGTGTGTATTTCAACATCAGAGGCACAAAGTGATTCCTCTTACAAAAGACAAACATTGGCTGTTATGTCCTCCCTCTTCAGAACAGGATAAGATCACATGAAACCCAACCACTGCCAAATCTAAGGCTCCAAACAAGTGGGATGGGAGAGGGACATCTTCCATCAGGTGTGTTTGCTTGTTTTTCATACTTCCCTCATATGGTTCCTCCACTGTGTTCATCTCATGCCCCCTAGAGCCACAGGAGTGCTTCTGTTTTCTGCCCTTGCCCCCAGTCCTTATCCCCAATTCCAAGAGTTGTGAGCTCTGGCAATAAAAGCAGCCTCCAGTAGGAGTAAAGCAAGTCCAGCAGCAGCCTCTCCAGCACCCCGCTCTGTCCTCGTGCAGACCAGTGCCAACCAAAGTCTCATCAGGACAGCATATCCAAATAGTCCTGAGAAGGGCACAAGTCACCTCTGAAAGGACATGTTTCTAAATCCCATGTAATATGAGTAGTTGACATATTTAAGTAAAAGCCTATCAAGAAAACAGAAGAATATCTAGATGTTTCCAAGAGCAAGAATCCTCATTCCATTGCTGTTTCTAGAGTTATCTCAGAAACCCTGGAGAGAAAATCTGTTCCCCTCCCCATTTCAGATCTCCGCATGGCTGACCTTGTCACCTCCTTCAAGTACATGCTCAAATATCTCCTCCTATCTCAAGACTATCTTGAGTACCTTATTTAAATGTCCCCACACACACACACACACTGTCAACACTGCCTTCCCCATCCCCCTTCCCTGCTTTACTTTTTCCTTTTCCTGTAGCATTTATCACCTTAAAAATGTACTTATTTATAAAGCCCACTGTTCATTGTCTGACTCATCATTGCTAAGATGAGGTGGGCAAGAGTCTGTTTTGTTCCCTGATAATCATATCCCAAGTACCTATGACTCTGCCTTCCACAGAGAAAAAGGTTTGTGCAATGACTCTCAGAGAAAGCAGTGAAATTAGACTGTGATGGGCTTTTAATTAGTTAAGACATTTGATTACTAGGTTTTTAAAATGAAATACCCAAATAATAGCATGAGACCGCATTTCACTTATCCTACTTTCAATGTTTATTTATTTTTGGGACAGAGAGAGACAGAGCATGAACGGGGGAGGGGCAGAGAGAGAGGGAGACACAGAATCGGAAACAGGCTCCAGGCTCTGAGCCATCAGCCCAGAGCCCGACGCGGGGCTCGAACTCACGGACCGCAAGATCGTGACCTGGCTGAAGTCGGACGCTTAACCGACTGCACCACCCAGGCGCCCCTCACTTATCCTACTTTAATGACTAACTTACTTATTCAGAAACCACATCCTATGGATTCTACTCTAGTTGTAAAGAATGAGGGGGGAAATGGTGTGTGTGTGTGTGTGTGTGTGTGTGTGTGTGTGTGTGTAGGGCGTGGTGATTAAGCTAGAGGGGGATCCATCAAGAAGATGGATCCCTCTGTATTAGCTGGGAGCCTAAGTCTGCTCAGTGGGGGCCAGTTCTAATTTTTCAGAGCCAAGATCTCTGCCCTAGCTATTGATGAATTGAAAATCCTCCACTGGGTTCTGGAATTGCAGGAGAGATGGAGCTGCCACATATCATGCATTATTTGGTCTATAAAAATGAATTCTCACAAAACTTTTGAGATCCAAATTTATCGAAAATGGCAGCTGCCTTGGACAAGGGTCCCTGGTCAGTAATAAATACTTCCCCAGATGTGGCATGGCCACTGGAGTAATGAGGATATGCTTTGAAGGCTGTCATCAGAAGACCTTCTCCAGTCTTCTTTGATGAACAGAGGTTAGTCTCCTAAAAAAGAATCCAACACACCAGCTTCAATTTGTTTAAAACAACAACAGCAACCATGAAACCAAAAATATTCTTTCGAGCTCAAATGCCTTCACACTTTTTGTCCTGGTTCAACTGTTCAGGTAAAGAGTGAGGGGGCATCTCTGATATAGTGTGGCAAATCCAGTTTTTAAAGGCTGAAACTTGTAGCTGAAACTTCTCCTAAACAGACCACTAAACCAGCTGTGTGTCCTTGAGCAAGTTACCAACCTCTCTGGTTTTCTCATCTCTAAAACCAGATTGCTTAGAGCTAATCCAAGAGCTCTGCTTCTCCCTACAGCAAATTTCTTAACCTGAGTTTCTTCACCTGTGAAATGGAAACAATGCTTTCCTCAAAGAGTGTAAGGCCGAACACATGGAAGGCACACAATTAGCTGTAATTCCCTTTTCCCCATTTCCTTCCTCTTCTTTTCCCAGATATTACTGTCATTTTGTTTCTGTTTCTTTCCAGGGCCTGTCAGGAGTCTCCTAATGGAAACCCTGTAGGCGGTGGAAAAATGATGAGGAAGAGCACATTTCCAGGGCCTCCACCGAGACCCCTCACTCATTCCTACTCATTACCAGAGGATGGGATTTGAGGGACACGTCCCTATGGACCTATTAATAACAGCAGCTATCCTTTAATGAGCTCCTCCCCCACCACTGGCTAAGCTGGGAGCTGGACATGTGTCATCAAAGCCCCACAACAACCTTATGATGTAGATGTTTTTACCCTTTTCTGCAGGTCCAGAGAGGCTACATAAACCTTGTTAGAGAGGCAGGATTCTGGCCAAGGTGTGTTTGACTCCAAAACCCTTGTTCTTTTGTTCTTTCTACAGGCTTCCAGCTACACAGTAAAGGTGGCTCTGCATTTAGGCCAGGCAAAACAGCCTCCTCTCCAGAGGCTGCACCCTCCACCCCTGAGCTTGGCTTTTGCTGGTTATTGAAAGGTGCTCTGCTGTCCATGTTGTATCTGCGTGCTAGGTGACCAGTTCCCAATGTAGGTCACAGAGGGCTGTGGCCAGCCTTCTCTCCTCCACTGACAGGCTGCCTGCTTATCTCTCAAATACCTGAGCGGGAGCAGCAGCACCACTTGAGAACTGGTTACAAACACAAATGCTTGATCCCATACCTGACCCACTGAATCAGAAACTCTGGTGTGGGGCCTGGGAATCTGTCTTCATGACCCCCCAGGGGATTTTGAGGCCGGCACCGTTTGAGAACCATGGATGTATAATACCATGCCCTGGGTAATCTTATGCACTAGGCTATTGAGACAAGAAGAATTAGCTCAGAAGTATCCTAATGCTGGAAAATGTTGCTGACTCTGCCTTTGGCAGAGAGCAATGATCGGCTGGCCCACAATGTGCATGGGGGTTGGGGCGGGGGAGTCAATGAGGAAAAGGTCTATTCCCAGCAAGAACAAGATGTTTCCTTTACCAGAATTGGTGTGAAATAGCCAGTGCCCAGCCAGAGGGAAGGTCAAGGTAAGCCAAAGTCCCCAGGGGAGGTTCAAACACAGGGAGCTTATGGACAAACACCAAATACAGAGGACCAGAGATGGGTCAAGGTGAGAGCCATGGGCCAAGATAGAAAAGAGCAGTGACATCTAGAGTGGTCATTAATACAGCTGCAGAGAGACCTGGGCCATCTGGTGATCAGGCAGTAGATGCAAGGTACAGTATGTCCAAAGCCTGGCCGGGAGAGACAGGACACCCGCCAAGTTGTCTCAGTGCAGACGTGTGGCCATGATTATTTTTTGATTAATTTTTTTGATTATTTACCTTTCCTTGACTATTTCCCTACTGTAGAAAGAATCAAGTCCTTCCCCGTACCAGGGTCAATACACAGGTGGAAATGGGCAGTGCTGCCTGTGTAGTGAGGCAGAGAGGGGAATGCTTTGGAAAATCATTCCAGAGCCCCTTTGTCAGAATTCCTCAAATTGGGATGATACTCAGAAATGTCACATTTAGTAGATGTCGTTGCTGGGGTAATGAAACCCATAGTTGGGGCGCCTGGGTGGCGCAGTCGGTTAAGCGTCCGACTTCAGCCAGGTCACGATCTCGCGGTCCGTGAGTTCGAGCCCCGCGTCGGGCTCTGGGCTGATGGCTCAGAGCCTGGAGCCTGTTTCCGATTCTGTGTCTCCCTCTCTCTCTGCCCCTCCCCCGTTCATGCTCTGTCTCTCTCTGTCCCAAAAATAAATAAACGTTGAAAAAAAAAATTTAAAAAAAAAGAAAAAAAAAAGAAAAAAAAAAAAGAAACCCATAGTTGCCATGGGATGTTATACTCAGATCAAATAAAACACACATCATTTTCATTTCTCAATATAATGTAGTCAAATCCTATTTTTAACAGATGCTTATATTTTCTTTTTGATATTTTAATTTATTTTTGAGAGAGAGAGAGACAGACAGAGTGCAAGTGGGGGAAGTGTAGAGGGACAGGGAGACAGAATCTGAAGTAGGCTTCAGGCTCTGAGCTGTCAGCACAGAGCCTGATGCAGGGCTCAAACCCACAAACTATGAGATCATGACCTGAGCCAAAGTCAGATGTTTAACTGACTGAGCCACCCAGGAGCCTCTTCAGATGTCTATCTTAAGCCAGAAGATGGTCCCTTTCTATTGCTTTCTAGAATCAAGTAAGACCAACCTGCTTCACAGTCCACACCTCAGGACAAGATGGGGAAGGAGAGGTGACCCAGGCACTGAGTGGGAGAATGATGACTGTACCATGAAGGGCTTGCTAACCCCTCACTGAAAGCAATTTTGAATTTGGTTTGGGACCACCAATTCTTTGTCATTTCCCTTCTCCCAAATATATCACAATGTAACATGTGAGATGATAATAACGAAATTACAGATTACAAGAGTGTGGTCAAGGCAAGGAGATTCTCATTGGTGATACTTTTCTTTTTCACTGTAGGGAAGAGTAAAATCTTCATGTTCAGAAGTTAAATTATTTTGAGATTTTGTACTTCACTGGTATATTAAATAGCATTTATTAAAATGCTTTTAATTCCAGAAACATGACAATGAAACATTAATCCCCTGAAAAATCAAATGGAGATCCTTAATTCTGGTGTTAATGGAGAAGAATTGCCAGAAGGATGGCATGGTAAAACTTTTTTATTACAAAAAAAGAAGCGGCTGTGGATAGAGACAGGGATGCTGAGAGAGGAGAGGATGGTGGTCAGAGGAGGCAGGTGTAAGGGGGCAGCTGTGGCAACCGGAACAGACCGCATGGGACACACAGAAAGAAGGAGGTGCTGACCTGAACTAAGGGAGCCCCTTAAGTATACCCAGGGACCACAAAGATGAGTTCTGGATATCAGGAATTTTTTCTCTGGGAAAGAAGCTGTGTGGGACAAAGGTTTTGATGAGAAGAAAACAGAAAGACCCCAGCTGATCTCTTAGCTTGTCCCATGGCGTTCCCCCAAACCATTCCCCAGGCTTCTGTCAGAATGAACCTATGGAAACCCCAAAGTTATCCCTGTAGCTATTCTCTACTTAAAACACTTAAAGAGGGGCACCTGTGTGGCTCAGTCAGTTGAGCGTCAGACTTTTGACCTTGGCTCAGGTCATGGTCCCAGGGTTGTGGGATCAAGCCCTATGATGCTTTCTGTGCTGACAGCGTGGAGTCTGCTTGGGATTCTCAATCTTCCTCTCTCTCTGCCCCTCACCCACTTGCTCATGCACATTCTCTCCCTCAAAATAATAAATAAGCAAACAAACAAACATTAAAAACAAACAAATAAAACACTTAGTACAGTCCTTACAAGGCTAAAGCCCTACCTTGTGTGGCCCATGCCTCCCCTTCCAGCCTCATCCCTACTCTCCTCTCACTGAGCTACAGCTTCTGTGGCCTTCTCTCCAGGCCACAGACAATCCACAGGACTCCTGGCCACAAAGACTCTGTTCTCTCCTGGTGTCTTCTGCCTGGCACTCCTCCTCCTTAAGATTTCAGCTCAAATGCCACTCCTGAAGAAAGATCCCACATTGGGATAGCACCCTGACCTTCTACCTCACTTATCAGTGAATCTGTGCACTTACAGATTTGTATGTGATTGATGTCTATCTCTGTTGACCTTCTGTGAGCTCTCTGAGGGCAGGAACAGCTCTGTATTTTTTATTATTACTCTTACCCCATGTCCAGTACAATACCCGGCACATTCTGGGTGCTTAATGTTTTGAATGAATGAATGAGTGAATAAATAAAGGAAGGGAGGAACAAATGAAGCCCATTTGGCCTATTAGTAAGTGCTGCATCCTTTCTCGCACATATCTGCACCCTGCTGCGGTACAGCACTATGAGGAAGGGTGTTGTCTCCAAGATGAACTTTGCTTCTGGAGTCAGATACCCCTAGATTCAAATCTCTTCTCTTCTACCTACTACCATAGGTAATTGCCTTCAGCCAGTAACTGAATTCCTTCCAAATTCAGTTTTGTCATCTGTGAAATGGAGTCATCAGAGTATCTCACTCATCTAGTGGAGAATGAATAAAATGCACTCAGCCACATGGATAAATTCCACTAACATCTATTGGACACTTGCTGTGAACCAGGAACTCTTCTCAGTTTTTGTAATATAACATCCCACTTTATTCTTTTTTTTTAATATTTTATTTGAGAGAGAGAGACAGAGAGAGCATGCATGAGCAGGGGAGGGGCAGAAGGACAGAGAGAGAGAGAGAGAGTGAGAGAGAATCTTAAGTAGGCTCCATGTCATGGAACCTAATGCGGAGCTCGATCTCACAACCACGAGATCACAACCTGAGCCACAATCAAGAGTCAGGTGCTCAACTGACTGAGCCACTCAGGTGCCCCTTAAATTTATTTTTAATTTTAATTTTAACTTTTTAGAGAGAGTGTGTGAAAGCAGGGGAAAAGGGCAGAGGGAGAGAGAGAGAGAGAGAGAGAGAGAGAGAGAGAGAGAGAGACTCAAGCAGACTCCACGCTCAGCACAGAGCCCAACTTGGGACTCTATCTCACGACCCTAGGATCATGACTTGAGCCTAAATCAAGAGTCAGCTGCTCAAGCAACTGAGCCACACAGGCACCCCTGTCCCACTTAATGAAGCAGATCCTCTCTTTCCCCCCATATTAGAGATAAAGAAACTAAGGCAGCATGAATCAGCACAACTACTAAGTTAGTGTCAACCTGGCTATGGGTTTCCTGAGCCCTCACACTCAGTTGTCACCCAGCCTGTCTCTCACATAGTGAGTGTTCGCTTGAGGGAAGCTGTTGTTTATTTTATAGAATCAAGAAACTTCTAGACTAGCCACAAAATAATGAAGATCAATAATATCCAGAGGGGTTTCACTCTTCACTGCTCACTCCAAGGAGTCAGCATGATAGAAATCAGAATGACAGTGGGAGCAGCTTTAGGGAGTCCCAAGAACATGTTCTCCCACCGAAGAGATGACCTCCCCTGAAGTCAGACAGGCCTTTGTTAGCTAATATGGCCATTTATTTCCCACATCCTGTTGCTGTTACCCAGGAGGTTCTAGGGACCTAGACCAGCAACAGCAATGACTTCACCAGGCCCTCATCAGCCTCAGGAACTCAGTTTACTCCCAAAAAAGACTACAGAAGGAACTCAGCAGGGTCAAGCAGGAATGCCTTTCAGGGGAGCATTTTCTAGGTATTTCCACTGGTTCTTTAAACTCAGAGGTAAGAACTGGCATTTTCCAAAAAGTCCACCCACACCTCAACCCTTACCATATACATGCTCTCTCTGCTGAGCATTGGTGTGTGGTTGGGAATGAGAGGCTCTGGAGGCACAACATAATTGAGCATACCATGATCCATAAATATTTGTTGAATAATGAAAGAATAAATATGCAATTGGTCAAGAGTTGACTGAGTGGCAATTTCCAAAATGGTGGAAATGACAAGATCAGATATCCTGCTCCACTGCAGCACTGTGCTTAGAAAAGGCTGCTGAATGTCCATCCCTCTTCCATTTTCCCTTTTCTTTCTTCACAAAGTTTACTTTCGATCTATATAGACCCCAAATCTCCCTTGTAAGACAAATTCTGATGACAACTGGTCACATTGGCTTTACAGTTTCATTGTGATATTTCAATCCAACATCAATCTTATCAAGAGAAGAGCAGACTTCTTTTAAAAAAGGGGGGGGCACTTTTTAAAAAAGTGGCACTCAGGTGGCTCAGTTGATTGAGCATCTGACTCAGTTTTGGATACGGTCATGATCTCATGGTTGTAGGATCAAGCCCCACACCAGGCTCTGCACAGGGTGTGAAGCCTGCTTAATATTCTCTCTCCCTCTCTCTCTGCCCATCTACCCCTCTGCATGCTCTTGCTCTCTCTCTCTCTCTCTCTCAAAATAAATAAATAAACTTAAAAAAGAGAGGGAAAAGAGCAAACTTCTTTAAATAAAAATTTATGTTGCTCACACTTACTTTTGAAGGATGTTCTTTGGAGGTAAAACTAGTATCGAGTAGAAGAAATGCCAGTGTATAGTTACCTTCTCTAAAACATTGAATGGTGAGACCTAACTTATCCAAAGAGGTGAGATCCTTAAAAATATAACTTCCAGTCATTTCTCACATGAAGTTTTATTAAACTCTGGAATTCAGTGCCATTTGGTCTTGAAGGAAGATTTATGTTTCTGTAGACTGTGATGGATAAGGTAGTAGTTAAGAGAGCTGGACATCACACACTGCATTTAGGACCTGGGGCAAATTACTTTACCTCCATTTACACCATGAAATATGGAAGGAAAAAAAAGAATCCACCTCATGACACAGCGCAGGTCATAGTAGAAACGCACAATAAATGGTAGCTGTCATTATTTTTACTTCACCTTTATTTTTCTGTAAATTGGAAAGCAGTGGGAAAAAGTGATGGGGAAATTTTTTATACCAAGCTTACTCTAAAAATACTTTATTTTTTCTGGTCTTAGGGATTAAGAACTTATTGAGAACAAAGTTAGTAGAAGAGATAATGTCTTCCTTCAAGTCTATATAAATCAACAAATCCTTAGTTAATGGCTGTTGAATTTAGATTTATGATTTCTCCCAAGGAGTTCAGCTTCAGTTTTTTGGGAATAAAAAAAGGCAAAGACCTACTATAAATTCATTCGGAATATGTGGATGTGCATGAGGTTTATCTTTCTCTAATGATGCCTATCCTTCTGGCAGTTTGGAATAGAATTGCTGCCTACCATGGTTGTTAGGGAGGAAATCATCAAAGCCCATTTCAGATCTTCCTCCAGACATTTAATTGTATCCTACTTAGGCTCAAGCCTTACTTCATTAATATAAACAAAATCAATTGAAAAAAAATGTTCTTCAGTATTTATTATGTTTATCAGGAAATATTTGTGATTATGCCTTATCATCTGGAGTATTTTTTTTAACTCCAGTTTATATTGAGTGTCCGTCATCTCTTTATCATCAACAAACCTCACTGGGCACGTCCTACCTAACAAGACTGTGCCACATATTGGCCATGAAAAGATGTGAAAGATTCAGCCATCCTTCAGAGAAGGATCATGTTAAGCCAGCCTCTGAGACCAGCCTCAATAATGCCGTCTCCCAGTATTCACATCCTTGTGTAGGTCCCTCCCACACTGCATTGGGTTGTCTGTGTAACTAAGAGTATAGGGCAGAAGTGATGAGGTCACTTGGAATCTAGGTTATTAAAGATATTGGCTTCTGCCTTGCTCTCTCTTGGATTACTCACTCATGGAAGTCGGCTGCCATGTTACCCCTGGGGCATCCCACGCAGTGAGGAACAAGGAGGAACTTAGAAAGTAAAAGTCTCCTGCCACAGCCAGGAGAGTGAGCTTGGAAGCTGATTCTCTGACTCCAGTCAAGCCTTCAGATGCCTGCAATCTTGGCTGATGGCTTGTGACCTTGTGAGAGAACTGAGCTAGCCCCACCCCACTAAGCTGCTCTTAGATTCCTGACCCTCAGTGACAGATAATACACGCTTGTTGTTTTGCAGCAACAGATAACTAACACAAGGGAACGTCTAGCTGAGAAGGCTGTCCACACACATAGCATAAGAGTCAGATCTGCAACAGAAACAAGAGGGGAATTAACATTCAGGAAAAAGAGAGAGAAAGTTTGAGAAAGAGAGAGAGAGAGAGAGAAAGAGAGAGACTGACCCACCTGCAGGATGGGAATTCCACTCAGTGCTCCATCCAGGAGCTTGCTTCTTATAGCATCTATTCAAATGAACCCTCTTTTGTTCTTTTCCAAAACCCCAAAGTCATTCTGGTTGGGGGCTTATCAATAGGGCTGATGTTTGCCTGATATCCTCTGGTATGACCATACATGTTGGAAAAAGTTGAGTTAGGTACTAGTTAGTAAAGAGCTGATGTCCTAAGGCTCTCAATTGTTTCCCTCACCCAGGTCTACCCACACTGTAACTAACAAGTTAATGAGGGGCCCTGCAGTGGTGTCCTGGACATTATTCCCACTACTGCCCCCAAGACCAGCACCAGTCTCACTGATGAGTGTCCATGCCATTTGCCTGCCAGATCAACCAATGTGAGCTGACCCAGGACAAAGCATATGATGGTACTGTATCTTTGTGCCTCACCTCCGAAAGTAGGGACCTGTTTCTGTTCCAGTGACACTCCTTTTGCTCTGCAGTTATAAGAAATTAAAAAGGAGATTTAATTAAAGTTTCCCTCCTTTCCAAAGCTTTGTGGTCATCTATACCACCCCAAAGAGGTACTTGCTAAGGTTAGTTGTAGCAAAATGAAGAGGAACATTATGGTCTGGTAAAGTCAACGCATACACATATATTTGACTGTGTGTGTGTACATATATATATATATATATATATTACATTCATAAGATCTATGAAACAGAAGTGTGACCTGATTTGAATGACTGGGAAAAATTGTTTTATTTTCAGTCCTTATCTCTCCTCTTTAAGTGTGAAGACTTTAAAAAAAACTTTCTAATTGTTTGTAATGCTCTATATGATTTTATAATATTCTCTTATAAATTAAATACAGGTGTCAGATGAATGCTACTCTCCCCAAAATTGAGGTCACATATTTGAAAGTGCTAAGTACAGTGTCTAGTACACATCAGCCCTTAATAAATGTCAGTTTCCTTTTTTTTATCATCTACAGACACATATTATGACTTTGTTTTATCAAAAGTAGAGGCCTCAAAATACTAAAATAGCATCAATTTTTAGAAATGGAGCAGAGATTCATCTGAAGTCCCCTGTATTGTGAGTAAACTGAACAGTGTCTGACTTTGTCAATAAGAGGGTCCTGGGGTACAATGTTCCTGGGCCCCTTTCAAAGGTTTACAGATATTTACCTTGGTGGTTTAGACAGGTAGCCAAGAGCAATTTCTTAGCAACAAAGAGAAGTTCTGTCAAAGGGCTTCTTACATTTTCACTGCTTCCTAATAAAACATCCTGTGCAAGGTTTAGATGCCTTCAGATAGATACAGAAGAGAAATTCCCCTTTCAGGGAAGAGACTGCCAATGAACACAATGGGTAAAGAGAATGCCAGCTTATCAGATACAGCATTCACCACATGCTTTCCACCTGGTTCATTACTAAGGGTGTATTTCCCCATTATAGGCACTGTTACAGGCCCTCAGACATACAAAGTGCATCTGCTACTGTGAGTTTGGATCCCAGATGGCATCGTCATGTCTCTGAGTCCTGGGCTGGGATGGCAGCCCCATTCTTGTTAGTCTAGCAAGGTGGGACTGCTCACTACCCATGTGGGATGTTAGTCCACCTAAGAGTTCAAATCCCAAGTAAGCTCACAGCCCTGTCCCTGGGGCCATCATGGCCACCCAGCCTGCCTCACCCAGAGGGTAGTCCCCTGTGACCATCACCTGGGCCTGTTTACCCTTGGTCTGAATGTGGCAGGGCAATGTGTTAATGAAATAGTTAAGCCCTAATTAAAAGGCAATAAAAAAAACTGGGAAAAAATGTTCATAATTCATATGAGAAAAAAGACAACCCAATTAAAAAAAAATACAATGGTCGCAAATAAGGAATCTATAAAAGAGATACAAATGGCCAATAACATATTTTAAAAGTAATCACGTGATAATCAAGTTCAAATTGAAATGGGATACTGGGGGAGTAGAGGGGGCAGAATCAGTATTGGTAGGAGACTGACAGATAATAAAGACAAGGGTGGGCCTGTGTATGGGAACCAGGCACTCAGCTACTATGGAGAGGAAGTGGATAGATATGACATTTTGGGAAGGAAATTGGCAGCATGTTTTTTTTTAATTTTTTTTAAGTTTATATATTTATTTTGAGAGAGAGAGAGAGACAGAGAGTCAGCTGGGGAGGGGCAGAGAGAGAGGGAGAGAGAGAATTCCAAGCAGACTCTGCTCTGTCAGCACGGAGCCCAATGCAGTACTCGAACTCATGAACTATGAGATCATGACCTGAACCGAAACCAAGAGTTGAATGCTTAACTGACTGAGCCACCCAGGCACCCCTGGCAGCATGTTTTTAAAATACATGTATACCATGACCCACAGATTACACTTACAGAAGTCTGTCCTAGGGAAACAACTGGGCAACTGTGCAAAACGTACATGCAACCACGTGAATCCTAGTCTTTGTTATAACCATAGGAATGAAAAAAGCACAAATGTCCAATAATAAAGGATTGGTTAAATGAATCATACAGCAATGCAATAAAATGTTATATAGCATGACAAATGTGAAGTTTTTAAAAAAATATTTTTTAACATTTATTTATTTTTGAGAGACAGAGTGTGAGCGGGGGAAAAGTAGAGAGAGATGGAGGCACAGAATCTGAAGCAGGCTCTAGGCTCTGAGCTGTCAGCACAGAGCCCAACATGGGGCTCAAACTCACAGACTGCGAGATTGTGACCTGAGCTGAAGCCAGACGCTTAACTGACTGAGCCACCCAGGTTCCCTGAAGTATTCTGATGTGGAATAATGCTCATGATATACTGTGAAAAAATAGTTATGAAATACTGTGTTTAATTGAATATATAATACCTTTGATTTATAGATGCACCAGTTATATTGTTTTTCACTAAGGGGAAAAAAATCCACATTTGTACATGCATAAAATGGAAGCTATAAGGGAAACAAATCAGTTAAAATGACCCTAAAGTTTCTTCACCCTACAGCCAAACTCTCCTGGATAATGTTTATCTTCCTAGGAAGGGAGGAAGGATGGCTGGAGGTTGAGTTCAATCTCATGGCCAGTCACTTAATCTATCATGCTTATATAATGAAACCTCAGTAAAAACTCTGAACACCGAAGCTTAGATGAGCACCCCTGGTTAGCAGTATTCTGCATGTTTTCATACACGGATGTGCCAAGAAGGTAATACATCCTGGCTCCCAGGAGAAGAGACATGGAAACTCCACATTTAGAACCCTCCCAGACTTCACTCTATGTATCTCTTCTTTGACTGGCTCTGATTTTTTTTAATATTTATTTTATTTTTGACACAGAGAAAGACAGAGTGCAAGCAGGGCAGGGGCAGAGAGAGAGGGAGACACAGAATCTGAAGCAGGCTCCAGGCTCCCAGGTGTCAGCACAAAGCCCAACACAGGGCTTGAACCCAGGAACCATGAGATCATGACCTGAGCTGAAGTTGGATGCTCAACTGACTGAACCACTCAGGAGCCCCATGACTGGGTCTGTTTTTTATCTTTCGGCTCTAATAAAACTGAATCATAAGCATAGCACTTTCTGAGTTCTGTGAATCATTCCGGTGAATTATCAAACCAGAAGATATAGTGGCCTGGGGACCCCCAATCCTACAGCTGGCATCTGGAGTGAAGGCAGTACTGTGGAACACCAAGCCCTCATCCTATCTATGCTAATTCTGAGTGGTTGACACCAGAAGTCATCGCAGTCATTTGGTAAAAACTAATAATAAAGTAAACATGTATGTGTATTCATAGACAGTAAAATACGTAGAAGCATATGCATTAAATTTTAACAATAGTTACTCACGTGATGGAACTATCAGTGGCATTTATTTTCTTCCTACACTTTTTAAATCTTTTCTGAATCTGAGAAGTGATTTTGTTTTATTTATTAATCAGGAAAAAAAAACAACTTATTTCTCTTTCAAGAGAGAAATGACTTCAAATACTGAGAACTTTTCCCTCTTATACAGTGGATTCCATGTGTTTCTTTGTGAAAATACATTTGAAAACATCCTTTCCTGGCTCTGTCTTCATGGCACATAGAGTGAGGTCATGGTTATAAACCCAAGACACAAAAACCATTTCAAAAATTCATGCTTAAAAACAAAACCTCTGTTCCCTCTGCCTATCTAAGTGGGGAAGGTGAGAGCAGATACATGGGTGGAAACTTTGCTTTTTTATGAAAGGAAAGATTGACCGTGGCACATAAAATGGAGAGCAAATTATGAACACAACCCAATTAATTAAAACTAATAACTCTAAACAGAATTTTTTTAATTATTTATTTTTATTTTTTTTAACTTTAAATTTTTTTTTTAAGTTTATTTATTTATTTTGAGAGAGAGAGAAGGAGAAGGAAGTGAAGGGCAGAGAGAGAGGGAGATAGAATCCCAAGCAGGCTCCATGCTGTTAAGCAAGGAGCCCCATGTAGGGCTCAAACCCACGAACCATGAGATCATGACCCGAGCCAAGATCAAGAGTCGGACACTCAACCAACTGAGCCACCCAGGTACCCCCCCAAAAATTTTTTTTATGTTTATTTATTTCTGAGACAGAGAGAGACAGAGCATGAGTGGGGGAGGAGCAGAGACAGAGGGAGACACAGAATCAGAAGCAGGCTCCAGACTCTGAGCTGTCAGCACAGAGCCTGACATGGGGCTCGAATTCACAAACCATGAGACCATGACCTGAGCCGAAGTCTGTCGTTCAACCGACTGAGCCACACAGGCGCCCTGCACCCAAAAAATCTTTAATTAAAAAAAAAAAGAAAAAAGAAAAAAAAACCTGCACAAGGAAAAATGTGTTGAACTGTCTTCTCAAGTAATCCAATCTGAGGCCTTACTCCTGATTGCTGTGAGAAAGGCCCCTTTAAGCAACAAAGAAAAATAGGTCTTCATGTGCCATCATCCGTAGTATGGGTTAAGACCACAGTGCTTCAGCAGCACATGCTGTGACAAAATAGCAACCTCCACCGAGACACCCCAAGGGCCCTAATGGCATTTGCTCTGCCCCACTCGTAGCGTGCATGCACACACACACACCTTAACCTACAGCTTCTAACCTGCCATGGGAAACAGAATAACCACATTTGTAGCTACAGTAAAGGTGAGTGAGCTCTGGGTGAGCCCCTCCCAGGAGTCAAATTCTTTAGTGCTTTCATACATATACTCTCTAGCCTCTGCCTCTGGCAATCTGGACTGGATTGCCACTTATATGGCAATGCGTTGGAGCCATATTGAAGCCGCATTGAGGGTGACCTCTGCAGACATGAGGTCTTGTGGTTCTTGGGACCTCACATGGGCTTTATGCACCACGCACACTGGTTACTGATCCTTTCCTCCACTTTGCCTGTCCAACTGACATTCGATGCATGGACAAGTGATGGACTTTAGCCACAGAAGTCTACAACGTTCTGGCATTAGCATTAAGATCGAGTATTCATTGGGGTGAAAAAAGTAACATATGTCAATTTTAAAGCCCATCTCCTCTTCTCAGGCTAATTATACTCTACCATATTTTTGTGGTATCTAATTTCCATGGTACGGAAATTTACAGGCTTCGCCCGTCCCTGTGATGTGATCTGCTTTATCCTTACCACGAAAAACATGTTGATGATGAATTCTACAGCCCCTACATCTGTGACCTTTCCCTGCTCAGCAGAGCACAGGTAATTGTATTCAGAGATGTTTCCCAGCCTTGAAGGAGCAGCTGCTGGCAACACAGAGGGCATTTCAAGCTTGCAGTTGCTTGGCTTCCCACGCTCCTGGCAAACTAAAGGCTTCCATTGTGGGCACAGTACAGGTGAACCATTGATTTTTGCTTTAATGGTGAAAGCAACTTGTTCAACCCTGCTCTGTAATCCATAATCTCCAGTGAACCTGGCATTTTTTCCCCAACAGAACAGGTTAATAGGCTTAGCTACTGTGCAGAGATGTGGTGAGTGCATGTGTATGTACGTGTGTGTTTTATAACCTGAAGTCTACAGAGAAGCAAGTGAATACTCCCTCATTCTTTAAGGAATGACAGTAGAGGCTTGTACTTTCTTCTGCTCATTCCCACAGTAGTGTTTGGAGGAGACTGAGGTACCCAGGACACAATAGATACAATATCTGTGTCAGTGATCCAAGAACAAGGACAGGGTGCAGTATGATTGGATAAGACAGAGATTCTCATTTGCTTCTTGTTGTTTATTTTCATGGTTCTAATATCAAAGTTCACACAATTCTTATCATTTTTCTGTTTTGGGGCTCTATGTTCATTGTGTATCTACTGTCTAAAGTTTTCCACATAATAGATGTTCACTAGACATTAGCCAAATGAATTAATGCTAAATTTTGCTTTTTTGCTGAAGAAACTTACAAAATGCAATGTCAAGTGAGGCTTAGATCTTATCAGACCTTATTGCTATTGCTACAATGCCAAAGACTTCTGTGGTTGAAGTCCTAGCATCACCCTTCCTTGCATCAAATATTGGTGAATAAGATGGGATCAAGATGGTACCAATTTCAATGGAGATGCAGATTCTAGAGCCATTCTAACATGGTAGGAATCCTGACTCCACTACTAAGTGACCTTAAAAAATTACATAATTGCTCCATGCTCACTTTCCCTACCCAGAAATATGTATACGAGTAGTATTATACTGTTAAAGTGTTATGAGAAGTAAATAGTTTAATTTATTGGTAAGCGGAGTGTAAGTTTTGTCTATTATCATGGAGACCTTCTCATTCTCTCAGGTCCTTTCTCTCACCTGGAAAGACCCTGAAGATTATGTTCCCAAAGACATCCACAACAATGTCTCCCCTTCCAAATGCTCTTCTGCAGTATGACCTCACCTTCTTCCACCACGAGGTGAAGTTTAAGTCCCTTTCTCTTGAATCTGGACTGATCCAGTTGCCTGTTTTAACCAATAGACTATTATGGAAGTATACTGTAAAACATTCAAGATTGGGATTTAAGAGATATATAGCTTCCCTCTCTGCCTTTTGAAATACTCCTTCTTGGAAACCAACCGCCATACTATGAGGAAGCCCAAGCAACCATATGGGCCCCACCTACTAGCTGACAGTCCCACCTGAACTCCAAGCTGGTGGCCAGCACCAAGTGCTACCATGTGATTGAGGCTATTTTGGACCTTCAAGTTACTCCAGTGCCTTGGGTACATAAAACAGAATCCTCCTGATCAATCCACCAAATCCTAAGATTAAGCTACTAAGTTCTGGGGTGGTGACCAAAAATTATCCCTAAATGGTTTAAATTATCCCTAAATGGTTCCTGGCACAGGAAATGTAGCCAGTGTGTGTGTCTGCAACTGTGATCTCTATTATAATCCACAGTGGCACCACGTAGCCCCTATGCACACCCTGATGTATTTATCAAGCCCCACTGTAAATGACTCTTTAACCAGGTTGTGGACAACTCTCCCCCCTATCAGGGTTAAAAGCTCTCTTGTCTAACTTCCAAAAGGACCATTTGCTTCTCCAGATTATCATCCCTTCTTCTGAGGAAATGAGGACAAATTCTCCAGGCCTGAACCATTATTTGTCCTTCACTCTTCCTACCCAAATTCCTTGCCTCTCTTCTTTACCCCCATACTCATCTCAGGGACAGTCTCCTGATCCCTCATTGACTAGAGCCTCTCTCCACCAAGACATCGCACCCACCCTACTGCCCCTGCCTGTTCCTCAATGACATAGCCCTACTTCCTAGAGGGTCCTGCTGTTGTAATACACCCATCAGGACAAATAACATATAGTGAGAGAATGTCCCTCCTCAAGGTGAAAGTTGTGACTCTCCAGACACTCCTCACATAGGTCAGGAGCAGTTTTCACCTCTATCTTCAAGAGTTAAGTGTCCTAAACCTCAACCCATAGCCCAAAGTCTCCTCACCATGACTCCTAGAAAACCCCTGGCAAGGCCTCATGTAATCAAGACTCTAGGTGGTTCCTCTCACATAGCCAGAGTTCCTGAGTTAAATATTGGACTTTACATCCCACATCTGTTGGATTGTTATTGTTACTAGACTAATAGAGGCAAGTCATTTGCTTAAATGTCACTATACATGTAACCAATATTCAAATTGAATAAATTTAAGTTGAAAATGACATTTCGTTTCCAGTAGTTTACTTAGTCTATGCTACACACACACACACACACACACACACACACACACACACACCAGGACCAATACTGAATTATTATCAGTGACATATGGGGCATAGATTGTGGACCTATCCCACTTGATTGAATCATTACCCCAAAATAAAACCTCATACCCACTACACAGTTACTGCTCATTATCCATTCTCCCTTGGCAACTACCAATCTGCTTTCTATCTCCATGGATTTACCTATTCTAGATTTTTTATATAAACGGTGTCACAAGGGACCTTTGGTGCCTGGTTTCTTTCAGCTAACATACTGTTTTAGAGATTAATCTACATTGTAGCATGTATTAGTACTTCATTCCTTTTTATGGGTGAGTAATATTCCATTGTGTGGATTTATCACATTTGTATATTCATTCATCCATTGAAGAACATGCAGATTGCTTCCACAAAGACTTAGAAAAGGAAGACTGATATGAGGCTTAGAAATGAAAGAACGGATTAGAAATTGCAACGAATTGAAAGGTGGTGAAATTTTGGCCAAGTCAGAGTGAAGAGTTTTCACCAAAGATTAGAGCACTCCATTGAAAACCAAAAAGCCAATGTTTTACTAACAAGGATAACTCACAGAATAAAAACCTTGCCTCAGGGATAAAGAACAAAACTGAAATGAAGAAGCCATAACAAAGAATAAAATCAAGCTTGACAGAATCAAAAGGACCCATTAATAACTTCCTGTCTATAAAACCAAAACCCAATACACAATAAAGGAAGGAAAATGATCCAAACTTCTGAAAATATATTGTCCATCATGTAATAGAAAACTATTAGATACACAGAGAAGCAGTAAAATGTAAGCCATAACCAAGAAAAAACCTTAATATCAACAAATTCTGAAATTGTCTAGATGCTGAAATCTACCTATAAGGAATTATAAATAGCTATTATAAATATTTTCAAGGACTTAAAGGAAAAAATGAATAAAATGAGTGAACAGATGGGATGTATCACCATAGAAATATAAACTATAAAAAGAGTATGAGAATTCTAGAACTGAAAATGATAGTATTTGAATTTTTAAATTCATTGATGCCACTACTGACTTTACAGAAAGTGAAAAATACAAGAGAATACAATGAACAATTGTTCACCAACAAGTTAGACAATCTAGATGACATGGACAACTTCCTAGAAAAACACAAATTACCAAAAGTGGATTAGAGGATATAGAAAATGAAACCAGATCTATAAAAAGTAAAGAGATTGAGTCAATAATCAAAATCTCCACAAAGGAAATCTCAGGATCCATATAGCTATACCAGTGGATTTCACCAAATATTTAAAGAATAAGCACCAATCATCAAACTCTTTCAAAAAATATAATAGTAGAAAAACCTTCTAATTCATTCTATAAGGCCAGCATCACCCTAATACCAAAGCCACACAGATATCACCAAAAAAATAAACTATAAGCAATATCCCTTATGAATATATATGCAAAAATCTCTCATAACATTAGCAAGCTGAATTTAACAGCATATTAAAGGATTATACACCATGACTGCATGTGATTTACCCCAGGAATGGGGGTAAGGGTGGTTGAATATAAAAATATTAATTGATGTATTGCCCTACGTTAATAGAACAATAATTTTTTACTAAATACTTCTCAAATTTGGTTACAAACATGAACCTACATAATCAAGGAGCATTCGACACCACCACTGGACACAAAGTAGAAAATACAAAACACTACAACTAGGCATAACTAGTCAAACTGCTGAAAACCACAAATAAAGATAAAAATATTCAAAACAAAAAAGGCACCACCTTCAGAATAATAATATAAATTATACAAATGATGGCTAATTTCTCACATGAAACAATGGATGCCAGAAAACAGTGGAGAAAAATAGCTTTAAAATGCTGAAAAGTAAAACCTATGTGTATGTAAATATTTCTACACCCAAAGAAAACATCATTCAAAACGTGAGATTGTAGGATAAGCAAAAGCTCAGAAAATTCCTCAGCAGCAGACCTGTATAGCAAAAAATGCTAAGGAAACTTTTCAGGCTGTAAGGAAATAATATCAGAAGGGAACTCACATGTACAAGAAGAAATGGAGAGCGCTGGAAATGCTAAATGTGTGAGAAAATATAAAAGATGATCTTTTTCTTCTTTTGTTATCTTTAAAGGGAAACCGATGTTTTAAATTTTTAAAAACTATGTTAAGGGCACCTGCATGACTCAGTCGGTGAAGCATCCAACTTCGGCTCAGGTCATGATTTCAAAGTCAGGTCATGATCTTATGGTTTGTGAGTTCGAGCCCCCAGTTGAGCTCTGTGCTGACAAGGTTGGAGCCTGGAGCCTGCTTCAGATTCTATGTCTCCCTCTCTTCTCTCTCTCTCAAAAATAAAAATTAAAAAATTTTTAAACTATTTTATTATGGGGTTTAGGGCATCTATAGTAGTAAAATAATTAGACATTAGGACAGTAGTGTTTTTAAAATATGTTGAAAAACTATTTGAACTTATTTCAGACTAATTCTCCTCTCCTTGAAGGTGTGCTGCACTTAGCGATTTGCTTTCTAAGGAAGAGAATGTAGCAGAAGTGATACTATCTGATTTCCAAAGGTGGGTAATGAAAAAGATAGCTTCCACCTGCCATATTCTCTAACTCTCATCACTTCCCTGTGGAAGTCATCTGGGTAAGCACATTCAGGCAATTCTATCTGGAGGTCCTTAAGGCCAAGACTAAGGCTTCCCATGAAAAGCCAACACCAAATTGCCTGTCAGAATCTTAGATTCTGATACTCCAACCTCAGTCAACATCTTAATTGCAACCCCCATGTCAGGCCAATTCCCTGTAATATGTTTTTCTAGCACCTTGGACTTGCCTGCCATAGAATCTAGCAGGATTGTAACTAATAATTAAATTATGTATTTCTTGGGGCACCAGGGTGGCTCAGTTGGTTAAGTATCTGACTTCAGCTCAGATCATGATCTCATGGTTCGTGAGTCCAAGTCCTGCAGCAAGCTCTGTGCTGACAGCTCAGAGCCTGAAGCCTACTTTGGATTCTGTCTCCTTCTCTCTCTGCCCCTCCCCCCTCCTCTCTCTCTCAAAAATAAACAAACATTAAAAAAATGTTAAATAATAATAATTAAATTATGTATTTCTTTAATGTCTATTACCTGTACACACACACACACACACACACACACACACACACATTTGGTTTTGCTTGCCTTGCTCTCTGTTATACCCCCAACATTTGGCACAGTGTATTAACCATGTCTTTTATTTGCTGTCTTTGGATGCTTTAATATCTAGGGCCTTGCTGATCCTGGAGAAACTACCCTTTCCAGGAATAACCAATTCCTAGAGATTATAAACAATTTACCCATGAGTGTACTTTTCAAATGCAAACCAACCAATCAAAAACCCACATCCCAACCACCTTCTTCATACTTTATACCGCTGTCTCCCTGCTCCAATCACCCCAGGGTCAGGTACCAGACAACTAGGGACAGTCCCTTGTGTCTCAGAGCCAATCCTAAATCTGCTTACCCTGCCTCACCTGTTCCTTCCTGCAGAAAACACAATGAAGGCTCTTGTCCACAGCTCCACCATCCCTTGCCTCCTGACTGACCCTCATGCCTTCCCATGTGGCCCCACCATGGCCTTCAAAGGCAATCATCTCCTAATCTGTTGGCCTTATTATACCTCAGATTTTCTATTAATACATTATATCTTAAAATACACAGTACCTGGCACTCAGTAGGTACTCAATAAATGTATGTTGAATGAATGTATCAAATGAGATTACAGTACAGTAAAACCTTGGTTTGCGAGCAAAATTCGTTCCGGAAGCATGCTTGGAACCCAAAGCACCTGCATACCAAGACGAAATTCCCCATAAGAAATAATGGAAACTCAGAGGACTCATTCCACAACCCAAAAATATTCCTATAGAAATTATTACAATACTGTAATATAATACAAAATAGTAAAGAAAATACAAAATATAAAGAAAAAATAAATAAATTAACCTACACTTACCTTTGAAAACCTTCATGGCTGGTGTGAGGGAGACAAGAGACAGAAGGGTTATTGTGTAGGACGATTTTCACTATCACTAATGAAATCATTACTGACTATTGGCTCAATGGAATCGTTTTCTGCATGGGGGCCATTGTATACACTCTAATGGATGTTGACTACAGTACAGTGTTAATAAACTCTTGTCATAGACTGTATTTAATGTAACTGACAATAAGGCAGCAGAGGAAAGGGACTATATCTGCAGGCAGGCTGACCTAGAATGAAGCAAAACATTCCTAAGCTTCCTCTGGTCTGGAAAAGCATAGGACTGTCCATAGGTGCTTTGGAGGGACAAAAAAATACACTAGTGCCAGTTGTGGGCACCTTCCAACGTTCTGAAAAATCACTGATTTCTGCCAAACACCACAGCCTGTGACCGAGCATCCGAGCATGGGAGATGATCACCTACAATCCTGCAGCGAGAGAGAGAGAGAGAGAGAGAGAGAGAGAACCATTGGCTCGGTTGTGATCATGTGACATTTGTCATCACGTACTACTCATATTGCAAGACATCACTCATTTATCAAATTAAAATTTATTAGAAATGTTTCTTCATCTTGTAGAACACTCACAGAATAAGTTACTGACAATCCAAGGTTTTACTGTCTCTTAAAGATTGCAGTGTTTCCAACATGTAAGTAATGATCCTCTTCCAGTTTTTTCCCCTCAAATGTCCTCTTCTTTACAAGTTTGTGATTTGGGATGTGGGTTCTCAAGCCACAGTGCCTTTCTAGCTGTGTGACCTTGGGCAAGTTTCTCACCCTCTCTGAACCTCAGGTTTTCCTATATACAAAATGTGAATAATAATGCTTGCCTCACAGGATTTTGAGGAACAAATAAGTTCACATTTACAAAGTTCTTATAACACTGCCTGGTCCACATTAAAGTGCTTAAAAACATCCATTGTAATTATTATCCCACCGACCCCTCTCTCAGCTCCCTCTGCTGATATTTAGTAGGCAAAATTAGAGTACAGCTCATATCCCTTTAGACTGTCATAGGTCCTCTGGAACCCCAGAAGACTCATTTCTTTCCAGCCTGATCAGTGTCATTGTTAGAGTTATGAGGAATACGGAACGAAAATCAGCGACAATAAACCAGAGTTTTCTTTCCATTCAGAAGATACGCACACTCCTAGTGCCATTTGTCACCTTTTACTCTCAACTTGCTATAGAATTCTGCTTCTAAAACTTCTCCCCATTTGGGTTTAGAATTAGCTTTTAAACTCATAAAAGGAAAACAACAGAGATGCAAGTTTTTCTCTTTAAACAATGCAGCCATACATCAACCAAAATCACTGCGGGCATCCCATACAGCTCGCTCACCCTGCTCTCTCACCTCTCCCAGGGATTAAATGAGCTCTGGTATGTCCCTGCAGGATGCTTTGTCAATCTGATGAGGACATTTGGGTATAAATTCCCCTCTGTTGGGCTGAAAATGGAAGGAGATTTCTCCTTCCTGAGAAAATAACAGAGAAACTGGAGTAAGAACAAAGAAAATGTGAAGCAAAAATAAAATTCACACTTGGTACAAAACAGGAAAAGATTTTAAGACTGGCTGTTTTCTTTCTCAGTGCAATGAGAAAACACTGGCCTCTACTCAGATTTTAAGATTTAGAGTTTTTATATGGTAGGGAAAGGTTTAGTTTGTTTTTCTTTTTTTTTAACCCAAATAAATAGAAGTGATTAGTATGGACCAAATCATAACATAATTCTGAGTTATTCAAAAGAGATGGAGAGGGACCTATACCCACATACACTTGCCCACTAATTCCTGTGTGTCAGACAAAATTATCTGCTCATAGACACCTTGAGGTCCTCAGAAATCAAGACAATATCTTTCTTCCTTATCTGTGAGTGCCCACTGACAGGACTGGTTCACAGTAAGTACTCAGTAAATGACAATGCTGGGAGGCAAAGGAGAAGTAGGTGTAGATAATTCATTCTGAATAATCAATAGTTCGCAAATGGTCCTTCCTTTCAATCATCCTCTTGAAGCCCTGTTAAAATTATGTAATGGTGAAAACTGAACACATGGATCTTTTCTGAACACAATCGTATAGAACTACTTTAAGAAATAAGAAAACTCTCAAATAAACAACCTAAACTTACACCTAAAGGAGCAGAAAAAAAATAAGCAAAGTCCAATGCCAGTAGAAGGAAGGAAATAATAAAGATTAGAGCAGAAATAAATTAAATAGGGACTAAATAACAAAAGATCAATGAAACCAGGAGCTGGTTCTTGGAAAAGATCGACAACATTGATAAACCTTTAGTCAAGTTCATTAAGAAAAAAAGAGAGAGAGCTCAAATAAATAAAATCAGAAATGCAGGAGAAATAAAAAAATAATACCACAGAAACACAAAGGATTATAAGAAGATATTCTGACAAATTATATGTCAACAAATTGGACAACCTAGAAGAGATGGATAAATTCCTAGACACATATAACCTTCCAAAACTAAATCAGGAAGAAATAGAAAAATTGAACAAACTGATTACTAGCAACAAATTTAAATCAATAATCAAAAAACTCCCTCCAAAAAGGTCCAGGAAGAGATGACTTCACAAGTGAATTCTACCAAACATTTGAAGAAGCATTAAAAGCTACCAATCAACATGATATATCACATTGATATGAGAAAGGATAAAAAGCATCCAATCATTTCAATAGATGCAGAAAAAACATTTGACAAAGTACAACATCCATTCATGATAAAAACCCTCAGGTTTAGAGGGAACCTACCTCAACATAATAAAGGCCATTTATGAAAAACCCATAGCTAGCATCATGCTCAATGGGGAAAAGCTGAGAACTTTTCCCCTGAGGTCAAGAACAAGACAAGGATGTCCACTTTTACCACTTTTATTTAACATAGTACTGGAAGTTCTAGCCACAGCAATAAGACAAAGAAATAAAAGACATCCAAATCGGTAAGGAGGAAGTAAAATTTTCAGTATTTGCAGATGACATGGTACTATAAATAGAAAACCCTAAAGACTCCACCAAAAACTACTAGAACTAACAAATGAATTCAGTAAAGTCACAGGATATAAAATCAATGCACAGAAATTTGTTGCATTTCTATACACTAATAATGAAGCAGAAGAAAGAGAAATTTTTAAAAAATACCATTTACAATTGCACCAAAAATAACAAAATACCTAGTAATAAACTTAACCAAAGAGGGGAAAAACATGTACTCTGAAAACTATAAAACACTGATGAAAGAAATTGAAGATGACACAAAGAAATAGAAAGACATTTCATGCTCCTGGATTGGAAGAACTAATGTTAAAATGTTCATACTGCCCCAAGCAATCCACAGATTTAAAGCAACAAATATCAAACACATTTTTCACAGAATTAGAACAAACAATCTAAAATTTGTATGAACCACAGAAGACCCCAAATAGCCAAAGCAATCTTGAAAAGAAAAAGCAGAGCTGGAGGCATCACAATTCCAGACGTGAAGTTATATTACAAAACTGTAGTGACCAAACAGCACGGTACTGGCACAGAAATGGACACACAGATCAATAGAACAGAATAGAAAACCCAGAAATAAATCCACGATTATATGGTCAATTCATCTTAGACAAAGCAGGTAAGAATACGCAATGGGAAAAAGTCTCTTCAACAAGTGATGCTTGACCAGCTGGGAAAGCTGGTCAGCTACGTGCAAAAGAATGAAACTGGACCACTTTCTTATACCATACACAAAAATAAACCTACGGTGAGTTAAAGGTATAAATGTGAGACCTGAAAACATAAAAATCCTAGAAAAGAACACAGGCAGTAATTTCTCTGACATTGGCGGTAGCAACACATTTCTAGCTATGTCTCCTGAGGTGAGGGAAACAAAAGCAAAAATAAACTACTGGGACTACATCAAAATAAAAAGCTTCTGCACAGTGAAGGAAACAACCAACAAAACTAAAAGGCAGCCTACTGAATGGGGGAAGATATTTGCAAATGGCATGTCTAATAAGGAGTTAATATCCAAAATATATAAAGAATTTATATAATCCAACACTCAGAAAATAATAAACTCAATTTAAAAATGGGTAGAAAACATGAACAGACATTCCTCCAAAGAAGACATAAAGACACATGAAAAGATACTCAACATCACTCATCCTCAGGGAAATACAAATCCAAGCTACAATGAAATATCACCTCACACCTGTCAGAATACCTAAAACCAGAAACACAAGAAACAAGTTAGTGAGGATATGGAGAAAAAGGAACACTCATGCATTATTGGTGGGAATGCAAACTGGTTGCAGCCACTTTGGAAATCAGTATGGTGGTTTCTGAAAAAATCAAAAATAGAACTACCCTATGATCCAGCAATTGCTCTACTGGGTATTTACCCAAAGAATGCAAAAACACTAATCTAAAGGGATACGTGGGACCCCTAAGTTTATTGAACCATTATTTACAATAGCCAAATTATGGAAGCAGTCCAAGTGTCCATCAATAGATGAATAGATAAAGAATTGGTATATTTATACAATGGAATATTACTTAGCCATAAAAAAGAATGAAATCTTGTCATTTCCAACAACATGGGTGGATCTAGAGAGTATCATGCTAAGTGAAATAAATCAGTCATAGGAGGACAAATACCCTATGATTTCACTCATATGTGGAATTTAAGAAACAAAACAAATGAGCAAAGGAGAAAAAAGAGACAAGTCAAGAAATGGACTCAACTATAGGGAACAAATTGATGGTTACCACAGTGTAGGGGAGTCGGGGGATAGGTGAAATAGGTGATAAGGAGTAACAGGATACTTATGATGAGTACTGAGTAACGTACAGAATTGTTGAATCATTATATTGTGCACCCAAAACTAATATAGTACTCTAAATATACTGGAATTAAAATAAAATTAAATAAATTAAAATTAAAACATAAAGTATTTTTAGAAGTTTATTTTTAATATTTTATTTATTTTTGAGAGAGAGACAGAGTGCGAATTGGGGAGGGGCAGAGAGAGAGGGAGACACAGAATCCAAAGGAGGTTCCAGGTTCTGAACTGTCAGCACAGAGCCCAATTCAGGGCTTGAATCCACAAACCGTGAGATCATGACCTGAACTGAAGTCAGACCTTAACCGACTGAACCACCCAGGCACCCCCCAAAAAGTACTTTTAATTACAAAAAAAAAAAAGCAACCAGAGTTAATACCTAGTCTTCTCAAACTATTCCAAAAAAATAGGAGAGGACAAAAAGCTTCCAAATTCATTCCATGGGGACAGTGTTATCCTGACACCAAAACCAGCAAAGACACTACAAAAAGAAAACTACAGACCAACATCTCTGATGAACATAGATGTAAAAATCTTCAATAAGATATTAGCAAACGGAACTCAACACTATATTTTAAGAAACAGTTGCCACGATCAAGTGGAATTTACTCCAGGGATGCAAGGGTGGTTCAGTATTGCAAACCATTCAATGTGATACACCACATTAATAAGAAAAAAGATAAGAACCATATGATCATCTCAGAAAAAGCATTTGACAAAACACAACATCTGTTCAGAGTAAAAACTGTCAACAAAAAGGTTTAGAGTTCCCAGAGTGAAGTGCAGCTGGTCCAGGCCACAACAGAAGAACATGGCATCTGCAGAGCAGAGGAGTGCATGTTCATAGATGTGGGTGGTCCCAGGAATAAACCAAGAGAGGTATGTTTCCTAGGGAAGTGATTTGAAGAGCTGCCCCCCAGGAGGGAAGCTGCTAGCAAAGGCCAGGAAAAGCGCCTAGAAGTTAATGGACTGGTTGATCACATTGAAGCTAAAGCCGGAGAGGAAGGAGCTGAAGAAGTGGTGTGTTTTGTAAAAAAAAAAAAGTACGGATGGGTTGACAACTGATTCAAAACGAATTTGGAACTTCAGGTGCCAGCAAAGATGGAATGAGCCCATTTTCACCTATTTCTCCTACTAATTACAGCTAAAAACTCTGGACAAAATACAAAAACAACTTCTGAGGACTCTGGAAAGTAAGTAAGAGCAGATGATTTAGGGAAGGAAGTCAAAACTTGAAGGATGACCAATACAGGAGCGAGTTTACTCATCTTTTCCTTTATTCTCCTGTCTTTGACCTAAAGGGCGAGCCACTGACAGAAACACAGAGAGCAGACAGCAAGAACTCCATGTGTAACCCATTCTTCCTAGCCAGAGGACCAGGAAAAGAGACCCCGTGAGTCTGAGAGTGTGGAAGGAATCTATTTCTTCACCTCTCCTTTTTTCTCTTATTTTTCTATCTCTGCTCTAAGGGTAACCTCGGTTGCAAAACAGTACTGTTTCTGCCACTGCAGCATAAAACCTAAAACCTGAGGTGGAAAGAAAACAAAAACAAAAACCCTGTTTCTTTGGCCAGAGGAACCATGAAGAGGGGGTAAAGAAAGTGTGGTGAAATCCTGGTGAGTAGAGAGCTGGAGGCAGGCATCCCCTTATTCTGAGAATGAACCAGTGAAAGTCCTTGGCTCACCCCTGAGTGGCATATACATGCAAGGGACCCAAGGAAGCATTTAGCAAAGGTTTTGCAAACTGAACAACTATCTGAAACAGCCCCAGAGCTTCCAGACTAAGCCCTGAGTAATACAAGCCGGGGGGGGGGGGGGGGGGGGGGAGGCAGTCACAGAGCATGGGAGGGGCTTGGAAATTTGAATTAGATATGGAACCACCACTCACAAAAAGTGAGTCAGGACTTGCAACCTGAACTGAATCAGTTGGTTTGCCCACTGAAGAAGAAAGATTAACATTGTTCAGGGATATTTATTTATTTACTTACTTACTTATTATTTTAACATTTATTTATTTTTGAGAGAATTACTCTGGATTTTTCATCAAAAACCATGGAGGCTAGAAAACATTGGAGCACATCTTTAGAGTGCTAAAAGAAAATATTCGTCAATCCAGAATTCTATATCAAGTGCAATATCTTCAGAAATTAATATGAAATATATTCTCAATGATTAAAAACTAAAAGGATTTGTCATCAAGAGAATCAACTAGGGGGGCCTGGGTGGCTCAGTCAGTTAAGCATCCAACTTCAGCTCAGATCATGATATCAAGGTTCATGGGTTCAAGACCTGCATTGGGCTCTGTGCTAACAGCTCAGAGCCTGGACCCGGCTTTGGATTCTGTTTCTTCTCTCTCTCTTCCCTTCCCCCGCTTGTACGTTTTCATTCTCTCTCTCTCTCTCTCTCTCAACAATAAATAAACTTTACAAAAAAGAGAGAGACATCAACTAGAAGGATGTAAAATTCTATGGGCTGGAGGAAAA
This sequence comes from Puma concolor, assembly GCF_028749965.1. Classification (NCBI taxonomy): domain Eukaryota; kingdom Metazoa; phylum Chordata; class Mammalia; order Carnivora; family Felidae; genus Puma; species Puma concolor. The sequence goes on from NC_141671.1 coordinate 25,462,409, forward strand.
CTTATAACTTCAGAAACCAAGGAAAGGCAATCAGGTTGGCAAAGATCTGGATAAATATTAAATTACTTTTCTTTCCTTATATCCTTAAAATATGTATGACTATTGAAAAAAAAAACTACAATATCTCGTGGGGTACCCAATGTATACAGAGGGTAATATGAAATATATGGTTGTAAAGCTTCTATGTTACATTTTTAATGGTAAAGTTGGTAATGGTCAGTTGACTGTAAAAAAAAAAAAAATGTTATGTATATTGTAATACCCAGAACAACCATTTAAAAATGCAAAGATATATATAGCCAAAAAGCCAAGAAATAAAGAAAAAATGGAATACCAAAAACATTTTCCAAGAGTCCAAAGAAGCAAGGCAAAGGGGAACAGAAGAACAGAAAATGGCAGAGAGAAGACAAACCAAAAACAAGTAATATTATACTTAATAAAATAAAATGACTCTCAAATGCATTCTGCTAAGTGCAGAAAGCCTGACTAATGAAGTTACATACTGCGTGATTCCATCTACATGGCATTCTAGAAAAGGCAAAATCACAGGTATGGAGAACAGACCAGTGGTTGCTGGCAGTAGGGATGGAGGTTGGTGTGATTACAAAATGGCGAAACAAGGAAATCGTTTCAGTGTAATGGCAGCGTTCTGCATCCTCCGTATGGTGGTGATAACACAGATGTAAGCATTTTTCAAAGCTAATACATTTTGCTCTCTGTAAATTTAAACAAAATTCTGTTTTAATCCAGAGCATGTGACTGCCCAAAACTGCATGCCACTTTCTTATGGCCTGGATGTCTCCACCAGGATCCGGCTTGGGAGCTCTCTTATAAGTCAGCTATTTAAAAATTATAACACTGTATTAAACACTCATTATGCAAACAGGACAGCCCATTTGAGGGAAAAGAAATCTATTTAGCCCATTAATTAGATGGACTATATTACTGATTATTCCAGAAAACCAAATCACTCTTTCCAAACATTGTTTTGAAAAGCTACTAGCATTCCTACTTGGCATGCCAGGAATACACTCAAGACCAGGACCTCTCCCACCTGCTGCCCTCCCAGGAACCCAGGGTGGGGAAGTGTTGCCAAGAGGGGAAGGTATTTGCACTGATGGGGCAGCTTTTCCTAAGTTGTAGTAGTTTGTTCCAAATGCCTCCAGTATGAAATAAGGAAAGCAACAAAATGTAGAGTAGAAAAATCATAGCAGGAAAAAATAAGATGTGTATATCTTCTAGATGATGCATGACAATTCACACAAGACTGTGTATGTAATAACATAGCTTGCTTTTAACAGTATCCACAACGTACTTACTCTGTAATAGTAATGCCACCCTTCGGCCTGTCTTGCCATCGAGTGTTCCCTAAACAAGTTTGTGCCTTGACTCTAATGCTCTCCCTGCCCAGGCATGACTCCATCTTCAAATCACCATGTGAAATACAGCAGAACTGCTGAATTGGCAGTGCTTGGAAATATCATTCCTACTTGCATAATTAGAAATACACTTACATGACAAGTTGCTTCTAAAGGCCATGTGTCACCTATAGGAGTCTGCTCCATTATTTTCAGTGGGCAATTTTTAACTCAAAGGCTACTCATCGGGGGGGCTTTGTAGATGCAATTGCCACCAAATGCCAGTGAGTAGCCAGCAGGAGTGTCCGTGACATGACTGGGAAGAGGACAGGATGATCACTCCAGCTAATGATCTGCGGTGACAAGCAGACTGCTGTCAATTTAGAATGAGTGCTTGGACCAGCTATCAACTTAATGAAAATATGTATTGTGCCTTTAAATTTAAATATCATACTTATGATGAATTCTTAAGCAGGAATTCTTGCCAATTACTGGTTTTCCTCTATCTTCATGTTGAAAAACAGACTAGACTGTTGTGACAGCCATAGCTGAGACGAGCTGACACTACCTTCCTTGCTCTGCCCCCATCCTCTCCCTCTGCTGGGAATTCAAGTCTTATGGGCCACCTGTGCTCCTGGTACCACCATCCCCAAGCAGCTACCCCAACTTCTCTCCACTTGACATGACTCTATTTCCATTTTCCCCACCCTCTCTTTGGCACCCTTTGGATTTTTGTCCCCTGGAAAAATTTTAAGCCCTCACCAAATGTTCCTTACCCTACTAAAATCCATCTCTGCCCTCCAGCCTCTCCATCCAAACCCTTTTCCTATCTCTCCTCATCCTCTGGGCAGTCCGCCCTCTCCCATTAATCTTCTGCAAACAAATAGTCTTCGTCAATGGCTCATGCCATTAGTTCTGCTATACACGACCCAGATAACTTCTAGCCCTTTCTCCTGGGCTCTACACAGTCTCCTGCAGTGTCCAACAGGCCCCTCATCTTCAGCAGTTTCCAGGAACTCTTTGCCTGTGTCCCCCACCCACTGCCCCTCCCCAGCCTCTCCCTACCCAACCAGGTCATGTTGGTCTTTCCTCCTGGCTGCCCACTCATCCTTGTGACAAATTCCTGGTCGGCCTTTGAACACAAGCTCAAGTCACCTCTATAAACAAAACCCCAAATATTCACTAACTTCCAGGAGGTGCGAAGACCTCACTCCTCTCTTCTATCAAACAATATGCATTTTTGTAGTATAACAATTATTGAAAAATTTTGCAATCAGTTAATGTAGTCTCTCCCGATTGACCTAGAACATACTAAAGGCATTCTTTTTCTCCTAACCTGTTCTTTTCTTCCTCTACCTCCCTCTCTTCCTTCTTCATAATTTTCTTCCGTTTTAGTATTTTATTTTTATCCTTTTGTGCATAGTTCCATATCTGGCTATGAGTCCTTACTGAATGAAGAACTGACTAATTGTGGTAGGATGCAAGATGTCCGAATAATCTACCTTCATTTAACAGATGAGAAAATTCAAAGTGAAGCCCAAGGAGTGGATATAATTTCTCAGACTCACATAGCTTGTGTCACGCCAGTGCTGGAATCCAGATACTCTGAGTCCTAGCCCTAAGGACTCTTTGTAGTGTGCTACATTTCCTCTCTGTATTTAGAGGCACTTCCTTTTTTTTGATAAGTGCTTTCAATCATTAAAAATTACAAAAATTTACAGAAAGGTGCATTTACTCTGTTAAAATCTTTTAAAGACTTCTAAGAATGGTAATTGTAGCTATCATTTTTTAAAAAAAGAAAAGACATAAACCTCCCAGACACATACAACAAGGAATTATAAGAATTACAACTATATTGAAACTATGGAAATCTGTCACTTTTACCAACTTGAAAGACTATCAGCCAGAGGAAACACGGTTTGGATTCAATTCAATGCCATCTTTATTCACTGAAACACAGCAATTTTTGAATGAATCATCTGGCAGGGAGGCAGGGTGGGCAGGGAACCACTGGGCAGGGAACCACTGGGACAGGTAACAGGCTCTCAAGCAAAGTAAACTGGATGCCCTCTTTGAGTCTAGAACATTCTCCAGTAAGCGTCTTCACCGGGATAAGAGGGGTGGTGTGGATCAGGATGCTCCAGAGAGAGAATTACCCATTAACCTATCCTAAGTGCTAAAAGAGTTCTACTAGCTCAGACTATAATTTATAAATATGATAAAGCACAGGTAATTTACCAAACTCTTGAGGAGAATGAGCATCTAGAAAGAAGGACACTAAACTAGGCAACCAGCACAAATGGCTCCCAATTAAAAAGATTTAATGCAGAAAACAGAAGATAATCTTTTATAAATTCTGAATAGTATTCATAGTCACATCTAAAGGCCCCTCTGAAAAAGAACCTACCAGAGACATAAAAAAAAAAAATAGTTGCAGGAAGAACAATAATTAAAGAAATATAATATTTAAATCAAAGAACTGAGAAGCAGAAAGAATGCTGTTAAAAATAAAATTTTAGAATTGGTAAATCAGCAGAAGGCAGTCCCCCCCAAGCATGATAAAATAGGAAAAGGGATTGACATTGTAAAGTGAAGAAAGTTAAAGACCTCAGAGGATAAGTCTGAGAGAGTCAATATCAGCATCATATAAATTGAAAATGTACATACCCAATGACAAAACAATTATTAAGAAATACTAGCTGTGGGGCACTGGGTGGCTCAGTCAGTTGAGCATCTGACTCTTGATTTCATCTCAGGTCGTGATCCCAGAGTCATGGGATAAAGCCCCACATCGGGCTCCTTGCTGAGCATGGAGCCTGCTTAAGATTCTCTCTCTCTCTCTCTCTCTCTCTCTCTCTCTCTCTCTCTCTCTCTCTGTTCCTCTGCCCCTATCCTCTGCTCATGCTCTAAAATAAAATAAAATAAAATAAAATAAAATAAAATAAAATAAAATAAAATAAAGAATTTTAAGGTATAGAATTTGTCACAGTAATAACAATCTTTCATGGCAATTTTGTAAATTTGTGTGAATTCATAAATTAGACATGGGGTGAGAACATGGGTGGCTCAGTCAGTTGAGCATCTGACTCTTGATTTCAGCTCAGGTCATGATCCCAGGGTCATGGGATCAAGCTCCGCATTGGGCTCTGCATTGAGTGGGGAACCTGCTTACAGAGTGCCTGTGTGGTTCAGTCGGTTAAGCATCTGACTTTGGCTCAGATCACGATTTCAGTTTGTGGATTTGAGCCCTGTGTCAGGCTCTGTGCTGACAGCTTGGAGCCTGGAGCCTACTTCAGATTCTGTCTCTCTCTCTCTCTCTGTTCCCAAGCAAACAAACATTTAAATATATATATAACAACAACAACAACAACAACAAAGATTCTCTCTCTCAAAAAAAAAAAAAAAAAAAAAAAGAGTGCTACACACTCCAAAATGATTTTCTTCCCCATCCTAAATATTAAAACTACAGCAACCTTCAGTCCTCATCATTACGCCATTATGCACAATATTGCAAATTAATGAGTTTTAAACTATTTTCTGAGCAATGAATGGAAGACAGAGAAATAGGAATAAAATCCCAGATTATTCAATAAAAGATAAGGGGAATAAAAGGGAAGTAAATGCATGTTACAATTCTTGGCTATATGAAAGCTGGTGGTTATGAATAACGTTTAATTCTTAACTTTGATAGAATAATATAGGGAAAGAATATGTTTGTAATAATTTAAGAGTAAGCACTTTAGAATAACATTTAGATATAGTATTTCATATCCCTAGAGCAGAAAAAAAAAGACCAAAAAAATGATAAAACAAGGAAGAGGCACGAAAAGTGAAAGGAAGAAGCAATCAGAAATCACAATGAACATAAAACATAAAATAAGATGGCAAGAGAAAGATTAAGTATATCATTCATCACAATAAATAATAGTGGGCACGGATAAAATTATTCTCCTTGCTATGTCTTATATTCAAAGAAAAAAAGAACAGATTAAATAAAAGAGCAAAAAACAGCTAAATGCTATTTTCAAGGTACTTATCTATAATAAAGGATAAAGAAAAAAGGTAGAAAATAAAGAAGCGAGCAAGAATAGATCAGAACACTGCTCACAGTGGCAAATGGCAAAAGTATTAACATCACACAGAGTGCACTCTAAGGTCAAACATCAAATAAGGCTGAGAAGAATTTTAGTGATAAAAGGTACTATCTCTAAAGAAATTGTTACAGACACACACTAAACGATATTGTTTGGAAATACTTGAAGCAGAAAACAAAACTAGGAATTCAAGTTTATTTTAACAAGATCACAATGAAATTTATAAACTGATATCATATCCAGTAGAAAAAGAATTAATATGATGAGGTCATTTGAACTGCATGATATGCTTTATTTAATGGACATACGGTTTTTGTATAAAACAGAAAATCTTTTTAAAATGCTCAACTATTTACAGAAATTGTTTATAAACTGTGCCATAAAGAAAATCTTAAATTCATAGATAGATAGACGTTAGATAGATAGATATAAAACGAACATACTATATTCTCTGACAACAAAACTAAAACAAGCCGCCAAAATATAGCCCCCCCACCCAATCTAACTACCTAGAAATTGAAAAGCACTCATAAATAATTCATGAATTAAAGATGAAATAATTATAGTAACAGACTAATTAAATAGAAAAATGACCACAGAAAGAACTCTACATTTCAAAACCTATAGAATATGGTCAAAACTCTTATCAAAAAAAAGCAAAAATACTTGAAAAAGTAGTCTCCTTATTGCTAAAAGCATGGATTCTAGACTCAGGTTATACAAGTTCAAATCCCAGCTCTTCCACTTACTTAATTTGTGTGATCTTGGAATAATTATTTCACCTTGCCTCATATGTAAAATGGTAATAATAATAATAATAATAATAATGCCTATCTATTATGGTGTTGCAAAAATGAAATGAGGTACTCCATGTGATCTCCTTCCATAGGTGGTCTGTGGAGGAGATAATAGATGAGAGAGAGAAAGAGAAAGAGAGAGAGACCGGGGAAAAGATTGAGATTGATTGGTTGATTGACTGATTGACTGATTGATTGATTGACAGAGATTTTAAATGTTATGGAGTGAATTTTATTGCCCCTCCCAAAATTCTTATGTTGAAGTTTTAATCCAGAATATCTCAGAATGTATTTGGAGACTGAGACTTTAAGTGGTAATTAAAGCTAAATGAGATGATGAGGGTGGGCCTTAATCCAATTTGACTGGTGACCTTATAAGAAGAAAAGTTTGGACACACAAAGAAGACCAGGTAAGAACTCCGCAACAAGGAGGCAAACTGCAGAGAGAAGACACAGAAGAAACCAACCCGCTGACACCTTGATCTTGGACTTCCAGCCTCCAGAACTGTGAGGAAATAACCTTGTATTGTTTCAGTCCCCCAGCTATGGCACTTAGTTATGGCTGCCCTGTGGTGAGAGCCTCTCGCTGAACTGTGTGTGAGTCTAATGTTGAAGGTATGTGTATCTCATACAACACTGCCTCTAAAGAAACCCATTCTCCTCCCCCAGTACCCAAGTGGAAGAACAGAGATTAGATTCATCAACGGAGGGAAAACTGTGCTGAGAACTTATGAGAGCTTATGTGCTGAGAGCTTACTCTGTACACTGCACTTTATGGTCAATTTAAGGAATTTTCAACAGCAATTTTTTAGCCCTAGGGGCTACTTTAGAGCTTAAACTTAGCTAAGCTATCACTCCACAGGATAGCATGGTACCATGTTTGTTGCCGACAGAGAAATGCACAAAAAGATCACCAGAAACAGAAATAAATGTGTGTGTGTGTGTGTGTGTGTGTGTGTGTGTGTGTGTGTTCACTATGTGGAGTGGGACTTCCCAGACCCACAACTCAACCCTCCTACTTGGAGTTTCCTCCCCAAAGAAGTTTATATAGAACAGGTAACAAGGCAACAAAAAATAGCTATTAGTAAATGGGGAGGAATGGAGTTACCCCTTCTTGCCAGTGCTGGGTGATCCGTAGAGTCTACTGGATGGAATCTACATAGCTCAGGTCCGCCTCGGTGACTCACAGACCTGGACCCCTTAGGACCACCTGAGAGCTGCTGACCCATCCCCAGCAATCGTGATCTATGTGGTCAGAGTAGAGGCAGGGAGGTGAAGAGAAGAGAGGGAAAAGCTGGTTCATCCCAGGCTGCTACCCACAGGAGTCAGGAAGCCCAGAAGGGGAGGTGGTCTGCTAGGTGGGCTGACCCCAGCAACAAAGCAAAGGGATGATCATGCATACACTCCCCTGCCATGAAATGTCACTGCCTCCCCCCCTCCATGTCTCAGGTTTCAAACCCCATCGAATCATAAACCATGACTTTTCCTCTTTGGAAGAAGAGCTACCAAAGGGAGTGAAGAGGGAGGAGACTGAATGAAAGTGAGAATATCACCCACAACAGTCTGCAGGAATTGTCATGTTGGTGAGGGAAAGGTAGGTGTCTCATAAATGATGCTGGTACAGTGGGGAAGGTGGAAAGGAAAAATATTAGATTTCTGCCCATCCCGAAACTTGCTACCATGAGGAAAATAAATTCCACACAGTCACAGACTTAAATATTACAAAATGATAAACAAAACTATTTAAAATATTAAAAAAACTCTTTAATTGTGTGAGGGGGGATTCTTTCTAAGCATGAGACAAAACCCACAAGTCATAAAAGCAAAAATTGAACTCACTGATAAGAATTACATAGCTACTTAAGTACTGAAGACTTGTAAATGAAATTAAATGCTAACAAACTAAAAAAGATTTGCAACCTGCATCACAGATGGGGGTAAGACAGTAATTTCAATATGTAAAGAATTCTTGAAAATCTATAAAGAAAAGACAAAATACTTGTTTTAATGAATAAGTAATGGGAATAGAAATGGCCAACAAGCCTATGAAAGAGTTTTCACTATAAACAAGGAAAGACAAGTGATCACAGCAGTGAAATTCATTCATCCGAATTGCTAGACAACATCAAGTACCTGTGAAGGTGTGGGAGACAGGTCTTTTGCTCCCAGTGGGAGATCAACTGGTACAAAAACAATTTGTCACTATGCATTAAAATTTAAAAGAAATTCCATGAAGACACAGCTAGCCCGGGCACAGGGCTCAGTTTGGGAGAGGCCAGAGACACCCCCAGCTACTTCCTCCACCAAGGACCTAGTCCTGAATCCCCTGGACCCTTTCACCCTCTGCCCAGGTGGGGGCAGCAGCCAAGGGGGTCTCAAGGTGGGGATACACTGGAGGAGAATATTGACAGACCTCAGAGCCTGCACCTTCATTACCCTCCTTCCCACTTTCCCCCAAACTAGGCCTGTCCATCTTAAGGACCCATCAGCAGGGAACCAGACACTTCCCAGGGTCAAATCCTTGGCTACCATTTTCACTGCTTGTTGCTACACCCACTGAGCGAAGCCACCCATGTGGGGAAGCCATCCTGACTCGGCCAACCCACAGTCCACACCTGGAGCATAATCATCTTTGCCAAAGTAAGCAATTACCATTTTGCTGATAATTATTAAAAATGTTATTAAAAATTCTAGCTAGTGAAACCCCTTTGGGTACCTACACCGGAAAAAACCAACACGTGTGCAAAAGGAATTGTGTTCATCTGAGCCTTGTTCGCAATGGTGATCTATCATGAACAACCCAAATAGTCAGCTGCAGGGAGTGGGGTGCTGTGTCCATATTATAAAAGAGCATGTTGTGGTCAAAAGAATAAAGCAACCAATATGAAGTATAACCAATATTTTGAGTTCATAAATGACCTTCAGAATAATACATATAATATAATTCATTTACAAATATATGTACACACATATGTATATATGTGTATTTGTGTCTGTACGTGCCTGTATGTGTTGTTTGTATAGTAAAGCCACCGAACTACGTACTTTTAAGGGAACATATGTACATGCAAGTGCACCTGGGTGGTTCAGTCGGTTAAGCCTCTGACTTCCTCTCAGGTCATGATATCATGGCTCATGAGTTTGAGTCCCATGTCTGGCTCTGCGCTGACAGCTCAGAGCCTGGAGCCTGCTTCGGATTCTGTATCTCCCCCTCTCTCTGCCTCTCCTGTACTCACACTCTGTCTCTGCCTCTCTCTCAAAATTAAATTAAAAAAGTAAAAAATATATTTTTTAAAAATCTGAAAGAACACATGCCAAGTAAGAATAGTAGTAACCTCTGGGGCACCTGGGTGGCTCAGGCGGTTGAGCATCTGTGTCTTGACGGGCTCAGGTCATGATCTCATGGTTCATGAGTTCTAGCCCTATGTCCAGCTCTATGCTGATAGCACAGAGCCTGTTTGGCATTCTCTTTCTCCCTCTCTCTCTGCCCCTCACCTACTTACACACAAAGTCTCTCTCTCAAAATAAATAAATACACTTAAAAAATAATAATGAAAAGTTAAAAATTTAAAAAAAAGAATAGTTGTTACTTCTGAGGAAGGGGTGGATGGTCAGAATAATGTCTTAATTTCTCATGAGAAGATAGTCATTAATTTATATGCATGTGTATAATGTCTATACATATAGATGTATACGTAATTATATATATATATATATATGAAATTCATAGAATAAATAAAATTGGCCCCTAAGCTTGTGAAAAGGTGTTTGACCTCACCAATAATTAAAGAAATACACATTTTTTAAGTGGCAAGGGCTATCCTTTCATTTGTCTGGCAAAGAGTAAACAGTATGAGGATTTCGGCTGTTAGAAAATGTATGGATAAAGGAGCATGTCAGACATCCGTCACCCCGCCGCACACCCCCAGCCCACTTTTTATTCCGGTCGTTGCTATAGCAACCAGCTGGGAGGTACAGCCTGATGGCTTCTGTCCTCTGTGCACGTCAGTCTCTTGCTCTCTATCCTGGCCCCACCCCAGCCCCCAGCTCGCTGGGCCATTGTGGGCATGTGAACCATACGGGAAAAGTCCAGAGATAAGGTAAAGGTCCAGAGGGGCACATCCTGGGGGCATCCTGGGGGCACCCCTTGACAGAAGCTAATAGTACATGTTCTCGCTTCTCAGAGAACAATTCTGAGCACATTCTATACAATTCCTCTGAGGGTCGCAAGAGGGAAGTCACTCTCAAGGCCCACAGCCCTGACCAGGTCACTAATTCACCCCTGCCCTGGCTTTCCCACCTTCCCTGTCAACCCTTCTTCCCACACTCCCACTCCTATTCCCTGGAATTGCTTCCCAAAGTCAACCAGCTGCACACCAGCCCCATCAGGCTCTGCCTTCTGAGAAAATGTAAGACAGTCTAGGATTTGCTGGAGGACAGGTGAATCAGCACAACATACTTGGGGACAGTTTGGTGACTCGGAGTGAAGGGTGAGCATGCACACCCCAGCTCTACAACTCTACTTCTAGACATGTATTCTGCGGCTGACTGGCAACAAGAGAAAAAAAGATACTTTCATTCATTCATTTATGATGAATCCATGTACTGTTTGTTCATCCATTTCTGCTCATCTGCTTATTCTGTTCTGTTCCAGGCGCATGATGACTAAAGTAACTCTTACTCTTCTTCTGTTAGGAAGAGTTAGCCAGTAAGCAACAGACAAACGTAGAAATGTATCCTCACCTTCATCGTTCTTAATAGGAAAGAAAAAAATCTAAAAACAAAGTAGGGGGGGCTAAATAAATTACATTGCCTCTATCCATACAACAGTTTAAGCATGATGCCATGAATAGAAACAGTTCTGAGTCCCATTAGGTAAGATGCAAACGATTTATTCAGTGAATAAAGCAGGTTGCAGGACTGCGTGTCCAGTGTGATTTTATTTATTTTTATTTATTTTTAAGTTTATTTATTTATTTTGAGAAAGAGGGAGTGATCAGGGAAGGGGCAGAGAGAGAGGGAGAGAGAATCCCCAACCAGGCTCCACACTCAAGGGCAGAGCCTGATGCGGGGCTCTATCTCACGAGCCATGAGATCATGACCTGAGCTAACACCAAGAGTCAGTCAGTCGCTTAACTGACTGAGCCACCCAGGTGCCCCAAGAGTGATTTTATTTTTTAATAGAGTTATTTATTTACACACATATGCTCACCCACACCCCAGGATTATACCTCAGATATTACTAATGGATTTTCCATTTTTGCCTCAGTTCATAATCCATTAGCATCCCATCTGCCTAGAGATGATTTGGGTTTGTTGCAGAGAAGATAAAAAGAGAAAAGATAGGCTCATGTGCAAAATAAGCCTATGCAGCAAGACAACTCGCAACCAGGGTATTGTCTTACAAGAGGATCTTCCGAATGTTTTCATCCCCCTTGCAGTACTCTTCTTTGTAGAGAAGAGGTGTCTTCCCCACCCCCGCCCAACGATGGCCTGAGTCCAGTAGCAAAGAAGGGTTTGCTGGAGGAGAGGAAGAGAGGAGTCTCCAGGGTCAGAAGGTCAGGTCTTACAATGTTTATTTTCTTCCATCTTGGCTTCAGCCCAGAGAGGAAGAAGTGCATTAGATAAACCAAGGCACACTGAGAGGATACTGGGCTTTTGCTTCTGCTGCCTGTCCAAGACCTTGAAAAGCTCTCACTGCCTAGCTGTCCCACCAGCCACCATCAACCTGTTGGAATGGCCGGGCAAGTTGGAGGCTCTGGGCAGGCTTCAGTGCCAGTGAGCATGGACGCTGGATGGACACCCAATGGCCAGCTCTGAGCCTGTCATGTCAGTGTATGGGGACCTCACAGAAGGGGGCAGGGTGAGCAGGTGAGGGGCCTGGATGGAGGACAAGACAGGGAGAGGCCCAGGGGTCTGTGGACAATGGTGGCAGGCAGTTCCCTCCAGCAGCGGTGGCTAAGTGTGAGACCAGATTGTGAGTGTCATGAACCATAGAGTTCACTGAATGCCAGAGGGAAACAACAGTGGGAGCATGAGCCATTTCCAGCAGATGACACAGCCCAGACTGCTAGACCATTTGGTTAAGGCCATCAATGGCTGCTGCTTTTCAAGGAGCAAGGCAGGAAGGGAGAATGAAGGGCAATCTCAAAGTCTGGACACATTTGCCTAGAGAAAGTGAAATTCTCTGAAGAACCTGTTGACATCTTCAGATCAAAATTTGAGGGGCGCCTGGGTGGCTCAGTTGGTTAAGCGTCTGACTTCAGCTCAGGTCATGACCTCACGGTTTGTGAGTCTGAGCCCCCTGTCAGGCTCTGTGCTGACAGCTCAGAGCCTGGAACCTGCTTCAGATTCTGTGTCTCCCTCTCTCTCTGCCCCTCCCCTGCTTGTGCTCTGTCTCTCTCTGTTTCTCAAAAATAAATAAATGTAAAAAAAAATATTTTTAAAGAAATTTGAGCCACATTGGACATTAACATATATTTATAAATTAACAAATACAGTATCATTAAAAATGCTCTCCCTGCAGGCCAGTTGGTAGGGCTCAGAAGGAAGACCAGATTAGATGTCGATAAAGGCAAGAACCTAACTTTGTCTGCGCTTCTGAGCTACAGTGTGAGTCAAGAGTCTGGGCAGATGCCCACACCTCTATTGCTGGGAAAGGGCATGGGAGAGAATCCGAAGCAGGACGGAGATCTTCCCTCCTACTTTGCATACTTTATCCGTTTTAGATAATTTTACAAATCTGGAGAGGTATAAAAAGAAACACCCAACAAATATTTAGAAAGCCAGTTTCTCCCTTTCATAAAATTCCTGCATTCCATACTTCCTGGAGTGCCCTCAGTTGTCCCTGCTCTGTGCCCTTTAATTACCACCAACATTCCACTTGCAGTATTTCTCTCAGTGACTGGTCAGACCAGAAACTGAAACTTTTATTTTCCTTTCTTTCTTGTTAAATTTTAGTCTCCCTTCTTGTCAAGCTTAAAAGTTTCCTTTAAAGTTTCTTTCAGGGGTGCCTGGATGGCTCAGTCAGTTAAGCATCTGACTTTGGCTCAGGTCACAATCTTAAGGTTTGTGGGTTCGAGCCCCCTGTTGAGCTTTGGGCTGACAGCTGGGAGCCTGGAACCTGCTTCGGATTCTGTGTCTCCCTCTCTCTCTGCCCCTCCCCTGCTAGTGCTCTGTCTCTCTGTTTCTCAAAAATAAATAAATGTTAAAAAAAATTAAAAGTAAATAAAATACAGTTTCTTTCACTCAGAGAGAAATGATATTTAAAAGATATTCTGAGTGCACCTACATGGCTCAGTTGGTTAAGTATCTGACTCTTGATTTCAGCTCAGGTCATGATCTCACAGTTCATGGGTTCAAGTCCCGCATCAGGCTCTGTGCTGACATTGCAGAGCCTGCTTGGGATTCTCTCTCTTCCTTTCTCTCTGCTCCTTCCCTGCTTGTGCACTTCTCTGCTCTTCTCTCTCTCTCTCTCTCTCTCTCTCCCCTCTCTTCCTCAAATAAATAAACATTTAAAAAAATAATAATTAAAATAATTAAAAATAAAAAATATTCTGGGAAAAGGGCAAAAACAAAGAAGTGGGCCACCCCAGCCTCCCTGCCCATCTGCCTTGCCCTTCCCAGCAGCCACCCAGCAGCCCATTGTTGGGTTAGGCGTTCAAGTCTTCATTTCAGCTCTGAGCCAGGTCCCCAGTCACTGCTCATCTGGGGGTTTTGGGAGTTCCCTTGGGGAATCACCCTGAGTAGAACTGAGCAGGTTTCACCCTCCCCACAATGGGCACCCAGAGGGACTGTGGAAACCTATAGTCCTCCAGGGGAAAAAGGTGGGAAGGGAGTGGAGCCAGGAAAAAGGGAAGGAAGAGAAAGAAACATTTCTCTATCACCTTCTGTGTACAAGGTATTATGCCAGCGGAGTGCTTCGACACAATGTATCTCAGTGCCTCACTGGTTCACGTATTCATCCACTGGGCACTTCCAATGCTTTATTCATCGGACACAGATTTACTGAGCTTCTATTTCACACCAATGAGCTCTTCTAGGCTCTTCATTCTATGCGCTCCACTAGATGTTATTCCAACACCTGGGGTTAGATATTAGGGAGACAAGGTACAGAAAATAAAACGACATATTTTCTCAAAAAGGCCAGGCAAGGCTTGTACACTAATACCCTGTACACTCTATAGTAAGAAGGAGCCAAGACCAAGACCTGAGGTTGGAATGAGATCTTCCAGTCTGGCCCCTGGCTCTCCGGGCTGTGCATGGACAAGTTCACCTGTTACCACAGCTGGTTCGGGGCTCTGGATTCCCCAGATACAGTTAAAATGGAAGACTGCAACACAGCCCTCGTTATGAAACACACACACACCCCCAAAAAACGAATATTAACATGTCACCTTTCCATGGTGGCTGACCTCAGGAGTCTCATTTTTCACATTAGTTGTAAAAATCTCACATCGAAAATAAGAAAACATAATTAAAAGTAACTAAGTAGCTCAAGGGTGTGGTCTTGTTCTACAACTATTGTCCATGTCAAGTGCTGATATTTTAAGCAATTGCCCTGATCCTGGGACACCTGCACCCCTCAGACAGGAGGAAAAGAATAATAATCACTCCTTGCTCTGTGCCAGTCACTAGGTACTCAGCGTCCAGTAACTCATCGAACACTGAAACAACTTTCCGAGCTGGAAGCCACCACTATTCCCACATTACAGAGGATGAACCTGAGGCACAGAGAGGTTTGCTAACTTACCTAAGGTATCACAGCAGAGTTGGGATTATAACCCAGGTTGTGGAGCACTGGAACTCTATGTGCCTCTATTGTAAGGGTTAAATTGTAGTGTAGGGCTAATGCTTAGCTTGAAAAATAACAGCTTTGTGTTGACACTGAAGGTTAAGAGATAACAGCCTTGCTTTGCTCTGGTAAACTACACCTCATGCTCTTGTAAATTAGGCTTCACCAATTAAGGAAACAAAAGTTCAAAGAAAAGAGCATCAGAGGCAGGGTCAAGGAGATCCACTGGCTGCAACTTAGAGGCAGAAAGTCTAAAGTAAACACCTCATTAGGCAACTGTTTCTAACTCATCTGGAACCTGTTTCTCTGTTCTGTTCCCAGGTGATGATAAAACGATGTGATCGGTTATAAAAACTCTGTACCCTGGCTGTTCGGGGCCGCACTCTTATCAAGAGTGTTGGTCCCGATCGGTCGGCCTTGCCTCTCATTGTAATAAACTTTGTTGTGACTGTCACTGGTGCCCGTAGCATTCTGTTTCAGGAGTCGTGTGGATGCAATACTATGAAAGAAAAAAAAGCACTGGGGCGCCTGGGTGGCGCAGTCGGTTAGGCGTCCGACTTCAGCCAGGTCACGATCTCGCGGTCCGTGAGTTCGAGCCCCGCGTCAGGCTCTGGGCTGATGGCTCAGAGCCTGGAGCCTGTTTCCAATTCTGTGTCTCCCTCTCTCTCTGCCCCTCCCCTGTTCATGCTCTGTCTCTCTCTGTCCCAAAAATAAATAAACGTTGAAAAAAAAATTAAAAAAAAAAAAGAAAAAAGAGCACTAAATTCCCAGCCTTCGGCCCCTGTTAAGATCCTCATTGTGCCCCAAAGAGCTGTGAAGTTTAATGATAGAGTAAAGGGATATATTTTACAATCCAACCTGCCATTCTGACCTAAGAATTCAAAGAGTAGTTACTTTTCCTTAAATTCATTTCCCAACTTAAATGGAACCAATTTTCTTTTAATGCTACAACTTTGATCTTTTATTCTGATTAATGAATTATAATCTCTTAGTATCATACAGCTTGAATATGATTTTATCCTTCCTGTCCTCGAGAAATAGAATATGGTTACTGATTATATAGACTTTGCTGGGTCCTTTCTTGGGTCTCTGGAAGGCTGGACAACTTCTGGGGACACTGAGGATGGTTATATGTTTCGGGATATCCTACACAAAGCCAAGGCGGAGAAATCCCTTGGAATACATCAGTAATCCCTGTCAAGTCTCTCCTTAATGTCAGTTTTTCAATGGATTTAATCTGAAAAAGAAAATGATGGTGTGGGCAGTAAATATACAGGCTGACTGTATCAGAAACAGAACTGCCCCCCCCCCCCCACTCCCCCGTGGGTGACCTCACCTCCAGGAGTCCTTCCACGAGGACCCAGGAGCACTTTCAGGGACCTAAGTCCCCCAGATGCACACAGTCGCAGCTTCCCGGCCTACCGGGACATCACACAACTGGGTGACGTGAGCTTCAAACTTTGATTCTTTACAATAGAAATGGCAGCTGGCTTTTCTTCCGGGATTAGAATAATCATAAAATAAATTGTTCACACTGAACTCCACATTCATTCCCGTATAACGAAAGCTGAAAACAAAGCAAAAATAAAACAAGACCAAAACCTTTTCTGTGCTTAGTGTTGCTCAGAATGAACATGGCGGTCCTCACTTCTGGGTGACCAGTAAGATCCCACAAGATGATGAAAGATCAGCACAGGGGGCTCGCCTCCCCCAGCTTTGGGCAGAGGGACTACATCATGTTGCTAGAATAAAAATCCCTGGGGCCTTTATTAAGAGCCACACTTTGGGAAAGCGGGACACATCTGCCCACTCTAACTGCCTCTATAAGTCCTTGCTGCAGTGAGGAACATTCAGAACTGATGCTGTGAGGGCCTAGTTACTTTTAAATAAAACAAATGAAGACTATAAATTTTAAGTGAATAAGTGTGGGGCCTGCGGACAGAACGGGGGCCTCACATGACGGGGAGAAGTAAACCCCAGGTGTTCCTGGAAGCCCAGCAAAGGCAGTGCTGTGCCGTTCACCTTCTGAGCCTCTGCCAACCTTCCATCCCTGCCAGTGCTGACCAAATGACTTAACTCTTGAAGCCTCTCTGCTCCAATGCTTTGGAGCCAGTGTTATGTTCACATCTTACCTTCTGGCCTTGAGAATTGGCTTCTCACTGCAGATTCACACCCTTTCTGCGCCTTTGAGAACTGCCTTCCTGGTGGTGGGAGTGTCACAGCTGGTGGCTGTCAGCTGAGAGGAATTGCCTCTGCAGAGACAGCGGCCTTGCCCAAGGTCACGCCCTCTGCCCAGGCAGCTCATCCATCTGTCCATCTGTCAGATGTTGGTCACAGCAGCTCCCGCACCCTCCCTTCCAGGTGCAATGGCTCTGAAGAGCCCTTCTGCTCCTGAGGTCCAGGTAAGAACGAATCATTTTGTTGTGACAGACTCTCTCCTTGACCAAATTAGCCAGGCTCCTCTAAGCCCACTTCTCCACTAGGCCTACACCTTGTCCTTGAACAAAACACTGACATAGTTTCTAACAGCTTAAGGCCATATCCCTCTGATGACTCTAGTGCCCCTCAAAGCACCCACCTGAGAAAACTCAAGGCTGCCAAAGGAATTGAATCCTTTGCTCCAGTCAACACCTAAAGACAGGGCCCCCTTTCCCAGCCTCCGTGGGATGGTAGGAACCTAACTTCAATAAGCACCCAGGATCAAACCCAAATGGGTTTCACATGGACCTGAACCCCCTCCTCCCCAACCCTGCTCCTTGGAATTTTGTTCTTCCCTGACTCTAATGAACCCCACTCATCCCCCTTGCCTCTTCCCTCACTCTCCCTTTAAAACAGCTGGTCACCTCTGTACAAACTGAAGTAGAGTTCACTCTGGACCCTCTTGCCCATGGCAGTAGCATGTTCCTAGCTAAAATCTGTCCTTGACACTTGTTTATCTTTGACAGTTGCATGACCTCTCAATTTACCTGCTACCCAGTGAGTATATGGCCCCAATCTACTTGTTTAACTACCTGCTAGGCATTGATCCCAGGAGCGTCCTCCCCCAATAAACTCCATGAAAATCTCTTTCTCAGAGTGTGTTCCTGGGGAGTCACAGTATTTGGATCTAGAAGACACACTGAGATCTCCAAGGCAGTGAATACAGAGAAACAAAGGGTTCCAGGGACAGGGTTGGGGTGCTCTAATATTTAGAGGGCCAGAAAATGAGAAGAAAGTAGCCAAGGGACTGAGAAGTAGGCAGAGGGGTGCAGGGACAGCCAGGAGAGCACAGTGTCATGGGAGGCAGGAGGAGGTTTGCAGAGGAGAGGGATCTCCTGTGTCAGACACTATTGGTTAGTGAGACAAGGACTAGAAACTGACCTTGTGACTGAGCAACATGAGGTCATGGCTGACAGTGATGATGTCTTGGAAGGGCACTTTGCGTCTTTTAGCATGCCTTCAGATACATTACTTCTTTTAATTTTAACAGTAACCACAGAGAATGGATGGGATAGATGTTTATTCTACCTATAATGATGGCATATTAGTTAGGATTTGCCACAGAAACAGAACCAATTGGAAAAATGTGTGTGTGTATGAGATTTATTGTGAGGATGGTGCTCATATCATGATTGTGGAGGCTGACAAGTTCCAAGAGTGAATTGGCAAGCTGGAAACCCAAGAGAGCTGATGGTGTAGTGAGTCCAAAACCCTGAGAATCAAAAGAACCAGCGGTATCCAATGATGTAAATTCTAGTTCAGAGACTGGCAATCTCAAGATCCAGGAAACAGCTGATGTCCCAATTCAAAGATAGTCAGGTACAAGGAATTTTCTCTTCCTCAGGAGAGGCCAGTCTTTTGCTTCTATTCAGGCCATCAACTGATTGGATGAGGCCCACCCACACTAGGGAGAGCAATCTGCTTTACTTAGTCTATCAATTTAAATGGCAATCTCATCTAAAATGGTAATCCCCCAGAATAAAGTTTGACCAAGTATCTGGGCATCCTATGGCCCAAAGTGACACATAAAATTATCCATCACAGATGGTTAAGACCAAGCAAGACTCAGTAAGACTGTCGTTTGAACCTCCCAGTCTGTGCTAACACAAGGCAGCCCTAGCGAACTAATATAGATTTTGGCACTGGAAAGTGGGGTCCTACTATAACAAATACCTAAAAATGTGGAAGTATCTTCAGAATTGGGTGATGGGTGGAGGTTGGAGGAGTTTTGAGATACATGTTAGAAAAACCTAGATTGCCTTGAGAAATGATTGGTAGAAATATGGATGTTAAAGGCAATTCTGGTGAGGCTTGAGAAAGAAGAGGGCTGTGGAGAAAGTGTCCATTTGTCTTAGAGAATACATATGGCATGAACAGAACGTTGCTAGAAATGGGAATGTGCAGGAAATTCTGGTGAAATTGTCACAAGAATCAAGGAACAGATTATCAGTAATTACCAGAAAGGTGATCCCACTAAATGAAATGGCAGAGGGCTTGGCCCAACTGTGTTCCACGGCTTTGTGGAAAGTAGAACATATAAGCAGTGAACTTGGATATCTAACTGAGGAGATTTCTAAGCCATGTGTTGATTTCTAAGCCATCCTGTTTTCTGTTGTCTAAGCCACCAGGTCTGTGGTACACGTTATGGCAATCCTAGAAAATGAACACAGCAGGGGAACACCTGACTGGCCCGGGAAACCCTTTGAGCACCTGGCAGTGAGGGCATGAGGCATTTTGGAAGGGAAGGAGGAGCAGGGGAAGCCAAATCCCAAAGCAAAGCTGGACTGTGGAGGGCTTTCACTGTCTGGTGTCTGCAAACCAGAACCAGGAGGCACAGTGATGGTTCCCACCCTGCCCTGCTGGGACCCCTCACAGGATGGATTCCATGGCTCCTGGTCATGCCCACGCTCACCTGGCTTCTCTCTAAAATCTAACCTCTGTGCAGAAGGAGAACTTAGTAGAGAAAGCGGGATGGATGTGGCAAAGCAAAACTGCCTTCCATTCAGCTCACTTTTCCCTTAATGAGCAAGAAGTCAATGAAGCAGCCCTGAAAAGAAGCCATGTTATTGGCCAATGGGTGGCAACATCGAGTGGCCAGGACTGCGCTGGAAGAAGTAGCTCATCGAGAGTTCTGGTCACAGAGAGAGGAAGGACATATGTGCAGGACACGTTCACCTCCCTCCTTTGAGTTTTGTAGGGTGGCGCTCAATGTCCGGAGACCCGCCAGACACACAATTTACCAGGACTGCAATGGAGGTGAGGAGGGGTATAAAGCCTGACAAACGCCCACCTGTATCACTGGCCAAGATGAATGCTGAGCCCTCTCGGGCCTGCCAGCTCACGCAGCCAGTCAACCAGCTCTCTTCATTTTTGCCTAAGAGTTCAGAGCCTGACTCAAGGGAGAAAACTCTTACGTGGCAACCACGGCTGGCCTCCCTGCCACCGGGTTTCTGAGCACCTGGTGGAGGTGCTGGCAGGGGGTGCTGGGTGCAAACTGAGCTGGGTTGCCTCCAAGGACCCTGGAGACTCTAACACGCTTTCTAACACGTGTGCCAAGCAAATCGATTGCCACGTGGTTTTTGGTGGAGCGAATCCGATTCTCCATTGGCTTCCATTACAAATCTAAGAAATGTCCCGAAACAAACAGAAACTATCCCCATAGGCTGAGATGAAGGTATCAATGAGAAAATCTTTATCAAGCAATTAGCTGGTCCAGGAGAGCTTGACCACTGGTCACTCACTCCTCTCTCCTCTCCCTCTGGGACCTCCTTTTCCTCCCTGACTACGGGAGAGCTGGCTCTTTGCCCATGTCCTGCAGCACGTCCCCCTGCTGGCCAGCTTGCTCTGCCCAGAAGTCTGACATCATCCACACCCCCATCAAGGTTACCAGCCCCTCTTTCCACCTTGGGTTCCCCAAGGCCCATTTGGCCTTAAATCCTAGTTTGGCTTCATGCCCACTCCTGCCTCCTCACAGGACTTGTTCTGTACCTGGAGAAGAGGGCTGGTCATCAACACAGACTTAACAGCTAGCATCTGCCTATTTTCACTCCTGTGTAACTGGAATCCAGGCATTTCGCCCATGTCTATGGGTCCCACCTCATCTGGCCCCACCTGGATGGCTGCGAACACATGTCCCTAACCACAGCCCCACCCCACCCCTACCCCTAGACCTTTCTCTGCAGCACAGATATGTGGGTTTTCCTTCCATGCCACTCCCATCAGGTCACTTTTCTCCACCATCCTGTTAAAAAGAAAACCACAACAAAACTGACGCTTACATACAGAGAATTAGTGGATACCACACGGAAGGGGCCTGAAATAGGTGATGGGGGGGGGGGCAAGAGGACACTTACCAGGATATGCACCGAGTAATGCGTAGAAGTAAGTGTCGAATCACTATATTGTACCCCTGAAACTAATATAACACTGCATGTTTATTAACTAGGCTGGAATTTAAAAAGAAAAAAAAAAAAACACTGGCTCAAAATGGCATCACTGAGGCCAAGCCACCAAACTGGGACTTCGTTCCTAACCTAATTACAGTTGCAACCACCCTGAGAAATGTAGTTTTCAGGAGTCAGTCAGGAATTTTCTGGTCAGCACCAATGAGGTAATCTTGTCACAAGGGCCAGTCTCTCCATCCCGCAGAGGAAGATGAGGTAATCCACCTAGTAAAAACCCTCCTCTTTTCCCCCTAAGGAAAGGTGACCTTGCCCCTAAGAGTTGTTTCTTTTCTTTTGCTAACAACTTTCTGGCCCCACCCTCCTTCCTTATAAAACCTTCCATTTTGTACAACTCCTCAGAGAGCCCTTGCATTTGTGAGGTGAGGAGCTGCCTGATTCATGGATCGCTTAATAAAGCCAATCAGATCTTCAAGTTTACTCAGTTGAATTTTTGTTCTTGCTTTGGTTTGGTTCCATAGCTTCCTGGACCCTGCGTGGTTCAGCCCCTCCTGTCTCTCTGACTACCCGCTCAACCGCTCGCCCCAGAATTCGGTGCTTCAGGGCTCAACACTTCCTTCCTGTTTCTCAGACTCACTGTTGCCTCTTCAGTAGGATGATCCCTTTTCTCCTTTCCCAGATCCAGGTCTCCCTGCACAACCTGGCCAATTCATACTCTTCTTCCTTCCAGCTACAACTTTGAGGTCACTTCCTCAGGACCTCTCAAAGTCCCAGGGGAGAGTCCTTCTCTGCTGTCTCCCCTCATACCTTTAATGATCCCACCCAAGTCTTTTCATAGAGCAGTGTCAGGGCCCATTCATGTTCCTGTATCCTCCACTAGACCTGATTATACACTTTATGAAAAGGGGAACAATGCCTTTTATTAACCATTTGCCTCTGGCACCTACCACAGTGCTCAGCACATAGTAGATGTTGAACAAAAATCTATTGCATGAGTGAGTGACCATTGAGTGACCAGGACTCAATCAGGTAATTCAAGAAGATAATGTGTCTGGAAGAACTTACTCTCATTTACGTACCTGCGGTCCAAATCAGGCCCATATCCTATGTTTGCAAATAAAGTTGTATTGGCATAAAACCACCCCAACTGGTTTGCTGTTGTCATGGTTGCTTTCCTGCTCCCATGGCAAAGTTGAGTTGTGACAGAGGCCATCTGGCCTGCAAACCCTAAAGTATATCAGCTAACCTTTTATGGAAAAAGTTTGCTGCTTCTGGTTTGGATGTCAACATATAGGTGTGGCTCCAAAATAAGGCAAGATGTTTATTAGCCAAGGTTCCACTGTTGGTAACTGAAGCTTTGTCCAGTCAGTTCACTCCTCTAGCAAGGATTTCTTTTATCTTTATCATCTGGCTAATCTTATCAACTATCCTCAGCCTGAGATCTTTGGTAGTAAATACCTCCCTAAGTGGAGTTAATTAACTCTTTCAGGCTCTACAGTGACATTGAAAATCCCCTTGTCTGGGAATCTAATTGCCCTCTGGGGGCCATAATAGGTTTAATTCATCCTTAAAACAAATTTCCCTACTCCAGTGTCAGCAGGGCTGAATCACCAGCCAGGTGAATGGACTCCCAGTCCCTTTCCTGGGGGTTTCTGGAGGTCTTGGGAGCTGGAGCCTTGGGTCACATTGCAGCTGAGGGAAGGTTAAAAGAAGTTAGCCTCAGCCCCTGGACACTTAGGAGAAGCTGGGCAAGCCCCTGCATCAGGAACCACAGGGGCATCCTGTTTCTAGATTCGTGGCCATCCTCACCCATGGAACACTAAGGAAGGCCTGTTCCCAGTCAAATCTTGGGAGGCTATCCACATATCCCTTGGGAAGTCTGCCCTTGGGAAGTTTTCTTAATAATGTGATCAAGACTTGGGCGCCTGCGTGGCTCAGTCAGATGAGCATCCGACTCTTGATTTCAGCTCAGGTCATGATCTCATGGTTCATGAGATCAAGCCTTGCATCAGGCTTTGCGATGACAGTGTGCAGTTTGCTTGGGATTCTCTCTCTCTCCCTCTCTCTCTGCCCCTCCCCTGCTTGTGTGTGCTCTTTCTCTCAAAATAAATAAACATTAAAAAAGAATAATAATGTGACCGAGCCCTCTTTAGCAGGGTAGCAACTGCTTGGGCTAAGATTGTTTAAATAGGGTCTGCAACCAGCTAAGTATCACAGGCAAAGCGTAGCATTTGTGTCCCCATCTTGCATACCTGCCCAGGGTGGTGTGAGGTCTTTGTGGACAAAAAGGACTCTGTTAATGCAAAGATAAAAGAGTCCCTGTGTGACCTCTATGGGCAAAAAGGACAAGTAGTAAGGTCCAATTCCACTGCTACTGAAGCTCAGGAAGACTGAGCTTTTCCCAAGTCTGAAGTACAGGCATCATGGCCTGATGTCAAAAGCAGTTACACTTGAGTTCTGGGTGGGGAGGGAGAATTAATTTCCAAATATCAACTAGTTCCTGTAAGGATGCCTTTTGTGTATTTGTTTTACTGTTTGCCTATTTCCTATTTACCAAGCCTGTTTTTAATTTTTGTAGTTGGCATTTTTCCCCATAGATAGTTTCAGATAATTAAAGCATTAATTAAGATACTATTTCTGGGGATAACAAAATGTCAGGTGGCAAGAAAGCGTATGTGGTCCCTTCAGCAGTAGACGGAATCCTCTCTGTGAGATGGCAATAACCCACGTGGGTGCATGCTCACTTAGGGCCACGTGCTGCGCAAAATGCCTTCTGCTGATACCTCAGTAATCCTTGCAGCAATCCTGTGAAGTGCCTGTTCATCAACCACACCCACACCCATACCACAGACGAGACAACTGAGGCGCCAATAAGGAAGATGCACAAGGGAACTTTCTTAGTCTGGGCTCCCTCCAAAGAAGAGCCTGAGACAGACTTTGGGCACAAGGTGGTAACTTGGATGTTGATCCCAGGAAGTCCGGGGCAGGGAGGGTAGGGTATGGAAGAAGGAAGTCAGCGTAAGCTTGTGTCATCACAGGACATGCAGAATGCCTCCAAAAAAATGCAACAGAAGGGGAGCTCGCAGGCACAAACATTCTCTCTCCAGGGCAGAGAGTAGACAGCCCTATAGTACGCTCTGCAGGCAAGAAACAATCAGGTGCTCGGGGCGCCTGGGTGGCGCAGTCGGTAAAGCGTCCGACTTCAACCAGGTCAAGATCTCACGGTCCGTGAGTTCGAGCCCCACGTCGGGCTCTGGGCTGATGGCTCAGAGCCTGGAGCCTGTTTCCGATTCTGTGTCTCCCTCTCTCTCTGCTCCTCCCCCGTTCATGCTCTGTCTCTCTCTGTCCCAAAAATAAATAAACGTTGAAAAAAAAATTAAAAAAAAAAAAAAAAGAAACAATCAGGTGCTTCTGAGCTGCAGTCAGGGGCGGGGGGTGGGGGGGGCATGCACAAACCAGGAGAGCCTGTTGCAATAAAACGTAGGAAGAATTCAAGTCTGGGTCTCTCGGACTCCAGAGACCACCCTCCGCACACCACCTTCCCATTCAGCCGGCCGTGAGCAGAGCTTCGCCCAGGCTGCCCGGAGTGCAGGAGGCCTTGCATAATATTGATGGTCTCACCTGCCTCCCTGTAACTTGGTTCTAAGTGTAGTGAGGAAAATGGGCCCATGTGCCCCATGGGAAGAGTTTGCCCTGCTGGCCCAGAGAAGACAGTCTGCCTTGATGAAGGTAGGCATGTGAAGGCCCCGAGCCACAGATGCTGCAGGCTGAGAACGGTACAGCCCAGGGAACCCTATTCCTGGTGCGGTCGAAGTGAATGGTGCCCCCGAGGGTTGCGCAGAGAACAAGCTGGGTGACTGTACGCCGTGGCCCTGGACCCAGCACCTTCACTGTCCTCTGTTTCCCAAGGTGCACCTGCTCTCAGACGCTCTAGGCCATGTGTTCTCTGAGGGGACCTATGAGCATGACCCCTTCACCTCTGCCCGTTCCCAGCTGACCATAGGGCATCACGCCATTCGAGATTCTCAGCACATCCTTAAGTCTCAGTTGCCCCCTGAGTCCCATTAGTTGGTGGGGCCCGATTCACAGGTGACCTCGATCACCCATTTACCTCCTGTGTCCTGCTGAGCAAACTCAGGTCACTTCTGAAAGAAAGTTACAGAACCCCTGAGGAACATGTGCCCTGGAAGAGCCCTTTCTGTAAGGACTGTGATGGTTTCCACGGCTAGTGGGATTAAAGTCAGCTTTGCATGGAGCATCTCGTTGTGAATAGGAGCCAGCTGCCCCTTTCTCTACGGCCTGAGTTAGAGACTGGATCCACTGTCACAAAGGGGAGGGGGAGCCAGGACTTGGGGGACAGCAAGGCAGTCTCCAACTGCTGTACTTTTCTGTAACCCTGGTCTGAGACCATAGACCATCTGCCTTCTCTCAGAAACATGACAATTTATGGTCCAAGATCCATCAAGGATTTAATAGAAACCTAAATATTAAACTCAGAATGCCAAATTTTGTACCTGAAGTAAAAGAAATTTCTAAGAGATTATCAGAACGGTAAAATTAAAAGTTCATGCTGAAAACATGTCTGTGCTTTTTCTTTTCCTTGCAAAATTGCTGTTAAGTGATCTACGTGACCTCATTGGTATGGAATAAATGTGCAGTTAATAAAAGCCTGTAAGGACCCAACTCTGCGATACACCCAAACCTTTTCCCAGACACCCATGCCTCACAGATTAAATGATCATTCTAAAAATATTCAGAGAATTTGTGGGTGTTCATTTTCATGTAAAAGGATATCCACTCATTTACTCCTCAAAGGCCAAGCACTTTCCTGATGCAAAAACGAAGGCACCTTAAGATCTCACCTGTGGGTAAAAAAGACAAGGGTTATCAAAAGATATATGATAGTTACAACGCAATGAGACAAGTACTGTAATAGAAGAGAGTTTTCCTTTGTTTTAAGTGCAATAGAAGCATAGAGGGGCCACACTAATGCTGCCTGGATAAGTCAGGGAAAGAATGAGTCAGAGAGGGAATTTTCAGTTGGGTCTTGAAGGATGGGAAGGAGTTTTCCAGGGTGGTGGGAACATTCCAAACAAAGCAGGAGGTATAAGCAACAGTTTAAGGATTTAAAACATTCTGGCATATTTGGAGGGCTTAAATAGTTTTCTATGCCTGGAGTATGGGGTGCCAGAAGCAAGAGATGAGAAATTGTAAGAGCCTGTGTGAGCCAAAGCTGGAAAACTTTGTCAGGACCCCATTGCAATGATAGCTTCAGGATGCTGCTCCCAGGGACTCTGTCAGCTGCATTAACTATTATATGGAAACTGAGATTAAACTAAATGAACGGCTCAGATTAACCGAAAGCACAGCCTTTGCCTCCCTAACAATGAAAGAAGGTAGTAGTCTCTCACTTGATGAAATTTGAAAAACAAGGGACTCTTGGCCCCAAATATCTTCTAGACCAACCTGATCCAAGAGTTGAAATGTCACTATCTGAGTGCCATCCCTTTAGATCGGAAAGACATTTTGGTTTTCAATGTCCCTTAATAAAAGCACATAGTCTGGGATGAGAAAGCACCCTGAATCCTGTGAGTTGTTGTACATTTTCCTGGTTACTGATCTGGTGAGCATCTCGTCACTTTGTCACTGGCCACTCATGGTTCCGCTTCTGTGAAATGCCTATTGTATGCTTTTCCTAATTTTTCTATTGAGCTATTTCTTGATTTATAGTCATTCTTTATACCCTCTCATTGCTAATCTTTTATCAGTTATATGTGTGGCAAATATCTTCTCCCAGTTTAGTGGCTTGTCTTTTATTTTATGAACACCTGCATATCTCTGTTAACGCCTCACCTGGGATCCTTGAGTTTTGTACCTGACAGATGGTCAAGAGCTCAGTTAGGACCCAAGACAGAGTTTCTGGCCTGGAAAGAAAAGGCAAGACATAGCAAAGAGAAGAAAAAGTCCAAGAGCTTGACTCAGCACACATCAGGCTGATGCTCAGGCTTGATGCGTGCTCCTCTCTGTCGCCACGGTCACTTCCCCTGCCCAAATGTTCAAGCCACAGCAAACTTTTCAGAGATCTGAATGCACCATGCTCTTTCTGCCACAGGGCCTTTCCCCATGCTATTCCTTCTACCTGAATGCCATTCCTAACTCCTCCCCCAACCCACTCTGCCTGGAAAGTGTTACTGCCCTGTAAGTTCTCACCTCATTGTCCTCTCCCAGTCAGATTCCCTCCAAGAGGCTCTGACTCATCCCTGATGAGAATCTCACCTTTTTTTTTTTTTTCAATCTGATAGTTTGGATATTAAGATTAAGTTAAACATTAATGTTTTCCTCCAAAAACATATAAACTAAACCACCTCTTAATACAAACAATAAGGTAGGCATATTAAGTAAGTAAACTCATGATTGAAACAATTTCTTTGCCTCTGCAAGGACAGACTATGGTAAATCTGTTCTTGAGCTTCTAGGTTTAAAAAAAAATTAAACCTTTTTGGGGCACCCAGGTGGCTCAGCCGATTGAGCATCCAGCTCTTGATTTCGGCTCAGATCATGATCTACTGTAGGTTTGTGGGTTCAAGCCCCACATTGGGCTCTGTGCTGACAATGTGGAGCCTACTTGGGATTCTCTCTCTCTCTCTCTCTCTCTCTCTCCGCCCCCATCCTACTCTCTCTCTTTCTCCCTCTCTCTCTCTCTCTGCCCCTCCTCTGCTTGTGCACTCTCTCTCTCAAAATAAACATTAAAAAAAATTAAACTTTTAGCCAAGGCAGTGCAAATACTGTCACATAACAAAATCCTGGCCATTATACAAATGCGCACATTTCGTTTATCCGTTTCTTGGGGGTTTTTTTTGTTTTTTGTTTTTGTTTTTGTTTTGTTTTTGTTTTTTAAGAAGCATCTACACAAGATTTGGGGAAAAACCCAGTACACAGAAAAGTGAGGTGGGGTGCCAGACTGGCTCAGTTGGTTAAGCTACTGACTCTTGATTTCAGTTCAGGTCATGATCTCATGGTTGTCGTGAAATTAAACCCCACCTCTGGCTCAGTGCTGGAGCGTGGAGCCTGCTTAAGATTCTCTCCCTCTCTCTCTCAAAATAAATAAATAAATAAAATTTTTAAAAAATGAGGCTTTGGCCAAGCTAAAAAAAAAACCCAAGTAAACAAAATGGGACCCCCTGAACCCACTCCACCCTGCCTCCCACACCCCACCCACAAAACAGTTATCCTAGGAACTATGTCTTTCACATTTTATAAATATTAACTTCTTAAACCTGTGTCTTTGACCACATATTGTCATATTACAAAAAAGAAATATCAAGTAAATACACTGTTAATCAGCCAACTGCTCTGTAAGCCACCACTTTATACCTCCTGTGCCCACGTCCAAAAAAACCAATGGTATGTTCATCATCTCCACCTTCAGATACCCAGAAGACAGGAGACTCTCATTTTTTACTCCTAAACTATACATTTATCTCCCCAGATAGATTCTTAACTTTTGTGGGCAATGCATTCTATTTCTTTTGCATTCCACACGTTGTGCAGCCCAGTGCTCAATGCATCATTAGCTATTTAATACATTTTTTAAAAGAACAAAATGATAAAGGTAATTTGGAATGCAATGATACTTGTTAATTAGGCTTCCCTGATCACTAGTAGGGATATTTGCATTGTAAGTCCAGCGTTTCATAGAAGTCACAAGACGGTTTCAACTGAAGTTAGAACTTTCATCGTCCACATTTGACTCAGAAGCGGGAGCTTCTGCAAGGACACCTGTGGATGGTGTGCAGTGATAGGGCAGCCCAGACTCTTGCAGGAGAGGCACCCCAGGCCTACATTGGACTAGGATGTACTTGCAAGATAAGCCTTTGCAGTAGCCCGTATGCCTTTATTTAATTTCACTGGCTAAAAAGAAAATAAAAATTATCCTTTCAGGATCGCCTTCAAAATCTATTTGGAACATCCTCAGTGCTATCAAACCATTATTCTTTGAGGCTCCTGGGTGACTCAGTCGGTTAGGCGCTTGCCTCTTGGTTTCAGCTCAGGTCATGATCTTGTGGTTCATCGGCTTGTGCCTTGCATGGGGCTCTGCACTGGAGGGGCAGAGCTGGCTTGGGATTCTCTCTCTCTCTTTCTCTCTCATTCTCTCTCCTTCTCTCTGCCCCTCCCCTGCTCACTCTCTCTCTCTCTCTCTCAGAATAAATAAATAAACTTTAAAAAAACTTTATTCTTTGAATATGAATGGATTCATTCACCTGAGTCAGTTCAACAAATGTGTTTTGAGCACCTAGGATAGAATGACAAGACGAATGACAGAAAGCAAGCTAAGTCACAACATGGCACACATGGGAACACCTCTGCAGCCACTTATACCTCTGAAGCCGAGTGGAAGGTATGGCTAGGAAGACACTGAGGAGAGGACTTGAGTTTTAATCCACAAAGCTGTTTCCTCAGAAAACACCATATTGAAACGAAAGCACCTGCTATCTGGGTGACCGGAACCACATGTCAAATCCATGGCCAAATAATGTCAAATAGTCTTATTCTTCGCCTGAGGAGTCCTGCTCCCTAGCTTTAGGTGGGTGGTGATGAGCCCACCCAAGGGGAAGTGCGGTCTGCAAGGGAATGTGCTGGGCTGAAGACTTTCTGTCTCAGGGGGTGATCTCCAGGCTGAGTTGTTAGTTGTTGAGCATCTCTCGGGAAGCAACTGACCACTTCCGTGCCTCCATTTCCCCACGGATGACCCAAAGAGGAGGAAAAACCCCTTTATGCTGCATCATCAGGTCACTCAAGGATAAGAAGGGAATGCCTGATGAGGGTTTGCACTCAGAAATTTTGTTGTGATGAATAAATCATGCTGAGTATTGACACCATTATTGATGATGGCTGGGCTCCCATAAGCACTCATCTAATTGCGTTTATAAAATTCCTCTCCAAAAGGCCATATTTAGCAAAAGCAAAAAGATAAAACTAGTGGAGGAAAGGGGGAATGTGAAGAATGCCCCATCGGGAAAAACGCAGGAGTCCACACAGCTAGAGTAATCTGACGGTGGGGGCCCAAGCACCAGACTGATTTCAGATCCTGCTTCAGACACTGCCCACGGCAGCCCAGCCTGCCCTGACAACAGGACTCCTCGGTGAGACTGAACAAAGTGCCCTGCACGGGACAGCATGATCTATAGCCTCGCTTTATATCTCTTATTTCTATTCTGGGCATCACGCACACATTCCATTACCTTGCCCTCTCCTCAGAGGTGAGCTTGTCTGGGCTCCAGTTTTATTGTTCCTATGTAATATATAAGAAAGGATCAGATAGACACTACAATACCTTCCAGCCCAAGTGTTCTTGAATCCCGGTCATAAAACTCATAACTTTTTGCAGGGGAGGGGCAGAGAGAGAGAACCCCAAGCAGGCTCCACGCTGTCACCACAGAGCCCGACTTGGGGCTCGAACCCATGAACCATGAAATCATGACCTGAGCCAGAATCAAGAGTCGGGTGCTTAACTGACTGAGCCACCCAGACGCCCCTAAAGCTCATAACTTTCACTCATCACCTTCCATCTTCACAACCAGCCCTTGTAGTAGTTCTCTTTTCATTCCCATCTTACCGACGAAGAAACTATGGCACAGAGAGGTTAAGTAGCCAAAACTGTGGCCACACAGCATGTACAGCAGAGCTAAAAATTCAGACCTGTGTCTCTCTGACTCCAGGGTCTGAATTCCTAGCTATTATGCAGAATAGTGTCTGCAGTGGTTAATTTTATGTGTCAACCTGACTGGGTCACAAGATGCCCGGCATCTGGTTAAATGTTATTTTGGCTGTGTCTGTGAAGGTATTTCCAGAATAGATTAGCATTTGAATCTGTAGACTGATGAAAGCAGACTGCCCTCCCTAATGTGGGTGGGCCTCATGGATCTGTTGAATTAGATAGAATAAACAGAACTCTTGTCCCAAATAGAACAAATGGGTGCAGGAATGGGGAATTCTCTGTCTGCCTACCTGCCTGTTAAGCTGGGACATTGGTCTTCTGTCCTGGGACTTGGACCAGGGCTTACACCATTGGTTTCTCTGGTTGTCAGGCCTCTGGACTCAGACTGGAACACACCAGGGGCTCTCCTGGGTCCCTGCTCTTGCACATGGCAGACTGTGACACTTCTGGCCTCCATAATCACGTGAGCCAATCCACATGATAAATCTACATATTTATAATACATAACTAGTAAATTAGGTACAGATTGACTCTATTGGTTCTGTTTCTCTGGAGAACCCTGACGCCTCCCTCTCAAGCTAAATTCATCCTCTGTGGTTCTTTTCTCTTCACCAATTCCATGGGATAAGATGATGAAATTAGAAGCCTGGATGACAGGACTGTCACCCATCTACCTAGTCAACATAAGTTGCTATTATGTTAAACAAGCTCAACATAAGTTCATTGTCTTCAGTGTGAACTTCTTTTTTTTTAAAGGTTACATTTTTTATTTTTTTTTTTATGTTTATGTATTTGAGAGAGAGGGAGAGAGTGAGCATGTGAGTTGGGAAGGGGCAGAGAGAGAGAATGCCAAGCAGCTCCACACTGTCAGCACAAAGCCCGACTCAGGGTTCAAATTCACAAACATTGAGATCATGACCTGAGCCAGAGTCAGATGCTTAACCCACTGAGCCAGCCAGGTGCCCCTTAGTGTGGACCTCTGAGTTAAGATGGCTTTCCAGAATTTCTCTTCCCAAGTTTTGATACGAGTAAGGGGAAAAAATTACACTGGCTAAAGAAAAAAAACAAAAAGAATTTCCCAATTAGCAACCAAGGAAGAAATGGGTATAACTCAAACACAGTACATTTCAAAACTTGGAAGCCAAGGAAAGGAAGACTATGGCATGGAGCACAGAGCAGAGACCTAGCTTAGCTGGGTGTTCAGGTAGCTGCCACACCACCCACAGAACCATAACTGTGGTCCCCCCAAACCCTGAGAGCCAAGTTAGGAGATCCATGTCTTTCTCCTCTTTTTTTTTTTTTAACATTTTATTTTATTTTTTGAGAGACAGAGAGACAGAGCACAAGCAGGGGAGGGGCAGAGAGAGAGGGTGACACAGAATCAGAAGCAGGCTTCAGGCTCTGAACTGTCAGCACAGAGCCCGACGTGCAGCTCGAACTCACGAACCGTGTGATCATGACCTGAGCCGAAGTCAGATGCTCAACCGACTGAGCCATCCAGGCGCCCCTCTCTCCTCTTCTGACCCAGGAGAAGCAGAAACAGTGGTGAGGGAGAAATGGGTAAAACTGGGAAGTGGGTTGGGGAAATAACCTGAACCGCTGGGAGCAGTTCTCACAGGAGTGGGGGACACCCTACATTTAGGGAGAGTGGAGCCTCTCAGCAGGTATTGAACAAAATTCCCTTCCATGAAAGAAAGTCTGGCTAGTTCAACAAATACACGGGCCCATGTCAACTGAGTCCCTTCCCTCTAGATCTGCAGTTTCTCTTAGGCAACAGAAAGAGGGCCACTGTCTTCAAATTTCTCATAGAGAAAAACACCTTGGTCTCAGAGAAGGAAGGAGTGATGTCAAGCTACCCTTTTTTATTTTCTTTTATTTTTTTAAGTTACCGTCTTTAAGTCAGAGCAAACAGAAGGTCTGGAGAGAGCTCCTCAAGCATGAGTCAGATGAAAGAAATGGCCGAGCAGCTACGCAAACATACAGCACAAAGAACAGGGAAAAGGCATGAGGGGAAGGGGGAGAGAATTCACCAAGAGTTCAAAGATGAGAAGATAAAGGAACAAGGCACGAGAAAAGGCAGGCTGTACACCTAAAGAAGCAGGCAGTGAACAATGAATCTGTGTCACTGTAAAACACACACACTTCGCACACCAGCAGGAGTTATGGTTACCAACCAGAATGTGAGTGACAGATAACGTAAACTGGGACGATGTAAAAATAACTGTATTCGTTTGCTAGGGCTGCCATAATGAAGTATCATGGACTGGGTGGCTTGCACAACAGAAATAGCCTTCTAAATCAAGGCTAGAAATCCAAATCAAGATGTTGACAGGGTCATTGTTTCTGGAGGCTCTAAGGAAGAATCTGTTCAGGCCTCTCTCCTAGCGTCTGAAGGTTGCCAGCAACACAAGGCATTCCATGGTTTATGATTGGACCGTTCCATCCTCTGCCTCTGTCTTCACATGGCTTTCTTTCCTCTGTGTGTCTGTGTCCTGCTTCTTATAAGACACCAAGCACTGCATCAGGGCCCACTGTACTCCAATATGACCTCATCAACTTTATTGCATTCTGCAAAGACCCTACTTCCAAATAGAGTCACATTCACAGGTACCAGGGGTTAGGACTTGAGCATATCTTTTAGGGAATTCAGTTCAACCAGAAATAACAATACAACTGAATAGAATTTAGAGGAAGAGGAGGAAAAATGGAAGCACTATGAGAATGCCAACCAATATCCTCATCTTCATTTGGAAGGAGACAATAATGTTCCAAAATCCAAACACATAGGGCAGAGGTGTATGCGGCTAATTTTTCTGTGAACTCTTATATTTAGAGAATATGTGGTAAAGAAACATTTAAGCCTCAATGACTTCAGTTTATTTTTGTTCTTTTATAAAATAAATAAAATTTTAATATAATGCTTTCTGTTCTTTCAAACATTTTCTAGTGACTACTTATGTGGTCCAGTAAGCAATTCTGATACTAACTTCCTCCCTGACAACTATCAAAACCATCAGAAAGTACATGACTAAGCCAGAGCCTTAGTCATATTTGAAGCTCCCCAGCTAACAGCATGCCTGGTACATAGTTGCTGCTTTATAAATACTTGCTAAATTGGATTGTCTTGTTGCTAATTCTGCAGTGTTGTACCATGTAACATACAAGACCAATGCCTCCCAGCCCTCTGGAATCTTACATCTGTAGAGGTACATGCTGTCTAGTTTTCAAAGACTACATTTTCATTTCTCTTTTACACCCAACAGTCTAACTCTGGGAGATTAATTCCAGACATAGCTGAGGGGGAGACAGCACAGTTGTCCTCAGATGGGCTGACCCTGTACTGAAAGGAAAATGAATCCGTTCTCTCCGTGGGAAATGTATTTCGTGCCCCCTGCTCTAAAGTCCTATTCTCTGGCAAGATAGTAATTTCATCCAAGGACTGCAGAATCTGCTGGTTAAAAGCCAAGGGTGAATGGGTCAGCTCCTTGGCCTCAGCACCTTCCCTGCAGAGGGCATTGTTACTGCTGAAGAACGTAGCCAGGTTCAGAAATGGACACTGCTGCTGACAGAGGCAGCCAAGTGTGCTGGTACATTCATAGACCATCATCATCTTTGCACGCCCGCGGTCCTCCCTTCCCTCCCACACCAGCTCGCCTCCAACTTATTTGGAAGGCAGCAGAGGGCTACTCAGGGTTTAGTAAAGACACAGACAGCATGCACGTGTGGAACTGGCCTTAGCTATTATTAACAGTCTCTTGGGAAGGAGAACCAGGGCTGAATGCCTCTCGCCTCTGTCTGGTGTAAATGGCTCTCTCTTTCTCCTTCCCTATCTGTCTCTGTCTCTCTGTCTCTCTCTCTCTCTCTCTCTCTGTCTCTCTC
Source organism: Puma concolor (assembly GCF_028749965.1). Lineage (NCBI taxonomy): Eukaryota > Metazoa > Chordata > Mammalia > Carnivora > Felidae > Puma > Puma concolor. Next base: position 25,497,429 of record NC_141671.1, read on the forward strand.
TCTCTCTCTCTCATTTGCACCCCAGTGCAATCAATATTTCACTCCATCACAGATTCGGGACCTGACAGGCTGTGGTTGCCATTCCTGTGCTGACTCATCCATGGAGCCCATCACGGGCCAAGTGCTCCCTCTGGCCAGAAATGCTACTCAGTCGAATCTCCAACTCTGGCTTATCTTTGCTCCAGTTTCCTTTTTCCTTTTCCCCAGAATGTCATTTCAATCTCCTGCGCCTTATCACCCTGGGAGTCCCAGAGAGACATTAACACAGGCATGGAGGGTTGCAGGACACTGATGGAAGGTGGGCATGGAATAGCCTTGTCCCTTGTAAGTATCAAGAAGCAGCTGCTAATAAGAAGCACAAACGCTGGTGATCACGAGTGAAGTCTGGAGCCAAATAACACACTATAAATAGCTGCAACCCCTGAACAGCATATTCTGTGTCCAGGTTTGATTTGATTTCCTACTTTTATAACCTAAGAAGAACTGCAGGGGTGGAGAAAAATAAACACTCATTTAAATTCTTTCCTAGAATGTCAGCTGTCAGGTGATAGAGATTTCCAGCTGGCTGAACCTCAGAGATTACTGCTTTCAACGTCCTCTGTCCACAGAGGAGACAGAGGGATGCCAAGATAGCCTATGTCTCCAAGGTCTCACAGTGGACAGGGTACTGGGTTTCAGTCCAGGGCTATTTTCTTGCCAACCTCTTTGTGTACCACCATCCTAATTTTTATGCTGTTAAGTGCTTTACTCTTTGAGGTCTATGGTTTGGACCAGGTGGCTGATAGCAATGCCAACAGAGAGACCTGTTTAGGAACAGAAAGCATGCTTGCACCTGGTGATAGAAGATCACACTGCAGCCAGGGCCTCCGGGTAAGGGCAGAGACAGCCGGCAGGATAAACTGGGCTGGAGCTTCAGCAAAAAGGGCTCCTGGGGTTACAGGAGATGAGGCTCTCATCTACCTCTCTATTGCACATTGGTGGCAGAGGACAGACAAACGGACCTCACACTGGAGCTTTTGAAGAAGATAATGAGCAATTTGGCATTCTGCATCTTTAGGCCACAATGCAGCATGATTTCTTCTGAAAAGTTCTCCTTCCAGCCTTGTGGCAATCTCTGCAGAGAGTGTGTTTGGCTTCCATTAACTCTGCCCCCTTGGTTTGCAGTGAAGTGGGAGTGAGGGAAGGGGCGGTTGTGATAGGAAATAAGGGGAGATGAAGGGTAACAAGGTGGGGAAGTAAGTGGGGGGAGAGGATGGGGAGTAGGTTCGGGAAATGATGGGGTGTGAGGAGATGACGGGAAGTGAGGGAGCCAGCGCGGCTCTTGCGCTGTGATCCTGCAGAAACAACAGGGTTCCTCACACTAAAGTTCAGGGTTTCAGAGAATGCTGGCCCATGAACTAAGGGGACAAAGGGAGGACCATCCGGGGCTTAGCAAGCCAAACTACTACTCCAGGGCCTGTCAGCCCAGAGTTCTCCCAAGGAAGAACGTGGATATGCTATTTTGATGGAGTCGTGGCAGGAAGTAATAAACTGAGGGAGGAAAGAGAAGACCCCCCTAAGGTACCTTATTTGAGTCTGAAATCATAGGATCGTAGACTCAGAGTCAACAATCACCTTGGAGGCCATCTGCTGGTTCAGGGATCCTGTGTAAAAGTGTTTGCTCAATCAACCTTCTTTGAACCATTCCAAGAAAGGGCTCCTCTCCTCACAGATGAACCATTCCCTTCACAGAGCTCTAACTGCTAAAATATTCGTCATTATACAGAGTCAAAATGGGCTGCCCTATATACTCTAGCCTTTATTCTAATCCTTCCACGTGATTCTCAGAAGTCAAATTATTACACCTTCGTAACACAGTTCAGAGGCTGTGCGTGCATGCACCCGTGCGTATGTGTGTGTGTGTGTGTAGGGAGGGGGAACTCCCACATCATTTATACATATGATCTTGGCAATTATAAGCAATTAGCAAACCAGTGATGTATTCAGTTAGAGGTTATCAAGGACTAATTCAAAACTCCTATTTTTGCTTCATAGGTCTGTTTGAATTCATGATTCCTGAAACGATCCAAAGAAACAATCTCAACCAACTTTCCAAAGCTGACATTGGAAATCTTAAAACAAGCCTCAGCCTTTTCCCAAGATGTAACCCCCATCTTCAATATCTAGGGATTCTGCCTCGTCACTAAGCCCAGAACCTTCCAGCTTTTTCTTATGCCTTCTTCTCTTCCACCCTGATGCTGAGTCTGTTGGACCCCTCAGCGCTGAGACCCTGCCCTGGCTTCCAGGAGCAACACGGGTGTTCCTTAGCCTCCAGCCCTGGCCAGCTCCAGCCCCGGCTTCTCCTACCCACAGCACCCAGTTCAAGGTCCCCAAGCTGCTGGTTTGCGTCACCTGCCAAGCAACCTCTCAACATCCCACCCTCTGCCTTAGCAGCCCAGTTTCTTGCGGTGCTCTCCCCTCTCTCAGTGCATCTGAACTTGGCACTAGACCCCTAGCCTGAGCCTCTCTAGGGTGCATGTCCCAGCCACACCTCAGCCTGCTGTCCCCAGCTCTCTGCTCCTGAAGAGCCCCCCTTTCCCCCTAGGCACCTCACAGGAGCAGGCTGTTGGTCTGAAACTCTCTTTCTTGTGCAACAGCCACTCCTTCCCTTTACCATTCACCGACCTAACTCCTTGTCCTGGAGCCTCACTTTCTCTGCGACCCCTCCCCAAAGTTATCAGGCTGCAGCCCCTCCTTGATCTGCACTGGGGTGCCCTGTACCCCCTCCCAGGTCTCCCTGGACTGCCTCCATGGATTGATGGCCTCCATCAGGGAGGGGCCCCACCGTTGTCATTTGTGGCTGCTTCTCTTGCACCAAGCCTAGTACCTGGTCTGTAGGAAGTGCTCAGTGCACACTTCTGAGGAAATAAGTATCCCCTGGTGTACTGAATGCAGCTCAGATACCCACAGAGCCCTATAGCCATAATCCTAAAATTCCTTTCCATCCTTCTCTCCCACTCTGTCTCCTTGTACAGGCTACATGTCGCAGACCAACTGCTCTTCTCTCTTCCAACAGACTGGAACATTTCCACTATGAGACTCTTGCTCACAATAATATGTACTGCATATACGTACTATGCATATATAATATACTAATACATAATAATACTCAATCTTATACATTAACTTAATGTATAAAATTGAATGTATTATTTAATATACAATGTTTAATAATAAATTACTAAACAATGTTATTATACATGATACATTAATATAACAATATAGCAATATATTATACATAATATAATATAAAGTGATGTAATATCCATAAGATATTGATATAATAATATGTCACACATAAGCTATTATATAATAATGTGTTATAATCTAATAGTTTATCATTATTTATTACTGAGTATTCCCATATCATAATTAAATAAAGTGGTATGTGCACATGTGTGTGCATGTGTATGCATAAGAATAATACACAATACATCCTTTCTGGGCCAGCACTCTCCTGGACACTTTGCATTATTCCATTAATTCTCACAACAGCTGTGAGCTCAGGTGGTTTGTACCTTGCCCACCCCTACTGCTCAGTGAGAGTGGATCTCTTCCTCCTCCTCATGACCCTGGTCCGCCTTTATGCCCCTTTGGTGCTGAGCACACCTCTGAGTCTGTTCTCTTATACATCTATTAGGATACAAGTCTTAACTCCCTAATGCATGGGCCGTATATCAAAAGCCAGAGGTAATCCAGTTCAGATTGGATTACACATGGCCCCCACAACAAGCCCACACTTAGAGAATTGATATAGAAACAGGTGTGTGATTCATACATTTGCTAATTGTGTTCTGCTTGCAGACATTAACATGGCTAAATCTTTGGTATAGTCCTCAGACCCATTAGTTGAATGTCATCTATCCTGTTACTTTGCTCATGACATGGTAGTTCCACCAAAAATAGGACTTAAAACACAGGTCTGATGGGTGGTTGACATGGGAGGGGCTGGCTTCTCTCTCAACCTCCTAAAAAATGTCCCTATACTTCTTAGACTTACAGATGAAACACTGTTGCCTGGGACTGCACCACACCCCCAGTTGTGCCTCATCCCACAGTCATGGAGGGCCACCTCTGGTCCTGCCATCCTACTCCCTCAGGCCACTGGGAAGGGCAACAGAAATACCTTGGTCAGTAGCTCTCTCCCCCTGTGAGGAGCTCAAGGCCACCAACGGCCCTTCAGGCACACCACCATCCATACTAGCAACCTGTGCCTTTCTCTTCAAAGGGTTCAGCAAAGAACCCTCCTCCTCTCCTACCAGGAAGCAGGGTCAGCTGGAGGCATATGGGTACCGCAAGAAAACTAACATTTTAATGGAATTTGATACTATTCAATATCCATTCTGAGGAGGACCTGAATGTCCACTCCAGCTCTCTTCCTTCCTATCCCTTCCAGGCAAAGCTCAACTCCACACCACAGTCCCAAGCAATTCTGCTCAGGCCCCAGATTTATAGATCTAGTCTAGAAAACAAAACAAATTAAGGCCAGCAGGGAACTGGCTCTGCATTCTCTAGCAGGCACTTTAGCAGCACGTTGGAGGGGGAGGGGCTCCCCCTCACATTAAAGAAAACAGCCCAGGCTTCTTCCCAAGCACGTTGGGCAATCTGCCAGAGTCCAGTTCTGTAGGGGCATGCCCTTTCTCTCTTCCTCGTTACATTTTTAGGACCGTGATGGTGGTGATTGGAGGCCAGACTCCCCAAAAGCAGGGCCTGAGACCAGGATTAGTGTGCGTGTGATTTATTCAGGGTGGGGACAGCAGAGCAGGCAAAGGGAGCGACCACACCCTGGGCTGCAACACCACTGCTGCACGTTGTGGGGAGGAATCTGGAGTGAAAATTACTCATTGAACTTTGTCCTCTGTCAAAACAAGGGACCTGAGCTCTATTCTTCTTCCACCAGACAGCTGTTGCTAAAGTGCTCCCCATTCCCCCACTCCCAGACCCTGGTGGGACTGCACATGCAGGCAAATGTCTCCAGTCCCCCATGGGTATTCCATGGAAGCAAAGCACAAGGGCACAGGGCTGGGCACACAAGAACAAGTGGGGCCATGGGAACCTGGGCAGAGTACCAACAGTGGCCCCTGCTGTGGCCCATGCTGAGTGGCACTTTGGGCAGTTGCTGCCCAGCTAGGCCACTCCTTACTCTGGCTCTGCCAAGAATTGGGGATTAGTAACCTCATAGAATCCATTTATAATTTTGGCATCATCAGGTAACCAAGATGATCCTCAATCTTAATCTCCCTTTCTCTCTCTCTCTCTCTCTCTGCGCACAATGCATGCACACACACACACACACACACACACACACATTGTGACATGTGGAACATATGCAGACATACGTTCCTGACTGCCTCCGAGCACAGCAGAAGAGCAGTCAGCAAATGCTGGATTTCATCTGTCCTTGGCTTTGAGAAGACTCACCCAGGTGGGAGTCCCCTCCTTCCCACTCAGCATCTAATGTCCTTGTGCAACATCACGGCCCCCATGCTGCTGCTTCCTGCTCCCCTTTCTTAGTGCTTCTGTGTCTGTTTGCAAAAGAACATCTGTTTCCTGAATCCTGCTTCCTTTTGTCATGGACCTTGTGTCTTCCTCTGTATCCATAGGATTTATTTGTGAATCCTTTTCTGGAGAATGCACAATTTGTATACAAACCCTTCTCTAACCCTTCTCACAAGCTCCTGGAGGCTGGGTTCTTGGCCAACAAGGATTCGGATTCTCTGAAGTGCTGGTCCACACTTTATAAGGCAAAGAGCTACCTGTTCCTACTGATTTTTACAGTTTCTCCCAATTTTACTGTGGTCAAAGCCTGTGGGCTGGGTGGAGGCTACCTCACAGTCCCTACCCCTGAGACTTCACCTGACAATGGGCATTATAAAGATGCCACAGAGAATATAAGGAACATATTCTAGAAGCAGATGGCCATTGTTGAGTCCCATTCCTACCACTTGCTAGAGGAGGGAGTTAGCTCACTTTCCCCATCTGTCAAATGGGGGTAATAATAGTAACTACCCACCAAGTTCTTCTGAGAAAACAAGATCATACAAGATTAAGTGAACAACACAAAGTCTGGAGCACTGTTAGCATTCCAGAAATTAGTGGTGGTAGGCACTATACCAGCAGCTATTGTTATTATTGTGGGGATGGACCCAAAGAAGGACATTAGAGAAATTTCCTCTGGTGTTGCAAACCAAAACCAAATATCATTTTCTGGTTGTTGACACTAAGAACACCCAAATCCCAGGGGCAAGCTCTGCTCCTTTGGTCTTTTGCATGGTCTTTGGTCCTATAAGAAGGAGGTCCTCAGCACAGGGCAATACCCAATAACAACTCACTAACTGGATCTGCTTCAAGTGGAAGGAATTTGTGTGTGTAGCTGTGTGTTTGTGTTGGAATCAAAGTAGCGGAGACTAGCTTTGAGAATTGAAAATAGGGGCACCTGGGTGGGTTGGCCAGTTAAACATCCAACTCTTGGTTTCGGCTCAGGTCATGATCTCACAGTTCATGGCTTTGAGTCCCTCATTGGGTTCTGCACTGGCAGCACAGAGCCTGCTTGGGATTCTCTCTCCCTCTTTCTCTTTGGCCCTCCCCCACTTGTGCTGTCTCTGTCTCTGTCTCTCTTAAATAAATAAATAAATAAACTTAAGAAAATATTTTTTAAAAATAAAATTAAATTGAATAATATCGATTAACTTGATATTTCTCTGGATCTTAAGACAATGTATTAAAAGGCAGAATCAAGCTCAAATTGGCTAAAACCAAGAAAGAGTTCATACCTTTTAACATTATCTTCTCCCTACCCACCCACCCAAACTTTCTTTTGTTTTAACTTTTACTTGTGACTTATTTTAAGTTTACAAAAGAGTTATAAGAATAGCACCAAGAATTCTTCATACCTTCACCCAGTTATCAATTAACATTTTTCTGTATTTCCTTTATTACTCCTATCTAACTGCATATGTATATTTTTTCTGAACAATTTGAAAGTTAGTAGCAAACACCCTTTATCCCTAAATATTTCATCATGCATATTCTACCTGGGAAACCCAAAAGACCCCACCAAAAGGCTGCTAGAACTGATACATGAATTCAGCAAAGTCGCAGGGTACAAAACCAATGGACAGAAATCGGTTGCATCTCTATACACCAATAATGAAGTAACAGAAAAAGAAATCAAGAAACTGATCCCATTTACAATTGCACTGAGAACCATAAAATACCCAGCAATAAACCTAACCCAAGATGTAAAAGATCTGTATGCTGAAAACTATTGAAAACTTATGAAGGAAATTGAAGAAGACACAAAGAAATGGAAAAAAAACATTCCAGGCTCAAGGACTGGAAAAATAAATATTGTTAAAATGTCAATACTACCCAAAGCAATCTACACATTCAATGCAATCCCAATAAAAATTGCACTGGCATTCTTCTCAAAGCTAGAACAAACAATCCTAATATTTGTATGGAACCACAAAAGATCTCGAATAGCCAAAGTAATATTGAAGAAGAAAACCAAAGCACATCACAATCCCAGACTTTAGCCTCTACTACAAAGCTGTAATCATCGAGACAGTATGATATTGGCACATAAACAGACACATAGACCAATGGAATAGAATAATGAACCCAGAACTGGACCCACAAATGTATGGCCAACTAATCGTTGACAAAGCAGGGAAAGTATCCAATGGAAAAAAGACAGTCTCTTTAACAAATGGTGCTGGGAGAACTGGACAGCAGCATGGAGAAGAATGAAACTAGACCACTTTCTTACACGATACCCAAAAATTAACTCAAAATGGACCAAAGACCTAAATGTGAGACAAGAAATCATCAAAACACGAGAGGAGAAAGCAAGCAACAACTTCTTTGACCTCAGCCGCAGCAATTTCTTGCTCGACACATCTCCAAAGGCAAGGGAATTAAAAGCAAAAATAAACTACTGGGACCTCATCAAGATAAAAAGCATCTACAGACACATGAAAAGATGCTCAAAGTCACTCATCATCAGGGAAATACAAATCAAAACCACACTGAGATACCACCTCATGCCGGTCAGAGTGGCTAAAATTAACAATTCAGGAAACAACAGATGCTGGTGAGGACATGGAGAAACAGGAACCCTCTTGCACTGTTGGTGGAAATGCAAACTGGTGCAGCCACTCTGGAAAACAGTATGGAGGTTCCTCAAAAAATTAAAAATAGAACTACCCTGTGACCCAACAATAGCACTACTAGGAATTTATCCAAAGGATACAGGAGTGCTGATCCATAGGGGCGCATGTACTCCAATGTTTATAGGAGCGCTTTCAATAATAGCCAAATTATGGAAAGAGCCTAAATGTCCATCAACTGATGAAAGGGTAAAGAAGATGCGGTTCATATATACAATGGAATACTACTTAGCAATAAGAAAGAATGAAATCATGCCATTTGCAGCAATGTGGATGGAACTGGAAGGCATTTTGATAAGTGAAATAAGTCAGTCAGAGAAAGACAGATATCATATGTTTTCACTTATATGTGGAACTTGAGAAACTTAACAGAAGACCATGGGGAAGGGAAGGGGAAAAAATAATTACAAACAGAGAGGGAGGGAGGCAAACCATAAGAGACTGTTAAGTACAGAGAATAAACTGAGGGTTGATTGGGAGGGGGATGGTAGGGAAGAGGGGAAAATGGGTGATGGGCATTGAGGAGGGCACTTGTTCGGAGAAGCACTGGGTGTTGTACATAAGCGATGAACCACGGGAATCTACCCCCAAAACCAAGAGCACACTGTACAAATTGTATGTTAGCCAATTTGACAACAAATTATATTTAAAAAAAATATTTCATCATGCATTTTGTAAGAACAAGAATATCCTCTTACATAACCACAATAAAATTCTCAAATTCAAGTTATTTGACATCAATACAATACTATGACCTAATTAGCAATACATATTCTATTTTCATCAGTTGTTCCATTAACATCCTTTATGGATATTTTTTCCCGGATTTAGGATACAAACAGGACCACATGTTGCATGTACTTGTCATGTCCTTTTTCCCTTTTCATATAGAACAGGTCCTTATCCCTTTTGCCCTTCAAGATACTGATATTTTTCAGCTTTATTGAGGCATAACTGAAAATACTGATCTTTTTGAAAATATGGACCATTTTCTTTTGGAAAATGCCTTCAGTTTGATCCTGTATAATATGTTCTTGTGATTAGATTTAGATTAGGCATTTCTGGCAGGTGTACTACTCGAGTGTTGTGTTCTCAATGGATCCCATAGGGAGGGACCTAATATCAGTCTCATTATTGCAAATGGTAACTTTCTCATTGGTAGGGTGGTACCTAATCATTTTCTCAAAGAAGAAACCAAATGTGGTTTAAAGATGTGAGTCATCCATCAATAAATTTATAAATTTAACAAATCTTCCAAAATGTACTAATAATTTTCCTTCCTTCAGAAATAAACAAGCAGATTCACTCAAAATAAACAAGCAAGCATAACCCTGGAAAAAAAATCTAAAATGGAAGAAAAATGAGGAGGGATTGGTCTCCCCCCGTTCTTAAAACGCATCAGAAAGCCTTGGTAATTAATACAGAAGGGCACATGAATAGACATACAGCCCAATGGAACAGAAGAGAACACAGAGAAATAGACTCAAATGTATGCAGGGCATTAATATATGACAAATATGGGTACTGTAATCAGTGGGTAAAGATGGACTTTGTAATAAACAGCACTGGGACAAGTGGATAGCCAGTAGGGAAAAGGCAAAGTTGGAACCATACTACACCTAGTACATCAAGGTAAAGTCTGATGGGTCAAAGTTTTAAATGTAAAAAATAAAACTATGTAAATATTACCAGCAGGCATTCTACAACTATGCTGGATCTCATCCACTTCCCGCCCCCACCCCATAGAGTGGAGATCCACTCACCCTCCCTATTCTCTGCTGGAAGGCTGCCCCATGTGGATGACCCCAGCAGGATCCTGCACCCTCTGGCCAATGGGGAGCCATGAGAAGACACAGGAAGTCATGAAGGAAATGAGGGCAAGATATTCACTTCCTGACTTCCGCTGTTTCCCCAACAGACACAAGTGCTCTTCTCTAGTTGGCCTGGTCTACACAGCTCTCTTTCCCTCCAGGCTACAATAACTTCTTTGCTCCTCACCCTCTGGAGACCAGGGTGATGACACCTCTGTTGTCCCTAGGCCCAGATTCTTGCATCACCCTTTGGAGGTCCCTAAATCTTGCCCACAACCTTGTAACTAATCCCTTTGTATATCCATTTGTATATCACTCTTGAATTATCCTGATTGGGACTCTGATTGGAACTCTGATTGGTAGGATAACCTTGGAGTAGATTGGCATATCTAACTATGTCACAAACTCTAGAAATAAATAAATAAATACCCATAATTGTAACTGGAAACAATAACAACTTCTACATAAAAAAATATAATCAACGCACAACACAAAGCAAAAAGACAACAACTAGGGGAAATATTTGCAGCTCATGACACAAAAAAGTGTTTTTCTCCAAAATATGTGAAGAGCTCCCAGAGAGGACAAAGAGTAAGATCACAAGGCCAACAAAAGAATGGGCAAAGGTCACAGACAGTTCACAGAATAAGAAATCCAAATCGTACTAAATACTTGTGAGCCAGACACAAAAATCAAAACTCCACTAGGGTAAAATTCTTCCTTGGTCAGATGGGAAAAGTTCTGGAAGTTTGACAAAACACCCTGTTAGTTAGGTGCTAGGGAAGTAGGTGTTCACTCTCAGTGGGAACGCCAAATGGTGCAGCCCCTACTGGGGATATAACCATCAAAATTTCAAATGCACTTTCCCTTTGACCCAGCGCCCCTGCTCCTGGGGTTATATTTGATCAGTGTGAACTGACAGCTGATAAGATTATTCCTTACAGCATTGTGTGTGATACTAAAAAAACATGGAAACCACCCAAGTGTCCATGTCTGAGGAACTGCTACATAAACCTATGATTTATTCACATGATGGAATAGTCTATAACTGTAAAAAATATTTTTTTAAATGAGGACTCTTCCTGTGAACTAACATCAAAATATCTCCTGGACACACCATTAAGTAAAAACAAAAAAGTTCCTAAATATGGTACAATCTGGTATGCCAACTTTGAGGTAAGAAAGTAGGAAACAGGTACATCATTTCCATGTTCTTGTGTTGGCATAAAGATGCAATGAAGGATAACAAAGAGACAAATGATCACAGAGACTTGGGGTGGAGGCAGGAGCATGTGGCTGGGCATAGGATTTTCTCAGGGTCTACCCTCCCCACTGGTTCCATTTTTGAACAATATGAATGTGATGCCTATTCTAAAAGATGAAGAAGATAAAAGAGGAGGGAGCAGATGACAGATGGAGAAAATGAAAAAGAAGAACAGAAAGAAGACAAAAACAAAGGAGATGAACATGGGGTTGGAGAAGTAGACCATGTTGCTTGGGACTGAGGGCTGGGTGAACTCTGCTCCCTGTTTCTTGGGTTTTAAGAGCTGCAGACAGGGGGCCAGAGGTAAAGAACATGGGCTTGGGAATAAAACAGACCCTTGTTTGAACCTTGGTGCTCCTGCCTTCTTGCCGGACAGATGGCTCCACCTCTGTGAGCCACAGTGTGCATAATGGGTGAGTGAGGAGAGTAGTACTGACTTCATACTGTTACAAGGACTGAATCAGGTAATATATGCCCATAGAAAGTGCTGGCTCACAGGAAATACGAGACATTATTATTTTCATAGCTTTCAGGCAGCTATGTTGAAAGGTAAGAATTTAATTGCCCATGTAAACTCTTTTTACCGAAAATTCTCCCAGGAAAATGAAATTACTGTCTTCCAAATAAATACCGAGACTTCTATTTTGAGATGCATTGCTGAGGGCTTTTTGCTCTGCTGTGGTGCCATCATTTAATTAGCCTCCATTAAGGATACAAAATGTCAAGGCACATGCTTTATTCTCAACAAAGGCAGCCTTGGGTTTTCCCCTCTCTTTCCATTCTTCTTTCCCCTCGATCTTCTCTGTTCATTTCATCTCTTCTCCTCCTCCGTTTTCTCTTCTACTTTTGCCTCCCTTCTTCTGGGCCTCTGTAGTCACAGACAACATGGATGTTAAAAAAGGAAGCGACCTTAGGAGACCAAAGGTTCAATCCACTCATGTTGCAAAGTCCAGAGAGAATAAGGGTTCACCCATGGTGCACAAAGTGGGAAGAGGGGAGGTGGCAGGGAGGAGTCCACCCATGCTGGTGCCTACCTGTACTGTCCCCTCTCCAATGCCTTGTCTCGGCCATTGATCTAGTTCTGAGGAGCAGGAGAGCCTGGCAGTCATCAACTCTCTTTCCAGTGCATTGTTGATGGCATTGACTTTATGCCTTAGAGCATAACCTTTGTAAGTTTCCAAAAACACATGCTGTTGCAGATCAGAAGGCTTTTCTCCCAAGACTATCATCTCTGAGTTTCCTTTTTCTTTGCTATGTCTTTTAAAAAATTATCAAAGGGATACATGTACACAGTTAAAATAAAAAAGAATAAACTTGTGATGAAAAATGTTACTTTGAACTCTTCACTATTCTAGTATTTGCAGCTATAATTCTAAATAATATGATTAGATCATTATTTCTTGGTTTATTGATTTTAGACATTATCCACTGACTTCCTGTTATGAAAACTGGGCATTCTGTGTCTTGCATCACCTTGGCTCTCAGTCTCCAGTTCCACCACCTCCACCTTCTTCCTGTTGGCCAGATTGGTAGTCTGCATTTATAATATTATGACCAGGAACTGTGATTTAGTTCACTCCTTATACAACTTTTTAAGGATTTATATATCTAATAATAGCTATCACTTTTAGAGCCAATCATTTTTTTTTGTTTGCTTTGTCTGTTAATTCTTCTGAAAATCCTCAACGAATTATGAAAACCTGAATATTACTGCTGACCCACATAACCAAACATATCAGGTATCTATCTTACCTATTCTAGTTTTGTTTTTTGTTTTGTTTTGTTTCTTGTTTTTGTGGGGGATTTTTTTGTTTGTTTGTTTTTTGTTTTTTGTTTTTTGGCTACATCTCTCCTAAACCGTCAGTCCTCCGACCTCAGTCTGGACCAGGAGTATCAGTCTGGTTTCAGATTGTCTTCAGCTACATCTCTCCTAAACCGCCAGTCCTCCAACCTCAGTCTGGACCAGGAGCATCAGTCTGGTTTCAGATTATCTTCTCTGGAATGCACCCCCTCCTCATTCTTGGTGCACCCTGTTTCCGTAGCACACTCTCTAATAGTGCTCATGAAATTGTGCATGAGAGGTCAATATTTTTATTTCCTTATTTTTTTAATTTGAGAGAGAGAAAGAGAGAGAGAGAGCAGGGGAAGGAACAGAAGGAGAGGGAGAGAGAGAATCTCAAGCAGGCTCCACACCCAGTGCCAAGCCTGACGTGGGGCTTGATCTCATGTGAGATCATGACCTGAACTGAAATCAAGAGTTGAACGTTCAACAGACTGAGCCACCCAAGCACCCCAAGAGGTCAATATTTTTAGACCATGCATATCTGGCAAATGTCTTTATTCTACCCTCCCTATAGAATGATAAATTGGCAGGTTGAGAATCATCTCTCCCTAGTCCTCTGGCTTCATGGTTTTTCAGAAGCCCCATAAAACTTGGATTTTCTTGCCTTTGTATGTGACTTTCCCCCCCCGCCCCCCTTCTAGAAACATTTAGGATCTTTTCTTACTGGTGTTTTAATATTTCAGCAATGTGTCTTAGTTAGGGTGTTTTTTTCATTCATTTTGTTGGTTATTTTGTGGACCTTTCCACCTAGAAATCTATGTATTTCATAGTTGAACTGTATGTTTAAGATTTGTGCATTTTATTTGTTCCACCTTAATAAAATTTCAAGAACCAGGAAGGAGGAGCCTATTTTGGAGCTCAAAAGCTAAAATGTGAACTCTCTGTACCTGTGTTCCCTCTCTTGAGGCAATAGATGCTTCTAGAAGAGCGGGCAAAGGCAATAACTGTGTTTACCAAAAGTAGGATCACAGAATTGTCTTGCCTCCTTTACCTAGCTGAGTCCTTATAGTTGTCCTCTCAGGTATGTGGGTGTTATTACCCCCATTTTAGTGATGAGAAAATCAAGATTCAGAACATTTAAGTAAACTTCCATTAAAATCTCACTGCTAACTTACATTTCAACCTGACTTGGATTCTTCCTGACCACAAAGAGCACATTCTTTGCTTTTTGATTGTTTTTGTTTTTGTTTTGTTTTGTTTTGGTAAATGTTAAGCCTCCATTTGAGATTGTTAAGAATGTGCCAAAACTTCATAAATTTTATGCTCCCTATGTTAATTTCCTATCCATTTAGAAATATTCAATATCCTGAAAATAACATTAATAGACAGAAATAAATATAAAAGATTCTATGGAGAAATTTTAGTCAATTCTGTTTTTTCTGGAACTCAAAGACATTCACTGAATGTATTTTTTTTCCTGCCATTCTGGTACATATAAGGAAGTGCTAATCACTGAAGCACGTAAAATGAATCTATGTGAAACATATATAATAATGCATTTTGTATGTTTAGGTGTTTTTACAAATAAGGTTTACAAAGGAATATGATGACATAAATTATCATTTTATTATAAACATAATTTATAAATCATAAATAAGCAGCAATTTTGGAAGACTATTGAATCTTGGGGAGTATATGATACTTTTATTCCTTATTGAATCTGTAATATTTAAAATGAAATTGAAGGTAGACAGATAACATTATTTGGACAACCTTTCCATGGCCTGTGGAAGTCCATCTCACCATCAGCCTGTCTACATTTCCTGAGGTGCGTTTTCATGGGTCACTTCCAGATCCATGCCACTGCCTCCAACAGAAAATTCAGTGCCACGGTTTCCTTGCAATCCTCATGTGCTCAACCTTCTCTGTACCATATCCAACAGATGCAGAATTCAGCCTCTCTTCCTTTACCACAGAGACCAACTAACAGGAGACATTTGAGAATTTGGCACATTTTCCTAAAGGTTTGGAAAACCTTATGTTACAAAAAAACACCAAAAATCTTTGTTTGCTTACTTTTTTCTTCATTTTTACATACAACAAACTCCATTTATTATTTTTTTATTGAGGTATAATTGACCTATAACATTATGTTAGTTTTAGCTGTACAACATTAATGATTCAATACATGTATACATTATGAAATGATCACCACAATAAAGTCTAGTGAAAGAGATTCATCACCATACAGTTACAATTGTTTTTCCTGTGATGAGAACTTCTAAGATCTACTCTCTTACCAGCTTTCAAATATACGATACTGTATTATCAACTATATGGTCCCAATGTTGTCCATTACATCCCCATGACTTATTTATTTAATGACCACCTTTGCCCACTTTGCACACGTCCCCCTAACAACCCTCACTTCTGGCAACCACCAGTCTGTTCTCTGTACCTATGAGTCAGTTTCCTAATATTTTCTTTTTCTTTCTTTCTTTCTTTCTTTCTTTCTTTCTTTCTTTCTTTCTATTCTGCATATAAGTGAGATCATATAGTATGTGTGTTTTTCTGTCTGGCTTATTTCACTTAGCACAACACCCTCTAAGTCTATCCATGTTGTTGCAAATGGCAAGATTTCCTTCTTTTTTACGGCTGAATAATATTCTCGTGTGTGTGTGTGTATGATATGTACAAATATACATGATATATACACACATATCATACAAATATCAAATATATATGATATTTTCTTTATTCATTCATCCACGGATTAATTAAAAGTTCATGTCCTTAATTAAGATTCTGGAGTGCTCCCCTGAGGAATTATAAAAGGGGTCAGAGAGGAAAGAAGGAAGGATAGGCCACCAGCTGCTAAAAGGAGATGTCTGTGTGCACCTGGTATCACATTCCAGACTTGAAATTATTTTGCTTTCCATTTTCTCTCTTTCTGCACTCTTAGGGAGATGCTCAGTCTCAATCTCCCAAGTAAACTCAAATGAAAATCTAAGCTCCCTGAGGCCAGCAAAAAGTATTTTAAGATTGTTTTGTTTCTCCCATACAATAGCTTTTTAATTGACTAAAAGGCATCTCATTATCCTGCCCATTTGATTCTAAGATGATATTTTATCGGCACTGACCACTTCTCCATAACCACAGAGGCAGAAAGAGTATTGCTGTTGGACATGTTTCCTTTAAAAAAAAACATTTATTTGGAGGACGACCTGGCACTCCTTCCTGTAAACATGATGAGTAAAAAACAGTCAGCTGGATCCCTGTGGGGTTTCCCCATCAGACAGGTTATGATCCTTCTAGCAGACTCCCAGTTAATCTACCTATTTCTTTTTCATTTCAGTGGTACAAAAGTAAATTAAGCATTTCGCTTTCCCTGGTGACAAAGAGGCCTCAAATGAAGAAGGACTACTCATTGCCATCATAGAAATCTGGAGAAAATTGAGGTAAATATTTCCCTGACAAATGAAATCTTCAATTGGATTCTCTTTCCACAATTAAATTTTCTAGCTTAGCCGCCTGGTTTGCTATGCAGTGATTAATGCATTAAACCAATTAAACTCTAAGTAACTCTTCACATTTGTTTCCCTATTGTTTTTAGAAGCCCGCACACAGAATGAGTCTGAACCAAAGGTGTAATTTATTTGTCTGCAATCTTGAGTCAGTGAGTTCCCTCAGGGTATCTTTCAACTGGTTCTTTCTTAATCTCAATGGAGTTTGTTTTTTTTTTCTTCAAAATATGTGATGTATTTAGAAACAGGTTACTCAGCACAGAACCCAAGGCGTTCCATGTTTTCTATTTCAGAATTCACCCACATGACTTAAGAAACTTCAAAACTATGTACTCTATGCTTTTACAGGTCTGATTTGGTACGCAGTGGTGAGTGTCGTTACTGTGCCTCTTTTATCACAGAAATCAGAAACAGCCACCCTCTCTAAATGTGCCTGTCATTATTGGAAAGGTAAATCGAGAATACAGGAGAGGCAGACTTCACCCACCCTTTCAAGTCTATTAAACTTCTTTTAAAGTTTTTATTTTAATTCCAGTTAACATAAGCTGTTATGTTAGCTTCAGATGTACAACATAATGATTCAACAATTCCATACACCACCCAATACTCATTACAAATGCACTCCTTAATCCCTATCACCTATTTCACCTATTCCCCCTCCCCACCTCCCCTATGGTAACCATGAGACTGTTCTCTATAATTACGAGTCTGTTTCTTGCTTTCTCTCTCTCTCTCTCTCTCCCCCCTCTTTGCTTGTTTGTTTTCTTTATTAAATTCCATATATAAGTGAAATCATATGGTATTTATCTTTCTCTTGTCTGACATATTTTGCTTAGCATTATACTCTCTAGCTCCATCCATTTTGTTGCAAATGGCAAGATTTCATTCTTTTTTATGGCTGATTAATATTCCATTGTATATATAAACCACATCTTTATCCATCCATCAATCGATGGCCACTTGGGCTGATTCCATATCTTGGCTATTGTAAATAATGCTGCACTAAACACAAGGATGCATGTTTGAGTTAGTGTTCTGGCATTCTTTGGGTAAATACCCAGTGGTCAGTTGCTGGATTGTAAGGTAGTTTTATTTTTAACTTTTTGAGAAACCTCCATACCGTTTTCCACAATGGCTGCACCAGTTTACATTCCCACCCTACAGTGCACAATTGTTCCTTTTTCTCTATATCATCACCAACACCTGTTATTTATTGTTTTGTTGATTTTAGTCATTCTGACAGGTGTGAGGTGATTTCTTATTGTAGTTTTGATTTGCACTTCCCTGACAATAAGTGATGATGAACATCTTTTCATGTGTCTGTTGGCCATCTGTATGTCTTGTTTGGAGAAATGCCTGTTCGTGTCTTCTGCCCATTTTTTAGTTAAATCATTTGTTTCCTGGATGTTGAATTGTGTAAGTTCTTTATATGTTTTGTATACTAACCCTTTATCAGATATGTCATTTGCAAATATTTTCTCCCATTCCATAGGTTGCCTTTTAGTTTTATTGGTTGTATTCTTTGCTGTACAGAAGCGTTTTATTTTGATGTAACTCCAGTAGTTTAGTTTTGCTTTTGTTTCCCTTACCTCAGGAGACATTATCTAGAAAGAAGTTGCTACAGCCAATGTCAACAAAGTTACTGCTTGTGTTCTTTTCTAGGACTTTTATGGTTTCCAGTGTCACATTTAGGTATTTATTCCATTTTGCATTTTTTGTGTATGGTGTAAGAAAGTGGTCCAGTTTCATTCCTTTGCATGTTGCTGTTTGGTTTTCCCCACACCATTTGTTGAAGTCTTTTTTCCATTAGATATTCTTTCCTGCTTGTCAAAGATTAATTGACTGCATGCTTGTGGATTTATTTCTGGATTTTCTATTCTGTTCTATTGATCTGTGTGTCTATTTTTGTACCAGTACCATACTGTTTTGATTACTCCGGCTATGTAATATAACGTGAAGTCTAGAATTGTGATGCTTCCAGCTTTGCCTTTCTCTTTCAAGATTACTTTGACTATGAGAGGTCTTTTGTGGTTCCGTACAAATTTTAGGATTGTTTATTCTAGTAATTTGAAAAATGCTATTGGCATTTTGTTAGGAATTGTATTAAATGTGTACATTGCTTTGGGTAGTATAGATATTTTAACAGTATTTGTTCTTTCAATCCATGAGCATGGCATGTCTTTACATTTCTTTGTGTCCTCTCTTCAATTTCTTTCCTCAGTGTTTTATAGTTTTCAGAGTATAGGTCATTCACCTTTTTGGTTAGCTTTATTCCTAGGCATCTTATTATTTCTGGTACAGTTGCAAATGGGATTGTTTTCTTAATTTCTCTTTCTGCTGCTTCATTATTGGTGTATAGAAATGCAACAGATTTCTGTAGGTTGATTTTGTATCCTGTGACTTTACTAAATTCATGTGTCAGTTCTAGCAGTGTTTTGATGGAATCTTTAGGGTTTCCTATATAGAGTATCATGTCATCCACAAATAGTGAAAGTTTTGCTTCTTTATTACTAATTTGGATGCCTTTTATTTCTTTTTGTTGTCTGATTGTTGTGGCTAGGACTGCCAGTACCATGTTGAATAAAAATGGTGAGGGTGGACATCCTTGTCTTGTTCCTGACCTTAGGGAAAAAGCTTTCAGTTTTTCCCCATTAAGGATGATTTAGCTGTGGATTTTAAATCTATTAAACTTTATGGCACAGCAGCATTAAATAATATCTTATATAAAGTTCAAAAAAAGTTTTCTTCCTAAACATTTATTTAGCTTTTGGCCTTAGGCTAAAAGAAAATCAAAAATACATATAACTATTAGAACCCAGATACAAGACCACACTTTTTTCTCAGACCAACAACTCTTCTAGAATATTCATGAAACTCTATGGTGCATGGCTGAAAAGACACCAGAACTCAAGCTTCAGATGTGCTACTACTTAACATGTAACAGTGGGTGAGTTACTGACCCTGTCTGGGCCTCAGTTTCCTGATGTATGAAATGAGGATAA
The DNA here is from genome assembly GCF_028749965.1 of Puma concolor. Classification (NCBI taxonomy): domain Eukaryota; kingdom Metazoa; phylum Chordata; class Mammalia; order Carnivora; family Felidae; genus Puma; species Puma concolor. The sequence continues at coordinate 25,517,023 of NC_141671.1, forward strand.
TACCTGGTCAGCCTGCCTCACAAAGTTGTGTTTGAGTTCAAATGATTTAAAGCCTGTGGAGGCCCTTTACAGTGTGTGAGGTTGTCCTGCCACAGGGCATTGTTGTGTGGCTTTAAAAGAAAAGATGTTTACTTATTTATATTGAGAGAGAAAGAAAGCGCATGCATGCGGTGGGGGGAGGGGCAGAGAGAGAGAGAGAGAGGAAGAGAGGGAATCCCAAGCAGGCTCCACACCACCAGCACAAAGCCTGATGTAAGCTCAAATGCACAAACCGTAAGACCAGGATCTGAGCTGAAATCAAGCATCAGATGCCCAACCAAATGAGCCACGCAGGCGTCCCTGTGTGGCTTTTTATTATTGATCTTAAAGTCAACTTAGAGAGGTCTGCAAAAGGACCATGTGGTACAGGGGGAAATTGTCAGAATGCGTAACATTTTATTCTCAATATTTAATTTCTCTTTTTGTACGTATTTATGGAGTATGTGATTTGTGTGTGTTTGATGGTAGATTGGCTTGCTCAGCATCCATTCCAACCTTTTTTCTGATTTGTCTTCCTGATTGCAAAGGCTGGAAAGCCGAAAAACTATGCTTCCCAGACCACTCATGGCTAAGGCTCCAGAGGCAATTTATTTACCTTTGTGTATTGCCCACGGTTCTCATTTCTGTAAACTTGATCCGTTCACATCTGCCCTACATGCATATACTGAACAAGCCTTATCCTGGACAACCTGCTTGAGTCACCTCATCTTGGCCTCCTGCCTCCATAGTAGTGGCCCCCACCCTCCCTACACACACCAGGAGGGCTCTTTGTGGGGTGGGGAGTGCTTTCCAAATACAAACCAGCCAATCAGAGCCCATGCCCCAACCAGCTTCTCTGTGGGCTAGCACACTTCAGCCACTGTCCACCTGCTCTAATCACCCCAGGGTCTGGTGCCAGACAGCCAGGTATAGCTCCTATGCCCCAGAGCATGCTGAAATTTTTCAAACTAGTCAATCCTAAGCCTGCTTACTCCACCTCATCTATTATTTCCTGCAGAAACCCCAAGAAAGACTCTAATTCACATTTCCCCTCTCTTCCTCTGCCTCTTGGATGACCCTGGTGCTTCTAGTGTAGCCCTGAATGATGTGCGCATCGCTTGGGATCTGTGAGATATAAGCTATCCTTTCGATGGCAACCATTTCTTGATCTGTTGGCCTCACCCTACCTCAGGTTTTCTATCAATATGCTGTATTTTCAAACATGTTGCAGAGCAGCTGAACTCACCAGAGACTTGTATTTGGAAGATTAAGAGAGGAGGTGGGGTATCCATTTGCTGAGTCACCCAGGTGCACAGCCCTGGAGCTACAAGTTTGGCAGCAACTCTCTGATCTCTGCTTTGCAGCTAAGGCACTCAGTTCCTGGAGCCAGGAGACCGTGAGTGTGCCTCCTAACCCCACAGTGCCCCGAGTGGCAAAGGTAGGAGCTCCCTTGTCAGGCTGGGTCTGCAGTGTGTTCCTGGGGGCCAAGGTTTTACAGTAAAACCTTGGTTTGTGAGCATAATTCATTCCAGAAACATGCTTGGAATCCAAAGCACTTGTATATCAAACTGAATTTCCCCGTAAGAAATAATAGAAACTCAGACGATTCATTCCACAACCCAAAAAATATTAATATCAAAATGATTACAATACTGTAACATAATACAAAATATAAAGAAAAATAAATTAATTAACCTGCATTTACCTTTGAAAACCTTCATGCTGGTGTGAGGGAGACAAGAGAGAGAAGAGTTATTGTGTAGGACGACTTTCACTGTCACTAATGAAATCACTGCTGACTATTGGCTCAATGGAATCTTTTTCTGCATGGGGGCCATTGTATATGCTCTAATGGATGTTGACTACAGTACAGTATGAATAAACTCTTGTCATATACTGTATTTAATGTAACTGGCAATAAGGGATCAGAGGAAAGGGTCTATATCTGCAGGCAGACTGACTCAGATTGGAGCAAAGCATTCCTAAGCTTCCTCTTGTCTGGAAAAGCAAAGGACTGTCCATAGGTGCTTTGAAGTGACAAAAAATACACTAGTGCCAGTTGTGGACACCTTCCAACATTCTGAAAAATCACTGATTTCTGCCAAATACTGTGGCCTGAGACCAAGCATCCGAGCATGGGAGACAGTCACCCACAATCCCACAGCAAGAGAGAGAAGTACCATTTGCTTAGTTGTGATCATGTGACATGATTCAGTGTCATTTACCACTCATACTGCAAGACATCGCTTGTTTATCAAGTTAAAATTTATTAGAAACGTTTGCTTGTCTTACGGAACATTCACAGAACAAGCTACTCGAAATCCAAGGTTTCACTGTATTAGCTATAATGGGGGATGGAAATAGTGAGGGAGTGGTTATTGAGAAGTAAAGGGAACTCTAAAAACATTAGGAGACACAGATATAAGAAGCAGCAATACCTCTAGAGCTGAAAGAGAATGTCCAAGGAAGAACTATGCCCCAACCTTGAGCTGGGATCCAAGACCTGCTAGTGAGGTCATGGCTGTGGCTCAGTCAATAGCATACAAGTTGCTGTGGTGTCTGGCCAGTGGAACTTGCTGGAAATCTGTCCTCTAAAGTACTCCCAGAAAGCTGTTCCTGGGAGGTATCTCAAGGGACTTCCACTACAAACCTTCCTGAAGGGAGTGCCAGGAAATTTTGCTGACCTCCAAGTGCTCCTGGCTATCCTGCATTGCAGGCCACAGATTCAGCTCCAGGATCACAAAGCAGCTCAAGGAAGGGAAGATTTGGTGAACAGAAGTATTGAGTCAATCATTGATAACAGTCCACCCCTTTGGCTACTTGGCTTCTAGATGCATTTTTTTTAACACACATGTGTTAAAATGTGTACTCACCCCTTTCCCAAATGAGGAGGCACAATGGCCATTGTACCCATCACTGGCTATGTTAATTACTTCTCCAATTCAGCCATAGTCCCACCGAATATTCTGTCACCTAAAGACTAAATGATAAAGTGTATTCATATATAAAATAATAATGGAAGGGGAAGAGAGAAGAAAAAGACTATCATACACACATAAAGACATACACAGAAAAGCAAAGAGAAAATAGGCAGAGCTACTTCAGTCCCCCTTAATGTAACTGGTCACAAGGCTGTCACTGTTATCTGTGGCTTCCTTCTTCCACCTCCCATTCCATATTTCCCTTGCCCTTAGCCAGAACTTCAACTGGTTGTTTAAGTCATAACCTGGTAAAGTGATGCAAAACTTCATTGGCAAAATGGTCTGAATCTTAAATAGTTATTTTCCCCTTTTTCGTGGGGGAGAAGGAAAGGTCTGCAGTTTTCTATAAACCTCACTACTAGGCATGTAAATATTTAGAGTTACCCTAGGAATCCCTGGGTTCCAGATACCATCCCCATTGCCCTACTGGGTAGCAGCAACACGTTCTCCCCTTATTTATTGGGATTGATCACTCAAGCCAGTAGAATGACTTTTTCTACCCAGTGATTAGTGATATAATAAACCCAGAATAGCCCTGTGGCAGTCTCATGCAATTCATTGAAACCACTGTGGTGTCCAATAGTGGAAGCATTACCCCTTGGAGTAATATCTCCAGACTAGCAGAGCACAAAGATGCTGGCTAGGATAAGAACATTCCTGTGAGTGGGTTATTAATGACAATGGGGAGAAGAACAACCCTTCTTCTATTTCTTGAATCCTAGATCCGTGGATCTTAGCAAAGGAGAAACATCCTTTAAGACAGAATTCCATTCTTCAATCTGTTGTGTCCCAGCAAGCATTCTAACAGAGTCTTCTTTAAGCAATTCCACGTTTCAGTTAAGCTAGCTGGCTGCTTCCAGGTGATGGAGTGAGTATATGGGCAATTTCATGACATGAGACCATTTCCACACTTCCCTCGTGAAGTGAGTTCCTTGATCAGAAGCAATGCTGTGCAGATTACCGTGACACTGAACAAGGCATTCCAGAGTCCACAGCGGCAGCCCTGGCAGAGGCAATACAGAAAGGTGAGTCATATCTATATGCAGAATATGTTGTCTATTCCTGTGAGGATGAATCTCTGCTCCTTCCATGATGCAAGAGCACCAATGCAATCTCCCTGTCCCCAGATGGCTAGCTAGTCTCCCCCAGGAAGATACCATACTGGGGACTTAGTGTTGGTCTCTGCTGCTGGTATATTGGACACTTAGAAAAGTTCCAGGCTTTCTAACATGGAGGCAAGCAATCCAGTGGAGTCTTCCTGATCCCACAACTGTTTGACTGAGATAGAGGTAGGAGCTCCCTTGCCAGATGAATCCTACAGTGTTTTCTAGGAATCTTTTCTTGGATCTTATAACCTATTCTTCCAGATATTTCTAAGTATCTAATTTCTTGTATTAAATCCTTTATGTTTAACTTTTTCTCTTATCTGTAATTAAACCCTGTGTGTTACAATGCTTTATAATTAATATATTTGTATGATTGTATATGAATATATTTGATATGTCTGATGAATTTTTTAACTAATGGATATACATGATTTAAATATTTTTAAAGACTTAACTAGAGGGCATGCAACGGTCCCTTGTGGACATAAAATTTTACAGGACTCCTGGAACACTGTAATAGTTACCAGAGGGTTATCTGACCCAATCTCAAATTTGCTTTAGGCTAATGAAGCATGTAGCATAGCCCTCTGCCATGCCCACATGCTCATGTGCCCTCTGACACAGGTGTGGGCAGTTGTTTGAACATGGTGCCCTCGTAAGGACAAGTACCTTGAAATGGCTTCTGCTGCTGCTGTTCCTGCCTCTTCTTCTTCTTTATCTTCATCTTCTTCTTCCTCCTTCTCCTTCCTCTTCCCCTTCTCCTTCTTCTTTTTCCCAATCACACTTAGGTCAAATTCCTTTACCTATGCCTAAACTATGTATATCAAACAGATGCTTTAACCTTTGTGATTTTAATGAATGGTACCAAAAAGCTCCATTGGGTCTAAATCAAGCTTTTAATGTCCATTTTAGTCTTGTGCTTTTCCAGCTTCACCTGAGGCACACTCAGAGACACACAATGGGCAAGAGGGCCAGATGGCTTCCTGGCCATTTCTCTGCCTCAAAGCTCCACTACACTACACTCTCCATGCCACCTCTGACCCCCAGAGTATGTACAGAGGAGAGAGGAAACACAGGAAAATGTCACAGGAGATGTTACGGTGTCACATTGGTAGCCTCTGGAGGTGGCTCTCTCTCCCACAGGCAAGTTTGTGGTTTCCTTAGAGACCTCATCTCCTAGGACCCTCCCATTGCCCCACTGCTGGGTGCAGGCTGTGCCCCCTTGACTGGCCATGGCCAGCACCCTCTTGGCTCCCACTTGCAGAGGTAGACCCCGCTTTGACTCTCTCTCCCTCCGCTCGGGCATAGTTCTACTGGAACAGATCACACTGGCTGATTTCTCCACTGGCCACTCCTCCCAATACCCTCCCCCCCAATCCTGCTGCTGGCAGAACTGCAGAAGGCAGCTCTCTTCTGTGCCATCAGAGCACCTGCAGCCGCCAGGGCCTCCAGCTTCCTCAGGCACCAGTATTTGTGCTCACAGGTCACTCTCCATGAAGTTCTCTGAGAGTGCCCCTTACCTGACCTGTTGTGCATCAGAAGCACACGCCTTCCATGACACACAGCCTTCAACAGCCCATCCTCAGAAGTCCTCTTTCTTCATCAGGCTCTTCTGATCAGTCTGAACACAGGCAGGAAGTGGGAGACAGGCAAAGCCAGCAGGGCTAAAAAAAATCTCTTCTCTCTGTATGTGGTCGGCTCTGCTCATAAGGACTGGGCCCTGTTTTCTGTTATTGTTTTTTGTGTTTGTTTGACTTGGGTCTTGGTGGTGCTTTTATCCCATCCAGAAAATAAGAAAAGAGGAAAAATGGCATTTCAACATAGTGTTGTGTTAGAATCTTCCTCTCCTGGCTCAAAACACATTCAGGTTCTCCACATGTGTATTGTTCTAATAATTCTTAGCGGTAAATAGGCTCACATGCTAATATTATACCCGTTAAGATAACCAAAGCAACGTGAACTAAGGGCCTTGCAGGGGCCACTTAGGGAGTTATCATCTAAGGCTCATTTGAATTATACATTTTCCCACATGATGTTAATAATCTATACCCACAAAATAGCATTGTATTTCCACGTGGTATTACATCCGTATAGCTTATAATAATGCGAACAAGATCAGAAATGGGTTGTCAACCAACGTTGTTCACAGACATGCCAGTTGTAATATTTCTCACTCATTTGTAACTGACACCAGCTGGTGTCATGCTGACCCTTAACACCTAGATGACACTGGCCTGAATCCCTATTCCAGAAGTTCGGTGCCATCCTCAGCGTTTCTCCTGGTTCTCTCTGGCCCCGAGCCCATATACTCACCAAGGTGAGTTCAGTCTGCCATGTGTCCCACACTGTGTGTGCAAGCGACCCCCCGCTGGGCCCAGTGTGGATCTGCAGGTGGATGACTGGTCCTTCCTGGGTCTGTACTAAAGAAACAGCACCCACACAGAGCTCTTGTCCCCAACACATTCCCTGAAGACATGAGGAGACAGAGGAAGTTTTCACCAGAATAAAGTCAACATTCCTGTCCCTGATGTTCTATCAGCTCCTCCAAGACCAGGCACCACTGACCAACCACACCCTTCAGGGCCTACCCCAGGGTTGGCCTGATCCCCAGCACAGCTCAACTCTTTTCTCCCATTTTGCCTCATTCCTTCCTCCTCGATTGCTGCCAGGAACTCTGAGTTCCTCCCATTCTCTCCAGCTCTCCCAGCCCTATGCCCGGACTCAGCCCTGAACTCTTCTTTGCAAATCCAAGTCAAGATGCTGGGCTGAAATTAAGGGACACTTTTTCATTAGTAGCACAACATTTCATGTTTACCCTCTAACACTTCCTTTAAGAGAATCGAACCTCCTTGGGGCACCTGGATGGCTCAGTTGGTTGAATGTCCGACTTCAGCTTGGGTCATGATCTCATGGTTCGTGAGTTCAAGCCCCACATTGAGCTCTGTGCTGGCAGTGCAAAGCCTGCTTCTGATCCTGTCTCTCTCTCTTCCTGCCCCTCTCCTGCTCACCCTTGCTGTCTCTCAAAAATAAGTAAACATTAAAAAAAGAAAAAGCTTCAAAATGAGAATCTAACCTCCTCAAAAAAAAAAAAACTAGATTGATTTTATTTCAAACAGCAATTTGTTTCTTTTTTTTTAATATACTATATTTATTGAAGTAGGTCCAGGGAGTCCTCTATTTGGAAAGACTTTATATTTCAGTTGGTTAGATTTATGAGACTATTTTAAACCCAGAAAATGAAGATTTCCAATCCATCCCACCCTGACTCCCAGAAATTAACACAAAGTAGTGGAATTTGCTTAACTACTAGATTTTATAGGCATCATTCTCTTTGTCAAGATGCTATGGTTAAAATCAAATGATCCTGAAGTAGCTATGAAGATTTTCAGGCCAGATGTAATAAAAGAAGGAGTAGAAGACAGTAAATTGTCTGTTCCTCCTTACTGCATGGGCATCCAGGTCTCCCTGTCAGCGGATTTGGGCCCTGATGATTGATCCTGCTTCACTCATCATTCCCTATCTCACCCTGTGCCTCTCAGTAGACTTTCTGAACACTTCCTGCTGGGGCATCATCCATCTCTCACAAGCCAGAAACAATTCTTTAGTTTAGTTTTGTTGTGAGTCAGCCTACTCCCCAAAGTCCCCAAATGGGTTTCTTCAAGTTTGTACATTTTAGGTGTCAGTCTTCCCAATAGACACCGAGCTCGTGAATCTGTAACGGTTGTTCCACAGGGCAGATTTGCTTTCCTGAATGGCTCTCAAAGCATTCCTTCTTCCCTTACCAAAAAGAAAAAAAAAGAAAGTCAAATCATGGATAAGCCAACTAGTACACCATTTCTTCTTTCCCTTATTTCTGGTTTCTTCTCCCCTCTGAATCAAGCTTTTATCTCTGCCCTTGAGGATAATGTCCCAAATTAGGCCCAAGTATCTTATTTAAGTCACTTTTAAAATATAAATAATGGAATTGGAACGTAGTTTTACAGGAGGGAGGAGAAGAAGGAAAAGGAGAAGGAGAAGGAGAAGGAAAAGGAGACGGAGGAAGGAAGGAAGGAAGGAAGGAAGGAAGGAAGGAAGGAAGGAAGGAAGATGGAAGGAAGGAAGGAAGGAAGGAAGAAAGGAAGGAAGGAAGGCAGGCAAAAAACCTCATCACACCACAATCCTTTTCTCTACCTCATCACACCACAGTCCTTTTCTCTCCTCCACAAACACCATCTCCATCCGGAAAGCCTTTCCCCATCAGTGATCTATTGCTTTCAGGCCAGCTTTATGTGGAAAACAAGTAATTTAGGGGCACCATAAAAGCTTATTGATTACCGATGGTCCACTCTGTGGTAGGTACTTAGGCAAGGAGAAAGAAGGAAAAATATAAATAATCCCCAAGTTTACTTCTGCAAAAATAAATGGGCCAAATACTAATATGGCACCTTCCCAGCCCAGATCATTTCTTGCACTCATTAAAATTCAAAAGCTGTGGTCCAAGTGTGTCCTGGAGGAAACTTCCCAGAGTCTCACTAATGTATCTCTCTACCCCACCTCTCCACTTCCAGCAAAGGCTCTCCAAGGGAAGAAGAGAAAGAAAGCCAGTGTCTCTCAAACTGGAGCGCATGTCAGAATCACCTAGAAGTTCTGTTAAACCACAGCTCACTGAGTCCCAACCCCACAAGGTCAGGGCCAGCCCGATAACTTGCATTTCTAACATCTTGATGATGCTCATGCTGCTGGTCCAGAGATCACTGAGAACCACTAGTTACAAAGCAGGAAACTATAGTGGTTAAGAACACAGTGTCTGAAAGTCAGACTGCCTGGATCCAAACCCTTGTTCCACCTCGCTCACTGTGTGGTCCTGGGCAATTACTTGTTGGTGCCTTAGTTTCCTCATTTGTAAATGGGAGTTAGGACTATAATCCTACTTCATAGCATTGTCTAAAGAACTGAATACATTTATATGGATAAAGCACTTAGAACAATACCTGGCACATGGTAAAAACCATACACAGATATTAGCTAATATTATAAATTTTTAAACTTAGACGATCGTGTTGTTTGTTCTGTGACCCCAGTCTGGCCCAGAGTAAGCAAATCCACTCTGCTAAATGTCTTGCATGTGAATCCACATTTTCCCCTCAGCTGTTTGCTGTTAGACTGAGACTAGTCAACTAATAACTGGGCCTCAGTTTCTTCACCCATAAAGTGGGAGAGTTAGAGAGTTGGTTTCAAGGTTCCTTTTAACATAAACACAAAGTGATTTCTGCAGCTTACTGGAAGACCTTTGAATGTCCCTGGCTTGTAAACTACATCCAGTCACACCTTCTTTTTAACGTTCAAATGTAAAAAGTGTCTGCATCCTGCACCAGTTAGAGTGGCTGACAGTGTGTGAACTTGCTCTTGTGCTTCTCTTCTTTGTTGGGCGTATCTCCTGCTTCCCCATTTGGTTATAGCCAAAGGGAAAGAAAAGGAGCCAAGCCAGACACAGGCACCTCCCATAATCCTTAGGGCGGCCCTAAAGGGGCAGGTGGCATTGCCCCATTTTCCAGAGGAGGAAACTGAGCTAAGAAAGACAGTAACCTGCCCAGAGTTACCCAGCCGGCAAGCAATGAAGCTGCAATCTGAGCCTTGTTCAGAGGCCCGAGGGAGACACTGAGGGGTGGAGAGGTGGGGGTACAAACAGACACAAATAAGCAAACCAGAATGCCCCCACAGGGACCAGTGAAACAGAGTGGGCATGCTCTTAGCATGGTTGCTAGTTCTCAGCGTCTATTTGACACAGTCATCCCAGATTCAACCATCAACAAGGGCTATCAGTACCTCTCATCTGTGCCCCCAAAACTCCACAGGAGAATGAGGGGTGCCCAGCTGTTCCTCTTCGTAGTTCCTTCCGCACAGCTATTCCCCTGCTGGTGGTCAGAAAGCTCACCACTTCCTCCCCCAACCCTGTGCCCCCAGGGTAATCATTCATCTGTTAAGGCTGGGTCCATCACCACCCCTCCATGGGGTTTCTGGGGCCAGCGCCCTCATCCTGCAGTGACCCTCCCTCAAACCACCACCATCCCCAGCACCCGACATGTTTATACCTCAGCATCTGAGACACTTTAAACAATGCTTTCCTTCCCCTATCTGACCCTTATTATGGGCTAAATTGTGTTCCCTAACACACAATTCACATCTGAAGCCCTAACCCCCAGAGGTAACTAGGGTTAAATGAGGTCATTAGGGTGGGCACTAATCCAGTATGACTGGCGTTCTTTTTTTTTTTTTAATGCTTATTTATTTATTTTGAGGGAGAGATAGAGAAAGAGAGAGAATGCATGCACGAGCATGAGGGGCAAAGAGAGGTGGGAGAGAGATTCCCAAGCTGGCTTTGCGCTGTCAGCATGGAGCCCAACACAGGGGTCAATCTCACAAACCACAGAGATCATGACCTGAGCGGAGATCAAGAGTTAGACATTCAATTGACTGAGCCACCAAGGTGCCCCAGCATGACTGATGTATTTATAAGGAGATCAGGACACAGACACATACAGAGGGAAGACCATGTGAGGACACAGGATAGAGATGGCCATCTACAAGCTAAGGAGAGAGGCCTCAGAAGAAATCAACCCAGCCGACACCTTGATCTCAGCCCTCCAGGCTCCAGACCTTGAGGAACTGAATTTCTGTTGTTTAAGCCACCCAGCTCATGGTATGTGTTACTGCAGCCCCAGCAGATTAATACACCCACCCCAACAAATGTAATAGACACTTTATCCTCTTAGAGATCAGTATTGTTCATCCTGGAAGTTCATGCCTGGACACCCTTGTGCCTGGGGTAGTCCCTGGTTCCTAGGAGGCCCTCGGGAAGTGGATGTTGACTGAATCATTGGATGAATCCATATATACAGTGTCCTGATATTTCATTAATAAAGCCCCATTGTATGCATCAGATATAAGAGACACATGAGATAAACTGAGGCCCCTTACCACTGCCCAGAGCTATGCTTGAAAAACAACAGGCAAAAGGGAGTGGCTGAAAACACACAGGTTTTACTTTTGTTGAATGTGGAGAAAATTTTTTAAAAAGAAGTCCCAGATACCCAGAGGCTCACCTGGTCATGTTATTCTCCTATTGAACATAAGCCTTGGCACAGAACACCAACCCCAGATGTCACTCTGAAACCACAATAAAATGAGACAAAGCAAGGCCAGTTCATAATTTCATCTAAGCACAGACAAAAACAAGGTCACTGTGTCGCCCACAAAAATACTCTTCCCAAAGTTCCCTGTTTGTTTGGACTAAAATGACTGGTCTCCGTAACTAAGAGACACTAAATTTCTGTTAAGCCACCCAGTTTGTGGTGACTGCTACTTTGCCAATTACAGCTTTATGTTGTTTTAGTCTCCCCTCTTCATAAAGATTTACTGAGGTGCCCAAAGAATTTCTCCCACTTTCTGACAGCCCCCAACCTCCAAGCAGTCAATCTATAGAGCCAATCCTGACTTCCTTAGACCCTCCCCCAAATCAGGTAACCAAATCCCCAATCCTACAATAGGTCCTAACACCCTGCTACTGGATCCCCTGGTTGTTCACAGTGATATTCTCACTGCAGTTAGTAATGAACCCCTAATGTGTCCCTGGTGATCTCAGGCTGGAGCCCCTTGACAATGCTGTTCAATTGGGTTTTGTTTGATGGAGTGGGATATACTAACTGCCAAAAATTTAAGAAGGGGTGTCAAAAGGAAGATGAAGTGGAGTCATTAAAGTTTAAGAGGAGAGGTTTGTCAATTTCCAAAAGGAGAGACAGGTTTGGTGCCTCCATGGAGGCACCAAGAAGGTTGCCTCTATGAGGGCAACCCTTTCCTCCACCTCCCAACAAAAACTGCAATAGTGTCAGTACCATTCACTAAACTCTTGAAATTGCGTCTGGGGTTGGGGCAAAAGGGGCTGAATCTTATGATAATTGGCTGAAGAAACTGGCTATCCGCAGATACCTTCAGAGAAGTGAGTGGCCCCAAGAACTATCTATTGGGTTACCAAGACTCCCTCTTCACCAGTCTGCAAACGTCTACAGGGCAGTTTGGTAGTGATAAGAATAATTTCGTCCCCACAGTTTCCTATACCATGTGCTGGCCATGGTGGGTGATCAAGACTGATTAAGGAACTTGGTGACAATGACATTTCTCCAACCACTCCAGGAAACCCTTCAACCTTCCAAGAAAGCTGGTCATGAAACCCACCACTACCCTGCCCTCAGCTGATGGGATTTGCACTGGGCTTCTAGACCCAGGCAGCTAGTGTATAGGCTGGCTAGTGGTTCCTGAAGTGGACCTGAACCAAGGATTTGGGGGACCAGGAATGTCAGTGGAGGATGAAGAGATTCTGCTCCTTTCGGGGGCAGTTTGTATGTAAAATAGATAGAAGACATCACAAGTGAACTAGCTTTTTTTTACTGCTGCTGCAACAAAGTACCACAAAGTTGGGTGACTTAACAGAAATTTAGTGTCTCTTAGTTATAGAGACCAGAAATCTGAGATCAAGGTACTGGTTGGTTCTTCCTGAGGGCTGTGAGGGAAAAATCTGCTCCAGGCCTCTCTCTTGGGCTTGCAGAAAGGTATCCTCACATTCATATGATGTTCTGTCTGTACGTATTTCTCTGTGTCCAAATTTTCCCTTTTTATAAGGACATCAGTCAAACTAGATTAGCACTCACCCTGATGATGTGGGAGGTCATCCAATTTAACTTGACTTCCTCTGTAAAGGCCCTATCTCCAAATAAAGTCATCCTCTGAGCTAATGGAGGTTAGGACTTTGACATAGGAATTTGGGTAGGATACAATATAACCTGTAACAGTGAGTAACTGAGTGAACATTAAAGCAGACAATGAAAGTCAACATCTTGTGGGGCACCTGGGTGGCTCAGTCGGTTGAGCATCCAACTTCAGCTTAGGTCATGATCTCACAGTTTGTGGGTTTGAGCCCCACATTGGGTTTGCTGCTGTCAGCAAAAAGCCTACTTCAGATCCTCTGCCCCCCCCCTCGACTCTCTCTGCCCCTCCCCTGCTCACACACTCTCTCTCAAAAATGAATGAATATTTTTTAAAAAGAAATCATCTTGTACGGTCCCTTTCAAACTATAATATGCACATGCATCATCTGAAGACCTTATTAAATACAGGTTCTGATTCAGTCAATCTTGGGTGGGCCCTAGGATTCTGTATTTTTAAAACAGTTGGCAAGATGGTGCTGATGCCGATGCTGGTGGTCTATGAATCACATTTTGAGAGTGGAGGGAATACAGCCTCTCCCAGGACTATTCTCCTCTTGGAGAGGTCTTGCTAATGTGTGAGTAAGACTGAGCAATTCTCAACAAGGAAGTGTGTTCTGTGAACTCAGGGCAGCAGTTCTCAACCTTCATAGCACATTAGACCCATCCAGGGAGCTTGAACAAAGTCCTCATGGTCCCACTTCCCAGAGATCCAGATTAGTCTGGGATTGGTCTCAGTATTTTTAAGAAGTTCCCCAGGTATTTCTACCACTGCTCTCAGGTATCTTTTCCACAGTTCATATATGAACATTTGTAACAGGTGCACTAGTTCAGTAAGTGACCTTAATTGTGACAATTTCAACCACCAATGTCAATGGTGGGAAAATATCTATGGACAGACAAGTCTTTTGTTCTTCAAATAACAGAATGAGGTCATTTTAGTGCTTTGTGAGATCATCCTTGTCTGAAAGTATAGGGGGCTGAGACATCGGCTGTCGTGTCATTTCCCTTATTTAGAACAGAGAAATTTACTCATTTTCTGAGAATGCATTGAGCTGTGCTCAAGCCAAGAACTAACTCCCACCCTATACAACACCCATAATCCTCAAAGGACAGGAAACAGTCTTTTCCGTTGTTGGTGGTGCTTTAGCAGAAAGAGGATGTCTGGATGGAAGTGGGCCTTCTGCCACCAGTTCCCTAGGGACCGTGACACAGTAGGTTCCTACTGTCCCTGCAATCCTAAGAACAGGTGCTTGAAAATAATCAAATATATCCATGAGACAATTAGCCTATGTAGGCCTGTTAGTGTTGGCAGTGAAGGCAAGAAGCTGAGATCTGGAAAAAGAGGAGAATGGCATTTCAAAGAAGAGGGTTTTTTAAAAATCATACAGAATTTGAAAACATAAGCAAAAATAAAATGTGCCCCTATCAGCCTCTTTATCTAAGTGAACACCAAGTCTTGAACACTACTATTTAGAACTCACATCACACATTGTGCTGTAACTCCCACTGATGACTGTCTCTCCCCTTGACTGTAAGTCCCTTCTTGTAAGGCCCGTGTTATCTGCATCAAAGAATCTCCAGTATCTAGCACAGTGCCTAGCACAAGGCGACATCACAGGAGGGCAGGATGTCTGCAGGGTCGCTGCTCTATTCTAGCACCTGGGGCATAGAGGAGTTCAGCAACTATTTGATGAATGAGTATCTGAGGACTCAAAAGTCAAGTTCTCACTATCCAGAGGCATGCCCTACCCTAGAGCTTTTCAGATTATTTCATTCGTGCAGATCGATGCAACTTTAGCAGGAGAGAGAATGGAAAGGGTGGGAGGTGGTTGCAGTGACGAGGTAGGAATCTTCGACCTTGACCTTCCTTTTTCCCCTGAAGATAGTCTAGATTCCAACAGCCCAGCCACCTAGTTTCCTGCCCACCACTGAGATCTGAGAGTCAGGAATCCAAGCTGCCTTTCTATAGAGTGGTGTTTCTTTATAAGATGACTGAAGTGTCCTTGTTGACAGCTCTTCTGTCTCACATTTCAACTGCTTCCCACGCAGTCCTGCCCTGATGCTCCCAGCTTTGCCTTCAAGTGACCCTGAAAGCTGTCTTGTTCCAAATGAGGACCCAGCGCATTTTTGCCACCGGCAGGCACCCTCGGGCCAGGGACCACACATTCTAAATAAATTCAGAATAGCACAGCTGATATTTTGGAAACTGATTAGTAACCTGATGTTTGCTCGGCTCAGCTCTTAAGTTAAAATCTATTCATATCAATCAGCTAGTAGCTATGGAATATGAACTGGGAACCTGGGACTCTGCTAGGTCAAAAGAAACACAGAGTAGGCCATATCTAAAAGCAGTTTCCCCCTTACCTGGGGAGGCCCGGGTAATGCTGAAGACAGCAGCTAGGTGCTTCACTGTGGGACGCGGATGCTGACAGTAACAGCAGCTGAAGGATCGGGGGATGACGAGGAACAGCGGCAGGTGGAGAAGGTAGGGGTGGGACTTGAACAGGGAAGCGCTGAAAGGGGGAATCGTGGAGTGTGAGGGTGGTGTGGGCACCAAGGCACAGGGACAAGGAAAGATATGCTGTCTCAGGGCACCTCAACGAGACCAGCCTGTCTGGAGGGTGGGTGTGTGGGTCAACAGGGTTACCTAGCTGGGTGAGCCCAGCTGCCAGTGGTTAACTAGCTGGGTGGGGCCAGCTGGCAGGGGACATGCAAAGCCTTGGTGTATGAAGCAAAGCAAGTAATTCAGAGAGATTGGTCAGGAGGCAGCATAGGAGCAACCAGGGGTGGCAGAGACATTAATTAGGAGGAGTAGGGTAGGCTTTAGGAGGTGCTGGCCTGGCCTGGGGTAGCTGGGGTGGGGATGGGAAAGAAAGAACAACTCCAAGGTGAAAATGGAAGGATTTGGTAATAGATCAGATGCAACGGATGGAGAAAAGAGAGGCTTTAGGTAAGAGAGGTAAAAAGATTTGACGCTGCTAGGTTAAAAGTGTAGGGCAAATTCTTGTGTCATAAAAATGAGCTGAAGAGTTATTTTCTTCCTTTTTTTAAAAAAATAGTTTTTTAGGGGCACCTGGGTGGCTCAGTCAGTTGAGCGTCTGACTCTTGATTTAGGCTCAGGTCACGATCTTGCAGTTTGTGGGTTCAAACCCCGCATAGGGCTCTGTGCTGACAGCTCAGACCCTAGAGCCTGCTTCAGATTCTGTGTCTCCCTTTCTCCCTGCCCCTCCCCGGCTCGCACTCTGTCTCCCTCTCTCTCTCAAAAATAAATAAATGTTACAAAAGTAAAAAAAAAAAAAAAAAAAAAAGCTTGGCTGAACCGTATTTTGTGGAAGGTAAATCCTGCAAGCAATAAAATTGGATATTTAGCTGAGGATATTTCTAAGCAATATGTTGAAGAAGTGCTTTGGTTCACTTACAGAAAAACATGCTAGGAGAGAGAAATCGGAAGCAGTGACTCAAATAGACACATTTGTATGGCCATGTTCACAGCAACCAAAGGTGGGAGCAACCCAAATGTCAATGGAGGGATTAATGGAAAAACAAAACGTTGTCTATACATACAAAGGAATATGATCCAGCCTTAAAAAGAAAAGAAATTCTGACACATGCTACATCGTGGATGAATCTTGAAGACATTGTCCTGAGTGGACTAAGCCAAACACAAAGAGAACAATACTGGATAGTTCTATTCATACAAGGTTCCTAAAGTAATCAAATTCATAGAGACAGAAAATAGAAGTGTGGTTGCCAGGGGCTGGGGAAGGAGGGATGGGAAGTTAGTGATCAATAGGTAGAGACTTTCATTTGAAAAGATTAAAAAGTTCTGGTCATACATGGTGGTGATAGTTAAACAACATTGTGAATGTCCTTGATGTCACTGAGCTGTACATGTGAAGAATAGTTAAAATGGTTAAATTTTCTGATACCTATATATTTTAGCACAATTTTTAAGAATAATAAAAAAGGTATATATTTAAATGTTTATTTACTTACTTTGAGAGAGAGAGAGAGCACACCCAAGGGGAGAGGGGTAGCGAGAGGAAGAGAGAGGTTACCAAATTCAGCCAGTTCAGCCAAGTTCTTTACCACTTTATAGTAAGGATTGTCTTTCCTCCAGTTTCCAATGTTGTTCCTCATTCCTGTCTATATTTCTACCAACATTTTGTTCATGGTGACATACATATTCTCTACGATGACAGAGGCTTTCTCTCTAGCTCTTCTCTTTTCTTCCTGATGCCTCACCAGAATCGCCTTTAACACCCATATTTCTACCAACGGTCACATCAGGGAAACCTAGGCTTTTCTGGCATGCACCTTGAAACTCGCCCAGCTCCTCCCCATCACCCAGTTCCAAGGCCATTTCCACGTTGTGGGGGGCTTTTTGCAGAGCACACCAATTCTTGGTACCAAAATCTGTATTAGTCTGTCCCGGCTACCATACAAAATGCCATGGACTGTGTGGCTTAAACAGTAAAAACGTATTTCCTCCCAGTGCTGGAAGCAAGAAGTCTAAGATCAAGGTGTCGGCAAATTAAGCTCCTGGTAAGTGCTCTCTTCCTGGCTTGTAGGGGGCCACTTCTTGCTATGTCCTCACATGGCCTCTTCTCTGTGCATGTGTGGAGAGAGAGCGATCTCTGGCATCTCTTCCTCTTATAGGAACACCAGTTCTGTCAGGTTAGAGCCCTACCCTTATGACCTCATTTGACCTTAATTACCTTCTTAAGTGCCCCATCTTCAAATAACAATGACACTCGGGGTTAGGGCTTCAACATAAGAAACCCTTTCCACAATTCAGTCCATAGCAGTATGTGTCTGTTTTAGGTGACAACATGGAATGAGCACTGGACCTTATTCAGGTCAACTTCTGCTCTCATCCTGGCCCTTCCTTCTTGGAAAGCCATTTAACTACATTAGCTCTCAGTTTTGTGGTCCAGGGAAACATGACCTTTCCCCAGAGTTGTATAAAGGGTTAGATCCAATCGTGAATGCGGAGGCATTTCAGTACCCTGCACACCTAAGGGATTCCTAGTCACAGCCTTCCAGGTTTAACAGTCAAACGACCAAAGCCCATCTCTATCCTCATCCCTGGGGACACACCCCTCATACTAATCTCTTGCCTGCTGGTAAGTGCAGGAATGGTAGCATCCTCTTTTTTGGGTACTTTTTTTTACTGCTTTGGGGGGCACGGTGTTTTAGAACAGAGACCAAGGGTAGCAAATACTGTGTTGCAAAGGAGTCTCAGCACTGTCCAGTTTCAGCATGGCCTGATTGGGTGGTGGGGCCTGCCATGCACAAAGCGGGGAGGGGCACACTCAACCCAGACTACTTGGGGCTTTGGGTGTCAGTCACTGGGCTCTCATTTATAATTCCCCAGGTTCTCAATAACCCTACTTACACTCTCCAGTATGGGGATTTGTTGTTCAAGGTTATGGAACCATAATATCAGAAGGTAGTAAGCTGTTTGATGATTAAACCACAAACTAAGATCCTGTGAATCCTCAGTATTCCCAGAAATGAGCATAGAGCCTACATGAAGTGAATGTTTGATGAGTGAGGTCCTGCATGCATGCACAAAGCATTGCTAAGTTAGTATTGCTAGATTTCATGCCTCAAGCATCATACCTTGAATTACGAAGCAAACAGAAAACTGCCACGTATCATCTCAGACAAGAAAAATACTTAAGAAAATTAAACCAATAAATAGTTACAAGCAGATTTACCTATGTTGACAGGCATCTCACTTCTGTATGCTCTAAGAGTACTTTTGTCACTCTGAGTACTTTTCTCACTTTTGTCACTGTCATTCTATTTTGTCTCTCCCATTAGACAACGAACTCCCTAAGGGCCAGAAGCCCCTCTTAATCTGTGTTGCCAAAGCTGGGCACACAATCTCCCACATCAGTAGGATTGTTTGTGGGACAGAAGACTCAACAGATAAATGAGGAAGGGAGCTATCAAGTTCCCAAAGCTGGAGATGCCAGCCATGACTTCCTTTTCTCATTTCTTTCTCCCATATCCCATCACCTAAGGGTACCAAAGCGGTACCACTTGATTTATTTTGGTCTTTGTGTCTGCAAACGCATACATTAGCTGGCTTTTTAAAAAGAGGTGGCTATTCAAAAGACTGGAATTAGATGTTATTTTGGATGCTCACAGAGCTAATTATGGGATTAGAAAAATGCCCTTACCCTGAACAGGAATTGTGATGCATCTGATTATTTTTAATGTAAAACATGAAGCAAACATAATTCACTGTCATTTTTAATGTCCTGGTACATTTCAGAGACCCACTTAAGATAAATGATTTTCAAATGCCTGATCAGTCTGGTTTGAAAGCCTCTATGGAATTAATGTTCTATAATGTATTCAAATCATTTTAAATCCAGGCCCTGCTTTGATATTTGTTTTTCACTGCCATCAATGATGGAAGTACAAGTTCACATAAATAGGACATTGCCAATGGGATGTGTTCTGCCCCAGCCATTAATTCCAAGGCTCATTTTCTATCACAACCTCGATGAACAGAGAGGTTGCAAGACAAGCCACTGGAAATGTTTATCATGACCCATGAGTAGTGAGGCAGGATAGAGGTGGAGGAGTATAAAATTGTGTGTGTGTGTGTGTGTGTGTGTGTGTGTTCAGCTTCAGATACTTATAGATATATACAGAGGAAAGATTTTGAAATCTGTCAGATATAACAGAGAAGAGTTTTTAAAATAGATACACATGGTTAAAACTCAGAACATGTGAAAAAATGATTTAAAAATTTGGCATTAAAAAGTCAGTCTCCCGCCTCTTACTTAATAGTTCCTGGTATGTCTCTCCAGCATTCCTCTGTGCACATGGGGATATATTTTATTTCCCCCCACCAATAGGATGATTATAAACAAGAAGTGCTAATTGCAGATGACATTTATTAGATATTTACAACATCCTCTAAGTGTTCGTTTAATCCTCAAATTAATTCTAAGAGGTAAGTATTATTGCTACCCCCATTTTATAGATGCAGAAACTGAGGCAGATACAAACTGAATTAAGTAATTTGCCCAAATGAGTGGAGAGATAGGATTTGAACTAGGCAGGGTTGGAGATCCGACCTTCTACCCTCTTTCCACTCAGTCAGAGAGAAAACTCTGCAGAGTTTATGTCCTCTCCAAGGGGATGAACCATTTCAGAATCAAATAAACCATTGCTCCTTAGGTATTAGAAGATAGGCCAATGAGGTCGCTGCACCATGAAGGGTAGAGTAGCAAAGACTGTCCCCAGCCAGAGAGCCATGGTAGGGTCATCACTGCTACAGGTTATCTCCGTGTCTGTGAAGGAGACCCGTGCTGCTTCTGAGGTATGTCTAAGGTTTGGTAGAAATGTAGGTGAACCTGGGCAGTCTTTCTGTCTACTCCAAGATGAAATCCAAGCTCCCTAGAATGTCATGACCTAGCTAGCAGTGAATTTGTCTACCCAGCACTTAGGGAAGCCTCTTACACAGGAGATACTGAATGAATGGATGCCCAGAATGAAGAATGAAACCATTCACTAATCAAAAAAATGATTGACAGCCATTATGGGCCAGATACTGGGCTAGAATGTTGGGAATACAGGGGAGAAAAGGACACATTTCTGCCTCAAGGAGTCTACAATTTAGAGAAGAACACAAAGAACACAAGTAGGCATACAGGATGCCACAACGTGGTGTTACAAATATGATGGTATGTGCTCATGGGGGTACCGAGAATGGCCCCTGTGTCTGCAGGAACCTGTGGGTATACAGGTGGGAAACAAATTTCACCAGACAATTCATCAGAAGGTGTGGGTAGGATTAGGGGAAACAACTGGGGATTGATGTGGTATAATAAAAAAAATTATTGGGGTGCTTGGGTGGCTTAGTCAGTTAAGCATCTAACTCTTGGTTTCTGCTCAGGTCATGATCTCACAGTTCATGAATTCAAGCCCGTGTTGGGCTCTGTGCTGACAGCATGGAGTCTGCTTGACATTCTCTCCCCCTCTCTCTGCCCCTTGCCTCTAAAAATAAATAAATAAACTTAAAAATTTTTATTTGGTCTTTGTCGTCCATTCTTGATACAGAGATTCTAAAATTCTTAGTATTTCCTGAGTGATGGGCATGTCTTTTGTTATTTATAATGAGCCCCTTTTGACCATACCTGAGTTTATGCTAATAAGGCAACTATTGGTGGGCCCTTAGACATCTTTAGGATGGTGCTGGTCCACAGAGGAACCACCACATGACTAGAGGGCTGGAAATTTCAGCCCCACTCTCTGACCTCCTGGGAGAAGAGAGAGCTTGGAGGTTGAGTTCAACCATCAACGGCCAATGATTTAATCAATTGTGTGGAAGTAACAAAACCTCCACAAAAACTGAACAAAAAGGCCCAGGGGACTGTCTGGTGAACATATTGATGCATTGGGAGGGTATTTCACCCCATCTCCATAAGAACAGAAGTGCCTGTACTCAGGACCTCCACAGACCTTGCCCTACACATCTCTTCCATTTGGCTGCTTCTGAGTTATATACTTTATAATAAAACTTTAGTTGTAGGTATAGTACTTTCCTGAGTTCTATCAGTCATTCTAGTAGGTTATCAAACCTGATGGTGTGTTGTGGGAATCCCTGAATTTGTAACCAAGTTGGACAGAAGTATGGGTCACCTGGAGACCTGGGATTTGCAGCTGCCATCTGAAGCGGCAGGGGCGGGGGTGGAGAGGGGCAGTCTTGTGGGGCTGAGCCCCTTAGTCTGTGCTAACTCTGGGTGGTTAGTGTCAGGATTGAGCTGAATTATGGGACATCCAGTTGGTGTCCAAAAAAATGGAGAACTGTTGAAAAGACATAGGGGTGTTAAGGTACCCAGAGTCTGGCAGCAGAGAGAAGCTATTGCCAGCCCGCAGAACTGAAAGGACAAGGAGAAATACCAGTGGAAATCAGGGAGAACAGGAGGCATGCAGAGAGGCGACTTGGGCAGGAGCATTCATCCTGTGTGGGGCTGGAGCTGAAGATTCTGGGAGAGTTAGGGAATTCTCCCACCTATCAGGGAGTACCAGCCAAAGACCCCAGAAGTGGGCAATACACTTAAAAACCAAAATTAAGAAATAAGATGGACAGCATCAGGTCTTGCCTTTGTTTCCACTGAGAAGAACTTACCAGCCTTCCAGAGAAACAGATCAAACTAGACTACATCTGTGCAGCAACTATTGTAAAGAGACATCATTGTATTAATAGCTCAGAAAATAGTTAAGAAAACCTCAGTCGAGTTTACCCACAATGTTGCATTAAAATCCTGAGTTAGAGAACATAACTTTATGATTTCTTAAACAAGATCTAAAAAGCACAAACAACAATAGAAAAGGGTTGACAAATTGGACTACATTAAAATTTAATACTTTCATCTAACGAAAGTCACCATAATAAAGGTAAAACCAATACCAGCAACAAAACAAGCCATAGACCTGGAGAAGATATTAACAATGCTTGGAAATGATAGAAGGTTAGTATCCAGTATATGCAAAAACCCCTCTAAATTATTGTTTGTAAGAATGAACAATTGGGGGGTGGGGTGGGGAGAATGAACAACCCAAATCTTCACCAATAGGGAAATGAATGAATTATTGTAATAACTTTGTACAAGTAATACTAAAATAGCAGTTCAAAATAAATGTACTAGATCTCCAAGTATCAAGCAAGACAAATTTGGAAAATATAGAATTGAATAAAAACATAAGGTGCATAAAACCGTATGAAGTGTCATTTATCTAAAATACAAACATCAGTACATATTGATCATTTGCAAATATACACGTAAAAACATAAAAGCACGGATGGAAAAGATAGACACCAGGATCTGAGGAGGGGATGCTGAGGGGAAGGTAAAGGGCAGGATGGTGGAGGAAGTGAAAGGAATTCCAAAGTATCTCTAAAAACCACAAAGTAGATATGCCCACATTTGTAAAGTCCGGATGGTACATGCTTATACTATTCTCTGTTCTTTTCTACATGTTTGAAATATTTCAGAGAGAGAGAGGCTCTTCCAGGCATCTATCTGGAGCAAACCCACCCTGAGCCCTCCTTGAGCCCCAGCCACCCTGAGCTACGTGCTGGTCCCCAAACAGCCTGGTACACCTATTCTCCTCCCTTGAGATTCAAAGTGGGGATGACCAACATCGATCACTAGCGGCTTCTTGAACATGTGGATCTCAGGTCCCGCCCAGACCCAAAGATTCAGAATCTGCATTTTGACAAGCCCCAGGTAACTCCTAATGTACATTAAAGTCTGAGCCGCCTCCCGGAAACTGCTCCTGCTGCAATCCCTCCTGCCCGCTGTCCCTATTACCAGCCAACTCCTAAAACTCTAATCTGGATGTAGTTAAATGATTGCCTGTTCTAAGGTTTCTTTGAACCCCTGTGTAGGTCAAGAGTTGTTTTCTCAAAACCTGCAGCGTTATTATCATTTGCTAACTGGACTGTGAATTCCTTGTTAGTCTCCCATTATAAGCCTTTAGACAGTCGTCCTTTTCACAATATATGGCATTGGGCATAAATTCAAGGAATGTTCCACGAATCCACAAGACCCACATTTTTAGCCACGACTGGCCATCATTCATGTTAAAACTGTTCATCCAGGGGATGGGAATGTCTAGTTCTAAAGCACTTTAATACATGGAATCAATGTCTTACCACCTTTTTAGGCTCTAAATATAAAATAAATTAAATATGCTTTTAAATTTTCAGCATTTAAGAAAACATGCATGCTTGGGGCGCCTGGGTGGCGCAGTCAGTTAAGCGTCCGACTTCAGCCAGGTCACGATCTCGCGGTCCGTGAGTTCGAGCCCCGCGTCAGGCTCTGGGCTGATGGCTCGGAGCCTGGAGCCTGTTTCCGATTCTGTGTCTCCCTCTCTCTCTGCCCCTCCCCCGTTCATGCTCTGTCTCTCTCTGTCCCAAAAATAAATAAACGCTGAAAAAAAAAAAAAAGAAAACATGCATGCTTAAAATTTTGTAGCAAAGTGCTGTTTTTTTGTTTTGTTTCAGTTTGGTTTTTAATGGCACACCTTAGTCAAGCAGTGTTAAAAATGTCTCTACTTCAGGAACTCTTAATCTTTCCAGAAGTCTGGGCCCCATTTGAAAGCCTGATAAAGATGTGGGTCTTCTCCCCAGGTAAATGCACATAATTTAAGTTTATAATTTCAGTATCTACAAATTCCAAAGAAAGTCTAAAAGGCTGTGCAGGATAGCCTTACCTCTCATTGTTTTAGGGTTTTCCACAGTGTCATGTAAACAAAAATATGTCTGTGGACATTCCCACCATATGATATCTTTGGCAGCAACTTCATTTCTCTTGCTATAAAAGTAATCCCAGCAATCCCGTGAAAAGCATGACCACCTAATAATGTTTGCCATCACCAGCTAATAAAGTGTATTCAATTTGAATTAATTGCACAATTTCCACCTATAAGTCTAGAAAACAAGAAGTCAGCACTAGAATCAATACTTACAGTCAGTCATAGGCAATCACAAAGGAGGGATGTGGGCCTGAGTAAGGAGTGAGTCCTATCTTCAGTTGCCTGGTTCAAACAACATTTTATGAAAAGGCTTTTTCCCCCCTCAAGATACATAAAATGTCCTTGGTAGCAGTCACAAAAGCAGTAGAAATCTTTTATTCTATTTACAAACACCATCTAACAACCACATGGTTTAAGCATTAGAAACATGTAAGGGGAGCCTGGGTGGCTCAGGGCATTAAGCGTCCGCCTTTGGCTCAGGTCATGATCTTGTGGTTCGTGAGTTCGAGCCCTATGTCCACCTCTGTGCTGACAGCTCAGAGCCTGGAGCCTCCTTCAGATTCTGTGTCTCCCTCTCTCTCTGCCCCTCCCCAACTCATACTCTGTCTCCCAAAAAATGAATAAAACATTAAAAAAATTAAAAAAAAAAAAACATGTAATGCCCAAAGGTATCAATAGAAAGGAGGAGCCATCTGTGTAAGATTCCGGTGATGTAAGAAGCCCAGATCCTGAGGTTTAATTCCCCCAGGCTGCCTCAAAGGAATGTCCAATGCCCACCCCTCCCAATGGGTGACCCTCAAGCCCTTCTGAAAAAAACACCACCTTCCAGGAATACTCACTTCTCCTGACATTTAGTCATCAGATCTGTGAGTACATTAGTACAAGAATAGTACTAATATAATAAGGAACATTTGCACTGTTTTCAGCTTTGCAAAGCTCTTTCACTTTGTGTAGGTCTAGAATTTTAATTATGTTGCCAGAAAGAAAGAGGAGTTTCCTTCTCCACAGAAGCCCTGGGCCCCCTGACAAACCCCCAAACAAACCACCAACCTGTGTGGCTCTAAATTAGTGCTGAGTCATGGGAGCCTGGTCTATTTGTTGCCTCGTTTGTGTGCAGCTCTCAGATATTTGTGAAATGATTCCCTGGGGACATAAGTCAGCTCTTCCTAGAATCAGAGTGAGGTCAGAGGTTGATTGAAAAAGACAGAAATTTTGAAAAAGGCAGAAATTTCAAGCAAGGCAGAATTCATGAAAGAGCCTAGCGTTTTCAGAAGAACAGTCTTTCTTTCCGGGACTCATATACTTAAAAATGTGGAGATACAGTGAAACTTCGGATGAGTGACATTTTATTTTGGATTTTGATTTACTTTATTGCATTGATATTCTTAAAATAAGCCATCTCCATCAAAATAACAGAGGTAAACATGGTAGTACTTACTTCTGCCTGTGGCTGTTTAAATTCATTGGCCTAATGGGGGAGTCCCTGCAGTCTCTTGTGGGTGAGGTGGTTTCGCCTTGTGTTATCCATCCATCCACTCACCATTTACTGAGTCCCTACTAAGCACAGGATATGAAGGATGCACCCTTGGGTCTTCAAAGAGCTTGAAGTCTCTGGAGGAACTCAGAGAGAGCCTATTTTAATACATATAAGTTATTTGTTTACAGAGTGATGAAGGAGGAGAATCATTGGTATAAATCCATCATTTCTGCTAAAGGGAAAAATGCCCTGTTGATTGTATGTCAATGGTATTATTATCGATCATAAGATATTCTACACAATTTCAGTTCCCAGGGAGGCAGCACCAAGGATGTATTACGGGGAGTCGGAAAAACTGAGCTCTAGTCCTAGGCTGACCTGTGATGAACTGATTTAAGTCAAAGGATTCCATTTCTCTGGGGCCTCAGTTTCCTCTCCCAGAAAAGGAGGCTTAAGATAGGTGACTAGAGACGCCATTCAGCTTCATTACTTGTTATCCTTTAAAAATCGCATTTTCTTCCTGAGAGAGGGAGAAATTATTATTATTTTTATTGTCTTGGAAGAAAACCAGATGCGGTGCACTAGTAAATACAGTAGCAAGCTCAACCCTGAACAAGCTGCTTCTTCCCGTCTTATATTTTGACCAGCCGCCATTGGTGGCCACCTAGCTCTTGAAACAAATGAAAAGAATGTCCTCCTTGCCCTGGGCATAAGCACAAGTGGATATTTGCAGAGGTACAGAAAGGCCTTACTTAGTGTGTGTTCACACTTGGGTTTACTGCAAAACAGCATCTCTTAGCAACACAGAACTTCAAACAGTGAGGCTGAATTCCAGTGTGGACACTTCCAGAAGGGAGTAAGCAATCGATGTTGAAGGGGAAAATGAGAGACTTCTGATGGAATCCAGAAACCATGGTAACTAGAAGAGGAAGGGGACCCACCTGAATTAGTTTCCCCAGAAGGCTTAAGTAGCTGATTAGCATGTTACCCTGAAGTGACCGAAGATCCCCATCAAACTATTGATAAGGGTTCGTGGTGTTGAAACTTGCCAAACTGCCATCGACAAGATTTCACACCCTGAGGTTTAATTAGGTAGGGGAATGTGAACGGGGCACCCATCACATGTTTACTCCTTTGAAAGGGGAAAAATAAAAAGCGAGGAAGAGAGAACCCAAAGGAACAGGACTTTGTATTCTATCCTTTTATCTTCCCGCTGTTAGAAAGTGAGGCCCATCCGAGTAACCAGTAATAGCAAATATCACACATACCTTTATGTAGAGGACATACATGCAAGGAAGGATTTAAATTCTTCACCAATTCCTCTTGGGGTTCAGACAGTTGTCATTCTCATTAAATGAAAATGTGAAGGATAAACACTGGGCAAAGATCAAAAAGGGGCAGTATTGTAAAGCGGGAACAGAGAAGAAAGAAAGCTCTTTAGCAGCTAGCCACAGCCTGATCTCGAATTGCCTTTTTACCAAGGTGAGGGTGCCTCCCCTGAAAAGCTTTCCTGTGCCTCAGAAGAAAATCATTACTGTCAGAACCACCTTAAGGACAACAAAAGACCTTCTTCCTCCTTATTTTATACTCACAGATCATTTTTAGCCCCAAATGGTATTTCTCAGTTTAATCACTAAACCTGGTTTAAATTGACTTTAGCTACTTTTCTTAAAGTCAAGAGCATTAAAAAAAAAATCACAAGAGAAAATATTCAAGAGGATGTGTTGCAGACTCCAAATGCAATTTCAAGAAAAGAGGGCCAGAAAAGGTTTGAACAATGGCTGCACCTTTTTCCTAAGACTATCGTCCTCTGTTGAAGAGGAGAGAGATTCATAGGTACACATTCAGGCCCGCTCGTTTAAAAATATCTCTTTCTGTATGTAAAAGTCTCACCTGATGCAAGACATTTTTAAATGAATTGGGGGGGGGGGGAAGGCAAAAACAAAAAATAGATTCACAGGTAATAGAGTTTAGATTCTCCTTTTTTGGATCTTTTCTGCAGAAAGTTTCCCGAGGATCTCGGGAGGTATGTTTGGCTCCCTTGATGACTCAAACCAGCTCTGGCTCCAGCCCAGAAGGTGAATCCCTAAGGCCTCTAAAGAAAAGTGAGGGATTGAAGTATTTCACCTGTGCTTCTAGTTAGTTCCATTTGCAACAGCGGGATTTTCTGGGCATCTCATACAATGAAGATGGAGAGGGAGAGACAGAATTTTATACTCCAGAGACTTTTCAGTGGGAGAATATTTCTGAACCTGGAACAAAAGAGAATCAGGCAAATTTATAAGAAGACCTCATTGTCTAGAGTTCTGTTTTGTTCATTGACTGAAGGTTAATGCCGAAATTATCCCCTTGACTAGGTAAACAATTCCTGGAGTGCTTAAAGGGCTCAGAGGTGTCTCCAGGGAGGGCAGTGGGTGACAGTAATGGCCTGAGGATCTATAAGTGGACATTTTCCTGTAGGGAGCACTTTGGGGTTTCCTAAGGTCACTGATGTTAGAACAGAGAGGAAACTGGTCCCAGAAGCAAGGGCACTCACAGGGGCCAAGGAAGCCCACCAAGTGTGACTCTGTGCTGAGAAGATGGAGAGAGAAAGGGGAAGCAGCCCTCTGGCTGGGGATGAGCCCTGTCAGATCTGGACATTCATCCAACCGAATCACAGAGATGAGGGAACCACAAATCCCTGCTTTGTGGAGTTTACTCCTATCAGAGCCAGGGATGGGGGTGGTGTGGGGCTGGAGGGAGGGCGGTTACTGTAGTGAACCAGAGTCCTGAGTTCTGCTGTGAGGTTGAGTCCTGGTTCTGATATGTGCGACCTTGGGCAAGTTACTTGACGTCTTTAAAACTTGCTTTCCGGAGCACCATGGCAGCTTAGTCTGTTAAGCACCCGACTCTTGATTTTGGCTTGGGTCATGATCTCACAGTTCATGGGGCTTGGGATCCAGCCCCGCATTGGGCTCTACGCTGACAGCGTGGAGCCTGCTTGGGATTCTGTCTCTCTCTGCCCCTCCCCCACTTGTGCTGTCTCTCTAAACAAACAAACAAATAAATCTTACTTTCCTCATTCCAAAATGGTGCAAATGGTGCTTCCTTCACAGATGTGAAGGGTACTTTAAGTGAAGTAACACATGTATGGAAAGGTGTCAGAGGACTCAAGAAATGGAAATTATGATCATTATTAAGGTTACTAGGACTGTGTCAGATTTCTGGTTCCTTCAAAGATGCAGAGCAATGTGTTTGCAGCAAGATGAGGCAAGCAGGATGAGGTAAGGCCAGAACATAGCATCAGATCTTACTAGTGGATAAAATCAGGGGCAGGAAACAGAGGCTGCTCCTGGTGCAGGCTGGGTCAGGAGGATGAGACCCTGTCCACAGCATGACGGTTCTCCACTCTTCGTGATGTTTATTTAGCCTGGTAGACAAGATAGAGGACAGGCTTGCCTGCCCCTAGACTGAGGCAACTGGGGATTCAGAACAATACACAAAGGCCTGGGCCAGCAAACATTCACTACCAGGAACTCTGACCACACGCAGCAAACTCCAGCTCTGTGTCTGTCTGACTCTACTGTAGAATTATTTAGCAGAGCTAATGGAATGAAATGTCCACTGGGGATTTCAACCTCTTTTCTCTATTTGATTGATATTGAAATCTGACCTCAGGTTTGTGGTGATGAAGAATCAGATAAACTAAGCATAGCTATCTCAGGTGGTTGGGGTCAACATGAACGCTTCTGATAGCACCTAAGTAATACTGGATGTTTGTATAACTGCTTACATTTGCAAGTGCCCTATGTTCACATTGTCATTTGTTTCTCACAGCAACCCTGTGTGATAGGTGGGTGAGGCGGGTGTTATGATGATTCCCATTCTACAGATGAAGAAACCAAGGGTCACAGAAGTGACTGGACTTGTTCAAGCTCACACAACCATAAGGCTGTGAGGTCTGGACAAATAATCAGGAAGTCTGACTTCAGATGCTGTTTACCCCACATGATCCTATCGAGTGTTTCTTTGGCCTTGAGACTTTTATCCTCATGTACTTAGGCTTTGATGCCTAGAAGTAGACCCTAAAATGGGGCTTCATGTGCAAGGAAAAAAGCAAGGGAACTGGGGCTTTTGTTGTCCCACACTCACCTGTCACAGGTTAAGGGGGAACTAAACTCCCAGGGACTTCCTGCTCTCCTGAAAAATCACCTTCACTGATTCCAGAGCAGTGCTTTGGAAGTAAGTCTAAGTTACAAGCTGATGGAAGTAAAAGCCCTTTAAAGCTGACCTCCTTTTCTCCAACCCCCAGACCTCCAAAAATAGTTAAAAGGGTCCTGAGGGGTCTGACTGAGCAAAGCACTGACATCATCCCCATAGTCACCTTAGCCAGGGGGGCTTTGGAAGTCTTGTATCCCAATCACCTAATGATGGGCCATGTTAATGGTTCTCCCATACTTGCTTTAGATGAAAGATAGGGTTTAACTTGGAGTCCTTGGTGGTTCTGTAGCAGTTCTCTCTAATTTTTTTTCCTGAGTTATCCTGAAAAGGAGGAGGCTTTCCTGACACAGCCTATAACTAACAACACACCTACTTTCTGTCTTAGCTTGGGGACCCACAATAATATCTATATATTTAAAAATCTAGAATTTGCACATAATTTCTAACAGGAACAACAGAAATGGACATTGTTGTTACTCCTTCTGGTAACTGTGCCTGGGAAACTCTACTATTCCACTTTCAATCATCATGGTTCAGACTTGGCTACCGCTACCTCCATGACACGTGACTAAGCCTAGCCAATTAGAGCATCATGGGCTGGGGACCATAGTGATAGGGTAAAAAATAGTACTGCCCCAGCCAATGAGATTGGCTGTGATATTATTGGAGCTTGTAGAAGAGAGGCATTCTCTTTCTGTCAGAGCCGCCAAGCTGAGCAGAGGAAACACCACACTGAGCCTGAGAATGAAGGTAACAGAGATGGAAAACAAATCCAAGACATGGAAACAGACCATGATTCAGTCATGTGTAAGGCCATACAATCCTTGGTCTTTCTGATTACATAAGCTTATAAGTCCCTTTTTTGCATAAGTCAGTTTGCTTTGGATTTTCTATAGTTTATATATGAAAAGATGCTAATGCCCTTACAGTATTGGTAATTTCTTATAGATTTTTTGCCATGCAAGGAAGTATGATGAGACCCTAGTATGCTGCCTAAAATAAGTCAACTTTTCAGATAAGGACATGTAAAGAATTCATTTTAGCTTTAGACTCACTCACCAGCATATTCTGTGGCATCTTTTCTTGTTTCCTCAAAGAATACAGGCATTATTCTAATTTCATAAACATGTAAGTTGGCCTATGCTGGGTCAGATGATGCCCTCTCCAGCCCTGGGTTCTTTATTTAATAGTGGCCATAAGGACAATTTTTGTGGATCCAAGGTATCATTTTCAAAAAGTGAGACATGACTTACTGTATAAGCCACCAATCCTACTCCTGGATATTTATCCAAGAGAAATTAAAACATATGTCTACATGATGACCCATATATTAAGGTTCATAGAAGCTTTATTCAAAGCAGCCCCAAACTAGAAACAACCCAAATGTCCATTAAAACATAGAATGGATAAGAAGTTCTAGCACAGTTATTCAATGGAACACTACTCAGCAATAAATAAAAAGGAATAGAACACTGATACATGCAACAATACGTGGGTAAACCTCATAAGCATCTTGCTGAGTAAAAGAAGCTAAACATGGAGCATCTGAGTGGCTCAGTTGGTTGAGTGTCTGACTCTTAATTTTGGCTCATGTCATGACCCCAGGGTTGTGGGATTGAGCCCCACATTGGGCTCTGCACTGAGTATGGAGCCTGCTTAAGATTCTTCCTCTCTCTCTCTCTGCCCCTCTCCCCTGCTTGCACTCTTTCTCTCTAAAATTAAAAAAAATTTAAAAATAAGAAACTAGACACAAGAGAACACATGCTATACAGTTCCATTTACTGTAAGTTCTAGAAGAAAAAAACTAGCCTATATGAGAGAAAGCAGATCAGTGGTTGCCTAGGGTCTTGTGTGGGATGGGGGGACTGGTTGCAAAGAAACACAACAGACCTTTTTGGGTGAGTGCAACGTTTTGTATCTTGATTGGGGTGATGGTCTCACAAATGTATACATCATGAAACTGTACATTAAAAATGTGTCAATGTAAAATATACCTCAATAAAGTTTAAGTGAGGTATTTCCCTAGGATTTTCTTAACTTTAAGACTCAAAATGTTTATATTTAAAGTAGTATCATCAAATTTTATTCTATAAATATTATAACTAAATGATACTATAGACATGCCATGAGGTCCACAAAATTTTCCAAATAGGCGATTCTTGCTACTTCTTTTGTACTTTCATTCCTGCTGTCCCTTCAACTGGGAATACACTCTTCCCTCTTCACTCCCTGACACAATCCTACATGTTATCTGATTCCTCATTCATTCATTCATTCATTCCCCAAATATATATGGAGTGTCAGGTCCTGTGACAGGCAGTGGGGTTGCTGAGATATAAATAAGGGGCCCCTGCCCTTTAGGGACATATGCTAGAAAATGGAGTTTTACTTGAATGCCGTTAGATTTATATTCCCAGAATTTCCTGGCTGATAAAAAGACTCTGTCAAAGACCGTTAACCTGGAGGCTACAGGCCGCTCTATTACATTACCTGAACGTGTGCTGGTTATTCCATACCCATGTATTTTGCAGCCTCCCTAAAGGTACTGTGTTAACTTTGAAGAAATGGAATCTTTGAGGAGGTTAACAAGACAGGAGGAAAACATCTCTGAGAAATTAAAGGAACACTTGGTTACAGTACATTCCTAGATCTATGATGAAAACATGACAAAACACGGAAACGTAACTCAAACGAAAGGGGAATCCGAACAGTTAGAGTTGCCAAGTTTCTCAGATGGGCCTTGAGGCTTACCCCGGCTTGGTGGCCTTTCAGACTAGAGCCTGGACCACAGCTGACTAGTTTGCTGATGGCATTTTTTTTTTTAGGTTTATTTATTTTTGAGAGAGAGAGAGAGGGAGACAGAGAGTGAGCGGGGGAGGGGCAGAGAGAGGGAGACAGAATCCAAAGCAGGCTCCAGGCCCTAAGCTGTCAGAACACAGCCAGATGCAGGGCTCGAACACACAAACTGCGAGATCATGACCTGAACCGAAGTTGGACGCTTAACGGATGAGCCACCCAGGCACCTCACTGATGGCATCTTTTAACATTTTGGAGTATTTTTAAAAATTGGTTACTATAACAAGATTTTATTAGCATTTATTTTTCAATTGTTTACATTTTCTTCTTATTTACATCTTCTTCATTTTCTTCTCCCCCATCAACTTTGGGTTACAAACCATTAAAACTTTACTTGATTAAAAACATCATCACAGAGCTAGGACCTATACAGAGAAAAATTACTGATTTGCACTTAAATGAAATATTAATGTTTGAAAAGACTGTTAAATCACCTTTTTTTAAAAGAAGTTTTTCTTTTAGAATAATTTTAGACTTCTAGAAAAAGTTGCAAAGATAGCACACAGAGTTGCCATATACCACACATCTGATTTCCCCTATTATTGATATCTAACATTTGTCACAACTAATGAACCAATAATGATACATTTTTATTAATTGAAGCCTAGTTCACTCAGATTTTCTTAGCGTTTACCTAATGTCCTTTTCCTGTTCCAGGAACCCATCCAGAATGCCACATTACACTTTGATCATCTTGTCTCCTTAGCCTCCTCTTGGCTGTGACAGTTTCTCCAACTCTCCCTGTTTTTGATCACCTGGACAGTTTTTAGTACTGATCAGGTATTTTCTAGAATGCTCCGCAATTGGAATTTGTCTGATGTTCTCCTCGTGGTTAAAATGGGGTTATGGGTTTGGGGGATGAAGATCAGAGAGGTAAAGGGCCATTCTTATCACATCATGTGGAGGCTACATGCTATCAACATGTTTTATCACTCTTGATGTTGACCTTGGTCACTTAGCTGAGGTACTGATTATCAGGTTTTTCCACGGTAGCTTTTCTCTCTCTTTTCCCCCTTCCTTTCCATACTCTCCTCTTTGGAAAGAAATACTCTGTACAATCCACAGTTGAGAGTTATGTTCCACCTTGAGGGCCATGTATCTACATACATTCTTTGGAATTCTTCTGCAGAGAAGATTTGTCTCTTCTTCCCATTTCTTTTTTTTTTTTTTTTTTTATTGAATCATTTATTTATATCAGTATGGATTCATGAATATTTTATACTTTGGGTTATTATCCAATACTACATGATTTTGTTGTTCAAATTAGCTCTTTCAGTCGGCTCCTGTGACACAACCCTATCATACAGGGGGTGGTTTCAGCATTTCCTTACTTTGAGGCACTACAAGGTGCCCCGAGCTCATCTTGTATATTTCCAGCCCTGGTCCTGGAAGCAACCATAGCTCCAAGAAGCCTTGGTTCCTTTTAGTAGAGAATGGTATTAGAAACCAAGAACTGATATTAGGGGTACTCATTACTACTGGGGTGTTAAATAACATTTTGAAAGGTGTTTTACTTAAGTTTAAAAAC
Organism: Puma concolor; assembly: GCF_028749965.1. NCBI lineage: Eukaryota > Metazoa > Chordata > Mammalia > Carnivora > Felidae > Puma > Puma concolor. Next base: position 25,551,219 of record NC_141671.1, read on the forward strand.
TTAGCTTCATTTTTAAAATACTGTTAACAAAAAATGTTTCGGTGACTTTATCTATATATTTATATGTTATTTTACTATAGAAGCACTAAATTTTTATTCAAAGCTCTATTCAGTGGCCAACAAGTTAGACTGACAATAATATGCATATATGGCTAATTTTTAAAATTTTTTTTAAATGTATTTATTTTGTCAGAGAGAGAGAGAGAGAGAGTGCACGTGAGCACCGGTGTTGGGGAGAGGCAGGGAGAAGGAGACAGAATCCTAAGCAGCATGGAGAATCTAGAACAGACAGTTTGGAGCCCACCTCAGGGCTCAAACTCATGAACCATGAGATCATCACTTGAGCCAAAACCAAGAGTTGGACACTTAACTGAATGACCACCTAGTCATCCCTAATTTTTTTAATATGAAAAGTCTTTCATGATTTTCATGACTTTCATGACTCTAATAGCCATAAATTCAAACCAAACTTATTAGACCAAACATTTATCTAAAAAAATTTTTAATCAAAACATCTTGCCGTAGAAGGTATATTCTAGGTCTATGATTTATCCCATTCAGGATTATTCCCTACTCTCATACTTCTAGCTTCTAGTCATTGAAAGAAATCAGCTTCATAGATTCAGATTTGGCCAGGAGAACACCTAGACCATCCAGTTGTGAGTGTTTCTTCATCTCCATTTAGAATTATGAGGGAAAGAGGGGGAAAGAGTTCTTCAAAGAGCATTCTTTTTTTCTATCTTAGGAAGTTAAAGCCTTTTTCTCTAAACTTGTTACTTGACTGTTGTTCCCACAAACCTTCCTGACAGTGGATTGCTCATTCAATGCTGAAAGTGTCCCTACTTAAAACCTGAGGTTCCTTTGCAGATTTTGGGATGATTCGCCCAAGCAAAAGTGGCTGTTTCTATGCTGGAATGAAACATATAATGTTTACTTGTCAGTCCTCTGATTCCACCCTTTTTCTGGTGTGTGTGTGTGTGTGTGTGTGTGTGTGCGTGTGACAAAGAATATTCTTAAGCACAATAAGGCAAATGTGACATCTGTGATTCTTAGCAAACAGAAGCCAACATCAAATTCTAGATCAATTTTTTATACTAATTGTTTTTTAACTCAATTAAAGAGTTCAAAATTAAATTTTGACCAAGCTTTTAAAAGTAATTGGGCCTTATCAATCACATTTACAATTGAATAGAGTTTTGCATGGAAGCCTTATCTTCATTTTGTTATTTATTTTATTTGGCCTTTTGATCAGGAAGGATGAATTTGGCTCTACCCTAATGAGTAAGTTTTTCTTAAGATATTACCTGTAGTTTTCTTTTGGATAGATTATGTGACATTTTTATTACTTCTGCCACTGAACAAAAGTAGATTTTTCATTTTCGTTTATGCTAGGTCTTGTAAATGTCAAATCTCTTGTTAGAAAGTCAGAGTTAACATTCCAAAAGTCAAAGGATGATATAAATAATGTTCAAGTATACACATTTAGAGTTTGAACTAATTTCATCTCACTTTTTCCTACCCCCCACCCCAATCAAGATAACCTACTTTTCAAACAATTATTTGAAAGAGAGAAATCAAACTATAGTAAGAAAAAAATATAAAGACATAACATTCCAAACTGTGCTATCTATATTTCAAGTATAAATAAAAAACAGGAACATACAGGGGCACCGGGCTGGCTAGTCAAAAGAGCATGTGACTCTTGATCTCTGGGTCATGAGTTCAAGCCCTACATTGGGTGTAGAAGCTACTTAAATAAATAAGCTTTAAAAAGAAAACATGAACATACAAGTAAAACTAATGTGAATTCCATTTGCTATGACTAGTATTATACATAATAAGCTAATTAACCCTGACACCAATTCCTTGGAACTAACTTTTACAGAATTATGGAGGACTTAAAATTAGATTTCTATCAACTTTAGAAGTAAGCTAAAAATTTTTTTCCTCCTGTTATCTCCAAAGAAATAAAATTGTTCAAGTATATTCATGATTAGGTTGTAGCTTTCATTTCTTTATTTTCTCAATTTTTAGGAAATTACAAACTAAGAGATTATTTAACATGCTTTTTCAAAAGCAAGAGAGAATGGCTCAGCTTCCTTACAGTGTTAAATGACAAAAGTTCAACAGAGTAAATTTTAAAGATCAAATCGGCTTTATTAATTCATTTATGAATTGGGCAACAGATTCATGCTTACAGCTGAGAGCTCCAAAGGGCTATAGGAAGGGAAAGGTTTTTAAAGACAGGACAATGAAGCCATAAACAAATAAAAAGATTCTTTCAGGCAAGGTTACCTTCTTTTAGGGACAAAAAGGTCTTAGTGTGTGGATTACTTCATCTTCCTTTGGGGGATGGAGAGGCCCCGTGTGACAGATGACCTTATGGGTACTGACCAGAAAATTCTTGACTGACCAGTTAAGACTACATTTCTGGAGGAGGTTGTAAGTGCAATTAAGTTAGGTTTTAAGCCCCAGTTTGGTGACATGCCCTAGCATAAGTGACTCCATTTGGGGCCTGTAGCTTTCTTTTTGACATTGGAGAAGAGTGAGTTCAGGATATGAATACAAGTTTAAGGTCATAAACTCAGATGCTTTGGGGGGCCAGACAAATGATATGCATGAGGGGCATGTGCCAGGCAGGGATGAGGGGCAGTTGGAGAATACCTGCCCATCTGCTATACTCCAAGGAAGCATGGCCCTGCAAAAGGGAGCATCAAAAGGCCTTGGGCTTCTTCTATGTCATTGTTGTTTTTGGTTTTTTGTTTTTAATGTTCAGTCTCCTGATTTTCAAACATTGAGCATTATTTTTCTGGAAACATTGTGTGTGGTCTGTGAGCTGCATTTGGCTTACAAGCCAATCATCTGCAAGCTGATAACTGTGCACAAGAACATCATACTGGGAGCTAATCCGTTTACAACAATAACTTATAAGAAGAAATATAATTGTTGGGTCCCCTCAGTGGCTCAGTCAGGTAAGCATCCTACTCTTGATTCGGCTCAGGTTATGATCTCACCATTTGTGAGATCAAGCCCTGCATCGGGCTCTGTGCTGACAGCCAGAGCCTGATTGGGATTCTCTCTCTCTCTCTCTCTCTCTCTCTCTCTCTCTCTCTCTGCCCCTTCCCCTGCTCAAATAAGCATGCATGTACATGCTCTCTCTCTCTCTCAAAGTAAATAAACATTTAAAAACTACATAACTGTTAAGTTCAAATGAATTCTCATGCTGGCTGATCTGAGCAGTGTATATGAGAGAGTCAGCAAATAGGAAAAGGTTGCTTGGTGGCTTAAGAATCACAGTAAATAGAGCTGCAGGATCCTGGATGATAATATCATCCAGTGATAATAACTTGACACCCTCATTTACTCAACAGATTGAGGGTCCTGAGTGTATTGAGTGCCCTGCATGTGCCAAGCACTGTGTCAGGCACCAGAAATACAGCTGAGAACAAATACAAAGTACCTGTCTAGAGGCAGGAGGTAGTAAATAAGTAAATGAGAGAACTATTACTTAGCAAGAGCTATCGCCCAGAAGAGTGAAAGAGGGTAATGAGATAGTGGGTGCCGGATTGGCTCCCCCATACTAGCTGGTGAACCTCTATCCTTACCCTGAAGGTTATCAGAGTGTTAAATTCTCCCTTCCTTCTTGCAGTCTAGCTTTCTCTGTGAAGCCATTGGTGATGTCTTAATGAATTGAAGTCCAGTGTAATTTAAATTAGTTACTTTTTAATCTTGACTACATTTGGAGGGGGGAGAACCTTGTTCTGAGAGGGATTTAGGGAAACCTCTAATCTAATCAGGAACTTAATTAAAGTTAAGTCAGGGCTGGGTCAGGGCTGCAGACAGCTAATTGCAAACATTTTATATTGGTTCCTTTTAGTTTGAATTTTAGAGGGTACCATTTTCTAGTGCACTTCCAAATTCTGAGAATGTACCATTTGAGGATTTTTATCACCTTTGGGGACAAGGACTAATAACAACATGGCAATGAAACTTCTCCCCAGGGCTAGGGTTTCTCCCACCTAAAAATGTATATTAACAAGTATCTCTTAAAACCCCTCTTGGGTAATCTGACTGGCTCAGTCATTGGAGGGTGTGACTATTGATCTCAAGGTTGAGTTCGAGTCCCACTTTGGGTATAGAGACTACTTAAAAATAAAATCTTTAAAAAATTTTTTTAAACCAAAAAACCCCCCAAACTCTTCCTGTGGTATTATAATCTGCCCCTGCATGTTAAAATGGAGACATCCTGGAATGTCAGGTCAGAAGATCTGGGTTCAAAGCCAGTTATTTGGCTCTGCTGTGGGCAAACACTATTATCTGACAGACACGTGACTTTTATAGCCTCATCTTGGAGACCCACCACTTGGGGGTCCTGTGAGGACTGAATGAGAGTGTGTATTAGAAAACTAACCCTGCAGAGTTCAATATTATTTATTCTTATGATTGGAATGGCCGTCAAGGTCACTGGCAATCCTTATTTTGTGATGAGTTCTAAAAAAAATGCGTCCTTGTGACTTTGGGGTACGGAGGCAGAGCCCAACACAAAACAGAATGCTTCTGGAAAAATCAGCTACTGAAAAGGAAATTAATATCTGTAAAGCCATATTTAAATTCAGAAATAAAATGTAGATTTTATATAATAGTAACAGCGGTGGTAATAAGAAACAGCCACTATTAAGCACTTTCTCTGTTCCAGGCATGGTCAGCACTTTGCATTTATAATCCTTTCTAATGGCGAAAGGGGAAGAGAGAGAAAAAAATCAAGGTAATAAATAATATGAACTTGGAAAAGAAATCATTACTATACAATGTGCCCTATCACCCCCAAAAGCTCTTTAAATGCGTGCGTGTTTTGAGACCCATTTCTCGGAAGATTGGTGTCTTCTGCAGCCCTGCTGGCCCCTTTGGCCTACAGTTATCTAATCTCCCCTTCCAGCCACCCAAGAAAGTCCATGACCTCCTCCCATCCCCAAGGCCCAGCTCACCAACAGCCTTCAGAAATAATTCTCTCAGATGTGCCAGTATTTTAGTAGTAAGCACATAATGCCCACAACAACAACAAAAAGAACTGCAGGTTTAAAATGTAAGCAAATAACGGAAATGCAAACGAATACCTTTTTTATATGTAGCTTAGAGTGTATTCTTTTGTAAAGCAAAAGCATTTCTTTTACATCCCCCCCCCCCCAAATCCTACTGGAAATGGATTGCTCTAAGACTTCCATTAATAAACTTCTCAGAATGTGAAATGTCTCCAACATGCGGGGACGCTGGGGTGAAAGGTGCCACGCTATTCTCATTTCTGCCAGTCCCCGGGTGCAGGAGGAAATATGCTAATGCAGCCGTTTGCCGCAGGGCTGGTGTTATTTATATAGTGCTGGCTGGGCAAGGTTCGCGCTGGAGCACGGGAGAGGAGGGAGAGGTTTGTCTTCATGTGTGTGAATATAGACGCGTGCGCCTGTGCACTTGGCATTCGAAACGTGAATTCAAGATCTTGGGGAGGGGGTGGGGAATACCATCACCATTCACGTTTATGTGTATACAGTATAACTCGTGTTGGCCATGTATCCTTCTAGCATTGTACTTATACAGCATGCACTCTGGAGTGGGGAAGAAATGGCGATTTGGGAGTAGGTGCCGCGGTCGGTCGCGGGTGACCCGACGCTGCGGGTGACGAGCGACCTGATATTGGCAAATGCGCATTCTTGACGCTGCTCCGTGGATACAAAAATCAACCGTATCTGAATCCCTAAAAAGTGCGAGGGGGTGGTCCCCGAACGCTGGCTACTCTTGGGCTCAAGACTGGGAATGGGGTGTGGACAGCGGGATTGCAGGCACCTCTGAAGCCAACAGAGGTCACCGAGCCCCGGCGCAGGGGCTGGGTGGAAACCCCTCGAGGCTTCGGGAGCCAAAGCCTTGAAGACAACCCGCTTCACACGCTCCGCGCGCACGCCGACTCCTCCGGGACCCTCAGCCCACCCGCGCCCGCAGCTGCGCGCTCCTGCTCCTGCTCCTCCTCCGCCTCGCTCAGCGCGGAGGGGGAACAAGCAGGGGATCCTCCAGCCTGGCAGGAGCGGGGTGTCCCGTTTCCCCGCCCTCCCCCACCCCTCCGCTCCCGTGGATCCCGCGGCGGCGGCGGCGCGTCCCGGCTGGAGGGGGCGCTCGCGCGCAGGAGCCGGGCGCAGCAGGTGCCGCGGTTACCTCCACCTCGGCGGGGGGAGAGGGGGCGGGCCGGGGGCAGGGGAGGAGGAGGAGAAGGGAGGCCGGCTCGCGGAGCCGGAGAGCGCGGCGGCTCGGCAGGCTGGGACCCGAGCTCGCGGCTTCCGGGAGGCGCCCGAGGCCGGATAAATACATCCCGCGCTCCCGGGGAGCAGCGGACGCTACCCGCACCGCCGCCCGCGCCGCCTGCACAGCGGTCCGCAGAGCACCGAGCCGCCCGGCTTAGGCGCGGAGCCCGCTCCTCCCCCTGCGGCCGGCGCGGAGCAGCGGAGAGCGGCTGGCTCGGCCGCCGGCGCCCGGGCCGCGGAGCCGATGAGCGGCGGCGGCTGAGGGCCCGGGCCGGCCTCTGCCCGCCCTCTGCCCGGCGCCCGAGCGGGGCCGCAGCGCCCGGGGCGCAGGGTCCCGGCCGGTGACATGGGGGCGGACTGAAGCACCCGGGGCGGCCGAGCGCTCTCTCTCGAGCCGCGGGCCCTCCTCCGCGGCGGCGGCGGCGGCGGCGGCTGCGGGCGCCCGGCCCGGCGCGCTCTGCCCGGAGCGCCCGCGGGAGCCTCCGCCGCGCTTCTATGCGCCTTTGCGGGAGCCGAGGGCCCGGGCCATGGCGATAGACCGGCGGCGCGAGGCGGCGGGTGGCGGGCCCGGGCGGCAGCCGCCCCCGGCCGAGGAGAACGGCTCCCTGCCGCCCGGAGACGCGGCGGCCTCGGCGCCCCTCGGGGGACGCGCGGGCCCCAGCGGCGGTGGCGGGGAGATCCAGCCGCTGCCCGCCCCGCATCCCGCCGCCGGCGGCCAGCACCCGGGCTGCAGCTCCGCGGCGGCGGCGGCCCCGAGCCTCCTGTTGCTGGACTACGACGGGTCGGTGCTGCCCTTCCTCGGGGGCCTGGGCGGGGGCTACCAGAAGACCCTCGTGCTGCTCACCTGGATCCCGGCGCTGTTCATCGGCTTTAGCCAGTTCTCGGACTCTTTCCTCTTGGACCAGCCGAACTTCTGGTGCCGCGGAGCCGGCAAAGGCGCGGAGCTGGCGGGGGTCACCGCCACGGGCCGGTGGGACTCTGGCGACGTGGCCAACTGGACCAGCCCCCCGACCACCCCCTTCTCCACTGCCTCCTGGGGGGCCGCAGGCAACCTTAGCAACAGCAGCGGCGCGGACGGAGGCGACACGCCACCCCTGCCGTCCCCTCCGGACAAGGGGGACAACGCCTCCAACTGCGACTGCCACGCGTGGGACTACGGCATCCGCACAGGCCTCGTCCAAAACGTGGTCAGCAAGGTAAGGGCTGCGACCGCCCGGGCGTCGCGTCCTTCCCCCGAGCCTTTTACTCCTGGATCTCTTTCACCCTTCCCTCCGTCTCCCTCCGAGCAGACCGAGGTCCCTCAAAGCGATGCCAGCCTGTGTGTATGCATCTCGCGTTGGCTTCATCCTCCGTCCCCCAAACCAGATGCGCTTGCTTGGGTGTGAAGCAGGGGCTTTTCGCCTCCCTCCTCGGGGACACTGCCTTCCAACCCTAAGGGGGCTCCACAGCCTTTTCTAGTTTTCACCGGAACTCCCGTCCGAGTGCACATTTGGGGAGAGCGCCCCTCCCCCTAAAATGACTTGGGCTCCCTTCACCTATCCTTCAAACTATCACCCCGGTTCAGCCGGGGGTGTCCCTTGCGAAGGATAAGGCTGCTGACCTGTCAGCCGTCCAGCTCTGGAAGACTCGCCTCATTCAGGGTCTGATGGCTAGAGCCAGGACCATGGCTCTGGCTCTAATCTTCTGTGGGGCTAGAGTGTCCTTATGCCTCCCACAAAGAAATATCTATCCGTGGGACCGATGTCATGTTCCCAGGTGTTCATTCCCGCAGACCTCAGTCATCCCGCGCCAGGTTTGGAAACAGACTATTAAAGCCAACTAAAGAACCCAGGTGCTGGCCACAAAAGCAAAGAGCTTGGGAAAATTCCCTTTCCCCCCTCATCATGCTTATCCCTCTCCAAAGATTGGGATGTTTGACTTTAGATTTTGCCACCCAAGTGTTCCCTCAAGTGTTTTCTTGGGACTTTAGTCATATCCCTATAGAGTAGAGGAAGGAAACTAAGAATCTGTTTTGTATTCCGGGCCCACCACTGCTCTTATATAGCAGCTGCTTTTGTCTGAGTGAGGCATTGAGACCCTGGTAAGATTTTAGCAGAGCGGCTGCCTTGCTGAGAGTCCTGTAGCCCCTCTATAGAGGTGTTGCATTGTGTGAAATGGAGCAGCAGTGTTTTTTGAGAAGATGTGTGCCAGCAGAAAAATGCAGAATGGGCAATGTCTGAAATCCAGTCCCTAAGACATCTGTATTTTCTGCTTTTCTTAACATCTAGGAGACATTGTATGCCCATTTGTTAAGCAATTTGTGTTTTTTGCCCTTTCTGTGTTTTAAATAACAAATTTACATTTCCAAGTAGTGTAGACCTTTCCCCTCCCACCCTTCTGGGCAGTTCTGGGCAGAATTTTAAATACCTTGTTTAAAAGTGAGACTGAAATTGGACAGTTTGTAAAAATCAATGTGCATGCACTTTCTCCCCCAAATGAGTGTTAGTAAACAGTTGTAGCTCATGGATGTGTAAGATGAAACTCTTACATCATCATAATCGCTGTTTTAATCTTGTACCAGACTGGCAAGAAATGATCTGTCCTGTGGGAATTGACAGGATTCACTGTTAATGGGGAAGATCCTTCAGGCTAGGTTCACCTTGAGGTGTACCCCAGCCCCAGCCCCACAGCCTCTCCTTTCCAAAGGTGTTTTGCTGTGACCCTCTCCCATCCACGGAGGGCAGTGTTTGTTTTTTTGTTACCATCATGGAAAAATTCAGAACAATGACTACAGTGACAATTTTAATACTCTGACTGTGAAAGTAAGAATTTGGCAACATTTTCAAATACTTTAAACCCCTTTTTTAAAGTAGAAGAGGAATAATATAGATGAAAGCGAATGTGTTTAGAAGCTGTTCCATCCTGGGGTCCAAGGGGAGGGGAACTTGAAAGTTAGGAGGTGGGAGAGAGCATCATTATCCTAGTGGTGGGGACCCATGAACAGCTATTTACACTGCCATGGAAGGCGGGATGAAAAAACTAAAATAGTTCTTGAAAACTGGCTTTTAAAGCATATTGGAGAGCTGGACAATTTTTCTAAATTAGCACTCAAGAGGGTCAAAGATGGTAGGAATGTGTGCACTATGCTTTAGGGGCGCTTGATAGCTGTGCCATGGTTACATGTAGCAGACACGGAGAAACTGGGAGCTGAAGACCTCCGGACAATAGTTAGAGATGCATTTTCCTGTAAAATAAAGACTAGAAAGGACATATTGATTTTCACGCACAAATGAGATCTAAATAAAGGACTGTCCTGCCACAGCATTCTATTTCCATAACAAATGCTTCAAAGAGCTCCTTGAGCACATTTGGCATATACTAAGGCCAGACTTGCACTGAAGCGGGCTGTGCACAGCGGATACTGTATCAGATGTACAAATATGGAATGTATACTGTGATGGGTGCAGCATTCTAGAGGTCAGGTGCCTGTCAGCTTTTGTTTGTATGTAGGAGCAGAAGTGAAGATAGTTCGCTTTCTGTCTGTAGATTGAAAGTTCAGAGTCTGAGAAGTTGCCTTTTGTACCCTCTTTCCTCACTCCAAACCATGATCTTCCTACTTGCAAATAATCTCACGCAGTGCCTTTGTCATTAGATTTGCCTCAGCCTATACGTGGCCCTCCAATATGTGTCCTATTCTGTCCCTAAGTGTTAGGTGGGGTGGGGAATATAGAAAATCTGCCAGGCATATATTATATTATATTATATTATATTATATTATATTATATTATATTATATTATATTATATTATATTGCATTATATTATAAATATATATTATATTCTGAACATAGGTTGTATTATAAATATATTATTATAAATATACATTATTAATATATATTATATGCATTACATAGGCTATCACATATTTTATACGCATATAATACCACCTACACATGTGAAACTGCCAAGCCACTGGAATCCCAGGTTATAACACTTAAAAGGGATCTTTGGGCTGATGAGCCTATCTCCCCTCCTGATTAATATCCCTGACATGGATACCATTTCCAGGATGGGAAGGGAGGGCCCCATTGGCTATTGGCTAGGCAGCTCGCTCCATAATTGCAGCCAAGCATGTTTTTTGGTGAATATAACTCAGGTCATCTCACACTTATTTGTATGGCTTGCCCCCTCTGAAGGGTTCTTTTTCCTTTGTATAATACACGTGTTCAGATATTTGAGGATACCCAAGTGGTTTCTTCCCTGGCTAAAAAATCCCCAGCTACTTCAGACATTCCACACATAACAAAATTGGCCATAGCAATTGCTCTACTTGACATATGTGTGTCTTAAACAGGACACTCTGAAAACAGCCTGGCAGACCCCATGTGTTCTAATCAAAAGGGACCGTAGATGGACCCTATGCTTCCGATGACAAAACCTGCAATTGATGCATGAAAGGCTTTCAGTAAACATGACAAGCTTCTGTCTTTATAGGATTACATTAAGTGAAGAGATTTCTCAGGCTGCACTTCGGTGACATGGCACATGATGTAGATTTCATCATAGTTTTGCGTTATTAAATCTTTCCTGTTAGGATCTTTTTATTTCTGTTTTATGCCTTGGTCCTTGGTATTTGTTATCTGTCCCAAAATTTTCAATGCCTTCAAAATAATCATAATAATAATATGACTTTTTGTGTGCAACCATATAAAGTTCTCCAAACATTTATCATGTTATTTCTTTTTATTAAGAATGTTGAGGGGCGCCTGGGTGGCTCAGTGGGTTGAGCGTCCAACTTCAGCTCAGGTCATTGTCTCGCAGTTTGTAGGTCCAGCCCCGCATCAGGCTCTGTGCTGACAGCTCAGAGCCTGGAGCCTGCTTCAGATTCTGTGTCCCTCTGTCTCTCTACCACCTCCTGCTCATGCTGTCTCTCTCTCTCTCTGTCTCTCAAAAATAAATAAACGTTAAAAAATTAAAAAAAAAAAAAAAAGAATGTTGAATAATCCAGGTACCTGGGTGGCTCAGTTGGTTAAGCGTCCAACTCCTGATTTCTGCTCAAGTCATGATCTCACGGTTTGTGGGTTCGAGCCCTGCGTCAGGCTCTGTGCTGATGGCATGGGGCCTGCTGGGCGTTCTCTCTCTCCCTGTCTCTGCCCCTCCCCTACTCATGCACACTCTTTCTCTCTCTCTCTCAAAAATAAGTAAATAAAACTTAAAAAAAAAAAAAAAAGAATATTGAATAATCCAAAGCCCGCCTTAACGCTGAGCATTATTGTGGATTTCCAGGTAACACATACCTGAGTGGGCCAGGTGTGGTGTACCTTGAGCCCTGTGTTCAACTGCATAGCTCTGCATTTTATCTCCCAGCCATGTTGAAAACCGTGTCTGTGTCTTCCTGAAACTAATCTAACCAAGCTCTGCAGTCACTTAGAGGTCAGCTGTGGAAGAACTGAGGCTGGACGTGAGCATTCCCTGGCAGCTCAGATGGTCAGAGATTTTACACAAGGTTAACAAAACCCCATGATTCTGTTGCCTTTAAAATATTCTTCTTAATAATTTGCATCGTTATCCCACGTTGTTCCGAGTGAATCTTCCTTGGTTTCCAGTGCTCACGACTTCCTTGAGTAATAAGCACGATCCTTTTCCTGTATATGAAGCTTGGGATGTTTGTCCCCAGTCTGATTCTTCTTCTGTTCTCCATGAATTCTCAAAAATTGCTGGCTTTCATCCTGTAAGTACATCTGAGAGTTGTTTAAATATCCTGGGAAGTAATTTGTATTCTTATTCTGGGGCTCAAGTCTAGAAGTATTTAAAGTGATTCAGTACAATTTAATTAGGGTTAAAAATAATTACAATTTCATTGCAATGGTAATATTTTAAAAATAACCCAGTGTTAGGTCATCCTAATGGTATTTCATTTATTTTGTCTAGTGTATACAACACAGTAGTGGACATCTTTATGCATATCTATTTTTAGAAATTGACTGTAATAGATAATACATGCACATGTTACAGAAAGCGGACAGTAAAAGTAACATTTCTAGCCATCCCTGCCTCCAGTTTCCCTCTTCAGAAGCAACCATGGTTACCAGTTTCTTATGTATCCTTCCAGAAACAGTCTAAGTATATTTTCATTTATATATTTTCCTCTCACAAACAATGACATAATATATACATTGTTCTATGCCTTTTTTCACCTAAATTGGGGATGGGTGCGTATCACTACTTAGAGAGCCCCTCATTGTTCATCCATTGTATGACCAGGCCATAATTTATTTAATTAGTCGCCTACTAAGGGGGCATTTAGGTTGTTTCCAGTCTTTGCTGTTACATAATATATAATGAAATTCTGATATGCATGAAATTCTTAGAAGTGGGGGGTCATGGGCACATTGGTGGCTCAGTGTGTTAGGCGGCTGACTCTTGATTTTGGGTGGTGATCTCACACATTGTGAGTTCGAGCCCTATATTGGGCTCTTGCTGACAGTGCAGAGTCTGCTTGAGATCCTCTCTCTCTCCCTCTCTCTCTGCCCCCTCATCTGCTCTTTCTCTCTCTCTAAAAGTATAAATAAACTTTTTTTTTTAAAAAAGTGGAAGGTCAAAGTAGGCTCTGTTTTTATTTTGATACATGTTGTCAAAATGCTCTCTCTAGAGATCTTAACCAATTTACACTGCCATCAGTAATGCTTGAGGTCCTGTTCCCCACACCCTCCCTGGCCAAGGACTTACACACTTGAACATGTCTCCTAGTTTGATATGTGAGGTGCATACGGTTATTGTTGTAATCTGCATCTCTATTGTTATGAGCCAGGTTAAAGACGGCTCTGAAATTTCTTGAGCCATTCATGTGGCCTTTTCTTTGAACTGCCTCCTTAGGGACTTTGCCTTTGTGTGTGGTTTGGGGGAGGGGGTTTATTTTCTTACTGATCTGTCAGAGTACTTCAAGCAGAAAGTAAATTAACTCTTTGGATGTCTTGTGAATGTTTTTTCCCATGGTTTTTTTGTGTGTCTTTTTATTCTATTTATGCTGGTTTTGTTATGCAGAAACTTTTGATTTGTATAGAGTCAAATTAATCTTTTCTGTTATGATTTCTGGGTTCTGCATTAAGATTTAGGGCTCCCATAATCCTGGAATATCAGGAAAACACCCGTACTTTCTTCTAATTTTTTTTTTTTTATCTTAGTTCCTCTTTAATTTAGTGTTGCAGGTATCAGTTTTGCTTTTATTGAGCTAGTAGGATAAATTGCTAGAAAGGGAAGTAAATATTGGGTCTGTGGGTATAACCAGCATTTCATGTGGGCTTTGACTTGCTCCTAACAGTGTCCTAAACATTGCATTTGGCAGTGGCCCCGGCGAGAAGACCAGAAGCTACACAGTTGTTAGCAGCTCTTGACATGTTTTGGGAGCCAGTGATCATCCCCACGCACCAGGGTTCACCTTTCCTTCATTGTCTTGTCCTGAGCCAGCTGCAAAACCTCTTCTTTCTTTCTTTGTTTTTTGTTTTTTTTTTTCTCTTTTTCCTCTTTTGTCCGTAGCATTTTCAGCAGGTCTCGATTCATTTTGGCCTTCAGCCCAAGGTAGGACTGAGTCAAAAGTTGATGTCATTTAAAAACATGATAGGCTTTGTGGATCTCAGTGTGGGCGTCGCCACAAACCAGCATTGTGCAGGGGCCAGCTGGGCCTCTCCGGACTCTGAGCCCGTGCCCCCATATCCATCCACCTGCACACTCAGGAATGTCTTACTGTGGCTTGGAATCAGCCATGGTGGGAACAGTTACCCCATGGAACTGGCAAACGCTACACATGGGGTTTTCTTTTTTCTGCAGAGAGCCAGTTGTTAAACAATTATTGTGCCACCAAGTGTGACCCTAGGCCACCCCTTTCCTTTTTTTTCTTTCTTTTTTTAACTTTTCTGCCTCCTTCCTTCCATAGATGAGTCCCTTTTCTGGGCCAAGCCTTGTGCTATGTGTTCGGGATACAATGACATGTAGACAGCTCAGCTCACATAGAGCTTATAGACTAATGAGGGAGTCACACCCTAACTAATTAATAATAATCCTTTGAGGTGCCTGGGTTTGCTTTTGGCTTAGGTCATGATCTCACAGTTCGTGAGACTGGCCTGGGCTCCAAGCTGATGGCGCAGAGCTTGCTTGGGATTCTCTCCCTCCCTCTCTCTGCCCCTTCCCCTCTCTCTCTCAAAATAAATAATAAGTACACATTGAAATAATAATTCTTTAATTACAAACTGAGTTAAGTGTGTAGAAAGAAAGGGAAATGAAAGACTAAAACAAAAAGCCTGGCCTAAACTGACTGGTCTCTGAGTGCAGCTGACATCTGAGTTAAGATCTTAGGTTTGAGTGGGAGAGAGACAGAGAGAACGGCACTTGCACGGGCCCTCTGGTATGTGCCAGCTTAGAACTGACAGGAGGCAGGGAAGGTGGGAAGGTGGGGAGGGGTGGCTCATGAGTCATGTTCAGAACGTCAGCCATGAGATGAAGAGCTGAGGGGGTGAACCGGGATGGAGGGCGGCCAGGCAGAGCATGTGAAGGGAGAAGGGACCTAGGACTCAGGGTGTGGGGCTCTGAAGAGAGGTTGGGGGGAGGGGAGGGGGTCAGATGGGGAGAGGCAGTCTGACCAAAGTCTCAGGTTGGGAGGTGGGGCGGGGAACCGGGTAGCTTGGGCTGTAGGGAGCAGGCCGGCCAGCCCAGAAAGCGGGTCTGAGGAGGAGCTGTGGGAAATTTTACTGCTGCTGCAGGCCCAGACCAGACCCCGGGGCAAGTGGGCCTGAAGCCTCTTTCCAGGGCTATTGATAGGAAGCAGCACTGGCCCATTCGAGTGTTCTAGCATTTTCTCCTGCTCTCCTGGTCAAAAGAGGAGAATGCTGATTTCCACAAAGCTGAAAGACCCTGACAGGGGAAACCATCAGTCTAGAATTTACTTTGATTCAACCAGCTTTACCTTTACCGAATGCCTAGTGTAGGTTAAAAAAATGAATTGTCCTGGGCATGGCTAACGTATAATATTCTCTTCCTAGTCCAAAGTCCTCAGTTTACGGATGAGAAGACTGAGGCTGGAGTGAGTGTGGGGGGTGTCGCTGACTTAGAGCCACCAGCCTATTAGGGCTAGAGTCTGGTTCCCCTCACCTGTAGGGTACTCTTGCCTCTGGCCAGGAGCAGCCCCCATGAGGGGAGAGGGGCCGGGAAGAGCTGGAAGAATGGCTCCTGCCCATTCTCTTGGACTTGATCCCTTTCACTGGCCTGTCAGGGTCCATCCTCCTGTGCTGCCTGAGGAGGGTCATACCTGTCAGGAACTGCACGCTGAGGTGTGGTTGGCTACACTGTGGCTTCTGGGGTGGGCTCGTGCCGACCACCTCTCTGTGCAGATGTCACTGACCTCTGCTCCTTCTGCCTTGTTAGCCCACTTGCCTGGGATGCCCTTTCCTCCTTCCTTCATCCGTTTGGTCCCTGTTCCTTCTCCAGGTCTGCTCATCCTCACTCGGTGTTTCTAGCACCCAACCATCCCTTTGTCCTAACACTGGCTGTATGGTGATCAATGTGCTCGCTGTCCCCCTCCCGACCGGAGGTGTGCCTTGTTCGGCTTTTACCCACAGTCTTCCCTGTAAATGTCTGAGCTCACCTGAGTTTGCTGTCATGAAAAGAGGAAGGGCTTTTTAGTTTGGCAGGTGTGGGTTTAGGTCCTGACTCTGCTGCTTACGCTCAGCAGTTATTACCAGCAGCTGTAACAGTTACAGGTCTAACTCTATTATCTGTATCTTTGGGAGTGGCAGGAACCTCGTCAGCAAAGTGGGTCATTGCTCACCTTACCTCGAGGGCTGTTGTGAGGCTAGGATGAGAAAAGCTGGGGAGAGCCCACTGCCCTCCCTCCAGGCACCTGGCAAATCAGGAGGAACCTGGGAATCTCAGATCCTTTTCTCCTTCCTATCTGTGGGGTGAGGACCAGCGGAATGAGTCATCTGAGAAATACTTAGGTGGGGAGGAGCTGACAGGCCACACCTGGAAGTGATTTATTCCTCGGGCAATCCGAGGTGTCTTTCTCCTCCGCCCAGAAACTGATAACATAGGGGAGCAGGTGTGCCTTTCATACAGGACACAGGAATCCAGGGAGGCCTGAGGAGTCAAACCAAAAAGGACCCCTAGTCTGATGAAAAAGACCATTTAATGGCTTTGTTTTCAGGTCACTGGTCACAGAGCTCCAAAGGATCTGAAAAGGAAAAGCCTTTTCTGGCCAACCTTGAGGAATGGGAGGGCAGGGCCCTGTCAGGGGCTTCATGCCTCCACAGAGGTCTTCGCTCAGAAACCTGACTTCATGCCCCTGGGTGGAGAATGATCTAAACATGTTAAAACTTCTGGGTTAGCTGTGCTGTTGAAAACAGATCAGAGAAACCGTGGACTTTTAGAGGAGTTGATGGTAACTTTGGACCTTAATGGCAGGCATCAGAGGGCTAACTTCAGGGGGTGGGTGAAGACCAGCCCCTGCCCCACCCACCTGGAGTGCTGTCCTTGCGGACTGACCCCAGGAACCTTCAGACTTTGATCTTCTGCAACTTGGGGTCTGTTCTTTCGTTTGCTGCAGGCTGCTCAGTGCTGGTCATTATGTGTGGGCAGATCTTCCTCTGAACAAGTGACCTAGAGATTGACAAGCCCTATATTGCTAGGAAAGAGGAACAGTGGTTATTGACAGATTTAGCTGGATGTCCCCTAAAATAAATCTTTGCTGAAAAAGAACCCTGCTGGGGGCTCTCCAGGCCACCCCATTTGCATAGGATTATATTCTACAAAACCTCTCCTGGGACTCTTTTGGTTTGCAAGTAACGAGAACAAATTTCAAATTCACAAAACAGAAAGGAAATGTCTTGGAATGATGCAGAAATGGCTCACGGAACCTGGGATGGGATCTGAATATTGAGGGACAGGGGGTTGGATCTTTCGAGAGTCCACATGTGCTCTCGACCCTTTCTCCAGAAGTCCGCTTTGTTCCCCCTGCGGACTGGCTTTGTCCATGCTTTTGCTTACCTGGTCAGGCAAGTCAGCACAGAGGCCAGCATTCCTCTGTCGATTCCAGATTTTCGGGTGTAGATCTGATGTCCAGCTTGGGGCTGGGGTGTCAGAGCAGGGGATACAGTCACCTAGCGCTGGGACAGCTCCTTTGAACCGTGTGACAGGAGGTGGGAGTGGCAGTTCTTTATTGGGATGCAAGGGATTAGAGATGAATCTTTTTGGCAATTAATTGGGAATAATTGAATATTGACAGTTTAACTATTAAATGCTTTAAATGAAGTATTCTTTTTCTTCCCAAAGACTCGGGATGTAACTTACCTGGCTGCTTAAGCTTAGTATGGAATTGGCAAGAATACCCTCCTGAGGCTTTTTTTTTTTTTCTAGAAATAGTGATAAATGGTTTCATTTATTAGCTCCAGATCACAGAGGGAGCTTGGAACCAGCCCTTGGGCGGTCACTGAAACAGTTTTACAAATAGTCACCCCCACCCCTGCCCCCACACAGGGTGAGTCTCCTTGTTTTTCCAAATCTTTCTGGTCAGGACCAGCAACATAATTTGTGGGGCCCATTGCCAAAGGAAATGCAGAACCCCTGGCTGAAAAATTATTAAATTTTTTTTTTCAACGTTTATTTATTTTTGCGACAGAGAGAGACAGAGCATGAATGGGGGAGGGGCAGAGAGAGAGGGAGACACAGAATCGGAAACAGGCTCCAGGCTCTGAGCCATCAGCCCAGAGCCTGACGCGGGGCTCGAACTCACGGACCGCGAGATCGTGACCTGGCTGAAGTCGGACGCTTAACCGACTGCGC
Organism: Puma concolor; assembly: GCF_028749965.1. Taxonomy (NCBI): domain Eukaryota; kingdom Metazoa; phylum Chordata; class Mammalia; order Carnivora; family Felidae; genus Puma; species Puma concolor. Next base: position 25,569,309 of record NC_141671.1, read on the forward strand.
CACCCAGGCGCCCCTGAAAAATTATTAAGATCAAGACAGTGACTGCCGAGCATGAAGCCAAATGTGGGCCCTTCTGAGTAGCAACGCTTCTGGTGACCTCCAGCCTGTGGTCTCTCACCAAGCCAGCTGTCACTGCTAAGCAAGCGTCCCCAAGCCGTTCCAAGCCTTTCTTCCTGACTTGTCAGTGTCTTTTCTGCTTCTCTGGTCCTTGGTTGTGTTTTGTATCTTTTTCTAGATTTCTTGTAGTAAAAGTGAAACACACTTTTTGTGGGTCTGTTTTTCCCAGGGAACAGCTTCAGAAAGTCCTGGCCAGTTTCGTTTTGAATGTTGAGTTTGCTCAAGGTGTGCCACAGCCAGAAGGAGCCAGGGAGCATTCTTACATTTGAAAACACTGCCCCAGAAGTGGGACAGTTGGTTTACTTATCTGAGCAGTAAACCAAACAGCTGAGTCATAGGAATGTGTGGTAAAGAATGTTAAGTCATAGGAATGCTAGTTAAGTGTTTATCAGCCTTTTTTTTTTTTTTTTAGGGGAGAAGAGGGTCAGCCCTCCCTCTAATTTAATTCTGTTTTAGCTAGCAGTCACACTTTATTTCTTCATATCATTTGAAGAAGAAGTGCAAAGGAGATGATGCCAGTGTAAAGCCACCACGAGCATCCCAGTGGTCATATTAAATTATGGATGGGTTATGCACTCGGCATAGTAATTTGCACTACAGAGTGTTTCCTCCCAGATTAGATTAAAAGCTGCTTTTTTTTTTTCTGTGTGTTTAAAAGATGCTTTACAAATTGGGCACCCTTGATTGTTACATACTGAGAAACTCCACTGTTCTCAAATGAATATACATGAGCATTTGCAGTGAACACAAAGTTTTGTCCTACTTTTTCAAGTTTTTTTTAATTGTGGTAAAATGCACATAACAGAAAATTTACCATTTTAACCATGTTTAAATGTACAGTCGAGTGGGATTCAGGACAGTCACACTGTTGGGTGATCACCACCACCATCGTGTCCAGAAGTTTGTCATCTTTCCAAACTGAAACTCTGTATCCATTAAACACTAACTGCCCACTCCCCTCCCCCAGCCCCTGGCAAGCACCCTTCCACTTTCTGTGTCTGAATCTGACTATTCTGGGGATCTCGTGTGAGTGGAACCATTATAGGACTTGTTCTTTTGTCACTGGCTTCTTTTACTTCGCGTGACATTCTCAGGCTTCATCCAAGTTGGAGCCTGTGTCAGAATTTCCTTCCTGTTTAATGCCGAACAATATTCCATTGTATGTATAGACCACGCTCTGCTTATCCAGTCATCCGTTGATGGACACGTAGGTTGCTTTCACCCTTTGGCTGTTGGAAATAATGCTGCTGTGGACATAGGTGTTGTCCTACTTTTTTGAACACAGTTACATACAGCCCCTCCTTCCCTCCCCTCCCCTGTTAGAGGGATTTCTGCAGCCACATGTGTGGCACTTGGCCCTGGCCCATCTCTGTAGGCAGGCCTTCTGCCCTGCCTTGGGTAGGTGACACAGAGGGGTAGAAGATGGTTTGTGCCCTGGAGAAGGAGCTCATGATGTAGCTGAGACCATCAGTAAGTGGAAGGTTAATGTGGGACCAGCTAAGAGGAGGGTGTGGGGGCCAGGAGCCGACGGTGTGGGGTGCTGAAGTGAGCATGCCCAGGAGAGCAGGTGAGGTGTGTGCCCTGACCTGTGAGTCCTCACCATGGGTGAGGGGATTTGGGTGCTGTGGCATTGGAGCTGGGTCCTGAAGGTGGGCTGGGGTCTTAAAAGATGGAAAGGATTGAGAAAGGGCCTTGTGTGCAGAGGAACTGACAAGGGCTGGGAAGAGATGAGTGCAGGGTGCAGGGTGGGGGGCCGTCACACAGGCCACCAGAGTCAGTCCTTGGAGATAGGTTTGGTTTTCCCCCAGTGGACAGTGAGTCATCTGAGCTTTGTAATGGAGAAATGACAGTAGAGACCCAGGGCAGGGGTACGCCCAGCCCCAGCCTGGGTCCACATGGCCCTGTGTCCTTGGGACCCCTGCAGCAGCCCTCTTGGCCTCTCCGGCTGCCACATGCATCTCCTGCAGCACGCATGTTGGTTTGGGCCTCCATGAAAAACGCTCACCAAGCTCCCATCACAAGTGTGGCCAAGTCCCAGGGGCTGTGGCCCTCCCCTGGAAAGCACTGGCTTGGCCCAGCATCCCCGCCTCGCCTGCTGGGCCTTGTGGTCTCTGTGCCACAGATGGTGTCAGTTTGCCTGATGCCAGATCACTGGGACTGCTTCAGTGATCTTGGTCAGCCTCTGCATGGCATTGGCAGTGACCATTCAGTCTTCACTCTCTCTTTGGGATGGGGGCAGGGGGCAGGGGCTGGTGAATGCTGCTTTTCTTTGATTTTTCTTCTGCCTCACTGGCTTCTCTTCTCTTTCGGGAATCCTTGCCATCACCCTCTATCTTCAGATCATTCCCCAGTGTCTCAGTCAGCTCGGGCTGAGTAACAAGTACCATAGACTGGGGGACTTACCCAACAGACATTTAGTTCCTCTTGGTTCTGGAAGTCTGAGATCAAATGTCAACAGGCCTTCCAAGGCCTCTCTTCTTGCCTTGTGCATGGTGTCTTCTCCCTGTGACCTTTGTGTATGTATCTGTGTCCTAATCTCTTATTACAAGGACACCAGCCCTGTTGGATTATGGCTCATCCCAATGACCTCACTTTAAGTTAATCACCTCTGTAAGGGCCCTGTCTCTATTTACATTCACATTCTGAGGTACTAGTGGTCAGGACTCCCAACATTTGAGGGCTTGGGGGGCTTTTTTGGAGGGTGATAGGCCACAGTTCAGCCCATAACATCCAAGTTCCAGCACACCTGAGTAGGGCAGCACCAGATCTTTATCTGTAGCCTGAATGTTTCCTCAAAGCCCTAAACCTGTGTATTTGGTTAACTACTGGCCTGGACCTCTCATCTGGCCCCTGATCTTTTCCACCCCCCCTTGCTTCAAATCCCAGTGTTTTGGTCCTAAATTGAAGATGAGAAGCTTCCTTGCTTCAAATCATTTGTGGTTTGTGGTGTTCCATGACCCTCAGGATGAGGTTGGGTCTGGTTGGTTGGTTCTCGGGGTCCTTGATGGTCTGAACCCTGCACACTTCTCCTGCACTGCCCCCCCCACCATCATGCCTGTACAGGGACTCTGTGCTCCAGCCCCCAGTTTCTCAAACAATACTTGACCTTTGTATGTGGTGCTCTTTTGGCCCAGAATACACCTGCCCTCCCCATCATCCTGTCACCTTCTTCAAGCCTTTCCTGCCTCCCTATTCCTCCACTCTAATCCTCTGTCCCTGCTTTCCTGGCCCAGATCTGCATCCATGGTACCTGGATCTAGTAGGTGCTCAATTAACATTTCTTGAATGGTGAAGGTAAAGGGATAGTAAAGGGGCCTTTACTCTCATCTGGGCAAAGTAAGGTGATTTAATTCTAGGATGATAATAATAAGCCAGAGGACAGGTACATAGGCCAACTCAGACCTAAAGTCTAATTTCAGTGAGTTATTGAAAACTAAGGAAGGTGATATAATATATTTGAAATAGCAGCTAATCAAACTTGAATTCATGCTAGGTTATAGAATAGATTGTATGTTTACTTTAAGTCCTGGTTTTTCAGAACTTTAAGTCACAGAGCCTTTTCTTCTCATGAAAGTGACACATAAAACTGGTCTGAATCTAGGACTGCAGTGGTGGTGGCTGGGGCTCTTCAGGTCACCCGGGAACTTTTGGAACCATCTATGGGACCCCAGCATCAGTTGTTTAAAAACATTCTCTGGATGATTTCCACATGGTACAGTTTTTCCCCCAGGGGACATTTGGCAATGTCCAGAAACATTTTGGGTGGTCACAGCTGAGAAGGGAGTGCTACTGACATCTGGTGGGTAGAGACCAGGGATGCTGCTGAATATCCCACAATGCACAGGACAGCCCCCACAGCAAAGAATGATTCAGTTGAGCATGCCAAGTTTGAGAAATCCTGGTCTAGGCTAATACAGAAGTTCATTGTTTTTTCTGACCATACCCAGCAGATGGCCAGGGTCAGCCCGGGTGAGACCTTGGTTCCTCTGTAACCCACAAGAGGAGCATTGGTATGCAGGCTCAGGAGTTATAGAAGAGCGATTCATCACACCAGGAATTATCACAGTTCAGCCAGGGCCCCTCTGCCTTCTGTGAAGAACGGGTTTGCTAAGTGCATTAGTGGTATAAACTAAGTGTCAGCAGGCACGTTTAGCCTACCTAGGGAAGCGCATTATGAAACACTGCCTTAGCATATTTATGTACAAATGAATGTTGCTAAACGACCAAGTCACTCATTAAAGGAGGTCCTTTGAAACTGCTTGGAATAATGGTTAATTACTTGAAAAGGAAACATTTATTTGGAAGTAAAAGGTATTTATTTTCAAAACGTCTCTAATTCAGACCAGCTTTTTCCATAATTAATTCCCATTAAGGTGGTTTGATAATGTTTTCAGCAGCAGGAAACAAGAACTCCCTCAGGGGACAGAGGCCAAGAAGTAGAGTTCAGAATCAAACATAAGCACTGTTTACATTGACTGAGTAGCAGCTCGGGCTTGACCTTTCCCTTGGGCACAGGCAGTGAACCTTAAGTGGTCTTCTTGTGACATTTACCTGTGCTTATCTGTGAAAGTAAGGATGTGAGGTATCAGCTAGGGATGCTGGTGAGGCACCCCCTTAATTAACCTAAGCCAACTCCCTACCTCAGGGAGGTCCTGACCCCAGTCAGCTTCCATGCCCTCCTCAGCAGTGGACTCTTTCCCTCCTTAGATGTTCATGGCATAACCTGGCTGTCCCACTCATTTATATTACATTTGGAGAGTTTGTGCTTGATATCCTTGATATCCCTAATAAAGAACTGTCAAGGGCCACAGATGGTGAGACAGCTGAGTGTCCTGGGGCAGGGCAGAGAGTCCTATCTCGCTCTTAGAAGGAACTTTCAAGTAGTAAATAAAGGTGCTTCAACTAGAGGTCATCCAGTGAGAGGTAGTGAAATGCAGGAAGGCGATGTGTCTTCATAGGAGCCTGGTAGTTTCTGGAGCCGTGTTGTATGGTGAGTCATTGGATCTTCTGTGTTCCAAGGTAGGATTTTTATTGTTTCATCTTAATAGATGATTTATTTTTAATCTTTTTTCTGGGAAGTCCCATAAGAAACAAGTTTTCAAATATGCGTATCATCTAGGCTGTGAGAGTGTTTTGGGGTTTTGTTTTTGTTTTTGTTTTATTTTTGGTTTATTTTATTTTGTTTTATTTTTGTGTAGCTGCTGATAACACGTTTGAATTAAACTGAATTGTGCTTAAGTATAAGCAGTGGTTTCTCTAATTAATTTCTCATCTGCCATTGGATTTATCCCCATTTATAATTCTAGTTCTTCTTTGACAGGACCTCAGATAAGTGACTAATGGGAGGGATGGTGAAAAGGAAAACTATAACCTCGATTATGAATCTCATCTCCAAAATCAATTTGGGGGAAACTGAAATGACCTTGAACAGGCAAAAGGTTACCAGGGAATTTAAACACTCATAGTTTATCCTACTGAAAATAGGTTTTTAAATCTACATTCCTTTAGTATGGGGAGGCAGGACACACAGCAGTCTTTTTTCAATGATCTGTTTGTATAGCAAATAGAGTGGCCTAATCTCATATAGTTAAAAGTATGTGCAGGGAAGACACCCCCGAGAAAAGTCCAGAGCAGCATGTGATATGCACATGTTCACTGAGCAGGCTGTCTGTGCAAGGCACTGTGCTGGAGCTGCTGGGGAGAAGGAGCCCGTGGGCCGTGCCTTGAAGATAGGCAGAGATGGGCAGTAGGAGAGCAGTCTGGGCAGAGGGAAGAATGGAGCAAACTGATGGTGAAGAGGGGGAACAGGTATGAGCGGGGGAATAACCAGAACGTAAGGCCTGTGCAAGGAATGGGAAGAAGTATGTGTTTTCAGCGAGATGGGCGAGCACGTATGGTAGTGTAAAGGGTTTGAAAGCTTGGAGGGTTCATGAGGGTGCTGTCTGCTGCACATCGTAGAGAACCTCAGAGCAAATGCACTTAAAAATTATCTAGAGGGGTGCCTGGGTGGCTCGGTTGGTTGAGCCTGAGTCTTGGTTTCAGCCCAGATCATGATCTCACAGTTCGTGAGTTTGAGCCCCATGTCAGGCTCTGCGCTAATGGTGAGAGCCCCACCTCTCTCCCTGTCTCTCTGTCATAAAACAAATAAACTTAAATTTTTTTTTAAATAGACAGAAATACCTGTGATGTTTCCAGAAATCCAGAGATAGGATGGGCTCCCCTGCATGCTTCTGGGCCTTCTTCAGCATTGCTTCACGCTAATGCTGTGTTAGTCCGTACTGCAGACTGGGGGCCTTGAACCACAGAACTCGTTCTTCACAGCTCTGGAGGCCAGAATCCCGAGATCAGGGTGCCGGCAGGATAGTTCCTTCCGAGGCCTCTCTCTTTGGCTTGCAGATGGCCATCTTCTCCCTGTGTCTTCACATGGTCTTCTCTCTGCGTGTGTCTGCTTCCGAATCTCTTCTTATAAGGACACCGGTCAGCGACCTCATTTTAACTTAAACCTCTGTACAAATCCTTTCTCCAAATACAGTCACATTCTGAGGAATGGGGGTGGGGAATGGAGGGGGTTAGGACTTCAACAGGTGTATTTTTTTTTAATTTTTTTTTTAACGTTTATTTATTTTTGAGACAGAGAGAGACAGAGCATGAACGGGGGAGGGCCAGAGAGAGAGGGAGGCACAGAATCTGAAACAGGCTCCAGGCTCTGAGCTGTCAGCACAGAGCCTGACGTGGGGCTCGAACTCACAGACCGCAAGATCATGATCTGCGCCGAAGTCGGATGCTTAACCGACTGAGCCACCCAGGCACCCCTCAACAGGTATATTTTGAGGGGATACAATTCAGCCCATAACAAACACCGAGTTCCTTGTAGTGTCAAGGTGGCTTCCTATGACAGCAGGTTATTTGTTGTCCCCCCAGCCCCCTGGTGACTTGGAGAAGAGGGAACCAACAGCCTTCTCCTTGAGCACAGGGCACGAATCCTTCTCTGTCATCTGCCCTCCCTTATCACATGCCTGCCCCTGGACTGACACCACTCACTGGGAAATGCTGTGTGTGCACTACGGATGGGCCACCTTACCCTGGGTGCTATGGGAGGAGGGTGTCTGTGTAAGCTGACTTCTGCAAAGAATGGCACTGGTGAGAGGAGGCACTGTAAGTTACCAGCACAGCCCATCGCTCTCTGCAGAGAGTTCAGATTTCCTCTGGCAGGTGATGGGGTATTGAAGGATTTAAAGAAAATTTTTTTATGTTTATTTATTTTTGAGACAGAGAGAAACAGAGCATGAGTCTGGGAGGGGCAGAGAGAGGGGGAAACACAGAATCTAAAGCAGGCTCCAGGCTCTGAGCTGTCAGCACAGAGCCCAACGCGGGGCTTGAACCCAGGAACTGTGAGATCATGACCTGAGCGAAGGCAGACGCTCAACCAGCTGAGCCACCCAGGCGCCCCAAGGATTTTTTAAGCAAGGTCACGGCAGCATGACCTTTCCAGGTGCCCTTTATATTCCCAGCCGTGTACTGGCTGCTCTAAGCAGGCCCCTCGATTCACCCTTGGGAGAAGCCAATGAGGCTGCCCTGTTATCAGCATCTGCCAGGTGAGGAAACTGACATGAAGGTGCTAAGAAACTCGACCGGGGTCACGCTGTGGACAGGTGGTGAAGTCAGCAGCCCACCAGGCGTCACCCCAGCTCCAATATCTATGCTCGTTCTATGACGGCAGTGCCACATTTTCAGAAGACAAAGCTGGCTGTGCTGGAGGAGAGGGGGTAAGGTGCCAAGTGGTGGTGCTGCTGACGCTGGAGACCCAGGCCAGGGGTGCTGGAGAAGGAAGATAGAGCAAAGTCACTGACGTAACTGACGGAGGGAGATGGGAGGGCATGAAGCTTCAAGGGGGTCTGAAATCCAGGTGTCTGTGGGGTTGGCTCCTTCCAATGGCTGGGGGAAGACTCTGCTCCAGCCCCTGGTGGTTGCTGCTGTCTTTGGTTTCTTTTCGGCCCATAAATGCATCACTCCCATCTTCCACCCTCCTGCAGCCTTCACCCCATGTCTTCCTATCTCCACCTCATCCTCCCTCCCTGTGTGTCTCTGTGTCCAAGTTGCCCCTTTTCATACAGATACCAGTCACACTGGGTTGGGGCCCACTTTAATGATGTCATTGTAACTTGATTACCTCTGTGAAGGCCCTGTTTCCAAATGAGGTCACGTTCTGCGGCCCCGGGGGGTAACACTTCACCAGAACTTAGAGGGGGTGGCAGGGGTGGGGAGACACAATTCACCACAGAGCCCTTTCAGGGAGAAGGAAGAAGGTTCCAATCACTGGAACTCTGGTGATTGTATCTTTCACGTCAGTTTTGCAAGAAGGGGGCTTTCCATCCATTTTGGTGCTGTTGGAATCAAGGTGGTGACAGAAAGGGGCAGGTGAAGAGAAGAGGTAGCTGTGAACAGGGTGGGTACCTATGGGGTACTTCACACGGCAGGGAGGGGAAGGAGGAGGACACAGAGGCTGTGGCAGGTTTACTGGGGCCCAGTGTCTTACATGTGTCATCGCTGAGTCCTGACCACAGCCCTTCTGAGAAGTGGGACTGGTTCCGGCTTACTCATAAGGAACTTGGACTTAAGAGAGATTAAAGGAACGTGGCTAAATGGACCCAGCTGACCAAAACGGCAGGGGTGGTGGGATTTGGGCCCCTGAGGATCAGCGTTCCAGTTCTGGGGATGCATCACTGTCCCTGTGAACGGGCTTCTGAAGGCAGGCATTTGCGGAGGCTCCTTACCAGGGTGGTCGTAGCCCTGCATTTCTAGGGAAGAGGGTAAACCCAGGGTAGGGATCTGTTTTGCTTGCGTTTTGATACAGTAACAATAACACTCTTGTTTGGAACTGACGTACAACCCATAAGCACATTTGTTTAGAATCTCAGGCCTTGAAATAGCAACTGTGTAACTCCCTCTGTTCTCAGTGCTTGGCCTCCAGATCTACTGTAGAAGGGGAAAGTACAAACACATGCCTTCCCTCTTTGTGGTTAATCCAGCTATTTGAGATGTACTGTCAGCCAGGGGTCTGTGCCCTGTGCGGCTCCTTCCCCTTTCCCTCTGGCCAGTGGGAGGAGGAAACTGGGAAGCCCCAGTCACTTTGGGTATTCCTGTCTTATCTTTGGGGACCCATTTAAAACAATTTCCCAGATTTTTGAAGGTGGAGGTATCATTAACACGTTGGTAAAAGGCACATATCTTAACTGTATAGGTTAGTGGGTTTCAACTCCTCTTCCACCCATTAAGTACCATTTACATGAAGACAGAGAACATCTCCCTCACCCTGTTCAGTTCCCTCATGCCTGTCCAATCAGCTCACCCCCACAGGCAGCCACTGGTTTAATTTCCAGTACCCCAGCTTAGCTTTGCCTAGTGCAGAATGTCACAGAAATGCAGCCACACAGTATGCAGGCTTTTGTGTCTGCTGCTCCACCCAGCCCCATCTTTGAGACTCGTCCCAGCTACCATGTAAACCAATAGTCTCTCCCTTTTGCTGCCACACAGTATCCCATTTTGTTTCTCTCTTCACCAGTCGATGGACCCATGAGTTGTTTCCTGCTTCTGGCTATTACGCATTGACTGCCAAGAACATTCATCCTTTCTGGTCCTTACTACCTTCTAGCTCTAATATTTAAAAGTTGATTGACAGAATCAGAGCAGCTAGAGAGAAATCTTGACTTGTTTATAATCTAGGTAAGTTTCCTTCTTTGTCTTTTCTTTTTATGGGTAGAAGCAGGAGTGACAGGGTGCCTGTGGGAAGGAGGGGCCCCCGACTCTGTGGGGCGGGAATCTCGATACTATTTCCCTGGCCCTAGAGAGTTCTGGCACCACAGCTCCAGTGACTCACTCCTCAGGTTGAGGAGGAGGCCCTAAGGATGGTGGTTGCGACAGACCAGGAATAAGGACAGGCAGGGAGAGGCCACACCTGGACAAGGTACTGCCAGGCAGCTGCTGTCACCAAAGGGTTCTGATGTACACTTGACCCTTGAGCAACACAGATGTGAGCTCCAAGGGTCTACTTATGCATGGATTTCTTTCAAGAAATACAGGGCAGTAAACTTATTTCCTTTCTGATTTTCTTGATAACATTTTCTTTTCCCTGGTTCACTTTATTGTAAGAATATAGTATGTAATACATATATAACACATGTATTAATCAACTGTTTATGGTATCAGTAAGACTTCTGGTCAACCGTAGGCTGTTAGTAAAGTTTTGGAGGAATTAAAAGTTCTATGTGGATTTTCAGCTACATGGGAGGTCAGTGCCCCTAGCTCCCACCTTATTCAAAGGTCAGCTGTAGTTTCCTCCCATCTCTTGTGACACAGAGCCCCGGGCAGCTGCTCCCGTGACACAGAGAACCCCGTGCAGCAGCCAGGCCTTCCTGCCTGTTTTGTAGCTACCTCCCACTGGTGGCAACCTCCTCTTCCTTTCTTTCTTTAACAAGATGAAGGTCAGGGGCTCCTGGGTGGCTCAGTCAGTTAAGCATCTGACTTTGGCTCAGGTCATGATCTTCCAGTTTGTGGGTTCAAACCCTGTGTCAGGCTCTGTGCTCAGAGCACAGCTCAGAGCCTGGAGCCTGTGACAGCTCAGAGCCTGGAGCCTGCTTCAGATTCTGTGTCTCCCTGTCTCTCTCTGCTCCTCCCCCCACCCCTCAAAAAATGAATATGCTTTAAAAAAAAAAAAAAAGAAGAAGAAGAAGATGATAATGACCCAGGTCAATCTTGTGAGGGCAGAGACCTCAAGGATTAAAGAACCTTTGGAGAAAACCCCAGACAAAACACATGGTACATCCCCTATCAGCCAGCCCATAGCTGGATGGAAATGGTGGCAAGGCCCCAGTTTGCAGGGGCCCAAGCAAGGGGAATTCTTCTCTGATGGAAAATCCTGCTTGTTCCCTTCACTGGATTAAGGGCAGAGTTAGGGGAGTATTTTTTTGTTCATGTTTATTTTTTGAGAGTGAGAGAGAGCACACACATGCACACACACACATAAGCAGGGGAGGGGCAGAGAGAGGAGGACATAAGATCCAAAGCAGGCTCTGCATTGACAGCACAGAACCCGACACGGGGCTTGAACTCACAAACCACGAGATCATGACCTGAGCCCAAGTCGGACACAACTGACTGAGCCACCCAGGCACCCCTAGGGGAGTAATTCTCAACAGGAATGAGGGAATTAGAGGAGAGTAGGCCCTCCCAGGCTCTCAGTACCTGTCTGAAAACCTTAAAGGAAGCCATAAAATGTAGGCAGACGTTGCCCACCATTTTTAAACATACGACCATGTGGCATTTTTCACAGGGTTTTCACATTTCTGTTTGCAAATCACTCGGCGTTTTGTCAGGAGGTGTGTTTGTGCCTGTGCACACGTGTCAACCCAAGATGACCTGCATTTTTTTAAAGCTGGTGAAGCAACCAGGGGTGCACTTTTAGTGAATAACCATTTAGAGATTGGAGACCCCAACACGTTCACCGTACTGACCCATTCATCATGATGGCTGTTGAAATGACAAAGCCCAAGAAGAAGGTTCTCCCTACATTTAGGCATTTAGTGTTTTGAACAACGTTTTTACACAGGAGCAAAGAAGCTTGGTCCCTTTAGGCTTTGTGAAAGCAGTCCCATGATTTGAAAAAAGACGTTTTTTTTAAAATGATTTTCAGCGTGGGCTTTTTCATGGTCTCGCAGCCAGCTCCCCTGCAAACCCTGAGTGGTTGGGAGGAATTCAGTGCACATCCAGTGGGGATCCGGGCTCTCCTGCGTGCGGGTGCTGTGTGGAGTGGCGGTGGGGAGCCCAGCGTGGAGCTCAGTGCAGAAGACCCAGGTCTGAATCCTGGTGCTGCCTCTTCGCCTCTATGAAAAGCTGGGGGGTTCTTTAGCCTCTGGGAACCCCACTGCCAAGGTGGAGATGACGTTTACTGCATGAGGCTTTGTGGGGATTAAACCAAATGACTGATGTGCTCGCTCTGTCTCAGCAGAGTGTGTATTTTGAGTCCTTCTCTGCAAGAGGCTCGCGTTGCACTTAGGAGGGCAGTCACGCAGTCGGCTCTGTAATGCACCTTGGAGCTTGCTGCACTGTCCCAGCCATTAACGTTAGACCTTTACAACAAGTATGGAAGGTCACCGGACATAATTAAGATCAGCCCTGGCAAATGCCAGCGTTTGCAGCCTGTGGCCAGCCAGCTGAGCCATGGAGACAGGCGGCTACTCCACTCTCTCTCACTTTGAGAAACCCTCTTCCTTTGGCCCCACCTCATCTCCAGGCTAGTCAACTGTTCCTCATTTAGGTGCATTTCCTAGGTCTCCTTAAATGCTCTGGTTCTCAAAATCTCCTCTCCCTGCTTTCTAAAACATCCAGGGGTGCCTGGGTGGCTCAGTAGGTTAAGCGTCTGACTTCAGCTCAGGTCATGATCTCATGGTTCACAAGTTCGAGCCCTACATTGGGCTCTGTGCTGACAGCTCAGAGCCTGGAGCCTGCTTCAGATTCTGTCTCCCTCACTCTCTGCCCCTCCCCCACTTGCTCTCTCTCTCTCTCTCTCTCTCTCTCTCTCTCTCTCAAAAATAATTAAAAACATTTAAAAACAAAATATCTGTGCAACTCTCCTAGCTAAGAAATGAAAGCAGTTCACACCTAGGTATAAATGACTGATAGGATTAATTCTCTTCCTTTCTGGGTTCATCCACATCTTTAAACCTGTTAATCAATGACTAACCAACAACCTGCAACCCTCATGCTCACCCATGGGCAGGCTGTTTTGAAAGTCTTTACCACCCTCCCTCCCACCCTGTCCCATGTAGAGCCAGGGTCAGGGATTTGGTTGTCTTCCTGTGAAAAAGGCTGAGATCTTTGATCAGGATATGTGTAACAACAGCAGCATCAAGCAAAAGCTAAAAGAAGGTTTGCTTTCAGTTAACATTTTAATTCCATTTAAAATTTGTTTTGGATGAATTTCAGCTCTGTAACATGGTGTGGGAGGCCCCCCGCAGCATTCGCCCCCTGTCTTGTTCCCACCTTTGTTCTAACTCCGTGTCGGGCCCAGGCGTGGGTCTCCTTCCTGCCCCATGTCAGGCCCAGGTATGGGTCTCCTTCCTTCCCCATGCTTCTGCCGTCTTCTAGTGCAGCTTTCTGCTCACCCACAGCCCCATACATGCCCAAGGCTTGGAAGGTTCCCACAAAGAAGTCATGATGAGAAATGGAAACTTAGACCCCCCTGATGCACTGCTCGGGCACCTAATACACATCCACCATCAAGGCCCTTCATTTCTCAGAGTTGTCATTCTTATTCGTGGCCATTTTCCATTCTTAGACTTTCAACTCTTCAGAGCCAGGACAGTGTTATTCCCCTGGGGTGTGGCACCCTGTAGGTGAGCAGTACATGGTCATTAAACACTGAAGCTGTGCCGTACTCTGCAACACGCAGATGAGCTCCTGGTGGGCCTGAAGGAGAAAGCAAAACTGCTTATGTTGAGGGCCGGCCCTAAGAGCTTGGGGTAACCTGCCTGGAACGTCGTGTGAGGTTGATGGTGAAGGTTGAGGGGCACGGGTGACAATGTGACACAGGAAGGTGCGGTCACTCTTCCTTTATTGTGGGGGATTTTCCTTTCCACCGTTCATTCACGGGCAAGTTGGAGGGGAAAAGATATCTCCCTGCAAGATATAGTCACTCCAGTGGCAAGAGGGTGCCATGCAGAGGGGTCCGGACCTTGCAGATTTTCCTTGGTGTTAGAATCCACAGGACTGATGATACACAGGAAGGAAGTGGTTGCACCACTATACTCTGCTAGGATCTTAATTTGGGGCTCTCTTCAAAGCGATAATGCTGTCTGTGCGTGAGTTACATGGAACACTGGTGAGCCCACATCCCCGTCCCACATCTTGAGTTTGTCATTAGCAGCACTGGAATACAGTGAACAGTTGAAGCTAAGACTTGAAAATACACTAACAAAAATTGTTTTCTTAATGGTGGTAAAATACACATAAAATTTACCATCTTAGCCATTTTTAAGTGTAGAGTTCAGCGGCAGTAATGCTCACACTGTCGTACATCCATCATCGCCATGCTTCTCCAGAACTTCATCTTGCCCAACTGAAGCTCCATCCCCATCTCACTTCTTTGGTGTAGATGACTTTTAAAAGAATGAGAGAGTGTGTGCAGTTTCGTACAGAGTACACGCAACTGGTTGTGGGCTGGTGAGGGGGTGTCCTCCTTCGAGGGAAGCAGGGACGCACAAGGGCAGTTACGTTGCTTTTGGAGGAGGCTGGATTTTACACAGCTGATTGTCTCTTGTGGTGGTTGACCTTTTGCATATCGTTTCCTAAGAGTATTTCATGTTTGTCCATCTGTTATCAGTGATCTTTTATGATCTCTTGCAAAGACAGAGGAAAATAGTTATCATTTTTATTTTTTCTGACCAAAAGGAGGGAAAACAAATCCCTATGCTTGCTTTCAGTGGCCCTCGAGTCATGTGATTAGCGCCCCGCCTCCCCACACGTGGCTTGCTGGAGTTGACGGGACTCCTTCACTCCAGCCTTAAAATCCAAGAATTGTCATGTTGTAATTCAGATTGTGATCAGAGAGTAGTATGTCATGAAGGGCAAACAGAAAACACATGGCCAACATTTCTCGTATGCTGCAGTCCAAAAACACACCCTTTGAAGGGGGAGAGGGTTTCCAAGGTCAAATAAGTTTGGGAAATGCCATGTGTAGATCCCACCCTTCAGGATTCGTGATGCCTGTGAACATAGTCAAGGCTCTGACAGACCCGGCAAATGAGACCCCAGCTGCACTTTGTTTAACTGGATGTCACCACAAATTATGTGACCGTCCATTCCCTTTTTGAAATGAACATTTCCTGGTGCTTTTTCAGGCATGCTGCCTTGAGAAAATGCTTTAAATGCTGACTCAGAGGTGAATGGGTTTTAAAGATGCAGCCACACATGGGAGCACAGTCCAGGGGCAAGGTTTCGTTTATGGACCATTCACTTTATCTCATCGTTTGCTTCCTGTCTGCCTTAGAGGAGGAGTGGGGAGCACCTAATGTGTGGACAAGCTTTGTAAAGGCTGCTCTGTTGAATCAGTGGTTAATGGAGAATAGTTTTTTTTTCTTAATGTTTATTTTTGAGATGCAAGTGGGGGTGGGGCAGATCCCCAAGCTGACAGCACAGAGCCCGATGTGGGGCTTGAACTCACCAACTGTGAGATCATGACCTGAGCTTAAGCCAGCCGCTTAACTGCCTGAGCCACCTAGGCGCCCCTGTGGTTAATGGAGAATATGAATTTGGATTGTATGAATTGAACCTTTTCAGAGCACGCCTTAGGGCTGGGATGGAATTCAGATGCCCTGGCTTAGCTAAGCCAAGCCAAGTTCATCCAGATAGTGATTGCAGTTAGCACTATAGCAGAAACCCCACGGTTTTCTGAGGCTCACTGGGATCAGAACAGCTGTTTATTGTGTTCACTGGAAGGGGCTCCTCGAGACAAGTTCCCGGGTCCTGTAACTTAATTCTAGCCCATTAGCAGCAGAAGGATGTCCTCTCTGGAGCTAGCCCCTCCAGGCCTGTCATCAGCATTAAATACGATATAATTCTGACCATCTGCAGCACTGGGTGGGCTGAGGACATCCAGAAAAGCCACATTGGAGGGCCACTGGGAAACCACCTGGAAGCCATGGTCTTATAACTTTGCAGCTATGTTGGCTTGAAAGGGTCCCTTGTAACTCTTTCTCCTCTTGGTGAGATTCAGAACACCTAGCACATTCTCCATTTCCTTCTCCCATACATCTGGCTAGGCCCACGTGGGCTCCTGGGATCTGTCCTCAGGAGAATGAATTCATGGTAGGAAGCAGGGCCCCCAGCGAGATGATTCTGGCTTTGACTTCAGGATGCTTTTGAGTTTTATTTGAGGCAGAGTCTTAGAGAACTGTCTGCCAGTGAACTTGTGCCCAGGGTGTCAGAGGCATCCAAAGTGGAAGGTAAAAGGCCCTTTCCTGGGGCAGGGCAGCCCCCCTACTGCTCCCCGTGCCCGTGGGCTGTGTCTGCATGTTAACACCCTCCCCGTCAGCCCCGGGCATCTGAGGAGACAAAGTGCATAGTCACATTTTGCTGTCACGTTGCCAGCTCGGCACAGTGTTTGTAGAAGATTAATAGTTCAGGGGGGGAAAATATAAACGTGGCTTTGGGTAGAATAGTGTTGTCTGCTGCTTTTTCTCTTTTTGATCAGAGAAATAGTATTTTTACTGAATGACTGTGGAGGCTGGGAAATGGAGCTGTTGCTGCTGATGAGGTCAAAGTGAAGGGCATTGCATCCTGAGATCTGGCGGGGACTTGGAGAGCATGTAGAAACCCTGTGCAGAGCTGTGCCCCTTCTCCTGATGGTCCCTCCCCAGCTGTGAGCACAGCTGTCCCCTCGGGGGGCAGCTTCTTTACTGGCCTCTCCCACCTTCTGTTTTGGCAACTAGCTATGCAGACAGTATATACAGCCAGTAGGATACCCCTTCATTTGGATCCGTTAGGGGTAAGCCTATGTGAGTAACACAGACTCAAAATATCAAAACCCTTTTTGAAAATAGCTTAATTATTCTCACATTCAGGTGTTACTTATCAACAGACATCAGCCCCCAAGGAGCTGCTTAAATGACAGAATTAATGAGTGATCCTCACCTTGTACCAGTGCCTACGCGAGGCACATTCTTTATGTTATTGACTCAGAACAAACCTACAGTGTAGGTTTTGTGACTGCCCTATCATAGATGTTGAAACTCAAGCCACTAGAGGTGAAATTACTTCCCATGGTCACACGACTATCTGGGGCAACAAGAGAATCAAAACTCAGGTGCATCTGATGCAGAATCTGTGCCTCCCAGACATGACACCACCTCCCAACAGTCACATCCGGACCCTGGGCTCAGCCCTCATGTTGGGTTAGGTTTCATTCTTCCAGTGTTCTTGTTCCTCCTATGATGCTCTTCCTCGGGGGTGATGACAAACAGCTCAGCCCAAGTGCAGTGAAGACAAAATTGGTAAAAATTCAACGACTTGTGCTGTCCTCTAGTTAGACCATTTGCTGTGTGCAGTAACGTGGGCCAGGGCACAGGCCAGGTGCAGCCTGCGGGCTCTGTGCACGTTGTCCTCAGCAGGTCCGTGTTGGCTGTCTTCATGGAAAAGGTGGTACCGCTTTCCAGTCCGAGTCAGACAAAGCAAAAACATCCTTGTTCAAAGAGACCTTTTCACCTAATATTCATGCCCTTTCAAGATGCATAGAGCAGAGTTGAAACAGAAGAAAAGCTGGGTTAGCTTCTCAACTACTCTGGTTCGTACTATATTATAAAAAAGATAGCCATTCGACAGGAAGCCCAAAATTTGGTCTCCATTAAAATGCTGACCTTGACTTTTCCCAGCACTTTGGTGCTAAAATTTTTCTATGAATACTAAAGATACTGTGATATTCTTATTTTTAACAGTTACCATTTATGAAACACCTGCTATTCACAGGCACTTTCTAAGTTGCTTTGGTTCCGTCACTGTAACAATGAAATAACACCAAAGCCTGTCCTACTTCCACTATAATGCTTTGCTTCTGTGTCTACGAAGTGTTGCATACCCAGCAACACCAAAGCTGTATAACCTATGACAATTGGGGCTCCTGAGTGGCTCAGTCGATTAAGCATTTGGCTCAGGTCTGATCTCACCGTTTGTGAGTTTGAGCCCTGCATCAGGCTCTGTGCTGACAGCTCAGAGCCTGGAGGCCGCTTCAGATTCTGTGTCTCCCTCTCTCTCTGACCCTCCCCCACTCGCACTCTGTCTCTCTCTCTCTCTTTCTCTCAAAAATAATAAACATTAAAAAAAAATTTATAACCTATGTAATACAAACCAGGGAGTTGTTTTTATTTGCATGAACTAGAGCTGTTTCTTTGAGTTTATTGGGGGAAAGGATAGTAGTTTTCATCAGACATGGATTTCTTATCTTCTCTTAAAGATCCATTTGACCTCAGACTAGTTGCTTCACGTCTCGTAGCCTTGGTTTCTTCATCTGTAAAATGGGCACACTGATAAGGATACCTGTGTTGTAGGATCGTTGTGATATCTGAATGAGAGAGGCTGGTCACAGCAGCTTGCAGCGTGCTAGACTATGGTAGTTAACAAATGTTAGTTCCTTTCTTCTTAAAACAATGCCTAATTTAGAATAGATATTTATTCTATTAGAGAGTTCTTTATTGTTTTAAGAAAAATTTCTCATATATTGAATATTCTATTGGTTTTTGTAATAAAACTAGAATTATCTTTCCCTGGAGGTAAGTTGCTAATAGTGGAAAGGTAAGCGGAAACATTTAAAACTATATTGCCTATATAAATTTTGTATAATAATTATGTATTAATTATTTAAATTAAATTACATTTGAAGAACTACAGTCACGGTGGGGGGAAGAGTAGAAGATGCATGGTTCAGTGAATACAAGCAAATACAAAGAAATTCTGGGAGTGGGAGCTCCTGGGTGAGGATGCAGCTTTGCATATCCCCCCTTCCAGACATTAGCTTAGAGATTAGGGTTATAGAAATAAGACATGGTCCCTTTCTTGCAGGGACTCACAGTTTAGTTCTGGGGTTGGCAAGCTTTAACTGCGAAGGGCCAAATAATAAATATTTTCAGCTTTGCAGGCCTTATGGTCTCTATTGGGTTATACCTAACCCTGCATAAGCAGTGGAAATGCCTAAGCAGTCAGAGACAATATGTAAATGAATGAGTATGGCTGTGTTCCAATAAAACTTTATTTACAAGTCAAGTGGCAGCATAGTACTTGGCCTGCAGGCTGTAGTTTGCTGATCCCTGAGCTAGTAAAGAAAAACTTGTAAACAATAGGTGATTACAATATGCATGTTACATAGTCTGCATGTTTGTCATGATACAGGATGTCATAGAATAGGGAGAAGGGGTCTCTGATCCAGTACAGGAACAAGAGACACCCTCAATTGAGTTTATTGAACTTGATAGATCTATGGAAATGTGTTCATTTGAATCTTTGTAATTTTGTACCCCTCTCCCTGTTCATTTAATTGTGTGCTTACAAAGATAATGCATGCTCATTGAAAGAAAACAATGCAAGCAGTACAGAAAGTCAGCACACTACAATGCACTGGTGATATACAATGTCATTGTATATCATTGGCTGAAATGAGTTTTGTCCTTCAGATGGGCATTGAGCCCAAAAAATTGGGGTGTATGTGGATATTGTGGGGCAGGTGCAGAAGAGCAATGCAGGCGAGGACCACGAGGCTTTTGGGGACCTGGCGGGTGCTTTGGTATGGCTGGATCGTGCCAGGGGTTGGCAGGCAGGTGGGGCAGGCATGTGAATTGGAGGGGAGGGGCAGCTCAGGTCATACAGAGAACTTAACAGGGCTGTGTTAAGTCAGGCAGTAGGATGGGATTGAGGCATTTGTTTTCAGCAAACGAAAGATGATTTTCCTTCTGCCTCTGAATTCTTCTATGATTGATCACCTGGCTCATCAAATTCTTCTCATTCCAAAGGTTCCCTGATCCAACTGTCAAAAGTTTCCCATACTTGGCTCCTTCCAGAATTAGTGGAGCTATTTTAAATGTTAATGTTACAGTCCAGTTTTGCTCAGGCATTGTGTCATACTAAAAGATACCCTCTAGTAACATATGAAGCAACTTTTTAATTTTTCAAGTTAAAAGTCTTCCAGTTACTTAAATATGAATTAGTGTGCTAAGGAGCCTGTGTGTTGATTTCACTCAGGGCATTAATAGTTCCTCCTGTTTAATGCCTAGGACTGTGGAGGTTTTTCTTTCTTTCTTTCTGGCTTTGCAATAGGCCTCTTTAATTTAGAGGGCTTACTCTTAATTTCCCTTTATAAGGGTAGCTGGTGAGGGCCATTAGTAAAATACGCATTTTGGAATTTGGAAAGACTCTCCAAGGTTTTGGTTGGTAGAAGGGCATTACTTATTTATAATCTCATTGCCTTGTGGGATATAGATACAGTTTCCCCAAATGCCAAAGGGGGCATTAAACCAAATGAATAAGAATATTCAGTAATATAAACCTCTGCTGAGAACAATACATGTCTTTATTTCCTTTAAGAAAAAGTAAAGGAAAATCAGTGTCTCCCATAGATGATCCTACATTGACTAGTAAGGGCCTGTTCAGGTGGTTATTTTTCTGTTTACTTTTAAAATTCTCTTCGATCACAGTTTTGTATTTCTAGCCCTTTAAAAAATGGTCAAATTCAGGAAGAACCAGGGAAGCCCCCAGTATCAATAACTAAAGCATTGCAGTTTTCATTTCTCTTCCTGGGAACGTGACAGCAGGAAGTGGCAGGCAGTAAGAGTTGTCATTGGAAAAAGAAATGAAGAAACGAGATAGAGATCCCTGCATGAGGGTTAGAATGAATCCAAAATTACTACATTAATCAGAAATGGGGCTGTGTGAACTTTAAGAAACATAATCAACTTTAATGCCTTGGTTCTGGATTGGGTGTCCTGCAAATGATTGGGAATGAAGGATTTCTAGTCGAAGTGTGTCTTAATATCTAGCATGAACGGGCTTGCAATAGATTTTTGGTGCAGCTGTTCCCTTCGACATGTCTTGGTTTTTTGGCACTAAGTTAAGAAAAAAAAAAGAAAGTTCAAGAGCAATTTCAGTAGCAATTAATGAAAGACAGAGAAACAAAACTAAAAAAAAAAAAAAAAAAAAATCCCCCCAGAGTACCTGGCAAGGGTGTTTATTATGTCATATAAGGAAGCTTGCAAGGATGCCAACTTTAATTGTCAGTTGTGTTGGCTACTGTTGGCAGTGAATCTCCTAGAATCGGAGGGTGAGCTTAGAGGCAAAAAGCAGAGAGCAATTTGGGGTTTTCAGGACATGCAGTATATTTTGAATTTTGATGAAGTCTTTTAGGGAAAAAAAAAATCCATGTACTGCTAGACTAAAAAATTATTTAAAAACACAGGGTAGAAGAGGCTGCCTAAATGTCGAGGAGCTGATTGTAGCTAATGTGCTTTGTCAGATTGCTCACGTAGAGTGTGTGCGTCCACGACTGATCTTGCAGGTGGATGGGTGTGTGCGCACTTGCCCATTTCTATGGTCTCCAATTAAGAAATGTGGAAATGGCAAATCCATGGTCTATAAACCAGTGGTTCATGAGAAGCTGCTGGAATGCTACTTTAGGGAGAAAAAACGGTGGCAGAAGAATGCTGACCTTATATCTCTCTAAATTCCTACAGCTCAGTTAGGAGTTTTATTTTATTTAAGCTTTTGAAATTTTAAGTGGCATTATCCCCTTTGTAGTGCTGAACAGAAATGTTTCCTTTTATCTCAACAGACTGTCCTCAGCTTTAGAACAGACGACTTGCAGAGTGATGGGTGAAAGCATGTGGCTTCTAATGGAGTGAGCTCATCACTACAAGAGATGAGCTTGGGGAAAATTTTCTTTTTCCCATTTGTAAGAAATATGCCTTTGCTTTAGTCAATGAGCATTAACATAAGCAATCTTTGGGCCCTGAAGATCTGGTTTTAAGTCAGTTTCCACACCAGCTTCCTTTAGGCTTGAGTTTTTAAATTGTGTTAAAATGCACATCCCTGAAAAGGTGGCAAGGTTTTTGAGTGTTATTTTTAATTTTTAATGATTTTTGTCTTACCCTCACCACCACCGTTTCTGCCTACCATTGTGGGAGTTTACATTATATTTGCTGTATTTTTTCTGTCATTATAAGGTTCATAGATTCATTGTTAGAAAGTTTGAGAAAGTCAAGGAAAGAATAAAATCAAAAATAAAGCTCAGTCTTAATTCAGCCCTCCAGAGATAATCACTTTAATAGTTTGGAATACCTTCTAATAATTTTCCCTACATACTTAAATATCTCTTCTATTCACTGGTTTCTTTTTTATTCTGAGTTTTTTTCATACCATTACATCATGAGCATTTTTCTCAATCATTAGTTTTCAAAGGCAAATTTTGTTTTAATGGGTGTTTTGAATTTTATTTATTTTGAGAGAGAGAGCGAGAGCGCATGCATACATGAGTTGGAGAGAGGCAGAGAGGGAGAGAGACAATCCCAAGCAGGCTGCGCTGTCAGTACAGAGCCCATCGCAGGGCTCGATCTCACCATGAGGTCATGACCTGAGCTGAAATCAAGAGTCAGAAGATTAACTGACTGAGCCACCCAGGTACCCCAAGGCAGATTTTGTTTTAACTGACACATGGTGTTACATTAGTTTCAGGAGTCCAACATAGTGACTCAACAAGTCTCTACATTATGCAGTACTCATCACTGTAAGTATGTTACCATCTGTCATCATACAACATTATTACAATATTTATTGGCTGTATTCCTTATGCTATACATTTCATCCAGGTGAAACTTTCTACCTGGAAGTTTGTACCTCTTAATCCCCTTTACTTATTTCACCCATCCCCTACCCCATCCCCTCTGGCAACCACCAGTGTTTTCTCCGTATTTATGAGTCTGTTTTTGTTTTTGTTTGTTCACTTATTTAATTTTTTAGATTCCACATGTAAGTGCAATTATATGATATTTGTCTGACTTATTTCAGATGGCCCTCTGTGTCCATCTATGTCATCACAAATGGCAAGATCTCATTCTTTTTTTATAGCTGAGTAATATTTCATTGTATATATCAGAAGCAAAATTTTAATGACTGTATAGTATTGAACATTTAGTCAAGTTCCCATTTTTTATTTTTATAGGTTAACAATCAGTGAACATCATTGCACTGAGACCTCTGTGGGTATCTCTGATAATTTCCTTGGGAAAAAGTTCCAAGAAAGGGAATTACTGGGGTAGAGTGCACACTGTTTAAAGTAACGTGATGTGTATTGTTAAACTGCCTTCTGGAAACAGGGTCTAGTTTACATTCCTAGCACAGATTTGCACCTTGGTGTTTCTCCTACATCTTTAAGAAATTAAAAAAAAAATCTTTTTTTTTTTGGAATCAAAGTGTTGTGCTTTGATTTTCATTAGAGGAATTGAGTATTTTTCAAATGTTTTTTAACCATTTGTTTCATATTTTGTTAACTGAGTGCTTGACCCATTTCTAGTTGGAGTATTAGTCT
This sequence comes from Puma concolor, assembly GCF_028749965.1. NCBI lineage: Eukaryota > Metazoa > Chordata > Mammalia > Carnivora > Felidae > Puma > Puma concolor. Next base: position 25,592,539 of record NC_141671.1, read on the forward strand.
ATATTGTTATGTAAATGCTTATTAAATATTAAGGATATTAACTCTTTGTATATTGTAAAATACACTTTTCCCTCTACCCTCCTAGGTTCTGTGGCTGGGGCCCTGGAAATTAGACTGGCAAAAGGTCGATGAACAAGAGAAAAACAGTTTATGAACGTATGCAGTGTGAAAACACACAGGAGAAACTCAGTAACTCAAAGGGGTGTTAGAACCTGAGCTTATACAAATTCTGAACAAAGTACAGTAAGTTTTTAGAGAAGTGACAAGACAAAGGAAAAGGGGGTTTGGCTGTCAGGGGAGGCAAACCTGGGAAGATAAATATGTGGGGAAACTCATGGAAGATAAGGTTCCCTGTAGTGAGTTTTGTTTGCAGACCCATTTCTGTGCAGACTTTCTGTCTTGTTCATGGCCATAAAACTTCCCAGGAGAGGGGATTTATAGCAGTCCTCATTTCTCAGAAGTTTCTGCTTTTAGTCAGATAAAAGAAACCGTGAGAAGGCTTCTTTTTGTATATGTTGACTCTCATTTGCCTTCAACTCAAAATAATCTTTATGCCAACATGGCATATTTTGGAACGGCATACTCTGATCCCCTAATATATTTGAAAAATTTAGATCTTTATAATTTTGTTTATGGTATTTTTAACCCATGGAAGTTTCAAATAATAAATAAGCAATAATTTACATAATTTAAATCATAGTAAATAAATGAATAGTAATTAAGTCGTAAGGGTTAAAGTGTTATAAAATCTGTCAGTTCTTTCCTTAGGTACTTTTTTTTTTTCTCCCTTAATTTTTAGAGATTTCATCTCCATTTCAAAATTGAAGAAGTAATCTGTTTTCTTCCAATATTTTCATGTTCTTGTTTTACATTTACTTTATCATAGGATTTATTATTACCAAAAGTAAGATTGCTTTTCTTATCTCCCATTGATTTTGCATCTTCTTTAGAAATTTCATTAGTTTCCTTGATGAATATTTTTCTACTCTGGCAAGTCAAGCAATTAGATGATTCCTTTGAAAATAATGCAAATTTTATTTCTTTTCTTTTAGCTTATCCTTAAAATATATAGATAGAAAACAGTCTGCCAGATTTTCCACAACCTCTGCCTTTTTTTTTTTTTAATATTTTTTTTTAACGTTTATTTATTTTTGAGACAGAGAGAGACAGAGCATGAACAGGGGAGGGGCAGAGAGAGAGGGAGACACAGAATCTGAAACAGGCTCCAGGCTCTGAGCTGTCAGCACAGAGCCTGACGCGGGGCTCGAACTCACAGACTGTGAGATCATGACCTGAGCTGAAGTCAGACGCTTAACCGACCAAGCCACCCAGGCGCCCCCTTTTTTTTTTTTTAAACAGAACATGTGCAGCTAAAATTGAGAACACTTTTTAGGGTCAGCTGTCTCACCATTTAGTCATGGCTGGCAAGCATCATGAGGCATCTCCATAGAATGTCCCTGGTTTGGGAACAATGGCAAAGAAAGCAAGCCTAAGATTAGGAAACGAAACGGGGCCATGACTTTAACGCTTTTATGGTCGTGTTAAACCTGCTGATGAAGTGTTAACATGCTTAATTAGAGGATTGTTTTCATTGTTCTGTAGGGAATGGATTTGAGGGAGGCCAGAGTTAATGCATGGAGACGCTTGTATTAGTTCAGGAAGGGAGGATGGTGACATGGCCCACATCCTGTCCTCACCCTGCCAACTCGTCCCAAGGAAGTTTAATCAGGTTCTTTGGTTCAATTTGCAGATAACAGAAACTACTCCAGGTGTTTAGGGAGTAGGGATCGAATACAGGGAAACAGTGCTCACTAAATTGCAGGAGCAGCTGTAGGCTGGGCCTCCAGAAGGTTTCCTAGAACAGCTCCCTAGAACTGGCCCGCCCAGTGAGGAGGCTAAAGAATCAGGAGGTCACTGTCCAACTGCTGGCTCACGATTACACCTGAGCCACCTCCAGATGGAGCACTGCTAGATCTGAATAGCAGAATGGATGGCCCACTTACCCCCACTGCACACTCTTCCTAATGCAAGTGATCCCCCAAATTAGGTCTGGGTTGTGTACTGGAAGTTATTTTAGGGTGTGCAGCTGATTGACAGAACCTAAATCACCGCCGAAACCTTAGCTGGAAGGGAGTCCGGAAGTGGTTTGTTTTTAGCCTCCCAGCTCACATTGCAGAAACACACACCAGAATGATGAGTGCATCCCCACCAAGTCCAGGTCAGTCAGGTTGCCCGTAGTGAAGACGGAGTGTGGGGGATGGGGGCAGGATATGTTTGAAAGGGAGAATCCTCTGGATTCTGTGATTGTGTTGGTGGCATGCAAAGGGTGTAGAGACTAATGTCAGGGACAAAGTACATTTTAGATTCTTTTTAAAAGTCTATTTGTTTATTTTGAGAGACAGAGACAGAGAGAGAGAGAGAGAGACAGAGACAGAGAGAGAGAGAGAGAGATTGAATCCCAAGCAGGCTCTCTGTAGCATCAGTGCAGAGCCCGACGCAGGGCTCGAACTCATGGAACCATGAGATCATGACCTGAGCTGAAAACCAAGAGCCAGACACTCAACCGACTGAGCCACCCAGATACTACATACATTTTAGATTTTTAAAAGTCTCTTAGTCCTTGCTTAGCGAAATGACTAATTGCTCTATTTTATCAAGAGTTGGTGTGAACATATTTCAAGAGAAAGGTGATCTCAAAGCTTCCTCGTGCTTCTGAAATTCTTTTGGAGATATTACTGTGTCTGAACACATTTTGTCTTCCAGTTACTTTTGTCCATCCTAGAAGCAGAAGTCAAAGGAAGGGACGCCATCTCCATGGATTCCCTCAGCCCCACCCTACCCAGCTTCTGGAATGTGCCCCAGGGGTGGTGTTACAGACAGATCCCCAGGCATGAGACACCTTATCTTGGGGAGTCTGGAGGCAGTTTGCTTATTGTCTCAGAGAAGTTGTCTAGTCTTGTGCCTAATTGAGGGGGTCAGGGCACCCTCTGGGTTCCCTGACCCCCTACCCCAAGCTGAGAACAACCATGCTGGCCGACACTTCTAGGCAGGCTTTCTTTCCTTACTGGCCGTGGAAGCAGTTCTGTCTCTCTCAACTGTGTTTTCTTTCATTCCAGCATTGTTAATTGATACAAGTTGTGTTAGGTAACCATGGAAAGTCTTATTAGGTAGCAACTAAATTGGGTTGTGGCTGCCTTCGGCTGGGTACCATTATTGCTCAGGTGGCTGAGCTCACAACAGTATTGGCATTATCCCCGTCTCCCTGAATATTTTCATTAAAATCTCTTTTGTCTCCTGGCCATCTCATGTAAGCATAATGTACTCTTTTGCGTCACTTAGCCTCAAATAAACTCATCAATGGGAAGTTTGGGTGGAGACATAAGCCAGTGATTCTTTGCCATAGAGCCAGCAGCTGGTGCCCTCCTCCTCAGCAGCAGCCTGGGACCAGGAGGCTCTCCTGCCAAGAATGTGCCATGCTGAGGTGCAGGACAATCTGACGTGATTGGGACATTAATGATTACAAGTGTTGTAGGCACCTCCTCTTCAGATTGGCCAGGTGTGCTTATAGACGTAGCTCTTAGTCTTGTAATCAGTTGCTCTGTGGGCAGGATCTGTGCTGGGCAGAGAGGAGAGAAAACAATTCAGAAATGGTTTCAGAATATATAAACCTAGCCAGAGAAACCGAATATACACACACAGTTATGATGCCATAACTCACATTATAAAGCAGAACCTGTATTTCTGAAGATGGGTTGCACCTTGAAAGGTGTTTATTATTAAAATATATATTTACTCCAGGGGTACCTGGGTGGCTCAGTCAGCTAAATGTCCGATTTTGCTCAGGTCATGATCTCACAGTTCGTAAGTTCGAGACCCATGGCCAGCAGTGCCCTGACAGCTCAGAGCCTGGAGCCTGCTTCAAATTCTGTGTCTCCCTCTTTCTCTGCCCCTCCCCTGCTTGTGCGCTCTTTCTCTCAAAAATAAATAATAAAACGTTAAAAAAATTTTTTTAATATATTTATTCCTGGAAACAATATATACATGAATATTGGTTTTCCAGATTTGCCTCCAAAAAGCCCACTTAAATCTAGTTTTACATTCCTTCATTTGCAGTACAAGATAATAGACAATACTGTCATATGTGTTTCATGCAGTTTTTGGCTGCATCCTGCCTTTGGTGAGTTGATTAAACCCCAGCCTTGGACTTCGAAGCTCATTCACCAACCTCAAAATGACAGGGAAATGGCAGGACAGGGCTGGCCACTGGTTCTCAGACTTAAGCAGGCATCAGAATTGCCTGGAAGGCTTGTAAACTACATTCCTGTGATTCACTCCAGGAGTTCTCATTCAATGGGTCTGGGGTGGGGCCCAAGAATTTGTATTTCCAACATGTTCCCAGGTGATGCTGAGGTTGCTGGTTGCTGGAGCACAGTTTGAAGACCACTGGAGTAGACACAGGAGGAAATTTACTCCCTAACGTATCTCAATTCTTGATGATGAGATTCTGTGCAAGCAGCAGTGCCCCGCTCCCAAACACCTGAATAAATCCCGACAAGAACCAAGCACAAACCATCCTTTGTTGACAAGGCCTGTGTGGTCTGTGCTTGCATTCCCTTTCTTCCTGAGCCTGGCATTGGACATCACTCTGCAAACAGATGGGGTAGAAGAGAAATTTATTCTCTCCATGGTCTCTGGAATTCGAACATGCCTTGGGGACATCAGGGAACAAATGTGTGTCCCAAGGAGTCATGGAACAGTGTGACAGCCTTCCTCCTTTGTCTAGGCCCAGTGCTCTACTCTGCAATGGCAGGTGCAGAAGCTTGGCTTTTCCCAAAGTCTGTTGAAGTCGAGACCCACAGCTAAGAGTTCCCAGGGAGGCTCCCTCAGGCTTTCCAGAAGTTTGGAAACGGGGGACAGGACCAGAGCTTGCCATCTGGGTCTCAAGATGGACAGAAATGGGGGCAGTGGGAGGTACTGAGTAAGACACAGCTAAGATCAGGTTTCACCCCAACGAATTCCCATTTCTGCTTCCAGAACTTCTGACATGTCCAGCTCCCCTGCCTTTTGTGCATCTCTCCATCTCCACTCACCTGAAGTTCTTTAGCCACTTCTTTGTGCCAGAAGGAGGACATCAATGGGGTGATGTGGGGTGGGGGCCGCAGCCTTCATAGCGTCACCAACGGAGATCCTGCCGGTTTGCTCCTGTGGCCCAGATATCTGTGGATTTGAACGCTGTGCCCTCCTCACATGTCTTCCACTTGGACACACATCACCTCCAGGGAACAAACATGGTTTTCTCTTTTGATTTTGCAAAAGGACAACAAAAACTTTGGAGACTTGTTTTATTTTTTATTAAATAATAAAATGGAATTGTAAAAAGCGTCTAAATGCTGTATTTACCAATTGATTGGCTTTCTCTCTCTTCTCTAAGCAGATAGCCTCAGAATGGAATAAGGGAAAGCATAAGGGACACTTACAAGGGAAAAAGTGAGAATGTTTTGTTAGTTGATATTTCAACATTAACTATTAAATATTTTTCAGACTGCTTATAAAGCACAGGGGAGGTTTGGAGGATGGAAACACAGAAGTTGCCTTTAATTTTCTCATGTTGTGATACCTCTTGCAAAAAGTTGACAGGGCCTTCCCTCCCTGCACATGTGACAGCTCTGTGGGTGAGAAGGGGTGTTGGTGCCCAGCCTCCTAGCTGCTTCCTCTCCCTCAGGTTATGTCCCCAAGTAGCTGGCACAGAAGAGCATGTGCCCCCACATTTCATGGGGTGCTCCCTGCAGACTTTTATGGTCTGTCCTGGACTAAAACATTACACTGCCTTTTGTGGGCAAATTCTATTTCTCATTGTTGTATTTTCAAACACATGGAAGGGAGTCTTCATGGGATGTGTGACTTGGTGCTCCAAATGGTGTCATGATCCTTACTGTAGTTGTTATATTGCCCTTATGATTGACTACAACTGGCATCTGTGTATGTTTCTCTCTGATTTATTTTCTATTTGCCCCTCTCTAGTGGGATCTTGTGTGTGATAATGCCTGGAAGGTCCATATCGCTAAGTTCTCCTTACTGGTTGGATTAATCTTTGGCTACCTAATAACTGGATGCATTGCTGACTGGTGAGTACCAACATGCCGTGTGCACGAACCTTTGGAAGCCACAGCAAGCCTTTGCTGGCTAAAGAAGAATGGTCAGTGTTAGCTTACTGTAACTAGGTTTTTTCTCTGCCCTGGTGTTGGTGCTGGTGCAGAGGGCTGAAGCCATCACCTGGAGAATCCAGAACCAAAAGGATTGGCCAGTGCATACAACAGACCCTTTTGAAGTGAGAATTTAAAGTCATTGCAATTTGCTAGCTGCTAAGTCTAGCAAAACCTGCATGCAACTTGCAGCCCCATCTGCTCCTGATGTTTATTGTTGTGTTGGGAAGAGTTTGAGGGCTCTGTGGGCTGGGCTCTGAGGAGGTAGGTGTATGAGATGCATCAACAAATGGGGAGAGGAGGAGCTAGAAAGTCCACCCACATGATTTGAATGGGTAGGCTGATGACATTTCCAAATACCATGCAGATTTCAGAGAGGCACAGTCCTTTACAGTTGGCTTGGCCAGGAGACACCTCTGCAGGGTCCATGGGGAAGGTGGATCTTGTAAGGTAGACAGCATTTGGATAATGGATGGATATTTGCAGGTGGAGGAAGGGTGGTGACCAGAGGTGAGAATGAATATGCTTTACTTGGGTGGGTAAGGAGTTCTTAGTGCCTGGAGCAAAGTGTGTGGTTCATGATAAAGTGAGAAGGTTAGAAAGATGGAGAGGAGTAGTGAAGAGAATTATAATGATGATGATAATGATGATGATAGCAACAATATTAGCAGCTAACACTTACTGATTATTGTTGCCAGGCACTGTGCTAAATATTTCTATGCATTAAAATATCCCATCCTCAGAGCACCCCTGTTAGGTAGATACTACTTATTATCTTTGTTTTATAGTAGAAAAACAGAAGCACAGAAGTCTAAGTAAAATCCCAGGTTTACTCAGCTTTTCAAGCTGGATTTGAACAAAAGCCCAGTGGCTCCAGAGCCTGCCTCTTCACAAGCATGCTACAGCACTTTTATTTAAGGCACCATGTGGTCACAAGGACAGCAGCGAGCACACATCTGAGCAGCATTGCCCAATGGTGACGGGGTTGTCCAGTAATGAGACTGCTCTAGGAGAGAGGTGTGGGGTAGCTGTTCTCCCACTCTTGACATTGTTTTGTTTTTAAAGGGACTTTTTGTGAATAGGGACTTCTTGGACCCAGTGATGTAATAAGGGCTAAGAGTGATATGGAGCAAACTCCTGACATCGTGGCTTTGCTCTGCACTGTTCCTGTACCCTGGTTAGCTGACACAGCTGGTTGAGGCCGTCCAGCAAGAGGCTGGAGGGGGGCAGGGGAGCAATAGAGCAGCAGGTGGGGCCCAGAGGGGTTCCAAAAGCACTTTCAAGTTCTGGAAATTTCTTTCCAAAAGCAAACATCTATTTGGGAGTTCCTTGCATTCACAGGTAATGTGACTTCCTGTGTGTTCAGAATTTGCTTAATCAGCATTTGTAAATGCTTCTTAAGGACAAGTTCCCTGGGAACGGTATCAGAGAAGCTGTCAGTGACCTCTGAAAACCTATACTACAGCCCCCTTGAGGGTTTTTTTTTTTGACATGGTCATGGGGAGGAGTGGGGAAGTGGGAGGAGCGTAGGGTTTTTTCCACCAAATACTTGAGCGTATAGGTTTTCAGAGTAAACTGTTACTAATTTGGAACATACTGTAATCCCAATATTTTCACCACAAGGACTTTTGTTTCCCAGTGATCTGCGTTGAAATAGATGAGGAAGATATACTAATATAATCCATGTCACTTCTTTCTAAAAACTGCAGAGTTGGCTGAGGTTTGAGTGTCCTTATTCAATTATATAATGGGAAAGTAAACATGGACTTCTATTAATGGATCAGTCTGTAATGGCTTCAACTGTTTAGAAGTTGTTTTTGTGATTTCTTACCTCTGGCACATACCTGCTGTTTGCGTCCCTGATCACACACCAGGCCTGGGGACAAAAGGCAGAGGAGTTTGGAGGTCTCCTTTTGCAAATAGCCAGAGCCTCATGCTGCAAAGCCACGTCTCTTGGCGGTTGCTTTTCCAAAGTCTGGGGTGAGTGGGCGAGGGGTGCCCGGAGAGCCAGGCCAGGCTGCTTTGTGCTGTGGTTCTTGAACATCTTGAGAGGGCCTCAGTTCCAGCTTGAAAGTTTGGTGTTTTCCACCCTGTATTTATTATAATTTATTTTTGGCCTTTGACTCCCTGCTAGAGCCTTGCTGAAAGGAAATAAGCACATTTAGAGGGAACTTCAAACTTCACAGCTGCTAGCACCCATTTCATGGCCACATAGGGAAGTTGACCAAGTCCTAGGTTAAGCTTTCTAAGACTGAAGTCAGCATATAATGAAATTCAGGAATACACTTTTTTTTTTAAAGTCATCTCTACACCCAATGTGGGACTTGAACTTACAACCCTGAGATCAAGAGTCAAATGCTTTATTGGCTGAGCCAGCCAGACACCCCAGTACACCTTTTTCTTTAAAAAGGTATCATTTTCCACACAAATCTTGTTTGGGGATATACACTATATACTGTCCTATAATGTGTTAGTTGAGACGTTTGAAAGGGAATAGCCCAGTCTCTGTTCTTGCTAGATGAGCTCCCTTCCTTCCGTGGTTGGTTCTGTTGCTGGATATTGAGCACACTTCCCTCCACGAGCCCTCTACATAGTCTACAACTGGCACTGGGCCCTGGGTCCTGGGCCCTGGCCTTTCTAGACTGCACCAGAGGACCCCTTGCCCTCTAGCTCCTGGCTGAACCTGGCCATGGGGAGAGAGTACCAGCTAGAGGTCTGAAGGAGAGATGATAGTGAGGCGGGATGTTTTTGTCCCCAGCTGGGTCTCTGCAGGGCTATCAGAGGCTAGCTGCCTCCCATTAGGAGCCCCTCCACATGGCACCTCTCTCTCTGGGTTCCCAGACCATCTTCCCCCTTATCCCCCTTCTGCTAGCAGACCCAAATTTCTCTTACAGCCTGCCCAGCCTTTTGCAAATAATCCCTTTATTAAAATCTCCTCAACTCATTTTGAGTGGGGCATCTGTTCCCTATTGAGAGCCTGTATTACTTCTCAATGGCTGCTGTGACGAATTACCATGCACTTGGGGGCTTCAATTAATGAACTCACAGGTCTGCAGTTCATGGAAGGCTAAATTCTAGGTGCCGACAGAGTTGCATTTCTTTCTGGAGGCCCCAGGAAGTAATCCTTTCCTGTGCTTTTTCCAGCTTCCAGAAACTGCCCACATTTCTTGGCTTGTGGCCCCTTTTCTAACCTCAAAGCCAGCAATGGCAATCAGGTCCTGTTCACGCTAATATCTCTCTGGCTCCCTACGGCCAGAAGAGGGTCTCCATGTACTTAGACTGGATCCACCTGAACGAATCACCACCTCGTCTCAGGGTCTTTAATCGTATTTGCATCTGCAGAGCACTTTTGCCATGAAAGGTAACATATTCACATGTTCTGAGGAGTAGGACGTGGACATCCTTGAGGCCTTGAGGGCCACTCTTCTGCCCTCCTTTAGGTCCCCCGTCTGCATTACAGACTTAGGAGTGTAGTTTTGTCAGACATCTCTGAGCGGGATCCTCCTCTGGATGGAGCCAGTTCACACTAAGACTCCAGCGATTGTAACAGTTGTTGAACGCTTACTGAATCACATATCCCCACCTGACAGTAGCCCCCTTAGGTCGGCAGTAACTGGTCCCTCCTAAAGAAAACTCAAGGCCCGTTTGAACAAGCTTAGTCTTTCCCAAGATCACGTAGTTTCTAAGTGGTGAACCTGGATTCAAATCCAGGGTGTCTGCTTTCAAAGACCATGTTTGCCCCAGAGTTCCTAAAAATAATTTTTACTTCATGATTTTAGCAACCATTTGGGATGGAGAGATTTAGAATAGTTTCTACAAGTTAAAAAAAAAAAAATCAGGATCTTTTCTAAAGTATTGGAACAGGGCAAACCATGTTTGGTGGGCAGCTGGGATGTAGATGTGTAGGAAGGAATCATACAAGCTAAACATTTAACTGTTTGGTCTATGCTACACATTGTGCCTGTATCTGCCATCTCTTAATGATCTCGATGCTGTGAAGTCAGACTGTTATCCCCACTTTACAAACAAGGGGAGAAAAGGGAAATAAAAATGGAGAAGGTAGATCTCATCTTTGTTTTCCTTCATTTCAGGAGACCAACTAAGCCATATTCTAAATTTATTTCTTTAAATGAATTGGGTTTGGATAAAACTACGTATAGAATCTTAGGCAACAAGGGCTTAATGACCCCAGCACCAGTCAAAGGGACATAATGGCTAAAAACTCTTGACAGGATAGTTGACTTCCATTGGCATTGAGTTCATGGCCTTGGCTTCATTTCATTAAACTAGTGTGACTAATGGGGATGGTTAGAAGCCTAAGAAATTATGGATGAAATTGTTTCCTGTAGTACCCTCCCCCCAAATTTTCTTGAAATTATATCCATTTCTTTCATAGGACAAGGATATACATTACAGAGTATTGGTTTTTTCTTAATAGCTTTATTGAGAGGTAATTTATTTACCATAAAACTCACTCAGTTTAAGTGTATAACTCAATAAATATTAGTATCTTTACAGAGTTATACAACCATCACCACATTCTAAGTGTCAAACATTTCTAGCACCTTAAAAGGAAATCTTGCATTCACTTCCAGTCATTTCCCTATTCTCATCCTGAGCCCTAGGCTGTGAATCTACTTTCTGTTTTTATTGGTCATAAGACTGTCACAAGGATGTCTAGGCGAGCTTAAGCCATTCAGCAACTCTTTAGGTGTTTGGGGTGCCAGGCTTAGATTTTTTTTCCCCTTGGCAGATAGTCCACTACTCCAGTTTTTCTGTGAGCTAGCCTTCTAGTTCAAGCCAATTATATTTATGTTAATTTGTGTGATGGAGAGTTTGGTTTTGTTTTTTGGTTTTTTTCCTAATGAGTTGATGAAGGAAAAGTTGGAAAGGTAGCACTGGAAGGATGGAGAACTAGTGACTTCCTTTCCCTGGGACCACCCCTACTGTCCTGCCAGCCCCACCTAGAAGCACATCGCCCCCTAGCGGTCACCGATCTTGCACAAGCCCACTCTGTAGCCCGCCAACCTAGTGTTTGTGCTGCCCTTTTCAGAAACACAGTGGGCTGGGTTCTTTCGACCACCACCACCGCCCCCCACCCCGACCCCCCCGCCTTGCTGCCTAGTAGGCTTCACTTTCAGGTCCACACTCCTTATTTAAAGTTCAGCCTGTCCTAGTTTAGCCTGTGATCCCTTAAAAAAAAACAAGCCAGCAGCCATCAGGGCCCTGATTCTGATAGGCCGCATGTACCTGAGGTCAGGTAGGACGACTTAACATCCCAGAAAAAGGAAATGAAGCCACTCAGCTCAGTGTCCATGTTGACTTTGGAGCCAAATCCAAAGGTCAGCGATTTCTCAGCACATTTTATGCTGGGTGTGTCGAGGTTTGTGTTTGGGGAGTTACTATTGATTTTGTTACTCTTGCCTTGAATCATCCTCCTACATACTTAGAAACAGACTTGCCAACAGGAATGGAGTCCCTGTCTCAATTCTGTTCAGTAGCTGTTTGACCTCTGTCCCCTTATGTACAAAACAAGGGTTTGGGCTGAATGTCTCCTGAGGGACCCCTAGATCTACCAAGTTGGTGTAGACACTACAAAGCCTTTTACTGTAGTGAGTACAGATCAACATCTGTAGAGCACCGGCTAGATACAGGGTTTCAGCATCTAGCATTCATCCTGTTTAACGATGATTCCTAATTTTTTCCCTCTCCATATGCAGGGTTGGCCGGCGGCCTGTGCTGCTTTTTTCCATCATCTTCATTCTGATCTTTGGACTAACTGTGGCACTGTCAGTGAATGTGACAATGTTCAGCACACTCAGGTTCTTTGAAGGATTCTGCCTGGCTGGGATAATTCTTACCTTGTATGCATTACGTAAGTAAGAGCCTTCACAATTGTCTTGAAAAAATTAGTAAAAGTAATTGCTGCTGCCTATGAGGTTATGGGCAGGGCGCCCTGCGTGCTGGCGGTTTGGGATGACAGTCTTTTGGAAGCACAAACTCTAGTGGCCTCAACTGTTCTGGAAAAGTTTTTCAGGCAATGTCATCCAACACTCCGTTCTGATTTCCAGCTTGGGCTCAGGGCTCATGAGAGGACGTGGAGGGTCACACAATTGCTTGGAGGAGTGGGGATCAGCCCGCTCCTGATATGGAGGGGCTTTTGCTTTCCTCCAGAATCTTCTGTGTTGACATTCTGTGTACTTCCAAATCCAGTGCGTAATTGGGCATCCCTGAACTTAGTTCCGGAACAACACACTGAGTCCCACTGTTGGTTGGTCTAGGCTCAGCATTCTGATTGGCTCTTTGACAGTGTTTCTTACTTTTTTTCTCGAGGGTTATGTGGAGTCCAAATTTTCCACATTCTGTCGTGTCCAGATGTGGCCTTATGTAATCTGGACTTGAACCCTCAGCATTGGTATTTGAAGAGCAAATGGTAGCATTTGTTAGTATTTGCTCTTTTTAGGGTGAAGAAAAATGTCCTGCACTGACCTATCATGCTCGTTGGCTGTATTAATTCCCTTGTCAGATGTGGTTATATGTCACCTCTTTGTAGTTGAGATACAGCTGCAAACTCACAGGGAGGAGGAAGGTTTTAGGCATTGATGTTTTACTTATTTCCTGGTTTTATACTTTCTATTTACCTTGTAGAAAGATCTGTTAGGGACAATGTAAAATGATTCATAATGTATTTTGCCTGTTTCTTTCCTTTTGACAACATGGGTAGGAATCACATCAAGTGGCAATGCCCTATAGTTCTGATTTTCTTAGATTTGTATATTAGACTCAGTAACACTTTTGGGTAACCTGAATTTTTGCTCCCTATTGTAGAGAATAGAAATAGGATCACTTTATAACATAGTCTTATAGTCACAAAGGAGGAATGAGCATAGAGAAAGGTGACAGATGTATTCTTCCAGATCCACAGCGGGCAGGTTCTGTCTTCCTCTTCCAACACTCAACTGAATTTTACTTTCTTAGAAATCACCGTTGCCAATTTTTATTTGCATTTATTTTGGAACCCTTGCTTCTGGCAGGGAGGGTTTCTTTAGGAATATGTGCATTCAAGGTCAGTGGGTCTGGGTGATGGCTGTTTGGAGGTTTTGTTTCTTTGAGCAAACAACATGGGCATCAGGCTTGAACGTTTGCAGACAAAATGCCAGTGCCAGTGTTTGGCCCTATCCACCCTGCGGTCCGTGGAGAGGAGGAGGTTCCTTGCTCTGTTTTCTGGAGGAGAGCCCTGGCCCTGCTTTCAGATGCTCACCTGCCCCACACGTGTGCAGGCGTGATGGGTTTTCCCCTTTAGGCAGCTGTCCTTGCCAAGCTCCAGGTTCTCTCAGGAGGACATCAGCCCAGTGCATCCTCACGCATGCCGTGAGAGGCAGAATAGAATGGCTCTGCTCAGGAGCATTTCCTCCATCTCACCACCCCGGCACTTCTCAGACTCAGAGAGGGAGTGTTAATGGAAAACTGTCGGAAAACAAAGATGGCATACCAGTGTACCTTGCATGCCAATCGCTAGTGGATGGCTGAGGCTGCCAGAGAACTCAGAGAAGCCTTCGGAGGACACTGGGCGAAACCACCTAGAGCCATTGGCCATGTCTGCCCGTGATAAGCGAGGAGGGTGGGGAGGCACTTGCCATCTGTACGACTCTCCCTGAATGAAGCCAAAGCAGGAGACCAATTCTCCTGACCTGCATTGTTTCAGCCTCACATGGAATGGTTTCACTGACGTGTGTGGTGACATCATGCCATCCGCCCTGCAAAAACTGTTGTTGTGTTTACTATGGAAAATGAAGCGAAGGATGTGTCTTCATGAGATTACACAGTAGAAAGTTCTCTGCCACTACAGAACCATGCTTGGGTGTGCTTGTCCCAGGAAACTGCTGTGCACAGAATCATATAACCTGGTCATCTTCAGACTTTTTTCTGTAAAGGGCCAGATAGTAAATACTTCAGATTTTGCAGGTCTCTGTTGCAGCCACTGGACTCTGCCACTGTATCTTGAAAACAACCGTAAATAATATGTAAATGAGTAGGTGTGGCTGTGTGCCAACAAAAATTCACTTACTGAAACAGAAAGCAGGCCAGGTTTGACCAATGAGCCATAATATTTCAGCCACTGATATGTGTGAGTCTCTCTCTGTCCACTGGCTTCTAGGGAGCTCTAAAAAGCTTAGACTCTAATCTAGCATGTGCGTGATGGGCCTGTCAAGCTGAGCTTTAAACTCTGGCCTCTCTCCTAATTCCTTCTGAACTTTCCTGCCTTCATTTGTCTTTCGCCCCATTTTCCTATTTCCGTAATGCAAGTGTTAACTTTATTGCGTGTGTTTGTGCTAGGAGCCTTACATTTTTTTTGGGAAATGAAGCCAGGCATGAATAAATAATTATTTTCTTAAATCGGGATTCCACGTCAAACACTGTGACAAATATCATTGCAACGAACATTTTCAAGTATCAACCTAGCAGTCCTCTGAGTTAATACCGTATCTGATAGAGCAAAGTTAAAAGGATGTCAGCGAGTAGTGGGAGTTCATTGACTAATATCTAGACAATGTAAATTAGGGGGAGGTTGAGTCATGGCAGGAGAGCTAAGACTGGCAAGGGGAATCGAAAGTGGAAATGAAGTTGTAACAGGCAGACCAGATGGGGTAGGATATGGAATGTGCTGGGCTGAGATAGCCCATCTCTCTGGCAGTTTGGGGCAAAGACAGAGGCTGGTGATAAAACGTTGAGAGGCAAGCTCCCCAGTCAGTCAGGCAAGCTGAGTCTACGTGCCTGCTAGTGTTTATACCCGGGTAGTATATGTGCTTAGTTAATGCTTGGGAATTTGTTTTGCATAAAGGAAAGGTCACAGGGTTGAAATATTTATTGACTCTGAAGAAAAGTTTTTATATTTGGGACATTGATTATTTGGAAAATACATTCTTAATGGTCCCAACGTTTTCTCCCTGCTTCAGCCGTGAGGTTTTTTATCTCACTTAATGCATCTGCTGGAAAGGCCTGTACTGTCTCAGAAGAGAACTGGATATTGTCCTTTTTTTAGCCTTGCAGGTGCTTGGCGATGTAAGGAGGGGAAGTACTGATTTGTGCACATTTTGTTTCTTGTGTAGCTTGCCGTGAGCGTGGACTCTCAGTTTTGAGAAATGCTGCTGACTCGTGAAAGTTTTCGGCTTTATGTGCAAGGCGGCCTGAGGTTTTTTGTTTTTTGTTTTTTGTTTTTGTTTTTTGTGGTTTTTTTCTGCTTTGGAATTTTTCTAAGGTACATTCCAGTTAAATACGCCATCCTTTAAACTTTTGTTTCTTTCAAGTCATCAAAGGGAGATGTGGTTGTGTAATTAGGACATAAAATAGAGATTATTGGCATCTTCCCCAGGAGTTTTTACATGGAAGCGGAGTGCTTGGCACCAGAGTGAACCAGTGAAGGTGGATGGGTTTGTGTGTCCCTGTCTTCCTGGAAGGCCATCATGAGACACTGAAATAATTAAATATACTTGGGCTCAATCAGGGGCTTAATTGTATCCCTTTGCCTCTGGACTGAAAAAAAAAAAAATAAGGGAGAAAATCTTGACTCTGCTAAGCAAGGGGTGGGGAACCACAGACTGAGAAAGGAAGCAATGGATTACATTTCCTTATTTGTTTATGAATGAAGTCTTCTCAAAGACTAAAGAAATAGTCACTTTTCAGTACAGGCTGTCATGATGCCTTGTGGTATGAATTCTTTCTCCAGCTGGGTTTCATAACATCACAGAAGGGTACTGCAGTATCATTTCAAATGTATCTTTCTTCAAAAGAAGCCCATACGAGATTATCGTTTTTAAGTTAATTTGATGTTGATGTAACAAGTCTTATGGGAGACAATTTTTTTAAATATAAATACTTTTTCTAGTCTCTCTCCTCATTTGATCTCTGTCTTCCCCCTCCCCATCACTGCCAACCTCCCCTGCCCCCAATTTGAAATAATGAACACTACTTTTTGCTGGCAGAGACCATATTTTAGTTAATATGGGCAAATGAATGTCACCTCCTTTGTTTTGTTTTTGGACCTAACAACTGTGAACACTTTTCTTGAAAATTGCTCTCAAAGCTTCATGTTCTCAGTAGAACAACCCTCCCTAAACCCAATCAGCCTCAATAACTGGATGATTTTTACACATAATCAGGCAGTAACCAGAAGTGTCACAGGTGACTAAGGTACTGAGTATTTCGCAAAATTAGAAGCCAGGTCTAATTGGCAGATAGACTCAGAAAAGACTTGAGTTTGCTCAAGGGGTGATGTTCTCTGTCTCACATGGCACTGATGGGTTTAACTTCACACTGAAGTGGTCAAGTAATTCCTAATGTGCTGGTGTTGGGTGACTCTTCCTCACAATTGCATATATTTCTGTAACATGCTGTCTTTCTTAACTATTATTCCTTGGAACATATTTCAGTCAGATGGGTTGTTAACACCAAAGTCATACTGTACATTAACAAAAGAAGAAGAAGAAGAAGAAGAAGAAGAAGAAGAAGAAGAAGAAGAAGAATTGACTGAGCCAAAACTCTTCAGGTAGTGAGTTGCTGAACTGTGGAATAAATAGAACGGTGATTGCCACTGTCCGGTACAAATGACCTCCCCTGGCTTGTGGTTCTCTTCTTCTGTGGAGCAAATATTGGCAGCGCGTTCGGGCAAAGGGGAAGTTTCACGTGAATTTGTGGTTGTCCACCACAGCCTTCCTCTTTCCCCTCTCACCCCTCCCCATCTTCAGATTCTGGGCCCTCCCCAGAGCAGCAAGACAGAGCCAGAACCCTGATCTTCTGGCGGGACCAGCTCTACTGACGGCTTTTTTCCACCAAGGAAATGAATCAGAGTTTACCAAAAGCCTTTGACAAATGCTTTTTTTTTTTTTAAGCTTGGGAAGAATTTTGCGTTTATCCAGATTCAGACTAGAGTAGCTGGGAAATCAGAACAGACTGGGGCTTCCCCACCAGTCTTTTTCTTCACTGGAAACTTTACTAAGCACGCAGGCAGACTGTGAAGAGTAAGGGAGTTAATCTATAAGCAAATACATATATATATATATATATATATATATATATATATATATATATATATCCTCTCCCTCTCTACCTGCCTCTGTCACTGCTCTGAGGAACCATCGCTTCTTGGGGGTAACCAGGAAATATTGAGTCAGTACAGAAGCTCCTGGTCTGTGAGCTCTAGTCCCCAGGAGGGAGACAGTGTGGCAGCCAGTTAGGGCCATGCTTCTCACTGGCCCCACACGCTGGGGATGAGTTGTCCAACAGAGAACCAGAAAATGCCACTGAGGACTGATTTTTCTCACTTTAAAGTGAGGGGCTCTTACCCAGAGGAAGGGTAAGTGGCTGGGTGGTGTCATTGAGCCCCACACACCCAGTGTTCTTCTGTCCAGAAGTCAGGCCAAGACAGCGTGTATATATTATCTAAAAGTATAAGTAGGCTTTGAAGCACCTCTTTCTTTGGGTGTTTTAAATTTGCTGAAGATGGTCCTGTCTCAAAATCACGGGGATAAACAGCAGATATTTAGATATCCAGCATTTTGAAATCAGAGTATTGGATGCTGAAAGCTGTATGCATTCTTAAGGACGAGGTTTTTCTCACACTGGAATTTTAGTGGTGCTTCAGTTGAAACAAAACAGTTCACCACACTAACAGGGGAAGTAGAAAGATCTAGAAATCAGGAGATCTGAGCTATGGTGTGAGCTCTGCCATGGACTGACTCTGTGTCAGTGACAAATTGCTTTATCTGTAAGCTTCTGTCTCCCCTGTCTATTAAGTCAGGGCACAGGCTTTCAAACTGTGTCCTGTGGAACTGTTCAATCCCTTCCTGGAACCATGTGTGGGGGAGATGGACAGAAAACAACAACAAACAAACAAACAAAAACAATGGATTCTATATGACAACATTTAATATTGCTGTAAAAAAATAAACCAATAACAACAAAACCAAATGGAAAACCACAGGTCTCCACCATTCCTTCTATGGCTCTTGAGTTCTAAGCTCAACTTCAGTGTTGGAGGGGCATGAAACCAGATGTGCTTGGACCTTGAATTGTGTTACTGTGTCTTGCCAGATAAACCCTCCTTTCGATAGTTTACCTTTTGGTCTTTGGTGACCCTCATGGAAACACAAGACTGCTTTCTTCTTCACTCATTTGCTTGGCAAACATGTGAGGGCTTACTAGGTGCCTGGGGAATGACTTGGGCACTTACCAGGCACTGTCAAGTGCTGAGCACACAAAGGCAGACGCACCTTCCTGCCGTCCAGGACCGTCAGAGGTTAATGAGTAAAGATGAGAGACAGGCCCTGGTTGAAGTGAGAGTGTCAGGAAGCGACCTCTGAACCATGAGGTCGGGGTCAGGGAGAATAGGTGCTTGCTATTTGCAGTGGGTGCTCAGAGGTCAAGGAGACTAATAATTCTGGGGACTTTGGGTGATTTGGGACTGATTGGAACCCAGAGTCTGAATCACAAATGGCACAGCCTGGGAAGGAGTCTGGGACAGTGCACAAAGTCCCATCCTCCATGACCCTGGGACAGTGTCAGGCTACTGAAGGATCTCAAGCAAGAAAGGCAAACCTTTATGTGCTTTGGGGGAATCACTTAGGCTGTGGCAGTGGAGAGCAGACCAAGGAAGAAGGTCATGCTAAAAGCTGGGAGCTGGTGCAGGATCCAGGTGCAGAAGAAGAGCCTGAAAAAAGCCATGGCCACAAGGAAAGAGACTTTAAGGAGGTGGAATCCACAGCCTAGCTGATTGAAGAACCGGGAGAAGGGAGAGGGGGGACCAGGTGGCCAGCTTGGACAATTGGATGGATTTCCCCCCAAGTGATGAGACAAGAGATGCAGCCCAGGCATCCTGATTCCAAATCCTTTAGGATTTAGAAGCTACTGTCCACTCCCTTCCTCTGGCAGGTTTGGTAGGGGAAGATGACAGCTTCAGTCTCAGATAGGGTGACTCGATGGTGCCTTAGGGGTATCTGAGGGGGTTGCTTAGCAGGTGATTGGCTGTTCAGAAGTAAGGTCTGTGTGTCCTCAGCATAAAGGTAGCAGTTAAAGGTTATGGATAACTGAGATCACCCAGACTCTGTGGAACATGAGGAATAAATGGGTGGAGGTAGAAGAACTAGTTGAGGGAGATGGGAAGGGATAGCCTGCATAGTCAGTGGAAAGTCTGAATAGGCTAATAAGCAGGGAGTCAGGGAAGGGGCCGAGTGTCAAATGATGCAAGACCGGGATTGAGAAATGTCCATTGGATGTAGCCATGATTGCCCAGTAGGTCAGAGTTAACTAGAGCAAAAGCTACCATAATTCAATTTAGTGATTAATGTAATCTAAATCATTTCAAACATAGGTTTTACTTCCTGTCCTCCCCAGAGCAGCACTGCCTTGTCCTTAACGTCAAGTATTTTGAGAAAGGAAATAACGGGGTTTTTTTTTTTATTGTGATTAAATATATATAGCATAAAATTTACTGTTTCAACCACTAAGTGTACAATTCAGTGGCTTAATTATACCCCATGTTGCTGTGCAAGAAAATACATTTTTAACAATGGCAAATGTTCATTATAATTGAGAGAAAAAATTGAACTGGAAGGCAAATCTGGAATGACTATTTTTCCTTGAAGTCATCTGAAACAGTACATTTTTATGGCTCGAAATGGGGCATTTAGAACTACAGTTGAATTAGAGATGTGGTTTTCGGGGTATTGTTATTATTATTAAGTTTATTTATTTTGAGAGAGACAGCATGAGTTGGGGAGGGGCAGAGAGGGAGAGAGAGAATCCCAAGCAGGCTCCACACTGTCAGTGCAGAGCCCAACACAGGGCTCAAACTCATGAACCATGAGATCATGACCTGAGCCGAAGTCAAGAGTCAGACCCCTAATCAACTGAGCCACCCAGGGGCCCCTTTTATTCTCTATACTTTTATTTATCTTTTATTTTTTTAATGTTTATGTATTTTTGGGAGAGAGAGACAGATAGAACGTGAGTAGTGGAGGGGCAGAGAGAGAGGGAGACACAGAATCTGAAGCAGGCTCCAGGCTCTGAGCTGTCAGCATAGGACTCGAACTCATAAACTGCAAGATCATGACCTGAGCTGAAGTCAGACACTTAACTGACTGAGCCACCCAGGCATCCGTTTTAAATGGTAACTCAGAAAACTTGCTTGCGGTCCCTTCATGCAGCTATTGGCCTATTGTGGTCCTGTTGTCTTCATGTTCTGCCATGATATTTCCAAACCCCCAAGCACATACACTTTAAGGTCCAAGTGAGATTCTGGGGGTCTGCTTAGAATTAAGTGATGTGTCCCCTGCACAAGCATCCTCTTTGTCTTTGGAAACTGAAAGGTATTTGTGTCCCTTCCAACCTGTGCCTTTTGAAAATATATTTACTTTGTGTCATTTGCCCTCCTCCGTGTCAGGAAGATGGCAACTCCTATTTTTGACATGATTTGTGTGAAAATGTCTGCTCCCAGGACAGGTGTGAGTGGGGTGTGAAGAGAAGTTTTCCTTTGACATGGCACAAGGTTCGTTTTCTGTTGTTCTTCCCCAATGACTCTTCAGGAGGAAAAGCTGTTCAGGAGCCACTTTCCAGTTGCTGGTCCAAGAATCCAGAAGACTTGGCCACTATGTGGGATGACATGATGGACAGCACCTGGTTTTATTTGTTGGTTTTGCTGCCCCTCTAGAGAAGTGTTCCCTCTGCAGGAACAAGGCCCCCCAACCCAATATCCAGGCTTTTAGGGACCATGTGTCAGAGGCTGAGCTGGGACGTCCTGTTAGGCTCTCTCCTGGGTTGTGGGGTCCCACTCGGTTCTTCTACCTGGAACCCACTAAACTCTATGGCGGGCAGGCCCTCCCTTC
Organism: Puma concolor; assembly: GCF_028749965.1. Classification (NCBI taxonomy): domain Eukaryota; kingdom Metazoa; phylum Chordata; class Mammalia; order Carnivora; family Felidae; genus Puma; species Puma concolor. The sequence continues at coordinate 25,613,621 of NC_141671.1, forward strand.
ACCCCGTGTACAGCTCTTGCTGGCCGGGTCTCTGGATGTGGTGATTCTCTGTGAAGTTGGACCCCCCGGGGCCTCTGGGCATCTTTAAGGCTGTGACTCTACCCTGATGGAAACCAATCTCGGGGAGTCTGAGGAGCCCAGCAGCATAACACCTGGGCCAGATGCCCCAGAATGAGACCGCAGGGCCTCCCTGGGCAGCATTCTCAGGTGACCGAGTAGGACAGCTCAGAGGCCCAGGTTTCGAGTTCCCCCTGAGTCTCCTGCATGCAACACAGAGCCTGGAAAACTATGCGTCTCCGATTGAGGGCTACTATTTTCCCCTCCTTCCTCCTTCTGTGGGGCCTTTGACGATTCTTGTAGAAAAGGGTACTTTGTGTCCAACCGGAGTTGGTTCTGACCACACTTCTTTGAAAACTGAAAGGTGCCTGTGTCCCTTCCAACCTGTGCCTTTTGAAAGCATCAAGGCTTGATATCTGCTTTGTGCCAGTTCTGGGAAAGGGCTCAGAACTCTCTCCAAACCCCTGTCAGAGTGGGGGCAGGGGAGGAATTAGGGCCATTTAGTTCTAGCCCAGCCCCCAGTCACAGCAGTTTTACATAAGAAAGAGCTATTGCTAGTTCTGCTGTGACTTGGAATTTCTGTTTCTTCCCTGACATCTATGTAATTTGTCAAGCTGGCACAGCCCTGTCTATCTGGCCATGGGCTCTAATTGCAGAGGCGACCAGGGGTTCCTGAGATGGAGTAGCGTGTAGGGATAAAAATGATTTACTATGTTGGGGTGTCTGGGTGTCACAGCTGGTTAAACATCCGACTCTTGATCTCAGCTCAGGCTCAGGTCATGATCTTGCGGTTTTGGAGTTCAAGCCCTGTGTCGGGCTCTGCGCTGACAGTGTGGAGCCTGCTTAGGATTCTGTCTCTCCTTCTCTCTGACCCTCCCCTGCTTGTGATCTCTCTCTCAAAATAAATAAATCAACTTTAAAAACAAAAACAAAGGACCATGTTTGTAAATGTTATTAGCTTCTTTTGTGTGTGTGGATGGGAGGGCGTGTGACTGCCCTTCCTTACTGTGTAGGAGGTCATGCTGGGAGGCTGCCTGGCCCTTCATCCCCAGTCATTTGCTCACTCTTTAGCTGGTCTCAGTGCTTGAAGCATGATTTTGTCTGGTATCTCATTATATCACTCCCTTGCTTGGATGGATGGATGGATGGATGGATGGATGGATGGATGGATGGATAAGTAGATAATGTCCCTTCTTTCCTTTTAGAAAGAGGCACAGGCAACTCTAATGTGCAAGGGTTCGACAGATTATCTAAGGGAAGCCTTGTGCTGTGACCTCCCTTTTCACACAGTCCATCATGTGCATGGCATGTATGTAGCATGGTATTTCACAACTGAGTAGTATTTTGATGTTGAGGAGTAAAAAGGAGAAACTGAAGAGGTCACGATGATAGTTGTTTGGTAACAATAATGTATTTATTGAGCATTTTCTAAGTTCAGATACTATGCTAAGTTATTAATTTATACACACACACCCACATGCACACAACGTTTCAAATTTCATACTAACCTAGTAGATCCTAATAATGGGCATGTTTTAGAGATAAGGAAACTGAGACCTCTAGTCCCTGTACCTGCCTGCCTACCTCACTAGTAGGGCCTTTAAGTAAGAGCTAATACTTATTGGGTTTTTACAACATACATTGCTGCTATGCTGAGTGTAATACAAATATTTAATTTAATCCACCCCATCATTCTATGTGTGGGCACTGTTATTTAACCCATTTAACAAATGGAAACTTGACATGTGGGTGAGGGTAACTTGCCCAAGGTCCCTTACCAGAGGTAGAGGAGCCAGAACTGAAAGCCAGGTCTGCATGGCTCCAGTGTTGTTTCAAACAGCCTTCTTTTTCTTTGTCTTAAAACATGTTGTTATAGGATTATTTAAATGTGTACAAATATCTTATAAGGAGTACATTACTTCTTATAACTTCTAAATAACTATAAGATCAAAATATTGACAACATCCAATTGGAAAACTGATACTATCCAAATTAATTGCGATACTTTAATGTGATAGATGATGGTCTTTTCTTGAAGGGGAATCCCCGCTCACCCCTGTTGGGTTAAATAGCAGAAAGGCAGAGCTTCAGGTGCAATTTCATATTTAATCTACTTTGGCATTTGGACTTGAAAAATTCCAGTGTGCATGATGCCTTTTCACATATTTTGCTGTCTAAACCACTGCGAGCCATTCTAAGGCTTTGCCGTCACGGAACACTCCAACCTCCTCCTGTCCCATCCCTGCTCATGAGTGCACCCGTGTCACTCATTCTAACAGGGTGCCTCCTGAGGGCTCTACCAACCCGTCTACTTCTCTTGAAGGTAAAGGTAGGTTCATGGCATTATTCAAATACTAACTAAACTAGCGTTTAATCCACTTATGACTGGAATCGAGACTAGAAACCATCATTACCACCTGTTGCTTAGTACTCTTGTGCTATGTGATGGGTACCCTCTGCCCGATGCCAGGCTCCACTGAGACCTGTGTGCCTATGCCATGGCACACATGTGGCCACTCCATTCTCCTGCTACTGTGTGTGGACTCCTGGGAAGCCTGCATTTGTGTAGCCTGTCATGATGACATTTGGTCTTTGTGAGTATACATCCAGATGCAGATGTGAGCTTGGAAATCTTAGGTCCACACTGGGTTACAAACTCCTCATCTAGATGAGCCAGGTTACGACTAAGATTTTCATTGACACAAGAATATAAAATTTAAAAATTCTTGTAGACCTCCAAGAACGCATCCACAGATGGCCACAGTCTTCCCGCCCCACTTCAGAAGTCCGTGTTCTAGAATGTGACCCTACCGAGGTGACCCATTCTCCCTGTCCTCTTTCCTTCTGCCCTCAATTCCCACTTTGTTACTGTGTTGCGGCTCAGCTCAGACCTGCTCCCTGCTCCGTTGTCCCTGTCGTGGTTCAGCTTCCACTCTGACTCTTGGCCTCGTTCTCCAGCATCCCAACACCTACCTCAGCCCCTGTCACTAAGAAGCCTGGCCAGCCTATATAGGACCTCTCTATAGGTGGCGGCCGTGCAAAGATGGAACAGAGGAGGGACTGGGAAGGTTTTCCCAAAGGGGTCAGGCCATGGGGACAAGATGTTTGGGCTTTCTCTGTGGGCAGTGGAGAGCTGTCATCAGCTTTTGTTTTCTTTTGTGGGGAGATAACTCTCGGGATCTTTCCCTTGTCCCATGGGCTGCCAGGAAGCAATACTCATTTGAACAGTTTGACAAGTTTGACCCCTAAATTCCCCCCTTTGATGTATATGGCATCCCTGGGAAAATTTAAATAGAGAACTAGTCTTCCAAATCTGTATTTCCCACAAACGAAATTTACCAAAACCATTCCTTTTCTTGACAGTGCTGTCACTGACAAGATGATCTTCTTTGGAATCATCGGGCAGCTTCCTCAGGCTTCTGGTGGACTCTTGAGTCTCACGCATAAAGAGCCTACGAACCACATACAAGAATTATTGTTAGAACTTTCATGTGAGCTTGGAATTGTCAGGGAGTATCGAGTTCCTCTAGGATACATGAATCTTGTTCTTTAAAAGGGTTTAATTGAATTACAGAAGGCGCCACCCAGTGAGTCCCCGGATGAAGTCCTGGGATATCACAGTGCCCAAATCCTGTTTTACCCAAGAACACAGTGGTGTTCTCTGACCTGTCCATGGTTGGATCTTATTTTCCATTTCCTTTGTGGGGTCACTGTACGGTCTTATTTCATGTTCTCTTCAGGGGGTAATTGCTCTTTTGCTGTTTTTCCAAACTCTCCTTTTTGGCCTGTTTCCTTTCTGTCTTGTGACGCTGGAAGTGAATGTTTGCACAGTTGGCCTTTCCATTCCGTCACTGCTGCTTCGGTGTTTGTGTGGAGTGGGGAGGGAAGGGGACATGCAGGGGACAGCCTCTGCTGCCCCCAGCACACTGAAAGATCACTTTTGCTTCCATCCGCCCTTTTTTAAAGGGGACGACAAGGCAATTCGAAATGGAAGAACAAATGAAACTCTTTGGACAATTACCTTCTGAAGTTGTAAAAGAAAAAAGAAAACCAAATGGGGAACGTATGCTTTTATTTTCTCTCCCATTCTCTCTCACATGTGATCCTATGAGACAAGGCAAAGCAATCATAATAAACTATTTCTAAAGAGTTTTGGAGCACAGCTTTCTAAGAGGACTTGCTGTAACAGTGGGAATGTCCTCTCTCTGCACTGGCCAGTGCTCTAACCGCTGGTCACACTGGACATGCAGGTGGTGCCACTGAGGAACTGAATCTGTAATTTCTGTTCATTTTATTGTATTTATTTTTCAAGTTTTCTAATGTTTATTTTTGAGAGAGAGAAAGAGAGAGAGAGAGAGAGAGCAGCGGGAGGGTCAGAGAGAGAGGGAGACACAGAATCTGAAGCAGGCTCCAGGTTCTGAGCGGTCAGCACAGAGCCCGATGCAGGGTTCGAACCCACAAACCATGAGCCGAGGGTGGACACGGAACCGAGTGAGCCACCCAGGTGCCCTTTCTGTTCATTTTAATTAATCAAACTTAAGTAGCTTCAAGTGGCTAGTGGCCACTATATTGGTAGATCTGATGGAAATGTGGCATTTAATCATCTCCATATGGTTTATATCATAAACTTTGGCCTCACTACCAGGTTCGACACTCCTATATCCACCTGCCTAGTGGATATTCCACTTGGTAGTCCCATAGGCATTTAAATTCCGTCTGGCCACCGTAGTACCCTCCTCCTCCTCCCGCAGCCTCAAACCTCCTCCTCCCTCATCTTTCCAGTCTCAGTAAGGAGAAACACCACCTGTGCACTCGTTCAGGCAAAGATATTTGAGCCACCCCTTCTTCCCTCTCTCTTGATCAGCCTCAGCCCTTCTCCAGAGTGTATACTGAGTCCCTGGATTTCTGTCCACCTCCACCACAGCCCCCGAGGCAAAGCCTTTCATTTCTTGCCTGGATAATCATAACTTCCTGATGGATCTTCCAGCTTCCTGCCCAAACCTCTACAACTAATTCTTCCCCTACGACTAGGGTGATATTTCTGCAACGTGAATCAGACCTTATGCTCACCTACTTCAAACGTTCTGTGTTAGTTAGCAACAGCTTCACTGTGAAACACTGAAAACCAAAACAACAGGGATTTAAACAAAGTAGAAGTTTGTTTCTGCCATCAGTATAGTCCAGGGCTGACAAGGAGAGTCTCGTGACACTGGGGTCCCAGACCCTTCCTGTGTGCCAGTCTGGCTGTCATGTCCATGTGCTAGCCAGCAGAGGAATGGAAAAGAAGAGGAGGGAGCCCTTCTTCCCAGTAAGGTTACTTTCCAGAACTTGTAGTTACCACTTTGTACACCCCACTGGCCACAGCTTAGTAACCTGCCCACCCCAGTTGCAAGGTGGCTGGGAAATACTGTCCCGTTTTGTATAGACATATGCCTGCAGGAAGAAGGGGAGAATGGTGTCTGGGATGACTACGGTCTTTGCCACACCCTCCAGAGGCTTCTATTGTGCAATGTAAGCTGCTCACCATGGCTGTGAGGTTCTATGGGGACTGACCCCTGCTGATCTCCCACGCATTCCAGCCAAATTGACCTTCTTTTGTTTCTTTACATGCCAAGCTCTCACTTGTTCCCTAGATCATTTGTACCAGCCTTTCCCCTTGCCAGAAACATTCCATCCCTGACATCTGTGGGCCCAGCCATGTCTTGTCACTATGATTCTGCTCCTGTGACATCTGCAGAGCTTTCTCAGACCACCTATCCAATCGGCACTCAAAATTTCCTTAAAATCATCTGCCTTGTTTTAAGCATCTACCACTCCCTGAAAATAGATTTATTTATTTGCATTCCCATACATACCACTCACCCACTCTAGAGTAAACTGCACAAAAGCAGGACCTTATCATTCTTTTTCTCTACTATGTCTTCTGCATCTGGCACAGAAAAAGCATCTAAATATGAGTTGGATGAACGAATGGACTCATGGAACATGATGAAAATCTATGCAGCAGTAGTTCCGAGTAGATGTAGGTGTATGACTGTAAATTAGTAAAGCTGGAAGGGGTGGAGTTCTTAGTTCAATTCCCACATAGTAAAGATAAGGATAACGGACAACTGATGTCACATAGGAGGTTATAAATAGTAGAGATAATGTGCTGAGACTTCCCGTGACATCCTCATGCACTGGATCGATTTGGACAGGACACCAAAAAAGTTGGTTGGGTTTAAAGCTGCCCTCTGGGGCGCCTGGGTGGCGCAGTCGGTTGGCGTCCGACTTCAGCCAGGTCACGATCTCGCGGTCCGTGAGTTCGAGCCCCGTGTCGGGCTCTGGGCTGATGGCTCAGAGCCTGGAGCCTGTTTCCGATTCTGTGTCTCCCTCTCTCTCTGCCCCTCCCCCGTTCATGCTCTGTCTCTCTCTGTCCCAAAAATAAATAAACGTTGAAAAAAAAAAAATTTAAAGCTGCCCTCAACCATGTCCCACAACTATTGATTAATGAACTGGTAGCAGTCAGATAAGCTCTTGGCGACTTGATGAGGACATTTATGTGCCAATAATGTTGTAATGAGCATAAAGTTAAGGGCTGGTCAAGAATGAATGATGCCATAGGGTCGCCATCTTCCTTTTATTTACCATAATTAGTTGATTTCCCCCAGGGTCATTGCTATTATCTTCATCATAGCTCCATGAGAGAGGGAACAGAACCTGTCTTGCATCCTCTGTGTGACACACAGTGCCTTCCCAATAGCCCAATAAAAACTTCTGAGGAATGATCAGTGCATCACTAAAAGATGGGGGGGGAAATCCCATCAGGGGTTTCTGGTAAGTTTGGGAAACTTTCCATTGTTATAAAGAATCAGGGTATTGTTCTGTCCATGCAGTTCACCAGATTCATTTAAAAAGTGGAACCAACATCAACAGTAAGTCTTCTGGTTCGCTCATACTGGTGTGTGAGGCTTTTCGGCAGGACTCCAGCTTCCACGTTAGAGTCCTTGGCTCTAACTCTGTCCAGCCAATGGTGTGATTGACAGCCAGCATTTTATTTCAGCCCATAGGACCTGAAACCAATGTTTTGAAAATAAAGAAAGCAGAGTTTCATATATTCTGTGTCCTCCCTCAGGGTCCAGTGACACATAGCAGTCCAATATGGGGTACATGCCAGCTCCCCCGTTTTTACCCAACCTTCCATATGTGACACAGATTGATCATGAAATGGAGCCAAGGTGGCTGCAGGGGAAGCGTCTCAGCCCAGATCATTCCTTAGCATATATTAAAACCTGCTGGTGGGCATAAAGTGTATCCACAGCTCTGTCCGCCTGGAAGGACTAGTTTACTCTGGGCTCTAAGGCTCTCCCTCATGGAGAGCCTGGGGGCTAAGCTCATTGCAACCATGAATAGAATTCTGGGCCTGCATGGGTTTGAATGGGGACTTGACTAGGCATTCGCATGGAGGAAAGAGGCAGTAAGGCAGGCAGAAGGACACAGGATGTGCCTAGATCTCTCTCCATTCTCATGGAGGGGATCGTTAGAATTGTGATGAGTGTGTTCTGGGATTTGAAGCCAGTTACTTGAGATGGCTGAGTGTATGTAAATTTTCCAGGCAATTGTTCATTTTTCTTCCAAACCTTTTCTTCTTCAGTGTCATCAGATATAAGATTTAGTTCAGGCCAAGAGGTTGTGAAGAGAGCACCATTCCCTTATGCCTGACTGTTGCTTACAGCTGGTAGCTGTTCCAAAGGAGCTAAGAGACAGATGGCAGCACCCAGCCTGGTGATGGCATGCCAGGAGAGGTCTGTGCATTTTATCCAACACTGGACCTTTTTTGAAACACAAAATTATGATGTCACTTTCATCTATTAACTCACCCTTGGACTGGCTGAGTATTCTCTTTTGAGGACAAGTGACATCAACTTTGCAGAGTTAGCAAAAAAGGCAAATATTTGAAACTGGTTCCAACAAGGCACTTCTTCAGTAACAACTGCATAATGCTGGTTGGTTTCCAGCATCTGCCCACAACTTGAAATGTGCTTTCCCCTCATGCCTGGTTTGCATGTGTGCATTATGATGCTTTCACAAATCAGGAACAACAGCCTTTTCCCTCGTGCGGGCCGAATACCTGTATATTAGCTCCTTCACCCTGATGAGTCTAGACCTTCATGAGGTTGGAGTAGAAGGGGATTGCCAGAAAATAGCCTGCAAAGGTAAAAGACATGGAGTGGTCAGAGAGCAGCAGAAACAAAAGCTGCCAGAGAGGTCTGCCTAGACGTTTGTCCTGCCCTCCACCCAACTTCCTCCCTCAGAGAGCCCTTCCTCGACTCTTCACTCAGAATTCACTAGCTTACTTCTATAAGCACACTCCAATTCTTTGCTTCAAAGAACATTTCAATTGTGGTAAAATAGAAGACCACATAAGATTGACTATCTTAACCACATCTAAGCTTGTAGCTCCGTGGATGGTATTGTTGTGCAGTATCACCACCATCCATTTCAGACTGAAACTCTGTCCCCATTGAACACCAACTCCCCATTCCCCTCTCCCCGCCCAGCCCCTGGCACCCACCCTTCTGTTTTCTGCCTCTGTGAATCTGACTGCTCTAAGGACCTCATAGAAGTGGGTTCCTCCACATTGGAGCCTGTGATAGAGGCGCCTTTTCATGCCTGGGTAATAGTCCAGTATATGTATATACATTTTGTTTGCCCCTTCACCTGCTAACAGGCCCTTGGGTTACCTCCACCCTCTGGCTATTGTCAGGAATGCTGCAGTGAACATGGCCGTACAAACACTACTTTCAGTTCTTCTGGACATTCACCCAGAAGTGGGATTGCTGGATCCCACAGACCCCCTTTCCTCATCTGTGAAACCAGAGGTTGGTCCTCGAAGCCCACTCTGTGCTCTGGGGCTATCTCCAGCAATGCTTGGCATGACTGCTGAGGAACAAGGGCCCTCAGAGCCCCCAGCCTGCGGGGTGGGAGTTGCCCAGCGGTGCCAGTCACCTCTGTGGCACTAAGAACAAGGCTCTTGGAAGAACTTCCAGCCTCCGTGGCTGCTTTGTTTTGAGCCCCTCCTTCGATTTTGCAAACAAGCCAAGTGTTTGAGGAGGGATAGGGAGAAATGAGTTACAAGTGCCCACTTCCAGGGCTCATAGATGTTGGCTTTGTGTATCGTTTCTGTGGAACAAGTGAGTATTTCTTTTTCCTTCTCTCTTTTCAGCTGGGAGGCTTGTCTGCCTCCTGCAATATCTGTATGGCCACCTCCCCACAGCAGCCCTGCCTGCTTTCCTCTCTCCCCTCCCCTCCGGTCCCTTTCTAAACTCCTAACTGTGCTTTCTGAGCCTTGGTGGCGTCCGGGGCATGTTTCTAGCTAATGTTGAGTGGGGTCACTTAAAAATCCGTCTTGCCAAGTACGTAAAGATGTAGGAAAGATATTTGTTAAAGCTTATTGGCATGTCTTCTCCAAGTCCAGCAGGGACTGATGTTTAATGGGGAATTTTCTCGCTGCATCAGGGCACGATGCGTTTAATTTGGCAGCATGCTGCTTGAACTCAGAGCGGGGTCACTTATCACAGTATTTTGGCAGCCTAATGGATTATTCTGTGGATGTTCTCTAGAGAAGATGAACTAAAAAAACTTGGGTGACCAAATTTGCCCTCACAGCATCCCACCTCTAATGCATCTCTCCGTCCTGGCAACAAAGTGTTCTCTGAGGAATGTTTGGCTCTGAGGACAGGGTTTTTTGTTTTCCATATGGGCCAGTAACAGGTGCTTGTGTGGGGTACCATAGCTAGGTGGTCGGGGATACTCTGACCCCAGGCCAAGCACTTGCTGTGACCTTAAGGGACTTCCCCAAGGAAGTTTTTAAGGGAACCCAGACGGATTGAGTCCAACAATGAGGGGCAAGTCTAGTCTGTAATAAACTCAGCACTTGTGTGGCATCCATTGAGGCATCCGTGTTTTGGAACTCTTTTGTTTTATTGTGAAAAAACATGCATAACGTAAAATTGACCACTTAAACCATTTTTAAGTGTACAGCTCAGTGACATAAAGTACATTCACACTGTTTTGCAGCCATCACCACCATCCCTCTCAGAACTTTTTCCATCTTGCAAAAATGATACTCTGTACCCATTCAACACTAACTCCCCTGCCCCCTCCTCCCTGGAAACCACCCTTCTGCTTCCTGTCTCCAGGAGTTTGACTACTCTAAGGACCTCATGTAAGTGAAGTCATCCAGCATGTGTCCTTTGTGCCTGGCTTATTTCACCTGGCACAGTGTCCAAGGCTCATCTGTGTTGTAGCCTGTGTCAGAATCTCCTTCCTTGTTAAGGCTGAATAATGTTTCATTATATGTCTCTACCACATTTTGTTTATCCACTTATCTGTTGATGGACACTTGGATTTCTTCTGCCTTCTGGCCATGGTGAATAATGCTGCGATAAACATGGCTGTCCCCTACAAACATGACTGTCTGAGTATTTGTTTAAGACCCTGCTTTCAATTCTTTTAGATACATCCTCTGAAACAGAGTTACTGGATCAGAGTTTTAAGGACTCTTAAACTCACTCTATTCTTTGGAGACTATCTTTGGAGTTCTGGCCTAACTTGTCATAAGAATTTAATCCATAAAAGATTCTGTTGACATTTTTCAAAATAGAAGTAACAGGAGGCAAAAAACGTGGTCATTATTTAGTAATTAAGGTACAAGTTTGAACTAGGAGGCGTGATGATGAAACCAGAAGAGAAGACAGTGCTGGGTTTGTTTTTTTAATTTGAGAAAGAGAAAGAGCCCAAGCTGGGGAGAGTGGAAGAAGGAGAGAGAGAGAATTTTCAGCTAAGCGTGGAGAGCTCAATCCCGTGACCCTGGGATCATGACCTGAGCTGGAATCAAGAGTCAGATGGTCAACCAACTGAGCCACCCAGACGTCCCTTCTTTGTAACATTATGTATATCCAAGTTTATTCTTGCCACTAGAGAAGTGTGGTTTTTAACTGATTTTCCTACTGCTATGATTTAAAGATATTTATAGCACTCACAGTGTTCACTTTGTCTATACTTTAAAAGTATTTTTAGGTAAATTTAAGCATTTTTAGATAGAATGCTTGTTTAAAGATAGAATGCTGATAGATTAAAATCTATTATTGTAAATTTGGTATATTGTAGGAGATTCTTTATTTTAGAGAAGGAACATCTGCTTTGCAAAGATCCACCATGGAGTGTCTTTACCATTGTTAGCTGGTGCGCTAATATTTATTTATTCCAGTGCACTAATATTTAATTCAACGTACAAAAAATTCACTTACACAAAATTTTATATTTCTGCTTATAACAGTCTCTAATCAATAAGCATCTGCTGTATTAATGAAGTACCTGGTAATTTTGGCCTGACACCTTCTTGGTTTTGTTCATAGGTTTAAGTAGTAGGAGTATACATCATTGCTCCGCACAGAACAGGAACTGTCATTGTTCTCAGCCCGGCAGAAAGCAGAGGGGACTTTCGGATAGCAGAGTAAACATGTTGCCACGGCAAGAACCGTCTTTATAAAAGACAACTCTGATCACATCTCTGTACTCCCTGGCTTCAGTCTTTCAAAGGCTCAAGTTGCTTTTGGAATACAGTACACATTTTTCACTGCGGCTTGCAAGGCTTACTAGCGTGGCCCCAGGGGATCCTTGCCAGCCTGAGTTCCCTACGCTGCATGTTCCTTGCTGGTTTCAATTCCTTGAAAACGGTGTAATCTGTTGCATCTCTGGACTCTTGTACAGACTATTCTTGGCTAGAACACTCTTTCCTGACTTTTTCTCAGGGTGAAATTTGCTTTTTAAGTCCTCAAGTGACATGTGCCATTTTCTCTAGGGATTCTCTCCAGAGATCCGCGTCTGAGTTAGCCGTGCCTCCTCTCTGCTGGCCCCTCCCCTCCCAAAGCATTCTCTGCTGTCTTTCTTTCTTTCTTTTTTTTTTTCATGTTTATTTATTTTTGAGAGAAAGAGAAACAGAGCTCAAGCAGGGAGGGACAGAGAGAGAGGGAGACACAGAATCCAAAGCAGGCTCCAGGCTCTGAGCTGTCAGCACAGAGCCCAACACAGGGCTTGAACTCACGAGCCATGGGATCATGACCTGAACCACAGTTGGAGGCCCAACTGACTGAGCCACCCAGGCGCCCCTCTGCTGTCTTTCTTACTGAATCCTAGTGCCCATCACAGTGACTCTACTTGTAAAATTCAGTTCAATTAAATATCAAGTACACATTGAAGTACCAATAAAATACATCAAGTATAAAAGATTCTGACACTATGCACATTTGTGCATATACCACCCAGTTCTAGAGAAGGAATATGGTCGTGACTTTTGAAATGCCCTGTGTGCCCCTCCCAAGCCCTCCCTGTGTCCCTGCTGACCTCCCAGTAACCATGAGCCTGGCTTTGGTGTTCCTCCTTACCCTGCTTTTCTGTATAATTTTGCCTCATTTTTTAGGATCCTTAAACAATATATCATTTCATTTTGCATGGCTTGAGGCTTTTAGTAAGTCGAATCATAGAGCGTGTGTTTTTCTGTGTGTGGTTTCTTTTTTTCACTCCTCATTATCCCTTAGATGCATCTACATTGACCTTTATAGCTGTAATTCATTTCACTGCCATGTGAATATACCACCATTATCTGGCCTGTACTTGTCTTTTTACATATTTCTATGCCTTTTCTTTCCCTTATGCCCCATCTTTATCCCAAGAGACAATTTTAAATTCCCCAAGGGCAAAGATTGAGTTTATCTTGCCCACTGTTATGTCCTAGTGTCCTGCATGTAAGAAAAGATCTGTTAAATGAGCCGCAGTAAATTTTGCTCTGAGAGTTTTCCGGTGAATGGTAATCAGTACAACCGCATTCTTGGTTGACAGAGGCTTTTCCTCCCTGCACCTTCCCGGGCTCTAGCACTCTGGACCAGGGCTCAGGTAACTTCATGTATCTAGCCAGATGGTAAGTATTTTATGCTTTGAGCCATATGGCTTCTCATGTGACTACTCAACTCAGCTACTGTAGAGTGAAAGCAGCCATAGATGATACATAAACAAATGGGTGGTCCAATAAAACTTTACTTACAAGAATAGGCATTGGGCCGTATTTGGCCCACAGCCTATACAGGGTGCCAACCTCTGCTATAAAGTACTTTCCTGGTTCCATGTGTCTGGTTCTGGCCAGTGAGTAGAAATGACACGTTTCTTCTGGTCTGGAGCATTTAATTACTATTGACCAGTACAGCTACTGGGTCAAGAAAGGAAGCCTTGATCATCTTGTGCCTCCCAGGGGGACCGTCCCGGTCTAGCACAGACAAAGACAAATATAGTGGGCTTATGGCACCTTATCAGGCCTTAAGCAATACGATACAGCTATAGTCAAAGTGGAAAAGTAGCAGTTTTCAGACTAGGACCAACATGCATGTTCAAGGTTGTCATGAATGTATATAACATAAAGACTATGTTACAAAGGCATGGATCAAAATACTGCTATAATATTTGAGTTGCAGGCTGGGTAAGAGTTTGGATATCCATCTTACCATCTTTTATCCCTACGCTTTCTTTCCTGGTTCCTTTCTAACATCTGAGGCTTGAGCCTGGCTGGCTCTGCATACAGACAACTGAGAGCTAGTGTCTTAACTGTGTCAAGCACACCAAATATAGCCTGATGGAGGAAATGCTGACTTCTGTTTGTTGAGTTGAGCAGAACAGCTTCTTTGGAGAGTTCTAAGTATAAGTGGAGGGATGTGATGTCCTGGGTCATTTTCCTTACATTAAAGTGGACCCCCTTGTTTTCATGATATGGGCAAACCCATATCATGGGTAGAACGCCACAGTGCAAGAATGCAGGCTCGGACAAACAGATCTGAAACCTGGCCCAGTGTTGGTCTTCTCATCATTTAAGTGAGAATACTTATACCTGCTTCACAGGATTATTGTGAGAAATACAACTTGCTCATTGCGGTAGCAAATTAGTTTCAAAGCAATGTGGCTGAAAGGAGGTCCAGATGATGAGGATAAGCAAAAGAATAGGAATGACAAAAGCCAGAACGTACCATGCACTGCCAGGCACTGTTCTAGCTCGTTAGTCCTCCTTTTACCCTCACAGTGACAAGGAGGGTACTGTTACTGGCCCCCTTCATAGATGGTGAATAAAGCACCAGAGAAGGCAGGTCACTTGGCTAGTAAATGGTGGAAACAGGATTGTTACACATGTGTCTGGCTGGAGAGTCCCCACCCTTCACCAGGGCACTGCTTATCATGGTATTGGTACTGAGGCTTTAAGTCTGGCTATAGCAATAGCCAGTTGTGATTGGGGAATGCTCCTGAAATCCCTCACCACTGAGGTGACTTGGTCAGCCCATGCGGCTCTCCTGTAGTTGATTATACCCACCTATGGCAAATTGAAAAGTGCCAAAGCTACACTGTGATACAGGTGCTGTGGTCATTGGCCAGGCAGGCATTGCTAAGCCAGGAGTCCTGTCTCCCACCTCCCCAAGATGTTGTGCCTCAGTGCTCTATAAACATAACATGGCAAGGGACTTCAGTTAGTCCCAGGGATGGTTCTAGGGCTCTGATGAAGGAGACAGAAAGTGATCTAGAGATGTCAGCCATTTCTCTAAGGACACAAAGCAGCCAGGAAATCACGTCAGTGTCTTCACATATGATATGTATTTGGAACATTTTAAAAGAATTAACTGCACATAACAAAGTATAGATGTCACTGGTGCCTTTTGCCAGTATTTCCCTTGAGATTGGGCAGGTCTATGTGTCTAGTTCTGGCCAATGAGCTGTGAGCAGAATTGACATGTCCCTTCTGGTCTGGAGCATTTAATTACCCGTGAGACACCCTCTAGGCCTCTAGCATTTCAACCAACAACCTTCAAGATGGAGTCTGATCTTTGAACCTGCATCCCAAGTGACAGTGATGAGCAGAGCCGGACCCCCCCGCCCCACCCGCTGCCAACCCTCAATGGGAATGTAGTGTGGGCAAGAAATAAATTTATGGTATTTTAAGCCTCTAAAATTGTTAAGAGTTGTTTATTACTGTAGCATGACATAGTTCATGACTAATATATAAACATACTGCAGTTTTCTTGCAAACAGCTTTTTTATACAATTTTTTATTACTATTACTTGATAAGAGTTAAGCATGAAAGAAATGTTAGTGTTGACCTTGGGTGTATAGAGTTTTTTAGAGAGTAAATAAGTTCCAAAAATAGAGTCCAGTTCCATAAGACCTTGTAACATATTGATAAATATACCAAAATGGCTGGCTTCCTGATACTGTCAAGAAATGTTTATTTCCTTGGCAGGCCATTGTTAGGGGACTCAGATGTTTATAAATACTATTAACTGATACATGCAAGTTACTCCCTTGATATTCTTCCTATCAATTCCTTATTGTGGTTTGAAATCACTCTTTAGGGGCGCCTGGGTGGCGCAGTCGGTTAAGCGTCCGACTTCAGCCCGGTCACGATCTCGCGGTCCATGAGTTCGAGCCCCGCGTCAGGCTCTGGGCTGATGGCTCAGAGCCTGGAGCCTGTTTCCGATTCTGTGTCTCCCTCTCTCTCTGCCCCTCCCCCGTTCATGCTCTGTCTCTCTCTGTCCCAAAAATAAATAAACGTTGAAAAAAAAAAAAAATTTAAAAAAAAAAAAAAAAGAAATCACTCTTTATAGGAAGACCTTCTACTAACATCTTATCCAACTATGTCAGACGTTACAGGATAGGTCAGTGTAGGTGTGGTGTTCAACAACATCATTCCTATTGGCCTGAACTGATTTCTGTTCATTTGCAACTTCCACCTAAATATTTTAAAAACCTGCTTAAATTGTCAAGTTTGGGCAAACCATTCACCCCACTAGCCCTGTAGAGTTAGTGTATTGTCCCTATACAAGCACTATTCCAGCCCAGAACCTGTTTTCCATTCATCATGTCTTGAACAGCTACCGTTTAGGATTTCTATGTCTTTCACCTTCTCTCCCCCTTATCCCTCATCATGTTCTTCATATTTTTCTCTTTCTCTCACTCACACACTGGCATTCTCTCTCTCCCACTCCCTTGTCCCCCTACACCCAAAGATTTAAATTGGTCCTGTTGTAAGATCCCCGACACTGGGGAAAATGTCTGCACGTTACTCATCACCCCCACTGAACACAGCTGTAGGAACCCTTTGAAACGCTTCTGCTGGGAACTTAGGGAGACTGGAGTAGTGCTCAGTAATCTGAGCCCACCCAGCTGCATGACTTCAGTTTGAACTGCCTAAGTTTCTGCCTCAAGCACGTACTCCAGAGGCTTAGGTTTTCAGCTTGTGTTCAAGGTGATAGGGAGCAGGGGTAGAATGTGTGGGGGAAATTTAATATTGAGGGAAAGGAAAGATGGCAGCGTTCCAATCCCCACAAGGTATGTTTGCCTTTCTCTTTCACATAAGCTAAAGTTTCCAAAACCAAGTAGAAATGCTGTCCATCCTCCCCTCTCCCTCCCTGTGCGCTGTAAGTGTGATGCCTTGAGTTTGCCACACGGTGCCCTTTAGTTCACTGACAGCGTCCCATAGCCTGGGATGAAAATTTCATCCTTGAAAAGGAGAAGCACAAGGAGAACCCTGAACTTTCTCAGGGAGCCTTTGATGATCTTTAAGGTTTATCGATTATCATTAAAAAGTGGGCCTTTCTGGGGCACCTGGGTGGCTCAGTCGGTTGAACATCCAACATCAGCTCAGGTTATGATCTTGCGGTTCCTGGGTTCGAGCCCTGTGTTGGGCTCTGTGCTGACAGCTCAGAGCCTGGAGCCTGCTTTGGATTCTGTGTCTCCCTGTCTCTCTGCCCCTCCCCCACTTGTGCTCAGACTCTCTCCTTCTCAAAAATAAAAAAGTAAATATATGCTTAAAAAAAAAAAGTGGGACTGTCCCTCAGAGAGCTTCTAGTTTAGTAGGTTATAAGACATTTGCCAAGAAGAAAGCACCTGTTGGGGAGAAGTCTCTAAAGCCCCTTTGCTCTGCTCTCTTGTCTATATTCAGCATTAGAGTAGAGCTTGTCTCAGAGGTAGGCCAGGTAGAGGAGAGAATCTCCAGGGAGCTTGTTAAGGACTCAGGCTTACATCATGGAGAAAACAATGCAGACCGGGACAGGCTGGCAGGGAGGCCCAGACCAGGCTATCCTATAAAGACAGGCCTTGCTGGAGCTGTAACGTTGGGCCCAGACTGCAGTCCAGCTCCTCCCTCCTGGGAAAATCTGATGCTACGGGAGGTTAAGAGATGTACCTACGCCCAGACAGTGTCTGAACCAGAGTCAGAACGGAAACCTATGAATAACCGTCAGATGCCCCTCAGATACTGGAAGGAGAGTGGAGTTGTCAGGGAATGTACAGAAAGTAAAAGGAATGATGGCTTCACATGGAAAATGGAGGTCCATTGCCTGAGTAGTAATGATGGCAATGGCCACTTTGTAAAAAGTTTTGTTTCAGTGCCCTGCAAGTGTTGCTGACACATGGGCTTTTAATTCCTGGGAGAACCACCCAGATTCCCCTTGTGCTCACCTGATGACCATATTGACCTGTTGACCACAATGGCCATGGTGACCTCTGACCTTCCAGTGCACCCATCTGACTAATGCAGGCCCACCTGAAGGGGCTGTCCGGAGTGTCAGCAGTGCTAAATATTATAGAGAGTTGAGAACATGCAGGAATTAGTTACAAATGTGTTAAGTGTGTACCATTGTTGATACTTTCCTGATAAACAGATGGCATAGCGATGTCACCCGTCTCTGATATGTGCATCCTGGTCGGTAGTAGAACCACTCATAGGAGCTGCCTAACAGCATTGTCCTCAGCCAGCAGACTGTGTATGTCCTTTTGACCTTGGAGTGGCCACCAAGCCATGGGGGAGACTTGATATGTTCTCGGAATGTGCATTCTATGGAAGAGATAAGACCCTAGATGTGAGGCATCACCACCCCCTTCCCATGGGGCAACTGCCCTGGCCAGGAGTGTGGAGGCCCCCCTGGAGTAGGTGCCATCTTAACTTCAGGAGGGGTCTTTGATCCCCTTCCCGGGGCTCTCATTCCTGTGGACCCACCCCCCACCCTTTACTCTGCTCCTAACCCCTTCTCCATGCCTTCATTTGTACTTGAAATGCCTTCTCCCTCCATCCACCATTTGCAGTTCCAAATTCTACCAGTGTCTCATTGAGCCAAGTCAAAAGGCCCCTTTTTTTTTTCTCTTTTAAAATCCGGGATGCTTCATGAATTTGTCATCTTGTGCAAGGGCCATGCTAGTCTTCCCTGTATCATTCCAGTGTTCGTACATGTGCTGCCCAAGTGGGCACAAAATGCCTTTTTTCTACAGAGATCCTCCACCCCCCACACCCCAAGCCAGGGTGCAGCCCCCTGAGTCTCTGAGCCCCTGCCCCACTTGACTATACTTTTTGTATAATCAGTGTTCCTCTCCAGCCAGCTTACAGGGTAAATGTGTGTCCCACTGGGCTTTGTCCAGCTGACCCCACACAGTGTTTGTACAGTGAACTACACCCAAATATACTGACCTGTATTTAACGGATCATAAAGTATTTGTAATAGCAGTGCATGAATTAAGGATTGATGCAGGGAGCGTTAAAAGTCATTGGAAATTCAGGAGTAGAGAAGAAGGACATGAGCACTGAGAGCTGAGAAAGCCTTCCTGTGGGAACACGGGCTGGAAGCAGAGGTGTTTCGTGGCAGGGAGAAGAAGGCACATTCTAGAATAAAAGAAGGCACGAGGTGACAGTGTCAGATGCCAGCTGCAGAGTATGAGCACAGGGGCAGTGGAAGGGGGCAGGGTTGATAGGGGCTCACACCTAGCCCGGAAAGGCCGGCTTGCGAGAAGAGCTAGGGGAGCATTCGCTTTGCACCATGATTTGGTGTTGGCCTTGTTTGGCCAAGGCTCACATGAATTGCTCAAATCAGACCATGAAATGAAGAGGGAGGAGGAAGAGGCTGGGTGTCCATCCTTTGGTCTGGCTTCCCACTAGTGGGTGCCACCCTGAAATGACTGCACCATAAATGTTTGTCTTCTGAAGCCAGCATTAGTGTTTATTGCTGTGTTCTTACTGGCACAGTTGTTTAATGAAATCTGCAGGATCTTTATTACCCCAAGTACAATGTGTTTTTCCAGAGAAACATCTATGGCTATAAAGCATTCAAAGATGAGATATAGAAAAGTCTTCCTAGTGCCTGCTAGAAATGGAATGGAAATACACACAGCACCAAATGAATTTGTTGCTAGTATTAAAATTCCTAGTTTGCCAAGTACTTGAAAGGCAAATTCAAGTAAACAGAAGAGACATGTGCTTTCCTCTAAGGGGAATGTTTTAATCAGAATAGAGACAGTTGATAGACATTTATATCCAGATCTCTTCTTTCTGCCCCATTAAACTAGAAATTGGTGTTTGCCAGTAGTGACCTAGTATATGTGTACAGGGCAAGATAATTAACTGGAAGGGGGCCATTTTGCAGAACTGCTTAGCCTGTCATATTTAACACCAGCCTTGTATATTCGGTACAGATATACAACATTAGAGGCTTTACCTCCCCTCCCTGGAAAGAAAGATTGTACACAGAGCAGTAAGTCCGGTAGGACTGAACCATTTCTCCCCAGAGCTCCTCTCTTTGCCCCACTCACAGCCACGGCACTGGCTCACTGGCCCTCGATACTCCCCAGTGATCAAGTTCACTATAATGCATGGCCACTGTAGTAGGAGCGAATGGTTTAGCTGGATGTGTAACTGTGCAGGATATGTGGAAAAGCAATTAGCTTCCTGAGGGTCAGGAGCTGATATTCTATTTCAGAACACAGAGTGTGCTCAGATATAATCATGAGAATTAATCTGACTCAACTGTAGTTGTATAAGCAATATTGTGACAGGGGGTGGTTTGTTTTGAAGCTGGACGTACTGGAAACTTTAAATGATGAATAGCGGTGGATAAAGCAACTATCCACTCATTCATTTCTTGTTGGGCTTTTAATTTTTTTCTGCTTTTTTTTTCTTGTAGCTTATTGTCATTTAAATGCTCACTTCTTATAGCTCTTAAGATTGTTCCTGTAAACACATTGTTTGTGTGTGAAATAGACAACGTCTGTATTTTCTTTCTGGACTTCTTACTCCTGTCCTGTTAGTATCACCATGACTCACTCAGTTGCCTGCCTTTAACACTCTTGCTACTGTCATTAGATACCAGATCCATCCAGTCCCTCTTTAGAAATGGTTCTTTAAGAACACAGCTCCCATCCTAATTCCATCCTGAATTTGTTGGAATCCTGAAGGGTGAGAGCGGGGAAGAATGACTGAGATGGTCAGGGACCACGCGTCAGCTGGTTGCATTGTCCTGACCCTGATTGCCTTCACAGCAGACCTGGCACTGGCCCCACAGTGGGTCTGGGGCTCTGGCCACACCTCGTGCTGGGTGGCATCACTTTGTCCAGCAGCCTCTAACCTCCTCACCCTGCTGCGGGGCTCTGGCCCGTCAAGCCATCCATCTGTCTGCCCCCAGATACATCTTACCAAATAATCCCTTGGAACACCATCACTCTCTTCCTCACGGGCTGCCCATCGGTTTGAAACTCTGTTCATTTAAGGGTTGCCATGGTTTGGTTTCACCCAGTTTTACCCAGGCACACCTGTATTCCAGCCAGTCTTCTCTTGGTGCTCTCACCATATATGCTGGTCATTGCAGGGTCCACCTCTTTGCTCATACTGTTACTGCCACATGGATTGCCTGTTTCCCCTTCTGACTATTCAGAACTTACCTTTGAGATCCCCCTCAGTGTTCCCTGAGACCTATCATTACAGTTTCAGACCACGCTGACTTCCTCCTCCTGAACGGTGGTTCTCTTCCATCCATCTGTGCCTAAATGCTTATTGTCTGCAAAGTGCGGTGCTATACAGGAGACCCAGAGGTGTGCTGCATGTGAGCCTGGCCACACAGCTCAGATGCTAGCACAGGCATTAAAACATGCATATAAATGATGTTAATGCTGGGTGGAATGTAATAAGGACTGTGGTTGTTAAAGATGTAGGTAAAATTGAGCCTGTTTACACTAGTTCAGATTCACCTCTGGATCCAGAGAGGGAGATGATGCAGCATCGTAGTTAAGGACTCAGATTCTGAAGCCAGAGGAGGTGTTGGCAATAATGAGGCAGGTGTGTATTATGTGACCTGGGGTAGTACGTCTCCTTTATGAGCTCAGCTTCCTCCTCTGGAAGAATGGAGATAATAACTGTGCCCACCTCCCGGGGCCGCTGGGAGAATCAAATGAGTTAACACTGGAAGTGCGCAGGAGAGTGTCAAACACACGGTAAGCACCAGGTGAGTGTTAGCCATTGTCATCTCCACCTGCCATCACCTTGGTCCTCATGGTCCTCCCCATCATCATCTCTTACACGTGACTGCAAATTTCAAGGACAGAAATGACAAGGTTATTATCTCCCTGAGCATGTGATGGGTGCTTGGTCAACATTTGAATAGAACAGTAGGTCATCTGATACCTGGTTTCCCGTGTACTCTGCTTCAGGACCAGCAGAGTAAGTGGGCTCTCTTTCTGTACCCCCCCACCAACTTCCTATGCCTGGCACAGCACAGAAGGACAGTGTTCTGAAGTGAATTGGTTGAGGGTGGTTGTGTCAAGAGTCCCCAGGAGCACCCCCAGGAGCAACGGGGGAGTCACTAGGTCTCACAGGACTCAGCATCTCAGCATCTAGTTTGGCTTATAGCAAAAGGATACAGAGAAAAATTAGCAAAGGGAAAAAACACATGGGACAAAGTGCAGAGGAAAGCAGCCTTCGAGAGTCCCTTCCGGGTGGGGTCATACGGGATGTGCTTCGCTGCTCCAGCAGTGAATTGTGACAACATGTGACAATTGTGACAACATAAATGTTGTCTACCAGGGAAGCTCCTTAGAGACCCAGAACCCAAGGTTTTTCCCAGAGGCTGTTCACACAGGCACCTTCTGCTGAGCATGTACCAAACTCCAGACTCTCAGAAGGAATGCAGGTGCTCAACATGAACCACATTGTCTGTACAAACAGTATGGGCACAGTGTGAGATACTCATCAGCTAAGGAATGGTAGGATTCCTGAAGTCCAAGTTCTCAGATGCCCGCCGAGGGCCAGCCACGCAAGGAGGCCCTTCTGAGGATGGCATTCTCGGGTCTGCTGTGTTGACGCCTCTGAGCACAACAACTCAGACCGAAGCTACATGTTGAGCAAGCTTTTGACTAATTGGAATTTTACAGGAAAAAGAGAAATCTCATCCCACTGAGCATATTTTAAGCACTTTATTAATATTTGGTGATGAATTAATAATGGGGAGAAAGAGATTTGAGGCTAAACTTTGGAGAGGAGAAACAATTCTAATTTTGAAAGCGAATTTTGGCCCAGATTCTTCTGTAATTTCTGCGTTCACAGGCTTGCACCTAACACCTGCACTGTGCTTCCTGCTCTCAGTGGCTGACATGGCGACTAAGCCAGGAGGCCAGAATGTGTCCTGAGCCCCCTGTGCAGAGACCCAGGGGAGCATGATTCCACAGGCACCAGAGCTGCAGGCTGGTCTCTGGCCTTGGACTCCACCCCCAAACATTCCTTCCCCACAAGAAAATACATCTCAAGGATAGGAAACCTCTCCCTGGCCTTCTCTGCCCTGCTCTGCCCATGATCTGGACAGGATGCCCAGTATAGCTGTTACAAGGAATCTGCAAGCTTAGATGTTAGTGCGCCTTGCCATTGTTACTCTGTATTTTAAAATTCCTATTTTCCAGGGGTGCCTGGGTGGCTCAGTCAGTTAAGCATCTGACTCTTGATTTCAGCTCAGGTTATGATCTCACGGTTTGTGAGTTTGAGTCCCTCATCAGGCTCCATGCTGATAAGTGCAGAGCCTGCTTGGGATTCTCTCTCTCCCTCTCTCTCTCTGACTTTCCCGCCCTCTCCCTCCCCCCCCCCCCCCCGTTTCTCAAAATAAATAAACTTAAAGAAAAAAGCTTAAAAAAAAACTTAAGAATTCCTGTTTCCCGTTACCTCTTGCTGTACTAGCACCCTACTTTGAAATACCAGAGGGACGTGATTGGCGTGAGGTGTGTCCCCTCACTGAAGAAAAAGTTCACTTGTGCCAAGACTCCTCGAAGTGGATCGTGTTCCCGAAGTTCCAGCTGTTTCGGGCTTCCAAGTGTTCATGCCCTTAAGGCACAGCTTCAGCTCTAGACCAGGTTAACCTGCCTGTTTTACAAAGCACTGACACTTCTAGGTTTTTGAGCACAGACCGAAACGGTCCCTCAGTTTCATCATCTGTAAACTAGGGATGATAATAGGGATGATAGGTAATACCTATCCTACAGGATTGTTTTTGGCTTAACAGAGATACTGTTTTTATTGGTTCTAAAATGCGTCCTCCCCTCCCCCCACACACACACATTTCAGCATTTGTGAAATCAGAACGCATCTTACAGTCAATGCTGTGTCAGAGGTTAACTGGCAGCTTTTTCTTTTTAGTGGTACATTCAGTAATGGTACACCCTAAAATCAATAACACCATAGATGAGATGAAATACTGTAGAAGTTTATAGCACTTAACACAATGCCTCATAGGGAACAAATGTGCAGGATAGTTAGTTGTCATTGCCATTATCAAGTTCATTGTCATCATCAAACAGAGTACTCCTCCAGGAAGGAGAACAGCTCTTTTTCCTGTTTAGGTATAGGAGCTTTAGAACTCACAAGACAAAGATTTCCTATCCCCACTTGACAGATGAGCCAAGTGAGGTTCAGGAAGTCCTGGTGGCTTAGCTTCTCCCACGGAGCTGGCAAAGTGCACACCTGGAGTCTGCAAGCTACAGTCCACTACCAGACCTGGGCAGCCTTTCTAAAATTTTTTATTTTTAATGTTTATTTTTGAGAGAGAGACAGAGAGAGAGAGAGTACGAGTGGGGGTGGAACAGAGAGAGAGGGAGACAGAGAATCTGAAGCAGGCTCCAGGCTCTGAGCTGTCAGCACAGAGCCTGATGCGGGGCTCGAACCCACAAACCGTGAGATCATGACCTGAGCTAAAGTCGGATGCTTAACCGACTGAGCCACCCAAGTGCCCCTGGCCAGCTGCTTTTTTAATGTAGTCTGTGAGCAATGAGTGGTGTTTAGATTTTTTTTTTAAATTGTAAACATCAGAAGAAGATTCATGTTTTTTGACACATAGAGATTATAAGAAATTCAAGTTTCAGTGTATATTCAATAAAGTTTTATTGGAACCCAGCCCTGTTCATACATTTACATCTAGTCTGTGATGGCCTTTGCACGACAGTGGCAGAGGTGAGTGCAACAGAAACCACATGGCCCCATGACACCTAAAATATTTGCCATTTGGTTTCTTAAGGGGAAAATTTTGCCAACTCCTCTTTGCACTCTGACGGGTGTCCTTTTGAGGAAAGAGAGTTTCTTGTTCATCATTTTATCTTCCAGCCTCGGTAAGCACTCAGTAAGTGCTTGCTGAATTGAATTTCTGTAATCAGTCCTAAGTCTAGGAAGTAAATCTCAAGTCATGCTGGTTACCATGGCACCAGATAAACATCAAAATAAAATGCCCATAAGCTCAAGGAGAGGAAAACCAGTTACAGAAACTCTCTAAGACACTTTTTCACATGTTCACATTTGTTTTGCAGTATCTCTTAGAGAATAAATAAAATGATTCCCTAAGGACAAGGCCACATTCTAGGAGCAGCTGAATGGGTAAATAAGTCTCAGGTAGGAGATGTTTTCAGAAAACCGAGCACTTACAGTTCCCTGCTCATCAGCCCTCAGAAGGTGTGCCATACAGCTGCCACAGGGCCAAGTGCAGATGGCAGGGGGTTCAGCTGTCAGAAGACCCTTCAGCAGGTGTGTGAAGAAATGAATCCATGATGTCCTGGCTTTGAAGGCCCTGTTAGTTTCAAGAGATCAATCAAATTATTGAAACTAAACCAGGATCAATGTTTCCTCCTCATTAAATGTTTACAACGTAGGCAAGCATAGACACACGCAAGGTCATTGTAGGGCTTGCTCAACTTGGAGTTTGAGCCAGCTGTGGGGCACATGGGTCCACAGTCAGGCGATGGGTGCTGAGGTGAATGAGGAGCTCCACTCTGTCTGACTGCAGGAAGTAAGTGGCACAGGAACACCCTGGGGGCTTCCTGTGCTGGCAGCTAGAGCAGACTTAGACCAGCATAGCTGGCCAGTGCCCCAGCCAGCTCTGCAGTTATAGCCCTCTCTCCCCGCCCACCTGGAGACTGCTTGCTCTGGAGCTCAGGGGTCCCTCAGGAGAGAGCTCCGTTCATTACACCCCGGTGGAGAAAGCCTCATGCAAAGTCAGAACCAAGAGCTGGGGCCACCTGCCCTTGGAAGTTTGCATGGACACTGCCCCCCGCCCCCAGCCCCCTGGGAAGACCTGAAGTTCCTCAAGGACCAATTCAAGATTCTTCAAAACTAGTTTTAAGCATTTAAATTATTTTACCAAGTAATTTCCCTTTTTAAGTCATTCCCCCCACCAAAAAACAATTTTAAAAATACTTCTTTGCATTCCTACATGTGGCTAACCACCTTCAGTTTTATATAGAAAATCAGTGGAGGGGTGCCTGGGTGGCGCAGTCGGTTGAGCGTCCGACTTCAGCCAGGTCACGATCTCGCGGTCCGGGAGTTCGAGCCCTGCGTCGGGCTCTGGGCTGATGGCTCAGAGCCTGGAGCCTGTTTCCGATTCTGTGTCTCCCTCTCTCTCTGCCCCTCCCCCGTTCATGCTCTGTCTCTCTCTGTCCCAGAAATAAATAAACGTTGAAAAAAAAAATTAAAAAAAAAAGAAAATCAGTGGAAAAATAAGTTTAGGAGAAAAAAAGCTCCAACCAAGGGATTTTTTAAAATAGAAGTGTGTGTTATGTAAAGTGAAGTTCAGGACACTGTAATCCATTTTCTAATGGTCATCCTCATAAAATTGGATCTATTTTCATATAATTTGCCTCATTCTCTTAAAAGTGTGATGCCCAACAAATATTAGTTGTGGTTATAATGTAGTGAGTTTTTTTTTTTTTATCTTGAATATGGATATGTACCTCTTATGCTTAACCGACTCTTGCATCTGACTCTTGATCTCGGGTCTTGATCTCAGGATTGTGAGTTCAAACCCCATGTTGGGCTCCATGCTGGGCGGAAAGGAAAGGAAAGGAAAGGAAAGGAAAGGAAAGGAAAGGAAAGGAAAGGAAAGGAAAGGAAAGGAAGAAGAGAAGGGAAGGGAAGGGAAGGGGGAAGAAAGAAAAGAGAGGGGGAGGGAGGAGGGGAGGGAGGGAGGAAGGAAGGAAGGAAGGAAGGAAGGAAGAAAGAAAAGAAAGAAAGAAAGAAAGAAAGAAAGAAAGAAAGAAAGAAAGAAAGAAAGAAAGAAAGAAAGAAAGAAAGAAAAGAAAGACAGAAAAAGAAGGGAGGGAGGGAGGAAGGAAGGAGAGAAAGAAAGAGAAGGGAAGGAAGGAAGAGGAAGAAAGAAAGGGAGGGAGGGAGAGAGAAAGAAAGAGAGAAAGAAAGGAAGAAAGAAAAGGAATGAAGAAAAAGTATCTATATGGAAGGGAAACCACTTCTAATATTGAAGAAGTATTGATTGTTTCAACATAGACATGTTTTAAGACTGACGCATCTCAGCAGTCTTTGGGCTAAAATGCTTGTGTGGATGAGGCTAGGGCCTCTAAAAAAAGTGCTTCTAGTTGAGAATCTAAACCTATGTTTACACCATTATTTCTTTTTTTTTTAATGTGTATTCATTTATTTTGAGAGAGAGAGGGTATGCATGCATACCAGCAGGGGAGGGGCAGAGAGAGAGGGAGAGGAAGAATCCCAAACAGGCTCCGTGCTGTCAGTGCAGAGCCCAGTGCGGGGCTTGAACTCAGAACTGTGAGATCATGACCTGAGCCAAAATCAAGAGTTGGATGCTGAACAGACTAAGCCACCCATGCTCCCCTACACCATTATTTCTAATAAGCAAGTTACACGTCAACTTTTGAAAAGCATTTGTGAGGTGGAAATTGCCTCGAACATAGGGTTAGAGGAAAATTATAGAGAGTTGTGACTATAGTCCTTGCTTGTCATAATTTTTTTTTTTTGTCCTTGTGTTTTTAATTAGGGGCCCCAAAGGGTGGGACACAGGATTCACCTGCTTTCATTAGTTCCCTTCTGCCTGGAGTGTCCCTATCTGTCTTGTGAAGAGATGCTTGAAGGGGTCTGGAGGAATTATCAGCTGCGCTAAATTATTCATGGGAATATTAAGAAGGAAAAAATGTATTTTCCTTAAAAAAAAAAGTAAACCTTACACGTTAAGTGACAGTCAGAATGAGGTTAAAAATAGAGCCATCTCTGGGAAAGACCACAGAATTTTAATTAGCTCATCACTCTGAGCAGTTCTGACGTGTCAGCAGGTTGGTCCCAGAGGGGATGCCAGGACCTCTGTGCTGCATTCACATTTTTTTCAGTACGTTGAGGTAAAAATAGGAACTGTTGTGCAGCCTCGACAGGCTGCCCACAGAGCCCACCTTATGAGCAGCATACATCTTGGCAACTGGAGTTGGTTGGTAGCAAGCCCCGTGTGGAACGCCCTTTTCCGTTTTTCGTTTCTGCTGGTTCTTGCTCTCCTTCCCTGATTCCTGTTCTTGTGCCCCCGCCCCTTCACAGCTGGTGAGCCCCCATTCTGTGGGGATCCTTTTTGCAGAGCATCCTTTTAATTTCCCTGAAATCTTACAGATTGAATTGCCCATCCTTGACTTTTTTCAGCTTTTAATCGCTCTGACCCACTTTATGTTGAAATTTGGCCAATTTGACAGAAACGAAAGCTCCTTTTAAAGCAATACTTTTGAGTCTTCTGAATCTTTTTTGGGTCAGAGACCCCTTCAAGAATTTGATGAAAACAATGGGTCCTTCCCCTGGAAAAAATGCATGTCTCTGTCTCTGTCTCTGTCTCTCTGTCTCTCTCTCTCTCTCTCTCTCTCTCTCTCTCTCTCTCACACACACACACACACACACACACACGTGCCCACACAGTTTTACATAAAACTACAGAATATTCATGGTTATCCCTAAAACATATCTGTGGATCCTAGGTTGAGAACTACAGGCTCTGGCTGAGCACCAGGGCCAGGGGACCTGGACGGAGCCTGACTTGTGACCTAAACACTAGGATCTTGTGGAAGATGCATTCTGGGAAGAACCCGAGTGAGAAGCATAAAACCAAGATGGAGGTGCTGTCAATTACTTTGTCATATTGAACCAAGGATTCAAATTTGGGTTGAAAACCCCGGTACCAGAAAATACCTTTGGCCAAAATGGTGGGGATTTCAGTGGTTGCGACTTCCCACCCCAGAAGGCCTCCCAGCTTCTCTCCACCCTCAGTGGCCTTGACCTCGCTGGAACCCAGTGATGGGTTTTCCACGTGACAGGCGCTTGGGATGCCTGTAAAGCTGCAGAGAGCCTGAGTTTCTGGATGAGGCTGAGACAGCATAGTAGGACTTAGCATTCAAGAAAATGTGACTTAGCCCACTGAGAAGGGTGTGGGGACCAATGGCTGGGTTTTGCCCTGTGGTAAGCAGAAGGAACGCTGGTTACTCATTTGAGTCCCAATTGAGGACATGGGGTATAAGTGGGGATGGGGCACATCTAATCCCTTTTTTGCCTCATGTAACTAATCTTTAAGTGCTAATGAGATCCTTCGGCAGAGCAGCCACTAGAAAACCTCACCTAGGATGTAGTCTGCGTCCTTCTACTGCTACCACAAGCTGTGTGAGTTCGGGCAACCTGACTCACCTCCTTGAGCCTCAGTTTCCTCATCTGTGAGATGAGAATACCAATATCTTCCTCTCGGGGTGGTTATAAAGCCATGTAGTGAATGTCTGGCCCCTCCTCTCTGCTCTCCATGACCCAGATGTGGCTCGGTCCTGGCTGGGGTGGCCACGGGCCTGCACTGCTTGTGGGGGAGGGGGCGTTGGCAGCGAGATACATAGGGCTATCTGCAGGTGCTGCTGAGGCCTGGGCCTGGGGCTGCGAGAGGATGGCCCTGCAGGTGCCATCAAGCCTGGCTCACTGATGCCTGAGGTGATGGCATATAGAAATAGACTTTTTCAAAGATGACCAAAGGACAAGGCTTTGAATATCCCAACTAATTGCACTTGCCTGGATCCCTCATTCTGCCTTGAAAATTTGATTTCTGGACTCCTTATGTGCTTTGAATTCCTGAAGCTTGTGAGACAGAAGCAGCAGTGACCTCCAAGAAGCCCAAGAAAGCAGGAAGCTCCTCGAAAAAGAGCATTTCCCGTGGTCTACACATGCGCTTTCTCTAAAGGTTTGCTAGCAGCGATGTCTGGCACGAAAAAACAAAGATGTTTGATCAGAAGTTCATGGGGCACATGGATTGACCGATAGCTTTGTTTGTGTGTAGGTAGGATCCTGTTCATCTGCTCACTGCCCCAGACTTGAGATCGTCCCCTGCCCTTTCCTTCTAGAGGAAATACCTAGGACGATTGCTGTAACACTGACAGATTTCAATGAAGTTTTATTTTTAAGTAGAGGACAGGGTGGGGACACAGGTCGCTTGCTTAAGCTAAATTGTGCCTACCATTGCTCCAGGGCCCACAGTGGCTCCTGGCAGGGGAGAAGTGGGGTGAGCTCTGTGGTTTAGTATTCCTCTAAGACTGATATTTGGGGTGGGTGTTTTGCTTATGAAAAAGGTCTGTGTGAGTTCTGTGGACTTCAGCTCAACACCTGTCTTATAGTAACAACAGAAAAGGAGATTTTTAATGGAATTATTCTGGAAAATCCATAATGGATAGTTTCCATGGTTATAGTTTTAAACTATGTTCTTTAATGTTTAATCCTTTGCCAGAAATACTGTGAAATGGAAAACGTGTGCTCTCCAAGGGCAGGTGTATCCTGCCAGCTTTGCTCACTGCCGCATCTGCAGAGCCCGAACAGGGACAGGCACACAATGGGGACTCAGCATATACTTAGTGCCTGATTGGGCTGTTCTGGAAGCCAGTGTTAAAGGAAGTCCTATCCTTTCTCCAGGCTCTGTGCCAAGCTAGGTTGATTGTGGTCTCCTTCCATGTTCTCCAGACCCAGAATACTGGTTGGAAGACTGGTCCATCTCTAGTCACAGCTTAGTGACAAGCAGACCCCTGTGTCTTATCCTCTTGTTCCTTTCTTTTCCCAGTGGCTCCCAGGGACCAAGAACAGCTTCTGATCCTCCCTCTGATCCCTTCTCCACTCCACAGCCAGAGTGACCTGTCTAAACCCCAAACCCATCACATCACTGTGCAGCATCAGATCCTTTCAGGGACCTGTGTCCCAGGCATCCTGAGCAGAAGGCCCAGCAGTGGATATGGGGTGTGTCTCCTCCTTCCCTGGGTGGCTTCCTTAGCCTGGAGTAACTGTTCCCTCTCCCGCAGCTCCTTCACATGTGTGCTTCATGAACTGACGCTGAAATGAAGCAGTGGGGGGACCTCCTGAAACCCTCCCTCACTTCTGTGTCAACTTTAGATGACCTTCCTGTAAGACCTCATCCCATGGTGTGAGCAAGGCACTTGGGACAGGTGTGACCTCATCCTGTAGGAAGAGCAAGGTACCTGGGCGGGTCATCGCACAGAGTGAATAGGGCACGTGGGACAGATGTGACTTTATCCACAGTGCTTTACTTGTCCTGACTATTGGTTTTTGGTTTTTGTTTGAATAAGGGAATGAGCATGAAAGAACTTTAACCTAGGAGCCTAAAAATGTGGATTATGGCCCTAAAGTGAGAAATTTACTAGCTCTGTAACCGAGGCCAATTCACTTCAGAGAGCTGAGAGTTGAGTTATACCTATTCCATTTTACCCCCATCACACAGGATCAAACATGCTCGCATGCATGGAAAGGGTTTTGTAAACTAGAAAACTCCGTGCAGGTGTTCATTGGCACTGTCAGGGCATTTGGTGTTCATCTTCAAGGGAGGGAATATTGCATATTTGTGTGCAGATTGGATAATGAGCTTTTTTCTTCTGTATATGCCTTAGCTTTGTCCCATCCCAAAGGGACTGATAAGAGTGCCCCAGCAGAGCTGGACGGCAGAGGCAGAGTTTGGTAAGGGGCGTGGACGTAGGTCCACGCTGAGGTCCTGTGCTTTCTGGGCCAGTGGGTCAGGCCAGGTAAAGTCAGCATCCATCTGGGCCTCTAGACCAGACTCGAATCTCATGGCCTGAAGTTTAAGGATACGCTTTGGCTGTGCCTGGTAGGTGGCTAATGACTTGTGGGGCCAGGCAGTCCCTGGCTCTGTCCCATGTCTCTGTGTCCTCTTGGAGACATAAAGCTAGTACCGCTGAGTGTGCCAGGATAGGAAGGGTGGGGGCAGTGGGGTAATTGCTGAAGTGGAGCCTGAGTAGGGGTTGAGTTGGGCCCCTCTCAGCACTGCCCCTGGAAGAATCTGCTTCTTTCTCCCCACAGCATGGCAGTGGCTGGAGCAAGAAAGAACCAGCCTACAGTGCTAGGGTTTCCTTTTTTTGGAAAGGAAAACCATTGTCCTTGTAGAGTAGGAGGCAGATAGAGTAGGAGTCAGGACCCTCAGTTCCTAGTCTTAATCTGGGTGTGGCAGCAGGGCCCCCCACTAGTCCTGGAGCTCGCCTCAGGCATCATCCTATCTCATCAAGGTGACCCCTGGATGGCCAGGCAGTGAAAGGGGAACTGAGCCCCTGAGCCATGTTCTTACTTCCTCCTCCTCGCTTTATCCCTCCCAGCCTCCCCTCAGCCTGTGCCCCCTGGGCCATCAGTGTTCTCTGAGGAGGAAGCCTGCTGTGGCCGCAGCATCCCAGTTGGGCCATGTCTTATGTCCTGTTTTGGCTGGTGGCCTGGCCCCTGGGACAGAGCACCACAGGCCCCTGCTGGCTGTCAGCCCTGATGTTACATGGCTATCTGAGCTCTCTGAACCTCTCCCCTGCTTCTGTGCACAGTGAGGACAGGTGAGGCAGGGCTGCAGAGAGAAAAAAACTGGTGAAGGGAGAGACAACTGCTTGTGTTTTCTTGTTTGTTTTGAAACAGTACAAACCTGAGTCACATGGAAAAAATGCCACTGCTCAAGCATGTCACACCTTTTTTTTTTTTTAACAAAGAAAAGTCGTCCTTAAGGAAAAAACAAAAACAAAAAACTGAGGTCAAATGGTTAGATTTCTAATACTGAAAATTGCAGTTCTAGTTATCCCCTCTTAAAAGAACCGTAGAAGTGAAGATTCTCCTAATCTGGCCCAACCATCACTATTAGTGTTCATATCAATGTGAACCAAAATAAATATTCATTGAACAGCTGCTTCCAAACTGAAAAAGAAGGCAGCATTCTGGCCTCAGTTTGTAACCACTGAATCTGGACCTCCTCTCTACATCTTCTACGACACCCTGCACCCTATTTCCTGCAATTGTCTGCTAAAAATGGTGCCTTCCACTGCTGCCTCTGAAGCAGATTAGCAAACTATGGCCCGCCACCTGTTTTTGTAAATAAAGTTTTATTGGAACACAGCCAAACAAAACAAAACAAAAAACCCACGTTATGTCCTCAGCTGAGTGGAGGGCCCGTTTCTGACCTAGTCAGAAGTTACGGGTGGTGGGCTGCAGGACAGGGTACCTCAGGGTACCTGAGGGTAGCAGGGAAGGGCCCTCGTTAGACTTTCTCAGAGCAGGGGATGTCACCTGCTTTAGGCACAGGGATCAGGCCGCCTAGGCTGGCCGTAGACTGCCGGAAGCTGTGGTGGGCACAGATCCCATCAAGTGCTGCCAGCTTGGTAGGAAGTGAGGTGAGCAGAATGCTAATAACAGCAGAACAGGAAACTGTTCCCGGCTGAGTGCTGAGCCATCAAGTGCGAATGCGGATCAAAACTCAGTTCCTCAGCCTTGGAGCATCCGTCACTGAAAGGCTGTTAATTGGCTGAGCCTGTTTAATATTTCATTCACATCCATGGAAACAAAGAGGCTGGCCCGTGGCAGAGGCTGACACAGAACTTTCCCCTTTCCCCGCCACCCTGTCCCCCTTGCCCTCAAAAATCTTGATTTGATGGTCCTCTAACATCTCCACTTAATTCAGGTTGTGTCTCCTGGCTAAGAGGGGCCCACAGGCTTCTGGGACCTGCAGCTGTGAACTGCTGTTTTCCACTGTGCGGTCTGAGTGGTGGAGAGACAAACCACATTCATAGATGACACATTGGGGATCTCCTCCTGCCCCAGAATTCTGGTCCTGCACTATCTTCTTCAGGAAGATTGGTCTGGGGCTTTGTGAGTGTCATTAATCCTAATCCTACAACGCTTGGCTCCATGAGAGATCCCAGGAGGACCCCAGCAGGCCCTTGCCTATTGAACAACTAATTGGGTCAAGAACGGGTTTCAATGCCTGATTAAAATGTACACTAATTTTTTTTTGTTGTTTTGTTTTGTTTTTAATGTTCATTTTCTTTCTGAAAGAGTGCGAGTTGGGGAGGGATAGAGAGAGAGGGGGACAGAGGATCCAAAACAGGATCTGTGCTAACAGCAGACAGCCTGATGCAGGGCTCAAACTCAGGAACCATGAGATCATGACCTCAGCTGACGTCAGACGCTTAACCAACTCAGCCACCCAGACGCCCCTATACTAACATTTTTTGAGTATACTTTAAGATGATACCATGTGTGTGTACATGCATGCATGCCCAGTAGAGGTTTGCAGAGCCTTTAACTTACTGATATGCATATGAATCTCTGAGGAAGGTGAGCCACATGTTTTCTGTGTTTCTTTATGGTCTCTGCGTGGCAGCTTGAGGCAGAGCAATGTTGGGATTTGGGGTGTTTTCTGGATCTCACTGTAGTTCACCCAGGGTAGGGACTGTGTCTGTACTATTAACATGGGAATGACTCATGTGTCATACTTCACTAATGTTTATTGCACAAATGCCTCTTATAGTCCATGGAGATGGCCTTGTGTTTCTTATCACCCCAATGATATGTTTCAACAGAAAGAATATTAAGAAACAAAGCTATTGAGGGTTTTTCTTGGATCACATAGGGCTTGCTCTTGTCAAGACTGTGCTTTGTAGAGAGGGTGTTCCCAGCACTTTCAAAAGAGAGTGAGGTATTGGTGATGCAGAGAGATCTCTCCAGGGCATCAGCCCAGTCCCTTGCCCTGAAACTGGGAATAAAAGTGTAAATCTGAGGGGCCAAACCCCAGAGTTTTGGAAATTGAACTAGTGATAGGTAGGCTCCCCACCTCCTCTCAGGACCTTGGCCTGTGTGACCTCTCCTAGCCGCTGAATTTCAGATACCTCCATCACTGTGACAGGTTGGCCCTTACCTGGCCATGCTATATGAGGTGACTCAAGGCACTCGAAGGACAGAGAAGGACAGGACGTGGGATAAACCACCCATTGGCACAGGTTTAATTCATCCAAGTTTTTAAAAAGATGAAAAATGTTGTAGAAATCATCCTAAAGCATCTTAAAAAGGGAAGGCTTAGGGAACCCAACATCCTCCCTTTCAAAATGCCATTTGATGTGGATTGTTGATGTTTTGGTAGAAAGGTGACACAGAGCGTATGTTTTGTGGGATGCAACTACAGGTCTTCTTTGGGAAGGAAGCCCCAATCTAAATCCCAGCTAGATGATGTCCTAAGTCGTTTGAAGAATTTAAGTTGGGGACAAATGTAAAATGCATAGAAATAGAAAATAAATTATCTGTGGATATGTAAAATGTGGGGTGCTTTCTGCAGCCTGGATGTGGGGTCCTTCCAGCCTCGTGCTCCTCTGTTGCTGCGTGGGGCAGCAACATGCTGCTCTCCTCCATTACTGACCCACTGTGCTCTAGCTCCTGGCGTGCCCCTCCTCCCACCATCCCATCCTAGGGAAGTCCCCTTCAGTTCACCCTTCTCGGCCTGCTCTTGGCCCAGGCAGGATGCCCACATCATTTGGAGTGTCTGTTGGAGGACGCCTGCTTCTCTCCTGTCTCTATCATGGAGGGCTCAGCTCCTGGTTCTCTTTGTTCCCTAAGTACCTGGGACAGCATCTGAGGCTGAGATGAGCATTGAACCATAGGTATAAGTGGAAGTGTGGAGATGTGTGTAATGAGATTGTCAGGGTTAACCTTAGGAGATGAAAAGGCCCTGAAGCAACCTCCCCCTGCTATTGAGCCAGTGCCTGAAATCTGACCATTCGAATGTCATTTTCTATTTTAAGCCACATCGGACAGAGACTTGACCACTGAGAATGGTAACACAGCAAGCTCTATGAATCACTTCCATGTCTTGGTGATTGAGTTTATCTGATCCTCTGAAGGAAAAGAGGGGCCAGCACGAGGATCCTTGTGTCCTTGTGCAGGTAGAATAAGGTAGGGATGGTCATAGACCCCGGGGGTCAGTGTCCCCAAGGGCAAATACACCTACTTTACATCTTGGGGTTTTTTTGTTTGTTTGTTTCTTTCTTTCTTTGTTTAGAGGAGGCTTTTTTTTATTATGATAAAATACACATTAAATAAATTTTACCCATTTTAATTATTTTAAAGTGTACAATTCAGTGACATTAAGTACTTCACATTGTCATTCCAGAACTTTTTCATCTTGCAAAACTGAAACTCTGTACCCATTAAACACTAACTTTTCATTTTCCCTCCCCGACCCCCTGGCAGCCACCTTCCTACTTTCTATCTCCATGAATTTAATGACTCTAGGGACCTCATGTGAGTGGGATAATACGTATTAATCCTTTTGTTACTGGCTTATTTCACTGAGCATAATGCCCTCAGGGTTCATGCATGTTGTGTCCTGTGTCAGAACTTCCTTCCTTTTTAAGGCGGAACACTATTGTATTAATGAGGGATATACCCCATTTTGTTTACCCATTCATTAGCCAGTGAACATTTGGGTTGCTTCCACCTTTTGGCTACTGTGAATAATGCTGCCATGAACATGAGTATACCAATATCGTTTTGAGTCCTTGCTTTCAGTTATTGTGGGTACATATTCAGAGGTGGAATTGCTGGGTCATATAATAATTCTGTGTTTAGCTTTTTGAAGACCCACCATGCTGTTTTCCACAAAGGCTGCACCATGTTAAGTTCCTACCAGCAGGGCACAGAGGCTCCTCTTTCCCCACATTCTTGCCGTTCTGGCGGGGGCAAAGCGGTATCTCATCGTGGTTTGGATTTGCATTTCCTGAATGATCAGAGATGTTGAGCACCTTTCCATGTGCTTATTGGCTATCTTCTATCTTCCTTGGTTTCTATTTTGTTTTAAGCTTGAACTCATGATACTCATTCATGTGGATACTTATGTGTGTGACCTGAGAAGAACCCCTCAATGATGAAAGATAGATGAGATGAGCAGCCAGCCTGGCTCACAGCATCTGCTGCCTGCCCAAAGGAGGCGGCTCCTCAGGGAGATGCTCATTCTTGCACTGCCCCAGAGTGACGTGTTCCAGGGTCCTAGTCCTCACTCCCCCTTCTCAGTGCCCGTCCAGCTCTCAGTTGCAATGATCTGTGACTTTGGGCGTGGCCTGTCTCTCTGTGGCACTGAATTTATCAGGAGTTTTGTTTTTTGCAGGCGCGTAACCTGGACTTCCCGTCCTGTCATGCTAAGTGACTGGGATGCACAGGGGTGAAGGACGGGGAGGAGGGGGCAGCGAACCTGATGGAGAAATACCACGGGTAGGGGGAGAGAAAGCAGGGGATGCCAGAGCTTCCGTTTGATGTTGGGCAACATCTCCCAATGCCTTTGCCAGCCTCCCAAAGGCAAATCCCTGCTGTCTGCTTTTCACCAGAGCTGGGGCTCCTTATGGTCCTGTAGTTGGTTGATGACACAGAAACCCTCCCAGAGACTTTTTGACACTGATAACCAAACCCGTTCTCTCAGCCTCTTCTGCACAGGCCCTTTTTCTCCAAGGAGTTGCCTCCCACCCTGTCTTAGTGCCCTTTTCTCCCCCAACACTCTACCAGGCAGGACAGTCCTACTGACTTTCCCCTTCAAGGTCAAATTCAAATGCTGATTCCTCTGCAAAATCCTCCCCAGGATTCACTCCTGCAGCATAGGCATCATACCTGGGTGTGCCTTGTCATGTGTCTCCTCCATCAGACTGCTGGCCCCTGAGGCCAGGAATGCGGCTTAGTCATCTCAGCATCTCCCCAGGCATAGCACCACTGCATCATCTTTGCTGCATAAGTAGACAGGATGCATTCATTATGCACAACCATCCTTCTGTTTTCCCTTATTCACCATTATTCAGTGTTTTCCCTGGGTCAGGAGCTGAGCATGGGACATTGAGTAAGAAATGTCTCTAAACTCAAGGAGATGTTAATTTGGTTTTAAAAAAAAAAAAAGACACTAAGTTTCGATTTATGACATGGTTTTAGATATTGTTTTGATACTTAAAACAATTTTTTTTAATCTTTATTTTTTCGAAGGGGGAGGGGCAGAGAGAGAAGGAGACACAAAATCTGAAGCAGGTTCCAGGCTCTGAGCTGTCAGCACAGAGCCGGATGCAGGGATCAAACTTAAGAGCCACGAGTTCATGACCTGAGCCGAAGTTGGACACTTAACTGACTGAGCCACCCAGGCGCCCCTTGTTTTGATATTTAGAAAGGCATAAACAACACAACATATGGAGTTGAGTTTTTGAAATAGTTGAGATCTGTGGCTAGTACAGTGTGTAAAAAGCTGGGGAAAACACACCTACTCTGTGCTTGAAGTCATTGTTTCATGCTAATTGACAAAGGACTAGTCTGTGTAACATTGCTGAACCACATATGTTTACATATGAAAGCTGTCTGGATAATTATTAGCGGATACTTTACTGAGGCTATGACAAGTCCTCCCAGCTGGTTGTTTGCACTGGGGGTTTTACAGTGCATTTGACCTTCGCCTAAGGTAAGGGAGGGTTTGTTTGGTAGAAACAGTGATAAATATTCCCATGGCATTTCAGAGCTGCTGGATTTTTGAGACTGGTAATGTGAGGTGGGCGCTGCACCGAATGGAGCTTTTCCTACAGTGCCTGCCTCGTTCGTGTCTTATTTCTCATTCTGTTTTGGTTTTCTCTTCTAGGCTGCATTGCTAGATTGTCTGCTTCAAGGTTGGGTGTGTGGTCTCGGCTGCCTTTCCCCCCAGGTGTGTTTTCCCCAGCTTTTTACACACTGTACTAGCCACAGACCTCAACTATTTCAAAAACTCAACTCCATACATTGTGCTGGGGCTCGCCACAGTGGTTGGAATCTAGAAACCTCTCTTGGAGACACTACTTGGCATCAGTGTGCCCATGAACTGACCTTCCAAAGGGCCATTTCCTATGTTAGAGATGGGAATAGTACTTCACGTCCCTATTTATAGGATTTGGTGAGGGCCTAGGAGGTAACACCTCCAAAAGTGCTTTGAAGGGCTTGGGCGTAACTGGACACCTTATTATGTGTGGTTGTTGGTATCCAAAGCCAAGGGTCCAAGCCAGCCAGTCCTTACACCACACGGGTAGGAGGGAGATGGCCCGGCTACAACAAAGCTCCCAACTTGAGAAGAGAGGTTGCACACCTGGCCTCCCAGCTCAGTGCTAAAATAAACATGCCCGTGTCTTGAGCTGAAGATTTGCCCAGAGAAATAGAAAGGCCCCATGTGTAGTGGCAAAGTTTAGGGTCAGCTGCATTTGCAGAAGCAGAGGAGGAAGTGAGGGGCTGCCGGGATCACTCCCCAGAGGTTTTCCTTTCCTTGAGAAGGTTGGCGCCCCCTCCCCCAGCCCCACCCCGCCCCATGGGGGTATGGCCCTTTACCCTTGCAGGCCATTAGGTTGGGTTTAATACATTATTTTATGATCCATCCAGTTCTGTGAGCTGTTTAGTTGCTCACCATCTCCTTCTGAACAGTCCCTGTAGCCCCTGGTCCACATGCCAAGGGCTGACAGGCTTAGGGAAGGCACTCAGAAGAAGCATGTGTGCTTTGATTTCTTCTATCATTATTAATGATGAACTAATTCTGACATCAGGTATCTACCCGCCCACTCCCCAGACTCAGAAACAGAGCTTTATTAGCGTAGTCTGACCCTCTTGCCCCACATCTTCCTCTTCCCCACCATTTCCAGAAGTTTTGTGTTGCTCTTTATCATCCCTGTGAATTTCCTTTGGTTTTTACTAACATCTCTACTCACCCTGCCACCTAGTGCTCTCTAGAACGCTGGAGGGTACTGTTTTGCCCTTTTTAAAAGCTCAAAATAAGTGAGAATCATACTGTATTTGTTCTTCTGAACTCCCCCCCCCCCCACCTCTTTTTTCCTTTTTGAACACTCAGTTTTATGTTTGGGAGGTCCCTACATGTCGACAGGGGTAGAAGGGATGAACTGGAATAGTACCAATTTTGATAGTTGGGGCTGATTCAGGATTGAACAAGACTTAGACCCTCCCTTAAGAAATAGCACAGGAGTGAAGTAGATGAGCCAGGAAATAATGTGGTTCTGTTTCGTCTGTGTTAAAGTTTGGAAATTTGTCTTTCTCCTAGTTTTTAAGTTCAAAGCCTTCTACCACACATAATAAGTTCATCTCTCTCCTCTGATACTCTTACTTCAGATTTTCAGTTTGAAGATAAGACAATTGATAGTTAGGGCCTTTCTGTTCATCCTATTTCACAATGTAAAGATGAAGAGATTCTAGTCCATACTGGGGAGTGAGATGATTTTTTTGATTGGTGAGGGCAGTAACCACCAAAGGAGGGGACCGTTTCCAAGCTGCTGGAGGACAAGAACCCCAAGATAAGGATTTAAATACCAACATTCTGTAGAGGTATTGAAGCAATGTGTTGTTTGTTTGTTTCATTTTTGTGAACTCATTAATAGAAGCCTCCGTATTTTTCCTGTTTCCTATTTAAAGAAAATCATGGAGCACAAAGGCATTCAAATACTTCATGCTTTTAGGGACAGAATCAATGCTGTAATCCTCTGACCCTCAGATCATTGCTTTTCTATTACACCATCTCACCCACCCATGAACTGACAAAGCCACCATCTTAATTGACGTGGAAGGACAATTACTAATTGAAGGAGATGACATTGAATTATGAGATTCAGCAACCAATTACATGGTAACTTGGCTCAGCGTATTACCTTCCCCATTATAGACATTCACTAATTATTTGATTGATTAGTAGGAAATTAGAGATGGTGTTGTTAATTGAAATCTAAGCAACCCCTCCAACTTCTTGTCTTCCCCCTAAGGCTCGTAATGGGCATCTACTAAAAAACAGAGCATGTTTCAATTTATGCTGTAGTTTATCCACTAACAAATGGCTCACCCATCATTTATTGAGTGCCTGCTGGATGCTGGGGCTCTAAAGATGAAAAGATACTGTCCTGACATTGAGGTGCATGGTCTCTAGTATGACTATGGCATCTGACCATGGTACAGTGTTCGCTGTGACGGAGGCACATACTGAATGCAGTGGAGATATCAGAGAAGGACAGTCTCAACCTTTCCGAGATTTTCTTTCCTTCGCTTAATTCGCCTTTAGGTAAAGGTGTTGTTTAACAAAAGGCAAGAGAAGGGGGAGTCTCTGAGTACCCTTATTTACTAGCTTTTTGGCAAATGTACATGTCCTGCTGATTTTACTATGGAGTCTTCTTGAAAGGAGTATCTGTGCCTCTGTGGGGAAAGGATCATTCTGTCATGCTAAGCTGTCTGTGTGTTTCTGGCTTGGAAGTTTCTCCCAGCCTTTCTTGGGGCTCTTGTCTGGGACTTGCCAACTCTAAGGAATAAATACCTATGATTGTCATTGAAATTCGCACAAGCCATTCAAGTCTGCCAGTGAGGTTTACCTAATCGGGAACTAATCAGTCACTCCTGGGAACTCCTGGGAACTCCTGGGAATTCAGTCAACCTGCCCAAGGAGTGGTATTTTTTCCCACTGTCTTCCTAGAAAAGCAAAGCAGCCCACCCCTAGGAGATCTAGAAAACTGTCTGGCTAGGATTTGGAAGGAGCCTCTGCATGTGGCTTCTTTGGTACTGTCATGTTCAGAGCTAGGGTCCTGGGAAACATTCGCCAGTGGAGGAGAGGGGTCCGCCCCTACTAAGAAAGGGGCTGCAGGGGCTCCTTGAGTCGAGGCCCTTGGGGACAGCATTCCTGGAAGGAGAACTCACAGGAACACGTTGGAGTGGCAGTGGGAGGGACACAAAGAGCTTGTCAGAGCTTCTGTAAGAAGAAGAGGAGGCTCCCCCACGACCTCCCCACCCCCTTCCCCACCCCACCGCCCACCTGGGAGAGTAACACTTGGCCCATTTGGTGATTTGGGACCAAAATACTAGCAGTTCTAGTCTTTTTGTTTTCATTTGAACTTTTTTCCTGATGGCTATACCTATATGATTTTTTTAAGGGTAATAGACACCTAATTCAGAGCAGTGGGATGTTTCAAAACCAAGGGTCTCAGCGTTCTCAACTGGGTATGATTCAGGCCACTTGACCTGAGAGATTTTGAGGAGACACGGGCTGTTGTATAAACTAAAACAGCCACAGAAAAGGGTAAATTTGGCAACTTGAGAGGCTTGGGGAAGGGAGACACCTCTTAATTGGAGTTCTGGCTGCAGTGTGGGGAATCGAACAGACAGAGCCTCTCTGTTTTTGTTCATTTATTGGAGAACAAGGTTTCAGTTCCGGCAGCCAGGTAAAGCCCCTAGTCATATGTGTTTTGCAGCACTCTGCTATCTCTTCTTCCAAAAGATAAAGGTTATTCTTTTGGGCACAAGCAATTCTTATATGTAATATTAGATTAAGCAGAGTTTTGGCAAGTCTTGGCTTCACCTGATGTATTGTGGGACAGTCAATATTTGTACAGTAATTATATTGACTTACCGCCTTCCTTTTTAAGTAAGACTTTTTGCCCTGCTTCTCAGCAACAAAGTTCTCTTGAAAGCAAGCCAGTCATCAGGGGTTGGTTCTGTTCACAGCAGGAAGGTCAGGTGGGCTATCTAATGTTCTCCCAGATGTTTGCACTGCTCTCAACACATCCGCATGTCGGACCCGAATGAGTTTCCAAAGTGTTGTGCAAGCTGAGGTTTTGCTACGTGCTTTCCCTTCTCAGCAAAAACCTCTCACTCGGATTAATGACAGAATTGTAGTCTTTTCTTTTACCACTGGTAAGCAGCACTAATCGTTCTCAGAAGTCACAGAAACTTGCTGCTAAGACATTTGCAGTTTTCACATGATGTGAGAATATGATTTAAGGACCCAGGTGATTCCTTTTTCCATGATTCCGGTGAGTCCCCATAGAGACTTGTGATTTACAGGTAGAAAAATGAGACTCAGATGGAAACAAAGGGCAAAGCCTGTAGAAATTAAACCCTTGCAGCGAGGTTTCTTCAAACCCTTTTGTTGTAAACCATTGTTATTGTTGAAGCTTGACACTCTAGCGCACTCCTGGTCTCTCACTGTGTGTGTGTGTGTGTGTGTGTGTGTGTGTGTGTGTGTGTGTGTGTTTAGTTTTTCCCTGGCAGGGTACAAAGACAAGAGACACTTTTCCTTTCATAACCTGCCCTTCTCTGTGGTCCCTGTAGGCCCAGGTTTGTTTTTTGCCTTTCTTGCCCACCTTCCAGCAGAGGGAGGCTGGAGAAAGCTTCCCCCTCCACTCTGATCTCACCCATCTGGGAAGGAGCAGCCCTGCCAGTTGGGCCTTGGGCGATCATCAACCCTGAGCATTCCTTCCTGCTCTCCTGTTTGCCAGGCCAGGAGGGAACCAGGGCTGCCTCAGGGGGATCCCACCATCTGCAGAGCACGGGACAGGCCTTGGCATTGTTTTCCTTATTCCTTAATCCTGCCCAGGTAGGGATATGCATATCTAATGAGAATACATTAGAGCCTTGGTCTCCTGACTCTGTCCAAAAGGAAGCAGCAAGTCTCCTTGGCTACCATTTTGGTACCAAATAGCAGAAATATGGCCTCCATTAGGCCAGCTGCTATGGGAAGTTGGGGGGGGGGGGTGGTTTGGGAGAGAGGTGGTGAATCTTCAAAGTGGCCAGTGGTACGTTCTCGGGCTGAAGCTGGGACAGGCAAAGAGGAGAGGTTTTTAGAGCTGCTGGGGTTGGGTGGGAATGGAGGTCGGGGAAGAAAGGGCCA
Source organism: Puma concolor (assembly GCF_028749965.1). NCBI lineage: Eukaryota > Metazoa > Chordata > Mammalia > Carnivora > Felidae > Puma > Puma concolor. The sequence goes on from NC_141671.1 coordinate 25,656,782, forward strand.
TTTATTCAGCCGCAGTGACTGCTCATTAGTTCTGACTATACACACTTGGCGAAGGCTGCACATGGGCCTCGCATTCTCAGACAAAACCCCAGGGTTTGTCGTCCATTGCCCACCTCAGCCATCCCACCCCCATAAAATCTTGAGATTTCTTTCTGCCAGCATGAGTGATAACATCAGATTACTTTTCCCTTCACCTTTTCCTTCTCCCCTCCTTTTTTCTACCCCACGAGGCTAAATCCCCAGCATTTTCCACCATACTCTGATTACACTGGACAAAGAACCATGTGCTGTGATGCTAACAGGGAGATTTCTTTTCTATGCCGTGTGAGCCTCACAAAAGCGGAGGCTTTAGCTGCGGGGCCTCCCCAGCTCTCACTTTCTTTCCTGTAATTCTATACAAATGGCATTAGCCTTTTATGATCCCTTTGTTTGCAACTATTCTGAGGGTACTTTTCAGCTGACATTGGTTTCCTGAATTTTAAGTGAACTTTGTTCTAATCAGCCTGGTGGTATTTCTTGTAGAGGAAATGCAGGCTCATGATTTGTAAGTTACTAAAATGCAAAAGGGATTGCTTTTTAAAAATCTTTCTCTCCCACCACAAATTAAATGCCTCAATAAGAGAAGAGCATTAAAAATTAAAACGCCCTTTGATGATGCTAGCTCATTGCCCTCGGAATACGTGAGCATGGCCATCTCCCCCACACCCTGAGAAATTCCATTTGTGTTATCTCTGATATGAAGATAGCTCAGCCTCCTTGAGGACTCTGTTCTCATAATAAAAATCATTATTTGCTTTCTTCAAGTGATATTACTGATTTTTCTGTTACAAGCTGAAGTAAAACTAGAACGTCTTAGCTCTGAAAACCAATTTGACAAATTAATCAGATAATCCAGTCTGCACCTATCATAGCCTTAGAACACATGTCAGCAAACTTTTTCCATAAAAGGTCAAAAACTCAGTACATCAGGCCACCTGGGCTGTACAGGCTATGTTACGGCCACTCAGCACCAATGTTCTGGTGTGAAAGCAGCCACAGACAATCTGCAAGTGAATGAAAGTGGCTGTGTTCCAATAAAACGTTGTTGGCAGACACTAAAATGTGAATTTCACATAAATTTCACACAAGAAATATTATTCTTCTTTGGTTGTTTTGAACCACTTGAAAATGTAAAAACCATTCTTAGCTCACACGCTGAATAAAAATAGGCAGCAGGCTGTGCAAAAACAGGCCGCGGGCAGCATTTGGCCCACAGGTCATAGTTTCCTGAGCTCTACTTGACATTTGATCTTAACCAAAAGGCCAAGCGATGATTCTGAATCCTATTCTAAAGCCATATTTTATTTTATTTTTATTTCTTTAATGTTTATTTTATTTATTTTGAGAGAGAGAGGTAGAGTGCCAGCAGAGGAGGGGCAGAGACAGAGGGAAAGAGAGAGAATCCCAAGCAGGCTCCAAGCCACCAGCGCACAGCCTGGCACGGGGCTCAGACTCACAAATGGTGAGATGTTGACCTGAGCTGAAATCAAGTCAAAGGCTTAACCGACTCAGCCACTCAGGTGCCTTCTAAAGCTGTATTTTCAAACTACAGTTCAGAACGAATCAGTCAAGGGGAGCCTGGGTGGCTCAGTCGGTTGAGCGTCCAACTTCGGCTCAGGTCATGATCTCCCGGCTGGTGGGTTCAGCCCTGTGTCGGGCTCTGTGCTGACAGCTCAGAGCCTGGAGCCTGCTTCAGATTCTGTGTCTCCCCTCTCTGCCACTCCCCTGCTCATGCTCTATGTGTGTGTTTCTCTCTCAAAAATAAACATTAAAAGAAAAAAATTTTTTAATGCATCTGTGGGTTATGAAGTTCATTTGGGGGGGTCCTCTCAGCATCTTAAAAGAAAAAGAAAAGGATTTAGTACATCACACATAGTAAGAGTTAAATGTACTGGGTCACTCTGTTGAGCTTTCAGAAAGAATTTTATGTCAGCCGTGGCCCTCCCCATCCCCAGACTTTGTATACCCCAAGGAACATAAAGAGTCAGAATCAGCAGAGTGCTCAGGTTGTTAGCCAACAAGAGGGACAGAAGCGAGCGTGGTCACCTTACTTCATGTGTCAGAGCAGTCAAGACTCAACATCGATTTTCTCTCCTAGATCTGTAGTTGGAGAGAGAGAACGGCAACAAGCAAATATCTATGCTTATGATATTAAGTTGGTTGGGGCACTGCACATGAAAGAAATTGCCTACTTTCATGCTTTGTTTCTTTCTAAGCAGTTCTAAGAATCCTTCTTTAGCTCTCTGCTCTTCTGCCGCCCCAGACTCTGTGATATTTAAAGCACTTGGTTGGGTATTCAGTATTCTTCACCAAACAGAAACACAATTGTGTGTGGGAAGAGGGATGGTGCATTTTAATCTGATAAAAACAACTTATGCCAACCATAACTGTTAGCCTAACTGCAAGCCAGGCTGTGAGGAGGTGGAGGAGGAGGAAGCAAGGAATATTTGGGCACTATAATAATTCCGGGCCCACAGGGGATGCCCTGGAGGTCATCCACATCCTAGAGAAGGTTCCAGGAACTCCAGGGGCCCTAAGGCTCTCTGGGACTGTGGCTTTGCATTCTGGTGGTCAGGGTCGGTCGGGCTGAAGAGTGTTCCAGCCGGTAAGATGGGGGAGGGGGCAGGAGAGATGGACCATTAGTTTCCTGCCTCTCAGACCAGTTCTAGAAAATGAGAGTGGGGAGGAAGAAGAAAAAGTGAGGGATAGAAACATGTCTGGAAACTGAACAGTGTGAAGCTTCAGCTCAGCCCTGTGCTTCCTGGTGCTTGGGGATGGCCTCCCTAGAGGCCTCTGGGCCTCCTCAGCTCTGTAGGCCTCCACAGAGGGGACATAAAAGGAGCAGGGAGAATAGCCCTGAGGCCAGCTGGATGCTTCTGGCCGATGAGTGGGAAACACTCCATCTAGGAGCTTTTGGGAGGAGAGGAGTTGCTGGCTGAAGCACAAGGAGAGTCATGCTTCCGTGTTCTCTGGCTGAGATGATGCTTTGTGGCTTTCTTATTTACCCAAGGGGAGAAATGTTTACTCTTCTGAAGGGATAATGAAAGATTAGCTTCTATTTCCAGGGTGGTGGTGAAGGTTGAAGTACAGGGTAGAAGGGAAGAGTGTCGGATGCTTCCCCTTCAGAACAAAGACTCTAACTGACACCAGATGTCTTCTCCCCTACCCTGACCTTTGGGTAACTGCTTCTGACCTGAAGGTTGGCTGGGAGGGATATCTCCTCATGGTCAAGGACCCTTGTTGTAAGGTCCTTGATCAGGGAATGTTCCCTAGGTGGAAGGTGTGAAGCCCCCTGTCCCCTGTGCAGTTTGTCAATTGGATTTGGAGTGAGTAGACATGTAGTGAGGTGTCGAGCCTCAGATGTTGGGCAGGCAGGTCCTGGGAGTGGAGGAAAGCTTCACACCCAGCTCAGTATCTGAAACATGGTGGACACTCAAGGAATTGCTGAGTTAGTAAATGCAGAATGGCAGGGTGTGTCGTTCTGTCAACAGGGCCAGTGTCCTATATGGATGGGACAGATGGGAGCCAGCAAACCAGGCAGTGGCCCGCCTCAACACAGAATCATGAGAGAGGAAGATGAATAAAATACAGATTGGTATTGTCATTCGAAGCAAATGGCCACAAATCAGCCAGAGCACACCCTTGCAGATGTAGGCAGGTAAAACGGAAGCTCATGGAAAATAGAACCCCTATGGGGTGCCTGGGTGGCGCAGTCGGTTAAGCGTCCGACTTCAGCCAGGTCACGATCTCGCGGTCCGTGAGTTCGAGCCCCGCGTCGGGCTCTGGGCTGATGGCTCAGAGCCTGGAGCCTGTTTCCGATTCTGTGTCTCCCTCTCTCTCTGCCCCTCCCCCGTTCATGCTCTGTCTCTCTCTGTCCCAAAAATAAATAAACGTTGAAAAAAAAAATTAAAAAAAAAAAAAAAAAGGAAAAGAAAATAGAACCCCTGCTCCAGGGAAGATGGTGGTTGAGCTTTGCTTTAAAGTTAGGACCCCGTCATTTGGAGTAGTTGTACTGGGCAGTGGTCAGAAAGCAACTTCCTCCCTCCCTTCCCCACTTCCTTCCTTCCACAAGCACAGAACACCTCTAATGTTCAGGAGGATTAGAGATACAGTGTTAAAGATGTGATATGGTATGCCCTTAGGTCTAGGACAGGATGGAGATCTATATCTGATGATACAGATAATCAGCCCCCCAGGTGGGACAAGTGCTATGAAGGAGGACTCTAGGGTGACTTAAAGTAACACGGAAGAACTGATTTTAGGTGAGGGGATAGAGGAAAAAAAAAAAGGCTCTCTGAGGACATGTCACCCTCACAGGGACCTCGAGGGCTAACAAGGGGAAAGACAGGAGAAGAGCATCTGGGCAGAGGCTTCAACCCCAGATGTCCTGTGGCTGGGAGAACAGAGTAGCCCAGCATGGGGACAGGCAGAGAGGGAGAAGATGTGGCCTGGGGATGGCTGGAAGAATGAGGACAGTGTCAGGAAGAATCACCAGGTCTCCAGCATGAGCTGTGAGCAGGTATAGGTGCTTCTTACTGAGGAGGGGAAGCTGGAGGAGAAACAGTGTGGGAGATCCAGGAGACCCAAACAGAGATCCAAGCCCTTGGGGAGTTCATGCCGTGGTTGGGTCTTGCTTCCTGTTAGGCGGGGAAATGACCAGGTATTTCTGCTGCAGTTGAATTCCATACTCTACATACAGTTCTGCTATTAGAAGTAAGATCTGGGGAAGCTCAGACATTAGCAGGTACAGCACTTAAATCAGTCAACCAACTGACCTTTATCCGGGGCTGGGTCAGTTTTTACTACATCATAGGGGACTGCCAGGAAGTAAGGGAGGAGGACCTGACCCTGATGCAAGTTAAGATGCATTTTAGGAGCTAAATACATATACATATAAGATAAAATGACCATACAAAATGGGAAGAAGCTACGTGTCTGGCAGTGAAGAAATGGGTAGGGTCATTAATGGTGTAGCCATCAGTCACACCTCACACACTCACGAAACACCATATTTTAGGGGAATATTTAATGACTTGAGAAAATGTTTACAATGTCATGCTAAATAAGGAAAGCAAACTTACAACCAATATCGTTTTTTAAGTAACTCTTTAAAAGATGAAGAGGAAATGTTCTGGAATATCAACACTGGGCATTTGGATTACTGGTGATTCACTTAATGTAGACTTAACCTATATTTTCAAAATTTCCTGCATTGTTATGTGTCTTAATGTTTGAAGTTAAAATGTGAGTGTTGCTCTTTAAATGCTACAAGGGAACATGTGCCCTATGTCAAATGTATGTCCTGACCCCAGACAGTTTCACCAGGTCCTACGACTCTAAGCTAGATCTTAGAAGGTGAGTAGCATTTGTCCTGGGGGTCAGCAAGGGCAGAATGTTTTTTGTAATGTTTATTTATTTTGAAAGAGAGAGAGAGAGCGTGCGCATGTGCACACAAGCAGAGGAGGGCAGAGCTTGGGGGGGGGGGGTGGGCGGAGAGACAGAGAGGGAGGTAATCCCAAACAGGGCTTGATCCCACACAGGGCTTGATCTCACGACTGTAAGGTCATGACCTAAGCCAATGTCAAGAGTTGGACACTTAACTGACTGAGCCACCCAGGCACCCCCAGAATATTTCTAATGGGAGGACTGGGATTAGCAATGGCACCACAGAAAATAGACCAGAAGGCATCGGCAGGACAGTAAGGGAATGAGTACCACTCAGGTGCGCTACCTGGATGGTGGTGGGAAGGCACAGCTAGAAGAGTCACAGGAGGTGCTGGAATTCTAACGACTATAGGAGTAGAATGCCAGCAGAAGGGTTTCAATAGCAACTTGATGGTTAAGGAATGATCTTGTAAGCTCTGTGGCAGATTTGGAGGGGGAGAAGAAGGGGACCCACCTAAGCTGGAGCAGTAGGACAGAAATGGGGAGGACAGTCAGATCTAAGATCTGTAGGGAGAAATCTTGCTGGATCCAAAGACAGAGTCCTGACAGGGGGAGGAAGAGGCCCCCACCTCTCACCTGGGGTGGTGAAGGGGTGTGTATGCCATTAACAGATGTAAGAGGTCAGCAGAAGAGTTGACTTCTGTGGAGGAGGGCAGGGGCAATGGGCAATTTCGTTTCAGATGTTGAGTATTGGGTTTTCCACACGGCAGAAACTTGCAAGCTGAGAAGCAGAGATGTAGAACTGGAACTTAGAGGGAAGACAGTGCTGGCAGGGCACGGTGGCATCCTTCATGTACCAGAGGGGAGTCCGTGCCTCTAAAGGACAGCAGCCCGTCTCTGGCTTTGAGCAGCTGGAGCACAGAAGAGGTTCAGTGGTACCAGGGTGAACTGCACCCAGGTTGTAAGTAGTCTCTGTGCCCAACATGGGTGTTGAACTCACAACCCCGAGATCAAGAGTCCTGTGCTCCACCAACTGAGCCAGCCAGGCACCCGTGAAACACTTCACATGCTTGGATAGAAGCCCTTTAGTAGCCCAGGGCAGCTGACAGCAAGGCTGGGTTCCATGTCCCTTCAGGGTCATGTGGTGTTTTCTCCAAAACCAAAGAAGCCTACAGCAGACTACATGCTTTAGAGAATAAGAGACCCCCAAATAAGGGAAAGGCTCATCTGTATGTATAGTAGGTTATAAATACAAAACAAGAACAAAACTGAAATCTGTTTACCATCAGGTAGGCGGTTCTTTTACAATGATTATTTGGGGGCAGAACAATTATTTGGGGTTTCTAAGCAATGGGAACGTATTACTGTCGTCAGCTGCTCAGATCACATGGGCCATGCCACATCGCATTTGTGTGAATACAAGTCCCACTTCTTATCCTGGGAAAGATGGCATGTTTTTAGAAATCTAGGCTACGTGTACTTTCTTTATAATTTAAAAGTGAGTGGTTTCCTGCTAAGAAACTATTTTCTTCGGGTGAGTAAAGATGGATCGCACGAAACTAAACATGTGTCTTCGCATTTTTTTCTCCATCATTGAAGTCTCTGTGGCCATTGAAACCCTTCCGTGCTCATTCCCCAAACGCTAATGCCTGGATTCTCCTGGATTTGAGAACATAATAGAAGTGGCACTAAAGTAGAAGAGTGTAAAGAATTCTGACCAAGCCATGCATTCATCACATTTGGATGAGGGACATATTTATTACAGACTTAGCAATGGATCTTTTGTCAAGTATTGGACGATAAAGAGCCATTTTCTTTGTATAATGGAAGCTTACTCAGTGAGGGGTCCCCTTGTTTCCTGACACTTAATATTTATTGAATGATTTACCAAGAGTACAGAGATGGCCACCTCAACCCAGGTTCCCAGAGCTGCCTAAAGACAAAGCAAAACAAAAACAAACAAACAAAAACAAAAAAACAGTGCTTCCTGTGAATTTGCTTATAGCTACACAAGCACCTTCATTCTGTCTTAAGGAGGCAGCTGGCAGATAGCTTGCAAGAAGCTTGTTCCTGAAGTTATTTATAAAGATCAAAGGTTATGATATTGAGGGAGGAGTATGTGATTGCATAATGATTACTTATTTCAATATGCTTAAAGTTTGAAATTGGTTCTTTTAAGATGTGCTGGCCATTTCTACCTCGAGAAGAAGGATATTTATGAATCATTCCCTGCATTCAAATTAGTTTTGCTTTAACATTCAAAGAAACTCCAAACATTCTAGAATTGTTCTTAGTTGTCCAGGAAACTTAGAACCCCCATGCAGTCTGGTTCTAGAGTCCAGGCAGGATCTTGACCACAGAGTTGTGTCGAACACCATTGCTTGTATGCTTTGAACTCTTCAGTAGAGCATTTACTGGATTCATTTAAGGGGTCCAGGGGGGCTTCTATATCTGTTGTGTTTTATTTCTTATCCTCACTTAAGCAAAGGGGGAGAGGGAAGATGACAAATGGAAAGATTTGACCAAGCCAAACGTTGGACACCCAAATGTTTTCTATTATCTCTTATACTTTTTCCATTATACAGTTGACCCTTGAACAACACAGGTTTGAACTGTGTGAATCCACTTACACGTGTTTTTTTTTCAATAAATACAATGCATTAATGTAAATGTATTTTCTCTTCCTTACTATTTTCTTAATAACATTTTTTCTGTAGATTACTTTATGGCAGGAGTACAGTATATAATACATGTAACATAAAATGTGTGTTAATTAGGGGCTCCTGTGTGGCTCAATCAGATAAGTGTCTAACTTTGGCTCAGGTCATGATCTTGTGGTTCATGGGTTCAAGCCCCACATCAGGCTCTGTGCTGACAGCTCAGAACCTGGAACCTGCTTTGGATTCTGTGTCTCCCTCTCTCTCTGCCCCTCCCCTGTTCACACTCCATCTCTCTCTGCTTCTCAAAAATAAATTAAAAACATTAAAAATTTTTTTTAAATGTGTGTTAATTTACTGCTTATGTTACCAGTGAACGATAAGCTACTGATAGTTAAGTTTGGGGGAAGTCAAAAGTTATATATGGATTTTCAATTGCATGAGGGTGTCAGTTCCCCTAAATCCGTTATTGTTCAAGGATCAACTGTACTTGAAATATTTCACGATGTGAAAAAAATTCAAGTTCAATTTAACCTTTGTATTTATATTTTCTTGCAAATGTCTTTACTTTGACACTTTAACATCAGAGTTTAGATCAGTGTTGTCTAATAGAATACTTGAAATGTGGCTAGTGCAACTGAACAACTACATTTTAAATTTTATTTAATTTTGAGTTTATTAAATTTAAGTTTAATTTCAACTTTATTAAATTTAAGTTTAATTTTAAATAGCCATATGTGGCTGCCATAGTGGACAGGTGCAGTTCTGGAAGAAAAAGCTGCAAAAACCAGGATAGTCCTTCAGTGCTATCAGAGACTGGACTGTATATTCTAATTTGTGAATCATTCCTTAGGAAAAAAAAAATCCTCTTAAAGGCTTATTAGGAATTAATGAACCAGTCTAAAATTTACCAAAGGAAATAATATCCTAAATATTTATAGAATGTAAGTTCCTTCCAGTGCCTTCTTGTACTTCTCCTTGTCCTTTTCCAGATGAAACCTCTTGTTCCCTTCCTGGTAAGAGCTACTCTCTAGCAGATACTAGTGTTTGACAAAGATTAGCTCTTCACTAGGTTTAACTGCATCCTAGTCCCTGAGGTCATCAATCAGTGTCATTATGTTTGAAAGCAGATGGACAATTCAAAAGCAACCTATGGTCCTTAGACATTTGACTGGTTGCTCAGTGTTTAATTATGTCTCGGCAAACACTGGATAGAGCCCTCGTTGATAAGCGTAGTTTATTAAGGGCTGGTCTTGTTAACAGTCCTGGTGATAAATTGTGCTAGTCTTATTGAAAAGACATGACTAAAAGGAAGCTAGTGTGTTTGGAGGATGTGTTGTTTGCTTTGTTCTGAAAGGATAAATATGGTGTTTAAAATCAAAAGCTCTGGGGCGCCTGGGTGGCGCAGTCGGTTAAGCGTCCGACTTCAGCCAGGTCACGATCTCGCGGTCCGTGAGTTCAAGCCCTGCGTCAGGCTCTGGGCTGATGGCTCAGAGCCTGGAGCCTGTTTCCGATTCTATGTCTCCCTCTCTCTGCCCCTCCCCTGTTCATGCTCTGTCTCTCTCTGTCCCAAAAATAAATAAACGTTGAAAAAAAAAATTTTAAATCAAAAGCTCTGAATCCTGGATATCATAAACCATATGACCTGATGCCTAGTTGGTAACCAATCTCCTGGGACCACCCTGTAAAATGGGATTAATTCTTGTTTACATGACAAGAATATGGTTAGGACTAAATGCAGGGATGCAGCTGACTGTGTTTGCTAATGAAGGAGTCCAGAATATACCACTGTGGCATAAGGGTTATTTTGAGATGAAGACATTTGAGAATCGATAGATGCAGGACGAGGCTTTCTCTGTGCTCCCTTTACTGCCTGAAAGCAGATCCTTCCAAAAGAATTCAACTGTCATAAACCCTCCTTTAAGAGAAGCTTCCTGTACCAGAGAGAGGAGTGACCCTGTCACCAGAGATGAGAAATTGCTTACATAGACTTTACTAAAACAAACTTCGCCTTTCAGTGCTTTCATTCATCTGTTTTGCAGTCATTTGCCACCATTTACTGTTTGTTAAAATCCTAACTCCCTCCCCATGTTAAGATGGTAGATAAGCCCCTAAATTCTAACCACTTCTTTGAGCCACCTTCTTTATGATCCCTTGCAAGCACACGTTCACCAACAAACTTTGTCTTTTCTCTTCCTAATCTTTTGTTGGTTTAATTTACAGGCCCCAGTGATTGAATCTAAGAGGATATAGAAAAGTTTTTCCTCCCCAACACTAACAGGTGAAGGTGTTCTTTGTACAGTAGTGGTTTGTGATGGATGGAAAATCCCGGCAATTTTGCTGACACTTGATGACAAAAGTTCTCAAACTTTAATGTGCATCAGAACCTCTTGGGCCCCCTGTTAAATTCTGGCCTCTGGGGTTCTACCCCAAAAGTATCTTGATACTGTAGGTCTGGGTCTAGGGCCCCAGGGAAGTCTGATGCAGAGGGTTAAGGAACCCACACTTCAAGAAGCACTGTTTTCAGAGACCTCTGCATATAGGAAGATCAAAAAGTGTAGGCAATGACCCAGGATGGCCCAACCTTGCATGGTTTCTGGGCTGTACTTCATTCTGAATTTCCATTTTAAGTTTAGGGTTTGGTTTATTTCAGTTTGTTAGCTACGGTTAAATAACAAAAATTCAACGGAGTAAATTTGAAAGCTCTAGTTGGCTTTATTAATTGATTTGTGATGCAGGCAGCCTCCCATGTAGCAAGTAGAGGGCAGCTCCGAGGAGTTGTGCAAATTGGAAGGCTTATAGGAAGAAGGGTGGGACAGGGAAGAGATTAGCAAAATGAACGAAGAATTGTTGGGGCGCCTGGGTATCTCAGTCGGTTAAGCATCCAACTTCGGCTCAGGTCATGATCTCAGGTCTGTGGGTTCGAGCCCCGCGTCAGGCTCTGTGCTGACAGCTCAGAGCCTGGAGCCTGTTTCAGATTCTGTGTCTCCCTCTTTCTCTGACCCTCCCCTGTTCATGCTCTCTCTTTCTCTCTCTGTCTCAAAAATAAATAAATGTTAAAAAAAATTTTTTTAATAAAATAAAAAAAAAGAATTGTTTCAGGCAAGGTCACCTTCCCTTAGGGGGAAGTGCTGGGGGTCTTATTAGGTGGACTACTTCATCCTCCTTTGGGGGATGGAGAGGGCCCATGTGACAGATTGATTGGTGTGACCAGAAAATTCCAGACTCAATGGTGAAGACCACATTTCTGGGGGAGGTTGAAACTGCAATTAGGTTAGGTATTAAGGCCCAGTTTGGTGACTTGGCCTGGCAAAAATGACTCCATTTTGGGCCTGTGGTTTTCTTTTTAACACTACACAAAGACTTTTTGAAAGAGTTGAATTATGATAAGGAGATATATATCCTTGAAATATCAAACCATAACGAGTTGATTTGAAATTCAGAGCTCTACTGTAGCTGGGGCACAGGGATGTGGGAGCATCTGGCTCGGGGGGGGTCCCAGATGGACTAGGTTCGGCCACTCACCGCTGACAAAATCCACAGGCAGAGAGATGAGGGGTCATGATGCAAGAAAGGAATTTATTTCCATGAGGCCAATACTGGGAGGACATGGACTAGAGTCTCAAAGACTGTTGCCAAAGTACTGACAATCCTAGCAGGTTTAAGTCAGGAAGATGTGGGACAGAGATGGGCAGGTACGTGCAGGTGGGCCATGAAGGTCAGGTGGGGTGGCTGTGGGATCAGTCACAGGGGTCTTGATGGCTCAGGACAGCCCTTGATGCTCAAGGGGGTAGTTTTGGCTCCCACAGGGAACACGGTGTCTTCTGCCCCAGTTCAGAGATGAGCAGGAATGAAGAACTTAATCAGTTAGAAAGTACTGACAACAGAATGCAGGTGCCAAAGTCCTCTTTCATCAGCTTGAAACAAAATGGTCACTAAAAATAAGTTTTCATTCTGACACCCCTAGCACTTAAACCGACACTATTTACCTAAAGGAAGAAAATGCTAGCTTCGGAATTGTTAAATCTAGATGATCTTCCTACCTCCACAAGTCAGATTGCTTCCTGTCTCCCTGAACCAATGTTTAGGTGCACCTGAGTGGCTCAGTCAGTTAAGCACCCAACTCTTGGTTTCGGCTCAGGTCATGATCTCATGGTTCGCGGGTTCGAGCCCCATGTCAGGTTCTGCAGCTGGCAGCACAGAGCCTTCTTGGGATTCTCTCTCTCTTCCCTCTCTCTCTGACCCTCCACTGCTCTGTCTCTCTCAAAACAAATAAATAAACTTAAAAAATATATATGTTTAATCACTTGGGCCCTACGAATTGTTTATGAAATGAGAGAAGTACATGGAAATTAGTTATATGACTTAAAAAAAAAACTGTTAACTTTTCTTTGAAAGTATTTACTTCAGTTATTTATTTGGCATAAAGCACATCACTCGAATTTTATTTTTTTCCCTAAACCAGGCATGGGGAGGGTGAGGCATGGGCTGGAGCTGTTCTCCATTTGTATTTTGTGGCCAAGCGGGGCTTTGGCTTCTCTCCCTCTGCCCCACCCCCAACTCTGGCAGGAAAGCCATGGCTTTGGTCTCATAGATGGTAAATGAATTGTTCACTTGGTTTCTGCTCTTTTGCCTCCTTCTCTTCTGTCAACTTTGTCAAAGGCAGCCCAGCATGAGTCAGAAGTGCTGGCTGAACATTTACCCCCAGAGTCTGGGAGTGTTTTGTGTGGTGGCATTTCCATGTGAATGTCGTCTGATACCGCAGAAATGATTAACCAGGGACTGCTGCATCACCTCCAAAGTGCTGTAAATGGAATGGCTTCTTCTGTGTTTTTATGTCCTGGGCTGAAGGGACAGGGGGAGAGAGAACAAAACAAACCCACCAAAGGAGTTTTCAGTGAGGTCGGACAGTTGTCTTACCAAACATGAGCATCAGGTGTGCCCTTGCAACTTCCAAATGGCCCCTTGGGCCATATAAAAGGTAGACTTCTGGAATAACATCTTTTGAACAACAAAAACAACAAATTTCTGTGGCGTAACTTTTCTAAACTTTAAATCCTTTGCATTTAAGGTTTTCCTCCCAACTCAATATGAGGGAATGCTTTCTGAGAAGCTCATCCCACTGGGAAGAGCATTTGAGAATAGGGCCAGCCTGTCTAAGGCATTAATGTGCAGAGTATTTCTCTTCACAAAATACTATGTGTTCTGAACATTTTTCTTTCAGAACCAAGCACTCGCAGGAGCCATATAATCCCTGACTTCACAGCAGGCCGTTTTCAATAGTATAAAATGATCGGAAGGCATTGTTGCGTGCAAAATGTGATTTTAATGACCATGTGCACACGGAACATAAAAGACAGGCCTCCTGACCGCTCAGCTTTCCCCCTAAAGAAAGAATGTAGTGTGAAAACACTGCCCTTTTAAACATAAATATTCCAGACCTATATTATCTCCATTTCTGCTTTTCCAACTACTAAATGTGTCTGTTCCAAGTGGATCTCCATCAAAATCCACAAATATCTTGGGGAGATCTCCCTGCTCTCCCATTTTCAGCACATTGTGGGGCTGTGTGTTCTCTTTCAACCCCTGTCTGTTTTCCATAAGAATTGCACTCTGTTGCTCTGTAAATTTGCTATGGCAATTGTCTCATCCTTTTTCACGTAGGACCTTGGAAATCTTTTCTTTTTCCCCCCTTTACACAGTAGATCATTTAGCAAGACCTTTATATTGTGGTTAGAAATCCAGTCATTTTGGAAGTTGCCATTCTTATGCAAAAAGTCCCCAACTTTTGCAAGAGTTAGAGACTTTTACAAAAGTTCTTTTATATCATGGTTACCTGGAACTAAAGGGACATTTTTGTCACAGCCTCTGTTATGGTTGTGAACAGGCCCCCTGGCCAGCCCACAGTCGAGCTATGTCCTTGAATTATACTGATGTGCTATGTCAAGGGACTATCATTCATTTTCTTCAATTCTTGCTCCGATTCTTCCAGATGGTACCTGTGATCATTTCATAAGAGAGACAGGAGTACACGAAGTACCCTGCTTAATGCCACTCACTTGGTACCTAAGTGGAAGATGGAAAGTCCAACCAACTTCAAAGCTTCCATTCTCTCCACTGCCTTCTCCAGTCTGTCATGCTTGGATAAAACTGTTTTTGTAGGAGAGCCTATGGGGAAGCAAGAAAAAGAAGGTGGATTCTCGTGGATACAGTCATTTTTAATCCCATACATCTGTCTACATCAGGAGGCCAGCCTTTGGGCATATATCCGAAAGCATTATGAGTTGGAAAGCTGAAGTTCTCACCCCAGGAGGCATGGGGCCAGGGCTCGGGAACTCAGCTGCACTGGGGAGTGGGCAGGAAACAAAAAGCTTTAGAGCAAAGCTTGACACAGTCTTTGAAGACGGATCATCATCTGTCTCCGTCGAAGGCCTGTGCACACGGTGCTATATTATTGGGTTAGGGATAGCATGGGGAGGGCAGGGGAAAGTATACTAGTTTTCTTTTTTAATCAGAATTGGCAGGGAGTTTTAAGAGATATGAAACCCTGATTGGCAGGCAGGAAGCTGGCATGGATTTGAGTTGTGATGGGAATAGTAGCCACAGAGCCATTGTGTCACCTAAGGGATGACCGACTACCCTCTCCCTTGACCCTCCCTTTCTCTGTGTGTTCTCTCCACACCCCATCATGTGGCACTGCCACCACATCTCTTAGGTTTCAGCTTAGGGATTCATGTTCTCTATTAAGCCCTCCTGTACCCCCACTCCCTGCAGCTCTCCCCCTGAAGCCCCTACCTTGATATCTCTCTTGCCTCTTATTCTCTATCTTATCATTCTTGCTGGAATAGCACTCTGGGCTGGAAAGAGCCAATGTTCTCAGACAAAAGGAGAAAATTCAAACGTCTACATCTTCTTGTACAATTGAACACTTTTACTTTTGCACACACACTTTTCTTTCTCAACATTGTTCCTTTTTAATAATTATTACCAAAAAAAATCATCACACAATTATAAAATGTTACAATTTTAAGAATGCAGGGGCACCCAGGTGGCTAAGTCGATTAAGCATCCGACCTTGGCTCACAGTTCGTGATCTCACAGTTTGTAAGTTCAAGCCCCTCATCGGGCTCTGCAATGACAGTGTGGAGCCTGCTTGGGATTCTCTCTGCCTCTCTCTCTGCCCCTTCCCCACTAGCACTCTCTATCTCAAAATAAATAAAACTTAAAAGAATGCAACTGTAGGAGAGGAAAAGTCTTTTCCTTTACTCTCTTAGATTCAATTATCTGGGGCCATGTAAGTTAAATGGACAAAAGGCAGATTAACAGGAGAAAAGACAAACAAATTTTATTTGATGTTAATATTGTAACTTTTGTGTGTACATAAGGTCTCACAGAAAATAAAGTGAAAACCCAAAGAAGCGTTAGCTCTGAGAGGTTATATATAATTTTAACAAGGGGCGATAATAGCAATAATATATGGAGATGGAGAGGTTACCTGCAAAAGAAAAAGGGTTTAGATTTCTAAGATTGGTCAGTTGTGGAGATGTAACTATGTGGGGGAAAGCAATGGGAGATAAGGGCAACTTCAGAGAGTTGTGTTATGAGGACTCTAGTTGGTGGCATCTCCAGTGACAAGAATCATCTCGTTTCCTCATCCTGGAACAGGAAAGGGAAAGGGGGACACCTTCAGAAAAGCAAATGTATTGCCCTGCTTTAGGCAGAAAGGAGGAGGGCAGGGGCACCTGGGTGGCTCAGTGGGTTGAGTGTCCGACTTCGGCCCAGGTCATGATCTCGCAGTTCGTGGGTTTGAGCCCCATGTCGGGCTCTGTGTTGACAACTGGGAGCCTGGAGCCTGCTTCCAATTCTGTGTCTCCCTCTCTCTCTGCCCTTCCCCTGCTTGTGTGCTCTCTTTCTCTCTCTCTTGCTCAGAAATAATAAATAAATTTTACTTTAAAAAAAAAAAAAAAAAAAGGAAGGCCAAGAAGCTTTTCTATATCTGATGTTTCTCAGCTGCCTTCAGCTCAAAGCAGTTTTTCCACCAAAGTGGCATATCTTGGAGTGACAAACTCAGATCTCCAATGTTCCTTTTACAAATGAGAAAACTAAGTACCCAGAGGAGTGCTCAAGGGTCACTGAGGCAGAGCCGAGCCTGGGGCCTCGCTGGACCTTTCTCCCACCCTGGCTGTCTACACCCTTTGTAGAGCGCGTGCACACCAGCACACAGGGAATACTGACCCAAGTCCTGTGCCTTTCTCTCCTATTACCATTCCACTGGGACTCCACAGAGACCTGGGCTTCAAATCTGCCCCTTCCCTTCACCAGCTGTGTTTGTGAGCCAGTCAAGTAACTTTGCTGAGCCTCATGTAAGAATGTTAACACCTAGGGGCACCTGGGTGGCTAGTCTGTTAAGCATCTGACTTCAGCTCAGGTCATGATCTTACTGTTTGTGGGTTCGAGCCCCACGTTAGGCTCTGTGCTGACAGCTCAGAGCCTGGAGCCTGCTTTTGATTCTGTGTCTCCCTCTCTCTCTGCCCCTCCCCCGCTCACTCACACGCGGTCTCTCTCTCAAAAATAAATATTAAAAAAAAGAATATTAACACCTACCTAAGAGGGGGGTTGTGCAGATGAAATTTAAACAAGATGTGTGTATAGTACCCCACCCCACTGTGCACGAATCTGTGTGCATTACTGAGCCTGTCGCAGTCTGTTCATTCATTGGCACAAAACAGATCATAATCACACACTTTCGAGTTTCCCTGCAAGAATACAAAGAAATAAAAATAAAAATACAAGGTGCCATGCACAGTGACTGGCACATAGAAGCCCTCTGTAAATGGTACGTGTGTCCCCCACCCCCAGCACCACCGTAGGAGCTCAGTAAATATCCGTCGGAAGCCCTAGTGGAGGAGGGGGAGATTCTCTAACAAATAGGCCTGCAAGCTCTTCTGTTGTAGAACAGCTTTGAGAAGCTCATCACATCTGTGTTTGGTGCAAAGAGCCCTCCCAGGCTCTACTCATGATGGATCCTCATGCCCTCACATCAGTGTGCTTCTTTTTTTTTTTTTTAAACTTTTTTTTTTTCAACGTTTATTTATTTTTGGGACAGAGAGAGACAGAGCATGAATGGGGGAGGGGCAGAGAGAGATGGAGACACAGAATCGGAAACAGGCTCCAGGCTCTGAGCCATCAGCCCAGAGCCTGATGTGGGGCTCGAACTCACGGACTGCGAGATCGTGACCTGGCTGAAGTCGGACGCTTAACCGACTGCGCCACCCAGGCGCCCCAGTGTGCTTCTTAATAAAAAGCTACAGTCCTTAGTTTACCAGATTCTCTGGCTCCTGTAGAAAATTGTGCCTCTCTCATTCCTGTGTTTTAAGTCAGCAGACACTTACTGAGCATCCGGCAGGTGCTGAATGCAACGCTAGATATGATGGAGGACGCAGAGAGGGGCAAGCATGCATCCTCCTTCTCAAGGATCCCGTGTCCGCACAAGGGGAAGGCTGTGTAAGAGCTTCTAGCATGCACTGGCCGAGTGCTCTGGGGTCCAGAAGGAAGAGGTTGCATCTGGCTTGGCCGTCAGGGAAGGTGCAGAGACAGCTGGGCCTTAGAAGGTGGGTAGACAGAGGCATGGCAGCTGGGAAGGGCAAGGGTGGAGGGCACAGTGTTAAGGCTTGGAATGGCCTGATTTGCCCAGCACATTGAGTTATGCAGGGAGAGTAGAGAATGAGAGAGAAATGGGCCAAGAAGGCGAAATCAGAGAGAACTGTCAACAGCATGCTCAGAATTTGGACTTGACTGGGCATTTTCAGTAATAGTGAAATATAACGGAGCCATGCTTTAGGGTCAGTAGTCTGTCAGCACTCTCAGACGAATTTAGGGGAGAACCTTCTTGAGAAGCTATTGTAGCAGTC
The DNA here is from genome assembly GCF_028749965.1 of Puma concolor. NCBI lineage: Eukaryota > Metazoa > Chordata > Mammalia > Carnivora > Felidae > Puma > Puma concolor. The sequence goes on from NC_141671.1 coordinate 25,674,774, forward strand.
CAAGTGAGAAACAACGTGGGTAGCAGAGGAAACGTGCCATGAAGACTCTGTCTTCTGCCTCCAACCGCCTGGAGTGGATGACCAGGAGGACATTCTGGGAGCATTTGCCATCTGCCGAGTTGAGTGACTTGCACATCTCTGTGTGTGCACTCTCCATAGCTTCCAAGAGCCACCTGTAGGAGACAGCAGAGCAGTACTTGAACATAGTGCTCCCCCAGGGGCCAGCTTGGAGTCTGCTGTGTTATAATCTCCTACGTCCTAAGCTGGAGGGACAGACAGAGTCCCCCCAGGAGAGACAAGCACCTGACTTCCAGGAGGGAAGAAGCACACACACTCCCTGGAAAGGCGAGGCCCCTGACTAAGGTTTAAGAAGATGAATGGTTGCCTCGAGGCCACACCACTGTAATTGGGGTCACTGTAGGGCAATACCCAGTGGAGTAAACTTGAGTCTGGCTGTGGAAGAGTTTGGCAAACTGGTGGGGGATTGAAGCTGAGGAGTATTCTGTTACTTGAAGCTTATAAAGATGTTACTCAGCATCTATTAACTGAGCCCACACTGTGCATGCAGCAGGACATGGGTGTGATGAACACCGTGTGACCTTTGGAGTTCCCTAGATTGGACTTCAGAGCCGTGCCCTGTGAGGCTTTGTTCCCTCTTGGGACGAGAGGCTTTGCCACAGAGGAGGCGTTGTCTCACAATTTCCCAGGCTGGACTTGGCCAAGAATTAGTGCTCTGTAGTGTCAAATTCCTCACCTCCCCTCCCTCAACCCACATATGAGAAATTCAGAGTCAAACACCAAGTAGAGCAAACTGTCAGAAACAAGATGGCAGGGGTGCCTGGGTGGCTCAGTCAGTTAAGCATCCGACTCTCGGTTGCAGCTCAGGTCATGATCTCACAGTTCTTGAGTTCAAGTCTCGCACTGGGCTCTGCGTTGTCGGTGCAGAGCCTGCTTGGGATCCTTTCTCCTTCTCTCTGCCCGACCTACCATGCTAGTGCTCTCTCTCTTTCTCTCAAAATAAATAAATAAACTTAAAAAAGAAGAAGAACAACAACAACAACAAAACAAAACAAACAAGATGGCCCTGGGGCAAGATGGCAGTGGAACTTAGAACATCTCAGAACATCTTAGAACATCTCACACTCACTTCTACTGAGAATACTGCACTTGGTTTGGGAGGAAAACCACTTGTTACTCCTTCTGGCCAGTATATCCCCTCACCACAGATCTAGTTCTTGAAAAATCCCTTCCCAGTTGCTGGCCTGATCTGACCCTTTGTTTAGTTGGTTGATGTTCTTAGGTTGAATTGAGTACAAGGGGGTTTTCCAGTTTGGTGGAGGGGGAGAAAGCTAATTTTAACTGCCCTGTGGCACGTCAAGTTTAATTTTTGTTTTTATTGTAATCTCCATTTAAAAATAAACCAGAAGCAATCCAAGTGACTTGTATTCTCCAGAAGCGAGGCAGTAAAGCCCAGAGAATCCCCGGCTTGGAATTCATGTTTGCTTTTGCTACCAGCTAACTCTGTGACCTTACTTTCCCCTTGAATAAAACGAGCAGTTTGGGTGAGGTTCAGTGGCTGCAGGCTGCCAGTTAGTGGCCAGACCCTGACCTTAGGTATGTTTTGTGTGACCCAGACAGTGTTTTATTTTCTAATTGAATTTAAAGGCCTTTAAATGGGTGAGCACTGGGTGATTTGCCACAGGCCCCACCCCCCCACGCCAGGTCAGTTTCGCACGTTTCTTCTCTGCCTGGCATTTGACTCCAGCAGCACTGGTGGGTGTTCTCTGAGTTTCCTTTCATCTGAAATAGACTAAGAGTTGAATTTCTTTGCAACACCAGGTCTTTTGTGCCTCTGCCTGCCTTGCCCTTTGGGCATTGGAAGAACTATTTTCTTCAATAGGGAAAATAAATCACATGTCTGGTGATAGGAAAAAAGCAAGCATCCAGTCTTGCCACAGCCAGTGGGCCAACAGGTATTATAAGTTGTAAGGTAGCTTTGTTTTGTTTTATTTTTTTTAATGTTTATTTATTTATTTATTTATTTATTTATTTATTTTTTGAGGAAGAGAGAAATAGAGCATGAGTCGGGGAGGGACAGAAAGAGAGAGGGACAGAGAGAGACTAAGAGAGAGACAGAGAATCTCAAGCAGGCTCCACACTATCTAATGCAGGGCTTGAACTCACAAACTGTGAAATCATGACCTGAGCTGAAATCAAGAGTTGGCCACTTAACCAACTGAGCCACCCAGGTGCCCCTGTTTTAATATGCTAATGCTGCAAAGGAAGAGTCAGTTGTGAGATCTCAGGCTTGAGGTGTATAAAACTTTGCCTACATTGTTCAGAGCACTGGCTTGTAAAGTGTGGTCCCTGAACCTGTAGCATCTGTAATACCTGGGAATTTATTAGAAATGTAGATACTGGGACCCTGAATCCAAATCCCCAGACGTGGTACCCAGAAATCTGTGTTTTGTCACCTTGAAAATAGAATGATAAAATAGTACCTACCTCATAGGCTGATTAGGAGGATAAGATGATATAATATTTGTAAAGTCCACTACAAGAGTTCTTAAAGTTAGCAGAATCACTACAGGGTTTGTTAACACAGATTGCTGGACTCAACCCCAAATTCTGATTTGCTCAGTCGTCTAGAGAAAGGCCCTAAAATTTGTGTGTCCATCATGGTCCCAAGTGATGCTGATGCTGCTGGTCTGGGTCCACATTTGAGAACCAGCCTTTTTATAGACACTCTCACCCGGGTGATAAGTCATCAAGGAGAACTGGGGGAGTAAGGATTGCTATTCGGTATAAGCTGGTCAGGCAGAAAGCTTCCCTGATGAGGTGACGCTTGGACACAGACCCAAAGGAAGGGAGGACAGACCGCTGTGACTCTAGGGAGGGTGCTCCAAGCACAGGGGACAGACAGAAGTGCAGCAAAAGGCCATTGTAGCCAAAGTGGCGTGATGGAGGGGGAAAGTTGCAGATGAGGAGGTCTGAGGGGTGAGGGAGGGGTGGAGATCACATGAGGTCTTGAGTTATTGTGAAAGGCGTTGTTTTGCTCTGAGTGCAGTGGGAGGGTGACATGACGGGTGAAATTATCCATCACCCAGAGTGATCATGATTATATACTGCTGCCTCTTCTGAATTAACTATATTTCTGAGTGAAGAAATAGACCTCGTTGGTGAATAAAAGTCCTTTACAAAATAGTTCAAGGTGAAAAAAAATGCACAATGAATGATGGAATTAGAAAGTCACATCACGATTTTGTACCCCCTAATGACATAATTGATAACGGGCATCGATCATCAGAGGATGCCAAAACCAGTAATGGGAATGTTGGTAAATGAATCCAGGACAGGAGGCTGAGAGGCCACCACTGGAATCAGGTGATTAATCTTCACATCATCTGAAGCAGGTGAGCCCCTGGGTGCTGTGAGGTGAAGTGCAAACCCACCCAGGAACCTTTCTTACCAAAAATGTTGAACTTGAGTCCAATGAGATCTTTTGGTCTAGCTTCCAGTTTAGGGATAAGGAACCATGGGAAAGTAATCCCATAAAACCAGAACCCCTCTGGCTTCTCCAGCAGAACCGGGCCATCACGGAGAAGGAGATGGGGAGGGGCTTTTCTAGCTTGAAGGAGACCTAAGAGATGTGCCACATATAGATCTTACTCGGACCTGATTTTTAAAAAGTTATACCCACATAGGGACATTTTTGAGGCAACTGAATATTTTGAACACGAACTGGAGAGGATATAGTATTAAAGAATTATTATTGATTTTTTCCAATATGATGACAGTATTATCTTTATGTAAGAAAATGTCCTTTTTTAAAGAGACATACATTAGTCTTTAGAAGTGAAATGACATAATTTCAAGCATTTGATTTAAAATATGGGACAGACTAAAAGAGAAAAGAGCAGAAGAACCAAGAGAAGCAAAATATTGATCATTGCTGATCTTAGCAGATGGTATATGGAGATTGGTTATCCTATTCTCTCTTTGTGTATTTGTGAAAAGTTCTTTCAGAAACAAGAGAAGATGGGAAGCTAAGAAAATAAGAAAAAAGAAAGGCCTTATTTAGAAAGACTAAGTTACTAATAATTCTTGCCTATTTAGGAAAATTACTCCACAGAGTGAAATGCACTTTCTCTTACTACATGTTACAAGTAATGATACTATGAACTAGTACTGAGATATATTCCATTTACTGTGAACCCAACCCTGAAACTCCTGGTTGCTTGCCAGTCTCATAAAATAACGACAATATCACCAGTCATTGCCCTCGGACATCTCGGGAGCCAAGTGCATGCCGCTTGAAGTCAGAGCTGTAAGTAATTTAGGACTGTTCTGTTTGGCCACACTTATTTCCAATAGCAAAGCCTGGGAGGTTTCCATTTGTTCATATTCATAATCTAATTATGCAAACGTGATCAGTTCATAAGTGTGGTTTTAATCCAAAGCATGGACAGTACCAGAGAAAAGGAAGAGTGAGGATTGTTACTTTGGAACTGCCAGGTGGAAAACCTGGATGATAATTTGTAAAGTGTGGAATTTCTAAAGTGTGGAATTTTAAAGGATGATGATTTCTAAAATCACCACTCTCTGCCTCTGTGCTTTCACTCAGCTTGAATGATCCACAGATCTGAACTGCAGGGATTTCAGTGGACTTGAGGCTGTTTTGGTGTTTGAAGTCATTTCTCTCCTTGGATTTTTCTTCTCTTATTAAATACCAGGAAACCAAAAAAGTGGTATTAATTTAAATTCTTCATTATGTACTGCTGCATGTCAGGCATCACTGTTTTTGTTTTTGTTTTTTTTAATGTTTATGTATTTTGAGAGAGAGAGAGCATGAGGGAGAAGCAGAGAGAAAATCCCAAGAAGGCTCGACTGTGTCAGCACAGAGCCTAATGCGAAGCTTAATCCCACAAATCGTGAGATCATGACCTGAGCCGAAATCGAGAGTCTGGTGCTTAACCGACTGAGCCACCCAGGCACCCCCATCAGTCACTGTTTTTTAAACAGTGTTTCTGAGCAGAAACATTCCTAAGCATTTAAACCCCCATGCCTCATTTTGAGTAATTGTAATGTTATTTTAAAAAAACATAAAGTAATTGAAATAATTTATTACCTGGAAAGGAAACTGAACTTTTTACAGTTCATAATTGGGTAGCTGGGTTTTATGGTTAATATTTCTCTCAAATTTTGATCAGCATGTGACTGCATGCACATGTAAGACTAGCTTCTGCAGATTTACTGACTGATCTCAGCCACCATAACTGATTCCATCATAGAAATCTAAGAAAGGAGGAACAAAAAAGTGACAAATCTAGACAGGAAGAGTCCATGATGCAGCTTTGCATCATGCAGATATCCGAGCCCCTGCTGTGTGCCAGGCACTGTCCCAGGCTCTGGGGGAGGGCAGTGAGCAAAGCTGAAGAAGCCTTGGCCCTCACAGAGCTTAGACTCTGGCAGGACACAGCACAGAGGCCATACACACCAGGGGTTCTGTTTGAAAACAGCGCCTGCCTGTAGCAGAGGGCTAGAGATGCACAGGGGGGACCTGGCTTCAATTCCTGCGTCATTTCTCCCTTAGCTCTGTGATCTTGGATGAGTCACTTAACCACCCTGAGCTTCAAGGTCCTCTTGTGTAAAATGTGCATTAAAAACAATATTTATGGGGCGCCTGGGTGGCGCAGTCAGTTAAGCGTCCGACTTCAGCCAGGTCACGATCTCGCGGTCCGTGAGTTCGAGCCCCGCGTCAGGCTCTGGGCTGACGGCTCGGAGCCTGGAGCCTGTTTCCGATTCTGTGTCTCCCTCTCTCTCTGCCGCTCCCCCGTTCATGCTCTGTCTCTCTCTGTCCCAAAAATAAATAAAAAACGTTGGAAAAAAAATTTTTTAAAAATAAAATAAAAACAATATTTATATCATAGAGTCGTCGTGCAGGTTAAGTGAGTTTAATTTGTGAAAAATGCCTACCAAAGTGTTTGGCCCCCAGTGAGTGGGAGTTGTTACTCAGGCCAGCAGTGGAGACATTATACTAGGTTACTGGACTGGTAATTAATTCAGTACTTCTACATCCGAGCTTTAAATGCCTCTGTCCACATGTCTGGCAGACAGTAGAATGTGATTTGTAAGAAATATGTCAATTTCTGTGCTTTTTATTTTCCCTTTCACTAAGTGGAGAAGGCAGCCTCTCGGACTCTTCTGAGCATTCCTTCATGACAGGAGGTCCTAAATGAAGAGGAAAAGGGAGTTTTCCACAGGGAAGATTCAGAGCTGTTCTGATAATAGCAACCTTTTACAGCCATACCCTCAAATGCTATTTGAGTCGACATGACTGGCAATTTCAGGCCCTCTTCTATAATAAGGAATTCCACAATCACATGCGCAGAGGTCTGTTTTGCAGGATCCTGGGGGGCCCTGTGTCCTCGGCCAGGGCCGTAATTACTGAGTGACACATTCACTTCCAGGCCCGGTGGGTAAGTGGCCAGAAGGAGAGGTTGAGTGCAGTGAGGAGGAGAGAGGCTCACAGGCGTTGGGAGACCAGAGGCCAGTGAGAGATTGGAAGGAATTCTTCTTGCTGGGAAGGGAGGAGGAAGGGGGAGCCCACAGTGGCTCGGGGGCTGCTTGGAGGGGGCTCCGGTGGCTGCTGGGTGGGCAGCGGCAGCCATGAGGCTGAGCCGAGTGAGCCAGGCTGGAGGAAGCCAGTACCCGGGTGAGGCGGGTGGTGTTGCCAACGCCTGGTCTCCCAGATGAGGTGGGAGGACACCACTGAGCGAGCAGGGCCTCTTCCCACTGGGCAGTTTTTCTCCAGTGGCTGCAGTGAGTGCGCTTCTGAGCCATTTGATTGATAACAGAGGAGGGTTGGCAGAGGAGAGGGAGAGTGGGCTCCCTTTGAAAGGACCGTGACTTTGGTCAAGTGGCCTCTGAGAATGGCATGCGTTCTTGCATGGGGCTGTGTAGTGTGGTCAGTCTTTATGTGGGCTTGCCCCCTTGCGGGGCCGCCAGTCAAAGTGTGCCGTTTCCATAGGTGTCTCATTCCCTGGGCCATTCCGGGAATCGTGGTTAATTTTGGTGCTTGGATATGGTTTGGGGAAGACGCTGCCCTTTCCTGAACAGGTCTCACCCCCCTCTCCTCCCTAAACTTGTGCTGGCTCATCCTGTGTGGACAGGTGTCTCAGATCCAGTGAGAATAACCTGGGACAGTGCAGCCAGGGAAGCTGCAAAGGCCAAAGTTTCTCATAAAGCAGGGTGTGCAACAGAAGTGTGCTCACCCCTTGCCGAACCCGTGAGGAGGACTGTGTGCTTTTATATGCTCACAGGCCTATCCCCAGTGCAGCTGTCTCTGCTCCCTTCCTTAGAAACTCGTGTATGAATTAATCAGGGAGGCAGGGGCAGGCCTGGGCCTGGGCTTCATGGTTAGAATGAAGGACCACAAGGGGGACGTGGATGGCAGGAAGAGAGGGATCTCAGGCTTCGCCCTCCCCCACCATGCCTCACAACCTCAGGTGGGGTGAAGGCCCTTCCCAGAAGAGACTCTTTTCTTTTTTTATATATAATTATTTTTTTTAATTTTTATATTTTTTTGAGAAAGAGAGAGTACAAGTGAGCAAAGGGCAGAGAGAGGGAGAGAGACAGAGAGAATCCCACAAAAGGCAGAGAGAGAGGAAGAGAGAGAATCCCATGAGGGGCTTGAGCTCACCTGATGCAGGGCTTGAACTCACGAACCCTGAGACCATGACCTGAGCCAAAGTCACAGGCTTAACCAACTGAGCCACCCAGCTGCCCCCAGAAGATACTCTTCTTCTTTCCAAGGAGCTTTGTCAGCTTTCCCTGGATAGCAGAGACTATTAAAAAATAAGAATCCTATTATGGGGCTTGTACATCATATCACATCGTTTCAGTCAGTTCTGTCCAAATTTTGCCTAAAACAGGATAATTTAGGCCCCTGGTGGAAGAACTTCATTCACTGGAGTTAGTCTCTTAGCGACCTGAGCCCACTCAGACCCTTACAGCAGTGGCCTGAGGTCTGTAAGGACAACAGTAAGTAGGAAGCCTTCTATACCAGTTAGTTATGCGCCAGTGTGAGCCAGGTCCTATTATTATCTGCTGTATAGATGACGAAACAGAAGCACAGAGAGGTTGAGTGATTTCACCAGGCCTGGACGAGGCAGGAGGAATTTAACCCCCACTGTCACCTATACCTGAGCCTCTACTAAGCTCCCCCTGCAGAGCACACTTCCTTATTCTCTGGTGTAAATATGATCAGTCAACTGCACAGATTCCTTCACTAATTGCCAACTCTGATCCAGAAAAATCCCAGAGACTCATTGTAGGAGAGCTGGGAGCATTTAGTAATCCCAAGAAAATGTAGATTTCAGCAAACATGCACAGAGCTTTTGGAATATGTATTTTAAGAAAGAAAAGGCCCGTGGTTTTTTCACTTACATATTCTAGAAGGATGGGACATGTCTTTTTAAGCCTGGTTCCAAAGTGATTGTTTTTAAATCAAATATTGTAATTCCCAAATCCAGTCAGCAGTTAGGTAAGTGTGCTGACAGGGGTTGGAAGGTGGGGACAGAATACTTCTGGCTGGCAAATACCTTAGACACTGACGCAGAGATGAGCTCTCCCAGCTAATGCCATCACAGACCCTCATCTCTCCCCTAGTGCTCCTTGGCTGGAAGCTTCTCCACACACGGAGCATGGCCCTGGTCCAACACCACATCACTCACCCAAGGGGGCCTGAGCAGGAGGTCAGGTGCACCTGCTGCTGAGTGCACATATCCACGAAGACTGCTTTATCTGAACAGGGCATCTTTTTTTTCTAATTAAATTATATAAGCAAGGAGTATCTAAAGTTATTATTTGGCATTGAATACCAGCTAAACCATAGGCTTTTAAAACCCATCAGGCTGGGGGCGCCTGGGTGGCGCAGTCGGTTAAGCGTCCGACTTCAGCCAGGTCACGATCTCGCGGTCCATGAGTTCGAGCCCCGCGTCGGGCTCTGGGCTGATGGCTCAGAGCCTGGAGCCTGTTTCTGATTCTGTGTCTCCCTCTCTCTCTGCCCCTCCCCCGTTCATGCTCTGTCTCTCTCTGTCCCAAAAATAAATAAACGTTGAAAAAAAATATTAACAAAAAAAAACCCATCAGGGTGAACATTATGACACAGAATAAATGAGACGGCAGAACCTTTAGTCTCAGCCCAAGGAGGACATTGAGGTTCTTGGTGGAACTTCAGGGGTGTTTTCTAGAAGAACTTTCCTCCATGGTTGTCACCTGAACTTCTAGGCTCTGCCTGCAGCACCTCCTAATTATCCAGGTTCCCCTTAAGGTGCCCTGTTGCCCACAGAGTTTGTAGCATTTCTGGTTCAGAGGTCACAGTGGTGCTGGATTTGAGTGCTGGAGCCACCCGGACCCACCCTGGGGACTCTGCACCTTTAAAACCATCCAGACCACATGGCTAATTTCAGCTACTTCTGCTCTGATGCCATCACTTCGAGCAGGAGGGTGTTTGAAGTTTGGTCCCCTTGAGTATGAAGCTTCTTAGTGGCTCTTGTAGAATCATGGAATTTCCAAGCTGGATGGGACCTTGGAGAGATGTTTGTTCCCTTTTCAGATTGACCCTCAAATCCCTTGTGGGGAGGTTGTCAGTAGGACAGAGCATCCTCTCCTAACCCTGTGCTCCCAAAACAAAAATAAAAGCCATCGTGGTGTTTCTTAGTGCAGAGGGAAACAATGCCACCATCACAGGTTTGACTTAGATGCCCCCTTGAGCTTGGCAGTGCCCTGTGAGGCTGGGGCACCGGGTCCAGGCTGGCCTGGAGAGAGAAGCAGATAGGAGGTGTCGATCCCCACTGGCAGCACTGTAGGAAGTCCAGGTGGCCAGCTGGGCCAGAGGCTCCTGAGACAAGGCTTCACAGGGAGCCCTGTATGACCCTGCATCAGTACAATAAGCCTGCCCTCTGTATCAAGGCTCAATCAGAGAAACAGGAGTAGGAGGAGATCTATAGGAAGAGATTTTCTGCAAGGAAGATGCTTACACAACTGTGGGGGCACATGAGGCAGATCTGAAATCCAGAGGGCAGGCCAGCAAGAAGAACCGGCTGGAACTGAGCGAAGAGTGAAGCTGCTGTCCACAGGCAGGATGTTTTCTTTTTCCTCCGGGAAGCCTCAGCTCTGTTTGCTAAGGCCTTGCTACTGATTGAGTCAGCCTCACCAAGATTAGGATAATCTCCCTTACTTAAGGTCAACTGATTATGGACTTTAATCACAGGTATAAAATACCTTGATAGTAGCACCTCAATTACTATTGATTGAATACCTGAGACTGTAGCCTAGTCATACTGACCCATCACTCTGACCTTCACATCCTTCTTCCAAGGAGCAGCTGTGGGCCAGCTAATGACCCCCACACACACTTTGATGTCTGGTTCCCCTTGGGTCTTTGTCCTCCCTCACATGGAGCAACTGACCTGGGAAGCACGCTTCCTTTCCTCCAGGAAATTTGTAAGAATCTGAAAGCTTCTGAAAGCACATCCTGCTAGGGTTACAGCCCCTGAAAAGCTCTCCTGTCCCAACACCACATCTCCAACAGAAGTCACCCGTGGTCCCTGGGCTGCTCCTGTCCCCTGCGTGATCAGACTGCTGTGGTTGTGATCCCCTGTTCTTCTACAGGCCAAATGCCTCAGTTAAGTCTTAATTACATGCTGTTAATTCTCATAACCTTTTGCAGTTCCTCTGTTTATCATCAAAATACATCAATCTTGGAAGAGTAGCTTTTAAGCCTTCTCCATGAAGGCATTAGGGGAAAAGTAATTTACCAGTAGGGATTTTTGATGTGGTTTTCTTGGAATCACTTGATTCTGGTTTTTAATTGGTGGATTGTTGCTAGGCCTGAGAGAATCTCCGTGAAATAAAATACAGGATAACCTTGGTTTGTGAGCATAATTCATTCCAGAAAGATGCTTGTAATCCAAAGTACTCATATATCAAAGCGAATTTCAAGAACCATTGGCTCCATTGCAATCGTGTGAAATTCAACATTACATACTATTCGTATTGCAAAACATTGCTCATTTATCAAATTAAAATTTATCAGAAATGTTTGCTCGTCTTGCAGAACACACAGAGAACAAATTTCTCATGATCCAGGGTTTTACTGTATATGGAGAAGAAAGAGTGCAGACTGTCACTGTGGGTTATTTCTCTTTTTCAGTCTTTTAGAACAAAACTCAGTCCTACCCTGAATCCATTCATTCATTCATTCATTCATTCATTCGTTCACTCATTCATTCATTTATGTTTTTTAAAGTAATCTCTATACCCAGTATGGGGCTAGAACTCACAATCCTAAGATGAAAAGTCTCATGCTCTACCAACTAACCCAGCCAGGCATGCCCCTTCAGTCCTACCCTGAAATTCACCAGATCAGGTGAATAATAATAAAGAGGTCAAATGAGACAAAAGAGTGACTTGCTAATAATTACATTATTATATATGGTAATAATCTGTATTATTACTTTAAAAAGCCAAAATATCACTTTTTCCACATGCAGGCGCTCCATGCTTATTTAATGCTCACAATGGCCCATTTTACAGATGACAGAACTCACAGATGACTGAACCACGGTCACAAGCTTGTAAGTGCTGGGGACAGGATTGAAACCTGGCCTGTCTGGTGCCAGAGTGCATGTTCTCCACGTTTGAACCTGTGATGCCTCACCTCAGATGATCTTTTTCTGTGACGCTTAATTGTTTTACATAATGAAGGGGGTGGGAGTTGTTTGCCACTCATAAGTGAAAATCTGCTAAGATGACTTTAGGTTGGGCCTACAGTACAAGTGGCTCTAAGGAGTATTGCATGCAGCATGCAGCCCAGGCCACCCACAGGTGCTGCTGACCAGCTGGCACTTCAGGTCTGTGGATGCCTGCCTTTGGGTGACCTGTTCTGCATGATCCCCAGGTCCTGAGGAGGCAGTGGGACTGGGGATACCATTCCCTGCTGGTGGCAGGTTTCTCTGACTTTCAAGACCAAAACCAGTGGCCCTGGCCTGGTGGCTGTAGGCATCTCCAAGATGTGTGAACCCTTACACCAACTGCTCCTGTTTGCAGAGCTAGGAGCAGGCCCTTTGTGGGCAGAAACCATCTATGTGCCGTCCCCATCCCTTTTTACCGGATGCCAGGACTTAAGGCTTTAATGCTCTGATGTATTTCTTCCTGTCTTCCACTTCAGGAAAACTGATTTCTCATCATCCAAAAGGGAACATGTGATTAATGGCAAGTGTAAAGTGCCCACGGTTCTTTGATAATTGCTTCTTTTTTTTTTTTTTTTTAACATCTTTATAGCCACCTTCAGACTATAGTTGATTTCAGGCAGTTGGGAAGGCATTTCTGGTGAGTCAAGGCTAAAAAGGTCATTATATGCAAGTGTCGTACCTGTGTCCTTACATCAAATCACTGTGTTTCCCCTGCCCTAGCAGGAATGCTAAAATACATATGTATCAGCCAGACTGCTCTTACGTTTTTCTACCTGATGAAATAAAGTAAAATCTCTGCTAAAATTCCTAGCAAAAACAGAAGTGGAGGGGTCAGAAAATTATTTTACTTATTCAGCTCTCAGATAGTGTGTCTGGGAGGCAAAAACATTTCTCCTGCTATGGGTGAGGGTAACCATTTTGGGGAAGGATACTTAGCCAGTGCCTCTCAATGAGTGATCTGGGGATCTTGATGAAATGCGGAAGCTGGTTCTGGATGTCTGGGTGGGGACTGAGGGTCTGTGTCATCCCTGGCAGTCTCAAAGGTGGTGCAGATTTATCAGGACGTCTCAAGGAATTAGACTTGGACCACCTATGGGAGAAGGCCGAGAGAACCCTACTGGAGAGAAACTGACAGTTCATCATTGTCATATCGACAGTAACACTGACATATGCACCGGTCACAGCATGTCATTTGCAGCAAGGGAAGGGTGAGAAGTCAGACTGTGGAATCATTTGCCCATCAAGGGACAAATTTGGCCTCCACAAACCTAGACCCTCCTTCGGAAAGTTGCCTTGTGATCCTTCATGTGATAGCATGGAGTGTAGACTAGTGTGTGGGATTAGATGTCCCAAAGTGGGTCTTTGGTAAAGGAATCTAGTTGCGGATAATTTTCATACTTACCATATTACAGAATTACCTATCACAGGTGGTGGAGAGATAAACCACTAGCTGTGTGCTGTGCCCACTGCACCAGCAACCCACTGACATGAAGCCATTGTGCTATTTTGACATTATCTCTCTGACTTTGTTTAAAGGTTACCTGGGTGGCCAAGTGCTTCATTTTCTCTTCTGAGGGTACCTGGGTGGCTCAGTCAGTTAAGTGTCTGACTCTTGATATCAGCTCAGGTTATAATCCCACGGTTCATGAGTTTGAGGCCCGCACCAGGCTCTGTGCTGATAGTGCAGAGCCTGCTTAGGATTCCCTCTCTCCTTCTCTCTCTCTCTCTCTCTCTGTCTCTCTGTCTCTCTCTCTCTCTCTGTCTGTCTGTCTCTCTCTCTGCCCATCCCCCACTTGTGTGCACATGCACTCTCTCTCTCTTAAAATAAATAAACTTTTTTTAAAAAAAAAAAGGTTACCTGGGTGGTGAAGTGCTCCATTTTCTCTTCTGATAAGAGCCTGTGCTGAGCCCAGAGCCATGAACTTACCCTGGCTAATGCCAGTTTCTGGTTTCCATGGCAAATCTATGCATGTGCTTAATAAGTGAAAGCTAGCACGTGCACCAGTTTGCCCTTTCTAAAAAGCCCCTGATCTGTTATTTTTAAGAGCAGAAATGCCAGGTCTGGAGCGAATACCTGAGTCCCACCAGAAGTGATCTTTAAGTGAGCCTGATCTGTGCATGTGGAAAGAAAGAGCATCACAGTAAATGGCCAGGAGAGGGATGCTTAATCCTGTTTTCTTAATTAAATGGCAAAAAGTCCTTTATAAGCTACATTCAGTGAGGCCAGGTTTCTCTCTCACTCACTGGTAACTGCAATGATGGTCTGTTTGTGGTGGAGCAGGAATGGAAACGTTGATGACTTTGTTCTTCTTTCCTTGCAGTCGAGCCAGTGTGGATATTGGCTGGCATGATGTCCTATCCTTGTTAGGGCTGATTCTGTCCTTGTGGCCAACTGTAATTTGTCTGTTTTTCCCTCAAACCTGCCCCCCCTCATATTGCCTTTCGATCTGCTACCTCAGCTCTGGTCTCTAGACAACCAGCAGAAGGGGCGTAGCAACCGATCTACAAACAATCTTTGAATAGAGAGGCATAAAAAGTATTCTCTCCTGAGAGTCTTTCTGCTTTTTTAAAAAGTCATTTTAACTCTACTTTGGGGGCACCTGGGTGGATCAGTTGGTTAAACATCCAACTTCAGCTCAGGTCATGATCTCGTGGTTCGTGGGTTCGAGCCCCATGTCAGGCTCTGTGCTGAGGGTTCAGAGCCTGGAGCCTGCTTCAGATTCTGTGTATGTGTGTCTCTCTCCCTCTCTCTCTCTCTCTCCCCCCTCCCCTGCTCACATTCTCTCTGTCTCTCTCAAAAATAAACATTAAAAATATATATACTTTTTAAAAAGTCAGCTTTGAGGAATACTGCATATTATAGAAGACTAGCAAGCAAACACACATGTTCTGTAAGGGAAATGTAGAAAACCTGGCTCCCATTCTAGCCCTGAGGACCTTGAGTATAGGAATTTACATACTAATCTGTACTGGCTGGCACTTGGATGCTACCATTTAAGCTTTGTGACCCTCTTTTTTAGGTCAAATTAAGAGCATAGATTCTTTTGCAAACAAGGGGGACCATGGTGCCCCCCGCCTTCAATAGACAGTTATTGAAGGCAGACAATGGTGTTGTTTTGAAGCTATGAAGATGAACCAGATTTGCCTCTGTCAGAGGAGCTGACTATCTAATAGGGACAGAGGAAGGGTAGTGGGACACACCCATGTCATCATGGGCTGCAGAATTCCAGTATGGAGGAGGAGATACTACATGGTCCAAATCTGCCTTATTGATTGTTTTTTGTGGGTTTTTTTTTCATTTTTTTGTTTTTGTTTTTGTTTTGTTTTGTTTTGGTCTTGTTCAAATAGATTAGCTGTGATGCAGCTTGGTCTGTGTTGGTCTCACAAGTGTGAGTAGGTTGCCCGGAGCTCTGAACTCCGAAGGAGCACTAGAGTCGGGGCCAGAAGGAGGGATGGTGCAGGTGGGTGGGAGTGAACAGGTGCTCTGTCCAGAGGTTGAGGGGGTCCCCTAATATGGCATCATGAGGGGAAGGAATGGGAGCACATGAGTCTGAGAGGGATCCTGCCTTACAACAAGCTCAGTAACATCCAGAGAGCAGAGGAAGTAGAATTGTGTGATACAAATACTATCCCCATACAAAGCAGCGTTTCCTAGTTTCTGGGCTGGGGGCCACTCTGAATTAGAGCGTTCTTTTGCCACTGACTTGCTCTGTGACCTCGAGCAATGATCGCTCCCTTCCCAGTTCAGTCCTCAGCTCATCCAGCTGTAAAAACAAGGATCTCAACATTGACATACGATGTAGGGCTCTCGTGGAGTCCAGCAAATAAATACGATTTTATAGTTGTTGGCTGTTTGAGAAGTGCACTGACCATGGTGCACCCGTGGTTCCTCCAGGCTACGGGTCAGGGTGCTCACATCTCTCTTGTCCCTTCTGTGTTCCAGGAATAGAGCTGTGCCCCCCTGGAAAACGGTTCATGATCACGATGGTGGCGAGCTTCGTGGCCATGGCGGGGCAGTTCCTCATGCCCGGGCTGGCCGCCCTGTGCCGGGACTGGCAGGTCCTGCAGGCCCTCATCATCTGCCCCTTCCTCCTCATGCTGCTCTATTGGTCGTGAGTATCCTCCCCACAGGCGTCACCGCCTGGTACATCTGCAAATGCTTTCTGAAGGGCGCATCCCCTGGAGAGGAGACACATGAAGCAAACGACTGGGGTCCCACAGTGCCCCGGCTTCTTGCCGGTTTCAGCTTGTGCTTTTTTGTGTGTGTGAGGGAATTTTCCTCTTTTATGAAATTTCATTTTTTAAACACTTTATCTTGGGAAATGTTGAAACATACACAAAAGTAGACAGAAGAGGGGAGTGAGTTCCCAGGTGCCCTTCACCCAGCTCCAGGAACCTGCCCTCTATCAGTCTGCTCGGACTCCTGCTTGCTGGGTTCTTTTGACACGATTTTTATGAATTGATTTGCAAAGGGCGGGTTCTTGTATTGGAAGGGGTGAAATACGGAGATGTTCAAGGAGTGATTTAGGAAAGCCCCCTTATCACTTCCAGATTAGGGATGGTCAGAGAGACTATGGCCCATGGACCAAATCTGGCTCGCCATCTGTTTGGGGAAATAAAGTTTTATTGGAGCACAGCCTGCCCACATGTTTGCATAAGTGTCATCATCTCTGGCTGTTTTCACGCTATAGTGGCGGAGTTGAGTACGTTCCACAGACAAAGTGGCCTACAAAGCCGAATATATACCCTCTGCTCCTTTACGGAAGAAGTTTGCCCACCCCTGCCCTCGATGAGTCCACTGGGACTTTTCGAACCATGTGTGACTTTGGCTTTTGGCTGGGGTGACTGTAGGCGGGAAACAACTGAACACACAGGGCCAGGGGGTCTGACCTGGGCAACCAGATTTTTAAAAACATCGATGTTTATCAATTGGCTGAACAGCCGAGGTCGAAAAACCCCACTTGTGAATAGAAAGATGTTTAGGGGAAAAATGATTGTTTGGCCTTTTTTATAAATAACTCTTTTCTTTCTTTCCCGGCCCCTCCCAGCCCCTCTTCATGCCAACAGTCACTTCACACCCTTAGCGCGAGACACTGTAATATGGATAACGCGTACTGTGTTGTGTTGCTCTTGTTTAGTCACTGACGAAAACCAAATTTCTGGCAAGAGGTCAGTTGTGTCGTAGCTTTCAGGAGCAGAGAGGGCTGCTCATCAGGCTTCCTTTTCTAAGGTGCCAGGGAGGAGAAGAAAGCATCTACCTTCTAACTTCACGGTGCTGGGCCCTGGCCCCACCCTGCCGGTAGGTCCTGCGGCAGAGAAACCGTTGGGTGAGGGCACAGGTGCATTTTCCTCCAGAGCCCAGCTCTTGCTCACTAGATCAGGAGAGCCTCAGCAGCAGGCAGCTGGCGGTAACAGATGAAAAAAGGCCACCTGCCGGGGAGCCGCGCATCAGGGGCCAAAACTGCGCCTGTCTCCTCTTCTTCTCTCCCCACGCTTCCTCCAGCCTTGCCAGCCCGCTGGGGTTGGACATCACACCCCCTCCCGCGGGAGCTGTGCATATTTCAGGACATCCTGCTCCCTCCAGCAGGGTCGCAAGAGGCAAAGAATGAAATCGTTTCCCAAAGCAGGATGGAGTAGGCAGTTCTTCCTTTTAATCTTCTATGCAAGTCCTTCCTGTTCCTTCCCTTGGTGCATCCAGAGTTTGCTTCACTTGTTTTGGAATTCAAGGGCATTGATTTATTTAACAAATGCTTATACCGTGTTTGCTCCATGTCAGACACAAATTGCAAGCTCTGTACAAAGAGTAGATTATTCAGTCTTTGTGTTTCATCACCCCATTGTACAGATGACAAAACTGAGGTCTCCCAGCTGGCCCTTGAACCCAGGCCTCTCTCAACCACACGCAGCATGGCCTCCTGCCTTCCCTGTGCTTCTGTCTCATGTCTCTGACCACTGGAAACCCTCGCTCTGTGAGGTCTGGCATCATCTCAGCCACCTCCTCTCACTATTGCCCCAAGGGCCCCCAGGGCTGTCTGCCGGCCCCTGGGGGACTGGACAAGGTAGGCACAGCCTCTTGGAGGCTCACACTCCCATACAGGAAGATGGGGTTGTCCCCACCACCTCTAGGCTTTGAGTCTCAGCCAGTGTTGTTTCCATCTGTCCCAGTTAGGAGGACACCTGGCAGGGGAAAAATGGCAGGAAAGGGTTTCCTGGAATAGGTCTGTGGACCTGACCCACATGGTAAAGGACTGGGGGTTTTGCTTATCGTATTTTCTCTCTTATTTAAATTTAAAAAGTATATCAAGGTTTAATGACAGGTAGGACATTTGTTTATTTAAATATGTTATAAAACCTAAGGAAAAAAATCCTTTAAAACTCACAAATGTAAAAATAAAACTTTATAATGAAAAAGGGCACCCAGGGTAATTTAATAAGTGAGACGTGTGTACACACGAACAGATAGACGGATGAATGTGCCGAGGCACTGACGCCATGTGGTTACAGCTCTGGTGCTGCCCTCTGGGGTAGACCAGCTCTACCCAAATATGTTACCTGCTGCGATCATCACAGTACAGTAAAACCTTGGTTTGCGAGCATAATTTGTTCCAGAAACATGCTTGTGATCCAAAGCACTCATATCTCAAAGTGAATTTCAAGAACCATTGGCTCAGTTGTGATCATGTGATGTTCCATGTCACATACTACTCGTATTGCAAGACATCGCTCATTTGTCAAGTTAAAGTTTATTAGAAATGTTTGCTTGTCCTGCAGAACGCTCACAGAAGAAGTTACTTGCCATCCAAGGTTTTACTGTAATTATTTTTTATTCATATTATTCTCTAAGGGGCTTGGCACATGTTTGACCTACAAGTGCTCATAAATATTAGCTACTTTATGACTGCGATTGTATCACTTCTTCATATGCATGGAAACTAGGATGTAGCCAGGGGCAGGGTAAAGAAATCACTGGTGAGGGACATATTCCACCTTTGTCTATAGCCTTGAAAGTCTCCGTAAGAATCATGGTCTTTTTATCGCCTGCCACCCTTCCTCCCACCTGCTGCGGTAGGAAGTTCCTCACTCCTGAAGCCTCCGTAGTTGGACAGGATGAAGTGGGCTGCTGGGGAGCGGAAAGAGCTGCAGCACCAACCAGCAAGGCCAGCTGTTGGTGACAAAATGTTGAAAGCCTCTCGCTTTCCTTTTAATGAGCAAGTATATATGGTGGGTACCCAGGGTGCTCTCAGTACCTCTAAGAACAGATGCAGAAGCAGGTGTGTAAACAAGGACCATAAGCCAAACTGCATAACACAACGTCACCAAGACGTAGGGTCTTGGCTTGGGAGCAGTAAGACAAAGGATGGAGATTGGCTAGAAGGGATTCTGTGGTCCAGAGGGTTGGCTAAACTGACAGGGACCCTCCAAACACACACCCAAGGCTGGATAAGACCCTGCACCAACCAAATATGTACACAGTGCTGAGTTCCAGTGCCAGAAAGGGGAACTCCTGGGGCCCAGACCAAGGAGAATGTTCGAGCAGGAGTGGACACAGACACAGCCTGCATGGCACATGAGCCAGAAAGAAGCTCAGAGAGCTTGAGGTTTAATACCTGCATTGAGGGCTGGAGCTGAGATCTCAGGCCCTTTCTGCACTTCGAACTGAGCTCCTTGAATGAATCCAGGCCTCCAAACTGTGCTGTTCTAATAACAGGATTAGAAAGTCTTTTCCCATCATAGGGACTCCCCTCCAAAGGTGGCTGACACCTTGGACTGTGGGCATAAATGATCCACCCTTACGACAGTGGAGCCTTGAAGTCTTGCACCACACATGACTATGGGTTCCAAATTTCAACCGTTCTCCAAGATTGAGAAATAAGAACCAGTGAAGCTCGTTGGACCCTCTGGGTCAAGAATAAAACCTCCCATGGAAAATCACTGGAGCCAGATACTCAAGACTCACGTAGAAGAAAATTTTCACCAAGGATGAACTCACAGCCAAAATTCACAGGGTCCACAGGAATCCATTAGGAGGGCCCAGAACTATAAATGGAGAAGTTTGCATCTCAGGAACTCTAGGAAATACAGCAATCTGAAAGAGAAGTGGATTCAAATAATTTATTAAAGTAGTTACTACCACCTCATGCCAAATTCTGTCCTAGATACTAAGGGTTCTAGAGAGGACCCAGACATGTGAGCAAAAATCTCATTTGAAACATACATTACAGTGGGTTATATGGGGGTGGGAGGGAGGCCAGAGACCATAAACCCATAAACAAGCAAATAATATTCTTCAAAGAACCACCACTATGTCTATGAAACCAAGCGGTAGGTAGAGAGGAACAGTGGTCAGGATGGCGTCTCTGAGGGAGTGACATTCAGGCTGACACCTAAGGAAAGGATCAAAGAGAGGAAGTCACACAAGGTTCTGGGTGAGAAAACAGGCAAATGGGAACAGCAGGGCAAAATCTGGCTTCCACTGGAAGAGGAAGAAGACCACTGGGGCTGAGAACAAAGGACAAGCTCAGACACACAACGGGGTTGTCTTCAGCATGATTGGGTTTGTTCTAAAAGCCATGAAAACACGTCAAGGTTTAAGCCAGGGAGGAGTGTGCTCTGGTCGGTGCTGTGAGAAAGTCTCTTGGTGACCGAGGGGAGGATGGCCACTGCCGCGGGGCCAGGAGTCTGCACTGGGGGCAGGCAGGTTGCTCACCTGGAGAGGCCTGACTCCAGGTGTGTTTGGGAGTAGCCCCCGTTAGGGGTGCTGCTGGGCCTATGAGGGCAAAGAGCAGCGGCTCGGGCTGTTTCCTGGGGTGGAGAGACAGGGCTCTCTGTGGTGTGGAGGCCCCACCAGGGACTGGAGCATGGAGTCCTATCCTGAGGGCAGAGCTCAGAGAGTACATGCCCAGAAACAAGATGACCAGCTGGGGGGAGCTTCAAAAAGGGATGGTTTGATCCTGAGGGCAGTGGGATGGAGAGCTCAGCCATGATTGAAAGCCAGCCCGATTGGAAGTGTACGTTTTTTATTAGCCAGGTGTGGGGTGAAGTTAGCAGATCAGGAGATGACCTCCACAAAGAAGACAGGTTGTTACTCTCTGTTCCCTAGAGAAGGGGGCACACCACATCCCAGGGGCCCCACAGGAAAGCACCAGCTGGTCAGGAGGCAGAAGGAGGGAGGGGAACATGGGCAAGAGCCTTCACTGTGGTTTCAGCCAGAAGAAAGGGGTGAGGAAGGGTAGGCAGGCTCCAGGTTAGCTATTTGGAGTAATTTCTGCAGGCTGTGGGGCTCAGGGGCTGCCCCTGGTTGTCTGGCATCTGGCCCTGGGGCGATCAGAGCAGGTGGACAGCGGCTGGAGTGTGAGAGCCACAGAGGAGGTGGTGGGGGTTGTGGGCTCTGATTGGTTGGTTTGTATCTGAAAGGTGTGCTCACAGGTGAATTGTTGGCTATCCCTAAGAATTGGCTGACCCTGGGGGGGTGGGCAGTCTTTCCTCCCAGAAACATCAGAAAACATAGAAAATAAAAGGGCATGATTAATACACGGCCCTACAGCAGCTACAGGGTTACAGAATGCTCTCGAATGAAGTGAGCCCAGGACTGGAGAAGCCAGTCAGGAAGAGGTGGCAGCAGCAGAGGCACGATGTGCCTGGGGACCAGACAAAGTTTGACAGGGGGTGTGGTGAGGACAGGTGAATTCTGGGGAGGATGTGGCGTGTGCATGATTTGTGCCCCACCAAGTGGAGCCAAGATAGGAGTTTGATGTCACTTCATGAGCTGCCTGGGGATGCTCATACCTCCCAGGTCCAGGCAGGACCCACTGCAGTTGGCCTGCAGGCTTAGGTGAAGGGAGAGCTTCACTGGTGGCCCAGGAGAAGGAAAGGATGTGCTTGCTTGGGAGCTGGTATTCCAGCATGCTTCACAGAGTCATATTTAGGCACATTGTCGTGAAGCAAAAACAGAGGAGAGGATTCTGTGAATATTTCTTATCTGAATGAAAATCCTGTCAGAGGTAGTGGGTAAATCCACTGGCGGATGCCAGTGCCTGAAGCCAAGATCCACACTGCCTTTGTCCCTCAGGACACTAAGACCAAATAGAAGTGCTTCCTTAGTCATTTTTCTTAGGCATTCATTATCACTCAAGTCAGAGCAGTAGAGCTTCCATGCTAATCTAGAAGGAAATCCTATCGATCCATCCTTTTTCCAGAAGAAATGTGGAATTCTTCCAGGGTCACAGAAAACAAATGGAGGCAGGGGGCAGAGGTGCAGATTCAGTAGCCAAAATACTAGAGGAAGGGAGAATCCAAGAGAGCATCTGCTTGGATGTGGAAGTAGCCAGTGACCCCCGAGTGGAAGAAGGGGCTGATTGGAAGGGCTTCTGCTTTCTGATTGCACAGTGTGTAAAAGGTGTCCCTTCCAGGTGGCTGCAGCCTGCTCCAGGACACACAGCTCGGGGACAGGGTGCCCTTCTCAGCCAGGAGCCCTTGTGGGGAGCAGGGTGTTTGGGGCTCCAGGTCTGTGATAAGCGAGAACATCTAAGAAAACCACAGGGTGGAAAATCAGAAAGGCGATACACAGAACAGGTGGCACCTGGCCTTCTGGGTGGGTCTCGTTGTAGAAGAATGACACAGGAGTGAGAAGGTAGTGGACAGGGCACCCACATGGCGTCTATATAAAGTGTTTGGAGGAAACAGCACCAAGTATGGATTCCAAGAGATGATGAAGATGTTACTGCCGCTCTTCCAAGATGTCAGTACGTGACATCACCATGCCTTAACATGTAAATTAGTGATGCTGGGTATGCGTGATTATTTGTAAAAACAAGTGTATGCATGTCAGCTTTGGACCCGGCATGTGCTGGGGAACACTTGTGATGCCAGTTCAGTAAGGTCCCCATGAGTGCTGTCATTGCAACATGAGGACATGAGCAGAACATGAGTGTCAGGGTATCCTCATGAACATGGCAGACACCATCCTAACTCTTGGAACAGCTCGGCAAGGGAGGGAAACATCACATTTCACATCTCGAGCCTCCTTTGTGGCAGAGGCACAGTAATATATACTGATTTGAACATGTCTTCAGATTTTAGGAACACACTTTTCCCGAGATCAGCTTCAAGCTTCTCTGTGTGTGACACTATATTAACCATTAACCCTTGGATTAGGTTGGTGGGATTATTCCTGGTTTTAGCTGGGGAAACCAGGGCATTTAGAAAGCTTCACCAGAACACTCAGAAGTGTGAGAAAGTCATTAAAAGCTGGCTTTTGAACATCAGTGGTTCTTGTTATGTGGTCCCTGGACCAGCATCATCATCACCACCTGGGAACGCATTAGAAACACAGATTCTCAGGGGCGCCTGGGTGGCGCAGTCGGTTAAGCGTCCGACTTCAGCCAGGTCACGATCTCGCGGTCCGTGAGTTCGAGCCCCGCATCGGGCTCTGAGCTGATGGCTCGGAGCCTGGAGCCTGTTTCCGATTCTGTGTCTCCCTCTCTCTCTGCCCCTCCCCCGTTCATGCTCTGTCTCTCTCTGTCCCAAAAATAAATAAAAACGTTGAAAAAAAAAAAAAAATTTAGAAACACAGATTCTCAGATGCCACCCCAGGCATACTGGGGTCAGAAGGTCTAGGGTGGGGTGCAGTTCTGTGGTTTAAGAAGCCCTCCAGGGGATGCTGATGAGCGCTCAAGGTCGAGAAGTATGATGGGTGTATCATAGAAGAAAAAGCCAGATGTCCTGCACATGGACTGAGGGACCTGGTGCTCCCCAGATAAAGGCGCTGTTGAGGCGTGAGGGAAGATCTGACTGAGTCAGCTGTGGAGAAGCCACACGTCTTGTAGGAAGAGGTTTCTCGGCTCTGTAGGGAAAGAAAACAGATGCCATCCTTGAGGATCAGTGAGATATCATGCAAGACCTGGCTGTCCAATCCAATTCCACTGTGGAGAGCAAATTTGTCTCGTCATCTCAGACAGCAGATGTCATACGTATTCCTGGAACTGATGAAAGAAGGCAAAAACTCTGGGTGCTGGATCTAACACTTTTATCCGCACTATGCAAACATAAACCTATACACAGGTATGTTTGGGAGTCTTAAATTACAGCCTGTGATCAAGGTTAATGGGAAGGAAGGGTTTCTCCCACCTTGCTTACCTGCCCTCTGAGCAGGCTGCTTTGGGGCATCTTCCTGTGAGTTTCTACCTCCAAATGCAGGAGAGCATTGCATACAGTTTTCTCTTGCTCTCTTCCAAGACTGTTAGCCAAGTACCGAGTTAGGACGGATTCTCATCTTGGACTCACCTAATGCGTGTTTTGCATGAGCTGCTTCGAGAAAGAACAGATATGTTGGAGAGTGCTTTGTTCAGTGGGAGTTTCATCCTGACGAGAGAAAAAGTGCTGTTGGCAATCCGTGTGATCATCAAAAGCATCTGGAAAAGCAATAAGAAGATAATAAACCGTATGGGAAATAATGAGGAAATTAGAGATGGATCAAGCAGCACTGAATAACACGGAGAATAAGTAATAGTATCAATTCCCCAAATGAAAGATAAACCTTGAGACAGAGGAAATTAGAGCACGCTGTCATAAGGAACTCACAGGGTAGAGGAGTAAAACAATTAAAATCCTTAGGAAAAAATAATGTGCTAAAAGGGATTTTAATTTTTAAAAATTTTGAGAAAAAATCCATTGTAAAACATTTAAATGGCCTCAGGTTAGATAAGTATCCAGCATAAAAATTTACTAACAATTCTAATATGTAAATGGTCCTAAATATCATTGGCTCTTTTAAATATCATCAGAAATATTTTGGCCAGAATAATTCCACTTCTTTTTTAAGTTTATTTATTTTGAGAGAGTGCGTGAAGCAGGGGAAGGGCAGATAGAGAGAGAGAGAAAAAAATCCCAAGCAGGCTCCACACTGTCAGCACAGAGCCCAACGTGGGGCTTGAACTCATGAACCATGAGATCATGACCTGAGCCAAAATCGAGTCAGATATTCAACTGACTAAGCCACCCAAGCGCCCCCAGAATAATTCCAAGTTTTAACATATCTGGAAGGTTTGCTCCTATCCAGGTGCTGCCCAGCATTTTCAATAATTTGGTCCCTTAACTCCTCTCACTAATCCTCTGAGGTAGGGACCAGGATGGCCTCCAGTACAGGTGGAGAAACTGAGGTACAGGGATATTTGCAGCTTGCCTTGAGGTCCTAGTACTGGTACCTAGAGCCAGGATATAAAAACCTGCAGGCAACCCAGAGCCAGGATGAGGACCACAAGCCTCTTGGCTCAGTCATACATGCAGTGGTGCTGCTGGACCCCAGGGATAGGACCGAAAATGTCAGGCAGATGAGCAGAGCCCTGGCCCACCGAGAGCAACATGCACCAGGCACAGAGCAACACTTCTCACCAGGGGAGTCTTCTCTTCTAGTTCCTCTTTTTATATTTGTTTAACATTTACAAAAGTATTCCTTTTTTTAAAAAAAAAATTTTAATGTTTATTTTCGAGAGAGACAGATCATGAGTAGAAGAGGGGCAGAGAGAGAGAGAGACACAGAATCCAAAGCAGGCAGCAGGCTGCAGGCTCTGAGCTGTCAGCACAGAGCCTGACGTGGGGCTGGAACTCAAGAACCACGAGATGATGACCTGAGCTGAAGTCAGATGTTTAATCAACTGAGCCACCCAGGTGCCCCACAAAAGCATTTTTTTTTTAATTTTTTTTTCCAACGTTTATTTATTTTTGGGACAGAGAGAGACAGAGCATGAACGGGGGAGGGGCAGAGAGAGAGGGAGACACAGAATCGGAAGCAGGCTCCAGGCTCTGAGCCATCAGCCCAGAGCCTGACGCGGGGCTCGAACTCCCGGACCGCGAGATCATGACCTGGCTGAAGTCGGACGCTTAACCGACTGCGCCACCCAGGCGCCCCCAAAAGCATTTTTTAAAATCATTGGGTTATCAGTACCTTCCTTAATGGGGGGCTCAATAAAAATTTGTTAAGTTGATGAATTAATTTTGCTTCTTGTCATTGTTAAAATTATTTCAAAAGACCCTTAAATTTTTTTTTAATGTTTACTTTTTAGAGAGCGGCGGGGGCAGGGGGGGCAGTGTGCAAGTGGAGGAAGGGCAGAAAAAAGGGGGGACAGAGGATCCAAAGCAGGCTCTGTGCTGACAGCAGAGAGCCCGATGTGGAATTTGAACCCACGGAGTGTGATCATGACCTAAGCCGAAGTCAGACGGACGCTCAACCAACTGAGCCACGCAGGCACCCTGACCCTTTAGATTAAATTTTATACACAGATACATAAATATATTCATTCCAGCGATGATTAGTCTTTTTTCTTGCCCACACACACTTGAGGGACCCAACACTTTCTTCCGTCAAAAACAGTTTTATTTCAGAAGGGGGTCAAAGTACCACATGCTGAAAACTCTATTACTGGTAGAATAAGGGCCGCAGGGCTCCCTGCACAGCAGGAGGGAAACGGAATTCAGTTATACCAACAGTAAAGTCACTAGAGAAAATGCTTGCCTCAAAGGAAAGTGTAAGAGGTAAACCATAAAAAGCATATAGCCTCTGGGAGCTTGAAAATGTGCAATAATTATTTTTACAGGTTATCAGATAGTTAATTTGGGGAGACTTCTAGGAAATTTAAAGCCAAAAAAAAAATTACTCAAATCCCATTAGTCTACCAGTTGTCCAGATGGCGGGAAGATTAGGTAATACTTACCAAGGCAAGTGTGAAAATAAAAATGGTAGCCCACATTTCGATCGTAACAATTGAATGAGCAATAAAAGGGGAGATCAAAATGTTCTCTGACTTGGTGTTTGGGGATTTGCTAATGGCATGGAATTTTAAGGAACCCTCAGGCAAGAGGCTGCCCATTTTTAATTTGTGAGTTGTGCAGAGATTATGTAAAATAATAGGAACCCCTGTGGTCAACAAAACCACTTCCTCTTCAAAGTGGAGAAAGCCTGGTGAACATGGCAACAAGTGATCCTTAAAAACCACGTGCTGAAAAAAAAAAAATAAAAAAAAATAAAAAACCACGTGCTGTGCCAGAGGATATAGCCTCTGCTCTAAAAGCCAGTGTTACCAACTCCTTTGTCGCACTGTCCCCACACCTGGAATGTGCTGCAACATTCCGTCTCACTACCCTGTGGAAGCTGGGGTGCTTCAGGCCAGCTGGAGGAGCACTGACCTCGGTGGGGGGGGGGGGGCAGCCAGTGTGTGCACGCATGTGCATGTACATGCATGCATGTGTGTCTTTTGTGGGAGTGGTGGGGTCGGACGGCTGGGAGCAGGCAGAAAGCAGGTAGATGGCCTCCCAGTGACAGATGTCTAGTGATAGCTGCTAAGCGGTTGCCCCCCGGACTGCTGGCAAGTGTCCACGTGGACAGGAACAGAGAGTGAGGCCAAGTGGCCCAGCCCCGTCAGCTGGCCACTCTGGCAAAGTACATGCCTGGTGCTATGAAGTGGGGGTTCCGGACAGATCAGGATGACCTCACTCAGTCTCAGAGACTGTTTCTGTTGAGGTTGGGAGGGTGAACGTGCTAATAGCAAGAAGCTGCTTTCCAGAGTCAGGTACAAGGTCAGGGTGGAACCGGCAGGGGCCACCCTCATGATGAGTCCATGAATGTGTGGCCTCCGTGGGCTCCTTTGTTATCAAGATAGGACCCAGAAGGACAGAAGCAGACTCTGGGGAGAAGGTTGACAGGACTCCCTGGACAGACTGCTACGACAGAGGTGCCAATAAAATTCCAGTTAGAAGCAGGTGCCGCATAAAGCCTCTGTTGCTTCTGCCTACTTCTCTCCTCCAGTTGTTTTCCAACATCACAGTTTTTTTAGTGTGATTTGCAAAAATGCCTGCCAAATTAATTCCCCCTGTAGCATTATGTTTTGAATGCCCTGGGTGCCTTATACTTTCTGTGGCCTCATAATTGCTTACATGGATAAATTAGTAAAAGGAGCTGGAGAAAGAGAATATAAAGAGGGAGAATGTGGAAAAAATCAACCCAGGTACACTCAAGGCTACAGAATCTTTTTAGGTGAATTCCAAGCATTCATCTGTTTAGAACGTGAGCTGAAGGATGTTTTCAATTTATCACAACTGTTAAGTATTCTGGGGTTGCTTATTTAAAAGGCTAGCTCTAAAGACATTTTAGTTACTGACTTCATTCTGCTTGGCAAAAACATAAAGCAGTGTTAGAATTTGTACAGTGCATTGCCCTGATCAGTATCTTTTTTACCTTTCAGAAGAAGGCAACAGTCACCATTACCCCCATGAAATAAATCTAGAGAATGTTGGTGCCTGGTAAGGCCTTGGTGTCATTCCATACCCCCCACTCCATTCTATAGATACAGGGAAACTGAGGTCTGGAGGGTGATGTGACTTGCCCAAGGTCACAAAACTAGTATATAAACACAGGGTTCCTGATGTATTTCCTCTATAATTTTTCTGTAACAGAAGAATTATGGCTCTTAGGTGGATACCATTTTGGAAAACATTAGAGACACAAAGTTCTGAGTTTCTGTGACAGATAATTAAGTGGAAAGGCCATGTAATTATGAAAGAATTTTATATTCTACAAAGAGATTTATATGAAGAGTTTATTTGTCTCGGGAAAACTTTGGGGTTTAACCATCCTAAAAGCCAATTTTTATTTGATTTCATGATACTCATCCCTTCTCACTTAAGTACTAAGTTTAACTCAAATCATGATTTAAAGTTTTGTTTAAAAAGAGCTCATTTATATTCACTTGCTATCCCCTGAATTGAACTGACTTAATTTTATATATATACATACATATATGTACCTATGTACACACATGTATATGCATACATACATATACACATGCATATGTATATACATGTGTGTACATATGTATATATGTGTGTGTATAAATATATATCAGACAGAACTAAAGTTTTAAAAAAATCCAAGTGAAAGCTTGTTTACAGGAACCAAGCTTATATTATTATAAGAGCTTTGGACCAGAAACTTAAGATAGTCTCCCAATTTGTAACTCATTCAATTCTAGACTTTGATTTTATTTTTTTTAATTTTGAGAACCTTTTCAGGATTTTATGTGATAACTTGGTGATAATCTGAAGTACCAACAGCTACAATTACCTCTAAATCAGAAGCACCCTTAGTACAATCTGAGATTTTTTTTTTCACATACACATTCAGGGAAACTTGACTTCTACAAAGCCTTTCATGACCCTTGTGTCCTTCCCTCTACATTGGATGGCCTACCTGCCGTAAGCTTTTACCTGTAAGGTGTCTGTTAAATGACATGTTTTTCTCTGCTGGCAGGTTGATCATGCCCTGTATACATTTATTCCATGAATGATGTAATGTTGTACTTGACAGTGTGAAGACATACCTCTCCACGTGTATCGCCCTAAAATTAATACTTGAAGATAAAATTAATAAGAGTATTAGCTGTTAATCTTAGTAACCTCTGTCCTATATTTCCTTTATGAATAAATATTCTAGGACAGTAATTTAAAGAGTATAGACATGCTTTTAATGTAGAGAATTGCCAAGTTGGCGTCTCATCAGAGCTGGTGTTAAATGTATTAGGAAGAAGACAGCCTAGATAGTATACTTGTCTGTGTCAGGTTCTCCAATTGGGTAGAAGAAATATGTGGTTTTATCTTTAAATGTGAAAGAAAAATACTGACTTCGTAGTATTAGGAAAGGATCACAGTATTGAGTTTTAATTACTGATTCTACTGAGTGACTACACAGGTTACAAAGACCAACGTGCGAAAACAGGTCAATGAATGTAAATCAGATGGGCTTATGACTTAGCCAAATAACAGAGAAAGCAGGAATGAAGGCAAAGATAGGAAAGCATATCAGAAACAACACATGACTGTTAAATCATAGAGTCTTGTGGTCTGAAAAGCATGTGGTGAATTGGGGTTGCTAGAGAAGCAGATAGGGTTCTCCTTGTCTGAATTGCTCACAGACACACAGCTTTGAAGAACAACCACCTCATAGTATCAATTAGGCAAACACAGAAAATTTATCCGCCTACGATGACATGGTAATATCAGTTGTGACGCTATTGGGAAAATAAGGTTTATGAAAATAAATTTTCCATATACCTCTTTAAGAGTTAACACTTTAGGGGCACCTGGGTGGCTCAGTCAGTTGAGCATCTGACTTCGGCTCATGAGTTTGGGCTCTGTGCTGACAGCTCAGAGCCTGGAGCCTGCTTCAGATTCTGTGTCTTCCTCTCTCTCTCTCTGCCCCTCCCCTGTTCGAGCTCTGTCTCTCTCTCTCAAAAATAAATAAACATTAAAAAAAATTTTTTAAAGAGTCAACACTTCATTGTAGCTATTTGGTGGGCATCTTTCTTTTAAAAGTTTTTTTTAATGTTTATTTATTTTGGGGACAAAGAGCACGAGTTGGGGAGGGGCAGAGAGACAGAGAGGGAGACACAGAATCTGAAACAGGCTCCAGGCTCTGAGCTGTCAGCACAGAGCCCGACACAGGGCTTGAACTCATGGACCGCGAGATCGTGACCTGAGCCAAAGTTGGACACTTAACCGACTGAGCCACCCAGGCGCCCCTGTAGGCATCTTTCCAAAATAGATTTTCCTGGTTTTGAAGCAATGTGGTAAACAGCATGACATGCAGAAAATTACACTGATCTAGAGATCTGAAGACCAAGTTCCAGGTCTGACCCTGCCGCTGATGCTACCCTTTTCCCCCAGGAGGGCATGGCAGAGGCTCAACCCATGTGCTTGCCCTGAGGAGCTGAATTAAGTGCAAATGAGAGACACCCCCCTCAGACTCCGCGGTTTATTTTTGTAACTTTGCCTTTTCTTGGTGGGTGATGAGAGGGTTTACGTCATGGCACTAGGCACATCTGTGTTATGGTGGGATGAGCCTTCACGGCACCTGATCAAGGTTGGAACATCTGTGTTTTCCCATGTTGGCTGCTGTCCTGCTGTCTTTCCCAAGCCGGTGTGCACCCTCTGCTCCTTGGCCTGGGGCTGTCTAGACCACGGTTGTCTGAACGGGAGCCTCAGAGTTCTTTGAGGAATGTCTGTGTTTCAGTGGATGGCCTCTGAAAGCTGCAGGTGATTGAGTCAAAGACCCTTTTCACTTGACTGCTGATTCTTGGCTTTTTGTGGAATAATTGAGGCCACAGGGTGAGTGACCTATAGAACGGTGGTTCTGTCATGTTCCAAGTACGTGCTGGAAAATGATGCTGCTCAGCTTGTTCTGATGTTGGACCAGCCTTGTGTCAGGTGCCCCCAGCCCACAAGTAGGAAGTTAGTGTAGGTCATATCTAGGACCTGGAGATAGAAACCACTATGCACACATCTGAGGGTGATGCTCTCTGCACCACTGATGCAGTCTGGCAGGAAGGGAATTTTTGAGGGTGAAACTCGCATTTGTCACCGAAAGTGGGGGCAATGCAATATAGCAGAAGAAACACCAAGATCTATCAGTGTACAAGTGCCCACAGTATGATTGGAAGGATTCGCCCCCACCAGGCAGGTGTATTTGCCCCTGGAGGGGAGAACGACGGGAGGGCAGAGGCCTTCTCAAGGGCACCAGGATTGGGGAAGGGTTCCAGGAGGGCTGGAATGCTTTAATTTTTTAAGTAGAGAATGGATTTATCTGTGATTTGCTTAATGCAAAATGAATTCCATAGCCCAAGCCTTTGATCCAGTCTCCCCAGCTGTAGTTCGGTGGATGGTGGCCTGCCTATGACTGCCAGAAGGCCATCAGGAGAGCCAGACAGGGCGCTGCCTGTGTCATTCAGGCAGGCACTCGGCAGGTGCCCCGCACCCCCCTCATCATCCATGTGCAGCTCCACCCTCGCCTGTCCCAAATTCTGAAGTGCCCAGCCCCCATCCCATCTTCAGCTACTCAGCATCAGATATTCGATGCTTCTGCAGTGAAATGTTTGTGCATTCATGAGGAGCTGTGCCTGAGACTCGTATCCATTAGGCCTGGTTCTGCCTCTGGTGAGGCCAGGCCAGTTCAGGCTTCATTGCCAAGTGAATTAAATCAGTAAGGTTTTTGGATTTCAGAACCTTTGGGATTCTGAAATTGTGACTGAGGAATCAGGGACCTTCTAACCATCCTGATGTAGCTCGGAGAAGGCCTCAGAACAATCCATCATTTGCCTTGGGGCGAGAGGCCCGTCAGACCTGTGATCTTCAGCAGAGAGAGGATATGTCTGCCTGACAGGGTCCTCCATCTGCCCTTACTGTGCTCTTTGCTCACTTCCTTTGCAGGATTTAAGACCAGAGCAGGTCGAGTGGAGACTTCAGATTTGCCTACATCCTTCTTGCAGAAGCCCTGGGGTTCATTGAACCACCTGGCTTGGAGCGATCCCAACCTCTCTAGTCATGGGTTCAAATTCACCTCTGTCACTTACCAGCTGTGCAAGCTGGACCATGTGCCTGTACTTTCTTTGCCTCAGTGTCCCCATGTGTAAAAGAGGAATAATAATAATAATAATACCTCATACAGAGCTTGAAAGAATTAAATGCTTGCAGCTTTTGAAACTTCCTGCTCTGCTCCTGGGGGTTGAGGCAAGCCATTTGCTCCGTGGACACTTCCTTCTTCCGGAGCCACGGCCTCCTCCAGCAGCCATCTGCAAAGCTATCTCCCAGAGAAGCCACTGTGGCTTTTCTGCCAGGTTACCTTTCGTGGTAGCAGAAGTCACTCTCATGGCCACTTTCTCACCATATCTACACAGGAGGGGACACCAGGCAGACGTGGCCGCCCACTGCCTGCTGTGCTCTTTTATTTTTGTTGAAAATGATCAATTTCTCTAAGGTTCAGCTGCATTCCTTCCAGGTCCTGGGCTGTCAGCCGGCTTTTTAATTTGCATGGTGTTATTACATTATGTACTTGTCAGGAGAGATTTCATTAAATTCCCATAACGTGGCCACACTACATGTTATCCAAACTAAAAAGCCATCTCTGGGCTTTCTCAGAGGCCGATGGGCCAACAAGTTCTTTATGACTTTGCAGTAAATTTAAATATGTGGAGGGCATCACAAAACTTCATTATTCCATACATGTGCTCATCGGGCTTGTGGTTTTCTGGAACACCTGAGGAAGCATCACTAGAACGGTACCTCCTGAGCTGCTGTCACCTGAACACCATCTGGGCATGTGGAGTATGTTTCCTTGCCGCAGCCACTGAGGTTAAGGATGTGGGCTCCTGAGTCAGACTGCCTGGATTCTGATCAAGCTCTGCCACTTAACTAAAGGTCTGGACTTTCTGTGCCTGATTGTCCTTATCTGTGAAATGTGGGGAGTATTACTCTACCCCATCAAAAGCTTGACAGAGCTTAGTATGTGGGAAACATGCAGAAGGGTGCCTGGTGGTCGTAAATCCAGCCCTAGGGAAGGTGGTTTGCAGTGCCATTTGCCACTGGCAGCAGGGTTGGGTGGCTAATGGGAACCGGCCCGTGTTCTCATGCTCAAGTCTCCCCAGAGAGC
Organism: Puma concolor; assembly: GCF_028749965.1. NCBI lineage: Eukaryota > Metazoa > Chordata > Mammalia > Carnivora > Felidae > Puma > Puma concolor. Next base: position 25,708,002 of record NC_141671.1, read on the forward strand.
ACTGCTTCTTCACTGCAGGTCCTTCTGGTCAGACGGCCGCCACTCATGAGACTCCAGGGCGCTCAGGAGCCTCTGCTGCCTGGGTCCTGCCGCTCTCCCTCTCCTCTCTCTTCTCACCTCACCCCCAGCATTCCGTTTTACCAGCTTGCAGCCCCACCCACCGCCAGACACATGCTGTTTCACATCCTGCACCTCTTCTTGGGGTCCTGTCCCCACACCCCTCCCACAGCCATGCTGTAGTACCTGCCCGTCTCCCTAAGGAGCCCAAGCACAGTGCTGCCTGACAGTCTTCCCTGCACCTCCTTTCTACAAGTGCTCACTCTCCTTGGCCCCGGTTGTGTCCCATACTGCACAGGCTTCTCTCCAAATCACTTATTGTGTGTGTGTGTGTGTGTGTTTACTTATTTACTTTGTCCATCTACCTGTTTATTTACAGAGATCTCCTTGTACAAGACTCTGACGTTGTGGTCAGGGATACATCCATTTGGGATGATCAACACATATTAGAAAAAAATACTTTGGTGACTGAATGGGTGTTTGAGCTCCAGAACAGGCCCACACCCACCTCTTAAATACAAAGACCATGCCATGCATTTGCAAAGGTGCTGTCCTTGAAGCCTCTTCCACAAGCTTTGCAAGTCTCAAAGATTCTCCAGGAAGAATCTTCCTCATTGTCGTTTCTCGTAAAGGGTATTTAATTATTCTTAGCCATTTTTAGTTACCCAAAGTCTGTTGTCCTCAGGCATGATTTGGGTGTGACAAAACAAGTGATAGAGGGTGACGGGGGCAGCCAGCCGGGTGGGGCAGCATCCCTGAGACCCATGAGCCTCTGCACCGCCAGACTGCACGTGACTCCTTCCCCATGGGACTGTGGTCTCTGTGGCTTTGAAACCTGGGGAAAAAACCTCTTCTCCTGAAGGGCAAGGGCTCTGTGGGTCCTGATAAGAGGTGAGCAGCTGTCCTCACTGGAGTTTAATGCCTAGACTGATGGGATTTCAGTAACAAAAATGTTGGCTTTTTATGCGTAATGCAGGGCTTTACCTTGAAGACAAAATGGCATCAAAGAGACATCACTTCGTATTTTCCCAGAACTGTCACCTGCCTCCCATTCAGGGATCAAAACTGTTCACAGTGAGCATCTCCCTACAGTTCTCCACACCTAGCCCTACCCTGTTGGCAAAGCTCTAGGGTAAATCGAGGCCGAGGACCTCAGCGTGCTGGGGACATGCAAACCTTGTGTTCTGGTGGATGACGCTCCTTGCTTGTTTACTGGCCCTGTGCCTGGAGCCCTGGGCACCTGGGGATCGGCCTCGGGGTAGAGGTGAGCTGTGCTCCTCCCCACTGCTGCCTCCTGTGCTCTGGGCCCTGTTCTTCTCTCATCATGCTTGTTTATGGTCTTGATTTTCAAATTCCGCTCCCTGCTGTAGAGTTCCATAAACATTGGATATAAATTATTTTCAATTATTTTAAAAGAACTCTAAGCTTTCTCATGTTGTATACCATATTTTACACTTCAGAGACCACCTGCAAAACCACCATGTTGTCAGAGTAATACATTAGCTGGTGTCCTGGGATGCCTTTTAACAAGATTCTCCCAAAGTGGCGAAGCATATTTGGACCACCTGCAAACGTGCCCACGTGAGAAAGGCGGCAGCTGTGTGCTGGTGCTAGCGATGGGGCCTGTGCGCTGCCCCCAACCCTGAACGGCACACCGTGGTCCACGCAGCCCCCTGGTCCCATGCTGAGGCCACAGCCATGCGGAGCCAGCGAGGCCCTGCACTGTCGCTGTGCCCAGTAGTCAAGTGCCATGGCAGGTGTCCCTCCACGTTGGGGGCTGTCGTGTGGGGCATCCGGAAACGGGGGTGCTTCTTGGCTGGCCTGAGGCTCTCTATCCAGCCTCCCCAGCATTGTTTATAGAAGCACCTTGATCAACACACAGGTCCCCACCATCACCCGCCGTGGGGCCAGCCACTCAGAATGGCCTGTGTGAGGAGTGCTCTCTACCCAAATCAGGACCTAAAATCTGCAGTCAGGAGCAGCTTAACCCACTTCTCAGAGCTCAATAACTTGATCAGACAGATTAGAGGACGCAGAAAATGAGCTTGATTTAATAGTTGTGTTTGGGATCCTGCATGAAGAAATGGAAGATTTACAATCCAGCTTCTGGATTACTTTAATTAGAGGCTCTCCAGAGCTAGTAGTATGGCCAGCGTGGAGCAGTTACAATAGTAACGTCTCAGCAGCATTCGCCATGACTCCTTGATACTGTGTAACTGAAGTAAAGTATGGTGATAGCCGGAGCCCTGGCCTGATTTCTAGCTTTTGCTTTTCTCCCAATTAGGGGGGCCACCTCCTCTATAATAAAGGTCTAAGGGAACATAGGGAACCCCTGTTCCTGCATGTGCTGTCTGTGGCCGCTTCTGCATATGGCAGAGTTGAGAAATTATCACAGAGACCTCGTCGTGTGCGAAGTCTAGAATATTGACTTTCACCTTGTACAGAAAAAGCGAGCTGACCCTGCTCCAAACAGGCACGTTGTTCTGTTTGGCTGACTTGTAAATGTCGTCATAAAAGGAAACTTAGAAAGTGCTTTGATAATAAAACACTAGTGTTTTTTTTTTTTTTTTATTGGGATCCTCACAAGATTTCAGACTAAGAACAAACAAGGAATCTGTTGCTAATAAAACTTGAAAACTGCTGTCTTGCAGCATCATCTCAGAGCAGTGTGGCATGTAGTTAGCAGCAAGATGAAAATAATTCTATAGGCAAGTCCTGTGAAATGTTCGAAAACTGAAAATAACTGTCCAGTTGCTCGTGCCAGGCATTTTTTAAACTTAAAATAATTCTATTAATGTTTGTTTTCATGACAACATATAACAAAAGCATCCCTTCAACAAACTGCTTAAACATGCTTTAGAAACACATAGTTATTTGGAAGAGTTTACACTGATTTCTTTTTTTTTTTTTTAATTTTTTTTTCTTTTTTTTCTTTTTTTTTTTTTTTTCAATGTTTATTTATTTTTGGGACAGAGAGAGATACAGAGCATGAACGGGGGAGGGGCAGAGAGAGAGGGAGACACAGAATCAGAAGCAGGCTCCAGGCTCCGAGCCATCAGCCCAGAGCCTGATGCGGGGCTCGAACTCACGGACCGCGAGATCGTGACCTGGCTGAAGTCGGACGCTTAACCGACTGCACCACCCAGGCGCCCCTACACTGATTTCTTGATATAATTGGTAGGATGTTATTCCTGTGTGCCACATTTTAAAAATCGTAAGCTTTATACTTTTTTTAACTTTTTTTTGAGAGAGAGAGAAAGAGAGAGAGAGACCCTATGAGTGGGTGGGGCAGAGAGAGAGAGAATCACAAGCAGGCTCCACGCCATCAGCACAGAGCCTGACGTGGGGTTCGAACCTGTGAAATGGTGAGATCATGACCCGAGCCGAAACCAAGAGTCAGACACTTAACTGACTCAGCCACCCAGGCGCCTCAGTTTTATACTTTCTCAAAAAAACAATTAGACACCGTCCACTGCTATGGTTTGGCTCAGGAGAGTGCTGAGCATTCACTGGCCTTCACTGCACGTGGGTAGGAATGAACACCACCCACCTGTGAAGCTTCTAGGCTCAGGACAGAAGCTGTGCTTCTGGATGCCCTGCAGAGTTGAAGACATTCACCAATTCCCTTTGTCTCTTTGAAGGATATTCCCCGAGTCCCTCCGGTGGCTGATGGCTACCCAGCAGTTTGAGTCTGCAAAGAAGCTGATCTTGCACTTCACACAGAAGAACTGCATGAACCCTGAGAGTGACATCAAAGGTGTGATGCCCGGTGAGTACTGCTCACATCAACCCTGCAGCCCCACCCAGGTGGGGAGAGGTGCCTCCCATGTTGGACCAGGAGTCATCACTCTCCTACCAAGCAGCTTCCTTAGCTGTTTATCTGCAGCCAAACTAGGAATGTGGGTGAATTGAAATTCTCTCCACCTTCCTTTGGAGAGAATTGGATTCTCTCCTGATTGAGTCTAACACACTGTGGCACCCCACATAGTCTCTCCAGACCCAGAAGTGAGGCCTGAGCCTAATATGCACCCAGCTGTCAAGGAATATTTGGGAGGGGGACAACCTGAGTCTGGAACACAGCCTTGCCTGCCAGCCAGGTTTATATACCAGCAGAGTCCTGTCTGGGGGTAGGACTTGTCTGTACTATCTCTCTTTTCCCTAGCATGACCTTCATAGATGCCATTGTTGGTTTCTGTTGTGACCTGTTTGTTGGGCATCCGAAGCAGTGGAAAAGTGAAGTATTTTAATATAGCAGTTCAAATCCATAGAATTTGTCTGTGCCAGGAGCATCACCACAAGCTAGATGGGGGCTTTCAGGCTGGGGATCCTATATTAAGTATCACCAGGACATCATTAAAATCCATATTCTTGGGCCCCTCCCTGGTACCCAGAGATTCTATCCAGTAGATTTGGAATAAGCTCTGAGAAGCTGCATTTTTAATAAGCACCAGAAGAAATTCCGAGGTACATGGCACACAGACCTTTTGAAAGTCCTGATAAAACCAGTCCCAAGCTCTGACCCACTGCAACAACCTGACAACCTGGTGTAGACAGAACTGTTGTTATAAATTTCCCAGGAAAATAATCTGCAGGCTCTAAGACAGAACATGCACATCCCCCTCTGCATGATCTGAAATTCTGTCCAACAGATATTTTCGAAACACCTGCTGTGTATCAGGCATCAGGCACTGTTCTAGAACAGAGAAGGAAACAGGCAAAGCCTGGCTTTCGTGGAGCTTACCGGCAAGCAGGGGAAGGCATGCAGTGAACAATTAAGTGTATAATACATCAGGAGGAATGAATGCTGTCAGAAAAATCCAGAGTAGAGAGATAGAGGGTGGTGGTGAGGGGTCACATTCAGATGCTCAGGGGTAGCCCGGCTCCAAGGTAACAGGTGAGCAGAGACCTAAGTGCAGGAGAATGGACATCTCCATTCACAACAGGAAAGGAACATAGGAGGTCTGAATCACACTGGCTAGGAAGGGCTTCTGGAATCATCTATTCCATGGTTCTTAGGCTTTTAATTAGACTCCTGATTCAGGTCTGGGGTTCATGGTCAATAAAAGTCCCCCAGATGCTGCTGCTTAACCAGGTGGCATCCTTGCCTTGGCCTGTACCTATGACCTGGCAGATGGGGACAGCAAGGCTAGGCAGCCTCCACCTATAGGGCAGGCTTGATCTGCCAGGCACTTCAGCACAGGCAGAAGAGTTCAGGAAGCCTGGAACCCTTGCATTACTGGATTGAGGAAGGACATGAACCAGGTCTGCTTTACATGAAGAGTACTGAGTGCTCGTGCTTTGCAGAGGGACATCTGTGGTCCCTTTTTATCCAGTGGCAATGATAATAAACAGAATAACATTTACATAGTGCTTATATGTTAGTCACTTTTCCAAGTGATTTGCAAATACCAGCTTCTATTTAATGTAAAATCTAAGTGCTTCACATATATTAACTTCTATTTCTTCACAATAGTCCTCTGAGAGAGGTACTAAAATTATCCAGAATTGCAGATGAGGAAACTGAGGCACAGAGAGGTTAAGCATCTTGCTGAAAGTCAGACTAGTAAGTAATTGAGCTGGGACTTGAACCTGAGAAGTCCAAGAGAGGCAGCTTCACTGTGCTACTTCTGAGAGATCAGGGGGAGCTGAGAGACAGAGATACTACTGTAACTGTGGAGAAGAATGAGAATTGGATTCATTTCCCCTTTGGGGCCATGTTTGCTCATTTTGGAATGTCCAGCCATCTTCCCAAACTTCTCTGGGCCACATTCATTAGCAGGTTCATGCTCTTAAGTCTTACAGTATAATTTGTTTCTAGCATTTCCCTAATTAAATCACCACAATCCACTTCTTTCCGGTTAAAATATTGTCTGGGAAAAGCTTGTTTTCTCAATACTAATTACACTGATTCATTTTCCTCCTATTTTTGGCAAGTGGTATTCCATCTTTTTTGCCTGTCTTTGCTTATGAGTTCTGCTGCTGTTCCAGCGGGAGGCGGGGGGAGAGGTAGCTTGATGCATGTGACTTTCCCCCTCTTGGGAGGGTTATCACTGCGTTCACTCCCAGGGGATACATGTTTCCCCTCTGCCTCTGGAGTTCTGCTCACTCCCAGCTGTCAAATGCGTTGAAGCCAGTGCTGGGGGAAGGTAGGTGAAGTCTGCTTCATCTGAATCGGCCGCTTCCAACTTTCTTAGGCTGGCTTGTTTTTCTGCTTGGAATCTTTTTCCCATCACCTCATCTCGTCCACCTGCCAATACCTGTCCTTTACTGGGACTCACATTAATGAGTCTTCTTGTCTCTGACCTCACTGCCCCTCCCCTCACATCACCTGCTCAGAAATCCCTCAGCAGTCTCCAGGGGCCTTCCAACTAGATCCCTAAGACCTTCACTGAAGTTGCTCAGAGACCCTGTGTCACCTCTGCCTGCCTCTCCAAGGCGCTGCAGCCCGCATTAGGCTCTCAGAATACACCGAATGCCTCCCCTCTGCAGGTCCGTCCCCACACTGGGTCCTCCTGCTACCCCATCTATACTGTGGTCAGCTCCTCAGGGACGAGGTCAGACCTCCAGTTAGGTGTTTTCCCCCATCATTCACAAGCAGCTGTAGCTGACCAGTTTCTGTGGCTCCTTGTTGGGGCCGATCACCCTGCCATAGACGAGAGCTGGCATGGCAGCCTGGGTGTGCAAGGCTGGGCTCCCTTGCATCCTGGCACCAGCAGCAGACCTAACACGAAGCAGGCTTACCCTGAATGTCTACTGAACAATTGAATGGAGGCCTCCTGCAGTCCAGGAGGGGGCAGGGCAGTTTCACATGGGAATCGGCCATGGCTGCCGGGCACCTCACCTCTGGGTAGATGAGAGTCTCAGGCCTGGATGCATATGGGGGTTGGGGTGGGGGCAATGCTCATGCCCCTGCCAGCACATCCTTTTGCATTCATGCTAGAAGAAAACCTGACGTTCCAGAATTATCCATGCCCTTTCCTCTTTTAAAGCCATCTTGGTTTATCTTTGAACATGTCAGCTTTCCCCAGCAGAGTTGATAGCTGAATTTAGGTAGATAAGCGGATGTGCCTCCTGAGTGTCATGGTCAGTGTCATTCCTGCAAACATTAGTGTCACAGAAAGCGACCAGGAACTGGCATCTGTCCTCACGTCCTAATTCCCAAGACTTTCAGCGTCCTCTCAAGAGTCCGAGTGCTGCTGGCCCCAGCTGTGGCCTGTAGACTGCAGCCCACCGTGAGAAGACATCTTGGAGTCAGACCTGTGCTCAGCCCCTGGCAATAGTAACGGTAACACAGGCAGTCATTGGGCAGTGACTCTGCAGGCATGAGTGACACTCTCCACCGGCATTTGATTCTCACCAGAGTCTTAATGAGGTCAGTCGTCACATCATCCCTGCTTGACATATGGGGATGTGGGGCCCAGAGAAGCTAAGTGTTGGGAAGCACTGCTTCTTGCTGCTGATGTGGCTCCATGTGGAAGGAGCAAGCCCCGTGTGGGGAGTGGGTGTCCTCTGTCCTCATGCATCAGGCCCTCTCTGGGAAGCACCCCCCCGGAGAAGCCTGCCTGGCCCAGCATTGCCGGATGGGAGGGTGAGTCCCAGCATGAGGCCCATGTGGGGCTGCCCCCTGCCCTTCTCAGTAATCAGGCTTGGAGTCTGCCCTCACTGCCCCCTCTGTCTTGTCCATCTGTTCGGAAACTAAGGTGAGAAGAGGGTCTGTGAATTACTCCTCAGAGTCCCCAGGTTAGGTAACTTGCCCAAAGCCACACCACTAGAGAGTGATGACACCAAGGTTGGCCCAGGCAGGCTGACCCCAGCGCTCTGATCCTAACCTAAGTGGTTACAGAAAATTTCTCCTCTGGGCTTCAGGCCAGCTGCAGTCACGTGCACAGAGAGGGAGTCGCAGAGGTCAGCACTGCTGGGTCACTTGTCAAAACTTTGGGTAGATTTTGAAGAGAGAGCTGTGTGAGGTGACTTCGCTAAGGTCCGTATAGTTGCTCTCATCTGCTTGCTTCTGAAGCACTTATCCAAATGGCCAAGTGCCATCATTTCTAAATCCACACCTGAGGACTGAGGGGCTGTGTGGGGGAGACAATGGGCGCCTTCTCTACTTCTGAGCTTGGACCTGGGCATCAGAGCCACTGCCTTGGAGCTTTTAGTGCATGTGATTGACAATGGCTGTGATGGGGGTGGGGGACTGCTGTGCTGCTCTTCCTCTTCCTCCTCCTCCTCTTCCCTCTGCTCTTCCTCCTGCTGTTCCTCCTCCTCCTGCTCCTCCCCCTCCTGCTGCTGCTCCTCCTTCTCCTGCCATTCCTCTTCCCCCTGCTCTTCCTCCTGCTGTTCCTCCTCCTCTTGCTCCTCCTCCTCCTCCCCCTGCTCCTCCTGCTCCTCCTCCTCCCCCTGCTCCTCCTCCTGCTGTTCCTCCTCCTCCTGCTCCTCCCCCTCCTGCTGCTGCTCCTCCTTCTCCTGCCATTCCTCTTCCCCCTGCTCTTCCTCCTGCTGTTCCTCCTCCTCTTGCTCCTCCTCCTCCTCCCCCTGCTCCTCCTCCTGCTGTTCCTCCTCCTCCTCCTGCTCCTCCCCCTCCTGCTGCTGCTCCTCCTTCTCCTACCATTCCTCCTCCCCCTGCTCTTCCTCCTCCCCCTCCTCCTCCCGCTGCTCCTCCTGCTTCTCCTTCTCCTGCTGTTCCTCCTCCTGCTGTTCCTCCTCCTCCTGCTGCTGCTCCTCCTCCTGCTGCTGCTCCTCCTGCTGTTCCTCCTCCCCCTGCTCCTCCTCTTTCTGCTCCAACTCCTCCTCCCCCTCCTCCTGCTGCTCCTCCCCCTCCTGCTATTGCTGTTTCTTCTCCTGCTACATCTGTTTCTCCTCTTCCTGCTCTTCCTCCTCCCACTGCTCCTCCTGCTCCTCCTCCTGCTGCTCCAACTCCTGCTCCTCCCCTCCTGTTATTACTGTTTCTTCTCCTGCTACATCTGCTTCTCCTGCTTCTGCTCCTCCTGATTCTGCTCCTCCTCCTCCCGTTCCTCCTCCCCTCTTCTTTCCCCTACTTCTCTTGTCTTCTCCTTTCTATAACTGTTGCTTTCCCAGTTTCACCCGTAATGCATTAACAGTGCACACAAGCATCAAAGCACAGCCAGTTAATCTCACACCCCCATCCAAACAAACGCAGATTATCGTCGGTGTGTGCTGTCCCTGCATCTCTGAGCCTGGGCTTCGGTGCACTACCACCGTCTTCTCCCTGCGCTATCCTCAAGAAGCACGGTTTGGCCCCTTGCCTGGATCTCTTACATACGTAGAGGTCATGTCTCCTTCTGCATGTCTGCAAGGACACCTCTCCCTTCTACAGCTGTTTGGGGGGGAGCCAGGACAGTCTTGGTCAGCCAGAGCACTGGGCTAGGAAGGCTGCCTGCCCACCAAGGGCCATGTGGGGCTTCATCTGCTTCCTTCATTTGGGCCTTGTAGGAGCATTGTCCCGCTTAATAGCTGAGAAACTGAGGCACAGAGCAGCTTTCCTAAGGAAGCTCAGCAAAGAGAATCAAAAGTGGGATTCTGCCAGGTCTCTCAGACTCCTTGCTGTATCCCAGGTTAGGTTGTGACCAAACATGCAGAGGAGAAGGGGCAGGGAAATACAGGGTGGAGTGGGAGCTGCTGGCTTGTCAAAACTAAATAAGCCCCACTTGGTTTTGTTTTGAAATTATTCTTTCTTTTTTTTAATGTTTATTTTTGAGAGAGAGAGAGAGAGAGAGAGAGACAGAGGGTGAGTGGGGGAGGGGCAGAGAGAGAGGGAGACACAGAATCTGAAGCAGGCTCCAGCCTCTGAGTTGTCAGCATAGAGCCCGATGTGGGGCTTGAACCCACGATCCATGAGATCATGACCTGAGCTGAAGTCAGACACTTAACCGACTGAGCCACCCAGGCGCCCCATTTTGAAATTTTTCTAATGGCTGTGAATCCAGAGGGTCAGAGAGCTTGGGAGGAGAGACAGGGAGAGGAAATGCTTTTATCAGTCATTTCCTTGGTGCTCAGAGTCTGATCAACTTGCACTTCCCCTTCTTACTCTCAGATAGCCACATTCAGGGACTTCGGGACATCCCTGATTTCTGTCTGATGACTAGAGAGACAGAAAGGCCTCCTGTATTCAGTTACCTTAGGGTGTCTCAAAAGTCATCTGATGTTTCTCACAACTCAGAGATGGGGGATTTTTGTCCCAGAGAAACAGACCTAGTGCTGAGGAAGCTTTATGTTGTTATTCATAGGCTGGTAGGGTATGTAACAGAGACAACATGTCAATAGCTCCAGACAGGTTAATCTAATTCCATTTAGAATAATGCAGTTACCCCTGTAGACTACAGTCAGTTCTTTAGACCTTGGGCTCTACAGTTTAATCCTATAAAAAAGAAAGATTAAGTCACAATTGAAATTGCTGCAGTTTCTTTTCTTTTTTTTTTTTTTAACGTTTATTTATTTTTTTGGGACAGAGAGAGACAGAGCATGAACGGGGGAGGGGCAGAGAGAGAGGGAGACACAGAATCAGAAACAGGCTCCAGGCTCTGAGCCATCAGCCCAGAGCCTGACGCGGGGCTCGAACTCACGGACCGCGAGATCGTGACCTGGCTGAAGTCGGACGCTTAACCGACTGCGCCACCCAGGCGCCCCGCTGCAGTTTCTTTAAACATCTATTTCATATACAATAATGTATTAGCAGTTAGGTTTGGACCACATTACAAAAAGAGATTTTAACTTCTGTAAACATGCTAATAGACATTTAAATTTTCTTCTTGGATGACTTCCATGGTGAGCAAGTGTGGCTATTATAGTTGATTCCTGATGAGTTTTATAACCGTGAAGATACTAAGATCATTGGATCCCGCATTATCTGTTAACCGTAACATTGCCATGCTCTTTAAAAGTTTTTTAGTGTTTTAGCCATGGGGAAAGGATGTTTGTAAATCAGATTAGTCTGTTTTTGCAGAGGGGAAAATAAAGGTTCCGAAGAGCTTGGGAGTCGAGGGGGATCCATGGATAGACACCCAAAGTGCCAGCTGTTCAGGCTTTTGCACACACCTCAGGCTTTGCACCTAAAAGTGGGAAGGAAGAAAGGTCTGGGAACTCAAGTGGCATGGCATCCCTTCGACATCGAAAAGGTTTTTCCTTCTCCCTTCAATGCCCCAGCTGGTGACATTGATCCAAAAATTTTTCTGTTTAAGTAACTCCTAAAGCCTTATGGTTAAGCAACATATTTCCCTTCAAACTGGAACCAAGGAGGTGGAAGAGGCCCTAGGAAGTGCCAGAGAGCACATCAGTAGCAGTCCCCATGCACATGGCTGCTGCAGGGTCTGTCCCGAGGTAATTCTGTTTCCTCCAAGCACAGAAGCCCTGCCCTCATTAGATGGGGCCTTCCCACCCATACTACTTGGCTTTGTTTGTGTTTTTGTTTTCTTTCAGTAAATGTATTTTGCAATAATTTTAGGTTTACAGAAAGGTTACAAAATTAGTACAGAATTTCTGAATATAGTCTCCCCATTGTTAACATAATACCATAGGACCTTTGTCACAGTTGAGAAACTGCCATTGGTAGAGTAGTGTTAGGCAAACCCCAGCCTTCATCTGGATGTCGCCAGTGTCTCCATTAATGACTTCCTGTTCCGGGATCCCATCCAGGATGACACTTTGTTGTCATCTCCCCAGCCTCCTCTGGTCTGGGCCTCGTTTCTCATGGCCTTGACAGTCTTGAGGAGCACGGGCCACCCAACCAATGGGTTAGGTCTCCTTTTTCTTGTTGAGCTCCTGAGTAGAGAGAATTACTCCCTGAGGACCTGCTGGGCTAGGAGAGCACGGAAGGGCCTTGGGGGCTGAATGTATGGCATTTCTGCTCACAGACACAAGGGCAGATCCTGAAGGCTGGGGCATTTCTGTGTTTTGACCCTCCCTGTTAAACTGCCAGGTTGACACCTGGGCTTCAGCAAATGTCAATGTGGCCTTGGAGCACTAGTGGACTCTGTTCAGAATGGCTTTCAGAGCTAATTTGAGCCTCATGAGGAGTTCTAATAACTTTGTAGTTGGTCATATCACTCTGAGGCAGAACACTGTCTTGCTCAGCCCCCAAAGACCTTTGACTGTTAACTAAAACGTACATATACACATATGTGCGTACACACATATATGCACTTCTGTGCATACGTGCTCATGCGTGTGTTTATTTCTCTTTCCAAAGAGATGCACACCCTTAGGGGCCGCATCAGAAGGAGCAGCTACAGCCACAGCCACTGTACTTCCCACCTGTGAAGTTAGGGAGCATATGAGCACGTGCTTCTCCTGGTCTCTGAACAGTGGGTGAGGTGGACATATCAGACTCCACACAGAAAAGAACTGCTTGTTTTAATATGACCTGAACCTGATTAGTGCCTCTGTAACCCAAAATGTCATTTGGGTTTGTTTTTTTTTTTTTTTACATGTTTTAGAATGTTTATTTTGAGAGAGAGAGACAGAGCATGAGAGCATGAGCAGAGGAGGGGCAGAGAGAGAGAAGGAGAGAGAGAATCCCAAGCAGGCTCTGTGCTCTCAGTGCAGAGCCCGATGTGGAGCTCGATCCCAGTAACCATGAGATCATGACCTAAGCCTAAATCAGGAGTCAGACACTTAACCGACTGAGTCACCCAGGCACCCCTGTCATTAAGTTTGGTACTCAGGCAAAGTGGAGTGAGTCTACACTCATTGTTTATTTGTATGTACCCTGCCTCCCTCGCAAGAAAGGCTTTGCTGTGAAAAGGTACACTTAGGGTGTGCCTCGGCTCCCTTCAGGCCCCGTGGGGAAATTTGAACGGCAAAGTCAGTGTTTCTGTGAATGCGTTTTCTATCCTGAGAGCCAGACCCTATCCTCTGGCTTAAAGGAAAAAAAAAAAAAAAAATTGCCCCTTTTCATGATGCCCCAATTGAGGAACGCCTAGGAGGCTGCCTATCCAGGGTCTTGCCGATGGGTCACGGGTTCTCTTTGTCTGCAGAGCTGGAGAAGGAGCTCTCCCGGAGGCCCAAGAAGGTCTGCATCGTGAAAGTGGTGGGAACCCGGAACCTGTGGAAGAACATCGTGGTCCTGTGTGTGAACTCGTGAGTCACAAGAGGGACACGAGCAGGGTGGAGGTCAGGGAGAGGCTGGAGAAGAGAGTGTCTGGAGGGGAGGCCGGCAGGGCCCTCCTTCTCCCACAGCTGCATCTTGAATTACAGCTACAACTCGAGGGCCTCTGGTCAGCCCAGGGCTTCATGCTTGACCACGGGGCCCTGGATAAGTCTGATAAGCCCCAGGGTCCCTGTGTAGACCAAGAAGGTCTTTCCCATCTTGACTCACAGCTCAATAACCCTGCCCTTCCCTGACCACACAGAGTGGCCCTCACTCAGGGTCAGAGGTCACCTCAGGTGAGGGAGGATGTTAACTCTCATTTGATGTTAGAGACTATTGGAGGGCAGGGGGCAGGGTTTGCAGTCAATTTTGAAAGGCATCAGGACTCCTGTCCTGGAAAGAGTCAGGCCTCTGTTCCTACCATTCCCCATGGCTATTTCTATCAAAGCCACTCCACTTCATCAGTTCTCGATGTTGGGGCTCCTCCTGTCACCCTTGTCCTACAGACAAGGACATGGAGGCCCTAGCCACTCCGTTGGTCAGGGCTCGAGCCCTCAGGCTTCAGCCTCCCTGCCCAGAGTCGGCTCCAGACATGGCCACCGTGCTGCTGTCCAGTCTCAGGCAGATGCCGGCTAGGCTAATGGGACCATTACAAATGGAGTGCCTTTTCCAACTTTAGTTTGGAAAAAAAACACAAATTGTGACATAGGGGAGATGCCAAGTTTCTATTTTAATGCTACTTGTTTGGGGAAAGGGGGATCAATCTCTCTGACCTTGTTATCTTAAAATTACCTGTTATGATCCAAAGACTTCCTTCTTACCAGAACAAAAAGACGATTTCTGTGAGACCTCTGTAGGCCAAGAGACAGAGAAAGTCATCTGGGATCCCCAGAGATTAACCGAATCTCCCCAGTTGCAAGATTATAAAGCGACTGCCCCAGCAGGTCCTTTGCTGAGTATGTCCCAAGTGGAAATGAGTTCATTTGGCAAACAGCAGCTTCCCCTGTGGGGGCAAGGCTCTGCCGCAGTTGACCTTGATGCATCCTCACAGTTTGATGAAAGCACTTTGATTTCCCCAAAGCACGGAAGTGGGGGTTGGGAGAGAAGGACATTTGTCACTCTGGGGTGGGTGCAGAGCGCTGATGCGCTCCCACAGCACTGCCCATGCCCTGAACATGCACTTGCAGCCTCCCAGGTGCATGCGTGCATTCGTACCCCTACCCCCCCCCCCCCCCCCCCCCCCCGTCTCCCCAAGTGGACATCTGTCTCCAGCGGGTGGGACACACATTTCCCAGCAGGTTTATACGAGCCTCTGGAGGCGATAGAGAGGCTTGACCCAGGGCAAAGGGAGGGAAACGATGATAAATTAAGAACTGAAACAAAGTCTCTAAAACCAGGTGTCTTCATTTGGCCTGGCTTCCTGCTGGCTTCCCCAGGGTGTGTTTGTCAATAGCAGCAGGAATGGGTTAAGCAGGTAGTTCTCTGGGTGGATCCCCAAGTTTCCAGAACCCTGAGCACTGAAGGAAAAGTCAGAGGTCCAGATAGGCAGTATGTCTAGTAACCTTCTGCAAGCTGCTTACCCTCTTTAAGCCTTTTTTCCCATCTCTAAAATGGGTCTGACAGCAGCTCTTACGGTGCTGACATGGGATTAAGTGAGTTGACGAATGGGAGCGCTTTGTCTTACATGTTGGATCCATTTGATGGTGTTTGAACAGAATGTCTCACCGCTTTCATGCTCACACTCTCTGCTAAAGTGATGGTGAGGAGAGTGATCAGGCACCCCCATGAGAGGGCTGCTGCTGTCCTTTCTCTGAAGTCTCTTTGCATTGCACCCCATCAGACATGCGGTCGTGGTAACAGCATGTTCTCTGTGATGTGTTGAGCTGCATGTCTGTTTCCTGGTCACTGAGCCCTCCTGTCCTTGTACGCCTGCACACCGCCCCCCTCGGTGTGTGCGTCTCCCACAGGCTGACGGGGTACGGGATCCACCACTGCTTTGCAAGGAGCATGATGGGCCACGAGGTGAAGGTGCCGCTCCTCGAGAACTTCTATGCCGACTACTACACCGTGGCCAGCATCGCCCTGGCGTCCTGCCTGGCTATGTGCGTGGTGGTCAGGTTCCTGGGGCGCAGGGGAGGGCTGCTGCTCTTCATGATCCTCACCGCCCTGGCCTCGCTCCTGCAGCTTGGGCTGCTCAACTGTGAGTGGGGGTTGGGGGTGCGGATGGGCCACGGGGGCAGAGCCTGGGGGAGGGGAGCTGGCCTGTGACCAAAGGGTGTTCAGCAGAGCTGGGGGAGACTTTAGGAAGTTTTCTGTGACCCGAGCTATTATTCCAAAGCCAACAGCTTGAGGGAAGTACCTTGGGAAGGACAGATTTTAACTGGAATATCCATGGTGACTGTCCCTGAGTGCACTGTGCCTTTCCCCCTCCTGCCCCAGCCCAGCCCCCGGGCTGCCACTTGGAGCCTTCCTTCCTGGGTTCACCACGATTCCCTGCACGTGAGGCCTTCCCAGTCCTGGTGGACATGACTTCACTGACGGCCAGACTGTTTCTTTGTGACACATCACATGACCAGAAGAACAAAGCACTCTTTCATGGAAAACAAGGGGGACATTTGGACACCCCTGCATCGGGACACTGCTTGTCAGCAGATGTTCCCAAGTTTACCAGCTTGCGTTTGGGCCAAAGAATTCCTCAGTAAATGTTAAAAATAATTTAAATGAAAAAGAGGGAATCCATGTAGCGCCTCCAGCTGTGGGAGGCGTACTTGGTACAGCTCCTCGTGCATGGAAAAGGCACCAGGCATCTCTCTCTGACCTGCCCAGAGCGAGACACAAAAGAGCCGGGCAGCCAAGCCTGCTCTGAGCAGGCGCAGTCCTCCTGGGACAGGCTGGGACACTGCAGGAAACAGATGCCACCGGTCATCCCCCAGCTTCACAAGGAGAGCCAGGAATCAGACTCACGACTGTCCTGGTGCAGTGGGGCTTCGGGGAAGACAGCCTTCACGTCATCCACGGTGCGAGAGTCTGTATCCAGAACAGAAAGAAAAACTCCACACTTTCTCAACCTCATTGTGCAAACCGGATTAAAGAGCAGCTACTTGCAAACCCAGGAGCCCTTTCGCTAATTTGGTCACATCCTCATGCACTCCGTATCTTGATGGGAGACTGGTCTTATTGTCAGCTGTGACCAATAAGGAAATGGAGAAGTGGCAACTGGCTCCTGACCATCCCATCCCCTTGTGCAAGCTCATGAGCTTTGGGTGACAGCAGCAGCCCCTGGGAGTGTCACAGAGGCCCTCTTTGTCCCTGAGCAGGAATGTCCCAGGCACTCCTTGCACACAAGTAACTATGAGTATCAGGGCTCGGAGCTCGCAGAAATGTCGCCTGACGGGTCTGCCCCTGCAGAACTTGCTGCTTCCTTGAGACCAGCAGTGACTCTGGGATAATTTTTTCACAATGAAGTTAACCCTTTGGCTTGAGGACTAGAAGGTGTGCTAGAGTCTCTGTTCTGAAGAGTTCCATTTTCTCCCCACACTTGGAGGGCAGAACGGTGTTAGCCCTCTCCCCTCCAAACAAAACGAGTTTTGTTTAGTCAGGTGCTAATCCCAGGGTCTGGGGACTCTGTTAGCCCCAGGTCTCCGTGTCCCTCTAGCACTTGGCCCCTCCAT
Organism: Puma concolor; assembly: GCF_028749965.1. NCBI lineage: Eukaryota > Metazoa > Chordata > Mammalia > Carnivora > Felidae > Puma > Puma concolor. The sequence continues at coordinate 25,724,832 of NC_141671.1, forward strand.
GGGTGTTGGTTCTGCTCCCCAAGTGGGCCTGGCGGGCTGGCAGTGGGGCCAACCCAGACGTGGAGGGGAGTTGGCTTAGAAACTGGTCCCATGGAAAAGCACAGTGACAGCTTTGTACCTAACATGCTTTCTCTCTCCCCTCTTTACCCACCTTCTTCACCCTCGTCTGCATGGGCCCAGTGATTGGGAAATACAGCCAGCATCCAGACTCAGGTGAGCCCCAAATGCCTGTGCTGTGAACATCACCATTTTTTATTGCACCCAAATACACGTTTTCATAAAGACTCACAGACCTGTGGTTTCCCTTCCCTCTCTCTTTCTCCTCCTCTCTTCCTACCCTTCAAGAGTTGCAGCTGAAGTTGGCCGTAGGTTGGACACTATAAGCATACATTTGTATTCTCTACTCCCTCTTGCCTCTAGAAAGAGCACCTCGTTTCCCCGTTTGCGCCCGGCTTGCACGCATGGCCTCACGTCTTCCGCCGGCATGGGCGGTCAGCACAGGGCACCCTGGTGCCGACGCAGTGCCACGGGCTATCTTTCGGACAGTGCCTGGGTGACATCAGAGAACCCCAGGGAGCATTGGAGGCCTGGCTGACTGTGCTGCCTGGGGAAGCTGCTATCCCCCTTTGTGAATCGTGAAAGCTCGCTGCTCTTGGCCACGGGGATGGCAGAGCTGGTGTCCCGCATCTTGCTGGTCACACACGCCTGGCCTGACCCGAACCCATGCTGCCAGGGCTTTCTGCAGCGGGCTCCCTGAGTTCATAATGCAGCCTTGCAGGGAACTGAGCTGTGCCCCACGTGTATGACCCCAACAGCATGCCAATACCCTGTGCTAGATGATGCGTGGGTGTGTGGTCAGACTCTGGTGCCATTTGCAAATGCCTGGATGGGTTAAGTCTGACCCTCTGGGCTGTAAATTCTTCTGTTTGGGCTATTTGAGTTTTATTCCCTTAAATCCAGCCTAGTAAACCCTGTCCTGTGTACTGGACGGGTCAGCCCTGAGGCCGGAATAGCAGAGACCTTCCTTCTCTGAAAGCTGGGATAGAAGGGGTGTTGCTAGAACACCAGGGAGACCAGCCTTCCCCTCTTTACCCACCTTCCCTCCTGCCAGGCCCGGCTTGTGGCCTAAGGAACTCTGGCAGAGTCCGCGTGAGCTCTAGCATTCGAGGCCCACAGGAAATCACGGGAACCCCAACAAAGTCTCCACCAAGAGGGTCTGACCTCTTACACCTGACGTGCTCCTCGGTCTCCAGAGGGAACTGAGTGCCCTAGTCTGCACTTCTACTGGGGAAGGAGGAAGACCCTTCCTGTGGTCCCAGGCCTTCCTCCCACCCCTGTCCCACTGCTGTCTCTGCACCCCTCCCCCACCCCCTGCCTGCCGTGCCAGCCTCCTTTTCCCTTCCCTCCTGCCCCGCTCACTGTCTCCCTCTGATTCTCCTTCAGGTATGAGTGATAGTGTCAAGGACAAATTCTCCATCACGTTTTCCATCGTGGGCATGTTCGCCTCCCACGCGGTGGGAAGCCTCAGCGTGTTCTTCTGTGCAGAGATAACCCCCACAGTAATCAGGTACGTAATGGGAGGTGCCTCCCCAGGGCATCTTCTTCCTAGGACTCAGGAGAGGGCGGGAGGTTTAGCAAGGCTTGTGTGGAATGAACCAGCATCAGCTTTGTCCCACCCTGGCCTCCGGATGAGGGCATGGCTTGTGTGCTGGGCCTGTCAGGGCTTCCGATGGGGAAATTTTCCCTGACTCTGAGGCAACCGAGAGTCAGCCGAGAACTTGACCCTGGGGTCCATCCAGGCAAGCAGCCTGAGGAACAAGGAGCAGGGACCTTTTCAGGGTATAGGAAGCTCGTGCTTAGCTACTTTTGTTTTAGTTCACAAGGTAAGGTTTGATCCTTTCTCATGCTATGCCCACATAGTGATACATGGATGCTCCATGATGCTATTAAGATCACAGCATAATAAAAGGGTTTCCCTTCATTTAAAAGGGCATCACTAAACTACAGAGTCGTGTCATTTTCCTGGTAATTACTGTTTGTGACTTATGGAAGAGCTCATCTTGATTTACATCACACTGAACTTTGCATGGGAATATCATTAGCATGTTTAACACACATGCTTTTTAAAAAATATAAATTGTGAATAAATCAGGCAGTTACTCAGCCATGAATTAAAATGCAGAAGTCAGCTTGATGCCACCCATCCACCCTTACTTGCCCACATGAGCAAACAAGTGGAGCCCAGTACAGTTCAAGGCAGGACTTGTGCAGACTAATCATTTTAGCCCCTCGGGTGCTGCATGGGGCTCTGGGAGCAGACAGGCAGGTTCATGGACTTTCTTCCTACATTTCCACGAGTCATGCTGACCAGAGAAATTTCACATGACCTCATTTTGCTTCATTCTCCTGGATTATTACAATACATGCCAAGGAACTGTATATTTAAGAAAAAAGCAATTAAATGCCAAGTAATTCATCCTGTTCCAACCCTCTGCTAAGCCAAAGTGAAGAGCCTAAAGCTTATTTCATGCTAGAGGTTGCAAAATGCCTTAGGCGGACAGCATCTCCCTCAGTGTCCTTTCTTTACCTAAATTCCCTTACTTTATGAAAGAATGCAGCAAAGAGGGTTCTTTCATTAGTGCCCAAGTCAAGGTTGGACCTTCTGGCTTTCCAGCTGGCCTCCCCGCAGATTTGTGTGATTATGTATCGTTCTCTGGGAGCGGCCAGCTACCCCTGAACTCTGGGAGTTGATAGACCTCATTAGTCATTGTTAGATTTTGCTTAACAAGCTAAACTGAAGGAAATACAGTATCCTTTTCCTCTTTGATGCAAACCTGGAAAGATTATTTGGGAATACAAATTCAACAACTATGTTCTTAGATTCGGCTTGCCAAGATGACAAACTGGAAAAAAATTTGACCTTTGGTGATGTTTTTGTACTTGCCGAGGATGAAAGGAAATCAAGTACAAAGGGGGTCTCAGCCCAGGAGGGAAGAGTTGCTGGTGTCACTCCCTTACCCTTCCCTTCAGAGTCTCTTTCTTGCAAATACACTCAGGGACAATTCCCATGGAGTCCCTGGACAATAATTGGCCTCCCTCCCCTCCCCCCACTTTACAAAGATAAATCCAAGATAAACTAGGATGAGCGGCTTGGGGTGTGTGAGCTTCGTTTTTGTTTTTTGTTTTTTTTTCTTTTTCTCATTGAAGTGTCATTGACATCCAGTGTTATATTAGCTTCATTTTTCTTCATACTAAACTAACCTTTTTTTACAAGGCTGTTATTAAAAACGTACCTTCTGAACCAGGACAGTAGCCAAGGTTAAGATGCCAGGATTAACTAACTAGAAGAAAATAGGAGGATAATAACTTTTTTTGAACAAAGGCTTGTGGAAATCCATTGTCCAAGAATGACGGAGACTCAGGGCACCTCTTGCTTTTTTGGCTCAGGTCACAATCTCCAGGCCTTGGGATCAATCCCCACCTTGGGCTCCGTGCTGAGCATGGAGCCTGCTTAAGATTCTCTTTCTCTCCCTCTGCCCTTCTCCCCCACTCAAGAAGTCTCTCTTTCATTCCCTCTAAAATAATTTTTTTTTGTTTTAAATTAAAAAAAAAAATTGACACTCACTAGAATCTAATGAACTGATTAATACCATTGTTTCATGAGACTCCATCCAGACTTTATATTACAGAGAAGCACTTCCCTCTGACCCAAGCGTGGTCCACATGCTGTTCATTTATCATCAGCTGATGCAACAAGTTCTTGGATTCTCTTCCAAAGGCTTCAGGAGTTACGTGCCTCTGCAGGCAGACAGGGACGAGAGAGAGAGAGAGACAGAGAGGGAGAACGAGAGGGAGAGCAAGTGAGAGAGGGGAAGACCTGTCTGCAGCACCCTCTCCCCTTTGGCTTGGTGAGAAGTGGCCAGGGGCCCTGGTTGGTCTACAAGCAGTTGGTGGCTTTTTTGTGCAAGATCATCTTTTCCATGCAGTGTCCATCTGGAAGCTGCAGGTGGGAGCCCCTGAGGCCTTTGCTGTCTTGCTCACCCCTCACAAAAGGGATCAGTTAATAGAGGAGGCAGGCACTGGTGATAACAGGCCCATTTCATTTTCCAACAATTCCACACAGATTCCTCAGAGCCCCTGGGCCTTGGCTGTTAATTCTCTGTTCTGTCTGAGCTTACCTAATCCTTCCTGGTGTCTTCTCCTGCTTTCCTCCCCTCCAGGCTATCTGACCCCTTTCTTCTAGAAACTTCTTTCTTGGAACTTGCCTTCTCGGAGAACTTCCTTCTGAGTAACTCCTCCCTACGCCCACGTCAGGACTAAGAACCTGGGCCCTGATGTCCTCCTCTCTAAAGTGCCTCAAGGACAGAGATGGCCTATGTGTAATGTGACATCTGGAGTCTGTTTAACCTTTCTAAAGATTTGTGTCTTACATAATCTACATACATACATATATTACAAATGCTGAGGACCAAGGAGCCAAGGCACACTGGCTAGTTCAAGAGCAGGGTGAGAACAACCAAAGTGCAGAGGATGTGGCCTAGAGCCTCAGACTCGCATCTCCAGCACGAGGAAGGAGTGACATGGAGCTGTGTGTGATCCCAAGGGCTGCTTTTCTGGGTGGCCTTAGGCAAGTCCCTCTGCCAGCCTTCATTCATCTCTTTTGCCCTAACATGAAACTCGTTATGACTGCCTTATTATTTGGCGGGGATGCTGAGGGGAAAAAGGATATATAGAAAGGATCCAGCCTCAGCAGATGACAGTTGATATTATTAATTATTCCTACCTGAATGTTGTTGGCAGTTATATTTATTTCTGTAAGAATTGGCACAAATTTTTGTTTACCCTTGACTTACAGAAATAGAGTAAAGACAAACTAAGTAATATAAAAGAGGAAGTGAAAACTGGGAGGTTTGTTCTGTTTAAATGCAAGATGCTGGGATTCCAGTGTTTAAAAGCATAATTTCAAGATTCTAGAATTCTTAATTTAAGCTTGCTACTTCTAACAGTCGGCCTGTGTATTAGTCTTTATATCTTTAATTTAGATACTATTACTAGTAACATAAAAGCCAGTGGATATTAAAATTTTTCTGCTTCTAAAGCATGGGGAGGCAAAATTTGCCCCCTGGTTCTCTTTTAACTGTAAATTGAGGTGGCCGCCTGCTGTGATATTTAAACATGGGCATATGCTGCCCTCTAGTGCCAATCTAAAGAAAAGCAAAAAATCACAGAGTCAGCATTTAGAAGAGGAAAATTAACGTAATGTTAATAATGACCCCATTCTCTAAACTGAGATTTCAGAAAAACAACACCAAGCCAAAAATGGTATACCAAATTCTTCCAAAAGCGTCCCTCACCTTCCTGTGTAATTTCAAAGTATCCTTGATAGAAAACCAAATAGCAAATTGCTTTCATGGAAAAAATATATAAAGATATACTGCGGGCGCCTGGGTGGCGCAGTCGGTTAAGCGTCCGACTTCAGCCAGGTCGCGATCTCGCGGTCCGTGAGTTCGAGCCCCGCGTCGGGCTCTGGGCTGATGGCTCAGAGCCTGGAGCCTGTTTCCGATTCTGTGTCTCCCTCTCTCTCTGCTCCTCCCCCGTTCATGCTCTGTCTCTCTCTGTCCCAAAAATAAATAAAAAACGTTGAAAAAAAAATTTAAAAAAAAAAAAAAAAGATATACTGCATATTATATATGCACATGGACTGCACCTTATATACACACACATATGTAGATACTTTTCTTAAATGAGCTAATCCTACCATAAATCAAATATATATGGCAGGATTTATTACATATTTTTATATTATGAAGTAAGACTTTCATGCCATGCCAACTTCTCTAACGGTGAATCTGTGAACCCCCTTCCTTGTGGGCCTGTGTCCTCTACCCTCCTGTATATTAACTCATGTGTGGACTTCATTTGCACTAAGCAAGTTAAGTCTCTCTCACTGCTAGTCAGTGCCGTCCACACTTAACGACAAGAAGGTCAGGCAGAAACCCAGAAGGTTTCAGAGAAAATGATGTCTCACTGGTATTAACAGCCCCAAGGAAACACACCCATTACCCCCAGCATCCAGTATGTCCCTTGCAGCATCCTGTGGCTTCCAGAGTGGCCAGAATTATCAAAAAGACTGAGTGGCTATTTTGGGTGTTCATATTATCCATCTTACAGATGGTTTTACTCACATCACCCTTCATAATGGCTGTCTATATTTAACCTACCCCATTCATTTGGGTGAGCTGACCTTCCTACCTAGGAAGCCAGTATAGTCCACAAGCATCCAATATTTATTAGGCATAAATAATACGTGCCAGTTGGTATTCTAGAAAATAATCCTTGCCCTTGACAAGCTCATAAACTAAATGAAGATGGTGAGCATATGAGGAAATACTAACAAAAAGGTACAGAGTGTCTTTAAAAAGTGGTCTGGGACTCTGCCTGGGAAGGAGGTTGATATTTGGGAGATCCTCCCTCTCCAAAATATTGCTATTCCTTATTTGTGTCCCCTTGTTGGCCCAGTAGCACAATGGTGTGACTATTCCTACAGTACATCTGGTCTCTCTCCCTTGGTGAAAGGCTTTCTTTCTTTTTTTTTTTTTTTAAATGTCTGTTTATTTTTGAGAAATGGAGAGAAAGAGAAACCAGGGGAGGGACAAAGAGAGGGGAGACAGAGGATCCAATGCAGGCTCTGTGCTGAAAACAGAGAGCCAGATGTGGGGTTCAAACTCACGAACCCACAAACCGTGAGATCATGACCTGAGCCGAAGTTGGATGCTTAGCCAACAGAGCCACCCAGGTGCCTCTGGTGGTGGAAGAGTTTCTAACTGGTGACACATCACAGCCTGGTGAGAGCTGGCTGTCTATTTTCTTCCATAGCTAAGGCTAGGAAATTCCATCACTCACTGAGTGTATTAGTTATCTATTGCTGTGTAACAAATTACCCCTCAGAACTTAGTGGCTTAAAACAGCACAGGCTTGCTGTCTCACAGTTTCTGTGGGCAGGAGTCAGCAAGGCCTAGCTGTATCCTCTGCTTCAGGATCTCCCACAGGCTGCAGTGGACCAGGGTAGGATCAGTCTTCAAGCTCATTCAGTAATGGGTAGATCTCTTAGTCTGTTGGGTCTGCTAGAACAGAATACCACAGACTGAGTGGCTTATAAACAACAGTAATTTATTTCTTACAGTTTTAGAGGCTGGAAGTCCAAGATCAAGGTGTCGGCAGATTTGGTGTTTAGTCTGATTCCTGGTTCATTGATGGCCATCTTCCCCCTGTGTCCTCACATGGGAGAGAGGTGAGGGAGCTCTCTGGGGCCCCTTTTCTAAGGGCACTAATACCATTCATGAGTGCCCCACCCTCATGACCTAATCAGCTCCCAAAGGCCCCCTCCTAATACCATCACAATGGGGGTTAGGAATTGGGGGGTATAGACATTCAGACCATAACAGCAGGATTCAGTTCCTCTCTGGCTATTGGACCAAGAGCCTCAGTTCTCTGCTGGCTGGAGGTCACCTTAGCCTTGCTGCCTGGAGTGTAGCAGCATAATAGCTTGTTTCATCAAAGCCAGCAAGAGAATCTACTAGAAGTAAGTCTTTCATAACCTAATCACAGAAGGAACATCTCATTACCTTTGCCATATTTTACTGGTGAAAAGTTACTGCGTCCAGCTCACACTCAAGGTACAAGGGTATGAATGCTTGGGAGGTGCGAATCATTGGAGCCACTTTAGAAATCTGACTGGCATGCAGAGGGATACCAAACTGAGTTCACCTGGTTCCTGCCCCTGAAAACCACTAATGTCTGTTAGAGACACAGACACAAACACAAAGGAGTCTTTGGGCTCTGTAAGGTGCACCGAGGGGAGGGAGGACGGGGCAGCTGGGCCAGAGCACTTTTTCGGCTTGGTCATTCTGTGCTCTGGAAACTGCCGGGACTGTGATTTGCAGAGAGACGGTGGCCCGGGAGGAGGGATGTGTATATCCGAAGGAGAGGCAGCAGGGAGCGAGTGTTCATTCTGAAGGAGCAGGGAGCCTGGGCAGGGGTCCCTGGGAGGAAGAGGGTGGGTGGGTTTGAGGCAGCTTCAAGAGGCGTCCTTTGCAGGGTGTGGGTGGGAGGCCAGGGGGAGAAGGAAGAGGAAGGACCAAAGTGGCACCGGCATCCTCTGCCACCTGTGGGTCTCTCATCCCTGGAGGCTCCGGTGGACCCATGAGAAGGGCTCATGCTGTCTTCATCCCATCAGTTCTTGAACTTGCTCAGCCCCAGCTGGGCCCCTGCCGTCAGGCTTCTCCCCAGCACTTGCGGGACAGACACCACCACCCGAGACCAACCCACCGATCTCCCGCTCTTCCCTTCACTTCCTGCTCTGTGTCACTTGTTGAATATTAACGCAGCAAGAAGTTAGAAATACACCAATATTTCTGCTTTGTGAGGAGAAGGGAGAAGGAGCTTAGACAGCTGGGAATCAAAACAGCCAACGTGCACTCAGCACGTCCTGTCCCAGCAGTAGGGACACAGTGCCCCGGCTTTGCCGATGCATGACTTCTTGTCCCCGTTTCAGATCCTCCCTGAGGCTCACAGAGGTGAGGCTGCTCATGACAGAGCCAGAATTCTTACCCGGGCCCACCGGCTCCCAACCTGTGCTCTTAAATCAGTGCATCTCCAGCCTGGGGAGCAAGAAAGGTCTGTTCGGCAGCTGCTCTGGCCTGGCCTGTGCGTGTGGGCCAGGCGGCTGCCCGTTTTCACAACCTCTACCTGAACAAACCCCAGTGAGCCTCTCTGTGCCAGGCCCAGGGACCGCAGGGGACGAGACTTGTCTCCTTCCAGAGCAACGGATGGGGAGACCATTTCCAGCTGGGGAACCAGCAGAACTGAGCAGAGCAGAGGCGAGAGCCTCACAGAGGGAGTGGGGTCGGGGGAGCCAAGGAGTTCAGGGATTGGGGTGCAGGGCCAGGGGTCGGCCAGAGGCCAGTGAGCGTATTCTAGAAAAGGCACTTGTCAGCAGTGAGGAAAGAACCTGAGGGAATAGGAGGAGGACACAAGATATGCTAGTTAGGGGGGTGTGACCCATACAGGCTGAACTTGGCCATGGGGCTTGGCCATGGGTTGGACAGAAGAGGCTGGGATAGGGAACAGACTCCCAGGCTCTGGCTCTGTCCTGGGGGCCATGTGCTTGGTGAGCCGGCAAGGGGTGTCACCCCACCCCCACCTTGGCCTCAGCACAAGGGACATGAGGAAACCCCTCCCGCGTGTGAAGGTACAAGACCGCTGCTCATTTGGGGCTGAGAGAAGGGAAGGGAGAAGTGTCTTCTCTTGTTATGAAACATGACAAAATGGGGAAGGGAGACTCACCCACTGTCCCACCCAAGCACAGGATTGTCATTCTTCTGTTCCATTCTTTGTTAACGTGTTTCTTTACATTTCTTTTTCTCTTTTTAAAAAAAAATTTTAACATTTATTTATTTTTGAGAAAGCGAGAGACAGAGTGCAAGCAGGGAAGGGGCAGAGAGAGGAGAGGGGGACACAGAATCCGAAGCGGGCTCAGTGCTGACAGCAGATAGCCCAACGCGGGGCTGGAAACCATGAACCCTGAGATCATGACCTGAGCCAAAGTCATATGCTTAACCAACTGAGCCACCCAGGTGCCCCAAAAAGTGTTTCTTTTCTGTGCTCCTTCCTGTCTTGGCCGTAGAGTTCTGATCTGTCTGCTTTAAGGTGGCACTTAGGTACAACTGTCAACCTGGAGAGCCCCAAGGCACCTGCCCTCCCTGTCAGAGTCCCCCTTGTTCCTGTCACTCCTGCACATCCAAGACTGGCCAGCAGGACAGCAGGAGCTCGCCCCACTCACTGTTGACAGCAAAGGCTCCAGGGAGAAGGAACCGGCTGCTCAGCTACCCAAGCCTGAGCAGGGGTGACAGAGAGGGGCAGCCACTGGAAGCTTTGGGGGTTTGTGTCTGCAGGAGGACCCAGTCCCCACAGCTGGAATAATTTGGGGTGTTTTTAACAGCTTTATTGAGGTATAATTTACATACCATATAATCCGTCCATTTTAAATCTACAATTCAATGATCTTAGTGCAGTCGCCACCATAAACCCAGTTGTAGAACATTTCCATCACCTCCAAAAGTTGTCTCCTGGCCCTTTGCAGTCCGTCTCTGTCCCCACTCCCAGCCCCAGACAATCACTCATCTTTCTGTCTGGCAGATTTGCACCCCCCTTGCCTTTTCTGGTATTTCATAAATGGACGGTATTTCACATAAATGGAATCATATAATCAGTATATTTTTGAAACACACCCATGAGCACCTGTTGCACCTCACCCCCTTTCTTCCTGCCGAATACTGTTCCGTTGTGCATGGCGTGCCTTTTTTTGTTTATCCAGTCACCTGTGGACGGACATCGGGATTCTTTCTGGTTTTTGGCTATGATGAATAATGCCGCAGCGAACCTTCGCTTCTAGGTTTTTGGGTGGTCTATGTTTTCATGTCTCATAAGAGTGAAATTGCTGGGTCATACAAAAGTTTATATTTAATTTTTTCACCAACTGCCAAACTTTTCCACAGCCGCCACCCTCCTTCCTCGCAGTAGGGTTTGTGGGTCTCATCTTCTCCTCAGCCTTGCCAACACAGGTTACTCTCTGCCTTTGAGATTCCTGCCGTCCTAGTGCGTGTCGGTGAGGCGGTGTCTCATTGGGGTGGGGATATCCATGTCTCTAATGGCCAGGGATACCATACACCTGCTTGTGTGCTCCAGGTGTTTTATAGTTTGTACAGTTTCTCTGGAGAAATGTCTGTTCAGATCTGTGCCTCATTTATTACATTGGGTGTCTTCACACTAACGGTACTTTATATATTCTGGATACAAGTCCTTTATCAGACATGCTCAGTAACCGTGTTCTTCCAGGCCGTGGCTTCCATTTTCATTTTCTTGAGAGTGTCTCTTGAAGGGCAGAAGTTTTTATTGTGATGAAGTCCTATTGATCATTTTCTCTTCTAGATCCTGCTTCTGATTTCACATGTAATCTTTGCCGCATCTAAGATCACAACAAGCTTCCCTTATATTTTCTTCTTAAAATTGTTGTAGGGTTGGGGCACCTGGGTGGCTCAGTCGGTTAAGCGTCCGACCTCAGCTCAGGTCGTGATCTCAGTTTGTGGGTTCGAGCCCTGCATCAGGCTCTGTGCTGACAGCTCAGAGCCTGGATCCTGCTTCCAATTCTGTGTCTCCCTCTCTCTCTGACCCTCCCCTGCTCATACTGTCTCTGTCTCAAAAATAAACATTAAAAAAAAGTGTTCTAGGGTTAGCGCTTATACTCAAGTCCTCAAATCCATTCTTTGTTAACTTTTATGCGTGATATTACATAAACGCCCAACTTTGTTCTTTTGCATGTGGATTTCCAGTTGTCCCAGAACCATTGTTGAAAAGACTCTCCTTTCTCCATTGAATTTGCCTCTGTCAAAAATCAGTTGACTGTAAATGTAAGAGTTTTTTCTTCTGAACTCAGTTGTTCCATTGATCTATCGACACACCAGTATAATACCACACTGCCTTTATTACTAGAGCTTTATCCTAAGTCCTAAAATTGGGAAGGTAAGCCCTTGAATTTTGTTACGTTTCAAAATCATTTTGGTTCTTCTGGGTCCTTTACATTCCCATATAAATCTTGGGATCAGATTATCTTTTTCTGGAAAAAAAAAAATAGTCATCTGGGAAGTTGATAGGGGTTGTGTTGCATCTATACATTCCTTCTAAGATGGAAGAATTGCCATCTTGACAGTATTGAGTCCTCCAAACCATGAACATGGAATGTCTCTTCATTTATTATATATTTTTAATCTTTTCTCAGCAATGATTTATAGATTTCGGTATACAAGTATTGCAATTTTTTTGTTTTTATTTCTAAGTATTTATTCTTTTGATGTTGCTATAACTGGAATTTTCTTAATTTCATTTTCAGCTTCTTTGTTGCTAGCATGTTGACTTTCGCACATTGGTTTTGTGTCTCATCCCCTTGTAGGTCAGTACTTTTGTGAGTTAGAGCCACCTATAGTGCCAACCAAGAGAATCAGAGGCTCCTCCGAGAGCCTGCTGCAGGGGCCTTCTGCCCAAGCACATCCAAGAATAAAGGTCACTTTACTAAAGGGTGGTACATAAGCTCTTAATCAACTCCAGTGAAAGTTCTTCCTTAAAACAACTGAAATCCACATCCCTGTACCCCTGTACCCTCTGCCCACTGGTCTGGGTCTGCTCTCTGAGACGACCCCTTTCTTGAGACAAGACTGCATCCATCAGGCCCCTTCATTGTAGCTCCAGTGCAGAGACCAGACAGCCCTCCCTGGCCTGTTCATTGCAGGGCCCAGTGGGGCCACAACTTCCTGTCACCTGAATGTCATGGTCCCCTTTACTGCAGCCCAGCCCTGCACTGCTTTCTCAGTGGCCACATGATACCTTATCCCCCAAAATATGCTTTTATGTCAAAGGAGAGATGGAGCTTTGACGGATTTTAATGTTGCATACCTACTAATCTCTCTAGAACTTTTGGTAGGTTCCCTCAAATGGCAGAGGAACGGAGATAAATGGCACTCGCTCTAGGCTTACATTTAGAACTTTCTGAGCTCAGTGCTGCTGTGAATTTCTCTCAATCACAGTGTAAGTTCCTGGTATAATAGCTCCCCAAGCTGGGAATGATGGTATGGTGTGCAACAAAAAATAACGACTCACGGTGAGAAAAATTATTGTCCTTCAAAGTATCTCCCAGTCTGTCTAGTTATGGCCAGAGAAAATCTGTTAGTGCTGGTATGTCTATATTACTCTCTTTAAACTCTGTTAATCCACCCCCACCCCTACTCCCCAGTTTCTAAGTGAAGAGCAAACCTTGGGAAAGAGCATAATTTAATAATACTTTGTTTTTCATTGCATATCATTTATGGCAAGTGGTACTGGTTTTCCATTTACAGTAGTGTTGTGAAATTGCCTTTCAAAATAAAGTAAAACAACTTGCGCTGGTGAGAAAAAGTATTCTCTAGAGGTGGTACAAAGCCGGCCAAGGCGAAGGTGGTTTGGGATGTCCATCATGTGGGATACACTGGGGTGGTGCCATGAACTTGCTCCGTGATCCTGCCCAAGCGTGTCCCCTCCCTCCCCGCCCCCCCCCAGAGTTGCCGTGCCCTTCCATGGCGGCGTGTGACTGTGGACACTGACCATGTGTGCTCGTGCCCTCCTGCAGGTGCGGCGGGCTGGGGCTGGTGCTGGCCAGTGCGGGCTTCGGCATGCTGACGGCGCCCATCATCGATCTGCACAACCAGAAAGGCTACTTCCTGCACCACATCATTTTTGCCTGCTGCACGCTCATCTGCATCATCTGCATCCTCCTGCTGCCTGAGAGCAGGAACCAGAGCCTGCCCGAGAACATCTCCAATGGGGAGCACTACACACGGCAGCCGCTCCTGCCGCACAAGAAGGGGGAGCAGCCCCTCCTGCTCACCAACGCCGAGCTCAAGGACTACTCTGGCCTCCACGACGCGGCCACCGCGGGGGATGGGCTGCCGGAGAATGCCACGGCCAACGGCATGAAGTCCATGTAGCTCTCAGCATGGCCTTCCCTGAAGGGGGGCGCTGTGGGCTCCAAGGGTTTGGGGCTGTTTGGGCACAGGTTTACAGACCAAGGACCGAACACGTGGCTGGGGGCAGGGAAACCCAATTCTGCTGCTGATGCCACAGATGGTAAGACTGTCAACTGGTGTGGGGAAACTCTGTCTTTCCAAGACTCTAAGGACCGTGTTTGAAGAAGCAGACTCTTTGGAAATAACCCTTTGGACTTTCTTTTCTGCCATGAAATGTTTGTATTTATTTTGGTCATTTTTACAAGAAGCACTTTATTCCCTTTTCCTCTGATCTCGAAACGGAACCACCTCCTTCGGAAGAGGGACACGGCCACCAAGGAGGACGCTGTAGGCAACCAGCGCAGCGGTCCTGGAGGTTACACGCCATCGTTGCCCAGCACCCCACAGAGGAGCCAGGGGTCGCTCCCTCTGGGCCCGCTCCCCCCAAGGCCGCCTGCCTGTGTGCAGACTGACTGGTCGTGGAGCATCTCCATGACCACATTGTAGACAGAGTGAAATGTAAATGATTAGGTTTTTGCTAGAGAGTCTGTGTATGGTTTTTAAAGGGTTTTTGTGTGTGTGTGTTTGTGAGGTAAGAGCTTCTGTTCCATGTGTTGGGGGAAAGCAGCTCCCAGATGTCATTAAAACCAGCTTAGTCTTCCTTCAGGATCATCCTTTCGTACTTGACGCTGGAAGGTGTCTGGGGAAAAGTTTGGACATTTCACCAGAAATCCTAAACAATGAGTGGTACTACGGCCACAGTTCGCTGACGCAGGCTTGCCTGGCCAAGCTCATGACGAGCAACAGTGTGGAGACGTGAGACATGTTAACATGATCAGGAATCCTTCCCAGGTTTGGCTCCAGCAGGAAAGCGCCCCATTCACACTCAGCTTCTTGGCCAGCGCAACTTGAAAACAGGCTACTCTCTGAACTGAAAACCACTAGGGACATAACTGAAACAGACGCCTGAGGCAAACCCACAGGAACGAGGGGTGCTCTCCCAGACACAGCCCGTCACCCACATCTCGAGCACACACCACCGCGTAGAGATCACCAGCCCGGACGACTGTCAGCTCTCACTGACCTCACGCTGAGAGACTGCGAAGCCTGTGGGAGCCGCTGCCCCCTCCAGCCTGCCTTTGCCTGCTTCCTGCTTCCTGTCACTTCCGTCAGCACAGAGGGGGGCTTAGGGCAAGGAGTGGGAATCTCACAGGTGAGTCCACCTGACCTCCAGCCTCTTTAAAGCATCAAGACCAGTGGAGAGAAAGCAATAACTCACCAAAGTTCAACACCCATCCCCGATAGCCAAGGGTTTTCATTGTGTTCCTCATTTTTGTCCCAGACAGTGAAGGCTTCTTCCTGCCTTTCCAGGTCAGGCTTTCTCCGCCTGTCTGGGGGTACTTCAGAGGAACCTTGGAGGGCCTCCTCAAGGACACCCAGGGGGCCACTAGGAAACAACACTGGCGCAGGCAGGCACTGCCTTGTAGCAACACAGGCACCCGATTTTTTGGACAGCCTGGGTTCTTTCTAGAATTGTCCACCTCTGCACTCTGTGACATATGTCTTTGCTGTGAGCTGTGTTCTTCCAGGGAACTTGTGGCCTCGAGTCTGTGAAGCAACTAGGTGACTTCCAGCTGACAGCTGCTAGAACTCAAAAGGGCCAGAAAAGAGATTGCTATAACTTCCCCTTCTCCCTTTCCAGCTTTCCACCTGGCCTATTCTCAGTCCACCCACCTCTCTCCTCCAAAACTGCTAGACCCCAGTAGGAGCCCTCAGATGTGATAAAAACATTGCTGGGGAGGTGAGCAGACTTGCAGGCATGCGTGATTCCAGGGAGTCAACTGCACTGTGTCTGACTCATCACTAGTGCCTGGGGTGTCCAGCCTGCCTGCAAAGGAGGCCACCTGGGAAGCAGGCTGCCTGGGAAGGAAAGCCATCTGGGAAGGAGGCTGCCTGGGAAGGAGGCCATCTGGGAAGGAAGGCCACCTGGATGGAGGCCGCCTGGGAAGGAGGCCGCCTGGGAAGAAGGCTGCCTGGGAAGGAGGCCGCCTGGGAAGGAGGCCACCTGGGAAGGAAGGCCACCTGGGAAGGAAGCCACCTGGGAAGGAGGGCCTCCTGGGAAGGAAGGGCGCCTAGCAGTCTCTCCCCATTTCTACCTGCTCTGAGCCCAGCTCACCCAGGCCTTCCTTCATGTCGGTTAAGTCACTTTTGTTCCATGTTTCAATGTTAGTCTGCATTCACCTTAATTTAAAAAGAACTTTCTTTACATCTGTGCAGCCTTCACGTGCCAAACTTGTGACATACCTTTTGCCTTTTTTAGAGTACTTGCTACAAAGCCACCTGGCAGCAAGACCCATTAAGTCCAGGACACAACGTGTGCAGCAGTCAGGCCACAGGGCAGCTGGGGAGGCGGGAAGGAGCCAGTGAGGTCCCTGGGGCTGCTCCTGGCCGGGTACATGTCTGCATCCCTCACCCCAGCCCCGGGACACCTTGCAGTGCTGGGACAGCCCCCTTGCTGTCCTGCAGGACTGGAGCGTGTTCTCTCGCTGGTCACGTAGACCTTCTGTAAGAAATGTACTGAAGCTGTCATGTGCTGCCAGTAATCTCTATCCAGGAAGGCAGAGGCGAGGCACAGCACAAAGTCCTGTTGCTTGGTCTCTGAGCTCCATCTAACGTGACAACTACAAAAACTAGTCCAGCAGAGACAGCACTGTCGCTTCAGCGATCGGGACTAACTCATCATCCACTAGAAGAGAAGCTAGCGTGAGGACTGGGCTCTTGGGACCAAAGTCTGGCAGATGTGAAGGAGGCTGTCTTGCCAACAATCAGTGAGGTCTCAGCAAAGAGGTCCCACAGCTCTTCTCTCCCAGCAGCCTCAGGGTCGGGCTGAGCTCCTGTCCTGTTGCTGGTTCAGCTTAGGGATTTCTGAAGCTCTTGAGGAATGCCTTTACGAAATGGAGCCAAAGCAGAAAAGCTTCCGTGTGGGCTGAGCACTGGGAATTCCCGTACCAAGTGAGCAAGGCAGCAGGGGCCCACCGGAGCCTGATCCATCTCTGCATGGGTGGGGGCTGAGGCCACCAGCTCCCTGGCACCTGTCAGTAGTGTTTGGACTCCTCGGTCCTGTTTCCTTCGTCGTTAGTGAGGAAACACTTCTCAGGCACCTGCTATTCAAGTCCGCCCTCCCCACCACCTCCACCACCCCACCCCCCACTGCCCGGGGAGACATCCCAAGGTACGTGCTCCAGCTCTCCTCCTCCTCTGCCACCCACTCGTGCATCCCGCTATCCTATCAGGGAGCTGTGATCCCCTTTCAATAAAAGTTATGCACAAATGTGAACACTTGAGACAGGGCTGGATATTTCATTTTGTTCTTTTCCAGAAGTCAACAAGAACACCACATGCACTAAATATTAGCACCCAAGACAAATAGGAAACCGTTTTAAATGCTTTGTTTTCTAAAAGAGTATAATCACTTTCAACTAGGGAAAAGGGGCTGGTAAGTTGGTTTCGCCACAGAACAGAAAGAGAGCAAAAATAAACCTCGTAAAGGAAGTAATTGCACTCAAACATTACCACTTCCTAGAGCCAAACAAGAAATGACTGAAGTGCCATTAAATGAACCGTGTGACCATCGCATCGCCCAGCCCCTAGGTGGCGCGCAGGTGCACGCACATGCTGGGGGAGCCCACACTTCAACTCTTTTAAAGGACACCTCACTTTAATGTATTGTGTGTTTTGGAAAAGCAGTACAGTGTGTTATGTCTAGTGGGGAATACTTCCCTCTGTCCTTCCTGCAACCCCAACATTTGAGGTTTCTCTGTAAGAACCGTGTTACTGTACATGTCGACCGGGATTACTCTGGAGGTGCTCATTCATAGCACAAGCCTAAATGGGGTTCTGAACTGTCGTTCAAAGCTAAACGTCTGCATGATGTCACATCTGTTGTACCTTTGGGGAAAATTTGTATGTAAATGTACAGAAATAAAAATGTTGCCCCATTAACAAATTTCCACTGGAATGTCTTCCCTACCTCATCTGATGGTATCCAATGAAGGGCATTTCACAACCATTGACTACAAAGTAATAAAAACTCTACCTGTTTATGCAGCTCTCACTGTCCCTACTTCAGCGCCTCTGTAAACCGAGTCTTTACTCTCACCCTGAGGGGACAGCGGGTGGCCTCTTACCTCGCTTGCAGGGTCCTAGTCTTAAAAGGCAGGCAGAGGCAGAGATTGGAGTAAACACAAACTGTTCACTTAGTGATATTCTCAAACCACCTGAGAAACGGGAGCCATCAGGAAATTGGAGAGTTCTTTTCTCTTGTGTGTCGATGTCCTACTCTGTGGCCTGACAGTCCCTAGAGAGGTCAAGAAATGACTCTCTTACACTGTGATTCTGGGAGGAAAGACTGATAACCCAAACTCTCTTTAATGTAGTATTTTTTAACAAGAAAACACTATTTCTTTAATAAAGTATTTATACCAAACTCTTCTCTCCATATCCCTGATTTTGTGTTACTTACTCTTCTTAGAGAGGGGCCCACCATGCTTGCAACCTACCATGTGGCCGAGGCCTTCGACATTAGCACAGGAAGTCTGCAAAGGAGGCAAGTGTCTTAAACCCCAGATCGGCTCCTCTCAAGTGCCTTTATGTCCTGGCCAGAGTGTACCCACCCCTGGTTGCCTACTAGCTCAGTACGAGACTTTTGCCACTGCATGAAACATGTTACAGGGCCCTCAACTATCTGCCTCTAGCAACAAAAGGGGTCCACATGGACCCTGAAGATTAGAAAATCCTTTGCCAGGGGTCCTCAACCCTGCCTCTGCAGAGCAACATTGTGGGGAGCTTTCCAACTCCACCAAAACCTGGGCCGCAGGCCATCTGAACCTCTGGGGAAGGTCAGGCGTGGGCAATCTATGAAGGCCACCCCCAGGGATTCAGATGTGAAGCTGGGGTTAGGAGCCACTGACCCATGAAACACTGGCTTTTAGAAAAGAGTGTGAAAGAAAATGTGTAGTGTGGGAAACTAGAAAGTCCGGAATCCACTACACGTGGCAGGCAGGAAAGGGCAGGCAGGAAAGGGCTACAGTTCGAAGGTAGCCAAAGCAGGTTCTTAGGACTTGGGAGAAAAGAAAGTGATAGCAAGAAGAGCAAGGAGGAACTAAAGCATTTGGATCCATAAAAATGAAGTGGGTAAATACAATAACTGACATCTAAATTGTGAGGGCACTCACAGAGTCTGCAAAACATGTAGGTGTACTTAATCCTAACAACAACCCAGTCAAGGCAGAGATTATTCTTGATTTACAGGTGAGGAAACAGGGCCCAGAGAAGTTAGAACTTCACCCAGTCCATAAATCCAGTGAGCAGTGTGAGGCAGGACTGGACCCAGGCCCAAGGGAGAACACGGCAGGAGGAGCCATGCTGGGAAAAAGCTCAGCCAGAATGGGACAGGAAGAACATAACGTGAAGCACAAAGACTTATTACCTTAATTCTAATTGGGAATGTACACAGCAGGGTCATAACTAATTTACCTCCTTCCTAAATTATCAGTTCCAACAAAATCCCTTTTTATTTTATTTAAAAAAAATTTTTTTAACATTTATTCATTTTTGAGAGATAGAAAGAGACAGAGCATAAGTTGGGGAGGGACAGAGAGAGAGAGGGAGACACAGAATCCAAAGCAAGCTCCAGGCTCTGAGCTGTCAGCACAGAGCCTGATGTGGGGCTCGATCCCACGGACCGTGAGATCATGACCTGAGCCGAAGTTGGACACATAACCAACTGGGCCACCGAAGGGGCCCCAAAATCCCATTTTTTACCCCAGCTCCCTAGTACTGAGCGGTCACAAGGGGAACCCCACCTGCCCATTTTGCTTTTCTCCTCCCCCAAGATGATCAATTGTAGCCTTTGGCCCCAAGCTGGTGAGGGGGAAGAAGGAAAGTTAGGAAGATTAACCCTTTAAAAACAAAACGTCAACACATACATGAACCTAATGACAAACAGTGAAATTCAATCCATTTATTTAAATGTACATTGTACATAAGTTACAAATCCTCACTTCTGCCACTCTGCCTAGAACTTTTCCGGAAAAGCCTCCATTTCTTCCTTGATCCTGTTTTCTACAAGTAATGCGAAGTTACTGTCCGTGTTTTGAAGGTTATAGCTGACAAACACTTGTTTGTTGGTCTTCCTGGCTAAAAAGAGAAAACATTGGCACAGACGTGACTGAAAAGCCTGGAGGCTGTGTGCACCTCACACCTACCTCACAGCAGAGAGATGCCTGGGACAAGACAGCGAGGTCACAGGGAGAGAAGGTGGATCTAATCTGTAATGCTCTTCCCCAGCAGCGGCCACAAATGCAGACTACAGTCATTGAGACCCCCTCCTGCTCTCTGCCACAGTGGTTCTCCAAGCATGGCCCCACCTCAGCAGCAGCACCTGAGAGCTTGTTAGAGCTGCAGATTCTCAGGCCCCCATCCCGGAAGCAGGGGGTGGAGCCAGCAACCTGCTTCACAAGCCCTCCAGGGGATCCAAGCGCTAATCCACTATTCTACTTAAAAAGTTGGTTTGGTTTCTTTGTGGATTTTTTTTTCACTTTTTTAAAATACAGATAATACCAAAGTATTTAAAATACTTAATTTCTCCTTCAGTACCACCCTCTCTACCAATTCCAGTCTTTTCCCAGGGATAATCCTGGGGCTACATTTCTGTACATTTATATAACACACACTTACATGCACATATTGTGTGCATATACACACAAATGTAGGACTTTCAATTTGATGTTGAAGAGACATTTTGACCCTTTCTACAGAACCAACAGTTGGGATGTACTGCTCCAACTACAAAAATCAAGCACAGTCACATGCCCAGAATCAGAAAGACCTATCCTGAAGGCAATTCAGGCAGTAAGCCTAAACCAGTTAAATATCGACCACACCAGTGATGACGCCTCCTCACTCAACCTGGCCTCACCACACACACAGGGCAAGTGCAAACTCCTACTCCCCACAGAGACACCCACCCGCCCTCCCCCAGCCCACAGACATCAGATGACCATGCCAGCCCTGTCATCAAAGGTGAAAACACGGTGAGGTGAGGTGAGGTGAGGTGAGGTGAGGTGAGGTGAGGTGAGGTGAGGTTGGCATCTGTCAAGTCACAGCCCACTCGGCCTACTCTTGTTCGGTGGCAGGAAATTCCTTGTCCCCAGAAAGGGGGGGGGGGGGGGGCAATCACTCTACTTGCTCAGACAGGCTCTTACAGGGAGCAAAACTATCTGCCTGCACTGTTCACCCAGCAGACCCAGCTGTGCCCTCTGTGCTGCACAGAATAAGGGCGTCCCCATGCACACCAAAGCCCTCCAATGCTTCTGGGGTTACTCTGAACCCACTAGATCTTCTCTTTTTCTACTTCCTTTCATCCTCCATATAAGATACCGTTTCAGGGAGCGCCTGGGTGGCTCAGTCAGTTAAGCATCCAACTTCGGCTCAGGTCATGACCTCACAGTTTGAGTTCAAGCCCCATGTTGGGCTCCACACTGACAGCTCAGAGCCTGGAGCCTGCTTCAGATTCTGCCTCCCTCTCTCTCTCTGCCCCTCCCTGCTCATGCTGTGTCTCTCTCTCTCTCAAAAATAAATAAACATTTAAAAAAGTTAAAAACAAACAAACAAACAAACAAAAGATACTGTTTCAGGATGCTTCTCTCTTCTCATTACCCCTCTACACAAACAATGTATTTTCAACGGCAGGGTGGAGACCTAAGCTCGAGATGACCAGAACAGGGAAGGGCAGTGCTGGACAGCCCCCTGGGACCCCAGCACTAGTGCATCACCAGACCCAGCCACATCATACCACTGACTTTTCCAGCTTTTTCTGTGTGCCTGTCCTTGCTGGGACTCAGGACTCAGGACTGCCAGGTTTTGCTGATAACAAGGCAGGAGGGACCCTTCGTTAATATCTGAGTTTAATAATAAGTTGGTGAGGACTTATTTTGTCTATGTTCTGTCACAATTTATACAGATTATTATAAATTGATGGAAACCACATAGGAAAAATATTTGTTAAATTTGCACAAAACTAAAAAAAAATAATAGTTTGTTGCATACAAACTGCTCCTAGACTTTGATCTCAAGGGTACCCTTGGGCCCATCTTACTTTATTGGCATAAACAATTTATTCGTGGCACAGCAAACAAGCCCCCGCCATCCTCTACCAGAATCCGTCTCTCACACTGGGGTGATCCTATAAACATGAACACTCTCCCACGTCTTCATCTGACCAGGCAGGGCATGCAGTGGTCTATACGATATTACGTGTGTCAGCCCTTCAACGCTGGTAAACACAGAGTGATGCACGTAGAAGCCAAGGGCATCTTGTCATCAACTAACTTCACGTGGTTCAGAAAAAAAATAGTATCAACACAGGGAATGAGAGCAACTGGGAATCTAGGCGAAGGCTAAGCAGAAATTCCCTGTATCTTTGGGGCAAATTTTCTGTAAATGTAAAATTACTTCCTAATAACAACTTACCAGAACTTACTAGTTTGGTTACTAGCGCACACTAGTTAGTAGCCAGGTTTCTCTAAAAAGGTACAGTAAATGTTCCTAAAATGCCACAGCTGCCCTCGTGGTTGGCCCTCCTCACACACAGAACTCAGACTGGCAAGTCTAGAATGACTAGTCCTCACCCCGCCCCCTCCTCCCCCACCCCCCCTCCAGTGTGTGGCTGTGCTGTTCACCCAGTTGCCTCCCTGAGTGACCAGCATATAAACTTCCACTAAGCAGGGATAGGTTGATAGAAATGTCAGTGCCACTAAACCAGAAGCTTCTTAAAGTCAGGACCCAGACCTCAGCCACTGTACACCCCAGCACCAGGACATGGGGCCCCATAATGGGCTCTGGAACCGAACCGACAGGGAGCACTGGTGAACACGATGCCCGAGGAGGAGACAGAGGTTGCCCGGCTGTCCCATGTCTCCAGGTGCGCTGGGAGACGTGGCGACTGAGCACTGGCAGAGGGCAGAACACATACCATCCTGACCCCAACTACCTGGGTATTTCCAGAAAGTATGTGTTTGGGGCCCGGGAGAGGGTGGCGCTTTTAACCTCTCGTTCTTGCTCACCACCCTCCATGCCACACTCAGGTCAGGCCAGCCTCCCCTCTTACGATCTCTGAACAAGGACAATCCCTCCTGTGCAGTGCTGGCAGGCGGCTGCCCGGGGTCTCCTGAGTCACCAGGCGGCTACCCGGAGCCACTGCCTGATAGGTACCGTGGGCACCACTCACACTCTCCTCCCACGAGGAGGTAATGTGTTTACAGGAGGGAACTGAATCACCTTGTCATTCATCAGCTTGCATAGCAGCCAAGGCATGACGTGGGAGGCCCTTAAGAACATGCTGGCCCTGAGACAGTGGTCATGGTCAAGGGCATGGACAAGCCCTCCTTAAAGAAGACATCTGTACTCATCTCTCAATACAAGGATTCTTTCCTTCTAAAGTCACTGGCCTCATGGTTCCATTAAACAGCGAGGTCCCCACCCAGCTGCTCCTGCAGCACCAGCCGTGGGCACGTACCTAAGCGCTGGGCAAGGCCAGAGGAGGTCGTATCAGAAGTGTCTCCGAGGAGGGAGGTAGACACGGGGATGGAATCCTAAAAAGAAACAAAGAAAACAATGCTGCTTCTCCATCGGCCAAACTTCTGTAGCTTCTGACTCATCCTTCCTGGCAATGGCAGGTTCTGGTAGGTTAGACACTTTTACCAAGAGGAGGAAGGTCTGGCATCTGTGTCAACAGCCAGGTCGGTTAACCCTCTACTGTATGTGATGTCACAGAGCTAGGACAGACGAAGAGCAGTCACTTGAAGCTGGCATCACAGTGCTGTTAATAAGCTATAAGACTTACTTTACACAAAAGGCTTGTTTTAGGGTTGGAAGCCCCAAAGCATGCTGAAGGGCAACATTACCACCAAGAGATCATTAAGGGCACAGAGGAAACCTCGTCACAGAGTCTGGGTGCCACTGCTACCAGGTCCCTCTAGCCCGCAAGTCAGGCATCAACGGAGAAGGCAGGACGCCAATCTCCTCATCCAGACCTGTAAGAGAGCACACGGCTCCATGCCCCTGAAGGGGTCTACGCTCTTCAAGGTCAACAAGGGCCCTATGAGTTTGCAAAAGGACATCAGTCATCAGGGTCCAAATAACGAATAAAGGAACATCAGATTATGTTTGGCCAATCCTCATTTCAGATAAGAAGCAATAAAACTAAAGATAAATAAATGTGGCCCTTCTGAAATTTAGAAGAAATCTTACTTCCAATTACTTTGGGGTTTTGCTTGTTTGTTTATTTTGAGAGAGAGAGAGAGAGAGAGAAAGTGGGAGGGAAGGAGGGAAGGAGGGAGGGAGGGAGGGAGGGAGGGAGGGAGGGAGGGAGGGAGGGAGAGACAGAGAGAGAGAATCCCAAGCAGGCTCCACACTGTCAGCCCAAAGTTCAATGAG
This sequence comes from Puma concolor, assembly GCF_028749965.1. Lineage (NCBI taxonomy): Eukaryota > Metazoa > Chordata > Mammalia > Carnivora > Felidae > Puma > Puma concolor. Next base: position 25,748,921 of record NC_141671.1, read on the forward strand.
GGGCTCAAACTCATAAACCAGGAGATCATGACCTGAGCCGAAATCAAGAGACGAACGCTTAACTGACTGAGCCACCCAGGCGCCCATCCAATTACTTTTGGAAGTAACTCCCCTTACCATTAAACTTCCTACCTAGCTTAGGAGAAAAAAAATCACTAACTTATAATATGGTCAAACTTACTTCTATCAAAATATTAGACTTCTAAAAGAAACAGCCTCAGTACAGAGGCAAGATTTTTAAAAGAATAAGCTTCTGCCACCAAAGGCTCTGGGGTTGGTGCCCATCCCCCCACACTGTCCAGGTAGAGACAGGTGAACTGAACAAACACCTGCTGTGTGCCAGATACTGTGAGTAAAGCATGGATCAGAGACTGCTCTTTGTCTCCTAGGGGTTCAAAGTCACTTCAAAAGGAGAGAGAACTTGTTCAGGTCTATAAGAGATGATCAAAAAACACAGGGTAAGAACAAAAGCATTTACTGCAAGCTTTTTTGTTGAAAAGATAACAAAAACATGATCTTAATGAATATGCTGTTTACAAAGTTCAAGTTCAACATTCAGCTCTATGCTAATAGTATCTAAACTCTAGAAAATCTACCTTAACAAGGTGGTCATTTCCCACAAAAAACAAAACTAAAAACTCCATATTGTTACCCTTAGTACTTCGTTATTTCCAAAATCATACTGCACCCAACTGGTCTCCCAGGCACACATAGGCCTAGACAGTTTTACTGTGGATGGGGCACCAAGTGGGCCCAACACATGCTAAATTACCTGAGCAAATAGGGCCCCATGTCCCCTTTTCCCTGGTCTCAGGCCAGCCTCCATCATGTTGGGGGAATCTGTATCACCCTTGTTCTAAAGCCTCTCGTGGTGCCACAAACAGACCACGTGGGGCCAGCTGGAAGAAAAGCAGGGCATGTGATTTTGTTCTAGATGGTCTTGTCTTGCGTGTAGGGGTAGAGGGGAAAGGGAGGAGGGAGGAGACATCACAGACCCTTTGGTGCCATCCTCCATGAATGGGCCAACAACCTTTTCCTAGGAAGGGCCAGAGGGTAAATCGTTTAGGTTTTTGTTGTTGTTGTTGCTTTTTTTTTTTTTTTTTTTTTTTTTCAACGTTTATTTATTTTTGGGACAGAGAGAGACAGAGCATGAACGGGGGAGGGGCAGAGAGAGAGGGAGACACAGAATCAGAAACAGGCTCCAGGCTCCGAGCCATCAGCCCAGAGCCCGACGCGGGGCTCGAACTCCCAGACCGCGAGATCGTGACCTGGCTGAAGTCGGACGCTTAACCGACTGCGCCACCCAGGCGCCCCTGTTGTTGCTTTTTTTAAATGTTTCTATTTATTTTTGACAGTGAGAGAAACAAAGCACGAGTGGGGGAGGGGCAGAGAGAGAGGGAGACAGAATTTGAAGCCGGTTCCAGGCTCTGAGCTGTCAGCACAGGGCCCGATGAGGGGCTAGAACTCATAAACCACGAGATCATGACCTGAGCTGAAGTCGGACACTTTACCGACTGAGCCACCCAGGCGCCCCTAAATCATTTAGTTTTTTATGGAGAAGGTCCAGTTGTAACTGTTTGATGCTGCTATCAAATTACAAAAGCTCTGACAGACATTAGTGAATGGATGGGCAAATCTATGTTCCAATAAAACTTTGTTACAAAAGTACACTGGCAGCAGGCCAGCCTGTAGGTCCTGGTTTGCCAAGCCCTATTCCACAGAAATCCTGTGTTTCCTGCTGTAAGCTATGGTCTACACTTCTCTCCGGTTGGCTGGGTGCTCTGTTCCTGAAGGACAATGTACAGGTACACAAGGTGGCCAATAAGTGGGGAATGAACTTCTGACAGGTCTGGTAACTGAGACTGGCCCCTTTTCCTTTTCCTACCTGATCTTCCTGGAATGTGAGTTTCCATTTGAGGAATACACCCTTCTAGGAACTATGACTACCAAATGGTCAGACTGCCAAACTGCACCAAAGCAGCCCACAGGAGGAATCCTGAAATTGACTCAAGGAAGCAATGCCTGGTTTTACTAATGAGCAGTCCTGGGCCCCATGTGACCCACAGCCTAACCCACTGTCTATGACTATAGCCTTAGGACTATGAAAGAAGGAGGTTCCAGGGCACCACAAGCTCCAAACACACCACCGTATCCATCACCCTGTGCCCCCGCAGACCCTCTACCTCTCCCCTCCAATGAAAGAAGACATGGAACTGCCACCTGCCCAAAGGCCCAGCTGCGGGTACCCACCAGAAAAGAAATAAAAGAAAACCCACCCAGGAAAAGAACAGCAAGAAGGGAAAGGGCAGAAGAAGGACACTATGTGAAGACATCCAGAGGTCCCATTCAGAGGCTGTCTCCTTCCCGAAGCCTTGCCCAGGTCCTGCCTGATGGCTCTCTCCTCTGATTGCCCACCACCCCAAGGGCCCCTTAGAGATTACAATCCTTACAGTCTGCCAGGCTGCAGGTTACTACTGGTAGCCCTCCCTAGCAAACCCAGAGTTCCTCCAGGGGGGCCTCATTGTTTCATTCAGCAATGATTTAATGAGCAGCTTGCCAGGCTACTCCTAAACCAGACAAACCTCACCTCCACCATGGATACTGACAATAAACTGCAGAGGAAGCAACACTGGGGCATGCCCATGTACTAAAGCAGGGAGGAAGGCAGTAGCAGGGGAGCTCTACCAGGTAGCAGAGCCTAAAGGGTTACTGTAAAGTCTCTGACCTGTACTCTGAGGTTACCTCTTGAAAGGTCTGCGGCAGAAGGATGACAGTATCTGATTGCCGTCTGCTGCCCTGCAGGGAACTAGCCACATGGCAGTGTTGTGGGCTGAACTGTGTCCTCCAAAAAGAAAAGTCCACATCCTAACCCTTAGCACTTGTGAATGTGACTTTACTGGAAATAGGGTCTTTGCAGAGATGTAAGTTAAGATGAGATCATAATGGAATAGGGTGGACCCTTAATCTATTATGACTGGGGTCTTTACAAGAAAACACACAGAGAAACACACAGAGAAGATGGCCAGTGACACCACAGGCAGAGATCTGAGTGATGAAGCCACAAGCCAAGGAATGCCAGGATTGCCCCCAACACCAGAAGACGGGAGAGGCATGGGAAGATTTCTCCCTACGAGCCATCAGAAGGAACCAGCCCTGCCGACACCTTGACTTTGGACTTCTGGCCTCCAGAACTGTGAGGGAATAGATCTTGGTTGGTTTAAGCCCCCCAGTTTGTGGCACTTTGTCACAGCAGCTCTAAGAAATGAACACAAACAGCAAAGGGGGAATCAGGCTAGGAGGAAAGGAGATGCTGCGGGCTTCACCGAGGGCAGGCTGGAAAGGAGGTGAGAGGTGTGTAAGCAACCTTTTAGGCAACCAACTTGAACAATGGAAACCTGAGTAAGATAGAAAGGCCCACAGTGCCCTCCAACCCCTTGGCTGAATACAAACAGGCCCATTAGGTGACCCACCTCAAAATATCCTTAAGTCCTAGCTGACCAATGGGTGGGTTACTTACACTTGGGCACAGGTGTTGGAGAAGTAAATAAAGTACGCCAAAGATGGCCAAAGGAACTAAAACAAACTCTGGTCTCTTGCTTAGAGACCCCTCCTCCAGGTTCTTCTTCCTTTGCTGTGTGCACGAAAACCCCCACAGATATGGAAGCTGGCGGCTATAAATTACCCTCCTCACTTGCATTCCGGGCTCAGACCTTTGGAGAAACAGTCTCCTCTGAGAACACTGGTGTGAAATAATTATCTCCAATCCACAAAGATCTCCTAGTGCCGCTTGGTTTTTCCGCCAGGGTTCCAGCCTAGTTCCGTAACACAGGTACCAAAAAAGGAAAATTCCATTAGAACCCACACCCCCTTAACTACAGCCCCTCACCACTGCCTCCAGGCAGTCTCTCCCTTGCTGTCCTTCCCCCAGCTCCCCTGTGGTGTATTCAATAAACTTCTACCTCCTTTGTTCTGCCTTGGGTGAATTCTTTCACTGACCCAGCCAGGCCAACAGGGTGGTTGGATTCCCCCTATGTGTTGATGGACAGCAGTGCCTACAGATTCACTGACACTCGCCATGGGGAGAGTGGGAGAGTAATCAAGGTTCGAATGGAGTTTCCACAACAACAGATGGGCTGGCTGTGAAAGAAGCAGGTCTGAGGGAAGAGGTTAAGAGTTAGGTCTTACTTTTCTAAAGAAAACATCCAGATAGCCAACAGGCACATGAAAAGATGCTCAATGTCACTCCTCATCAGGGAAATACAAATCAAAACCACACTCAGATATCACCTCACTCCAGTCAGAGTGGCTAAAATGAACAAATCAGGAGACTATAGATGCTGGAGAGGATGTGGAGAAACAGGAACCCTCTTGCACTGTTAGTGGGAATGCAAACTGGTGCAGCCGCTCTGGAAAACAGTGTGGAGGTTCCTCAAAAAATTAAATCTACCCTATGACCCAGCAATAGCACTGCTAGGAATTTACCCAAGGAATACAGGGGTGCTGATGCACAGCAGCACTTTCAACAATAGCCAAATTATGGAAAGAACCTAAATGTCCATCAACTGACGAATGGATAAAGATGTGGTTTATATATACAACGCAATACTACTTGGCAATGAGAAAGAATGAAATCTGGCCACTTGTAGCAACATGGATGGAACTGGAGAGTGTTATAAGGGAAATAAGTCAGGCAGAGAAAGACAGATACCCTATGTTTTCACTCATATGTGGATCCTGAGAAACTCAACAGAAGACCAAGGGGGAGAAGAAGGAGGGAAAAAAGTTACAGAGAGGAAAGGAGGCAAACCATAAGAGACTCTTTTAAATATTGAGAATAAACTGAGGGTTGATGGGGGTTGGGGGGTAAGTGGGTGATGGGCATTGAGGAGGGCACCTGTTGGGATGAGCACTGGGTATTTCATGGAAACCAATTTGACAATAAATTTCATATTTTTAAAAAAAGCAGCACCTTAGAAGTAGCGGGTGGGGGGGGTTGGGCGGGGAGGAAGGAGTTGGATCTTAAAATATGTCTAGTGTGAGATGCCTATCAGATTTTCAGGTGGAGACACAGGAGTCCGAGGTCTGTACTGGAAACAAAGAAAATTAGGTGTGTTCAATACAGAGATGGCAGGAAAACTAAGAGGTGGATACCATCCTCCGGGAGGGGGAGTGTGACCAGACAGAAGTCCCACGACAAAGCCCTGAACATTCCAACTACTGAGCGGGGCTCGAGGAGCCAGCAGAGGGGCGCCCGCCTTAAAGATAGAGGAGGAAGGGATCGGCGGGGATCGCCTGGGGGCCCACGCCCGGCCGACGGCATTCGGCTCCCCACGGATGGTGCAGGCCAGAACCCCGGTTCCTTAAGACATCACAGGAAGAGTTCCGGAGAGCCCCGAGGCCCCCTGGGCCCAGGAAAGACTGAGGCCACAAGTAGGGAGCTACAACCCCCACTATTCCGGGCGGGCACCAGGCGCGTGCCTGGACCCTCAGTCACCTTTCCTCCCAGCCCCCGCCCCCATACCCGCCCGACCCCTCGCACCCCAACCTTCCACGCCGGCCGGCATTCCCAGTCCTTCCCCCAGCCTCCGCCCCCTCCCGACCCGCACTCACGTAGCGATTGCACATGGCCACCGCGAGGTTGCGCAGGTGAGGCGTGGCCCCCACCCACAGGAAAAGCGAGTCCGTCAGCCGCATGACGTGGAAGTGGACGAGCTGCTCCCACAGCCTCGCGCTGAAGTTGTGCAGGGAGACGTCCCCGCCAGCGGCGGCCGGCGGCCCGTCCATGCCGCCCGGCGGGCCCACGCCCGCAAACGCCGAGACTCCGTTCCCGCTGCCGTCGTCGGCCGGGCCAGACCCAAGCAAGCGAGCGACGAGAGGTCGAGCGCGCTTTCGCTTTCGGTCCGGGGGAGAAGGCGGGGCTAGCCCGGGACGTAGGCGGGGCCGGGAGTGGGCGGGGGCGGGCGGCTAGAAAATGCCGAGTAGGCCGGGCCCTGGCTCCGCTGCCCGCCGGCCTCTCCCGGCGACCGGGTCTACTGAAAACCCGCGGTCCTCAGCAGCAGGGGCTGGGCGGGTGTCCGGCGGTGACCTTAGGGAGTCTGCGGGCGCCTGGCAGAACCCGCCCTTGCTTGTTCCTTCCCTCCTTCACCCCAATTAGTGTTCGATGAGCAGCATTCAAGGGCTGGAGCTAGCTGCCTCGTCTTCCCAAGTCCTGACTCACAGCCCTTCGGAGACAACCGCTTTTAAATTAGTGCCTTAAGCGCTCATAGCGCAGCCGCCTCCCCTCACACCGTCTTAGGTTTGGTTTACCAAAGTCCTCCTCCCCTAGCAGCCCTGTACCTTCAGGGAAGCCTTGAATGCAGCTAGGCTTTGAGAAAGGCAGCAATATTGGGAGAAAGCACCTAAAAGTTGAGTCAACTAAATTGGCAGGAGGCTGGGCTGGAACTCTTGATTGAACTCAGACCCCCTGAGGTTTGTAGTCTTGGGCAAGCCTGGGCCTTGGGGTGACCTTTTAACTTTTCTGAGACTCAGCTTCCTCATAGGCAAAACGAAAATAAGAATAGGTAACTTTCAGAGGAGTAGAAAGCATGAGTCTCTATGTAGGAAGCACCATCAGTGGTGGCCATTATAACGCCTGCTAAAGAACCCGTTAATTGGACATTGCAGAGTTGAAATAAGAAAGCCTGCAATATAAGAGAATGTTTATGGTAAAAGCAAGCAGGACCCATTTTGTCAGATTCTGTTACAATAGGCCCTTGGGTTTTACATCAAAACTATCAGAGTCCAGGGGTGCCTGGGTGGCTCAGTCGGTTGAGCGTCCGACTTCAGCTCAGGTCAGGATCTCGCGGCCAGTGAGTTCGAGCCCCGCGTCGGGCTCTGTGCTGATAGCTCAGAGCCTGGAGCCTGTTTCGGATTCTGGGTCTCCCTCTCTCTCTGACCCACCCCGTTCATGCTCTATCTCTCTCTGTCTCAAAAATAAATAAATGTTAAAAAAAAAAATTAAAAAAAAAAATAAAACTATCAGAGTCCTACTTTTTAAATCTCTAATAGGTCTCAGTTGACTAAGTTGAAATTTAAAAGGTTAAGTACTGGGGTGCCTGGGTGGCCCAGTGGTTTAAGCATCTGACTTCTGTTCAGGTCATGGTCTCAGAGGGCCTGAGTTTGAGCCCCCATTGGGCTCTCTGCTATCAGCATAGAGCCTGCTTCAGATCCTGTCTCATTCTCTCTGCCCCTCCCCTGCACGCCCTCTCTCTCTCAAAAATAAGTAAACGTTAAAAAAAAATAAAAGATTAAGTATTTTTACAGGTCTATTCTATTTGCTAATTAGCAATGATGCACTATAATAGTTAACTTTCAGGTCAATTTTTTAAACAGCTTTGTTAAGATATAATTGACATACAATAACTACCCATATTTAAAGTGTATATATTGAAGTTTTGACACATGTACAACCAGTGAAACCATGGCTACAATCAAGATAGTGAACATGTCCATCAGCCCCGGAGGTTTCCTCAAGCCCCTCTTTAATCCTTCCTGCTGCCCATGACCACTAATCTGCATTTTGTCACTACAGATTAGTTTGAATTTTCGAGAGTTTTAGATAAATGGAATCATAGAGTATGTACAATTATTTTTGTCTGCCTTTTCACTCACCATAGTTACTTTGAGATCCATCCATTGTTGTGTGTATCAATAGTTCATTTCTTTTTATTGCTGAGCAGTATTCCATCGTATGGTCACACCACTCTTTGTTTATTCCTTCACACACTGATGCTCATTTAGGCTGTTTCCAGTTTGGGGCTATTACACTAAAGCCGTTACCCATATGCTTTCACTTCTCATATATAAAGACCTAGGAGTAGAATGGTTGTATCATATAGTAGCTGTATGTGTAACCTTTTAAGAACCTGACAAACTGTTTTCCATAGTGATTATACCATTGTACATTCCCATCTGTGTATGGAGTTCTAGGTCCTCCACATCCCCATCAAACAGCAAGAACCATGCCAACTACTTGATATAATCAAGATTGTTCATTTTAGTCATTCTAAGTGGCATGTAGTGGTATCTCATTATGGTTTTAATTTGCATTTCCTTAATTACTAATGGACATCAGTTTATACTTCACGCCATGCACAAAAACAAACTCAGAGTGGTTCATAGACCTAAATATAAAATTTAAAACTATAAAACTTCCAGAGGAAAATGTAAGAGGAAACCTTTGTGACCTTTAATTAGACAAAGATTTCATAGATACAAGAAAGCATCATGAAAGAAAGCAAGATCCATAAAAGAACAAATTGGTAAATGGAACCAATGGAGCAGATGATCTCACCACATCTCACCTCTAACACCCTCTAATGCTTCATCCCCTAGACAACAAACAATTTTTAAAATGAGAATTTATATCTAAGGAATCCAGAAGAACTGTCTGGAGAAATTGGGCAACTTAGTTAATAGCCTATTGCCTCGATGCTCTCCTCCACACGCACCCAGCACAGGTGGAAGAGAACCCCTCTCTGCACCCACGTCAGGGTATTGAGCACCCCTGGGAAAACCACCTGACCCAGCAGGTGAGGGTCACAGTCAGCCATGGCCCTCAACATCAGTTGCCCCTCAAACATTACCCTGCAGTCCCTAGACTGTGTCCTCTCTCATTTATTCTAAGGACTATTCTCCTCAAGCCTTAACCCTACCCGAGCTCAAGTTCACCAGATAAGCTGCCTCTAATTTTACAAAGAAAACAGAGGTTACTCTTATCGTCATCTGACCTCATTCTTGCCATCTTCTCCTCCCTCCATTACAGTGAGTTTCTCCTCCCCTGTCAAAGGTTAATCTATCCACCTGTACTCTGAACCTGTCTTTCTCCACATCCTCAAGAATTCTGTCAACTTTGGTGGCTTCTCCAAAGGGTCAGTGGTGGGCTCTGAGATGTACGACCCAGATCCCCCTTCAGGAAAGGACTTGTCTCAGCTGCTGGAAAAGCTGTTAGCAGAAAGTCTCCTATTGTCACCTCTTTTGGAGTTTGAATACCCCTCCCAGGGCAGCTCACATCCAATGACTGATGGAGGTAATAGTATAGAGGTCAGGCCATTTCAGTCCAATGCAAGACAACTATGATGGGCCATTTTTGCTCCACAGTGCCCACGGATTCAACTGAGGACGATTACAAGAGTTGTATTCACCTTACACCATCAGAGGAAACTATGGATGGATGATTGGGATGCTGAGTGTGTCACCCCAGTCAAATCTTATGGTCCCTTGCTCAGTTTCCAGACCTAGAACCCAATAACTGAAGACATGTCCTGGTCCCCCACAACACCATAGTAAGTATACACAATATTACTATCCAGCCCTCCCCCAAAGAGACCGAAGGTCATTTACTCAGGTAACACTATGCTAGGGAAACAGGAAGACCTGAGCATTTTAAGAGTCAGAGTTGGAACTGAGATATGCAGATCTGAAGTGTCATCTTGGTCTTCCTGCTAAAATGGGCGCATACAGGAACCAGACATTAGATGGAGTCCCGCCAAGGGTCCATTTGGTCTGCAGCCCCATCTGGGATCATTTGCCTGGTCCCTGAATATATAATTGGAATAGGCATAGTTGAAAGTTGGCACAATCCCCACGGTGGGGCCTGTACCTGGGGGGTAAGAGCTATCATAGTGAAGAAAGCCAAGTGGAAGCCTATGAAACTGCCCCTGCCCCAGCCAAGCAATATTGCATCAAGGGGAGCATGGTGGAAATTAGTGCCACCCCTAAGGATCCAGAGGATTCAATGGTGGTGGCCTTCACCATATTTCTACTTCCCCAGTTGAATCCTGGAAGGTGGCAATAGACTACAATAAACTCAACCAAGAAGCAGTCCCAATTGCAGCTGATGTGATATCTTTGATAGAGCAATGTAATAAGGCCTCAGGTACATAGTATGTGGCCAAAGCTTTGGGAAATGCATTCTTTTCTATTGCAATCAGAAAAGAGGAGCAGAAACAGTTTGCATTTACATGAGATGGACAATATTCACATACAGTTTCATCCAAGACCATGTTTAATCTCCACCCTCTGTCAGAATGTCATTTGAAGAGATCTAGACTATCCAGACATCCCACAAAATATCACACTGATGCCTTACGTGACTATCACTTCTGTTTCACCAATGCCCTGTCTTGAGTTAGCACCTATGGCTGCATGGGGGATCCCATAGGAATAGCTGAAGAATGAGATAAAAGCCAGAGCTTGGATTTGGGATGGGTCAGTGCGTGGGTGCAAGGTACACACGGGCGCAGCTGTGATGCGGCCTCACTCTGGCAGTGCACCTGGTCATCCATGCCGTGTGGGCAGAGCAGTAGCCCCAGGTCAGAGTGCACACAGACTTAGGGGCAGTGGGGAATGACTTGGCCTGGCCAGTCAGTTAACTGTGGGAAAGATGGGAAGACGGAGAATAGGACAGGGAGGTCGGGGGAAGAGGCATGTGGATAGAGGGCCCACAAAGTATGAAGATCCCTGTATCACGAGTGTTATGACCCAGCAGAGAACATGAGTGGGCAAAGTGACACAGCTAGTTGATGACAGCCCCTGTCTCCCACCACCCAGACTGGTACAGTAAACAGGCCATGCACAAAATAGCCACGGTAACAGAGGCGAGGTTGTGTGGGGCCAACAGCATGGAATTCTGCTTGCCAAGCTGTTCTTGCTGCTATCACCAAACATCCTACCTACCCACAGAGACCCAGGCTGACGCTCTGTTATGTGCAGCACCACTGCTCAAGGAGAACTGACCACTACATAGCAAGGTGGGGATGTTGGGTTCTTTCCACCCAGAAGGACCAGCAATTTGTTGTGACAGAAATAGAACCACGTGGTGGGTATGTGTTTGCCCTTCCTGTCCACAGAGCCTTAGTGCCATTATCTGAGTGCTTACAGAGTGCGTGATCCTCCGGCATGGCTTTGCATGTGATGTCACATGAGACAGCAGAAGAGGTGGGAGAGTGGGCCCAGAACCAGGGGAGCCAATGGCCCCCTCACACAGTCTGTGCTACCCACAAGCTGCCCACTGAAGACAGAAATGCTCAGAGATGGTAATTTACAAGGATGGAGAATCATCCCTGTGTCGAGCCCAGCAACTCAAAAAGAAGAGTCACCATCCTGGGGGAGGGTCTCCATCCTCATCATAAGGAGGAGATGGGGCTGTTGTCACCAGGTGGGGGCAGGGAGGAAACTGTCTGGCACTCAGGTGACCTACTTGGGTGCCACTTGGTACTCCCTTGCCCAGTTGTGACAGCAGATAACTGTAACTCTGGCCTAAGGGCAGATCCTCCTTCTAGGAAAGAATTGTTGCCCAGCTGCTAGGAACATAGGGCCTTCAAGAGTCAATCCTTTAGTGATTACCTCTGCTACTGAGAGCTGTCTTGCCCCAAGGTCTTTCCTGGGACTGAGGGGGATGGGTGGTGGGGGCTCTCTGATGGGGGCAAGGGAAAAAAGATGCAGCCACTTTAGCCCAATGCACTCAACTCTGACAGCCACATGAGCTTCAGAGGTCCCCATAGGGTCAACTGAGGCTTTTCCTTCTTCCTCTGCCTACTCCTACTTCCTCTCACTCCCCTGCAAGGGTATTGATCCCAAGGGTACTCCCTAATAAAATATTCAGATTAAACTCTGAAATTGCTTTCTGGCGAACCCAACCTGGGACAGGCTCCTTCTATGGCCTGTTCTCCTCTCACCGTATGCATTCCTGGGCAATTTCATCCATGGTAATGATTTCCTTGACACCTAATCTCTAAAGTATGATGTACAGCCATCATAGCTCTTTTTAGAGGCACGCACATGCTGCACTGCCAACTGGCCTTTACTTCCCAACTGTCCCCAACAACACCTGGACCCTCAGTATGTCCATGCCCAATATCATCATCTCTTCCATCCTCACCTTCCTGCCCCCCCCCTCTTTTCCTTACTGTATTCCCTACATTGGTGAATGTTCCCGAACCACAACTAAAGAATCTTCTCAGTTACTGCAAACAGCACTGCCTGCGGATTTCTCCCACACTCCTCCTTCACATCCGCCCCACCTGCGCTTCCATCCTGGTGCAGACCCTGCCCTTCTCTTCTTGCCTGAACTTCTGCCCTGGCATTCTGACCGGCTCCCCTGCTTCGTGTTGCAGTAGGCCCCAGTGTGTCTTTCTCACCATCGCCAGAGAGATCTACTGAATGGATAAATCTGCTCACAGTATTTCCTGTAATGAAAAATTCTTCAGGGATGTTCAGGGATGTTCTCAATGCCTTTGCAGACATACAAGGCCCTCACCCAGCTGTCCGTCTACTTATGCCTGTCTCTTCCCTCACCTCCTGCTTTCCTGAACCCCACAACGCGGCCAGAACCCACCACCTCTATTTGCCTTGTGCACCATTGTTCATGCTTCCCCCTGCCTGGGCCCATCCCTGACTCACCTGCTGGAGAAACCCCTCAGCCTGAAGTCAGCCCCAGTACCACTCCTTGGGGTAGCCCTTCTGGCCCTTCATCTTCACCTCCCCCAGAGCACTCATTTTAAGTGCTGGCCTGTATGCAGGCTCATCATCCTTCTCAGGAAGCTCCTTGAGGGCTACAGGGCTCTCGTCTTCAGTGCCCTGCACCTAATAGGCACAGAACAAATATGGATTGAGTGGTTGAGTGAGTAAATGAGTAAATGCTGGAAAGATAAATAAGGCCTCCTAAGGCCCTTAGGCTGAGGCTAGGCCTGGCTCCACCACTAATTAGTTCTAAGCCTCTCTTCTAGGTCTCTGTTACCTTAGCTGTAAACTGAGAAGATCGGCTTAGATGATCTGTAAGGCGCCTTCCAGAACTAATGCCCTTTGCAGATCAGATAAGAAGGAGGAATGGTAACAAGAGCCTTGCAGTCGGCCAGTCCCGAGCAGGAGGGTGTAATTCTTCCTGGTGCCACTAGATGGCAGGTGGGAAGGAAACGGGCTAACTGCGCCTGAGAGCTTTCGCTTTCGGAAAGCAAGGCTGAGTGGCTGGATTCCCACTCTTTTTAACTCAGGAACTCTGTCAGGGGTAGTGTTTTCACCAGGCTCTGCAATTTTAGAATGCTGAGATGACACAACAAGTCTTGTTTCTCAGGAAGCCCACAGCCCACGGATGCAAAACACCCAGCTGTACATCGCCAAAGAGGCCACCCGACTGGCTGTCTGCTCGAAAAGAGGGCCAGGAGGGTATTAGTGCTTTGATTCATCCCTCTCCTCTTTCTGCCACCAATCTGGGCTGTGAATTTCAGTAGGAACCAAGAATTACAGGATTTTTTAGATGACAGATAAGGAAGCTGCTCTGTGGGGAGGATTACCTGTCACCTCCCTTCCAGGTGAGGAAAGATGAGTCTTGGAATTATAATGCACGCCATCTGAAGATAGAGCTGCCCCTGGCACATTCAAAGTGCAATTAAATGAGTCATAAGAACATCCAGGATGTTTTCAGCATCACAGCATTCTCTCATGAGACCCTTGGGCATTTAATCCAAAACCCAACCCAAACTCTGTTATATGCTGTGATTGGTGATGTGGTGCTTGGTTTAGCAGTAGGCTGGGTTATGCTTTGGTAACATTTTAATCCTGCAAGGGCATTGGCATTGGGGGGTAGGAGGTAAGGTGGGAGAACTTTGCTCCATATAGTTTTTTAGGGACCCCAGACAACATCTGGTGTTGGGTCTGGCAAAACAGAGATCTACAGTGTTGGGTCTGGCCTTTTGATGCTCTGACCTAGAAGTGACATATCAAATCTTCTTGTAGCCCATTAGCCAGAAACTGTCACCTGTTGTTGGCTCCCTGCATCCGGGGGAGGGGTGTGTGCAAAAAACTGGGAGGCAGACAGAACATTTGGTGAGCACCACTGTCCTGCTGTGGAGGCCACCTTCAGGCCTGTTGCCTGAAATGCTTGAGCAATGGAAACTTAAGGCAAAAGGGCCCACAGTGACTACTGAGCTGACAAACAGTCTCCATAAGTGACCACCTTGAATGACCACAAGCCCTAACTGACCAATGGGCTACTTACAACCAGGCACAGTTACCAAAAAGGGGAAAATTCCATAGGTTCCCAAACCCCCTCACTGCACCCCATAACTACAGCCCCCTACCACCACCTCCTGGCAGACAGTCTCTCTTTTGCTGTCCTGCCCACTGCTCCCTTGCAGTATACTCAGAAAGTTCTCCTTTGATCTGCCCTGGGTAAATTCTTTCACCACCCACACCAGTCAGAATGCCCCACACCTGCCACAGTGACAAGATGTACGAATGATTTGCCGAGTCACTACATCTGCCAATCAGTGTTTGTCCAGATTCTCCACTGAGGAACCCCTGTGGCCTGGAGTCAAGAGGTATAGCCCAAAGCTCTGTTCATCACCCAAGTGGCCTCCCTCTGATCTAGAGAGCAGAGAATAATTCACGTTCTGCTCCAAATCTGCTCCTCCCACCAAACCCAACAAACTGTCTACAACTGAACCCAGTAAGTCCGCTTTGGTTCCTGTTACTACAGATGAACCTTCTGTTGCCACCCGAAGCTAACCCTACACCTGTGCACCTGTCCCCTTCCTCCTCACCCCTCCTCAAGGACAGCATGCCATTGATTTGTATCTCTCTCTCCTGTATCATGGATCTTCTCCTCTCTACTAGGCTATTTTCATCAGCATACAGATATGAGCTTTAAAATATCTTTCTTTGCCTCACATCACTCTGACTACCTCCCTGTGTCCCTGCCCCTTCTATAGAAAAACCCCTGGGAAAGGCTCCCATGGCTGTCTCCAGATCCTCGCCTCCCTTTCTGTCCTGGCATGCTGCCCTCCCTTCACTACTCTGCTCTTGCCAAGGTCACTGAAGATCTCTAGATGTCAAGGCCTAGAGTCTCTTCCTTGCCCTGGGCAGCACTGACTCCAGGGACAGGATTCTGTCTCTTCCCTCCCTGCCCCTCCTCCCAGAGCCTCTGCTGGTTCTCACTCATAGTCCCAGCCTCCCCCGTGGAAATGCTCCATCGGCAGTTCTCTCCTCCAGCTGCCCTCCTGCAAGGTGCTCTCCCCCAGCCCATGGCTTCCATGCCTTCTGCACACTGATGACTCCCACATTTGTGGCTCTAAGCTTTCCTGAGCTCTAACCCTGTTCTAGAGTCAGCTGCCTACCCAGCACCTCCACTGGAGTGTGTGTTGGAAACTTCACAAGGGTCCCCCACAAAGCCTGCCTTCCTCACAGCCTTCCTCATTCAGAAAGTGGCACCTGTTTTCTTCCAGGCAGTCAGGTCAAAAACCTTGGCATCTTCCTTGACCCCTCTCATCCTCTCCCAGCTCACCCCATGCATCAGCAAATCCTGCTGGCTTTGTCCAGACTGACTGTGGCCATCCTCTCCACCATCAATCAGCTCTCGTCTGGACTCATGTGCTGACCTAAATGGTCTCCCTACTTCCGCCCTCATCCACTTACCATCTATTCTCAACATAACAGTCAGAAGGACTCTTTCAAAGCAGTTTTCCTCTTACCTTATTTATGAAATAGAAGGATTAGGTTCTAATACCAAAATTGTCTAATTTGAGCAGTCTGTGTCCAAGGGAGGCTTCCAGAATGTTAGACTTTCTTGGTGCTATAAGAACAGTTCATATTTTTTAAAATTTCCTCTATCAGTCCTTGAATCCCCCCAAAGGCAAGTACTCTCAAGCACATCCACCTCTTCCCTGCCTCCATCCCTACCTTCTCCACCCTGCTTCCCCCATCCCCCACTCTTCACAAGTGCAGACAAAATATTTTTGCTGGCTGCAGCTGTCCCATAGCATTTCTCAGCACACGGAAGAAAAACCCCTGCCCAAGTTCTAATGTCATCAGGCTCCGGCACAAAAGGAAAATAAGCTAATCCTATCAGGTTGTTGCAGGGGGTGGAAAGAAAATCTCAAAGTGGATTGGAAACAAGTTGACCATTGTCACTGTTGGTCACAGGCAGAATCCACCACAAAGAGATTTTTATAACTCTTTGAAAATGTCAATATAGTTTTCTTAACCAACAAAGCTTCGATACGGCTCTGCCTTACCCAGAGGACAGCTGGTAAGTCAACTGTACCTCTGCCATTTAGACTGGACAGCCCTGCCAGGGGCCCCGGAGGGGGCCGTCCCCTTCTTCACTGCACCCCAGCTACACAGGAGCCCAAATTCTACCCTCCCACAGTGCAGGTGCAGGTCTGGAGCAGCCATGAGTGGGGAATAAAATTGTTCCTCCCTAGTCAGGCGAGCCAACGGGGCAGCCTATGCGCATACTTACTTGTTTTAGGAAAGGGCACAGCCTGAGGATTTAGGGAAGCAAAGCAGGAAAGGGGTTTCCAACAAGAAGCAGTTTGGAAGCGACAGACGGTGGCAGTTTGTCTTCACCTTCCTGATACCTCTGCTTCTTTCAGCAGCTTTTACGATACACTGAGCTCTGAGCCATAGAGTATTTAATCTTGATCTCCAGGTACACACAGATTGTTGCAGAGACAAGACGATAATTAACAATGGAGGGCAGGGCACACGCAGGCCAGCAAGGGGTCCAGGGGCCAAGTACTCACAGGTCAGGAGTTCAAGGAAGGCTGGGTAAGGCTGGACAGGCAGTTGGGGCCTGAATGAGGGGAGGTGGATAACAGGCTGAAAGAAGAGAAGAGGGTGTACTGGGGCAAGAGGGAGGTAGATTTGTCCTGGGAAGTAGATTAGCCCAGCTGGAAAAGAGCGATGTCACACATTTGAAGACTCCCACATTGTCCCAATTGAGCCTCACAAAAATCCTGTGAAGTAGGTATTATGATTCACAAGGAAATGGACGCTCAGAGAATAGATGAAGTGCTCAGAGGCACCCATGCCCTGCAGGTGGAGCTGGGCCTCCCTTAGATCCTGCACCTACCCAGATACTCCTCTCTCCCCACTGAACATGCACTATGCCGCCTCGCACGTCAACTCGCAAGGGCTGTTCATCCACAGCAGGCCCTGAAGATGGATCGTGGCTCTGAGACCACGTCACTGAAGCCAGTGGGACTTGTATTCTGTCCCTTTGCTCTAGGTGTCTTATCCAATAGCCTGGGATTCCCCCCACACAACCCTAATTTGTAATATTTCAATTACGTGCAGGCTTCAGTATGATTTTATCTTGTGACTCCACGCTTTCTCATTGAGCAAACTCACACATATGGAGGGATTGTTTTAATCGGCAGCATGTACCCTGCTGAGGAGAGGTGAGGAGATATGTGATAGTCCATATGTGTGCCTGTGTTTGGGGGTTACTTTAAGGCTCTGGGATACACAGAGGGTTAGTAAGACACAACAAACTCACCAGGAAGCAGGCACAGCTCTACTATCTCAGGGGAGGCAGAATTTACATCCCTAGGCCCAAATTAGTGCCTAGTGAAAGACCATCCTGTCTGCTGGGTGAGTCTTCTGACGCTTTATTAGAACCCTTGGCCTGACGTCAGAGCCTTGTGCCAGAGATAAGCAATCATGGAGGATGGCAGAACAAAAGACTGTTTCTCTCCATCTCTCTTTCCCTGTCTCTCTCTCTCTCTCTCTCTCTCTCTCCCCCCCTCCTCCTGCTGAAACAGATCACGTGATGCTGAAGCAGCCTCCTTCTGCAGAGGCCTTGTGGATGGGAGGGGCAGGTGGGCTGGCTGTTCAGCACACTGTGGGGTTTTTTCCAATAATGTTGAAACCTTCCCCCCGGCTCCCGCCCCCGCATTGGTGCCGGGACACTGCATGACTCATGAACCATGGCCTGTCTGTCAGCCTGGTCACTTGGCCCTTCTGATTCCCCACACTTGGCCTTTTGAGTCCTGATGGACTGTAAGTAAACCTCCATCTAATCCAAAGATGGTTCTATTCTTGGCACAAAAGAAATCTCCTTTGCAGAGAAGATGGCTGCCTGGAGGGCCTATTTCTGCACTTGTTTTATCTTTTTGGCACAGAAAGCAAGCACAACTACCCAATACAGAAAGATGCAGCCCATGAAAGCAGCTGTATTTCAGGGGGAGTCGAATAAGCCAAGGGATAAATGAAAAGATCCAGTGACAAAATGTCCATTCATCGGGTTCACTCAGCAAACATTTACTGAAGCCATCTGTGCCCCAGGCATTGCACTGAGGGCTGGACAGACACAAAGATGCCCTTGAGAATGGTGACCACACCTCCCCTGAGCAGTCCAGCCCTGGAAGCTCCAAACAAGCACACCACAGGGAGCGGGAGACACCGGCCCACGCAGATGCAGCACGGCTCACCATCCACGGTGCTACGGCGTCTGAGGAGCGGAGGTGTGTGTGAGTGTGCAAGGAGATGAATGAATCTCAGAAAAAGAAGCAACACATCAAAGAGTACATACTGGCATGGGGTGCCTGGGTGACTCAGTCGGTTAAGTGTCCGACTCTTGATTTCTGCCCAGGTCATGATCTCAAGGTTCATGAGATTGAGCCCCTCACTGAACTTGGTGCTGACAGCATGGAGCCTGCTTGGAATTTTCTCTCTCTTCTTCTCTCCCTGCCCTTCCCCCACTCATGCTCACTCGCTTGCTCTCTCTCTCAAATTAATGTTTATTTATTTTTGAGACAGAGAGAGACAGAGCATGAATGGGGGGGGGGCGGTCAGAGAGAGAGGGAGACACAGAATCTGAAGCAGGCTCCAGGCTCTGAGCTGTCAGCACAGAGCCCGACGCGGGGCTCGAACTCACAGACTGTGAGATCATGACGAAGTTGGAAGCTCAACCAACTGAGCCACCCAGGCACACCTCTCTCTCAAATTAGATAAATATACTTAAAAAAAAAAGAGAGAGAGCAGGAACATACTGGCAGATTCTATTTCTATGAAGTCCCAATATAACTACACTAACCCTTGGTACAACAGGTTGGGGCAATGTTAATTTTGGAGGTGAGAGGGAGGACATCAAGGGGCTTCTGGAAGGCTGGTAGTGTTCACTAGGACTTGTGTCGAGCTATACACCCATGACCTGAAGGTTGTTCTGAATCTAGCCTTCAGCAGCTTAAAAATCTATTTATACATGTCTTTACATATATTTGTATATTGAATCGGAGAGCAGGAGGTCTTTAAAGGCAGCTATTCTATGTATTACCTTTGCTCAAGATCATATCTAAATAATTCTGGCCCCTTCAGTGTTCACCCCAAACTTTAATATGTCTCCCCCCAGGAGGTCTTCTTTATGGCCAATCTCAGCCCATGAAATGCAGCCATCATGCCCACTGATTATGATGATGGCGTCTGGTTTGCACTGGTGACTTCCCAAGCAGCTTTTCATTTATTCGTGCACATGGTTATCCTCCAGACATTTCTGAGTTCCTACTGTGCGCCAGGCACCAAGGATATTAAAAAAAGAAGACAAAGCTATTTTTAGTGAAAGAAATGGACCAGTGAAAACTATAAGTCAGCACAGCAAGTGCTGGGCTAAAAATAAACAGAGTGACTTAGGAGGCTCTCCAAGGGCAGGTGGGGCTGATAGGAGAGCTTCCTGGAAGAGGTGAGAGCAGAGCAGAATGAAAGGATGATGAGGAGTCCAATGCACTTGGCAGGAGCCCCGGGCAGGGCAGTGAGGGCATATGCATGAGGGGGAGGAAGCCAGATGGGGGAACAGCAAGATGATGGGAAGGTGGGGGCAGTAAGGGAACACAGGCGGTACCACAGGATGGAGCCCCTTAGGAAGCCATTACTCAAGTAGGGAGAGACATAATTAGCTAAGAAAGGGCAGCAATATGGAAGAAAATGGCAGAACTAAATTCAATAAAATGCCCCCTGTCGATATGATCCCCTGTAAAACACTCAGCTGAATGTCTGGGAACCCACTTAGAAAGGTAACCTTGTCTTAAAGAGGAAGGAAATTCTGGGGTGCTCAGGTGGCTCAGTCTGTTAAGCGTCCAACTCTTGATCTTGGCTCAGGTCATGATCTCATGGCTCATAAGTTCGAGTCGGACGTCGAGCTCTGTACTCACAGTGTGGAACCAGCTTTGGATTCTGCCCCAACCAGCTCTCTCTCTCTGCCCCCCACCCCTGCTCACTCATGATCTCTCTGTCTCTCTCAAAATAAATAATAAACTAAAGAAAAAAAAAAAAGGAAGGAATTTCTGACATGTGCTACCACCACATGGAGGAAACTTGAGGACATACGCTCAGTGAAATAAGCCAGAAAGTTCAAATACTGGATGGTTCCATGTATAAGGGGTTCCTAGTGTAGTCAAATTGCCAGATACAGAAAGTAGAATGGGGGCTTCCAGGGGCAAGGGGAGGGGAAGGAGGAGTCAGTGTTTAAGTGGGACAGAGTTTTAGTTTTGCAACATGAAAAGAGTTCACTGGATGGATGGTGTGATGGTTACACAGCTTTAAGTGAATGTACTTAATGTCACTGAGCCATAAATTATACATTATGGTAATTTATACTATATGTGTTTTACCATAATTAAAAATTAAAAGGTAAAAAAGGAAGATGACCTTGGCTTGGAAAGTCCATCATCTTGTGAACGAATTTAACCAAACCCCATCATCCCAAGGTGCTTCTATGTACAGTGTTGCCCAAAATATAAGAGGTCCTCCTCCAAGAACCCAGAACAAGTAACAAATTATCGACTCTAGAATGACCCCATTTTACAGTTCTCCTAGCTTCTGAATCAACTTCATTTCCAAAAGCCCTACGGGGTCAACAGCCCATTTTCTGGACACCGCTCTGGAAGCTGTGGCCACAAGCCCACCATGCGCAGCTTCTCAGGGCAGGAAGAATCACTGCTTAGCAATTGTTAACTGCTTGCTGAGTTCCCTCTAGCCCTGACAGCAGCACCACGAGGAGAACTGACCGTCTCATCAAGAGGTCAAACAGTTAAAAAAAAAAAAAAGCTCAATGTTTATTTCATTTTTGAGACAGAGAAAGAAAGAGACAGAGCACAAGTGGGGGAGGGGCAGAGAGAGGAGACACAGAATCTGAAGCAGGCTCCAGGCTCTGAGCTGTCAGCACAGAGCCCGACATGGGGCTCCAACTCACAAGCCATTAGATCATGACCTGAGGTGAAGTTGGAAGCTCAGCCAACTGAGCCACCCAGGTGCCCCAGAGGTCAAAGAGTGACTTGCTCACAGGCCCGCAGACATTGAGCCAAGAGGAGAAGTCAGTCTGTGCCTTTCCCATTTAATCTGCTTAATTAACTCCGTTGTACTTTTCTTTCCTCTCTATAGCATTAAAATGCATGTTCTCGTTCTCAGTTCTGACACCAAGATTTTCTTCCCAAGCATTTGGCACATTGGATGATCCCCCATCCCATAATAGAACGAGGATAGTAGTTACCAATCAACGGTGCCTACCACGCGTTTGGAACTCTGCTCAGGGCCGTTAAGTGCTCACACTACCAGTATAGGGAGATACTAATCTTCCTTGGGTTCACCATTTAATTACAAAATTCGATTCCAAACCTGATGCTTTTCCCACTCTGCTCTTCTTCATTCATGCATTATGGGCTCCCCTTGAAAGTATATTTAAGGCTTCCCTCCAGGTTAAAGAGAATGTAACAACATACTTAACTTTGTCACATACTCCTGCGACCTATTGCTTCTCCTATATCCTGCCCGGCCTGCCCCATTCCTTCCAGGCCTCTAACTGGACCTAATGTCTAGTCCAATAACAATTCCAACACCAATGGCACTTGTCTGCATGGAATACAACCCCAACGCACCTGTTGACTAGCCCATGGGGAAAAGACCCATATCCTCCTGGATGGATGCTGTGCCATTCCTGGATCGAAGTCCATCTGAGGCTGAAGGATGGGCAAGCAGCTGCCCAAATCCTGCCCTCCTGCCGATCGCTCCTTCCCAGATGCAAACCACAGAAATTCTTGCAGCCAGTGGGAGCCGACACTAGAGGGGAGGAAGCACATTCTCTGTCTCTTCTTTTACCTTTCAAAATGTCATTGCTAAGGTAGGGCCCAGAGGGCTCATGGTACAGGCCTTCATAAAGTCGTGGTAGAATCTAATAATTGGTAATTCGAATAGTTGATAAAGGCATAAGCTAGAGGATCTGTAACCCGGCTTCTATGGCAGTGTGTGCTGTCTTCTCCCGGCTGCAAATGAAAACCCCTCACGTGGTCACCAGCACCCATCCCACTGCACCCTGAAGTAGACTTTTATGGAAAAGGCCCCTCCCCCCACTCCAACCCGCAACAAATCACAAGAAGCTCTGCGGGCTCCGAGCCTTGTGGCTGGAGGCTGGGGCCAAAAGAATCCCTGATTTTGCATTTGAGACCCAGGGGGGTTTGCTCCGCCACCCCCTCATATAGCAAAGTGGGCTTCAAAGTGCAATATACAAACACTGAACATGGGAACATGGAGACTTTCTGGGAGTGCAGTGACGTAGAGCTCTAAGGGTTTGTTTGCAGATCTAAGCTTTACACATACATCTTTTCTGTAAGTGTTGTGCCTGCAAACGTTCTGTGTTCTGAGGGCTCAGCTTTTCCAACTGGACTTTCATACTCCCCCAGTGCAGACTTCACAGAAGAACGGCACACATCTCGCACCAGGGTTCTTGCTGCAGGAACAGGAAACTCTCTAAATTGCCCCTGAGTCCCATGCAGAGAGAGACAGAGAGTGTAGTGAGTGATGTGGAGGCGGCATGGCCTGATTTCATCCCGGAGTCAAACTCAGGGCAAGCCTGCACACCCAAACAACCCATCTCTCTTACAGTAAGAAAGCACCCTTTATGGATGGAGGAAGGACTTGGGATTTGACCGGAACAGGAGTCTGAAAGTATCATGCAGAAGTGCTGGATAGGGACACCTGGGTGGCTCAGTCAGTTGAGCGTCTCACTTCGGCTCAGGTCATGATCTCACAATTCGTGGGTTCGACCCCCTCATTGGTCTCTGTGCTAACAGCTCAGAGACTGGAGCCTGCTTCAGATTCTATGTCTCCCTCTCTCTCTGCCGCTGCCCTGCTCACACTTTGTCTCTTTGTCTCTCAAAAATGTATAAACATTAAAATAAAATTTTTAAGAGGTACTGATTACAGGGATTATAGGGGAAAAGTGCACATACCAAATGGAAAAGAAATAAAGCATAGTAGATGGAAAGACCTGAAAAAGTAGAAGTCATTAAGTCACTTATTAACTAACATTTGAGCTGAATTATGTGTAGAAATGTGGCAGGGACCATGGTATTAAGTCTCATATTTACTTATGGCAATATAGATTAAGGTGACAGTTTATTAAAAAGAAGGACAATATAGGGGTGACCCATGGCTCAGTAAGTTGGGCGACCAACTCTTGATCTCGGCTCAGGTCATGATCTCACATTCGAGCCACACACTGACAGCTCAGACAGAGCCTGCTTAGGATTCTCTCTCTGCTCCTCCCTGATTCATCTCTCTCTCTCTCTCTCTCTCTCTCTCTCTCTCTCTCTCAAAATAAATAAAATAAACTTTATACAAAAAAAAAAAAAGGAAAGACAATGTGAACATTTCACACACGTAAGATTAGCGAGGCACCTCCATTGCAGAAAACAGGCCTGAAGGTGAGGCAGAACTGGCGTTAGCCACGTGCAGTTTGCTTGTTAACACACATGCTCACGTGCAATAAAATTGCAAGTTTGGTAAAATAACGCACCTACCCTCTCTCTGCAATAGCAACTCTCGATAGCTAAAGACTGACAATTGTTTGGGGGGGGGGCTGGGAAGAAAAATAGCAAAGATCAATGACACTAAATGAACAATTTTTCATCCAATCTGTGTTCCACTGGTGCAGGCGAAGGGTGTGGAAGAATATAGACAACGTAAGATTCAGCGTGCAGTTCTGCAGGCTGTGGGGGAGGTGTCACACCATGGCTGTGATAACACTCCGGGACCCCTGGGTGCCAACCTGAGAGGAGTTCAAAGCACACGGCGGCATTATCTCATCTCAGGAAAGCACGTTACTATTCTTATTATTCCTACCTACAGATGAAACTGCACTGAAGATGCACTGCAGGGGCAGGTGGCTGGCTTGTTCAAGGTCTCACAGCTGGTCGGTGAAAGGCTGAGAAAGCAAATTCGGTCGGGCAGCTCCTTCCTAGTGAATTCAGCTGCCTCGTGTTGTGTTCTGAATCCATTTGTCACTGTAAAAATAGTCGCCTAATAAGAGGACCTACCTTCCAACCCTCCCACTGGCTAACCTGACAATGAGTAAGTATGTCTGGTAAAATATTGACCTTTGTCTCTCTGTGTGATATTACCTGTGGATGAGCCCCGAGGATGGAATTCATTTAGCATTGAACTTCACCCTTTCCTGGCTATAGCTGTTCAATAAAGGAGTAATTTTTTTTTTTTACTTATTAGTATTTTTTTTTGGTGGTGGTGGTGGGGAGCACTGTTTAATTTGGGGTTTCCAACACTATTTTCTTAGCAAATTAGAGGTCACTCTAGTAATGATTCTTTAATAACTAAAGACACCAATGTTTAGGCTGTCAGATTATTTCTTTGTTTGCTTGTTTTGAATGAAATCCTAGAATCAGTCACTAATTTTCCTATACCAGGTAATCTATAGTCATTCAGATAGAGAAAAAGAGTGAAGGAAAGAGAAAAGATGGTGGGGGGTGTGGGGGGTGTGGAGCCATATTGGAGGCTGGAGCAGTGTCATTACTGAATGTGGCAGTGAGATTCAGATAACCTTGGCTGCACCTGTCTAATAAAGCCATCCCAGACACTCTTTTATTATAGTATCACCTAAGTCCTTTGTAACCTATAATTACGCCCTCATCACACATGCTATTTAGCAGAGAAGAGAGGTTATGGAAAAGAATCAAGACAGGGATGAAAAAAACTAACGAAGGGGGAAGGAAATAAGAAAGAACACAAAGGCAGGAAACTGCAGACTTGAAGAACTGTACGTTTCAGTTGGCAAGGCTAACTGCAGTGTCCGTCCCCGGGGGGCAGCGATTCACGCCTGATTCATGCACTGCTATCTTTCTGGCGCCTAGAACAGTGCTTGACACACAGTACATATTTGTTGGATGAGCTTGATGGCCTCTAACATTGTTTTAAAGGACGAACTGGGTGTGCCAGGCTGTAAGACAATGCAGTTGACCCTTGAGCAACACAGGGGTTAGGGACTCCCCAAAAATGTAACTACTAATAGCCTGCTCTTCACTAGAAGCCTTACCAAGAACATAAACAGTCGATTAACACGTTTTGTATGTTCTATGTATCATATACTGTATTCTTATAATAAAGTAAGCTAGAAAAAAGAAAATGTTATTAAAGACATTATAAGGGGGGGTGGGCGCCTGGGTGACTCAGTCGGTTAAGTGTCCGATTTCAGCTCAGGTCATGATCTTGCAGTTTGTGAGTTCGAGCCCCGCATCAGGCTCTGTGCTGACAGCTCTCTCTCTCTCTCTCTCTCTCTCTCTCTCTCTCTCCCAAAAATAAACATAAAAGAAATTTTAAAAAAGTTATAAGGAAGGGAAAATACATTGACAGTATGGCACTGTATTTATTGGAAAGAAAATCCACATGTAAGCGGACCCACACAGTTCAAACCCGTGGTGTTCAAGGGTCACCTGTGCTTCCAAAGGCCCTGAGGGTCCTACACTGGGCTTCCTAGTTCACCTGGAGGAGGAGGCCAGAGCCCATTTTCCTTGGAAGTCCACTGGGCCTCTTTGCACATCTAGAGAAAGCACTAGTATGTCATACCTGGTCTACACCTGGAACCAAAGGTGGCTTTGGGAAGCACTGTGAGGCAAGCACTGTTTTCCCAACCTCACCTCCCATTGTGACATAACCCACTCTCCCTGGGTTCTTCTGATCCTGAGAAATATAGGGTCAGAGAAATCCATGCACCTTTAAAGTGGCAGCGTGCCACCACTGTCAGGAACACATATGATTTCAAACCATTTCTAGGATAAAGACAACAACTTGTACAAAGAAACAAGTCACATGTGCTGCCACTCCAGATCACTGATTTCTTGAGTGAGGAAATTAGTGGAGGTGCAGACCTCCTCACTGCACTTCGGTTTATAGAAATGTTTCTTTTCTCCAATTTAGAGTACCTTGACATTTCTTTCTTTCTTTTTTAATGTTATTTATTTATTTATTTATTTATTTATTTATTTATTTATTTTGAGAGAGAGAGAGAGAGAGGGAGGGAGGGAGGGGCAGAGAGAGGAAGAGAGAATCCCAAGCAGGCTCCACACTGTCAGCGCAGAGCCGGATGTGGGGCTTGAGCTCGTGAACCATACGATCATGACCTGAGCCAAAATTAAGAGTCAGACACTTAAAACTGAGTGAGCCACCCAGGCACCCCACAGTACCTTGACATTTCTGAACGTTAAAAATATATATTAAAGGTAGTTCATTTGCATAATGTTTACAATAATTCATAACATAACATTTACAATAATTCGCTAATCACTCAAATTATAGTAACCAAAACAAAACAGTTGGGTCGTACTGCAGGCGGCTTCATCTTCAGAGTCTTCTTCATTTGCAGCTCAAAATGCACATTTTGTTTAGGTCAGCCTAAGCAAATAAAAAATTTAATAAAAGTAGTACAACGAAAATGGGTTTGAAGCATGGAGAATGTTTCCAACAGTCTGTTTGTTGTCACGATGAAGGTCTGACGAGGCCTGTGAGTCATCCCGTGACCAGCCATGAGAGGAGGGTTGAATCTGGACCCGAAGACATTCCTGAATCTCACAGAAGGTGAAGACAATAGTCCCTGGTCCTGGGTTGGGCCGAGGGTGGAGTGGTCTTTTCAGGTCAGGAGAAGAGTATGTGACAGCCTCGATTCGAAAAGGTGGACTCTCTTCAGGGCCAAAAGACACGTCCCTGGGTCCAGGGGAAAGCCTGCTTCAATTTTGCAGTATTCCCTAAGTCTGAAGGAGAAGCTCCATAAGAATGAGATGTGGACGAAGACGCAGAGGCCCCCCCCCACAGTGATGAGGTGTCCAAGTGGACTCTGTGGCATCTTCTTATTGAAAGTCTGTGTTCTCTGACACCAGCATTACCTTTGATAGTCATCACTATAAAAGGAAAGAGTTTCTTGGGTTTATTGATGAAGGCTCCTGGAGGCTATGTCCTAGGTAATTTTGGAAGAGAAGAGAGAAGAGGAGAGGAGAGGAGAAGAGAAGAGAAGAGAAATTCGGAGCTATGGATACATCATCCATGTGGGTACTGGGCACAGCTGGTATATGCCTCAATTCAGTGAGTGGAGAAGAGAAACATGGTGAAAAGGATTTCTCTCTGCGGGTCCTGGTTTTAGCTGTGTGAATTTCTGTCCCAGGCTCTGGCGTATTTCCCCATCCTCTCCATGAAGGATAGTGGGCCAGCTGTCGTGAGCTTTCTCACCATGAAGAACAGTCTGGTCATAATTCATTCAACATGTCTTCATTCCCCTGCTTG
Source organism: Puma concolor (assembly GCF_028749965.1). Taxonomy (NCBI): domain Eukaryota; kingdom Metazoa; phylum Chordata; class Mammalia; order Carnivora; family Felidae; genus Puma; species Puma concolor. The sequence continues at coordinate 25,776,290 of NC_141671.1, forward strand.
TAACTTTTCACTTCTGCAGCTGGTAGTTTCTGTTGTTTCTTTTCCTATTTATACCAACCATGAATCAGGGCCTTTTTCAGAACCAAGTCTTTCTCTAGTTAGAGATCATTAAGGATCTGTATTTTCTGCTGCAAGGTTTCTTCTTTTGTTTTCCAGCAGAATTATGGCCGAACGGCATGCCTAAATGACCCCTCACCACTCAGCTCATGTTGGAAACAAAGGATTTAGCAAAGATTCGTCTATGAGCACTTTATCTTCTTCCTTCTCTGATTAAAAAAAAAAAAAAAAAAAAAAAAAAAAAAAAAAAAATCCCATTCCAATGATCTCTCTGTTTCAATTGCAAAATGTAATTATTTAAAGTTTCAATTTCCTTCCCTCTGCAAGCAAGGCTTTTTAGACATCTTTCTACGAGTTCTCATATGATTTTGTTGGTCCTCAGAGTGTTCCTTTCCAGTCATTTTCCCACAATAACAGCTCCATGTTTCTCTTCAATTTGGTCATCTTCTTCTTTAGCCTGGTGGAGTTTAGACATCATCTTTTGCTAGGTCAGCTTCATTACAACATACTTTTCTCTCTGAAAGTTTTCTAACATTCCTTAGAAAAACATGATGTTTTTATAAAAGAGTTTTGACTTCCCCATACATGGCGTTTGTCTTTTGTTGTCAAAGAAGCAGAATTTTCTGCTGCCACAGGATTCCTTTCTTCCAACCCTTTGTGTCACTAAACCCTCTCACCTCAGACACTCTTATTTTGCATAGTGAGTTCAAAAGGCACCTTTGTTGCTTTGATCTTCTGTCTAAAATCTTACAATTTTCCACCTCTGGGCGTATATCCAAAGGATACCAAATCACTAACCCTAAGAGCTAAAATAATAATAATAAAATAAAGCAAAACAAAATAAAATTAAATTAAATTTTAAAAAATCTTACAGTTTGTTTAGGATTTTATTTTTTATTTTTTTATTTATTTTTTCACGAGATATTTTTGAACGTCTGTGCGATCTGCTTTTCCATCATTTGATAATCTTCTGCTCTTTGTGGCAGAAGTAGCTTCCTGAATAAACTGGCCAACAACCAATTCCCTGGGAGGCGGTAATAGGTCCAATTTGTGGGAGATTGGTCAGCCTCAGGTCGTCAGCCAGGGTCACCACCAGCATCCCGGAATAGCATTTGCAACATCCTTCACTGAAAGAGTAGAAATTCCCCCTCTCTGAAGGATTTCCATATTTGTTTCCAGGCTATATTCAGACGTACCATTATCGCTTAGGTCACAAGCTATTAAAAAGCCAACCTTTCTAAGATCTGTTTCTACATTCTTTAGGATCCCCTTTTTCCCCCACAAAATGACTCACAGATACTGTATTTCCTTAGTTCTTCTATGTTCAAAAACACTTGTTACCTTTAAAATTAAAAGGCAGTGTAACTGGATAAACAAATATTGGGGCATACTGTGTTTGAAAATTTCATGAGAATTGTCCTATTATTGGGATGCCTGGTGGTTCAGTTGGCTAAGCTTCTGACTCTCGGTTTTGGCTTAGGTCATAATCTTATAGTTCATGTGTTTGAGCCCCGCATTGGGCTCTATGCTCACAGCACTGAGCCTGCTTGGGATTCTCTCTTTCTTTTTCTCTCACTGCCCCTCTCCTGCTCATGCTCTCTCTCTCAAAAGAAATAAATAAACTTAAAAAAAATTGTTCTATTATCTTTTAGCATCCAATATTGTTTGGGAAAATCTGGGACAACTGTGATTTTTGTTTCCCACCTTTATGAATGACTTGATCTTTTTTCTGCGTTGCCCAAAGGAATCTTTCTTTACCAACGAGATCCAGAAAGTTGATATTGACTGTTTCATCTTTCCCCTGGTTCATGAAAGATGGGATTTGCAGTTTTGTGTCTCCTCCTCCTTTCCTCATTCAGGAGGGAGAAAACCACTTTGTTCTGTCATCTCCAAATCTGCTCATGAAGATAGTTGTCTGATTAAGTCCCCTGATTTATATGGTGAGAAATAGGAGACAATCAATCAAACAATGCTGATTTCTAAGGAATGATTTCCTTCTCTCCTTCCCTTCTGCCGTATTAGGTAGGCTTAACCAGGGATCTCAGTCATGCATTACCAATGTGGATAAGAGAGTGTGCAAATGCAAGAGAAGGGCTGGGCAGCTGCTTGTAGGGAATTGGAAGATCATTCCAGAGAAGCCCTCATTTTCTGGACCCTACAGTATCAACCATCCTGCTGGAACAGCATGGTCTGGGAAAGATGGGACTCGGCCTGGCCGGGCTAGGAGGTAATGATGAAGAAGGAGAAGGATAGTTTCGTACTACTTACCTGCAGAATAGCCTGCTCCTGCTTCAGGTTAGAAAAGGGCTGGGTTTTTTGTTTTTTGTTTTTTTCTGGTTGCCATCTGTTTGAAGTATTTTATTTGCTCAAGGACTATTTGTTGTTTGCCTATACTTAGTGTAGGAGATACAAAGGCTAATCAGACATAGTATGGTCCCTGCCACCAAGGAGTCACAAACCAGTGGGAAACTGAGGCATGTATGGAACTAGTTCTAATCTAATCTAGAAATCTCAGAGTGGGGCAGGCAAGGGCATCCTTTGTAGTGTGAAAAGAAACTATGAGAACTCTTTTTTATACTTATTTCCTATGGAAATAAATTACTGGTTTTTAAATGGTTATTTATGTATCTTGAGAGAGAGAAAGTGCGTGTGTGCATGCACACACACACACACACACACACACACACACACACACGCAAGAGTGGGGGAGGGGCAGAGGGAGAGGGAAGGAAAGAATCCCAGCAGGCTCCTGCTGTCAGCACACAGCCTGTTGTGGGGCCCGATCCCATGAACTGTGAGATCATGACCTGAGCTAAAATCAAGAGTCTGACACTCAACCAACTGTGTCACGCAGGCACCCCCCAAAATAAATTACTCTTTAAATAAATGTTCAAATGACACTGGTATCCTCACAGGATGCTTATGTTTTTGGGTCACATGTCATGAATCATTCCGTAGAAAGGGAAGTTCATAAAGGAGGAATTGACAGTAGTTTGCTGACCATGTTACCTAGATTTTGCTCCACTGATCTTCACAACTGGGCAAGGGACTTGAAACACTACAGCAAAGAAGTGGTGAAGTGAAGGTGATGTTAATGATGTGAACACATAAGGAAATAGCAGACCTGACACTCTGCTGCTTATGTACGCTCTTAGTCGGGCCCGCTGCCAGGTAAGGGAACCACAAGGAACTCCAGTGTGGCAAGATGTTGGCCAAAATAGGGGCGCCTGGGTGGCTCAGTTGGTTGAGCGTCTGAGCCTGATCTCACAGTTTGTGAGTTTGAGCACTGCGTAGAGCTCTATGCTGACAGTTCAGAGCGTGGAGCCTGCTTCGGATTCTGTGTCTCCTTCTCTCTCTGCCCATCCCCCGCTCATGCTCTGTCTCTCTTTCTCTCTCTCTTAAAAATAAATAAACATTAAAAAATATTTTTAAAAAAGATGTTGGCCAAAATAAGATTAAAAGGTACAGAAAAGTGTATTTGAAATATTAACACCTGATATCATTAATGATGTATCTCAATCTAAGTATATACACCTTAAAATACTGACTTAAAACAATACACATATATAGTTTATAAATATATATATATATATATATATATATATATATACTCAACTTTTCTTTTTTTACTGCATAAGCTTGGTGACCATTGCTTTAATGTAATAAATGCAGAACCTGTAGTAGGAAGGAAGAAACTTCTGGATATGCATAACAGTTCATTGTTTCAGGCAACCAGAGGGTATATCACAGATGGTTGAGCTGCATCATCAAGAATGAATGAAATGTCACCAGATGAAGAAGAGAAGAGGTTCATTTCAGGTTGATGGAACAGTATGAGCAGAGACTCAGAGGCTCAGACAACATGACCTAAAAAGGAAAGCAATGGGCAAGTTCAAGTCTTCTAGAATGTACCATGTCTAGGCAGGAGGGTGGCAGGAAACACAGAAAAGGTGGATCACACCCAAATTCCAAAGACTTGAATTCTATGCTAGGAATTTGGACCATGCACTACAAGCTATAGGGAGTTAATAGAGATGAATGAGCAAGATCCAATTAGGAGTTTAGTTGTCTGATATCACTGTCAGTAGTATATTGGCCTGGGGAAGTGTTAGACTAGGCTTTACAAGGATACCTGGAGGTCAGCAAGGAGGAAGTCAAGGCCAGTTAATGGGAAGGTCAAAGGTCTGTCCTGGCAGCACTCCACAAGAAGCCAATCAAACCAGACAGGCCCAAGATGGTAGATGAGATGACAGGAAACCGCTGACTAAATTGGGAAGAAAAAGCATGAAACCCTGCTTTCTGCCCAAGTAATGAATATTCTGCTCCCCTAGGTAACAACTATCAATAAAAGATAAAAACCCAGGGATGCCTGGGTGGCTTAGTGGGTTAAATGCCTGACTGACTCTTGGTTTCTGCCTAGGTCATGATCTCATGGTTCATGGGATCAAGCCCCAGGTAGGGCTCTATGCTGATAGCACAGGGCCTGCTTGAGATTTTCTCTCTCCTCTCTCTCTGCTCCTCCCCAACTTGTGTGAGCATGTGCATTCACATGCTCTTTTTCTCTCTGCCTCTCTCTCAAAAAAAGAAAAAGAAAAAGAAAAAGAAAAAGAAAAAGAAAAAGAAACCCAACCCCTAGGGCAAGCAACACTCGCCCACTCTCAACCCCCAGTTTACTTGGCAACAGAAGGAGCAATAAATGATGATATTGACATTGGTTTTAAGGATATCTACCTATTGGGTTCCTGGGTAGCTCAGTTGGTTAAATGTCCAACTTCTGCCCAGGTCATGATCTCAGGGTTTGTGAGTTCGAGTCCAGTGTTGGGCTCTGTGCTGACAGCTCAAATCCTGGAGCCTGCTTCTGATTCTGTGTGTGTGTCTCTCTCTGCTCCTCCCCTGCTAGCGCATTCTCTCTCTCTCAAAAATAAACAAACATTAAAAAAAATTTAAAGGATATCTATCTATCACCACTTATTTTTCATTGGGAAATGTAGAGTCCTATATTAGCACCAAGACAAAAAATGCCGCTTAATATTTAGGAGATACTGAGAAACCAATCTTTTTTTTAGTTCACTTTTAATTGTGGTAAAATGCACAGAACATACAATTTCCATCTTATTCACTACTAAGTGTGAATTCAATGGCATGAAGTACATTCTCTAAAAGCTGTACATCCATCACCACCATCCATCTCCAGAAGTCTTTTCATCTTGCAAAACTGAAACTCTGTCCCCATTAGACACTAACTCTCCATTATCCTCTCTCCTCAGCCCCTGGCAATCACCATTCTTTCTCACTATGAATTTGACTATTCTAGGGACCTCATACACATGAAATCATCAAGCATTTATCCTTTGATAACTGGCTTATTTCCTTAGCATAATATCTTCAAAGTTCATCTATGTTGTAGCATGTGTCAGAATTTCCTTTTTTTTTTTTAAAGGATGAGTAATATTCCATTGTATGTGCATGCCACATTTTATTTATTCATCTGTCTATGAATACTTAAGTTCTTCCACCTCTTTGAAGTTGTGTATAATGCTGCTACAAACATGGGTGTACAAATACCTCTTCTTTTTTTCTTTAATTTTTTTTAAAGTTTATTTTTTAAGGAGAGAGATACAGAGCATGAATGGGGGAAGGCAGAGAGAGGAAGACACAGAATCCGAAGCAGGCTCCAGGCTCTGCATGGTCAGCACAGAGCTCCAACTCACAAACTGTGAGACTATGACCGGAACTGAAGTCAGAGGCTTAACCAACTGAGCCACCCAGGCGCCCCTACAAATACCTCTTCAAAACTCTACTTTCAATTCTTTGGGGTGTGTATGAAAAACTTTATCTTTTAATAAGTTACAATGTTTTTCCTCTGGGTTATTTTGGGTTTTTAAAAAACTTTTTAATGCTTATTTATTTTTGAGACAGTGAGAGAGAGACAGAGCCTGGAGTGGGGGAGGGGTGGAGAGAGAGAGGGAGACAGAATCTGAAGCAGGCTCCAGGTTCTGAGCTGTTAGCACAGAGCCTGATGCTGGGCTTGAACTCACACTCGAACTCATGCTCAAACTCATGCTTGAACTCATGAGAACTCATGAGTTGTGAGATCATGAGCCCAAGTCAGACACTTAATGGACTGAGCCACTCAGGCACCCCTCCTCTGGGTTATTTTGAAAGAGGTAGGTTCCCTTAATGCATTATTTTCTTGAAAACGTAAGGAGGATATGCGCTGGCACTCCAAAGTAGGCTGGGCATGTCAAGAGAAGAGTTCCTGTTCAGAAGCTGACCTATTTCTTTCTTCTGTGAAGACATAGCTAAAGTCCACCAGGCATCCAAATCCAAGAGGCAAGGGGGTTACCATATGTATCTATATCTATCTGAATATGAGTGTTTTAATTTTATTTAAATGGCAAGCAAAGGTCTAGGGGCCCATGTAGAAGAGAAACTGTGAGCTGCCTAGCTGTCTGTGAGCAGCAGCTGCTGGTGGAAGTTTCTAAGGTGTGGTGACAGAACTGCCATCGCATGAATCCACAGCAGTCTGCCACTGCCACTTAAAATGGCTCCCGAATGTATCTTCTTGTGTGCAATTCATTTCATTAGGGATTTATTTATAAATTTGTCTACTGCACGGACTGCACCTTGCAAGCTGCACCCTGTCAAGCTTAGTATTTTATAATGTTCCCATTTAAGAGTACTCTCTACTCCTGTGTTTCTGCTTTTGCACAGTCTGGCTCTGTATCTGAGATGCCATTTACCTAGGATTCACAGAGCGAGCATTCTCTGGCTTGCCCTCCCCCAGCCTAAGAGTCTTACAGATCATTGATACACTGGGGGAGGAGGGGCTGCTTATAAAAGGGCGCCGGCGCCTTGGAAAGCCGGGTTCTACTCCCTCTGCGCATTTGTATGACAAAGAAGGCAAATCTCTTCCGTGAAAGCTCAGCACTCTCAGCCTGCACTGAGGCCATTTTAACCCAAATTCGAACGCAGGCAACGGGAAAGCAGCCAGCTTTACCAAGGAACAAAAGTAAATATTTCCGCACTGCCCTGCATTCACGGGCTCGCAATTTTCTCTGCTCATTCCACTCTTTTGTTACCTGGGCCGGCTGGTCCCCACAGAGCCCCACGACTGCGGAAGGTCAAGGGCTCTGAGACTCACAGCCCCGCAACCCTTGGACCAAATAGCACGGGGCCGACTCTGCCGGGAACTGCTGGCTTTTCCTCAGGGGAGGGGAAGGCCTGGGAGTGGGGGGAGGACAGTGGGATATGAACAGAGAGAATGACAAAGCCGAGAAAGCGCAGGTCTCAGTGGAGCCTAGGAAGCCCCCGCACCACCTTCTCCCCACAGTCACAACATAGGGCTGCGACCCCTTCCCCTGGGCATTTGACTTCTTTACATAAAAGTTAGGATTGGTAGCTTTCCAATACCTCTAGCTGGAGAGTATTGGGAAGAGTTAAAAAAAGAAAGAAAAGAAAAGAAAAAGGAAATAATGATGGATTTGCGGTCTCTTTCAATCTCTCTTCATTCATTGGCCAAGTGTCGGTTGCCTAGGAAACCGCGTGCCTCTCGCTGCGGAGTAGGCTGTTAGGCTAACCGGGCTTGGAGCTGTGTATTAAGTGGTGAATGCAGACAGGCAGTAAGGAAATGCGAAAGCTAGAGGTCTTGTGATTTCAATAAGCGTGTAAAACAAAACAAATCTTGCTTTAAGGAAACAATGCTTTAAAAATTCACTACCAATTCAGCTGTACAGTACTCCCTACCAGACTTCAATTAATTAAAACAGTGACTCTACGTGTACTAATAGATAAATGCAAAATCACTTGAGAATTTGCCATTTAAATACTCTCAATGTTGTGAGGGCAAATATAATTTTAATTGCTTAGGGGGTATCCTACCTCAGCCATACAATCAGTTATGCATAAAATAAATGTTGAATTTTATTTTACACCAAGTTATGTCTACAACTTCTGGTGAAGGGAAAATTGAGAAATATTAGCATATCATTAAAGCTACTTAGCCTGTAAGTGATGGTGAAATACACAGTTCTGACACCTTTAACGCCTGATATACAATGACCTAGATGGAGAGGAATTCTGTGTAATTCACAAAAAGAAATGCTGGAAGACGCAAATGCGGCCGGATCTCTTTCCATCACCAGCCTCTCCTCAGGAACTATACGGAATAAGAATAATAAGGATCAGCAGATAAACTGAAAGGTTTGGCTGTCACCAACGTAAAATCAGCTTCTTGTGAAAATAAAAATGTGCAGCAGCATAAATCCAAAAAGGGCGGGGTGTGGGGGGGAGGCAGGGGGAGATGTAAAACCGAGAACAAGAATGCCAGCTTCGCAGCGGCTGGGGGTGGGCGACAGTACCCGCAAACGTGTGAAAGGAAGGGCTTCGAGTTCCAGCCTCACTCTATCCCAAGCCTTTTCCCCCCCGAAGTAAACCCGAGAGGAAAGGGTCCTTTTATCCACATAATCTTGAGCTCACGCTTTCACCCGACACTCCGCGGAAATCTGGCTCTGAAACCGAAGCTGAGAAAATAAACCGTTAGGTGAGGGAGGCTGGAGGCCGGCTCAAATTTCCCGGCATGGAGCCGATCCCCTGGAGCCCCGCGCGCCAGGGTTACCCCTCGGCCCTGGTAGCCAGGAGCTAACCGCTCAGTGAGCGTCTACACTGGGCGCGGGTGCCACCCTCGCTGGGTTCCTTCCCGCACGCCTCGGTCCCATCGCAGCCGCCCTCCAGGTCCGGGTGCTGACACCAACCACAGCTCTTGCGGCCCCAACGTGGCCCCCTTCCCCGAGGCCTAGGGGCCCGGAAGACGGGATTGCAGACCGAGCCCTGTTTTTAACTTGCTGTGTGACCTCGGGAATCGTTCACCCTGGACGTTTCTGCATCTGTAGGAGCTGGATTAGAAACTCGGGGTCCTGGGTCTTTGGAACCCCGCAAGTGCGGCATGTGGGCGGACCTTCGGCTCCTCTGCCTCTCTCCCGACCCCCTCCTAACCCCAAGAAGGGAAGCCGCGTCTGGGGAATTCTGAAGGTTCAGTCTGGGCGCCATGGGTGTCTGGGGGAGGCTGGGCTTTTGTTCTCTCGGTTTCTCTTTGTGCACTGGAATTGAGTTGAAAGCCCCCCTTCCACCTCCCAGCGGGAAAGAAAGGCGGTGACAGCTTGCTGATAGTTCTGGGAGGGTCTCACTCAACAGCTGCAGGCTCCGCTCCCCCACGGGAACCCGGGTCATTCGGCCCTTCTCGCCAGAGGATGAAAAAGGGTCACGTCACCTTGCAGGCGACCGGTCCTGAGTCGACAAGGGGAAGGGTCCTGCACCCATGATATTGCAAGGATCAGGTTCCAGGTCCGTAGTAAACATTTCATGCACGCTTTCAACTCTCACCCTTAAACACAAGCAGATTCCGCACCCCGCCCCCAATACACACGTACACACGAAAAGTAACAAAGAGATAATCTCCTTCGACTACCTACAAACTGTGGATTTTAAAGTGTCAGTGCTCAGAGTCTGCGCACGCGCTCTGTACGCGTCAGGGTCTCGGGTGGCCTCTCCCTCGCTGTGCCGCAGTTTTTAGGCGTGTCCCTCACCCCCAAGCAGTAGCACCGAGGTTGGGGACCTCGTGGCAGGCAGGCAGCAGGGTCCAGCACCTGATGAAAGATAAGAGTGTTAGCGGTGGAGCGGGCGATGATCACCCTTGAAACCCATCTCCTTAGTGGACAATAGATGAACCAAATCCAGACAGGAGGAGTGCCTGGGGTGTGATTTTTAAATACTCAGTTGTGAGAGGTATCCCACATATTTGTGAGCCCTTTGTTCTGCCGCAGCCCCGCCCCCCGTACCCCACCCACTTTCTGACCACTGGACAGTACCAGTGCGCGGACAGCCACACCCACCCCATCTACTCCCAAGGAACAAAAGCCAGTCCCTGGGGTGGAAGGGTCTTTGGTACCAGCCAGGGAGCTGGGGAGTCTCGGAGAGAGTCGGGTGGGGCTGGAGGGGGCGCGGAGGTCGCCCCACCCCTGGATGCAGCAACCGCAAGCGAGAGGGAGCCAGAAGCCCTTAACAGAGACAAAAGAGAGAGCTAGTGGATGCTGGGGGAGGGGTGGAGAGCCCCCTGGGGCTCCTGGGCTTTGGATGTCCAGGGGCACTGTTCTTCAGACCCCAAAAGCCTTATCACACACGATTTTCCTCTGGGCTCGCGTGTGTCCCAAGGCTCTGTGTGACCGGGGTTCGGCCGCTGGACAGTCGGTGGTTTCTAGGGTTGGGGAAAGAGGCAGTGGTCTCACGAGGGACGGGTAGCTTAGAGATCCCTGGCCGTTGGCTGAGGGGGCGCCTCAATCAACGCTGGCAGAGCAACCTGCCACATATGCCCTCCACCTCAACCTTCCACCTGCCAGCCTCCGGAGCACCGTGCGCTCCTTTCCAGAGCACCTGAGGGCCTCTCCACCTGCTCCAGTCTCCCTGCTCACCCCATCTAGTACCAGCTCTCCCCCCATCACCGGCCTACCACACGGGTTACCCTAGCTTCGCCCACCTCCCGCCCTCAGTTCCCTCACCTACCCCCAATTCTCAGTACCCATCTCTTCCACCTCCCCCCATCCAAGTCCTAGACAATGCCCACGCCCCCACCCTACTACCCTAAGCCCCCAGCCCTCGCCTGGTCCGCAAGCCTGTGCTGATTGGCTGCGGGCCCAATGTCCAGCCCCCGGGATGGTCCTTGGGGCTCGGAGCATTACGTCAGCTGGGCCTGGAGAGAGCTAGCGCGAAGGGGACTGGGGGGCTCCGGCTGGGGGCGCGGCCTACGCAGGCTGCCCCACCCTCCCTGCATAAAAGGCCCAGTCCGCCGGGCCGACGTTCTCAGCCAGTCGGTTCCCGAGCGCGTTCCCGGTGACCCCACAGTGGGTGTTTAAGGGAGGACGGACAGCCTGACCAGACGCCGACCAGGGCCAGAAGAAGCTAGCTAACACCATGCGTGAGATCGTGCACATCCAGGCGGGCCAGTGTGGCAACCAGATCGGCGCCAAGGTGGGCGCGCCGCGCCGGGAGGGGTCGGGGGGGTGGTGGGGTGCCTTCGCCTGCAGCCCCTCGGGGTTCCCGGGTGCGAGCCTCGACCTGAGCAGGCCCTGGGTTCCCCAAGAACAGACCTTCCCGGCTGCTTTGTGCGGCGGTGTGGGGCGTGGGCTCGGAGGCGACTTGGAGGGGGGAGGAACCTCTCTTTCATTTTTGCTGTAACTCATTTGGAATCCCGGCCACTCCTCGGTCTCCGCTTCCTCCCTGCTCCTTACTTGGCAAGGCAAGCGTGCCTGGAGAAGGCTCGGGTGTGTCCCCGAGGCTGTGCGCGCGGATTTACCGGAGGGGCAGAGACTCCCGGAGAAGTGGTTTTACCCGCTGGAACCCCAGGCGAGCTGTGGGGGAGGGGAGGAGAGCGATTGTCTAGAGGTCTCAGGACGTGCTTTGAATCCTAAACCACCCTCCTTCCGCTGCCTCCGGTCCCTGCTCCCCAGCCCACCCCCTCCGCGCCCGCCTCCTGCTGCCGCATGCAGCTGCGACTCTGAGCGCGCAATTCCGCAGTCGCTGGAGCCCGCAGCTTGCTGGCTGCCCCCCTCGACCCCGCCCCGACGAGACTCCCACCTCCTGCCGCCGGCAGCTGTTCGCCGGGGAAACGCCCAATTTCAACTTTCTCACCCTGTAAAATACAAGCCTTGAGGCTGGGCCGGGTCACGCTGCCTGAAAGTTTGGGTTTTTGCAACTGAGTCGAGGGCTTTTCATTGTGAGACGCAAGCTCTCTGAGAGGTCGGGCGTGGCTAAATGCAAACTTTTTTCTGTGTCTTAGTTTTGGGAGGTCATCAGTGATGAGCATGGGATCGACCCCACTGGCAGTTACCATGGAGACAGTGACTTGCAGCTGGAGAGAATCAATGTGTACTACAACGAAGCCACTGGTAATTGCTTTACACCTGCCCCCCAGGCCGCCCTTCAGTTTTTTACTCTCTAGTCCCCAGGACTAACTCCAGGAGTGTGGCCCCAGGGGAGGGAGGACTCTAGGATTCAGGATTCCCACTTTACACTGCATGATTTCAATGGGTTCCCCGGTTCACAACCAAAGCCTTTGAGCCCCTCCTATGTCCTTTGTTGGGGACAAGAGCAGTGCCTGCAAAAAGGAGAAAAGCCTTTCTCTTTAGAGCTCTCGGCCTATGTGTCTAAGTCCAGCTGTGTTCCCTGCAGGTAACAAATACGTACCTCGGGCCATCCTGGTGGATCTGGAGCCAGGCACCATGGACTCGGTCAGGTCTGGACCATTCGGCCAGATCTTCAGGCCAGACAACTTCGTGTTTGGTGAGTGACTGGCATGGCTGATGGCATGGGAGGCTCATTTGACAGCTCAGGGTGGAGGGGTATATGACTGCCCAAGGGAGAAAGTAGCTTACTGTGTGAAGAACATCCCTGTTGTGTGTGCCAGTTCAGTCTTCGTGTCGGCTAAAACAATTTGCCTTTCAGCCTTAATAGTCAGGTATTCCTAGCCTTTCTTATTTATAATTATATGTATAACCACATATTTTAATGTCTGGTCATTTTGGTGATAATCTGAAGTAATCCTAACACTGACTCATTGATCTACATGAAGGGGTGTAAGGTAAAAAAAGAATTTAATCCAGTCATCAGTGACTTACGAAGTCTCTCCCTCTGGCAGGCCAGAGCGGTGCTGGAAACAACTGGGCAAAGGGCCACTACACAGAGGGAGCCGAGCTGGTCGACTCGGTCCTGGACGTGGTGAGGAAGGAATCAGAAAGCTGTGACTGTCTGCAGGGCTTCCAGCTGACCCACTCGCTGGGGGGCGGCACAGGGTCTGGAATGGGCACCCTGCTCATCAGCAAGATCCGGGAGGAGTACCCCGACCGCATCATGAACACCTTCAGCGTCATGCCCTCGCCCAAGGTGTCAGACACGGTGGTCGAGCCCTACAACGCCACCCTGTCGGTGCACCAGCTGGTGGAAAACACAGATGAAACCTACTGCATCGACAACGAGGCGCTGTACGACATCTGCTTCCGCACCCTGAAACTGACCACCCCCACGTACGGCGACCTCAACCACCTGGTGTCGGCGACCATGAGCGGGGTGACCACCTGCCTGCGCTTCCCGGGCCAGCTGAACGCCGACCTGCGCAAGCTGGCCGTGAACATGGTGCCCTTCCCGCGCCTGCACTTCTTCATGCCCGGCTTCGCGCCGCTCACCAGCCGGGGCAGCCAGCAGTACCGCGCGCTGACGGTGCCCGAGCTGACCCAGCAGATGTTCGACTCCAAGAACATGATGGCCGCGTGCGACCCGCGCCACGGCCGCTACCTGACCGTGGCTGCCATCTTCCGCGGCCGCATGTCCATGAAGGAGGTGGACGAGCAGATGCTCAACGTGCAGAACAAGAACAGCAGCTACTTCGTCGAGTGGATCCCCAACAACGTGAAGACGGCCGTGTGCGACATCCCGCCGCGCGGCCTCAAGATGTCGGCCACCTTCATCGGCAACAGCACGGCCATCCAGGAGCTGTTCAAGCGCATCTCGGAGCAGTTCACGGCCATGTTCCGGCGCAAGGCCTTCCTGCACTGGTACACGGGCGAGGGCATGGATGAGATGGAGTTCACCGAGGCCGAGAGCAACATGAACGACCTGGTGTCCGAGTACCAGCAGTACCAGGACGCCACGGCCGACGAGCAGGGCGAGTTCGAGGAGGAGGAGGGCGAGGACGAGGCTTAAGCTCGCGGTGTAAAGCGGGTTAGGGAAAGCTGAGAAGGAAAAGCACGGGGGAGGGGGGCTTAGTGGTGAAAATCTCGTGGCAGTCGAAGGAAAGAAGCATGGTCTTCTCTAGGTGTGTGCGCGGCATCTCTGGTGCTCTTCACTGTTGCCTGTCATTTGGTTTCCTTTCTTTTTGTAATATTGACGACATCAGTGTAACATTTGAGCTATTTCTGAACTACTGTTGTAACGGCTAAAATCACATAAACGTTTGTGTCCTAATGGTGTCCTCTCTTCTGCCTCCTTCTCTTTATTGAGTTCTTTATTGCCATTTGAATGTAACGTTTGGAACACATTATATTAAATTCTTCCTCTAGCAAAGGGAAGGGATGGGTGAAAATGAATTTACCGATGGCATGCTAAAATTGAACCAACCACAGTCATACCCAGCTGAAGATGTGACATCAACCCGAATTTGTAAATGCCTTTAAATATTTTATTAGTTGAAAGGTTGCCTACTTGAAAGCCAACTAAGTGTCCTTTCATGTAGAAATCCTACTGTGTCTTCACTTGCTTTACCAAAAAAAAATTTTTTTGAATAAGTTACTCCGTGCAAACAGCACAAAATTCTAAAGGATAGAGAGTGGAAAGTACGTCTCTTCCTCCTGTGTTTCTTGCTACACTTTTCCTCCCCGGAGGGCAACCATTCTTATCATCGTTCTTTCCTGAATCCTTGCAGAAATATCCCATATATCTTCAAATCTGGGTAGATTATTCCCTTTTTTTCCCTTCACACATTTTATGATAGGAACACTGTTCTGCTGACTCTTCTTCACTGAACAGTTTATCTTCAAAATATAGAGAGCTTCCCTCCTTTAAAAGGATACACAGTATTGTGCCATACTTTATTTAACCAGTTCCCTACCAATGGACATGTAGGTTGTTTACACTTTTTTCCTACAGTATAGTGCCACAATAAATAATTTTGTGTATATGTCATTGTGTGTATGAGAATAGCTATCCCGTAAATTTTTCCATGGAAATTTTCTGCCAAGTTGTGTCATACTCTGCCTTAGTTTGGGCTGGTCAGTTTCTTTTTTGGGGAAGAGAAGCGGAGAGTAAGTTATAAACAAAGGTACAAAATTTGTTTACATACCCTTATAGAAAGAAAAATAAATAAAACACTGGAGCTATAATTTTTCTGATTTTTTAAACAAATGCAAAATTGGAAAAATTATTACCTTAAATCTGACCCTGTATTTATTTCATTCTACTTGCTTCTATTCCTACACAAATGTTTTTTTTGTTTTTTTTAATTAATTTATTTTTAAGGAATTTTTTTTTTTTTTTACATTTACTTATTTTTGAGAGACAGAGTGAGCAGGGGAGGGGCAGAGAGAGAGAGGGAGACACAGAATCAGAAGCAGGCTCCAGGCTCCGAGCTGTCAGCACAGAGCCCAATGTGGGGCTCAAACCCACGAACCGTGAGATCATGACCTGAGCTGAAGTCCGACGCTCAACCGACTGAGCCACCCAGGTGACCCTGTTCTTTTTTTTTTTTTTTTTAAGAAGGAGGAGAAGGAGAAAAGATGAGGGGCGGGTTAGGGATTTCTGTTTTAAAGAGGCTGAGGTATTCATGAAAACAGTTCCAAAGAAAAAGTGTGAGCAGCGTCATTCTAAATGGTGTGAAAACAGCCCTCACAATGGAAAAGAGCAGCAGTTTACTTTACAAGAATTATATATTATAAAAACTAGACCTAGTGATGAGTAGGGGCACGAGTCAAGAGTCAGTGACTTCTGTTTCAATATTCTGTATTTAACAATGAACTGGCTGGTGCCATTCCTGCTGGGCTGATGTAAAGCTTCCAACAACCTAATTGAAGGGGAACATTGGTTTTAAATGCCCTGAACACTTGGGTCAGCTGCCAGGGCCCCCTGGATCCTTGGCCATGCATTCCCCACAACCTGTCAGACACATGATCCAGTGACTTTGGAGAAGACAGGGATCACTGCCAGGTGCTTCTTGGCATATCGTAAGTATCCTGCCTCTTTTGCACCTTGTGAGAAGGGGACAGGCAGGCACCCAGCAGGCCAGCCTGCTAGCCTGTCAGCATACCCAGGTCTGTGTGCTGCTAGACCTTACTTCCACATGATCAGAACAGTGGGTGCCAGACTGACCAGTCCAAGCAGATGCTCTGGGGCAAAGCTTTAAAAGCACAGTTGTATACTATGACTTGGAATGCATACTTAGGAAAACAGTTCAAAAGCAAGAAAATGCAGACTAACACTTAGATTAAAAGATACTTTTTGAAACTCTTAGTTTCTTTTGTTGCATTACCATTGTACATTGATGGAATTTGTAGTGGTGGGGATAGTCATGGCAGTGGGGCTGGTGGGGCTGGTGGTGGTGGTGGTGGTGAGTGTATGTGTGTACGTGTATGTGTGTGGGTTTTCACCCCTCAACAAAGGAAATGTTCTATTGCTCCCTGAGGTGCCACCAAGAGGATATTCACTATTAGGCAGACACAGTATCCAAATTATAAAACCCACTGGGATGTGATGCAGGATTCAAAGGTTGGGATTCAAAGGTTGGGGTTAGGGAGGAGAAGCTGGAGTTACCTTGAGGTCCTTCCAAGAATCTGAGAAGGAACAGAAATCCCATATGTTCCAAATTTGCCTGCCCCTCTACATCAGCCCCAGAGATGATCTTAGACTATGTCGGAGCTCCCATTTCATCACAAGTGTGTTCAATTAATCGAAATTTGAACCAAAAGTAACCTTAAGAGATCATCTAGCTTGACCTCTTTATTTTGGAAGGGAAGAGATTGAAGCTCAGTGACTTTTGTCTAAGGTCACTGGACTTTTTCTGTACAAATCAGATCTTGGACTCAGTGTTCTTCTCTCTACAACATCTCTCAGGTTCTGTTATATACAAGGCCACATGAAAACGAGAAAGAGAAATGTCCTGGCTTCCAGAAAAAAACTCCAATGCAACTCAACCTCCCTGGATAGGTTGGGCACAGATGAAATGCTGAAGGGCCTTTGTCTCTAGTGGCATCACTGTTTGACTGATGATGCTGAATTTCCTGGTTCTAAAACACTGCAGATACACTGTTCTAGTGTAATCATGGTGGCTAGAATGTTCTGTCGGGGGATGGTTGCTGTGAAAACGAGTAGGAAGTTAATGAGTAGGAAGTAGCACATTGGAGTGCCACCTTCTACACATCCCCATTTTAGTTAAGATGTGACTTATATACTAGACAAAGCTGTTTGACAACTACTGTAATGCTAATTTCCTTCCAGTGTTTAAGAGAGATTCTATCATGTAGTCATGCTTTTTTTAAATGCACCTCAAAGTTGAGCTATTACCTTGAAAACTGGTCCACTCATACCTTTGTTTCTTAGAAGCTTTCCCCCCCTATCTTCCCTGTTCCTCGTTTTTCTTCAGGCATGCTTGCCAACACATACCCAGAGAAGCCTATTTGGGTGCAGTCTATTTCACTCAAAATGTTTCATAGTCATATTTTCTTTTCCTTTTAACTGAGATAGAATTTACAGGCCATAAAAATTCACCTGCAGAAGAGTACAAATCAGTGAGTTTTATTATATTCACAGAGTTGTGCAACTATTACCACTATGTAATTGCAGGGCATTTTCATCATCCAAAAAACAAGCCCCATGCCCATTGGCAGACCTTCCCTCTCCCCTCTTCCTCCAGCCCCTTGGCAACCACTACTCTTTCTGAAACTATGGATTTGCCTAGTCTAGACATTTCATGTAAATGGAATCATACACTCTGGTTTTTTTGTGTCTGGTTTTTTTTTTTTTTACTTTGCATAATGTTTCCAAGGGTCATCCATGCCATAGCATGTGTCAGTGCCTCAGTCCTGTTTATGGATGAATATTATTCCATTGCATGGATATGCCACATTTTGTTTATCAGTTCATCACTTGGTGGACATTTAGGTTGTTTCCACTTTTTAGCTATCAAGAATAATGCTGCTGGGCACCTGAGTGGCTCAGTTGGTTAAAGGTCCGACACAGTTTTGGCTTAGGTCATGATCTCATGGTTTGTGGGTTCAAGCCCCACGTTGGGCTTCATGCTGACAGTGTGGAACCTAGTTGGGATTCTCTCTCCCCATCTCTCTCTGTCCCTCCCCTGCTTGCTCTCTTGCTCTCTCTCAAAATAAATAAATAAACTTAAAAAATTAAAAAAATAATAACACTGCTATGAATATTCGTGTGTGTGTGTGTGTGTGTGTGTGTGTGTGTGTGTGTGTGTGTTTCTCCTGGCTATATACCTAGGAGTGGAATTGTAGGGTCACATGTAACTCTATGCTCATAATCATTTTGACTTCCACCTAACGATGTAAATGCTTTTGAATTTGCCCAGATGGCCAAGATAAAATAGAGATTAGGAAAGCCTTGGGATTTTGTACTTGTGCACTCATATAGAGTCTTAATATTGTATAGTTAGAGGAATGGAGGGGACTGTAGAGATCTAAGCAAGGAAGAGGGGGAAGAGGGAGGGTAAAAAGGTACCTTCTAGCTAAGTAAGCCACTTTAAAGATAATGTCAGGAGTCCCCCCAAAGACTTCTTCTTCCATTGCATTGGCTACCCTTTTTGCAGGGAAGGCTGTACAAATAGGCTTTTGGATGGACACATTATCCCCCCAATAATTTAGAGGTTCTGTTAGAAAGGAAGAAGTGGAGAATGGACACTGGATGGGAAACTGGCAGTTTCTTTCATAATTAAAAAGTGGTCAAGAAATGACATTAACCCAGATCTCTCAGCTCCTTTCCAGTGCTCTCTGTAGATATAAGTTTGCAAAGGGCTTCATGTTTGAAGTGCTCATTTTCCAAAGCAGAGAGCTGAAGACTGAATGAAAGGTTTCTTTTCTTGTCTTGTCTTTTTTTAAGTAGGCTTCACACCCAGTGCAGAGCCCAACTCATGACCCTGAGATCAAAACCTGAGCTGAGATCAAGAGTCAGATGCTTAACCGACTGGGCCACCCAGATGCCCCTGAAAGAAGATATCTCTTCTTCAGGATTACAATATTTAGAAAATTTAGAGTCAAATTTCTAAATCAAAATGTTTACTTAGTTCTCAGCATTTCTAATTTGTGATCAACTGATGACAACACACATTCATGACTTCTAGAGAAATTCCTTTCAAAGATCTATAATGAAATGTTCGTAGTAGTAGGTTGTGCTGATCGTGAACATTTGGCCTATAGGCCAAAGCAATAGCATTTTTCTTTCATGAATGTATTTCACTGTGGCTTGCAAACTTGATCACTGAGGAGAAAGAACCAAAGCTACTTTGGTGAATTGAGTGGGAGGAGAGGGCACCAGGGAACACACCAGGCATGAGCAACTGTGGGACCACATGGGTCACATGGAAGAAATTATGAGAGACACCTGCTCAGGAAGATACTGGTAGGCGTCAGTGACTAGTGCAAGTCAAAGGGCTAGAGGGCCAGCCCATGCCAGGGAATCCGAGATACCCACATCCAGAAGTAGCTGGGAATCTTGGAGGTCAGCTGAGAGGGACAAGCTTTCAGAGGTTAGGACAGGAAGAGTCAAACATTAAGTAGGAAAGATTGTTCAAAGTTAATGCTCTGACGAGTGAACTATGCCTAAGTGAGCCAGATCTAGAGAAGCAAGTTACCAGACTCTGCTTTCCTTTAGATCTCTGAGTAGTTAGGCATGATTTTAGGGTCTCATTTACAGGAAAGAGGAAGGGAATCAACATTTACCAAATGCCTACCATGTGCTAGGGATGTTATTGCAGAGACTATAGTGTAGAATGAGAAACACCTCATTTATGTCATTTATTAACTTCGGGTCCTTAACAAGCTCCCCCCCCCCACCTCTCTAAATCCTCCTATAAAACAGAGTTCTTAATATCTACTTATCAGAGGTTTAAATGTCATTGGGGTATATACAGTGATAAGAAAGTGATAATGATCAGTATTAATCGAATGTGAACTGTTTGTTACACATTTTTCTCATTTCATCCTACAGAAATGCTATATAGTTTAGGTGCTTTTGACTGAGTCCAAGATAATTTAAAAGTTTGCTCATGAAAAGGTAAGTTTTGGAAATTATCGACTCACATAATCAAAAAGTGCAGGGGCAGATCTTTCAAGTTCCACCATGATTACATCTGGAGCCTCTAAATATGTTATCAGAACTTTTTCCTTTATTACTGTCCTGCCTCCGCCTTCTGTTTCAGCTTCATTCTTTGGCAGGCTTTCCCCACATAGTGGCACCTTTAGGCTCATTTCTACCCACCCTATTGCTAGAGAACCAGAGAAAAGAAGAAGGTAGACTGGTCAGAACTGTGTCAGGTGCCCACCCCTGAATCAGTAATGCGAGAAAGGAAAAGACACACTGATCAACTAACTACCTGTATCATGTGCCCTCCTAGCAGGTGCGCAAGGAAGGGCCACGTGACTGACAGTCTCATTGTTTAGGGAACCGACAGTTTCTAAAAGAATTCAGGCTTAGATTAAACAATTTGCCCCAAATCACTCAGCTCTAAGTGGAGGATCTGGATGTAAACCCCAGGGATTTCTGACTCCAAAGTGCATGATGTTTGCAGCACAACATCAAAAAAGTGATGAGAGCCACATAGAAAGGGATATCTAGAGCAGCAGGTGAGGACACATGCCTGATACACAGATAAGCAAATCTTCAGAGGTTCCATCTTGACTATTGACTCAAGTCTAAATTCAAAGAACTGGACCATCTGGCAAACCTCTTTACCTCCCTTATTAGTTTCCAATATTCTGCACGAATACTTTCTTTTATTAATTTCTCCAACTAAAATGTCACACTTCCTCTTCTCCATCCTTCACCATTGTAGATACCATCCTCCCCCCTGAGGAATATCCTGTTTTACTTCTCTTCCCAAAATGCTTTTCAGCTCTTAGCATTATACTAAGGTTCTACTTCTTCTCAGAAAACTTTCTTTACCTGATGCCTCATGTGGCACATTCTTTGCATTTTGTGTAATAAAAGCCTAGTGCTAGGAGCCAGGCCATTTCAACTCCAGTCCTAACATTTTCACCTTCAATTTTGGTTATTGTTCGTTGGTTCTCTATTATGAGTGAGGTTTTTTTATTCCATTTTTATCTCCACTATTGGTTTCATTGTGTGTATGTTTTTTAGTGGTTATTCTAAGTTGTTCTTTTTAATTTTTTTAATGTTTATTTTTTGAGAGACAGAGACAGAGAGAGAGAGAGAGAGAGAGAGAGAGAAAATGAGTGGGGGAAGGGCAGAGAGAGAGGAATACACAGGATCTGAAGCAGGCTCCAGACTATGAGCTGTCAGCACAGAACCCAACATGGAGCTCGAACTCACAAACCATGAGATCATGACCTGAGCTGAAGTTGGTAACTTAACCAACTGAGCCAGCCAGGCGCCCCTCTAGGGTTTTTAAGATAAATTTTTAACTTACCATCATCTACCTTCAAAATAGTGTCTCATTTCACATACAGGATGAGATCCTTCCAGTAGCGTGCTTCCATTGGCCCTTCTGTTTTCTGTGCGTTTGTAGCCATATCTTATTTTCACATATTTGAAAACCCCACTCTACACTGTCACTGCTTTTCTTTAAACAGTTATCATTATAAAACATTAAAAACTAAGGAAAACATATTTATCCACATATTTACCAATTCAGGTCTCTTCCTCTGTTTGGGTTGAATAACATTTTCTTCTACCTGAAAAGCTTCTTTTCACATTTTTTGTTCGCTGATCTTCTGGCAATGAATCTTTCAGCTTTTGTTTGGCTGAAAAAGTCTTCATTCTGCTTCATTTTTGACAGATATTTTTGCCGGATATAGAATTTTACATAGACGATGTATTTTCTGCCGACACTTTAAAGATGCCATTCTAGGGGCATCTGGGTGGCTCGGTCGGCTCAGGTCATGATCTCACCGTTCATGAGTTCTAGCTCCACATCGGGCTCTGTGCTGATAGCTCAGAGCCTGGAGCCTGCTTCTGATTCTGTGTTTCCCTGTCTCTCTGCCCCTCTCCTGCTCATGCTCTGTCTCTCTCTGTCTCTCAACAATAAATAAATGTTAAAAAAAAAAAAAGTTTAAAGATGGCATTGTATTGTCTCCTGACTTGTGTTGTATGAGCAGTCACTAGTCATTATGTTTTATTATGTAGTATGTATGTAATGTTTTATTATGCCTAGCTGCTTTTATTAAGATGATCTCTTTTCTTCCTTTTTTTAAAAAAACTTGTTATTTAAGAAGAGTGGACATACTTGGAATAGGTTGGATCTTTTCAAAGCTTGCTTCTAAGCTACAGTAGGGCAAGTCCAGAGTACTCTTAGGTCTCGGGATAATTTAGCCCCACTATTAAGGCAATGCCCAGGAGGCATTTCCATTCCAGCTCACAGGAACACAAATCATTCCTAAGCCTGTGTGACCTCAAGGAATTGTTTGGTTTACTGCTTTCCAGTTGTTCCTTCCCTATTCTTGAGTAATTTCTAATTTTGTATGTGCCTGTCAATTCTCAGCCCAAGACTGGAGGGGACCTTTCTGCAGATCTCCAGAGCTCTCTGGGTGAAGTTCCCCGCCCCCCCTGCCCCGGTCTGTCATGCATTGCTTGTTGTGCAATGTCCTGAGAAACATTGATTCATATATTTTGTCCCCCTTTTTAGTTATTGCAGTCAGGAAGATATATCTAACGCTGATTGCCTCATCACAGCCAAAAGTAGAAATCTTCTCTTCATTTTCTTTGATTAAAATGTGTTTTCGGGGCACCTGGGTGTCGGTTGGGCGCCCTACTCTTGATTTCGGCTCAGGTCATGATCTCACGGTTCCTGAGTTCGAGCCCTGCATCGGGCTCTGTGCTGATGGTGCAGAGCCTGCTTTGGATTCTCTCTCTCTCTGTCTCTCTGTCCCTCCCATGCTCGCTCGCTCTCTCTCTCTCTCTCTCTCAAAATAGATAAATTTTAAAAGTGTGTTTTCTTTCTTTCCATCTACTAATTCTCTTAGTGTCCTGTTTATTTGCTCTTGTGTTCCTTTTAATTTGGACTTGATTTATAACTTTTTCTTTATTTTTGCCTTTTTTTCTCAGTTCTTTTACTTATTTACAAATATTTATTTTCTCCAAGAATCTCATGTCAGAGTTTTTCTAATTTTAACATATTTTTTCCTTACATATCTGTTATCCTTTGCTTGACTTCTTTTTTTGGCGAATTTGAAATTTGAGGTGAGTTTTCACTAGTTTGTATCTGTTGTCTTTCTGGCATACTTTCATCATTTGTAAAGACATTAGTCTGCTCCTGTTTATTCTTGATTTTATTGGATTTGATCATGATCCTTTTCTGTTGCCCATTTTTAGATGAAATGAGTTTTACTGTGGTTTTAGGACTAAGAGAAAGGCCAGGATAGTTTTAAGGGGTGAATGGCTCTATAGCTCCCCCTTCTGTTGGCTTCAGAAACCGCCCTACTTTAAAGATCTGCTTCAATGTTGCCTCTCCTTCATTTTTACTGGGATCTTCTTTTTCCTTTGCTGCTGTTAATCTTAACCTCCATATCATGGAATCTCCTTCCAGCAGTTTTTACTCACTTTCAGGCTTGTTCTGAAAGGGATTTTGGTTTTTTAGTTTGAGCATTCATTTAGTTAGCTTTTTGGTCTGTTTTTTGTTTCTTTGGGTTTTTTTGGGTTTTTTTGATGGGGGGGGGGTGGTGCTGATGGGGAAGGATGGTCAAGGGAGATTCAAACCTATGGTCCCACCTCCACTATCTTCCACATCTCCCAGAATCCAGTCATTTCTAAAGTCTTGTAGTTCCATCTGTCATGTTTCTATTTAATTATTCATTTACTTCAACAAATATTTATTGGGTACCCACTGCGTGCATGATGTTGTGCTAAAAATTACAAATAGGAATAAACATACTCTAGCCTTCAAGGAGTCTCCAAAGTCAGTCAGGGAGGCAAGTAAAAGCACAATTAAGTACAGCCAGACTGCGGTAAATGCTGTGAAGGTGCCATGGAGACACAGAGATGACAACAACTAATTCTTATTGGTTTGAAGCCAGGGCAATTTTCATAAAGAGGCAACATTTACATTCTCCCAAACTAAAAGGTCTAATGTGATCCACATAATAATAGGAATCAGGATTCTTGTAGGAGGCTGGACTGATTTAAACAGTAGCTCTTGAAACAGCCAAGCTATGTTATTAAAGAAAATGCAGCGAGATAATGAGTACTGTCTCCTGTACAGAACTGTGTGCTTCTTGTCACCCTCAGCATGGACTCCTTTTCCTTCTATTGTTTTATTTGCTAGCAATGCTGACAGGTCTCTGGGAGGAAGACGGTATGACTGGCACTTGTTGTAGATCCTATCTCTTTCTCTTCACAGGAGACACACCAGACTATAGCTTGCCACTCTTCTGCTGGAAGCGGGGTCCTGCACTCAGCATTCCTGCCTTCTTGACCTGTGGTGTTCACCGCCAGCCCTGCACCATCCAGTCACCTGGGTAGGCTCACAGGCTGCCTCCTTGGCTAGCATTTCACACAATCAAGCTCCTTTGTTTGGGTATTCTTATAAAGCCAAGGGGTTGGTGTGTGTGCTGGCACAGGAAGAGGGCGGGCTGCCATCTACCCAGCTTTTACCCAGAGCAGTCTTTGTGGGCAGATCTTCATTATACAGCACCCATGTGTGGGTCTGACTTCTATTCATAAGAATTTTTAAAAAAAATTTTTTTTAGTGTTGAATCCTGTACTCAATTATGCAAGGCTTCAACTAGATTTTTTTTTTTTTAACATAGAAGATGTGGTTATTTTCTGCAGTATTTCCTCAGTCTGTGATGCTATTGCTTCTTACAGAACCAGAAGCTCAGAAGCAGGAGGAGGCCAGCCAGGCAGGAGGTGGAAGAAAGGAGGATGTGAGCTAAAGAAGGCCTTCTCTATATGAGCACCAGTAATGACCTTCCAGAAAGAGGAGCCTGTTAAGGAGAAACACAGCTGGAAGCTGTTGACTAAAAGAGGAGGAAGAGGAAGAGAATTCACAGTCCAGGACAGGAGGGATTAACAGCCTTCCTAGATGCCCCTCATCCTGGCCCTTCTGGGTGCCCTGCCGTCCCCAGACCAGCTTCTATGTCCAGGCCTTCAGGCAAGTCACTGCAAGATCACCACTCCTCCTGCAATCTAGGGGTTCACTGACACTCCCGATTTCTCGCCAGGTGGGGAGCCCTTTTGCAAGATCGTTCCTTTAAAAAAAAGAAGGTTTGTTTGTTTTTTTAAGTTTATTTATTTAGAGAGAGACAGAGAGTGTGAGTGGGGAGGGGCTGAGAGAGGGAGAGAGAAAGAGAATCCCAAGCAGGCTCTGCACTGTCAGCATGGAGGCTGATGCAGGGCTTGAACTCATGAACTGTGAGATCATGACCTGAGCCTAAATCGAGTCGGATGCTTAACCAAGTGAGCCCCCCAGGCACCCCTGTAGGACAGCTCTGTAAGATGAACTTAGAAACTTCATTGAAGAAATTAGAAACTAGAAACTCTAAAGGCGCCTGGGTGGTTCAGTCAGCTGAGCATCTGACATTGGCTCAGGTCATGATCTCACAGCTCAAGAGTTCGACCCTGCGTAGGGCTCTGTGCTGACAGCTCAGAGCCTGGAGCCTGCTTTGGATTCTGTGTCTCCCTCTCTCTCTGCCCCTCCCTCACTCATGCCATGTCTCCCTCTGTCTCTCAAAAATAAATAAACATTAAAAAAAAAAAAGTAAAAGAAACTAGAAACTCTAAAGCTTGGAAGCAGAGGACTTCTAAGCTGCAAGATTCTTGTCCTAACTCAACTGTCTTGCAGATTGTCTCAGCTGGCACCGTCCACTGGGCTCCCCTCTGCCATCTTCCTTACTTCAACCCTGTCTGAGTTGAGCACCAAGCAGAGAGACTGGGTCATCTGGGCCACAATGGACCTGGGATGGGGCCCTCTGTCCTCCTAAGTACTGGTTTCCTTCTTTCTCTCACTTCTGGGCATGGCCTGAGGTGGGAGCTCTGGCTTTGGGCTACCCAGGGTTTCTGTTTTGTTCTTTCAGTTATCCCTGAGCCACTGGCGATGCAGACACTTCCCCTTTGGACAGTCGGTATTTCTCTCTGGGGCTTCAAATCTTCTTGAACAAATCCTTCAGCTCCATGGCCTTAGCCTGGTATTCTCCCCCCACCTTGGCTCCATTTCTCCTGCCTTCCACACACACAGTCAACCAGTTGTTCATGACAACAACATCTTTCAGTAAAGATCCCTCTATTTGTCCCAGACACATGGGCTGGAGTTTGGGACTGATTATGCTTCAGTTACGGGGACTTAGTAGGAGCACCTTGGTTCCAGGGAACACATCTACCCTGCAGTGAGATGGATAGCCAGATCTATATGTCCTGTTTTAACTCTTTTTTTTTAATGTTTATTTATTTTTGAGACAGAGAGAGACAGAGCATGAACGGGGGAGGGGCAGAGAGAGAGGGAGACACAGAATCCGA
Source organism: Puma concolor (assembly GCF_028749965.1). NCBI lineage: Eukaryota > Metazoa > Chordata > Mammalia > Carnivora > Felidae > Puma > Puma concolor. The sequence goes on from NC_141671.1 coordinate 25,802,579, forward strand.
AGCAGGCTCCAGGCTCAGAGCCATCAGCCTAGAGCCCGACGCGGGGCTCAAACTCACGGACCGCGAGATGGTGACCTGAGTTGAAGTCGGACGCTTAACCAACTGAGCCACCCAGGTGCCCCATGTTTTAACTCATTTTTAAGCCATTCACTAAGTCCCAAGTTCCTTCTGAATGCTTTCTCTAGCTTTTAGCTCATATGTCCAACAATAAATGAGCAAAGCTCTTTTGCTGAAGGTTTTGTCCAATAGAGCATCAAGCAGCTCTGCCACCGGTGCCCAAATGATAATCTGGCATCGTTCTGATTATAAGCTGTGTGACTTGGGCGAGTTACTTAACCTCTCTGGGTTTTAGTTTCTGCATCATTAAACTAGGAATGGTCATGATGGCTGTTCTATAAGGTTATATACAAATGCAATACCTAGAACAGTGCATTTGTGTACCTAGAACAGTGCTAAAATAGCAGTGTTTTTTTTTAATGTTCACTTATTTATTTTGAGAGAGACAGAGAGAGCGTGTGAGTAGGGGAGGGGCACAGAGAGAGGGAGAGAGAATCGCAAGCAAACCGTGAGATCATGACCTGAGTGGAGATCAAGAGCCAGACACTTACTGACTGAGCCACCCAGGCGCCCCCAGTATTTGATATTATTACTGATTGTGGTCAGGACTATGGATAGCATTAAACACGGTACAGAAGAACTGTCATCTCTCTCTTTTTTTAATGTTTACTTAATTGATTTGAGAGAAAGAGAGAGACAGAGAGAGAGAGAGAGACAGAGAGAGAGAGTGCAAGCGAGGGTGCACAAGTGGGGAAGGGGTAGAGAGAGTGGGAGACAGAATCCCAAGTAGGGCTCGAACTCACGAACCGTGAGATCATGATCTGAGCCGAAATCAAGAGTTGGACACTTAACCAACTGAGCCAGCTGGGCACCCCAGAACTGTCATCTCTTAAACAGAGTGCCCTCCCAGCCAAGCCTCCTACCTGTCTGTCCTCAGGAGGCATGGCTGGTACTCAAGTCAGAGAACAGAGGGATGGTGACACCACACACACACACACACACACACACACACACACACACACACACACAGTAGCTGAGTGAGGAGAGGGCATGGACGAACCTCATTGTGGGCACTCCTAAAGTGTAAGGTTGAGCTCTTTGGCTTAGGCCCATGGTGCCAGCAGGACGGGCAAGTGTTGGGGGATTTGCACTGCCAGGAAGCTCCATAGCCACCATTGAGATCAGAGGTGGTGTGATGAACAGCACAAGCGAGCTTGGGCACAGCCCCGAAGGCCAACCATTTTGGAGGTGATTCCTCTGCAAAAGAAATTGTGTTGGAAAAAGTAGGGGTTGAAGACAAACAGCCAAATTCTGTATCAGAAAGTGTGTCAGGGTCCAGGTGATCAAGAAAGGCCATAAATAAATAAATAAATAAATAATCACAGCCTTTGTACCCAATGATGGTTGTTTGAATTTTATTGAGGAAAATGATAGAAGTTCTGGTGGCTGGATTTGGTCCCAAAGATCATGTTGTCAGTGACATTCCTGGAGACATTAAGGATGTCAAAGTAGCCAAAGTCTCTGTTTTGGTTGTATAAAAGGCAAGAAGGAAAGACCAGGATCTTAAATTTGATGGTGCACACACGACAGTAATACATTTTCATAGGCAAAAAAAAAAAAAAGGAAAAAAAACCAGGCAAGTGTGAGGTTGAACTTTGTGAAGTTGCTGGGGTTTGGGAAGAAACTCATAGATTCCTGTTAGGTCCCACTTGGAGCCTCAGGAGAGGAGAAGTAGGGAAATGGGGATTTCTAGCTCTTCTCCCCTCTCCCAGGTCCTCCTGATGACTCCTTATGTAGGGCATAGCTTCCACACCCAGACTGACACCTCAAACTTTAGACTGCCTGCTCTCCCCCTCCCCCACCCCAGGGCACTTGTTAAAATGCAGATTCTGACTCAGTTGGGGACAGGGCTGGCTGCCCTACATTTCTTTTTTTTTTTTTTTTCAATATATGAAATTTATTGTCAAATTGGTTTCCATACAACACCCAGTGCTCATCCCAAAAGGTGCCTTCCTCAATACCCATCACCCACCCTCCCCACCCTCCCACCCCCCATCAACCCTCAATTTGTTCTCAGTTTTTAAGAGTCTCTTATGCTTTGGCTCTCTCCCACTCTAACCTCTTTTTTTTTTTTTTTTTTTTCCTTCCCCTCCTCCATGGGTTTCTGTGCAGCCACTCTGGAAAGCAGTGTGGAGGTTCCTCAGAAAATTAAAAATAGACCTACCCTATGACCCAGCAATAGCACTGCTAGGAATTTACCCAAGGGATACAGGAGTACTGATGCATAGGGGCACTTGTACCCCAATGTTTATGGCAGCACTCTCAACAATAGCCAAATTATGGAAAGAGCCTACATTTCTAACAAGCACCCAGTGGATGCTGCTGCCGCCCCCACACCATCCTGTGAGTAGCAGGGCTCTAGATAATGTTGTCGGTAGAGTTTTGACACATTCTAGCTCTGGAGCTCCCAGGATAAACCTTTCCCTGGCAACATCAGCATATTAAAAACAAAATGAAACAAAGCTGCACCTGGTTGTGCCTGTGACAGCGGTGTCACATTCCCCCGCCCCCACCCCACCTGTCTGGAGAATTTCATAATCTACTTTTTTTGCTGCAAACCCACTAAGCCTATTAAAAAGGAACTTTTTCTTTTCCTTTATTCACTGATCTTTCATTCAACAGGTATTTACTGAGCACCTACCACGTCAGAGGCACTGTGTAACACAGAAAAATTCGCACCCATGCCTTGGACTGTGGCAGGAGTCATTATTGGAAATGAAACCTGACCCTCTATTATTTCTCTTACAATTCTGCTTCCACACCGTATAGTGCAAGCCCCCTATATGGCACTTCTGATACCTGCTGAAAGCAGACTTACCCTCTCAGGGACAGCTCACCCTACCTCCAGCCCTGCCCAGTACTATATTTCTGTCCCCACAATCTCCTGCTGAGCAGTTCTGACCTTTGGCACCTGCTCCATCCCTCTTCCTGTAGACATTCCTTGCTCACCCATCCATTTCCAGATGTGGCTCCCCTTTCCCAATCCGTTTTTTCTGGATGCCCACGTGGATTTCCTGCACCCCCTTGGTTCTGACAATTTTACACTGAAATTCTGCTTCTCTCTCTGCTACACTTGAAGTTTCTTAAGTGTAGGGAATGGCCTCAATCACTTCTCCATCAGCCAATTTTTGCTGAACTGCGTTTTGTTATAAGTACTATGCCCCCTGGTAGGAACCTCTGCCTGGTGGTTTTCCCATCTGAGATGCCCATGGACCTCAACCTGCTTCCAAGTCATTAGTTTTGGCCTCACAGCTGCTGGCAAAGGGCTGGGCTACAGACTGCTGAGGAATGAAAAATGTTCCAGGGTGAACGTGCATCATCCATGCTATGTGACATTTTACAGCCCAGCTGTCGGGCCAGAATCAATAAAAACCCTGTCAGCACAGGGTGAGGAGAATATGAAGTAGGCAAGCAAAGGGCAGGAGGGTTTGGTGCTGATGTCTCTGGCCAAGCATGTTACCACTCTAGAGGGAGAGTGGGTCAGGAATTTTAGATCTGCTCCCACCCTGGAAATCTCAACTTTGGATATAATGCAATGGAAAAGGAATCCAAATGCTCTGTGCCTTCTAAAACTAGTTCTATCTTGCTTCACCTAATGTTTGGCACGGCTAATCTTTCCTAATTTGACAGTTTTGTAACCATTTCACTTTACATCATCGGATTGCTAAAAATCCATTCTTAACAGAAAACAAAACTTCTTTTTCCTTACTTAGGCATATTATCCACTTTTATTGTAGAAAGACATATACATATAAGTAAAAGGATCATTTCACTTGGTCTCACCATTCATAGGTAACCAGTTCACACCTGGTATATGTCTTTCCAGATTTATTTCTGTGCACATACACATGTACAAATATTTTGATGAAAATATGATCATACTGTGAATACCATTTATAATGGCCCCTTGGTATGGATCAGTTTAGATCAGTTTAGATCCAGATCTTGTTTGGTGTCCATATAGGTCTGTACTGTAAGACTGCATAGTCTTGCGCTGCATGGATGTACCAAAATTTATTTAATTCCCTGTCACTGGACATTTTTGTTGGACATTGTAAGCAATGCCTAAAATAACATTTTTGTACTAGTGTCTCTGGTATAATTATTTCCTTAGGATAAAGTCCAAGACACAGAACTGCAAGGTCTGAGAGATTAGCAGCATTTTTAAGGCTTTACAACGATGTCTATGAGGTGTATCTGTTACATCTTGCTTCATACAAATTCTTCTGTGTATCCAGAGCCCAGTCTACAGCTTTGAGCACCAGGGAGGCCAGCCGGGCGGCCTAGTCAACACTTCTGCCTAGTATGTCTGCCTCAAGGTAACTGAGTTGCTGAGGCATGGCCTGGAATTCAAATACTCTCTTGGCACTACAGGGGCAATCTGGAATACCCTTTTCTGGGGGGATATTTTCACCAGGAATCCAGATCAGGACAACACTTCCGCCAATCTCTGAGAATCTTGTCCAGATTCAAAAGCTATGGTAGGTTTAAACTTCTGGAAGATTTTCTCTTCCCTGGACTCATGTTTTGCTGTGGAATCCAATTCTTTCTCGTGCGCTTCACCCACGCTTCATATGATCTCTGCAACATCACCCTTTCCCACGACTTCAGGTTGTAATGCCATCTTCTGTTTCTATTACGATTTCAAATCCTTAAAAGAGGAAGTGGGAGTCTGGAACTCAACTATCCAAAGCGGTAATGTGCTTTGGGACATCTGGAGCAGGTCTGGGGGCCCAGATAGCCGCAGGCCCTGAAGAGCACCAGACTCCAGCTGAAGGCACAAGGATTCTCCTGTCTGTGGGGAGGATCCTCAGGAGGTATCTCATAGGAGTAATACTCCTTTTTCCTGGTTCCTAAAAACTCACAGCTGTCTTAGCCCGGTGGCTCTGGTAGCTGAAGAGGAAGAAGCCTCGGTGGAAGGCATCCCACGGTGGCCAGGCAGCGACACGTGGACACGTGCACCTGCAGCACAAAGTGCTCCATGAGCGATGAACTACGCACAGCTCACAGGCCGGCTGCTACCCAGGCAGGCCCCGCCCGGCCCCGCCCCCTCCGCGGGCTGCTCGCCCACCTCCGTCAGAACTGCTCCCAGACAGTTCTCTCAGCCCAGCGTGTCCTCCTCCCCAAGCCCTGCTCCGCCTCCCACTTAAATCCTTCAATATATTCATAAAAGCTGTTTTTAAATCCTTGTCTGATCCTGACATTTAAAAAATCTGTCATTTCTGGCTCTCTTTCTATTGCCTTGATCTCCGCACCCCCGAAATATGGGTCACATTTTCATACTTCTTTTCATGTCTACTATCTTTTGATTGAATTTAGGATATTGCAAATGTTTCATTTTCGAGCATTTGGATTTTGTTGTCCTCTTTGACAGAGTGCTGGGCTTCCTTCTTGCAGGTAGTTCTCTTACTTGCAGATTGGCAGGGTCCTTCCCAGGCTTGTTTCTAAGCTCTGTTGGGTGAATCTGGAGTAGCCTTTACTTTAGTGCTACTTAAGTTCTGTTCCTCAGGTGTGACCTTTCTGGGATTTCTACTGAATATCCTGGGTGTTCATCGACATATCTCCATGTGGCTGGTCAGAACTCAAATGTCTCCAGTGCCATGCATGCTATAATTACTAAATAGTTTCTTTTTTCTCTGGTAGCTGTTCTTTGCTTGGCCTTATGGAATCTCCCCTGTATATCACAGAAGCTAGCCTTCAGCCAGAACCTTCAAAAGTGTCATGCAGATTTATGGAGCTATTTCCTTGCGTTGCTTTGCAACCTCAGCCTCCCTCAGCGTTCCAAACGTCTGTCTCTGTCTTCTCAGCTCAGCAAGACTGCTGTGCTCTGCTTGGATTCCTTCTCTCGGCACCATGGTTTAGAAGGTTCTTCAGGCAGAAAGCACAAGTGATTGTAGGATTCAGCTCATTTCCCCTTTTTTTCAAAAGGTGTGTGTTTTCTGAGGACTGGAAACAGTGGTTTCTTATATCCTGTCCAGTGCTCTCATTGTTTATGGCACAAGAATTGGTCTGGAATCAATTTACTTCCTATATACTCTTTTAATGAGGTTTGGAGGGGGTTATTGTGTGGTTTTAAAAAAATACAAATACAAAACCAGTATACTGGTTCTAAGAGAGGTTTTCCTCACTCTTAGAAAATAAATGGGTAAAAATAAATAGTACCTTTTCTGCCTCTGAAGACATGTGATGCCACAAAGGGTTGCAGCAGCACCCATGAGGGAAGCTGATCTAAGGGGAAGGCCAACAGGATGTTGACAATAACAGTTCTAGAAAACACCTAGGTCTGTGATAACATCAGTGAGATGACCAACCCTGAATCTGTCCTAGCTTTAAACTAGCCATTCTCAAACACTTAGTCTCAGGGCCCCTTTACAGTCTTAACAATTATTGAAGATACCCGGGTGGCTCAGTCGGTTAAGCATCCAACTTTGGCTCAGGTCATGACATCACGGCTCATGAGTTTGAGCCCCACATTGAGCTCTCAGCTGGCAGGACAGAGCCTGCTTTGGATTTTCTGTCTCCCTCTTTCTCTTCTTTGTCTCTCTGTCCCTCCCCCTGCTTGTGCACTCTCTGTCTCTCAAAAATAAGTAAATACGGGTGCCTGGGTGGTTGAGTCAGTGAGCGTCCTACTTCTGCTCAGGCCATGATCTCGCAGTTTGTGAGTTTGAGCCCCACGTAGGGCTCTGTGCTGACAGCTCAGATCCTGGAGCCTGCTTTGGATTCTGTGTACCCCCCTCTCTCTATTCCTCCCCTGCTCATGCTGTGTCTCTCTGAGTCTCAAAAATAAATAAACATTTAAAAAAATTTTTTAATAAGTAGACATTTAAAAAAATTAAAGAAAAAATAATTATTGAAGATCCCAACGAACTTTTGTATATGTGAGTTATAGCTACCAATGTTTACCATATTATTAATTGAAATTGAGAACATCACAGAACATGCATTTATTATTAATTTAAATAGATAATTGGGACACCTGGGTGGCCCAGCTGGTTGAGTGTCTGGCTTCAGCTCAGGTCATGATCTCATGGTCCACATTGGGCTCTGTGCTGACAGCTCAGAGCCTGGAGCCTGCTTGGATTCTGTGTCTCCCTCTCTCTCTGCCCCTCGCCGGCTCAGAGTCTGTCTCTCTTTTTCTCTCTCTCAAAAATAAACATAAAAAAGTGTTTAAGTAGATAATTAATCTATTATAGAATCTAAAACCGATGACATATTACCACAACCAACATTTTTATGAAAAATAATGCCTTATAAAACAAAAAATAACTTAGGGATACCAGTGACATTGTTTTACATTGTTTTTGCAAATCCCTTTAATGTCTGGCTTAATACCAGACAGCTGGATTTTCATAACTTCTTTTGAATTCATTTTGCTCTTATCTGTTGTTTTGGTTGAAAAAACAAACAAACAAACAAATCTGGCCGCACTCAGATATGTAGTGGAAAAAGGCAGGAATATTTTTATTCATGTTGAGAGAATTGTGGATATTCTTCTTTAGTAGACACCAAAAACTTAACAGGTTACAGTTACTTACAGGTTATTTATAATGTGGGCTCTGAAAGGATCTCCAAAAATACTTATACTCTGTTACAGGACTCAGGACATTTTTACTGTACAGGGTCAGACAGTCAATATTTTCCACTCTGCAGGCCTTGAAGTTTCTGTTACAGCTGCTGAGGTCGGCCAGTGTAGCTCGACAGCAGCCATTGATGATATGTGAACACATGAGTATGGTTGTGTTCCAATAAAACTTTATTTACAGAAACTTTTTTGAAATAAACTTTTTGTAAACAACTGTTGACTTCTGCTTTATTACAAATTAAAATCCATCGGTCTATCCTGCACTTGGGATGGATGTTTTTCATCATGCCAAGGCCCTGAAAGGGTTTTAGGGACCTTCAGGGGTCACTAGATCACATTTTGAGAACTACTACTGTAATATTTTTGTTATATGAGGTCAAACATTTCTTATTGTTAAAGGCATTTTCCGTTGGATCTTCTGTTCCTTGCAGCCAAAAGCATCCTAGGTGATACATTCTTGGGTGGTTTCTCAAGCCAGAAATATGCACACTAAGTTTCTATTTTGGATTGTGGGAAATGGCAAATCAAACCCAACCACATTCCTTCCCGCCAGTTTGGTGTGCGGGCAGTAGAATGGAAATAGCAAATTGCATGTCCAGACTGAGAGGTCCTGAGCCCGCTGGGAGCCTCACAGCGCCCTGGAACATTGCCAGAGAGCTTCAGAAAGTTTCACGTTTTCACTGGGAAGAACGGAGGTAACCAAAGAGTCTTCATTATCTAGACAAGGGGCATATTAGGATTCTCTAGAGAGACAGAACCAATAGGATATATATATATATAAAGACATTTATTATAAGAAATTGGCTCTCATGATTATGGAGACTGAGAAGTTCTGTGGTCTGGTTTCTGCAAGCTGGACATTCAGGTGTAGTTAGAGGCTGAGTTTATAGGCCTGAGAATCCAGAGAACTGTTAGTGTGAGTCCAAGTCTGAGAACAGAATGTGGATGTCCCGGCCCAAACAGTCTGGCAGACAGCAAATTCCCCCCCCCTCTTCCACCTCTTTGTTCTAATTCAGGCCTCCAGTGGATTGGATAACGCCTGCCCACACTGAGAAGAGCAACTGTTCTACTCAGTCTACTGATTCAAATGCTAATCTCATCCAGAAACACCCTCACAGAAATGATGTTTAGCCAAATATCTGGACACCCCATGGTCCAGTCAAGATGACACATAAAAGTAACACTCACAATAGGACAAGGCAGGATAAGTCAGCATGAACTTTACAATGTCAGACTACAGGGGAATGCCGGTGTCTGAAAATGTGTGACCATGTAGGAGGACAGTGAACAGGACACCCCTGTCTGATAAGGTCCCTGTGCCAGCATCACATCTGCCTCCTACTGCTTAGAACCAACCTCAGGGAGCAGAAGGAGAGGGTGAAAACTCTGAGTTGACTGAGGGTCTCTTAAATTGACAAGTATTAATCTACAGTGACTACATTGGCATTGTCATTTCTGCCAAACAGAATAGGGGCTCTTGAGATGGAAATTAAGATCAATTTTAGGAGGACTTAAAAATTTTTATATGCCTTTGTTTAAGCACTAAAAATTCATATTTCCGAACAATGGACATCATCAGACTCAAAGATTTTGCCAACCTGATGAAGAGAAATATCCCACTATCATTTTACTTCTTCTTTTTTTTTTTTTTAGTTTATTTATTTATTTTGAGAGAGAGTGTGTGTGCAGGAGGGGCAGAGAGAGAGAGAGAGAGAGAGAGAATCCCAAGCAGGGTCTGTGCTGTCAGGGCAGAACCTGATGCGGAGCTTGAACTCACAAACCATGAGATCATGACATGAGCCAAAGTCAAGAGTCAGATGCTTAACTGGCTCAGCCACCCAGACACCCCCATTTCTATTTCTTAATTATCAGTGAGGAAAAGCATCATTCAGATGTTATTGGGGGCACTATTTTTGAATCCCCCACAGTGCTTTTGAATTCAGGGCAGTTAACGTTACAGTTTAGAATCTGCAGACAAACCTATGTGCACAGAAATGGGTGCTGCTACTTTAACCTTTTTTTTTTTTTTTTTTTTTTTTTTTTTGAGAGAGAGAGGGAGAGAGAGAGAATGAGGATGGGGCAGAGGGCGAGGAAGACTGAGAGAGAATTCCAAGCGGGCTCCATGCCCAGCACACAACCCAACTCGGGGCTTAATCCCATGACCCTGAGATCATGACCTGAGCCGAAATAAAAAGTTAGATGCTCAAATGACTGAGCCACCCAGGTGCCCCTACTTTTATCTTCAAAGTGAGTAGACTTAACAGTTTGTCAAGGACTAAATAGACCACTTACAAGACATATTGCTCCATTTCAAGTTGACTTTCCGCCCTTTTTGTATGTTGATGCTGTTTACCATGGAAATTCCATTTGTTTTCATTCCTGCTATGCCTTCCACTCAACTCTGTTGACTGGCTTCTGGAAACAAGGCCAGGGCACTAGGCTCTGCGTGATTCAGGATTTTGTTACTTCCCAAATCTCTCTTCTCTTTAGCAATATTCTAATAAAAATAATCATATACTTCTTATACTATATAAATATATAAATATACTATATATATATACTATATATATACTATATATATATATACTATATATATATATACTATATATATATATAAATATACTATATAAATAATCATATACTACATTCCTCATGACAGGCAAGTAATTTTCCGTGTTGTGCAATTTTCTTATATATATTAAACAGCTTTGGTTTGCTTGCCTGCAAGGGTAATATCCATCTATAAATTACTTTGATTAAAAACAAACTGGGGGGCGCCTGGGCGGCTCAGTAGGTTAAGCATCCAACTCTTGTCATTGGCTCAGGTCATCATCTCAGTTTCGTGAGTTTGAGCCTCACGTCTGACCCTGCACTGACAGTGCAGATCCTGCTTGATATTCTCCCTCTCTCTCTCTGCCCCTCCCCTGCTTGCACGCTCTCTTTCTCAAAAATAAATAATATATAAAACAACTTTTAAAAAAAATGGTACACAGGATAAAGAAGATTCCCTGAAATCCCACTTCTCTAACATAGCAGTTATTTGCTTTTTTAATATTAGCTTTAATCATTGTTTAACTACACAGATATTTTACATATTTATCATGCTGTGTCATTAAGCATTGGTTATCAGTCTGCTATATTTAGCCTACAAACATGATAAAACATAAGAACAATTGTATTATGGATTTTCACAGTCCTTGGCTGTTGTGAAATTCAAATATCATCACCTCTCTTTATTCTACATTTTAAATTAATTTATTTATTTACTCATTTATTCAAGAAATATAGGGGTGCCTAGGTGGCTTATTCGGTTAAGTGTCCAACTTCTGCTCAGGTCATGATCTCACGGTTCACAGGTGTAAGTCCCACATCAGAGCTTGGGGACTCTTTGGATTCTGTGTCTTCCTCTCTCTCTGCTCTTCTCCTGCTCATGCTCTCTCTCTCTCTCTCTCTCTCTCTCTCTCTCTCAAAATAATGATAAATGAACATTTTAAAAAAATATTTATGGTGCTAGGCAATGCAGGTACAAATATAAATAAGAGAGACATTGTTCCTGCTCTTAAGGATATTACAGTCTAGGAAGGGAGATAGATATCATCATGTGATTTTCATGCATTTACCCATTTGAGCCTTGCATTCATGTTATATTTGCACAAGCATCAAAATAGGAATGCCCATTTTTTTAAAATGATCTCACTAATTATGAACAAGTGGACTGATATGTGGCAGCTCTGTGTGTTTTGGATGATCGAGTTATTTCCTCAGGACTATAAAAGCAGAACCATGGCAGGGATCTGGAAGACTTTCTGTCCACTTTTGTGGTTTAATCTCCAGACAGCACTCCCTTCTACTTCCTGCCACAGGATGGGTAGTCAGATAAAACGTTCTTCTGAATGAGAAAAACAATTAAGCATTGAAAATGTGAGAACAAGAAAACACCAGATAAAAATAGAACTCACCAGTCTGCTTTATGAAACACATTTTTAACTGGTGGATTTAAAGGTAACAGTTTTAGCTTATTCTATCCTTTGTGGACTACACCGCATCTATAAAGAGGAAGTCAGCAACACATTAACTAACGGTACCACCTGGTATTAAAAAAAAAACGGTTTTATGTTTCAGGCCTAGAACTAATCATTAACCCTTTAAAAAAAAACTTTTAAAAAATTTGTTTAAGAAATATCACTTAAAACTACCAAGTTGAAAGAATAGCACAGTCAACTCTTGTATACCCTTCTTCTAGTTTCAACAGTTTTTCATGTTTTGCCCATTTTCTGGCATTTGCTTGTGTATAGATATACATTTATATATATATTTTTCTGAATTATTTGAAAGTAGATTATAGACATCATAACAATTCACCCTTAAAAGTTTCAGTGTACCCCTCCTAAGGACAAAGACCTTCTCTCTTTTTTTTTTTTAATAATTTTTTTTAAAAGTTTATTTTTTGAGAGAGAGAGAGAGAGCAGGGGAGGGGCAGAGAGAGAGAGGGAGACACAGAATCTGAAGCAGGCAGCACAGAGCCCAATGCGGGGTTTGAACTCATGAACTGTGAGGTCATGACCTGGGCCTAAGTCGGACGCTCAATCAACTGAGCCACTCAGGCACCCCAAAAACATTCTCTTATATAACTACAAGGCCATTACTACCACCAAGAAACTTATCATTAATTCATTAGTGTCACCTAATATCCAAATGCCAGCCACAACATCCCAGGATCGTGAGTTGGCTCAGCCCATCTTCCTGCAGGCCTTGCTGCCTGGGCACTGAGCCTTGTCCCAGCCCTGTCCCCTGCCTGTCCAAACCTAGAAGTCTGACTTGGAGCAGAGACTATGTTGGACTGCCCAGAGCCTATGTCAGTCACCTCCATCCACCAGCACAGACCTCTGGATGCTGATGCCTTCCCACACCCCTATAATTGAGCTCACTGTTCCCTATCCCTGTGGGCTAGACCTGCAGCCAGGCTGATGCCTCTTGACCTTGACCTGTGGCCATTCAGTAGCTGTCCATTGATATTTCAAATGGCAAGTGAAGATGTTAATCATATGTAATAGGACTGGCCATAGACATTTCCAACTTGTTCTTGAGCACAACGCTACTAAAACAAAATGGCTTTTAGCAGCAACACCCATGACTTAAATTTCATTAGTATTTATGTCAAAAGAGAGTTGCTCATAAAAGCAAGGTGCGTTTCATCTTCTTAGTGAATGAAAGGAATGCCTTGGACCGATGAAGACCAAATTGTTGACAGTGGTGAAGTGAACTGCTTCAACTCTCATTCCCCTTGCTTATTTAATCTCTCAGCCTAAGCCTGTCTCTTGTAGCAGGGCAGGGAGAAAAAAACTCTTCAAGTCCCAGTGGCCATCTGCAATGACCGTGACAAGACTGAACACAATTAGCAAAGATTCCATGCGAGGATGAATGGGTCAGGTGACACACACATTTGCCAGCCCTGGCTCTTGTCCTGGTCACTTGCAGGTCCAGAGAACAGGGAGGACTCTGCAGAGCTCTTTGCCCATGGCAGAGAGATGCAGGCATTTCTCAAGGGCATGAGGTTATTTGAATAAGGAGTACTCCCTACTCCTGCCCACTAGGAAGGGGAACTTGCTGGAGGGACAAAAAGCCCAAGAGAAAAGGAAAAAGCCTAGGAGTGAATAAAAATAGAAACAGGCTCAATGCTCTGGCAGGCAAGATTCTCAGTGAATCTGGTCCTTCAGTGAGTAGAAATATCTCATTGAAGTGTAATCCCATGGGCAGGCTTTTGGGCTTTCTGTTTTCGCCACATTAACACCCTGACAAAGGGCTGCAGCATTGTTGATGCAGGAAGTGAAGGGAAGAGTAGATGGCTCCCTCCCCCCCTTTTTCCCTTTCATGCAGACAGTCCTGGAGGCTGTGTAGTGGTTACCTAGGCAACTGTGGATGTGAAACTCCAGAAAATGTGCTGTCAGGCGGCAGGAGATGCAACTGCTGAATTTTCTACTGGCATGACACGATGCCAGGCCATTTTCTTAACCCCTCTGAACAGTTTCATCCTGCACCAGGAGGAGATCATCTCTACCTCATGTGTGCGTGTGCGTGTGTGTGTGTGTGTGTGTGTGTGTGTGTGTGTAAGTGCCTGAACTGACACTAGAACACAGAAGGAGCTCAGCGTGGATCTCCCTTCTTTCCCACTCACCTCACAAACATGTTGCACTGAATAGGCACCACTGAATAAATGGGATAGAGATCTGATATAGAAACAGTTTTGGTAACGAACGAGACATTAATTCAGTTTCTATAACTGGAATGATACTTAACACTTGATAAGAAAGTTTAGTTTTGGTGTTAGGTGGTAAATCTTTTGTAAATTGAAAGATCATTTGAAATGCAAATACTTCTAGTTTATTGCCTTTATTAATTTGAAAGTTTGAAAACTGTAATGTTTTAGATGCTCCTTAAGCCAATACAGCTGCAATTAGTAGGGGTTTGATGAGCCTCATAAATAGCACTCCCTTTTTTTTGCTCTGCATGAATTCAGACCAAATGAGAGACGGCTGGAGGAGTTGGACATAATATCAATGGCGAAATGGCAGCATTATTACCAATAAAACCCATAGTACTGACCAAGCAACAACAATGGGCCTTTTGATGCTGCTCCTTAGAATTGGAAAGACTTCACATTCCCACCCCAGGCCGTGGCCCCTCCCCGTGTTAGCACCCCGGCCAGGGATGGGCCTCCTCGCCTCCTGGTGCAGGCCGCCCACAGCACCCTCTCCCGGCAGGCAGACCACCATCCAAGCAACACAGTGTAATTAGAGGTTGCAGACCATGTGGGCCTTAAGGACTTCAAAGGAGTTAAAACTAGATGTTTCCAATTGAATTAAGGAAACGAATTCCCCCTTCAGGACTCCGAGGCTCCTGGAAGTTGGTCACCAGTGGAAACTTAGCTGAGCCCCTGTCTTCAAGTGCCTTCAGCTAGAAAGCTGCCTCACCCACACGCATGGTCCCTTCCTCAGGGACATGTTGCATGTTGAAGAGGGCATGAAGGTTTAGCCCCCTTGCCTCAATTTGGGACATCCCTGAAGGATCATCTCCAGGGCATCCCCTGGGACTCCAATATGCTTCTTGGACAAATCTCTCCAAGTCTGTTTCCCGAGGGACCGTTGGGAGACAAGTAATTTTCAAGTAACTGGATCATGTATCCAGATTGTAAGGAGGTGATAGACTCTACCATACAGAATTATATCTGGAAACTCACATTCTTCTGTCATTTTCTTCATATATTTATACAATCATATTTCTCCGCATTTTTTTTTTCTTCAGTTGCTTCTCTGTGGAGTTGCTATTCATCTGATGTTGGGCCTCTGGCTGGCCCTCTAATTTTTTTCAGTAAATTCTCTCCTATTTTCCATACCCCTGCCCCTTTTAGATTTGCTTGACTTATATCTTCCAGGGTCTCAACTGAGTTTTCAATTATGTTCTTATATTTTCTAATTTTTAAGAATTTTTCTCAATTCTTTAATTTTACCTTATATGTGTTCTATTCTTATTTCATGGATACACTATATCATCCCTTCTCTGAGGAGATTCATGAAACTTTTATTTTTTTTTCCAACGTTTTTTTTTTGTTTTTTTTGTTTTTTTTGTTTTTTTTGTTTTTTTATTTTTGGGACAGAGAGAGACAGAGCACGAACGGGGGAGGGGCAGAGAGAGAGGGAGACACAGAATCGGAAACAGGCTCCAGGCTCCGAGCCATCAGCCCAGAGCCCGACGCGGGGCTGGAACTCACGGACCGCGAGATCGTGACCTGGCTGAAGTCCGACGCTTAACCGACTGCGCCACCCAGGCGCCCCTTTTTTTTTTTTCAACGTTTTGGGTTTTTTTATTTATTTTTGGGGATTCATGAAACTTTTAAAAGATGTTTTCTTTTCCCTTCGTAATTTTCTCCATGTTTCTTTCTTTCTTTTTAATCCTTGTTTACTTGTTTGAGCCTCTGTCTTTCATGATAGAAGCTTTTTATAAGTATCTGGTAATCTTTAGTTGTATGCTCATTTTTTAAAAGTTTATTTAATTTTTTTTTCATAGACAGAGAGCACAAGCAGGGGAGGGGCAGAGAGAGAGAGAGAGAGAGAGAGAGAGAGAGAGAGAATCACAAGCAGGCTCCTCACTGTCAACACAGAGCCCAACATGAGGCTTAAGCTCATGAACAGTGAGATCATGACCTGAGCTGAAATCAAGAATTGTATGCTTAACTGACTGAGCTACCCAGGCCCCCTGTGCGCTCATTTTTAAGACAGAGTCACTAAGAAGCTAATCGGGACCTCCAAGCCCATGTGTAGAGTGTTTTGAGCATAAGATTCATTAGGTGAATTATGGGTGATCTGTCCTGTTGTTTGCTTGGAGAACTGTCAGTGGCAGTGTACAAATTGGACAATAGCTGAATATTTGCTCTTTGATGGTGAAATTTTGTGTGTCAACTTAGCTGAACTATGGAACCCAGCTGTTCAGGCAAACAATAGTCGAGATGTTGCTGTGAAGGTATTTTGTAGACATGATTCACATTTCAACCAATTTACCGTTTTATTAACAGATTACCCTTTATAATATGGATGAGCCTCATCCAATGGTTGAAGTCCTTAAGAACAAAAACTGAGGTTTCCCAGACATGAATCCCTTCCAGACTGTCACATAGAAACCCTGCCTGAGTTTCCAGCATGTGGGCCAGCCCTGCAGATTTCAGGCTTTCTTGGTTCTGTTTCTAGAGAAACTGACTGATACACACTCCTTTACCATATGATTTTGCTACTCCACCAATCAAGAAGTGGAGTCTATTTCTCCACCTCTTGAATCTGGATTTGGCCGCATGACTTGCTTTTGCCAACGGGACATTAACAAGTGTGATACAAGGAAGGGTAGGAAAAAGACTTGTGGATTGGGGCTTGCCCTCTCCTGCCACTGGGGACCATTTTGCCACCACATAAACAAGCAGGATCAACCTGATGGATGATGAAAGACACATGGTTTTTCCAGCTGACATCAAGCCAACTGCCAAACATGACAGTGAGTCCCTCACTAGACCAACAAGCCTGCCAGCCAATAGACATGTGAGTGAAGCTACCCTAGAACATCAAGCCCTAAATGAACTGGCCCATAACAAAACCACTCAGCCAACCCTCAAGCCTATAATTAGTAGTAAATATTTTGTCTTAACCCACGAAATTTGGTGGTGGATCTTTATGCAGCAAAAGATAGCATATATAATCATTATTATTACGTCTTTCTTCTTAAAATGATCATATGGCTCAGATTATCCCCACCAATACCCTGCTTCTTCTGCCTGGCTGCCAGCATTACAACTGATGAGTAGAAGGCTGGAGTTTTGAGCATTCATAATGTAAATATTCATTTAGTCCCCTGAATAAAGTATGGCCAACTATGAAGTTTTAGAGGACATAAGGTGTTCACACAGGAGATTACCCTCACTTCTAACAACAAGTGCCAGTTCAAGGGGCCCCCAGAAACACACTCAGTTTTAGTAATTTGCCAGAAGGATTCACAGAACTCACTGAAAGCTGTTATGTTCATGGTTATGGTTTGTTATGGAGAAAGCATATAGGTTAAAATCAGCCTAGACAGTTTAAGTGTCTGCCTTTGGCTCAGGTCATGATCTCATGGTTCGTGGTTTCGAGCCCTACATTAAGCTATCAGGCTCTGTGCTGACAGCTCAGAGCCTGGAGCCTGCTTCAGATTCTGTGTCTCCTTCTGTCTCTGTCCCTCCCCCACTCACGCTCTGTCCGTCTCTCTCTCAAAAATAAATAAACATTAAAAAATATATATTTTTTAAATCAGCCAAGACAGGAGACACTTGGAGAAGAGTCCTAAAGGGTCCAAATGTAGAGATTCCAGTCATCTTGTCCCCATGGAATCAAGGACAATGTTAATCCCTAGGATATGTGTATGAAACACACACAGCCAAGGAAGTTCACCTGAGCCTGTGGGGTCCAGAATTTTTATTGGGGCTTTTATCTCCTGCCATCAGGGACACATACTCCTCACATGGCCAACATTTAGTCTCCAGCCCCTTCTGATACCTTCAGTCTCTAGTTCCTGGGAGATCTAAACTAGTACCAAAGCCCTTATCATAAAGCACATTGACAGACTGTCTGGTGGCTAAAGCCCTCAAGCAAATAAAAACACTCCTATTAGACATTCCAGGGCCCTAGAAATCACTTCCCAGGAGCCAAGAGCAAAGGCCAGACCTCCCTTTGGATAAGAATAAGTTTTCACTATACAGGTCACCCCCAAGCTTTTGGCCAAGACTCTGTTACAGCAAAACAATTACCTTTGTCTGGGCATCTATAATTAATATAGTATTTACTACACAAAGCAATAGTAACTCACCCTATAAAGCCATGACATACATGTTCATATTATTGTACTGGGTTGATTACTCTTTTCCCTTCTCAATGTATGCTATTTGTACTTTATGATAATCTTGTACAGAACTGTTTAGCACAAAAATTAGGTGATGGTTAGTTAAATCCAGTTGTTCCTCAAGCCAGTCATTTTATAAATCCTGATGAGGCCTTAATTCAATTTCTTAATATATTTGATTATCAATATCAGTATTACCATAAGACCTGTGTACTTAAGGTGGTTAACTCTGATCAACAAGGCCAGTGTTACACCATATCACCATATCAGGTTGCACAGCAACCTGAAAAATAAGAGTCAAAAGATCTGCCATATTACCAGAGCCCCACTGAGTCATTATCAATTAGTCCAGTCCATCATTGAATCTTATGATTTCTCTCTGAGTCATGTCACTCAGTTTGTAGGCTTCCATTTGACTGTGTCAAGGTTCCAAAGGCAAGAGTAGTCCACCAAAGTGTATGGCTCCACCCTTTCAGGCATCTGGTGTAATTGGGCTAAGAGACAATACCATCTCTTGTCTGAGTCTCTCTCAAGGCCCCAATATAATAGTGCATTTCCTTCATTGTGTAAACCATTTATTCATTCCTTCTATCCTCACCTTTTATCCTCACCATTCCTCCTTCTCCACATTTACCGTTTTAATTTTACCAAGCATTTCCACCTTCTTTTTTGGAAAGGATGTTATGTTTGGCTACTGTATTGGTCTAGATTGCCAGCAGCAATACTAGTCTAGCAAGTACCTCTCCCTCAATCCTCTCTCATTCATGTAAGATAGGGTTACATGTGTACAGAAATAGTGGACTTTCTTGACCTCTCGATAGTGTAGCTGCATTCACTGTTAACCTCAGTATTGCAAGATGAGATAAAGGCACCACCCACTCCATCAGACCCTTAGTAATTCTGACATAAGATTCAAAATTATGGTGACAGTTTCTTGCTTAGGGATCATCCCTCCTACTGGCACCTGTGGTTGTTGCTCTGTTCCCAGTACCACTGTATTAGGTAGGAAAAAAGAAAGTTGAGGTTATATGGGGAAGAATTGTAGAGTAATAGCATCCCCTCCTATCTCATTCCCCAGATCTCATAGAAAAATGGAGAAATCTACCTGATGGGTACACTTCATTGGCCCTCTTTATGTTGAGTGTGAGCACATACTCATGAAGGCATGTAAGCCAGCCCTTCATGCCTTAATCATTGACTGTTCTAGTTATCTATCAAACTATCAGGATCAAAGTATGTTTCTTGAGCTGAAGACATGTGACTTGATGGCACAACTTGGTACGATATCTTCTAGTTCAGTCCTTTCATAGTATTTTGGACATTCACCTCTATCACTAGGTATGCAAAACTCAATCGAGAGCAAGTGTCTACTATGGCAGGAACCTAGTTGTAATCTCTAGGAGCATCAGCTCGATTTGACAGCTATGTGCATGGCCTTCCCCTTGGAGACTGCCCCAGAGCCATCTGCAGCCTCTCTCTTTCTTGTGGGCAGACTGTACAGTTGGTATTTTGTGCTTCATAGGGTGCAAGAGGAATATGTTTAAATTTAGCCGATCTCTGAATTGCTATAGGACAACACAGGAGGCCACCTCAAGTGAGTTCACAAGGATTGCCACTGGCCAATTCCAGCTACTTCCTGATACCAGGAGGAGGTTCTTCTCATAGGCATTGACATGTCCTACTTTAATGTACCTCTTGTTGTGCCTGGGTGTCTCAGTTGGTTAAGTGTCTGACTCTTGATCTCAGCTCAGGTCTTGATTTCAGGGTCATGAGCTCAAGCCCTGTGCTGGGCTCCACACTAGGCATGAAGGCTACTTAAACAACAAAATTAATAATAATTATTATTATTACTATAATAATTATAATAAAATCATAATAAATAATAAACAATAAAGTTTTAAAATAATAAAAATTCCTATAATGATTTTCATAAGGCTGTACCCCATATGGATATCCCTTTAATAGGCCAGCTTTCCATTGTCTATCTGCCTGACCCCACAGCCCGGCCATTGGCCACCACCATGAGTCAGTAAAAACCCAAACACAGAGGCAAATAGCAGGCATTCCAGCCCACTGAGCTGAATTGTTTTTATTTTCTTCAATAAGAATGGCTTGGAACTGTTCACTTTGGAATTCTTACCCATAAACCAAGAGGCTTTTTGTTGGTCAATAGAGAGTTGGTCAATAGAGAGTGGTCAATGTCTACTCAAGTAGACATAGGGGCTAGCAGTGCCTCAGGTGGTTCCAAAGTCAGACCCAGAGAAAAAGGAGCTCCCTGCTCAGGAATATATCTCCTTGTTTTCCCTTAGCACCATTTCCTATATAAATAATTTCTTTTTCTTTTTTTTTTTTTTTTAATTTTTTTTTCAACGTTTATTTATTTTTGGGACAGAGAGAGACAGAGCATGAACGGGGGAGGGGCAGAGAGAGAGGGAGACACAGAATCGGAAACAGGCTCCAGGCTCTGAGCCATCAGCCCAGAGCCTGATGCGGGGCTCGAACCCACGGACCGCGAGATCGTGACCTGGCTGAAGTCGGACGCTTAACCGACTGCGCCACCCAGGCGCCCCAATAATTTCTTTTTTATTATGGAACTCTTCTGAGCACTCCCCTCCCCATTATAATATTTTTAGGACATTATCCAAGACATTATAGGTATTTCAATATTATTCTATGTCTTTCAGTCATAGGAACAATTTCAACCCATGTCAAATAGCAAGCTAGTAATTGTCTTTCAAATGGGAATGTTCTGGAACTTTCAAATGGAAATCCCAGTGGTCATTGCTGGGTGGCACTCGCAGGCTTTTGCCATTAGCTCCAGTCTGCACCCAACATAGGGTTATTGTACAGATAATCTGTCTGTACCAGCACCCCAGTCGAATTAACAATCTGTGTGGGCTCAGGCAATGTTTTTGACTCCCATTTAGCTGTCTAATTAATAATGGCTGAAAGGAGGCTTTACATGACTTCTGTATGATGATACTAGGTAGGGGAAGCTGCCTCAATTAGACACAATATTCACCCCCATAATATATTCAGGTAACAGAGACACAACCACTTCTCATAGTCTGTTCAAACATTTCATCCAACTTTTCATCTGAATCCCACTATTTCATTCTCATCCACCCAATCTAACTGTAGCCACTGTCAGAACTTTACTTTCAAGCATTGGCATCATGGCGCACAGGGCTCCCATGTCAAGGAGTCCCAGAAACATCATTCTTAGACTCCTTAGCTATTTTACCCACTCATGTGCACAAACCCTTGGGCCCTTTGGCCAATCATTAACTTGATTAGGTTGTGGAACCATCACCTCAAGCAATTCTAGGGAGGTTTTCCCATTTTCATCTTTGCCATCCAACTTTTGAAATTCTTTCAAACTAGGGTGAATAAAGCAGATTTGTGTAAGGCCTTTCAGTGTGGGGTCCTTCAGTGGCTCTCATCAGTCTGTCCAGTTTCTGAGATTGCTGCAGTAAGACCTTTATTTTGGTCCCTTCTATGTCTGCTTTATTTATCCAGTAACTGTTTAAAGGTTTCTATCTTCCTGGGATGGGTCTCTAGACTCTCCCTTTTGTCTTTTCCCCCCATTATCTTGCAAATCTTAACTATCTGTGGCTTCAGTTTAACTATTTCCTTTGGTGACAGACAGAACAGACTGATTCCAAAGTTTGGCTCAGCCTCAAGACCCATCCCAACACTCTACCTTTCATTTTGGTTATTACAGATAACAACAACCAAGGGAGTGATATTTGCTTGTTTCTTGTTACTTTGCACTTCCTTATGCATCCAGTGAGACAACTCCTCCAGGAGCTGGGGCCAAATTTCTAAATTCTTTTGGTAACTTTTACCTCCAGTAACAAATTGTGGCACAGCTCCAGTTCTGTATCCTAGGTGACCCTGTGGCCACCCAGGAATCAAAGCCTCACCACCCCCCACCCATTCATTCTTCTTTCTTGAACAATGTTTCCATGAGTCAGGGTCAGGCTAGTGAATCCCACTTCTGACACAAACAGGGAAGCATTTGGGCCAACGTGAAGTCAGAGGGAACAGTCTCCAAAAACATCCTTCCTTCTGACACGAGCTGCAAGGTCAACAGTCTCCAAGATTACCCTTAGGTTTGATTATTCACTAGGAGGACTCACAGAATTCACTGAAACCTGTTATACGCACAGTTAGAGATTTGTTTTTAAAGGGAAAGTCTATAAAAGATACAGATTAAAATTAAGCAAGAGAAGAGCACAAAGGGAAGAGTCCAGAGGAGAACTATACACAGAGTTACTGTTGTCCTTCTATGGAATGAGGACATGTCATTCCCACTGCATTGATGTGCAACAATATGCAAGGGGTACTTCCCACTAGAGAAGTTCACCTGAGCCTCAGTATTCAGAGTTTTTATTGTGCCTCATGTGCATGTGGATGTCCCAGCCCACACATCCAAACCCCATCATCCCCTTTTTACATGCAGTCTCCCCTTGGTCCTAGGGGTACACACTGAAGGCATGGCCTGCCCTCAGGGAGACAAAGGGAGAGAGACTTATACATGTACTACAAGTGGGCTCAGAGCAATTTGGGCAAGAATTTCAGACATTCTGGGATTTGGGACATGATCCAAAAGAGGGGTACAAGCTTTGGGTGGATATGACCTCTTGGTTCTACAAGTGTCTCCTATGGGGAGGTGCATGGCAGAAAGGAAGAAAGGAAGAATGAAAGAAAGAAAGAAAGAAAGAAAGAAAGAAAGAATTAAAGAGAGAAAGAAAGAAAGAAAGAGAAAGGAAGAAAGGGAAAGGAAGAAAGAAGGGAGGGAGGAAGGAAGAAAAGAATGCCCATAATTGGAATAGATCCTGTTATTGAGCTAATCTTATTAACCCACATCAAATCTTTAGCTAGACTGCCTGCTTTCATCACCATAAAATTTTGATTTCAGTTCTTGAGGCACTAATTGATCAAAAAGGCTTACAAAAGCATGTTATATCTATGAGCCTAGATGTGGAATCCCAGTCCCAGACAAAGAGGCTTTACCTTCTTTCCTTGCCAGGTTATGAAGAAGCCTTAGAACAAGAGTCTAGGGGATTGAAGGACTCTCAGAAGGCTTGACTGTCACAGCAGATCACACAGGGAAGATTTTTGCACCTGGAGCTGCAGCTGTGTGGGCCAATGACAAGTGTGCCAGAACTCCTACATGTTCCATGTTCTGCTTCAGGAAATGACCAGAACTATGGACAATCTTACCAAAGACACCAACATCATCACCAGAGAACCAGGGGAAACTCCAGTGAATAGTCCTTAACAATTGTCTGGCATGCATTGGACAGGATTCTGGCTTGCCAAAAGGGTGCCTGGGCAGTGGTCAGAAGTACTACTGGGCATGTATTCCCATAACGTCTATGCCACCACCAGAAATATTCACTGCACACCCAGAAATCCACCAAATTGCCACTGTCATCTTCCTTCTGCCATTAAGTATGCTTCAAGTCCAACATCTCAGAGCCTTCTTAGCTAACTCCCTTCAAATTTCAAATTGTGGCTGTACTCCCTAACTTAATCCTTAATAATTATTCTTTTAGTGTATCCCAAAGTATACCTCTGTGACACCCCTGATCTCAAAGACCCTCTGACACCTGTCAGTCTTAGGACATGCCCAGCAGATGATAACAACTAGTCTTTCTGAGCCAACAAGAACATGGAAGCCAGCCCACCTCTGACAACCAACTGAACCAACACCAACCTCACAATGACTGTTATTCCATCCCCCAGAGCAGATTGTATGCATGAATAAAAGGAGTAAATGACCAAGTGTTCACAATTTTCCACTTCTTACCCTCTACTTTGCTTCACCCAAACTTATGTAGGCTTTCCCCTACCTACAACCCATAAATTTGGCTTGCACCAAGTTTAAACAAGCACACTGGTGACCACCGACCTCCTGAACAGTTCAGTGTGAGAATCTGCTGACTTTGGAGAAAAATATTCCCCACTGCACAACCTGATTTTACACCTGCAGCCCCACCATCTTCCCTCCTCATCTACATAGTCCCTGCTGATCCTGCCCACCTCCCCCCTATAAAAGACAAGTCTGTTCTGATGGACATTGGATGCTTGCAACTTTCTGAGATCAGAATGTTAGATAATTTCCCTAATGTGAGCACCATCTGGACGTGATGATACATAATGTCAGAGTCTGACTTCCTGTCTGGAAGGCGGCAGGTGACCGTCCTGGGGCTGGGACTTCCCACCGCAGTGGGCGAGGCAGGAGCCAGCGTGGTGCAAGGGTGTGGGCGGGCGCCTGGACAAGGACGTGGTCTCTTTCAGAACCGCCATATTGCCCACCCCAACCTCCCCGCCCCCTTTCCTGCTGCAAATTCACAATGGAGCCTGTGCCCTCAGCGTGCCCTGCTCTGGCCACTGTCCCCAGTCGGGCTCCCAGATTCCTCCTGCCTGCCCTTCCCCAACCATCCCCTGTGGGGGGGCAGGGGCGACAGGCCACAGGATGTCAGTGGTAGAAAACTGTGCTGCCTGGAGGGCTGGGTGGGGTTTGCGCCAGGAGACATTGATCCCTGGAGGCAGTCTCTCAGGGCGGGGTCCAAGTGGTCCTTGGCCCTGGGTGGCAGGACCCGTCCATCAGCTGGGATGCTGTGACATTCAGCCCTGCCTGGGGGTGATGGCCTCCCCAGCATCCATAGCTTTCCCTAGAAGGGGATCTGCTGGGCTCACCCTCCTGGTTCAGTGCCCTTCCCAGCTTTGCAGTCTGTCGCCATAATATGGCCGATGCTCTGCAGATTTCCAAGCCCCTCTGCAGCAGCTGCTGGAGGAACAGGGGCTTGGGCCTATAGGACTCCTCCACTGTCTGACCACAATGGCCACTGTTCCAAGGACATGACAGGGAGAAAAGGGCCATCCTTCTTGATATTTAGGATGCTAGGCCATCATGTGTTGTTTTTTTTTCTCCCCAGTTTTGGGAGGTCATCAGTGATGAGCATGGGATCGACCCCACTGGCAGTTACCATGGAGACAGTGACTTGCAGCTGGAGAGAATCAATGTGTACTACAACGAAGCTGCTGGTGATTATTACAGTGTTTTTTGTTTGGTTTTGTTTTCTTGCCCAGTCAACCTTGCTTTGCATACCGTGGCAGACGGAATGTGCTAGGAACGTACAAATGCCAAAGACATGCTTCTTGCATTCATTTTTAATGTCAACTGGCAAAAATACACTTTATAGTTCCTTACGACTCCTGCATGTTTGCCATGACTAAGCATGCCATCATCTCTTTTAAAGCAGAAAAGCACCTCTGCTCACTTTTGCCTCAGATGCTAGAATTTTCTCTAATGATTCTGCCGTGAAAGGCACATAAAGCACAGTCTTGCCTGTGATTCCCTTGCCCACTGCAGGTCTAAGTGTGGCTCTGTTCCCCACAGGTAACAAATACGTACCTCGGGCCATCCTGGTGGATCTGGAGCCAGGCACCATGGACTCGGTCAGGTCTGGACCATTTGGCCAGATCTTCAGGCCAGACAACTTCGTGTTCGGTATGTAGTCCTGATCCATGGCAAATGGCTCAGTGAGTCTCCTTTCTCAACACTGTGGAAATCATCGTTCTTGGTGCTGAATGCTAAGGTGGAGATTGTGTGTCCATGGACAGCCTTGGGTCCTGGCCACTTCTCTGGCCCCTCTCTGGGCAGCTCAAAGAGCTGTCAGCCTGCAGAGGGCTTCTATGGTGCTCCTACTGCAGAGCAGCCCGTGGCAGTAAAGAATACTGAGCAGTGATGAACCTTCCAACAGGAAGGGTAACAGGCTGCCGGTAATGTCAGAGGGCCCGAGACAGCAGGTAACCACTTCAGGAAGCCAAAGGCCAAAGGCACAGGTTGTGACCAGAAGTGGAGACAGCAGCTTGGAGCCCATCTTCTTTTTGGATCATATTGTACCCTTGCCCTTGCCTGTTTATTGATTGTACCTACATTAAGTACATTAAATACTGAATGCAGACCTGTACAAACTGGTCATGAACATGGTGCCTTTATCAGCCCCTAATGGTGCCCAAGATCACCTGCAGACAAAATGTCCTTCCCTACAATCCAAATACTAACAGCGGAGGAACAGGAAGAGTGAGATCTTAGCAACTCCACAAAGAACCAGGACAGCTTCTTATGAGTCACCAGTATGATGAGGCTGCCCAGAAGCTGATGTGGTCCGAGCTGCATTCATAGCTCATAGTCAAGAACAATCGAACTAGTTCTGAACTCAAAATCCTGTTTCATGGGGCTGCGGGGAGGGAGTCCAGGAAGAAACTTGAAATGTTTAGCCAGTGAGGCAATACCTTAGGAGTATGAAAACTGCGGGTATCTGAAAAGTGTGGAGAAGATACACATCTTTAGCTGACGAACCAAACCTGAACCAATGGCTAAATGGTATGTATCAATAGATAGGAAGGAACTTTCTAAGGAACTTTGTAGCAGACACTGTTGGTACCAGGCCATGTTCCTGTGACCTTCATTCTTCCCAGAACCCCTACTGCATGTCCTGCCCACAATGCCCCTTTGGAAGGAGGACTGTTAAAGGACAGACTAGAGGCAAAATAGGCCAGCTTTCCTGGCTCTTGGTGTGACAATTCTGGTCCCTTACAGATCCCCCACTGTGGAGCCCTGTGCCCACCCCAGTAACCTGCTTGCAAATGCAGCTTGGGGACTTCCCTTTCCTGGTTTGGTTCCTCACTACCCTCTTGCTGCTTCCTGGAACCACCTCCCTAGTAAACTTCACTCCCTAGTAAACCTTGTCTCAGGTTGGCTTGTGGGGGACTGACCTAAGACACTCACCAAAGAGGAGATCCTGTCGTTTTTTATTGCTGTGGGATAGGTTACCACACAGTGGCTTAAAGCATCATAATCATCTTATAGTTTCTGGGGGCAAGAGTCATGGGTCTCTGCTCATGTCCTCAACTGACCATCCTGAGCAGCTCCATCTAGAGCCCATGACCCTCTTCCATGGCCTTGGGTGATTGGCAAAAGTCAGTTCCTCGCACTCATAGGTCTGAGGTTCCTGTTTGCTTGCTGGCTGTTGATCAGAGGCCATTCTCTGATCCTAGAAGCTGCCTGATGTTGCCTGCCACCTGGACATCTCCACGTGGTAGCAGCTCCTTCAAGGCCAGCAGGAGAGTGTCTCTACTGCTTCAAAATTCTGATGTCTTCTTCTACTACCAGCTGGAAAAAATTCTTTGCTTTAAAGGAGTTCATGTGATTAGAGGAGGCCCACCCACATAATCTCCCTATTTTAAGGTCAGCTGACTGGAATCTTAATTATATGTGCAAAATCCCTTCACAGTAGTACCTAGATTAGTGTTTGAGTAACTGGGAAAAGGTCGTGTACACCCCAGGGCCAGGTGGCTCTCAGATCTGTGTTAGAATTCTGCCCTCTCCAAATGGACAGTTTGGGGAATGGAAAGCACATGGTCTTTGAAACGTCTGGTTCTGACATTTGAATCTATGTTCACAGAGTACATGATGTTTCTACTTACTAGTTGTATGGCCTTGGGCAAGTATTCATTCTCTCTGAGCCTTAGCTTCTTTTTCCAGAAAGTGATCTTAACAGTATGTACTTCAGAGGGTTATTGCAAGGATTAAATGAAATGACATATGTATAGTACTTGTCACACAATAGTGCAACAGTTGGTGCTGCAGTGAGCATCCTACTAAGGCAGGTAGGTGTTCAAGGACAGGCTATATGACTTCTTTCTAGGAATTCTGCAAAGAGGGGGCAGAGACCAAGATAGATTTATTTTGGAATTTCTTTTAATTTTAGAAAATATGATTTTCAGATCCCCTTTGGCCACAGAAGTCTATGGATCAATGTGAATGTTCTTGGAAAAGCTAATATACTTATCAAAATAAGACCTTAATTGACTGATATTAAATGTTTTTTTGGTACAGATTTTCATAAAGGGATAGAGCTTGTGTGCTCAAATTTCAGGAAGAGTAGCAAGAGGTGATAAAAAGAATTAAAAGGGAAATTTAACCACCCTTACAATTTTACTTAGGACTGGTCCCAATTCAGTAAGTTAAATTTGCAACTACAGGTGGCTATAGTGGAAATTGCTAGCTTAGGCTGGGCTCTGAGTAGCAACATAAGATTTTTTGAGGCAGCCCTGCAGGGTTGAGGGCCCATTCTAACTTTCCTTCTACATGTACTTCCTGTTTTCCTTGTCTTGCTTTTCCATCACTTCCTTTCAACTCCAAATTAAGATTGGACAGCAGGTTCTGGTCCCAGCATCTCATCAGACTTGACAGTTCATTTATTGACTCAGCTCCTAATCTTGCTGGGCCTTTTCCCTCTCTTACTATTCCTGTACTCAGTGTATAGTGGGCTCTCCCCACTATGGAAAGCCTCAGCCTGTGCACTATGTTCAGCTTCATTTCTCCAATCTCAGTATTGGCATCTCAACAGGATCCAAATGCCTCATTCATTGCAAAACTATCCAATCTTAAAAGTCATCTGTGAATCAACATAGTATTCCCTGAGTTAACAGAAATTTGACTCTGAAACACCCAGTACATAGTTATGTCTGGTTGCACATTGCTCCTCTATCCTAAAACTCACCCAAAGGCCTAACCCTCCCCTAGTCCCCCAACACACACAGAGCAACAAAGCTGTGCTTGGCCAGTGCACCCCCTGCTGGCCAGTGAGGGGAAATGACTGGTCCAAGACATCTCCTCCCCTTTCATTTTCACCTAGTTGTGCACACAATGTGCCCCTCCTTTTCCTCTTTCAACATTCTCAGCTCTTGTTAAATCCCTCTCAGAGGATGCCTTTCCCAACATATTTGTCCCCATACCTCCTTCTTTCTTCTGGTTATCAAAAGAATCTAATTATTTCATGTTTACACTAATTGCAATATTTTTATGTTATGATATAAAAGTTAAGTTACATTTGACTAATTGACTGCTATGTTTGGTAGGTATGCAATTAAACATTTATGAATATTACTATTGTAGTATTCTTTTTATATTTTGGAGTTTTCCTCCCCACCCCATCTCAAACATTTTCTTAGGTCTTGAAAACTAGTAAGTGCTATACTTATTGTGGTAAACTTGTAAAATGGGCAAAATTGGCTTTACTGGTAATATTAAAAGAGTGGAAATAACAAATATTCCTCATAATTAATAAATAGTTTTGGTAATTAAGATACCAAAACTATTGGTAGCATGTTACACAAGCATCAGACTATGAGTGTTCAACAAAATTTGGTATAGTTAAATAATAAATTTAACAACTTTCATCTACCACATATTTGAAATGCTGCCTATTACTATTTTTGTACTACATGACAATTAGGCATAAAGAATAACTGATTACAGGACTATACAGTGGCGAAGACAGTATAGTCCTGTAGCATGACAATAAATGGTATTGGGAAAATTGGTCAGCTACATGCAAAAGAATGAAACTGGACCATTTTCTTTCATACACAAAAATAAATTCAAAATGGATTAAAGACCTAAATGTGAGACCTGAAACCATAGAATTCCTAGAAGAGAGCACAGGCAGTAATTTCTCTGACATCAGCTGTAGCAACGTTTTTCTAGAACTGTCTCCTAAAGCAAGGGAAACAAAAGCAAAAATAAATTATTGGGACTTCATCAAAATGAAAAGCTTCTACACAGTGAAGGAAATCATCAACTAAAAGACAACCTACTCAATGGCAGAAGATATTTGCAAATTATATATCTGATAAGGGGTTAATACCCACAATATATTAAGAACTTACACAACTCAACACCAAAAAAAAAAAAAAAAAAAACCACAAACAAACAATCCAATTAAAATATGGACAGAGGACTTGAATAGACATTTTCCTAAAGAAGACATACAAATGGACAACAGGTACATGAAAAGATGAGCATCACTCATCATCAGGGAAATGCGAATCAAAACCACAATGAGATATCACCTTATACCTGTCAGAATGGCTAAAATCAACAAGATAAGAAATAATAAATGTTTGCAAATATGTGGAGAAAAAGGAACCCTTGTGCATTGTTGGTGGGAATGTAAATTGGTACAGCCACTGTGGAAAACAGTATGAAGGATACTCAAAAAATTAAAAATAGAAATACTGTATGATTCAATAATTCCACTACCAGGTATTTACTCAAAGAAAATGAAAATACTGATTCTAAAAGATATATGCACCCCTATGTTTATTGCAGTATTATTTACTATAGCCAAGATATGGAAGTAACCCCGTGTCCATCCATAGGTGAATGAATAAGGAAGGTGTGGTACACACACACACATACATAGACACACACACACACACACGAATATTATGCAGCCATAAAAAGGATGAGTTCATGTAATTTGTGACAATATGGATGGACCTAGACGGTATTGTGCTAAGTGAAATAAGTCAGACTAAAAAGACAAATACCACATGATTTCACTCATATGGAGAATCTAAAAGACAAATAAATGAAAAACGGAATCAGACCTATAAATACAGAGAACAAACTGATGGTTGTCAGAGGGTAGATGGGGAGTGGGACACACAGGCTTCCAGTAAAAATAAAACAAAACAAAACTGATTACAAAAAAGTAGTAGTATTTCTACTCAGTCATAGCAAGTATTTCTGGGAATTAGTTGGGAAATCATGATGAGAGACAGTTTAGAGTTTTCTCTGAAGACTCCTGGCTGTACGATGGAGGAGGCCCCGCGCGACTATACTATTCTGTAACTTAAATGCGCTAGGTCCAATAAAGCTTTTAAAAAATGTACCTCAATATTGTAATTAAAAACAAAAGGCACTTTGTATTTTGAGTGCATTCTCCCCCTAGGTGTTTTCTGAGTGGTGGCGGTTGCTTGCACAGACCATTCTTTAGAAGTGTTTTATTTTATATATAAATATTTTATTTATTTATCTCTTTGAGAGAGAGTGGGGGAGGGGCAGAGAAAGGGAGAGAGAGAATCCCAAGCAGGCTCCATGCCCAGCACAGAGCCCTGTGTGGGATTCGATCTCATGACCCTGGGATCATACCCTGAGCCAAAATCAAGAGTCAGACGCTCAACCGACTGAACCACCCAAAGACCCCCAAAGACCATTCTTGAGACAGCTGTACAGCCCATGGTGGTGGGCAGAGAGGGGGGTGATTCCTACATTATGGGCTAAAACACTGAGAGTTTGCGTTGAGGCACTGAGAAGGCCTGGAACACCTTCCAGGATGGCAAAGCCCGGCCAGAGCTGCAGCCACTGGGCCAAGGACGCCAGGGCAACAGCTCCTGGCACTCCCCGCCTATGAGCTCTGGAAGCCTCTCCCTAGCACGCTTTCAGCAGAAGGTAGAATTATTAGGCTCTGCACAACTTAATGGCTTTCTCACCACAGGGAGGAAAATGCTGATGTCAACCTTTCCGTAATCACCATTTGCCTTGATGGTGAAACAGAACACAACTTGAGCCCTGGAGCTTCCAGGAAAATGACCAGCACCTTTTGTGCACCCGGCTTGGCCCCATGGGAGTCAGCATGGCTGGCCTCGCCCAGATTCTTTGCAACTCAGATTTTGGTGTGAAAAAAAGTCTGTATACAGAAAACAGGTGGCGAGGGAGCCAGAAAGTTGGAAATGATGAGAATAGGTTCTCTTGTGTTCCACGCCTCCTCTAGGAGCTGGTAGTGTCCTGTGGGGGTGCTCAGGCTCAGAGCTTCCTGCACGGTGTGGTAACACCCGTTGACCTGTAGGCCCTTGGGGTTTGGGAGGGGAAACAGCATTCAAATGGTGCCTCAGCTCACTGCTTGCCCAGTTCTTCTGTGTGCTTATTTCTGCAATAGTACTTTTCCTTGCTGTAATTCATCTCAGGGACTAATGGTCAAGATGATAACATGAAGGTGTGTACACAATATTATGAGGTACAAAAGAAGGAGCATCACAGAAAAAGTGACATTGGAGGTGAGCCCTGATTTATGGACAGGAGCTCCCTGGAAGGAAGGAAAGAGGGAAGGAAGGAAATAATACCAATTATAATAGCTAATATTTATATAACACTTACTATGGGGCAGGTGGTATTCTAATTGCTTTCACATATTAATTCATTTGGTCCTTGTAGCAACTCTAAGAAGTAGGTGCTATTATGATTACCACTTTACTGATGAAGCAATTGAAGCACAGAGAGGTTAAGTAACTTTCTCTCAGTCACACAGCTAATGAGTGTTAGAGTAAGGATTTGCACCCACTCCATCCAGGGCCTGTGCTCTTAATTCCATCCAGGCAATGTGGGAGTGGGCTGAATGGGGGAAATTCATTCCAGTCATGTGAACAGCCCTGGGTGTGTGAAGCAGAGTTTGGAGAATCTGGTATGTTCCAGATGCTCTAGATTATGGGGAAAATGGTAACAGTTGGGAGAAGGTTACATATGTTTGAGAATTTGTAAGACTGTGATTTAGGTCGTGGCATAAAAAAATATAGTATTTCTTCATTTCTAATGTCCAAGGTGAACGTAACTGAAATGATGTTAAAAAAGAACAAACAGAAACACCCAAATGACCAGGAAAAGGAAGAAGAAAAGCACATACAGAGAAGGGTAGAAAGACACTCAATGTTCTTTAGTATTTTCTAAAATTTCTAATTTTGTAGTCAGAAAGTATGAATATGTAAAATAAGTTTTCTTACCATAATAAAATATATATGTGTATATAATGTATGTGTATATTATACACACACACACACACACACACACACATACATACACACACACATATTTGTTGTTTTCTATTTTGAAAGGTCCAGATTGACAATTCTAGTAAAAGTAACACATACTGGGAATGAAACATTCTAGAAGGGGCTAAAAAACATTGCCATATATTTACTCCAAATTATTATTATCTGGTGCAAACATTTATAAACTATAACGTGGTGGAAATGACATTTTCAAAGTAAGTTAAATTGGGGCTCAGACTATTTATACTTTTAGCAGTCTTTTAATTTTTTATTTTTATTTATTTTATTTATTTTTATTTTACTAATTTTAAAAAATTTATTTAGGGGCGCCTGGGTGGCGCAGTCGGTTAAGCGTCCGGCTTCAGCCAGGTCACGATCTCGCCGTCCGTGAGTTCGAGCCCCGCGTCAGGCTCTGGGCTGATGGCTCAGAGCCTGGAGCCTGTTTCTGATTCTGTGTCTCCCTCTCTCTCTGCCCCTCCCCCGTTCATGCTCTGTTTCTCTCTGTCCCAAAAATAAATAAACGTTGAAAAAAAAAATTTATTTATTTTGAGAGAGAGAGTGACCAGGGGAGGGACGAGAGAGAGGGAGAGAGAGAGAATCCCAAGCAGGCTCCATGCTATCAGAGCAGTGCCTGACATGGGGCTCGAACTCACAAACCGTGAGATCATAACCTGAGAGGAAACCAAGAGTCAGACGCTTAACCGACTGAGACACCCAGGTGCCCCTATTTATTTTTATTTTAGAGAGAGAGAGCACGAGCAGAGGAGAGGGGCAGGGGGAGAGAAAGAATCTTAAGTGGGCTCCACACTAGGTGCGGAGCTGGACCCCACAACCCTGGGATCATGTCCTGAGCTAAAATCAAGAGTAGGATAATCAACTGACACCTAGGTGGTCTTTATAAAGAGGAGGCACTTTAGGTGCTTTAAGTAAATTTCCTCCATCTTCATAAAGAAATGCTTTTATTCAAAAGCGTGAAGATGTGTGCTCACAGCACACATATAGCAGGCAAGGCTATTTTAGACGAGTTTCACAGGAAACAGAAGTGGAAGTGCTTTGTCCCCTGGACCTCCTCTGAGGACACAAACAAATACACTGTGAGACTGTTCCAGAATAATTCATACAACTTTACTGCTGGAATGGCTCTTGGGTTTTCATTATTCTACTGATGCTCAAAATTTCAGAATCCCAATTAAATCTCTCTCAACCAGATCACATGTGTCGCGTTAGAGATGGCATCCACTGAGAGCAATGTTCATCATCATCCCACATCTCCAGGGTGCTTTCACAAGACTCCTCTCATGGAAGGCAGGAAATAAGAACAGCCCAGCAGAGCGAAACGTGAGATCCTGAGTCCCTCTGTAAAATGCAGGCCCGGCCCAGCCTTCTACTGGGAATTCACTCCTTTCCTTTCCAGTCTGAATTTTGTCATCATCACCCCAAAGTGCCTTCAGGGAAGGGATGGCTCAAACACTCGACAGTGACATCAAGTCCAAAGCAGGAAATGACAGGTGGCAGGAGGATGTTGGCTCTCCTCCCCCACCACCCTGCCCAACAGCCAGAAGATCTGCTCCTTTTTATACAGGAGCGTAGGGGAGAAAACCACCTTTCCCCAAAGCTTGCCAAAAGCCTGTTCCAGGGAAGGGGCGGATCAGTGGGCCTCGTTTCCCCTGTTATCATCTGCATGGGTGCTGTGCAGCATAGCTTTGCTGTGTGACAATGTGGTGGTGCTGGCGACGCCCACATGGAGGAGAGTTGGAGCTCACAGCCATCGGATGAGTCACCTGAGGCTGGGCAGGCATTATTTAAAAATCTGCCTGTGTGCTTCTTTGATTATATTCCAACAGACAACAGGGGCGGGGACTGGGGGAGGAGTGAGCAGAGGAGAAAGCAGGCTGGATGCAGACTGGGTGGCGGGAGGAGGGAGCCTCGGCCAAGGACATTTGTTGCCAGTAATCCACGGGCAGTCCTCATGTGCCTGGGCCTGCTGTAATCAATGTTGTCATTTATTTATTGACTGCATGTTCACTAAATGTCCAGCTCACATTGTGTCTCACATACACAACATAACAAAAACAGATTTCCATGTTTCGGATATGGTAACAGAGGCTCAGAGAAGGTAGGTGATGTGCTTAAGGACCCAACCAAAACAAAGCAGAGGGGGCACCATCCGTGAGGGTGATCTAGCCCTCCACAGGTAGGGAAAAGCACCCCTGTCAGGGTCCCATGTCCCCAGTAAGGTCCCTATCATGTCACATCTTCTGCTATTTGGCCCCAAGTCCCCATCTTGAAGGCAACAACAAGGCCAGAGGCAATTATCTCCAGAAAATCTTTGTGGTACTGTGCTATTGGTGAAGTTACCTGGGGCAGGGCCATTCTCTGGAGGGGACCAAGCTTGGCTGGTCATGAAGAGTCCAAGATGTCCTAGTTGGAGGCAGACATGGGGAGAAGGTAGCAGGCCAGGCCTTAGGAACCTGGGAACAGTATCAGTGGGATGGACTGTGTACTGGGGGCCCATCTGCAAGGGGAGGGAGGGGAGGAGAGAGCCTAGGAAACCCATCCCTTTCTGAGACAGGGCATCAGGCACCTGACTGGTTCTGAGAGGACCCCAAAGGACTGGCTTCTTAAAGCAGGTGTGATGAAGCCATGGCACTGCCCGCCTCTGATACATGCCCACTATTAACATGGCAAGCAGGCTTCCTACTTATAACGACAGCATCAGCTTGGTTTTATGGGGGGCAGTTTTGCTCCATAAACTTGACTTGCTTTCATATAGAGCTTCTCATTTCCTACTCACAAAGCTGGCTGCAGGGCACCTATAATTATCATCATTTTATAGTTGGAGAAACTGGCCCCAGAGAGGAAAAGGAGTATGTGCAGGGAAACAAAAACAGTCCCCAGGTCCCTGCTCACCTAGCCCAATGTTCAGGATCATCTTTGAGAATAATTAAGATTGGGTGTTACGTCAACCTGACCAAGCCTTTAAAACTCACCTGGGCTTTGTCTTTGTAGAAGGATCTAGATGTCCTCACTTACTAGCTTTGTAGCTAGTCAGCTCTTTGAGCCTCCTTCTCCGAGCTGCGAAATTGGGAGAGTCATTACATTTACTCTAGAACAGGGCTGTTCAATAGAAATACCACATGAGTCACAAAGGTAACAAATTTTTCCAGTAGTCACTACTAGTGCAGCAGTCATTTAAAAAGGTAAAGAAAAATGAGTGAAATTAATTTTAAAAATAGATCCACAATATTATTTTGATATGTAATCAATATACAAAAGTAGTAATGGAATATTTTACAGCCGTTTAACGTGCCCAGTCCACGAAATCCAGTGAATACTTACACTTAAAGCACATCTCAATTTAGACTACCTACATTTCAAGTGTTTAGTAGTCACACGTGGCTGGTGGCCTTTGAACCAGACTGGGCAGCTCTATAAGGCTGCGGTGAGCTCCAGGTGACATACTGAATGCAAGGCACACATACCTGGGCTGATGTGTGGCTAGAATATCCTCTCTGACACACACTCTCGCACGCAGAATTTTCCACATTTAAGTGGTTTTTATGAAGAAGACCCAAAGCAGACTGAGACAAATCCAGCACCCTCCCAAACCAACCACCTTCCTCACAAGTAGAAGGAAAATGCCACCCTGCCATCCTTGGTTTCCTTGAACACAGTTCCCATCTGCTCTCACCGAGAAACCCCTCACTCTTCCCCACCCTGCGCCCCCTCCCCTCGTTTAGACTAGCTGCGAATTCCCACCCTAAATAGAAAAAGAATGCGGCCGGGACTCGGGGACCCTGCCTAGAGAGGCAGGCAGGAAAGCTTAGCGAACAGACCTAGAGCCCACTATCACTCCTAGTCTCCCTGCTCCAAAGGGTACTCGCTGCCTCTCGCCCTTCCGAGGAGGCGAGGACCCCTTTTGGAGGCAGCCCCTCCCCCTGGTTCCGCGACCCAGGTTTCCAGCCCCTCTCGGGTATCCAGAGTGGAAAGGTGGGTGTGGATGCAGTTTACTGAAGGACCCAGTTCAAGGGTGGGGCAGCGTCCGTGGATCGAGCCGACCGCGGCTGGCTGGGCCCGATGCCTCGACACCGCCCTTGGCCGCCGGACGAAGGTGCCGGGCGCCCTCCCTGCAGTCAGCAGTCAGGCCGGAGCGCCCCCGCACCTCGCACCGCGCCCCAGCTCCCCCTCGCGGTGCCGCAGTCCCCGCGGCGCCGCCCCCAGCCCCGCCCTCCATTACGTCATCGCAGGCCAGACCGGGGAGGGGACCAGTCCCCCCATATAAAAGGCTGGGCTGGGGGGCGGCGACTGGTCTCTGCTGCGGAGTCCGCCGGTCGCGCCGTGCACAGCTCCGAGGGCCAGCGCCTCCACCCTCTCCGCAGCCGGCACCATGCGCGAGATCGTGCACATCCAGGCGGGCCAGTGCGGCAACCAGATCGGCGCCAAGGTGGGCGCACCGCCCGGCAGGGGCTGGGCAGGGGGCGGCAGGCCCCGAGGGTGCGGACCCGGGTCAGGGGCGGCGGGACCCCAGGGTGCAGGGAAGGGGCCGGGGGGAGGCGGCGGTAGCCCGCCGGCCCGGTGGCGCATTCTCGGCGCGGCCGCCGGGCGGGGCCCAGGAAGCCACACAACCTGCCACGATGCGCGCGGCGACGCAGTTGTGTGTGCCTTTAATCAAGGCCTTTTGAAATTTCCTCGGACACGGCCCTTCTGCCAGACGTAGTCGACATTACCCTGGATGTATTACTCTCTGAAATTTGGGTAGGGGCAGAGGTCTTATTAATCCAGTGGCCTCATGTGGAATTCAATTTGTTTATTTTCCTTTATAGTTTGAATGAAAAAAATGCAATGTCATTGGGGTGACAAGCTAGAGAGACTTCTTGTCGGGTTACAAAGACGAGGATGTTAGATAATTTCCCTAATATGAGCACCATCTGGACGTGATGATACATAATGTCAGAGTCTGACTTCCTGTCTGGAAGGCGGCAGGTGACCGTCCTGGGGCTGGGACTTCCCACCGCAGTGGGCGAGGCAGGAGCCAGCGTGGTGCAAGGGTGTGGGCGGGCGCCTGGACAAGGACGTGGTCTCTTTCAGAACCGCCATATTGCCCACCCCAACCTCCCCGCCCCCTTTCCTGCTGCAAATTCACAATGGAGCCTGTGCCCTCAGCGTGCCCTGCTCTGGCCACTGTCCCCAGTCGGGCTCCCAGATTCCTCCTGCCTGCCCTTCCCCAACCATCCCCTGCGGGGGGGCAGGGGCGACAGGCCACAGGATGTCAGTGGTAGAAAACTGTGCTGCCTGGAGGGCTGGGTGGGGTTTGCGCCAGGAGACATTGATCCCTGGAGGCAGTCTCTCAGGGCGGGGTCCAAGTGGTCCTTGGCCCTGGGTGGCAGGACCCGTCCATCAGCTGGGATGCTGTGACATTCAGCCCTGCCTGGGGGTGATGGCCTCCCCAGCATCCATAGCTTTCCCTAGAAGGGGATCTGCTGGGCTCACCCTCCTGGTTCAGTGCCCTTCCCAGCTTTGCAGTCTGTCGCCATAATATGGCCGATGCTCTGCAGATTTCCAAGCCCCTCTGCAGCAGCTGCTGGAGGAACAGGGGCTTGGGCCTATAGGACTCCTCCACTGTCTGACCACAATGGCCACTGTTCCAAGGACATGACAGGGAGAAAAGGGCCATCCTTCTTGATATTTAGGATGCTAGGCCATCATGTGTTGTTTTTTTTTCTCCCCAGTTTTGGGAGGTCATCAGTGATGAGCATGGGATCGACCCCACTGGCAGTTACCATGGAGACAGTGACTTGCAGCTGGAGAGAATCAATGTGTACTACAACGAAGCTGCTGGTGATTATTACAGTGTTTTTTGTTTGGTTTTGTTTTCTTGCCCAGTCAACCTTGCTTTGCATACCGTGGCAGACGGAATGTGCTAGGAACGTACAAATGCCAAAGACATGCTTCTTGCATTCATTTTTAATGTCAACTGGCAAAAATACACTTTATAGTTCCTTACGACTCCTGCATGTTTGCCATGACTAAGCATGCCATCATCTCTTTTAAAGCAGAAAAGCACCTCTGCTCACTTTTGCCTCAGATGCTAGAATTTTCTCTAATGATTCTGCCGTGAAAGGCACATAGAGCACAGTCTTGCCTGTGATTCCCTTGCCCACTGCAGGTCTAAGTGTGGCTCTGTTCCCCACAGGTAACAAATACGTACCTCGGGCCATCCTGGTGGATCTGGAGCCAGGCACCATGGACTCGGTCAGGTCTGGACCATTTGGCCAGATCTTCAGGCCAGACAACTTCGTGTTCGGTATGTAGTCCTGATCCATGGCAAATGGCTCAGTGAGTCTCCTTTCTCAACACTGTGGAAATCATCGTTCTTGGTGCTGAATGCTAAGGTGGAGATTGTGTGTCCATGGACAGCCTTGGGTCCTGGCCACTTCTCTGGCCCCTCTCTGGGCAGCTCAAAGAGCTGTCAGCCTGCAGAGGGCTTCTATGGTGCTCCTACTGCAGAGCAGCCCGTGGCAGTAAAGAATACTGAGCAGTGATGAACCTTCCAACAGGAAGGGTAACAGGCTGCCGGTAATGTCAGAGGGCCCGAGACAGCAGGTAACCACTTCAGGAAGCCAAAGGCCAAAGGCACAGGTTGTGACCAGAAGTGGAGACAGCGGCTTGGAGCCCATCTTCTTTTTGGATCATATTGTACCCTTGCCCTTGCCTGTTTATTAAACCTATTCACAGAAGCTTCCTGTTCCTGATTTTAAAACCAGTTGGGTTTTGTTAAACCGTCTTCTTGATCAGTTAATAACTCCATATGAATAAACTTGCTTATGATCTCCAGTGTTTTTGAAGATCATGGATGTATAGAAAATTTTCTGTAAGAAAGCATATCTAAAAGAGAAGAATCTGCAATTCCAAGATTAGTCTATAGTCAAAATGAAAGAATTCAGATTTCCTTATGTTTTAGTGTCTAATATTCTCCTTTCCCTCTGGCAGGCCAGAGCGGTGCTGGAAACAACTGGGCAAAGGGCCACTACACAGAGGGAGCCGAGCTGGTCGACTCGGTCCTGGACGTGGTGAGGAAGGAATCAGAAAGCTGTGACTGTCTGCAGGGCTTCCAGCTGACCCACTCGCTGGGGGGCGGCACAGGGTCTGGAATGGGCACCCTGCTCATCAGCAAGATCCGGGAGGAGTACCCCGACCGCATCATGAACACCTTCAGCGTCATGCCCTCGCCCAAGGTGTCAGACACGGTGGTCGAGCCCTACAACGCCACCCTGTCGGTGCACCAGCTGGTGGAGAACACAGATGAAACCTACTCCATTGACAACGAGGCTCTGTACGACATCTGCTTCCGTACCCTGAAACTGACCACCCCCACGTACGGCGACCTCAACCACCTGGTGTCGGCGACCATGAGCGGGGTGACCACCTGCCTGCGCTTCCCGGGCCAGCTGAACGCCGACCTGCGCAAGCTGGCCGTGAACATGGTGCCCTTCCCGCGCCTGCACTTCTTCATGCCCGGCTTCGCGCCGCTCACCAGCCGGGGCAGCCAGCAGTACCGCGCGCTGACGGTGCCCGAGCTGACCCAGCAGATGTTCGACTCCAAGAACATGATGGCCGCGTGCGACCCGCGCCACGGCCGCTACCTGACCGTGGCTGCCATCTTCCGCGGCCGCATGTCCATGAAGGAGGTGGACGAGCAGATGCTCAACGTGCAGAACAAGAACAGCAGCTACTTCGTCGAGTGGATCCCCAACAACGTGAAGACGGCCGTGTGCGACATCCCGCCGCGCGGCCTCAAGATGTCGGCCACCTTCATCGGCAACAGCACGGCCATCCAGGAGCTGTTCAAGCGCATCTCGGAGCAGTTCACGGCCATGTTCCGGCGCAAGGCCTTCCTGCACTGGTACACGGGCGAGGGCATGGATGAGATGGAGTTCACCGAGGCCGAGAGCAACATGAACGACCTGGTGTCCGAGTACCAGCAGTACCAGGACGCCACGGCCGACGAGCAGGGCGAGTTCGAGGAGGAGGAGGGCGAGGACGAGGCTTAAGGACTTCTCAAATACATCGTGCATCTTTAGTGAACTTCTGTTGTCCTCAATCAAGCATGGTCTTTCTATTTGTATACTATGGTGCTCAGTTTTGCCTCTGTCAGAAATTCACACTGTTGATGTAATAATGTGGAACTCCTAAAATTACAGTATTGTCTAAGATATCTATACTAATAAAAAAGCATGTGTCTAAAACTGTGTGGTCTCTTTTTTCATTTCAGGTAATTTTTATTCCACTAAATGCTTTTTTTGGTTTTTAACTCACTACATCTTATCTTTTTTTTTTCTTTTTTAATATTTATTTGAGAGAAAGCGTGCGCACAAGTGGTGGAGGGGCAGAGGGAGAGGGAGAGAGGATTCCAAGCAGGCTCTGCACTGTTAGGGCAGAACTGGACACCAGGCTCAACATCCAGAACAGTGAGCTCATGACTGAGCCACCCGGGTGCCCTTCCAGTAAATGCTTCTGGGTTTAGTCATCTTAACAAAATTGGATTTTTGTTAAGTATTTTTAAGTTAATGGCTTCTCTGCTCTTTTAATAAAGACAGATATAAAGACATATTTTTCATTTTCACTGACCCCAAGTATTAAAGTAAATGAATCCAGTAAACATGTCCAGGAGTGAATCGAGATTTAAGGACAAAGCAAACCTTCCTCCCTTACTTGCTGTAGTTCCAGCAACCCTTGTGAAAATGTAGTATGGAGGGTCGTGTTTCTCTACTTTGAACAATGTGATAAACACAAGTAAAAAGACCAGCGAAAACTTGTACCTCTCAGATAAAAAGTACAGCATAAATTCAAGATTCAATGTACCCTGAAATAACAGTGATAAATACTCCAAATGCTTCACCTAAGATACAAGAGAAAGTAAATCACAACCAGAATTTATTTTAACTAATGGTAGAATTCACAACTTAATGTTTAAAAAATCAGATCTAATTTTTGTAGCCTTTATAGCTACAAGACTTTAAGTTTGTTTGTGTTTATTCATTTATTTAGAGGGAGTATGAGGGGAGGAGGGGCAGAGAGAAAGTATCCCAAGCAGGCTCTGAGCTGTCAGCACAGAGCAGGATGCAGGGCTCGAACTCATGAACCACAAGATCGTGACCTGAGCTGAAATCCAGAAGCAGACACTTAATCCACTGAACCACCCAGATGCCCCTAGAAGACGTTTTAATAGGTCATTATTTGTGTATGTCTGAGAGTACTTTGCAGGGAGTAGAAAGCATGGGAGGCAGGTGAGGTGTGACGGGTGTGTTTCACAGGTGGCAACAGGCTGAAGCCCCACACTAAGGAATGCCCAGCTCCCAGCAGTGGGCATTCTTATTGTAAGAAGTCTTCTGCTAACTTATTGAATTCATTTGCAAAACGTAGATGCAGGTTGTGTTTGCCTTCTGGCATCAAATGCAACCTAAAAAAAAAAAAAAAAGCACTTATGATTAATGGCACACAATTTAATCAAACTCTTACCCTTTCTAACATTTCATGAAAATCTGAAGTGGAAAACCGCCCCTTCTTTTCGTGACTACTATTGGGGAGAAAACATAAGATACGTAATACAAACTTTCCCCGAATATAGACTTAAGGGTGAAAGCTTCTTGGGCGTTGACTTAACAGAGCACACACATGGCAACTGTTGGAACTGTATCCTGTAACAAAGAGTTTGACTTTAAATCTGATGAGAGTGGGGGATGTGATTTGGTCATTACCTAGGGAGAAAAAAAAATCCATTTTAATAAGGTTGACTTTAAGAAAGAAGGTTGAGGAGATGATAAAAATACGAAATGTCCAGACTCCACTGGATTGGAACAGGTGAGCTTCTTGGGGTTTCCTACAGTGAAAGCCCAAATCAGAAATCACAGCCCCCACCAGCCTGTTGTTTAAGGCTCAAAATCACTCAGTCATTTTTGGAGGATTGACTAAGTCTGGATATAAGCCACCAGACAAAGGGCAAGTTAAGTGTTCCTTAGGATTGTTGAGGGCAGCTGGAGGCGGCATCAGCAACGCTTTGTTCTGCAGCTGTCACAACATGTCTTGTGGCAAACCTCACTGTGCTCATGAGACTTCTTTCAATAAGCTTTTGGTCAAAAGTGGCTGGTTGCAATTTCTTTAATAAAAGCAGTCTTCTCTGAATTCTGCATTTATTGGCTATAAAAGCGCAGCAATAATAAAAATTTTAAACAAAGCTTTTAGGATATAAGCACAAGTTCAAGCTATTTTATATACAGTAACAATAGGGACATTAAAAGGGTCATACTGGGGCAAATTGCCTAATTCTCTGACCTTTCAGCAACTGGGGTTTGAGAGCTCTAAGAACTTCAGTGAGCACTAAGGAGGATTTGCAGGGAAAAGGAGCTGGGGAATAGAGCTGTCTTTGGACAATGTTGGACCCCCTGCAACTCCACCACACTGGGTGTGAGGTAGGTGTATGTAGATACACATGATAATCTACTTGAAAAAGGATATATTGTTGGCATCTTTCTGAGGCCATGGGGAAAGCTAATAATGCCATTAATAGCCAGGACACTCCAAATTCAATTTTAATGTGGTTCAGGAAATAAAGGATAAGCTGCACCAACCCCAAAGACAGGACCCCAGTTGTGCTACACAAGGAACAAGGGCTTGCAGGGATGCTCAGGGTCTCCATTTTTAGAAGGCAGAAAATAACAAACTGCAAGGATATTGAAAGGTCATAGAAGGACATGTCTAGGCTAAACTGAATATATACTAACTGAACTCTGAAGCAGAGGAACCCCGACCTGCCAAAGC
This sequence comes from Puma concolor, assembly GCF_028749965.1. Classification (NCBI taxonomy): domain Eukaryota; kingdom Metazoa; phylum Chordata; class Mammalia; order Carnivora; family Felidae; genus Puma; species Puma concolor. The sequence continues at coordinate 25,846,203 of NC_141671.1, forward strand.
TGGACGTTTTCCTTCGTGGGTAGTCAAGCTGGTTATCACACGCTCTACCCTGTTGCTACAATTTTCTCAGGATTCCCAAGGAAGAAGAGACACCTACTGTGAATCTCTTCTGGTTTTTAGCCTGTGCTCCTGCACTATTCATGTGGTAATCTCTATAGGTCTCAGGTAAAGAAAAACTAGGTCCCCTTCATTAAAAATAGTGGAGGCCTGTTTTGAGGCATCTACATTCAGAACTGCACTGGACTGTGGATAGGTGGGTGGATGGATGGGGTTATGAAGAAAATCACTCTTCTCCTTGATACATTTGGGAGGTCATTTCAAGGTCCTTAGTATATCCTTGGCCTTTAGGTCTGACACAGGATTCACTACACTTAACACTTACCAAGTGTACCTCTTTGGGAACAGTCACCTGGACAGGCATAAATATGTAGATGTCAAGGCAATGTAGCAGTGTACTGCTGAGGGAGCTTCTCACCCAAATAACAAAAGGAACTAATCCCATGCTCTGTGTTTTCAAACAACCACATTTTCCAGGAAAACCAGTAGCAAGTCCCCCACAATCAAACACATGGCTCAGCTGGAAATGAAGGGGCCTCCTGCTTGCTGGGGCCGGCTCCTGCCTGCATTTGGCTCCTTTAGAAAAAGAGATGTGACTCTAGATCTTCTCAGCAACAGAAGTGTGTCTAATCCCACAGTGTAAATTCAGTGGTGGTTTTACCTCTGTTTGAGAACACTCCTTCCAGGATGCTCTTCACAGATGAGGTGACGAAGGAGAAACACGCTGGCCCCACTATATTACCTCTCCTTCCTCAGTCTAACCTTCTACAGCTTTCAAGTTAAGCTCGGAGAGCTACAGACAGGAACAGGCAATAAGTAATGCACTATAGTTTTTTCCTTCACTTTGGATATGATAAACCTCTACATCATATATGAACCCATAAAGTTGTTAGTTAAGTCTGAGCATTTCTGTTTTAACCAAAAACCAAAGTAGTCGCTCTTTGTACCTGGAGCTCTTCCCCTATGAAAACTGGACAGCAATGTGACTCACAGGGAGGCCTTCTCTCTTTCAGGCATTCCTCCCCAGGCCATCCAAACCTGGCTGCCAACAACATCCCCTTTCAATTCTTTATTCTCTGCTTGCTATCTATCGATCTATCTATCCATCTATTTATTATGTTCTTTATTTTGAGAGAGACAGCGTGAGCACGGGGGGGGGGGGGGGGGGGGGGGCACAGGGAGAGAAGAACAAAGGATCCGAAGCAGGCTCTGTGCTGACAGCAGTGAACCTGATGCAGGTCTCCAACTCACAAACTATGAGATCATGACCTGAGCCGAAGTCGGAGGCTCAACCGACTGAGCCACCCAGGCGCCCTCTCTGTTCCTTTTAGAGAGCCCATCTAAGAAAAGGGTGATAATGGATGGGCCATAATTCCCTTCAAACTGGTAAAGCAGGGGTGTAGAGCATGGCCTCCCAGCCTGCATCTTCCCCAGCAGGCTCTCTCCTCTCAGCCAGAGGGCAGCCAGGCCCAAGTAGATGTTTGGGAAAGGCGGAAGTAGAGATCTTGCTGCGAAGTTTCTTCTCTCAAATGCAACCTTGTCTCAAGCATTAGAAAGAAACAAAACTTCCTCAGAGGCTATTTTTCTAGTAATGCCACAGCTAGGAACAGACCCCTCTGGGCTATCGGGGTCTACCAGATGGATGCTTGTAACTCGTGTGTGGAGACACAAGCCTTGCCAAACCTGGGGGATTACAAGGGCCAAGTAGGGGCCTTCTGACTGGACTGAGAGCTTTCTTTGGGTCACAGCTGCATGTTATTGGAGGTGATACCACAGGGTTAAAGGCATGGGCAGTATGGGGTCAGGACATGTCCAGTCTAATCAACATGGGATCTATACTAGCAAGTTACTTCATCTCCTGAAACCACAATTCCTCATCTGGAAAAGGGGGATGAGTAACAGCATCTACCCCCATAGGATTATTCTGATGACAAAATGCATATGAGGCTCATAGTACGGGATCTCTGGGCACACAGTGACCAATAAATGTTTGCTATTGTTTTCTTATTCTTATTGAATTGTACTTTACAATGTGCAAAAGTCCTTACAAAGGTTCTAATTATGTATGGCATATTAATGAAATGCTCTGACTTGGGAGCATAATCTATTTACATTTGGCTAACACAATCCACTCCAGTTGGAGAGATTTTACAACATGTCACGGTAAGTCTTGTCTAGAAAGGATGAGACCCCACTCTCACTACAATGCAAAGGATTCAGCTTTGTAAGGATGAGCCTAATCCTGTTTGGAGTTAATCTTGTAACCTGACCCTAAGTGGGATCTTGAGCTGATTGCTTTCCCTTCAACCACAGCAGCAAACAGTTAGAGATGAGGCACTAGAGGGAGCACCTGCAGGAGGAAGGGATGGGGAGAGCTAGAGAGAAAGTCATCCGGGGCAGTTAGAGGGGAGGGCACATCTCCCCTCCCCTGTCACATATTTGGGGTTGGCCTAGAAGTGGAAGCCAAGGCAGCCATCCCTGCTTACTGTCCACCTACTCCCAGTAACCTGGCTCACTTTACCACAGAGCTAAAAACAAACCTTTGTCCTCAGCATGAATCTCTGTCACCTAGGTCAATTCATCTCACCCCCGCTCATGTGCATCTCCTCCTGGCCTGCACTGGAGGTCTGGGGCCATCTGACCTCTGATGGCCAGACTTGAAGAGCCCAGGAAGCTACAGAGAGAAGTCCCTTCCTCTCTTCTTCCCTTCCATGAGTCAGAGGACAGAACCTGGCCCACTGCCTAGACAACCTAATCACGTGTACCCTCACTGCCAGCCTGCTGGCACATCCTCCAGTGAACCTACCACAGGCCAAGACCTCTGTGGAGAATGCCTGTACCTTTGCCCTCCCCACTGTGATGGTTGGTTTTATGTGTAAACTTGACTGAGCCATGGATGCCCTGATATTTGATCAAACATTGTTCCGGGTGTTTCCGTGAGGGTGTTTTTGGATGAGATTAACATTTAAATCATTAGAATTCAGTGAAGTAGATTGTCCTCCCTGATATAGGTGGGCCACATCCAATCAGTTGAAGGTCTGAATAGAAGAAAAAGGCTGCCCCCCCCCCCCCCCCCCAGATAAGAGGAAATGCTTCCTGCCTGACTGCCTTCAAACTGAGACATCAACTTTTTCTTGCTTTTGGACTCAAACTGAAACACTGACTCTTTCTGGTTCTCAGGCCTTCGGTCACACTGGAACCACACCATTGGCTCTCTCAGGTCTCCAGTTTGCTAGATGTTCCAGCTTGCCCACTGAAGATCTTGGACTTCTCAGCTTCCATAATTTCACGAGCCAATTCCTATTCCATATAGTAAATCAACCTGTGTGTGTGTTATTTTCTTTTAAAATTTTTAAAAATGTTTTTATTTATTTTTGAGAGAGAGAGAGAGACAGAGCATGATCAGGGGAGGGGCAGAGAGAGAGAGGGGGAGACACAGAACCCGAAGCAGGCTCCTGGCTCTGAGCTGTCAGCACAGAGCCTGACACGGGGCCCGAACTCATGGACTGTGAGATCATGAGCTGAGCTGAAGTCAGACACCCAACCAACTGAACCACCCAGGAGCCCCTGTGTGTGTGTGTTATGTGTATCCTATTGGTTCTGTTTCTCTGGAGAACGCTAATACACCCACACACCTGTACTGACAATGGTGCTGAAAATTGGGTCGAGGGCAGCTTGCCACTGACCTACTCACAAGCCACACCCCAGCTGTCTCCTCGGGCCCCTGATCACCTGAACCCACAGCAGCATTCCACCCACAGAAGTGGCAGCTACTGCATACTGAGCTCCTATTAAATCTTAAATGTACAAACAAATGACAGGTATCATCACCATCTTACACACAGGGAAACAGAGGTATAGAAACAGATGCACACTGCTGAAGGGCACACACTTAGTGACAGAGCCAGCACTCAGACCTGGGTCCATCTCCTTCCCTGCCAGGGCATGTAACCACTGCTATGAAGGGTTCCAGGACTCCAACACACCAGTTCTGCTTTCCAGGAAAGACTCCATTTTCCACCTCTCCCCTTTCGTTGACATTGAACCCCAGCTCTTTGCACACTTTACCCATCATTCTTTCCCACCTGACCTGGCTCTCTGGCCCTGGTCTCAGAACATGCAGTTGGGACTCTGCACCACACTTTCTGGGACTGAGTCACCAGTCAATGGCCCTTGTGTGCCTCTCATGTTCTCTTTCTTTCAAAGTGTACTAAGCACTTTAAAATGCACTAGACCACATTCTGGGACTGGTGCTGACATGCTCAGCAGGAGGAATATTAAATTTACATGCTAACAGCGGTTAAAAAGGACCAGGTGATCCCAAAAAGATAAGTAATTGGAGGAGGATACATCTGAGTTGCTACCTGAGGGATGAGCACACTTGGCCAGGCCACAGAAGGGGCTGAGGGCTGGAAGGGGATTCCAGGCAAGGTACTGGTCATCTGCAGCTGGGTCTGAAACCCAGACCCTCGTCTCCGCTGGTCCTCTCATTCCCAAGATCGGAGCACCTCCACAGAAACATAGGATTATGCCCTGAACTGCATCCTCTACGAATCCATATGCTGAAGTCCTAACCCCCACGACCTCAAAGTGTGACTTATTTGGATAGAAGATCTTTAAAGAGGCGATTAATGAGATCATATGAGTGGGCCCCAATCCAATGTGACTGGTATCCTTATAAGAGGAGATGAAGGCACATACACAGAGGGAAGACCACGTAAGGATACAGGAAGAAGAACTATCCATAAGCCAAGGAAAGAAACATAAGAAGAAATCAACCCTGCTGATACCCTGATCTCAGATTTCCAGCCTCCAGAACTCTGACGGAATAGATTTCTACTGTTTACACCGCCCAGTGTGATACTTGTTACAGCGGCCCCAGCTGACCAGTATACACTGTAAGCACACATGTAGCTTACTCAGCTGTGTAGTCACATCCTCTTCTGAGCTGGCTCAGCCCCACTGCCTCCTGGGGCCCATCCACTGCAACCCCAAAGGGTTCTGATGGACGCCAACCTCTGCTCAACACAAATCCTCCGAAAGCGAGCCAGGGCTGACCTTAGGGTGATGCCCAAGAAGAAGCAAGCTAGCCAGGGAGGTGGTGAGCCACATCAGGGCTTTTCAGTCTAGGAGGGAGGGCTGGATGAGCAGGGAATGCACAGGGGCTGAGGCAGAACAAGAAGAATCAAAGGGACAGGTCTGCTCCCCATCGCTGCTATTATCAGAATAGCTCTTATTTATGTTTTGTATCTTGGACTCCTGCACCAGAGTTTATTAGGAGGAACGGTTCAGCTAAAAACAAATTTTAAAACCACTGAACCCGAATGATCTTTAAGGCCTTTTCGCTTCCAAGAGAGTCTACCATTGTTCCTCACATACACATACACAAAAAGAGAGACAAATTGACATAGGAAGCAGGCCTGCTGAACAACCCTGCCCTTCCTTTAGCCTCCTTTTTTTTTTTTTAAAATGTTTATTTATGTTTGAGAGAGAGAGAGAAAGAGAGCAGGGTTGGGGGGGAAGCAGAGAGAGAGAGGGGGACAGAGGATCTGAAGCAGGCTCTTTGCTGACAGCAGAGAGCCCAATGCGGAGCTCGAACTCACAAACTGTGAGATCATTACCTGAGCTGAAGTCAGACCCTTAACCTACTGAGCCACCCAGCACCCCCCATTTGGCCTCCTTCTGAGAGAAAGGCATTTGTTTCATATGTAATACCTGTTGATATAATCTCTGAAGGGATAGACTGTATCCTTAAATTTAATTATAAATGTACCTAGCAAGATAATGAAATATTAAGTTCACTGGGAACCTGCCACTCTAACCTGCTTCCCTGTTGTCAAATGGCTGAACCTCAAAGGATTCTGGTGCTCAAAGAACCCATTTTCCTTTTGTGGGGTCCAAAATAAACCACCTGTGTTCCAGGTGGGTTCATATTCATGTCCAACATAAAGGGGTCTTTTAGCAGACGAAGGTAAGAGGTATAAAATGCAAACTAGTTGAAGACAATCATTGCCAATAACACTTCACCTTCAACTCACTTGTTCCAAAGAATACTGCTCTAAAAAAATGATCTTTCACAAAATAGTCCACTGAAATAATTAACATCTGAACGGGAAGGGAAAAATTTTTTCCCATATTGATGTATTCTGTTGCTAGGAGATGGGTTTAGAACAGAATTCCTAAATTAAACTTTCTTGCAGACTGACTTTTATTGAACCTGGTTTTCTGAGGGAACACGCTGCATTTACCATGAGCGTCAGTGTGCAAAACCTGTCATTTCTGAAGCTAGAAGATAATTAACCAGGTCAGCAAGTATATAATCCAGGCATCTTACCATCATATTAAAATAAGAGTATGTTTATGAGAGGCAGCTGTGCTGTGGGGGAAAAGTGCTATATTAGGAGGGGAAAAAAAAATCTAGGATTTGTCATTTACTAGCTATGCAACCTTAGAAGATTGCTTAACATCTCTTAGCCTTGATTTTTCTCATCTGTAAATAGGGACAATATTTTTTCATAAGTTTGTTATGAAGAGTTATTAGATATTGTATGTAAAATGCCCTTTAAAATATATAATGCTATATGGATATAAAAATTATAGTTTTATAATAATTATATGTTATTGTAGAATAAGAAGCATGTCCCCTACATTTAAATATTCTTTAAGAAATCTGCTGAAATGTATCATGGAATAATATGATTAAGAAGCAGTGGGTGGCTGTTGCACCTGGGTGGCTCAGCCATCTGAGCGTCTGACTTCGGCTCAGGTCATGGTCTTGCAGTTTGTGAGTTCAAGCCCCACATTGGGCTCTCTGCTGTCAGGGCAGAGCCCACTTCAGATCCTATGTTCCCCTCCCTCTGCCCCTACCCCACGTTCACTCTTTCAAAAATAAATAAACATTAAAAAAAAAAAAAAGAAGTAGTGGATGGCTTACACCACACACAAAGATAAATTCAAAATGGATTAAGGACCTAAATGTGAGGCCTAAAACTATAAAATCCTAGCAGAAAACACAGGCAGTAATTTCTCTGACATGGACATAGCAACTTCTTACTAATATGTCTCCTGAGGCAAGGGAACAAAAGCAAAAATAAACTATTGGGACTACATCTAGATAAAAAGCTTCTGCACAGGGGCACCTGGGTGGCTCAGTTGGTTGGGCGACTGATTTCGGCTCAGGTCATGATCTCACAGTTCGTGAGTTCCAGCCCCACGTCGGGCTCTGTGCTGACAGCTCAGGACCTGGAACCTACTTCGTATTCTGTGTCTCCCCCTCTCTCTACCTCTCCCCTGCTCACACTCTGTGTCTCTCTGCCTCTCAATAATAATAAATGTTAAAAAAAAAAATTAAAAAGCTTCTGCACAGCAAAGGAAATGATCAACAAAACAAAAAGACAATCTACTGAATGAGAGAAGACATTTGCAAGTGATATATCTGATAAAGGGTTAGTATCCAAAATATGTAAAGAACTTATAAACTCAGCATCCAAAAAACAAATAATCCAATTAAAAAATAAGGCAGAAGACATGAACAGACATTTCTCCAAAGAAGATATCCAGATGGCCAACAGACATGCAAAGATGCATCACTCACCATCAGGGAAATGCAAATCAAAAAATTACAGGGAGATATCACTTCACACCTGTCAGAATGGCTAAAATCAATAACTCAAGAAACAACAGGTGTTGGCGAGGATGTAGAGAAAGGGGAGTTCTCTTGTTCTGTTGGTGGAAATGCAAACTGATACAGCTACTCTGGAAAACAGTATGGAGTTTCCTCAAAAAGTTAAAAATGGAACTACCCCACCCTAGTAATCACACTACTGAGTATTTATCCCAAAGAATACAAAAACACTCATTCAAAGAGATACATGCATTATATGTTTATAGTAGCATTATTTACAGTAGCCAAATTATAGAAGCAACCCACGAGTCCATCGACTGGTGAACGGATAAAGAAGAGGTGGTATATACACACAATGGAGTATTGTTCAGTTGTAAAAAGAACAAAATCTTGTCATTTGCAAGATGGATCTAGAGAGTATAATGCCAAGTGAAATAAGCCAGTCAGAGAAAAACAAATACCATATGGTTTCAGTCATATGTGATGTTTAAGAAACGAGTAGTGGAAAAAGAGAGACAGAGAGACAAATCAAGAAACAGACTCTTAAGTACAGAGAACAGACTGATGGTTCCCAGAGGGGAGGTGGGTAGGGAATGGGTGAAATAGGTGAACGGGGTTAAGAGTACACTTGTCATGGGGCGCCTGGGTGGCGCAGTCAGTCAAGCGTCCGACTTCAGCCAGGTCACGATCTCGCGGTCCGTGAGTTCGAGCCCCGCGTCGGGCTCTGGGCTGATGGCTTGGAGCCTGGAGCCTGTTTCCGATTCTGTGTCTCCCTCTCTCTCTGCCCCTCCCCCGTTCATGCTGTGTCTCTCTCTGTCCCAAAAATAAATAAAAATGTTAAGAGTACACTTGTCATAATGAGCACTGAGTAATGTGTAGAATTGTTGAATCACAATATTGTACACCTGTAACTAATATTTAGCACTGTTAAATCAGTACATCTGAAACTAATATTTAACTATCCTGGAAATCAAAAAAAATTAATAATTAAAAAAAGAAGTTGTAGAACTGTTTCTGAGTCTGCTTTCCCTGATGGGCTGTTGCGTGCACACAGGGCAGGGGCCAGCAAGGACCATGCCAAGCAGTGCTGGTCCACAGTAGACATCAGAAACCAGCTCATGGATGGGGAGCCTGGGTGGCTCAGTTGGTTGGGTGTCTGACTTCAGTTCAGGTCATGATCTCCCCATTCCTGAGTTCGAGCCCCGTGTTCAGCTCTGTGCTGACAGCTCAGAGCCTGAAGCCTGTTCAGATTCTGTGTCTCCTTCTCTGTCCCGCCCCCCCCCCCCCCCCCCCCCGGCTCATGCTGTCTCTCTCTCAAAAATAAATAAATTTAAAAAAAAAAAAAAAAAAAACAAGGCTCATGGAGGGAAAGAAGAGGAGGGAGGCAAAGAGGGAGGGAGGCAAAGAGGAAGGGAGGGAGGATTTTCTCATTACTAAAGCCAATTCCAAAAGAATTCCAAAGATGTCCAGAGTAATGACAGCATCTCTGGAATTAATATAAATTAATATAGTTTCCCTAGGGTCGATAGTACCTTTATAATGATAAACTAACCTGAAAATTCCCAAATATATAAAAGTGTTTTAATTAACAATGATTGCTATAAATCTAAACTGTCTGCAGTGTTACAGGGCTTACTACCTATTAGCAGATATGCCTTTGCGGCGACATGAAAATAATCCACCCAAGAATTTCTTTCCCTCCGGGTACTGGTTACCCACAAATCAGGGCTCCATGTGCGCCATGGTTCTCTGGAACCCTAAATAGAGCAGTACTATTTATTGACATGGGCAAAATGAGGGGGCGGGTAATACCTTAAAAAACCCCAATCTTCATGCTTCCTTTCCTTACAAGGCTTCTTCCACGCATTTCCTAAGGCGGTAAGGCAGAGCGCTGAAGCAGAGACTGGACTTACCGTGACCCTCTCACATGTTTGTGTATGAAGTCGGCATGGAAACGTGGGACCAGAGGATCCTTCTCCCCATGCACGATTAAGGTGGGGCACTGAACCAGGGGCAGCAAGTGCCGACAGATATTCCCTGAAAGACAAATAGCAAGGATAATCTGCTTCAACGGGACCATCCCAGGAGGTGAGTCAGAAAAGCAGAGAACTGAGACAAATCATGCCTCTCTCTGGACCTCAGTGTCCCTGTCTGTAGAAGAGGTGGTTTGCCTTAGATGGGGTCTGAGGTGGGGGCCCTGGATGGCCCAGTCACTTAAGCCTCAGATTTCAGCTCAGGTCATGATTTCACTGTTCGTGGGTTTGAGCCCCACATTGGGCTCTGTGCTGAGAGCTCAGAGCCTGGAGCCTGCTTTGGTTTCTGTGTCTCCCTCTCCTGCTCCCACTCTGTTTCTCTCTCTCAAAAAAAAAAATAAACATTAAAAAAAAAAAAAAAGATGGGGTCTGAGGTGTCTTCCTGTTTCTCTATTTTTTTCCCCTCTGCTTTGGAAGCTCTATTAGTAAACAAGAAATTCACTTGATTTATAGTCATAATTCATGTAAAATAGGAAAAATAAACAAAAAACCCCACAATTCTTTATATTATATAGAGCAGTCCCCAATTTGCAAAGTGATGGTAGATGCTTGGCATGTGAAAGCTTTTCCCTTGAAATAATGTCTTAAATGGTTCTTGGGCTTCCAGCTAGCCCTTAAAGCTTACATACCTTACTGTGAGGTTAAAATTTACACATGGCAAACCAGCTTCTCTTCATCCCTCCTGCTTCCATGACATTCCTGACTGACATGCTTCAGAGATTATGAGGTCCTCACCCCCATTTGTAACAACATTTCTAAGGTGAATGTGGAACAACCTGGTTCTGGTCCTGTCCTGCTGTTTCCTGCCTGTGAAATCTTGGTAGTTCCTTAGTTATGAGTTTTAGCCTCCTCCTTGGTCAAACAGGGATAGTTACAGTTCTCTGGGGTTAACCATGAGGCTAAAAAGAGATGTCATATTGAAGGTTCTAGGCACCCAGCAGGTACTCCATAAAGCGAGCTCCTTCCTCTCCTTCCTCCTCCCTGCTTCTGCCTGCGTTGAGAAGAAAGTGCTGGGGCTCTGAGAAAGCTGTCCAGGCACCTGGCCTGTCCCTCCCCCTCACTTGGGGGTCACTGCCTGCTAAATGAGAAGGTGGTGGGTTGGCCAGGGAAGTATTTCCCTAGGTCTCAGAAGCTTCCCTCTCCTACCCCTGAAATGACACACACCCACCAATAGTATAATCACTTATTACTGAGCACTATGTGTCAGAAACTGTTCAAGTGGTTTGATGCCCATGGAACACTTCGTCACGTGTTTTAACTCATTTAGTATGTACAATTATTTGTAAACCAAGCACTTTTCTAACGATAGTAATAATAACCTTTTATTAAGCACTTACTCTGTATTTGGTACCGCACCAAAGCTGAACGTACAGAACCTGGTTGGATCCTCACAACAACCTTATGAGGTAGTTGTTAGTATCTCCAGTTCCCAGATAGGAAACTGCAGCTTTGAGAGAAGCTCAAATGAATGAATCTGCCCAATTCATTCTAACAGCAAGCCAAGTGGCAAGGCCACCGTCTGACTCCAAATCTGTGCAGTTAACTCCTCTGCTAAACTGAGCATCCATAAACATGAGGATACAAGTAGGAAGAAAAGGGCTCCTGTCAAATTAGTGAGTGGGGAAGGGAGATACGTGGTTTGTTAACAGTCTTGCTATAAGATCATTTACATACTGCTAGCTCCTCTATATTTTGGCATTTCCCCTCCCTTCTCTTTCATTTTTTTTAAAACTATATTTAATTTTTTTTAATTTTAGGTTTACAGCGAAATTGAGTGGAAGGTACAGGGATTTCCCTTGTCCCCCTGCCCCCCCACATGCACAGCTTCCCCTACTATCAACATCCCCCACCATAGAGTCCAGAGTTTACATTAGGGGCCACTCCTGTTGTTGTACATTCTGTGGGTCTGAACAAATGTATAATGACATGCATCCATCGTTATGGTGTCACAGAGTATTTTCACTGCCCTCAACATCCTGTTCTGGCCATTCTAATAGGTGAGCAGTGGGATCCTGTTATTTGGCTCATCTTTTTAATCAGGTTGTTTGTTTTCTTATTGTTCAGTTGTAAGAGTTCTTGGCACATTTGGATAACAGTGCTTGATCACATGTGTCTTTTGCAAATGTTTTCTCCAGGTCTGTGGCTTGTCTTTTCATTCTCTTGATGGTGTTTTTCGCAGAGTGGAAGGTTTAAATTTTAACAAACACAGGGCATAGTTTTGAACTGCTGATTTAATTCTGCTTCTACCTTCGAATCTTCCTACCCCTTCAGCTCTCTTGTCAGGAAAGCAAAAAAGTTTACATTTCAAAAGTTTGCCTTCTTTAATGGAGAACTGTCTTAGACATCTTTTACGGCATTTTTAAGAGCTGAGGGAAACACATTTCCAAGACCTATTTCTATGGGTGGGTACTTCATTTGAACAGGATATATTTACTGTTTTGAACTTAAACCAAAAAAGTAACATTTTCAAATGCCCTTTTCATTGTGAAAGTTTTGATAGGTGACTCACTCTGGAAATGATTACCTAATAGATCAAACTGGCCCTTCAACTGCAGCCATTCTGTAACTGAATTGTGCTCCCAGATTAGATCTTAGCTACCCTCTATTCTTTTACAGTTAAAATAGAAGAGTGAGAGAGTATAAATGTAAATAGCTGCTTAAAAACAGACTTTAACTCAGAATTTTCTTAAAGAGATCAATTCTTACTGTTATTGGAAATCGTGTTAAATTTTCAGATAAAGACAGGGAGCTATAGTCATTTAACTAAGTTCTGAAGGTGGGAAGTGAACTGAACACTCTTCCTCATGCTCGCTGGGGCTGAAGGTCATGACAAAAAGGTCCTTCTTTCTTTTTTGTCTTAGTAACAGAGTATGTAGCGGGTAACACATGAAAAAGAAAAAAATACGCTCTGTGTGGTGGCTTGTTTTCTGATTATCCATTCCAGAATTAGAACATATACACTATCTGAGGCTTCTAGAGAATTATTTTGTCATCATACACACAAGGATTAGAAGGAGAAAGGAACAGTCTTCTATTAAAGACTTAACTATGTGAACCTTGATACAACTATATATTTAGTACAGTTTAAGGCAGATGTATTATACAAGGGCTTGTACTGTGTACAGTCACTAGCATCCTCTGTTCACACATCAGCATGAAAACAGTGGGTGAATGTGCTAATCACCAGGGAATTCTGAAACACCAGGGGAGGAACTCAAGCAGCCTCTCTGATCAGCAAAGGAACAGCTAAAACAGTTCACACAACCTACCATCTGAAAGATGTTTAAATTGTTTTATGCCATCCACCCACTTCTCACAGGTTTTGCTAAAGTAGTCATACCCATATAAGGTTTCTAGAGGTTTTCTTGTTCTCTCACTCCATTTAGAAACATCTCTGATACCTGAAAAACAGAAGTAGTGACAAGAATAAGTCTAGTCTAATGTTAAGGCTTATCTTTAAATATTGCAAACATAGTCCACCCCAGAGTCATCCTGCTTGCTCTTCTGTCTGCCTGAAATGTTTCTCCAGCTTTCCACCTGGCTTACTCCTCACTTTGTCCAGGGCAGTGAGGCCTTCCCCGACCATCCTCTTAGAGCACCCTCCCCTCCATCTACTCTGTTTTGCATCTTTCAGTGCTTTGTAGCATTTTCTGTGTCCATGGCTGAGTGCCTGTCTCCCCAGGAAGATGAAAGCTCCAGGATAAGGGACTTGGCTTTGTTTTGCCTCCCACTTATGCCCAGAGCCTCGGCCAGAGCCTGGCACAAAAGAGGCACAACATAAATTTTTACTAAGTGAAATTAGATCTGCATTTAATGCTTTCTGTTAAAAGTATAAGATATAAGAAGATATTCCTGCAATTAGGGTTATCTGAGTAAAACTGACATGATTTATTAAAGAGAAGGTATCTTCTACGGGCGCCTGGGTGGCTCAGTCGGTTAAGCGTCTGACTTCGGCTCAGGTCATGATCTCACAGTTTGTGAGTTTGAGCCCCGTGTCAGGCTCTGGGCTGACAGCTCAGAGCCTGGAGCCCGCTTCAGATTCTGTGCCTCCCTCTGTCGGCCCCTCCACTGCTTGCACTCTGTCTCTCGCATTGTCTCAAAAATAAACAAACATTTTTAAAAAAATTTTTAAAAAGAGAGAAGATATTTTCTGAATTGCATTCAGGTACACTGAAAAACATACAAATTATTCATTCTAGTTTCTGTTACTGAAGAAATATGGCTGTAAAGGGCTAACTATGAACTTGAAACAAGTACAGATGATTCACTCTTAGGAAATAATAGCTAAAAACCACTTATAAAATGCATGAACAAATTCAATTACTTAGCCCAGTTGTGTCCATATTTCTTTAAACACACTGGTAATTCTAATTTTTCTGAGCATATTACATATGGCTTATGGACAGCTTTTAACACAGTGCTTCTGGTACACAATATACCTCAAAGACAACACATTACTAATGATATGAACTCATATTGCACAATAACCCCTCCACAGTGCTCTGGACAGTGCCAGACCCCTGGCAGGCACCCAGTGTGTACTCAGGGAACAGAAATAACAGAGTGAAGGAAAAATTGCTATTTACAACTACAACTGCCTTCTAAGGATGGCAGACTGCCGGATTGGTTCAAATCTGCATAGGTAAGCCCAGAGGTGCATATGGAAGCTGAGGAGAGCTGACCTGCTCTGCACAGGAGTGAAAAGACTTCACAGAGGGGTGCAGAGAAGTCTGGAAATTAAGGGGGTGGGGAGATCTGGGAAGAAGAAAAAGAGTTGGAAGAGAGGAAAGGAGAGAGGAGCCAGTAAGATGTCATGAAGATGGTCAGTAAAAAAATCCCCTGTAGATATTTCTACTTTGGGCACTATTGTAGACAGCACCCTCTGCGAGGTGCCCTTGCAGTGGAAGGACTAGACCTTTCATAAAACATATGATTTGTTGCATTGCTGGAGTTGCAGCGATTAATGCAAACTAGGGTGTGTGTGTGTAAGATGGAAGAGAACCAGAAAACAGGGCAAAGGGTGGTAAGACTACTCAAAGGCAGGGTTGCTTTTGGGGGAAATGTAACTACTAGCTGGGGGCAGTGGGTAGAGCTGAACCTGAGATTCCTAGATTAAACTGAGATTAAAATGGCCCCAGGCTGTGATTATCCCATGGCTCCCAGGCTCCCAAGAATAGCAAATGTAAATCCTCTCTGAAGGAAAACAGTATCAATTTGTGTTCACGGTCTTTTTTGTGGGTTTTCAGATTGAGAGTAAGCAAATTTCACTCCTAATCAAAGATCACAAAACGACCAGAATCTTTATAAAACTAATGAAAAAGCTAGAACACTGGAAGAGAAAGCTTAACATATGATGCAGACCACCACACAGAGAGACAAGAAGATGAACAAGAGACAGAGCAGAATGAAAGCAAGGCCCACAAAGTCCAATCAGTCCCCGAAGGAGAGGAGGAGGAGGAGAATGGAGAAGAAATATGGGAAGAAGGAAACCGCTGAGAAAGGTTTTCAGAACTGATCAGAGAAAAGTCCACAGACAAAACTCAAGTGTAACCCAAACTGGATAAATAAAAAGGAATTTGCATCTAGACAGAGAAGAGCAAAATAGCAGTAAATCAAAGAGAAAGCAAAAACCTGAAAAGCAGCCAGAGGTAAGACACATCTCTCCAAAGGGAGGAAAGCTCGCTGGCAAAAGTTCACAGCAGTGGTTAAGGAATGCAGACAGTGTGCAGTGGAGAAAAGAATTTCCCATTTATATTTCTGTACTTAGCCAAACAATCTTTCAAGAATGAGAGTGAAATAAAAACTGAGTTGACTCTTAACAGATCTCCCCTTAAAGAACTTCCAGGAGCATCTGGGCGGTTCAGTCGGTCAAGTGTCTGACTCTTGATTTCAGCTCAGGTCATGATCTCACGGTTGGTGAGATTCCAGCCCTGCATCCGGCTCTGTGCTCACTGCATGGAGCCTGATTGGGATTCTCTCTCTCCCTATCTCTCTCTCTCTGCCCCTCCTGCTCACACTTTCTCTCTCAAAATAAATCAATAAACTTAAAAAAAAAAAAAAAAGAACTCGTAAAAAATAACTTGAGGAGAAAGAGAAGTGATCCTAGAGGGAATATCTGAGACGAAAGAAGGAAAGGTGAGTAAAGAAACTGAAGAATGTGTTTGTAAATGTAAAAACCAACAAAACTTTCCAAGTGAGAAAATAAAACACTGTAACATTTTCTTACATTAAATTTAGTTCTGTCTACAGAGAAAGCAAAAGGACAAGCAACAAGCTGTGTACCACGACTGACACAATTACTAACCACAAGGGGATAGTCATCATATTATTTAACAACAAAAACCCTGCAAATCAATAACGTCATAATAACACTGAAGTGTTCTAGTCTTGAGTGGGTGGAGAGTCCTTGGGTGTTTGCTTTGTTGCTAGACTTCATAAGGTATCCCTGTTAAACACAAGGTTTTATATTTATCAAATATTACATAAAAGTTTTAAAACAAAAAGAAA
The DNA here is from genome assembly GCF_028749965.1 of Puma concolor. Classification (NCBI taxonomy): domain Eukaryota; kingdom Metazoa; phylum Chordata; class Mammalia; order Carnivora; family Felidae; genus Puma; species Puma concolor. Next base: position 25,862,424 of record NC_141671.1, read on the forward strand.
TGAAAAGACATGAATAGGTACAATACAGAAAAAGAAACCCCAATGATGCATAAGTACATAAAAAAAGATTCTCAATCTTACTAGTAATAGGAAAAGGAAAATTAAGTCCCCCAGTAAGATACCATTTCTTGCCCATTTGACTGGTGAAAGATTAAGAAGTCTGATGATTTCAAGTTTTCGTTGAGGATACAAGTTAAGGAATCTTATACACTCGTGGTGGAAATGCAAATTTATTTAGTTGGAAAATAATTGGCCACCTGTCACATGGTGTATTTGCATACCACAATGTTTAGCAAATTTCACATTTGGGCATATACCCCTAGAGAGACACTGTTGCCCAGATGCCCCAGGAGACATGTATAAGAATGTTTACGGCAACAGTGAAAACAGACCTACAGTTTATTGATAAAAGAGAGGAAAAATAAAATACATTTGCCCAATGGAATATAATACAGAAATATCATGAATGAATCTTAGAAATTCAACGTTCATGGGGCGCCTGGGTGGCGCAGTCGGTTAAGCGTCCGACTTCAGCCAGGTCACGATCTCGCGGTCCGTGAGTTCGAGCCCCGCGTCGGGCTCTGGGCTGATGGCTCAGAGCCTGGAGCCTGTTTCTGATTCTGTGTCTCCCTCTCTCTCTGCCCCTCCCCCGTTCATGCTCTGTCTCTCTCTGTCCCAAAAAAATAAATAAACGTTAAAAAAAAAAAAAATTTAAAAAAAAAAAAAAAAGAAATTCAACGTTCACTGAAAAAAAGTGAGTCACAGAAGATGATGTATACAGTATAAAGTCACTTTGTACAGCTCAAAACCAAATAGAATTAAATTATATACTGTTTAGGAATATAAACATATGTGACAGGCGTGTTTTCAAAAAGGCATAAGGATGATTGTAGGACTCAGGCTAGAGGTAGGGGAGGCCTGGGGAGGAAGCACATGCATACAGTGAGGGTACAAACAGTGATCAGTCTTATGTTCCATGGTGGGCTCATGGGTGTCTATAATTCACAGTGTCACATGTATTGCATTATATGTATCAAATATTATACAATTAAATAAATTTGAATTAAAAATTTAAATATATAATTACAGAATAAAATTTAAATATATATTATATACTTTAGTATACAGTATATATTATTCATGATATTTATGTTACATATTTATAAGATATATAAATATATTTAAATATTTAATGTTTAATTTGAAGATGTGATATATTATTAGTACTTTATTATTACTATATTTTTACTATGTTAATATATAATCTAAATGTAATGTTTTTTTTTTTTTTTTTTAAACGTTTATTTATTTTTGGGACAGAGAGAGACAGAGCATGAACGGGCGAGGGGCAGAGAGAGAGGGAGACACAGAATCGGAAACAGGCTCCAGGCTCTGAGCCATCAGCCCAGAGCCCGAAGCGGGGCTCGAACTCACGGACCGCGAGATCGTGACCTGGCTGAAGTCGGACGCTTAACCGACTGCGCCACCCAGGCGCCCCTAAATGTAATGTTTTAAAGTTATATATTTTATAAAATTATCTATATTTTTATAAAATAAAAAAAAAATTCCTCTGTGATAGGAAGGACAAGATCTTTTAAGAACCAAGTTGGCTAATGTTTAATGTGTAGACGTTTTTCTTGCTAAAATGTAAATTCCTCCTCTTGGGATAGTGAGAGATTCTCAAAGTGAGTTAACTCAGTGAAACCAGGCATTTGAAGAGGCATCTATGAGCATGTAAAATCTGGGGCAAGGCTTTAGACTCTAATGGGAAATATTACCGAAATATCGAGGGACAGGGGTATCCAGCTAAGCTGGAGCAAGCCAGATGTTCACATCAAACACTGTGGTTACACACACAGGCTCAGAAGTCAAGCTGGCTGGGTCTGAATGCCAGCACTTGCACCTGCTAGCCGTGTCACCCTGAGCAAGTTCCTTAACCTCTGTGCTAGTTTCCTCATCTGAAAAATGAGAATTATAACAACACTCCGAGATAAAGAGTAAATAAGTCAGACATGGAATGTGCTAGCAACAGTACCCAGCATGTAACAAACATTCAAAAATATTCTGTATATTTACTTACTTCTGTTAATTTTTTTCCAAGAGGAAGCCAGTTTTTCCCCAAAGCATAATTTCCACCAAAAAAAAATTTAAAAGCAGCAATTATGTTTTAGTTCCTAAAAAAACCATTTGAACCAAACTGTTTGCTGATGCAAAACAGATAGGATTTGTATTCCCCCCAAAACTGATACATTTCTCTTTCTGAGCATATAATTTGTGCTAAGCACCAGAAGAAAACTCATTCGCTTGCCACTCATTAGTGAATTATTCTGGTAAGCATTATCTGAAGCCTGTTGAGTGCCAGTCACAGCAGATACAAACCTGAACGAGATAAGGCCTCTGCCCTCAAGGGCCTTATGGTCTAGAGAGTTGTAACCGACCTCTGACTTCTGTAGAGGAGTGGAATAGAATAAATGTCCCAAGAGAAGCTGGGGGAGGACGGGGGGTGGGGTCAATGAGCGGGAGTGGCAGTGGTGGGGGGCTTCCCGGAGGATGCACTGCAGGATCTGAGTCCGTGAGAACACAAGCCAGCAAGCAAGTATGGGAGCAGCACACTGGCAGAGACAGCGAGCCGTGCCCCCTACTGCTGGAACTTCAGGGGTTTTCAGGTACCTGAAGAAAACGATGGGTGTGTGGGGGTAGAGGAGACAAAAGTGGCAGGAGATGGACCCAGAAAGGCCCGGGGTTCTGGTTTCCTCAAACTTTGTAGGCAAAGCAGAGGAGTTTGAACTCTACTTACCTAGAAAGCTATGGGAGACCTTGAAGGGCTTCAAAGTAAGGTACGATGAGATTTACATCGTAGCAAACTCCTATCTAAGCAGTCTGGAAAGCACACTGAAAGGAGGCTGAGACAGAGGACAGGTTGGAAAGTGCTGGTCAATCTAAGTGGGGACAGATGGAGGCCTGGCAGGAGGAATGGAAAAGCTGGGAGGGATTCCAGGCACAGCAAAGGCAGAGCACAGGCAGAACACGGGGCTGGATCACTAGACTGCAGAGGGGAACAGCCACCACACGTCTGTACCATCAGGACAGGTTTCTTCACTTCTCTGTGCCCTGGGTTGAAGTCATACAGGGCTATGTCAGTGTTAGCTCACAGTAGGTGTTCAATAAATCATAACTATCGATTCACTTATCACAAATTATTTTGTGGAAGAAATAGCATATTTCTGAGCATCAGTTACCAAAATGAGAAATGTAGCAGGAAGAAGGGGTGTAGAGGAAAGATTATGAGCTAGACTTTAGGCATAGTGAACATAAGGTGCACGTGGGGCAACCAGGTAAGAAGCTGAATATCTGGAATTTGGGAGTCTGGTGAAGCCAAGACATGTGAGAAGTTCCTCAAGTGTAAGAAAGAGAAGAGGAACAGAGAGAGAGCTAAGGATGGTGTCTGGAGGAGCTCAACATCACAGGGCCCAGCAGAGTGGGGATGTGTCTAAGCCACAGAACAAGCAGAGATAGGAGGGCAAGCTGAGAACATGGGGGCAAGAACTTCAAGGCAGAGAAAGCTTCAAGAAGAGGGGTGTGATTGATCTTACATCATGTGTACATTTTCTTTCTTTTTATGTTTACTTATTTATTTAAAATTATTAAAAAAATTTTTTTTAAGTTTACTTATTTATTTTGAGAGAGAGTATGTATGTGGGAAGGTCAGAGAGAGATGGAGAGAGACAATCCCAAGCAGGCTCCACGTTATCAGCACAGAGCTGGACAGCAGGGCTCAACTCATGAACCATGAGACCATGACCTGAGCAGAAATCTAGAGTCCGACATTTAACCAACTGAGCCACCCAGGCATCCCTTCAAATATTTTTTTTTTAAGCTTATTTATTTCAGTTTATTTGTTTTTTGTTTGTTTGTTTGTTTTTGAGAGAAAGAACAGGGGAGGGGCACAGAGAGGGAAAGAGAGAATTCCAACCAGGCTCCACACTGTCTGTGCGGAGCCCCACGTGGGGCTCGATCCCACGAATTGGGAGATCATGACCTGAACCGAAATCAAGAGGCTGAGCCACCCAGGTGCCCCACGTGTGGATTTTCACATGCTGCAGCATGACCAAGGAATACAAAGGGCAATAAAGCATCCGACGGGCTTGGCAGCAACAAGACACTGCTTTCATGGGGTTCATGGGTTGGAAGCCACCTTGACACAAGTTAGGGAGAGAGTGGGGCATGAGGACGTGGGACTGATGGCTGGGAAATGGAGCCGAGACATAGCAGACAGTAAGTAAAGGGGAGTGTGGGGTTAAGAGGGAGACTTTTTGGTGTGTCTACAAAAGGAAGGGAAGTCAGAGTCACCAAACATGGTAAGTTCACACAGTATTGACTGAGGTGAGCTGTGAAAGGTGGCATTGCCCAGAACACACGGCCATCGTGAAAGTGTGTGCAAAGTGTTCTAGCACCAAACCCCAGCCCCAAAGACTCAGGGACCTCCGACAAAGGCAGTGCTGTGGGAGCTGGGAATGGCGGATGAAGATGAGTTTGGTGAGGAAACTGGGCTAGAAGGGGGGCCAGTGCAGGCGAGCACATCAGCAGATGCCAAGGCAGAGAGGCACAAAGGAGGAAGCTTGCTTCAGGAATGGCAGCTATTCAAGGTGGGGGACACACAGAAAGGCTGAGGGGAAAGGAGGGGCTGGCTACAAGGACTGGATAGGGCCAGGCTGCCCGGGCCAGCCCAGGTGCTTGAACATCACTGTGAGGTTACTGATGGATTTTAAGTAGCAGAATTAAATGACCAGGTTCTTGCCTTAGCAAGGAAACTCATATGGAAGACAAATTGTCCTAAGAGGCCAAGGGTCTGAAGCAGGAAAAGAGTGGGCAGGAAGAGAGGAGGAGGGGTTACCTTTTAAAGGTCTTAGGAATGTGGTATTATCAGAGTCCACTCACAGCTAAATGAAGAGGGCAGAGAGGAGGGCTTAGTCCTCCAGGGATGACCTGGTAGACCGTGGACCACTGCATGAGACAGAGATTGTGAGCTGGGGTGTGGGAAGAGTCATGAGGCAATGAGTTCAATGTAGACACTCTAGTTATGACTAACTTCCAGGCTATCAAGAGGAAGGTGCTCAGCAAGTAGATAGAAATATGGCTCTAGGCCTCAGGGGGAGTCTGGCTGAATAGGAGTTTAGAACATATCACCCCCTAGTCATAGCAGAAGCCCTAAGACATCTGCTCAAGTGAGTACCGATCTCTTGGGCTTTGGTGCTGGCTCAGCTGGAGCAGCGCCTCTCTCACTGATTACAACTAGACTCCAGGTAGAATACACCACAAGCAACTACCTGAGGACTGTCCCAAGGTGTAAGAGTAAGAGATTGAATGGAGCCAAAACTTGAATAATGACCCATAAAAGGGATGAGTTTCATTTTCCTTTTCTTCCTTTGAGTCCTGATTTTGAAATATGGGGTACAGGGTGAATCACACAACTGAATGGCAGGCATTAAAAACAGAAACTGGAGAAGACCCTTAGAGGTAGCCAGAGGACAAGGACCAGGTTGCCCTGCATGAGGGAGACTGTTTTTTCTTTCTCTCTTTCTTCTCACCCTAGTCCAAGCTGTGAAAGTACACAGCCAGGGGCCTGCACTCCTAGTACAATGTCAGGGCAGCTACCCAAAACCCGAAGACAAGGCTGGCTCTTTGACCAAAGGTACCAGAAAAAGGGGCCCCTTGTATCTGAAGACTGTAGGTGAAATCCCTATTATTTTGTCCATCTCTTTTTTCTGGCCGCTTTGCCCTAAAGACGGTTCCAGATGCACAGAACTGTACAACAGAGGAGGGGGTTACTAAAACCTGTCTTTATGAGAGAAATCTTTCTTTCTGGTCATAGGAGCTTTGAAGGGGGTTTCTAAGTCTGCATATGAACTGATGAAGTGATTCACCCCTAGGCTCTGCATGCATGGGGAAGATGCAAAAAAAAAAGCATACAGCATAAGCTTCAAGAACTAAACTACCATATAAACCACCGCCTAAGTCCCAGCATAGCCTGAGTGGGGCTTGTGTGGGGCAGACATGAAGAAGCTTTGAGAACTGACCTGATGCTGGAACTAACACCCGCAGAAGGCTAAACAGAATTTGTAGTATGAACCTAACCAGGTTGACTGCATGCCAAGGAAAAACAAAACGGGCAAAACAAACAAACAATATTTCTCAGAGTTCTAACAGGATGATACCGAAAAGACAGCCAACAAATGCCGACCCCCAAAATGACCCAGATATTGGAATTATCACACAAACACCTCAGGGCAGGCATTATCACATGCATTTCATTCAGTTTAAAATATTTTCGCTCCTCTGAACCCAGTAGGGGTAAAACAAGGACAGGCAAGAGTGTCAATCAGGATGGGTCACTAGATCAGACTCATCACTTAAGAGTTTCATAGTTCTGGGGCACCTGGGTGGCTCAGTTGGTTAAGTGTCCAACTCTGGCTCAGGTCAGGTTCGTGAGTTTTAGAGACCCGCATCAGGCTGTCTGCTGTCAGCACAGAGCCTGCTTTGGATCCTCTGTTCCCCTCTCTCTCTGCTCCTCCCCTCTGGTGTTCGCAAGTTCTCTCTCTCTCTCTCTCTCTCTCTCTCGTCTCTCTCTCAAAAATAAGTAAACATTAAAAAAAAAGTTTCATAGTTCATTACCAAACGGTGTAAGGGCTAAGATTCTACAACAGAGCATTGCCATGAAGTAGCTTCCTTAAATCATGTGAATTGCAGAACAGCTGAATAAAAGCAGACTTGTGATATTCCAGGGCTTGTGTCTGCAAATGCTTTCTGTCAAGGGCCAGAGTGTAACTTATTTTAGCTTTGCAAGCTAAGAGGTAAAATCACAGTTACCAGGTAGGTAGGTTAAAGGTGAGAAACCTCTGACCTGCTTGACCCTGACTGCCTGGGGTGGGCCATCTGGGATCCAATGGAAACACACCCAGGATAAAAAGCTACCAGACTGAAGAGGGTCCTGGTGGGTCAGGCAGACATTGGTGGGGACCAGGTCACTTTTGCTTTTTGCCTCAGATACCCCCAGATCCCAATGTGCCCTTCTCCTGAGAGCTAAGCAGTTTCAGTTTGGTCAGCTTGCTGGAGGCTAGGCTCCTGAGTCGCTGACTGAAATTCCACAACGGAGTGCCTGGTAATAGCCAACAGTCACCAGTGTGTAAGTGGCCACCAGCACAGGCCCTGGGCAGCAACACTGGGAGCGGAGGAGGAAACAGGGATGGAGGGGACATCCCAGATTGATCTCCAGGTCTTAAAGCGCTAGCCTTCTCGATCAGTGCCCGGCCTTACGAAAACAGATGGTGGGCCGGATTTGGCCCACAGGCTGCCAGGTTTGCTGGCCCCCGTTCTTCTGCCACTAAAAACTTCAAAGATAAGCTTGAAGGACAACCTAATGAAATGTGAATCGCAAAAAATTTCTTTATCAAAATATAAGGTTTCATATTTGAATACAATGTGCATTTTTACACTCACATTATTTTAAATGAGACTTTACATCAACCCCTCCCTCCTTGAAGTTCACTATCAGGTGCAGGAAATGTGAACACTGAGTTTTATAAAACCTTTTCCGGAGTCATGAAAGTGTTACTTTTGGAAATAGAAAGCATTGAAAGACAGACTGGTTAGGGGTGCCTGGGTGGCTCAGTTGGTTAAGTGCCCAACTTCGGCTCAAGTCATGATCTCACAGTTTGTGAGTTCGAGCCCCACGTCAGCCTTTGTGCTGACAGCTCAGAGCCTGGAGCCTGCTTTGGATTCGGTGTCTCCCTCTCTCTCTGCCCTCCCCTGCTCACACTCCGTCTCTCAAAAATAAACAACCTTAAAAAAAAATTCAAAACACAGACTGGTTAAACCATATTACTTCCAAGAATTTGAGAGTACTTCCTACTGCAGAGCTGAGAAGTGGAAGCAGATGAGATAGGCCTTGTTAGTAGACGTCATAGTAAGACATGAGAGGGGGAGGGCAAAGATGTTACTTGTCACGACATCGCCCGCTTGTGAAACCTACCCTGATAAATGGTTTCATCTTCCTCAGTCACGTAGGCATTGGCTCCCCAGATCACCATCTTATTGATGTAAGATGGATATCTTGCAGCTGCTATGAGTGCTGTAATACCACCATCGCTCCACCCCAACAAGGACACCTTCTTAAACTTCAGTGTCTGTGATAAATACAGAGAAATGCACAGCACAGGTGATTGCTCCTCTCTGCTAGAAGAATCTGATCATTAACAATCATCCAAATCAATACAGTGTGGGGTTTGGAGCATCACTTGATAATTAAAGTCCTAGAGGCCAGCATTTGATGACAGAAATGTTTTTTTCTCATTTAGTTCTGGTGTAAATGTAAGTATCATAAAAACCTAAGTACACAGTATTGTTTTGAATTATGAGGGAACGACATCTTCTGTTTGGATAAAATCTCTGGAAACAGTGGAGATCAGCTGTCCTTAGAAATGACAAATCACATGTGCATGCACACCCACACCTGAGCTAAGACTTGAGACTAGTAATGTAGATTAGACAGGGGAACTTGATATTTCCTGGATGAAATGAAGTCACTGCATCTGATAAAACCACTGAGGGCAACTGTGGGAAGAAGTGTCTGGAGACAGGCTGGAGGAGAATGGTGTCACAGGAGGTTATGCTAGTCCTTATATCAACCAGGCTCTGAAAATGTGTTTGACAAGGAAACTGAACAAAGATTATATCTGACAGATGTTGCCTAGGGGTAAAACTAGAATGACTTGGAAAATTAAAGATGTAACAAATATCAGTCCAAGATACTGATGGGACTATAAATTGCTAGAAGTCGCATGGATAATAATTTGGCACTATCTTGTCCAACGAACATTTGCATCTTCTATAACCTGGCATCATCCCCTAGATATGTATGGAACTTTTGCACATGTGTACCAGGAGACAGGTGTAGGGTGTCCACACCAACGGTGTTTATAAAGGAACTAAAACGTCCATGGACAAAACAATGTTCACTGCCCTGCTGCTCATAACCACAAAAAAAAAAAAAAAAGGAACTTAAAAATTAAGTTATTTATCTACCATTAGAGATATATGAAATAAAACAGTACATCCCTACAATGGACTACTATGACTATTATAATATTTATGTAAATTTATATTTATTAACATGAAAGTATTTCCTCGACAAACTGTTCTAAGAGTAAGTTGGAAAAACATTAGATATAGTATGATGCCATCAATACAATCCTGTGTATTTATATGTGTCAGAAGATTGGCTGGAAAGGGAGTCTCAAAGTCATAACATTGATATCTCTAGTTGGATTGTGAGATATTTCTACTTCCTTATTCACACCTATTTGATTGAACTTGAATTTTCTATAAGAATCACATGGCATCACCCTTGTAGAAATAAAAACAAAAACAAAATAGATGAAGACAGGCCCAGTCATCCTCCCTCCTCTGGGCTCTTCCCTGAGAGACCCACCTTCATCAAATCAACTGCATCTTTTGCATCCCTTTCAAAAAAGTCTAATGGGAAATCTCGATCTGGGGGTCTGGAATGTCCATATCCTCGAGGATCCCAGGCAACCACTGTGAAGAGCTTTTTATTGAGGTTCTTAATCTGAGGTCCAAAATCAGTCTCTCCACTTCCTAAAAACAGCCACTTGGTTACCCTCAGGTGAAGGATTTCATTATTTCAAACACATTACAGTAAAAGCAGAAACAACTACAATTTTAAAACAAAGTAACTAGTTTCTACTCAAAGTTAGACAGTGGGATGCAGTCAGCAAAATAGTCTTGTGATGATAAAATCCATTTACTGGAAGGCTGACTTCCTTTCCTGGTAGAGTTCAGACCTGCCTTTTGTCTCCTCCCAGTGGCTACTTTGAGGACAGAGGCTCCAATACATTTGGCCCTGTATTATTTCAGCATTTTTGATACTTTTTCAATTAATCTTCCTTAAAAAAAAAAAAAAAAAGGAATTCATGAAATTGCATAGAAATTGACTTATTGATATGATATGTTTCTGGGTTATTTTTTCTTTCCTTTTAAAAAACTGGCTGTTATAGGGGCACCTGGGTGGCTCAGGCAGTTAAGCATCCAACTTCGGCTCAGGTCATGATCTCACGATATGTGGGTTCGAGCCCTGTATCAGGTTCTGTGCTGACAGCTCAGAGCTTGCTTCAGATTCTGCGTCTTCCTCGCTCTCTGCCCCTCCCCCACTTGTGCACGTGCGCAGGCGCGCGCGCTCTCTCTCAAAAAAATAAACATTAAAAAAAAATGACTTATAAATGAGAGAGATCCCAATATTATCTGTCAACAAATCTATGAGATTTGGTACAAGTTATTCAAAGGAGGATTCTAAATTCCCAGGTGTTTTTTACTAAGCAAATGTGAACAGCCCTGAAGATTTTATTTTCTGGTTATAAATAAATACTAGAAAACTCAACGAAAACACTGAAATCAGGGGGAGGGCAGGATGTGGAGGGAGGAAATCAAATTAATTATTTCATTAAAACACCAGCAAACGTTAACCAGCAGAACTATGTTCTTGAGCCTGTGGTGGACCTGACTGGCGATTCCCAGCCCACCTGCGAGGTCACGGCCACTGTGTGCACACACCTACTGCATGTGGCCCGGAAGGCCAGACTCTCAAGGAGCCCAGTCTAGGGACCAGTCAGCATTTCATTTTTATTTTTATTTTTATTTTTTTTAATTTTTTTTAATGTTTATTTATTTTTGAGACAGAGAGAGACAGAGCATGAACGGGGGAGGGTCAGAGAGAGAGGAAGACACAGAATCCGAAGCAGGCTCCAGGCTCTGAGCCGTCAGCACAGAGCCCCGTCGGGCTCGAACTCACGGGCTGTGAGATCATGACCTGAGCCGAAGTCGGACGCTTAACCGACTGAGCCACCCAGGCGCCCCAGCATTTCATTTTTAAAGTCTGCTTACTTTCTAAGAACTTGTAGCTCAGGCCACACATGGATACTGAACATCTTGCTTGATAAACAAGCTACTATTAGAAAATGTCTTTCAAGATGTTGCAGGATTCTGTTACAGGATAATGTTAATTATTATAGGACTACCATCCTTCCTGGAAAGATCTATCTTTCTCAACATCAGGTAAATAAATCATTCAGGAAACCTAAGGCAAAAATATAAATGGATTTCAAGCGCATGTCTACTGCTCTGACACACGAAGCATCTCTTGTGGTCCCTGGACTGAAGAGACTTCCACATGGGAACCACCCTGAAGGAGGTGCAGGAGGTGAGAAGGTGGGAAAAGGGAACAGTTTATCTCAAGACCAATTTCAGAAATGATGAGATGCTTCCTTTCTGGCACACAGGTATACATCTGAATACCAAATACTAAATACTAAAGAATACTAAAACCTTTAAAAAGTTATTTTAAGGAATAGTTACCAGTATATGATACCTGAGAAGGAAACACAATACTGGTTGCCTGTGGGGAAGGGTACTGGGTGCTAGGTGACAGAGGACTGGAAGAGAGAATCTCACTGTTTTTAATTTGGGGATCAGGTTAACGTTTTACATAAAGAAATTAAGTTATGAAAAGTGTTTTATACCTGGATCACACAGTACTGAAATAATGGAAATTTAAGTCGGTAACTTGTTCACTACTTTACAGATACCTTTAGACCTACACCAGTCAATAGAGTAAATCTCCTCCTTTGTTACAAAAGCTTAGGAGGAAAAAAAAATACTAAATACTATCTAGACAAAGATGCTTCAATAGCTACAATAGTACCACAATCAGCTAAGGCTCAGTCAAGTGGAACCAACAAGTAATTGAAAATTTTAGCATTTTATTTTAGAAGAAAAAAGTCGTAAGGAAATAGTATATATTGGGATTATTTAACTAAGTCGAAACAATATTAAAGCCCTTAAAACCAAATCTGAGATGTCCTGGGATTGCTGGAAATTATCCGCCTAAACTGTCTACATGTAAATTACTTATCTGGAAAATGAGACAGATTCAGTTGGCTTCACCATGCTCCATTCATGCCAATTTAATTTTGATTTACAAAAAGGCTTTAAACTAAGCTTGTTCTTAGCTCTTATTTTAATTGAGCATATAATCAACTGCAACAGGGCAATCCATGTTTTAGCACTGGAAGTCTTGTATCCTGGAACCCCTCAATTCCAGGCACACTGGGATGGTTGGTCACTAGCTCATCTTCTAGCTTCATCTATCCCTTCTTCCCACACCCCTTTCCTCGACTCCTATCATCTTCCCAAATTGTAGGCAACTACACAGTATGTCTGTAGGAGAAAAAAACCCGGGTATTTAAAAGAATAAAGACTACATAGAGTAAAATGTTGCCTTTCTTTTCTGAGTCACTTAAATTTGTAGCAAATATTAAAGCATTTAAGGGGTGCCTGGGGGGCTCATCAGTTGAGCGTTTGGCTTTGGTTCGGGTCATGATCTCGTGGTTCATGGGTTCAAACCCCGTGTCGGGCTCTGCACCGACAGCTCAGAGCCTGGAGCCTGCTTCAGATTCTGCGTCTCCCTCCCTCTCTCACAAATAAATAAATAAAACACTTAAAGCATTTCAGCAAAGCACTAAAGTTAATAATCAACATTTGGCATCTACTATTGTGAATGCATCCTAGACTACACAGCATGCAAATTCCATGAAAAAACTTCCAGACCCAACATTCCAGGAAGCAGCAGGACCGCATGCTCTCCCTCTCCAGTCCGCTGATAATGCAAGTGGACACCGTTCACAGCCACTTTGGCAGAAGTTACTGAGGTGCTGGAAGAGAAAAATCCCATCCCCAAAGAAAAATTACTTAGCACAAATGTTAATATGACAAAATTGTCCTTTTACATACCCGCATCAGCTCCAGGACCCTCCTCAGGCTTCTTGGATTACTCTGATGTGTGCTTAAGTTTTTCCAACCTGAAAAGGGACCTTTCTAGACTGCAGATCTGAACTGTGCCTTCATATGTGAATATCCTACAACACCAGCCCAGGACTTACCCTACAAAAGTACTGACATGTTGCTGCAACCAGTGGCCACACAGGTCCCATGGGCACATGCCTGGTGAGCTGGAAGCCAGGGGGCCAGTGTGCAGGCTGACACAGGAGCTCCACACAATGGAACATTAGGGTCAGCAACAACAGGGCAGACCTTGGAACAGATCTAAAGGGATTACCTGAACTTCAGCTGCATCGACAGAGTTCCTAAAGGTGAGATGGTCTCAGGGGTCCCCAGGCAGTCCTTTAGGAGTATGGCCTCTCATGTTCTCTAACCAGCCACAGAAGCATTCTTAGCAGGAATGCCTGTCTGCACTGCTATGGCCAGACCAGTTTTTAACATGTTGAAATATTTGTGTTGTTAAACAGCCAGGTCCATAAGCTTCCATCCCAAGAGCCCTCCCCTGTACTGTGGACCCTCCTTGGCCCAAAACCTCCGACACAGGATCTAACTGGACATGTTGGCACAGGAGTGCACCTTGGGCCAGAATCAAGGCCAGGGTCTGCTCTGACTCACATGTGTACCTTACCAAGGGTCCTTCTCTGAAGAAACTGTCCTCTCCTGCTCTTCCAGAAGCTCTAGAACGACTATGCAGGGATATATAGCAATAGAAGACATACATGGCTCCTACATCAGGCCCTAACAGCCTCCCCACCAATTTCCCAGACAGCTGAGTGACACACGGAAGGGACATTTTGGTATGCCAAGACAGATGCGAGAAGGAGGTGCTCCTCTTCTCCACACAGAATATTAAGGAATTTAAATTAACCGCTGCCTCTCTTTTTCTTTTACATACTCTTTACCCCTATTTCTGCAGTTAGTTAAAATGCTTATTGAAATGAAGCACTTTTTACAAAATGAGGTGCTCTTTCCTCTTTGGGTTTCATGTCATCACCCATTTCAAATGAGCATGCAGAAACGGATGTGCTGAAGGCAGGTACACCAAGTCTTAACACAACTTCTGCAAATACGACAGAATTGGGTGGTAATAAAGCCGGGACATAACCATAAGCTCATTACCTATAGGAAAATTATGAGGAGCAGTAACAAAGCCACTGAACAAGCGTGGTGGCATACTGACACTGCCATGTTACTTATCAATGTCCTATTCTTCTGAGTCATTCATTTTTACTGTTCAGATGGCTCTAGGATCCAGATAAAAGCAAATAACACTCTAGTAATAAAGATTCATTTCCACAAACATTTATTGACACATCTGTTTTGCCCACAATCTAGTAGGAGGGAAGATAAAAGACACAAGAGATTTGCTCTGCAATCTGTCGGGGAGGTGTAGGTTATGACTGAGACAAGAAGCATGAGGAGCCCAGTTGGAACAAGTTATTAGTGTTTCCTATATTCACCACACAGGAATGAGGCAGCTCCCTAACTAGAGGTGACTAGCATTTGCATGGCTCATGTTAGTGATAACATGTACCTTTATTACACCTCATGCCCTAAAGATCTTTGAGGGTCTCCCTTCCTTGGCGGTATTCAAGAATGCTTGTAAGAATCATCTTGTGCCGTGAGGAGGTTATGCACAATATCTTTCTCAACGTCCAAGTTTTCATGGCTGGGTGTGCTCTCACTAGGTGCATCTGTTCAGGGGCCCCCACAAGGGCACTGCCTTCCAGGGGCTTCCTTTCCTTCAGCTTTCATGATCATTCTGAAGTCTCTTCTGCAAAAAACCTCTATATTCCCTTTGCATTTTGCTATACCTGTGTTTGGATTCCCTGTTCCAAACTTTTCCTCTCAATTAACCCCATCCCATCTTTTGGTTGCCTAAAATGAATGTAAAAACCATGTAGTCTAGATTTGGCATAATGGAACTCAATGTCAGGGAAGGGTTTACTAAGGCAGAAGATGGTTTTAGAAGGGAGACAGGGGCACCTGGGTGGCTCAGTTGGTTGAGCGTCCGACTTCGGCTCAGGTCATGATCTCGCTGTTCATGGGTTCAAGCCTTACGTCGGGCTCTGTGCTAACAGCTCAGAGCGTGCAGCCTGTTTCAGATTCTGTCTCTCCTCTCTCTCTGCCTCTCCCCTGCTCATGCTCTGTCTCTCTCTCAAAAATAAACAAACATTAAAAAAAAATTTAAAAAAAAAAAGAAGGGAGACAGAGACCATTATCAGGGTTGAGTAGAGGTATCTGAAGAGGAGTGAAAAAGTAGCATTTGAATTAACTTCCAAGAGGAGTAAAATTTTGAAAAAAAGAATGTGGTGGGGAGGGTGCTCCTAGAAGAAGAAATAGCATGATCAAAGGCCCGGAAGCAAGGGACATATGTCGGGGGAAAGGCAGTGTTCAGTCTGGCAGGGGTACGGGGGCAAAGAGTGAGCAAAGTTTGGGGCCAAATGCCAAGGGGGCTTGAAGCTAGGCTGAGGGGAAAGAAAATGCCCCTAGTGCCTTGTCATCAACATCCTGTATGTCACCACACCAGAGGTACATGCCACTATCATATCAGCCCACCCACTGGGGTTAATGGAGGCTGCCAAAAACCTTTCATCAACCTCCAGGTGGAGGAAACAGGGCAGAGAACTGTTTATGAATGAAAGTAAATCAAAGCAAATCAATTACAAATACAAGAAAAGCATTTTATTAAAAAACAGAATTACTGAATGATTTATTTTCACATAAATATAAGACCAATGAAATGAGTAAAGCATTTTTTCTCCAGCTTATCAAGGGGCTCTTGGACAGTAATTCAGGCCTCACGTTATGTGTGTTAAAAGAAAAATCAGGCTGCAGAGACCAGGCCTTTGATGGCCCTGAAATGTGCTTATTACTTGAACCACAATCAAACTCTCACATAGGAAAAAGGATACAAAACTTCAGAAAATTTATAAAGACCAAAAATGAATCTTTCAGGTGTCAATCCATCTTTACCACCACTTTCTCCCTAATAATCACGTTGCTTCTCTAACCCAGGTGCTCTTAAGCAGGTGTGCTCATTAGAATCACCTGTGGAGAGTTAAAACCATTAACTGTCTAGTGGGTGTCTCGGGTGGCTCAGTCAGCTGAACCTCTGACTTAGGCTCAGGTCATGATCTCACAGTTCAGGAATTCAAGCCCCACATCAGGCTCGCTGCTGTCAATGCAGAGCCCACTCTGGATCCTCTCTGCCCCTCACCTGCTTGCACTCTCTCAAAAAAATAAATAAAACATTTAAAATATATATATAAACTGCCTAGGACAATCCTGGGAGAGACTATCACTCAATGACTGGGGCAGAACCCTGACAGGTGCTTCCTTTTTCTATTATTTTTTTATTTTTATTTATTTTTTTAATGTTTATTTATTTTTGAGACAGAGAGAGACAGAGAATGGGGGAGGGTCAGAGAAAGAGGGAGACACAGAATCCGAAGCAGGCTCCAGGCTCTGAGCTGTCAGCACAGAGCCCGACGCGGGGCTCGAACTCACAGACCGTGAGATCATGACCTGAGCCGAAGTCAGATGCTCAACCCACTGAGCCACCCAGGCACCCCTCTATTATTTTTTTAAATATGAGAGGTTTCACAAATTTGCGTGTCATCGTTGCACAGGGGCCATGCTAATCTTCTGTGTATCAGTCCAATTTTAGTATGTGTGCTGCTGCAGTGAGCACACTGACATGTGCTTTCAATAACACCAAAACTCTACTGTACTATTTATTCATTCATTCATGTACTTCCTAAACTCCTATTGCTTTGGGCCCTCCATGTAGTTTAGAGGCTGGCAGGAAAGACAGATAATTAAATCTGCAACTAGCAGGTACTATGCAGTTTGCCTAGTATTATGACAGAGAAGTTGGGGGATACAGGAGATCCTGAGGGTGCAGACATCAGACACTAAGTTCCCCACACCTTAACCGACATCTACACAGCTGCTAATCAGCCCCTTTTTATGAGAATATTTCCAACTTCCCACTATATCAGTGAGGGTCAAACTTAGATTTGCATCATCTGGCAAATTTAAATCTCCAGATGCCCAGACTGTACTAAATCAAAATCTCTGTGGTGGGATACAAGCATCTGGGTTTTTTTTTTTAATTTCCCAAGAGATTCCAATAAGCAACCAAGGCTGAGAACAACTATACTGAGTTAATTTCTTGTAGAAGGAAAAAAAAATTTCTATCTCCCTATTGAAAACAGCCTATATAGGAAGGCACGCTCACCTAGAATAGCCTATATCTTACCTCATATTTGTCCTTGACTCTCTTTTTCTGGGTGGCTGGATAGGCAATTTTGTGAAAGGGTTAGAAGGAGGTCAGGAGCAATACAACACAATATCTTCCGGACTGAGGGGGCTTGAGCTGCTCCCTTCAAAGAAGGAAAGTTTACTGTGGTGGAAAGCAAGAATTTAACAGCTTGCAGAAAATAAATTAAAACTCACATTTAGTTTCATTATTAAGCTAAATAATGAACTCTACTAAGAGCTTACATTATATTTACCCTAATTTTACCTTTGAGGAACCTGAAGATTGGAGTGTTTAGACAACTTGCCCCAGTCACATTACTAGTTATTTATACCTGAGTGTACGACATCAGAGCCTTTGGTATTTTGCCCTTCGCTTAGAAATAAAAATGGGGTAGGGAGACCTGGGTGGCTCAATCGGCTAAACATCTGACTTCAGCTCAAGTCATGATCTCACAGTTTGTGAGTCTGAGCCCCACATCAGGCTCTGTGCTGACAGCTTGGAGCCTGGAGCTTACTTCGGATTCTGTGTCTCCCTCTCTCTCTGCCCCCGCCCTCCGTCTCTCAAAAAAATAAATAAGTGTTATAAAAATTAAAAAAAAAAAAAGAAAAATGGGGTCAATTAATAAAACACATCCTCACTTTGAAAGTCCTACACATTCTCTGTATCTCTTATGTTCGGCTATTTCTGTTGTATATTTTTTCCAAAGTAACCATTAGCTCTAATATAGTATTAGCTACCCCCTAGGGCTTGGAATTAAATGAATTTTGAGGACTTATTTTGCATCTTTTACACACTGCATTATTAGATTTTCTTATCTGTATCATTACTAATTGTAGCTACTAATTGTAGCTACTATTAGTGAATTATTATTATATCCCAGGACTTGTACATTTATTGTCTCAAATCCTCAGAAGTGCAAGGCACTTGGCTCGGAGAGGTTAAGTAACTTGCTTACATTTGTGCAGCTAGGAAGTAGCAATGCAGCCTTGTAAACACCAGAGGCCTTGTTTTTTCTGTAACCTGGAAGCTGAACAAAGTCCCCAACAGGGCTCTAGCCCTGGGGCCACTCACCCGGACTGCCAGACAGAAGGAACAAGGCAGTGCCAGGGAAAGGAGGGTCTTTGATTCTCAGGCAGATCATCCCAAGGTTGAACTCAGAAAACAGTTTTCTTCCGACAGCTTGTTAGGTTCTATAAATTACTAATACTGTAACTGTATGTGACATACAACTGCAGGTAGAAAAGCCTTCTTACCCGGTCCTGGAACAAACCACTTTACAGACTACAAAATAAAAAAGAGAGTTCCAAACAATAGACTTACAAAAACAAGCTTTTGGAACACAACTCAAGTGTAGGTTGGGCACCGGCTGTTCTGAGGCAAAGGTTTTAAAAGCAGCTCTTTCACCTGCTTACATTGGGCTGCAGCCTCATTTCAGGATTAACGAATACCACTGCTGGTTTTCTCTGATTACATGTAATGTCAACTTGCAAATGCATTTATGAAATGGCAGTTTGAAATCCAGAGAAACCGGTTTTTCAGAGATGTTTTAGGAAGAACGATTTACATTAAATGGATGGGGCCTTCCTGCAACCATGAAATAACCTATCTTAACTTGGGTACTGGCACATAGTAACCTTATTTCAATCTCTTTCTGCAAATTGGAAACTGGATAAATATCCATTTTTCCATGTAGATTTATACAGCTGTGAACATTGACATATTTTTCCATCTGTATTAAAATAGTCCCAAAAGTCTTCTAAAAGTTCTTAAATATTTAAAAAGAATTTAAATAAATCAAATATGAAACTCAAGAACTAGTTAATCACAACATAAAAATTTAAAGCTGGTCAGATTTTTCCCTTCTCCTTCCAAATCAAACTTTCAAATGAGAAGTTTCCACATTAGATCAATCAACTCAAATTCTAAATTTTTTTTTAACCTTTATTCATTTTTGAGAGACAGGGTGCAAGCAGGGGTGGGGCAGAGACAGATGGAGACACAGAATCCAAAGCAGGCTCCAGGCTCTGAGCTGTCAGCACAGGGCCCAATGTGGGGCTCGAACTCACAAACCGTGAGATCATAACCTGAGCCTAAGTCAGTTGCTTAACCATCTGAACCACCCAGGCGCCCCAGATCAACTCAAATTCTGAATGCCAGGTACCCATCTAGCATTTGACTTTTCCTATAAATGGAACTGATCCATCAGCAGTTAATTGCATATATATCCTGTGTACATTTGTGTACAGGTAGAGAGAATAAAGTAAAGCAAGTTTCATGCTGCTCTAACTACATTTTCTGCTTAGTATCTCTTGGGGCCAAAGGCACCCATTTTTAAGACAGGTCAGACATTTAAAAAAGGGGGAGGGCGCCTGGATAGCTCAGTTCGTTAGGCCTGGGGCTCTTGGTTTTGGCTCAGGTCATGATCTCATAGTTGTGGGGTCCAGCCCCAAGTGGGGCTCTGCACTGAGCGTGGAGCCTGCTTGGGATTCCCTCTCTCCCTTAAAATAAATAAATAAAATAAATAAATAAACATTAAAAAAAAAAGACGGTAGGTCAGAGATTAATCTAGCTGTTTTTGTTGTTTTATCTCGAAATATGCATGAGGGATAGGGAGGGTCAGAAAAGAAAAAGGCAGATTCTTGGCTTTCTCCACCTACACCATAAGTTCTGAGAGTCAGGCCAAGGATTGTGAATTTTCCCAGGTTCCCAAGGTGGTTTTTTTGCACATTACAGTTCAAAATAAGGGGGAAAAAAGAAAAAAAAGAAGGAGAACAAGAAGGTGACAACGATGACTCAGGGGCTTGGGCCTGACTACAACAGCTCATAGGTTAAGGAGATTCTCAGGCTGGTTTTTGATATAAGAAGCAGGAGACACTGGAGCCCTGAGGGTGTGAAGACACAGGGCAGAGCAGCCAACTAAGAATGAAGGGTTTGAGATTCTAATCTCGGTCATGAGTGTGTCTGTAACTATGGGCAAATTACGTTACCTCCCTGGGTCTCTCGTCTCCACAATGAGGGGCTTGGACTCCATCACCCAAGTCCTTTAGGGCTCTCGAGTCACAGAACTGAAGCTGACGCACGGCTGCAGTGCCAAGGCCAGGAGCAGCAGAAGTGGTTACTTCCACCACCTCCCGCGCACCCACGTGGGACAGGCTCCGGTCTTGGAGCAAAGGGCGAGAGGGCAGCGAGGCTGCGCCCACGGCAGCAACCCGCACCGCCCTGCCCGCTCGCCTCCTGGCTGGCGCGTTGCCCTCCCACTGCCCCCCAGCACGCAACCCTGGCCACAGGGGCCCCCGGAGGGAAGCGGGCATCATTACCCGAATGCGGCTGCAGGCCCAGCATACGGGACGTAGTTCCCTGGCTTCAGCACCGACAGGAGTAGCCGCACCTGCCGCACTGCGCGGCCGCCCAGCACTTCAGCCATGGTCACAGGTTCCGCTGAGCCCCGGAGCGCGCATGCGCCGGCTCCACCGACCGCCCCGCGTCCACCCCGCGCCCCCCCCCCGCACCTCCTGAGAACAAGCCTGCGCCCCGCCCCACTACGTCCCGCTACGCCCCGTCGCCAGGAAACATGCAAGCGCCAAGGTCTAGCGGCAGCCCTCAACACCCTCCGCCTTGCCCCGACAGAACCCCGCTGCTCCTGAACTTCCGGCCAGAGCCTATCGCCCGCTTCGGCTTGTCGCGCCGGGATGCTAGGACCCGTAGCCCGCCGGGCTCTTTGTGACCCTTGTCAGAAACGGGGCTCGAAGTCCCAGTGGTACCGCAACACAGATCGCCTGCTCTCGGGGTGCCAGCTCTGGCTCACGAGGGGTACGTCCCAGTCGGCTTTGCCCTCCCACCGCCGCGGTGACCAGGCCCTCCAGAGAGGCGAGGCTGCACCCCTCCCCCATTCCGCCCTTCTCAGGGAGTGGGTGGTGAGGAGGGACCTGAGGAGGGACCTGTGGACGGACCTGTGGACGGAGAAGGAGGCTTCAAGGCTGGCTGCCGTCGGTGGAGTGAAATGCATTTGCTTCTAGGAATGATAGCATTATTTTTTTTCCCTTCATATTATCTCATACTCATTGTTTGGTATGGCTATTGTAAAAAAAAAAAAAATAGTGTTGGTGAGTATGTGGAGAAATTGGAACCCTGTACGCTGGTGGTGGGAATACAAAATAGTGCAGTGGTGGTGGAAAATAGCATGGCGGGTGCTCAAAAAAATTAAACGTACAATTATATGATCTAGCAATTCCACCTGTGGGTATATACCCCCAAAGAATTGATAAGTGTCTCAAAGATATTTATGGTCATAGCATTATTCACAATAGCCAAAGTGGAAAATTGGAAAGCAACCCATATGTCAATGGAGGGATGAAGGTTTAAACCTGTGTATACGTGTAATGGAATGTTGTTCTTTAAAGAAGATGGAGGGACGCCTGGATGGCTCAGTTGGGTAAGCCACCAACTGTGGCTCAGGTCCCGATCTCAGGGTTTGTGAGTTCCAGCCCCCCATGGGCTCTGTGCTGTCACGTCAGAACCTGGAGCCTGCTTCAGATTCTGTCTCCTTCCCTCTCTGCCCTCCCCTCCCCCTTTCAAAAATAAACGTTCAAAGATTTAAAAAAAATAAATAAATAAGGATGGAAATTCTGACACATGCCATAATATGAACTTTGAGACATTATGTAACATGTTATGGCCATGGGGGTTCTGATACCTGCAGTATCCTCACTGGCCCATTTGAGTTTCTTGGGCAAAAATTTTCTTTCAACATAAATCTACTACATCAATTTCCTGCATAGAAGGAAAGAGAAATACAGTTCAGCTGTTATCATCTGACTTTCAGAAATCTTTGGTGAGTCAACGTTTCCTTATTTTTTCCTGAGAGGTTGACTGGGCTTTATCAGAGATCATGAGAGTTAAAAATAGTTGTCTGTACAATTTTTAATACATTATCCCGGGGCGCCTGGGTGGCGCAGTCGGTTAAGCGTCCGACTTCAACCAGGTCACGATCTTGCGGTCTGTGAGTTCGAGCCCCGCGTCGGGCTCTGGACTGATGGCTCAGAGCCTGGAGCCTGTTTCCGATTCTGTGTCTCCCTCTCTCTCTGCCCCTCCCCCGTTCATGCTCTGTCTCTCTCTGTCCCAAAAATAAATAAACTTTGAAAAAAAAAATTAAAAAAAAAATACATTATCCCACTGATAAATCAGCAAAAATGGTAGCACTGTGAAAAATGGTAGATTTAAGTTATTGGTTACAATTTATTTTTAAGTGTACACTTGAGAACTAGTCCTTTATGTATAACACTATTGTGCAGTTTTGATTAAAGAGTAACTTTGTGCCAGGCACCTTATGATGCATTATTTTAATCCTCACATCAACCTTATTGGCCTATTTATAAAATGAGGAAACTGAGATTAAGAGAGGTTAGGAAGCTGGCCCTGAGTACATAGCTAGAGTACAGAGGAGAATTTAAGCCTGCTTGGTTTCAGAACCTGTATTTGGATTGTTATGTGTTGTGGAATCCACTGTAACAGCATTAGGCCTTCAATGATTTCTTTGTAACCAGATGCTTCTTTGGGGGTGCCTGGCTAGCTCAGTGGGTAGAGCCTGAGACTCTTGGTCCCTTGATCTAGGAGTCAGGAGTTCAAGATCCAGGTTGGATTACTTTAAAAATAATAATACAAAAAGTAAAAATAAAATATAAAAACACTTTCAGATGCTTCTAAGATCTTGAACATATAAATACCTAGTGTTTTGTTTTGCTTTGTTTCACTTCAGTCCTTTTCAGTGAAATTGCACTTTAACCCTAGCTGATTGCAATGGGTAAAACCATCAGTATTTCACTTCTTACTCCTCCTAAAAAATTAAAACCCAATGGGCCAAATAAAGTAAATTTAAAAATTAAACCATGATTTTGTATTAAATTCAGTTTTGGCGGTTAGTAGATATTTTTTATCCTACAACAGATGTGACAAAAAGAATTGATCTCATTGACATGGTTACCCTTGTATCGAGAGAAATTAGAATTAATATCATCTACTTTTGCACATTGTGGCAAGGAAATTTTTACCATTCATAAAGTCAGCTTGAGCTTGTTTTCCACTGTAGTGTCACAGCCCACTTTTTTTTTTCATGTTTATTCATTTTTGAGAGAGAGAGAGAGAGAGCATAAACAGGGGAGGGGCAGAGAGTGAGACACAGAATCCGAAGCAGGCTCCAGGCTCTGAGCTGTCAGCACAGAGTGCGACACAGGGCTGGAACTGGCAGACCGTGAGATCATGACCTGAGTCAAAGTCGGATGCTCAACTGACTGAGCCACCCAGGTGCCCCGTCACAGCCCACTTCTGATGGAAAACACTTTTATCTGAAATTGGCTAAGCCATTTATCTTAGTAAACACCTAGTTTTATTTATATTATTATTAAAAAAAAACTTTTAGAAGTAGTGCACATTAAAATGTACATCAAAATACTATTTAAACCATTTTCTGAGAAAGAAAGAACTATTCCTGAAGACCTAATTTCATTTTATGGAGCCGAAACAAATACTGAAACCACAGCAACAAGTGGAAAATATACTGATATCACAAAGCTGTGAGAGCTGGAGGTGTTATTTACCAGTAGTAACCTTAGGGTCTGAATATCTTTTTTGGAACAAAGGTATGGATAGGCTTCTCTCTCATCTTGTAGTCTGTGTCATCTCACTTAATTGATTTTCTACCCAATTGATTTTCTTGTATTGAAACTCCTTAGATACAAATTTGGCTCTTTTCAGCCCAGTTTTGACAGAGTGGGGGCTGGAGGAAGGACTTCTGAATCATGTTTGAAGGCCAGCAATGCTGCAGGCTCTCAAGGCAGCAAGTTTTCATCCTGAGAGACAAATAGCGCTGTCCAGAAGCTTCCCCTTTATACCATCACTTCCTCTTGCCTGCTAATAGCGGGAGGGTGAAAAGGAGAGTTCATACAGGAAATGTCAACCTTCATGGAGAAGCCCAAACAGTTTCGTTTACAAACACATCATTTCAATTACTTATATTTGAGGTACAAAATTTTATTTTTAGAAGGCCATTAAAAATACATTCCATTTTTGCCTCTTAAAACATTGATCATTCAATCTCTTGGGAATTTAGAGAATTTAAATACTGTTAGAGGACAGAGGTACAAGGGATACATTTAGAAAAGCAATGATCCACCTCCACCCCCACCCCCACCCCAGCAAAGCCTGGGACTCTTTCCCCGTTCAATTTTCCTTTTGGTCTATGTGATCGAATGCTATGTGGCAACTAATAGTGAGCCTGGATATCTGTGGATAAGGGGCTGAGGTTCATTACTTTATGGCACTGCTCTTCTCAACCGGGGGCGGTTTTGCACTTCCAGGGAACATGTATGTGGCAGTGTCTTGTCACAACTGAAGATAGAGTAGGGGAGAACAGCACTATTGGCTTCTAGCAGGTAGAGGGCACTTTCAAACATCCAAATCCTCCAATGCACAGGGCAGCCCCCACAAGAAAGAATTACCTGGCCCAAGATCCCAATAGTGCAGAAGTTGAGAAATCCTGTTTTACAGTCCCACCTCAGGGGTGTGTGTGTGTATGTATATCATTTAGGGCCAGAGGGGATTTAGAACCAGAACCACAATACTGTTATCAATCACCAGTTCCTAGAATCTGTTCTGACAGCCGGAGTCACCATGCTGCATCCTTCTCTCCCTCCTGGAAGGGCTAAGCACAATGACATACCCTCTCTGTTTATCAAAGTGCAGACAGTGATACTGGATGGCCTGGCTGGCTTCAGTCTTCTGGTCTTCTGGTTCCTTCACTCATTCCTGAGTTTCAGGAGGACTTTGAATGATGCTAGCTAAAGGCACAGTGACCAAGCTTTGAAGCAGTCCTTTTTTGACATCACAGTTCACACACACACACAAAAAGAAGAAATTTCTACAGAATCCTGGGGTAAACTGAGGAAGCTGCTCAACAGTGATCAGCCCCAAAGCTCCAGTCAGAGCATACATGCTCCCTCTTCAGGGCAGAGGTTGGGAAAATACATAAGGTATCAGAATGCTAGGAAAGAACTTAAAAACTTAGTCAAAAATTTTTTTAGTTAACCACAATTAATAGCAATTCCTTGCAACAAATGGAAAATTCTGATATTTTTGTTCTCTATTTTTTTTTTCTCCTTACTCCTTAAAATCCATTCAGCTAATTTATGGAGTGGTGATTGCATGTTATTTTTAAAGCCTGTAGTGACTGATACAACATTTGATACTGAAGTTAACAGACCTTATAGCTTTGGAATGAACTGTAGTTTTAATAAAAAAAAAAAAAAACTATTTGAAGAGAACTCGCAATTTCACTGTACTCTGGTTATAATTGGAGCCTACATGGAGAAGAGAGCATAAGGTAAGAAAGTTGACTTAGTTTACATTTCTCTGAATTTGCTTTTCCTTCTCAAACAAAACTCCAGGAAATGAAATGAATAGCATCACTGAAGGTTATGGAATATACTGAAAGAAAATTATCTTCCTCAAATACCTCTCCTCTCCCTTTCAAAACCCAATTAGGCTTTTTTTTGGGGGGGGGGGGGGCTTGACCATTAATAGGTCTTCCTGGTTAGTGGGTTGTTTGCTGTAGATTTCTTTCCCATGCTCCAGCTATGGGATGCAGGAGAATTTTATGCAGACATAGAACCTCTATCAGGAAGGAAAGAATTCTGAACATTCTGAGGCAGCACATTTTCACTGTGTTACTAAGTGAGATTACCTTATGCTGCCAAAGCCTTTTCTGGAATTAGCTCTGGCTGATGTGTATCAAATAATTCAGAAGGTCTATTCTTGAACACTGGTAGAGTGCATAGGCCAGCTTTCCTACTGTGGCTCCCTTACTGCCTTCTCTCATCAGCCACTTTTGGAGCATCTGGTAAACCTTTTCTTTTAGTCCATCTCGCTCATAGTCATGGTCAATTTCATCAATCTGAGATTCAGTGAAGCCCAGCTTACGTGCACAGTTTTTCCATTGCCTTCCCAGATTTTCCCTGACTGGGTCCAGATGTTTATCAGTCAGACTAGTGATATTATCTGCCAAACAGAAAAGAGAAGAAGACATAAAGCTTTAACCCATTTGGAACATTCTAGCTTCAAAAACCTGTAGAAAGAGTCCCAGGAGACAGTAAAAAAAAAAGATAACTTCTAAATTATATAGTTATTGACTCATTGGGTGATGCTTTCTATGTCTGGAAGCCTATTTGGAGTGTTGATATGAATACAATAGAGAACCCCTTCCTCATAGCACATGCAACACTGAGCCACAGCTGATGGCTTTGGGAATGAAACCCCTGCTTGGCTACTAGGCTATAATATACAACTTTAGCCAGCGACCATATTAATATCAGACCTTCCTGATGTAACGAGGGAAAACACCACTTTTGTTCCTTTTGGCATTTTCCACTTACATTTGGCCAGAATTAAGGTCATTCAACTCCTAAGCCCCTGCACCCAACAGTTAACTTTTCTCTTATTAAGGAGACAGACCATCAAGTGTGAATTCGTTCAATTACAGTGACTTCCCTGGTCTTTTAAGGAATGAGGGATCTACTTTTCAAGGTCTATTTTGGGACTCATTTCTCCTCTACCCTAAGTCTGTCTTCTCTTCTACGGCCACAACCTCTCTTTCTACTCATTCTTTCTCCTTGTCCTTCATAAAAATAACAAAAGGAGGCTAAAATATAAAATAACCACCACACACATTTTCCTTGATCCACACCCTACCTCAAAAAGCTGAACATAAGGGAAAAGACATCTCATTTTTTTACCCCTCAACTCCCGTTCTTTCCTCAGCTTCCCACAATGCAGCTTCTGTCATCATCCCTGGACATCAGCAGTCCAAAACCTCCCAAGATATTTGTCAAATTTTGTCAATACCTCTCTGGGAGAGGGATCCTGGGTTTCATCAGATTCTCAAAGGTACCTCTGTCAGCCCAAAAGTTAGGAACCTCCTATTATTAGAGCACAGCCATACCTGTTTGTGTACATATTATCTGTGGCTGCTATTGTACTACAGTGTCACTTGAGTAGTTGCAAAAGAGACCTCAGGACCAGTGAAGCCTAAAATATTTACTATCTATCCCTTGATAGAAAAGTTTTGCCAATCCTAGAGTTAATCATTAAGCTAGGTTCTTAAATCCCATTGTTTTAGCCCTGTGACTCCTTTTCCCAGGTTGTGTTTTGGGATTAATATTATGAGCCTGCATAGTGGAAAGCTGTAAGAGAAAGCCCTATTATTTTTATTACAGAGGTGCTATTGAAGGCATAGTCTTCTTTCTTTTACAGAATCCCTCTTGATGAAGACCTGAAGGAGCTATCTCTCCTAGGTCTGAGTAGTAATATTGATGATGATGTATTTAACACTTGACCTAACTATGTGCCAGGCAGTGTTCTAAGCTATTTATCCATATTGACTCATTTAATTTTCATAACAAATCCATGAGTTAGATATTGTAATCATCCCCATATTAAATATAAATAAATCACAAAGGAATTATATGGAAATTACAGAGAAAACATGGGGCAATTTTCAGAGAGAATAATCAGAGAAATTTCCGGATTCCATTAGATCCTTCTAAACAAGGAAGAAAGTTCAAGGTTGCTAGGCAATGGATCCTTAAGGGCATCTTACCAAAGATATCTTGGTACTTAGAAGCTGGCTCTTCTTTCAAGTTCACATGTGTGCTTTCCAGTAGTGCTGAATTCAATCCCCCAATCTCCATATAATTATGGTCTCCAACCTGAATGCCAGCGCTGTTGTATATGTTACATTTTATAGACTCATCTGAATAGAGAGGAATATACAGGTAAGTATATCTAGATTGAAAGCAAGAGAGGGGCACCTGAGTGGTTGGTTGGTTAAGTGTCCGACTTCAGCTCTGATTGTGATCTCACAGTTCATGAGTTCGAGCCCTGCATTGGGCTCTCTACAGTCAGAGCCCACTTCAGATCCTCTGCCCCACCCCTCTCTCTGCCCCTCCCCTACTCAGGTGCACGCGCTCTCTCTCTCTCTCTCCTTCTCTCAAAAATAAATAAACATTAAAAAAAAAACAAGCAAGAGAAATAGATACAATATGGTAAGAGCGCAGGGCTTTACTCCAGATGTGTAAGTTATTTATCCTATGCCACTCTTTGAAATTTTCTTCTTTAAAATGTAGCTGAACCAACCTCACATCCATCAGAATGGCTACTATTAACAAAAACAAAAAATAGAAAATAACAAGTGTTTGTAAGGATGTGGATGAACTGGAACCCTGGTGTACTGCTGGTGGGAATATAAAATCGTGTAGCCACTGTGGTAAACAGTATGGAGGTTCTTCAAAAATTAAAAACAGAATTACTCTATGATCCAGCAATTTCACTTCTGGGAGTATACCCAAAGGAATCGAAAGCAGGGCCTCAAAGAGATGTTTGCACACTCATGTTTATAGCAGCCACTCAAGTGTCTGTCAACAGATGAACAAATAAACAAAATGTGTTATATACAGACAATGGAATATTATTCAGCCTTAAAAAGGAAGGAAGTTCTGTCACAGGTTACAACATGGATGAACCTTTAGGACATTGTGCTAAGTGAAGTAAGGCAGTCACAAAAGGACAAATACTGTATGATTCAATTTATATGAAGTACCTAGAGTGGTTAAGTTCATAGAGAAAGAAAGTAGAATGGTGGGTGCCAGAGGCTGGGTGGGAGGGAATGGGGAGTTAGTGCCTGATAAGTACAGAGTTTCAGTTTGGGAAGATGAAAAGAGTTGTGGAGATAAATGGTGGTGATGGTAGCCCAACACTATGGTTTTCACCACAAATGGTTGTCTTTGGCCTATATAAGAAATAAAAATATCTAAGACTTCTTACCTTCAGAAAACAGCAAGCAAGAAAAAGAACACAAGCAGTGACCTTCACTTCCATCAGGGATTAGGATAATGGGACCACTGTGATGAATGTTAGAGCAGAAGATGCCTACCAGTTATCAGGACCTGTAACCTAACACCTGTGGGCAGGTGCAATGAATTCTCCCCAGACTGAGGTCAAGTGGTCTGATGGAGACTATTCCATGGCTACAAACTGCATTTGGCAACTGAAGACTGCAAACAACTCACCCTTGTTACCTGGTAGTCTACAACAGAGCTAATGGCTGCTTTATTTTCAGAAATTTTAATTGTTTAGATTGTAACTGAAAAAACTGTTTACCTCTTGATGGCAAAGAGCTGAATGGGATGGTGGGTGTGTTTCCCAGTAGGTTGGTCTCAGGCACCGGAGTTTTATGCACACTTGGCATATGGCTTGGATTTGGTCCATACCAAACTCTTGGACTTGGTGTTCCCAGATCCAACGGTCTTGCTCCCAAACCATACAGATTGTACAATCCATTGTTCCAGTATAGTACTTGAGGTTGGCTGGTTAGCCCTGTTGGTTGGTGTACTGCATTACCATGACCGGTTGCACTGGAATAAGGAATGCCTTTTACTCCTGGGTTCTGAACATTCTCATAGGGTTTCTGCTGTGCAAACGGGTCATGGGAGACCCTTCGTCTCCTTTCCTCCTCTCTATTATAAACCATATTCTGTCTGAGTGGCTTTGTCTGCCTGTCCATGCGGCTGCCATAAAGATGGTAGTTGGCTTCCTCCTGGAGTTTACTCTGCAAGCTGAGCTCATTCTCCTCCTGCTGGTACTCTACGGAGGGAGCAAACCAGGATTCCTCCACAGGGCCCATCCCAAGTCCTTGTGAACTGTGCAGAGAACTGGGCTGTTCTGGGGCTGAGAACAAAAGATCAACATTGGAAAGAGTTTCATAAAGCAGTAAGAAGTAAAATAAAACCTGAGCACCATCATAAATATGTACCTCAGAAAACTTTGAGAACAAATCAAAAAGCATTTACTTGATGGTCCTCTTCCTACAAGTTATATAGGTAATAAAATGAAGCCACTGCCTGGTGGGGAGAGAGCACTAGAGAAATTTTAACAAGCAACAGAAATATGAGTGTCACAGGAATGACCAAGGAAGAAAGGGACTTGTATTGCAACAGAGAAGGTGGGTGTCTCCTTGGTATGAGGCAGGGCTGGACAAAAGGAATAGTAACGGCTTGGTGCTAAGCACTTTCCATGGATTCTTTTATTCTTTAAAAGCCCTGTAAGAATAGGAGCAATTATTATCATGATTTGATGGATGAAGTTTACAAGAGGTTAACTTGCCCCAGAATAGATAGCAATTAAGTGGTTTCAATATCCTATTGTCTGTTTTCCCTTTTGTTATAATGGAAAAAAGTACCCTCCTTGAATCTGAGACCAACCTCTCTGCTTTTCTCTGAATCCATCATCCCTGACCTTCTCAAGGACTATGCTTCCACATATGTCCTCTCTTTGTCCTGATGTCACTTTCTCCCTATCAGATATATGTTCAAGATGCTTTATGATTTTGGTGAACACAAGGTTGCTTACTATTTCAAATATATGTATTTTCCCTCCCAAATATATTATAAATTCCCTTATGGCAGGGGTTAAATATTATAGTGTCTTCTGTTTTTTATTACGGTCATGAATAGTTACTTTAGAAAATAGAGTGAATGAATGAATGAATGACTGAATAAAGTACTTTCAATCATAGTATGTTACCTGAATTTGACCTGCTTGGAGGTATTGCTATACAGTCAATCTGGAGAGAATGCATTCTCTTCACAAATGAATTTTGGTCTGGATACTCTTTCTATAATTAAGAGCGTAAATGCACACTTTAGTAAACAGTAGAAAATAGTTCCAGAAAATTATTATAAGAAAAATGAGTCTTTTCAAAAGGTAGAAATTTCATATAGCTCTTACAAGGAATAAATATTTTTTAAAAATAAGCTTTTTTCCCAAATAGCCATAAAATCTTAAAAAAAAAGAAGAACAAATTTGGAAGGTTCACACGTCCTGATTTCAAAACTCACTACAAGACTACAGGAATCAAAACAATGTGGTATTCGAGACACCTGGGTGGCTCAGTCGGTTAAGCATCCAACTTCAGCTCAGGTCATGATCCCACTGTCCGTGGGTTCAAGCCCCGCATTGGGCTCTGTGCTAACAGCCCAGAGCCTGGTACCTGCTTCAGATTGTGTCTCCCTCTCTCTCTCTGCCCCTCCCCTGCTCACGCTGTCTCTCTCTCAAAAATAAACATTAAAAAATTTTTTTAATAAAAAAAATGTGCTATTAGCCTAAGGATAAGCATAGACCAATGGAATATAACAGAGAGCCCAGAAATAAACCCTTGTATGAGCAATTGATTTTCACAAAGGGTGCTAAGACCATTCAATGGGGGAACACTGGATATTGACTCTCTTAATTTATCTTTATCTTAAAACCTCCTTATGCCTGCCTATTTTCTTTACTGTAGTCTTGCCTTCATGATTATAGTATGTTGCTGTAAGACTTATGCTAGCAGCTTATTTCCTGAGGGTGTGTATGTAGGGAAGGTCTTTGTTTCCCTTGGTTACTTGTTGGTAACAATCCTTGTCATAGCCCAGACACCAAATTCATTGCTTCAGGTTGAAGTGGATGCTGCTCCTTTGCTTAGCACAAGATTATCAGGGGGAGGAGCCAACTTTTGAAACTGCAACAACCTGGTTCCCAAGTAAAGATCTCATCGTTGATGTCCCAGGTGACCGTGCTTTTTCTTCGGTACGTTGACACAAGGCTTGCTCCTCCACTACTTTTTCAGCATTATGTTTAGGGGTAGTGTTTTGTTTTGTTTTGTTTTGTTTTGTTTTTTCTGTTGTATGTCTTAGCAAATTTAATTCTGTTGGCTTTCTATCTTTCAAGAATTCCTCAGAACGACTGATCCACCTGTGTGGTACTTTCCATTCTATTCCAGTGATGCTGTGTTTTTGTTTTCATATTGCTATATATAATTTCTCTCATTTCATTAGTTTCGATGGAGGAATGGGTCCAGTATGCCAACTTGATGATATCTGTATAAAATTGCTAATTTTGTTTCATGTGATTACTAAGCTAGCCTACTTCAAATCTTAGTAACAAGTTATATTGCTTTGGATTTCAAGATTGATAATATATATGCTTTGATAGGTTAATGTTTTGAGCATTACCTACCTTTAAACTTGTCACATCCTCTTCTACATTTTCTTCTAATTGATCTACATAAAAAGGCCTAAATTTTTCTTCAATACCTATATAAAGAAATAATACTATAAATTTCTTAAGTATTTTCTAAAGTAATAACCATATGCGAAATAACCGCTTGAGCTAACGCCAACCCTAAAGTAAAATTTGAGTATTAGTAATCTATTATCTTTCAATTACTTATCTTAATCTGTGGACAAAGCAGTAAAATAAAAATTTAAATGCCAAATCTCTGACTTACCCAAAGAGACTAGCAAGACTAATAACTAGGTGGAAGAAGAAGGAACAGGGTAACACGAGAAACCAAGGGCTATTGGGGTGCCTGGGTGGCTCAGTTGGTGGAGCGTCTGACTTCAGCTCAGGTCATGATCTCCCAGTTTGTGAGTTTGAGCCCCGCATCAGGCTCTGTACTAACAGCACAGAACCTGGAGCCTGCTTTTGATTCTGTGTCTCCCTCTCTCTCTGTCCCTCCCCTTCTCATGCTCTGTCGCTCCCATCTCAAAAATAAATAAACATTAAAAAAAATTTTTTTTAAATAAACAACAAAAAAAAAAAGAAACCAAGGGCTATTGTCTAATAGCATGTTTCTCTCACTGCAGCACAAAGCCCTATCTAGTATAAATTAATCTCCAAGTGAACAAGGATGGGTGGACTCCTTGTTTCTGTCTCCCTGGTATCAGAATTCTAGGATGGGGCACCTGGGTGGCTCAGTCAGTTAAGCATTCGATGCATGATTTCAGCTCAGGTCACGATCTCATGGTTCATGGATCTGAGCCCCACATCAGGCTCCATACTGACGGCATGGAACCTGCTTGAGATTCTCTCTCCCTCTGTCTCTGCCTCTCCCCTGCTGACATTCTCTCAAAATAAATACACTTAAAAAAATTATTATAGGATAGAATACTCAGAATAGTGATTTGATATAAAAAGCTAAAGGCTGTCAGCCTTAAAAGAAAAAGGCAACTTTCACTTCCAGGAAGATGGAGTAGGCATACTTTTCCTGATTTCTCCCTCTAAGCACAAGAACCCCTAGATATCACATATAAAACAAACATAAAAAGAGTCTGAAAGAAGGAAAGACAAAGGCTGACAAACTAGGGACTTTGGGATCTGAGGAAAGACATGACAATGTGCTCATTTAGGATTTCTTTTTGCCTCTTAGATCCCAGACTTGGGCTTAAAGAAGCTGGCAACCCAATGGGAAAAAAAAAAAATCCTAATTAAATAAAGCCTGATCCTTTGAGCCAAAGGACTAAGCAAAGAGCATCCTAGAAAGACAAAAGACCTTTAGTCAATAACCACTCTCCAGGCAAACATCACAGAAAATACTGTAGCTCCATTCCCAACCTCACCAGCAAAGGCCAGGTAGGTAGCTGAGACTTCCAACCTCATGAGACAGTAACAGGGTATACCAACACCCCTACTGGGGTGATGTCAGAGCAGGCCAAAAAGGAAGCCAGGACTTTCCTTCTTGCCAGATGGTAATGAGCACTCCACTCAGTGGTGTCAATGGACTACCAGGGCAGACTGGACTTGCACCCTTACTTTGTAGTTGTAAGGTGCCCCTATTCATTCCAATGGAGAAGTGTCAGAAAAGGGCTAGTGGGAGTCAGAACTTTCACTTCCATTGCAGTGTCCATGGAGACCAGGTGGACTCCATTGGAACTTCCACCCTCACCAGTAAAAAGAAGCCCCACCCCCCACCCCAGGTGTCAACAGGGCTCAATAGAAAACCTGGACTTCCCTCTACCTGTCACAAAAAGGTAACAGTCATCCTTCCACTGCCAAAGCCATGTCAGAAAAGGCTAGCTGAAACGGAAGGCTTAAGGAAGATCCAGAATCTCATAACATTGTAAGAAAATGTATAAGTTTCAATAGAAAAATGACTCATCACACTAAGAACCAGGAATATCTCAAACTGAAGGAAGAAACATAATCAATAGATGCCAACACGAAGATATTAGAGATATTAGAATTACCTGCTTAAAGATTTTTAAACAGCCATGATAAAAATGCTTCAATAAGCAATTACAAACAAGCTTAAAACAAATGAAAAAACAGCCTCAACAAAGAAAGAGAAGATATAAAATAAATTTCAATGAAATTTTTGAACTGAAAAATATAATAAACCAAAATGGGTAAATTCAACAGCAGAATAAAAGGGACAGAGGAAAGTCAGTGAACTGAAAGACCAGAATGATAGAAATATACTAATCTGACCAAGAGGGAGAAAATAAACTGAGAAAAAAGTGTACAAAACCTCAGTGACAAGTGGAACTCTAACAAAAGTTCTAGTATTTCTATTAACAGAATCTCAGAAAGAAAGGAAAAAGAGAGCATGGCTGAAAAAAGTACTCTAGGAGATAATGGCTGAAAGCCTCTCCAATTTGGCAAGGGACATATGACCTAACAGATTCAAAAATCAAAACAAAACTCAAACAGAATAAACCCAGAGAAATTCATACCAAAATGAATAATAATTAAACCTCTGAAAGATAAAGAAAAAATCATGAAAGCAGTCAGAAAATACCTTACCTGTAAGTTAAAAAAAGAAAAAAAAGAAAAGAAAGGAAAAAGGATTTCTTAACTGAAACCATAGAGGCCAGAAGAAGTGGCACAGTATTTATTAGGTCCTGAAAGAGAAGAATTGTCCACCTAGAATCCTACACCCAGCAAAAATATCCTTCAGAAATGAAGGGAAGATCAAGACATTCTCAAATGAAGAAAAACTGCAGTAATTTGTCCCTAGCAGACACACTCTAAAAGAATGGCTAAAGAAACTTCCTAAACAAGAAGGAAATGATAAAAAAAAAAAAAAAAAAAAAAAAAGATACTTGGTATATCAGGAAGAAAGAACACATATGGTATAACTAAAAAATAAGTAGGCGTTCTTTTTCCCAGTTTCAGCCGGTTCATGGCAGGGAACTTCCCCAAATCCTTAAGATCTTCTGGGCAGTAAGAATTGTATGTTAATGAGATGGCTTCAGGCTGGAGGCATGGGGAGGAGAAGATAGATAGCTTCAGGATGGGAGCTGGTCACCAGAAAGACCTAGCTATGACTACAGGCTTGGAGCTTTCATTACAGCTCCCTGACCTACAGTGAGCAGACAGAGACTGGAGATTGAGCCCACCAGTGATTTAATCAATAATGCCCACCTAATTAAGCCTCCATGAAAACCTGTTAACAACAAGGTTTGGAGAGCTTCCAGGTTAGTGAATACATTGAGTGGGTACATTTTTGGGAAAGTGGCATGCCCAAAGAGGGCATGAGAGCTTCATGGCACATCACTCCCACCACCAATAACTTGCTTAATGAAATCTCTTCCCTTGGCTGTTCCTGAGTTGTATCCTTTATTATAACCCAGTAAATGTAAGCAAAATGTTTCCTGAGTTTTATGAGTTGTTCTAGTGAATTACCGAACCTCAGGGGGTAGTATGAGGACCTTCAGATTTGTATTTGATGGGGCAGAAATGTGGGTAGCCTGGGCACCCTATCTGCATCTGGTATATAAAGTGGGGACAATCTCACAGCAGGACTAAGCCCTTAAACCTGTGGAATCTGACAATATCTCCAGGTAGTCAATGTCAGAATTTAATTGAATTCTAGAGTACCCAGTTGTGACCCATTTGGTGTCAGAAGTAGTATTACAAAAAATACCCCACAACACAGTAATAAAAAATATGGCTAAATACAATAGGCTTTCCTTCTCCTTTTGAATCTTCTAGACTATGATTGACAGTTGAAGAACTGTAACAATGTCAAAGTATTATAAATGTATGTAGAGGAAATATTTAAGGCAATTATATACAGAGGAAAGTAAAGAGAAGTAAAGGAAGTAAAGTGTTTATACTTCATTTAAACTGGTAAAATAACATTAGTAGACTGTAATAAATTATGTACAGATGGTATAGAGTATCCATTAGGATAGTATCCATTAGGATACTAGAGTATCCATTAGGATACTAGGATAGTATCCATTAGGATACTAGAGTATCCATTAGGAAAACTATGCTCAAAAATATTGTCAGTAAATTCAAATAGGATTCTAAAAATGTTTAAGAATGCACAGGAACGCAGCAAAAAGAAAACAGAGAAATGAAAAACAGAAAGAACAGAAAACAAGACAAAATGGCAAACATGAGCTCTAACATAACAATAATTACATTAAATGTATATGGTCTAAAAACACCAATCAAAAGACAGACATTGGAAGAATAAAGAAATGACCCAAGTATATGCTGTCACAAAAAACTCACTTCACATATAATTGATTATAGGTAGTTGAAAGTAAAAAGATGGAAAAAGATGTATCATGTTAACATTAATAAAAGGAAAGAAGGGTGGCTATATTAATATCCAAAAAAGTAGACATCAGAGCACAGATGACTACTGGAGACAAAAAGGGACATTTATATAATGATAAAGGATCAATCCATCAAGACACAGCGATCCTAAATATACATGGATCCAAACAACAGAGATGTGAAATCTATAAAGCAAAAGATGATAAAACGAAAAGCAGAAATAGACAAATTCACAATTCTAGTTGGAGATTTGAACATTTCTCTCAACGATTTAAAGTACAAGAAAAAACATCAGCCAAGGTATAAAAGAACTCAACATTATCAACAGGATCTAACTGAGATTTACAGAATACCCTACCCAACCAGCCAAGGTATAAAAGAACTCAACATTATCAACAGGATCTAACTGAGATTTACAGAATACCCTACCCAACAACAGCAGAATAACCCATTTCTTTCAAGTGTCCACAGAACATATACCAAGATACACCATATCCTGGACATAAAATAAGCCTCAATAAATTTTAAAGGTTGAAATACACAGAATGTGTTCTCTGACTACAATGAAATCAAGCCGAAGATCAATAACTGAAAGATAACAGGACAATCTCCAAACTCTTGGAAACTAAACAATATACTTCTTTTTTTTTTTTTTTTTAATCTTTATTTTTGAGTGAGAGACAGACAGAGTGTGAGCAGGGGAGGGGTAGAGAGAGAAGGAGACACAGGATCTGAAGCAGGCTCCAGGCTCTGCGCTGTCAGCACAGAGCCCAATGTGGGGCTCGAATGCACAAACCATGAGATCATGACCTCAGCCAAAGTTGGACGCTTAACCAACTGAGCCATCCAGGTTCCCCAACAACATACTTCTAAATAATGCATAGATCAAAGAGAAAGTCTCGAGGAAAAATTTTAAATGCAATTAAATAAATGAAAGTAAAAAAGAACTTCTCAAAACTTGTGGGGACATAACTAAAGCAGTGCTGAGAAGGAAATTTATGGCATTACATACATATTAGAAAAAAGAAAAGGTCTCAAATCCAAATCAATAATTTAACTTCCCATCTCAAGAGCCTAGAAAAAGAAGAACAAAACAAACAAAAAGTAGGAGAAAGGAAATGATAAGGAACAGGGGTCTGTTAGAAAACATAAAAACAATAGAGAAAATCAATGAAACACAAAGCTGGTTGTTTGAAAAGATCAATAAATTGATAAACCTCTAGGAAGACTGACAAAGGAAAACAGAAGACATAAATAACCAGTACCAGGAATGAAACGGGGCATATCACTACAAACACTGCAGATATCTAAATACTAATAAGGGATACTACAAACAACTTTACATATATAAATTTGACAGCTTAAATGAAATATATAATTTCCTCAAAAAATACAGACTATCACAACTAGAACTACCAAGCTACTTGGTATTCTACTCTGATATAAAACATACTACTCTGATGTAAAACAGATCTGGATAGCTCCTATACTTTTAAAGAAATTAACTTTACAATTTTAAACTCTCAAAAAAGAGGGGTGCCTGGGTGGCTCAGTCAGTTGGGCGTCCACTTCGGCTCAGGCCATGATCTCACGGTTCATGTGTTCGAGTCCCACATCGGGCTCTGTGCTGACAGCTCAGAGCCTGGAGCCTGCTTCAGATTCTGTGTCTCCCTCTCTCTCTGTCCCTCCCCCACGCACGCACGTGCAGACTCTCTTTCTCTTTCTCTCTCTCAAAAAAGGAATAAACATTAAAAAAAATTTTTTTAACTCCCAAAAAAGAAATTTCCAGGCCCAGATGATTTCATGGGAGAATTCTATCAAACTTTTAAAGAATTGACATCAATTACATCCATTCTCTTCCAGAAAATAGGAGGAAAAACTTGTCAATTTATTTTATGAAGCCAATATTGACCCTGATAGCAAAACCAGACAAAGGGGGGCACCTGGGTAGCATAGTCAGTTAAGCGTCTGACTCTTGATCTCAGCTCAGGTCATGATCTCATAGTTCATGAGTTCAAGACCCATACTGGGCTCTGTGCTGATGGTGCGGAGCCTGCTTGGGATTCTGTCTCCCCTTCTTTCTGCCCTCCTCCACTTGTGCTTTCTTTCTCAAAATAAATAGACTTTAAAAATTAAAAAAAAAAAAAAAGACAATATAAAAACCAGAAAGGTATAGACCGATATCCTCATGAATATACATGCAAAAATCTTAAAAAATACTAGCGAATGGAATTTAGCAATAAATAAAAAGAATCATATACCACTACTGAATAGGTTTTATTCCTGAGATGCAAGGCTGGTTTGGTACTCAAAAATCAATCAGTGTTAATTCCCCATCCTAACAGTTTAAAGAAGCGAAATAATGACCATATCAATCAATGTAGAAAAAGCAGTTGACAAAATTCAAAACCCATTCATGATAAATTCTCAGAAAAATAAGAACAAATATGGTGAACTTCCTCAACCGATAAAAGAGTATCTACTAAATACCCATAACTAACATCATACTTCATAGTGAAAGTCCAAATGCTTTCCCCAAATACTGAGAAAAGATGAGGATATCTGATTTCACTGCTCTTATTTAAGATAATGCTAGAAATTCTAGACAATATGATAAAGTAAGAAAAGGAGATAAAAGTCATATAGATCAGAAAGGAAGAAATAAAACTGTCCCTATTTGGAGATGACATGAAAATCTAAAAAAAAGATCTCCTAAAAAACTCCTGGAATTAATAAGTGAGTTCAACAGAGTCATAAGATACAAGATTAACATACAAAAAAAAAAAAATCAACTATATTTCTATATTCTAGCAATGAGCAAATGGACACCTAAATTTAAAATACAAACTATTTAGGGGCGCCTGGGTGGCTCAGTCAGTTGAGTGTCCAACTTCAAGTCAGGTCATGATCTCGCGGTCCGTGAGTTCAAGCCCCGCGTCCGGCTCTAGGCTGATGGCTCAGAGCCTGGAGCCTGCTTCCGATTCTGTGTCTCCCTCTCTCTCTGCCCCTCCCCCGTTCATGCTCTGTCTCTGTCTCAAAAATAAATAAACGTTAAAAAAAATTAAAAAAAATAAAATACAAACTATTTATAATTTGTCAAAAAAGAGAAATATATAGAACTCGCATGCTGAAAACTATACAACCCTGATAAAATAAATCAAAGAAGATATAAATAAATGAAGAGACATATTGTGTTTGTGGATTTGAAGCCTTGATATAGTAAAGACCTCAGTTCTCCCCAAATGGATATACTAATTTGACACAATTTCTATCAAAATTCTAGTAAGATTTTTTTTTTTGGTAGGTACAGACAAGATTTTTCTAAATTTTATATGGAAAGACAAAGGAACTAGAGGAGCTGAAAGAATTTTTTAAATAAAGAATTTATTTAATTCTACTCAATTTTAAGACTTATATCACTATATTAATTAAGACTGTGGGTACTGACAGAGGGGAGATGCATGGAATAGAGATACACCAGAATACAGAACCCAGAAATATACCCATACAAACATCCCAACTGATTTCTGCCAAAAAAGAAAAAGCATTCAATGGAGGAAAGATAGACTTTCAAACAAATGGTGCCTGAACAAGTGGATATTCATAAGCAAAAAATGAATTTCAAACTAAGCCATGTACCTTATACAAAAATTAATTCAATACCTTATACAAAATTATACAAAATAATACCTTATACAAAACCTTATACCTTATACAAAAATAATACCTTATATAATACCTTATACAAAATTATACAAAATAATACCTTATACAAAAATTAATTCAAAACGGATGTGGTATTTTTCTAATAAAATATAAACTGAAAACTGGCAAGAAGGACAACCAAATATTTAGTTCTGTGCTACTGTTCTTTGGTTAGCAATTAAAAATTTTCCTGGACAATTAGAAAAAAAAATATAGAAAAAAATATACTTAACACAGAATTAAATGTAAAACTGTAAGAATTTTAGAACAAAACACATGAGAAAATCTTTGAGATCTAACACTGACAGTGTTCTTAGGCTTGACATCAAAGTACAATCCATAAAAAGGAAAAATCAATAAACTAGACTTCAAAAACTTTTACTCTATGAAAGATGCTGCTAAGAGGATAAAGAAACCCTTATATGTTGGTAGAAAATATCTGCAAACCACGTATCCAATGAAAAAATACATATAAATATATATATATAATAAATATATATATAAATATATATATATAAATAATATAATATAAATATATATATACAAATATATATATATAATATATAAAGAGCACTCAAAATTCAACAGTAAAAAACAATCAAATGAGAAAATGGGCAAAAGACATAAAGCAGCATTTCACCAAAGCACATAAAAAAATATTCAATGTCCTTAGCCATCAGAGAATCCACAAAAAAGCAATCATGAAACTACCATACAACCTAGCTATCTCATTCCTGGGTATTATTCCAGAGAAATAAAGACATATATCCACACAAAAACATGTAACAATGAATATTTACAGCACTGTTAGTTATAACAGCCAAAAACTAGGAGCAAACCAGATTTCCTTTGAGGAGTGAATAAATAAACTGTTGTACATCCACACCATGGAATGCTACTCAGCAACAAAAAGGAACAAATCATTGATTCAAACAACCACTTGGATGAATCTCTAGGGAATTATGGTGAGTGGCAAAAAGCCAATCCAAAGGGATCCCAAAAAGTAGTTTATGATTCTATTCATGTAATATTTGTGAAATGACCAAAATGATAGCGAACAGATTCGTGATCACCAGAATGTGAAGGAGAGGGGTGGGGCTGGGGAGGTGAGTAGGGTTGGCTATAAGAGGGCAACATAAGGGACCCTTATGGTGATGGAGATGTTCCATATCTGACCATATCAATGTCAGTATCCTAGTTGTGATACTATACTATATATAGTTTGGCCAGATGCTATCATTGGGTTAAACTAGGTAAAAGGTATAAGGGATGTTTCTGTGTTCTTCCTTTTTTTTTTTTTTTTTTTTTTTTTTAAGATTGTTAAGTAGGGGTACCTGGGTGGCTCAGTAGGTTGAGCATCTGACTTCAGCTCATATCATGATCTCATGGTTCAGTTCATGAGTTCAAGCCGCACATCAGGTTCATTCCTGTCAAAACCAGAGCCCATTTCAGATCCTCTGTTCCCCTCTCTCTGCCCCTCCCCCGCTTGTGTGTTTTTTTTTTTCTTTCTCTCTCTAAAAAATAAACATTAAAAAAAGAAGAGATTTTTAAGTAATCTCTACACCCAACCTGGGGCTTGAACTTACAACCCCGAGATCAAGAGTCGCACACTCTACCAACTGAGAAAGCCAGACTCCCCTCTGTCTTTTTCTTACAACTACACATAAATCTATAATTATCTCAACACAAGAAATTTAATTTAATTTTCATTTTTTAAAGTTTATTCAATTATTTTAAGGGGGGGCGCAGAGAGAGAGAGAGGGGGGGAGGGGGAGAATCCCAAGCAGGCACCACACTGTCAATGCAGAGACCAATCAGGGCTCAAACCCATAAACCATGAGATCACGACCTGAGCTGAAGTCAAGAGTCGGATGCTTAAAAGAATGAGCTGCCTCAAGAAATTTAATTTAAAAAAAAACGAAAAAGGCATGGAAGAAGAGAAGAGACCAAGCCAGAAGAAAATTCAGGCTGACTAAGAGAATAAGAAAACAAGCAAGTAAATTAAAGTACCACTCTAATCGTTGGTAGTAGTGGTAGATGAGGCTTTAATTCTGTTTCTTCATAGCAGAAATATGAAAGTAAAATGCTTTGTAGGCTCCTAAGTGACTTCCTACTATTTATTTTGTCCTCACCTGATTTTCTTTCCTCTGATTTCCATTTTTCCTCTGCCTCTAGGATCTTAGCAAGATCCTAGGTAACCTAGGGGTATGAGAGGAGGTACAAGATGTGGCAAACATCCATATCCCTTGCCCTCTCCCTCCACTACAGGCCCAATCAAAATGACAACATACATCTTCAAATATGTCAGCTACACAAGGGGAGGGAGAAGAAAGAAAAGAAGCTACGAAATAAGAAGGCCAGTGGAAGCAACCCAGGTATCCACCAACAGATGAATGAATAAATAAATGTGGTATATACATACCATTCAGCAAGAAAGAGGAAGGAGATTCTGACATGTGCTACAACATGGAGGAACCTTAAAGACATTATGCTGAAAGAAGCCAGGTACAAAAAGATACTGTATGATTCCACTTATATGAGGTACCCAGAGAGGTCAAATTCCTAGAGATGGAAAGTGAGAATGGTTGGTTGCCAAGGGCTGGGGGAAGGGGAATGGGGAGTTGGTATGTAATGGGTACAGAGCTTTGGTTTGGGAAGACAAAAAAGTTTTGGAGATGGACGGTGGTGATGGCTGCACAACACTGTGAGTGTACTTAATGCCACTGAACTGTACACTTAGAGAAGGCTGAAATGGTAAATTATGTGTTATGTATATTTTAACATAATTTTTTAAAAAGTTCTATGAAAAAAAAAGAAATGAGGGCCTTATATGCCTTCATGCTTTTGAGAGGGATAGTATCTTTTTAATTGAACAAAATGTTTGAAATCTAGAAAAGCAATCTGAAATCACAAGTAGAGCTCAGTGTTTTAAAAACTTAGAGCAACTTTTTGATAACGTCTTACTAAGAAAATGGCCTCACAGGCGATGTATATAGCCATAATAGCTGCTCTTACCAGCAAATGTTGGCCGAACTTCTGGATCCGCCTCCCAGCATTGCTTCATGATGCTGATAATCTCCTCTGGGCAGTACTCAATGATGTCTTCCACATTTGGTCTGTTCCCAGATTTAATGCAGATTATCAACTGCTGCTCACAGATAGCATCTATAAAGCAAAGAGGGATTTAAGTTGACTTTTTCTCAGGTCCTAAATGTCTCAGGCAGGAAGATCGCAGGGTTTGGACAAGGCTGGATGTCTCTCTGCCTGGGGTGTGTTTTCAGTATGGCTGTCTCATTCCTTAGGGGCAGAATGACCCTCTGACATGGTCCACCGCCCAGATGATCAAACAACATCTTAACCTCTAAGATGAAAGAATTCACACCAAAGAGGTCTCCTGGTAGAACAAATAGAATATGTGACTAAAACCAATGGCATACTTCAGATTTTACTATAAAGACAAATAAGGTACGGCTCTTACCTGTAAGGAGCTCAGTTTATTGAGAGTAACAGAAAATATAGAGTGATAATTGCTATTTAAAAAGTAAGCACAGGGGCGCCTGGGTGGCGCAGTCGGTTAAGCGTCCGACTTCAACCAGGTCACGATCTTGCCGTCCGCGAGTTCGAGCCCCGCGTCGGGCTCTGGGCTGATGGCTCAGAGCCTGGAGCCTGTTTCCGATTCTGTGTCTCCCTCTCTCTCTGCCCCTCCCCCGTTCATGCTCTGTCTCTCTCTGTCCCACAAATAAACAAACGTTGAAAAAAAAAAAATTTAAAAAGTAAGCACAGGGGCGCCTGGGTGGCGCAGTCGGTTGGGCGTCCGACTTCAGCCAGGTCACGATCTCGCGGTCCGTGAGTTCGAGCCCCGCGTCGGGCTCTGGGCTGATGGCTCAGAGCCTGGAGCCTGTTTCCGATTCTGTGTCTCCCTCTCTCTCTGCCCCTCCCCCGTTCATGCTCTGTCTCTCCCTCTGTCCCAAAGATAAAAAAAAAAAAAAAAAAAATGTATGTTCTAAAAAAAAAAAA
Organism: Puma concolor; assembly: GCF_028749965.1. Taxonomy (NCBI): domain Eukaryota; kingdom Metazoa; phylum Chordata; class Mammalia; order Carnivora; family Felidae; genus Puma; species Puma concolor. The sequence goes on from NC_141671.1 coordinate 25,906,753, forward strand.
TAAAAATAAAAAAAAAATAAAAAGTAAGCACAAAGGTTTCTGCTAACACAACCATGACTAGAGGGTCAGAGAAGGATTTGCTGGGTCTAGAAACCTAAGTGGGATTTATCCATGTAAAGAATCAGGAAGGACTCAGAGAGGAGGATTCTGGGCTAGGGAAGCAGGATATGAATAGACTGGAAGTCCCCCAAATCATAATGTAGCCCAGGAATTATGAGTAGCTCACCATAACTGGGCAAAATGACTAAAGAAAGACAGGTAAGGAATGAGGCTAGAGAAAGATGGAAAAGCTAAATCAGAGAGGGCTTTGTATTCCATACTGAAGAATTTGAACTTTATCCTGAAGGCCCAGTGAGCCTTGGAAAGATTTCAAAAATATGAGTGAGATGGTCATACTTGCCTTTTAGGACAACCAGCGTGGCTGAAGTGTGAATGGGGGATGGCATGAGTAGCCATCAGCAGAAATACGGAGGGTCTGAACTGCATAGAGTCTGGTGGGGATAGAGAGAAGTGGATGGATTCAAGATGTAGCCTGAATCACATATAATCTTGAGTTCATAGGTTTAAATGTGTGATCGCATGTGGGAGACAAGAGGCAAAGCTAAGACGTGAAATGCTTCTGGCCCAACAACTAGGTAGGGTACAGGGGGTGGGAGGAGAGAGGGTGATGCCATTTTCTGAACATGAGAAGAGCAGAGCCAAGTGGACTACACGGAGAACATGTAGATGAATCTGTTTGAGGGCATGTTGCTTTGGGGTTCCTCTGGTATGCGTAATAGATACAACAGATAAGTGGATATCCAGGCCAGGGCTCTAGATAAGAGATTTGAGAGGCCTTGGCAAAGTAGTGATCATTAAACCAGAGGAGCCAATAATCACCCAAGAAAAAGGGACCAGGAAATGTCCAGTAATTTAGGCACTTAACAAACTGAGGAATGAGTACTGTATCTTCTCCTGCATGAATCATGTCTTTCTCATCTTTTTATTCTTAATTCCAATTAAAGTGCCCATAGTAATTACTGAAAAGATATAATTCTTATCTATTTGTTTATTTGTCTATTTATTTATTTAGAGTGTGAGTGCACACAGGGGAGGGGCAGAGAGAGAAGGGATAGAGAGAATCCCAATCAGGGATCCCTAACAGCACAGAGCCCCAACACAGGGCTGGATCTCACGAATCATGAGATCATGACCTGAGATGTAGAACCTCCAGAGTAAGAAGCTTAACCAACTGGGCCACCCAGGTGCCCCGAAAAGAAGTAATTCTTGAGTGAAGGAGCAAGCGAATGAATGAAAGTATGAGGCCTATGTCTCCTAAGCAGAAGCAAGCAAGCTTTCCTGTCCAGGAAAAATCCTGGAATTCTACAATACCTCCCAAGCTCAGATACATCATCAAGGCTCCTATTTGTCCTGTGATCCCTGATTCCTAAACTGAGATTAATCATTCATTCACCACAAATGTACTGAACACCAACTGTGTTCCAGGCACTGTGTGTAGAGACTGGGGAAATAGCACTGACTCAGTCAGATACCGTCCCAGCCCTGGTGTAGCTTATGGTCTAGTAGGTAAAAAGACGTTATAAATCTTAACTGATGTCATTGAAGGCCACTATTTCACTCAACAGTTTTGATTAACACATAGATTCTACTCCTCTATAAACATCTTACTTTCATATGGCTCCTTATTCGCAAATATTGCCCAAAGTACTATGCCAAAGCTGTATACATCTGACTTCTCTGAGGGTTTTGCGTTGATGTCATTCAGATGCTCAGGGGCCATGTAGCAGAGGGTTCCACCATTTTTCTTAGGGGCGCTATTATTCATTTTTCTCTGCTCATTATTTTCTTCTTTAGTCAGTTTACTCCACGTCTTAAAGGAAGCCACGCCAAGATCAGCTATCTGCAAGAGATCAAGCCAATGGGAGTGTTCTGTGAAAGCTATAAGCAAATCAGACTTGTCTTTAACTCTGGGGTTTATCTAATAGATGCAAGGTATAGTGAATTTCCTGAAGTGGTTACACTAGATAGGTTTAAAACAGCTACTTCTGAACAGACTCACAGAAATTTTGTGTCTCTTCAGCCATCTAAGAAAATCTCCCCTAAGAAATGTTCATGTGAAATTCTGGTATCTCAATTCTTATGCAATAAACCCAGGGAATTTGCTAGTAGGGTTGGGGGAGGGGGAGGAAAGAGGAAAAGCAGAAGTATTTCTGACATGAACTACAGTAAAACATGTTTATTCTAATTCCTCATTTACTCTGCATATTTTTTTCAACTACTTCTGGGGCTAGGAATACAAGGTATTTTCTTCTCAGCAGATTTGTAGAGCAGATGGTGAGTAGGTACTGCACCTTCAATTTTCCCCAACGGTGTTCCAAAGCCCATGGATGCGAGAGTCTAAGGATTCCAAAGACACTGAGGAAAAGGATGGTAGTGTTACTTGTTTTGAGTTGGTAGCCTGAACCTAAGAGATGACAGGATGGGAAGGAGGAGAAAAACAGACAAGAAAGCAAAGAGAAAAATACAAAGGTCAGACACAGAATGAAGAGGGAGATGGCCGGATAAAATTACAGAACCACACGGTTAAGAAGAAATCAAAGGTGACAGTTTTACTTTTGCCTCTAGGAACCCAAGCATATAGGCATGAATTCCAGCACGTGATTATCTAAAATCCAGAGATTCTAACATAAGAGATACATTAGAGGTAAGTTATTATTGTAAGAAAGAACCTTCCTTTAAAGTCGTAGGATTAAAAATCTGTCCAAGATTAGAAGGAAGTGTTAGAAGCACAATCTTGTAGTAGAAGGATGCCTGCATAAGCAGTTCCTGAGTTCTCCCCCAAAAGCTGCTTCCCCTTTCAGATTCTCGCGCTTGGATTCCTGTTGCCAAAGCCAATTAGACGTGATGTTCCATCTAGTTAAATCTTGCTCTTGAGTGAACAAAAGGAAAATCCTTTCCCTTTGTTCCCTTTACTACAATGGAAAAAGTTAGAATTAAAAAAAAAACAAACTGATACAAAATATAGATTAAAGTCAGTAAATAAATAAATAATATGGACTCCATCAAGTCCGTATCTTTCTTTTCAATCCTTGGCAGAACCTTCCAGCACCACCACCACCAGTTATAAGCTGAGTGAGGTCTTCCTTTAAGGTCTACCATGTGAAAAAATGGATCTATAGTGGAGAATTAAAACTAAAATCACCCCAATCTTCTAGAAACCTTTAGATTATGATTTACCTTAATGTGAAAGTCATCATCAACGAGGATATTTTCAGGCTTTAGGTCCTTGTGTATTACTCCTTCTCCATGTAAGTAGCACATTCCTTCAATGGTTTCCATAATTATCCTTCCTTTTACAGAAAGGGGGATACTGATCTAAAACAGTGATAGTTAAGTCTATGAAATGGAAAGGTAATCAAACAGGCCAAACCGACTGTTTTATTCAAGAGTACTGGGGTCTGAACCTTAGAACAGACAGATCTTCCTTGATATATAATGGGGCTACATCCCAAACCCATCATAAGTTAAAAATATCGTTAAATTGAATATGTGTTTAAACTAACCTAGTGAACATCATAGCTTAGCCTAGCCTATCTTAAAAATGCTCAAGAACACTTATATTAGCCCTCGTTGGGCAAAATCTTGAACACAAAGCCCATCTTATAATAAAACATTGAACATCTCATGTAACTGACTGAATACTAAATGGCAAGTGAGAAACAGAATCGCTGTGTGACTAACCAAATGGTTGTGAGCATATCGGCTGTTTACCTGTGATCACATAGCTGACTGGGAGGTGCGGCTCATGGCCACTGCCCACCATCATAAGACAGGCTGGTACTGTGCGTCACTAGCCCAGGAAAAGTTCCAAATTCAAAACTCAAAGTATCATTTCCAATGAATGCCTATTGCTCTTGACTGTCATAAAGTCAAAAAATTGGTAAGTCCAACTATCATAAGTTGGGGACCATCTGCAGTTACCAGGATTCCTTCTATTATGCTGTTCAGCACTGCTGTCATTTTAAAAGAAGTCCCCTTTTAAAGAAAGATTTCATCCCAGGTGCTAAGGGTACTAATGTTGTGCTCTGTCATGTAAAAATAAAACTTTCATGCCAATATGGCAATATACTAAAATGCTGTAAAATTAAGCTCCTTGAGAGCAAAACATCACCACCACCACCACCATCATCATCATCATTCTAGAATGCATCCTGACTATCTGGCATGGTGCCTGGAATGTTTGTTGAATGATGGATAAATAAATAAACAAAAAACAAGTATTTTTCTATAGTACATTAATATGTGCTACTATATATTAAATAGGTGAATAGTGTCACAGAAATGTGTAGATGAACATTGAGAAAAAAAGAATACAAGAGAACATGCTCACACTTATTACAAATATGTAAAGACTAATCTATGGGATAACATGATGTTAAAACAATGCTGAAGTGGGTTTAATATCTATTTGGTGATTTGGTATCATCTATTTTAGATCTTTGTAAATTCTCAAGTCACTCTTACTTACGACTGTATTCTAGTTGTATAAATACCAACATTAATACAGACAACTCCAATTTCTATTATAGCAGCTAAACACTAGTTTTTCTTAACAATGAAAAACGCAAACTGTTTGTATGTGTGTGTACGTGTATATGTGCACAGTCTCTAGTTTACAAACAAGGCTGTTTAGGCTGATTCCTAAAAATTTAGATATATGTTGGTTGTTGGTAAACAGGAAAAAAATTTAAATGATGGAAGTTAGATTCCCAAGTCAACCCCCCAAATCATATTTAAAACCCACAATGGAGATGAATTAGTCACCTGATCACCAGCATACAAAAAATAGCCAGAGATTTTCCTTTCTTCCTTGATATACCTTTGGACTTAGGAAGAAGTTCTGAGCAAGCAAAGGAAAGACCTTCTCATTCCCCTTCCTGATTTTCTCCCTCATGTCCTCTTGAGTTCCCTCTGGAGCCCAAACTAGTCTACCTTATCTTTGCCTGATCCGGGAGAATGCCCCCTTGTCCCAAAAGATTTACCTCCCAATCAAAATGACTATTTACTTCATGCAGCAGCTGATCTTACCTAGTTTTGGGGAGAAGAGCAATCTGATCAAATTACAACACAATGTGTATAGGTGAACCTCTCTTACCCCTTCCCACAGGTATCTGTGAGAGATGTCTGGGACTTAAAAGAATTGAAGAACAGACATAATTTTGGGCAGATGTAGGGTCGGGGGGAGAAGACAGGAAAAGGGGGAATATCTGCCCTAAAGAAAGCCACATCCCACCACTGTCTCATGCAATCTACGCTTTGGCCAAATCCAGTTACTTGTAAGTTTCCCAGATATGGCATACTCTCATTCCTTTGCACATGCCATTGTCTCTGCCTGGAACACTTATTCCCTAATTATCTGCTTGTCATTTGGGCTTTGGCCCAAGCATCCTCCTTCTGGAATCCCTTCCTATTTATCACACGCTAAAGTGACTGCTGCTCCTTTGTGTTCCCACAGCACACTAGGAGGATGTCTATCAAAACACAATTGCACCATACTGTTCACTTCCTTATCTGTCCCTTTTATGTGTGTCATATTTGCTATTGCTTCTTGATTAACTAGCACAAGGCCTAGCTCTTACTAGGTAGATAAACTCAGGGCACCTGGGTGGCTCAGTCGGTTAAGTGTCTGACTCTTGTTTTCGCCTCAGGTCATGATCTGATGGTCGTGAGATCAAGTTCAGGGTGAAGACTGCTTGGGATTCTCTCTCTCTCTCTCTCTCTCTCTCTCTCTCTCTCTCTCTCTCTCTCTCCCCCCCCTCCCTCCCTCCCTCTTCCACTGCCCTTCTCCCCTGAGCTCTCTCTCAAAACAAACAAAAACAAAACAAAATGAAATACCTTTAGAAAAATAAACTCTATGGGTTGCCTGGATGGCTCAGTTTGTTAAGCACAGGATTTGGACTCAGGTCATGATCTCATGGCTTGTGGGTTTGAGTCCCATGTCAGGCTGTGCTGACAGTGTGGATGAAGCCTGCTTCAGATTCTGTGTCTGCCTGTCTCTCTGCCCCTCCCCTGCTAGTGCTCTGTGTCTCTCTCTCTCAAAAATAAATAAACATTAAAAAAAATGTTTTAACAGATAAACTCTACAAAATGTTTTATCAACGTGATTTGGTTTTCATAAATCAATTTTTATTTTCCTATTTTAAGTCTTACTTATCCAGTGTTGTTGCCTCTAGTGTTCTATATTTAGCCTGTAAGTTTCTTAAATGGTATCAAAGGGCAATCATCAATATTCTATCTCCACACACAGTTATTGAGAGTGTACATCCTTTAACCAATCAGTCAGTGTTTACTGTTACCTATTAGGCATATACTTCACATCATGAAGACAGTGCTTGTCCCTGAACAGTGGATGCTGGGGTGGCTGACAAAAGCCTACTATAAGACTAAGACATGGGTGGGGGGGACCTCCCCAGGTGAGGGGTACAGACAGCTGTCTGCAAGGATTGACGGGAAGGCAAGACCACCTTCTGGGGCAGGGAAAGTCCAGGATGCTTTAACAAGGGGACTGACTTCAGAAAATCCAAAGTATCTAGCCACTCACACAAGGGTTATTTGACACCAACAAGCTACAAAAGAACACAGTGGCAATAACCATCACAGACAGGCAGCCCCCGAGCCGCTGTGCCCGTACGGTGCACAGCAAAGCCCTCTTTACCTCCGCTTTCAGAACGTGCATCAGGTTGCCCTTTTCCATGTACTCCATCACCAGAGAGTAGTTTCCTTCTTCTAAGATGACACCCAGGAGCTTCACCACCCGATTATGTCTCAGCCTGTGCATCATCCTGCCCTCCTCAAGGAGGGACTCGTTGTACCTGCGGGAGAGAAAGGTGCTGTTAAGATGGGCACAGTTAGTGCCCTTGTCCTTGTTCCCCCAAGAAACACAGCATATGGCTCCAATGCATCACATCACATGGGCTTGTGTTGGTACTTGTGCATGTACTGATCCCTTCTGGGTCCAGGCTACAAGCTTCCAGAGGCAGAGGCGTTTCCTGCTCATCTTCATATTCCTCCTTCCCAGTTACAGGCAGTGAGTGCTCAAGAAACAGTAGGTCAATAACAAATGAATGCAGAGGAAATGAAGAGCAGCCAGGAGAAGCAGCCTGAGAAAAGGGCTGCGTTGGACAGGATAATTAAAAATGCAGCCTCTCTTGGGGCTCCTGGGTGGCTCAGTTAAGCGTCCGACTTGGGCTCAGGTCATGATCTCATGGTTCATGAGAGCCCCGCGTCAGGCTCCGTGCTGATAGCTCAGAGCCTGGAACCTGCTTCGGATTCTGTGTCTCCATCTCTCTTTCTGTCTCCCCCCCACTCACGTTCTGTCTCTCTCTCTCTCTCAAAAATAAACATTAAAAAAAAAAAAAGGCAGCCTCTCTTGGTAACCACTCTGGCAGGAACAAAGGGAGGTAAAACAAGTCCACCAGCTGCTTTAAAGAGAGGGCTTCTGGAACTTCTAATTAATAGGCTACTTCCCCCACCCCCAGACTTAGGGCTGGTCCTTACCAAAATGGTGAAGGAAGTATTTAAGTCTATCTCAAGGACCCCTCCCCATTTTCTTCTCATTGCCTCCCTCATTACCCTTAATCTCCTTCCCCTTCTTTATTTCCTTCTCTTTGTCTTTCATCATTTATTACTGCAAGCTTTTTGCTAACCAGCCTCAGAATCCTCATCAGCGGCACAGGGAGAATAATAATAACCAGCTTTCAGGGTTATCTGACATAAAGCCCACACGCTGATATGCCACAGTCTGTCTCACTCTAAAGCCTGGGCCGTGGCATATCCACTGCCTTGCCCTGCTCCTCCACGGTAACTCTTCCCATGGCCAGCCTGTAATTTGGCCCACCCACCTCTGTTCCCAACTCACTCAGTACACTTGGGGCCTGTGTACACCTTTTTCAGGATTACGAGTCCATGGGATCTGTGTAAACACAAAGACACCTTTCCAAAGCCCCCGCTGTCAAGATGCTCCTTCTCCAAAAAGTCACTAGATTTCATCTTAATGTCATCCAAGGACATGTCTGGTTTCCTTATGAATCCTCAGAATGTCCAAAAATGCACCACTTTTTCCCTCTTCGGAGATGTGCCCTGTAAGAAAGACAAAAGGACATCTTAGTGCACAAAATCATTATTCAAAAAACATATGAAATTCTACCATATGTTCGGTGGAATCACAGAAAACCACATTTTATTTTTACTTTAAAAGATTGTTTTAGGGGCGCCTGGGTGGCGCAGTCGGTTAAGCGTCTGACTTCAGCCAGGTCACGATCTCGCGGTCCGTGAGTTCGAGCCCCGCGTCAGGCTCTGGGCTGATGGCTCAGAGCCTGGAGCCTGTTTCCGATTCTGTGTCTCCCTCTCTCTCTGCCCCTCCCCCGTTCATGCTCTGTCTCTCTCTGTCCCAAAAATAAATAAACGTTAAAAGATTGTTTTATTGACCAATATTGGAACAAAAAATGATGAGTGATGACAAAGTCTTTATATTATAGGTTATCTTTTTGTAAAGGGAGAAACATTGTGTTTTGCCATTAAAAGACAAGAGACGTACATACGGACAGACGTGTATCCGTAGCCTCCAAATGGGTCTCCCTGATTCTATCCCTATTCCTCTAGAGACTACTCTCAGCACAGCAGCCAGAAGGATCCTTTTACAAATGTAAACTAAATTGTGTTACTTCTAAAACCCTCCACACACTCAGGGTAAGACCAAACTCCTTACCATGACCTACAGAATCCTCCAAGAGGCTGCCCCTGCCTACCTCTCTTCCTCTTGCTTATTCGACTCTGGCCACACTGGCTTTGTTTCTGTGTCTTGAACTTGCCATGTTCTTTCTCTTCTGAGGACCTTGGCATTTACTCTTTCCTCTGGTTGGAGTGCTCTTCCCTGAATATTTTGCATGATTTGCTCTCTCCTCAAAAAGTCCATCACTGGCCTCCTGGCCTAAAGTAAGCCCCTTCTGTCAATATATATTTACTTTTTAACCTAGTTCCACTTTTGTAGCAATTATCATTATCTGAAATAACCTCATTTATATGTTTACTTTCAAGGGGTCAGTCTCCTCTACTGTAATATAACTTCCATGAAGGTAGAAATTTTTGTCTGTTTTGCTCATTGTTGTATTTTCACCACTTAGAACAGAGCTGGAACAAGTACACACTCATTACACAATATGCATCTTTATATTTATATTAATATTGAATCAATAACTAATTTATTATTATATTTCAAAACACTATTGCTTTTAGGAGCAGGAACCATGCCTATTTTCCTTCAGAATTTTAGCCCCAGTGCCTTGAAGGCTGCTTAGGATATAACAGATGCTCGATAAACATGTTTGAACTGAACAAGGTCATACGCATAGATACATGGATTAAATGGACCCCCAACTTATTTTAAACATTGCTGAGCCCTTTCTGAAATGATAAACACTCCAAAAAGCACCCAGAAATTAAAATAAACTTTATCTACAAAGGTTAAATCTTTAGCTAATGTACAAATGTGATCTGTTCCTCCACTCTACCTTTGGCTACCTCTTTGATTTTTCCAACCTAAAACTAATCACTTACCAAGTCAGACAGTTAGTATTTTTGGATTCACCCACTCCTTTCCATGCCCACAGACATTCTCCTAATAAAGACTTTCATTGCCTCTTGTCCAGACTTTTACAGAAAACGTGTAACAAGTGTCCTTCTCTCCTAGCCAACCAACGTACAGGATGCCAGATTAATCTTATGAGAGTTCATATTTAGTCATATAATTCAAAAACTCTAGACCTACAAGGTTTGTGTGGCCCTGTATAACTGAACCCTGTCTACCAAATTAAGCATAGAATTCTCACCCTCACATTTAAAGCTCTTACTGGTATTCTACCGATCTCATTTTCCAGCTTTATTTTATTTTATTTTTTTTTTTAGTTCTAGTTAGTTAACATATAGTGTAGTATTGGTTTCAGAATTTACACATAACATATGTACACACCCAGTGCTCATCCCAACAAGTGCCCTCTTTAATGCCTATCATCCATTTAGCCCAGCCCCCCCAACCACCTACCCTCCTGCTCCTCAGTTTGTTCTCTATATTTAAGAGTCTCCTGGGGCACCTGGGTGGCTCAGTTGGCTAAGCGTCTGACTTCAGCTCAGGTCATGATTTCAAGGTTCGTGGGTTCGAGCCCTGAGTCAGGTTCTGTGCTGACAGCTCAGAGCCTGGAGCCTGCTTTGGTTCTGCCTCCCTCTCTTTCTGCACCCACCCCCTCACTCATGCTCTATCTCTCAAAAACTGAATAAACATTAAAAATATGGGGGAAAAAAGAGTCTCTTATGGTTTGCCTCCCTCTCTGTATCTTATTTTCTTTTCTTTCCCTTCCCCTATATTCATCTGTTTTGTTTCTTAAATTCCACATATGAGTGAAATCATATATTTTTTTCTGATGGACTTACTTCACTTAGCATAATACACTCTAGTTCCATCCATATTGTTGTAAATGGCAAGATTTCATTCTTTTTGATGGCCAAGTAATATACCATTGTGTGTGTGTGTGTGTGTGTGTGTGTGTGTGTGTGTGTGTGTGTGTGTGTGTATACACCACATCTTCTTTATCCATTCATCAGTCGATGGACATTTGGGCTTTTTCCATAATTAGGCTATTGTTGATAGTGCTGCTATAAACACTGGGATGCATGCGTGTTCCCCTTCGAATTTGTATTTTATCCTCTGGACAAATACCTAGTAGTGCAATTGCTGGCTCATAGGGTAGTTCTATTTTTAACTTTTTGAGGAACCTCTGTACTGTTTTCCAGCATGGCTGTACCAGTTTGCATTCCCATCAGCAGTACAAAAGGGTTCCCCTTTCTCTGCATCCCTGCCAACATGTTGTTTCCTGAGTTGTTAATTTTAGCCATTCTGACAGGTGTGAGGTGGTATCTCATTGTGGTTTTTATTTGCATTTCCCTGAGGATGAGTGATGTTGAGCATCTTTTCCTGTGAAAACCACAATTTGTATTCCTTTAGACTTCCATTTCTGGCAACATGGAGGACTAGAAAAATTTTAAAACCCTCCTGCTGCAAAAGACCTATGTGTATTGGATAGCATAACACAAATATCCACTCAAATGCATAGGTAGGCCAATGGAAAGGAAAATAACTCCAGGGACTAAAAAAAGAACAGGGCACTGGCCGCAGGGCAATGACCCACATGGTGGCTGCTACAGACTGAATGTTTGTGTCTGCCCCAAACTTCATTTGTTGAAGCTCTAACTCCATTGTGATAATATTAGGAGGTGGGGTCTTTGGGAGGTAATTGGATCATTAAAGTGGAGGCCTCATGAATGAGATCAGGGTCCTTATAAAAGATATGAGAGTTCTCACTCTCTCTCTCCACTACATGAAGATGCGTCCTATGTCCCCAAAGACTAGTATGATGTTCACAGCAGCTTTATTCATGTTATCCCCAAACTGGAAACGGTTATGCATCAATAGGAAATGGATTTTTAAAAAAGGATTGTAGGGGTGCCTGGGTGGCTCAGTCAGCTGAGCGTCCAACTTTGGCTCAGGTCATGATCTTGTGGTCTGTGAGTTCAAGCCCTGCGTCAGCTCTGTGCTGACAGCTCAGAGCCTGGAGCCTGCTTCAGATTCCGTGTCTCCCTCTCTCTCTGCTCCTCCCCAGCTCACACTCTGTCTCTCTCTCTCTCTCAAAAATAAATAAAGATTAAAAAAATTTTTTTAAGGATTGTATATTCATACTATGGATTACTACTCAGTAATAAAAAGCAATGAACTACTAATACACACAGCAATGTGAATGAGTCACAAAACATGGTAAGTAAAAGGAGCCTTGTACAAAAGAATACATACTGTATAATTCCATCTCTATTAAGTTCTGGAACAAGGTAATCTACACTGGAAAAGGAACACTGGTTGCCCACGGACAGGGTGAGGACTGAATGGTTTGGGGCATGAGGAAACTTTCTGGGTGATGGTAATGTTCTGTCATCTCATTGGGGGTTAGGGTTACACACGCATAAGCATTTGTCAATACTCAGTAAATATACTCTAGGTAAATCTTACAACAAAAGAAAAATCTGTAAACATACTGAAGTCTATCTTGTTAATGAAGTGCATGCTGAAAAAAGTGTACTGGTATCTGCAATTTACTTTGCAGACAAACTGGTGGGTAGAAAGAGTGGTAAATAGCTGGTCTGTGATAGCGCAGGCAGAATAAAATGATATTCATGGTAGACACACGAAAGTTCAGTGTAAAATTTTTTTAAATTTGTTTCTACATTTCTATTTTTACTAATTTTTCCCATATATTCCTCACCCAGTTTCTAATAGTACAGATAACAAAACTAAGAAACCAACTTTGTACATTACTAGTAACTAAACACCCTACTTGATTAACTCATTTTTTTTTTTTTTAACTAATGACATTTTTCTGTTCCAGGATCCAATCCAGAATACCACATTGCCTTTTGTAGCTCTTGATTTTTTAATTTTTTAAAAATCTTTTGACCCCCTTCACCCATTTCTCCCAGACCCTGCCTTTGGCAACCCCAATCTGTTCTCTGTATCTATGATCTTCTTTTCCTTCTTCTTCTTCTTCTTTTTTTTTTTTTTTTTAAGATTCCACATATAAGTGAGATCATATGGTATTTGTGTTGCTGACACTTCACTTAGCATAATGCCCTCAAGGTCCATCCATGTTGTTACAAAGGGCAGGATTTCCTTCTTTTTTATGACTGAATAATGATGAGAATAATAAGAAGAAAAAGATATATATACATACATATATATATATATATATATATATATATATATGTCACATCTTATTTATCCATTCATCTATTGATGGACTTTTAGGCTATTTCCATACCTTGGCTATTGCAATTGATGCTGCTATGAACATGGGACTGCATATGTCTTTTTGAGTTAGTGTTTTTGTTTTCTTTTATTTTTTAATTTTTTTAATGTTTATTTTTGAGAAACAGAGAGAGAAACAGAGTGTGAGTGGGGGAGGAGTAGAGAGAAAGGGAGACACAGGATCTGAAGCAGGCTCCAGGGTCTCAGCTGTCAGCACAGAGCCCAACGTGGGGCTCAAACCCACAAACCATGAGATCATGACCTGAGCCAAAGTCAGACATTTAACCAACTGAGCCACCCTGGTGTCCTTGTTTTTGTTTTGAGTAAATACCCAGAAGTGGAATTACTGGATCAAATGGTAGTTCTGTTTTTAATTTTTTGAGAAAGCTCCATACTGTTTTCCATAATGACTACACATCACATTCGCACCAACAGTCCACAAGGGTTCCCTTTTCTCCACATCCTTGTCAACACTTGTTATCTTGTCTGTATGGTAACAGCAGTTCTAACAGGTATGAGGTGATATTCCTTTGTGGTTTTAACCTGCATTTCCCTGATGATGAGTGATGCTGATCTTTCATTTACTGGTTGTCTGTATGTCTTCTTTGGAAAAATGTCTATTCAGATCTTCTGCCCATGTTTTAGTGGAATTTTTTTTTTTATTTGCTATGAAGTTGCTATGCATTCTTTATATATTTGGGATATCAAGCTCTTAAGATACATGATTTGCAAATATTGATTTCCATTCTGTAGGTTGCCTTTTCATTTTGTTGACAGTTTTCCTTTGCTGTGAAGAAGGCTTCTAGTTTGATGTAGTACAAGTTGTTTATTTTTGCTTTTGTTGCTTTTACTTGTGTCAGATTCAAAAAGTCACTGCCAGGACCTATGTCAAGGAGCTTATTGCCTATGGTTTCTTCTATAAGTTGTATGGTTTCAGATGTTATGTTCAAGTCTTTAATCCATTTCAAGTTAATTTTTTTGTATGGTATAAGATAGTGGTCAGTTTCATGCTTTTGTATTTGGCTATACAATTTTCCCAGCATGATTTATTGAGGAGATTGTCCTTTTCCCATTGTATATTCTTGGCTCATTTGTTGCAGATTAATTGGCCACACAGGTGTGAGTTTATTTCTGGGTTTTCTATTCTGCTCCATTGATCAGTCTCTTTTTATGCCAATGCCACACTATTTTAATTACTATAGCTTTGTAATAGAGTCTGAAATCAGAAGCACGATGCCTCCAGCTTCATTTTTTCTGGAGATTGCTTTGCTGATTCAGGGTCTTTTGTGGTTCAATATATTTTAGGGTTGCCTGTTCTATTTCTGTGAAAACTAACATTGGAATTTTAATAGAGATTAAATTAAATCTGTATATTACTTTGGGTAGTACAGACATTTTAACGTTATTAGTTCTTCCAATGAGCATGGAACGTCTCTCCACTTATATCTTCTTCATTTTCTTTCCAAAATATCTTATAGTTTTCAGTACACAGATTTTTCAGTTCCTCAGTTAAATTTATTCCTAGGCATTTTTTCTTTAATTTTTTTTTAACATCTATTCATTTTTGAGAAACAGAGCGCAAGTAGGGGTGGGGCAGAGAGAGAGGGAGACACAGAATCTGAAGCAGGCTCCAGGCTTTAAGCTGTCAACACAGAACTTGATGTGGATCTCGAACTCACAAACCGTGAGATCATAACATGAGTGGAAGTGGAACACTTAACTGAGCCACCCAGGTGACCCCCCAGGCACTTTTTTTTCTTTTTGATGCAACTGAAAAACAGAACTGTTTTCTTAATTACTCTTTGATAGCTCATTATTAGTGTCTAGAAATGCAACAGATTTTTTTATATTGATTTTGTATCCTACAACATTACCGAATTCATTTATTCCTTCTAACAGTTTTTTTATGGAATCCTCATGGTTTCCCATAGATAATATCATGTCTTCTGTAAATAGTGACAGCTTTGCTTTTTCCTTTCCAATTTGGATGCTTTTATTTCTTTTTCTTGCCTAATTGCTGTGGCTAGTGCTTCCAATATCATGTTGAATAAAAGTGGCAAGTTTGGGCATCCTTGTCCTATTCCTGATCTTAGACAAAAAGCTTTCAGCTTTTCACCATTGAATATTATGTTAGCTGTGGGTGTAAAATCTTTTTAACTTTACACTTTGAAATTTTTCATAATAGAATATTCTGAGGCAGAGAATTTTTTTAAAAATTACCTCAGGTGTTTCTGAAAATGCCTAGGCTGATAGTGGTCTTGTGTATGGCCTGTGGTCATCTGCCTCAGGTTACCATCTACACCTTGTACAAAGGCTGTGGATAGACCATGCCACCCCCCAGAAAGCTCACATAGCAGCACAGTAGACAACACTATTTCTATAACATAAGACATCCCCAAACAAGAGGAAGCACCCTCTGGAAAGATGCACATCTATCAGGTAGACAGGGAGTGGGGGAGGCTACCTAAATAACGGGAATGAAGACGAGGGGTAGAGGGTGGTGATGGAGCTGGGGCAGGCATAGAAGGAGAGGTAGCAGAGCCATAAATGCTGGAAAGAGCACAGACCTTTCTCTTGTGAGTATGAACTCTAGCTCTAAAATTTGTTAGTCCCGTGACTTGAGTAACTTACATAAGCCTCAATTTCCTCATTTCTGAGAGGAAAACACATTTCCTACTTTATGATTTTGGCTATGATTGGCCCAGCCGCCCACATTTATCCATATTTAACCCGTTTCAGTGGGTTTTGAGAATGCCAGGGTGCAGCTGAGATCCTCTGCTCAGCAGTGCTCTACTGATCCATCCCTGTAAGAATGGTAGAGTGGGAGGAGACAGAGTAATTTGTTCCACTCTCCCCTATAAACCTCTTAGGGGGTATTCTTCTCCTGGCTCATCCTATTCATCCTTCAGGTCTCAGTGAAATGTCATTTCCTCAAGGAAACCATCCTAGGTCTTCCCATTAGACATTTTCACGGCACCTTTTACTTCTCCCTTGAAACAGTTAAGACAGCTCTAATTTGAGAATTATTTCTAATTAATTTCACAGAAGGCAGGAAACTACCTTGCACACTGTCTGCAATGTCTAGGACAAAACCTAGCATATGGCAGTTGATCATTAAATGGATGATTATTTTTTAAAAAGAACTATTTGTCCAAAAATAAAAGATACAGTTAAATGAATTACAGGACATTCATAAGATGGACTATTATATAATCATTCAAAATTAGAGGTAAAAATAAAAAAAATCTATACATACAGGTAGATGTCTAGATATATAGATACACATACAGAAAAAAAAGACAACAAAAGACATCAACATGTTAGCAAGGATTATATCTGGATAGAAGGGTGATTTTTACTTTCTTCTGTACACTTTTACATTTTCCAAATTTCCTTCAATAAACATGAAATACATTTATAACAACATGTATTTCTTTTAATTTTTTAGTGTTTATTTATTTTTGAGAGAGAGGGCGTGAGCAGGGGAGGGGCAGAAAGAGAGACACACACACATATCCAAAGCAAGCTCCAGACTCTGAGCTGTCAGCACAGAACCCGACGTGGGGCTCGAACTCATGGGCTGTAAAATCATGACCTGAGCAGAAGTCAGACACTCAACCAACTGAGCCACCCAGGCGCCCCCAATAAAATGTATTTCTTAAAGAGAATAATTCCTTCACTCAGTATTTCTTTAATTAAATCAGAGCTGCTGAGATAGATTATTTACAAGGATGTTCCTGGCAACATTACATAGAACGTCAAAAGCATACAAAACAATTTACACACACAGAAGACAGAAGAAATTATGGCACATCCATACTCTGAAATATATCTAGCAGTTTTCAAAAATAATGTTGTATATGAATATTTAATAACCTTTAAAAAAATAAAGGCTCAGGGTGCCTGGGTGGCTCAGTCATTTGAGCATCTGACTTCGGCTCAGGTCATGATCTCATGGTGAGTTCAAGCCCCACATCGGGCTCTGTACTGACAGCTCAAAGCCTGGAGCCTGCTTTGGATTCTGTGTGCCCCTGCCTGCCCCACCCCCCACCCCACACCCCTCCCCTACTTTGTGCTCTGTCTCTGAAAAATAAAT
Organism: Puma concolor; assembly: GCF_028749965.1. Classification (NCBI taxonomy): domain Eukaryota; kingdom Metazoa; phylum Chordata; class Mammalia; order Carnivora; family Felidae; genus Puma; species Puma concolor. Next base: position 25,923,753 of record NC_141671.1, read on the forward strand.
GTTAAAAAAAATTTTTTTAATAAAAAATTTTTTTTAAAAAAGGCTCACAGAGTAAAGAAACAGGAAGGAATTATTAACCCTGAAATATGCCATTCGGGTGTAAGATTTCAACTTCTTTAGAGTTCTACTAGCTCTCTCTCCTTCAGCCAAGATCTTGTCTCCTCAAATTTGCCAGAACCAACTAGGATTTGCAGTGCCTCCTGCAAGCATGATGAATCTTAGGGGAAGGAGGCCTCCAGGTGATTCCACCGCCCTTTGTGAGGCCGGCTCCGGACCCAAGTCAGTTCTCCTTCCAGTCTTGCAGTTTGTTGGTTTGGTCTGGTCTTACTTAATCCTGTGCACCTCTTGCATGGTTTCCAGTGATTTCTTTTGTTTTCACTGTTGTTGGTTTTTTTTCCTCCCTTTTTTCCATGGACCAATTCAATTTTATAAGCACTGAATATCTTAGAAAGGTCTTGTGAGTAGTTTAGATACCCAAGAGTCACAAAAACACTCAATGGAGGCAGGTAGAAAACCACATTATAAGGCCATGTTACAGAGTAACTAATGAAAGCACACTGCCCTCTTACATCACCTGATGATAACTAATTTCAACTAATAATGTAATTATGTCCATTTTAATGGAATTTCTTACTGTTTTTTTCATAAACAGATGTTAATTCATGGACTCAGGAAAGCAAATTTTGTCCACTGAGATTAACTGAAAATTTCAAGGAATTTTACAAATTTCTAAAATTTCTCCTAAAGCAAAATAAATCTATATATATTTATATGAAAATACTCATATTCTGTACTCAATTTTGTCAGTTAAACCTCACTAAAACTGGGGGAAATACAAATAAATAATAAATAATAATGCCAAAAACAAAGGCAGAATTAATTCATGATATTAACAGGCAGGACAGTGATCACTATGACAGAAGACAGGAGACAGTGAACCTCTTACTTCAGAATCATGGCAATGTTCTTTTTTTTTTTTCTTTTCTTTTTTTTTTTTTTTTTTTTTTGGTTTGATGTCTGATCTTATTTATTTGTTCCTCTTATAACAATCTCATTTTTGACTAGACTCAGGCTTTGAGGTAGAAGCTCTCAGAGAAGTCACCCTCCGTCTCTTGGCAATCTGTTTCTGGTGTTTTTCTTTGGCCTCCTTCATTCTCTTGGCCAAAAGTTTAGCATATTCTGCAGCCTCTTCCTTGTTTTTCTTCATGCACTCTTTCTTAAAGCAATGCGCCGACGTTTGTGTTGGAGGACACGTGGAGTAACAAGACACTGAACCTTGGGTGTTTGGTTCGAAGTTTCTTACCTTCTTTGTTTAGGGGCTTTCTCACAACATACTGGCAGACATCATCTTCCTTCGAGAGACTGAAAAGCTTGCAGATTCTGCTAGCTCTCTTGGGCCCCAGGGGATGAGGCACAGTAGTATCAGTAAGTCCAGGAATATCCTTCTCCCCTTTTTTCACAATGTTCAAGTTGAGAACACTGAGATTGGCATCCACAATGCAACCCCGAACAGATTTGTGCTTTCTTTCTCCAGTCCTCCGTGGTCGGTAGCAGGAATGCCCCTTACTCAGCAGCAGGCAGACACGGCCATGGGTCAAAACACCCTGCTTCATGGGGAAGCCTTGTTTGTCATTGCCACCACTGATCTGGACCATGTAACCCTTCCATTCTTCCCCTAAAGCCTCAGCAGCAACTTCTGTGGCCATTCGCTTCTCATAAAAGGTACGAAGTCTGCGTTCATCGTCCACCTCAATGAGTTTCTGGCAGCCAATAGCTGGGAAAGTGATGTTTAGCTTCATCTTGAGGGTGCCTTGGCAATGTTCTTTTTCTTAACCTGTGTAATGTTCACTTTGTGATACTTCATAGAGCTGTTCAGTTATGAAATGTTCACTTCACATTTAATGTTACACTTTAATAAAAAAGTTTTAAAAAGAGGCGCCTGATGGATCAGTTGGTTGAGCATCAGACTTTGGCTCAGGTCATGATCTGGCGATTCATGAGTTTAAGCCCTGCATTGGGCTGTATGCTGACAGCTCAGAGCTCAGAGCCTGGAACCTGCTTCAGATTCTGTGTCTCCCTTTCTTTCTGCTTCTTCCCCCGCTCATTCTCTGTCTCTCAGAAATAAATAAAAAACGTTAAAAAATGTTTTTTAAGTTTTAAAAAGACTTAAAGATATTCATATTTACCTTTCAGTGGTAGAAGACTATTTTTTAAAAATTTTTCAATGATGACCATACATAAAGAGTCAGAAAATGTCAGCTGCCTACCTATCATTGCCCCCCTCTTCCCTGCTAATAGAACTCAGATTTTACTCAAGTATCCAACATGGACTTCTCTAACGTTCTTATAATTATAACAGCTTAATGTCTTGCCCCAGATAAACAAGAGCCCTGAGTAAGGAAGAACCCAATGAAAAGCAAAGGACAAGACTGAAAGTGTTTAACCAAGTATTATCACGTACATTAGCACATTATGACCCCATGAGTACGTTTTATTCTTATCATTCCAATTTAGAAATAAACAAACTAAAATCTGGAGTTAAATGATTCACCTAAAGTGGCAGATCCTGGAACTGAACTTTTGTTTCTTCATTCAAACCTCCACCATCAATTCACTAACACATGCTACTTCTCTAGATAGTAAACTATACTCTTTCTTAAAATTCCATGCAAAAACCTAATATTGTAGCCTTGTTCACCTATATTAAATGAGTATGTTACAGTCAGAAATAGGGAAAACACAGATTAAATTTTTAGAACATAAAATATGTGATTCAAAATCAATACTCTACAGGCTGATGGAATCATTTTTGCCAGAGTACAACATCCAACCAAAGCACAGGAATCCACATATATTTTTTCAAATTCCAGATCATATTTGTGGTATTGATATATTATGGATTAATAAGAACCACATAAGAGTTTGCCATTTTGGAAGTTGATATTTAAGGCATTTTTCTTAACCTCATTAATATTCACATTCTCAAAAGTGTAACATATCTCTGGTGCTCAATATAGTACAGACAGAGGAAAATGAAAATTAAAGTTAATCACTATTGCTGTTTTATTAGCAATAATAATGACACATCCTAAATTTTAAGTAAACCTGGTCTTCACTTTTTGTGTTTAGAAGACCTGCGGTTTTCAACATTAAAAAAAATTTTTTTTTAATTTATTTTCAGAGAGGGAGAGCAGGAGCAGAAAGAGGGGCAGAAAGAGAGGGACAGAGAAAATCCCAAGCAGGCTCCACACTGTCACTGCAGACTCGGATAGCGGAAGGCAAGAGGAGCTTGATCTGGATTTCACGAACTCTTAGATCATGACTTGAGCCGAAATGAAAAGTTGGATGCTTAACCCACTGCGCCACCCAGGCTCCCCCATTTTTCACTTTTTTTTAAAAAACTTTTTTTAATGTTTATTACTTATTTTTGAGAGAGAGAGAGAGACAGAGAAAGCACAAGCGGGGGAGGAGTAGAGAGAGAGGGAGACACAGAATCTGAAGAAGGCTCCAAGGCTCTGAGCTGTCAACACAGAACCCAATGCGGGACTCACACCCACATACTGTGAGATCATGATCTGAGCAGAAGTCGGATGTTTAACCCACTGAGCCACCCAGGCGCCCCTCTACATTTTTACTTGATCACAATTTCCTCCTTACTCTGTCACCTATCTATTTACCAAAGGACTTCAGAAGAGTGGTTGAATGTAACAGCCTCAGGCTTTGCCCAAGATAAACAGGAGCTCTGGACAAGGAAGAGCCAAAGATCAGCAAGAAATAAAGAAATAACTGCTCCTCCTCCAATCCCTGAGGTTTTGTCAAATGCTTAGGAAAGGAGGTTGTAGCTTAACCTCTTCAAAATCCTGAAGAGATTCTGCAGTACTTCGTAAAAGAAAACTTGCCATGACTACCTAAGAGGTCTCCTAGGGTTATGATATTCGTCCCTTTTGTCGCTATGGCAGTTGGCCCTTCTTTTCCATTTACCAGCTCAAGTCTAAGATTATCCGGAAATGCTTTTGATTATCTCCGCAACCAGCGCAGCCCCAAGGGTAAGAGTAAAAGGCCCTTTCAAAGGGTTGGTAAGCAGTCCCACCCTGGGACAGCTACGTAATCCTATAGTGACCAGAGCACGCACCACTGTACCTTAAGGATACTGCAATAAAAACCCATCAACGCTATAAAATGATAGCAACAACGCAACGCCACACCGTCATCCTGGCCCGAGGGCAGGTTTCCGCCCTTGTACCGAGTACATCTGATGAAAAAGGCCCAGAGCGTTTGACAATTCTGCACAGGACCCCAGAAAATTCCGCGGGCCCTGCCCACTACCCAATTTCAAGGAATACGGAAGACTTGCAAACAGCTCTACTTCCTCGACAGCCGCGAGCTCCGCCCACCACCCGACAGGCCCACTCACAGTTCGACTTCCTGTGCACGCCGTCCCCGCCCGCCGCCCATCGGCCTAATCAGGAAGCCCCGCCCCGCCTGCAAGCCTCTCTGCAAAGAACCTGGATGTGGCAGCCGCTCCTTCCGCGCAGACGCACCCAGACTTAATTTACTTTCGTTTCCGCGGCAAATTTCCCGAGGCCTGGGTAAGGGAAGAAGCGGCGGTGGGAGACTCCGGAATTACTCCGACGTCGCGACAGTCTAGCCGGAGCGAGCAGGGGGCCGACGCCCGAGCCTGACAGAGGTGGTCACCGGGGACAGAGCCCGTCAGACTCGGGGAGGCCGGGCCGCGGAGTGGCTCGCCGCGCCCGGCGCCGTGGGCCCCGCTGGTCAGCGCGCGTCTGGCCGCGCGGCCCCGGCTCCCTCGCCCCAGCGGGACAGCGGGCTCGCGCACCTGGAGATGTAGGCCCGGCAGGACCGCCGTGCTCCTGCAGGCTAGGTCCGGTGTCCGCGCCCTCTGCGTGTCACTTAAGTGCGCTGGGACCGGCGAGAGGGCGTGGACTGCTCGCTCCGCCTCCGCGGGCTCCAAAGCCGTGTAGGAGGAGAGCGCCCGCCCCGCGGCCAACTGGCCTTGCCCCCAGATTTTAAATCCCGGAGTTGTCACCCTGAGAATCTTGGCTTTTAAAGTCGGTGGGAGGCCAAAAGAGGAAATGTTACCTAGTCATAGAAACCTCCGCGGTCGGGAGGGGCAGCTTGGCCTAGGGGTAAGCACTACACCGCTCCTTCCAACTCGCACTCTGAGCTCTGCGGGTTATCGGCGCTACAGCCTTAGGCAAATCACCATTCTCTTATCTCCCTTCACACGTGAAGTGAGGATAATAAAATCCTCTGTGGTGGAAGAAATGTGATACTTATCTTGCAGCCTTTTAGAATGGTGATCACGCAAAATGGGAAGTGCTATAGTGCTATATTAGAAAGCAATTATTCATAGCATGATTACATGTTGTAAAAAGATACACAGTTGACCGTTGAAGAACAGGAGTTTGAACTATGGGGGTACCGCTTATAGGTGGGTTTTTTCCCCCAATAAATACAATAGAGTACTGTAAATATTTTCCTCATATTTTGAACATTTACATTTACCTAGATTATTGTAAGAATACAATATATAACACGTAAAATATATGTTAAATAGACTGTTAGTAAGGCGTCTAGTCAGCAGTAGGTTGTTAGTAAAGTTTTGGGGGGAGTCAAAAGTTATATGTGGATTTTCAACTGTGGGGTTAGGGGTGCCCCTAACCTCTGCATTCAAGGGTCAAATGCATTCTTCAAGAGAACGGGAAGTCACAGATTGGGAGAAAGTATTTGCAAAGAACATCTGATAAAGTATTGTTATCCAAAATATCCTAAAAACTCAACAATAAAAGGAGTAACCCCATTAGAAAATGGGCAAAAGATCTGAACAGACACCTCACCATACAGATGGCAAATAAGCACATGAAAAGGTCCTCAACATTGTAGGTCATTAGGGAATTGCAAATTTAAAACAACAATGAAATACCACTGCATACCTATTGGAATGGCTAAAATCTAAAACACTGAGAATACATGTGGATGAGGATGTGGTGCAACAGGAATCCTCATTCATTGTTGCCGTGAGCACAAATTGGTAGAGCCACTTAGGAAGAAAGTTGGGCATTAGAAAACTGCAAATAATCCTATTATATGATCCAGAAGCCCCATACCTTAATATTTACCCAAAAACGTTGAATGCTTATATTTACACAAAAATCTGACATGAATGTTTATAGCACATTTATTCCTAATTGCCAAAACTTGAAGGCAACCAAGATGTTCTTCTTGGTATGTGAATGTACAAAAACACTGGTCCATCTATACAATGAAATGTTACTTAGCACTAAAAAAAAAAAAAAAAGAAAAGAAAAGAAAAAGCCGTCAAGCCATGAAAAGGAATGGAAGAACCTTAAATGCTTATTTATTTCTAAGTGAAAGCCAATCTGAAAAAGCTACATCTGATTCCAACTATATGACATTCTGGAGACGGCAAAAGTATGGAGTCAGTGGGAAAAAAAATCAGTGGTTGTCAGATTTGTAGGGAGGTGGAGCACAGAGGATTTTTAGGGCAGGGAAGCTATTCTGTATAATGTTGTAATGATGAATACATTATACATTGTCAAAACCCACAAATATGCAACACAAAGAGTGAGACCAGATGTGAATGGGACTTTGCTTGATAATGTGTCAGTGTTGGTTGATTGATTGTAACAAATGTACCGCACTGGTGCAGGATGTTCATAGTGGGAAAGGCTGTGTGTTTGGGGTTGGGAGGCAGGTGGGATATGTGAGAGTATTCTCTTTCCACCCAATTTTGCTTTGAAACTAAAACTGTTAAAAAATTTTCTTTATTTTAAAAATATGTATATATACAGGGTACCTGTTCATTCACAAACATTCCTGACTAATGTATGCTAAGCAGGTACCAGCTACAAAAATATCTGATGGTAGATACAAGTGATACAAAAAGGCACTCATTCATTCAATAAATACTTGCACAGCACCTGTTCCAGACACTAAAGACTCAGTTGTGAATAAATCAAAAATACCTACCCGTGTGGAGCTTACATGCTAGTGAGGAAGATGAATGAAAAAATGAGGAAACTATGTAGTATGTTAGTGGGTGGTAAGTGCTAAGAGAAAAAAGCACCGATGTTGGATAGGAGATGTGCATGTATGTAGGGGGAGTGTATCACAGTATTAGATGGATGGCTGGTTGTAAAGGTAATATTTGAGTGAATAACTAAAGGAAGTGAGGGATGAAGCCATGAGGATATTTTAGGGAGAGGAAGCAATGAGGTATTTTGTGGAAAAGCAAGGACAAAGGCTCAGAGATGGGGGCACGGCAAGGAGGTGCCTGTGGAAGGAGCAAGAAAGTAGTAATAGAGGATGAGGTCAGAAAAGTTAGGCGGGAGCAGGGAGATCATGTGAGGCTTTGTAGGTAATTTAGAGAAGTTTGCCTCTTACTCCGAATTAGGGAGTCATTGAAAGATTTTGTGCAGAAGAGAAGCATGTTCTAAATTATCTTATAATGGGATCATTTTGGATGCTGAGTTGAAAATACACTAAAAGGAACAAGAACAAAGTGGGAAGACAAGTTTGAAGGTTATTACAGTAATGTTGACAAGTAAGGATGGCTTCAATGAGAGTGATAGCAATGGGGATATCAAGGAATTGTCAGATTCTGGGTAAAATATGAAGGTGGAAGTGATGATTAGCTTGTAGATCAGAAACTGGATGTAAGAAATGAAGAAACCAGAAGTTTTCTGTTCTCAGTGTAATTGGAAGGACAGAGTTGCTGATGGAGAAGGGAAAGAGTAGTGTCAAAGCACATTTGTGGAAATATGAGGAGCTCTAAACATGTTAAAATTTGAGATGGTCTATTAAACATCCAGGTGAGATGTCAAGTAGGCAGGTGGATATATGAGTATGGAGTTCAGGGAAGAAGTACAGATGGGAAATATAAATTAGAATGTTATCAACACATGGATGGTATCTAGAACTAAGGCAAGATCTTCAAGGGAGGGAATGTTGATAGAAAAGAGAAGAGATCTGAGGAATGAGCCCTGAGGTCCTACAATTTTTAGATGTTGATGAGATGAAGAGGAGCCACTAGGAAAGTAGAGGGAAACCAGGTCAGGGGGGATCCTTAAGAGAGTGATCAGTTGTTCCAATTGCTGCTAATAAGTCAAGTAAGATGTGGCCTGAGAATTCTCCATTGGATTTGAGAACATGGAAATTGTCAATGGGCACCATAATGTAAGTTTTAGTGGTATGGTTGAGAGCAAAAGCAAGTTTGGAGTAGATTCAAGGAAAAGTTGGAGGAGATGAAGAGAAAAATGAGAGACTGAGTATAGTTAGGTCTTTAAAGAATTTTTCAGAAAAGGTAATGAACTTAATAGGGTAGTCCCTTAGAGAGACAACTGTTACATAAAAATGGGAACGTTATCTAGTAAGGGTAATGATAGAGGTATGTGCCAGGTTCTATGGCAACCAGAGAAAGTTCCACTTGAGTGATAATTCTACTGTAGAGCAAAAGAATCAGGAAAAACTTCACAAAGGAAGTCACATTTAGGTTGAATCACAAAATATGAGTACAGAACTTTGTATTCTGGTTTTTACAGAACATCCAGAATGAACCCTTCCATTGAAAACAATAATGGAAAATGGGCAAAATATATAAAATGACTTAAGGTATTAGAGAGTTAATTTCCTTCCTTTTTCACTGAGGGTATTTCTAATTTTGTGCAAAGGATAATAGAACCTAAGCAGAAAGTAGCAGTCTCACTGAGGACATCAGAGTTTGGAACTTGAAGAGCAAAGTCTCAGAAAGGAGGGAACTATAAAAAAAGTGACCCCAAAATTATCCAAAGATATTACACTCCAGTGATTGGCTGATGACTAAACCATGCATATGTAGGAACAGAATCCAGGAAACCCAGCAGGCAAGAGCAGACCAGAGGCAAAAAGCTGAGCAGGATTTTCAGCAACTTAAAACTATTAGGGAGGTGGAGGTTAGAGTTCAAGTTCTGCCAAACTGGATGGGCCTCAGAAAATACCCTAGGTATATCTCCCAGAAGGGACAGTCCCTAGGAGTCAGGCTATGCTTGCCTTAGCCTGCTCAGATTGCTATAACTAAATACTATAGACCAGGTAGCTGAAACAATGCACATTTATTTTCTCACTGTTCTGGAGGTTGGAAGTCAGATCAGGATGCCACCATGGTTAGTTTCTGGTAAAGATCTCTTCCTGCCTTGTTTGTGGGCATCATCTTGGCTGCGTGCTTGCATGATCTCTTCTTTGTGCACATGTGGAGAGAAAGCAAGCTCTATGGTGTCTCTTCTTATAAGGGAACACATCCCATCATGAAGATTCCATCCTCATGATCTATCTAAACCTTATTACTTCCCAAAAGCTCCACCTCTAAATACCATCAGATTGGGGGTTAAGCCTTTAATATATGAATTTGGGGTGGGGAACATACAACTCAGTCTATAGCAATGCCCTTGAAGTAAGAACATGACCCAAGAATCAGGTCAAAATTGAAATAACCCGGCTTAGGGGCTCCTGGATGGCTCAGTTGGTTAAGCATCCAACTCCTGATTTTGGCTCAGGTCATGATCTTTAAGTTTGTGAGACTGAGCCTCACATTGCTGTCAGCGCAGACCCTGCTTGGGATTTCTCTCTCTCTCTCTCTCACTCAAAATAAATAAACTTTAAAAAAATAATAACCCAGCCCTAATAAAGCACAGCTTTAACCCACCTAAACTGGACCACAGGAATCTGCTGGTAAGCTATGTGCTTGACAGAGGAAACAACACTTTTTGAAGGTAAACAACACTATTGTGTACCTCTACACTCTTTCATAATATCTGGCATCTAATAAAAATTTATGAAACATGCTTTAAAAGTAATAGAAATTATCAAAAAAACAGGAAAAAACACAAGAGAAATGGCATCATTGATGATTCAGATATTGAATAATCAGAGACTTAAAATAATTCTGAGGGGTGCCTGAGTGGCTCAGCCGGTTAAGTGTTTGGCTCTTGCTTTTGACTCAGGTCATGATTTTGTGGTTCATGGGTATCAAGTCCCACTTAGGGCTCTATGCTGACAATGCAGAGCCTACTTGGAATTCTCTCTCTCTCTCTCTCTCTCTCTCTCTCTCTCTCTCTCTCTCTGCCTTTCCTTTGCTGTCTCTCTTTCAAAATAAATTTAAAAACTTAAAAAAATGATGATGAATATTTTAAACAGAATTGATGAAAAGATGAAGAATCTCATGAAAAATCTGAAAGCTGTTTAAAGAAAGCCAAATGGAGATTCTAGAACCTAAAAAATATACTTGAAGAAATCAAATGATGGATTTGATATTAGATAAGAGCAAAGGATTAAGGGAAGTGGAAGATAATGCAGTAAAAAATATCCAGAGTAAAGAACAGAAGGAAAAATAGATAGAAATAGAATTAAAAAAAAAAAAAAGGCAGGGGGAGGGGGCACCTGGGTGATTCAGTCAGTTAAGTGTCCGATTTAGGCTTAGGTCATGACCTCGCAGTTCATGAGTTCGAGCCCCTCATCGGGCTCTGTGCTGACAGCTCAGAGCCTGGAGCTTGCTTCAGATTGTGTCTCCCTCTCTCTCTGCCCCTCCCCTGCTCACATTCTGTCTCTCTCTCTCTCTCTCTCAGGAAATGAATAAACATTTTTTTTTTAATTTTAAAAAGAGTACAAGAGATATATGTAACATGATGACAATGTCAAATATTTATGCTATTGAAATACCAGAGACAATGGGATAGGAGAAATATATGAAAAATTATTGGCCAAAATTTTTCCAAATTTGATACCAAGCATTAAACAACACATTCAAAGAACTTTGTAAATGGGGTGCCTGGGTGGCTCAGTCAGTTAAGCATCTAACTTCAGGTCATGATCTCATGCATGGTTCACGAGTTGGAGCCCCACATCGGGCTCTGTGCTCACAGCTCAGAACCTGGAGCCTGCTTCAAATTCTGTCTCCCTCTCTCTCTCTACCCCTCCCCCCCTCAAAAATAAATAAACATTAAAAAAAATTTTTTTAGGGGCGCCTGGGTGGCTCAGTCGGTTAGGCGTCCGACTTCAGCTCAGGTCACGATCTCGCGGTCCGTGAGTTCAAGCCCCGCATCGGGCTCTGGGCTGATGGCTCAGAGCCTGGAGCCTGCTTCCGATTCTGTGTCTCCCTCTCTCTCTTCCCCTCCCCCGTTCATGCTCGGTCTCTCTCTGTCTCAAAAATAAATAAACATTAAAAAAAAATTTTTTTTTAATTTTTTTTAATAACAAAACAAGCAAACAACTTTGTACACCCATATGAGATAAATACAAAGAAAACCACACCTAGACACAGAAGAGTCAGCTGAAAATAAAAGAAAAAAGCAGCCAGAGAGAAAAGACATACTATGTTAAAGACAGTAACAGCTATACAGATGGCTGGTTTTTCAGCAGAAATTGAAGGCAGTGAATTGTCCTTTTAAGAGGACACATTAAATGTGCTGATAGGCACTCTCAACAATAGCCAAATTATGGAAAAAGCCTAAATGTCCATCAATTGATGAATGGATAAAGAAATTGTGGTTTATATACACAATGGAGTACCACGTGTCAATGAGAAAGAATGAAATATGGCCCTTTGTAGCAACATGGATGGAACTAGAGAGTGTTATGCTAAGTGAAATAAGCCATACAGAGAAAGATACCATATGTTTTCACTCTTATGTGGATCCTGAGAAACTTAACAGAAACCCATGGGGGAGGGGAAGAAAAAAAAAAGAGGTTAGAGTGGGAGAGAGCCAAAGCATAAGAGACTGTTAAAAACTGAGAACAAACTGAGGGTTGATGGGGGGTGGGAGAGAGGGGAGGGTGGGTGATGGGTATTGAGGAGGGCACCTTTTGGGATGAGCACTGGGTGTTGTATGGAAACCAATTTGACAATAAATTTCAATAAATAAATGTGCTGATAGGAAAACAATATTTATATTCCAGCCTAAAATTCTGTAGCTAACTAAAGTGTCCTTCAAAAATGAAAGAAAATACACATTTTTTTTCAGACAACTAAATCTTAAGAGCATTTCTTGCCAGAGAACTGCATTACAAGAAATACTAAAGGAATTTCTATAGGAAGGAAAATGATCTCAGAGGGAGCATAGAATGATACAAAGGAAAAAAGCACAGTGGAAAGGGTAAATAACTGTGCATAAATATAAATAAATATTGAATGTTAAAAACAATTATGATGATTACTTGTGGGCTTTAAAATCTGTGTAGAGGGGTGCCTGGTGGCTCATTCAGTTAAGAGTCCTACTCTTGATTTTGACTCAGGTCAGCATCTCACAGTTGTGAGACTGAGCCCCGAGTCAGGCTCTGTGCTGACAGTGCACAGCCTGTTTAGGATTCTGTCCCTCCATCTCCCTCTGTCCCTCTCTTGCTTGTGCTCTCTCTCTTAAAATTAATTAATTAAAAAATTTTAAATCTATGTAGAGATAAAATATGTGATAATTAGTACAAAAGGGCAAGACTTCAGAAAATATAATTAAACTTTTTTTAATTTATTTTTTTATTTTTTAAAATTTACATCCAAATTAGCATACGGTGAAACGATTTCAGGAGTAGATTCCTTAGTTTCTAGCATTGTTTGTGAAGTGGTAAAAATCTAATTTCTGGAAGACATACCCTAAAATAAATAGTTTAATTCCTACAAGATTAATATAAGAATGCATAAGTAAAGGGGTGCCTAGGTGTATCAGTCAGTTGAGCATCCAGCTTCAGCTCAGGTCAAGATCTCACAGTCCATGAATTCAAGCCCCATGTCATGCTCTGTGCTGAGAGCTCAGAGCCTGTAACCCTCTCCAAATTCTGTGTCTCCCTCTCTCTCTGCCTCTCCCTGCTCACACTCTCTCTCTCTCTCTCTCAAAAATAAATAAACATAATAGTAAAAAAAAAGAATGCATAAGTAAAAAGCTAATATGGTGGAGGGGTGCCTGGCTGGCTCAGTCAGAAGAGCATGTGACTTTTGATCTCAATGTTGTGAGTTCAAGCCCCATGTTGGGTGTAGAGATTACTTAAAAATAAAATCTTAAAAAAAAAAATTACTATGGTGGAGATACAATAATATAAAACTTTTGACTAATCCAAAATGAGGCAAGGAAGGAGAAATAAAGGAACAAAGACAGATGGGACAAATAGATGGCTGATAACAATGTAAAAGACCTATATTCAATTATGTCAATAATAGTATTATGTGTAAACAGAGCACTGGAATTAAAAGACATGCCATGTGAAGAAAAATACAAAACCCAATTATACATTGTTTAAAAGACCCACATTTTAAATATATGGAATGAAAGTCTGAAAGTAGAATAATGGAAAAGATATGTAGTGTAAATACCAACTAGAAAAAAGTTGGCCTAACTATTCTAATACCAAGCAAAGTAGAATTTAAGGCAAGAGATGTTGTATAACAATAAAATGGTCAATTCCATGAGATTATATCACAATTCTAAATCTGTGCCTAACAAACATAAGAAGATATTAACATAACAAAAATAAGAAATGGACCCACATTAATAGTTGGTTATTTTAACAAACTTGTCAGTAATAGATAGAAAAAGCAGACCAAAAGATCAGTAAAGATCTAGAACTATGTAAATAACCCAAACAAACTGACCCAATTGACATATAGAAAACTAAACAACCTCAGAATATCCATTCTTTTAAGTGCACATGAAACATTTACCAAAACAGACAATATCCTGCACAATAAATCAAGTCCCAACAAATTACTAAGGATTGAAGTCATATAGAATATATTTGCTGGCCACAGTAAAATTTAAACTAGATATCAATAGCAGAAAGATAACTAGAAAATCCCCAAATATTCAGAAATTAAGGATCACAATTCTAAATCACTAATGAACCAAGAAAATATTAAAATAACAATTAGAAAATGTTTTGAACTAAATAATAATAAAAATATATACAACAAATTTTTGTATGTATGTGATGAAGATAAATCAGTGCTAAGAGGACTATTTGGCCTCTAAATGTGTGCATTATAAAATAAGAAAGGTTAAAAATCAATTACTTGAGTTTCATCTCAAAAAGCGAAAAATACAACAGCAAATTAAAGAAAATATAGTAAGGTTCTAATATGTATAAAAGAATAAATAATTGAAATAAAAAACAAACCGACAAAAGAGGAAATCAAGAAAAAAGTTGATCCCTTATAAAGATTAAAATCAATAATCCCTGAGCAAGATTGATCCAGTGGAGACAGACAGAGAGAGAGAGAGAGATTAGAAATGAAAAAAGATGACATCAATACAGAATTTTAAAGCATTAAAAAGAAAATAATGGATTATTATTAACCACCATATGCCATTAATTCAACAGTGTAGATGAAATGCACAAATTTCTTGAAAAACACAACTTGCCAAAACTGATCTAAGAAGAAATAGAATATTGGAATAGTCCTATATCTGTGAATAAGTTGGATGCATCTTTAAAAATCAAAGAAAACACCACACCCAAATGACTTCACTGGTGAATTTGAGATGGAATACTTAGGGAAACCCAAAATCAATAGAAGAAAGGGAAAAAAAGGAAACTAGAGGAAGCTGAAGCCTCTCGAACTTAACAGCTATAGCAAGCATTAAACATGGCCCAATTTATAGATTAACATAAAACCTCTTACTAATGACCTGATTACATAATTTACTCTTGTCCATAATTTATGCCTGGTCCATCATGTGCACTGTGAATAAAAAATTGTAAGGCATGCTACAAGTCAAAAATAAAGACAGTCCAAAGAGATAAAACAAACAGCAGGACCAGAGTCAGATATGAAAACGTTTTGGAATTATCGGTCAGGGAATTTAAAATAACTATGCTTAATATGTTACAGGATCTAATGGGTAAAGTAGACAACTTGCAAGAACAGATGAGTAATTTAAGTAGTGAAATGGAAACTTTATGAAAAAAATCAAAGACAAATGTTAGAAATCAAAACACTAACAAGTGAAGAATGCCTTTGATAGGCTCATCAGTAGAATGAACATGACCAAGGAAAGTGAGCTTGAAGATCAATAGAAACTTTCCAAACTGAAATGCAAAGAGGGAAAAAAAAAAGAGGATAAAAAAAAAATCTAAGAATTGTGGAACAATGATAAAGTTGTAATATATATGTAATTGGAACACCAGAAGGAAAAGAGAGAAAAAATCAGAAGGAATATTTTCACTAATAATGACAGAAATATTTCCAAAGTTAATTGTATACACCACACCACATATCCAGGAAGCTCAGAGAATTCCAAAAATTACACATACACATATAATATTCAAATGTAAAAAGCAAAGACAAAATGAAAACCTTGAAAGGTTCAAACTTAAGTGACCATTGACTAAGTATAAAGTGCTACATATTTACAATGTTATATATGAACCTCATGGTAACCACAAATCCAAAACCTATAATACATGCACAAAAAATAAAGAGAAAGAAAGCCACACCTAACACTACAGAAAGCCATCAATCATAAAGAAAAAGAGCAAGAGAAGAAGAAAGGAACAGAAAACTACCAAAATAACCAGAAAACAATTAACAAAATGAAGTTAAATTTCAGATAAAAGTGTTTTCCATCAGGAGTGGGCTGCGACGGGGCACCTGGGTGGCTCAGTCAGTTAAGCATCGACTTCAGCTCAGATCATGATCTCACAGTCTGTGAGTTCGAGCCCCACGTCGGGCTCTGTGCTGACAGCTCAGAGCCTGGAGCCTGCTTCGGATTCTGTGTCTCCCTCTCTGTCTGCCTGCACTCTGTCTGTCTCTCTGAAATAAATATTTTTTTTTAATTTTTTTTTACCCTTATTTATTTTTGAGAGACAGAGAGACAGAGCACAAGTGGGGAGGGGCAGAGAGACAAGGAGACAGAATCTGAAGCAGGCTCCAGGCTCTGATCTGTCAGCAGAGAGCCCTACGCAGGGCTTGAACTCACAAACCATGAGATCATGACCTGAGCTTAAGCTGGACGCTCAACCAACTGAGCCACTCAGGCGCCCCTAAATAAATATTTTTTTAAAAAGAAGAAGAAAAGAGAATGCGATGGTCCAAAATCTTTGGCACAAAGCAAAAACAGTTCTAAGGGGAAATTTATATTAATATAGGCTTACCTCAAGAAATAAGAAAAATCTGAAACAGTCTAACGTTATATCAAAAGGAACCAGAAAAAAAAAAAGAAGAAATAAAACCTAAGGTTAGTAGAAGGAACAAAATAGTAAAGAGCAGAGCATAAATAAATGAAATAGACTTAAAAAATGATAGAAAAGATTAATGAGGGGCAGCTAAGATGGTGGCATAATAGGAGGACCCTAGGTGTGTCTTGTCACTTAAACAGCTAGATCACTATCAAATCATTCTAAATACTCAAGAAATCAACCTGAGGACTGACAGAACAAACTCTACAACTAGAGGGAGAAAAGAGGCCACATTGAGGGAAGTAAGAAATGTGGATATATGGTCTGGGAGAGAAAGAGATCTTGAGTGCTATGGAGGGGAGGGAGACCTGATCTTGGAGAAAGGTGAGAGATAGTGGAGTGCACAGAGATATGCACAAGGAGAACATTGGCTTTGGAAGATGAGAGGGGCTGATTTTCATGAGTTTTTGCAATGAGCAGGACTCAAAGCCTGGAATTTTAGAGGATGGTGGGCTTGGCTAGAATAGTGAACTGAGGGCACTGCCCTACTCCTGGAGAGAGGGCATACAGACAAACCTGGGGCAGACAGCACGATCTGAGGATCACCTAGGCTGCATGAAGAGAGACTGTTCACTCTTCTTGGATCACATCTATTAGAGATGGCTTTCACAGAGTTGCCTCTCCAGGGACAAAAGAGCCAGTGAGCTCCATTTCCATCCCCCATTCCTCAGCATAGGTGTAGAGACACCTTTTGAGGGTCGCTAACCAGCACATTGGCTGTTTAGCCTGCTTTGCTCAAAATTCCATGCTCCAAGTCCCACGCCCCTGTGCTCTGGTGTAACTGCCTTTCTGGGTCAAACCTGCATGGCAAGACTCTCCCCCAGAAGACCAGTGCAAGTCCACACCACATCAAGTCCCTAAAATTTGGAGTTTTAAAAGTCAGCAAGTTTGGTTGGGATAGAGCCCAAAGAGCACTGCACTGCTCCAGGCAGGCAAGCAACCTGGAGACAGCATGAAAACAGTGATCTGAAAAATGCTGGGATGCATGAGGGGAAATGATTCCCTCTTCTGAAAGTGGATCCTTGAGAGCAGCAAGCATGGAGTCCCCTCTCTGGGGACAAGGGAGCTGGCTGGTGCCATGTCTCTTCCCCACCCTGCAGTATAAACCCACTTCAGTAAATAGCACGCTGGCTTCCTAACCTGCTTACACCAAGTCCCATCCCTTTGCACTCTGCTTGTACTTCTTTTCTTAGGCAAATGTGCCTAAGACCAAGTGAAGTAGTGAGTCCCTTCCCCAGAAAACCAGCAAAAAACCCTGCATGCACCACATCCACCAACCATAGAGTTCTGCAAGGCTTCAGTTCTAGTGGTAGTAGCATCAAGTCTCATTTAACAAGTAGACCAGAGCACACCTAATTAAAACTCACCATACTCTGGCCTAGGTCTAAACACTGTCCACTGCAGGCAGGAAGAGCCTCTGTGGATGACTGACCTGAGGGATAGAGCTGCCAAAACACAACAGCAGAGTGCATGCAGCACACATGAGACCCTTCCTGAAATGCCAGACCCTAGAGACTATATGACCTCTTCATAAAGCCATTACTCTTAGGAGCAGGAGACATAACAGGCTTTTCTAACACATAGACCTAGACAAAATCCAAGATGGAGGAATTCATCCCAAAAGAAACAAGAAAAGATCACAGCCAAAGATCTACTTGAAACAGATATAAATAATAAAGCAACAATCATAAGGATACTTGCTGGGTTTGAGAAAAGCAATGAAGACATCAGGGAGACCCTTACCACAGACAGAAAGAAGTAAAAAAAAAAAAAATCAGGCAGAAATAAACAGTGCAATAACTGAGATTCGAAATAGACTGAATGTTAATGATCACAAGGATGGAAGAATCAGAGGAATGAATAAGTGTTATAGAAGATAGAATAATGGAAAATAATGAAGCTGAACAAAAGAGAGAAAGAAGAATTATGGGTCACAAGAGTAGGTTTAGAGAACTCAGTTACACCATCAAAAGTAATAACATTCATATCATGGGAGTTGCAGAAGAAGAAGAGAGAGCAAAGAGGGAAGGAGGTTTATTTGAGGAAATAACAGCTGAGAACTTCCCTAATCTGGGGTAAGAAACAGACATCCATATCCATTGGGCACAGAGAGCTCCCATGAAAATCAACAAAAACAGGCCAACCTGAAGACATACTGTAGTTAAAAGTACAAAATATAGTGATAAAGAAAAAAATCCTATAAGCAATAAGACAAAAGAAGTCCCTAACTTACAAGGGAAGACCTATAAAGTTACTGCAGATCTCTCCACAGAAACTTGTCAAGCCAGAAAGGAGTGACATGATATATTCAACATGCTGAATGGGAAAAATATGCAGCCAAGAATACTCTATCCAGCAAGGCTACCATTCAGAATAAAGGAGAGATAGTTTCCCAGAGAAACAAAAATTAAAGGAGTCTGTGACCACTAAGCCCGCCCTGCAAGAGATGTTAAAGGGGACACTTTGAGTGGGAAGGAAAGACAAAAACTGACAAAGACTAGAAAGGAACAGAGTAAAATTCCAGAAATGATGACAACATAAGTAATAAAGTGGCACTACATAATATCTATCAATAATTGCTCTGAATGTAAATGGGCTTAACGCTTCAATAAAAAGACATGGGGTGTCAGAAAGGATAAACAAATAAGACCCATCTGTATGCTCCCTACAGGAGATTCATTTTAGACTTAAAGACACCTGCAGATAGAAAGTGAGGGGATGGAGAAACATTTATCATGCAAATGGATGTCAAAAGAAAGCTGGAGTAACAATACTTATATCAGACAAACTAGATTTTAGACCAAAGAGATGAAGAAGGGCACTATATCATAATAAAGGGGATTATCCCAACAAGATTGAACAATTGTAAATATTTATGTCCCCAACTTAGAAGAACCCAAATATATAAAACAACTAATAACAAACATAAAATCATTTATTGATAATAATACAATAGTAAGGGACTGTAACACACCAATGGACAGATCATCTAAGTAGAAAATCAACAAGGAAACAATGGCTTTCAATGACACATTGGACCAGATATATTTAAAACATTTCATCCTAGGTGGCTCAGTCAGTTGAGCGTCCGACTTCAGCTCAGGTCATCATCTCACATCCATGAGTTCGAGCCCCACATCAGGCTCTGTGCTGACAGCTCAGAGCCTGGAGCCTGCTACGGATTCTGTGTCTCCCTCTCTCTCTGCCCCTCCCCTGCTCATGCTCTGTCTCTCCCTGTCTCAAAAATAACTAAAAGCATTAAAAAAATTTTTTTAAACATTTCATCCTAAAGCAGTAAAATACACATTCTTTGCAAGTGCACATGGGACATCCTCCAGAATAGATCACTTACTAGGTCACAAATCAGGCATCAACCAGTAGAAAAAGACTGAGATCATACCATGCATATATTATGACCACAATGCCATGAAAACTTTTATAAGAGGGAAGTATATAGCAATACAAGTCTACCTTAAGAAGCAAGAAAAATCTCAAAACAAAACTAAACTAACCTTCCCTCTAAAGGAGCTAGAAAAAGAACAACAAAGACTAAAGTCAGCAGAATAAGGGAAATAATATGTTAGAGCAGAGATAAAAGAGACAGAAACTAGAAACTAAAAAACAAACAAGTGGTAGAACAGATCAGTGAAACCAGCTCTTTGAAAAAATTAATAAAATTGTTAAACTCCTAGCCACACTTATCAAAAAGAAAAGAGAAAGAGCCCAAATAAATAAAATCACAAATGACAGAGGAGAAATCACAACCAACATCACAGATATACAATTATGAGGGAACATTATGAAAAATTATATACTAACAAATTGGACAATATAGAAGAAATTGATAAATTCCTAGAAACATATAAACTACCAAAATGGAAACAAGAAGAAATAGAAAACTTGAATAGACTGATAACCAGCAAAGAAATTGAATCAACAATCAAAAATCTCCCAACAAACAAAAGTCCAGGGCTAGATGGCTTCCCACGGGAATTCTACCAACATTTAAAGTGTTAATATCTATTTTTCTCAAACTATTCCAAAAAACAGAAATGGAAGGAAAATTTCCAAACTCATTTTATGAGGCCAAAATTACCCTGATTCCAAAACCACAGACTCCACTAAAAAAGATAACTACAGGCCAATATCCCTGATGAAGATGGATGCAAAAATTCTCCATAAAATACTAGCAAATCAAATCCAACAGTATATTAAAAAATCATCCACCATGATCAAGTGGGATGTAAGGGGTGGTTATTCCTGGGATGCAAGGGGTGGTTCAATATATATATATATATATATATATATATATATATATAATGGAATACTACTTGGCAACAAAAAAGAATGAAATCTTGCCATTTGTAATGACGTGGATAAAGCTAGTGTATTATGCTAAGCAAAACAAGTCCATCAGAGAAAGACAAATACCATATGATTGCATTCATATGTGGAATTTAAGAAACTCAACAGATGAACATGGGGGTGGGGGGAGAGGCAAACCAGAAAATTGACTCTTATGTATCGGTAACAAACTGAGGTTTCCTGGGAGGGAGGTGGGCAGGGCAATGGGTTAAATGGGTGATGGGTATTAAATATTGTGATGAACACTGAATGTTGTATGTAAGTAATGAATCAGTAAATTCTACACCTGAAACTAATATTACACTGTATGTTAACTAAGTGGAATTTAAATAAAAACTTGAAAAAGAAAAAAAATTAAAACATATTAAAAAACACACACCAATTTTTCTCATACTCTTTCAGAAAATAGAGGAGGAAGGAACACTTTCTAACTCATTCTAGAAGGCCAGGATTACCTTGATACCAAACCAAACAAAGATATCAGAAGAAAGGAAAACTATAGACCAAAATCATTATGCCTATTGATGCAGAAATCATTACCAATATTTGCAAGCCTAATCTAACAGGATGTTAAAAGGATTATACACCATGACCAAGTGGTATTTTGCCCAGAAATGCAAGCATAGTTCAATATTTTAAAAATTAATCAACAGAACACAACACATTAACAGAATGAAAGATGGGGGGAACTGACCACGTAATCATATCAATAGATGTAGAAAAGGCATTTGAAAAAGTCCAGCACCAATTCATGATAAAAACACCCAGAAATTAGAAATTGCAAGAAACTTCCTCAACATGATAAACTGTGTTTATGAAAAGCCCACATGAAAATGATACTCACTGGTAAACAACTGAAATCATAGGCAGTCTCACCTATGATTCATTAATCATTCTCCTACTTATTTACCCAAATGAATTAAAAACTTATATACACACAGAAACCTTCATGGGATGTTTATAGCAGCTTTATTCATAATTACCCAAAACTGGAAGCAGCCAAGATACTCTTCAATAGGTGAAGAATAAACGATGGTATACCCATGCAATAGAATATTGTTTGGTAGCAAGAAGAAATGAGCTATCAAGTCACAGAAAGACATGGAGAGATTTTTTTTTTTTTTATCCTATAAATACTTGGTAGAACTCACCAGTAAAATCACATGGGCCTAGAGATTTCTTTTTCAGAAGACTTTTAACTATAAATTCAATTTTATTCAAGTTGTCTATTTCAATTTGGGCACATTTTAGTAGTTTGTATTTTCAAACAATTGGGCCATTTCATCTAAAGTTTATGCGTGTAGAGATGTTTGTAGTATGTTATTGCCATACTAGTTTTTAATAGCTACAGGTTTGTAGTGATATCTCCTCTTTACTAATTATATCAATGATTTTTCTTCTCCTTTTCTGCCTCATGAGAAGCAGTTTAATTGATTTTTCCCATTATTTTCTGTGTTCAATTTCATAGATTTCTATTCTTTATTATTTCCTTCCTTCTATTCTGTTGGGTATATTTTGTACTTCTTTTTATTATTTCTTAAGGTGGAAGCTTGGATTATTGACTGAAGACTTTTCTTAATTTTTAATATAAGAATTGAATGCTAAAAATTTCCCTCTAAGTACTTCAGTAGCTGAATCTCACACATTTTTATATGTTGTGTTTTCATTTTCACTCAGTCCAAAATAGTTTCTAATTTCTCTCAAGACTTTCTCTTTGAATCATGAATCATTTATAAACGTAATTTAATTTCAAAGCATTGATTTATTATTTTTTTCTTCTATTGATTTCTAGTTTTTTTTTTTTATTTAAAAAAAATTTTTTTTTCAACGTTTATTTATTTTTGGGACAGAGAGAGACAGAGCATGAACGGGGGAGGGGCAGAGAGAGAGGGAGACACAGAATCGGAAACAGGCTCCAGGCTCTGAGCCATCAGCCCAGAGCCTGACGCGGGGCTCGAACCCACGGACCGCGAGATCGTGACCTGGCTGAAGTCCGACGCTTAACCGCTTGCGCCACCCAGGCGCCCCTGATTTCTAGTTTTTTTAACATTTATTTATTTTTGAGAGAGAAAGGGAGACAGAGTATGAGCAGAGGAGGAGCAGAGAGAGGGAGACACAGAACCCGAAGCAGGCTCCAGGCTCTGAGCTGTCAGCACAGAGCCCAACTTGGAGCTTCAACTCACGAACCCCAAGATTATGACCTGAGCCAAAGTCAGACACTTAACTGACTGAGCCACCTAGGGACTCATTGATTTCTAGCTAATTCCATTATGGTCAGATAATATTTTGGTATGATTTCAATTATTTAAAATTAAAAAAAAAATTTTAAATGTTTATTCATTTTTTTGAGAGACAGAGACAGAGCATGAGTGGGGGAAGGGGAGAGAAAGAGGGAGACACAGAATCTGAAGCACACTCCAGGCTCCAAGCTGCCAGCACAGAGCCTGAGCCTGACTCAGATCTTGATCCCATGAACCATGAGATGATGACCTAAGCCAAAGTCAGAAGCTTAACCGACTGAGCTACCCAGGTACCCCTCAATTATTTTAAATTTGTTATGACTCAGGATATGGTCTATTTCAGTTAATGTTCCATGTATACTCAAAAAGAATATGTATTCTGCTGTTGTTGGATGGAGTGTTATATGTGTAGATTACATCTAGTTTGTTGATGTATTTTGCAGTTATTTCATCTTGCTGATTTTCAAATTCTAGTTCTATTACTGAGATAAATGCTTCCTGATGAGAAATCCACAATTATTTGAAATGGTTTTCCCTTATAGGTAATACATTTTTTTCTGTTGGCTGCTTTCAAGATTTTTTTTTCTCCTTAGTTTTCAATGGTTTCATTATGGTATATCTGGGTATGAATTGCAGTGTATGCTGTTTGGTTTTGAATTAGTTGCATTATGTCTTTCACTAAATTTGGGAAGTTTTCAGTCATTATTTCTCTAAAAAAATTTTTTTAAGTAGGCTCCATGCCCAGCATGGAGCCCAATATGGGGTTTGAATTCATAACCCTGAGATCAAGACCTGAGCTGAGATCAAGAGTCAGATGCCTAACTGACTGAGCCACACAAGTGCCCCTCTCCAAATATTTTTTGGCAGTGCACTCATTCTCCTCTTCTTCTGGGACTCCAGTGACACCAGTCTTAGACCTTTTGTTATTGTGTCATAGGTGGTTGTGTTGCTGAGGCTCTGTTCATTTTTTTTTTAATCATTTTTTCTTGGGGAAGTTAAGATGGTAGAGAAGTAGAAGGATGTGAATTTCCATCGTCCTTGAAACACAGCTGTGTTGAGGTCAGAACACTTGGAACACCCAGGAAATCAGTCTAAGGAATGATAGAAAAATCTCCACAGGTGGAGGGAAACAGCTTGGTGGGACAGAGGTGCATGTATGCAAATTGGAGGAGACAAAATGGTGGCAGAAGGCACAGAGGGGAGGAAACCCCTTCTGTGAAGAGACAAAAGGGAGAGAAAGAGAGGCTGTAGAAGTGCAGTATTGTGTTAGGACAAGAGAAAACACTCTCCGGACCATGGACTGAAAAACAAGAAATATGGAGAGTGCTAAGTTCTACTTTGAAAACAGCCTTAGGAGCCAAGATTGGAGTTTTCAAAAGTGCACAACTTTCTCCCGATCGGAGCCACCATTGTGCACATGCCTGGAAGGGAGGGGAACCAGCCCCAGGGCTCAATAACAATCTCAGGGGGGCACTGGGAGAGAACAGTCCCTTCTCTTGAGTACTGTGGGACAAGGGTATATTGCCCCACAAGGACAAAAGACCCTACAGGCACCAGCCCATTGTGGTCTTTTATTGGCAGGACAGAGTGGTGCTACCCCAGATCCGGGTCTGTGAGGTGTGGTATCCTTTAACACATCAGTATTGAATCCCAGCTGAGTGTCTAGGAGGCACTGGAAACTGTGGAGCAGGGCAGACTGACCACCAGCACTATTCTGTGAGGGCGGCCTGAACAACATGGTTTGAGACACTTGTCAGGGGAGGTGAGATAGGGGTGTCGCCATTTTCTCCCCATCACCAACACAGAAGGCAGGGTTCAGGGAACAGGACAGCAGCTCCCAGTGGCGGCAGGACCACTTACACCAACCCCTGCCCCTCTGTGCCTGGTAACTGCTTATCTACCGGAGTGGGACTGTCACTGACCCAACCAGACAGCCTCTCCTCCAGACCAGCACAGCCACCAGTCCCAGGCACCAAGAGACAACTGTCCTGTGGTTTTTTGTTTTGTTTTGTTTTGTTTTGTTTTATATATTAGTCTCTCTCTCTCTCTCCCTCTCTCTCTCTCTCTCTCTCTCTCTCCTTTCCTTGTCTTCTCTTTTCCCTTCTTTTTCTTTCTATCCTCCTCTTTTTTCCTTCCCCCTTTGGAATCAGGCTCATAGGTTCTGATTTGATTTTTGGTTATATATATATATATATATATATATATATATATATATATATATATATGTTTTTCTTTCTCTGTTTTGTTTGTTTATTGGCTTAATCAGGCATTTTTACTCTATTCTTTTTACACCTTTTCTGTATCTCCCTCTTCTTTATTTTCATTTCACTCTCTCTGTCTCTCTGGATTAATCCTTATAGTTTCTTTGATTCTCTACTTGGTCATTTTTTCCCACCCCTTTCATTTTTCTCTTTGTATGGTGTCAGGTGCCCTGCCCTTTCCTTTTTTTCCAGGGTTACTTCAACACACAAGTCAAAGCACTCTTGGTGGAAGGTCCAAAAAATCCACCAATATGAGAAAGGAGAAGCTTTGTAGAACACTAACCAGTGGGCTAGTGCAGCCAAATATGCAACAACAGAGTGTCCACAACACACTCCAAAAAACACTTCCTGATGTGCCAGGCCCTGGACATTATATGACTGCTTTTTGGTATAGTAGTTCTTGCAGGTGAAGGACACATAACAAGCTATTAAAACACATAAAAGACAGAAACCTAGCCAAAATGATGAAATAGAAGAATTCTCCTCAAAAGAAATTCCAGGAAGAAATTACAGCCAGAGAATTGGTCAAAACAGATATAAACAATATATCTGAACACAAATTTAAAATAATAGTCATAAGACAAATAGCTGAGTTTGAAAAAAGCATAGAAGACAGCAGAGAATCTATTGCTGCAGAGATCAAAGACCTAAGAAATAGTCACAATGACTAAAGAAATGTTATAAATGAGTGCAAAATAAACTAGATACAGTGACAGTGAGGATGGAAGAAGCAGAGGAGAGAATAGGTGAAATAGAAGACAAAATTATGGAAAATGATGAAGCTGAAAAAAAGTGGGAAAGGAAATTACTAGACCACGAGGGGAGAATTAGAGACCTAAGTGATTCAATGAATCAAAATAATATCCATATCATACGAGTTCCAGAAGAAGAAGAAGGGAGAGGGGAAGAAGCTTTATTTGAACAATTATAGCTGAGAACTTCCTTAATCTGGGCAAGGAAACAGGCATCCAAGTCCAAGAGGCATAGAGAAGTCCCTTCAGAATCAACAAAAACAGATTAAACCATGACATATCATAGTGAAACCGGAAAAATACAAAGATAAAGGGAGAATTCTGAAAGCAGCTAGGGACAAACAGACCTTAACCTACAAGGGTAGACACATAAGGGCAATAGAAGACATGTCCACTGAAACTTGGCAGGTCAGAAGGGAGAGGAAGGAAATATTCAATGGGCTGAATAGGAAAAATGTGTAGCCAAGAATCCTTTATCCAGCAAGGCTGTCATTCAGAATAGAAGGAGAGCTAAAGGCTTTCCAAGACCAACAAAAACTAAAGGAGTTAATGACCACTAAACAAGCCCTGCAGAAGATCCTAAGGGGGACTCTGAGTGGAAAGCAGCAAAGACTGCAAAGGACCAAAGACATCACCACAAGCACAAAACCTACAGTTAACACAATGACACTAAATCCATATCTTTCAGTAATCACTCTGAATGTAAATGGACCAAATGCCCCAATCAAAAGACATAGGGTATCAGGATGGATAAAAAAGCAGATCCATCTGTATGCTGCCTCCAAGAGACAGCCTGAGGAAACCTTAAGATTGAAAGTGAGGGGATGGACAACCATCTATCATGCTACTAGATGTCAAAAGAAAGCTGGGTAGCCATACTTACATTAGACAAACTAGATTTTTAAACAAAGACTGTAAGAAGAGATGAAGAAGGGTATTATATAATTAGGGGGTCTATCCATCAAGAAGTGCTAACAATTGTAAATGTTTATGCCCCCAATGTGGAGCACCCAAATACGTAAATGAATTAATCACAAACATAAATAAATCTATAGTTAATAATACTGTGATTGTAGGGGACTTTAATACTCCACTTACAGGAATGGACAGATCATCTAGGCAGAAAATCAATAGGGAAACAATGGCTCTGAATGACACATTGGACCAGGTGGACTTAACAGATATATTCAGAACATTTCATCCAAAAGCAGCAGAATACACATTCTTGAGTGCACATAGAACATTCTCCAAAATAGATCACATACTAAGTCACAAAACAGCCCTTGACAAATCATAGCATGCATATTTGAGATCACAGCATGCATATTTTCAGATCACAATGCTATGAATCTTGAAATCAACCACAAGAAAATATTTGGAAAGCCCCCAAATACATGGAGGTGAAAGAACATCCCACTAAAGAATAAATGGGTCAACCAGGAAATTAAAGAAGAAATTAAAAAATATATTGAAGCAAATAAAAATCAAAACATGACAGTCCAAGCCCTTTGGGATGCAGCAAAGGCAGTCCTAAGAGGAAAATACATTGCAATTCAGGTCTATCTCAAGAAGCAAGAAAGATCCCAAATACACAACCTAACCCCACACCTAAAGGAACTAGAAAGGCAGCAGCAAAGAAAGCCCAAAGCCAGCAGAAGAAGAGAAATATTAATGATTAGAGCACAAATAAATAATATAGAATCCAAAAAATAGTAGAACAGAGCAATGAAACTAAGAGCTGGTTTTTTGAAAGAATAAATCAAATTGATAAACCCCTAGCCAGATTTCTCAAAAAGAAAAGAGAGAGGACCCAATTAGATAAAATTGCAAATGAAAGAGAGATCACATCTCTCTTTCACATCATAGAAATACCATAAATACACATCATACCACATCATAGAAATACCATAAATACACATCAATACCACATCATAGAAATACCAGAAATACAAATGATTATTAAGAATACTATGAAAAATTGAGGCACCTGGGTTTCTCAGTCAGTTAAGCATCCAACTTTGGCTCAGGTCATGATCTTGCAGTTTTTGAGTTCAAGCCCCACGTCAGGCTCTGTGATGACAGCTCAGAGCCTGGAGGCTGCTTCAGATTCTGTGTCTCCCTCTCTCTCTGCCCCTCTCCACTTACTCACTGTCTCTCAAAAAAATAAATAAACATTAAAAAATTAAAAAAAGAATGCTATGAAAAATTATATGTCTACAAACTGGACAATATGGAAGAAATGGACAAATTCTTAGACACTCAGACACTACCAAAACTCAAATGGGAAGAAATAGAAAATTTGAACAGACCCATAACCAGCAAAGAAATTGAATCATTTATTAAAAATCTCTCAACAAATAAGAGTACTGGGCAAAATGCCTTCCCAGGGGAATTCTACCAGACATTTAAAGCACAGTTAACATTTTTCTCAGACTGTTCCAAAAAACAGAAATGGAAGGAAAGCTTCCAGACTTATTCTATGAAGCCAGCATTACCTTGATTCCCAAACAAGACAAAGACCCCACTTAAAAGGGGAATTACAGACCAATATCCCTGATGAACATGGATGCAAAAATTATCAACAAGTTACTAGCAAATCTTAACTCAACAGTATATTAAAAGAATTACTCACCATGATCAAGGGGATTCATTTCAGGGCTGTAGGGCTGGTTCAAATCAATCAACATGATACATCACATTAGTAGAAGAAAGGATAAGAACCACATGATCCTGTCAATGGATGCAGAAAAAGTATTTGACAAGATATAGCATCCTTTCTTAATAAAAACCCTCAAAAAAGTTGGGATAGAAGGAACATAACTTAGCATCATAAGAGCCATATTTGAAAGGCCCACACTTAATAATCATAGTCAATGGGGAAAAACTGAGAGTTTTTTCCCCTGAGATCACAACAGGGATGTCCACTCTCATCACTGTTGTTTAACATGGTGTTGGAAGTCATAGCCCCAGCAATCAGAAAACAAAATAAAATAAAAGGCATCCAAATTGACAAGGAAGAAGTCAAGCTTTCACTTTTTGAAGATGGCATGATACAATACATGGAAAACCCAAAAGACTCCACCAAAAAACTACTAGAACTGACCCATGAATTCAGCAAAGTCGCAGGATATAAAATCAATGTACAGAAATCAGTTGCATATCTATACACCAATAATGAAGCAGAAAAAATAGAAATCAAGGAATCGATCCCATTTACAATTGCACCAAAAACATAAGAAATCTAGGAATACCTAACCGAAGAGGTAAAAGATCTATATGCTGAAAACTATAGAAAGCCTATGAAAGAAATTGAAGAAGACACAAAGAATTGGAAAAACATTCCATGCTCATGGACTGGAAGAACAAATATTGTTAAAAAGTTAATACTACCTAAAGCAATCTACACATTCAGTGCAGTCCCAATCAAAATAGCGCCAGCATTCTTTATAGAGCTAGAACAAACAATCCTAAAATCTATATTTTAAGACCCTGAATAGCCAAAGTAATGTTGAAAAAGAAAACCAAAGCTGGGGACATCCCAATCCTGGACTTTAGCCTGTATTACAAAGTTGTAATCATCAGAACAGTATGGTACTGGCACAAAAACAGGCACATAGACCAATAGAGTAGAATAGAGAACCCAGAAATGGACCCAAAAATATATATGGCCAACTAATTTTTGTCACAGCAGAAAAGATTATCCAATGGAAAAAAATGCAGTCTCTTTAGAAAATGGTGCAGAGAGCTGGACGGCAACATGCAGAAGAATGAAACCGGACTGCTTTTTTACACAATACACAAAAATAAATTAAAAACGGATGAAAGGCCTAAATTTAAGACAGGAAGCCATCAAAATGCTACCGGAGAAAACAGGCAGCAATCTCTTTTATCTCAGCTGCAGCAACTTCTTACTTGACCTGTCTCTGAAGGCAAGGGAAATAAAAGCAAAAATGAACTATTAGGACCTCATCAAGATAAAAAAGATTCTGCATGGCAAAAGAAACAATGAACAAAACTAAAAGGCAACTGATGAAATGGGAGAAGATATTTGCAAATGACATAGCAAATAAAGGGTTAGTATCAAAAATCTATAAAGAACTTACCAAACTCAACACCCGAAAAACAAATGATCTGGTAAAAAATGGGCAGACGATATTGATGAGGGAAACAACGGGAAGAGAAATGTAGCTTAAATTAAATCTCTTTACAGCTGCAGCCCACTGATACACACCTGAAACATGCAGAGCATGACCTTCTTCAAAAACTCATGGCTGCCTTACTTCCTTAATGTTTTTGTTTCATTAAAGACTAAAAGTAACCGTATTTTAACAGTATCTAGCCCCTTAAGGTTCTAAAAGCCTTGCTTTCAAATTCCTTAGAGACTTACCCTATCCCTAACCACCACTAACTTAAAAGTATATAATCAGTCACTCCTCACAACCTCAGTGCAGCTCTTTCTGCCCATGGGTCCTGTCCCCAAGTTTTAATAAAATCACCTTTTTGCACCAAAGACATCTCAAGAATTCTTTCTTAGCTGTTTGCTCAAGGACCCTGTCAACATGAATAGACACTTTTCCAAAGAAGACATCCAGATGGCCAACAGAGACATGAAAAGATGCTCAATACTGCTCATTATCAGGGAAATACAAATCAAAACCACATTGAGATACCACCTCACACCAGTAAGAATGACAAAATTAACAACTCAGGAAACAACAGATGTTGGTGAGGATGTGGAGAAAGGGGAACCCTCTTGCACTGTTGGTGGGAATGCAAACTGGTGCAGCCACTCTGGAAAACAGTGTGGACGTTCCTCAAAAAATTAAAAATAGAATTACCCTACAACCCAGAAATAACACTAGTAGGAATTTATCCAAAGGATACATGAGTGCTGATTTGAAGGGGCACATGCACCCCAATGTTTATAGCAGTGCTATAAATAATAGCCTAATTATGGAAAGAGCCCAAATCAGTTGTCCATCAACCAATGAATGGCTAAAGAAGAACTGGTGTGTGTGTATATATATATATATATATATATATATATATATATATATAGTACTCTGATGAAAAAGAATGAAATCTTGCCATTTGCAACAATGTGGATGGAATGGAGGGTATTATGCTAAGCAAAATAAGTCAGTCAGAGAAAGATGGATATCATATGATTTCACTCTTATGTGGAATTTGAGAAACTTAACAGATGACCGTAGGGGAAGGGAAGGAATAAAAAGATAGAAACAGAGAGGGAGGCAAACTATAAGAGACTTTTAAGTACAGAGAGCAAACTGAGGATTGATGGGGCTGGGGGATTGGTGGGTGGGGAAAATGGGTGATGGGCATTGAAGAGAGCACTTGTTGGGATGAGCACTGGGTATTGTATGTAAGTCATGAACCATGGGAATCTACTCCTGAAGCCAAGACTGCACTGTATGTTAGCTAACTTGACAATTAAAAAAAATCATTTTATCTGTTATTCAGATTGGATACTTTCTGTTGATCTATCTTCAAAGTCACTGACTTTTCCCCTTGTGTTTCCATTCTGATACTGAGATAGTATTTTGGCTCTTGTATTTTTCTGTTCTAAAATTTCCATTTGTTTCTTTTTTATGTCTTCCATTTATTTACTGAGACTTTTTACTTTTCCACTGCTTTCTAGAGTATTTGTGACTGGTCACTGGAGCTACTATAAAGTCATTGTCAGATCACTCCAACATCTGTGTCATCTTGGTGTTAGCATCTCTTGAGTTCCTTTTCCCACGCAAGTTGAGATTTTTCTGGTTCTTCGAATACCAAATATTCAATTTTGGATTGTATTCTGGCTACTTTGAAGATTATGTTATGAAACTCTGGGTTTTATTTGAATTTCAACAAGAATGTTATTATTTTTGTTTTAGCAGGTAATCAACCCAATTAGGTTTGGGCCACTAGTTTCAACATGCTTTCAGTGGGTTGTGGTTTCTATGCCATTTCAGTTCTCACATCCTTTGCAACGCTGTTGGGATTTGTCTCATGTGTATGCCACCCATGGCCAATCTGTGATGTGAGCAGTTGTCTATCTTTAGTTCAGTTCCCAAAGTATTTGGTATACTGATTGGGATCAGATCCCCAGGTCTGCAGCTTAAAGGTGAGCCCAGGAGTTCAAACACAACTTTATGGTGTGGTTTCCCTGCACTCCCCTCTCCCTCTCCATGACCTCCACAGTATTTTCTGTTTCTATAGGACTTCTGTTTCCAGACTTCAGGCAGAAAGCTGGCACTTTAATTGCCCCATTCTGCCACATGCTTCTCCAAGTGCACCCCTGTCTGGAGCCAAGAAATGGGAGAACAGGGAGAAGAAAGCAATAGGATTTGGTTCCTGTTTCTTGGTACCACAGAGTCACTGATTGGACAGGAAGGGTTTATTTCTTCAGGGTTTGGGCAGTTGCAAGCTCCTTTTGTTGCCATTTCAGGATTTCTTGCAGGCTGGAATGTCAGAGAAAAAAGAAAAGAAAAAAATGGGAGATTTCACAGTTTCCCTGAACATTAACAATTCCCTATCCTTCCAATCAAGCCAGAACTAGAGGGCTTCCCCTGGAGATGTTTCTGTCTTCAACTGACAACTCAGAATGTTTGGCTGTGTTGAGTTCAGGCTGAGAGATACTGAAGGGGAAAAAAGAACAAAACATTGTCAGGTTGGTAGTACTTTGAATTCTGGTCTTCCCCATTCCACCTGCTACTGTTTACTTTTTAGACTCCTGTAATAGTTGCTTTAAGCATTTTTCCAGGCCTTATACTACATTCAGTGGGAGAGACAGGGTGGACCATGCTTATTTTATCTAATCCAAAACCACAAAGCCAAACAAAACTTCATGTCCAGATTGTTTTACTAGAAAGTTTTACCAAACAAATGATTTCATTCAAGGAGCAAATGATTTCATTCTTAATCAAGTTAATACATAGTGTAGAGAAGGAGGCTTCACTCCCAAACTCACTTTTTTGAGATTAAGCTTCATATTAAAATCTGACAAGGACAGAAGCAGAAAGAAAATTACAGGCTAATCTAATGCATTAACATAAATGTAAAACTTCAAAGCCAACTACTAGCAAACAGAATTCATCAAAATGAAAAAAAGATAATACATAATGGCCAAAGTAAGTTTCCTAGGAATGCAAGTTTCATTTAAAATTAGGAAAACAATCACTAAAATTTACTACATCAACAGATAAAAATTAAAACATGATTATTTCAATATATGCATACAAGTATTTGATAAAGTCAACAACCATTCATCATACTAATAGTGAGTCCTCAAAAGTTTTCACATTAAGATTAGTAACAAGGTAAGTAAGGGTGACCATTTATTGTACAGGAGGTATCCCTTACTACACAAAAAGGCAAAAATAGGACAAGAATTGAGAAAAAAGACACAAATGATCATTATTCACAGACAAGTGATGCCTAATGGATATAAAAGCTCCCAATGCACTCCCTGTGATTTGTAGGAAGTATGGGAGGATTTGGGAGGCATCTCTGACAAAGGAAAGAAGCCGACAGAGGAAATAAACCAGCAGGAAGAGGGGAGAATTCTCCTCCTTAAATTTCCAAAAACTGATATTGGAATGTGTTTTCTGCCCAGTGCCTATCTGTGAATATATGAACATACATACATAAATGACAAGAGCACAGAACGATACTAAAGAAAACATTGCCACACTAACAAAATTATATTTATTTTTTCATGCCTTTTTTAAGTCTTCATGCTTTATGCCTAGTTGTTACTTTGTTGTTGGGAAAGGCAATCCATCAAGGGTGGATTGCTCCCTGCAGGTTCTTTCTGAGTACGCCAAGAATGCTTGAATGCCCTTTGCCTGGGCTATTTCTCAGGGTTGTGTTTGCAGTGGGCAGCTTCAATAGATGAGTTAACATCTCTCCCCAAGAAAGAGCAAGCTTGTATCTGCTTTTTGTAAAAGCACTAAATCCCCCAAGCTCAGTGTTCCTCTCCTAAATTTCAATGCTCTGGTTGTGAAGGCATCCATGAAGTACCTTTTGCAGTGCCTTCATAGGACACGGGTGGCATGGGAAACCAACACAAAAGAATATGATAAGCTCTACCTACTGCTTTTTATGTCAGTAATGAAGTCCTCTGTCTCTGGCCAAAAGTCTAATGTCTTCTGCAAGCATCCATGAAATAGGATGTAACAGACAAATAATTTGTTAGCTTGTAAGTAAGGTAAAATCCTAGAACTTGCACAACTCTTGACAATTATATTGCCCTGGTTTACTTATTTCTTGTGTGCAACACTTTCCATGACCAGGTTTTATAGGTTGTGCATAAGGACATATAATTCTCCTGTTAAGTTTATAATGTTACACCAAAGTGATACAACATAATTTGCTTAATCAAATGCATATTTATGATTCTTTTCATTAAAAAAATCTATAACAGTATTTTTTAAATAATTTCTTAGGATAAATTCTCAAGAATGAAGTTAAAGTATTAAATGTAATGAATATCTTCTTCACAAATTGTCCCATTACTTCCTGAAAGAAAAAATTAGTAATAGAAAATATAGCCCATAAGAGAGTCATTTTAGATCTAAAGACACCTACCTGCAGATGGAAAGTGAGGGGATGGAGAAACATTAATCATGCAAATGGATGTCAAAAGAAAGTTGGAGTAGCAATACCTATATCAGACAAACTAGACGTTTTTTTGTTCTTGTTTTTATCCTGCTTTGGTATCAGATAGTATTGACCTCATGGAATGATTTTGAATGTGTTTCCTCTATTCTTTGTAAGATTTTGATAAAGATTTTCATTATTTTGTTTAATGTTTGGTGGAATTCACCAGTGAAACCATGTGGTCTTGGGCTTTTATGTGCTGGGAGATTTTTCATTTCTAATTCAACTTTCATTCATGTTATTGGTCTAAGAAGATTTCCTATTTCTTGGATTCAAGATCAGTGATTCAGTCTTGGTCACTTGTGTGTGTTTAGGAATTATCTGGGGTTTTTTCTAACTTATCTGATTTGTTAGTGTATAATTGCTTATAGTAAGTTACCACACTGTATATTTCTGTGGTTGGTTATCTGTTGTATTGTTTTCTCTTCCATTTCTCATTTTGGTTTTTGGGTCTTCTCTCTTTTGTTTCTTAGTTAATATAGTTAAAGCAGTGCCAATTTATGTTTTTGGAAAAACTGGTCATTACCTTCAATGTTATGTTATTGTTTATTCTGGTCTCTATTTTATTTATTTCTGATTTTTCTTTGTAATTTCCTTCCTCTACTAAAGTTCAGCTAAGTTTCTTCTTTTTCTAGTTCCTTGTGGTGTCATGTTAAGTTGTTCATTTAAACATTTTTTTCTTTCTTTTTTTTTTTTAACATTTTTCCATTTTTTGAGAGAGACACAGAAGTGCAAGTGGGGAAGGGGCAGAGAGAGAGGGAGACACAGAATCTGAAGCAGGCTCCAGGCTCTGAGCTATCAGCACAGAACTCGGTGCGGGGCTCAAAACCATGAACCTCAAGATTATGACCTGAGCTGAAGATGGACGCTTAACCAACTGAGCCACCCAGGTGCCCTTGGGCTACTTATTTATTATGAAACCTTTACCCACATCATTAAATGTAGTGGTCTGATTCTAATCAGGAGACAGAGAGCACACAGTAGCGCAAACAGGAGTATAATATAAAGAATTATTAACTACAAGAAAAGAGTGACCACAAGATATGAGACAACTCTTTAAGGTTCCTTCAGGCTGAGGGAGAGAGTGCCACAGAAGGACAGACAGTGGTTGGTTCAAACGTGTTGGAGAAATTATGGCTCAGCCCACACTTAGGATGGCTCAGCAAAGAAATTTGCTGGTTTGCTCACGCTGGTGTTGGACTGAAGTTGCTGGGTGAGTAGTAGGCCCCCGGGAGATGCAGGCAAATGGGCAGCATCTGCAAAAGGGGGCTCTGCTTTCCCTGCAGAGAGAACTATGGCAGCTTATTTGGCCTGTGGCAGGGCTCCTGCCAGCCCAGTATAGAGCTGGCCGTTCACTATAAACCACCCGAGAGCCTCTTCCCCTGTCCTGGCCTGTCATCCCAGAGCCCTCTACCCCGGAAGCTTGCTTTAAAGGAGAAATGCTTAGGGGCGCCTGGGTGGCGCAGTCGGTTGAGCGTCCGACTTCAGCCAGGTCACGATCTCACGGTCCGTGAGTTCGAGCCCCGCGTCGGGGTCTGGGCTGATGGCTCGGAGCCTGGAGCCTGTTTCCAATTCTGTGTATCCCTCTCTCTGCCCCTCCCCCGTTCATGCTCTGTCTCTCTCTGTCCCAAAAATAAATAAACGTTGAAAAAAAAATTTAAAGGAGAAATGCTTAAAGGGATTCTGTTCATCATGCTGCAGATGTTAAAGATGGCATTTGTGGCCAAGAGGCAATAAATTGATGACTGACACATTAAGTATATTCAACCAACTTTTCTGTAAGTTTTATTTAACCCCAGTTCTGTCCACCACTCTTTGGTGGGGTGACTGCATTGCAGGTTATCACCTAAAGTACCAGGGAGGTGTCCTGTGGGCGGGCTCTTCCTTCCCAACGCCTGTCGTCTCTGGGTCCGCAGTGCCACCATCACTTGCCTTTCTTTGTCTGATGTGGCCTCAGGAGCAACACCTGAGGGGTGAGGACTTCAAATCCATGCAAGTGCAGCACATGGTGCTAAAGTCAGTCAGAAAATAACTGGTTAGAAGCCACTCCTCACATGTCCTCTGAGAAACAAACACCCCAAAGACTTTCCAAAAAGGTTAAATGCCTGTTAGCTAAAAATAAACTCCCCTTCAGTGTAAGGTCAGAAGCACTGGATATACAATGTTTCCTGTAATTAAGACACCTACGGCTTTGATTTCTGATTGTGGCAGGGACAAATTGTGGTGTAAGTATTAGTAAAGAGAGAAGACTGCTCCTATGGTGAGAAGCCTAAGGCCCTTCACTCTGTATTTCAGTTCTTAGAACCATTAACCAACCTCCTTTCTAAGCACGCATACTCTCCTCCTAGAAAGAATGCCTGTCTTCTACCTTGTGTATGTGAAGACAAGCCTTCCTGAAAGCAATTGTAGGATAAGTGCACTTTGCTTTAGATCCCCTGAGGGACCAGATTCTCCTTGGTATCCATTGCCTGGGTTGCAACCTCAGCATGGGTATATCCTGTTGCCATACAGCAGAAAACACAGTGCAAAAGGTTTGCCTTCCACTCCATCCAAAAGGATTCAATGCGTCAGCTCTCAGGGACCTCATTAGAAGGCATTCTCAGGGAGCATCAAGGTTTTTCACAGGTGCCAGAAAGAGAACAATTAGGGCAGGACAGGCTATCATCTCCCAAACCTGGTTTTATCTCTATATTCAGAATCAGCTCTTTTTTTTTTTTTTTTATGTTTATTTATTTATTTCTGAGAGAGAGCAAGAGCAAGAAAGCCCACAAGCCCTGGCAATGGCAACACCACAGAGACCCAGTTAACCAAAAAGACATGAACACTTGAGTTTGGTGGAAACCCTGTACACAGAGCTCATCTTTACTTTATCTAAAGATGAACTGATAATTACTCAGAATCAGTCCAGCCATCCTCTTTCACCAAGCAGATCAGACAGATTTGACAGAAATTAGGCTATTTCCCCTCCCCCTGTTCTAAAGGGCCACATCCAATGTGGTCATAGTAATGGGATTCCCTAGCAAGAGCCTCTTTATCAGATGTTCAGGGAAGGCTGTCGGTAGCTATGCTGGGCACTGGCTCTGGGGGAGGGGGGGGGCTGTCCTCTGCTCAAGCACGAGACAAATCAAGGATCCCATCAAGGGAGGGACCACAATAGAGTGCAAAATGGTCTTTCCTTTTTCCATGCCTGGAATAATAGGTGGCTGGCCATCCTGGACTTGATCTGAGTAAGGTTCTAAAGTGCTATGTTAAAGGCTATGTTCCTATACTGGGTTTATATACTTGTATGAGACCTACTGTATGCCCACAGATGCCTCCACCTAAGCATTCACACTGACCAGCCTACAGCTTCAATACTGGGAATTGGTCATGCAAGGTACTCTGTTTGTGGGTGAGGGCCATGTGTGTGGATATGAACATATCTCAGACTCCACTTGCAGTGTGGGAGGCAGCACAGCACAGAGGTTAAGAGCCTGGGCCCTTAGGCAGCAGACCCAGGGTGTGATCCTAGTTCCCAAATTCATTAACTGGGCTATTTTCTTTCTCTCTAGCATGGCCCCACCCCTCTTTTGTCTACAAGAATACTACTAACAGTCCCTACTTCCTAACCCTGTTGTATGGCTCAAATGACACACTTCTATAGAGTCTGTAGCTCTATAGAATGCTCTATAGAGCACTGAGTAAGCATTCTATAAATGTTATACACTGTTATGATCAGTGGCCAATGAAACAATGAGCTTACCTTCTGGGCTAGGTGTCTGGGAACCCTCTGGGAGTGAAGCTGGAAGGCACCCATTCATTCAGTGTTAGAGGAAGACACAGAGTCCCCAGGCTCACTCCAGGACCTACCACCAGAGGGAAGCAAATGCACAGCCTGCTGTCTTTGCAGATCCAGTCCAGACCACAGTACTTGGGAGCATCAAATTGTCAGCTCTAGGAGCTTCACCAGGTGTTGGTTTAGATGGAGAAGGGCTTGGGGGCCGCGTTCACTTTCTGCAGGCACACACACACAGTGCTCGAGGATCCTGCAGTATACATTGCATGGCTTCACCGTTCAGACCCGGCCAAGCCATGTGATTAGTCAATGCTTTGGGGAAGTGTTGACTCACTCAGGCCACAACAACAAAAAAAGGATCATGTGACAATCATCAGAGTACACAAAGACAGTGAAGATTTTCCTTTCATTCTCCAGACTCGTCATGTAGATTGCTTGCTGTGAACCCAAATGACCCTTGATAATCTTGCCTTGGCAACGCCAGGTCCAAGTTGGCTTACAGCGTGGTCATGGAAGGAGGAGGGATAACATGAAGATAGCCACAGGGGACAAAAGACCCTCTAGCCATATTTAACCTGGAGTCCCAATTTAAAATTTGTGATCTTTTGTGGTTCTGACTACAGCAGTCAGTTGTGTGAGTATCATTTCCATGTGTCTTACACTACACTGCAATCAGAAGGGACAACAAACTTGAGATATCACCAGGTTGGCTTCCTGAATCTTCTCTTCCTTCTCAATTATAGCTCTGACCAGAGACCTCTTCTTATAGCCTCCACCTGCTTCAACTCATACTTGAAGAGTCTGGGGCTCCAGAGAGATCCTGGGGAGAAATATGCCTTGCCCAGGTCTTCTCACTCCCAAGCTCAGTGGACAGCTCATGCAAATCAGAGATCATCCCCATCAGACAGGGGTTAGAATAATCCTGTCTCTATGATTCCACATACATTCATTCATTGGAGTTCTAGTATGTGCTCGGCACTGTGGGGTTTCCAATCCTGGTTCCCATGTTCGTGATGTGCACAATGTATTAGGGGGAACAGATCTGCCCAATCAACCCTGGAAAACAGAGTTCTCAGCCAGAATCATTCACAATCAATAATCAAAAACCAAGGCAATAATATGTGTATTTAACAGGTACAGCAAGTGTAGGAGGGCCCATTTGGGGTGGGCCAGGAAGACTTCTCAAACAGGACATTCTTGAATGGAATTTTGAAGGATGCCTAGGATTTTCCAGAGAGAAGAGTCCGAGAGATTGCCAGAACAAGGTCATTGTGGGCAAAGAATTTGATTGTGTTGAGAGATCTCTGCTGGAGCATGAGGTCCATGTGTGCCAGGGCTCGCCTATGCCTGAGGTTGTGGCAGCCACGAGATGGGTAGGGAGCCTTGGCAAGAAAGCAGACTTGGGGGAAGTAGGGTTATATCACATAATGTCTTGCACGTTATTCTGGAGGCAAGAGGCAACACTGGAAGGTGTTTAAGCTGCAAGGTTAACTTAGAGCATGATCAGATTTATGTTTTAAAGACATCCTTTGGTAGCAATGTAGAAAAGGGCAAGGTGGGAGGTCTGGCAACCAGTCCAGAGATGATTATATATAATAATGAAAAATTCCAGGGCACTGTATGGCCCAACCTTGTGAAACCTCAGGGTTTCATAGTCTAAGGAACAACAACAGAAAGCAATTCCAGTCTTTCCTTATGCTTTAAAAAATTGCTAAAGGGAATACAATTCAAAGCACATAGCAACACATCTGGGTAGTTCTTCCGCTTTAGCAATTCACACTCCTTAAATGTGAGCATCTGGAGAGTAGGGAGTCTATCCATTTTATTCTCTGCATCCATGGTTTTTAGAATAGCATTTGGAGCTTCACAGACACTGTGTTGGTAGTTTTTGACTCTGCTGCAGAGCTTCTCACACTCCAAAGCCAGTTCTTCCCACTCTTGACTCCTGTGTCCTTCTTCCGGCTTCCTTTCTTTGCACCTCATGAGCCTAGGAACTCACTTAACAGTCTGCTCTGCTTGGAGGCTGATGGTAAAGTAAAGCTCTGAGGATAAAGATGAGATCCTTTTGTGGGAAAGAGGCTGAGAACACTTAGATATAAATGAGGGGGCACCTGGGTGGCTCAGTCAGTTGAGCATCTGACTTCAGCTCAGGTCATGATCTCACACTCCATGAGTTCGAGCCCCACATTGGGCTCTGTGCTGACAGCTCAAAGCCTGGAGCCTGCTTCGGATGCTGTGTCTCCCTCTCTCTCTGCCCCTCCCCTGCTTGTGTTCTGTCTCTGTCTCAAAAATAAATAAAAACATTAAAAAAAATTTTTTTTAATAAATGATTTATGTGTCCATTCCAGGAAAGATATTCCAGGTGAGAGGTGATGAGGACCTAAACCCAGGCACTGGTAATGAAGAGGAAAGCAAGAATGGCTCGGACCAATGTTATAGAGAAGGTTCTGCAGTTCTGCCTCCCTGTAGACTAGAAAGCTGGAGTGTCGTCATGACTAAAAGAAGGACTACTCTGATATATTCCCTGAACACATATGGCCACATATGTGGCCACAAAAGTTAGTAATAGAATTATCCACCGTGAATCCCAGCATAAATACATGCCAGGCAGTATACTACAATAATGCCTCTGGGCCAACTAAATGCGCCCAACGTGAAGCTTGAACTCACAACCCTGACATCAAGAGGCACATGTTCCACCAACTGAGCCAGCCAGGTGCCCCAAAAACATTTTTTAAATCATACACATAACCCCTATGAGGTCACTGTTATCTATGTCTTACAGATGAAGAAACTGAGGCACTGAGATGATAGGTGACTTCCCTAATGTCACAGAATTAGTGGCAGAACTGGGACTCAAATGCAAAACTGTACAGTGTCAGAGATCAAAACCATTAAGCTACAGTGTATTTAAGAGTTTTCAAATTGGGGCGCCTGGGTGGGTCAGTCGGTTAAGTGTCAGATTCTTCAGTTTAGCTCGGATCATGATCTCACTGTTCATGAGTTCAAGCCCTGATGCGGGCTGGGCACTGACAGAGAGAAACCTGCTTGGGGTTCTGTCTCTCTCTCTCTCTCTGCCCCTCCCCCGCTTGCTCTCGCTTTCCTCTCTCTCCCTCTCTCTCTCAAAATAAATAAAAATAAACTGTAAAAAAAAGAAGAGGAGTTTTCAAATACTGATGTATTGAGGGAAGAAAAATTAGCAATATGTCCTGGTGTCATAATTTTTTCGAACTTTATTTGCCATCTCTCTCTCTCTCTCTCTCTCTCTCTCTCTCTCTCAACCTACTATTGTTTGGGTGGAAAAGGGAGAGGGAGAGAGCAATGGTATATAAGAGCATATTTATGAGAAAACCCATCAGTGTAATTGCTTTAGGTAACTTATGACTTATTAGCTAATGATGTCAGATAATGTCGCATTAGTCAATCAAAAAAATTTTTGTGCACTTATTCTATTTAGATATCTCTACTAGACAATGAGAGAATCTTTGAGAAAGGCCAAAACCAATACAAATTTTGGGGCCAAATGGGGTTGTTATAGTCTAGTAATGTTGAAAACTCTTCTCAGGCTCATAAACTCATCTGGTCATCTCTTGGGCAGTGGCTCAAAGGGCTCATTTGTCTGCACTTGGACTGTGGGTGTCTGTCTATAACTTTGACATGTTAAGGGGGTACCACTAGTTCCTTTCCCTAAACCCCATTCCTTAACCTTATTTTGCCATTCAATATATGGTCATAGTTGATTTCTTATGAAGAAAAAAAAGGAAACCTTTAAATACTGGATTAAAGCACTGATCTAGTAACTCATCAGTAATATCTTTCCTGTGATCTTCAGCTCAAAATCCACAGCATATGGATCAGAAACAGTGATGACTTTGCCCTGCTTGCTGAGTTCATCCCCTGCCACAAGGATCCTTTGAAAGACCCGGGTTCTTATGCACATAGATGGTAAGCACTGTCTGTTTTTTCCTATTTTTTTCTGATGTACAGTTGGCACAGTGTTAAGTTTCAGGTGTACAACACAGTGATTCAACGACCCTGTATGTCATGCTATGCTCACCACAAATGTAGCTACCATGTCACCATCCAACGCTATGACGATACAATTGATTTTGTTCCCTATGCTGGACCTTTCATCCCCATGATTAATTCCACTGGTGGGCACTTTCTCACCTAAATCTGAAGAAGAAAATGAAACTTTCTGGGGAAAAAATCCTCTTGGGCATGATTCAAGGAAGAAGAAAACCATTAGCAAATACTGTATTTAAGTGCATCACCACATTCAAAGCAGAGAAATATGATTTTTAGTGCATAATTTTTGAAAATAGTGATCAGTTTACACTCTTTTAAGTGGTATTTGCAAGGTTCACATTCATAGGATTTTACAATTAGAAAATACAGTGGAATAAATCATGTCTTCTCAGGAGGAAGCAAGCAAACTTTATCAAAAAGTCTCATATATTTCAGTTATTTTAGGTGAGAGGTTTTAACCCTGTTCTTGTGAAAATAAAAATAGTTCATGCTGTATGCTGAATGACAGGGGCTTCGGCCATGGCCACACCCTGACAAATATCAACCTGACTGTAAGAATGGAGTTATGTTTTCTTCTCCAAGCCACACTCAACCCACAGTGGAAAGAACTGACTTAAGATCTGGCAAGCCTGAGATCGCCTATGCTTTGGATGGTGATACAGGTTGCAGAGAGAAATCCAAACTGGTAATGACTCACAGGCTTTGCTTATGTCCTGCGCCTCACCACCCTTGGTATGCGGTGCTAGCATTTTAGAAGTCCCTGTGAGGGGCGCCTGGGTGGCGCAGTCGGTTAAGCATCCGACTTCAGCCAGGTCACGATCTCGCGGTCCGTGAGTTCGAGCCCCGCGTCAGGCTCTGGGCTGATGGCTCAGAGCCTGGAGCCTGTTTCCGATTCTGTGTCTCCCTCTCTCTCTGCCCCTCCCCCGTTCATGCTCTGTCTCTCTCTGTCCCAAAAATAAATAAAAACGTTGAAAAAAAAATTAAAAAAAAAAAAAAAAAAAGAAGTCCCTGTGAGACTTTTCACCCTTCTGGAAGGCAAAATGGCAGATCCCTTCTGTGCAGGATGGGTTTCAACAAAAGCCAAACGCTGAAGTGTGAGCCAGGCAACGACAATTAAAATTATAAACTCTTGACTTTGAATGATTTGTTCAAGCCCTAAAAAGAGAATATGTACATAATGCTAAAATTATCGGTTTCAGGTCATTTTCCCAAGAATAGGAATTTGAAAATCAAGCAATGTTATTGTTGAGGTTTATAATCCTGTCCTAACACCCGTGTTTCTTACCTGTCATGTCTTGGAAAGGTGTCCTTTTTATTTTTATGTTTTCCTCAAGATTTTATGGCTCCAATCTGGATATTGCAAGAACAAGGAT
Organism: Puma concolor; assembly: GCF_028749965.1. Lineage (NCBI taxonomy): Eukaryota > Metazoa > Chordata > Mammalia > Carnivora > Felidae > Puma > Puma concolor. Next base: position 25,967,445 of record NC_141671.1, read on the forward strand.
CCTGTCATAGCTCCGGATTATCTGCCAGCCCTAACCCCTCAATCCTGACGTGGCCCTTCCCGGCAACGAGGCGCAAAAGGTCCCGAGGTTGTGGGCGGCCCTGCTGCAGCTGCTGCCCGTGCCCGCGCGAGGGCGCCATAGAGTCAGCACTACCTCAACCGCACCTAAGTAGTCATCTGCGGCACAGGCTTGTCACATTTAAAGCCTTCATTTTCTTCCTGTTAATCCATGGGTCCCTAAATACCTTTTTCAGTCGGGCTCCCCCCTACTACCCTTAAATTGCACAAGAACCCTGGGGGCTTTCGCATTGTTTTTGCTTCCAAACCTTGAGATGTGAGAGACTTGGAAAGTCTGCTCTACCAGCACTGGTGTTTGTTTCTCTGACCCTGACGTTTGGGGGTTACTGTAGAGTATACGGCCTGCAGCCCTCACCGATATTTGTTCACTGGGATAGTCATGCCCTAGATGGATCATAGCATTCATGGTCCTCAGATTCCCTACAGTGGGCTCCTGAGGGGTAACTCTTTCAGCTTTCATTCACTCAGCCATTGTCCCCAAAGCAGAACATTCTGCGAGAGTGGTTGGCATCTAGATTTACTATGTCATTCCTTCTTAAAAACAAACAACTTCACATATGTAAAAGTAAATGTTAAATAAATACGTGTTAAATGAATACTCAAGTACCCACCATGTAATTTAACAAACATTAACATGCCTTTAAAGACTTGTGTGTCCCTTTCCACTACATTACTATTCTGAGTATTTCATTATAATTCTACCACTTTAGTATGTGTCCCCAAATAATTTATTTGGCATGTTTTTATACTTAGTTTAAGTGATAGTGTGACCTGGTTTTTTTCCCCCACTCAGTTTATGATTATGAAATGTATACACCTTGATGTGGGTACTTGTAATTAATTTTTTTTTTAATTTTTTTTTTCAACGTTTATTTATTTTTGGGACAGAGAGAGACAGAGCATGAACGGGGGAGGGGCAGAGAGAGAGGGAGACACAGAATTGGAAACAGGCTCCAGGCTCTGAGCCATCAGCCCAGAGCCTGACGCGGGGCTCGAACTCACGGACCGCGAGATCGTGACCTGGCTGAAGTCGGACGCTTAACCGACTGCGCCACCCAGGCGCCCCTGTAATTAATTTTTTAATGGGTAGTAAAATGAGTAAATGCTCTATTTTACACAGTGAATTTTCTAAAGTTGGCTGTTTTAATTTAGATTATAGTCTCTATTTGTTATTTTTGCCAAGAATTTTAGTTCTACCTGCTTTTTAACTCTATGAACTAACTGTATGTATAGTTACTGTTTTATATAGTCATTGTTTGTCTAGACTCTCCCATGTTTACATTTTCCTTGCTCCCATTTCCTATTGCATTTCAGGTCTTCTTCCCTTTTGGAGTCATTGTCCTTCTGAAAGAAATGCAGCTTTCAGAAATTCCTCCAGTAATGTCTATGCACAGCAAACTATATTTTTTGATTTTGTAAAATGTCTTTCTTTTACTCTAATAACTGAAATAAAGGTTTAGATTTATAGTTATCTTTTTTGCAATGTGTTGATGATAAAATGTCACTGATTTCTGGTTTCGGTTGCTGCTATTGGGAAATCAATTGTCACTTAAATTATTGTTCCTTTATAGATGATCTGTCTATTCTTTCCATTTTTCTTTTGTGTCAAGCAGTTTCATGATGCTGTTCAGTGTATAGGTTTTCTTTTATTTATTCTGTTTGAGATGTGTGGTACTTATTAAATCCGTGGCACTAATATCTTTCATAAATTCTGAGACACTCCCAGATATTGTATATTTTGAAATGTGGCACTTTCCCACCTTCTCATTCTAGAAACCCGAGTAAAAATACAGCAGGTCTTTGTATTCTTTATGCCTTCTAATGTATCTTTCATCCTTTCCATTTCTTTCCTTATTCATCCACATCTATCTTTCAGTTCACTAATCTCTCTTCATCTGGGTCTAATCTGTTTAACCTCTTCAATGAGTTATTTTTCAATCTATCTAGTCACTTTTGAATGCCTTTTTTTTTTTTTTTTTAATTTTTTTTTTCAACGTTTATTTATTTGTGGGACAGAGAGAGACAGAGCATGAACGGGGGAGGGGCAGAGAGAGAGGGAGACACAGAATCGGAAACAGGCTCCAGGCTCTGAGCCATCAGCCCAGAGCCAGAGCTCGAACTCACGGACCGCGAGATCGTGACCTGGCTGAAGTCGTACGCTTAACCGACTGCGCCACCCAGGCGCCCCTGAATGCCTTTTATATATCGTTCAGTGTTTGATTCCATTTTTATTTCTTTAAAGATTTTATACATTGTCATTTTGCATTATGTATCTCATAATACTAATGTTTGAAACTCACAGGCGGTAAAATCTATTGCTTGGTGTTTCTGCTTGTTCTCAGTCATGATGTTTTGTTTCCTCATGTGTTTGGCAACTTGGGGGGCTTGTGTTAGGCTGATTTTAATCACGGAGTATCCTGATGGGCATGAGATGATTTTTTTCTACAGAGAAAATTTATGTTTACTTCTTACTGAACTGAGGGTTGTCATCATTTGGGGCCACCTTATTTATATGGATTTCCCCTACTTTGTAAATGTGAGTAGAGTAAATTTCATTCCCAAACTCTATAGTACAGGAGAGTTTTTTTGTTTTTGTTTTTTGTTTGTTTTGTTTTTTTTCTCCTATCCAGAGCTGCGATGGAGATAGACAGATTTGTTTCCTGTGTCCCTTTAAGGGCAGATGTAATCTTCCCATCTTCTCACAAGTGGCCCCGTTTATGTTAGGTCTCAGTTCAGTTGCCTGCATTGCACAGCCCCAACTCTGGTCTCTTGCTCCTTCTTGCTAGAGTATTGATAGCAGCATTTGACCCTGAGACAGCCTAAGGTTCTGCCTTTGCTTATCATTCTGCTTTTAGCAACTAGTTAGGTCTTTTGTTGCTGTGGGGCAAAGTTGGTGGGGGCAGGGAGAAAGGGCTGGGGACACACTTGAACATTTCCCTTAGTTTCTTATGATCTCAGCAATGCACTGAAAAGTTTGTCATGATTTTTCTGGCCTCTAGAAGTTTTTGCTGCAGGAGGGTTCTTCAGACATCTTATCTGCCACACAGCAGGAAATGAAAGCCTCAGTGCGGTTTTCAACCTCAACCTTAGCAAAATAATGCTTGACCCAAAAAACATTAGGCCCTTATTGAGCAAGGGGCCTCAGCTCAGACTTCTTTTTCCACTATGATCTCCTCTATAGGGTCTTGAGGGTTATTTCTTTAAAATGGCTTCTGTTCAGAGCTGATTTCCCCCCCACCCCCACCCCCTGGGGCAGAGGTCCCTAACCTAAGTGGTTCTGATCATAAAGTCTGAAAAAGGCTGCTTTGGTTTGAGCCTCAGTTCTGCCCTTGCAGTGGTGGGACCCTGGCCAAGTTACTTCAACTCTATAAGTCTCAGTTTACCCATCTGTAAATGGATATAGTAAGAAAATCTTCTATACTGCCAGCTCGTGCTCGGGGGAATCAGACAAAATGCAGTTCTCTTCATCAATGATACAGGAATTCAAGTGACATGTGATCAGATTCCTGATAAACTTTGTCCTTAATTCATTTTAATAAATTTATACTTCAACGCATCCATCCCACTTTACAGAACGAAACAGTAAGAGATGAATAGAAATCAGACATACCATTCTGAGTCTGGATCAGCCCCAGGACTCTTGGGGATCCCAGATAGTATTTCAGACTGTTTCTGGGACCTTAGGAAAAAAAATTACAATATGACAAGACTAAGGGTCTATTGGAATCTTGCACATCAGGTGGGGTAACTATGGAAGCCAGATTCCCCTTATTTAATAGATGGGGAAACTGAGGCCCAAACATGTTGATCAGCTTGTTCAAAGTTACTCAGTCCAAAAAAAAAAAAAAAAAAAATCACTCAATTACTGGCAGAATTGGGACTGAACTCAGGTCTCTGTACTGACCTCTGCTGCCTCTCTTGCATCTCCATAATGTCACATTTTCCACCTTCTCCTCCTTTGTTCATTGAACACTATATACTTAACCCATTTGGTGAGAAAAAGAATGTAATATATTAGTATAAATTTTATTCTAATCTTATATACCTCTATGTATGTTCCTATGTGATCACAATCAGATTTCAAAAGGAATTTGTGTTTTGTTTTCCCTGGAGTATTTTGTGTTTTCATGGAGATACTAACTGTGCTTGTTGGATTATTTAGGATTGCTCTAATTGCAACTGTTATAAAACCATGTAAGCAAAAAAGGGTGATATGTTGCCTTGTATGGCTGAAGAACTGAAGAAAGGAACCATCAGGCAAGGATGGTTCCAGATGTTCAAAGGATGTCATCGGAAAGCTGTCTCTTTATATAGTGTGGATGAACTTTCCTCAGTGTTGGCTTTCCCTGCAGGCCAATGCTCTCTCTGTCATGGCACTTGGCCATGTCACATGGTCACAGCTCCAGGTCCAGACAAGTGTCTCCTTTCCTGGCAGATCAGTGAATTCCTGAGTTGCCGGGCTGGGCTTGTGTGGGGCATGGAACACTGATTGATCAGGTCTGTCAAGTGCCACTCCTGGGTACTAATGATATGTCACACCTATCAAAACCACATGGCTTGGTGAAAGGGCATGATTCCCAAAGGAAAATCCGGGTGTTACCATCAGAAGAAACAGAAATAGATGTGGGACAGCAAAGGTGGCTGTTCACAACCCCAGCCGTCCTAATAGCCCAGTGAATGACCATGGCATTCTGTCATTACCCCCATCACAGGCACTTAGGTTGCCCAGAGAGGAACCAGATGCTCTGGGTTCAAATTCCACATCTGCTTCTCTATAGCTGTGACCCTTGAGCAAGTGTCTTAATCTAACTCTGCCTCAGTTTCCTCATGTGTAAGGTGGAGACAGTAATAGGACTTGTTCACAGGGGTGTTAGGAGGATTAAAGGAGCTAATACACGTGATGAATTTATATCAGTCCCTGGCATATATTACATCCAGCACATTAGCTATTATTACTCATCATAACTAGCATTACTAAAAAAGCAAATATTTAATTTAGAAAATGGCATTCACTTTCAGGCACTTCCTTAGAATACTTCCTCCCATAGTTGGAATTTCCTGGGCAAAGCTCCAGCTGTGTTTCTAGCTCCTGTTATTTACCTCCAGGCGCTCTCAGCAGTACAGAGCCAATGAACAGTGTCACAGGCAGAGTGTCCTGGTGATGTTGCAATCCGAGTGATCTCAAGCCCTCTAGTCTTGCCTGGAGTAGCACTTTCCTTTAAGGGCAAAACAAAATATCCGGAGCACACATCAGATAGCTGGAAGGCTGACTGGGATTGGCCAGGCTAACCCACGGTTCCTGCGTCTTCCCCAAACTGAATGCTCATAAGCCATCTCTTTCCTACCTCCCCATCTTGCCACAGTATCCTGGGGCCCATGCCCCATCTTGAGACCTGTGCCTGTTTCCCTCTCCTACACTCTCCAGCTGCCAGGGACTACCCTGAATATCCTGAGACTTTTCTTACATTGAGCAACGTAAGTTTCTTTCGTCTTTACTAACCTCCACCCAAACTAGGTGCGGGACCTAACTACATAACCAAAGAGAACTTTCTGAATCCAAAATAGGCTTCATGCTCCTAAGAAAAATGTTGTCATTGCCTTACATGTGACTGCGGTTATTATGATTACTTTTTCTGTTGACAGCAACTCCTGCAGCCCTGCCAATGCTGTTTTCATTTTAAGTTTTTCAGCAATGAGATCTTAATTATTTTTATTTTTTCAACTTTTTTTTTTTTTTTTTTTTTTTTTTTGGGACAGAGAGAGACAGAGCATGAACGGGGGAGGGGCAGAGAGGGAGGGAGACACAGAATCGGAAACAGGCTCCAGGCTCTGAGCCATCAGCCCAGAGCCCGACGCGGGGCTCGAACTCACGGACCGCGAGATCGTGACCTGGCTGAAGTCGGACGCTTAACCAACTGCGCCACCCAGGCGCCCTGATCTTAATTATTTTTAATGTTTATTTGGGGGGGATGGGCCGAGAAGGGCAGAGAGAGAGGGAGACACAGAATCCGAAGCAGGCTCCGGGCTCTGAGCTGTCAGAACAGAGGACAATGCAGGGCTCAGACCCATGAACTGTAAGTTCATGACCTGAGCCAAAGTCAGATGCTTAACCGACTGAGCCACCCAGGAGCCCCTTGGCAATGAGATTTTAAACCTCAGCAATGTACAAGGGTACTCAGTGCTATGGGAGCTACACTGAGCTATAATAAGGTCCTAGCCCTTGAAGCACAAACAATTTTGGTTGGAAGGCAGAATTAACATCTTTGGCATATGGGAAGCCCAAGTTTTCTCATGGAAGATGGGCTTCTGGAACTCAGGAAACAGTGAGGAGTCATCCCCTTGAACTTTGGTCCTCTAACTCCCTTGTGGGAAGAGGCAGCATCCCCTGGCTGGTCAGACACTCCACCCCTGTGACATTTAAGAGTTGGTGACTTCAGAGACCACGCGGTGTGGCACCTGCTTCCTGCCTTGAGGGGGCCCAGCAACCCCACACGGACTGCAGGATGAGGCTTCAAAGGCGGCTGCGCTTCCTGTCCACCTGTCACACTTGTGGCAGCTGCAGTCCGCTGGGCATGAGGGAGGAGGAGCAGAATTCATGCTGCCTAAATGGATCTCAGAGGGATCCGTGAAAAGAAGGAAGACAGCTGTTCAGGGAATTTCTCCGTGGGCTGCCTCTTGTCCCCAAACTATAGCCCCCATCAAGTGCCAGGGGCCAGTTTCAGCAAGCACGGGACCAGGAGAGAAACCAGGAAGTGAGCAATAAGGTCCAGTCACATGTCCACACTTTCTGTCCACCTGGCGTGCACAGAGGTATACTCTTAGCACAGGGAAACCACAGCCTTGCAGAGAGCCAAACTGCTGCTTGTGACCAAGCCTGGGGCCCCCAGCGGGTGCAGTGCAGACCTTGTTCCTCTGACAAATACTTAGGGAATACCTCCTGGGATGGGGGCTCCCCATACTGACACAGCTTAAACAAGACTGGTCCCATCCATGCTTTCATGGAGCCAACAGCCTAGTGATGGACACAAACGTTAATCAGATGGTCTCTGTGTTTGACGTGTATGTGAAAATATCCTCATGTGTTTCTCGAGTAAACAAAACACCACAGAGATTTTTTTTTTAAGCCAGAAGTACAGGGTATCAGACAGGATATCCAACTCCATGCAAGAGGTTGTGGTGGGTTTCCTTAATCAAGTGACACGGGAGGTGGCCTGGGTGACAAGATGGGGGAGCGTTCCTGCCAGAGGGAGCAGCCTGTGTCCGAAGATGGAGATGGGCTCTTGGTGGGAGTAAGAAGTCAGATATGGCTGGGATGGAGACACAGAGTAGCCAGACTGCCTGGAAAGGAGACAGGGTCACATACTGTATTCACAGACTAGCTCACGGATTCTGAATGTTTTCTGAGAGCCATGAGAAGCCCTTGAAGGATTAATAGGCCTCAAGAGTGGCACAAGCTGTGTGTGTGTGTGTGTGCATGTGTGTGTACTAAAACAATGTTCTAAGCATTTGTAGAAAATGGGTTCTAAGGGACAAACATGAATAAGGGAAAATTATCTAGGTGGTTGTTGCAATAATCCAGGCAAGAAAAAGCAGCATCCTGGATGAGCATGGTAGAATCATGGATGGAAATACTGGGCAAATGAAATATAGGTAGAAGCTGGAGTCCGCAAGACATGAAGCTTGATTGAGTGGGAGCCCAGATGAGGCCCAGGTTTGGGCCCCAAGCATCGGAGGAATGTTCCTGCCACTTACTGAAGAAAGAGGTGGTGGATGGGGTGTGGGAAGGAGACTTGATTACTGTTGAATCGGAGTTGCCTGGAAGAAAATCAAGTAGAATTCTCCAAGCATCAGAAACTTTTGAGGGATTCTGGAGGCAGAGTCTGACTGGGAAATAGCACCACGAAAGAAAGCCAGGCACAGTGAAAATACAAAAATGATGCCAGGCCTCGGACCTTAACTGGCGACACTGAGTCTGGGCGGAGTAAGCCAGCCCCTCCTTGCTCGTCTGGAGCTGCTCCCAATCTAGGCGGGACACATGGGCAGCAAGTACAGCTGAACAATGCAGGGGTTAGGGCACCAGCCACCACCCCCAGGGAGCCAAAAATCTTCGTGTAACTCCTGACCCCCCAAACTTAACTATAATGGGCTACTGTTGACCAGAAATATAGTCTATTAACACACATTTTCTGTCTGTATTTACTACCTTCTTACAATAATACATTTTTCTTAAAATTTTCAGTATGTCTAATAGCCAAAGTATGGAAAGAGCCCAAAAGTCCATCAACGGATGAATGGATAAAGAAGATATGGTATATATATACAATGGAGTATTATGCGGCAATCAAAAGAACGAAATCTTGCCATTTGCAACTATGTGAACGGAACAGAGGGTATTATGCTAAGCGAAATTAGTCAGTCAGAGAAAGACAGATATCATATGACTTCACTCCTGTGAGGAATTTAAGATACAAAACAGATGAACATAAGGGAAGGGAAGCAAAAATAATATAAAAACAGGGAAGGGGACAAAACATAAGAGACTCTAGGGGCACCTGGGTGGCTCAGTTGGTTAAGCATCTGACTTCGGTTCAGGTCACCATCTCATGGTTCGTGGGTTCGAGCCCTGCTATCAGCTCAGAGCCTGGAGCCTGCTTCGGATTCTGTGTCTCCCTCTCTCTCTGTCCCTCCCCCACTCACACTCTGTCTCTGTCTCTCTCAAAAATAAATAACACTAAACACAAAATTTAAAAACAACATAAGAGACTGAAATATAGAGAACAGAGGGTTGCTGGAAGGGTTATGGGAGGGGGGAATTGGCTAAATGGGTAAGGGGCATTAAGGAATCTACTCCTGAAATCATTGTTGCACTATATGCTAACTAACTTGGATATAAATTTTAAAATAGAAAGAATAAACAATAAGATATCACTTCAAAAATTTTTTTTCAGTAGGTCTAGGCTACACAGTTCATCTGTGAGTTTTCTCAAATTGTTGTAAATCTCCAAAAATTTTTCCAGTATATTTATTGAACAAAATCCACGTGTAAGAGGAACTGTGCAGTTCAAACCTGTGTTGTTCAAGGGTCAGCTGTGCTTGGATGAGGAATCTGCAAATGAGCAATTGCAAATTTGAGAACTATACAGAGACACCAAGAATTCCAGTGGAGAAACCCAGCCTTTTGAGGAGCAGCTGGCTGACATCCTTACAGGCAAGAAGGCTTGGTTTCAGATCACTGGAGACTTCATGCCTGCATATCAGGCTAATGATGGTTTCTCAATGATGGCAAATCTGCCACCAATGCTAAAAAAACCTCTGCAGAGAAACACCCCCAATCCACCAATCTCAAAAAGGAGAGAAAAAAAGAAAGCCTTCATGTAGAAGACAGAGCTACAAATATAAATGCAACTGGTTTGCCTACAGACATTATGGTGGAGGCATTTATACAACTTCTGACTTGGCATGATTCTGAGATCTTCAGAGAGACTTTATGGTCAAGTTTTACAAAGATAACAAGGAAATCTTAAAGCAGATGGGCTTTGCAGTTATTTGAAGAGGGAATCTGGATTGTGCAATGCTTTTGCATGAAGATGAAATTAGAAGCTAGAAATCACATATTGAGGTAGCTAAGTTTCAACTGGAGGGGAATATGAGGCATCAGAAAGGAAGAGGTGCAAGCCCCACAGGAAGGATCTGGTTCTGGAATAAAAACACCTGGACTGCTGGAACATCCTTAGTGCCCCATGAGGGAATGGTCATCACCAAAGTGTTTCATCCTATGGATTTTGAGGATGGTCCATTGGTGCTGATCAGGGTCAGAGAAAACCTTTGAGAGAGTTCAAAGCTTGGGTCAATCAGGAATCTCCTTCTCTTTAAAAGACACCAGATGGCATAACCTCGGTGTCTTTGAGGAAGCTATCTTTGTACTCAAACCTTCGATGGAAGGTGGTGTGATGGTCACAGGACCCCTGTCTAAACATGGGATGGGGCTACAGATGGCCAGGCTGAGAAGACCCATGGGATTCCTATACAGACATGGGGTGGGGCTATAGATGACCAGGCTGAGAAGACCCCAAGCGTAAGAGCAGAACAGCTTTGTGGAAGTCTTCCTTCCATATCCTGAGGCCTACAGAGGTGTTCAATGTTCAAATACTACCTTTGCTTCAAAAAGCAAGGCCTTCTAAGGTAAGGCTTTTCCAGAGCACCCTAGCACATCCAGGATGAATACTCAAGAAGCCACAACTAACACGGCATTTGAAGAATCTATCCATGGAAAGATATTCGAAAAATGGGAAGATGGGAGAGATTTTGAAGATGCTTCCGAAAAAGATGCTAAAAAACATGGCCCCCAAAAAGTCTGCAGAAGGCAGTTCCAGAAGTCTGAAGAGAACAGTTTTGAAAGAAGACCTTCAAAAAAGTTTCTGAAGAGAAAAAAACAAAAAAGTCTGCAGGCAACCCTGAAAAGCAAACTGAAGAGGAAGACGTCTTGGAAAGAGAATGTGAAGATTGCTCTGAAAAGGGCTTTGAGGAAGACTCCAAGAAATAACGAGCAGAAAATGGTGTTGAAAAGGAATTAGGAAGGAACCATCCTGAGAAATGAGAATCTGGGGATGGCGGCTCTGAGTGGTTGGTGGGGAAGGCTGTGTGTGAAGATTCAGATAGAAAGGAGACACACACAGAGAATTTGGTTGATGATGGACCAGACGGAAACAAGAAGAAGAAAATGCAGATGGAAAAGGATCTGAAGATACTGAGGAAGAAAGAGGCGGAGCAGGTGACAGGCTGCTCAAAGATGAGGGTGCCAACAAGGAGTGTGATGAGGAGAGTCCGGTGAGGAGTGGTGTGGGGAGTCTGATGTGGGGACTGTGGGTGGGACTGGGGACGCTAAGGAAGGAGGGCCCCTGTGCATAGGCAGTAGTTCGGTCCTCAGAAGTGAGGAAGAGATTTAATCTCTTAAACTTGCTTTTAGGGAGACCCCTCCAGCTACATGTGCCTACGCTTCAGGGTAATCACTAGTAGTGTTACATGAACACGTGCACAGGGGTAGGGCGCTCAGAGTGACACCTGGAGATTTTCTTTTTTTTTCCCTTTAAGTTTATTTAGACAGAAAGAGAGAGAGAGAACAAGAGAGGGGCAGAGAGAGAGAGAGGATCCCAAGCAGGCTCCACACTGCCAGTGCAGAGCCCAACTTGGGGCTCGATCCCACAAACCATGAGATCATGACCTGAGCTGTAATCAAGAGTCGGACGCTTAACTGACTGAGTCACCCAGGAGCGCTCCTTGGAGATTTTCATTGTAACCTGCACTCAATGATTTTAAATGCATGTGAAACAGCTGTTCAGTGAAAACTTCATAGCCATCATGCATGCAAGTAAAAAGAAAAAAAAAAAAAGGAAGAAATAAGTCCAAACGCAGCACTAAAACACTAGCTATGAAAGATTAAACTTTCCTATGAAAAAATAGAAATTTCCAAGTTGAGTTATGAAATTATAAAAAAAAAAAAAACTATGTCATTCCAGGAGAACTGTTTGAACACAAGAATACCCATGAAGGTCGAAAACAGGGAGATGGAAAGCTACTGGCAAAGAAAAGCAAGCCTGGGTGAATAATGTCATCCATGAGAGCACCCCCAAGTACAGCCTGCTGATGGCTGAAATGCTAGATCTGGCTAAGACACTCGGTCCTGCCCGTCTTTCAATACATCCAGTTCACTTGGTTGTGACCTTGTTTTATTACAGGACCCTGCTCCCTGTGTATATGCCTGCAGCTCCCCGTGTGCTGCTCCTGTGATGTGGACGTGGCACGAAGCATTACTGCCCGAAGTACCACGGAGGCGTGCAGTCGATGGGCTCTTCCTCCCAGATGGTTTTCAGCCTCTGGGCCCAGGAGGCCACCATCGCCTTTCTCTCTTCTTCTGATGCAATCTCGGGAGCAAAACTGATCTGAGGGGCAAGGACTTTAAATCCACAGAAGTGCAAGGCACCATGCTACAGCCACAAAGAAAGCAAGGAAGTGATTAGAAGACACCCTTTATGTATCATTCAGTTAAATAATCAAAGGCGGGGTGGGAGGTGGGGGGGTTGATGGCCTGAAACAAGCCTTCAAAAAATATTAGAACAACTTAATACTATCAGGTAGCCGAAAACAACTGAGCTGCCCTATAACCTTACAACGTGGGCCTTTACAAGTGATGTGAAGAACTTTGGTGGACAGTTGGAAGTTTCAAATCCTAATTGAGGTTAATCTGTAATCTTTGCTTCTGACTCCGATAGTAAACTTTATGGTTTTGATTGATTAGGCAAATTACGGTACAGTCATACAATGGATTATTCTAGAATGACGTGACATTATTCTAGCTATAGTGTATAATCATGGATGGTTGCTCGAGATATGTGTTAAATAAAAATGAGAAATTTGTAGCAGTATTTGTAGTATACCATTTATGTAAAAGACATAAGCATAATAACCCTAATAATAAAAAGCATACATATAAAAATATGCATGGGCCATAAAGAAATACATCAAATTATTAAAAGAAACTATTTTTTTTTTTTAATTTTTTTTAACGTTTATTTATTTTTTTGGGACAGAGAGAGACAGAGCATGAACGGGGGAGGGGCAGAGAGAGAGGGAGACACAGAATCTGAAACAGGCTCCAGGCTCTGAGCCATCAGCCCAGAGCCCGACGCGGGGCTCGAACTCACGGACCGCAAGATCGTGACCTGGCTGAAGTCGGACGCTTAACCGACTGCGCCACCCAGGCGCCCCAAGAAATTATTTTTAAGAGGTGGATTAAGAGGATGTTCTGTTTTATATTTTATAGTCTCATCTTTTTTTTTCATAATATGTACTTTTGAAAACTGAGAAAACATATACAAAGATTTTTTAAAAACAAGAAGAATTTAAGCTTGGCTAATAACCTCTAAGAGACCAGTTGACCTGTGGATTAGAGAGTTTAGGCCTTAAGTTCTCTCTTTCTTCAGCAAAGCATCACTAAGTGGAATCACTATCCTGTCTTTCAAAGAAGACAACTTTTTTCTAGAAATATCACTCTCCCCCCTCTGCATTCCTTCCCTTAAAACCCTACCTTTGTCCAGACTTGCCCTATCAGGGGTAGGTCAGGGGATGAGGGGCCTACATGCCTGTCTACATTTTTAAAGTAAGCTTGCAAACTGCTGAATATGTGATCTCCTCCTCCCTGGACAAAGGGACAAAGGTCCCTTCATAACATCCTGGAAGAATGGTTTGCATTCTAGGTTTCTCAGTCTCCTGGGAGCTCAGAGCCAGGATGTAGCCACCTGACCCAGAGCCTGCTCTCTTCCTCCTCACCCCAGCTCTGTGCCTCATCTGCTTATGCTTTGCCCCCTGCCTTCGCCTTCACAGATCGCCCAGAGGTATGTGGAGGCAGGATGATGTCTACCTGGGAGGGCAGGCCCAGAGTCCTGGAAACCTGGAGAAGGGTGTGGCTCTGGGGATAGGGCACAGCCCCCGGCTTCACGGACCCATCACTTGTGGTGGGTGTGAGGCTGTCTGGAATGCTGGCCCTGGGGCACCTCTTGCCTGGGTTCAAGGTTGATGCCCCCTTCACAATGCACTGCCAGTCAGTGTGGACAGCTACCCACCCCCCACCATCCGGTGCTCCGCACACACACAGGGCCACCTTGGGGTGGTTCTATTTACCATAGAGCAGACATGAGCTAACCGGGTCTGGCTTAGCTTCTACCCAACATTATCAAAGGCTATCATCATGTGTTTTCCCCACGGGCCAACTTTTTCAGTGCTAAGTAAGAAACTGAAAAGGGCAAAATGTTGTAACTTCTTGTATTCAGGTGGTAGATAAAATGGTCCAGGTTTCAGGCTTACATCACATCTTATTTTACATCTGGGGGAGCTGTAGGGGGAGCGGAGGGGAGTGGGGGTGCAGCAGGTACCTGGAGGGGCCATAGGAAGTATCGATAATCTCCGCTGACTCCAGTTTTCATGTACATCTCGGCTGTGCCCCCCGTGGTTAATGAAAGGAGGGCCAACTTATTCTGTGGAAGAGAAAGCAAATGCATTTGTCTGGCCTCCAGAGAAGACAAATGTGACCCCAGCACCAAGGTTCATAACCACTGGGAGGGAAAGCCTGAGGTAAGTTCCCTGCAGGGATGGACAAATGATAACATTCTCATCTGCCAAGCCCAGCCACAAGTGGCAACCATGTCCAACAGGGATGGAATGGACCATATGGACACAGGGCTTGGATATGACCTGACTTCTGGTAGAGAGCAGGCCTGGGACACCGTGTGGGAGGTGGGTAAGGCCCACCTGCCAACATCAGGGGCTGCTGTGAGGGCGAGTGAGGTCCCTGACACACAGGACCCTGACACTTGGGGCCCTGACACAAGGGATCCTGGCACACAGGACCCTGACATAGAGGTCCCTGACCTACAGGACCATTCACTAAATGGTGCACTATTTCACCAACTAAGATGAATCTTTGTGACTCAATGTTTTCTTTATAAACACTTATAAAAGCATCTTCTGAGGCTTTTAGAATTTAAAACATCAATTTCAGTAAATTATTTAGTATGAAATTCATAGCTACCGTGCACTGTGCATCTACCAGGTTCCATGCAATCCTCACCCTGTAACATGGGTGTTACATCATCTTGTTTTTTGTGGTACGAATGTGAAGCTCAGAGAGGTGAACTGGTGTGAGGTCATGGCTCACCTCTGCAGCACAGAGAAGACGCCCTCTCCTGAGCCAGAGCTGACCACCGTGCAGTCCTCCAGCCCTCCTGCCACACTAATTCCAGGCCCTTCTTGGCCACACATGTACCCCTCACTAGATGAAGCCCTGTGACTTCACAAACTTCGCTTTTCTTACCCAGGTACAGGATATAGGGTTTTGCACATACTTGGTGCTCAATCAGTGTTTATTTACAAAAAAAGCAAACTAGAAATAGAACCTGATGAGACACGCTCCCAGCAGTACACAGTGATCCTCATCCCGGAGTACATACCTTGAGGAAACCGGAATCATAGAATCCTGGGATGTCGAAGGCAAACCCCTGGCACAGCACCCTGTCCATCCAGCCCTTCAGGATAGCCGGCATGCTGAACCAGTACAGCGGGAACTGGGGACACAACACGGGGAAAAACGAATGCTGCAGGCAGTCTCGGGCTTCATATTTGGTGCTTCAGAAGGAACCCCACTGTCTTCCTCTTCCCAGATGGCTGGGCAGGCGAGTGTAGTAAGAGGGCAGCACAGGCAGGGTGTTTCTTCCCTTTCACTCTGACGCACCCAGTGTGGACAGGATGATGGTGGGGTGGAGTGGGCCAGAGCTGACAAGGGTCCTGGTTGCTGTTAACAGGTGGCTCTGCGTCCCCAGGGACAGACCCTTGGGCTGGTCCCTAAGCAGGTGGGGAGGCACTGGGGCGCTGATGGACCCTGGCTCTGTGGCAGCTGTCCTGTGACCGACCCAATCAGGGGGCACAAGAGGAAGGGTGTGGAGAAGAGTTTGTCCCTTTATGTGCTGGGGGTGAATTGCTGCCATCTAGGAGTCATGCTGAGTTAAGTTCTGAGAAGCTTCGGATTTTGATACAAATTAAAGCTTTATCCTTAGATTCTACACACCAGTGGTAAGATGTCCCTAAAGTCCTCTCTGGTCCTCATGGAAGCCCTAACACTATATCCAATATCATTATCAATGAAAGGAGATGAACACAGATAATAATCTGTTACCAAAGGCAGAAGGAAGCCCATGCTTCATGCACTTTTGCTATAAGTCTAACACAGGAGTTGACATTGAAATTTAAGCTCCATAGCCCACTGCTGTGTGATGCTGACATGTTACTTAACCTCTCTGTGCCTCCTTTTCCTGATTGGCAAATAGGGCTAGTACAAGTTACTAGCTCACAGCATTGTGGGAAGGATTCAATGACTCATTACAGTGCTCTGAACAGAGTCAATGCTGAGTGAAGGGGAGTTGAGATCATGACTAAGCAGTAGTGATGAATGAAATTTTTTCGGTGTTGAACGACAATGCAGACCCTCTGGGCAAACTATCAGGAAAGAGGAAAAGCAGAGGGAAAAGAGCTGTGAAATGCAGTAGGGAAAAAGAAAGACCAGCACAGAAAGAACAAGCTCTGGCCTGCTTTAGCTATCCAGCTACAGGAGTGGAGGAGGAGACGGGGGAGGGGAGACGGGCTCTGCGTGGTTACCTGATTCCAGGGAGATAGGAAGAGAAGAGCGAGAGCCAAGTATGGTTCCGCCTAGTCCATGTGCCCAGACTGCTCAGCCAGTTGTGATAGAGCCCTCCTGTCCTGGCAAGGCTATTACTCTGGAAGCTAAAGCACATGGCAACCAAGGTGTATGGCACTGGGACCCAGCCATATGCAATTAGGATAGAAGAACATCTTGCACTTTGACCAGATTAGCAGCTCCAGGTTGCCCAGTAAAGGGACGGTGCCAGGAAGGGGTGGATGGGGGCAGTCTGGGCAGGGCGGAAGGGGACAGGTAAAGCATCCCCTCCTCCCATATGTGCAGGGTGATTTTTTTTTTTTTTCAACGTTTATTTATTTTTGGGACAGAGAGAGACAGAGCATGAACGGGGGAGGGGCAGAGAGAGAGGGAGACACAGAATCGGAAACAGGCTCCAGGCTCTGAGCCATCAGCCCAGAGCCCGACGCGGGGCTCGAACTCACGGACCGCGAGATCGTGACCTGGCTGAAGTCGGACGCTTAACCGACTGCGCCACCCAGGCGCCCCAATGCAGGGTGATTTTTATAAATGACATGCTGTTTCACCTGCAAATTGATCACATCCCTGCCCCTCACCCTCACATGGTGGTCTTGTTCTGCCGCCTGCTCCTCGCCCTCAAGCAGGGTTAACAGAGACAATTTGGGCCAATCAGATCCATCTTGGAGATTCTGGATCTAGAGACCTCAGTCCCGATGTGCAGTGAGAGAGGAGAACAGAGGCGGCATGCAGACAACAGCAGATGAGAATCAGAGGGAAAGGCCAGAGGGGTCCCAGCACCCAGTTTCACCACCCCTGAAGCCCAGCTGGCCTGCCTGTCCCTGAGTTCCAGGAGACCCGAATGACCAGGGCCCTTAGAATAAATTCCTTCTTTCTAGTGGACTTGGATTTCTGTCAACCCAACAGCTCCAGGAAAGCACAGGTTTATTTTGCTGCCAGGCTCTTGGTGAGCTCCACGAGTGCATGCCTGTCAGGCTGTGGCGGGCAGCAGCCTTGACGAGTGAGAGCCCACAGAAGCAGTGTCCTGGCTCCATCTGCAGTGAGTCATGGCTTGGGGACAGTTTGTGAGTGATACATGGAAAGTGGGTAGGTGAGGCAACCAGTGACAG
Source organism: Puma concolor (assembly GCF_028749965.1). NCBI lineage: Eukaryota > Metazoa > Chordata > Mammalia > Carnivora > Felidae > Puma > Puma concolor. The sequence goes on from NC_141671.1 coordinate 25,984,871, forward strand.
GAAGGAACTAAAATATTTTCCTCTTAATAATCAGGATGTTTAAGGCAGGACTTGCATTTGGCTTGAACTACCTTGACAAACACGCATGTAGACAAATCTTGTTTTCACGCAGCCTCTGCACGTGTAAGGTGGGCATCAGAAGGGAATGAAGGCAGCGCCACCTGCATGATGCAGGCATTTCTTGGGCCACTGGGCTAACGGGAAATTACTATTTACTTGGGAGTCGAGATTTTGAGTGACCAATAGTGGCTACATGAATGTCCTTACCCAATTAGACATAAATAAGTGTGTGAATGTGCTAAAAACATTAATACCATTTCTAGGAGTGTGAAACTCCATACCTGGAAAGAGCTTGTACATAGAAGGACTCTAATTCATTATAATAATTAGACGAAACACAAACCTGAAATATCACTAGATCAGCTTCCTGAACCTTTTTCTGCTCGTCAATTATGTCACTGGTCAGAGCCCCCTTTTTACAGGCTTCGTATGCTTCCACCCCATAACTGAAGAACTCAGGATTAGAGACAGCACCTGGAGAAGAACAGGTGATATGTTCTTGCTCTCATGTATGCACCCACAGCCCATCCTGGCCAATCCAACCAGCATCACTGCCACCTGGACTCCCCAAAGCAAGTCACCAGGCATTTACGGAGGCTCCAATAGGCGTTGGGCCCTGGGACCAGGCTATGGAAATAAAAAGAGAGGAAGCTACTGTTCTTACCTTCAGGGGACTCAAAGTCCAGTAAGAGTAGATAAATAACCAAATGATCAACACACAGAACAAGAGTTAGCTGGCTCAGCCTAAAGCTATGGTCGGATAAGCCTCGCATCTTATAATCAAGATGCACGTGGTCTAACTCAGGACAGCAGTGGCTGGCTCTCCTTGGGTGCATTGTCAATGAGCCCAGTTTAGGGCTTTGAAGATGGAGTAGGAGTTCACCAGGCAGTCTGGAGCACTGGAGGGAAGACAGAGGACACTCTGGGCAAAAGACAGGGAGAAATCAGCGTGTCCACAAACCACACCAGCCCAGAAAAGGGCCACCAGGAGCACCTCTTGGGAAATGGGTGAGAGGCCAGGAGGGCTGCAGGTAACCTGAATGGAGAGATAGGTCAGCTCTCATAAGCCTGTCTAAGGAGCTTGACTTTTTCCTGCACACGGGAGGCCATACAATTTAAGCAGGGAAAATAAATAAATACTCCAAATTCGGTTTGGAAAAGCTCACTGTAGCAGCAGTGATTCAAGAACAAGTGTGGTGGGCAGCAGGCAGTCGGGCAGCAGCAGTGGGTACGAGGAGGGGCCTTGGGCTAGAACTTACAGCACTGCCCGTGACAGCTAACATGAAGGAGGAGTTATTCTGACCTACACCTTCAGTTGAAATCTGGCAGCCAAAAAGATTCATCGGAGGCATGAATCAGAATTAACAGTAGCTTACCATTTACTGAGGACTTCCTACCTATCAGGTGGTGTGCTCTACACACATTACCTTTTCTATCTTTATAATAACCATTAAGTGTAATTCCCAGTCTACCAGAGAGGAAACTGAGACTTTAGAGAGGCTGAGCGACTCGTTCAACACTACAGAGGTCTTAGCAGCCAGCAGAGGTAGGATGACCAGGTGTGAACCACTCCACCACATGGAGTCTGGAGAGCAGCAGAGAGACCCCTGGCCGTGTGGAAAAGAACCAGAAAGAAAACTGAACCCACAGTCCTCCAACAGATTTGTAATTCAGAAATATTTCAGTGTTCTTTGTTTCCTTTTTTAACCTACTTGTATTTGATTTTCATTTAAAAAGCACACTTTGGGTGTGTCCTATGTATAAGGTTTTGTATTGACAAGAAACCCAAAGATGGTAACTGCTATTAGTGAAGAGATTGTGTTCTCTCAGGCAGGTTCCAGGTAGGGTTTTGGCCACTCACAGTATGTGGAACCTATAGCAGACACTGGGGCGGTTCTGATAACGGTAAACAGAGATGATAAAATGTGCACAGGCCAAATATATTCTAATATTAACTACTAGAAAAACAGAGGTGAAATTATTATTTGCACATGATTTGACTGTATATTGGGAAAGCTCCAGAGAATAAAATCTACTACAAAGAGCAAGAAAATTAGTAGTGGCTGGATACACACCACAGAGGCACACAGAGAGGCACACTTTCTTCATGCAGAGAAACAAAAACCAGCTAACAAGAACTGTGCAAGGTCTGTATGAAGAAAACTTATAGAGATCTGTCAGGCTGAAAAGGAAGATGTGAGGAAATGAAAAGGCACACCATTCTCTTGGATAAATAAAAGTTCACCTGTAACTGGATTGGAATCTCAATGAAAATATCGTCTGATTACTTTTGAACCTGGAAAATTAATTCAAAAGATTTTATAGACAAGTCAATGAGAAAATGGAGAATATGCCCGTAATTGCCTTATACAGGACAGACCACCTCTGGAGGGATACAGAGAAAAGTGGGTACACTGGTGATCTTGAGGGCAGTGAAACTAGGTGGGTCGGGGCCAGGGATGGGAAGACCTGCCACATGGACTCTTTAGACTTGAGAATTGGGTATCATGGGCAATGGTAAGTTTTTTCAGAACATTTTTTCAATTAACAAAATAGAAGAAAGTTAAAACATTTAGCCCCTGACTCACCAGTGATATCTTTCCTGGTGGCCCTCGGCTCAAAGTCCATGGCATACAGGTCAGAAACGGTGACAGTGCAGCCCTGCGCGCCAAGTTCATCCACAGCCACTTTCTTCAAGGATCCATTGAAAGACCTGGGTTCTTGGTGCGCATAGACAATGAGAACTTTCTTGCCTAAATTGGAGAAGGGTTTCTCTTGAAGAACAATTCCTCTTTGTCAAAATTCCATGAAGACTAAGACAAAAACGAAATGTATATGTGCAATACAGGCTGAAGTTAAGAAATACCAACCTTTTTTAATGGATGACAGTTTTAAAATAATGAACATTTTTTAAAAAAATCCAGTTTTAACGTCATTGCTTGAGCTTACTAATACATAGATATAAAATGGGTCATGATTCCTCAAAAATAACACCACAAATTTAAAAGCCCAATCTACTGTGGTTATCCTCTATAAGAGGTTTTAGCCCTATTTTCCAACATCAAAATAAAGCCACCATAACTGGGGGCACCTGGGTGGCTAAATGGGTTGAGTGCCGACTCTTGATCTCAGCTCAGGTATTGATGTCATGATCCGTGACAGTGAGCCCTGAGTCAGGCTCTGTGCTGACAGTGAGGAGCCTGCTTGGGATTCTCTGTCTGTCTCTCTCTCTACCTCTCTCCCTGCTCACTCTCTCTCTCTCTCTCTCTCTCCCTCTCTCAAAATAAATAAATAAACATTAAAAAAATTAAAAAAAAAAAAAAGAAGAAAGCTACCATAACTAACCTCTCACGCTAACCCTACTGGGCTGGCATCAGCTACTGACACACAGTTCTGCTTCTTTTTCCTCCACGGCCACTGAAATGTGACATGTAAACAAAGTATGGAAATCGGACCCCTAATCCCAGAGGGAGGCAAGGCCTATATGGAATCTGCTCTGGGTGGCTAAACTGATGACAAAAAGGTTCTAAGGAGAGTCAGGTCTTAAAGGTCCTGGATGTGTCATTAATACCAATATCCTCTGAAGCAATATTTCCTTCATTCAGAAGATTCTGTGAGGTTAGGTACTGGTTTCTTCTGGGAAACAGCTTTGGCCTGGTAATGTCTAAGACAAAAATGTTTGAACTCCTGATTTAAGTTTTTCAGTTTAGGCCCTTAAGGAGCAGATACAAATGTTATTTGAAGCAGACAGTTTGGGGGCATTTAACTGGGTGTAAAGGTTGAATTCCATGAGTTAGGTTAATGGTTAACATTATTGTTACACAGGAATTCTGCTAATAGATCCAAACGAAATAATCTCCATCAGCTGTTCTCAAGTAGGGGCAGGTTTGGCTCCCAGGGGACAGTTGGCCATGTCTGGAGACATTCTGTGTCATCACAGCGAGGGAAGAGGGTGCTGCTGGCATGTAGTAGAGACACTGGAACTGCTGCTAAATATCCTACAAAGCACAGGAAAGCACCACACCAAAGGATTATTTGCCTAAAATGTCAGTAGTATTGAGGTTAAGAAACCCTAATCTATGCCATAAGACGTAAAATAAGGTACATTTTTATGTTCTGAAAAGATTCGTATGTCATACTGTTGACAGAAAAAAAGCTGCAGAATGGTGTGTGTGTGTCTGCATGTGGTGAGCAGGGACAAAAGTAAAAATTAAGTCATACTGAATTTTATTTTACTTTTTTTAGTGCTTATTTATTTATTTTGGGAGAGAGAGAGAGAGAGAGAGAGAGTGAGGAGGGGAGGGGCAGAGAGATAGGGAGAAAGAGAGAATCCCATGGGGCTTAATCCCATGGACTTTGAGATCATGACCTGAGCTGAGATCAAGAGTCAGACACTTAACCGACTAAGCCACCTAGGTGCCCCTGGTCATATTGCATTTTAAACCACAGTTACTCCTGGGGCTCATTCACTCAAGAAGTATTTATTGACGGGTCCCAGATGGCTCAGTAAGTTAAGGGTCTGACTCTTGATTTTGGCTCAGGTCATGATTTCACAGATCATGAGTTCAAGCCCCGTGTCAGGCTCTGCACTGACAGTGTGGAGCCTGCTTGGGATTCTCTCTCTCCCCCTTTTTCAACCTCTCAAATTAAATAAATACATTATTAAAAAAGTATTTATTGAGCACTACTACAGCCTGGGGATCATTCCAGAGGCTAGAAGCAGAGTAAACAAGATAAGCATGGCCCTCACTTCTAGTGGGGCTGAAATGGGCAGTAAAACGAGGAAGAAAATACAAAACAAGATAATTCCAAATAGTGATTCATGTTAAAACATGAAACAAGTTTTATACATTTCAGTCTTGTTTGGATTTTTATACATATTCAATTTCTAATTAAAATTTGTATTTAAAAATGTTTAATTCCCCCATAGCTAACAGTCACCTGCCATGTTCTAAGAAGTTGGATTCTTCCCCTCTGACCACTGCCAAAGGGAGGGTCTGCTGTTAATCCTGGGCACAGAAGGATTCGCTGTGGCAAGCCCCAGGCTTTCAGCTGTAGTCACTCTTCTCAGTGACCCTGACAATCTGGAAGAGAAAACAAACACTTGAAGGACATGGGGAGAGGTAGTGGTGAGGTCCATGTACCAACTCCAGGCCTCATGAAGGACATGCAAATGTGTCTGGGGAAAAAAAAAAAAGCCTTCTCAGCAGGGGCCACCTGGAGATTTAGGCCTCAGAGGACAAATCATGCAGGGTGTCAACACCAGTACTTTTTTTTTTTTTTTTTTTTTTTTTGAGAGGACCCAGAACCTTCCGTGAAGGTAGCCCTAATGAACAGGTCCTAGAAAATGAGAATGACAAGAAGCAGGAGGCTGGGCCCTGTGTCCTTCCTCCCTCCCCCTCTCCCACATTTTCACTTACTACAAATAATCAACACAGCTGAACAAAGGTCAGGAGTACAGGTGAGAAATTCACAGCTACCATGTCTACGTGGTCTGCAAAGTGCCAGACAGAGAGTACACACACATGGTGGCCAGCACAGAATAAGACTCTGGAAAAATGTCAGTTCTCCCCAGAGAGCCTCAAAGGCACAAGAGAGACCTGAATCCTACTCCTGGCTAGCCAACTCTGAAATAACTGGCTTCACTCTGGGAGAGACAAGGTATCTCCAACAAACCTACTCCCTCTGCCCCCAAAAAACAAACAAACAAACAAACAAACAAACCACAGCCTGTAAGTCAAGGTCAGTGTGGAGATGCTGTATGACACGTGCTGTATCCACATGACAATTTTAACATATCAGTGCATCTTTTTTTTTAAGTTTATTTATTTATTTTGAGAGAGGCAGAAACAGCGTGAGTGGGGGAGGAGCAGAGAGAGGCGGAGACAGAAAATCTTAAACAGGCCCTGCACTGTCAGCACGGAGCCTGGTGTAGGACTCAATCTCACGAAACCTGGAGATCACGACCTGAGCCAAAATCAAGAGTCAGAGGTTTAACCAACTGAGCCACGTAGGTGCCCCTCAGTGCATCTTTATAGTATAACAAAAAGAACAGAGAGACAGAAATCAGGTTTATCCATGGCTACAACTGGAATCTGGAGCAGAGCCTGAATTAGATTCTTCCTGGCCCTTGCATACCATACCTTCAGCTGTCCAGGAGCCCCAGGTAAAGGGCTGAGATATGCAGAACACTGTGAAGAAGTGGAAGTGGGTTGCAGGGGGATGAACTCTGCCCCAGGTTGGGTGTCCTGGGGACAGAAAGGAAAGGAAGTTTAAATAATTGTGGCTGGAGGTGAGTTGAGGGCAGGCAGGGCACTTAAACTGGAGAGTGGGCAAACAGCTCTGATCAGACAGAGGGTGGGAACTCCAAACACCATCATAAACTCAATGGTAAGTTTAATCCTTGCCCATTTCTTAAATTGACTGCTGACTGAACAGTTAGAAATCTGCCTCTTTGGCTACCCAACATCCCCTCTTGTTTTTTTAAGAACAGTCTCTGAATTTAGTCATGTGTCAATGTGCCCAGCTAATGACTACATTTCCCAGTCTTCCACTTAGGGGTGGCGAAAGAGGTGAAGCAGAAGCCATTAGGGGTGGCTCTTAGGACATATCCTTGAAGGGGCTGCCTCAGGGGTGGGGAGGATGGAGGTACCATTTCTGCCCCTGCCATTGGCCTTCATCTGAGCTAGACTGTGGAATGACAGCTAGGGCTCAATTAGCCATCTTGGTATCATGAGGGTAGAAGCTATAGACTAAGGATGGTAGAGCAGAAAAACAGGAAAGGAACTTGGATTCCAGATCCTTTCTTGGAGCCAGGAGATGGTTCTGAATTGCCAATTTTCAGACTTCTTTACATGGGAGATCAAACTCTGAATCCTGTTTAAGCCGTTGGAGTTGACTCTCCATTAATAGCAGTGAATGGGACACAATTCCAACGTATGCATTCATTCAGCTTGGACCTACCCTCTGGCCAGGTACTGCACTAGGTGCTGAGGCTACAGCTGTGAACAACATAGGTGAGGAGAATGGAACTTTATGGGTGGGGGGGGGGGGGTGCTGGGCACACAAAGGAAGCAGGCAAGGAGAGGCACCTGGGTGGCTCAGTCAGTTAGGCATCCGACTTCAGCTCAGGTCATGATCTCGTGGTTTGTGAGTTTGAACCCCCCACATCAGGCTCTGTGCTGAAGCTCAGAGCCTGGAGCCTGCTTTACATTCTGTCTCCCTCTCTCTCTGCTCCCCAGCCCCGCCCCCATTCATGATCTGTCTCTCTCTCTCTCTCTCTCTCAAAATAAACATTAAAAAAAAAAAAAGCAGGCAAGGAAAGCAACCATAAAATTCTAGATAGTGATAAGTACTAATAATAATGCTAAGTGACAGCGATAAGAAAATAAAGTACTTTTGTGGTTAAAATGGCAGGGGTACATTTGTTATTTTAGATAGGATGGTCCAGGAAAGTATCTCTGAACAGGGATGATGATATGGACTCAGTCATGCAAAGATCAGAGGTTCAGGCAGAGGAAATGGCAAGTGTAAGGCCTGAAGTAGGAAATGGCCTGGCGTGTTCATCTGTGGTTTAAAAAAAAAAAAAAAGAAAGGAAGAGTTGGATGGTGGGAGACATGGTCAGAGAGGTGGGGTAGGGTCTGTAGACCAGGGGCAAGGATTGTACTCTAAGGCTAACAGAAAGCCATCAGAGCACCTTAAGCAGGAGAATGACTGGAACTGAGTACCTTTTACAAGGTCATCTGTGTCACTGTAAGCTCAGGGAACACCTTATGCTGAGATCTCATTTTGGTCTGGATAAAATGCTTTTAATTTCAATGCCCATGGCAAGGCATCCCTTCTTCTGTATCCCCAGGCCTCACCATTCCCTGCTGTTTTGCTTGGCCCAGTTTATGTATTTACATCACATGCCCAGCCGCTTGAGGAACTTGTTTGTGACTTTCCTCTCATCCATTCTCCTATTTGTGAGGATTAAGAAACAGGCCCAAGAAGTAAGCAACTTGTCCCAAATTACAGAAAAGACTCAAAACCAGACTTTTTACTAGCTATTCAGTGTTCTTTACTCTCGGCTCACTCAACTCCCTTAACACCCCCCTCAACAGCAGTAGTATTCTCCTTTGTTAGGAATGATGCACTTACCCAAGTGGAAAAAGGAACCCTGTGGTCTGTGAAAATTAATAAAGGGAAACCTCATCTAAAATGGAATCAGGACACCCTATAGAGGGGCCTCTCACCCACAAACTTTCCCTCATAGCTTATCTCACATTCCTGGACAGGAAGAAGTTCTCTTTACAACCCAGCAGGAGGAAGAATGATTTTCTTTCTCTTTGGGGAGCAACAGCCTAGCCAGTGAGAAACTGCTACGATTCAGCCAATGAGAAACCATCGCCATCCTGAACTCTTCACTTTCTTCCAATAGAGGAAAAGCAGCCCGTCCCAACTTCCTCCTTTGTCTTTGTAAAGTAGCATGCCTCTCCTTTGTTCTCCAGACTGACCTATGGTTTGCCACAGCTTGCCTGTCTCAAATTGCAATTCCTCTGCTATTCCCGAATAAAGTCATTTTGCTAGTAAAATAACTAGCTCTTTTTTAGGCTAACACGTTATAAAACTAGGTATACCCACCTCTGATATTTTTTGTGTATATTATTTCACTTTAATCAGCACCCAGAAGCTATTTCATAATGTTTTCACTTGATTTTTGAGATGTTTAATAAAAGCAAACGTCATTTAGAACGCAGTTGGAAGCCAGCAGGAGTAGCCCTCACACCTATGGCTGGGGCAACTGCAGACCTAAGAGGAAGCGATGAACCTTGCACATAGGTATCTACTGCCCTAGCAGGAGGAAGAAAGGTTTCCTCCTGCCCCCGCAACAGCCCAGCCAATGAGAAGCCAGTATTCTTGGACCTCCCACTTTCTGCCAAGGGACTTTCTGTTTCTAACAGCCTTGCCAACCTGCGCTCTCCCAGCCTTCCTCCCCTTTCTTCTGGGGACTTGTCTATGACTTTGCCTAAGCTTGCTTGTCCCAGATTGCAATTCTCCGCAATTCCCAAATAAACCCATTTTTAAAAAGTCTATTCTTTTTTTTTAATGTTTATTTATTTTTGAGAGAGAAAGAGAGAGAGATGGAGACAGAAGCAGCTTCAACTACCAGCCCTGGAACTCACCAACCAAGAGATCATGACCTGAGCCAGAGTCGGGAGCTTAACCAACTGAGCCATCCAGGCGCCTCCAAAGGCGATTTTGCTGGTAAAATAACTATCGTGTTTCTTTTTATACTTAATATTTCCTACATGCCTCTTTCCATTTAGACAGGCTCCAGAGCCGGTTGTTAAACAGCTACATAACATTTCAATATGTATGCATGCCCATTTGTGATCATTCCTCTCCCTGGGCACCTAAGTAATTTCTCCTACCTCCCCTCACCCCAACTATAAATAGCACTGCTAGCCGAGGTATTGTTTCATACACACTCTTCTTCCCGCACTTCTTTGGCTAATCTCAGAAAAACAAAAAGTTAAAGATTACTTTAATAGTTTCTGCTACAGACTGCCAAGAAACCCTTGGCAAAGGCCAAGCCAAAATAGAGGCGGGCTCCCTGCGGCCAGCACAGCCCCAGGCGGCGCCCCTTTGGCCTAAATGATGGCACCTTCCCCCCTCCCCCGTCCAAACTGACCCTGAGCTGCCCTGTTCATTCGGGACCCGCAGGTAATCACACCACGGACCTCCTCGAGTAGAGGAGAGATTATATAAAACGATTCTGCTAAGCGTTTATAACCGGACCTATCATGCAGTAGGGCTCAGGAAGAGATTCGTACGATCCCAGGGTGGAAACGAGGAACAGCCTGCGAAGCCGACAGCAGCGCCCTGTAAAGTGCCCCTCCCAAACACCCGCACCCCGGCGAGTGAAGGCAACTCACTCTGCGGGCAGCGCAAGCTTCGGAGAAGCAGCGGCAGGACTCAGCCCTCCGCCTCCGGGAGCGAAGCTCTGGGCTTCCGCGCCCAGGTTCCGGCTGCGCGGGGCCACGCACTCGCACTCGCACGCGCCCGCCCGGCGGAGAGTCGCGGCTGCGCTCTGTGCTGCCCGGACCGCGTGGTCTGGAGCGGACCCCGCAGGTCTCCCGAGCCCGCCACTCCCTCATCCCAGCCCTCTCCCGGCGCCCCGCCCCGCGCGTCCCACGCTAGGCCCCGCCCTCGTCCGGGCCCCGCCTGGATGGCTCAGGCGGGTGCCCTTCCCCACCCTCGGAAGACCTCTGGCTTCCGAACTGGACGTAGGTAGTAGGTGGCGGGAAAGCCCTCCTGCCCTGTGTCCCTTCCTTTCTCCATCTCTAGGCAAGTATCCAAGTAAAACATGAAGGTCCATGGCGTCATGCATAGCAATAAAAAGCCATGAACACCCAACAGCCTGTGAGACTTCAGAGAATTATGCCGAGTGAAAAAAGCCAATCCCAAGAGAGTTCCATGCTGCATGATTTAATTTATGTAACATTCTTGAAATGACAAATTATAGAAATGGAGAACAGATTAGTGCTGGCCAGGGCTTAGGTAGGGAGTGGCTATAGGGGCAACAGGGACCCTTGTGGTGATGGAAATGTTCTCTGTATCATTGCCAACATCCGGTGATATTGTACTGTAGTTTGACCAGATTTTTTCATTGAAGGATCCTCAAAAAGGACACAAGGGATGTCTCTGTGTTGTTTCTTAAACGCATGTGAGTCTGCATGTTTCTCAAAAGAAAAAGGTTAATCAAAAAAAAAAAGAAGAAGAAGAAGAAGGAGAAGGGGGGATGGGGAGGAGGGAGATGGGTGGGAAGGGGAGGGGGGGAAGGACAAGGAGGAGATTGAGAAGATTTAAGGCCTAGGATAGCCCTTAGAAGTCAGAAAGGTATATGAACCAGAGCCTCTGTGTGTGTGTGTGTGTGTGTGTGTGTGTGTGTGTGTGTGCGTGTGTGTGTGTGTGTGTGTGTGTGTGTGTGTGTGTATCAGAGAGAGAGAGAGAGAGAGAGAGAGAGAGAGAGGTGTTGGAGAGCAGTTTAGGCTAATTATCTCTTTTTCTTTTTTTCCAGCACTTTCTGTGCTATGGCTATAGGGGCAACAGGGACCTGTTCCCTTCCACTGTGACCTTCCCAAGGGCTCTCCCCAAACTCTGCTTTGATTTCTGGTGTCCTCAGATGACCGTATAAAGCAGAAGGAAGGTTTCCTCTGCGTTCACAATGTTCGTAATGAAAACAACCACAGCTGCTTGTAGACCCATGTGTTGGCTTGCTATTGATGTTTTCTGCTGTTGATGTATTCAGAAGTGAGAATATGTGGGTGCCTGGGTGGCTCAGTGGGTTGGTTGAACATTTGACTTCAAATGTTCTCCCGGTTTGTGGGTTTGAGCCCTATGTTGGGCTCTGTGCTGACAGCTCAGAGCCTGGAGCCTGCTTTGGATTCTGTGTTTCCATCTCTCTCTGTTCCTCTCCCTCTCGCACTGTCTCTCTGTCTCTCTCTCAAAAATAAATAAACATTAAAAAAACAAAAAATAAATATAAATTTTTAAAAAAGTGAGAATATGGCCTCTCTGAGATGCTCTCATGCCAGCAGGAAACAGAGCCACCATGTCTTGTGAGCCCAGAAGATCCTGGAGGCAGTTTTCATTTTAGAATGACCTTTGTCAGAGGAAAAAGTGCTTGAGGCATTTTCGAATGTACTAGAATGTCTCCAAAGGTGGAATTTGTTTTGTTTTATCCCCCTTTCTGTTGAGACTCACCGGAGGGATGTCCTCCAATCATCTTTGTGTCACAGAAAGAAACGAGTCATCCTAAAAAGGTAGGTGGCAGGCCCTCTAGAATAATTCAAGGTATACTTCCCTGGGAGGAGGGCAAATAACTATTGTCAGGTGTCTTGTGCTATGAGGACTTCTGAGACTTCTGGGTTGTATGGATCCTGTGGGAAGGTCAGCGAACTGTGGAATAGCAAGTGCCAGACTAAGCACTTGTCTAGGAGCAGGCTTAGTCCTTGGTGTAGGAACTGAAAGAGTTGCGCTCTAAGGGAGACCAAGACACATCTCTGAAAACATTAGGTAGAGGAGAGGATTGGCAGCTGCGCGTTGGTTAGGCATCTGTGTGATCTGACAGTACCATCTTGTGGTAGTGAGGAGCAATCACAGATGTGGACTGGGCAAACTACTCCCTAGAGAATGGAGGGGCCTCCCTTTGCCCTTTTGAGCAGTGTGAATACCCAAGGTGGATTCTAGGACAGTTCAGGAGGAGCCCATCTGCAAAGAGGAAATAACAGAATTTCCTGCTAATCTGGTATTGAGGACTGAGCATTTATAAGCAAACAAGTAAGATGTGACCATATTTGTATTCCGAGTTTAATGAGGAGGTGGTGCTATTAAAACCAGATAAATACACTTAACAGAAACAATAAACATCACCTCTAGGGGTTCTCAGATTTCCATGTTCATTTCACCCCTTGCTATGAAGAAATGCAAGAATTGAATTAGGCATTCTAGGCAAAGAGGCAGCTAAGCCAGTTATATGCTTCCTCTTGTCCCCAATTCGGATGAAAATGAATATCGAGGGCTTCATTAAAGCTAATATAAGCAGCTTGAACTCTCTCCTAGGGGAGTAGTTACCTTTGGTTTTATTTAATGACTTTTCTTTCTGCTAACAGCATCCCCTTTCCTTTGGGAAACAAATTCTTCCTAATAAATAGGTTTTTTTTTTTTTTTTATTGTAGTGAAATGTAAGAGTTGCCATCTTAACCATTGCAAACACACAATTCAGGGGCATTAATTATATTCACAATGTTGTGTAACCACCACCATTATATATTTCCAAAAGTTTTTAATCACCCCAAACAGAAACTCAATAAGCACTAAGCAATAACTCCCTACTCTCCCCTCTGCCCAGGTGCTGGTAACCTACTTACTTTCTGCCTCCATGAATTTGCCTGTTCTAGATATTTTGTACAAGTGGAGTCATATAATATGTGGCCCTTTGTGTCTGGCTTATTGCATTTAGCATAGTGCTTTTGATGCAGGCAAGCTGGGTCTGAGGACACAGAGGAGGGTCCCACAGGACCAGCCAAGAGGTTCTTGGCTTTCCACAGGATAGAAACCAAATATGAGTCAGAGAAAGTAAAAGCAGAATTTATTTAATAGTGATAGATTATGACAGAAGGAATGTCTGGGAAACTGGTAAAGGAAAGGAGAATGAGTCTTGTTGTTGCTTGGAGTTAGGGGTTTATACTAGAAAGGGGTCCAGAGTACGGTCTGATCAAAGAGGAATGACAGGTGAGTAATAAGTGTTATTTCAAAAATCATCAAAGGTAGGGACTATTGATGGCTGGGATTTGTTTGAATCTAATGTCCTGAATCATGTTTGGGACATGGTTCTTCTTAGATGTTATCAGATATTTGGGGGCCTAGGCAAAACTCAGAGAATGATTAACTGTTTTTGCTTCCCCCTTGGAGTGGGAACGTAGCTTCTTTGGTTCACTTAGATGCAAAATATAGAACATGAGTAAGTGGGGCCTAACAGAAAAACAGCAGAGAGGGAGCCTTTCTAAAACTGGAGTCCCCTCATTTTCCCTATCTTATCTTCAAGGTTCACCCATATCATAGTACATATCAGAACTTCGTTACTTTTTTTTTTTTTTAATGATATTCCTGCCCTTGACTACTGTGATGAGAAGGGGCATTTGAAGGGTGCTACGTGGATGGAACGTGCATGTGGCTTGATGAACTGTGATCCATGGACACTGGCAGGCACTAAGGCAGTACTTGAGGCAGAAATGAGTCACAGGATGAGTCACCAAGCAAGAGGCCAGCTGAGGCCAAAGCTTCATGATAGGCGTGGGCTCCCGATGCCCTCTCTGCAAGGTCTCAGCTCCAGCCAGAACTTCATTACTTTTTATGACTGAATAATATTGCATTTTGAAATTTTTTTTTAACGTTTATTTATTTTTGAGACAGGGAGAGACAGAGCATGAACAGGGGAAGGTCAGAGAGAGAGGGAGACACAGAATATAAAGCAGGCTCCAGGCTCTGAGCTGTCAGCACAGAGCCCGACGCGGGGCTAGAACTCACGGACTGCGAGATCATGACCTGAGCCGAAGTCGGCCGCCTAACCGACTGAGCCACCCAGGCGCCCCATAATATTGCATTTTGCATATGTAACACATTTTGTTTACCTATCCATCTGTTGGATACTTGGGTTGTTTGGCTGTTGTGAATAATCTTGCTAAAAATTTTGGTGTACAAGTATCTGAGTCCCTGTTTTCAATTCTTTTGGATATACACCTAGGAGTGAAATTGCTGGCTCTTACAGTAATTCTGTTTAGCTTTGTAAGGAACTGGTAAACTGTTTTCCACAGTGACTGTACTGGTTCACATTCTCACCAGCCATGTACAAGGGTTCTGATTTTTCCACATTCTCACCGCATTTGTTATGTCCCTTTGAAAAATTATGATTATAATAACCATCTGCTAACCTTAAAAATAAAAGTCAGTTATTTTACCAGCAAAAATGGGTTTATTTAGGAATAGCAGAGAATTGTAATTTGGGACATGGAAGTGATGGCAAAACCATAGGCAAGTCCAGCAAATGAAGGAGGGGAATGTTAGTTTATGAAGAGGAAGGAGAAAATTGGGAGGGATTATTATTATTTTTTGGGGGGGAGGGATTATTTTGAATGAAAGCCACTGCAGAAGAACAAGAGTTCAGGGTGATGATGATTTCTCATTGGCTGAATTTGCAGGGGTGGTCAATTTCTTGTAGGAGATGCAATCTATGTCCTTCCCCTTTGGGAGCTTGTAATTGATGATTATTCTTTTGGGGTCTGTATTTGATAATTCTGCCTGTAATTGGCATTGAGTGGTATTGTTAGGGGACCCCAAGACCAGGTTCTGAGTCTCAATGTCATAGAAATGAACATTGAACTCAGGAGAAAGCAAGCAAGTGGAGTTTATTAGAGAAAGCTTGTATACCAGGGACCTGACAAGAAGAATGTTTCTCCCCTAAGAGGCAGGTGTGCATAGCTTAAAAAGGCACTTTTGCAAAGGGTGAGGGGCTAGGAGTGGGACAATGTCCTTCAGTCATGGGATCATTATTTTGTGGTCATTACTCTTTAGAGGTCACAAGACAATCACAGGATGCTTTTCTTCTTGGCAGACATTTTTAGGGTGACTGAAAGACAAATACTTGTTCAGGCAGGCTTAGTATTGTTACTTCTGTGCAAACTGTTTCTTCGGTTTTTGCTCAAACAAGCATTACTCCCTGATGACTTGTTCTCTCTCCTTTGTTCTCTTTCAGAGAAGGAGGTATTTATCTCCAAGCATATGGAAACTTTTCACCCTTGCTTCCCACCAGTGACTTTGCAGGAATTAAGTCCCTTTCATTTTCCCCATAGTGCCTCAGTATGGCTCCCCTTTCTAGCCTCAGGACTCTTAGTGAGATTCCCCTTTATTAATTTTCACGCATCTTAATAGGTGTGAAGTGGTATCTCCTTGCTTTGATTTGTATTTCCCTGATGATTAACAAAGGTGAGCATCTTTTCATGTGCTTATTGGCCATTTATATCTTCTTTGGGGAAATGTCTGTGCATGTCCTTTGCCCATTATTTAATTGGATTGTCTGTCTATTTTTTGTTGAATTGTAGCTCTTGATATATTCTCTATATTAGCAGGTAGAGAAGTTGCAAATGTTTTCTCCCATTCTGTACATTGTCTTTCACTTTTTTTGGTGGGGGGAGTCCTATTCCTCTGAAAGCAATTGACTAGATATTCTTTTTCTTAATTCCCTTTTGTTGTTATTTCTACCTTGCTGCTGAGGTCTCAGGAAATCTATCTTACAGGTAGGATGGAGGTATAACATTTGTTCAATGAACATACTGGTAGTTTTGAATATTTTCAGGTTTCTTGGGACATTTCAGGGTGAGCAGATGCTACAGTTTTCAGGGTGTTTTTTGTCTCTAATTGAATATCATCCAAACTCTGAAATGTCATGAGGAAATCTAATGGTTTTTTTCCTCAAACATAACTAGAAGTCATTGATCCCTGCTAGTTTCATTGGGAAATGAGCCATTACGTCCATCTCCTTATAATACCCCTGGTTTCTGAGAAGGTTCTCTCCCTATGGTACTTTGGAAAGGTCTGCTGTTTGTCAAGAGTGGTCAGTCTTGATTCCTCAAAAGCTGTGGGTAGAATTCTAATGGCAACATGGTATGAATTAGCTTTTTGCATTAATAATAAGTGTCAAGTGGATAGCTCTAGATAAAATGGTAGAGACTAGATTCACATTTTGTTATTAAATAGGTTTTTGATGTTAAGTAGCCATTCATACCATGCATAATTGACTACTCAAATATGAGAACACAAACCTTTCATCTTATTTTAACTAAGGATTTAGTTGACAGCCAAATACTGGCAAATTCAATAAGCCTTTAGAAATCACTTTTGCATATACTTGGACCCAGCCAAACCTTCAACATTGTATCACTACCCCAAATCAATCAGAACATTTTGGCAATTGTATGAATAGAGGTATTAGGCTTTCACAGTACACACTGATGTATAATGGGTAAAATTTTGATGAAACATTGGAGATAAATGGTACTTTAAAGATTATACCATTGGAATTGCAAATATAATTAGGCCAAAATTCTGTTCTATGACTTTTTTCCCACTTTCTTCATGACTCAGAGTAATGAAACTTGGATGAGGGAATGTGAATTCAGTAAGTGCTCCCTGCTATTTAAAGTTAAGCTGAGAAAGCAACTTAATATTCTGCATAATTATTAGAAATAAGAATAGTGTGTGATAATAATCATTAGCATTTGCAGAGGGCTTACCATGTACTGGCAGTATGCAGGGTTATTTACTGTGTGTTACATCCTCACAGCAGCACCCAGAATGCAGTTTCTATTATAATTTCCATTTTACAGATGACAAAACTAAGGTCCAAAGAGTTTAGTAAAGATGCAAAGCAGCCTGGATCCAGAGCCCATCTTTTATGATGATAATGAATTAAAGTATACCCAATGGGATAAAAGGAAGCTGTGGGAAAGTAGGAGGTTATTCATTTTTTGTAAGATTAAAGCAAAGAAAAATCAGAACCACAAACCCTATAAAAATGGAGTCTATTTCCAAAGGAGTTGAGAATTGAAGACTTCCAGAGAAGTGCAACTCTTTATATCTTCTAACTTTTCAGCTTTGTAGGGCAACAGCAACCATAAAAAGAGCTCATCAACCTCTATGCCCCAGAAGCCTTTAACCTGATTCAAAGTAATTGTGTGGTGTAAGTATATCGCACATCCATGTCTGCATGGTTGGCTCTTCATTCAAGCTTGGTTTCCATTGTCTTTCACTTTTTTAAATAATGTCCTTTGATACACAAAAATAATTTAGTTTTCATGAAATCTAATTTATCTTGTTTTATTCATTTTGTTGTTTTGGCCTTGGACTTTTGGTGTCATAGCTAAGAACCTATTGCAAAATCCACGTTCATGAAAAACACTCCTGGTTTTCTTCTAACAGTTTTGTAGTCTTGGCTCTTATATTTAGATTCTTTACTGACTTTGATTATTTTTATATATGGTATGAAGTAAGGGATTTCCTTGCATGAGAAAATCCAGTTGTCCCAGCATCATCTATGGAAGAAACTGCTCTTTCCCCCATTGAATGGACTGGGCACCCTTATCAAAATCAATTTGCCATAGATGTATGGGTTTATTTCTGGAGTCTCAATACCATTCCATTAGTGTGTGTGTCTGTACCTGTGCCAGGACCACACTGTTTTGATATCTGTAGCTTTGTAGTAAGTTTTGAAATCAGGATGTGGGAGTCTTCCAACTTTGTTCTCCTTTTCAAGATTGTTTTGGCTATTCAGAGCCCCTTGCAATTAATTCTATATGAACTTGAGAACTGGCTTTTATATTTCTGCAAAAACCTTAAAAATGCTGTTGGAATTTTGTTAGGGATTGCATTGAATCTGTAGGCTGCTTTGAGTTGTACTGATATCTTGACAATAAAGTCTTCTTATCTACTAACACAAGATGTTTTTCTATTTATTTAGCTCTTTTTAAATTTAGAAATATTTTGTAGTTTTCAGTTAAATGCACAAGCATTTAACTTCCTTGGTTAAATTTATTATTCTAGGTATTTTATTATTTTAGATGCTATTACAAATAGAATATCTTTCTTAGTTTCTTTTTCTTTTTTTTTTTTTTTAATTTTTTTTTTCAACGTTTATTTATTTTTGGGACAGGGAGAGACAGAGCATGAACGGGGGAGGGTCAGAGAGAGAGGGAGACAGAGAATCGGAAACAGGCTCCAGGCTCTGAGCCATCAGCCCAGAGCCTGACGCGGGGCTCGAACTCACGGACCGCGAGATCGTGACCTGGCTGAAGTCGGACGCTTAACCGACTGCGCCACCCAGGCACCCCATTAGTTTCTTTTTCATATTGTTCATTACACATGTATAGAAACACAACTGATTTTTGCACATTGATCTTGTATCCTGCAACTTTGCTAAATTTTGTATATTGGATCTAGTAGCTTTCTTATGGATTTTCTACATATTTTATGTATTTGGAATTTTCTATATATTTGAGATTTTCTAGATATTTAATATATTCTATATATTTCTATATATAGGATCATGTAATCTGTGAGTAGCAGTAGTTTTACTTCTTCCTTGCCAATTTTGATGAGTTTTCTTTCCCTTGTCTAATTGCTCTGGCTAGAAATAGGTTTTTCATAAATTCAAAAAGCTTGAATGTCTTTCTATTGCTTAGAGAATGATTTAAATTTTTTTTTCATAAATTCCCTTTATCATTTTGAGGAAGTTCCCTCTACTCCTAGTTTTCCGAGTGTTTAAAATTATTATGAAAGAGTGTTGAATTTTGTCAGATGCCTTTTCTGTGTCAGTTGAGATAATCATGTGGTTTCTTTTGTATTCATTCTATTAATGTGTGTATTACATTAAGAGATTTTTTTCATGTTGCATTTCTGGATTAAATCTCAATTGGTCATGATATATAATCCTTTGAATATGCTGTTGGATGCAGTTTGCTAGTATTTCCTTGAGGATTTTTGTATCAATATTTATAAGAATATTAGTCTATAATTTTATTTTCTTGCAATGTCTTTATCTTGCTTTAGTATCAAGGTATGAGTTTGGGCATGTTCTCTCTTTAATTTTTTGGATGAGTTTGAAAAGGATTGGTGTTAATTCTTTAAGTGTTTGATAGAATTCACCAGTGAGACCATATGGTTCTGCACATTTCTTTGTTGAGAGGTTTTCTTTGTTTCTTTCTTTCTTTTTTTTAAGTTAACATTAAATTGGGATATTTGGTTTGTGGGGAGTAGTCAAGGGGCAAGAGAGGGGCTAAGAAACTTGTATACTTGAATCAGGTCCTCACCACCTCGTAAGTAACAGTCTTAATTTTTACTTCCCTGTGATACACTTTCCCATTTCCTGGCTATTCTAAATATCATGGATAATTCAGTTTTCTAAATCATTGCTTTTCCTTGTCACACAATACTCAAAAAGCTTGGATGTCTTTCTATTGCTTAGAGAATGATTTAAAAAATCTTTTTAGCCTTCCACTCAATCTTTGCTTTGGCTATTTCTTACCCAAGCTCCAAAATAAACTGCTTTTGGACATCTTGGGTGGCTCAGTAGGTCCAGCTTCAGACTCTTGATATCATTGGCTCAGGTCATGATCCCAGGGTTGTGGGATCAAGCCCCACTTTGGGCTCTGTGCTGAAAGCTTAGAGCTCGCTTGGGATTTTCTCTCTCCCTTTCTCTCTCTCTCTGCACCTCCCCATTCTCTCTGTCTCCAAATAAATAAATAAACTTAAAAAATGATTAATGTTAATTTTATTAAAAAATAAATGAAATGAAATGAAATAAAATAAAATAAAATAAAATAAAATAATTGCTTCTGCTGCAGTTAGAAGAACTATGTTCTTGTCTTTTTGATACTAACCATTCTAACAGATGTGAGGTGATATATCTTACTGTGGTTTTGATTTACATTTCCCTGATGATGAGTGATGTTGAACATATTTTCATACCTGTTGACCATCTCTATGTCTTTTTTGAAAACATGTCTATTCAGATCTTCTGCCCATTTTTTAATTTAATTATTTGTTTGTTTTGCTGTTGGGTTGTATGAGTTCCTATATATTTTGGATATTAACCTCTTAGCAGACATATGATTTGCAAATATTTTCTCCCATTCAGTATGTTGTCTTTTCATTTTGTTGATGCTTTCCTTTTCTGTACAGCTTTTTAGTTTCATGTAGTCCCACTTGTTTATTTTTGCTTTTGTTGCTCTTGCTTTTAGTGTCTGATTCAAAAACTTATTGCAAAGACTTATGTCAAGGAGCTTACCAGGAGTTTTATGTTTTTTTTCTAGGAGTTTTATGGTTTTAGTCTTACATTCAAGTATTTAATCCATTTTAAGTTAGTTTTTGTGTAATATGTAAGATAGTGATCTAATTTCATTCTTTTGCATGTGGCTGTCCAGTCTTCCCAACACCATTTATTGAAGAGACTGTTCTTTCCCTATTGTATATTCTTAATTAACTATATATGTGTGGATTTATTTCTGGGCTCTCTATTCTGTTCTATTGATCAATGTGTCTGTTTTTTTTTTTTTTTTTTAATTTTTTTTTTTTAACGTTTATTATTTTTGGGACAGAGAGAGACAGAGCATGAACGGGGGAGGGGCAGAGAGAGAGGGAGACACAGAATCGGAAACAGGCTCCAGGCTCTGAGCCATCAGCCCAGAGCCTGACGCGGGGCTCGAACTCACGGAGCGAGAGATCGTGACCTGGCTGAAGTCGGACGCTTAACCGACTGCGCCACCCAGGCGCCCCAATGTGTCTGTTTTTATGCCAATACCATACTGGTTTGATATCCATACCTTGTAATATAGTTGGAAATTAGGGAGCACAATGCCTCCAGCTTTGTTCTTTTTCCTCAAGATTACTTTGGCTATTCAGGGCTTTTTAGAGTTTCATGTATATGTTAGGATTTGTTTATTCTATTTCTGTGAAAAATGCCATTGGAATTTTGATAGAGATTGCATTGAATCTATAGATTGCTTTGGGGTGTATGTACATTTTAACAATATTCTTCCAATCCATGAACATAGATTATCTTTACATTTATTTGTCTTTTTCTATTTCTTTCATCAATGTCTTTATAGTTCTCAGTGTACAGGTCTTTTACCTCCTTGGCTATATTTATTCCTACATATGTTTTTGATGCAAATGTAAATGGGAGTGTTTTTTTTTAATTTCTCTTTCTGATAGTTCATTATTAGTGTTTAAAAATGCAACAGATTTTTGTACACTGATTTTGCATCCTGCAATCTTACTGAATTTATTTATTCCAACAGTTTTTTGGTGAAGTCTTTACAACCTTCTATATATAATATCATGCCATCTGTAAATAGTGACAGTTTTACTTCTTCCTTCCTAATTTTGGTGTCTTTTATTTCTTTTTCTTGCCTATTTGCTCTGGCTAGGAGTCCTAATATGATGTTGAATAGAAGTGGTGAGAGTAGGCATCCTGTTGAGAAGTTTTCAATTACTGATCCAATCTCTTTATTTGTTATATATCTGTTGGGATTTCCTATTTTTAATTTCAGTCAGTTTATGTAATTTTTGAGCTTCTAGGAGTTTGTACTGCGTAGGTAATTACATTGCTTGGCATACAATTGTTTATAGTACACTCTTGCCATTATTTTTATTTCTATAAAATCAGTAGTAATGTTACCATTTTCACTTCTGCTTTTAGTTATTTATATCTTCTCTCTTTTTTTTCTTTGTCAGTC
The DNA here is from genome assembly GCF_028749965.1 of Puma concolor. Taxonomy (NCBI): domain Eukaryota; kingdom Metazoa; phylum Chordata; class Mammalia; order Carnivora; family Felidae; genus Puma; species Puma concolor. Next base: position 26,006,765 of record NC_141671.1, read on the forward strand.
TGGGTAATGTTTTGCCAATTTTGTTGTTCTTTTCAAACAACCAGCTTCTAGTTTCATTGATTCTATTGTTTTTCTATTTTTTATTTTATATATCTCTGCTCTAGTCTTTATTAAGTCCTACCTTCTGCTAATTTTGTGTTTAATTTCATTTTCTTTTCTAGTTCCTCAACTAGAAAATGTTTGTGTAAAGTTAAGGTTTTGATTTGAGATCTCTCATCTTTTTTTTTTAAGTTTATTTATTTATTTTTAGGGAGAGAGAGAGAGAGAGAGAGAGAGAGAGAGAGAATCCCACTGTTAGTACAGAGCCCAATGTGGGGCTTAAACCCACAAACCATGAGATCATGACCTGAGACGAAACTAAGAGTCAGGCACTTAATTGACTTGAGCCACCCAGGTGCCCTGGTATTTTTTTTTTAATTCATCTTTAAGTATTTTCTAATTTCCCTTGTGATTTCTTCTATTTAAGACTGTGTTTTTCAATTTCCTTTTTAAAGAAAATTGGTTTCTAGCTTCATTCCATGTGGTCAGAGAATATACTTTGTGTTTTCAATCTTTTAAAATTTATTAAGACTTGTTTTTATACCCTAAAATATGGTTTATCCTAGAGAATATATATTTTGCTGTTGTTGAGTACAGTATGTTTATTAGGTCTTGTCAGTTTATAGTTTTGTTCATGTCCACTACTTTTTTTTGTTTTTATTTTATTTTTGACAAAGAGAGAGACAGAGTGTGAGTGGAGGAGGGGCAGAGAAAGTGGGAGACACAGAATCTGAAGCAGGCTCCAGGCTCTGAGCTGTCAGCACAGAGCCCAATGTGGGGCTTGAACCCATGAACCATGAGATCATGACCTGAGCTGAAGTCCGTCGCTTAACCAACTGAGCCACCCAGGTGCCCCCATGTCCACTATTTTATTGATATTCTGTTTAGATGTTTTATTTATTACTGAAAGTGGAGTATTAAAGTCTCTAACTCTTAATATACAATAATCAATTTCTCCTTTAAATTCTGTCAGTTTTTGCCTCTTATATTTTGAGGGTCTGTTCTTAGGTGTGTAAATGTTTTAAACGATTGTATCTTCTTGCTGTATTGAAACTTTTACCAATATATAATGTCTTTCATTGTCTTGTTACAGTTCTTGACTTAAAGTCTATTGTTTCTCATATTAGTATAGCCAACACAGATCTCTGTTATTACATTTTCCATGGTATATCTTTCTGTATCCTTTCACTTTCAATCTATTTGTGTATTTGGATATAGGTTGAATTTCTTGTAGATAGAATATAGTTAGATCATGTTTTATTAATCTATTCTGCCAACCTCTGCCTTTTATTAGAGACTTTAATCCATTAACATGCAAAGTGATTACTGATAAGGAAAGATTGCTTCTGCCATTTGGCTACTTGTTTTCTGTATGTCTTACAGGCTTTTGTCCCTCATTTCCTCTGTAATTGTCTTCCTTTGCATTTAGTTGATTTTTTTGTCTGAGCCATTTTGATTCCCATATCATTTCCTTTTGTGTATATTCTTTAGATATTTTGTTGTTATTGTGGCAATTACATTTAATATCTGAACTTATAACAATATAATTTGAGTTGATACCAACTTAATTTCAATAGTTAAACTCTTTTCTATATAGCTCTGTCCTTTCCTTTATTGTTGTCATAGGTTATATCTTTATACATTTTGGGCCTAATAACATTGAGTTATATCTTATACATTTGTCTTTTGAGCATGTAGAAATAAAAAGTGTAATTACAAAATAAAAATACAATACTTGATTTTATATTTGCCCATGTATTTACCTTTACTGGAATCTCTATTCATACAGCTTTGAGTTACTGCCTGATGTCATTTCATTTAAACTTGGACTCCCTTTAGTGTTTCTTTTATGGCAGGTCTAGTGGTAACAAACTCCCTCAGGTTTTGTTTATTTGGGAATGTCTTAATTTCTCCCTTAGTTTTGAAGGACAGTTTTGCTGGATATAGAATTCTTTTTTTTTTTATGTGTATTTATTTTTGGGACAGAGAGAGACAGAGTGTGAGCAGGGAGGGACAGAAAGAGAGGGAGACACAGAATCTGAAGTAGGCTCCAAGCTCTGAGCTGTCAGCACAGAGCCCCACGTGGGGCTCGAACTCATGAACCGTAAGATCATGACCTGAGCCAAAGTCTGACGCTTAACTGGCTGAGCTACCCAGGAGCCTTTGGGTATTGAGTGACAGTTTTTCTTTCAGCACTTCAAATATGTTATCCCACTGCCTTTGGGCCTTCATAATTTTGATGAGAAATTGGTTGTTAATCTTATTGAGACTCCTTTGTATGGGAAGAGTTGCATCTCTTGCTGTCTTTATGAGTCTCTCTTTGTCATATAATCAGTTTACTATAATGTGTCTTAGTGTGGGTCTCTTTGAGTCCATACTTGAAGTTCATTGAGCTTCTTGGATTTGTAGATTCATGTAGATTCATGTTGATACAAATGCGTCATTAAAAAAAACCCAAACTTACTGGTTTTATCATAAAGAAAATATATAATATATAGCTAAAGGTATGCTATTAAAGTTTCTCAAGAATATATTTGATAGTTTATAAATTACCATTCTAAAATTAAGTCTCCCTTGGGGAGCCTAGGTGGCTTAGTCAGTTGGGCAACTAACTTTGGCTCAGTTCATGATCTCACAGTTTGTTAGTTCGAGCCTTGCGTGGGGCTCTGTGCTGACAGCTCAGAGCCTGGAGTCTGCTTCAGATTCTGTGTCTCCCTCTCTCTCTCTCTGCCCCTGCCCCACTTGCGTTCTATCTCTCTCTTCATCTCAAAAATGAATAAACATTTAAAATTTATAAAAAAGGAAATAAAATTAAATCCCCCTTCTCTGCTACCTATTTTTAAAATATGTATACTGACACTAATGGAAAAACTAGGGAAATCCAAATGATATCTGGAGTTTAGTTCATAGTAAGGTACCAATGCTGGTATCTTAATTTTGACTAATGTGCCATGGTAATATAAGACTGATTAGAGAAAACTGTGTTGGGGGTGTATGGAAACCTCTCTGTATTACCTTTGCAACTTTTTTGTGAATCAAAATAAAATTTGTATTTAAAATAATTATTATATGTAAAAGTTTACACATACTAACATCCCTGCTTTTAAAAAATATTATGGGCTAGAAGAGTAAATTTCATAAATATATGAAACAAATTATAAGAAGATGTTATTAGTAATACTAAGATCTCCAAAAAATGTGTTTTTCTAATTTCTTTTGAAACCCCTACTCCACAGCTGCTTATCAGCCATTATTCTAATTTTAGAGACTGGTTTGTTATTCTAGGTTGGGTTTTTTCCCATATTTATCTAATAAAAAGAAAGATCAAATCTGACACAAACAGTGTATGAATTAGTACAAGAAAATCTGTTTTCTGAATCGTATCTTGGTCCTGTAATACAGAATTAAAGAATGGTGTTATGCCTTACTACCAAAGGTAGAAAATTACGGCATTTTATCATATCTTTATGAAACACTTTGCCTCTATCATAATATCTCACATTAAGTATCAATGGAAGAAATCTTTTATTTTTGTGTTCTAGTAAATTAAAAGTCTTTAACTATTGTATATTGTTGTGAACTCAAAAAACAAGTAGATAACAAGTGAACTGAGAACATAGAAACCAAAGCAGAATAAAGGAGGACGAGCACAACACTATCTCAAAGGCTGACAATTAGATCTTAAACATAATATATTAAAAAAAAAAAAAACAATAAAAGTAAAGGTTGACTCTAGAAGCTTCAGATTGGTAACAGTCATTCATTCATTCATTCGTTCAAAAAGTGTTTACTATCCACCTTTTCTGTGTCAGTCACCATGAGGGATTCAATTCTGAGCAAAAACAGACAACTGATCCCTTGGTTCCCTGGTACCCTAGTGTACAAACCAATGGGGTAATGGATTGGAACAGGAGCTAGTACAAAGAATGATTGCAAAAGAAATTAATGTGTGTGTGTACATGTATTTTTAATTCATGTCAGGATTTTTTTTTTCAACGTTTTTTTTTTCAACGTTTATTTATTTTTGGGACAGAGAGAGACAGAGCATGAACGGGCGAGGGGCAGAGAGAGAGGGAGACACAGAATCGGAAACAGGCTCCAGGCTCCGAGCCATCAGCCCAGAGCCCGACGCGGGGCTCGAACTCACGGACCGCGAGATCGTGACCTGGCTGACCTCTTTTAAAATCCTGACATGAGGGCGCCTGGGTGGCGCAGTCGGTTAAGCGTCCGACTTCAGCCAGGTCACGATCTCACGGTCCGTGAGTTCGAGCCCCGCGTCGGGCTCTGGGCTGATGGCTCGGAGCCTGGAGCCTGTTTCCGATTCTGTGTCTCCCTCTCTCTCTGCCCCTCGCCCGTTCATGCTCTGTCTCTCTCTGTCCCAAAAATAAATAAACGTTGAAAAAAAAAAACGTTGAAAAAAAAAATAAATAAAAGAGGTTTTAAGTAAGGAATTATTTGCTGACATTACATGTTTTCCCTAAGTGCAAATATATATAGTCTGTCTTTTTCACAGCCCTTAGGAACAGATAATATTCATGATCTGCTAACCTCATTTGTTCCCAGGGAAAAATAAAACAATTTCATAGTAGTGTCAGAAAGGGTCTCAGTTTCTGTTAGGGTTTTTTGGTTTTCTGGGGGGTTTTTTTGGTTTTTTTTTTTTTTTTTTTTTTTTTTTTTTGCATATTACCTTTTACTGATAGTATGGTTCTATTTTTGTAAAAATATTATATAAATGTAGATGTTTCCATGTATACATATTTTAATATACCTAAGGGTGTCTGTGGGAGAAAGGAGAGGAATATTTCATTTTTTACTTTCTATTTACCTGGATTGCTTGATTTTGTTATAGAGACATGTTGCTTTTGCAACTTTACAGAGGTAAAGTGTATGTAGAACAATCTGGGCTGAACTTGGAGTGGAAGGGGAGAGGCTAACATTTGCAGAATTAAAATAGGATGAAAACATTCTGTTGGGGGAGGGCAAACTGAGCTCATGCTGAGGCCTTCACATCCCCATCCCCACAAATAGAAAAAAAATATTTCAAAAACGAATAAATCCTTAGTCCCACTGGAAAACAAGAGAACCCTTGGTGGATCAGAAAAAGCTCTTAAAAAAAAAAAAAAGAAATCTGGGATTAGCAAAGGCCACTGATCAAAACATTCACAGGAGCATCTGGTTATAGAAGGTAGGAACAGCTCCAAGAAAGCCCCAGGCCTGCCCTGTACCCTAGGTGGGGACAGGGATACAGACAGGTACAGTACCCTGGGTCTCAGGTAACTCACTTCAGGTGACTGATTTAGGGACCCCAGCAGGAGAAATCAGGAAGATCAGCTCTTGAACAACAGTGCTGTTCGCCCACCCATGTGAATAGCAAAACTTTACAATTCTTATTTGGGCTACTTTGAGCATAGTACACTAAGGTAAGTGACCAGCAAGATTCATCTAGTATTTTAAGAATTTGCATAGGATAATGGAAACTCAACTTTTGTGTTGAAGTTAAATTATTTATACCTTGTTTTGTTTTGGAAAGTGCCATAAAAGCAGTCTAAGGTATAGTTAAGATCTCAAATATCAAATTAGAAATTAGAGGGACAACATAAAGCTGGGCCTCAGGACTTCCATGAACAGACTGTACACTCAGTCCCAGTCGCCCTGAGACTTGGGAGAGGACCTGATGGTCTATGGGCTGTTAACTTAGAAAACGAGTCAAACTAAAACAGAACAAGGTCTTTATTTAGGGTCTCAGAATTGCAGTTTGGGGAGAACCGATTCTGGAGTAATCAGAAAAGTGTCCTGCTCCTGTGGGAAAGCAAGGGGTTTTTATGAGAAAGAAAGAAGGGGTCATTTTATGATTTAGAGAAAAAGAAGACCAACCTCCCAATTCGGTGCTAATTTTGATTATTATCTAATCGATTATTTTATTGGTGCTATCAAAAGAACTATACCTGGTATGCGTTAGTTAACTTTTATGTCTTCATAAAGTTCATATTAACAGTTTTATGGCCCGAATGCCAGTTATTCTGTTGGATTTTATGAGCAACTGCTTGTAAAACAATCACCGCTTCTGGTACAGTTCAAGAATTCATTAGTTAGAAAGGAAATAGAGCTTCAAAACGGAGTCGTTCAGGAACGAAATTTTATGCAATCACACAGGACGTGACCTTGGTAGAGGTCTGAAAGGCATCAAGGTCGACCCGCGAGTCTTCTGGCATAATGTGTGGAAGTCTTCCCCTTAGGCTGGACGGCGGACACAGTCAATGCCAGCACCCCATGCCGCCCTTGGTCAGGGCAGGTGCCAGCTCAGCTCACTCTGAACGCCAGTCTCCTCCTCTTCTCCGGGTACTCCAGCTACCCCGGCCTGACCACACTCCCCTCCCCCCTGGCCAAGGCACCTCTGGCGCGGTTGCAGCCGCGGAGAACTCGAGGAGAACTGGCCGCCTCTCCTGGAAATTACCTTCTAATAGAAACCAAGAACGAGCGAATACAACTAATTACAGACGGTGGCTAGTACCGTGTAGGAAATACACAGGAAGCTGTGGTAGAAACTAACAGGCCTCCTCAGGATGTATGAGGTGTCACTTGACCCTCCTCTACTTGGCCCTGGCCCCAGGTGAGTCACCCCATGTGATCCTCCTTCCAGGCCCTGCTGCAGCGGCGCCCAAGTGCCTCCCCCTGGTCCCAGGTCCTCCCCTCCAACCCTCGGCCCTAGCCGGGTTCCGCCTGGGATCCCGCGGCCCCTCCAAGGCGCGGTGAGCGGGACCTCCGGGAGCTCGGCTTGCAACTGGGCGCAGGGCGGCGGAGACCCCGGGATGTGCTCTCCCGGGCGCGAACCCGGGAGGGCCGGCCGGAAGTGCTCGGCCGGTGCAGGGGGTGCCAGGGGCGTGGCGAGGAGGAAGGGGCGCGTCGGGAGTGGGCGGCAGGCAAGTGATCCCGGCGTCTCAGCCTCGCAGCCTCGCTAGCTCCGCTCTCGGGCGAGAGAGGCGGGGGGCGGGCGTGGGGGTGGGGGTTAGGAAGCGGGCCGGGGTCGCCAAGGGGGCTGGGCGGTTGCCTGACAGCTTTCGGAACTCCGTGCTCCGTTATCGCCCAGTCCAGCTCAACTCCCAGGCCGACTCGAGCCCTTCCCAGCCTGCCTCTCCTCTTTTTCCGGGAGCATCGTGATCTGCCCTCGATGACTCAACCCCGAGTTCCGCCCGCTAACTCACCCTGTCGCCTTCTCGGTTACCCATAACCGAGGCGTCCCAACCCCCTCCCGCCTGGCCTTCCCTGCAGCCTTTGCTGCAGACACCGCAGGTTCTGATCCCTCCAGCCCAGGCTGGGGAAGAACGGATGGGGCCCCTCCCAAGCCACCAAGTGTTACCAACCTACCCCCTCCTTTCAGCCCCCACATCCCCACAGGCTGAGCATTTCAGCATTTGACTCACCTTCTTCACGACCCATCCCTCTGGAATCACAAGTTCACACTTCTGCAGATTTTAGGGTCTGCATCAGACCCTATACTTATTCTGTTCTTTTTTTTTTTTTTTTTTAATTTACATCCAAGTTAGTTAGCATATAGTGCAACAATGATTTCAGGGGTAGATTCCTTAATGCCCCTTACCCATTTAGCCCATCCCCCCTCCCACAACCCCTCCAGTAACCGTCTGTTTGTTCTCCATATTTAGGAGTCTCTATGTTCTGTCCCCCTCCCTGTTTTTATATTATTTTTACTTCCCTTCCCTTGTGTTCATCTGTACACCTACTCAGTTCTAACGACGACATTGCCACTCAACCACAGACCGTTAGCCTCCTTCTTTAAAACTCTCTTCTCTTTTGTGTGTTGTTAGTAATTCTCTTTCCAGATTCATTTCATGCCTCTGGCTTCTCTATGTCTTTTTTTGGCTCTTCTTTTCCTCTGTTCATCCTTATGTATTGGTATTCCTGAGGGTTGGATGCTGTCCCCGGCAAACCTCTCCAGCCCGTAACTTCACTGACATCCATTTGCTGATGACCCCTACATTGACCTCTGGCGCCTAGACCCCTCACCTGAGCCTTCCATGGAAACTGAACCTACCCTAACCAAAGCAAAATTCATTCCCTTCTCCAAAGTCATTTGCCTTCCTGTTTCCAAACTTCCAATCTTGTTCACTGATGTTGCCATTCACTAGGTCTTCCTAGTGTAATCTGAAAATCGGCGAAGATTCCTCCTTCGTCCACTCATCCAACAATTTCCAGGTCTTGTCCTACCTTCTTCCTGAACAGCTTTTCTTTCTGTTAAAAAGAAAACCATAGGCCCAAAATGGTGTTACTTAGGCCAGACCAGGTTACCGAAACACAGCTTAATACAGTTGCAGTTTCAAACTCCCCCAGAAATGTCTTAACAGGTCGATCTGGAATTTTCTGATGGGTGTCAGTGAGTCTGTCACATGGCCCTCTCCATGACCCGCCCCTCCACTTCTGGGTAAATCTGATAAAACTCCCTGTGCTTCCCCCTAAGGGAGAGTGACCTTGTCCAGATTGATCCCTTTCTTTTGCTTGTAACCTTCTGGCCCTACCCTCCTTGCCATAAAAATAACTCCTTTTTGAGAGTTTTCATTTTGTACAATTCCTCAGAGAGCCCCTCTGTTTGCTAGATGGGATGCTGCCTGATTCAGGAATCATTTAACACAGCCAATTAGATCTTCAGGTTTACTCACTTGAATTTTGTTTTTTAATACTTCCATCCCCTCTACCCCTCCTGCCACTGCCCTGATTGGGGTCTTTCATTTCAAGTATTGCAGCTCTGATACTTCTGTTTTTTCCCATCCCACTTGTCTGCATTCCTGCAGAGCAGTCTTCCCAGTACATAACTGCTTATGTGACCCACAGTCCAGAATTCTTCAGAGAGTCTCTGCAGCCTATAAGATAGAATAAAAATTTACTGGTATGACATATAAAGCCCTTTATAGATGTCTAAACTGCCTCATATTTTATGATATTGCAATATTTGTTGTTTCCTCCAACAGGCATACTTTTGCAAAGTTCTCTGACTCCTGGTTTGGAATACTGTCCTCTGATTAGCTCAGCATCATTCTTCAGATCTCTGCTCAAGTGTTATGGAGTGTGTGATGCCTTTCTTGATTTCCCCAGCCAGACTCCTTGTTGCTGCTTCTACTTTTTCTTACCCCTTATACTAAGGGCCATTAGAGCACATATCACTATTTCATTTGTTTGCATATCTGTATAAGGAAAAGCCACAGTTCAGTATTTCTCTTGAATAGAGAAAAACTCAGTCCTTTCCTTCTCCTGTGTTTCTCTCCCGCGTGTCTCCTTTACTTCTCATGCAAAACACTTTACTTCTGACCCTTCTCGTCACCAAATGTATGTGGGGGACTTCTCACATCAAGCAGGTCTTCGCAGCACCAGCTAAAGTCCTATAATTCCACTAAATTCTAGCACATTCTACCTACAGATCATGTCAGGTCCCACAGGTTATGGGCTCAGTCCCACAAGGCTGCTCCCCACCCACCTTCAACTTCAGATGCCAGTTGCAAGTAATAGGATTCCCAGGTTACCCACAATTTCTGTCCAATTTGGCTATTAATGGGAGATTCCTATGCCCCCCCACCCCGGTTTGATTAATTTGTTAGAGTGACTCACAGAACTCAAGGAAACACATTTATCAGTTTATTAAAATATAAATAAAGGATGTAGATGAATAGATACATAGGGCGAGGTCTGGGAGGGTCCTGAGTGCAGGAGCGTCTGTCCTTTGGAGTTGGAGGTTCACCACCCTCCCAGGGTGGATGTGTTCGCCAATGGAGTAGCTCCCCGAATCCCATATTCCTGGGATTTTGTGGAGGCTTCATAATATAGGCATAATCAGTCATTAATTCTACTTTCATCCTTCTTCCATCTCAAGAGAATGGGGGAGGGGAAGGGCTGAAAATTCCAAGTTTCTAATCACAGCTTGGTCTTTCCAATACCAGCTCTCATCCAGGAGCCATCCAGGACCCCACGGAGAAAAAAGACACTATTATTAACCGAGGAAATACAAGGGTTTCGGAAGTCCTATGTCAGTAGCTCAAGTCAACGACCAAATACTACAACAAAGGAAGTTCCTAGTGTTCTTATCACTTAGGAAATTACAAAGGTTTCAGGAGCCTTGCGTCAGGAGCCGGGGCAGAGACCAATATATATTTTTTCTATTATCTCTTAATATCTATTTGGTATCTTGAGGTCAGGGACCTGTCTTCTATCATTATATTGCCAGACCCTAGTGTAGCTCCTGGCCTGTAGTAGGTGCTCAATAAAAGTTCGTGGCGTGAATGAAATCATTGGTCATACCACCAGTTAGGAGGTCACGTACCATTTCATGAATGCCAGGAGTTCATATAATAAAGTTATTAAGGCTGATGAACAAACATCAAGTTATCCAAGAATAACACTGCAAATGATCTGAAAGACTTTGCTCATCATATTGCTTAAATAACTCACAAGATAAGAACTCCCTGTCTTTGTGAGGATCTTATATTGCCTTTGGAATCCATGATGGCCCGGGGAGAAAGTGTATATGTCGCATAGTAGTGGCCAGGTGATAGAGCCCCGCCCTCAGCCCTTGCTGTTTTCGGGGCTTAATGAATAGTTCCCTCCCTCATGAGGGACTGAGGTTCTCTACCTTGAGGTGGATGGACACCCAGAAAGTAGTTGAACTGCTTGCCTTTGTTTAAAAAGAATGAAAATGTTCTCACCAGCTTTCACTAAGTAGGAGTATTGAAAATGCACGTCGTGTGTCCCTGTTTGCTTTCACTCTACGATACCCAAGCCTGCATTTTGAAATTAAACCTCATGCCCTTTGTGCAAAATCTAGTGCATCATCAAGGGTTTTGCACTCCTTGAGCACTAAGCTTGGCCAAGAAGGCACCCTTCTGGGTTTCTAAGGTCACCATTCAGTGTTGTGAGTCCTAGCTTCAGCCCCTTGCCTCCCTTAGCACCTTCTGAGAGACAGAATGGTAGGGTCTGGAGGGACTTTTTACATCTCAGCACAAGCCATGAATGGACTGAAATTAGCCTCCTGATGGTTGAGCCCTTCTCTCAACAGTTTTTGTTCGTTTGCTTGCTTTTTTAAGTTTTAGGAGTTTCGTTACCACAGGGCCCTGGTCAGGGCTGATCTGGTCAAGCACACTAAGTCTCTCTAACTTTGCATTTGGGGAAACAGTTTCCTTGGGCTTCTCATGTAAATTCATCCAGCTCGCTTCAGCAGTGCCCTGGACCTCAGGGTGACACGGCCCAGAGTTGGTGGCACCCTATCCCAGGAAGATGGGTTTCCATTCACGTTTCTTTTTATTTGCATTCTGAAATGGACCACCCACGTGATTCCAGATCAAATAAGACAAGCTTCTCTTGATGAGGGAAAAGAAAGAGAAAAAAAGCGAGAGAGGAACCTTTAGTGATTTAGCTATTTCTTAAAATCATATGATCATGAATATGAAAAAAATCTCCAGAGTAATAAGATTCTCTTAATTGAACTCAGATTTTAAATAAGAGAGCATGGTTTCAAAAGAAATAAGTGAATAAAAAAATGCATGAAGTAAAATAACAAACATAGATTCTGGAAAACACCTTCTGTGTTCACACAGAACCAGCTCTAAGCCTCTTCCTATGGACACCTGGCTTTCAGGTACTAGGTTAACCTGCTGGGCCAGAAATTGCAAATTTCACCTGAGCCCCTGGATTACAGATGGCCTAAAATAACAAAGAATAACCATTAAGATAGACAGAAGCAGCATTGCTTTGCTTCACCATCATATTCTTGACAAAGATTAGATTTTCCTTTAAATCAGACAATTTCCTAGTATTTTCCTGGCTGCTTCTGACTGTGACTATGCAGAAAGCAAATGGCATGCTCAACTCTGTTCAGGCCTTAAAACACAGTCCTTCTAGCTGACCTCCAGTTCTACCTAGCCTTCTTATTCATCACAGTGAAGATTCTTCAAAGAGTTTCTTAGACACCTCCACATGTCTCTTTTCATCCTAAATCCCACTCACTTTGATGGTTGTCTTAACTGTCACCAAGGTAAGTGTTGACGTGGGAATGTCAAATGGACTCTCCCTGCTTTAACTCTCCACTTCCTCTAATGCGAGCTGCTCTCCATTGTCCAGCTTCTGCTCTTCTCCATCTGCTTTTGTGCTTTTTTCCCTAGCAACCTTTTAGAATGTTGGTTGCTATTGCCTGGGCTTCTGTCATCAGACGGATGCCTTCTTGATCAGGAAGCTCCACTGGGCTGAGTGCATCCCTCTTCTGGCTTCTAGCTCCTGTATCCCATAGCTTTGTCTTTGTTTCTACTTATGTCCTGGACATCTTCACCTAAATGTGTTACAAGCACTATAAAGCGCTTTTGACTCAAACGAATTCTTTATTTGACCCCGAACCTATCCTCTTCTCATATTCTCTGAGTTAATTATATCATCTTGTGTCTAATTATTTGAGTTAGAATACTGAAACATTGCTGGAACTCCATTCTTTTCCTTGTCCCTTCCCCCTAAATCCACTTGCACATTAGATCCTATGGTTTCTGCTTCCTGATTAGCTCCCTGCTTCAGTGTTGCCACTACTTAGGCTTAGGCCCAAATGGCCTAAAGCCAACTCCTAACTAACCAACCCCTGGGCACTTTCTTCTGCATCCAAACCATCCTAAAGGCTGATGCTAAAGTCAGAAAAAAAGGGAAGGAGGAAGGGAGGGAGGAAGAGAGAGGAAGGGAAAGTAGGGAAAGGAGCGAATGAATGAATCAGGTTAATCCTCTAGTTAAAATCTTACAATGCCTCCCCATTGCCTGACCAATAAATCCCAAACTCCTTAGATTGGCGTAAGAACTCTTTCCAGGCCAGCCCTAACTTGCCCATTTAACTCTACTTATTCTGTTAGAGAGACATCACATTCACATAACTTTTATTACATATATTACCATAATTGTTCTATTTTATTATTAGTTAATATCTTACTGTGCCTCATTTATAAATTATGCCTTATCATAGGCATGTATGTACAGCAAAAAACATAATATGCATAGGGTTTGGTACTAGACAGATTCAGGCATCCACTGGGGATCTTGGAACAGATCTCCCCACGATTGAATATTGCAAACACAATCTCTTTTGCATCCATCTGAACTGCTAAAAAAAAAGGGAAGGGCCATGTTTTATTCAGTTTTATTTTTCCATTTCTTTGAGACCTGATCCTGTCCACTGAAAGAAAACCAACCTCAAAGTAGGTTAGTGAATGCTTTATTCATTGTCTTCCTGAGGACTATAGTTTGGCAGGTGGTCTTTCTGATTGCTCTGAAGAGCTGCTCCAAAGCTTGTTACAAGAGGAAAGGGGGACCTGCTTTCAATCAGTACTCCAAATACTTGCACATTACAAGTTATAATTTGCTATGGTTGTAAAAAGTAAGGTTTACTGATTTACATGTAGACCTGAGAAAGACCCTTAGGTCATCTAAATACATTATATTTCTGTTATATCTGATTGTTTGACAATGTTGCTTGCCTGCCTCTGCTTGACTGGTTTTCCAGTTCTTTCCAGTTTTGATTTCTCATTGAGGTCAGTTAGTGGAGGCTGTAACCTCCTGTGACCAGTTACCTATTGCAGTTTTAGTGCACAGTCCCACACTCAGTAGAATAAATGCTTAATAAAAGAAGTTTGGGGCTTTTCAGCTCTTCTATCTAGTGTGGCTCTGAGGGTGTGAATTTGCCGGGGAAGATTTACAAAACCCAAGGATCTGAATGTGAAAATAGTTTGTGGTTAAAAAAAAAAAAAGTCACCTTTCTCATTTTTAAAAATGGTAAGATAAAAAGTGTAAAGTAGAGTAGGAGAGCCCTGCCAGGTTGCATCTCTCGGTGCCTTACCCTCATAAATGAGTTATTTTAATTGTGAGAGTAAAAGAGGAAAATCCATGCTGGATTTCCCCAAGAATTCCAGTAAGGGCAAAGAAAAGTCAGTGTTAGGTCTATATTGAATGACCATGGATTTACCTCGCATTTTAGGGAAGGAAAGCCAGTGTGATAAGGAATCTTCTCTAGCACGTGGTCCCTATGAGTCTGGAAGGAAATCTGGGGGTGATCACCCAGAAACATGTCCCAGTGTTGGCGTCCAAACCTCCACTAAGGTATTTGAAAAAAGAAGGCAGGTAGGTCCTTCCTTCCTCCCTCCCTCCCTTTTTCTTTTTTCTTTCTTTCTTTCTTTCTTTCTTTCTTTCTTTCTTTCTTTCTTTCTTTCTTTCTTTCTTTCTTTCTCTTTCTTTCTCTTCTTTTTCTTTCTTTCCTTCCTTCCTTTCCTTTCTCTTTCTTGTTCCCTTCCTTCCTCCCTCCCTCCCTCCCTCCCTCCCTCCCTCCCTTCCTTCCTTCCTTCCTTCCTTCCTTCCCCTAAGACAGGTTCTTTGCCCCAGTCCCAGGTACCTGGAAAGCACTGGTAGGAGGCCCAGGTCTTTGCAGTGAGTGCAGGAACAGGGAGAATGGTGGGAGCACTGCTGGCCAGCCCTCACAAGCTGGATTGTGCAAGGTTCAGAGTCTTGGATACTCCCCACACTTTCCTTAAACAGAAAACCCAGAAAAGCCTTTCAGCTTCTTTTAGATATTGTGCCAGATTTTCTGGGGTAGAAAAAAATCAAGACCTCAGTTTTCCAAATGGCTTCCTCCTGGGAGTGTCACCACCTCCCAGAGGGAGGGAGTATGCACCCTTTGTCCACCCACTACCTGCAGACTCATTGGATCTCTGCTTCTCACATTTTGCCCACTTTGAGCAGGGTCTTATCTTTTTTAAGTTTTTATTTTGATTCCAGTTAATTAACATACAGTGCTATATTAGTTTCAGGTGTACAATATATTCAACAATTGTATACATCATTCAGTGCTCATCACAAGTGCACTCCTTAATTCCTATCACCTATTTCACCCATCCCCCAGCCAACCTCCTCCCCCCTTCCCCCCCTGCTCCCCCCCCCCCCCCCCCCCCGTAACCATCAGACTGTTCCCTATAGTTAAGAGTCTGTTTCTTGGTTTGTCTCTTCTTTTTCCTTTGTTTTGTTTCTTAAATTCCACAAATGAGTGAAATCATATGGTATTTGTCTTTCTCTGACTTATTTTGCTTAGTATTATACTGTAGCTTCATCCATGTCATTGCAAATGGCAAGATTTCATTCTTTTTTTATGGTCAAATAATATTCCACTGTATATATATACCACATCTTCTTCGTCCATTCATCAATCAATGGACACTTGGGCTGCTTCCATGTCTTGGCTATTATAAATAATGCTGCTGTAAACATAGGGGTGCATATATCCCTTTGAATTAGTGTTTTTGTATTCTTTGGAAAAGTACCCAGCAGTGTAATTACCAGATCATAGGGTAGTTCTATTCCTAACTTTTTGAGGAACCTGCTCAAACATACTGTTTTCTAGAGTGGCTGCACCAATTTTCATACCCACCAACAGTGTACGAGAGTTCCTTTTTCTCCACATCCTCATCGACACCTGTTGTTTCCTGTGTTGTTGATTTTAGCCATTTTGACAGGTGTGAGGTTGTCTCGTTGTAGTTTTGATTTCAGTGTCTTATTTTAAGTCTATTTATTTGGGGGGGGGGAGGGGCAGAAAGCGAGGGACAGAGAATCCCAAGCAGGCTTGCACTCTCGGGGCTCGATCTCATGTATCGTGAGATCATGACCTGAGCTGAAATCAAGAGTCAGATGTTTAACCGACAGAGCCACCCAGGCACCCCAATTTCAATGTCTTACCTACCTGGTCTGTCTTTCAGAAGTGACTCATGAACCCAACCTGTTTGTCCAGTGAATCTCTGGGAGAGGTGGCTACAATTTCTTTGAAAGAACATCAGATATGAAGAACCATGAAGTACTGTAATATTGCTAACAGGATTGCCATGTCATTTGAATAACTTTTATGTTGTTCATAGGAAACATTGCAATGCTTACTATCTGTAACGAAAACCAAATAGATGTTAGATAGTTGCCTGAGAACTTATTTTATGGCCTTTAATGGAAGGGCAGAGGTTCTAGTTCTGGGCTAGTCTCAGAATTTTGCATTGCAGATGTGTGGTAAATATCCGTTTAATTAAATTGAGTTTGCTAAGCAATTGACCTCATCCGGGATAGTTCCATCCATTAGGGTTCTTTTTTTTTTTTTTTTTTTTCTTTTAATCACTTAAGGCTTCAGGTGTCTATTTAGACATCTGGCTCATTTTCTGTGATCTGATTTTTAAAAGGTATAGTTAAATCAATACAAATCCATCTCTACTGCTTAGATCAAGGTAGAAATGCTCTTCCAGTTTTATGGAAATTAGTTCCAGTTAGCCCACACAACACTGAGAATATACATAAAGAACAATAGAATTACATAACATAAATGTCACGGTGAAATGTTCCCAGTTAAAAGGGGAGCATCCTTTCTTCTCTTTTTGTGTTAGGGTTGAAACGTCAGCAGAATAGAATGAATTTATTCAGGGTGATGTTTTAGTCACTGTTCTGGTCACGGGTGAGTTACTGTGCTGTACGCTAATGTCAAAACCAACTTGTGTTCAGTGAGCTGAATACAGGTTGCCGAATGCTTTTTGAATGGGTTTTTGTCAATCTATTATTTCCAACACTTAAAAGGGGAATTATTTTCAAAAATAAAACACAACCAAACAAAATATTTACCTGTGACAGTCCCAGATTCCTAAGTAAAATGAGCTGTGTTAGTATCATAATCAAGATTCTTGGTCAATCTTTATTTCCAATTTACTGATTGTAAATTCAGACTGCTTTATAAACACCTAAAAGGTTCTGTTTACTTTTATTTTACCTGGAGTACCAAAGTCCCAGGCCCCCATCCAGGAAAGTCCTGGGAGATGAAAGGCCATGCCGTTGCTGAGAGTCAGAGCTATATGGTTTCAGGCAGGGTTAACAACAGAGAGCAATTAAACCGGGATTGGAATGAAAAAGACATTCTCTGGAGCCAGATCTATTTGTTGACATCATTGCCGTATCTGAACTGAGTTTTCTAAACATTAGACACCAATGAATCACTGAATACTACTGAGCAACTAGCCTTTGGCAAATGGTCTGGGATATTCTTGCCTTCCACTCTACTGCCCTCTCTTCCTCCAGCCATCAGCTGGGACTGAATTGAAACTATACAAATACTGGAAGAAAACATTGGTGAACTGTATAATCTGGAGAACGAGTTTCTAACTATGAGTCAAAAATCTAGATGCAATAAAGGAAAAATCATTAAATTTGACTACATTAAAAACAAAAAATATGCCAAAATCACCAAAGCAATGTCAGAGAACAGATGAGAAGCTGGGAGAAAATATTTGCAACTTATACTACAAAGGACTAATGCTACTATATAAAGAGCATGTAAGAACTAAGAAGAAAAAGACCAAACAATTTTAAAAAATGAACAAAAGTCATGAACGGTTCATGGCGGGGTGGGGGGGGGGACAAAACAACAAAGAGGCAATGCTTTTAAACATATGAAAAGATGTTCAACCTCACTCATAATACAGGATATGGTAATTAAAACTATAGGAGATAAAACATCTCTCCCCTATCAGATTGGTAAAAATCCAAAGATGTCCATGTATTACTGTTAGTAAGGCTGTGAAGAAGCACTCAGATATAGCTGGGGAGAGGACAAAATGATACAAGCCCTATAGAGAGAAATTTGACAATAGCTAACAAAAATATATGTGTATTTGTCCTTAGACCCAACAATCCCATTTCTAGGAATCTAGGAATCTGGATTGGTGGATATTTCTCCATCAATACAAAAGAGTATTTACACTAATATCTTGCTAGTGAAAGCATGGTCTACGGAACAGCAGCCTCAGCTACCTGGGTGCTTGTTAGAAATGCTGAGTCTCAGGACCTACTGAATCAGAATCTGCATTTGAACAATACCCCAGATCATTTACATGTGCATTCAAGCTTGAGAAGCACTGCACTAGGTTATTCGTGGCATTATTGGTAATGACCCAAATGGAAACAACCCAAATGGCCACCAGTGACACACGAAATACGATCAGCCATGAAAAGGAATAAGGATGCTGTGTAGCAAATACAGAGATTTCCAAAATTTATTGTCAAGTGAAAAAAGCAAGTTGCAGAACTATCGACAGATAACAAAGGGATAGGTAATAGAATGACACTCTTTTGATAAGTGTGCACACGCATACACACATACATGTTTGCAAAAAGGTCAGCTGGAAAGACAAGCCTGAAGCTAAACAAAACTGGGTTGATATCTCTGGGCATTACTTTATGTTTCACTACTCCAAAAATAAAATTTAAACCGTCACAACTGGGAGAGGGATGCTACAGGCATGCAGTGGGTAGAGGGGCCAGGGATGCTGTTAAACATTCTGTAGTGCCACAGCACAACAAAGAATTATCCAGCTCAGGTGTTAACAGTGTCCATGTTGAGAAACCCTGGCCTAGGGTAAGGATGGAGGAAACGCAAAAACAATTTGAGGTTTCCAAAATTAAACTCATTGTTAAAACGTGGCTAGTGTTTTCCCCTTCTCCTCTCACCTTTCCGTTCTCCATGACTGCTCCAAGGTGGCAAACATGGACTTTGTACACATTTGTATAATTTGTTAGTACCCTGGAGTTTAATTCACATGGGCCAGAAGACTACTGCATTATGAACACACAAGATGATCGCGTAGGCTTTATTTAAAATTTCTGTCCCGCACTGTGCAACTTATGCCTACGTACCAAGAACTGGCACTTTTCTGGTCACTGACAACATTAAGTCACAGTCTCTTTACCAAGTCACAGTAAAGCGCTGGTGTGTCCGCGTACTGTCGCTGACTGAAAACTCCAGAGGTTTTCGTTTGATTCACCTACCTGGTGGCCCAGTGGGCGAGGTCAACGCAACTAGACTAGAAAAGTACGCGCGGCCCATAGGCCGGCCCCAGGGTGGCGGTCAAAGTGCAGTGGAGTACTTGGCGCACACCTGGTCACCTCCCTTCACCGCCCTCCTGAGAGCCCCAGGCTGCTGACGGACAGCCGCCCCGGGATCTGGAGATGGGCGGTGCGATGGCTCGCTTCCCCTGACTCCGCCCGCCCTCCGGCTCCGCCGGTATTTGAGGCCCGGAGCTTCTCCCTTCTCTCCAGACCGCCGCGCCAACCCTCCGAGGTATCGTGTGGTGTGGGACCTGCCCCGGCCCGCGGGGACCTGTCCTCCACTCCAAGGCCAGGAAAGCGCCGGAGGCAGGGTGGGGCCGCGAGGGGCGCGTGGAGGGGCTGAGCTTGGTAGCTCAGGGATCAGGGTTTGCGGGGGACGGGGGCGTGGCCATGCGGGGCCCGGGGGCACGTAGGGGGGGCGTGGCCTCGCGGGGGTCGGGGACGCGCGTGGGTAGGGCGTGGCCTCCCGGGGTCGGGGCGCGCGTGGGTAGGGGCGTGGTCACGCGGGGCCGTGACCCTCGAAATCTTGACGGGGAGGGGGTGGGGTATGAGCGTTTGGGCTCGGGTTCCCTTGAGAAGTCCAGTGGTCTGGCGGACAGTGACACCATCTGGTGAGTAGTGTCTGGCCGCCCAGACCCGGACGCGCAGCCCCGGGTCCGCAGTGGAGGCAGCGGGAGCCGGCATGGGGGCTGCGCTGAGCGTCCAGAGCTGCTGCGCGGGGCCCCGCAGCCACAGGTGACCCCACGAGGCCTCCGGCCACAGGTGACCTCGCCTGTTCTGTCCGCGAGGCGCCGGGCGTTGGGAACCCAGGGTGGGGGGCTTGGAGGCCTGAGAGAAGGCCAGGGGTCGGTGCCAAAGGCGGCCGAATTTGGGCTCCCCAGCGCCTATTCACTGAAACTGCTCCTTGGTGATCTTCCTGCCCACCCGGTGTGGCCTGCTGGCCTGTGGTCAGGTGCTTCGCAAATTCCGCAGCACCTTCCAGGTTACTCAGGCCTGCGAACATAATCGTGAGCATCATTCCAGATATTGTTACCTCTGGGGCGCCTGGGTGGCTCAGTCAGTTAAGCCAGATATTGTTACCTCTGTTTTGTTTTGTTTTGTTTTTTATTAAACTTACTGCAGACAAAATATTACAAGATGTGGTGTCTTCAGGGCTAAGAGGACAATGAGGAAATTTTTAATCATACTTGGGGTTTGTGTGCTAGATGAAATTGGCACATGAATTACTTTCTTCCCCCTCTTCCCCACATAAAGCTCAAGTTTAGAAAAGAGAAGTATGGAAAATTAATATTCATATGCTGCCAGGAATACCTAGATGCCAGGGTGGAACTGGGTCAGTGTTGGTACTTTTGCTGCCTGGGCCTGTACAACTGTACCTGGGGACAGGAATATGACCCGAGGCTACCTGCTTCCTCCTGGGTGTGGTTTAGGACTGGTGTAGTGAGATGGGATGAAATGAGAAAAATAACCTTGGATTCAGCATTGTATTGCTGCATTGTATTTCTGGGGCTAAGAAATGTGCACTCTGGTTGACATGAATGAAACTGTTATCAGTATTACAGGGTGTGTTCCAGTATTGCATGATTACTTTTGAGTGATTGTATCCTTCGGTTTATACCATCACAGAGAAAGGGTGCAATTTTAGTCATACTTGGCCACATAAACTAAATATTTAAAATTATACAAGGCCAATTCCAATTCAAGGCATTTTATTACATTTTAGCATCTTATAGTTAGCTCCACCTGTAAGAGTAGAGTGAAATTAGAATGAATGGAGTCATCATTATTTTCTGTTCATACTAAGAGCACCCTCTATCACACCAAGTGTGTGTTGTAAGATCTGGGGAGGGGGTGGGGGAGGAACCACCCACCTTACGTTTCCAAGCTTGCTGACCTGAGATCAGGCCTAGACAGAAGAAAGGAAATAGTGTATAATCCTACCCATTTGTTGAATACCCACTGTGTGCCAGACATTACTTTATTTAATCCTCACAGTAAACCTGCAAATAGAAGGAATCATCCAGGGACACCTGGGTGGCTCAGGTGGTTAAGCTTCTGACTTCGGCTCAGGTCACCATCTCATGGTTGGTGAGTTTGAGCTCTGAATGGGAATCTGTGCTGACAGCTCAGAGCCTGGAGCCTGCTTTGGATTGTGTTTGTCTCTCTCTGCCCCGCCCCCCCCCCCCACTTGTGCTCTGTCTCTCTCAAAAATAAATAAACATGAAAAAAAACTAAAAAAATAGAAAGAACCATCCCCTGTTTACATACTAGAGAACTGTTGTTCAGAGAAGTAAAATACACATATGCTTACACACAGTATACACACAAGTACACCAGAAAACAAAGGTAGGGATGAAGCAGAAGCCCACGTCTCCATTAAGCCAATCTTTAAATGGTTGGATTTTGTAGGAAATTAAGGCATCTTTAATCCAAGAAGCACAAATAGTGACACCTTAAAAAGTTAACAATCAGTTGAATCAAATCAATTGTGAACAATAATTGCTCAAAGATACTGATAGTGCTATGGGGAAAATAATAGTGCTAGGATAGATTTGATTTGTTAGTCTTGTTTTATACACACACTCATGTGAAATAGAAAACCTTACTACCCAATTTTTATGTTTGTGATTAAGTATTGTTTTTATTTTTAAAAGGTACACTGTTATTAAAACCATAAATAACTTTGGAATATATAATGCATTTTGCACGTGTATGTGTACATCTGTGTGTTGTGTATGAAGGACACTTTTGGCTGTCTTACTGAAACCAAAATAGTAGGGACTTGGAAAGCCAGTGATAGGTGTTGAGTTTCCAATGTGATCTGTGAGATATGCATCCTTATTACTGGCGTGTTCATTGAATGGATAAGAGAAATCTTGCACTTCCTTAAAAAAAAAAAAAAAAGAAATCCCACACCATAAAAATCTCACTAGATTGTTTATAATTTTCTTTGATATTTGAAATATTGTAGTGAGTGGTAAACTATTTAAATTTGAGTTTATTTTTGTTTCTCTTCTAGAACTAAGATCACTTTGATCTTTTATGATTATTAAGAATTTGTATGTTATTACAAAGTGATAATGAAAGTTGTTCTATGATTATGTACTAGTGGCCTGTAATTAGTGGGCTATTTTCAAATTCACGTTTTATGGGGCGCCTGGGTGGCTCAGTCGGTTAAGCGGCCCACTTCAGCTCAGGTCAGGTCATGATCTCACGGTCCGTGAGTTCGAGCCCCGCGTCGGGCTCTGTGCTGACAGCTCAGAGCCTGGAGCCTGTTTCAGATTCTGTGTCTCCCTCTCTCTGACCCTCCCTTGTTCATGCTCTGTCTCTCTCTGTCTCAAAAATAAATAAAACGTTAAAAAAAATTAAAAAAAAAACAAATTCACATTTTAGGACAAGATGGATTTTAATAAATAGCATTCAATGCTTGGGCATTTATTTCACAAGTAAAAGAGGAATTGGGTAATAGCCAAAGAAATGGCTTTTAAACATTATTGTTTAACTGTGCTCACAAAAGTAGTTGGTAAATTTGTGATCATATGTGTTCAGTTCCTTTCTCTCATAAAACTCTACTAAAAATGACATCAAGGAGCCCTTGAAAGCATTAAAAACAAAGGACAAAGAAAAGGAGAGGGGACAAACAGTGGCCACGTGATGTCAGAATTTGGGAGGAAAGTGATGGAGGAGGAGTTCCATGACAGTGGTCAAGGTTGGAGGCTCCAGTACCTGCAAAGGCAGAAATGAAGTGCAGGGCTGCAAAATGGGGCCCTGTTAGAAAGCGTGTTGCCAGATCCATTAGACCCCCTGGTATCCCTGAACCTGGCAACTAGGCAGCCACCTGCCAGAAGATCGGGTTTCAGCCATTTGGGATCTGATGCTCAAACTCAGGGACCCCAAGCACTGGGTTGAATTGAGGAGATTACTGATCTGATAGAAATTCCCCAGCCCTACCCTGCTTGCTTCCAGAACACCACCAGCAGCCAGATCAGAAGGTTTCTCCCATTTGCTGTACAACAACAAAAAAATGCAGCGATCAGGTGATCACACTGCATGAAAGCCTCCAGCTGACTTCCTCTCCATGTAAACAGAATTTGCAACATTGTTTTGTGTTTTCCTCTTAACTGTGACTGCTCCCCAAGGATTGTCCCCCATTTGTGGGAAGCCTGTGTATGAAATAGACTTAGATAAAGCAAACACCAACCACAATAACAGCAACAACAAAAGCCTCAGAGAGAGATGGTGAGTGTAGGGAGCAGAAGACATCTCAATAAAACTGTAATGTTGTTCTCCAAGGAATTGGAATGGAGGGCTGTAAAGAAGGAACAGCAGAGAATAAGAAGAAATCCTTGGAGGTTAAAAATATAATGGCTCAAATTAGAAAAAAATCAGTAGAAAACTTGGAAGATAAAGTCATGGACATCCTTCTGGAAATGGAACAAAAATGGCACTGTGATGGAAAATGCAAGAGAAGAAGAGAAGAAAGAGCAGAGCTTTCCACCTCTGTAGCAAGCAGCCTTGCCCATCTCACAGCACCCTACAAATACTGTTTTCAGTGTGTGCCGTGATGAAGGCGCTTAGTATCTGGTAGATCAGTCCACGAGTTCTAGTGTCTGACTAATAGAGGATACAGAAAAAGAGAACAGAGTCAGTCTGAGGGAGCTAACTCCTGACTTAATTTTTTTCCCAGAGAGGAAGGAAAATTTGAATTGCTAGATTGGAAGGGTCCCCCAAGTGCACAGCAAAATAAGTAAATGGGGCCCCTCTTAAGGACACACTGTGACATCTCAGAACATCAGGGATAAGGATAAGAATTTGTGAGCTTTTTAAGAATGAGGATGTGGGGAAGGGGGAATGGAGCTGGGGTCAGAATGTCATCAGACTTCCCAACAGCAGAGCTGAAGGCTGGAAAGCAATAAAGCAATGTGTCAGAAATTTGGATGTAAAATAATGTGTAGTGCATTCCAGACCCTGAGAAACTGTCAGTCATATGGAATGGTAAAGACTTCTGGGCATGCAAGATCCTAAAATGTATGCATTCTGTTTTAGAAAACTATTGGACAATTTCCTTCATCAAAATGAGGTAAACAATGAAGCAGGAAGACATTGGGGTCTGACACAAAGGGTATTTTTAGCAAAGAGATACCTCAGAGAAGATAGCAGTGTGGCAGGCTGAAGAGCAGTCCAAAATGTGGCTGATAAACAGTTGAATCAACACGTAGGTATAGTGAAAGAGAAAAGTGATGCACTTGCAGCCCAGATGAACACCTCTAAGTGCAATTATGTTTTATTTTATTTTATTTTTATTTTATTTTTAATTTTTTGTATTTAAAAAAATTTTTTTAATGTTTATGTTTTGAGAGAGAGAGAGAGAGAGAGAGACACAGAGTGTGAGCGGGGGAGGGGCAGAGAGCCAGAGGGAGACACAGAATCTGAAGCAGGCTCCAGGCTCTGAGCTGTCAGCACAGAACCTGATGCGGGGCTCGAACTCACGGACCGTGAGATCATGACCTGAGCCAAAGTCAGATGCTTAACTGACTGAGCCACCCAGGTGCCCCTAAGTGCAATTATGTTTTAGAAAAATTAGGTGTATAAAAACTTTATGTGGCAGTCTCATTTACAGCATAGCATCTTAAGGACTTGCAAGGAAACCTCTATCCAGCTTTGTCCATGGGTGTGGCCCAAACAATAACACCAAAACTCACACTTCTTGAAGATTCAGATTTTGTATTTACAATTCTCCATTAAAAGAAACCAGGAGAAGGGCTGATACCTCATGTCTTTGGACTGGAAATAAAATAGATAGGTAAGTAGATAGATAGATAGATAGATAGATAGATAGATAGATAGATAAGAACCAGGGTTGTTGCCCTAGAGCAGGGATGTTTGAGATCAACATGTCAAGATAAAATAATCAATTTCAAGAGACCCCCCCCCCCACTAGCACAGTTAATGACAGTTTGAACGCCAACAAGAAAACCAAGATCAGCTAATTTAAATGCATTGTCAAAATACCTGAGTCCATTAATAAGTTCAGATGAGGCAGACAAAATGAGTTTTAAAAAGGCACAGAAGAATTTGAATAATGTTTTTCAGGAAATGCTGTGTGATGATCCATATGTGATTGTTATGTAAAAAGTTCTGTTATTCCAGGTTCCTAGGCTAACATTAGCACAGTAGTTCTACAACCATAAAGGCCTAAAAATTCAACTAAAGTACTTATAGACAGAGTCTACAATGCAGGTAGAGGAAAACGCATAGCACTTCATTTTAAAGAAAGACATTGGGTTACCAGGAACTGAAATTTGGTGTTTGGATGAAGCCTTGTAAAATCCCAGCAAAGGGAGAAGTGAAGCTCAAAACTCCCCCACTTACTGGAATGTGCTGGTTACTCACTAGAGTGAGTGCTGGGTTCCAAGGAGCAGCTGGGATGGCATGGTGACCAAGAATCAGGCTCCCTGTGTTTGTGTGTGTGGGGGAGATGGTCCCGAAGCATTAATATCACCTTAGGAAATATATAAGAAGATATAACAAAGTTAAAATATGCTAAACCTGTGGTGTTAATACTTGAGCACAGGGGTAGAAATGAGTTTGTAACTAATGTTTTGTGTCTTAAAAAAAATTTTTTTTTTCGTTTATTTTTGAGAGAGAGACAGAGCATGAGCTGGGGAGGGGCAGAGAGCAGGGAGGCATAGAATCTGAAGCAGGCTCCAGGCTCTGAGCTGTTAGCACAGAGCCGGATGCCGGGCTCGAACTCACAAGCATGACCTGAGCAGAAGTCTGATGCTTAACCAACTGAGCCACCCAGGTGCCCATTTTGTGTATTTTTATTTTTATTTATTTTTTTAATTTTATTTTTTATTTTTTAAAATTTACATCCAAATTAGTTAGCATATGGTGCAACAATGATTTCAGGAGTAGATTCCTTAGTGCCCCTTACCCATTTAGCCCATCCCTCCTCCCACAACCCCTCCAGCAACCCTCAGTTTGTTCTCCATATTTATGAGTCTCTTCTGTTTTGTCCCCCTCCCTGTTTTTGTATTATTTTTGTTTCCCTTCCCTTATGTTCATCTGTTTTGTCTCTTAAAGTCCTCATATGAGTGAAGTAATATGATTTTTGTCTTTTCTCTGACTAATTTCACTTAGCATAATATCCTCCAGTTCCATCCCCATAGTTGCAAATGGCAAGACTTCATTCTTTTTGATTGCCGAGTAATACTCCATTGTATATATATATACCACATCTTCTTTATCCATTCATCCATCGAGGGACATTTGGGCTCTTTCCATACTTTGGCTATTGTTTATAGTGCTGCTATAAACATGGGGGTGCACATGTCCCTTCGAAACAGCACACCTATATCCTGTGGATAAATGCCTAGTAGTGCAATTGCTGGGTGGTAGGGTAGTTCTGTTTTTAGTTTTTTGAGGAACCTCCATACTGTTTTCCAGAGTGACTGTACCAGCTTGCATTCCCATGTTTTGTATATTTTTAAACGTGTTTGAAAGTCTTAGATTATCCTAGCTTATTGGATATGTAAGTCTTGATTTATAAGGTTTATAGAAGTCTAAATGTTTACTAAGGTTTAAACATTTTTAAGTTTGCTTTAAATATTTATTTTTTTCATTTTTTTAATGTTTATTCTTGTGAGAGAGAGAGAGGGAGAGAGAGTTAGTCTGACAGGGGGCTGGAACTCATGAGCCATGAGATCATGACCTTAGCAGAAGTTAGATGCTTAACCCCACCCAGGGACCATTAAGTTTGCTTTGAAAGATGTCAAAAGCATTAAAAAATCTGATATATTAAAATAAATAACCGATGCTTAAATATTTAAGCACAATAATTTCTTTGCAGTGTAAGCCGTATACTGCCAAACAATTGACAATTAATGAAAGTATTTTAGTAGGGAATGTTGTTCCCTGTCTATGAAAATTCCTTTTGGGCAGGAAGGCCCCTGTGCTCACCAGCAGGGCGATAGACTGGGAGAGGAGAAGGGGACCAGTAGATGACTCTGTGTATCTGAGCATATGAAACAGTTAGTGGAAAGGTCTAGTGACATGTAGAACATTTGGGGGAAGTTGCCATAGCTACATAGAAAACTAAAGAAATGTAGGGGGAAAGGCAATATTAACCTAAGGAAAAGCAGTGTTAAGTGATAGGAATTGTGCCCCTAGGATACTACTTGGTTTAGCACTGATCACTACTAACTCTAATAAAGCAAGCCATGGGTGGGGAAGGACAAGGGCAGCAGTGTAAGAGAACCTGTAGTTATTTGTGATATCTCTTTGAGCACTGTCTGACATTTAAACTAAGTGTGTGAATATTAATTTCAGAAAAATAAAAATGAACCAAATCCTGGCCCCTAAAAATAATAGAGGCATGTTGTAGAAAATGTGAAAATGCAGAAAAATATAAAAAACATAAAATGACCTGTAGCTGAGAAACATTGGGTGCACAATATTTCCTTCCATTCTGTCTTTAAAGTATGCTTACATGTACTTTTCTTCCTAGTTAACATGGAGAACATTTAAAAGTTGTATTTATAGTGTTATATCCTCTTTTTCAGCTTAATTTTGTATAGCCTGGAACATTAGTATGATTTTTAAAAAATTAATACCTCCTTTACTATCCATCATGAATGTGACAGAATTTGTGGTTCTCTGTTGTTGGGCATTTAAAACTTTTCTATAGTATATGAAGTAGTTAGTAGTTGCTTTTGTCCGTAATATTTTTTTATATTAAATTTATTGTCAAATTGGTTTCCATACAACACCCAGTGCTCATTCCAACAGGTGCCCTCCTCAATGCCCATCACCCACTTTCCCCTCTTCCCCACCCCCCATCAATCCTCAGTTTGTTCTCAGTATTTAAGAGTCTCTTATGGTTTGCCTCCCTCCCTCTCTGTAACTGTTTTTATTCCTCTCTTCCCCTCCCCCATGGTCTTCTGTTAAGTTTCTCAGGATCCACATATGAGTGAAAACATATGGTATCTGTCTTTCTCTGCCTTATTTCACTTAGCATTATACTCTCCAGTTCCATCCAATGTCCATAATATTTTTTACAGTTTTATTGAGAAATCATTGACATATATCACTGTGTAAGTTTAAGGTATACAGCATGATGGTTTGATATACATATTTTGTGGAATTATTACCACAATGGGGGGGGGTTCAGCTAACATTCATCTTCTCATACAGATGTGATAAGAAAAAAAGAGTAAAGGGAAAAAAATTCTCCTTGTGGTGGTAACTCTTAAGACTTACCCCTTTAACTATCTTTTAACTACCTTCTGACATAGCTAATGGCAATATTAGTTTACAAGCATCATGTTGTACATTACATCCGTGATACTTACGTATCCTGTATTTGGAAGTTTCTACCTTTTGACCACCTTCCTCCAGTTTCCTCTCCCTTCAACTCCCACCTCTGGTAACAAGTCTAAACTCTTTCTTATGAGTTTGTTTTGTGTTATTCCACATATCAGTGACATCATACAGTATTTGTTTTTCCTCTGTCTGAGTTATTTCATATAGCATAATGCCTTCAAGGTCCATCCATGTTGTTGCAAATGGTAGGATTTCCTTGTTTTTTTTAATGGCTGAATATTATTCCATTGCATAACTGTACTGTGTATATAGATAGATAGATAGATAGATAGATAGATAGATAGATAGATAGATATAGATATATATCTATATATATATCACAACTTCTTTATCTACTGATCCACAGATGGACACTTAGGTTGTTTCCATGTCTTGGTTATTTCAAATAATGCTGCAGTGGACATGGGAGTTCAGATTATCTTTTCCAGTTAGTACTTTTGTTTCCTTTGAATGTAGTCCCAGAAGTGGATTTGTTGGATCATATGGTAGATCTATTTCTAATTTTCTGAGGGTCCTCCATACTGTTTTCCATAGTGGCTATACCAATCTCAATAGCAGTGCACAAGAGTCCCGTTTTTCTCCACATGCATACTAGAATTTGTCATCTTTTGTCTTTTTTGATGATGGCCATTCTAACAGGCATGCGGTGATATCTTATTGTGATTTTAAATTGTATTTCCCTGATGATTAGTGATGTTGAGCATCTTTTCATGTACTTGTTAATCCTTCCTATATCTTCTTTGGGGAAATGTCTATTTTCAGGTCTGTTGGCCATTTTTTAATTGCTTTTTTTTTTGCTGTTGAGTTGAATAAGTTCTTTATATGTTTGGCTATTAACCCCTTATCAGATAATACAATTTGCAAATATTTTTTCCCACTTCCTAGGTTGTCTTTTCACATTGTTGATGGTTTCTTCTGCTGTGCAGAAGCTTTTAGTTTGATGTATTCCCACTTGTTTATTTTTGATTATGTTGCCTGTGTTTTAGGTGTTACATCCAAAAACTCATTACCAAGACTCATGTCAAGGAGCTTTGTTTCTATGTTTTCTTCTATGAGTTTCATGGTTTCTGGTCCTACATTTAAGTTTTTTTAAACATTTTGCATTAATTTTTGTGAGTGGTATAAGATATGGGTCCAATTTCCTTTTTTTTTAATATGTGAATATCCACTTATCCCAGCACTATTTATTGAAAAGACTGTCTTTTTTCCACTGAGTATTCTTGGCTCCCTTGTCAACTCTTAGGTGACTGTATATGCTTGGGTTTATTTCTGGGCTCTTGATTCTGTTCCATTGGTCTATTGCCAGTTTTTATGCCAGTACCATACTATTTTGCTGACTATAGCTTTATAGTATAGCTTGAAAGCAGGAAGTGTGATACCTCCTGCTTTGTTCTTCCTAAGGATCTCTTTGTCTATTCAGGATCTTCTGTGGTTCCGTATAAATTTAGGAGTGTTTTTTCTACCTCTATAAAAAATACTCTCAGGATCTTGATAGGGATTGCCTTGAATCTACAGATGGCATTTGGTAGCATTGACATTTTAACAATATTAATTCTTCCAATCCGTGAATATGGGATAGCTTTCCATTAATTTGTGTCTTTGTCAATTTTTTTCATCAACATCTTAATGATTTTCAGCCCAGATATCTTTCATCTCCTTAGTTAAATTTATTCCTAAGTATTTTAT
Organism: Puma concolor; assembly: GCF_028749965.1. Taxonomy (NCBI): domain Eukaryota; kingdom Metazoa; phylum Chordata; class Mammalia; order Carnivora; family Felidae; genus Puma; species Puma concolor. Next base: position 26,036,792 of record NC_141671.1, read on the forward strand.
TAATTCTAATGCTATTATAAATGATACCTATTTGTTTTTTTCCAACAATTTTGTTGTTAGTGTATAGAAATGCTATTGATTTGTGCATGTCAATTTTGTGTTCTGCAACTTTATAGAATTCATTGATTAGATGTAACAGTTTTTGGTTGAGTCTGTAACATTTTCTAAATTTTTTTTCAACGTTTATTCATTTTTGGGACAGAGAGAGACAGAGCATGAACGGGGGAGGGGCACAGAGAGAGGGAGACACAGAATGGGAAACAGGCTCCAGGCTCTGAGCCATCAGCCCAGAGCCCGACGCGGGGCTCGAACTCACGGACCGCGAGATCGTGACCTGACTGAAGTCGGACGCTTAACCGACTGCGCCACCCAGGCGCCCCTGTAACATTTTCTATATGTAGAATCATGCCTGCAAATAGAGACAGTTTTACTTTTTCCTTTTAAATTCTGATAACCTTTTATTTCTTTTTCTTGCCTGATTGCTGTAGTTAGGACTTCCAGTACTATACTAAATAGGAGTGGTGAGAGTGGGCAGCCTTGTCTTGTTACTGATTTTAGGGAAGAGCTTTCATCCTTCCACTGTTTAGTATGATGTTAGCTGTGGGCTTGTCATATATGACCTTTGTTATGTTGTGATATGTTACTTCTATGCCTAATTTGTTAAGAGCTTTTATCATAAAAGATGATCTTATGGTTCTTTTCTTTCATTCTGTCAATGTGTTGTATCACATTGATTGATTTGTGTATGTTGAACCATCCTTGCATCCCAGGGATAAACCCAAGGGATCATGGTGAATTATCATTTTATTTATTTATTTATTTATTTATTTATTTATTTATTTATTATTTTAAAAAATTTATTTATTTTTAATTTACATCCAAGTTAGCATATAGTACAACAATGATTTCAGGAGTAGATTCCTTAATGCCCCTTACTCATTTAGCCCATTCCCCCATCACAACTCCTCCAGCAACCTTCTGTTCTCTGTATTTAAGAGTTTCTTGTGTTTTATCCCCCTCCCTGTTTTTATATTATTTTTGCTTCCCTTTCCTTATGTTTATCTGTTTTGTATCTTAAATTTCTCATATGAGAGAAGTCATATGACATTTGTCTTTTTCTGACTAATTTCACTTAGCATAATACCCTCTATTTCCATTCACATAGTTGCAAATGGCAAGATTTAGTTCTTTTTGATTGCCAAGTAATTCTCCATTGTGTGTGTGTGTGTGTGTGTGTGTGTGTGTGTGTGTGTGTGTGTGTGTGTGTATATATATATATACTGCATCTTCTTTATCCATTCATCTGTCAATGGACATTTGGGCTCTTTCCTTACTTTGGCTATTGTCGATAGCACTGCTGTAAATATTGGAGTGCATGTGCCCCTTTGAAACAGCGCACCTGTATCCCTTGGATAAATACCTAGTAATGAAATTTCTGGGTCGTAGGGTAGTTCTATTTTTTAATTTCTTGAGGAACCTCCATACTGTTTTCCAGAGTGGCTGCACCAGTTTGCATTCCCACCATCAATGCAAAAGAGATCCTCTTTCTCCGCATCCTTGCCAACACCTGTTGTTGCCTGAGTTGTTAATTTAGCCACTCTGACAGGTGTGAGGTGGTATGTCATTGCGGCTTTGATTTGTATTTCCCTGATGATGAGTGATGTTGAGCATTTTCTCATGTGTCGGTTGGCCATCTGGATGTCTTCTTTGGAGAAGTGTCTATTCATGTCTGTTGCCCATTTCTTCATTGGATTATTTGTTTTTTGGGTGTTGAGTTTGATAAGTTCTTTATAGATTTTGGATTCTAACCCTTTATCTGATATGTCATTTGCAGATATCTTCTCCCCTTCCATTGGTTGCTGTTTAGTTTTACTGATTGTTTCCTTCGCTGTGCAGAAGCTTTTTATCTTGATGAGGTCCCAATAGTTCATTTTTGTTTTTGTTTCCCTTGCCTCTGGATATGTTTTGAGTAAGAAGTTGCTGCGGCCGAGGTCAAAGAGATTTTTGCCTGCTTTCTCCTCTAGGATTTTGATGGCTTCCTGTCTTATATTTAGGTCTTTTATCCATTTTGAATTTATTTTTGTGTATGGTGTAAGAAAGTGGTCCAGGTTCATTTTTCTGCATGTCGCTGTCCAGTTTTCCCAGCACCATTTGCTGAAGAGACTGTCTTTATTCCATTGGATATTCTTTCCTGCTTTGTCAAAGATTAGTTGGCCATTCATTTGTGGGTCCGTTTCTGGGTTTTCTATTCTGTTTCATTGATCTGAGTGTCAGTTTTTGTGCCAGTGCCATACTGACTTGATGACTACAGTTTTGTAATATAGCTTGAAGTCTGGGATTTTGATGCGTTCAGCTTTGGTTTTCTTTTTCAAGATTGCTTTGGCTATTCTGGGTCTTTTCTGGTTCCATAAAAATTGTAGGATTGTTTGTTATAGGTCTGTGAAGAATGCTGGTGTTATTTTGATAGGGATTGCTGAATGATCACTTTAATATGCTGCTGAAATCAGTTTGCTAGTATTTTATTAATTTTTGCATCTACATTTGTCAAAGATGTTGGCCTATAGTTGTCTTCCCTAATAGTAGGGAAAGCCTTTTCTGGTTTTGGTATCAGGATAATGCTGGCCTTATTAAATGAATTTAGGAGTGTTCTCTTTTTTTTGAGTTTGAGAAGGATTGGTATTAATTCTTTAAATGTTTGGTAAAATTCACCAGTGAAGCCTTATGGTTCTGGCCTTTTCTTTGTTGAGAGATTTTTGATCACTAATTCAATCTCCTTTCTAGTAATTGGTCTATTCAGGTTTTTCTATTTCTTCCTGATTCAGGTTTTGTAAGTTTTATGTTTCTAAGAATTTTTCCATTTCTGCTAGGTTATCCAGTTTATTGGTATATAGTTATTCATAGTAACCTCTTATGATCCTTTGAATTTCCTTTTTAAATTTAAAAAAAATTTTTTTAAATTTATTTTTGAGAGAGAGAGAGATAGCATGAGCAGGGGAGGGACACAGAGAGAGGGAGGCACAGAATCCAAAGACAGGCTCTGAGCTTTTAGCTCAGAGCCTGACGCATTTAGCGTTTAGCCCTTTAGCATTTCTTGTAAGTCAGATCTGGTGGTAATGAAATGTCTCAGCTTTTATTTGTGTGAGAAAGTCTTTATAACTTCTTTGTTTCTGAAGGAGAGCTTCATCGGCCATAGAATTGTTGACAGGTTTTTTTTGTTTCTTTGTTTTTCAATATTTTGAATGTCATCCCATTTTCTCCTGGCCTGAAAAGTTTCTGTTGAGAAATCTGTTCATAGTCGTACAAGGGTTCCCTTAAGGATGTAACTTCTCTATTTTCTCTTGCTGCTCTTAAAAATTCTTTCTTTGTTGACTATCCAATTATGGTTGTTGGTGTAGCCCTTATTCAGGTTCAAGCTATTTGGGGTCCTTTGGGTCTCATGGATGTAGACATCCATTTCTCTCCCCAAGTTTGGGAAGTTTTCAGCCATTATTGCTTTAAATAAACTCCCTGTCGCTTTATTTCTCTTCTCCCTCTGGAATTCTCATAATGCAAATATTGTTTCTTTTTGTTGTGTCCTATAGTTCCTATGGACTTGCTTCACAGAAAATTTTTGTTTCTCCTAACTTTCAATGTCTAGTCCTCCAGATCACTGATTGTTTTGTCTGCATGAACAAGTCTACCCACTTACTTACTTACTTACTTACTTACTTACTTACTTACTTACTTATTTATTTATTATTCGAGAGAGAGTGCACAAGTTTTGGGAGAGGGGCCGAGGGAGAGAGAGAGAGAATCTCAAGCAGGCTCCACACTCAGCATGGAGCCCAATGCAGGGCTCAGTCCCATGACCCCAGGATTGTGATCTGAGCTGAAATCCAAGAGTCAGACACTGACTGAGCCACCCAGGTGCCCCAGGTCAAGTCTACCTTTGAAACTCCTGAATTCTTCAGTTCAGTTGTTATACTTTCAACTCTAGGATTTCAGTTTTCTGGGGTTTTATGGTGGTTGTTATTTCCTTTCAGACTTCTCATTTTGTTCATGCATTGTTTCCCTAATTTTGTTTAGTTGTGTGTCACCATTTTCTTTTTGTTCACTAAGCTTCCTTAGGAGGATTATTCTGATTTCTTTTTATGACAGTTTATAGATCTCCATTTATTTTAGGTCAGTTACTGGAGCTTTATTAGTTTCCTTTCATGGTCTCATATTTAACTGATTAATCATGATCTTGATTCCTTATGTTGGTATTTGTGCACTTGATGAATGGAGTTCCTCTTCTAGACTTTATAGATTTGTTTTGGGAGAGACAGCTCTCCACCAGTAAGCCCAGCTGGGTTTCTGGCTACATCTGCTGCTAATGTTTTGGGGCATGTAGGGCTTATTATTATGGTCTCTTTTGGGGTGAGGCAACTGTTTGAGCTCTGAAGATGGAGATGGTGGGGTGCCACTGGCTAAGAACAGTTGGATAGGACTACTGGCTTGGTTCCCTACCTAAGTGAGGCTATAGGATAGGCTCAGCAGTTGCTTGCATTTTCTGGTCTGGCTTTGTAGATGGTCAGGACTGGGTACTATATTCAATAGTAGTTGGGGCTGTGAATTAATAACTTCCTGCCTTGGCAGGACAGACAGCCAGAACCCAGGGACTATACAACTCATTGTTTGGGGGCTGAATCAGGCCAGAGCATGCACTGAGTTCCCTGCTCAGGTGAGGCCACTGGTTTCACTCTGCAGATGATAGAAGGCACAGGCAGTGCTCTCTGTTCAAGTGCCTCTGTGAGTAGGGATGTTTTTCATGTGCTCTGGTTAGGTTCCCTGGTTGGACAGGCTGAAGGCTATATTCAACAAGTGGGGCTATGAATAAAAATCCCTGTTCCAAGGCAGTGGGAGAAGCAGGTCTAGAGTTGGTAAAACTCTTTGTTGTCTTTTTTTTTTTTTTTTAAGAGATAGAGAAGGAACAAAGGAGAGAGGGAGAAGGAGGGAGAGAGGGAGAAGGAGAGAGAGAGAATCTTAAGCAGGCTCCACACCCAGTGTGGAGCCTGACACAAGGCAGGGCAGGATTTCATGACTCTGAGATCATGACCCGAGATGAAATCAGGAGTCAGACACTTAATCAGCTGAGCCACCCAGGGGCCCAAAACTCTTTGTTGTCTTAACTCAAGCTGATCCACACCCTAATTTCCCTGCTAAACAGGGCCACTGGCTTTACTCTGTAGATTCTCAGCTCTATCTGCCCTTCTCTTGGCTCAGCACCCCTGGGCTGCACAGCTCCCAGGAGTTGTCTCCAGCCCTTTTATTCAGGTGGGGCCAGAAGATACTCTCCACAGGCAGGTGGGGCTGTGATTCAGCTACCTTGCCTGGGTGGGAGAGGGAAGGATGCTCCAAGTTACCTTCAGTTTCCCAAACAGGCTGTCTGGTTGGGAGAGTCCTGGAGTTACCCTCAATCCTCTGTGAATTAATCCCACTGCCTCGGTACCTGGTACTGGCTTTGCTCTGGGGGCAGTCACCTCTGCCTGCCCACTTCTCAGCTTGAGCATCACTGGGCAGCACAGCTTCCAGGAGTTGTCACCAGGCCTTCTGGTCAGATGGGGCTGGAAGGCACTCTCAGCAGCTGCGAGTGGGGCTATGACTCAGCATCTTGCCCAGGCATGGGCAGACTGGGCTCTAGGGCTGGCAGAACTCCTCGTTTGATGATCTGAATCAGGCAGATCTCCACTCTGGTGTGTTCCCTGGTCAGAGTGCATCCCTGACTTAGTTCTACAGATGAGCAAAGCCTCCAGGTGGGATTACTATGTGGACACTGCAGGCATGAACTTGGTTTGCAAAGATCCATGTGCTGGTTGTCACAAGCCCCTCCCCTCTTCTCCATCATGGATTCCCAGTGGTTGAGCCATGCAGATTCCACTGCAGTCTCTGTAGAGTGAGAGACGCTGAGGCGACCTCTCCATGTGCTGCCGCCCTGTCCTTTATTTTTATTTTTTTAATTGCAAATTATGCTCTGGAAATATTGGCATAGCAATTTATAGGATCATTTACACAGTATAGGAAGGAATACCTATCTTAGTCATTGTTGGAAATTAATGGTTTTTTAACTTTCAAAAATTGTGTTTTAAAAAGGTATCTTAAATTTGCTCTCCACCTCTCCTTTTTTGTTTTTTTTGTTTTTTGTTTTTTTTGGAAGTGTATATGCCTTAGTGATTGAACTCCAGTGCCATGCAGACCTGGTTTCTAGCCTTCACTCTACCATTTGTATAGCCTTGTGATAAAAGAGCAATGGCTCCATTTCTTTGCTTATCAAATGCTGATATTCTCAACCAGCTTTACAAGGTTATAAGAGTCATTTAGGAAAAGTACTAATATAGGTCCCAGTGTGTAGTATATACTCAAAAATGGGTATTTATTTTTTCTGAAGTTAAAACTTTTTAATGTAATCACTAGTTATTGTTCCTGTTTGAGGCACAAGGGAACTGTTTCTAACATTTTATCATTGATGATGGCTGATACTCCTTGTCACATTAAGGAAGTATAGGAAGTACCATTTTCTTTTTGTTTTAAGGACATTTGTTATGAGTGGGCAATTCAGTTATTTCATGATTAACTTACTTTCTGCTGTAAGATTATCCTGCATATCTGGAATAAGCCTACAACCATCATTGATTTCATGTTTCTTTCTTATTTAACAATTTTCATAGGACGTGGATATAACTTTTTTAAATGTTTCATTTATTTTTGAGAGAGAGAGAGCACAAGCGAGCATGAGCAGGGGAAGGGCAGAGAGAGAGGGAGACACAGAATCTGAAGCAGGCCCCAGGCTCCGAGCTGTCAGCACAGAGCCTGATGTGGGGCTTGAACCCACGAATGGTAAGATCACGACCTGAGCTGAAGTCTGCCGCAACCAACTGAGCCACCCAGGCGCCCTGAGTGTGAACATAATTTCACTTTAACAGCTATCCGTCGTTGTCAGCTGAGAAATGGAATGCTGTTAGACTTCACCTTGGGCTTTGAAGAGTAAACTCCTCTCTGGCTCTTCTTTCTGCATTCATGTTAACAATAGACATCGAAGACGGCAGGGCACACAGATTACCTGGCCTCCTCTTCCTCATGCAGGGAGCAGGAACCGAGTAACACATTCAGAGTCCCAGAGCCGGAACTGAAAACCTCATCTCCCTCCTGACTTGTGCGTTTTCCTCTGAATGTCCTGGCTTGGTTTTTCCAGGATCAGTGTTTAAAGCCAGAAGACTGAAGCTGCTTTATGTTGAGGAACTACTGCTCTTTGAGCTTTCTCAATTCGCTGAGGGGCTGGGTAGCCAGCATCAGTGGGGGCTGAGCCATCTTGGGGGCCAAGCCAGAGGTGTCCCTGTCCCCAGCTAAGAGGAAGATTTGTGTGGTGGGGGACCCACAGACACCTGCCTGAGTCTTGACATTGGATTGTGTCAGGAATGCTTGGGACTGTGCCTCTTGCCCTGTGGTACGTCCTCGTACCTAATTCTTCATTCTTAAACCTGTTTTCACAGTTGTTTCTCTTAAAATTGAGAAGCAGGCAGCACTTGCTGATGTAAAATCCAAATAAACAATATAATTTTTGCATCAGTTCCATCGAATAGCTACTTTTGTTTCTATTGATGTTCCCAAGGGTCTGCAAAATCTTGAAGTTATTTCTGTATCAACAAAGAATCCATTGTTTCAGAAGAATTTTAATAAGGTGTATGTTCTATGTACTTCTCTTAGAAATTAGTAATTTCAGATATGTATGGAAAGTCTGAGCAAACCAGGAGTGCTCAGCACCCCAGCTATTCTCTATAGTGAATAAATAGAGTTTGCAAACAAAATGTTTAAAACAAGGATAGTAAATAAAATTTATCAGGTATGTAAATTGCAATATTAGTTTCCTGTGGCTCTTGTAGCAGATGCCCGCAAGCTCAGCGCATTTGTTCTCTCATGCTTCCGGAGGCCTCAAGGCTGACAGGCTTCACTGAACAACACCGGGGTTTTGACAGGGTCGTGCTCTCCCCAGAGGCTGTAGCGGGGAGTCTGTCACCACCCCTTTTCCAGCTTCTAGAGATGCAGTTTTTGCATTCCTTGTTTGTCCCCACTTCCTCCAGTTTTCAAGCCAGCATGGTAGCATTTTGCTTCAGTCCCCACATTGCTTTCTTCATTGCTCAAATTCTTCTCTGCCTGCCTCTCATAAGGATACGTGTGATTACATTTAGGGACCACTTGAATAATTCACGATGATCTCCCCACGTCAAGATCTTTCATTTAGGGGTGCCTAGGTGGCTCAGTCAGTTAAGTGTCAGGCTCTTGATTTTGGCTCAGGTCATGTTCTCATGGTTCCTGAGACTGAGCCCTGCATCAGGCTCTGTGCTGACAGTGAGGAGCCTGCTTGGGATTCTCTCTCTCCCTCTCTCTCTCTGTCTGCCTCTCCCCTGCTTGTGCTTTGTCTCTCTCTCTCTCTCTCTCAAAATAAACATGAAAAAAAATCCTTTCTATAATCACATCTACAAAGTCTCTTTTGCTGTGTAAGGGAACATTCTCATGTTCCAAGGGTTAGTATGGGCATATCTTTGCTGCCCATATGCAGCCAACCACTGTAGTTATAATCATAAAGCCATCCTCGGGGAAGAATGGTTAACTCCTCATTCTCTTCACGGGGTCTTTCTGTTAGATACCTCCTTCCCTTTCCCTTCTACACCATGAAGATGTTCCCTCTTGCCTCTCCCTTTCCTTGTTCTGTAGATTCCCCCCCATAGCTCAACTGAGTCATTTCCTCAATCTGGGGAAACATAGTTTGTAAACTTCTGTAAGTGATATCAGAGCAGGCAGGTGCTGCTTTCCCCAAAATCTGCTCCCCACCAGCCTGTTCTTCTGCATCTACAGCTGACTGACTGCTCGGACCCCTTGCTGCCTCTTGCCTTCTCTCCTGACCCCTCTGTGCTGTACTTCAGGCTCTTCCTGAAGTGGGGATATCTAGAGGAGCAGTGGAAAGACAGTTTGCTGGCCCTGAGTTCAGCCTTAGCTATTCAGTTCCTTAGCCTGGAAACATCACTTCACTTCTGTGAACTTCAGATCCCCCATGGCAAAGGGGAGTCAATAATAGGTCTTTCTAAAGACCTACTGTGCTTTAACCTGCTTGAAGACTCTCACATCCACCCTATCCCTGACTGCCCAGAACTATTCCTCCTCTGGACCCTGCCTAGGCCACCAGGGATGTGGCCACATGCCCTACATGCCCAATATGTGCTGTCTGACCCCTGACCTCTGAAGCCTGTAACCAGAGGCGGCCATGGGCAGGCACCTGCTATCCAGTGCCCTTGTCCAGAACAAAGGGCAAGAAGGCCTGGGCCTGTGGGCAGTAACAGATCTGGGGAACGTGGCCCTGGGTTTGGGCTTTGACACAAGCACAGGTTTCATAGAAGGAGAATTGAAGGTCAAAAGTCCTTGTTTTTAAGGCATTTGTATGACTTCGTATGTGGTTTGATTTATCTCTTATCTTCAGGCCACAGGCTACCCTAAAATTTGGTTCCTCTTTCCCACATGATAAAAGCATTCAGCCATATTTTTTTGTGTGTGTAACCTTGTGGTTGGATTTATCATTTGAATGGTTTTTAAATTATAAAACAACACATATAAGCCCCACATCATGCCAAACAATACAGAAATAGAAGCAAAAGCCAATTAAGTCCTTTCTTGGTCCCACCCCCAGGAAGTAACTCAGGTAAGCTGTCAAGTGTGCAACCTTCCACGCTTTCTCTGTGCTCACAGATAAGTGCACGTAGCAGTCCCCTGCTCCCCCCCCAAAACAGGATTGTATTATTAATATCATTGTTTGTTTGGTTTTTTTTTTCATGTAATATTAGAAACATGCAAAATAATTTTGAGGGCCCACAAAAGAAATAGAGTTTTGTGTAGGTAGCCATTTGCCCACTGAACCAAAACGGTAACTATTAATAACAGAGTGAAATACAGTCAGCATGTAAGCCTGTACTTATGTGATACTGATTTTAAATCTGTTGTTTCAGGCTCACCATCATGGATACTCTTTCAGAAGCAAACGGCACCTTTGCCTTAAGTCTGCTGAAAAAGCTGGGTGAAGATAACTCGAAAAATGTGTTTTTCTCGCCCATGAGCATCTCTTCTGCCCTGTCCATGGTCTTCATGGGCGCCAAGGGAAACACTGCAGCCCAGATGGCCCAGGTATGTACCTGAAGCTACTTCTGGGCAACCGTAAATGCCATTAATTTGTCAGTTGGGCTGGTCCTCCACTTTCACATCCAGGATTTGCTCTTGACAGATCCCTCTGCTGGTGTTGCAGGATGGGGACAGAGAGTTAGCCCTGTGCGAGTGGGCACCCCGGAATGGATGTCTCAGATCTGTTGGGGAGGAAGTGGTGTGCTCCATTTAGAAGAATGAGTGATCTCACTACCCCTGATGATAGTTTATACATGAGTTTGAGTTTTTGAGTAGGGGTAAAGTCACAAGGTTCAAGTTGAGTTCTGTGATATGTTTTGGATATTGTCACTTGCTTTTCAATTATTAGAAATTAAAAAAAAATTTTTTATTGTTTATTTATTTTTGAGAGAGAGAGAGAGACAAAGTGTGAATGGGGGAGGGGCAGAGAGAGAGGGAGACACAGAATCCAAAGCAGGCTCCAGGCTCTGAGCTTCTAGCACAGAGCCTGATGCAGGACTAGAACCTACAAACTGTGAGATCATGACCTGAGCCGAAGTCGGACACTTAACCGACTAAGCCACCCAGGCACCCCGATTATTAGAAATTTTTGTTTTAATTTTCTCATTTAAGTGTAAAACCTTCTTAGAGTGGCACTTGTCAGCCAAAAATGTTTTCAGTAGTATTTCAGTTGTTTCTTATTGAGTAACAGCACCGTAAAACTTAGTGGCTTAAGATGATAATTACTGTTATAGGATTCTGAATGTGTTGGGCGATGCCTCCGCTCCACTCGGTCCCAGCTGGGTCACTGGTGTGGGGTCTTGGGCCTCTTCCATGTGGCTTCCTCTATGTGCTGTCTCCTCCCTTCGGCTTCTACGTGGTGTCTCCTTGACAGGGTAGCCTGGGCATCCTTACAGGACAGTACCCAGCTTCTAAGAGGAACAGCTTAAATGTACAAATGCTTATCAAGCCTCTGGTACATCGTGTTTGCTAACGTGCTGTTGGCTGACACCAGTCAGGTGGCCAAGTCCAAAGTCAGTCAGAGGGGCTGTATAACGATGTGAATACTGAAGGCATTAACTCATTGGGTTACTGATGACTGCCGTGGTCTGCCCTTTGGCCCCTAGTGATTCCCAGTCCTCCACAGGTAAGGTACATTTACCCCCTTCCCAAGACCCCAGAAGGTCCAGTCTTGGGCTTGAAGTCCAGGAGGAGCAGGGCTATGAGGTTGTTTAGTATGGTTCCTGGGTGCAGAGTTTTGTGACATTCTCTTCAAAAATGGCGGGGGGATGTCTGAGTCTGCTAGTGGTGCTATAACAAGGTACCACAGATCGAGGGGCCTAAAGAACAGAAGTGTATTTCCTCGCCGTTCTGGAGCCTGGAAGTGTGAGATCGAGATGTCGGCAGAGTTTTTCCTCTAAACAGTTGTGGGGTTTCTATGTGTCAATTTATAATTGACATAGTGATATAAATGATAATATGCACAAACCTGTTTGAGGCAGGACTCTGTGTTGGCCTGGGATGAGAGTACTGGCTGACAGTGTCCTTAAGATGCTCAGAAGCCCCTTTGTCTAGCTGAGTGGGTCTGTGAGGCACCTAGTCTGCCTTCATCTTTCTCAGGTTTTAGTAAAGTAGAACTTGATCCTGCCTTGAAGCCCATACCTTGGACTTGATCTTTGTTCTGAGGCCATTTCTCACATTTAGAATCATTTGCCAGCTGGAGAGGCTGGGAATAAGAAACCTTTTAATTTTCTACCCACCAAGTCTTAGGTTGGAAAATTTTCCTTTAAATTCTGCTTGAAAATGAAATAATTCCTAGGGGAGCCTAGGTGGCTCAGTCAGTTAAGCCTCTGACTTCAGCTCAGGTCATGATCTTGCATTTTGGGAGTTTGAGCCCCGTGTCGGGCTCTGTGCTAACAGCTCAGAGCCTGGAGTCTGCTTCGGATTCTGTGTCTCCTTTTCTCTCTGCCCCTCCGCTGCACACTCTCTGTCTCTCTCTCCCTCTCAAAAATAAAATAAACATTAAAAAAAAAAAAAAAAGAAAATGAAACAATTCCTTCTTTACCTCTTCTTTCCCTTCCTGTACTCTATCCTAGGCAGCTACAAGCCCCATTCCTTCTGGACATCTACTTAGCCAGATACCTGGTTTGTTGGGGAAACGCCCAACCTTCCTCGCCACTGCAGGTTACAGTCTCTTCTGCTGGGACATGCCAGGAGCCCCTTTTCTCCAGCCACTGCTAGTGATTTCTTCAGTGGCTTTCTAGCCTCTGCTTACCATCTCCTCACTCTCCTTCCTCCCGGCCTTTGCCAGCTGCCTGGGCCCAAAGCTGCTGCCATGTTTTGGATGTTGTCAGGGCAGAAGTCCATGTCTGGATTGCTGCATGAACTTCTATGGCTACAAAACAAATTGTCCCAGACTTAGTGGTTGGAAATAGCAAAGGCTGATTATTTCTCAGATTCTGTGGTCTGACCCACATGGTGTCAGCTGGGATCACGCATGATCTAGGAAGGCCTCTATCATGTGTCTGGGGCCTCCATTCTCCTATAGGTAGTTCCCCCATGTGGTGTCAGATCTCCAGGACTTTCCATGTGGCCTCTAGCGGGATACCCTGGGCTTCCTCACATCATGGTGGCTGGGGTATGAGAGATTAAATATGGAGCTGCCAGACCTTGTAAGGCCCCGGCCTGGAATAGTGTCCCTTCTGCATTCTGGTGGCCAGACCCCATCACAGCACCAGCCAGACCCAAGGATGGATGGGAGAGGTCAGACCTTTCAGTATGAGGAGCGGCCTGTGTTTGCAGAGATGGGAGGCCTGTTGGCAGCCTTATTTGCAGCCCTATAGAGCACATAGAATACGGTGTGTGAAGGGGCACTGCCACTAATGCCAGTGCGGGCAGTGCCCTGACTCCTTGCAGAAAGTGCTGGAGGATGGCAAACTGGGTGGCTTTCGAGCTGCTTTTTGTCTTCAACTGGATGCATCTTCTTTTAAGCTCTAGTTAGGATCTGTACAGTTCTTAGGCAGAGTTTGGTGTTGTATCCATTTCCTGCAGTCAAGGCACACTTAAGTTAGGTATTTGTATTCTGTTTTTCATTTCAGACACTTTCTTTAAGTAAGAGCAGCGGAGGAGGTGATGTCCACCAGGGGTTCCAGTCGCTTCTTACTGAAATCAACAGGACTGATGCACGGTACTTGCTTAGAACTGCCAACAGGCTCTTTGGAGAGAAGTCTTATGATTTCCTCTCAGTAAGTCATACTTGCTGTTTTTGACTAAGAAAGTAAAGACACCGGGGTAGTGGGGAGGAGGGGTCACACAGTATAGCAGAAAGCCTGTGGGTTATGAATTCATACAGGTGCACATGAACTCAGGTCTCCACTTACTAACTTCATGCATTCCCTTGAACCCTGTTTCAATTTTAATCTTCTGTAAAATGAGCCTTATAACAAATAATGTCCAGATTTTTGTGAGGCTTTGATGAGACAATTACAAAAGAACTAACATGGAATGAACACAATTCAAAGTGAATTGGCTGAAACAAAGAAGTGATCAAAATGATTATTTCTAATCATTGTTTTCTACATATCAATAATTTTTTATGCATTGTGATACTTGTTCAACTTTTTACACATGCAATATTTCTATTGTTTTTTCCAGTGCAGAATTTTTGTAAAGTTACTTGTCTAATTATACTGGTTCTGTTTATTTATAGTGCTTTAATGCTTTTTATCATTTTTCAAAAACTACTCAAGTAATATGTGAGTATGTGAGTATATGTTTGTTGCATGATGACTATATTCTTGTTACATAAAAATGCAAATAAAGCACTCAATACAAGAGTCCTCACACCCGCTTCCACACCTCATCATTCCCCTTCCCGGTGTAAGCTTTCATAGATCTGATGTGTATCCCCCGTACATATACAAATCTGTTGTGTGGGTTTTTTCTCTACGTCACATCATTATACCAAAGTATTATTTTGTATTTGTTTCTTTTCACCCAACACTGTGTCTTAAATTCTTTGCATATATGAGGATCTACCTCACTCTGTTTAACTGTTATCTGCTATTCTTAAGTATGGATGTACTGAAACATACTTAGTACGCCATTCCCCCACTGATGGGCATTCAGACAGTGAATGTTAGTGTACGTGACTCCTGTGCCCTATGTACGTGTGTTACTCTAAGATGGATTTGTAGCAGGGAGGAAGGGAGTGAAGCTTTGAAGCTATAGCAAATATTGAAATTGTCCAGAGTACTGTGGCCATTTACATTCTCTCTAGGGGTACCAGCGGAGTGCTCATTTCAACTCTTCATCATCAACACTGCATGTTGTTAACCTCTTAAATTTTTATTATTAAGAGATTGATCATCTTTCCTTATGTTTATTGGAAATTTGTATCTTTTCTGAGAATTTTCTTTACATACTTTTTATTGGGCTGTCTTTTTCTTACTGATTTATTCTTTTTCTATGTTTGGGATATCAATCTTATTCTATTACATGATTTTTTTTCAGTTTTTAAACTTGCTTCAGACTCACGGTTTTAAAATATTTGGAGTAAAGTAAATGTAGTCAAGCACGAGGTCAAATAATGCTAAGATTTGTTCACTATGGTGTGAATTTTTTACAGCCTGTTTTACTTATTTTTATCAGTCTTAGCTACTTCCTAGGCTGTTGCCGCATCTTTTTATAAGCCTTTGGTATAAACAAGAAACAGAACTTCCAATAAACACAAAGAATTGGCTGATTTTCTTTAATTTACTTTCTTTTCTGATGGATATTTTTAAGAAATCATTGATGTTTCAAATCTTATTTTGATATTGAAATATAAGATAGAGGGTTTAGGAGTGTTTCTCAATAATTTCTTATCAATTTAGTGTTCCAAGAATCCAATACCAATCACAACTAATAATTAGATATTCCCTCAGTTTGACTAGTCATTGCTTATAAAATAGTAATTTAAATAGCAAACAATTATTTTCAACGTTTATTTATTTTTGGGACAGAGAGAGACAGAGCATGAACGGGGGAGGGGCAGAGAGAGAGGGAGACACAGAATCGGAAACAGGCTCCAGGTTCTGAGCCATCAGCCCAGAGCCTGACGCGGGGCTCGAACTCACGGACCGCGAGATCGTGACCTGGCTGAAGTCGGACGCTTAACCGACTGCGCCACCCAGGCGTCCCGCAAACAATTATTTTCAAGTGTGTTTAAAAGTTATAGAAATTGAAACAAACATATGAACACAGGGGAAAGAAAGGAAAAATAAGATACAAACAGAGAGGGAGACAGACCATAAGAGACTCTTAAATACAGAGAACAAACTGAGGGTTGCTGGAGGGGTGTGGGAGGGGGATGGGCTAAATGGGTGATGGTCATTAAGGAGGGCACTTGTTGGGAGGAGCACTGGATGTTATATATAAGTGATGAATCTCTCAATTCTGTTCCTGAAATCATGATTACGCCATATGTTAACTAACTTGGATTTAAATAAATAAAAAGTTGTAGAAATCACCCAAGGATCAATACATGAGTGCCCAGTTTGCTTCCAGACTATTTTCTTAGATTGAGAGACTGAAAACATTTTCAAAGGCATTGAGCAACAGCAGAGCAGCAAAGTTGGCGGAGCACAAAGTATCTGAGGACTAAGTAAAACGATATACCTAGATCACCTAGTGCAGTGTCTGTGACATGCTGAGATTTCATAAAACAGCATTGATGATAAGAATTCATCTGGTCCTCGGATGGATGCCGAATCCTCATTTACAGGGAAAGACAAGGAAGCTTCGAGAAACAAAGTGACTTTTTAAAGGCCACACAGCTAATAAGTTGCAGGACTTGTGTTTGTAGCTACATTACTGTGCCACGTGACCTCTCTGACACTATATCAAAGGAGCAATGTGAAATCCTGTAATAGAAAAACAGTCCTGAAAAGGGAAATTAAATATTTAGCTGTAAGCTGGTCAAAAGAAGGATTGGGAAACCATTCCATAGCATGCTTTCCACAAATTAGTTATTTCACTCCATTTACTCTCTATCAGATTTTCTGCTTTTATATGGCATAAAGTATGTGTTCACTAATGTCATCATCATTTAATAGACTTTGTTAACATGATACAGTTTATACTTTTTTTTGAGAGCTGCTCATTCTCTAAAACTGAGCCATCCAAAATGGTAGCCACTAGACACATGTAGCTATTTAAATTTCAGTGTAAATAATTAAAATTACAGTTCAGTATTCAGTTCCTCAGTGGCACTGACAATATTCCAAGCATTCAATAGCAGCACGTGGCACTGTTTTGGGCAGTGCAGATTTGGAATATTGCCATCATCACAGAACGTTGTAGTGGGAGGGGTGGTGTAGAATCATACACTTTCCACCATTGTATGGAACAGCAGGCCCTTGTTTCCAGTCCATTGTTCTGAAATGCACAGGCGCTGTGGCTCTTGCTGTGGGCAGGACTCACAGAGCAAACGCAGCGGCTTGTCAGGAACGACACTCTGTAGTAGCTGCGTCTCCGTGTCTTTGTACTTACCTCACTGATGTGCAGTTAATCCCTCAAAGAATCTGGTAGTTACTGATATTTGATGTTCAGACAACTGTTTTACTTGGTTTAGAAGCTAAGTTTAAACGTAGCTGAAAAACGAGAAATAGGATTTTCAGTTAATTCCTCGTATTTATTTGTATGTTACGTATGTAAATCAAAATTGCCTACATTCTGATTTGGTGCAGTGAAGAAATAAGCTGTAAGTGTTGATTATTTCTGCAGCCATGTGATGATGTTGCTCTGTTTCTCCTAGTCTTTCAAAGACTCCTGCCGTAAATTCTACCAGGCAGAGATGGAAGAGCTCGACTTTATTAACGCTACAGAAGAGTCCAGGGAACACATCAACACCTGGGTAGCCGAAAAGACGGAAGGTGAAAATACACCATTGCTCTATCTTAATAGTAGCTTAGTTGGTCTCACTGTCCTCTTTCACAAGACCATCAAAATGTAAAGAGGAATGATGCTTTTCTCTAAATAACTGTAAATTTTTAAAATCTGCTTCTGAAATACTGTCAGTGTATGCTTATTTTCTCTAGCTCTTCCCTGTTTTTGTCGATGTGTCTGTGATGTCTCTCAGTACTCGGTACAGCTGTTCCAGAATGATCCACTTTGTTGCCATTGTTGTTGTTAATGTTAATGTACAGTAAAGAAAAAGCCAGATACAGGTCTCATCCTGTATAGTTACCGTGTGTTATTGCAGGATCCTTGGTTAGGCCCTTATTCACCTGCAGCTCTTAAACTCTTCTGTGCACTCCTAGCCTCTCACATTTCTGACTGTCCATCAAATCTCTTTCTTCAAGGGACCAAGCATTCCCTTCTGTCCACCTTGTGAATTCAGCCTGCACATACTTCTTTGTTCATCTTCTGTTTTCTTGAAGGCATGGTATTTTTCTTACCAGGGCGTTTTAAGTTTTTGTTGCTACTGTTGTTATAAGGACCAGAATCCCCTTATGTGGTTATATTTGGGGGACTGTGAACTCCTTTATCTGTGTACCTCACAAGGGGATTGCCCAATTTAAATATTATCCCTGATGAGTGCATCAGGAAACTCTTTTTTTTTTTAATTTAAATTCGAGTTAGTTAACATACAGCATAATATTAGTTTCAGGTGTACAGTATACTGATTCGACACTTCTGTGCATTCCTCAGTGCTCATCGAGATAAGTGTTCTTTTAATCCCCTTTACCTATTTCAACTTGTTCCCTGCCCACATCCCACTGGTAACCATCAGTTTGTTCTCTATAGTTAAGAGTCTGTTGTTTTGGTTTGTCTCTCCCTCTCTTTTTTCCCCTTTGTTCCTTTTTCTTGTTTCTTGGATTCCACATATCAGTGAGATCACATGGTATTTGTCTTTCTCTGACCATCGGGAAATTCATTGATTCTTTAATTCTTCTTTTCAGGTAAAATTACACAGTTGTTATCTCCAGGTTCAGTTGACCCAGTGACGAACCTGATTCTCGTGAATGCCATCTATTTCAAAGGAAACTGGGATAGTCAGTTTAACAAAAGCCAGACCACAGAAAGACCGTTTAAAGTCAGCAAGGTAAATATTTCACGTTAACAAAGGAGATTCTTGGAAACAGTCCCTGTGTTCACCCTGGTTTTTAAAACTTGCAAGAAAGCTCATCTCAAGTAGCTTGTGGCCTGTATGGCCTTCAGCAGTCCAGCATAAGGGCTCCCCATCACGCCTTCCCTTTCTCCTTTGCTGTGTCATCAAAAGTAGCTCTGAACTCAGAGGCTTCCGGTCTGGCTCCCCATGTCACCTGCCATACTGTTGCCAGGTGTTCTGCTTACAGTCACAAATCTGATGTCAGTTGTCAGTCTTAAGGTCTTTTTGGCTTTCTAGAACTTTTGAGATAAAGTTTGGACCAAAATATGGTATATAAGGTTCTTTGCAGACCTGGATCCTACCCATTTATCTCCATTTCTCTGTCTTCATTGCCATGAGTACCTATATATTCCTTCCTTTCCAGGAGCATCTGGAAACCTTCCCTAACAGTCCTCCTTCCCCGTGGGGATTTCTGTCCCACTCCTCTCAGTGGCCACAGTGCCCCCTGTGGGTCCTCAGGGTAGCACTGCAGAGGTTGGATACCCAGCACCACCTGAGGAGGGCAGATAGATGGCTGTCTCACAAGTGCCGGGCATGTAGTTGGTACTCAATAAATACTGAACAGATGTCCCATCTGCAGTCTTGTTTGGATGATAAGGATAACAAACACTAATTTTTGTTTAAAAACAAGCAAACAAAAGGACATGTATATAGGATAGACATCATGTTGAGCTATCCCCACATTTGAAGAGGTTATTTGTGGTGGCCTTATATCTTTTCTGTCACCGAATCTAGTATATTCTTTCTTTTTAAATTATCTTTAACTGTAGAGATTTTTGCACATACACCTTAAGTAGACAGAATAGATCAATTACAGCCTGTTCTGGATCACTGACCATGAGTTAGATCTTCTAAACAGACATGAGCCTGAACTTTCAGTTTCTCAAGAAATGTATTTTCCTTCGAGCTTTATTCTTTAAAGAAAAAAACTTTTTTTTACATTTATTTTTGAGAGACAAAGAGAGCACAATCAGGGGAGGGGCAGAGAGAGCAGGAAACACAGAATCCGAAGCAGGCTCCAAGCTCTGAGCGAGCTCTTAGCACAGAGCCTGATTTGGGGCTTGAACCCATGAACCATGAGATCATGACCTGAGCCAAAGTTGGATGCTCAACCGACTGAGCCATGCAGGTGCTCCTATTCTTTTTTTTTTTTTTTTTTTTAATTTTTTTAATGTTTACTTTTGAAGGAGGGAGGCAGAATACAAGTGGGGGAGGGACAGAGAGAGAAGGAGACACTGAATCCCAAGCAGGCTCCAGGTTCCAGGCGCCAAGCTGTCAGCACAGAGCCCGACACAGGGCTCGAACCCATGAGCTGTGACATCAGGATCTGAGCTGAAGTCAGATGCTTAACTGACTGAGTCACCCAGCTGCCCCCCTTTGAGCTTTATTCTGAAATGAGTTGCCCTGTTTTCACCTGGGGAAATTATTTCTTTCCTTGAAATTAATCTTTAATAAGATGTATATTAGGACTTGATTCATGGAAAGTTCATGTCCCCTAGCAGAGACCTGCAGGTGGGCAGGGAGTAGGGCTGCCGGGGTACCGGGGTGGCAGGCGCTCCCAGGGAACCAACTGTCTCTCTTCCTGCTCTGCTATGCTTAGCATGTGGCCCTTTTTCAGGGTCACCGTCATGGCATCTGTCATCCAGGCAGGAGGAAGGGAAAGGACAAAAGGCAGAGCAAAGCCTCCTTCAGGGTTCTGACATTCAGAAAGTGAAACCTGTCTTCTGTATCTCATGGGCCAGAGTTAGGTCTTCTGTCAGGTGTGGCTTCTGCCATAGCTGGGGGGAGGTGAAGACTTCTGTCTTGCTTCCTCATCTCCCCAGTGGAGAAAGACAGAAGGAGGGTAGTAGGTGTTGAGTGCACAGGCCTTTGGGGGGTGGAGGTCGTTGTGTCTGAAAGTGAACAGATTTTAGTTCATCTGGATTTTTAAAATGCCTTTATTTCTAAATAAGATTAAATTTATATACACAGTTGTGTATTTAATGAATCATTCCCTTTCTGAGATTGGATCCTTTTATATTCTAAGACTAGGGGCTTTGAGCCCTGGATAGGTAGAAGGAGAAATTGCCTCAGGCAAGGCTTGGCAAACCGCATGCACCCTGAGGTCAAAGCCAGCCCACCACTTTTTTTTTTTTTTAATAAAGTTTTAACGGAACACAGGCACATCTATTTGTTTAGGTATTTCGTGCTACAACTGTAGAGTTGAGCAGTTGGGACAGAAACTGTATGGTCCATAAAGCTGAAAATATTTACTACCTGGCCTGTTATTATAGAACAAGTGTGCTGATAACTGGCCGAGGACTGAATGAGGAACGAGGAACGAGGGGGCAGGTGTGGCTGAGGCCAGTTCAGGCGAGCCTTTGAGAGGCACCAATGGAAGGCGGTAACAGAAGTTTCTTCCATCTAATACAGAATAATGTGCTGCCCCAGAGAACTGGGGACTGCAGCTTGGGGCCAGACAGATTCACAGCAGCTGTAGGTCTTACACTGCACATGAATCAGGAGCGGAGGAGGGCTGTTGGCTGAGATGTGGTTGCTGTCCTTGGGTCTTTCTTACTGCCTGGCTGGGGATGCACTGGTGGCAAATGCATTTTTCTCCTAGTAAGATGTGTTCATTTTGCCTGGTCCTTTCAGTTTTCCTGTCCTTTAGTTGTTTATCCATTTATTCAGCAGATGTTGGTTTGAGAGCAGGCTTCGTGCAAGGTACTATCACAGTGTGTACAAAACCAGCGACTCATCCCTCCCATGAAGATTAGGTCTTTCTGGGGATGAGACAGCGTACATAAGAAAAGAAGAGTGTATGAGCTAGTGGTAGTGATCCAGAGACAGACACAGAGGAGGGACACAGGTTGTGGATGGGGGTACGGTTTCAGGTGGGCTCTCCAGGTTTTGGGGTCGAACTTGTTGGGACTGACCATGGAACCATCAAGGGGCAAAGGGAGATGGGAGCACAGGGCATGCGGGACAAGCTCTTGTCAGCATTACAGGTCTTTTTAAGGACTTGAGCTTTTTTACTCCCTGGGAGTAGAGGGGGAGCTGCAGAAAGGTGTGATCTCATTTATGTTAATATTTTAAAAGCAGAGCCAATGTGATTTGTTAATGAGTCCATTGTGCGGTGAAAGACAGGAGTCAGGGGTACTCCTTAGTTTTTGACAATGGGATGAGTGGCATTGCCGTCACTTGAGATGAAGAAAATTGTAGGTAGAGCAGACCTGGAAGGGAATATGAAGAGCCCAGTGTGACATATGACATTGGAGGTTTCTTTAATGTACAAATGCAGGTCCCAAGTAAGCAGTAAGATGTTTGGGAGTGTAATATATGTGGAGTACATGGGAGAAGTCCCAGCTAGAAATCTAAGTTGGGGGATTCTGTTTAAAGTCACAGGATTGGGGCGCCTGGGTGGCTCAGTCGGTTAAGCGGCCGACTTCGGCTCAGGTCACAATCTCGCGGTCCGTGAGTTCGAGCCCCGCATTGGGCTCTGGGCTGATGGCTCAGAGCCTGGAGCCTGCTTCCGATTCTGTGTCTCCCTCTCTCTCTGCCCCTCCCCCGTTCATGCTCTGTCTCTCTCTGTCCCAAAAATAAATAAAAAACGTTACAAAAAAAAAAAAAATAAAGTCACAGGATTGAGGTCACCAGGAGACAAGCAGTGTAAGGACTGAGCCCTGAGTACCCCAGGGTTTGGAGGCTGAGGCAATGAAGATGGGCTGGCAAAAGAGGGGGCTGAGGTGGTATTCTGGAAACCAAGGAAGTAAGTGTTTGTAGAACCCAGGCTGGCCAGTTCTGTCGATTTGTCCAATGTGTCCACTGGGTCTTATTTCAACCTAACATTTATCTGTTTCCATTTTAGAATGAGGAGAAACCTGTGCAAATGATGTTTAAAAAATCCACCTTTAAAATAACCTATATTGGAGAAATATTCACCCAAATTCTGGTGCTTCCCTATGTGGGTAAAGAGCTGAATATGATCATCATGCTTCCAGATGAAAACATCGATTTGAAAACGGTAACAAATGCTGAGCAATAATCACGCTATGATCGCAAGGGGATCGTGTGAACAGTTTCTAAAGCTATTGTCACTTCCTGTTACTGTTGTCTCGCCCCGCAAAGCCCAGAGCATTCACATCCCAGCAGATAGTTCTGTTGGGCAGCACGGGTCTGGATCTAAAAATCTTCTCTCTTCTAGGTGGAGAAAGAAATCACTTATGAGAAATTCACAGAATGGACGAGGCCAGACATGCTGGATGAAGAGGAGGTGGAAGTGTTCCTCCCTAGATTCAAACTGGAGGAGAATTACAACATGGAGAACGTCCTTTGCACGCTGGGCATGACCGATGCCTTCGAGCAGGCCAAGGCAGACTTTTCTGGAATGTCGTCCAGGAAAGACCTGTATCTGTCCAGGGTGGTGCACAAGTCCTTTGTGGAGGTCAACGAGGAAGGCACGGAGGCCGCGGCTGCCACTGCGGCCATCATGATGTTGCGATGCGCAAGAATCATGCCCAGGTTCTGTGCCGACCACCCCTTCCTTTTCTTCATCCAGCACAGCAAAACCAACAGTATCCTGTTCTGTGGCCGATTCTCCTCCCCATAAGGAGATGGTTGGCACTGTTCGTGGTCCTTCTCCTCTCTCCTGCTGACCCACTTTTCCTCTGACACTTCACAATGTGCCTACAATGCAAAGTGACCTGTGGTGACAATCCAAAAATAAAAGGCCCCGTTTTGAAATCCCATGTTCTGGACTCGTGTATGTTCGTGTGTTCACATGTCTGATGTTCTCTAGGATCCGAAACTGCCATTCAGGAAGGTCTGTGCTCATGTCGGCCGGGCCAGCACTAGCTGCTTAGCAAACCCCCTGCTCTGAGAGGTCCCATCCATGCTCGTAGCTGCGAGGCCCTCAGGTCTTCACTTGGGCAGAGTGTGGCTCTTTTCCAGGCACAAGAGGGTACCTAGTACCTCTCTCTTCTCTATTCGGTGGCACTGTTAGTGACACACCCTGTGAGGAGCTGCAGGCCTTGGAGACCCCCTGTGGTGAGCTCTATCCCAAAACTTGTTGCAAGCGAGTGTCCCAGAAGTCTGCAGAGAAGCAGGGAGAGCAGTTAACTTAGGAGAGAAAGCAGTCCCATTGGCCACCTGTGTTTCTGCTTTTTTTCTGTGATTGTAGCTTGCAATCCTAGAGATCTGTGGTCACACACCTGTTCAGATGGCCAACAGCCAGTTTCCCTGAACTTTTTTTTTTAATTTTTAAATTGTTTTCATTATTTATTTTGAGGGAGAGTTACAGAGTGTGAGAGGGGGAGGGGTAGTGAGAGAAGGAGATGCAGAATCCAAAGCAGGCTCCAGGTTCTCAGCCCTCAGCACAGAGCCCAATGCGGGGCTGGAACCCATGAACCATGAGATCATGACCTGAGCCGAAGTCAGACACTCAACCAACTGAGCCACCCAGGCACCTCTCCCTGAACATTTTAAATTGCCACCAGGGGCCGGAGATGATTAGACAGGTTGTGTTCACAGTGGTGCAGTCTAAGTCCACATCCTGAGTTGTAAATACCAGACAATTTTGTTTTACTGCAAGTATTAGAGACAAGGTGGCTAAGGTTTCTGTGGCCACTTGTGTTACTTGCTAGAAACATGATCACCATGCTCAGTGACACTGGAACCTATCGACAGGTGAGGTTCAGGTTCAAGTGGGAGGGCTGTGCTGTGTTTTGGAGACACCCTCAAGGACTTCGTCCAGGACCTATCCTGATGCAATCAGAACTTCACTGATGCGATTCGTATTTCCCTTCTGTTGCTGGTCCGCTTTCTCCATTGTACCCAAGCCAACAGCTTAGCCGTGGGGAGAGGCTGGTGATAAGGGAAACAAAGGCAAGAGAAATGTAGCTTAAAATTAAAACTCCTTGCAGCTTGCAGCCGGCTGGTAAACACCTGAAACATACAGAGTGTGACCTTCCTAAAGAAATTCATGCTGCCTTAGTGCCTTAATGTTTATGTTTTATTAAAGTGAAAAGCAACCTTATCTTAGCAGCTAGCCCCTCAAGGTCCTAAAAGCCTTGCTTCAAAATTCCTTAAAAACTTATCTCTATCCCCTCCCCCTACAAACTTAGAAGTATATAATCAGTCACTCCTCACAATCCCAGGACAGCTCTTTCTGCCCACTGGTCCTCTCTATATGCTATAATAAAAATCACCTTTTTGCACCAAAAACGTCTCAAGAATTCTTAACCATTTGCTCACAAACCACGCTTCATAATTTCATCAGCTGGGTCTGAACGAAACAATGTTATGAGTGGTTTGAGAAGACAAAAGAGGGGCTATGTGGGGTTGCTGGTTGGGTCACTGTCATACCCCTATCCCCACCCCCCCACCTGCCGTGCCCCAGCACTGTGTGTGTTTGCTGCTCTCTGGAGAACTGTCAGGCTGTGTCAGTAGTAAGTTACAAACGTGAACATTGGCCGTCAGACCACTAGACCTATAGACCTATAATACAGTAAGACCTTAACCATGTGAAAAGTCACAACGCACACAGAATAAACAACATGCATGCTGCTCTAAGAGCTCCCACAGAATTGTCTCTAAAACTGTAGCTATCAAATTGCCTTTGAATGGTCACTCAATATCTAATTTTAGTAAGAGGCACAGTCACCTGAATAATGTTTCCACATCTTTTATGAAACTGCACCAGAAGACATTTCCATTATGTTCTGCAGTTTCCTGTAAGGATCTACAACATAAAATCCTCCCAGAATTTAATTCTAGGAAGAAGTTGGTCCCACCCATTCACAAAGGTTTACCAAGCACCTGATTTGCATTAGGTGTTTTACATAGATTATTTTATTTGATCCTCAGCAATGAATAAACCCAGGAGGAATCTGAGGCCCAGCAAGTTAAGTAACGTGAACAATTTCTTGCAACCAGCAAAGGGACAGAACTCCAAACTTCTCCTTCTGGTGGGCTGAGACCGAAGCTCCCGCCAGGACAGACAATCAGCAAAGCTGCGCCAGAGAGACGGAAATGTTCCAGCCTCCAACGGGAAGTCTCGCCTCTTGGCTTCTGTTTTACCATCCGGAAAAGCGGGGCTGGGACAATTCTAGCCCCGAAAACACATGAAACTGGATCCTGAACAAGGGCCCTGAGTGTGAAACTAGAGCCGGGCTCCAGGCAACCGGCTAGGGCGCACACCCCTCCAGGACGGCTGGAGGGAAGGTGCTGCGAGGCCCCGCCTCCTTCGATTCAGCCTCAGTTCTCAGAGGAGGGGCCTCAGGGCTGTGGCCTCACTGAGCTTGTAGGCGTCGGAAGCTTGGAGGCCCTGCGCACCGGGTAGTGGCGGCCAGCGGGCCCCTCTGCGCGTTGACCGCAGGGAGGCGGCGGCCGGGCCGCACAGCCTGGGTGGAAATGGATGGACTGCGGATGTCGCGCACCAGCTGATCCTGATCGTACATGCCCGCTGGTGGGCAGCACGGAGCCGGGCGTTCCTGGCAGGTGGAGGCGGGGACCAGGGCACCGGGGATGAAGAATCCCAGGAGGGGCGGCCATTGGAGCAGGGATTGGGTGCACCTAGGAATGTCTCCCGAGTCGTGGGGTCGCGCGCTACTGAGCTCCCTTCCATGCTGGGATTTCACTGCCGTTTCTTAAGATCTGTTCCATAGTGGGCATGACCCAGAATCTGGCTGTTAGGATCATCTTGAGCAGATCCAAAATCCCGTTGGCTTCAGGTGAGAACTGCAAGAAATTTACACGCTAACATGTTTAAAATAGGTTCCAGGATTGTAGATCTATATCTATATCTATATCTATATCTATATCTATATCTATCTATAGATATCTATATCTATCATCTATCTATCTATAGATATAGATATATATCCAAAAAATAATAAGCAAAATATGTGTTTATATACATATATATGTATATCTATACATATATATTTAAATTTTTTCTACAACGAATGTGTGTTCTTACATAATCAGGAAAAATTATTTAAAAACTGTGTACAGGAAAGAAATGCTTTGTTACCTTTAAATATTGTGGAATTGAGTTTGTAGGGTGTGCGGGGTCTGTTCTTTCCTTTTAAAAAGAATATAGTCACCATGCTGTGCATTCTATGCCCAAGATTTATTTCATATACCTGGAAGTTTATGCCTGGAAGTCTGACCATCTTTACCCATTTCACTCACCTTTGCCCCAGCCCTCACCTCTGGCAACCACCAATCTGTTCTCTGTATCTATGAATTTGGGGGTTTTACCCCTTGTTTTAGATTCTCTATGTAAGTGAGATCATATAGTATTTGTCTTTCTCTTATTTCATTAGCATAATGCCCTAAAGGTCCATCCATGTTGTCACAAATGGCAGGATTTCCTTCTTTTTTTATGGCTGAATAATATTCGTGTGTGTGTGTGTGTGTGTGTGTGTGTGTGTGTGTGTGTGTGTGTGTTTACCACATTTTCTTTATCCATTTATCCATCATTGGGCACTTAGGTTGTTTCCATGTCTTGGCTATTTTATATAATGCCACAGTGGACATGGGGGTGCAGATATCTCTTTGAGATAGTGATTCATTTCCTTTGGGTATGTATCCAGAAGTGTAATTGCTGAAGCATATGGTTTCACCAATTTACAATTCCACTAACAGTGCAGAGGGGTTCCCTTTTCTGTACATACTTGCCAACACTTGGGACTTCTCATCTTTTTGATATAATCTTTCTAATAGTTATGAGTTGATTATCTCATTGTGGTTCTGATTTGCATTTCCCTGATGATGAGTGATGCTGAGCATCTTTTCAGTTGTCTGTTGGCCATCTGGATGTCTTCTTTGGCAAAATGTCTATTCAGTTACTCTCCCCAGTTTTGAATTGGGTTGTTTGTTTTGCTGTTGAGTTGTATGAGTCATATATATACCTATATCTATCTACCTATCTACCTATCTATCTATATAAAACATATCTATATGTAGATAGAGGTAGATAGATATATAGATATGAGTTCTTCTTAGATGTATGATTTGCAAATATTTTCTCCCATTTTATAGGTTACCTTGTCGTACCTTTTCATACCATTCCATAGGAGACCATTTTTGGTGATGGTTTCCTTTACCATCATGGTATGGAAACTTTTTAGTTTGAAGTAGTACCACTTGTTTCTGCTTTTGTTGTCTTTGCTTTTGATGTCATATACAAAAAAATCATTGCCAAGACCAATGTCAAGGAGCTCACCCCCCCCCCATGTTTTCTTTTAGGAGTTTTATGGTTTCAGATCTTACGTTTAAATCTTTAACTTATTTTGAGTTAATTTTTGTGTATAGTGTAAGATAGCGGTCCAGAATCATTCATTGCATGTGGCTGTGTTTTCCCAACACTATTGAAGAGACTGTTCTTTCCCTGTTGTGTAGTCTGGGATTCTTTGTTGTGAATTAATTGACCATACATATGTGGGTTTGTTTCTGTTAATATCCATGTTAATCTTCTGTTAATCTATCTTTAATCTGTGTCTGGTTTTGTTTTCAGACCCAATACCATACAGTTTGATTACTATAGCTTTGTAATATAGTTTGAAATTAGGAAGTGTGATGCCTCCAGCTCCGTTCTTTCTCAAAATAGCTTCGACTCTTTGGGGTCTTCTGTGCTTCCACACACATCATAGGATTGTTTGTTCTATTTCTCCAAAACATTTCCCCAGGATTTTGATAGGGGTTACATTGAATCTGTATATTGCTTTGAGTAGCATGGCTATTTTAACAGTATTAATTCTTCCAACCCATGAGCACAGAATGTCATTTTATTTATGTGTCTTCAATTTATTTCATCAATGGCTTATAGATTTCAGTGTACAGGTCTTTCACCTCCTTGGCTAAATTTATACCTAGGTATTTTATTCTTTTTGGTGCAATTGTAATAGGATTGTTTTCTTAATTTCTCTTTCTGATCATTTGTTATTAGTGTATAGATACAGAACTGATTTTTGTATATTGATTTTACATCCTGCAACTTTGCTGAATCTGTTTGCCATTTGTAACAGTTCTTTTTGTGTGTGTGTGTAGACTCCTCAGGGTTATATATGTATGTGTGTGTGTATGTGTGTGTGTATATATATATATATATATATATATATGATATCATATCATCTGTAAATAGAGACAGTTTTACCTGCCTAGTTGCTTTGGCTGGAACTTCCAGTACTATGTTGAATACAAGTGCTGACAGTTGACATCTGATGTTAGAGAAAAATCTTTCAGTTTGTCACCAATGAGTATGATTTTAGCTGTGGGCTTGTCATATATGGCCTTTATTATGTTGAGATGTGTTCCCATCACACCTGCTTTGTTGAGGAACACTTGTCATGAATGGATGTTGAATTTTGTCAAATGCTTTTTCTGCATCTATTGGGTTGAGTATATGATTTTTATCCTTCGTTGTGTTAATGTGATGTATCATGTTGATTGATTTCTGGATGTTGCATTCCTGGAATAAACCCCGCATGATTGTGGTGTATGATCCTTTTAATGTACTGTTGAATTCATTCTGCTAATATTTTGTTGGGGATGTTCTTTCCTTTGAAGTCGTCATAAATACCTGCAAGGATGTTCTCTCACATTTCTCCTATCTTATTCTCTTTCCTCCTCAAGTTCTTATATCAGTTCATTCTTTCAAACTACTCAGTGTTAAAGTATCAGTGCAGGCACAGTTGTGGTTGGAATAGTCCTGTCTGAATTTGGCCAGTTGGCCTACAGTGGCCATGCAGATGGTGGCCAGAGCCAGGAGAGATGCCTGTCCTTGGATGCATTTCAGTATCTTTATTTCAATAAAATACTTTGACTTCATATTAATCTTTCTGAAGCTTTCATACATGGTCTGAGGAGAGGAGAATGGAATCATCAGTTAAGGCCCAACTATTTTGTGAATGTACTGAGGCCATGTTTTTATTCACTTCCTTGCTGTGACAGTTTGGATCTTGGTAAACAGGGCAAGCCTTGCAGTCAGATGGAACCTGCGAAACTATATGTAGCAATCAAGACACAAATCAATCTTAGCCAAAATATGCTGAGAATCAAACAAAACAAAATAGAACAAAACGAAAAAATGACTCATTGCACATGGCTAGCACAGCCTTGATAATATAAGGATAGTATGGAAAAGTTGAATTTATCCCAGGAATCCAGTCAATGCAACGTGATAAAATTAACATCATCTGTGTCTCATTCTTAGAACAAAGGAGAAAAATTTTAATAGCAGATGCAGAAATAGCTATCTAACCTTACAGGAGAAGACAGTGGAAGACAGTGGCTAATTGATACAATAATAGACCCATTTATTGATAGTTGTTTTTTGATAAGCTAGAGCAAATGCAGAGCCCTTTACATACACCAACTTAATTTCCATTGCTCTCTTTTGAGATAAATGCCACTTATATATTGCTGTTATTATTTTAATATGTAGATAAAACTTTAGATAAGTTTTCTTCTCAAGGTTAGAAAAGTGTTCCAAATCTCATTAAAAACCCTCTCTTTTTACAGTCATTTAGATACTTTCTTAGAATGCCAAGGGCAATTATATTACAGTTTTTCTTGAAATTCACAGGCATACATGTAACTCTCCTAAAAAGTAGTGGGCTGCAAAGGGAAATGAATGCTGAAAGTAGGTGTCAGAACTTCTCTGTGAGCTTGTAGCTAACTTAAAAATATTCTTTTTTAGAAGTAACATTTCCTTTTCCTCCCCTATTCTTAGAAGAAATAGATCAACACACAGCTGAAATCAAATTAGAGAACCATTCACATATTTTTCTGAAAACTTAGAATTATTCTTTTAGTATCTAAAGCCTATGTAACACGTATACACATCTGTATAACGTGAAATATTAAAGTGTGAAATCATGGGCGCCTGGGTGGCTTAGTCAGTTGAGCATGCGACTCTTGGTTTCTGCTCAGGTCATGATCTTAGGGTTCATGAGTTCAAGTCCCGCATCGGGTGAGCCCCACTTCTCTCTCTCTCTCTCTCTCTCTCCCCCTCCACCCCCTCTTGCCTCTTGCTCACTTGTGCATCTCTCCCTCTCTCTAAAAAAAAAAAAAGAATGAATGAATGAAAGAAGGAAAGAAAGGAAAGAATCAGGCTCTGTGCTGACAGACAGATTTTGTGTCTCCCTCTCTCTCTGCTTTGGATTTGTGTGCCCCTCTCTCTCTGCCCTCCCCTGCTCATGTTCTGTTTCTCTCTCTCTCTCTGTCAAAAATAAAATAAACATTAAAAAATAGAAATATATTTTTTTCAAAAGATTATAAATTAAGTAGCATAAGTTAAAAAACATAAAGCAAAATTTTAAAAATATACTGATTATCTAAATGTTTAAAAAATAAATAGAGTATTCTTGCTACCTATATTTTGCTTCTTAGCTGAGTCTGCTGAAATGTCACTGGTATATTTCTCAAACATTTATTTTTCAATATGATCTTATTAGAAATTTTTGACAATTTTTCATCCATTGTATTATTAGCAAATTTGAAATTACTGTCATCGTCAATCGACTCTGGTCTGTTGACGGCCTCTTGGCTTCATAGGCACGTGGCCTTTACAGCCACTCTGAGCCCTTGTCAGAAGGGCCACACTTGGTTTAATGCTTTCTTACTATCATCTTGAATCTCCAAGTTTTGATCAGAGCGTCCTTCATTTTCATTTTGCACTGGATCCTGCAAATTATGTAACCAGAACTGCTGTAGATTACAGCATTTTTTTTTTTAACTGAGAAAACACTCTTTTTTCAGGTGCTGAGGGACCTAGGTAAGTTTAGAGCAAATTGTGAAAAATAAGGATCTTCGCAGTTCTATTTTTTTCATATTAAAATTGATAAAGCAAATTTTCAACCTTTAATAAGTTTGTGGGCCCTGCTCCTGGGCTCCCAGGGAAGCTCTACTTGAACTTTTACCAAGGTCAGAATGACTTCACCAAACCAGAACATGAGCTCTCTTTCTGCCCCAGCACATATTGTACATCTGCTTCCTTAGCAAATAACCTAGAAGAAACATTTCAAGTCTCCCTAACTTCCCATCTATACCTGGAAGCCTGAACCTTGCACATGCTAAAAGCATAAGAGAAAGTTTGTTATTTTCTGTAATGTCTTCTGTTATGATGATTTGTAACTCTTGATGCAACAAAAAACGTACGTAACTCTGTATTGCACATGGCCTCCCTGCAGCACTCTCTTCGTGAAGATCTAGTATCCCCAATAGTCGTCCTTCCTTGAGCTGAAATAAAGCTCTCATCCTTTTCTTTTTTTAGAAATTCTAAAAGATTTGTTCATTTTGCGTTGACAAAGTGTGTAAATGTGTAAATATTTCAGTGGGAATATTTCCATATGTACGGTCGTTTTGCCTGCACACAACATGTATTTCTTTTCTGAATATTTTTATAGGACAAAACTTATCAAATGATTTGTCTATATAATTCTTTTCAAGTTTTCAACAAATTTATATGCTACAAACTTTTGGACCCAGTTTCATTGGATTCTTATATAGAGTATACATTTATCCAATTAAAAATAGAAACTCTATCTAAAGATTCTTCCCTCCCCCCCTGCAGCCAGGATATTCCAAAATTCAGTTATAGACTTTCAGAATTCAGTCCTGTATACAGTTGAGCTCAGGTTATTTTGTCACTTTCTGCATGTTCTTGTAGGTACAACTTTGAATTTTGTGTTTGACAATTTCCAAATCATCAAAATTTTATTTTAAAGACTCCACTCTGAATACTTTGATTAAACATTTCTAATTGATTTTGAACAAAATGCACGTGACATTTAGGAGACTCACTTCAAAGGTTAATATCATCATTGGACATTTAGGCTAATTTAAGATGATTCTTCCATAAAGCACATGTAACTATATTCTATCTGCTGATAGACGCCAAAGAGGAAAAGCATGTACTAGATGCCAAAGAGGAAAAGCATGTACTTCCACGTTGACGTGTGTATTGTCTTCATCAGCAGCTTCATCACAAATAGTTTGTGGTTGTGATGATATAAAAAATATTTTTAAGTTTGCACAACTACATACTATGTTTCTTGGAAGAATATTGCAACTTGTTATCGCAGTCTGATTGGTGTGTATATTATAACCAGCTCCAAGTCATTTCTTCTCCACAGGTTTTTAATTTAGTAAGAATATTGTTTTTGCACAGGGTATGTTCCATCAAAATTTGATTCATATTGCCATTACAAAAATCTTCACTGGTACACATTTTAACTAAGTTAATAACAGCATTTATTCACAGAGTATTACATATTTCACCTCTGGGAGACACAACTCCCAAAAGCTTAACTTTGATTCTATCGATGAATGAAATGAAAAACTTAAACTGCTTTTTTATTTGAAGCCTTGATGAAACTGGCTTTCAAAATATGTAATTTGTCTTCTGGTACTGGAACTAACACTTTCACCTATTGGTTTACCTTTTGAAAATGGCAGAAACTAATTTAGAATAACAGTCATTTGATCAAATGAAAAGTCTGCTTAACAAAGTCACATGTACAATCACCCCCCCCCCCCCCGAGCTCCACTTATTAGATTGTCATCTGTGGGTAGAATTTTCTTAAATTACTGCCTTTTGAAGGAAATGCTGGTATTTTCTTTGAGTGAGAGAGAGAGAGAGTGCGCGCGCAAGAGAGAACATGCGCACAGGTGGGGGAGGGGGAGAGAGAAAGGAACAGAGAATCCCGAGCAGGCGTGTGGAGCCTGATGTGGGGCTTCAACTTATGAACTGTAAGATGATGACCTGAGCTAAAACCAAGAGTTGGATGCTTAACCAGCTGAGCCACCCAGCGCTGGTATTTTCTTTTGGATAGTATCTTGGTCTTCACATGGTTGGGGATCTCGCTGTGCTACCCACTATGGTGGGTGGTACACACCAATCTGTGCACATTACACACTCTGTTTCTTGAGATAAGAAAACACAGTACTTAATTTTTGAGCCCACCACTTGCTGAAATGATTTATTGCAAAATAAAGAAGTATGGGGCGCCTGGGTGGCTCAGTCGGTTAAGTGTCCAACTTCGTTTCAGGTGTGATCTCACCATTTATGGGTTCGAGCCCTGTGTTGGGCTCTGTGCTGACATCTTAGCGCCTGGAGCTGGTTTCAGATTCTGTGCCTCCCTCTCTCTCTGCCCCTCCCCCACTTGCACTCTGTGTCACTCTCTCTCAAAAATAAATAAATATTTTAAAAAATTAAAAAAAAAAAGAAGTACAACCACACAAAAAATGTCTGTAGGTTTTCACTCAATAATGAATGATAAAGTCACTGTTGCCAGAGAGCTTAGACTTTTTTTTCTATAATCTCTATAACCAGATTTTCTATAATACATCATAACTGGATTGGTCAGCCTCTATTTCCCTGTACATATTTTACATATGTCTACACTATGATTTTCCATGTTTCCAACTGACTTGCCATATGGTGGCCTCTCATATGCCTTGTATGAACCATGGCACAACCAAGTGGCAGATGAGGAAAGAAGTACCAAATACTTCTCCCACCGACGCTGGAGACCAGAAGGACTTACCTGTACCTAGCTGCTATGACCAAGCATACCACCTTGCCAACAGATATGCTGTGGTTTTATCAGTACGGTAGTTCCTTATATAGGCATACCTCGGAGATCTTGAGGTTTGGGTTCCAGACCACCATACTAAAGCAAATATTGCAATAAAGCAAGTCAAATGAATTTTTAATTTCCCAGTGCATATAAAAGATATGTTTATACTATAGTCTATTAAGTGTGTAGTAATAGCATTATATCTAAAAAACGTACATAATTTAAAAATACTTTGTTGCTAAAAATGCTAACCATCATCTGAGCCTTTAGTGAGTAATCTTTTTTTTTTAATTTTTAAGTTTATTTATTTATGAGAGATAGAGACAACATGAGTGGGGGAGGGGCAGAGAGAGAGGGAGACAACCCGAAAGAGGCTCCAGGCTCTGAGCCGTCAACACAGAGCCAGATGCGGGGCTTGAACTCAGAAACCATGAGATCATGACCCGAGCCAAAATTGGATGCTTAACTGACTGAGCCACCCAGGTGCCCTTAGTGAGTAATCTTTTTGCTGATGGAGGGTCTCACCTTCTTGTTCATGACAGTTGATGGATCAGGGTGGTGGTTGCTGAAGGTTGGGGTGCTGTGGCTATAACTTAACAATGAAGTTTGCTGCATTGATTGACTCTTCTTGTCCTGAGCAATTTCTTTGTAGCATACAATGCTCTTTGATAGCATTTTACTCATAGAAGAACTTTCAGAATTGGAGACCATCTTCTCAAATTCTGCCGCTGCTTTATCACCTAAGTTATGTAATATTCTAAATCTTGTGCTGTCACATCAACAATCTTCACAGCATCGTCACCAGGAGAAGCTTCCATCTCAGGAAACCACTTTCTTTGCTTCTCTGTAAGAAGCAGCTTCTCATCCATTCAAGTTTGATCATGAGATGGCAGCAGTTCAGTCACATCCTCAGGCTCCACTTCTAGTTCTCTCGCAGTTTCTGCCCCCCCTTCAGTTACGTCCTCCACTGAAGTCCTGAACCCCTCAAAGTCATCCATGAGGGTGGGAATCAACTTCTTCCAAACTCCTGCTCATGTTGATATTTTGACCTTTTCCCATAAATCGGGAATGTTTTGAATGCCGTTTGGTGAATCCATTCCAGAAGTTTTTCAGTTGACTTTGCCCAGATCCATCAGAGCAGTCATGCTCTATGGCACCTCTAGCCTTACAAAATGTGTTTCTTAGATAATAAGACTTGAAAGTTGAAATGACACCTTGATCCATAGGCTTCAGAATAGATGTTGTATTAGCAAGTGTGAAAACAATATTCATCTTGTACATTTCTGTTGGAGCTCTTGGTTGACCAGGTGCATTGTCAACGAGCAGGAATATTTTGAATCCTTTCTTTTGAGCAGTGGGTCTCAACAGTGGCCTTTAAATATTCAGTAAACCACATTATCAACAGATATGCTGTAATCCAGGCTTTGTTGTTCTAGAGCACAGGCAGAGTAGACTTAACATAATTCTTAAGGGTCCTAGGATTTCTGGATGGCGAACGAATATTGGCTTCAACTTCAAGTCACAAACTGCAAAGCCCCTAATAAGAATGTTAGCTGACCTTTGAAGCTTTGAAGGCTGGCATTAACTTTTCTTCTCTAGCTATGCAAGTTTTAGATGGCATCTTCTTCCAATAGAAGTCTGTTTTGTTGGGGCGCCTGGGTGGCGCAGTCGGTTAAGCGTCCGACTTCAGCCAGGTCACGATCTCGCGGTCCGGGAGTTCGAGCCCCGCGTCGGGCTCTGGGCTGATGGCTCAGAGCCTGGAGCCTGTTTCCGATTCTGTGTCTCCCTCTCTCTCTGCCCCTCCCCCGTTCATGCTCTGTCTCTCTCTGTTGCAAAAATAAATAAATGTTGAAAAAAAAATTAAAAAAAAAAAAAGTCTGTTTTGTTTACATTGAAAATACGTTGTGCAGCTGGCTTCGTTAATGACCTTAGCTAGATCTTCTGGATAGTTTGCAGCACTTGCTGCTTTCCCTTGCACTTTGATGTTACGGAGATGGCTTCTTGCTGAAAACCTCATGAACCAGCCCCATCTAGCTTCAGACTTTTCTTCTGCAGCTTCCTCACCTCTCTCAAACTTCATAGAACTGAAGAGAGTCAGGGCCTTGCTCTGGATTAGGCTTTGGCTTCAGGGGAGGTTGTGGATGGTTTCATCTTCTATCCAGACCACTGAAACTTTCCCCATATCAGCAGTAGGGGAGTTTCACTTTTTTATCATTCATGTGCTCCCTGCTTTGGCACTTTTAATTTCCTTCAAGAGTTTTCCCTTTGTGTGTACAGCTTGGCTGTTTGCCACAAGAGGCCTGTCGTGGTTTTTGACATGCTTTGCTCGTTCTTGTAATCATTTCTAGATTTGATTTAAAGTGAGACATGTGTAACTCTTCCTTTCCATTGAACAGTGATTAATTTCAATATTTTCAATATTGTTGTGTCTCAAGGAGTAGGAAGTCCCGAGAAGGGAGAGACATGGAGGAATGGCCAGTCAGTGAAGCAGTCAGAGCACAACAATATTTACCAGTTAAGCTCTCCATCTTATATGGGCATGGCTGGTGGCACCCCCAACAATTACAATATAACATCAAAGATCATTGGTCCTAGGGGCGCCTGTGTGGCTCAGTCGGTTAAGTGTCCAACTTTGGCTCAGGTCATGATCTCACAGTTCGGGAGTTCGAGTCCCATGTTGGGCTCTGTGCTGACAGCTCGGACCCTGGAGCCTGCTTTGGATTCTGTGTCTCCCTTTCTCTCTGCCCCTCCCCTGCTCACACTCTGTCTCTCTCCCTCTCAAAACTAAATAAACATCAAAAAAAGTTTTAAAAAAAGATCACTGGTCATAGATCATCATTACCAATGTAATGACAAAGTTTGAAATATTGCAAGGATTACCAAAATGTGAGACACAGACACAAAGTAAGCAAATTCTGTTGGAAAAATGGTATCAATAGACTTGCTTGATGCAGGGTTGCCACAGGCCTTCAATCTGTTTAAAACAAAAACAGTATCTGCAAAGCTCAGTAAAGCACAGTGTGATAAAACGAAGCGCAGTAAAGTGAGGTCTGCCTGAATGATGTGCTTGAAAAAAGGGAGGGCTTGGAAAGGGTCAAGAAAAAAGAAATTCACTAGTTGCCTTTTAGATTTAACCTCAGGTTATAGTGAGTAGTGCGAACTCTATGAATTGCTGCGTCAGTTACCAATTTACTCTCTGCTCTATCTCCACTGTTCACTGAATCAGTATTACTACTTCACCAGCAGGTACAATGTTGGATTCGTCAGTAGGGAGCGCTGGAGAGACAGTTCGAGGAGACAGCAGTGGAAAGGCCCTGATTTCCCTCCCAGATGCTGGTCCTCCTATGGTTATTCAGTGCAGGGGCCAGCAACCCACAGTGACCGTTTCTACCTGCATTCCCATGCTTTCCCTGTGCAGTGGCCTTTCTGCAGTCACAAAGCCCACAACCCCATTCTGCAGTCATTAAACCTGCAACCCAGGCAACTGTATCCCATCCTGGCATTTTGCTTCTACAGACCAGCTTCTCCCACCAGCAACAGCGTCTCTGGACCAGCTCTGACCCGTGCCCTCTGGCCGGTGGCTGGCTTTGTGTTCCTGTGGCAGTCACCCCCTCTTCAAAGAGCTCTGGACCTCAGTAGGGTTCTCCCAGGTCGTTGGTCCTTTCGTTGTGTTTCATTGTCCACTCTTCTCAGCCCTGAGGTAGCAGCTGGCCCTTTGCACTGCCTGCTTCTGCTCTCCTGGATCCCATTTCACTCCTTTGCTTAATGAGCAATTCTGTATACTGATTCCCCTGTTCAAATAATGGAGGTAGCTATGTCTCCTAAGTGGGCCTTGACTGATACTGCACATGAGAGTCACACACTGTCAGCCAAGACCATGGCAGAATCTTTACATACTAAACAAAGGTCTACCAAGCCTCTCCTGGTTTAGTTTAATGTAACTATTAGCAGAAATCCATTAAAAATGAAAAAGCTAGGACAGATGCTGAACAGATGGTCTGAAATCAGGACAATAGGTATTAATGGGACTGTCCCAGGCAAACCAAGGTGTATGAATTATACTATACCACATTCCTAGAGGATATGAGGGTTATGTTTCTATTTAACTTACTACCTGCAGTGCTAGTCAAAGCCCCCCGAAAAGGAATGAACATATTTAGGAGACAAACAGACTGCTCTAATTATTTGTCACACAACTCCTTATCATTTAATAAAGTCGACCTTTTTTTTTTTTTTTCCAGACAAAATGAGCTCAGGATCTTTTGAACAATGGTAGTAGTAGGTCTCTTGGTAATGACAGTACTCAAAATTTGGTTTGATTCATCCTTATGCAATCAAGACTAACTGCTTGGTACACAGGAGTCATTCTGAGTCTTTAACTTTGTGTGTGTGTGTGTGTGTGTGTGTGTGTGCGTGTGTGTGCATATCATCTCCTGGGCCCTCAATTCCACTTTTACTGTGTGCATCATTGCTTTGCTAGAGCATATCCTGTGGGAGCTTTCTGCAAAATTGTCTCATGGGAGGTATGTTTTTGGAGACCTCTTTGTATAATTTTTTTTTTTTTTTGAAGGAGAGAGAGACAGAGCATGAGCGGGGGAGGAGCAGAGAGAGAGGGAGACACAGAATTTGAAGCAGAGACTTCTTTGTATAAAAAGGTCTTGATTTTACCATTATTTTGGCTACTATTTTGAATGGGAGTATAATTTTGGTTTGGAAACTTTTTTTCCTCAAATTCTTAAAGATGTTGCGCTCTAGAATTCTCTCTTCTAATGTTGCTGTTAAGAAGTTTAAAGACATTCTGATATTCGGTCCTGTGCACCTGTGTATGGGAGTTTGTTTTCCTCTTGAGATGTACAATCTTTGCTTTATCTGTTGTTCTGTATTATGATGATGTGTAGGGATGAGTGTCTGCAAGGGGATTTGGTAAACATTTTAAGTCTAGAAGGCAGGTCCTTAATTTCTGGGAAAACATTTTAAAAAATGTTCTCACATTTTTAACACTTTCTTCTTCTCTGGCTTCACTTTCTGGATAATACAGTCGACCTTTGAACAGCATGGGTTTGAACAGCATGGGTCCATTTATATGCAGATCTTTTTCAGTAACTGCTGTACAGAACTATAAATATACTTTCCTTATGATTTTCCTCATACCATTTTCTTTTCTCTAGCTTAGTTTATTGTAAGAATACAGTATATAATACAAAATAACATACAAAATTTGTGTTAATTGACTATGTCATCAATAAGTCTTCCAGTCAACAGTAGGCTATTAGTAGTTAAGTTTTGGGGGGGCCAAAAGTTATACACAGATTTTTGGCTGTGTGGTTGGGGGGGGTGCCCCTAATCCCGTGCTCTTCAGAGCTTGATTGGACTTGCAAATAACACCCTTAAAATTAAGGGAGGGAATGACAGTGCCCTAACCAGGCACTACTGTCAGTTAGCAGTTGCTATTATGTCACAAATGCTTGTTTCTTTCACAAGTTGATTGAAATACAAAACCTGGCAAACTAATTAATGTGATGCTTTTGAAATTGAGGTACCGGGTTGTTTCTGCACATTCCTAGGTCCATATGTGTCCACAACATTTCTTTCTAATAGCATGCTTTCATTTTGGTAGTCCTCTAAACATTTGAATATGAGCATGCTTTCGATTATCTGCATGATCATTTGAGAGTGGAGTATTCTGGATTTAGGATCATGCTGATACGAAGCAGTACAAGTCGCATTGTGGCAGGGTAGTGAAATAGGACAGAAATAGATCTTACATAGTGATTCATGAACTCTGTGGACTGGCCAAATAGCCAGTTTTAGGTCAGTTTGAATGGAGAGCAGTGGTGGGGACACTGGGGAGAAGAGACTTCGGCAAGTCAAACCCATGCATTGGTGTAGATGGGTACACTGAACTCAACAGAAAGGGAAAAACACAGTATCGTTTTCAAGTTGAAATGGAAGTTTTGTTCCAGCAAAGCAGTGTCACAGGTAATGAGAAGATGACTGCATAGAACCCTTCAGTCTGTTCTCAGGAAGTGAAAGCTCCGTGCCCTAAGCGTTCACACAACCACACCCTAATCCTTAGTGACACTCGTTCACCATAATTAAACTCCTCCTCCCTCACTGATGGGTGGGACACTCTTTTTTGTTATTATTTTAGAGAGAGCCTGAGAGCAAGCTGAGGAGAGGGGCAGTGGAGAGAGAGAATCTCAAGCAGGCTCCACACTCAGCATGGAGCATGATCCTGTGACACTGGGATGGTGACCTGAGCTGAATCAAGAGTTGGACACTTAACTGACTGAGCCACCCAGGCACCCTGGCACTCTTTAATATTGTCTTGTGACAATATTGTTACTACAGGGTATGGCAGAAAGAGCTTGCTAAGGAAAAGAGGCCTATGGACCACAGCCTTATTTCTTGCATGAACTGTCTGTGGGACCCACAGTGAGCCACACAAATGACATCTCTTTCCCTCTCCTCCGCTGGAAAACATGAGGAGTAGAGTCAGCAGTCTATGTGCTTTCTAGCTCTGACAGTTCATGATGCTATCTCTGTTCTCCTGGGATGAATTAACAGAGGCAAATGCATTGTTTTCACTCCACATCTTCTTGAAACCATGAAAACCTGTTGGGAATGTTGCCGGGAGAGTGGGAGGGGAGTCAGGGGAAGTGCAGGTGGTTGTTGCTGAAGTCTATGGCTGATCACTGAATGTGGACATTCCAACTCCCAGTGAAGGCTAAGAAGGCCTCCTCACAATTAGTTCCCAGCAAACTTTTCAATGTGAAATATTACCACATCTAACGATACGGACTACAGGATCTCAACCTGTAGGAACTCTGGCTGTGCCTGGACTCCCCAGCCCTCCCGGACAAGCAGAAGTCTGAGATGGAGGGCCTGGAGTTTAGCCAGAAAGTGAGCTTGGGGTATATCTTTCCTAGGGTCTCCAAAGTTCTGAGCCAAGGCAATCAGAAAAACCACATCAAGGAGTTGGGGCTTGGGAACCACACATAATACAAATATTAGTTGAAGAGGTGTGAAAAATGAGGTAT
Organism: Puma concolor; assembly: GCF_028749965.1. Lineage (NCBI taxonomy): Eukaryota > Metazoa > Chordata > Mammalia > Carnivora > Felidae > Puma > Puma concolor. The sequence continues at coordinate 26,077,711 of NC_141671.1, forward strand.
GGGTTAAGAAGGGCAGAATGTGAAACTGAGAATAGTGTCTCTGAATCATGACTGGAAACTTCTCATCAGGCACCTTTGGCCACACTGATGGGGAAGGCCTCTGTATCCCCTGCCTCAACCCCGTGACACACTTCCTCATCTCTCACCTTCACTGTGCTTGCCTAACATCATGCCTCACTGCTCGTGGTGGTGGCCTCCCACAATATACTCTTCATAATGCAGCCAGAGAAATTATTCTAAAGTGTAGCCAGAAATGGCTACACGTCTCCCCACTTAAGATCCTTTGGTGATTCCCCATAACCCACGAGACAAAGAGGAAAGTCAGTGTGATGATTAAGTTTATGTGTCACCTATGGCTGTGCCATAGTACCGAAATATTTGGTCAATACCAGTCTGAGTATTGCTGTGAAGGTATTTTTTTTTTTAATTTTTTTTCAACATTTTTTATTTTTATTTTTGGGACAGAGAGAGACAGAGCATGAACGGGGGAGGGGCAGAGAGAGAGGGAGACACAGAATCGGAAAAAGGCTCCAGGCTCCGAGCCATCAGCCCAGAGCCTGACGCGGGGCTCGAACTCACAGACCGCGAGATCGTGACCTGGCTGAAGTCGGACGCTTAACCGACTGCGCCACCCAGGCGCCCCATGTGAAGGTATTTTTAAATATGAAATTAACATTTAAATCAGCAGACTTTGAGTAAGGTAGATTACTCACAGTAATATGGGTGGGCCTTATCCAGTCAGTTTACCTTGAGAGAAAATGACTGAGGTTACCTGAGGAAGAGGGAATTCTGCCTTCCAACTTGAGCTGCAGCATCAACTCTTCCCTGCCCTAGAGATTTTGGAACTGCCAGCCTCCATAATTGCATGGGGAAAGATCGAGAGAACTCTCCCTCAGTGGTCCATGGTCCTCAACCTTTGCCCCACTCTAGAATCCATCCCACTGCCTGGATTTCCACTCAAGTGATCCTCCCTTAATTGATTTGGGGTTCAGAATGGCCATAGGAGTTTTTTGAAATAGGAGAGGCAAATGCTACTTGGAGGTATCTGGGAAAGCTTCCTGGAGGAGGCACTGTTTGAACTGAATTGTGACAGAGCAACTAGGGTGCCAGGCACCCTATGTGTACATGTAGAGGAATATGCATGTAGGATATGGAGGGATGACAAAAAGTTTACCACAGCTGGAAAGGAAAGAAGACAGAGTCAAGATCTTAAGAGACTTATGCTCCTTGATTGACAATTTGGACTTGATCTTTGAGATAAGAGGGTGTTATGAAGGATGATCAGATTTGGAATGATTATTTGGGATCCAGTGTGGAGAGCAGGTTGGCATGGATCAGGTGAAGGAGAGAAAGGAGGAGAGCCTCATCCAAGCAGTGGAGGTGACGAGGAGAGGGTGGATGGGAGGGATGCTAGGATGATAGAAGTGACAGGGCCTTTGATCATTTAGCTGTGGGGTGAGGCAGAGGGCTCCCTCCAGGTTTCTGAGAGATGTCTAGTAGTACAGAGACTGGAAAAGCCTGCATACAGCTCAAGATATAGGCTAGAGATTTGGACATAATCAGTAAGAGTCAAAACTTGAACCTGTACATATAGCTGAAGTCATCCAAGAAGAGCATATTACAGAATGAAAGGAAGAGAGCTTAGAATGGAATAATGGAACATTTCAGGTTGAAGTAAAGGAATCTGGAGAGAAAGGAAAGGGACTAGGAGAGTCCTCTGGAGATCCCAGCAAGGCAGCAACAGCAAAAGAGCAGAACATTGCCAACATAAAATGAAATAAGAGCCAGGGTATGTTTTTTTTTTTTTTTGTTTTTTTTTTTTTTTTGGTTGTGACAATTAGAAGGTCATTGGTGACCTATGGGGGCAGTTTTGGGGAATTTTGGGGTGAAAGTCAAACTTCAGTGGGTGAGGAATAAATCAGAAGATCAGAAAAAGGCAACAGTTAATGTAAACTTTAAAACATTTTTATTTATTTATTATTGTTTAAAAACATAATTTATTGTTAGGTTAGCTAACATACGGTGTATACAGTGTGCTCTTGGTTTTGGGGGTAGATTCCCATGATTCATCACTTACACACAACACCCAGTGCTCATGCAACAGGTGCTCATCACCTTTTTTCCCCCTCCCACCCTCTGCATCAACCCTCAGTTTGTTCTCTGTATTTAAGAGTCAATTATGGTTTACCTCCCTCTCTGTTTGAAACTATTTTTCCCCCTCCCTTTCCCTATGGTCTTCTGTTAAGTTTCTCAAGTTCCACATATGAGTGAAAACATATGATATGTTTTCTTTCTCTGACTGACTTGTTTCACTTAGCATAATACCCTCCAGTTCCATCCACTTGTTGCAAATGGCAGGATTTCATTCTTTCTCATTGCCAAATAGTATTACATTGTATATATTAACCACATCTTCTTTATCCATTTATCAGTTGATGGACATTTGGGCTCTTTATATAATTTGGCTATTGTTGAAAGTGCTGCTGTAAACATTGGGGTACATGTGTCTTTATGAATCAGCACTCCTGTATCCTTTGGGTAAATTTCTAGTAGTGCTATTGCTGGGTCATTTTTTGAGGAACCTCCAGCTAATCTTTGACAAAGCAGGAAAGAGTATTCAATGGAAAAAAGACAATCTCTTTAGCAAATGGTGCTGGGAGAACTGGACAGCAGCATGCAGAAGAATGAAACTGGACCACTTTCTTAAACCATACACAAAAAATAAAATGGATGAAAGACCTAATGTGAGACAGGAAACCATCAAAACCCTAGAGAAGAAAACAGGCAACAACCTCTTTGACCTCAGCCACAGCAATTTCTTCCTTGACACGCCTCTGAAGGCAAGGGAAATAAAAGCAAAAATGAACTATTGGGACCTCATCAAAATAAAAAGGGCTTCTGCACTGCAAAGGAAACAATCAACAAAACTAAGAACCTGCGGAATGGGAGAAGCTATTTGCAAATGACATCAGATAAAGGTTAGTATCCAAAATCTATAAAGACCTTACCAAACTCTACACCTGAAAAACAAATAATCCAGTGAAGAAATGGGCAGAAGACATGAATAGATACTTTTCCAAAGAAGACATCCAGACAGCCAACAGACACATGAAAAGATGCTCAACATCACTCATCATCAGGGAAATACAAATTAAAACCACATTGAGATACCACCTCACACCGGTCAGAATGGCTAAGATGAACAACTCAGGAAACAACAGATGTTGGTGAGGATGTGGGGAAATGGGGACCTTGCACTGTTGGTGGGAATGCAAACTGGTACAGCTGCAATGTATACTTTTTAAAGAAACTTAACTGTCCATGGAAGAATGAGAAATAGAATGGTAGCTACAGGCATGAGAAATAAGAGAAGTGTGGTTAATTGGTTTTTAACATAGGAGGGACTGGGCATATTTATGAGATGTGAATAACATGACTCCAAAGGACTACAAGAGATTAAAGATAGAGGAGAGAAGGCAATTAATGGAACCATGTCCTGGGGAACGAGGAGGGGGTCTGCTTTCCTTGAAACAGAAGGGGTAGAGACATGGTAGGTCAGATAAGGAGAGTTGGCCACTCCTCCAAGAGCTGGAATAAAGAGGCACTTGTCACCAGGCCAGGTGCTGGGACCTCATTCAGTCAGGGGCCCCTGGCTAAAACCCTCCCCCGGAGCGCCAGGTGAGCAGGAGGAGAGGTGGGGGAGGGAGAACCCACACAGGCAACTGGAGGAAGAGATAGGAGGGTGACAACAGGACATAGGGAAAGAGGAGAGTGGGACGGGTGCGGAGGCCAGGGCTCCTCATGCGTGCCCACTGTGTCGTGGGGGTGTGCTGGGGGTCATCACACACGCCTTGCTGCCTTGTGGGGATGGGGGCATCACGTGGGGCCCCCAAGGCCAGGCGCTAGAGTTGCAGTTTCTTAGCCTTGGAACAGAAGTCCTGTGGGCCGGTGGTTCAGAAGTGGGAGCAGGGGTGTCTTTCCTCAGGCTCGTGGGTGGTGGGGGGCCAGTGGTGACATTGCTTTGGATTTGGTGGCCTGGAGTTGCCATGGCCTCCCTGGGGTCAGTCCCTGCCACCCATCTACCTGGTCCCTCTGCTAGTGACTTACTGGCAACCTCATGTTCTGCTTTTTCTCTGATTAAACAGAAGTAAACAATTTGAGCTTATCGCCTTCATCCACCACTTCCCCTCAACTTGGAAAAAATGCTTCTTCACTTGGCTGCCCTTTGTGGTGCGTCGCAGGAGCTCCCTTAACCCACTTCCTCACCCCAGATACTCCTCGGCCCCCACCGCTGGGCCCACCCACTCCAGAAACACCTGCCCCCCAGCCACCTCCCCTGCCTCGTGCCCTCCCTGCCTCCTCATACAAACCTCCCAGATCAACCATTTCCCAAAGAGGCGTCACAGGTACCTCCTCTTCCTTCTTCTTAGTACTTTCAAATATTGGAAAGTACCCAGAACTAGTTGAATTTCTTTCCTTGTGTCTTCACTATACATTCTTAGTAATTTCATCCATTCACATGGAACTGCCTGGAATAGGGATGCTTATGGCTCCTTATGTCTCACTCTAGAATTAACTGCTAATTCTGAGGCTCCTGCCTGTTTTCACGACATCCTTGGTGTCCTTGGTGACACATTCATTTGGGAGGTCCCACTAACCTCAGAAGGAACATATCATCTTCCCTGTTCTGAGGCGGCTTCCTTGTGAAACTGGCCCTGTGGCTCTTGGCTGACCCTAAGTATAAATTTAGCTACAAACTAGAATAGTCCTTGACTTCTCCTCCTCCTCCCTAAGCCTATGTGGCCAGTCACCTGGCCTGGCACTTTTCTCTCCTACTTCTCCACCAAAATTCTTTCCTCTGCATTCCAGCCATTGCTAGTCTGTTGTAGTGGCCTACCCACAGGTTCCCCAGGGGCTTTCACCAGTGGATGATGGGCCACATTATTTTGCTAAAATTCCAAACTACTCCTGTCCAACATTTGTTTAAAACTATGCATGACTTTCTAAACCATAGATCAAGTTTAGACTCCACAACCTGCTACGAGGAGCCTCCCCCTGGGTCTCCAACCACATCTCTGACAGGGCACCCTGCAGACCCACTCACGTAGGCCCTGCGTGGACTTGGTCTTCCCGCTGTTGTTACAGAGCTCATGGCTAACTGGCCAGCAGTGCATTCATGTATCTCCTCTCCCCTGGGGCCCGAAATCCAGGTGAGGACTTCGAGCACCTAGTTTGCATTTTTCATCCCCCAAAACATGTAAGGAAAGGTCTGCATATTTGCTCTTTGAATAAACTCACTTACAGCAGTTTGTAGAGAAGCGGGGAATTCACAGGCATACAAGGGTCCCAGGAAGCTCCTACATACTGGAGAGAAGAAGCCTTGCTTTTGAGATGTGGCATTCTTTCTGTGAGACCTGAGGACAGTAATTTCATTGTCACAGGTCTTATTTGTTCATCTGTAAAAGGAAAACTAGTTTGATGCTAATTCATTTTAATGGCTGGAAGTCAAACCTTTCCACAGTTCAGTATTTATGACACTGTAGCACTGTGGCCCTGGCATTTATAGGTATTATTTGTGTTAGTCATATTGAAATGAATTCCTATTTAGACTTTTTGGGGGAGGTCCACATTGTTTGAAGTTCCAGCTCTCTCAAAAACTTTACTGTGAGAGTGGACTGGACCACCAAGAAAAAGTGGGAGAAGGAGTTATTCTGTTACCTCCCTCCCACCCTTCTGACACTGGTGTGAGCTGAGACACACCCCAGAGACACACTGTGTGTGAATGTGTGTGCATGCCTGTGTATCATGGCTATGGAATAGATAATGATGGGAGATATCATGCCACTGACCAGCACCTGGATGCTGAAAAGGATTGGGAATGAGGAATGGAGATGAAAGAAGAGAAAACACAGGAGAAACTAGAAGTAGGCAAAAACAAGGCATTAAAAGTAGTTAACATCTAAAAGTGAGGTTGATGGGATATTTGAGTTCATTTTCACCAATTCGGACAGGACAGTGAAACACACACACAGACACACGCTCACCAGCCTAGGTTTATGCCTGCCTCATCTAGATAGCAAAACTCTCAAGCTCAAATAAGGTCAAATTCAAATTTTATTTGTGTCTCTGCTCTTTGCTTCACCTAGTTCTCTCCTTCTTTGGTCCTCTCTAGTTGGTGGACCCCAGTGCTTTGAAGTTTGAATAGCTCTTTCTGGCTCTCAGCTCTTTCTTTATTTCCTGAAATGTCTTTAGATGTGAGGTGAGGTCGTGTGGACTGGAAGAGGCCTGGAAGAGGCTGGCCTCTGCTCCGCCGAGGGCTTGCCCATGGCCAACACACCAGCCTTCTAGAAACTACAGCCTTCAAGTATAATCAGTGCAGCTGAAGGATCCCAAGGGGCTTTGTGATTTGAGGACAGTTGAGGAACTTTAACATTTAACATGATCTATGTCACTATTATGCTTTCTTGGTTGACATTTTCACACATCCTTTGAGACTTAAAACAACTTATATTGGTTTTGGCTGTTCTTTATTTAGTGAATGGCCTTTGCACATTTTTTTTTTTTAATGTTAGACACTCCCTCTTAAACTATTTTTGGAGGAAGCTTACCACAAAACATCCAACTGTAGAGATGCTCATATTGAAACAGAGATCCCTTAGTCTCACCCACCCAGCTCTGCTTTCCTTCCACTGTGCCCTAATAAACTCAAAGGACTGTTCTTAAGGCTTAATGGAGCACAGTTTCAAAACTGCATCACTTTGTAGCCCCCCCCCCCTGGGAAACAGGAAGATGAAAGATCAGATGATGACCCATCTGTGAAAATGAGTCTGTAACAGTATGGTGGTTCCCCAAAAATTAATCATAGAGGTACCATATGATCCAGCAATTTCACTTCTGGGTATTTACCCAGGAGAATTAATAGCAGGAAGCAGATATTTATATATCATTGTTCATAGCAGCACTATTCATAATAGCCAAAAGGTGGACACAACCCAAGTGTTCATAGATGGTTGAATGGATAAACCAAAGGTGCTGTATACATACAAGGGGATATTATTCAGTCTCTAAAAAAGAAGGAAATTCTGGCACATGCTGAAATATGGATGAACCTTGAGGACATTATGCTCAGTGAAATAAGCCAGTCACAAAAGGACAAATATATGATTCTCCTTTTGTGAGTTATCTAGAATAGTCAAATTCAGAGACAGAAAGTAGAATGGTGGCTGTCAGGGGCAAGGGTGGGAATGGGGAGTTAATTTTTAACGGGTTTTCAGTTTCAGTTTTGCAAAATGAAAAGAGCTCTATGGACGGATGGTACCACAACAGTGTGAATGTACTTAATGTGACAGTGCCTTAAACTGAACATTTAAAAATGGTTACGGCAGTAAGTTTTGTTGTGTGTATTTTACCATAATTAAAAAAGAATTAAAAACCTCAAATCTGTGCATGATGAACCTTATATCTGGATAGAGTTTTCAGTAACCTTGTTTTACTTAGTTTTGAATTTCTTAAACTAGGCACTATCTTTCATATATATATGTTTATTTTTGAGCGACAGAGAGAAAGAGAGAGAGAGGGTGTGCATGAGAAGAGGAGGGGCACAGAGAGAGCAAGACACAGAATCCAAAGCAGGCTCCAGGCTCTGAGCTGTCAGCACAGAGCCTGATGCGGGGCTTGAACCCACGAACAGTGAGATCATGACCTGAGCTGAAGTTGGATGCTTAACCGACGGAGCCACCCAGGCGCCCCTGGACACTATCTTTTTTATGTGGCTTTAAAATTTTTTGAGCTAAGAACCAACGGTCCTAATATTTATATGGAACCAGAAAAGACCCCAAGTAGCCAAAGAAATGTTGAAAAAGAAAACCAGGGGCGCCTGGGTGGCGCAGTCGGTTAGGCGTCCGACTTCAGCCAGGTCACGATCTCGCGGTCGGTGAGTTCGAGCCCCGCGTCAGGCTCTGGGCTGATGCCTCAGAGCCTGGAGCCTGTTTCCGATTCTGTGTCTCCCTCTCTCTCTGCCCCTTCCCCGTTCATGCTCTGTCTCTCTCTGTCCCAAAAATAAATAAATGTTGAAAAATCTTCATTTAAAAAAAAAACAAAAAGAAAAACCAAAGCTGGAGGCATCAGAATTCCAGACTTTAAGCTGTATTACAAGGCTGTAATCATCAAGACCATATGGTATTGGCACTAAAACAGACACATAAATCAATGGAATAAAATAGAGAACCCAGAAATGGACCCACAAATATATGGCCAACTAATCTTTGACAAAGCAGGAAAGAGTATTCAGTGGAAAAAAGACAGTCTCTTTGGCAAATGGTGCTGGGAGAACTGGACAGCAACATGCAGGAGAATGAAACTGGACTATTTTCTTACACCGTACACAAAAATAAATTTAAAACATAAAGACCTAAATTTGAGGCAGGAAACCATCAAAATCCTACAGGAGAAAATAGGCAGCAACCTCTTTGACCTCAGCCACAGCAGCTTCTAATTGGCACATCTCCAGAAGCAAGGGAAATAAAAGCAAAAATGAACTATTGGGACCTCATCAAGATAAAAAAGCTTCTGTACAGTAAAGGAAACAATCAACAAAACTAAAAGGCAACCAACAGAATGGGAGAAGGTATTTGCAAATGACATATCAGATAAAGGCTTAAGATCCAAAATCTATAAAGAACTTACCAAACTCATATTCAAAAAACAAATACTCTGGTGAGAAATGGGCAGAAAACCTAAATAGACACTTTTCCAAAGAAGACATCCAGATGGCTAACAGACATGAAAAGATGCTCAACATCACTCATCCGCAGGGAAATACAAATCAAAACCATAATGAGATACCACCTCACACCTGTCAAATGGCTAAAATTAACAACAGATGTTGGTGAGGATGTGGACAAAGGAGAAATCTCTTGCACTGTTGGTGGGAATTCAAACTGGTACAGCTACTCTGGAAAACAGTGTGGAGGTTTCTCAAAAAATTAAAAATAGAACTACCCTATGACCCAGCAATAGCACTAGTAGGAATTTATCCAAAGGATACAGGAGTTCTGTTTCAAAGGGGGCAGATGCACCCTGTTGTTTACAGCAGTGGTATCAACAATAGCCAAGTATGGGAAGAGCCCAAATTTCCATTGACTGATGAATGGATAAAGAAGTTGTGGTATTTATATACCTTGGCAATGAAAAAGAATGAAATCTTGCAATTTGCAACAATGTGGATGGAAATAGAGGGTATTATGCTAAGCAAAATAAGTCAGAGAAAGACAGATATGATTTCACTCATATGTGGAATTTGAGGAACACAACAGATGAACATAGGGGAAGGGAAGGAAAAATAAGATAAAAACAGAGAAGGAGGCAAACCATAAGAGACTCTTAAATACAGAGAACAAACTGAGGGTTGCTGGAGGGGTGGTGGAGGGGGAAGGGGTAATAAATGGGTGATGGGCATTGAGGAGGGTACTTTTTGGGATGAGCACTGGGTGATATACAGTATGTTAACTAATTTGAATTTAAATAAAAAAATAAACATAAATAAATAAAATTCCAACTCTGCCTTCAAAATGAAACAAAATGAAATAAAGCTTTTCAGGTAAAAATATACATGCCTGTAAAAAACAAATAAAATAATAGAGAAAAGCAGATTGCAGAGCTGTGGTACTGTAGATGATTTGTCCCTTTATTCCCCAAAATGTTTTCAATTATAATGGCAAAGCAACTCAGGGAGGCATGGATGAACTTCAATATTATATTGAATAGTAGTCCAGTCAAAAATCAACACTTCTTGTTAAATAAGGTTTGTTGAGACCTTATAATAATTTGCTAAACTTCTTTTAACGAATAGTAAACTGTAATAACTTTTTTTTAAGTTTATTTATTTTGAAAGGGAGAAAGAGAGAATGGGGGAGGGGCAGAGAGAGAGAGAGAGAGAGAGAGAGAGAGAGGCAGAGCATCTTAAGTGGGCTCTGTGCTGACAGCAGAGATCCCAGTGGGGGACTCACTCGTGAACTGTGAGATCATGACCTGAACTGAAGTTGGACACTTTTAACCTACTGAGCCACCCAGGCCCTTCTCTTGGAGGGCATCTTTTCATACTTTCCATGTGCATGATGGATGAATCCTGCTACTCCTTCTGTGGGAGTGTGTTTCATACAGCTGCCATGAGACGTAGCAGCTGGGCCCACATGAACGTCTCAGTAACAAAAGCAGACAAAAGCATCGGTATATTAGAGCAAAATTGCATCTTTTTTTTTTTCAACGTTTATTTATTTATTATAGAGAGACAGAGCATGAACGGGGGAGGGGCAGAGAGAGAGGGAGACACAGAATGGGAAACAGGCTCCAGGCTCTGAGCCATCAGCCCAGAGCCTGACACGGGGCTCGAACTCACGGACCGCGAGATCGTGACCTGGCTGAAGTCGGACGCTTAACCGACTGCGCCACCCAGGCGCCCCCAAAATTGCATCTTTGATAAGTAAAATAAAACTATAATTCTTTCACAAAAAGGCAAAGGATTTCAATTTTATTTTAAACTTTTGTGAAAAACCTATTTAAAATTGGAGAATGCAGTTATCTAAATGAACTCGTAAGTGGGTATTGTTAGTATGTGGTTATGTGTAGTGGAAGAATGCCACACAAAGTTGAACTTCCATCTTCTGGAGTTATTTAGAGGGGATATAGAATCTGCTCCAAAGAGGGTTATGTGTGAGCTTCTGTACAAATGAGGTAATGGGTCATGCTTTAGGGGAATAGTTCTTAGCCTCTTTGTGTTTTAGGTTTCTTTGATGATCTCATGAATGTGTCCCAGAGCATTTCCATTTGCATAACCTTTTACACATAATATCAGGAGTATTTGAACACCACCCCTGCAGCGCAACTGTGGAGCCCAGTTGTAGTTTTCCTGAGGTTCTGTTCTCCAGTTTACTGAAGGACGGAGGCTTTGGGTTGGGAGTAGGAGACATGGGAAAAACCTATATTCTCATTCTGACTTGACATTTAAATTCCAATCTGGTCTGTAAAATTTGTAGTGAAACATTTTCATTTTTATTTCTGCTTTTTCTCTTGTTCCCTGAGGCCATGTTAGATTCAATCCCAAAGACTTTTTTTCTTTTTTTCCTGCGTCCTGTTATCATGCCTTTTGGATATGAATAATTCCGCTCCACTGGTTTTCAGTGGGAGGAAACTGTGTCCCCTTGGGAGATATGTGGCAATACCTGGAGACACTTTGGATTGTCATAATTGAGAAACTGCTACTGGCATCTAGTGGGTAGAGGTCATGGATATTGCTGCACATCCTAAAACACACAGAGAGCCCCCACAATGAAGGACCAATCATATGACCCCAAGTGTCAGTAATGCTGTAGTTGAGAAAGCCTGTGCTAGACAATTAAATTCCTTTTCAAAAAGGAACCCACTTGATCTTTGGTACAGAGATTTGTTTGGAGGTCACTCTTTGGGGAATTAGAATGCAGTGTTCAAAGCAGTTGGTGGTGTTTTCTGTTAACAGACACTTTTGTTTAAAGAAAGATGGACGTATTCACCAAGGTTTCCACTCACTTCTCAATGAAGCTAATGAACATGGCACACAGTGTTTTCTCAGAACGACCGACAGCCTTTGGAGAAAAAGTGTGTAAAGGAAAATAACAGAGAAACTACAGAAGAGCAGAGAATGATGAACAGATATTCCTTGACTTGCAGTGGAGTTATGTCCCAGTAAACCCATCATAAAGTGAAAATATCCCAAATTGAAAGTGCATTTAATATACCTAACCTATCAAGTGTTATATCTTAGTCTAGCCTACCTTAAAGGTGCTCCAAATACGCTGTGCTTAGTCCACAATTGTGCAAATCATCTAACACAAAGCCTATTTTAGTGTTAATGATCTCATGAAATTTATTAAATACTGTAATAGAAGTGAAAACGAGAATGGTTGTGTGGGCACAGAGTGGTTGTAAGCATACTGGTTATTGACCCTGGTGACCGTGTGGCTGCCTGGGAGCTGCGGCTGCTGCCCAGTCATGAGAGAGGATAGTCCCGCATATTGCTAGCCTGGGAGAAGTTCAAAATTCCCAATATGGTTTCTACTGAATGCGTGTCACTTCTGCGCCAACGTAAAATAAAATCATAAGCCAATGCATCGTAAGATGGGGGCTGTCTGTATAACTCCACTGCCTTAAAATTGTGCTTAGAAATACAGTTTTATAATTTTGAATTTTAATACTATTTCTGAATTATGTCTTTCTTTTTTATTGTTTTCTGACACATCTCTCTCTGGTGTCACTCTCAGTATGTCCATCCTGCTGCACCCATACCTGCTTCTCCCCCTTGCCTCCCGATCCCTCACCCTGCTGTAGAAGTCAGAAGCTCAGCCATCCGGAGTCCTCCCTGGTCTTAACCTCTGGTTGGTGAACTGGTTCCCCTGCAAGATCTCTTTAATTTGCCCCCTCTCCTGAGTCACACTGCTGCTGCCTGAGTTCAGAGTCTCACTGTATCTTTTACACTATTATTTTAATTGCTACTTGACTGGTCCTCCAAGCACAGCCTGGTCCTTTCCTCTGTCTCACAAATCTGCACTACTGGCAAAAATAGTCTTTCTAAATAAAAATCTTATTGTGAAACTGAGACCTTTGAATCGGGCTGGCTTCTATAAAATTTCTTAGTCCATAAAAACCCTTCTTTAATGCAGTAAGTGAAGCAAAAAAACAAAAAAATAAAACTACCATATAATATACAGGGTGATGTGATTATGAGATTAATGAATTGACAGAATGATCCTGGCCACCTGACTGGTTGGCAGTACCCAGAGTTGTTCTGTAAGTCACAAATACATCCTTGCCCTGGTGGTGCCATGCCATGGAGGTTGCCTGCTCTGGGCTTAAGTCTCCTTGGCGATAATCCTGTGTCCTCTGGCTGGCTGGGTCTTCCAGGATTAGCTGTGGTGATTCCAGGAAATGTCTGGTTAATGTTCATTTTTGAACATCGGCCTGATCTTTCAATATTGGAGAATATTAGGGGCACAGGGAATTACCTGCCACTTTTCTTGGTTGCTTGGCTTCTCTTTCACCGTACTTCCTCTTTCTTCTATAAAAGCTGAAATATTTGAAAACACGTGATGAGCGGGAAGATGGGAGCCAATTGCCAAGCTCTTTATATCTGAAAACAAATAATTATGGGGAGTTCTCTGTAGATTTTATAGGTCTTTCCTGATTTGGCCTCAGAATTAATTTTCAATTATCATTCCCTGCCATTGCATTCTCCCTAACCCCTACCCTGAAAACACACACACACACACACACACACACACACACACACACACACACACACATCCAGACCTATTCCAGTCCATTCCCAGAAGACCTTTCTTACTCTCTGTTCTCTTAAGTTACCATGACGATCCAGATTTAAAATGCTTTTTCCCTTTTTGTCCAGTTGGAGACCTGTATTTTTAAATGATCACATCCCACTATGAAGCCTTTGAGTCATTCCACAAATATATTTCAGACACTGTGGTGGTTGATGCTGTTGACAGAAAATGAGTGTAGGAAAGTGAGGCCATCATAAGGCCTACAGTCTGGTGTGGGGGACAGAAGTTAATGGAGTCCATATGGAGTATAAGTGTGGGACAGGGAAATTCTTGGCATTGGGGGATCATAGCTGCCACCATCCATTTTCTCATAACACCCGGAACGTACCTCTCTGTACTTTCGGCCTCTGTCATCAGGCTCTGAGTCCCCTCAAGTCAGATACTGTGTCTTAAACTTGATGCCAAGCACCTAGCACAGTGACAGACAGATAGTAGATGGTTATACTTTTTTGTTAATTGAGTTAATGAATCTTGAAATGCAGCATAACCTATGCAAGTATTTATGGTAGAAACATGGTAAGAGGGGAAAAAAGTGTTTTCAAAGTTGTGGAAACTTTTACAGAATAGAGCCCCACTCAGTATTTTTGCTCTTTGTAAGGAATCCTCTCAGAGCTCCCTGAGGCAGATCTAGAGAGGCTGTCCTGTGCTAAGGATACAGAAGAGTCACAGAAAAGACAAGTAGCTAGGTCACACAGTGATGGTGTGAGATGCTAGCTTGGGGGGTCTCTGAGTCAGGAAGGAAAGAGGGACTATGCCTGGCTGGGGCATAGTATTTTCGGGTTTAGCTCTGTGACTCGGTTATCAGAGGGCTGTTTGTGTGTGCTTGCTGGATCCCCAGGCCAGCAACACAATTCTGTTATTTGTCTTGGGTCTGTAAGGTCATGAAATAGTGATTTTCAAAAAATACTTAAACCTCCTCCCTTCTGGACAGCGCTGGGAAATCCCTGAAAAGTGCTTCCTTTTTGGGACCCTGTTTATTTTTTATCTGGGAGGACTCAAAGGTCAACCAGATATGGAAATATTTTTCAGATACTACAACTTTCTTAAAGTAATAAGATGGGAAAGATTTTGATGGACAAAAATAATTAACTTATTTCAAAACATCTCAATTCTTAATCTTTTGCTGAATGGATTTCATGTCCCCTGTGTATCTTTTACTGGGGGGAAGAGAGAAAAAAACCTAAAATCATTTTCATATTCAAAGTTCTGTTTTTTCATCCTTAGTCAAATCCATCTTCTGTCCTTGGCAGTGTGGTTTGGATTGGAGGTAAGTTTCCTCTCAGCCCTGGAGCACAGAGACAGCACGTGTGTATCATGCTATCATGCTCTACATTTACTCACTTTCTTGCAATGTAGGTGACAATGATGCCTATTTGCCTTTTTTTCTCCACCTATAAATGTACCATCTTTATTTAATTCAGTATGGATAAATGATTGGTACTTTCTAATTTTTATCAGTGTGTGAATCCCTGTGATGGATATCTTTATTCTTATTTTAATTAATTAATTAATTCATTAATTAATTAATTTATAAATTTACATCCAAGTTGGTTAGCATATAGTGCAATAATGATTTCAAGAGTAGATTCCAGTAGTTCATTCCCTATGTATAACACCCAGTGCTCAACCCAACAAGTGGCTTCCTTAATGCCCCTTACCCATTTAGTGCATACCCCCACCCACAACTCCTCCAGCATCCCTCAGTTTGTTCTTTGTATTTAAGAATCTCTTATGTTTTGTCCCCCTCCTTGTTTTTATATTACTTTTGCTTCTCTGCCCTTAAGTTCATCTGTTTTGTATCTTAAATATGAGTGAAGTCATATGATATTTGTCTTTCTCTAACTAATTTCGCTTACCATAATACCCTCTAGTTCCATCCACATAGTTGCAAGTGGCAAGATTTCATTCTTTTTGATTGCCGAGTAATACTCCATTGTGTGTGTGTGTGTGTGTGTGTGTGTGTGTGTGTGTGTGTGTGTATACATACATATCTCATATATATCTCATATATACGTACGTACATATCTTACATCTTCTTTATCCATTCATCTGTCAATGGACATTGGGCTCTTTCCTTACTTTGGCCATTGTCTATAGTGGTGCTATAAACATTGGGGTGCATGTGCCCCTTTGAAACATCATACCTATATCCCTTGGATAAATACCTAGTAGTGCAATTGCTGGGTCATAGGGTAGTTCTATTTTTAATTTTTTGAGGAACCTTCGCACTGTTTTCCAGAGTGGCTCCACTAGTTTGCATTTCCACCAGCAGTGCAAGAGATCCTCTTTCTCTGCATCCTCATCAACATCTGTTGTTGCTTGAGTTGTTAATTTTAGCCATTCTGATCAGTGTGAAGTGGTATCTCATTGTGGTTTTGATTTGTATTTCCCTTATGATGAGTCATGTTGAGCATTTTTCATGTGTCTGTTAGTCATCTGGATGTCTTTTTTTTTTCTTTTTTTTTTTATTTATATATGAAATTTATTGTCAATTTGGTTTCCATACAACACCCAGTGCTCATCCCAAAAGGTGCCCTCCTCAATACCCATCACCCACCCTCTCCTCCCTCCCACTCCACCCCCCCATCAACCCTTAGTTTGTTCTCAGTTCTCAACAGTCTCTTATGCTTTGGCTCTCTCCCACTCTAACCTCTTTTTTTTTTTTTTTCTTCCTTCCCCTCCCCCATGGGTTCCTGTTAAGTTTCTCAGGATCCACATAAGAGTGAAACCATATGGTATCTGTCTTTCTCTGTATGGCTTATTTCACTTAGCATCACACTCTCCAGTTCCATCCACGTTGCTACAAAAGGCCATATTTCATTTTTTCTCATTGCCACGTAGTATTCCATTGTGTATATAAACCACAATTTCTTTATCCATTCATCAGTTGATGGACATTTAGGCTCTTTCCATAATTTGGCTATTGTTGAGAGTGCTGCTATGAACATTGGGGTACAAGTGCCCCTATGCATCAGTACTCCTGTGTCCCTTGGATAAATTCCTAGCAGTGCTACTGCTGGGTCATAGGGTAGGTCTATTTTTAATTTTCTGAGGAACCTCCACACTGCTTTCCAGAGCGGCTGCACCAATTTGCATTCCCACCAACAGTGCAAGAGGGTTCCCGTTTCTCCACATCCTCTCCAGCATCTATAGTCTCCTGATTTGTTCATTTTGGCCACTCTGACTGGCGTGAGGTGATATCTGAGTGTGGTTTTGATTTGTATTTCCCTGATAAGGAGCGACGCTGAACATCTTTTCATGTGCCTGTTGGCCATCCGGATGTCTTCTTTAGAGAAGTGTCTATTCATGTTTTCTGCCCATTTCTTCACTGGGTTATTTGCTTTTTGGGTGTTGAGTTTGGTGAGCTCTTTATAGATTTTGGATACTAGCCCTTTGTCCGATATGTCATTTGCAAATATCTTTTCCCATTCCGTTGGTTGCCTTTTAGTTTTGTTGGTTGTTTCCTTTGCTGTGCAGAAGCTTTTTATCTTCATAAGGTCCCAGTAATTCACTTTTGCTTTTAATTCCCTTGCCTTTGGGGATGTGTCGAGTAAGAGATTGCTACGGCTGAGGTCAGAGAGGTCTTTTCCTGCTTTCTCCTCTAAGGTTTTGATGGTTTCCTGTCTCACATTCAGGTCCTTTATCTATTTTGAGTTTATTTTTGTGAATGGTGTGAGAAAGTGGTCTAGTTTCAACCTTCTGCATGTTGCTGTCCAGTTCTGCCAGCACCATTTGTTAAAGAGACTGTCTTTTTTCCATTGGATGTTCTTTCCTGCTTTGTCAAAGATGAGTTGGCCATACGTTTGTGGGTCTAGTTGTGGGGTTTCTATTCTATTCCATTGGTCTATGTGTCTGTTTTTCTGCCAATACCATGCTGTCTTGATGATGACAGCTTTGTAGTAGAGGCTAAAGTCTGGGATTGTGATGCCTCCTGCTTTGGTCTTCTTCTTCAAAATTACTTTGGCTATTCGGGGCCTTTTGTGGTTCCATATGAATTTTAGGATTGCTTGTTCTAGTTTCGAGAAGAATGCTGGTGCAATTTTGATTGGGATTGCATTGAATGTGTAGATCGCTTTGGGTAGTATTGACATTTTGACAATATTTATTCTTCCAATCCATGAGCAGGGAATGTCTTTCCATTTCTTTAAATCTTCTTCAATTACCTTCATAAGCTTTCTAGAGTTTTCAGCATACAGATCCTTTCCATCTTTGGTTAGATTTATTCCTAGGTATTTTATGCTTCTTGGTGCAATTGTGAATGGGATCAGTTTCTTTATTTGTCTTTCTGTTGCTTCATTGTTAGTGTATAAGAATGCAACTGATTTCTGTACATTGATTTTGTATCCTGCAGCTTTGCTGAATTCATGTATCAGTTCTAGCAGACTTTTGGTGGAGGCTATCGGATTTTGCATGTATAATATCATGTCATCTGCAAAAAGCGAAAGCTTGACTTCATCTTTGCCAATTTTGATGCCTTTGATTTCCTTTTGTTGTCTGATTGCTGATGCTAGAACTTCCAGCACTGTGTTAAACAACAGCGGTGAGAGTGGGCATCCCTGTCGTGTTCCTGATCTCAGGGAAAAAGCTCTCAGTTTTTCCCCATTGAGGATGATGTTAGCTGTGGGCTTTTCATAAATGGCTTTTATGATCTTTAAGTATGTTCCTTCTATCCCGACTTTCTCAAGGGTTTTTATTAAGAAAGGGTGCTGGATTTTGTCAAAGGCCTTTTCTGCATCGATTGACAGGATCATATGGTTCTTCTCTTTTTTTTTGTTAATGTGATGTATCACGTTGATTGATTTGCGAATGTTGAACCAGCCCTGCATCCCAGGAATGAATCGCACTTGATCATGGTGAATAATTCTTTTTATATGCCGTTGAATTCGAGTTGCTAGTATCTTATTGAGAATTTTTGCATCCATATTCATCAGGGATATTGGCCTGTAGTTCTCTTTTTTTGCTGGGTCTCTGTCTGGTTTAGGAATCAAAGTCATACTGGCTTCATAGAATGAGTCTGGAAGTTTTCCTTCCCTTTCTATTTCTTGGAATAGCTTGAGAAGGATAGGTATTATCTCTGCTTTAAACGTCTGGTAGAACTCCCCTGGGAAGCCATCTGGTCCTGGACTCTTATTTGTTGGGAGATTTTTGATAACCGATTCAATTTCTTCGCTGGTTATGGGTCTGTTCAAGCTTCCTATTTCCTCCTGATTGAGTTTTGGAAGAGTGTGGGTGTTCAGGAATTTGTCCATTTCTTCCAGGTTGTCCAATTTGTTGGCATATAATTTTTCATAGTATTCCCTGATAATTGTTTGTATCTCTGAGGGATTGGTTGTAATAATTCCATTTTCATTCATGATTTTATCTATTTGGGTCATCTCCCTTTTCTTTTTGAGAAGCCTGGCTAGAGGTTTGTCAATTTTGTTTATTTTTTCAAAAAACCAACTCTTGGTTTCGTTTATCTGCTCTACAGTTTTTTTAGATTCTATATTGTTTATTTCTGCTCTGATCTTTATTATTTCTCTTCTTCTGCTGGGTTTAGGCTGCCTTTGCTGTTCTGCTTCTAGTTCCTTTAGGTGTGCTGTTAGATTTTGTATTTGGGATTTTTCTTGTTTCTTGAGATAGGCCTGGATTGCAATGTATTTTCCTCTCAGGACTGCCTTCGCTGCGTTCCCAAAGCGTTTGGATTGTTGTATTTTCATTTTCGTTTGTTTCCATATATTTTTTAATTTCTTCTCTAATTGCCTGGTTGACCCACTCATTCGTTAGTAGGGTGTTCTTTAACCTCCATGCTTTTGGAGGTTTTCCAGACTTTTTTCTGTGGTTGATTTCAAGCTTCATAGCATTGTGGTCTGAAAGTATGCATGGTATGATTTCAATTCTTGTAAACTTATGAAGGGCTGTTTTGTGACCCAGTATATGATCTATCTTGGAGAATGTTCCATGTGCACTCGAGAAGAAAGTATATTCTGTTGCTTTGGGATGCAGAGTTCTAAATATATCTGTCAAGTCCATCTGATCCAATGTCTCATTCAGGGCCCTTGTTTCTTTATTGACCGTGTGTCTAGATGATCTATCCATTTCTGTAAGTGGGGTGTTAAAGTCCCCTGCAATGACCACATTCTTATCAATAAGGTTGCTTATGTTTATGAGTAATTGTTTTATATATTTGGGCGCTCCGGTATTCGGCGCATAGACATTTATAATTGTTAGCTCTTCCTGATGGATAGACCCTGTCACTATTATATAATGTCCTTCTTCATCTCTTGTTACAGCCTTTAATTTAAAGTCTAGTTTGTCTGATAGAAGGATGGCTACTCCAGCTTTCTTTTGGCTTCCAGTAGCATGATAAATAGTTCTCCATCCCCTCACTCTCAATCTAAAGGTGTCCTCAGGTCTAAAATGAGTCTCTTGTAGACAGCAAATAGATGGGTCTTGTTTTTTTATCCATTCTGATACCCTATGTCTTTTGGTTGGCGCATTTAATCCATTTACATTCAGTGTTATTATAGAAAGATATGGGTTTAGAGTCATTGTGATGTCTGTATGTTTTATGCTTGTAGTGATGTCTCTGGTACTTTGTCTCACAGGGTCCCCCTTAGGATCTCTTGTAGGGCTGGTTTAGTGGTGACAAATTCCTTCAGTTTTTGTTTGTTTGGGAAGACCTTTATCTCTCCTTCTATTCTAAATGACAGACTTGCTGGATAGAGGATTCTAGGCTGCATATTTTTTCTGTCTAGCACACTGAAAATCTCGTGCCAATTCTTTCTGGCCTGCCAAGTTTCAAAAGAGAGATCAGTCACGAGTCTTATAGGTCTCCCTTTATATGTGAGGGCACGTTTACCCCTTGCTGCTTTCAGAATTTTCTCTTTATCCTTGTATTTCACCAGTTTCACTATGATATGTCGTGCAGAAGATCGATTCAAGTTACGTCTGAAGGGAGTTCTCTGTGCCTCTTGGATTTCAATGCCTTTTTCCTTCCCCAGTTCAGGGAAGTTCTCAGCTATTATTTCTTCAAGTACCCCTTCAGCACCTTTCCCTCTCTCTTCCTCCTCTGGGATACCAATTATGCGTATATTATTTCTTTTTAGTGTATCACTTAGTTCTCTAATTTTCCCCTCATACTCCTGGATTTTTTTATCTCTCTTTTTCTCAGCTTCCTCTTTTTCCATAACTTTATCTTCTAGTTCACCTATTCTCTCCTCTGCCTCTTCAATCCGAGCCGTGGTGGTTTCCATTTTGTTATGCATTTCGTTTAAAGCGTTTTTCAGCTCCTCGTGACCGTTCCTTAGTCCCTTGATCTCTGTAGCAAGAGATTCTCTGCTGTCAGCTATACTGCTTTCAAGCCCAGCGATTAATTTTATGACTATTATTCTAAATTCACTTTCTGTTATATTATTTAAATCCTTTTTGATCAGCTCATTAGCTGTTGTTATTTCCTGGAGATTCTTCTGAGGGGAATTCTTCTGCTTGGTCATTCTGGATAGTCCCTGGCGTGGTGAGGACCTGCAGGGCACTTCCCCTGTGCTGTGGTGTATAACTGGAGTTGGTGGGCGGAGCCGCAGTCAGACCTGATGTCTGCCCCCAGCCCACCGCTGTGTCCACAGTCAGACTGGTGTGTGCCTTCTCTTCCCCTCTCCTAGGGGTGGGATTCACTGTGGGGTGGGGTGGCCCCTCTGGGCTACTTGCACACTGCCAGGCTTGTGATGCTGGGGATCTGGCGTCTTAGCTGGGGTGGGTAGGCAAGGTGCACAGGGGCAGGAGGGGCAGGCTTAGCTTGCTTCTCCTTAGGTGATCCACTTCAGGAGGGGCCCTGTGGCAGCAGGAGGGAATCAGATCCACTGCCGGAGGTTTGGCTCCGCAGAAGCGCAGAGTTGGGTGTTTGTGCGGAGCGAGCAAGTTCCCTGGCAGGAACTGGTTCTCTTTGGGATTTTGGCTGGGGGATGGGCGGGGGAGATGGCGCTGGTGAGCGCCTTTGTTCCCCACCAAACTGAGCTCTGTAGTCCGGGGGCTCAGCAGCTCTCCTTCCCTTTGTCCTCCAGCCTTCCCGCTTTCTGAGCAGAGCTGTTCACTTATGACCTCCCAGACGCTAAGTCGCGCTTGCTGTCGGAACACAGTCCGTCAGGCCCCTCCGCTTTTGCAAGCCAGACTGGGGGGGCTCTGCTTGGCCGGCGAGCCGCCCCTCCGCCCCGGCTCCCTCCCGCCAGTCCGTGGTGCGCGCACCGCCTCACCGCCCTTCCTACCCTCTTCCGTGGGCCTCTCGTCTGCGCTTGGCTCCGGCGACTCCGTTCTGCTAATCCTCTGGCGGTTTTCTGGGTTATTTAGGCAGGTGTAGGTGGAATCTAAGTGATCAGCAGGACGCGCGGTGAGCCCAGCGTCCTCCTACGCCGCCATCTTCCCTCTCCCTCCTGGATGTCTTTTTTTTTAATGCTTATTTATTTTTGAGAGAGAGAGATGGGTAGAGCATGAGCAGGGGAGGGGCAGAGAGATAGGGAGACACAGAATCTGAAGCAACCTCCAGGCTCTGAGCCCCACAGAACCTGATGTGGGGCTCGAACCCACAAGCAGTGAGATCATGATCTGAGCCAAAGTCAGAAGCTTAACCAACTGAGCCACTCAGGCATCCCACCTGTTTGTCTTCTTTGGAAAAGTGTCTATTCCTGTCTTTTGCCCATTTCTTCACTGCATTATTTGTTTTTTGGGTGTTGAGTTTGATAAGTGCTTTATAGATTTTGGATCCTAACCCTTTATCTGATATGTCATTTGCAAATATCTTCTCCCTTTCCATTGGTTGCCTTTTAGTTTTGCTGATTGTTTCCTTTGCTGTGCAGAAGCTTTTTATTTTTATGAGGTCCCAATAGTTAATTTTTGCTTTTGTTTCCCTTGCCTCCAGAGATGTGTTGATTAAGAAGTTGCTGTGGCCCAGGTCAAAGAAGTTTTTGCCTGCTTTCTCCTCAAGGATTTTGATGGCTTCCTGTCTTATGTTTAGGTCTTTCATCCATTTTGCATTTGTTTTTGTGTATAGTGTAAGAAGTGGTACAGTTTAATTTTTCTGTATGTTGCTGTCCAGTTTTTTCACCACCATTTGCTGAATAGACTGTCTTTATTCCATCGGATATTCTTTCCTGCTTTGTCAAACATTAGTTGACAATACATTTGTGGTCCATTTCTGGGTTCTCTATTCTGTTTCATTGATCTGAGGGGTTGTTTTTTTTTTTTTTTTTTTGTGCCAGTACCAGACTGTCTTGATGATTACAGTTTTGTAATACATCTTGAAGTCTGGCATTGTGATGCCTCCAGCTTTGGTTTTCTTTTTCAGGATTGCTTTGGCTATTCGGGGTCTTTTCTGGTTCCATACAAATTTTAGGATTATTTGTTCTAGCTCTGTGAAAAATGCTGGTGTTATTTTGATAGGGATTGCATTGAATATGTAGATTGCTTTGGGTAGTATTGACATTTTAACAATGTTTGTCCTTTCAATCCATGAGCATGGAATATTGTTCAATTTTTTGTGTCTTCTTCAATTTCTTTCATAAGCTTTCTATAGTTTTCAGTGTATAGAGTTTTCACGTCTTTGGTTAGGTTTATTCCTAGATATTTTATGGTTTTTGGTGCAATTGTAAATGGGATCAATTCCTTTATTTCTCTTTCTGTTGCTTTATTATTGGTGTATAGAAATGCAAATGATTTATGTGGGTTGATTTTATACCCTGTGACTTTGCTGAATTCATTGATCAGTTTTATCAGTTTTTTGGTGGAATCATTTGGGTTTTCTGTAGAGTATCATGTCATCTGCGTAGACTGAAAGTTTGACTTCCTCCTTGCTAATTCAGATGCCTTTTATTATTTGTGTTGCCTGATTGCTGAGGCTAGGACTTCCAATACTATGTTGAATAACAGTCGCAAGAGTGGACATCCTTGTTGTGTTCCTGACCATAGGGGGAAAGCTCTGGTTTTCCCCACTGAGGATGATAATAGCAGTGGGTCTTTCATATATGGCTTTTATGATCTTGAGTTATGATCCTTTTATCCCTACTTTCTTGAGGGTTTTTATCAAGAAAGGATGCTATATTTTGTCAAATGCTTTCTCTACATCTGTTGAGAGGATCATGTGGTTGTTGTCCTTTCTTTTATTGGTGTGACTTATCCCAATGATTGTTTGTGGATATTGAACCAGCTCTGCATCCCAGGTATAAATCCCACTTGGTCATGGTGAATAATTGTTTTAATGTACTGTTGGAACTGGTTAGCTAGTATGTTGTTGAGGATTTTTGCATCCATGTTCATCAGGGAAATTGGTCTGTAGTTATCCTTTTTAGTGGGGTCTTTGTCTGGTTTTTGGAATCAAGGCAATGCTGACTTCATAGAATGAGTTTGGAAGTTTTCCTTCCATTTCTGTTTTTTGGAACAGCTTCAAAAGAATAGATATTAACTCGGGGCGCCTGGGTGGCGCAGTCGGTTAAGCGTCCGACTTCAGCCAGGTCACGATCTCACGGTCTGTGAGTTCGAGCCCCGCGTCAGGCTCTGGGCTGATGGCTCGGAGCCTGGAGCCTGTTTCCGATTCTGTGTCTCCCTCTCTCTCTGCCCCTCCCCTGTTCATGCTCTGTCTCTCTCTGTCCCAAAAATAAATAAACGTTGAAAAAAAAAAAAATTAAAAAAAAAAAAAAAAAAAAAAAAAAAAAAAAAAAAGAATAGATATTAACTCTCCTTTAAATGTTAGGTAGAATTCCCCTGGAAAGCCATCTGGCCCTGGGCTCTTGTTTTATTGGAAGATTTTTGATTACTAATTCTATTTATTTACTGGTTATGAGTCTGTTCAAATTTTCTATTTCTTCTTGTTTTAGTTTTGGTAGTTTATATGTTTCTAGGAATTTGTCCATTTCTTCCAGATTGCCCAATTTATTGGTGTATAATTGCTCATAATATTCTCTTATTGTTGTTTTTATTTCTGCAGTGTTAGTTGTAATCACTTCTATTTCAGTCTTGATTTTATTTATTTGGGTTCTTTCCTTTTTCTTTTTGATCAAACTGGCTAGGAGTTTTTCATTTTTGTTAATTCTTTCCAAGAACCAGCTCCTGGTTTCATTGATCTGTCATACTGTTGTTTGGTTTCTATAGTAATGAATTCTGCTCTAGTCTTTATTATTTCCTGTCTTCTGCTGTTTTGGGGTTTTATTTACTGTTCTTTTTCCAGTTGTTTAAGGTGTAAAGTTAGGTTGTGTATCTGAGATCTTTCTTCCTTCTTTAGGAAGGCCTGGATTGCTACAGACTTTCCTGTTATGACCACCTCTGCTGGGTCTCCGAGATTTTGGACTGTGGTATTATCATTTTCATTGGCTTCCATGTACTTTTTAATTTCCTCTCTAACTTTCTGGTTAGCTCATTCATTCTTTAGTAGGATGTTCTTTGGTCTCCAAGTATTTGCTGTCTTTCCAAATTTTTTCTTGTGGTTCATTTTGAGTTTCATAGCATTGTGATCTGAAAATATGTATGGCATGATCTCCATCTTGTGTACTTGTTGAGGGCTGATTTGTGTCCCATTATGTGATCTCTTCTGGAGAATGTTCCATGTGCAGTGGAGAAGAATGTGTATTCTGCTGCTTTAGGATGAAATGTTCTGAATATATCTGTTAAGTCAATCTGGTCCAGTGTGTCATTCAAAGCCATTGTTTCCTTGCTGATTTTCTTTTTAGATGATCTGTCCATCGTTGTAAGTGTGGTGTTGAAGTCCCCTACTATTATCGTATTGTTATCAATGAGTTTCTGTATGTTTGTGATTAATTGACTTATACATCTGGGTGCCTCCACCTTTGGAGCATAAATGTTTGCAGTTGTTATATCTTCTTGGTTGATAGACCCCTTAATTATGATATAATGCCCTTTTCTTCATCTCTTGGTACAGTCTTTATTTTAAAATCTAGATTGTCTGATATAAGTATGGCTACTCAGGCTTTCTTTTGGTGACCATTAGCATGATAGATGGTTCTCCATCCACTTACTTTCAATCTGAAGGTGTCTTTTGGTCTAAAATGTGTCTCTTGTAAACAGCATATAGATGGATCTTGATTTCTTTTCCATTTCTTGACTGGAGCATTGAGTCCATTGACGTTTAGAGTGAATACTGAATGTGATGATGGATGGGATCAATAGCTTGGATTTGGCCTCCATCAACTTAATATACATATTACTCAAATATATAAAAGTATAAAATATATTTGAATACATTTTTAAGCTTTATAGTTATATAGTTATATTTATATGATATAACTTCAGGATGGAAGGATAACTCCCTTTGGCCAACAATACCTTTTCTCACCAGAACCTTTTCCCCAAAGGCTGGAATATTAGTTGATGATCCTCTTAACTTGGAGAAATACTTTTTTTTAAGTTTATTTTATTTGTTTTGAGAGAGAGCAAGCGAGTTCATGAGCAGGGAAGGGGCAGAGAGACAGGGAGAGAGAGAATCCCAAGCAAGCTCCATGCACTGTCAGCACGGAACCCCATGGGGGGGCTGGATTTCAAGAGTCATGAGATCATGACCTGAGCTGAAATCAAGGGTCCCATGCTTAACCAATTGAGCCACCCAGGTGCCCCTTAGAGAAAAAAAAAATGTTAAGTTTATTTATGCACCTTGAGAGAGAGAGAGAGAGAGAGAGAGAGAATCTCAAGCAGATGCATTGTCAGCAAGGAACATGATACAGGCCTCAAACTCACAAGTCATGAGATCATGACCTGAGCTGAAGCTGGACGCTTATACAACTGAGCCAGCCAGGTACCCTGAGAAATACTTTTAAATTGGAAGATCCATGGGGGTATTTCTTTATACAGGTTCTCAAAAGAGAAAAAAACACAATTCCTTCCAAAACTAATATAGAAAGTTTATGTCTCTCTATATTTGCCACTCTATTCTCTCTATTTGATCTGTGGGAACAATAGCACTTTGTACTCAACACTAAGATGTACTGATGAATATTTTACATTTATCAGCATAAAAACACAGAGGTAAAAACTCTTTTATCTATCCCTGAGGGGTTCTTCCAGTTAGATGTGTTATTTTGGGGGTAAACTATGCTCATTTTTCAGTAATCTAATTTTGATTTCCTGTTTTTGTTAGGAAAAAGAAACAGTATATATGATATTTAAGCCAGATAAATTAAAAACAGGGTATATAGGGGCTTCTGGGTGGCTCAGTTGGTTAAGCATCCAACTTTAGCTCAGGTCATGATCGCACAATTTGTGGGTTTGAGCCCTGCGTTGGGCTCTGTTTTGACAGCTCAGAGGCTGGAGTCTGCTTAAGATTCTGTGTCTTCCTGTCTCTCTTCCCCTCCCCTGCTTGCACTTCGTCTCCCTCCCCTGCCTCTCAGAAATCAACATTAAAAAAAAAAAAAACTTTAAAACAGGGTTTACAGATAGATCCAAACACCAGACCTGGGGCTTCCATATGCATAGGAAGACACAATATCATTCTGCCTCCTGACGGCAATACCCATCTGGCCATGGTAAGACCTAAGCAGTGAGTCTGAGCATCTGTGGATTCCAGCCTGAGCTTGTTTCTCTAATTCCATCCACAAGCCAGCATTCGGGGACTTTCCAACTTTGGGTTATTACAAATAGTGCTCGATGAATACCACTGCATATCTTTTTGTGAACATGTATATGCATTTCTACTGGGTATCGAATTGCTGGTAAGGACATGTTTTGATGAAGTTAAGAAGAGAGTGTGCCAAAAATATAAGGACATTATTCTTTATTCTGAAGGGAGGCGCTTGTTGAAGACTCAGTAATCATTGAACAAGAGTATTAGAAAAGAGGGTAGGGATTGATCTAGGCAGTGTTTCTTAAATATTAATGTGTCTAAAAATTGTTATAGGCTGAGTTGTGTTTTCTGAAGTTCATATGTTGAAGTCCTTACCCTCCTGTACTCAGAATGTGACTGTTATTTGGAGATGGGGTCTTTAAAGAAGTGGTTAAGTGAAAAGGAGGTCTTTAGGGTGGGCCTTAACCCCACACGGTTGATGTCCTTATAAGAAGAGGAGATTTGGACATAGACACAGAGGAAGAACCATGTGAAGACCCAGAGAGAAGATGGCCATCTACAGGCCAAGGAGAGAGGCCTCAGAAAAAACCAACTTTGTTGACACCTTGATCTTAGATTTCTAACCTCCAGAATTGCAAGAAAATACAATTTCTGTTGTTCAAGCCGTTCTGTTGAACAGCCGTTCTGTTCTGTTGTTCAATCTGTGCTACCTTGTTATGGCTATCCTTGCAGTCTTGTTTAAATGCAGACTCTGTTCAGTAGGTGTGGGTGTGGACTCAAGGTTTTTATTTCTAACAAGATTGCACATAATACAGATGCTGCTGGCCCATGGACCACACTGTGAGTAGCAAGGATCTAAACCACAAGTGAGGAACTTCTCTTAGGAGGAGAGACCTTTCTCCCTAACAGGAAAGGAAGAGAGTTCAGGACGGAAAAGTAAACTTGTATGTGGGAGGTAGAGGATCAGTGGCAAACTGGCTCAGCGGATCCAAAAGGGATGTGTTGGGTGGGGGAGGGAGGGAGAGGCCCTGAATAATGATGTTTGCTGGTTCCTGTGGTATAAATGCTCTCTCCGTGGCTGACTTTAATTACCAAGATTTTAACAACTGGCTTGCAAAGTTCCTGGAAGTTTGACAATGGCCTCTTGCCACAGGTAGGGCCAGCTCCAGCTCACGGCTGTCCTGGATGCTGCGAGGGGCCTGCCTGATTTCCCTGCCTTCTCTCATGGGACCAGAATGTGCTTCTCTTGTGGGGACACAGGTGAGGTCTGTCATGGCTACTTGAAGAAAATTAGTAGAGACTGGAACCAGAGCTGATGTCCCATGAGTTGTCATTGAAGAGGAGCACTCACTGGAGCTCTGGGTAAGGGGAGGAGCAGATACAAGTCGAAGCCCCTGTATCTCCTTTCCTCCTTCCCTGTGGACACTCAGAATGAGTGACAGCTCCTAGGGGCCAGGCTGACTCCAGGGCAGGCAGCTAGCTTGCAAGTGAGGGCAAATGGGAGATGCCGGAAGTTATGCTTCTGTAATTCCCATTTCCGCTCTCAGCTCTCAGGAAGAGCCCACCCTTCCTGCACAGATAATCTTTGATTTTCTCCTCTTCCATAGTTAGAGAGAGCTGAGCTACGATCTTTGTTTCTCCTTTGTCAGACTGCCCTCTGACTCACAGTAATGTGAGTAAATGTAACAATTGATTATAAGAATTTTGAAATTAGGTATTTCAGATTAAATATTTTAAATGAGTTTAGGGAAAAATAGTTCTTTTTGAAAAACTCTGCTGGCCTTAGTTGTTTTGTAGCTGTTTTACTCTTGTGTCCCTAGGACAGGGAAAACATGAAAATTTGGGAAGAGTTTTGGTGTGTTTATAAGAAGAAAAAATCTGTGCATTGTCTTGGACCAGAACTTCCCACGTAGTTGCACCGGGGGTGTGGGTGCTGGGAGACAGGTGGGGGATAATACATGTGTGCGTGGGCACATTATGTTGTCTGGATTCTAGGATTTAACTCTGTTTTTCCAGGTGGAACAAACACTAACATCTGAGAAGTTCAGATCCTGGACAAATCCAAAAAAGCTGACTAAAGAAAGTTCAATTTCTCCTCCACAGATTAAAGCTGGAGGAGACTTACAGCTAGGAGTCTTTTTTTTGAAGTTTAGGACTGGTGTGTTTAAGGAAGCCAAGGCCAACTTTCCTGGAATGTTAATAAGAAGTACATGTCCAAGGTCATGCACAGAAACCTTGCAAGGGGACTAGTGAAGAAGGCACAGAGGCAGTGTCTGTGCTCAGGACTGCCTGGGCCACAGAACAGAACCCAGACTTCATGGACGGTCCTTTTCTTCTCTTCCTCCGGCACCACAAAACTGGCAGCATTTTGTTCTGTAGTGGGTTCTCTTCTCCATAAAAAGGCACAGTTGCTGGCCATGTCCTCCCTTCCCCTTCTGCCTACCTTGCCTTGATTTAAATCTTGAGTGACCAAATCAGTGTAGCAATTTGCATGGCAAAATAAAATGTGTGCACTTGGGTGGTCTGTGAATGTTTGTTGGGAGCATTCCACAGCTGCTTGAATAACTGAAGCTTTGGATGTGTGATGTTTGGGGCTGATGCTTGTTTTGCAATATTTGAGGTGTCCTTGAGTGTTTCTGCCCTCCCTCTATAATCTGGGATGGCTCCCCTCTCAGACTGTGCTTACTATTTGTGGGTGTTTTTGGAGCTTCTCAGGGATCCATGGACCAGTCCTCTGCTCTTCTGTCCTGGGATCACATCAGAGCTCTGCTGCCCACTCCTGCCAACCTCCTCAGGAAATGCCAGTGCCCAGGCCCTGTGGCTCACAAAGCCAGAGATCTTGACATGTTAACCCTGCAGCCACCCAGGGTCTGTCTCTTCAACAATTGAGGCAGTATCCCTCAGTGTCTTCTTCAGTGCCACACACAGCCCTGCATATTCCATATCTCAGAGAGTCCCTTGTAGAAATAACTCAGGTACACGTCCAGGCCTTAGCAATGAGCTTTGGGACTGGGCTAGGAGGTGGTACTCTGAAGCAGAAGCCTGCAGCCCTCTCCATCTCTGTCCCTGGAAGCACACACCAAACTCTGCCTAGTTCTCCTGAAGCCCCCAAGGAAACCCTCACATACTCACCAGCTCCTGGGAACAATGGCCCGTGTTTATCACACATGCTTCGATGTGGCTCAGGCGTATCTGTTGCTAAAGAAAAGATCTCCCTACATTAATGTATATTTTGATTACAAAAGAATATGTGTCGTGGCAGAAATTTGGACTATCGAAAATATGAATAAAATTTAAGTTGTCCACAGATCTGTGGCCACGCACTGAAGAAGTTCTCAGACAGACGTGAGCGGACATGCAGGGCTGCCTCTGGGAGACAGCAGCAGCCACAGCAGCCTGCACACAGCCTTTATTTCCTATCTCATTAGATAGAAGTATCAAAGAAGATCACAGCATGGAAAGAGGGCACAGAGGATCTTCAGACATTAACCAGACATGCACCTGGTGGCTATGTGAAGGCAGGCAGGGAGCACATCTAGTTTCAAGGAGTGTCAGGGAGTTATAGCAGGTTTTGTATCTTAACTGTCCCCTGGGGGATCATGAGGCTCTGTATCTCATAATGCTATTGCCTTCAACAGCCTTTAGACCAGAACCTTGCTGACAGTTCAGCTATCCCCATTCACCCTCCAGGACATATAATCCATTCTCTAGAAATAACTCCACACAAATCCACACCCAGCAATCACTACTGTTGATGGTGAGATGTGTATATTTTTATATATCCCCTTCCTTGGGATGGGCAACTGGCATGACTGCCAGTTGACCTGTGAGCTGGACCCAGGCCCTCAGAGGCTCCACACACTCTCTCCCCTGTCCTGGGTATGTGGGTTTCACTTACCTTTCCCACTTGCAGAGACTGCTCCAAGGACACGGTTTTGAGACTGATGTGGCGTGGAAAATACCTGCATGGTGTATGTGACTGAACTCAGTTAAGGTCTCTTTAGAAACTTTTTAAGATTTGGTGGGTGGGTGCTGGGATCCATTCATCTTGCTGCCACCCAATACAAGCCAAGCTTAATAAAACTGCCACCTGTGTACCAACCTGGAGTGGCCTGCCTCTTTCTTCAGTCTCTCCCTGCCCTCTGAGCATGGAGCTGGTTTCATATTCTTCCAAGGAAGTTCCTAGGAGGGTTTCCAACCAACAATATGTATGGAAATAAAAACTTATAAACACAAGTTAAACTTTCACACAAGTTAATCATAGACTTCTATAGCACCTACTTACTATGAACCTTAATTGACTTGTATGATTTTCCATATTTCTT
Organism: Puma concolor; assembly: GCF_028749965.1. Taxonomy (NCBI): domain Eukaryota; kingdom Metazoa; phylum Chordata; class Mammalia; order Carnivora; family Felidae; genus Puma; species Puma concolor. The sequence goes on from NC_141671.1 coordinate 26,108,940, forward strand.
GTGATCTATTTACTTGTAGACAATTTGGGTAATTTAAATTATTTATATTACATGCTGCACTGTTATATTATGTACTGTACTATTGCTCATTCCTTAATGTTTTAAAGGAAGCCTTCCTAAACATAATACTGTTGAGATAAAAGTTGGGCATATTTTAAGGCTTCTTCCAAATTGGTCTCCAAAAAATAACCGATTTACACTCCCACTTACACCATCACTGACTGCTGCCTGGCTTATTTTTTAAGACTTGGACTGAATCATAGTTGCTCCTGCTTCTACTTTGGATTCACGGCTCATTGGTCTGTTACCTGAGCCATTTACATTACAGCTCTTATTAAAATCTACCAAGCTAGACTATGTTCCTGGTTAGACCACATCCATTTCAGGGACCGTGCTTTCTAAACTGGATTTGGGGAAAAAATTAATCCACAGGACTGGAAAACAGGCATCTACAAATTTTAATTTTTTTTTTGTCCTCTACAAAATGACTTTAAAATTTTATTAAGGTATAATGAATATAATGGACTTCACATAGTTGACATGTACAATTGGATAAGTTGTGATATTGTAGGCACTGGTCAAACCATCACCATGATCAAGATAATTAGCATATCCATCACACCCTAAAGGCTCTTCTTATACCTTTCAGTCCTTCTCTCCCATCCCTCCTTGCCCCATCTTACCCACATACCCTCAGTCTCAGGTACCCACTACTCTGCTTTCTGCCACTATAGGTTAATTTGCATTTTATAGAGTATTATGTAAATGGAATCATACAGCATGTACTTTCTGGGTATGGCTCCTTTCACTCAGTACAATTATTTTGAGATTCATCCATACAGTGTGCATCAATAGTTCATTTTTTAATTACTAAGTTATATCCCATTGTATGGATACATTACAGTTTGCTTCCATTCGTCTGCTACTGGATATTTGGGTTGTTGCAAAGATTTTAACTATTACAAATAAAATTGCAATGATCGTTCATTTGCAAAGTCTTTGTATGAATGTATGTGTTCATTTCCTTGTGTGAATACATAGGAATGTGAATACCTGAGTCATATGGCAGGTTTAAATTTTTAAGAAAATGCAAAATTGTTTTCCAAGATAGTTGTACCCAGTAGATCAAATGAGAGTTCCAGATGCTCTGTATCCTCACCCACACTTGGTATGATCAGTGTTGGTAATTTTAACCATTCTAATCGGTGTATAATGTTATCTCATTGAGGTTTTAGTTTGCATTCTCTAATTCTCTAATGTTCAGCATTTTTTCATGTGTCTGTTTGCAATCCATATATGTTCTCTGGTGAGGTACCTTTTTAAATCTCTCACCCATATTTTATTATTTTGTTGGGGAGAGGTTGTTTATTGAATTTTGAGCATTATTACAAATACCAAGTTCTCTATCAGACACACGACTTGCAAATACTTTCACAAATCTTGTGACTTGAGTTTTCATTTTGATAACAGCATCTTTCAAAGAGGAGTTCTTAAGTTTAACGAAGTCCAATTTATTAAACTTTTTTGCTTATGTATTGTGCTTTATCTAAGAACTCTTTGCCTAAGTCAAAGTCAGAGAGAATGTCTCTTAAGTTTATACTATAACATTTTATGTTTTGGCCTATGATCCATTTTGAGCTCATTTTGCATATGTTGAAAAGAGCATTCTTCCTCCACTGAACTGCATTTCCACCTTTTTCAAAAATCAACTGATCATATATACATGGCTCTATTTCTGGACTATATTTGATTTTGTTGATCTAATGTGTATCTTGGTGCCAATACCACAATACTTGATTATTGTAGCTTAATAGTAAGTTTTGAGGTAATGTAAGTCCTCCAATTTTATTCTTTTTAAAACATTTTTTAATGTTTATTTATTTTTGAGAGAGAGAGAGAGAGAGAGCGCGTGTGTGCATGAGCAGGGGAGGGGCAGAGAGAGAGGGAGACAGAGGATCCAAAGTGGGCTCTGTGCTGACACCAGAGAGCCCAATATGGGTCTTGAACTCAGAAACCGTGAGATCATGACCTGACCTGAGCCGAAGTCAGTTGCTTAACAGACTGAGCCACCCAGGCACCCCTCCAATTTTATTCCCATTTTTCAAAATTGTTTTGGCTATGTTGGGTACTTTGCTTTTTCCTATAAATTTGAGAATTAGACTCTGCTGACCTTTGGGCTGTTGTTTTCATATGTGTTATGAACCCCACAATACATTGTTATTATTTTAAAGACACTTAAAATACTATTTAGGGGAGCCTGGGTGGCTCAGTCAGTTAAGCGTCTGACTTCGGCTCATGTCATGATCTCACGGTTCATGGGTTTGAGCCCCACGTCGGGCTGTGTGCTGACAGCTCGGAGCCTGGAGCCTGCTTCTGATTCTGTGTCTCCCTCTCTCTCTGCCCCTCCCCTGCTCATGCTCTGTCTCTCTCTGTCTCTCAAAAAAATAAATAAATGTAAAAAAAAAATAGTATTTAAAATATTATCTTTTAAAGACATTTAAGAAATAAGAAAGATAGCCTTATGTATTTATCTGATACTTATTAACAGTGCTCTTCTTCCTTTGGGTACATCCTTGTTCCTTTATTATTTTTATTTTGCCTGCCTGAAGGAATTACTTTCACACATCTTGACATGCAAGGTTGGCTGGTGGTGAAAACTTTCAGGTTTCGTATGTCTGAAAAAGTCTTTATGTCGCCTTCATTTTCGAAAGGTATTTTTGAAACATACAGAGTTCTAGATTGATGGTTTCTCTTTTTTCTCCCAGTATTTTAAAAATGTTTCTGCACTGTATTCTTGCTTGCATTTTTTCCCCAAGAAAACTCGGATATCATTTTCATCTCTGTTTTTCTGTATCTTTTTTCTTGGATCACTTTTAAGATTTTCGTTCTGTCTTTTAAGCAGTTTGATCATGCAGTATGATGATGAAGTGAATAAAAACCTACAGTGTTAAAACTCAACAATAAAAACACAAATAATCTAATTTGAAAATGAGCAAAGATTTGAATGGATTTTTCCCTGAAGGAGATTTACAAAGAGCCAGTAACCACATGGGGAGGTAAAAGATGCTCAACATCATTAGTCATCAAGGAAATACAACTCTAAAACATCATGCAATGCCATTTTCACACCCTCTGAAGTTAAAAAAAAAAAAAAAAAAGAGACCATAGATTTCGAGAAACTGAAACCCATGTACACAGATGGTAATAAAATTTTGTAGCTGCTTTGAAAAATAGTTTGGCAGTTTTTCATAAAGTTAAATACAGAGTTACTATATGACCTAACAATTCCACTCCAGGTATAGACCCAACAGAAATGAAAACATACATCTAAACAAAATCTTATATGTGAATGTTCATAGTAGCATTATTCATAACAAACAAAAGAGAGAAAAAACCCAAATGTCTACCAATTGATGAATGAATAAATAAAATGGACACACACACACACACACACACACACACACACACACAATATTATGTCATCAGTCATTAAAAGAAATGAAATATAGATCACTGTTACCTTGAACCAGCAAAGATCAACCTGAGAACACTGTGCTAAGTGAAAGAAGGCAGTCACAAAAGACTATATTATATATGATTCTATCTATAATATCCCACAATAGACAAATCTAGGCAAAATGGATTAGTGGTTGCCAGGGGCTGTGGGAAGAGGGAATGGAGAAAATCATGAATGGGCATGGTGTTTCTTTTTGAGGTGATACAATGTTCTGGAGTTAGATAGTGGTTATAGTTGTACAACTTTGTGAACAGACTAAGAACCACCGAATTGTATGCTTTTAAAGAGTGAATATTATGGTCTGTTAACAGGTCTCAATAATGCTGTTAGTTTTTGAAAAGGGAGGCACCCAGGGTGTGAAATTTAAGGAGGCACTCACTGTCAGGGTCACATTAAGTACAGGGGTTAACCCCTAAGAGTGTGTGCCTCTTTACATTTAGTTACCTGGCTTGCCTCTCTCCCTAATTCAGACCCTCAGGAGAATGCACTAATTCAGGTTTGAATTTGAAATAGGAAGAGAAATCTGCTGCAGAAAGTCATTTAATCTGTTCTCTTCCTCTGACATCATCACATCAACAAGAAAGGCTTCTAGTTGCTGGGGTCTCTGGTCACTGGCCACGAGGTATGGGAAGAGTGTGGGTATCTGATGACCTTTCGAACAACTGAATCAACCATCCGCAAGCCCGCCCTGCGTCAGCACCCCCATGTGCTGAGGCAGTCCGGCTCAGTCTGTCTGTTCCCATCACTTTGAAGATACATGGTAGCGATTGCATACACAGCAGCACCAGAGCCCAAACACCAGCAGGGGAAAAGGGCTCAGGTCCTAGAAGGTAGGCCGCCTGGCTTCTGTGTCTGGGTTCAGAACACCTAATTGCTGTGGGATCTTGAGCAGATACTTTATTCTAGCTGACTCTTTCATCTGTGTAGGATGAGCGGTGTGGAATAAGACCCACAGGCCTGTCCCTCCACCTTTGCTTCTGGAAGTAGACAAGCCCAGGCTAAGTTCTGTCGCCTCTCGCTCGCGTCCCCGGGGTGTTCTCCACTTGTGAGCCAGCGCGGCGGTACCAGCCTGACTCACCTATCCGTTCGAAAGTGCTTTTCCTTTCACAATCGGTTTGGGAGGCAGTCAGCCCTTCCAGTGTCCCGCGCAGGGCCTCACACGCGAGGCGGGGCCGCGGAGAGTGGGGGTGGGGGTGGGGGGCGGCCGCAAAGCCGGCCTGGGACTAGACCCTGGCCGCGCCCAGCCGGCGGTTACGCTGGGGCGCAGCTCACGCACCGCCCCCAGCGGAGGGCAGGAAGCGTGGAGGTCGCCGGGGCGAGCATAAAATTCTGCTGCCGCTCCCTCCCGACGCGAGCTGGACCCGGGGAGCGGCTCTTCCCGGAGAGGTCGGCATAGGCCCGGACGACAGCCACGGGAGGAGCGCGGCGGTGCCGAAGGTGGCAAGTGGGGGCGCCACGGGGCAGGGCGGGGACGGCGGAGGACGTGAGCCCCCAGCGCTCGCGCTCAGACACTGGACGCGAGGGCCATCTCTGTAGAAGCGAACCGGATCAGGTGGTGCCTCGCCCTGTTCACAGAAACAGAGCCTCTTTGGATCGCAGCCGCACAGTGGTGCAGCTGTGGCCGGTCCCAGAGCCCAGGCCACCTGATTCCCTCCTCCACTGTCTTGTCTCTGCGCTTCCCAGGTCTCTTCCTCTCCAGCCGCCTCCCTCCACCTCCCCACCCCGCCGCCCTACTTCTTCACCCCATCTCTCTCCTAGGGATCCGCGCACTGACCTCTCCCTACCTCTCCTCTTTCCTGCTGAAATCACCATTCTGCAGCTGTAAATCCGAGCACTACTTACCCATCCTAATTCTTCCAGTCATTCCACACAAACTTCTGGAGCCCTTCCTTTTCCCTGAGCCCTCTTCCAGGCCCGCAGGATCCGCGGTGCCACACCGCCCCTGCCGCGGGAGCTTGCAGCCTAGTGGGACCACAAGCAATGAGAGACGGAGTTGCAGAGAAGAGTGAGCCAGCCGCCAGGGTGGGTGGAGCTCGTGAAGGGAAGCCTTCTGAGACCGGGGTGTTTGGGTGGAGAGGGAAGCTGAGTGCCATTAGCCAGTGCAGGTGTCGGGGTGGTGGATAAACGGTGTTTTCCTTGGCCCAGAGGTGCCTTGGAGGGAGTGAAAGGCGGTCAGGATGGCTAGAGGCTGATGCTGGAGCAAGGCGAGGGGGTCAGGTGGAGGATAAGCCCTTTAAATGAAGTGAGCTTTGAGCTTATCCTAAGGGCCAGGGGAATTTTTTTTTTTTTAAGTTTATTTCTGTATTTTGAGAGAGAGAAAGAGCGAGCAGGGGAGGAAGGCAGATAGAGAGACAGAGAATCCCAAGCAGGCTCCTGCTGTCAGCGCAGAGCTGGAGTGGGGCTGGATCTCACCGTGAGATCATAACCTGAGCTGAAGCCAATCCACTGAGCCACCCAGGCACCCTGAGCCATGGGAAATTTAGGAGGAGGGCTGTCCAAATGGAGTGAACTGGGTGGGGGGGGGTCGTTCTGTTCCGAGGAGGCAGCAAGGAGAGGGAGCAGGTGGTCTAGACTAGGTGCAGGCTCACAAGTATACGGGTTCCGGAGCCATTTGGGCAGCAGAAGGCAGGACTTGGTGATGGGTGTGAGGGGATGAGGAGCCGCAGGAAGGAGTCAGGGAGATGGCAGTTGGGTGAGTGAGGGTCTCATTTCCACCCTTACCTAATTGCCTGGTGGGCTGGGGGATGGTGGCGGCCATGTGTTCAGGTTCAGCTGTGTGGTCAGCAAACCTGCCCACTAACATTTACACTTCTGACCTCCGTGGCTTCATAGATCCTGGCCTCCCTGTTCTTGGTAGTTTTGCTCTTTCTTGTACCCTTCTCCGTTCCTCCTCGCCTCTCTATTCTGGTGTTCTGCAGGGGCTGCTCTTCGTCCTCTGGTGCACAGTCTCCATTAGTGGCTTTTGCTCTATCGAGTAAAACTCCCAAATCTTGGGAGTAAAACTCTCAAATCTTGCTAAGTTAGCAAAATATTATAAAACAAAACAAAAGCAAAGTTTTCTCAGCCTCTTTTCCAGTGTTTGAAGGTCACATGATGTCTAGAGGCTAGGGATCATTGGGCACTCTGAGTTGGGTTATGGGCTATCGGGAGTTAATTGGCCATCTAGGGGGTAGGGCTGCTCAGCTGGAGAGCACACTGGCTCTCCCTAGCTGGTTGATGACCAGTCACTATAGATAAAAGGTCCTTGCCTCACAGTCAATTTAAACCCACCTGCAGCCTGTCTGTCATCTCTTACCAGAATCTCAAACATTTCTCAAGTATCAGCTGACAGATAGGGAGACTGTGGCCTTTTGCATAGCTGAAACTCTCAAAAGTGCTCTTCATAAATGTATGAAAGAAGAAACAGTATTGGGGCACCTGGGTGACTCAGTCATGTGAGCCTCCAGCTTTGGCTCAGGTCATGATCTCAGGGTTTTTAAGTTCAAGCCCCTGCATCCAGTTGGTTGCTGACAGCACACGGAGCCTGCTTCAGATCCTCTGTCTTTGTCTCTCTCTGCCCCTCCCCTGCTCATGCACTCTCTCTCTCTCTCAAAAATGAATAAACATTAAAAAAAAAAAAAAAAACAAGCAGAAGAAGGAGAAACAGTATTATGGAGACCAGGCTAGAGAACAGGCTAGAGAAACTAGAATTTTTTTCAGTAGGAGTTTCCCCCTCCTCCCCCTCCCCTGCTTCCCTGACACCATCCTCCTTCTCCCTGATGTCCTTCTTGTCAGGTGGGAAGAGCTGGTCCTTATGGGAAAGGATTGGACTTCACTGCTCCTGGGAGACTGAGTGCTGTGTGTTTGTGCTAGTGATTAGTGCTGTTAATTCCTGAGGCTCTCAAGCTGGTTTGATCTCTGCCAGTACCATACTTCTCTATTTACCTTAAAATGGGGACTCACTTTTCAGATGGGGAGCAACAATAAATGGGTTTTCCTCCAACTTAAAATGTTTATGAGCTTTATTATTTTAAAACAAGTACAATTCCAAGATTGCCAGATATTTGATCAATAGCCTTCAGAGGTGTATTAAGGCAGCCTTTCTCTTTATTCTCTGGTTCCAGAGCCTGTATCATGGATGCCCTTTCTGAAGCAAATGGCACCTTTGCCTTTCACCTTTTAAAGATGCTGTGTCAGGACAGCCCTTCACGCAACGTGTTTTGTTCTCCTGTGAGCATCTCTTCTGCCCTGGCCATGGTCTTCCTGGGGGCAAAAGGAAACACTGCTGCCCAGATGGCCCAGGTAAACCTACCTGTCACTCAGGAGAAGGGACTGTCCTTTCAGTTGTTATGTTCCATCACCCAGCTTCATACCTCATACTCCAGAATTGCCACGAAGCAGGATGGGGAGGGGTCCTCGTGCATACACACGTACATGCTTATATCAGGCAGGTGGGGCTGCCTGGGGAACAAGACGCAAAGGGCAGGGCTGGGAGTCTCTTTTGCTGAGACTTTTTTGGGGAAAAGTCCTTTAATAATTTGGTTAAGACTATTAAAATCTTGTCCTAGCATCTTATCTTTGTTTAGAAAATGATACTGAAATTATTTGAAATCTAAGCAGTTAAGATCTCTCATTTTTGAAGTAAAGACTTCATAACTGTAATTATTCTTTGGTAACAAAGGGTAGGTTAATATCTCTTTCAAGTCATTAATACACCAACACACCAACATGCCTTCCTGGTAAGGGGATGGACAAAAATAGGCAAATGTGGATGAAAAGGCATGTCTTTATTACATATACAGACTGTGTGTGGACTAGTTTAACAAACATTCAGCAAACATATGAAAATGATTAAGAATCAATCCCTGTCCTGAGGGGGTTTTATAGAGCAGGCAGAGGACATGTGCCTAAGATAAAACCTACAAGCTTATCTCATGCTCCCTGCGCACACCTTCGCTACAGGAGGGTTGGTGTGGCTCTTTGTTTCAATACCACTTTCTTTTCTCTTGACAACCCTTTCTGGGGTAATTGCTTATCTGAATCATTTTTCAGCTTGTGACCTGAGAAGTGAAGGTTTATGTGTAGAGAGGGGCTTCTTTGGGCTTACCGAACTTTTCTGTGTTTTAAGCTAGCTGATGAATCCTTCTGGGAGGTTTTTTTTGTTTTTGTTTTTTGTTCTTTTGGGTTTTTTTGAGAGCCTCAAGATTGTTCAGTTACCTTGTATTCAGAGACATCAAAAGTTCCTTATCCTTCTGTGCTCAACTAGACAGTAATGGCACTCAATATGCTGAATATGCATTGCTACTTACAGCATTAAGGGAAATTCTTTTAAAGAACTAGTGTTTGGATTCTGTATAAACTGACAAAGATTGCCTTGCCCACTGATTGTATTTATGCCCATTTCTTCTTGAACTTATCATGCTTTTAACTGTGTTGTTTTTTTTAAATCTTAGAAGCAAATTTTCCTCTATTAGGCATATTTCATACTTATGTTTTTCTTGGGATGCAAGATTTTATAATAGCCCCTTTTCTGAATCCTTCTTCTCCTTGTCATTCTTCCTATTACTTATTTTTTAAATGTTTTTATTTATTTTTGAGACAGAGAGAGACAGAGCATGAGCAGGGGAAGGGCAGAGAGAGAGAGAGAGGGAGGCACAGAATCCAAAGCAGGCTCCAGGCTCTGAGCTGTCAGCACAGAGCCCGACGCGGGGCTCGAACTCACGGACTGTGAGATCATGACCTGAGCTGAAGTTGGATGCTTAACCGGCTGAGCCATCCAGGTGCCCCCCTATTACTTATTTTTAAACAAGACAGATCTATTTAGGCAGAAAAGCCAACTCTTACTCCTCTGTTTTCTGTCCTCTCCCTCTCTCTCTCTCTCTCTCTCTCTCTCTCTCTCTCTCTCTCTCTCTGTCTTTTTCTCTCTGTATCTTCTCCCCACCTCCACATAGTATTGCTCTAGTATGTATTAAATCTGCAATTTAAATGAGAACAGTGTTCTTTTAAAGGAAAATTTTGTAGAGTATTTGAGAAAGAATTTTCTCTATAAAACTCTATAAAGAGTTTTTGAGATCAAAGAACAATCTTGATTTTTGTTTTAAAGTTTATTTATTTTGAGAGAGAGAGAAAGTGTGAGTTGGGGAGAGCAGAGGGAGAGGGGAAAAGAGAGAGAGAATCCCAAGAAAGCTCCATGCTGTGAGTGTGGCACCCAATGTGGGGCTTGAACTCATGAACCGTGGGGTCATGACCTGAACCGAAGTCAGACATTTAACCGACTGAGCCACCCAGGCACCCCATTTTGATAATTTTTAAAATTATTTTTCTCAACAGGTGCTTTCTTTAAACACAGAGAAAGATATTCATCAGAGTTTCCAGTTACTTCTTACTGAAGTGAACAAACCTGGCACCCAGTACTTGCTCAGAACAGCCAACAGGCTCTTTGGAGAAAAGACGTGTGAATTCCTCTCAGTGAGTTGAGTCAGCAGAACCATAAAAGTTGTATTTAAAATATAGAGTCTGAAAGAAAGATCCTGGAGAACCAAAATTAATGGTGGACACTTTTAAAACTCATAATTCTACGACTGTGCCTTGAATTATTTAAAATTTAACTACTTATAAAATTCATTTTTCCATTTCTGGTTGGTTATGGCTTAGGACTTATTTATAAACTCTGATATTTTAGTACCTATTAGGCTAAGATATCACTTTTAAGAGATGTATACTTATTTTAATAAAAAGTATATAATATTCAAATTTTTGGAAACTAAACTTTATTTAGGAATATAGCCACATTGAACACTTTTCTCTCCAAAGACCTTTAAGGAATCCTGTCTTCAGTTCTACCATGCTGAACTCGAGCAGCTTTCCTTTGCCAAAGCTGCAGAGCAGTCCAGGAAACACATCAACACTTGGGTCTCAAAAAAGACTGAAGGTCAGAATTACATGTTACTGTTTTTTTTTTTTTTTTTTTTTTTTTTGCCTTCTCCGCCTTCTCTGTTTCCTGCTCCCTCCACCTTCCCCTACTTCCCCTCCTTTTCCTCCCTTCCCTCTTCCTCCCCTTGCTTTTCCTGCTGTTCTGATTTTACTAGTGTTTCAGATGGTCAGAGTCATGCTGACAGGCTGGGTCTCATGGCGTATTTGGACCTTAATGGACTCACAGTGGTTCTGATCAGAAGCTCAGGTTTTCAACAACGGAGACTTAATTTTTTCCATTCTCCGGGGACCGGAATGACTGATACAAATGTCAAAAGAAATTCATAGACCAGATTTCCAGTTTAGTAACTTACACTGAAGCATACTTTCATGTGGCCTGTGATGTTCACATGTTGGGTGGGTTCATCACCTCCATAGGAAGGAGACTACTGGTCAGATCTCCCCTGAGTCATACACTTGGGCTTCCTCTTTCTAAATTCTATGTGGACCTACCACCAGCTTTATCCTACACATTAAGCTTAATTATTCTGCTTCTTTCATGTTTTCCACTTCCACTCCCTTAATTAGATTTGGTAAGCTTAGATTTGATAGGTCAACTGCAGACTGTCTCTCAGGGCTGATCAATCCTGCAGACCGAAATCATCCTTTGTTTGGCATTGAGCCTTATTCTTTTGTTTTATGGAGTGCCACGTTCTGATCTTGGCTGCCATGATCAATGATGTATGATGTTTGAACCATTCAGGACCCTCTGTACCATTTCTACTTAGTACCACTAGGAGCAGTCCTATTTCTGTCAATAAATCAGACAATCGAGAACAGACATTGTCTTTCTTTAAAGAGTTAGCAGTTATTGCCACCATTTCTTGGAATATTTGCCACTTATGCTATCTGGAGGCAGCGAATTAACAGGGATGCTCTTAGTTCATCAGAAAGGCAGTTTGATATCCAGGGGAAGAAGGGAGTATCTTTCACTTGCCCACCTTACCTTTTCCAGGAATGTCTGCTGTTTTGTTTAGAGGATCAAAATAGTAAAATCTCTTCTAGTTGCTTCCAGGAGCTCCTCAGTGCACCCAGACTGCCCATTATCAGCTCTTTCCCCGTTGAGCCATTCATTCTGGCTGCCTCTGACATGTGGATGTAGTTGTGGAATGTTAGCACTGGTTACAACTTTGCTGCACTAAACCAAACAATCCCATTTCACCTCTTGAGATAACCCAGGTCCCTCCAGACCAGCCCTCCAGACCTGCTTGCCTCGTTGTCTGACCGCATGTAGTGTTTTTCTTTGAGTGATTTAGAAATCATTTGCCGTCTTCAGCTTTCTGGAAAGGCCTTAGTGACCTGACCATGAACACCACGTGTATGTGTTGTGTTTGATTTCTGTACATAACAATCCAAACTGAGCAAATTTGAAAAATGAAAAGAATGTTTGGTTCTTGACTAGTAACCAAGGGTCTGCCAATAAACCTTATCATGATTTATTCATCCCATGTTCTATAAAAATCACCTGAATGTGTTCTCTACTTTTCCTGGAAGGTAAAATTCAAGACCTGTTGCCGGATAGCTCGATTGATGCACAGACCAGGCTGGTTCTTGTCAATGCCATCTACTTCAAAGGAAGGTGGAATGAACAGTTCAACAAAATGTACACAAGTGAAATGCCTTTTAAAATAAACCAGGTGAGAGAAGCTTTCAGAAATCCTGCTAGTGTTTCAAGAAGAAATTGAATGGAAAAAACTAAGTTTGTAAAAGCATAAATGATTGGTTAAAAATAATTTTGAAGGGCACCTAGGTGGCTAAGTTGGTTAAGCATCTGATTCCAGCTCAGGTCGTGATCTCACGATTCATGGTTTCAAGCCTTGCAATAGGCTCTGGGCTGATAGTTCAGTGCCTGCAGCCTGCTTCAGATTCTGTGCCTCCCTCTCTCTCTTCCCCTCCTCCACTCTGCTCTGTTTCTCTTTCTCTCAAAAAAAGAATAAACATAAATTAAAAAAATTTTGAAACAACATATTTATAAATGGAATTTTAAACTCAGTAGAAAAGAACAGAGGAATAAAAATTATTTGCTGTCTATAATTTTTTGCATTTTATTACTGCTCCTTCTGCCTCTGATAATCTCTCCTATCTTCATTGCTGCCACCTAGTTCTGGAAACTCTCATAGAAGACTTTCTTCTATTCCCAAGTTGCTAAACAGAAAGCAAAAAACAAGTGTTAAGGAAAGAAAGTGTGATATGTGTGTGTGTTGGGGGAGTGGGTAGAGGGAGTGAATATTTCTTTTTTTTTTTTTTAAAGAGAGAAAGTGCTTAATGATTTATTTATTTGTTTTTTTTCAATATATGAAATTTATTGTCAAATTGGTTTCCATACAACACCCAGTGCTCATCCCAAAAGGTGCCCTCCTCAATACCCATCACCCACCCCCCCCTCCCTCCCACCCCCCATCAACCCTGGGAGTGAATATTTCTTTAATCAGATATTTAAAAAATTAAAATGAGTATTGACTTGAATTAATATTAATTAATCATTATTAATTTAGTATTTATAAATTTCTAATATTAAAACTGACAAAAATCTTAGTCTTGATATTGAGGTGTAACTTCAGCCAGGTATTAAAATAGCTTGCCAAATCCCCAGCAAACCACCCACCCCCCACAAAAATACCATTTTAATGTAATCTGGAAACACACTGTATAGGTGTTTTGGGGGGCTTAAGGTGTACTTTACATAATCAGCCCTTGAGGTACAAAGGTGGGAGGGGGAGAACTTTTCTAGCATTGATTTTAGAAACTTTTCTAATTTGTATAATAGCTGATCTGTATCAATTTGAAAAATAAGTATAAAAAAAGAAAAATAAGTATAATACTCTAACTTCTGCATGCATATACCTCTTCTGTATTTTATTTGAGAGAGAGAGTGGGGGAGGGGCAGAGGGCAAGAGAAAACCTTAAGCAGTTCCATCCATGCTCAGTGCCAAGCCTGATGTGGGGCTTGATCCTGTGACCATGAGATCCTGACCTGAGCCAAAATCAAGAATCCGACACTTAACTGACTGAGCCACCTAGGTGCCCCACCGCTTCTACATTTTTAAAAAGGTATTTCCTTGGATTAGAGTATCAGAATCAGAACAACTGGATTTAAATACATGAAGAGATATTAGTTCTTTCTACTTGCGGGCAAGATTGCTTTCTGAGAGGGTGTGTCCATACACTACCTGTGACATTCCTGTGAAACTCTTAAATTTCTTCCCACCTTATCACAAAACCTTTCTCTAGTTAAAATGAAATAATTTTCTATTTAATTTTATGTGACTGTATCATTTCCTTAGATATATTTTATTTTTGTATACATATATTTTTAAAGTTTATTTATTTTGAGAGAGAGAGAGAGAGAGAGTGCACACAGTGCGAGCAGGGTTGGGGCAGAAAAAGAGGGAGAGAGAGAATCCCAAGTAGGCTCCATACTGTCAGTGCAGAGCCAGGCACAGGTCTCGAATTCACAAACAATGAGATCATGACCTGAGCTGAAATCAAGAGTCGGATGCTTAACTGACTGAGCCACCCAGACACCCCTCCTTAGATATAGTTTAAATGAGGACAATCTGATTTCCTCCTCCGGAAAATGCAGAGTATCACATTTATTTTGCTGAGTAGAACATCTTTCTTAGGATACCTGTTTACAAGAGATGCCTTGTAATGGTGACAGGAAAGAGTCGGAGTTAGCATATGAATATTGTTCCCATCACGGGTACTGAAAACACTCCTGGAGTCAACTCTACGTCTTTTGGAAACTTTTATCGCCTCTTTCAATAATCTGTTTTTAATTCCATGCTCCTCTGTTTATTCCCATCAGAAGGAGCAGAGGCCAGTGCAGATGATGTTTCAGGAAGCTACATTTAAGCTTGCCTATATTGAAGAGGTGCAGGCCCAGGTCCTGGAGGTGCCCTATGTGGGTGAGGAGCTGAGCATGCTCATTCTGCTCCCGGATGACAACGTGGATTTAAGTTCGGTGAGATGAATCCAGTGACAACTTTCACATCCTTCCTGATAGGATAGAACTCAAGCACCATTTCCAACATTTGTGTTACCTTTTAAGTTGATGATATGGGCAACCAGGCAGCAGAGCAGAGTATTCAGGTACTCGGGCTTTGGAACCAAACTGTTATTCAGGACCTACTTCTCCCGTTATTACCTATGTGACCTTGCCAAATTACTCTGTTTTCTAAGATGGGGATGGTGATAATATCTCCTGATAGAGTTAGTATTAGGATAAAATGGGCATAGTTCAGGGAACAAGCTTAGCACATTGTCTGGTGCATCATCAGCCCTGAATAAATGTGATTCATTATTATTATCATAGTCATTGTTGTTAGCATTATATTTTAAATACTAAGAACCTGAAACTCAGGAGGGCAGAGCCAGAAACAGCTGGAAATGCCACTCCCCACTCACTCTGCTTCCTTTCAGCATGGATCCCTACCTAGTATGAGAGTCAGCCACAGCCCAGGAGCTCCTAGGGACAGGCACTAAGTGGCACATGGTGCTCCCATGACCTAAGGGGCCTGTGTGAGCAGAGCTGCAGCCATTGGCTGTGTCTCTGTCCATCCCCGCCCCCCTGCCACCGTGTCTCTTCTTCAGAATGTGTGCAGGATTGCAGGATTGCGCCTCTGGCAAATTGTTCTTCTGGGTGGACTCCACCAGGAGCCTTTTCCCATTTTTCTTTTTTTTTTTAAGGTTTTTTTTTTTTTTTTTAATTTTGTTTATTTTGAGAAAGAGAGAGTGTGTGCATGCGCACACGAGCTGGGAAGGGGCAGAGAAAGGGAGAGAGAGAGAATCCCAAGCAGGCTCCATTCTGTCAGCACATGGAGCCCAAGGCAGGGCTCAATCTCACAAACCATGAGATCTTGACCTGAGCTGAAACCAAGAGTTGGATGCTTAACCGACTGAGCCATCCAGGGCCCCTCCCAATCATTTTTCTTACCAGCAATGCCTCATCTTCAAAAAATAAGCACAGTTTATAAAAAAAAAAAAAAGAAAGAAAATCACAGTCAGCTGGGCATTGATGATTGTCAGGATAAAAGATGTCTCCTAGACGTTGTTGGGCAACAAGAGGAACAGCCACTGTCTTTGTGCCTCTGGGCTGTTTGAAGTCTTCCCTGCTTGGCAAGGAAGCCACCCATGTATTTAATAGCACAAGTATGAGATCTCACAGATTTCCTGGCAGATAACGGTGCCTGCTGGTCTTGCGTGACAATCAATACCCATCTATGCGAGGAGGAAGAGTATGTGGGTGTAAATATGTACTATGTAAATATGTACTAAAGTATGAATTTCAAAATTGAATTCTGGTCTTTCAGGTGGAAAAACATCTCACTTATGAGAAATTTAGAGCCTGGACCAAGTCAGACTGTATGAAGAGTACCGAAGTGGAAGTTTTCCTTCCGAGATTTAAACTGGAAGAGGATTATGACATGGAATCTGTGCTTCAGCGTTTGGGAATGGTTGATGCCTTCCAGGGGGACAAGGCTGACTTTTCAGCAATGTCAGCTGAGAGAGATCTGTGTCTGTCCAAGTTTGTGCACAAGAGTGTCGTGGAGGTGAATGAGGAAGGCACAGAGGCCGCGGCTGCCTCAGCCGTAGTGGTCGTGGAGTGTTGCATGGTATCTGGACCAAGGTTCTGTGCTGACCATCCCTTCCTTTTCTTCATTAGGCACAATGCAGCCAACAGCATTCTGTTCTGCGGCAGGTTTTCTGCTCCCTAAGGGTGAGCGTTTCCTGTGTCCTCCTGTCTTGCACCACAGCCCTGTGAACATGGGTCTTTAAAGCCAAGTGCCTAGGTGATGAGGGCAGATTCCTCATCCATCTGAATCTCATGTTGTCCACACTCAGCTCTCTCCATACTGACCACTCATTTGCCCTACTTAGTCGAGATCATGGGACAATAGAACTTAATGATTCCCTGTTGTATTTAAAATGTAGTCCAAATCCCATAGGATGGCATACAAGATTTTCCTAGATGGCTCCAGACTTCTTCCCCACTCATTCCACATGTAACTCATTTTAGTTACACTATGTTCTGCCTTGTACCTCAAAACTTGTTGCATACTTGTCTTAGCCTATTTCAGTAGTAGTACATGCTTCTAGCTAAGACAACTGTTTTATAGTTTTCCTGGTACATGTGCTTCTTAGAGTTTCTTTAATGCACATTTTTATTTTATCTTTGACATTCATGCATCACCAAGTATGTGGAAAACAGGGCATCAGGCATTGGAGACAAAGGGGCAGAGTCATGGTCTTTTGACATCTGGTCTTTAATACTCATGCTGGAATGATGTAGCTTTTATGACAGCCAGATTGGACTAGGTAATGTCCTTAAATGTATCATGTGACCCCCTTGTAGGGATCAGACATTCTTCCTGTTAATTATATTTCTCCACCTCCAACTCTAACAGTAAAAATTTCATTCAACTCTTAAAGCTCATTTCCAATGTCATCTCCAAGAAATTTTTCCTTTTCTGCATTAGCAGAGGTGCATCTTCGAACTCTCAATTGCACACAGAGGAAGGGCATTGCTCTTATGGAAGTTGTTTGATGTATTAGTCATCTCTGTTCTCCAGCTGGGTCTTAAATTCCTCCGGGGTTGGGAATGTATTTTACATGTGTGTGTGCCACATACAATGCAGTTAGAAGTAATTTGATCACACACGAACTCTGTAATTTTTAAAAAAGTGATTAGATGTCAGTGATATTTTTTTGTTTTTTTTACTAAAGTTTATTTTGAGAGAGAGAGAGAGAGAAAGAGAGTGGGGAAGGAGCAGAGAGAGAGGGAGAGAGTGAGAATCTCAAGCAGGCTCCGCACTGTCAGAACATAGCCTGATGTGGGGCTTGAACTCAAAATCATTGAGATCATGACCTGAGCTAAAATCAAGAGTTGGTTGGTTGCTTAACCTACTGAGCCACCCAGGTGCCGCATTATTGTTTTTTTTCAAAGAAATTTTTTTATTAAAGTGAAATTCACATATCATAAAATTAACCATTTTAAAGTGAACAATGCAGTGCAACATGTGCAATCATCACTTTTATCTAGTTCCAAAAAATTGTCATCGCCCTAAAGGAAAACCTTGTGCCCACTCAGCAGTTCCTCCCCATTCTCTTCTCCCTAGAGTTCAGAGACGGTCACTTAAGATTTCAAGGACCCTTATCAGCCTCACTGGCCAGGGCACTGTGATGAGCTGTGATGAATTATAAGAGGAGGTACAGGCAAGCTGCAGAAAGGGGGAAATTTCTTTCATGTGGAATGTGTGACTGATGTCTCTCCCCCAGGGAAATCACCCAGATCTCTAGACCTCTCCCAGAAAAGAGGGATTAGCGAGAAGCTTTTAAAAGGGTATTTGGGAGAAAATTTTCCTAAGACAGCTGTGGTAGTGCTAGTACCCACTCCCCCAACCCCTGTGCAGGGGGGAAGCAGGGGGAGACAGAGTCTGTTAAGTGAGCTTGGCTCATACAGAGAGAGACATCAAGAGAGCAAGACACAGAGAGGGACAGAGATGGACAGAGATATAGAGACTCTGTAAGTGAGCTGACTCGCGTCCCCTGGATATACCAGGCATTTGGATACTGCTCAGGAGAAATGTCCAGGAAATGCAAATATTGATCCCAACAAACCAAAATGGGCCAAACTAGAGTTTCCTGGCCACTCTGGGCTCAGCTTCTGGCCTGTAAAAAGAACAGTTTGTTACCTGAGGGTGCAGAAGGTTCACAGAGCTGGGCCACTTAACAGTGAAGGGCAAAAGCACTTGGAAATATTGCCAAGCTTCTAAAAGGGAGTGCTGACTGCTGGGACCAACAGCCTTTCTTCTTTGTTATCGGGGGTTTGGACTGCTTCTCTGACTTCCCAGGACCTAAGGTTGTTTGCACAATGTACACAGGACAAGGTGAAGTTTCCAGTCCCAGACCCATGATGTTAACCCTGAAAGCTGACTCCTAATACTTCCCTCCCCACTCTCTGCTGTGGGAGCTAGGTACTCACCTTCCAGGGTTGTTAAATAAGTTCAGTTGGACAAGACTTCCAGCTCCAACATTCCACAAGCCTATATTTCTGGATCTCTTTTTGACAACCAGGCAAAGATGGCATCAGCACAGCCTAAGCCACCTACTCCAAAGAGAGGCAGGCTCCATTGAAAAACTGAGGTAGAGAAAAGAAGATCTAGTAATCCCTTCCTCGTTTTGGGGAAGGGGGAAATAGCATCTGTTAAATCCTATGTGCCAGAGACTGCTAGGCACTGCACGATACATTATTTTACTTGATCCTCCTATCAACCTGGGAAGATTGATAAGGAAACTGAGGTTCAGAGAAGTTAGGCAACTCGTTCAAATTCATTCAGCTAGTAGGAGACTGGCAGAGGAAATGAAGCCAGAGCTTTCAGACCCCAAAGCCAGAGGCCAGAGGGGGAGAGCCTCTGTGAAACACACGCCCTTTACTCCAAGATGCACAGGCTCACTGCTCACCCCGCCTTGCGCAGACGCCATCCCAGCAGCTTAGCTGTTCCACAGTGGAAACGTTGTGCTGCCAGTGTTTTGTCCTTGTTTTCTTTAAACATCAAAGGAGTCTCTATTGCCGGAAGTTTCAAGCGAGGCGGGCTGGAGGGCGAGAATAGCTGGGATCCCAAACCAGATTTCTCCAAGGAAGGATGGCTCTTTGGTGCCCCAGGCCCCGTGCCACCATTCTGGGAGCCCCTGGATGGATAGCATGAAGCGGTATACGGTCTAGCAAAATCCCTGGAGTGAGGCCAAGTTGGTCCGGACCTCGGGTGCTGTGATGGGGGAGAGGGGACAACAGCTTTGTGACGTGGACGAGCTTTCTGGGGTGTCCAGCGCGACCCCGCCCCCAGCTCCTAGCCCCCACCCGCCGCGTCGGGGCAGTCTCTGTCTCGGCCCCGCCCTCGCCCCGCCCCCTCAACGTACCGGCAGCCCCACCCCCCCGCCCCCCTCTCCCGCCCTTGGGACTGGACTGAAGAGGAGGGGAAGGAGTTGCTGGAAGCTTTAGGAGAAAGGCAAAGTTGGGCGTCTGATTTCGCTTTTCAGCCGCCAGCTGGCTTCTGTCTCCCTGAGAACCTGGGGCCCGAGGGGAGTCATTTTGGCTTTGGGAAGGGACAAAGAAGGAACACCAGAATCTAAGCATCTGGTGTGTGCTTGGATAGAAAACAGAGGGCTGCGTTGTTTAGTAACTGCAGGTGCGCTAGCAGGGACAAGCCCTCACTGTCCACTTTCTTGAGAAGGCCAGGGCTCTTGATTCCTATTCAGGGAGAACTTAAGAGTAGAAGTTGGGAGGGTCAGCAGGGCAGGCTCTGAGAGCCAGGATGTTATGTCCTTATATGAGCACTGATTTTAAATAGTGAGGAATTAGTCACTGATTTGGGGAGAGAAGCCTGATGAGACTAATATTTAACAAATATGCACCAGTGTGGTCTCATTGGTTGTGTTTGGCCAGCATTTATTCGGACTGGCCACTGCCCAGGATACTCTCACCACTGCCTGGGACCTGCCTTCTGTAAGGTCAGCTCTATGACCCCCTCCCCCCACTTCCTAGGAAGCACCCTCTCCTTGGTCAGTGGGGCTTCCCAGAGGTAAGCTGAAGATGGCAACCCAGTCCAGGTTTGGGTTCCAAGGAGAGAGCTCTGTGCTCCTCTCAGTCCAGAGCCTGAGGAAGCAGAGCTCACAGGCAGGCATTCAAGTCCATCCTGGTTCTCTTGGCAAGGTCTGGGAGGGACTCAAGTCCTGCAGGGACAAGAATTGGGACAGGACTTACCCAGGGCAAGGAGAGGAGGGGCCTTGGCATAGCAGGAGGACCCAGTGGGGTCCACAAGAAGACCCTGGTTTAGGAGTGCTCTGGCTGGGGGCCGAGCATAAATCTGCCCCCGAGTAGCCTGAAATTCCAAACTCAAGATCCTCTGAGACTGTTTTGATCAGTCTTACATAGTAGCAGAGCCCAACGGCAGCATAGTGGTTAGGTGCCTGAGTTTTGTATCCAGACAGCCTGGGTGTGACTCTTACTGTGCCACTTACTGTTTGGAACATCTTAAGTAAGTGACTGCCGCTCTCCATGATGGATTTCCTCATCTGGAAGGATACCTATCTCAAAGGGTATTTTACAAATTAGCGTTGTGATATACTTGGGACAATATGTGACTGGCAGTAAGAGCTCAGTAAATATTAGCTTCTGTTACTGTTTCAAGTTAATCAGATTGTTCTCCTCTTAATGCATAGTGAAGGCCACTATAAATGGGGAATGAAACCTTTTATGGGCAGATGGTGAAGGAAAGAAATGGAAGGAGGAAGAGATGGGCCTTTATTGATGAATTAATGTAAGATCCAGGGAAGTAGGTCCAGGGAAGGACCTGGGGCTCCCTATGGGGCTATCTTTGGACAACCAGAGGCAGTGTAAGGGAAGGTCATGAGTGCTGGGTAGGGCAGGGGAGAAGCGTGATTGCAAGCGAAGGGGCTAAAAAGGAGCGGTGATTTAGGTCAGACAGACGTTCCCTCCTTCTTGTCAGATGGCCTCTGACATCTGAGTGATGCCAGTGGCAGCTCCCTCCCTTGGCAGGCATAACTGTCTGCTCCATTGCCACCCAACCTTCCCTGGCCATCACCCTGCTTTGCAGAGTCTTCTGAGTGAGAGTAGAAAAGGGAAGAGGCAGCTACTCAAGACCCCCCTCCTCCCCCACTTCCCTGGGCGGTACAGCAGCCAAGCTTCTCCTCCCCTCCAACACCTTTAAACACTCTGCTGACTCTATTTAGGAGCCACCTGCCCTTGAGGATAACCAACTGTTGAACACAGAAAACACATTTCTCTCTGTGCTCTGGTTGCAGAACCCCCCACCACAGGTACCCTCTCTGAAGCAAATGGCACCTTTGCTATCCATCTTTTAAAGAAACTATGGGAAGAAAACCCCTCACACCATGTGTTTTTTTCCTTCCCTGAATGTCTCCTCTGCTTTGGCCATGATCTTCCTGGGGGCAAAAGGAAATACCACTGCCCAAATTGCAGATGGAGGAGGAAGTGTGTGTTGTCATTAGAATCATTTATCAAAAGTGTCTGGGTTTCCTCCGTTCTAGCACATGGCAGGATTGTTTTCTTCTGGCTCCCTTGTGGGGCCAAATGGTCAGTTCTGGCCTCTGGGTTATGTGTAGAAGGGACACACACAGGAATATTAACCAACAGTTTGAGGTCCTCTAGAATTCTTTTTGTCCAACATGGTATGGGCAACATTTGTGATGACAGCTACTCTACTGGCCTGGGTTCCCCAGTTTACCACCAACCTATCCATAATGGAAATACAGTCTGAAGATTAAATGACTCTTTTTTATTTTAAGCCACCAAGATTTGGGGGATTATTTGTTACCACAGTGTAACCAAGCCTATCCTGACTGATACAATCACACATTAGTTTTTTTCATACCTTCATAGAGCTGATCACGAGGACTTCTTCCAGTACTGTTGGAATGAGAAAGGAACTGAAAAATGTGGTAGGACCTTGAAGATAATTTCCTCCATGGCTCACTTTTCACATAAACTCAGGGGTGTTGTTTCATGGGAAGGCCCCAGACTTGGAGTAAGTCAATCAGCTCTTAAGTCTAGGCTCTGCCTCTGATCCACTAAAGAACTTTCCTGAGACACATAACTTTTCAGAACCTTATAAGAGATAACAGCAGTGTGGCTTACTGCCTCATGAGACATTTGTAATCTAGTAAAATATGTATGTGAAAGTGCTTTATAAACTGTTTAATAATGTTTATATTAGCCATACAAATGTTGATTGTATAATACCTGAAGATTTTTCTAGTTCAAAAAGTTTCTGTGACTGCAGAAGAGGTTTTTCAAGAGAACAAATCCAATTTTTACACTGGAAACCCATATTGTAGGTGGAGAAAGTGTTGGCTGGCCTGAGAAACAGTTCTGAAGATGGACAGAATTATACACCAGATGTACAGCTTTAAGAGTGTGAGGACCTTCTGCCTCATTCACACTGGTTCCATTTTGAGAGTCCTCTCTTGGATGTCATCTCTGCTCAGGTGCTCATGTGTCTCCTCTTTTGGAGTTGGGGATTCTACTTGGCAAGACTTCTTTGTTTCACCATCTTGTGTTCTCTCCCCTAGGTGAATAACTTCCTTGTCCCTCCCTCTGCTCTTCAAGTTCCCGTCTGTACGTCATGGAATTCCAGAAAGTCAGAGCTGGAATGGCCACTGGAAACATCTAGACTAGGGGTTCTCTATGTTGGCTGCATAGGAAAATCTCCTGGGGAGCTATTAATGTTATCTAGGCCTGGATATTTTCCTTTTTTTCAGAGTACTCCTTTGTAGTGTTTGACTTTTTATCATAAATGTAGTTTTAACAATAAACATAATTAAATCAGTAAAAAGATAATAATGATGTGCACATTGAAGTTTGTACATAAAATTAGTTCTCCTTGGCTTCCTGGATAAGGAGTGAGGATGGATGGGACAGGTTAAAGACAGGTCTACTATTAAACAAAAAAACAAACAAAAAAACCACAAAAAACAAACAAAAAAACAAAACACAAAAACATCCCATGCCTAGCTTCCGCTGGGAATTTTCTTAATTCTTTTAGGTTGGTACCTCATGGTATTTAAAAAAACCTCTATGTACTACCAGGGTTGAAACACATAGATCTAGTCCAGTGGTTCCCTGGAGTGTGGTCTCTGTATAAGCAACATCGCAATCACCTGGGAATTTGTTAGAAATGCAAATTCTTATGCATCCCCACCCCAGACCTCATCAATTCTGAGGATAAGACCCTCCAGGTGGTTCTGATGCATACTAAAGTTTGAGAATCGTTGATCTAGCCCAACTCCTCATGCCACAGGTATGGATGAACCTGAAGCTCAGAGGTTAATAGGCAAGTTGACGTCACTTCTGGTTCTAAGGCAAGATGGAGTAACAAGTATTGGAACTGCCCCTCCTACTGTAGTTAACCATAAAACTGGACAATATATATGAACTAGCTGCTTTCAGGTATTGGGTAGATGGTGCAAGGCTGTGATCTTTGAAAGAAGGGCAACATTTAATATGAGATCTATATTCTGCCTGAGTGTACTTTCCAAACTGTAGCACAGGAAGAGGAGCCCAAACTCCTCTGGGCGGGACAAAGATCAGAGTCCATGGTTGCTGGTGCAAGTTGCATTTGCAGAACATGGTGCCACGGAAGGGGAAGAAACACAAAGTCTCTCCTAAAGCATACACAGGAGTTTCCTTGAGTCTATGAATACTAAGCTGCAAGCACAAGATTCTGTGAGATTTGGCAGAGCCAGACTGGGTCATGAGGGATGAACCAAGATTCCAGATTGCATGGTGCTGCAATGCAATTAGATTGCATTGTTAGATTTCTGACCTTACAGAGTTAAGAAACCCCTGCGAAACAACTTGGGCATCTAGTTCAGAGTCCAGGAAGCCCAGGCCTTAGTACTGTAGCTAACGTAGCCCAAGAACAAGGGTTAATGTAGACCCTTCCTTAGAAACCTAACCTCTGCAGCATCAAGCTGAGCCACCAAATAAGAACAAAACTCAATTGGGGTGTCTGGTGGCTCAGTCGGTAAAGCGTTTGACTTTGGCTCAGGTTATGATTTCGTGGTTTGTGAGTTCAAGCCCCATGCTGGGCTCTGTGCCAACAGCTCAGAGCCTGGAGCCTGCTTTGGATTCTGTGTCTCCCTCTCTCTCTGCTCCTCCTCCACTCACTCTCTGTCTCAAAAATAAACATTAAAAAATTTTTTTTAAATATTAAAAAAATGAAAAAGAACAAAACTCAACTGTATTTGAAAGAAGGCAACGTAATAAAAAATGTCTAGAATGAGTAAAAAATTACTAATTATATGAAAGTGTAAGTAAATATGACTTATAACCACGAGGGGGGAGGGAAGCAGTCAACAGAACAGACACAAAAATGATACAAATGTTGAAATTAACAGTCAAAGAGTATAACTGTTATAAATATGTTAAAAAATTTGAGGAATACATGGCATAATGAATGAACAGATGTGAAAACCCAATAGAGAAACAGAAACTAAATACACACACACACACACACACACACACAAAGAACATTCTAGAATTGAAAAGCCTGAAATAAAAAACTTGGTAGATGGTCTTAACAGTGGATTAGACATTTCCACAAAAAATATCAATGAATACATTACGACTTTTACCCCTACTTCAGTATGCATTTATTTCTTAAAAAGATATTCTCCTACATAATTATAATACCACATTCACACTTACCAAATGAACAGTTATTTCCTCACATCCAATCCCTATTCAACTTTCCCTATGGTCTTGAAAATATCTTTTATAGCTCTTTTCTTCTCATGAGAATTTATTAATCCAGGAGACTTATAAAAACAAGCTTTATGGCAATAGTCATCAGAAAATAATTTATCTTTTAGTTATCTCTGCATTTCCCATTTAATGAGCAGCAGTGTGTCTCATAGCTCAGTAATGTGCTCGTGGCAGCCAAAATATCTGAGGTATTTGAGGCAGCTTCCTTTGGTTCAGCTCAGTTTAAGGAAAATAAGAATGTTGTTGACTTTGGCCCAGAAGATGAGGATACAACAAAACAAAACAAAACAAAACAAAACAAAACAAAAAACATAACAACAACAACCCAAACTTCACCTTGGCTGTGGTCTTTGACTGACATTACAAGTGGAAAGTCCTCCTACATTTGTCAGCTCAAGCCTGCTTTCCAGCAGGCAGCTCTGAGAAGCTCCATTACTCTTAGCATCCTGTGGTGGGGGTTCTGAATAATTCATGATAGCCACTCTTTCGGTTTCATAGAGGAAAACTTTAATCATAAGGGAAAAGGAAATAAGGAATCAAACAACTAGAGTAAACATAAAGAGGGAAAGAAGTGTAGAGAAAAAAGAAGGCTTAATTTATCAAATTGGGTACTCACAACATCCAACCTTCTGGCTGAGGAAGCCCCACAGTGAACAGTCCTGACTGAGGGTCCTGGACAGAGTGTCCTCCCCTCAGGTGAGACTTCCAACTAACTATTCCGCTCCCTCACATCAATGGAGCTCAAAACGCTGTGAGTCATTGTTCATTGTTGCGTGCTCACTGTTGCCCGAGCACCAGTTCTTGGGAGAAAAAGATGGTTTAAAAATGAAATGCAACTTAGGTTGTGGCAGAGCAAGGACAACTCATTTTCTGAGACATTAGGCTCCTTTCCTGGGGGAGGAGAGGGCCTCGTTTGTCTGCAAAACTCCAGAGCAAGCCATCCACATTGAATGTGCCAGCCGTGCCCTCCCCAGACCTGGGAACCCTGTGGCCCTGGCCCTCTGGCTGAGACCTGAGGCATTGCTGAAATGTGTGAGGGACTGTAAGAAACATGAAGACAGTTCAGACATGGTCCTGTTCTGCAAGGAGTTAACCATGGATGAAAGAAAAACAAGTTTATGTTTAATACAAGGGAGAATGTGATAATGGAATATGTGCATGGAATAATTTTGCAATTTAGAAAACACTTTTAATCCATTTGGGTGTTTGGTTTTTATAACAGCTCTAGGCTGCAGGCAAAGCCGGAACCATTATCTTCATTTTACAAATGAGGAACTTAGGACAAAAAGGTTTAGAAATTTGTCTAAGATGGCATAGACAGTGAGTGGTAGCACTGGGAGTAAAACGTAGGTGTGGGGCACCTGGGTGGCTCAGTGTTAAGCTCCCGACTCTTGATTTCAGCTCAGGTCATGATCCCAGGGTCATGGGATTGAGTCCCATGTCGGGCTCCACTTGCGGTGTGGAGCCTGCTTGGGATTCTATCTCTCTCTCTCTCTCTTTCTATCTCTCCCCCCCCCCCCCAACTGCATGGTCTCTTTCTCAAAATAAATAAATAAACATTTAAAAATAAATAAATAAAACCGTGAGATCATCACATGAGCTGAAGTCAGGTGCCTAACTGAGCCACCAAGGTGTCCCAATACCTGACTTAATTGCAGTTTCATTTTTCCCCAGAAATACTGTCTTAACTGGCCAGTCAGAAAATTTTCCATCACAGGGGCCTTCTCCATCCCCAAAGGAAGATGAGGTCATATGCATGATAAGACTCCTTAGTTTTCCCTTTAAGGAAAAGGGCCCTTGCCCAGAACAATCTTTACCTTTGGCCAGCAACTTTCTTGCCCCACCCTCTTTCTTGAAAAACCTTCCATTTTGTAGAACCTTCCATTTCGTAGGAAGGTAGAAGGAGGGAAGGCAGGTAAAATTCTTAAGGCCTGTTCTCTATCCTGGCCATTTTGACTATAAACAGCTGAGCCCCACTAAGGTGAAGTTTTCCTGTCCGTTTCCCCCCTCCACAGTAGGAATTTCCCCTCCTACTTCAGGAATTTAATTCCAGACTATTTTCAGGTCACCCCTCATGCAGATAAGAAACTAGTTGATAGCCACTTGTTTTGATTTGCTGTTCCAAGTCTCAACTCCCCTTTTCTCAGGAAGGCACACCCTGGCTGGACTGGGACCCCGCCGTGTGTTCCCATAACCCCTGGCCCTCCTCCTCAATTCTCAAATGGCTCTGTTCTACCCACAGTTTTAAATTCCCACCCAGTTGCTCTGTGAGGGTTCAGAGACCATCTTATCCAACACCAAAGTGGAGCTTAACACAAAAGGTTTTTATCAATAGTGAATTAACACTTCCCCTCTTACCTAAAATGATGCCTTAGGCACTTACAGTTTCCATTTTCTATATTTATGTAAGGAAAGGTGCTTTCCCATCCATGAGCACCTGGGCCACAAAATTTCCTGCCACTAAATGTGGTGGAAGGGACAGCCCTTAGTGAGTGGGGCATGGAGAGCGTGGTTTGAGTGGCCCCACAGCCACATCAGCACTTTGACTTGTCCCCCATCCAGCCTTGCCCTTCACAGAGGACCCAGGTGAGAACAGTTAGAAGCAAAGACACAAAGTGCGGCCAGCTTGCCCACCCATCTATGTGTTAAATAACATTTTTTAGGAAAAGCAAGAAAGGTGTGCTTTAGCTGATACTGCTGAGGCCACATCTTGGGAACTCTTTTATTAATCTTTTTTTTTCCTTTTTTTTTATTGTGGTAAAACACACCCAACGTAAAATTTACCATCTCAATCATTTTAAGTGTACAGTTCAGGGTCGAAAATATCCATGCTGTTGTGCATCCATCATCACCGTCCACACACAGAACTTTGTCATCTTCCCCAACTGAAGCTCTGCCCCCATTAATCACTGTCCCCCCCTCCCTCTCCCCCAGGCCCAGCACCCACCCTTCCACTTTGATGACTCTGGGGACTTCATGTAAGTGGGATCATACAGTATTTGTCCTTTTGTGACTCTCTCTGTTCACTTAGCACAATGTCCTCAGGGTTTATCCACATTGTAGTCTGTGTCAGAACTTCCTTCCTGGTTAAGGCTCTATAATATTCCATGGTATAAACACACACCACATTTTGTCCAGTCATCCTCTGAAGGACACGTGGGTTGCTTCCAGTCTTTGGCTGTTGTGAATAATGCTGCTGTGAACGCGGGTGTGCAAGTATCTCTTCAAGTCTCTGCTTTCAATTCTTTGGGTGTATACGTGGAAGTGGAATCCCTGGGTCATGTGGTAATTCTATATTTAATTTTTTGAGGAACCTCCGTATTCTTTCCCACAGTGGCTGCACCAGTTTACGTTCCCACCCATAGAGCACAGGATTCCAGTTTCTCCACATCCTCACTCAGGAACCCTGTTTGAAAAAAAAGTATTTGGGCTTCTCCTTTGCTCAGTTTTCCAGGGATCAGGGATCATTCCAGCCTGGTTCAGGCTGTCTGTTAGCAGACCCACTCTCCACACCACCTCCCATTCTCTGCTTCCACCAAGGCGGTTCCTCTCTGCTCCCTCTCCAAACTTACCCCAGAGCCTTTACCTCCTGTGCCCTGGCCAAAACATCGAGACAGCACAACCAGTGCCCTTTTCAATGACATCCTGGGACCTGCTGTCTGCCCCTGGCCTGTCTTCCTCTGGCCCCAGTGTCTGTCAGAGTTCCTTGAGGTATCTCTGTACCCCAAGGGGATTTCTTGTCACAGACTGTTCAAGAACACAACAGCTGGCCTCCTTATGAAGATTCTTCAGGTAAGTCAAGTGAAAATAAGGCTTCTTACCCCTACCTTCCATGGAAGTGCCTTACGGGTTTAACTCATAAAAGCTAGTTGTTCTTTTTCTGAAAATTTAATAGTACACAGTTAACTCCCTCCTTGTGTACATTATTTGACTATTTTATCATAGCACAAACTTTCTGGATCAAGTTTCATTTTCATTTGAATGAAAGAAAATATACTAAGAACAAAACATCCTAGCACTTCAAAATTACTCAAATGTCAGATGCAAAACTGCATAAAGGTTCAAAGGAATATATGCACCCTTATGTTTATTGTAGCATTATTTACAATAGTCTGACTATGGAAGCAACCCGTGTCCATCCATAGATGAATGGACAAAAAGGATGCAGTACGTAAGCATATACAATGATGCATTACTCATCCATAAAAACGATGAAATCTTTTGAAGCTACAGAATATAATGCTGAGTGAAATAAGTCAGAGAAAGACTGATACCATATGATTTTATTCACATATGGAATTTAGGAAATAAAACGAATGAACAAAGGGGGAAAAAAGACAAACCAAAAAACAGACTCTTTTTAAAAAAAATTTTAATGTTTATTTATTTTTGAGAGAAAGGGAGACAGCAAGCAGGGGAAGGGCAGAAAGAGAGGGAGACACAGAATTTGAAGCAGGCTATAGGCTCTGAGCTGTTAGCACAGAGCCCAACATGGGGCTCAAACTCATGAACTGCTAGATCATGACCTGAGCTGAAGTTGGATGCTTAACCCACTGAGCCACCCAGGTGCCCCCAAAAAACAGACTAAAAAAAATTTTTTTTTGAGAGAGAGAGTGTGAGTGGGGCAGAGAGGGAGACACAGAATCCAAAGCAGGGTCCAGGCTCTGAGCTGTCAGCACAGAGCCTGACATGTGGCTCAAACTCATGAATCACAAGATCATGACCTGAGCCGAAGTCAGATGCTTAACCGACTGAGCCGCCCGGATATCCCATCGGATTCTTAACTCTAGAGAACAGATGGTTACCAGAGGGGAAGGGTGGGAGGATGGGTAAAGGTGAAGAGGATTAAGAGTACACTTATCATGATGAACCCTGAGTAATACATGGAATTGTTGAATCACTATGTTGTACACCTGAAACTACAACACTGTATGTTAACTACCCTGGAATTAAAAAAAAAAAACAACAACCAAAAAACCAAAAAACTCCAGACATGCACAAAGATGTAGGCTAAACTCTTTGCAATGGGATGAGAAATTCTTGACTGTCAGTTCTACAGTAATTCATGAATAGATTCGAGTAGCCAATAAAATATAAAAATGCAAGCAAGTACAAGCAAAATACAGTAATTTCAAATCAACTTGACCATCATCTTAAACCAGCTGTCGGGGATGGGAAATTCAAATATTCTTGAATTTTAACTCCATTTTGACCTGTCGCTTATAAGTAAACACCTCCCTACAGGGCCCAGGTGATGGGTGGGAGCTAACATCAGGGTACTTGGGGACCTGGTTCAGTTTTCAGGCCTTGGGATGCCAGGAGCAGAGCCTGGGATGGGGGGCCACTTACCTCAAAGTCGAACTGTTAAAATTATTTTCTAATGTCATTATATGTAGAGTCACAGAGATACACTGAAAAGATAGATGGAGAATACTTTAATCATAAAATTTTAGCTCATGTCCCATAAAATAAACCATATAACGATGTTTTTTAAAATGTTTTTGTTTATTTTTGAGACAGAGACAGAGCATGAGCGGGGGCAGGGGGCAGAGAGAGAGAGGGAGACACAGAATCCAAAGCAGGCTCCAGGCTTTGAGCTGACAGCACAGAGCCTGATGCAGGGCTCAAAATCACAGACTGTGAGATCATAACCTGAGCGGAAGTTGGACGCTTAACTGACTGAGCCAGGTGATCCATAAAAATGTTTTATAAATCCTATAATTAACTTGGGGATAGCACAACAATTTTACATTGCATTTTTAAAAGCATCCATTTGTTAAATATAAAATTTTTTTTTTAATTTTTTTTTCAACGTTTTTATTTATTTTTGGGACAGAGAGAGACAGAGCATGAACGGGGGAGGGGCAGAGAGAGAGGGAGACACAGAATCGGAAACAGGCTCTAGGCTTTGAGCCATCAGCTCAGAGCCTGACGCGGGGCTCGAACTCACGGACCGCGAGATCGTGACCTGGCTGAAGTCGGACGCCTAACCGACTGCGCCACCCAGGCGCCCCAAATATAAAATTTAAAAACATACCATAATGCTTGGTATTTCTTAATTAAAAAAATTCTTTTTATTAAACCAGGAGACTCAAAAAGTGATATTGGCCTGGACATTGTCTAAACCTCTATGAGGCCTTGCCTCATGGACAGAGGAATATATGATGCCATGGTACTGAGTAATTACACGGGACGGGGGCGGGTGGCAGTGCAGACCTACCAAATGGACCCTTGGGCTGTCTCCTCTTATTTTCCAGGTGGAAAATGAGCTTACACATGAAAAGCTCAGCAAGTGGACAAAGTCAAGAGCAACGGACAACAAAGAAAACTGTGGTATAGGATCTGTTCTTGGCAGTTAGGGAATTAATGCTTTTGACAATAGCATGCCTGACTTTTCTGGCATGTTGTCCAAGACAGAACGGTCTGGGTCCAAGTCTGTGCACAGGTCTTTTGTGGAGGTCAATCAGGAAGGCACAGAAGTGGCTTCTGTGGTCAAGGTGGCAAAATGCACAAACCCCAAAGTCTGAATACTGATCACCTGTTCCTTTTTCTCTGTCTAGCATCACAGAACAAAGAGGATTCTCTTCTGTGGAAGTTTCTCCTCTCCATAAGCCAAGTCCCTCTGGCTGCTGTTCTGTTATCCTTTTCTTTCCCTTTACAATATACCTGTGTTGACCTCAGCCCCACAGGAGGGAGAACACCTTAATAAAGAAGCTCATTTGAAATTCTGAGCTCACAGTTGGTTAAGGTTAAGTGTCTGACTTCAGCTCAGGTCATGATCTCACAATTCATGGGTTCAAGTCCTGCATCGGGCTCTGTGCTGACAGCTCAGAGCCTGGAGCCTGCTTCGGATTCTGTGTCTCCCTCTCTCTCTCTCCCCTCCCCAGATCACTCTTTGTCTCTCTCTTTCTCTCAAAACAAATAAACATTAAAAAAACTGAAATTCTGAGCTCAGAACTTAACGATATGTGCACTTACACTTTATGCTGTGATTTTCAACAACTTTAGGATGTTCTGAGGGTACACTGGAAATTAGAGCATTATTAGAGCAGAATGTTAATTTGGGTTCAGAAAGAAAATGCCTATTCTCAGGTTGGAGGAGCAAATGGCTATTCACAGTTTTCTCTACAAAGGGTAGATCTCCAATGCCTAACTGTTGGCATTCAATCTTGACTCTTCCAAGGCCTTCCAAAGCTTCAAACTACCTACTGTTTCATCTCAGTAGTGACACTTTATGTCCTCTGCTTTCAGGATAAAGATCACAGATAAAGATACCTCTGTTGTTTGGCCTCCCCCACACCTCCCTGTTTTTTAAGTGGGGCTTGAACTCACGACACTGAGATCAAGACCTGAGCTGAGATCAAGAGTTGGACACTTAACTGACTGAGCCACCCAGGTGTCCCTGTTGTTTGACCCTTTTAAACAGCTTGAAAATGCACTTGAAACATCTCTCCTTCTGATATATGGAAAGATAAAAGGGCTGATCTACCTGTTTTTGACAAGGTTCTTACCTAAGGGAACTGTAAAACCTAACAGAACTTCCTGACCCATTGGTTCACTTGGCTGGACTCTGATTCTTCTCTCAGGAGTAATTATAATTTGTCCCGTGGTTATGTCCTTATTTACCAGCCTGGCCTGCAATGTGGTCATACTGCAGTAAATTCCCAAGAGGGAAGCCACTGGCCAAGATTTCTGTTTGGCATTGGTTATCTGTTCTGGTTCTCTGTAAGGCACAGGATCTTCAAACACAGCTTTACACAGAATAAGAAACAACGGAATTTTAGACTGTTTGCACATCTACATAAGCACAATAGACTATAAGTTATAAGAAGAAACTACAAAAGGTGATTTTACCCACGAAGGGAAGAAGTTTGATTTCTGTAGTGTAAGTTCTGTAGTGTAAGTTCAGATTGATCCTTATAACTGAACAGGAAATTGTGTGAATTTTTTGGAAATGTCAAAAAATTTGAACATTGACATCCACACAAACTTTCCAGTTTCAACATTAGCCGTATGTATTCTCACTGCCGAGGTTACTAAGCAGCCTCAGATATTAGGTAGATTGAAGATAAAGAAATGAAACTATGGGAAAACCAAGGGGGTTTCACTTGAGGAATTGTGCCTAGACATTTCTTGCCTGGTTTCAGTATCAAAGAATCTGAGGGACTCTCTGCATGCTTCTCTCGATTAAAAGTAATATTACTAATAAACAATTAAGTACATAGATGGTGGATGGTGGGAACAGGTTTCTCATTGTTGGAGTGGGAGAGATACAGTGGAGAAACCTGATAAACACTACCTTGGTCAGGTGACCAGGGTCAACATCAACAGGGATAAGTCATGTTGATGACATGTGTCCTTGATATGATTTGATAAGAATAGCACTTTACATATTTACTTCTGTGATCTTCCTCCCCAAAGCCCATAACTCCTATCTAACCATATGAAGAATGTCAGACAGATCCCAATTGAGGAGGCATTCTACAAAATACCTGATCAGCACTCTTCCAAACTGGTAAGATCATCAAAATAAAGAAAGTCTGCAAATCTGTCAAAGCCAAGATGAGCCTGAGGACTAAATGTGAGGACTAAATATAATGTTGTGTCCTGTCTGGGATCCTGGAATAGGAAAAGAGAATTAGGTAAAAACTAAGAAAATATGAATCAATTATTGACTTTAATGATGAATCAGTATTGATTCATTAGTTGTGAGAAATGTACCACATTAATGTAAGATGTGAATAAGAGAAACTGTACTATCTTTACAACTTTTCAGATCTTTACAATGCTACAGAAATCAAACTGCTCCCTTCCCTGGGTAAAATCACCTCTGTAGTTTCTTTCTATAGTAGTTTTTGTAAATCTAAAACTATTCTAAAAAAAAGTTTTGTTTTGTTTTTTTAAAAGAGAGACTTAGGAGACATGTCAACTAAAAATAGTGATAGTAGTCCTAGCTAGTGTAATAAGGCAAGAAAAAAATAAAAGGCATATATATTAGAAGTGAAAAATAGAACTGTTTTTTTCACAGATGATATGATTGTCTGTGTAATAACTATAAAGGAATCTAAGAAAGAAAGCCCTCCCTGAACTAATAAATGAATTCAGTCACTTTGAAGTCAGTTATAATCACTCCAAAGAAAATTAAATAGTTAGGTTGAAGTGTAGTAACACATGTGTAAGATTTGTATGTTGAAAATTACAAAATGCTGATGAAAGAAATCAAAAGTCTAAATAAATAGATAGACATACCATGTTCATTAATTGGAAGACTCAACTTAGTAAAGAGTCAATTCTCTTCTATGATCTATAGGTTTTGGAGACTTCCTATTAGAATCCCAGCAAGGTTTTTTGTAGACATAGAAAGCTTATTTTAAAATTTGTATGGAAAGGCAAAGGACATGGAATAGCTAAAACAGCTTTTTAAAAAGAAGATTAACATGGGAGGAATTATTTTACCCAGTGTTAAGGCTTATTATCTAGCTACAGTAATCAAGATAGTGTGGTATCAGTGGAGGGTTAAATACATGAATCAATGGCACAGAATAAAGAACCCAGAAGTAGATGCATGCAAATGCACTCAGCTGGTTTCTGACAAATGTGCAAAAGCAATTTAATGGAGGAAGGATAGCTTTTTTGACAAATGATGCTGGAACACTGGGCATCCATAGGCACAAAATAAAAATAAAAAGGAACTTAGACTTAACTCTCACATCTAATACAAAAATAAACTCAAAATGGATTATAGACTTACATGTAAAATGTAAAACTATAAAACTTTTAGAAAAAAGAGGAAAAATCTCCAAGACCTAGGGTTAGATGAAGAGTTCTTAGACTTGACACTAAAAGCACAATCCATAAAAGGAAAAATTGATAAATTGGACCTCACCAAAGTTAAAATTTTCTTCTCTGCCAAAGACTGTGAAGAGA
Source organism: Puma concolor (assembly GCF_028749965.1). Classification (NCBI taxonomy): domain Eukaryota; kingdom Metazoa; phylum Chordata; class Mammalia; order Carnivora; family Felidae; genus Puma; species Puma concolor. The sequence continues at coordinate 26,143,640 of NC_141671.1, forward strand.
ATGAAAAGACAAGCTACAAACTGGGAGAAAATATTTGCAAACTATATGTCTGACAAATGACTTGTATTTAGAATGTATAAAAAGTCTCAAAATTTCACAACAAAACAAAAAATACAATTAGAAAATGGACAAAAGTCGGGGTGCCTGGGTGGCTTGGTCGGTTAAGCATCCAACTACAGCTCAGGTCATGATCTCATGGTTCATGAGTTTGACCCGGTGTCAGGCTCTGTGCTGACAGCTCAGAGCCTGGAGCCTGCTTCAGATTCTGTGTCTCCCTCTCTCTCTGCCCCTTTCCTACTGGCACTCTCTCTCTCTCTCAAAAATAAACATTAAAAAATTTTTTTTAAATAAGAAAATGGGCAAAAGTCACGATCAGCATTAGAATAGAGAGGATTTACAGGTGGCAGATAAACACATGAAAAGATGTTTAGTATCCTTAGCCATTAGGGAAATGCAAACTAAAACCACAATGTGATATCACTCCACACCTATCAGAATGACTAAAATAACAAATAGTTGTAACATCAAATGCTGGCAAGGATTTGAAGAAACTGGATCACTCAGACATCATTGCTGGTAGGGATGTAAACTTCAAAAATTAAACCCATACTTAGTATATGACCCAACAACTGTAGCTTGGACATTTATTCCAAAGAAAAGAAAACTTTTGTTTGTAAATAAACCTGAACACAAATGTTTATAGTGACTGTATTCTAATTGCCCCAAACTAGAAATCACCTAAAATCTCAATAGATGAATTGTTTAAAAAGCCATATACCCTGGAACACTTCTTAGCAATAAAAAGGAATGAATTATTGATACAGGCAACAACTTGGATGGATCTCAAGAAAAGTATGCTGAGTGAAAAAAAAAGCCAATCTCTAAGTGTTATATACTGTTTAATTCTATTTATATAATTTCCTTGAAATTATGAAATTATAGATACGGAGAATATATTGGTGGTTGCCAAGGGTTGGGAGAAGGGGACAGAGTGTTCTGGGTAGCTATAAAAGGACAGCAAGAGAGAGCTTTGTGGTAAAGGAATTGTTGACACAATTCCTTTATGTATGTATGGTAATTAAATAAATAAAATTGCACAAAACCATACATTATTGAGGAAATATAATTAAAAACAAAATCTCCTGCCAATCTAGAAAACATCATTACAAAGGTAGAAGAGAAAGAAAACAATTTATTACTGAACCAGAATGTGATATGCATCCCAGGTAATCCACTAAAAGACTGCAAAGATAGAAAGATAGCTTAGCCTTTTATATGTAAAAGTCATAACCTGGCAGGTACAATCCATTACACACAGGTTCTTGGATAAACAATAACTCAGTAGTCCTCAAATAGAAGGACCTAAAAGTACCATTTTTTACACATAGTTCATTCTAAATTCACCTGGTAGGTGGGGTGGACATCTGTAATGACTAAAAGGGAAAAAGAGCTAGAGGTAGGTTTGCAACGTGGAAGGAGATGCCCACTGAAGGTAGGCTGCTGTTCTCCCATAGGAACTAGAAGACAGAAATGCTGTCTTCTTTGATGATTGCATTTCAAAGATATGGTTCCTAAGTCCTTGAGAGAAAGTCCTGGGTTATAAAGCTGGTGAGAAATTCATTCAGATTTTAAATAGGTTTACAAATGTCTCAAAGGAATAGTGAAAGAATGTATAATGACAATTTTTCTAAAAAAGTGCTCTGAAAGAGAAGGGGGTGAGGGAAGAGTCTTTTCTTTTTTGTATCATGCAAAAATAATCTTTTGATTTTATTTGCATCTACCCTCACAACAATAATAACAACAAATGCATAGGCACGTGCATGAGCACATGTGTATAAAATGTGTGAAATATGAATAAACCCTGAGGATTGTACGAATGTCAATTTCTTGGCTTTGCTATTGTACTCAGTTATGCAAGATGGTACCACAGTACCAGGAAGAAGACTGGTGAAGGGTGTACAGGATATTTCTGTACATTTTTTATAACTTCCTATAAATCTGTAATCATTTCAAATAAAAGGCTTTTCAAAAACATGGTATGAAACTGGTGCTGGGAAAACTGATGGCTACATGCAAAAGAATGAAATTGAACCACTGGATTATACCATACACAAAGATAAGTTCAAAATGGATTAAGGACATAAATATGAGACCTGACATTATAAAAATCCAATAAGAGAGCACAGGCACTAATTCCTCTGACACTGGACACAGCAACTTCTATCTAGATATGTCTCTTGAGGCAAGGGAAACAAAAGCAAAAATAAACTATTGGGATGTCATCAAAATAAAAAGCTTTTGCACAATGAAAGAAACAAAAAAACTAAAAGACAACTTGGGGCACCTGAGTGGCTCAGTAGATTAATGTTAGTATGAACAGTAGTATTAATGTTGTTAAAAGGTATGTATTACCCAAAGCAATCTACAGATTCAATGCAGTCCCCATCAAAATTCCAATGGTATTTTTTACAAAAATAGAATAAACAATCCAAAAATTTTTATGGAATCACAAAAGACTTGAATAGCCGAAGCAATCTTGAGAAACAACAAAGCTGGAGGCATCACACTTCTTGATTCCAAACTCTATTACAAAGCCATAACAGTCAAGGACTGGCACAAAAATAGACATATAGATCAATGAAACAGAATAGAGAACCCAGAAGTAAACCCACACATATATGCTCAGTTAATTTATGACCAAGTAGCCAAGGATATACAATAGGGAAAGGACAGTCTGCAGTAAATAGTACTATGAAAACTGGACAGCCACATGCAAAAGAAGGAAAGTGAACAACTATCTTATACCATACATAAAAGTTAACTCAAAGTGGGTTAAAGACTTGAATGGGAGACCCCAAACCATGAAACTCCTAGAAGAAAACAGGTGATAAATTCCTTGACATTGGTCATAGCAATGATTTTTTGGATTCAACACCAAAAGCAAAGGTAACAAAAGCAAAAATAGGTCTACATCAAATTGAAAACCTTCTGCACAGCAGAGGAAATCATCAACAAAATTTAAAAAAATTACTTACCGAATGGGAGAAGACATTTGCAAATATGTCTGGTAAGGGGTTAATATCCAAAATGTATAAAGAACTCATATGGCTCTATAAAAAAAAAAATCTAGTTTAAAATGGGCAGAGGATTTGAATAGACATTTCTCCAAAGAAGACATACAGATGGACAGACAACAGGTACATGAAACTCAACATCACTCATCATCAGGGATATGCAAATCCAAACCATGAGATATCACCTCACACCTGTTAGAATGAAAAGACATGAAATAACAGGTGTTGGCAAGGATGTCGAGAAAAGGGAATCCTGTGCACTGTTGGTGGGAATGTAAATTGAATAACCATGGTGGTTCCTCCAAAAATTAAAAATAGCATACAATCCAGTAATTCCACTTCTGGGTATTTATGTGAAGAAAATGAACATACCACCTTGAAAAGATACACGTGCCCCCATGTTCACTGCAGCATTATTTACAATAGCCAATATGTGGAAGCAGCCTGAGTGTCCATCAATGGGTGCACTGGTAAAGAAATGTGGTGTATATATATGATGAATTATTATTCAACCACAAAAAGAATGAAATCTTGCTATTTGGAATAACATGGATGGACCTAGAGGGCACTCTATGTTAAGTGAAGTAAGTCAGAGAAAGACAAATCCCGCATCTCACTTATATGTGGAGTCTAAAAACAACAACAACAACACAAAAAATACACAAACAAACAAAAAACAAGCAAACAAAAAACAACCAGGAAAACCCCAAGTCATAGATACAGAGAACAGACTGGTGATTGCCAGCGGCAGGGGTGAAGGTATATGGGTATAAATAGTGAAGGAGGTCAAAAGGTACAAACTTCCAGTCATAAAATAAATAAGCCATGGGATGTAACATACAACATTGTGACTATAGTTAATAATACTGTATTGTATTTTTGAAAGTTGCTAAGAGAGCAGGTCTTAAAAGTTCTCATCATGGGCACCTGGCTGGCTCAGTCAGTGCAGCATGTGATTCTTGGATCTCAGGGTTGTGGGTTTGAGCCCCATGTTGGTGTAGAGATTGCTTAAAAATAAAATCTTAAGAAAAATCATCACACAAAAAGCTTTAGTAACTGTACAAATATTGAATCACTATGTTGCACACTTGGAAATAATATGATATTATATGTCAATTATACCAGAAAGAAAGAAAGAAAGAAAGAAAGACAGAAAGGGAGGAAGGAAGGAAGGAAGGAAGGAAGGAAGGAAGGAAGGAAGGAAGAAGGAGGGGCAGAGAGAGGGAAGGAAGGAAGGAAGGGAAGAAACAGAAAGAAAGAAGAGAGAGAGAAAGAAAGAGAGGAAGGAAGGAGGAAAGAAATGAGGCTTGTTGCTAGTCAGCAGCTAAGTGGAGGGAGATATCCATGTGCCTTGTTAAGAAGTTTCCGTCTTATTGTAAGAGAGACACTAAAGTGTTGTTAAGTGTGTGTGTGTGTGGGGGGGGGGAGAATCAAATAGAAAAAATATTGTTTTACAGATCATCTTTGAAATATTTTGATCAGATATTAAAAAATGTCAAAATTGACATCCAGGAGAATAAGTCGGATATGGCTTTATTTCAGGAGTGAGAAAATGGCTTGAGATGGAGAAATGGTCACCAGAATCATGAAAAAAGGATGGATTGGAGAGTTTTTATGAAGAAAAAATCAATATGACACAATAACGTATGAAATGTTTTGAATAAGGGCAATGCAGTAATTAAGTCTTTGACAAATATTCCAAGGTTACTGACATCTGCAGAGATAGAAAACTCGTGAATTTTGTACATGATTTGTCTACATATATGCGGTGCCCTAAAAAAAAAAAAAAAATGTCAGGAGCGTAGATGTAGATTTTTTAGAGCACAGCAATGGATCACCTAGGGAGGATATATAAAATGAGAAGATACAAAATCTAGGACAGAACCAGGAAGGACAACATGTAAATATATTAACTATTGAAGACCTCTGATATCATTGGTTTAAACTACCCTGTATTTAATCCATCTCAACACAAAACTACCACAGATATGATGAAATCTATCACCAGTAATTGATACATACACAAGATAAAATAAAGTATTATGTCAACAAAGAGTTCCCCGAATAAAATGTGAAATGTAGATTTCAAGCCAAAATCAATAAAATCAATGCCATTCTAAGATATATTACAATTAATATTCATGTATCTGTGCTCATGATATCTACTCACTTAACATAATGTCATTCACACACATCTTTAGGGAAGATTACTCTTATGTTAAATGTGGTATGCTGCAATTTGTTTTGTTCTGTATAAATAAAATGTTTGGAAATAAACTATGAGATTATATATTTTAAATACTTACTTTTTACACCTTAATAATAATACGTACAAACAAAAAGCTATGCCAAGCCCACTGAAATATGCTCAGATGCTATAGGACATATAGCAATTCCACCATAATTAACCCAAACCTCTGTGTTAAAGTGTATGTGACCAGGGCACACGGTTGGCTTAATTTGTTAAGTGTCTGACTTGATCACAGGGTCATGAGCTTAAGCCCCATGTTGGGCTCCAAAAAAAAAAAAAAAAAAAAAAAAAAAAAAGTGACTGTGACAGCACAAAAGCCTCAGGACAGAACTTCTGCCTGATCTGTGGGAGACAAAAGGGATAGTTTTATTCTGGAAAATGTGCTTATGTTCCAATATGTACAAGATGATAGGTAATTCTAAATTCTTTGTAACCTGACTTCATTCGTAAAATAGTTTCAAAGTCAATAGCATCGCACATGCAGAGAACATTATCACAAACATATTTTTTAGGTGAATGACAGTCTTATTAATCTTTTGTTTGTAACTTATTTGAGGATATTTTACATCCATATATTTTCTTGTGGTTATCACTTACTTTGTATCCTTGGACTTTTTATTGAAATATAAATTACATGCAGAAAATAATACAATTCATAGAGTCCAATGAATTTTCACTCATTAAACTAACTCATATAAAAAATACTCAGACCAAGTAATAGGACATTAACTATACACACCAGAGAACTTCCCTTCTAATCATTGTTACTCTTCCCTCCAGGGTTATGCTGATTTTGAACATTGTTAGTTAGCTTAGCCTGTTTTTGAACTTTATTTAAATGTAATCCTACTGTTTTCACAAATTTGTGTGTGGCTTTTCCCCTAAATATGTTAGGCAAGAAATTCCTCTATAATTTTTAGTTCAGTTATAGTTTATTCTCATTGCAACATATAATGCCATTGTATGTCTATACCACATGGATTTGTCCATTCTACTGTTGATAGATATTTACATCATTTCCGTTGGGGTCCATTATGAAACAGTGATGTTACAAGCATTCATTTAGTGAAGCTATGACAGGCTTTTTATTGGAGACAACACCCTTAAACATCCTATAATTACAAGGAATTTACAGTATTCCCTTTGTGGCACACAAGGATTTTTCTTACATTATCTTCAGGTAGATTAAGAACTTGAGAATCAAGAATAGTGACCAACGCAACAGGACACAGGGAAAGTACAGCAAGAAAGGAATAGGGTCATTACATATTCAAAAAAAAAAAAACAACAACCAAGGATTACAGATGTTAAGGATTCTTGGTACTTTGAGAAGACGTAGAGGGATTGAAAATGGCAAGTGATACTTCAGCTGATGGGGGGGACAGAAGTCTAAGATGGCCCCAAACATTTCCAGACCCGATGAAATCCCATCCCCTTGAATGATGGTGGGACCAGCAACCATGAGGGCTGGGATACCCATGATTATGCTATTTTAAATGGCAAAGGAAAAGGGATATTTGAGACACATTAGTAAGAGCCCTAATAACTTTATGTTGAATTAGTCCAGCTGGAAGAGTCTTTTCAACAGAACTAATCAAATCAGCTCAGCCCTGGAAAACAGTGTCTAGGAGTCAGAGAGACACTTCTGCTCTTGGGAATTAAAACAAAAAAAACCCCACTCGCACAAAAGATCAGTAGCAGCAGAGGTTTAAGAGAAAATGCAAGAGGGGGTCAGGGGAACAGGGAGGGGCTGTAGCAGAAGGTGGGGGAGGGGAGAGGATGGGACTGAGGGAGAGAGTTAAGAAAGTGGGAAAGGAGCTACAGGGAGGGGGGTAGGGCTGTACCCCTTACTTTTATTTTTCATTTTCTTTAAGTTTATTTTTATTTATTTTTGAGGGAGAGAGAGGGAGGGGTAAGGAGAGAGGAAAAGAGAGAGGACGAGAGAAAATATCCCACGCAGGCTCCATGTTGTCAGTGCTGACAGCACAGAGCCTAACGCAGGGCTGGATCTCAGGAACCATGAGATCATGACCTGAACTAAATCAAGAGTCGGAAGCTTAACTGACTGAGCCAAGAGCCACCCAGGTGCCCCTACCCCTGACTTTTAAACCCCACCTTAGCCACACCCACAGAAGTGTTTTGGGTTTTTTTTCCCTCCCCCACCTGGTCAGGAGCCAGCCTCTTATCTCCTCTTCTCTCTTCTGTATTCTCCAGCTGCCCTTCCAGCTCTGAATTCCCTGCTGCTCTGACGGCAAGACAATTCAGCCCTTCTCACATATGACGTCCACACAAGGCATGCTCACCTCAACAGCAACAAAATCCTTTCCTGATAGGATCTGCCTCTTCTGAAAGCACCCCTCTCTGTTTCTTGACATTGCCCTTTGGGGATTTCACCCACTCCCACCTCCCATCCCAAGTAACTCAACGAGGTGTCTTACCTACCTCCCAGGTTATTTAACTGTCAATGACGCAGAGTGCACTCTCAGCTAAGGTAGGTTCCTGGGAATGGTGTTGTCAAGGAGGTTTTGCTTGGAGATTAAACATACCAGCTTCTTTACAAAGGATGGGCACCAGATTGTGTGAGAACAATCTCTTCCGTGATGGCAGAGCTGTGAAACTATGACCTACTGCAGAGAAATCTTGTATGTGATGTTACTATGCTTTGTTGTTAACCAACAGGGCAACTTTGGGCAAGAGTCTCTGAGCTTCTGTGTGTACCAGGTGTCTCAAAATGAGCTGAACTGCATGCTGGGTATGGACATCTGTAATTCTACCATGGATCTGCAAGTCTATACTTTCCTGGGTTCTCAGCCCCTTCCCCAACAGATCCAGTCTGACCCAGAAGGTCAATGCCTGTAAGAGCTGAGTTTTCTGTGGGTTTAGGCGTGATACAACAAAACATATTTGGCCTATGTCCTGCTCTTGGCAAAGAGCTTCAAAAACCTGTGGATTTCCTGAGTGTTAAGGAATGTCTTTGGTGATTCATAGTCTTTCAAACTTGCTTGAAGTTATGAAGCACTTCACTAATGAAGTGACTCATAATGGGCCTTTAGGGAGGGGAGAAGGACTAGAGATTGAGTTCAAACCATGTGACCAATGATTTAGTCATACCTTGATAAAAACCCTAAACAATGAAATTTGGAGAGTCTGGTGAACACACTGAGGTTCTGGGAGGGTAGTGTGCCCAGAGAGGGCATGGAGACTCCATGCTTCACCACCACCCCCAGACCCCATCCTACTGCTCTTCCATTTAGCTGGTCCTGGGTTGTAATAGTAAGCTAAGTGCTTTCCTGGATTCTGTGAGTCGTTTTAGCCCATGATTGAACCTGAAGACATGGCTGTGGGAACTCCTGAATATATAGATGGTTGGTCAGAAATATAGGTGGCCACTTGGAACTTGTGAGTGGTGGGGGCAGTCTTGGACTGAGGCATCTGCACTAAGTCCAGGTAGTTAGTGTCAGAAGGGGCTGAGTGGCAGGACACCAGCTGGTGTTGCAGAATTGCTGCATTGGAAAGTAAAGCTGGTGGAAGCTCCCTCTGTGTAGATGACTGTGGGGTGCAAACATCTTTAAAATGTCATCTTTCTGAGCCATGGTTGGCATATGGAAATATGCTAAGAAGAGAGTGCTGAGGAAAATGAAAGAAGTTACATACTTTGTGCTACTTTTCCTGTGAAGGGAATGTCAGAAGAGGTGGGGGAAGGGTGCCAAGGGTGTCACCTGGCGGGAGCTCTGGTGTTGAGCTCAGGGGGAAGCCACCCCTCCAAGGCAGCTCTTACACAGCACCCCATGCGGTCACTACTGGGCCCCTGTCCGCTCTGAGAAGCAGATGCTTCCATCTCTACTTTGCTCCTTACCTCTACTTCTGTCAGAACCCAGAGTGGTGAGTAGTCCCTGGGTTCTTGACAAAAAGTGCAGCCCAAATTGCTGATTTCTCAGACACTTAGACTCAGAACAAAAATCAGAACTCTGATGTTAACTCATCAAACTCTGTTCAAAGTAGAAATTTCCTCTTCACTATCCCTGAGTAGATGACCACATTGGCTGCAGTGACAAAATGTGCATCACTTTTCCATGAGGGCTTTACATTTGTGGAGGAGAAAGTCCCTGATGTTGCACTGACAGTTACTTTTCTGTAACACCCAATCCACTAGTTTCCAGAGCTGAGAACGAGCCTGTCTTCCCTGAGATCGTGCTTGCTGGAACAGCACTCACACTGTGGAAGGCTGGCTGGGTGTCCCCATCCCCACACTCCCACCTGGCAGAGCTGGAGTGAGCACTTCCAGTCTTCCTCACCCAGGATCCCAGAGGCTCATTGGTCTGACTGGTGAATGTCTGTCATTAATTGTACTAATGTCATTATGGGTGAAATTAGAGGTTGTGGTTCCTGGGACAGGCTCTCATCTGTGTTAAGCTTCCTGTCACCATACCCTAAACACACCTGCGCAGCCTTAGATGTCCTAACTTAAAAAAAATTTTTTTTAAGCTTATTTATTTTGAGAGAGAGAGAGAAAGAGAGAGAGAGAGCAGGGTAGAGGCAGAGAGAGAGGGAGAGATAGAGAATCCCAAGCAGGCTCCACACCAGCAGCACCTAGCCCTACGTGGGGCTCAAACTCACGAACCATGAGACCATGACCTGAGCCAAGAGTCAGACGTCTAACCAACTGAGCCACCCAGGTTCCCCCTTAGATGTCCTAATTCTTAACTGTAATATCCAGTTATTGTGTGCATACAGGTGGCCCTGCTGTGGCCACCTTCTGTGCCTTATCTGAATCTATTCTAACATTTAGAGACATTTCAATAAATCCACGCAAAAACCCTAGGAGGTTGCAATTATGATTCTTCTTTTACAGATAATGTAGCTGGGGCCCCTGAAGGTATGAGATGTTTGCCTCAAGGACTCAGCCAGGAAGAGGCAGCACTGGTCCTCTTACCACCAGGCTTCTTTCAAAGATGTCATATTGAACTGCCTATATCACCCACAAGTTTCCTTCTTGCCCATTTTCTCTTTGAATTGAACAAATCCAATTCCTTCCAAAATTCTTTTGTTTTGTCTTTTTTTTTTAATTGTATTTTTTAATTTACATCCAAATTAATTAGCATTTAGTGCAACAATGATTTCAGGAGTAGATTCCTTAATGCCCCTTACCCATTTAGCCCACCCCCCCTCCCACAACCCCTCCAGTAACCCTCTGTTTGTTCTCCATATTTAAGAGTCTCTTACGTTTTGTCCCCCTCCCTGTTTTTATATTATTTTTGTTTCCCTTCCCTTACGTTCATCTGTTCTGTATCTTAAAGTCCTCATATGAGTAAAGTCATATGATATTTGTCTTTCTCTGACTAATTTTGCTTAGCATAATATCCTCTAGTTCCATCCACGTAGTTGCAAATGGCAAGATTTCATTCTTTTTGATTGCCAAGTAATACTCCATTGTATATATATCCCACCTCTTCTTTATCCATTCATCCATTGATGGACATTTGGGTTCTTTCCATACTTTGGCTATTGTTGATAGTGTTGCTATGAACATTGGAGTGCATGTGCCCCTTCGAAACAGCACACCTGTATCCCTTGGATAAATACCTAGTAGTGCAATTGCTGGGTCGTAGGGTAGTTCTATTTTTAATTTTTTGAGGAACCTCCATACTGTTATCCAGAGTGGCTGCACCAGTTTGCATTGCCACCATCAATGCAAAAGAGATCTTCTTTCTCCACATCATTGCCAACATCTGTTGTTGCCTGAGTTGTTAATTTTAGCCATTCTGACAGGTGTGAGGTGGTATCTCATGTGGTTTTGATTTGTATTTTCCTGATGATGAGTGATGTTGAGCATTTTTTCATGTGTCAGTTGGCCATCTGGATGTCTTCTTTGGAGAAGTGTCTATTCATGTCTTTTGCCCATTTCTTCACTGGATTATTGTTTTTTGGGTGTTGAGTTTGATAAGTTCTTTATAGATTTTGGATACTAACCCTTTATCTGATATGTCGTTTACAAATATCTTCTCCCATTCTGTCGGTTGCCTTTTAGTTTTGCTGATTGTTTCTTTCTCTGTGCAGAAACTTTTTATTTTGATGAGGTCCCAATAGTTCATTTTTGTTTTTGTTTCCCTTGCCATCAGAGATGTATTGAGTAAGAAGTTGCTGCGGCCAAGATCAAAGAGGTTTTTGCCTGCTTTCTCCTTGAGGATTTTGAGGGCTTCCTGTCTTACATTTAGGTCTTTCATCCATTTTGAGTTTATTTTTGTGTATGGTGTAAGAAAATGGTCCATGTTCATTCTTCTGCATGTCACTGTCCAGTTTTCCCAGCACCACTTGCTGAAAAGACTATCTTTATTCCTTTGGATATTCTTTCCTGCTTTGTCAAAGATTAGTTGGCCATACGTTTGTGGGTCCATTTCTGGGTTCTCTATTCTGTTCCATTGATCTGTGTGTCTGTTCTTGTGCCACAATTCCTTCTAAAATTCTTAGCGGAGTGTTACCCTCATCTTCCGCTGGATATCTGTGGCATGCACATCTAAAGCCATTCTCTAAATAGATCAGGTCAGAGCATGGGACAGTGGGACTCTCTGTCACTGAATGAGGACTATGTGTCTACTGGGACCTTCACTGGCGAACACTGAGTTTGCAGTCAGTTACAATTTCAGATTTTTTTTTCATGTGAACTGCTACTACAACAGGCCTCCTATCTCTGGTATTTGTTAAAAATTGATTTCTTAAAATCTAAATGTAAAACATCTATATTTTCTTTGTTACACTTTTTCATATTGGTTTGGGACAACATTTCAGTCATGGGAGTTCCTTTGAATAAACATTAGATTTGTGCTTTTTGTCAATGTATTCTTTGGCTCCTTTATGACTACCGAAGTTGTTTATGAGGGAGTAAGACAGGACCATACCAAAGGCAGAGCCCTGCAGCACACCTCCAGAGACCTCAGTCCTCAAGTGAGCCAGCTTTTAGGTCATTTCCATAAACATCTAACACTCCTTTGGTGTACATGACAATCACAGGCTTTGGTAAATGCCTCTTTCTCAGTTCTAAGTTCCCAGGGCCAATTTCTTTACACCTTCTTCTGCCATGTATATCGTTTCCTCTCTGTGCTCCAGTTGATTGTCCTGGGACTTATACCCCTCTTGTTTGGGCTCCATTTCCATTTAAATTAGAGTTAGCCTAACTTTTGCTTTGAAAAGGCTTTTTTTCCACTCACCTTTCATCAAGAAACTTTACTGAATATCATGTCATCTGTCCACACAGCTTGATTTATTCTGGACTATAAACTTCAGTCATCTATCCAGGCTTTTTTCCACCATATTCGTTAAACATCTACTATATGTTTTGTGTTTTTCTGTATACTGGGGATAGGGCAGTGAAAAACAGGGTCAAAGCCCTGTTTCCACGTGACAATTTGTGAAAAAGACACAATGCATTCATAAACATGATGACTTGTGATGGCAACGGGGGCTGGAAAGCAAACAGAAAGTAACTTGGAACAAGGGCAGAGGCCTAGGGGCCAGGTTAGGTCCCAGCAAAGAGGTGGCACTGAGCAAAGACCAGACTTACAAGAAGTCAGCCATTCCAGGAAAAGGTAGTAGCAGCAACAAAGATATGGAAGAAAGTGGGACATCTTTCAATACCTTTGAGATATTGAAAACAGATCCAGGAAATGGGGGGGGGGGGTGGTGAGGTCAAAAAAACACTGACTGACAGGTATATTTGTTTTTCAAAATTAATTAATTAATTAATTAATTAATTTAGAGAGAGAGAGCAGGCGCAAGCAGGGGGAAGGGCAGAGGGACAGAGAGATAATCTTTTTAAAAAAATTTTTTTGGGGGGGGCACCTGGGTGGCTGAGTTGGTTAAGTGTCCAACTTTTGCTCAGGTCATGATCTCATGGTTTGAGAGTTCGAGCCCCATGTTGGGCTCTGTGCTGATGGCTTGGAGACTGGAGCCTGCTTCAGATTCTGAGCCTCCCTCTCTCTCTGTTCCTTCCCCGCTTGCACTCTGTTTCTCAAAAATAAAGATAAAAAAAATTAAAAAAAAAAAAAATTTTTTTAACATTTATTCATACCTTTGAGAGACAGAGAGAGACAGAACATTAGTGGGGGAAAGGCAGAGAGAAAGGGAGACAGAGAATCCAAAGCAGGCTCTAGGCTCTGAGCTGTCAGCACAGAGCCTGGCACAGTGCTTGAACCCATGAACTGAGAGATCATGACCTGAGTCGAAGTTGGGCGCTTAACCGACTGAGCCACCCAGCCACCCCAGAGAAAGAGAATCTTAAGCAGGCTCCACACTCAGCACAGAGCTTGACACAGGGGTTGATCCCAGGACCCCAGGATCATGACCTGAGCAGAAATCAAGAATTGGATGTTCAACCAACTGAGCCACCCAGGCACCCTGACAGGTATACTTCTAAGAGAAAATTAATTTTATGAATATTTCTGCTATCCTGGTAAGGGGAACTGAACTTACATGAGGAAGGAGAACTACTGGAGTGGTCCTGGCATTAAACATCTTAGCAGATGACTAGTTTTTAAAATAATGATGACATTTGGCCCTCTAGTGGATAAAGTTATGTTACACAGCTGACATTTTAACACTAGGTTTGTGCCATTATTTGTCAGAAAATAAAAGGACTAGGGGCGCCTGGGTGGTGCAGTCGGTTAAGCATCCGACTTCAGCCAGGTCACGATCTCGCGGTCCGTGAGTTCGAGCCCCGCGTCGGGCTCTGGGCTGATGGCTCAGAGCCTGGAGCCTGTTTCCAATTCTGTGTCTCCCTCTCTCTCTGCCACTCCCCCGTTCATGCTCTGTCTCTCTCTGTCCCAAAAATAAATAAATGTTAAAAAAATAATAATAATAAAAAAAAAAGAAAATAAAAGGACTAGAAGAAATTTTCATAGGTCATTTTATCTGTGTCTCTAATCTCAATCGTTAAGCTGCCCAAGAGATGAAAATGTAGCTAATGCAGAATTTCTCAGGAGCATCTAGACACCTGCAGCCACAGCCCAAGGGCCAAAATTATTCATTGTCATGAAATTGCTGTGTCTCACCTAAAGCTGTCACACCATTTATAGGAAAACATTATTTGCAGAGTGGTTTTGAGTCATTTTGCTTGTTTTAACAAGTTAAAAATAAGTTATTGAAATAAGTTTAATAATTCCTTAGGTAGATAGTAATTGTCACATTTCTCTTTTAAAATAAATACAGCTCTTGGTATGCAAAAATTAACTTTTTAAGTTTAAAATGTTTCAATGCTCATGGAATACTGTAAATTTTGTTGATGTCTTTAAAGGTTGATTATCTAAAACAAAATATCCAGAGAGCACAATAACATGGAAATAATTTACTTGTAAGAACCACATTTAACATATTCACAAAACACTGTTGTGAGACTTCTAACTCCTTCAAGCTTCATGTTGATTAAAAGTATAACAGTTTGCTTTAATTACAGTTTCTTTTTATTTTTTGTAATGTTTATTTATTTTTGAGAGACAGAGCACACACTTGGGGAAGGGGCAAAGGGAGCAGAGAGAGAGAGAGAGAGAGAGGGAGAAAGAGAGGGAGAGGAAGAGAGAGAGAACCCCAAGCAGGCTCCTCACTGTTAGCAAAGAGCCCTACATGGGGCTCAATCTCACCAACTGTGAGATCATGACCTGAGTGGAAATCAAGAGTCGGATGCTTAACCAACTGAGTCACCCAGTCACCCCACAGTTTTTTAAATTGAATGGCCAAACAAGCTAATTCAAAATTAGCTTTTTGAAAAGAGGGAGGGGGGAAAATCAAGATTTTTGTGGGAGTGCTGGATGATCAATGATCAGCTTGTTTGAAGGTCAA
Source organism: Puma concolor (assembly GCF_028749965.1). Classification (NCBI taxonomy): domain Eukaryota; kingdom Metazoa; phylum Chordata; class Mammalia; order Carnivora; family Felidae; genus Puma; species Puma concolor. The sequence goes on from NC_141671.1 coordinate 26,158,793, forward strand.
GTGTAAGAGTAACTCCCTTCTACTTTCAGGATGTGGGGCAGGAGGAATAATTCAAGTGCAGGTGAAGGGTCATGAGGAAAACCCCATGGAGGACTGATGCTCCTTACTGTTGTAGGTCAAGCTGGGGCAGGAAGATTCGGTGGGAAGTAATGCTGGCAGCACCCAAGATGAGAGGCATGAAGACGTCTTCTTGTTAGGAAGAGCTCCCTTTCGCCCACCAGCATTGAGACCTCAGATTGGGAGAAAGAAGCGTGCACACAGCATTGGAGAAATCTATGTGAACACTCGGGGAAGCTCTCCTTTCAAACCCAAACCGAGGAAGGAGTCCCTTGCATTCTACGTGGAGAGGGCACTTGTAGTCTGATGGACTTTGATTGACTTTCAATGACAGTGTCCTTCTTATAATGCCTTCTATCAGTCCATCTTGTTTTGAGCATCTGATTTTCACTTTTTTCAGTTCCTTTTCTAGAAAGTCTACTTTGCTTTGGAGCATAGATTTGGGAGCACTGAGCTTTTCATACAGTGACTTGGCATTTCAGATGACTTTACTCAAGTCTGGTGGTCTTTACAGGTGAGTCTTCATACTCTTTCATAAGAATGCCAAATTTGTGGATTCGTTTATACTTATTCCAATGAATGCAGCACGTGTTTCCCCACTCAAGCCCGGCTTTTATCTGACCGGAAACTTCTGCACAAAATGAAAAAGACTGTAAAAATTTCAGCTACTACTGCATGGTACTACCAACTTGGGCAGACAGCTCAGAGCACAGGGGCTGGCCTCGTCTTCAGGCAACCCCACCACCGCCTGGCAAAGCCCCTACAGGACTAGCCTCAATGTCTCCTCCAGCCCGCTGGGGACTGACTCCTTACAGTCGTTGCTGGGGCTGTGTCTATCAGAGAGTGCTCCAGCACAGGACCACTTGTCACATAGCACAAGGGACAAATCTCATGGGAGAAGAGTCGGCATGAAAACTAGCTCACCTGCCCCTGTCCCTGCCCAGGACTCCTTTATCTTTTGCTCATACGTTCTACTCCTTTCTCAATATAACTCTGTAATTATAAATACAGCGACTTGTCAGGCATTTGGAGGTACATTAGTCTGTTAGATCACTTGACATTATTTTGTCTATAGTAAAATATAATGCACAGATCATAAGGATAATTGAAAAGTTAATTATAAGGCATGTACCCAAGTAACCCAGGTCAAAAAATCAAATACTCTTCCCTCCAAGTGGCCCCTCCAGATAACAGCCCCCACTTCCCCTAATAGGTAGCAACTCTTCTGACTTTTGAAATCATTTTCCTTGCTTTTCTCTAAAGCAGTACAATTTGCTTTAAGCTTGATTTTGAGATTTATATAAGTGAAATAATGTTGAAATGTAATCTTTTGAAACATTTTTTAATGTTTATATATTTTTAAGGCAGAGAGAGAGAGACAGAGCTCAAGCAGGGAAGAGGCAGAGAGAGAGAGAGGGAGACACAGAATCTGAAGCAGGCTCCAGGCTCTGAGCTGTCAGCACAGAGCCTGGCTTGGGGCTCAAACTCACAAACCATAAGATTGTGACCTGAATCGAAGTTGGATGATTAACTGACTGAGTCACCCAGGTGCCCCTTGAAATGTAGTCTTTTTGAATTGATCTTCTTTTGCTCAACTTATGTTTTGGAATTTTATCCCTGTTGTGAACCCAGTAATAATTTCACATCCCACTGGATGGACATATCAGTTCTTGTATCTATTCTTGTACTATTGATCTTTGTAGCTCACCAGTAAAGCTACCTTGAACACTCCTGTACATGTCTTTGATGTAAATGTGAACAAATTTCCCTAGGAGAAGGAAGAATTGCCAGGTCAACATTCTTCAATAACATTGAACTATTTTCCAAAGTACTATTATCAGTTCATAATCCCCCAAGGAGTGAGAGAATTCCAGTGGCTCTATATACTTGCCCATACTTGGAATTGTTAGAATTAAAAATTTTTGTCAATATAAGGTATTTCACTAAAATTTGTATTTAACACCTTTTTATGCATTATAAACCATTTGGATTTTTCTCTTTGAAAGGGTTTATTCAAATTATTTGCCTTTTTAAAAGTTTTTATTGTGATCTGTATAAGTTATACACATGCACACACACACACACACACACACACACACAGACAACAGTCTTTGCTTGATTTAAAAATATTTTTTTTAATGTTTTATTTATTTTTGAGACAGAGAGAGAAAGAGAATGAGTGAGGGAGGATGAGAGAGAGAGGGAGACACAGAATCTGAAGCAGGCTTCAGGCTCTGAGCTGTCAGCACAGAGCCCAATTCGGGGCTCGAACTCACAAACTGTGAGATCATGACCTGAGCTGAAGTTGGACGCTTAACCAACTGAGCCACCCAGGCACCCCTTTGCTTGATTTTTTGATGGTGCTTTAAGTGGTATTTTTCTTTTAGTTTCATTTCCTGTCTGTTGCTAGTCAATAGAAATACTGATATTTTAGTCATTGTCTTGCTAAATATGCTTGGTAAATCTAAGTATAGAGCTGAATAAAATGATTAGTGCACTTATCAGAATGGCCATATATAAAACACTGCCCCTAAAGGATTTAGGATATCTTTTCTTATAATCCACAGGAATATTTACAAAAATTGGCCATATCCTGGACTATGAAGCAAGTCTCAAAACACTTCTGAAGATTAAAATAATATAGAGATCATGTTCTTTAATCACACTACAATTAACCTAGGAGTCAATAACATAGACAATTAGTTCTCAAACATCTACTGGTGCTGCTTTGAGATTTTTCTCATGGGTTTTATGAACGTGGCTGTGGATCTTTGAAAAATTTATACTGCATCTCGTTTATTGTGCACCTTGAACCAGTGGTTGATGTGTTCCCACATGACAGCATAGACGGGAAGGGCTTTTTACCTGGATTTGGAGAGTTGTGTGGTTGCTGGACGTGGGAGAACAGGAAGGGCATGCGGCTTACACCTCATCCCTTGGGCACAAGCCACTGATCACAGTTAGGGGGTGGACACGCTGGATGACATGCCAGCCAGCTTCAAGCTGATTGACCCTGTGGCAGGGGAGAAAGGGGAGACAGGAAATAAGATAATCAGTAACATCCAACATTTTTCATTGCTACTTTTTAATTTTTATTCAAGTATAACATACATGCAGAAAAGCACAAAAATTATGTGTACAACTCAATGTATTATCACAAAATGAATACATCTGTGTAACCACTACCCATGTCAAGAAATGCCACATTATCAGCACCCCAGAACCCTCCCCACCGTGTGCTGCTCCCACTCACCACCCTTGTGTTAAACATGAAACTGCGATTTGTTTTTGTCAGTTATGGTAAGACCACTGGTATGGAAATGATAATCATGAAGGAAATTTATACTCACAGATCCCTAGAAATAAAAGGCAAACCAGTCTACACCACGCCAGACCATGTAGGACCTGGGCCAGGAGGCAGAAGGCGAGAGGGCAGAGCATGGCCCAGAGCCTTTATTGGGGTTCTCACGGGAAGGAACGGGCAAGGCAAGGTAGGTACTCTAAGTAAACTTAAGGATTGGGTAATTTAAATCATTTTGCTGGGCTCTGGGCTATTTAGGTGGTTTCTAGCTATCTGGTACCTGGCCCTGGGGTGATTTAGGGCAGGGGAAGCCCTGGCTTGGGGTGTGGGAGTTTGATAAAAAAGATAGATGAGAGTATGGTCACCCAACTGGTTGGTTTGTATGCCAAAGTTTCACTCTCAGGATAATCATTCACAATCTCTAGAAATTAGCTAGCCTTGGTGGGGGCAGTCTTTCCAGGATCAGGGCCTCAAATGCCAGAGCACCAAGAATACAGAAAATAAGAAAAATATAGTCAATATAATACTCCTTCCTCCCCAGAGAGAGCATCTTTCCTGACTTCAAATACCATGAGTTAGTTCTGCCTGTTTTTGAATTTTTCATAACTGGAACCATATAGCTTATACTCCTTTGTTCAACAGTGTATGGGGGAGATTCAGTCATGTTGTTGTGTATTGCTGTAGTGTATTCATTTCCACATGTAGTGTATACATGTAGTGTATTATTCTGTCGTGTTAATTCATCTAGTTTTCTGGGGCACCTGGGTGGCTCAGTCGGTTGCAGGTCAACTTTGGCTCAGGTCATGATCTCAAGGGTTCATGAGTTTGAGTCCTGCATCGAGCCCCACATCAGGCTCTGTGCTGACAATGCAGAGCTTGCTTGGGATTCTCTCTCTCTCTCTCTCTCTCTCTTTCTGCCTCTTCCCCACTCGTGCTTTCTCTCTCTCAAAAAGAAATAAATAAACTTAAAAAAATTACCTCTTCTTCTGTTGATGGGCATTTAGGTGGTTTCCAGTTTGGGTCTAACATAAATAATGTTGCTATAAACATTCTTGTACATATTTCCGGGTGCACGTGCTCACAGCACATTTTCACTAGGTATATTCCTGGGGGTGAAATTGCTGGATCACAGTTAGGGTAAACATGTTTGAGGTTTAGTAGAAATGGCAAATATTGTCCAAACTGGCTATACCATCAGAGTGTATGAGAGTATCTCTGCATGAACTTTGGTAGTGGCCATACAGCTTAAAGCCACAAGTAGAACACTCCAGTGTTATTCGACAGAATATTTACTTTGTCTTAACCTTAGATAGTAAATGTATTGATTTAGGAATGGTTTCCTTTTATATTTGACCCAGATTACTAACTCCAGGTAAGTACAAATGCAAAATACCAGGAGAAAAAAAAATTCAGAACACTTTTTTGTTTGTTTATGTGTCTCTGATTGTCATTTAACACATTTTCAGTGAAGTTTTGCACTCTTGACTATCTTACATTGACCTCTTAGCAGAAGCTAATAAGTGGTTCTTTAAATCTGTATGAAATGATGGACAGGTTACCAGATGTGATCAAATCATTTCAACTTAATTGTGACTGGTTTCAATTAATGTTGGTTTCTTTATTCTAATAAACTATAAAGCACTCTACAATCTTAATTATTAAATTCTCGCTGCTTTTTTATTACTAGGGAGAGTATTTTTATTACTCATTACTGTAATACAGTGATTTCTTTGTTCCTTTTCATTATAAATAAGTTCTCACAGTTGAAAAAAATCTACAAATCCATTCACACTATATTATCCATACTAAATAAAACAATAAGGGGGCGCCTGGGTGGCTCAGTCGGTTAAGCGTCGGACTTCGGCTCAGGTCACGATCTCGCGGTCCGTGGGTTCGAGCCCCGCGTCGGGCTCTGGGCTGATGGCTCAGAGCCTGGAGCCTGCTTCCGATTCTGTGTCTCCCTCTCTCTCTGCCCCTCCCCCGTTCATGCTCTGTCTCTCCCTGTCTCAAAAATAAATAAAACGTTAAAAAAAAAAAAAAACAATAGGATTTTTCCTCTGCCCCCTTTTCATGTTGAGATTTGCCAAAAAAAAAAAACACAAAACAACAAAACACAAAAAACAAACAAACAAACAACAAACAAACAAACAAACAAAAAACAGGGGAGAAGTTCCATGATGCAGAATTATTTCATACCCTCAATACTATAAATTTTGGTGAAACTACATACCCAGATCTTTAAAGGGAGAAACAAAAGCCCCACAGAAATAGTTATTGCCTTTACTATTCAACCATAGCCATCCAGTCTGTTTTAACAGTCCAGGAAGAAAAATTGATGAGTCTACACTTTAGCATAGTGGCTAAGAAATACTTCATTCAAACAGATGTGAGTTGTCATTATGTGTGATATGTGAGCTGACTCAGTTGGTGTAGTCATCACCTGTGAGGAAGTATTGGAGCTGAGTTTTCACTTTGGTACTAGAAAGACAGTGACATCAAGGATGCTGTTTGGAGCTGTTTCTGTTTTCTCTTATCCCGGAGGCCCCCTTTTTCCCTTAGGCAAGAGGTCCCAAATTTGTTCTCCACACCAAAAAATAAATACAAACAAATAACCTCAGAGTTTGGAGTATATCATACATAGATAGGACTCCAAAATTTGCCCTCTAAGAGGTGACACATTATAATCATCTCAGTCATTCATATTTTAGTAAGAAATGGCCCATCAGATCCCTGCCAGGGATCTGAGATTGCCTAGAACTCAGAGAAATGCTGATTCCCTGGGGAGGACACTGCTCCTGGCGCGGAGCCCACACTCACCTCAGCCTCTATGGAAGCACACAGACTCCTAGGACGTCATCTGGGGTAAGAGCCAACGCCCAGCCCACCCCGGCGGCACTCCCCTTCCGCAACTATAAAGGCCTTTGGCCGCGGCGCTTCTTCCTACACCTCGCGCCCCACTTCCCGGAGCCCGTCCAGTGCGGAGCCGGTAAGACCAGGGCCAGGGGCACGCGCAATGGGGAGGTGGGCCGGGCGGGACAGGCCAGCCCCGGGCTCCGAAGGGCCCGGAACTCTGGATGGCTAGTGATCTCTGCAGGCTCCGCCCGTCCGCGCCGACCGCTGCCGGCGCGGCATTCCTGCGCCCCGGACGCCACCGCCCCCAGCCGTGCGCCCCGCCCCCGGGCGCCCCCGATCACCCTCCACCGCCGCTGGGCTTCTAGGCCAGGCGGGCCAGCTGGAGACTGAGGTCGGGCTTGTCGGCAGAACCGGTAGAACCGTAGCCTGAGGTCAGAATGTTTTCCTTCCTGTTCTCTCTTTTTCCCTGATCTGTTTGTGACAGTTTCCAGGCGGCCCGGGCTGATGCTTGTTTCTGGCTTCTCCTTTCTGCGGATGGAGGAGGGGAAAGGAGACCAGTGCGATCCTAGAGATTCTTTATCAACAACAAAAATGTAGTTAATGACTTACACGCTAAGCAGCCGGCACAGCTAGTAGTCTTCCCTGCCTACATGCGGGGACATTGAGGCTCTGATAGAAGTCACGATGGTTAAGTGGGTGGCTGGTCCCAGAGGTCAGGTGCACCTACTTGTGCGCTGCCTCGCAGGAGTAGCCTGTCACCTTGTCCCTGTCGGGCTGCCTTGCCTAACTTGGACCTGCGTTGGAGTTTTCAACTCCCACATCCTACGCTAGCTATGAGACTTGGGATTCTTAACCTCTGGAAACGTTAGACTGAATCTCAATAATGAGGACAATTATATCTCCTTTAGTGGAATTTGCTATAGTGCATAGGTAGGTAGTTATGATTTTCTAATTAGAAACATTCTTATTTCAGGTAAATATGGGCGGTGGATTCATTGCCCAAAGGATTGAGAGGCTTGAACCAAAGGAGCATGGAAATGTGTGTGCTCCTAAACTTAGGAAAGGCCCAGAGTGGGCCCCTCCTCAGGCTCACCAGTCTGCAAGCTCAGAGCCTTTTAGGGTAGCCTGGGTCCCGATCCTGTGACCCTGCTGAGTCCCTGGCCAGTCATCCCTACTCCTGCATTTGTGCACATGCTCTGCTGAAAATAGAGAGAGAGATAGAGAAAGTGCAAGTTTCATGGCGGTTGGTACAACCTGAGGAGGACATAGGGAAATGCGGTTGCCTAATTTGCTGGTGTGGGCAGTGGGCAACTTGGGGCCTCTGTTTTGTGTTGCAGTCTTCACCATGGAGCAGCTGAGCACAGCAAACACCCAGTTCGCGGTGGACATGTTCCACGCTATGAATGAGGACAGTCCTACCGGGAATATATTCTTCTCTCCCTTAAGCATTTCATCAGCATTGGCCATGATCTTTCTGGGGACTCAAGGTGCTACTGCAGTACAGGTGTCCAAGGTCAGCAGAAACACCCAAAGACAACCTGCTTTTCCTTCCATCTCCCTGCTGATGGCTAGTCTCTACTGAAAAGTGCCTTTGAGTTCTTACAGTGTGTTTTTAAAACTGTACTTCTGTGTTCCACAACTATACATTGTGAGGTCAGAATATCAGAAGAATCCCCAAGAACAATCCATTTGTATGCAGGCTTTCATTCACAATCGGGTCCTTACAGAGCACCTGCTATGTGCCAGCCACCGGTTTTTGTTTGGCTGAGGGAACAGCAGCGAAGAAAGCCGACAAAGCCCCTGCAGTGTGCCCCTTGTAGTCCAGTGGGCTTTCCTGTAAGCCATCGCATCTCTTCCTGAACTAGGATTTACCAGTTTCTGCCTCGCATGTGATGCCCTTCTCCTCATAAGTAATGTCTATTATGTAACATTACTTTCCAGCATAATGACACATGGGAAACACACATAGTGAAGTTGGCAGTGGTCAGCTTTTAAGGGGAAAAGGCAACTGTGTGATTCTGTATTCCCTCTGCTTAGCTCCGTGCCTGGCACCAAGTGTGGCTCACTGGGCTGTGACGTGGCTGTGTGAGCGGGAGGGCCCTGCAGGGAGAGACAAGTGAAGCGTAGCAGCTGTTAAGGGCAGGTCACTAGCACAGCAGGAGAAGCAGCTGCAGTGCCTCGCCCTCCTCCTGTCCTTAGTGGGTGGGGAGGGCACTTCTGTACTAGATAGTCTTTAATTCTGAGAGGGGAACTCTGGCTTTGCTCGGAATCTAGGGAAAAGGAATGCTGAAAGTGGTCTAACATACCAGTCACAAAGTGCACAGCACCTGCAGCTAGGGACAGTCCAGCCCTGGATTCAAGCTGACGGACCTGTTCCAGCTAAAAGCTTCTACTGCTGTACTTTATGGAGAACCAGTCATCTTTATCAGTGCAGATATGACAGCATTTAAAAATTTTCAAAAATCCACTTTTTTTTTTTACCCCCCTGGTACTAATTGTTAGTTGCTCTCGCAGGGTAATATCAGCTTCATTTTGAGGCTTTCCAGGGATTTTATGACTTAAGTAAATAATAGTTTTAAGCGCCACCCCCCCATTTCAATTGAAGCAGATTGAGCATAGCAACTATGCAAACATTCCATATCTTGGTGATTGAATGGACTTCGTACACTGTATAGGTTTGTTCTTTGTGTCTTAAGAGCAAGGAGCCAGCCCAGGCCTCATAAAACCATAAAGGGACTTTTGATTTGTAACTGATACATGGGGGATTAAACTTTTGCCAAATGTTAAGTTTAAAGAAGTTATTTTTAAATAAGTGAGTTACTGATGCTAATGGTATAAGAAAAAAAAATCCCTCTATCTGTAATATCTTTGTGTTCCTGCATAGGTAATGATTCATTTTTACTGTTTATTTCTGAGAAATTTCAGTGAAATTATATTAGATTCAGAATAAGACATAAACATACCATTTAGAATTTTCTTTGGATAAAAAAGCAGACTTGTATAAATATTTAGGTTATTAACCCCTCATATTGCAGAGCTATAATTTTAACAAAAAGTGATGTAAAAGCAGTTTCTAGTGTTGTAATTATTGTGTCTCACAAAACTATACATTTTGGATTCTCTGTTATTTGTTCTCCAATGAGAAAGTAATACAATATTGGGCTGGGGATCATGAATAATCAGTAATAAAAACCCATTAATTTAATATGATGGAAGCAAATGCCAAGGAATCACTTTATAATTTCAAACCAAATGGTTATAGAAAGAATGTTTTCTTTATTTTAGGCTCTTCATTTTGATACAGTTGAGGAGATTCATTCAAGATTTCAGAGTCTGAATGCTGATATCAACAAACGCGGAGCCTCCTATATTCTGAAACTTGCTAATAGGTTGTATGGAGACAAGAACTATAATTTCCTCCCTGTGAGTACTTTGCACTTCATGTTCAAATGCTTACTAGACAGGGGCACCTGGGTGGCTCAGTTGGTTGAGTGTCCAACTCTTGATTTCAGCTCAGATCATGATCCCAGGGTTGTGGGATCCAGCCCCATGTCCAGCTCTGTGCTGAGCTTGGAACCTGCGTAAGATTTCCCCCTGCCCCCACCTCTATCTCTGTCCTTCTCCCCCACTCTCCCCTGCTCGTGCATGCTCTCTCTCTCTCTCTCCAAAATTAAAAAAAAATTTTTTTTGATGTTTAGAGAGAGAGAGAGAGAGAGAGAGAGAGACAGCTCGAGCAGGGGAGGGGCAGAGAAAGGGAGACACAGAGTCCAAAGCAGGCTCCAGGTGCTGAGCTGTCAGCACAGAGCCCATTGTGGGGGTGGAACTCACAAGCGGTGAGATCAGGACCTAAGTTGAAGTTGGACACTTAACTGACTGAGCCACCTAGGTGCCCCCCCCTCTAAAATTAAAAAAAAATAATAAATAAAAACAATAAAACACTCACTAGACAATGCAGATTTTTTTTCTAGCATAATCAAGTTCATAGAAATCAGTTTTAATTGTTATAAAAATCCAGAAAAATGGTACAGAATGAAAACATGACAGTCAGAATTCTTATTAATCCATGTGGTTTAATTTTATAATCTTCACAGTGAAAAGATTTACCCTGGCTGTTTTACTAAACCATGAATTCCACAATTCATTTCCAAGTACAATCAGTATGTTCTTATTTATGAAAATGTTAGCCAAGGTTGGAAAAGAATTGGTAAATTTTATACAATACCGAAACTACTGAACAGCAGTACTACAGTACTTAAAAACTATGGTACTTATGGGGCGCCTGGGTGGCGCAGTCGGTTAAGCGTCCGGCTTCAGCCAGGTCACGATCTCACAGTCCGTGAGTTCGAGCCCCTCGTTGGGCTCTGGGCTGATGGCTCAGAGCCTGGAGCCTGTTTCCGATTCTGTGTCTCCCTCTCTCTCTGCCCCTCCCCCGTTCATGCTCTGTCTCTCTCTGTCCCAAAAATAAATAAAAACGTTGGAAAAAAAAATTAAAAAAAAAAAAAAAACTATGGTACTTAAAAATAGTTAAGATGGTAAACTTAACGTTATGTGTTTTTTTACCATAATGAAAAAATATAAAGTTAGAATTTTTTTGTTACAATGAAATTTATACCTTTTGGGACCATTTCTGCTTTGAACTATTTTAGGAAACAAACATTTCCTGTTTTTGTTTTTGTTTTTTTAAACAGGAATTCTTAGCTTCAACTCAGAAAATGTATGGTGCTGAATTGGCCAGTGTAGATTTTCAGCAAGCCTCTGAAGAAGCAAGGAAGGTGATTAATGAGTGGGTCAAAGGGCAGACAGAAGGTGAGAGACCAGGCAGAACCTAATCATTCTCCTCCTGCCAGCTTCCCCACCTGCATCTGATTCCCCCTTCTTTTTTCCTGTTCCCTCATCCTGACTCTGGGAATCTAGGAGTTCATCCTGGGAATGAGCTCTGCACTGCCCAGTTGGACAGCATTTGGGTGTAGAAATTCTTCCAAGAGGAAACTTCAACATGATTTAACTGAAATAGCTAAATACATTTCCCCCCATATGTTCCCAAAGCTACATTTTAAAATTAAAACTCACATTGTAGAATAAAAGGAATAAACAAATTTGAGGAAAATCCAGCCTGGCCCCAATTAGTTAATATACATATGGAAAGAAATATCCTAATACTTGTGAATGAATATTTACAAGCTGCTGTGGTCATAAGTAATTTTTGTGAACTTCTTGTCTAAGAAATCAGGGATGGTAGCTGGGACTGTCTGGTACAACTCTCTCTAGTCTAGTCATGGAAGGAGTCAGGGCACCGAACACTTGTCTTCCATACGAAGAACTGTTCATGGCCACGCTGTGGTCAAGGTGGATCCTGTGTTTCAGTGGAGTAGCTGTCCTACCTTTTGGATATTTATTAAAATCTTTTGTTTTGTTTTGTGTGTGTGTGTGTGTGTGTGTGTGAGAGAGAGAGAGAGAGAGAGAGAGAGAGAGAGAGAGAGAAGGCTTCTGCTTAGAGGATTTGAAAAAGTGATTTACTAGTGACTCAAAATATTTTCATCAAGGATTTTTTTTTTCCTGAAAAAGAATGGCCATTCACAAAATCAGCCTCATTGTTTACCACAAACTCCAGAAAATGAGAATTTTCTTGTTTTGGCCCTTTACCCTTTTATTTGGCATATTTAAAGTGCAAACGTGCTAGTAGGGTTTTCCTAACTTAATACCATGTTAAAGGAAAGTTAAGTACAGAATATGCTTTTGAATTGCATTTCGGGGAGAATCAAATGTCAGTTCCAATTTGGAATTCGGATATGTGGATCTTTTTTAAAAGTTAACTTTATCATTTTAGGGAAAATCCTGGAACTATTGGCTCCAGGTGTGGTTGACAGCATGACTAAGCTTGTGCTAGTGAATGCCATCTATTTCAAAGGGAACTGGGAGGAGGAGTTCATTAAGGAAGCCACTGACAATAAGCCCTTCCGCTTGAATAAGGTAAGGTGATGTAACTGGCTCAAATTCCTCTTTGCTCTAAGGATATGCAGATAAAAAGTGAGTGATTTTTTTTTTCAACTGTCCAGAAAGAGACAAAAATGGTGAAAATGATGTATCAAAAGAAGAGATTCCCATATGGCTACATCGAGGACCTTAAGTGCCGCGTGCTAGAACTGCCTTACCGAGGCAAGGAACTCAGCATGATTATCCTGCTGCCAGATGACATTGAGGATGAGTCCACAGGTCTCAAGAAGGTAACCATTCCCAGTTTCATGCTTCACGTGTCCTGATGTATCGATTCTGCCTTGTGTGGTCGTGGGTGCTCACGCTGGCAGTAGGTGCTTGTTATGTGTTTACTGATGTGACTTTTCTTTCCAATGCTCTGTCATTCCTTTGTAAAGTAGCTTATGGACGTTACTACTCGAGCCCTAAGTTTCAGCTACTGTCAGTGAACAGGTGTGGTGGAGAACATCTAAAGATTTATATTAAATGTAACATGGGCCAGTGGCAGCTCATGGCAACTCTCCTAAAAGAACTTCAGGGAAAGGGCAATGTAATGGAAGTTGTTTTTTGAAACAAATTTTTGAAAATTAAAAACCCCAGGGGTGCCTGGGGCAGCTTAGTTGGGTAAGTATCTGACTTCGGCTCAGGTCATGATCTCGCAGTTCCTGAGTTTGAGCCCTGCGATGGGCTGGCTCTGTGCTGACAGCTCAGAGCCTGGAGTCAGCTTAGGATTCTGTGACTCCCTCTCTCTTTCTTCCCCTCCCCTGCTCATGCTCTGTCTCTGTCTCTCAAAAAATAAATAAATGTTAAATTTTTTTTTTAATTTGAAAACACCAAAACATTATACTACATAGTTTCATCATGTGCTATAAAACCCTACTACACTGCTCATTCTTGCTGCAATTCATATAGATTGTGAATTAAATTTCCAATAGCTACACAGCAGAAAAAAACTCATGTGACATGTTGGCTTGAGTGCTAAGCCTGTGTTCTAATATGAACTTTGTATGTGATTCCTATTCTGTGTCATTTAAAGGCTATGCCATCTTATGTCAGGACTCAGAATAGGCAAAACTGTTAAGAGTATGGTTTTCTTCAGCGTCTCTAGGCTGCTGTGTGGTTTTTCTCTACCCTGTCCCTGATCAAACTTGCTTTCAGGAAGAGATGTAATATTAGCCATTTCCAAGTACAGAGTATGTATTAGAATCAACATGTTCTTTTTTTCAGTTGTATCTCCATATTCGTCTCTTTCTGTGATTATATAAAAAAGAGTCTCTAGCCTCATGAGAGAAATAATCAGCATCATTAGAACAAGTGGGTAATAGTTCTGTTCTAGCCCAATAGTAGTAATTATAACAGTAATGAAAATAGCTGTCTTTTATACTATGTGCCAAGCACTTTATGTATATTAACTAATTTAATACACAATGCTGTAGGTAGGTACTATTTTTACTCCTTTTTAAATGAGGAACTAGGTCTTTTTCTATTTTTACTTAGGAACGAAATCTATTAGAGATTACTTCAACTCTGTGAGGTTCACAGATAACCTCTGTGATCAATGGGATTCAGAATAAGTAGAAGAAAGCTTTAAAATCTTCCCTTATACCACTTGACTGATTAGGGTAACACAGCCATCATGGCCTATAACAGTAAGCTGGTGTGGTAGGAGCTTAGTAATTCCTGGGTGGTTGGATGGGTGGGAAGGTGAGTGTATGGGTAGGTAGATAGACGGATACTTGATGGACCCAATGTCCATAGTTCCTGTACTTGGGCGCTTGATGGCCTGGAACACGGCTCTGTTATATTATCACTAACCACTGAAGAAATGAAATCTTTCAAATGGAATCTGTTTCAGCACAAGACATGGAGGAGACTGATGAGCAACTGATAAAATGGGTCCATTCATTTTAATAATGCTTTATTAGTTTACTTATCTAAAACTGTTTTCACCTCTTCTTTTTCCTGTTCTCATTCCAGATTGAGGAACAATTGACTTTGGAAAAACTGCGTGGGTGGACCAAAGCTGAGAATCTGGATCGCATTGAAGTCAAAGTCTACTTGCCCAGGTTCAAGCTGGAAGAGAGCTACGACCTTAACTCCCACCTATCCCGCCTGGGTGTAAAGGATCTTTTTAGTAGCAGCAAGGCTGATCTGTCCGGCATGTCAGGAGCTAGAGATCTTTTCATATCAAAAATTGTCCATAAGTCCTTTGTGGAAGTCAATGAGGAGGGCACAGAGGCAGCGGCTGCCACAGCAGGCGTTGCCACCTTTACCATGCTGATGCCCGAGGAGGAATTTGTTGCCGACCATCCATTCATTTTCTTTATTAAGCATAATCCCTCTGCTAACATCCTGTTCTTGGGCAGATTGTCTTCCCCTTAGAAACTGGAAATACAAGGTCATGCTTAGAGCTTTATTACCTGCACTTTCAATGGTGACAATTTTCATATATCTTTACCAATAAAACTACCATCTGAAAAAAGATCTTTAATTTCCTTTGTAAGTTCAGCTCTGTTGGCTGTTTACATACACCCATGAAATGTGTAGATTCTTGACAACATAGTAGTCTATGAACTTGCTATGCTCTCCTGATGGCCAAAGGAAACATGATAATACTATAATTTAGTTTACAGACAGAATTTTGGAAGCTGAAATAGACATTGATTGTAGAAGGGAGGCTAAAAAATGGATATTCAATTGAAATATAGGAGGGCACCTCAATTAAGAGTTTGGGTTGTAAAGACAAACTTGCCTTGGCCAATATTTCTAATACCTTGTTCTATAAGATTAGTATCTTTTAATTGTTCTTATTCTTTCAAACTATTAAAGAGTCACTGGTGATAGCCTGCCTTCCCTTTTTTTGTTGCCCTTTCTCCTCCCTAATATGGTGTTTGTGTGGGATCACATGGAGTCAAGGAGTGGGTGTCTTATCATAAAAGATTCCAAGAAATGACAAAAAAGAATAATGTAGTGGCACAGACTGTTAAGCAAAGAGGGGGTACAAAGATCTCACTTGTTAACCATCTTCTGGCATGTTTTCTGATAAAAGTTCTTGGTTTCCATCATGTGATACATGTTTTTATGGCAATGGGGTGGCTTTATGCAATGCTGTGGTGTGGAGTTTGGAGAGGGTCTGATCAATATACATGTACTCCTTGGGATAAGGCTTGAAATGATACATTTTCTTGCTCCCGCGAAACCAGTGGGCTGGTTAATAAACTTTCCTAAGATTCTGCAAGCCAGACTGATCTCAGTTCGCTTGTTCACTCTGATCTTAGACAAGCCAAGAATAAAACAGAATTCTTGGCCTGACAGTACTGATGTCCGTGATGGCAAGAAGTGAGAACACAGGATAAAAACAACATCTTAGCAAATCTGTTGCCAGCAAGCTTTCCCTCCTTCATTTCTTCTTACAGAAGGAAATAAGGTGAAAACTCTAAAGTCTGTGCATTGTCTGGGAAGAGGATAAACGTACAGTTACAGCTACAGTCTATTTTAATGAGTTTAGGGTGCATGTTGTACAGTCTGAAGTGACCACTGGAAGAATAATAAAAGGGTTTATAACTTTCAAAATAAACCAAAGAGAAAAAGGGAATAACAAAAAATGATCAATCCAAAAAAGAGGACAGAAAGAAGAGAGAAAGGCATGCAAAGCACGCATGACAGATACCAAGATGGTATATTAAACTCCCAAGTATTTAAGTAATGACTTAAAATGCAAAATTGGCTAAAAGTGTTCCAGTTACAAGACAAAGGTAGTCAGGCTAGACTGGAAAAATACCATATGGTGTTTACAGAAAATATGTTTATAACATAAAAATAGAGTTTGGGGCACCTGGATGGCTCAGTCGTTTAAGCATCTGACTCTTGATTTTGTCTCAGGTCATGATGTCACAGTCATGGTATCAAGCCCTGTGCTGGGCATGGAGCCTGCTTAAGATTCTCTCTCTCTCTCTCTCTCTCTCTCTCTCTCTCTTTCTTTCTCTCTTTCTCTCCCCACCCCCATCATGCTCTCTCTCTCAAAAAAATTGAGTTTGAAATAAAATGAATGGAAAAGATATATATGGTACAAATACCATAGAAGTAGATATAGCTATAAATATTTTTGGTGAAATATGGCGAGTGGTTCTCATATTTACTTGACAATGTAAGAGGCCAAGAATATCCAACATATTCTTGAAAACCAGGAGAGAGGATATACTTAATTGAATCAAGACTTATTCTAATCACTATCAATTCCCTCTTTTATTCTCAAAATTTAATCAATTTGGATACTAAGTCATATGGTCATTATTTATGACAAATGTAGCATGTCAAAGTTGGGAGTGAAGGGAGAAAATTTTCAAAAAATTGTTCCGGAATAGTAGGAAAAAATGGAAAACAATTCAAATTGATTCAAAAATTAACACCAGCGGGACTTCACTATGAAAGCAAAATAATAAAGCTTTTAATTTTTAAAAATGTCTTATTTATTTTTGAGAGAGAGAGAGAGTGCAAGCAGGTGATGGGAAGAGAGAGAGGGAGACACAGAATCCAAAGCAGGCTCCAGGCTCTGAGCTAACAGCACAGAGCCTGATGTGGGGCTTAAACCCACAAACTGTGAGATCATGACTTGAGCTGAAGTCGGACGCTCAACTGATTGAGCCACCCAGGCACCCCAACAATAAAGTTTTTAGAAGGTAATATACAAATATATTTTCATGAACTTGTGATTTCTTTATAGGACACACACACTTTTTTGTTAAATTTATTTCTAGGCATTTGGACATTTTTTTTTTATGATAAATTGAGCCAAGTGAAAATTAAGAACTTTAGTTCTGTAACACACACCATTAAGAGAAAGAGAAGGTAAGCCTCGGGATAGTCAATATAGGCCAGTGCCCTAGGAGGGTAACATCTGAGTATTGGTCTGAGAGAATGTCCCCAAAGGCAGGGTTTCCAAGTCTGAAGGCTTTCCCTTCTTATCTCCCAGGCTAGAACTAAAAAAAATATATATGATTAGGGCAGCCAGACTCTGTGAAGGTACAGCTTTGGAGAACTGGCTCCCAAATATCTTCAGAGTTTTTTTTTTTTTTTTTTTTTAATTTTTGTTGTTTATTTTGAGAGAGAGAGAGAGAGTGTGTGTGTGAGCAGGGGAGGGACACAGAGAGAGGGAGGCACAGAATCCAAAGTAGGGTCCAGGCTCCAAGCTGTCAACACAGAAGCCAACGTGCGGCTGGAACTCAAGAGCTATGAGATCATGACCTGAGGCGAATTCGGATGCTTAACCTACTGAGCCACTCAGGCGCCCCTCTTCAGAGCTTTTATGTATCAGAAACCCTGTCTGAGATTATCCAAAGAAAGTGGCAGCCTATCCCAAAGAGAAAAAGAAGGGGACTCTGTTGGGCATTACAAAATCAAGAGGGGTTTTAATGTCATCAAAAGT
The DNA here is from genome assembly GCF_028749965.1 of Puma concolor. Lineage (NCBI taxonomy): Eukaryota > Metazoa > Chordata > Mammalia > Carnivora > Felidae > Puma > Puma concolor. The sequence goes on from NC_141671.1 coordinate 26,176,402, forward strand.
CAAATCGCTTATGTTATTTCTGCATTGGTCTGTTTCTTTAAAAAGAATACTGCCATGTTCTTGCCATGCTAAATACTTGCTCACTCAGAAATAAATCATAAGATTGTAACCTAGAATTCTCTGACCATAACTATTCTTCCAGTTTAGATCAAGGAGAGACTCACTCAAAGTTCATGAGGAATGACGCCGGGACACCCTGGTGCTTCATACATGACATTTGTACTAACACCAACCTCGTGAGGAGGATGTTACTGTCTTTATTCTACAGAAAAGAAGAGGAATAGTTATCATGGCTCAAAGCTCTGCAGTGCAGAGATCACCCTGATTCATCATGAGCTGAAAAGTCCCTGAGCATCACCATTGAGTCCCATCCAGAGGAATGACAAATGCATTGTAAGTGAGTCTTAGAGACTCTGCCCTTCAATATTAATGTTACACTTCCACTCTCAGCTGCCAATCTCAGCCACTGAAAATGAAATCTTCGATAATTTTACAATCTCACATAAACTTGCCCTGGAAAAGGCAGAATATAACCCAGAATTGCTTGGAAATAGGAGGTTAAGAGCATTTCAGTAGGTCCTGAAGAGTTGCCATTTTTCCTGAAGAGTTGTGCAAATTCAGCTCCCTGTTCCCCTCCAATGTCACGGCCAAGAGCTGAGATCGCTGCAGAAAATGATACATCAGTTTGGGGATAAGAAATACACTGGAGGAAGAATTTGAGAGGACTAAAGAAGGATCTGTTACTTTTCAACCTTGGAGAGGTGGATGGTTCAGAAACATGCACAGATGATAAAGTATAAAAGCATTCCTTCATCCAAATGCTCAGGCTTCTAATTACATATAGAGAATTCGACACCAGACGCTCAGTGGCTGCTGTGACAGGGGCCCCATCCATAGAGTGTGAGTAGAGTGGTGTGGAATGAATGAATCAGTTCAAAATTATACAGCCGAAGAATAATTTGTAGTGCGAAAGCACACGTGTGCCCCGGAACAAAGGTGATTTTCTCGTACACTGGAGGGACAATTAAAAAAAAAAAAATAGCGATGCCTAGCAAGAACGACAGGATGTTACTGAAAGAGGTTTTCAAAGAGTTCTTGCACCAGTCTTCCTTCATTTTGTAACTATGTTGTAACAAATCTTGATAATAAGACATTTTGCTTCTTGCAGATAAGTAAGGTTTCCCTGTAAATTAACAATTTAAATTGTTAGCATTGTAAAATATTTTAAAACGTCAGTTTCAAAGACTGAACATGCACTGCATATTCTATGCAAATTTGGTACATTAGCTGAAATATTTAGGAAATTGATAAGATTTTTCACCTGGTTTTCTGGTTAATCCAGCAACCTTTTCCTTTCCTTTCCTTTCCTTTCCTTTCCTTTCCTTTCCTTTCCTTTCCTTTCCTTTTAAGAGGTGGGAGGGAGAGAGAGAGAGAGAGAGAGAGAGAGAGAGAGAGAGAGAGAGAGAGAATCTTAAGCTCCACACTCAGTGCAGAGCCTGACACAGGGCTCAATCCCATGACCCTGGGATCATGACTTGAGCCCAAATCAAGAGTTGGAGGCTCAATCGACTGAGCCACCCAGGTACCCTATCCCAGATGTTTTCTATCAAGGCAAAATAAGAGATATTTAAAATTTTCAATTGCTTTCACATGGCATAATATATTATGGTAAGGACTTATGTGTTTTTAAAACTCATTAATTTCTTGCTGTAAGTCATGTCCTGCATTACTTGCTGAACTGCTTTGAAAAAAATTAATGTTTTTTGATCATTGTGGTTTTTTTAAAGTAAAAATATATTAATTCTAGAAAAATTGTTAGTCTAGAACAGGTAAGGTTCTTCATATTCAAGGCTCACAATCTTCCACTGAACCATGACAATAGCATGAAATATCTCTTAAGAGTGTTCAAATCAATTCTCTTTATTCAATTTCAAATTTCACTTATTTTTCTAATTAAGTTTCTTTCTCCCTATATTATGTGCTAAGCTCTGGATTCGGCTCTAAGATTGCAACAATGGACAGTGATCCCTGCCCTAAGGTAGTTTATGTCTAGTTCATAAAATCGTTCTCCAGTAACTAATTTGGTTAACTGACCCATTGGATAGCAATGGTACCAAATTGGTTGCTGGCACCTTAATCCTGTGCGTTTGTTCAAATCTTCCCCTTTATTGTAACGCAAGGGGTTGTCTTCAGTATCGAGTGCCAACATTCTGGGAAGCTTTTTCTTCTACATTATTTAGTAAACTGGCAATTAGCTGGCCTGTGCTTATCTTGTTATCAGTGTGTGTATTCTGGTATCTACTCCCCCTTCTGGATATACTCACCCCTGGGTGTACTGTTGAGTTGGGAGTCCCCAAGGCACAGCTAATCCAGAAGCAGGATTAGGTGTTTCCCTTGCAAAGGGAAGAATATGAACAAAGGCATAAGGGTAAGAAAGCAAAATAAGGATGGTGTGATTGGAGATTAATCAATAAAAGGAAGAGCAGGGAGGTTGTGGCTAGAGAGTGGAGGACCTGGGTCATGCAAAGCACTGAAGGCAAGGGGACCTGGGGATTTTTGTCTTTTGTTTTATTAAAAAATGTTTATTTTTTTTGAGAGAGAGAGACAGAGACAGAGACAGAGCACAAATGGGGGAGGGACAGAGAAAGAGGGAGACACAGAATCTGACACAGGCTCCAGGCTCTGAGCTGTCAGCACAGAGCCTGATGCAGGGCTTGAACTCACCAAGCGAACCGTGAGATCATGACCTGAACTGAAGTTGGGTGCTTAACCGACTGAGTTACCCAGGTGCCCCCTGGGGATTTTTATCTTAAGGACACTTACTCCATTCTCCCTACTATGTCACATAGCCTGTTTTAGGCACTGAAGTGCAGACCCTAGTGTGGGGCTTGAACCCACAAAGCTGTGAGATCATGACCTGAGCTGAAACCAAGAGTTGGATGCTTAACCAACTGAGCCACCCAGGCATCCTTGTCATTGAGGTATTTTAAAGCAGATAGGCTATGAAAAACATTTTCTCTGTCTGGCATGTTGAGGACACATTGGGAGGTAGCCGGGAGTGGGAGTCTGAGAGTTACTTAGGGTCTCTTCCAGTAGTGAGGGCTGAGAGTGGCTTCAACCAGGGGCCAGTGAGGATGGATATCAAGAGATGGATTTGAGGAAACAAATCGGAAGCAGCACTTAGCCAGAGGTAAATTGTGGAGGGTGAAAGAAAATGAATTATTAAAGTTTTCTCCCAGCTTTCTAGCAACTGGGTGAACGAACAGAGGTGGGAAGACAGAGGAAGAGGAGGTCTGGTGAGAAAGCTGGGAGACTAGTCATGGATGTCCAATCCACATTTGCCATAGATGAGGCTGCCTGGTGTGAAGTGAATGGAGAGGAGAGGGTCCAGGGGGGATAATCCAGAGATACTGACGTTCAGGTCCAGCCAGCAAGTGAAGACTAACAAAGGATGCCTTAAGAGAAGGAGCTTATGAGATTGGAAAGAACAGGAGAGGGAGTGGTCAGCAGACCCACAGGATGGGAGAGTTTCAAGGAGGGGGAAGTGGGCAAACGGCATCAAATTCAGGGTAGGTCAGGTGAGGTAAGGACTCAACTGCCCTTTTGATTAGCAACATGGAAGTCACCGGGGACCTTAGCATGGGATGACCTTACACAGTGGTGACAATGGAAGTCAAATGGAAGTGGGTCAAGGACTAAGCAGCACAATTTTGGCTGCAAGACTGTGGTTACAACATAGATTTTTTTCTTATTAATCAATCTTACTGAAGCATAATTTATATACAATTAACCATTAAAGCATAAGATTCAAGGAATTTTGACAACTGTATATACACATGAAACCACCATCCCTATGAATAGATAGAACACTCTGTCACCCCAGGCATCCACTGATTTTTTTTATGTCACTATAGATTACTTTTGTCTGTTCTAGAATTTAATATAAATGGAATCATACAGGAGGTGTTTTGTGTGTTTGACTTTCCACCTGGCATGCTTTTGGGATTTAGCCATGTTGTTACATGTATCACTTCATTCCTTTTTAATGCCAACCAGTATTTCATTGTATAGATATACCACAATTTAATTGCCACCCATTTTTTCTTAATGGACATAACTAAGTTGCATCTATGCCCTGAAAGCAAGAACAATTCAGCAGCAGATAACCCAGTAATACATGTCATAATGACTCAACTATTTATCACAAGAAGAAAAACAATATAATGAAAAATGAAATGAAAATAAGAATAAACAATATGAGAAAACCTACAGGAATCCCAAGAAGAAAAAATATATACTTATTTTATAAATAGCAAAAAAGCATTTAGTAACATTTAACATCCTAACTTGATAAGAAATTTATACCAGAAACCTACAACGTCATGCTTAGTGGTAAAATATTATAAGGAGTTCCATTAAATTCAAGACCAAAGCAAGGATACCTATCATTACCAACGTTATCACCCATTTTCCTAAATATTCCAGATGGTGCAATGGGTCAAGAAGGAGAACTAAAATATGAATATTAGAAAAAGAGAAAAAATATCTAGAAAACTAGAGACTCAATTAGCAAACCATTATAACTTATTAGTTATAATGAGGTTGACAGGGTAGCAAGATTCTGGGTAAATTTACAAAAATTAATACATTTCTTTTTAACCACAATAGCACGTTAGAAATTGTAATAAAAATCTTATTTACCATATCAACAAAATTACAAAATATCTAGAAATTCATAGAGGTACAAGAGTAGAAAGGAAACTTGAGTGAAAGATGGGAAAATGATGACTTATAGCAACTATATTATGAGACAGAATCAATATGGGAAATGCACTAATTCCCCCCAATTAATCCATAATTCTTAGGTAATTCCAATCAAAACCCCAATTTGGTGAACTAATTTTAAGTGATATCTGGAGGAGTAAATGAGTAAAACAAGAAAAATATTTTTGAAAAGAGGGAAAAGCAAGAAAAAAACCAGACCTACAGTAATGAAAACAGTGAGGCTCCGGCTCAGAAATAAATAAACCAACAGAATGAAACAGTGTCTAATAATAAATCTGTGAGAATATGTGGGAGTTTGTCTATGATTAACAGAGAACAGAGAATCAAGAGAAAGGATGAACTAAATGGGTGTTGGGGCAACTGGCTGACCTTTGGGAAAAAATACATCTCCACTTCATACGCTGAATGAATTTAAGATAGATTTAAGGGCTAAAATTAAAAAATAAAGCTATAAAATAAGAAGACAAAGTTATAGAAGTGCTGGAATAAAACATGAGAGAACATATTTAAAATCCTTGAGTGAGAAAAGACTTCTTAAGACAAAAGATCCAGAAGCCATAAAATAGGAATTTACAAATTTGATTTCATAATTTTTTTTCTTCCTGTAGAAAACATTTGCAACATATGTAACAAAGGCATAATATCTCTAAGATGTGTACCATGAGAGGTAGTTACTGTGTCCAGGCATCGGGGCAGAGGCTGGGTGGATGACCTGTCAGGTACCATTGGCCCTGTTGTCTTATGATTCTATAGGGACTAGAAATCTCCCTGACCAGGACTCAAATGGAAAGTCCTCTGTCCTCATGACCATTCAGCAGGTGAAAAATGAGCACCAAGTAAGTGCCTTTTATTAGATATGAAAGATAAAAAGATAAGTAAGACAAAATGCTTCTTTTGGAAGGTGACTGTCTATTTCAGAGGACAAGTACCAGAACCCAATTACCACAATAAAGCATGAGGGGTGCAGGAGAGAGAGGGAGGGGCATGGCATTTTCAAAGAAAGAAGTGACTCATTTTGCCCCAGGGCAGTGGTGAGAGGGTGAGGGGAGGCCAGTTAATCCTGGAACTGGGTGACTTATGCATACATTACCATTCAGTTCTCTTTTTGATAACATTTTTTTGTATGTGTAATCATTGCAACCATCGAATTTCATACCTAGGGATCACCTTTATCTGACTTTATAAAACTTATAAAACTCTTTGAAAAGTCTATATTTTGATAAATGACATTTGCTAAGAACTAACTAGTATATTATATAGTACCCTCAATACCCCTTCCAGGTAATCTGTCCTCTGCTTTCTTAGAGGAGTTTTATCTATATATTGTCTGAACTTTATTAATGTTATAGTTTGCATGTACGTATGTGTGGATAAATCTATTTTGAATGACCAACTTATCTTGGGAAGAAAAAAACATCCCTTAGGACCAAAGCCCTGCGTTTGGCTTTATGTGTCTATGTGATAAAGAATTCTCAACCTATTTGGGTTTTCTTTCTCTAGTCTGCTCTTTTCTCCTAGATGTTAAGAAAGCCTTCTAAGCATGAGCAATCTTGTCACCAGTGAAGTAGGAAATCTTTCTCTTTCGGAGCAGTTCAACCAGTTCTGTTGCAACAATGAATAAAAGTCTTGGTAAACATCTTTGCTGGTTATTGTTTAGAAGAAATACAAGTAAATCAAAATCAGTACTGACATGGAAAATCCAGCAAGAAAAAGCCAGATGATTGCTCAACGTCTATTGCTAAGAATCACCAACCCAGCAATCAAATGGCTCATGTGAAAAACTAAAAACCCCAAAGAAAAGAAAAGGTGTTTGCCTTCCCACCACCACCTCTCTCAGCCCTGCACCCTGCCCATTGGCAACCGTTTTGAGCACAGCCCTTCTGAGTTCCAATCCATCACCCTGGGAAAATTTGCTTTGCAATGGTCAACGATGATATTGACATAAATGCAACTCTAAAAGGAAGATAATATCTTATACTACATAATGCTTATGTGACAGGAACTTTTCTAAGCTTACTATAGCTTGCTTAATCCTCTCAACAATCTGATGAGTTTAGGTATAACCAATACCTTGTCTAACAGATGGCCAAACTGAGACACAGAGATACTAGACAAGTTGTCAAGGGTCACAAAGAGCCGAGGTTCAACCTAGACAGACTAGCTCCAGAGTCTGTGCTGTTAGCCACAGTATTGCATTCAGTAGAATATAGGGATGGGCATGTGTTCAAGAAGCCCTCTGGCTGACAATGATTAACTCCTTGTCTTGAAGATCATTGTTCAGGTTGATGTATTAATACTCCCGTGAAATGGTGTGCTAATGTGCAACGCCAGTGCCAGTGACCAGGAAAGAGTATAGCAGAGTCCTCTGTCATGGAGTCCTTTAATGGAGGAGAATGACAGGATAAGCTCAGCTACAGAGGACTCCAAACATAAAGAGCAGGTTCTATTTGGAATGGTAGACTCAAAAAGCAAAAGGAGATGGGCATCAGTATATTAGTCTTAGAAGCCGCATTCCTCACCTGGGAAAAATGAAGAGTGTGGGCCCAATGTCTTATAAGTTTCCTTTAAACCCTAACATCCTGCAGTCCTCATGCGTGGTCATGCATCGTCTTTTTAATCAGTGGGACTCAGTGGCCACATGTTGGTGATCAAACCAGCAAAGACTTTGCCAGGCTTGCAAAACAAGATATTGGGCACAATTTGGGTGCATTCTGTGACCTCGGTTAAATGTGCTAAGTAAAAACATTATATGCAGCTGTGAATACAACCATAGGAAAAAGCCACAAAAAGCTCCGCTAGCAAGTACACTATACTCCTCAAATGGGCAGAACCCCAGGGCCTTGTATTTACAGCACGCTTCATACTATGGAATGGAACGGGATAGCTTGATGCTTTGGTTCTTTGGAAAAGGATTTGTCTTCACCCACTTACGACACAGACATTTTCTAGCTCAGAGATTTATGAGCTATTACCGAAGATTGCTCATGGGTTATTATTGAAGAATGCTCTATCTCTTTGACAACCAAGCATGTTGCCTGGCAACAATTTCCTTGTTGATTTCTTATCCTCTTATCATTGTTTCCTTTCTCCCCCCTCTTATCATTGTTTCTATAACTTCAGCAAATCTATCCCTATTTTGTTCCCTCCAACACAGAATAAAGTCCTTTATGTTCCTGAATTACCAGACAGCAAAAACAGAGTGATAGATCCATCAGGGTTTATTATAAGAGGCTGGATGTTTCATTGCTATCATTGCATCTCAACTTTGGTTTACATTTTAAGCTTTATGGGACAAATTCCTGTTGAATTTTAAAAATACAACCTGTGAGGCCTGTGGCAGACCATACAGTTACATTGGGAGAAAGCAAAGGTGAAAAACTTCAGATTCAGGTCCATATGCTGTACAGAATTTGGTCAGAACTGGATTTTCCTAGAGAGCAGGAAAAGTGTGATACTTCGAACACAAAGCAACAAGGCATGTTTCCTTTTTTTAGTGGTAAGAATGGTGGAAGAGCTGTAATTCAAACTTGGAAAACACTAAGCACTTGCTGTACCTGAAACAGGCTGGTGTAAGCCAAGTAGAAATGCAATAGTCTACAGCTGTTCCTCGAGGCTTCCAGCTGCTCTGCCTCCAGAGATTTTGCTTATCCTCTGATTTATGCCTGAAATTCCACGACTGAGCTACATCCTGCTGCCTTGAAAATTTAAGCCCTCTTTAAAATAAAAATGCTTACTACAGGAATAATAGTCTTTAGCTACCATTTACATCTTAGTGAAGATCAGTCATTTACATCTTTGTTGGACTGGGGAACTGAAAACAAGATAGGAGTTGGAGAGAGATCATGGGAAAACTGGGCTCTGAGTAAAATGAAAAGGTAATAGGCCTGGATCACAGTCAGAAAACATTGGCCTGTGGTTGGTCCTGACTAGCGTGCCCTTGTCCAGCAACATACATAAACACCTGTATGTACAGATACCAGACAAGTATACTGGCTTATTTGGATTCTTCCTTCTACTCAGCAGCATTCCTATCCTGAATAGCCACAGAGTTGTAAAGAATTATAGATTTCCCCTCAAAACCCATTTCTGTTTGTGCACATAACAGAGTATCAAAATACATTGAGCAATAGCAAACTATTATAGAGGTTGTAACATATATTGTTCCATAAATGATAGAACAAGTACACAGAGAATCAGTAAAGATATAGAAGACTTGAATAGCACTATGAACCAGATTGACCTAGTTGACATTTATAGAACACTCAATTCAGCAACAGCAGAATATAAATTCTTTTTAAGACACAGGAAACATTGATCAAACAGGCTATATTTGGGACCATGAAACAAGGCTCAGTATGTTTAAGATGATATAAATTTTACAAAGTTTCTTTTCCTGACCACAATAGAATTAAATTAGAAATCAATAACAAAAGATATGTGGAAAAATATCTAAATATTTAGAAACTAAACAATGCATTTGAAAATAATCCGTGGGTTAGAGCAGAAATTAAAAGAGAAATCAAAAAGTATGTTGAACTGAGTTTCATTTTGAAAATGAAAAAACAATTTTTAAAATTTACAATATGCAACTAACGTGGTGCTTAGAGGGAAATTAATAACATCAAATGCCTATATTAGAAAAGAAAGATATCAAATTGATGACCTAAGCTTTTATCCTAAGAAACAAGGAAAGGAAAAACAAAATAAGCCCAAAGTAAGTAGAAGAAAAGAAATCTAAGACCTGAAATCAATCAAATAGAAAATCGAAATAAAAATAGAGAAAATCAATACAGCCAAAAACTAATTCTCTGAGAATATAAATAAAATTGGCAAACCTTTAGCCAGGCTGATCAGAAAAAAAGATAAAAGATGCAAATTATAAATAACAATAATAAGCAGAAGACATCACAAACTCTACAAGCAATAAATAAATATGAAAAATATTATATTAAAAGGTTCAAAAAATTTGAGGAGATGAAGAATTCATTTTAAAACTATCAAAGCTCACCAAAAACTGACAACTTGACTACACTTTGCTGATGAAAGGAATTTGTAGTTAAATACCTTCTCACTAAGAAATCTCTAGCCCCAGATGGCTTTCATTGTTGAATTCCATCAAACATTTATAGAATAAATAATACTAATTCTATACAAACTCTCTCAGAAAATTAAAAAGAATAAAACATTTCCCACTAATTATATGGGACTAGAATTACCCTGATACCAAAACTAGAAAAAAACATTGCAAGAAAAGAAAACTAGATAAAAAGATCCCTCATGGAATAGATGCAAAATTATTCATCAAATTTTAGCAAACCAAATCTAGCAATATATTAAAAAGATAATACATCATAGGGCACCTGGGTGGCTCAGTTGGTTGTATGTCTGACTCTTGGTTTTGACTCAGATCACGGTGTCATGGTTCATGACTTCAAACTCTGCGTCTGGTTCTGTACTGGCAGCATGGAGCTTGTATGGGATTCTCTCTCTCACTTTCTCTCTCTGACTCTCCCTTGTTGCATGCACGCTCTCTCAAAATAAATAAATGACCATTAAAAAAAAAAGATAATACATCATAATCAAATAGTGTTTGTCCCAAAAATGTAAGGTTGGTTTAACATTCAAAAATTGATCAATGCACAATAAAAAAAGTCAATGTAATTCACCATATTATCAGATTAAAAACAAAGTGTTATGTTCATGATCATCTCCATATGATCATCTCAATATATACAGAAAAAGCATTAAATAATGAAGCATTTATTCTTAATAACCTGCAACTCTCAGAAATCTAGACGTAGAAGAAAATTTCAATCTGATAAAAACAAAACTGTACATCTAATATACTTAATGGTGAAAAACTGAATCTTTCACTCTAACATTGGGAATAAGACAAGGATGCCTAATTTTAATCACTTCTATTCAACATTTTACTGAAGGTTTTATCCTATTCGATAAAACAAGAAAAAGAAATAAAGTCATCCAAATTGGGCATAAAGGATTAAAATTGTCTTTATAGACAATATAACCATCTATATAGAAAATCCAAAGGAGTATGCAAAAGCTACTTGGAACTAATACTTAGCAAAGTTTTAGGGTACAGGGCAATATGGAAAAATCAATGCTATATCTTTTTTTTTTCTTTTAGAGAGAGAGAGTGTGAGTGGTGGAGAGGGGCAGAGGGAGAGAGAAAGAACCTTAAGCAGGCTCCATGCTAAGCGTAGACTCCCTGGGATCATGACCTGAGTGAAAATCAAGAGTAGGATGCTCAACTGACTGAGCCACCCAGACACCCCAATTGTATTTCTATATACTCACACTAAACAATCAGAAGTTGAAATATTTTAGATACCACTTATAATAACCAATATAAATTACTTATGGGTAAATTGGACAAAATATGTGTAAGCCATGAAAACTATAAAACATGGTTCAAAGAAATTAAAGAAAACCAAAATAAATGGGGAGACCTACCACACTTATAGATTGGAAGATTCAATGTTGTTAACATGTCAATCTCCCCATATTGATCTATTGATTCAACACAACCCAGCAGGTTACTTTGTAGAAATTGAAAGGCTAGCAAAAATTTATGTTGAGATTCAAAGGACCTAAAATAGCCAAAACAACTTTGAAAAGGAAGTACAAAGTTGGAGAATTTAAACTACCTTATTTTAAGGCATGTTATAAGTTCCAGAGAGTGTGGTATTAAGGTCAAGGAGGGAAAAAAAAAAAAAAAAAAAAAATATATATATATATATATATATATATATATATATATATATGATACATCACATATATCATGCATTCATGTATGTATGTATATATCTAATACATCTAAATAAATATCTGATGATATATGCTATATCATATCTCTATATCATAGGAACATATGAAATAGAATAGAGTCCAAAAATAGATACACATACATATATGATCAATTGATTTTCAATGGATGTGCCAAGACAGGCCATGGGAAAGGTACAATCTCTTCAACAAATTGTGCTGGAACAATTTGAGAGCCATATTCAAAAATATTAGTTTCAACACTTATTTCTTATATATACTCTTTCAGCTTTATTAAGATGTAATTGAACATAACATTGTGTAAGTTTAAAGTATACAGTGTGTTGATCTGATACACTTAGGATCTATTGAGATGATCATATTGTAAAATGATTACCATAGGAGGGTTATTTACCATCTCCATCACATCACATAATTTACATTTCTTTTTTGAGGTGAAAACATTTAAGCTCTACTGTCTTAGCGATTTTCAAGTATCTCATACGGTATTTTAACTCTATTCACCATGCTGTTCATTTGATCCCCAGAAATTATTTATAACTAGAAGTGTGTACCCTTTAACCAACATCTTCCATCCTGCCCCCCTCTCCCAGGCCCTGGTAACAACCACTCTACTCTCTGTTTCTATGAGTTGAGCTTTTTTAGATTCTACATACAAGTGATATACAGTATTTGTCTGTTTGACTTATTTCACTTAGCCTAATGCCTTCAAGTTCAAACCATGTTGTCTCAAATGGCAGGATGTCCTTCTTTCTCATGGCTGAGTAATATCTCATTGTATGTGTGTGTATACACGCGTGTGCGTGCGCACACACACACACATCACATTTTCTTTATCCACTCATCTTTTGACTGACACTTAGGTTGTTTCCTTATCTTAGCTTTTATGAATAATCTAAAAAAACATTGGAGTGCAGATATCTCTTTGAGATCCTGCTTTCACTTCCTTTGGATATATAACCAGAAGTGGGATTGCTGGATTGTAAGGCAGTTCTTTTTTTAACTTTTTAAAGGAAACTCCATTCTGTTTTTCATAGTGGCACCAGTTTACATTCCCACTAACTATGCACAAGGGTTCCTTTTTCTCCACCTCCTTGCCAACACTTGTTATCTTTTGTCTTTTTGATGACAGCCACTCTAACAGGTGTGAGGTAATTATCTCATTGTGGTTTTGATTTGCGTTTCTCTGATGATTAAGAGATGTAGAGTATCTTTTCATGTATCTATTGGCCATTTATATGTTTTCTTTGTAAAAATGTCTATTTAGTTCCTCTGCCCATTTTTAAATCAGATTGTTTTTTGCTATTGAATTTTTTTTTTAATTTTTGGAATTTTTTTTTGTTAGAATGATCTTAAATGGGGTCATCATCTCTTTATTTTTTTATTTTTTTAAAAATATAATTTATTGTCAAGTTGGCTAACATACAGTGTGTAAAGTGTGCTCTTGGTTTTGAGGGTAGATTCCTGTAGTTCATTGCTTACATACAACACCCAGTGCTCATCCCAATAAGTGCTGTCCTCAATGCCCATCACCCATATTCTCCTCTTCCCCCACCCATCAACCCTCAGATTGTTCTCTGTATTTAAGAGTCTCTTATGGTTTGCCTCCCTCCCTCTCTGTTTGTAACTCTTTTTCCCCCTTCCCTTCCCCCATGGTCTTCTGTTAAGTCTCTCAAGATCCACATATGACTGAAAACATACGATATCTGTTTTTCTCTGACTGACTTATTTCATGCAGCATAATACTTTCCAGTTCCATCCATGTTGCCGCAAATGGCATGATTATATTCTTTCTAATTGCCAAGTAGTATTCCATATATATATAAACTGCATCTTCTTTATCCATTCATCAGTTGATGGACATTTAGGCTCTTTCCATAATTTGGCTATTGTTGAAAGTGCTGCTATAAACATTGGGGTACATGTGCTCCTATGAATCAGCACTCCTGTATCCTTTGATAACTTCCTAGCAGTGATATTGCTGGGTCATAGGGTAGATCTATTTTTAATTTTTTGAGGAACCGCCACACTGCTTTCCAGAGTGGCTGCACCAATTTGTATTCCCATCAACAGTGCAAGAGGGTTCCCATTTCGCCACATCCTTGCCAGCATCTCTTGTTTCCCGAGTTGTTAATTTTAGCCATTCTGACCAGTGTGAGGTGATATCTCAGTGTGGTTTTGATTTGTATTTCCCTGATGATGAGTGATGTTGACCATCTTTTCATGTGTCTGTTAGCCTTCTGGATGTCTTCTTTGGAAAAGTGTGTATTGATGTCTTCTGTCCATTTCTTCACTGGATTATTTGTTTTTCAGGTGTTGAGTTTGTTAAGTTCTTTATAGATTTTGGATACTAACCCTTTATCTAATATGTCATTTGCAAATATCTTTTCACGTTCGTGGTTGCCTTTTAGTTTTGTTGACTGTTTCTTTTGCAGTACAGAAGCTTTTTATCTTGATGAGGTCCCAATAGTTCATTTTTGCTTTTAATTCCCTTGCTTTTGGAAATGTGTCGAGCAAGAAATTTCTGTGGCTGAGGTCAAAGAGGTTGTTGACTGCTTTCTCCTCTAGGATTTTGATGGTTTCCTGTCTCACATTTAGGTCTTTTATCCATTTTGAATTTATTTATGTATATGATGTAAAAAAGTGGTCTATTTTCATTCTTCTGCATGTTGCTGTCCCACTATCCCAGCACCATTTGCTAAAGAGACTGTCTTTTTCCATTGGATACTCTTTCCTGCTTTGTCAAAGATTAGTTGGCCATACATTTATGGGTCCAATTCTGGGTTCTTTATTATATTCCATTGGTCTATGTGTCTGTTTTTGTGCCAACCATGCTGTCTTGATGATTAAAGCTTTGTAGTAGAGGCTAAAGTCTTGGATTGTGATGCCTCCAGCTTTGGCTTTCTTTTTCAATATTACTTTGGCTATTCAGGGTCTTTTGTGGTTCCATAAAAATCTTAGGATTGTTTGTTCTAGCTTTGAAAAGAATGCTGGTGCAATTTTGATTGGGATCGCACTGAATGTGTAGATTGCTTTGGATAATATTGACATTTTAACAATATTTGTTCTTCCAATCCATGAGCATGGAATGTTTTTCCATTTCTTTGTGCCTTCTTCAATTTCCTTCATAAGTTTTCTATATTTTTTTAACATATAGATCTTTTATATTTTTGGTTAGGTTTATTGCTAGGTATTTTATGGTTCTCAGTGCAATTGTAAATGGGATAAGTTTCTTGATTTCTCTTTCTGTTGCTTCATTATTGGTGTATAGAAATGCAACCAATTTATGTACATTGATTCTTTACCCTGTGACCTTGTTGAATTCATGTATCAGTTCTAGCAGCCTTTTGGTGGAGTCTTTCAAGTTTCCATGTAGAGTGTCATGTTGTCTGCAAACAGTGAAAGTTTGACTTCTTCTTTGCCAATTTGGATGTATTTTATTTCATTTTGTTGTCTGATTGCTGAGGCTAGGACTTCCAACCCTATGTTAAACAACAGTGGTGAGAGTGGACATCCCTGTCGTGTTCCTGATCTCAGGGGGAAAGGTCTCAGTTTTTCCCCATTGAGAATGATATTAGCTGTGGTCTTTTCATATTTGGCTTATGATGTTTAGGTATATTTCTTCTATCCTGACTTTCTTGAGGGTTTTTATTAAGAAAGGATGCTGTATTTTGTCAAATGCTTTTTCTGCATCTTTTGACAGGATCATATGGTTCTTATCTTTTCTTTTATTAATGTGATGTATCACATTGATTTGCGAATATTGAACCAGCCCTGCAGCTCAGGAAAGAATCCCATTTGATCATGGTGAATAATTCTTTTTAGTATCTTGTTGAGAATTTTTGCATCCATGATCAAGGGATCAATATCAGGGATATTTATCTGTAATTCTCCTTTTTTGTGAGATCTCTGTCTGAATCAAGGTAATGCTGGCTTCCTAGAATGAGTCCAGAAGCTTTCCTTCCATTTCTATCTTTTGGAACACCTTGAGAATGATAGGTATTAACTCTGTTTTAAATGTCTGGTAGAATTTTTCCCATAGTTAATTTCAAGTTTCATAGCATTGTGATCTGAAAGTGTGCATGGAATGATCTCAATTCTTTTATATTTATCGAGGGCTGTTTTGTGACCCAGTATGTCTATCTTGGAGAATGTTCCATGTGCATTCAAAAAGAATGTGTATTCTGCTGCCTTAGGATGAAAAGATCTGAATATATCTGTCAAGTCCATCTGGTCCAGTGTATCATATTCAGGGCCATTGTTTCTTTATTGATTTTCTGTCTGGATGATCTGTCCATTGTTGTAAGTGGAGTGTTAAAGCCCCCTGCAATTACCACATTCTTACCAATAAGATTGCTTATGTTTGTGATTAATTGTTTTATATAGTTGAGTTCCTCTGAATTTGGTGCATAAACATTTATAATTATTAGCCCTTCTTGATAGATAGACCCCATAATTATGATATAATGCTCTTCTTCATCTCTTGTTACAACCTTTAGTTTAAAATCTAGTTTGTCTTATATAAGTATGGCTACTCCAGCTTTCTTTTGACTCCTAGTGACATGATAGATGGTTCTCCATCCCCTACTTTCAATCTGAAGGTGTCCTCTAAATGGGTCTCTTGTAGACAGAAATTTGATGGGTCTTGTTTTTCTTTTTTCTTTTTATCCATTCTGATACCCTATGTCTTTTGATTGGAGCATTTAGTCCATTTACATTCAGTGTTATTATTGAAAGATATGGATTTAGTGTCATTGTGCTCTTTGTAGGGATCATACTTATAGTGATGTCTTTGGTCCTTTGTGGTCTTTGCAACATTCCACTCATAGAGTCTCCCTTAGGATCTCTTGCAGATCTGGTTTAATGGTGATGAACTCCTTCAGTTTCTGTTTGTCTGGAGAAACCTTTATCTCTCCTTCTATTCTGAATGACAGCTGTGCTGGATAAAGGATTCCTGGCTGCATATTTTTCCTATTCCGCACATTGAAAATTTCCTGACACTCCTTTCTGGCCTGCCAAGTTTCAGTCGATAGGTCTGCTACTATCCTTATGTATCTACCCTTGTATGTTAAGGCCCGTTTATTCCTAACTGCTTTCAGAATTCTCTCTTTATCCTTGTATTTTGCCAGTTTCATTGTGCTATGTCATGCAGAAGATCGATTCCTGTTACATCTGAAGGGAGCTCTCTGTGTCTCCTGGATTTCAATGTCTGTTTCCTTCCCCAGGTTGGAGAAGTTCTCAGCTATGATTTGTTCAAGTACCTTTCTGTACCTTTCTCTCTTCTTCTGGAACTCCTATGGTATGGATATTATTTACATTTCATTGAATCACTTAGTTCTCTAATTCTCCCCTTGTGGTCCAGATTTTTTTATTTCTCTTTTTCTCTGCTTCATAATTTCATCTTCTGTTTCACCTATTCTCCCTTCTGCCTCTTCAATCCTGGCTGTCATTGCCTCTAGTTTATTTTTCACCTCATTTACGAAATTTTTAAATTCATCATGACTATCTTTTAGTTCCTTGATCTCTGCAGCAATTGATTCTCTGCTGTCTTCTATGCTTTTTTCAAACCTAGTGATTAATATTATGTTTATTATCGTAAATTCTTGTTCAGTTATATTGTTTACATCCGTTTTGAGCTATTCTTTAGCTATAATTTCTTCCTGGAATTCCTTTTGAGGAGAATTCTTCTGTTTCATCATTTTGGCTAGTTTTCTGTCCCTTATGTGTTTTAAAGGTTGTTATGTGTCCTGTACCTGTGAGCACTATTAAAGAGGGTCATACACTGTCCAGGGCCTGGCCCTTTAGGAGTTTTTTCTGGGTTGTGTTACTTGTTCTCTGTTATTGTGACCCTGGTTGCTTTATCTCCTTACCTGTAGTGATGTTTTGGATCCTCCACCAGGTGTGCTTTGATTTGTTCACTGAAGTAGTCCTGGGAAAGCAAGCAAGCAAACAAACAAACAAACAAGAAAACAACAACAAAAAAGTGCCAGCTACAGCAAAACAATGAGGTGGTGGCATTGTTGATGGAAGAGGCCTTATCCCATACAAGGTGATATATGACAAGGGCAAGGTAAAAAGAAAATTGACCAGGCCGAGAAACTCCATGGCTTAATCCAGAGACGGGGGGGGGGGGGGGGGGGGGGGGCGGATAAAGAAGGAGATATAGAACATGTATCAAGAGAATAGATTAAATATGTTTGCTTAAACAAACCAACAACCAGAGTAACCAGAATAGAGGAAGGAAGAGATAAGAAGGAAAGAAGGAAGGAAGAATATATCCATATCATAAGAATTGTCCAGTAATTAAACCAGGCAATGCAACAACGCTGGTCTTGAGGACGGGCCCTCAGGTTCAGCAGCATCAATCCCGCTCCAGTAGATAATGCAGTTACCAGGCACAGAGGGTGTGGCTTGGTGTGGGCTGGTCCCACCTCCACTGTGGGCCCCGCTGTCTGTTCCATGAATCCCCACTTTGTTGGTGATGGGGAGAAAAATGGCGACACCCCAGTCTCTCCTCTCTGGACTTGGTGTCCCAAACCACTCTGTTCAGGCCGTCCTCACAGTGCCGCAGGTGTGAACAAGGTGGTTTGTCCCGCTCTGCTGACTCCCGAGCCTCCCTGGTGCTTGGCTGGCACTTAAACCCCAATATCTTAACAGGTGCATTCTGTGTGCCCGAGTGTCCGGGGAAGTGTCACTCTGTGCCACAGATATATGGCCTCTGGCTAGCAGGCATAGGCAGTCTTTGTCCTTTGAATGGCTATATACCTTCTTCCCACAGCACTCCAGGGAGGGGATTGCTTTCTCCCACTGCAGACTGTGCCTCTGAAGTAGTTACCGAGCCTGGGGCTGACTCCCCTCCTCGCCAGGTGAGCGATCCTGGAAGCCGGCTCCAGTCTGGAGAAAGCCCCACAGTTAGAGATCGGATCTTTGTCCATCCCAGACCGTGGTTTTTCTTTCCTACAGATACAGTCCTATGCTTTCCAAGCCTCTCTTTCTCTTCCCTTTGTCTCTCCACAGAAGGGGATCCCTCCCTTCCATGCCTACATGGCCCATTTTATCTCTCCCAGTTTGCAGTCATGCACCTATGGCTTGCCAGGTTGTCCCCGTGGGTCCCTGGAGATGTCTTTGTCACTCTGCAGCCCGGACTCTTGGAATTCAAAGTCCTTTGGCCTCAACACTGCTGTGTTTGAGGGATGAGGGAAATTCAGGTCCCCCTACTTCTCCGGCATGTTGGATCTCCTCTATATTTTTGGGTATTAACTGCTTATCAGATATATATGATTTTTCAAACATTTTCTCCCATTCTCTAGATTGTCTTTTCATTTATTGTTTCTTCTGCTGGGCAGAAGCTTTCTACTTGAGTGTAGTCCCACTTTTATTTTTCCTTTTGTTACTTGTGCTTTTGATACTATACTCAGGAAATTTCTGCAAAGTCCAATGTCAAGGAGGTTTCCTCCTGTTTTCTTCTAGGGGTTTTATGGTTTCAGGTTTTATGTTTAAGTGTTTAATCCATTTTGAGTTAATTTTTGTGAGTGGTGTTAAGATAATGGTCCAATTCCATTCTTCTGCATGTGGTTATCCAGTTTTCTCAACATCCTTTATTGAAGAGATGATCTTTTCCCTATTGAGTATTTTTATCAAATTTAGTTGACTGTATATGTGACAGTTTGTTTCTGGGCCCTTGATTCTGCTTGGTCTATGTTTCTATTTTTATGCCAATACCATACTGTTTTGATTATTACAGCTTTGTAGTATATTTTGAACTCAGGAAGTGTGATGTCTCCAGCTTTGTTCTTATTTGCCAGGATTGCTTTTGCTATTCAGAGTCTTTTGTGGTTCCATACAAATTTTTGTTTTTTCAATTTTTGTGAAATATGCCGTTGGAATTTTGAATTTTGATTGATTTATCAATGGCGTTGGTTAATGTGACCATTTGCCAATATAAATTCTTCTTACCCATGAACATGGATATCTTTCCATTTGGTTTTGTCCTCTTCAGTTTTTTTTGCATCAAAGTCCTATAGTTTTCAGTGTATAGATCTTTCACCTACTTGGTTAAATTTATTCCTAAGTATTTTATTGTTCTTGATGCTATTGTGAATGGGATTGTTTTCTATATTTCTTATTACATTTATTTCTTTATTTCCTTTATTTCTTATTATGTTTATTTCTTTATTTCTTATTACATTAATTTATTATGTTTCATTGAATCACTTTATTTTCTTTATTTCTTTTTCAATATTTTGTTGTTAGTGTACAGAAACATAACTGGTTTCTGTATGTTGATTTTTTTATCCTGTAACTTAATGAATTCATTGATTAGTTCTAATAGTTTTTGTGTAAGATCATATCACTTGAAAACAAAGTCATTTTGTTTGCAATTTTACTTTTTCCTTTCTGATATGGATGACTTTTCTTTTCTTGTCTGATTGCTCTGTCTAGGACTTCCAGTAATATGTTGAATAGGAATACTGAGAGTGGGCACCCTTGTCTTGTTACTGATCTTAGAGGAAGATATTTCCACCTTTCACCATTGAGTGTGATGTTAGCTGTGGGCTTGTCATATGTGGTCTTTATTATGCTGAAGTATCTTTCTTCTGTACCCAATTTATTGAGTGTCCTTATCTTGAAAGGATGTTGTAGTTTGTCAAATGCTTTTCTGCATCTATTGAGATAATTATATGACTTTTACCTTTAATTCTATTAATGTGGTGTATCATATTCATTGATTTGCATATATTGATCCCTCCTTTCATCCCAGAGATAAAACCCTCTTGATCATAGTGTAAAATCCTTTAAATATGCTATTAAATATTTTGTTGGGAATATTCACATCTATGTTCACCAGAGATATTGGTCTGTAGTTTTTTTTATAGTGTTCTTATTGGGCTTTGGTATTAAGGTAATACTTGCTTCATAAAATCAGTTTGGGAGTGTTTCCCTCCTCTTCAATTTTTTGGAAGAGTTTGAGATGGATAGACATTAATTTTTTAAATATTTGGTAGAATTCACCAGTGAAAACATCTGGTCTCATCTGTGGGTGATTGTCTAAGATAGTGTTTTCCAGGGGCTCCTGGACCATGGCCAAGAGGGGCTGGAGATGGTTCATGGGCCACTTCAGGGTCCACAATAGAGACCAAGGTCTTGCTGCCTGTTACTTAACTAACAGGTGGGTGGGACTGTTCCTGGGTCCCTTGAGTGTGGCCCTGGATTCCAAAGCCACTTTTATTTGTGTATAAATGCTGACTTTTTTGTTGTTGAGAGTGGGACAAAATGAGGGTTGGCCTATGCTGCCATGATGCTGATGTCATTCTTCTCATATATAATTTTAATATGCAAAAATTAACTACAAAAACACAGATCCAAATGTAAGAACTTAAAATAACATAACATTTAGAATAAAACATAAAAGAAAATCTTAGTGACATTGGGTTTGGTAAAGGTACCTTAAAAAAAAAAAAACGTAAAAAGATCAAACTATAAAAAAAAAACACGGTATATTGGATCTAATCAAAACAAAACAGGAAACTTTGCCTTTTAAAAGCAAACCATAGATCAGGAGAAAATATTTGTAAGACACATGCTTGACAAAAGGCATTATATAGAATATATAAAGAATACTTACAGGGCACCTGGGTGGCTCAGTCAGCTGAGCGTCTAACTCTGGTTTCAGTCCAGGTCATGACGTCACAGTTTTTGACGGAGCCTGCACTGACAGGGCAGAGCCTGTTTGGACTCTCTCTCTCCCTCTCTCTCTGCCCCTCCCTCATGCTCTCTCTCTCTCTCAAAAATAACTAAATAAACATTAAAAAAAAGAATACTTAAGATATAATAACAAGACAAAAAACTGAATTTTTAAAAATAAGCAAAAGATTTATATAGTTACTGTGCCAAGAAGATCTGTGGATGGTAAATAAGCACCTGAAAAGATGCTCAACATCATTGGTCATTAGGGAAATGCAAATTAAAGCCACAGTGAGATGCTTGCTCACTAGAAGGGTTATGTAAACTACAACACCATTTTGGAAAACAATTTCTTTAATGGCTAAATGCGCACCTAACATAAGACCCAGCCACTCCACTTCTAGGTATTTACCAGAAAAGAGAGCACATGTCCCCACAAAGACTTATATGCAAAAGTTCATAACAGTTTTGTTTGTAATAACTGAAAACAGCCCAAATGTAAATCAATAGGTGAAGGAATAAACAAGTTGTGGCGTATGGTGGAATATTACTCAGCAAAAAAATACCAAATTATTGATATACTCAAAACATGGATGAGTCTCAAAATGATTACATTGAATTAAAGTAGCCAGACCAAAATAAAAGTACATACTGCATGATTCCATTTATAAAGCATTCTAGTAACTGTAAACTGACCTAAGGTGACAGAAAGCAGATCAGTGGTTGTGTGGGGACACAAGGATGGGACTGGGGGTAGGGAGAGAGAGATTGCAAAAGAGAATGAGGAAATTTGGGGGGCTAATGAATACATTCACTATCTGGATGGTGATAGGGATTTCTGGGTTTATATGTATGTCAAACTCAGCAAATTATATGCTTTAAACATGTGCAGTTTATTGTATGTCAATATAGCTCAATAAAGCTGCTTAAAATCCCTCTCCCACAGCCATTCCTTCTTTTCCATCCCCACTGACACCATCTATGTTCAGGCCCTTTTTATGTTGTCTGCTCTACAGTTACACCTTTACACCTTTAGAGTTTTCCCTGCTTAATAGTCCCCAATCAACCCATTCTTTGATGCCAAAAGATTAAAAAGAATCCAGCTAAGAACACACCAATCCCTGCTCCAAAATCTTCAAGAAGTCCCAAGATCCACCAACCAAAGGAACAATAATAACTCTATGTGCCAAAGACTTTACATACATTATTTAAAGTCTACTATAATCTTTTAAGCACTATTACCTTCATTCCCACTTTCAGACAAGTTGAAGGACATGACCTAGTTCAAACAGCAGCACAGGGCAAAAACTGTATATGTATGTATGTATGCATTTGTGTGTGTGTATATATTCTATACCAGGGTTCTCAACTGAGGCAATTTTGCCCCCCAATCCCAGGGATGTGTGGTAATATCTGGACACATTCTTGGTTGTGGTGACTGGGGGGAGGTGCTTCTGGCATCTAGTAGGTGGAGGCCAGGGAGGCTGCTAAACATCCCATAATGCCCAGGACACTCCCCACAATGAAGAGGTATCTGATCCCAAATGTCGATAGCAGTGCGGTTGAGAAATCCTTTTCTACACTAAAGCAGAACTGGGTGTGCCCTTTCCTCTTTGTGGGATGCTGATTTCTACCCTCTGTAACTGTCAAAATACTACTTAACCTTCAAGACCCCTGTCACCTCCACCTCTTCCACCTGAATCTCTTCCTGGTGTGGCAGTATTCTTGCTTGCATCCTTGGCCTTCTGTTGCTCTTTGTGTGACCTCCTTTAACACTTACCAGATACTTCTTTAAATGATCACTGGTGCCCGTCTTAAAGCTGCTAATAGACTGTAAACTCCTTGAGAGCAAAGACCCACATCTTATTTATTTTTTATACCTTCTTCATATCATAGTAATTTAAAAGAGGAAACAGACCATGGAAAGTACTATTGTATCAAAGATGCTGTACCAGTCTTGTTCGAGTGTAAAGA
Organism: Puma concolor; assembly: GCF_028749965.1. Taxonomy (NCBI): domain Eukaryota; kingdom Metazoa; phylum Chordata; class Mammalia; order Carnivora; family Felidae; genus Puma; species Puma concolor. Next base: position 26,199,652 of record NC_141671.1, read on the forward strand.
AGAGAAAGATGAATTCTGATTGAGAGGCTTTCAGGAGATGGCATCAAACCAAACCTTCCTGTTACTAGCAAATTTACTATCTGACACAAAGTACCAACTGTTTTACAATGATATTTGAAAGTAACTTAGTTGTGTGTATATTTATTCTGCCATCTTACCTTGGAAGTTCTCTTGCTGATTTTTATATTCCCTACATGGAATCTTCATCAAAGGAGCAAGGAAGGAAATGAATGAGTGAATGAATGAATGAATGCATGAATACAATTGGGTAACCATGTCCAATGACCAGATAGGGATTTAAATTGAGGGGCACCTGGGTGGCTCAGTAGGTTGAGTGTCTGACACTTGATTTCAACTCAGGTTGTGATCCCAGGGTCATGGGATCAAGTCCAGCACTGGGCTCCACATTGAGCATGAACATAGAGCCTGCTTGGAATTCTCTCTCTCTCTCTCTCTCTCTCTCTCTCTCTCTCTCCCCACCTCTGTCCCTCTCCCCAGCTCACATGCACATGCTCCGTCTCTCTCTCAAAAAACAAAATAAAATAAATTGAGATGCTGTGCTCTCATGTCAGGTGGAGATGATTCTGAAATGGCATGCTGATCTCCTACTTCTTGCTTTTACATTCATTTTAAAGGAAACCTTTCTAGACCATTCTCCAGCACACCTGGAATATCCCCAGCCACTGAATGAACTACATTAAGTCATGGGCATTTGTTTAAGTGCACAGAGCCAGTAGGGGAGTTAACTTTGCTTGTTGATCACATACTCACTGAGAGGAATCAGGTCTCAAGTAAAACCCTCTCAAGGAAAAGGTCTCTAGTAAAAGCCTACTCTTATTATTTTTTTAATGTGCTATATTTTCTTTGTAGGCACGACTGTTATCAAGATGATTAACTATGGAATGGTGTTCACTAGGTCTACTAATGGAAAAGTTATGACTGAACAAATGATCTGTCAAAGTAACTGTGATTTTGATCTTTTCTTTTACTACCATAGTCAAATGTCTGTCACATGGGCAGTGGGTGATACTGTAGGGCCTGGATTAAATGACTCAGAAGTTCCTTTACAGTCCTATGATGCTATTTGAGGCAGCATTGATTATCTATAAGGAATTTATTCTTAAGGCTAAAACAAAGACCACCAGCCAGCTCTGTTTGTTTTAACAACACAAGGGAAAGGATCCTGAGAAGTAAATCACAGAAGGAATGTCTAGCACACCTGGCTTCACAAGTTGAAGGGAAAATCATATCTGGACAGTCCCAGCACACGGAAACAATATTGCCCACTTTTGAAAATACCCAGAATCAGAAAACAAATCTTTACTTTCAGAAAAGGTTATTACATAGGGGTCTTTCAAGATTGATAACAGAACACCTTCTATATGCTAAGCATTTTATACTTCTCTCTGGCCCTGTAAGTAGGTGTCATTAACTCAATTACACCAGTGAAGAGACCGAGGTCCAGAGTGTAGCTCTAATGAGCCATGAATTGATCCACATTTGACTCCAAACCCCATGCTCTCCTCACCACTCCTCTGCACCTCTTGGTGAGCAACTGTGGTATCAGGGAATGTGCTAGGGACAGATGGATAGGCCTGGAGAGAAGAGGGACAGGTGTAAGAGGGAGAGAGGAGCAACAGACGACCCTGGCTGCTTTTGAACTCAAAAAATTATAGGGGAGAAAGATGCTTCTACTAGACTTTTGTAGTTCTCAGAGACAAAGACTTTCTCTTTGTCCCCATTTCAAAACAAAATTGGAGCTTTTTAAATAGGAAATTTGAAATACCAAGTTACCAATAAAACTGGGTGTGAGGTTTTGAGAGCCGCCCTCGACCTGTCGGTTATCCACTGCATTCTGACAGTGCCTGAGTCACAGCTGAGTAATGGCCTCCACTTCTTGCTACATCCTCCCCATCCCAGCTCTTGAGCTCATGCTGTTCATTAGTCAACAGGTTACAGAAGCCCAATATGATGAACTGGATTAAAAACAAAGGGGGAGATTACTGGAAACTTAAAGCTACCACAGAAATGGCAGGGGTGTGCCTGCCCTCAGAGCATCTTCACTGAGGCCTCCAATGCTCCCAGGCTTCTCTCTGCTTATGTTTTTCCCTGGGTCAGCCTTATTTCCTCATATGAGCTTTCTTCATAAAGCAGGAAACCCATTTTCGCATCCAAGTATCATGACCAAGGAAGATCTGGGGCTTGCCTCTCTGATCTGGGAAGAACTGGGGCCAAGGGATCAGGGCCTGAAGATCAGGCGCCCAACAAAGCCGAGTGCATGGAACTTGGCTCGCTGGGCTGGGGCCGGGGCTTGCTGGGCATACAGAAGGCACAATTTCCCTTCAAATTACATGCTCAGAGCAGAGGAGCATAATGTCCTTGAAGAGAGGAATGGTTGGTCTGTGTTCACAAAATTCTAGGTGTCCACCATCACTGCCCAAGAAAATCTCTGTAAGTGCATTCTGGGCCACTGCCAGGGAGGGGGACACATGGAAATTCAGCCAGTAGCTATCCATATTGTGACACGTTATACTCAAGGATTAAAATCCAACAGAGGATTTTACATGAATTTTATGTTGAAAATAATATTTACTTATTCACTGTCTCATAAATGTATCTTTAAATCTTAATAAATATTTTACTTAAAAGTATTTTGATGCTGAAGGAAGTTGACTGTGGCCTTTAAACAAATTCGGATGCAGAGGAGGGAAGCATTTAAAGAAAGTGGAACTCACAAGCTTGCAGTCACAGTGGAATCTGATTTTAAAGTGGAAAATGGCTCCCTCTCCGTCTGCTCCCAGAATCGCCTAAAGCAACTTGGGGAAGGACTAGAAGACAACACCCCACCCTTGATGAATCCAGGTGATGACTGAAACATGTGCCCTGCCTTCAGGTTGATGGCTTCTTTGTATAAATCTGAGTGAATCCACCCCTGCTCCCTCCAGCAGGTGTATTGTCCCCTGGAGACCTCCCATGCACACTGGGGACTGAGGGCAGAGGGGTTGCTCCTGGGAACCCTGCTCTGCCCTGGCCTGTGGGCTGCTTGGGGTGGGGTGGGCAGAGTGCAGAGGATGGAAGGGAAGAACTGAGGACACATTCCATTTTGGACCTAGCATAAGCTTGCAGGGACACGTTTTGGCTCATTCCTGTCACTGGGGCCATTCCCTCTCTCCCACCCTAATCAGCATGGAGAGTCTCAGAGGCTTCTGTCACCTAGAGTCTGAACTCATGGATGAGGGGGCCAGGGTGAAACCAGGGTGAATTCTGCAAAGCTGCAGGAATGGGTTTAACTTTGGGCTTCTAGGCCTTAGAGCCTCAGAGTCCAACTTGGCTCACTTCCTTTCATCTCCTTTATTTTCTTCTGAGGGTCTGCTTTGTCAACTTGCAAATACCACTAATGGCTCAGACTCCGTCCTGTGTGCTGGGTCCTACAGACACAACCAGCTCCATGTCAGTGCTGTGGGGCTCAGCATGGGGGCTGTCCCGCATAGTTCCTCCCATTCCCAGGGCCCCCTAGTATCTTTCCCCCAAATCCAGAAGGAATGGGTTATTATAGTAAGTAATAGCGTGGGCTGTGGACATACCAACATCTGAGTAAGAGTTTTCACTACTGAGGGACATCCAGCCTTGGTGTGACCTGGACATTTCTTTCTAGGAGGAGATTTGGAGTTGAGGAAAAGAAGAGAGGAGATGGGTACCAGGTTTCTAGCTGGTGATTGGAGTTGGGTGATTGGGTGGGTGATGGAGCCGTCTGTTCTCTCCTCCTCCCTGTACTTTAGGACCTCCAGAGCTTCCCTGAAAACTTCCTGGGACTGTGGGAAGATGAGCAAGATCTCTGCATTCTAGGTAGATGGAAAGGGAAGTCCCAGTGAGACTCCTGAGACGATCGAGAAGAATCTGGAGAACCTGATTGGCTATTTGATATTATGTGACTGTTACGGAGCCACAATCCCTTTCCCTAGTATTATGGGACCACTATGTCCTAGAAGAACTTAGAACATTGTTTCTTAAAATTTAGCAGGCACAGAAATCACTTGAGACTTCGTTAAAACAGACTCCTGGACCCTAGCCCTTAGCCTCACACCCTGCGTTCCTCACAGGCTTCACGGCTACTGCTGGGCGGGCAGCCCCACTTTGAGTAATGTTGACCGAGAAGACAGAGCTGGCTGTGCTGCAGAATCCCACAAGATTTATTGTCCACACTGGAGTCAAATGACACTCCCAGTTCAAGCATGACTTGGGAAAACATTTGCAAAGACTTCCTAAACCTCAGTGTTGTAACATCTTCTCTGGTGTCTTCCCCGTTCTGCCCTCTGTGCCGCTGTGACACCCATATGACAATAGAAACTAGAAAAGAAGTTCCTGATGTGAACTGGCCTGAGGTCTCCTCTCCTTTGATCTTTCATGATTTCCACACCATCACCAAGTTCCTATTCTGAGAATGGTTAGTTGGAGGCAAATAGGCAATGAAAGTTTCGGCTAACACCACCAAGGAGGGCAAAGAGCAGAAATTCATTCCAGTCTGTGGCTGCTCAGGGCCATTAGTGGAGGAAGTGGTTAAGACCGCAGGGTGATGCAGAGACAGGGAGACAGGAGTGGAGGCCGTATTTATCAGTGTTCTGGAGTGCCTTCCATCCCTGTGTGACCATCAAGCAGGCTGATGAGAAAAATCTGACTTCCATGGTGTTAGAACTCTGATACTTGCTAATATTTCTTAACACCCTCACCTATAAAGGGCCAAAAAAAAATTTAACAGTCCCTTATTTTTAGATTATGCTGACAGTTGATAAAGTACCTGCTACCTGTGTTACCTTACTTGACTTTCATAAGAAACTTCCAAAGTGAAAGTGAGCCCGGCAGCCACTGTTATCCTCGCTGTAAAGCTGAGAGGACTGAGGCCCAAGGAATTTATGTGACTTTCCAGAGATTGGATAATGGCTTTGTCTCAAAATCTTATTTTCCCAACACTGAAGAATGCTAGAAGGATCTACAATGTGCACTTTAATTGAATGACCCATCATCGAAAGGGGGACTTTCCTTTAAGAGGTTTTATGATGTGAATAACAAGCATGCATCTTCAAACTGCATGAGTTTTTAGGGATGATTATAATCTACCCTCCTTTAAGAGATAAGGAGGCAGAGGTTTAGAGGAGACTAATTAGTATTCTGTGATCCCAGAAGTTGTCTGAATCTGTTTTATGACTTACCACCTTAATCATGTTAATTATATAGTTTTTATTGTACTCCATTAAAACAGCATGGAAAGGTAAAGAAACACTGACATTACAATCAGGTTATTTCTTAAATATATATATCGCAAAAAGGAGGTGGATCCTGTGATTGATTGATTATTTATTTATTTATTTATTTTAGTGCAGAAGTAGAAAATTCATGGCCTTATTCTAAACCACACTATTATTCTCAGTCATTCTACATGAGTCCAGCAAGCCAGACAGGGAAAACCAGCTCAGGATGTGACTGGCCCATTGACCTGAGTCAGGGAAGTCTCACACTTGCACCAACTGAGATAAGGAAGATATCTACTCTTGAATATCACTATCTTCTCTAGCAACTAATGTCAACTAAACACATGCTTGCTGAAAACCTAGTAAGAGACAGGACTTGTGAAGTTAATATGATTATTGCTATCACTGCCTTCGGATTATTGGTATCATCCGTATCCCAAAAGACACAATTGTATTCAATGCTGGCTGCTCGGTGTGATGTAAGCAGAGGAAGGAATCAATTAATTCCAACTGGTTGGTTTAGGGAAGACTTCACATTTTTGTTGGATTTTGAGGCAAGATTTCAAAAAATTGATAATGGAAGAAATACTTTCTGCTTCAGAAAATATGTGTGTGTCATAAGGCTGACGGTTATGTAACTCCCACTCATGGTAAAGAAATACCAGACCTATAATTTTGCAGATTGCCCAAGGAGATCGCTGTGTGGACTCTGGCTTCCTCAAAGCTGGTTTTAACCGGGGCACAGCTCCTCCTGAGGAACAAGGAACCTTCCTTGTGTGTGCACTTGTGATTCAAGCTTCCCATATCCATGGTCAGGTCTGACTTTCTCCATGCTTTCGGCCCACTGAGAGAGACTCTCTGTGATCATGATACCTGTTTCTTCTCATTGTAATAGTGAGGAGGTGGCCAGTCAGACAGAGAATTCACTGGCTGCAAGATAAGGTCCATATATCTCATTCCTCAGTAAGGAGCCAAGTCAGGGAAAAGCTGTGTGTTCAGTAGAAGCTAAAAGTTCATCAGGATAGTCAAGACACACAGAAATAATCTTGCCCCCAAAACTATCTTCCCTCAGGGCCCACCAGCCCATGCGGTGCCTCCATGAGAATGGGAAACAGAGGCCCTTTCCTCTGGGTATCAGCTGGCCTGCCCCTGGGCCCACCTGGCTGGTACATGCTTGGCAGTTCTGTGTCCCCACTCACGTACCAATTTCAAGTGCGGATGGCTTAAACCAGTTGCACTTGGGTAAAACTAGCAGCAACTATTTGAAGGGGCTGAGGGAAAAGTGGGGAGAGAAGGGAGACAGGCCCACTTGGCATGAAGACTTTGGACAGGCCTCCTCATGGCTTCATAAGTCCCTGACTATAGCAATAAAGAAAAGATAAATGAGTATACGGGTTAGCATTTTTACCCTTGGTCTGAAAAGAGTCTGTTTGCCACTGAGAAACCTCTTTCTAGAGCACTGATGTCGGGTAGCATAGCATAGTGCAGTGATTCTCAAAGTGTGATCCGCATGGACCAGCAGTAACAGCATCACCTGGGAACTTACTAGAAACACAAATTCTTAGGGCCCATCACAGACTGACAGAAATTCTGGGGTTTATACAAGAACTTCAGGTGCTTCTGAGGCACATGAGAGTTGAGAATCCCTGGGAAAATGGCCGAGCAGGCCAGACCACATGGGTTTCAAGCCTGGTTCTCTCATCCTGGGACAGTCACTTAAACCTCCCTAAGACCCAAAGCCCTCTTCTATATTTAAAATAGACGTAATAACAATACTAGCTCAGATAGTTATTTTGGAAATTGAGATCAGAAATGTAAAACACTTTGAATAGTGCCCAACACGTAGCAGTCAGTACACATGTTTGCCACTGTTGACACCAGCCAAAATTAAGTGTCAAGTGTCCCTGGGAAGACTGCAACCCTCCGCCTCCCCCGGCTGGCCTCCCCGGTTCAGTGTGGCCACTCAGGGAAGGAAATGAAAGAGGATGTTGTCAGGCACTAGCCTCTCATATTGCACAGTCCAGAGGAACAGAGCAATATCCAGCCAACACGCTGCAGCCCTGGAAAACCACAGGTGCTCACAGAGCTGCGAGCAAAAGCACCGTTGGCCTGATGGGTCTGAGAAGGCTTTCCTAAGAAAGTGATGTTTCAGCTGAGGTCAGAATGAGTGACAGTCATACCTAACTCTTGATGAACACTTACTATGTGCCCGGCATTACTTTCAACAATATGTATTTTAAATCAGGTAATCCCCGTTCTGATTAGACACTATTTTGATCCCTATCCTACAGATGAAGAAAGTGAAAAAGGTGATAACCTTGACCAAGGTCACATAGTACAGATGTGGCACAGATAGAATTTGAACCCAAGCAGACAGATCCCTGGGCCCATGCTCTTCACTCTACATAAATTGGTGGAGGAGCTGAAAGACCCAGGGGCTGGGGTGCTAGAGGCAGGAGTGTGGGGTGAAGTGAGGCTGGGGAGGTGGTAGGAGTCAGATCGTGGGCTTGTTTTTATACCGAGAGCGGAGAAACACCATGTAAGGATTTTAAGCAGCAGGTAGAAAGGGCTGATGGTAGGAGATCAGACAGGTCTCCTTCCTCCCCAGCTGTACTGTGTAGACTGGAGGGTGGGGGGAAGGAGTGTGCCAAGGTCAGGAAAGAAAAGAGGGCAGCAAGTCCAGACGGCAGGCAAAGGAGAAGGAAGTGGCTCAAGACCCATAGAATATTTCTTCTCTGTTTCTCTGATGGTTACCAAATCCAGTTCTTCAGTGCCCACCGTGTCATACCTTGTGTGGATGGCCCAGCTGGTGTCGTGCAACACACAAAATGTGTGGCCCCCTGGTGGCTCTGTATGCAGCCATTAAATGTCATATTGCTAACAGACTAATTTCAGGATGTGAAAAATCATGTGGTGAGGTGAGAAAAAGCAAGCTATAAAGCAGATGACATATGCTTCCAATTTTCACACACACACACACACACACACAGACACACACACACACGCTCGTGTGCGCACACCCATTGGAAAAATACCCGAAGGACATATACTAAAATGTTAACAGTAGACATCATTGAGAAGAAATATCAAAGTTGATTTTTATTATTTTTCTGTGTGTGCATGTTTGTTTGCTGTACCCTCTCCTGTAAGTTTTTTGGCAATGATCACATGCTTTTGTAATCAAGCAAATTCTTTTAAAAACTGTTTATTCTTGTATGAGGCCAATCTCAAATAGTGAACCCAGTCTTGGCTGAGTGTGGCCACCTGTGTCAGGTGGGCGCTCTGATGAGATACTTAAGCATTGCCTCATCGGTCACGGCTGAAGCCTGACTCCTGGTGGACAGAAGTATCAAAGACAGACTTCTGTTTGAAGACATCTATGTAAATAGCTTGTTGAAGTTTACTTATTCACTCATTTTATTATTCAACAAGTATGTACTGATCACATTCTAAACATGAAGCACGATGGGAATATAAAAACAAGTTTAAGTAATGTTTACAAGTTATGTTTATAATAAAATTATGTTAAGGAATATGACTTGCCTTTCTTTTAGTTGGAGTTTTATGTCGCGATAGTATGGCAGTTTCTTCACGCTGGTCCTGCTCCTCAGAGACTATGGTCTATTCCCCGGCTGTTACCGAGAATGGGATATTTTTCTTGGTATATTTTCTGTCTATAATTAGTAGTCCCGAACCTATTAATTTTCATGTATTAACATCCAACCATTTTCTTGGACTATTAGTTTTTCAGACTATTCTCTCTGGTTCTCAAGGTATACGGTAATACAGAATTTTCTTCTAAAATACAGTAGTTGTACCTCTGCCTCAGAGACCTATTCTAGGTATTCACCACTTGTTCCTTTAAATCCACTTTCCACCCTTCTTATGCTCCTTTTCAATCAGGGAAGCTTTGGGTAGGTTGTGTCAATGGGAGGCAACAGCAAGAGATCAGAGGGCAGAAGACAGGTCAGGCTATTCATTTCCTTTCCCGAAAATTTGCTCCCCTATTTCATTTTTTAAAAAAATTCTTAAAAAAATGTTTTCTTTTTGAGAGAGAGACAGAGCATGAGCAGGGAAGGGGCAGAGAGAGGGAGACAAAGAATCCAAAGGAGGCTCCAGGCTCTGAGCCATCAGCACAGAGCCGGATGCGGGGCTTGAAACCATGAACCATGAGATCATGACCTGAGCCAAAGTCGGACATTTCACCGAGCCACCCAAGCGCCCCTTAAATTTTTTTTAATGTTTATTTATTTTTGAGAGAGAGAGAGAGTGTGTGTGCGTGAGCAGGGGAGGGACAGAGAAAGAGGGAGACACAAAATCTGAAGCAGGTTCCAGGCTCCGAGCTGTCAGCACAGAGCTTGATGCTGGGCTCAAATCTGCAAACTGTGAGATCATGGCCTGAGGTTAAGTTGGATGCTTAACTGACTGAACTACCCAGGCCACCCTTTGCTCCCCTGTATCTGCCAAGAGGCACAGTAGCTCCTGAGCTCTTCCACTTCTATTTATAGTCACAATCCTTGTCAGAAGGCAGTCTCAGGGTTTCCTCTCAGCTCCCTCCCCTTGCCTCCTCAGGTCTTGAGTTGGAATTGTTTCCTGTGGCTGGGAGCTGTAAATATTTTCATTAATTTTAAATTAAATATCCTAAATATCCATAAAGATGATGGACTGAACACACACCTAATTTTTTTCTCTCAAGCACCCTCACCCCACAAAGAACCATGGAAAGGAATCTTTAAAAGCCATCAACCCTTGATATGGAGAGAACAAGTGATAATGGCGCCATAACATTAGAGGTTGGGAAGATGGCAGGCAAGTGGTAACTTGACTTGGCAGATCTCAGTAGGGAAAGCCAAAAACCCACCTGATCTATGTGGCAGGTGTCTCAAAGGCTTGGGCAGTGGTGGGTATGCTCTCCTATTCCAGGCGACTGGAGAATTCTGAACTAGACCCGGATTGAGTTGGAGCCCTGGCTACTGTTTCATATTCAGAGATCAAGGGGACATAGGCACACAGATTGCTGTGCAAGGACTGCCTACATGGCACTGAGAACACGGGGAGCCAGACCTTTACCTACTCAGCAGGAAAAAAGAAGAGTTTCTCGGGGGCCCTAAACAGTCCAAGAAGAGCTTAAGTACACAGACTTTCAGAATTTCCATGGCTCAGCAGGGATCAGAGTCCACTCCCACCACAGGCTCAGAGCTTCCAGTCTGAAATATCGAGACCAAAAAAAAAAAAAAAAAAAGGAAGGAGAGAATACATAGGGAGAAAATTAAAAACAAATTTAATATCCTTTAGAGAGAAAGCAGTCATCAAACAAATGAGTCAGCAAGTAAACACAGGCTACTCCAAACAAAAAGGGAACATTAAAAGTGAGCTCTTGGAAATTTAAAACATGATGATGGTAAAAATGAAGGGATGAAAACAGAGGAATTTCCCAGAAGGTAGAGCAAAAAGACATAAGGATGGGGAATGAGGGAAGACAGAGACAGGGACCAGTTCAAGAGGGTGAAGTTCCCGACACACCAGAGAAAATGGAGGTGAGAAAAATGCAGACTCTCCCTTCACATATATTCCTTATCAAACCACTTACCATGTTCACCACCAGCAATCATCCACCATCATCTCCACTAGATTACTGCAAATTCTGATTTCCACTCTCCTCGCTTTGCCCTGCCTTTCCTCATCAATGCAGCAGAGGTGATCCTTACAAAATTTAAGTCCCATTGTAACACTCCTTTGCTAGAAACCTTGAGTAAAAGCCAGTCTTTCCCATGACCAAAAAGGTTCCACCTGTCCAAACCCACATCATCTTTCTTTTCTCAACTTCAACTACTTCCTTTCCTCTCCTCTAATCAGACTGACCTTCTTACTGGCACTGAGCCTCCTAGACATCTTTCTTCCTCAGGGCCTTTGTACTTGCTGTTCCCTTTGCCTGGAATGATCTCCCACATACATGAATGGCATAATCACTTCCTCTCCTTCATTTTTTATTTTGAGAGAGAGACAGAGACAGAGGGGGGGGGGGGGGGACAGGCAGAGAAAGGGAGACACAGAATTCAAAGCAGGCTCCAGGCTCTGGAGCTGTCAGCACAGAGCCTGACGCGGGGCTCAAACTCCTGAACCCATGAGATCACGACCTGAGCTAAAGTCAGACACTTACCTGAGCCACCCAGATGCCCCTCACTTCCTCTCATTTTTGACTCAAACATTTCCTTCTTGATGAGGTCTGCCTTGGCTACTCCAAATAAAACCATGAGCACCTATCCCCACCTATTCCCTATTTTCTCCATAGCCCTTATCATTAAGTGACATTTTACAATGCCATTTTTCATACTTTTTGATGAACATGGAATTTTGACTTTCTTCACTAATGCGTTCCCAAAAAGAGTGCTTAGCATGGGGCACTCAATATTTATTAAATAAACTTTCCCAGAACTGAACTCAAAATGAGTTTCCAGATTGAAAGTGTCCACCAAACACCCAGTAAAACCACTGCAAACTTTCCAAGCACTAGGAATAAAAAGATTCTGTCCACTTGCTGAGGACATAAATCAGAATTTCAAATTTCTCGACAGTAACATGGTAAAGAGCAAGACAATGGACAATTCCCAGCCTAAAATTTATTCCCCAACTGTTAGACAAGTCTGAAGGTGGAATAAGAGCATTTTCAGACTCTTAAGATCTAAGGATAATTTGCCTCCTATGCATCCTTGCTCCATAAAGCGACTAAAGCATGTGGATCACCTAAGCAGAAAAAGGAAAGCATAGAATCCTGCAAACCAGAACATGTGAGGCATGCGCAAAGATGTTCAGGGTCACAAGAAAGGGAGATTCTGGGCTGACAACTGTGCACTAAAGCACAACCAGTCCAGTCTGAGGGATTTCACACAATGCAATCTCACGATCTCTGTAGCCTGGTAAAACTAGCAAAGGATGTGTTGTGCAGAAATGATGGAACAAACCAAGAAGGTAGGGAATACCATGGAGAAAACAGGAATTCTCATTTAGGAGAAAGGCAGAGGAAGTCCGAGGACAGGAGCTGTGCAGCATTCCAGAGAGCAGTAGCATTGCCCTGGAGGGATCACACCAAGGGTGTAAACAGAACTGACAAACTGATTGATGGGCTTATCCTTGTGGATGGCTATGAAGTAGTTTGGAAAGAATTAGCAGTAGGTACAAAGGCAACTAAGCTGTGTGTGTGTGTGTGGTAAATTTAAGTTTAGGAAACACAAAAGTAAAACAGGAATGTATCATTTATAAACATGGAGCTGCAAGAAGAAACTGGAGGCATGAACAGACTACTGGATTCTTTTATAAGCCATTTAAAATTCTATGTATTCCTTTAAAAATTAAAATTGATTTTCAAAAAGATACACTGATTTCTCACTAAGCTTTCCAAACTTCTCACCTCTGGGAATTTTTCTTTCACAGTATTTACCTACCAAAATGTGATGGTAACCGATGTTGGTAGCTAGGATCCCAGGTGGCAAAGACATGAAAGAATTGAAGAGTACTTTGAAATAGTTTTATTGGCTCATAAGACCTTTGCATATAAAAAAAATACCCAAAACACTATGCAGTATTAAATCACAATTACATTTTTTTTTTACCAATTCAAACTACCCTGAATATACATCTTTTAAAGGAAAAAAATCCTACAGAACTGAATTCTGAAATGACATTATGACTTAAATACTATGACAAAATAGATAATTCCTTATAACATTAATTCATTGCACAAAGCTGCCAGATATTTTCATAAGCATAACCATTGCACAGAGTGCAAATGAACACAATTTCAATGTTACACATTTAGTTGAAGTACATGTGCCTCCACTGAAGAACTCTGACATTTCTGGCACAAAATGTTGGTCTCTCTGAACTTCCACCAGGCAACCAACTTCACAATCCACTTACTCTTTCTCTCCCTAAAAAACAGACACATCCTTCTGCCATCAAAGCCTACAAGAGTCAGCATCGCCTCTGCTTAAAGAAATCGACTCCTCTCAATTCTTCTGGCAGGTACTCTTGATCCACAGGCTCACTGTACATGGGGTTGTACTTGTAGCCCTTGCCGTAGCCCAAATCCTTCATCAGCCTGGTGGGCGCGTTCCTCAGGTGCAGCGGGACGGGGGGCAGAGGCCCCTGGTGGTTTCGCAGGCAGGCTTTGACGTTGTTGTACGCGCTGTACACCTCAATGGACTTTGGGGCTCTGGCAAAATAGACTACACACTGGGCCAGAAGCACCTACGGCAAGAAGGAAACATTTATTATGAAGGTGCCAGAAAGTTTGTCTTGTGGAATATTTTATGACATCTCTAGTTAACTCTGAAAAGATTCCCACCATGCTTTTATTACCCCCTTTTTTGCCTACAGCCCAGATAACCACCTGTGATGGGAAGAAATTCCTACAGGAGGCGCAAGGTGAACTAGACCAATGATATCCTTTTTTTTTGTTAAACAGAACTTTCTACTAAACGATTTTTTTGTTGTTAAAACCCCAACGTAGAAAACAGATAAATATGAAGCTGCTCTGTTTGTGGGTGAACTTACAGAAACTTCCTGTTCAGCTGTTTCAACACTTCTGCCCCCAGGAAAGCCTGAGCACTTCCTCCACAACCAGGACTACTAAAAAGTTTCTGCTGTTGACACCTAAGGTCTCCTCTCTCTCTAGTGTCTAAGCTTCTAAAATGAGAGTTAAAAAGCCAAGCAGCTTCCTCAGTGGGCTCACACATTAAAGGTGATGGTAGAATGGATGTTCAAATCCACAAAGGGACACAGCACAAGAGAAAGGAACTGATTTACAAAGAACTGGCTGATGACTTTACCTCACATTCGGGCATGCCTATAAAATGACAGCCTTGGTAGGCAGCAACTGCTTGTGTTAACGCAGATGGGTCTGCCAGACCTGTCACACACACAGAAAGACAGAGGAAAGTTTAAGTCACAGTGCACACTCCCACCCAGGCCAGTCAGCGAGCTGCTGCGACTAGAGACCACCACTGCCTGTGGACTTTGTTGACCAAAAAATCCCATTTAGCAAAATGGACAGACTTTTCTCTGATCTCATTAGCTTATTCGAGAAATATTTACTGAGTGGTAAAGTGTTTCCTCATGGATAAAAACTACATCTAGTAGGAAAGGAAGTATATACAACAAACATGAGGAGCAAAGGCCATGCAGACACAGTCACAAGGACAGACACATGAAAACCAAAACATCTACTAATATCAAAGAAAAGTAAAGCTTTTCTAATCTTTTTCTTTAGTGTCTAGAACCTTCCATTTCTGTTTCAGGAGGTGTCCACTGAAAACCTGAACACGTGACTGCAAAGCATTTAAAATATTTTATTTCAATACTCATGTTAGGAAAATCACTACTGAAGAGGAAACAGTGATGACTTTAGGAACATAGATACTCAAAAGTATACACTCAATGCCAAGAAATAAACCAGTGAGTCCACACTTGTCTTCTTATCTTCTCCTTACCTGTCCACATCATACCAAGAAATTCTTAGGCCAAAAAGCAGCAGCATTCCTGCCCCCAACACCATGCAACCCCATTCTTTGTGAACACCAGGGTCCGGGTCCTTCCCAGAACACTCACCTATGTCCTCACTGGCAAACCTCACAAGCCTCCTTGCCACATACAGCGGATCCTCTCCTCCTTCAAGCATGCGTGCGAGCCAGTAGAGGGAGGCACTCTGGTCTGAGCCCCTCATTGACTTATGAAGTGCAGAGATGCAGTTGTAATGCTCTTCTCCTAGACACCACAAAAAGTACTTGCTCAACTGTGGGCCAGAAGTGGGAACACACAAAGCTCACAGGAGGGTCATCTGAGCCATAGATTTGCTTCACTGGGTTGATTTTTTTTTTTTTAATTTTTTTAACGTTTATTTATTTTTGAGACAGAGAGAGACAGAGCATGAATGGGGGAGGGGCAGAGAGAGAGGGAGACACAGAATCTGAAGCAGGCTCCAGGCTCTGAGCTCTCAGCACAGAGCCCGACGTGGGGCTCAAACTCACGGACCACAAGATCATGACCTGAGCTGAAGTCAGACGCTTAACTGACTAAGCCACCCAGGCGCCCCTTCACGGGGTTGATTTTAAGGAAGCCTGGATAAGGGACCCAGGAAAGCCTGGGGAGAGTGAGATCTGACAGCCATCCTCAAGCTGCTTGGCGGGAGGGTGCAATGCCATGGGCATGGAGCAGACCCATGCAGTTCCCGTATGGCCCGTGGGGCTATCTGGTAACCTGGTCCACTCAGAGAAGGAGGCTGCCGCAGAACCTGTGCTGTCCATGCGGCGAGGGAGTACAGACCAGGCGAGGAGAGGTGGTTCTCCGGGGCCCCACTGGACTGCCACAGCCAAGCGAGGAAGGAGAGGGATTCTGATGTTCCAGTTCTACCATGTGCCCCCCTGTCATTTTGAGGAAAACTGACCCTGGGTCCAGTTGTAGCCATTAGGATGGAGAGTCAAGTGGCAAGGACAGCTGTTACAGCCCTCAGTGTCCTTTTCAGCTGCCTTTCTGGTATCTGAAGGCTGTGGTCATTTAAATTTGGTTTGGGACGCCCATGTGGTAGGATCCCAGAAGGGCAGACACATGGAATGACAGCTCTCACCGGGAAAGCACTGTAGTCCTTTGCCCTCATCACTTGGTCTCCTCCCACTTTTCACCCAGGATTCACATGTAAACAAATCAGTGAAATGTGGTATTAAAAAACATATTTAAGAAGAGAAAATTTTATCTAAATATTTGTATTTGCACACATTTCACGATTTTCTGACCATCATCTCTTCCTTATGTTCGAGGAGAGGGCAGCCTCTTCCTGAGAGAGAGCAGGGGGGTTATTCTTATTAGTATTAGCCCTTCCAAGCAAGCACCAATGTGGACAGTGAGATCATGACCTGCTCTGCATAGCATTTGAGCCCCGGGAACAAGTCCCAGCATCTGACCATGCTGGTAAGACAATACTTGGCCTTTATGGCTTTCATGGGACAAGATGCTGGCCTGTCAAGGAGGAAAGACCCAAGAGGCTAACTGCAGGGACCTGAGCACCTCCTGTTCAGGAAGAAGGCAGATCAATGGTTTCAGCTCAGCCACCAGATTTCTGTGGACAAGCAGAGTTGTCCTCTAGCTCACGGCTTCCTCAGCTAAGTCACAATGTCACGGAGACTGGCTGTGAGAATGTTCTGGGTGAACTCCACAAGGTTCTGGCACACCCCTCATTCATAGACCTGACCGTTTCATGGATATATGGGAGATGAAAGAAGCCACTTCTGCTTCACTTTCTGTCAAATGTAAATGAGAAGATGGCAACGAATCTCCCTGACACAAACATTACTCACTTTCTCATGCCTTTACTGCAGGTCAACACTGAAAGGTAAATATGGTTAAGAGCATGAGCTCTAAAGTCAGGCAGCCTGGGTTTGAGTGCCATACTTACTAGCCATGACCACGGGCGAGTTACTGATCCTCTCTACACCTCAGGCTTCTCAGTTGTAATGTGGGGATTAGAAGATTACGTGGTTCATAGGATTGAGTCTTAATGTATGCCTGGTATGCAGTAAGCACTCCAGAACCATGTAAGCATTAGATACCGCTCTAGGCTAGCTTTCATTTTTGCTTTTATCATATACCACTTTTTAACCTAAAATTTCAAGTTATTTATGTAGAATCCTGACCTTAATGCAAGGCAGAGAATTTGTTCTCATTTGGAAGTTTCTTTACTCTGATGCAGAAATATCTGAGCTAGTTACTGGATCCTACATGTGAGTAGCTATACACTAGATGACATTAAAAGAAATAATTAAAATCGTGGGGGTGGGGATTTTTGTCTCACCAGAGTTATAAAAAGGCCCAAGAGTATAAGCTAGCAGGTTTCCAGGGCAATGCTTCGATCATCCCTATTTATGGAACACAGCTTGGAAGAGAACAATTCTCTAGGATATGAACTGTATGAGCGTCTACAGATCCATGGTTGTGATGTTACGCTACAGTGGAGTAAGCTGGAGGTGGGGGGAGGGGAGGGATGGTCACATTAAGGATTGACTTGTAGAATGTGTGGTTTCTCAAGGCCCGACCCCAGGCAGCCTCCTATGTCCTATGTCCCCAGTCCTTCCTGGGGCAGCACAAGAACCACAGAGAAAGTGGTCCCCATTGTGCATGGCTCCCCTGAATGGAATATGAGCCCTAAGAAGTAGAAACCCTATGACATGTCTGACATCCACTGTGTGTGTATGGGTGTGAGTGTACTCACGTGAGTGTGTGTTACTGTGTGAGTGTACTCTAGTGGGAAACTGGTGACCTCAGGGTGGGGCTGGAGTGGGGAAGGACACAGTCCTAGGAACCAGTCTGGCACCTGGAGTTAAGAATGAGTTTTACCGCTTGTTTTGTGAACTAAGGCAAGCTTTGTAATCTGTAAAATGGGGAATATAATAACTACCTCCTATGGTAACTGTGAGAATTAAAAAAAAAAGACAATGTGTACAAGATACTTAAATATTCAATGCTAGTTAATGTTATGTTTAATGGTAGCTTTTTGGTTTTTAAATGACAGTCTGATAAAATGTGAAAAAATAGTTCCAATCCATCCAGTCAAAATGAAGAATCTCCTTTAGGACATGTACAAGCAGGGAGAGAACTCCTGTTGTTGGAACACCAACAATGGAGAGTCCAGTATGTGGGAATATTTTTGCCTCTTAAAATTTAAACTTTTGTTCGTGTCCCCAATTCTTGTATTTGGTCAAAAGTAAAGCAAAGCTCCAAGACTAGAATGCTTTACCTTTCAGGTTTTCTAAGCATTCATATGACATTCAGGAGCACAGATAGCTGGCCACCTGGGATCTCTGAGCTCTGCTAGGAGAGGTCCTGTCAAGAGGCACGTTCACATCAGAAAGTAGACAGGGTTATTTGTTAAATGCCTCTAAGAAGTCCTTACTAATATGTGCATAGTGCTTATTAGCACCCCCCATCCCCACCCCCAATCACTTGAGGCACACTAAGGCTGAAGAGCTTCTGTCATTTCCCCAAAGTCACATAGTTTTCTGTTCAACTCAACAGGAGGCAGTGCCTGGAACCAAAAGTCATTTAAGCTCTTCCACCTCCCTTCTAAAACCAGTAAGAAGTATTCTCCATCATCAAAAAGCATTTGGAAATATTTTAGACAAGGTACTACTGCCTACATGATATCTAGAATGTTCAATTCTCAGCTTCTTTTTCTGGCATAGCTTTTAAAGGTATGGAAATTATTCCAGTTATTACAATATGATTCTATCCAGAATCACACAAATACACAAGCCCCAGAGTCCAGCCTAATCTACTGTATGCTATCTTCACCATCCATTTCTTTTACCAAAAGATATGACTGTGCTGTGCTTATGACATTTAATACTTTTTTCAAATCTGGTAACTGTAAATGCAGTGCTATAAAAACAGAAAAGTGTACACAGCAAAATTAGTATTTTAAAAAAGCTACTAAACTAAAAGCATCATATCAAGATCCATTTAACTTCATTTTTAGTTGAGACTCTAGAAATTAACCATTTTAATTCTCATTAAACTAATAGAAATAAGTCACTTTTTGCAAAAGTCCTCTTGTTATTTACTGCCATTATAAATGATCACAAAAATTACTATCAACTGTGAATGTAGGGGCTTTCAAAAATACTTGGTATTCTAAAAGGCACTATACCAGAGAGTGATGGAAAAATACCAACCTACCTTATAAGGAAAGTTTGAAGCCTGCAATTTCAAACATGAAAGCTCTCAATTCTTATCAGGACAGCTTCTGTTCTGTGCCTCTCACAAGAAAGGTCAGGAAGCTAGGTCTTTGAAATCAGGCTCTGAGTTGGAGGTTTAATTCAATTACCAATATGGAGATCCAACTGAGAATCAAGTTCATGTTTTGAACTCAGCTGAAAGTCAGAAGCCTGGGATGTGAGTATATGGACACAACTTATTTCATTAAAGTTTCCCTCTTTTCACATTTCGGTTACTTACCTGCTCGGTCATATAAAATATGAGATTGCTGGAGGCCTTCCTTCACATCATTTTCAGTGATCAGAACTCTACTAGGAGAATAGGTTTGCCCACTCTTCTTACAAAACATCTTCCTAGAGCTTAACCTGGCCAGCACTGCCAGCTGCAGTCCGTTCAATCCAGCTCGGGCGTCCCCATCGCTAAGATAAGCCAGAGTGTCTACTGCTTTATCCTCTATGAACACGGATGGCCTGCAACACAAGCATGGTTAGTTACTACCACTTTCATGTTCTGCACTTATTCTGTAGTACTTCTTACAGAACTGCTGTGTCTTAGCAAGGTCACTAAAAAGCTACCTTAGTTAGGTTCAAGGCTTCTGCCCTTTCTCCCTAACTCATGTTGTCAACAATGTTAAGCATTACCTAGACGGAGAACTGACCTTGAGTCACGATTATTTTACTGTGTAAGCACACACATATAAGCCATGTATGACAGAGACATGGAAAGATATGTGGTCTCTCTGGTTCTATCCTACAGAAAAGTGAAAAACACAGGAACACTAGGACTTCACTATAGTGTACAGAAAACATACTTCAAACACAGTCCCCAACCTGACGAGACAGGTGTGCTCAGATCACTTTCCAAACAGGGCAGGGCCAGCATCAAATCATGCAGTTCAATTCCCTCATTTTACAAACACATCAGGTTCCCAGCTACTTTGGACACAGGCACTAGAAGCAGGCCTCTGGGATTCTGGCCTGGGGCGTGCTTCCAAGAGGTTAGGTATTAATTACATAAAGCCTACACAGAGTAGCAGAGAGGTCACTAGCCTGGGTATCTAACAGAAGACTCTGACAGAACTTGGCTGTAAGACCTTAGGTCAGGCACCTACCATCACATTTCTAAATGTGGACCTGCATACAGGTCTAATTAGGATTTATTGTCAAGTCTAATTCAGTAAACTTTTCTATTTCTAGTTAGACAAAATATCTCACATATTTAGTTACCTAGAAGGGTCCTAATTCTTGGATAGCTGTTAGCTGCACATTTGCAAAACAAAAAATAATTTTTCAAAGTTACAGCTCCCCCATGTCACTGCCAACTTTCAGCTGAAAATGTCTCTAGTAATTAATAAGCTGATTAGGACTGTCCAAATCAGCTACTTGGAAAACCGTGCACAGGCACCTACTGGGCTGGGTCAAGGAGGGATGGTGGGGATGGGGGTTCAGTCCATGAAAGGGGACCCAGCTTGTCTATGAAGGCCCATGCATAATTCCTTATCATACACCCATCACCTACTACTTCACTTTGGTGAACAGCTTGAATAACACCAAGTTGCATTTCATTCACTAAAAGATGTTTCTAACATCTTAAAGTCTGCCTCATCTCACCCCATCTTTATCAAAGCCAAGACTTCCACTTTCTCATCTCTCACCACACATAAGGCACCTATTTTGTCTTAGCTTGATAATGAAATGACTCTCTCATCAGACTCCTGACAGCTAGCTGCCTGGGCCCCAGAGTCATGGTTACAGTTTAGAAATCCAACCTCCTCCCTTCCTCACCAGACAGATACTCAAAACATACACGAGGCCCACATCACTGGCACTTTGTAAAGCCAAGGAAGCATTTCTCAAACATATACTGTTTAGCAGATTCTAGATGATCTGGAAGAAAATGACAGACAACACATACTAAAGAAAATGTGTTAGGAGGGACTAACAGATTGAGTGTGGTAGAGGGAAGGGCACTCCTGGGGCCTGGTTACAGCACATTGTCTTTGTGTGTGTGCACACATGTGTGTGTATTGGGGGGAGGGGGTAGAGGTGAGGGGAGGGGGTAGAGGCAACAAAATTGCCTGAACATCTAATTTCAGCCTCAGAACTAACAAAAGCAAAGCCTTCTACCTCTTTGGAAAGCTTCCTAGCAACAAAGAGCCCACAAGATCATTTACAGGAAGGAAAAAGAGTAAAGCAGGAGCCCTAATCAATCCTAACTGACTGAGCCATCAGTCCAATGGAGTTGGGCCATTTGTTGATCACATTTGTCATCTATCTCCACTAAATGTTGAGGCCTCAAGGACAGGAATTATGTTTTATTCTTTTCTTACAGCCCTAGTGCTTGATGGAGAATAGACATTCAATATCTGCACAATGAATGGACTAATTTCAATTTCTTCCCACAATCTCAAAGTGAAATGTTTATTTTTTAAAAATTGTAACATATGAAAAAACATTAAAACAACAACAAAACCCTTTTCTGCGCCACCTAGAGATAATAGCTACTAGGTATTATGCTGAATTTCCTTTATGATCCATCTACCCATGCAACCATCAACTTTGTATCTAAATTTTAAAACAAAACTGAGATCATACTATAGTTTGCATCTTTAACAATTATATAATATTTTGAAAAACAAGCTATTCAGAACTCTGAATTTTTTTTTTTTTTACAAAATGTATAGTACATAAAACTTGAAAAAGAGAGAGAGAAAGGAATGAAAGTTACCTACTGCCTACCTACCTACCTTAATATTAGTATTTTGGTACATATCCTCTTGCTATGAATTTGTCCACTACATATATTTAGTGGCATGAAGTGCTTTGGGGACAGAAAAAAGATGGGTGTCCTTATATACCCCAGCATTGACTATCTTGCCCCATTTCCATTGGTCCTCATACAGTCAGCAAGCAGGCCTTATTAATTATGAAAGAAGCCAACTAGCAAACTGCTCCATAGATATATAAACAGCATAATGTAAATGGGCCTTTAAATGGGTATTTTATGTGGTTAGAAAATAGGATCCTTCCTTTAATTTTTAAACTCTTAATTAAAGTCCGAGTTATTCTATTGGTATCCTTTTAAATCACGTTTGGCATCACAGGGAGTGAGAGAGCTACTACAGTAAAACCAGAGCTGAGAGCTTTCACCCAGGCTCCCACTGCTCCATTCTTTCTCCCCCTTGGTATGTTCCACATTCCAAATTTCACCCCTGTCCAAAATGATGAGTATTTTTAAACACAAATGAATCTGTCAGCAACTCTGTTCAAGTAATAAAAGGCGACTGCTGAAGGCACTCACAATGGTCACACAAGCAAATTACCTAATGGAAATTTGCCATTAAGAACACGGTACAGATGTTCAAAAAGTTCTATCTATCCTCCAATATATCTTGAACCCCAATTTACACTACCTTGGTTCTGAAGAGTAATAAAATGTGTTAAAATATCTTGTGATCTTAGAAGAGGGAACACATGAGAGTGCTCATGCCGAGAACAATGAAATAAGGAATATTTATACTGAGATTTGCAAAACTCCTTAGCAGATAGTAACTACTGTACAAATTATCTTGAAAGAGTGCTCCTAGTCCAAAGATGTTATTTTAAAATTTAAGCATAAACCTATAAAATGTTTTCCATTTGGAAGTAACTTTCCAAGTTAGAACGGAATTAAATAAGGCAAAATCTACTTTGGGGATAGAGTGTCTGAACTTTCACAGTATCCTCCTAAGAAATAGATAATAAATTATATTGTAAAACACTGTTCCATAATTTAAAAAATGGTTAAAATAAGTGCATTGGAAAAGATATTTCCAGTTTACAGATGTAGAAATAAAAGACTTAGCCTCATTTCTCTAAATGAAGAAAAATACTTCGGTCTTAGCAGGAATGGGAAGCAAGCTGCAAAGACAACTTCCTTCTTTCCTTTTTTCTCCAAGGGCCTGAATCTTTCTGTACACTGTTTCCCTGGTGGTTGATACTGAGATTTGGAGAATTCTTTTTAGATGGTGGGATGTTTAAGTTGGAGGAGGAGTGAAATAAGTGAAAATGTACCTGTTATTTCATGGCAGAACAAAAAAAAATATGTATGGCTCAGTTAAACTCTCTCCCTAAGTTATAAAACAATACTCTGTGAATCTTTCACTAAAGAAAAGGGAACATTCCATGGTCAGGGTAACAATTGCCTAACAGTGGTCCTCAACCAGGGATGTCCATCAGATTACAGAGAACTATCCTAAAATACAGATGTATGTATCTAACCACAGATTTAGTGATTCTAAAATCTCCAGGGACAGACCTCCCCCCCCCCCACCCCGTCCCTGGGGCACAGGAACAGCTGATCCTTCAACAATGTGGGGGTGAGGGGGCAATGACCCCCAACACAAAAAACATTTGCATAAAACTTTGGACTCTCCCAAAACATAACTACCTATAGTTTACTGTTGACAGAAGCCTTACCAATAACAAAAAGTCAATTAACACATATTTTATGTCATCCTTATTACATACTGTATTCTTACAATAAAGCTAGAGAAAGGTTATTTAGAAAATCCATTTACAGTACTCTACTGTAAGAAATCTGTGTATAAGTGGACCCATGTAGTTCCAACTCATGTTGTTCAGGGGTCAATTATATTTTCAAAATGTATTCCTGATAAATGTGGTGTATAGATCTGGTTAAAAGGCACTACTGCTGGGGTGCCTGGGTGGCTCAGTCCGGTAAACATCCGACTTTGGTTCAGGTCATAATGTCATGGCTCGTGAGTTTAAGTCCCACGTCAGGGTCTGTGCTGACAGCTCAGCCTGTGCTCTCTTCCTCTCAAAAATAAACAAACAAGAAAAAATTTTTTAAAAAAAGGGCACTACTGCTAAGTTTTAGATGAGAATCTTTTTTTCCTAATCCTTTACAAATTAAAAGTGTTGTTCTCATACAAAGGAACGCAGAGAAAGATTAGAATGTTAATACTCACCAGTAGCATTAAAAAAATTGTTTTTAATGTTTATTCTTGAGAGTGAGAGAGCATGAGCAGAGGAGGGGCAGAAAGAGAGAGAGAGAGAGAGAGAGAGAGAGAGAGAGAGAGAGAATCTGAAGCAGGCTCCAGGCTCTGAGCTGTCAGCTCAGGTTCTGACTGCTCCACCTACCAGCCATTCCTGTATCTCTCGTCCTCAGGATGCCCTATTCCCTGAGACACAACAATACTGAAATCAGGCCAATTAATAACCCTATAGTAGCCTCTCAGTGTTCAGCTGAAAGGAAGAGTTGCATGTCTCTCACTTTAAAAACCAGAAATGATTGAGCTTAGTGAGGAAGGCATGCTGAAAGCCAAGACAGGCCAAAAGCTAGGCCTCTTACCCTAAAAAGTTAGCCAAATTATCAACTCAGAGGAGAAGTTCTTGAAGGAAATTAATAGAGCCAGACCCTCTCTTCAGTTCTGTGACAGCTAAGAGAGGTAAGGAAGTTGCAGGAGAAAAGTCTGAAGCTAGTGGAGGTTGATTCATGAGGTTTAAGGCAAGAAGCCATCTTCATAAGTTCAGGGTGAAGTAACAAGTGCTGATGTAAAAGCTGTAGCAAGTTATCCAAAAGACCTAACTAATGAAGGTGGCTGCACTAAATAACAGATTTTCAATGTAGACAAAACAGTCTTCTACTAGAAGATGCCATCTAGGGACTTTCATAGCTAGAGAGGAGAAGCCAAAGCCTGCCTTCAAAGCCTAAAAGGACAGTATGACTCTCCTGGTAGGGGCTAATGCTGCTGCTGACTTGAAGTTGAAGCCAATGTTCATTTATTATTCTGAAAATCCTAGGCCCTTAAGAATTATACTAAATCTAGTCTGCTTGTGCTTTATACACGGAACAACAAAGCCTAGATGACAGCACATCTACTGACAACATGGCTTACTGAATATTTTAAGCTCACTGTGGAGACATACTGCTCAGAAAAAATGGGTTCCTTTCAAAATATTCTTGCTCGTTGACACTGTACCTAGTCATCCTAAAGCTCTAATGGAGATGTACAAGGAGAAGAATGTTGTTTTCATGCCCACTAACACGACACCCACTCTGTGACTAATGGATCAAGGAGTCATTTCAACTTTTTAAGTCTTATTATTTAGAAAATATTTTGTAAGGCTAGAACTGCCATAGTGATTCGTCCAATGGATCAGGCAAAGTCAACTGAAAACTTTCGGGAAAGGATTCACCATTCCACATGTCCTTAAGAACATTTGTGATTCATGGGAAGAGGTCAAAATATCAACATGAGTAGGAGTTTGGAAAAAGCTGATTCCAGTTCTCACAGATGACTTTGAGGGGTTCAGGACTACAGAGGGGGAAGGAATTGCAGATGGTGTGGAAACAGCCAGAGAACTAGAAGTAGAACCTGAAGATGTGACTGAATTGCTGCCATCTGATGACAAAACTTGAATGGTTGAGGAACTGCTTCCTACAGATGAGCAAAGAAAATAGTTTCCTGAGATGGCATCTACTCCTGCTGATGATGCTGCAAAGACTGTTGAAATGACAAAGATTTAGAATATTAGATAATTTTGTTGGTAAAGCAGTGACAAGTTTGAGAGGATGGACTCCAATTTCAGAAGTTCTACTGTGGGTAAAATGCTATCAAACACATCACAAGCTACAGAGAAACTGTTTGTGAAAGGAAGAGTCAATTGATGCAAATGAAACAAACTTCATTGTTGTTTTATTTTACTAAATTGCCACAGTAACCCCACCTTAAGCAATCACCACCCTGATCAGTTATCAGCCATCAACATCAAGGAAAACCTTCCACCAGCAAAAAGATTAAGACTTGCTGAAAGTTCAAATGATGGACAGCATTTTTCAGCAGTAAAGTTATTTTTAAATTAAGGTAGGTATGTTGTTTTTTTAGACATAATGCTGTTACACATTTAACTCACTCTAGTGTAGTATAAACATAACTTTTGTATTCAATGGAGAGCCAAAAATTCATCTCACTAGCTTAACTGCAGTGCTCTGGAACCAAACTCAAATTACGTCTTGAAGGATGACTGTAGTTAGAAACATGCCTTCAGAAGCTGGCTCCATTGCATTCAAGCAATGTGCCTCAGTTTCCTCACCTAATAAAAGGAGATAACAATACCTACATCAAAGAGAATTAAATAAGACAAAATCTTAGGGCAGTGCCTAACATCATGAACATTCAATAAACATTAGCCATTTTTCTTGTAAGAATCATTTTAACTAGCCTAGTCAGTAGCATTATCTCTAGAATTGCAAATCTTCAAGGCAGAGTCAACTCTGCTGCTTCCAGGATAACAAGACTAAAAATAAGACAAAACAAAACTACTTTCTCCAAAAAGAGAGAACCTAAACTTCACAGACCTAAATCCCCTTTGTGTTTAATCCCATGGAGGCACACATCTTTCCTTATTACATTATACCTTACACCTGCTAGGGAATAGTGAGGTGAATAGTGGCCTCCAAAGATGTGCCTAAATCCTAATCCCTGAACCTGTGAATTTAACTATATTAAGGATTTCAAGATGAGATCATCCTGGATTACGTATGGGCCCTAAATCGCAAATGTCCTCACAGGAGACAATAAAAGAGAAGGCAGAGGGACAAAGACTGCCATGTGAAGATGGAGGCAGATACTGGATTGATCCTGCCACAAGCCAAGGAATGCCAGGAACCACCAGAAGCTAGAAGGAAAGACTATCCTAGAGCCTTCAGAGGGAATGTGGCCTGCCAACAGCTGGATTTCAGAGTCTTTATAACTGTGAGAGAATAAAACAATAAAAATATTGTTGTGGGCCACCCAGTTTGTGGTACAGGTTTTCCCCCCACAAGGCAAAATGGCATTGAAGAGGCAATTACCATTAATTTATAATGAAAATTTTTTAGTGTTCTCAAACCCAAAAAGTGACCTCTCTTAGGCTTTTCTGGTATCTTAGGACACATCTTACCAACAGATGTACAAAACGGACTGAGATAAAGCACATGCTCACAGACATAATCCAAAACTATAGTGGCAGGATGCCGAGATGCTGAGTGTAGCTGCCGGGGAAGGGGCCTGGTGGCGCCACTCTCCCTGCTAGGTGGGCATTGTCTCTATGACTCACTGTAAAACAAGTGTTGAATGCTGTTTTTGCTTTTTGCCTTTTTTTGGGGGAAGAGTGAAAATCCTCTTCAAATTTCTTCCATTAATGACAATAGGTGTTAATGTAGGTCTTTTGTGAATGTGAAGTGGTGTAATGTGAACTTTCAAAAGGCAGGGGATATCCAAAATTTGTGATGGCAGGAACAGGAAACAGATACAAGGTCTGTTAACCGATTGATGTTTCTGGTTGCCATTATTTTTGTTGTAATTTTTATAATGTATGCTAATGTACCTTTCTTTCTTTGTATCAAATTATTTTTAAGGAGAGTTATTAAAATCCACTCTAACTAAACCTGTAACTCCTGATTGGTACTTCCTATTCTAGTGTTCCACTACCTTTCTTTCCATTCAGTGTTAGAAAAGGTTATTTTTGAAAGGCAGGTAATAATATTAATAATAATATTAATTAATAAAAACAAACCAAATGATCCTACAGCTGTTTTGTCTCGGTCCTCCTCTTTGTGATCAGAGAAAAGCCCCAGTCTGAGTTAAGCCACAGCACCCTCACGTCAGAAGGACAGAGCCATGTTAACTCTTCCAACCAACTGTTGGAACTCTGCCTAGTTAGTGACAAGGCAATCATGGCTCCTCACTTCTCTCTCTTCATATCCAGAAATGAATGCATGTTATCTGGCCTACAAACAACGGATTCTTTAGGGGGTTTTTGGATATGCATGTGTCCTATTATGTGGAATCTATAATCCTTCAAAGCTGCAAGTTCTTGGAGTGACTGAACACTAGTTCACTTCCTCATTTCCAGCATTACAAGCTCAATGGATAATAGACCATGGATTTTTTTTTTCTCCTGGTCCCCAAAATTAACCCAGTGCTCAGATAACATGCTTCACTGTTTGTACCATGTGACCAAAATGCTTAGCAAAATACATGAACACTACTGATTACCCATACAAACCAAAAGAGTCATGGTACAGATAATTCAACATAACTTACCAACTTATCTCTATCTTTCTCTTCACAATCAACTCACAATTGAATAGAGTACTATTTTGCAGATGTTTCACTAAAGCTGTGAGGTGGTAAACATGGGAGAGTATAGGGAAGATGCCTTTCTTCCATCTCGTTGCCTGGAATGCAGGTATGATGGCTAGAGCTCCTTGGGGCATGAGGTTGAAGTCATGTGCTAAAGGTGGTAGAGCAGAAAGATAAGGGCCCAGGTCCCTGAGGATGCCATGAGGCTGACTAGCAACTGCATTTTTTACACTTGTCTATCTTCAGACTCTTAGATGAAAAGGAAAGTTCTATCTTGGTTATGCCAGTTAATTTGATTCTTTTCCCTGTTATATGCAACCCAACCTAATTGTAAGTGGTTCCATAATGTTGAGTACTCCCTCCTTGCTGAAGCATCCTTATGGTTTTTCTATCTTTCTGGACTTTGTCTCCTCTCTTACAAAATAAATGCTGGTAAGTCCTCAACTCACTGCCCTTATTTCCTGGCCCTCTTTAGCTCTCCTATTCAAACACATGGGATATATGATCCCTGAAATGCCGGTGGCTCCCAAATCTCTGGGCTCAAACATCTCTACTGCTCTCCTGACTTCTTTATCTAACTGCCTAGAAAACCTTTCCATATGAATCATCCAGAGGCCCCACAAACTGAACAAGTCCTAAACTGAACTCCACATCTCCTTGTATCTTTCTTTTCAAGCATACAACTACTTGTCCAGTCACTGGGTATCAAAGTCATCTTGGACACTCCTTTTTCCTCCCTCCTCACACCCAAGCCTACAGACCTGATTTTGCAATTTTTCAGAGCAGATCCTGGCTTTGTTGTTCAAGTCACCTGCATTTGTCATTTGTCTTCGGCATCACTACAAAAGCTTCCTAACTGGTCTTCCTGCTGCCTGGTGAGGGGTGGGGAAGATGGGACTTGACTCCATTCATCCCATCCTCTCCAATGCTATACTCCTCTTCCTAAAATACAGAGCTGAGCATGTCACTTACTCTCTTGCTCAAAAACTTTCTTTGGTTTCCCATAGCTCTCCACATCACTCACCTTACTTTTAGAGCACAAGTCTTTCATAATCTGGCTCTGCCTCCCTCTCTGGCTTCACTGACCATCACTTCCTCACATCCACTCTTCTACTCAGCCATAATGAATGGATCATACTATTTATTACCACCTTGCCTTTCACATGCTGTATCCCCTTGCCAAAATGACTTTCCCATTTCATCTAGTTAAGTTCTGCTTACCCTCCGAACTTTAACTCAGCATCTCCCTCATCCAGCAGGTGAAATATTTGATTTCACATATTCTAGATGCGTCTTCTCTATCCCCCACTGCTCCTTGGTCATATTGCAATCATATGTCCCTGGGAAGCCAATTTACTCTTCTATTTCCTTATCACACACTAAGCTTTTTAAAGGCACAGGAATGTGCTTTTCAATACTCAGCCAAGGCCTAGCACATGCAGGGCCTTCAATTTATGTTAAATAAATAAACACAGAGGGAAAAGCTTAAAAAGAACCCTTTATCTCACTCTAATGGGAATATGTCATGTACAAATGTATATACTACATAAGAATTCACAATTCCTCAAGAAAAATCAAGAATGGTGGTAAGCATCAGCTTGATTCATTTTCACACCAGTACCTGCTCAGCTCATCTCATCTACAACCTGAAACAGTCTAGACTTCTCTGTAAACTAGGACACCAAAATATAAGACTACAAATGCACTCATGGCTTCCCAGAGAAAGTAATTACTTGGGGTTAAAAGTCTTTCCTATCCTTCCAGCTGGATTAGTGTAACCAAATTTAACTTACACCCACAAGAATGTATATATATTTGAAGCCAGTCAATAGACGTGAAAGTTTAATTTTACCTAAAATTGAAAGAAAATAAAATCCATTTTTAATTCTCCACAGCAATTGGGGTGGTCAGGTGCTTCTGTTAGGAAGTCATTTACAAGAGTTCTCTCTGTGGCCTATGCCATTTCCCAACTTAACTTTCCTGTCAGAATTGCTAACAAGTAGACCAATTATTCAAGTTTAATAAACTTTGATTTCACTGTTTGCTTAGACAATAATATTAAAGAAAAAGGTTCTTGATACCTGAGCAATGGAGCAATCAACCCTTATGCTACACACTCCAAAATCAAAATTAAACTACTTCTCTCATATTGAAAGTCAGAATTTACTCATCAACAAAGCATTTATTAAACACATATACACTAGACACTGTGCTGGGAATCTGAATAAGAAGGACAAATTCTTATCTTCTTAGCCCTCCCCAGGAAGGGGAGGGATGGGAATAACAAAATAAACAAGTGAATGAAAATAAGTAATAATTAGCGTCATTTTCAAATGAGGGATAGTGGAAAAAGTAAACAACCTATTAGACATGGTAGGTTTTCTCTGACTGAAATTCAATTTTAGCAGATTAAGGATCACTGGCTCACTTTTGTATCAGGCTCCCAGTTTCAATAAGAGAAATCTTAATTCTTTCACTTGATCCTCTCAAATTTTAATGTGCATGCAAATGACTCAGAGATCCTGTTAAGATGCAAAAATCCTTTTTAAAATGAGCTCCATGGTTCTTCCACTGTCCTTCTCATTTCACCTAATTATGGCATGGCAGTGATTGGAGAAAAAAGCCTGAGGGTATCTGAACAACAATTCCATGAAATCATGACCTGAATGAAATCAATAAAATTACCCTAAATTAATAAAAATGCAGGATATAAAGTTGTAGATATATTACAATAATCAGTACACAGAAAAAAAATACACAGAAATATGTTGGGATATTTCCCCCCCTTTCTTATCATGTTTATCACTTGGTTATATGTATTTTTATAGTAAAAATGTTATTTAAAGGAAAGCTATACTAGATGTGAGTACATTAACTGATACTAGCAGGTTCCATATGTCTTTTTAGCCATAATTTTGATGGCTATGCCATCACAATTCCACCCTAAAATGATGTGACTTTTTGTGCCTGGGGGCCTTGGCC
Source organism: Puma concolor (assembly GCF_028749965.1). Taxonomy (NCBI): domain Eukaryota; kingdom Metazoa; phylum Chordata; class Mammalia; order Carnivora; family Felidae; genus Puma; species Puma concolor. The sequence continues at coordinate 26,230,771 of NC_141671.1, forward strand.
ATGTTTCAAGGCTTTCATGAGGCACAGCATAATTCCTCCTCCAAGAGACAGAGGCAAATGGGAGAGGCCAAACACACAGGGAGAGACTTTTGAAACCTAAACCCTGAATCTAAAACTATGTCTTGTACTTTAATCCTCACAGAAGAGTGGCTCCAGAACTTGGCCTCAGGGCAGGCACCAGCAGCTGTGGGGTCCAGAGCATGAAGAGGCAGGCATTAGTCTCTCATCAGACCAGATTATGTTCCACTGTGTTATTTCAGTTGACACATGAATAAATGACATCTGAAGAATATATTTGAGTATAAAGAAAACCTCTGACCCAAGTAATCTAATTGATTATACACCATATATACTCTATGTATTAATGAACTCATGTGGCACTCATGATACAGGAATAGATTGCCAAAAGGAAGAGAGAGCTTTTAATGTATTATTTTCAGTTAAAATTTCTTTACTTTCATAGAATTGAGTTTGACTTTTAAAGTGTGCAAAAATAATTCCAAAAAAATTTTAAAAATGTTTGATAACACATTAATTTTTACTTAGTATTTCTAAAAGAGAAGTGCAGGAAAAAAGAAATTGGAATCTGAATACAAATCTCGAAAGATCTGTAGGTCTATTTCATGAAAGAAAATAATTAATAAGCCTTCTCACAGTCTTCCAAGCCTTTTTAAAAAAAGTGTTAGAAAAGAACAAAATCCTTAAGCACAAAAGCAAATACCCAAAAACTAAAACAACAGGCAAAATGATGTTAAAGCTTGAAAAATTAGATGCACCCTGTATAGGACTATAAAATCCATCTTAAAAGAAGTGCTTGCAAAGATACACTTGTTGGTATAATTGACCACTTCTCTCTACTTCTGTTTTCATTACTAGATCAACATTTCTTCTTTGTCCCCACCCTCTCCTTACTGCCATCCAGCCGTTTCTGGCCCTCTGCCAGGGGATTCTCTGGGAGGTGTATGCCCCCAAGATACTGCCCACAGTCAACTTACTCTGAACTGCTATTGCTGCTGTGGCTCAGAGGGTCAGTAGGACGACTGGAGTCTAGGACGTGGATTCCCAGGGAGTTGATTGCTCGCATTAGAATAGTCACCATTGCCTCTACGGGAAGCTTCTCAAGAACAATAACCCGACAGCGACTTAGGAGAGCAGCATTGACCTGGAAGGAAGGGTTTTCCGTGGTTGCCCCAATCAGAGTGATCGTCCCACATTCCACGTGAGGAAGGAAAGTGTCCTAATCATGGGAGGAAAACAGAAGAAATTGATTCCAGTCAACAACCTGCAGAATCCTATGTAAGTTGGTTATTCTTTCCTTCTAATTTTGAATTCTGGAACAGCTTTATATTCATTGGATATGGATGCACTGTTGGGAGAGTGCAACTCAGGGTTTTTAAGCTGAAAACACATCTTTTAGAATATGAATGTCTAAGCCTGGCCATTTGCTGGTACACTAATAGCCCAAAGTAGAATTCTAATGTAGTTTCGACGTAAATGATTTTTTTTTTACTTAGAAAAGTATCTTCTATCCTGCCAGATAGCTTAAATATAGCAGCTATTTATTTGTAGAAGTCTAATAAAACACAAAAACATTAGGATTTCTAAAACTTTCTTCCTTTGTGAGTACTCAATCATAATAGTTATTCTTCCTAACAAAGCTGGTAAATACATATTGGTGACTATATAAACACTGGATGTTGCCTTACAGGGAAGAAATACTAAGATGAGTCAATGGTCTAATGAAACCTAGAGCAATAACATCCTGTCAGAACTCTGAAGGGTCCACTTAAAAAGAGATTCAGATCAGGAACAAAAGCTTAGTAGGGTTTTGTAAAATATTTCTTTCTCTGATTAAAAAGCTGCAATAAATCAAAGAAAGAAGTATACTTGAAAAAAAGTTAATGCTTATTTAGAAAGAATGCAAAAATGGTTTGGCTTTGTTTATAAAAATAAATTGTCCTTGTACTTTTATTTCAGAAAGCCATTTAAATAATAGTAATGATTAGATCTTGTAACATTTACCCTGCTGAGAACCTAAGGTCACAGAAAACACTCTTTAATTTTGAAAATGAAAAAGCAACACTGTGTAGGAGAGAAGTTTAAAAATGTTGAAATAATGATCTTACAATCAAGGTAAACTGCTTACTATGACTCCTAATATTTAGATTCAAAATCTGTAAAAACGATAAACTTGATCCCAAGCTGCTTTTCTGATATGTATAGCTCAGGGCCATACTAATACTTTCATTTATCATATAGAGAAAGCATTTTCTTGTCACCAAAAAAACCCACAAAAAACCCAATAAGACGAAGTGGGGAAACAGGCTCAAAGGAGATGGACTGATAGTCTAAACCTCTCTATAGACAGAAAATTAACAATAACAACAGTCCTTATCATTTGCGTTTTTTACGCTTTTCAAAGTGACCTCACATAGTTTATGTTCATAATGACCAAAACGTAGAAAGAAGTTAATATACCTGCTGAGATTTATTGAACCGATGAATCTCATCAATAAAAAGGATGGTTTTCCTTTTGAAAAAGCTCTTTTCATTTTGAGCTTGTTTTATGACATCTCGCACATCATTTGTCTTGGCATTTGTTGCAGACAATGTCACAAATCTTATGCTATGTTTCTTGCTGTTGTTGGCTATGATGTGAGCCAAAGTGGTCTAGAAAATATGACACACAGAGTTTGGAAAGCTGATCAGACACCCATGGGTACTAACACAAGCAGCATCAGCACTATTTACCAAGCAACTTGAACTCTTAAGAATGCTCAGCAGCAAAGATACAATCCAAAATACCATACCACAATTTTAAAAATTAAAAAAAATGTTAAAAATAAAACAGGAAAGTAGCTAAAACTTAGGCTAATCCTGACCTTTTTTCTCCTTTACACCTAACCCTGTTTGATTCCGTTTTTGGGGACTCTAAGATCTTTGGAATCCCCATAAAGGGTGGCTGTCTTGATTTAGCAGAGCCTGAGTGACAGCTGTGACCTCTTCCAGCCAAGAAAGCATTATTGCTGAAGGACTAGGTGTAGAAATGTGAGTCAGAACCACAGAATCAATCAATTCTACAACTGGAAACTTATCAGTGAAGCCTAGAAAAGGAATGAGCCCTTGCACTGTAAGACCAATGACAATTCCCTAGCATTTAAGAGCACTGCAAGTTGCCACCTCTGAATGTCTACTTTGGAAGTAGATGAAACAATAGCACTCGGATCATGTTAGCAGTCATGAGAAAATGATGGCGAGATCAGTGACTGTCACTTAACCAGGTGCCCCATAAGTGTGCTTATGTGCATACGCTGTTATTAACATCATTATTATTGTTAGCAGTAAAGTATAATAGTAAGAATAGGAATAAAGAAAAACTATGTTTAAAGAGAAGAACAAATTTGGTCCTGAATGAATGGAAAGGTGGCACTTTATTTTCTAAAATTTGTATGGTACCATTAGATACTGTGGCTGCTTCTTCATCAAACCCCAGCCTATAGGCTCCCATACCACATAAGCCTAGGCTTGTGCCTGATCACCAATCACTACACTGAGCGGCCCATTACATCTCTTGCCTGGCATCTTCTATTAGTTCACCCTACTCATCTTCCTAGGGAGTTTTTCTTGCCATCTGGTTCACCAACAGCTGATTAGCCATGCTCATGATCTTATGCAGAGTTCATGAACAACTACTAATAATACTCCTGCTCAGTCTCCTAAATGGGGTAACTACTAAATCTACCACCATGGTAAAATATTATCTGGGATAGACCTGATTTATTCCTGGCCAAAGGGAAAGTATCAGTGTGAAGAAAACACAAAATGAGCAAGATGCATTCTAGGAACTGGAGCAAAGGAAGGTGTGATTAAGATGCAGATGAAGCTGGAAAGAAAAACTGGGAAAAAAATCATTAAAGCCCTTGTATACTAAGGAGTCTGAGTCACAAAGCTATGAGAGCCTCTTTACACTCTGATCCTGAATTTTGCGTTTCACTCACTGGTGCTCATCCTCCTCTCTCTTTCTGTGGATAGAAAAAAGTATTTAAACACCTCTTAGCCTTCTCTACCTTGCTTAACTCTGCCACTGTTTCTTAAGTATTCTTCTAATGACATGTCTTACAGACCCCAGTATCCTAACTGCCTTCCTCTGGACATGTGCTAGTTCCTAACAAGATGGACATCAAAACGCATTGATGTTTCTTCTCTAGAGTAGAAGGCATTATGAGGAGAGTTATGGAAATGCTAGGTCAAAACAATTTGCAAAAGGAAAAGAGTTTTCTATTAGTCTTGTTAAATAAATAGATTCTCAAAGATAAAAAAAAAATCAGTTAAAATAAAACAACAGCTACAGGGAGGGGAAGGAAACACAACTGAAACAAACAAAAACAAATTTTGATTCCCCCCCCACCCCAAAGCTGAACCCATATACCTACAAATAGAATATACAAATGTTCTGCAATTTATAACATGTCGTTTCCTTGAGAACTGGGTCATTAATGGGAGGGTGGGGTCGCACGTTGGAACACAAAGATCAAATCTAAGAGTCCAAATATTTTTGTAAACCTATGAATTCAGACATCTTTTGAAAATGACCAGAAAACGTGTCTTACAAATCTGGCGGGGTGTGTCTTTTCTACACCCATCACTGATTCCACCTGTGGGCCAGGCACTGCCCGGGCTCAGATGGTACCTGAGGCCCTGCACTCAGGCCTCAATCTCAATATCCGGGGTGGGCGGGCGGATTCTTCGGGGACGGCCTCTGCCAGGGCTCTGTGACCGTTAGATGCACGCCCGACCCCGTAGAGATCAATACTCGGAACCTTCAGTCAAGGCGGCACTCACCTTGCCGCAGCCCGGCGGTCCCCACAGGATAAGAGAGGGGATTTCGTTTGTCTCCAGGAGGGACCGGAGCAGGGTCTCCTGCCCCACGGCTCTGCTCTGCCCGATGTAGTCCTGCAGCGTGTCGGGACGCATCTTGTCCGCCAGCGGCTTGCCCTCCAGCATCTGCCGAATCTCCTCGGCCGCCAGCGACCGGGCGTGCGGGCGGCCCCCACCGCTGGCCCCGAAGGCAGCGGCGTCGGCGGCGTCGGCATCCCAGTGGCCCGGGTCGTCCTCGCCGTCCGCATCGGCGTCCCCGTCGCCATCGCCCACCGCCTCTTCCTCCTCCTGCGCCTCCGCCTCGTCCCAGCTCCGCGGAGATGCGCTGCCCGCCGCGGCGGCCGCTGCCGCCGGCCTCTTTCCCGAGCCCTTCCTCCCGGGACTGCTGGAGCGGGCCACCGGGAAGTCGGGGATGAGGCGGGCGCCGCTGGGCGTGGGCGGCGCGTCGTAGCTCTCCCGGCTCTCGGTCTCGCCTCCGTCGTCGCCCTCCTCGCCCTCGCCCTCGCTGCTCTCGGCCGCCGTCGGGGTGGCCGGCTGCTTCAGAGCCGAGCTCTCGGAGAGCCGCCGCCTCTTGGCGCTGGGCGGCGAGAGCCCCTTGGCCCGCTCCCCGGCGCGGTGTGGCCCGGCCGTGGGCTCCGCGTGCCCAGCGGGGTTGAGCAGCAGACAGCGGTCCAGGTGCGAGTTGATGTGCGCGGCGGGCATCATCTGCTGGCACACGGGACACTGCACCTGGTGCAGCTGCGACAGGAAGGGGTCGTCTTCCGGCCCGCTCACCTCCATGGTGGCCGCCGCCCTCGCCGGCTCCCGGCGCGGTCGCAGCAGCCCCTGCTCACGCCGAGGGCTTGAGATGCCCGCCGCTAGGCCCCGCGCCGCGCGACCCTCGTTCGGGGAGGTAGCAGAACGCGCGCGGGCCGAGGGAGGGCGCCGCTCATGCCTCACGTCCGGAGCTTCCCGCGTCGGCCCGCCCTCGGCCGGCCGCCGGCGGTGTCTCGCGCGGCGCGTCGGGAAGAGCAGTCCGCAGCCGTTTACCTCAGCAGCCGCTGGAAACGTCTCGCGCGGCGCGTCGGGAAGTGTAGTCCGCGGCAGTTCAACCAAGCCGCCGCTGGCATCGTATTGCCGCAGCCTTTCGGGAAGTGTAGTACACAGTACCCCGCCCTGACCGCTGAGCGTCCACTTCCGGCCGGCCGCTAGAGCCACCTTTGTGAGGGGCCGTGAGGGTGGCGGGTTGCGCGTGCGCAGAAGTGCGCGGTGGCGCTAACGGCTTCCCTCCGCGCCCTTTGAGGCCGGTGACACCGGAAAGGAGTCGGTGAAAAGGCGCCGAGATTGCTCTTGGGAAAGCGGCTTTTCACACCCAGCGGGCGTGTGGGGCCGGTCGGGCGGGGAGAGGAGACCCCTCAGGTTGTTGGTAATTAAAGGGAAATTGGGAAATACCAAACCTCTCCAGAAGAAGACTGGACAAAGGACCGGAACAAAAGAAAACAATGCAACAACTACACGTATGAAAAAAAAATGTTTACCTCAGAGAAATGCAAATAAGGAGAACATCCTCCACCTCACTCTCTTTTAGATTTTTGACCTTTTTACCCACGAGCCTTTTACCTGAAGCACAAACTTAGATGCTTGTCTCCTGTCTTCTATATTTAATAGTTAAAAATTAGACTTAGTTCTAAATGAGGTGAGTTAGTCAAGTTAGGCATAATTACCCCCATAGCAATAAAATGTTATTTTATTGCCAGTTAAAGTTACATTATAGGCAGTGATAGAAAATGCCCACCATAAATGGAAAAAAAATGAGATTAAAACATCCAAGTGTGGTATTGTGTATCTTCGAATGATAGGGTTACCATTTTTTTGTGATTTTCTACTTTCTGTAAAGCTCTCCTTCAAAAATGTATCAGAAGCATGCATTTTTCTTTCTTTTTTTTTTTTTATAATTTGGAAGAGAATAAGTTGAGGGGGAATGAATGAAAAAATAATGAATTGTAGGAAAGGATGCACTTTTCTAAAAGTTGACAAGTATGGGATTTTTATTTAATCTGCACAAGAACATCTCCATGAAACTTGTCCCAAAGCAAACACCTAAGGATTTTATAAGTCTTTTATATAAGATGATTTTACAAAAAGAGGAATGACTCACAAAGAACCAGAATTAGATAAAAGGTGGTAATCAAAAGAGAGAGTAAAGGAAGCATTGTTTCAGTTGATTCTGGCTGTAAAGTGTGTAGTGGCCCAACTTCCTGGTAATTGTGCAAAGGTGTGAGATCTGATTTTTCATGGTTTTTCAAACTAGATTAGTCCCAAAGGAAAAATAAGATTAATAGAAAAGGTATGCTAAAATGAGTTAAGAGTCTTTATTCTTTGGTGGTCATAATCTGAAATTTACGTATCCCCAGAGCAACCATCACAGGAACATCACAGAAGCCAAGTACTTAGAAAAGAAGGTTCTGAAGGAGAGAAAACGTCTTTCCCTCTATCCATCTTACGTTTATTGGCCCCTGTAAATTAAATTTACAAAAGGCAGATTAAAAAGAGAAAAACAGCGCCTAGGCGCATGCTGCTGCTCTGATGTGTCTGCTCTCCCAGATGGGTGGCAGGACCTGGGAGTTGCAGTGACTGAGGCTGAGATAAATCCAAAGGCCTACTCCCTCACAGACACCCACCTCACCAAGAAAACTACTGGGCCTTGTTCAGCAGTCATGTAACTACAAACAGCTTTGGAAAGGAGCTAATGAAGCCACCAGAACCCTCAGCAGAGGCAACTCTGAGTTCATTGTAATGGCTGCAGATGCTGAGCCGCTGGAGATGATCCTGCACCTTCCACTGCTATATGAGGATAAGAACGTGCCCTACATGTTTGTGCGCTCTAAGCGGGCCCTGGGGTGGGCCTGTGGGCTCTCCAGGACTATCATCACCTCTTCTGTTACCATCAAAGAAGGCTCACAGCTGAAGCAGCAAATCCAGTCCGTTCAGCTGTCCATTGAAAGACTCAGTCTAAAACGGTGGCCTCTGCTCCTTCCACACTGAGTTCTTCCCTTGGGGACATGTGTCATAGTGTCTGTGTTAGCATGTAGTATCTCCAGCTACCTTCTCTTGTTGCATTATAGTACTAAATATGGTTTTTGCTTTTTTGTATTATTTTTGTTTTATAGGTTGTTATGCATGTATTAACCCCAGCCCAATCTCCTATTCTACTCTGTGTGCCATCTTATCCTTCCTTTGAAAAATGAACTAATGGGGCGCCTGGGTGGCGCAGTCGGTTAAGCGTCCGACTTCAACCAGGTCACGATCTCACGGTCCGTGAGTTCGAGCCCCGCGTCAGGCTCTGGGCTGATGGCTCGGAGCCTGGAGCCTGTTTCCGATTCTGTGTCTCCCTCTCTCTCTGCCCCTCCCCCGTTCATGCTCTGTCTCTCTCTGTCCCAAAAATAAATAAAAAACGTTGAAAAAAAAATTTTAAAATAAAAAAAAGAAAAATGAACTAATGCCGAGCACAGGCAGAAACATAGTGGTGACACCATTCAAAGGCAGGGAAGAGCCAGGATAGAGATCTGGTTCCAGTTTTCAGGCACTAACTTCCTTTTGTGTGTAGGACATGATGGATGTAAACACCATTCACTTCTATCCTCTGTGCCTGGTGTGCAAAATCATTCCATACACGTTTGCTCTCTATGGGAATTATGTATCATTTGGGGACAAAGCATGTATCCTGTGAGATTGTTAGGTGTATGTCCAAGTGTCATTTGCTAATCTGCCCCATTTGCTTTGGTAATGTGTTTCCTCCATCTCTCCTTCCAACTCCTAAACATGCCCCTGAGGGTGCCAGGGCAGCAGCCTACCAAAGATGTGCTGCAGAATTCCAGAGGCTGCACCTGGGCCAGTTAGACATGGGGAAGTTGACCTAGGTCTTGAAGGATTCCAAAGTGGCCAGAGTAAAGAGAGTCAACTGATGCTGGAATGCAGTCTGGGCAAGTCATGGAGACCTGAGTGGAAGCTACAGCAGATATGTTCGGATTCAAGAAGCATCCTCTCTGGTGAATGGAGATGTCTTCAGTGGATAGTTGGTACCAGTTCTGAGAGACTTTACCCCTCCCTGCCACAATATGGGTCAGATGTATGTATTCTTTATCACATCAGAAGGACAGTGCTAGTGTGCCATTCTTGTGAGCATCCTAATAAAGAAATACATTCATATTCCAGTTTAAAAAAGAAAGAGAAAAACAAATGTATTAACATGTACAGCACTCATACACATGAAGTACTTAGTGATGAACTTGGGCTTATATAGCATCTTAAAAGAATAATAAATTTGTAGAGGAGTGACAAGACAAAGGAAAAGGACTGTTTCAAGAGTGGCAAATTGTGGGGAGGTCGATATATGGGAAACTAATTGAAGATAAGGACCAGTAAGTAAAGTTTGTTATGTAGATCCTCTCATGCCGTCTGTGGGCTGATAAGGGTCTAGAGTTATCTATGGTAACTAATATACTGTGTGTCCTTTCTGGTAAAGAGGGAAGCAGGGAGCACCTTTACAAATTTTTGTTCTGCTTTTAGGCAAATAGCAGGGAGAGTAGAGAGTTTTCTTGTATCTGCTGCTTCTTAGTTGCCTTCACCTCAAAATACACTTAGTTGACCCTCGAACAATTGCAGTGTTAGGGGCAGTGGAGCACCCCACTCCCACTCCAGTCGAAAATCCATGCATAACATTTGACTCCTCCAGAACTTAACTAATAGCCTACTGTTGATGGGAAGCCTTATCAGTAACATAAACAGTGGATTAGCACACATTTTATATGTTGTATATATTATATACTGTATTCTTGCAATAAAGTAAGCTAGAGAAATGTTATTGAGAAAATCATAAGGAAGAGAAAATCCATTTACAGTATAGTACAGTATTGTGATTTCAACACTTCCATACAGCACCCTGTGCTTGTCATAAGTACCCTTGTTAATCCCCATCACCTATTTAACCCATCCTTCACCCACCTCCCCTCTGATAACTATCAGTTGTTCTCTAGAGTTAAGGGTCTGTTTCTTGGTTTGCTTCTCTCCTCCCCCCCCCTTTGTTTATTTGTTTTGTTTCTTAAATTCCACATACCAGTTGTATGTAAATGAACTCACCCCGTCCAGGCCCTTGTTGTTCAAGGGTCAACTGTAATCCTTCTGCCAAAGTGGTATATTTTTGTGTGGCAAATCCTGCTACCCTTCAGGTTGTAGGGCTGCTTTCAAAACAGATTGTGAGAAAAGTATTACTAAAGATGGAAATGTAATATGGTATCTTAATTTTAAACAATTATAGAAAGATAGGCATATATGGTCACCCCTAACACAGGCAAATTATTTTTAAATAATGACAATAAACTAGACAACTGTGAAGTTTCTTGACTCTCTTTCCTTTTGGTAACTGTAAGGCTTAAAATGTTTCTTTTTGTTTTTGTTTTTAGAAATAATACATATTATAGAAATATCTACTCATAGATCAGCTTTATTAATATTTTAGCAGCTTCTACCAGTCTTTTGAAATGCATTTCAAGATTACACTGTATATTTACATTACATATGATTACATATGGTCTGTCTTTATTGTTACCTAGTATGTATATATGAGTAAATCTAAAGTATTTATTGTAATGGGAAAATATGTAATATGGAGTAAAAATTAGAAGCTACAAAACTCTATAGTATAATTTTATTTTCTTTTAACATATATACTTTGCTCATATATATTATATATTGACATATGTATATAAGAAATAATAAGAAAGAGGGAAAAATATAAAGAAAAGACAAAATTGTCCATATGTGTTTGTATATTTTACTTCCATGAATAAAACTGAGCTATTTGGATGTACTGTGAGGTGAAAATGGCACTTGACTTGGACTTCAGGAATGTGGGTTTGAGCTGGCCACAGTGTGACCTTGGGCAAGGTACTCAACTTCTCAGACTGAGTTTCCAGATCTAAAAGAGGAACAATGCCTACCTCCATGAGGCACTACATGACCTGCAGTCGAGAATTAGATGACTTTATAAATATAAAGTGTGTAGTGTAGTACCTGACACACAATGCCTCTATTCTTTCTTTTCCTGAACCCTAGCTCATTCTGTCTGAAGTTCAAAGTTTTCTCCACTAGATGGTGATGGTAGAAAAATAAAATGAATCTACCATACCAACTTTTCTAACCAAATTTAAACTTTCTTTTAAAATCAGCATAGATACAGATAAATTTGAACTGTATTATAAGGTTGCAGGAAATGAGAACATTGTAAAGCAATAAAAGCCAGGCTTAAATTTTCTCTTTTAATAACCCACTGCTTAACTTTATTGTTTTCAACTGGCCTTGTCAGTCTACTTTGAGCAGTGTAACCATCTTCCCTGTCCCCCTTCTCCAGAGTCAGTATGGGAATGATGTATTCCCATCAAATAAGCCCTCTATTCAGCAGCCACAAGTATTATTGAACTTCCTCATCTTGCCTCCTCATATTCATACCCAAGGTACATTGGATATTCCGAATCCCGTTAATCCCACCGTGAAACATCCCTGACACCTTTACTCACCATCCTAGAAGTGAGCCTTATGGTTATCTGTTCTTCCTGCTTTGTAATTCCTCTCCCTTAACCCAACCTCATGCTCCTTTCTTTTCTTGACATTCCCCCGTATCCTCTGGAATGTATGCCGCATCTTTTATTAAATTTATTCTGATAAATTGTATACATTTTCCTGATATTGTAATAAGGCCTTTGGATTGTTCTATTTTCTGACTGGTCTTATTGGTATAAAAGAAATGCATTGAGTTTTATTAATTCATTTCATATTTGGCCTTTTTTGAATCCCTTTTATTAGTTTTAAGTGATTTTTCTATGGATATAATATAAAAATGATATATCTGAACTTTGTCCCTAGTTCCTGATACAGAGCTTCAAAAATGCTTGGAATCTCCTGAATGACAGGGGAGTCTTTATTGTGCCAATGAAGTTGCCTCTGATGGGTTCCTACATAGCTTCAGGAATGTGGCTGGTCACCAGAAAGGCCAAACACATAATTGGACCTTTAGACTGACCTGCGAAGGAGGACATTGGAGATTTTCAATCACGTGTCTAGGGATTCAGTCAATAATGCCTACATAATGAAACTCCAGTAAAAACTTTGGACACAAAGGCCCAGTTGAATTTCTTGGTTGGTGAACATACTGATGGGCAGGGAGTGTGATGAGCCCTGTCCCTGTAGGAGAGGGCATGGAAGCTCTGCATCTGGTGCCCTCCAGACGTTGCATTATGTATATCCTTTACCAACAAACTGTAATCATGTAGAGTGCTTTTGCTGAGTTCTGTGATTTGTTCTAGTGATTTACCAAAACTGAGGGGATCATGGGAACCCTCAGATTTGTATTCAGTTGGTCAGGAGTGCAGCTCCTCAGATTGATGGTGGTGTCTGAAGTGAGGGCAGTCTTGTGGAGAACTTTCCCTTAGTCTGTGGTGTCTGATACTAACCTGGTTAATGGTTGTCAGAATTGAATTGAATTACAGAACACCTGGCGTGCCTGGGTGGCTCAGTTTGTTAAGCATCCGATGTCTCAGGTCATGATGTTGCAGTCTGTGGGTTCGAACCCCGCATCAGGCTCTGTGCTGACAGTTCAGAGCCTGGAGCCTGCATCTGATTCTCTCCCTCTCTGTCTGCCCCTCCCCAACTCATGCTCTGTCTCTCTCAAAAGTAAATAAAAATTTAAAATAAAATAAAATAAAGTAAAAAGAATTACAGGACACCCAGTTGGTGTCAGAGAATTGATGTCAGAACAATACTCTTGTCTCTTTTCAATATGTTTATCTATTATTTTGTTTTCTTTTTGAATTACATTAGCCAGTACTAGCTATTATTAAATTAATGGAGAAAGCAGTTCTCTTAATCTTCTAAAGTGAAATTTGAAGTAACATAGGCAAAATTCTAATTTAATACCTGATTAAAAAAAACTTCCAATAAAATAGAGAAATATGCCTCCTTAAAAAGATTTTTTTTTTTTGCCACAAACTAGCAGCCATTGTTATGTTTAATGGTAAAAACACTAAAGATATTCATCATGTTTTCACACATATGTATCTTCCTCACCCTAGGGTTTCCTTCTAGCCTATTGCTATATCTGGGTTACTATTTACTCTTCAGTTTAAATAAGTCCTGTTAACCTGCCCTGACCCTCCAGATTGCTTTGATGCTCTTTGCCATATGCTTTGGTGCCCTTTGACACCTTGTCTATTATAATGGATACCTCATAGCATTATAATTGCCCATTTACACGTCTCTTTGCATCCTGTTTGTGCTTCCATTATAAGATAGAGTTTTTCACCTTGCACACTTAGGGCCAGGCCCCATGCCTGATATGTAATAGACACTAGGAATGTACTTGAATGGAATCCATGAATAAAACCAATCAGGCAGGCTTAAAGTACAGACTTAACTTTTTTCTCCTAAGGTTCACATTTGGAGCATTCTGGTTCTTTTGTAAAAAGACTAGGGGCCTGACTAGGGGTGCCTGGGTGGCTCAGTTGGTTAAGTGTTCGACTCTTGATTTTGGCTTAAGTCATGATCTCGTAGTTCATGGGATCAAGCCCTGCATCGAATTCTGTGCTGACAGTGCAGAGCCTGCTTAGGATTCTCTTTCTCTGCCCCTCCTCTGCTTGTGCTCTTTCTCTCGAAATAAATAAACATTAAAAAAAAATCACCTGGGTAGGTTTTTAGGTATGGAAAGTCTTGGTGAAGACTTTCTGCTGATATGGAGGTATTTAGACAAACTTCCATAAAGAAAAAGGATACTTCTTTTTCTCAGGTTGAAAATAAGATGATCACCTAGAACAGTGGAGAATTGCCACTGGGAAGTAAGACTAACTTGCTTTTGGGAGACATGGATTGTTTTTTTTTTTTTTTAATTTTTTTAACCTTTATTGATTTTTGAGACAGAGAGAGAGCATGGATGGGGGTGGTTCAGAGAGAGAGGGAGACACAGAATCTGAAACAGGCTCCAGGCTCTGAGTGGTCAGCACAGAGCCCGACGTGGGGCTCGAACTCACGGACTGTGAGATCATGACCTGAGCCGAAGTTGGACGCTCAACCGACTGAGCAACCCAGGCACCCCAGGAGACATGGATTGTTAATGGAAGACAGAAGAGAACGTGGAGGATATACCATGACATCTGTTTCTTTCTTGCCAATCAAACTGCATTTGAAACCTTATGGTGAGAAGGGTGAAGACCAGAAGATGGCAAACTGTTTGTGAGAAACTGAATGTTCTGGGCATAAATGGTGCTTCTTTGGGAGCTAGAAGACCCAGCATCACTGAGTTGGAGAGGAGGCCATATTCCCCAGCTCTGCTCTGGCCCCTGTGGATGGGCAGCTTAAGGAGCACCTAAAGGAGAACTGTGGACAGCACTCACAGCACAGACTTTGATGTCTGCACCATGGATACCATGAGCAGTGCCAGCAGTCAGACTTCTTTAAGGAGGCTCCTGAGCTTTGATTGGCCTTCACTATGCGAGGATAGTAGAGCCCTGCAGGCACAACATGATGACTGCAGCAGACAGAACAGATTGTAGCACATTTAAGGAACTCTTTGAGGAATTTTCAGAAATAAGTAAGGGATACATTGGGAGCTGCTTAGTGAGTGACTGGTTGGTAGAGTGAGGCATTGCAAAGAAGAATCTCAGAGACCTTTAAAAAAAGGCATTAAAGATTAATGTGAAGGTCACAAATGATCCTGTCAAAATGTGATTAAACAAAAGAGAAAAAATGAACTTTGGCTTCTACCTTACACCACAGGCAAAAATTAATTCAAGGTGGATCACAGGCCTTGATGTAAAAGCTAAAACTTTAATAAGAAAGAATAAAAGAATAGAATAAAGAATAAAACTTCAACAAGAAAACATAGAAAAATACCTTCATGACTTTGGGGCAAAGATTTTTTGGGAGAACACAAACAACACTAGTTATTTAAAAATATATGTATATATAAATTGGACTTCATCAAAATTTTAAAACATCTGCTTGTCAAAAGATACCTTTAGGAAAGTAAAAACACAAGCCACAGACTGAGAGAAAATATTTCAATACATAAATATCTGAACTGGACTTATATACAGAATATATGAAGAATTATTACAATTCAATACTAAGACAAAACACCCCAGTTTTTAAATGGGGAAAAGGTATAAAAGAATACTTCACAAAAATACATACGTGAATCGTCAAAAAAACACATGATACATGCACAGGGACATGCAAAATAAAATGGCAGTGAAATACCACTACATTCCTGATAGAATGACTGAAAATAAAAAAAAGACTGACAATACTGAGCGTTAGAAGACAAGGAACAATTGGTACTCTCATGTATTGCTTATAAGAGTATGAAATGGTACAAACATTTTGGAAAATCATTTGGCAATTTTCTTAAAAAGTGAAACATACCCTTGCCCCATGACCCATTGATGCCATTCCTAAGAAATTTACCCAAGAGAAATGAAAAAATGTCTACAACATGTCCACAAAATGACTTGTGTGCAAATGGTTATAGCAGATTTATTCATAATAGCCCTAAACTGGAAATACCCCAAATGCCCATCAAGAGATGAATGGAAAAACAAAATTTGGTTTAGTCACACAATGCAATTCTACTCAGTAAAAAAATAAACTGCCAATATATACAACAAGATAAATAAGTCTCAGAAACATATGCTGAATAAAAGAGAAGCCAGACACAAAAGAGTATATATTGTATGATTCCAATTATGTGAAATTCTAAACCAGGCAAAATGAATCTTTAGTGATAGAAATTATATCAGTGGCTATCTGGGGCAGAGCGGTGGGGATTACTAATGGTGACAGAATATTAGGGATTTGGGGGGATATCAATAGCAACATGGTGTATATTGATTGAGGAGATGATTACACAGGTGTATATATTTATAAAAACATCAAACTGTCCTGTTTTGTTTTTTTGTTTTGAGAGAGAGCGCGCAGGGGAGAGTGGGGAGAGAATTTTTTGCGGGTTCCTGATGCAGGGCTCAATCCCATGACCCTGGGATCATGACCTGACCCAAAATCAAGAATTGGACACAACGGACTGAGCCACCCAGGCGCCCCATAAAACTGTACCCTTAAAATGAGTGCAGTCTATTTATGTAAATTTTATCTCAACAATGTTGATTTTTAAAAATATGGTGAAATCCTATTTCATGACCATGAGAATGACTAAAATTCAAATGACTGACAATACCAAATGTTAGTGAGGATGTAGAGCAACTGGAACTCTCACTCGTTGGTAGTACGTTGCTGGTAGAAGCATAAATGGTACAAGCACTTTGAAAAACTTCTTGGTTTCTTATAAAATTAAACATACACTCATCCTGTGACCTAGCACTTGTACTCCTAGGTATTTACTGAAAACAGATGAAAACCTGTCCACAAGAAAACTTGTAGAAGAACGTTTATAGAATCTTTATTCTTCACAGCAAAAACTCGAAACCAAACTAAAACAAAAAACACCTAGAAACAATGTAAATCAGTAGGTGAAGGGATAAACAAACTGTGGTCAATTCCCACAGTGCAACACTACCTTGTAATAGAACAAAATGAACTACTGATATATGCAACAACATACGAGACTTTCACAAGCATCATGTTGAGTGAAAAAAGCCAGACACAAAAGAGCATAGACTGTGATTTCATGGTGAGGATGACAGTAGGCATGCTTGGGGTCTGCCCAAGCTGAGGGGTCTACTAGACCTTCCTCCATTAAGCTGGCACCTTCCAAAGTGCAATACCCTGATGCTAACAGTAAATGAGAAGTAAATCCAGCTCCCCATAACTACTCCGGTGAGACCTTGGAGAAGGTTGCCTCGGCACTGAGCAAGAGCACAGAGACAATAATGTTAAAAGTGCCTATCTTTGAGTAATGTGCCAGCAGGCTCAGTTTTGTGAGAAATTTGCAGCCTGGTCATGCATTCCTGGGTTGAGCCTCAAGCCGAAAATTTGTTAAGTCCTGAATTTCTGAGAAGTGCTCCCAGGGCTTGGCAAAAGGACAGAGAGACCTTCTTTAGAGAAAGAAACACATTTTGGATAACCCATGAGTCAAAGAAGAAATCAGAATGGAAATAAGAATATATTTTGAGCTCAAGGATACAAAAATATTACATTTCAAAGCCTGAGAAATGTGCCTAAAACAATATTCAGAGATAAATTTGTAGCCTTAAATGCATATATTAAAAGGGAAAGAAGGCTGAAAATCCCATGAGGACTTTTTTTAAAAGAAAAATTGCAGCCTAATCCTACTCAAGAACTATAGGTGGAAAAATCTTAAAAATAAAATATTAACAAATCTCATTCAGTAATATATGAAAAGGATAATAATGAATAACCAAGTTGATTTATTCCAAAAACTGAAGGTTGATTTACACTAGAAGATCAATAATATAAATAGCCACATTGATGGATTAAAGGAGAAAATCATGCAATCATCTCAAAAGACTCACAAAAATAAAAGCACTTAATAAAACTTAACATCCATTCATTTAAAAACTCTTAGAAAACTAAAAGGGAATTTTCTTAATATGATAATGAGAATCCACAAAAATTCTACAGCAAATATTAATCTTAACTGTGAAATGGAGAAACCTTTCCTTTTGAAATCAGGAACAGAAGCAGGATGTCTGCTATCATCATTTCTACTCAATGTTACATCTATGTTCATGGTTATGCACACCATCAACGTTATGTGGTTATTGAGTGATATTGACCTTCTCTCTTTTTCCAAAAAATCCTCACACCCTTTATTTCTTTCTCTGACTTTATAAGCCTTCTAGGGAGAAGATATCTGTAATATACATTACTGTCAAGCACAGTTTTTATATTATTAAAAATTATTTAAAAATATTTAAATTTAATTAATAGTAATAATAAAATACATTAAAAATACATGGTAATAAAAATATAGTAAACTGAATAAAAAGTGAGCAAAGAAATATGCACTTAATAAAAGACAAAAACCAAATTATATACATACATGAAAGTGTTCTCAGGCCTTCAGTAGACAGAAGTGCAATATAAACAAAAAATAATGTATTATTGTACATCCACTAGATCAGTAAGAGTTATTGTTAAAGATGGGGCACCTGGGTGGCTCAGTCGGTTAAGTGTCCGATTTCGGCTCAGGTCATGATCTTACGGTTCCTGAGTTCGAGCCCCATGTCAGGGTCTGTGCTGACAGTTCAGAGCCTGGAGCCTGCTTCGGATTCTGTGTCTCCCTCGCTCTCTCTGCTCCTCCCTAGCTCACTTTTTGTCTCGGTTCATCTCTCTCTCTCTCTCTCTCTCTCAAAAATAAATATATTTAAAACAATTAAAAAAAGAGTTATTGTTAAAGATATGGAGCAACAGAAACATTCTTATAGTGTTGGCAGGAGTTTATGCTGGTGTATACATTGAAAATATACATATACATCATGTATACATAATAATATTCATACAAGTCCCACACCGAAAATATCCAAAATGTTCATCATTAGTAGGGTACATGTATAAATTTTATAGTATTTATACCCTGATATATTGCACAACAATGAAAAATGACAAAGACAGCTATCCTCAATAATATGACGAATCACAGAAAGCTTTAACTGACGAAAAGATACAAAGAGTATGAATACATTTACATACAAATCCCAAACTGGCAAAACAAAACGATGTATTTAGTGTGCATATGTAAGTGGCAAAACTACAAAGAAAATCAAAGAAATAATTATAAAAAACTCAAATTAGTGGTTAATTCAAGAAAGAGGACAAAGGAATGGGATTTGGGGATGCTGGTAATATTCTAGTTCCGGTGGTGGTTTATAATTATTTCTTAGCTGTATGTATAGTTGTATGTACTTTCTAAATGTGTGTATTCCAATGAATGAAAAATATATTTCAAGTTTGTAGCCATAGGCTGAAAAGGCCCTGGCATACAGTAACAGTAAGTGATCTTATACTGTGGTTAAGAAAATTGAGATACTTGGGAGTATTTTTCTTCCTTAGACTTTAAACTTCAAGTTTTTCAATTGATAGCTTTTATTTTTAAATGAGATTTGGTAATATTAATAACAATGATATTACCAATGATAACGATAAAGGCTGATATTTTATCAAGTCTCTCTGATGCATCAGCTATTTTTATCTCAGTTCTTATATCTAAGTGACCCTGTAAGGTAAATGTTATTTTCATTTAACAGATGAAAAAAACCTGGCTTCAGGAAAACAGAGCAATTTTTCTGAGTTCACACAGCAAGTAAATCTCAAATGCAAGCCTAAGCTGTTTTCAAAGCACAAGCTTTACCCACTAGGATGTCTCTTTATTATGGCATTTATTATTTTAATAGAATTTTTTTCAGATTAAAAAGAAAATACATGTTTTTAGAAAAACTTGCAATTCTTGAAAAGTGTAAACCTAATTCTCATCCCTACTCTAGAGATAACCATTGTTAATATTTGGGTGTAGCAAACTTACCCATTTTTCCAAACTGTGTCTATCTGTATTAGCATTCATCTATATATTTATAGAGTATCTTTTTTTAGTCAAGACTGGAATCTCATTCATATACTATTCTATAATCTGCCCCCTCCTCCCTTCGCATTCATCTTTTCTCATATTGTTAAACATTCTTCTACATGTGACTTAATGAAAGCATAATATTCTTTCTCATGGAAGTACCATATCTACTTAACCAACTTGTACTTCTCTTTTAGGGTTTGAAATATAATAAATAATGTCATCATCATGGATGATTTCAAAGATTTTTTTTGTTTACAGCTCTATATCTTTGGGGCAAAATTCTTAGGAATGCAATTGTGAGTCAGAGGATATGGCCAAATTACCTTCCATAAGGATTATAGCAATTTCCATTCCAATCAGAAGTATATGAGGGTATTCATCCTTCTATGCCCACCCAGAAAATGTTTCTGTATAATCCCATTTTACCATTTTGCCAGCTGCTATGGTCCTTTTGCACACACACACACACACACACACACACACACACACACAAATTCAATGCTTTTCAGCATATAGCATAAAATCTAAGAACCTGTTATGAACCATTACATAATAGCTATCTATTTTCTACCTAAAAATACAAGTTTTATTTTTAACAGGAAATAACACATCCCTAAAAGTATGTGAAGTTTTCAGCCATCTCCCCATCAGCCACTAGTACCCTCTGTACTGAAGTATTTTTCCCTATGGAAAATTCCTTGCCTGAACCCTACTGTCTTGGGAAAAGCAAGCCAACATTTGGTCAGAAGAGCATGACTTAGGCTTTGCACTTCTGTAATTTCATGCCCTGTTACTATCATAAGCTTCTTCTAGCTCCTGAAATTCACTTCTAATTTAGAAGGCAGAAAAGCATTCCCAAGAATGTAAACATAAATATACCCTTCCTCCAATTCCCAAAACTAAGAAAATGATGATTCATGCTGTAGAATGGAGTTTTTAAAAATTGGGTGTGAACACTCTTAGACTTGCCCTCATTGTTTAGAATAGTCACACAGTAGCATGAATTTTACCTTGTAGCAAGCATTTTATTGTGTTTTTTCATTTTCAGGGCCAAATAATGAGAGGGAGATACATATAAGGAATGAGGGAAGGGGAAGAAAGAATCCTATAGTGTTGAGTTGGAATTAGAAATATACAGGTATGAACTCATGATTTTTAAAAAGTTATATTTCCTAGCTCTGTCCCTGAACCAGCTAGAAGCAATGACATCCCAGTATCAAAGAACATTCCCATTGTCTTTCTCTTAATTTCTTTTTCTTTTTTTTAATTTTTTTTAACGTTTATTTATTATTTTTGGGACAGAGAGAGACAGAGCATGAACGGGGGAGGGGCAGAGAGAGAGGGAGACACAGAATCGGAAACAGGCTCCAGGCTCCGAGCCATCAGCCCAGAGCCCGACGCGGGGCTCGAACTCACTGACCGCGAGATCGTGACCTGGCTGAAGTCGGACGCTTAACCGACTGCGCCACCCAGGCGCCCCTCTCTTAATTTCTAAATACCATTCTCTAAAGGGAACCAGGACTCCTTTGAGAAATGGCAGATTATAGAAATAGAGTTGGAAATATACAATGTGAGCTTTGAACAACTTGTTATGCCAGAAAGTAAGCAAATACTCAAAAAATAATGGTGGCATGTCAGAAGTACAAGGACCTCACTCAGATGTGCCCTGAATGGACCAAATCTGGAAAACTTTGAGCATCAAAATGAATAATATAGGGGACATATATTCATTTTTAAAAATCCACAAGTTCATGGTGACACTAATAAGCAAAGGGGACCAGGATAGAGTTGGGGAGCTGTTCTCTTGGTGAATACCAAGTAATAAATGTAGAAGAAATGATAGAATTAGAAAATCACCACTTAATAATTCCTGTGGGAATAATTGATATAGGCAAGAGTAAACACTAAACTCTTAGGATGATAGACTATTGGAGAATAGGATATCCATAAATTTTCAGAGTTACTTATTAATTACAAAAAGAAAAAGGGTAAGTTTACATTGGAGAAAACTGGCAGATGCCGCCTTAATCAGACCAGCAAATTTAACATAACCGATCATACTACAAGCTGCACCATGTACCACCTGTTGTGACGTTCTGAGAAAGACACATCACTTGTGTGGTTTTCGTGCTCAATGGTTTGCCCAGTTTCAAACATGAAGAAACAACGAGGCAATTCAAATTGAGAGATATTTTGTGAAGAAAGTGTTCTGGAGTCTCCAAAAATGTCAATGTCATGAAGGGTTAAAAAACAAAAAAAGACTGCGTGATTGTTTCTTGAATATATAAAAGTAGACTAAAAAGACATGCCAGCTAAATGTGCTGTGTAATTTGTGAATGGATCCCGTTATGTGAGAAAGTGTCTTTATTCTCAGGAGACATATCCTAATGTATTTAGGGATAAAGGTTCATGTGGTCTGTAACTTACTCTCAGAAAAGAGACACAGCAAATATAGTACATTAAGTGTAACATTTAGTGAATCTCTGTGAAGGGTATATGGAGATTCATTGTTCTAGTCATGTAAATTCTCTGTAGAGAATTTTAAGTTGTAATAAATAAGTCAGAGAAAGGGAAAAATATTTAACAAAAATTATATGAAAGTCATGTCAGCCTTGGAAATTTGTTTATGAATAGTATTTTCACAATGTACTTTGTTCCTATTGAATTTCACACGTATTATTTTATCCACAGTATATTTACTCAGTGATGTGCATTTACATTTTATATGAAAGTAAAAAAAGGATATAACTAGATGAACAAATTGTGAAACCATTACAGAAGTAATGAACTAAAACATTACTTAATATTTTGGAGGAGATTAATTTTTAAATGGCTCCATTTATATTTTTATCTAGTTTTTTTAAACCGTCTTATTTTTTAGTGCACAGAATTTAGCTACTTATTCACTGTCACTTGGAAATATTAAGGGCCTAATATCAAACTGGGTTGTAAATACATCGTGATGTTCTCTAACATCATTAGCCTTTCAAGTATTCTGAGATAAAATGAGATAGAATTTAGTTTTAAATTGCCATTGATTTTTCTATTAATTACAAAACCATGCATTATGTGGTGTTCATCCCAGAAGAGTAAGAGTCTTGACTTTTCCCCACTCACCATTCCCCTTTCCCTTTCTTTGGCTCCAGATAACCCAACAAGTTTGGGTATAATTGGATTCCAGTCACCTGGAAAAGCTTGGTTACCATAAATGTTCAGCAGTGCTTTGTTCTTTTTTCTTTGAACAAGTTTACTTTTTATTTATTGTATTACTAGGATTTCTTTTTTCTAACATACTCTAAGTATACAATCCAGCCATGTTTTAGGAAGCTTCATGAGTTGGACAATTACCACCACAGAACAGTGGTTTTTTTTTTTAACATTTTTATCGCCCCAATAAGATTTTGCTTACAGTTAATCCCTGTTCCTGCTTTCAGACCCAGGCAACTACTAATCTACTTTTTGTGTCTAGATTTGTCTTCTCTGGACATTTCAAACAAATGAAACTATATAGTATGTGGCCTTCATTTCTGGCTTTTTTTGCTTAGTACAATATTTTTGTTTATCCATATTGTAGCAGGGATTGGTACTTCATTCCTTTTTATTATTGAGTAGTATTCCATTTGAATGGATGTATCACATCATATCTTTCTATTCATTGGACCAATTTGATGGATATTTGGGTAGCTGCCGATTTTTGGCTGTTGTGAATACTGCTGCTATGAACATTCATGAGCAAAGCCTTGAGTGTGCCTGTTTTCATTTCTCTTGGGTAGATACCCAGAAAAAGAATTGTAAGGTCACATGGGAGATAATTTTTAAAGAAACTGCTAAACTGTTTTCCAAAACACCCTGTACCACTTTACTTTCCCACCAACATGTATGATGAGGGTACTGGGCACTCCAAATCCTTGCTAACATTTACTCTTGTCTGTCTTTTTAATTATAGCTCTTCTAGTGGGTGTAAAATGTTTTCATTGTGATTTTAATTTGCATCTTCTTCATGACTGACTTTGAGCATTTTTTTGTGTGCTTTGTAACCATTCATTTATATATCTTCTTTGATGAGATGTCTTTCCAATCAGTTGTCCATTTTAAACAATTGGATTGTTATTATATTGTTGATTTGTAAGAGTTTGTTGTATATTCAGGATGCAAGTCCTTTATCAAATGTGTGACTTCACAGTATTTTCTCTAGGTCTGTAATTTGTCTTTTCATTTTCCTATGCTGCCTTTTGAAGAGCAAATTTTGAATTTCAATGAAGTGCAACTTATCCATTTTTGCTTTTATGGGTCATTCTCAATGGTGGTTTTTGAAAGGAAGAAAATTCAATAGTTATGTGGATAACAGGGAAGTCTTTTGTTTGCATTTTGGTATTTGTGAAGATTGCTCCACTTTTATGGATACATGTTCAAGAGGCTTTGTTGTTCTGGAAATATTCATAATGCTGTGTACAAATAGAAGTGATAAGCATTATCTAGCCTTGTTTGAATGCCAACCAGAACATAGTCATTGTGTGACTTTGTGTGGCTTTGTGTGGCTTTTCTGATAGTATAGTTTCTTGCTAGTTAATGAAAATGTCCCTTGAAAAGAATTGCAGTTCCCATGACTCTGTGGAATATGGTTTTTCTGAGGTTGGTTTTTTTTTTTAAGGGTTTATATCTTCAAAATATCAGGGCTATCCAGGAAACGTATCACTGAATCTGCTGATAGCCTTACTGTGAACTTTCTCAAGCATAGGAGTATCTTTAAGAGATTCCAATTATTTTATGGGTATGGACTTAGGGTGCTAAGATTAGGCAGATAGATCATAATGGACATGCATATATTACCTGGTTTTTTGTCTTGTTTTGTTCTGTTTTGGTGGTCAAGTATTATACCAGGTTGCTTGTCCTCTGTGCTATCAGAAGCTGGAGACAGTATGACATAGCATAAGTGGACTACTGTCATCTAATTTTAGAAGGCAAGTAGCATGGATTATTTTAATTGGTTTTTCTTTTTTATAACAAATAGACACAAGTAAAAAGCTTCCCTCTAGTAATTAATCAACAAATATTTATTCAATACATATTGTGCATGGAACTATTTACATGTGATGACTTCCAAATTTTTATCTCCAATCTGGACTTCTTCCCTGAAGTCTAGATTTCTATTTCACAACTTATTCAACTTGAATGTCCAATGGATGTATCAAAAACTGAGCTCCTGATTCCTCCCCCCCGCCTACCCAAGAAAAGTTGCTCCCTCTCACACATCCTCTTCAATCTCAGTTAATGTCAACTCCCTCCTTCAAATACTCAGCAAAAATTTGGAAAGTCACCCTTGTCTATATCCTTTTTCTTTCACACCCCAGACCCAATTCATCACAAATTCTAGTGGTTTTAAATGGAATCTGAAATCCTGGATGAGATTCTTGCACAGAAAAGGGACATTAGGGAAAAAAAAAAAAACCCTCATAGACTCTTAGTGAAGTGTGGAGTTTAATATCAGCATTAGTTCATTAATTGTGACCGGTGTAGGTGTTAAAAATAGGGGAAATTGGGTACAGGGCATTAGGAAACTTTCTGTACTATATTTTCACTTTTCACCTTTTCTGTAGATCTAAAACTACTCTAAAATAAAACAACTTATTAAGAAAAAAAAGCAAAGGTGAAGATTTTGTTGTTTTCTGGTTCATTGGAGCCTGTGGCTGGTTTGCTGGAACAGAGGGGATGGAAAATCTGATCCTGTTGTTTGGATGGTCTAGGTGAAAATTACAGTCAAATCAGCTGAAGGCCACATGTGTTGTTTTCTTTGGCAGGAGATTTGTCATTTTATCAGTTTATCACTTTTTCACAATTTATTCTGGGAAAAATTGATAACCTCAAATCTGTTGTCTTTTCATAACCACCTTATTAAATAATCTATCTTTAAAAAATGTCTAATTTTGCTTAGTTACTCCTCCTAAAGGATAGTTCTCCAATCCTAGAAAAACACCTAAGTTTTACTTTATAAAGATTTTGCTATAATTTTTATATGCTACTCAAAATGGAAACATATATTTTTATATTATGGAACACATGGATCTGAATTAAGAATAATAACTTTTTTTCTTTTGGAAAAGTAAGAGAGCACTAGAGGCTGGTGTTGGGGTGAGGAGTGGAGGGATCAGCTAAGCCTCCAAAGAGGTGAAAAGTTTCCAGGTCTTGATGAATTGTGTGATTGTCTGTATTACTAGCTTTGTTTTTTTAAGCAGTCAAGGTTTCAAAAGATCTCTCATATTCTAGTTGTGTATGTTCAAAGTGTCACATGGGCAAACAAAGGTGGCTGTGGGATTCTCACACCCAGAATCTTCTTGGCTGGGAATGAGCACTTAAATCATCATGCGTCTAAAAGGGGCAGAAGAACAGGGCCAAAGGCAAATGCAGCTTGGTAATTCTGAGAGTATTACCACACTGATGAGAAGAAAAGGTGAAGGTGATATTTCATCCACTGTTCCCAGTACATCCTCTCCTTACCTGACCTCTGAAATGGAGCCATTGGCCTTGAAAAGCCTAGTGTCTAAAATTAATGTTCTTCCCCATCTGACTAAGAAGGCAACAGCTGAGCAACATGAGATCAAGGACCATATTAGTTTAAACAGGGGCTCAAAGTGGCATTTGAGAGAGAGGATACTTCCTTTCAGAGTGGATGCTTGTCTTTTCAGAAGACTTATACTGACTGAGAATAAAGACCTTTACCAGAGAACTTTGTAGTCTTTCTGAACTCTGAGAAACTTCCCGTTATCTGCCGGAAATCATACTCTGCACTTGAAGTGGTCCAAACCCTAGGATGTCCTCCTATAAATGGTAATTACTCTATTTTAAAACATTGTTGTAACCTCTCACACTTACTTCTATCTCTATGTTGCCTTAAATAACAAGTTGTATGTTATTTAGCATTTAATATTTCCAAACTCCATGTATTTAGCATTTAATATTTCTTTGCAAAATTATTATATCTTGGACCTGTTTTCTTTTTAATATGTTAATTTTATGTGGCTTCCTGATCCAATGTGGGTACCATCTGCAATTATATATTATATTTAAGTCATAGTTTGCCTTAGAAATAACTATGTATCTTTATCCTTATTTTAATGACTTTTGTTTCAGGGCAATTTGAAGGAATGCTACTATTGATCTAGGTAGTATTGAACTCTGGTTGATACTATTCACATTTTAATGTTTGAAGTAAGGTGTTTGTGTAGTGAAGTAGAATTTTGTAGAGCATCTATTTTCAATAATTTGGAACTCGAGGTATGTATGAGTTTTACTATATGAGTTGAGAAAATAAAAAATGAAGTCTTGTGGAGATAAGTGCAGATGATGTTAATTGGAGCAAAAGCTGGAAGCAATTTTCAGAACATCTCCAGCAGGGGGCCTCAGCAGTCAGCAGTGGGGTACCAGCGGTAAATTCAAATCAATCTTTCTCCCCAAGTCCCCCACTATCAAGTGTGTGGACACATACCTAAGTGTAGATCTGTAGTATCAGAGCAGTACTAGGTGAACTACTTAATTTGTAGTGAAAGTATTTCAAGGAAAGCACGAGGATTTGAACTTCTTGATAACTAGCAGTTAATGACAATGCAAAGAAAGCTATCTGGATATCTATCTATGTTATCTGCGTGAGAGGGCTGCAAGGAAATTTATTTTTTTTTAATGTTTATTTATTTATTTATTTATTTATTTATTTATTTATTTAGGGTCAGGGGGAGTAGCGGAGAGAGAGGGAGAGAGAAAGAGAATCCCAACAGGCTCCTTGCTGTCACCATGCCAGGAGGGGGCTCCATCTCATGAACTGTGAGATCATGACCTGAGCTGAAATCAAGAGTTGGACTTCATCGCTTAACCAACTGAGCCAACCAGGTGCCCCAGGAAATTTCTTTTTTAAAATAAACACCAAACTTTTCTGGTGTAGGCAGAGAACAGCTCTGGAAATGGCTCATTTGGTGGAGATCACTCCCCAGAGGGGGACAAAATTCCCAGGGAACACGAGAGAATCCTCCCACAGGAAGAAGCCCTTCCCTCTCAGGGGGTGGGCTGCAATACCAATTAACCTCAGTGAAACTTTATATTCTATATTTAACCTGGTCACTTGATATAAATCTTATTTTATGCAATGAGGGAAATATTTAGTCACCCAGTGAAAATGAAGTTTGCTTCTTACTGTTTGCTTCTATAGGAAAAGGTGGGGGAGAATCCTTTTTTCTTTCTAAGTCCTAGCATTTGAAATTTGATATTAACATTAGCATCTCTCTTCCTAATTTTTGATCTCCTCTCCAGTTTAAATAGAAGGGACTTCAAAATTCTCACTGGTCATTTTCCCCAAAAGTCAAATATGTGAATAACTGATGAGAACTTTTGTTTCTTTTCTTTCTTTCTTTCTTTCTTTCTTTCTTTCTTTCTTTCTTTCTTTCTTTCTTTCTTCAGTCAAGAGGAAGGCACTCTCAAAGCTCATGATTGCGTCTTAATTTACAAATCAGAGACAGAGGGAGATGAAAACCACACTCCAGACAGTAACTTAATCGGTCTCACCACCAAGATGTTAAAAGTGAAGAGGCTGGAAGAAATCAACACATGTTATAACAGTAACAAACTGGAGAAAATGGCCTTTTTCCACTGCATGGAAAAGGTTGAGAAAGTGAAATGTTTTCTGGAAGAAAGTTCTAGTGAACAGGATTCAAGATCTGGAAAGAATGAGGTAATTACGTGCTAATTTCGTCTTGTAAAAAGTATCAGTGCTTCTTTATCTATTCTTACATGAATCAGTAACAAATTTTATTTTTGTTACTTGTGTGAAGAATTAACGCACATTTATGGGTAAGAAATTTTCATTTTGTTTCACTGAAGATAATGTGTTGTAGATTATATGACTGAGTTTGGTAAATAGTTGAGAGGCCTTTGAATATGCATCTCTACTAGCTGGATACTCCTCGTTGTGGTTAGCGGCTTTGATATTTTGAAATTGAACTTATGGAAACACATCTTTCTTGAAAAGGATCATTTAAAAGGATTGCTTTGGGCATGAAATTCAGAGAAGCATTATGAGGGGCACAATCACTCTGCAGAAGAAGTTTCTAATTTCCTTAAGACCATGAGCTCCTCACAGTATAGCTGACATAGCTGTTGACAGTGACAGTCAGAGATGGGGACAAGCAAGCCTTCCCTGAAGGTTATGCCTGTGTCCTCATTTGTGCACAATGAGGCTCTGAGCCTGATTCGGGCTGCTTGATCTTTGGTGATCAAGAAGAGGCTGCCTCATCAGAGTAATGGGATGATGTCTGTTGAGGAAGTTACGTGTGATAATGTATATAAAGCATGTAGCACAGTATCTGTCACCATGGTAAGCATTCTAGAAATGCATTCCAGCAACAATCTGCTCTCTACCTTGACTCAGTAATTGCCACTCATGGGTCCATGGAAGTGCAGCTCCTGGCCCAGCATTGGCCTCTCAGCATGTTGTCTGTGTCTTATTCTAGTACATGCAATTGTTCTGAACGTCTGTCACTTTTCTCTAGACACCACTCTTCAAGGTCAAGACCTTGAATCACTCATACTTGGACTCTTAGTTACTGTCCTGGTAACTAGCACAGAATAGGTCCCCAAAATGTCTGTAGAATGAACAGATCTATAGAGGTGAATTCTGCATTCTGATTGAAGGCTAGGAATGATTATTTTTAAAAACCAGAGCAGGTGATTCTTATTAGGCAGGATTGGGAAACATCCTTCTCTGTTCAGTTACTGTTCTGAAAAGCACTGTTCGGGTAGGAAGGACATTTCTAACTGTGCCGTGGACAATGAATAGGGCTGTTAGGTATACAGGGCAGATGAGTCTTTTCATTGTCAGTGAATATGGAATGATAGAATGTGCCAGAGAGAAGAAATGAGTTGGGCTGAAGCTTAGGTTTTCTGAGAACTCCACTTTCCCTATGAGTTAATATCTTGTTCAGTATACACCAAAAAGAAATTTCAGCAGACAAAATTGAAGCCGCATATGAAGAACTTCCTCCTTAGGGCTGTTAAAACACAAATAATTAAACAGAAGCATTCTTTTTTATGTTCATTAATTCTGGTAGGACAGAGAAGACAAAACAATCTTCTTGGATAACTTTGAAATAACCAACTACCGGTAATAGTTTATAAGAAGTTGATTATTTTTTCTAGTACTGTTTTTCTCTGGGTTCTGTGCTATAATTTTTACAGGTAGGAAATATCTTTAAAGAGTGAGATGGTGCTAAGCTGGAACAGAAACATTGTTAGGAAGAATTGTTTTCATGATAAACTGCTCCAGAATATTAGATATCACATGATTTGAAAATTAAATATTTTAGGATATTTTTGAGGACAAGACTGAGAATGTTGCTTTTCAGAAACCCTAAAAGAACATCTTTCGCATGTATTCTGATATCCCATGTGATGTGGGCCTCCTGGTTTCGCTTCTGCAGTGGATGCTGTTCAGAAGGTGGAAAGGAATGACTGGTTGCTCCCTATGTCCCATTCAGTTTCTTCTTTGTAAATGGCTGAGAGCCCAGAGATGTCAGCAATAAATTTGCCTGCCTCTCTCTCTTGCCTTGTGGAGGAGGGATGGGACACGAATGGGAGACACAGAGCTCTTCTTTCTGTGGCTGCCAAGGCTGCAGTGTTGGAGGGCTCTGGCTTGCCCAGTCAGTGGGTGCCAGGGTCAGGAGCAGGTTTTGGCAGTGGGTGGGTGGAGAAGGGCATTCGAGCAGCTCAGATGTCTGCAGGTATGTAGACAGAGCTAGATTGACATGTCTCCATCTTCTGCTGCAGCCTCAGTAAATCTTTGCAATAGCAGTCTTTTCTCTCCAGGGACTATATAAAAAATACCTGTCATAATTTTCCATAAGTGGAGAAGACCTATTTTCTTTTATTCTTTCTCTTTTTGAGAAGCTTAGCATTGCTGATCATAGTAGAAAACTTCATTGTGGTGCATTAAAAAGAATTCACTCTGAATTTCAGATACTCTAGTGAGGTGGGAGCTTTGTTTTAAAGGCTTGAGATGCAATTTCTTTCCAGAAGAGTCTTTACTCCTTAGTCTAGGTTGGTTAAGCTCAGGTTCATTCTCTTTTCTTGCACTTAACCAGGTTTTTCTATTTCACTTATTTTTCCTCCACTAGACTAATTTTGACTATCTTCTTTCTTTTCCTCTATTTTTTGTTGAAGTTGTTAAGTACCACATCTTCTACTTTTCTACTATGTTTTGTTCACTTTATTTTTCTACTTCCCTTCTTATTCTGTTTTCTAATGACTTTTCTTGTTGTATTATGTTCTAGAGGGTGTTCAAAATCACTTAGATAATGTAGAATTTTAAAAACTTTTATTTGTTTATTTAAATTTTTTTTAATGTTTATTTATTTTTGAGAGAGACAGAGACAGAATGTGAGTGGGTTAGGGGCAGAGAGAGAGGGAGACACAGAATCTGAAGCAGGCTCCAGGCTCTGAGCTGTCAGCACAGAACCCGATGTGGGGCTCGAACTCACCAGCTGTGAGATCATGACCTGAGCTGAACTTGGACACTCAACTAACTGAGCCACCCAGATGCCCCTGAATTTTAAAAACTTTTAGCAGATATGCCATAATAAGTCTGTTCTAAGCCTATATAATACAGCGTTGAAATTAAGTAAAACAAAAAAATGAGTGATGAGCTTACTAGCTATTGTGTATATAACATGAACTCACGGATGATAAATGACTCCCATAACTCTAATTAGTATTATTAGTAATTTGATTATTTGTAATCAAATTTGATTGCATATAATTTGATTATATGTAATCAAATTCAAGTTTTCTTCTTTTGTGAGTTCTCTGTTACCCATATAAATAGCCCCTGCTATATTTCCCTAAGATATAATTTACTGTTCAGTGTGTGTGTGTGCACGTGTGCGTGCACACACACACACACACACACACACACACACACACACACACACAGACTTTATTTGTTTAATAAAAGACAAAAGGGCCCACCAAGCAGAGTTCCACTCTTCCATTTGGTTCTGTCTGTCTCCCTTTGCCTGCCCCTATTTATTGTACACATACCTACTTTTTATGCCTGAGATTATCTATGCTCACATCCTTGTCCTTTGGTTTGCCCCTACCCTCCTGAATAACCCTGGTTCCAATCCTCCATCTGAAAGGCTTTGTCCCAACCAGGAGAGGAAGGCAAAGATGTGGGGGTAGAAAATAAGGATAACCCTAGCAGAGGCAGAATGTTTAAATGCCTGGTACAAATGCTCCAAAGAACAAACAAAATAAAATGTTTATTGACAGGATGTGAAGGGGATAGTGTGGGTGGGAGCAAAGTGTGGATCTCCCTATTTTGATTGCAGTTGGTGTGCTAAATAGCAGGTGGCATTTCCTGACTAACCACTGTGAAATTGTACCATCAGTAGTGTTCATAATGAATTACTTAGATATCAAAATAACATAGCTGAGGGTGGAGGTTTTGTGATTTTTAAGGTTGCATTTCCCCACCCCCATCTCTTTGCTCCTCGCCCGTAAGGGCAGGAGAAAGCTCCTTGGCAGTAGCCCAGCCATCAAGGCAGATGCCAGTTTCTGTGGTGCTAATCGTCCTTGAACTGGGGACAAGAGAATTCGAGTTGGTGTCAACTGTCACCAGCGGGTCTCTCTCTGCCCCTGCACCTGTTTCAGATCTGTCACACAGGTCATCATATTTTTCGTTTTAAAGAGGCAGATTATCTGTTGATCACGTAACTGGAAACACGTATCGCAGGACCCTGCAAGAACCTTCTGCAATTCGGCAACGCCTACTCCTCAGAACAGAGCATGTAATAAGCATGTGCTTGGAAACGTGCTTATGCTAGATCAGGGGAGGGAAGGAACATATAAGCCAAGTGACTTCTATAGCTGCTCCCAGAGAATGGACTTAGCACTTAGAAGAAAAGACATCTGGATTGTAGGTAGTGTGTGCCTTATCTCATCTTCCCTACTCTGGCGTGTGTTCCGGTCCATGATGACACGGGGAGGTCACAGACAGTCTCCTGCTCTTGAGGACACACAGGTAGTAACATCACTTTTAACTACGACAGATTCATTTTGCTGTTCTATTTACTGTTCTATTTCCAACCAGGGAGTGGTGCTTGCCAGAGGAGACGGAATGCATGTCCCGTCTTAATCCTTGCCTGAGACTACTACTGCCTTAGGAGGGGTTGGGATAATAATAGTGGCATGTGGCACATTTCAACATTCCAAACACTTGCCCCAACTTTCGGGGAACCTCAAAGCAGCCATTCCTGGCGCATATTAAAGTTGGTGATCTATTTTTGTTTTGAGAGCTGAATAATGTCAACATCTCTTCATTACCCTACTATTATATGACTTAATAACGAAAATAAAATAACACAAAAGCAAAACGTCCATCCCCCTCATCATGTCTATGGCAAAACCAGCATCTGAAGAGTGACCACCTCCCCTGGGAGAGCTAGCTAGCACAGTCTATATGCTCTTTCTTTTGAACTGTTGCCCAATAATGCCTTTCACGTGATGCCGCAGCTATTCCAGGAATGGAATTCAGCCAGGAGAATAGTACAATTCTGAAAGAAGACAAATAATTCAGATTCTAAGGATTTTAGCACTTCCCAAGAGAGGGTATCTGTAGCTGGGGAAACAGCTTTTTCCACGGATGTAATTCTTCTGTCAATTAGCCTAAGATACGTTATTTTCAATTCAGTGTAAAACAGTTTGGAAGATAATGTAGAAACCAGCCTGAATCATAGGAAGGGGACTTATAGTGGAGTCTCTCAGCTTTGTTTCATTACCATCTACTCCTTTTGCAGAGATTTCAGACTTTTCTCCCCCTGGTGGAACCCTTCCCATGAAATCTGAACCACACAGGTACACTGTTACCTGTTTACATATTATAGGTCAACCTGTTTTATACATAAAAAGAATAAGGTTTTTTTTCACCCTACCTAAACAACCAATTTTTACACCCTCATTACGAACGCATGATTTATAGTTAAAAAAAAATGTCTCCAGGGGAGTTGGGCAATATATCTGTATACCTGTATGCAAATGCCTTCTTTATATTTATTTATTCAATAAGAAACCACCAACTCAGTAACCTGTGGGGTTGGAGGATGCAGAGCACCAGGTGTCAGGCTTTCATAATGGCCCTGAGCCTTTTTCCGTGGGACCCTGACACAGTAAGTATTTCGGGGACCATTAAGTTCACTTTCAGAGGAATTGCCAAACTTTGGAATAGTTTATTATCTGATATATCTTAGTTGAGGACAAGGTAAAAGAGATGGGAGAAAGATGGATAGACAGGAATAGACTTTTTTTTTTTTTAAAGTAAGACATCATAAAACATTATAAGTCTCTTTAGTTCTGACCTAATAGCACTGTTAGGTTTGCGTTTTCAGACTTGGTCACTGTTGTCCAAACATTACTCATTTTTGGCTGCTTAACAGATTCCTATGGGAAATACCATGAGGGCTTTCATCTTCAATATGGAAAAGAATGAGTTATTCACCCAAGCTCTGAGAAAGTAGCCCTCGTAGTATTTCCCAATGACAAGGTCAATAAGATATATGGGCTAATTGGGAGTGTTATGGGTATGTATTTCAAAGTTTTTGTAACTTTTGAACTGTAAAGAAAATGTCTTTTAAGTCAGATTTTATAATATATCCTCTTAATTTTTTTCTGCATTGCTAATGGTTATTTAGAAATGTGGACAACCTATTGTCTTAGAAATTTCTACAAACACAGAAGTTCTAGAAACTGCCTTTTATAGGGGCATCAGAGAATCCTATTTGTGATGTTAATGTACTCTGTCTCCATTCAGAACATAAAACAGTTGAAAGTTTTTTTTCCAACACATTAGGTACAGATACTTGCCCATGTAAAATTCTGGGTGTCCTGGACCAAACACACAGATGATTCATATTGTTTGTGTCATTTCAGGTTCTCAGAATAATTAAAATTATGATAGTTTTATGTTATTTGGTGTAATATGAGAAAAAAATCTTATTTTCTCTAAAAGTTATAGCAATATAGTAAAAAATATAAATATTGCAAATCAAGTCTGTGTTCCTAAGAAAATGTGTAACATATTGATAGAGAAATTCCTAAATATAATTGATCAGAATATGTCCTTATCCATTTATCTAAAACACTATAGCTGTAAAAAGCATATTTATCTATTAGTGTTTCCAGGACTTCAGTTTTTCACATACACCTTCATGGGTTTTGCCATATCTGCATACTACTTTAACCCCTATCAATTAATATGTTCACAATATCAAATCATTTAAAATGTTTAGCAAAAATTTTAGAGTGAAATTATGGTTTAGATATTCAGATATACAATAATGCACACAGATAAACTTTAAAAAATGGTTTGTTAGTTTACAACCTTAAATCACCCCAAATCCCTAGCAATGACATGATCCCAAGTCAGTCTCTGGACACCTGGACTCAAGAAGCTATTTCCACATCTTTGCCCTGTGCCACTTTGTACTTTCTACTCTATTTCTCATTTTCTGCCCAGCATGCAGTAACAATAACAAAGATCAGGGAAACTGGTAATGAGTGGACAGCATGGAGAGAAGAGAAATCCAAAGTCTTTCCTCTAGATAGTGGATACACAGAGAATTGGTAATAGGTAAAGTTTATGTAGCATTTTTTCTGTGCTTGGACCCATGTTCTCCACATTGTCAGTCTTGAGATCCCATAAGAAAGCAGAGCTAAGACAAGAGCATGTAGATAGATGATTTATTTTTGGAATTGACTTCAGCAACTAAGTGTAGGGGCCTGGAGAGTGTGAAATAGATAAGGAAAGAAGACCTAAAAAGTTCACATTGACAAGCTGACCACTGATGGGCTGGATGACCTCAGAGCTGCCCACTGGTAGGACTGGGGCGTGGGGAGCATTGATGCACTGGGCCATCCCCACTGGTCAAGAGCTGTCACATGGGGTGACTAAAATCCTAGCACTTTCAGTTGCACGCACGTAGGTGATTGTTGGTTCTCAGGGGACATCCCACACAATGCTTCAACCTCACTTACAACTTTGACTTCAGGAAAAGTGTCTGATTTGCTAGTCCATTGATTGCGTGGACGTGATTCGTGCTCATTTGGATACCAGCACAATCCTGGCTCTGCCTACTTGAGGGTTCTAATGAGTGCAGGTTATTGTGGTATTTCCATAATGAATGGGACACTAAAGACCTGTGCTCTAGTATGGAGTCAGTGTCTCAAAGATTAGGGACCTAGAAACATAGTTCTTAAGGGATCTTGGCAGTCAGCTCATCCAAATCCTTCTTTGAAAGGGGGACTCAAAGTCTAAGAGAGGTAAAATGGACTTGCCCAAGATTCAGTACGTGGAGGGCCAATTCTTTCTTAAAACCAGAATTACCTTCCAACTGTGTTTTCCATGCTGCTCTTTACACATTTTGTTTTATTTGAGCCAGCTTTTTTTCAGAGAGGGTGGGCAGCACTTTGCATGGTTGCTGCTAAGGTTCCCTCTTGGCCATTTCCAACGTGGACACAGCACAGCAGCTACCCGGGTCAGCCGGCCCAGAGCAAGGCAGCATGTCGACTCCTGCAGGCCTGCCTCGAAGGATGGCTGGCCATCAGCCAGGCCTGCTGGCATCTTGTCTTGGCACCACCTCTTTCTAGGCAGGAGCATCCTGCTTCTTAATTTTCCAGTGCCTCAGGCTCTCCCTCTATGAACAATTCTCCCAAAGCTTCAGCTCAGGAGCCAGGAATCTGAGCAGCAAGGAGCCCAATTAGAAGACTCAGGTTGTGGGGCATCTGGGTGGCTCAGTCAAGCATTGGACTTTGGCTCAGGTCATGATTTCAGGGTTCGTGGGTTTGAGCCCCATGTCGGGCTTTGTGCTGACAGCTCAGAGCCTGGAGCCTGCTTTGGATTCTGTGTCTCCCTCTCTCTGCCCCACTCCTGC
Organism: Puma concolor; assembly: GCF_028749965.1. NCBI lineage: Eukaryota > Metazoa > Chordata > Mammalia > Carnivora > Felidae > Puma > Puma concolor. Next base: position 26,267,176 of record NC_141671.1, read on the forward strand.
TCATGCTCTGTCTCTCAAAAAGGAATAAATGTGAAAATAATAATAATAATAATAAAGAAGATTCAGGTTGTGACAGAGCAGGTTTAATGCTCCTGTCAGTGGCCAGGTGTCAGGAAATTCTAAAACAAGGCAGTGAGCAAGCTAGAATGAGTGGTGTGTGAGCCCAACCTCTGATTTGTCTACTAGACCTCTAGCTTCTAGAATTGGGCATTCTAAGTGTAAGCAGTGAACAGGGTTGTAAACTTTTCCTGTTGTTCCACTTTATATAAGGTTTAGGGCTTATCTGAACCTAATTGGGGTGAGGGGTGAGTACCAAGATGAATTATAGAGACAAGATGTTAATTTCTAAGTGTTTTTTTCTTATGTCCTTAAGAAATGACTCTACTTTGGGGTGCCTGGGTGGCTCAGTGAGTTAAGCATCCGACTTCGGCTCAGGTCATGATCTCATGGTTTGTGAGTTCAAGCCCCACATCGGGCTTTGTGCTGAATGCTTGTTCAGAGCCTGGAGCCTACTTCAGATTCTGTGTCTCCTCTCTCTGCCCCTCCTCTGCTCGTGCTCTGTCTCACTCTGTCTCTCAAAAATAAATAAATGTAAAAAAAAAAAAAAAAGAAATGACTCTACCTTCTGTGCAATATACAAGTGTTATAATAGTATTTCCCACATCCAGCCATTCAATTCTAAGTTGAGTTTTGCTCTGCTGTTTTTGGAGTGCCAGCCTGCAGGTATACCACTGGAATTTTTAACTGCAGAGTTCTTATATGTGGGCCATAATAAGCAACTTCTGGCAAGAATTGCTGTCTTCTCAATTCCAGAGCATCTGTCATTCTTGGGGCCCACTTCCGGGTTGGATATCTTTGTCTCTAGCATATATTTGGTCTACAGGATGGTTCCAGATTCTGAAAGGGATTTTGAGCTCCCTTAGACACAAGAAGAGAGGAGGAAATAAGAGCTGAATATTTTATTTGGAGTTTCTGAGTCTCCTAGACTCTGCCAGAGGCCTTTGCATGTCCCTGAATCACTCAAGTCCCTTCAGTTCTCTGGAGAGGGCTTTAGAAAGTGTCTCAGGTGTGGCTTCAGAAAGTGCTCATCCCCCCATTCCAGCCTTTCCCCTAAGGAAGGTCCTAGAAGCCACGGTGCCCAAGGAAGAGAAGCAAGGGGATGGAACAGGCAAGGGGAACACATGATGAGTCTACACTGTTTGGCACTGTCTTTCACTGGAACATCATTCACTAGGCCAGCAGTTCTCAAAGTGAAATTCCTGGGCCTCCCTAGGGTCCCTAAGACTCTTTCAGAGGTCTGCAAGTTCAAAACTATTTTCATAATAACTTGAATATTTGTGCCTTTTTCACTGCATTGACATTTGCACTGATGATGAAAAGGCTGTGGTGGGTAAAACTGCTAGCACCTCAGCACAAAATAAGGCAGTGGCACCAAAGTGTCCCAGTAATCATAGCGTTTTTCACCACCAGACACTTGAATTTTTTGTTTTGTTTTGTAAAGAGCCAGTCTTTCTTAAAAATGTACTTGATGAAACAGGAATGTAAATGTATTTAATCAGCCTGTATCAAAGTCATTTAGATCTTCGTGCGTATATACTGTTTTACTTTACTCAATAAAGAATTGCTGAGGGGCGCCTGGGTGGCTCAGTTGGTTAAGCGTCCGACTTCAGCTCAGGTCACGATCTCGCGATCCATGAGTTCGAGCCCCGCGTCGGGCTCTGGGCTGATGGCTCAGAGCCTGGAGCCTGCTTCCGATTCTGTGTCTCCCTCTCTCTCTGCCCCTTCCCCGTTCATGCTCTGTCTCTCTCTGTCTCAAAAATAAATAAACGTTAAAAAAAAATTAAAAAAAAAAAAAAGAATCGCTGAGTTTCTACTGCATGAAGACACCCTGTTGATTCTGTGGGGACTGTCCCCAAATCGTTGCAGGATACGGTTCTGGTTTGGAGGGAAGATACCTGAAACTCAAAGACACACATAGTTTCACTTACTGATGGTTGATGGTATCAAAAAGAGGCAGAAACTGATGAAACAAGATCATTCATAAGATATGCATTTAGGTTGCAAAGGGCTCTTGTCTGTTCAGTCTGAACTCCACGTATTAGAGATATTAGGATCTTCCTTAGACCACTTGGAAATCTTTAGCTATTTGGAAATTTAAACATGAATGGTGACCTGTGTTAGGTCTTACTTTCTTCCCAACCTTCTAGAATAGGTATGTTGAATTAATATGATAACATAGGTAAGTTTCTCCATTCTTTTTAAAAATATTTTTAAATGTCCATTTATTTTTGAGAGAGTGCGAGTGGGGGAGAGGCAGAGATAGAGGGAGGCACAGAATCCAAGGCAGGATCCAGGCTCTGAGCTGTCAGCACAGAGCCCGATGTGGGGCTTGAACTCATGCACTGCAAAATCATGACCTGAGTTGAAACCGGATGCTTACCAGACCAAGCCACCCAGGCGCCCCTAGTTTCTCCATTCTTAAGGCTGTGTTTGCATTTGCCAATTTAGGATTTATACTTTAACTTGGGTCTATTTATTTACTTACTTATTTTATTTAACAAGTATGAAAGTGGCCCTTACATGTGTGCCAGACCCTGTTCTAAGCTGTTTACAAATAAATAAGGACTCATTTAAGGCTTATAGGCACTACCCTGTTTGGCTGTATGGATAATAATAATGAGTGCTACCATTTATGTTATGTTTATTGTGTCCCAGGCACTGTGTTAAGCACTTGTCATAGAGCATCTCAGTTAAATCTCAATGGTCCAATGGATTTAGTATAATTGTTACCTCTGTTTTAGAGAAAAGTAAATTGAGGCTTAATGACGTCAGGTACTTGCCCAAAGTTATGCAACTATATACCATGATATCCCGTGGATGGGTTAGCTTTCCCAATAATATGAAAAGGAAAATTATATTTGTAGAAAATTTAACTGGAATTAATTTTTAAAAAATTAAACATGAAGTATTTGAAAACAAATGGTCTCTGATGAATTTTCTAAGGGCAGTTTGTATTATCCTCACATTATCTGAAATATAGTTCACATTTGATGACTGTTTTGCTTGTTTGTTCTATTTATGCAAACACAGTCAGACTTGATGGATAAAAAACGATCCACTTTCTTTTGCATGAGTCAGGCTTTTTTTCTGGAACTGTGATGTAACAGTGGCCTCCAGTGGAGAGAAGTTGCAAAAGTCACTGCGGCAGTGCAGTGACGTTAACAGCACTTGAGGCTAATCCTTCTGATCCTATGATCAGAAGAAACTGTCTTGTGGCTGCAGTCAGCCATTGTCAGGCGTTGGTTCATGAACACAGTGGAAGCTGGGAGAGAGAATACATTGGAAGTATTATTCTCTCAAACATATAGTAAGGTTGGAAAATCATAAACTAAATTAGCTTACTTTATTGTAAGAATATAGTACATAATATACAAAATATGTGTTAATTGGCTGTTTATATTATTGGTAAGGCTTCTGGTCAACTGTAGTCTATTGGTAGTTAATTTTTTGTAGAGTTAAAAGTTATATGTGGATTTTCAGTTGTCAGGGCATCAGCAGCCCCAACCCCACATTGTTCTAGGGTCAACTGTATTTGACATACAGAAGGATTTAGTAACATGGGCTTACTAGGACATGAGAGAAGACAGAGCCCATTTATTTGATTGGACACATTACTCAGTATGCCACAGGAGACAGGCAATGTGTGACTCCATCAAGCCTGACACAGATACAATTTACAAAGATTTACAAACTCTCAAATTACAACAAGTACTATCACCCCTATGACAAAAGGGGCAGGAGAGACTCTACTGGTGTGCTGTCCAGCACCCTTGTCTCTTGATACTTCAAATGGTGAGTGACAATAACTGTCTTACCTAGCTGTCCGATACCACAGGACAAGCTGCATTCTCCACCTGTCCAGTCTTCAACCCTGAGACCATCCCTGGTCCCAAGCTCAGAAGGCCACACAGTTTACGAACAGAGCTGTATATTACAGTGAAGTTATTGGGGGGTTAAAGGGGATAAAGGGAAGAATGGAAAGTCACCAGGAACAATATCTAACTCTTAATCTTGTGCACCAGAAGGTAATGACTTCTAATTGAATCCTATCAATCTATTTCCAATCATTCTATTTTAATACTGTGTTTGCATGATCACATCATCTTCTGTGGGCTTATTAGTATTATTCCCCAACACATAATGTTGGAAATTCTCGGATGCACCTACAGTATTAAAGGCTCTGAGCAGTCCCTTGTTAAAACAACAAAACCATTTTAACCAGGCACATGGGATGCATTCAATAAATGTTAGGTCATATCTGAAACATTAGCATTCTAATTTATCTTAAGAGCTTTCAAAATTGATCTGGCCACTGAACTCTTCTGTTTCCTGACTCACGTTCATGTTTTAGGGTGCCCTAAGATGTACCTTGGGGAATACTGGTTTAGAGACGATTCATTATTGACTCTGGTATCAAATAGGCCCCGATTCAAATCCCTAAGGGACCCCTTACCAGCTGTGTGACCTTAGTTATTTAACCTGAATCTCTGTCCTTGGTTCATCAAAATGGGTTGGAATGCCAACCTTGCAGAATAATTGGGAGGATTAAATTAGCTAATCTGTTAGCAAATGGTTTGGTGCCTGGCACAGAGATGTGGCCTCCATATTTAATATCTGTTCCCACTTCTTTATTTTCATCACACCTTGCCTCATTCTTTCTCTTCTATGCCTTTTGAAATCCTTCGTGTCCTTCAAGGTTAGATTCAAATCCTCCCACAATTGATTCTTATCTGACATCTTGCTTCCTCCCCACCCCCACCAAGTATGCACTGACTACATCACAACCTGTGCCATTTGTGTGGATATTTTTGGTGTCTTTTCTGGCAATAATTATTTCATAGGTTGGGCCTCTGCTTGTAAAAAAGCTGGGGCTCCTTGCCTGTGGGGATCATTCCTTAGATTTCTTTGTATCCTTCATAGCAACTGTGCGATGCACATCCATTTTCATTTGTGCTCTAGTGCTAAAATGTGCTCAACACATTTTAGGAACAATTTCATATTTTAAGCCTTAGAAGTGAAGATAATTATTAATATCCTTATTTCAAATATTTAAACAAAGTAATGAGTAGAGTCAACCTCCAAATTGCAGAATATTTGGAATAATATTGGTGTTGGACATTTTCTCAAAAAGATCTAAGAGGATGTGTTTGAATGGAATTTTAATCATTTCTAGACTGGCAGAACCAATTTTGAGAGGTCAGCATGATCTGATGTACTGCAGCATTCTTCATTACCCACAGATCAGAATGTCTGAGATAAGAGAATACCAGGAGTTCTGGTGCTTGCTGCCTCCTTCTGGAGAAGAAGGCTATCTGCCACCTCTTTCTCTCAAGTTGAAAGTGTCTATCAACTTGTACTCTGAAATTGCTCTAATAAAATTAGGTGAAAATTGTGTATAATTCTATCCAAGGGACATTTCATAGGTTCTGAAGCCCATTTTGGAATTACTTATCCAAAAAAGTTAATTTGAATATAGTTTTTAAGATAAATTAAAAATATTTTTTAACGCTTATTTATTTTTGAGAGGCAGAGAGAGACAGAGCAAGAATAGAGGAGGGGAAGTGAGAGAGGGAGACACAGAAACCAAAGCAGGCTCCATGCTCTGAACTGTCAGCACAGAGCCGGACTCAGGGCTCAAACCCACGAACTGTGAGATTATGACCTGACTTAACCGACTGAGCCACCTAGGCGCCCGTGAATATAGTTTTTATTTTTATTGTTTTCATTTATTTTATATATTCTAACCTTTGACAGTTGTGCTATTTTATGTATGATGAAGATAGTCATTCACCACAAACCAGAATCTTACTACCTAAAACGTGATCCATGACTCATCAGCATCTCCAGGGAACTTGTTAGGATGCAGACTGTTAGGGCCAACTTGCACCTACTGAATAGGAATCTCCATTTTACTAAGGTCTCTGGATGCACATGCAAATACACATCAAAGTTTGAGAAGCACTAGAATATTCGTTACCTCCTGCAATTGAAAAATGAAGGGTTAATTAAAGTTTACTGTAAAAAATTGCTGAAATAAACATTTACTATTGCACTTATGAGTATATGTTTACATATGTATGTTACATATGCATACATGCATATCTATTCAGGACACATGTGTATATGTGTGTATCCTCCAAGGGGTCTCTCCGGCTGTTTCTTGGGAACCAGGCAATATCCTTTCCTGAACATCTTAAGAGCATATTTTCCTTGATAAAATAAATATGTCTAATAATAGTTCTTTCCATTTGATTTCCCAGGCAGACAAAACACAAAACTTGCACTCTGTCCAGTGAGATTAGCTGGGTGAGAGAGCATGTGAAGTGCCAGGCATGGTCTGCCTTCCCTGTGAAGGTCACATTGGTCCTCTCAGAGACGGGTGTGGACATCAAGTTCCTTGCCCATTTGAGAGGTTGTAGCCCTCTGATGAGACTCTGCGTCATGGAAATTCCTTAGTCTGCTCTTGTCGGCAAAGCAGCAGGCAGTATAATTGAAAGCCACATATGTGCTGAGTAAAGGACTAATCCGTGAGAATCTATCTGATAACTGAGTTACTTCTGCAGGTGGTTTCTAGCACGTAACCATGAGCACGTGTGGTGTGGAGTGACTGGATCCATCCCCTTCTGCTGTTGCCAGTTTTAGGATAGCTTACGGTTCAGAAGCTCTCAGGGTCAAGTGAAAAGGTCATTGGTATCTGGAGTTTGTCGGTCCATCTGGGCTTTGCCATTCATGTTAGATAAGTGACCTTGACTCTGAGCACGTTATGTAACTCTCTGATATTTGTTTGTCTGGGATGACAACCACTGTTTGAAGGCAGCATTTCTCTAACTCTTTTGAAGATGGGAATCACCTAGGATTCTTGGTGAATGGACAGATGCCTAGCCCCCCTAAAACTATTGGGCCAGAATCTCCATGAGTGGAGCTTGGGAATCTGTGTTTCTAATAACCCTCCAGGGGATTCTTGTAAGAAGTGTGGTTAGCACTGTTCTAGGGAAGCCATTTGATTAATATCCAGCTCACTTCCCTTCTTCAATTCCTAAATTTGTTTATATCAGGAAATGCCAAGTGGCAACAAAGAAGGTGATGTTGTGTCATTGCTGCGGGTTGGTTAGACCATAAAAAGATACTAAACTTTGAAATATCTAGAGATGCCTGGGTGGCTCAGTGGGTTGAGCATCTGACTCTTGATTTTGGCTTTGGTCATGATCCCAGGGTTGTGGGATTGAGCCCTGCATTGGGCTCCATGCTGAGTGTGGAGCCTGCTTAAGATTCTCTCTCTCTCTTCTTCTGCCCCTCCCCCCAACTCATGCTCACTCTATCTAAAGATGAAATAAAAAAAAAGAAATATCTAGCTTGAGTACTCATCATCCCTACCTCTTAAGTTAGTGTTGTGACCACTTGAGTTTCCATTTCTATAGAATAAGCTGGAAATTATACATACAGTTGATTTTTGCTCTGAATCAATGTTACATAAATGTCAGCTGATATTATTGAGTTTCTTGACCCCTCTGTTGCTTGTTAAGTCTCTCAGGTATCTTGGTCTCTGGGGATTATGAATTCATGGAAAATATATATATATAATTTACATATGTATTACCATTCCACCATAACTCTTATGTCTTTATATTAGTCACATCAAGACTAAGATAAAAAATATTTTGTAGGATTAAAAATTTGGTTCTCTCATATCCAGTGAGAGAAGAGAGAAGTCTGGCTTCTTCACAGTTTGGTAGAAGATGCAATAGGTAGTTAAGGTAGCAAAAGAGGATTCATTCAGGATAAAATGAACAGATTAAAAATAATGTGAAAAGAAGAAAGATATAATAAAAGGTTTAAAGAAGAATTGAGAATCGTTTTGCATGATGTGCAAGCTGGTAGAGGGACCTGTCCCTGTCTAAATAATTATAATAAAGCAAGCCTTCTTTGAATGTACTTGAGACACTGAATGAAATTCAACCCCAGGGTTATTAGCCCTAAACATATCCACAAATAGATCAAGAGAGCAGTTGGGGACAGAGGGTCAAGGAAGGTTGCATGTGAAAGAATGTTTGGGAGGAACAGCCAAGGTCAGGTGGAGTGAAGCTCAAACCTTCTTCAGTGTGAGGTCACTCTCAGCAGAAATAAAGCACCAGTGCAGTCCCTTTGGCCATTCCTGCAAAGCCCTCTAGATTTTCAGTTTTAAGGCATTAGCAGTAAAGGTTCCACCCACCTCCCAGAATGTTGATTCCACCTCTTCCCAAAGCTCCAGCAGCTTCAGGGTTCACTCCACATGGCCTGGCACAGAACAGCACTCCTAGGGTCACTGTGGAGCTGTCCAATAAACTCTGTCAAGACCAGAGTCCAGCTCAGACGGATTCTGGCTGTGTGTGGGCCCACGTGGGAACTACTGTCACCAGAAATGTAAGGAAATGTACCGTTCTGCTCAGGCCAACTGGAAAAGATTTATGAAATGCTTCCCAAGTGCCCAGATACCTGCTAGGATCTATAGAGGAGGCCAAAGAAATGGGATTTACAGTACCCATCATGATTAGCTGTTGGACCTCTATCAATTCCTGTAGCTTGCTGAGTAGGTATTTGAAATATGGGGTTAATAATATTGCTCTCATGCTGGCTGCTATGCAGAATATGTAGGGACTGTGTATGAAACACTTAGCACTATGCCTGATATGTGAGTACTCACTAAATGGTAGCTAATGTTAATGTTGTTGTTACTGTTACTGTAGAAGCTGATCATTTAGTTGGGGTTGAAATGTCTGATTATATGAATCAGGAAGAAAACAAGATTGGGAAATTCATGCATGGTGCTTGGGGACTGTAATTCTCCAAGTGGAGCCAGCAGGCTGGTCCAGGCTGACCTCTTGCTGGATGAACCTGCAGGGGGCTGTTGTTTAGGGCTTTCTCTCCCCTCACTTGGGTTTATGCAGAGATGGAGTCACCCACAGGCCATGGGTTAGATTCCCTGTTGACAAGCTCACTACCACGTAGAAGGGACCATGTCATGGCCATGTATTGTTATGATTACCCTCCCCTTGCTGTCACTTTCTCTACTTTACCAATCCCCCTTAAAACTCCAACTCAGGAGCTGAATCTCCAAGTCCTTTTGGAATGAAAACAGATAAAATAGGCCTATGAAACTGGAATCACAGAGCTTGGAGTTTATTCATTTTGCGAGTCTTCACTGGGCACCCCAATGGGTGGGTGTTGGGCGGGTGATGGAGAGTGTAGTTATGTGGTGAGTAAAAGAAAGTCTCCCCTCCACTCCCACAATCTCACAGGGAAGTCAGGCCATTAAAAAGAGTGCTGAGGGTGGAGAGAAGCACAGATGGGGGATTTTACCTAATCTGTAGGTAATTCATGAAGGTCTCTTTGAGCGTGTGGTGTTTTTCAGTTTGCACCTGTAGGATGAGCAAGCATACATAGAGCAGGGCAGCACACAGGAGGTGGTCAATAAAGGTGAATTAAAGAAGGAGGCATACGGGGCGCCTGGGTGGCGCAGTCGGTTAAGCGTCCGACTTCAACCAGGTCACAATCTCACGGTCCGTGAGTTCGAGCCCCGCGTCGGGCTCTGGGCTGATGGCTCAGAGCCTGGAGCCTGTTTCCGATTCTGTGTCTCCCTCTCTCTCTGCCCCTCGCCCGTTCATGCTCTGTCTCTCTCTGTCCCAAAAATAAATAAACGTTGAAAAAAAAAATTCGAAGAAGGAGGCATAGCAGAAAGAGTTGGAGGGGAAAGGCTGAGTGCCCTTCCAGACCTGCCTAACCAAGATCTTAGAGTGGAACCCCTTAGCTGGCTTGAGTGGAGATACCAGAGGGTAGCCTGTTTCCATCCTTTTGACAAGTCTGATTTCCTGCTAATATCCCTACCATTATTTTGTCACCCCTAAAAGTTAATTCTGGCAGTTCCAGGGCTCATTCCTGGGACTTCTTAGAAATGAAATTATACTTGGTGCCATTTCCCTTCCTTCTGAAATTACTATTGCTATATTTTTAGTATGTTTTAGAGGAGTAAAAAGCATTACTTACCTCTAGTTTTCCATATAACCACTTCTGATGACTACCCCTTTTAAATGCTTTTTTTTTTCCAGGCTATCCAGTCTGAATTAACTTTTCTTTAAGAAAAGGTCTTTCGTGGTTTATAAATTTTAATGTAAGATGCTAACTGCCAGGATATTTTTGGACCACAACCAGGGATTTAACCAGCCTCCCTTAACAGATGAAACGAGGCAAGCCTGCACTGCACCTGGACACAGTGGCTCTTTCATCGTTCACTTTCAAAGTCATGACACCTCCTGGTTTTAACCTCAGGACGTCAAGAATTTTCTTTTAAAACCTGTTTCCTGGAAATAGGTCTTTGCTGTGCTAATGGATAATTTTTCACTTCATATTTTTTTAAGGTGCATAAATTCTATTTTTTTCCTCTTGCAAATAAAAAAAACAGGGTATGGAGGGGCATGGTAAGAGTCTCCTCTGTCTTAAATAGTACAGGCCATCCCTGTCCTGGATTTTTAAATATTTCATTAGCAACAAGGGATTCTTACACTGCCCTATTCATTCCCTGCTCCTCCTCAGACACTGGACTGATTATTTTGATTAAAAGTGCTGAGTAAGAGAATGTGGACTGAAAATTAGGCTCTTAAGCAAACGCCAGAGCCTTTAACCACATAAGGACTTGCTCCTGTGGCTATTTGGAGTCCTTTATTCAATGTTGCAACTAAGCAAAACTGGGTTTTTGAGACTTGCCTCCTATCCATGTTTTCTCCTTCTTTCTTCCCCTATGCTGGGCAATTCTCCTCAAACAGGCAGTCACTCCAAGCTGGAAAAGTACCTGTGTGCAAAATTTTAACAAGTGTTCCCTCTAGGGCAGTAGATTTGCAGGAACTTCTTCTATGTGCCCCTTGAGCTGACATCTTGGTCATGTGACCTCACTTATGAGAGAAGAAAAAGGCATCTCTTCCTTAGGCTCAGCCAAGGGAACACACTGGCTTTCAGTCCATTTGCCTCCTCGAAGGGCAACTTTGTTCGGTGTGTGAACCACTCACTGAACGTGGATGTCTTGCTGGAATGTAGAACCTGTTCTTAGTCTGCTGTCCATTCATTCTTGTTGAACTGCTAAGAGTTCATTCTTGAGAATCTAAATCATGCATTTGCAAAAGCTTAGTGGGTTTCCTGGTAAGGCAGTGCTTTAGGGAGAAGAAAAGTTAGCATTTGCCAAATGCATCTCCATCTGGATGGAGGTAAAAAGTTGTCTTGGGCCCAGTGGTCCTGCTGGGAGAATTGCTTGAGTAACCCCTTCTGGGTTATGTAAATAATAAAAAAAAAATCACAGAAACCACTGCCTCTAGGATAGGTTTCAACGAGTTCCTTTGTAGTCGGTCAAAAACTTCTCTCCCAATGGTCTTGGTGGGTAAATGCTGAAAAATGCCCCTGAGGAGGAGCCTCCTAGAAAGAAACAAAATGAGACCTTTGCTTTTCTCCCCAAAGTTATTGAAACACATCTGATGACCTGAAATCTCCAGTCTGGAAATTATCCAAGGAGGCCGAAAGAGAACCTCTCCTTGAGGGGGTCTGGCCCACTGCTGTAGGCAGAGGCTGGGGTAGGGTTGCCAAATAAAGTTCAGGCCCCCAGTGAAATTTGAATTTCAGATAAACAATGCATCATTTTTAGTATAAGTATGTTCATGCGCTATTTGAGACATACTTATACCCCAAAGTTACTCATTGCTTATCTGAAATTCAAATTTCTCTGGGCTTCCTGTACTTTTATTTGCACAGTCATGGGGTGTGGCCCGTAAGTAAGGCTACACATGCTGTGCTTTGTGACTGTGGCTGTGAACGGAAGGCCCTGGAGCCTGGAGAGCCCAGGTGTGAGGGCAGTTGGTGGACTGGACCACAGGAGGGTGTGGGGGCACCGAGGACCCATTGCTCGAAGGCACCAATGGGGGACCAGCCATGACTTGATTGTCATGCTGGGCACTGTACTAGCCCAATGGGGAGGCAGCTACAGAAGGCAGAGGGGCAGTAACCTGCAACTATGTGCACTGCGAATGTTCTCCATTTCTCTCTCATTGGAACTGGGTGTGTATGGGTGGAGGAAGCCAGAGAGTCTACTGATTGGAAGGTGGGGGCTGGACTAATTGAAGATCAAGAAAATACAGGTGTGAGAGGGGAAAGGTACAAACCTCCCACTGTACAGAAAAGAGTAAGATTTCATTGCACCACCTGTGTCTTACCTACGAAAAACAACCTTGAAACAAATAGGAAGAAACAAAGCATGTTGCAGCAGGATTTGCCCCCCACTGTCTGATGCCACTTGCTAGGACTTTGTGTTTTGAACTGTGGCACTTGGGTAACTTTTAAAAATAGAGGTATCAGCTCTGCTAATTACTACCCAAGTTGCCTTGGAGTCATGACTTAACTTTTCTGTGCCTCAGTTTACTTGTGTGTGGAATGGAAGAAAAATGAACATTTAAAAGGTTGGGGTGGCTTGAACAAGGGCAGTGTCAGGCCATTGTTGAGTCCTCAGTAAATGCTGGATAATAATAATAGCAACAACAACAACAAGGAAAAAAAAGGAGAAGAATATATGAAGCAACCAGGTCACTTTTTTTTTTTTAAATTTCTGAGCTCTATCCCAGACACGTGAAAAATTTCTGATCCTTATGTTTAAGAATCTAGTGATTCTTAGGTATTCTAAACTTTTAGAAACACTGACTTTTGTTTTCTATGAAAAAATGCCTGTCCTTGGGGGGCTTCCCACCTACTTATAGTGTAGGTTGTGTCCCTGAGACTCTGAAGGAGAAGAGAAACTTTCTAGTGCCTCCTTGCCACCAGCTCTAGGGCAGCCTCTTTCCCTGACACGCTCCCCACTCTTCTCAATTTCCATTTTTACCCCAAAAGGGCTTCCCGGTGTCTTGCTCCTTCTTTGTGTCTAGACTCTTGGAATAGTAGAATACAAAGTTTTTGTGTTTGAGGCAGAACACTGGATCTACTGTATTTTGTTTTAAAGAGTAGCAGCAATTGCCTTTGATTTAGTTAATGGGGCCAGTTCTTTAAGATTAATAAAGATTGCCAAATTCTTCATGTCCTTGGGGTTCCACCCATCTGCCTGCATCTATGCTCTCTGAAACCACACAGTGGACTTTACTAGAGCCACATTTCAGGTAACAGAATATGACACATATTTATAATTCCCAAGTATCATATACCACAAAATTGGTCTTTCCTGCTGTAAGGTAATAATCCAGTTTTAAGATATTTACATAGAATTTTGTTTTCGCTTGAGTTATCATTTGGTTAATTATATAGTAAAGAAAAGCCAGGGGTGTGAGGTCTACTTTGGTCTCGGGTTCCTTTGAGCTACTCACTCCTACTTTTCAATGTGCTTTCTCATCTGTTGTAATATCCTTACAATTCTGCATAGGGCTTTTGTGTCCTCTAAGTTGGAGCAAGTATTTTCTCAGTGGCTAGGAGAGTGCACTGAGGATGGAATTTACTTAAGCAGACACCTAACACTGAGATCTGGTTTCACGAAAACCACTCACCTACAGTCTTGAAACACTTGCAACTATTTCCTGGCAAATGGCTATGGCTTTGTGTGCCCAGAGCTCCTTCCTTCCTCTCACCTCCTACATCTTCTCTGCTTTTTATTACAGCTGTCTGTAACTTGAAACATTGTACTTTTCTGCAATTCTATAGTTGTAGAGCCTCAGTACCATTTTTGGACTTTGAAAAGATACGTTTCCTAAATACACTGGAGATGCTGATTTTTTTCCTAGTCTTGTTAGAAATGCTTTAGTGCCCCTTAACTCTTTGAAACATTTGGTAGTATGTGCAACCAATAAGGATAAGAAGTCAGCCAAAAGAAGGCAGCCCAGCACCCATGGCCATTGTTTGCTACTTGGTAAACTCTATGTCAGTGTCTTGAAGATGAGACCAGAAATGTTGACCATGGTATGTAAGAGTAGACCTTCCAAACACTGAGGTCATTCCATCCTGCAACATGATCATGAAATCATGAACCTGTAGCTGTACAAACATTTGTCAGTGATATTATAAAAAGGGTTTGAATGAGACACAGTCACAAAGTATAAAACTCTTTGATTTTTTAAAATATTGAATCCTGAGATATGTTGAATTCTGATTTATATTCCCCCAGTACACATGAGATTATTTTTAAAAGTACTTTGCATATCACGATTTAATTCAAAAGATGTTAAGTCCAATATCTCACTTAGCTACACAGTATATTTAAAATTTTATATATAGTTTTAGTGAGCTTGAGTTGTGTCATGAACTTTAACTTGAAAAATTATGTTTCGTAATAGAATATGAGGATTCTCCATGAGGATATTTCCCTGTTAGTCTTTATCATCATCAAGATATTAACGAATTTTTCATTTCTCTGGTGCTGTGCTACATACAGTACTTAGAAAGTTAGGCAGACCAGATTGTTCTACATGTGTTCACTCCATGAAATGGATTCCTTCCAGATCTCCAGAAAATAATGAACTGTGGAGTGGGTTAAAATGTCTTGTATTACTTAGCAACTGACCATAAAGGTCTAAAGGATGGATTTCTGTCGTGTGAGTTTACTTGGCAAAAGAAAAAAAAACTTTATTCTTTCCTCCATAATTTCCCTTATGGCTCTCAGTGATCCTTCACACTTTTGTTCCTCAGCACAGGGTGACTAAGGATCTATAAATGTCTTTCTGCTTGGTTTCTTCTCAGCTGGTTCAAAGTCAGAGCACCCCTTCATAGCTCCTATAAATCCAAACCTTCTGGGATTTCTGTTGTTTTTCCTTAACATAATCCTAACAGAAAACAACCCCCCACTGGACCCTTAGGAGCAGGAACATTAGGATCCGGGGGTTTGGTCCCTTCTGTGTCTAGCTCGCCAGCACAGGTGTTAGGTGAGAAGGAGAAGCATCATTCTTGGCTACAGGGAGACTAAAGTAGGATAAAGTCATCTTTAAAATGAGCAGAAAGCCAGTGTAAAGAATATCAGGAATGTAAAAATTAAATTTGTGTAGAAAGGCCCAGAAATAGCCAGGTTCCCCTGAATGCTAACAACTTAACAAAAGGTGTCTGTCTAGCCAGATATGTCTGGAGCCAGAGTCACCCATAGCCCAACCACTTCTATTTGAGCTCTTCTTGAGGATGCAAAAATTCCACACTTTATGAGGTGTTTTGACTAAGCCATGAAAGAAGAACTATGGAAAATTGATTCTAAATAAAAAAAATGCAAACTGTAGAATGCCAGTGAGAAAGAAAACCTCAAGATAGCCCAGGATGAGGGCAGTCATCCAATTTTATTGAGATCTTTGCATCTTTTGTACTTCCAAATATTTGAATGCTGAATTGCTTGAGCAAATTCACTTCAAGCTTTAATATATGCTCTTTTTGATGCTCCACAGAGATAAGAAAGCTTACATTTAAAACTTTACTTTGTCATCTTAAGAATTATCAGATATCACATAACTTTTATTTTTTTAATTAGAGAAGTAAAAAAAGGAGTTGGTATATCATTGAAAAAAATGTGAATTATTAAATGTAAAAGTGAATTATTAAGGTTATATAACAGGGTGTCAAGTTGTCATGCTAAAACTGGGGTGGCTCACTCAGAGTTAAAATGTTTTATATGTAAGATACATAGAATATTTTTACATAAAATCTTCATATTTTTCATATATTTTAAAATATTTATTATACATTCCCATAAGTCATAAAGTTATATAATGTTTTTGGTGAGAAACAGCAGTCCTTACCATTATTGTCCCCATTTCCTCCTCATCAGAGGTAAGCATTTTCATTTGTTTTAGTTGATTCTTTTGTTACTTACTTTCATATGTCTAAATAACATGTATATGTTATTTTTTCATTTCATAGTTAGACTTCTTTCATTGAATGCTGTAGAAAGACAAGGATTAAGTCTCTTTCGTCTCCCACTTCCAACACACACACCAACACACACACACACACACACACACACACACACACACACACACATACACACACACACCTTTTCTCCCAATATAATTATAATTTTTGGTTAAATAAAATTTCAGTGTTTCAATTATTGTGATTTTGAAAATTCTATTCATGACAGAGAAATGTAGAGCTTCATTGTGTATTTTCATTTCTTGCTTAGCCTTTTCTTTTTCCTGGAGTTATTGGTTGCCTTGATTTAAAAATTTGCTTATTTAAAAAAATGTATTATGTATCAAAACCAAACTTAACTTTCTAAACCTTTTCTACAAATCTTCATATATATTAGTTATCCTACCAATTTTATCTTCTTAAAGGAATTTCTCCCAGAGACTTCTGATCAATCTGAACTTTAATCCATTCTACACTGGTTGCCCTCTAAACCTGAAGAACAGTTGATATCCTAGGATTTCTACTCCCCATCAGTGTAGAGAGATCCTATCTCTTATATTGGGTATCATCTGGTAGTTATGCTTTGTTTTTCTTTCTTGTTTTATGACTTTGTTTAGATAGAACACATCTTCTAGTAGTTTCCTGAGAAGTGATGGAGGGATGTAATATTTTTGAGATCTTACATGTCTGAAAATACCTTATTTTACATAAGCACTTGGATAATAGTTTATCTGGCATATAATTCTAGATTAGAAATAATTTCTTTTCAGGATTTGGAAGGCATTATAGTTTGTCTTCTAGCTTTCATATTTCTATGGAAATGTCCAAGTAAGTTCAGAATTCTGATATTTTGTATGAGGCATATATTTTTCTCTCTAGCATCTGTGAGACTCTCTATTTGTCCCTGATATTCAGAAATTTCATAATGATAGACCTTGTACATGTTATTCATCCACTGTGCAGGATATTTGCTGGACTCTTACATCTTTCAATCTTGGAAAGTTTCTTGGACAATTTCATGTTTCTTTGTTCTTGTTCTGGAGATCCTATTATTTGAATGTTGGATCTCCTAGTCTAGGCTTCTAAATTTCTTATCTTTTCCTTTCATTTTTATTTTATATATCTGGCTGCTCTGCTTTCAACATTACTTCCTTATTGTGGAAACTTTTTAAAAATTTTCTTGTCTCCTGTATGGTATTAATTTCCAAGAACTCTTTTTAATTCTGAGTGTTTCTTTTTTATGAATCCTGTTCTTGTTACATAGATTTTATACATTCTGTTATTTCTCTGAGGATATTGGTGAGTTTTTTAGGAATTTTTTTTCTCTGCATAATCTCTGTTTCCTCTAATTGCTTTGTTTCATTAGTTTAAAATCTCTGTTTTTCATGTTAGGGCAGGGATCCCAAAACTTGTCTGCATATTAGAATCACCTAGGAAATCTGAAAAACTTCCAAAATCTAGGCCACATGCCAGACCAATTACACCATAATCTTTGGGAATAGGACTTAGAGATCAATATATGTGAAGCATTCCAGGTGATGTTATGGGATTTTGTGGGACAATTTAAGATACTTCTCAATGTTTTCCTCTTTTGTCTTAAGATTCGGCTTTCCTGCTTATGCCTCCAGCTTCTATCAGTGTTATCTTTCTTTTTTTTTTACTGTGTGTTTGTGTATTTATCATTTCACAAATCCTTTTACTGTTATTTTAATGGAGTTTAAGGAAGGAGCAGAGTGTGGAGTTTAGGAAAGAGTATGTTGAAAAGGTGAGTTTTGAACTGGAAAGGTCCTATTGATATATTTTCAGGTATATTAGCAGTGATTTCACTTCTTATTCTAATAAGGGGTTACTAGTTCAAAAATAACCCAAATTTTCATTAAATATGACAGCATTGTCATATAGTCAGTTACACAGTAAAACCTCATGTAGTCAAACTTTGCTAACCAATAATTGGTGATAATGGACTTGGTTAAAGTTTACTTTTGTTCTACTTGGCAGAGAGAGGATTTGATTTAAAAAATTAGTGTAAACAAGATTGTAGATTAGCAACCTAGGTAAGAGAGAAAATATTCAAAGATATTATTAGAACTTACATGTGGAAAGACAAACTAGTTCTTCTGATTACAAATGCTGCTTGTTGATGTGAATCTGATATGCATGTACTTGAACCATACTTTATTAGCTATTAATTTGTATTACTGAATTAAATGAACTGGATTAAATTTACACTTCTTTTTAAACAAATTTCATACTTTTTTTTTTAATAGACTTCCCAGGTACCTGAACCTGGAATTGTTAAGAACTTACTCTAATGAAAATAACAGAAAGACAAACTGTGAAATATAACATGTCATTTATAATTAATAAATCACTAAACACAGGCAAGAAATTTAAGGGCTATAAAATGCCATGCATTTTCACAGTCAATTAATACTTAATTATTTGGCACATTCAATTCTGTAGCTAGGTGGGAAAAATTACTATATTTAATTGCTTTCAAATTCACAATTTTACCTGTGAAACGGTGGCCTTCTTTTCATACTCTCAGGGACTACTATAAAAGATGGGGAAATTGTGCCTCAGTCTTCCAGTTCACAGAGTATTCTTTTATTTCTTTTTAATACTACCCATTGGTCTTTTCTTTCCTCCCTCTATTCTTTCTTTTCTTTCTTCCTTCCACCCTCTCTCCTTTCCCCCTTTCCTCCTTTCTTTGCTTCCTCCCTCCCTCCCTTCTTTCATTCTTCAATGATGAACATTCAATGTGCTGATTTTTATGAACAAAATTGACTAGAGTGTTTTCTCCCTTGTGGATAGGTGTGACTCTAGGATATAACCCAAGATTTAGCTGCACTTCCTGCCCTTTGAAGAGTCTTCTTTGTGAGGAGTTCTGGCTTTCCCTAAGAAGCCCCAAGACTTTTGCTCAAAATTAACTTCCCACTTTTGCTCACTCCTTACTAGTAAGATCTGTCTGCAATACCAATCCAAAGTGATGTTGGTGGAATGGTGCAAAGAGAATGCCAAGTAGCCTTACAAAGTCACTTTAAGGCCTAATGAGATTAGTGACTTCCAACCTTATTAATGTAAAAGAAAAAAGTTCACAGACTCATAATAGCAACTATACTTCTGTTATTTCCTGTTGAGAAAATACATGACTGAAAGCTATTTTTATTCAGCGATTCTTTCAAGTAAGTCTGAATTTTACCAACCACACCAGTATAAACAAACATTTGAACAATAGTCACGCATTCAGTTCATGCTAATTTTTAGCCACTATATCACTTAGGAATTTTATGTAGTTTTTAGAAACACAGCTCTAGCTATGGTGGATTAAACACATAAAGATTTAGACCTTCATGATAAAGAAGCCCATATGTGTTGGTTTATAGCCAAGATCTCTGAAATTCTCTGGCCTTTCCTTCATGGTCCCAAAGTGGTTGCTGGAGCTCCTGACATGATATCTGCTTTTCTTGAAGCTTGAGGAAAGAAGGACAATGGAATGGCAAAAAAATTTCTTGCAAGATTTTTATTCTTTTATGCTTATATCTCAGTGGCTACCCCAAAGGAGGTTGAAGAATGCAGCACATTATCTAAGAGCACAAGTCTCTGTTAGAAGATGGGAGAGGGATGTTGCCTGGGCAATCTATGACACAAGCTGTAGACAATGCTGAGAGTGCATCTGGAATCATGGGCAGCAAGGGAGTTCTCAGTGTGTGGGCTAGATGTCCAGGATTTCTTCCATCTCTAACTCTCTTTAATTCTATGACATCTTGGCATGCTGAGCTTAGGGCATTTCTCCGAGGCGGAAGCAGATAGCGAAAAGAACACTGAATGTAGATTAAGAAGACATAGATACAAATGCTAACTATTGGCCAGGAACTGGGGAAAATTGCTTAACTTCTCAGAAGCTCAGTTTTCCCCTCCAAGAAGGAAATCAGAAATGTTTTCCCAGAGGCTCCTTGTGAGGATTGACTGAGATATTAAGAAACCCCTTAGTGCAGAGTCTTGCACATGTAGGTGCCCAGTCAATGTGACTTTGAGTTGAGGAGCGCAAGGTCATGGTCCAAACTCAGAGTTGGGGACAACTGGGGGAGTGTGATGTGCTGGACCTCTGCCTTGAATACCACTTAGTGGGTGCTGAGGTGGACCTGTCAGGGGTCTGTTTCCCAATACCAAACAGTGTGTCTCAAATGACTCGACCCCAGAAGCAGGTGTAAATTGGATTGCAGAGGTGTGAGGCCCGCTCTATCCTGCGTATCTGTGCTCTGGAGGTCTGCATAGGTATCTGCTTTATATTTCACGATTTTCATTTTTTATACTAGTTAATTTACAGATGTTTGATCAGGTGTGAACTTCTACCAAGAAGACTATAAAAAAGCAATTTAACAAGTGAGTCTGAAATGCCATATGAAGGGTCAGACTTTACACATATTACGTACTGGACTTTAAAAACGAACAAAGTTGCCCTTTCTTTTTCATTTCCTTGAGACACTCCTGGAAGGAAAGTTCAGGAGTTCAAATTGCCTATTTTGGGCTGCTGTCCAGGCAGCCACACCTCCCTGCCCCTTCTCACACTGTTCTCTTTCCCCAAAATGTTCTTTTCCTCCTATTCCCCTGGCAAAAACCTACTTATCTTTTAGGGCTTCATTTAAGCAGCATCTTCACCTCAAAACCTTGGTACCCAGGACCCAGGCAGAAGTAGTTCCTCTTTTCACTGTGCTGGTTGGCGTATTGCCTATCTTGCGTCTTTCCCATAATAATATTAGGGGTTTATTGAGAGCTTACCATAAGCCCAGCACTGTCCTAAGTGCTTTACATATGCTCATTCATTTAATGCTCATAAAAACTTGATGAAGTAGCAACTATTATTATCCTATTCCAGATGAAAACTGAGGCACAGAAAGATTAAGTAGTTTACCCAAAATCACATAGCTAGGAAATGGCCAAGTCAGAATTTGAACCCAGGTTCTTTTTTTAAAAATTTTTTTTAATGTTTTATTTTATTTTTGAGACAGAGAGAGACAGAGCATGGACGGGGGAGGGGAGAGAGAGAGGGAGACACAGAATCCGAAGCAGGCTCCAGGCTCCAAGCTGTCAGCACAGAGCCGGATGCGGGGCTTGAACTCACAGATGGTGAGATCTTGACTTGAGCCGAAGTCGATTGCTTAACCAACTGAGCCACTCAGGCACCCCTGAGCCCAGGCTCTTAAACAATTATAGCACATACATGATAATTATTTAAAAATGTACTTATTATCAGTGTCCCTTACTAGGTTATAAAGAGTTTTCTGTCAGGGGCTCTGTCTTATTCCTCTGAGCATACCCAACATTTTATCTTGAATGAATGAATATATATGTGTACACGTGCTAGCTTGGGATAACAAATTCAAACTGTACAGAAAACTCTAAAATGGACAGAGATTACTCTGTGGGCCCAATTCATGTTTCTGTCTATGCAGTTAACACTGTTAGTCATTTCTTGTGCTTTCTTCTAGAAGTTTTTATGCACATTTCAGCACATATGCAAATGCTTTAAAGATTTATCCAAAAAGGATCATGCTTAAACACATCCTTGCTAGTATGTACAAGTCTATTTTCAACTTAAAAAAAAAAGAAAAACCAAAGAAGAGGTGATTCATGATATTTTGATTATGATGCCTTGAAAAGGCATCCACAGACTTAGTTTCCATAAAAACTGTTGTCATTTGGGGCACCTGGGTGGCTCAGTGGGTTGAGCATCTGGCTTTGGCCCAGATCAAGATCTCATAGTTCATGAATTTGAGCCCCTCATTGGGCAGTCTGCTGTCAGCACAGAGGCCGCTTCAGATCCTCTCTTCCCCAACGTCCCTTCGCCCCTTCCCCGCTTACTCTCTCAAAAATAATAAATAAAAAATAAAAAAAACCTGTTGTCATTTAAAATTATTGACCATAACACCAAATCCAACTTTTAAAATGTTCTAACTACGTGGTAATGACCTCAAATCTTTTGGGAAAGAAGAAAAGAAATATGGAAAAAGATAATTATCTAGCTTAAGCAATCCACTTATCAACAGTGCTTACTTAGAATCCTTTCATTTCTGTTATTCTGCATTTACAAAGAAGCATTTACTAGAGGGATTTTTGTTTGTTTCTTTGTTTAGAAATGGAGCTGGGGAACTGAGACCTTTGAGCAGAGTGTGAAGTCTCTAAAATTCATGGCGGCAGGAGTCAGTCATGGGAGCCTGGGCAGTGGGTGTGCATTACAAACCATGGGCTCCTGGCTAGTAGAGAAAAGTTTCCATAAATCTTGGATTTGCCAAGGAACTTTAGTTTCACACATGCTCTGAGTTCTTCTACTGTGCAAACATCTCCTTCTCTGGCAGGGAAAACACCTTCATTTTCCATACGGTGCAAACATGTACCTCTTGCAGAAATGGAAAGAGACCATGAATTTCTGCAAAGGTGAACCAGAGAAGAACAATGTATTTGTGATCTTGATCCTTAACTATAGACTGGGAGCTTGACGCAGGACTAGCTCAGCAGAAAGCTTCGACAGATGCCCAGTAGGGATATACTCCTTTTCCTTGAGCAGATAAACTCTCCTGGGCTCGGACCTCTAATGGAGCCAGGACACCTTAACATGCCTTAACAGCCTTAATAGCCCTTTTCTCTGTCCACAATTGTCTGGTTAGCCTACTTTTTTTCAGAAAATTCCCAAACAGCAGAACATATATTAGCTTTTATGATTTAAAAAAATAATGGTAAAATATAAAATATACTACCTTAACCATTTTCAAGGGTACAGCCCTGTGGCTTTTAAGTACATTTACATTGTTGTGCCACTATCACCACCATCCATCTCCAGAACTTTAAAAAAAATTTTTTTAATGTTTTTATTTATTTTTGAAGGAGAGACAGAGCATGACTGGGGGAGGAGCAGAGAGAGAGGGAGACACAGAATCTGAAGCAGGCCCCAGGCTCCGAACTGTCAGCACAGAGCCTGACACGGGGCTTGAACTCATGAACCGTGAGATCATGACCTGAGCTGAAGTCGGACGCTTAACTGACTGAGTCACCCAGGCGCCCCTCCAGAACTTTTTCATCTTGCAAAACTGAAACTTTTGAACCCATGAAACACTAACTCCCCATTTCCCCGTCCTCCAGCTCCCAGTAACCACCCTTCTATTTTCTGTTTCTATGAATCTGACTCTTCTAGGTACCTTGTATATGTGGAACCATACACTATTTGTCCTTTTGTGATGGGCTCATTTCACTGAGCAAGTTTTCAAGGTTCATCCATGTTGTAGCCTCTGTCAGAATTTCCCTCCTTTTTAAGGCTGAACAATATTCCCATTGTCTGTATAGACCATGCTTTGTTTATCTATTCATCTGTAAATGGATCCTTGAATTGCTTCCACCTTTTGGCTATTGTGAATAATGCTGCTGAGAACATGAATATACAAATATCTCTTTGAGTCTTTGCCTTTAATTATTTTGGTATATACCCAGAAATGGAATTGCTGGATCATATGGTAATTCTATGTTTATTTTTTGAGAAACTGCTACACCATTTTCCACAACAGCTGCACCATTTTACATTTCTACCAACAGGGCCCAAAGGTTCCAATTTCTCCACATTCTCATCAACACTGGTTTTTGTTTGTCCATTTTTGTTTTTGATAGTAGCCATCCTGATGAGTGGTATCTCATGGTGGTTTTGGCTTTTATTACTTTTCACTCGAAAAAAAATCATTCTTTATTCTAGGTTCAGGTGGGAGTGGCAGTGACTTATTTTTCTTTTGAAGACACACAAAGTTCTCTATTGAGTCGTAGCTCAGGGCACATTTGCCAGCCTATCCTTGGGCCTAAATATGGAATACGACCTTTAAAAGGTACTGGCTGGGAAACCCTGCACCACCTGGCTGTGCTGGTCCTTGGTGACCTCCCCAGGGGATTCCTGACAGTTAAAGCTTGTCCTGACTCTTGGGGTGGGGAACTCCCCCTCTCTAACATAATGCCAGTGGCAGCTTTGTACGAACTCTTATGTAAAAGGAAGAGTGTTCTTCCAAGTGTCAGGGTCATGCATGGACACTCCTTCTATTTCAGCAGTGGTGACAGACTAGATGTAGAGACACACAGAAACTTCCCCTTTGGCAGTAGAGAGAGGATTCAGAGCAAACACAGTTTGTGCAGACACTTGAAAATGCTTGTTTGAGGAAGACTAAATTGAGTTAGTGTTTTTGTTGCTTTTCTTTTTCCAAAAACACACATTTGTCACTGTATCTTAGTCTCACAGTAATCTTTGGATCTAGAAAGTAGAAAGTAAGCCCATTTGGCAGAGAGAAACATGGTCTTTGAGCTATTAAATGCCTTCCTCAGGGCACACAGTTGGTGAGCAGAAATGGGACTAGAACCCAGCATCCTGGCTATAGATCAATAATCGATTTTGATGGAGATGACCTCATCTAGGAGTTAAAATTTCATGGATTTGAATAGCTTGCTTTCTTCAGGACTGTTTATGACTTGAAGCAAGGTACTCTGTTGAGCAGTGGCAGAGTAGCTTATATCTGGCCCTTTTGCCATAAAGTCTTGGTGTTAAGGGAGTAGAAATCTGACTCCATGAAGACAAGCATACCTCAGTGGGGCCTTCTTCACCTCAGGGTACCACTTAGTACTCCTCGAAACCCTTAGAAATCAGGTTTGGTTAATTGTGCTTAAATTAAGTTTGAAACCATTGCTTATGATTTTCGTGATCATTAAAATCAACTTCTCAAAATATGAATATCCTAGACTAATGAATATTCTAGGTTTTTGTTGTTGTTCTGCTTAGCTCAAGTCAGAGATCACTTGAAATTTTATATCACTGATGATATGCTTTGACTAACTGGTGGCTTCCTACTGGATTTTAAATGGCCTGAAGTAGACACACAGGTCTGGGCGGAGCTCATCAGGCTATTTGCAAATATGCAAGCCTACGCATAAATGGTCCCTCTTCTGGAATTTGCCAACTTGAGACCAATGAGACCTACGTGTCAGAGAGAGCACATGGATACTTATGAACACAGCAGGTGAACACCATTGATGGACAAAAGGGGACCAGCTGAGACTTAAGACTTCTCTCCACAGAGGTCATCCATCAGCTCAGGTGGCCTCTGATGAATATGAGCCCCAGAACATGATGAAGCTGTTGTTACAGTGAGAGTAATATCAGTGCTTGATGGTTTTAGATTACGGTGAGTATTAGATGAGAATATGGTGATGGTTTCTTTAAATAAATCAGTTAACAGCAGTCCCTCTTCTGCTTTAAAAGAAAAGATATGGTGCGCCTGGGTGGCTCAGTTGGTTAAGCATTTGACTTCAGCTCAGGTCATGATCTCGCGGGTTGTGAGTTTGAGCCCTGTATTGGGCCCTCTGCTAACGGCTCAGAGCCTAGAGCCTACCTTGGACTCTGTGTCTCCCTCTTTCTCTGCCCCTCGCCCACTCACTCTGTCTCTCTCTCAAAAATAAACAAACATTTGAAAGAAATTAAAAAAAAAGATGAGAAAAACTTAGTTCATACTGGCCAATTCTGATATGTATTCTGATACATATTCCCATTCATAATATATAATCTTTGTTTTTATTAATTATATTGGTACAGAAGTACCTTTTGTCAAGGATACTGTGATTGGACAGAAGAGCATTAGTTAGTGTGAGAAACAAGTATGTTAGTATCTTGCTCTGTGTAACAAAATCCTCAGAGCCTACTTTAAAATTAAATACCTTAAAATTTGCTTATTTTTTTTTAAACCAAAGATACTCAACTTTAAGCATTACTTAAAAACTGTTTTTAATTAGTGGATAATGTTACATGTTGAATGTCTGTCTTAGATGCATTTTTTTACCTCATAGCTTCTCAGAGAATACCACCCTGTTAAAGTTTATTCATACCCAATTATGTTCATTCCATGGGGCTGAGCGCCCCCCCCCCCAGAAAATCTCATGCATGACAACCAGAAAATTTTCCTCCTGCATCATACTAACACACAGTTTGAAAATAAAAAGAGACTCTTCCCTCTCATTTTATTTCATCTATACTGAGACATATGGAAGAGAAATTAACGAAACATTTGGGAGTAACTGGTAGTTAAGAATATTTGGTATATAGTACCATCTGGGGGTAAAGGTAGGGGTTTGCCAACATATCAAAACACTAATGAAAATCTGTAACTTGCATTCATCAAGAAAATGTCATGCTAAACTCGTTTTATTCCTTTTTCTCCTGAGTTACTAGCTGGTGTGGGAATGCCATGATATAGATAAATTTCTGCAATTGAGTTTCTTGCCATGTCTTGTGGGAAATTCAGAGGCATGTAAACTGGGTAACAGAAGAGCTGGCTGAAGTTGTGGTTAATTACAAAACAATACTCCATATGTGTGAATGAACAGATCGATACCAATGTAGACCTGTGGCTTTCAGCATGTTCTCTGTTGTGGCTCACATGGAGGGTGACGGGTCCTGTCTTAGACCCGTGTACATGCTTGTGTGCAGTTACGCATAGTCCAGCAGACTGGCCGCAAGTCCAGCCTATCTGTCCCACTCAAGAACACACACCTGGAGATGAGTTAGTGCAAGATATGAGAATAAATTTACCACTCTGATTTGGAAAATAAAAGGCTTGCAGATTTCCATACCTTGGACATTGTCGGTAACAAATTATTTGTCATGCTGTTAAGATACCAGCTGTGATGCTATTACAAAATACTTGGCTCTTTGTCTCTTGATCTCATGCTGTTCAACATTTTAAACACCAATTTTAAAAAATACTAAAAAATGTGCTTCAAATCTTCTAAGGAACTGCATGGCTTGAGAGCTTGTAACAGCACCAAAGCTGAAAGCAGCCTGGAGAAGGAAGGCATCATTTAACACTGGAATTGGCTATCAGTGCCAGAAAACCTATAGATGAGGGAAACTTTAAACCAGTGTTTAAAAGTTCATTTTTAAGAATGTACTTTTGATAACTCTAAAGAATCGTTTTCCTGTAAGTCTTGCTCCAAATGGACTTTTCTTATAAACAGAAATGTCAACACAATTACTATTTAGGTAAATATTTTTAAAAAATTATTTCTTATTTTAATCAAATATAGGTTCAAGTATGGAAGGTTTGATTTCACCTCTGGAATGGTCTTTTGAGGACAGGGACAGTATCTTGTTTATTTCTCTGTTGTCAAATCCTAGCATGTCTGCAACACATACTACTAAAGTGTGGTAAATTAAACCATAGTTAACCAAATCTGAAAGATGAGTCTTGAATGGGGCAACAGAATTTACTTTCCACCAAGACAAACATGGCAAATTAGAGGGACAGCACCCTAGAAAGCTAACCCTAGGACAATTGTTCCCAACTCTTGACTGCTCATTACAGTCACATAGGTTGCCAGAGAAAATACACAAGGTACAAGTTAAAATAGAATTTCAGATAAATAATGATTTTTTCTAGTATAAGAATATTGTATGGGTCATACTTACACTAAAAAAAGTGTTTTTTTTTTATCTGAAATTTAAATTTAACTGGGCACCTATGTTTTCATTTGCTAAATCGGACAACTGTAAGCCTTTAGAAAATACCAAAGTGTGGGCCTCCCTCCAGAGTTTTGGATACAATTAGTCTGGCATGAAAAACCAGTATTGCTATTTTTCAAAGACTCTCCAGGTAATTCTATTATGCAGCTAGGATAGAGGGTCACTGCCCTATAATATGTGTTTCAGTTTTGAACCTTGTTCCCATGACTTACAAGTGTATAATTTACCTCTGTTTCAAGTGGGCTGTGGATCCATAGGCTTGGGGTAAAGTAAGAACTGCTAGGCTGCCTGGACCTCTCTGCTATTCCTTAGGGCAGCTTTTATTTTAGATGTCAAATATACCAGTAGATGAAAAGACTGGTAAGAGTGTTATGATGGCCAAAGTGGGAAAAAATGTCACACAGATATCAGTTTCTGATTATGCATAAATAATAAGTACGGTTAATGGGAGTAGGTCTAAGCTGAAGAAACCAAAGGATCTTTCTTCTAAGAGAACAGGAACCATCAGAAACCTAATAGGTACATGGCTTACCAAGAGATATTAAAGTTTTAAGATATTTTTAAAAGTGCCATATGAGAGTTGCTCATTTAGAAAGAAACCAGATAGTGTTTTCAAGGTTATGTGCTATGCAGGAAAATATACAGAGGTGTAGAAGCCAGAAGGTGAACCCAGGCCTTCCTATAATATAAAGACTGCAGCGCTGAGGGAACCATGTGGGGAGGAAATCAGAACTTGTGGTTATGAGTTGGAGTACAAAGTAACAAGCCAAAAGATTAAGTGGACTGGAACATATAGTCCTGGGCATAAACAAAACAACAACCCCTGTGAGGAGCTGAGAGCTGCCAGAATCCCTAAGTGGGTGAGGAGTAGCCAATTTACCCCTGAGCTCCCTAAGGCTAATGAGACTAATGGCTTAAGTCAAAGCAAGGATACTTTTTGAGATTGGATAATTGCTTTTGTTGTGTTAGCAGAGGAAATGGAAGGGTGAGCCATGATTTTTTTTTTCCCCATAGCCAAAATTTATGACAATGAAGCCTACATTATATGGCAAGTTTTTGAAGTTAAATGATAAGTAGAAGTCAACTCTTTCATATTGTCTGAAAAATGATCCATAAAATCATTGAAGGAGAATGTAGCAAAATATAATGCTTAAAGGCAAATTTTTAAAAATGGAGTTTTCATTCAGCAATAACAATTGTAAGCATACACTTTTATTATTTCTAAGCACAAGTATGTTTATATATTCACTGTCAACTTTTTCAGGTTCTAGTTTGGAGCTGGTGTTGTTTGATTAGAACTTGAACTTAGGAAGGGAACTTATTCTAACTTTGTTAATTATAAAAATAAAACATTATTTAGATATTAGGGTAGGATTAATTCTATCACAATTCCTATTTTTAAGTTTTAATAAAGATATTAGATCATCTAGGGGGAAAGGCTATGTATACTCTGCAGACATTAATTTGGTTAAATCACTATTGATGGAAACAATATTTAATAAAAATATGGATGATTATGAACTGTATATGAATGGTATGCTATTTAATTAAAATTATTTCATTATTATATAATAAACTAGTCTTAGTTATTTAACCACTTGAAAAAAATACACATTTTAGGATTTTGAATTGAGGATTTTTTGCAGGTGAGTCTCCATTTTATAGAATGTAGATTTTCATAGAGTTGTAACTCTCCTCTGGTTAATTCTCTTTAAAATTCAAAGGAAAAACTGAATCTGACTGACATTTATTGTAACAACTTTTAGTAGAGAAAATTTTGAGGTGATTCTATAAGTAAAATTCATAAAACGTACTTAATGCTATTATAACATCTACCTGGAACTTACTTATTTTTAAATAACACTACTTCTCTGTTAGATAGGAGAAATTGGTGCCAATATGAGTAATTTTGTGGGAGTGAACAGAAAATGAACAACAGCAAAGTAATAGCATGTGAAGAACTTTTCATGTTCAGAGTTGACCGATTTTGCTGGTACATTATATATTTGTGTAAATGTATTCCACCAGTAATGAGGTCAGTTTGAAAACTATATTGCTTGTAACTGAACTAAATCAAAATGAAAATTTTTATAGTGATTGTTAAGTGCCAAATTGAACTGATCTCATTAAATGTGAAATTCAAGTATATTTAGACTATTGCCTAAATTTTAATACATGAACATAATGAGATATGATCAGAATAGTTGGAAAAAGTTACTTCTATTTTTTTTTTCTCTTAGCAGTTTCTCATTTCACAGTTTAGATTTATTTTCTGGAATCTGATTAAATAGCTGGGCGCATGAATATGAAGTATGCAGTACCTTTCAATAAATGGGGGAAGAGCACACATGTATTGGTCTATGTTGTCTCACACAAGTATTTTCCTAGTGATAATTACTTAAGGTTGTTACATTTGAGTGTAAGTCAGTGTTCACAAAGAAGAAAAAGTTCATTACGCCCTTGGAGAGAGGTGCAGCTGCATGTAGTAAACACAGATGGAGCACACTTTTATATGAGGTTCCTAACTGAAAACAGACTTTAATCCTGTTCTTGGAATACCCACACTTGAACTTTCCAACACTGATTATGCATTTCTGCCATAGAGACCAGCTGTCACCTCATCATAGGCATTTATTTATTTATTGTTATCTGGGTGTAGTCTAGCCTACAGTCTCCAGGAAGGCAGAAGAGCAAGTCTGCAATTGTTTTTTGCTTCCTATGGAAATATATGGTGTGCATGATAGTGCTCACCTCTCCCCTCACACAGAATTCCAAGAGGGACTCTTCACAAGCCAAGGAAAGTAAAGAATGGCCGCTCCCTATTCTCAGGGGATGTCTAGTCTAAGGCTGAAGAGTTTTCTTAATCCCATCCATCATTATGTCTTATTTGACAGGGATTTTTTTCCTCCAGACAAAAGTAGTCACTTTAAAACTTACTTGACCTAACTATGTACTTCTCATGATAGCAGTCTAATAAGAAAACATAGATTAATGCTTATGCCAATACCTAACATAATCTATAGTTGCCTACTACTTTTAAACATCATAGAAAACTGGTATGCAACAACAAATGAAATGCTGAGACTATGTGTACATTCAAAAAATTTATTGGTGGTGGTAGATTTTTAATGAGAGAAAATAAAGACTGAGACTGTGTGCCACAATGTCCTTTTACATTTAAAAACATTTTTTTTAAGGTTTATTCATTTTTGAAAGACAGAGCATGAGTGGGGGAAGGGAAGAGAGAGGGAGACACAGAATCCAAAGCAGGCTCCAGGCTCGAACTGTCAGCACAGAACCCATCACAAGGTTTGAACTCATGAACCATGAGATCATGACCTGGGCCGAAGTCGGACGCTTAACTGACTGAGCCACTCAGGGGTTCCCCCCTCCCCCGCCCAATTTTTCTTAATGTTTATTTTGGAGAGAGAGAGAGAGAGCGAGAGACAGAGCACGAGTTGGGGAGGGGCAGAGAGGGCAGAAGATGCAGAATCTGAAGCAGGTTCCAGGCTCCCAGCTGCCAGCACAGAGCCTGACACAGGGTTTGAACTCACGAACTGCGAGATCATGAACAGAGCCAAAGTCAGACTCGCTTAGCCAACTGAGCCACCTCTACATTTTTAAGGATGAACGTGTTGTGGAAAAAATCACCAGTAATATCAACAACTTTTCCTTTTAGCAGAAACATTTTAACGTTATTAAAATCTCCTATAATTAGGTGAAATTGGGTAGAATCTCATTTCTCATCTCTAGTTGAGCTGACTGGGCTACATGCTGTCAATCTTTTAAAAGGGAAAGGTAAAGGATTCAGCCAGCAAAATCTAGTTTATTTGGGAAAAGCAGAAGAATTGCAATTCAGGACAAGCAAACTGTGGCAAACCATAGACAAGTCCAGAGAACAAAGGAGAAAAGTGTCTCTTCATAGAGGAAAGGAGGAAGTTAGGAAGGGGTTGTTTTGAACAAAAGTTCATTGGAGAAAGATGAGTTTAAAGTAGTGGCAACTTTTCATTGGTTGCAGGCAATTGAAGTGGTGGCCCTTCATTGGCTGGAGGTGAGGGCAGCTTGCTATTGCTAGTGGAGAGGAAGTCTTCATCTTGCTGGATTTTGCAAGCTGTGACAAGTGCCATGAGCATGAGAACTACCCCCTTACAGGCTTCCTGGCTCCAATTTTGAGTTAGGTTTTCCTTAACACATTTTCATATTTCCCCCTTTTGATAAAGATCTTTCTCTGGATCATCTATTCCTTATTGGAATCGTTTTTGTCCCTTGGTGCCAGGAAGGACCTTTTCCAGATGTCACATCCCATGCTGGAAGGAAAGTACATAGACTGGAAGACACTGAGGCCATATTTTGAAAACAAGCAAGGGTGGGGAGGGAGAGCTTTCTGGCATTTCCCATCCAAGGTCTACATCTTATCAAAGTTGTAAGTGTTGGGGATCATCTGGAAGCACTGAGTCAGCATCACCGTATTGGGTTCTTTGTTACTACAAAGGTTCAACAGGCAACAGGTACAAAGCTTTAACAATGTTTATACAAAATAAAATGAAGAGCAGAATAGTGACCCCAGCTTGTATTATAGTCCTAAACCAGAAGCCCAAGCCAGCTAAAGAGATCAAAGTACCATAGATCATCAGGTGGAATTTTTTGTGGCCAATGTGCTTGTTCCTCTAATATTATGTAATTGAAGGAATTTATCCATGTGCAACAGGCCATGTTTGTTATCACACAAATGCCTCCCTGTTCAGCAAGTAGGTAATCAAGTGCTATGCAATTGTTTAAAACTACTTTGACTTATGAGCTAAGTGATCATTGTTGGCCCGTTATTGCCATAGTGGTAGAATAAGTAAGTTTTCCCAATTCCAGAAAGAGATTTCTAATTATTTGTTCATTGGCGTGAACATGCACAGAAGGGATAAGTGCCCTTCCAAAGGAGGCAAATACAGAGTCATGTATATGTCCTATGAATTCCCATTTGAGGTGGTGATAAAAGCTTAATGGAAAAGACCAATGGAGGACCATGGGAGGCTTCCAATTTATTGTGGATGGCCACAGGAACAGTTAGAATAAAATCTTCCAGTACATTCACAGGCCCATTTAGAGGCCAATTCACCACACGCAATGATTAAACCAGGTGGTGCACATAAAATTCCTATTGGGGGCTGATTACTAATAGTGCCATTACTTGGAATTACTTGATTGGTTCTTCCAAGTCAAGGGTCAGTGGTGTTTGGGGAATAATTAAGGAGAAACCGTTCTGTTATGTGGACTTTATTCTTGATGGCTGTACAGAGGGAAGTTCTTTTGCTACTGCACACAGACCTGAGGTATTAGGGAGAATGGGAAACTGTATGGGTGGAATAGGTACAGTTAGTTGCATTGGGAGTTATAATGGGGAGAGGTCAAAGCAAGGCATAGGAGAACGTGGTTGTTGAGGTTTGACTCAGTAAGAAACACCTGGAGGGGTGCAGGTATTATTAGAGGTCACATTGGGAATGAAGGAAAAGTTTGCTATGGGGAAGACTAAAGGATCATATCTGTCATGGCCAGATTAGGGTTTTCCGAACAATCAGAAAAGTTTCCTCCTTCTGCGATGGATTGGGAAATGAAAGCAAGGGAAATGTCTTTCCAGGACAGAGAAAGAGAAAACAAGGTGAGAAAAAGCAGAAAGGAGAACAGGTCTGATCCTGTCATCTTGGGAAAGCTGTCTGCTTAAGTTCCTGGAAATCTTTAATTTGAGGTCACCAGTTGGTGTGTAGTTCTAGTCAGGGGCTTTCTGTAGATGAAGAACATTGATCCAAGAGTCAACTCCTTGCAGTTTGGTGGCATGAGGATTGGTT
Organism: Puma concolor; assembly: GCF_028749965.1. Classification (NCBI taxonomy): domain Eukaryota; kingdom Metazoa; phylum Chordata; class Mammalia; order Carnivora; family Felidae; genus Puma; species Puma concolor. Next base: position 26,300,485 of record NC_141671.1, read on the forward strand.
AGTAACACTTGGTAAGGGCCTTTCCAGTGTGCTTGAAAAGAGGTTTTTTGAGATGTCTCTTCCTATAAGCAAAATTCCTAGGTTGCAGAGTGTGGTGTTTGATGTCTTTGTCTCCTGGGAGTGCGCTGTGAAAAGATTGCCCTACTAGAGTATGATTATTTTTAAGGGATGTAATTAGAGCTTTGCAACAGTAACATATGTCTCCTCTATTACGTGCAGATCAGAAAAGGGAGAAGCTAGATGCATCAGGAACCCAGTATTTGTCTCAAAGGGTGAGAGTTTATGAGTTAAAGGGAGTGGATCTGAGATTTAGAAGGCCCAATGGCAATACTTTTGGCCAAGGTATTTGGAGAAGTTTCTCTTCTTATCATACTAACAACCATTTGATTGCCAATCTTGTTTTACTGTTGGGTGTCTCTAGTCAGTTTCTCCAGATTATCCTCTGGACGTGAGTTCCTTTGCACCATGACAGAGATTTGACTTCTAGAGCCTTTGAGGATTGCATTTTTAAGTGGAAATGTCAGTGAGATGTTTTCCTTTAGCTTCCAGAAAGTCAAGTTTATAATGCTCCAGGATTTTAATAATAGCCGAAGCAGCAGGTAAGAGTATGACATCCAGTAATTCCTGAATGTAAGGGCTGCTTTTAATTTTATCTTCACTGGAAGTAAAGAAGCCACATTGTTTCCATAACATTCCAAAATTGGGAGCCACTCCAAAGGCATATATACTGTTGGTGTAAATGCTGGCAGTTTTGCCTTTGGCTGGAACATAGACCCATGTGTGTGATTGTAGTTCCTTGTTAGGATGAAGTAGCCAAAGGCAAGGGTGCTGCTTCAGTTACTTCAGAAGGAGTTGATGTTGCATACCCAACACAGTATTTGCCATTTTCCATTTTCATCTTTTAACTAAGAACCATCAGTGAACAATGAAAAGTCAACCGTTATCCAAAGAAGTTTCCTGTAAGTCATCATGTGGGCAAGAAGGTGATCTGTCAGTATTAAGCAGTTATGGGTGGTTTAATTGGTAGAGGAGGTGAGAAGAGTGTCAGGGTTAAGGTTATTACAACAAGCAAAAGTAACATAAGGGGCGGTACACAGTAGAATTTCATAGGAGGTGAGATAGCCTATAGAAAGAAACTGAGTGTGACGAAAGGTAAGGAGAGCTTTCACAGCAAAGGGGATGCAAAGACTGTTTTCTCAGTGGCCTTCACAAAAAAAGACAGTAAGTAGCAGGTGAAGCTGGGAGGCATGGGGAGGGCATATGCCCAGGCTTCAGGCATTCCTTTCTTTTTTGTATGCAAAAAGGAAGAAAGGGAGCTGATAATTTGGATGTTCAAGAGCAAGGGGCTTTATTAAACTTTCTTTTGACATTGGAAAGTTATGTCATCTGGATCTTCCTAGATGATAGGGTCAGGTGTATAAAGGTTGGGCCATAAGGAGAAGTTTGGGATACAGTTGCAATAATAATCTGTCAATTCAAGAAAACCTCACAGTTGACATTTGGTTTGAGGCTTTGGGAAGTTCAGGATGCCATGAAAATTGTCTGGATCCAAATGAAGTCCTTTTTCTGAGATTAGATGTCCTAAATATTGAACTTGAGTTTGAAAAAATTGTAATGTCTCCTTAGAGATGGTGTATCCCTTTTTGGCTAGGAGTTTTAGCACATAGATGCTATCTTCTTGTGAGGAGGCTTGGAAAGAGAAGCAGAGAAGTCATCCACATATTGTATTAAAGTGGAGCCTCCAGGGAACTTGATATCAGCCTTTAATGTTTGTGAGAAATAAGGACTTTCCATGAAACCCTGGCATTACTGCTCAGTAGCTTTGCTATCCTTCCCAAGTAAAAGCAAGAAGATATTGACTAGCTTTATCTACTGCAACACTAAAGAAAGCACTACATAAATCAGTCATGAAAAAAAAATTGCTCTCAGTAGGGTTGGGGGTTAATAAAGTGTGAGAGTTGGGGACAATAGAATGGTGAGGGATTATAATAATGTTTATAGCTTGGAAGCCCTGGACAAGCCTCTATCTATGGCCCTTTGGTTTCTTCACAGGTAAAATACAAGTGTTGCAGGGATAGGTACAGGGGATAATGGGGCTCTGACCCTTATGGTCTTTTATTATTGCTTAATGTCTTGAGAGGCCTCTTTATTAATAAATTATGGGGAGAGCTTTTGAGGGATCTATTTGGATCTTAGTAGGAGGTACACTGGATTCTGTCAATATCAGCTGAGGATTTACCCATAAGGAGGGTGGTAGCTCATCCAAAGGGGACAAATGGTTACTGTTCTTGGAATTAGTTCTAAGGGCCATCAGGGTCAGAGCAAATAAAAGATACTGAGGGTCATGGGTTGGCTATTTTGGTTGCTGCTCTGAAATTCTAGAACTATTTCTCCTTTTCAGGAGAAAGAACTTCTAGCATGATATATTTTTTAAAAAATCTTGGCCCAAATAAATCAATATGGTGGAGGAACTAAGGAGGAAAGGTGGTATATCTTTGAGGGTCTAAGCAGAAGGAACCTGTTGAGGTTTATTGGAGACCTTCACTATTTGAACTGTTTTAGTACTCTGAGGTAGGGGCTGTTTAATGGTGGTGAGGTTGTGAATCACTGAATTTTACTTCTGAAGCCAATATTGCCCTGTATATTAACTAACTAAAATATAAATAAAAATAAATAAAAGAACATGAAAAAACTAATGGTAGTGAGGTTGAACATCTAAAGTGTAGCTCCAATATCAGGACAGAGATTCATTTCCAGTTTGGAGAGTGGTTTTTCCAAGTTCATTGTAAATACAGAGAACACAGGAGGAGTGTCCTTTTATAGAGAGGAGAAAGTTTAGAAGTGGAGGTGGCCTCTTATTGGCTGCAGGTGAGGGCAGTTGCCAGGTTGAGAGGAAATCTTCCTTCTTCCTGCTGGACTATGTAAGCTGCAATGAGTAGGGTGTGTGTGACAGCTCTCCCTTCATGACTTCCTGTCTCTGATTGTGAGTTAGGTATCCGTAACACATACCACAATGCTCTTTAAGGTCTCGCCAAATTCAAAATGGATTTTATGATTTAGTAAGTTTTCTATTTTGTTGTCTTATTTGGAACACTTAGAATATTGTCTTTTTTTTGTGTGTGTGGTGAATTGTGTGACTGGGAATATGAAACAGTTATGTATCTAACCCACTGGATTGTGAGGCAAACTCGTTCCATTAATTTCTTTCTAAAATATAATTTAAATCTGTGATGTAAAATCTAAGGTGGTCTTTCAGATTCCTTTCCGTCCTGCCATTAGCCATCATGGCTAATAAATAACTGATTTCCACAACAAAAAAAACCTGCCTTTTTTTTTTTTTTTTGCTTTGTTTTGCCTTTGTTTCTTGAAATAGCAATCTCTTGCCTTTGAGAATAAGAATATCGTTCTTATATGAATCAGCAAATGAAGGTCCCTATTTAAACACTACCAAAGCTGCCTGAGACCATGAATTTGAAAGGGAACTGGAGGGGCTTGTCTTACAAACCCATCCCCCACATCCCTTGTTACTACCTCGGAGCAGTGCTTAAGAAGACACAGTAGAACTGGGGCACTACTCCCATCACACTGCCTTCTCCTTGTTAGTAAGGCAAATTGGAAAGTTTGTTGATAAAATCCCCAAGAGAACTCCTTCCATGTTGACCATGACTACTGTGGTTGAAGCAAAGCCCTCACCTGCTTTGGGAGAGAATTGGAGAATTGGAGACCTAAATAAACAGCGCAAACCAAACAAACACACATTACTTCTTTTTCCATGATCTGCCATAAAGACACTGGCTATTACTAAATCATCATCACAACAGAAAATAGATGCTGAGAGTGAAGCTACTTGGAAAAGCACCTGAGAAGCAGTCTCTTGCCAGCATGTGAAGCTTCAGAGTGTGCTCTTTAACTGTGCCAAGCTTTGTTCTTGATTCTGTGGCATCATAGAGCTTTAGAGCTAAAGGAACATTAGAGTAATGGATGTGATGTATAATTAGACCCTCTACTTAATCACCATTAGAAATATTGTGAAGGCTTCAGTTGTAAAATGCAAAGGCATTTATTTAACACCTATTTTAATGTTGAGTTAGGTGATATACAAAGAAGTTCAATCAGACATGTCAAAGGAAATAGCTACTGCTTACTCTTGTCTTGTGGCAAAATTAAGTTCCATAATCATAATGAAGTAAAATGTGGCAATAACAATATCTAACCTTTTTTCATTTCTAGCATCAAAAGTATTCATTAAGTGTCTCCTGGGGGCACTTGGCTGGCTCAGTCAGTACAGCATACCATTCTTGATCTCAGGGTTGTTAAGTTCGAGCCCCACGTTGCTTGTAGAGATTACTTAAAAATAATAAAATCTGTTTTTAAAAAAAGTATTCAAGTGTCTCTGTGTGCTAATGTGTTAAAGCATATTTAAAAAGTTATAGTTGTAGTTTTATGAATAATGGATCTTAAATATATGCTTTAAGAAATGAATGTTTATAGTACATGTTCTGATTTTTATTAGCTATAAGATATTTATTGAGAAGGTAATCAAATGGTAAATTACCTCAATAACCTACACTGAGGGTGGAGTCTCAGATGTTACTGGTAAAACAAACCTTTAAAACTTTACTCAAAGGTCTAAGAAGACTCTAAGCTTTCTCCTAGAGGTTCAGGCCAACAAGTTTCTCTACATGAAACTGGGAACTTCTAGGTGCCACAGGAGCCTGAGGGTGAGACAACAAAGTCTGATACTGAGGAAGATATCATAAAGGGTGTGCTATAGCACCCCTTAAGGAAACATTTTATATAATTGGTTGAGATGCTCAGTAAATATTGCCCAGCATCAGCCCCTACCCCTACTTTCTAATCAACCAGTGTATCAATTAGTGTTTGCCATATGCTGAGTTAGATGCCAGAGATACCAAGATATCCAGGCAGAGTCAGGCTTGCAAACAAATAATGCCAACACAGTATGATAAATACCTGACGGATGCATGGTTAATAAAGGTGGAAGAAAGATAGACTCTTCTTTTGGTAGAAGGATGTGGGACCAGAGTGTTTCAAGGAAGAATTCACAAAGGGAAACTTCTTAAGGAAACTTCTTAAGGGGCTTGCATAACAAGTAAGAATTTCATACATTTCTGAAAGTATGAACCCTGGAGCACTTACAATAGAATGACATCCAAAGCTTATGAAAAATGGTCTTGGGCTCCAGCCCAGACCTATTGACTAAGAATCTCTGGGGCAGGAGATCTGTAAACTTCAGGACCACTGTCCCAAGGTCTAAGGTGGGCAAAGCTGTTGTTGGTAGAGGCTCCCCTACCTCCTTTTGACTCATCAGCCATTGCTTTATCCTTGAGTGTCAAGGCACATTTTCAATTCCTACTAATAATTAGCTTTCAGGGGTAGCACAGATAATTTTAAAAGTTTTTAATCCAATGTTAAAAATTACATGGCTATGCGTCTACTATTATGGTCAAGTGCTCTCATTTTATATTCATGTTCATTGGTGTAGAACTGAATTTCATACCTGGGAGTCCATGGTCACTTACCTTTCAGATCAGACTGCACTGGAATGGATGGATGGAGAACTGAAGTTCTCTGCCATGCCAAATATTGACCCTCAAGTTATTGCATGAGGGTCCTGAGGGTGGTTATGTCAGGAGTTGGGAGAGGGGGCTCCTGGAGGTTTCAGGACACCCACTATTTACCAACCAGTATGGAAGTATTTCCCTATTTTAATAACTGGTATGGTACCAGTGTGCCAGCTGAATATTCTCCTATATGTACATAATAAAACAAAAGAATGAGATAAAACATGAAGGGTTCAGTAAGGTGTTTATGTTCTGCATAAATTGAGGGTTTAAGATGGTATCAGAGGTTATGTACTATCTTTCTTTTGCAAGAACAGGGCTAAATAAAATTACTTCTGTTCCTTTTAAAGTTGATAGTCCCCTTTACAGCAACCAAGTTATTAGCACTTCTATTAATAATTCTTACTGTGTTCTTCTCATTTTGGAGCTGATCAGAATATATTCCTGATTCTCTAGAGTTTACCTTTGTACCTTAGTTCAGGTGGTTGTAACAAAATACTGCAGACTGTGTGACTTACACAACAATTTCTTTCTCACGGTTTTAGAGGCTACAAGTGTGAGATCAGGATGCCAGCATGGTCTCGTTCTGATGAGAACCCTCTCCCTGTCTTGCAGACAGCTGCATTCTTCCTGTATCCTCCCATGGCAGAGAGACAGAGGAAGGCCCTAGTCTCATCCTCTCCTTCTAAAGACACTGGTTTCATCATAGAGATTCTACCCTCATGACATCATGTATACCTAATTATTACCTAAAGGCCCCGCCTCCTAACACTATGCTACCGGAAGTTAGGGCTTCAATATATGAATTTAGGAGGGACACAAACAGCCCATAACAGAACCTTTACACCTTAATGCTGCTTTTCTGTGAGGCCTAAGTTTGGCAGAGACCCCAGAGGTTAGTGGAACATTCTAGACACATGATATCAAGCCTTGCATACTCTTCTGAGTCCCTGCCAGGACTCCTGGGTCAGTGTCAATATTCTGGACCTTCTTCAAAGCTGATATTCTTTTTTTAAAAATATTTTTTAATGTTTATTTTTGAGAGAGACAGCACAAGTGGGAGAGGGCAGAGTGTGAGGGGGACAGAGGATCTGAATCAGTGTTGACAGCAGAGAGCCTGAGGAGGGAATTGAACTCATGAACTGTGAGATCATGACCTGAGCTGAAGTTGGAGGCTTAACCGACTGAGCCACCCAGGCGCCCCAAAGCCCACTGATATTCTACACAGTCCTGGACTTCTGCTGGCCACTGCCCTCAAGACCAGCTGAGTGTTTGTTGGCTCCTTCCTGCTGTCTCCATGATCCTCCCTCGAGAGCTTAACAAAGTATGACATTGTCTTTTGGTGGATGGAGGCAAGATTCAAATACAAGCGGCCATGACGAATATTTTGTGAAATATTTCTTCCAAGTCATTAAGGATGCCACAAAGTCATTAAGGATGCTACCTGGGCCAATGCTTTTCAAATTTGAACGTGCATGGAAATCACCTGGGGAGTGGTGAAGCACAGGTTCTAATTGGATAAATGGAGGGAGGGGCTGAGCAGTTCCATTTCTGAAAAGCTCCCATGTTGCTGTTGTGCGTGGACCTACTTTGAGTGGGACAGACTAGACGAAATGTTTGGGGATAGTCATGGCTGCTTAGTTTATAGCTACTGAATTTGGATTACATATCCCAAATTCAGAGACTTTTTAAGAGCTTTGCAGCTTCTCATTGCTTTTCAGAGACAGCTTTTTAAAGCCACTTTGTAGCGTGCTTGCCAAATTTGCCGTGAGGGGCAAGATATGGAAAGGCAAACTACGAGGAGGTAAAATATTTTGCTCCGCGAATCTAAGTTCAGATCGCTGAACTTCCCTAACAACCCGCGGGACCACACATCACCTCACCTGAGGAGCACAGAGCTCCTGGGAGCCTCTGCCAGCAGACACACCTCCATGAGCCAGCCTGTGGCCAGAGGCTGCACAAAAACGTAGATTGCTTACTCAGAGCAGGAGACAGGAGATGGAGTGATAAAAGTGAACCTAAAATAAAAATTAAAAAGCACACTGAGAACACCATGTGAAATGAATGCTTGTAAAACTGTCTGCGGCAGGAAGAAATAGAAGAGTTTTATTAGGTGATGAAAAAACACTGTAAACTTCATGTGAAAACATTCCAAGGTTGAGTCTTGTGTAGTTTATATAAAAGAGGAAACTTGGTAAGACTCGTTTTAATCAAATGAATATCAAGGAGCTATAATCCCATTTATACCTGGATTTCAAATTGGTTATTCTCTTTCTGTGTGTCTCACATGTAGGTGCGCGCGCACGCACACACACACACACACACACACTGTTGCACTTTCTTAGGAACCTCGCTGCACAGTTTTTGAAATGCTCAGGTGCTTGCTTTTCTGGTGGCAGAATCCCAAGAAGGCAGAGGTATGCCACCATTTATGGTTTCAGATATGCTTTTGTGTAAAGTGGTATAAATAATTCTACACCCTGTGAAGTGGTGATTCTCCACTTAACCCAAGTCCTCTCCTCTTCTGCTCACCTCCGTTTTGGTGGAGGAATTAAATCACTTTCAATTACTAAACTCTGACCAGGAAGCAAGGCAGAGGATTTCAGGTGTGGTTGGAAATGCTGGCTTTTTTTTTTTTTTATTTGCTTGCCCTCCCTGGATGCCCCTGATATCACTTTTGGAGGGGAGGTTTTGTGGTCTCCGGGGCAGTCTACCTGAGGCTAATTTCCACACATGCGTCCCTGGGTGGTTGGCAAGGAAGAGGCAGTGGTTTGCTGGATAATCCGTGGGGGAGAGGATCAAAGACCATTGCTGGTGGGTGGGAGGATCTGGGAGTTAGAGGAACACCACATCTCCAGGGTTATTACTATCATTCAAAACTGTGGCACAGCAGCCTGGGTGGCAAGAAGGACTCAGGAGAAAAAAAAAATAACCCAGAGGGGAGCTGGGCTGGAGTACACAGAGGCAATGGCTCCCAACACCTGCAGAACGTTGGAGTCACTGGGGGGTGTGTCTGTGATTGTGGGGCTGGGGCAGGGGAGGATATTAAAAAACCCAAGTGTCCATCCCTACCCCCTCTATAGGGGCAGGACCCAGGCATCAAATATTTTCTTTTTTTTTTTTTAAATTTTTTTTTTCAACGTTTATTTATTTTTGGGACAGAGACAGAGCATGAACGGGGGAGGGGCAGAGAGAGAGAGAGGGAGACACAGAATCAGAAACAGGCTCCAGGCTCTGAGCCATCAGCCATCAGCCCAGAGCCTGATGCGGGGCTCGAACTCCCGGACCGCGAGATCGTGACCTGGTTGAAGTCGGACGCTTAACCGACTGCGCCACCCAGGCGCCCCGGCATCAAATATTTTCAAACACCTAATTCCCTCAAAGTTTTGACCTTGTAAGAGCAAAGGAGGGGTTGGGCCTGGAAGGTGGGGGATGGTATGTGTGGCCAGCCAAAGTCATGTTGGTAGTTTGGGAAAAATGAGCAGTTTTAAGTCAGAGGGCTCAGCATTTTCTGTCTGGGGAGGACAGAAAGTTGGCAATGAAAGGTAAATTTAAAAAAACGTGAGTCTATTTATAAGATGTTTTTGGTAAGCTTATCCATCAGGCATAAAATGAGGAAGAAGCACAATCTATTTGATCAAAGTGCTTAATGTGACTAAATATTTAGGTGAAGATTCTTAACTTGTTTGAACTGGTTCTTCAGAAATTGACAGAGGCAGGCTGAATAGAATGGAAGAGAGCGATTTTTTTTTTACTGATTTGTAGCTCCATCCATAGCCTGGCCGCTGAGATGGCGGGGCAAATATTAGGGGTCTGCCACTCCCTGACCTGCTGGTCTTTGTACACTTGTTCAGGACTGAACATAAGGCCCGCATGGTCTTGCCAGAACAAGGGGGTTATTGGAATAAGAAAACCTGAAAGTGTATTTAAATTAAGGGAAGTCTGTAGTCAATAAAGAATAACTTCATACAGTTCATTTGACCATTGCTATTCCCTATTCAGTCTTTTCCTGTTAGAGGAGACAGTTAAATGTGGTAGCACACTTTTTTTTTTTTTTTTTAATATAGTACTGCTCAACAGATCATAAAGTAAAATAACCTACGTATCTTCAACTGAAAAGATGGCCCAATTAGACTTTCCTGAATGAATCTTTAATTTCAGGCCCTTTTTTGGATATATATCTTCGAGGAATTTTATTTACTCGATTTCTGAATGAAGCACTGTCCATGTCAGTAGATACATCAGAAGACTTTAATTTTCCTGGCAGGGTTATTTTCTCAGGTGACTATTTGATTATCTCTGATGTTCTCAGTAGCACAGGGAGGTTCTGAGGCTGAGGTTAACACTTTCCCTTCCTGGATTCAGTCAATTGGATTCTGTCCTGCCTTATTCCATGCCAGTCCCTATGGACCATGAAACAGGTTATTGCTTTGTTAACATTCCTTTAATCAGTCAGGGACTTTAGGGAGTTTTCTCATTTAGTGCAAGAATTTGAGCATGCCCTGAGATGAAAAGAAATAGATTTTACAAATGAACTTTAAAATTATCTTCCATACTCAAGCAAGGATATGTAGTTTTGATATTGCCTATGAACGTTCCTTTGTATTTCTTTTTGTCTCTGTTTTTTTTCCTCTCCCTGATAATGAACCTGATCAAAGTTTAACAAAGTTGGGGTACCTGGGTGGCTCAGTCAGTTAAGCATCTGACTCTTGGTTTCAGCTCAGGTCTTGATCTCACTGTTTGTGAGTTCGAGACCCGCATAGGGCAGAGCCTGCTTGGGATTCTCTCTCTCCCTCTCTCTCTCTGCCCCTCCCTCTCTCTCTCTCTCTCTCTCTCTCTCTCTCTCTCTCTCTCTCAAAATAAATAAATAAACTTAAAAAAAGTTTAACAAAGTCATTATAAATTGTTAAAATTTTGTTTTTGTATTTCTAGGCATTAGGTTAAAATTACCAAAAAGTGTTCATCTCAGCATCTCCACAAGCAGTGAGATGAAAAACCCTCAGCTCAGGGTATGCAGTTAGTGTAGTCATGTGCCATTGTGATGTTAAGAAAACAGTTTTCCATGGCAACCGTAATCCCCAAATGCAGGGCTGTGGATATCACTCACCATCAGTTAAGTGATGCAAAAGGATATGAGCATCAGTGACAGGGATGCATTTCAGATGGTGCCTAGGGTAGTCAGGCTTTTCAGTGACGCAGCCTGATTAAAGAATGTTCTCAGACTGAGGGTACACTGGTCCTGCAGGCACTTCTTTCCTTTACTGCACATGGGTTCACCAAGCATATTCAGAATCTGACCCCCGTGTGGTGCTGGGGGAAAAAAGGTGAAGAGAAGGGTCCATGCCCCAGTAGGGGGACAGGCCTGTCAAGTGACATACAGTAACCTGGAAAATGATCACTGCATTGTGGACGTCCAGAGGAGGCTACAGCTATTTCGCCTTTCTGTTCTTTTAAAGTTAAATCCACTTTAAGATAGATTTTTTAAAAAGATCTTTTTATTTTTATTTTTTTAGTTTATTTATTTTGCAAGAGAGAGAGTGAGAGAACAAGTGGTGGGGGGCAGAGAGACAGAGAGAGAGGTAGAGAATCCCAAGCAGGGTCTGCACTGCCAGCACAGAACCTGATGTGGGGCTTGAACTCAGGAACCATGAGATCATGACCTGAGCCAGAATCAAGAGTGGGTCGCTTACCCAACTGAGCCACTCAGGTGCCCTGGATTTTTTTTTTTTAAGTAGGCTTCATGCCCAGTGCAGAGCCCCATATGGGGCTTGAACTCATGACCCTGAGATCAAGACCTGAGCTGAGGATCAAGAGTTGGATGCTTAACTGACTGAGCCACCAAGGCGCCCCTCAGAAAGCTTATTTGAAGTTGATTTTTATTGAATGGAAATGGAAGAAGAATGAGGCAAAGTTGTTCATGTGAACTAATTTTCCTTTTGGTTTCCCACAACTTTGAGGGGAGGGAGAGTTGTAGGGTACAACTGGGACAGGCTTGTGGTCCGAGGCGGGAGTGAAGGACCCTGCACCTGGGAGTGTACCCAGGTAGGTGGGCACATGCTTCTAGGTGGATGTTGCCTTCCTGCTCAGCTCTTGATTCTATGGCAGTCAGTGAAACTGCATGAAGACAAGAGTACAAAGTGCATACAATTGGTCAAAATTGTGAAAATGGTCATTAAGCAATGAATCTTGACCTCTAGAAAGTAGTTTGCAAGAAATGAACTGATCATTCTAGTTATGTACTTGTCCTTGTACCTGCTCATTAGAATAATTCTTCTCTAAAATGGGCAGAAAACATGAATAGACACTTCTCGAAAGAAGACATCTGGATGGCCAACAGGCACATGAAAAGATGCTCAATGTCGCTCCTTATCAGGGAAATACAAATCAAAACCAAACTCAGATATCACCTCACGCCAGTCAGAGTGGCCAAAATGAACAATGCTGGATCCTATAGATGCTGGATCCTATAGATGCTGGAGAGGATGTGGAGAAACGGGAACCCTCTTGCACTGTTGGTGGGAATGCAAATTGGTGCAGCCACTCTGGAAAACAGTGTGGAGTTCCTCAGAAAATTAAAAATAGACCTACCCTATGACCCAGCAATAGCACTGCTAAGAATTTACCCAAGGGATACAGGAATACTGATGCATAGGGGCACTTGTACCCCAAGGTTTATAGTAGCACTCTCAACAATAGCCAAATTATGGAAAGAGCCTAAATGTCCATCAACTGATGAATGGATAAAGAAATTGTGGTTTATATACACAATGGAGTACTATGTGGCAATGAGAAAGAATGAAATATAGCTCTTTGTAGCAACGTGGATGGAACTGGAGAGTGTGATGCTAAGTGAAATAAGCCATACAGAGAAAGACAGATACCATATGTTTTCACTCTTATGTGGATCCTGAGAAACTTAACAGAAACCCATGGGGGAGGGGAAGGAAAAAAAAAAGAGGTTAGAGTGGGAGAGAGCCAAAGCATAAGAGACTCTTAAAAACTGAGAACAAACAGAGGGTTGATGGGGGGTGGGAGGAAGGGGAGGGTGGATGATGGGTATTGAGGAGGGCACCTTTTGGGATGAGCACTGGGTGTTGTATGGAAACCAATTTGACAATAAATTTCATATATTGAAAAAAAAAACTGAGAACAAACTGAGGGTTGATGGAGGGGGAGGGAGGGGAGGGTGGGTGATGGGTATTGAGGAGGGCACCTTTTGGGATGAGCACTGGGTGTTGTATGGAAACCAATTTGACAATAAATTTCATATATTGAAAAAATAAAAAAATAAAAAAATTTAAAAAAAGAATAATTCTTCTCTAAAACACATATTTCAAGGGGCGCCTGGGTGGCTGAATCGGTTGAGCGTCCGACTTCGGCCCAGGTCATGATCTTGCAGTCTGTGAGTTTGAGCCCCGCGTTGGGCTCTGTGCTGACAGCTCAGAGCCTGGAGCTTGCTTCAGATTCTGTGTCTCCCTCTCTCTCTGCCCCTCCCCCGCTCATGCTCTCTCTCTCTCTCTCTCTCTCTCTCTCTCTCTGTCTCTCACTCTGTCAAAAATAAATAAACATTAAAAAAAATTTAAAAAATAAAATAAAACACATATTTCAGGAAATCAGAATGTAAGGAATAGTGTTATCTGGTAAATGGTCTCCAAATTATTTTGATTTTGCACTGTTATCAGTAACATACATTTAAGTGTATCCCAATAGGTTTATTTATAAATTATGTACATTGATAAGCAGTACATGTATATTTATTTTTATGAGTAAATTTAATATATTACTGATTTACATTTATATTTACATATAAATATATTTACATTTATTTATACATTTATACATATATACATATGTGCATATATACATATTTATACATTTATACATATATTTACATTTATATTTACATATATTACTGATACTTATAAATTATATATGTGTTCAATTTTATTAACACATGTTTTAAAAAATATGTAAAGTATAAATTTTAAAAGAATGGAAAACAAATAGAAATGAGTTCTAACGTTTCCTTTACATTCCCTGAAGACTATTTTGGATGCACTCTGGGTACATACTCTGCACTCAGGACACCAGCCTAGAAAACCGTACAGAGTGGAGAGAGCAAAACTACGTTTTTAATACTTGCCCATTTTGGGTCCCCTTTCTTCCCTGTGTCATTCTAAATGCATCGATGGATTATTATAAAAGGAATCCATATGCAGATATAGAAGTATTTATTAAGTGAAGGAATAAGTGAATTTGTGTGAAATGAGGCCCTCTTGCTCATCTTGGTAATCAGTGTGAATTTAGCAGAGGAACGTAGTCTCTGATACGATTTTTATCCATTAACAGAGGGTGATATTAATCCTTACAGAAATATCATGCTTGATAACACTGTTATGTCCTCTCTCATCAGTAGAAAATATGTTCATCTTTGAATAAGTTGTATCTACAGACTTGTGCTTCCTATTTTAGCAACTTCTGTGTGTAATAGGGAAACACAAAGTGAAAATTCTTTGTACTGAAGTTGCTGCCCAGAAACAGAAAAGGAGAAATACAACCTCTGTGTTTTGGAAACGCTTCAGTTCAAAGTTCCTCTAGATGTCAGTATTACATAGAGAAATGAAAATATAATAGCCTATGGCAATGAATAAAGACCTTCTTACCTTATTTAAATGGTAAAACATATGTGATATGTAATTGACAAAGAAAAATAACAGCCTCATTTGGAAGCTAGTTTCTAATATTCCTCAGAATCGACAGCTTCTCCTATTGGTCACCTCAGACTGCTCCACCCAAAGAATGTTGGCACAACTGGTGGTCATTTGCCACCAACACTTCGATGACCTTAGAGGCAAATGTTCATCGATTTGGCACTCCATGGAGTCTTACCATCAAATTCTCAATTTTACATATTTTGATGAACTGAAATTGATTGATACATACCAGTTTTCACTATTAAGTCTACCTATGTTCATGTCATCAAGAATAAATTCAGAAGCACAATGCTTATCCACCAGGAGTTTTCATTTCAAAAGAGAAACACCGAAAGACACTAAAAGACAAAATTATACAATATCTTAAACACAGATAAGATAGTTGTTAAACTACCTTATTTGACCAATTGACTTATTTTCTAAGTTGGACTTAAATTCTATCTCTCTCTTGCCTCTCTTTTATGTTAATTCCAATCTTTTGACTGACACATATTTATTTCTTCACTCTACTAATTTCTTTCAATTTTACACCCTTGTCTCTTAATCTTCTTTCTTATCTCTTGTGGTATGTGCTGTGTGATAGATATTCAGTAAATACTAACAACGTATCTTGCCTATAATCCTCTATCTTTTTTTAATAAGTGACAGTACAATGTAGTAATTAAGAAAGAGCACAGAATACAGTTGGCTAAGTGGCCGACTTTGGCTCAGGTCATGATCTCACGGCTTCTGAGTTTGAGCTCCGTTTTGGGCTCTGTGCTGACAGCTCAGAGCCTGGAGCCTGCTTCAGATTCTGTGTCTCCATCTTTATTCCCCTCCCCCACTCATGCTTTGTCTCTTTCTCTCTCTCTCAAAAATAAATAAACATTAAAAAAATTAAAAAAAAAATGAAAGAGCACAGAATGAAGTAGACAACTGATTAATAATCTTGGTTAAATCATTTCTGAACTATATAACCCTCAGAAATTACCCAATATCATTATAAAATGGGGCTAATAGTGTCTCTATCCCAAAGGGTTGCTATGAGAATCAACAGAGTTAATAACATGCTTAGAAATATGCGTAGTATGAAGACAGGGCTTAGTGTATATTAGCCATCATCATCATCAAAATCATCACCACTATCATTATCATTGTCGTCATCATCATCATCATCATCACCACCACTATCATCATCATTGACATCATCACTACCACCATCATCATCATCGACATCATCACCACCACCATCATCACCATCAATCACTATATTTCAGTGTCTGGGCTAAGTGCCAAGGACTCAAAGATGAATCAGTCTTTTTGCCCATTTAAGGCCCACAAGCTAGTGGGAAACTGACAGGAAAAAAAAATGTTTAAAAGTGTTGGAAGTGATTCTGGGATGGGCACATAAACTGAGTGCTGTGTGCAGAGAAGAGAGCAACTGGCTTTGCCTGAGCAAGTGGAAGAACATTTTTCCTGCACTTTCACTTAAAAGAAGTTACAGACTCTGAGGTTCTCATCTCTAATTTTGGTTTTACACAGATTTACTAAACATATCTCTGTGTTTCCAGGTCTCTATATGAAAAATGGAAATGCTCTGAACCTATGGTATTGTCCCTTGGATTATTTAAAAGTACATTTGCAGTTTGTCTTGAAGACTCCAAGCTGCGCTTACACAGCGTTTCATGCTTGCAAGTCACCCGAAGGCAAATTTTGCTCTTTCCAAAGAAAAGAAGACTGATTCTTTGGGCATTCATACAATTTCATTAATTTACATTGCATAACTTCAGAATTTTGTGATTATTTGGGTGGATGGGGCTAATATTTACCTTTTATATGGCATTTAAGAAAAGTTTGCTAAGCAAATTCAGAGAAGCCAGGACTCTGAGAAGGATGTTTATCTGCTTAGGAAAGGGGCCATCTGTTTTAAGCAGTGTGAAAGCTCATTTATGAAAGCTTACTTACTTTAGTCTTCTGCTTTCTGGTTTATAAAACCTATTCAGATATATCCTCTCATTTTCATTTGATTTATATGTGAACCATATCAAGACAATACAAGCAGAGGTCACAAGTGACACATACATTATCAACATCCTTTAATCTATTCACGAAGATGGGCCTTCTTTTACAAACAATGCCAGAGTTTAACAGAATTTTTTTCAAAATAGTGAGTCCATTTGTTTCCAAATATTGTAGTCTATACATGAAATGAAGGGTTTCATTAATTCAGACTGTCCTGCTTTCTAAATTACTATTAATTTTAGTGGGTTTTTTTTTTTCTGTATTTGAATCATGTAATACAGTGGTTTTCAGTCTGGGATGATTTTGTCCTGGGGGACACTAGCAATTTCTGGAGACATTTTTGGATATTATAGCTGGGAGGGAAGGTATCATCGTCATCTGGTGGGTAGAGGACAGAGATGCTGCTAAACATTCTATAATTCTCATAACATTTTCCACGACCAAGAATTACCCACCCCATGTGTCAGTAGTGCTGAGGTTGAGAAACCCTGATGTAATTAATATGTGACTTCAATTACTCAATTGTGTATCTACAGGGTAAGGAGAAGGCACAGTCACACCCTGGGCTGAAGGAAACGGCACCTGTCAAAGGCAAAAGGACATTGGCCCTCACAGGTAACATCTTTAGAAGACTAGATATTTATGGATCAAGAAAGCTCTGGTATGACAGTCCTGTTGTCATTCTTCTTATTCAGAGGGAGTCACATGTTCATAAAGCCCTTTGTCGGGAGAAGTGCTGTTTGAATATCTTTATCTGATTGGCTTTGGGTCCTACTAATTACTAACTAGAAAATCTTTGGGAACCCAGCTGTCAGTCAATTGGTCATGTTCACTTCCACTTTGCTTTTCAAAAGCTTATATCTTCTGATAAAAAGAAACATGAATAGAAATGCCATTATGTGAAGACAAAATTATACTGATCACATGCGTCCTCCATTAAAATATTTTGTGGCTTTTAGAGAGATCTTCCCAGAAGAACCAGCTCTCCTCTGAGAAGGAAAAGGTTAATAAACTCAACAAGAAAAATTCTGAGAAGACCAATGCCTCTCTAGCTCAGAGAAGTTTTGTCACATTTCATACAGAAAGACCTCAAGACGAGGTAGAAGATTTTGCCCTAAGAAATTCCATAGAGTCAAGAGAAAATATAGACACAAGAGACATTTCAAGCACAGAGAGACTGAACAGACAAGAAAAGATTAGTGCTGGAGATGATAAACAAGCCTCTGTGGATAAAAATGAACTTCCAGTGTTCAAAGGAGAGAAAAATGGGCTTCGTTCTAAGGAAGACACTAGTGAAAGAGAAGTTGAGAAAAAAGGAGGACCAGCAATTGCAAATGAAACAGTGTTGGACAAGTGTTCAAATAAAAAGCAGTATGTTGATAAAACTAATGGTGATCAAGTCTATGAAAGGTAGGGCTTAAAGCATCACACACCTACAACTGATGTTTTTGGTAGATCTATGTGCTGTTGAAACTTAAGGCCATATCAAAAGAATAACTGAAGTGAGTTTTTAAAGCAATGGTTTAGAAAACGGTTTCCCAGCTTCTGTGGGTTTTTCTTGGCCATGTTCTCTTGCTATTACTTTTTCTTCTTGCCTGTGAAATTTTCAGGCATTTTTATTGTTTTCTCCTACCAACTGATAGGCAAAGATAATGATTTTTATCAATCAATATTTTCTAGAGATCAAATAAAAAGTTCTTATTTTCAGCAATATGGAGCACATCCTTTCTAAGATCAGGAATTGAATAGTGATCAGATTTATCTGTAAGTTAAAAAGCTAATTCTTAAAAAGTTTACCCACCCCATTATAGATGATAAATTGTCTGTTTTCTAGAATATTTTGAGGATTGAGTAAGAAGTAGATTATTGAATGACTCTTCCTCAACTGCAAAGTTTCACATATAAATGCAGAATTATTCAGCCAATTATAATCAACTACTCTGTGTTATAATGGATCACAGAATCTATCTGGACAGAGTGTCCAAATTATATGTGAGTTTTTTAGGGAATTACAATATAATTTTTATTTCATTTATTAATAATGTATTTGACACCTAATTATGGAGAAAAATCTAATTTTGTAAGAATTAAACATAAAGACTATTGTTTATTAAGAAAATCCATCACTGCAAAGATGTGCTTGGTAAGGTCTGGAGCTGTTAAAAAACTGAAGTTAGTTCAATTCTTTCATCAATAAAGGTTTACATCTCTCTGTTAATATTCAGAGAGATGATTGCATCCTTTATTATACTTTAATTTAGTAATTTCTCTCTTCTATAAGAAAAGGAAGTGAAAAAAATGAAGATCGAATTAGCTAGGTATTCATAAAATGACTACTCTTGTAAAGGGCCAGTGGACAACTTGCGGGGCACAATGAGGTCATCAGGGAGAGTTTCTGGGATCGTAGTTATCTATACCTGTTCTTGTGCTGCTTAGTTTGATGGGGAAGCATACTGCTCTATTTTATCCCAAATGCTGAAACAGCCAACTCTCTATCATGAAGCTTATGACCCTTCACCAAAACACCCTGTTAAGGAAGCTTTAGTTCTAAGAATTTTGACCATCTGAAAGTTATCTCCTTGAATCTTTGAGAGCTGCAGCTGGATTTTATTTTCCAGGTGTATCAGCAATGTAAAAGCCATTTCTACATCACGAATCCCGGAAAATTCAGCAATAGCACCCATTTTCCAGAATGCTGAGCAAGCAAAGCATATTGGCAGCAGCAAGCGGCGGGTGACGGAGGAGTGCTTCATCAAAGAGGACAACAAAAAGAGCAGAATAGATGTAGCGAGTACAGGTGAAGGACATGCATTTAGGACACAGGAAACCAGACAAGCCCAGGGGAGCTTACAAGGCAACCCCCTGGAATCTGCTGGAATTAAGACCTCCAGACAGCAAGATCTGGTGACCCCATTGGGTAGGAAATGGCTTTTGTTTCAGTCTTTTGAAGCTTCTTAACCTTTTTCCAGCAAGCATTTCCAACTAAATTTCACTTAGCCTAACAGCCTGAAGGAGACATAATGCCATACTGATGCCATTTGTGTTTGTAACTCAATCACCTTTTTTTTTTTTTGTCTGAAGAGATGAATGCCACCAAGAGAATTCTTTCATGACTTCTTTAGTTTCCAGCATTTTTACGATGTGAGAGATGAATGTCTATATCAAGTCAGTTTCCTGGAGACTTCTATTATCTGAATTTTTAAAAATATTAACACTTGGCAGAGTGCCTAGCACAAGATAAGTGCTCGAGAATTATACGTTGAATAAATTTAAAGTTCTGAAGGCAAAGTTATTATTTACTCACCTCCCTTTTTATCCTTTGTGTGCATGTAAGAAGCTGCCTGTGGTAGACGCTTAAATAAGTAATAAATGGGGAAATGAATAGGTTCACGGAAAGCAAGCCATGGAAAAGTAGAAAGAATACTGCAATATTACTGAGTATGTGTTTTAGAACCAATCGGGGTGTGGACTAGAGTTTAAACACTTAGGGGAAATTTGAGAGCTGTATAATACGTCCTTAGCCAGCTTTACTGGTTCTTTTATTTCCAGCCAAGAAAAATTCATCTTTGTGCTTTTAATGTACCTTAAATAAAGGTTAAAATATTTTGGAAAGTAATATATAATAATATCAAACATTTCAATGACATGAAAAAAAACTTTTCATCTTTCTCTCTTTGCTTTAATCAAAATAATGGATATTATCAATGGTGCCTTTTTATTTCGTGGCTCAGTTTCTCATGTTCGAATTTTCATTTTGGGCTTGGGAGGATCACCTATGTGAACCATATTGCAGTTGGAGATTTTCAACTACTGTGACATTTCTAAAAGTTGTTCTGAAGATGGTATAAACCATAGTTTTGTGGTCCTGACATTCTTTCTCAAAGATGTCAGGTATCACCTACATGAATTACAGATCATAATATGAAATAAAAGCATATATTCTCAGGATTATTAGGAATAAAATAAATGGATCATTTATTTTATTATTAAATGAGCAACATTTTATTCTAATTTTTTAAAACATTTATTCATTTCTGAGAGGCAGAGTGAGGAAGGGGCAGAGAGAGAGAGAGGGAGACACAGAATTGGAAATAGGCTCTAGTCTCTGAGCTGACGCACTGAACCCGATGTGGGGTTCAAATCCATGAACCATGAGATCATGACCTGAGCTGAAGGGAGGCACTTAACCAACTGAGCCATCCAGGCGCCCTTTGCAACATTTTATTCTGAGACCCAATCGTGGTGCTGGAAAGAGGTCTGACTGCTTAACAAGTGGCCCTTCTTTTCCTCTTATCTTCTAGATGATGTCCCAGCTCCTCCTGCCCCCTTTAATCACCGTATTGTGACAGCCAAGCAAGCAGCAGTCAACAGTTTTTACACTGTGAGCAGAACTGAAATTTTAGGAGGGTAAGTAATGCTCAATTTAATCCTCTTTCAACAAAAGAAGAGCGTTTTCAAAGAGACAGATTCTGAAGATTTCATAAAGTGTTTGCTAGTCTTGACCTGAGAACCAGAAACATCATAAACAAACATTTTAAGAGATTTTAACCATTTCTGAAAATCGCCACTGATGTCAGAAAGATTGATGTGGGGACAGTGACTAAACTCCACATTTATTATCTGCTTTACTTCCCATGTTGTAATGTCTGAAAGTGGGACAAACCCCATGTGAGTCACCAGAAGGTTTAGAAGCTGTCCAAAACTTGAAAACGGAGACACTAAATGTAGAAATGAGTGAACACAGTGTATTTCTTGTGGCATATATCTTTTTTATCACTGTTGTTGGTTTTCCATTTAGGTTTTTACTGGATTAATTATTATTATCCACTTCAACTGATTACTTCCCTCACTGAAGAATTTATTTGAAGGACATCTAAATGTATTTGAATTTATTTCAAATACAAATTTATTTCAAATGTCAAAGGACATCTAAATTTATTTGAAGGACATCCTCCTGAAGAAGGAAGAAAGAGTAAAGCCCATCAGAGACCAAGTTTATTCCTAGGAGATATTCCTCTTCGATGTCAATCACAACCCCCCTTTGATGTTTTGTCATTTAAAGTCTAAAGTATAAAGTTTACTGCCCTCAGCATATCTATGTGAAATAGCAAGAGGAAGCAGACCATTTTTACTAATAGGCCCCAAATTTCCTTACCAACACATGGAAAATATGCATAGCAACTATTGTGCATGTTTCTGCATTGGTCAGTGGGGGTGTGGTCAATATTTGTGAAGTCCCTTCTTCCTCTTTCTGTTCCATATTTTTTCTGCCCTCCACCATGAGGAACCACCTGAATGTTTTACTCCTCAGCCTGTTGATTAGAGAGAACGCCCCTCAAGACTGTGAGGGAGGGCAGAGAGAGGAAAGGGAATTCTAACATGTGAATAGGTGCCATGGGAGTCTTTAGCATTACTCCACATAGCAGCTCATTTTGGTCTTCGGGGACATTAATGGCAAGCCAGCAACTGTTTCTCTGAAGGAGAAAAGTTTTTTGCAGAAGAGGCTTTGCAACAATTCCCAAGGCATTTTCTTAATCAGTAGCCATATGTGAGGTGCCTGGGGCTGTGTTTATGTGCTCCATTAAAGAGACTGCATCTGGAAAAGTAGTTGGAATTAAAGTCATCACTTGGTTTTGTTTACAGTAATGTCATTCTCTAAGACCCATCTGTTTCTGCACAGGTGTGTGGCTAAGTTGAGTGGGATGTGGTGGTAGTCACCACCCTGCCTTGTCAGTTATTGCCACCACCCTCACCTCTGCAGTTCTCCAGGACTGTGGTGGACCTTAGGTTCACAGTGTTGTTCAGGAAGCTTCCCCTTTCTACCCTGCCATGATAGCCACATTGCACAAGCAGGCACCTGTGCTCTATTTTACTAACTCAGGAATCAAAGCAAGAAGTCAAATTTAAAAAAAAATGTTTATTTATTTTGAGAGAGAGAGGGAGAGAGAGAAAGCACGTGTGCATGTGAGAGGGGGAGGGGCAGAGAGAGAGGGAGAGAGAATCCTAAGCAGGCCCCACACTGTCAGCACAGAGCCCGATGTGAGGCTCTATCTCACGAACCGTGAGATCATGACCTGAGCCAAAATCCAGAGTCAGATGCTTAACTGACTGAGCCACCCAGACAATCCAAGAAGTCACATTTTAAAATTGTTAATGATTGTGTATTTCTGTATGTGATCACATTTGTAAGAAGCTGTCTTTCATAGTATATATAAATTTATATCCAAGCTAAACTGTTGAACATTTTATAGGTGATTATGCAATATGAATTTTTATTATATTTATCTATATGCAATATTGTTATTATTTTATTTATATGCAGTTTCCAAGAATAATTTTACAATCCTTGCCTATAGCCTGTATTATTCATATGCTTACAAAGCCTAGTTTATTACATTCATATGTATTCAGAAAGATTCTATTTTTTTCTATAACACAAGTTGTTAAATTCTAGGGG
This sequence comes from Puma concolor, assembly GCF_028749965.1. Classification (NCBI taxonomy): domain Eukaryota; kingdom Metazoa; phylum Chordata; class Mammalia; order Carnivora; family Felidae; genus Puma; species Puma concolor. The sequence goes on from NC_141671.1 coordinate 26,323,242, forward strand.
GCATTTGAATCACCCAAGGAATGTTGTGAAAATATAGATTCTGGGGCCTCACCCTGTATTCTTGCCTCAATAGTTCTGGGTAGGACCGGGAAACCCCTCAGCAGATTCAATGACCATGACCAATAGACACACGTTGACATTGTTTTAGAAGTTTATTGGCTGCAGTAGATGCACTAATAGGTTTGCTCATTCAAACCCCAAAGGAGAAATGCCCTGACAACCCCATCTTCCACTTGGCCCTACCTCATGCTATACACGTGCTCTTCTCTGGCAGGGGGCGCTTTGGCCAGGTACACAAGTGTGAAGAGAAAGCAACAGGTCTGAAGCTGGCAGCTAAGATCATCAAGACCAGAGGCACAAAGGATAAGGTAAAGGCCGTGCAACGTGGATCTCTCCTTACCCTCATCTTCGCCTCACTAAAGCACCTTTCCTTCTTCTTAGGATGAAGTAAAGAACGAGATCAACATCATGAACCAGCTGGATCATGTGAACCTCATTCAGCTCTATGATGCCTTTGAGTCTAAGAATGACATTGTGCTGGTCATGGAGTAGTGAGTGTTCTCCTTGCCCCTCCCTCCCCTGAACCAATGCATGCACCCATCCAGATCATCCCACAGAACCCATGACTATGCGGCTGTAGCTCTTCCCTGCTTCAGAAGTCATTAGATCCATGCTTGGTGCACCTTTGATTCTGATTGGTGTATATTAGACAATTGCATCAGTTTCAGAAGGAAAATTACTTAGGAATACGCATCTCCATGTGTGACTTTACTGAGATGAAGTAGAATGACAGCATAGATGTAGTTTTATATCGAAGTTATACTGTCAAATATCCAGCTTAAATATTATTCTGGTTAACCTGGAGGAACATGACCTTTGACCTACATTTTATTTTCGACTTAATCATTAATGCAAAGTTCACATCAAATTCTTAATAATTAGGGTTAAGATAGTTTCATTTAAATCACTTTTATAGAAAATTAATAGGTATTTAGTTAGAAAATGAGTAGCTTTAACTAACGCTGAATTAGTATTGTGATTCGGTTCATTCTTTCCTCTGCTTGGGGTTTCTTTATCATTGTACAGTAGAAATTTTGGATAATAAAAAGTCCAGCATCAGAAGCACATAGAAACACTTTAACACTGAAATTAGTCTGAGAAGACCTTGTTTGACCTTCGTTTGGTATTTGGGATTCCTCTCCCTGCCTTTGTAGAGTCTTCTTTATCTTCTATGTGTTAAAGAATGGCAGATGTGGACTCACCCCAGAGCTGCAGCCACTGGATGACAGAGACCTTAAGACTTTCTAGTTGTGAAATTGATGATAGCTAAAGTTAAGGTCTTCAGCCTAAGCATCATCTAACTGAGAGAGTGACAGAGGTGAAGAAATCACTCTGTGCACACATTCCTTGGAAGAGTTATGGGAGCTTAAACACCGGGCTGCCACTATAAGAAATGGCTGTAGGACTCATGACTCAGGACTTTGTTCCTCTTCCCTCTTCAGCGTGGATGGAGGGGAGCTGTTTGATCGCATCATCGATGACAACTACAATCTGACCGAGTTTGACACCATCCTGTTCATCAAGCAAATATGTGAGGGCATAAGACACATGCATCAGATGTACATTCTCCATTTGGATCTGAAGGTAGAACATATTTTGTATGGTATGAAATGTAAACCCCTCCCTCCCCTTCCTCCTCTGGATCAGTGGGCCCTGTCAGATACTATATACCAGCTTGGGAAATCCATGCTGGTATGAAGTGTTATGTTTGGGAATTAATAAAAATCTGGGTTCTTAATATCATCTCCTCATTTCCAACTTTTGTCACCCCCTAATATTTTCATGTCTGCATCTTTAGGGACTATTATCCAGATTCTTATAACTTGCTTGTGTTAAAGGAATCCATATGGGAGATGCTTTCCCTAAAAGTTTAGAACTAAAACCACCACCACCACCACCATGGTCTCCTTGTTGTGTCCCTCTCATTTTTAGAATAAGTAGGTGGGAGGATTTTAGCTAACTCAGAATTCACTAGTGGTAGCCAAACTTTCTATCTCCCCAAGCATCCCTAGCAGTCTCACAAATTTTTAGGAGGTTCTGAACGTTAGGGATTTGTTTTCTTGTGGGCATGGTAGAGCACTGGGTTGAAACCTATGGCAGAGTGGGATACAGGGCAGCCAGAAGGGTAGAACTAAAACGCTAAGGAGCAGAGAAGGCTGGTGGCATTATGATGGACATAGTGGGGAGCCTATGTGAGCAGCAGGGAGCCAAGCCACCTTCCTTTCTTCTTTTATTTAATGACCCTTCCCTTTTGATCTCTCTCCTATTATGAAGTGCCTAGAATTGGACTATACATAGTTACAACCAGTGAAAGACCCAAGCTCAATAACTCTGATCAGTTCTAATATTGGGGCTAAGTATCATAAGTTGCTTCTTCTTGTGTGGTTCAATCATTTTCTCATTTCCCTGTTTGCACAACATGACCATGATATAAAATACATATTCTATAGAACATACCATCTATTGCAAGTCATAGGGGATTGTAGAGCTAAACAAATCTAACTTCCTTAAGTCGGCTTCCATGGTCCTCTCTTCTTATAATTTGGCTTCCCTCACTGTCTTGATTTATGTGCACTACCTCTCCTATTCACAGGGCAGGAGGAAGTGGTCTATAAGACAATGTCATAGGTTAAAAATCATTAGCAAAGCCCTTGGCTACAAACTGAGTTCTGTAATGTGTATTTTCATGAAGCATTTTCAATGAGTATAGATATTCTGCAGATATCCCTAAAGGGATTTGATTGGCAACTGAAACTAGGACTTGACCTATCATAAGTCAAACAGCTCTGTATGTGGCTTCATAACATTGATTGAGGACTTGCAATGGGCAATTTTAGTTATGGCTTGTAGGTAAAGATAATAGTAAAGGCAAAAGCTGGGTGGGTCATTAAGGACCACTCATCCCTTGCAGAAGTCTCCTTGGAAGGAAAATGGCCAAAAATATTAAGAATTCTTGTTACCATGGAGGAGAGATTAAAGGTGACTTAAAAATGGTCTTCTTTATATTTTTCTGTGTTTCACAAATCTCATTCAAGGAATATGCTTTAATTTAATAATTAGAAAAAATTTAACTTTTTGAAGTATCCTCAAAACTGTTTCTTTACATTCAGCAAACATATTTTTATGTCACAGTATTCTTTGACAACTGAACAGCTTTATACATGATTGATCAGTTATTTGAGCATGAAACCAAATGCTCTTATGTAGCATCCATTCTCTATAAATAGCTTTTACTTGTAGACATCAGTTTTAGAGATATTCTAGAAAAGGGCCTCCAAAGACATTATGCCAACCAAACGGACCATTGAATATTGATAAGGAGACACTACTACATCATTTCATAAAGTGCTTAGTTTCTGATCTCATTTGAACCTACTCTCCACCCAGACAAACAGGGGAGGGACAGCCGTGATGCCACCTAAAAGGACATAGGATCTGGGGGATTCAGCAACTCAGCTAATGCACCCCAGCTCTTAGGAAAGAGTTGGAATTAGACCTTGAGAGTTCCAGGCAACTCTTTGAACACTTTATTTCTTTTTTTTATGGATGACCTTGACTTTATTACTTTTTTAATTTTTTAGAAGTTTATTTACTTTGAGAAAGAGAGAAAGAGAGAGAAGGAGCACAGGAGGGGCAGAGAGAGAGAGAGAATCCTAAGCAGGTTCCACATTGTCAGCGCAGAGCCTGATGTGGGCTTCAACTGATGAACCATGAGATCATGAACTGAGCTGAAATCAGATGCTTAACTGACTGAGCTTCCCAGGCACCCTGGCTGACTTTAAATGAAATTCCTTATTTTTCTCAGACCTCAGTTTTCCAGACTTAACAAATACAGACACACTTGTAAGACATTCTATAAACGCTGAGTTCCATGCAGTGCTGCTATCTACGCTTCTCCCTCTTCACCCAAGACAGTTGGATTGGCAGAGCAAAGTCTATCCAGAGTCAAACTCCAAGGGAACACTTAGTCAAGGGTTTAGGCATTGAGAAAAAACTCAGCAAAACTTTGGAATTGCTGAGAATGAAGAATGAACGGGGGGGAAGCCTTTCTCTTACACATGACTTTCTCAAAGAGTAAGCACAAAGGGAAATTCTGGAGGTCAGGAGCGTTCACGTTATATTGCATACTCAGTGTGGCTGTTTAAATGAATCAGGCCATTTCTCCTGGAACTCATAAATCCTTGGGAAAGATATTCCTCCAAGAAGGGGAAATTCATACTTAATAATTTTAGGGGGGCAGATGTCAAGTCTGAGACAGCCTCCACCAGTCCATTTGAAAGGTACTGAAGCAGCCCCCTTGTCTTTCTTTCCTCAAGGAGGCCTCTGACTGAACTCACACATTATGGTAAACTGCAGAACCAGGGAGAGGGACAGGCAGGGTAATGCAAGGTTGGCAGGGTACCCACAACCTCATCCACCACATAATTAAAGGAGAAAATACCCACACAGACAAGCCAGCCCCAAAGTGAAAGGCCTGATATGTTTTTCCTGAGCATCGTTGTATTTTTAGTTGTGGTTCGAGGACAATTTGAGTGAATGATGGTTGTTTTCATTGCTAATGTGTCTCTTTCTCCTGGCAGCCTGAGAATATCCTGTGTGTGAATCGGGATGCTAAACAAATAAAAATTATTGATTTTGGATTGGCCAGAAGGTATGTGTATTTGGACATAGGTACATGAATGAAGGTAGGGAGCATGATGGATGCCCTTTCTTTGCAAAGATAAATCTGATATACCTCTTGGTTTTATACTGTTATTTAGAATTAACTTAACAAAAATTATATCCCAGCCTTACCTTGCTGATTTTGGAATTGGAATGTTTAGAGGTTTCTACAGTGCATCTAAGAAAAAAATATAAAAAACTTAAAATCTAATACAGTAAAGTTATTAAATTTGAAGACGTTAATTTAGGATTTGTAATTTTCTCTTAGTCTTTTATAATTGTTCTATCTGTAAAGAGAAGATTTACTTTAAAAAATAGGTAGCGTACCCAAGATGGCAAAAGTTTCTGGTATACATAAGCTTCTTAAGTGAACAAAGAGTTTACGTAAACTTCAGCACATTAATGTTGAATATAAAATGAGTGTAAATTATTGCATTTCATTTATTCATTAATATGGGCTTATTCAAGCCACTGACATGTCAAAGATTTTATCAGTTTTCCTTTTGTTATAATTCAGGTGTTCTAATTATTCTGACTGGCTTTTCCCACCACTGTTTTAGATTATTGAGGCTTTAGAGTATGAATTATTACTCTTAAACTACTGGAATTTTTTTTTTTTACAATTTTTTAACACTATTTCTTAAATATGTGATTTCCTTTAAAGTCTGTGTATTTTAAATTTGCTGTTTGGCTGAAGTTATTTTGTCTAACAGACTGCATCTTTGCAGTTTCTATGATTGTTGACTTTTGATTGACCTTCTCCATCCCTCCACTTTGTTTCCTAAATTCTAGATACAAACCCAGAGAGAAGCTGAAGGTGAATTTTGGAACCCCAGAATTTCTTGCTCCTGAAGTTGTGAACTATGATTTTGTTTCCTTTCCCACTGACATGTGGAGTGTGGGCGTCATTGCCTATATGCTGTAAGCAGTTCTCCAGTCTCTCTGACACTCACAAATATGAATAAAAACCTTAAATTAGGCCTTTTAAAAGTAAATAGCATCGTGCCATATTGAGTCACTTTCTAGGCTCTGTGGATCCTGTGGGTGAAAGGAATAAATTCTTTTCCTGCACATCACCTGAAAAAGTAAATGTATGTCTACTTGTAATCACTTTAACTCTTAGGACACCACCTAATGCCATAAAAGTAATTAAAAAACATTAAAAAACAACGTGTGTCCTGATTCCCTAAATGACTAATGCTAGCCTTATTCCTCGGAGGTGACGCTCTGGTGTTTGCCCTCTGAATGTGTGGCAGACTTTAGCAGCTGTAAATGCTTTAAAAAGGAAGTTGTGCTGTCCTTAGAGATTCATATTTCAGTGTAGCTGCTGACTCCATTGCTGCAGGTGTTGAATTAGGAGCTGGGGTGGGGGGAGTAAACATTTTCTTGATTGCAAAAATACATTACAGAATTATGTTTAATTATCAGGTTATTTGCCTTCTCTCAGTTTTAAATGACAGAGCCCAAAAAAGCAACTATCTGTAAAGGATTTGAAGCTATTTAAACAATGCCCACTCTGGATCCTGTGTCTTACAGACTGAGTGGATTGTCCCCCTTCCTGGGTGACAATGATGCTGAGACCCTGAACAACATCCTGGCCTGCAGGTGGGACTTACAGGATGAAGAATTTCAGGACATCTCAGAGGAAGCCAGAGAGTTTATCTCCAAGCTTCTGATTAAGGAGAAGAGGTAATCCAAGTTTGTTCCGGGCTCTGGAAGAAGGAGGGATAATAGGGAAGCACATGCCACCACAATTCATGTGAGATAATCCCTGAATTCCCTTAGTGACATCTCCGATGCCTGTGCAAAGTTGTAAATGGAAGGAATTTGATGCTCTTAATCTCATTTACTGAGGTCTGGGACTGGTTTGGTCCTGAGGCTTGAAAGGGGCTACAGAAACTTCCCTCCTTCTGCCTTTTTCAGTGAGGCTGTAGCAATTAGGGGCTCTTGCTAGGCCTCAAAATGAAGGGTTTGGAATAAGTTATTTCCATAACCCCTTTCACATCTACAAAGCATGTATCTGGCTCTGTGTAGGTGAACACTTAACTATCATTTCATTTGAGAACCTACTGTGGGCCAGACTGTGCCAAGTGCTTTATAGACATGCCTTTTTTTTTTTTTTAAGTTTATTTATTTATTTATTTTGAGAGAGAGAGAGAGAACATGGGGAAAGGGCAGAGAGAGAGAAGAGAGAGAGAATCCCAGTCAGGCTCTTTACTGTCAGTGCAAAGCCCAAGAAAGGGCTTGATCCCATGTCCGTGAGATCATGACCTGAGCCAAAATCAAGGGTCGGATGCTTGACTAACTGAGCCACCCAGGTGCCCCTAGACATGTTTTTTAACCTCCATCCATCTCCAAGATGCTGGAATTGTCATTACTGTTTTATGGATAAGACTCTAAGTAGTTTTCCTAAGATCATATGGCCAGTAATTGGCAGAACTGATAGTCATGTCAACCTTCCCCTAAGGCTGTACATTTAACTGTGATATATAACATGGCCTCATATTTTCTGTCATGCTCAAACCACATTAATTCAAAATTCAGAGGATGAAGAAGAGTGATTTTGAAATATAGGTGCTTGCATTTTAGAATTATGGCTGGGGAAAGACATTGTGATTAACTAGTCAAAAACACTCTTTCAGATTTTTTTAAGTTTATTTTATTTATTTTGAAAGAGGGAGAGAGAAAGAGCACAGCAGGGGCAGAGAGAGAGAGAGAGAGAGAGAGAGAGAGAGAGAGAGAGAGAGAATCCCAATCAGGCTCTGCACTGTCAGCGTTGAGCCCGATGTGGGGCTTGAACTCGCAAATGATGAGATCATGACCTGAGCCAAAATCATGAGTGAGATGCTTAACTGACTGAGCCACTCAGGTGCCCCCAGATGGTTTTGTATCGAAAATATATACTAGTAAATAGTATTTAAGATTTTCAAAGCCAACAATACTTGTTTCCTTGTTTTATTATCTCTACTGCTTTTAAGTTATTAATAAACATGACCATGAACAGATAGGAGGGTGTATTTGGGGAGAGGGTATTAAAGAAGTATCATGGGCATTGGGTCTGGAAAAGTGCCTGACACAAAGGAGGCATTTTATGTATAATCCGCCAGGAAATGTGTCTGGGGCATTGAGAACAGATGTATAAAGTCCAGTCCCTGCCTTTAGGTAACACATGATCTAAGAGATAGGTATTTTTAAGAAAGATATAACCCAATGCAGTCAATGCAAAGTTAGAGTATATTGAAAAGGGTCAGGACTGAGTCCTAAAGGATAAGGAGAACTTAGCCAGGCTGGTGGTGTCAGTATGAGGACAGGGGTAATGAAAATACATTGGTTTTATCTTTAATGGAAAGGCACAAAGCTGTTGTTACTATTATTATTTGTAGATGACTGAACACCAGGCAGTGAACAGATAGAAGGTGTCAACTCTGTCAAGTTTTTGGTGGCTAAGATCCACATTAACTAAGAATCTATTTTACAGATATATTTTTATGTGTTACTGATTTAATCCTCTGGATTAAATGAGGAAATTGAGGCTGAGAGCAGTGAAGCAATCACACAGCTAGTTCAGTGCAGAGTTAGAGCGAGGCCTTTTGGCCTCCAGCACCATGTCCTGCCCCCTCCTTCAGTCTGAGGGTCACATTAATACCATGGGAGGGACAATTGCACATTTGGGCAGAATGACAACTGGCTGATTATTATTGGATGAAACTAAGGCCAACACCTGATACCACTCTCATAGAATACATTTCCATGTACAAAAATAAACTTGAAATGTATTAAGAATTTAATTATTAGTACTGTGTTATTGTTAACTTTTTAATAGTCAACTTTAACAAGTTTGACATTACAGTGCAGAAATAATAATTTTTTGGGCACTATCAGCTATTGGAATGCTTCTGGGGGTCCAATACTGAAAATGTATAATATTCAACAAAATAGCACTTCCCTCTGAGGTTGGTAGAGGTCAAGAGTTTTAAGAAACATTACATCTGCCTGCTTCGGGTCCTGCCAATGGTGACACTCTCACCAAGTTATTAAACTTTCCTTCATGGTAAAGATTTATCATCTCTTCAAATCTTATACTTAAATATTTGTTATCTGATGAAACAATTTTATTGAAGCAATCTACAAACTGAAGCTCCATGACTGCTTGAAATTATTTTCTTGATACAATTTCAGAAGTACACTCCAGATTGTTACACTCTCTTGTAGTTTTTATGTTGAAAGGTTATTTAGTTTAATGTGATAAACATTAGCACACAAGACAAGTTTACCAAATTTAGAATTAGAATATAATATAATCTCTATAATTCTTTCTCATGTTTTTTTTTAAGCTGTATAAATGTTTGCTGTCTCAAAAGGATATAGTTTCTTTGTAAAGGTATCTAATGTACTCTGTCTCAGTACTTATATTAACTCTCTATCTATTTAAGTCTTTAAAATGTCTTAATTCAAAAATTAGTGCTACATATTATTCAAAAGTTTTAATATATAAATTGCTCTTGCAATTATCAAGAATCCTTGTAGCATTTTGCTCTTGTAGTAGTATGTATACATTTATTCTTCCATTGACTGATAGAAACTCAATCCATGAAGCTCAAACATTGCATGAAAAATGGTTACTTGTATTTGAAAGTAGATGTTCAATTAATAACAAGAATTTTGAATGATTTGTCTCACTTGTCTAACCACTGTTGTTACCCTGACTGGTTTGATGGTAACCTACAATCATCAATGATAGTTCCAGAGAAAGTAGAATTGCCTGTGAATTTGACGTTTGGCCATCTGGTCTCCCAAAGGGAATGGCCAGAGCTGAAGCTGAATGGCAGATTCAGGCCTCATTTGGTATATCTCTGCTAACAGCCTTCTGAATCTCCCTTTAGTTGGAGAATAAGTGCAAGTGAGGCTCTCAAGCACCCCTGGCTGTCAGACCACAAGCTCCACTCCAGACTCATTTCACAGGTAACCAAGGTTTGTTGCTTTTCCTCTCCTTTTCTAACTGACCTCAATCTTTGGATAATCCGAGGCTAGAAGCATCCCAGCCTTATATGGGTTTCTGTCTCATTCCATTTCTCACAGCCTTCAAATCTTGGGCTAGTGTTGAATTGCTTAAAATGCTTTTATTAAGCAGTTTGTGTTTTGTCAAATATGATGTTTAGGAGAGTATTACTTTCAGCATAACTATTGTGTTTATTATTCAATCATTATACTTATTATAAAATAAATTACATCACTGTACTATGCACACATACTTATATACATAGTCTAGAATATATAAACAAATAATGTTTTGGAAAATACATGTTAGTGTATATTCAGGATAAATAGTGCTCCTTAATTCAGAACTCAGATTTTTAACTTTTGTGTTTACCTGGTTCAGTATGCTCTGGGAACCAAAAAACTGTTCTACTCAGGTTGATCCAGAGAGCAATGTAAATCTATGTGAAGGAGACTCTTACCAAAGACTGAATGAAGATGACCTAAGTACTGGTGTGTTGTTGTTGTTGTTGTTTTTAATCTTTTTTCTCCTCAAGTTTCTATTTAAATTCCAGTTAGTTAACATACAGTGGAATATTAGTTTCAGGAGTAGAGTTTAGTGATTCATCACTTACATATAACAGCCCGTGCTCATCCCAAGTGCCCTCCTTAATTCCCATCATTCATTTAACCCTCCCCCCTACCCATCTCCTTTCCAGCAACCCTCAGTTGGATCTCTATAGTTAAGAATATGTTTCCAGGTTTGTCTCTTTTTTCCCTTTTTTCCTAAGTACTTGTTGACAAAAATTGAGCCCACACTCTGTGATAACTTCATACAATAAGATTCCTAATCTACTTATTGCCTTAATTCCTATTTATGTCCAAGAACTCATCTGTCCCTTTGGCACAGATTCCTTCCCTAAGCTTCAGATGCATATATCCACTTGACATTTCCACTTGGATCTCCTCTGTCCTAAACTGATCTCATCTTTTCCATCTCACTTCTTCCTCCACCATTCTCCCAGAATGGCCCCCCACTGAATGACCTAAACCAAACCTGAGGGCATTTTTGTTGTTTCCTTCCTGTCCCTCAATCCTCCCATCTCATATTTGATTTATATCCAAGTTCTGTACATTATTTTCCCTAATTACTTCTAGAATCTGTCTAACCTTGTTCATCCTGTTTGTTATCCTGGCCCATGACACCCCTCATCTGAATTACTACAACAGCCTCCTCCTGTAACATTTAAGTAACTCAACTAAACATTTAGGATGTTTACCTGGCCAAGATGTAGGGAGAGGCAAGAAGCAATGTGTGCCTTCAGGCCTTATCAGGGAAGGTCTGACGTAAGCATGGTTAAGATAGCTGCCGTCATGCCCTGGAGTCATATGCGTTTGATACACTTTCATTTCCTCCATCTCTGCACCCCATCCTCCCTACTCCTCAGGGTTTTGGAATGGAGCTTTTTCAGTGACCAAAAAACCTTGGAATGACTATGCTTCAGGTACTCATTTTTTCCACATCCAGTTTTTATTGAAATTAACTTTACTTCTAAATTCAGCATCAGTACTGAGTTTTATTTGTGTCTGAATATACCTTTCCTTGATAATTGGTACTGATGTCAAGTAAAAATAGACTTTTTACCTAGTTGGTACCTCACCCAGACTACATAAACTGCTTATTAGGGTTACCAACCTATTTTGGGCCAATTTTCCACCAATGTATTTTTATCCAAGCTTATTGGTGTCCAAATAACACTTTGACGTGGTAGGACAATATGGAAACCACAACAAATAATTAATGACATTATATAGTTTAAAAAGTGCTTAAAATATTTTTTAAACCATATAACAACAGCAAAAATCACCTTTTTGTTATTCTATCCAACTGTTGGTACCTAGGTAAATTGATATTTCAAGAACGATGGAGATTTGAAAAAAATTACAAATTCCACTGTATAAATCTAGTCAGTTATCATTAAAGTTATAATTATATGGCACTGTGCCAGGCACTGTTCTCACTGCTTTACAAAAAATAATTCATTTAATCCACATACCAGTTCTCTGAAACAGGTGTTGTTATTATCCTCATATAGGTAAAGAAACCGAAGACAGGGGTACTTGTCTAGGATCTCACCAGAAGGAAGTGATGGAGCTAGCTCCCCAGTGTAGACAGGCAGGCTCTGGAACCTGGGCAGAGCTTCACTACTCTACTATCCTGCTGGATAATGGGCTTCTGGGCAAAGGAGGCCTGATGATATTTCCAGAACTCTTCCTGTACAGTACATTTTTGGTGTTCTTGAAAGCCAGTATTCAAGCTTAGTGTATTTTATTTTTAAAGAAATATTGAGACTAGATTTTTCCAGAAGATTCATTTTTGGAATAATTTTGGTTCTGATATGTTTTATAAAATCAGAATGTAACTTTATGTTGAACATTTAACTCTTACCCCAAACTATTTACTATTCAAATTGAAACTATATTTTAAAAGCCTTTTATAAACTTTTATTTATCTCTTTTAATTGTTTCATGCTTAAAACACTTACAATTTATTAACCACTAAACATGCTTATAATCAGTCAGTAAATTTAAAAAGGATTTTTCCTTAGGAATTAAAGCCCTGTAGCTCTCTGCCTTCTGTATTATGCTCTTACATTGCCAACCATCCATACATAAACCACCTTCCATCAGAAACAGCTCTCAGCTTGAGTGGAACAAAGCATTCCCAAATTACAAATCTATTAGAACCCATCAAGCACCTACTGCAGGCTTAATAAATGTGTTGGGCCTGGAGGAAAGAAAAATGAACAAATATGACATTGTTTCTTTTCTGCCAGAACTAATAAGCCTCTACCTTTCCTTCCCAATCCCAGTGTTACAACCTCAGCTCTTGCCCTTTTTCCAATATGCTGAACTAATAAAATACTGTAGGAGCTGATATTCCATATATACCCATCTCTTTTCTAATTCACCAAATCATTATTTCATTAATGACAACTCTGATCATATTACTCCCACACCATAAATTCTTCCAGTATTCCCCATCGTGCACACCAAACTAACACACCCAACCGTCCAGCCTGCTCTGACATGCCCTGATATCAGGTGTCCCATCCTGTCTTTGCTACTGCTTCCAGATCAGCCCAAATCCTAGTGAGTGCCTGAGACCTACTTTAAATGCCACCTCCTTTAAGATGGTTCTTCTCAACCCCAAAACTGGAGGTGCTTTTTTTGTCTTCTTGAACCTCTCTTGTGGCACTTAAATAATGCTTGAAAACTTTTGGAAGAAGCAAAAGTTGTATCTGACTCATTTTTGTCCTCATCTGGTCTCAGTCTTGACCCTCAAGCTTTGTCAACATGAATATTTGTGGAAGGGAGTTTTGACCAAACACACACATAAAAATGAAGTGTCATTAGGTGCTCAGCTCTTTGTTTCTGACTCTGAGAGGAAAGGTAGTGATGACAGGGGAAAGTGGGGAATGCTCAAGCTGGTCCCTGAAGGTGGTTCAATGCGTCTGTTGGAGGGTCATGAACAGTTTAGGCTTCTAGAACATCTCTTGAAGAGCATTTTCAACCAGTAGGAAGTTATTGACTCTTCAGGTGTTCTCATATCAGAAGTGAGGAATGAAATTATATATATATATATATATATATATATATATATATATATATATATATGTTCTAATTCTAAAGTTCTAATTCTTCTTCAAATGTCTTGTGATTTCCCTAGAAGAAGAAGAATTGCTGCTCTAATGCGAAGGACCTTGTGACCAAATAGTCCATGGAAGGTGCCCATTTGAAAGGTTGGTCTCAGGTCTTTCTGAAGAGATGTTGTGCAAGCCTTAAGAGGGAGTAGCAAGAAAGAAACCAAATGTGTGTTGCACTGACTATGTGGGAAGCAGGGCAGTGTTTCTGCTGAGGGGGAGGGCTCCAATTTTGGACTGCTGTGTGTGCAGCCTGGCTCTGCCATTTTCTAGCACAGAAACCTCAATTTCCTGTTTTGTGGGTTGGGGATAGTCTTACTTCCTATGCTTGTTGAGTGGCTCCAACAAGATAATCCATGCAAAGCCTGGATACCAGGGCCTGGCACATAGTAGGTACTTGATAATTATCTCAGTAGGTGCCAGTAATTGAACAAAACCATCTCTGGTAGTCCTTACAATTGGGATCAGAAGAAGTAATACCTTTTTTGTGTTGATGGGGAAACCAGTCTCGAGACCCACACACTAAATAACTCCCCCAAAGTCACGTAAATGGTACAGCATGACTTCTCAGGTGTCCCTGAATTTAAAGCCCATGCTTGTTTTTCTTTCCTGAACTGCTTCCTGGTATTGGCCCAGTCTTGGAGCTGGAGGAACCATACCACTTCATACACAGCCTGTACCCTGCTTAGAATTTTGTCAGAATTATTAAGAGATGGATTTACACATAAATACTTTTGATTGAATCAAAAGCTAGCTTAATTTATGCCCTAAAGGAGAAGCCTGAAGCCTTGCACTTATTACAGAGAACTTTTAGAAATCTCAACATATATGTCCTTGTTGGGGGGCCATTTACCCTCCAGCAAGCCAGTTCTCTCACTTGGGGCAGTAAGTCCATGGCCACTGTTACCGCTCAATTTTAACAAATGTGTAGGACTGATGACTTGTGAGTCTGCATTCTTGCTGCCTGCTGGTCTTACTCTTTTATTCTCATTTGTATTTACTCTGGTCCTGAGGTTTTTGTTTGTCTGTTTGACTCTATATTCTTACAAGCTGCCTTGAAATCTTTTGTAGAATAAGATCGGGTAGAAATAAGTCAGTATATCATAATAAAAGTCCCAGGCCAGAGTTAGGAAAGCACTCAGCCTTTGGTGTAAGGGTCATTCCTTCTCAGTCTACCACTTATGTAGAAATCTATGAAACATCAGCAGGAAGGCTTGTGCTTCCTACTTACAAAGGCCACTATCATGGGTCAAAGATAGCAAGGACGGTAAAGTTTTTGGAAGAGTAGAAGGTAGCTGTGTGCCTTGTGATAATGTGGAGAAAAGAAGGACGCTCCCTGCTCCCAGGCCTGGGTGGTCAGGCTCACTGAGGTACCGCCTGGCCTTCACCCGTGAGTGGTGGGCACCAGAGTCTGCGGGGAACTCTCCCTCCCTCCATCCCCCAGCAATTTTGTCTCCGGTGACCACAAACCTCAAGGGTTTGCCACAAACTGCCTTCCCACCCTAAGCACTGGAGTCACTTTTGAGGCCTGGTAGGAATGAATTCATTGGGTGACTGGAGGTTGCACTGCAAGGCATGCCTGTCATCAGGGGCTGGCAGGGAGAGAAAGAGGAAGAAATGGTAGTGGGAGGCAGTAGAATCCTTCCATGCCACATTGATCCTTTGAACCCAAGGCAATGTAGGCCAGTAGCAGCCCAAGGAGTGACAGTTATGTGGAGGACAAAACATTGGAGCTGATGACACTGGCACAGTTAGCTACTGTCTTTGTTGAATTGCTTGATGAGACCTTTGAGCGTGGTCAGGTCTGCCTCCAGACGGTCCCTTGGGCTGGCTGCCTTCCTCTCTGGGGACCTCAGCTCCAGTGGGCCACAGAATTTCAACTTGGTTGCACTGCAGGCCTGGGAAGCATTGTTTAAGGTCCATGGGATGTGGGTGCCTCCCAGTTTACTTTTTTTACTCTTTCTTTTTTTCAAATTAAAATGTAAGCTTAAGACATTAACTCTGAGAGCAGCCTCATTTGAGAAGAATTTTTTTTAAGTCATTTTTTATAGTATTTCCTGCCAGGATAAGATGGGGTTTTTGGCAAGCTTTACTAGTGAGTAAAACCAACTTTGTGATAATATTGATTTTTAAAATCTGGTGGTTGAAGATTATTCCTGTGGAAAAAGAATGACTTCCAGGCCCTGTGAATAAGGCAGGATCCATCATGTCGATTGAGGCATATAAATCTCCTGCAATTTGTTAGAGGTTTTTTGATGCATTGAGGAAATACTCTAAAAATCAACCTGGTGGCATTTCGTTTGTGTTTCCGTTCCATCTTTTGCCAACCCGTGAACTATGAATTTAGGACACTTTCTCAGAGCCATGAATTTAGGACACCTTCTCAGAGTTTGATGTTGGGCAGCAAACCTGTGCAGGCCTATGTCAAACGTGGTCATAAAGCAAATGAAAATCTTTCCCACGCGCAATCTGTGGCCTTACTTTGATGCGGGGTCAGGCTGACAGAATGGATGGTGTGGTAGCAGCTGGGGAGCTGGCTGTGCCTCACATGAAACAAAGAGGCCTTGTCCTTCGATCTTGCAAATAGTACGAAAATATCTTGCATAAACTGAAAAAAAAAAACCCAACTCGGGTAAGCAGTGGAATCCTGCAAGGGGTTTCTTTTTTTCTCTCACATGCACACATACATTATAAAAAAATCATGTGTGGTTTTCCTAAGGCGCACAACCAACTAATTACAATTTTAAAAGCCCTGCTGAATTAACAAGAGTCATATTTTGTTTGCTTTGCAGGAAAACTGCTGCGGTTGCTGCTGCTTTGAGAAGATTTTTGGAAAAATCAGCAGTTCTGATGCCTTGACCCCTGTGATGACGGGTGGCCCTGGGGGGGCAGTGGAGCCGCTGCACTTGAACTCTGAGCACCCAGTTAAGGGGGACACCTAGTCCTGTGGTCCCAGGGGGTGCAGACAAGCCCTGCATCCCTTTCCTCAACTCCCCAGACCCCATGGTAGTGCACAACGGGAAAGATGCTTCCCTGCCATCTTGAGTTTTCAATTTTTAATTTTTGATTTTAGACACTGGGGCAGGGGGTACATTATTTCTTCTCTTTCTCAGCTTATTAGAGCAATCATACCGGACATTTATTTGAGACATTTAAATCTGGAGGATACATTTAGAGGGAGAAAACTGCTTCCAGTCCTTAAACTATGCCTTTCAAAGGGGGCCATCATATCGCCAGAAAAAAATTCTGTCTTTTACACCCTTGAGCATTTAGTTTCTCAGACTCTATTATTTTTATTTGGTCTGAAATCAGGTGAATCCAACTGATAAATAATTTACTTTCTGGAACACAAACTGTTTTTGAATCCCAAGGCAAGAGGCATCAGACGTTATATCTTCCATATATCCTGAACTTTCTCCAAGTTCATCAGTTTCTTCTGAGTAGCTGATTCTACTTTCAAATGCGTGACGTGCATTTCACAAGACACTCCCTGCTGTCTCTGATCGTACATTTGCTTGCATGAAATGCTCTGGTTTTCACAGGTGGAGCAAGAGGTATCTGTTTATGGTTAGTCTTTGGAATTACAACCTTTGGAAAAATGTTGATAGTCACAAGAACTTTCCTTATGCTGCCATTACCAATGAGACATGGGCCGTGTGCATGCCAAGGAAGGACAGTGCTTTGCTTCCAGTGTTGCAATGACTTGGGAAATAGCACTCAGGCTTCTGGGTAAATTCCAGCATTTCTGAAGACCGGTAATCTCACCTATGTGGAGTCTCACATGGCTCAGTGGTTGTGAAGAAAGAACATCCAGAAATCAACGGTGAGGGGAACACTGCTGCTCAGTCTTTGGATATGAGAATAACTTCCAGTTGGAAACTTCTTCTTGCTCCGGAGCTCATGTGGCATTTCATTACAGATATTTAATAATGGACATGAGCCTGACTGTATACAGCACAGAAGGGCATCGGGCCTCTCAAGGGTGAAACATGTGCGTCATTTCTTTACGAAGAGGAGGCCACGCAAAGCCACACTAAATTCCTATTACACGTCCATCATCAAGCTCACTATTCGGCCTCTTAAGTTTTCCTCATATTTCCCATTTCCAAATAACTCCAGTGTTGAGATCAGCTATAATAATGTCTTTATTTTTAGCTGTAAATCATTCTAGGCTCTGGTAGTCACAATAGCAGTGACATGAAATAAGAATGACTTGATGGCCATGTTAGTGAGGGCAGTTTTAACTGGCATTGACTTTTCTCCATTATTGCTCATATGCACCTAGTGGATGCTTATAGCATGCCCATGAATAACGAAATGTGCAATGTTCTTATTCTCATGTGTAAGGTAAAAGGGAAGTAGAGACAGAAGAAAATGTGTAATTTAGTTAGGACCATATGCCAATTTAGTGGTCATGCTAGCTATAAAACTGACTCCTTTCTAGCTTTGCTCTTACATTATGATGCATTTCTTTTTTCCTTTGGCCTATGCATTTATCCAAGGTTGGTTTTCTCCTGTTCCTGTTATGTGACTGTGCTTAAAATGGTTAATTTGGTTTCCTTAAAAAAAAAAAAAAACAAACATGTACACACACACACACACACACACAAACACAACAAAGCCTTGTGACTGAAGTGTTATATTACTGTGCTATCTTTAGCTGATGGTATTCATTGAGGCTGGAAAAATACAAGTCAGTGCATGCATTAATACTCAGACCACAGAGAGCTGGCATTCACTCAAATGCTAAATAAGACGCAAGGGTCTGATTTGAAACCCCTCATGGAAGGGCGTTTTCTGTCCTGTGGTGTGGAATCTCTACCAGATAGAGCAGGAGATCTTTTGCATCCAACTCTCATCCTGACTCACGCTGGCAGAGAAGCTTTCACCAGACCCCAACACACGTGGGACCGGCAGCTTAGGCCAAATGAAGGAACGATTTCTTTGACAAATTAATCCACTAATGACCCTGCAGTCAGTGGGTGTGATTTTTTTTAAAAAAGAGGTTTAGAAAGGAGACTCTACTTTAAAAACGAATCTCCTTTGAATTTGGAGTTGAATTTCCACATTTGGATGGGGAGGTATCCCCGTGCCAGCGGGGTGCCTTTTATATGAGAGCTGAGGATAGTTTGCATCTCAGAGTTGATTATTACAGTCTACAGTTACAGTGAAATGGGAGATTTTCAGTCTCCTGCTCATCCTGTTCCCTCCCTCCACACCCATGTGTGGCTGCTCCAGCAAGCACTGGTAACTTGGTAGATTGCCACTTTGATGGGAAAGGGGGCTTTGCACAGCAGAGGAATCAAACCAGATGCAAGCATGGACCAGAGAAGCTGAGTCTGGCGAGACTTGGGCTATTGTGATCAATTTTTCCAAGAAGTCATTAGGATTTGATAGGCTGTACTTCTCCCCCACCCACTTAATGGACGTTATGGCTTCACTCACTCGCATTAGGCAGTAGCCATTGCTTTAGAAAATAGAGGAAATTAAAGCACTGATGTGGCACTTCCCACTGCCTAGAGAGAAACAAACCTCACAAAGGATTAAAGAAAAAGCATGCCCCTTTTGTAATTTGTAAGACACCAACACTTACCCACAACCTGTTGCTATTTCAAAAAATCAGGGAGAAAAGAGCTCATGCCCTAATTTGTTACATAAAAGCATCTGAAATGGATTCTCACCTGGACTACCTTGGGGAAAGATTTCCAAGTCAAAATTGGGTAATTCTCATGTTTGTTTTTTAGTTAGTTTTTGTCTGACTTGACATTATTTTGCTTTCTTTCCTCAAAAATGTAAATAGGCATGCTGCTATTGTTGTGGCATACTTGGATGTGAATGTGTTTTGAAAGATACGTGAATTATTACATTTTCACTATTTTTATGGAAACTAGAGTAGAATTTTTTTCTTGTTTTAAAATCCAAATATGTATTTGATATTAGGGAAATGAGGGTCTTATTCTTTATTTCATTCCTTTATTCTTCCTTCTGCTCCCAGTACCCCCACCCTAGGCATTAGGCAAATGGTGTCAGGATGCCTACATGTGCTTGCTTAGTTAGGATTACAGGCCACCTGAGGGAACCTCGTTTGGAAAGTTCATCTGTGCAAGTGAGGCAAGAGGGCAAAGCAAGGGTCTGAGCAGGCATGCCCAGTGAACTCAGTTCAGCTCTCTATCCGCTGGCAAGTTCAGCATGGGTCTAGGCTGCGTGGCTCACGTCTCAATAGCTGTGATGCTCCCTATTTTGCTTTTGCTTTGTTTTGATTTTTTTTTTTTACTTCTTTCTCTTTTTCTTCAGTTAGAATCAAAGTCCATCTTCTTATCCATCATAATGCTCCCCTGAAGCCTTTTTGGGATGAAAATTATATTTCCAAAAGGCAAATGGCTTGCTGTCCTAAAGGAAACTTGAAGCTGGACTATCAGACTATCAGATGCTCAATTTCCAGATGAAGGCAACTTCCTTGCCTTGCACGAAGTCAACAGTTTCTCACATTTGAAGGTCTATGTATGTCTCCTAGATACATTTCAGTCAGGTGTACTTTCCATAAGTGATCTTTATGTGTGTAGTTTCACCTTCCATGAAGGCTTATAACTCAACCACTACTTATTCAAGAGAGCAGAGAACATCTAATACCTGAGTGTTCTGATCTTGAATTGTATGTATTTTGTACTTGTCCCATCCGATAGATGTCAGTGAGTCCTTTCGATGAAGTTTAGTAGTGTAGATAAGAAATAAAAATGGATTCACAATGTGGTGATTGCATTTGTCATGTATATTTTTTATTTCTGAACATAGTTTAATTCAGCTGTATTTCTTTGCCTTATAAAGATGTATAACAGTCATATATATGTATTATATTGACAAATAAACATGGACTTTATTTATCCTTTGGTTGATGAGCTAAATTATTCAAATAAGTGGACTTGGTAAATGCAATACAAACTCTTTTTTATGATAAGTTCTGACACGTTAAAAGTCCCATGACATTAAGAACCCATACCTTAAAAGAATGATGCCATGCTATTTATTTGGGGCTCCAGATCCATTTGCACACTGGCCAGCCCCAAGGTGGAGAAAACAACTCTCCCAGTTGAAAACATGGTGATTGCAATGTACCCACAAAGATTTAGGATTTTTATTCCCTATGAATAGAAAACATTGACTAAGATATATGTAAAGTGTCTAGTATCAGAACACTGTTTAATAAATTAAGGCAATTAGCAATTCAATCCCTTTAATGTATCTTAGTGAATATTCCTCAGATGCTTGTAAGGCACCTGCTTCAGAAAATCTGCCACTGAAATATTTCAGTATATAATGGCCACCCAGTCATCAGCAACCACATTGCTTTCTGGGGGCAGCATTGGCCAGAAATGCTGCTGAGACTCTTCAGCATCAAGCATGCCTTTGTGCCTGAGGATGACATTCACACCCATGTCAACATTCACATGTTAGCCCAGCAGTGATCAACACTGAGATACTCAGTGTCAACAAAACCGCCCACCTTTACCTGGCTTGAGACAGACCCACTGAATTTTCTATTGTCTCACACAAAACAATCCTATCCCTCTCTTTAGAATGAGCCCCAGGTTTTTCCCCACTCTGACCTCTAGGTGAGGTATTCTGACTTCTTCCCCAAAGTGGGGAAACCTCATTGATCATTTGTGATATTGTAATATTTTAATAAATATATATTTGGTCTTATCCCTGGTTCCTGGCACAGAGTTCCTAAAACCCTTGGAATTTCCTGAGTAGCAAGGATGAGAAGAGTGAGTATCTTTTGTTATTCATGATCAGCCCCTTCTAACCATACCTGAGTTTATGGCCACTGAGGTCATTCTTGGAGGATGGGGTCAGTTGCCAGAGGAACCAGCCAGGTGATTGAAGGTTGGAACTTCCAGCCTCCTCTCTCCACCTCCAGGGAGGGGAAAGGAGCTGGGGACTGAGTTAATCACCAACGGCCAATGATTTTATCTATCATGCCTATATAATGGAACGTCTATAAAAACCCCACACAAAGAGGTTTGGAGAGTTTCTGAGCTGGTGAACAAGAACACATCCATGTGCCAGGGGAGTGGTTTACCCCAAACTCCAGAGGGACAGAAGTTTCTGTGCTTATGACCCTTCTGGACCTTGCCCTATGGACCTTCTCATCTGGCTGTTCATTTGTATCCTTTATAATGCCCTTTATAATAAATTGGTAATAGTGAGTGAAGTTTTCCCCTGGATTCTGTGAACCATTGTAGCAAATTATTGAGTCTTAGGAAGGGGTCACAGGGAGCTTAGATTTGTAGTCATGTCATACAGAAGTGGGGGGTAACCTGGGGACTCATCACCTGTGATTGGCCCCTGAACTAGGGGCAGTCTTGTGGGACTGAGCTTTTAACCTGTGAGGTATGTGCAAACTCCAAGTAGTTTGTGCTAGAATTGTTTAATATGAGGAAAACCTCCACACATTCAGTGTCAGAAATGGTATGAGTAGAGATACAGTTTTCCTTTACCCTCCAATATTGGAACAATATAGGTCCCAATGGACATCTCCACCCTTTTACAAAAATAAATCCTCAGTGCTAGAGTTTCAGGGCCTGGGACTCAGAGATAGGAACCAATCATATTCCCACCTCTCCTTGCCCTCTCCTGAAGTAAACTGAGTGGATCAATCTCCCTCACTTCCTGCACAAAGGGAGGGCACTGAAACCCACGTCATCTTTTCGTTTGAGCACTCCTTGCTCTGAAAGGGGACACCAACCCCACCTCACGATCCACACCCATCAGGAGGATAAGTGGTTCCTGATGCTCCTCCTTCAGTAACTTATTTCTCCTGCTCCTCATACAGGGCTTCTCCAAGAGCTTTTAATTTATGTTCCACAGGCATTGTTGCAGGTACAAATAGGGTCTCATGAAAGGTACTAATCTGTATTTAGTTGGCTCATGGCCTCAACTGCAGAGCTTAGGTCCTCTGAACCCCCTCAAACTCACCCAGTTATTTGTAGAGACTTCTAAAGTATTCTTACACAAGTTTAGAAATGGTATGTCAGGGAGAGTGGCCTCTCCTGGCAGGACACCACCTGAGGGTACCTCCCTGCTGCTGCTCCAGCCCACCCTGAAACAGCTGCTCCTGCCAAGTGCTGCCTCCAGGCTTCCCTCAAGAGGCCAGCTCTCCAAGTACCTGGAGACCCCATCACATGAACACTATGTGCACAGTGTCATGAAAGTGAAGAAAATGTTCAGTGCCCTGTCAGTCTCATGCTTCGTGCTGGGACAGACCTAAGCCGTCACAACTTAAGCCTAGTCACCACAGCTATCGGGATCTTCTTGGGAACTCTTACAAGCTTCCAATAGGTAAAGATAAGTGAAGGCAGAAGTCTTCTCCCCCATAAGCCGACTATTAGATGGTTCCTCAACCTACTTCCTGCCCAGAGAAGTTTGAGAATTCAAATCCCTTACCTCTTTGTGCTCCCTCTGCCCATCTTAGTCCAAGCTGGTGGTGCACCTGGTGACGTGAATCTTTTAAAAATTGTATAGGTCACCTGTGAAGTTTTATTGGGATTGACTCCATTAGAAAAAAACCACCCCCACAGATCTCTTCGAGAATCACTCTTTTCTGCCTTGGACTTCTGCTGAGCCTTTTGAGGAACAACACTCTCAAGCTTCTTAAAAGCCCTATTATTTGACTGAATGATTCTCTGATGTACTGTCTTCAATATTTCTGAGGTCTTAACAGAGGATTTTAAACATTTGGCTTCATGATTGGACCATGTTTTCTTCAGAGTGTCCTGGATTTGATTTTTTCTTTCCTCTCCCTTTCTTTCCCTTTCTTCCTTCCTCCCTTCCTTCCTTCCTTCCTTCCTTCTTTTCTTCTTTCTTCTTTCTTTCTTTCTTTCTTTCTTTCTTTCTTTCTTTCTTTTTCTTTCTTTCCTTCTTTCTTCTTTCTTTCAGATTTTATTTTTTAAAGTGATCTCTACACCCAACATGGGGCTTGAACTCACAACCTTGAGATCAAGAGTCCCATGCCCCAGCCATTTCTTAATTGTAGTACCATTTATTTTCTGGAGAGGCTGAAATTTTTAAGTTCTTCTTTGTTTAGAAGTCCCTTCTTTAGTTACCTTTCTTTTCTCACATTTATCATAAGCAGCAAGAAGAAACCAAGAAATACTCTCAACAGTATCTGGAAATCTCCTTAGCTAAGATCACACAGTTCATTCCATAAGTTTTCTACTTACTATATCAAGTGATAGTGTTGCTAAATTTCTGCCACTATATAAAAAAGATCATTTTCCTCCAGTTTCAAATAACATTTTCTTCACTTTCCTCCTCAAGCCGTCACTCACAAGCATCTCAAAGGTCATTAGGATTTCATGAAACACTCTTGCAGGCTCTTCAAGCTTTCAAATTCACACTCTCCCCAGAGTCTTCCCAGCTTCTTGCCATGACCTGCTTCCAAAGCCTCTCCCACCTTCCAGGTGTTTGTTACCATACTGTCCTACAGTGTCTGGACAGCACCAGCACAATAGGCTTCCTTAGAAATCTGCAGCTTTACACAACCCCATCTCTGTCTAAAATGTTTGTCCCTATGGGGCACCTGTGTGGCTCAGTGGGTTAAGTGTCTGACTTTGGCTCAGGTCGTGGTTTGTGAGTTCGAGCCCTGTGTCAGGCTCTGTGCTGACAGCTCAAGCCTGGAGCCTGCTTCAGATTCTGTGTCTTCCTCTTTCTCTGTCCCTCCCCCACTCATGTTCTGTCCTTCACAAATGAATAAAAACATTAAAAAAAATAGTACAATGTTTGCCTCTAATCTTGACTACCTGATTCAAAGCCAAATCCTACCATCCTTCCTCCTCCAGGGCAGAGTCCTTATCCCATCCTCTATGTTTCTCATGGTAGTTCTCATATTATTTTCTAACATTCTGCTTTTCTGTTCTGGCTTCCCTCCTCCTGGAAGCTTCTTAAGGTAGGACTTGGGTCCTATTTTTGGCATAATTATTTTTTTCTCTCCAAGTTTCAACAGAGATACTCTTTGAGTGCATAAATCCTTATTTTGTTGGATTTGGAAGTAGACATTTCAACATTATTAGCAAGACTGAATAAACTTTCAAAAATATTTATAACATTTTTCTTTTGGTTTAGAGCATTTTTCTTTTTGTGTTCCTTCCATGTCTCATCAAGCAATTAATGGCAAAAGCATTGAGTATTATGAATAAGTAAGAGTTCATTTTCCATGCGTATTCATAATGAAAAAAATTTCCTCTACACATATGCTTAAAAATATGTCAATGGAGAGAAAACAATTCAACAAGGATATTCATAATTCTTGCTAATTAATGTCTGAACTTTTTCCCCTGTCAATTACTTCACACACCTGTTCACTGTAAATTGCCTGAGCAATTTTTATAACATGTTAATATTGCCCAGAACTTGGATGTACACCTGAGGTTTTTCTGAATTTTAATTATTTTCAAATTAATTTTAATATTCTGAATAATTTCAAACTTACCCATATGTTTAATAAAAGTGAACTTTACATTTTAAAAATTATGAAGTTTCCCAAAGGTTTCAAAAGACAATGTATGGTTTGCTTTTATACACACTTTAACAGAATTTTTAAAAAATCCTTTCGCCTAAAAGCTTCCTATTTGTCCTAAATCTTATCATTCATAATTAGCAGCTTTTGTCATGTGCGGTGCCTCACGGCTTTCCAAGGTGAAACACGGCTTTGTTCCCCTGCCAAGCCTACCTTCTAAGCTCCCTATAATCAGATCCCACGGTTCTAGTCAGTTTTTCTGCAATAGCTTTCACTTCCCTTATGTCCCTCTCACCACCTCTTTTGCCCTAGCTTGTGCTATCTTACAAATTTGGCTAACATCCAGATATTTCTTAAAACATTGAATGTTTGATTAAGGTCCTTTAGAATATTAGGACATTACTAATACTATAAAGAAGAACAGATCAGATAATAATTGTTTCTAGTATGGCAATCAATTGGGACTCATAATTTTCAAAGTAATAGCCTTTGAATTACAGGATAAGAGGAGATCTTGTTCATATTGGCACAATGAGGTTTCCATTTTCTCATAGTAAGCTGTAAATAGTGTTTACTGTTTAGCCTTTATATAGTAGTTTATATTGCATATAACTTAATAGTTATTTTTATTAGTTATTGGCAGTTACTATGTGGTATTGGTAGCCTACAGAGACAGCTAGGGAAATAAAAAAAATAGGTTTATAAATATGGGTATATATAGCACACAGACTTTCTGGCTTTAAAAATAGTCTATTGTGTTGTGTATGAGTATATCTCCACATGTGCACATATCTCTAGACTTGTGAACACATGTTCAATTGTCAAAACAATGGAAAAATCAAATTAAGATCAAATAGGAACTCATTTAGTCAATACAAACTTAACTTAGAAGACCAAACTCCTAGGCCAATATTTGTCTATTCACCATTTCTAATTTCTCTTGGAACCAACAAAACAGGGGCAGATATAATGATAACCACTTGGAAATGGTGAGATACTTCAAGTAATGAGGCACTGAGGATACTTATGTTAGAAATGTGCCCTAAAGCATACATTTAAATAACTGTTGTACTCAAAACAGTCGTCCTCTATAGTTATGCATTTATTCCAATCTTTCTTTTTTCCTTTTTTTTTTTTTTTTTTTTTTTTTTTTGCTTCATGCATGTTTGGAATTCCTCTTCAGGAACCACCCACTGTCCTGTTTTGAAAATGCCTTCATCAAAATAGTATCACTTCTTTAGACCAACAATGGAATCTTTAGCCTCACCACTCAATTTATTCACTAATATGACTTCTGTTTTCAAAAATTATGTAATACCTTTAAATTCAAAGAATTGCTATCATTGAAGATATTTTTTTAAAAACCATAATAGGTACCCTAGAAATTATTCCATAAAAGTTCTAAAATGGTTTTAAGATATGCTGGTACAATTGGATAGGTGTAACTCTCAAGTTACTTCTGTGATAGTGACCAGACCCACCTGTAATGTAAATGTTAACAGTTATATAAGTTAGGTATAAGCACTGCTTTTCCTGGATCCCCAAGATTTGGTATGTTGTGTTTTAATTTCATTCATCATAAAGTATTTTCTGATTTTATTTGTGATTTCTTCTTGACTTATTGGTCATTTAGGAGTTTGTTTCTTAATTTCCACATATTTGTGAGTTTCCCAAATTTCTGTTACTGATTCCTAATTTAATGCCATTGTGATCAGAGAACATAGTTTGTATAATTTTACTTCTTAGAAATTTATTGAGGACTTGTTTTATGACCTAACTTATGGTCTATCTTAGAGAATGTTCTGTGGGCATTCTATACAATTAGTATAGAGTGTATATTTTGCTGTGATTGGGTGTGAGACAGAGCAGAGACTGGACTAAGGTCCCTTCAATTCTAACTGCAAAATACAGGATTCCTTGGCTGTCCTCATAAAAAGTAAAGCTAATGCTCTATGCCTCCTGGGTAGTGTATCTTGCAGGAATGAGGAAACAGGAGGGACTTAGTGAAAGGAGGGACTCTACTATGAAGACTGGAGAAGACAGAATGAAACCGGTCTATGCCAAGATGGCCCCCCGCACTGGCCTTTCACTGACTTGTACCCTTGTTACAATACTAAAAGTCGTACCCAAGGGTGGAGATTAACCTGCCGGTTAGACACGCGACACATGAAGAAGCACGACGTTTAAGTGCACAGGAGCCACGAAATCTCCACCTCTTCATGCTTAAATGTCACCCTTTTCCCACCTGGGCCTCTTTAAAGCTCTCCCCCACCTCTCCTTGGGGGCCAGCCTGAAGGACTTTTCCTCTGTGCTCTCTCTCTTGTGCTTGAGCATAAGCCCCAATAAAGCCTTGCCTGGAACTCCTGTTCGGCCTCTTGTCAATTTCCATTGTTTAGAGAGCCCAAGGGCCCAGTTCAGTAACAGGTGTTCTATACCTGTTTGTTAGGTGTAGTTGGTTCACACATTCTCAATTCTTCTCTTTCCATTTTGATCTATTCATTACTAAAAGGGGTATATTGAACTCTCCAACTGTTACTGTGAATTATCTATTTCTCCTTTCAATTTTGTAAGTTTATGCTTCATGTATTTTGGGACTCTATTCTTAGGCACATATGTTTATAATTTTTGACTTCCTGATGAATTGTCTCTTTTTTTATTTAAACAGTGTCTTTCTTTGTTGCTGGTAATATTTTTTGCCTTAAAGTCTGTATAATGTGATATTAGCATAGCCACTCCAGCTCTCCTGGTCTATCTTTTTCCATGCAAACTAACTTTGAACCCAATGTTTGTCACTTGTAGGTACTATGTAGTTATGTTGTGGCTTAAAAAAAAATTAATTCTGCCAGTATCTGCTTTTTAATTGGAGTATTTAACCCAGTTGCATTTAATGTAACTATTGATCAAGTAGGATTTATGCATGTCTTTAGGCTATTTGTTTTCTATATGTCATGTCTTTCTTCCCCTCTATTCCTCTTTCATTCTTTTATTTTGTGTTAAAAAGTATTTTCTAGTGTGCCATTTTAATTCTCTTGTTTTTTTTTAACTATGGTTTTTAGTTATTTTCTTAGAGATTTTCCTGGGGATTACAATTAACATGTTAAGTTAAAACAATCTACTTTGTATTAATACCAACTTAATTTAAGTAATATATAAAGATTTTCTACAAAATAACCCTATTCTTTCTTCCTTCTTTGTGCTCTTATTATCATACAAATTATATTTTTATATATTATCTTGCCATCAACACAGTTTTATAATTATTGCTCTATGCAGTAGTGTCTTTTAGGTCAGACAAAAGATGTTATATTTACCTATGTTCCTCTACTGGTGCTCTTTCTCTCTTCATACGGACTTAAGTTACTCTCTGTTGTCCATTTCAGCCTAAATGATTCATATTATTATCTAAATTACTTTATTGAGATATGTATTTTACTTTATTGACATACACATGGATTTCCTTTACTATTTCTTGTAGGGAAGGTTAGCTATAAACGTATTCTTTCAATTTTTGTTTATCTTGGAATTGCTTTTCCTTTTATTTTTGAAGTATAGTTTTCTACATATAGAATTCTTGGCCAACAGCCTTTTTTCTTCAGCCCTTTAGATACACCATTCCACTGCTTCCTGTCCTCTATGGTTTCTGACCAGAAGTCAGCTGAACTTATTGAGGATCATTTGTACACAAAAAGTTGATTTCTCTTGCTGTTGTCAAGATTCTTTGTCTTTTAGAAGTTGGACTCTGTTTCTAGGTGTGGACTTCTTTTAGTTTATTCTACCTGAAGTCTGTTGAGCATCTTGATGTTTTTCATCAAATTTGGGAAGTGTTTGGTCATTATTCCTTCAAATATATTTTTTTCTGCCCCCCCCTCCCCTTTCTCTGTCTCATCTCTCCCTCTGGGTCTCCCACTGAGTATATGATGGCATGCTTAATGGTATCCCACAGGTATCTGAAACTCTGCTCATTTTTCTTCATTTTTTTTGTCACAAACTTAGATAATGAAATTAATCTATTTTCACTTTTACTGATTCTTTCTTCTACAAATTAAATCTGCTATTGAGCCCTTCTAGTGAAATATTCACTTCAGTTGTAACTTTTTAACCATAGAATTACTAATTTTTAAACATAATTTCCATCTCTTTTGATGTCTCTTGTTGATATTCTCTGCTTACTGAGTCATTACTTTCATATGTTCCTTTAATTCTTTAAACATGATTTCCTTTAATTCTTTGTATAAATTTGTGATAGCTATTAAAAAGAATTTTTAGTAAGCTCTAAAATTTTGCTTTTTCAGAAATTCAGAAAATTTCTATTGATTACTTTTTTTCCTTTATATGTGCCATACTTCCCTTTTTCTTTCAGTGTCTCATGATTTTTTGTTGAAAATTGGACATTTCATTTTTAATTATTTAAAAAATTTTTTAGTGTTTATTTTTTTTTGGCGGGGGGGTAGAGAGCAGAGAAAGAGAGACAAGAATCTGAAGCAGGCTCCAGGCTCTGAGCTGTCAGCACGGAGCCCAACATGGGGCTTGGGCTTGAACTCACTAACAGTGAGATCATGACCTGAACTGAAGTTGGATGCTTCACTGACTGAGCCCCCAAAATTGGACATTTTAAATAACATAATGTAGTTACTCTGGAAATCAGATTCTTCTCTCCCTGTACTTTGCCATTGTTGCTTTGTTATTATTGTTGTTGTTGATGATGATGATCTTGTTTAGTCACATTCTTGGACTAATTTTATAAAATCTGTATTCCCTGTTATGAAGTGGCTGCTGAAGTCTCTATTCAATGTAAGCTTAGTGATGAGTTCATAATTAGATAGTGATTTTTATACGTGATTCCAACATAAAGCTGATGGACTCTCTCTGTGTGTTGGGGCACTTCTTTAATGCAACAGAAGTTTAGAACTCTGCCTTAGTCTTCATTTCCTGCTTTGCACAGGGCCTCAAAGTCAGTCAGAGGTTGATAGATTAGAGTTTTCTCAGTTCTTTCCTGGGCATGCACATAGCCCTGCACATGTGCATGGCCTTCTAAATTCCCAGAAATATGTCAGAGTTTCCCCAAACTCCCATGAATATCTCATTCTCCAGGTCTTTCTTTTAAGTTTTTGGCCAGTCTCTTGATTGTCCCAACTGGTAATGCCGACTGAGGCAACTGAGATTTTAAACAATTCTCATTGGTTGTTTTTGACACATGCCCTTGGGATAGAGCTTTTCCCACTGAACAAGATCTGAGTCAGTTTAAATAACAAGCCTTGAAAATGGGGATTTCTCAGGAAGCTGTCACACAGGTCTAATACAATGCTCTCAGGATGAAACTTTTTGGGGAATTTCCAAACTAGCGTACACTCCCTAATGACTGCTAAGCTGCTGACTTTCAAGACTACCACAGAACTTGGGAGGAGGCAATAAAAATTGGGCAAGTTAAAATGTTGTAAAGCTAACTGTAATTATGATATTCATCCATTCTTGAATAAATATTCCTCAGATTGTTGTAAACCTTTGATTAATTTCTAGAGTTCTAAAAAAGGTTGATTTGGACATTTTTGTCAGTTTTGTTTTGTTTTATTGTTTTGTTTCATGTTTTTAATGGAGCAGTGGATTTCCAGAGGTCCCTTATTCCACCATTCTGGGCTATACACATTTTGATATTGTGACCTCAGATGTGACAAAAGTTGGTAGCTCTCCTTTCTTTCCCAGACTGTCTTACTGTTAGGGCATGACCATGTGATCTGATCCTGATTAATAGACAGGAATTATGCCAGAGAAGTGTTTCTCAATCTACAGGTCAAGAAACACCAGGTGTTTTGAATTATTAGTTTTAATTTTCAATCCATTTCAACACTTTTTTTTTAATTTCTGAGACAGAGAGAGACAGAGCATGAGCAGGGGAGGAGCAGAGGGAGAGAGGGAGACACAGAATCCGAAGCAGGCTTCAGGCTCCAAGCTGTCAGCACAGAGCCCGACGTGGGGCTCGAACTCACAGACTGGGAAATCATGACCTGAGCCGAAGTCAGACGCTCAACCCACTGAGCCACCCAGGCGCCCCGATTTTCAATCCATTTCAAATTGGTACTTTTGTGAAGTTCAATGAAAAATTACTAATAAAATGAAATAGAAACAAAACATTAAAAATACAGGCCTTAATTTTTCATTGTTAGACTCAAGACATGTAAGATTAGACTTTAATAAATATAAATCAAATAAAAAGAAGACAGTTACAAAAATCTATACACATTCTTCATTGAAAAGGTATATATAGGCAATTAGTATAGAAAATAGCTAATATACTCATAATTTTAGCAGATTTATCGATATATAATTAACATACAACAATTCCACAAAACTAAAGTGTACACTTTGATAAGTTTTGACATATGCCTATACCTGTGAAACTATCACCATAATCTCACTCCCACATTCCAATACAAACTTTGATCTGTTTTCTAACAGCTCTAAAGGCTAATTAGTTTGCATTTTTTAGAATTCCATATAGGGCGCCTGGGTGGCGCAGTCGGTTAAGCGTCCGACTTCAGCCAGGTCACGATCTCGCGGTCCGTGAGTTCGAGCCCCGCGTCGGGCTCTGGGCTGATGGCTCGGAGCCTGGAGCCTGTTTCCGATTCTGTGTCTCCCTCTCTCTCTGCCCCTCCCCTGTTCATGCTCTGTCTCTCTCTGTCCCAAAAATAAATAAATGTTGAAAAAAAAAATTTAAAAAAAAAAAAAAAGAATTCCATATAAATATAGTATATGTCATTTTGTCTGGATTTTTTCATGCAACACAATTACTTTAAGATTCGTCCATGTTATATGAATAGTTCATTTAATTGTATTGTTGAGCACTAATCCATTTTGTGCAGTCATCTGTTGATAATCATTTGGGTTATATCCAAATTTTGCCTATTACAAATAAAGCTGCTATGAACACTCATGTACTGTACAAGCCTTTCAATGGACATCAAATTTCTTGTGTGTGTGTGTGTGTGTGTGTGTGTGTGTGTGTGTGTGAGAGAGAGAGAGAGAGAGAGAGTGTGTGTGTGTGTGTGTGTGTGTGTGTGTGTGTATGTGTGTCTACCTTGGAGTAGAATGGCTGAATCATATGGCAGAAGAATATTTAACTTACTAAGAAACTACCAAACTGTTTTTTGCATTAATTATGCCATTTGACATTCTCACCAGTTCCTCTACATCTTTGCTAAGGCTTGGTATGGCTAGACCTTTTAATTTTAGCCACTTTAAGTTCCATCTGTATATCTTTGGTGAAGTATCTGATTAGATTTCTTGCCCCTTTTTATTAGGTCATTTGTTTTCTTATCATTGAGTTTTGTGAGTTCTTGTATATTTTGAATGCAGGTCCTCAGTCAGATATACAATTTGCAAATATTTTATCTTAGTCTATGACTTGCCTTTTTATTCTCTCGACAGTGTCTTTCAAATGGCAGAAATTTTATTTTGTAGTTCATCAATTTGTTCTTATATAGATCATTCTTCTAATGTCATATCCAATATATCTTTGTCTAACCCAAAGTCACAAAGATTTTCTTTTTTATTTTCTTCTGTAAGTTTTATTATTTTAAACTTTTCATTAGGTTAATAATGCCTTTGGGGTTAATTTTTGCATATGGTGCAAGGATGGATGAAAGTTTGTTTGATTGCCTATGGATACCAATTGTTCCCGCACTATTTGTTGGAGGAAAAATCCCTTTTGCATTGGACTGACTTTATGTCTTTGTCTTAAGTCAGATGAACATATATGTGTAGTTTGGACTCTATTCTGTCTCATTGATCTATTTGTCTATCTTGAGTTCAAGACCATGTTATTTTGATCACTGGAGTTTTATAATTAAGTACAAAAATTGGGTATTATTTGTCCTTTTTTTTTCTTTCTCAAATTGTTTTGGTTATTCTGGATTCTTTACATTTCCACAAGAATTTTTAATGTGTTTGTTAACTTCTACAAAGAAATTCCACTTGGATTTTAATTGAAATTTCACTGAACCTATAAATTAACTTGGAGAGAATTGACATCTTAAAAACACTAAGCCGGGCACCTGGGTGGCTCAGTCAGTTAAGTGCCCGACTTCGGTTCAGGTCATGATCTTAGGGTTTGTGAGCCCCATGTTGAGCTTCCTGCTGTCAGTGCAGAGCCTGCTTGAGATTTTCTGTTTCTCCCTCTCTCTTTCCCTTCCCTGCTCATGCTCTCTCTCTCATTCACTCTCTCTCAAAAATAAATAACATTAAAAAATAAAAAAAACACTGAGTCTTCTAACACACGAATATAGTGTATTTATGCATGTAATTATATCTTCTTTAATTTCTTTTATCAATGTTTTATGGTTTTCAGTGTTCAGGTCTCACTCTTGTCAGATTTTATCCCTAAGTATTTCATGTTTCTTGAAGCTATTGTAAATGCATTTGTAAATGTTTAGTTTTTGATTGTTTATTGCTACTCTAAAAATAAAATTGATTTTGCATATTGATCTTATATCCTGCAACCTTAGTGAACTCAACAATTATCATAGATTTTTGTATTATCCATTGAATTTTCTGCATAACCAATCATGCTGTCTGCAAATAAAAATAATTTTACTTCTTCCTATCCAATCTGGGTATCTTTTATTTCTTTTCATATCTTATTGTACTGGCTAAAACCTCTAGTACAATATTCAATAGAAGTGGTGAGAGCAGACAACATTGTCTAGTTCCTGGTCTTAGGAAAAAAAGCATTCAAGTTTTCAATATTAAGTGTAATGATAGGTGTAAGTTCTTCATATATACCCTTTATCAGGTTAAGAAAGTTTCCTTCTACCACTAGTTTTATAAGAGTTTTCATCAAGAATGGATATTGGATTTTGTTAAATACTTTCCAGTATTTATATGATCATGTGGCTTTTCCTTTTTAGATTATTAATAGGTGAATTACACTGATCCATTTATTAGCCAAATATGCATTCCCCAAATAAACCCAACTTGGTCATAATTTATTATCCTTGTATATATTCTTGGAATTAATTTGTTAAAACATTATTTAGGGGCACTTGAGTAGCTCAGTCAGTTAAGCGCCCAACTCTTGGTTTTGGCTCTGGTCATAACCTCACAGTTCGTAAGTTTGAGCCCATGCTGGGCTCTGCATTGACAGCATGGAGCCTGCTTGGATTCTCTCTCTCTCTCTCTCTCTCTTTCTATGCCTTTCCCCCACTGTCTCTCTGTTTCAAATAAAAAACTTAAACCTTTATTTAGAATTTTTGCATCTATGTTTATAGAATTATTATTCTTTAGTTTTGTTATAATGTCTTTTGGCTTCAGAGAGATTCTGGCTTCATAGAACAAACTGGGTAGAATTTCTTCATTTCTATATTCTGGAAGAGTTTGTATAAAATATTACTTAAATATTTGGTAGAATTCACCAATGAAGCCATCTTTCTTGGAGTTTTCTTTGTGAGAAGGTTTTTAACTTCAAATTCAATTCAATTTCTGTAATAGATATAGGACTATTCAGAGTTTTATTTCTTCCTGAGTTAATGTTGGAAGTTAATGTTTTTCAAAGAATTTGCCTATTTCATCTAATTTTGTTGGCATAAAGTTGTTAATAATATTCCCTATGATCCTTTTAACATCTTTGGAATCTATGATGATTTTACCTTTCTCATTCTTGATTTGTGTCTTCTTTCTTTTTTTTCTGATCATACTGACTTGATGTTTATCAATTTTATTGATCTTCTCAAAGAACCAGCTTTTGTTTCATTGGTTTTCTCTATTCATTTTCTATTTTCTATTTCATTTATTTCTTTTATTATCTTCATTATTTTCTTTCTTTTCTTTACTTTGGGTTCAGTTTGCTTCCCTCTGCCCCCAATTTCTTGAGAAGGAAGCTTAAGTCATTGATTTGAAATATTCCTTCTTTTCCAATATAGGCATGTAATATTAATAATTTCCCTATCTGCTGCTTTAGCCATAACCCCAAAGAGGTTTGTGATACAAATTAGAAGCTTCTCAGCTTGTGTTGTAAAATAAAATATCCAGCAGTCTCCTGATAGCATTGTATATAGGATCCATTCCATGGGATATTCTTTCAGGCAAAACTGCATTAACTCCCTCATAGCTATGCTTCCTTGGATATAATCCATGGAATATTAGGGTTACTAAGTTTTATGCTGTCATGTGCTATTTTAAAATGAAGTTCTAGGGCGCCTGGTTGGCTCAGTCGGTTAAGCGTCCGACTTCGGCTCAGGTCATGATCTCATGGTTTGTGGGTTTGAGCCCCGCGTCAGGCTCTGTGCTGGCAGCTCAGAGCCTGGAGCCTGCTTCACATTCTGTGACTCCCTCTGTCTCTGCTCCTCCCCTGCTCACACACTGTCTCTCTCTCTCAAAAATAAATAAAGATGAAAATAATTAAAATAAAATAAAATAAAATAAAGTAAAATAAGGTTCCAATATGCTGCCCAAAGAAGCAGACTGGCTCTAAGACAGAGACAGATCAAGGAGGTTTTCAAGCATTGGTGCTTACGTGTATGAAAAGTTACCTGGCATACCATGTTCATAGCTGTCATTATTAATTGAGCAGATATTTTGTGCCTGGAATTGTGCTAAGAGATTTACCCTCATTATCTAATTTAATCTCCATAGTAGTCAGTGTGAAATGTGTCCTGCTATAATACTGATTTTTCCATATAACTGTCTTCTACAGTTAGGTAACTTGTTGAAGGTCATTCAGTGGCCAGGCTGGAGTTTACCCTATGGTCTTTCTAAACCAAAAGCATCAGTGAAATAGTCTATCACATTGTCTCTAATGCCAGTTCATAAGCATGTCCTGGCTACATGGATATTGGTCTGGTGAGGATCGCACCAAGTCATTGGGTTAGGGGAGAAACATTGTAAGAGAGCCCATTTGGAAAACTTTGAAATTCTCTCCCTTGTGAAAAATGCATCTTCTCCTTTGGGGTTACTGAAGAGACGGTGCTTTGACACATATGATTGCAGTGATACTAGCTGTGGTCATAAAGGTAGTCAGCACATAGGTAGCACTTACGGTATCATAAGGAAACTCTCTTTATGCCTATCTTCACTGGCATTCTTTTCTTTCTTTTTTTGGCATTATTTTCTATTCTCTATGAATTCACACACACTTACATACACACACATACATATACATGTAGTGTTTTAGCCTCGGGGAAACATTTAACAAAGGTTAAACTAAATGATCATGAATTCATATTAAAACATCAGGGTACAGAAGAATTGGCTTAAGATAGAAATTTGTTTAAAAATACACACACACACTTAGAGTTTCCTGCATGCTGTTTACAGCACCTGCCACGAATAGACACAAATCTAAGTGGAAAACAAAGAAGCACATTTCGGATAATCTGATATCCCAGACTTTTTCTTAGGCTAGGTCAGTATTTACCAGATAATTATTTCATTGTAAATGTGTCTATGAGCTTGATTTATTGGATGCTCTTATCTGTTATTTCTGTTTTAAAGTCAATCTGGCCACTCAAAATGAAAATGCTCCTTTACATTTTTACTCTTTAGTCTAGAGCTTTGTTCATATTTGTCAGCCGTTCTGAAACTGTTTAAATTAGTGCAGCTCTTTTTATTGAGTGTCAAATACTCTCTGGGGATAGGCTGGCCTCTCAGTTACCCAAAGTGTTTAGCCAGGTCCTGGGAATTTGTGATATAGGGAAACACCATTGCTAATAAAAGGTTTCGTTATTAAGAGCTTATCTGAAATCACTTCTCTTGCCTTCTGATTTCCCATCTGTGAGCTGCTTGGGGATTGGTTCTCCTCTTTTGGTAGGACAAGAGTTTGTTCAGGATCTAAGCTTTTTGGAGAATTGAGACATTTCCTCAAAGCTTTAGGGTAAAGTGACCTCCATAGAAAAGGCAGAGCACATACAGTTGATATTTCAAAAATGGCAGAAACCTGCTTATTATCTCTTATCTCCAAAGAAAAGTTCAAAAAGCACAGAGAATCCCCCAGGTCATTTGGCAAGTATCTGGTCACCCCTGGAGCTCTTATTACACATGTGCATATTCTGTCCACTTACTTCAGGAATAAGGCTAGAATATCAGATTACCTCCAGTGCATCTTGTCTTCCATTTAGATCTGGAGCTTTCACTGCAAGTGCAAGGCTGGGGACAGGAAGTGTGCCCCTGGCTTGCCTTGGAGGAATTGGATGCCATTAAAGTGAAACCATTAAACCTTGTCTACATGTTTGCTTTTTGTGATGACTTAGTCTAAGTTTTAGGATGAGTGTGTCTGCCCCACGCTTTTACTGTCTGGCACCACATCCCTCAACTCACCTAAATTCAGTGCAACTGCAGTGGGCAGTTCCAAGTCTGTGCAAATGTATGCTCCAGCTGGCTTGCTCCTTTTCAGCTGCAGGACTCTTCCTAAACCACAGAAAGTGGCTTTGTCTAGGTACACACAGCCCTGGAGCAAAATCCCCCTGGGGACCTTCCACCTATGGGAGATGG
This sequence comes from Puma concolor, assembly GCF_028749965.1. Classification (NCBI taxonomy): domain Eukaryota; kingdom Metazoa; phylum Chordata; class Mammalia; order Carnivora; family Felidae; genus Puma; species Puma concolor. Next base: position 26,360,637 of record NC_141671.1, read on the forward strand.
AAGTCCATGAGAAATCCCCAACTTCCTGTCCTTTGGAGAGAGGATGCTAGGGCACATTCTTCCCAGTTCCTCAGAACCCCAGGGGAGTTGAGCCCAGTTTCCCACTGCATTAGCCAGTTCAGTAACACAGTCTTGATGGACTTTTCTTCTCTTTTGGTCTTCCTCTCTCCATCCTTCACTCTGCTGACTATTTTCTCTATAAAATACCTGCATCCAAACTCTGTCTCAGGCTCTGCTTGCTTGTCTTCTTCTTCTTCTTCTTCTTCTTCTTCTTCTTCTTCTTCAATGTTTATTTATTTATTTATTTATTTATTTATTTATTTATTTGAGAGAGCAAGAGAGAGAGAGCAAGAGACAGAATCTCTCTGGGAGAGAGCAGGGGAGGGGCAGAGAGAGGGAGACAGAATCTGAAGTAGGTTCCAGGCTTCTAGTTGTCAGTGCAGAGCCTGACACGGGGCTTGAACTCACAAACCATGAGATCATGACCTGAGCCAAAGTCAGATGTTTAACTGACTGAACCACCCAGCGCCCCTCAGGTTCTGCTTTCAAAATAACTCAAACTCAGCTGTCATCCTAATGTCCTTAAGTTTAAGTCTACACGGGAACAAAATGACCAATTAGTTGGCTAGGTCATTACAACTAATTCTCCACTACTCAATAAAGTGGAAGAGAAGGTCAGTTTATTTAAATAAACAATCTATTTGGTTACTTGAATGAATTTGCTTTCGGTTTTTTGAATGAATTGTATTTGGTTTTCACACAACAGGAGCCTGTATGCTGCTTCTCATGAATGCTTTTCCCTACTACATGTTCCTGCATTGGATTTGAAACCTCCTCCAGGATTCTTTCTTACTCAGGACTTACCCCCCTCCACACACACACGTTTTTAAAATATTTATTTTTGAGAGAAAGGGGGGGAGGGGCAGAGAGAGAGAGTGGGGGACAGAGGACCCAAAGCCGACTCTGTGCTAACAGTAGGGAGCCCGATGCGGGGCTCAGGCTTGAGCTCACAAACCATAAGATCATGACCTGAGTCGAAGTCAGTCGCTTAACTGAATGAGCCACCCAGGTGCCCCCAGGACCTGCCCCTTTTGTGCAGCTTGCACTTTCTCTCCCTGTAAGGCTCCTCCACCCCATGTAGAGGTCAGAGCTTTCTGAGAACAGCATGGAGCATCTGGAAACCTCTGTGCCAGCAGCATCTGGTCCCTGAACTCTGTCCCAAAGGGCGGCACACTTTACTCCTGCACTTGTTTGGTTCTCCTGCTGAAAACAGAAAGTTCTCACAATGTAATTGCCCTGTGGGCCAGTGAAATAAACAGTTATCCCCTTAGAATGTGCAGAGGTGGTAGAGTTGAACCAAGGCTGATCCCTAACCTTAGCCATCTGCCCCACAAGTGGGTGATACTGGCCATGGTGGGAACCAGCAAACACTTGCTTGCCCCAAGGATAATGCTGTAATGATAGTATTAAAATGGATGTTGCATGGAAGACTTAATTTTTTTCTAGCTTAAATGAGGCATTATTTACATACAATAAAATTCAAGCATTTTAAGTGCACGCACTGCATACATCATACACACTGTAGACTACAGTATGATGAATTTGGTACTTTCATATAGCAGCCATCACCATAATAAAGATATGGAACATTTCTATTACCCCCAAAATGTCCTTGTGTCCCCTTACATTTAATCCCCTCTCCTGATCCCAACCCCTGACAATTACTGATACCTTATGTCACTATAGTTTTGCCTTTTGTACACTTTCATATCCATGGAATCAAATAATATATAATTTTTTGGGGAAAGAAGTCAACTTTCTTCATTTAGCAGAATGTTTTGTGATCCTTTCATGTTTCTCCTTGGGTTAGTATTTTGTTCCTTTTGATTGCTCAGTAATTTTTATCCTATGGATATTCCAGGCTTTGTTTATTTATTTATTTTTTTTAGCAACTGAAGGGTATTTAAGTTGTTCCAGGTCTTTGTTATCTGAATAATGCTGCTGTGAATGTTGGCATTTGAGTCTTTGTGTGGACATGTGATTCATCTCCTTGGGTAAATACCAAGGCATGGGATTGCTGGGTCATATGGAAGTACCATAACTGCCACATGGGTTTCAAAATGGTTGTACCACTTTGCACCCCCGCTAGTGGTGTATAAGAGTTCTAGATGCTCCCTATCCTCACAAACTTGTGGTGTGCTCAACCTTATTTACTTCAGCCATTTCAGTGGGAGCATAGTGCTACCTCAGTGTGGTTCACATTTGCATTTCCTTGATGGATAATAATGTTGAGCACATTGTTATGTGAGTATAGTCCAGATAGTGTTGCTATTCAACAAGTGCTCAGATATTCTTAGGGGATGCACCAAGCCTAAGGCAGATGTTATTACCACTCATTTCCAAATGAAGATCTGAGGCCTATAGTGGCTGCATGAACAACCTAAGTTACTTCTGGCAGAATTGGAAGTGAGGCTTCCTAGAATTGTGCATTCTCTACTAGGCCACATGCTCTCAAATGTTTGGAACAACTGTTATTAAAGGACCTTGCAGATACATTAGCAACCTGAAATTTTGGCAGGCTAGTGGCACATTTTGACAATATTTTGTCATATTTTGACATTAATAGCTGACATTAGCAATTCAACATTTGCCAAGTATTTTGTTCTTTTTAGCTCTTGTACTTCTAACCATTTCTACTAGATTTAATAAATGGCAATGTCACATGCTTAATTAGTAAGTGCTGAAAGTTATTTTGTTGTGAAGTATTCTCCTCCATCAGCTTGGCCCATTTGGGGTTTGCAGGAAGGAAGCCTTCCATTTATCTTCTCAGGGTCTAGGGAGCAGGTGGCAAAGACCCCATGTCACTCAATTTTCCCTTCCTTGTTCCTTGATGCCCCAAATACTTTCTGCTCTGGGAGAGGTGGTCTTTGAACTTAGCGCTTAGAGCCCAGTGGGAGAAAATGCCTAATATATGCCTGCTGGCAGAGATTCTATAAAGGGGATCTAGTGACAGGGAATCCTTCAGGACTTAGGGATAAGTGTTGGAGGAGGATGGTGGTGGGGGTGAGGTGTGGGTTTTACCCTCAGGAATAAAAGCAAAGACCTGAAGCTCTTGGGCTTCTCTGGCCAGCCACTGGGAAAAACATATAGAAGTTAGAGATAGAATGTTCCAGATCTCCCAGAAAAGGCAATTAGGAGCGTTGGAACCATGGCTCCATAATTTTCTATATTTTTTGATTCTCTGTTATCTCCTGTGCTTGTTAATTCTATAACCTCGTCTATTTCACTATTTTTAAAAATGAAATTCCCTAAAATCAAAAAGATGTATAGATTTAATTTTAGGAGCAGTGTAGGAGATGGGCTCTGGGAATTAGCAAATTTTAGGGAAAGTTTTTTTTTTAACTATTTTTTTAAATGTTTATTTATTTTTGAAGGAGAGAGAGACAGAGGATGCATCGGGGAGGAACAGAGAGAGGGAGACACATAATCTGAAGGAGGCTCCAGGCTCTGGGCTGTCAGCACAGAGCCTGATGCAGGGCTTGAACCCACGAGCCGTGAGATCATGACCTGAGTTGAAACCAAGAGTCAGACACTTAACCTACTGAGCAACCCAGAAGCCCTGGGAAAGAGATTTTTAAAAGGCAGAAGAACTTCCTAATCTTCTAAGATTCGAATAAACATGGAGATTCATAAAATAGTGATTAGTTTGCACGTGTGGGTGTGGTCATGCGTGCATGCATGCGTGTTTGTGTGTGTGAGCATGTGTGGGTATGTGTATTTGCAAGTATGTCTAGATGCACATGTGTGCCTGTGTGTTGGGGGTTGTGGGGAGGAGGGATCAAGTTGAGTGCTCCAGCCAAGGGCATCCTTTTGGTTTTCCACAGTCTCTCTACGGAGAGAATTGATTAAATCCATACCTTAAGGGGCGCCTGGGTGGCTCAGTTGGTTAAGCGTTGGACTTTGGCTCAGGTCATGATCTCGCAGTTTGTGTGTTCGAGCTCCACATCGGGTTCTGTGCTGACAGTTTGGAGCCTGGAGCCTGCTTTGGATTCTGTGTCTCCTTCTATCTCTGCCCCTCCCCGACTTGTGCTCTGTCTCTCAAAAATAAATAAATGTGAAAAAAAATTTATTTAAATCCATACCTTAAGAGGATTTTTTTTTAAAATTTTTTTTTTCAACGTTTATTTATTTTTGGGACAGAGAGAGACAGAGCATGAACAGGGGAGGGGCAGAGAGAGAGGGAGACACAGAATCGGAAACAGGCTCCAGGCTCTGAGCCATCAGCCCAGAGCCTGACGCGGGGCTCAAACTCACGGACCGTGAGATCGTGACCTGGCTGAAGTCGGACGCTTAACCGACTGCGCCACCCAGGCGCCCCATACCTTAAGAGGATTTTTAATGAGTGTGTGAGGGAAGGAAGTATTTGGGTGAAAGGGGGCTCACAAGTCTCTACTTTGTAATGGTGTCGGTTGTTTGTTGATGTGTTTTGTGTTTTTCTTTACTTTCACACTGCCTAAAAAGTCACAATTCTCTTCAGAGGTCAGCTGCTCACTGCACCTAATCAAAGAATCTTTGATCCATTATTTCCTTTTGAAATGTCTTGTTGCTGTTCCCGCTGCATATCAGATCAGCCCTGGAGTGCCAGGTGCCATGCATTTGCCGGGCAGTGATCGTGTACCTCATGTGCATGCAAGAGTCAGCTAACAGATGCTTCCCAGGTCCCACCTGGTGGTTCCCATCCCATCCAGTCTGTCTGGGATGCAGCCTGGGCACTGAGCTCTCCAAAATCTCCCCAAGCGATTCTCATATGTAGCAAGGTTGGGGACTACTCACTGCCAGAAGGAATGGGATTGTTTTTTTGTTTTTTTTCTACTGAGTAACTTGGTTTTTTACAGAGTAACATTACTCAGTTTATTACTCAGGCGGTTTTTACTGAGTCCACTCTTATGGCTTACAGATGGGGAAGCTCTAACCACATCTGGAATTCCACACTGTCCCTAAGAAGACAGTTCCCATGCTTACAGGATCCTTGGTCCTGGAGTTCTCATTCACAGCCCCTCGAGCGGGACCCATAACTGAAGTTTATATTTGCAACTCTTTGCACAAGTAAGGAGTTAATATGGATTTTTCTGTAGGAAACTAAGTAAGATGAATGTTGAGATGTGAAAAAAGATGTGATCCCTTCGTATTATTTTTATCTTGTTTTAAATATTCAAACACCAAAACAGGCTCAACACCAAGCTTTCCAGAGAAGCTGTGCATATCTTCTAACCACAGCAATAGTCTGGGGTTATAATTCTCTGCTACCTACAATAAAATCAGCTCAAGTACAAATAAAAAGTCAGTGATAAAAATGACCAGTTTAGAATAATTGTGCTATAGTCACCACTGTCATATAAGCAGTGCCTGAGGAAGTCAGATCACTGGCTATAAACAGGCTATATTTAGATGACTTTCCATCCCAACTCATTCCCAGACCTGGTCAGGGCCACAGCGGCTTCCCACTTGGTCATTTTTGTCTATCAGGGTCTTGTTCCCTTATAATCTGGGGTCCAGCCCTTTTCCCAGGCTCCCTTGGAAACCACTGTGTGGTTGCACATCAGCATACAGCTCCAGCCAACCAGGCGGCTACCGGACACTGGACCTCAAGACTAATGAGTTTAGGGTGTCTGGGCTGTGTGAGGTAGTTGTGAGGTCTTGTCTGGAGGCTGCTGCCCTCCGGATGCCACCCAGGCACTGGGTCACATGGGCTCCAAGTTTCCTCAAGTCTTGGGTATCCTCCTTCCCTCCCTCCACCAATTCTTACTGTATGGTTAGGTGGGCAGGGTTAGGAGATTGGGGGATGGGTGGGCCAGGAGAAATGGAGAATCCCCATGGAGGCTAGGCCCTGTTATAAGACTGTGCTGAGTAGATCTTGACTAACTAAATTATTCTTGTCTAAGAAATGAAAATAAATCATCTTTCTGTAAAACTCCCAGAGATTGTAATTATCACACTAATCAAAAGAAGGTAGCTCTATCACTTCATATGCCCATCACTATGGCTTCTGTCAAAAAACCAGAAAATAAGTGTTGGCAAGGAGGCAGAGAAATTGGAGCCCTCGTGCACTGTTGGTGGGAATGGGAGATGGTGCAGCTCTTATGGAAAATAAATTAAACATAGTATTTCTAGATGATCTAGCAATTCCACTTTGAGGTATACACCCAAAAGAATTGAAAGCAAGGACTTGAAGAGATATTTGTAAGTCATGCTCATAGCAGCATTATTCACAATAGCCAAAAAGTGAAAGCACCCCAGTGTCCACTGACAGATGAAAACGTGGTGTATACACATACGGAATGTTACTCAGGCTTAAAAAGGTAATTCTGACACATGCCAGACAATGGATGAACTTTGAGGACATCAAGCTAAGTGAAATAAGCCAGTCACAAAAGGGCAAATACTGGATGAGTTCCCTAGAGTAGAAACAGGAAGGAGAACGGTGGCTGCCAGGGGCTGAAAAGGCTTGTTTGATAGGTACAGAGCTTCAGATTTGCAAGATGAAAAGGATTCTGTGGTTGGATAGTGGTAATAGTTGCACAGCAATGTGAATGTACTTAATGCCATTGGACCATACACTTAAAAATGCTTAAGCTGATAAATCTTATGTTGGTGTATTTACCACAATTTTTTTTTTTAATTTTTTTTTTCAACGTTTATTTCTTTTTGGGACAGAGAGAGACAGAGCATGAACGGGGGAGGGGCAGAGAGAGAGGGAGACACAGAATCGGAAACAGGCTCCAGGCTCTGAGCCGTCAGCCCAGAGCCCGACGCGGGGCTCGAACTCACTGACCGCGAGATCGTGACCTGGCTGAAGTCGGACGCTCAACCGACTGCGCCACCCAGGCGCCCCCACAATTTTTTTTTAAAGAATGCAGCTTGAAAACTAGTGAAAGATGAGCTCTCAATGTGGAGATCATTTCCCACTGAACTGGGGTACCCTGCTACTGTTCCTCTGCTTCAGAGAGTCACTCCAACCTTTAATCACCGTGATCGATCTTTCTTCATATGGGTAGGGCCTCTGGTAAGTATTCTGTAGGATCCAAGGTGGGAGTAGTGCCCAGTTTGCAGAGCACGGGTTAAGGCCTTTGCTTATGATTTCTTTGTGTATTTGTTTGGGTTTCAGTTTTCCTAACTGTGATACTTATAACTCTATTAGAAAACAACACTTTCTTCAGACCAATATTTCTATTCATCAGGCACTCAAGTACCATAACATAAACACACAAAACCAGTTTAATGTTTGCCCAAAGTTTAATCATTTGGGGGAGGGGTAGATTTGATCTATAATCTTCTGAGAACTTCCAACTTTGGATCATCATATCTAAATGTAAGTCTATTTTTTTCTACTTCACTGAAGGTAACTTTCATAAAGCTGTTCCCTTGGGGTTCAAAGTGCTTTATAAAAACTATCGTATTAACCTCTTTTCCACACAATTATGGGGTAGAATGAAAACACTAGGATCTTTCAGTTATGAAGAAATAGAGTCAAAGTTTTGAGATTACACAGCCAGGGGGTGGAAATACCAAAAGGAATATGCCTTCCTGGACTACAATACTCCACCCCAACTTTCAAGTATGCTACAGCGTTTTCCTCAGTCTAGACTGGAGATATTTACAGCAAGTGATTGAAATTTTAATGAAATGCCCTGTTAAAGACAACTTCATCAAACTTGGCTTATATGTTCAACTTCAAGCATGCCATTCTCAAGCAGTATGTGGATGAGTGCAGAAACCAGGTTTCTGGCTTGGAGAGAAGCTAAATTCTGAGTTTATATTATATATGAAGTTCAGAGTCTGAATAAATTAAACATGAAAACTGGCATTTTTACTTAATGCGAAAGAGGTACAAACTTCCATTCTTTTTAGGGGGTTTCACAAGCGTTTTTGGTCAGTAGTAACCCTCAACAACAGTGATAGAAATGGCTTAAATATTTTGTGTATGAAAAGCAACGTTTTAAAATACCCTAGAAAGTTTGGGCTTCTTTGGTGAGCTCTGAACTACTCAGAAGTTCTACTATCTGGGGACAAACACACACACACACACACACACACACACACACACACACACAAATTGAAACAGTACAAAAATGAGGCTTTTCTACTATGCTTCCTCCTGGATTTAATGTTTCCTGGGGAATTCTTTTCATTGTACAATTATGGTTTGGTATCTACGGGGTTAGTGGGAAAACTCATCTGCATTGTGTGGAAACCCAGCCGGGCTTGCTCCAGCGATTGCAGTCACTTTCCGGGTTCTAGTTCAGACTGGCCACCAGAGGGCAGTGTCGTCATTCACTAGTCGCGCGCCCCTTTGCTCCCGCGCCCTCTGGGGTTGCCAGACCCTTTCCAGCCTCCAGTGCTTAGCATGCACTCCATTATTATTTTTTGATTTATAAAGCGCCATTTCTCCGCAGATTCTCCCCTCCCACCCCAGCTGCTTCAGAGAAAGCTCTCAGAAGCATTAACGAGCAAGGAGAGCAACCCCTGCAAAGTGTAAGGTGGTCTGATAGAGGCACGCAGGTGAACATCTGGAAAGAAATCTGTTGACAGTAGGGCCCTGGTGGCAAAGGCACTGGCCAGGGGATGGGGGGCCGGAGGTCAGCAGCAGGGTGACACGTGTCCACAGCAAGCAGGGAAAACAGCTCTATCCACTGGGGCGCATGCATGAATTTGTTCCCATAAAAGAGTGAAGACCAACTTTGGACATTAGCAATCAAAACATTCCAAGCCAAGACCTGCTGGGCCTGAATCAGTCCTTGTTGTCAGTCCAGCGCTGTGACTGGCAACGGAAGAGCCCAGCTCAATCTGCCTCAATCTGCAGGGAGCTAAATGTGCTTCTCATTGTTTAGGGAACTGATGCAGATGAACTCCCTGAGTTGGGACCAGGGACGCTGGGAGCAGACTCTGGGAACTGCTGAGCCTTGAGAGAGCACTCTGAACAGGGCTGAGGTTACAGATGGAGCCTTGGTGTAAGAATAGCTGAAAGAAACGATAAAATATCTTGTACCGGGACATTGGAAAGGCGGGACATCATTAATGGGGCAACTCAGACAGGAGGGTGTTGATGAGATGGCAACAAAAATAAAGAACCTTGATACAAATGACACGGCTCATGGAGTGCAAGGGCCACAGCAAAACGGCAAGAGCTGGCAGGTGCCTGTGCATCTCTAGGACAGCCTGAGCACATGCTTATTTTAAGACTCTTGGTTCATCAAATATGCTGGTTGGTACCTATTTTGTTTTAAGCAGTTCTCCCAACATTCTAGCAAAGTAGGTATTGTGTTCACCATTCTACAGAGGAAGAAATTGAAGGTCAGATATTCAGGGTCACATGGCCAGTGAGATAAATACCAGAACGGGGCAAAGCCCTGCAGCTCTCAGACTGACCAGGTCCCATTGCTATACTTTGCTGGCTTCCTAAGAAAAACCGGATGCATGTGCATCCAGAGAAGTGAGCGAGCATGTCCACACAGAACCTCAAAAGGATGTTGCCTTTATCCTACAAGTGTTCCTGCCAGCTGAGAGGAGAGAGGCACCCAGAGCTGGTCTTCTGGCAGTTCAGAGTGTAGCAGACTGTGGCGTCAGGCTGTGGGTAAGACACTGGGCCAGGTGAGTCTCCTCCGGCTTTCACCTTCTTACAGCACCCTGCCTTTGGGCGTGGAGGGTGGTTTGAGAAGCCACAGCCCAGAGGGGCAGAGAGGAGATCCTTTTTAAGTACACATTCCCTTGGAGGAAGGTCACAAGCTATTGTCACAAGGCCCGACAGCAGTGTGCACATTTGGTTAAGGAAAGGGAACAAATTAATAGATAGGAAAAATGCTTCTCTGGACATGACTGCCTTGGGCCAAATACCTTTAGAGTAACTTGTTCTTTCAGTTTATTGTTATTTTTATTTATTTATCTTTTAATGTATTTTTATTTTTTATTTTAAATACAGAGAGTGCACATGAGTGGGGGAGAGGGGCAGAGGGAGAGAGAGAGAGAGAGAGAGAGAGAGAGAGAGAGATTGTGTGTGTGTGAGAGAGAGAGAGAGAGAGAGGAAGAGAAACCCAAGCAAGCTCCACCCTTACCTCGGAGCCTGACTCGGGACTCAATCCCATGACCCGAGCTGAAATCAAGAATCAGATGCTCAACCTACTGAGCCACCCTGGCACGCCTCAGATTATTGTTATGTTTAAAAACAAGACCAACATTCTGCTTCGGATAGAAAATCCCTCTCTGCTACAAAATTGTAAGTCCTGGGAAAAGTCCCTAACTGGTTGATGTCACGGTAAAACAACTGCATGTTCATTGCAGTGGTAAATGGTGAGCATAGGATGCAAACAAGGAGAGAAAGATTGAGGCCCTGGGAGGAAGGAGATGGGAAGATGGAGAGGCTGGAACCCCCAGGGCAGCCAGGTCATAATCTCGGCTTAGCTGAGTAGGGGAAGGAGGCGAGGAAGATCTGGAAGGATTTGCTGATGAAGTTATTGATGAGCCGAGAGTGGATTAGCAGCTCTCAGGAGAAATCTAAACTAAAGATGGAAAAGACAGAAAAGCTGACCAGGGGGATTTGTCTCCAGCTAACCTGCCAACTTTTGGAAAAAGATGGATTACAACGAATGGAGAAGAGGAACAAGTAAAGAACAAAAAGAGGACGCCCACTGTAGAGGTAGAGGGTCCTGTGCTGAGCCTGGGTTCCTGGTTTTGACTCTCCCCAACATCATCCCTCAACAATGAGCCCCTGGCAGAGCAGGGCATGCTGGCCTATTTTTGTCACACACATTTGTGTAACCTGTTCAAAAACTCCAGGATGCCAAGTTAAAATGGAGATGGGTTTGAGTCACTGCTGCCTCTGGCTTGGGTACACTGTGGGCTAGATGGCCAGGCCTGGGGTGAGGTCGCATGGGTGGGGGTCTGCAGAGTTGCTGTGGCTTCAAACACCTTCTCTAGGGGCTGACTCTCAGTTTGGCTGTGATAGCTAAAATCTGAATGGGTGGATACTGACATTATCCTCTGATGTCAACAGCTGTGCTTTTCACAGTCCCCTTCCCTTTCCCTTTCTCCCCCTGCCGGTGTCTTGGAGGCATTAAGAAGTGAGGTAGAAAGTCCCCCTTCTCTGACCTTCCTGTGGAAAATTGTGATGAAGGGGATGGTCAGTTTCCAATAAAGTCAACACCTTCCATGAAAAATGACTTGACCCAAACAAGTTGTTTTACAGTGTTAAAATAAAAAAAAAATTACTGCTTTCTGAGCCCTATTCTAGATGTTTCGCATATCATAACTTACCTACTTTAAGCTTCAAAGAATCCTAGGAGGTAGATACCATTATCCCCATCATGCAGATGTGGAAACTGAGGCCCTCGGTAGTTCTATGTGATTCACTCAAGGTTCCAGCTGGTGGTGGTAGATTTGGCATTTGAAGTTAGTTCTTTAACTTAGAACCCTGGGTACCTCTTCCTCATTCCCACTATGTTTATTGTTGTTGTTGCTGTTCTTATTGAAAATGGCTTTATAGGTTTTGTAAAATAAAGTGTGAGAAATCACCTCAAGTACCACCATCCAAGGATGACCAGAAACATTTTAATAAGTATCCTTCAAGACATCTGTCTTTTGCTTTAATTTAAAGACAAGTTTGTCAATACTCAGGCTATTCCTACTTGAAAATTGGTCACAACACAATGAATTGAGTCAAAGCAGGTGGCTTTTGGTCTTCAGATTTGTCTAACTGGGTGGGCCTCTGTTTTTTGTCAAGGGGAGTGCCTTCCTGGCTGCAGAATTTCCTCACCCCCAACCCCTGGTGTCTGCTCCTCAGCCTCTGTAAAGGCTTGGTTCTAATGCCTGTGCTTCATCAGCTCCTAACGGTGTCCTCGAATTCCCCCAATGTCAACTTGGTCAGCGTCTTCTCTTTTTTTAAGTTTATTTATTTTTGAGAGAGAGAGAGAGAGAGAGAGCGCACACTCACGAGTGAGGGAGGGGCAGAGAGAGCGAGAGCAAGAGAGAGAGAGAATCCACACCATCTGAGTGGAGCCTAACTCGGGGCTTGAACCCACCCAGAGATCATGACCTGAGTGGAAACCAAGAGTAGGACCCTCAACCCACTGAGCCACCAGGCGCTGCATCTTGGTCTGCTTCTAAGATAGGTAATATTACACCTTCTGCCTCTAGGGGGCAGGATTCCATGGACATGGTGGTGGAGATCACAATGGGTATCTCCTGTATTCTTCCTTGATCTTCCAGGCAAGGGACCTTTGGGAATTTCCTCTGGACAGTAGGGCTACAGTAAAAGATACCATTCAACCTGGGCTTAGACTGGACAAGCTCTCTGTTAAGGGTTTTTTTTGTTTTGTTTTGTTTTGTTTTGAGTTTATTTATTTATTTTTGAGAGAGAGAGAGAGAGAGAGAAAGGGAGAGAGAATGAGTGGGGGAGGGGCAGGGGGAGACAGAGAGACACAGAATCTGAAGCAGGCTCCAGACTCTGAGCTGTCAGCACAGAACCTGATGAGGGACTCGAACTCACTAACTGGGAGATCATTAATGACCTGAGCTGAAGTCGGAGGCTTAGCTGATTGAGCCACCCAGGCTCCCCTCTGTTAAGGATTTTTAAAACTCATGACAAATGCCACAAGGCAATACTGTTAGCCCATTTTCTACATGAGGAAATCAAGAAGTTGAGTGAGTTGCTCAAGCATACATAGCTGGTAAATGTCAGAATTTGAACCCAGGTCTCCTGAACTTCAAAGCCTGTGTTCACTACATTTCACTGCTTCCTTAAGTCACATCTCTATCACATGTGAGACATCTTGTGTGAGAGAGATCTATAGAAAAATGCCAATTTTTGGTCAGGAAGAATGAAGACTAAGCAAGGCTTAATTGGTAACAAACATATGCGCACATACACACCTTGTATAGCACATGGCGTATCTCTTTCTTTTTGAAAAGGGTCTAAACAAACAATCTGAGCCTGTCAGAACTCAAAGTTGAATGGCTTAACCACATCGGGTATCCAGCACAATCCATAAAGCTGCTTTGTTTTTATTATTGTGCAAATAGTGTTCTAATTACAATATGCTCTTCAGAGTCAGATGGGGCGAGAGGTAAAGTATTTGGCTATTAAATGGTATTTATGAAATTCCAGTGGGACAGGCTATACATTTATTTTAATGCATGTTTACTAATCGTTTAATAATCCAAAAAAGAACTAAGTGAGCCATAATAATTAATGGAATAATAGTGATGGAAGGATCTGTAAATGCGGTTGTTCAAGGAGGTCAAAGACTAAATAATGAGATTGATGCTTCTGGGGCTTGTATTTGTTGGGAAAACTGCTCGTGCTGCAAAAGCTAACCCCAAGGTCTTAGTAACTCAATCGAAGTTTGCTTTGTGCTTATCAAAATCCAGATCAGGCGGCTTTCAATGCAGATCTCTTCCCAAAGTTGTGCAGGGATCCAGGCTTACATCTTGTCACTATGCCATCTGGAGCACATGGCTCCCAAGATTGCCAAGGTGAGGAAGAAAGGGCCAGAGGGCAGGTGGGAAGCTTTTAAGACCATATTCTAATGCTGGAATTAGAGTGTTGTACCACCTCAAGAAGGACAAGAACTGGTTAGGTGCTGCTGTGCTAATTGGATCTAATCTTCATACTTTTACCTGATGTATGTATCTCAGATATATCAACATATTTTTGGATAATAGTTCCAGAATTTTGGAAGCAGAATTGAAGTCTGTGATGGTAAGAACTTGTCATTAGATTTAGGACCCACCCTACTCTGGGATGATCTCATCTCAAGATCTTTAACTCAATTACATCTGCAAAGATTTCTTTCCAAAGAATGTCACATTAATAGGTTATGGGTAGATGTTCTTTACTTTCTCTCTCTCTCTCCCTCTCTGTCTCTCTGTCTCTCTCTCTCTCTCTCTCTCTCTCTCTCTCTCAATCTCTATCTCTTGTGTGTGTGGGCATAAATCAAACCCTACAAGCACCATCTAACATCTTTTCATATGCCCCAGGTATTTTTTATTAAAAAAACTAAACATGGGATGCCTAGGTGGCTAGTCAGTTGAGTGTCTGAATTCGGCTCAGGTCATGATCTCATGGTTCATGAGTTCAAACCCTGCATTGGGCTTGTTGCTGTCAGCACAAAGCCCACTTCCTCTTTGGATCCTCTGTCCCTCTCTCTCTCTGATGCTCACACTCTGTCTCTGTCTCTCAAAAAAAAAAAAAAAAAAAAAAAAAAAAACCAACCCCCCCCTAAACATTACTAATGAAATGGGAGTTTTCTTTGAGCCCTTCGCAGTCCCATTTCTTGTCACATTCTGCCTTCCCTCATCCTCTCCCTCCACAGACCCACAGCTCAGTAATTTTATGTATATCCTCCCCAATCACATTTTTTATATTTTCATTACACTTATATTTTCCATAATAAAAGGATAGTAGTGTTTTATATTTTTACAATTTACATTAGTGGCATCTTAAAACTATTTTGTTTATTCAACATTTTGTGTTCAAGAGCTGTTCAAGTGGAAAGACATAAACATAATTATTCATTTTAATGAATATTTTTAATTCCATTATACGAATATGGTGCTTTTAATCTATTGACTCCAATAATGTTGGGAATTTAAATTGTCTTCAAACTTGTTTCTTATAAACTAGTTAGTGTTATGGTTCTTCAGAGAAACAGAACCAATAGGATGTGTGTGTGTGTGTGTGTGTGTGTGTGTGTGTGTGTATGTAAAGCAACTCTCTATATGTCTATCTGTACCTATACAGATATATCTATAGTTACATAGAAATATATCTCAATATATATATTGAGAGAAAGAGGGAGGGAATTATTTTAGGGAATTGACACACCTGATTTTGGAGGCTGGCAAGTCCAAAATTTGCAGGGTACATCAGTAGGCTGGAGACCCAAGGAAAAGTTGCAGTTCAAGTCCAAAGGCTGACAGAATTCCCTCTTCCTTGAGGGAGGTCAGTCTTTTTCTTAGACCTTCAACCGATTGGATGAGGCCCACCCACATTATAGGCACAATCCATATTATGGAGGACAATCTGCTTTACTCAAAGTTTATTGATTTAAATGTTAATCCCATCCAAAAAATGCCTTCAAATAGGCCACAAAATATAGTTTGTCCTGTCATTTTATATTTGTGACATGAATTTGATTCTTTAAATAAAAATTATGATTGTTTTGGTAATATATAAGTACACACTCTTAGTGAAATATGCATAACAATATAGAAGTACAAGGAACAAAAGTCTAAATTGTCATACTTTTTAAAGTGTAGCTATTTGAAGGGTGAAAGAGGGCATTCCATTTTCTTAACTTGCATTTTCCTGATTATGAGGGGTTTGAGCATTTCTTCAATTATTATTAAATAATTATGTTTCTTCTGAGAATCACATAGATTAAGCTAGAGTCAGGTCCTTTTTCCAGACCTGAGGCAACTTCTGTCCTCTCCCTTTAGAGGCAGATACAATTATAACAATTCTCCAAATGCTCAGGTTGGCTCATCCTGACTTTTCTTCTTCTTCTTCTTTCTTCTTCTTCTTCTTCTTCTTCTTCTTCTTCTTCTTCTTCTAACTAAAGTGTGTGTGTGTTTTGCTTAATGTTTATTAATTTTTGAGAGAGAAAGAGAGACAGTGTGAGTGGAGGAGGGGCAGAGAGAGAGGGAGACACAGAATCTGAAGCAGGATCCAGGCTCTGAGCTGTCAGCACAGAGCCCAATGCGGGGCTCGAATCCACAGACTGTGAGATCATGACCTGAGCTGAAGTTGGTAGCCTAACCAACTGAGCCACCCAGGGGCCCGGACAGCTTCTACTTCTTAGGAGGATTATTCACATTTTGTAGGATCAAACTCAAATAATCAATAGTCTTCCAGGTTTAAAAATCAATTTTTAGGAACCCACAAATATTTCATGACACGTGCAGCATTTATGTGACCTACTTATAGTTACTGCTTTCCTCTCTGTGGCCTTTCCCTGTGGCAACCATCTCTTCTATTATGTTCTGATTTGCTTAATTCAGGGCTCTCAGCCTCAGCACTATTGATACTGGGACTGAATAATTCTGTGCTATGGGAACTCTCCTGTGCACTGTAGAATGTCTAGCAGCCTCCCTGGCCTCTACCCACTGGGTGCCAGTAGCATCTCCTCCCCAGCTGTGACAACCAAAAATGTCTCCAGACCTTGCCAAATGTCTCTGGGGGAAAAATCACCAACAGGTGAGAACCACTGATTTAACTGAAAAAACAAAAAAACAAAAACAAAAACAAAACTGTAGCAGATACTTTCAGAGAAAGTACTTATTCATCCACCCAGCACATACTGAAGCAGAAAGGAAATAGGTATTTGGAAACATCACCTTCCCACCTGATTTATCCTTACCAGAGTTGCCTGATTTCTGGTTGCTCTAAATTTTCAGATTTTGGCCAAAGTTTATTTCTTTTCTTACTATATTTAGGAAGAACAATTCCATAAGTAAAAATGTATGGTCAAGACAAATTGAGAGCAAATATAGGCAGAATCTGTCTTTTATTTCTATGGCAGGAAATGATAATAACCTAAAAGGGAGTTTTACTTAAATTTTTCTGTCTCCTTAATTGAATTTTCTCTTTTGCTTTCACAGTGGGGACTAGGCTTCCAGATGTTATTATTGCATTTTGCCTTTTGATGTGAAGGGGAGCTTCAGGCAACCAAGATTCACAAGAATAAGGGTCTTTCCTTATTTACAGGTCAGATATATGTCAATCATGCAATCTAAGACAAAGTTAAGAACCTGAGAGAAACAAAAATGTTTTCCAAAGCACAAAAATGCACACCATGAAGTCCATTCACAGGATGTGTATGTAGCAGTTACCAAGTGTGATTATTGGCTTTCCCCGCAGAAAGTTAAGGAAGAGTGGGTGTCACAAGCAAATGACAGTTCGCACCCCAATGGGAAAAGACAAAGAACAACAAAAACGAAAGCAATTACAATGCTATCTCAAGGCCTCAATACTTTAGCAACTGGAGGTTGTCTAATATATGGGGTAAACAACCATAAACCCTTCATTTGTCCCCGTGAGTAATATTACAACACAAAATAATGCTGGATATTTATAATGATGTCAGAATCATCAAAACAAGGTTCATTTATGTTAAAAATAATTGGTTCTTATGGGTGGTGGTGATGGTTGCACACAACCTTTTGGATGTATTTCACACTATTTAAATACTGTGCACTTAAAAGTGAACTGCACTTAAAATGGGTAGAATGGCAAATTATGTTGTGTATATTTTACCACAATGAAAATACTCAGTTATTAAGAAGGCTGGGAAGTTTGTGATATGTTTTGGGAAAAAATGTAACCAAAATGATTATGATTAAAAATAAAAATGTACTGCTTAAAAGGATAAGCAAAATCTATCTTGATGATTCACTCATGAATTGTCTCTCTTTTATCAAAGAAGCTGGATGTATATGATGTCACTGGGATTAGTTTAAAAATAGCAAGCAATCATGTTCTAATAGAATTGAATGTTGTGATTTTGGGGACTGGATTTTATTTTTAACTCACAATGAAATATGATTACAAATCTTGTGGTGTGATAATGGAACTTAAAAAAAATAATAACTTGCATTCTATGGCTGGGCTCATTCTATGGCCTGAGCCCAGCCTGGCTCCTCTGATGAGTGTTAGTTTAGGGCTTCCACATGAGCATCTGGGGTTGATGGATGAATACATTTACTGTCTGCATTGATAACAACGAACAGATTCCTGGTGGCCAGCCCTAAACACACATAACCCTCATGGGCCCCTGGGAGTAACTGCTTTTATTCAGAGACACCACCATTTAAAGTCAATTGTAGCCATAATAGCCACTGCATTAAGATCTCACTCACACAAACCCATGCTGTCATGTTCCCAAGACCACTCCAGGTACATTATAAGGAGCTTTGTTATTTCAATTGAGAAGGTTGGACATTGCTTGCTTCTGGTCCTTAGTAATATATTTTACTTGACATTTCTGCTTTTTTTTTTTTCAACGTTTTTATTTATTTATGGGACAGACAGAGACAGAGCATGAACGGGGGAGGGGCAGAGAGAGAGGGAGACACAGAATTGGAAACAGGCTCCAGGCTCCGAGCCATCAGCCCAGAGCCTGACGCGGGGCTCGAACTCACGGACCGTGAGATCTTGACCTGGCTGAAGTCGGACGCTTAACCGACTGCGCCACCCAGGCGCCCCGACATTTCTGCTTTTTTACATTAAAATAGGAGTAATTTGATTCCACATTAAAATAGGAGGACTACAGATTATTGGCCAAGAGGTGGCGCTGTGTTTGGAAATTTAGTTGATTTGTACTGACCACTGACCCTCCCTGTAACTGTTTTTTAAGGACAGGCAGTTTTAAATCTTTTTTTTGCCAAATTAAGATGCAGAGTTTGAGCTGGAATTCATATCTTTTGTGGGTTTTTTTTTTGTTGTTTTTTTGGGGGGGGAGTTCTTGTATAGTGAAAACCCCTATGTTCTGCAAATGAGTCTTTTTTTTTTTTTTTTTTTTTTTTTGCAAATTAGTCTTAAATAGATACTACTGGATGAGGGCAAGTAGATTCATTCAAAATGCTTCATTTCTATCACATGCAAATCTCAAAACCCATTTCTCAGTCAGGATGAGGGGT
Source organism: Puma concolor (assembly GCF_028749965.1). Taxonomy (NCBI): domain Eukaryota; kingdom Metazoa; phylum Chordata; class Mammalia; order Carnivora; family Felidae; genus Puma; species Puma concolor. The sequence goes on from NC_141671.1 coordinate 26,379,324, forward strand.
GTTACAAGAATAGCTGGAGGCATCCTCCACTCGATGGCTGAATAGAATTAAGACAAGAGTTTGAAAATATTAGCCATCAGTCCACTGGAGGGCTTTGGACAGCCAACTGGAATGGAATTCTCTGAGGAAAGAAAGGATTTTTCTGAATCATTTCCTTAGGAGAGAAATAACCACACCAATTTTAGTCTCAAACTTTCTAAGTTATTTCTCAAAATCTTTGGAGACTTTTCAAACCAGTTCTAAAAGTTTTTATAAGGTTGAAATGGCTCTGAAATATCCTGTCCAAGTGCAGAGACTCTTGCTGAATGGATAGGGTGAGATGTGGTTTTCTGAGAGCTTGTTTGGATTTCAGGAAGTGAACAAGATAAGCTGAATGGCCCTTTCCTGCTCTGACGCTAAAAAAAAAAAAAAAAAAAAAAAAAAGTCTTGCCCAAAGATGCTTGAAAGAAACCACTGACATTTCCTAACTTCAAAAGAGCAGAAAATCTAACTGGGAAAAAAGAAAGTCACAATTAGAGCCTCAAGATGTTGCAAAGATATATCAAACAGTAATGCAAATCGTGACAAATTTAGAATAAACACACAGCTCTCAAGGTTGCATTTTAATTTGCATTTTGTTTTGTTTGTTTTTGTATGGACTTCCTTGTTAAAAAGGCTGAACCAGAAACCTGTCTGTACAATCTGAAATGCTTCCCTCTTCTTTCTCCTATTTGCTTCTTTTCTTTGCAATTCATGATCGGGAAGAGAAATGATCTTGGTGGTGAGGGGGATGCTCTTTTGGAGATTGTTTCAGAGAAGTCCTATATTGCTGGAATAGTTTGGAGCTGAGATTTGTTTTTGCCCCTTTTTTTTTTTTATCAAACAAAAAGACACCATGGTATATATTCATTGCATTTCGTACTTCAACATTAATAGAATTTCCAGGGGTAAAGACTGCCACCGCTGCCTCCTGGGTGTGACTTTTCACCTTGAGAAAATGTGAGTACATCATATTCACCTTGTCAGAAGGGTCTAATTTTACAGCCTCCTTGGGACCCCCACCTCAGCCCTAAGTCACCTGGTAAAATCAGGGAAGTGGCACTCAGCCTTTCTTTGGAAAACAGGAAAGAAGAATCTGCCTTGGCCAGGCCTTGGACAGAGACCCAGGGGGTCCCAGGTCTCTCATTCAACCAGCCCCCTGGTGGCCCCATTAGATGACAGGTGACCTGTTCCTACTGTACCACTCTCTGCCATGGAAACCTGCCATCAGGCCACTGGGCCAAAGTCTAAGTACTGGGGGGAATCTGCTAACCTCTCTGAATCTCATTTTGCATGTGCATCAAAGGAGACACAGTGCCCCATCTCTCATTGCCCATGGCTGGGAGCACAGAGAGAGCTTGTTGAGCAGGGGAGCATTCTACCTGCTGGATTTGGTCACATGGAGCCACCTGGTGCTTCACAAGGTGGGGAGGGGGGTTGTGGCAGCCGCGGGTGCTTGAGGCCCTCACTGTCTTTCAAGGAAGGCCAGTTGGATTTGGATCCTGAAAATCACAGAATGACCATTTCTGGGAAAATAACAGTAAAGCCTAACTTTCTCTTTTAACTTTATCCCACACAGGCTATCAAAAAGCATAACATAAAATATTTTATTTCTCAAAAGAAATTCTTAGACTACTGGGGAAGAATGCACAGCCTGACTTGACTTCATTCACAAACACAAAAGGGTTAAAGTCCCTTTAACACTCCCACTGCACATGCCACCCTCACTCCTGCAAAATCCAGCTCTCCAGGGGCTCCAGGCACAGCAGGAAGGGCAGGAGTTGTTTGACTTTGAAAGTGCCTTACATTGTCTGAGAACCTGTTTCCTCATCAAGGAAATCACAAACTGAATCCTCTCTCTGAAGCAGGTATGAGGTTGAGGTAAAGAACACAGAGAAAATGCCCAAGCACAGGGATTTGGCCCTCACTCCAGCCTGCCTTTCCTTTTTTTGTAAGGACGTTGCCTCTGCGCAATGGCTTGAAGTAGCTTCCAACTTTAGAGAAGGGTGTGGATCTTGCTCTCCTGTGCAAGATTCCTAGAAGTTGTGAAGAGATGCAAGAGTTTCAGCCATTGTTTTATAGATCCTTAAAAATTAAAGTGGCTTCTGCTCTAGAAGCTAAGAGCCATTTCCTGGAGATTAACAATGAAAATTCTTTATATACCTTTTTAAACTGCCATATTCATAGTAGGCAGAGAAGAATAAACCTAAGATAGTGAGCACTTCTTTTCTGTGAGCCCATGGGTTTCCCTTGATCTGTTCAGGAACATTCTCTTCTGGGAGCAAGCCTTTCAATCTTTTGGGGAGGAAAGAGCATTTGGTAGATAGACCTGCTTTGCCAGGAGCCAGGCAAGGGGACTGTATCCAGAAGGGCTTTTGAGTAACTTTAAACCTGATCACCTTTCCCTGATCCTACCCTGTCGCAACACCTAAGTTTCTCCACCTCCAGTGCAATTGCTGTCGGACCTGGATCTATTCAGGAATATTCTATTTAGAAATCAACAGTGGCCAAGTCACTCGCTGGGTCCTGAGAAGCCTAGAGGCTGTCTTCCATCAGAGGAATATCAGAAATGGCACGTTCTGATGGCTTTCCTGGACCAGGCTCGAAAGAAATTTCATCTTTTCTTCTTATTCACTGCAGTGAGCTTGGACTCCTTTGGAGACGTGTAGCCCAGTGAATCACACACCACGCGGTGCAGTGGTGTCAGGGTCTGTGGCCACCACCCAGGAGGGCTCACCCCCGAGCCCCTCATTTAAGGAGGGACCAGCACTGGCCAGCACCTGCAGCTGCTCCACCCCAACCTGACGGCACTCTTTGGGTGGGGAGAGGGCTTGTGAGGGGACATGCTTTGCCTTTCCCCACTCACAAAGTAATTCTCTCATTGCTGAAAGCACTTTTCTGCTGAAATTCAGAAAGGGGTTATTTTGAAGTCATGCCAGTAAAAGTGCTGGAAACAGTGATGGGAGCTTGAGCTGGAAGCCGGGGACATATGCTCCATGCTGATTCTTCATCCCTCTTATTTATTTGCAGGATCTGAACTAATTTCTCAGCTGTAATCTACACCACCCACCACCTAGGAACTTCCCAGAAATGTCCGGCAGGGGAGGGGGGGTGTGGCGAGCGGCAATGCTCTGACTGTTGGCAGGGCGCGCAACTGCCGACTCCATTTCCAGTCTATTCTGGCTTATAATTCACGTAGATGATTTTCTTGAAATAAGCAAAAATATTGGCAGCAAGTGGTTGAACGAAAATGTCCCAATTGTATGAGAGGACAGAATCCCTTATGTGATGGGACCACAGACTGAGTTCAAGTGTCAAGCCGGTTGGGGTGGCCACTAGTACTGATCTGGTCTTTAAATTCTGATATTTTGTTCATCCTGGATTTGTTTTGCACTAGTTTTAAGGAAACTTAAATGCATGTTACTGAGTGAAAAAAGCCAGTACTATATGATTCCAACTATATGACATCCTGGAAAAGGCAAAGAGGTAGAGACAGTAAAAAGATGAGTTCTTGCCAGGGTTGCAGGGGAGGGAGGGGTGAAATGGCAGAGCACAGAGGATTTTTAAGGACAGTGACACTACTCTGTTAAGAACTACACTGGTAGAGGGGCGCCTGGGTGGCTCAGTTGCTTAAACATCCGACTTTGGCTCAGGTCATGATCTCCCAGTTCCTGAGTTCGAGCCCCGCATCGGGCTCTGTGCCGATGGCTCAGAGCCTGGAGCCTGCTTCAGATTCTGTGTCTCCCTCTGTCTCTGCTCCTCCCCTGCTCACGCTTTCTTGGTCTCTCAAAAATATATAAATGTTAAAAAAAATTAACAAAAAAACTACATCGGTAGATACATGTCATCATTCGTGTGTCTAAGCTGGAAGAATGTACAGCAGCCAAGAGTGAACCCTAATGTAAGCTGCGATTTGGGGTGCTGATGACGTGTCAGTGTAGAATCATCAATTATGACAACTGTACCACTGGTGGGGATCTTAATAGTGGGGAACTCTGTGCATGTGTAGGGATGCGGACATGTGGGAATCTCTGTACTTTCCTCTTAATTTTGCTGTGAAACTAAAACTGCTCTAAGGAATGAAGTCTAACAAAAAATACTGTATTAAAATGTGATTTATCTGGGAAGTTACTATAGTGTGGGTATAGAGTTACAGTTTTGCAAAATGAAAAACGTTCTGGAGATGTATAGTGGTGATGGTTGCTCATGTATGTTGCCACTGAAGCACATACTTAAGCATGATTAAGAAGTATATTTTATGCTATGTGTGTTTCACTGCAATTAAAAATGTTTTCCATCTCAATGACTGATATTTCTGGCACCCCCTTAAATTTTGCACCCAAGATGAGCACCTCACTCATCACCCCCTCGTCCTGGCCCTGCTTTCCTGACTCTGAGAAGCTGAGGGCTGCTGGGTGCCATGGCAGAGAACCAGCATATCACTGGGATGACCTATCCACATTTTATGCAGTCATCAAGCTGTTTTGTTTTTCTTAAGACAAAACTCTACATGCCAAAATCTTGTAATAGAAATATTACTTTCACTTTACTTGTATAAAGGACTTTCCTCTTTTAGATCTAGACAGATGAATTATTCTCACTTGTCTGGCTTATGTGTGTCATAGATGGAGAAGGAGAATAAGTGAGACAGAAGGAGACAGACAAATATAGAAAGACACAAAGGTGGCTCGATGTGTTTTCTATTGTGGAATAACAACACAAACTGAGTGATTTAAAGCAACACACATTTATTACGCCATGGTTTCTGTGGATCAGAAGTCCAGCATTGACCTGGCTGGCTTCTCTGCTCAGGTGAAGGCTTAAGTCAAGGGGTGGGCCTGTCTTATTTCTCATCTGGAGGTTTTGTAGAAAACAAATGTTTCCAAGCTCATTCTCACTGTTGGCAGAGTTCAGTTCCCATAGTTATAGGGCCGAGGTTCTTGTTTCCCGCTTGCTGTCAGCTGGGGTTACTCTTACGCTCTAAGAGGTCACCTGCCTTCCTTGTATCTTCAAGTCAGTGATGGTGCATCAAATCCTTCTCATGCTTTGAATCTCTGACCTCTCCATCCAGATTTAAAGAGCTCATGTGATTAGGTCAGGCCTGTTGGATAATCTATCTTAAGGTCAACTGATTTGGGAGCTTAATTAATTACATCTGTAAAATCCCTTCACAGCAGTATCTAGGTTAGTCTATCCAGTGACTGAGAGAAGGTTGTCTGCACACCAGAGAATGGAAATCATGGGGCCATCTTGGAATTCTGCCCGCTATTGTGGCCTTTCTTTTTTTATTTTTTATTTTTCATTTTTTGGTTTTTTTTTTGAAATTTATTGTCAAATTGGTTTCCATACAACACCCAGTGTTCATCCCAAAAGACTCCCTCCTCAATACCCATCACCCACCCTCCCCTTCCTCCCACCCCCCATCAACCCTCAGTTTGTTCTCAGTTTTTAAGAGTCTCTTATGCTTTGGCTCTCTCCCACTCTAACCTCTTTTTTTTTTTCCCTTCCCCTCTCCCATGGGTTTCTGTTAAGTTTCTCAGGATCCACATAAGAGTGAAACCATATGGTATCTGTCTTTCTCTGTATGGCTTATTTCACTTAGCATCACACTCTCCAGTTCCATCCACGTTGCTACAAAGGGCCATATTTCATTCTTTCTCATTGCCACGTAGTACTCCATTGTGTATATAAACCACAATTTCTTTATCCATTCATCAGTTGATGGACATTTAGGCTCTTTCCATAATTTGGCTATTGTTGAGAGTGCTGCTATAAACATTGGGGTAAAAGTGCCCCTATGCATCAGTACTCCTGTATCCCTTGGGTAAATTCCTAGCAGTGCTACTGCTGGGTCATAGGGTAAGTCTGTTTTTAATTTTTTTTTTTTAATTTTTTTTTCAACATTTATTTATTTTTGGGACAGAGAGAGACAGAGCAGGAACGGGGGAGGGGCAGAGAGAGAGGGAGACACAGAATCGGAAACAGGCTCCAGGCTCTGAGCCATCAGCCCAGAGCCTGACGCGGGCCTCGAACTCACGGACCGCGAGATCGTGACCTGGCTGAAGTCGGACGCCTAACCGACTGCGCCACCCAGGCGCCCCTGTTTTTAATTTTTTGAGGAACCTCCACACTGTTTTCCAGAGTGGCTGCACCAGTTTGCATTCCCACCAACAGTGCAAGAGGGTTCCTGTTTCTCCACATCCTCTCCAGCATCTATAGTCTCCTGATTTGTTCATTTTGGCCTATTGTCGCCTTTTAAATGTATTGGCCTTATAGGTGAATGTCTTCTGTGTCTTCAAGTCCTGTACTCACCTCACCTACAATTAGCATGCCTTTCATACTTTGCTAACTATGGAGGGCCCAGGAGTTACTATAGCCATGCTCCAAGAACAAGAAAGAGAAGGGCATTCTTTCTTTGCTCCTGGTCAGTTTGAATCTGGGCCAAGACCACCAGCATAGGTGATAATTGTGACAATTTTTTTGGAGATCAGATTACTGCTGACCCTATCCCCTCCTGTCATATTAGGCCCCCAAACCTTCCTCAGATGGAAATAATTTTCAGAACTCGAATAACTGTGCTTTAGAGGCAAAACCCTTTCAGCTAGTGACACATACCATTTGGCACCAATTCGGTCATATTTTCAAAGCATATAGTATATCTATGTGACATTTGTGGTTATTGCTCTGTGATACAGGTCATAGGTGCATATCTTTCAAATAGAAATATTACAAAAAGGAAGAAAAGCATGTAGATTATGAAATTTGCAATTTGGGTTGCAAGAATTAAGTAAAGTTTATTTTTGTTCTCTTGAAGGATAAAGGCTATGTTAATAGTGCACCTCTGGTAGAATATTCTGCCTGCCTAATAGCAATAAAATGCTCAAAACAGTTGAAATCCATTTGCAGGTAGCTCATGTACTAAATATAAAATTTTTGCTTATTAAATAAAGTTTTTGCAGCTGGCTGACTGCTCAGATACTGGTAAGGGGTCTCATCCATGTTGAATGAGTAGTTTGCTAAGATAAAATTGGCTGCTACCTTCCAGAAAAAGGATAAGAAAAGGTTGTCTTTCCAAAAATAGGCCTATGGTGTGATTTCTGGTCCTTCCTCTTCTCCCTCTACCAGTGGCTCTCACTGTATTGAGTCTGTTGTAATAAAGTTAGGGAGCCACTGTAGGTGCAGAGCTCACTATTTGATGTGAATGACCTGGGTTTTTCTAAGTTGCCTTGGTCTCATGTAATTCAATCAGCATGGCTGGGTCACCCTGTCACTCACCTTACAGCTAACTTGTCCTATAGCCCCAAGCACTGAAACCCCAGCCATTTTATAATGGGTGTCTATGTACTCCTGGCCACTATAGTCAAGAGAAAGGAGGCTCCTTTTGGACTGGACCTTACTTCCTACTGTCTATCTCATGTTGCAATATTTGCCAGAATTCCTCCAACTATTACATCGAGCATTTGGCTATCTTGCCAGCCTCTTATGCCTCCTTCTCTCCTGTCCTTCTTTTCCTCCTTTTCTGCCTTGTCTCTCTCCTCCTGTGTCCCCGCCTTCTTCCTCTTTCCCTCTCCCCATCCTCCTCTTGAGAGTGCGTCAGCACATGTGTCAATTCTGAAATGACCTCCATGTTGATCAGCACATTCTGGTTCTCCCCCAATCCTGTGATCTCATTATTTCTCTAGCCAACGGATTTTCTCAACCTCTAGTTCATCCTCACTTGTCTATTTTTCATGATGCTGAATTTTACTTCATGAGATAATCCAAACTCCCCTCAAATTCTACCCGAAGTCTTTACCACTCTGCTTGGTTTGTATATCGTTTAGGAGAGGGGCATTAGCAAATCTATCCCTTATGATCTGTTCTCTCAATCACGCCTCCCTGATAGCATATTCCCAGAGTTTGGAAATAATGAGCTTCTCATCTGGTCATGATAGAGTCCTGGCTCATTGTGGCTTTCTTGCTATAGAACTGTGCATGTAGGTGTAACATTCTTGACTAATTAATTTATAGGTTTCTCCCCTCTGGCATTTGTGTTTCTCTCTCTTGTCCTCAACTCTGGCAGATACCTGTCTGGGTGTCTTCACTGCTTTGGAGAAAGCAATGCCAGGTGAGAAATAAAAAATGGTCTAGGAATATCTCTGGATTTTGTGCACTCAAGAATGTAAGTCATTAGAGAAGAAAGGATTGAGGAGACAAGCAAATGCGCTGTCCAAGAGCAGGAGGGTAATACTGGAAGAAAGACCCCCTGAGGCTGGGGATACAAAGGGAGGGCAATGAGCACAGTTCTCAGTGGAGCCAGCAGGGAGCCAGCAGGACCCCAGAGAGGAACAATGCACTAGGACGTCCAAGCCACTGGCACCTCTCCAAGACTCCCAGGCCCTTGTGGTGACTGGAAGCACTGGAACTACTCTCCAGTCCTGAGGCCAGGGGAGGGGCCCACCAGTCCCTTTCCAGGAGTGTCTACAGGAAAGACATTCTCTGTGGCATTTAAAGACTTGGTAAGAAATACTGTTATCCTAGTGTAATGACTGCTTTTGTTCAAAAATAACAATACTGGACTTTTGTGAGACCATAATTCAGAATTTTCATTAATTTAAACCCCCGGTCCTGTTAATTATTTGGAAACAATGACATTTCCTCTAGTTTCCCAGCAAATTAATTTTCTGAGCATATTCATCAACCTTCATTTTGTACGTTGTGTGTCTGGATTACAGCAGTGGTTCTTAAATGTCATTTCAGACGTTTTACAAAGCATCCTGGGAAATCTGCTTTGTTCAGATTTGTGAATGGAAACTATCTTTTTACCTTCTTCTCAAGTAGATTATCTTACTTTCTAGAGACATGAACCAACTTGCTATCGTCAATTGAAGATGGCCACAAACACTTTGCCATTTCTTATATTGAAAAGGGAAAACCATTTGGCTTTTCTTAGAAAATCGGCTTCCACTAAGTTTTGGGGAAGTTTTTGTTATTATTAATAGACTTCATTTTTTCTTTCTGTTTTTTTTAAAATAAGATTTCATTTTATTTTTTTACAGAGAAAGGGAGAGAAAGAAAGAGCAAGTGTGAGTGGGGGAGAATGGCAGACGGGAAGAGAGACAGAGAGAGAATTTTTAGCAGGTTCCATTCTCAGCATGTAGCCTGATGGCTAGATCCCACGATCCTGGGCCAAAATCACGAATCAGAAGCGTAACTGACTGAGCCACCCAGGTGCCTCTAGACTACATTTTTTAGGAGCAGTTTTAGCTTTAATGAAAAATTGGTCAGAGAGGAGTTCTCACATACCTGCTCTCTTCTGCACACTGTTTCCTCTATTATTTACATTTTGTATTAGTGTGCTACATTTGTTACAATTGGTGGATCAATATTGGTACATTATTATTAACAAAGGTCCATAGTTTACGTTAGGATTCACTCTTGGTGGTGTACATTTTATGGGTTTTCACAAATGCATAATGTCATGTTTGCCATTACAGTATCATCCAGAATAATTTTATTCTCTGAAAATTCTCTGTGCTCCGTTCATTTATCTTTCCAACCCCACCCTCTTACCCCTGGCAACCACTAAAAATTTTAAGTTTATATACTTATTTTTGAGAGAGAGAGAGAGAGGGGGGTGTGGCAGAGAGAGAGAGAAAGAGAGAATCCCAAGCAGACTCTGTGCTGTCAGTGCGGAGCCCAACACGGGGCTTGAACTCAGGAACAATGAGATCATGACCTGAGCCGAAATCAAGAGTCAAATCAAATGGCTTCACCAGCTGAGCCATTCAGGTGCCCCAACCACTGAACTTTTTACTGTCACCATGGTTTTGCCTTTTCCAGAGCATCATGTAGTTAAGATCATACAGTATATAGCCTTTTTAGACTGGCTTCTTTCCTTTAGTAATATGCATTTAAGGTTTGTGGGCAATATTTGTATGTAACAGCAGCTAATCAGAACATAGGAAAATTAGCATGTCAATCACTTAGGTGACCCAATGGATTCTACTCACATGATTCCATTGACTGAGGCAAATTAACTGCAACTCATAAGAAGGGGATTATTTTCTTAACATTTCATTAGTATTGGTCATACATGTGACACTGAGGCATGGTGCATTTATCTGGAGACATATTTCAAATCAGTGACTTGTTCAGAAAAGAAAAATTCAGCTTAATGTCTATCACTGCTTTTAATATTTTGATCATATCCAGTATGTCTGACCCCATGCTTAATGTCTTACCTGCACTTTGTTAATACTCATAACAACCATGTTTCAAGGAGGGAAAAAATGGAGGCTTAGAGAAGTTGCATATCAAAAGTCATTCAGCAGGTGGTAAAAGTAGGACTTGAACTCAGGTTGGTCTGTCTCTAGAGTCTATGTGTTTAATCACTTAGCCTCTTATTGAATATGTATAGAAAATATTATTTTGCATACCCATGAGCAGAGCTGAGGAATTCATTGAGCCTGCATAGAACTTCTATATACAAAGTTACTCTGGAAATTCTTATTTATTTATTTATTTATTTATTTAAGAGAGAGAGAGAGAGAGACAGAGACAGAGAGAGACAGAGAGAGAGACAGAGAGCAAGCTGGGGAAGGGCAGAGAGAGGGAGACACAGAATCTGAAGCAGGCTCCAAGCTGTTAGCACAGAGCATGATGTGGGGCTCAAACTCACGAACTGTGAGATCATGACCTGAGTGGAAGTTGGATGCTTAATCGACTGAGCCACCCAGGCGCCCCTGAAATTCTATCTTATGTGTTGTCATGAAGTTCTAACATGTTTCCACCCCTTGATAAGTCAACCTGCTCCCGGCTTTCCTTATCTGGTGCATTTCTGTTGCATGAATACACAATGATGTGTAAAAACTGGAAAGAACAAAGCATCAGAATGTTCCCAAATGGATTCACTTCCTCAGGATGTTGTTTCCATTCAGAAATGCTGGGGGCCTCATACAGGTTCCCTGAATGCTAACACTCCTGAGTTAAGCACAGCAAGATACTCCTAAAAGTTGTACTGCCTGCAGAATTAGTCATGTCCTTAAGGTGGACTGATTGCTCAACTGAGATTATTTTTCACCACTTCCTGCCTTAGGCTAAATTCAGAGAATTTAATGTATTAATTTATCCATTAAACATACCTTCAGCCCCTCTATATGCCAGATCCTGAAGGATGCAGAAGTAAACAACCACAATATAGGGGCATGAGTGCTATAGAGGTCAATATGAGTCCCACAGTGACACAAAGAAGGGACTAATGAATTCTGTTTGCAGGTGAGGGAAGGCAATGCCCAGGAGGCAATGTGTGAGCTGAAATGCATCAAATTCAGTAGAGATGCCTTAATGCAGAGGGCTTGCAAGGGCATGGAGACTGAGCTAGTTGGCTATGACTGCACTCTCAGGGGAATCGGGAGCCTATGATTTGAGGGAAGACTATCATAGCATTTTAGAGACATTGGAGGCCTTAAGAAGGGGAGGATTTGCACTTCTAGAAAAATTGTTTTGTGGAAGAATGTTAACAGAGGGGTCAGACCAGAAACTGGGTAAGCAATTAGGTTATTGGTTGGTGGTGTTGGGCAATGATTAGGGTCTGGGTCCAGGTGGTGGCAGTGAGATAGAGAGAAGATAGAGTTAATATATATTTAAGATGTAAACTTGAGGAAGCAAAATATTTGCATATTTAAAACCTTTACTTACATCTAGAATTTTTTCAAAACTAAATAAAAAATATCTTTCTTGAATCCTATTCTTGTCCTTGATAGCATCATTAAATGCTTAAATGGTGTATTGTTTATACTACTACTTTTCTTGGCTACACAGCCAAAAAAAGTGTTATTTTCCATAGAGATGCAGGTGGCTCAGTAGCTTTGAAACACAAAGATTTAACTTTTATTTATTTTTTATTTTTTATGTAATTTATTTAAACTAAACTAAACTAAAGCTAAACTGAACTAAACTAAACTAAACCAAAACAAAACAGTTCACCCATTTCTCCTATGTCCAATGCCCTGCCTCTAGAAACCAATTTTTTGTCTGTATCTGTGAGCTTCATTAAAAAAAAAAATTTTAAGATTCCACATATATGTGAAATCATATAGTATTTGTCTTTCTCTGTTAGACTTATTTCACTTAGCATAATGCCCTACATATCCATCCACATTGTCTCAAATGGCAATATTTCATTCATTTTTATGGCTGAATAATATTCCATTTTATATCTATACCACAAATTCTTTTTTTTCAATATATGAAGTTTATTGTCATATTGGTTTCCATACAACACCCAGTGCTCATCCCAAAAGATGCCCTCCTCAATACCCATCACCCACCCTCCCCTTCCTCTCACCCCCCATCAACCCTCAGTTTGTTCTCAGTTTTTAAGAGTCTCTTATGCTTTGGCTCTCTCTCCCTCTAACCTCTTTTTTTTTTTTCCTTCCCCTCCCCCATAGGTTTCTGTTAAGCTTCTCAGGATCCACATAAGAGTGAAACCATATGGTATCTGTCTTTCTCTGTATGGCTTATTTCACTTAGCATAACACTCTCCAGTTCCATCCATGTGCTACAAAGGGCCATATTTCATTCTTTCTCATTGCCACGTAGTACTCCATTGTGTATATAAACCACAAATTCTTTATCCATTCATCCATCAGTGGACATATAGGTTGTTTTTGTTACCTTGTTTACTGCAAATAGTGTTGCAATGAACATGGGGATGCATATATCTTTTTGAGTTAGTGTTCTAGTTTTCTGTAGATAAGTACCCATAAGTGAAATTATTAGATAATATGGTAGTTCTGTTTTTGATTTTTTGAGGAAACACCACACCATTTTCCAAAGTGCCTACACCAATTTACATTCCCACTAACAGTGCACAAGGGTTCCCTTTTTTCCACATCCTTGCCAACACTTGCTATTTCTAGTCTTTTTGATAGTAGCCATTCTAGTAGGTCTGAGGTGTTATCTCATTGTGGTTTTGATTTGCATTTCTCTGGTGATTAATGATGCTGAGCATTTTTTCATGTACCTGTTGGCCATTTGTATACCTTCTTTAGAAAAATGTCTGTTCAAATCTTCTGCCCATTTTTAATTGGATTGTTTTATTTTTATTGAGTAGTATGAATTCTTTATATATTTTGGATATTAGCCCCTTATCAGATATATGATTTGCAAATATTTTCTCCCATTTCAGTAGGTTGCTTTTTCATTTTGTTGGTGGTTTCCTTTGCTGTGCAAAAGCTTTTTAGTTTAATGTAGTCCAACTTGTTTGTTTTTCTTTTGTTGCTTTTGTTGTTGGTGTCAGATTCATGAAATCATCACCATCTATGTCAGGAAGCTCACCGACTATGCTTTCTTCTAGGAGTTTTATGGGTTCATGTCTTATATTCAAGTGTTCGATCCATTTTGAATTAATTTTAATGTATTGTGCACTCAGATATCACCTCACGCCAGTCAGAGTGGCCAAAATGAACAAATCAGGAGACTATAGATGCTGGAGAGGATGTGGAGAAACGGGAACCCTCTTGCACTGTTGGTGGGAATGCAAACTAGTGCAGCCACTCTAGAAAACAGTGTGGAGTTTCCTCAAAAAATTAAAAACAGACCTACCCTATGACCCAGCAGTAGCACTGCTAGGAATTTACTCAAGGCATACAGGAGTACTGATGCATCGGGGCACTTTTACCCCAATGTTTATAGCAGCACTCTCAACAATAGCCAAATTATTTAAAGAGCCTAAATGTCCATCAACTGATGAATGGATAAAGAAATTGTGGTTTATATACACAATGGAGTACTACGTGGCAATGAGAAAGAATGAAATATGGCCCTTTGTAGCAACATGGACGGAACTGGAGAGTGTGATGCTAAGTGAAATAAGCCATACAGAGAAAGACAGATACCATATGGTTTCACTCTTATGTGGATCCTGAGAAACTTAACAGGAACCGATGGGGGAGGGGAGGGGGGGGAAAGAGGTTAGAGTGGGAGAGAGCCAAAGCATAAGAGACTCTTAAAAACTGAGAACAAACTGAGGGTTGATGGGGGGTGAGAGGAAGGGGAGGGTGGGTGATGGGTATTGAGGAGGGCATCTTTTGGGATGAACACTGGGTGTTGTATGGAAACCAATTTGACAATAAATTTCATATATTTAAATAAATAAAAAAAGTTTAATGTATTGTGTAAGACAGTGGTCCAGTTTCATTCTTTTTTTTTTTTCAACATTTATTTATTTTTGGGACAGAGAGAGACAGAGCAGGAACGGGGGAGGGGCAGAGAGAGAGGGAGACACAGAATCGGAAACAGGCTCCAGGCTCTGAGCCATCAGCCCAGAGCCTGACGCGGGGCTGGAACTCACGGACCGCGAAATCGTGACCTGGCTGAAGTCGGACGCTTAACCGACTGCGCCACCCAGGCGCCCCATGTCCAGTTTCATTCTTTTGCTTATGACTGTCCAATTTCCCCAACATCATTTATTGAAGAGACTGTTCTTTTCCCATTGTCCATTATTGGCTCCTTTGTTGTAAATCAATGAACTGTATGCATGTGGGTTTAATTCTGGGCTTTCTATTCTATTCCATTGATCTATATATCTGTTTTTATGCCAATACCATAGTGTTTTAATTACTGTGTGTTTGTAATATAGTTTGAAATTGGGAAGTGTGATGCCTCCAGCTTTGGCCATGCAGGGTTTTTATGGTTCCATACGAATTTTAGGATTTTTTGTTCTATTTGTGTGAAACATGACATTGGAATTTTGACTGGGATTGTATTTAATCTGTGTATTCCTTTGGGTGGTATGGATATTTTAACAATATTAATTCTTCCAGTGCATGAGCACAGAATATCTTTCCATTTATTTGTGTTTTTTTTTTTTCAACTTCTTTCGTTAATATCTTGTATTTTCCAACATATAAGTCTTTCAACTCCTTGGCTAAATTTATTCCTAGGCAATTTTATTCTTTTTGATGCAATAGTATATGGGATTATCTTCTTAATTTCTTGTTCTGGTAGCTCATTAACAGTGTATAGAAACCAAACAGATTTCTGAATATTAATTTTGTATCCTGAAACTTTACTAAGCTCATTTATTAGTTCTAACAAGTATTTTTTATTTATTTATTTATTTTTTAAAATTTTTTTTTTCAACGTTTATTTTTTTATTTTTGGGACAGAGAGAGAGCATGAACGGGGGAGGGGCAGAGAGAGAGGGAGACACAGAATCGGAAACAGGCTCCAGGCTCTGAGCCATCAGCCCAGAGCCTGACGCGGGGCTCGAACTCACGGACCGCGAGATCGTGACCTGGCTGAAGTCAGACGCTTAACCGACTGCACCACCCAGGCGCCCCACAAGTATTTTTTTTTTTTAAATGTGTCTTAATTTTCTATATATAATATCATGCCATCCACCAATAGTGACAGTTTTACTTTTCCTTTATAATTTGGATGATGACTTTCATTTTTTTTTTCTTGCCTAATTGCTCTGGGTAGGACTTCCAATACTATGTTGAATAAAAATGGCAAGTGTGTCTTATTGCTATTGTAGAAATGCTTTTTGATTTTTACCATTGAGTATGATATTAGTTGTGAGGTTGTCATATATGGCCTTTTTATGCAGAGGTACATTCTTTCCATACCCACTTTGCTCAGAAGTCCATCATAAATGGACTTTGCAAATGTTTTTTCTGCACCTACTGAGATGATCATATGATTTTTATCCTACATTTTATTAATGTCTTATATCACATTGACTGTTTGCATTCCTGGGATAAATCTCACTTGTTCATGGTATGTGGTCCTTTTGATGTATTGTTGAATTCAGTTTGTTAATATTTTGTTAGGGATTTTTGTATCTATGTTAATTATGGCTATTGACTTGTAATTTTTCTTTTCTTATGGCATTTTTGTCTGGTTTTGCTATCAGAGTAATGCTGACCTTGCGAAATAAGTTTGGAAGGGTTCCTTCCTCTTATAGAAGGAGCATATAGAAACTTACAGAAAAGTTTTTGGAAGAGTTTGAGAAGATTTTTATTGATTCTTCTTTGAATATTTTGTAGAATTTACCAGGGAAGCTGTCTAGTCCTGGACTTTTGTTCATTGGGAGATTTTTGATTAAGGATTCAATCCCCTTACTACTAATTGTTCAGATTTTCTGTTTCATGTTGATTTTGTCTTGGTAGACTAGGGCTTTATCCACTTCTAGGTTGTCCAATTTATTAACATATAATTATTGATAGTAGTCTCTTATGATCCTTTGTATTTCTATGGTGTCAGTTGTAACATTTTCTCTTTCATTTATGATTTCATTTATTTGCATCCTTTCTTTTTGGTCATGATGAGTCTAGATAAAGACTTGTCAATTATGTTTATCTTTTGAAAGAATCAGCTCTTAGTTTTATTGATCTTTCTTACTGTTATTTTAGTTTCTGTGTCATTTCTTTCTGTTCCTTCTACTAACTTTGGGTTTTGTTTGTTCTTTTTCTAGTTCTTTGAGGTGTGAAGTTAGGTTAATATGAAACTTTTCTTGTTTTTTGAGGTAGGCATTTATTGCTATAAACTTCTCTCTTAGAACTGATTTTTCTGTATATCATAATTTTTGGTATGTTACGTTTCCATTTTTGTTTGTCTTAAGGTATTTTTTATTTCTCCTTTGATTTCTTGTTTGACCCATTGATTGCTCAATAGTATGTTGTTTAATCTCCACATATTTGTGAATTTTCCAGTTTTCTCATGAAATTAATTTCTAGTTTCATACTATTGGGGTCAGAAAAAATGCTTGATATTATTTTAATCATTTTAAAAATATTAAGCTTCCTTTGTGGCCTAATGTATGGTCTATCCATGTGCACTTAAGAAGAAAGTGTGTTCTATTGCTTTTGGATGGAATTTTCTGTATATTTTTGTTAGGTCCCTCTGGTCTAACATATTATTTAAGGCCAAGTTTCCCTTATTGATTTTCTTTCTGAATGATCTATCCATTGATGTAAGTGGGTATTAAAGTTCCCTACTATTATTGTATTGGTGTCTATTTCCCCGTTTAAGTCTGTTAAATTTGCTTTATATATTTAAGTGTTCCTATGTTATGTGCATGAATATTTAGAAATGTTATATCTTCTTGTGGAATTGACCTCTCTATCCTTATGTAATGCCCTTATTGTCTCTTATTATAGTCTTTGTTTTAAAATCTATTTGTCTGATGTCAGTATAGTATTTCAGCTTTCTTTGGTTTCCATTTGCATAGAATATCTTTTCCCATTCCTTCAGTTTTAGTCTGTGTATGTACTTACATATACAAATTCCTCTTATAGACAGCATGGAGATGTCTTTTTTAAAATCCATTTAGCCATTCTATGTCTTTTGGTCAGAGAATTTAGTCCATTTACATTTAAAGTAATTATTGACAGGTATGTGCTTATTGCCATTTGGTTAATTGTTTTCTGAATGGTTTTGTAGTGCTTCTTTCTTCTTCCCTTCATCTCTTTTCTGGTAGGTTTGATGACTTTCTTTAGTGGTATGCTTATATTCCTTTTTCTTTATCTTCTGTGTATTTATAATAGGTTTTTGCTTTATGCGTACCATGAGGTTTACATTTAACGATTATATCAATAATAGTTTAAGTTGATAACAACTTAAGTTTGATACCATTGTAAAGCTCAATATTATTACCCTCCCCTCTCCATACTTTATATTTTCAATGTCACACCTGACATTTTTAATCTTTTGTATTCTTTATCTAATTATTGTAAACATAGTTATTATACTACTTTTTTCTTTTAACTTTCATACTAGTTTTATAAGTGATTAATTTACTACCTTTACTATATGTTTACCTTTCCAGTGAGAGTTATTCTTTCATATTTGTTCTTGTTACTATTTAGCACCTTTTCTTTTTAGCTTAAAGAAGTCCCTTTAACATGTCTTGTAAGGCCATGTTAGTGGTAATGAACTTCTTTAGCTTTTGCTTCTCTGGAAAACTCTTTATCTCTCCTTCTCTTCTGAGTGATAACATTGCTGGGTGGAGCATTCTTGGTTGGAAGTTCTTTTCTTTTCATAACTTTCAATGTATCATGCCACTCCCTTCTGGCCTGCACAGTTTCTGCTGAAAAATCTGCTTCTAGTCTTAGGGGGATTCCCTTATGTAACAAGCTGTTTCCACCCCTCCTCTTGCTTCTTTTAATGTTCTCTCTTTGTCTTTAATTTTGGCATTTTAATTGTAATATGCCTTACTGTGGGTCTCTTTGGTTCCTCTTATTTGGAATTCTCTGGACTTACTGAGTCTGGATGTCTGTTTCCTTCTCCAGTTTAAGGAAGTTTTTCAGTCATTTATTTGCTCAAATATTTTTGCCCCTTTCTCCCCTTCTTCTCCTACGAATCCTATGACACAATGTTCATCCATTTGATAATATCTCATAGGCCCTTAAGCCATCTTTACTTCTTTTCATTCAATTTTTTTTTTCTTTTTGCAGATTTTTTTGGTTGAGTTCAATTGCCTTGTCTTTGGGTTGACTGATACTTGTGCTTCATCTAGTCTGTTGTTGAAACCCTCTAACATATTTTTCAGTTCAGTTATTGTATTCTTCATCTCTCTGATTTCTGTTTGTACTTTCTTATATTTTCCATCTCTTTGCTGAAGTTCTCACTGTGTCTATTCATTCTTCTCCCTAGTTTGGTGAACATCTTTATAACTATTACTTTGAATTCTTTATCAGGTGAATGACTTCTCTCCATTTCATTAAGACCTTTTTCTGAGGCTTTATCTTGTTCTTTCATTTGTAACATATTCCTCTGTTTCTTCATTTTGCCTTATTCTCTAGATTTGTTTCTATACAGTAGATAAACAACCTCTCCCAGTCTTGAAGGAGTGGGACTGGAGATGAAAGAAGGAGTATTGGAGATGAAACTTTGTTGTTCATTCCTGACTCAGCTGCTGGTTGTCTCTCAAATCTCTGTGCTTGTTCAAGTAGACTATTATATTTTTTAATACCTTTCAATAGTTGAGAATTTGCCAGGATCTATCAGTGTCTCAAAGGTGAGGATGTCAGTGTCTAGATTCAGGCTGACTGGAACCCAGACCCTCAGGCATGAGCTTTAAAATATGCAAATATATACTGTCTTGTGGGATTAAAAGCATAATCTATTGGCCACCAGACCCAGGTGATCAGGAGATGTCCCATGGGTGGCACTCATACAAGTCAGGACTCCAGGAAAGTGTATAAACTCTTTTCTGAGTGATACCAGTGAGTTGAAGCAGGGCAGAGGGAGAACACCAAGATGGCACCCATAGCCTATGTCTTTTGAGAGCAGCTTCATAGGCTGATAAATGAAACCTTAGGCCTGCCTTTCAGGTCAAAGGACTAGGACAAGCAAAGAGTCTTCCTTCACTGAAAGACTGGAGACTGTGCCCCAGTAAACTATCCATGCAGTGCCATGGGGTTGGTAACCTGCCCAAACCCATCTCTCTGATTGCTCCAGTCCCATGGCACCCAGGAATGCAAGCCCTCCATCCCCAAGATCCCGGCAATGAAGGGGCATCCCCTGGGTGGCAGCCACAAAAATATGGGCTCCAGACATGAAAACCAGGGCAACAGACACATGTGAAGCTTCCCTCAGGGGACACTGGAGTCCAGTATCAAGATGATCAACTTTCTTCACAGAAAGATTGAGCATTTGGGTCTGTTGCCTTTTGCTGTGCCCTGGGGGTGGTAGCTGTTTAAGAAATATTTCTCTGTTGTTTACTGTACCATGAGACCTATGAGATAAACTCCAATGGCATCCAGTGCCAGGTAATGTAGAAGGTCCTTTGGCAGCAGATGGAAAAATTGAAGTACCAGACAGGGATATGAATTCTTTTGGATGATACCAATTATTATACTTCTGTGGTATCAAAAATGCATCCTCACCTGTCCTCTAGAGCCAGAAGATCAAAAGGAATCCTATTGGGGGTAGCACACCAAATCAGGGCACCACACATGTAGAAAAGCTCCCCTCCAAGAGAGACTAGTTTTCTGGAGCACAGGAAAGGCAGAGCACAAAGATGGCACACACTAGCTCTTTCCCTGGAGAGTGTTACAACAGGCTTATATATATATATAAAGGGGCGCCTGGGTGGCGCAGTCGGTTAAGCGTCCGACTTCAGCCAGGTCACGATCTCGCGGTCCGTGAGTTCGAGCCCCACGTCGGGCTCTGGGCTGATGGCTCAGAGCCTGGAGCCTGTTTCCGATTCTGTGTCTCCCTCTCTCTCTGCCCCTCGCCCGTTCATGCTCTGTCTCTCTCTGTCCCAAAAATAAGTAAAAACGTTGAAAAAAAAATATATATATAATAGATGCCTGCCCCTCAGGCAAACATTTTTAATATGAGCTAGTAAGTTTTCTGCAGTTTAAGTACCGTGCCACTGGCTGCCTGTGTGCTGGGCCCTGGGGCAGGCAAGTCCAAGAGCGTAAGCTCTTTGAAAAAAGCTTATCAGATTGCTAAAGTCTTGTGGGTCACAAAACACAAGCCCCATTGTTTTTCAAAGCCAGATGTTTTTGGAGCTTGTCTCTCAAGTGTATGTCCCAAAAGTTGAGATGCTTGATATGGAGTCTGAACCCATCACTTCTCAAGGAGAAGCTCTGCATTCCGAGTTCCCTCCTGGTTGTGGGACACCACACCAAGGGTGGGGTTTATTGTGTCCCAGTCTCTCTTACCCACCTCAATGTGGTTTTCTTCTCGTTTATTCAATGTGTAGTCATTACTCAGCCAGCCTTTTGGTTTTTTGTAAAGAAGAGATGGTTTCACATGTAGTTGTGATTCAGTGTGTCCATGGGATGAGGAGAGTTGGGGATAACTCTACATCTTAGATTTAACTTTTAAAACAAAGAGCTTCCTCCTACTGAACTCAGCACTCAGGAAGGATTGATATGAGTCACTGGTTCCAGGCATTCCCTGGCTCTGTCACTAACTTGAGGGTAATCCTGGCCAGTCACCTGAGCTCTCTTGTCTCCACTTTCTCCGTTTAGAAAATGATAAAGTTAGGGCAGATGATCATTAGATTTCTTCCAGTTCTTGAACTGAATGTGAATTTCATTAAATTTACTGACCTTTAGTACATTTACTGACATGAATCAGTTGTTTTCCTGATTTTTAGAGAGAAATTTCTATGTGGTAGAATCTTTTACCTGGGGTAAAATTCAGCTGGGGTCTATCAGAATAAAGCCAACTCCCATGCCCCAGGAATCCCAACTACCAAATGGGAAACGCTGGTCTCATTAAATCACTGAAGTGCTCAATAGCAGGCTTGATTCATAAACAATCTGTCCTCTATCATTTAGTGTGTGGAGAGCAGTAGCTTGTGTATTTCCATTTTTTTTTTTTTTTTGTTAGCAAGAATGCTCTTTTAACATTAGTTGTCAAATAGGAAGCTATGTGAAGTATATGCAAGCAGCACTGAATAATTCTGGCTTTTCAGAGAATATTTTAAACAATAGCAGAAGGGCTATAATAGTAATTACAAAGTACAACAAGGTTGATGGAATCTTACTGTAAAAAATTTATTTATTGTCTTAAGTCCCATTAGATTCTAGGTATTATTAACTATCCTCCCATGAGAAACTATTTTTTGTAGATGTCCTGAAACCTCAAAGTTCTGGTGCCCATGCTCAATCATGTCATAAATGTAAAGAGAACTTCTGTTACAATAAAGAGCTTTCTATGCACACCATATAATATGAAAAACACTGGGTTATTATGGGGCTTAGGGAGGTGGGGTCTGCATTTAATCAGAAAGAATCTTTCGCAATGGTAGAACCATGGGCCTGGAGTTGGCTTTGACTATTTCCAAGTAGAACATTTGTGTTGTGAGAGTAAATTTGATTAACTATGGGAACAAAGTAAAATAGCTGCAAAACTCTCTCTTAGATTAAGAATTTTAGTTATATTTTCAAAATATTTCTGAAATAGAATCTCTAGCCTTAATGTATCAATAACATGTTAATACTACATTTTAAGTATTAGGGAGACCAAAAAAAAAAAAAAAAGAATGAGTTACTAGAATATCACAATAGATATCTTGGCAACACATTTTTTCTTTTTAATCAGATGTATTATTGTATTTTTAGAGAGTAACCTTAAGTGTTTTGTAAAAAGCTCAGTTTCCCAAAATCTTAAAATAGTCTGACAAGGTTCAGCACCACTGGCCTTTCCAGTAGCCTCTCTCTGTAAACTATTTCATCTCTTATTTCTACCTTTCTCTGCTGGAAATGGGGTCATACGTAAATCTCACCTACTCAGGGATTGTCTGGGTTACCATTTGCTGTTGGCAGAAGAACGGCCCCCAAAGATGGGGACCAAAGTTTCAATCCATGTCTGAACACCTGAAACTTGTGAAGATTTTACTTTACACCATAAAAGGGACTTTACAGGAATACTTTAGTTAAGGCTCTTGAGATGGGGAAATTATCCTGGATTATCTGTGTGAACCCAATATAATCACAAAGGTTCTTATAAGGGAAAGGGGGCAGTAGAGCAGGAGAGGAGATATAATGAAGGAAGCAGAGGTTGGACAATTGATGTGAGTGAAGAAGACTCAACTTGTATCATTAGCATTGAAGATGGAGGAAGAGAATCATGAGCCAAAGAATGCAGGTGGCCTTTAGACGCCGGAAAAACAATGAAACAGATTCCCGTCAGAGCCTCCACAAGGAACACTATCTTCCTGACACTTTGATTTTAGCCCAGTGAAACCCATTTTAGACTTCTGTAATATAACCAACTTGTGCCACCAAACATGTGGCAATTTATTATGGCAGCAACAGGAAACTAATATACTGCTATCCTGTCAACATAGGCTGAAAGTTTAGCCATATAATATATGCTCAGGGTTTATTAAAAGAAGATGTGATCCAAAATAAAAGTAATATCTAACATCTATTTAGCACATAGCAGGAACTTTACGTAAATTATGTCATCCAAATCTTTATATGATAGGTATTACTGTCCTCATTTAAAGGTGAGAGGATTAGGGGTGCCTAGGTGGCTCTGTCGTTTATGCGACAGACTCTTGATTTCCGCTCAGGTCATGATCTCAAGGTTCGTGATATGGCCTTGTTGGGCTTGGCGCTGACAGCAAGAGCCTGCTTGGGATTCTCTTTCTCCCTTTATCAAATAAATAAACTTGAAAGGTGAGGGGATTAAGATAGCACAAGTTAGATAACTAGCCCATGTTCAAACAGTGGAAAGTGACCAGGTGGGATTTGAATCCAGGCAGGGTAAACAGAGCAGGAATGAGTGCAGGTTCTAGAACCAGATGACCTAGGGTTTGTTCAACTATAAACAAGATGCTGTGCCTTTTTCTTCTCACCTGTAAAATGGAGATAGTAACAGTACCTGTCAGAGGTTATTGTAAGAGTTAAATAAATTAGTACAAATAAAAGTCCCAGAACTTGGAACACGATAAGGACTTTGTAGTTGTTAGCTATGATCATTCTAGTCACTCTGACACCAAAGGTGAAGTCTTTAAAGAAAGACTTACAAATGCAGGATGTGAAGACAATTGAAATCCCTTGGATTCTCTGAAGTGCGGCAGAAATGCAAATTGTTACTACTCTTCTCAATCAGTCATTGCTACCGCACATTGGTAACTGGCATAGGAACTAGATCCTTATGATCAGAAAAATGCAAATTTATGTTTACTGAATTTATAAAATTCAGTACAAAAACTGAGGATATCCTTATGTTTAGGGAAAAGGAGGGAGCAGATCTCAAGCTCATTCATAAGTTTGTTTTGGTGGGGGGTTGGTTTTTTAAATAGACTCCTACTTACTACCACACCTCAGAAACAAAGTAAAGTCAGGGATGGAGCCTGGCATCCCCTGTTCCCTGCAGCCACTTGTGGTCCATGTAAGGTCAATGAACTGAGAACAAGGGTAGCTTGGGACCATTTACAGAATATCAGCAGATCAGAGACTCTCCCCAGGAGGAAATTAATAGGAAAACACTGACAGTGATCATTCTGTTGGTGGCCAGAGGCTGAATCAAGGCCTCTGGGATTTGTTGGGACCAGACCTGTTGCCACATAAAGCTTCCTAAAAGAAAATTGCTAGTGTTTTTCATTCAGAAGACTTGTTATGATAACTCACAAACCCTTGCAAAGCTCTAAGTGAAAAGACTATACCTTTGTAATCTTATATCTAGCATCTGTTTGGTGGAATCTGTGGGAAAGGAAGCATGAGGTTGGATATCTTACAGAAGATGGAAAGAACCCAAGGAACTTGGACTTGGGTGAGGAAAGATGGATGCCATCATTAAAAAATAATAAAACAGTCAAGTACTAAATTTATTTTTAAATCTCGTACTTAGAAATAAAACATCCATCTCTTCAAGCTTGTTTTTTAAGAAAACATATTTTAGGCAATGTATTTGCTTTGTGCAAAGTGTTGTAAAATGTTTGGCAAGCAAGAAACCATTGTTAGGAGCTATGGTACATGAAGCATTTAAACCATGCTACCACTTTTCTGATATTTTTAATGTCAGTGTTTTATTTCAGCCCTCAGACATATTGTAATCATATTAAGAGGTGAACATCAGATCTCTTGGGGAACATGGCAGGAGGTTTGGTAGTAAAATGTGGCGATTGAAATGGATGAAAAGCATCTTTCACAACTCAAGAACCATCACAGCGGCTCTAGCTTGGACTTCAAGGAGTCATCCTACCTTGTCTTCCCAAAAAGGTAATGAAACTTTTTATAGATCTTTCTGACACACAGAATTATAAGATGATAAAGTGGGAGGATCTAATGTATGACATGGTAAGTACAGCTGATAACATTGGACTATGTAATTGAATTTTGCTAACAGAATAGAATGTAAATGTTCTCACACACAAAAAAGGTAAATATATGAAGTGATAGATATGTTAATTAATTTAATAGGGGGATCCTTTCAAAATGTATACATATATTCAAGTCATCACATTGTAATTTTAAGTATTTCACAATTTTGTCAGTTATACCTCAATAAAGGATGTAAAAAAAAAAAAGAATTCATGGACTATTTGGCCTCCACCTAAGACTCACCATCTTCTCTTAGCATCATTCCTTTATGGTACCTTGTGCTGCAGATTCTCTTTTAGATCAAATGTGAATATTTCATTCTTCCCAATGTTCTCAGTAGATGTAACATCTTCCTAATCTCCATCATCTCTCCAAAATGAATCCTTGCACCCCTTTTGTTCCTTTAAGAGTTTGCTCTGACAGGTGGTCCCTCATCTATAGTTTTGAATCTCACCACATTCCCTTCCTCAGTTTTATGGATGTCTGTCTATTCTGTCTTTAAAAATACTAAAAATCTACATTTGACCCCATTGTCCCTTCCAACAATTTTCTCATACCTCCAGATCCTTTCTTTTAAACAAAACTTTTTGCTAACTTTTCTAAGCCTGTACTATCTCAAGATGGCACATTAGACATATTTTGGTCTACAATTATTCCCAACTTACTTTTCTTTCTAGTCTTACATGAGTTTGGGAATGCATCCTGCCTGCTCAAGTGACTGTTAGAGCTTTTTGAGGACATGAATTCTATTGTTGCTGCTGTTGTCCAGATTTTCTAATGCTGTGCTATGTCAAATAAATAAGCCAAATGTTAGGTTGACAATTCACATGGGCAGGGATGCAGTCTACTCCACTTACTACTGACACCCAGCATGTAGTACTGTGGATGCACACGGCACATACTTGTTTGAATAAATGAATTATTAGAAATATAGTTACCATGTGAGCATATAGAAAGTGAGCACATAAAAAGTGTACTGTCATGTGGTAAGCTTTGGGTTCAAAAGTGATCTATATATAATGCCAAAACAATCATTTGTTTAATAAAAAATTCAGCTAAGTAAATAAAGTAGCATTGAATTATAAACCAAAGTATAAAATAAATATCCATGAGACCATACTGATATAAACAAATGATTGAATACATAAATAAATGGGAGAATAAAGACAAATATTCATACATAAAATTCAAAATAATAATTTATGTGGATACTCTGTTCTCAAGGAGGTGGAGCAGAACCCCTCACCCCTTAAGTGTATAATATGCATAGTGGCTTCCTTCTAAAGAGGACGGTATTGCAGTGGAGAAAACTGACAAACACTTCCTTAGCTAGGTGATCGAGGTGAATATCAACAGTGATGTCATGCTGATAGCATGTAACTTTGATACAAGATGAGAATGTCACTTTACCTCTGTGGTCCTCCTCCTCCAAACCATAATTCCAGTCTAATCATGAGGGACATTCTACAAAATACCTGACCAACACTCCTCAAAACTGTCAAGGCCATCAAAAACAAGGAATGTCTGAGAAACTGTCATAGTCAAGAGAAGCCTAAGAAGACATGAGAACAAGATGTCATATGGTATCCTGGATAGGATCCTGGAACAGAAAAAGTACATTAGGTAAAAACAAAGAAAATTTGAATAAAGTATGGAGTTTAGTTAATAATAATGTATCAACATTGGTTCATTAATTGTAACAAATGTACCAGACTAATGTAAGGTTAATAATATGGGAAACTGGATGTGTGGTATATAGGAACACTTTGTGCTATCTTCATAATTATTTTGTAAATCTAAAAATGTCCTGTTAAAAGGTGATTTCTTTTTTTTTTTTTCAACGTTTATTTATTTTTGGGACAGAGAGAGACAGAGCATGAACGGGGGAGGGGCAGAGAGAGAGGGAGACACAGAATCGGAAACAGGCTCCAGGCTCCGAGCCACAGCCCAGAGCCTGACGCGGGGCTCGAACTCACGGACCGTGAGATCGTGACCTGGCTGAAGTCGGATGCTTAACCGACTGCGCCACCCAGGCGCCCCAAAAGGTGATTTCTTTAAAAAAAAAAAAAAGAAGTTGGCTGAGCATTTACTGTCAAAATCTGATGTTGTTTGAGTTTATTGAGCTGATCAGATATTTTGGGGTCTTGGTTGTGTGTGATCACAGAAACACTTTCAATTTCAGAGCTAACGAGCAGAGAAAGAAACTCAGGAGTCCACGACATCAACATAGCTGCAGCATTCCTTAGGCTAATCTGCTGTCAGCATACATTCCAGTAGTGACTGTGGACACAGTGGCCAGGAGCTCTGAAGACAGAGTCTTCTGATAGCCCTGATGATTTCAGTGTACTCAAGGCAGACTCTCTTGTTTATTAAATGGGTTCACCTTATTAATTTAAAACAAAAAACAAAGATAAAAAAATGTGTGGTAAGAAGGCATGATGGAAAAGAGCAACTCCACCCAGAGCTGGCTTTCAGCTTCAGGCTGCCAGGGTGGGTGCTCAGGAATTAGAGTCAGAGAGAGCTAATGCCCAGCATCCCCTGGGTTCTTGTTTGTTAATTTCTCTCATTTTCAAATGATTAGCCTAGGTATGGTTGACTCTATTGAAATGCATTTCCTATACATCTCATGAAATTCTGGGTAGATAAAAATCTGTATGGTTTTAGAAAGTTAATCAGAGTCAAGGTATAATGAAACCTACTTTATTTATTCTTACTTTTGCCAAATATTTTTTCAACCTACTTATTGACTAGATATTACATTCACATGGTTCAAAATTGAAAAAAGGGTGTGCACCAGTTTCCTAGGGCTACAGTAATAAATTAGTACCACAAACTAGTTGGCTTAAGACAACAGAAATTTATTCTCTCACAGTTCTGGAGGCCAGAAGTTGAAGTCAAGATAATGTTGGCTTGGTTCCTTCTAGGGCTGGGAGGGAGAATCTGAGCCAGGGCTCTCTCCCAGCTCCTGGTGGTTTTCTGACAATCTGCAACCTTCCTTGCTTGGTGGAAGCATCATCCCAACCTTTGCCTTCATCTTCCCATGACCATCTCTCCTGTGTGTGTGTCTGCATCTCTTGTTCTCTTCTAATAAGGGCATCAATCATATTACAGTGGGCCACCCTAATCCAGTATGACTTCATCATTACTTGATTACATCTACAAAGACTCCATTTCCAGATAAGGTCACATTCACAGGTACTGGGAGTTCAGACTTCAGCATATCTTTGTAGGGGACACCATTCAGCCTAAAATAGGGTATATGGTGAAAATTCCCCTTCCAACCTGGTTCTGCAGCACGCCTAATCCTTGTAAAGCACCTACATTTCTTATATATTCTTCTAGAGATATTTTATATTATTATAAACAAATACTCAGTGACTGCCAGACACTGGTTATCTCTGCTTTTATTCCTTGCCACCATCCTCACCACTATTTCTGACTATATCTATATTATCTAGCTCCCATTATTGATAAGTGATGATGTATTATAGTTACCAGTTTTTTTCCCACTTAATAATATGTAGTGGAAATTGTTTAATATTAATATACAGATTCCTCATTTTTTATAGCTGAATAGTGTTCCACTTCAGGGTTAGAAATAAATTAATTAGTCCCCTCTTGATTGAAAGGTTATTTCTAATCTTTTGCCCTGCCACAATTAATAACCTTGTATGTATTTTATTTCTCCCCTAGGCAAATATATTTACTGATTAAATTCTTAGAAAAATAATGTAGGGTCAAAGGGCAGATGCATTTGTAATTTTAAAAAATATTGTAAATTCTCCCATAGTAGTTGAAAACAATATATACCCTCATCAGCTTTTTAAAAATGACCTTTCCCCCTACTCCCTTGTAACTACAGTATTATCCTTTTTTTTTTTTTTTTTTTTAATGATCTGGGAGTTGGAAAATGGAATCCCAATGTAGTTTAATTTGCATCTTTTAAATTAGTTGAACATCTTCTCATGCATTTAAAAAAATTTTAAGTTTATTTATTTATTTTGAGAGAAAGAGAGCTCAGGGGAGGGGCAGGAGAGAGAGAGAGAGAGAGAGAGAGAGAGAGAGAAAGAGAGAGAGAGAATCCTAAGCAGGCTCCACGCTATCAGCACAGAGCCCAATGAGGGGCTCCAACTAATCAACTATGAAATCATGACCTGAGCTGAAACAAAGAGTCAGATGCTCAACCAACTGAGCTGCCCAAATGCCCCTCTTCTTATATATTTAAATGTCTGTGATATTTTCTGTAAAGTGCCCTCTTCCCTATATTCTACTGGGTAGTTGGTCTTGTTCTTATGGACTTGTGAGAGCTATTTAGGTATTAGGTATATTATCTCTTTGTGTATGAATTACAAATATTTTTCTCATGTCTTATCTTATGAAGGCTACTTTAACATGGAATTTGGATTTATTGTCAGTTGGTTTTGTCCTGGATCCAGTTAAGTACTTTGCTTTTTTAATAATAAGTAGTTGGTAATTTGTACTCTTTTATCTCCCAGAAGGTACTTGGAGGACAACAATATATTGAGATATAAATGTAAGTATGATTTTGATTTTTTTAAGTAATGAATAAGTAAGCTTATTTTTCCATTTTGTAGAAGCTTAACAGAATATCTGTAATCTTACTATCAACTATAAAAATAAATTTATTTGCTCTACATAAAGCTATTTTTACTACTCTGGCAAGATGTAAAATTTGTTTACTAAGTAACCTTGGTAAAAACAAATTATATTTACCTTATGAATGTAATTTTCACAGAATCTTTGTGTCCAAAGAGCAAAAAAAGAATCTCGTATTAGGATTTAATGAAATTTTACTAAAAATATATATACTGCCCTTTTTTTGTGATTAAATAAGCACGTGGCTACTGGCTTTTCATTTCATGGGACATTCCATGGAACAGCATCATCAACTCTGTCCTCTGATGTTAAGAGGTGCTTGGCTGAGCCTTCCTGTCAGAGCTTTGTGAATGGCGACATTCCCAATGATGCCACAGCCAGGGCCAAGGCATTGAACTCACGACCAGAGGGAAAATTATGAAGGGGCTATTTGGTCACATCACGACATCTCATTTGCTCTGCTACTCTCTACCAGGGATTCCGGGGCTTCAGAGAAGTACACATGACATTAACCTTGGAGCCTTAATGGGCAGGCACAACATCCCCTCAGGGAAGACGTTGAAGAGTTATAACATTTGGAAAGTGATTTTCTGCTGCTAAAAAATGTGTGGTTTATCACAACCTTAAGAAATGTCAAAAGATTGGGATTATCCCCTCTCTCCTTTCCTGTGTGCCTTCAATTAGCTGAATGAAAGCAAACCCATGGCTTTAGAACCAAAAATAGCTGGAGAAAAGTGACGCAGATTTCACTGAGATGAAAGAGTGGAACCCAGAAGCCTAATTAAAAGCAACTGAGAAACCAGTATTCGATACAGAGTTTACTCACCTGAAAAAATAAACCAAGAGCTACAGCGGGGCTTTGGGGGAGGGCTGTGGGAAAGGGGCCGAGGGGTCTCAGGAGGGTCACAGGAAGGCCTGGCCCGGTGAGGACACAGGGCCTCACTGTTTCTTCCCTTGTGGAGTCAGGGGAAGGTCAGCCAGCGAGCTGAGGCCGCCACCACACTGGGCCTGCCTGACAGTGGTCAGTGAATGAGAGAGAGAGCTCACATGCCCAGGGGGCAAGGGCAACAGTTATTCATCTCCAAACACCTTGCTTTCTTTTCTATCTTAAAATGTATGTGATTAGCTAAACATCATCCCCCACCCCACTAGATTTTCCAGCCTTCCATTTATTCTCACATCCCCACATCACCTTTCTTAAATTCAGAGCACTTCTGTGCATTCAGCATATGGATTGTTTTTGATGGCAGATTTCAAGGGCTTACTGGCCTTCCTTTACCAAGAGGAAAATTCTCCTGGTTTTGAGATAAATCAAGGCCTGAGGTCAGTTAAGAAATGAATGACCCCCCCCTTCGTATATCGCATATTTCTAACCTACAAATCAGCTCCCCAAATGGAACACTAGCGGATGAAAACAGCTTTGGCAATTCCTCTAAATGCAGCTGCCATCTTGTCCAAGATTTTATTTGGAGACAAGAGAGTTAACTTCATTTTCTTGGCCCTTAACAGCTGGGGGAGATGTCCTTTATTCTTTTCCTTTCCAAGTCTGATATTCATTACCTTGCGTAGGGTGGAGGTGGGGGAATGTGGAAAGATGGATATGGTGTCTCCAAACAAATGCAGTAGTTTTGTCGCTGCAAATAACCGAAATGACAACACTGTTTTGGGAACAGTCTGTTCAGGAGGCAGAGACCAGCTGCTTTCACCTCTATGGGGAAACAGTCAGCTCTTTACATCATGCTTTGTCAAATAGGACCCAAATTTAGTGAGACTATCAGCACCAGATATCAACTACTGTTTCACAATGCCAAATGGACCACACAAAGGATATTGCGGTAAGAGTATTCTACACCAATGTCACTGCTGTCTTCCCTTAAATACTTTGGAAACACCAAATGCCTCATATTTTGCTGAGTATTACAGAGAGGTTTTGTAACAAGTGTGGAAGATATGGCCTTTATCTGTAAGGTACCATGTTTGTTTAAATACAGGAGCATTCACCACTGTTCCTGGAGAACTGTTCTTTTTGCTTGTTTTTCCTTTTTTCCCTCTGATGAGAGATTCTTCTTCTCTGCCTCTATTTTCCCTCCCTCTTTTCCCATAATGAAACCTCTCTGCCTGAAGCTAAGGTCCAGCAGTTAAAGATTGTCACCTTCTGTTCGGTACAACGTCGAGGCGACTTGTGTTGTGAAATGATTTTTTTTGCTTTTGTTGTTTATTCTGGGTCCCTCATGGGCAGAGATCTGATCAACCATATTTCTTAGTACAGTCTGTACAAGGCTTCTTTCCTGCTTTATTTTTCCCCTTTATCCCTGATTTCTTAGCTATTTCCTCACTCCTACACCTAGCCCAGTAAAAGTTGTTATTTTATATAGGTCCCTCCATAGTTGTGTTCTTTTCTAAAATAGACTGGGCTGTTTTGTAAGGATATGTGCTTTAACTTACCTAAACAACACTGTGGTGTAAATTGCATTCTTTTATTGCTTTTCCTACACAACACATGCTTTTAAGATCTCTCCACGTTGCTGTATGTTTATCTCATTACTTCTGGTTGCTTCACAAAATGTCACATGGGCCACATTGATTTCTGACACTGCTCATCTGGGCATACCCAGATAGAGAAGATGAAAAAATCAGAACTCTTTATTCCAACAGGGCAGTTACCTAAAGTAGCAGAAAATAGAAGGGCAATTGCTGTCCTTGAATAAATGTAAAAACCATCCTGGGAGGTAAGTTAATGTGCTTAGGTCCCTCTGTCACATACCACTGTGGTTCCCTAGGCCTTCCTTTGTAGGTCACGCTATAGTTGTGGTGATGCAGTTATGGGTGATAACCCATGCGGTTATGGGTGATGATGCATTAGCATCTGAGAACTCCTAGTAGACAGGACTATGTCTGCTGGTTTGCAGCTATATCCCCAGTGCCTGGTCCAGCACCTGGGACATAGGAAAAGTTTGATAAATATTTTGTGGATGAATGTAGGAATGAATGGGTAAATTAATAATAATAATTGTACAATTAAAGGCATAGGGCTGGGAGTCAGACAAACCTAGCTGTACCACAATAGAGTAAACCTCTCTCAGAGTGTTACCTTTTCTGGCAAATGGGATCCTAGAGTTGTCAGGAAGCTTATGTAATATGATAAGGACAGACTAGTTTGAAAAAGTACTGGGCACTTAGTAGGATCTCAATAACAGAGCTGTTATTTGATCCATTTCTGTCAGGGTTAAGTGTTATGCATGGTTGTAGCAACATTTGGGGGCAGCAAGGGTTATAGGCATTCAGGGGATCACAGGGATTAGAGTGGTTTCCTTCTTGCACTTGCACTTGTGTGCAAATGTACTTAATGCAACTAGTAGCTAAAAGCAATGAATGTAAATGCTCTCAATAAATGGCCAGAAAGAGATTTCAACTCAGGATACCATGGCTTGTACATTTGGTACCATGGGTTGCTAGGCCCCATCTTAGCAGCACCAGCCACCTTATACCACACTGAGAAATGTAAAACAGACATTTAAAGAAAAACCATAAGTACCCATCTTGGGAAAAGGAACCCAGAAGAGGGGGCATATTCAGATTCAGCAAGTACTGTATTGTTCAAATCCAACTTTGTCCTTTTTACTTGGCAATGAGCTGGTTATATACTAGATGTTATACAAAACGTGGAAGAAGCAAGAATAAGAGATGGAATAAATGGAAAACAGGAGTTTTGACTAGAACAGGGGTTAGCAAGCTTTGGCTTTTGGGCCTAATCCAGTCCACAACTTGTTTGTGTAAATAAAGTTTTATCGGAATACAGATGTTGTGACAGAGATCGTCTGGCTCCACAGAGCTTAAAATGTTTATTATTTGTATACTCAAATAAAAAAATTTAAAAATAATTTCTATCTGACCCTTTACAGAAAAGTCTTGCCTGTCACCTGGCCTAGAAGGAGGGGGACAGAATATCCATGTTTATGGTGGTTTAACAGTGACTCGCATGCCTCAGTAGGTCAGGTGAAGCAGAGAGGAAATAATGGGCTAGAGAAACAAAATCCAACTTCCAATTTTGTGATCTTTATAAGTCTGTATGAGAAGATTTTTTTTTTAAATCATTCAGTAACCTAGTACATGGGCTCAAATCAGGTAACTCAATCCTGACAAATACTGGCTCACAAAGTCTCTGTGAGGTGCTCAAGGTGCTCAAGGCCTAGCTTTCTACCTCCTAGTAAAAACAAACAAACAAAAAGAAACTGATTTTTAAAGAATCTGGGAGGCCTCTGTGCACCCCTAAATCACATATTACTGGTCTCCATTCACAACTTAGTGGCAGGACCTGTAATTTATTAAGGGAAATCCAGACTATGCACGAAGCTGCAAAACTGCAACATGAAATCCGACCTTGAACACACAGAGCTCCCCTTTCAAACTCTCCAGACCTCATGGGTACATTTCTGGAAATAGTTAGCGGACATAGTCCAGAGGCCCATGAAACTGGGAAAAGCCTCCATAAGAAAGTCTGCCCTTACTGAGCTTGGTTTGCAGGTTTCCCACAAAATGACCTTCTTTTACCATTGCCCTATGAGAAAAAAGAGGCAGGAACATTTGTTAAAGCACCAAGAAGGAGTACAGATTAAAAGAGCAAAGAACTTGAACGAAGAATCTGGGTTCAATCCATTTCCTCCTTTTGAGAATGAAGGCTTGGGTAACTACATCTTTCTCAGCTTTATTCCCCTGAACTTTAAAGGGGGGGTGGTGCTACTAACATTCACCAGGTCAGAAGATTGTTTACAGGATTATTTTCAGTCTTTCATGCCTTTTTCATAAGTGTTACAAAATTTTTATTGGGTCCTTAAAGTGAGGGTCTTTGTTCTTAGATTTGGACACCACTTCACGTACTGTTTATCTCATGCCCTCTTTTAGTTCTCTGGAACACCCTTTCTCTATGAAGTGGCAATTCATACTGGGTTGCCCCCATCAGCATCCCTTCCCCTTGATCATCTGCCAGGTCCATAGACTTGGGTAAACTCCTTTACTCTCTTCTAAGTCAGATAAATCCCCTGGCCCAACCGACTCCATGGGGACTGTTAAAAGGGTAAGAACTATAATAATCATTTCCAGGCTTAAAATGAATTTCAGAAGTGGAATTGGCAGCTAAAGAATTTGTCATTTTCATACTGACTTGCAAGAGCTCTTTATATATAAAGGATACTGGTCCTTTATCTGGAATATATATGGTAATTTTTTTTCTGCTTTGTTTAGTGACATTTAATTTTGCTTATGGGATTTATGGAATTTATTATATATAGTTATATCTATTGATGATTTATTTTACAATCTATGCCTTTGGTGTTATTTGTAGAACTGGCTTTTCAAACACCAAAATTATGCAACTATCTAAATTTCTTCTACTATTTGTAAGATTTCGTTTTAAACACTTTATCTCTTTAATCCATCTGGAATTTCGTTTTGATATTTGGCATAAGATAAAAGGCTTGCTTAATCTTTTTCCAGATAGATAAGTAGTTTCTTAGTACATTTAATAATCATCCTTTTCTTACTTATATGATATTTATCACATACTAAATAGTTGTATACACTTTTCAAAATGTGAAAACTTATGTTTGCATC
Source organism: Puma concolor (assembly GCF_028749965.1). Classification (NCBI taxonomy): domain Eukaryota; kingdom Metazoa; phylum Chordata; class Mammalia; order Carnivora; family Felidae; genus Puma; species Puma concolor. The sequence continues at coordinate 26,414,351 of NC_141671.1, forward strand.
TGTGTTCATGGCAGCCATGGTGGACCTGACAGAAGCAAGAACAAGGGAAGAAGGTGAGACATCCCCACAGGTCTTGCCAAAATGGGGGGCACAGGTACTTATAGAAATGTGGTGTCTCTACACACAACCTTTTTCTGTTACAGTGGGGGTTGGGTAGAGTTTGAATTCACCACAGTTGTGAGTGGCTGGATAGTGTACACCAACCTTAGATTGCTTTTTCTTAGAATAAGTATGGTGTTCAGGTTTCTAGAAGAAGTAGCTCAAAACATCCTAAAAGAATCATCCTAATAATACTCACAAAATCCAAAATGACAGACCAATGTTTTTTTTCTTATTATCAAAGAACAAAAAACTGAAGTGACTTTCTCAGAATTAGAGAGTGCTGGGAATAGAGCTGAGGGCTCCTTGCTGTTAGCATAAAATTATATCAGTTTCTGAACCTGACACATAACTGGCCCTATTGTGGACTTCTTGATCCCCTCTAATTCCTTAATGTGTTTCTCAGAATATTTTGGATTTTGGTTTATTTTCTTAAGCCAGTGAAGGACCTCCTTATATTTCCATTCACTTTATTTTAACAACATTTTTTTTTCTTTTAATGATTTTTTTTTCTGGAGCCATTTCTATGTGAAGGAAGTGCGGTGTGGCATTTGGAAGAAGCCATATGTCTGTGGCCCATTTTCTTTGACTGCAAGAGTGATCTGAAATAAGAAACTGCTGTTGGCCAATTGTCAGGCAAGCAGTTTATGATGCAGTGAGGAATCAGGATGAGGGCTCTGGATTTTCATAGGTCCCAAATCTCTCTGTCCCCTGCAAAGCCCCCACTGGAAGGGTCTGATTCCCTTATTATGAGATTGCATAGGAACTTGCACTTTTCCAACACAACATTTCCCACAATAGTAATGAAATGATTTGTTATGTAATTAATGGCTTAATACTTTTCTCCCTGGCTAGAAGGTAGTATCATGAGAACATGACCTATAACAGGACCAGCTTCATGGGTGAATGACCCATGCAGCCACACAGGGTCCGGTGCGTAGAAGGACTCATGCTTGTTTAAGTCTCTGGTATCACTGTCTTGAAATTCTTAAGAATACTTGAACAAGGGACCCTGGAAATTATGTAGCTTTCCTTGGACCTACATCTTGTCCTTTGATGAATCCCAAGCCCAGCATCATGTAGAGGCAACCACACTGTAGATGTTGAATGTTGTTATTGAATCAACTCATGAAGATGAGCTAGGAAGTGCTGATATTTTCATCAAGAAAGTAGTACAGCAAAAGAAAATTGCACAATTCATTTAAATAAAGGCAGCTTCCAAGGAAATGGAAGATGATTACAACTTGAGGCCCAGTCTCTAGGAACCTGGCTCTGAGATGAAGATTTGTGTGTAGAATAACTGGGGAGTCCTCCTGGGATCAGCACCTGTCAGGGAAGGGAAGGATGCAAGCTTGGGCAGAGGGAAAATTTGGGCTGTGCAGAAGTCGCTAGAAAATCACCTTAGCCAACCTACAAGGGCTCCAGGACTTGAACAACCATTCAGCATTGTCCTAAGTTAGTTTCAGGCTGTGGGTTCCATTATTAGATGCAGGTTGCCCCAGGAAGGAGGCATGATTCCAGTAAGGTGTCTCTCTTTAGCCTGGTACAGTGGTTCTCAACTGGGATGATTTTCCCCCCCAGAGGACATTTAGGAATGTCTGGGGACATTTTGGGCTTCCACAAAGGTAGGGGGCAAGGGATACTGCTAAACATTCTATGATACATAGAATGGCCCCACAACAAAGAAGGGTCCAGTCCCAAATGTCAATAGTACAAGGTTGAGAAACCATGACCTAACACAAGTCCTGGAAAGGCTGCCAGTTGGGGCTATCTGCACACAGTGGGGAAATGGACTATTGTATCTCAGGGGACTCTGGGGAAGCAGCCTTGTGCAGCTTGGCCTCACTTTCTCACAGAGGCTCTGAGAACAGCTCTTCCATGAGCCTCATGGGCCTCAAGTCCCAGGAGAAACTTATAAGAGGAAGGTGGTAGAACAAACTATAGCCCTGGAGACAACAGACACTTTCCATTTATGATTTCCCTCACACCCTCTAGGCACCTCTGCTGGGCTTGGAAGCTTAGTAGCATTGTTCCTCAGAGCCACCCCTGAGTGGGGCTGTAGTACAGTACTGTGTTTGGTATATGCCTACATACTAAGCTGACTCTCTGTGAACAAATCTCAGTATTTCCCATCATTCATCAGCTGGCCATGAGGGACTCCCTTTCCTAGAAGGTTAGGTATAGTTGAGGGAGAGGCATTGCTGTAACCCTGTAGGTAACATGGGGCCTGGGCCACCTGCTCATGCAGCTCACCTGTGTCCTCTGGTCTTGCTCATGGCTGATACCTAAAAAGCCACTTTCATTTTTGATGTCTTGGCTGGGCCCACCCAACTTTATGACTAGATGGATCTGACAGACTTCAGCTTATGATGGGCAGTTCTGGCTTTGTGGTCACTTGGTGACACAATTCTGGAACTCTGGATCTACTAGGATCTGGCAACTCATCAACACCTATTTTCCACAAAGTGTATAATTCTGCACTTGGCATGGCCCTGATCTGGAGAATCTCAGGACTATGTTGTAATTCTCTTATTGGGACTTGCCATATACTTGACATGGCACCTGTTCCCACACAGATGCCTCCTATACTACGTTGTTAGCCAAGTTGTATGGCCAAGTGGCAGGGCCACTCCTTGTACCACAGCCTGCTCTGGACTTCCTCCAGCCTGAAAGCTTTTGGTGTCACCTGGTGGGTGGACTAAATTGTGTCCCCCCAAAAAAGCTGTGTCCAAGTCTTAACTTCTGGCGATTGAATATGAACTTCATTAGAAAAAGGAGTTTGTAGTTGTAATTAAATTAAGGATCTCCCGACAAGATTATTCTGGATTTTGGATAGGCCCTAAGTCCAGGATCTGGTATCTTTATGAGAAAAAGGAGAGAATTGAGGCACACAGAGATATATAGGGAAATGGCCATGTGAAGACAAAGGCCAAGATTGGAGAGATGAAAACGCACACAACAAGCACCAAAAGCCATCAGAAGGTGGAAGGAAGGATTCTCCCCTAAAACCTCCAGAGGGAGCATGGCCTGCCAACATCTTGAATTTAGACTTCTGGCCTCCAGAACTGTGAAAAATAAATGTCTATTGTTCTCAGCCATCTAGTTTGTAGTAACTTGTTACAGCAGTTCTAGAAAACTACCATACCTGGCATATGGCCCAGGTATAGAATAGGGTGACTTCCAAAGTCTCAGGCATTGCCCTGCCTTCTTTGTGGTGGGAGGTATATGAAGCAGTAATGTGCCCTTAACTTTGGAGAGATGTCCTGGCATGCCCAGACCCCTGAATCTCTAAAACTTTTACTTATGTGGATGGACACCTAGATCATCATGGAATTTATCTCCCAAGTTGTAGAATGAATGTATTTTACCATGGCATCCAATATACTCACATATTTTGCTTATCTACTTTCATTAACAAGAAGTCTTCAGTACAGTGGACCAGTGATCTTCTTCAGGTTTCCAGATGGTCCATGTCTCCTCAGACTGTTATGACAGAAGGGAGAAGAGTTGTCATAGCCTGGTGGCAGAGCTGTAAATGTATACTGTTGTCTATTCCAACTGCATATGGGTTGTTTCTGATCCCTTTTAGGGATAGAAAAAGAATGGCTACATTGTTAATCTCCTTTTGCAAAGATGCCCCATCTGGCACAGTAGCTACAACTGGGGAGACTACTTGGTTAAGTTTGCAGTAGTCTAGGATTGGCCTCGCCCTTGAGGAGAGCAACTGGTAAACCATTTGGAAATTTGGCTGGAGACTACCAACACTATGTGCTTTAGATTTTTAAGAGTGACACTCATCTCTGCCATTCCCCCCATGATGGAATATTGCTTCTGATTTACTCTCTTCACTGGGGAAAAGTCAGTTTCAGAGCTGCCAGCTTGGTTTACCATACTTTCATAGCTCTTCTTCCACAGGCCAACAAACCAAAGGGAGAGTTGTGCCAATTATCAAATATGTCCATTTCAATTATATATCCAGAGCTGGAGAAAATGACTATTGGGTGGGTCTGTGGACTTAGTGGGCTCATGTGAACTAGACCTGGGCCAGAACCCCATTTCTTACTGTCTTCCATTTTCCTCATTCTAATGGGGAGGGAGGGCAGTGAAATAACATTTCATATCATGGGTATTAATACAGTTTAGATCTTGTGCCCAACTATACTCAAAATATTTGGGCATTCTCATTTACCCCATGTTCATTTATCTGATTAAATGGCTATAGGTTTTTTTGGAGAAGGATGAGAAATCATTACCATATATACTTGTTATGGTGCTATAGGTCTTCATCTTGGTGACCATGTCCCGCTTTGGCCAATGGGCTATGTATGAATAGGCTTAAGTATGGAAACTGGGCAAGAGGATCTTGACTTATTAGGACGACTGTTCTTAGCCTCCTGTTCATCGATCCTTAATGTTTTTTGGTTATGCCAATTGAGCAATTCTCTTGATGGCTGCCCGTCATTCTTGCCTCAGAGACATTTTATTCTATTATCACCTTCTGGCTGTCTCCCCAATCTTGCCACTCATATGACAATTACCATAACTAGTGGTGAATCTCTGTCATCTGGCCTCTGTTGTTCCAGTGGCTTCATCCCCATTGTCATCAGGGAGCCCAGTCTATGACCACCCCTCCTGAGGTCAGCTGTGGCCTGCGGCAAGAGTGCCACTAAATTTCTCAGGGATGATGTGCACTCTTTTGTGCTGTTGTAAACAGAAGATTCCTGTAAACAGAGATTCCTGAAGTCCTTTCTGAAGAACATGATCATCTGGCCTAATAAAGCCACTCTAGCAGGCCCATTTCCCAAGTCTTAATTCTCTCTTCTACTATGTGCTGTGGCAGTTCAGGACTTTCTACTGTACTTGCTGTGGACCATCACCTTTTCCAGCTTCAAATAGCATGTGAGCACCATATCCTAGGGTCCTTGACAGGATGTCAAATCTTATATCTTGGAAAGTTCCCCTGTATCCATAGTCTTCCATATATAACTTTATATTCAGCTCTCTCAGTATCCAGTCCCATATGTATTTCTTACTTTCTTCCAGTTCCTGTTGTCCTGGTCTCGAAGCTGTCTTCGGGAATGTATAGTCCCTTGCCTCCTCTCACAGGCCCATGACAACTCTAGCCAGGTACTGTTGTGACTCAACCCTCCTTAATGGTCTGGGTGGCCAGAAGGGAAGTGCAGACAGATTCAGAGAGGGACATGTATGGTCTTATGAAAAGAGGCCTCCACAGTGTTTTTAAGGAGAAGGTGCACTGGCCTCCAACAGGGAGAAGTGTGTCACTTCTGGCAGCACAGAAGACTCAAAGGAATCTGGGGATTCAAGATTTCTGAGTGCATCCCTTCATTTGGCTTCCAGTAGCATGATAAATAGTTCTCCATCCCCTCACTCTCAATCTAAAGGTGTCCTCATGTCTAAAATGAGTCTCTTGTAGACAGCAAATAGATGGGTCTTGTTTTTTTATCCATTCTGATACCCTATGTCTTTTGGTTGGCGCATTTAATCCATTTACATTCAGTGTTATTATAGAAAGATATGGGTTTAGAGTCATTGTGATGTCTGTATGTTTTATGCTTGTAGCGATGTCTCTGGTACTTTGTCTCACAGGATCCCCCTTAGGATCTCTTGTAGGGTTGGTTTAGTGGTGACGGATTCCTTCAGTTTTTGTTTGTTTGGGAAGACCTTTATCTCTCCTTCTATTCTAAATGACAGACTTGCTGGATAAAGGATTCTTGGCTGCATAATTTTTCTGTTCAACACATTGAAGATCTCGTGCCAATCCTTTCTGGAGTGCCAAGTTTCAAAAGAGAGATCAGTCACGAGTCTTATAGGTCTCCCTTTATATGTGAGGGCACGTTTATCCCTTGCTGCTTTCAGAATTTTCTCTTTATCCTTGTATTTTGCCAGTTTCACTATGATATGTCATGCAGAAGATCGATTCAAGTTACGTCTGAAGGGAGTTCTCTGTGCCTCTTGGATTTCAATGCCTTTTTCCTTCCCCAGTTCAGGGAAGTTCTCAGCTATTATTTCTTCAAGTACACCTTCAGCACCTTTCCCTCTCTCTTCCTCCTCTGGGATACCAATTATGTGTATATTATTTCTTTTTAGTGTATCACTCAGTTCTTTAATTTTCCCCTCATACTCCTGGATTTTTTTTAATCTTTTTCTCAGTTTCCTCTTTTTCCATAATTTTATCTTCTAGTTCACCTATTCTCTCCTCTGCCTCTTCAATCCGAGCCGTGGTCGTTTCCATTTTATTTTGCATCTCGTTTAAAGCGTTTTTCAGCTCCTCCTGACTGTTCCTTAGTCCCTTGATCTCTGTAGCAATAGATTCTCTGCTGTCCTCTATACTGTTTTCAAGCCCAGTGATTAATTTTATGACTATTATTCTAAATTCACTTTCTGTTATATTATTTAAATCCTTTTTGATCAGTTCATTAGCTGTTATTTCCTGGAGATTCTTTTGAGGGGAATTCTTCCGTTTGGTCATTTTGGATAGTCCCTGGAGTGGTGCGGACCTGCAGGGCACTTCCCCTGTGCTGTGGTGTATAACTGGAGTTGGTGGGCGGGGCCGCAGTCAGACCTGATGTCTGCCCCCAGCCCACCGCTGGGGCTACAGTCAGACTGGTGTGTGCCTTCTCTTCCCCTTTCCTACGGGCGGGATTCACTGTGGGGTGGGGTGGCCCATCTGGGCTACTTGCACACTGCCAGGCTTGTGGTGCTGGGGATCTGGCGTATTAACTGGGGTGGGTAGGTAAGGTGCACGGGGGCAGGAGGGGCAGGCTTAGCTTGCTTCTCCTTAGGTGATCCACTTCAGGAGGGGCCCTGTGGCAGTGGGAGGGAGTCAGACCCGCTGCCGGAGGGGTGGCTCCGCAGAAGCACAGTGTTGGGTGTTTGCGCAGAGCAAGCAAGTTCCCTGGCAGGAACCGGCTCCCTTTGGGATTTTAGCTGGGGGATGGGTGAGGGAGATGGCGCTGGCGAGCGCCTTTGTTCCCCGCCAAACTGAGCTCTGTCATCCTGGGGCTCAGCAACTCTCCCTCCCTTTGTCCTCCAGCCTTCCCGCTTTCCGAGCAGAGCTGTTAACTTATGACCTCCCAGATGCTAAGTCACGCTTGCTGTCGGAACACACTCCTTCCGGCCCCTCCGCTTTTGCAAGCCAGACTGGGGGGCTCTGCTTGGCCGGCAGGCTGCCCCTCTGCCCCGGCTCCCTCCCGCCAGTCCGTGGAGCGCGCACCACTTCTCCGCCCTTCCTACCCTCTTCCGTGGGCCTCTCGTCTGCGCTTGGCTCCGGAGAATCCGTTCTGCTAGTCTTCTGGTGGTTTTCTGGGTTATTTAGGCAGGTGTAGGTGGAATCTAAGTGATCAGCAGGACGCGCGGTGAGCCCAGCCTCCTCCTACGCCGCCATCTTCCTATCCTCTCCTGAGTGCATCCCTTCAAATGTGCTCAACCTATGACTTAAAGTGCCATTACTTCCAAAGTATGTACTTGATCCTGTTTTAGCAGATCTGCCTATGTTGAGAATTCAACTTTCTTTGGTCATTCTATGTTTAATCCTGAACCAGGTACTTACCTCTTCTGCTCTTTAGCTACAGGACGTGAGAGTCTCTTTCTACTTTCCCAAGGAGTCCTTCTGCCTTTCACACTCAGCCTTTAAATGCGGAGTAATCCCTTTCAGTCTTTCCAAAAAAATCTACTGTCGCTTTCCCAAAGAATTTCTAGCAATAGCCTTCTGATTCCATTGTCATTATAATTTCTATTTCTTCCATATTTATTAAACATTTGATACAATAAACACTCTAGTATACTTCTTGCTATTGCTAAGTAACCCCTGTCTCTCCAATGTAAGTTTCACAATTACCCCCTTGTTCCAGAGAGCATCAATACTCCACCTATGACCAGTGACAGGAGTCTTACTGCCAGCGGCTAGGAGGATGCAGCACTGGAAGCCCACTGAATGTTGGCTTAGTCAGACAACTCCTGGGACTGATGGCTGCAGATTAGATTCTCCAGGAAGTGAAATATGAGATGAAGATTAGCAGGCAGGAAGTTTATTATGGAGTGCTCTCAGGAATAACAGCTGTGACGGGAGAGAAGAAAGCAGGATTGGGCAGAGGAAGAATGTCTCATTCTACCCCATAGGAAACTCTTTGTGCTAAAGAGTTGCCCCAAGTTGGGGTAAGGAGATGAAGCCTTAATACCACCACATCAACCATTCATTTGGATGTAGGTTGTCTCTAGGAAGAAGTCAGGAAACAGGTGAAGTGCCAAGAGCAATTTCTGAAAAGGCTGACAGCTTAGTTCTGTCAGTCAGCAGCACCAACAGACAGAATCTTAAGGGCTCAAGACAGCATCTACTAATGCTGCTTCAGTCAATTTTCACAATACAATGGAAAAGAATAGAATATTCATATAATATGCTTATATTAGCATAGTCTTATATTAATATAGTTAATATAAATATGATATTAATAAAATATTCTTAGATTTTTGTGATATATATCATATTATGGTATGTCACATTGGCTTTTATTAATACATATTTAATTATTACGAACCAATCCTCTCCAAGATCTTAGGATCAAGGATGTATGTACTTGAGCTGCAGGTGGAGTGACCACAGCTACATTTAACCTTGGCAGAGTCAAAAGGAGTGTCAGAAATTATTCCCTTAGCTTCTATTAACTTGGGGGCTGGTTTCTGGCAGAAAAACTTCTAGTTCCCCTACCCTTTGCAAAGCCTGTGCCAGGCAGTCGAAGAGAACACACTTTTGCACATTTCAGACACCCTTGTTGGCTCTAACATTGGCAGCACAAGGCTGGATTGTGGCAATAAATGTCTGGCAAGCTACCAAGCACATGTTTTCCTCAAACCTAGGGAAAGGCAGAACTTTATGGTCACTGGCAATGACCTGGAGACTGTAATTTTGACACAGCATATAGTCAATTCTCAACATGCGTGGGAGTGAAGCAGATCATCCAGAAGGCATTGCTATTTGACTCTATAAGGCATTGCACGTGTGTGGAGGGTAAGAGATTCTGGTTTTGAGTTCTTTTAATTTTTTTTTTTTTTTTTTTTTTTTTTTTTTTTTTTTTTTTTTGCAGATTTGTCATCTCATCTTGCTTAGGTGAGTTGTAAAGTTAGGCTCTATTCCCTGGTGCTTTCTGGTTGAATGATAGAGAGTGTCTCCAAACTAGCCAAAACTAATGGTAGATAAAGAGCAAGTAATAGTCCTTATGATAACCAAAACTTGGTTATTTAATATTTGGGCTTAGTTCTCTGGGACAAGGGAAAGATTGTTTTATTTTAAGCCTACAGATGTGCCTAGGTCTCAAGGCTATCGAAGTTTTGCAGGTTTGCCAAATGGTAAAACTTTTGAAACTTTCAACATTAGGGTATAGGCTAGGATTGTTTAAAGAGTCAGCAATGGCACCATTTCCTCCAAGTGTAGGCTAGAGCACCTTTCTCCCTCTGCTTCTTATTTTGTATAGTGGATCTTACCTGTGATTGAGTTATCATACTGGCAGCAAATGGGATTGTGAAAACTGACATCATTAAAGGCAGGTGTGACCCAGAGGCCTACCCCGGGACAATCATTTATATTTCTTTCTTATTTCTTTTGTTGATTGGCTCAGTCTGACTGGGAATTTGCACAAATAGCACAGGCCAGGATGTGAACACCCCCACTCCCATCTCCCACCAACCCTGATATATTTAGTACTGAAACCAAAACACATTCAAGCTCACAAACAAACATCTACAATATTGAGTGACTAATTATTCTACCATTCCTGATTTTGCTTGATTTTTTTGTTTGTATTTTAGTGGGATCTCCTTGAAGGATCCTTTTTCCTCCTTTTCTGCTCGAGGCCAGAACCATTAGACTTTATACCCAAAATGTGCCTTTCTATATATATATTTATTTACCCCACTCAGGTGCTACCCCATCCAGTGACTATGGTGGAAGGGGCTATAGACTCTGATGATGAGGTCTTGGGTCTGTTGATCATTCTCAGGTAGGAAAGGAAGAGAGGGAGCCAAGAGTAATGATTAGTATAGACATTGTTGAGAGTTGCGGGGTAATCTTTGTAGTTGTGCCCAGATTCTACACAATGGTGCATTTTAGAGATAGGAAAACAAATAAGAAAGGAATAAATCTGAAGAGATAATATCAGTGCCCTGAGGCTTGATTAAAACAGCAGTGGGATAAGCAGGAACTCTCACTCTACAGTTAAGTCCCAACCTGGGAAACCAATGAGGGATCCAAGGGCTGTTGTTGCTTGTCTTTTCATTTTGTGTTAAGGCATGACTTGATAAAAAAAGAATCTGTCAATATTTTGTTTCATTTATTTTGTGCTTAATTTTCTTCTATTGGTTTTTCCTTTAACTTTACTGTTAGATTGGTTTTGTTTGATGAGAAATGGAGGAGTTCACTATGTATTTCATTCCTCAATCAAATAAAATCATCAAATGGATGCCACCAAAAGCTATGGTTTGGGACTTTTACCACACTCTCCTTTCTTCTCTTCACTTCTAATTCTCTCCCACATGTTGTCTGAAATCTGATTCCAAAAGCTGCCATTTCCCTATCAGTTGTTCCTTCACCTATTTTATAAATTCCCCAAAGTAAAATCACATTATCCTATCCCTCCTTGAGGTGGTATTTGATTAAATAACTGTGCCTCCTAGGAAAACTTCTTCCTTAGCTCTCCTAGTTCCCCTTTTATTCAGGGCCCATGTTTCATCATGATAGACATTATAGATAATGAGGGTCCCAACCTCCTCCCTTCCCATACACAGACAGATCAGAAGTTTGTCAAGCCAGTATTTACTCAGCTTCCAGTATTTGTCCAATGTCCAGTGTATGTGTGTGTGGTTGTAGAGAGGTGCCACACAGGGCAGAACACAATAGAAAGATACCATTGTCTTTGTGCTTCAAGAACTTACAGTTTATTGGAGGCTAGACAAGATGGTAATGAAAACAAATAAGAAAAAGCTCAAATGGGAGAATAAGAAAAAGTCCACCAATGACAACAAGTATTTGTTGAGTGATTATTAATCAATTTCCAGACATTGTACTAAGCACTCTGTGTGCCATATCCTATTTAATTCTCCCTGCAATCTTATAAATTAGGTGCTATTAGTCCCATTTTACAGATAAGCCAACTAGGCTCTGAAATGTGAAGTAACTTGTCACAGCTACCACTTAGAGGTGGTGTCATGTGGTTCTGGGACCTAAGCCCACATGCTTGCTGTGAGTACAATAGAATCTCAGTGCAGGTATGAATCAGGAGAACCCAGGGGTACCTGGGTATCTCGGTTAAGCATCCAACTCTTAATCTCAGCTCAGGTCTTGATCTCAGGGTCATAAGTTCAAGCCCCACATTGGGATCCCCGCTGTACATGAAGTCTACTTAAGAAAAAAAAGGACCCACACAAAGCAGATGTTTCACACCTCAGCTGGGCTTTGAATGATATGCAGACTTCAGGAGGCAGGTAAGAGGATGGGTGAACACATCAACAACAAGAATAGCAAATGTCAAGAAAGGTCAGGTGAGGGGCCTGGGCACAGAAGGCAGGCACAAGACATGGGCCCTATGTTGCAAGGGCATGCCCCAAGCCAGAGAGACAGGCTCAGGAGGCGCCAGGAATCATGTTGGTGTCATCCTGGCCTGGAATGGTGCCTACAGGATGAAGAAATGGGAAATTCCCCAGTGTATTCCAATTTTTGGTTAATTCTCCTTTTTGGCATTCTTTTTCTTATAGGAAAACTTTAATTTTGTTCACTTTTGTGAGCAATGACTTTGAAATCATGACTCAGAATGGTCAGAGAAAGAGACATCTTGAGACAAATGATCACCAGCAGGGTCACGGACAGATTCTATGTGAAGAAAGAGAAAATCAAAGCTTTCCCCAAAGGCCCTGGTTCGGGTATCTGGAAATGTGGTTTTACTGAAAGAATTAGGAAGAGGAGCCAGTTTGGGGGAGGATGACCTCAGTTTTGGATCATTTGAATCTGAAGTGACATCAGAAAAGCTAAGTAGAGTTGTGCAGTCAGCAGCCTGGGTAGAGGGAGAGGTCAAGGCTGAGGATACAGACTTGTTATTTTTCCTCTTCATTTCCAAGAATTTCCATATAACTACCCCCACAACTTGTTTTGTTTTGTGTTTCTGTTAAATATGGCTACCAGATTTTTCCAGAACTGTCTAGGCACCTACACAGTGTCAACACACTTCTAGTCCTGCCCACACAACCCTGTCTTCACCACAAGCTTGGGAAAACTTGCCCTCCTGGGAAAGTGCTGCTGATAATTTGCCAGAATGTCTCTTCTTGGAGGCTACTGCCTGCATTCATGCTTTGGAAACGTGGCTCCTTATGGATGGTCTGTTCAAACACTGCTATCTCCACAGAGGGAACCTGACTTCAGTTAGGTCTGTAATGATGCACTGTTCCCTCAGGGGTGGCTGCCAAAATCTGAGCAGAAATAGACAGTGACAGTTTCCACTCACAGATAATCTTGTGTGTGGCTGACTGCTGACTGGAAATGTGGGTCATGTCAGGCCCACTGAACTCACTCTGAAAACACGGCCACAATGTATTTTTACTCAGGCCCGTTGCTGGCCAAAGACCGGGACCCAGTCCCTGAGGCAGTGGGAGCTGTGAACACACTGACTGAAACACGGCCCCTGTCATAAACACTTCATCCATTCTACGGCCCCCGCAAAGGCCTGGGGGACTCTATGAAAGGCTATGACCTTGCTCTGTATTTTATTCCTTTCTCAGAACCTGAGACCCCCTAAATAAGTGTTTCCTGTGTTCCAGCTGCCCATTGTCCTGTCCAGTTGGGCCAAGACTAGGATTCCTCTTCTGAGAATAGGTTAGGGAAACAAAGGGCATGTTTTATGGGGTGACCTGGAATTAGAGATGAGGGTAAGCACGGACTATGTCAGTGACACCCTGAAGGCCAGGGCATGGTGGGGCAGCTTGGAGAACTCTGGCTGCTGGGTTCTTCTCACCAGAATGGGGAAAGAAAACACAAGGTGTCTCACTCTTCTCAAGTAAAGGTAGAACTCTGAAGCCTAGAAACATTTTATAACTTGTCCAAGTAGGAGTAGAAGTGCGAGCTTTGACCCAAGTCTCTGGAATCCCTTTACTATCCCTAGTCACCTTTACAAACTCTTTTGAAAATAATCAGGAAGTGGGGTTGATAATTTGTCAGATATTATAGTTGCTTTATGAAAACAGAACTTGAGATTTCTTGGTGGCTCACAGACAATTCACATTCCCTTTTTCACAGTGCTACGACTCCTTCTTGCCAGGTTATTTACAAACACAAAACAGATACCGTGTTTCTGAACTAGTGTGAAGCAAGATTTTAGGCAGTGCTCCAAGGCTTGCTGGCATCTGCCTCTGTTGAAGGCAACAGCTGTGGTTCCAGGCTGGAAGAAATACTTCCTTCACACACACCACTCTGACTATTTTCTTCTCATTTGTAAATCTGGATGACCTCTACTGTTCTGTCCAACTTTCACACCATCTTATACGATAAAAGCAAAGTGGGTCCCAATCTCCTTGGGAAGTCATTATTCATGGTGGGTTTTACATGTGACACACTCAAAGCTGATAAAGGTGGTAGAGCCTTCCATGTTCTGGGGAATTGTACATGCATTTGACCTTTCTAGAAATTGGCTTGGTTGTGTGTAAAAAAATTTAATGGCACATATCTTTTTATCTAAGAATCCAGGGAAATAAACTAAAGTGCAAACAAGATATAAGCATATTTATTGTAACATTATTTAGTTACAACTGTTAATAAACAAAATTTATTAATAATATTTGTTATATTTATTATAACATTATCTAGAGAAATAAAGAGAAGAATTGAATGTCTAAAATAAGGTAGTGGTTACATTGAGCCATTCAGGTAATATGCATTATTGAAAACAATGTTTTCGGAGAATATTTGTAAGAAAATTATATATTGTATGTTGTATATTAAATATATGTTGTATATTAAATATATGTTGTATATTAAATATATGTTGTATATTAAATATAAGGTAAAAATGAATTTATAGTAGTATTTTGTTTTAGAAAAAGGATCTATAATTTATATGTGAACTTAAAAAATGGAAATAAAAGAAAATACTAATGGTAGACATATTAGGAATCCCAGATGATTTTTTAAAAGTTCTCCACAATTTCTAAATTTTCTCCAGTGAATATATTATTTTTGTGTTTTGAAAATAAATAATAAGACAGAAATGACTCAAAACGACTTCTACTTCTGTAAAGATGGAAAGATGGAGTAATATTTTTCCCTACTCTGCATTTTTAAGTGCAACTAAAAACTCTGGACATTATATATAAAACAAATATAAGAAGATTCTGAAAGGTGGAGAGAAGTGAGACCAGTTGGGGACATTAAAAGCCAAGGAATAACATGGTAGTGAGTTACTTTTACCTCATATATCCCAAACTTGAAGCTGAAAAAGGCAACAGCCCAGAAACAACAATAGACACAGAAAAAAAAAATCCCAACAAAATCTTGCTTTCTCTAGCCAAAGGACAAGGAATAGGGTGCCTATGAAGATTAAATTTTTCAGACAATAACTACTCCACTCCAGCCAAACACCACAGAAAAAACTTTGGTCCCTCCTACATTAGCAAAGCCAAATTGAGAGCTCAGTCTTTCACCCTTGCCATAACCTCCCATGAGGGTAATGTCAAAGAAGGCCACATGTGGAGCTAGGACTTTCATCCATGCTGCAGAATAATGAGTCTCCTTTTCCCTCACCTTGATCTCACAATGTCTGTGAACATCATGTAGAACAAGTGGACTTTTACCTCCATCAATCTGTAATAATGTAGTGATCTCTTCCCTGTCAGAGAAGTGTCACAGAAAGCCAGATAAAATGGAGGGTTTAAATAAGAACCAGAATTTCATAATACCCAAAATGTCCATGCTTCAATAAAAAATCACATATCATACCAGAACCAGGAAAATCATAATCTGAAAAAAAATCAACAGATGTCATTACTGAGATGACAGAGATGTTAGAATAATTTGACAAAGATTTTAAAGTGGCCATGATAAAAATGCTATAGAAGCAATTCCAAACACACTCAAAACAAATGAAAAAATAGCTTCAGAAAAGAAACAGGACTAAACAAAAGAAAAAAAAACGCAAAACATACACACACAAAAACACTTCCCCCCACCTAAAGAACCAAATGGAAATTTTAGAATTGAAATATACAAGAACTAAAAATTAAAAACTGAATGAATGAGCTCAACAACATAATGGAAGGGACAAAAGAAAAAAATTAGTGAAGTTGAGGATAGAACAGCAGAAATTTCCCAAATGGAACAACAGAAAGAAAATATACTGAAAAAAAATTAACAGAGGCTTACAGATCCATGGTACTGTAATAAAAGATCTGACACTTGTATTATCAGAGTCCCAGAAGGATAGAACAAAGACAGCAGAGATAAAAAAAAATACTTGAAGAAACAATGGCTAAAAATTCTTTAAATTTGGCAAAAGACATAAACCTAAAGATTAAAGATTCTGAGAAAATCCTTAACTGGGTAAACCCAAAGAAATACACACGAAGATATATCATGTCAAACTTCTGAAAACTAAGGACAAAGGAAAAAAACCTGAAATCAGAACAAGAAATGACACCTTATCTATAGGGGGAAATTAAAATGTCAGCATATTTCTTAGTAGAAACCATAGAGGTCAGTAGGAAGTAGCACATTTTTTGAGTGGTGAAATTAAAAAAAAACTTAGCCCAGAATCATATGTCAAGTGAAAATATTCTTTATGTAAGAAAAGGAAACTAAGATATTCTCAAATGAAGGAAAATAAAAATAGTTTGCTACTAGTAGAACTATCCTGAAATAATAACTAAAGGAAATTTTTTAAAATAATAAAGAAATAGGAAAGGAATCTTGAAATATCAGGAAAAAAGAAAGAACTGCAGAAGGAGTAAAATATGAATAAATACAATACATTCCCCTTCTCTTGAGTTTTCTAAATTATGTTTGGTGATTGATGTGATTCTAAATGTACTTGGATGAAATGTTTGAGACAATTACATTAAAAATGGGGGAAGTTAAGGGGACATAAAAGGAAGGTCTCTAAACATTACTTAAGCTAGCAAAATGTTGATACCCTAGACTGGGATGTTAACCACCAAAAAATATGTATAAACAGATACCCTCAAAAACATTAGAGATAAATCAAAATGGAAATATAAAGGAAAACAAGAAAAGGAACATAAATTTAAAGACAGAGAATAAGCAGGAAACAAAAACTACAGTGGTAGACTTACGCTGTAACATATCAAAAATTATACTAAATGTAAATGGTCTAAACACAACAATTAAAAAATTAAGATTGACAGATTGAATTTTTTTTTTTTACTTGTTATTCATTTAATGATACTCTTGCACATCATGAGAAATACATGACTGGAGAAAGACCAAAGGTGAAAACACACAGGTAAGGTGCATTCAGTCATTCAAGTCATAAAAGTAAACATGTGCTCAAGAGGTCTGGAGACAAAGAATTCATGGATTCTTACCTGAGCCATGGGAATTCCACACTGACTGGATCACAGTTTATAAGGCATTCCTGAAATATATTCATATTTGGATGCCCTTGAAGACTCAAAACTTTAATGCACTTAAATATTTGAACATTTGGAATCAAAACATAAATGGAAAAAGAAGAAAGAAGGGCCATAGATGTAACAACCATTTCATTGTGCTCACATCTTTTTTGCTACTATTACCAACAGAATGCTAACCAGCCTGCAAAAACATCTCTTAAATTTCCCATAATTTCTTAGGAATACCACACCTTAGATAAGAAGGCCTGACTTAAATGTATATATTGTTCTTTGTTTACAGATTTTTCCCACACATAGTATAATATTAAAATATTTTTTAAAAATTTTAGTTGGATTATTCTTGAGAGAGAGACAGAGTGTGAACAGGGGAGGGGCAGAGAGAGAGGGAGACACAGAATCTGAAGCAGGCTTCAAGCTCTGAGCTGTCAACACAGAGCCCAACGAGGGGCTCGGACTCATGAACCATGAGATCATGACCTGAGCTGAGGTTGGACACTCAACTGACTGAGCCCCCCAGGCACTCCAAACAGATTTCCTCGTTTCAAAATTTCCCCATCATTTAGAAAAGTAGTAAAAGTTTTCTCCATGCCCAGCCCTCACAGGAAGATTTTCTGTAGCAGACAAGAGAGATAATTTCCTGGTTTTGTGTTCCAGCATGGACTCCAGACTGTTAAAATAGAAAAATAGTCTTGAATGTTGCATTAGTTTTCTAGGGCTTCCACAACAAAATACGGTAGACTGGGTGGCTTAAACAACAGAAATTTATCTCTCACAGTTCTGGAGGGTAGACATCTAAGATTAAGATGTCAACAGGTTTTGTTTCTTTTGAGGCCTTTCTCCTTGGCTTGCAGATGGCCACCTTCTTGTTGCATCCTCACATGGTCTTTATTCCTCTGTGCTTGGTGACTCTGGTATCTCTTTGTGTGTCCAAATTTCCTCTTCTTATAAGAACATCAGTCAAATTGGCTTAGGGCCCACCCTAGAGCTTCATTTTAATTTTATCACCACTTTAAAGGTCCTGTCTCCAAATACAGCCATGTTCTGAGGTACTGGGGGTTAGAACTTTGACATATTAACTTGAGGGGCACAAGTCAGCCCATAACAAATGCCAGAACACATCTGTTTTTTAACTTCTGGGATTTCTTCCTTTTCTGTGTCTCCAAAACCAAAAGTTTCCTGTGAAGATTTCCTGGGACTGCTCAAGAGAGGAGCAGAGGCTGGATGAGTGTGGAATGGCAAGCTTGAAATGCTCTCATGGCTTGGATCAAAACTAAACAGTTTTCTGATGACACTTATTTGGCACAAGAGCAAAGGGTTGGGTCTAACTCTACAGAGTCCTGGTTTCTGTGGCACCTTGCAAACAAAGGGATCCCCAGTTAATTTTGTGGCAAAGGCTATGTGCCAACAGGGACTCAGACGCACTTCCAGGTCCAGCAGTGGTGACTCGACCCCAGGTCACACCGGCTTTTGGGACTGTGGGGCGAGGATGGGATGGTGGTGGGGCACCAGGAGCTGGCCAGTAGCTGTCAGCAGGATGCAGGGTGCTGAAGAGGTGGGGATGGCTCAGAGAGGTAGGCTGCACCGACAGACTGAATTTTTAAAACTACTATATATATTGTCTAAGAGAAAGTCACTTCAAATATACCAATAGAGGCAGATTGAAAGTAAAATGATGGTAAAATAGATCCTGCAAACATTAATCAAAGGAAATCAGGAGTGGCTAATTAATATCAGATATGGTAGATTTCTAACAAAAGAAAATTACTAGAGACAGAGAGGGACATTACAAAATGATAACAGCATCAATCCACCAAGAAGACAAAGCAATCCTAATGTATGCACCAAACAACAAAGTTGCCAAGTATACAGAGGGGCTAACTAATGGAATGGAAAGTAGAAATAGAAAAATCCACAATTATAGTTAGATATTTTAATGATGCTTACTTTTACAATTGATACAACAACTAGACAAAAAATCAACAAGTATACAAAGACCTCAATTATACCATCAACCAAGATCTAACTGACACTTATAGAACACTTTCCCCAACAATTACAAAATACACATTCTTCTCAAGCATCCACAGAAATATACCAAGGCATCCTGTATCATGAAGCAAAACTCGAAAAATTTTAAGTACATAGAACAAACTGGTGGTTTCCAGAGGGTAGGTGGGTGAGGGAGGTGTGAAAAAAATAAAAGGGATCAAGAGTACACTTATCTTGATTAGAGTAATGCATAGAATTGATGAATCATTATATTTTACACCTGAAATTAATATAACACTGTAAATTATACTTCAATAAAAAAGAAATAATTTAAGGAAAATAATTTTAAACAATTTAAATCATTCAGAATGTATTGTTGATCACAATGGAATCAAGTTAGAGATCAATAACAGAAAGATAAAGAGAAAACTCTGAGTACTTGGAAACTAAACAGTGTACTTCTAAACCAGCATCAGAAACGAAATGGATTACCACTAGAGATGCTATAGATACCAAAAGGATAAAGAGGTGACACTAAAATACATAAATTTGACAACTTAGATGAAATAACCCAATTGCTAAAATGCACAAACTACTACAATTCATCCAAAATAAAATGCATAATTTCAATAGCCTATAACTGTAAAAATTAAACTCATAATTTAAAATTCTCCAAAGTGAAATTTTTAGGCCCAGATGGTTTTATGGTAAAATCATACCAAGCATCTAAAGAATTAACATTAATTCTACATAATTTCTTCCAGAAAATAGAAGGGAAGGATATATTTCCCTGATACCAGATAATCAGATATTAATCACCCTGATATCAAAATTAGAAAAACAGTACATAAAAGAAAATACTGATCAATACCCTTCATGAATATACATGCAAAAATCTTTAACAAAATATTAGTAAGTAGAATTCATCAATATATGAAAATAGCTATACATCTTAATCAAGTAGGATTTATTCTAGTAATAGAAAACTGGTTAAATATTTTAAAAATCAATCAATATAATCCACCAAATTAACATGCTAAAAATTTTACATATTTAAGTCAATTATTGAAGACAAAGCATTTGACAAAATCCCAAACTCATTCATGATAAAAACTCAGAAAATTAGTAATAGAACTTCAATTTGATAATGAACACGTACAAAATTCCTATAGCTAACATTATGCTTAATGGTGAAAGACTAAATATTTTCCTCTTAAGATCAAGAAGAAAAAAGAATGTTTTCTCTCTCAACTCTTAGTCAACACAGTACTGAAAGTTCTAGCTGGTGCAATGAGGTAGAGAGAAAGAAAAAGAAAGGAAGAAAGAAAGAAAGAAAGAAAGAAAGAAAGAAAGAAGAAAGAAAGAGAGAAAGAAGGGAGGGAGGGAGGAAGGAAGGACAGAGAGAGAGGGAGAAAGAAGGTGTACAGAACAGAGGAGCGGAAAAACAAAACAGTTGTACCCATTTGCAGATGGCATGATGTTCTATGTAGAAAATCTTAAGCAATCTGCAAAATCTTCCAAACCAATAAGACTAATAAGCTAACAACCTAATGAGAAAGTTCTGCCAGGTAGATCGCAGCATATATGACAAACATAGAAAAATCAACTGTATTTCTATATACTAGCAAGGAACATGTGGGCACCAAAATTAAAAATACAATTCTATTTATAATTGCTTAAAATAAGACATACTTCAGTATAAATATAATAAAGCATATATAGGATGTGTATGCTGAAAACTACAAAATGATACCTAAAGATATCAAAAATCTAAATAAATGGACATATATACCATGTTCATGGATTAGAAGATGCAACAAAGTAAACATGTCAATCCTCCTCAAAGTGATATACAAGTTGTAGTAGACTGAATACAGTCTCCAAAGGTATCCAGTTCTTAATTCTTGGACCTGTGAATGTTATCTTATATATAAAAAGAATTTTGTATATACGTGATAAACTAAGAGATTAAAAGATTGAGATTATTGAGATTAAAAGATTATCTTGAATTATTTTGTGGGCCCTAAACATAATCACAGGTGTCCTTTTAAGAGGGAACCAGAGGGATAGTTGACACAGAAGGGGAAGTAGGACACATTTAATGATGGAAGCAAGAAGTTAGAGTGCTATGCTTTGAAGATGGAGGAAATCACAAAGCAAGGAATGCAGACAGCCACCAGAAACTAAAACAGGGAAGGAAACAGATTCTTCCCTCATAGTCTCCAAAAGAAACCGGCCCTGTCAATGCTTTGACTTCAGCCTAGTGACACTGATTTCAGACTGTCCACCAGAATTGTAAGATAACAAATTCATTTTCTTTTAATCTACTAAGTTTGTGGTAATGTGTTATAGCATCAATAGAAAATGAAAGAAATTCCTACCAAAATTTCAGCAAGATTTCTTTTAGGTATAAATAAGTTTATTCTAGGGGCACCTGGGTGGCTCGGTTGGATAAGCATACAACTCTTGATTTCAGCTCAGGTCATGTTCTCCCAGTTGTGAGATTGAGCCTTGCACCAGTCTCAGCACAGAGAGTGGAGCCTGCTTGGGATTTTCTCTCTCTCCCTCATTCTCTGCCCCTACTTGGCTCATGTTGTCTCTCTGAAAATAAATAAATAAACTTTAAGTTAACAAAAATAACTTTATAAAAGCTTATTCTAAATTTATATGAAAACTCAAAGAAAGTAGAATAGCTAAAAACAATTTTGAAAAGAAAATTAAGTAGAATAAATTAATCTACCCAATGTCAAGTTTCTTTATATAGCTACAGTAATCAAGACTATATGGTATTGGGGTGGGGGGGAGAAGCCCACAAATTAATGGAACAGAATAGAGAATAAGGGAACTGATGCACATATATATGCCTAACTAATCTTTGACAAACATGCAAAGGCAATTCAATGGAAGAAGGCTAGCCTTTTCAACAATAGTGCTGGAGCAAGTGGACATCCATAGGAAAAACAAACAAACAAACAAACAAAAACAAACCTCAACCTAATTCTCACATTCTATATAAAACTACTCAAAATAGATCATGGAGTTAACTGTAAAATTGTAAATTCTTTAGAAAAAAACATAGGAGAAAATCTTGAGGAACTAGGGCTAGGCAAAGTATTCCTAGACTTGTAACCAAAAGCATGATCCATAATAACTTTTACTATGAGAAAAGAATGAAAAGACAACCTATAGCATGGGAGATAATGTTTGAAAACCATATATCTAGCAAAGGACTAGTATCCATAAAGAACACTCAAAACTCAACAGTAGCAAAAATAAACAATCCAGTTAGAAATTGGATGAAACTCATGAAGAGACAGTACACTGAAGAGAATATAGATAGCAAATAAATGAATAAAAAGATATTAAACATTATTAGCCATTAAGGAAATTAAAATTAAAACCAACAAGTCATCACCACACATCTATCAGAAAAGCTAAAATTAAAAAATCACCCCTACATTTCTGGAGATAATATAAAATGATATAGACATCTGGAAAACAATTTGGCAATTTCTTAAAAACCTAAATATGCAACTACTCTACAAGCCAGCAATTGCACTCCTAGGTATTTATCCCAGAGAAATAAAGCATGTTCACACAAGAAAACCTATACATAAGATGTTCATACAGCTTTATTTAGAATAAATCCAAACTGGAAGTAACCCCAATGTCCTCAAATTGGTGAATGGTAATAAACTGTGATGTTTCCATATTAATAAATACTACTCAGAAATTAAAAACAACGATTGACACAAGCAAAAACCTGAATAAATCTCCCAAGATTAGTGAGTAAAAAATTGAATCTTAAAATATTACATACTATATGATTTCATGTATATAAAATTCTTCCAATGACAAAGATATAGAAATAGAGACAATATTAGTGGTTACCAGGGTCCAAAAGGGGTTGAGGGAGAGAAATGAGTGTAGTTATAAAAGGGAAGCATGAAGGATCCATATGGTGATGAAAATGTTCTGACACTATCAACGTTAATATCCTGGCTGTAATATTGCCGTATATATAGTTTTTCAAGATGTTACTATTGGGAGGAACTGGGCAAAAGTTACATGGAATATATGTATTGTTTCTAACAACTGTATGTGAATCTACAATTATCCAAATTAAAAATTTTACTAAACCAAGAAACAAAATAAAGATTTCTAGTTTCAGCTCCGATATGTAAAGACCTTGGAAATCATCACTTTCCACCATTACATCAAGTAAAAACAGAAAATCAGCCGTGTTATTTGGGTCCATCAGAGAACTGAAGTTTCAGTCGTGGCTCACTACTCCAAATATGAAGAGGCAGGCATATTCAGAGAGGCATAGTCAATATCTGCTTACCAGAGCAGAAGCTGGTAGTGCCATAAACCAGTAGAAACAATTATACATAATTTTGATGAATTACTGCAGGTTAAGTATTAACTAGTATAGGAATGAGAACATCCTGGGAGTCACAGTCTTAGGGTGGCCACCACACTTTCATGAATTTACTTCTAAGAATCCCACCAGTTTTTCAAGGTGATGATCCAAGAAAGATCCCCTCATTGCTCTGGGAAGGGGAGAGGAACAGCAATCACATTGAAACACACCTAGAGTCTTCTCAAGAGGAAATAATCTCCAGAGGAAAATAATTTGCCAGAGCCTTATCCCAGGCGGGGGAAAGTATTTTTTCCCCATCAAAGCTCTTCTAGCTTTTCTCTTTCATCTAACGATTGGAAAATATAGTCAACAGGGGTACAAAGTACAACAAAGTACAAATGTAATGCATATAGAAGCATGATAGATATTGATTCAACTATATCAATAATCACTTTAAATATGAATGGTCAAAGTATATCAATTGTCAGAATGGATGAAACAAGACCCAAATAGATGTCGTATACAAGAAACACTTTTAAATATAAATACTCAAATAGGTTAGGTTAAGAGTATAGGTATGGGGACATATACCATGATAGCACCAATCAAAAGAAAACACAAGTAGATAAATTTATTTCTTACAAAATAGGCTTCAGAACAAGAAAGATTATCAGGGACAATAAAGGAGTATTACATAGTTATAGAGGGGTTAATTCCCCAAGAAGACATAACAATCTTAAAAGGTCAAGCACCTAACAAAAATACATCAAAATATATGAGGCAAATGGGTAGAACTTAATGGAAAAATAGACTAAGATGCTATTAGAGTTGAAGACTTTAACAGGCTTCTGTCAGTAATTGATCAATCAAGTAGGCAGAAAATCAGTAGGGATATAGATGACCTGAACAGAACTATCAATCAAATTGATCTATGGACATTTATAGAAGACTCCATCCAATAATAGCAGAATACACATTCTTCTTAAGCTCATATGGAACATTCACCAAGATAGACCACATTATGAGCCATGGCATACACCTTAACAAATTTAAGAGAATAGAAATAATACAAAGTGTGGTCTCAGACCACAGTGAAAGTAAACCAGAAGCCAATAATAGAAATAGAACTGGAAAAATCCTCAAATACTTGGAAATCAAATAATACATTTATAAAAATAACCCATGGATCAGAGAAGTCTCCAGAGAAATTAAATATTTTGAACTAAGTGAAAATGAATAAGAAAATACAACACATTGGGTACATGGGTGGCTCAGTCTGTTGAGTGTCTGACTCTTGATTTCAGCTCAGGCCATGATCCCAGGGTCCCAAGACTGAGCCCCCTGTCAGGCTCTGCACTGAGCATGGAACCTGCTTGGGATTCTCTCCCCCTCTTTCCTCTCTCTCTGCCACTTTCCCTCCTAGCACTCTCTCTCTCTTTCTCTAATATAAAATTTAAAATCTTTAAAAAAATGAAAATAAAATTCATCAAAGTTTGTAGGGTGCAGTGAAAGCTGTACTTACAGGAAAATTTATAGCGTCAAATGTATATATTAGAAAAGAAGAAAATACTAAAATCAATAGCTTAAGTTTCCACCTGTGGAAACCAGGGAATAAAGAGTATATTAAGCCTGAAAGCAGTGAAAAAAACACACCCTAACTCATTCTGAGTAATTACTTCTTATTCCAAAACAAGGTAAAGAAAATAAAACTACCGATCAATATTCATAAACATAGACACAAAAATTTCCAACAAAATACTAGCAAGTCAAATTGATAATGTATAAGAATAATTATGCACCATGACCAAGTGGAATTTATTCCAGGTCTACATGTTGGTTTAATATTCAAAATGGAATTAATGTAGCCAACCACATCAACATGCTCATATGATGACATCAATTAACATGGAAAAATATTTGACAAAATCCAGTATCCTTTCATGATAAAAACTCCCAGCAGGCTAGGAATAAAGGGGAACTTATTCAACTTGATAAAGAACATTTTTTAAATACTAGAGCTAACATAATACTTAATGGTGAGATACTAAGCACTTTTCCCCTAAGATCAGTACCAAGACAAAGATGTCCTCCCTCACCACCACTATTCAACATGACACTGGAAATCCTAGCTGGTACAATAAGACAAGAAAAAGAAATGAAATATATAGGAAACAAAATAAAATTGTATTTATTCACAGGTCACTTAATTGCCTATATAAAAAAATCTATAAAACTTCTCCTGAAACTAATAAACAGTTGTTGAATAGGTATTGAACAATATACAAAAGTCAATTCCTTATCTGCAACAAGCAATTGGAAATTGAAATTTTAAAAATGCCATTTACAATAGCACCAAAAAATTAAATACTTAGGTAAATCTAACAAAATATGTACAGTGTCTATATGCAGAAAACTAGAAAACACTAATGAAAGAAATCCTACAGCTCTAAGAAATGGAGAGATTTTCCATATTCATGGATTAGAAAACTAAATATTGTTAAGACATCAATTTTTTGCAACTTGTCCTGTAGATTTAATACAATCCCAATTAAAATCTTGGCAAGCTATTTTGAAGATATTGGCAGACTTCTTCTAAAATTTATATGGAAAGGCAAAAGACCTAGAACAGCCAATGCAATACAAAAAAATAAGAGCCAAGTTGGAACACTCAATTCAAGTTGAACCCAATTTTTAGACTTACTATAAAGCTACAATAATCAAGAAAACATGGTATTGGCCAAAGAATAGACATATATATATGAATGGGATAGAGTAGAGAACACAGAAACAAACCTACACAGATATAGTCAACCACTTTTTTAAATAAAAGAAAAAAGGCAATTCATTGGAGAAAAGATAATCTCTTTAACAAATGATTCTGGAACAGTTGGATATTTATATGCAACACACACACACACACACAGGAAGATTCTAAATGTAAAATGCAAAATTATAAAATTATATAATTACATCTAGGAAAAAAGTGGGAAAAGCCTATGTGACCTTGAATTGGTGAGTTTTCAGATACAACACCAAAGTATGATCCATGAAAGAAAAAAATTCATAAATTGGTGTTTATTAAATTTTAAATCTTTTTCTCTTCAAAAGACACTCTTAAGAGAACGAAAAGAGAAACCACTGCCTGGGACAAAATTTATGCAAAACATACATGTGATAAAGGACTTATACCTAAAATATATAAAGAACTATTAAAACTCAACAATACAAAACAAACAAGTCAATTTAAAAATGAGCAAAAGATCTGAACAGATATTTTATTAAAGATAATATATAGATTGTGGGACACCTGGGTGGCTCAGTCAGGTAAGCATCCAACTTTGGCTCAGGTCATGGCCTTGTTGTTTGTGAGTTCAAGCCCAGTGTCAGGCTCTGTGCTGACATCTCAGAGCTTGGAGCCTGCTTCAGATTCTGTGTCTCCCTCTCTCTCTGCCCCTCCCTGCTTGAGCTCTGTCTCTCTCTCTCTAAAAAATAAATAAACAGTAAAAAATTAAAAAAATACATAGATGGAAAATGAGCATATGAAAATAGCTGTATACCATGTATCATTAAGGAGATGCACATTAGTGCATTTGCACTTATTGGAATGGCTAAAATCCAAAAACTGACCATACTAACTGCTGGTGAGGATGCAGAGCAAAAACAAAAACAAAAACATAAACAATCCCAAAAACAAACTATAATTCACTTTTTTAAGAATGGTACAGCTACTTTGGAAGAGAGTTTGGTAATTTCTTACAAAATTAAGTATAGTCTTACCATGTGATTCAGTAGTTGCACTCAAGTATTTATCCTTTGATTTAAAAATGTGTGTCTAGACTAGGGCTTTCACATCAATGATTATAGGAGCTATATTCGTAATTGTTCCAAACTGGAAAGAATCAAAGTGAATGGTGAATCAAAGTAGGTGAATGGATAAACAAATTGTGGTGCATCCATATAGTGGAATACTATTTAGTGATAAAAAGGAATGATCCATGAAGTCAACAAAAGGCATAGAAGAATATCAAATGCATATTTCTAAGTGAAAGAAGCCAGTCTCAAAAGGCTGTATACTCTATGATTCTATATTTGGGAAAAGACAAAACTATACAGATGATAAACACATTGGTGGTTGGGGATGAGGAGAGAGTTGAAAAGGTGAAACAGAATTTTTTAGAGTGGAGAACTATTCTATGCATTTATCAAAAGTTATAGAAATTTACCATAGAATGAGTGAAGCTTAATGTATGTAACTTTTTAAAAAAACTCAGTATATTGGGGGCTAGGATGAAATGCAGACTTTAATAAAACAATCAAACTACATTACAAAGATATTAAACAACTTCACTGAGGGGATTGGGGGGAAAGATTCTGATCTAAGTAAATTTGCAAATGAATGGAGTATGTAAGACTAAAAGCACACGTACTTGCACTAACTTTGCACTATATTTTAGTTGAAGTTGTTTCCAGTGAAGGTATGGGTGAACAATTCTGAAGCCACTATACATGTATTCTGGAATTGAACAATTAAGAACATGGATGACAGATGGTGGGAGCCAGGTGTCTTACTATTGAAATCAGAACTTATATAGACAAGTAAGGGGAGGACATTAAAATGATCTATGTGGTAATAGAGTTGGAGACATCAGTACAAACCTGCATTTTGCTTAATATAGAGATAGATACACACATATTTTTCCTTGCTTTATTAGCTGAGAAGTCCTAGGAACAATGACATGCCAGAAACAATGAATCACTCTAGCATCCAGATCTTGGTTTCTAATACCATTCTCTAATAAAACGAACCATTTTCTCCTTCAATCATAGGACTGGGACAGGAAATATACAAGATGATCCTGGAATATCTTGTAGTGCTCAAAAATAAAACCCTCAGTGATGGGAATATGTCAAAGGGACACAGGAGACAACTGAAAGGGCTCCCAATAACCAAAGCTAGATAAAATTTGAACAAAATAAATTAATACTGGATTATAACCCGAAGTACAAAATAAATATCCTTGAGTCAATACTGATATAGATACATGATTGAATAAATAAATAATTTGGGGAGAAGAGATAATCTCTCATGCAGAGGAATTCCAAATAACTTATTAGATATTTTGCTTTCAAGGAGAGGGAGCATAACTCCTCATGCCTTAAGCATGGGCTGTGCATGTGACTTCCTTCCAAATAGTACAGAATGAAAGGGAGAAAAATAGGGCAAACTTACTGTAGGGAAACCTGACAAACTATATTATCTAGGTGATCAAGATCAACAATACAGTGATAAATCGTGTTGATAATACGTACTCTGCATGTGGTGTGATGAGAATAGCACTTTACTTCTGTGGTATCCCTCCCTAAAACACTCGAGGTACCCAGTGTAATCAGGAGAAAAACATCAAACAGATCCCAACTGAAAGGACTTTCTTGAAAATAACAAAACACACAACTGGTACTCTTCTAAGCAGTCAAGTTCATTCACAAGGAAAGTTGAAACATGTCACCATCAAGAGGAGCCTTAGGAGACATTATGACTAAATGTAATGTGGTATCTGAATGGGATCCTGGAACAGAAAAGGACATTAGGTAAAAAGTAAGGAAACCCAAATAAACCATGGACTTCAGTGAATAATGGTGTTGGTTCATTAATTATGACAAATGTACCATACTGATGCAAACTGTTAATATAGGGGAACTCTCTGTACTATCTTTAGAACTTTCCTGCAAATCTACCTCTATTGTATAATTTAAAAATTTATTTAAAAATTAATAGAGTTAATAGCTATCCTTCTCTGAAAATTCTAATAGCTGTTTATATTGAAGTTCAGACAATAAGATAGCTTAAAATTGTCAGATGATTACAAAGTTAATCATAAAGACCTACCTTTTTATGCACGTTAAATTATCTATCTATATTTCTATCATTTTTAACTTCTACTTTGAACCTGATTCTGAGCACTCAATATGGATACCAGAGTGAATAAGAAACAATCCTTACCTTCAAGAAACATAGATGTCCTTGAACTTGTGCTTAAGTTTTTACAACTCTGGTTGTTCAGGGTTAAAATGATGCATATCCCTTTTCTAAGCATTCAGCAATCTGAGCCTGGAGTGTTGTGGGGTTTTGTTTTGTTTTGTCTTGTTTTGGTTTTAGCATATTGGTTAAAATTCCAAAAATTTTCAATCTCTGAGGCAAGATTGCAAAAATCTTAGTTATGTCAGGGCATCACATCGACATTGGTGTTCAGTTCTCTGATGGCCATGCAGCATCACAGAAGGTTGTAGAAATGTTTCCATGGTCTCTAAAAAGCCTTATGCTTGTCTAATGTGATTTTTACATTTCTATCAGTGCTCTGTTTTTTCCATGTCTTTGGGACCCTCTAGATTCAGAGGAGCAAGCCTAGCTATGCTTATTGAATCTTTACATGATGTAGTAGAGCTTAAGCTCCCCTCCTGTGTCTGTCGGAACTTTTTACTGGTCAGGGAAAGGCTTAAATTTATTGGCTATTTGAAAAAACATTCTGTTTGAATAGGAAGAGAAGCAACTAGCATGGCTATTGGGGTCCATCATAGTATCTTTCCCCAAATCTGCATTCAAGACACCATGTTGGTAGCTTGAAATTGACTATGGTGGGAATACCATGGAAACTGGCAAATGCTATCAATGAGGGTTTTTCTACCATCACCCACTCCAAACCCAGCCCCCTCACCTAAAACCAGTTTTAAACATTTACCATCACACCACTGCCAAAGGACCACAGCTAGCTTTAAGTGAGGAAAAGATTTCTGAACTTTGCATGGTAATGGTCCCCATATTCTAGATCGAGTGAACTTCTTGCAAGGTAAATCCTTCTTAAAACACTTTCCGTTGCTCTTAGGATAGAGACCTTAACATGACCTTTAAGGGCCTACATGGTTGGGCCCTGAACATCTCTCTCATTGGATCTCATCTAGGGTAAATTCTGCCAACGTTTTCCAGAAACTTTAGCCTTCTTTCCATTCTTTAAATGTTCCATGCTTCTATCTGCAATGAGGTCTTTGCATGCTCTATGCTCTTAGTGTAGGTTTCCAGGGACTGTCTAAGTTTTAGCACTGAAAATTCTGCATCTTGAGAACCCCCTAAGACCCAGGGAAACACTACCTATGTGGAATACTCTTCCTCAATTTGCTGAGTTATGCTTTGTCTGACCTCTGCTCAAGTATGGTCAAAGCAGAGAAATTTTCCCTCACTTCCTCACCTTTACCCATTTCCCTCATCTAGACAAGGTCAACATCTCTATTATATGCTTAGATAATACCTCTACTTTATAGTACAATACTTATTATGATTTTAATCATAAACTCATTCTTGTCATTATTTCATTAAAGTCTGTCTCTCCCACTACACAGCATGAAGACAGGGATAGTGTCTGGTTTGCTCGGCATTGCATCCCTAGTGCCTGTACCAGAGCCCAGAATCCAATAGGTACTCAAATATTTGTTGAATAAATCAATGAATAAAATAACGCCATGTCCCCAAAGATCCTTCCATGGCATGATTACATCCCTATGGATTGGAACACAGAACAGCTTAAAGATGGGGGAGAGGAGAATGGAAAAGATGGCTCTCATTAGATGGAAAACCAGAGGACCAGAGCTTTAAAAATCTTTTTAAAAAGGCATGCAAGAGAATTGGGAATGTGTCAAAACCAAATTTCTGCCTTCTTTCTAGTTTGAACCTATAGAGCAAGGCTCAAATATGGCAGGGACAGCCTGAGTATTTCAAGGTGTCAACATATGACCATTGTATTTGGACACTCAAACATATGCTTTCATTTTTGGTAAGGCTACACTCCTATTTGAGGCTTATTTTGTAACGTTTGATCCACCACAATATAATTGAAATAGAAAAGCATCTCATTTTAGAACCGCAAGCCAATACTGAAACACATCATCCTTTATACAGAAGGAGTGTGTGAGCAAGAGTTCCCGCTGGTTGTAACTGTGCTCCCACCACCATCTGAAGCCTGGAGCAACATGCCCCACATCCCCTGTAGGCCCAGGCAAAGACTCTGGAAAATGTAATCCATGTACACTTTCAGTTTACTGACAACAATAATTAATTAGTGTTAAAATGGGCTCAGCAAACCCTCTTTGTTTGAGGCTTGTTTCTTCATTCATTTTCCATGTCCCCCAATTAGGCAACACTTGTGGGTGGGAAGTGTTTTTGCTTTAAGGAATTAGTTAAAAATAAAAAGTATCATTTTGCATACTGCAAGGAAAAACAGTCCCCCCCCCCGCCACACACACACCCCAGAAATCACCTCATACATTCCCATAGCTGTCTGCTGGAATCACAAGAGACTATGCCAACTGGCAACCACGGGTGCACATTTTTAACTCACTGGGGAGTGAAGCAAGGAAAACATTTTTGTAAGGCTGTTTAAAAATTATTTGCAATGGAAACAATTAAAAAAATGTGTGGCCATTTTCTTGATGTGGAAGAAATGCTATATCCAACATCCAATTCCATGGGCCAATTTTCTCCTGCAAGATTTATGAAACAAACACCGCCAAGCAGACAGAAATCTAAATAGTAACATGTTTCACTTTAATAGAACTTTAATTTAATAAGAATAATACCCAAAATACCCAGACAGTTTTATAGCACTCTAGTAATGGTATCCCACTTTCTCTTTGGAGCCCTTGGGATGATAAATACGCCTTGTACATCACCACCAGAAGCTGCCTGGTAACCAGCTGTCAGGATGGCTCTGGCTGGGCCTTCAATCTTCCAAAATTAGTTAGGAATTCCATTTCTCCACAAGCACACAGATGCCACATCTCTAGGTGGATACTACGATTTCTACTCTGAAACCTTCACTTCTTGTTTGGTCAATCTAAAGTTCATGAATAATCCCCTGTCTATACATACTGACAGGCTGAGGCTCATTCTCAAAGTTGAATAACAATGTTGTGGAAAGGTTTTATTTTTATTGTTCTTTGGGACAGAGTATCTAAACACAGCAGAGACCCTTTATAAAATCACAAAGTGGGGGGTCCAGATGGACATCAATATTGGCTTCTCCTGCTATCAGAAAGTACAGTGTTCTTACGAAAACTTTCAGAAGATGAAATGGTGCAAAGAAGCAATTACTATTCCATAAAAGTGAAAATTCTCTTTAAATTTCTTTCTGTTGGTAAAAATGGGTACTAATGGAGGTGTTTCATAAAAGCTAAGTGGCATAAAACAAATTTTCAGATAGCAGAGAAACCTATATTCTGATGTGATACTGTCTCTAACTTTTCCTTTGTGCTTTAAAAAACATATTTCAGGAACTAGCATCTGATGCACAGTGCTCCTACAGCAGTGTAAGAAGGGTCCTTGTCATAAAGGAATTCTGCTGCAATTCATAGTCAGGTCTGAGGAAGTGTTTGTGTTGAACTATTTTACCTCTGCATCCATTCATACGTGAGTTTTATCTACTTCAGAACTGGCATGCCTGTGGCATGCAGGCTGTTTCTCCCTCCACACAGGGCATCAATGACAACCAATCAATCAGCACAATTTTCTGTTGAGACCAAATACCACCTCAGAATCTTGAAACAGTGCTCCAGAAAGCAAACCCCAGTCCATTAGATGAGCTCAGCACTAAACTATAGGCCACCCTCTGGTTTCTACATTTTGACTGTTTAAACAAAACAAACCACTCCCTTAAACAATTGGCATTTGGGGGAAAGAACTTTGTGTGATCTATTATTTAAAAGATAAATGATCATTAACTTCTGGTGCATCTCTGCCTGTCTGTGTGTTTCCACTGTGCTTAATTTGAGCTGTCAGTGTTCCTTACACCGTCACTGAAAGCGTGTCTGCCCTTTCTGTGTGGCTGACTCCCTTGAATTCATGGATATCAGGCTCCATCCCTAGATCCAATCCTATGATGGGAATAGTGTTGATGCTAAATCGATGCTCATTGGCTTGAATTGAAAGCATTTAGATAAATTTATCCAACTATGATCCAGAGTCCAGGAAGCACTTAATGTCATGGGACAAAACCAGGAACAGCAAAATGCAAGAGTAAAGGGTAGGCTTCCAAGCATTTTAACTGCAATTAGAACCAAGAATCAGTGTTTCAAAGTGCAGCTGCTAATTCAAGGTTTATCCAAACCAGGGGAATGCTTTGGTCAGCAAAACTGGACAAGAAAATCTCTTGAGAACAAGCTGTCTCATAAGATTTCCGTTACCTGCTGCTTCCAGTCGGACTGAAAATACCTCCGGGGCAGCCTTTCCAATGGTGGTTTTGGCACTTCTTCCCCCAGATGTAGCCCACAAGTGCAGGAGTGCACAGAAATCAAATGTCCTGGGAGGAGAGTTGATTAAATGTTTTCAAACCTCAAAAAAGAAAAAAAAGGAAAAAATCAGTTCAGGTAGAGTTCAAGTTTTGGGGTCAAGCTTCAGGGACCCCTGGGACTCTTTTGTAGTGAGGCCATTAACTTACTCCTTGAAATCGTACCCCAGAGAGCTTATCAAGAGCAACAGCCTTAGTTCACAGCATTGCCCCTTCTTTCTTTTGTGTGGTCTGTTTGTCACAGAGTGAACCCAGAATCATGCTGTATTCTGTCTGCTAAAGGAGAATGTGAGCCAAGTCACATAAGAATTTCACATTCATCCAGAGTCAGATGCCTTCTTTATTCTCCACACTTCCTTCTACTTTCCTCTTGAAATCAGAACTTCAAATGGCTGACCCTTGCACAGATCTGTTTTTCCTGCCGAGATAGTATCATTTCAAGCTGCTTTTTCACATGAAAACCCTTCAAGGCCCTTGATGACACCCCCCCCCACCTCCAAAGATGCTGACAGATGAAGCTGGAAAAAACAATCCAGTGTGTGTTTGAAAATGAAGAAATTCCAAGATTTTTACCTAGTTTTGAGCACTTTCCAGATGTTATTGAGTGTGGTTGACTTTAGGGATAGATTGCTATTTTTCTGAATAGGAAATCAGGCTTCCTTTTCACTTGAGTGCAAGAATAATTCATGAAATAACTGGGGGGGGTGCATTTTAACTCCTGTGTCACCAAGGGCGTCTCCCTTTGGCTCTCCACCCCTTCTCTCTTTGTGGTGCTGTCTGCTTTTGGCTCTCTGGGAAGCAGAGATGGATTTTGATTATTCCTTACAAAAGAAGGCTAACAACTTTACTGCCTAAGATGATTAACATGATGACAACTGAAAAAACCAGGAAGGGCCCAGGAGGAAGCTGCTGACCCTGTGTCTACATATTGACAGAAAGAACCGTGGCCTTCAGAGCTGGGGCAATCATCCTGTGTGATGAGGGAGAGGGGCCAGAACAAAGACCCTTCAAGATTTCAAACTCTGGTGTGTTGCATACCCACTAATCCACTGATCAAATGCGTATGGAGAGCTGATTAAGGCATTTTGAGAGGAATGCAGATTTCTCTCCCCCATCCAGTAGAACCCCCTGTGATGAATAAAGGAAAATAATAAGAGTATAGAGGTTGAGTCAATGTCAGAAAATATATCTTCATCTTGCTGTTCAGGGACTAACTTAACCAAACTGGAAAGCAGACAGCAATTCTTACAAATAGAGCTCTGATCTCATTTGTCCTAGGAGCTCAGTGTGAGCATAAAAAGGCTCTGTCCTTAAGCTGGAGTTATATAGACTCAGCGATTCAGAGGGAATGCCTCCTTCATTTTTACAATTTTGAATGTATGTGTATATATAAACATATATAAAAACATAAGTATATATAGCACGCACACATCTGCCTGTGTATTGTGTACATGTGCATAATTTTTGTCTATCTGAAGACCATAAAATATGACAGTAGCAAGAAGGGGAAGTCCTATATAGTGGTGTGACTTTTTAAAATGTTCTGTTAGAGCAAACTCATTGCCTGTAACACTGTGGTGAGGGCAGCAGTGGAATGGAAAGGAACTCAGTGTTAAGTCCCAACTCCCTCCCTTACATTCCAACTATGTTAGAGCTTTACTTTCTGTGTTAGATTAATTTACACTGTGTGGCTGCAACCTAAGCCTTCGTTTTGAAGGAGGCAACAATGGACTAGGTGGAGAGAAGGGGTTGGAATTTTAGAAATTCTGACATTTACCTTGCCATGTATGGCCACCATACCAAACCACATTAAGAAAAAACCCAAACCCAAGTCTGCGGTTTCATTCCATGGCTGGTCTATACAATGCAGCCACTGTGTACCATGTACCGTGTAGGATCAGTCATGTTATAACATGAAGGGAGACAGAATTGTTCCCAGAGCATCCCAGAATCTGTGGAAGAAGGAGACCTACAGTGAGAGACAGAAAATTAAGCTCAACAATGGCCAAGAAGTTGTCAATAAGATTTTTCCATGATATGAGGTCTCTTGTATTTTCAACATCCTCCCGCACATAGGAATCTTTGGGATTTAAAAGTAGGACATGTTTTTACAGAGAGGAAACAAGTAGAAACATAAGTGTATCCCCAAACTCTCCATGGAGTTCATTAAATGTCTGTTTTGAGAAAGCATTTTCTTAGGTACTCCTGTCATGGGGTTTCTTATCCCCTGGGCCAACTGGGAGAATATCCGCCTTTAAGTAAAGGAAAGCTTCAGATAGGGGAAACAAAAGTATAACATTTTGGAATAGGGTTGCGATACCTTATCTGTAAAGCACCAGATGACAAATATTATCAGTTTTGCAGTCTCTGTCACAATTACTCGACTCTGACTAAGCAGCTGCAGATAATACCTAACAAATGGGGTGTGTGTATCCCAATAAAACTTTATGGATAAAAACAGGCGTGGCCTGGATTTGGCCCGCCAGCCATAGTTTGCTGATCCTGATTTTAGAAGATTCAATTTCTGTTTGTTCATTTGATTTGTGGTTTTTGACATGGAAAAGTAACAGTGGTGACAAATCCCAGTTCCCAAGGATGTCCATGCACCTAGATATAGGGATATCTATACATAGAGGAATATCTATACATATTCTGAGCAGGTGTGCCAGCTTGACCATATATCCTACCAAGAGACTCATTCTTTCCTCACTCAGTTTGATAACATGAGTATCACTTTCCAGACTTGACCCTCTGAAACAAGGGGCAAAATCTAAACATTTTTCATCTGAAGGCTCGCTACCTGATCCAGCAGCCTCAAAAGAAATTTTAATTTTATTGGCTCAGACTCAGATATGACCCCCATTAGATATAAAACCTCCTTCTCCATTAATTTTGATCAGTTGGGATAGAGGACTCTATTACATGTTCAGAACTATCCAATCTGAGACTAGAGATGGTCCAAGTCCCATCCCTGCCCTACCAGGACCCCAAACCACTGTCCCCATCACAAAGGGAAGTGACAGGAGGTCAATGAGAGTTCACATGCACACACACACACACACACACACACACACACACACACCCTTTCTCTCTACATTAGAACATATGAAGAAACTGATTGCACGAGTCACTTTCATTAGGTTAAAATGTGCTCATTTA
Source organism: Puma concolor (assembly GCF_028749965.1). NCBI lineage: Eukaryota > Metazoa > Chordata > Mammalia > Carnivora > Felidae > Puma > Puma concolor. The sequence continues at coordinate 26,450,930 of NC_141671.1, forward strand.
GCCAAACAGGTGAAACTGATTAATGCCAGGCTTCAAGGGCCAGGGGCTGCACAAGCAGAGTGGGCTTTGTGTGAGAAAACTGGGATTCTTCTGGTTTGAAATTTGTGAGAAATTCAATTTGAGTGCACACCCTTTTCACCTCTGAGGCAAGCCTGAGGCCACCTGAATCAAAACCAGATGGTTACTCAGGCCTAAAGACAACAAATAGCGGTTCGAAATCCTGTCGGCAGAGGACCACCAAAGCAAGGGCTCATTTTGAGAACTCTGCCCTGATGCATATTAATGTTCCCCAGATCTGGAGCAGAGCCTCAGCCCTTTTTCTACCCTCAATGCCCAAGAACATCGCATCATTGTAAACTGGTTATTTGAGCCGGTTTAAGTGAAACCCATAGCTCCCTGCCCCTCATGTTCCCCCCTTCTTTGCAATGTGCCCCTAGCAGGGGCTGGTTTGTTTTGGCAAGGCGAGCAGGTGCCCTCCCAGTGCTGAGATCTGAGCTCCGTCAGGAGTGTCAGCGGTGACCTGAAGTCTTGGGTGGCCGCCTTCACGCTCTCACTTCCCCCTGTCAGCTGATACATCTACCACCCACACACTGGAAGGTTCCGGCAAGCTCAGAGATTCCTGAAGGCGGGAGCGCTGACCTCCTCTGCTCCCCACCCCCCAACGGCTGGGCCCTCTGGAAGAGCCAGGGCACGCTTGGAAATCTTGGGCTCTGATTTTTCATAAACAATGGGAGAGGTGAGCATTTAAACATGTGGTCTGTGAAACATTAGCTTCCAACTGATAATTGAAATAGGGCCTTATAAACAAATGATGCCTTAGATGTCTAGAAGTCTCTTCTAAATTGCCTTTGAAAAGAGAAGTGGGATCAATGGGTTATTTTTCAGAGACTGGGTTTGTCTGGGACTCCAGTCACATGGACATCACAAGAATGGGCTTTTTTCTCTGTGCTTTATCATTAAATTCACACGCAGCATCCTGGAGGCAGGCAACCCCCCAACTGGCCACAGAAGTTGTCAAGCAGCCATCTCCAGTGCCATGAAAACCAAGCCTGAGGAGGCCCACGGCAGTGTGGTAGACTTGGTTTCCATTTCTTTCCTCATACACAAGACATCCATTTAGATTATGGAATAAAATCCCCCTAATTGATTTACATCTATTCCCATAGCATTGCCCAAGCTCTGACCTTAGTCTCACTTCTGGAAGTCATCATGAAATCCCTGCAGGCTGCATGGTGAGAACGGGGCCTCTCTACTCTGTGTGGGTGCAGGTGCTGATCCCCTTGCAGCCCAAACATCCTGCTGTGGGCCAGGCCACCTGCTGTCCACTCAGGTGGAAGTGGGACCACATGTCTCTGTCCAACCCACCAAATTGCAAGGGATGAGTAAGGGAAACAAACAGGCAGAGCAGGTGCTGGGGAAGCATCCAGAATAGGACAAGGGGAGGCATGCACTTGAGCACCATCCCCAGGCAAGGCTTCAAGGTGGAATTGCCCAGTGCTAGGGGCGTCATAGTCCCTAGGAATAAACTAGGGTCATTTTTCCTCAGAGTCTTGCTCAATCTTTCTATTGCACAGAACATTTGAAATCATTCCAGGAATTGGGGGGTACAGAAACCCCATTACTTGCAGAATGACCAATGGGAGGGGGGAGCAGGTGTGCAGTACAAAAGGGCACACACAGGGTAGTCTTTGTTTTGGTGAGCAGGTGATGGTCATTCTTATTTTAATGAGTGTATCGGTGTCTCTTTGGCTGATAACATTATTTAGTGCTTACGAGCAGTGCTAGGCATGCTGTTAAACACCTTGTACATTATTTTACTCGATTTTCACCACAACTTGCATTCTACCCACTCATGGAAGAATAGTTGAGGCTTAAAGAAAGTGACTTGCTTCATCTAGGAGAGCTGATCTGTGTGGAGGATGGCATTGACCAGAGAGACCTAGCCCTTCTCTGCAACATCCCTACAGTGTTCATCTGTAGCAGCCAGCAATGCCATGGGCAACCATATTTGCTGACCTATTTTTCTTAATCCAGTTGGGGTGATTTGGGGGAGCTGAGGAGGGTCCAAGATGCTTATCCAGGAGAAATCTAAGTACCGTTAATATTGAAGACAGCAGAAACTCCCAGAACTGAGAACACGAGTACAGAGAAGTTCACACACACACACACACACACACACACACACACACACACGGCACTTTAACAGCCGGAGGAATCAGTAATGAAGGAGAGGGAGAGCCTGCTGACACAATGGTCTTTTAACTATTCACTCCCTCCTGGTCTACATCCCACCTTGAACTAGTGACTGGGGTGGGGAGAAGGTGTGGATAATGTTGAGGGTGGAGCAAGCGCCTTGAAATGCCATATTGTCGCGACACCAGTGGATTGAACATCAAAAGTAAAGTGGGGATTGTGGCAAAGTTTACGGGATGGGGTGGATGTGGCCAAGGAAGGAGCGTGCATTATGTCTGCAGTTTCCAGTGGCCCTCAAACTCTGCTTCACAGTCCCGCGAGTTTCCCACAGCCTCTGTGTGTTTGCAGGTGAATAACATTGGCCACGTCTGGCCCGGATGCACCAGGAGTCACGAGGGCCCAGCTTCAGCACCAGAAGTCTCTGTCTCTTTCCGGGATGACAATTGGTCACAGTATGAGGTAAGCCCAAACTGGAAAGGACACCAGCTCAAAGGTCGGAATCCCATTGCTAGACTAGACACCATAAACCTCTGTATAACTTGTCTTCTTAAGTCTTGAGGCACATAAAGAGCTAAACTACAAGGTGAGTTAAAAAATAGAAGGTGAGAAATAACCAGTGGTTCTGACCCCTGGCTCCTCCTTACAATGATTGGCAAAACATTAAAGAATGCTGAGCTCCAGGCCCAGATCACACAACTCAGAATCTGTCTCCATGGAGCCCAGGCATTGGGCAACTGTTAAAGCCTCCACGCCACAATGATCCCATTGTGCCACTGGGTGGAGACCCATTGGACAGCATGGACACTGGTAGGGTTTCTAATGAACAGTACTGCAGGCAGGAAGGAGCCAGGTCAAATCAGAGCATTGGGATGAAGAAGAGGCTTGCTTCGTAGCAAATCCCAGAACTTAAAAAATCTGACTGAGAAACCAGGACAGACCTACTGAGTGTGTGTGTGCGTACGTGCGTGTGTGTAAATATTCCCCCAAATAATAGTTAAATGCATATCTGTACATATACATACATATACATATATATTTATTTTGAGGGGGATATTTAGTGCTTTTTATTGTGTGTGTATATATACGTTATAGTACATAGTATATTTTTGTTGTGTATATACACACTATGGTATATATATTTTTTGTTTGGGGGAAATTTCTTTGCCTTGTTGACTAAAATGAAACTAAGTTTCCCTGTTTATAGGTGGGAGGCGTTAGCAGAATTGGGGAGCCCCCCCCCCACTTAGGCTACAGAGGGCACTAGTGAGCCTATAGGGAGCAGCAAGCACAAAAGGATCACTGAGGAGATGGGATATTTTTTATTTTTGAAAGAAAGAAAAGGAAGAAAGGGACGGAGGAAGAAAGCATCCCCTTCTAAAATTTAAACAAGACGTATCTGGAGAGCTACTGACTTTGTGAAAAAAGCCAGCCCAAACATTGGTGGCATACCTTCCTCCCTGAAGAAACTTTGAAGCTACCTGTCTCTGTTTTTAAGGAACCTGCTTGAAGTCATGCGTTCAGCCCAGCAGGATTCGGGATGGTTAGGAGCAAGCAAGGAAGCTGGCCCATGTCTGTCATGTGAGGCCACAAGTGATCAGAGGGGAGGTAGGTCTTTCTGTCCCTGACTTGATAGCTAAGAAACTAAATTTGTCTTGACATTATTTAAAACTTATGTATCAGGTGTTGCTTGGAGAGGTAACATCTGTCAGAAAGGGTTCTATGTTCACTTAAAGAAAAATCTGTACTTTGCAAGATTACAGTTGCCAAACTCACTCTGTGGTGGTTGAGTCAGAGGTAGAGCTGGATATTGTAGACACCATCTGGGCTTTCATCATCCCATCATGAAGCATTTACATTGTACTTTATATTTGCAGTGTATTTCACATTGTATTAATTTTCTCTAAGGTTTACTATTTAAAATTTTTTGCTGGGTAAAATTACAAGAGTAATTTAACAAAGCAGCCTCATATAAACTATCCACATGCCGAATAACAACCCACAAAATAGGTTTGTTTCTTTGTTACAGACAATGAAATTGAGGTCCAAGAAAGTGTAAGCTGTTTCAGTGGTGTCTGCACCTACTGTTTTCTGCTGTGGACTTTAGAAATGTTGTGCCCTGAGTTTCTTATGTTTCACATTTTTACCTGCAGTGCTATTCCTTTCATCTCCCATGCAAAAAAAAAAAAAAGTGTCTTTTTCCTTTTGTATCTACTTATTGCACATTTTTATCAATGCGTAGCACCTGTGTGTTTTCTGACGCTACTTTGATCTTTAAATGTCACTGATGGGAAAGAAGATTCTCATTTTGATATCATCACAGAGTTTGAACACGCAAGGTGTAATAAAGAAGTAGTAGAGATTCTTTTATTTTAATTTTTAAATCAGCTTTGTTCTTGACTTTTTCAGTGAAACTATGATTGTCCTTAATGTGAGATCAAACAACTCAAATCCTTTTTGTAAATAGGAGGTGTGTGTGTGTGTGTGTGTGTGTGTGTGTGTTTGTGAATGCTCAGTTTTCAGACTAATTTAGTTGTCTTTGTAGTATCTCTATGAGGTGTGATGAGAAATTCATCTCCATGTTCTGCAGATGAAACTGAAACCAAGATCAAATAATCAGTCACCAAGTTCATGAAGGATTTTAAGGAAGCTGTGTAGGATTGGGGAGGTTTAGGAAGGTGGTGGGGGTAGGAGGACCATCTAGTAACCAATGAACCAGGCAGATGACCTTGGACAACTTACCTAACTTTAAGCTTCCTTACTTTCAACAGAAAAATGGAAATAATGTCTGCCACACCTAAATTTCTGTTGTTATGGCTATCAAAAGAGATTATAGCTGGAAATGTTTTCTGAACTCCAAATTATTATATACTTGTGTATATAATTATACATTATTATATATGTTCCTTTGTATATGAATTATGTCATATATATCCATACATAGCAATGCATTATTAAAATCAGGATTGAAGTCATTTCATTTCAGAAAGGGCAATTTCATTTCTTAAATTTAGTAATAGCAAGCCTTTGCTCTAGACCCCTTGACATAATATAACCGATTTTTAAAATAATTTTAAAATGAGATTCTTATTTAAGTAAGAACGGCTTATAAAAACAAACCTTAAATACCTCCAACAAAAGGTCATTCATTGTAAGGAAAAACCATATTTTATGAATGTGAATCAGCTTCAGATTAACACTAGTACTTCAAATATGTGTGAGATGAGATGACATTGCTGGAAAATATATTACCATCTCTTTCAAGGATCCATATACCTTTTTCTCCTTTTCTCCTTAGCTTATGGAACCAATATTAGAGAGGTTCTTTCTCCTTTAGAAGCCAGGAAATGTAAGACACTCTTAGAAAGAAGCTCAAGGATTTGATGGGCTCAAGCCAAGACCTATTGGTACCTGGGAGGCCTGAGGCACAGCAAGACTGTATGCTTCAGGGGTGGGCTGAAATGATAAGACACTGCCTTTCTCTAGTTCCACCGGAAGTTATGAGTGTACTGCTGTTCTTTCAGAAGGCTTTCTGTTTTCTAGGAAACTACCCCAAGAAAATAACCAGAAATGTGGATGAGATTTACATATAAGCATAGTTACCCAAGTGTTGTTTACAATAGCAACACTAGAACAATTATTAAATATATTTTGTGTATGTATATGTGCAGTTGTCAATTTGGCACTTTCAAAGAATATTTATTAATATAGGAAAATATTTCATGCTGCAATGTTAGATAAAAAGGGAAAAATATAAAATCAGAAATGCAATGATACCAATTTTATAAATGTATATGTGCATAGAAAAAGAAGACTAAAAGAACATACATCCAAATCATAACCATGGCTCTCCAAGGAATGGATATGAAGAAATTCAATTTCCTCTAATACTTTGCTGTATTTTATTCATTTTATACAATAAGCATATATTATGATCAGAAAGAAAGTTTACTTTTACCAAGAAAATCTTTTCCAAGGATGTGGGTTCTATCCTGACTCAGAAATAAATCTATGTAGAATAAGAACTTATTTTTTCTTTTTCTTTTTTTCTTTTTATTTTTTTTTATGAAATTTATTGTCATATTGGTTGCCATACAACACCCAGTGCTCATCCCAACAGGTACCCTTCTCAATGCCCATCACTCACTTCCCCCTCCCTCCCACCTCCCATCATCCCTCAGTTTATTCTGTGTTTCAGAGTCTCTTATGGTTTGCCTCCCTCCCTCTCTGACTTTTTTTTCCCTTCCCCTCCTCCATGGTCTTCTGTTAAGTTTCTCAGGATCCACATTAGAGTGAAAACATATGGTATCTGTCTTTCTCTGCCTTATTTCACTTAGCATAATACTCTCCAGTTCCATCCACATTGCTACAAAAGGCCATATTTCATTCTTTCTCATTGTCAAGTAGTATTCCGTTGTATATATAAACCACAACTTCTTTATCCTTTCATCAGTTGATGGACATTTAGGCTCTTTTCATAATTTGGCTATTGTTGAAAGTGCTGCTATAAACATTGGGGTACAAGTGCCCCTATGCATCAGCACTCCTGTATCCCTTGGGTAGATTCCTAGCAGTGCTATTGCTGAGTCATAGGATAGATCTGTTTTTAATTTTTTGAGGAACCTCCACACTTTTCCAGAGCAGCTGCACCAGTTTGAATTCCCACCAACAGTGCAAGAGGGTTCCATTTCTCCACATCCTCTCCAGCATCTATAGTCTCCTGATTTGTTCATTTTAGCCACTCTGACTGGTGTGAGGTGATATCTGAGTGTGGTTTTGATTTGTATTTCCCTGATGAGGAGCAACGTTGAGCATCTTTTCATGTGCCTGTTGGCCATCCGGATGTCTTCTTTAGAAAAGTGTCTATTCATTTTTTCTGCCCATTTCCTCACTGGATTATATGTTTTTCGGGTGTGGAGTTTGGTGAGTTCTTTATAGATTTTGGATACTGGCCCTTTGTCTGATATGCCATTTGCAAATATCTTTTCCCATTCCATTGGTTGCCTTTTAGTTTTGTTGATTGTTTCCTTTGCAATGCAGAAGCTTTTTATCTTGATGAGGTCCCAATAGTTCATTTTTGCTTTTAATTCCCTTGCCTTTGGAGATGTGTCAAGTAAGAAATTGTGGCTGAAGTCAGGGAGGTTTTTTCCTCTAAGGTTTTGATGGTTTCCTGTCTCACATTCAGGTCCCTTGTCCATTTTGAGTTTATTTTTGTGAATGGTGTAAGAAAGTGGTCTAGTTTCATCCTTCTGTATGTTGCTGTCCAATTCTCCCAGCAATATTTGTTAAAGAGACTGTCTTTTTTCCATTGGATATTCTTTCCTGCTTTGTCAAAGATTAGTTGGCCATACATTTGTGGGTCCAATTCTAGAGTCTCTATTCTATTCCATTGGTCTATGTGTCTGTTTTTGTGCCAATACCATGCTGTCTTGATGATTACAGCTTTGTAGTAGAGGCTAAAGTCTGGGATTGTGATGCCTCCTGCTTTGGTCTTCTTCTTCAAAATTACTTTGGCTATTCAGGGTCTTTTGTGGTTCCTTACAAATTTTAGGATTGCTTGTTCTAGCTTCGAGAAGAATGCTGGTGCAATTTTGATTGGGATTGCATTGAATGTGTAGATAGCTTTGGGTAGTATTGACATTTTAACAATATTTATTCTTCCAATCCATGAGTATGGAATGTTTTTCCATTTCTTTATATCTTCTTCAATTTCCTTCATAAGCTTTCTATAGTTTTCAGCAAACAGATCTTTTACATCTTTGGTTAGGTTTATTCCTAGGTATTTTATGCTTCTTGGTTCAATTGTGAATGGGATCAGTTTCTTTATTTGTCTTTCTGTGGCTTCATTAGTAGTGTATAAGAATGCAACTGATTTCTGTACAAGACTTTTGTATCCTGCGACTTTGCCGAATTCATGTATCAGTTCTAGCAGACTTTTGGTGGTGTCTATTGGGTTTTCCATCATGTCATCTGCAAAAATCGAAAGCTTGACTTCATCTTTGCCAATTTTGATGCCTTTGATTTCCTTTTGTTGTGTGATTGCTGATGCTAGAACTTCTTTTTTCAGCTTCTGGCTATTCTTATATAGCCTTTGTTTTGAGAAAATGATCAGTTCCTGGTTGTAGCTTATGCTGGACCATGCCTTGTGTCTGTAATTAGCCCAACAGTGTGATAACATGCCACATCAATAAGACTCAACATGGCAAGTTGGGGTAAGTAAAAGGATTTGAAAAGATAAATTCACTTGTTTGCTGGTTTGGCAAATACATGTTGATCTGCTGCTCTGCCAGGAATATTTTTAGGAAATTTATGTTCAGGAAGTTGGTATGATTGACCTGAAGAGATAAATCTAGGGCTACAGTTTGAGGCTTCTTCCCTTCGGGAGCTGTGTCCAGCTTAAAGGTTCTCAAATATGTCAGTTCTTCTCCAGGCAGATTTGCAAAATTCTCTGAGAGATGACTTGTGTTATTAAATTTAAAAAGTATTTAATGAAAATAGGGGCACCTGGGTAGCTCAATCAGTTAGACATCTGACTGCAGATTTCAGTTCAGGTCATGATCTCCATGGTTTGTGAGTTCAAGCTCGCTCAGGCTTCACACTGGCAGTGTAAGCCTGCTTGGGATTCTCTCTCTCCCCAGCTCTCTCTCCCTCTCTCAAAGTAAATAAATAAAAACTTAAAGAAAAGATATTTAATGAGAATGTTCTGTGTGTCAAATACTATGCTAAGAATCTTGGATATGTAAAGGAAATGTATTGAATGACCTCTATAGCAAGACAGCAATGTTCTTTACCACTTGAACTGCCTGTGACCATCATAAGACACTACTGTTCATTTTGCAGATAGGCTGAGGAAACCTTATTTGATTCCTCCATTGCATGCTTTAAACTTTGTCATTATGAATTTCCATTCTATCAGTTATACTTGATATACAAATACTGCTTCCTTCCTAATTCTTTTGGTAAACTTTAAAGGCACCCTACAAATAACAATGGTTTTTCCCCTCTTTTTTTCATAAGCACTATGAAGCCGATGTGGACAATAGACCATTACAGTCTAGTCTTCCAGTTGTTGTAAAGAAAGTTGCATTCACTTAGTACATTTTATTATCCTGCATATATTAGCACTAGATTAATCAAAATCACTCAGGAAGTAAAACACTTGTCCAAACAATATGCAAAAAATAGCCTACAGTTTTCCCTAATAATCTCACTGCTTGACACTCCCTGAGGCCCAGTCACTGATTCTGACTTTCAGAATCAATATCTTTTATAGTATTAGAGGTGGGTGACAGTCAGTGACCAAACCTCTCCTCCCAACTAACTACAAGTCTACAAGCATCTAGAATAATAATATTCAGGAAGCTAGCAAAGCTAACAAATAAAATCTCTGGGATGAACACTTATGACTAATACTGCATTTGCCGACAAAATATAGAAAATAATTTCTATATATACTGAACATTTTTTTGTATGTAGAACCATTTTAACAGAGATTCTCAAGCCTTAATAAGCATGAAAATCTGTTGGGACCTTGTTAAAATGCAGATCCTGAATCTACAGATGGGGCCTAAGAGTCTGCATTTTTATCAAGGCCTGAAGTGTCCTAATGCTGCTGGTCCATGGCCCACACTTAGAGTAGCAAGGATCATTAGGTTTGTCTTATAGACAGAAATATAAGCATTGGCAGAAAAGTCTGAGCTAACATAAATAAAGAAATCTTCTTTTAGAGCAAGATAACACACTTCAGGAAATTCTTTGAGGTGTGGGTCTTTGGGACATTGTCTTTGGAAGGCCATACAAGGTGAAGTCACCATAATGGCCAGGGACCTCTGGGGTGGGAGTTGCAGGGAAGAAGGGAAAGCTTACCAGCCCACCCACTTCAGGCATGGAAGCATCTTGTCTTCAAACATATAGGCCAAGTGAGATATAAGTGTGGAAATGCATTGCAAAGTACAATATAAATGCTGGGTGATATTATCACCATCATTATTTTGCACAAATGTGCTGGGTGCCTGAGGCACAGTCTTAGGGAGTCTGAAAAATAAAAGAAACACAATTCCTATTCTAGAAAGCACTGGATGGCATTAAAGATAGATGAAACACAATATAGAACAAATTTTCTCATCTCATCTTCAGCCTCAAAAATATAAAACAGACTGTTTTCCCCTAATATGTTTTACATTTTCCATCCATCCACATATCTATCCATCTGTCTTTCCATCCACCATCTATCTATATATGTACACATGTATGTGTGTGTGTGTATATATATTCCCTACTTACATCTTTCATAAGATTGAAATTTCTCAGTCCTTGTTGCTACATGTGATTCATGATGCTATTTTATTATATGCATTAGATGTTGGACATATATTAGATGTTGGACAGTTAGCAGTAATATGTCACTTCACTTTTTGGTCCATGCTGACCTATCTATGCTCTTATGGATCTGCTGTCAATACAGACAATGTTTGCTCAAGAGTGAAAACTGTTTGCTTTTTATATGTTTGTATGTTTCAGTCTGGTGGGAACTACATAGAGGATAGAATTACCTTTCTCTTAACAGCTACCTGGTCATAGACATTCCAACTTGATATGTATTGGAGAGAAGTCACTGGGCTTCAAAGTCTAAGTTGTGATCAGTGGACTCCCAGCTGGAATAAAAATGGATGGAAAATTCCTGATCAAATGTCAATAGTAGTTGACCATAAGCAGTGTATACTTCTAGTATTTCAGTCCTCATTCAACATTTATTCAGCAGTGATTTGTTGACCACCAACCCTGAGCAAGGATCTTGATTACAACAGAGAACTAGACACAGTATTGGCCCTGAAGGTGCTCACATCCTGTGTTAATGTGTGTTGGCATGTGTGTGTATGTGTAAATAGGCATGTCTGTCCCAGGGTATATGTGTGTCTGGGTACAATCATCTAAGTGTGTGTGTGTGTGTGTGTGTGTGTGTGTGTGTGAATAGGGAGGGAAGCCCTCAAGTGGACAGATAAACTGACTTATTAAAAAATATGTTAAAGAAAAGTAGAGGACAACACAAAGTGCTGAGGGGACACATGGTCTCCTGACCCAGTTGTGGAGGTTAAAGGAAGCCTTCCCACTGGGGTGACACTTAAGCTGAGACTTGATGGATGAATAAGAATAGCCAGGCAACATGTAGAAGAAGTGAAGGTGCTTTAGTCATAGAAAGGGTAATCAAAGACCCAAGGTGAGACTACTTTGGTATGAATGTAGCTTTTAGTGTGGAGCAGGAGGGCCTGTGAGAGGTGCTGTAGGGGAGGGAAGCAGATGAAACCTCCCATGTCCAAGTATAAAACAAGCTCCACAACACATTTCCGCTACTCACTGTCTGCCAGGGTAATAATCCCTGGAATATTCTTATGTGGTCTGTTCACTGATAAAACCTGAAAATCCTTGAACTTTTCTCCACCTTATTTCTTCCTGTTCCATGTAATTGTTTTGCAAAGCACAAAAAGACCTAATTTTGGTAGGCGTAGGAGAGAAAAGGGAGAGTTTTTCCCCTTATACCATAGCTTTTTATGAACAAAGAGCGTTTCTAACTCCCACTTATAGAACATTCACGTGCAGTGAGGCATCTCAACAAGCATTTTAATAAATACCACACTCCACTCTCCTATGTTTATGCAAGGACATTAAGGTCTATCTCCTGCAGCTGATGGTTTATAATCCAGATTTAGGTGAGTTAATGTAAACGGTCTGATGGACTTGCCTGGATGGATAGCCAAAAAGCAATTTCTTATGAACATGGAACACAGTGATGGGGAGGCCCACAACGTGATGAAAGAAGCCCAAGATAGCATCAGAAATGACCTAATAGAGGAGGAACTAGGGCAGAGGTGATCAGCATCCCAGCTTTTGCTAAATTTAACATGACAAGCCAAGTAAGAGAAGTCATTATTGAGAAAATGTGAAAGTCCAGCCAAGAGTTTGGGTGATGGAAAATTAACTATAGTTGGGACATAAAAGTTTATAATGTAGGGATTGTAGAATGATTGGATGTCTTTCATATTCTAAGAATGCAGTTCAATGGACCATCTCTTAGCATTATTCTGAAAGCTTTACTTTTGATTAAAATCATAAAATCTATCTTAGAGATCCAAGAAAAAGTGTGTATACCTTAAACCCAAACATTTTACTACCTGGATGACTAATATTCTCATTTTCCTTCTATCTTTAATTTAAGTAAAAAGGTTGTGGCCAAACTAGAACTTTGTGTAGAAAATTCAAAGAAATTAAAGATTTTAAAAGCATATTTAAGAGTTTACATATTTCATCATTTTCAGGGGATACACGATCAGGTCCAGACTTAGCCACAGTCCTTGGAAAAATGGCTGATGAATGTGCCTTGGTGTTGTCTACCTGGAGGGGCTAGAGGTTGACTGGGGACAGACTCCAGCCAGCCTTGTGAATAGTCCCATGATGCATCATGTGCTGATCTGGAAGAAAAGGGTGATCAATGAGGGAGGAGGTCAACTAGAGACAGGCTAGATTTGAATCCTGGCTATGGTCCTCTCCAGATGTGTTTCCGTTCATTTCTACCTTGTCTGCTTCACTTACATCCACTTTCTTTACTCAGCCAGAATCTCAAGTACTCATGTCATTACACTGGGCTAGATGATGAGAGAGAGCTGAGGTTTGGAATTGCTAATGCCAAGATCTGTCACACTAGAGAGCATTGTGTACCATGAACAAGAAACCCAAAGGAATAAAAAAGTAATAAAATAATAATTGTGGTTATGAGGTGTTTAACAAAGCCAAATTTCCATAATATGCTAAATAATAAAAAATGATTCTCAAGAAACACTTAACCCTAATAAGAAGGAATTGCATGGTTGTAAGTAGTTGAGTTCAGTTCAATGAACATTTATGGAGATCCTCTTATATTTGAGGCACTGTGAAAAACAATGGGGGAAAAAGATGAATCACACATGGTCACATTGATGACAATTCAGTCCCTGTCCATATCCAATGTAAATGGAATGATAACATATCTAAAGAAAGAGAAAACATCAACTTATTACCAGCTCTGAGCCGGGCACTGTTCTGGTCTCTGAGGCTATAAACTTTATTAAAACAAACTTTTTAACCTTAGGAGCTCATAGGCTCTATGGCCATTGCCTTTTATCTGTTGCTTTATAAAGAGTAGAAACTCTTGGGATCAAAAGAATCATAATTCAGTACATTAATAAAACTCTGAAAGATGCTAAAGCTTGGTCTAGCTATTTGGGAAAGTAATCAAAAAGAAAAGATGGGGTTTCTAACAAAGGAAAAGGTGGAGAGACTCTCAGTCATTTCCTGAGCATTGAACTCTAACGTATGACATGTATATTCTGATTTGACACACTTTCATCTTCTGTGGCTGTTTTATTTTCAAGTATTTGAAACAGAGCTATAAGATTTAGCAAATAAAAATATAAGAAATTCAATTAATTTTCAGATAAGGTTGAATTTCAGAGAAGCTGCTCATTCTTTATCTAAAATTCAAATTTAACTGAGTGTTCTGAATTTTATCTGTTAAGCCAATTAGAAGTTAGCTCTTTATTTATAGAGATTATGTAATCCAGTTCTGCTGCGGAGTACCTATTTTTAAGCCTGAATAAGTTGTTTGCTTGAAGTTGTCTCTGGATACCTGAATTAACTTAGTCTTGCTGTTTCAATCTTGTTTTTTTTTTTTTTATTTATATTTAACACAAGCCTAAAATCTTTGTCTGTTTCTTTGAAGAATTTTATTAGCTCTTTTGAGTTTTCACTTACCTAGCTTGCTTTTTAATATTCATTTGGCCTCTATCAAATTAATAATTCCATTCTTGGTCTTATTTTCTAAAAACTATTGGTATACATGATCCATACCAAGGTGTCACATGGGAAATTAGTGAATTTTAATCAAATGACACATTACATAGTATACCCTGGAAAGTTCTCACCATTCACCCACATTTTTCTGCTAAATAAGGAAAGGGTAGCAGGAAGAGTAAGAGTAGAGTTTATCCTGTTGAGTATATGAAATCAGTCAGAGCAATATTCTTTATACAGGTCATTTAGTTTGAAATACATAATTTCCTTGGTCAAAGTCAGATTAGTTAAATTCATATATTGATTCACAGGTAATTAAATGGGAAGACAGAATGCCAGACATAGCAGTGTGAGAAAGATTGGCATCCACCACTGGGGAGTTGACAGCCCATAGCTGTGCTTCTAACACAGTGGTGGCCAGCCATATGGGGCTACTTGATTTTATTTTATTTTTTTTTCAACGTTTATTTCTTTTTGGGACAGAAAGAGACAGAGCATGAACGGGGGAGGGGCAGAGAGAGAGGGAGACACAGAATCGGAAACAGGCTCCAGGCTCTGAGCCATCAGCCCAGAGCCCGACGCGGGGCTCGAACTCACGGACCACGAGATGGTGACCTGGCTGAAGTTGGACGCTTAACCGACTGCGCCACCCAGGCGCCCCTGATTTTAAATTTAAATTAACAAAACTCACAACGCCCCCCCAAACCCTAAATAATCCAGTGAAGTAATGAGCAGAAGACATGAATAGATACTTTTTCAAAGAAAACACCCAAATGGCCAACAGACATATGAAAAGATGCTCAACATCACTCATCATCAGGGAAATACAAATCAAAACTACATTGAGATACCACCTCACACCTGTCAGAATGGCTAAAATTAACAACTCAGGAAACAACAGATACTGGCAAGGATGCGGAGAAAGGGGAATTCTTTGCACTGTTAGTAGGAATGCAAACTGGTGCAGCCACTCTGGAAAACAATATGGAGGTTCCTCAAAAAATTAAAAATAGAACTACCCTATGACACAGCAATTGCACTAATAGACATTTATACAAAGGATAAAAAAATGCTGACTCAAAGGGGCACAAACACCCCAATGTTTATGGCAGCACTATCAACAATAGGCAAATTATGTAAAGAGCCCAAATGTCCATCAATTGATGAATGCATAAAGAAGATGTGGTACAAATATACAGTGGAATACTACTCAGTGATGAAAAAGAATGGATTCTTGCCATTTGCAACCATGTGGATGGAACTAGAGGGAATTATGCTAAGCTAAATAAGTCAGTCAGAGAAAGACAAATATCATATGATTTCACTCATACGTGGAATTTAAGAAACAAAAAAGATGAACATAGGGGAAGGGAAGCAAAAATAAGTTAAAAACCGAGATAGAGGCAGACCATAAGAGACTCTTAACTCCGGATTACAAACTAAGGGGAGGTGGGTGGGGAGATGGGTTAAATGGGTGATGGACATTAAAGAGGACACTTTTCAGGATGCACACTGGGTGTCATATGTAAGAGATGAATCACTGGGTTCTACTCTTGAAACCAAGACTACACTGTATGTTAACTAAATTAAATTTAAATTAAAAAAAATCACATTTGGATTAGCCACATTTCAATTAGTCAATATCTACATGTGGCAAGTGGCGACTGTATTAGCATAGATGATAGAAATTTCCAATAGTGTTGAAAGTTCTAGACAGTGCAGGTCTGTGAGGATAACAGATGGGATTATTAATTCCACAATCAATTATTAATAGTAATTGCAATTATGTTATGTGACATGAAATAGATGCTTAAGGAATTATTTGATTGCAAAACAGGGGAAAGCCTCTCTGAGGAAGGGATATTTTGAGGTGGAATGGAAAGGATGGGTAAAAACCAACACACAAGTAGCTAAGGGGCAAAGAGAACTATACAGGTAGAGGAGATTAGTATGTGCAAAGGTCCTGAAAGGGAAGGAACAAACAGAAATTAAAGAAAAAGCAGAGGGCACAGAAGAGAAAGAGGAGAGAGGCCCAAGAGGAACCTAGAGGACCACGGTGAGGGTTTGGGTCTTCATCTGAGAAAACCACTAAAGGATCATACAATGAAGAGTGATAAGTTGAGATTCACACTTAAAATCATGGCTCTGGCTTGGGGCGCTTGGGTGACTCAGTCGGTTAAGTGCCTGATTTTGGCTCAGGTCATGATCTCATGGCCTATGAGTTTGAGCCCCGCATAGGGTTCTGTGCTGACAGTTAAGAGCCTGTTTCAAATTCTCTCTCTCCCTCTCTCTCTGCCCCCTCCGTGCTCTCTCTCTCTCTCTGTCTCTTAAAAATAAACATTATAAAAAGAAAAAGAAAAAAAATCTTTGCTCTGGCTGCTGGGCAGCAAAATGACTGCTGAGAAATGAGATATATGGTATTGCAGTAATCCAGAGAAGACAGCATGGTAGCTGGGTTAAGTGTATTAATTTGCTAGGACTGCAAAACAAATACTACAGACTGAGGGTTTAAACAGCATAAACGTATTGTCTCACTGTTCTGGAGACTAAAAGTCCAAGATCAAGGTGCTGGAAGTGCTGGTTCCTTCTGTGGGCTGTGAGGGAGGATCTGTTCAGGCCCCTCTCCCTGTAGATGTAGATGGCTGTGTTCTCCCTGTGTCTTCACCAGTCTTCTCTGTGTACCTGCTTGGGTCCTAATCTTCATTCTTATAAGGACACCAGTCAGATTATATCAGAGCCAACCCATATGACCTCATTTCACCTAATTATCTCCTTAAAGACTCTATGTCCAAACAGTCACATTCTGAGGTACTGGGTATTAGGACATCAACATGGGAATTTGGGGGGACAGAGCTCAGCCTATCATAGGAAGTTTAACCTTCTAACTAGTGTCAAAGTTGCGTGAAGGTCAAGAGAGTTCATCATATGTCATTGGCCCAAACCCCTACCCACCCAGCAACACAAGAAACATCCAATTGGAGAAACACATAGGGTAGAAAAACACTCTCCACCTTTCAGGCTCTCTGGTCATGAACTATTTAAGAGAAGTTCAGTGAAAAGAAAGGAAGATCAACAGAAGTGAGGTCTCTACCCAGAGGCTGATGGTGCTATGCATTTTAGTGATCTGCCTAGTCTTTTGTGGCTCTTGAGTGGGAAGTTTTTTGGTTTAAGATCTATAGGATCTTGGCCCCTAACCTTCTCCTGTGTCCCTTTGGTTTGATCCCTCTCCCTCTAGGAATGGTCTCTGCAGTATTCTCACCCTCCTGGTCAACTCTCAGTTTAGACATCAGCTTCTCTGGGAAGCTTTGCAAGAGAGTTCAGTGTCCCTTTTAAATTATCCCATGACACCCTCTATCTGCCCCCATTAAACCTGCCTGTTCACTCTGTCTCACCCACAGTGGTGGCTGATACTGCCCAGTTCACAGACCACTGGGCAGAGGCTACATGAGTAGCAACACTGAAATGTTCTTTTTTTAATTATAAGTAATAAAATTCTTTTTATTATAAAAAATTCTTTTTATTATAAATCAGAAAATGAGTGAAATTATCTTAAATAAATCTCTGATTGTTATAAAGTGTCAATGAGTTAAACTCCAAGAATAATGCCAAAGGGGGAAAAATTATCTTAAAGTAATGAAAGCTTTTTTAAAAATATAATTTATTGCCGTTAGGCAACATACAGCGTATACAGTGTGCTCTTGGTTTTGGGGATAGATTCCTATGATTCATCGCTTACATACAACACCCAGTGCTCATCCCAAGTACCCTCCTCAATGCCCATCACCCATTTTCCTCTCCCCTGCCCCCCCATCAACCCTCAGTTTGTTTCTCTGTATTTAAGAGTTTCTCATGGATTTGTCTCCCTCTCTGTTTGAAACTATTTTTTCCCCTTCCCTCCCTCCATGGTCTTCTGTTAAGTTTCTCAAGTTCTGCATAATAACTGAAAACATATGATATCTGTCTTTCACTGACTGACTTATTTCACTTAGCATAACACTGTCCAGTTCCATCCACGTAGTTGCAAATGGCAGGATTTCATTCTTTCTCATTGCCAAGTAGTATTTCATTGTATATATAAACCACATCATCTTTGTCCATTCATCAGTCGATGGACATTTGGGCTTTTCCCATGATTTGGCTATTGTTGAAAGTGCTGCTATAAACATTGGGGAACAAGTGCCCCTATGCATCAGCACTCCTGTATCCTTTGAATAAATTCCTAGTAGTGCTCTTACTGAGTCTTAAGATAGTTCTATTTTTAATTTTTTGAGTGACCTTTACACTGTTTTCCAGAGTGGCTGCACCAGTCTGCATTCTCACCAACAGTATAAGAGGGTTCATGTTTCTCCACATCCTTGCCAACAACTGTTGTTTCCTGAGTTTTAATTTTAGCCATTCTGACAGGTGTGAGGTGGTATCTCAGTGTGGTTTTGATATGTATTTCCCTGATGATGAGCAATGTTGAGCATCTTTTCATATGTTTGTTGGCCATCTGGATGTCTTCTTTAGAGAAGTGTCTACTCATGTCTTCTGCTCATTTCTTCACTGGATTATTTGTTTTTTGGGTGTGGAGTTTGGTAAGTTCTTTATAGATTTTGGATACTAATCCTTTATCTGCTATGTTATTTGCAAATATCTTCTCCCATTCTGTCAGTTGCCTTTTAGTTTTGTTGATTGTTTCCTTTGCAGTACAGAAGTTTTTTTATCTTGATGAGGTCCCAATAGTTCATTTTTGCTTTTATTTCCCTTGCCTTCAGAGACGTGTTGAGTAAAAAGTTGCTGCAGCTGAGGTCAAAGCGGTTGTTGCCTGTTTTCTCCTCTAGGGTTTTGATGGTTTCCTGTCTCACATTTAGGTCTTTCATCCATTTGGAGTTTATTTTTGTATATGGTGTAAGAAAGTGGTCCAGTTTCATTCTTCTGCATGTTGCTGTCCAGTACTCCCAGCACCATTTGCTAAAGAGACTGCCTTTTTTTCCATTGGATACTCTTTCCTGCTTTATCAAAGATTAGTTGGCCATACATTTGTGGGTCCAATTCTGGGTTCTCTATTCTATTCCATTGATCTATGTGTCTGTTTTTGTGCCAATACCATACTGTCTTGATGATTACAGCTTTTTAGTAGAACCTGAAGTCTGGGATTGTGATGCCTCCGGCTTTGGTTTTCTTTTTCAACATTACTTTAGCTATTTGGGGTCTTTTGCAGTTCCATATATGACTTAAGATTGCTTGTTCTAGCTTTGTTAAGACTGCCAGTGCAATTTTGATTGGCATTGCATTGAATGTGTAGATTGCTTTGGGAAGTATTGACATTTTAACAATATTTGTTTTTCCAATCCATGAGCATGGAATGTTTTTCATTTCTTTGTGTCTTCTTCAATTTCTTTCATAATTTTTCTATAGTTTTCAGCATATGGATCTTTTACATCTTTGGTTAGGTTTATTCCTGGATACTTTATGGTTCTTAGTGCAATTATAAATGGGATAGATTTCTTGATTTCTCTTTCTGTTGCTTCATTATTGGTGTATAGAAATGCAACAGATCAATGTACATAGATTTGTATCCTGTGACTTTGCTGAATTCATGAATCAGTTCTAGCAGCTTTTTGGTGGAGTCTTTCGAGTTTTCCACATAGAGTGTCATGTCATCTGCGAAAAGTGAAAGTATGACTTCTTTGCGAATTTGGATGAATTTTACTTCATTTTGTTGTCTAATTGCTGAGGCTAGTACTTCCAACACTATGTTAAACAACAGTGGTGAGAGTGGACATCCCTGTCATGTTCCTGATCTCAGGGGAAAAGCTCTCAGTTTTTCCCCATTGAGGATATTAGCTGTGGGCTTTTAATATTTGGCTTTTATGATGTTAAGGTATGTTCCTTCTATCCCAACTTTCTTGAATGTTTTTATTAAGAAAAGATGCTTTAGTTAGTCAAATGCTTTTTCTGCATCTATTGACAACATCATATTGTTCTTATCCTTTCTCTTATTAATGTGATGTATCACATTGATTGATTTGTGAATATTGAAACAGGCCCACAGCCCAGGAATGAATGCCACTTGATCATGGTGAATAATTCTTTTAACATACTGCTGAATTTGATTTGCTAGTATCTTGTTGAGAATTTTTTCATCCATGTTCATCAGGGATATTGATCTGTAATTCTCCTTTCTTGTGGGGTCTCTGTCTGGTTTGGCAATCAAGGTAATGCTGGCTTCATAGAATGAGTCTGGAAGCTTTCTTCCATTTCTATTTGGAACAGCTTGAGAAGGATAGGTATTAACTCTGCATTAAATGTCTGGTAGAATTCCCCAGGGAAGCCATCTGGCCCAGGACTCTCATATGTTGGGAGATTTTTGATAATTGATTCAATCTTGTCACTTCAATTTCTTCTATTCTTCCTGTTTTAGTTTTGGTAGTGTGTGGGTATCTAGGAATTTGGCCATTTCTTCCAGGTTGTCTAGTTTGTTGGCATATAATTGTTCATAGTATTCTCTAATAATTGTTTATATTTCTGTGGTATTGGTTGTGATTTCTCCTCTTTCATTCGTGATTTTATCTTTTTGGGTTTTCCCTCTTTTCTTTTTGAGAAGTCTGGCTAGGGGGTTTATCAATTTTGTTTATTTTTTCAAAACACCAGCTCTTAGATTCATTGACCTGTTTTACTGTTTTTGTTTTTGATTCTATATTGTTCATTTCTGCTCTAATATTTATTATTTCTCTTCTTCTTCTGGCCTTGGGGTTTCTTTGCTGTTCTGCTTCCGGTTCCATTAGGTGTGCTGTTAGGTTTTGTATTTGGGATTTTTCTTGGTTCTTGAGATAGGCCTGGATTGCAATGTATTTTCCTCTTAGCATTGCCTTTGTTGCATTCCAAAGGATTGAACTGTCATGTTTTCCTTTTCATTTGCTTCCATATATTTTTTAGTTTCTTCTTTAATTGACTGTTTGACCCATTCATTCTATAGGAAAATGTTCTTTAACCTCCATGCATTTGGAAGCTTTCCAATTTTTTTTCTTGTGGTTGATTTCAAGTTTCATAGCATTATGATCTGAAAATATGCATGATGTGATCTCAGTTCTTTTATATTTATTGAGGGCTGTTCTGTGACCCAGTATGTGATCTAATTTGGAGAATGTTCCATGTGCACCCAAGAAGAATCTGCTGCTTTTGGGTGAAAAGTACTGAATATATCTGTCAAGTCCATCTGGTCCAGTGTATCATTCAGGACCATTGTTTCTTTATTGATTGTCTGTCTAGATGATCTGTCCATTGCTATAAGTGGAGTATGAAAGCCCCCATTAATTACCGTATTCTTACCAATAAGATTACCTATATTTATGATTAATTGATTTATATATTTGGGTTCTTTCAAGTTGGAGGCATAAACATTTACAATTGTTAGCTCTTCTTGATGGATAAATCCTGTAATCATGATATAATGACCTTCTTCCTCTCTTATTACAGTCTTTAATTTAAAATCTAGTTTGTCTGACATAAGTATGGCTACTCAGTTTTCTTTTGACTTCCAGTAGCATGATAGATGCTTCTCTGTCCCTTCACTTTCAATCTGAAGATGTCCTCAGGTCTAAAATGTGTCTCTTAAAGATAGATTATAGATGGGTCTTGTTTTTTTTTATCCATTCTGATACCTTATGTCTTTTGATTAGAGTGTTTAGTCCATTTACATTCAGAGTTATTATTGAAAGATATGGATTTAGTGTCATTGTGTTATCTGTAGGTTTCATGCTTGTGGTAATGTCTCTGATCCTTTGTAGACTTTATAGTGTTCTACTCACAGAGTCCTCTTTGGGATCTCTTGTAGGACCTGTTTAGTGGTCATGAACTCCTTCAGTTTTTGTTTGTCTGGGAAAGCCTTTATCTCTCTGTCTATTCTGAATGACAGCTTTGCTGGATGAAGAATTCTTGGCTGCATTTTTTCCTATTCAGCACATTGAGTATTTCCTGCCACTCCTTTCTGGCCTGCTAAGTTTCAGTGGACAGGTCTGCTACTACGCTTACGTGTCTACCCTTGTATGTTAAGGCCCATTTGTCCCTAGCTGTTTTCATAATTCTCTATTTATCTTTGTATTTTGCCAGTTCCTCTATAATATGCCATGGAGAAGACCTATTCTTGTCAAATCTGAAGAAAATTCTCTGTGCCTCCTGGATTTGGATATCTACCTCCTTCCCCAAATTAGGGAAGTTTTCAGCTATAATTTGGCAAGTAAACCTTCTGCCCCTTTCTCTCTCTTCTTCTTCTTCTGGAACTCCTATGATTTGGATATTATTACATTGCATTGAATCAGTTAGTTCTCTAATTCTCCCCACGTGGTCTAGTATTTTCTTATTTCTCTTTTTCTCAGCTTCATTGTTTTACATAATTTTATCTTCTATTTCACTTATTATCCCTTCTGCTTCCTCCATCCTTGATGTCACTGCATCTAGTTTACTTTGTACCTCATTTACAGCATTTCTTAATTAGTCGTGATTATTTCATAGTTCCTTGATCTCTGTAGCAATAGGTTCTCTGTTATCTTCTATGATATTTTCAAATCCAGCTATTCTATTAATCTTATGATTATTATTCTAAATTCTTGCTCAGATATATTTTTTATATCTGTTTTGAGCAATTCTGTAGCTGTCATTTCTTCCTGGAATTTCTTTTGAGGAGAATTCTTCTGTTTTGTCATTTTGGCTAGTTTTCTGTCCCTTATGTGTTTTAATAGCTTATTATGTGTCCTGCACCTGCAAGCACTATTATATTAAAAAGAAATCATACACCGTTCAGGGCCTGGCCCTTCAGAAGTTGTTTTTGGAGTGTGTTGCATGCTCTCTGTTGTTGTGACTCTGGTTCCTTTATCTCCCTACTTGTAGTGGTTGTTTGGGCCTTCCACCAAGTGTGCTTTGATTTGTTCGTTGAAGTAACCTTGGAAAAAGTTCAAGAAAGGGGAGTGGTGGTGGACAAAACCTTACCCTATACAAAGAGAGAAGTGAGAGGGGTCGGGAAAAAGAAGAGGAAAAAATTGACCAGGTAGAGAATCGTAGAAACTATATGGCTTAATACAGAGAGAGAGAGAGAGAGAGAGAGAGAGAGAAATAAAGAAGAATGAGATACAGAAGAGGTGTAAAAAGAATAGATTAAAAATGTCTATGGAATGCCACGTTGTCTCCTTGGGCCCCTGGAGATGTTTCTGTCACTCTGTAGCCTAGATTCCTGGAATTCCAAGTCTTCTGGCCTCAATACTGCTGTGTTTGAGGGATGAGGGAACTTTGGGTCCCCCTACTTCTCTGCTATGTTGACTCCCTTAATCAATGAAAGCTTTTCCAAAAGGAAATTTTCAGGAGCTCATAAAATTCATCAAACAAGTATAAAATTAAAAAAAATAAATAAAAAGGAGGATGTTTGTGTGCCTCAAACAAATCATAGAATGAATTAAATTTAAGAATAACTAACACTCATTGAAAACTCTAAGAGCACTACTGTGCTGAGCATTTTACCTGCATTATGTCATTTAGTCCTACAGAAGCCCCTGAAGTAGGTCATTATCTCTGCTTATCAAACAAGGAAATTGAGTAAATAACTTGGCTACAGTCGTAGTATTCAGTGTCTGAGCCAAGATTTAAATCAATGTTTGTTTGATTCAAAGAATGTGCTTATAAACATTATGATGCAGATAAAAGACAAAAGAAAATACAGGAGTTATCTAGCAAGATTGGCACTTTTAAAAGTAACTTGTGTGTCACTGTCTTCCCAGGCTCAATCCCCTGGTCTCATTTAAAGTTTCTGTGTGCACAGGGAAGCGGACCATGCCTTCACTGCTCAGAGAACTGTTAGTCTATCCTTACAGGAAAAGTATTGGTCAAAAAGAGATCCCCAAAACACAATTTCCCTTCTAGAAATTGATCCTTAAAAGTAGCCAGTAAGTCAGAAAAAGGATTGCTTAAAACACAAAAGGGGCACCTGGGCGGCTTAGTCAGTTAAGCGTCCGACTTTAGCTCAGGTCATGATCTCACAGTTTGTGGGTTCAAGCCCTGCATCAGGTTCTGTGCTGACAGGTTGGAGCCTGGAGTCTGCTTTGAATTCTGTGTCTCCCTCTCTCTCTCTGCTTCTCCCCCACTTGTGCTCTGTCTCTCTCTCTCTCTCAAAAATAAATAAAACATTAAAAAAATTTAAAAACCACAAATGCAGCTTAAATAGGTGTAACAGTAATAAATTATGATATAATGTTATATTATGAAGCCATCTAAATGGTATTATTGGAAAATATTAATGATATTGGAAAATGTTCTTATGATTAAGGGGAAAATTCAAGGGACAAGTTCAATGATCTGGATATATAATTATCCAGATTTTGTGCGTTTTTTAAAAGTGTACACACACAACACTGAAAAAAGTGATTGGAAAAAGTGCATAAATCATTAGTAATAATTACTCTGAGTCCCGTATCTTACTTGTTATTTGTATTTTTCTGTTTTCCAAATCCTGTGTAATGAATGTATGTGATTTTTATAGTAAAACATTAATAATATAATTTTTAAAGGCCAAATAATTTATGCTATAGTGTTATAGAAATAATTCTATTAGTTGTTAATCAGTTAAAGAAATAATAGACTAAAAAATACAGAAAACAATGAAATAGGGAGACATTTGAAGTAAATTTAACAGACAAATGTTTATTAATAAATGTGAACAATAGAATTTGTAATAGTGAAAAACTAGAAAAAGTTCATATGTTCAATGATGGCGAAATCATTATGTTCATCATAATATGTGAATCTATACATGTTTTAAAATTATCTTTAAAAATTGATTTATTTTATTTTATTTTATTTTAATTTTTTTAATGTTTATTTATTTTTGAGAGAAACAGACAGAATGCGAGTGGGTTAGGGGTAAAGAGAGAGGGAGACACAGAATCCGAAGCAGGCTCTAGGCTCTGAGCTGTCAGCACAGAGCCCAACAGGGGCTCAAATCACGAGCTGTGAGATCATGACCTGAGCTGAAGTCAGTTGCTCAATCTACTGAGCCACCCAGGCACCCCAATTTATTTTTATTTTAGAGTGAGGGAGCACACGAGTTGGGGGGATGGGCAGAAGGAGAGGGAGAGAGAGAGAGAAAGAGAGAGAGAGAATCTTAAGTGAACTCCATGCTTAGTGTGGAGCCTGACACAGGACTCAATTCCAAGATCCTGGGATCATGACCTGAGCCTAAATCAAAAGTTGGCTGCTCAACCGATTGAGCCATTCAGGCACTCCTATTGGTGTTTTTAAATAGCCCACAATCTAAGAGGCAGAATATGACCTCCAAAGCCTAAAATATTTGCTATCTGGTCCTTCACAGAACAAGTTGGCTAGCTCAGTGTAAAATATTATGAACACATTAAATTAATAAAGATAAAGACTTTATTATAGTAGTATCAAAATGTGTGTATAAAATTATATGAAATATCACAAAATGAAAAGATACATAAAGATTAGCAGAGACCAAAAACTATTATGATGGCTCTCTTTTTTATATTCATTTGCCATCACATATTTTTGGAGCACTCACTATGTACCAGACCCTGTTTGTGCACATAAGAAACATCATGAACAAAACTGACAAGAATCCCTTCCACCATGGAGCTTACATTCTAGTGGGAGGAAGGAAGACTGCAAACAATAACTAGTATGTCCAAAGCTAAGCCAATGTTATCTAAAGCTTATGTATCAAATAGGCAAAGCACATCTTCTTGAGAAGGTGACATTTCATCAAAACTTGGAAAGGTGTAGAGACTTAGTGATGTGAATGATGTGGGCAAAAGAACATTCCAGGCAGAAGCCCTGAGAATGGAGTATGTCTGTAAAGTTGAGAGGCAAGAAGGCCAGCATGCTGGACCTGGTAAGTTAGGTGGAAACAGGAGGAGATAGGTGGGAGAGGTAGTTGGGTGGGGTCAGATCATATAGGGCCTTGAAGACCCTTGAAAGGACTGGGAAAAATGTTTAAGCAGAGAAGGGGCATGATGTGAGTTGTATCTTGAAAGGATGGCTGTATCCACTGTAATGGTCATAGACTATAGAGGCAATGGTGGCAGGAGGGACACCTAGTAGGAAGCCAATTGTAGAGGTCCAGAAAAGAAAGCAATTGGTAATGACCCAAATAGTGAGGAGTAGTCAGATTCTGGATGTTTTTTAATATTTAAATTTTAGTTAATATACAGTGCGATATTGGTTTCAGGAGTAGAATTCGGTGATTCATCACTTAGATACAACATCCAGTGCTCATCACAAGTGCCCTCCTTAATACCTATCACCCATCTAGTCTATCCCCCACCCACCTCCCTCCATTAACCTACAGTTTCTTCTCTATCTTTGAGAGTTTTTTATGGGTTGTTTCTCTCTTTTGTTTTTTTTTTTCCCCCTCCCATATGTTCATCTGTTTTTGTTTTTAAATTCCACATATGAATGAAATCCTATGGTATTTGTCTTTCTCTGACTTATTTTGCTTAGCATAATATATTCTAGCTCCATCCATATCTTTGCAAATGTCAAGATTTCATTCTCTTTGATGGCTAGATAATGCACACTCACACACATACACACACACACACACACCACATCTTCTTTATCCATTCATCAGTCAATGGACATTTGGTCTCTCTCCATAGTGTGTCTATTGTTGTTAAAGCTGTTATAAACATCGGGGCGCATATACCCCTTTGAATCTTTATTTTTGTATCCTTTGGGTCAATACCTAATAGTGCAATTGGTGGACCATAGGGTAGTTCTATTTCTAGTTTCTTGAGGAACCTCCATACTGTTCTCCAGAGTGGCTGCACCAGTTTGCATTCCCACCAACAGTGCAAGAGGGTTCCCTTTTCTCCACATCCTCGCCTAAATTGTGTTGTTAATTTTAGTCATTCTGACAGGTGTGAGGTGGTATCTTATTGTGGTTTTGTTTTGTATTTCCCTGGTGATGAGTGATATTGAACATCTTCTCATGTGTCTGTTGGCCACCTGGAGGTCTTCTTTGGAGAAATGTCTATTCATGTCTTTTGCCCATTTTTAAATTGGATTATTTGTGTTTTGGGTGTTGTTTTATAAGTCCTTTATGTATTTTGACACTACCCTTTATCAGATACGTAATTTGCAAATATCTTTTCTCATTCCATAGGTCGCCTTTTAGTTTTGTTGATTGTTTCTTTTTCTGTGCATAAGACTTTTATTTTGATGACATCTCAGTAGTTTATTTTAGCCTTTGTTTCTCTTGCCTTTGGAGACATGTCTAGAAAGAAAGAACTTGGTATGACTTATTTCAAGGAGGTTGCTTCCCGTGTTCTCCTCTCAGGTTTTTACTGTTTCAAGTCTCACATTTAGATTTAATCCATTTTGAATTTATTTTTGTGAATGGTGTAAGAAACTGGTCCAGTTTCATTGTTTTGCATGTTGTTGCCCAGTTTTCCCAACACCACTGTTGAAGAGACCATCTTTTCCCATTGGATATTCTTTTTTGCTCTGTTGAAGATTAATTGACCATATAGTTGTGGGTTCATTTCTGGGTTTTTTATTCTGTTCCTTTGATCCATTGATCTATGTGTCTATTTAAAATGTAAGTATTTAGTGAATGGAGCAATCATTTGTGCCCAGGTCTGATTCAATGCCCTTATTTTATTTAATTCTTTTTTTAAAAAAAATTGTAAAATATATGTAACACAAAATTTACTATTTTAGCCTGGGCTCCTGGGCGGCTCAATCAGTTAAGTGTCTGACTCTTAATTTCCGCTCAGGTGGTGATGTCATAGTTCGTGAGTTGGAGCCCCATGTTGGGCTAGGCACTGACAGTGCTGAGCTTGCTTGGGATTCTCTCTCTTTTTCCCTCTCTCTCTGCCCCTCCTCCTCTCAAAGAATAAACTTTTTAAAAAATTTACTATTTTAGCCATTTTACGTGTACAGTCCAATGGTATTCACATTATTGTTCAACCATCACCACAATCCATTGCCAGAATTTTTTTTACCTTCTCAAACTGGAACTCTGTACCCATTAAACAACAATTCTCTGATGAGTTATTTTAAGTGTTCAGGAATAGTGTATTTATAAAAATGAAATAGATTACCTATATTAGATCTAAATAGTTATTACATTAAGGAGAAGGGAGGCATTTTGGACAATTTTATTAAAATAAAAGTATTCATTAAACATTTTTTAATAAACTATATACAAAGAGAACTGTCCTTAAGTCTTCATTGCTGAGACAAAACAAAAGAAATACTTACTGGGAAAACCAGTCGTGTATCCTTCTAGGCATCTGAGGCCGCCACCTTTTCTCCTGGGTGCCCTGGGTCTCCCAAAAGCAAGACTCGGGAGTCCAGACAACCATCCACATTCGTGGGACAGGTGAGAGCCATCATCATAGCATAGGATATGGGAGTTCAGTCTCACCTCTACAGCCACAGCTCATCTGTCAAGCATTTAAGAAGGATGCTGGCTTTAGAATGGTTTTGGCTTTGCCTCAGCCCTCAGCTCATTTTAGTCCCACTTGAAGAAGATTAGTCCCCAAGACCCCACAGTTAGTGTCCTTGCCTCAAGTGTTCTACTTGACTGAGTCTTCAGGGAGCCCCTTAATTCTTGTAGAAGAAATGAGGAATCCTCCCAGGTATCCCCCAAGTTAGGAGTAGAGCATCCGGAATACAAAAAGCAGTGAGATTTTGATGAGTTCTAGCCTAATTACCTTCTCCAGGAAAGTACTTTGAACACCATCTTCACTGATCTAATATTAGTGTTAAAAAGACTTGGACATCCAGGAAATTTGTTTGGGAAGAAATATACCATAAAACAGGAAAAATGCAAATACACATAGTTCCAATATAGAACACATTTGAGGGACCGGAATTTTGAAGTGAAATATAAGACCACAATAACTTGAAAAAAAAGATACAATAACTCAAAGTGTTTTCCTACATTTCAGAAGAACATGGTGAGTATAATAGCTGCCTGTTGACCTTTTGCTGTAGCTGAACTAGACAATACATAATGAAACTTGGGATCCATCCAGAAGAAACAAAGGAAAAATCTCAATTCACCTGAAGAGTACTGGTGATCACTACTTTCTCTTCTGAAAGTGCTCACATTAAAAAAATCATTTTGACAGTTTTTCAGTAAGGCCAGCATGTAATGTTGTTTATCTCCATAAATATTTCCACATCAGATGAAGTAACCAATAATAGGCTTAGTAATAAATTAAAGTACTAGCTCTGTCAGACATTATGCTAAGAATTTCATGTGTAATCCTTGTAACAACTCTATAGAATAAGTATTACTATTACCCATTGTGCCAGTTATTAACCTATTATAAATATCAACTAATGAAAAAATAACGAACCTTAAAAACATTATGCTAGGGGCGCCTGGGTGGCGCAGTTGGTTAAGCGTCCGACTTCAGCCAGGTCACGATCTCGCGGTCTGTGAGTTGGAGCCCCGCGTCAGGCTCTGGGCTGATGGCTCGGAGCCTGGAGCCTGTTTCCGATTCTGTGTCTCCATCTCTCTCTGCCCCTCCCCCATTCATGCTCTGTCTCTCTCTGTCCCAAAAATAAATAAATGTTGAAAAAAAAAATTAAAAAAAAAAAAAAACCACATTATGCTAAGTGAAAAAAGCTAGCCACAAAAGACTACATATTGTATTATTTTATTTATATGAAATACAAAATTTCAGAATAGGCAAATCTATAGACAGAAAGTAGACTCATGTTTGCCAGAGACCAGGGGAAGAGTGAATGGGGGTAGTGACTGCTAGTGCGTAGAGTTTTTTTTTTTTTTTGAGGGGTGATTAAAATATTTGTGGTGATGGTTACACAATTCTGTAAATACACTAAAACCCATTGAATTGTACACTTTAAATGGTTAAATTTTATTATATGTGAATTATGTATCAATGTAGATGCTTAGAAATATATCAAATATGGTTTCATGATTAGTTACAGAAACAGGGATGGTAACAGCGACACATATTTTTTCGTATATTTATATCAAATGTATGTGTATATACTAAATGTTTCCTCTTATTGCCTATGCTGCCATTTATTATTTTTACACAACTTTTGACGCAAGGAAAGTTTAATCTAGTCTTTAAGTGACAGAACACTTAGATGGGATTGTTGCTGAATTTGAGGAATAATTAACATAGCCTAGAGATGGACAACATGACTGCCTCCCTGAGATAGATGTACGGGTTGAATTGTGTCTCCCCCGCAAAATTCATATATTGAGTGTGACCTCTCAGTAGTTCAGAATGTGACTTTATTTAGAAATAAGGTCATTGCAGAGGTAATTAGTTAAGGTGGAGGTCATTAAGGTGGGTCCTAATCCAATATGACTAGAGTCCTTATAAAAAGAGGAAATTTGAATGCAGACATGCACACAGAAGGAACACCATGTGAAGATGAAGGCACATGTTGGGATGATGCTTTTAGAAGCCAAGAAATACCAAATATTGCCAGTAAACCACCAGAAGCTAAGGGAAAGGTCTATAACAGAGTCTACCTTGTGGCCCTCTGAAGGAGCAAACCCTGCTGATACCTTAATCTTGGACTTTCAGACTCCAGAACTGCGAGAAAGTAAATTTCTGTTGTTTAAGCCACCCAGTCTCTGGTGCTTTGTTGTGGCAGTCCTTACAGACTAATACAGGACCTTTCCTCCCAACTTCTAAAGTTAATAATTCCAAACTTTTCCTTTTATTACCCTAATCCTGGGGGTGGTAGATGCTTCTTGAAATTACTATCTCCACAATATCTTATTGTTCTCTTTTTATCTTGAGGAGTTACATAGTTAATTTTATACCAAGATAGAGATTCTTTATTTTAAATTCTAAGGTTCAAATACCTTGTATATTTTCTACCTCCTGACTGCAATTGGGCTGATACACCTAATTTTCATATAAAGAAAAGAATCATAGAGGGATTAAACAATTTACATGAAGGCAAAGAGCTACTGAATAGCAAAGCTAGGTTGGTATGGCTTTAGAAGCTATTTCATTAAGTGGCTTTGTTAGGTGAGAATTTAAAACTTGACCCCCTATGGCTGTTGTACCAGCTTTAAAGAGGCCAGTGATGAAGCCTTGTTGATCTTAACTGATTGAGCCATTTGTCTACTTCTGTGTATATGATTAATGGTGGACATCAACGTGTGATACAATATCTTAATTCTTTGTGCCCATTCTCCAGCTGTATGTCTCTGCTCCAGAACTACTTGTCTTTGATCTTTACTTTTTTTCTCCTTCCATGCCCCTTACCATCATGAAACCATTTGCCACTTCCCAGAAAACTATATATTCCCATTTTGGGCCACTTCTTTCACATAAAGTGGATGAGCAGGTACAGTCTTACAGCTCTGCCCACTGAGAAGCTTTGGCCTCTCCACTGCCTTCAAGGTCGTGCCTGATGTGATTGCAATGCAGCCATTATCCATTTTCAGCTCTCTATCACATACCAAGTTGGACATCTATAATAGAGCTCAGACTTTTTCCTCTTCCTTCTGCTGGTCATAGAGGGCCCCCATCAGCCACATGTAGGAGCTGAAAGAAAGATGTAAACAACTATAATTGATGACATGTAGGTCTGGAATGCTTACCCATGCAGCTCGTTTTGCCCTCTGATGCCTGCTTAGGCTCCATCCTGGATGTATCCTCTCCATCCAGTGATGGACTGCTGCTGGGTCCATCCAATATTATGACTTTGTGGGTCTGATAAACCAAGCTAATAATGGGAAGTTTCCCCATGGTCAAGTGTTCCATCTCTAACAGAGCTTAGTAACACTGCAGGAGATTTTTTTCTTAAGTGTGCAACTCTGTGCTGCTGATGGAATCAGCACGGCCCTGCTCCAGAGACAACATTATGACTCCTCCATGGGATTTAATACAGATTCACACAGCATTCAGCCCTACAGACACCACTGACATCATAGGGTCTGCCATATTTCATGGTCTCAATGGCAGAACTGATTCCAGCATGACCCATTGTTGAATCCTTTACTGCTCCAGACTTCACTTAAATATGGCAGCCTTCCATGACAGCTGATACATGGGCCAGAGCACATCCTAGGCATATAATGTGAGCAGCAGAACTCAAAATGGCTGATTAGGCAATGTGTTTCCTTATATGTGGTATGGATGTAAGATATAGCACTTAATCTGTTACTTTGCAGGTAATATCTGAGCACCGTCTTAACCTCTTCAAAAAACTTTACTTAAATGGCATCCCTCTGAATTTTGGTATGGTTTATTCCCCACCTTTGGAAACACACATGTCTTTACCAAGGCCTCCAACATACTAGCAACTGCTTGCTTGTCCTGTCCAGTTTGATGTCATCAATTTAATGAATTAATATGACATTTCATTGGATGTCCAGTGGTCCATATTTTCTTGGACTGATAGAGAAGGTAGGAAAGCTGTGATAGTCCTGGGGACTAGTTATAAAGAATGTTATTGACTATTTCACATGAATAAAACAGCTTCTGATACTTGTTTCTTTTTTAAAAAAATTTTAATGTTTATTTATTTTTGAGAGACAGAGAGCGTGAGCAAAGGAAGGAGGGCAGAGAGAGGAAGACACTAAATACAAAGCAGGCTCCAGGCTCTGAGCTGTCCACACAGAGCCCTACATGGGTCTCAAACTCATAAACTGTGAGATCATGACCTGAGCCAAGGTCAAACGCTTAACCGACTGAGCCACCAGGTACTTGTTTCTGATGCAAGTAGAAAAGAATACATCTACCAAATCATTAGAATCTTCTCTAGCAACAATAGCACATCCAACCTCTAGCATAGTATTTGCAAATGGAATTATTACTTCCTTGAGCTTGGTAATCTACACAGATGTTAAGATATTAAGATGTTAAGATATTAAGTTTGTACAAGTTCATATAGAAAATTGTGTGGTCAGAAATGAACACTGAATGCCACTCAGATCTGTTCTAATATGTGAAAATTTGTAGTTAGCAATTGTTTGGTTTTAAAAAAAAAAGCATGCATAGATACTTGTAGATAATAATGTCTTAATTCCTCTTTTCTATCCTTGGTTTGGGACATTGCTTTATATCCTACTGAAGAAATTTCTCCATCAGGATTTCCTACCGGACTGGTCACCAATCATTTTTCTCTTTGCCTTTTTAACACTAACACCTGACATATGTATTTCCAGCCACAAAGTTGTATTGATAAAAAACCACATGAAAATACCATGAAGTCAAAGGACAGTATGTTTACATATAACACGTTTTGTTAAAAAAAATTGTTTTTAACATTAAAAAAAATACCTACTCCTAAAACTTACTCTCTCAACATGGGCTACTTGATCCAACCCCATGCTTTGTGATAGCTCTAATCCAATACAGTCAAGGTACTGAGTTGTCATTGGATATCAATCACTACTTTAAAAAAGGAGAAAAGAGACAAACTTAGATGAGGTGACTTCTGTGGTCACGTTAGAGCCACCCATGAGGCAGTCTGGATCCATAGCCTTTATCTCCTGGCAGCCTTGATTGAACGGAGGCCATGAGAGATGTTAAAGCCCTCTTAAACTCTCATCCCCCCTTTTTTCTATCATGTTTCACAGACTACTTCCTGTCACCCAATTGCCTACTTCTTTCCTTCTGCCAACAAGAAAATTATTAGGTGCCGGCACATTCAGTAGATTGTTATTCAGTTGCACTTGAAAATGTTCATTTACTGTAATAGGCTCATTATTCTAGGAATGTAATTGGAACCCAGACTGTTATGACCTCAGGAAATAGAACATAACAAAGCTATGCAGAAATATTAACTTTGCCCCAAAGCAGGGCAGCCTTTTCCTTAGGGAAAATGGAGGAATCCATCATCCTACCTTCCCATTCTCTCACAAAATCACAGATGGTTGGGTCTTTGTGAACTGTAAAAGACTTCTAATCGAAATTCCTTAATTGACCCATGGGAAAACTGAATCCTATCAACTTAAAAAAAATAGAACTTTTACTGTCTTGGAAAATTTTTTTCTAGTGACAACTAAAATTTGGAGTAAGAACTAGGCAAGAAAGGCTGTGTATACTTAGGTTTGTATAGCAACTGCAACACAAAGTTGGGTGGACTTATAATCAGTTTGAAGATAAGCACTGAAAGCACTTAAAAAGTGAAGAAAACCAGAGGGAGGGGTAAAAATTAAAGTCCATATTAATGGCCCATGTAGAATGAGGGGATTAGACAGGATGACAAACTCTCACATTCTATTTCATGATGTCTATTATGCCTTTAAAAATTATTAACAAAATGGAGTTTAATATAGATATAATGCACTGTACACCATCCAAATAGCTGATGCAGGAATCTGGTTTGATATTAATGATTTAGACTGGAAACTGTTCAACATATGGGCTTAAAATAATTAGAAATGTTATCCCCTTCAGTGTGAGCAATGCTTAGACTAATCTGAGACCTTATTTTTAAGCCTCGAAATAGCTGTATTGCAGAGACCTCATTTGAGTTTGGTTTCCCTTTTTGGAGTAAGTTTTATGGCCTCATGTGACTTTATAAGAAGGGCATCATTATATGCGCACACACATACATATGAGCCATGTTTGAAATTTCTAATTTCAGCCTCTGAACAAAGAAACTATTTTGTAGTATAATAAGACATATTTACTAGTATTTAAATGGCAGGCTTATTGTAAGTTTTACAACATTAAAAATGCAATGGTATTTTTTAGACCCAAAATAATTTATAGTGCTTAACATTTCTCAGTTGGTTTAAAAACACAGAGCCAAGACCAACAAATCCAATGGAAAAAAAATGGGCAAAGGATAGGAGTAGACAACCCACAGAAAAGGAAAAGTAATTGTCTCTTGAAAATATGAAAAGATGCTCACTGCACTCAGTATAAGAGAAATGCAAATTAAAATATACTGAGATGTCATATTTTAATCAATCACATTGGCAAAAATTCAAAAATTGTTAATACTTTCATTGGTGAAGCAGTGGGGAAACAGGCCCTCGCACACATTGCTGGTGGGAGCGTAAATTGCTACAGCCCCCGTGATGGTCTATTTTATAAATGCATATTATAAATTATAAATGCATATTACCCTTTAACCCATTAATTCCCTCTGTAACTTTATCCTACAGATACACTTGCACACGTGCAAAATGACATATTTACAAGCTTTTCCATTGCAACACTGTTTATGATAACAAAAGATTGGAAATACTCCACATTTACCTTAGTAAGGACTATTTAAATAAAAAATGGAGCATGCAGTTATTTGGAAAAAAATGAGAAAACTGTCTATATACACTGATACAGAAAAATCTCCAGATACATAATTTTGTGAAAGAACAAGGTAAAGAAGCTGAACATATAGTATGTCCCTTTTGTGTATCAATAGAAGGAGAAAGCAGAATATATCTTTACATTTGCTACTATTTATAATTAAAAACTCTGGAAAGCTGCACAATAAATAAACAAAAGTTTTATGGAAATGGGATAGGTAGCAGAAAAACATAGGAGGAAGACATTTTACTCCACACCTTTTCATTTCTTTTTATTGTCTTCCAGCTTTATTGAAATATAATTTGACATAAAAATTATGTAAGTCTAAGATGTACAATGTAATGATTTGAAATATGTATATATTGTGAAAAGAGTACCACAATAAAGTCACTCAACACATCCATCCCTCACATAGTTACAACTTTTTGTTGTATATGTGGTGAGAACTTTTAAAATACTTTTGGCAATATTTAAGTATACAACACATTATTGTTAATCAGCCACCATGCTGTACATTACGTCACCAGAACTTACTTCTCTTACAACTGAAAGTTTGTGCTCTTTGACCTCTCTCACCCACGTCTTTCCATACCCCACTCCCTCCCCAAATCTCTGGCAACCATCAATCTGCTTTCGTTTACTAAGAGTTTGATTTTTTTTTAATTCCACATATGAGTGAGATAATACAGTACTTGTCTTTCTTTGTCAGACTAGGAATAATACACAATACTCTCAAAGTTCATCCATATGGTCACAAATGGCAAGATTTCCTTTTTTATGGCTGAATAATATACCAGTGTATATGCGTGTGTGTGTGTGTGTTTCCTACTACATTTCTTACATTTTTAATATTTCTTACTATTCATTCATCAATGGACACTTAGATTGTTTGCAAGTTGTGACTATTACAAATACTGCTGCAATGAACATGTATGTGTGGATATCTCTTCAAGATGGAGATTTCATTTCCTTCAGATATATGCCCAGAGTGAGATTGTTGGATTGTATAAAAATTATATTGTTAATTTTTTGAGGAACCTCCATACTGTTTTCCATGGTGACTGAACAATGTACATTCCCACCAACAGTGTACAAGGGTTTCCTCCTCTCCACATCCTTACCAGCACTTGTTATCTCTTGTCTTGAGATGATATTTCATTGTGGCCCTGAGTTGTATTTCCCTGACGAGTAGTGTTGTCGAACAGCTTTTTATGTACCAGTTGGCCATTTGAATATCTTCTTTGAAAAAATGCCTATCCAGTCCCTCTGTCCAGTTTTTAATTGAATTACATGTTTTATTACTATTCAATCACATGAGTTCCTTATATCTTTTGGATATTAATCCCTTATCAGAGATGTGGCTTGCAAATATTTTCTCCCTTTCCATAAGTTGCCTTTTCATTTTGTTGGTTCTTTTCTTTTGTTGTGCAGAATTTTTTGGTTTGATGCTGTCCACTTATTTATTTATTTTTCTTGGTTGCTAAATATTTTCACTTCATTTTTAAAACCATGTGAATTTGTTACTAATCAAAATGATTAAATAATTTTAAAAGTAGAGATAATAAGGAGTCAATTTGCCAAAAAAAAATCAAAGCTTTGAATATGTTTCATTTGTTCAATATTTTTTCATTTAAAATTTTTTAAACGTTTATTTATTTCTGAGAACAGAGAGAGAGACACAACACGAGATGGGGAGCAGCAGAGAGGGAGACACAGAATACAAAGCAGGCTCCAGGCTCTGAGCTGTCAGCACAGAGCCAGACGCGGAGCTCGAACTCAGGAGCGGTGAGATCATGACCTGAGCCGAAGTTGGACACTTAACCGACTGAGTCACCCAGGCACCCTAATCTTTCTTAATTTTAGTAAACATGTTTTTTAAGTTTTAATTTTAATTCTAGTTACTTACTATACAGTGTTATATTCGTTTCAGGTGTATAATATAGTGATTCAACAATCTATACATCACCTGGTACTCATCATAAGTGCACTCCTTAATCCCCATCATCTATTTAACCCATCCCCCATCCTCCTCCACTCTGATAAGGACCAGTTTGTCCTCTATAATTAAGGACATATATAATCATGTTTTTTTAATTTGTCTCCCTCTCTCTCTTTTTCCCTTTCTTTTGTTTCCTTAATTCCACACATGAGTGAAATCATATGGTATTTGTATTTCTCTCACTGACTTATTTTACTTAGCATTATATTCTCTAGCCCCATCCATGTTGTTGCAAATGGCAAGATTTCATTCCTTTTTTATGAATGAATAATCCATTATGTATGTGTGTGTGTGGGTGTATGTGTGTGTGTGTGTGTGTGTGTGTGTGTGTATATATATATATATATATATACCACATCTTCTTCACCCATTCATTAATTGATGGACACTTGGGCTGCTTCCATGATTTGGCTATTGTAAATAACACTGCTATAAACATAGGGGTACATGTATCCCTTTGAATTAGTGTTTTTGTATTCGTTGGGTAAATACCCAGTAGTTCAATTGCTGGATCCTAGAGTAGTTCTATTTTTAACTTTTTGAGGAAACTCCATACTGTTTCTGAGAGTGGCTGTACCAGTTTGCATTCCTACCAACAGTGCACGAGGTTTTTTTTTTTTTTTT
This sequence comes from Puma concolor, assembly GCF_028749965.1. NCBI lineage: Eukaryota > Metazoa > Chordata > Mammalia > Carnivora > Felidae > Puma > Puma concolor. Next base: position 26,488,832 of record NC_141671.1, read on the forward strand.
TCACATTCTTGCCAACACCTCCTGTTCTTTTACTGTTGATGTTAACCATTCTGACAGATCTGAGGTGATATCACATTGTAGTTGGTTTTTTTTTAAAGAAGTACTGGTATTTTATTTTTTTAAATTTTTTAAATGTTTTATTTATTTTTGAGAGGGAGGGGGAAGAGATAGAGGGAGACACAGAATCTGAAGCAGCCTCCAGGCTCTGAGCTGTCAGCACAGAGCCCAACATGGGGCTTGAACTAACAAAATGTGATATCATGACTCGAGCTGAAGTTGGACACTCAACTGACTGAGCCACCCAGGCGCCCCTCACTTTGTAGTTTTGATTTGCGTTTCCCTGTTGGTAAGTGATAATGAACATCTTTTCATGTGCTTGTTTTTATGTCTTCTTTGGAGAAATGTCGGTTTATGTCTTCTGCCCATTCTTTAATTGGATTATTTGCTTTAGGAGAGTTGAATTTAAGTTCTTTATATATTTTGGATGCTAACACTTTATTGGGTATGTCATTTGCAAATATCTTCTCCCATTCAGTAGGTTGCCTTTTAGTTTTGTTGATTGTTTCTTTTTCTGTGCATAGTTTTTTATTTTATTAAGTAGTTTATTTTTGCTTTTGTTTCCCTTGCCTCAGGAGACATATCTAGAAAGAAGTTACTATGGCCAATATCAAAGAGGTTACTGCCTGTTCTCCTCTAGAATTTTTATGGTTTCTGGTCTCACATTTAGGTCTTCAATCTATTTTGAATTTTTTGTGTGTCTTTTAAGAAAGTGGCTGGAATGCCTCGGTGGCTCAGTCAGTTAATCGTCCGACTTCGGCTAGGGTCATGATCTCACGGTTCATGGGTTCGACCCTTGCATTGGGGCTCTGTGCTGACAGTGTGGAGCGTGGAGCCCACTTTTAGTTCTGTATCTCCCTCTCTCTGCCCCTCCCCTGCTCACACACTCTTTTTCTCTCTCGAAAATAAATAAATAAACATTAAAAAAATAAAAACAAAGAAAGTGGTCCAGTTTCTTTCTTTTTATGTTGCTATCTAGTTTTCCAAACACCATTTATTGAAGAGACTTTTTTTTTTCCCACTGGATATTCTTTTTTGCTTTGTTGAAGCAGATTTATTTCTGGGCTTTCTATTCTATTCCCTTGACCAATGTGTCTATTTTTGTGCGAGTACTACCTATTTTGATTACCTCAGCTTTGTAATATAACTTGAGGTCTGGAATTGTGATGCCTCCAAATGCTTCTCTTTTCCAAGAATGGCTTTGACTATTTGGGGTCTTTTTGAGATACCATACAAATTTTAGGATTATTTGTTCTGGTTCTCTGACAAATGTTAGTATTTTTATGGGGATTGCATTAAATGTGTAGATTACTTTGGGTAGTTAGATATTTTAAGAATATTTTTGCTCCAATACATAAGCATGGAATGTCTTTCCATTTCTTTGTGTTGTCTTCAATTTATTTCATCTGTGTTTTATAGTTTTCAGAGTACAGGTCTTTCACCTCTTTGGTTAGGATTATTCCTAGGTATCTTATTCTATGAGGTGCAATTGTAAATGGAATTGTTTTCTTAATTTCTCTTTCTGTTGTTCATTATTGGTGTATAAAAATAGAACAGATTTCTGTATAATGATTTTGTATGCTGCAATTTTACTGAATTCATTTATAAGTTGTAGAAGTTTTTTGTGGAATCTTTCAGGTTTTCTATGTATAGTACCATGCCATCTGCAAATAATGAGTTTTAACTCTTCCTTACTGATTTGGATGCCTTTTATTTCTTTTTGTTGTCTGATTGCTGTGGCTAGGACTTCTAGTACTATGTTGAATAAGTGCCATGAGAGTGAACAACCTTGTCTTCTTTCTGACCTCTCAGTTTTTCCCCATTGAAGATGATGTTAGCTGTGAGCTTTTATATATAGCCCTTATTATGTTGAGATATGTTCCCCCTAAACCTATTTTGTTGAGGGTTTTTATCATGAATGGATGTTTTACTTTATCAAATGCTTTTTCTGTGTCTATTGAAATGATCATATGGTTCTTATCCTTTCTCTTATCACTGTGACATTATCATGTTGATTACCAATATTGAACCACTCTTGAAATCGAGAAATAAATCCCACTTGATCATGGTGAATGATTTGTTTAATGTATTGTTGGATTGGTTTGCTAGTATTTTGTTGAGGATTTTTGCATCTATGTTCATCAGGGATATTGGCCTGTAGTTCACTTTTTTTGTGGTATCTTTATCTGGTTTGGTATCAGGGTAATGTTGTCCTCATAGAATGAATTTAGAAATTTTCCTTAATCTTCTATTTTTTGGAATAGTTTGAGAAGAATAGGTATTAACTCTTCTTTAAATGTTTGGTAGAATTTGCCTGTGAAGCCATCTGGTCCTAGACTTTTGTTTGTTGGGGTTTTTTGATTACTGCTTCAATTTCTTTGCTGGGTATCATCTGTTCAAATCTTCTATTTCTTCTTGTTTAAGCTTTGGTAGTTTATATGTTTCTAGGATTTTGTCCATTTCTTCTAGGTTGTCCAATTTGCTAGCTTATAGTTTTTCATAATATTCTCTTATAATTGTATTTCTGTGGTGTTGGTTGTTACTTCTCTCTCATTTGTGTGTGTGTGTGTGTGTGTTTTATTTGAGTACTTTCTCTTTCTAGATAAGTCTGGCAAAAGGTTTAACAATTTTATTCTTTTTTAAAGATTTTTAGTTGAGAGAGAGAGAGAGAGAGAGAGAGTGTGTGTGTGTGCAAGTGGAGGAGAGGGGGAAGAGGGAGTCAGAGAGAGAATCATATTTTAATATTTCTTTCTTTATTTACTTATTTATTTACTTAGAATACCAATTATGTGTAGATTATTTCTCTTTAGTGCATCACTTAGTTCTCTAATTTTCCCCTCATACTCCTGGATTTTTTTATCTCTCTTTTTCTCAGCTTCCTCTTTTTCCATAATTTTATCTTCCAGTTCACCTATTCTCTCCTCTGCCTCTTCAATCCGAGCTGTGGTTGTCTCCATTTTATTTTGCAGCTCATTTATAGCATTTTGTAGCTCCTCCTGGCTGTTCCTTAGTCCCTTGATCCCTGTAGCAATAGATTCTCTGCTGTCCTCTATACTGTTTTCAAGCCCAGCAATTAATTTTATGACTATTATTCTAAATTCACTTTCTGTTATATTGTTTAAATCCTTTTTGATCAGTTCATTAGCTGTCGTTATTTCCTGGAGATTCTTTTGAGGGGAATTCTTCTGTTTCGTCATTTTGGGTAGTCCCTGGAGTGGTGCGGAACTGCAGGGCACTTCCCCTGTGCTGTCTTGAATAACTTGTGTTGGTGGGCAGGGCCGCAGTCAGACCTGATGTCTACCCCCAGCCCACCACTAGGGCCACAGTCAGACTGGTGTGTAACTTCTCTTCCCCTCTCCTATGGGCGGGATTCACTGTGGGGTGGCGTGGCCTGTCTGGGCCACTTGTACACTGCCAGGCTTGTGGTGCTGAGGATCTGGCATATTAGCTGGGGTGGATCGGCAAGGTGCACAGGGGTGAGAGGGGCAAGCTCAGCTCGCTTTTCCTTCCATGATCCACTTCGGGAGGGTCCCTGTGGCACCAGGAGTGAGTCAGACCCGCTGCCAGAGGGATGGATCTGCAGAAGCACAGCCTTGGGTGTTTGCAGGTGCAAGCAAGTTCCCTGACAGGAACTGGTTCCCTTTGGGATTTTGGCTGGGGGATGGGCGAGGCAGATGGCACTGGCAAGAGACTTTGTTCCCCACCAAGCTGAGCTCTGTCGTCTGGGGCTCAACAACTCTCCCTCCCATTGTCCTCCAGCCCTCCTGCTCTCTGAGCAGAGCTGTTAGCTTATAACCTTCCAGATGTTAAGTCCCACTTGCTGTCCAAACACACTCCACTCCGTCAGGGCCTTCAGCTTTTGCAAGCCAGACTAGAGGGCTCTGCTTTGCCAGTGGGCTGCCCCTCTGCGCTGGCTCCCTCCCACCAGTCCGTGTACTGCGCACCACCTCTCCACCCTTCCTACCCTCTTCTGTGGGCCTCTCATCTACGCTTGGCTCCGGAGAATCCATTCTGCTAGCCTTCTGGTGGTTTTCCGGGTTATTTAGGCAGGTGTGGGTGGAATCTAAGTGATCAACAAGATGCGGTGAGCCCAGCGTCCTCCTATGCCACCATCTTCCTCCTCCCTTCTCCTTATTTATTTACTTAGAGAGCACATGTAAGAGGGGGCGGGGCAGAGAGAGAGAGGGAGAGAGAGAAACCCATGCAGGCTCTGCACTGTCAGCACAGAGTTGGACACAGGGCTTGATTTCATGACCTTGGGATCATGACCTGAGCTGAAATCAAGAGTCAGACACTCCATTGACTGAGCCATCCAGGTGCCCCAGTTTTATTCATTATTATTATTTTTTTTTTTTTTATCAAAGAAACAGCTCCTGGTTTCATTGACTTGTTCTGTTCTTCTTTTACTTTCTAATATTTATTTATGCTCTAATTTTTATTATTTCCTTCCTTCTCCTGGTTTTAGGTTTTATTTGTTGTTCTTTTTCTAGCTCCTTTAGGTTGTTTATTAGAGATTTTTCTTGTTTCTTGAGGTAGACCTGTATTACTATAAGCATCCCTTTTAGAACTGTTTTTACTGCATCCCAAAGGTTTTGGACTATTGTGTTTTCATTTTCCTTTGTTTCCATGTACTTTTTAAATTTCTTCTTTGATTTCCTGGTTGACTCATTCAGTTTACTAGGATATTATTTAACTTCCATTTATTTGTGGTATTTCCAGCTTTTTCTTTGAGGTTGACTTCTAGTTTCATAGTGTTGTGATCAGAAAAGATACATGTTAAAACTTTGACCTCTTTGAATCTGTTGAGGCTTATTTTGTGGTGTACTATGTGATCTATTCTGGAGAATGTAGCATTTGCACATAAAAAAATGTATATTCTGCTGTTTTAGGATGGAATGTTCTGAATATGTCTGTTAAATCCATCTGGTCCAGTGTGTCATTCAAAGCCATTGTTTTCCCCTTGATTTTCTGTTTAGATGATCTGTCCATTGATGTAAGTGGTGTGTTAAAGTCCCCTACTAGCATTGTATTATTATTTATTAGTTCATTTATGTTTATTATAAACTGTTTTATATATTTGGTTGCTTCTATGTTGGGTACATAAATATTTGCAGTTGTTATATCTTCTTGTTGAATTGTCCCCTTTATTATTGTATAATGTCCTTCTGTGCCTCTTATTACAATCTATTTTGTACAATATAAGTATTGCTAGTCTGGCTTTCTTTTGACATCCTTTTGCTTGATAGATGTTTCCACATTACCTCAGTTTCAATCTGCAAGTGTCTTTAGGTCTAAAATGAGTCTCTTGTAGGCAGCATATAGATAGATTTGTTTTGTTATCCATTCTGTGTCTTTTGATTGGCGTATTTAGTCCATTTACATTCAAAGTAATTATTGGTAGATATGTATTTATTGTCATTTTCTTATTTGTTTTGTAGTTGTTTCTGAATGTTTTTTTCTGATCCTTTTTTGTCTTTCTTTGATGGTTTGCTGGTTTTCTTTAGTGATATATTTGGACTTATTTCTCTTATTCGTTACATACTTATTAATGGTTTTATAATTTGTGGTTACCATTATGTTTGTATATAATTTCTTGTGCATATAGCAATTCATATCAAGTTGATGGTCATTTAGGTTTGAATCCATTCTTTACTCCTCTCCTCCCCCATGTTTTAGGTATATGGTGTCATATGTCACATCCTTTTATTTTGTGAGTTCCTTGATTTTTTACAAAAATATTCATTTTTACTGCTTTTCTGTTTCCTATGTAAATACTGTCACTTTTGATCTTTCCTTTCACTCAAAGATCTTAACTATTTCTTGAAGGGCTAGTTGTGTGAGAAACTCATTATCTCTCCTTCTATTCTGAATGATAGCATTGCTAGATGGAATATTCTTGGCTGAAGATTTTGCCCATTCAGCACTTTGATTATATCATGCCACTCCCTTCTGGCTTGGAATGTTTCTACTGAAAAATCTCCCGATAGCCTTTTTGGATTTCCCTTGTATGTTACTGTCTTCTTTGGTGTTGCTCCTTTAAATTTTTCTTTATTACTATATTTTGCCAATTTAATTACAATATGTCTTAGTGTTGGCCCACTTTTGTTGATTTTATGGGAGTTCTCTGTGCCTTTTGGATGTAGATGTCTGTTTATTTCTCCACATTAGGGAAGTTTTCAGCTATTATTTCTTCTGCCCCCCCCCCCCTTTTTCTCTCTTCTTCTGGGACTCCTATAATGTGAATGTTATTACATTTGATGGAGTCACTGAGTTCCCTAAGTCTGTTCTCTTTTTGTATAATTCTTTTCTCTCCCTTCTGTTCAGATAGATTATTTTCCATTACTCTATCTTCTAGGTTATTAATTCATTACTCTCTTATTTCATTTATTGAGCCCTTTATTTCTGCCATGTTATTTCTGTGTTAAGAGCCTTACTCATGTGTTCTACTCTTTTCTCAATTTCAGTGAGTTATCCGTATGATCATTGCTTTAAATACTCCGTCAGGCATTTTACTTATATCTATTTTGCTTAGATCTCTGGCTATCGCCTTGTCCTGTTCTTTCATTTGGTATATATTTCTCTGTCTTCTCATTTTGTCTAAGTCTCTGTGCCTCTTTTTCTGTGTTAAGAAAGTCAGTTACATCTTCTGTTTTTGAGACTAATGGCCCTGTGGAGAAGAAGTCTTACAGTGCCCTGCTGTGTAGTGTCTTGTTTCCCAGGGCCTAGTACTTCTGGGAGTGTCTCCAATGTTGCTGCATGTGCTCTGCTCTTTTGTTCTGGATGCTTTGTCTTTCAGGCCAATCATCTGCAGAGGCTCTCCTTGCAGTGTTGTGGGCAGTGTTTGGCCCCTGGCAAGTTTTAATGAGATCTCCTTTGATTTGTTTATAAAATGAGAACTGTTGCTACCAACACCAGAACTGAGGCTCCACAAAACTCCCAAATTGGGAGATGCATTTGAGTAGGGGTTTGCTCCAATTGACCAGGGCAGGGGGCCTGCCAAGCTGAGACTGAAGCAAGTGGGATTGGGAAGGGCAGTTCTACCAGAGTGTGGGGGATTGGGGCTTCATATAAGGAAGCTAGGTAGTGAGCATTAGTGCGGCCCTGGTTCCCACAGGTGGTCCTGTGCTTATGCTAAGGAGAAGGAGAGGAAAAAGGCACAAGCCAGTTATTTTGTTCCTGGTAGGGTCTCTCCATGAACGCTGCCTCTCTGGGATGTACTCCAAGATGAGCAAAAAACCTCCCCACTCTGTGCCCCAGGTACTCTTTAGATTTCTCTTTCCTTGCTCTATGTCATGCGTTGTTTCCCTACCTTCTCTCTAGGAGCAGTGCAATGTCCTTGGGACTCTATTCCAGTCAAGTCTGCTGACCCTGAAAGCTCCATGTTTTTAAGTTGTGCTGGTTGCCAAAAGTCATGAAATTCAGTCCCCTCTTACTTTCCATGCCGATTGTTATGGGGATTTATTTTCCCGTTGTGTTCCCCAGTGTGCTAGCCTGTCTCTTGCCCTTCTCCACAACCACATCCCCCTCCCCACTGCAGCAGCCACAATCCATTTCTCTCCCAAACTGCATCTCCCACCTTCTTTGATGTGGCCTCTTTTCTATCTTTAGTTGTGAAGTTGTTTTTCCAGTTTTCAGGTCAATTTTGGTATATTTAGGAGATCTGATAGTTATCTAGTTGTATTCATGGAATCAGGCAAACCTAAGGTCCTGCTACTCTACTGCCATCATCCAACCTTCTCATTTGGTTCAGTTTGAGTTTATATTACAATATAATTATAATTTTATATGTAAACTTCAGCATATATTTCATGGTGATTAATTTTTTTAAAAAATTTTCTTTAAAAAATACTTTTTACTCCTTATTTAGACCTAGAGTTAGCAATAATAGGTAGAATTAGCCAATATATCATAACAGCTCCAATAAGAATAACTTCATTACATAAATGTTTAAACAACATGCTGAATTTTATTGCAATATTATTACAATAGCTTCCTAATGTGCTTCTACCTTGCTTTCCTTCAGTGCATTATCAGTCCAGCAAACAATCATCGTACTAAAATTATAAATAAGACCATGACAATTTTCTGTTCAAAACTCTCTAAAGTCTCCCTATCTTGCTCTTAGTAAATAAAAACCCTTTTGATTATCTTTGAGGTCTGATGAAAGCAGCCCTCCAGCACCTCCTGTGCCAAGTATCACTATGGCCCTCCAGCTACAAATGCATTCTTCTTAGCCTTGCATCACTGGAGTAGGTCCTTATAGGTTTTCTCCTGGCACAATACCCTGCTTTGTTAGCAGAGGGCACTGCAGGGGGAAAGGGCTTCTCCTCCTGGTTGTGGTGTTTGATCTTGCTCTCAAAACTCAGCTGCCAGTCTTGTGCAGAAGACCCAGAGATGCCCACTCTCCAGTGTTTTATTGGCATCCCTGTGCATGCCTTCAGCTCCATCTGAAGTTTGTCACTGAATTTCTGTTATCTAGGGAACTATGCCATACCTTCTTAATGACATCTGAATCTGTGCCTTTGTTGGAAATGAGGGAGAATCATCCAACTTTATTCCTTCCTGGGGTACTGTGACTCAGTGCTATAGGTGTTGGCTATCTTTAAATCTTCTATTCACATATCCTTTAGAGTTCTCTCTACATCTTAGCAAGTAATCTCCCTTTCACTAGTTAATGATTTGTAAACTTCCCTGTTTAAAAAAAAACCTGTATGACAAAAATCAGTTGCATTTCTATACACCAATAAGAACATTATGAAAAGGAAATTAAGAAAACAACCCCACTTATAATAACATCAAATAAATAAAAGACTTAATAATAAGCTTAACATTAGAGATGAGACACTGGTATACTGAAAGCTGCAAAAGTTGCTGAAGGAAATTAAAGAGAAAAATAAATGAGAGACATCTCATGTCCATGGACTGAAATCATATTTCCCAGTTTTTAAAATAAACAATCTGGATATTCTTCCACTCTTAAAATTTTGAAATTAGACATAGGACTTAAATTGTTAAAATGCCCATACTCCACAAAGCAATCTACAAATCCAATGCATTTCCTATCAAAGTTCCAGTGGTGTTTTTTTTTTTTTTGCAGGAATAGAAAAAAAAATCCTAAAGTAGACATGGAAGTTCAAGGGACCCCAAATAGCCAAAACACTATTGAAAAAGAACAAAGTTGGAAGCATCATACTTCCTGGTTTCAAAACATATTACAAAGCTACAGTAATCAAACAATGTGGTAATGGCATAAAGATAGACATATAGACCAATGGAACAGAATAGAGAACCCATAAATAAACTGTTCTATATATGGTCAAATGATCTTCAACAAGAGTGTCAAGACAACATAATGGGAAAAGTATAGTCCCTTTAACAAATGGTGTTAGTAAAATTCCATATCCACATGCAAAAGAATGAAGAAATGAGTGCTACATCTCAACTGCAGTAGGCCCTTAGATAGGAGGTTAGGCTATCTCTTCCACTTGACAAGAGCCATTACCAATATTGTTTAGGCAAAAATATTTAACAAATTTTGGAATCATCTATCTTTCTCTTTCAGATTGGGCTTTGACAGCGATTAAAAGGGAAAGTGTCAATATTTTGTGGCAATTCTGATGTGAGGTGCTCACCCTTTGTCCCCATCTGTATGTTCTTCATTGTAACCCCAACAGAGAAAGAAATGATGGGGTCTGCTCTTTCCATGGGTGATCTCTACTGGCAAATATTAATTTAATGATCTGTTCTAGAATGTTCCTGGGGATTGGTTTCATGCTTACAGGTTCATAATTTCCAAAATTCATCCTTATACTTAAGTAAACTAACAGGATCTTTGCCCTTCCCCTTCTCCTTGTAACACTGCTATGATTTTCTATGAGTTAACATAACAATATGACTTTGAAATTATATTTTCCATTTTTTAAAATAAACAACCTCGATGTTCATCCATTCTTAATTTAAGAGCTTGCTAAAATATATGAAGTAAAAATTCCAATATGTAATATCCCATATAAAATACAAAAACATCTATAATCCTCAATTACTTATCATTTAAAAAAACATTAGATTATTTTTCTTATAGGTGCCAAGTAATCATAAACCCCAATAATCAACTTCAAGATACTAATTTTGCTTAAAATCCATGGTAAGCTGACCTTATGTGAGGCAATCTAGAACTGTTTTGTACGCTTGCTCTATTTGTGTGCCTTGGTGAGTCCTCACATTTTCTAGGAAACAGAAAGGCAAAAATAAGGCTAAAATCAGCCAGTGGTACTTGGGCCTTCCTGATCACTGTCTGCCCTGTGCAAGTAAGTGTTCTGAGACCCTGTACTTATACAGGTCTGCCATATAAGAAAATTCAACCACCAGGTCCCAAGCCAAAGATGTATTACTCTAAGTTATATTAGCAGTTATGACACATCATCCTTTCTTTTCCAAATTTCCCCCATTTGTACTTTCAGAAGTTGGCTTTGTGCCTCTGCATAACATGTCAGGGCCAAGAAGTTGCTCTGAGCTCATCTGATCTGGAAAGATAAGATAACCTGTCAGATTTGGATTTTGCTGCCTTTAGAGAATGTGTATGTAGAAATGAGTGGCACCAGTGAGAGTTCAAAAATTTTTTTTCCAATAAATGAGAGACTCTGAAAGGTGAAAAGTTGAACGTGTGAAATGGCAGGGTTTAAAGAGCTCATGCCCAGCATTTGGCTTTTAACCCAGTTCCGGGAGTTCACACTGAATAATCACTGGATTCAGTGGGAGTATTACAACAATGCCCCTCATTTCAAATGGCCGTTAGTTGTGAGAGAGCAGGAGCCAAGGGTAACTTCTTTAGAAAGAGCATATTTCTTCAAGGGATATGTCAGAAGACAGACAGAAAGAGAAAGAGAGTAGGTAGAAAGGGTGCGTATTGAGACGAAAAGGGGAGGTTGTGAAAGAAGGAAGGAAGGAAATTAAGTTTGATGATCAGCAGTAATTTATTCTTTTAAACAATTTGTTTTGTTTTGTTTTGTTAATGGGGGTTCAAATATATGCAAATACAGATTAAAAAAATACTGCTACATAAACTAAAGTCATTTTTGGAGACCTGGTGAAGCACACTATTTTAGCAGGAAGTTTAATTCCACTATCTTAAATTAAAAAGCATCAAGGTCTTGTATTTACTTGCCCTTGGTTGATCTGTGATTGCAGAACAACTGTGATATAAAACGATGCCCTCAAACATATGTGCTGTAAAGTGGTAAGATCAAGCTCACAAAGAAACACACTTTATAATGATTGAGTTTGCAATCCACAATAGTCATGAATACGCACTGTATAGCAAAGCACTAACACAGAGTAAGACCCACAGGAAATGCAAGAAGAAATATGCAGAAATTCACTGATGGTAGAAGACAGTTCACTTTAGATCAAAATGATAAACACACACATACACACACAGAAGATCTAAACAACAAATAATGAAGTAATTACTGTGTATCAGACTATATCCTAAAATCAGAGTATAACTCTTTTTTTTTCCAGATGACTTAGTAAGTCACAAAAATTGACCCTCGCCAACCAGAAAGGAGACCTCAATACATATTTTTAAATTAAAAGGTAAAAATAACATTTTCTGATCATAATACAATAAAATGAGAAACTAATAATTTAGAAGCTAAAAACAAATAAACCTACCATCTATAATCATTTTTAAAAATCTTAATTCTTCAGTTATTGAAAAATAAAAATATAATATTTAAAAAGGAATATGTATCAAATGCTATTGAAACAATTAAAGCAGTGCCCAGAGGAAATAGTAGCTTTAGATACATATATTAATAAACAGAGAAAATGGAAGATAAGCAAATTCAACATACAGTGTAAAGAGCTTGGGAAAAAACACAACAGAGTGAATTTAAAGAATGCAGAAAGAACGAATTAGTACAAATAAAAGCAAAGGATAAATTAAAAAACAGAAAGCAGTAATACCAATAAATGACCCAAGTATTGGTTTTGGTAAAACTCACATCAAAATACATTTGAGGAGAGAAATGCAAATATGAAAAATTGGAAATGGAAATGCAAATACAGAGTAATTAAAAAATTTAATGTTTATTTTTGAGAGACAGATACAGAGTGTGAGCGGGCAAGGGGCAGAGAGAAAAGGAGACAAAGAATTCGAAGAAGGCTCCAGGCTTTGAGCTGTCAGCACAGAGCCTGATGCGGGGCTAGAACTCACAAACCATGCGATCATGGCCTGAGCCAAAATCAGGCACTTAACTGACTGAGCCACCCAGACACCCCTAAAAAATTTTTTTTTAAGTAATCTGTGCACCCAATGTGGTGCTCAAGCTCACAACGCTGAGATCAAGAGTTAGATACTCTACTGACTGAGCCAGCCAGATGACCTAAGTTTTTTAAATTATAAGAAGTTAATTTTAAAAGTTCATACAAATAAATGTGTATTAATTATCAAAATTGGCCCCCAAATTGAAAAGTCCACTCATATCAATTAACACTGAAGAAATAAGGTTACTACAGATCTGCTCTGTAAAACGCACCAAGTCTGGACAGTTGCACATAATTCTACCAAATCTATTTAACTGGTTTCTCAGAGTATTCATATTTTTTTTGTACAAGAGCATATCATTGATAATAAAACTTCCCAAACATTATCACATAACAGAAAACTACAGGCTTATCTCACAAAAACTATATACAAAGCTGTACAAACAGAGAAAAAGGACCCACTGAACCAGTGTGCACTGTGGACACTGAGATAGCATCTGTGGTGACTGTGTGGTTCTTTGTTGTCCATCACACTCTGAAGCAATGTCTGGCACTCTGATAGACCCAGAGGTGACACACCAAGGTAGGGATCCTGGCTTTTATGCCACGTTACTAAATAAGCACCAGCCTCTTGCCTGGTGTGATCAGGAACCAAGATACAATATCAGTATAGTGCAGTGGAACCTTGGCTTCAGTTCTAGCTTGTCAGACCAAGGTTCATGAACTGGAGAGGGGAAGCATCAGACACTCCTCTGGTGAGAAAAGAATTAGAGTTCAAACCCTGCGGCTACAGCGATATGAAGGTAACAGCAGGATATACCTTATCAACATTCAGATTTGGGGAAATGCCAGCCCTTATTCTAGCATGATCAGGAGCCAGGATCTGGGCCCTGCAGTTGACCAGAATTTATGCCTTATACACTGAACTGTAGCTACTTTACAGGTAACTTTAAAGAGAAGCTCTTCTTTTAGAGGCCAGGTTTCCAGAGATCTTGGACAAATTAATCCTTACTGCTCAATTAGTAAATAGAACCCAGAAAAATATTGAAAGAATAATGTGCCAGAACCAGGTAGGCTTATCCCAAGAATTCAAGCATGTGGTGCACCTGGGTAGTTCAGTTGGTTATGCGTCTGACTTCAGCCCAAGTCATGATCTCATGAGTTGTGAGTTCGAGCCCCACCATCGTGCTCCATGCCGACAGTGCAGAGCTTGCTTGGGATTCTATCTCTCCCTCTCTTTCTGCCCCTCCCTCGGTCTCTCTCTCTCTCTCTCTCAAAAGTAAATAAATAAACCTAAATAAATAAATAAATAAATAAATAAACAAACTAACTAAAAAAAAGAACTTAAGGATGGTTCAATAATAGGAAATCTATTAATATTATTCACCACAAAAAAATGTCAAGAAAACATATATGATTTCCATAGAAAATTTAAAAATTGTCAAGATCTTAAATCCATTCTTGATTTTAAAAATAATAATTTACAAGGAGATAAATTCTTTGATCAGGAGATTCTTTTGTAAGAAGATACAGAAACAATAGATGTCCTTTATCATTATTATTTAGAATTACTCTATAGACATTAGAAATTCAATTAGATGAGAAAAAGAAATAAAGACATAAATATTGGAAAATGGAAAGTATAATTATCATTTGCAGATATTGTTATTTTACTAGGAAACCTAACAAAGTCAATCTAAAAGTATTAAAAACGATAATAGAATTCAACAAAATGGTTATGTAAATAATGTTTATAATAAGCAAATTTTTAAAAGATGATGAAAGAAAAGACCTCATTGTCAAAGTAATGATAAATACGAAGAATATAATGAATAAGAAAGTTGCAAGACCTAAATGCTACTGAAGGACAGAAACAAAGACTTGAACAAATGAAAAGGCATTTTTCCCTAAATTAATCTATAAATTTAACATAGTCCCAATAAAAATGCCAACGAATTTCTTTGTACAAAATAAATTAATTTTTAAAATTAATGTGAAAAACAAGCATAGCCAAGAATTTATAAGCAAGAGTTAACACAACTTGCCATTGAAACATATTAATTACAATATGGCACATAAATGTATAGATTAATGAAATAGAATAGAATATCCAAAACTAGAACGAGATAAATACAAAAACACAGTGTTTGGAAATTGTAGCATTTAAAATCAATGGTGAAAAGATGGATTACTTATTAACAGAACAACTACACAATCACTTATTAAAATAGTAAGGTTAAATAACTATTTTGTATCTTGCATGAGACATCTACCAAGATGTGAATGCAAAAGAAAAATTCTTGAGGTAAATTAAAAGTGCTACTCCAGTGAATCATGAAGAAAGTGAATGACAATTAATGATAAGAAAGTGAAATGGTGCCCAGAAATAAACCTATGTTTATATGGTCAATTAACCTATGACAAAGGAGGCAAGAACATACAGTGAAAAGAGTCTCTTTAACAAATAGTGCTGGAAAAACTGGACAGCGACATGTAGAAAAATGAAACTGACCACTTTCTTACACCATACACAACTATAAGCTCAAAATGGATTAAAGAGACATATGTGAGACCCCAAACCATAAAACTCTAAGAAAAAAACATAGGCAGTGATTTCTTTGACATTTGCCATCAAAACGTTTCTCTAGATACATCTTGGGCAAAGGAAACAAAAGCAAAAATAAACTATTGGGATAACACTGAAATTTTTTTTTATTTTATTTTAAAAAAAATTTTTTTTAACATTTATTTATTTTTGAGACAGAGAGAGACAGAGCATGAATGGGGGAGGATCAGAGAGAGAGGGAGACACAGAATCTGAAACAGGCTCCAGGCTCCGAGCTGTCAGCACAGAGCACGACGCAGGGCTCGAACTCACCTACGTGAGATCACGACCTGGGCCGAAGTCGGACGCCCAACCAACTGAGCCACCCAGGCGCCCCGACACTGAAATTTTAAAAAAGCTTTATATAGTGAAGAAGGCCATCAATAAAACAAAAAGGCAACCCACTAAATGAGAGAAGATATTTGCAAATGATATATCTGGTTAATAGGTTAATATCCAAAATATATTAAAATATATAAAACTCAACAACAAAAAATAAAGAAAGAATCCAATTAAATATGAGCAGACCTGAACAGACATTTTTCCAAAGAAGACATATAGATGGTCAACAGGCACATAAAAAGATACTCAGCAGCCCTAATCATCAGGGAAATGCAAATCAAAATCACAATGAATTATCACCTTATGCTTATCAGAATAGCTAGAATAAAAAACAAAAATACAACAACAACAAAAGAAAACAAGAAATATCAAGTGTTGGCAAGGATGTGGAGAGAAAGAAACCCTCATGTGCTGGGGGTAGGAATGCAAATTGGTGTAGCCACTCTGGAAAACAGTGTGGAGGTTCCTCAAAAAATTAAAAATAGAATAACCATATGATCCAGTAATTCTACTACCAGGTATTTAATCTCCAAAAATGAAAACACTAATTCAAAAAGATATACACATCCCTATGTTCATTGCAGCATTATTTATAACAGCCAAGATACGGAGGCAACACAAATGTCCATCCATAGATGAACATAGATGAATGGATAAAGAAGATGTGGTGTATATATTCAAAGGACTGTTACTCAGGTACACACACAGAGTGAAATTTTGCCATTTGCAACTACATGGATGGACCTGGAGGGTATAATGTTAAGTGAAATAAGTCAGACAGAGAAAGACAAATACCATATGATTGCACTCATGTGTGGAATTTAAGAAACAAATGAATAGACAAAAAAAGAGGTGTAAAGAAAAGACTGACATACAGAGAATTAGTGGTTGGCAGAAGGGAGGTGGGTTGGTGGGTTGGCAATGGTTGACATAGATAAAGGAGATTAAGAATACACTTATTGTGGGCCACCTGGGTGGCTCAGTCAGTTAGGCATCCAACTTTTGATTTCAGTTCAGGTCATGATCTCACAGTCGTGGGATAGAGCCCTGTGTCAAGCCCCACGTTGACAGCATGGGGCCCGCTTGGGATTCTATCTCTCCTCTCTCTGTGCCCCTTTTCTGATTATGCATGCGCTCTCTCTCTAGCTCTCTCAAAATAAACATTAAAAAACACACTTACTGTGATGAATACTGAGTAATATATAGAGTTGTTGAATCATTATATTGCATGTCAGAAACTAATATAACACTGTATGTTAATTATACTTTAATTAAAAAAAATAGCAAAACAACCTTATTGCTGATATGCAGAAAGTTTTAGTGGTCTTGATAGAAGATGAAATCAGCCACAACATTCCCTTAAGCCAAACCCTAATCCAGAGCAAGGACCTAACTCTCTTCAATTCCATGATGGCTGAGAGGTGAGGAGGCTGCAGAAGAGAATTTGGAAGCTAGCAGAGATTGGTTCATGAGGTGTAAGGACAGAAGCTATTTCCGTAACATCAAAGTGCTAGGTGAAGCAGCAAGTGCTGATGTAGAAGCTGCAGCAAATTATCCAGAAGATCTAGCTAAGATAATTAAAGTACACAGATTTAAGTGTAGATGAAACAGTCTTATATTGGAAGAAGATACCATCTAGGACTCGCACAATTGAGAAGAGAAGTGACGCCTGGTTTTAAAGCTTCAGAAGACAGGTGAAGCTTTGAGGCATATTAGGGGCTAATGCTCCTGGTTACTTAAAATTGAAACCAATGCTCATTTGCCACTCCAAAAATCCTAGGGCCCTTAAGAATTATGCCAAGTCTACTCTGCCTGAGCTCTATACATGGAACAAAAAAGCCTGGTGACAGAACTTCTGTTTACAATATGGTTTACTAAATATTTTAAGCCCACCTTAGACACCTACCACTCAGGAAAAATGATTCCTTTCAAGATATTACTAATAGTTTATGTATATATTATTTGTTTATGTACATGTTGTTTTATTTTGTGCTGAACCACTGGAAAATATGTCATAGGCATCATGCCACTTTACCCTGAAGTACTTGCATACATTTTTCCATATAATCACAACCCCAGTTTTACACCTAAGAAAATTAGCAGTAAGTTCATAATACCATTAGTAAATAGTCCGTTCACAAATTTATCAAACTATCCCAAAATACATTTCTATATCTATATTGTGTTTCTTTATATTAAATTCAGGATCCAATCAAGTTTCATACATTTCACTCAGCCGATTATCTCTTTTGTCTCTTTTCATGTGGAAGAGTTCAACCTCCTCTCTCCATGTTTTTGAAGTTTTCTTGTAGAATATTTACATTATTGTTTACTTATGGGTAGAGGAAATGTAATATTTTCTGAAATGTATTAATGGGTTTTTCCTCCCTTTGGCACTTTTAGAATTTATGTGTCACAACAGGAATCAGGACTCTTACAGAGGGAATTTAAAAAGAAAGCTTTAATATTCCACTTGTGACATCCAATATATACATATTTTTCTCAGTCCAGAGCAAAACATAACCCGGAAATATAGATTTGTCAAGAAAAAAAAAGAATTTCTAAATCCTGTACCTATCCTTTTAATACATCATTGAACAAATCTGAAAGACTCAGATCATAACATTTTTTCCATGGTGTTGGAAGGAAGCCTATTCTAAACATGGGGAAGAGGCCATGAGGCTAACAACCCAAAAGAAGAAGGGACATAGAGAAAGAGGAAGGTCAGCCCTAGAGACTGAGGAAGGAAAAGAAGATTGGGATGGAGTGATAGGGTTTGTCACTAAAGCCCTTTTCTTCCACCCTAAGGGCTGCAAATTGGGGAGAGGGGGAAAGGAGAGAGGAGTTTAGAAACATCCAAATAGATGAAAGGATGTTGAGAATAGAGAGAATCTAGCCTTTCTCCGTCTTTGGGACTCTGAGAGAAGTCCCCAGCGCCAACTCTAGGTCACTTGATTCAAGTAAAGGTATTACCAGGACGTGCCAGGTAAGATGAACAGATTAAGTGTAAGTCTCCAATTCTCTTTTGGCTCCTAGTGATGTGCATGGCCCCCAAGAGTTCCCATGTGTCTCACTAAGTGAAGAAAAGGGGGACTAAGGGACTGGCAAGAGACTGGCTAGAAGGGGGTTACTGTGGTGGAGGCCGAATGGTCCCTGGCTGGGGGGTTGCAGTGGGACTACCTAGAGCTGACTGTGAAGGGATCTGAAGCCAGAAGGACCACTATAACAAAGGGAAGTGGCTAATGCTCCAAGAACCACTGGAAGTCCTGCCTGGACCAGGGCGATGCCACAGGCTCCATAGGTTCCCAGCCCTGACCTTCAACCTTGGAGGCCAGCAGTTCACCTAGTGAGCAGGCTGATGAAAGCCTCCCTGCAGAAAAGCCAGAGGGCAGCACCAGGGCCCCACATGTGGGTCTGAGCCTTCTCTGTCACTCTGGGGCCATGTAAACTCTTTCCTGAATAACCAGACACCATCCTGGAGAGACAAAAGGTAAGCCCTTTCAGGTTTGAAAACCTGAACATTGACCCCAAAGATATCTGGGTATCAAAAATAATCCTGTTTAACTTATTGAATTTAAATAAATTTAAATTGGAAATGGGCAAAAGTTTGCTTTTTTCCCCTGCCATCTATAAAATTCTTATAAGGAGGATCAAAACAGTTATGGAAAAATGAAGACTATTTTCTCTACCTACCTCAATGCAGTCTTTTTTTGTGATGGTAATATATATGTTCATACATGTGAGGGAAAATATAAAAACAAAAAAAAAAGCAAAAATTATCTTTAGTACCTTCAACCTTCAGTTTCTCAACTCCTCATTCTACCTCTTCACTTCTACTCACGAGTGTTCCCACACCCTCATCCTGTCTCTTGAAGGCCCAACTAGATCTGACTTCAGTAAGCACTGTCCCAGCTTTCTTTTCTTACTAAGTCCCTGCTTCAACTGTTCAGATAACCTGAAGTCTCCTCAATGGCCCGAGGCATCTATATCACAGAAGGAAGTGATATGACAAACCTGGTTACTAACACCTATAATGTAGGATAAATGATTGATAGGTCCTTAATATGTAATGTGGGCAAGGATTCTTTGCAAAATATGAGAAAATGCCTAGAGTTGTAACCCAAAGAGGAAGTTTTCAGCAGGGGAATTTCAGAAGTCATGGCTATTATTGGGTCCTCCAACCAACTAGTACCCAGTATTCATATCTCATAGATTGCTAGGTTAGCCAGTGTCCACATAGGAGGCAGATGGCAATTTAAAGGGTTTAACTGGAAAGGTTTTAATGAAGAGGTTACTTACAGAGGTTTGGACAGATTAAAGGGGAAGCCAGGTATACCAGAAACAACAGTAGGAAGCCACTCCCATCTAAAAGGTAAAGCAGAGGGTGCTCTCTATGGAGGACACAGCCGCTGAAAACTCAGAACAGGCAGAAGGAGTTCTTCCAATGGAAGACATAGGCACCGTGGAGCCAGGGCAGGTGGATAATTTTCAAACACTTTCTGCCCCATCCTTTGATATACCACTAGTGTTGTCCATTAGTCAAACCCAACTGGATGCCTTCCCTAGGCACAGAGCAAGCTGGGAAGGGTGGAGTATAAATCCAGGCTCTGTGGCCAATAGAGAATATCCATCTGTACCTAACATCATCTGACCCTCACAGTCAGTGTCTTTCTTCTTCAGAGATTATACTGCTTATAACTGTATAATTTCCAGAGTTCACACTTAAATTCATGTTCATGAGTACTGATAGAATTTATTCTTTTTAGGATATGAATTAAAGTCACTGAGAAGCTGACATATAGAGAACTGATGTATTATTAAGTCAATGAAATCATGTAAAATGTCTCCAAAAGTAAATTAAAATAAAAAAAAATTAAAACAAAACACCAGGAGGGCATTTTCTAAGGAGATAATTATTTGGACACCACTGAAAATCAGGGCTCATATGATGTGCTTACAAACACATGAACCTAAGATAAATTGAGCCTAAGATAAACTGAACCTAAGATGAACCCTAAGATAAATTCCATCATCTAGAAAACAGGATTGTTACATTCCCTGCAGATATCACAGGCAATAAGACACAATAAGATTATGTTTGTGAAATATTTCTTCAACTGTAATGAACTAGGCAAAAATAGGTTTATATTATTATATTTATATAATACAATATATTATAATGTTATATATAAATAAGCATACGTTATATTATAGATATAGAAGAAATTTTTTAGTTTACTCTTTTATTTAAAAAGTATTTATTAAGTACCTGCTAGGGACCAAGGCTTTAGGACACATAAACACGTGAAGTTTCAGCCCTCAAAGAATTTATACTCTAGCAAGTATAGGGGTCAGTAAAGTGCGGCCCATGGGCCCAATCCAGCCTGCTGCTTGTTTAATTATACCTGTGATCTAAGAGTCATTTTTAAAAATCAAAAGAAGAATAATATTTCATGCAAAAAATTATATGCAATGCAAATTTTAATGTCCATAAATAAAGTTTTATTGGAACACGGCCATACCATTTATTTATATATTGACTATGGCAGCTTCACACTGTAACCACAGAGTTGAGTTGTTGAGACAGAGACTGTGTAGCCCGCAAAGTCTAAAGTAGTTATTATCTGGCCCTTTACAAAAAAAATATTGCTGATCCCTGGTCTAGCAGAAGACAAACAACTACAGCAAGTTCAAGTCAAGTATATAAGGGTGAAGTCAGGGCAAAAAGCGGGAAAAGATTACATCTGCCTGTAGGAGTGGAAGCACAGAGCAAGGGCAGCCAGGGAGGCTTTATGAAGGATGCAGGGTTGGCCTTTTAAGAGCAAATTGGTACAATCCATATAATAATGATGAATGTACCCATCAGCAGGACTTCCTCCAGAAATTGTTCTTCTTCCAGAAATGCTGGTGGTGGATTTATACAAATCCCAACAAATGTTTCTCCTTTTCCCTGAGTGACCAATTCCAAGCACTTGCTAGATTGCTAGATTAACAGATACCTGGGAATTTTAGAGATGCTATATCTGGCCATGGTATAAATGACTCACTCAGAAATTAAAGCCATGCCAACCTATCACCTTATTGCCACTAAATTTTCATCAACTACACTCACAGAGAGAGAAATGGGAGTTTTGTAGTTGGAAATGATAAAGAATAATGAAAAAGATAAAGAATAATAAAAGATTGGGTCGAACCCAGGGCCCATAAGTGGAAGGATAACTCCATGAGAAACCACAGCACTGACTGAAGGAAAGAGCAAGAAGCTAAAATAAACAATCAAAGGCAAGAACTATCAAATTGTCAAGAACAATAGGCCCCGATGAACGGCATACCCCCAAGAGCAAGCTGCAAAGGCAGCATCTTAGGAGAGCAAGCTGCAAAGGGAGCATGTTAGGAAAACAACATGTCAGAGCCCATAGCCTCATGTGGCAGACTGGTACAGGAAGTTCATTTCCTCTCCCCAAATTCCAAAAATGAATGAAATGTTGCTCCCAGACAGGAGCAAGGGGGCCATACCATTGACTTATTTGAAATGGACTAATCGTTCTGATAAACAAGTTGTTTTATGAAAGTATTTGATGCTGGTTGAGTGTCTCTCTTCCTTTTGATTCCTTCCACGTGTTAGCCATGGTCTTGGCCTCTCAGCACACGATGGTGACTGATGCTCATTAGAAATAGCAGCCTCTGCTGGAATCTGGAAGGATTCCCAAAGAACAGCAGGAAGGCAATAACTTGTGTGGAGAGGATGTGCGGTCACTGGCAGTGGTGCGAGTGGCAGCAGGTTCAAGCATAAGAGACTCCAAATATTTGGAAAACTCCCAACTTCTTCTTGAGTCTGCTAGCCTTCCCTCTTTCTGGTTACCTGACAGGGGACTAAGTTCCTAGCATCACCACAGGCCAGCACAAAGTGGCCTAGCCACCGCAACCCCACAAATTACCCAGGGTCTTTTAGTCCATCTTTCCAAGTCCCATAATAGCAAAGAGCTAAAGAAATCTTGGCATAGATCTGAACTTCATTTATATTTTCTTGAAGATCCATTCATTTTCATCTCATGATAAGAGTGTGCTATGCTCTTTGGGATCCATGGTACTTCCTAGGAATTGTAAAGAAGCCTTACTCAGACATGGTCCTTGCCTAAAAAGATCTGGCTTTCTGGTAGTAGGGATAGTTCTTCTATTTCACAGATTTTAAATGCTTACATTTTATATAGCCTCACTATAATGCTATGGGCAGATCATTTTATTCCCACTTTACAGATGAGAAAACTAACCCTAGGAAGGCAGAGTACATTGTCCAAATTGCTTTATACAAAAAGTGCTGGAACTGAGGCAGGGCCTAAATATTTAGAATCCAAGGACTCAGTATTGCATTAGCTGAATCTGCTTGGAGATACACTATGTTTAAAATCATCGACTGAACCCAACACTTTCCAAAAGAGTTAATATTAGAGATAGTTTTTAAACCTATGCCAAGGGAGCAAGATTCTTCTCTAAGGAGTAAAGACTAGGTAGTGGATAAATGAAATATAATTTTGTTGATTTTGAAAATGTGTGTGTGTGTGTGTGTGTGTGTGTGTGTGTGTGTGTCTGCATATAGGAGGCAGCTGTGTGTATATATGAATTTCTCTATGGGGGCATATAGGTATGTTTTGAGTGCCTGTGTGTAAGTACATAAGTGCACAAAGCAACCTGCCAAGAAAAAAAAGGGGGGGAGTGGGAAGGGAAACACACGTTACACTAAGCACAGAATTCACTGCCCTAGGAATTAAGAGCAGACGATCAAGAACTTTTCAGAAAGGGAAACCTTGAGTCCTGAAGAATGAGCCTCTCCATCCATGGCAGGAAAGCCAATCCCTCATCTTGTTGTCAGTTTTCCGTATGTATTCAGTTCAATCATGAGGGATTTTTTAGAAGCTGAGGAAATGGGTGTTTATAAATGTAGATCTAAAATGAGGACACCATAGGTTATGGCGTGAGTTTTATTTACAGTTTCTCTGTGACAGTTTTAATCCTATTGGCATTCCTTTGCATTATTCTTCAGAGAATTTTTATTCGTGAAAAACAGCAAATTGTTCATCTCTGAAACACTAGATAGTTTTGTGACTCTGAAAGTATTATGAAAATTATAAATGATAAGGAAACTCTGGGCCAAATTTTTTTACACAACTCTCCAAGAATTATATAGGATGGGAATCTGACCCTTTGAGAGTTAAAAATGTTTCTAAAGACAGAGAAGACTTGATGCACTAAGCCAGAGTGCATTAAATCACATTGGTAGTGCAATTATCTCTCAGCAAAGATCCTTGGAGTTGAAGTTCAAGCTGGGGGTCAGGAAGATGGTTGGGGGAAACAGGGTCCCCCTTGTTAAAATAAAGCAATTAGTTTAATATATACTGTAGGGAAAGGAGAGAAGGGAAGGGAAATTCCCCTTGTCAAATGTTGAACATTAGAGTACTGCTTAGAGCAAAAGTAATAAGGAGCTCTTCATGAAAAAATTGGCCATCTACCATGTCTAAATGCAAACATGTGTGTTCTTTATTTCTTTAATTCATTTAAACTTCTGTTAACTGGGAATATTTTTATGTGCATTCTCAGTCATTCCCTTTCTCACTTGAACAAAAATGTGTCAGGGGACAGGAATGGTGCCCATGCAAGTACATTTAGATACCATAAAATATTTAACAGCTCTTTCTAGTATGGTTAAGCCCCACCAAATGGCTAAACAAACTTTAATTTACAATTCACGGGCTGAAGCATTCAAAGGGCCATAATATTTTGCTGCTGCTAATTTATATCTCTTAGAGAGACATTAAATTCAAAGTGAGTCATTTAGAAGTTCCCAAACCCACATTCCTTTCTGTGAAATAAAGATCTTTGTTTCTTAGGAGTTTACATCCTTTGCCATCAAGAGGAAGCAGCTTTGCTTGTTAGTTTTAAAGGTCTCTGCTCCCTGTAGAGATTTTTAAAAATCGCCCTTGAAAATAGGTGATTTTGACCCAACTGAGATCCAGAGGTTGCTTGGTTCTTATAAAAAGAATGAAATAAATAAGTTTTGGCAATGAAACACATGATGACTTAGGTGATTCTCAAGAATATTATTCTGAGTTTTCACTGACCTGAAGGCCTTATCCAAAAGAGTATGATCTATGGTATGACATCATATTTCTAAAGTTATAGAACCAGCAAAATACTCTATATTGAAACAAAGAAAAAAACAGAATGGTGGTTGTCTGGGTGAAGGGAAATCAATTGGGAGGGGGTGGGCACAAAGGAACTTCCTTAAGGTGAAAGTAACATTTTATATCTTGACATGGGGTTTGGGTTATACATTTATTTGCCAAAATTCATCAAATAAGCACTTAGATGTACATTTCATTTTATGTTAATTTTACCTCAAAAGGAAAAGTACATTTTAAACAAATGTAGAATTCTGGTTATTGATGTAGTAAGGAGAAGCAATTGATGCCTATAAATTACTCTGAAATGCATCCAAAAAAATAAGACAGTTGGATGGATGGAGAGATACAAGATAAAACAAGTCTAGGAAATTATTAATGGTAGGATCTAGCTGGTTGGTATATAGGTATTCCCATAAAATCCTGTCAATCTTTTTGTAATGAAATGAGATTTATCATAATAACAAGTTGGGAAAAGGGTGAAAGGAGGTACTATTAATAATTAGGCCAGAAACCCAGGCATAGGTTGAAACCATCTCAGACAAGCTTGGACATATGGTCACCTCGTGTGTAAGTATTCTTGGTTCTTAATTTAAACACTCCCCAGGTCCACTTTCATTGAGCCAAGACATGTATTTTCTCTGGGTTATCTCAAATAGTGTTAAAGTCCTCACAAAGCTACTCAAAAATCACACAGTCCCCCTTCCTCTAATATAGAAGCTATAGATTTTGTGCAGTAAAGAGTAGATATGAGAGCCAGTTCTGGGCTATGAGATGTGCGTGGATGTCAGGATAGAGTGTCCCAGGAAGCTTTTTATCTTATTTTTTAAAGTTTATTTATTTATTTTGAGAGAGAAAGAGTGTGTGTGTGAGCAGAGAGAGACAGAGAGAGAGAGAGAGAGAGAGAGAGAGAGAGAGAGAGAGAGAAAATCCTAAGCAGGCTCCTGTCAGTGTGGAGCCCGATTCAGGGCATGTTCCTATGAACTGTGAGATCATGACTTGAACTGAGTTCCAGAGTTGGACACCTAATCAACTGAGCCACCCAGGTGCACCCCAGAAAAGTTTTTAAAGAGGAAAGACTCAGTAGGAATGCCCCCATTTAGTCTTTTGTCTTTTTTCCTTCATCCAACTCCTTTCTTCCTGCCTGGAATACAGTGCCTAGAGAGGGGGTGGTCATCTTGCAGCCATGAGGATGAAAACCCACACACCAAGGATGACAGAACAGAAAAGGAGATGGAGCCTGGACATTATCCCTGTGGAAGCTACACTAAGATTTCTTATTACCTGACTCAAATAAACTCCTTATTTTTAAAAACATCTTCAGGTTTTCTATTACATTCTGTCAAATGCATACCTAACTAATATTCAGGGTATTTTAGATTAGCTCTCAAAAAGATTTTGTTTTAATTCACATTAACTTGAGCAATGAATGCACTTGAATGCTGAAAACTTTAGGAAGAAAGAAAGGTGAATTCCACACAACTAAAACAAACAGAGAGGTTCATGAAAGCCAGGAGTATGGGGGACTTAAAAGCAAATCAGCATGTCTAACTGTTCCTCTTCTACTATCCTTTACATTTTTGTATGTAATTTGGTTAAAAAAAATTACAAAAGACAGGACAGTCTTCAAATAAAGAGCAGCTGTCCCAGAGAGCATGATACAGCACCCTGGGAGGGGTTGCAGAAAGAACCAACTGTTGGCAAACAGCTAGCCCTAGGGTTACACCAATTGTGTATTTGAGTGTATATGAGGACTCCAGGTGATTCTTTATCCCACCTTCTAACAACCGCCTTCCATTCTCAGCAGACAGCTCTGTCTCAGAGCCAAAGCCATACAGGTTTTCAAATGCCAAGGGTCCATGGGCAACTACCATGGGATACTGAGCCCAGGGACACCTTGGTGATAATGTTGGGGATTGAGTCCCAACTGAATTTAGGGCTGAGAGTAACAAGGATATAGTAAACTAGGGCAACTGAGTTATTATACACACATTGCTGTTACTTGCCAACCCCAGGTCCTCAGACCAGGTTTAAATGGTATAATATTTTGGGAGAGGCTGGGTGGCTCAGTTGCTTAGGTCATGATCTCATGGTTCATGAGTTGAGCCCCACATTGGGCTCTCTGCTGCCAGCATGGAGCCCACTTCGAATCTTCTTACCCCCTTTCTCTCTGCCTCTTCCCTGTTCCCTCTCTCAGAAATAAATAAAATAAAAATTTAATAAATTAGTATAAAAATTTAATAAATTAGTATAAAAATTTGCACAGAATGAATTCACACTACATGAAAACATAAAGGGGATACAGATCTGTACCTTTCTTATATTTCTAGAAATAGCTGGCTTTCTGCCCATGGCATATGTAAAACTTAAATCTACTAAATTTTTAGAAATGATGACTCCACTTAGCATTGGTATATAGGACACTTTATATAAGGTCTTTCATCATCTTAGGGTTCAGCATCTCCATGTCATTCTGATATTGTTTTAATTTCCACCTTCAAGTGAGGCAGCCACACTGAGCAGGTAATGCAGGCAGCTAACAACAGAAACACAAGCAGAAAACTGTCTGCCTGTATTGCTCCTGACATCCACATGGCGAATTTCACTGGACACTTGCTTATTACAAAACTTAAAAAATATTGTAAACATCTTTCAAAGCCAAACCTTACCCACTTCAACAACTAACACGATGTGAGTGGCCTATGAGTTTATAAATCTGGAAGTCACATTCAATCACTAGCAGGAAAGGGAGTTTACTTTCATGGCCAAACCTGTTTTCTGCTTATGACAGGATTTTTTAAATTGCTAGTGAAAATTGCTATGGCACAGATGGACAATTACCAGGCAAACACTGACTGTTTCACTTTGTGATGATTATTTTGCTCTCTTTTGTTTTTGAAAATAGTGGTTTTTTTTAAAAAAAATTAAAACTTGTACTTTATACTATTAAAGTTCTTGCCCTGCATTGGCTACACATTTGAAACAAGCCATTTTATTTCAAGGAATATACCTGTTTGAAACAGGCACAAGTGAACATGATCGTATTTATGTCTCTGATTTAATCATTCTCACCATTAATTGGAGACTTGACTCTCGTAGTTTGGTGGGCACTGCCCTGGGACACTGGGATATTTGCACAACTGACAAACTGGACTTATGATGCAAACATCTGGGGGTTTGGGTCTTTGACATAGTTTTCCCCTCAGCACTCATGTTAGCATCCTGCAGACAGGACCTCAGTTACATATGTCATCCACATAAACTGTACACTTTGCCACCCATTCTTGACAAGGTGTTAAATACAAAGAAAGTCTGTCTGACATCCAAAATTTTAGTTAGAAAAGCAATTAAAATATATTTTGCTGGAGGATTTTTAAATGCGAAAGAGGATTCTCTTACTTAAAAGCAAACGAGCATAACAACACTTAAAGACTACAGAAAGTGTCTTTTCCCAATTTTTCTTTTTCTTTTAATGTCTCAGCACATGTAAACTTCTCCTAAAGCCTCTCTCCTACTTCTCTCCAAAGTCATCAGAAAGACTCCTTCAAGCCCATCTGAACTGAAGCTTGCCTTTGTCTCTGCCCATCCATCCCTTTCTCTTCTCCTAAAAATGTTCTGGGAGTCAATCAACTCCACCTGGACTCTCTACCTTTGCTACTCCATCATTACTTTAAGTTTGCTCAACAGAGGCTCTGTAGTAGAGCAGATTAAGACAAAATCCCCTCCTTGGGTGGAAGTTGGGGGAGGGAGGATACTGATAGGAATAAAGTTTCCACAGTTGAAGGGAATATAAACATTCAAAATGCCCCTGTAGCCAATTCCATCCTCTTTTCTAGAGAATCGGAACTAATAGTAGATCTCAAGATTGGTAGTTTCAAATCCAGTTCCTTCATCCAGCTTACTCTTCTGACTTTGTACTATAGAGAGGATGGCTGTGTGAAAGTAAATGGGAAAATTTTCCCAACTCTGTCTATATCTAACAAAAAGCTATACACAACTGTATTCAACAGTAAGAACAAAATGATAACTACAATCACTAAGGCCTGGGCAGATTGTCTTCAGGTCCATTCACATATGTCTATCTTAACTCTGTCCTTTGGTTAAACCTTGCATCAGCTGAACGAAAATAGCCTATTTATAGTCCTATGTGTAACTCAGGAAATCAAGAACTTCTCTTTGAGATAATTCACAGCCTGCAGAAAATCTACAATGAGTTCTGAAGGGCCTACTACAGGAGTGTGCGTGTGTGTGTGTGTGTGTGTGTGTGTACACAGACACGTGTGTGTTTGCCACTGGAATATATATGATGCACCCGGTAGGGTTTACTCAGCAGATAACTTAGGTATCATTTGCTTCATTTACTCTTCATTTTCTCCTGTGCCTGGAGCAGTATAGATACATGATTTCAAAAAATTGAGCTATAAATACACTTGGAGTATCATATTTTTAGTTTCTTATGACAAAGACAAATCACTGCTAGTGTGTGAGAAATGCCAGAGTGAAGTAGTGGGCATCTGATATTGAGGGCCCCTCTTATTAAGAATTGGCCATGGGTCAATTGCCCTCAGTTGACTCCATCGCATTTTGTCTCATTATGTGCTGTTGTGCAGCCAGCGGATCTCCGCTCTCCTAATCTTTCTGTCATTAATGATTGGCCTTCATTCTGGCAGGTTTTTGGCTTGAAACTGAATACTTTTGACAAGTTCTACAAAGACGAGAATTTAGCCAAGGGGCTCTTTTGTCAATTAAAACATTTTATCCCACAATTGCCATTAGGGGCTTTCCAGGGCTCAGGAGATTCCTATTGCTGTCTGGATTTCAAGAATGAAGAGGAAAAATGTTAGACCTTCTGAAGTCATCCCTTCAATCACAGGAAAGGCAAATTCTTTCATCTAACATTTAAATACTTGCCCAGAAAGAAGACATACATGGAAGAAGGGCATTTTCCCAATTTCTCCATGAGTGATTGTCTAGTGACTTAGAATTATCTAGACAGCCAAAGCAAATATATCAGACCTAAGACACCATTTAAGGTTCGAATTGTCCAAATTGGCTGTCGAAGCAAGCTGCTAATTCAGAATGATTCTAATTCACAAGAAAATTGTTGATACTTCTGCTTCAGTTGTTGAAAGCTGGCCTCAGGTTTCTTAATATTGTTGAGTATTACATGGAAAATACACAGACATGTTTCTAAAGTATAATATACTTATTATTGTATAGTAGTGGCTTTCTTCAGCCTGCTTCACAATTAATTGTTTAGTTTAAGACACCAGGCTTTGTTCTGATTGTCATTTTTTGAAAAATTACTTGTTTTACTCAGGTCATATTTCCTTTTTTGAGATGATTTAAGAACTTTAATAAACTGTAATCTGAAAACTCTCAGGAACGTTCTTCCTGCTCTTCTGGGAAGAAGACACATAGATGAACCCAGGGCTAAGACTGAATTATGTTCTGAAAATCCAAAGGCCAAGAGGTCTGGTCACTCCTCAGAGCCAGAGTGGCTGATTTACAATATCACCAAAGTCCCCATGGATGTGTGATCACTTCTTGTTTCCATTGCCTTTGTAAATTTTGTGTAATTTAAGAATGTTAATGCAGATAGGGTATGAAATGCCAGCAAATACTCACAAATCAAGAAGTTTTACCCAAAAGTCAAACTTCCTCTTGCTAAATGCCTCTGGATAGAAATTAACTTTCACCTCTAGCAAGTTGGGAAAATGATAGATTTGCTGAGCCTATTAGTTTAATTTACTAAATTTCTTCACAAAACTTCAGGTGTGTAATGTGAAAACGTTTTGGTGAAAACCAACAGAAATTATGAAGAACCATCTGAAATGGACAAGATACGCTGAACTGAATTAAGTTAGATTTCAAGATCTTTCAAAGTTCTCCTCACACTTGGTGCTGTTCAAATTTGTGAGAATTTTTCATCTCAGAGAGGTCCCAATTAAGATCTAGTAATACAGAGATAGCCCCCTCCACCCCACACACCAATGAGATCATAGAAAAAGTAAGAAAGGGGATGAGTCACTAGAAAATTAGGAAATTATCACATGCCCTTCTGTCTGTCCTTTTCTTAAAATAATGGAAAAGGGGAAATTAAGAGTTCTGGTTATTTTCAGAATTAATTTCTACAGAATCAAATTTTATTCATTGTATTATAGATCTATTTCTCAGAGTCACTTTTTAGCATAATCCCTTGGGTTTGTACTTCCAAGGACATTCTTAGCACAACCATTTTCCTATTTCTTTTCTTGCTTAAATTAGAGCAAAGAGTGAGCAATAGTGACTGAGTTACACTCAGGGGACTGAGTAGCCAGGTTGTTCATACACATGGCGGCCACAACAAAAGCCATTAGCAATTTCCTGTTCAGTTAGGAGTTCACTTATTATTTATTCTTTCAATCCAAAAATATAAACCAGAAATTGTTCCTGCTTATGTGGGGGGCAAAGATGGTCATTCCATAATCACAAAAATATGTATTAAATTACAATTATAAAAAGAGAGGTTAATTAAATTACCTTTGTAAAGGAGAGGTTCGGGGATCTCTGAGGTCTTCCAACAGGGGGCTTGACCCAATGGGGACATCAGGAAAGGACTCCTGGAGGAAGCAGTAACTGGACTGAGGTATGAAGGAGGGGTGAGAGTTAATTAGCCAGAAGGAAAGTCAGAAGGAAATAACTGTCCAGGCAGAGAAACCAATATACATATAAAGGGGGGGCCTGTGTCAGAGGCTGGGGTGAGCCTGCCACAGTGTGAGGATTTGCTGTGGGGCTGAAATACAGAATGCAAGGGAAAAGAGCATGTATGAAGTGAGTCTGGAGACACAGGTCATGGCAGAGCCATGCCAGGATCTTGGAGACCACATGAAGAACATGCTCTCTTAAAGGCAAGGGAAAGGCAGTGATGTGGTTTAAGTTTCATTTTTAACAAGATTGTTGCGGCCATAGGGTGGGAACTCAACCCAAATGGGCAGCAGAGAATGTGAATAGAAAAGACTATTACAGTGGTCCAAAGGAAAGACTTGGATGGCTTGGACTGGAGAGGTGGAGATAGGAATGGGGATGCAGTGGGTGTGGGGTAAGGAGGGGAAAGAGCCAGAGATGACTCCCAGGTTGTTTGCCTCCTGGGGAGTTGGCAGTGCCATTCATCAGGATAATGAGCTGGGCAGGCACTAAGCTTTCAAGGGAAAACCCGACTTTGGTTTTAGACACGTCAAAATTGAGCTGCTCTGTGATATCTCAGAGGAAATGTCAAGTGGTCAGTGGGATACACAGGCCTGGGTCTCAGAGGGAGGTCCAGGCCAGAGGTAGACATGATGAGTTATATAACATGTTAAAGGTCAAGCATAAGCATAACTGGCATTACTAATCTATTCGCAAACACAATGCTGGGAGCAAAATTTAAAGTAATAAAAACATCTGGATACCTCTAACTGTTATCAATCACTCTCAACACTGTTCTCCCTCTCCTTCCCTCCCCTCCAGGCTTGACACTTCATTATAACTCCTCCAGGCCCTTCATCTTGTAGTTGGGATTCCTCTGGGAAATCTATGTGCCTCTGGGTTTCACATGTTAGAATCATTGTCTTTCTCCCTGGCTGGGACAGCTAGGGCTCTTTAGCTCAGTGAAAGCACCAGTATGTTGGTCTCTTCCACAGCCTACTGCTATGCCCCCCAAGAACTTGAGCTGTGCTCCACCCAGAGAATTTCTCTTACCTCTTTGAGTGCTGGGCATAGGTTGAACAAGAGAAAATGCTTAAAAGGGATACCATATTTTTTTAACATCATAAAACCTGGAAATGTTCTCTTCCAGTAAAATGACAGTTTTCCATCCTCTTGCCTAACTGGTGGCAAATAGCTTAACTGCATTATATGTATTATACATTTAACATTCAAAAAATTGGTCAGAGCATCTGACACTCACAAAGACTATTCTGGAAGAGTTAGACATTTTGAAATTTAAGTTTATGAAGTAATAATTTAAAATTTTTTAAACAACTTTTTCAAAGTTTATTTATTTATTTTGAGGGAGAGATTGAGGGAGAGCACAAGCAGGGGAGGGGCAGGGAAAGTAGAGGAGAGAGAATACTAAGCAGGCTCCATGCTATTAGAGCAGAGCCCAATGCGGGGCTCAATCTCATGAACTGAGAGATCATGACCTGAACCAAGATCAAAAGTTGTACACTTAACCAAGTGAGCCACCCAGGCACCCCTAAAAACTTTAAAAAAAAACTTTAAAAAAGGTTTTTAGGCAAACAAAATGATAATTTAACTACATTTTTTATCAATCTGGATTTAATACCCATTATCCTGATCTACTTAAAAGGAGTGGTTGTTACAGAAAGGCTTAACCATCATAAGAGCTTGTTTTAGCACTATTTCTTCCTCTTTCTTTATTTACGACCTAATGGGAGCCACTCAGTCTCTTTGGACCTCAGTGTCTTCATCTGTAAAATGGGAACATTAATAACTGGCTTCAAAGGATGGTTTCTAAAAACTGTATATCTATATAAACTCTTTTAACTTTACCCATAAAATCTATCATTTATTATTATATGAATGTAAAATATTACAATTGCTAAAACTTTCCAAAAATATTTCAACTTTCTTAATGTCTATTTCTTCTTGAAATGATTTATCTAAAATCCTTTTGTAACTAGTATTCTGTGATTTATGTGTCAACTTGACTTGGCCACAGGGTGTCCAGATATCTTGTTAAACATTATTCCAGGTATATCTATGAGAATGTTTCTGGTTGAGATTAACATTTGAATCAGTAGACTGAGGTAAACAGATACCTCTTCCCAGTGTGGGTGGGCTTCATTCAATCCACTGAAAGCCTAGATAAAACAAAAAGGGTGAATAAGAAAGAATTCACTTTCTCTTCCTGACTGTCTTCAAGCTTGGACTTTAGTCTTTTCCTGCCTTCAGACTAGGACTTGCACCAGAATTTGCACCATGATTCCTCCTGGTCTCAGTCCTTTGGTCTTGGACTAGAACTATACCACCAGTTCTCCTGGGTCTCCAGCTTGTCAATGGCAGAGTTTGGATTATAGGCCTCCATAATCACATGAGCCAATTCCTTATAGTAAATCTCTCTCAGATAGAGGGTTGGAAGGATGGATGGATAAATAGATAAATAGAATTGAGATAGGTAAATAGATACATAGGAGATTAGATTAGATAGATATATAGATAAAAGATAGATACAGATATAGATAGATATATAGATTGATGGATAGATCAGTAGATAGATACATACATATATAAATATATACATACATAGATATAAATAGATATCCTATTGGTTCTATTTCTCTGGAAGGCTCCAACCAATACATACTCCTTCTTCTAGATGGAAGTGGTCAGAGGGCCTGAACTATTTCTGCAACACTATATGATTGAAAGAACGTAGTCTGTGGCATCAAGGAAATATGTGCATGGGCACACTCATAAGCCCAGTGTCTTTGAACAAGTTATCCAAACTCTCAGAGCCACACTTTCCTTATGGTAACCTAATCTCCTAAGACCTTACCAATTGAGGAAAGAGGCTAGTTTATAGTAGGATTTCCATTAATGCTAGTACCTTTCTTGTTTCTCCTCCTTTCCCCGCCAAAGCTTCTTGTAACCCCTGTGAGTGCTCACCCCTCAGTGAGCTGTTTCACAATGCTGGTGGCCACCAGGGAGGGCAGCAGCCCATGGTGGGCACTGCTGATGTGTAAGCATTCAGACAGCAAACCACAATTTCTACACATAGTGCTGCTAAATGCCCTTAGGGAGTTCACTAACCCTAAAAGACTCCCAAGACAATTTGAGGTCATAAAAACATGAAACATTAGAGCTATATTTCAGAAAATAATTTCTAAATGTTTTTAACTCCACAGAAACAATCCACCCTTGCTGCACACCCTCCTCCCCCCAGCAATGCCAGCTGACCCACAGCAGCTAGGGTCTGCCATCATGAACCACCCAGTGGCCCGGCCTACAGCAGGATGAAGTGCTGGGGCCAGAGCCACTGGCAATGGCCCTCCTTGCATCATCCCTGCCACGGAATCAGTCACTTGTTTCTTTCCTCCTCTCTGGGAGGTTCTATCCTTTCTCTTGGAAGCCTTTTCCAGACAGCAGAACAAGAGCCCCTATCCATGAAATGCCCTTTCCACAGCGTTGCTGGCTTACATCCTGGCTCTTATGGCTCTGACCAAATGTAAGTATGTATGACCCAATGGGCAGACTGGTTATTTTTGGAAGGGCACTGCTGTTTACTTTGGAGAAAACTCACCATGCTAAGAGTGACAAATACTTTTCCTTTTGCTCACAGATAATTTCTCTAGGGGCAATTTGGCAATAGCCAAATTTTTAGATGATTTTTTTTAAGTACCAGCATTGAACCATAAATGAGAACTGTGTTGGTATATTCCTGTACTCCCAAGTGGGGTTGAGAAGTGGGTCAGCTTGGAAGAAGGAAAGGAAGTTGCCAGCACCATTTAGGGACACTGAGTTGTCCTTCTTCACATTTAACAATTCAGGAAATGCAGAATCAATGAAGACATAGACAGTTAAGGCCCTCCTGATGGGGGCATCACTAGTCTGAGTTCCTATTATTTCCTGCTTGTGTGCTTTGAAGGCTAACCTTCCCATGGAGACATGACCAAAAATGGCCTTCCCCCAAAAGGATTGTCCATGCATTTCAATGTGTCACTATGTTCTAGTGTCTCAACATTCTATTTGCTTTTTAATCAAAATGAAAGCTGTTTAATGGGTACAAAGTTTCAGTTTGGGAAAATGAAAAAGTTCTGGAAATATTTGCATAAAAATGTAAATGTATTTAATGCTACTGAACTGTACACTTAAAATGGTTAAAATAGTAAATTTTATGTTATGCGCATTTTACTATGAAAGAAACAGAGAGGGAGGGAGGGAGAAAAGGAGGAAGGGAGGGAGGGAGCAGGGAGGGGAAGGAAGAGGAAAGGAAGGGAAAAGAAGGGAATGAGAGGAGAGGAGAGGAGAGGAGAAGAGAGGAGAGGAGAGGAGAGGAGAAGGGAGGGAGAAAGGAAGAAAGAAAGGAGAGAAGGAAGGAAAGAAGGACACTGCATTGTCAGATTTGTCAGATTATGGCTTGTTTTTATGCTGTTGATATAGAACTCAAAATATTTTAGTATCAGAAAAAGATTTAAATGACAATCTTTCAGATCCCCACTGTGGTATCTTTGCCACATTGTGCTACACAATAGTCTAATTTACAATCAAGTGTTTTTCTCTGCCATATATATATCCATGGAAATCAGCCTATCTATGGATTTATCTCTATCTTGTTCCCATATATAGAAACACTCACACAACTACAGTGGACACTGTGAAATAAGAAAAAGAATCATCCATGGAGATGAAAGACATAAGGAAATAAGTATACACATGAAGGAATGGAAGTAGTGTTTTCCAGACAAATGTAAGTAACTAAGCCAAATAATAAATGCTTTGCTCTTGGAGATGGTAGACATACTGCTCTCAGGTGCTTTAGCACTTGTACGTCATTCAAACTTCTCAGGAGGCTGCTTAAACTTATTATTTGCTGCTCAAAATCCTCCAGAAACTATTAGCTTATATTAAATGTAAAGCCACTAAATTCTTTCCTAATGACAGAGTCATTCAGAGTGGCTAGTTTGAAAGACGTACAGCTAACTTTACACCAGGGACGTTTTATGGAGAAACTTGACCTAGGCGCTGCCTTCTTTAAGTGCCCCTCTCAATCACCCCAACAGGAGTTGTCTTGGGGCCGTTGGGAAAGAAAATCACACCAGTGAAAGGCAATGCTGTGCATTTTCTCTTGGCTCTGGAACTCTTAATAGCACGCTCAGAACTCACTGTCTTGCTTTGAATTGTGGCCGCTTGAGACTGTCAATCACTACAGACAACAACAGTCATATATCACATTTATAAACCACCTCTCATCCCCAAATGCTTGGCAGTCACAGAGAAATTATATCGACCACTTTTCCTTCATGTGGCTTACGAAATTCTTGAAGAAATGTTTGCTTCCTAACAGAATAGCACCAAGTGCACAGTCAATGTAGGCATCATTTTTACCTACCGAATGGATTACACTTTCACAGGCAATTTTACTCACGCATTCCCATCTGAACTGCACAAATAATAAGAGCAGATCAAGTCACACCTATTTGAAAGATTAAAAACCTAAGGTCCTGAGGATTATAACCCAAATCTCTATCTCTTAACTCAATGTTTGCTCAGATACATGCATTGAAAGGTGCCAAGGAGGCTTTATTAACCTGCAATTTCTCAAAAACATTTCATCTTTCCTGGGAAACTCTTAATTCAGCCTCTTACACAAGAAGCTATTCAACTTTTAGGTTCTATATACAGTAGGAGGAGAAGCAGAAGGAGGAGGGTTTTGCTCTTTGATCCAGGGACAGAGGCTCACTTCCACTCGCTCCTCTGTGAGAGGAGAGGGGAAACTGAAGATGTTTTGCCAAACCACTTCCTTTAGGGAAAATAGTAACAATCACTGATGTTTAGTGAGCAATTGGTATGTACCAAGCACTGAACTAACATACTTCATGTGCATTAACTTATTTCATCCTCACAACCATCTTATGTGATGGATACAATCAGATGGGTACTATTGGGAAAAGAAAACAGGAGTCACAGAGAGGTGAGGTGGCCCACATTGCTTGAACTTGACTGAGCCAGAATTCTGACATGGATGACAGGGCTGCAGAGCATGTGTTAACCACTACTGTACCCATGTCTCTATCTAGACAGTTGTTTTATAAGCAGTCAAAATCTCTCACACATGTAATTATTGGAGTACTTTCTACTCATCCTCCCCACTCTATCCTCATTCTTTGTACAGCAAGAAAGAAGGAAAAGTGTCACACACACACACACACACACACACACACACCACACACCCCATCAGAGTTTCCAGCCCCTGAAGGATAAGCAAAGATGCTTTATGCATTCTAGGTGTGTGCCTGCATTCATATGAATCTCTGTAAGGAACTTAAAGTATAAAGACCTGGTATACATATCATCATGCAGATTATTCTACCTTATAGAACACTTCAGCTCTGTTCTAGTCATAGCAGAGGTAGACACAGGCAGAGCTGAGGCAAATTTTGGATGCTTATTTTTCATCAAACCAGAGTCCCCCCCGTCCTTTCTTTGCCAGCCAACACCAACTCATTGTTTGGGTCTTAACTCAAAAGTCTCTTCCTCTAGATAAGCTTCTGGATTCCCAAAGCCAAGTCAGCCCCACCAGTCACAAGGAGACAGAATAGAAGAGTTATCTTTATAACAAAGGTAGTGAGAAGTATGTAGAGGAGTTGGTCCAATGTGAGAAATCACAGAAGACTAGAATCTATGCATCTTTGATCACTGGTGCTTGGCAGTCTCTAGCATTATAAATACTAGCCTGTCACATCTATAGTGTATGCATCTACAGTGATAGTGAAGTTTGGTAGGTTTCTTTATCCTTTGTGTCAACTTTTGGTCAAAAGAGTGATGGGTGGAGATTGTGTAATTTCAGTCAGCTCACTAGGTCCTCTAGGATTCAAATAGAACTGGCTCAGCCTCCTTCCCACATCCTGTGGGAAGTATTAAGGCCTTACTCAAGATTTCTGCAAACTCCATGGGAGTAACAGTCCCATCCATGGTCACCTTTTTTTCCAACTTCCTGTCCTGCTGACCTTTCCAACTCATTCACAGCTCACCTCGAGTGACTGCTTCCTTCTCTCTGCCTTGTGGGAGCCGAAACCTGGCCACAGGTTTCACCTGTGATTTCACCCAAAGCCACTCACAGAAGTCAGGGATATACAGGAAAATTTTACTCAAAATTAAAGAATAGGGGAATTCTTTAACACAGCACACAGCATATGATTTCAGATGAAGGGTTAGGCATCCCTCTTCTATGTACCTTCCCCAGTGAACTTCTCATTGGCTGATTTTCCCCCTATTGTCTCTGGTCTCCCACCCCAGTGGAAACACTTTCTTTCAACATCTCCTCATCTTGTCTTTGTGTATTCTTCTTCTTGTTGTTGTTGTTGCTCTGCACCTAGCACATTACTGTTCTTTTCTAATCCCATTAAGTTCCACCATCTGTTTGTCATTTATTGGCCCTTATAAACCATACCTGCATCTCCATAAACAAACATGCCCATTTCAATATTTTCCAAAGCAAGTTCAGTTCTCTCCAAAAGAGGAATTTTGCAGTCCATTCTTAAAGTCACAATTTTCCCCAACCTTTCCCAGCAGAAGTTATAATCATCCTGGTATCAAGAGAAAGGGAGATGAGTAAGGTGGGGAAGGGTGGATATAGGGTGACATATGGCTGGCAATTCGGCTGTGGACCAACAGTAGCCTAAATGGATAGATGGCAAGACCGAACAGGGACAAAGCCACCTTCAGCTGATTCTTAAAATACAAAAAGCACTTACTGTGTAATGATCAAGGGCAAGAGCTAAGCCTAAGAAAACAAATATTCAGCTCACCTCCTTGTCCAGGGAGAGGCACACAGGAAACACAGCCTGAGATACCAGCATCTCATATGATCACTGGGGGAGCAAGGCTGACAAAATATCAGGGCTGTCAGAGCTATGGTTTCATCCTTTTGCTCTGGCCTTTTCTGTTGTACATTCTAAAAATGTACAGAGATCTCAAGATTCTAGCCTCTGCACTCTTATTTACCTCCATTTTCTATCCCTGCCCTATGAGCAATCAGTCCACACTCTACCAAACTCTCAATATGCTAGCACTGTTGATTGCCTAATGTACAGCCATCTGAAACCCACCTTTTCCTTCCCCATTTTATTCAGGCATCCGCCCCTCCCACAGTGACTTCATCTCCTGTCCTAGGGTACATCTTGGCCTATCTTAACCAATTGCAATAGTTCCACCCACCCGCCCTCCAGAGGGATTGGTAGAAGAGGAAGGTCTGCAGAGGGAGCATCTTTGAGTCATTTCCTTCTCCTCAGGTGGCACCTCCATCTACACAGGTGCCTGGACTCTGCAGCCATCTGCAGCTGGCCAGAGGATGGAGGGACAGGCAGGAGCAAGAACTTGGGTTCCCTGTGACATCAGGGAGCTGCTGTTCTGTGAAATTACAAACTATTGGGTTATCCAAGCCAATCTGTATGTGGGGAGGCGGCTTTATGTTATTTATGATTGAAAGCAACTTGACTAACCCACCCAGAACATAAGAATTGTTTCTTCAGTGTATTAGATGATAGCAGGTTGTTAAACACATACAGCATGCCACTGGCCTGAGCATGAGCAGATACCTTCTTCACATGGATGTGCCCAGACTTTGCATATTAAGGCATACAGGGTAGCAGATTCTTGTTCTTAAAACTTCACATAAACTGTAGCTTTGTTTTGAACATCAGAATATGCTTCTCTGTTATCAGAAGACTGAAGATATATACTAGGACCTTCACCTTTTCTAAGAGTGGGTAAAAAGATCTCTAGATGGCTGGTGAAAAGTTGGTTCATGAATAGATGGGTAGCAGGGAAGTGAAGATGATGCCAACTATGTGTGTGTCTGTGTGTATGTGTTATGTATGAAAACTGGCTAGAAACCAAAGCTAACAAACTTTGGCTCCAACTAACAGATCTGACATAAATGGCATGATTGCTGGAAGTTCATTAGTGTTCTCTTACTGAATGGGGTTTGGCACTGGGCTTGTTTTCCATTGGCATGAGAGAGTTAAGAAAGAAATTGCCAATGAATTTTTAGCCAACCAGATTATAATCAGCATGCTCCACCTGAACTTGGTGCCTACACAGCCATTTCAATTAACACCTGGAAGTCTCTAGTACTTGGTGGGAAGCAGATGAAAAGATTCAAAGTTGGGAAAAAATGTGTTAAGGGGCTGGACCTTGAGCTCACAGAGACTCAGACTGTAGCTGGGGGAGATGAGGCAAACCCATGTGTAATGAGATTAGAAGCATGTGCCCTGGGGCATATATTACACTGACAAATATAGACCTTATATATGTTACATATTCTCCCAACCCAAGGTGAAGGCATGAAAACTTTCCAGACATCTGGGCTGTGGCCTGGGTCCCAGGGAATTCTGCCCTGTGGCCACCCTCAGGTTCCCCTCTCCACTCTTCTTTCCTTTCTGTTTCTGTCTCTTTACCTCCCAGGGGCACACATTTATTTGGCACAAATATTTCCTGTCAACCCCAAATGCCATCTGCTGTCTCCCAACTCCACATTAAAACCCATACCCAGAAGAAGGATCTATTGTCAGCCATTTCTTCATCATCCATCTCAGCCCAGCCATATCAGGTCAAAAGAGCTGTTTATCTAATATACTTGTGCTGCAGAAACCATGACTCTGATGTATCTCATCTCCTGGAGTCTAAGATACTGTACATCAGCATGGCTGAGTTTTGCTTCCTCTGCCTAGCTGTGGAGTTGACACACTGTGAGGAATTCTCTGGTTGCTTTGTGGATACAATCAATTGGCTCCAGACAAAACCAAGTACTCCTCTGAGTCTGATTTTTGAAAATTATGAGTTTGTTGTCTTTTTTTCTGAGTGGTTAGGGTTGGCACCAACGGGGATGGGATGGAGATAGTTATTAAGGATGTGTTTCACTCAAAAAATAGTAGACATTCAAAAAGGGAAAAAACAGAGTAAGAGATATGATTTGGACCATTTCTCTTCAGAAAAATTCCTTGGTAAGAGGCTATCAGAAAGAGCCATCTTCAGACATCATGATCACAGGGACATTAAATAATGACCCAGGGGGGCGCCTGGGTGGCGCAGTCGGTTAAGCGTCCGACTTCAGCCAGGTCACGATCTCGCGGTCCGTGAGTTCGAGCCCCGCGTCGGGCTCTGGGCTGATGGCTCAGAGCCTGGAGCCTGTTTCCGATTCTGTGTCTCCCTCTCTCTCTGCCCCTCCCCCGTTCATGCTCTGTCTCTCTCTGTCCCAAAAATAAATAAACGTTGAAAAAAAAAATTTAAAAAAATAAATAAATAAATAAATAAATAAATAATGACCCAGGGAGATGGTGGGTGGATCTGCTGATAAATGCTGAAAAACATCACCTGGGTTTGCATTTAGCCCAAAACAGTCATGGAGGGTGACAACTGGATGGTTCTGAGAAGGTCTCTATATACCTCCACTGCCATACACACCTTCTCAGGTATCTTTTAGAAACATGAATTCATCCATACAGCCCTTGAGATTGAAGTTATTTAATCAGGATTTAAGAAAAAATTGAAGTAGCACATAGTGTTATTCACCCCAGATCTTAGAGGGAAATACCATATTATGATGGAAAAACCATAACCTCCAAACTGGCCATTTATTACACAAAAATAAAATCTCAATAACTTCCAAAGTAGTAATCATACAGGTATAATATTTTTGTCATAATATAAATATATACCAAAAAATTTAAAAGGTAAAATCATCATGACTCTCATGAAACTATAAAATGAATACATAAGAGATTTTATTTTTATACATCATTAACCATTGAGAGAATCAATGAGGCATTAATTACAATGAGTTCAAAACAATGCAATACACACACACACACACACACACACACACACACACAAACACTCTTAGAGATGTTGAAATGAATTTACAAATAAATGCCATTTCCACAGGACAATAATTAATTGCATCTCCACTAGACACAATCATTACATTTCTGTGGGTGAGAATCATTTACATTAGCTTGAAACTTCTTCAACTTAAAGAGTTCTAAAATAGCTCAAAGACAGGGAAGTGAGAGATAACCTAGAACAGTGTGCTACAAAGGATACCCAGTAATTTCTGCCCATTTCAGACTTTTCAAAAATGTTCATGTATGTGTGTGTATGTAATTTTTCATTGGATTTATGTATCATATAGATGGAAATGACTTACTGTTAGAATAAGAAACAACTAAGCAATAATACTTTTACTAATTTTGGTTTTATACACGTTAAAAAACCTCATATTCATCTAAATAAGTAGACGGTAAGTGAAGGCTTTGTTGAAGCAATGGCATTCAATTCTTTGAATTTCTTCTGAGTTCTATGTCATAATGATCAATAATCAAAATTATTTTTAATGATCCATCAACTGATAATTAGACCTTCCTTTGACTTCATTGAGAGCAAAGGATTAGCAATTATCTGATTTGCTACTATCATTAGAGTCATTCACATTCTCAGTACAAATATTTTGAACTGTTTCTTCATTGCCCATGATAAATTTTATATCCTTGAGCAATGCATCATAACAGTCTGAGTAAGAAGTATGGCTTTTTCAAAGTGTGGAAGGGAGAGGAGGAGAAAAAGAATAGGCATTACTCACTCACAGTGTTATATTTCTCTTGGTACTTCCCAGTATCTGGCACATAGTAGAATTTTTTTTAATTAATAAAAAAATTAGTGAATACATGGTGTCAAGGCAGATTTACTATAAAACTAACAAAGCTCAAACTTCAGAACCCTTTATTGCATGGGCCCCTTCCAAAGGCTTGGATGGACACCTCAGGAAGGCATCCAAATGCCCATGTTCCTTGAGTGGGCCCCTAACAATGTGTTTACATGTTCATATGTAATAAAATTACAAGAGAAGGATACTTCAACCACAATGAATTAATGTCTTTTCCATTCTTATTTACTATAAATCACATTTTCCCCTCCATAGGGTGAATTGGAGTGACTGAAGGCCACTTGTGATTCAGTTAAGGGATAGTTGGGTTGGGGATATAATTAGTTTGGATTTAATGAGATAAATTTATGTGATTTCCAGGCACTCTTCCATACTTTTATTGCTAATTATCCTGATGTAGTATGGCTTCTAGGAATATCCCCATTGCACACTGCTCACTCAGCATCAAGAGTTGAAGATACAGGGCAGGAGATAAAAATACAACCTACAGCATCTGGCTGTGGGCAGTGAAGAAGAAACAAATTTTGGTGTGTATAGAAATAGAAGCTACCCCATGGAAAATTCCTCCAATCATCATATAAAATTATACACACAGGATCATAAATACCTCTGCCAAAGCAAAAATTCAGTATGCTTTTTTTTTCTGTTTTTGGTGGGAGTGGAATATTTGATAAAATTTGAATTCATTTTTTTTGCATTTGAAAGATTAAACAT
This sequence comes from Puma concolor, assembly GCF_028749965.1. Lineage (NCBI taxonomy): Eukaryota > Metazoa > Chordata > Mammalia > Carnivora > Felidae > Puma > Puma concolor. Next base: position 26,532,417 of record NC_141671.1, read on the forward strand.
TTTAATAAAATAAATGAGAATTATAAAACCTTGATTTGGATGTATGTGAAAGTATCTTCTTTTGGAGAGTTTAAACTAATTAAAGAACTAAGAAAAGTTTACATTAAATTCAATAGAATATAAACAAAAGTGATAAAGACATGCAAGGAAATCAATAAGAATTATTTCAGTATTTTAACCAAAAAAAGAGTTTAGATTATTCAAAAAAAAAAAAAAAAAAACAACAGTAATTCATCAAAAGGAAGAGATAAATTCTGAGTAAAACTTATGAATAAGATTGGATTATAGGAAACTCTAATCAATGAAGATGTAAGAATGATATGTAACACATTAGAATAAGATTTAAATGTCTTCTTGATTTGAAACAAAATAGCTATATTGAAGAAGCATAAAACTCACAGGTTGCTTTCACTGGCTATTGACGAAACTAATGAATGTATATCATCAGTTTCAAGAGTATGATTAGTCAGTGTAGAAGGATGTCTGAAATATCCTGAAATATTACAGTTCATATATGAGAAAAGTTTTCCCCAATTTTGAGAAAAATCCTAAACTTTACCGAATACGACCAACAGTGAGTGGAAAATTAAAAGAAATTTTTCTAAATCTTTAATAACAAAAATTAAAATTTAATCAACCATGCTCAAAGAAAGTGTGAATTATCTTTCTGTTCTCTCAGGTACTAAAAAAACTGTCTTTTGAAGAGGTCATCAAAGAGGATATAGCTAAACAGGTAGGAAAAAAGTGTTTTAGAGGTGTGTTGGATGTTTATTAGGAATACATATTATTCTCCTAGATTTTGTGAGGTCTGAGGTATGTTCCAGAATTTTTACATTTATAATATGTTTGGAAAGATTTCAGTCATATCACTTCCAAAATTTCTTTTGCATGTTCTCTCTCTTCTTCTGCTAATGTTAAACCTGATTACTCTATCCTCTCTTACCAACCCTTTTGTATTGTTTCATTCTGTGTCTCACCATGCTTTATTCGGAATATTTTCTTCTGATCTAACTTCCAGTTTACTAAATCTCTTCTTGGTTATGACTAATCTATTAATTCCATTCATGAGTTCTTGATTTTGGTGATTGAATTTTTCAGTTTTGGAATTTGCTTTTGATTTTTGTGGTCTGATATGTTTTCTGCCAAAATTCTTAATATTGTCTCTCACCTCCTTGAACATATTAAGAATAGGTATGGCAAATTGTGTATTTCTATTGAATTTTCTATCTAATTTTTATTTTTCTATTTCCATTAAATTTAGTTTTCCATTTCTATTAAAATTTTTAATTCTGCTATCTGAAGTTCTGGGGCTCTGTTGCTATTGTTAGTTTTTTCAGCAGATGTTTGTACATGCTGTCTTGTCTCCTAAGAAGCCTGGTTATTTTCTATTGTATGCTAGATACAGTAACCCAAAATTATTTGTAGAAATAATTTGTGGCTCAGGTGCTTTTCCCTGAAGGCACTTAAATGTCCCTGTGGGAATAGCTGTGAGTCTGAATGATGGCATTGAGTGCGTCATAGTGTCAAAGGACAGCCCTGAAATGCAGGGCTGCCAAGGTGTGTGTGTGTGTGTGTGTGTATGTGTGTGTGTGTGTGTGTGTGTGTGTGTGTGTCCATAACACAGCACTTTTGAGGCCCCCAATCAAAGTGAGTGCAGGGTAGGGGTACAATTAGTTTGGGTCTAGTGTTTAAGAGGTTGATGATCCATTACTTCAAGGAACATTTATATTGTTACTGCATCCTGATCTGGACATGGCTTCCAGGAATGTTCAGAGCCCATTCTGCTGACATGCCCAGTGTGGTGACCTGAAGGTACTGGGTCAAAAGTCTTCTAACAATCCAAACATGTTCTATAGTGCCTGGCACTGGAATACATGGGGAGGGAAAAGAAACCAAGTTTGAAAAATATGGAGTCAGAAGCCAGCCTTTGGAAAGGTTTTTCAAATCTTACAGCTTACATACGAATGAAAGTTGATAAAAGTTATTCAAAACTTGACACCACTAAAATTTAAATGATGATATCAATAATAAGCTGCAAAACTGAAAGAAAAATTTCTAAACTATCCATAAGAAACAAATTTTTATCACTTGTGCTAGAAAAAAAGACTGAAATATATCACTACTCCCTCTATAAAAATGATATCACAAAATTGGTGTCATAGGAAATGGTAGTTATCCAACTGAAATTGTAAGGAAATAGGAAATACAGAAGTGGGTTGGAAATTTAAAGTAATAAAGATATCTTCCTGGATTTTATGCTGTTTGTGTTATTTAGCAAGTTTTGAAAATTTGTAAACTATTGTGATTTATTTTCTTTCTAAATGATAACATTTCCCATTTAATTTTGTATTTATCCTTTTTGAAAGAAGACTCTCAAATTGCTTAGGCTTCAGGCCCCTCTTGGTCTGGGTTTGTACTTATGTGTGTATTATAAAAAGCTTCTTTCTGTAGTTGTTTGAGAAGAGATTCTTGGCTCTCATCATGTCACTTACATTTTGTGGGTTTCTGTTTAGTCATCTGGAAAATGAAGGAATTAGCCTGAAATTTCTAAGGTCTATTGTCACTTTACATGCAGTGGCCCTGTGATGCTGTGAATTAAGGCAAGAGCTTTAATGACACTTCGCTCACCCTGGTGTCCTCATTTGACAGACAAGGAAAAAAGTGACCCAGACCACCTCAGAACTCCCGAAAAGAGCAGCAGAGGGGCACCTGGGTGGCTCAGTCAGTTAAGTGTCCGACTTTGGCTCAGGTCATGATCTCATGGTTGATAGGGTTCGAGCCTCTCATAGGGCTCTGTGCAGACAGCTCAGAGCCTGGAGCCAGCTTCAGGTTCTGTGTCTCCTTCTCTCTCTGCCCCTCCCCCCCCCCCTCTCTCTCTCTCCCAAAAAATAAACATTAAAAAAAAGAGTAGCAGAGAAGAACAAGAGGGTAAGAACAAACCCACAGCAACCAATGTGTCCACATGCCAGGCAAGATCCCGAGACACCTGGGCAGGACCTGCCGGGGAAGTGGCCAAGGCCAGCTTTGCAAATTTCAACCCAACACCATCTCCTGGGTATAAAATGGTTAGTGCTGAAGAAAACAGAAGATAGAATTTATTTGGACAGAGCTTTGAAAGTCCTGCTGCGTTTTCTTTTCCCATACCAGAAGTTTGGCATTATTATTTTTGCATTAAAGTAAATCTTTTAATTATTAAAATTAAATGGCTTGACTAGAAGTGACCAAAGGAGAATTTTTTTAACATAGTGTGATTAGAAAAATCACAGAATTTATCCCAGATTTTCTCCGGGGTAAATGAGAAGCCAACATAACTGGTTTGCAAGGGCAGTCATGAAAAAGCATCAAATTATTATATGCTTGTCATTAAGTTCTGCTCTTTTAACTTAATGCTTTAAAAACATTAGATACAGAGATGTTATATAAACTATACTGTGCTTTATAAATTTTAACTTGGGTTACATTTGGAGATAAAAAGGTCATTAGATCCTTAGATTTCATAGATAAGTATAATTTAGAAACATTTTGAGAGCTTGATATCAGACTGCCAAATCCTTATTTGGCCAAGTAAAAACATTTTTTAAAATCCCACCATCGACCATCATGAACATTTCATAAGGGGAAGAAAAACTTTATACTAAGAAAGTATGAAAAGATATAATGATATATTACTGGAACAAAAAACAATACTTGCAATCTATTAAGTTAACTATGAATATTTACCTCATAATTGTTTTTCCCACAGATAAGTAAATAATCTGTAACATACATGGGTCTGGAAGCTGTGGATTAAATGTTTGTGGAGGCATTGCTTTGACTGTGGCATTTGAGAAACCAGAAAAAAAAAAAAAAAAAAAAAAAAAACCATGATGGTACTCCCAGTATGTCAAACCTGTGTAAATTGACATGACCCACAAACTGAAGCACATATCCTGTCAAACCTCTCTGATTTTCTCACATGGTAAATCAAAACATGAAATATTAACATTGCCCTCTTAAAAGCCTCCTTCCTGGAATTACCCATAAACTCTAAAAACTAACTGGGTGTGAGGTGGAGGCAGGAGGGGAGGACTCCTCTTGAAACAGCTGCTGGAGAGAAAACCAAGCAATCACACTGCAATTGCTTCCACTGCCACATGGTGGTGCTGTTGAAGCTTGGTCTCGCACAACCTGATTCCACCGTGAGGTGAAAATCCCTCTTCAAGGGAGAATAGGCCCCTTCCTCAGTGTTACTTGCTCAAAAGTATTCTATATTTAAGCCCCAGAGTTGCAGCTCTTAGAGATATATTCTTTCAATTCACGTAGACAGTCCTTCCAGAATACCAGCCACCCCAGGCCTAGTTCTAACCTACAGCAGCTCACAGATAGAGGGCAGATAGGCATCCCCTTTCTCCATAGTGGCCAACATAGAAGGGGGGGCAGATTTTCCTTTAATACCCTCCCAACACAGATCCTCTCTGACACTAGGATGTCCTTGTTGAAGAATCTCTGGGACCTTGGGGCCCTCACCTCCCATCACACAGAGCAATCTCATTGATGGCAAGGTGGTTCTCCATTGAGACATCTACTACAGAAAGGCTGGCAAAAGAGAGAACTCAGATTTAATCTCTATTCAGGCAACACTCTGTGCCAAACATGCCCCTTACACGTTGCCACAGAACCTCAGTACAAAACTGAAGAACTGTGAGTCAGCCACTTGGCCATGAACCTCCACAGAACACAAAAGGTATAAGGGATGCAGGGGTGCAGCCTGCACCGATGGCCAATGGTGATGGCAAGGGAATAGGGACATAAGGGACCAGCCTCACCTCCGCTCAGTACCACCTGCAAGAGTCATCCTAGCGTCAGTCACTTGGGGGCAGGCTGGAATTTCTGATACTTGCAACAGCCCAATTTCCCTCTCCATCCACCCCATCCTCTCCCTCCCACAAAGGGGTTACTCTTTTTTAAAAATTTTTTAATTTTAATTAATTAATTAATTAATTAATTAACTTTTTGAGAGAGAGACAGAGTGTGAGTGGGGGAGGGGCAGAGAGAGAGGGAGACACAGAATCAGAAGCAGGCTCCAGGCTCTGAGCTGCCATCACAGAACCCTCCATGAGGCTCGAACCCACAAACCGTGAGATAGTAAACTGAGCTGAAGTTGGAGGCTTAACCAACTGAGTCACCCACGTGCCCCCAAAGGGGTTACTCTTGAGAGGATGCCCCAATAAACTCTCTGCATGCTAATCTCAAGGTCTAATTCCAGGGATGCCAAACTGTGACACTGGCCCATCCTTCAGAAGTTCTAGTCCTGCCAGTTGGATTCCTCAAGATCACAACAAATGACGTGAATAACTAATTTATGACAGTGAGCAGTGATTGCCAAGGAACGTGTGAATATGCAAAGGGGGGTAAATGGCCCCAGCAACTGATTCAGTGTCCTGTCCAAACTTCAACAATTGGCAGGACAGCCGGGATAGCATTGCTATAGACAGCAAACTCACCTATGCTGTTATTCTCTTGGGATTTAACATTTACTAAAGAGAGGGATCTGGTTGTACCATTTAGTGTCCTTGAGTATGGAATAGCTCCACTCTGCACCCCTTGATCATAGTCCCTTCGTAGTTGCATGGAACAGGAGTGGTGGTTCACTCTGAAGACAGGTCTGGTTTCCCATCCCTGATAAGCTTGCTCCCCGAGCCACAACCACTCAACCAGGAAAAGGCCAGTGGGGGCACTTTCTCAAAAGGTGGCTATATACTGGGCAACACTAGGGACTTCAGACTTCTCTTTTATCCCATCCAGCAACCCTGTGCAAGCAGCATAGCATGGTGGTTTAGAGCAGCGGCTCTCACTGTGGTCCCTGGACCAGCAGCATCAGTTGCCCCTGGAAAATTCTCCTAGAAATGCAAGTTCTCCAGCTCTGCCCAGACCTACTGAATCAGTAACGCTGGTGGGGTCCCGCAATCGGCATCTTCACAAGCCCTCTAGGAGACTCTGATGCATGCCAACATTGAAGAACCACTGGTTTGGAGCAGAATTTGGTAAGCTTTCCTTAGACAGGGTCAGATAATATTTTATCTTGTGGACTATGTGGTCTCTCTCACGGCTGCTCGGTTTTGCAATTGTAGAGCAAAGGCAGCCATGGGCAGTACATAATTGAATGAGTGTAGCTGTGTTCTGATAAAACTATATTTGTGAATACTGGAAAGTGAATTTTGTGTAATTTTCATGTGTTGTGAAATAATATTCTCTCAATTTTTGTCAACAATCTAAAAATTTAAAAACCATTTCTAGCCCACTGGTGTAGAGTTTGAATTTGAATTAGAGTCCTGGGTCTCCCCTAAGCAGTTGATAGCTTTGGGCAAATCACTTTGTCCCTGTGCCTCAGCATCCTCAAATGTGAAATGGGGCAATGGTGGAACATGTCTCCTACAGCTGTTGTTAGCATTGAAGGGCTAACACATGGAAAGCACATGGCATGGCCCTGGAGAGATGGTTTCAATTGTTTTTATATCTGTGCAGAACTTCCTTCTTACTGGCAGATGTCCCTTTCCTGAGAGGCTCAACCCTCTGGCAGGGCGTCTTTTCCCAAAGCATCCCTGAGGCTCCCAACATGTTTCCCATGCTTCCCTACAGCACTGCACACAAGAAGGGGTTACTCTGCTGCTCTTGCTCATAAAGAGAAGACTCCTGGGGTTCTGGCAGTGAAAGAGTCAGTAGTCATGGGAACAGACTCGTTTTTCAGGCCTCAGTTCCATTTCTGGGACAGCACTCTGCTCTGTAGGCTCTGGTTCTTCCATGGTGTCCTCAGCGATACATGATAGCTCCAATTTAACAGTTTACCAAGTCATTCAGCCCTTTCTTCATAGCTTGGCCTGGAACGTGCCAAAAACAATGTTTTAAGCACTGTTAGGGTGGGGTGCTTTTGTGTGTGAGGGAGAGCATTGCAAGTGGAAAAGAGACAGGAGCAGGAAATGGCAATTACTGTGCTAGAGAGCCAACACACCATCCTTGAACAACACCCTGGGAGGGAAGACAAGGCAGTAAGAACAGAAACAGTGTGAGGGTGGCCTAAGCTGGGCATCTTGGATGATTCAGATGTGGAGCCAGGGCTAGGTCCCAGGCACATGAAAAGCCAGTGATGCTGCTGGGTTGGGACTCACGGCACTGGTGACCCTCACACTTTGTTCATTGTGTTCCAGGCTTTCCTTCTTCCAGAGTGGTGTCCCTCCTGATCCTTCCTCTTCTCTCATGTGACATGAGAAGTTCATCCTCTCCACTCCATCCTCAGGCTTCTTCCTGCATCCAGTTAAATGCTCTTGGAGCAGTAGAACTACATCGCTTGCTTCCACCAAATAGCTTAACATGTGTGGTTGTCCACGATATAAAATAATGAAACATGCTACTGGGGAAAATGTGGAGTGTTTGCCTCCAAAAATTAAGAGTAAGAGACAAAGAAGAACAAAATGGTCTTTCTATGTCAGCACTTTCCTGTTTCCCTGAATAGAAAGTGAGAGTCTAATGCAAAATGCAAATTTCAAATGTACATATTTTATCTAGTATCATTGTATTTATTTATCATAGGAATTCCAAGAGGTAATTAATCTTCCCCTTATTCAGAGATGAATCAAGGAGACTCAATGAGGCTAACTAGCTCTCCCACGGCCTCACAACCAGACAACGGAAGAGAAAATAATTTATTTTGCAAATGACTCAGTGAGAAATGACTCCAAAATGATCTGATGGGACAGAAAATGAGGAAAGATCCCCTGAAATAAGGAAGCCCCCAAACATTGCCAGAAAGCGACTACAATGTGGGTCATGTGTAAATGGTCACTTCTGTATGACTTTTTTTTTTTTTAAACAAAGTTAGTTTTTACTTATTAAGACAAGCTTTCCAGAATAAGTCTCTCCCTATCTTTCAGTTATCACTTGTTAAGATCCCTGCTGGCATTTTCTTCCATGGAGATAACTATTCAGTTGAAATTTCTGACCACTTCATCATGTGAGTGCCTAAGATGGTTCCTTCACATCCAGTCCTCAGGCACAAACACTCTAAGCTAACACGTTATTTTTTCCCTCTATTCCTCTTCCAGTCCAGCACAGTCTCAGTTGTCACTCTAGGTTGATTCCAACTCCTGCTTAGGCCAGGATCAAGCCAAGTTTTTCCCAGTGCCAGCTAGACACAATAGACATGAGGGGGTCCCAGCAGGCAGTGTCCAAGGCATATCATCTTGGTGAGATTCTTTGAAAGTTGTCCAAAGTTCTCTCTTAGTCTGGAGGATGTTAAAGTGAGTATGTAGTCAAATATGGAAACCTTAAGTAAAAGTTGATGAAGAAACCAAACTTGGAGCAATTGGCAAACATTCCCTGAACACTAGTGCCAGACACAGACCATGAGCCAGAGAAACATGGCGGTCAATCTTGGGTGAAGTAAGTTTACTGTTACCGCTTCGCTCAGCTGAAGCCAATAGTGGGAGAATCCTGTCTGACATTTAACTGTCACCAATTATCCAAATTTAACCTTCTTTCTGTACTCTGTATTCTGTCTTTCAAACTCGACAATCTGATTTCAATTTTATCCCTAATTCAAGGAAATTTCTACATTGAGGCTGTATTTCTCCTTGCCTATTCTCCTTCCCTTCAGCATGGGACTGTGTTCATCTATATACTGATGAGCCTCAAGATGTGAACATACAAAAAGGTCTGCATGAGCTAATGTTTCTGACCCTCCTGAGTGAATACAAGTAGAAATCACACCCCCTCCCACACAAGCACTTTTCATGTTATAAATACTGTGAGAAGTACTTCCTCATAGAAGGGATGCCCAGCATGGCAGGTCTCAGCCTTGCTTCTCCTCCTCTCCTGACCCCATTATTCTCTGCTGACTCCACCCCACAAATTCTCCTCATATATTTTGCTTCAAAGTTTGTCCAAAAGGTTGTGAGTGAAATCTTTGCTTCAGCATTTTCCTCACAGCTCAGGAAGGGAGAAAGAGACAGATGGAGGACACTCGCCCTCTGGCCCTGCCTGGGGCCTCAGCCGGGCGTCCTGCTGGCTGGCAGAGGAATGATAGATGGCGCCCCTTCCCCGTGTGTGTAGGGGAGGCTGCCTTTGCCTGATTCCGTCCAGTTAGCAAAACAGGGGGAGCTGCCAAGACAAACAGCCGAGGTATGAAAGTTAACAGCTAACGATCACTGCGGTGTGAAACGGACCCATGAAACGAGACATCAAGGATGCTGCTTGGAATAGCTTGAATGTCGAACATTCTTTCCCAGAGAAAGGATGGACAGTGGCACAACAGCAGTGTGGGAGACCCAGGCCAGGCAGGCACACCCGCGCCCTGGGGCGTGTAGGGGGGGTGATGGGACTTCTGATGCCACGGCCTCAGGCATCATGTTGGAAGGGCAGGAGGCAGTGTCCACTTCTTACCCATCCTGTGCCAAAACCCCCAGCCACCTCCCCGCCCCCATTCAAAAAATAGCGTGGCTATTAATACGTCATATCAAAAGAGCCCTTGTAGTTTATAATCATTTTCATCTGGCTTAGGGAAAAGCAGCCATAAAACGTCTGTTGGGTGACTGCGTGGGCCGGCGAGGCAGGTTTACATTAGCTAGTGCTCAGAACGTGGTAGCAAATGACAGACGAGGCAGAGGATGGTTTATGGTCCTTAATGCCTGTGCTGACACGGAGGATTGGGACAAGATTTATACTAGGCTCGGGCCATCACCGAACACTGAAAACCAGTCATTACAAGCCGGATGACAACTGGAATGCAGCAATCACTTGGAGGAATATTTATTTGGTTTTTAAGTTTTTGGATGAATCTGGTTTTCAGAAAGTGAAGGCCCGCTAGGAAGTCAGACTATGCCATTATTACATCCAAACCATTATGCATTTGCTAGCCAATTATGTAATCCTATATGGAAAACATAACCAGAAAGTGGGATAAGCTCAAGACACGGAGGCTCATTATTACAGGCCTCACCACCATAACTTCATTTGTGGTTACCACACACCCTAAATATTATTAATGGACTAAAAGAATCCAATACTTGTAAAGTCTGGTCAGTATCACTAAGCCCGTGGTCCACTGTGACAGTGAATTTGATGGAGTGGCAATACATATTAGGGTACTTTTCTTCTGACTCATTGTACTGAACTGATACTGATAAAGTAGCAAAAATAGAGCTAGACATTTTTATTAAGCCCATTGTCAGCCTAAAGATTTCAATTAAGTTTCTATAAACACATCTTCTTTTTACACTAAAATCATCCCAAATGTTAACATTTCTGCTCTCAAGCAAGTCATGCCTTGGAATTAACGACGTTTACTCATGACATTCTTAATGGCTCTAGCTTCTTTCAGATAAGTAAAGGAAGTTGGGCGCAAATGACTGATATACCACTATTTCTACAAAGTATGGCATGATACTTCCTGTATAATCTTGAATTCATTACATCCCACTTAACTATCTTGTTTTTCTTTCCTATCCAGAACTCTAAGCAAATATCTTTCTCTGATAATTTTTCTCCTCAGAAAAATCCATAATTTTCTGAGTACACAAAAAACAAGAAACCTTGTCTGATTTATGGTCCACTCACCCTCATGGTAGGTGTCATATACCACCTCACACGTCACTCGGCCTCTCTTGTCAACTGAGGGTGCCTAAGCCTGATGTCTGCACAAGCAATGTCCATGGTGTGAAAATTCATTGAACGATTTGCTTACGTGGGCACATTTCTAGGTATATGTCATATTCCAACAAAACAATTCATGTTTTAAATGTACATAAACCATGACCATAGAAGTGTTCTCCCTGTCTCCTCTACATTTTCAAGTCTAAGATAAGTAAGAAACAAATAAATGTAAAGCCCTCCAGTGTGCGCCATGAATCTGGAGCTTTGGGGTGGACCAGGTCAGATTTGAGAGAAAGCAGCATGTAGGTTTCAGGGAAAAGGCAGAGACTGGAATCCCCATCTTCTGACACTTAATGTGCCATTTCCAGTGTGTGTCCTGGATTTCAGGCATCACTTCTTCACCCACCCCCAGCTCACTCTCACCTTCTACCTTGCAGGTTTCAGATTTGGTTACATTTGTGTTGATCAAACTTCAAGACCAGAGGTTTCAAGAAAGAAATTTTTAAAAAAACCCACAACTTTACCATTGTTTTTCTTTTAGCATAATACTGTGCAAGGAATTCATTCTGATTCTTAAATTATTTACACACCCTTTTTTTGACCATGTCAGTAATCAAAACATTTCTTTTTCTTTAATGTTTATTTTTGAGAGAAAGAATGTGTGAGTGAGGTAGGGGCAGAAAGAGAGGGGGACAGGGGATCCTAAGCCAGCTCTGTGCTGACACTAGCGAACCCGATGTGGGACTCAAACTTACAAACTGTGAGATCATGACCTGAGCTGAAGTCGGATGCTCAACTGACTGAGACACCCAGGTGCTCCAATAATCAAAACATTTCTAAGATGCTATTTAAAGCTAACGAATTTGGCAAACACAAATTCATTTTGTTCTCCACTCAAAGGTGTGAGCTTCCAAAGCCGGTGGCGGGGGGTGGGGGTGGGGAGGGCGGGATGTGGCCAAGAGTTGCAGCACCCAGCTGCTGTCTGTCCATAGTTTCCATTGCAGCACACTCAGAGCCTGCCTCAGATATTCTCTGTGCCCTCCAGACCCCATCCTCATTCGTCTCCATGTTGTGATGGAGAGACCTCACCAGGGAGCCCCATTATCCTCTGACTCCCAGGTGGGTTTGGAGGGTGAGGCCAAGCCTTTGTTCCCCCAGCAACCTTCCTGAGGAGTTGCTTCTGATGTGTTAAGTCTCTTGAACTAAAATTACAGCTCTTCTCAGGTGGCGCTCTGCACAGGACTCTATACCCACTAACTGTCTTTGCTCCTTCTGGCTGAGGGATGCTAATAGTTCTAGCTCTTACTGTTACTTGTACCTGTAGCCTGATTTCAACATTGTAAATAGTCCCTTCATTTAAATCTTCATTAAAGTATTATAATCAAAGAGCCATACATTTCCTACAAAGACCCCGACTTGATATGGGATCTAAAGGGAGACTGTGGTCAAGCATAAAATGGAGCCACCACTATATATTGGATTGTCAGAAGCTGTTTATGACTACAGAAAGGAAAGAATGTGTGCTGCCTTCCAGTGAGGCCCACTGGAGTCTATACATCTGAAGGATTTTTCTGGGAAGTTCTTGTCAAAGTCTTTGGTGGTCTATCTCACTGTTCTTGGTGGTCTATACTCTATTGCTGAGCATTGCTGGCCTCCTGACTGGAGGACTGGAAATAGAAGGGCTGGCACATGATGACCCACAATGTATACTGTTGAATATGCACCACTCACAGGCAAATCACTTGATGAATTTCCAAAAAGGGAAAACACCAGTATCAAGAGCGCCCAGATCGAGAAACAGGTGTCACCAGCACCCTCCAGGCTTCCTCATGCTCCTGGTCACCCCACCAGCAATGAAAGCCTTTATACTGACTGTTAACACCAGAGTTCCAGCTTTTCTGTTTTTGAACTATGTGCAAATAGGATCTTGTAGCATGTTTTTCTGTGTCTAGATTTTTTTTTGTGCTTTACATTATGTTTATGAGGTTCATCCATGTTGTTGCATATGTCATTCTCATTGCCAAATAGGTTTCCATTCTACAAACAGATCACAATTTACTTATCCATTCTATTCTAGAAGGATATTTGGGTTGTTTCCACTATGGGGGCTATGAAAACTAGTGCTGCTATGAACATACTTATACATGTTTTTGTTGAACACATTGCATGCATTTGTGTTCAGGGTCTGAATGCTATTATTTGTACTAGCTTCTCACCACCCTTTGAACCTATGTCCCCTCCTAATTAGTGCTATTCAGAACAAATGGGAAAAAGGGAAACTGAAGTTCGAGGACAGAAAGGGAGATAAAGCATACAGCAAAGCTGTGGTATAGATTTGCAAGAGTGAATTTGATATTGAATCAAAGAGCCAGGGGCAGTTTATCTGCACCTTAAAACTGTCCTGTTCCAAACATGCATAGCTTTGTGTGCCATGGGGGTGGGAGATGGGGAGGTTCTCCATATCAAGTAGACCCAGAAGAAAATGCCTCTTACTTTGCATTATCTTACACAAAGGAAAATAAAGTCACAGGCATCTTGTTGAAATTGATGAAGGGGGGATCCTGAAAAGTTTCTACCCAGCAAGGAATGATAAGTGGCAATCACAAAGTTCCCACGACTACCAAACTCAGATGCATTAAATGCTACTAATAATCTCGCTAACTGGTGTTTTAGCTCTATTTTTTTTTCATTTTAATAAGGACATCTTAATAAGGGCTATTAACAACGTGCTTACTGTCCTAATTCCCTGCGGTGTCCTAGGGTGACCATACAAATGCCCTCAACCTGAGTGGGCAACACTGTCTTACTTTCTCACGGTTCTGGAGGTTGGAAGTCTGAAACCCAGGTGCTTGGTTTTTCCTGGGAACTCTGAGGGAGGATCTGTTCCATGTCTCCCCTCTTAGTCTCCAGAGTTGCTGGCAATCCTTGACAGTCCTTGGTTTCTGGACGCATCGCTGGAAGCTCTGCCTCCATCCTCACATGGCCTTCTGCCTGGGCATGTCTGTGTCCAAATGTGCCCTTCTTATAAAAAACACCAGTCACACTGGATTTAGGGCCCACCCTTCTCTGGTCTGACCTCATCTTTACTTGATTACATCTGCAGAGACCCTATTTCTAAACAAGATCCCATTCACAGGTTCTAAGTGGACATACATTTTGAGGGAACACTTTTTAATCCAGTACACCCCTACATGATTTTTCCCTGTTAACCTTAAGTATGATTTTTCTTCCCACAGAGATGTTCAAGAGCATAATTCTTGCACTTGTGGAGGAAACCCAGATGTATATAATGAGCCTTGAGTTGGAGCAGGAATGTGAGTCGGGAGGAGAGAAGAGCCTCTTGACCTTTCTATGATACATGCAGCTCTTTTGTCATAACTGAGGAGACAGAAGACTAGGGGGAGGAGGCTCTGAAGACAGCTTCTGGTAATGTTGGCCAAAGTTTTCCTGCACAGCAAACTAGCTTATAAACCAGGAGTGAGGAATGTCCAGAAAAGGAGGAAAAGCAACCACTCACAACCAGGAAGGAACAGGGATTTCCTAAGTTTTTCAAGAAACATAGAAAATGTTAATTGATTAATGTTTGCTAATGGCCTAGTTCCAGACAGCCCAGAGCACCCACCTTCCAGGAGAGTAGAGCTCCTGTGAAGATCGATTGAAATTGTGTACGACTTTTGTCTTTAATCTGTGATGCCAAGTTTCTGTCTGTCGTGCATTTCCTCTATAAATTGCTCTTTGTTGTTGAAGTGTGTACAGCATGGCCTTACATGACACAATTGCAGAGCAGCCTGTGGATGCGAAGTGGGGGAAGGCTGTCCTTTTCCATAGCATGCTGCTCCCAGTGGTGCTAAGCAGGAACCAGCCAGGCCAGGGTGGCTGTTGGGAAAGTTCTGGAGAGCTGGGAAGAGGTCTGGCTACCATGACTACTTTACCACTTTCTCTTCTCCTCCTCTGACCTCCCTGTCAGCATGACCTAGAACACCTGAACTGGCAAAGCTGAGTGACAACTATGTTACTCTTCTGATCAACCAGGAAGCAAGTGGATTTGCAATTTTCAGGTGACTGCTGAATAATAACCAAAAAAGAGAGCATTGGGAGTCTCAATGTATCACATACATTCTTATTCCATAAAAAGGCAATTCAGATCATTCAGCCCAAAATAAATGCATTATCATGTGTGTTCAGAAATGCCTAAATTCACTCTATAATTTTGAATTATCTATTTTTAGCATTTAGTTCATGACTAAAGAAGCTGAAGAAACACTGCAGGCAACTAGCTCAATGGCATAACGGCTACAGCTAATGGTAACATTTACAGCCCAGCTCAGTTCAGGGCAGGGTATATTTTCACAAAATGGTTCCTTTGAAAGCAGAAACTGAAAGTGGTGGTTAGGTTAGGTGGAATGTTTGAGTTGAATTTGGCTTCTCCTTAGAAACTCATATAAAGGGGACCTTTGGGGCAGAAGTTTCTGAGACAATTGCACAAGTAACAGAACTGAAGTATTTTCTGCTTCAAAAACATCTTTCACTAAGGGTGCCCTACACCACACTGAAACTGTTGAGCTCTGCTGACTTCCGTTCTAACTTTTTAACAGACTAATCTCTTCATGTTGGGATTTCTCAGCTGGTGATGGGCACATGCTGAGCGTAGGCTGAAGTTCAGAAAAGGAACATCACAGGAGGAGACGTGAGAAAGAAACTAACCAGGAAATTCAGATTGTGCTTGTGATACCATCCATCTGTCATTGATTTTGTAGTAGAGTTGCAACTCACCCACAGTTAACTTCTAAAATCAGTACTCAAGAGAGAAACAGGGTGTCACCTTGAACGATCCTGAGAAAGTCCCACACTGGGCATCTCTTTGGACACCTCCTTCCTTGTTGGAAGTGTTGGCTGTTTCTTTGAACACCAGACAGAGTTGTTGACCTAGGTTTGGAGGGCATTTCTCTTTAAGCCTTAGAATCACACTCAGCTCCTACGATGTTGATACCATGAGAGACACATGTGGTCTGTCACAACTGACAGCACAGGCACCCAGAACTGCCCACTGTGGCTCACTCTGGGGTACGCATTCATCGGTGGGTGTAACTGACCAGTGTTCAGTATTTTTTCTTTTGGCTGAACTCATGAAGTTGAATTCATGGAAGTGCAAAGTAATTTTGATACTCTATTTCTTTTTAAAAAAATTATTATTTTTTTCTAAGACAGAGAGAAACAGAGCACGAGCAGGGGAGGAGCAGAGGGAGAGAGAGAGAGAGAGAAACAGAGAATCCCAAGCAGGATCCATGCCCAGCACAAAGCCCAACCTGGGGCTGGATCCTACAAACATGAGATCATGACTTGAGCCAAAATCAAGAGTTGGACGCTCAACTGAGCCACCCAGGAGCTCAATACTCTATTTCAAACAAGCATTCACTTGTGAATAGTGATGCAGAAAAGCATATGTGCTACCTGTACCCACATATGCTGGATCTGTGGATTTCATCAAAAACGAATAAACAGATCCATTTATGGTTATTGGTTTAATAAGCTTCTTAGTGGCAGACACACGTCTAGAATTAAAACTAATGAACCTATATAAATCATTGATTTTGTGAGGCTTTAAATCTATGGGCTATAAACTATAAACTTTTTAAGATATATTTTATGAAATATTATGTTACTGCAGGTTGAAGACAAGCAAGAACTAAATAAATAAGTGTCATCAGCTTAAAATAATGTAATGAAGCAAGTATTAGGGAGAGAAGGAGTGAGAGAGGGAGAGGTAGATATTAATTTTTGTTACTGGATACTAGGCTATATAATAAGCTCAAATATAATTTACTTTTAACAAAGATTATTTTCATAAACCAAATAAATAATAATAAATTATGACTAATGGAAGAAGTAGAGCAAAATTTTCTAGCAAATAAAAACAAAATTAAAAGAATAGAAGGCATAATGATAACTACATTTATTTTAAAATACTACCATCTTAAAGCAAAATATTATTATTTTTTAATGTTTATTTATTTTTTGACAGAGAGAGAGAGACAGAGTGCAAGGGGGCAAGGAGCAGAGAGAGAGGGAGACAGAATCTGAAGCAGGCTCAGGGCTCTGAGCTGTCAGCACAGAGTCCGACTTGGTGCTCAAACCCACAAACCTTGAGATCATGACCTGAGCTGAAGTCGGACACTCAACCGACTGAGCCACCCAGGCGCCCCTTAAAGTAAAATATTATTAAATTAAGTATGATTTTAAACAAATTTCTCATGGAAGAAGTTGGAAAGATTTTAAACAAATTCCTCATGGAAACAGTTGTAAAACGTCATGATCTTTATAGAATTCTCTGCCCTCAGATAGCCATGGGAGAACGAAACACTTGGATGGACATTTTCTTAACTAGTTTAGCAAATCTCATTTCCCCTCTCCCAGCCAAATTCTTCCTTCACTGCTTTGTCTCCTGGAGTTGACACAAAATAAATCTTATTAAGATTGACAAAATTTGTCTCAAAATCCAATCAAAAAAGCTTGTGAGATCCAGCTGACTGATATGGATAGAAAAAAAACCAAATAATTAAAAACTCTTCCTTGAATCTATAATATTGGAGTTTTGTTCTGGAGAGAGAAAAAAAATGAACTTAGAGTTCTAGGGAAATAACTGGAGTAAGCTGGTCCCATGGCCTCATCTACCCCCAGGGGCCTCCCACTGCAAGAAGACAAGAGGCCTCCTCTTAGGACTAACCCATCCATGTCCAGCATGGCCAGAACAAGAGTCAGGTGTGGGCATTTGGGCTGGGGCTGGCCTTGAAGCTGGATGCATAAACATCTGTGGTTACTGTACCATTTGTTCAAAAACAAGGAAATAAAATGCATTTCCCCACGAATCAAACATTTCAGAGCAAATCTGATTTGTCATAGGAAGATTGGTACAAGAATTCTTGTCAGAGATGCCCAACAAGCTTACCAGCTTTTTGGGATTCATCATAAAGTCAAAAACCCCTCTAAAATCACCATAACCCCATCTCGCACACGTGTGTACACACACACACACACACATACACATTCATCCATGAACACACGTGTACACATACACTCACACACACATGGGCTTCTAGGCACATAAATTGCTCTGCTTTCTGTCCATTGTATGGATGTGGCACTGTATATGCAGCTCACACATCCCATGGCATTTATTCCTGCCAAGGTACTCAGTTCCTGGTTGAAGCATGGTGCTCATGAAATACAAAGGACTGGTTTCTGTCTAGAGGCAAACGTGATGAAAGCATCTCCCACATAGCACTTCTTCCGTTTCTGTTCTGGGACTTTCCTAGGGATGTCCACCAACTCAACAGAGTGGAATGTGGTGTGTGTGTGTGTGTGTGTGTGTGTATAAGAGTTATGTGGACAGATGCCCACAAGAGTCTGGGTCAAGACCACCAGTCTTTTTTGCCTTCTGAACCAAGCCAGAATTTGAATTCAGGTCTCCAGAGGGGGGAGCTTGCCAAGCCATCTACTGTCATAATTGGTGCTACATCCACTACAAGCAGAAGTTCTGGGAACAAGGGGGAAAAAAAGCTTGGAAAAGAGAACTGGCCTTCAACATTCCCCACAATCCAAACCAGCATGGCCCTGAAACCCCAAAATGGTTCCCTTGAGGGACACTTGTTTATTCGTCTGTTTGCATCCCTTGGTTTCCTACTTTTACCCAAAACCAGAGAAAGGGACAAAAGATACTGAAAGCAATGGTACATTCTTGCCATATTTCTCATCCATTCAGAACTAAGAAGCATCAAAAATCTTGTGGGAAAGCCACTTCTCAGGAGATTTCTAACTCAGTTTCTCAACTATAGTGGTCTGGAGTTTGTTCCTAAGTTTTAGATAAGTTCCTAATTCTTGGTTGCTTGGCTCCTCAAATTTCAAATCCTCAGGTTCACATCAATCATTCCAAGAAATAAGCAAAATATTTTACATAACAAAATTTGTTGGTTTTTAACATATCTTTGGTCTGGATTTATAATATTTTTATGTCTTTGAGGAAAAACACATATCTTCTGACAAAGTCCTCCCTCTCGTAATCTGAAGCCGGCTTTCACTAGCACCGCAGACCCCAACACTGAGCTACTAAACCAAGTGTGCTCTAAACAAAATGTACAAGGAAACCACAGAAATGAAGACAATTAGGGTAAATAAGATCCAGTGATCAAATATAGCTAATTTGTATCCATAATATTTGGGAGTTACACAGTCTGCTTTAATTTGAAAGATATCTTCCAGACCACACTGGTTTTTTTCCAAGGGGACTGCCTTTTGCTTTTAATTATTGAACCTTAAGAATTCTTGCTATAATTTGGGGTTAGCTTGTAATTCTTGAAGAAGAAAAAAAATCCAGCCCATAAATCCTTCTGTATTCCATCACTTCCAATAATAGGCTTCTGTGACCTAATTCACCATCAATTAACTGCATTTTTCAGAGGGAGCGGGTGAAGCAGGAGAGGAATTGAAAAAACTAAGCTCACGGCAATCATGGCCTCAAATAGCAGTAGAGTGAATGGAAACTCCTTGGCAAAGAGCCTTGGCTAAATAGAATGTATAAGAAATGTCTCAAAAATAGAATATGTAGTAAGGAAAAAAATGAACTCTAAATAGCAAGACTTCAACCTACTGTTTTAAGAGATTTTGAGCATTCCCATGGTAAATAGTAGTTAGGAGTTCACTAGCATTGCTCACATTTTAAGCAATGTATTCTGAGGCTCCATCTTATTATCAGTAGTGATCCTTGTGATAGGAGGTGGGCCATTGCCCTGGTCGCACCCAAGTGTTTAGTGGTGCACAGGGGATCCCGACAACAAGTTGCCTTCATTCTCCAACTTGGGCCTGTAGCAGTGATGACAAGACTTGCTCTCCCCATTACATTAAAGGAAGGGGTTACAGCCTAAGCCTTCCCACTTAACTGTATATCGTTTTATACATTTGTACAATCTGTCAACACATACCATCTATGAACCAGTGACAGGCTATATTAACCATGCCTTTTACTGTCTTTATTCTGATACTTTAACATCTTGGGTCTTTGCTGACTCTGGAAGGGCTGTCCCTCTCAGGGTTAGCCAGTTCCTAGAGATAGTAAAGACATGAGCCATGCATTGCAAGCCAACCAATCCAGAGCTCCCACACTCCTCTGTGGGGCTCTCACACTCTGGTCACTGTGCACTCACCTAATCACTCCAGGGCCTGATATCAGACAACTAGGGACAGTCCCTATGTCCCACAGCCCACTGAAAAATTTCAACCTTGTCAATCCTGAGCCTGCTTATCCTGTCTCATTCATTCCTCCCCCCAGAAACCACAATACAGTCTCTTACCACATACCCCTCTGACTGCCCCTGATGCTTTCCTGTGTAGCCCTGGGTGGTGTGGTGTGACTCCTCCCCTTGGGGACTGTGAGCAACAAACTTTATTTTCAATGGCAGCAGCCATCTAATCTGTTGACTTTGCCATACTTGAATGATAATAAAACCTATATTTTAATTTTGTTTTTACTTTAGAGAGAAAGCATGTCAGCAGGGAAGAGAGGCAGAGGGAGAGAGAGAAAGAGAAAGAAAGAATATCTCAAGCAGGCACCATGCTCAGCGCAGAGCTCAATGTAGGGCTCTATCCCATGACCCTGGAATCATGACCTGAACTAAAATCAAGAGTCAGTCACTCAACCAACTGAACCACCCAGGTGTCCCATAAAGGCTATACTTTAAAATAGCATTTCCAGCTGGAGACATCAAAGACTCAGAAATTCCTTCTTAAGAACAGGTTCATTTTTTAGCAAACCAACCATGGAAAAAAATAACAAGGACCAATAGCGTTCCTAATTTTAAAAAATGAAATAATTTCTATCAAAGTGGGAATTAAATATATATATATAAAATTTGCAGGAGCATACTATGGAAAAATGGGAACTTAAATTGTGGGACTGTTAATAAGAACAACTTTTCTGTGAGGCTATTTGGCAAAAGTATTTAAAGCCTTAGAAATGTGCATACACTTTGACCCATAAATTCTATTTTGAGGACTATATCCTAGGGAAAAAACTAAAGATTTAGCGAAATGATTTTCCTAGAAGCATTGTTCATAACTGCAAAGAGTACAGTGGGGGTGGGGGTGGGGCGGGTGAATCCACAACCAAATATCCAGGAACAGATGACTGGTTAACTAATAGCACATTCCACCATTCTATCATTTAAAATGATGGTGTAGGTTATCATATATTCACACAGAAAAATGTTCACAACATGATTTTAGGTAAAAAAGAAAAGATATTACACAGTGGGTGTATTAACTGATGGAAAAGGTAAATAACTATATCTAAACACAGAATACCCCAATTAAAGACATGAAGAATTTATCACTTATGTCTCACAAGTAGAAAAACAGATATTAAGCAATATTTGTTCTGGGTGTTGTCAAATCACAAATCACCCATGTGTTACAGAGAGAAATGTCAGTGCTATGGTATTGGAACACCAGGGACATATTGAAAGACTGGAAGAGTATGCTCAAGGTGAAAATAATGGTTATTCCTGGATGATGACATCATGGGTGCTTTTACATTCTCTTCATTTTGCTTTTTGTATATCTAATGTGTCTACAATGAAGTTATCTCATTTGTATTAAGAAAGAAATATGCTTTTTAAACACTTTTAAAACAACCTTTTTTAAGGTATGGACAGAAGGGTCAACTTAAAAGAGGTATTAACATAACTCACTCAGCAGAATAAATTGTACCATTTTTAGGACTATTAGGATTTCTATGGGTCACTTGGGTATAAACTAGACCACAAGAACTGACAACCTGATTTTCTGACTGACTATATTTTGTAGACCAAAGAACAGGGCATATAGTTTGGCAAATGCATCCCAGAGCATGGCAGTCGTGTGGTTGCTGAACTCGTCTAGCCTTTGAAAACAGCAAAGAACCACCAAGGCTTGAAGGAAAATCAAGTCAAAAAAACACCTAAACAAATAAGAAAAAATAAATAAGCAATCTGCATTAAATCACCACTCAAATCACTTTGACTCAGCAACATTATGGGAGATCTCATCTGTGCCAGGCAGGGGCTGGGTGCTGAAGGCAGAGAAATGAATGGAACACAGATTCTGTCTCTCCAATGCAAGGCAATTTAGCATCTTCTCACACAGTGAGCTGCTGTTCCCAAAATCACCTAGGAGACGTCCAGACACAAGGTCAGAGGGGGCAATTACAAAGGCCCTGGAGGTGTGACTGCAGAAAGGTGTAGGCAAAACAGCCATGGAGCCAAATTCTACTGACTGCTTATGTAAGTTAACTACCCTGAGCTCCAGTTTCCATATATACAAAATGGGGATAATAATAAATGCTTCATGGAGATGCTGTGAAAAAAATCACACCTATGAGGTAACCAGGTGAGTTCCTATCTTTCTATTTCTATGAACACCCCACTGAACAAATGGTTAGCACCTGTTCGAACAGTCCAATGCTCTTCTTAGCTGACTCAACCTTTTCACCATATAACTTAAAGTTGCTGTTTTAATCAATAGTTGTTCTAAGAGCACCTAGAGGATATCCAGCATTAGTATCTGTGCAGAGTTCTAGACAGTCTTCATTTGATCACCTGAATTTCCTAAGAATTATCCTGCAATGATTTTCTAAAGTAGAGTTGCTTGAGCTGACTGAAAGAAAATATTGTGATGTTTTTTTCATATGTCTTCACCTATTTTCTATCACATTTCTCCTTTGCACATTTAAAGAATTTTTAATTGTCTTGCAAACATGATTTATCTTGTAGCTCTATAGACATTGGCCATCCATTTAAGTTACTGCCCGAGTGGGATTTGCAAGGACTTTATAGGGGAAACACTATAAAAGTGGGAGAGCAAGGTAAGTTAGGGGGCACCATGAGAGTGTGATGCAAGGCTAACCCTGAGGAAAGAGGAAGCAGAAGTTGGTGGCAGTGTCCTCAACTGCTCTTCAATCTGAGGATGTTTCCACAAAGTCATCAGAGAGTCCTCCAGACAATGCTGCCCATCAGAGCAGTCCTGGGTCTCCCAGGGACAGACCTGCCTCAGTATCCCTGCTGCTTAGTCATTGGCTGGGAGCAGCCTGTGGAAGCATGGGTTCAGAGGAAAGAGGGATGGTTTTCAGAGCCAGAACTGAGCTCTGGCCTGTTACACACCTGAAGCTGAGGCACTTCTCATGGCCACCACACCTACATTGAGGGAAACTAATTCTGCAAGTGTTCATTAATCTGAAACTTTGCCCTCATATGTCACTAGAGTATCCAGAGATAACACAAGATTTTAACATTACTTTATCATGGCACTTCATACTTTTCAATGTATGTCTTGCTTTACTCTTTGACTAATTTCAGCAAATATTGGCTGGGATCCTGGCTCTGCACTTGCCAGCCCCAAAAGCGAATGAAATGCAGTGTAGAGTGGGTCTGGCCAGCACAGTGGGGTGCACAAGGCTATTTATGAAGGGGAGAAATGGTCAAAAGAAGCGAATGGAGAAGGGAAAACAGAGTCTTCAGAGTGTAGACAAAATTAAACTAGGGTATGTTCATGGATGCCAAAGGAAAGAGAACATTGAAGGAAAGGGGGTCAACCTGGCAGACAGATTGAGAAGACCTAAGAACCTTAAGTTGTAGTAGCCAGGAAAAACACTGTATTTCCATAATATTGATGATACTTGGAGACATTTTGTCTTTGTTTAAGCCATGCAAGATCAGGACCAGCACTCAGTTCTGGGGTTCATCTTGTGAATTTGCCACTGAGGTATTCTTATGTGACTCTTACCCTTCGTCCAGCCATTGCTGTTATTGTCACAGCAACTCTGTGCTCTTCTGGGATCCCCACCCATCTCTTTCATTCAGATTCCTCACGATGAGAGAGTGGCTACTGAGGCTAAATACAAGCTCTCACTAGGGGAGATGAGGCACAAGGTGGGTCTTGTGCTCAGCAGAATCCTGTCTGAGTCTCCACTGGTCAATCATGGAGCTTCAGGGGAAAGTAACAATATAAGATAAGGAATAGGCTTTACTAGAAAACATTATTTAGCTAAGGGTAAAAAAGAGAAGAGAAAGCACAGGTACCCATGAACTTCAAAACATCTCACAGAGACATGTGCCAGAATCAGGGCACAGCCAGACTTGTTATGGGGTCTAGTGGAGGAACCTCTCCACAGTATGGGCCTCCCTTTCTTTAGGTCCATTATGGCAAAGGATTCCTGTCAATGGGGGAACATTGTCAGTCAGTGCCAGACATTCTGGGTCTGGGGTGTCAACTATTGACAGAATTAAACACCTGTTGCAGAACATCAGCCACCCAGAACCTGGAGACTTTAGGGGTCTGAAGGAAATTCAAGTCTCCCCTGTAAGGGGAAAAATCTCAAGCCCCAAGGGCAAATCCTCTTGCAGAAAAATAGGGGTCCCTTGGTACCAGAATTTATCAATCAGATGACACAAAGTTAGCTTCATGAGCACTTTAAAACCAACATGCTCATTGCACCCCAGATCTGTAACCAAAATAACTATACTATACAAGTGGTATGTGGCGTTAAAAATAAGATCAGGACAAATGTGATGGCTGTTCAAAAATGGAAAGAGAGCTTCAGCAAGTGAGATTATGAGGTAAGCCTTCATAAAAGAGAATTTGATCAGGGGCCAAAGGGGTAAGTAAAGTTTGGGCATGTAGGGTGGTGGACAGGGGCAACTGAGACGTAAATCAGAACTAAATTACAGAGAGGAGCATCTTATCAGAACACAGGTGGCTTTCAACACCCTGTTAACTGAAACACTGGGAACCATATTCCGTATCTCCTTAAAAATTTATTTCAAAACAGAGTAAAATGGTGGTTATGAAGAATGGTGGGGGGATAAAATTGGGGTGTTTAAGGGTACAAACTTAAAACAAATAGTAAATATGCCATGAAGATATAATGCATAGTATAATGAATATAGGCTCTAATATTATATTATGATTCTGTAATGTGACAAATATCACTACATCTGCGCTTATGTTACAATACATAAATGTATCAAAGTAAAACCCTGTACACCTAATATTTACACAATGTTGCCTGTCAAATTTATTTAATAAAAACAATTCATAATGGAATCAGGAATATCATTTTGATCGGGCAGGTTATAATACCAGCAATTTAGACTCAGTGACTGCTGGAGTGTGCTTCACTTTTCTCATAGTTTGGTCTGTTGTTCCGTTAGGATCCAACACAATTTTTTTGTTTTTTATTTTTCTAGACTTAAAATTTTGCTACTGAGGGTAGAAATCCCCACAATGGAATTCTTTCTTCTTCCCAAATATGCAATTCTTTTCAGTTCAATTCAGATGTTGGGATTCTGAATGTTTCTTGACATTTTGGGGCAAACTACCTAGTCTGGAGGTACTGCAGGATAAAAAACTTCTGGAACAAAACATGAGTCTCTAAATCCTGACTAGGAATGTCTAACAAGAGCACTTTTGCATCAAGGAGATGCAAAACACACAGGGGAGGTCCAACACTCAGTTCCCTCTTTTGGCTCTAGTGCGTTTCCACATTTGTCATTCAAGCTGTGACGTATTTCCAAATGACCCCAATATGTTTTTCTCTCTTTTATATTGTTTGTCTTGAGGTAGACTGGGTGTTAAAGATAAGCCAGGTTTGGAACCGGGTTGGAACCAAGTGTGACTAATCACCAGTCACTCGTGCAAAGAATACTTTCACCCCTCCCGTATGCCAGAGCACATCCCTCCCCTCATTCTCTACACTTCAGGTCAAGTTCTGCTCTCCCTGACCCTATTCACCTCCAAGAAAATGCCTCCAATGTATAGTAAATTCAGTTGGAGCCATAACACTTCTTTTCAAGTCCATGATGTACTACTGCACAGCCAGAGCTGATTGGTGTAAATAATCATGCTAACTGCTGGTTCTTCTGTCTGGCTCTTACTTCCAGGTAAAAACAAGTTCTAGTCCAAACTCTGCAACTAGCTCACACTGGGACTTTTTGTAAGTCAACAAATTCTGGATGTATGTTTCCTTATCCATAACAAAAGGAAGTGGACAAATATGGGCCATTGTCATCCTTCCCCACATCCATATCCATGGCAGACATTATTAATCAATCATGACACTGAGTTCCAACATGAACTCAGAATCCTTCTAAACCCAGGACTCCAAGCAGCTGCTACCAGCCAACTGGTGTTGGCTTTTGAAATAAAAATGATTTGTCATCTTGGGATTAAGCTTTCTTACAGATTTATCAGTCTATTATTGCATTAAATGAATGTAACAGCAGTATAGCATTAAGAACAATGGGATAGACCGACCAATTCTAATACAAATCCACTTTTTTTGTAGTTGACATTAAATAAAACTTCATCCAACTTTTTAAACCAACGCATGTCTTCACTTGAAGTAAAATATCTCTAAATTCAATGATGAAACGATGTTCATTGGATAGGACAACAGAGTTTCTTTGGTATACTTTGAACCCATTCCCAGTTAAGACCTAGCTTTTTAAAAAATAATTTCATAGGTCAGATTACCAATATCCTGTTATATTATCTGAGTTATTTTTTTTCTGTACAATTGTACATTTTATAGAATTTAGAGCAATCAGGTAAGGACAAATGACTAAAGACAGATCTTTCTTCAGTGAAATGAATTAAGTAGTTCTGGTAGCCCATGCATCAGAAACTATCAAACCTAATGATAGGAACTTGAGGCTGAGGATCTGGGAACCTTAAGAAGATAATGCCCTAATCATGCTTCTGGAATACCACAGTCTTTGTCAGTTTACATACATCTCCTCTATATGCTTGTGAGCTCCTCAAGAACAGAAACCCTACTCTATTTATCTCTAAATCTCAAAAGCCTGGGACATCAACCAACCAGTTGTGGACGAATGGCTTTTGAGTGAATCTTCTCATTTCTCAGGCCTTCAAGGAGCAGGCCTGAAAATACATGGGGGTTTTAGAAGGCAGCCTGTGATCTCTCTGCACACATGCACATTACTGTTAGGTGGTGGAAGGGCCCCAAGAATCCTTTCTTTCTTGGAACACTGTTCTTGGAAAAGTGGGTAGGAACACTGCTTCCAGGCTTGACTACACTTTCTATCAGGCTGATCCAATTTGCAGCCTTTCCAGCAGGAACTCAATGTCCAGAGGTGAGAAGGGGTCTTCTTTGAAGAATCAATAGCAGATGCTGAGAATGTCCCAGTCTTTGGCCCTCGGGCAAAACACATAAACTCGAAATGACAAAAAACCCCCTAGAAAGTTCATTAGAACATCTGGGCACCTTATCAGGGATTTATCAAGCTTTCCAGAGTTGATCCAAGTCTTGTTTTAATAAAAATTTCCTGCCCATAAACAATTTATGCCAAGGATTTTTCCTTTTCTTCTCCTCCTTCTTCTTCTGCTTCTCTTTCCTCTTCTTTCCTTCCTTCTCTGGCTTTTATCGCTGCAAAAAGTTAATTCTGATAGTGAACAAGCTTCATATTTCCAGGGCTGCTACATATACTGTTATTATCAAACATTTGTGCTTGGGTTAACCACTCTATGTCAAAACAAAATAAGTGTAGTGGACATCCATCATCACAGCTTGAACTGGGGAATTACACAAGGTTGAATTACTCTTTACTTTTGCAACTGGGTCCTTGGCCAAGACAACATAACCTTTCAATTCTAATTTGTATAAATAAGAAAGATCTGTATATGTTTTACTGATTTTTAAACTGGTAATTTTACACCAGTCACGTATTTCAATTAACTAATTGTTATTCCTCTGTACTTGTGCCTTGAGATGACTTAACCCAAGAAGTTGCAATCATAAAATTAAAATAAAGAACAATATTCCAACAGAGTACTGCCCATCTATACAAATCAACAGCCTTTGTTCATAGCCTTGGGGGAAAATAATGTTCTTTGAACAATCAAAATGATATTACCATAACATTATCATAAACTCCTCCTTTATTTCTCTGCTCTGCTCTGATTTAGTTGTTATGTTTTCATTTGAGATTCTTTCATTTACATGAATAAATTAACTGACAATGGAAGTCAATGAGACAAAGAGAGGGAGTACAGTTGCAGGCTCAGAAAGGGACAACCATGGGACCTCAGAACCTAGAAATTCTCAAGAGTCTAAAGATGGAAACTCAAGAGCCCCTGCAGTTCTGAAGACATGAAAAAATGTCAGGGCCTGGAAAGAGCAGCTAAAACCCAAAGACCTAAAAAGCCAGCTGATTGAGTAAATAAAAATGTGCACTGAATTTAAAAGATAAGAAGAGGAGCAAAGCTCAGTAGACAACTAGACTTTTAAAGGCGTTTAGGGTGATAAAGAAATATCTGCTGAAGAAAAATGGTTAGTTTCAATCTAATCCACCTTCAAGCCTGCAACAGATTCAGGGTTAAAGGACACACATATGAATTAACAGATAGACATAGATATATTGTAGATTTGTTTTAAAATGTATTTGAAATAACTATGAAGTATGGTTTTAATACTTCAAAAAAATGTTGAAAATCATAAGGAATGGGATTTTTCATTTCAATTTCTGTCTGAGCACCACTCACACTTGATTTGAAGAAGAACGTGGTATGCTCCTCAGCTACGACCATGTGACCAAACTGTATTTCCCTCATCTAAAAATTGAGCACCTTGCGTCCTGATGAGGTAAGATAATACACCAGCAGACCCTCTGGGTGCCTCTAAGTTCTCAGGCTTGGCAGCCTTCATCCTCTACAACCTACAGGAGACAGGGAAGCTACACCTTAGGTGGTTACTGACCAGGATGTGCAGTGGGATCCATGTAGATCTTAATTACACAGCTGTAGATTTAATATCTCATCCACATGCAACAGAACAGTATTGGCTTCCATTTGGAGATGACTTGCTTTAGAAATAAGGCATTTGGATCAGACCAGAACATCTAAATTCAGGGTTTTCTACTAGCTCCCAATGTTCTTCTTTAGTACCTCATTACTGATGCACACACAAGCTCTCATATACATTTGTCATTCACCTTGAGGTCTTCCCACCAGATCTAAATACCCAAAGGGCAGGGTGTGAACATGGCACAGACCATGCACTTCTGAGTTGCTCCCAAGTAACCATATGGCAGTATATTGTGGTGGTTGAGATGAGGCATTTAAAAGACTTTGTTTCTCCTTTGAGTCATAGTACAGGAGAGGACATTTCCAGTTAGTCAAATGAAGTATAGAGGCTACATTTGAGGGGAATTTGTATTTTCTACTCCTTAGGTTTTCCTAGTAGGAATGGAATTTCCACACACTTCACTAGCGGGAAAAATATGGGAAGACTCTCTCACTCTCTTCTCACTCTCTCACTCTCTTCTCCCTAAACAATGGGTATATTATGGGGATATTTGTATAACTGGCTCATTTGAGAGAAGGACATAAGGACAAGCCAACTTCTGC
Organism: Puma concolor; assembly: GCF_028749965.1. Lineage (NCBI taxonomy): Eukaryota > Metazoa > Chordata > Mammalia > Carnivora > Felidae > Puma > Puma concolor. Next base: position 26,561,487 of record NC_141671.1, read on the forward strand.
CTCTTCTGGGTTCTCCAGCTGCAGATCAGGTTGGTGATGTCCTGCTCTGTAGTCTCCATCCAGGGGCGGGTGGAGAGCATGTTTGAGGCTGGTGGGGATGTTTGGTCATTTCAAGTGTTATTTATTTTAAAAGTCCTGTGGCTACTGGTCCAAAAATGCACTTTCCAATAGAGATGATGATTTTTCATCTCTATGTGACTCCTATGTTTTATCTTATAATTACATCTAATCTCTGGTGATGGATGAGGGGACTGGACCATAAAAAAGCAAAACAGAGTGAGGTAGAAGATTTAAAAACATGCCCCAGGAATGACATGCCCACAGGTCTGGCAAAAGGGGAAAGACCAAAGAATGCCCAGGTCCTCCTCCCTGATGTCCCTCTAGCCCAAGGAAGAAATGGAGGTTAATGGAGAAAGCTTTCTGTTTTTTTGTTTTTGTTTTTGTTTTTGTTTTTGTTTTTTGGTTGCTTAATGCCTCTCAGTCTCTCTTACGGTGCTTTATGCTCACATCCCTGTCTCCAACCCATGTGTATCTATCTAGTGTTTGCCAAGCTGTCTGATATATTGTCTTCATTTTTTTCTCTTATTTATTTTTATACTTGTTTTTGTATTTCATAAATAGTATTTAAATATATTCTCATTATGAAAATTTCAAATGCTACGAAGTGGATGTCCTGTCTGAATTTCCCCCATCCTCCTAATCCCAACATTCTTCTTTGAGAACCACTACTGTCAAACATTCCTGAAGACCAATTTTAGAAGCTCCTTCTATAGTGAGGCTCACCTCTCTAGAACACTCCACCTGATGCTTCCTCCAGAAGACCAAACTTGGTTTATTTAAAACCCGGTGTAGCTACACCTCAGGGTTTGAGCTTCCAGATATCTTTATACTTACAAAAGCACTGGCTGATTCAACCTCCAATTTAACAGAGAAATATGTTAACTATTGTAATGCAATTAACAAAATTGAGGCAATGGGAAACTCTATAAGACAGTTTGGAGAAACTCAGTTTCTTCAACAAATACATTTCCAGAGGGGAAAAAGAAAAGAGAGATGAGGTGTGGAAATCCATAGATTAAAGAAACATCTTGACAAAATGCAATGTTTTAAACTTGTTTGGATCTATGATTCAGACAAACTAATAGAATAATTAAAAGACATTGATGAAACAATTAGAAATGTGAACAAGGACTAGCTATCAGGTGATAATAAGGATCACTGTTAATATTGTTGACATGTGATAGCAGATTTATATCTTTATATTTGTGAGTTCTTATCTTTTAGAGATATCATCTGAAAGCTTTATGAATGAAATTATATGAAGCCTGGAATTACTTCAAAATGGTTCTGGGCAAGGGAGAGTGTGTAGGGGTGAAATGGAAAGAAGACTGGTCACACTTTGTAATTATTGAAGCTGGGTGATGGGTACCTGCAGGTTTTCTTTTGCATGTGCTTAGAATTTTCCATTAAAATTTTTTTAAGGCAGAAAACCTTGGCCAAATTTCATTGGCACAGTCCTGAGGGAACAAATCTTTTCTTGCCATCCTCCAAACCTATTGAGTTGGGTGTAGTTGATGGAGAAGCCTGGTGGCAGGTGTGGGCACAAACCAGGCTGAGAAAGGGCTCAGGGAGTTGGAGTGGCCCTGACCCTGTTAATGAAACTTGACTACTCTCTGCAGAATGCCAAGTTCAGTCTTGGACTCAGATGGAAAACATGAACGGCCTCCTTTGCAATGACCCCAGCTTTGAGGTTCCTGTCATTTTATTGCAGGACTAGGTTCCCACACCCTGACTTAATTTGAAACATTCATGCACATCTCTTCCCCATTATGAAGAAGTGGAGAGATGAAGGTTTTAAAAGCAGCATTTCTCTGTGATTGCATGGGTAGTGTTTTTGCCCTGGAATGTGGGCAGCCTGACACATGTGATGCTGAAAGCAGATGCTACTAAGCAGGGCTTAGGACTTTGCCCAGGAGTGAGGACATGATTGGAATATTTACTTTGAAAAGTAGCCTCCATAAATGGGAAATGATTAATTCACCATGAGGAATGTTTTATTCTACAGGGTGATACGCTCAGGAAAGAAAGGGCCTCCTTGAGAAAACCAGATTGAGGAGATCTCTGTTGGTCCCTTCCCCTGCGACACTGGCTTGACTATGTACCTTCATAGAGCAAAGAGACAGCACAGAGAGAGGGCAGGAAGAAGGAATAAAATCCCCTTTACCTGCCTTGAAACAGTTATAATCATCAAAAGACATTATTAAGAAGGTGAAAAGACAGCCTACAGAATGAGAAAAAATATTTGGAAATCACCCATCTGACAAGGGTGTAATATCAAGAATATATAAAGCACTCCTGCAACTTAACATCAAAAAGACAGTTCAACTTGAAAATGGGAAAAAGACTTGAACAGACATTTCTTCAAAGAATATAAACAAATGATCAAAAAGCACATGAAAAGATGGTTGACTTATCTCATCAGTCATTAGGGAAATACAAACCCAAATGACAATGAGATACCACTTCACACCCATCAGGATGGCTTTAATCATAATTTCTTTAAAAAAAAAAGATAGAAAATAAGTATTGGCAATGATTTGGAGGAATTAAAGCTCTCTTACACTGCTGGTAGAAATGTAAAATAGTTATGGAAAACATTTTGGTGGTTTCTTAAAAAACTAACCATAAATTGCCATATGGCCCAGGAATTCCACCATTAGGAATATACCCAAAAGAACTGAAAGCAGAGACTCAAACAAATACTTATATACATCATTGTTCATAGCAATGTTTTTCACAAGAACCCCCAAGTGCAAACAACCCAGATGTCCATTGACACATGAGTGGATAAGCAAAATGTTACATATACATATAACAGAATATTATTTGGCCACAAAAAGGAATGAAATTCTGACACTCCCTACAACATGAATAAACTTTAAAAACATTAAGCAAAGTGAACAAGCCAGACATAAAAGAACAAATATTGTATGATCCCACTTACATGAAATATCTAAAGTAGGCAAATTCATAGACACAGAAATAAATTAGAAGTTACCAGGGCCTGGGAGAGGGGGAATGGGGAGTTATTGCTTTAATAACTTCAGTGTAAGTTCCCGTTTTTCAGTAGTTTTTCTGCTTGTGGTGATGAAAAGGTTTGGAAATAGATATGGTGATGGTTGCACAACATTGTGAATGTAATCAATGCTATTTGAATTGTACACTTGAAAATGGTTAAAATGGAAAATTTCATGTTATATCTACTTCACTACAATTTTAAAAAATTAATAATATACTAAAAATTGTACACTTAAATGGGTGAATTTTATCTAAGTAAAAGTGTAATAAATTGTACACTTAAATGGGTGAATTTTATTTAAGTAAAAGTGTAAAAAAAGAAGTCACACACACACACACACACACACACACACACACACATCCTAAAAAATGTTGCAACTCCTCTCCCATGCCTACATCCACCAAAGATGTGGCTGCTGGAGAAAACAAAGCCACTAGTGCTCAGTGTTAAAGTGATATGAACTCAGCTTCAAGGGTCCTATCTTCAGTTGCCCTCAGAGCTACATAGGCACCTCCTCACAATCCGTGTCAGCTAGAGCTGACCTGTGCCCCTTACTGCTGATGCTGGCAGAGCCTGACCATAGGTACAACCTTGTGTCTTCCTGGCTTCCAGCATTTGAGGGGAAAATGCTCTGCCAGCTTCCATTCAGCAGCTCTGCCAAGGACACAAACCAGCATGTAGAAAATTCAGTTTGTGACCCGCCTAGTAAGCTTGGACAAGTAAGCCACTCACTTGTCCTTAAACAAGATCCAACAACTAAGGGGGACAGCAGACACCACCACCAAAAAGCAACTATGGAGAAGGGTAAAGCCCTGGTCCTCTTCAGGCAATGCAGGCTGAGCAGGGAACAAACCAGAAGCCCCCCTGTAAAAGAGACTGCCACTTTATCCTGATGAAGCAGGGCCATGCCACATCCAAAACTCTAGCCACTTCATCCCCTGCCTTCTCTCCCTCTTCCAGTCCATGCTCCAGCCACAGCACCCAGGCTGCTTCTCTCTGAACTGGCGCTGAGCTCCTATGCCTCAGGACTGGTCAAGAGTTTTCCAGCCTAGAATCATCCTCTGCCTCTTTCTCCCCTGGGTCTCAGTCCACTGTTACCTCATTTCCGAACCCTTTCAAGACCCTCCAGATCTGGGTTGGTCAGCCTTCTCTTTGTGCTCCCACTTGTAACAAGAACTTGTGCCATCCATGCTGGCCTCTCTTTGAACTAGGAAGTACGTGAGGACACGGCTATGTGTTTATCTTTGTAACCCCATTGCTTGGCATGGTGGCTGGTACATAATGAGCTCTCATGTGTTTACTGAATGAACAATTGAACGGCACAGAATTGTCACAGCATTGGACAACCCAGGGGATGGCACTCAAATTGAAGTGGGGGAGGGGTAGTTGCAGTTCCATAGAATATGACGTAAGTGGGCTCTGGAGCTGGGCAACAGGGAGAGCTTGAATGACTACCACCCCATATTCCTGTAAAATTAACATTTCCCCAAGGAGGCTCACAACCCCCAGCACAGGTGTGTTTCCTCCCAATTTTCAAAGAAAATTACTTGTCCAAGCCCCCCAGAAATGACTGTTCATAAGTAGCCACTGGTCAGTCTTGGTCATGCTGGCTCCTGCATCCTACTTTGGAGACTACACACTGGATCTTGGGCTCTGAGAGTCTCAGATAGGACTCCCTCTTTCACTTTGTGTGTGTCGAGAGGCCAAGGGCTGTGGGCGGTCAATGACAGCAATGCTGACATGGAGAGCTTTTCATTCCCACTTCACTATAATTGCACTAGCCTCTTTACATTTTGTAATTTGCAATTGCAGTCAAAACCACAAAAATAAACCCACTTTCTAATTTTCCATTTTCTGGATGTTATATTTTTATGTGGAAAGCAATATCAGTTGTTGTGCTCCCATTCCCCCCTGAAATATCTAGATGTCACTTTAATAGTATATGAAGTACATATCAAAGATTCTCCCACATCAAAGAAGCTTAACAATAGTGATTGTTAACACGAATTTCTACTCCCTATTTCTACTCAAACCTGAATTTTCCCCTAAGATTTCCAAAGGCATCTTGGAGTCTTTGGCCAACTCACATTTGTGTCCCTTCATGCTAATATGGAAACTACAATCAACTGAACATTTATTGTTTTCTTTTTAGTAAATGAGTATGTGTTGGAGATTTTTTTACTGCATCATAAAACCAACATAAAATGAATTTGCTCCAGTGCTTCCTCACTCTTTAAAACTACCATGCCTTCCCCTGCTTGTGCTAGTCTTTCATTGGCATCTTGCCCAGACCTTAACTAGGTTATCAGCTGGGTGATGGCAGGCAGCCTTGAGTCTCAGGGCTTTGGCCGACCCTGGGTGTCCTGCTGTCTGCCCATTTGGGAGTCCTTGCGGGACAGGCAGACTGTGATCAGTTTGCACCCCCAAGGGGGCTTGGCCACTGTGGATATCGCTTTTATAGACTCTAGTTGTTTCTGACCCTATGTTTTTTATTACATTCCTTTGCAATTCTAGCAGCTGTTTTTGTCAAGAGTCTTAATAAAGTTTGAACTGCTAAACGAACTTTATGGAAATTGGTCACAGAAGTCTGTGCGGCACCTTTTAGAAAACCAGAGGCTAAAGTGCCCTACAGCTATGCTTCATAGTAACAATAGTGACAAAATAAACCCAGCAGTATGGGTGAAAAAGGATGGTTTTGCAACTCATTACTAACTAGGTTTCCAGACTAGATTTCTGAGACTATCTTCCATACATAATTAGTTTCTTTACCTCTATCTACCATAATTTATTTAAAATGTTTGCGGCATGGCTGAAATTATGAAGATGCCTAAAATACCTTTACCTTTTAAGAAAGTCAACTCAAGTTTCTGTTTTGTGTCTCAGGGGTTTACTTTTTTTCATGTTCTTCAATTTTATATGACCTAAGACTCAAAAGAACTAAATTTACATATTTAGTAGAGTTCTCTGGTCTATGAAAGAAAAACAAAATATCTGAGATACTATTAGCTTACATCTCTTATTTAGTATTTACTTATACTAAAACATTGTTTCATTTTGTTAAGCATATTAATTTGGCCATGAAGTTACTTGGATTCAACAGTACCCATATGAGCCAGTAAAGAACTCTCAACTTGTTCTAGACCTGCCTTGAGTATAATGGTTTACCTTCCACTTCACATACCAGTGTTATGGAAGAATAATTCACCAACAGACCAAAACTAACCATTCATCTGTTTGGGGTTCAACTTCATGCATTTCCACGAATAAAGCAGACTCTGAAAGCATAATACCAAGTGTCTCAGTAGCCTTTGCCAGGTATCTGAGTACCCACCTCCCATGTTCCTGTACAACCATCAGTCCTTTCTTTCACATCTCTTTGGAAATTAATTTTGCCCCCCAAACCAAGAAGTTTAAAATCAGATTAAGTTATTAGCAATACAGCAACACTATAGCTAGTTGAAATAAAACATTTATATAGAGATGACTCGGTAACTTTAGGCAGGTCACCTTGGATTTACAAAGTATAAAACAAGGAAGTGAACTATATTACCTTGAAATGTCCCCATACCTCTAACACTGGAACCTCTAAGACAAGGTGAGCATTCTAGGCTGAGATGAGAGATGGGCCAAAGTGGTAGTCATGTTGGGTAGAAGGCATTGCTAACAGGGTGCTTTCACTGTAGAACAAACAGATACTTCCACCCTTCCGGGTGGGCTGCAACGAGAAGCACTTGACATTAAGGTGCTGGATCTATCCCTTGGCTCCAAAGCAAACTGAAACTCACAGAGCCTCTGGTTATAAGGTCAGCCCACAAATCCAGCTTCCTCTTTAGTCTTTTGAGAACTGCATCTGATTTTAATTTTCTTTTGTCTGTCAGAATCTATTCCAATGCAAAGGAGAGGGAAAATATAATCATGGTAAAGGGCCTCTCAGGCTTTGCAAAGACGTCACAGTGAAATATGAAATATTGTAGATGATTTAGAGTTCTATTCTTATTTATAACCTAGAGTGAATGGACACTTTTTTATACCATTCTGGCTATTTAAAAACAAAAAAACAAACAGCCCAATGCCAATAACTTACTTATGTTCTGATATCCTAATATCTGTGCTGTAAACAGTGGCAAACTGCCTCTGATTAGAATGATCTTCAGCTGGCCTGGTCTTCCTTTCATCACAAAAGCACACATTTCCCTTTAATGACCAGTAGAGGGCGATGTTGTATTTGATGTGTTTCCACACACGCAGGAAATTTTTCCTTTCTGAGGGAAAATGGCTCTTTCCCATAGTAATATGAACATGATGTACGATAATGAAAACAATAACTACACCAACATATTTTCCCCAGAAGTTGGGGATTTTTTTTCAGAGTGTGAATGTAGGGCTTCAATTATAAGATACTAAGATAAATGAATTGACTTTAGAAAAGGGTATGAGGTATTGAAACATATTTTCAAGATGAACATGGGCTTCCCAGACCTTGTAATTCGACGATTTTGACTACTGTATGTTAGGAGTTTCATTACATGTCATTGTTCAGCAGTATGAAGATAATATAATGACAACAAAATAGAGTGAACAGCAAGATTAACATCTGGCCACAATCAGCCTGGTGTCATAGAATATACTCCCTGAGTTTCACAGGGCATGAGCCTGGCAAGAATGATAGAAAGACACACTGTTAAACCGAGTTGTGACAGCTGAATATTATTTTCAACCACTACACTTAAGATCTGTGTAAGGTGCTTCTCCATTTCCTTTCCTGAAGCCTGAACACCAAAGACACTTTTTATTTCCCACAGTAAACTTCTGCTACATAGCAAAACTTTTTGTGTAGTTTCTCACTAATCATATAATTCTCTGTGTCACGTAACTTAATAAATCAATTTAAGAAACATAAGCATGCTTATAGCATGCTCAAAAGCCTCTAGAACTACAAGCAAGGAAACCTGACTTTTCGTTCAAGCACGTTTTCATGAACTCCTAGAAGGGTTGCCAGATAAAATACAGGAGAGCCAGTTAAATTTGAATTTCAAATAAACAACAAATAATTTTTTTGGTATAAGTATATCCCATGCTATATTTGGGATCTACTTACACTAAAAAAATTATTCATTTATCTGAAATTCAAATTCCTATAGTTTTATTTGCTAAATCTGACAACCCCTACCCTTAGGTAACCAGGGCACCTAAATTGAGAATGACTGTCCTGTACAGTCTCTATGGAACTTCACATTTAAAATCCTATTTGTCTGTAGTGCGTAAAAATATGAATTTACAAACACTTAAAAACATGCCAGCTCTACAGCTTTTGGAGAAGATGGGACACAGGTTTTCTTTCCTCTCCTAACCTAGTCTGCTGCCAAAAACCAGATGGAGATAATTTGGCTTGATTTAATACTCTGTTTGACGGAAAACTCAGCTTAGGGAATAATGCTTTTGTGAAGCCAGGCTGACAGCTAACAACAGGATTCCACCCAAGACACACCTAATGAGACTCAAAGATTGAACTGCTCTTTGGCCAAACCCAGGTATAAACCTGAGGGTCAGAACAACCAGCCCACCCCAGTGGAATCCCAGACTTGGCACCTGTTACTCATTAATTTAGCTTCCATCTTGGTCATCTGAGCAGAATAGCACACTCTAGCTGCCTCCTGTTTTTTTCCAGAAACAAAAGTAAGCAGGTATTGTGGAATACTTAGCAAACAGGGCTACCTGCATTGAAAAGGGATAATGAGCCAGGCCATCCCCAGGAGCCCAGTGAATTAGGCATTTAAGGATGCTCCCTAAGGCTTTCATACATTGGGAAGCAAACAAGAGGCAATTTAAAATGCATTACAATTCCCAAGCTGCTGGCTATCACTACTCCCTTAGAAACCCAACATAATGCCAGAGAATGAGTAGCTGAGTGAGGGGAATAAAGCCTACCTCGCTGCAATTACTCAGCAGCACAAGTGAAGCATAAATTGAAGAGATCAAAACCATTATGTAATGATGATTGTTGAATTCCCTGAAATATCACTAAACTGTTGATTAAGCCAAAGGAAGTTTATCTGAGCTCAGTGCAGTGAGAGAATGCCATCTTGACAGATCTTAGCACTGTCTCAGAAGGCAAGGTCGGAGAGAAACCTTCATAGGGCTCTACGAAGCCCTCAACTTGAGCCTCAACTTGAGCCCTCGGAGGCCAAGAATTGAAACTGCCAGGGATTAGACGGCTTTGTGACATACAAGTTTGGGATCAGTTGACACAGTGCAATGAGTGCCTTGAAGTGAGTCTTGATAAGTAAATTGTTGCTTTAATAAGCAAGCCCTTTGTCCAGGTGAGCAGACTACTCTGATAAATTGATTATAGTAATTTCCTGAAGTAAACATTAAAGTTACTTTTTGATTTACAGCCTTATCTCCCCCTGGGTAAGTTTCCCTGGAACAAACAACTAAATCATATTGATATGGGTGGTCTCAGATCTCTCCTCCCATGGCAACCTTTGGTTTTAGGTGAGCCCTGATATATAATTACTGTGTAATGAGCACCTACTAAATGCCAAGTACTTTCTACAGGTTTTTGCATATAAACATAGATGTTAGTATCCCCATTTATTGATAAGGAAACAAGTCTAAAAGGTATTAAGTAATTTACAAAATCCTTCTGGATCAATCATTTTCTGAAGGAAAGTACAGCAAAGCATTTCTTATCTGACATAAACAGAAACTGAGGCAAGTTTAAAGGTTTTGGCCAAAGTCTGCAGCCCTTTGGAATGTCTCTTGGATCCTGATCAAAGTGTGAAGTTTGTTTCCTACAACCTCTTTCTAGAATCTTTTCTTCCTTTCTGATGCCCCTTTGGATTAAGAAAAACACAGTCCCTACCCGAGAGAAGTTCACAGTCTGATTTATTATTTTAACAAGCCAGTTCAGTGTCTATTCTACCTACTGGTAAGATGAATACCGTGACTCCTTAAAACCCAGCACCTCATGCTCAGCTTTGTGCTCAGAACAACATTTCCGTTCACTTCATGTGAGGCATGAGAAACGATCACGATCACGTTACTTTCCTAAGGAATGAAATGGGCTGAGCACTGTAGCAACTTTTCTTTCCAGTATAATCCATCAAAAGCATGGTCTAAATCATGATAACACTAAGTCCCAAATTTTCAAAGTAGGACATGAAATTATATCTCAGTGACTTCCTTGACCCAAAAGAAAAATGCAAAGCTGGACTTACTTGGTTTATCTTCTTCTTAATCATGACGGAGAAGTGTATTTAAAACACCGAGCAGAATGCCATTTTTCAACTTTTCCTCACAATGTTAGATGTCTCTTGAACTACAGTATTTATTTAAATCATCAACTCCAGTGACCTTGCTCCCTATATTTATTATGCTTTGGATGAAATAATATTGTAGGAGTTCCTATTTTTTAAATTCCATGCTACCATAAAATATACACTGGATCTATCAGTATTTTATCAATCCTTTCAGGACTTTGAAATCATAAATGGGTTAGCTTTCAAACCTTCCCTTTCTGAGAAAAATAAGATAAACTCTTTTTCATTTACCTTGGAAAGTGCTAGTTTCTTTGTTTTAAATATACAGCTCAGATTCATGTTTCTTTTTAATAGAATTTTCTGTTTTCCTTATGCCTCGCCTGGACAATCCTCTCAAAAACAGAACTGCTTTTGGACAAATGTTGATACCACAGATTAAAAGGGGATATAATTCCCTAACCATGAAAGGGAATATTATACTTAATTCTTAATAATAACAGCAGAAATAAAACCAAGAACCTTTAACAACATATTTCACTATGATATTTTAAAAATAAAGATGACAACTTCATTTTTAACTGACAACAAATTATACATCTATTACTGTGTTAGGCCAAATATTGCCTAAAATAAGTGGGGTAGGATTTGCCTTTCTTTTTAAAACAATTATATTGACTTTATTCATTTCAGTGGGGGTAAACTTTATTTACACAGCTAATATACCAGTGTGAGCATAGGTGTGATATATATTTGTAAACCACTAACAACACTGAAGCTAGTTAAAATAAAAACAGTTCTATTTTGCCCATCAATGTTGGAAAATAATTACAATAGCTGATATACTTTTTACCCTTTCTAGCCTAGAGGATCTATTTAGGACTAAATCGAGTCATAGATTTTGAGCTATTATTTGTGTTACAAATAGCAAGTTATCAAAACCTCTTAGAACAAATTTCTTTCCATTGTCACCCTTCTAAGGAGCCTTTGTAGACATTTTTTCCTAATCAATACCTGTGAAATTTTCATACCATGGACGTAGTGCTTATGGACTAAATGTATATGTTTGTGACTTATACACAAAAAGAGGAATATTTTTTTCAGTCTCCCCCTACCCCAACCAAAGAACCAATTTTCACTCCTTTGATGGAAATATTACTCCTGCTGATTTTGAATTTTTTTAAAAGATTTTATTTTTCTAAGTAATCTCTTCACCCAACGTGCAGCTCGAACTCATAACCTGAAGATCAAGAGTCACATGCTCTACCGACTGAGACTGCCAGGCACCCCTTGAATTTTTTGGTAGAGAAAGATACCATACCCAAATTCCCACTTGGAATGAAGTTTGTTCTACTTGCCTTGAATCAGAGCCTGAAGAATGGGCCTAAAGTAGATTAAGTCCAAAATCATTTTTTGGGCGTGGGTGGGGAGAGAGAAATCTTCAATTTTAAGCTGATTATTTTTCCTGAAAAAAATAGTTTTTATCTAATAACGGGGAGACTCTCACTGACTGAAAGCAATGTTGACCTTGGTACTCAGCTGTAAATATGACCACTTCACCCATTCGCTCATTATCGTTCATTAATTCACTTACTGACTTGTTTGCCCAGCAAGCTTGATCTTAGCAGTTAAAGAGACAAAGATGAATTCTATTTTGAGCTTGAATTTATTCATCTCATTGATGAAACCACAAATTTTACAAGTAGTAATAAAAAATGTAAATAAATCTACATATTCTGAAACACCTGGAATGTCTAAAGAAAGTGGATTACTAATTTGTAAAGAAGAAACAAGGATTAGGAATCACAGCCCAATTACACTCTTTGTGTGTATAGACAATTCCATTCTTTTGAATAAGCATACAGAACACAAACCAACAGCCTAATTTTGGCAATCCACAAGTGTGTTAATAAATCTGCCTTAAAACCAATTTGCCAAAGTTTGAATTATAACTTTAAAGTGCCCATAATGGGGATGGAGAGATGGTGTCTTGTGGTGGTCAGCTCCTGCTTTGAATTTAATTATTTCAACCATTTTAAGTTTAAATATTGGTTTCCTAAAGAGGGATAGGCATATTTTTAGATTTTTTTTTAAATCAGTCACCTCCTTCATTCCTTTTTCTCTCTAGCCAGCCTTAAACCTCAGACACCATTTGTTTAAGAGTTCACTTTAACATCCATGATGTAGTGGGAGTCCTTGCAGCTTTGGCAAGCATACGGTTCACTGAAAAGCAACTTTGCACTAGCACACCATTTATTTCTGAAATGCTGGCAAAATTGAAAGAGGCTCTAACTCCACAAGGGATAACATTTTTCTTCAGGAAAATTGTCAACACAGGTAAAACAGCTGTGTGCAAATTAAGAGAAATTAGCTATTGAGTCAAATTCCTGTAGTTCAGGGATGATATTCATTGACATAAACATATTCTAAAGTAATAAAAAGTAGTGTTTCCCAAATGAGATCCAGGGACACCGATGATAGTGTATCTGTGATCTATAGTCCATCTGAGAATGAAGGGGGAAAATCACATCATTTCTAACTATTTGGCTCTTCCCACTCTTGTTAACGTGGGTATGGGGCTCTAGCAATTAAACGGTGGGAGGAAGGTCAACACAGATGGAGATTTGAGGCCACCAAATAGGGAACTGATGTCTAACATTTTCCCAGAGGTTTGCATTGCCAAGCTTACAAGATAGTCTCCATCTTTTCTGTGATTTAATAGCTGCAAAGAGTATGGATATTGTGAGAGACAATTTGAGGGCATATGTGTAAGTATTGTTAAATCTGGGGAAAAGCAATGGGAAAAGCCTCTTTCCGCTAACTAAGGAAAAAAAGTACAGCCTTTCCAAGATTTTCACCAGCAAGTCCAGATTTTAAACTTGGCTACTGTCTATGAAGAAAAAAAAAGTAAAAAGGGTTTGCTTTATGCCAGCAGATATGGGATATAGAAAGAAGGCAAAGACAACAAAAATATTAAAAGCCTAGAATTAAAGAGAATGTAAAAGTATAGATAACAATATAGCAAGAGAGAGATTAGAATGTAGTCAGAACAATAGGAGCATCTTGGGGTAAATTGTTTAGACTGGCATTTCCCAAAGTATATCCTCTGGACCACAAGTCAACTATGGGTAGAAATGCATATTCATCTCTCACTTGGTTTACCATACCAATTTCTTTTTTTTTAAGTTTATTTATTTTTGAGAGAGAGAGCATAGGGGAGAGGCAGAAAGAGAGAATCCTAAGCAGGCTCCATGCTTAGCATGGAGCCCAATGTGGAGCTCAATCCCATGACTGTGAGATCATGATTTGAGCCAAAATCAAGAGACAGATGCTCAACCAACTGAGCCACCCAAGTGCCCCTACAACATCTATTTCTTTTTTAAAATTTATTTATTTTTGAGAGAAAGAGGGGCAGAAAGAGAAGGAGACAGATAATCCCAAGCAGGCCCTGTGCTGTCAGCCCAGAACCCAACACGGGCCTCAAACTCACGAACCAGGAGATCATGACCCAAGCCAGAATCAAGAGTTGGACACTTAACTGACTAAGCCACCCAGGCACCCCCTACAATACCTATTTCTATAAGAAATTCTCAGCACTATTTACTGAAACAAACTGTTCATGGTAGATGTCAATTGTGTTGTGGGATGGTTTGTGCCAACTAATGAGAGCTCATTGTTCATTTTCAGGAATTTGCAAACGGATTTTTAAAAACAGCCATTATTTAAAAAAACAAATTATATGCATTTACAATTAAATAAGTTATCTTTAAAACAAAGATAACAAGCCCATTTGGTGATTTTTAAAATTTCAGTTATATGTTTCCGCTCTAGCTTTCCATTTCAAGTATGTTCACAATTGCTTTTTGGAGCATTTTTATAAGAGTTTTTCTGATATCTCTGTCATGTAATTACAACATCTGTGTCATCTCATTAGAGTCTGTGAGTCTGTTGATTGCCTTTTGCCACAAAAGTTGAGATTTTTCAAATTCTTTTTATGCCAAGCAATTTTGACATTTTGACTATTTTAAGACTCTGAGTCTGGTTTAAATATGTGGAAACTTGACATTTGTGTTTTAGCAGACAGTCAACCTGCATAGGTTCAGGCTGCAAGTTCCAACCCGCCATCTTTGGTTTGTGGTTTCAAGGTCTGTTCAATTTTCAAAGCCTTTGCAGTGTTATTTGGATCTACCCTGCATACAGTGACTAGTCTGGAACCTGGATGGTGGCCTATCTGTTATTCAGTTCTCAAAAGTCCTTTCTGTGCTGATTAAATCAGATTCATCCATGTGTAACTTTGAGGTGAGCCTAGGATTTCACAAGTAACTTTGCAAGTTTGCTTTCCCAAACTCCTCTCTCTTTGTACCCTGTGAGTACTTCCTGGTTTCCCAGGGCCTCCCTCTTTGTCTTCCACCTAGAAAGCTGGGACTGTAGTTACCCTTCCATAGCTATACCCACATCCTGCATCAAAGAGTAAGAGAACTGGGGGGGAGAGGTCGTAAGCTTGCTGCCAGTTCAGTGTACTTTGAATTCTGGTCTTCTGCAACCCACCTTCTATTAGCTACTTTCCAGAGTCCCAGAGTAGCTGCTCCACACATCCTGTCCAGGTTGCACAGCTACATTCAATGGGAGACAGGGGAGGAGTGAGTATTCTCCATTTTATCATGAACCCCCGTGCATTTTCTGCCAACCCACCTGCATTCTGCCCCCCTCCCCCCACGGAGAGAATCTTCTTCATTCTATTCTCCTGTTTTTCTTCAGGAGAAATATCCCTGTTTTCCTTCATGGTTCCTTATAATTTATCATTTCTGGACTCCTTTTCATCTCACTCACTTTCCTCTGGATTTTCCCAAATTTGTTAATATTGCTCTTAAGATGTGGTGCCCATGTATTGACACCATTACCTCTGTCAATCTGGATACTGTAAATATAATCATTCAGTTTCAAGTGTGTTAGCTTTTTCAGTAACTGCATTTCATTATTCGTTCAGACTAATTTTTTTAAGTCCCAGGCCTTTTGCATATGCATAATGTCAGGTCTTTACTACTCTACTGCCGTTGCTTTTTTTTCACCCAAATGTAGGAATTTAAGACTTTAATGTTATATTTTACCTTATTGGGTCTAGGCATCATTCTTGCCTATTGAAGTAATTTGGAATCCTGATACTATTATATATCTATTATTTTATTAGTTATTTCTCCTAGCATTGTGGAAAAAGAACAGAAGTGGCTTTTATTATGTTCTGAGGAGTCTGGTAAAGTGGAAAGATTTTCAGAAGCTAAAGTCCATTTCTGCATTATGCCCAAAACATCTCACTAGTTTTGTCAGAACATATTGAATCCCCAATTAAATGGAGCTCCAATTTTTTTCCATTGGGGTTCCTCTTCCCCATGTCATATGGGGGTTATCTCTAGACACCTATTTCAAAGTGTTCCGTGTTTCAGTAGGTTCTATAGACTGGGGCAGGTGGACACCCTGCAGCAGTTGGAAGCAGTTGGCCCACCTACTCTGGAAGAGTTTGAATTGGAAAGATAGCTATGGGACAGCTTTTCCACACATAATATAGGAAATGATCTCATAGTTGGGAGTTTGAGCCCTGTCCAGCTTTGTGCTGACAGCTCAGAGCCTGGAGCCTACTAAGGATTCTGTGTCTCCCTTTCTCTCTGTCCCTCCCCTGCTTGTGCTGTGTCTCTCTCTGTCTCTCAATAAATAAATAAATAAATAAATAAATAAATAAATAAATGTTTAAAAAAAAAAAAAGGAAACAGAGTTGACCTAGTACTGAAAGAAAAGAAGAAAAGAGAAGGGGTGGGAAGAAGAAATGATAAAGGGAGACAAAGAGAAGGGGAAAAGAGGAAAGAAAAGGAAGTAAAACTGGATCCCAAAAGGAGAAAACTTTTGGTTCAATGGTGCTCATCCTTGCTCACCTCATCCTGTGCTCTTTGTGGGTCTACACTCTGCTATGCTTACCCTACATCTTCAGACAGAGCTCCCAAAATGCCATTGTCAGAGATGGTGAACTGAGCAGAATGATGTCCTTTCCAGACTAAACGTTTGGGGTCTAGAATAAAGAAATATGGATCAACAAACCAGAGTCCAACAAAAGAGAAAAGTGAATCCTGGAGAGAATTGAGGAAAGCATTTTTTATGGAAAATTTCAAATGTGTTCTAAAACAGAATAATGTAATATACGTCCATATGCCCAACATGTAGCTTCAATAATGATTAGCTCACCACCCAGCTGGTTTCATCTAGACCTTCACCCATATCCCTCCACCACCTCACCCTATTGGGTTGTTTTGAACCAAATCCCAGACCTCATACCATTTCCTTAATAATACTTCAATATGAAGGCTTTTAAACTAGGACAACTTCTGCACAGAGAAGGGGTATATAAATTCCAAGGGAAAGTAAAACCCGAAAACAAACAAAAGTAAAGCCACTAAAGAAAAATTTGAGAAGCCAAGTGGGGAAAGGGAAAAAGGAATTCATTCTTAAAAACTATTCTTAAATTTTGATAACATTTTACTTTTCAAATAAGACATAAAATTCTATTACTACTCCTTTTTTTCTAATCAAACACTACAGCAGAAATCGGACACTTAGTAGAGAAGCAAGACTTGTACTGGGGAAAAAGATCTGTCCACTCCATACAATTAAACATGAAAGAAACATATTTGAGCTGCGTTGGTCCGTGGTGACAACACTTTTTAAAATATATGGACCGTGACCATATTTTTAAAGTTTATATTTACTTTGCTTCGTTCCACGAGAGGTAAACTGGGATATTCAGTTATAAAACAGCATTTTATTGCTTCTGGATAATTCCCCAAGAGAGAAAAATAGGGTTTCTTCCCCCACCCCCACCAAAAAAAAAGTGGTATTTAATGAAACATCTAGACTTTTCCCCTTAAGGTTAGGCATGACTTTTCAGAATATTTTTATAAGCATCTGATTTCTTCCACCTGAATTTAGCTGATGAATCAGAGTCCAGGTATGAGTTTGGAAAAAGGAGAAGAAATACTTGTGGCTCTAAAAACGGATTTACTCTTCAGTACATGGAATTGTCCTGTCAGATGAAAGACCTGTCTCTAGGAAGGACCATGGACTGCCGAAAAATGATGCCCACTCAGAAACCATAGACAAGGGCTCAGCAAGTAAGATTTCACTCAAATTACCAGCTACTTGAAAGAAAAAAAGTATGGATGGTTTCTAGATCACACTCAGACTCCATAAAGAGTTTGTGGGCTTCCAATAGTTGTTAACCCAACTAGTCTCGGAGAAGGATAAAACAAACCAGAAACAAAGGTATGAAAGGTTTCTTCAAATAAACAAAGATTTCCAAGGAAAACAGGAAAAGGCCCATTGAGGATTTCACCAAAGGTGAAACTTTTCTCAGTGAGTTCTCAACGCAGTGACCCCTGAGCACCCATTGCGCTCTTGGCTGTCACATCACCTTCACAGAGTGTGGCTGATAAAAGTTGTAACTGTGAGTACCTGCATCGCAAGTGTGCACCCCATTCAAAGTGCAGCCTTTTCTCCCCCTTCTCCCCTTTTATTTCCTGTGATGGTGTTATTTGCTGCCTCATTTTTATACCTCTGGTTTCCATTAAATAAAAGTCAGGAGCAGAAGACTGTAAATCTCTTCATGTTCTACGTGGCTGTAGGGCAGCCAGTCTTCAGCCCCTACCTAAGGGCCTCTCCTGCCAAAGCCCACTATTCCAGCCCCGGGGGACCGGGGCCCACCAGGAAGGGGAGGGAAAGGAGGCTTTCTTGCCTAGAGCCCGTTAACCCGAGTGTACTTTCTCTTTCTCGGGTTTGTTTTCTCAGCTGGTGGCACATGCGCTGCTCCAGCACCACTAGGTCTAGTGGAAAACAGCTTCCTCCAAAATCTAACGGTCCATTTTAAAGAAGTGGTTTGGAGCTTAGAAGAAGGGAGCTCAGTTTTAGCTCCATGCCCAGCTTTCTCTGTTTTTCTTAGTACATGGAAATATGAGCTGTGTAAACAGTTCATATTTCACATTCCACCTGTAGCAAAATCGGCCAAAGCAGACAAGGGAGGCTCTTTAGACCTGTCTCCACCTCAGTTATTAGTGTCTTCCCATCATTCTCTTTGTTCCCTATCACCCCACTTTCACCAAACACACATGCACATGCTCACCATGGTCCATATCCCAAGGGAAAATGTCTTTTCCCAAAATATTTCATCCTTACAGCGTTCTATGACTCACCAACTTCTCCACCGGGAGGCTCCAGCTCCACATAGCAATTGGAATGCTTTTACCCATCAGCACCTAAGCGAGGGTTTTATTTGCCCTTCTTCTCTCTAACCAAACATCAGTGAAAGTTGGACCTCAAAAACCTAGCTAGCAGCTTTCAGCTGGGAGCTAAATAGGACAGTTCCCTGAGAAGTCACCCATCTCCTTTCTACAGGTGTCCTACAGCTGCCCTTTTTCCTTTTATATCAGCCCAGAAATGGTCCTAGAGCTTTGATTGGCAAAGAGCCCCCTACCTGTCACATGGTAGACAAGCATCAAGTCCCTTTCATTGACTAGAGAGAGATCAACGTGGAAGGGAAATAAATGAACACAGATGACACACATTGCAGCATTTGCAAAGCCCTTCATCACGGAAGGGACAGACAAGCTGGTTCCACCTGGCTTCAAAGTCTCCAAGCTGTAACTTATTCTTACCCAGAGGTAAATGCTCAGTGGTCTGCAGGGATGTCTAGTAGTGAGGTCAACTCTGGCCCATTAACCAGCAGCCCTGGCCTCAGGCTAAGCCCAGAGGAAAGGTAGCTGGTGTCAGCAATGCTGCATTCTAATTCCAGGTGGCCTGTTTCTGGCTGGAAATGGGAGAGGAGGAAAGGGAAGCTTCTTTGTGCCTTGCCTTCTCAAGGTGCAATGAGACATTGCGAGGAAAGACATAAGAAGAGGAGAGAATGAAGGGAGAAAGGGAAAGACAGGGAGAAAGAGGACAGGAAGACTTCCCTGGGGACAATTACTGGTCTCACATGTAGCTGTAACACCAGCTTCTAATTTTGAGTTGTCAAGATTCATCTCCCAGAAAAATCAGAGCCGAAAAGAACGTGCAGTCTTCTTGAAAGAGACCCCACAGTATCTCCAGATGTTTTGGTTTATTCTGTGGGGAGGGGAAAAGGCCTAGGTTGAGAGAATCAAATATGTTCATTCCCTGAAAGAAGGAAGGTCACCAAATGGGAACAGTTTATTCGCCTTTGGAAGTATTACATTTCAGCAGAAGGAGCCAGGAATAAGATATCATTTGTTAACTTTGCTAATCCATTAAGTATACATTGGACAACTGAGCTATTATTTGGAACTCTGTGCTATGTGTCCTCTAACAAGGAAACAATGTCCTGCTGAGTTTAGGTGTGGTGTGTGTTAAGACTACATAAAACTTTCAGCAGCTTTATATGAAATTGATTTTTATTTTAAGGAACAGCACATATTGAATCAGTAGGAGAGAGAGAAACCACGGCCTTCCATCTCCTCATCATGAAATACATTACTAGTAAATTACTGGATGCTTTAAATGGTTTATGGTGATTTTTATCAAATCAACTCCAGGACATAGGATTTGTATTTTTGTGTATGTGTGTGTGTGGGGGGGGGGGGGGGTTCTCCTAAATGAAATATCCCAGAATCATAGAAACATTTTGAATTAAAAGGAGTGTTTGTGTCCCAGATTCTCATTCTACTGATAGAAAGTTGAGGCCTAGGGAGAGGTCAGTGAATGCATGAATACATAAGTTAATTTGGTGACAGAACCAGGAGTAGAAAAATGGATGATACTAAGACCAAGCACCAACCAATGAGAACACAGAGCTAGTGTGGTCATCCAGTGCACACTGGTTAAATACTAGTTACCCAGCCATTCCAGTGCTCTGTCCATTGTCTGTGATTCATCTTGGCTTTGGGTTTAGGGCAGTAGCTCTTTCTGTCCTCCACGCAGCCCTTTAATTTATAGTCTCAGCAATGTTTGAGGGGTGAGCAGCAGAGGGATGGAAACCAAGAGTCCCATGCCAGTTACTGTGGAATAAGAGAGATGCATGAGATGCAGTTCCTGGAAATCTGACCCCTTGATATCATTGTTCTGCATGACTTACAGATGATTCACACAGACTGGCTAGAACTGGCTGGTTGCATCACCCTTCCTTATTCTCATGACACAGGACAGGGCATGGCAGGTAAAGACAGAGGGTGAATTGAAAATACAGATTAAAAGACTCCTTTTCTGTCATTCCTGTTCCCCTGACAATGACCTGTCCTAGGAAATGTGTGACAGGAGAAACAAGCTGACAGGTGGAGTGAATCAGAGGCTAAACCACAATCAAGAAAGAAGCATTGGCCCAGGGGATCACAGTGTTGTTGCCAACTTAGAACCCTGCCCTGAGCCTGTAGTGTCACCAACTTCTCCTCACAGACAAGTATTCTTTTTTTTTATTGTCCTGGCCAGCTTTTATTTCTTCTGGTAACAGCACCTCCATTTTCCTATGAGGTCCCACCCTATCCCAGGCTAACACCCAACTCCTGAGGTAGGTACAAGGCTCGGGCCCGGATCATTGGGGCATTCATCCCACCTTTGTGGCCTCAGTGGTCAGCTCTGGGATGAGCTCATGAGTCAAGTCAGGCCAAAGAGACTTTGTCTGAGGAATTTTATTGGAGAGACACAGAGAAAAGCATTCTATTTCTGCCGGAATTGCTAACCATTAAGGTGATGTAACTGCAGAGAGCTTTCAGTGGCCCACCTGAGAGCTAAGCCAATAAGTATGAAAGCAGATCTGACAGCCGGAGAGCAGAGGGAAAGGGAGAGACAAAATCTAAATGACACCATCGGAGCTCCTGGATTCAGTTATGTCCAAGGTCAAATCCAAAGCTTTTCAATGCATTCTCTTTTTCCTTAAGTCAGTAGTTGCAGTTTTGCCACTTGATGAAGCAAATGCAGGACCCATAATACCAGCATTCACACAGAGCTGTGGGAAAGAACAGGCACATTGTGAAGCAGCTACAAGTCCTGTCAAAAGAGTAAGGAGTGTTAGGCCTCATCACCTTCCACTAACCATTAAACAAGGTGGGCTTCTTGGAGGTAAAAACACACCAGCATTGTATTTTGAAGTGAGAGTGAACTATGCTTTGGTGGGGGTATATGTAAAGTATGATGGAAGTATAGAGAGAGACAATCTAACTGAATCTGGGAGAAAAGAGAAGACCGCACTCAAGGGCCATTTGCTAGATGAGGGAAAATAAAAGGAGAAGTAGGCTGAGAAGGAGAGGGAGATGAAGAGCTTGGTTTTAGAAATATTAAATTTTAAACAGTCCTCAAGACAGCTGAGTGGTGGTGTCCAGCTGACGTTTCATATGTGATTCTTTTTTTTTTTATATATATATGAAATTTATTGTCAAATTGGTTTCCATACAACACCCAGTGCTCATCCCAAAAGGTGCCCTCCTCAATACCCATCACCCACCCTCCCCTCCCTCCCACCCACCATCAACCCTTAGTTTGTTCTCAGTTCTCAACACTCTCTTATGCTTTGACTCTCTCCCACTCTAACCTCTTTTTTTTTTTTCCTTCCCCTCCCCCATGGGTTCCTGTTAAGTTTCTCAGGATCCACATAAGAGTGAAACCATATGGTATCTGTCTTTCTCTGTATGGCTTATTTCACTTAGCATCACACTCTCCAGTTCCATCCACGTTGCTACAAAAGGCCATATTTCATTTTTTCTAATTGCCACGTAGTATTCCATAGTGTATATAAACCACAATTTCTTTATCCATTCATCAGTTGATGGACATTTAGGCTCTTTCCATACTTTGGCTATTGTTGAGAGTGCTGCTATGAACATTGGGGTACAAGTGCCCCTATGCATCAGTACTCCTGTGTCCCTTGGATAAATTCCCAGCAGTGCTATTGCTGGGTCATAGGGTAGGTCTATTTTTAATTTTCTGAGGAACCTCCACACTGCTTTCCAGAGCGGCTGCACCAATTTGCATTCCCACCAACAGTGCAAGAGGGTTCCCGTTTCTCCACATCCTCTCCAGCATCTATAGTCTCCTGATTTGTTCATTTTGGCCACTCTGACTGGCGTGAGGTGATACCTGAGTGTGGTTTTGATTTGTATTTCCCTGATAAGGAGTGACGCGGAACATCTTTTCATGTGCCTGTTGGTCATCCGGATGTCTTCTTTAGAGAAGTGTCTATTCATGTTTTCTGCCCATTTCTTCACTGGGTTATTTGCTTTTCGGGTGTGGAGTTTGGTGAGCTCTTTATAGATTTTGGATACTAGCCCTTTGTCCGATATGTCCTTTGCAAATATCTTTTCCCATTCCGTTGGTTGCCTTTTACTTTTGTTGGTTGTTTCCTTTGCTGTGCAGAAGCTTTTTATCTTCATAAGGTCCCAGTAATTCACTTTTGCTTTTAATTCCCTTGCCTTTGGGGATGTGTCGAGTAAGAGATTACTACGGCTGAGGTCAGAGAGGTCTTTTCCTGCTTTCTCCTCTAAGGTTTTGATGGTTTCCTGTCTCACATTCAGGTCCTTTATCCATTTTGAGTTTATTTTTGTGAATGGTGTGAGAAAGTGGTCTAGTTTCAACCTTCTGCATGTTGCTGTCCAGTTCTCCCAGCACCATTTGTTAAAGAGACTGTCTTTTTTTCCATTGGATGTTCTTTCCTGCTTTGTCAAAGATGAGTTGGCCATCCGTTTGTGGGTCTAGTTCTGGGGTTTCTATTCTATTCCATTGGTCTATGTGTCTGTTTTTGTGCCAATACCATGCTGTCTTGATGATGACAGCTTTGTAGTAGAGGCTAAAGTCTGGGATTGTGATGCCTCCTGCTTTGGTCTTCTTCTTCAAAATTACTTTGGCTATTCGGGGCCTTTTGTGGTTCCATATGAATTTTAGGATTGCTTGTTCTAGTTTCGAGAAGAATGCTGGTGCAATTTTGATTGGGATTGCATTGAATGTGTAGATAGCTTTGGGTAGTATTGACATTTTGACAATATTTATTCTTCCAATCCATGAGCAGGGAATGTCTTTCCATTTCTTTAAATCTTCTTCAATTACCTTCATAAGCTTTCTATAGTTTCCAGCATACAGATCTTTTACATCTTTGGTTAGATTTATTCCTTATGCTTCTTGGTGCAATTGTGAATGGGATCAGTTTCTTTATTTGTCTTTCTGTTGCTTCATTGATAGTGTATAAGAATGCAACTGATTTCTGTACATTGATTTTGTATCCTGCAACTTTGCTGAATTCATGTATCAGTTCTAGCAGACTTTTGGTGGAGTCTATCGGATTTTCCATGTATAATATCATGTCATCTGCAAAAAGCGAAAGCTTGACTTCATCTTTGCC
Source organism: Puma concolor (assembly GCF_028749965.1). Lineage (NCBI taxonomy): Eukaryota > Metazoa > Chordata > Mammalia > Carnivora > Felidae > Puma > Puma concolor. The sequence goes on from NC_141671.1 coordinate 26,585,197, forward strand.
AATTTTGATGCCTTTGATTTCCTTTTGTTGTCTGATTGCTGATGCTAGAACTTCCAGCACTATGTTAAACAACAGGGGTGAGAGTGGGCATCCCTGTCGTGTTCCTGATCTCAGGGAAAAAGCTCTCAGTTTTTCCCCGTTGAGGATGATGTTAGCTGTGGGCTTTTCATAAATGGCTTTTATGATCTTTAAGTATGTTCCTTCTATCCCGACTTTCTCAAGGGTTTTTATTAAGAAAGGGTGCTGGATTTTGTCAAAGGCCTTTTCTGCATCGATTGACAGGATCATATGGTTCTTCTCTTTTTTTTTGTTAATGTGATGTATCACGTTGATTGATTTGCGAATGTTGAACCAGCCCTGCATCCCAGGAATGAATCCCACTTGATCATGGTGAATAATTCTTTTTATATGCCGTTGAATTTGATTTGCTAGTATCTTATTGAGAATTTTTGCATCCATATTCATCAGGGATATTGGCCTGTAGTTCTCTTTTTTTACTGGGTCTCTGTCTGGTTTAGGAATCAAAGTCATACTGGCTTCATAGAATGAGTCTGGAAGTTTTCCTTCCCTTTCTATTTCTTGGAATAGCTTGAGAAGGATAGGTATTATCTCTGCTTTAAACGTCTGGTAGAACTCCCCTGGGAAGCCATCTGGTCCTGGACTCTTATTTGTTGGGAGATTTTTGGTAACCGATTCAATTTCTTCGCTGGTTATGGGTCTGTTCAAGCTTTCTATTTCCTCCTGATTGAGTTTTGGAAGAGTGTGGGTGTTCAGGAATTTGTCCATTTCTTCCAGGTTGTCCAATTTGTTGGCATATAATTTTTCATAGTATTCCCTGATAATTGTTTGTATCTCTGAGGGATTGGTTGTAATAATTCCATTTTCCTTCATGATTTTATCTATTTGGGTCATCTCCCTTTTCTTTTTGAGAAGCCTGGCTAGAGGTTTGTCAATTTTGTTTATTTTTTCAAAAAACCAACTCTTGGTTTCGTTGATCTGCTCTACAGTTTTTTTAGATTCTATATTGTTTATTTCTGCTCTGATCTTTATTATTTCTCTTCTTCTGCTGGGTTTAGGCTGCCTTTGCTGTTCTGCTTCTAGTTCCTTTTAGGTGTGCTGTTAGATTTTGTATTTGGGATTTTTCTTGTTTCTTGAGATAGGCCTGGATTGCAATGTATTTTCCTCGCAGGACTGCCTTCGCTGCGTCCCAAAGCGTTTGGATTGTTGTATTTTCATTTTCGTTCGTTTCCATATATTTTTTAATTTCTTCTCTAATTGCCTGGTTGACCCACTCATTCGTTAGTAGGATGTTCTTTAACCTCCATGCTTTTGGAGGTTTTCCAGACTTTTTTCTGTGGTTGATTTCAAGCTTCATAGCATTGTGGTCTGAAAGTATGCATGGTATGATTTCAATTCTTGTAAACTTATGAAAGGCTATTTTGTGACCCAGTATATGATCTATCTTGGAGAATGTTCCATGTGCACTCGAGAAGAAAGTATATTGTGTTGCTTTGGGATGCAGAGTTCTAAATATATCTGTCAAGTCCATCTGATCCAATGTCTCATTGAGGGCCCTTGTTTCTTTATTGACCGTGTGTCTAGATGATCTATCCATTTCTGTAAGTGGGGTGTTAAAGTCCCCTGCAATTACCACATTCTTATCAATAAGGTTGCTTATGTTTATGAGTAATTGTTTTATATATTTGGGCGCTCCGGTATTCGGCGCATAGACATTTATAATTGTTAGCTCTTCCTGATGGATAGACCCTGTCACTATTATATAATGTCCTTCTTCATCTCTTGTTACAGCCTTTAATTTAAAGTCTAGTTTGTCTGATATAAGTATGGCTACTCCAGCTTTCTTTTGGCTTCCAGTCGCATGATAAATAGTTCTCCATCCCCTCACTCTCAATCTAAAGGTGTCCTCAGGTCTAAAATGAGTCTCTTGTAGACAGCAAATAGATGGGTCTTGTTTTTTTATCCATTCTGATACCCTATGTCTTTTGGTTGGCGCATTTAATCCATTTACATTCAGTGTTATTATAGAAAGATGTGGGTTTAGAGTCATTGTGATGTCTGTATGTTTTATGCTTGTAGTGATGTCTCTGGTACTTTGTCTCACAGGGTCCCCCTTAGGATCTCTTGGAGGGCTGGTTTAGTGGTGACAAATTCCTTCAGTTTTTGTTTGTTTGGGAAGACCTTTATCTCTCCTTCTATTCTAAATGACAGACTTGCTGGATAAAGGATTCTCGGCTGCATATTTTTTCTGTCTAGCACACTGAAAATCTCGTGCCAATTCTTTCTGGCCTGCCAAGTTTCAAAAGAGAGATCAGTCACGAGTCTTATAGGTCTCCCTTTATATGTGAGGGCACGTTTACCCCTTGCTGCTTTCAGAATTTTCTCTTTATCCTTGTATTTTGCCAGTTTCACTATGATAGGTCGTGCAGAAGATCGATTCAAGTTACGTCTGAAGGGAGTTCTCTGTGCCTCTTGGATTTCAATGCCTTTTTCCTTCCCCACTTCAGGGAAGTTCTCAGCTATGATTTCTTCAAGTACCCCTTCAGCACCTTTCCCTCTCTCTTCCTCCTCTGGGATACCAATGATGCGTAGATTATTTCTTTTTAGTGTATCACTTAGTTCTCTAATTTTCCCCTCATACTCCTGGATTTTTTTATCTCTCTTTTTCTCAGCTTCCTCTTTTTCCATAACTTTATCTTCTAGTTCACCTATTCTCTCCTCTGCCTCTTCAATCCGAGCCGTGGTGGTTTCCATTTTGTTATGCATTTCGTTTAAAGCGTTTTTCAGCTCCTCGTGACTGTTCCTTAGTCCCTTGATCTCTGTAGCAAGAGATTCTCTGCTGTCAGCTATACTGTTTTCAAGCCCAGCGATTAATTTTATGACTATTATTCTAAATTCACTTTCTGTTATATTATTTAAATCCTTTTTGATCAGCTCATTAGCTGTTGTTATTTCCTGGAGATTCTTCTGAGGGGAATTCTTCCGCTTGGTCATTTTGGATAGTCCCTGGCGTGGTGAGGACCTGCAGGGCACTTCCCCTGTGCTGTGGTGTATAACTGGAGTTGGTGGGCGGAGCCGCAGTCAGACCTGATGTCTGCCCCCAGCCCACCGCTGGGGCCACAGTCAGACTGGTGTGTGCCTTCTCTTCCCCTCTCCTAGGGGCGGGATTCACTGTGGGGTGGGGTGGCCTGTCTGGGATACTTGCACACTGCCAGGCTTGTGATGCTGGGGATCTGGTGTCTTAGCTGGGGGGGGGGGGGGGGGTAGGCAAGGTGCACAGGGGCAGGAGGGGCAGGTTTAGCTTGCTTCTCCTTAGGTGATCCACTTCAGGAGGGGCCCTGTGGCAGCAGGAGGGAGTCAGATCCGCTGCCGGAGGTTTGGCTCCGCAGAAGCGCAGAGTTGGGTGTTTGCGCGGAGCGAGCAAGTTCCCTGGCAGGAACTGGTTCTCTTTGGGATTTGGGCTGGGGGATGGGTGGGGGAGATGGCGCTGGCGAGCGCCTTTGTTCCCCACCAAACTGAGCTCTGTCGTCAGGGGGCTCAGCAGCTCTCCTTCCCTTTGTCCTCCAGCCTTCCCGCTTTCTGAGCAGAGCTGTTAACTTATGACCTCCCAGAAGCTAAGTCGCGCTTGCTGTCGGAACACAGTCCGTCAGGCCCCTCCACTTTTTGCAAACCAGACTCGGGGGCTCTGCTTGGCCGGTGAGCCGCCCCTCCGCCCCGGCTCCCTCCCGCCAGTCCGTGGAGCGCGCACCGCCTCGCCGCCCTTCCTACCCTCTTCCGTGGGCCTCTCGTCTGCGCTTGGCTCCGGCGACTCCGTTCTGCTAATCCTCTGGTGGTTTTCTGGGTTATTTAGGCAGGTGTAGGTGGAATCTTAGTGATCAGCAGGACGCGCGTTGAGCCCAGCGTCCTCCTACGCCGCCATCTTCCCTCTCTCTTCCCTCATATGTGATTCTTAAAGCAAGGATGGAAATGTAGGTTAGAGAAACCAAATTTGGAGTCAATACCATGGGTGGGGTGGTAGGTAAACCATGATCACATATGAATGAGATTACCCAGAGACAGGGATGAGAAGAGGAACATGACCATGGACAGACCTTGCAGGATGGTGACATTTAAAAGACAAGACTAAGGAAAGGGAGCCAGGAAGGAAAAGAATAGGCAAGAAGGAGAAAGAAAATCAATAGGAAATGTTGTCCCCAAAGCTAAGCAAGAAAATGTTGCTTGGCAGAACCAAATGCCACAGAAAGGTCCAAAAAATAGGAAAGCTGGGAAATACATCCTTGATTGGCTAATCTGAAGGGCAGTCTCATGGTATGATAGTGACATGATCAACTGTCTGGTGTGCTATCCCTCTCCTGAAATGCCCCTCTGCCTTTTTCCAAGAGAACCAGTGTTCATCTCCCTCTATCTTCTCTCCTTCCCCATGCCTCTATCCATGTCTTTTTCTCACTCCTCTTCCTACACACTTCCCTGGAAGCACTTAGCACATGCATAGAAACTACTCCTTTTTATACTTTTCTCTCTTACTAGGCTATTGGCTCCTTGAGGCCAGGGATTCTGTATATTCATCATTTTCATTTAAGCTATTTAATTGAGGCATAATTTTCATATATCAAAATGCAAACATCTTAAATATACAAATCAACCAACTTTTAGAATATTTACATATTGTATACTCCCAGCCAGATCACAATATGCACATTTCTGGTGCCCCAGATGCCTACCCCATTCCCTTTCCCAGTAAACTCCCCCAACACCAAATTAATCACTATTCTGAACTCTGTCACCATAGATTAATTTTGCCTATTTTGAACTTAATATGCATGGAATTTTGGCGTATGTAGTCTTTGGAGATGTCCACTTTTTCTCAGCACTTTTGCTCACCCAGGTTGTTACATGCAGCTGTAATCTGTTCCTTTAAATTGCTCTATATTGAATGGGTATACCACCATGTATGGATTCACTTTTCTATCACAGGGCTCTTGAATCATTTCCAGATTGTGGCTGTTAAGAACAATACTGCTTTGGACATTCTGGCATATATCTTCAGTGGACATAGTACTCATTTTTTGAGGTATTTTCCCAGAAGTGGAAATCCTGGGTCTGTCCTTTGGTCTTTTTTCTCAGCATTTATCGCCTCATCCTCTGTAACAGACGAATAGAGTAGATACCAAATAAGTCAAAAATGCTCTTGGTAATATCATAAACAATTTTTCAACAAATCTCTTGTAAGAAGTTAAATTAAATGCCATTTACTATATTTTTGTGGTATTATCATCAAATATTTTTATATGTATTTCAAAGAAGTATATCAAAAACTAGAGAACTGGCAAAAAGTTCAATTAGCAGAAGACATAAGCCCCTGTCCTTAAAGAACTCATAATATAAGCTCAAATTAAAAAAAAAAAACTATATAATTTCAATAAATAAGGTAAATAGCTTTTGAAATAGATAAGACAGAATATGAAAAATTAGTTTCTGGGGAACTCAGGAAGATCTGCTATTTTGCCAAGGGAAGGAATGAGACACATATTCTAATCTAGGTTGGAAAGATGTCTCAGTCAATACAACTATATTTGCACAAGAAATATGTTTAGTTAGGAACAAAGCCTCAGCAGGTGCTCCAGGAATAACATGGCAAGAAAGGAATCTCACCAACATGGTACCAAATTTGTGGAGTGTTTTGCAAGTACTTGCTTCAGTTTTTACCAGTTAGAAGGAGTAAATACCATGGGAAAGCTAACAAGTCATGAGAAATGGACTTTTATCACAGGAGAACCATGCCCGGACAATGCCAGGAGATTGCCTGCCACCTCTTTCTCTTCCTATTCTCCTTGATGGGCAGAATCTGACCACAAATTTGGCCTGAGTTTGCATGAAAAGAAGTGAAGTATTACCTTAAGTAAAAGATAAAAGGAAATGTAAGATAATGTGACTTCTGGTTTGGACTCAAGCCTTTGTCTTCTATCCACTTCATTCCATCCTCCCAGCCCCCTGCCCAACCCACTGCTCTAAGGCATGACTCAAGTGCAAATATGAAGTCAATAGAATTTGTTGGTGTTTTTCTAGGTCTCCTTCCATCCTCTTGGAAATCTTTCCAAGAGGAGGAAAAAATGACCTCCTGCCTATCCAGCTTAAACTATCAATACAAAATGATTAAATAAATAATTTAGGCAGAGGGTGATGATAAGGGTGAATTCAAGGTCATTACTCTTCTGTGGCTGACAGATACTGATAAGAAATACCAGGAAAAGTTGAAAAAGGAATGAACACAAAGAGGGGATAGGCCTTTTCTGGCTGGGTCTGCCCCAGCTCCATTCATTCAATCGTCAGGTTAAACACAATGATACATTCATTTGCTCTGTGGTCTCACCCGTTAATAATATATGAGGGTTTGAGTAGAAAAGAGCCTGAAAATGAAAACTTTATGGGAAACAATAACATTGTTTTCACCTGTGGCACAAGGCTCTGTGGTACTGGCAGTATTGGGACAGACAAGGGGAGTGAGCAGTCTGCTTGCCTGTGCTGGGGACGCCAGCTTCCTGTGATGCCTGCCCCTGGACAATTCAGAAATGCTAGTCAGTACTTCTGAGGAGACAGGGCTTCTGTGTTTACAACTCCAAGGACACCATTTATGTTGGGTGTCACTAGGAAACAGAACGGGAATGAATGTTGGCACAGTGATTGTATTTCCCTATTGAACACTGGCCATGCGTCATGAAATATCCTGGACACTGATGGATTTTAAATTAGATATTTCATTATCTTGGTAAATCTACTCAAAAGTGTCAGCATCACAAGTTCTATGTTTTGTAGTTTGAATATACAGTTGACCCTTGAACAACACAGATTTGAACTGCATGGGACCACTTATACATGGACTTTTTTCAATAAACATACAAACATATTTTCTTTCTTATAATTTTCTTAACAATATTCTTTTATCTCTAGGTTACTTTATTGTGAGAGTACAGAATGTAATATTTATAGCATTCAAAATATGTGTTAATCAACCATTTATGTTATCAGTAACTGATACTGGTCAACAGTAGATTATTAGTAGTTAAGTTTGGGGTGAGTCAAAAGTCAGACACCGATTTTCAACTGCCTGAGGGTTTGGTGCCCAAACCCCCATGTTGTTTAAGAGACACACACACACAAAATATAAGCATATCGGGTGCAGGGGAGGGAACGGAGGTGACCATAAAAACTATAAGAACCAACCCCAAAGAAAATAACCCATAGAAGAATTGCCACTAATATATCCCTTTTGCCAATGCCACCCTCCTTTCTCTATCCACTGGAAATGGTCAATAAATACACTATGGTTTAGTTCTTGACTAGAAATTCTTAGAAGATGTATATCTAACTAAATTAGAAGTTTCCCAAAGGCAAGCACACAACAGCGTATAAAGTAGACGATCAAGAAATAATTTTGTATTTGACTTGACAGTGCCCCCCCTTTCTTTTTATTATCTTCAGTTAGATATGCCAAAGGTCTGTTTCCTGCAGAATTCACCTATTCTTGAGGAAAACACCATTTCTAATAGCATTAAAAAATTTGATCTCTGACCACCATCTCCTCTTTCTTGCTCAATTCCTCTAACCCCAAACTGCAATAATGCTTTCATCTAACTGGTACGCCCAATCTATTAATCAAGTCTCTTTATGGGCCTCACACTCAGGTGAGACCCTTTAAATTTATTTAGTTTAAATTTGGTAGTGAACATGCATATATCCTTAACTCCTTTGCTCTTTTCTGGTTTGCTCAGGCTTCCTTAACAAAAAACGCAATCTCAATAATGTCCAACCCTCAAGAAATTTAATTCTACCTCACTTACTTCATACTCTGACTATGACATCCAGCTATCATGCTTTTTGGTATTTACCCAAAGGAGCTGAAAACTTACACCCACACAAAACCTGCACATGGAAGTTTATAGCAGCTTTATTCATAAGTACAAAAACTTGGAAGCAACCAAAGTGTCCTTCAGTAGGTGAATGGATAAATAAGCTGTAGTAGATCCAGACAATGGAATACTTTCAGTGCTAAAATCAAATGAGGTATCAGATCACAAAAAGACACGGAGAAAAGTGCATACTACTAAGTGAAAGATGCCAATCTGAAAAGGCCAACACACCGTATTTTCCATCCACATGACCTTCTGGAAAAAGTAAAACTAAAGAGATTGTAAAAAAAATCAGTGGTTGCTAGGGGTTGACCAAGGGAAGGATGAATTAGTGACACACAGGATTTTTAAAGCAGCAGAACTACTCTGTAGGCTACAATAATGGTGGATACATGCCACTACACATTCATCCAAATCTGTAGAATGTATAATACCAAGAATAAACCATAAAGTAAATTATGAACTCTGGGTTATTGAATGTGGCAATGTAAGGTCATCAGTTGTAACAAATGTACCACTGTGGTGGTAGATATCGATAATGCGGCAAGCCATCATGTGTGGGAACAGGGCCATATGAGAAATTGTTTTACCTTTCAGTCAATTTTTCTATAAACCTAAAACTTCTCTTTAAAAGTGTTACAATTTTTAAGACTTTACATTTTTATATATAAATATATTTGCATGTAAATATATAAATATATATGTTATGAATATATATGAGCATATAAATTTATAAATATATAAAAATAGATATTTATAATATGTTTATAAATATCTACATTTTAAGACTTTACATTACATCTCAGGATCACCAGAATAAAGAAATCAGACACTCCAGAAGTGAGGACGGGGAATCTGCACTTTTAAGAAGCTCTCCAGGTAATTTATATCCATGCACATATCCATGACAATCACGCTGTAAACCTATTAATGCTTTTCAAGTTTTTAAAATTTTGAACCTTTTCTCCAAATGTCGACCTTCAACTTCCTATTAGATCAGACAGGTAAACCCAAAGAAACTCAGATTTAAGCAGACAGAGGTGAGTCCTTGAAAACCTTGTCCTCTTGCAGTGACCTCTGACAGAACAGGGCTGGCCTCCATAGTGCTTCATAAAGGATGGGAAGGCCTCAAGTGTAAAGTTGTAACTCAAGGCCCATTTCTTTTAGGAAATTTGTATTAACATTAACTTTTCACTGACTCAACCTATCACTTCTCATTAAATTAGACTCCACTAACATTCAAAATGACTCTTCCTTGAAGATGCTAAAGTATAGAATTTCACCCCCTAAAGCTCAACCTCCCTTCCTTTGGCAGCCCCCACTCTTACCTCCATTCCACCTGAGCAGGACTTCAGTCCCTCCTTCCTTTTCTCTGGAGGCTGACCTCCCGCCATACTGACCTTCTGCTCCACTGACCTGTGCTAATTCCAGCCCTGGACTATCTTGATGATCTCTTGTCTCCATTCTTCTTCCTCAATTTCCTTGGAGTTAAATTCTCCAAATACTGCTTTAAAAAATGACACACCCACATTGACTTGCTCCACCGCAAATTCATGTTTTTCAAACTTGCCTGGAACTACAGCAGAGAAATCCACTCACTCATCTTGGGTCAGTTCCCCTTCCCTTCCCTTCTCCCAAGAAGGTGATACCCAGCTCTGCCTACAGTCTTCAAAGTGACAACTCCTTTGGGATTCTTAGTAGATAATATTCCCTTCTGACTTGACAGAGAAAACAGATGCAATCTGGCATGCCCTCCCACAATTTCCCTCCACCCTTTTACTAACCTTATTGATGTATTTATAGTCAATGTTTCAGAAAAGATGTTTTCACTTCTTTTTTTTTTTTTAATGTTCATTTATTTATTTTGAGAGAGAGAAAGTTGGGGAAGGACAGAGAGAGAGGGAGAGACAGAACCCAAGCAGGCTCCGCAATGTCAGCACAGAACCCCACACAGGGCTCAATCTCATGAACCCTGAGATCATGACCTGAGCCAAAATCAAGAGTTGGACACCTAACAGACTGAGGCATCCAGGCACCCCTGTTTTCACTTCTATTTAAGATAATTCTCTCCCATGCCCCTTGTCGATCTCCTCCCTTCTCTTCTGGAATATCCCTCTATTGTACCTTTAATCTCTTTCTTCTGTTTCTATTCCTTAGCCTGAAAAAAAAATACACAAAGAAAATACATACAAAAACCACCTTTCCAACTCTGTGCTTCCTCAAGCTACTTAGTATCTCGTTTCTCCAGCTAGACACCTCCAAACTTTATGAAAATACTCTAAATGGCTATCGATACATATTTACCTTATGTTTACTCCTCACCCAATGTGAACTTTTGTCTCTTGCTCTTTCAAGACAATACTTTCTCAAAAATTAGAAATCTTACTTCCTCATTTAATGTCCAACCCAGCCCAGGGTCTCTCACATAGTGGATTCAATGGATATTTGTTGAAAAACCACCCCCAGTAATTTCCTAATTTCTAGATAAGAATTCCTTTTGTCAGTAGGCATTGTAAACTATTAAACTATTCTCTCCTTGCCACCATAGAGTCTATTTTCCACAAATCAGCTTGAAAGGTCTTTTTAAAACATGTAACAGATGTGGTGAGCAGACTTTAAAGCAGTGTCCATGACCCCACCTCCTGATATTCATGTTCATGTCCACCGCCACTGAGTGTGTTTGGAATCTGTGACTTGCTTATAACCAATAGAATATGGCAAAGATTGAATGTTATGATCTCATTATGTCATATATGACCCCATCTTGCTAGGAGACTCAATTTGCAGTATTGTTCTCACTAACTTTGAAGAAGGAAGTCATCACGAATCCTACAGCACAAGGAAATAAATTCTGCCAAAAACTATGAGGGATCTTGGAAGCATGTTCCTCCTCAGCTGAGCCTCCAAATAATAACACAGCCCAGCTGACACTTTGCAGTTATATGAGATCCTGAAGAGAGGACCTAGCTATGCCATGCCCAGAGTCCTGCCCCACAGAAACTGTGAGATGATAAATATATATTGTTTTCAACTGCTAAGTTTGTAGTAATTTGATATGCAGTATAGAAATCTGATATATCTGACCATAACATCCTCATGCTCAAACTCTCAATGGCCTCCTACATTAAGAATAAAACCCAAAGTCCTTACCACGACCTGTAAGATCTTTGTAATCTGGCTCCTATACCTCTCCAGATTTGTCTCCTCCCACTTTTCCCCTTGCAGCCACACCAGTTTCCCTGCTGTCCCTCAAATACTCACATCCATTTCTGCCTCAGGGCCTTTGTACATTGTGTTCCCTGCCAGGAACATCTACCTGCAGATCTTCCCATGATTCACCTTTCAATTCATTCATGACTTGACTCAAAAGTTAGCTCCTCAAGGAAGCCTCCCTCTGGTCCACATCCTCTACTCCAGTCCTTATCAATACCTATTATAGATACACACATATTTGTTTATTCATTGACAGTTTATTTTACTAGAAACTAAACTCTTAAAAAAAACTAAACTCTCTCGGGACAGGAACATTATTGGTCTCATTTTAGCATAATGCCTAGGATAATGCCTGGCACTGAGTAAGTGAGTAAGCAATTCATAGTGAATTAATGAATAAATTATTCTACCTGACCTATCTGAAGCATTGAGCATTTATTGATTGCCTCCTTGAAACATTCTCCTCTTACTATTCTCTTGGTTCTCTTCATATGTCTTAATAACTGACATTTCTCTTTGCTGACCACTTCTCCTCTTTCAAATACCCATAGAAGTTCTACGTAACTGCAGCTCTTTGGCCATAAATAGGTTCCCGTCCCTTTGGCTGGACTAGGAATTCTCTCCCAGGAATTTGAAGTACTGCAGTAACAAAAGATAACTTTAACTTTGGGCCAGGATGGTGGTGCCATTTACTGAGATGGGGGTAGGGAGGGATTGGGGGGACAAAATCAAGAATCCTGCTGTGGTCACATTTAGTTGTAGACACCTATATGGTTCACAAGTGGAGCTGTCCCCTACACAGTTGGAGCTTATTGAAATGGTAGAAATGATAGATAACATAGATGATGATAGATAGATAGATAGATAGATAGATAGATGATTGAGAAATAATTGGTCTACAGATGACATCTAAAACCACACAACTGGATAAAATAACCTACATAGAAATTACATCTAAAGACACAGAGGACCCAGGATCAAGACCCTGGTGTGCTGCACCATTAGAGCACAGAATAGCACCCAGCAAAGGCTTCAAATGAGTAATCAGTAAAGGAGGAGGAAAACCAGGAAAGTATGATAGCACACAGTTTTTTTTTAAGTTTTAAAATAGAGGAAATGGGGGCGCCTGGGTGGCTCAGTCGGTTGAACGACCGACTTCGGCTCAGGTCATGATCTCACGGTTCGTGAGTTCGAGCCCCGCGTCGGGCTCTGTGCTGCCAGCTCAGAGCCTGGAGCCTGCTTCTGATTCTGTGTCTCCCTCTCTCTCTGACCATCCCCCACTGTCTCTCTGTCTCTCTTTGCCTCAGAAATATATAAACATTTAAAAAAATTTAAAAAATAAAAAAAAATAGAGGAAATGGTTAACTGTGTCAATTTGTTTAATTGTTTAATTGTGATAGTTCAGATTTGGGTACTCCGTAGAAACTATCTTGAAGTAAAGGCAGTGAGCTTTTCCCTACAAGGAAAACAATTGTCAGTCTTGTTGGCAATGATAAAATTTGAGCTAGCTAATAAAATGAAAACGTTTTTAATTTTAAAAAAGAATGTGTATATACCACCATGAGAAGTTTACACATATTTAGACTTTTTGATGAAGTTGGTGGCGATACCAATGAGTGTGATTTTTTTGATATTGTAAATGAAATATCTCAATATTCAGAAAATGTGAAAAACTCTATGAACGTTTTCAAAGTGATCAGTAAATAATGTTATAAAATCATACATGGGTAACAAAGCCAGACATATAGGCCAATGGAATGGAATAGAGAGCCCAGAAATAAACACTTGCATATATGGTCAACTGATCTTTGACAAGGGTACCAAGATCATTGGGTGGGGGAAAGACAGTTTTTTCAACAAATAGTTTCTGGGAAACTTGGATATCTGCATGCAAAAACTGGACCCTTACTTTATATAAAAATTAACTCAAAATTCATGAAAAACCTAAATGTAAGACCTAAAACTGCTAAGAAGAAAACATAGAGTGAGATATTTATGGATTTGGCAAGGACTTCCTGCATATAATACCAAAGCCCACATGCAACAAAGTAAAAATCAACAAATTGGACTATATCAAAATTAAAGATTTCTGTGCATGACAGGACACAACAAAATAAAATGACAACAGACAAAATGGAAGAAAATATTTGCAAATCATATATACAATAAGGGTTAATATGAAGGTGAAAAACTCCCACAACTCAAAAACAAAAAATCAAATAATTCAGTCAATAATTTGACAAAGGACATTGTCAAATTTACCAAATTTTTACAAAGTGGACAAAGAAAAAGATATGCAAACAGTCAAAAAGCACATAAAAAAGATGCCCAACGTCACTAATCCTTAGAGAGATACAAATCAAAACCACAATGTGATATCACCCCACACCTGTTAAGATGGTTACTACAAAAAGAAGAAAAGAAGTGCTGGCAAAGGTGTAGAGAAACTGGAACCCTCGAACTCTGTTGATGGGGTTGTAATATGGTGCAACCACTGTGGAAAACAGTATGGTACTTCCTCAAAAAATTAAAAATAGAATTAATATATGATCCAGTAATTCCATTTCTGGGTATCCTAAAGAATTGAAAGCAGGATCCCAATTGATATCTTCACACCAATGCACATAGCAGTATTATTCTCAATAGCAAAGGGGTGGAAGCAACTCAAGCCTCTATCAACACGCAAATAGATAGAAATGGATAAACGAAACGTGGTGTATACACCCAATGGAATATTACTCAGCCCTAAAAAGGAAGGCAATTCTGACATATGCTACAATGTGTGTTACAAATAGTCCAATACTGTATGATTGCACTTACAGGAGTTATCTGGAGTACCTGAATTCATAGAAACGGGTAGAAGAATGATGATTGCCATGGGCTAGGGGGAAGAGGGGAATGGAGAATTATTATTCAATGGGTACAGAATTATTATTCAATGGGTTTTAGTTTTTCAAGACGAAAATTTTGGAGATGGATGGTGGTGATGGTTGTACAACAATGTGAATGTACTGAACTGTGCACTTAAAAAGGTACAACAATGTACATTTTTAAAATGTACACTTAAAAATGTACAACAATGTAGAAGAACTGAACTGTGCACTTAAAAATGATTAAAATGGTAAACTTTATGTTGTGTATATTTTACCACAACCTGAAATAAATAAGTACAAATCATTCATGAGTAAAATATCCATTCAAAAGTACAAAATAAACCAACATATATATTTTTTAATTTTTTTAATGTTTATTTTTGAGAGACAGAGAGACAGAGTGCCAATGGGGGAAGGTCAGAGAGAGAGGGAGACACAGAATCCAAAGCAGGCTCCAGGCTCCAAGCTGTCAACACAGAGCCCGACGTGGGGCTCGAACCCAAAAATGGTGAGATCATGGGGTGCCTGGGTGGTTCACTTGTTGGGCGACCAACTTCGGCTCAGGTCATGATCTCATGGTTCGTGGGTTCGAGCCCTGCGTCGGGCTCTGTGCTGACAGCTCAGAACCTGGAGCCTGCTTCAGATTCTATGTCTCCCCCTCTCTCTGCCCCTCCCCTGCTCATTCTCTGTGTCTCTCTTTCTCTCAATAATAAATAAACATCAAGAAAGATTTTTAAAACAAACAAATGGTGAGATCATGACCTGAGCCGAAGTTGGAGGCTTAACCAACTAAGCCACTCAAGGCACCCCTAAACCAGCATATTTTAATGTAACATGATACTAAAAGTTTAGTGGTAACATTTTCAGATTCTGCATTACAACTGTTAAAAATTATCATTGAGTTTTATGAAGACACAAGAACATTTATAATTACCCCAAAGGCTATTAAAACATCACTTCGTTTGCAGCTACGTATCTATGTAAGCCCAATTTTCTTCATACATTTCAACCAAAACAACATATTGCAACAGCTTGAAAGCAAAGCACACAAGACAACTCAACTATCTTCCATTAAGACAGAGAGGAAAGAGATTTGAAAAAATAGAAAACAACACCACTCTGTTCACTAGCTTTTTACTTTGGAAAATACAACCATTTTCCTAAAATTAGGTCATTTATGTCAGCATACATAACCATTTTTATTTTCATATAAATTAATAAATATTTTTAGATTTGCTCAGTTTAAATTTCTAACTGTAATATCTTTAGATATGCCTCACATAAATATAAGCTCTTGGGGATTCTTAAGTGAAAAGGAGTACCAAGACCAAAAAGTATGAGAACTGCTGCTCTAGACTAATGCAAAACAGAGGATAAGGCATTTAATCCTTTTCTCAGTGCTCTGCCCTTGAAAGATTACAGCTTTAATTAATAGATAGAATTTAGACAATCACATTCTGGAGGCATTCTGAGTATCATTAGGCTGAAATCAAGACGTCAGCAGGCCTGTACTCCCTCCAGAGGGTTTAGGGGAGAATCTGTTTCCTGTCTCTTCCAGCTTCTGGCGGCTGCCTGCATTCCTTCACTGTGGCTTCATCACTCCAGTCTCTGCGTCCATCTTCACATGGTCTTCTCTTCCGCCTGAAATCTCCCATGCCTCTCTGCTATAAGGACACATGCGACTAGATACCATTCTTTTGCTTTATTAGAGCAATCTTATCATGATTATATTTGTTTCATCTTTTATATGTCCAAATGGTGTCAATGAAAAACGATTTGATTTGTTCACGCTGTACCTTGTGGTTGCTTTTCTAGTTTTGTCTTAATCCAGTGTAAAGCGATGCTAGTAAAAGTATAGGTTCTAGAGCCCAACTACCTAGGTTTGAATTTCAGCTCCATTGTTTCTAAGTTGTATGCCTTCAGGAAAATGAGCTGTTCCTTTGTGCTGCAGTTTTCTCACCTATAAAATAGAGATGATAGTAACACCGACCATTTAGGATTGTTGGGATTAAATGAGCCGATGCTTGTCAAGCATTTAGGATAGTGCCTAGAACATAGTAAGCATTGTGTTATTATATGAACAACTTTATTAGACAGAAGTTAGATCTGGTTTAGGAATTAGATCACTGGGATTGGGATCACTACACTGACACGATTGATACTGATGAAGTATCTGTTAAGTCACAGGGCATCGGGACCTGTGCACCCCAACAAAGGCATCACTCTACATTTCCATACCAAAAACCATCCGGATTTTTTCTGAGGTTTCCATGGCCAGTGAGTGGTGCTCCTGTCACCCCAAGGACATCCACACACCACAAGGGACCTTCTCTTAGTCTCCAAAGTCAGGAGGCACTGTCAGGTTTTCTTCTTCAGCTTGAGGCATTGCTTCTTTCTGAAAATGAATAGCATATATTTATGGAGGGAAAATGACGGCATGTTTTCTGTGAATAGCTGCATCATTTTTATTCCACTTCCTGTTTCCACCATTTGAAGTATTTATAAAGTTTTCCATTGGATCCTCTTTTGGGACAGACTGCTTGTCTGGAGGGGGAGAAGTGGAGGGACACAACTGAATACTATGGACAGCCGGGCCCAGGAGCTATCACAAGCGTCTCAGCCCTGTCCAGGCCACCAGGCGCAAGGAGCAGGGTCTCCAGCAGCATCTGGGCGCCGCGCTCAGAAGGCTGGCACGGGCCGCAGAACCGGTACCAGGCCCCCGTGAGCCTGACAACCCGGCCAGTGGGTGGCTGCTCTCGCCTGGAACTCATTTACAGTCGTTACGTGCGTGTGCGAAGAGCAAAGGCAGTTGCCCAGAAAACGGAGGATGGAAAATGACGGTTATCGCAGACTGTGTTAAATAGCTCCGTGGTTTGTGTCCCACAGGAATCCGGAAAGTGGAGGCTCTTGAAAAGCTGTCTCCAGAAAGTCTCTAAAGAGAACCTATTAGCAGCAATCGAGCCCTGAATAACCTGAGTAGTGACGTGACGCCGGAGAAGGAAAGCCTGGAAAGAAGGGGACACAGCGACCACGGGACAGCAGATCTGGGGCGCTGTCTGGGGACTCTGCCGCCGGCCCGTCAGGGCGCAAGGCTGACCGTGCCTGGAACAAATGATTCAGTACATTTCCCAGAATGATTTTTCAAGCTGGCTTCTTTGCTGGATCCGAGACCCAACCCGTCTGTTTATAACATGCTAATTTCAGGGCAGAGTGAAAGCCACTGATCCAAAGCTAGCCCAGAACCAAAATAGAATCCACTGCTCCAGGACGGCTTGGAGCCTGCCCCCCCCCCCCCCCACCCCAGCAAAGCCCCTTCTGGCTCGAAGACATTCCCGCAGCTTGACTCCTCAAAGGAAAATGCCTGCTTTTGTCGAAGTCTCTGTGTGTTACATCATGGGACACAGCGTGGTTCCTTTCTTTGTTGCTGACTTGTAATCTGTCTGGCCTTTAAGGAGAAAAAATACCTCCAGACTTGGCTCCCAAGCTTGTCACCACAGAACAAGTGCTGGGAGCGGCCACGCTAAGTTAGGCAACACCGAGGCACTTGTTCATCCTCACGTTGTTTCCTCTTAAAAAATATCTCCATGGTCATGCGTCTCACTGAAACAGATGGAGGAGATCTGACCTGCCCAGCCAGCTCAGCCAAGGGGAGTCCACGGCATACTCACATGGGGTTGGAGTCAGAATCGCAACGGGCGTGAGGCAGGGGTATACAGGAGCATCGCCCCTGTCAGCTCTCCAAGAGAATCAGGAAATGTTGCCGAAGTCGCCACCAGGATGCATAAACTAGCAAAGACAGCTTTAGAGAGGACTTCCAAGGCCCTTAAGGAACAGGTGTTCTGCACATGCTCAGGTACTCAACTAGAAAGTACATTAAAAGCACACAAATGCTCTTCTTTTAAGATTTTATTCAAATGAGTATTATAACAGTCCCAGCAAAGTATTTAGCCCTATTAAGTAACTAGACCATTTATCATAGTAAAGGAAAGGGAATTGGGGGTTAACATACTTCTAAGCTTTTCATTCAAGGGAGAAAGATGAGGGAAAACACATAATATATCTTAGAAACAGTAATGTCCTGTTATTGTTAAAAACTGCTGGGACCTCATTAGAGCCTATGAAAACATCATCTGTAAGTACTGAAAGGCAATAAATCTTCAATAGGCAAAAAAGAAAGTGGGTAAATGGAGAGAAAGGCAAGAGGAAAGAAAAATGAGAGAAGAAAGAGGAAAATAAAACAGAAGAAAATTACCATCTATCTGTTGGTTTTCTCACCAAGCTATGAGCCAGCAAATTCCATGTTTGCCTGCCAACCAGCTTCCCAGAATGAGTGTGTCAATTCAGTGACTTGATACAGGTTGATAAGGTAGGAAACTACATTAACTATTTTTAAATAATAATCGACAATTAATAAAATCTGTTTAAGATACAATTTTTTTTCCTTTTCAGTTTTTATACTGTGAACCTTTCAGTGGCCATAGTTCCTTTCTTGAACATGGAAATTCCTTTTCATAAACTTCATCCTGTAACTGAAGTTGAGCCAGTTTTCAATAATCAAGCAGAAATTAAACAGTAAAGGTTCAAGTTGCTCATTTTGGACTAACTGAAAGTCGTCCCTGTAATCCATTCTTATTGGCACATAGCCAAGGAGCATCTTCCAAGCCAAATGCCTTTACAGGATTCCAGGGGCTGTGTGGCTCATTTATTATCTTATAGAACTGAAAAAATGCTCACAGGTAGTAAGTAATAAAGCCCTCTTTGAAAAAAGAAAAGAATTACAAATTCAGCAGTGAGCTATGTGAAAAGTATAGACAGACAGAACTTGAAGAGTATCACAGCAACAAAAATTTGTCAACAGAGAAATCCCTTGATAAATAGAGAGCATACTACATTCTGTATTCAATAAATAATACCTTTTTCTCTATAAAAGAAATTACTTGGCTCTTCAACTGGCCAGTCTGTTTGATGCTGAAAATTCTCCAATATCTCAGTGGCTCTTACGTGTGGAAAGGAAAATATTCTGATCACTGTTTGTGCTTTTTAATTGTCTATTGATTATTTTTTAAACAAAACTGCTCTAAACATTTTACATACTATTTCCATAAACTTAACTACTAAATAAAAACCTAAATTTCTAAATATTAAATATGAAGTTATAAATTTAACAAACTTGACTCCTCTGAACATGAACATTTAAATAAATGATTGATATCAAAAATTAAACAGACTCTTCCAAAGATTTCATGGGTATAAGTCTTTTCAATGCTTTGAGCACATAAAAAAGGACACATTGGAGTGCCTGGGTGGCTCAGTTGGTTTAGTGTCCAACTCTTGGTTTTAGCTCTTGGTCATGATTTTGCAATTCATGGGTTCTAGCCCTGCCTCGGGCTCTGCGCTAACAGTGCAGAGCCTGCTTGGGATTTTCTCTCTCTCCCTCTCTCTCTGCCCTTTGCTTGCTTGTGCTCTCTCTCTCTCTCTCTGTCTCTCAAAATAAATAAACTTAAAACCAACTTTTTAAAGGGACACATTATTACAATGAATACAAAACAGATCAATGAATTTACACTCAGACTAGTTTACCAAAGATTTAATTCATGGATTTATTTGCCTCTTTAATTTTATTCTTATTTGTATTCTAACCTCCTTTTAGAGTACAATTTCACTCAGCAAAAAAAGCTAGGATCACCTTCTTAGAGTACCTGTGATTGCAAACATGAGTTTTGAGACAAAAGACAAAATTTAGGCAGTTTCCAAGGAACTTGTAGGCAAATCACCTGCCCCAGTACCTTATTACAGTTGTTCTTAGTCCATTATTTCAGAAATTCTCTAGATCATTTGCTTTGGAAGTTTGGATGTGTTTTGATTTTTTTGTGACCTTAATCATTTTATTATCAATATCAAAATAGTACTTATTTGACATGTCTTTGGTTGTTTTTTGTGTCACTAAGATATTGTAACATTTATTTTCATCAAACGTTAAAATCCATAATATTGACATAAAGATGCCACCGAAAGCCTATTACCCATTTTTCATCCACCTTTGTGGATGGGATGCTGGGATGGCTCAATTCTGATGGCATCCTTCACACCTTTAGGGTCTCATATTCGCTTGTTTCCTCCATCTTTCTTTACTTATAGAGTTGATTAAATAACTGCAGCATAAAAATGAGTGAGCAGAACACTTCTCAGAGAAATTAAAGAATCCAGCTCTCCTTTAGATCAAGTTCCTTTTAAACTTGCCTTTGAGTACATTTG
Organism: Puma concolor; assembly: GCF_028749965.1. Classification (NCBI taxonomy): domain Eukaryota; kingdom Metazoa; phylum Chordata; class Mammalia; order Carnivora; family Felidae; genus Puma; species Puma concolor. The sequence continues at coordinate 26,605,463 of NC_141671.1, forward strand.
TTTAGATTAAAGATGAGTACTATCTCATTATTATTATGAAGATTTATTGTCATCTGTCTCATTATTTCACACAGCGGTTCTCTAAGTATGGTTCCCAGACTAACAGCACCACCTGGGAACTTGGAAGAAATTCATATTCTCTCGCTCTATCCCAGAACAACTAAGTACGAAACTCTAAGAGCAAGATCCAGCAATCTGTGTTCTCCTAAATACATCAGTGTCCACGTGACTCTGATAAATGTGGGAGTTTGCTACAGTACCACCATTGAGAAGTTTATTTAGTCTTTTTATTTCCTTACACCTATAGTCAACATATAGAAGTTTTATTGTGAGATGCTTCCCAAATTTTGAGATTACTAATCTTTGAGGTGAAATTAGCTGGAATGATTACTTACTGGAACAGTTTTGTCATGCTCAGAAATAACTCACTCTAAGAAGTGGATTCTATGGATTCTAGAATCTATGGATTCAAGAAAAAGATCAAGAAACATTCTCAATCAAGTCATAGTACTGGGATATAATTAAGAAAAACAAATATCTGATTGAATTAAAACTTAGAAGAATAAGCCTCAAAATAGGGAAATTGTGTAGGGAGAGAGGGAAGAGTGTATGTGAAATAATAGAACATATATACATTGGTGTCTGGCCCCAATTTCTGACACAGAGTTTCTAAATCCCTTGAATTTCCTGGATGTCAGGAACATCTATTGCTCTAGTAAGGAGATATTGGTGGGTTCTTGAATAACTTCACTATGGAAGCTGGCCACCAGAAAGACCCAACCATGACTAAAAGCTTGGAACTTTCAGCCCTAACCCTTATTTTTCTAGGAAAGGAAGAGGGACTGAATATTAAGTTAACAATGGATCATGCCTACATAATGAAGCCTCCATAAAAATCCCTAAAGCACAAGGTTCTTAGAGCTTGCAGGCTGCTGAAGATGTGGAGGTACTGGGAGGGTGGTATGCTTGGAGGAGGCACAAACACCCTTACCTTTTCCCCCATGCCTTGCCCTACAAATCTCTTCTCTCTGGGTGTTCCTCTGTATCCTTTATCATATCTTTTTATAGTAAACATAAGTATTTTCCTGAGTTCAGTGAGCCATTCTAGCAAATTATCAAACCCAGTGAAGGGGTCACAGAAACCCCAAACGATAGCCAGTTGGACAGAAATACAGGGGACTTGAGATTGGTACCTGAAGTGCAAGGGGTGGAAGCAGTTCTGTGGGACTGAGCCCTTAACCACTGGTGGGATATGAGTGTCAGAATTAATTTGTGAGACACCCAGCTGGTGTCAGGAGTTGCGTGATGTGTGGAAAATCCACACATTGGTGTCAGAGGTGAAGTGTGGAGGTAATGTTGTAATGTTGTGAGAGGAGATGAGAAACACAGGAATGTTTTTCCTCATACAGGGAGAAAGAGATTCTATGCAAAAGACTGGGCATTCTGGACCCTAGAAAGATTTAGTGTGTTCTGCACAGAGACCATTCAGTTGTGCCCTTCTTGTCCTGCATCTAAGCTGGTTAGGCTGTTGGAAGAAATTGTGCAATGGCACAGATGAGTTCCACTATAAAGTCATGATTTCCAGCCTTGGTTGGGCCCAGAGTGGATTCTACCATCCTCCTACTTGCCCTTTCTCACACTTGCCTAAAACTCATCACCCAATGCCTGGGCCTTCATTCACTCTCAAAAAACAACTCTGTCCCCACTTCAAAGAGAAAAGGCATCAGATCAGAAATCCCTCAAATTTCTGCCCTGGAACATACAGATTCAATCTGTAAGCATTCCCATCCTTTTTCTTCCTTCCTTTTAAAATTAGAAGATGACCCTCTTCATCATCAAAGGTTAATAACTTTCACCTGTGCTCTAGATCCTGTCCCCACCCCCCATGACTATCCTCCCCCTCCTTTCCCTTCAATACCTCCTTCTATATTGTTTCATTCCCAACAACATATATGTGCATTCAAACCCCCCTTACCTAAATAACAACAATGACACCGTAAACTCATATTTCCTTCCAACTATTTGACATTTAGTACGAATTTTAGGTAGTTTCTGTGTTAAAAGAGCAGATTCACCAGGTTCTGCCAGGAAATATCTTTATTCTCTACCCCTTTTGTTCCAACCTGTTCTGTGGAGTTTGTTCTTGTCCTTGCCTGGGTGGAATATTGGGCAAACACCACAGTTTATCTGCTCATGTTGAATTGTGAAACTAAACAAGAATAGTCACCTTTTGGCAATTGTGGGTTTTTTTTTGTTCCTGTAGTAATCATGGGTTTTATTTAAGGCCGCTTCCCTCTCCCAGCTGTGTCCTGAGGCCTTAGGGTGAGGGATCTCTTTTCTCTATTTCCAAGCTTAATGCTTCCACTTCTGCTCCCTCATCAAATAAAATATAAGGGAAAAAGTAAAGGCAGAACCAGAGAAGATCTTATTTGACAGATAGTGCCTTCATCTTCTCACCCTACCACTGGTCTTTGGGTACATTCAAAACTATTATTCTCAGAAAGCATTTGTAGATTCATCAGAGACGTTCTTCATAACTGTGGATCACTCATGGAAAACTTACTTCCTCTGTTTAGCCACTTACAACTTCCCTTTCTGATGATCCAGTCAATGCAGACTCTCTCTGTTGGGACCCTACTGGCCCTATTGGCCCTACTGGCAGCTGTCTTATGTAAGGTCCTCTTAAACATGAATCCAGACATTTATTTTCATCAGTATGGTGGACTAGAAACCCTAAATGACTCAGCCTCCCTGTTCAGAAAAGGAAATAAGTGAAGTCTGGATAAATATGAAACAAAAGAAAATAACAATTTAATGAATCAGCATCCTGGCAGTAAAGTGAGGAGTCTATCTTACTATGAAACTTGGAACCATGAGTTTCCAGTTCCAAAGTGAAACACTGAGACTGGAACCATGGAGAGTAAGCAAGATCCAAACCAGCCTTCACCCTGAAACTATGTACTGAACTCTGATGACCTTTCATTTCCACTGGAGAGTTACACAGTGGCATGAGAAACAGGAAATTAAGACTTCAGCACACCCAAGGTGGAGAAATACTACATAAGGTGGGGCTTATAATGTCAACTTAGTATAAAGGTGAATGGGAAACAAACCCAGCACAGAAAGGGAAAGTAAGGGATATGCCTATTTTGAACATGTCTATTATTTAATTCATTACTGTCAATTCCACTCACATGAGTTAGTAAATAATACATACTACTTTTGTCAGTTTAAAAAAAACACAGATAATTTCACTTAAACTGGTCCCAACTTGGTCATGCCCGCTGGCAACTGATAGAAGAAATCTCATATATTCTCAAAAGGAACTCAACCTCAAAACAAATCTCAAAGAATTCCAACAGAAAATGTTTCAAGAAACAAAAAACACAGAAGGAGACAAGGTACCATGAGTAAGAAGCAGCAGAACACACACACACACACACACACACACACACACACACATTGTAGTTTGGGTTTTGTGAAACCAGTTGCCAGGTCAAAACTTCAGATACAAAATGTTTATTAGGATCAACAACAGTGAAGAAAAGAGAAAGCAAGATTAGACAGAAGGAGAAGTGGAACTGCTGTGTAGCTCTGACAAAACCTCGTCCAGCCCCAGCAGAGAGCACTGGTAAGAGTATTGTCCATCAGAATCATCCTACACTGGGCCAAAATGGCCAGGCCTTCATACCCTCACTCAGTCTCCAGATACAGGTTACTTTGAGTATGGCATGGCCATTGGTGAGGCAGCTCTCTGCAAATGGAGGCTGCCTGCTGAGCCTCATTTCTTCCCACATCTGGGCATCAATTATTTCCTTGAAGAGGAGTATAGGTAGCACATCTTTATGATAGATAGATAGATGATAGATAATCAGAATAGGTCAGGTAAAGATTTTAAATATGGAAATTATCAAACAACATAAAACTGGTATTTTAACATTTTAATAAATGTTTTATTCTTTGAGAGTTTCTAAAACGACCAAGCAAATTTATAAAGTAAAACCTCTAGAAATGAAAATTATAATAACTAAGCTTAAAATTTCATTAGACATGTTAAAAAGCAAGTTAAGCACACTAAACAAAAAATTACCAAGCTGAAAGTAAGAAATGAAGAAATTATTCTTCATCCCAGAGAAACAAAGGTGGAAGAGAGAATGAAAAGGTGTCACTTACGTGTCATTGGAGTTCAGAAGGAGAAAAGAGAGGGGAAGAGGCAATATTCAAAAGACAGTGAATGAGGGGCGCCTGGGTGGCGCAGTCGGTTAAGCGTCCGACTTCAGCCAGGTCACGATCTCGCGGTCCGTGAGTTCGAGCCCCGCATCAGGCTCTGGGCTGATGGCTCGGAGCCTGGAGCCTGTTTCTGATTCTGTGTCTCCCTCTCTCTCTGCCCCTCCCCCGTTCATGCTCTGTCTCTCTCTGTCCCAAAAATAAATAAAAAACGTTGAAAAAAAAATTTTAAAAAGACAGTGAATGAGAAATTTCCAGATTTGTTGAAAGACCAAACCTCAGATTAAGGAAGACAAATCAATTCCTTGTGGGATAAAAAGATAGACACATCATAAAACTGTAAAACGGCAGAGACAAAGAGAAGAGTTTAAATGTAAACCAAGAAAAGAGACAGAAACTTTCATGGGAAGGGGATTATATTGAAGCCTGACTTCTTATCAGCAGTAATAAAAGCAAAAAAGAGTGAAAAAATTTATTAATATACTGAAAGAAAATTACTGCCATCGTTAAATTCTTTAGTCAAATTAAGAAAATAATCACTTTTTCAGAAAAAAAAACCAACAGACCCTTATGAACAGAATTTCTTGAAAATACAAAAAGTTCTAGCAATGGAAAGAAATATAAAATATTTAATACTCTTAAGTTAAAAAATTTATTTTCATCAAAAGACACCTTGAAAAGAGTGAAAACACAAAGCAAAGAATGGAAGAAAATACTTGCAACACATTTAACCTACAAACTCTACTATCCAAAAAATATATAATGATCTTACTAGCAGTTAATAAAAATAAGACAAGCCAATAGGAAAATAGGCAATGAACTCGAAGTGGCATTGCACACAACAGAAAATCCAAATGAGAAATAAACATAATTTTAAATGCCTAAACCCAGGAAATGCAAACTAAAATCACAATGAGACACCATTATACCATCTTGTCAAAATTTTCAAGTTTGATAATATCAAATTTTGGCTTGGATGTGAAGCAAAAATGGGACTATCATACACTGCTATTGGGAGTGTAAACCAAGAACAGGATGTTATGGAAGAGAAAAATAGAGGATTCTTTTCAAATTGGAAGTTTTCAGATGGCCTTTTTAAAAACCTTTAGCTGAAACTGAAGAATCAAAAGCTGGTTAGACCAAGTAATTCCAGGCAAAAAGAACACTTTGTACAAAGGTCTGAATTGGTAAAGGGCTTGGCATGTTTGAGAAACTGAAAGACAGCCAGCATGGCAAGGGCAGATGGAGCAAAGAACACAGGGCCAGAAAAGCCCAGGATTAGGCTAAACGGACAGGCAAGACTCCTCAATGTCTTTGCAGGCTACTCTAAGGATTTTGATTGCAATCCTGAGCCATGGAGGCCATGAAAGTAGGCACAAGACTGATGCTCTAAGAACTGCATTTCTCAAAGATCATGCTGGTCAATACTAGGAAGATGGGTTAAATGCATGTGTGTGCAAGAGTTGATACAAGAATGGGACACCTGGGTAGCTTAGTCGGTTAAGCGTCTGACTCTTGGTTTGGCTCAGGTCATGATCTCGTGCTTTATGAGTCCAAGCCCTACATCAGGCTCTGTGCTGACAGCATGGAGCCTGCTTGGGATTCTCTCTCTCTGCCCCTCCCCTGCTCGTTCTCTCTCTCTCTCTCAAAATAAATAAACTTAAAAAAAAGAGTGGATACAAGGAAACACTTATCCTTTGGCAATAATCCAAGTGATTAATAATGATAACATCCAAGTGATTAATAATGATAATAATGAGAAGTGGATAGATTGTGAATATTCAGGAAGTAAAATTAATAGATGTTGGTGACGGCCTGGAAATGGTGGTGAGGCGGTGCCACACGCTCAAATAGGAAACCCTGGAAGAAAACAAGGCTGAGTGTGGGGTAGAGAGAGATTGTTAGTTCTATTTTGCACAAGTTGATTTTGACATACTCATTTTGGAAAGGATGCATTTGATACGTAACTTTGGATCCAGAGGGATACTGGAGCCAGCTCACACATGCTCTGCATCATTCCGTGATACCACGTCAGTAGCTTGATATTGGCCCTGGTTAGAATATTTACACCATGGAAATTGGCAAATACTACAATTCAGGGTGGGTTTCCCTCTCTTTGGAGAATTGGTGGTTAAATATTTTCCAGCACACCACTCTTTGGGTTACAGGGGAATAGTCTGATATAGAGATATAAAATTTGGGAGTCCTCAGAAGGCAGTTGGAGGTTCTCAGCTGTGCTTCATTAAGCAGCAACTCGTTCTTCGAACAGAGCTGAAAAGCTTAGCAGGGCATTTGCTCATGCCATCCCCATAAAACTGCGTGTTATTGACACATGAATGGCTGCCAGACCCTTCGGACAGGTTGGGGATAATTTTATAAGAAAAAGAGCGAAAAAGAAATGTTTGTCAAGAAACCCAATTCTCTTCCTGTTTTTGGCCTTGGTAGTGTGGCAAGGAATGTGAAAACAGTGTTACAGATTTATGTGCATGTTCCATTTACTGCCTTTGGAAGCATCTGTACTTGCTTCCTTAGGAGCCTCTGTGGCCGGATGCCGGCTCTGTGCACACACCAGCGCTAGGTGGCAGGGCTTGTGCACACCTAGCTTCCTCTGTCCTTACATCCAGGCATAAGAAAGCATACATGAGTAAAGAACCCTGCCGACAGCCTTGTTTCCACCCACAGAACCATGCACTTCCAGGCAGCACATGGAAGCAGAGCTTAAGAAAACACAGTGGCTAAGGTGTCTGACAACTGGAGCAAGACGTGTGGCTAATGCTCCTCAAAAAAGGCTCCCAGGGGCTGCAAAGCAGCAGTTGTGCGTGGTTCTAGGAGCCCCAACCCTGCCCTGTAGGAGGTCTTGGCACACATCCAGAGATAACAGCTAAAATGACGGTGACAGTAGCACCTTCCTCTAGTCTTAAGACTTTATGCTTTTGCAGGCGTTTTCACATAGTTTCTCATGTTTGTTTCTTTGCAACAGCTCTATGGAGTTGAAAGCACAAGTGCCACTATCTTCCTTTGTTTTACAAATATAGTAACTAAGATTCTGAAATTCTGGGTTTCCAGCCCTTTAAATTAATAGGGACCACTAGCAGCACTGTGCAAGGACTGGGCAAAATCCACTCCAAGTATTCCCCATTTATCTACCATCTGGAGTTTTGTCATTGGCGTCCCTGGGCTCTGGACCTCCCTACATTCCCCACTGTTTCCCTGATTTGAATTCCAGGTAATGGCATATATATTCATACATACAATAGAATATATAAATTCTATATATAGTTGTGTCTATTAGTGACCAACTAAAAAATATTTGGTGTAATGGAAACATCATTAGGATAAATATATAGCCTACCAAGGTAGTGATTACTTTAAAGTACAGTCATTTGAGTTTATAAATAATGGTATTTATATATATAATGAATGTTCATGTGTGTGTGTGTTCATAGGATATACATGTTCAATGTCTTATCCTACAGACTGCTCTCTAAATGCCTACTTTAAGTGAAGGGCCTAAAGGCAGCAGTGGAATTGTGAAACACACATTGGCTGTGATAGTCAGCTTCTAGGATGCCCCTAGGTATTCACCTTCTGTGTGGTTCCCTGCCACACTCAGCAGGGCTGACCTGTAAAACTAATAGGATATTCCAGAAATGACAATACATGATTCCTAAGGGTAGGCAACAAAAGGCATTGTGGTGTCTGTCTCTCTTTTGGGTCACTCACCCTGAGGGAAACCAACTACCATGTCATGAAGATACTCAGGCAGCCCTACAGCAGAGCCACCTGGAGAGAAACTGAGGTCTCCTGCCAACAGCCATGTGAGGGAGTTAACTTGGAAACAGACCCTCCAGCTCCAGTCAAGCTTTCAGATCATGCAGCCCCAGCTGACACCTGGACTGTAGCCTCATGGGAGACTCTGAGCCAGAACCATCCAGCTATGATGCTCTTGAATTTTTGTTTCACAGAAACTATGAATTAATAACCTTTTAGTGTTGGCTTAAGCCAGCAAGTTTTGCGATGATTTATCACGTAGCAATAGATAACTAAAACACTAGTTTTAAAGCAGGCAACCCAAATTAAATCCAAGGTGTAGCACTAAGTAGCCTTGGGAAATTCACTTCATCTCTTATTTACAAATTCTTTAAGATTGAAATAACAGTATCTACCTCAAAGCATTGCTTTAAAGAGTAATGTGATCACATAACACAGAAGAGCTTAGTACAAAGTCAGCATTCTTGGGGTACTAATTCATTCTGATTTACTCAGAACTTCCTTGATTTTTGCGCTGAATGTCTGACATCTGGAGAACTCCCTAAACCCCATGCACATTGAAATAGTTGGTCACCTTAGCATTCATTGAAAATTTGTTTAAACATAAAAGGTGTCAGTGGAATATAAGCAAGAAAATCTAGAATCATTAGGTAGACTAGCCCACACCCTATACCTACACATAAAGAGAGATTCCAGCTATAAGATTGCATCACTATAGCTGTGAAACCCAGACATGGTAAAATTGACAAGTTCTTCCTAAGAACTTTAGTTCTATAGTGACCCCAGAGATGTCTGGTCTGCTGGGAGCTCTGCTGTTTCCATAACTCTAGTCTTACCAGGGAAATTCTAGGTCTTCCCTTACCACTCTTTCTGAAGAATGGAACAAGGCCGAATCCACACCACCAAAAGACTGATCTAGAACATCTCACTGTTGAAGTTTGGAGATCATGACAGGGAAATGCAACTCTACCAATACTAGAAATGGCAGCTCTGAAGTCCAGTGTCAAACCTAACCACAGAGAACCTTACCAGACAGAGTTCAATCCTGCCTTGGGTTGGCCTCCACAGAAGCCCCAGGCATCTCCCAGGCTCCTCAGAGTGTCAGTTCTGCCTGGAGTTCTCACCTCTAAACCCTGTTTGCCCTATGCACATCTCCATTCACCCCGAAAACAACCAGCTGCTTCTCATCCTTCATGTCTATGGTGAGGTATTGCTTCTTAGAAAGTTCCCCCAACTCCCAGGGAGCTACTCATGGCACCTGATGTTTACCCTGACATACTGCATTACCAGTTCTATCCATGCGCACCATCCCCACGCCCCATTATGCACTGCATCTTGTTCACACTTCTCTCTTTAGAGCCCACAGTGCCTGGCACATGGTCAATTAAATGTATCAATGCATGACTAAATGCTTTTCATTTCACTTGGCTCAATTTTGCAAAGACCCACTTATGGGACACAAAGTGAAATGCCCCTTTTGCTTCCCAAGGAGTCATGGATTGCTCCAGCTCATAAGCCAATGAAGAGAGAAGGCAGCAAAGACTGCAGAGTTCATCACTTGTACAGGATATCCAGCGGTGGATGTCTATTGATAACACTTGGCAACAGGGAGTGCCTATCCTAAGGCAAGGCCAGGGTTGGTAATAACTCTTGAAGAACATCCTGCTCTCTGTCTACACTGATCACTTAAGAAGTCAAAAATAAAAGTAAAGTGTCTTCAAGGAATTTTCTTTCTTTTCTTATGACACAGACCCAGACTGGACCATTTGACAAACTCCAGTGCTTGGTGGATTCCCTGTAATCAGGAGTGTCTGCCCTGAGCTACTGAATTACCTACCCACAAACAACCAAAGGGAAGCCAGGTTAGTCTGGGTAACACACAAAAGAATGATTATCAGGAAGATCTTGAAGTAGCTGACCCTCTGGACAAAGATGGGAAGCATGAGGTCAATGACATGAGTGAGCACGTGTGCAGCAATAGGGGCCTGTGGCTTTCTGCCAGAGGCTCCTACTTCATGCATTACATGTCTCATCAGAGAAAATAATGTCTTCTAGAAATCTCAGTCACCTCAACATCTGGTTTAGTGCTCTTTCCAGCAGCCCAAATAAAGTGACTTGCTGATTTCAAAATCAGGTCAAAGTAAATAGAGGGGAAGGATGTTTTGACAAATAGACTTCATTCTGTCTGGTAAACAAGAGAAAAAAAAGTCAAGGCAAAACCTTGTAAAGAGAAGCAGTAATGAGTGAGCAGCCCACAATACTTTTGGGGGTAAGTAAGAGCATTGAAATTCAGTCTCTAAGACAGTTTGTTATGATGCTAAACAGGGGAAGGAGCAACATCTCATAAGCTTGTTTTACTACAAATTTGCTATTATGTGCCTGCTACCTAGAAACCAAGCATTAGGCTGTATGTGGTTCTCCAAGATAGCATAAAGGATCAAGACACATAAAGTAGCAGACTGAGCAGCCACAGCTGCCCCTGGTATTAAGGAAAGTGAACTAACATTAATTGAACATCTTTATGCTTTTACATATATTCTTTAATGGAATCCTTGGAACAAAGATGAAAGGATAGTTATCATCCTTGCTTTATAAATTAGATTAAGCAACTTAATCAGGTACATGCAACTAAGTAAATTTCAGAGCCATGATCTGAACCCATGGCTCCAAATCTGCTGTTCCCGTGTTCTAGAATGTACAGTAGCCCCTCCAGGCTAAGACTACTGTAGTGGCATCTTAGATCACTTGCAACACGCAGGAGCTAAGTGACTTCATTTGCTGGTTCAGTGGAGATTTCAGCAGATCCATAGTCAATCATAGCAGGCTACTGATCAGAGCATTCTCAGCAAGCGCAAACCTCAGGCTATGCACTGCTTCACTTTTGCAGTCCTGCCTTCTACCATATTGGGACTTAGTATATTTTCCATAAGATGGAGTATCAAGGTAACTGCATAAAACTCACACTCACTTATGTGTTTTTTTTTTTTCAAATTTGAAAATCCAAATTCCCCATCTGCTCACAGAGCCATGTCTGGAATTAACCAGACAGAGTGATATCCTTACATTATAGAGTGGGTGCAGAGTTAAGGAAGTGAATTGAATTTACAGTGGTTACCATTTTTTGCCAAGAAACTCATCCAGCTGGGGTTGGAAAACCAATCCTCAAATGTTGGGTATTAATTGGACCCTTGGCCAAAGCAATCACTCTATCAGCCAATTAAGGTCCTTGAAGCAAGAGTATACTGTCATCCAGAGCCAACACAGACGGCTTAAGTCCTGGTCACACACCATTTCTTTCCTTCTGCCGCCAAACCCGTGGCTTTGCCCCTTTGTCTCCAGTGACTTGAATTTCCCTTCTTCAGTCTGCTGGCAAAATTAGGGGGCTTTTACAGCACTCCAGGACCCGCTTACCCTTGAGTATTAAAAAAGAAGCCACAGTTAGTTATTGAAACTTGTGGAAAGTTTGTGAATTTTCAGTAAGGGTCCTGGAGGAGTTCGTGTTCTTCTGGAAAGAGACAAAAAGAGTTGGAGAACCAAGAAGAGAGGAAATTCTGGAGGCCAGTGAATGGGTCAAAATAGGATAGAAGACATGCCAGTTTCTCACTGTCTTTCTTTCCAATATGAAAAGGAATACATAGTTGGGACCTATTTCTATTGTTTTCAGCATCATATTTACTACTAATAAACATGTTGCCCATTACTTATAGATAAGACAAATAAACCAGAAGCTCTAGCAACCCCTGGACTTGGACTAGAATCCAGACTCTGTTGCTTTCTAGTTAAGAAACATCAGGCAGGAAACTTGTATTCTCAAACCTCCATGCTGTCAGCCTTAAATTGCCAAAGGGTTTAAGTGAAAACTATTTCACACACTTAACACAGAGTATGTACTCAATAAATGTTAGTAACTATTGTTATTGTTCTCTGACCATTTTTAAAATCTTTTCTGTCCTTTCCATTTAAAAAAAAAAGTGTAAAATTGGACATTAATTTCAGCCCAAAGCTGGATAATTGTTTTCTAACTTAGAGCCATGGCGTTCTTCTATTAGGACACATGTAGACCAGGTTAACCCTCGGAGATTTTCTGGTAAATTGCATAATGTGGATGCCCAAACCCATGTATAAGATGCAGTAAGCCTCTTTGGATATTGGGCCAGAAAAATGGAGAACACAGGCAACTGCAATTTTGGCCAAAGAGAGCATGTTCATTTGAAATATTTCAGTCAGTGAGGAAAAACTGAAGGTTTTTTATGGATTGAATTATCTGGAAAAATGTTTCAGGCTCCCAGAGTATCCAGACAGTGAAGTGATTTCCTACAGTATGCAATCTATATGGGAGCCCACAGATGCAATAATAACCAGACTGAAGTGTTAGACTGAACTGGTAAGAGGATAGGGGAACATTCCCTGTTGGCAGTTATCAGCTCACAGGGCTCACTAGAGCAAGAAGTTGTTGTTTGGCTGACTGGTGATGCCACTAGGCAGTGTTGGAGTGACACTGACTGGTTGGAACAAAGCCAACTGTGATATTCAACAACACAGAAAGATATCACTTTGACCTTTCTGATATTATTCCTGATAGATATCCAAGATTTGTGACAGCTGGCTCTGTCCAAGAAAAATGTAGTGGCTACCACAATGACAATTCATGGAGTATCCTTAGAACTCTTTATTTCCAAGCCAAATACAAAGACTGTTATGGAAAAAAAATCATCCCTATTCATTCACCAATGCTTCAAGACTTCCTGCCTTCTTCATTAAATATCCTTGTTATATTCACAATTCTTGACTTTGTTCCCTTTCCTACATCTGCCCTGACCATGAAACCAATAAGGATGATACAGGCATTTGTCCAGCATGTATTTTTATTGGTTTCCCTCAATAGAAGTGAAATATGTGGGCCCAAAGGGACTGGGTTAAGACTTTATATTGAGAAAATACATCTGTACTGATAAGTGTCAAGGGTTTAGTGACAAAGCAATTCATTTACCATCAGGTCAAAACCATGTGCCAAAGACTTTGAAGATCTTAACAGGAAAGACTAAAAATTCTCTTCAAGGCAAAGATACCCATGAAAATGGACTGCAAGTTATAAAATGAACCATGGAGGATTTGTAGATGAACAAGCATGCCCCTGGGCTAAGGTACTTCAAGTCCTCCCTGCCACCTGAAGCCTCACTTGTTCCCAGTTCTAATGCCAGATCAGAGTCCTTCCAATGCCTCCCATGCACAGGCAGACACTGCCAGTTGAACCCTGTGGCCCTGCCATGTCCCACGAGTAGATACAGTCTTTGTGGCATCTGTGGCCCAATACCCAGATACCCAGGGCAAGATGGACTTTTGCTCCAGGGGACACTAACTCAAAGGACCTAAAACTCACAACCATAACTTTTTTTTTTTTTAATTTTTTTTTCAACGTTTATTTATTTTTGGGACAGAGAGAGACAGAGCATGAACGGGGGAGGGGCAGAGAGAGAGGGAGACACAGAATCGGAAACAGGCTCCAGGCTCTGAGCCATCCGCCCAGAGCCTGACGCGGGGCTCGAACTCACGGACCGCGAGATCGTGACCTGGCTGAAGTCGGATGCTTAACCGACTGCGCCACCCAGGCGCCCCTGAGATTCTGCATTTCTAACAAGCTCCCAGGTAATGTGGGTGCTGCAGGTCTCGAACATGACTTTGAGAACTGAGGTTCCACATGATACTCCTTCTGGTATGTCTAAAAGGGGAACCCACAAGGGGAAGAGGGAGGGGCACAGGAAAGGAAGAAACAGGAAGGGAGCAAGGTTTTCTTCTGAAAAATGTGGTCTCATCCCATTTTATATATATGTATATTATATATATATATATAAAATGTATATTATATATATACATATATATGTATATTATATATATATATAACAAGTAAGAAACCCACAAAGTCAGTAAGTATTCCATGAAATCTCTTAACTAGGAACTAAATACAGGTCCTATGTATCTATTTCATAGATCTTTTCTGAAAACCTTGCACCCCAATTCTGCATTTTAAGAAATCAGCTTGTGGGAGTAATAAATGATCAGACTGAAACCTGAGGACAAGGTACAGTCACAGTTGAGTAAGCCTGAATGCTTGCAAGAGTCCTACCACTTGCACTGTGGGAGTGTGAGAGCTGCTTCCCTTCAGGGACACCTCCAAGTCATGCAAGGTCATACAAGACTGGCCTCTCAGATGGAAATGGTGCCAATGACACTTCTAATGGTAATTCCTTCCTCATAGGAATTTTGGGGGACACTTCATGGAAGATAGTTTTATTTTCACTCAGAGCATCAGGGCATCTGATTCTTGAGAACAAGTTCAGGACATGAAGGAACACTCCAGAGACATCTGGCAACATCTGAAACTCCAGCCCTGCACACAGGACCCGAGGTAGCTCAGGAGCACAGCAATGTGTCTGGGTCTTACTAGGACAAATGTTGCCCCTCTGGGCTTCTTTTGTCACATTTGGCTCCCTCTCTCACTTGTGGGCATCCTCTCTCCTCCCCACACCCAGAGAGCAGAATCAGGAAGTGCCCAGTGCAGACCTACGCCCTCATTCTTGGCAAAGTTCATCCTTCCTGAAGAAAACATGTAGTGCTGTGGCCACCCCTAAAGAGTGTGGTGAGGGTTGGGCAACAAACATGATGTGTTTTCAGCCCAACTTTCAAAAGTCTTTGGCTGGAAATTTTAGTGAGTGATTCTTCCATGAAATTGTCATCCATTGATCCATTCATTCAACAAATATCCACTGAGTATCTACTATGCTTTAGGCCCTGGGGCTATAGCAATGAGTGTAGGGCAGTCCATGGGCTTGAAGGACTTGGAATCTAGAGGGAGAGACAGATGTGCAAACAAATAATGATGACACATATCATGCCCCTGAATTACTTCCAGTTCTGTGCACAAGGCTGGGGGTTCAGATGCTGTAATAGAGGCTTGTTCACAAGTGGGAGGGAACAAGAGGTGGGAAGACCTACATGTGTTGAGCACTTACTATGTGCCAGGAACTTTACAACATTCCTTCATTGCTTCCCAGTCTTTCCACATTATTGTGCATCTGAAAAATGAGAATAGCCCTGTAACACACTCAGGTAAACTCGGAAGGGTACTCCTCCAGGGCTAGGTACCCTCCAGGTCTCTCTATAGACTGCAGGGAACACATCTCAGTACCACCCACCCCTTTCTCGGGTGCCTCATTTTGCTGTAGAGGCAGGCAGGAATGCATTCAATGCATCATCAAAACCTCACAGCTCTACAAATGAGGAAAATGAGGATGCGTTGAGTTTAAGAAACTTGTTCGAGGTGTCACAGCTCATAAGAGGTGAGACTGAGATTCAAACCTAGGCCCACCTTGTTTCAAATTCATGAGAGTTTCTCTTTAGTATTACATTGCCTCCAGCTCTGCCTTCGCTGGGGGAAACACTTCACTGAGAATTGGGCCCCAGGAAAGGGATCTTGACAAATGAGCAGTCTTTTCGAAGGGAAGAGAAGAGATTTCCAGAAGAGAAGAGGAAACAGCAGGTGCAGGTGCAGACACATAGGGACATGAAATAGGTTTTTCCATCCCAAGTTAACAGCTATATAACAGCATTCATTCATAAGTGATGAGAATAAAAGGAAACTGGTTATTACAACCAGTTACTTGTAATCATTTCCCTCCTCATCTTTTAAGGAGAAAGGACACTTTGCTCAGGCAGGTCAGATTTCCAGATTTGTGCTGCTGGCTGAGTGAGGAGATGGAGGGGAGATGTCAGATGCAGAGAATGGGCTTACCTCAGGCACCTGGGAAAGATGAGGTGTGGTGGGGTGAGGTGAGCCAGCACTGGGAGAAAGGGACAGAGACCAAAGGGACAGAGACCAGAGACCACAGTGAGAGTGGGAGCATGGAGGGTAACGGAGAGATAGGGAGAGAAGCCAGAGAGACTTGAGGGAAAAGACGGCTGCAGGAGTCTTGCTGTGTGTTGGGCAATTGAGAGACCTTCAGCCGAAGCCTAACATAACTCCTATGTTTCTGTGAGCTACATGGCCATATCAGGAATGCCCTTGTGGAAACTCGGTACATTTGGCTTGTACAGTTGATCCACAAACATGCTCTAGAGACCCTACTCTGTCCAGCTGCTGTGCTGAGCAGTGAGAATCCAGTTCAGAACAGCCCCACCGTCTGTATGCACGCAGTGAATCTAAACAGACACACACACAAGTCAGCAGATGAACTTAGCATAGATGGAAGGGCCAGCACATGGAATCACCCTTGTCCATCTTGTTACTGCCTTTTGCCTATGACAAATCATACTGCTGTGAATATTCACATACAAGACTTTTGTAAGTGCATGTTTTCATTTCTTATGGGTATGTACACAGGAGTGGAGTTGCTGGGACACAAAGTATCTCTATGATTAAGTTTTTACACATACTCTATATCTTACTTACTAATTTTAATTATACTCTTTCCTGGCTGGCCCAGGAGAACCAAGGACCTGGCTGGTCTAAGTAATTGAAGGGCCTCTAGAATCCCGTGAAATGGGTGGGTATGTGTTTATGTGTGTGCTCACATGTGCAGTGTATTTTTGTGCACATGTATGTGTGTGTGCATGGACATGTGTGTATATGTGTGCTGGCAGAAGAATGGTAAGCGCAGGAAAACAAAACGGAAGGCATGAGAGTAACCGATGGATGAAAGGACAGCTAGGTCTGATCCAGCTCAGTGCACTGAAGGAGGAAAGGCCACGAGTGGGGAATGTTACAGGGGGTGGGTAGCACCTAGTGATGGGCAGTATAAGAAACTGTTGGAGTGCTGGCCTGGAGGACTTGATGTGTCCCCATGTCATTGACTGAAATAAGGAGTAATGGAATAGAAGCAGATTTCATGGGATGGCTTTGGTTTCCTGGTTTTTTACTCTCTTAACACATATTCAGACTTATTTTTAAGTCGAAAAGACATGCCTGAAAATTATAATCAATAAAAGACACTGTCATCAGGGCTACTATAAAGGAATCTACAGTATAGAGTTTCCTTTCCTTTGAGGCTTGAGATCTAATACAGACAGCATTAAAGAACAACCTGAGATGGCATAGACACAAAGTGAAGTTCATTTGTAACATAGATGTATATATTTTAATACATATGTGTACACATGTAATAAAATGGAGTACAGAAATCAAATACTGCCTCAAATTGAGAATAGTTAGAATGTATGATTTTTTCAGTTAATAGGTAAACTATTTTTAGAGTTCATGGGATAATTAAATATGTGTGTGTATATATATATATATATATATATATATATATATACATATATATATATATACACATATGTACGCACACAAAGAAGTAAGAATAAATTGGCAAAAACAGTAATACAGTGAGATGGTAAACATTGAGTATATTAAGATAGATGTAGGTAGAAAGACAGACAGACAGATAGTAGATAATTAGTTTCCTATAGCTACCATAACAAATCAACAACCTATGTGGCTTAAAGTAGCAGAAATATATTCACTCACAGTTCTGGAGGCCAGAAGTCCAAAATCAAGTTTTAAACAGGGACAAGCTCCCTCCAGAGGCTCTTTAGGAAAATATGTTCCTTGTCCTTTCCAGATTCTGGGGGCTCCTGGTGTTCTTTGGCTTGTGGCTGCATCACTCCAATCTCTGCTTGCACAATCATATGGCTTCCTTTTCTTCTGTCTGTCTCTCCTCTATGTATCTCTTCTAAGGACACTTGTCATTGGATTTAGGATTTACCAGATAATCCAGGATGATCCTCATATCTTGAGATCCTTAACTCAAATGACATCTGCAAAGACGCTTTTTCCAAATAAGTTCACATTCACAGGTTCACAGGGTCTGGGAATTAGGCGGTAGACAATAGGTGGGGCTTCCATTTTCTATTACATTTATTAAATTCCATCTAGTGTCCAGGCTCATTTATTCTCTTAACTTAGTTGCAATAACAGTTATAACTGAAGCAACTATGAGTCTCTAGCATTAGTTTTACCATATCATTTTGGGTCACAAGCTCACAAAAGACTACATTTTTTAAAAAGATGATTGTCAAACCAGATGCCAGAAGTTCTCCTGAGACAGTCTATAATTCAAACCACAGGCTCCTCAGACTATGTTTTAAGAAGGACAGTCCTATAATAAAATACTGTGTGGACTTCCTCTTGGCCTTCCAGAGGCTGGTGGCACAAGAGCCCATCACCTGTGAGCAGGCAATGTTCTGGACACTGCTAGGTGAATACAGCCAAGAAATAGTCCCTGTGCCCACAGCCCCAAGACCATCAGGTTCCAGAGACCATAGACCGTCATATAAAGCATGTCTATGGAAAAAAGATTTTTTAAGAGTATCCCATTTCTTTAATCTTTCATTCCTCAGTGCTGAAAGAACTCCATAAAAAATAAATAAATAAATAAAGTGTTTTGTTTGGGCCAGTGGAAGAGGAAGACTGGGGTTTATTTCTGTTTAATTTCCAAAATGCAAACAACTAAAAGAAAACTTTTGATTTTCTTTGCATCCCAGATTGGTCAGGGCTGACAGTTGTTGCACGGCTGTCCATGAAAACATCAAAAAGTGACCCAAATGGCATAAGGCAGCATGCCCAGAAAAAAAAGGGAGAAATATAAAAAGGACTAGAAAAGCCAAAGAAAAGAAGTTTCGAGCAAGAAAATATACTTCAAATTTAAATATACAGTAGTTAGGTATAATAAGTATATTTTCTCAGTTTAAACATCTCTTCGTTTATAGCATTTTGTTTTTCTTCATTTTAGTGACCATTCTGTGACTCAGACTACAAAATAGCTCATAGTGTTTTTTATTGCCATAAATTAGCCATGTTTCCATCATTGTGCCACAATAAAACATAGGGAGTTATCATTATTATTTTTTAAAGAATTAATTTAAGCCATTATATAACATCTCCTTAGCAACATTCACACAGGTGTGAACCCAAACCCTCAGTGACTGTTCTCATGCAGGGGAGCTAGCATCGGCCTCATCTGTTCAGTAGGAAGACCTTCTGCTTCATTTTACTTTTCACTTGACACAAATACCCTTTGGCTTTTCAAACATTCTCTTTGAGATATATATACGATACATATATGCCTCACATAGTTGAAAAAGTAAGGAAATGCTCCAAGTGAAAAATCACCTTTAACTTTCCTGTTGTTGCTGTTTCCTGGACATTTCAAGCAATTTAATGTATGTATTTACATAGATATCTCCAACAATCCATATAAGTATTTCAATATTTATCTTTATTTTTTCCTTTGCATTTGTTGAAAACTTCTTTACTTACAAAAAAAAAATCTTGCAACACAGCATTCCCTTGAATAAAAATTCCATTAATAGGCCAGAATTATGTAGGAAGTAAAGTGAGTGAGGACTAGCATTATTCACTTATACTTACAGATTAATACCATATTATTAAATTTTCAGTTCCTATTATTAAAATGACATTTATATCCTGTTCAACTGCCTGGATTAAAAAGAAATCAGCTCTTGAGAAGCATAAATGCCCAAATGCAGAACAAACTATAATGCTTGGAATGAGTTGCTGCTATTACTCAACAAAAATAAAAAGTATAATGTCAATGGTAGAGGTTGCAGAGAACAGCTGGAAAATATTGCCCTCTTGATAGAAGTTACCTTAATTGTGAGATCATTCCCAAGCCAGGATATCATCATTTAAATTTGCTTTTCTGTCCCCTGGGCAATATTTTACTATTCTGTGTCTAACCAATAAAGTTTACCTCAGTTGTTTATTTACAGTTACTGCTGTCAGTTGCCAAGCCAATAAAATACATAGGCTCTATTATTTATCACAAGAAATATGTGTGTTTTATAGACATTTATGGTAAATTTTTGTGCCTTTTATAGGTTCTGTAACCAATACTAAGTCTCTAAACATCTAAGACAGCTTCTGCCCTAAGGGCATCGTTTCCCAGCTGTTACATTAAACATAAGTCACTACCTATTTTGTAAGGTTTTTAAATTAATACATGTTACAACTCTACATTTAATTAGAAACCCATTCACCCAATCAGGCACCTACTAGGTGCCAGGTGCCATGTCAGGTCTGGGGAATAAATAAGATCTTACCAGTACTGGAGGGCTCAATGTTTCCTGATCTTGTAGATAGTGTAGCCTATCAGACACTGAAATATTCACAAAGGAGCAATGAAGATATACCTGCCAGCTTTTACTAAAATCATAATTTTAAACAGAACCTCTTTACCTGGGAGTTCACAAGACAATTACCAAAACAAAAAGAAAATAATAATTATAATAAAATAATAATTATTATAACAACAACAACAACAACAATAGTATTTGAATAACATCGTGGACAACAGTCCAATCTAAGGAACAGAATCAGGTGATGTCTACAATGGACCAAGAAAATAGGAGGTAGGACAATTAGCAGCCTAACTTGCATGATATGCATACATAGCCAAACATCTCAGAGTGGTTTTCTATGCTGACAGACCCAAACAGCTCTTTCTGGTGCTACTTAGGTGCAAATGAATTATATTTATATGCAAATACAGTTGATTCTTATTCATTGCAGTTCACTGAATTAGCCAATACTGAACCAATGCTCCTGGGGGAAATCCAGGGTTGGGTTCCTTTCAAGCCTCTGGTCACATTTTTATTGACAGATCAACACAGGATGTTCTTTTACATGCATTGCTGTTTAAAGACACCTTTAATGTGTAGTGTTGATTTATTACCATTAAACTCATCGTGAACAGCATTATAATTCGTGCCTGAATGAAGTGCCTCTAACATATGTATTTTCTCCTTGAGGCACACACATCACAGCCTTCTTGCACTTAGGAAGACTAGACAACATTTCAGCACGTTGCTTGGAAATCACTTTAAATAGCAAAATCACTATTAAAAAGCACAAAAATGCAGAAACTGGGGCACTAAATAGACCATGAAAAGGACACTTGTTTACAGGATGAGAACTGAACCAAGGAGGCAGAGCATCATCTTGTTTAACGTCACCTGGGACCATGTCCACTGGTTGACTCAAATTTTTTGATGCTCTGTGCATGTCCATGAACAACCACAAAAGCCTTATAAGTTTTGATTTGGGGATTACAAATATATTTTACCAAGTAGGTGAATTCACAAATATAGAATAGCAAATAATGAGGATTAATTATATATGGGACTGTCAAGACATTTTAAAACTTTTTTAAAAATGTTTTTATTTATTTTTGAGACAGAGGGAGACAGAGCACGAGCAGGGGAGGGTCAGAGAGAGGGGGAGACACAGAATCTGAAATGGGCTCCAGGCTTTCAGCGGTCAGCACAGAGCTCCACGTGGGGCTCGAACTCACAGAGTGTTAGATCATGACCTGAGCTGAAGTCAGACAGTTAACCTACTGAGCCACCCAGTCGCCCCATTTTAAAACTTTTTAATGTGAAAATGTTCAAACATACACAAAAGTAGACATAACATTAACATTTACTTCTATCTGAATCTCTTTTCAAAATCACCTCTATGACCTACATATTTCAGAAGATGAAATTTGTGCTTGCCCTCTTCAGATAGCAGAAAGATTAGCACATAGCCTGTCTGGCTGATAAGTCTAGGACCTGGTATTTGCACGGTTGAGTTCTTTGAGAATCAGGAATGAACAGAAACCATGCTGAACATATCATTGCAAACGAGTCTTACTGAAGAAATGTTTATGATATAGACGCATGTAAAAAATAAGCCTTTTATTTGGAAAAATAGGCATTAGTGTGTGAAAAGAGAATTTATTCATCAAGGATATGTAAATTACAATTCATATCAATTAGAGTCCTGCATGAGGCCCGAAGTTGAAGGCATCTAGCAACTGATAATGAAGCAGCAACTATCCATGTTTGAAAAGCATTTTGATGGACTCTAGACAACCAAACATACTGAAGAAAACTGATGCAAAAAAGCTAGCCCAAGTAAAGTCCTGGTTGGAAATAGTAGATTAACCTGAGTGTGGGTTAGATGGGTGTGAAATTACTACTTTGAGATATTTTATAATTTTAAACAGAAACCTCTTTACCCAGGAGTTCACAATGCCAATTGTCAAAACTAAAAGAAAAGTAAAATAATGATGATAAAAACCAAACTGGTAAGAAAGAAAGAAAAAGAAATTATTTTGGGGCAAAAGAACTTAAGGATTCTTTTTCTCTAAGTTTTACATTCACATATTAAAAAAAAAAATTTCCGATAAAATGTCACAGCATAGTAAGTATTCCTACCATAAAATTGCAAAGATAATTTCTAAGCAGTTTTGTTTTCGATCTCACATTCCTGAAATGAATACAGAAATTGAAACATCTGCCATATGCATGTGAATTTTAGACCCTGAGCGCATACCTTAGCAGACTTGCAGAGCCTAACACATTCTTAACCAAAGACCACTTGGATTACCTTTCCCTCCTCTGTTCATGCCATTCTCCATAGCAGGAAAATGTATCATGTATCATATCATTTGCCCCAAACCAATTTTTCCAAGTTTCATGGTCATCATCTCCCTATTCCTGGAACAGAACGGTCTTGCAAAGTTTGCCAACAGTAATTCAGACTCGGGCTGCTAGTCACTTCCTAGACAAGGCTGTCTTGACAACCAGTACCTGGTTTCCCGACATTCCACTCTATGTAATGAGATGTTGCTGCCCTGTTGTGTGGATAGATGTTTGAGTAGGATGCAAGAGAGAAAGGTTTATACGCAGCCTCAATTATCTACCCCTGACTAGTCAGGACAGACAGAAGTAATTGGGATAATGGTTTTGTGGGGGGAAAAACAAAATTTAGGAAGCCAGGAACTAAATAAGTGACTGGCCACATGTTAAAATATGTCTCTTTCTTAAAGCACCAGAATGGGGGAAGGGTGGGGAGGATGTCAGGGAGAAGTAGGCCAGGATCACATTAGGGTGGCTAACGTTGTCCTTCATCAGCCCAGTGCTGGCTCATTTCCTGGACCATTCAATCTATCTTCATTTTTCTGGCACTGGACATTTGCCTGCAACAAGGCATTCCCAATATGATCCAAGAATGTCTTTTTATTTATGTTATGATATTCAACACAGCTCTCATTTCTTAATTCACATAAGTAAAGACATCTTAAACTTCTCATTTTAGCATAAAGCAATATTCTGTGCTCTGATCAAAGACAGTAACTCTTGGGTTCTTTATGCCTGGTTAATTTCAATACAATGTACTCCTTCAGAGAATTAGTACTTTTATTTCTAAGAGAAAGAATAGTAGGGAACCGGAGGCAGTAAGCCTATGACTTCAGCAAGGAATCAGATGTCAAATTTAGAATAATCATCTAAAGATTAAATGTCCTTTCTGAAAGGATCAGTAGTAATTAGGTAGTGGCAACTTTACTGATCCAATTGGATTACTTTCCTTAGTGACATTTTTATCTTGGTTTTGGAAACTGCAGAGTGTCCAAAGAATTATTTCCTTATTCAAAACATTTTAATATGAACTTCTACTTTAATTTAGGGAAATGTTTTCTACCAAAATTAAATAGACATATCTATTTATGTATAATTACTCAATATTTTTGATGCTGAAAAAATTTAGTGAAATTAAGAGCTTTTTCTTACCCAAAGACAAATATCATCATTATATTCTCTACCCCAGCTTATCTCCTTCACATTACATATTCACAATTTTCTAAATCAAGGATGATGTATAATTTATACATTAATCATACATCTGGGAGATCCAGTCACCACCTTTTGACTCTGTGTGTGTGTGTGTGTACTCTCTTTACTCCATCAGCTATGACTTTAATGATTCCTTAACACAATTCAACCAGTCACAGATGGAGACATATACATATGTGTAGGATATGTACATCCTCATGTATTTCTGCCATGTAGACAAAATCTGGGCTTTATCTATTTGATTTGCTTATCCTGAATTTTCACTGGCCGCAGGCTGGGTTACATTGCTCAGTCTTTCCACTGACTAAAGCTATTGGGAAAACCATTCATATTGGCTCTGTGTTCGGAGAGAGGAACAGAATACTATAATTTGAGTTCAACAGAGCATGGCCAGAACATATGTACATTACCCAGAGTGCAGGAAGGGCACTTGGCCAGGGGAAGCATATGCATAGAGACAGGGAGTTCTTTCTACTTGCCTGGGCACTTTCCTGGTCCTACCCCTCCCTCCCTTTGACCGTAGTTAGTTTTTCCTTGATGGAGCCTGCCTGCTTTACTTCAGCACAGCTAAGAAGCATGAAAGTGCGGATTCACATGATCATTCTTCCATTTATTCCTTTATTCAAGTAGCATTCTAAGGGCACACTATGTGCCAGACACAGTAGGCTCAAGGGACACCACAGTGAGTAAGGTAACATTATTACCAATCAAGCCAGTGAGAGGACAGAATTCTCAACAAGACTAGAATTTAATACCTAGACCTTAGATACTGGAAAAGAAAACACAGCTATAAGGAGTTCCCAATTCTTCTCACTCTCTCCGTCATTTGTCCAGTACTATAACAACTTACGGTAGAATATGTTGCATCTTAGGGGTATCTTTAGGCTTTAGCATGGGGAAGAGCCACAGGATGCGCAACATGTTATTCACTTAGTACTCTGTGCCTTTACAATGACAGTTTATCAATGAATTGATTGTAATACTTGCTTAATGTCTGTCTCTTATTGAGCTATGGTAGTCATGAAGGCAGGGTCATAAATTATGTTGTAAACATTTAAACACAATTTATTTTTTACATCACCAGATGGGGTAGGGGTGGGGAAGGGGAGAGATTGACACCTTGCCTCCTCCATGACTATACCTTCTTTATATCTATGACATTATAAGTAAGTTCACATCAATCCATTGATTCTAACACAACTCAGAATAATTTAGTTAGGAGTTAGTTGCATGAGGCAGCTTTTTGTTTATTACAGGGAGCACTATGGGGCATGCAATTGAGTCTCCATAACATCTTCCTGCCTTGATTCCTAAAATCCATCTCCAATGCACATCCTGAGGCATAAAGTTCAATTGAGATTGAATGCAGCTATCTCAAATAACCCAGTCAAATTAGTGTCAGTACAATGATGTATGTCAACAAAGAGGAATGAGATGGGATTGGACACCTTGTACCCATTGGGCTCTATGTATGTGTATCTGTGCATCACATGTCAAAACATCACATGGCATTGAGAAAATGTAGTAGAAAAGCTATAATTCTTTTTTTTTCTATTTTTTAATGTTTTATTTATTTTTGAGACAGAGAGAGACAAAGCATGAGCAGGGGAGAGGCAGAGAGAGAAGGAGACACAGAATCTAAAGCAGGCTCCAGGCTCTGAGCTGTCAGCACAGAGCCCGACACGGGGCTCCAACTCACAAACCGTGAGATCATGACCTGAGCCGAAGTCAGATGCTTAACCGACTGAGACACCTAGATGCCCCGGAAAGCTATAATTCTACACACACAAATTGTATAAGGTGATTTTGCAGTGCTTCTTTAACATACTACAGGTCCTGCCAAATGTGCTTCTCATTATAAATAGGTTTGTGACAGGTCCCTTTTCAAATGAGTTTACTACCTCTCCTACTTCAGAGAGCAGCTGGGGAAATGAAATTATATATTTATACCTATCTTTTGCTTTTAGTTATCATCATCATCATCATCATCATCATAATTTATTTTAACAAGCAATGATAATTTCAGCCTTGAATATTTAAAATGTTTTTATATGAAATTTTGTATATCTTGGTGATACCAACTCTTTCTAGGGTTGACAAAGATTTATAGTTTATTAAATTGTTGGTTAGTTTGCACCTGTTTACAAAAATCCACTAAGATCCAGAAAGTCTTTATATTTTTCTTTCATAACTTTGCCCACTTTTCAGCACCTCCACATGCTCAAAAACTTTATTAAAGTATATCTTCCCGGGGGTGGCACCTGGGTGGCTCAGTTGGTTGAGCAACTGACTTTGGCTTAGGTCATGATCTCACGGTCCATGGGTTTGAGCCCCACATCGGGCTCTATGCTGACAGATCAAAGCCTGGAGCTTGCTTCAGAGTCTGTCTGTCTGCCTGTCTCTCTCTCTCTGCCCCTTGCCTCCCCCCCCTTTCTCTCTCTCAAAAATAAATAAACATTAAAAAATTTTAAGTATATCTTCCCCAAAGGTATATACTTCTCCTAGCATATAGGAAGTGCTCAATAAATATTTCAAGAAGGGAGGAACAATCTTATACAACTGTCTTATGTACCAGTGTTGTAAAGCAAAATATTCAAGGAACTAGTTATCTCAAATGTGTTAAGACCCCTAGGATTATGTCCATTTAAAAGAGGCCTTCTTCAGAGGGCATTGTTGAAAACTCTCAACTCTAATATAGGCTGACAAGACCAGTTCTGGAAATAATGGATCTGGGGTCAAGTCTGGGAAAAGCATATGTGTACCTCCTCTGAGAAGTACCCAGTTACAACTCTGTGTAACAGTACTGAAACCAAGACCGTCCCTGTCTTCCTTCCTTCCTCCTCCCTTTCTCTCTCTCTCTCTCTCTCTCTCTCTCTCTCTCCCTCCTTGGTTTTTTCCTCCCTTCTTTCTTTTCCCGATTCCTTCCCCCTTTCCCTATTTCTTTTCTTCTTTCCTTCCTTACTTCCCTTTTATTTTTTAGAGCACCACATGAGACTAGTTGAGGAACACTCTTTATAGAATTCTGGTCTTACAGAACCACTTACAACACAAGAAGAACAGGGCCCTCCATCAATTTGACCAGGGCCAACCATCTCTCAGAAAAATTATCAGGAGGTGACTTCTTCCGTGAAACAGGACAGTACTTACCTCATAGGGGTATGATGATTCACTAAGTTAGTACACATATGATGCTTAGAGCAGAAGTGCCATACATGGTAAAATAAATATAAGCTATAATGACTATTATTAATTTCTGAGGTTAACCATTCAGCTAGCCCTGAATGCCCCTTCTTTGACTTGTTAACGGGTATATGCTCAGAACACTGCTCTTGGTGGCAAACATTTTTGAATCAACAAATGAACTGGCTGCTCCCAAGTGCTTGCTATTTTTAACAATTTTTAAAATGACCTCTCTTACTTTTACTTGGTGGGTGGGCAGCTGTTTGCAATTACAACCATATATGTGGTCCACAGGTAAGCCAGGGTTGGGGAATCTGGCTTTTTGTGAAACGTTTTCAAGTAACTTGCTGCCACATTGCACCTGGCAGCCAAACCACAGCCAGTGGAAATGTGTGAAAAGAGATGGCAGAGTGAGTGCTCCCTGAAAAACAGAAGAGTGACTCATGCTCGTAAATTATCATTACCATGGTAATTCTTGAAACATACTGCTCAGTCTTGGCAGGGAGGGTGGGCGGTGGGGAGGAGCCTCTGGAGGGCATCTCAATAAAGTGCTCATTGACCTGTTGTTGAGGACATTGGCTTCTCACTTGGGCTTCTTTCTTTTATTAGTGTGGCCAGAAGACAAGTTGGTCCTAGAAAGGAAGGTGTTCTCAGCTGGGTAGAGAAGAAAGTCTCCTTCCTGCCTTGCTACAAACCCTGAAACATAAGTCCGTGCCCCACCACGTGATAGCAGCCATCAGCCAGCATGTGAGTGGATTGGGAGGAAAGGGGGCATGTTTTGCTTTGTTTAAAATTATAAGATCTTGAAACCAAGGAAATAGTTAAATAAAAGATTCCTGGCAAATATGCACTCTTTTCATCAGTGTAAAAGCTATCAAGCTTTAGAATATGGAAAAGACGGTTTGGGAAAACTCCATTTGAAGGGAGCCTCCTGCTCCTTAAGCCCACGACCCTTCCTGCTGCCCTGTCACCTCACTGTTCTTCAGCTTCTTATCCTGATCCTGGCTGTGTCTGTCTGCAGATGCCTGCTTCTCTCCATCCAGTTGTGGGAATGCTCACACCGGGTGTGTACGTGTAGGCAGGGTGTGTGTGTGCATGTGTGTGTTGGCTCTGGGGTATGTGGGCACAATGTGTATAGTGTGTATGTGTGTGTTGGGTGTGGAGAAGATTTGTGCGGCATGTGTGCATGTGTGTGCGCGTGTATACATGCATATGGTGTGTATGTTGGGTGGAGTGATGTGTTGTGTTGTGTTGTGATATGTTGGGGGAGTGTTGTGTACATTAGGCATGCGTGTGTGTTGGGTAGGTGAGTGTGTTCATGTGTGTGCCTGTGTGTGTATGTGGTATACATGTGCAAGTGTGGTATGTGTCTATAAGAAGAGACAGATGCTCTTGGCACAAACAGGAGGGATTTCTACCCTAAACAAAAAACTAGTAACTCATTTTTATGCCATCTTCTATGGTCACTGCCAAGGCCAAAGCCTTAGACTTATTATATAAGACAGGGAGAAGATACCCATACACCCTTTGGGCATACACTTGGGAGAGCAATAAAAGTATATAGATTAACTAAAGGTTGCCAACCGGTTTTTCTGCATTTTATATTATACTGGCTATGTCAGTGACTATCAAATATGAAATTAGCACATCTTTTTTTTTTTTTTTACTACTCTTTCTAATTTGTCTGTGTTTATTGCCTTGGAACAAAAGAAAAAGAAGTTCAGAAGAAAGGAAAAGTAGGAAAGGAAGGGGGATAAAATGGAAAGGTAAAGGAAGAAAGAAAGAAAGAAAGAAAGAAAGAGAAAGAAAAAGAAAGAAAGAAAGAAAGAAAGAAAGAAAGAAAGAAAGAAAAAATTTCAGACAGAAACCCGGGAGTGAGCAAAGGAGACAATTTTTGGCCAGCATTGCCTGCACGTGCCAAGGAGGAGGACTGCTCTGGAAGCACCGGAAACCCAGAACAATTGCCGACTGTACCTGAGGATAAGTGAATTAATGGCTCCAGCACTGTCGACACTCCCTCGCTAGCACGTTCTCACCTGTGGCATGTCGGCCAGCCTGAGTTTGCAGGTTCAAAGCTGGCTTTGTATATCCATTCCCTTGTGAACTGCGTTGGATTTTCCCCACATGCACACTTTTACATAATTGTTGCATGTTCTTGCACTTAATGAGAATAACATGATGCTTGTGTAAAGGAGCTCCAGGTGTTCTGGAACAGTGATCTTTCAGATAAGAGCTTTGGGGGTTGGGGAGGGACACAACCACGGGATGTCATCTGCTAGATGCTGCACCCAAATTCACAGCTTGCCCTCGATCCCAATTTTCCTTGAAATGAAGCCAAATCAAATTATGAGTATTACCAAACAGTTGACTGGCATAAATGACAGTAGCAAGCAATGTCAGGGCTTTTGTGATTATGCTAGTTTCCCCATAAAATGGTATGCTAAAGAAACTTCCAACCTCCATTCCATCACTCTAGGGAGTTTAAACATGTTCAATAGATTCATTCACAGAATGTTCCAGCTAGAAGTGACTTTAGCGGTCATCTGGTGCAAACACCTCATTTTCAGATGAGAACCTGGGGCCTAAATGTATAAAATGACTTGCCCAAGGGGCCTTAGCAGTTTTGCAGAGAACCAGGCTGGGGACTGAAAGCATGCTCATGCACCCGTCAAGAATATGAGTGTACACGTGATAGAGAGCAAGTGGGTTCGGACTGTTTTATCAAGGGGGCAAGAGAGGGCCTTTACCACAGACTTCATTTAAAGAGGTGCTTTTATTGATGGGGGGTGGGAGGGAGGAGAGGGTGGGTGATGGGTACTGAGGAGGGCACCTTTTGGGATGAGCACTGGGTGTTGTATGGAAACCAATTTGACAATAAATTTCATATATAAATAAAAAAAAAAAAAAAAAAAAAAAAAAAAGAGGTGCTTTTAAGTGAATCTGTTTGCATATACCCACCTCAGCAACTTTTTGTGCCAGGTCGAGAATAGAGGCTGTGCATGGTTTGTTATGAGTGAGGACACACGGACATTAAGTAGGGTCTGTCCAAGCAGACCTCACTCATAAAGCACCTCCTTTAAAATAGATCTTTTGCAGTATAAGGTACCCTTTCCACTGTCATTTGAGGGCATCTGTTGTCTAACTGACCGGAGGAAAGCAGAGAAAGAAAGTATCATGAAGGAGCATTCTCAAACTTGAAATTAGGTATTTTAAAACTTGTATGAAATATGTGTGTGTGTGCATTTGTCTTGCTCATAGAAAGAAATATGAGAGCAAAGTTTCCTTCTTTGAGGGAAAGAGAAAGAGGCCAATACATTACAAGCTCAGAGCATAAGAGAGTTTGGCAAATACAGACTGGTCTGTCTGTTTTATTACTTTTGAGATTATGTGGAAACTAGGTGGGTGGGAAAGTGTAACTTCCTCCTGTGCTGGCTTGAAAAAAAAAAAGATGTAGAATTAAATGTCAATCTACCTCAAGCAATAAGCTATCACAAAGACGATGTCTAAATTTTTTGACATGGACCTCAGGCCAAACAAGAAAAAGCTGAAAGGCAGGGTTTGTAAATATCTCAGTGACATATGATCATCATATCCATAGATATCTTCATTTTTTTATTCCTCAAAAGTTTCCAATAACATACCTGGCCACAGGTTCTATATCCTGCCTGCAAATTTCCTCCTATCCTTTTGGCTTATCTAACTTCTGCAATACTGAAGTTCTCAGCTCGAATCTGATTTTTTTCACTATGCTTTTCCTGTCCCCTGATTTAACCTACTTTCCCGCTCTTGCAGCATCCCATGGTGCTTGGGTGTATCTCCCCACACTCGCATAAAGTCATGTGCTGTGCTAGGCTGGAAGTTATCTGAGGTTAGGAAGAACGTCTTTCCATTCACAGCTGTCTCCCCGGTGCGTAGAAGAAAGCTTGGCACATAGAAATTCTCAGCGAATATTTGGTAGATGGGAAGACGGATGGATACATACCCTTTCAAGATTCAGACACTGTATTCAAAGTACCTCTTTTCAAACTACAGAAAGAAAACACCTTCTTTTTCTTGAGCCCTGTTTTCTTGACCACTTTCTTCCAGTAAAGTACAATTAACCCTTGAATAACATGGGGGTCAGGGGCACCGAGCTCCAGCGCAATAAAAAATCCACATATGACTTTGACTATGCCAAAACTTTACTAATAATCTATTGCTGGCCAGAAGCCTTACAAATAGCATTGTCAATAGCCACCTATTTTGTATGTTGTATGTGTTATCTACTGTGCATTTGCAGTACTGTACTGTTTTTATTAAAAAAACAATCTGCCCATAAATGAACTCATGCAGTTCAAACCCACGTTGCTCAAGGATCAACAGTAGTTTTCAATAGAAATGTAGGAGCGTTGAAGATAAGCCAAACTAGCTGCCATTTGCATTGGCCATAAATGTAAGATTCCCATGAAAAGCTGGTTCATTGTGTGTTAGGGACACTTTGAATTCCAAGTGTTGAAATAAAGTAGACCTCTAAGCCCTAGCTCCACACAACTTTGAGTCAAGAATTGTGTCTGATTCTTTTTTGGTTTCCTACTAGATTTTCAATGAAAGTTTGTTAAGTAATGCCCATGTTTCACACAGACCAAAAAATCACCTTTATGTAACATCAGTGTGCAAACTGGATAAATCATAAATGAGTTTGCCTTAACAAACACATTGTTCCCTCTAATTTAATGCCAGTGCTATACATCTAGCATCTGATAGTGTGAAGTGGTCTAAATTACCCCAGAAACAATAATCTGCACATATATTCTGAATAATTTGAATTCCTACCAGCCATAGCTTGGTATCACCTCTTGATACAATGTCCACTTCTGCATTGGGCTTTATGAGGGCATTAATGCCAAAAAGTGCCACATTTCAAGAAGCTATTAAAGTAACAGATTTATCATGTAAATCAGGGGTATGCAAACTTTTGGAAAAAATGTTTATTAACTTATTTTGAGAGAGAAAGAGCACAGTGGGAGAGGGACAAAGAGGGAGGAAGAAAATCCCAAGCAGGCTCCTCACTGTCAGTGTAAAGCCTGACACCGGGCTTGATCCTACGAACCACGAGATCATGACCTGAGCCAAAACCAAGAGTTAGGTGCTTAACCAACTGAGCCATCCAGGTGCCCCAGGAGTGTGCACACTTTTTCTGTAAAGGGCCAGGTATAAAATATGTTAGGTCTTGCAGGCCTATTTCTGTTGCATTTGCTCAGTTTGGTTGATACAGTACAAAAGCAGTCATAAACACACATAATAAATAAATGGGCAGGACTGGGATCCAAAAAAACTGTATTTACCAAAACAGTTTGCGGGTGGTGTTTGTCTTACTCCTGATCTAAATGACGCATGGAGCCAAGTGAAGGCCAGACAACATAGCAGAGCATTACAGGGAAACTTGCCAGTAGTTTGAGTAGGGAGAAATGATGGAAGAATAGAAGGTAATGCAATGATCACCAGATTAAAAGTGGAAAAACTCAGCCTTAGCTGTCAATACCATATTCACATTGAAAGCAATGATTTGGTATAGAATCACTTATAGAATTGATTAATGTGTAAATCATTATAAATTCATGAAATGTTATAATGTACTTGCAGAATTTATAAGAAAGTTTATACATAGTTTTAGGACTATACAAACTAAGTATTAAAACAAAGATACTTTATAAACTGGGAGACTCTGTGAGAAATATTTTTTCTTTAAAAGACGTGTGTCTGGGGGTAGTGGCTCAGTCAGTTAAGCGTCTGACTTCCACTCAGGTCCTGCTCTCGCAGTTGGTGAGTTCAAGCCCCATGTCGGGCTCTGTGCTGACAGCTCAGAGCCTGGAGCCTGCTCCAGATTCTGTCTCCCTCTCTCTCTGTCCCTCTATTGCTTGCACTCTGCCTCTCTCTCTCTCTCTCTCTCTCTCTCAAAAATAAAGAAACACTTTTAAAAATTTTTTAAAAAGATGTTTGGACATTTCTCAAGATTGAGAACCACTCGTCCAGATGAAATTAATATTATATTCTACAACAACAGCTTCACAATA
This sequence comes from Puma concolor, assembly GCF_028749965.1. NCBI lineage: Eukaryota > Metazoa > Chordata > Mammalia > Carnivora > Felidae > Puma > Puma concolor. Next base: position 26,638,384 of record NC_141671.1, read on the forward strand.
CACAGAGTCTTGATCAGATATCTGGTCTTTTTGGCCTGTTTGGTTTTGTTTCATCAGGTTTCAACATTTTAAACAGTGTTTCAGTCAACACAAAAGTGAGAAAACCTTCAGGCTTTAGGGTCTTTTTGGAAAGAAAGTGTTACGAAGTTTATGAAGCTGATATATATATGTAGGTGGACACACAGGCGCATACACGCACATGTGCCTCAAGCAAACAAGCATTTGGGGAGACTCTGGAATGAGTCTGAAGCCGGCTTGGTTAAGGCCTCAGCTTCCCCAAAGTGTTCCATGTTTCACCATCGAGTATGATTTTGCTGCTGTGGGTTTTTTGTAAATATTCTTAATCAGATTAGGAAAATTTCTTTCCATTCCTAGTTTGCTGACAGTTTTATCATGAAGGAGTGTTGAATTTAGTCCAATTTTTTTTCTTCATCCATCAAGATGGTCATATGGTTTCCTCTTTTTTCTAGTACTCTGATGAATTACGTTGATTGAATCTCAAATGTTAAACCACTCTGATTCCTGGAATAAACCACACTTGAGCATGAGTATTATCCTTTTCATATATCACTAGATTCAGTTTGCTAATATTTTCTTAGAAAACTTAGCATCTGATAATTTCCTTTCTTATAATGTCCTTTTCAGGTATTGATATTCAAAGTGGACTGGCATGTAAAAAGAAAAAGCATTCCCTTTTTTCCTATGTTCTGGAAAAGTTTCTGTAACATAATTATTGTTTCGTCCTTAAATGTTTGGAAGAATTGACCACTAAAAGCATCTGGACCTAATTTTATCTCATATAAAAGATCCTACAAATCCTTACTTCATTTTTTCACAACAGGAAAAAATCTACATAGAAATCAGATTACAAACGTCTGAGTACCTCCCACACTGTACTCCCCAATACCCACCACTCTCCCCCTCACTCTTGTCCCCAGGATGTGTAGGATCGTGGGACCCAATACCACCATAGCTTCATCATTGTAAGTCTCCCAGCACACTTTAGCTCCACAGTGAGTAACCATAGACCAATGGGATAGTTACCAAAATACTGTCTGACTTACTTCACTCTCAGCCTTGTACTCCAGGGATCCAAATCTTGTAAATTTAAAAGATCCAAGGGTCTTTGGATCAGTCAAAATTAACCATAGTATGCTAGGATAACAAATAACTCCAGAATCCCAGGGACTTACTCCATCAGAGATCTTTCACTTGATCACAATACATGACCATTTCAGGTTACTCTAGCCATGTTCTTGACCCCTTGGGGACCCAGGCTAATGGAGCAGGTTCTACCTTGAGCATGGCTGCCACTGGAGCTGAGGGAAAGAGAACACAGAGAACCATGTGCTGACTGCCAAAGCTACTACCCAAAAGTAGCAGGTATCACTCCCACTTACATTCATTCCACTAACCAAAGCAGGTCACATCCAAACAGAACCCAACAAGGTAAGGCTATATTTGTGAACAACAGTGTTCTGACCAGATTTAGAGCACCAATTCTCCATGTCTTTCTGGCTCCCACATCATCCTGAGCCACCCCAATACATATGTACACACACACATACCCAAACACATACACATACAGAACTTGGGTTCTACAAAAGGACTCCTGGTTCCAATGAGATGAACTGTATGGGCTCAGAATTGCTTTAGACCCCACATCCCCATGTCCCAGACTGCTTAGCAGAGAAGCATATTTTGGTGGTGCAAAAGCAATCTGATTCCAATGGGGAAGCATGGCTTTCACTTTCTTTAACCATATTTCACTGATAGGTAAAGAAAATACCCAAAATACACATTACTGAGTCCCTGCATCTAAGTCCTGGTCTTCAGTTGGCAGAATCAGTAGAAGAGACATCTTACTCCCCCATTCCTGCTACTACCTGTACATTCCCTTTTCTTTTGATGAAACAATACATCAGTTTCCTTCTGGGGACTCCTCCACTCCATGCCAAGCTCCAGTATCAGGCCCTGAGTTAACCCAATGATGTGTCCCACTCTGGCTCATGGCCACAGAGAGCACAAACACCTGAGGCTGTAAGGCTAAGACATCTGTTTGCTGGAACCTGTAGGAAACAAGAATGTTCTCTCCCTTCAGAGGGGGTTACCAGAAGCAAATTCCTTTCTCCCTCTGAAGGATAGGCTATAAGGGTATGAAGCCCAAAGATGTCATTGTCATTTACATTGGGAATTCTCAACCTTGGCTCTATTGACATTTGGCCTAGATGATTCTTTGTGGTGGGGCCATCCTGTGCATTGAAGGATGTTGGGCAGCATCCCTGGCCTCTACCCACTGGATACACATTCTCAATTATGGCAACCAAAAATGTCTCCAGACATTGCCAGATGTCTCCTGTGGGGCTAAATCAGCCCAAGTTGAGAACCACTGGTTTATGTCAAAGCCAGTTCCAGCAGTGTTTTCTGTCATTTGCAACAAACAGAAAGCTATTACAGCACATATGAATGATACCTTTGATCATGTCTTAGAAATATTTTAAAGTGGGATAGTATGAATTAAATTCCTCCAATGAACCTCATGTTTGCTTGTTTTTGAACCATTTATTTTAAATAAATTTAAATCTTACTTTCATTTATAAGGTTCTAAAGGCAAGACAAGGTTTTAGTTTGGAAGACCGCCTTTAAAATACTGGTTTAAGTATTAAATAGGGTTGGAAAGAAGGACACCAAATTCTAACTTAGTCTAATTGTGTCATATTTGTAATTAGGCCACAAATTTCAAGGAAATAGTGCATCCAAACAGAAAGAAGAGTAAGATTAAGAAATGAACAAAGTCAGGGTGCCTGGGTGGCTCAATTGGTTAAGTGTCTGACTTTGGCTCAGGTCATGATCTCATGGTTTGTGGGTTTGAGCCCCACATTAAGCTCTGCGCTGATGGAGCAGAACCTGGAGCCTCTTCAGATCCTCTGTCTCCCTCTCTGTGCCCCCCCCCCCGCTCTCTCTTCTCCCTCTTTCTCTCTCTCAAAAATAAATAAAAACATTTAAAAAAAGAAATGAGCAAAGTTATTATGTTCTTTAATTCTTAGCAAAAGAATTAGGTCATTTGCAGAAAAAGCACAAGAAAAAACATCAGTCCCAGGAGCTAGGGGGAGGGCCATGTCTTTGCTTTGTACCCATCCTGGGCAATCCCTGATCAGATGCAGATGCCTCCCAGAACGGGATGAGACCTTGGACCTAAGCCATTTTCTTCTGCCAAGGGCAGTACTCAATGAGGCACTCAGCTGAGAGCTGGCAGCTGCCAATACTAATGGGTCTGAAAGAATCTGCCAGCACTATGGGAATCTGAGTGGCTTGGGTCCACTGGTGTGAGTGGCTGATCCAAGCAGGATGGTATCTACTCCAAGGCTCGATTGAATGTGTACCACAAAATATAAATCTTACATCATTAGATTATTGGTTTCAGGGGGGCCTGCATCTTGTCTTTCTACTTATCATTGTATCCTTAGCACCCAGAACAAAGCCTTGCACATGGTAAGGGCTCAACAAAAATGTATTGGTCAGTTAGCACTTGGACAAGTAAGTATTGCTTCACAAATGCTGAAACATTGATTACAGTAAGTTTCAGTGTCATTCCAGGGTTCTCAGCTGGGTTATCTGTATACAAATTTTGTACTACTAAATTGTGTAGATTCATTGTTTCTTATAAGAGTTATAAAATTGTACAAATGTAGGTATAAAGTTTATTTTAAACAGCATAACCCCCTACTTGCAAAGGCAAGTCAGTCAATCCTCGTGCCAGGCTACTCTTAAGAGAGTGCAGGGAGGGGCAGTGAATAGCAATCCTCAATGATGGAATGAGGCAGAAAACACCTCCAACATCACTCCCCTTCTTGAGAGACCAGGGGCCTCTTGGCACCTAGCACATGCCTTCCAGTCGGGCCAGCTGGGTGAGAGAAACACACACTGAGATGGCTGGGGTTCCTCTGTGGAAAGGGGGTGGGGAGCATTTTGGACAGCTTTTTGGAAAGCTGTAAAATAAAATGCAGTTCAGAACACATGGTGTTTGATCAAACAGAGCCTCCTCTCAAGTGCCAAGACTCAGCTAAGGGACCTAAAACTACATGTTATAAGCCAGCCTTTGCTTTCATATGCATCCGTGTGTTATTTCATTCTACTTGGGAAGAGAACCAAGTTGCCAAGTTAGGAGTGTGTGGGGTGTGTGTGTGTGTGTGTGTGTGTGTGTGTGTGAATCCTGGCACACAGTACATTCCACAGGATATTTTATTTCTCAGTTAGAACACAAGTTAATACTTTCTCATTTTTATTGTTTTTCTTAGCTGAAGTATATGTTCTCTACAGAATTATGGTCCTTTACAGTTATAACTACAATTACAAACCAAGATCAGGGATCACTAATTTCTTTTGTATTTGAAAGATTAATATTTTTTAAATGAGCCATTTTTTTTAATTTCCAAAGAGAAGGCATCATCAGTCTGTTTGCCGGCTGACAGGAGACCAGTGGTGTGCTTTGCTAAAACATATAGTTTGGTGGTTGCCAGACTTTGTTTTTTAATTTTTAACTTAATGTTGTGTTTGAATAGTTAGTGCTTGGAAATGATATGTAATTCAAAAGCAGATGTAGAGGAAAATTGAACTTCTCTCCTATCCTTATCCCTGAGCCACCAAGTTTCCCCCTGGAGACCCCCCTAGGCACTCACAGTTACCAATTGTTTTTTCTTGTACAAGTGGGAGCTTACACTATCACACTGTTCTGCACTTTGCATTTCACCTCCCAGTAGAGCTTGGGGATCACTTTATATCAGTGCAATTTCCTCCTTTTTAAAAAAATACCGACAAAGTATTAGCATTTAAGTTATTTCCAATCATTGGCTATTATAATTAATGACTTTGTAGACATGTTGTTTTGCACATGTGCAAGTACAGTTGCATAAAAAAATTGCTGGGTCAAAGTGTTTATTGTTTTTATAGATAAAAACAAATTGCACCCCCTAGAGATTATAAATGGTTTACATTCCTTCCAACAATATATGAGACTTTTTTGTTTTTACTTTTATTCCAATAAAGTATGTTGATTTTTTTTTAAATTTCTGCCTTTTTGATAGGTAGAATATGGTATTTCTGAAGGAAGTGGATGGAGGGGTATGACAAAATAAGACTGGACATGATAAATGTTGAAATTGGGTGATGGATATAGGCAGGGGAAGTTGATTGTGCTGTTCTGCCTACTTTAGCATAAGTCTGAAGTTTCTACAGTAAAATGCTTGGTGAATGAGACTGATTTGTATTTACTTTTCTAAGACCTGCCTATGTATATATTTTTCCCATATTTCTATTAAACTGTTGAAACTCCTTCTAATTGATTCATAAGTATTTTCAATATTAGAAAAATTAACCCTTTGTTTATGAAATGGTTTTTAAATTTTTCTTATTTTCTGCTTTCACTTTTGAGCTTTCAGAATTTTTATATATATTTGAATTTAACAATCTTTGTTTTATGACTTCTGAGGGTTGTACCATAACTAGAAAGGCCTTTCCCACTCAAAGATCATTTTTTAAATTCATGTCCTCTAATAGTATGTTCATTGTTCCATTTGTTTAACATTAAAGCTTCAGTGGGTCTAGAATTTACATGGAGCTAATATTTACGACAGGGATCCAGTTTTATTCAGATGTTTCCTTATTGTCCTAACATCATTTTTATGTGATCCATTTATTCTACATGGATTTTATTCCCTTTATCAAACACTGAAACCTGAAATCTCCAGAGGTTTTAGGGCTTCCCTATTCATGGGCCTGCCTCCCATGATTTTTCTGGTAAAGCTAAAACCCATGATTTCTTTCTCTTATCCAATTGCATTGGCTAGTACCACCAGAACAATGCTAACTAATAATGATGATTGTGGACATCCTTGTCTTGTTGCCAACTTTAGTGAGAATATTTGTATTTCCCCATAAAGCATGATGCTGGTTTCAGATTGAAATGGGTATCTTTTATTTTAAGGAATTACCCAAGTATTGCTCATTTCAAACTAAAATATCCAATAATTACTAATTTCAACTCCAAAATCTCTTTGGCTTGAACAAATAAAGACAGTTTGGGTTTGTTTTTTATCACTCAAATCACAAATCACAGCCCACCGTGGATCATGGGGCAGTGTGAGAGCTCTAATCTCTGCAGTCACTTAGGGACCTATGCTTCTTCCATCTACCATTTCCCAGAGCCTCAGAGGCCTCCCTGAATTCTCTGTATCTGGGTAGCAGAAAACAAGAAACAACATATAGGAAATTGTTTGGGAGATGTTCTATGAGTCAGGCCTAGAAATGGCTGATAGCTCTTCTTTCCACATTTCGTTAAAAGAACTCCTACCTGTGAGAGAAGCTGAACAACGTTGCCTATCTTTGTGCTCGACTTCACAAAGAAGGAAAAAATAATTTAGTTAATGCATTGCTGTGTTCATTATTCCTATTATTTCCTGTCTACCTCTATGCATTTTACCCATATACGTACTTTTATGTATATAAACAAGTCATTTTCTTTACCAGTCAGGACTGGCTACGTTATGCTGTAGTAATAGACAACCTAAATATCTCAGCTTACGAAAAGTCCACACACCCAGCACAGTTCAGAGGAGTGGCTCTGTTCATCCCAGTTATTCAGGGACCAAGACTGATGGAGGGGCCAAGTGAAACATACTTCCATGATAGCTGGGTAGGTGAACAAAAGGCTATAAAGTCAGGCACTACATTTTGTTGACAAAAGCAAGTGACATTCCATGACTAAATGCTGGGATAAAGAAATGCAACTCTCCCATGTACTTGTATATAAGAGGTAAACCAGATATAGGTGAACTGTGGAAGTACCTGCATTACTTAGTGTGTAGGGCAGGTATTCCAAAGCCTATCTCACATATAATCTATAATTGTCTTTATGTTCATAGACATGTATTAACATAACTGGAAAACACTGAAATGCACTTCACTCCCAAAGATAGGATAAAGTATTTAAGAAATTGCTAAAACCTTGGTCAACATGGGCCTATGTCAATACCAATACCATTAGCCACTAAACTCAACAGATCCTATCTAAAAAGAGCGTGTCCACATTTGTTTTTTGTAAAATGGATAAGTCAACCTTAATGGATTTCACTAACCCATTCTACAGCCTCCAATCCAAGGACTAACATTTACTGTGCCTAAAGATTTTAAGTCAGTTGGAGACTGTCAAATACCATACAGATGCCAAAACTAAACTCTACCAGCAAAGATTTGTAGAAATTAAATACAAAACCAAAAAATCTCTTAAGCAGTTAAATTTTCAATAGTTCTTCTCTTTCAAGTTTTAGAAACAAATTTCCCCTCTTTTTTTATGGACTACCAGGTACAAAGTATTACAAGAAAGCATATGTATTCCAGGGAAATAAATCAATGGAGAAATGTGAATTAATTCCTACTATGTGCAAAAGCCCTTGGAATGTGTAATTTGTTTTTCCATTTCCACCCATTATTCAAGTTTCTAACTGGAACTTTATTGGTTGTGGGATAGATCAGAATAGGTCAGCATGAAACCTGAGTTAAAAGTGCAATGTGGAATGGATAATCTTCCAAGGTTTTTAAAAAATGTTTATTTATTTATTTTGAGAGATAGAGAGAGAGTGGGGCAGAGAGAGAGGGAGAGAAAGAGAATCCCAAGCAGGCTCCACACAGTCAGCATGGAGCCTGATATGGGGCTCAATCTCATGAACAGCAATATCTTGACCTGACCCAAAACGGAGAGTTATATGATTAACTGACTGAGCCACCCAAGCACCCCAGCAGTGACTCTACCCTGACCAAGTGTTTGAACAAATGATCTGGGCTAAGCCTTTAAACCCTTCTGTTAAAGAGAAAAAAAAAAAAGGATAGGAAGGGTTTGGGGAATTCCCCTGAATGGCTGGGACTCCATTTGCTCCCCCTGCCTTATTCTGACCTCCACAAGGCCAGACTGTGTTTGCACTCTGCCTTGTCCCCTTATTTGCCTCTTCAGCTAACAATTACTGAGAACCACTATGTCCCAGATTCTGTGCCAAATCATGGAGATACAACACAGAATAAAAGTTGGCTGTACTTTTGAGAAAGTCATAATCTAATTTTAAAAGTGTTTATTTATTGGGGCATCTGGTGGCTGAGTCGGCTAAGCATCTGACTTCAACTTGGGTCCTGTTCTCATGGTTTGCAGGTTCGAGCCCCACATTGGGCTCTGTGCTGACAGCCCAGAGCCTGGATTCTGCTTTGGATTCTGTCTCCCTCTCTCTCTGCCCCTCCCCCACTCACAGTCTGTCTCTCTCAAAAATAAATAAAAACATTTAAAAAGTAAAAATGGTTATTTTAAAAGTCTTTTTTATTTCAGAGGCATTTTATATTTTTATGCTGGCAATATACATTCCTATCACAAGTGGCTTTTACAAAAATGAGTTTATATTGATGCCTCTTTTTTTAAATTTTAACTCCAGTTAACATACAGTGTTATACTTGTTTCAGTATACTTGTTTCAGTAACAATTCTATACATTACTCAGTGCACACCACGACACGCACACTCCTGGAGTACCTGACTGGCTCAGTCAGTAGAGCATCTAACTCTTGATCATGAGGTTGTGAGTTTAAGCCCAACGTTGGCATAGAGTTTACATTTTTTTAAAGTTATTCTTAATCTCCTTTACCTGTTTCACCCATCTCTCACCCACCTCCTCTCTGGTAACCATCAGTTTGTTCTCAGTAGTTAAAAGAACTATTTTTCAGTTTTTGGTTTGTCTCTCTCTGTCTCTCTCTCTTTTTCTTCATTTGTTCATTTGTTTTGTTTCTTAAATTCCACATATGAGTGAAATTATGTGGCATTTGTTTTTTTCTGACTGGCTTATTTCATTCAGGATTGTACTCTCTAGATTTATCCACATTGTTGCAAATGGCAAAATTTCACTCTTTTTTATGACTGAACAATATTCCATTGTATATACCTATTGTATATATCCACTTCTCTATTCATTCATCAATTGGTGGACACTTGGGGTGCTTCCATAATTTGGCTGCTATAAACAATGCTGCAATAAACATAGGACTGCACATATATCCCTTCAAATTAGTGTTTTTGTATTCTTTGGGTAAATACTCAGTAGCATAGTTGCTGGATCATAGTGTAGTTCTATTTTTGATTTTTGAGGAAACTCTATGTCATTTTACACAGTGGCTGCACCAGTTTGCATGCCCACCAACAGTGCATGAGGGTTCCTTTTACTCCACATCCTCACCAACACTTGTTGCTTTTTGAGTTTTTTATGTTAGCCATTCTGACAGGTAGGAGGGGATATCTCATTGTGGTTTTGATTTGCATTTCCCTGACGATGAGTGATGTTGAGCATCTTTTCATGCATCTGTTGGCCATCTGTATATCTTCTTTGGACAAATGTCTGTTAATGCCTTCTGCCCATTTTTTCATTGGATTATTTGTGGGGTTTTTGGCGTTGGGTTATATAAGTTATTTATATACTTTGGATACTAACCCTTTATCAGATAGGTCCTTCATAAATGTTTTCTCTTCTTCAACAGGTTGCCTTTTAGTTTTGTTGGTTGTTTCCTTCACTGTGCAGAACCTTTTTTTTTTGATGTAGTCCCAGTAGTTTATTTTTACTTTTGTTCCCCTTGCCTCAAGAAACATATCTTAAAAAACGTGGTTGCGGCCAATGTCAGAGAAATTACTGCCTGTGCTCTCTTCTAGGATTTTTATTGGTTTCAGGTCTCACATTTAGGTCCTTAATTCATTTTAAGTGTATTTTTGTGTATGGTGTAAGAAAGTGGTCCAGTGTCATTCTTTCACATGTAGCTGTCCAGTAAGAAAAGGGATATGTACATGAGGGCAACTCGTACGAACTGCCTCCCAACACCTGGAGGGCTGCAGGTACTGCCTCATTTTCTTCACTTTTCCAGATTTAATCAGAACTAGCTCAAGCCTCCACCTACAGACTGGCAAGAGTTCTAGGATTACAAACATGCACATTCTTGTCTTCTTCTAGATCATCTGGATCATCACCTGGAATCCTCCACCATGGTCTTCTTCCAAGTAAAGGAAAGCCCTGTCATTACCCAGCCTCCATTTCTAGTCTGGTTCTCACTGCCCTTCTGCACGGCCTCACAACTGCTTCCCCACCTGTCAACAGCGCTGACCCATGCTGCAGCCAATAGGCCTTGCAAGGGAAGATGCCATGCAGCATTCTACACTCCCTCTGTGCTAAATCCACCTGGGTCCCCACCACCCAGTCTCTCAGGACTGTGGCTCAAAGTCCTCAGTTCCTCCACACAACCTTCCTGCATTCTCTTCCAAGGAGGTACACAGCTTCGGGCACTTCACAGAGTCCACAGTGACTTGAGGATTCCTCCAGTGGCATGACTGCTTTCCTTTTCAATACTGGAAATATGTTGGCTTTACTTCTCTTTTTCAGGCATTGTTGTTGTGGCAGACCTAGATCTTTGGTCTACCTGGCAAGCAGGAGGACCTATTCCCAGATATTCTGGCAGTTCACTTTGTGGTCTTGAATCAGGGCCACAGCTTACAGTTGTGAAAGCGGCACATTGCACAACTTCAAGAGAGGGATTGCTGGGTCAGAGGACAGATGCACACTTTATTTCACAAAGGAACTGACAGTTTCCAGAATGACTGTACCAGTTTGTACTCCTGTTAGCAACGCCCTGTCTCCCCACATCTTCGTCAGGCCTTGACTCACCCATCCTTCTCATTGTTGCCATCCTGATAGGTCTGAAGTGGTTTCCTTTACTATTATTTCCAGAGCTGGAGTACTGGTGACACTGAGCCCTTGTTGTTTCTAGTCTGTCTTTGTCATGAACCTATGCCTTAGTGACGAATTTGGGAATATGCTTACTCTATATGGTATATTTTAAAGATGGCAAATAATAGAACACCAGTCCCCTCGCCCCTGCCCAAATATTAGTTTTTCCAAAGCACGATAAGTTCATCATCTCCTTGGATCCCCACAGCCATAGACTGCCCAGTGCTTTCCCATGCATGCCCTCTGCTGTGGGCCACTGGGCGCAGTGCTGAGAGAGGCACTGGGGAGGGATGGAGACCATGCATGACATAAGCATAAGGTTTGCATTGAAGTTCTGGAAATGGATGGAGGAGATGGTTGCACAATAAAGGAAATGTACTGCTGAACTGTACATTTAAAATAATTAAAATAATGAATCAAAGGTATATTCTACCACATTTTTAAAAATACTTATTTATTTTTGGGAGAGCACAAGAAGAGGAGGGGCAGAGGATCCAAAACGGCTCTGTGCTCACAGGCTGACAGCAACGAGCCGGATGTGGGGCTCCAACTGATGAGCCATGAGATCATGATGTGAAACACTGACTTGAGCCAAAGTCAGGCGCTCAACCAACTGAGCCACCCAGGTGCCCTATTCTACCATAATTTTTAAATATTTTGTTAATGTTTACTTATTTTGAGAGGGAGACAAAGACAGAGAGAGAGCATGAGTGGGGAGGGGCAGAGAGAGAGAGGCAGACACAGAATCTGAAGCAGGCTCCAGGTTCTGAGCTGTCAGCACAGAGCCCGACACAGGGCTGGAACTCATGAACCTTGAGATCATGACCTGAGCTGAAGTTGGACGCTTAACCAAGTGACCCACCCAGGTGCCCCTTACCACAATTTTTAAAAGTCACCTTTGTTGCCTTGTGGATCAGATGCTAGAAAGGCAGGAGTGGAAGCAGAAATACCAGATAGAAGGCGACTGTAGTAGCAGAGGCAAGAAACAGTAACTTAGATCAGAATGGTGGTGGTGCAGATGTGGGTGCAGGGATATCCTAGCATTCCCACTTGTTCCTGAAAATCAGAAATTCTGTGCCAAAATGCTAAAAGCCTATGTCCCACTGCTTATAAATGGAAAAAAGTTATGCCACATTGTACGGCAACCCCAAACTCCAATCAATTTTCTAAAACATAACTGCAACATGGTGAAATGTCTCTATATAAGTAATATATAATACTACAGTGTAAAATGCTTAAGACATCATTTTCAGATCTCCAAATAATGTGACTGTTATGTGCCATATGTTAATTTGGTTTGTAGGCAATAACATGTACAGCTTGCATGCTACAACATAAACAATTTGTTTACAGTGAGCCATGGCAAATAACAAATAGCAATGAATATATTTGCGTAAAAAAATGCAGACAATGTGGTACCTGGGTGGCTCAGTAGGTTAAAAGCATCTGACCTTGATTTTAGCTCAGGTCACAATCCCACATCAGGCTCTGCAGTGACAGTAGGGAGCCTTCTTGAGACTCTCTCCATTCCTCTGCCCCTCCTCTGCCCCTCCCCCACTCACTCTCTAGTTCTCTCTCAAAAATAAATAAGCTTTTTAAAAAATGCAGACAAAAATTTTCAATAAAAGTAATGCTTTCTTTTCTTTTTTTTTTTAAGGCTATTTCTTGTAATGTTCACAAGTTCTGGGAATTAGGGTGTTGGTCTCTTTGGGGGGGGGGGCAAAAATTTACTGTCTACTAGATTTTGGAAGATGCCAGGAAAAATGTAAAGAACTTGAGTTCTTTGTGATGGTACTCAGCTACTGAACCCGGGAGCTCTTATCTCTGGGTTTCTTATTTTATGAAATCACATATTTCCAAATTGTTCAAGCAAAAAAAAATTTTTAAGCATTTATATTTGGCTGTTTTCCAACTGATATTGACAACATCTTCATGATACATGGTTTTATCCAGTTGATACTTATCCACTAAATTTATACTTGTGAACAACACCGAAGTAACCAGACTAAAAATTCAAGTGAGTTACAGCAAAGATCCCAGATAAACAAGGGGAAAAACACTTGCCCATAGATAATCTACCAAATTATGATCACTACTTGGAGAATTTAAAATTAATCTATATTATTAAAGCATATTTTTGAGAAGGAAGAAAGACTTGCTGTATATATTTCAAGTATTAAGGTAAAAAGGTAGCTTGTCCAGGGCACCTGGATGGCTCAGTCTGTTGAGCATCCCACTGCTGTTCAGGTCATAATCTTGCGCAGTTCGTGAGTTCGAGCCTCTCATTGGGCTCACTGCTGTGAGTGCAGAGCCTGTTTTGGATCTGCTGCCCACCTCTCTCTCTGCCCCTGCCCCCCACTGTCTCTTTTAAAAATAAATGTCTCTTTTGAAAAAATACAGTGGTCCTACATGGGCTAATCCATAATAATTTAATATGAAAATATAGTGTGCCAGCTTTTTCTAAATATACATCTAAACTAGATATCTCAGGAGTCCTTATTAATAAAACATTATGTTGCTACTGAACAGAAAGGAGCTCTGGGGAATGGGGCTAAAAAGGAGAAAAAGGCAAGGAAAATTCAGAATCTGGTCTCCTTGAAAAGGCAATTCAAAATACCTGCAAGAAGAAAAATGAGAATTAGGAAAAATACAACAGTACTTTAAAAAAATCTCTCCTCTTTTCTTTTTCCACATATTATTTAACACAGGGATTGCTATAATTGGCATGGATGGATGGATGGATGGACGGATCGATGAACAAATAGGTGACTAGGAAGACTCATCATTTGGAATCATTTCTATGAAGAGTAGAAAAGACAGTAGGAGAATAATTATTCAGGAGCATGATCGTTTTCAATAATTGATCTCCTCTTCCTCATTCAGCAGCAGTCACACATCCTCGCTATATCCTTCAGCATGCCTAATGGTTGTAAGGAGTGCTAAAGTCTATCTGTGAACTCAACTTTTAATGTAAGACTCTAATTTTGAAATTACATGGACCCTACTGGATTTTTATGTTGTACATTTTATGCATCAACATACAATATAAATAAAAAATATTTATAGACCCAAAAGATTGTTTTAAAATATGGTGGAAACAAAATGGACCAATTAATGTGTGAGCAACAGTAAAAAAAAAAAAAAAAAAAAAAAAAGATACTACTATGTAAATTCACCTATTAGAAAGTAGAGTGGACTCTCCAATCTCCCGCTACTTATTTAAGCCTACATCCTAGTCCTGACTCAGAAACATGTTTTGATACTTTAGACAACTTAACTTGGCTATTTAAGAGCTCTGTTTCCCTGACAAGAGAGTGTTGAACCAGGTGGCTGTTATGGTATCTCTCAGTTCAAAAACTGAGTTCAAAAACTATCATTTTAGTGAGTAGTAGTTTGAACTAATGTGTAAAGAAAAACAAATGTCAAGTCCTCCGGCTAGATTTTAACCACTAAATAAGAAACTCTGGGCTATTCTCCAAAAATCTTAAAATTTAGTTAGAGTCCAAGGAGACAGAATTGCTGAAAATAAGTTGTGTTGCTGTATGGAAACAAACCAAAATATGTTTTTAACCAAAATATTTTATTTATGTGTTCATACAGTCATACTTTTAGTTATCTACCCCCCAAACTCCAATATTATAAAAGTTATTTTAAATTCTAAGCCTGTAATTAATAGTTTTTCAGGTTTTATTTGCTTGTTTTTTAGCTTGCAATTCTAAAATCTTGCCTAGGAATAGAGACCTCCCTGTTTGGGGCATTTATGCTCTTCAAGTTACATAAGTCGGAATATTTAAGTGTGGTATTATCATTTTATGCAGATTTCGATCTTTTCTCTGATGCGAGCTTTTATGGCGATTTCCCTGAATCAACCCTTCCTTCCCGCTTCTCTTTTGTAAAGCATTTGGCCCATTTTAACTGCACAAATGCTGCTTACTTGTGTTTCTTCCATGCAGCTCCTGTTTGCAAGTACTCTATTCAGAAACTAACAAAAAATAATGTGAGATATGCAGCCATATTACAGAGATAGTAGCAAAAATATTTGGTTAAATGGATTTCCAAGATCAAATCTGTGGTTCCCAGCAAATTTATTGGTAAGTAAATATTTGTAGTAAACGGGTAACGCCGAAGTAAACATGAGGGCCATTGTGACAAAATCAATGTAGCATCATTAAAATAATAGATTAACCATTAAAATAATAGATTTCTGTGTCAGTGAAGAATGAATTTAAATGCAACGAATTAGTAACTACGGACCCTCACCTTGACTAGCAATTTTAAACTTCCCTTCCACCAAATGTTTAATAAACGCTGCCGACATGGGAAACAAATGGCTGACATAAGTCTCGCCCTCTTTTGCTTAACTTGTCTCCACTATGGATATAGTCTATGAATGAAAAGACAATAGTTAGAACCGGAGGTATTTACAAAAGGAATGAATAGTACCACAAAGATTTATAATACTCCTGTAACTTTTATAAGTATATTGGAAATAGTTTGTAGCAAATGTGATTCCAATAGATACCCACTAATACAAAAAATGCACATAAAACCACATTTCTGCTAAAGGCATTGTCAGAGAGAAGGAAAGAGACCAAATTTTGAAATAATGGGGTTTCGCGCCACAATTTATTTTTATCACATACTTTCTGTAAAAGAAATGCTCACACAAAGAACCTTCCTCAGTTAGACCAGCAGGTGGCGATATTGACCGTATGCCAGGACAGCCTAAACCTGGCTGGAACTTGTCATTGTTTCAAAAGAGTAATTCCCAAGAAATACAAATGAGTTAATCTTATCTGTGTTTTGAAACTTTCAAAGATATTATTCCATCCTATCAGAGACTACTGTGAACTCCCTTTGTAAAGCCTGATGATCCATCTATTTCTCTTGGCTGGATGTATAGCATTAAAGAGATGGCCTTTCTTTTCCAAGTCTTAGTCAACCAGTGGATATATACTTTATCTATTTCATAGTTAGAAAAGCACCACTGTTTACGTTGCCCAGGACAGAGCTTTGGAACTACATGGGAATTTTCCTATAAACATACAGAGCAACAATATGCATGAGAGAAAATGAGTTTATAATTGGAGTTAGAAGCATTAAAATAGTCCAAGCTATTCTCAGAATAATTTATATACCTACTACAAGCTGTTCAAGGATCCTCTGACAAACTCCTCCTTAATTGTATATTTATTGTATTTTTATTTGATATAAACTTATCTGTAGGGTAGGTTATTGTTTGCCTACTAAATGGAACAATCTGATATCAGGATTCTGAATCGTATCAACGAAATGAAACCAATTGGTCATATCAGAGACACATTTATAAACATAAGTACAAGTGCATCATGTGAATAAAATGTTCACGTTCTTTTTTACCAAAGGTTTCAGTGTTGTGCTACATATACCTTTCAGGCGCATCACTGAAATGCTAAATGAGTTATTTATCCCTTTCAGTTAGAGTAAAGGTTGGCAAACTTCTCTTAAGCAACCAGATAGTAAAATTTTCCTCTTTAAGGGGTAAGGGGCAAAACTGAGGATATTATGTGGGTATGTATACAACCATTTAAGAATGTAAAAACAATTCTTAACTCAAGAACAGTACAGTACCCAGCAGCAGGCCAGATTTGCTTTGCAGGCTGGGGGTTGCCAACTAGTTTCTAGACAATAAACCCGATCATGTAAGCCAAGCCCAGAAAGACTCCCAGAAAGAATGACCCTAGCCCTGCCTATTATGTTAAATTTTTCCTATTTAAAACTTTTGCCTGTTTGAAGTTCTATAGTAGAATTTGACATGGATCTTTAGTATTTTTTAAAACATATTTATTTTCATTAGGAAATAGAAAATCCTGAGCCCGAGATCAGAAAATCTGGTCCAAATGACAGCCATGATGCTGCCCAGTGGGCTGGGTATGGTGAGGGGAGCGAGTGAGGAAAAGTGTCACAGAGAAAACAAGCAGAAACCGCAACACTGAACACACATGAAACCACAGCATACGCTTTGCAGTAGAGACTTAGTTAGAATGTCTTTAAGCACCCAGTGTTAATGAGTCTTAGTTTAAAATTTTTTAAACTTTATGTTTAAATTTAAGTTTTGAAATTTTTACAAATCCTTAGCACTGTTGGCTTTGAAAGAAAAAATCTCACTTATTGCGGACTGCTCTGTACAGTGAGTTTCCTCCAGCAGCCACAACAGAAGAGCATTAGGAGGTGGGCTAGTGTTGGTGTTTATCCTCCGTGGAGATTTGAGGGCTAATGAACTAATCTGTAGAACTAACTTAGAATGAAACATGAGTTTCAGATTCACAGTTTCTCTTTCCTCCCTTTCACCAGGATCAGACGATATTTTGCAAAGTGGATTAGCTAGCAGGAAAGGAATAACATAAAATAACAGACTCGCTCAATAATTATTTTATCTTTGACTCTGCAGTATAGTCAGAGATACTCTCAGAAGCTTGCTTTTTAGAAATGAAGCAAAGAAACTTGAACAAGTGTGCCTGCCTGCTGGGCTGACTTAGAGCTAGGAGGGGCCTTCAATATCCTTCAACCCCAGTCTCTTTTTTACAGATGAATGAACTATGGCTCAGAGAAATTGTGTGGCTTACACAAAATCACACAGCAAGGAACTGGCTGGGCATATTATATACAGTCTGTTTAAGACAAGCTTTAGAGATCCAGGGTAGAGCTAAAAGGAAGTTATTTTTCTTTCAGTGAATGGGTCTTAGACTCACAGGATGACAGAGAAATACAAGTTAATTTGAATGCATTGTCCAGAGATCCAGTAACAATGGGAAATTAAGGGGTACAACTTTGATCACTCCATGCTGGTTCTGGTGAAAGTTGTAGGGAGTTGTGGGGGGGCAGTGAACATGCTCAGCCAACCTGTACATGCCCAGGAACTAAATTCTGCCACCTCTGAGTGGGGACCAGCCATACCGTGTTGGACAGTCTCCTATCATGGCACAGACCAGCAGTATGTTATTGTTGCTCAGACAATTCCAGACAGAAGGGTATTGGACCCTACATTTTGTGGAATCAAAGGAAAGCATCCCTGTTTCCGATTCTGTGTCTCCCTCTCTCTCTGTCCCTCCCCCGTTCATGCTCTGTCTCTCTCTGTCCCAAAAATAAATAAACGTTGAAAAAAAAATTAAAAAAAAAAAAGGGGCGCCTGGGTGGCGCAGTCGGTTAAGCGTCCGACTTCAGCCAGGTCACGATCTCGCGGTCCGGGAGTTCGAGCCCCGCGTCGGGCTCTGGGCTGATGGCTCAGAGCCTGGAGCCTGTTTCCGATTCTGTGTCTCCCTCTCTCTCTGTCCCTCCCCCGTTCATGCTCTGTCTCTCTCTGTCCCAAAAATAAATAAACGTTGAAAAAAAAATTTTTTAAAAAAAAAAAGGAAAGCATCAAAAGAGACCAAGCATTTCAAGGCTGGGCTCTCTAAACACAAATAACACACCAACTCCTGAAATATAAAATACACAAAGACTCTTACACCTTTACATATAAACAGATCAAACTGTTTTATTATAATCAATTCCCATCAGCTTGTGTTGTTTTTAGATTTAAGGCTTCTACCTTGTGGGACACTCTGTGACCCATAAAATAAATTTTTCTTACAAATTAATATTTGCTCAGAGAGGGTTACAGGCATCTAAAGTGAATTACCCTTGTGCCCCCTATCAAAATGGTCTAAACATCTGGATTCCATGTGATTAGGACAGTTTTCATTTTAAAAGTCATGTCGCCTTCTAACCCATAACCTCATTACCATTCAGACTCTCCACTCATCTTCTCATCTATTCCAGAAAGAAATAGGAAGATGATTTTTTTAAGTTTTTATTTTAATTACAGTTAGTTAATATACAGTGTTATATTGGTTTCAGGTATACAATATAGCGATTGAACACTTCTGTACAATACCTCATGCTTATCACAAATGACCTCCTTAATCCCCATCACCTATTTCACCCATCCCCCTACCCACCTCCCTTCTGGTAGCCATCAGTTGGTTCTTTATAGTTAAGAGTCTGTTTCTTGGTTTGCCTGTCTCTCTTCCCCCCCCACTTTGCTCATTTGTTCTGTTTCTTAAACTCCACATATGAGTGAAAACATGTGGTATTTATATTTCTCTGACTGACTTAGCATAGTATCTCTAGCTCCATCTGTGTCATTGTAAATGGAAAGATCTCATTCTTTTTTATGGCTGAATAATATTCCATTGTACACATATATACCGCTTCTTTATTCATTAATCAATGGACAGTTGGGCTGCTTTCATATTTGGCTTTTGTAAATAATGCCACTCTAAATATAGGAGTGCACGTATCCCTTTGAATTAGTGTTTTTGTATTCTTTCAGTACTCAGTGGTGCAATTGCTGAATTGTAAAGTATTTTTATTTTTAGCTTTTTGAGGAACCTCCGTACTGTTTTCCAGAGTGGCTGCTCCAGTTTGCATTCTCACCAACAGTGTAAGAGGTTCCCCTTTGTCCACATTCTCACCAACATCTGTTGTTTCCTGTGTTGTTAATTTTAGCCATCTGACAGGTGTGTTGAATGTATTTTTGTGGATGGTGTAAGCAAGTGATCCAGTTTCATTCTTTTCCCTGTAGATGTCCAGTTTTCCCAACACCATTTTCTTAAAAGACTGTCTTTTTACTGTTGGATGTTCTTTCCTGCTTTGTCAAAGATTAATTGACCATATAGTTGTGGGTCCATTTCTCTAGTCTGTTCTATTGATCCATGTGTATATTTTTGTGCCATTACTATACTGTCTTAGTAACTACAGCTTTGTAATATAACTTGAAGTCTGGGATTGTGATGCCTCCTGCTTTGTGTTTCTTTTTCAAGATTGCTTTGACTATTTGGGGTATTTGACGTTCCATACGTATTTTAGGATTGTTTGTTCTAGCTCTATGGAAAATGCTGTTAGTATTTTGATAGAGATGGCATTAAATGTGTAGATTGCTTTGGGTGGTATGGACATGTTAACAATATTTGTTCTTCCATTCCATGAGCATGGAATGTCTTTCCATTTCTTTGTGTTATCTTCAATTACTATCTGATGTATTTAATAGTTTTTTCAGAGTACAGGTATTTCACCTCTTTGGTTACGTTTATTCCTAGATATCTTATTATTTGGGGTGCAACTATAAAAGGGATTGTTTTCTTAATTTCTCTTTCTGCTGCTTCAATGTTCGTGTAAAGAAATGCAATTTATTTCTGTACACTGATTTTGTATCCTGTGACTTTACTGATTTTGTTTATCAGTTCTAGCAGTATTTTTGGTAGTCTTTCAGGTTTTCTATATACAGTATCATGTCATCTGCAAATACTGAAAGTTTTACTTTCTCCTTACTGATTTGGATGCTTTTTATTTCCTTTTTGTTGTCTGATAGCTATGTCTAGGGCTTCTAGTACTATGTGGAATAAAAGTAGTGAAAGAGGACATCCTTGTCTTTTTCCTGTCCTTAGACCGAGAGCTTTTCCCCATTGAGGATGATGTTTGTTAGCTGCGGGTTTTCTTATGAAGCCTTTCTTATGCTGAGGTCTGTTCTCTCTAAACCCATTTTGTTGAGAGTTTTTATCACAAAGGATGTTTCACTTTGTCAAATGCTTTTTCTGTGTCTATTGAAACGATCATATGGTTCTTATCCTTCTCTTATTGATGTGATATATCATGTTGATTGATTTGTGGATATTGAACCACCCTTACATCCTAGAAATATGTAAAATTCACTTGATCATGGTGAATGATTTTTAAAATGTATTGTTAGATTCAGTGTGCTAGTATTTTGTTGACGATTTTTGCTTCCTTATTAATCATATTGGCCTGTAGTTCTCTTTTTTTGTGGTGTCTTTATCTGGTATTGGTATCAGGGTAATGCTGGCCTCACAGAATGAATTTGGAAGTTTTCTTCCTTTTCTATTTTTTGGAATAGTTTGAGAATATTCTCTTATAATTGTTTGTATTTCTGTGGTGTTGGTTGTTATTTCTCCTCTCTCATTTGTGATTTTATTTGTTTTAGTCTTTTCTCTTTTTTTCATCCTAAGTCCAGTTAGAGGTGTATCAACTTATTTATTTATTTTTTCAAGGAACCAGCTCCCGGTTTCATTGATCTGTTCTATTGCTTTTTTTAGTTTCTGTATAATTTATTTCTGCTCTAATCTTTATTATTTACTTCCTTTTACTGGCTTTAGGGTTTATTTGTTGTTCTTTTTCTAACTTCTTTCAGAGTAAGGTTAGATTGTTTATTTCAGATTTTCCTTCTTGAAGTACCTTTAGCTTTTGTTTGTCTGGGGTCTTTCTATTCTGAAATATAGCTTTGCTGGATAGAGTATTCTTGGCTGCAAATTTTTCCCATTAAGTACTTTGAATATATCATGCCACTGCCTTCTGGCTTGCAAAGTTCCTGCTGAAAAATCCCCTGCTAGCCTTATGGGGTTTCCCCTGTATGTAATTATCTTCTTTTGTATTGTGCTTTTGAAATTTTTCTTTGTCAGTATATTTTGCATTTTAATTAGATTAATGTTTGGTGTGGCTCTGCTTTGTTGACTTTCCTGGGGATTCTCTGTGCCTCCTGGATCTGGACACATGTTTCCTTCCCTGTGTTGGAGAATCAGCCATTATTTCTTCAAATAAATTTTCTGCCCCCTTTTCTCTCCTCTTCTTCTTCTGGAACTCCTATAATGTGAATGTTATTATGTTGATGGAGTCATCAAGTTACCTAAGTCTATTCTCACTTTGCATAATTCCTTTTTCTCTCTTCTTTTCAGCTTAATTACTTTCCATTACTCTGTCTTCTAGGTCATTAATTTGTTCCTCTGCTTCCACCAGCCTGCTGTCAATCCATCAAGCATGTTCTTCACTTCATTTATTGAGTCCTTTATCTCTATTATGTTATTTTTTTAATCTCTGTGTTAAGGGTCTCACTAATGTCTTCTTTTACTCTTTTCTCAAGTCTGCTGAGTAACCTTCTGATCATTGCTTTAAATTCTCCATCAGGCATGTTGCTTATATCTGTTTTGCTTAGACTTCTGCCCATTGCCTTGTCCTGTTCTTTCATTTGGGAAATATTTCTCTGTCTTCTCATTTTGTCTAAGTTTCTGTGTCTGTTTCTATGTGTTAGGAAAGTCAGCCACTTCTCTTTATTCTTGAGGGTAATTGCCTTATGCAGAAGAGATCCTGTAGTGCCCTGCAGTGTAGTGTCCCCTGTTTCCTAGAACCTGGCACTTTAGGGGATGTCTCCGATGTGTGCTATGAGCTCTCTGCTGTTGTGTCTTGATGCTTTATCCTTCAGGCCAGTCATCTGCAGAGGTTCTCCTTGCCAATTATGGGCAGTGTTTGGTTCCTGGCCTGAATGTGGTGAGTTTTAACTAGGTGTGCTCTGGTCTGCTTGTGAAAGGAGATATGTTGTTAGCACTCCTGGAACCAAGGTCTGAGTCATGAGATGTAGTATGAACAGGGGTTTGGGCTGGTCTTCTGGGGGATGGAGCATAGAGGGAGGGGTTTAGTGTAAGCAAGGTAGGTTGCCAGAATCTGTGCTGTACTGGTTCCCACAGGTGGCTCTGTGTTTATGCTGAGGTGGTGACGGAGAAAAATGGTGCCTGCCAATTCCTTTGTTCCCAGAGGGGTCTCTCTGTGAATTCTGTCTCTGTGGGACATGCTCCAAGCTGAGCAAATAACCTCCCCACTGTGTGCCTCAGGTGTTCTTCAGATTGCTGTTTCCATGCTGTATGTCAGACGGCTGTTTGTCCTACCTTCTCTCCAAAAGCAGTCCCAATGCCTCTGGGCTCTCCCAGCACTGAAGCCCACTGACCTTTAGAACTCCAGGCTTCAAGTCTTGCTGCTTGCCAGAAGTCATGAAACTCAGGCCCTCTGGTTTTCCAAGCCAATTGCTATGGGGATTCATCTTCCCTGAGGGCTCCCCTCTGTGTTATTCTGTCTCTGGACCTTTTACTCAACCACAGCTCCCTCCCACTGCAGTGGCCATGATCTGTTTCTCTCCCAAACCACATTTCTATACTTCCTGCCTTCTTCACTGTGGCCTCTTCTCCACCTGTATTTGAAGAGTTTATTTGCCAGGCTTCAAGTTGATTTCTGGGGTATTTAGGATGATTTCATTGTTATTTAGTTGTATTCATGGAATGCGGCAAACCTACAGCCCTCCCACTCTGCCACCATCTTTCTTTCCTAAAAGGATGATATTTTAAAATTTTATCTACTTGAAATTTTTAAAAATATTTTTTCCGATATAATGCTAGACAAATGCCAACATAATGCCAAATGCAATGTGCAAACTGGCTTGCAAATGGCAAACATGGAAACATCCCCCGGTTCTGGCTCCAAGTGGTGCTCCCTTCTCTCCTACAGGAAAGAGAAGGTACTGCAGGCACCATGTGAACAGTCACGAATGCCCCGTAAAGTAAATTTCCATTATCTTGTATGCCCAGAAAATGTTTGTTTAAAAAATATGGTGAAGAGGGGTCTGCCATCACAGTGCCCACTGTGTGTCCTTAGACATTGGCTGTCCCAGCTCATCCCAACACATTTTTTCAGCTCTAGCTTGCCTGAAAGAGCTTTTTCTTCTTTGGTTGAAAGGTCTTAAAGAAGTGAGCCTGAATCTCCTCTGGTCCTGGCTCTGGCTCTGTGATGAAGCCTATCTAGAGTGGAAGAGACATGCAGAACCAGAGAGAGGTTAGGCAAGGGGGTAGAGACAGGGTTAATAGCTCAGAGTCCCTGTTTCTGATCACCTCTGGCTTTGCCCTTGTATTACCCAGCTAAGTAAATGATGAATCTCTTATTTTGCTTAAGTGAATATGAGTTCAAATTCAGTCACTTGCAACCAAAGAATCCTGACTGAAATAAAAACCACTGTAGAGGCCAGTCCACCTACTGCTATGATGCAGACACATGTTATCATGTAGTTTAAAAGGATAGTAGTGTTACTCCTGGACCAAATAAAAGAAGACATTGTGCTTTATCTCTACACTTTCTATCTTAAGTCATCTCAACTACTGGAATTTGGAAGAGGAAATAGGCTTTGCCACTTGCTGATTTTTCCTTGGGGATTCCTATATTGATCCACTTGGGCTGCTATAAAAAAATATCATAGACTGAGTGGTTTAATTTTTTCTTTAATGGAGCTTACTCCATGCCAAACTTGGGGCTTAAACTCATGACCCTGAGATTGGGAGTCATGTACTCTACCAACTGAGCCAGCCAGGCACCCCAAATTGAATGGTTTAAACATAGAAATTTATTTCACACAGATCTGGAGGTTGGAAAGTACCAGATCAAAGTTCTGTCAGCATTCAGTTCCTGGTAAAAGCTCTCTTTCTAGTTTGTAGATGGCTGGCCACCTTCATGGTGGAGAAAGAGAGAAAGAGAGAGACTTGGACCTCCCTGGTGTCTCAGGTTTGTTTTTTTTAATGTTTATTTATTTTTGAGAAAAAGAGAGACAGAGTGTGAGTTGAGGAGGAGCAGAGAGAGAGAGAGAGTCACAGAATCCGAAACAGGCTCCAGACTCTGAGCTGTCAGCACAGAGCCCAATGTGAGGCTCAAACTCATGAACTGCGAAATAATGACCTGAGCCAAAGTTGGATGTTTAACCAACTGAGCCACCCAGGTACCCCACCCTGGTGTCTCAGAATTACACTAATCCTGTTGGATCAGAGTTCCACCATTATGACCTTTATTTAACCTTAATTACTGCCAAAAAAGGCTTATCTCCAAATACAGTCACATTGGGGATTGACCTTTCAACGTATGAATTTTACAGAAACATAACAGTCCACAACAGTCCCTTTCTGAGGGAAGGACTCTCTCAGAAACATGAAGGCCAGAATGATAACAGCTGTTGAGGAAGGGAGGCACAGAGATTAGATCAGCCATTCTTGACCAGTTTAGTTCAGCAAACATTCATCAGTTCATTGCTATATACCCGGACCTGTGCTAGCACACAGAAATAAAAGTGAATAAGCTATATAGGCCCTGGTATAGGCAGAGTGTTCCCTCCTAGCAGAGGTGGAAACTGGGAGCTGTGTGGTCACCAGCTGGGACATCACTGGTCTGGCATTTGGATAAGTGCCTGTCTAGTGCCAACCATGGGACTTGGTCTCCATCACATTGCTCTAGGTGTTTGCTGTGCCTTAAATAAGAAGTGAATTTCAAGATATCCAACATGCTAAACTTAAGTTATGGGAAAAAATGGATAAAGCTACGTGCCCTACCCTTAAGGAGATTTCTGATGAAGGAGTAATTGGCCAGCAAATAGATACATTTGATGTAATACAAAAAATAATCAGAGTGGTGAGGGTTCAAAGGTGCTACAGAACCCAGGGGAGGGCCTTTTACACTTCAGGACACACAGGTAACCTTCACAGGTGAGACAGGCAAAGAGGTGAAAATGTCATGTCAAGTAGAGGGATGACATGCTATACATTTTCACATAAAAATGTTAGAAGGAGGTTGTTAAGAGGTGAGGCTTGGTAATAAAGGTAGAGGGCCTATCGTGAACTTGCTCCTATTGTCACTCCAGAAGCTTTATATGGAGGAGAAATTGGTCAGGTTTATGTGTCAGTTACACCATTATGGAGCTGCATGGAGGACAAACTTGCATGGGACAAGAGCAGATGTAGGAAGACCAGCTCAGGAGATGGCTGCAATTGGTCAAAGGATAAGGGTCCTCCTTTGAACTAAAACATTGGTTCTAGGGATGCAAGACAGATTTGAACAAATATTTAGGATATAAAATGGGTAAAACTTGGTGACTGATGGTATCAGGAGGAAGACTGCGGAGACTAAGAGTATTACATAGTCTTCCCCACACTGAAGGACTAGTAGGGGGTGGTGCTGTGAACTGGGAGCTGGTATGAGGGAGAGAGCAGATCCAGAGAGGGTAGAGCAGGTGTGTGACAGAAAGCATGGTTATCAATTGAATGATAACTTATATGACATGAACGGTAAGAACAAAAGATGCCCTAACAGCAACAGGGAATAAGGAAGGGGCACCTGGGAAGATTTCCATGGTTTCCAGAAGTTTTAAATGAAACCTAGAAAGGACATGGCCTTATGCGGGGGAGGGGGGGTAATATTCAGGGGGGCCTGAATATTGCCTGCCCATATTTTTTATGATGTTGTCCACACAGTGTTGGTTTATTGTTTCAATGAGTCAGTTACCGACACTTACAAACCAACCGTTTATATATAAAACCTGGATCCTGGTCTCTCAGTGATAGTGTGTACAGGGTACGGAACTGGTTCTGCCTTCTTCACTGGCCAATAGTCAGCTGGCCTGGGGTGTCAATATTGGGCCTATCAGACCAGGCAGGCCTACTGCCTTACCTGAGTGTTTCCTGTATGTTATTTGTCCATATTGCCCCACAATATGGTAAAGACAGGAGAAAATCCAACCTTGCTATTATCAACCTTGGTGAGATTGTTCATCTAATGGAAATATAAATCTCTTTCCCAAAATTCAGAGTTAGGACACTTTATCCACTGACTAATGGCTTCCCAAAATGTTTTTGTGTTAAACTAATTATGCCAAATATTTAGAAATATTTTTATTGGGAATATATACTATACTGTTATTTAAATAACTAGTATAACTATCAATTTTCTCCAGAAAATTCAAAGTGTTCTACTAAATCCTAAAGCAAATTTAACCCCAAGCTTACATTGCTTATGATCCTTATCTGGAGTCAGCATCAAATATGGAGGGGGAAAAGTTATAGTCAAAGCAGACACAACTTGATTATAATACAGGAGTCCTCTGGGAACTCAATAGTCTCTCTGGTGTTCAGTTAGTATCAAATTTCCATCTGCTGAGTAGGTCTCTAGTAAATTTGCAGAGGTGGTATTACAGGGAGGAAAGGACTGTTTCAAGGGCTGGGAAATAGGGAAAATCCTGGGTTACTTGAAATTCCTGCCATGTATGTGGTCTGTTTACTCTGAAGAAGACATTGTCCAAAGGGGGCAGGGTTTAATGTACTAAGAGTATTACTCACAATTGATGAGGATGACGATCTACATTTACAGATAATTCACCTTGAGTCCTCAAGGGTATGGCAGGATATTTGTCCCTTTTTTCTTCATTAGAGTATGCTCATTGATCTGAATTAAGGGATTTTTCTTTTTTTTTTTTTCTTTGCCTTCAGTGTGTGTGTGTGTGTGTGTGTGTGTGTGTGTGTGTAAGGTAGGATGATTTTTCCTCCAGTTTAGGAGATGAAGCATTCTCACCCATGGGTGATTGAAGAGTGGGTCAACTAACTGATCTGCTGGGCTCAACTTCACTTTGGATCCTGTCTCATTCCCCCTTTTCGAAATGTTCTGTCAGATGTTGTAATTCAGATAAAGGAGCTAGTTCTTATTCCAGTTTCTATTTTCAAAATAGGTCTCCACTTCCAGGGTCAACTTCACAAACAAAATTAAATGATATTCCATCAGCATCTTCTTTACCTCCTAAATTTGTCCAAAGGTATTTTCTAATCGATTCTGAAAATCTCCTATAATTCTGTCTTTTCTGTTTTGGGTTTTTTTTTTTTATTGAGGTATAATTGACATATAACATTATATTAGTTTCAGGTGTACAACATAATGATTCAACATTTGTATACATTTCAAAATGATCACAACTTTAGGTCTAGCTAACATCCATCACCATATACATAGGTACAAGTTTTTTCTCTTGTAATGAAAACTGTTAAGATCTATTCTCTTAACAATTTTTAAATATGCAATACAGTACTGTTAACTACAGTCACCATGCTATACATTACATTCCCATAACTTAATTATTTTATAACTGGAAGGTTGTACTTTTGACCTCTTTGTCCATTTTGCCCACCCCTTAGCCTCCCATCTGTTCTCTGTATCTATGAACTTGGTGTTTGTTTGTTTTTCAGATTCTATATATGTAAAAGCATAAGGTATTTATCTATTATCTAATATATTATATCTATATTTATCTAATATCTATATCATAAGGTATTTGTCTTATTAGCTAATATATTATATATATTATTTATATAATAAGAAATTGTGAGATATATTATTCATTCATCCACTGATGGACATTTAGGATGTTTCCACATCTTAGCTGTTGTAAATAATGCTGCAATGAACACAGGGGTGCATGTATCTTTTTGAGTTAGTATTTTTATATTTCCAAATAAATATACAGAAATAGAATTGCTCTATTTTCCTATTTTTCATTTTTTCAGGAAGTTCCATACTGTTTTCCATAGTAGCTGTAGCAATTTAAATTCCCACCAGTAGTGCATAAGAGCTCCCTTTTCTCCATATTTTTTTGCCAATACTTGCTATGTCTTCTTTTTTGATAATAGCTATTCCAACAGGTGATACCTCATCATGGTTTTGATTTGCATTTACCTGATTATTAATGATGTTGTGGACCTTTCCATGTACTTGTTGGCCATCTGTATGTCTTCTTTGGAAAAATGTCTATTCAGATCTGCCCATTTTTTCAAAATAGATTTTTTTTTGAGTTGCATGAGTTCTTTATTTATTTTGGATATTAACCTCTTATATGATTTACAAATTTTTTTTCCATTCAGTAAGATCCCTTTTTATTTTCTTGGCTTCCTCTGCTGGTGTAGAAGCTTTTTAGTTTGGTGTAATCCCACATGTTCATTTACCTCTTACTGCCTTTGTTTTTTATGTCAGATTTTAAAAATCATTACCAAGACCAAGTCAAGGAGCTTACCACCTGTTTTATCCTAGGAATTTTATGGTTTCAGGTCAAACATTCAAGTCTTAAGACATTTGAGTTAATTTTTATGTTTGGTGTAAGATAGCGGTCCAGTTTCATTCTTTTGCATACAGCTGTCCAGTTTGCTCAACACCATTTATTGGAGAAATTGTCCTTTCCTCATTGTATATTCTTGCCTCCTTTGTCATAAATTAATTGACCATATTTGCATGGGTTTGTTTCTGGCTTTCTTTGTTTTCTTGATGTATGTGTCTATTTTTATGCCAATACCATACTGTTTTAACTACTCCGGCATTGGAATATATAGTTTGAATTCAGGAAGTGTGAAACCTCCTGCTTTGTTCTTCTTTCTTAAAATTGCTTTGGTCATTAAGGGTCTCGGGTTTCCATACAAATTTTAGGATTTTTTGTTCTATTTCTGTAAAAATTGCCATTGGAATTTTGATAGGGATTACATTGAATCTATATATTGCTTTGGATAGTACGAACACTTTAACAATATTAATTCTTCCAATCCATGATCATGCTGTTTCTTTCCATTTATTTGTGGCTTTCTTCATTAATGTCATAGTTTTCAGTATGCATATCTTTTACCTGCTTCATGAAATTTATTCCTAGGTATTTTATTCCTTTTGATGCAATTATAAATGAGATTTTTTTCTTAACTTCTCCTTCTGATGGTTCATTATTAGTGTATAGAAACACAACAGATTTTTGTATCCTGACTTTGTATCCTGCAACTTTACTGAATGTATTAGTTATAACAGTGTTATGGTGGAGTATTTAGGATTTTCTATTTAATATCATGTCATCTGCAAAGTGACAATTTTTTTTTTCATTTTGGATGCCTTTTATTTCTTTTTCTTGCCAAATTGCTCTGGTTAGGACTTCCAGCACTATGTTGAATGAGTGGTTAAAGTGGGCATCCTTGTCTTGTTTCTGATCTTAGAGGAAAGGCTTTCAGCTTTTCACCTTTGAGTATGATATTAGCTGGGGATTGTCATGACTGGCCTTTATTATGTAGAAGTACATTCCCTCCACAACTACTTTATTAAGAGTTTTTGCCATAAATAGATGCTGACTTTGTCAAATACTTTTTCTGTATATATTGAGATGATCCTATGATTTTTATCTTTAATTTTGTTAATGTGGCGTATCACATTGATTTGTGGATGTTGAGCCATCTTTACATCTCGGAAGTAAATCCCTCTGGATCATAATGTATGATGCTTTTAATGCATCGTTAAATTTGGCTTGCCAATATTTCGTTAAGGATGTTGGCATTTATGTTCATCCAGACATTTGGCCGCTAATTTTCTTTTCATGTAGCATCCTTGTCTGGTTTTGATATCAGGGTAATGCGGGCCTCATAAAATGAGTTTGGAAGCATCCCCTCCACTTTCTATTTTTCAGAATAATTTGAGAAGAATTGGTATTAATTATTTATTACATTCTTGGTAATATTTACCAGTGAAGCCATCTGGTTGGACTTTTGTTTCTTGGTAGGTTTTTGATTACATATTCAATCTCCTTACTAACAATCAGTGTATTCAGATTTTCTATTTCTTCATAATTCAATTTTGGTAGGTTGTATGTTTCCTGGAATTTATATCCACTTCCTCTAGTTTGTCCAAGTCCTTGGCATATAATGGCTCATAGTAGTCTCTTATGATCCTTCATCTTTTTGTTCTATCAGTTGTAATGTCTCCTCTTTCATTTCTAATGTTATTTATTTGAGCCCTCTTTCTTTCTTGGTGATTTTAGCTAAAGGTTTGCCAGTATTATTTATGTTTTCAAAGAACCAGCTTTCACTGATGTTTTCTAATGTTCCTTTAGTTTCTATTTCATTTTTTCCACTCTGATCTTTATTTCCTTTCTTCTACTAACTTCGGGCTTTTTGTATTACTCTTCTAGTTACTTAAGTGGTTTAGTTGAGATTTTCTGTTTCTTGATATAAGCATATGAACTTCCCTCTTAGAACTGCTTTTGCTGAATCCCATAGGTTTCAGTATGTTTTATTTCCATTTTCATTTGTCTCAAGGTATTTTTTTAATTTCTTTTTTTTATTTCTTTTTTGACTGTTCAGTAGCATGGTTTTTTATCTCCACATATTTGGAGTTTCATCTTTTTTTGTTTGCATGATTAAATTATGGTCCAACAGATTTTTCCTAGAAGTGTTTTGTATATGACTTTTCAGATACTCATACTGACATTTTCGGCCTTTTTTGACCCTCAGGTTTATTGAGGAGTGAGGATCCTGCAGATCCTTTTCCAAGTTAATCACCTTTTCTTATCTAAAATTCAGCATCTGAGGTTATGATCAACATATGTACAAGTTGATATAGGTCAGGTAATTTTGTCATGTACCCCCCCCCCCCAGTGAATTCTAAATTTTTACATGAATATTTGCTGGTCTTGTTTGGGTTTAGGAAAATCTTTCATTATAGTTCATAATTCAGCTCAGGTTCATGGTTTAAATTTTATAGTTGTCTGCATATTCAACTCATGGGAGAGATGGATATTTAGATGTAATTACAATTTTGGATAAGAGAGTTGTTTGGAAAAGGTATGGTGGTTGAACAAGGGAGATGAGAGAGGAGTTGATAGAGGCACAGAAAGGGGACATCAGAAGGATACGGGGAGAAAGGCAAAGCTGGATATCAAAACTAGTCTAGTTCACTCTTGCTTAAGTTCGCTGAATTACTCAATTAGCTTTGTTCAAAGAACCTTTTAGTGAAGACACTTTTGACTAAGAATTTTGTTTTGATACCTCTGCATACCAGTCAAAAAATGCTGTTCATTAAGCCTAATAAATATTATTTCCTTTCTTCTTCTCAAATAAATGTGTTCAATCAAATGTTCCCCAGAGTAGACACTAAAGGCCCAAATCATCCTTGGTGAAATTACGCCAAGAAAGACAGGCACAAGAATTAGGGTTATGAAGAGAGTACCTATATGAAGCAGGAGTTTTTCCAGTTAGAGGAAGGGATTTAAACTTAGACGACACCGTGAAAGCTGGCAACAGTCAGTAAAAATGTACTGCCTCTGCATTCATACCTCTGCATTCCCCTTACCAGAAAGTTAGCCACCTCCAAACCCCACAATCTGCCCCCATAAGCAGAAAAAACATTGATAATACTTTCTCTGAACCAAAAGGCTCTCAGGACACAAAATAAAGACAAGGAGAACCTCAACCAGTTTTGTTTGTGACCCACAGCAAAGTCTGTCCAAGTGGACACTGGTCATGTGAGCACTGTAAATGCACCCATCTGGGAGGTCAGCTCTAGTAACAGGCTCATAGGTCCTATGCCTGTGCTCTACCTTGTGATTCTCCTTCTTAGAACAACATAACACAAAACAGTAACACAAAGACAGCAAAAAGGAATTAAAAAGAATGGCCTGACTCCACCAAGGATGCCCCAAATTTGGAAACCAGTAACAAAACCTAGATAACATATTGAGAATAAACAGCCAAGGAACTCAATGCAGAGAGGGTGAAGTTGAGACACACTGATAACTTGCCGCATCAGCACTGTCAGCAGCAAAGCATGCGGGGCCTTTAGAGGTTCCACATCTCCCTGAAGGCTGGGGTCCATGACAATAAGCCATACAGACCATATCATAATGGGACCTCCACTTTAATTGTGGAAATAAGTAAAGATCAACCAAATAGAGAAGAGCAAAGCCTATTTATTCAGAGCTTGCTGTCGTGAGGGAGTTAGCCACCATGACTTGTGTTGAGCAGAGACTCAAAAGGAGACAGAAGAATAGGAAAGTCTTGTAGTGGAATAAAGGAAAGTCTTCAGATGTGCCTTGATTGGAGGTTGTTGGAATGGGAAAGCTATAGATGGACTAACTAGAATCAGGACATCACACGTCATTGGTTAGGGGTGCATATTTGGATTTCTCCAGTTGGTCCTAAGTCAGACACAAGGGCAAATATTAGGGAATCTATCAGTTATTAATCAAGTCCTGGCTGTTGTAGGCCAATTGTTAAAGAGGGTATAGTATGACTTCTTGAACTGGTTGCTGCAGATAATGGTTTGACTTTCTGGACTGGTTACAACAGATAATGAGTTAGTTTTCTGGACTGGTTGCTACAGACTATGGGTGAGAATTCTATGTTTATACAGACAATGGTCTGGCCATTGTCCATTGGTACGTGTAGTCTTTCAGCACAGAGCCTTAAACCCAGCAATTTCACTTGTGGAAATTTGTCTTACATCAATTAAATGAGCTATGTCAAGGTTACTCATGACAACATTGTTTGATAGAAAAAAGAGAGAAAACAAAGAAAATGTCTATCATCAGGGCACAGGATAAATTAGTTAGGGTGTAACCCTGTAATGAAATACTAGGTAAGTGTCCTTTAATTTGTGCTCCCAAAGCCCATTGAACAGGCTTTGACTACACACTGATAAGGTATCCATTCATATGTGAGACTTCTTTAACGCATTCTTAAGGACTCAAGAAAAAATTTAACTTCATTAACCTTTGTGTCCTCTCAATAAACATTTGCCAAGTGAGAGTGAAATACAAGATACTGTTCCTTTCCAACCAGAGGATAGGCATTTGTAAAAAGCAGTGCAGAGTTTAAATTTCACTAATAGAAAAACACGGTTCTGTAAATTAAAACAGTGTCTAACAAGTTTATTCTACCCTGATTTTGTATGTCAGAACATATTTGCAGAAGCAATGTTTAATTCGAAGTAAATAAGATTCTTGGGACATTATCTAAAAGAAGTGGTCAGCAAACTTTTTCTCTAAAAACTTTGAAATAATAAATATTGAGGCTCAGATGGTAAATATTTTAGGCTTTGAGGGCCATATTGTATCTGTCACCTCTTTTTTGTTTTCTTTGTTAATTTTTAACAATGTTTTAAAAATGTAAAACTTTCTTTATTTCAATGGTGGCATAAAAACAAGAAATAGCTGGATTTGGGGTTCACAGACCCCTGTCTAAAGCCAAAGTTCACCGCCTTCTTTCTAATATTAAGCAGAGAACATTTTGGAGAAATATCTAAGTATGAATATCCAAATATCATTGAAAGGGTATAAAATGGACTTTTTCAGTCAAAAAAACAATACAAAGAAAGAGATTGAAATGACTTCTGGACCTCTAGAATCAGAATCACAATCTGTTAAAACCCAGATTGCAGTGGGTCCAAGTTCCCAAGTGATACTAATGTTCCCTGTGTAGGAACACACTTTGAGAACCACTGCTGTAGAGGTAGAGTCACTAAATGAAAGCCTCTAAGTTCCTTATTTTGTACAATCTTTCCTTTGCTGTGTCAGTAATCTCTTCTAGTGACTGCAAATGCTTCTAGGCATTAAACTTCTTCTTAGCTGCCAGTGTATCAGGCAATTTATAGATGTCACACTGAAATTTCAATCCACCCAGCAGTGAGGACAAAAGAAAGAGAATGTTGTCAAACCAGTAACGTGCCCTAAGGAGCAACTCTAGAGCAAGAATACAGAAGGAATCTAGCAGTGTGATCCCCTTTTGAACTGAGAACCTCTGTACCCCTCCCTGAGGGGAGCCTTAGTACTGAAGGCTGCTGACCTACATGAACCAGAATGCAATATGGTGACAGCCTGTATAACCTGTGTGACTAGTTCAGCCAGTGGCCCTAGGATCCACAATAGTTTGAGGTACGATCCTTTTGTTTTCTATTTTTCTACACATTTATTTTGTTCTGTTCACATTGCACAATTATACAAACCTACAACCTACAAAATAATACACAACCTACAAATACAACTTACAAAAAGTACAAAAACCTAACCATTTTCCAATGGCAGTTCAGATTTAAGTTACAAAAAAGAAAAACAGTACAGTAACTTACAAAGAGTTTGGGTGCCCTGCACAAGTCACACTGTCTGTCATGTGATGTATTTGCAGCTGTAAATGTTGCCAAAAAAGAATCTGTTCTCTGCATCAAACCACACAGTTTCTGTCAAGGAGGCTTCCTTCGATCAGTGTGCCTTTTCTTCTGAGGGCAAGAGCAATAAGACTTTGAATAGGCTTGAAATGGATTGTTTCTACTCAATAAATATTAAAATTCATTTGGCATTTGCAATAGAGTTGTTTGAAACAAACTTTGTTCCAGAAATGCACCACATGTAAGCACTGTCCCATCTGGTTTTACAATTTTTACAGTGAAAATACCCATATTTTTGTTTCAAAAACTGGAGATTGGGCTTTCTGAACAGATTGGTGGCATCTCTCTCCATGCTTGCTTGCTCTTTTTCCTTTCCCTAGGACTTGCATCATCTTCCTACTTCAATGCATCATGTTGCCAGAGTTCCTCCTGCCTATCACCTTCTGACTTTGATGGTGGTGGCTGGCCTCCTCACTGCCTGAAAGCACCTACCTCTCCTCCGCTTCCTCATCCTTCCACATCTGGACCAAGCCTCTGCAACCAACCACCACAAATAGATCACCCAGGTTGGTAGGGGTGTCTTGTGGCCTGTGCTGCCCCAGGAGAAATGGCTGTGCAAGTGCAAGGTCCCAGGAAGCACTGCACAACTTGCCCACCCACAGGCTCATCTGCACACCCACCTATTGGTGCTGGCCTTGCACAGCCACAGGCTCAAGCTGAGGTTCACCTAGGAGAGAATGGTCTTAAGCTAAGCGCTTTTATAATGGTCTATGTAGTAACTGGAGGCATTCATGGGTGCCAGAAATCCTGGCCTGGCCAAGAAAGTCGGGGGTGGTGGGAAGACACTTTTACCTCTTGTAAGACTGTGCTCAGAGGGTCCAGGGTGGGCCAAAGGCAGTGTGTTCCCATAGCCATGGTATAAGCCATAGGGAACACAAAGCCTTCCATCTGCTCACCCAGTGCCCAGGTACAGCACAATATCCTTGTGCAATTTGTTTGTGTACTTGCTTGCCTTCTACCTTCATCCACCCCTTTTTTCTCTTGATCAAGTTGGTTCTCAATCCTTTTTTGGTGGATTCAAATGTTGGTGTCAGTTTGGTTTATTAGCCTTCCTAAAGGCTGATAACCTGTGCCAATTTTTGTCATTGTCCTTACCACACTCTATGTATGTGTTTTTCCGGGCAACAAAGACCAGCTTATATGCTGAGTTAATATATGTCAAGCACGTGGACCAGTACCTGGCACATAAGTTCTTGTAGTTAAACTAATTTGCTTGGAAACACTAAAATAATAACTTGGGAAAGTCCAGAACACACATGGCTGACATTGGAAGAACCCACTTCACCACTACCACTCCATGGTTTGAAGCCTATGTCAGTCCTAAAGAAAATACTGTATCTGCTCAAGGAGAAATTTGTAAATAATAGAGGAGCATCATCACTTATAGAAAGGAGAAAAGAGGTTAGGAGGCTGATAAGGTATACCACCACAGAGAATGCCAGTTATCAGCCAACCTCTTCAAGGTTTCCCAACACTTACACCAATTCCGACTAAAAGAATGGGGTTTGCCACTCAAACAAAACAAAACAAAACAAAACAAAACAAAACAAAACAAAAGTTTCAAAATACTGGGAACCAAGTTTAAAATGAGCAAAGTAATTTCACTTATAACTCTTAAATAATATTTTCTTATTAATTAAAAAAGTACATGTCCAAGACTGCTATGAGGAACTACAATAGTATGCACAGTCAAAATTTCTACTCTCAAAAAGCTGAGGCAAATTTTGTTTCCTCAGGGAAGCAAATACACCATGAGTCACACATTCAATCAAAAATAGGCTCTTCACGTTAAGAAGATAGCAGCGTAGTAGGACGCTGGGATCACCGTGCATCCTGCTGATCACTTAGATTCCACCTACACCTGCCTAAATAACCCAGAAAACCACCAG
Organism: Puma concolor; assembly: GCF_028749965.1. Classification (NCBI taxonomy): domain Eukaryota; kingdom Metazoa; phylum Chordata; class Mammalia; order Carnivora; family Felidae; genus Puma; species Puma concolor. Next base: position 26,674,741 of record NC_141671.1, read on the forward strand.
AAGACTAGCAGAACGGAGTCTCCGGAGCCAAGCGCAGACGAGAGGCCCACAGAAGAGGGTAGGAAGGGCGGAGAGGTGGTGCGCACTGCACGGACTGGTGGGAGGGAGCCGGGGCAGAGGGGCAGCCTGCCGGCCAAGCAGAGCCCCCAAGTCTGGCTTGCAAAAGCGGAGGGGCCAGACGGAGTGTGTTCCGACAGCAAGCGCCACTTAGCATCTGGGAGGTCATAAGTTAACAGCTCTGCTCAGAAAGCAGGAAGGCTGGAGGACAAAGGGAGGGAGAGTTGCTGAGCCCCAGGATGACAGAGCTCAGTTTGGTGGGGACAAAGGCGCTAGCCAGCGCCATGTCCCTTGCCCATCCCCCAGCTAAAATCCTAAAGGGAACCAGTTCCTGCCAGGGAACTTGCTTGCTCTGCGCAAACACCCAACACTGTGCTTCTGCGGAGCCACCCCTCCGGCAGCGGGTCTGACTCCCTCCCACTGCCACAGGGCCCCTCCTGAAGTGGATCACCTAAGGAGAAGCGAGCTAAGCCTGCCCCTCCTGCCCTCGTGCACCTTGCCTACCCACCCCAGCTAATACGCCAGATCCCCAGCACCACAAGCCTGGCAGTGTGCAAGTAGCCCAGATGGGTCACGCCACCGCACAGTGAATCCCACCCCTAGGAGAGGGGAAGAGAAGGTACACACCAGTCTGACTGTGGCCCCAGCGGTGGGCTGGGGGCAGACATCAGGTCTGACTGTGGCCCCGCCCACCAACTCCAGTTATACACCACAGCACAGGGGAAGTGCCCTGCAGGTCCGCACCACTCCAGGGACTATCCAAAATGACCAAACGGAAGAATTCCCCTCAAAAGAATCTTCAGGAAATAACAACAGCTAATGAACTGATCAAAAAGGATTTAAATAATATAACAGAAAGTGAATTTAGAATAATAGTCATAAAATTAATCACTGAGCTTGAAAACAGTATAGAGGACAGCAGAGAATCTCTTGCTACAGAGATCAAGGGACTAAAGAACAGTCAGGAGGAGCTGAAAAACTCTTTAAACGAGATGCAAAATAAAATGGAAACGACCACGGCTTGGATTGAAGAGGCAGAGGAGAGAATAGGTGAACTAGAAGATAAAATTATGGAAAAAGAGGAAGCTGAGAAAAAGAGAGATAAAAAAATCAAGGAGTATGAGGGGAAAATTAGAGAACTGGGTGATACACTAAAAAGAAATAATATACGCATAACTGGTATCCCAGAGGAGGAAGAGAGAGGGAAAGGTGCTGAAGGTGTACTTGGAGAAATAATAGCTGAGAACTTCCCTGAAGTGGGGAAGGAAAAAGGCATTGAAATCCAAGAGGTACAGAGAACTCTCTTCAGACGTAACTTGAATCGATCTTCTGCACGACATATCATAGTGAAACTGGCAAAATACAAGGATAAAGAGAAAATTCTGAAAGCAGCAAGGGATAAACATGCCCTAACATATAAAGGGAGACCTATGAGACTTGTGACTGATCTCTCTTTTGAAACTTGGCACGCCAGAAAGGATTGGCACGAGATCTTCAATGTGTTGAACAGAAAAAATATGCAGCCGAGAATCCTTTATCCAGCAAGTCTGTCATTTAGAATAGAAGGAGAGATAAAGGTCTTCCCAAACAAACAAAAACTGAAGGAATTCGTCGCCACTAAACCAACCCTACAAGAGATGCTAAGGGGGATCCTGTGAGACAAACTACCAGAGACATCGCTACAAGCATAAAACATGCAGACATCACAATGACTCTAAACCCGTGTCTTTCTATAACACTGAATGTAAATGGATTAAATGCCCCAACCAAAAGACATAGGGTATCAGAATTGATAAAAAAACAAGACCCATCTATTTGCTGTCTACAAGAGACTCATTTTAGACCTGAGGACACCTTTAGATTGAGAGTGAAGGGATGGAGAACTATTTATCATGCTACTGGAAGCCAAAAGAAAGCTGGAGTAGCCATACTTCTATCAGACAAACTAGACTTTAAATTAAAGGCTGTAACAAGAGATGAAGAAGGGCATTATATAATAATTACAGGGTCTATCCATCAGGAAGAGCTAATACTTATAAATGTCTATACGCCAAATACAGGAGCCCTCAAATATATAAAACAATTACTCATAAACATAAGCAACCTTACTGATAAGAATGTGGTAATTGCAGGGGACTTTAACACTCCACTTACAGAAATGGGTAGATCATCTAGACACACGGTCAATAAAGAAACAAGGGCCCTGAATGAGACATTGGATTAGATGGACTTGACAGATATATTTAGAACTCTGCATCCCAAAGCAACAGAATATACTTTCTTCTCGAGTGCACATGGAACATTCTCCAAGATAGATCACATCCTGGGTCACAAAACAGTCCTTCGTAAGTATACAAGAATTGACATCATACCATGCATACTTTCAGACCACAATGCTATGAAGCTTGAAATCAACCACAGGAAAAAGTCTGGAAAACATCCAAAAGCATGGAGGTTAAAGAACACCCTACTAAAGAATGAGTGGGTCAACCAGGCAATTAGAGAAGAAATTAAAAAATATATGGAAACAAATGAAAATGAAAATACAACAATCCAAAAGCTTTGGGATGCAGCGAAGGCAGTCCTGAGAGGAAAATATATTGCAATCCAGGCCCATCGCAAGAAACAAGAAAAATCCCAAATACAAAACCTAACAGCACACCTAAAGGAAATAGAAGCAGAACAGCAAAGGCAGCCTAAACCCAGCAGAAGAAGAGAAATAATAAAGATCAGAGCAGAAATAAACAATATAGAATCTAAGAAAACTGTAGAGCAGATCAACGAAACCAAGAGTTGGTTTTTTGAAAAAATAAACAAAATTGACAAACCTCTAGCCAGGCTCCTCAAAAAGAAAAGGGAGATGACCCAAATAGATAAAATCATGAATGAAAATGGAATTATTACAACCAATCCCTCAGGTATACAAACAATTATCAGGGAATACTATGAAAAATTATATGCCAACAAATTGGACAACCTGGAAGAAATGGACAAATTCCTGAACACCCACACTCTTCCAAAACTCAATCAGGAGGAAACAGAAAGCTTGAACAGACCCATAACCAGCGAAGAAATTGAATCGGTTATCAAAAATCTCCCAACAAATAAGAGTCCAGGACCAGATGGCTTCCCAGGGGAGTTCTACCAGACGTTTAAAGCAGAGATAATACCTATCCTTCTCAAGCTATTCCAAGAAATAGAAAGGGAAGGAAAACTTCCAGACTCATTCTATGAAGCCAGTATGACTTTGATTCCTAAACCAGACAGAGACCCAGTAAAAAAAGAGAACTACAGGCCAATATCCCTGATGAATATGGATGCAAAAATTCTCAAGAAGATACTATCAAATCGAATTCAACAGCATATAAAAAGAATTATTCACCAAGATCAAGTGGGATTCATTCCTGGGCTACAGGGCTGGCTCAAAATTTGCAAGTCAATCAATGTGATACATCACATTAATAACAGAAAAGATAAGAACCATATGATCCTGTCAATCGATGCGGAAAAAGCATTTGACAAAATTCAGCATCTTTCTTAATAAAAACCCTCAAGACAGTCGGGATAGAAGGAACATACTTAAACATCATAAAAGCCATTTATGAAAAGCCTACAGCTAATATCATCCTCAATGGGGAAAAACTGAGAGTTTTCTCCCTGAGATCAGGAACATTACAGGGATGTCCACTCTCACCGCTATTGTGTTGGAAGTGCTAACATCAACAATCAGACAACAAAAGGAAATCAAAGGCATCAAAATTGGCAATGATGAAGTCAAGCTTTCACTTTTTGCAGATGACATGATATTATACATGGAAAACCCGACAAACTCCACCAAAAGTCTGCTAGAGCTGATACATGAATTCAGCAAAGTCACAGGATACAAAATCAATGTACAGAAATCAGTTGCATTCTTATACACTACTAATGAAGCAAATAAAGAAACTGATCCCATTCACAATTGCACCAAGAAGCATAAGATACCTAGGGATAAATCTAACCAAAGATGTAAAAGATCTGTATGCTGAAAACTACAGAAAGCTTTTGAAGGAAATTGAAGAAGATATAAAGAAATGGAAAAACATTCTGTGCTCATGTATTGGAAGAATAAATATTGTCAAAATGTCAATACTACCCAAAGCTATCTACCCATTCAATGCAATCCCAATCAAAATTGCACAAGCATTCTTCTCGAAGCTAGGACAAGCAATCCTAAAATTTCTATGGAACCACAAAAGGCCCCGAATAGCCAAAGTAATTTTGAAGAAGAAGACCAAAGCAGGATGCATGAAAATCCCAGACTTTAGCCTCTACTACAAAGCTGTCATCATCAAGACAGCATGGTATTGGCACAAAAACAGGCGTATAGACCAATGGAATAGAATAGAAACCCCAGAATTAGACCCTCAAAAGTATGGCCAACTAATCTTTGACAAAGCAGGAAAGAACATCCAATGGAAAAAAGACAGCCTCGTTAACAAATGGTGCTGGAAGAACTGGACAGCAACATGCAGAAGGATGAAACTAGACCACTTTCTCACACCATTCACAAAAATAAACTCAAAATGGATAAAGGACCTGAATGTGAGACAGGAAACCATCAAAACCCTAGAGGAGAAAGCAGAAAAAAACCTCTCTGACCTCAGCCACAACAATTTCTTACTTGACACATCCCCAAAAGCAAGGGAATTAAAAGCAAAACTGAACTATTGGGACCTCATGAAGATAAAAAGCTTCTGCACAGCAAAGGAAACAATCAACAAAACTAAAAGGCAACCAACGGTATGGGAAAAGATATTTGCAAATGACATATCGGACAAAGGGCTAGTATCCAAAATCTATAAAAGACTCACCAAACTCCACACTCGAAAGATAAATGATCCAGTGAAGAAATGGGCAGAAGATATGAACAGACACTTCTCTAAAGAAGACATCCGTATGGCCAACAGGCACATGAAAAGATGCTCAACGTCGCTCTTCATTAGGGAAATACAAATCAAAACCACCCTCAGATATCACCTCATGCCAGTTAGTGGCCAAAATGAACAAATCAGGAGACTATAGATGCTGGAGAGGATGTGGAGAAATGGAACTCTCTTGCACTGTTGGTGGGAATGCAAATTGGTGCAGCTACTCTGGAAAACAGTGTGGAGTTCCTCAGAAAATTAAAAATAGACCTACCCTATGACCCAGCAATAGCACTGCTAGGAATTTACCCAAGGGATACAGGAGTACTGATGCATAGGGGCACTTGTACCCCAATGTTTATAGCAGCACTCTCAACAATAGCCAAATTATGGAAAGAGCCTAAATGTCCACCAACTGATGAATGGATAAAGAAATTGTGGTTTATATACACAATGGAGTACTATGTGGCAATGAGAAAGAATGAAATATAGCTCTTTGTAGCAACGTGGATGGAACTGGAGAGTGTGATGCTAAGTGAAATAAGCCATACAGAGAAAGACAGATACCATATGTTTTCACTCTTATATGGATCCTGAGAAACTTAACAGAAACCCATGGGGTAGGGGAAGGAAAAACAAAAAAAGAGGTTAGAGTGGGAGAGAGCCAAAGCATAAGAGACTCTTAAAAACTGAGAACAAACTGAGGGTTGATGGGGGGTGGGAGGAAGGGGAGGGTGGGTGATGGGTATTGAAGAGGGCACCTTTTGGGATGAGCACTGGGTGTTGTATGGAAACCAATTTGACAATAAATTTCATATGTTGAAAAAATAAAAGGAGCAGAGGGACTAAACAGACATTTTCCTAAAGAAGACATCCAAATGCCAAAAGAAACACGAAAAAGATGCTCATTATCACTACTAATCAAGGAAATGCAAATCAAAACCACAGTGAGATATTATCTCACACATGTTAGAATGGCTGTCATCAAGGACATAAGGGAAAAAAATAAGACGGAAAAAGTTTTGTGAAGGATGTGGAGAAAAGGGAACACTTGTACACTGTTGATGGGAATGTAAATTTGTTCAGTCACTATGGAAAAGAATACAAAGTTTCCTCCAGAATTAAAAATAAGTCTACCATTAATCTAGCAATTTCACTTCTGGGTATATACATAAAGGAAATGAAAACAGAATATTAAAGAGATGTATGCACTCCCATGTTTATTAAAGCACTATTCACAATAGTTAAGATGTGGAAACCACCTAAATGCTTATCAGTGGATGAATGGATAAAGATGTGGTGTATGTATACAATGGAATTATTCAGCCATGAGAAAGGACATCCTGCCATTTGTGATAATGTGTATGGACCTTGAGGAAATTATGCTATGTGAGATGAGTCAGATAGAGAAAGACAAATACTGTATGATATCACTTATTTGTGGAATATAAAAAGGCCAAATTCACAAAAACAGACTAAAATAGTCATTACCAGGGGATGGAGGTAGAGATGTTGGACAGATGTTGTTCACGGGTACAAACTTGCAAGAAGAAGTGAGTCCTAGAGATCTAATGCACAGTGTTGCAAAATAGACAACAATATTGTATTGTAATCACTAAACTTGCTAAGAGACTAGAACTTAATTAATCCAACCACTAGAAAGAAATAGCAATGTAATGTGATAGAGGTGCTAAATATTGCTACATTGGCAATCATACTATAATATATAAATGTATCTAATTAACTAGTTATACATCTTAAATTTACACAGTTATATTTCAAATATATTTCAATTTAAAAATTAGGTGCATAATATTTTTAATAGCTAACAATAAAAAAGTCTATTGACAGATGGATGTTATCAACAAAATATGTATATACCCACAGTAGAACATTATTCAACCTTAAACAAGAGAGAAAACCCAGTGCATGCTACAATACAGATGAACCTTGAAAATATTATAGTAAATGAAATAATCCAGATGAAAAGAACAAATATTGTATAACTCCACTTACATATGTACCCAGTATAGCAGATTCAATACAGAAATGTTTATTAAATGTTTCTTTTTATCTTTTGCCCTTTTATAATTTTTTTATGATTCCATTTTCTTTCTTCTTGATTTATATGTTATTGTTGTATTAACTCTATCTTGTTTTTCCAATTCCACTAGACATTGTCTTTATTTGTTTATTGGTTATTTAAGCTTACCAGTTATTTACTACTGTCTTTACTCTTTATTCTTTCTTGCACATCAGATTTTCCACTACGATTATTTTCTTTTGCTTGAAATATATTCATTAAAATTTCTATTAGTGAGGACATGTTGAAAGTGAATTGTCTGTTTTAATTATCAGAAAATGCCTTTTTTACAAGCTTATTTCTGAAAAGATATCTATTATTGTTCTTACCGAGTGCAAGAGTGACTACTATAATCTTTCAGCACTTTGTCTTCTGATTTCCATTGTTGTTGAGAAATCTTTCACTCTGTATTTTCAATATAGTTGCTTATAATAATTTCCATTTATAATTGTCTTTCATCCTTTTTATTAAGATTTTGTTATTTTATTGTGCTATCTATTTGAAACTAGAGGAAGATTTTCTTAGTAGACTTCTTGATTTTGTAAATTGGTAATCTTTTATTAGTTTTAGAAAAGCCTCAGCCGCTTTCTCAAATATTAGCTCTTTCTCATTCTCTCTCTGTTTCTTCCAAACTCCAGTTAAACATCTGAGAGCTCACTTTATAACTCATCTTTCATGTTTGGTTTTGTTTCTTTGTGTTTCTTCATGCTACATTGTGGGTTATTTATTCTGATCTATCTTTCAGTTTACTAATTTTCTCTTTGATAGACTTGAATCTTCTATGAAACATATTCAACAAATTTTTAAAGTTCAGTTTTCTGTTTTCCATTTCTTATTCTATTTGGTTCTTCTTTACATTCACCAGGTAACTTTTCATAGTGTTCTATTCCCTGCATACGTTTTTTAGTGAACATGACTGTTTTATAATCTGTGATAACTTCACCACCTAAAGTCTTTTCAAGATTGTTTTTACAAACTTCTAGTTCTGCCCATGAGAGAGTCCTCTGATACTTTTTTTATTGTGTGCTAGGTGCTGTCCATGAAAATTTATTTGTGAACATCTTTTTGAGGCCCAAGATAAAGATATTTCTACCCAGTGTCAGGTACCTAGTAGCTCCCAGTCTAGGATCATATTTTGTTTTGTTTTGTTTTACTATTTAAACAATGTTGTTAAGCTTATAAATTACATAAAATAAAACTTGAATACTTTAATTATATCCATATCAGTATCAGTTGACAAACATGTTTACAACTGTGTGACTGATGGACATAAACATCAAGATATAGAACAATTTTCCCCGGAAATTTTCTTGTGTCCTTTGCAGTCTGTATTTCCCACTATTAACCCCAAGGAACCACTAATATGTTTTCAGCCATTATGTATTAGTCTAGCCTGTTTCAGAATTTCATATAAATAGAATATTAGTATGTACTCTTTTGTACCTGCCTACTCCTGTTCAGCATGTTTTTGAGACTCATCCATGTGTATCAATAATTTGTTTTTTTATATATAATTTATCATATCTTTACCTGTTCTCCAGTTCATGGCTATTTGAAGTATTACCAGATTTTGATCATTATAAATAATGCTGCGATGAAGAGCTATTTACAAATATTTTTATAAATACATTTTTGTTTTCCTTGGAAATAGAATTGCTGGATGGTATGGTATGTACAAGAGTAACTTTCTAAGAAACTACCAAAGAGTTCTCCAAAGTGATTGTACCACAATAACTTTTTTTTTTTTTAATTTTTTTTTCAACGTTTATTTTTATTTATTTTTGGGACAGAGAGAGACAGAGCATGAACGGGGGAGGGGCAGAGAGAGAGGGAGACACAGAATCAGAAACAGGCTCCAGGCTCTGAGCCATCAGCCCAGAGCCTGACGCGGGGCTCGAACTCACGGACCGCGAGATCGTGACCTGGCTGAAGTCGGACGCTTAACCGACTGCGCCACCCAGGCGCCCCTGTACCACAATAACTTTTAAATAAACTCAAGGGTTAAAAATTTTAACCATGCAGGAGAAATGAATTAATGCTGCAAATCTTCAAGGGGGGCTAAAAAACATCACTGTTTCTGGGATGTATTTCCCTGCCCTCCACACCACCTATGTTCGGTTTGGGGACAATTTTTCTTATAGGTACCCAGTGAAAATTCACTTCTGATTCACTTGGCTATGGGATTTTTTTTTTGTCACTTTCTGAGGTGATCAAAACCAAAGAGCAAGTTTACCAGCCTCTGTGAGTGCCATAAGAGCCCAAGAGGCTTTTGTGCTCTGCTTGCCTTCCTGGGCTCCCATTTTCCTTTAGATTTTGGACAGTGAATTCCTAATGTCTTGGCAAATTTTTGATGATGTCAAGAAATAATTTTTCACATTTTATCCAAAATTTTATGTGTTTTCAGAAGGAGGGTTGGTTTCAATAACCTAGTCCACATCAACAATTTGTTCTTTCCTTTTGTCTCCTTTGTTCTATCAGAAGATAGATCTGTTTTATATTCTACTGTTACTTCTGAATTGTCTGAATTTTTATAGTGGTTATGTGTTCTACTTACAATAATCAAAAATGATAAATACATTGCCAATTTGAAAAAAAAATCTAGCAGTGGTTATCTATAAATTTTTCTGAAAATAACTGTGCCTTATTTTCCTTCATGTTCACAATGGAAAATGAGAAGTATTTTTCTTATTTCCTTTAGAAAAGGAAGCACAGTTTTGTGTGTTGAAATTGAAGGTGGGGTGAGGACAGAGGTGTGCCACTCAGGGTAGCATATATAATGTCAGACTAGTTATTATGGGTTGAATTGTTTTCCCTCAAAAGATATGTTGAAGTTTTAACTCTTCATACCTCAGAATTTGACCTGATTTGTAAATAGGGTCTTATAGATATAATTAACTTAAGATGAGGTCATCCTGGAGTAGGATGGGCCCTAGTTCAATATTACTGGTAATACTTATAAAGAGAAAATGGAGACAGAGACACACAGGGAGAGCATCATGTGAAGATGGAGGTAGAGATTGGATTGATGCATCTACCAGCTAAGAGACACCAAAGATTGGTAGCAACCACCAGAAGCTAGGTCAGATGCACACATCAGATTCTCCCTCAAATACTTCAGAAAGAACCAGCCAATCTTGATCTTGGACTTTTCACCTCCAGAACTGTCAGAGAATAAATTTCTGCTGTTTTAAGCCACCTAGTTTGTGGTACTTTGTGAGAACAGCTCCAGAAAGATACCACACTAATAGAAGAAAAAATACTGTGTTGTTCTATGTAGGAAATCATTAGTTGAAAGAATACAGGGAAAGCCCAAATCCCAGTGAAAGAATGTTAATTTAAGGATACTATAACTGTGAGGGCTAAATATGGAAGCACTACTTCTCACAGTACCCCCAAAAAGTATCAGGACCTCTGATGGTGTTGACATATGAGGGGAAGCACCAAACTCCGTAGAGCCACTCTGAAAGTGTAGCTCACAGAGTGAGTGGACACCCTGGGGAGCAGAGTTGCTGATGTTCCAACAGACAACAGGGACTCAGACAATAAACATCTTGGTTGCATTCTTGTGGTAAGGTTTAATGTGTTTCTCTGTCTCCTGTACTTCCTATAAACTGGAAATAAACCCTAATATCTACTTCAGATGTGATGTAGATGATAATAGACCATAGCACCCCAGAGGAAAGATTCAGGGCCACAGATGAAAATGGAATATAGAAAACAGTGTGGAGCTTCCTCAAAAATTAAAAACAGAGCTATCATATGATCCAGCATTCCACTTCTGGTTACTTGTCCAAAACAATTGAAAACAAGATCTCAAAAAGATACTTGCACTCCCAGGTTCATTATAACATTATTCATAATAGCCAAGGTGTGGAAACAACCTAAATGTCCATAAGTTGATGAATGGATAAAGAAATATGATGTACACATACAAAAGAATATTATCCAGCCCTAAAAAAAGAAGTAAATTCTGTCATATAACATATATAACCAATGAGGACATTATGCCCGTGCAAATAAACCAGTTATAGAAGGACAAGTACTGCATGATTTCACTTCACGGAGTATCTAAAGTAGTAAAATTCAGAGAAGCAGAAAGAAGAATGGGGTTGCCATTGGCCGGGGAGTAAAGGGAAATGAGGAGATGCTGTTCAATGGCTATTGAGTTTCAGTTATGAAGGATGAAAAAGTTCTAGAGATCTGCTGTTACAATGTGTATATAGTTAACAATACTGTACTTAAAAATTTGTTAAGAGGGTAGATCACATGTGTTTTTTTTACCACAATAAAAAATAATTTAGCTATTATAATGGCAAACATTCAAAATATCAACAACAAACTGTTGACAAGGCTATGAGAAAATACATACTCTCATATGTTGCTGTTAGGAATGTAAAGCTGTACAACCTTTATGGAGTTTGGCATCATTTGACAATATTACATATGAATGTCCTCCAGAAATCCTCTGACCTGGCAGTCCTACTTCTAGGAATTTATCCCACGATACACTGGCAAAGATATCAAAATACAAATGCACAAAACTATTATCTGCAGGGCTATTTGTAACACCAATAACAAAAACATAATAGAGTACTATGCAGCATTAAAAAGGAGTGAGAAACATCCCCATTGTTATGAACTGAATGTCTGTGCCCCCCCCCCCAAATTCACAGGTTGAAATACTAACTCCCAATGTGATACATCTTTGGGGACGTAATTAGGTTTAGATAAGGTCATGAGGGTGGGACCCCATGATGGGATTGCTCTCCTTAAAAGAAGAGGATATCTAGATAGATATGGTAAAATATTTACGGATGTAATAATAAAGTTGAATTTTCTTCAAAAAATACAGAGGGGAAGGAGTAAGCAAATGTATGGATGACACAAGCTTAGCCACTGGTGTTCACTGAAACTGAGTGATAGGTGCACAAGAGTTCATTATATTTTTCTACATATCTTTGTACATAATAGAAAGATTACCTAGCACAGTCTTTCAAAGAACAAGCAAATTCATATATCTTGGTTCCCCTGATGGTTTGGCAGAGGAAAAATAAAATGTTTTCTTCTACCCTTTTAAATTCAGTGGCTGGGTTTATAGATCAAATTGACAAAGATTAGTAGGATAAATAGGTGTATTGTATATGAGGAACTCACAGAAATGAAATGAAAATCCCAAAGAGGTGATCAGACCCAGAGGTCTATATAGTATTTTAACAAAGGGTAATAAATTTGTACAGAAGCTAGAGTGTATTCTGCTAAGCGAAGTAAGTCAGTCAGAGAGAGACAAATATCATATGATTTCACTCATATGTGGAATTTAAGAAACAAAACAGATGAACACAGGGGAAGGGAAAATAAAGAAGAGGGAGGCAAGTCATATGAGACTCTTAACTATAGAGAATAAACAGGATTGCTGCAGTGGGGGCGGGGTATGTATTAAACAGGTGATAGGTATTAAGGAGGGCACTTGTCACAATGAGCACTGGTGTTGTATGCAAGTGATGAATCACTAAACACTACTCGTGAAACCACTATTACACTATACATTGACAAACTAGAATTAAAATAAAAACTTGAAACAAGCAAACAAAAAAATTGCATAGATGTTACAAGACAAAGAAAATGGGTTTGAGGCTTTTAGGGGCAGTACATTAAGGAAGGTAAATATATGGGAGAAACTAATGGAAAATAAAGATTATTTAGTAAGGTTTGTTTATGCAGACACATCTTAATACTATCTCCATCTTCTGTGATAGAGACTGCTCAAAAATAAATGACTGGGATCTCATCAAGACAAAAAATCTTCTGCATAGTAAAGGAAACAATCAACAAAACTAAAATGTAGCCTACAGAATGGGAGAAGATATTTGCAAATGACCTATCTGATAAAGGATTAATATCAAAAATTCAAAAATAACTTATTAAACTCAACATCCAAAAAACAAATAATCCAGTTAAGAAATGGGCCGAAGATATGAATACATACTTTTCCAAGAAGACATCCAGATGGCTAACAGACACATGAAAAGATGCTTAACATCGCTCATCATGAGGGAAATACAAATTAAAACCATGATGAGATATCATCTCAGCATTTAGTCAGAATGGCTAAAATTAACAACACAAGAAACAACAGGTATAGGCAAGGATGCAGAAAAAGGGGAACCCCCTTACACTGTTGGTGGGAATGCAAACTGGTACTGTCAATCTGGAAAACAGTATGAAGGTTCCTCAAAAAACTAAAAATAGAACTACCCTACAACCCAGCAATTGCACTACTAAGTATTTACCCAAAAGATATAAAAATGCTGATTCAAGGGGGAACATGCACCCCAATGTTTATAGCAGCTTTATTGACAATAGCCAAATTACGGAAAGAGACCAAATGTCAATTGACTGATGAATATATATATATATATATATATATATATATATATATATATATATAATGGAATATTACTTGGAATTCAAAAAGAATGAAATCTTGCCATTTGCAACAATGTGGATGGAACTAGAATGTATTATGCTAAGTGAAATAAGTCAGTCAGAGAAAGATGAATATCATATGATTTCACTCATATGTGGAATTTAAGAAACAAAATAGATGAACATAAAGGAAGGGAAGGAAAAATAAGATGAAAACAGGAAGAGAGGCAAACCATAAGAGACTCCTAAATCCAGAGAAATTTGTTTCCCTCTCACTTATTCCTGGGATGGGCTGGCAGGTCCATGACCATCAGGGATCCAGAGTCCTTCCACCTTTTCACTCTGCCATCTTCAACACATGGCTTTCCACCTCACCATTCCTGCTTGCTCCTTGAGTCCAGTCATGATATCCACATTCCAGCCAGCAGAGAGAAGGAAAGGATGAAAAGCATGTCTCTGTCCTGTCATGATAGTGACTAGCTAAATGATTCTCTGTATTAGGTACAAAGTTCTAAAAATTAATCACTTATTTCTATAGAGGCCAGAGTCTTCATATATGGATTCCTCTTACAAAGTGGGAGGTTTCTCACATTTCCACCTTATGTCTAATATTTTCTGGTAGCAATAAAATAAAATACAACACTTTTTTTTTCCAACTGTCTTTGCCAGCATGCAAGCAGAAACACACCCTGGTATTCAAATAAAGTGACTTCTGGTATGGAAAATGGCAAGCCCTATGCCATAAAACTTCAAAACCAATATAACACTGGTATAAGAACCCCTAAAGAGATTTTACATCATTAAAAAATGAAGTGGAAATATTAACATTGAGTTTTCCAAGACCAAAGATATGTGACATTTTGCATAGATGTCAATAAGATGTTTCAATGGTACCATTTTGAGACTGAAATAAAAGAGAGCTGATGTTTGTTTGTATACTCATGTATGCTTTTTTCTGGATTTTCATCATCCTTAATTTTCTTGTTTCTGGAAAAGGCTTACTCAACCCTGAGGCTTTTTTTTTTTTTTTTTTTTTTTTTTTGTAATAAGACCTTTCCAAAGGTCTCTGATTTGATGGCACTCAATAAATCTTTAGAATAGTAAAATTGAAAGAAACATTTTTTAGATGCCCCAGGACAATATCCTATCTCACAAGCATTAGAATTCGTACTCAAGGAAAAGAATTTCTCACAATAATCTGGAGATCTCTAACAACTCACTCCTTAGTGAATAAAAGCCAAACTTTCTAAACAGGCTGATGATTATATTATTATGGATAAGCTGGTCTCTGATCCAGTAGTGATTCTCCACCATCAACAACTTGATGATGTAGGCTAAAAGGAATAATAAAGAAAGAAGTAAGACATTCCAATCCGGTCTGGTGATGTATACCTCGTTATTCCAGGCAAAAATGAGATATCCAGCTGTTAAATGCTTTTATATGAATTTAAGAAGAGTAAAAAAAAAATGTATCTTATAAAGAATGGAGCATTATACCTACTTGTAGAGAATATATCCTGTTTTACTTTTTAGAGAGACACAAAATAAAATCATTCTGTTTTCTTAATAATTTGAATGTGTAGGTTCTAAGATGTCCCTAAATCATACTTACCTTACTATTGTGGGGATCCATTAGGACACCACAATTGGTATAAAGATTATTTTAAAGTGATAACATTTGAGCTATGGAAAGATGCAGAATGAAATCTTGTCTGAACTTCCCATATATGGCTAAGGCAGAGCCTCTGGAAAAACACAACTGTCATGAATCTCCCTTTAAGGCAATTTCCTGCAAATTCAACTTTCCATGGAGACACACTGCCCATTTCCATGAGCATCAAAAAGCCCAACAGAGGGGTGCCTGGGTGGCTCAGTCAGGTAAGGGTCCAACTCTTGATTTCAGCTCAGATCATGATCTCAAGTTTCATGGGATTGAGCCCCTGCATGGAATTCTCTCTCTCCCTCCCTTTTTGCCCCTCTCTGCTCATGTTCTCATGTTGTCTCTCTCTCTCAAAAATAAATTAATTAACATTAAAAAAACCGACCTTCTCTATTTTCCCACTGAAGACTTCAATGCCCTTTTGTTAAGTTGGTATATAAACTTTTATTCTGGCTCTTCAGTGAGTTACTCATTACTGAGAAACTTCCAAGTGCATGTGTACATAAACTTTGTCTTTTCTCTTATTAATCTTTTTACTACCATGGGCCTCCAGCCATTCAAATCTAAGATGGTGAAGAAAATATATCCTCCCAACGTCACCCAAGCCTCTGAGGTTACTATGCTTATAGACATATGTTGAGAGTGGGGACAAAAAATGTAGACTTGAAAGTATAAAATCAATTTACCCATGCTTACATGACAGACCATAAGGCAGGCTAAGAGCAAAGTATAAGCTAAAGCACCCCTCTTCGCAGGTAGGATATGTGTTATATTCCTTGGACACTTCTAGGACCAAAAACAAAACAAAACAAAACAAAACAAAGGGTTAAACTGATAGGAGTCTTCACCAGTTTACAAGAAAAAGGCAATTCCATGAATAGGCTAGAGTCCAGGAACTCCCCACTGTCTTAATGTTAATGCTTTGCTAGAGGGAAAAACAACCTTAGCTTGAAAATAGCTCAGCCTCCAATAATCTGTGTCTTTAGCATATGACAGATCTTTGAAAACTTCCTCTTGACTTTACTTCCCCCGCCCCATAATATATAAAGAGTCACTCTTTCACAACACTCTTCACAACGCAGCTCTTTCTGCCCATGTGTCCTGTCCCTGTGCTTTAATAAAATCACCTTTTTTGCACCAAAGACGTCTTCAGGATTTCTTTCTTGGTCATCAGTTCTCAACCCCACCATCACCCCAAAACCCCATCATTTGGTTCCCAGCATGGGGAGATGAGTCTTTTCATCTGGACTCTGACCTTTGGTGCAAACTTGGTGAGCAGTTTCTCTTTTCTTCCTTTACTCTCATTTCAGGGGTTTTTCGAGGAGTATGGTTTTTTTGGAATACTTTCATGTCGATTGTTCAGGCTGCAATCCTCTAGCCCATGGTTACTCTATGGGGAGGAGAAAACCTGCCTTTTGGCTAGAAGTTAGTACCTTGACCAGAATGGTAATAAGACCCACAAACGTGATGCCCTCTCTTTATTCCTGTCCTTATACAAAGTTGTCTTTCTTGGGCAGGGGACAACCACCTAGGTGACTAGTATGGCTGCCAATCTTCAGACTCCCGTGTGAGGTTTCCTCCTCATTGGTCTAATGTGATACCCTCTACATGTCTGGTCTAGCAGCCTCTGGCCATGAGACCTCCACTGGGACCCAGCCAAAACCAGTACCCAATTGAATTAAAACCCAACCAGGGACCATTTCCTAGGGAAGTTGGCTCTAAAGGCAGTATGTGTTGGAATGTTGCTTAGATCATGATGGATTTCTGTCTTTACTGTTATCAGTCAATGTCCTCTACTAACTAACTACTACTTAAATTACAAAATTGGGTAATTCCCCTTTGTAAAATATTTCCAGTGTTTTCCATGGGTTAAAAACAGCAGTTCTTCATGGCCTTCTTAGCAAGGCAAACTCAGGTTCATACACTGGTACCCATCTGTAGTCTAGAATGCAATGGGGAAGTGGGGGGACACTAGCATCCCTCCTCAGGGGCCCTTAGTGGCTTTTCAGTGATCATAGTTGCTTCTTTGGAGGGATGCCTCCAGTCATTATGACACCAGGAACTTCTGACATATCCTGTGCATGGGATGCCACCTGGAAGTCGTCGGTGGGGGCGGGGGGATGTTGAGGGAATCTTCGTGGAAATGGGCCTTCTCTACTTCCCTCTGTCTACTTTTCTCTCTAGGAGGAGCATGGGAGCTTCTCTTTGGCCCTCATGGACTTTCCCTTGGGATGTCTTTTCAATATACTAGAAACAATTTGAATTACAAAATGTAGAAAAAGACTGATCTCCTGTAACACTGCGTGGCCTTAGTAGAATCTAGCAGTTAGATCTCTTTTGCAGGAAACAGGGCAAATGGACAGAGGTACCCTACCTAGGGCCTCAGGTTCTAAATCAGGACCTGGACCAAAAGACCTGTTGGAGAATGCGTTTGCCCAAATGCATTTGGCTAATAAACTCCCTCCTGACAAATCGAATGTCTAAACAGGCCTCCTGATAAAACTCAGTCACTGGAGTTCAGGCCATCCCTGACTCTTTCTCTCTGTTCCTTCTCCTAATAGATGGGAGGGCATCTCCCTCATTCATTTCCCGGATTAATGGCTATAAGTGAAGTCAATTATGGTTAGTCTACCTAAGGACAGGGACTTTAAGAATTATTCCCAAGCAGCTGCTGAAACTCCATTTGTATTGGGGAAATTCCCTGTCTTCTCAGGCCTGACATGGACATTCCACTAGTTGGCAAAAAAAAAAAAAAAAAAAAAAAAAAAAAAAAAAAAGACTTACAATAATGGTTAATTAAGAAGATAGCTTTCAAAGTCTTTGGTACCCTGAAACTTCAAAGTTTTGTTTGCATGATAAAAGGGATTGAATTCATTGGCTATCCAATGAGATAAAAAACTAAAGCATTGATTACTGAACATAAGTTTGCACTTTTGACTTCTTTTTCTTCCACCTGCTTTTGATTTATTGCAAAGAGGTTTGTTGGTAAACATCTTTGTGCTTAAGTGGTTCATAAATTTTCCATCTAAAGAATTCTGGTGTAACAATTCCTAATTGGTTACTACTAAGTTTTCACTGGAGATGAAGGTTTCCAAGAGTTAAAATTCTACTCAATATAGTTAAGACTGATGGGAATAAGAAAAACAACTCTGGATGTAAAAAAAGTAGAAGATATGTAATAAAGATGTAAGGAATGGAAATAAATTTTTGTTGAAGGTAAAAGAAAGTAATTTTGTCCTAAATGAGATTGGTTCTTTAGAGAGAAATGACTTGGGACAAAATTTGAAGGTGAAGGAAAGTTGTAGGAGGTTTTTAAAGGGAAATCTTTAGAAAGAAATTTTATGTATGGTTAGGATGGACTAAGGTTGCAATGAGTGGATTTTAAAATATACTGTTTTAAGATTAAAATTCTGCTTTACTCTACGTTAAAAAAAAAGGTTTTTTTAGATTGTTGGTCTGCTTTTGATAAGAAAATGTAAACAAAGAAATGTAAACAAACATGTCTGTCCAGGAAAATCAAAGCTTTAAGTTTTAAATGTTTTTTTTTTAAATTTTTTAAATATTTATTTATTTTTGAGAGACAGAGAGAGACAGAGCATGAGCAGGAGAGGGGCAGAGATAGACGGAGACACAGAATCTGAAGCAGGCTCTAGGCTCTGAGTTGTCAGCACAGAGCCTGATGCAGGGCTTGAACTCACAAACTGCAAGATCATGATCTGAGCCAAAGTCAGATGCTTAACTGACTGAGCCACCCAGGTGACCCAATGTTTTAAATGTTTGTGTTTATGTTTATATGTTTATGTTTATGTCTTTATTAGGTCTTTGATTACTTAAAGTTAAAACTTTTCAATGTTAAAGGAGCTAAGTTTTGCTAACAACTATATAACCCTATATATTTGCCTTTAGAATATCTTATTGCCTTCTTGGTTAAATAAATAAGATCAGTAATGATCTGTAATCCTATTTAGGACATGCTTTATAACTTTCTAAGGTTTTAACAAACTTCCCAGAATTTAAAATTATAAATTAAGTCTTTGACCAATTAAGGCTTGCTTATTTGGTATACTAAGTTACTCTGGAAACACTGTCAAACAAATGATGATAAACCTTAGGTTGCATTGCTTGGGTAAATGCTATAACTGCTCAATATAAATGCAATTCCTGAAATTTTAATGTTTTTGTATAAGGTTCTCACTTGATACTCTGATTATTGAAGTGTTATGTGTCACAGAAATAACCAAATTTCCTTGTCAATTGAATCATAATAAATTCTCATCAGATCTTTAACAATGACTACCTCTGAGATTTTGTCATTTATAATTGTTCTTTTTCTCTCACAAAATGTATTTCATCTTCAAGGAGATTAATTAAAAGGACTTTTAGGACAAATATAGGTATCTGACATATTTAAAATCCTAAGAGGTATTTGGCATCTTTACAATCCTAAAACTAAAATGGGTAAGAATTTCCAGAATTAAAAAGCTGCATTCAAACTGAACAAGAATTAGTAACATGGGACTAAATGAACTGAGAAAGATTATAGTTTTTGTGACTCTTGTTAGAAATATTGCTGGTTCTCTAATGTTTGCTCTTCCAGATTAAAGAAACTTCTTTTAAGATATCTATGACATACAGAAATAGGATAAAGCATTCATTTGTAAACAAACCGAGGCACTTAATTATTCCCTCTTTAAAATTCAAAGATTCTCAGTGAGTATTCTTTCTTTCATGGCAATCATACATATTTGTATAAGTTCAATAAGAATCTGTTCATCTTGGAGGGGCGCCTGGGTGGCGCAGTCGGTTAAGCGTCCGACTTCAGCCAGGTCACGATCTCGCGGTCTGTGAGTTCGAGCCCCGCGTCGGGCTCTGGGCTGATGGCTCAGAGCCTGGAGCCTGTTTCCGATTCTGTGTCTCCCTCTCTCTCTGCCCCTCCCCCGTTCATGCTCTGTCTCTCTCTGTCCCAAAAATAAAAATAAAAAAACGTTGAAAAAAAAATTAAAAAAAAAAAAAAAGAAACTGTTCATCTTGGAAATACTGGTTATTTTACCAAGGCTTTGATTGGAATGTCATATTTGAGCGCAACATGCATAGCCTCAGATATAACCATATAGCTTTAAGGAACTAAGGTTGACTTTATGAAACATGAAGCCAAAAAGCTCCTTGGAAATGCTGGCCTATACCTATCTTACTTACAGAGTTCTCAGGAGCCTTATCAGGCAAGTAAAGAATGCCACTTCCTGGTAGGTGCAGGAATCTCAGGATATGTTAGGAACCTTGTGAATAGAAATTTGCCGAAATCAGTCGCTATTGCAGCCATGCCTAATGGCTAACTTGGCTTGGCTTCTGGCTTGGAGAGGCTACCAAAAGTTCAATCTAGAGTCCTTATAAAAAGTTTCAGCAAAGCAAATTATAAAAGATCTATATGATCAATCACTATCCTTGCTGAGCTTATGTAAATAATTAGGCCAAGTTTGTTAAAACTGGACTTATTTTATAAGTGAATTAGTCCTGATTTGGCTATCTCTAGTTGAAGGTTATTAGAGAGAAAAATCATGTTTCAGTAATGCACTTTTATGGATGTTAAATTCCAATTCTGATTGTCTTTAAAAGTTTGCCTAAGCTAGACAACTTGAGGTAAACTTAAGAGATACTGTCACAATAGCACAGGTCTGGACAATCTTCTTGCTTGTTATTCTGTGAGGATAGTAACAGGACCTCATGGGTATATTGTTTAAACAACTGGAAAATGAGATGGATTCCCCCAAGAATTGTATATAAAAGACTTTTCTTACTATAGACTTATCAATAGACAAAAAAAATATAGTGCTTTATTAAATTCGTTTAAGGCCAGGTTAATTCATAAATCTCTAAATATGTAAACCATATCCTCCCTAAAGCTGATCAGACAGTTACTAGAAACCCACCCCATATAAACCCGGGAGACCTGGTTTATTTAACGATTGAAAGTCTAATTTTTTTTTTTCAACGTTTATTTATTTTTGGGACAGAGAGAGACAGAGCATGAACGGGGGAGGGTCAGAGAGAGAGGGAGACACAGAATCAGAAACAGGCTCCAGGCTCTGAGCCATCAGCCCAGAGCCTGACGCGGGGCTCGAACTCACGGACCGCGAGATCGTGACCTGGCTGAAGTCAGACGCTTAACCGACTGCGCCACCCAGGCGCCCCTTGAAAGTCTAATACAGAAGGGAATTTAATTCCAAAATGGAAGGGCCCCTACTGGGTCATATTATGTACTCCCACTGCAGTAAAATAGAGGGGCATTCTTCAAGGGCTCCTATATCTAAAATAACACCTGTACTCCCTTCACAGGAAACCAGTGAGCAAACTAATGTGTCTTCTTATTCCTGTGAACCCATGAAAGACCTCAAACTTCTCTTATGAGGGTTGTACCTTTCTTTTTCATTCTCCTTTCCCCAATTTATACTGACAATTCCTTCTCAAAATGGGCCATTCAAAAGGATCACCACAGACATTTGAATTATAAACTAGAGAACTCCATCTGATTCCTGCTGCTTGTTCCCACTCTATCTGGGGATGCTTCAAGCCTGACATCTAAAAATCTTCTCACTGGCAGCACTGACAGATGTTGGGTTTGTAACTTGCTCTAATCATTAACTTATATTTTACACCCCTTATTAATTGCCTAATTGCTTACTAAACAAAATTGAATCTATATGACGGCTAAAATACCACCTGTTACCCAGTTAAGGCCTTAAATGACTCTCAAAATAACATACTAAAGTAACACAAATCCATAAAACAGTTCTACAAAATAGAATGGCATTAGATGTTTGCTGCACAAGGTGGAACTTATGCTCTCATAAAAACAAAATGCTGTGTATATATTCAAGATTGCCACAAGAATATTTCTGTATTTCTAACTAACATGAATACTCAAATTGGTGCTTTAAATAATCCCTCTTTCCTTTAATGATTAGTTAAACATCTAGACTGGAGAATTATACTCAACTATTAAGGATCTCTCTGTTGGACTTCTCATTCTTCTAGCCATGCTTATCCTAATATGTTACCTTTTTCATTGTCTCTGCTTGGTGCCAAGACTCTATCACTACAATGACTTCTCAATGACAGATAATCCTTACCTACATTGATACCAACTTAGTGTCTACATTGGATTTGGCTACCTCTGCCTTTTGTTCCCCTGACTGACCAATGTTCACCCATAGGTAGGGACATCTCTATACCCCTACTCAAAAGGAAGAAGCTGCAGAAGATGAGACCTTCCACCTTCAACAATTTCAAAGATTTGAGGGTCAAAATTGTTCAGGGGTGATATGATGAGAGACCATAAGGCAGGCTAAGGGCAAAGTACAAGCTAGCACACCTCCCTCCCCAGGTGGGATATATGTTATATTCCTTGGACACTCCTGGCTACCCAAAAACAGGAAAGGACAAACAAACAACAACAACAACAAACCCACAAATGGTTAACTGATAAAAGTCTCCACCAGTTTACAATAAAAAGGCAATTCCATGAATGGGCTAAAGTCCAGGAACTCCCACTGTCTCAGTGTTAATGCTTTGCTAGAGGGAAAAACAACCTTAGCTTGAAAACAGCTTGGCCTCCAGTAATCTGTGAGACTTTAGCATATGAAATCTCTTTGGAAACTTCCTCTTGACTTTACTTCGCCCATAGTATATAAGATGTCACTCTTCACAACACTGGTGCAGCTCTTTCTGTCCATCGGTCCTGTCCCTGTGCTTTAATAAAGTCACCTTTTTGCACCAAAGACCTCTTCGGGAATTCTTTCTTGGCCATCACTTCCAAACCCCACCATCACCCCAAAACCCCATCACAGAATAAGTTACATATCTTGCTAGAAGCTTTGGCCTGATGTGGAAAATCTCTTCCATTTTCTCCTATGCTCCTTGCCTCCCCTGCATCACTTGATTGGCTACAGTATAATAGTCACAAAGATAAACAAAAGGAGAGCTCCTGGAAGCACTGAGAGGACAGGGAATGGGCTTCATTATAGGTATTTTAGGGGTGGAGAAGGAACTTGTGGACTGAAAAAAAAAGCCAACCTCAAAATAGGTTAGTAAATGTTTTATTTGTTGTCTTACTAAGGATTATAGACTGAGAGATACTATTTCAGATTGCTCTGAAAGAACTACTCCAAAGTCCATCAGTTTACAGGGGGATTATATACAAAAAGGGGAAGGAGTATACATGCTTGCAAGCAGCTCTCCAAGGCATAATTGCATGTCACAAGGTATAATTTGTTCATCTGTAAAAATTAAGGTTTACCAATTTCCACATAAGTATGCGAAAGATCTGTAGAGCATCTTAATATCGTAGTGACTAAATGGGTGTCTCTCAATGGGATGGAGGCCCCCAGATGTGAGGTGGTGATCTTGTGGAAGCTGGTGTTGGTGTGGGAGGTAAAAGATTTCACCCGAGGCAGAACAAGGGAGGTATAAATTGACTGAATACCCTGCCAGGGAGCAGCAGGCAGGACAGCAGAGGAGAGTCTGTATCTATAAGAAGGCAGTGGGAGAGGTCTGCATTTAAGGAAGGTAGGTGAGGATGTATGGTGACGTGGAATTTTCCCTTTCTTGGTAACTGTGCCTAGTTGTTAGTAACCCATCAGTCAGTTAGGGTCTATGGGTATTTATCATTGGGTGACCTGATGGGCCTGTCTGTATTCAGCCAGGTGGCCATTATGGCCTTTTCTGCATTCCATTGCCCAAGCTTATTTGTCTAAAAGTGCCCTCCACAAATATGTCATGTTTCTATCATAATTGATTGTTCAAAAATATTGTTTGACTGCTTCCACTTAACTGTTTTTCCCATTCTTCTTGTTTTTAGTTTCTTCTTGAGGTCATTTGAGACAGTCACAGGAAGCTGACATTAGTCATCTATAGTTTCAGTGCACAAACCAATCACTGGTACCAGGTGGGGCATATCAGCATGGAGTCTTGGTGGGTGACTACCCTCCCCTGGAGCAGCCTCTGTAATATTCACAGCAGTGGACTGGTGTTGGGGTGCTTGTCTTCATTCAGCCTCCTGACCACTACATCCTGCTTAAAGTTCCACTCTAAAACCGTTATCCCCATGCCATCTGCTCTGCCTTCACAGAAACTTATTAGGGGAAACCAAAAAGAGAGCTTGAGCCTAGAAAATGCAGTGTAGGCTTCCTGGAGAAATCTTAAGGAAGAAGAAAATACAGAACTTGGTGTAAGAACTGGGCTGGGAAGAGAGGAGGATGTGTCCTATATTAATAAGTTCAGTTTGGAATTTTAAAGAATTCTTTTTAAGCTAGCCTCAAAACTCCTCCGTAGAAGCTTCTCTGAGAAAACACTTCAGTGGAATTTGATGACAGATCAGTCCCAGGGCATGACTGGAAAAACAGAGGAGTGACTTAGAAATATCTAAATGGTTTAATCTACATAATAAAGAATCTGAAGTTTTGGAGAAAATATTCAGAGAAAACACCAGAAGGCTGGAACCCTCCTGGAGAAAGAGGGCTGGGGAAATGAGAGTCAAGGTACCAAAGAACAGGGAGTTTGAGTAGCACTCATCTGTAATTCCTCTCATTACCTCCTCCCACCTTTGCCCAGAAAAGACACTTGGTAAAAGGCTGCTCTGCACATCTGCTGTCCATCAGTGATTGTGAAAAGTTACAATAGCACCAAAAACAGCTGTGTTCCACGTTCCTGAGGAAGAAGTCTGGACACTGAAGGGAAGATGGAATGGGTTGGAGAGTTTAGCAGAGGTACAGGAAACAAAGGGCAATGAGCAGAAGAATTCCCCAGAGTGAGGAGATGGAGCTCCATCTAATCTCATTTCACATTAATGTGCAGCATGCCGACATAATACCAGGCCAACTGGAGTTGTTTGAGAGTCCAACACTTGATTACACTAAATCAAGGTGACTGTTCTCAGCAGCTGGAAATCACGAAGAGATTCCTTGCTGTGAGTGGCTCCTCCCCTCCCACTCATGCCCCAAAGACCTGTCATCAGCTCCTTGGTTCTCTATGGTCCCAAGCCCTTGGCTTTGTGAACAAATGATTGAAGAAGACGATTTAGGTGATACAAACAAACTTGATTTAACACTTCATGGACAGTCTCCTTTTGGAGAACTGCAAAATGGGGCAAGGGCAATAAGTTTTTATAGGGTAAAGAATTATTAAAAAATAAAATTCAACCGAATAAATTTGAAGATCTAAGGCTTTGTTAGGCAGGAAGGAAGGCATGAGCAACAGGAGGATGGACCTTAGACATCCTGATGGAGAACCTCAACAGAGGACAGCCCCAGGACAACCCATTCCACCCATCCAGTGGTCGGTTTGTGGTTACAGCATTCCAGCCGAAGAAGAGTTAAGTTTGTTTGTTGTGCTCCTGCAGAAAGCAGAGGCTTGTCCTTATTTGACCTATGTCTCTAGAATAGAAACAATATTGTGGTTTCCTACCCTGTGCAGGCATTTCAAATACATCTTGGAGAAAGGACATGCGCAGTTGGCTAATTATTGTTATAACTTGGACCTGTCATTCAAATGTTGCACCCCTAGGGTCCACCCCCCCAAAAAAATTGAGATAAGCCCACACCCTGGAATTTCCAGGGCCTTTGTCTCTCTTGACTGGCCTGCTCCTCCCTTGGAGAGTACTTTAAAAAAACTTTGCTTGCTTTACTTTCATTTCTCTGTTCTGAAATTCTTCACCGTGGCAGTGAAAAGAACTGAGGGTTCTTTTTCCATTTCACTCTCGGTAACATCTTTATTAAACAATTCATGAACCCAGCAGCACCCCATCTAGCATGTAGAGGGGTGCTCTGAGGAGTTCTACAAAATGGAAGGTTTTTATAGGTGGAAGGGTGTGGGCAAGAAAATTATTAGCAAAAGAAAAGGATTGTTCCAGAGAAGGCTGTTTGCTACAGGGAAGAGCATGGTGTCTTATGTAGATTACCTCATCTTTCATTAGGAGATGGAGAGGACCCAGGTAACAGATGCAGCAGTGCTGATGGATAGAAAAATTCCCTGACTGACTGTTTAAGGACACATTTCTGGGGGAGGTTGAAACTGCATTTTGCTTGGGTATTAAGCCCTGGTTTGGAAACTCAGTCTAAGTGACACCACTTGGAGCCTGTGGTTTTCTCTTTAACAAAATAAAGAACAAGAGAGAGACAAATAGAAAGTATCTGATTGGCTGGGGCCACATAGTCAACCTTTTTGAGGTGAGGAGGTCCAGAGTTTGCTTGGCTTTGGGGATTGGCTGACTGAATATACTACATTCCTAGTCAAGGGGAGCATTTTCAGGGATATGGCAGTTATCTAAATGTCGGTTTGTTGATGTAGCACCCCAAGCAGCAATGGCTCCATCTCAATAGTTTTCAAAGCCAGTCTTTCCCTCAGCTTTCACTTAGACTTTTCATTGCATTGCCTTTTTGATGTTCTGAATCTTTATATCCCTTATAGATTACAAGCCCTTTGCCAGGTGTATACTTTGCAAATATCTATGTCTTGCCTTTCACTCTTGAAATGGTATCTTCTGAGGAACTGCAGCTCTTAATGTAGCCCAACTTATCAATGTATTACTTTTTTCCTTTATGGTTAGTGCTTTTTTATGAAGTCTTTGCCAACCTGAAGGTCAGGAAGATATTCTCTTATGTTTTCCGCTAAAAGCTTTTGGGGCACCTGGGTGGCTCAGTCGGTTATGCGTCAACTTCAGCTCAGGTCATGATCCCACAGTTTCTCGGGCTGAGCTCCATATCAGGCTCTGTGTTGACATCTTGGAGCCTGCTTTGGATTCTGTGTCTCCCTCTCTCTCTCTGCTCCTCCTGTCCCCTTGCACTCTGTCTCTCTCTCTGTCTCTCAAAAATGAATAAATGTTAAAAAAAATTTTTTGAAGCTTTGTTAAGAAACAAAAACACTAACTCAGATATCTGTAACGCCATGTTTATAGCAACATTATTTACAATAGCCAAGATGTGGAAACAACCTAAGTATCCATTGCCTGATGAATGGATAAAGGAGTTATGATATACAGATATAGATATTATTCATATTATTCAGCCATAAAAAATGAAGAAATCCTACCATTTGTGACAACATGGATGGACTTTGAGGGCACTATGCTAAGTGAAATAAGTCAGAGAAAGATGAATACTGTATGACTTCACCTAGATATGGAATAGTAAAAAACAAACAAACAAACAAAAAAAAAACAACAAAAAAAAAAAAACCTCATACAAAAAGAGGTAAGACTGTGGTTACCAGAGGCAGAAGAGGAGTAGAATTAGAGAAGGTGGTCAAAAGCTACAAACTTTCAATTATAAGGTAAATAAATAGAAGGGGTGCAATGTACAACATAATAACAATAGCAAATACTGACATGTGATGTATAAGAAAGTTAAGAGAGTAAATCCTGAGATCCCAATACAAGGAGAATTTTGTTTCCAACTTCTTTTTATCGTATCTATATAAATGATGTACTATAGTAATTATTGTAGTAATTATTTCATGTTGTTTGTAAGTCAAACCTTTATGCAATACACTTGAAACTCAGTGATGTATGTCTTTTATATCACAATATAAATCTGGGGGCAAAACTTTCTTATTTTAATTATTTACATTTAGATCTACAAGATTTCCTGAATTTTTGTATAGGACATGAAGAGGAGTTCTAGACATATTTATTTTATTTACAGATGTCCAGATGACACAACAGCATTTATTGAAAAGGCCTCCAGACCCCATTATACCATCTTTATAATAAATCAAAGGTAGTATGTTTCTGGACTTTCTATTCTGTTCAACTGGTCCATTTGTCTATTCTTATACCAGTGTCACATCTTAATTACTATCACATTAAGTCTTTATATCTAGTAGCAATACCCACCAACTTTATTCTTCTTAAAGAACACCTTTGCTATACTTGCTCCATTTCTTCCCATACATACATTTTAGAAACAGCTAGACTATTTCCATACTATAAACTTGGTGGGATTTTTGACTGGGATGAAGCTAAATGTGTTTATCAATTGGGAGAGAACTCAGATCATGACAATATTGAGTCTTTCCATCCATAAACATGATATAATCCCCCCTTCATTTGTTTAGAGCCACTTTAATTTCTCCCAGTATCGTTTTGAAGTTTTTGATGTACAATTCTTATACATTTTTTATTAGTTATATTACAAGGTTTTTTTTTCATGTTTTTCTGAAGTTGTGAGCTATCATCTTTTGAAATTCATTTTTTGTTAGTTTGTTGCTGATATAAAAAAATACTGTTGATTTTTGTGTGTTTTGTATGTTGACATTTCAAGAACTTATTTTCTTTGTTTGTTTTTGTTTTGAGAGAGAGACAGGGAGAGCAGGAGTGGGACAGAGAGAGAGTCATAGAGAAAATCCCAAGCAAGCTCCATACTATCAGCAGAGATCCCGACATGCAGCTCAATCTACCATTAGATCATGACCTGAGCCAAAATCAAGAGCTGGACACTTAACTGACTGAGCCACCTAGGGGCCCCCAAGAACTTGTTAAATGTATTTATGAATTACAATAGTTTTTCTTTGGAGTCTTTTGGATTTTCTAAGTACAACATCTTATTGAGTGAAGATTTCTTTCACTTTTATTTGTTAATGTGGCAAAATAGGCTGACTGATATGTAAGTGGTAAACTAACCTTCATAGCTGAAATCAACCCCACTTATTTACAATATATAGTCTTTTCCATTTGCTAAAATTTTTTTTAGAATTTTTTGGTAGAAATTGGCCTGTAATTTTCCTTTCTTGTATGTTTTGGAATTAGGATTATACTGGCCTTAAAAAAAGAGTTGGGAAGTATTGTTTCTTTGTCTATTCTTTAAAATGGTTTGTGGAAGATTGCTGCTGTTTCTTTATTAGATTATTAGAATTCACCAGTGCAACCATTGATACTGGTGGTTTTGTTTTGTTTTGTTTTGTTTTAAATTTTACTTATCCAAGGGACATCTGGGTGGATCTGTCAGTTAAGCTTCTGTCTTCTGTTCAGGTCATGATCTCGCAGTTTGTGAGTTCAAGTTCCGCACTGGGTTCTGTGCTGACAGCTTGGAGCCTGGAACCTGCTTCAGATTGTGTTTCCCTCTTTTTCTGCTCCTCCCCTGCTCGTGCTCTGTCTGTCTCGCTCTGAAAAATAAATAAGCATTAAAAAATTCAAAAAACATTTTAGTTAGCCAACATATAAAGAATATTGGTCAGGAGTAGAATTCAATGATTCATCACTTACATATAACACCCAGTGCTCATTACAACAAGTGCCCTCCTTAATAGTCCCCACCCATCTAGCCCATCTCTCACCCACCTTCCTCCATCAACCCTCAGTTTGTTCTCTATCGTTAAGAGTCTCTTGTGGATTGTTTCCATCTCTCATTTTTCCTCCCCACCTCTCCCCCTATGTTCACCTATTTTGTTTCCTAAATTCCATATATGAGTGAAATCATATGGTATTTGTCTTACTCTGATTGACATATTTCACTTATCATAATACCTTCTCGCTTGATTCACATTGTTGCCAATGGCAAGATTTCATTCTTTTTGATGGATAAGTAATATTCCATTGTGTATCTATACCACCTCTTCTTTTCCATTCATCAGCCAATGGACATTTGGTCTTTTTCCACAGTTTGGCTATTATTGATAATGCTGTTATAAACATTGAAGTGCATGTACCCTTTCAAATCTGTATTTTTCTGTTTTTTTTTAATTTAATGTTTATTTATTTTTGAGAGTGAGAGAAACAGAGGGTAAGTGGGGGAGAGGCAGAGAGGGAGACAGAACCTGAAGCAGGCTCCAGGCTCTGAACTGTCAGCACAGAGCCCAACGCAGGGCTCAAACCCACAAACTGTGAGATCATGACCTGAGCTAAAGTTGGACCATCAATTGACTGAGCCACCCAGGTGCCTCTCGAATCTGTAGTTTTATATCTTTTGGGTAAATACCTAGTAGTGAAACTGCTGGAGTATAGGGTAGTTCTATTTTTAGTTTGTTGAAGAAACTCCATACTGTTTTCCAGATTCGTTGTACCAGTTTGCAATCCCACCAACAGTGTAAGGAGTTTCCCCATTCTCTGCATCCTCACCTACACCTGTTGTTTCTTGTGTTATTAATTTTAGCCATTCTGACTACATGGCAAGGTGATATGATCTGTGATGTTGAGTATCTTTTCATGTGTCTGTTAGCCATCTTCTTTGGAAAAATGTCAATTCATTTTTTTTCTGCCCACTTCTCCCACTTCTCAATTGAGCTATTTGGTTTTTGGGTGTTGAGTTTGGTAAATTCTTTATAGATTTTGGATACTAACCCTTTATCAAATGTGTCATTTGCAAATATATTCTCCCATTTTGTAGGCTGCCTTTAAGTTTTGTTGATTGTTTCCTTCACTCTGCAGAAGCTTGATGAGGTCCTAATAGTTCATGTTTGCTTTTGTTTCCCTTGCTTTCAGTGACATGTTTAGTAAGAAGTTGCTGCAGCTGAGGCCAAAGAGGTTGCTGCCTGTGTTCTCCTGTAGGATTTTGATGGTTTCCTGTCTCACATTTAGGTCTTTCATCCATTTTGAATTTATTTTTGTGTATGGTGTAAGAAAGTGGTCCAGTTTCATTCTTCTGCATGATGCCATCCAGTTTTCCCAGCACTATTTGTTGAAGAAACTGTCTTTTTTTCCCATTGGATATTCGTTCCTACTTTGTCAAAGCTTAGTTGACCATATAGCTGTAAGTCCATTTCTGGGTTTTCTATTCTGTTCCATTCATCTATTTGTCTGTTTTTATGCTAGTGTCATACTGTCTTGATGACTACAGCTTCGTAATATAGCTTGAAATCTGGAATCATGATGTCTCCACTTTTGCTTTACTTTTTTCACAATTGCTTTGACTATTTGGGGTCTTTGTGGTTCCATCCATATTTTAGGATTATTTTCTCTGGCTCTGTGAAAAATGCTGGTGGTATTTTGATAGGATTGCATTAAATGTATCAATTGCTTTGGGTAGTATAGACATTTTAACAATATTTGTTCTTCCAATCCATAACCATGGAATGCTTTTCCATTTCTTTGTGTTCTCTTCAATTTCTTTCATAAGTATTCTATAGTTTTCAGGGTACAGATCTTTTACCTGTTTTTTTAGGTTTATTCCTAGGTATCTTATTGCTTTTGGTGGAAATGCAAATGGGATCAATTCCTTGATTTCTTTTTCTGCTGCTTTATTATTGGTGTATAGAAATGCAACAGATTTCTGCACGTTGATTTTATATACTGTGACTTTGCTGCATTCATGCATCGGCTCTAGCAATTTTTTGGTGGAGTCTCTTGAGTTTTATACATAGAGTGTCATTATTATCTGCAAGTGAAAGTTTGACTTCTTCCTTGCTGATTTGTATGCCCTTTATTTCTTTTCGTTGTTTGATTGCTGAGGCTAGGACTTCCAGTACTATGTTAAATAGTAATGGTGAGAGCGAACATCCTTGTCTTATTCCTCACCATAGGAAAAAGGCTCTCAGTTTTTCCCCATTGAGGATGATATTAGCTGTGGGTCTTTCATATATGGCCTTTATGATTTTGATGTGTGTTGCATCTATCCCTAGTTAGTTGAGGGTTTTTATCAAGAATGGATGTTGTATTTTGTCGAATGCTTTTTCTGCATCTATTGACAGGATCATAATGGTTCTTATCCTTTCTTCTATTAATGTGATGTATCATGTTGATTGATTTGCAAATATTGAACCAGCTTTTCAGCCCAGGAATGAATCCCACTAGATCATGGTGAATAATTCTTTTAATGTACTGCTGAATTTGATTTGCTAGTATCTAGTTGAGAATTTTTGCCTCCAGGTTCATCAGTGATATTGACCTGTAATTCTCCGTTTTAGTGGGGGGTCTTTGTCTGTTTTGGAATCAAGGTAATGCTGGCTTCATAGAATGTATTTGGAAGTTTTCTTCCCATTTCTATTTTTTGGAAAAGTTTGAGAACAATAGGTATTTAACTCCTCTTTAAATGTCTGGTAGAATTCCCCTGGAAAGTCGTCTAGCCCAGGACTCTTGTTTGTTGAAGGATTTTTGATTACTGATTGAATATCTTTGTTGGTATGAGTCTGTTCAAATTTTCTATTTCTTCTTGTTTCAGTTTTAATAATTTGTGAGTTTCTAGGAATTTGTCCATTTCTTCCAGATTGCCCAGCTTTTTGACATATAATTTTTCATAGTGTTCTCTTATAATTGTATTTCTTTGATGTTGGCTGTGATCTCTTCTCTTTCATTCATGATTTTATCTATTTGTGTTTTTGTTTTAGCTTTTTAATGTTCATTCATCTTTGAGAGAGAGAGAGAGAGAGTGAGCAAGGAAGAGGTAGAGAAAGAGAGAGAGAGTGGCAGAATCTGAAGCAGGCTCCAGGCTCCAAGCTGTCAGCACAGAGCCTGATGCAGGGCCTGAACCCACAAACCATGAGATCATGACCTGAGCTGAAATCGGATGTTTAACCAACTGAGCCACACAGGTGCCCCTGATTTTATCTCTTTCAATCCTTTCTCTTTTCTTTTTGAAAAGTCTGGCTAGGGGTTTATCAATTTTGTTAATTCTTTCAAAGAACCAGCTCTTAGTTTTGTCTGTATGTTCTACTGTATTTCTTTTTCTATATCGTTATTTCTGCTCTAATCTTTATTATTTCCCTTCTGTTAGCTTTAGGCTTTATTTGCTGTTCCTTTTCTGGCTCCTTTATGTGTGAGGTTAGTTTGTGCACTTGGGACTTTTCTTGCTTCTTGATATGGGCCTGTATTGCAATATACTTCCCTCTTAGGACTGCCCTTCTTGCATTCCAAAAGTTTTGGATTGTCATGTTCTCATTTTCATTTGCTATTATGTATTATTATTAATCAGTTATTGATTAATATATTTGGGTATCTCCAAGTTTGGGGCATGAAAATTTACTATTGTTGGATCTTCTTTATGGATAGACCCCTTAATTATGATATAATGCCCTTCTTCATCTCTTGTTACAGTCTTTGTTTTTTTTTAAATTTTGTTTAACGTTTATTTATTTTTGAGACAGAGAGAGACAGAGCATGAATGGGGGAGGGTCAGAGAGAGAGAGGGAGACACAGAATCTGAAACAGGTTCCAGGCTCTGAGTTGTCAGCTCAGAGCCCGGCACCGGGCTTGAACTCACGAACCACGAGATCATGACCTGAGCCGAAGTTGGACGCTTAACTGACTGGGCCACCCAGGCACCCCACAGTCTTTGTTTTAAAATCTAGTTTGTCTGATATAAGTATGACTACTCCAGCTGTCTTTTGACTTTTATTAGTATCATAGATGGTTTCCCATCCCCTCACTTTCTTTTTTTTTCAATGTTTATTTTTGAGAAAGAGAGAGAGAGAGAGAGAGAGAGAGAGACAGAGCACAAGTGGGGGAGGGGCAGAGAGAGATAGAGACACAGAATCCAAAGCAGGCTCCGGGCTCCAAGCTGTGAGCACAGAGCCTGATGCAAGGCTCGAACTCATGAGCTGTGAGATCATGACCTGAGCTGAAGTTGGATGCTTAACTGACTGAGCCATCCAGGCGCCCCCCTACCCCACCCCAACCTCCTCACTTTCAATCTGCAGGTGGCTTCAGGTCTAAAATGAGTCTCTTGTAGGTAGCATATAGATGGATCTTGTTTTTTTCTACCCATTCAGATACCCTATGTCTTTTGATTGGGGCATTTAATCCATTTTCATTCAGAGTAATTATTGAAAGAGTAATTATGTGAATTTAGTGCCATTGTGTTACCTGTAGAGTTGGTATTTCTGGTGATGTTCTAGAATTTGTTGCTTTTGGTCTATCCAGTCTAGTGTAGTCTTTGTTGCTTTTGGTGTTTTGTTTTTTTTTCCAAAGAGTCCCCTTAAAATTTCCTGAAGGGCTGGTTTAGTGATCACAATTCCTTTAGCTTTTATTTGTCTGAGAAACAGACATCTCTCCTTCTATTTTGAATGACAGCCTTAGTGGACAGAAAATTCTTGGCTGCATATTTTTCCCATTCAGCACGTTGAATATATCCTACCACTTCTTTCTGGTCTGCCAATTTCTCTGGATGGATCTGCTGAGAACCTGATCTGTCTTCCCTTGTAGGTTAGGGTCCTCTTTTCCCTTGCTGCTTTCAGAATTCTTTCCTTGTCTGTGCATTTTGTAAATTTGACTATGATACACCTTGGCAATGGTCAGCCTTTGTTGAATTTATTGGCACTTCTCTGTGATTCTTGGATTTTGATGTCTGTGTCCTTCCCCAGATTAGGGAAGTTTTCAGCTATAATTTGTTCAAATAAGTCTTCTGCTCCTTTTTCTCTCTTCATCTTCTGGGACTCCTATGAGAGGAATGTTATTCCATTTTAATAGTTAAGTTCCCTGCATCTGCCTTTGTGATTCATGACCTTTCTTTTCCTCTTCTTTTCAGCTTCATTATTTTCCATAATTTTATCTTCGATATCACTAATTTGCTCCTCTGCCTCAATCATCCTCATTTTATGGCCTCCATTTTGGTTTGCATCTCAGTTATTACATTTCTAATTTGGTCTAACTAGACATTAGTTCTTCTATCTCTGCAGAAAGGGATTCTCTGGTATCCATTATGTTTCTTCAAGCCCAGCTAGTATCCTTATCATTGTTGTTTTAGATTCTAGTTCAGACATCTTATTTATATCTGTATTGATTAAATCTCTGGCCATGAGTTCTTCTTCCTGTTCTTTTTTTTTTTTTTTGCGGGGGGTGGGGGGGGGGTGAATTTCTCTGTCTCATCATTTTGTCCAGAAAAAAAAGAAGAAAGAAGACAAACACAAACAAACACACACAAACAAAACAAAACAAAAGCAAGCAAACAAAAAAAAACTAAATCCTGGGTGTGTTTTGGTTTGCTTGTTAAAAGAATCTAGATTCAACAATAAAAATAAAATAAAGACAAAATTTAATACATAAATAAAAAATAAAATAAATAAAGGAACTGAAAAGATAAGAAAATAAATGAAAAAAAACTTTTTAAATAATGAATAAAAATAAAAAGGAGGTTGCGCCTGGGTGGCTCAGTGGGTTAAGCATCTGACTGTTGGTTTTGCTTAGGTCATGATCTCAGGGTTAATGAGTTTAAGCCCTGCATCAGGCTCTGCACTGACAGTGTGGAGCCTGCTTGGAATTTTTTTCTCCGTCTCTCTCTGCCCCTCCCCACTCACTCTCTCTGTCTCTCTCTCAAAATAAATAAATAAATAAACTTACAAAAAAAATTTTTTTAATCTAAAGAGGAAGGTAGATCTATTTCCCCTAGAACTGAAGCTTTGTAGCACTCTAGGATCAGGAGACTTGGGGCAAGCCAGTTATTTGTGCTGGTCTTCTGGGGGTGGGACGTGTTGTGCTGATTCCCTGGCTGACTTGTTGCAGTAAAAATGCTCCTCCAGGGGAGGGGGAGGGGGCTTGGTGTATGTGACTCTGGCCTCCACTAGGTGGCGCTGTTTTGCTCCCTGAAGGCTTTCAACACTGATGGGCTGGATGAATGTGGCAGGCCCCCCACTCTCTAGCTCCTGAGGTGAAAGATTGCACTGCCACTCTTCAGGGAACTCTCACAGAAGAGCAATCAATCAATCACGCCTCTCCTGTCCCTGGTTTCTGTCAGAACCCTGTGTTCACGCTGCCTGCTTCCTAACTTTTTTTATCTCAGGCTCAAAACTCCAAATTTTAAAGACTCTAGAAGGGCAAACCTTCACTGTTCCTCTGGGCTTTTTCCAGCCTCTGGAAGGAAAGTGGTCACA
Organism: Puma concolor; assembly: GCF_028749965.1. Lineage (NCBI taxonomy): Eukaryota > Metazoa > Chordata > Mammalia > Carnivora > Felidae > Puma > Puma concolor. The sequence goes on from NC_141671.1 coordinate 26,710,658, forward strand.
CAACTGAGCAGCAGTTCAGAGTTTATGTCGAAACAGAGCAGAAAGCCAGCACCTCTGCTTGCTGCCCTCAGCCTAAGTCCCTGCTCCTATCCCTGGAAAAAGCACAGCATGTTGGTACCACCCATCCCTCTTGTGACCCAAGGGATCCTGAAACCATGGTGTCATTCCTGGGATTCCATCCCACTTCACCACCTGCATACCTTTAACCCAGGCACATCCCCCAATGTAGCAGACTTCTAAAAGTTCAGATTTTACATTCCACTGCTTATATTATTTTGTGGTAGTCTCCATAAGCAACTTCCTTCCCCTCTGCTGTACCCAGAGCTCTTTCTGCCCCAAGTTAACTGCCCACACCTCTTACCTTCCAGAAGGTGGTAGCTTTTCTATTTGTAGACTTGCAGTTTTTGTTTTCTCAAATATCCAATTGATTTATTCTGTTTTCAGAATGATTTTTTAACTATCTAGCTGTGTTTGAGGGATAAGACAAGCTTAGGGTCTCCCTTCTCCTCCTCCATTTTAACTACCTCCCAGATTTTTTTTGAGTCCGATGTTTTTTGGGGTGTGTGTGTGTGTGTGTGTGTGTGTGTCTGGAGATGTTTAATTATAGATTCAGATTTTAAAAAAAATTTTAATGTTTATTTATTGTTGAGAGGCAGAGAGACACAGAGTGTGAGCAGGGGAGGGGTAGAGAGAGGGGAAGAAGACGCAGAATCCGAAGTGGGCTCCAGGGTCTGAGCTGTCAGCATACAGCCCTATGCGGGGCTCCAACTTACAAACTGTGAGATCATGACCTGAGCAAAAGTCAGTCATTTAACCAACTGAGCCACCCAGGCGCCCCTATAGATTCAGATTTTAAAATAGATATATGGATTTTTAGTTTCTCCTTACGCCCATTTTGGTACACTGTGTTTTCCTAGGGATTTTTGAACTTCACCAAAATTTTTAATAGCATATAAATTATTCACTATATTCCTTATTATCTTTTCAATGTCTGTAGAATGTCAGGGATGCCCCATTTATTTTCTCTTCATATTGACAATTCATGATAGCATGCAAAAGGCTCTAGCAATTTTATCATTCTTTTCAAGTAATAATTTTTGTTTTGCTTATTTTCTCTATCAAATATTTACTTTTTGTCATATAAATTTCTGATCTTTTATTTACTTATTTTAGTCTTTTAAATTTTGCATATATTTTAATCTTCATAAGATAATAAATTATTGCTTTGTATGTCCAATATTTAATTACATTTACCCTCACATCATCCTTTTCCATTTTCTTTAATTCCTGTCCCATGTTTCTATGCTTCTGTATGAAACTATTTTTTCTTCTTTCTGAAGAATTCCCTTTAGTATCATTTTTAGTGCACATCTGCTAGTGATAAATGTTTTCAGTTTTATTTGTCTGAAAAATATCTTTGATTTCCCTTCATTTCTGAAGAGAATTTTGTTTGGTGAGGTTCTAGATGAGCGATTATTTTCTTTCAGCATTTTAAACTTGTTATTCCACAAGTTTTTTCAGCTTCCTTCATTTCAATTAAGAGGTCAATTATCAGTCTTTTGTTGCTTTTACAGATATAGTGCCTTTTTTCCCATCAACTTGCTTTAAAGGTTTTGATTGGTCTTTGGTTTTAGTAGTTTGACTATAACATGGTTAGGTGTATTTTTTATTTATTTATTTATTTATTTATTTATTTATTTATTTTTAATATTTATTTATTTTTGAAAGAGAGAGACAGAGTGTGAGTGAAGTAGGAACAGGGAGAGAGGGAGACACAGAATCTGAAGCAGGCTCCAGGCTCTGAGCTGTCAGCACAGATACCGATGCGGGGCTCTAACTCACGAACTGTGAGATCATGACCTGAGCTGAAGTCAGAGACTTAACCGACAGAGTCACCCAGGTGCTCCTGGTTAAGTGTATTTTTAAAAAAAATTCATTACTGCCTTGAGTTTAAAAACTCAGATCTGAGGTTTCTTTGTTGTCTTTGTCTTTCATTAGTTTCAGATAATTTGCAGTCATTGTGTATTAAAATATTATTTCTGACCCATTCTTGTAATTTTCTCTTTTGAATACTGTAATTTCAAGAATACATAATATACTCTTTCCTGTATTATCCATCCTTTGCTGTTCACTATACTTTCATCTGCATATTTTGTTCACCTTTCTTCTAGTTCACTAACATTTTGATCTTGTGTAGCTAATCTGCTTTAAACCCATTTATTGTGTTCTTAATTGCAGATATTTTATGTTTCCATTCTAGTGTTTCTATTTTCTTCCTTTTTTTAAATTTAAATTTTCTGGTCAAATTCTCCCTTTTTTCTTTAGTATCTTGATATATTAATCATACCTTTTTTAAAATGATTATTTTTGAGAGAGAGAAAAGACAGAGCATAAGCGGGGTGGGGGGCAAAGAGAGAGTGGGAGACACAGAATCTGAAGAAGGCTCTAGGCTCTGAGCTGTCAGCACAGAGCCTGATGCAGGGCTGGAACTCATGAATTGTGAGATCATGACCTAAGCTAAAGTTGTACACTTAACTGAGTGACCTAGGTGCCCCATTAATTGTAGCTATCTTAAATTCCTTTTCCAATAATTCCAATATCTGAGTTTCTTTGAGATTGTTTTTATTGTCCTTTTTTCTTCTTGTTTTAAATCATAATGTATGTCATGCCTAGTTATTTTTTTATTGAATGTTGGGCATTGTCTTTGAAAATTTTTAGATGTTCTAAAAAATGTTATCTTCCTTCAAAAAAGATTTAGTCTTTAATTCTGTTTCTCTAGGATGAGACTGTGAAAAGTTCTATTGATTTTTCTGCTCTTACTAGCAATCATTTCCTTAATGTCTTTGCTTGAATTCTTGGTCTGTTGCTCTACACCCAGAATCAACAAATGCCTTGAGGAACAAAGTATACTGTCAGCTACATGGTTCTTCCTTCTCCAAGATTTTGTCCTTTTAATTCCTACTTACCTCAGCAGCACGTTGATGCTTTCAAATGTATTTCTAAACTATCTATTTAATTGATATTTCTATATATAATCTTAGAGGAGAATTGTTCCAATCTGTCATGCCTGGAAGCTGGTTATCTTTTTTAAACATAGTTTCATTATATTCTCCTCTGCTTGAGTTCCTTATTGCCTACAGCATAAAATCCAAACTCCTTCCCTCTTTACCAGGTCAGACAAGTTTCTTTTCACCATCTGGTGCTAATGTATCTTTCTAACCTCATATCCTGGTGTTTCCCTTCATTCACTCTATAAGTCAATCAAATTCAGCTTTTCATAAATCATCACATACATCATGCTCTTCCACCTTTGCAAACCTTTTCACATGTTATATCTCTTGCTATAAATTTAGTTTCCCTTCATAACTATTCCCAAGTTACTACTGATCATTAAGACTCATTTTATTTTTTAATGTTTATTTATTTATTTTGAGAGAGAGAGAGAGAGTGCAAAGGGGAGCGGGGAGGGACAGAGAGAGCAGGAGAGAGAGAATCCCAAGCAGGCTGTCAGTGCAGAGCCCAGTGCAGGACTCATCTTACAAATCATAAGGTCATGATCTGAATGGAAATCAAGAGTTAGATGCTTAACCAACTAAGCCACCCAGGTCCCCTTTTAAGGCTCATCTTAAATGCTACTTCCTCTATGAAGCCTTTGCCAGTGTTTCAAGACAAAATTAAGTGTTTCTTCCTTTATATTTATGTTGATGATTCCATTTAAATGCTCTTTTTAAAAATAGTATTGGTTAATGTACCTATATTATTCAATAGACTTGCGATACTTGAAGGCAAGTGAGTGATATCATGATTGCTTGAATCTTCAATGACCAGCATAATACTTGGTATTACAATAAGTTCAGATTTAAGACACCTTGTTTTATATATTTTTTAACCAGGAGCCCTTCATCTTTTTATTACCTGTCATCCTAGCCATTCCATATAACCGTCTTGCCTTTCACAGCCAAACTTTTGCCACAATGGTCTTCAACTCTATATTAATTACCTTAATCTCTCCACCATCCAATATTCCCTGTTGTACTAAAATTTGGCAGTTGCTCTCACTACTTTACAGAAACAACACTCTTGAAAACCCCAATAATTTTCCTTCTTATTACATATCTTATTTTAAAATAATTTGTGTATGAGGCATACAAATGGCTAACAGACACCTGAAAATGTGTTCAACATCACTAATCATTAGAGAAACACAAATAAAATCCACAATAAGATATCACTTCTCACATGTAGGAATGGCTATTATGAAAAAGAAAACAAATAATAAGTATTGAAAAGGAAGGAAACCCTTGTACACTGCTGATGTGAATGTAAACTAGTGCAGCCACTATGAAAAACAGCACAAAAATCCTCAAAAATATTAAAAATATAACTGCCATATTATCCAACTATTCCACTTCTGTGTATTTATCCAAAGGAAAATGAAATCACTAACTCAAAAAGATATCTGTACCCCTATGTTCATTGCAGCATCATTAATAAAACCCAAGACATGTAAACAAACTAAGTGTCCATTGATGGATGAATGGAGAAAGAAGTTGTGTGTGTGTGCGTGTGTGTGTGTGTGTGTATACACATGAATTCTGCCACTTGTAAGAACAAGGATGGACCTTGAAGGTGTTATGCTGAGATACGTCAGACAGCTCAAGTATGGTCTCACTTAGATACGGAATTTTTAAAAATCAAACTATAGATACAGAGGAAAGATTGATGTTTGCTAGAGGCAGGTGGGCAAGATAAGTGAAAGTGGTCAAAAGGAGTGAATTTCCAGTTGTAAGATAAAGAAGTCATGGGAGTGTAATGTACTACATGGTGACTATGGTTAATACTGTATTATATGTTTTAAAGTTACAAGGAGAGTACATCTTAAAAGTTCTCATCACAAGAAAAAACATTTTTAACTATGTCTGGTGATGGATGTTAAATAAACTTATTGTGGTAATCATCTCATAATATATACCTGTAGCAAATCATTATGTTGTAGGCCTAAAACTAATACAATATGATATATGCCAATTGTATCTTAATTTAATTAATTAATTAAAAATCATTTGTATATAATTTGTTTCTCTGATAGACTGTTAAAAATTGCTGGTAGAAATTTTGTGGATATTATATCAGAAGGTCTTACACTTAGTAAGTCAGACAACAAATAAAGACCATCCTCAAAGATCTTACCTCAGTCCTATGTCCCATGTCTCCTTTGCATCAGCTCAGACTGCTGATCTTCATCTTCTTTAAATCTCTTCCCTCAACTTGTGAAAATACACCATTTTGGCACTCTTAACCTCCACTTTATGTTAAATTGTGTGGGAATGAAAAAGAATTCAAAGGAAGAGGTGGTCAATATATAACTGGATGTGACCTGCTGAATGGTAAGCAATGCCTCTACAGTTTTGACTATGAGACAGCAATGGAGGTTACACCATAGCCTAAACACAAGGGTTTGCAGCAGTTGCAGTCACAGGCAGTTTCTCCCTTTCTGATGTCCACAGGCATGAGTTACTGAGTGAAGATTCCTGGTATCTATTTTGCAGTAATAACAGGTGGAACCCAAATTATCAAGAAATGGGGCTAGAGAAGAAAAAAACAACCAAAAGAATGAGGGGCAGCTGCACTAGGTGATAAGCTATAAGGTTGGTTAGTCACAAATCTGGACCATACAGTTATCACAATGTTTGGGAATAGGTCTGGAAGGAGTAGAAAGAACTGCTCAATCTCATAGTGGGTAGGCATGAAGTTACCAACTAGGACTCCTAGTCCTACCCAATTTTTATTCCCATACCAGGGTGTGTACTTGGATAGACTTTGGCCCCGTGTAAACTTCTCTAGGTTTGCTTTTTTTCTCCTATTCCAGCTCTGAGCATCCTTCCAAGTTCTCTATTTTTATCTCTCTCTTCACAGCTTCATTTGCCTACCTCCTTTCAATGATCTCTCTGAAGACATCTCTGCTGGCTTCCAAGAGTCTTTGAGTCTAAGATATCTCCAAATCCAAATCTCTAGTCTTATCCTTTGTACAAAAGCCACATATTTCTAACTTCCTAATGAACACTTTCATGCCCTCATCTCACTGTCAAACTCCATCTTCCTCCTTAAGCTTTTCCCAACTTCCTTATTTCCTGTATTTAACCAGACTGAGGTTTTGTTTTATCATCACAAAATGGACATTATATTTTCCATACAGAGTTGTAAGGATGATAAATAAACTGTGTGAAACCATTGTTGGCACACAGTTGGGGCTCAATAAATGGTTCTCATTCATGAAAGTAGTACATTTATTCTCTGGTATCCTGATCATTTAAGTTCATGGTAACTCCTCTTTCTCTGTGTCCCTCATTCCCTACATTCATGTATGCTCAGCTCTATCATGTCAAATTTTCAAATATCACTGGCCTCATTCTCTGCTTTGGACTCTTTTTCTCCCACATATGAAACATTTAAACATATAGCAAAGTTGAAAGAATTTTATAGCAAACATTCCTATATCTACTACCCAGCTTCTACTGTGAACATGTTACTACACTTGGTTTATTATATACCTTTACACCCATCAATTTATATCAATTTTTAATACATGTCAAAGTATATTAGAGATATCAGTACACTTCCCTCTAAGTACTTTAATATGCATGCCATTTGCCAGAGTTCTAATTTGTTGACAGTTTTTCTTCTGTAATAAAACTTACATATGATCTAATATACACATATGTATATTCACTGACCACTTGATATATCTCTATCAAGATATAGAATACTACTACTACCCCCAAAGGATTTCCTCATGCTCCTTCCCAGTCATTCCCCACTTTTCCTCCCCAAGCAAATCTTTTTTTTTAATTTATTTTATTTTTGAGAGAGATAGAGAGCAAGGGGAGGAGGGGCAGAGAAAGAGGGAGACAGAACCTAAGTAGGCTCCATGCTGTCATCACAGAGCCAGATGTGGGGCTCAAACTCACTAACTGTGAGATCATGACCTGAGCTGAAATCGAGAGTCGGATGCTTAACCGAACTGAGCCACCCAGGTGCCCCGACAAAGCAAATCTTCTAATTGGTTTCTTGCCTAACCTACAATTACTCTTTATTATAATTCACCACTTATCCAGAAGCTAAAATAATCTCCTAAAACACACTTTGTCATGCCACTACTCAGTTCGTAAAATCCGCATTGCCTGTGAAGTGCAAGCTGCCAATATAAGACCTTCCCCAGTATGGCCCCACCTTTTTTTCAGGTGCTTCTCCACCACTCCTGAAGTATAAAACATTTGAAACTCTCTCGAGGCATTATACACTGACTTAGGTTTAGTTAGTTCTTGAAAGCTGTACCAAAAGCACCTAGAAGATAACAACAGTGTTTCAAGTATGTTTTTATCCCACAATATGTGAGGATATTTCCTTGTACAAGGATATTCCCTTGTATACAATTTACTTCCCAGATATTCATGGGATAAACTAATGACAAATTTGAAAAATGGAATAAATAAGTTGGAAAAGGGAATGTCTTTAACTTTCTGAACATACCCTCGTATTAATTTAGATTAGTTATATTTACTGTGCCTATCTTGTAAGAATGTGGTGAAGGAGGCATGCAAACATTTCCCAAAGAACCCTACAAGATTTAGAGATGAGGGAAAGAGAGACATTCAGTGGGCAAGAAGGGGGATCCTTTGAAAATTTTTTATTAGGATTCTAGAGTGTAATCTCATGTCATCGATGAAATTGAAATTTTTATTTCTCTAAGTTAGTTCCCACATTGTCAACTAAAGACTAATTATCAAGTTTCAAATGTAGAGCTTAGAACATGGATTTCAACTCTGCTGCATATTAGAAGCATCAGGGGAGCTCTTAAAATCTCCTGATGCCCAGGCTCCACCCTCAGTAATTCTGATTCCATTTGTCTGGGGTTCAGTCCAGGCAGGCATTGGTATGTTTTTAAAGTCCCCCAGGTGATTCTAATGTGTAGTCGTCACTGCTATATGAATGGTCTTTACACAGAGACTCAGCCTCACAGCCAATAATAAATACACAAGCAAATTTACTGCCACCTCCTCTCTCTCTAGAGACTCAGTGGGAAAGGAAAGAGCAAATTCTTAGCCAAAAGGGAGAATTAGGGGTATTAGTTTTTCAGCATTCCTGGCAGAGTGGGGCATGTGTATCCCCTGACAAGGGGGGAGTTTTTCCAAGAGCTACACGTTCTCAGAAAGCTAGGCCCATACTCTTAGAATCAGAAGAGTATGTCAGCAGCTGCCAGAGAGGAATCACATCACTGGTAAGATTCATGTAAGTCCAACTGCTTCAGGTTGTCCCAGGGAGAGACCATGAGGATGGGTAGCTCAATCATATGGGAAGTGACTTGAAAGGCAGGGGCAGAGGACTTACAGACAAAAACAACCATCAAACCTTTAAAAATACATATCTAGAAGACTTCCACATATGATATGAGTTGGGGCCTGCCTTTTGGAAGTGTAAGGAATAGAATGTGTCAGTCAAATTTTTATTTAACAGTCAAAGGTCACTAGTGCTCCTCAACCCTTTCACTCTATGGCAGTAATGGAAAATAGTATAATTATCCATATACTGGGTAAACTGGAGGGGATGATGAGAAGGGTTTTGTGTTGGACTTAGTGAAAAAATTACTACATTTTCTTTGTATTATATGATTAAAGAAAAATAAAATGCTAAGTATTGAAGAAAATATTATTCAATTTATTTAAAATTTCCAAGTAAAATCTCATTAAAATTTTAATGAGAAAATTGAACTTGTTTCTTTAGCATAATTCACTTTTCTTTTGAACCCCAATGGGTTTTTTATCCCTTCAGCTATATCACTGGGCCCTGCAGGGCTTGTTCTTCCCTTATCCCACTCATATATTCTGCCCTGCTGGTCCCTCATTGTCAACAACTTTATTCTGTTTGATGTATATTTTTGTTTGCACTCTTATTAAATGTGCTTTGTTGCTATGTATTCTGTACTTTTAACTAAAGTAAATGGCATTACATTATATATAAAATTTTATTTCCTTTTTTGTTTCCAGTAAACACTCTTTTCTAAGTTCTATCCATATTGTTCTGTGTATTTTTTAAAAAAGTTTACGTATTTATTTTGAGAGAAAGAGAGAGAGTGCTAGTGAGGAAAAGAGCAGACGAAGGGAGAGAGAAAATCCTAAGCAGGCTCTTCACTGTCAGCACAGGGCCCGATGCAGGGCTTGATCCCACAACCGTGAGCTCATGACCTGAGCCAAAATCAAGAGTCATACACTTAACCAGCTGAGCCCCCCAGGTGCCCTTGTTCTGTGTATTTTTTTAATACTAGTTGTTGTGCAGTGCTTTAGTGCACTTACACTTTTCACCCACCCACTCACTCAAGGATAGATATACGTGTTGCTTTCAACACCGTGTTATCATGGAAGAGTAGTCTTCTGTAATTAAGGGAAATCTCTTTTCTGTCATCAACTAGAACTCCGATAATTCAGTCCCTTTAAATTATACTTCTTAATCTAATTTCTCTTCTTTTGAGTTTAAATCAATTATTGAAAATTCAGAGGTTAAATCATAATGTAGTGGAGTTCCAATCCACTTAAACTTTTATATAAATTTTTACAAAATAATAATGATTTTTCCTCAAGCATACTATTATACTTGTCACTGTACTATTTTCAGTAATTTTGTTGAGGGATTGAAATTACAACACGACTAAGCATCTTCAGTGAACCTCATTTTACCTCATTTTTTGAAGGCTGAAGTTTTGCTTTGATTCCTTAAATGTTATCAGTTCATGGTAGTATATATTTTCACACAGCCCGTGCAGTTTTTCTGTCCCAAGTATAAGCCACAAGTTTAACCTTCTTTTGCATTCGAAGCCTGATGTTTACCCTTCTTTTCTCACCTGTGACAGGTCAGGCCTGATGCAGGTGAGAAGTCCATTATCGGCAATGGCTAGAGGTAGTTGGTTTCTTCTCTCCCTCTACAGTTTGGCTTCTACTCTTCTTCTCTCATCTTGCCAACTATGTATGGTTTCTGACCTTCTCTGAAATGAAGATAGAATGAAGAAAAGTGGGGACAGGAAAATTATGTTTTGCATGCTACTGTCAAAGTTGCATCACTCTCTGGATCTGGTAGATATTTAAAGCTGGGATTTTCTCAACTATAACTCTCTTTTTGTAGGTAACATACTTTTCTACTTCTCAATATTAAGACATTACCTCAGACCCTGAGTCTTTGGTGGTTCACTTCTGGGCTCTCTTTTGCTGAGTTCCTTTTGTCCCTGTGGCAATCTTTGGATATTACATCAGGTTCTCTAGTTTACTCTTACACGAGATCCACACCTGGTTTGTGGAGTCCATACATGCATGCTTTGGACCAAGTCTGGGGGGTTACCATACGTGCTTTGGACCATCTTATTGCAGTAGAAATCTCTCTTTGGCTTCCTTTCCCTAAAGAGCACTTGACCAGCTTAGCTCCCATCTCTCATATTCTCTAGACAAGAGGCAGAGGACAGTTCTCTGTGTCTCTCACACATCTCTTGTAGTGGAATCCCTTTCTGGGTTTTGGGATAATTTAGACAATCTCACCACTCTGGGAATGAGATTTCCAGTTGGAGAAAGGGTGACACAAGACATCAGCAGTTCTTTTCAAAAATACCCCCCAAATCCTCTTTCAATCTCCACTTTTAGTCCCTTTGTGCCCTTGATATAGGTTAAGGATTGAGAAGTTATTTAGTTGGCTTTCTGTCCCCTCTTTTCTGCATGTCTTACACATCTATGTGTCTCAAAATTCAGTCTGGCATTTAGTGTCCAAGGTCTTAGGGGGTTTAGCTGAAAGTGGTCTTGTCACATTTCATTGCATGTAATATGACACCCCCACTGATACAGGTTGAAGGCTTTTGAGGAAAATGAGAGCAGCAAAAGGAAAATAAAAACACATGTACCATTTAAAACTTGTGGTTCAGCTAATCTATGATTCTGCTGCTAGTATAAACTTCATGTGAGAGCTTTCTCACAACAGCATACCTAATCTTTTTGACACTGACATTAAAAATTGGGTAAACCCCAGCTTCTCTTAGTAGTCATGTGTAGCTCTGTTTATTCTAAACTTAACTAATCATTTTGGGGACAAGTTCTATTTTTTGGCCAGTTTTGCTCCAGGCTCATTGGAGCACCAAAACTGAAGACAGTAAAGGCAAAGAACCAGATGCCACAGGAAATGTCAAAGTAGGACAAAAGAAAAATGCATGATTCAAGCAGGAACCATGAGGTCTTAAACATTGGGAAAAGATTTTTCCAGATTATTGGGAAATAATTGCCAGGTTTGGGAGACCCTGAAGTTGACATACAAAGCAAAGAAGAGAATTGCAACTGAGAGCTTGAAATTAAAAAAAAAGAAGAAGAAGAAGATGAGGAAGAATGTATTTTCATTTGTGTGAATTATCTGTGTGAATAAATAACATGAGAAAAATATGTTGATATATTTTCACATAATTTTATCAGTTTCTTAGCTGTAACTATATCTAATACTACTGGTCAATAGTATTTCTTTAAAGAGTTTTATTTGGTATTATTATTATTAAATATTTTTTCACAAAATTACTTGCACTCTTCTTCAAAGTGGCACTTTGTTGTTAACACCTTTTAGAGCTTTTTGACTCCTTCAGTCATCCTTCTCAGTAAATCATATTATTTCTAATTGAGAAAGTGTTCTTCCATGGACCATACAGTACACAGTAGTCTCTAAGTAAATTCTGCAAATGGTGGGCATTCTCAATTCTCGTTATTCTGGTATTGAAATATGTAAGTATTTGCTGTTGAAATGTATAACTATTTCTAGTTATTTTGGTATTAAAATGTGTACATGCTCAAGGCATGGCTTGTGCCCCTGGCCCCAGCTCTTACAACCTGGGCCCTGCCATGAGCCTTGAGATCATCAAGTCTAATATGACATTCTTCTTTTTTCAATATATGAAATTTATTGTCAAATTGGTTTCCATACAACACCCAGTGCTCATCCCAAAAGATGCCCTCTTCAATACCCATCACCCACTCTCTCCTCCCTCCCACCCCTCATCAACTCTCAGTTTGTTCTCAGTTTTTAAGAGTCTCTTATGCTTTGGCTCTCTCCCACTCTAACCTCTTTTTTCTTTTTCCTTCCCCTACCCCATGGGTTTCTGTTAAGTTTCTCAGGATTCACATACGAATGAAAACATATGGTATCTGTCTTTCTCTGTATGGCTTATTTCACTTAGCATCACACTCTCCAGTTCCATCCACGTTGCTACAAAAGGCCATATTTCATTCTTTCTCATTGCCACGTAGTACTCCGTTGTGTATATAAACCACAATTTCTTTATCCATTCATCAGCTGATGGACATTTAGGCTCTTTCCATAATTTGGCTATTGTTGAGAGTGCTGCTATAAACATTGGGGTACAAGTGCCCCTATGCATCAGTACTCCTGTATCCCTTGGGTAAATTCCTAGCAGTGGTACTGCTGGGTCATAGGGTAGGTATATTTTTAATTTTCTGAGGAACCTCCACATTGTTTTCCAGAGTGGCTGCATCAGTTTGCATTCCCACCAACAGTGCAAGAGGGTTCCCGTTTCCCCACATCCTCTCCAGCATCTATAGTCTCCTGATTTGTTCATTTTGGTCACTCTGACTGGCATGAGGTGATATCTGAATGTGGTTTTGATTTGTATTTCCCTGATGAGGAGCGACGTTGAGCATCTTTTCATGTGCCTGTTGGCCATACGGATGTCTTCTTTAGAGAAGTGTCTATTCATGTTTTCTGCCCATTTCTTCAATGGATTATTTGTCTTTTGGGTGTGGAGTTTGGTGAGTTCTTTATACATTTTGGATACTAGCCCTTTGTCCGATATGTCATTTGCAAATATCTTTTCCCATACCGTTGGTTGCCTTTTAGTTTTGTTGATTGTTTCCTTTGCTGTGCAGAAGCTTTTTATCTTCATGAGGTCCCAATAGTTCATTTTGCTTTTAATTCCCTTGCCTTTGGGGATGTGTCAAGTAAGAAATTGTTGTGGCTGAGGTCAGAGAGGTTTTTTCTGCTTTCTCCTCTAGGGTTTTGATGGTTTCCTGTCTCACATTCAGGTCCTTTATCCATTTTGAGTTTATTTTTGTGAATGGTGTGAGAAAGTGGTCTAGTTTCATCCTTCTGCATGTTGCTGTCCAGTTCTTCCAGCACCATTTGTTAACGAGACTGTCTTTTTTCCATTGGATATTCTTTCCTGCTTTGTCAAAGATTAGTTGGCCATACTTTTGTGGGTCTAATTCTGGGGTTTCTATTCTATTCCATTGGTCTATATGTCTGTTTTTGTGCCAATTCCATGCTGTCTTGATGATTACAGCTTTGTAGTAGAGGCTAAAGTCTGGGATTTTCATGCATCCTGCTTTGGTCTTCTTCTTCAAAATTACTTGGCCTTTTGTGGTTCCATAGAAATTTTAGGATTGCTTGTCCTAGCTTCGAGAAGAATGCTGGTGCAATTTTGATTGGGATTGCATTGAATGTGTAGATAGCTTTGGGTAGTATTGACATTTTGACAATATTTATTCTTCCAATACATGAGCACGGAATGTTTTCCATTTCTTTATATCTTCTTCAATTTCCTTCATAAGCTTTCTATAGTTTTCAGCATACAGATCTTTTACATCTTTGGTTAGATTTATCCCTAGGTATTTTATGCTTCTTGGTGCAACTGTGAATGGGATCAGTTTCTTTATTTGCTTCATTAGTAGTGTATAAGAATGCAACTGATTTCTGTACATTGATTTTGTATCCTGCGACTCTGCTGAAGTCATCTATCAGTTCTAGGAGACTTTTAGTGGAGTTTGTCGGGTTTTCCATGTATAATATCATGTCATCTGCAAAAAGTGAAAGCTTGACTTCATCATTGCCAATTTTGATGCCTTTGATTTCCTTTTGTTGTATGATTGCTGATGCCAGAACTTCCAACACTATGTTAAACAATAGCGGTGAGAGTGGACATCCCTGTCATGTTTCTGATCTAAGGGGAAAAGGTCTCAGTTTTTCCCCGTTAAGGATGATGTTAGCTGTGGGCTTTTCATAAATGGCTTTTATGATGTTTAAGTATGTTCCTTCTATCCCGACTTTCTCGAGGGTTTTTATTAAGAAACGTTGCTGAATTTTGTCAAAGGCCTTTTCTGCATCGATCGACAGGATCATATGGTTCTTATCTTTTCTTTTATTAATGTGATGTATCACGTTGATTGATTTGTGAATGTTGAACCCGCCCTGCATCCCAGGAATGAATCCCACTTGATCATGGTGAATAATTCTTTTTATATGCTGTTGAATTCGATTTGTTAGTATCTTCTTGAGAATTTTTGCATCCATATTCATCAGGGATATTGGCCTGTAGTTCTCTTTTTTTACTGGGTCTCTGTCTGGTTTAGGAATCAAAGTCATACTGGCTTCATAGAATAAGTCTGGAAGTTTTCCTTCCCTTTCTATTTCTTGGAATAGCTTGAGAAAGATAGGTATTATCTCTGCTTTAAACGTCTGGTAGAACTCCCCTGGGAAGCCATCTGGTCCTGGACTCTTATTTGTTGGGAGATTTTTGATAACTGATTCAATATCTTCACTGGTTATGGGTCTGTTCAAGCTTTCTATTTCCTCCTGATTGAGTTTTGGAAGAGTGTGGGTGTTTAGGAATTTTTCCATTTCTTCCAGGTTGTCCAATTTTTTGGCATATAATTTTTCATAGTATTCCCTGATAATTGCTTGTATTTCTGAGGGATTGGTTGTAATAATTCCATTTTCATTCATGATTTTATCTATCTGGGTCACCTCACTTTTCTCTTTGAGAAGCCTGGCTAGAGGTTTATCAATTGTGTTTATTTTTTCAAAAAACCAACTCTTGGTTTCATTGATCTGCTCTACAGTTATTTTAGATTCTATATTGTTTATTTCTGCTCTGATCTTTATTATTTCTCTTCTTCTGCTGGGTTTAGGCTGCCTTTGCTGTTCTGCTTCTATTTCCTTTAGGTGTGCTGTTAGGTTTTGTATTTGGGATTTTTCTTGTTTCTTGAGATAGGCCTGGATTGCAATGTATTTTCCTCTCAGGACTGCCTTCCCTGCATCCCAAAGCATTTGGATGGTTGTATTTTCATTTTCGTTTGTTTCCATATATTTTTTAATTTCTTCTCTAATTGCCTGGTTGACCCACTCATTCGTTAGTAGGGTGTTCTTTAACCTCCATGCTTTTGGATGTTTTCCGGACTTTTTCCTGTGGTTGACTTCAAGCTTCATAGCATTGTGGTCTGAAAGTATGCATGGTATGATCTCAATTCTTGTATACTTATGAAGGGCTGTTTTGTGACCCAGTCTGTGATCTATCTTGGAGAATGTTCCATGTGCACTCAAGAAGAAAGTATATTCTGTTGCTTTGGGATGCAGAGTTCTACATATATCTGTCAAGTCCATCTGATCCAATGTATCATTCAGAGCCCTTGTTTCTTTATTGACTGTGTGTCTAGATGATCTATCCATTGTTGTAAGTGGGGTATTGAAGTCCCCTGCAATTACCACATTCTTATCAATAAGGTTGCTTATGTTTGTGAGTAATTGTTATATATATTTGGGGGCTCCCGTATTTGGCACATAGACATTTATAAGTGTTAGCTCTTCCTTATGGATAGACCCTGTAATTATTATATAATGTCCTTCTTCATCTCTTGTTACAGCCTTTAATTTAAAGTCTAGTCTGTCTGATATAAGTATGGCTGCTCTAGCTTTCTTTTGACTTCCAGTGGCATGATAAATAGTTCTCCATCCTCTCACTTTCAATCTGAAGGTGTCGTCAGGTCTAAAATGAGTCTCTTGTAGACAGCAAATAGATGGGTCTTGTTTTTTTTTATCCATTCTGATACCCTATGTCTTTTGGTGGTGCATTTAGTCCATTTACATTCAGTGTTATTATAGAAAGATATGGGTTTAGAGTCATTGTGATGTCTGCAGGTTTCATGCTTGTAGCGATGTCTCTAGTACTTTGTCTCACAGGATCCCCCTTAGGATCTCTTGTAGGGCTGGTTTAGTGGTGATGAATTCCTTCAGTTTTTGTTTGTTTGGGAAGACCTTTATCTCTCCTTCTATTCGAAATGACAGAGTTGCTGCATAGAGGATTCTCGGCTGCATGTTTTTTCTGTTCATCACATTGAAGATTTCCTGCCATTCCTTTCTGGCCTGCCAAGTTTCAGTAGAGAGATCCATCACGAGTCTTATTGGTCTCCCTTTATATGTTGCAGCACGTTTATCCCTAGCTGCTTTCAGAATTTTCTCTTTATCCTTGTATTTTGCCCATTTCACTATGATATGTCTTGCAGAAGATTGATTCAAGTTACGGCTGAAGGGAGTTCTCTGTGTCTCTTGGATTTCAATGCCTGTTCCTTCCCCAGATCAGGGAAGTTCTCAGAGATTATTTCTTCAAGTACACCTTCAGCACCTTTCCCTCTCTCTCTTCCTCTTCTGGAATACCAATTATGCGTAGATTATTTCTCTTTAGTGCATAACTTAGTTCTCTAATTTTCCTCTCATACTCCTGGATTTTTTTATCTCCCTTTTTCTCAGCTTCTTCTTTTTCCATAATTTTATCTTCTAGATCACCTGTTTTCTCCTCTGTCTCTTCAATCCGAGACTTGGTTGTCTCCATTTTATTTTGCAGCTCATTTATAGCATTTTGTAGCTCCTCCTGGCTGTTCCTTGGTCCCTTGATCTCTGTAGCAATAGATTCTCTGCTGTCCTGTATACTGTTTTCATGCCCAGTGATTAGTTTTATGACTATTATTCTAAAGTCACTTTCTGTTATATTGTTTAAATCCTTTTTGATCAGTTCGTTAGCTGCTGCTATTTCCTAGAGATTCTTTTGAGGGGAATTCTTCCATTTCATCATTTTGGATAGTCCCTGGAGTGGTGCAGAACTGCAGGGCACTTCCCCTGTGCTGTCTTGAATAACTTGCGTTGGTGGGCAGGGCCGCAGTCAGACCTGATATCTGTCCCCTGCCCACCACTGGGGCCACAGTCAGACTGGTGTGTACCTTCTCTTCCCGTCTCCTAGGGGTGGGATTCACTGTGAGGTGGCGTGGCCTGTCTGGGCTACTTGCACACTGCCAGGCTTGTGGTGCTGGGGATCTGGCATATTAGCTGGGGTGGATCGGCAACTAGCACATGGGCGGGAGGGGCAGGCTCAGCTGTCTGTTCCTTCAGTGATCCACTTCGGAAGGGGCCCTGCAGCACTGGGAGGGAGTCAGACCTGTCACTGGAGGGATGGATCCGCAGAAGCACAGCATTGGGTGTTTGCGCCGTGCAAGCAAGTTCCCTGACAGGAACTGGTTCCCTTTGGGGTTTTGGCTTGGGGGATGGGCGAGGGAGATGGCGCTGGCAAGTGCCTTTGTTCCCTACCAAGCTGAGCTCAACAACTCTCCCTCCCCTTGTCCTCTAGCCCTTCCACTCCCCGGGGCAGAGCTGTTAACTTATAACCTTCCAGATGTTAAGTCCCGCTTGCTGTCAAAACACACTCCATCCAGCCCCTCCGCTTTTGCAAGCGAGACTCCGGGGCTCTGCTTTGCGGCGGGCTGCCCCTCCACCCTGGCTCCCTCCTGCTAGTCCTTGTAGAGTGTACCGCCCCTCCGCCCTTCCTACCCTCTTCTGTGGGCCTCTCATCTATGCTTGGCTTTGGAGGATCTGTTCTGCTAAACTTCTGGCAGTTTTCTGGGTTATTTAGGCAGGTGTGGGTGGAATCTAAGTGATCAGCAGGATGCGGTGAGCCAAGCGTCCTCATACACTGCCATCTTCCTCTGACTCTCTGTCTCACATTCTTTTATCTCATTGAAATTCTGGCTCTTTCAAACTCTTCAAAGCTTTCCCATGTTCTCTCTTGAGTAGTGCTGTAGAAGAGAAAGTATTGGCACTATATATGTAATTTAAAATTTTCCAGTATCCACATTAAAAAAGTAAAAGGAAACAGGTGAAATTACTTTAAATATATTTTAATTTGAAATATCCAAAATCTTATTATTTTAATATGTAATCAACATAGACATTCTTGAGATGTTATATATATATTTTTTCTAAGCCCTCAAAAATATAGTATGTATTTTACTCTTATGGTACATCCCAAGTGCTCAATAGTCATATATGACTAATGGCTACCCTACTGGACAGAATAGATCAGTCCTGGAACCAATGTACTCCAAGTTTGGTCCACAGACCAGCAGTGGCAGCATCACCTGAGACCTTAGAACTATACAATCTCTGAGTCTGCTCAAGGCTTATTTAACTGGAAGCTGCATTAAATTTTTTTTTTCAGGCAATGGGATATTTTAATGTTCTACTCTTTTCAGTACTAAGATGTATTTTAATTACAATTAAAGAAATATAGTCTTCCATGAACTAGCCAGGGGGAACATATGTAACATTATCATTCATTGTTTTTATGAGAACATGTAATGTTTCTTTTTTTTTTCCATTTTATTTTTTTTTAATTTACATCCAAATTAGTTAGCATATAGCACAACAATGATTTCAGGAGTGGATTCCTTAATGCCCCTTACCCATTTAGCCCATCTCCCCTCCCACACCTCCTCCAGTAACCCTCTGTTTGTTCTCCACATTTATGAGTTTCTTATGCTTTGTCCCTCTCCCTGTTTTTATATTATTTTTGTTTCCCTTCCCTTATGTTCATCTGTTTTGCCTCTTAAAGTCCTCATATGAGTGAATTCATATGATTTTGTCTTTCTCTGACTCACTAATTTCACTTAGCATAACACCCTCCAGTTCCATCCACATAGTTGCAAATGGCAAGATTTCATTCTTTTTGATTGCCGAGTAATACTCCATTGTGTGTGTGTGTGTGTGTGTGTGTGTGTGTGTGTGTGTGTGTATACCACATCTTCTTTATCCATTCATCAATCGATGGACATTTGGGCTCTTTCCATACTTTGGCTATTGTTGATAGTATTGCTATAAACATGGGGGTGCATGTGTCCCTTTGAAACAGCACACCTGTATCACTTGGATAAATACCTAGTAGTGAAATTGCTGGGTCGTAGGGTAGTTCTATTTTCTATTTTTTGAGGAACCACCATACTGCTTTCCAGAGTGGCTGCACCAGCTTGCATTGCCACCAACAATGCAAAAGAGATCCTTTTTCTTCGCATCCTCGCCAACATCTGTTGTTGCCTGAGTTGTTAATGTGAGCAATTCTGACAGGTATAAGGTGGTATCTCATGGTGGTTTTTATTTGCATTTCCCTGATGATGAGTGGTGTTGAGCATTTTTTCATGTGTCAGTTGGCCATCTGGATGTCTTCTTTGGAGAAGTGTCTATTCATGTCTTTTGCCCATTTCTTCACTGGATAATTTGTTTTTTGTGTGTTGAGTTGAATAAGGTCTTTATAGATTTTGGATACTAGCCCTTTATCTGATATGTCATTTGCAAATATCTTCTCCCATTCCATCTGTTGCCTTTTAGTTTTGCTGATTGTTTCCTTCACTATGCAGAAGCTTTTTATTTTGATGGGGTCCCAGTATTTCATTTTTTATTTTGTTGCCCTTGCCTCCATGGAAGTGTTGAGTAGGAAGTTGCTGCGGCCAAGATCAAAGAGGTTTTTGCCTGCTTTCTCCTCGAGGATTTTGAAGGCTTCCTGTTTTACATTGAGGCCTGTCATCCATTTTGAGTTTATTTTTTTGTATGGTGTAAGAAAGTGGTCCAGGTTCCTTCTTCTGCATGTCGCTGTCCAGTTTTCCCAGCACCACTTGCTGAAGAGACTCTCTTTATTCCATTGGATATTCTGTCCTGTTTTGTCAAAGATTAGTTGGCCATATGTTTGTGGGTCCATTTCTAGGTTCTCTATTCTGTTCCACTGATCTGAGTGTCTGTTATTGTGCTAGTACCATATTATCTTGATGATTACAGCTTTGTAGTCCGGGATTGTGATGTCTCCTGCTTTGGTTTTCTTTTTCAAGATTGGCTATTCGGGGTCTTTTCTGGTTCCATACAAATTTTAGGATTATTTGTTCTACTTCTGTGAAGCGTGCTGGCATTATTTTGATAAGAATTACATTGAATATGTAGATTGCTTTGGGTAGTATCAATATTTG
This sequence comes from Puma concolor, assembly GCF_028749965.1. Lineage (NCBI taxonomy): Eukaryota > Metazoa > Chordata > Mammalia > Carnivora > Felidae > Puma > Puma concolor. The sequence continues at coordinate 26,730,793 of NC_141671.1, forward strand.
TTCTTCCTATCCAGGAGCATGGAATCTTTTTCCATTTTTTGTGTGTCTTTTCAATTTCTTTCATAAGCTTTCTATACTTTTTAGTGTATAGAGTTTTCACCTCTTTGGTGCAACTGTAAGTGGGATAGATTCCTTGATTTCTCTTCCTGTGGCTTCATTGTTGGTGTATAGGAATGCAACCGATTTCTGTGCATTGATTTTATGTCCTGCAACTTTGCTGAATTCATGAATCAATTCTAGCAGTTTTTTGGTGGAATCTTTAGGGTTTTAGATATAGAGCATCATGTCATCTGCAAAGAGTTAAATTTTGACCTCCTCCTGGCCGATTTGGATGCATTTTATTTCTTTGTGTTGTCTGATTGCAGAGGCTTAGACTTCCAATACTATGTTGAATAACAGTGGTGAGAGTAGACATCCCTGTCTTTTTCCTGTTCTTGGGGGGAAAGCTCTCAGTTTTTCCCCATTGAGGATGATATTAGTAGTGGGTCATTCATATATGGCTTTTATGATCTTAAGGTATGATCCTTTTATCCTTACACTCTTGAGGGTTTTTATCAAGAAAGGATGCTGTATTTTGTCAAATGCTTTCTCTACATCTATTGAGAGCATCATATGGTTCTTGTCTTTTCTTTTATTGATATGATGAATCATGTTAATTGTTTTGTGGATATTGAACCAGCCTTGCATCCCAGGTATAAACCCCACTTGGTAGTGGTGAATAATTTTTTTAATGTATTGTTGGATCTGGTTGGCTAATATCTTGTTGAGGATTTTTGCATCCATGTTCATCAGGGAAATTGGTCTATAGTTCTCTTTTTTAGTGGGGCCTCTGGTTTGGAATCAAGGTAATGCAGGCTTCATAGAATGAGTTTGGAAGTTTTTCTTCCATTTCTATTTTTTGGAATAGCTTTAAGAGAATAGGTGTTAACTCTTCCTTAAATGTTTGGTAGAATTCCCCTGGAAAGCGATTTGGCCCTGGACTCTTGTTTTTTGGCAGATTTTTGATTATTAATTTGATTTCCTTACTGGTTATGGGTCTGTTCAAATTTTCTATTTCTTTCTGTTTCAGTTTTGGTAGTGAATATGTTTCTAGGAATTTGTCCATTTCTTCCAGATTGCCCATTTTATTGGCATATAATTGCTCATAATATTTCTTATTATTGTTTTTATTTGTGCTGTGTTGGTTGTGATCTCTCCCCTTTCATTCTTGATTTTGTTTATTTGGATCCTTTCCTTTTTCTTTTTGATCAAACTGGCTAGTGGTTTATGAATTTTGTTAATTCTTTCAAAGTACCAGCTTCTGGTTTCATTGATCTGTTCTACTGTTTTTTGGGTTTTGATAGCATTCATTTCTGCTCTAATCTTTATTATTTCCTGTCTTCTGCTGGTTTTGGGTTTTATTTGCTGTTCTTTTTCCAGCTCTTTAAGGCATAAGGTTAGGCTGTGTATCTGAGACCTTTCTGCCTTCTTTAGGAAGGCCTGTATTGCTATATACTTTCCTCTTATGACCGCCTTTGCTGAGTCCCAGAGGTTTTGGGTTGCGGTGTTATCATTTTCATGGTCTTCAATATACTCTTTAATTTCCTCTTTAACTTCTTGGTTAGCCCACTCATTCTTTAGTAGGATGTTCTTCAGTCTCCAAGTATTTGTTACCTTTCCAAATTTTTTCTTGTGGTTGATTTTGAGTTTCATAGTGTTGTGGTCTGAAAATATGCACGGTATGATTTCGATCTTTTTGTACTTGCTGAGGGCTGATTTGTGTCCCAGTTTGTGGTCTATGGAGGAGAACATTCCATGTGCACTGAAGAAGAATGTGTATTTCACTGCTTTAGGATGAAATGATCTGAATGTATCTGTTAAGTCCACCTGGTACAGTGTGTCCTTCAAAGCCATTGTTTCCTTGTTGATTTTGTGATTAGATGATCTGTCCATTGTGAGTGGGGTGTTGAAGTCTCCTACTGTTTTTTTTTATTAAATTTTTTTAATGTTTATTTACTTTCAACAGAGAGACAGGGCATGAGCGGGGGAGGGCCAGGGAGAGAGGGAGACACAGAAGCTGAAGCAGGCTCCAGGCTCTGAGCTGTCAGCACAGAGCCCGACGCAGTGCTCAAGCTCACAGTCCGTGAGATCATGACCTGAGCCGAAGTCAGACGCTTAACTGACTGAGCCATCCAGGTGCCCCAAGTCTCCTACTATTATGGAATTACTATCAATGAGTTTCTTTATGTTTGTGATTAATTGATTTATATATTTGGGTGCCTCCACACTTGGTGCGTAAATATTTACAATTGTTAAGTCTTTTTGGTGGATAGACCCCTTAGTTATGATATAATGTCCTTCTTCATATCTTGATACAGTCTTTATTTTAAGGTCTAGATTGTCTGATATAAGTATGGCTACTCCAGCTTTCTTTTGTTGACTATTAGTATGATAGATGGTTCTCCATCCCCTTACTTTCAATCTGAAGGTGTCTGTAGGTCTATAATGGGTCTCTTGTAAACAGCATATAGATGGATCTTGTTTTCTTACCATCCTGTTACCCTATGTCTTTTGATTGGAACATTGAGTCCATTGACATTTAGAGTGAGTACTAAAAGATATGAATTTATTGCCATTATGTTGCTTGTAGAGTTGGAGTTTCTGGTGGTGTTCTCTGGTCTTTTCTAATCTTTGTTGCTTTTGATGTTTGTTTGTTTGTTTATTTATTTATTTATTTATTTATATTTTCATCTTTTCTCCCCTCAGAGTCCCCCTTAAAATTTCTTGCAGGGCTGGTTTAGTGGTCACAAATTCCTTTAATTTTTGTTTATCTAGAAAACTTTTTATCTCTCCTTCCATTTTGAATGACAGCCTTGCTGGGTAAAGAATTCTTGGCTGCATATTTTTCTGATTCAGGACATTGAGTATATCCTGCCACTCCTTTCTGGCCTGCCAAGTTTCTGTGGATAGGTCTGCTGTGAACCTGATCTGTCTTCCCTTATAGGATATGGACTTTTTTTTCCCTTGCTGCTTTCATGATTCTTTCCTTGCCTGAGCATTTTGTGAATTTGACTATGATATGCCTTCTTTATGGTCGATTTTTGATGAATGTAATGGAAGTCCTCTGTGCTTCCTGGATTTTTTTCCACTATGATTTGCTCACATAACCCTTCTACCCCTATTTCTCTTTCTTTCTCTTCTGGGACCCCTATGATTCTGATGTTGTTCCTTTTTAATGAGTCACTCATGTCTCTAATTCTTAAATTGTGCTCTTTTGCCTTAATCTCCCTTTTTTTTCTGCTTCATTATTCTCCATAAGTTTGTCCTCTATATCGCTGATTTTCTCTCTGCCTCTTCCATCCTTGCTGCTGAAGCATCCATTCGAGATTGCAACTCAGTTATAGCATTTTTTATTTCATCTTGACCAGTTTTTACTTCTTTTATCTCCACGGAAAGGGATTTTAATCTATTTTAGACTCCAGCTGGTTTTCTTATTATCATGATTCTAAATTCTGGTTCAGACATCTTGCTTGTATGTGTGTTGGTTAAGTCCCTAGCTGTCATTACTTCCTTCTCTTTCTTTTGGGGTGAATTCCTTCATTTAATCATTTTGAAGGGAGAAAATGAATTAATGAGGTAGAAAAAATTAAAATAAAAATTAAAATTAAAAAATATATTAAAATTAAAAAATTAAACACACACACACACACACACACACAAATAAATGATGCTACATCCTAGGTGTGTTTTGGTCTGGGTGTTGAAAGTGGCTTGATAGAGCAGAGAAAAAAAGGGGGAAAAAGAAAAAAAGAAATCATTTGAAAAATTTGAAAACATGAATACACTGAAGTAGACTAAAATAAAATGATGGAAGTAAAATAGAATTTGAAAAAATTTACACAAAAGTAAAAAATATAGTAAAAGAATTAAAGAAAAATATTTTTAATAAAAGTTGAAAACAAAAATGATTTTTTTCTCTTTCTGTATTCAAGAAAAAGAAAATAAGTAAAAAAGAGAAAAAAGGAAAAAAGAAAAAAAAACAAAGAAAATTGAATAGGTGGACCAGCTAACCGACTGAAATATGACTGAAATTACTTCCTTTTCCCCAGAAGTCAGACTATGAAGTGCTTTATAGTCCATAAACTAAGCAGGCGGTGAGACTTCTGTTCTTGAAGAGTGAGGTTGGCCCAGTTGGGCGGGGCTTAGTGTAATGGCTCCATTCTCCACTAAATGGCGCTCCTAGCCTACTGGGGTGGGTTGTTGTGGTGCTTGTAGGTGCATGTGCCCATACACAGGAGCAGTGAAAATGGCTACCTAGTCTCTAGTATCAGAACTCTGTTATCCCTGATCAGCAATTGCTGGCCCATATTTTGTCTTCAGCTTTCATCCACTCCCTGCTTTTACACTGTCCATGACCAAGCCCCAGGTAGTACCTCCCTCCCAAGTTTTTCTCATATACGGCTGTTTTCCCTGGCCCCTTACTTCTGAGGGACTGTGGCTTTGACCCATTCCAATCCTTTGCAGAGGGTCTCACTGAGCAATGGCTGAATGCCAGTCGCACCCAGGAAAGTTTGCAGGACCGTTCTGCTGCTAATGCCCAGAGGCTGTGGCCAGGTGCCAGCCTGCCCCAGAAAAATTTCACAAGATAGTGTAGCAGAAGCAGCGTTTCAGGGATTATGGAAAATCACAACATACATCTGGCACCAGGCTTCACCCTTAATGACCTTGTTCCAGCACCAGCAAATGTGGCCGTTCTCTGGGGTCTGCTGGGCCAAGGTTGCCTCACAGCCTCTACCAAATGTCCTTCCAGCAGTGGGACAGCTTCTCTCTGTGTGGCCTGAGAAACTCCCAGACTCCACTCTGCTTCTGGGGATTCACCCTTCCCACCAAAGCACTGCCAGGTATCAAGCTGTGGAGTTGCAGACTCTGCACTCCCCCTGTTTACAGTCTAAATGGAATTTAAACTCTCCTTTCTCCTTTCTCCCTTTTTAGTTCAGTCCCTGTGGCTGTTTCCACTTTTCCACTTTCTCTCCAGATGCTTTTGGGTAGGGGTGCTTTTCCCATATTCTCCCCATCGTCTCCATCCTCTCTCCACATGCAAAAGTACCTCTCTGCCCTCTGTGGCTTCTCTCTCCCCAAGTTCACCTCTCTGTGCCGCATACCTGCTGAATTCTGTGGTTCAGGTTGTGCAGATTGTTGTGTTAATCTTCAGATCAGTTTTCTAGGTGTGTAAGATGGTTTAGTGTTGGTCTGGGTGTATTTCATGGATTCAAGACACACAAAAAAATTCCATGCTGTTCCGCCATCTTGGCTCCTTCCTAAAATTTTTTAATTAACTAATTTATTTATTTATTTTTAAATTTACATCCAAGTTAGTTAGCATATAGTGCAACAGTGATTTCAGGAGTAGATTCCTTAATGCCCCTTACCCATTTAGCCCATTCCCTCTCCCACAACCTCTCCCGCAAACCTGTTAGTTCTCTATATTTAAGTGTCTCTTATGTTTTGTCCCCCTCCCTGATTTTATATTATTTTTTCTTCCCTTCCATTATGTTCATCTGTTTTGTATCTTAAATTCCTCATGAGTGAAGTCATATGAGATTTGTTTTTCTCTGATTAACTTTGCTTAGTATAATATCCTCCAGTTCCATTCGTGTAGTTGCAAATGGCAAGATTTCATTCTTTTTGATTGCAACTCTCCATTGTATGTATATGAATGGAGTAATACTCCATTGTGTGTGTGTGTGTGTGTATATACCATATTTTCTTTGTCCATTCATCTGTTGATGGACATTTGGGCTCTTTCCATACTTTGGTTATTGTCAATAGTGCTGCTATAAACATTGGGGTGCATGTATCCCTTCGAAACAGCACACCTGTATCCCTTGGATAAATACCTAGTAGTGAAATTGCTGGGTCGTAGGATAGTTCTATTTTCTGTTTTTTGAGGAACCTCCATACTGTTTTCCAGAGTGGCTGCACCACTTTGCACTCCCACCAGCAGTGCAAAAGAGATCCTCTTTCTCTGCATCCTCATCAACATCTGTTGTTGCCTCAGTTGTTAATGTTAGCCATTCTGACAAGTATGAGTTGATATCTCATTGTGGCTTTGATTTGTATTTCCCTGATGATGAGTGAAGTTGAGCATCTTTTCACGTGTCTGTCAGCCATCTGGATGTCTTCTTTGGAGAAGTGTCTATTCATGTCTTTTGCCCATTTCTTCACTAGATTATTGTTTTTTGGGTGTTGAGTGATAAGTTCTTTATAAATTTTGGATACTAGCCCTTTATCTGAGATGTCATTTGCAAATATCTTGTCCCATTCCTTTGGTTGCCTTTTAGTTTTTCTGATTGTTTCCTTTGCTGTGCCAAAGCTTTTCATTTTGATGAGGTCCTAATAGTTCATTTTTGCTTTTACTTCCCTTGCTTCCAGAGACATGTTGAGTAAGAATTTGCTGCTACCAAGGCCAAAGAGGTCTTTGCCCACTTTCGCCTTTAGGATTTTGGTGGCTTCCTGTCTTACTTTAGGTCTTTCACTATTTTGAGTTTATTTTTGTGGATGGTGTTATAAAGTGGTCCAGATTCATTCTTCTGCATGTTGCTGTCTAGTTTCCCCAACAATATTTGGTGAAAAGACTGTCTTTATTCCATTGGATATTCTTGTCTGCTTTGTCAAAGATTAGTTGGCCATAGGTTTGTGGCTCCATTTTTGGGTTCTCTATTCTGTTCCATTGATCTGAGTGTCTGTTTTTGTGCCAGTACCAGTGTCTTGATGATTACAGCTTTGTGATATAGCTTGAAGTCTGGGATTGTGACGCCTCCAGCTTGGGTTTTCTTTTTCAAGTTTGCCTTGGCTATTTGAGGCATTTTCTGGTTCCATACAAATTTTAGGATTGTTTGTTCTATCTCTGTGAAGAATGCTGGTGTTATTCTGATAGGGATTGCTTCATTAAAATGTTGTTAATGTTTGTTTATTTTTGAGAGACAGAGCAGGAACAGGGGAGGGGCAGAGAGAGAGGGAGACACAGAATCTGAAGTAGGGTCCAGGTTCTGAGCTGTCAGCACAGAGCCCAAACGAGACCTGAACCCATGAACCATGAAATCATGACCTCAGCCTAAGTCGGACATGGAAGCTGCATTTTAACAAGACTCCAGGTGATATAGTTTCACATGAAAGTTTGAGAAGCTCTGGTTTGGAAGACACAGTCAGTCCTCAGTAAAATTCCCCATACCTTCTGTCTTCCTGGACTTCTGAAATTTAGCCTTATCTGTGGGTGTTGCTTCCTCTGAAGCTTTCACAGGTGGTGTCTGTTTTCTCTGCCACATCCTTATATCAGTGGGCCTATAGGTGGGGTGGATGTCTTCTCTCTTACTCTGTGCCCTTTGTGACCATTCTTCTTCCTACTTCACTAAGGCCTCACAGCTTTGCATCTCATGTCAGCAGATTATACCACAAACTTGCTCATTGTTGCTGTCTTTGACTAACTCCCCAGGTCACTCTTCCTCATTCCCATCTTTCTGTCATTCCAACAGGACTTGGTGATTTCAGACTAATCTCAAGCCTTTACTAGGCTGAAGCATCCACTTCCAAGGCCACTCGTGTAGTTATTGACAGGCTGCAGTTTGTTGCAAGGTGCTGGACTAAGGGCCTCAGCTCTTCACCATACCATGTGGTCTCCAGAGACTGCACTCAGCATGGAAGCTGTTTTCCTAGAGTACAAATGATTCGAGACACACAAAGACAAAGAGTGAGAGAATATGCAAGATGGAAGCCATAGTCTCAGAAGTCACATCCCACCCCTTGTACCATTTTCTATTTGGTAGAAGCAAGTTCATAAGTGTAGCCATACTCAAAGGAAGCAATCACAAAAAGGAGGGAATCTTAGGAGTTGGGGATCTTTGGGGACATCGTGGAGACTGTCCACCACAGTAATCTTCACACTCCTCTTCCCCTCACCAGCTCATAGTGCTCCAGTTTTTCTGGCTTCTTTTCTGTTCTCTGGGAATCCAAGCATGTGCTCAACTCAGAGTTTTGCCTTTGCTTTCCCTCTACCTTGAGCACTTCCCCTCCAGATATCCTTATGACTTACTCCATTACTTCCTTAAAATTTCTGTTAAAAATGTCACCTTCACAGTGAGATCTTTCATCATCATAAAATTTAGAATTATAGCCCTCTACCTCAACCTCCTGAAACGCTCTATCCCCTTCTCATTCTATTTGTCTATTTTTCCTGTTGTTATCTAACATATTGCCTTACCATTAGTTTTCTTTTCGGATTCCTCTCACCACAGCAACATTTTCTTAACAGGCTTTTTGACTTTAATCATGAATTCATTCTATAACCAAATGAGTATGCCAGTAAAAAGGCAAATATGATCATTAATGCTTCACATTCTAAAATTCTTCAGTGACACTTGATAGACTGAAGAAGTAGTCTTTTTGGGAGAAGACTAAACTAGGTTTGGTACTGGCCTCCAGAAGGACATTTGGAAAGGAAATAAATGGGCTGTGTAGCAGATATTGTTGGTTCTCTGCCTATATCCCTTGGGACTTAACACTTCAGTACACCTCAGCCCTTCCAACTCCATCCGTTTTTGAAGAAATATTCTACACCCCAGGCATACCAGTATACTTTGAACAAGACTAACATAAGTTGGAGTATAGATACCTCTGCTTCCTTGCCCTGGTGAGATAACTACAAGGTGCTTTCTATACTATTTCCAAGTTATCCTACATGATTATACTCAGTCATCCACAGCAGTAGCTAGTTTGATAACATACCCTTTTTGGTTTTCCTTCATTGTTTGTATCATTTTCTCATTCCCTTGCTAGTATTTCTTGCACCTCCCTAGTAAATTACTTGGATTCAAATCCTGTGTCACTATCTGCTTACAAGAGAATCCTAACCAAAACAGGGTATTGCAGGTGTCACAACAACCAGGGATCAGGAGGCCAGGAAGAATGCTAAATATCTTATGATGCATAGACAGTACAACCAAATGATGAATTATTCCTCCCGAAATGTCAATAATACAGTGTGGCTCCTTATAATGGAAAATAAGACACATCACTCTTTTCAAATTTCCTCTCCACTATTATTTTCGTCTTGCCTCATTAGATTCAATTTCTAATTTTACCTTTGGATGTCATTTTTGTTTGTTTTTAGCTCTTAGTTTTGTCATTCCAATTCAGAATGGCATAAAGGATAAAGAATATTTATACCTACCTTGTATAATTCCTAGATTCATTCCTGAGAATGGTCCTCCAGGTACATTCTGGTGATTTATGTGGGGTCTCTGGAAGAATCTAAACATCTAGTGATACTTAAAGAAGCCACTGGGTCTAGCAATGTCTCTCAACCAGAGTTTTATAGTTGCTCTACAATTGATTGCACTCAATCTACACCACGGGGTGTTAAGTGGCAGAAAATGTTCACCATTAAGTCCATTATGATTGTGGAGTTATAGCTAATTGTTGATTCACTAAACCAAATTATGTTTTTCTTCACTAAATGCCTGGTTTGATTTTACTTAATTTCATTACTGGAAGGTCAAGTAACAAAATGATTCCCATGGCTTTGTTTGGCCCTGTCAAACTCTATGATTTTTTAATAGCTTATAAACCAGAATGCTTGGGATTTTCCCACCTTGATTTATGATAAGTATGGAGTAAGAGTTAAAGAGATAGGGGGCACCTTGAGTTTTACCTAGTTCAATTTCCTATTTTCCTGTTAATCCTCAGGATAGTGTCTCACTTCTCAACAAAGATCTATAATGATTCGTATCATGCTACTTCCATTAGCAGCTCACTCCAGCAACGTCAATGCTGGTAAGTCAGCATTAACAACAAGTTATCACAGTACTTATAAATATTTTCTGAGTGAATATTTGATAATCAAGATGTTCAATCAAAGTTTAAATTTAGGTCCCTTTGCCTTTCTTGGACTTCAGAAAAAAGAATATGGCCCAACATTTTTCTCAAAGCCCTCTATTAGACTTGAGGACAACATTAAAAACAGTTTTTCTTCTTGGCAAAAAGATTTTTTTAAAACTTTTAATAGGAGCACTTGTTTTTTCCTTCAATTTTTCATGATAATTTTGGCTGCTAGTCTCTGTTTTTTGCAGACAGGAATACTGAATACAGTAAGCTGTGGAAAGGCTTTCACAAACAGAGTGAGAAAGAAGGAAGGAGAACATTCTTGACCTGGAATGTCATAATCTAAATGGATTAATTTTTAAGCTACCCCCATAAAATAGAACTAATAGTTAGAAGCATTGTCTGTTTCTCATCAAGATTCAATTCAGTAAGCATTTATTGAATATCCTTTCAATCTGTTCTGGGTGTGTTCAAAGAAGTAAAATGTGCAGTCCTGCTTTTGAAGAGCTGGTAACTTCAGAGGTGCTCTACTTTCTCAATAGTTTCTTAGTTCATTAAGAATTCTGTTTTGATTTAGTATAATCCAAGAAAGCTTTTGTAGGAAACACTAATTTCTAGTGTTTACATGCCTTAAAGCTTTGAATCAAGAGGCAGAAAAAGACAGTTGGGGAGGTGTGAAAATTTTTAACTGACCAAGAGTTTCCATTCACTTTGAATACTCTCCATTTTGCTATTTCATGTTTTTTTTCTCTCTTTTTTTCTAAACACTATCAAAGGTTTACTCTTGATTCCAAAGTTCATATGAACTTTGCATATATGGAATTCCCAGTGTAACAGGGTGGAATGCATGCTATTTTTAGTAAATCCTTTCTAACTTTTTCCTTTTACTTATTCTCATTACCCTCAGACCCATGAATTAGCCCTTTATGCAAATTTTTTCAGAGATTTTTAAAATACGGGCAGCAGCTTTTTACAAGTTGTAATAACCATTCTTAGATGATACATTAAAAGATCTGGACCCAATTTCAATGTGTGTGTGTGTGTGTGTGTGTGTGTGTGTGTGTGTGTTGTGGGGATGGGAGGATTGGGGGATTCCCCACACCATTATGGAACAATTCTCTGACACCGTTGGTGGTCCTACAATTCAACTCAGTTCTGATACTAATTACCAAGAGATAGCATCAGATTCCACAGGTTAAGGGCTCAGTCCCACAAGACTGCCCTCCACTTCAAATGCCAAATATAAGCCCTGTTTTTTTACCTGTGCCTCTGACTGATTTGGTATAGATTGGAAATTACCATGATCCCATCCTTGGGTTTGATTAGTTTGCTAGAATGGCTCAAAGATTCCTCATCCCATGATCTTTATCTTTTCTCTCAACAAACCACAAGTTTCTGTGTACCTGGGCGGTTCTAGCAAACCCCATTTCTCTGACACCAACTAGAGGTTCTGGTCACCAATTCCAATGTGTGGAAGTAGTGGCCTTTTTCCACACCACCACGTAACTTGGGGATACACACCCATGATTCCTATAATTCAACTCCATTCTGACCCTGTCTGTCTGAAGATTGAGTCAGATCTCATAGGTTAAGGGTTCAGTCCTCTCTATGGACTTCAAATATAAGTCATAAGTCCAGGTTTTCACCTGTGCTTTTGACCAACTTGGTATAGATTAGGGGTTTCAGTGATCCCCAACTTGGATTTGATCAGTTTGCTAGAGCAGTTCACAGAACTCATGAAAACATTTTATTTACTAGATTGCCGATTTGTTATAAAAGGATATAACTCAGGAAAAGCCTGATGGAAGAGATGCATAGGGCAAAGTATGGAGATCTTTCATGCTCTCTGCAAATGCATCACTCTCCCTGAATTCCCATGTGTTCACCAACTTGGAAGCTCTCTGAACCCATCCTTTTAGGTTTTTTTTTTTTTTTTTTTTAATTTTTTTTTTTATTTATATATGAAATTTATTGTCAAATTGGTTTCCATACAACACCCAGTGCTCATCCCAAAAGGTGCCCTCCTCAGTACCCATCACCCACCCTCTCTTCCCTCCCACCCCCCATCAACCCTTAGTTTGTTCTCAGTTCTCAACAGTCTCTTATGCTTTGGCTCTCTCCCACTCTAACCTCTTTTTTTTTTTTTTTTTTTGTTCCCCTCCCCCATGGGTTTCTCTTAAGTTTCTCAGGATCCACATAAGAGTGAAACCATATGGTATCTGTCTTTCTCTGTATGGCTTATTTCACTTAGCATCGCACTCTCCAGTTCCATCCACGTTGCTACAAAAGGCCATATTTCATTTTTTCTCATTGCCACGTAGTACTCCATTGTGTATATAAACCACAATTTCTCCAGCCCTGCTCCTCTCCCTGGAAATCAAGGGGTCGGACTGAAAGTTCCAACCCTCTATTCAGATTGGTTCCACTGGCAACCAGTCATCATCCTTAGGTAATTTCCAAAGTCACGTCATCAACATAAACTCTGTTGTGGTGGCAAGGGGCTTGTTATAAATAACAAAGTAGCCCATTTCAATTTTATGGCTCAGAAGTGGATTTCAAGAACAAAAGACAAGAGACCAAATATTATGAGAAAAGATACTCCCATTGCTCTTATTGTTCGAGAAATTGCAATGGTTTTAGGAGCTTTGAGCCAGGAACCATGGAACCAAGACCAAATATATATGAGAAATATATTTTGGTCAATGACCAGATATGTATTTATTATAAATCACAAAATTGCACACATTAACCAGAAACACAAAATAAAGACATTATTAAAGTATCCATTTTTCATATTTTAGGTCAGATTTATTACTCGCTACAGTTATTATTTGAAATCCTGTTGTTTAAATACAGTATTGATGAGTTTTTCAATTTTGTCAGAATTGACTTGGAAGATATATAAGGGAAAGTTCCAGTAACATTCTTATTTTAGGATTTCAACACACAGTATTAATGTTTGGTCCAATTTATGCCTTGGTTGATCTGAATTCATGCTAATGTGGGGACCACTTTGACAGAAAGATTATTTTGAATTAAAAAGAAATCAAAACCCAGTAGATTCAGGAAAAGCTCTTTTTGTCCTCCACAACTGTCTAAAAAGAATTTAGATAGAGGGTCAACTCCAGGAAGAGTGCTATCACTGTAGGTAACTATATTATACTATGAACTAGGTATGATGGACAGGGAGGAACCCAGGGCAGTCAGTTTGATCCCTGTCTTCTGTGTCCTATTGTTTCTGAATAGCCTAGCAATCATTTGTTTACAAAACATTTACTCTTTTACATCTCTCTGTGAATTGCATTTCTTCCCTTTGAAGTCCCTTATTCTCCTTACCTCTTTCTCCTTAGTTCAGAATGACATAAAAACCTCACTTTGCCTGACTGTCTGGAATTTCCATGTGTGGATTCCCCGTATGTATGAAATTACATTTGATTTTCTCTGATTAATCTGTCTTTTGTCAATTTGGTTCTTAGTCAGGCTACAAGGACACTGAAGGGGATAGGAAATTCTTTCTCCCAACATTAATTATAACTGAAAGGGAAACCTGGCTTTATCAAAAAGTAGACCATACTTTTTAATAATCACAGATTTTAGAATAGACCTAAAACAGTGATTTGTTGCCAGCCCCTTAAGACTTCAGCTCCTTGAGGGCAAGCCCTGTGTCTTAGTCTCTGTGCTTGTAAAATAGAAGGAGGGGGCCACCTGGGTGGCTCACTTGTTTAGGCATCTGGCTCTTGATTTCTGCTAAGGTCATAATCTCACAGTTCCTGGGATCAAGCCCATGTCAGGCCCTGCTCAGACAGAGTGGAGCCTGCTTAGGATTCTCTCCCTCTCTCTCTGCTCCTGCCTCTCAAAATAAGTTAATAAACATAAAAAAGGGGGCGGGGAGGACTGGAAGGGGAAGGGAAGAAAATCCTCTCTATTGAATTATAAAGCAATTGAGAACCAGAAATTTTCCTTAGATTATAGAACCAGGCAGGTTTGCAATCTCAGATATTCTGCATCCTCATAGAATACATTTTGCTCTCTTAAGCTGCTTCCTACTAAGACCATGTTTTTTTCTGATGGTATTTCTTGTTAGGTAAACTAATTGTCCGATGTTTCTGTCTCTACCCAAAGGATGGACAGAATTTTAGTCCAAGCCTCTGTCTTCTCCCTTCTCCTCCTTGGAGAAATGTTGGAAGGAAACCTTTGACTTGTACTTCTACCTCTTTTTTCACTCCATGCCAAGGGAGGAGGTGCAATGAGTATGATCATGATTGGTGATGAGTTGCTGGGTTACTGTGCCTAAAAGCAAGAATCAGGCTTCTCACTTCTTTCGCTCTGTTCTTGGGCTCTGTGGGGTCTTGTCTGTTTCCAGCTCCCATATGATGAACACACTGTCAGAGAAAGTGATGAACACACCTTCTCAAGGCAGCAGAGGGATCCACCATCATTTCTTGGTTCCAGCTTTGCAACTAACCCCTGGATGCATGTCAGACAGGCCTCCATTCTAGGCCAGCTGTCTCCAAATAATGAGGAGGGTGGTAGTAAACCACTAGGTTTCAGAACTGAGTCAAATTCTCTAAGAGCTTCCTAAAAGGGGGTTGTGCTGTGCACCAATGCAGACATAATGTCCTGCATTAGACTTTCAATGAGTTGTCACCGTTATTTGAGTGCTCCATCAGTAGCAAAGGCTGGAAGCTTAGAGGGCATAGCTAGGCCATTCCAACATAACAATTATCACCATGTCAGAGGAGTTGTTTATTGTTGTTGTTTTGGGTATGGAGAATTTCACCATCTACAAAAACACACAAAATAATTTTAATAAATTTCCATGTACTCGTTTGCCAATCCCAACAAGTATTCATTCATGGCCAATACTTCTACATCTGTTAAACCATTGAAATCTTATTTTTCCTAAGTGACAAGTGTTCCTTGCATGTAGCTTTTGCTTTCTTAGGCTACACAGCCAGGGGTGGATGGTAGTTAACACTTGGGGTTAACAATAACAACAGCAACAAGACAATAATATCAGTGTGACTTCTTGCCCTTGGCTCCCATCCAACAGCAGCAATGGGATCCCAAATTTCCTTGTCACTCTCCTTTTCTGAGAGGGTTCTAGAGGGTTTTAGAGGGTTCAGAGTATTCTCTGATTCATGAATTGTTTTTGGCAGCCTCTATTTTTTCCCCCATGGTCAGAGATGTTCTTCTGCCACTTAGAGACTTTGGGGGACAGTTGCCATCTCTGCCACTATTGGGATCAGCATAGGCTTTTTTTAAGACAACTTTTAAGTTCATAGAAAAATTGAGAGGATGATATAGAGATTTCCCATATACTTTCTGCTCTCACATGCATACCTTACCACATTGCCAGCACCCCCACTCCCCTCCCCCCAGAGTGGTGTATTTGTTACAATCAATGAGAACCTACACTGACATATCATAATCAAACCAAGTCCATAGTTTACATTAGGGGTCACTCTAATGTAATGAATGTGTTGTATATTCTGTGGGGTTAGACAGATGTTTAATGACATATCGACCATTATAGTATCACATAGAGTAGTTTCACCGCCGCCAAAATCTTCTGTGCTCTGCCTATTTACCCCTCTCCTTACAATACTTGGCAACGCTGATCTTTTTACTGTCACCACAATTTTGCCTTTTCCAGAATATCATATAGTTGGAATAATATAATATGTAGTCATTTCAGATTGGCTTCTTTCACTTACTAACATCCATTACTCCATTTCTTTAATAAGATTCCTCTTTGGAGCTCACTTTGGCAGCACATATACTAAAATTAGAACGATACAGAGAAGATTAACATGGCCTCTGTGCAAGGATGACACGCAAATTTGTGAAGCGTTCCATGAATTTAAAAAAAAAAAAAAAGATTTCTCTGCCTTTTCATGACTTGATAGTTCATTTTGTTTTAGCAATAAATAATACTGTATTTTCTGGGATAACCACAGTTTATGCATTCACTTACTGAAGGACATTTCGATTCCTTCCAATCTTTGGCAATTATGAATAAAGTTGCTGTAAACATCCATGTATAGTTTTTGTGTGAACATAAATTTTCAACTCGTTTGGGTAAATAGCAATTAATGTGAATGCTGGTAAGAGTTAATATAGTTTTGTAAAAAATGGCAAAATGATCTTCCAAAGTGGTTGTACTATTTCGCATTCCCATCAGGAATGAATGACAGTTCCTGTTGCTCCACATCCTCATCAGCATTTGGTATTGTCAGTGTTCTGAATTTGGGCCATTCTAACAGATGTATAGTGGTATCTCATTGTTGTTTTAATTTGCATTTCCACAGTGACCTATAATGTAGAACATATCTTTATATATATATTTGTGATTTGTATTTTTGGTGACCTGTATGTTAAGATATTTGGCTTATCTTTTAAAAAATTTTTTAAAATGATTGGTTATTTTTGAGAGAGAGACACAGAGCATGAACAGGGGAGGGGCAGAGAGAGAGGGAGACACAGAATCTGAAGCAGGCTCCAGGCTCTGAGCTATTAGCACAGAGCCCGACATGGGGCTCAAACCCATGAACCATAAGATCATAACCTGAGCCGAAGTCTGATGTTTGACTGAGCTACCCAGACGTCCCAATCTTTGGCTTATTCATTAAGTGGGTTGTGTTTTCTTATTGTTAATGTCTAAAGAGTTCTTTGTATATTTTGGAAAACAGTCCTTAATCAAATATATCTTTTGTAAATATTTTCTCCTAGTCTGCAGCTTGTCTTCTCATTCTCTTGACATTATCTTTCACAGAGAAGTTTTTAATATTAATGAAGTCCAGCTTATCAATTATTTCTTTCATGAATTGTGCCTTCAGTGTTGTATCTAAAAAGTCATCACCACGCACAGGGCTAGATAGTAGATAATGTAGGTTTTCTCCTACATCATCATCTAGGAGTTTTATAGTTTTTCATTTTAGATTTAGGGGTCAATACGCTATTTGAGTTAATTTTGTGGAAGGGTATAAAGACTGTGTTTAGGTTTCTTTCTTTCTTTCTTTCTTTCTTTCTTTCTTTCTTTCTTTCTTTCTTTCTTTCTTTCTTCTTTCTTTCTTTTTGCAAGTGAATCTGCAGCTGTTCCAGCACCATTTGTTGAAAAGACAAATAGTCTTTGCTTCACTGAATTGTCTTCACTCTTCTGTGAAAGATCAGTTGACTCTATTAATGTGATCTATTTCTGCGCTTTCTATTCTGTTCCATTGATCTTTTGTTTCTTCTTTTTCCAATACCACCCTGTCTTGATTACTGTAGCTTTGAAGTAAGTCTTGAAGTCAGATAGTGTTAGTCTTCCAACTTTATTTTTCTACTTCAATATTGTGTTGGCTGTTTTGGGTATTTTGTATCTCCATATGAACTTTAATGTTTTTAATGTTTATTTATTTATTTCTGAAAGAGAAAGAGAGAGTGCAAAAGCATGGGAGGGGCAGAGAGAGAGAGAGGGAGAGAGAATCCCAAGCAGGCTCCACCTGGCTTGAACCCACAAACCCAAGAGATTATGACCTGAGCCAAAATCAAGAGCTGGATGCTTAACTGACTGAACTACCCAGGCACCCTGTCCATATGAACTTTAGAATTGATTTGTCAATATCAGCAAAATAACTCGCTGGGATTTTGATTGGGATTGCATTGAATCTATGGACCAAGTAGGGAGAACGGACATTTTGGCAATATTGAGTCTTCCTATCCATGATAATGGAATACATGTCATTTATTTAGCTCTTCTTTGACTTCTTCTGTCAGAGTTTTATAGTTATCCTTACATATATTTTACACACATTTGGATAGATTTATACCTAAGTATTTCATGTTAGGGGGTGTTAATGTAAATAGTATTGTGTTTTTAACTCCAAATTATACTTATCCATTGCTGGTATATAGAAAAACATATTTCTATTTCCTAATATTTTGGATACTAATTTTGTATTCTGCAATCTTGTTATAATTGATTATTAGTGCCAGGAGATTTTTGTGTTTGCTTTTTTTTTTTTTTTTTGGTCAATTTTATTTTGGATTTTCGACATAGATAATCATGTTACCTATGAACGAGGACAGTTTTACGTCTTCTTTCCCAATCAGTTTACATTCTGTTTCTTTTCCTTGTCCTATTGCATTAGCTTGGCTTATTATAAATGATTTTTCTGTATCTATTGATATAATCATGTGATTTTTCTTTTTCAGCCTGCTGAGGTGATGGGTTACATTAATTTGGTTTTCAAGTGCCAAGCCAGGCTTACATACTTAAGATAAATAACACTTGGTTGTGGTATATCATTCTTTTTATAAAAAGAATGTTACATTCCGTTTGTTAATATTTTGTTGAGGGTTTTTACATCCCTGTCCATGAAAAGTATTGCTTTGTATTTTTTTCTCCCTTGTAATATCTTTGCAAATTTTGGTTAGAATAATGTTGGCCTCATAGAATGAGTTAGGAAGTATTCCCTCTGTTTCTATCCTCTGAAAGAGATTGTAGAGAATTGGTATAATTTCTTCCTTAAATGTTTGGTAGAACTCACCAGTGAACCCCCCTGGGTCTGTTTTGGAAGCTTATTTATTATTGAGTCAATTTCTTTAATAAATATAAACCTATTTAAAATGACTATCTCTTGGGGCGCCTGGGTGGCGCAGTCGGTTAAGCGTCCGACTTCAGCCAGGTCACGATCTCGCGGTCCGTGAGTTCGAGCCCCGCGTCAGGCTCTGGGCTGATGGCTCGGAGCCTGGAGCCTGTTTCCGATTCTGTGTCTCCCTCTCTCTCTGCCCCTCCCCCATTCATGCTCTGTCTCTCTCTGTCCCAAAAATAAATAAAAAACGTTGAAAAAAAATTAAAAAAAAAATAAATAAAATGACTATCTCTTATTGTGTAAGTTTTGGCAGATTTTCACTTTCAGGGAATTGGTTCATTTCATCTGGTTGCCAAATTTTTTGAAATAGACTTGTACATAGTACTCTTTATTATGCTTTTAATATCCATGACCCATGTGTTCTTTAGAAGTGTGTTGCTTAATCTCCACATGTTTTAGGATTTTCCAGTTGTTTCTGTTATTGATTTCTTGCTTAATTCTATTGTACTCTGAAAGCAGACATTGCATGACTTCTACTGTTTTACCTTTGCTAAGGTGTGTTTCATGGCACAGAATATACTCTATGTTGGTGAATGTTTCACGTGAACTGGGAAAGAATGTACATTCTTCTGTTGTTGGATGAAGTAATCTATAAATGTCAATTATATCCAATTAATTGATGGTGTTGTTGAGCTCAACTATGTCCTTACTGATTTTCTGCATGCTGGATCTGTCCATTTCTGATAGAGGTCACCAGTCTACTTTTTGTCATTATTACTGCTGTAATTGATGTTGCTGTTGCTAATCTCACTGTGGTCGCTGCTGTTCTTGAGAATGCACTATTGTATCTTCAGTATGAGGTTCCTTTTTTAAACTTGTTATTTTTAATTTTTATTATTGTTTTTAAAATTTATGAGGTGGCTTTTTATTTGGATCTCTTGGATGGGTATTGTCCTTTAAATTCTTACTGTCAGCTTTTTCTTTGAACTTGGGAGAGTGTTGATGAGGAGACTAGGTGAGGAATTATTTGAATAGCTTCACCAACTCTCACACTTAGAAGTGTTTCTCCCTTTCAATGAGGAGCTAGTGCCAGGATAAGTAGGGGATATCTCTGCTTTTTCCCATATCACACCTCATTCACCTGTGGCTTCTCTCAGAGGTAGGGAGAGTGACTGGCTTTGTAACTCCTCTTATTTCAAGTATTTTACTTCTGATGTCCTGAATAAAACATGACCTACAATTCTAAAGCACATCAGTGTTTTATTTTTGGAGGCAGACACAAGACCCTTCTGTATGTAGCCCTTGCAAGTCAGCATCCTTATCCAAATTATGGGAATGTATGAAGTCCTCCAAAGATAAACCCAATATCTCCTAAGACTTGGAAGAAACAGGTCCAAAATGGTGACTGTATGTGTATCTTACATTTCCTCCAGAAAAACATACAACATATATATTTGTTTTTACATATTGGAGGTCTGACTCCTGTCACTACCTTCCTCCCACCTTCATCTTCCACCCACCTCAACCCACCTCCCTCTTTTGTCCTCCTCCCATTTCTGCTCTCTCCACTCACCATCTTGAGATTCTTTTCAGGTGGTATGAAAAAAGAGAAAGGACAGAACTTTTGTCATCCTACTAAAGGTTCTGTTCTGTATTACCTTGGAGGAGAGAAGTTGGCTTGAAGAGTGATGAGATAGGTAAATGGTCTTACCTCTAGAGTTTTCACCAAGCCTTCTCAGATGTGGTTTTCTTTACCATTAGTTAGGCATACAGCGAGAGTTCAACAAATACTTTGACTGACTGATAGTTTCCATCAATCCCAGTTTTGATACAGTGGGGACGGTTTATTTCCTGGGCCTTCTTAGGATAGTCTTATCCAAGCTCAACCCATGTTCATACAGGTATGAGAGCCAGGCCCTAGCAGCACATAAAGACTCTGCTTTTTATTCTCTTGTGCATTGATTCCATGCATGAGTAGGGGCTCTAACCTTTTCATTTGGACTCCATTCATTTACATAAAGATATCTAGAATCCCAAGGCTTCATGCCATCCCAAAACACGCTGGATTTTTAATCACTGGTGGGAAAGCTGTTTGTCTTTTTGTTCTATCTGCATTTGTCAGCTACTTATAAGAGTGAGAAAATAGCAGATATATGTACCCTACAGGCTTCATTATGTGGCTGGCATGCTCCCTTTACCAAGGCTCTCAATCATAAAACTGCCTTAATATGGTAGATCTTTGTCTACACTAGCATTATTGGGACTATTAGGGCCCAAGATAATTTGGACTTTTTCCCTTTCATAATCCCTTGACATTTGCATTTACTCTTCCTATTTTCATATAGATGTATGACTATGTAGAGAAGAACAGATTATGGTGAAACCCTATAGTGTGAAGAAAAGAAATCAAGATATAGAAATTGATTGTGTCTTGGTTTTCTATTTTTTAAGCAGTATCCAATTAGAAAATATCAGGAAAAATAAACTCCCAGTGAGAATAACTATATAAATTATAAAACCTTGGTATGAATCTAATAAGAAGAGTATCTGAACTATGTGACAAAACCCTTAAAACTTTAAAGTCCTAAGTTAAAGGGTAGGAAACAATATTATAAAGAAATAAATATTTTATATTAATCTATAAATTTAATGGTATTCCCCCTAGAAGTCTCAGTGGAAAGAATTTGACAAAGGATTCTGATATTTTCCAGGAAGAGAAAATGTGTGGAACTAAAAAAGAAATTTGGAAAACAAAGACTCATAAAGAGGAAAATATTATGACATATAAAGCTATTATATTAAAAGAGTTTGGCATTGAAAAAGGAATAGATAATTAAATCAACAAAACAAATGAGATTCTAGTATAAGAATCATGTCTAAATTGTAATTTAAGATATAACAAAGGAAAAATAGACTATCAATAGATGGTTTTGAGATAATTGGCTATCTGTTTGAGAAAAAATGTATTTTATTACATTTTATATAACAATATAAACAGAAAAAATAGCAGAACAGTTCTATAATCTTACTGTGAAGAATACTTGCATAAGTTACTTACTAAAAATAGAGGGAAATGAAAAGAAATGGACCCTAGGGACAGACCTTAGGGTCAATAATTTCCATCTCCTGAAAGTCATGAAAGTAATATATTTATAATATATAAAATAACAGAACTTGGGGCTCCTGGGTGGCTCAATCGGTTAAGAAACCAAGTCTTACTTTCAGCTCAGGTCACGATCTTGCAGTTTCATGAGTTCAAGCCCCATGTCCGGCTCTGCGCTGGCAGCACGGAGCCTGCTTGGGATTCTCTCTCTCCCTCTCTCTCTGCCCCTCCCCCACTCACACTGTCTCTGTCTCTCTCAAAATAAATAAATAAACTTTAAAAAAATAAACAGATCATTACTATCTAGCATACATAAATATCTTTCATAAGTCTGTAAGAAGATAAACCCAATAGGAAATGGATGGACAAAATATATGACAAGGTGATTTAGAGAAAAATGAATAAAAATGGTAAAACAATCATTTGAAGAGATGTTTAACTTCACTAATACCCAAAAACATGCAAATTAAGACAAGGTACTGCTGATACTATCAAATTTTGAAGAATTCCAGATTGAATATTCAGTTTGGGGAAGGGACTGGAGAATCAAATACTTTTATGCACTGTGAGTGGAAATGTAAACAATGATTACTTTTATTGAAGGCAGTTTGGCAGCATGTATTGGCACCTACTCTCTGGTCCAGTATGTGACATATGGTAGGCATGTAATAAGTATTTGTTGACTCAGTGCAGGATGACTTCTGTGACTGGAAAGAGCATGGACTTTGCAGTCAAACAAAACTGAATTTTATTCCTGGTCCTGACTTTATTTACTAAGTAAACGTCAAGCAATTTATTTAACTTCCTTATGCTCCAACTTCCTTTTCTAGAAAATGGAGATACTTCTTACTTTTAGGAGTTATGAGAAATAATGAAACAATACATGCAGTGTTTCATTCATGGCTGCCAAGTTGTAAATGCTGGATAAATGAAAGACTTTATTGTTTCCCACATGGTTTTTCTGGCCACCCAAGAGAATTCTATTTCTTCAGATAACTTTACCCAGACTCTTTTACATTCTCCTTCCTCACCATCCAATCATCTCGCTATTTAAATTCACCTTTTCCAGAGGCACCTGAGTGGCTCAGTCAGTTAAGTGCATCTGACTCTTGATTTTGGCTCAGGTCATGATCTCATGGTTCAGGAGATTGAACCTGCATCAGGCTTCACACAGGTGTGAAGTCTGCTTGGATTCCCTCTCTCTCCCTCCCTCTGCCTATCCCCAGCTCTGTCTCTGTCTGTCTCTTTCTCACAAAATAAATAAATAAATAAATAAACAAACAAACAAACAAACAAACAGACAAGCTTTATATAAAAAAATAAAATAATTTCAGTTGTTCCAAATCTGCCCTTATGCTGTTATCTTTTGTGCTGCCAACACTTCATTAGAATCTTCCAATTAAGGATGATGTTCAGTATCACATGAGTTCTTTAATAGACTCATCACCAGTACTTTTTGTGGATTTAATTGCACCCCCTCAAAAGACATGTTCAAAGGTCCTGGGACTGTGACTTTATTTGGTAGCAGAGTCTTTGCAGATATAATTGAGTTAAGATGAGTTCAAACTGGAATCGAATAGACCCTAAATCCAGTATAACTGTCCTTAAAAAAAAAAAGAAAGAAAGAAATCTGGACACAGACACACACAGGGAGAACATCAAGTGATTGTAGAGGCAGACACTGGAGTACTCTATCTTCAAGCCAAGGAACCCCAAGGATTGCTGGTAACTATCAGAAGCTAGGCAGAGGCAAGGGAAGATCCTCACCTAGAGCCTTCAGAGAAAACATGGCTATGATGACACCTTAATTTCATACTTATAGCCTCTAGAACTGTGAGAAAATAAATTTGTGTTAAGCCACCAAGTGTGTGGTACTTGGTTAAGGTGCTAAGAGACTGATATTCTGGCCACAAAAGGTCATTTGATTCTAATTCTGGAGTTAGTAATAATCTGTGGAACAGTTGGAGGCAACACCAGGTTTTTTATAATTAAGGATACATTTCCTAAAATATAATCTTGTTTTTCCAACATGAAGCCAGCCTTAGAAAGGGGGAGAATAATTAAGGATTAGAAAGGGTTAAAAAAATCTCTAAGGAAACAAGACAACAAACTTGTTCTCTCAGGACACTGCGTCAGGAAGAATAGTCAAATGGGTAGGTTCCCAACCAGTGAGCTCCAAAGGCTCAACTTTCTTTGGCAGTATGCCCTAGTGGCCATTAAGGTTTTTCTGCACTATATTCCTTTCCTTTCCTTTCCACTATTTGGTGGCCTGGAGATATGTATTAATAAGAATACATTGAGTTGTAAGTAACAGAACACTCATTTAAAGTAGTTTATAGGATAAGGAACTTTCCATCTCACATAACAAGAAGACTGGAGCTAAGAAGTTTCAGGATTGGTTACTACAGTTGCTCAGCAGTTTTCAGTTGCTTCTCTACAATTTTGACTTCCTTTTAATAATCACAAGATAGCTACTGCAACTCTAGGCATCAAGCCTTCACATCACAATCGTCAAAAGCAGAAAGATGAGTTTTTCCTCACCTATTTCTTTTCAGGAGGAAAACCCTTTCCAGAAGTTCTCAGCAGATCTTTCTGATGTCTTAGTCTTGTATAAGACTCCATCAAGCTATCCAAGATAATGGATGATGGCATATCCATAGCTTGCCATAGTTAGACAGTTTCAGGGTGACTATGTGTGTTTGATGCCTGGTCATTAAATAACTAGAGGATAATGCACCTACATGGCATTGGTTGTTTAGTCAAAATTATATCTGGAATCTGGACAGGATGTAGGTGATATGCCTGTGAAAGAAAGTTTTTGAAACAATGTAAAGTAATTATGCTGATTTTCCAGGTTGCCATATTTTAGGTTTTTTTAAATTTATTTATTTTTTTAAATTTTTTTTTCAACGTTTATTTATTTTTGGGACAGAGAGAGACAGAGCATGAACGGGGGAGGGTCAGAGAGAGAGGGAGACACAGAATCGGAAACAGGCTCCAGGCTCTGAGCCATCAGCCCAGAGCCTGACGCGGGGCTCGAACTCACGGACCGCGAGATCGTGACCTGGCTGAAGTCGGACGCTTAACCGACTGCGCCACCCAGGCGCCCCACCATATTTTAGGTTTTAATAGTTAGTCTCTACAAATGGTTCTCTGACTGAGCCATGACTCTGAGTATTCATGCTCTGCTGTAGTCCCTACCCCTTGAACCTGGACTGACCTTATAACTCTTACAACTTGCTTTTCTTCAATAGAATGTGACAGAAGTTACCCTGCATGGCTCCTGCATGAGCCTACATCATACAAAACCTTGCAGCTTCTGCATGGGATTCTTGAAATGTTCACTTTTGTGAAACTAGCTGCCATGCAATGAGTCTGACTACTCTGAGACTCTCACAGTGTGAGGAAGCTCAAGGTAGCCACATAGAGAGGCTACATGGAGAGACAGAAATGCCCAGCCAGGCTCTAGCATGCTAGTTACCCCAACCAGGCATGAAACGTGATTGAAGAAGGCATCTTGGACTTCTAGACCATTAGGCCTTCAGATGATTCCAGTCCCAGATGCCATTTGACTGCAACCAGAAAAGTGATCTTAAGTAAAAACTTTCCATCAGAGCCCATTCAAAAGCAAATAATAGCTTTTTTGTTTAAGACACCAAATTTTGGGGCCTCCAAAGAGAGAGGGTTGTAGACAGACACTGTGGTCAATAATGTCCATCTCCCGATATTTATGACTTCATGGAATTCCCTTCCCTTGAGTGAGGGTGGGATCTGTGACTTGCTTCTAATCAACAGAATATGGCAAAGGTGATGAGATGTTTAGGTTATGTTTAGGTTATGTATAAATAAGACTCCATTGTAGCGTACTGAAGTGAGAGTTTCTTCTTGCTGGCTTAAAGAAGTGAGCAGTCTCACTGAGGAAGCCCACAAAGCAAGGAACTGCAGGATATCTCTCAGGATTGAGGTTGGCTTCTTCTGACAGCTAGAAAAAAACCAGGGTTGTCAGTCATACATCACAAGTAAATGAATTCTGCCACCCACCTAAAACACTTGGAAGCAGTTTCTTCCCCTGTCAACCCTCCAGATGATAACATGGTCCAGTTGACACCTTGGTTACAGTCATGTGAGAGCCTGAGCAGAGAACCCAGGCAAGTTGGTCACAGACTCCTAAGCACAGAAGCTGTGAGATAGTAAATGTGTATTGTTTTCAGAGCTAAGTTTGTGTTAATTTGCTACACGGCAATATAAAACTAACACATGGAGTGAGTGTATTTTGCCTGAGAAAGGGATGTGAATTGAATGGCCCAAGGATGACCTGAAGTGGACAGTTTCCAAAGAGGGCTGCCATCAATTCCTCTTTGCACATTCATGCTGCTTCTCACATCAAGAGGTGGAATCTAACTCCCTTCACTTGACTCTGGGCTGGGCTTACTCAGTTGTTTTGCTTTGACCAATAGAATGTGATAGAAATGATATTCTGAGACTTCAAGGCCATCAAAATGAGTCTTGAGGTTTCTTCCTAGGTCTTTTAGAACCCATACTCTTGTTAGACCTGAACCACTGTGTAGGATGTTTACCATGTTGGAAGAACCATGTATAGAGACCACATAGAGAGGCCAGATGTAGAGAATGTCCTGGCCATCTGAACTCTCTGCTGATGTCAGCCTTCCAGCCTTCCCTGATAAGGCACCAGACTGTGAGTGAAGACTTTTTGGACCCTTTAGGCCATAGTAGCTGTCATCTCAACACCAGTGAGTGACCCCAGATGATATCACGAAGAGCAGGACTGCCCAGAAGAACCCTGCTCAAACTACTGACACACACAACAAATTGCAGTTTGTTGCGTGCAGTAATCAGGCAAGATTTGGTTGGGTCTCTTCCAGGAAAGGTAGAATACCACCAATACTAACCTGAGGATATCTCCCATGGAGGTGGGGAGGGGAGACTCAACAGCAGAACAATTATACCCATCACATCTTGTTGGGTAGAGTTGTATTACTTGCCTGTGCCAATCCTTCACTAACTATGGAATTAACTAAGAATGGAATTATGATGATTCAGATTAATCAACATGCACCTCCTGGTGCTCTGTTCCCTGAACACTTGCTGAATACTTTGTATGTTTGAAGTCAAACCATAATCTCTGCCATAATGATTACCTGCTGCCATACTCATCGTGCCAAGACCACAGATGATACTGATTTTGCCTCAACTATCGCCACTGCTTGCTGGCAGCTGAAGGCTATGTCCTTACCAGTGCTTACTGCTCTTCAGTGAGGTTCCTGGAGGAGCAGTTGACTTTTTAGGTGCTTACACTTTGCTTTGAGAACTTGGGACAAATTACCCCTGATCTGCATCTGAGGATTATTTAATGGTCTCAACTACTATCACATCAGCAGTGAGTCTTCTCACTAATAATTGGGACACAATGTGGGACAGAATCCAGATGCTCTTTAGCCCTCCTTCTATCCTAGAGTGAGGCATCCTTAAGGCTTGCCTCCCAGAGATTGAAGAATTTCTCTCTTGGTGAGAAGGAGGAGACTATTAAAAAAAATTCATTAGGATAAAAAATTCTCTTTGCCGTGGAACACCTAGGTGGTTCAGTCCGTTAACCATCTGACTTTGGCTCAGGTCATGATCTCATAATTCGTGAGTTTGAGCCCTGCTTTGGGCTCTGTGCTGACAGCTTGGAGCCTGGAAGACTGCTTCGGATTCTGTGTCTCCCTCTCTCTCTGCCCCTCCCCTGCTTGCACTCTCTCTCTCTCTCTCAAAATAAACATTGTAAAAAATTTTTTTACCTTCTCTTTGTTATTCCTCTAAGGAGGTATAGCAAATTTTCTAATGCATAGGATTTGTGGTGCTTGACTGTATAATCCCTAGCATTCATCTGTTACCTGTATATATTAGGCTCATAGCCAGGCCCTTTACTAGTCATATAGGTACTAGAAGATGGAAAGCCGTTACTAGTTGAAATGGGCTCTGTTTGAGTTTGACATTTATGACAGCATCTTGAATATGTTAAACATGTTAGTATAAAAGGATAAAGTTTCTCTGGAATTAGAATGCTTAGAATTAAAGGGGCACCTAGATGGCTCAGTTGGTTAAGCATCCGACTTCGGCTCAAGTCATGATCTCATGGTTCATGGGTTCAAGCCCCACACTGGGCTCTATGCTGACAGCTCAGGGCCTGGAGCCTGCTTCAGATTCTGTGTTTCCCTCTGTCTTGGCCCCTCCCCCACTCTCTCTCTCTCTCAAAAATAAATAAACATTAAAAATAAAGATAGAATTAAAAATGAGGCCTATATTTTAACCTTGAGGCAATTTTGACATATTATAAGGATCAGACTAGTAGTCAGGAACTGGAAATTATCCATGGGCAGTCAAAGGTGTTTTATTACATCATCTAATTGAAGGAATAATGTATTACCTCATCTTTAGTGTTTTGTGTTATTCGAGATCCACTTTTTATTGAGCAAGTCTTTAGGAAATATCATAAAGAGAGTAGTGAGCACATATGCATTCTCAAATCCAGAGAGGAGAATGCTGAAAATAGAAGCCAAGGAAGACTTAAAGCTTTACATACTTTCCTCCCGGGTTTGATGCCACTAATGGAAAAACAGTGTTGTATGCATCGAGTGGAGATTCTAATTAGACAGCACAGCAATGATCCCAAGGCTCTGATCCTGGGTTTCGTGAATTAGGAAACTCAGATTACCAGAGTGGAAAACTTTCTCAATAAATAGCTCTTCTAGCTTGAAAACTATTAGTCCAACTAAAAAAATTGGAAATTAAAAAGCAAAGGAGGTAGAGACAACATGTTTAGGCACACATGCTCTATTAAAGACAGAGGTACATCCAGGGCCCAGAACTCATACTTCTTTTTTTTTTTTTTTAACGTTTATTTATTTTTGAGACAGAGAGAGACAGAGCATGAACAGGGGAGGATCAGAGAGAGAGGGAGACACAGAATCTGAAACAGGCTCCAGGCTCTGAGCTGTCAGCACAGAGCCCGACACGGGGCTCGAACTCACGGACCGCGAGATCATGACCTGAGTTGAAGTCGGACGCTTAACCGACTGAGCCACCCAGGCGCCCCTGGAACTCATACTTCTAATACTCATTTGCCTGAAGACAGAGAGCTATGTGATAGAAAATTACAAGAGTGAGGATATGATAAATACATGTCTTCAGTTATTTTGAAACCCTTTCCCTTTTCTACGAACACAGTCCAAAAAATCGCCGTAGTGTGATTTCATCAGTAGAATGGAATAATCCCAAAGTGAGGTGACAGATTTCAGGAAGTCCTTACAAGCTTCAGAGCTATCTCGTCACCTTCCAGTTCTGTTTCTAAAACTCTGTTGCTTTTGCCATGAATTCTAAAAAAGGAGACTGACACAATTTAGTATTATTCCAAAGAGAAACATGGTGGAAAACAGAGATCATAAGTTGTCCCATCTCCAATAGAGTTGGATTTTATAAGATCTAATGTAAAAAGTCACTACTTCTATTCTGCTTGTTTCCTAAACTGGAAAACTGGTATAAATCCTGAAGTAGAGGTAAGGTAAAAAGGAAAAATGGTCTCCACTTCTCCCTTGTATGTTTTCCCTATTACAGTGCTTCTCTTTCAATCGTATTCACACACAAGTAACCATTTCATTAGTCTTTCAGTTTTGGTTACAAGCCCTGAGTCTGGATTTTGTGTCTTGTCTCTACTGCTGTGTCAGTCAGTGTGTAGAGTGGGACACAGACACTACCCTAGATATTTCAAGCAGAAAAAGAGTGCAAGAAATTTTGTTTACAAACTCTTTGCAAAGACCAAGTTTGGCATTTTTTTTTTTTAAGGTAAACAAGCATACAGCGCAACAATTGGACTCTTGGGCAAAATGAAAACTATATTCACACAGAAACCTGTACATGAATGTTTACAGTAGCTTTATATGTAGCAGCCCCAAACTGGAAACAGCCCACATATCCTTCAATAGGTAAGTGGCAAAACAAACTATGGTACATCTATACCATGAAATAATTCTCGACAATAAGAACACCAAACAAACTATTGATACACACATCTTGGATGCATCTCCAGGAGACTTAAACTGAGTGAAAAAAAACCCCAATTCCCGATGATTACAAGCTGTATTATTCCATGTATGATACTTTTTGAAATGACAAAACTTTGGGGGTGTAGGACAGATTAGTTTCCAGGGATTAGGGGTGGTGATGTAAAAGGGCAACATGAGGCATCCATGTCAGAACTACTCAGTACTTTGACTTTGGTGGTTGATGAATGAACCAACATGTGTGATAAAAGGCATTGTATAAACACACACACTAACACAGACACATGCACAAATGAGTCAATGGGGGAAATCTGAATAAGACCAGTGAATTGTATAAATGTCAATATCTTGCTTATAATACTGCACTGCAATTTCTGAGGAGGTGACAAAGAGGGAAATTGGGTAAAGGGTAAATGGGATAACACTGTGTTATTTCTTACAAATATATTTGAATTGTACAATTATCTCAATAAAAACTTCAGTTAAAAACTTTTTTGGGTCATAGCAAGTCTTACATCTTTTGACATGAAATGCTGTTGCCAGGAATACTTAAACATCGTGCCTGGGGTCCTGCTTTGAAAAGCATTCACAGAATTACAAGCTGAAGTCAGGTCTTCAAACACCATGCTAGCACTTTGCCGTCCACAGAAGGTGACTGACTTAATTGGCCCAAACACTGACAGCCTCTGGATTACTGATTGGAGGTCTTCAGCGAGTTGCATGTTCTTCTTCACCCATATAGAAAGGGAACAAATGGAGCAGTAGTACTATTAGAAAATAAACAAGAATCTTATTTCCATTTTTCCCCATAATTTAATAAAAAAGGCATGAAGGGAAAATTGGGATATTTCATTGGAAATAAAAGCAGTGTTCTGGATCAGTAATTACATAATAAACAAAAACAAAAACTTCTTTTGTAAGGGTGGTAGTGCTTGGGTGGCTCAGTCAGTTAAGTGTCTGACTCTTGGTTTTGGCTCAGGTCATGATCTCACAGCTTGTGGGTTTGAGCTCCATGTCAGGCTCTGCACTATCAGTTCAGAGACTGCTTGGGATTCTCTCTCTCCCTCTTTCTCTGCCCCTCCCCCCTCTCAAAATAAAGAAATAAACTTTCAAAAACAAACAAACACTTCTTTGTAAGGGATGGAGGAACAGAAGCCAGGGAACCATCGCTGGGCTGTTGATGTCAAGGGCATACCACCATAGTTCCAAGCTAGAATTTAGGAAACTGCTGCTGCCACCCTACTGGCTGTTGTACTCATGAAACTTGTGTGACTAGACCCAAACTTGGGGTCTAGTTGCCAAAATTCTCAGGTTAGTTTGACTAGAAGTAGAAAGATGGCCTTTGTTTTACCTCAACCTACCAGACAGAGGGGGAACACATCTGATTGCTGTGAACTCAATTTGCTTCCAAAATATCAGATGCAAAATGATCTGGGAAATGTGGGCTTTAACACTTCAATTTTTTTTTTTTTATTTTTTTAAAAAAAATTTTTTTTTTCAACGTTTATTTATTTTTGGGACAGGGAGAGACAGAGCATGAACGGGGGAGGGGCAGAGAGAGAGGGAGACAGAGAATCGGAAACAGGCTCCAGGCTCTGAGCCATCAGCCCAGAGCCCGACGCGGGGCTCGAACTCACGGACCGCGAGATCGTGACCTGGCTGAAGTCGGACGCTTAACCGACTGCGCCACCCAGGCGCCCAACACTTCAATTTTTACAGGTAGTAAATGGAATGGGGATTGAAAGGGTCAATCATGATATTTACCATAACCAGCCACTAGCTATGTGACCTTAGGCAAGTTTATTAACCTTTCTGGTCCCCATTTTCTATCAAACAGAGATCATTATAAAGGAGATATAGCATAGTGCTTGGCACATCTTACTGCTCACTTAATACATTCTAGTCATTATCATTGGTTTTCTAACCTGATGTATGGTGAAAGAATATTACAAATGTTCCATAGGTTAAAAGCAAAGGAAAGAATGATTAAAACAGAAGAGATAGTTTGGAGGTGAAAGCAGAGGTCTTATTTTTGAATACTTCATGTCTACTCAATGTCAAGTAATAAAGATGTGAAAAAACTTATTCAGCATATTAAGTATTGAGTACTAAATATACTTATTAAGCATAGTAAGCATATTAATTATACTTATTAAGCATATTAAGTATTAAGTATAGAATGGTTGATGCTGTGAACCGAATTGAATCCTCCCAATATTCATATGGTAAAGCCCTAACTCACCATATGATGGTATTTGAAGACGGGGGCCTTTGGGAGGTAATTACATCATGAGGGTGAAGATCTCATGATGAGATTATTTCCCTTATAAGTAGAGACAGGAGAGAGATGATGTCTCTCTCTTCACCATGTAGGACACAGCAAGAAGATGGCCCTTGGTTATCCAGATGGAGAGCTCTCACCAGGAACCAAATCAGCCAGTGAATACCTCCTCTGAACTCAGAGCTATTACTATCCACTAAGTAGCACATCCTCCTCAGAGATTTGTTTTGAGTTGACAGGACTTGTTATGGGGTTGAATTGTGTGCTCCCCTCCCCTCAATTTTATGTTGCAGACAACCTCCCTGCCAGTACTTTAGCACATGACTTAATTTAGAAATAGGGTCATGGCAGAGGTAGTTAAGCTAACATGAGGTCATATTGAGTGGGCCCTAATCCAGTATGAGTGGTGTCCTTATAAGAGAAAATTTAGACACAGATACATGTACAGGGAGAATGCTATGTGAACATGAAGATGGCCATAAAAAGCTAAAAGAGAAACTGTAGAGGAAACTAACCCTGACAATCCCTGATTTGGGATTTTCAGAATTGTGAGGAAATAAATTTGTATTATTTAAGCCACCCAGTCTGTGGTACTTGTTGTGGCAGTCCCAGGAAACCAACATACAGCCCTACCACCTTTCTTCAGAGAAGTTTTCTAGGGAAATATCCTTCACTTTTCAACCTTTCACTGTGTCTCAGAACTACCATTTCCCTCAATATTTTGTAATTATTTTATTTATAGGACCTACAACATCATCAATTTTCTATGGGTCTTCTATTGTTATACTTCTACTGTCATACTAGAAAAGGCAAATGTTCAGTATTCAGTGGTGTGATAGGAGGTCTCACAGCTGCAGGATAAACTTGGTAGGTCCTCTCTGAGTAACCATTTTTGTTCAGCAATTTTGGGGAAAATGTTAAATAATGTATTTGAAAGTATATTTATATTAAAACAAACATGTTTTCAAGATAATTTAGTAGATTTCAAAGACATTTCTTGCTTATAGTAAGTTCCCCTAAGTGAAAGTGTTCACTATCTTGTGCATCAGGGCCTCTTCATTAACCATTCAGAGGCAGCCTTCTACTATTGCATGTAATACACATTTATTCAGTTCTATGTATAGAATAGACAGATGAGGGACAAAGTGTGAAACCAAAGACAAGTCTATCTATAAAGATAAGGAGTATTCCTGAGGAGCTTAGGGGACAAACAGATTTTAATTTTAATTTTTTTTAATGTTTATTTTTGAGGGAGAGAACAGAACATGAGGGGCAGGGGCAGAGACAGAGAGGGAAACACAGAATCTGAAACAGGCCCCAGGCTCTGAGCTGTCAGCACAGAGCCTGATGCGGGGCTCCAACTCAGGAACGGGGAGATCATGACCTGAGCCAAAGTTGGACGCTCGACCGACTGAGCCACCCAGCTGCCACAAACAGATTTTTATTTTAAACCTGAGTTTTTCTGATTTGGGGATTTGAGGTCTGTAATAACTTGCATGATAGGTTGGGGACTCTCTAGTCACTCACTTTGTGATTTGGAGTGATGATCCGAGGTGATTTACTGCAGAGAGGAATAGCTGCAGATAAGCAGAGCAGTGGAGACAGGGAAGTTTTTGTCTCTTCTGTGGATTCCAGCCAACTGCTTAGGTACACACACCTGCTGCCCTCCCAGTGTGTGAGTCACCTCTGCTCTTCTCTCTGCCCAATGTGCGGCTGCCATATGGAAGCCAATTCAGCAGACATCAAGCTAGGACCCCACCTTGCATTTGAATTGTTATTTTTTTGAAATTGGCCATGTCTAGGTTTATAGGACCTTGCAGTCTTTTCAACATTTCCTTAAGTTGCACATGAGTGAGGCCAGACTTACTTGTACTCTGCCAGACCTCTGAACTAGAATACTTTGAATCCAGTTACTTGGAACTTTGTGCCTGGTTCCAAGCTTCAGGGAAATATGAGAAGAGCCAGAAAGCCAGGATACAGGTGAGGTTAGTCTTAACTCACATCTGTGACACCATTTAGGGTCCTTGTAACGCTAGTGCTTTCAGTACACATAAAACCAAACTCATCAAAAGGCACTGCAACAGGTTTCCATAAATTATTTATCAAAGCTAATGGCCCCAGGCCCTGTGACGCCTAGATTTGGAATTCAAGGCTTTCTCCTCACTTAAAGGTCAGTCCATGCTTTCTCTCAGCATCCTCTGGAACTATTAGCATTCCTGGGAGATTCAGAGGGGCGGAGGACAAGAGATAGGGGTTCCAAGGAGGGTAAGATGGTGAAGTCTAGGCCACTGACGGCCCGACCTCTCCACGCCAGGCCTTGCCAAGGGACTGGCCAGGCGTAAAGACCTGGTAACAGTTCCCTTCCAGAACCCGGACAGAGCAGACACAGCCCAGCTGCCAGCCCGCCCCTCCGGGGCCCAACCCACCCCCGGAGCCCGCGCGGCCAGCAGCGGAGGGGGCGTGGCGTGGCGCTGCGGCCGTCGGCGGGGGGCGGGGCCTGCCGCGGGCGCAGAGGGAGCGTCGCGGGCTGACGCGAATGACGCGGCGCCCGCCAGGCCGCAGCCCCGCCGCCCGGCAGTGGGGCCCGCCTCGGCCCGCCCCCGGCCCTCCCCGCCCGGCCTCCCCAGCGCCCCTGTCAGATTGTGGCGGCGGGCCGCGCGGTGCGCTAGTTCCTTGCAGCCTGGGCGAGGAGACTTGCGCGCGGGCACACCCCCACGTCCCTTAGGCGCCGCTGCCTCCGCTCCACTGGCCTCCGCTCCGCCCAGCCTTCTGCCGCACGCCCGTAGCGACATGGCACACGCGGCGGTACGCTGCCCCAGCGCTCGGGGCTCCGGGGACGGCGAGATGGGCAAGCCCAGGAAGGTGGCGCTCATCACTGGCATCACGGGCCAGGTGAGTGCCGAGGAGGGGGTTTGAGCCGGGCCTGCTGCTGCCGGGGCACATGTACGCCTTGCCCCGCGCTCGGGGCTGCCCGCGTTTCCAGGAACAGCCTTCTGGGCATCCCGGAAGGTTTCCGATGTGGCTTGTCGTAGAGCTCGGAGACAAGATGTGTCTTGTGGAGAGTGTCCTGGATACATTGGATGCTTCTAGGCTTACCTTGGGGGCGTGGGGGCGTGTGTTCTACTTGGGATGTGGTCCTCAAACCTGAGCAAGATTACGCTGTCTCACCTGTCCTGCCGGCGACTGGAGCGCTTGTTTTTCCAAGCCCTCTAGGGTGCACTTCCAATTCAGTTCTTTAGAGATCCTAGTGCTGGAGGAGGGAAAGGGACTGGTTTTCCGTGAGAGAGAGAGAGAGAGAGAGAGTGTGTGTGTGTGGAGTCAACTTGCTGTATTTCCGTGTAAGGGCCAAGGCCACTTACCTGCTAATGCTTGGGAAGCAGGGGAGTTCTTGCTCTTTTCGTTCCCCCCAACCAGATTTCCAGACGAAAAGACAAAATAAAGTAGTGCCGTGGGGCCACAGACCAGGAAATGTTTTTGTTTGGGGAGTACACCTCACAAAACCTTTTTAAGTACAACAAACTCCTGAAATTCATGTTAACACATTTGAAGTGTATGTGACAGACTGGTCCAAAAGTTAGGCTAGGGTTCTATTTTCAAATAAAAGGAGTTCCTTGAGTGAGATAATCATGAGGAGCTGTCCTGCATGTTGGAACCCCCATATGCAGACTGAGCGTGACTGTTCCTG
Source organism: Puma concolor (assembly GCF_028749965.1). Taxonomy (NCBI): domain Eukaryota; kingdom Metazoa; phylum Chordata; class Mammalia; order Carnivora; family Felidae; genus Puma; species Puma concolor. Next base: position 26,766,356 of record NC_141671.1, read on the forward strand.
ACAGTCATCTCTTAGAGATGTTGCAACAGGTAGGACCCGACCACTGTATCTAACCAGACTGTGCTGTGTGAGATTCACTGGTGATGGAATAATTTTGCTCATGTATTTTTGTAGATAGTATTTCTGGAGATTTCCTGGTAGTGGCTAATATTACTCTGTAATGAAGATGATAATAATAGCTAATAAATGTTGTGTTTATTATGTATCGATCACTTGACTAATATTAACTCATTTAGTTTTTACAAGTACTCTTTGAAGGGGATTTTTTTTTTTAACCTTCACTTTACCGATGTGGAAAGTGAGGCATGGGGGTTTGATTTGCTGAAATCAAACAACTAGAAGTGTCTAATTCGGATTCAAACTCTTTTCACAAAGCACTCTAGCATTAGAAAAGAAGTTGGAATTGGCCAGATGTAGAGTCAAAGAATATTAGACAATTTTAACTACTGGATATCTGATTAGTTTCTGATTATTCGTGCATCTTACTTTGTTTAAGCTAATTACAGTAAACAACTGTTTGAAAACTGGTTGAAGAGGTGTGTAGGACAAGGATTTGAGGTTGAGGAAGTGAACCATTAAATTAGTCAAGGGCCCATATGCTTCCAGGTCACGGCCTACATACTTTTTTTTTCTCTCTAATGGTGAGGACTCTTCCAATTTCTTATACTAGATCTGAAGGTCAAATGTTTACTAAGGTTATATGAACTCTTGAAGGTAGAGATTTTTTTTTTTTTTAGTACCATTAAGAAATTAGTTAAGCTGTTAATGTAACTCTGTTGGTATGGCTTATACCAATTTGAGTGACCAACACTGTGAATCAATGCAGGTTAGAAATAAAACCTTGTTGAGAGCTTTGAACACAGTCATCTGGTTGGTACTGAGTGACAAGGGAGGAGCAGAAGTGGCCCCCACTGTAGTTTGTCCTGTAGGCTGCCACAGGGGAGTCTTTCTTATACATGTGTTCAGCATGGTATGCCCTGGCCAGACACTTTTGGTTCATCACTTCATTTCTGACTTTAAACTCCTGCTTGAGTTTCAGGCTCCTTTTACTCTCAGCACCAGCATTTTAAGCTTTCCTCCAACATTCACCCTCTGCATTATTCCTTTCCATGTTGGGTTGTTGTGTTGGCTTCCATAGCCCCTGGCACAATGTTGAACTCTGTATTGCCATGTAAGTCCTTGTTAATGGAATTTAATGCCCTGCTATACTTTGCATTTATCTTCTAGGACAGTGACTCCCTACCTGGGTATTAAGGAACTCCAGAGGACTATGGAGTTAATACCAGAGGTCTGAAAATCTATACGTTATTATTCATTTTAAAAATAATATTCAGTGAGAGCTTACTGAGCCACTCTGCAAACATTTTATATCCCTACCTTAGAGGCAGATACAATTTTTATTCCCAATTTACACCTACCTAAGTAAGGTTAAGAATGTTCCCTGGGAATGCACATCCAATGAGTGTCAGAGCTGAGATTTGAACCGAGAAGTTGCTTAGACCCATTTTGTTAACACACTTCTGTGGTAAGCTACACACAATTAAAATACAGTTTTGTGTGTGTGTGTGTGTGTGTGTTAGAGAGTGAGGGAGAAAGAGAGATTGTTTTACTCTAAGAAGTCTCAGATTCAAGAAGATGAGGCAGACACCATTGCCCTTAGGGCATTCGTGTCATTGTGCCATGATGGGCTCTTAGATGGGTTGTCCCAAATTCCCACTTGAGAATGAATGCAGATAGCCATGGTGCCCTGTCTGCTATTTATCATCTCTAGTATTTATCATCAGGCTTCATAGTCTAGCTTCAGCCCTCCTGCATATTCTTAATACAGTAGTTGTGAATCATTTTCTCAAGTTTTTACCTCATTAAATCACCTTAAAGAAAAACAGGCTCTGGCTTTGCATTGCTGCCTCTAGGCCCTCTACCAGTCATCCCCAAAGCTCACCTCCATTGATTGTCTTAATTGTGCTTGTGGTTCTTTACTACATATATGGGTGGAACTGTTCTTGCTGTTGTGTGAATACTGTCTCTTTGTACCTAGTTGGAGTCATTTTGTGGCTGAATGCCCTCACACGTTGTACTCCTTTTCACTCTCCTAAAAGCCTCTGTGCACTCCAAGTAATCCTGCCAAATGCAGCCATTCCATGAACTTTCTTTGTGTTTACATATATGCACCCCCCCCCATTGGCTTTATAGGTAATTTACATATCTTGGTTCTTTGGTTGGTGAACTGCTTCAAGATCGAAACCTTTTCAGCATGTTATCTCCCACATAGTTTTAGTTAGTGGGCTTTCAAATATGTTGACTTACTCTTCTCATTAACAACACATCTTTGTTCCGTGTCTGCAAGGTACAATGCTTGTTTTGATGCTGGTGGGAGTATAAAGATATTTAAATTTACTCATTGCCCACTGGGATTTCACAGTCTTTGAAGAACTTAAGACAATGCACATGAAAAAAGTAGTGTTGTACAAGTATGTTAGGGGCCAAATGAGTGGTTTATCTAACCTCAGGATTCTGGGAGAAGTTGTTGAATGCTAGAAATAGCAGGGACTATATTGGGGTGAACAGCATGCATAGGAGTCAGAGAGGGGAGGGTTTGGGGACAGTGAGCACAGATACAATAATAACAGAGGGAATTTAACTTATAAATTAGTTATACCCTTGCTCATTTCCAAAAAGATTCTGAGGTGGCATCAATAAAAAAACACATCATTGGACCATCATAAAAAGAATGAAAAGAAAAAAAGCCCCAGCACCCCAAAACCAAAAAACAGGAGTCTGCAGTGAAGGCAATAGAAAGGTGGAGGTAGTGTACCAAAACCCAAAACTAAGAGGTGGCTGCTGTCAAGGTGGACATAAGATTCAACTTTGAGGTTCCTTATAGTCAAGACAAAGTGATAGGTGAATGATAGGTGAGTGAAACTTTTTATTAGTATTACACTCTTAGAGAAATAACTTAAAAAAATGTTTATTTATTTTGAGAGAGAGAGAGGGAGGGAGCATGTGCACAAGCAGGGGAGGGGCACAGAGAGAGAGGGAAAGAGAGAATCCCAAGTAAGCTCTGCACTGTCCGCACAGAGCCTGATGTGGGGCTTGATGTCACGAACCGTGAGATCATAACCTGAGCCGAAGTCAAGAGTCAGCTGCTTAACCAACTCAACCACCCAGGTGCCCCTAGAGAAACAACTTCTAAACAACAGAACAACATGATGCACAATATGCTTGATAGTAGTTTTTTAAAGAAGACACTCATCTCCCTGGGACACTTTTATTACTCCCTATTGGATGACAAAGGCACACTTTTTTGATAGAGGCTTAGATAATTGAATGGTTAGTGTTTGTGAATTTTTCCCTTTTTTAAACATATACTTTTCTAACATCTGTTATTTCAAGCTGGTCCCTGCCGAGAGAGCAGGCAAGTTGGAGCTGTAGATTACTTTGTCAGGTATGTTGATTGTCAGTTTAATGTTGGTGTTTTAAAAGTGGAAGAATTTGACATGGTGAGGTCCTTCTCACTTGTAAGTTGGTCTAGATTTTCTTTGGGAAGTGGTTTAGATCTGGCCAAACATTTAAGCAAGTACCTATTCAAGGTTCCAGATTTCTGCATCATGACAGATGGAAGAGAAAGCATTTATCTTTAAATAGTCAGGAGGAGTTAACTTGTCTGTGTTTGGAAGACAACAGAGAAACTTTTGGTCCCTTTGGGTTATCAAGGTCAGATTCTTTAAGTCATATTTTGTTTCAGAATTTTTTTTTATGGCTTATTTTTTATTTTCACTGATTTTGTTTCATTTGAGCATACTCTAGCTTCCATGAAACAATCCTGGTCTTTAAAGAAAACACGTTAAATGGATAACCTAATTCCCTGGATTCGGGTGGCTTTTGCAGGCTTCCTTTTCTTCATTGAAGGGTTAATTTAGCACATTAGAAAATAATAATTGAGAATTGGCAGGAAGTACCATTCTCCCCACAATTTTCCTTAACTCTTTTTAATTAATTCTTCAATTGAATTATAATAGATGAAGGGGATACTACCTCTTTTGGTTTTACTTTCTGATGCATATTCAGTTTCCCACAAATTTCTACATTCCAATATAGGTATCAGAATCATCACTTATGGAGATGGAGATTTATTTTATTTATTTATTTATTTATTTATTTATTTCTTTATTTATTTAATATGAAATGTATTGTCAAACTGGTTAACATACAATACCCAGTGCTCATCCCAACAGGTGCCCTCCTCAATACCCCTCACCCACCTTCCCCTCCCTCCCATTCCCCCCATCAACCTTCAGTTTATTCTCAGTTTTTAAGAGTCTCTTATGGTTTGGCTCCCTCCCTCTCTAACTTTTTCTTTCCTTCCCCTCCCCCATGGTCTTCTGTTAAGTTTCTTAGGATCCACATAAGAGTGAAAACATATGGTATCTGTCTTTCTCTGTATGACTTATTTCACTTAGCATCACACTCTCCAGTTCCATCCACGTTGCTACAAAAGGCCATATTTCATTCTTTCTCATTGCCACGTAGTACTCCATTGTGTATATAAACCACAACTTCTTTATCCATTCATCAGTTGATGGACATTTAGGCTCTTTTCATAATTTGGCTATTGTTGAGAGTGCTGCTATAAACATTGGGGTACAAGTGCCCCTATGCATCAGTACTCCTGTGTCCCTTGGGTAAATCCCTAGCAGTGATTGCTGGGTCATAGGGTAGATCTGTTTTTAATTTTTTGAGGAACCTCCACACTTTTCCAGAGCAGCTGCACCAGTTTGCATTCCCACCAACAGTGCAAGAGGGTTCCCGTTTTTCCACATCCTCTCCAGCATCTATAGTCTCCGGATTTGTTCATTTTAGCCACTCTGACTGGTGTGAGGTGGTATCTGAGTGTGGTTTTGATTTGTATTTCCTGATGAGGAGTGACGTTGAGCATCTTTTCAGGTGCCTGTTGGCCGTCTGGATGTCTTCTTTAGAGAAGTATCTATTCATGTTTTCTGCCCATTTTTTCACTGGATTATTATTTTTTTGGGTGTGGAGTTTGGGGAGTTCTTTATAGATTTTGGATACTAGCCCTTTGTCCGATGTGTCATTTGCAAATATCTTTTCCCATTCCGTTGGTTGCCTTTTAGTTTTGTTGATTGTTTCCTTTGCAGTGCAGAAGCTTTTTATCTTGATGAGGTCCCAATAGTTCATTTTTGCTTTTAATTCCCTTGCCTTTGGAAATATATCAAGTAAGAAATTGCTGTGGCTGAGGTCAGAGAGGTTTTTTCCTGCTTTCTCCTCTAGGGAGATTTAGTGAAATGTGATAATGTCTGTTAAAACTAGCCCATTTGATTGATAATGGCTACATGGAATCCTGGAGCCAAGGCTTTTTCCAGTGCAGGGGAGAGGCCCATGATTTGTTAGTGATGTCTGCCTGGGAGAGGGAGTGACAGCATGCATGCTATGTCTTTACAGGATTGCGACTCCTTGAGAATAGGAAAAAAGTGTCTTAGTCATTTATCCCCTGTGAGGTACTCAAAATTAAATTAATTAAATTAATCTTTAGTTGTTTATTGTCTTGCAGAAGACTTGCCTGGAAATTGCAGATGATTGTAGAAATAAGAATAAAATGTTAATGATGTATTCCTTTTTGGTTGGGTAGAAGCAAGACATCGTCAGGGTACTGGGCAGATTGGGATAGTATAAAGTTGACAAATTGCAGTTTAGGAGGTGAAATGATTTATTATAACTTAAGGTTTAAAGGACATGGAATATGTTCATTTCAGGGAAAAAAGGTAACATGCCCAGTTTTGTGTGATAGATTTCCTACTGTTTTTGTATTCATATTTACCACTAAATTTGAAATATACTCCTGTGGTATACGTGTTGGGATTTTAGAGCTACAGTTAAATACCACTATTGTGTAGAGGAGGAAAGGAGACTGAGAAAATGTGATTTCCCCATGTCACACAGAAAATTAGTGCTCGTGTTGATTAGCACCCTGGACTCTTGTGTTTCTATTATTTTAGGACTCATCAACACTGTCTTCTGCTAACAAGAAAGGGAGACTGCTTTAAGCTAGGAATATTAGAGTAGAAACTATATGTAGTAATACTATAGTGTTCTAGAAAGTTGAATAATAATAAATATACATGTGAAGAGTAATCAAATCTGTTGTGATATGTAAGGTAAAGGTAACTTTATGTAACATTTAACATCTTATATTAACAAAATATTTTCATTCTGCAAAAATTGTGAGGCTTAGGGTAATTAAATAGGAATCTTTAGTATGGGATCTATAAAGGAAAATTAACAAGATTATAGGGACTAAATAAAGAAAGGTTAACTTTAGACAACACATTCTTTCAATTTTTTTATTTGAATATAATTGACACGCAATGTTACATTAGTTTCAGGTGTATAACATAGTGATTAAACTTGTCTATACTTTATGCTATGTTGACCTCAAGTGTAACTACCATCTGTCACCATACGACATTATTACAGTACCATTGACTGTATTCCCTGTGCTGTGCCTTTTATTCCTGTGGGTTACTTACTTCATAACTGGAAGCCTGTATGTCCCACTCTCCTTCACCCATTTTGCCCATTCTCCCATCTCCTTCCATCTAGCAATCATCAATGAGTTTCCTGTATCTACAGATCTGATTCTGCTTTTTGTTTGTTTATTCATTTGTTCTGTTTTTTAGATTTCACATATGAGTGAAATCATATGGAATTTGTCTTTCTCAGTCTGACTTCTTTCATTTAGCATTATACTCTCTAGGTCCACCCATATTGTCACAAATGGTAAGTTCTTATCCTTTTTTTTTTTTTTTAAATTTTTTTTTTTTAACGTTTATTTATTTTTTTGGGACAGAGAGAGACAGAGCATGAACGGGGGAGGGGCAGAGAGAGAGGGAGACACAGAATCAGAAACAGGCTCCAGGCTCTGAGCCATCAGCCCAGAGCCCGACGCGGGGCTCAAACTCACGGACCGTGAGATCGTGACCTGGCTGAAGTCGGACGCTTAACCGACTGCGCCACCCAGGCGCCCCTCTTATCCTTTTTTAATGGCTGTGTAATATTCCTGTGTGTGTGTATGTATGTATGTACTACATCTTCCTTATCCACTAGGACACTAGGATACTAGTGTCCTCCATGGACACTAGGTTGCTTCCATATCTTGGCTATTGTCAATAATGCTGCAATAAACGTAGGGGTGCACATATGTTTTCAAATTAGTGTCTTTGTTTTCTTTGGGTAAGTACCCAGTAGTGGAATTATTGGATCATATGCTATTTCTATTTTGAAGAACCTTCATGCAGTTTTCCACAGTGGCTGTATCAATTTACATTTGCAACAACAGTGCAAAAGTCTTCTTTTTTCTCCACATCCTCACCAACACTTGCTATTTCTTGTCTTTTTGATTCTAGCCATTCTGACAGGTGTAAAGAGATATCTCACTGTGGTTTTGATTTGCATTTCCGTGATGATTAGTGATGTTGAACATCTTTTTATGTTGGACAACACATTCTTTAGAGACCTTAGACATTCACTATTCATTCAAGGTCATATGCTGTCCTGAGCTGGTCAGTGCCTCCAAACTTAGTGCTACCTTATCTACTCATGACATGGGAAAACCCAGTGCTGCACATCTCCATGTTTGGCCTCTGGACTCCAAGGCTGAAATGAGAGTGGCTTTTATTAGTTACTGACTTGATTTCTGGATGAACTGAAAGTACACTTAAGTGTCTTTGTGATCCTCAACGGCTCTTTAAGGTGTAGAGTTCTCAACTTGCCTGTTGAAGCAGCCTTTCCTGAACTTTTGTGAGACAAAAGTTACCACTAAAGAAGAATTATATGGTTGTGATTGTATGTAAAGAATCAGGTTTAAGGAGTGAGGCAAAATGTTTGCCTTCTGGATATTTAGTAGATAATTATTGGGGATAGGGTACAGAAAAATATTACTGACATTGATAGAATGATTACTGTGTGCCATGCAGTGTACCAGGCATCTTTACAGATTATCTCTTTTAACCCCAGGTAGTATGAATTTTTACTGTCCACCTTGTATTAAACAAGGAAACCGAGACTTGGAGAATTTCAAAATGACCTAAGAACCCTTAATGCACTAGTTTTTTTCCCTCAGGACCTTCTTTCCTGCATTATCAGACTAGCTCTGTTGGGGCAGTTTGTCAATTAACTGCAGAAGTTCACTGCTCTCAACTTGTTTTTAAAGGCTGCTATATAATTTGATTGGTGCCTTACCATGCTCCTTAGGTGATGTTAACATTAGCAGTGTGTGTGTGTCTTAGTGGAAGTATGGAAGGGGGGTAGGGAAATGGAGGTCAAGCACTATGTTCTCTGAGTCCTTTTGAAGCGTTCTTGTGGCTCATTTCCCCAGTGTTCTTTTCAGTTCTCTAAGGGGTTTTTAAAGTAAGAGATGAAAATACTTCTCCCTGCTCATGAACCTTCCTCTTCCAGGGGAGAGCCAGGAGCCAGTAGTCAATTAATAGGATCCTCAGAAACAGGTAGGTCTCTGGGGCTCCAGTGTGGGTGATGGGCTGTCTGGATGAAAATTGTGGCTGGAGAGCTTACACATAAGCTCTGATGGTCTGAGTTTTCAGTGTGGTGGAGAGAGGCAGGTGAGAGGCTGAGATGCTTGCTTGTGCGGCTGCTACGAATTGTTCCCAAGGATTCTTCTACCTGCACATGTATCAGAGAGTTACAGCTCCCAGTTAACTTGTTGTGCCCTTAGATACATTTTTTTTTTCTTTCTCTAATGCTACTTTTTGTTTCTATAAACTGGGGTTTGTCCTTGATGTCAAGGTCCAGATTAGATTTTCCTTAGACTCAGAAGTCTTCTAGATTCTTGTAGCCTGTTATGAACAAACATGGTCTAAACCTGAAAATAGTTTTGCCTGCAAAATGATTTTAGCAAGTACTTTTGATTTGATGTTTCTTCTGGTGAGTTAGTTTAATCTGAAGAGATGCTTCCTTGACTTGAGAGTAGCCTCCCCTCTTCTCTCTTCCAATAGAATTGCATTTGGGCTACTAGCAATTCTCCTATTTCATAACTCTTCTAAATTTCCAGGTAGTAATTTTTTTCATGCTTAATTTATCTCTCCTCCCAGAGGCAATTACATTTTGGTGTGAATCTGTTTAGTAATAGAAGTATTGTTAGTCGTAATTAATGCATTCACCAAATGTTTGAGTGCCAAATATGTGTCAAGCACTAGGGATATAACAGTGAACAAAACGGCAAAAATGACCATCCTTATAACATTGATGATGTTCTAGATGGTGTTGATAATTATGGTAATTATAATAATTAGCACGTATTGCACATTTACTTTCTGCCAGGCACTGTTCAAAGTTATTATATTTATTACTGAGGCAGCAGAGCACTCCTATGATGCAGTTTTCTTATTATCCCCAATGAATACAGAAGTTAAATATATTATCCAAAAGTGGGTCCAGTCATTTTTTGCAGAGTGACATCTGAAATGTAAATCCCATTAATTTTTTTCTATTAAGTTTGTAATTGGTATCAACATATAAATTCCAAGGAGAGATACATAAATTGTATATCAGATTTGAAAAACAAAGCATATTTAAGAGTTTTTTGCAGTTGTGGAAAGGTGGATTATAGTAGTAAAATAAGCCTGCACTAACCACTCACTACATTAGATACCTTTTATTTTATTAGCTGTGTCATGTGGGTCATATCTTAGTTCTTTGGAGGACCTGTATTGATGAGTAATCTTGTAAACTCTCTGCAGGCTGGGGCTCTGTCTTGGAGTAAGTGGAAGAGAATGAGTTAGATTTTTAGCCCAACTTGGGTTTGAATTACTGATTAGTTGCTTATGGGCTGCATGGCTTTGGGCAAGTTTTAACCTTTGCTGTTGGGTTAATAGAGTAATTCTACCAAGTAGAAAATAATTCTTGCACATAATAGGGACTTTTGCCCCATTATTAGAATGTACCTTCTCTTCGCAGTGTTAAGAAGATAATAAAAGATTTCTTGAATTTAAGGAAAGAAAGTTGAATGAAGAGTGTATTAATATTTAGCTTTGCTTTGCACGAGTCTGTTATCAGTGGCAGAAAGTTCCATAGCATTTGGAATCAACCACAAGACTGTAAAGTACTGGAGGTGAGGAGATTTGACATCACTAAGTCTTACAGACTGATTATATAAGCAGATCTGGGAGCCAGTCTTATCTTCCTGTGTAAGAGGATTGCAGGCAGTGGACTGCACTCTGAATCTTCCTTACTGTGATTGTGGTCCTGGAATGAAAGGTTGGCATAATTGGAAATGAGAAAGATGTGTTGAGTGCTTTCCTACTTTGATCAAAGATTGTTATGTGGTGGAAACGTATTTTAGTCTTTACATGTAACTAATTGATTACCTGAGGAAAGAACATGGAACTGAGAATCAGAAGCTGGGTTTTAACACCACCTTTATTTTATAGCCTTAATTTTTTCTGAGCCTGTTTCTTAATCCTTATTGCAAAGATGCTTTGGTCATCTCTCAAGTCTATTCAGAGTGTAAAGTGCTATGACTTTAGGATTGAACCCTAAAGGTGGTTCAGTGAGTTAAGTGTCCAGCTCTTGATTTCAACTCAGGTCATGGTCTCATAGTTCGTGAGTTTGAGCCCCGCATTGGAAGGCAGAGTCCCACATCATCCAGAAAGAGCCTGCTTGGGATTGTCTCTCTCCCTCTGTACCTCTCTCTTTCTCTCTCTCCTCCCAAAAATAAATAAATAGGAATTTGTAAGGTTAAAGTGAAAAATCTGAGCTGTCCTTTTTAGGTTATACCTAATTAAGTGGTTTTTTTTATGAGAATGGACTTTTAAATTCCTGTTATTTATTATATATATTTTGAGCTTAGCATTTAATAGTTGAGGTTTTATTCATTCAGTAAATATTTGCTGAGATTTATTCTGTGTTGAAGTAGGTATTGGAGATATAGGCACCAGCAAGATGAATATGATTTTGTCTTTAAGAAGCTGATAGTCTGGTGAGCAACAAGCAATTTTACAGCATGTTAAGTAGTATGATAGTAATAAATAAGTCACAGAATCACATGAAGATCCTTTCGTAAATAAAAATGCTCTATTTTTTTTTTTAACGTTTATTTATTTTTGAGACACAGAGAGACAGAGCATGAACAGGGGAGGGGCAGAGAGAGAGGGAGACACAGAATCTGAAACAGGTTCCAGGCTCTGAGCTGTCAGCACAGAGCCCGACGCGGGGCTCGAACTCATGGACTGAGAGATCGTGACCTGGCTGAAGTTGGACGCTTAACCGACTGCGCCACCCAGGCGCCCCTTAAATAAAAATGCTCTAAAGTATCATTGGGGCACCTGGGTGGCTGGGTCGGTTAAGTGTCGGACTCTTGGTTTTGGCTCAGGTCATGATCTCGCAGTTCGTGGGTTTGAACCCTGCATTGGGCTCTGTGCTGACAGTGTGGAGCCTGCTTGGGATTCTCTCTTTCTCTCTCTCTCTGCCCCTCCCCACTCACACATGCGCATGCGTGCTGTCTCTCTCTCAAATTAAAAATTCTCTAACGTATCATTAATTCAGTAGATTTATTGATTGAGCATCTCTTCCTCGGAAATTTCTGGTTATAAATGCTGTTGTATTAACAGGGTTAATTATGAGGCCTTCTTGTGGAAAGCTGAGCTGCCTAAGCTCATATACTACTGTATTCTTCTTTTTGACATAGAACTCTTTTGCATAGTCTTATATTCAGTGAAGAATGGTTAAAGATGTTACTGTTTTGACACTCATTTTTCTGTCTTAGAAGCTGTATTTCCAGCTTTTAACAAGGGCAGAGGTGTTTGGATTTGATGAAATGAGTGGTGACGAGGCAGAGACACTGATGTGACAGAAAGAGCTCGGCCTTGGGTGAGCTTGAAACCTGGGCTCAAATCCTGCTTTGAAAGAAGTACATATAGAAATGTCTGCCACTTATTGGCTGAGTGTCCCTAAGTAAGTTACTTAATAACCTTGAACCTTAGTTTCCTCTCTAAAATGCAGTTAATTATACCCACATTACAAATCAATGTGTGGATTACATATGATTATAATAATACCTCACACAGTGCCCAACAGTTTCTGAAATGATAGTGCTTATTTATTACGCATAATAAATAATTCATTATGTATAATTATGTGTAATAAGTTCACAAGATTGGGAGGTGTGAGAGAAGGATAGATAAGTGTTTTCAGAATACAGTTTGTTGTAGATAATACAGAATGAATTTGAGTAGTAAAACAATGGATGCAGGAAGACCTGCTAGGAACCTCTTGTAATTATGAGGATATAGATACAAACAATGTTGGTTGTGGAGAAGAAAAGGGAACCAAAGGGACAGTAGGACTTTGTGATGAGTTAGATATAGAGAATGTAACAAGGGCAGGAGTTGGAGATCTCAAGGATATTTTAATTTTGGAGACTGGCTGGATGGTATTACCATGGCCAGAAATGCAGTCATGGGGAAAGAAAGCCAACTTCTGGGGAAGATACTGAATTCAGTTTTGTTCTTCTTGAATCTGAGGTGACAGCATGACATTCAAGTTCAAATAACCTGTCATCTATTTAAAATATAAGTCTGGGATGCAAGTGAGAGATCATGGCCACATAGTCTCTTAGAACAACCTGGACAGCAGTTGTGGAGTGGGAAAGCCGTAGATGTGTCCATGCTACTCTATGGTACTCTTTGTTAGTCCTCTTGCTCATCCCCCAGAATTTTCTGTGGCTCCCACTTATCTGGCATAAAAACTAACATTTATCCTTTTAGTTTCAGTTATCCCAGTATACTTCAGCTCTCCCTCCCTCTGTATTTATCTTAATTACTTAAATTTTACTGATATCATGTTCTTGTCCAAGATCCCTCCAACTTTCAGCTTGTTTTCCCTTCCTTCCTTCTGTAAAGAATTTTGGGAATCCCATACTTCCAGATTAATTGGAAGTAAGGTGCCCAGTTCCATTAACCATTTCCATGAGAACTCAGTACATGGGAAGGGACTGAATGAAACATACTTAGAAGATAATCGTGTGGGATAGAAAGCCAGTTATTGGTAATGTTCTTGGCAGTGTTCGCCAGTGTGCCAAACTTAGTCTTTGGCAAGCCAGTAAGTGGTTTTCCTGCCAAAACTTGTGACTTACCATAAGTAGTAACATAATTGTGTATAAATCCATTCACTGAAATGACTCTACTTTTAGGATGTTGTTTTGGTGCTCAGTTACATAGAACTATGTTACACAGAATTGTGGTTAGATGACTTTATATGAAGTGACTTTTTTTTTTTTTTAACATTTTTAATGTTTATTTTTGAGAGGGGAGGGAGAGAGAGAGAGAGAAAGAGAGAGAGAGAGAGAGAGAGAGAGAGAGAGAGCAGGGGAATGACAGAGAGAGAGAGGGAGAAACAGAATCCAAAGCAGGCTCCAGGTTCTGAGCTATCAGCCTAGAGCCTGACATGGGGCTTGAACTCCCGAACCACGAGATCATGACCTGAGCCAGAGTCAGACGCTCAACTGACTGAGCCACCCGGGTGCCCCTATATGAAGTGTCTTTGTTGAGGAGTGTTTGCCTTATCTTTTTCAGATTGGTCATACTGTTTGTGCCTTTTAGGAATTTTACCACATGTGAATTTTAGGATATTCTTTTTCTGACTGTCATATGACTTATTTAACTTCAAAGGTAAAAAAAAGTAAAGGTTTATTAAGTATTTATAGAAAGTGTTTATACTTCATAATTACGCTTGAAAATTGTGCCTCTGGAGCTTGGTTATATTGTATGTGCTTGAATATTAGATTTGATTATAATGCTGAAATTAATTGCTCAGTCACATATAACAGAGGCATGTTCCTTAATGAAGAAGAGTGAAAAAGCTTTGAACTGCACCTTTAGCAATCTTAAAAAAAACAAAAAACAAAACAAAGCTAGAGACCCAGTCAACATGGCAGAGAAGTAGAGGGACCCAAGTTCCCTCGTCCCTCAAACACAGCAGTGTTGAGGCCAGAGGACTTGGAATTCCAAGAGTCTGGGTTGCAGAGTGACAGAGATGTCTCCAGGGGCCCATGGGGACAACTTGGCAGGCCATAGGTGGGTGATTGTGAACTGGGAGAGATAAAATAGGGTGGCATAGGCATGGAGGAGAGGGAGCCCCTTCTGTTGAGAGACAAAAGGGAGAGAAAGAGAGGCTGTTGAATGTAGGACTGTATTTGGACAAGAGAAAAACCATGGACTGGGGATTGGAAAAAATGGAGAAAAATCAATTTCTGACTGCAGGCCTTTCTCTGAACTGGGGCCGCTGACCTGTTTGTGCACCTGGGGAGGAGGGGAGCCAGCCCCGGGCTCGGTAAGTAGCTCAGAGGTGCAGTCTGGAATGGGAGACAAAGACTGCCTGTGCCCGCCAGCCAGAGGCCATTTATTGGTGAGGTGGAACGGCACTTGCCAGAGGAACCGGAAGTGTGGATCAGGATCCTTTAAGACGTGGGGTATGAATCCCAGCTGAGCACCTGGCAGGTGAGGGAGACTGGAGCAGGACAAACGCCTTGCTGGTGCCTGCACTGCACTGCAAGGATGGCCTAAACAGAGTGGTTTGGGGCATGCACACAGGGAGGAGAGACTAGGGTATGGCCATTTTTCTCCCTATCACCAGCAAGGTAGGGCTTCAGGGAACGGACAAGGTGACACTCACCTATACCAAACTATGCCCCTCTGTGTCTGGTAACTGTGTATCTACCAGACGAAGATTGACACTGATGGAACCAAACAGTCCTTCCTCCAGACCAGTGCAGGCATGGGTTACAAGGCACCAGCGGTTTTGCATTTTCTGATTTAATTCTTGGTCAATTCTTATTGTGTGTGTGTGTGTGTGTGTGTGTGTGTGTGTGTGTGTGTGTGTGTATTTTTTTTTTTTTTTTCTCTTCCTCCTATTCTCTAGTCTGGTTATTCTGGTTGTTGGTTTGTTTAAGCAGACATATTTAATCTATTCTTTTTACACCTCTTCTGTATCTCCTTCTTCTTTAGTTTCCTCTCTCTCTCTCTCTCTCTCTCTCTCTCTCTCTCTCTGGATTAAGCTGTATAGTTTCTCTGCCTGGTCACTTTTCTCTTCTCTTCTCTTCTCTTCTCTTCTCTTCTCTTCTCTTCTCTTCTCTTCTCTTCTCTTCTCTTCTCTTCTCTTCTCACCACCCCTGTCATTGCCCTCTTTGCTAGGGATATGGCTTCTTCCGCCACCACCCCTCCCCCCCCCTTATAAAAAAATTTTTTTCTAGGGTTACTTCAGCAAACAAATCAGAGAACACCTGGTGGAAGGTCGAAGCCACCACTACAAGTAGGCAGATAAAGCAACCAGAGTCACAACAACAGAGAGCACATAACACTCCAGAAACACCTTCTGAAGGGCTGGGCACTGGACAGCATATGACTCCTTTTCAGTACAGTAGTGCTCACAGGTGCAGGACACATAACAAGCTATTAAAACACATAAGGGACAGAAAACTAGTCAAAATAACAAAATGGAATAATTCTCCTCAAAAGAAATTCCAGGAAGAAATGACAGAGAATTGCTCAAAACATATGTAAACAATATATCTGATCAAGATTTTAGAAAAATAGTCATAAGATTAATCACTGGGCTTGAAAAAAATAAGATAGCAGAGAATCTATTGCTGGGGAGATCAAAGAACTAAAAAGTCACGAGTTCAATGCTGCAAATGGGTACAAAATAAACTAGATGCAGGGACAGCAAGGATGGAAAAGGCAGAGGGGAGATTAAGTGAAATAGAAGATAAAATTATGGAAAATGATGAGGCCAAGAAAGAGACATAAGAAAATACTAGACCATGAGGAGAGAATTAGAGAACTAAGTGATTCAATGAAACGTAATAATGTCCATATCATAGGAGTTCCAGAAGAAGAAGAGAGGGAGAAAGGGGCAGAAGTTTTACCTGAACAGATTATAGCTGAGAACTTCCCTAATCTGGGGAAGGAAGCAGACATCCAAATTCAGGAGGCACAGAGAACTCCCTTCAGATCTAACAGGAATAGGTTTTCTCCCTGGCATATCGTAGTGAAACTGGCAAAATACAAAGATAAAGAGAGAGTTCCGAAAGCAGCTAGGGACAAACAGGCCTTAACCCAGAATGGTAGACACATAAGGGTAGTAGCAGACCTGTCCACTGAAAATTGGCAGGCCAGAGGGAGTGGCAGGAAATATTCAATGTGCTGAAAAGGAAAAATATGCAGCCAAGAATCCTTTATCCAGCAAAGCTGTCATTCAGAATAGAAAGAGAGATAAAGGCTTTCCCAGGCAAAAACTGAAGGAGTTCATGACCACTAAACCAGCCCTACAAGAGATCCTATGGGGGACACTGAGTGGAATGCTGCAAAGATGACAAAGGACCAGAGAAATCACCACAAGAAGGAAACCTACAGATAACACAATGACACCAAATCCATATCTTTCAATAATCATGCTGAATGTAAATGGACTAAATGCTCCAATCAAAAGACATAGGGTATCAGAATATATAAGAAAACAAGACCCATTAATATGTTGTCTACAAGAAATCCATTTTAAATCTGAGAACACCTTCAGATTGAAACTGAGGGGATGGAGAAGCATCTATCATGATACTGGAAGTTAAAAGAAAGCTGGAATAGCCATACTTATATCAGAAAAACTATATTTTAAACTAAAGGCTGTAACAAGAGATGAAGAAGAGCATTATATCATAATTATGGGGTCTGTCCACCAAGAACTAACAGTTATAAAGGTTTATGCCCCCAATTCGGAAGTGTCCAAATATATAAATCAATTAATCACAGACATAAGCAATCTTACTGAAAGGAATATGGTAATTGCTGGGGACTTTAATACTTCACTTAAAGCAATGGAAAGATCATCTAGGCAGAAAATCAATAGAGAAACAATGGCCCTGAATGATACACTGGACCAGATGGACTTGACATATATATTCAGAACTTTTCATCCAAAAGCAGTGGAATACACATTCTTTTTGAGTGCACATGGAACATTATCCAAGATAGATCACATACTGGGGCACAAAACAGCCCTCAATAAATATAAAAGAATTGAGATTATACCATGCATATTTTCAGATCACAATGCTATGAAACTTGAAATCAACCACAAGAAAAAGTTTGGAAAACCTCTAAAAGCATGGAGGTTAATGAACATCCTACTAAAGAATGAATGGGTCAACCAGGCAATTAAGAAATTAAAAAATATATGGAAACAAATGAAAATGAAAGCACAACAATCCAAGCCCTTTGGGATGCAGCAAAGGCAGTCCTAAGAGGAAAATACATTGCAATTACAGGCCTATCTCAAGAAATAAGAAAAATCCCAAATACAGAATCTAACAGCAAACTTAGAGGACCTAGAAACAGAACATCAAAGAAACCCCAAGGCCAGCTGAAGAAGAGAAATAATAAAGATTAGAACAGAAATAAACAATACAGAATCCAAGAAAAAAAAAAAAACCCAAAAACAGTAGAACAAATCAATGAATCTAAGAGATGGTTTTTGGAAAAAATAAACAAAATTGATAAACCCCTAGCCAGACTTCTCAAGAAGAAAAGAGAAGAGACCAAATAGATAACATCACAAATGATAAAGGACAGATCACAACCAAACCCTCAGAAATACAAGCAATTATCAGAGAATACTATGAAAAATTATATGCCAACAAACTGGACAACCTGGAAGAAATGGACAAATTCCTAGGCACCCACACACTACCAAAACTCAAATGGGAAGAAATAGAAAATATGAACAGATGCATAAGAAGAAATTGAATTGGTTATAAAAATCTCCCAACAAATAAGAGTCCTGGGCCAGGTGGCTTTCCAGGGGAATTCTACCAGACATTTAAAGCAGAGTTAATACCTATCCTTCTCAAGCTGTTCCAAAAAATAGAAATGGATGTAAAGTTTCCAGACTCATTCTGTGAAGCCAACATTCCCTTGATTCCCAAACCAGAGACTCCACTAAAAAGGAGCATTACAGGCCAATATCCCTGATTAACATGGATGTAAAAATTCTCAACAAGATACTAGCAAATCGAATTCAACAGTATATTAAAATAATTATTCACCATGACCAAGTGGGATTCATTCCTGGGTTGCAGGGCTGGTCCAATATTCACAAATCAAACAATCAATCAATGCAATACATCACATTAATAGAAGAAAGGATAAGAACCATATGATCCTGTCAATAGATGCAGAAAAAGCATTTGACAAAATACGGTATCCTTTCTTAATAAAAACCCTCAAGAAAGTTGGGATAGAATGAACATACCTAAACATAAAAGCCATATATGAAAAGCCCAGAGTTAATATCCTCCTCAATGGGGAAAAACTGAGAGCTTTCTCCCTGAGATCAGGAACACGACGGGGATGTCCACTGTCACCATTTTGTTAACATAGTGTTGGAAATCCTGGCTTCAGCAATCAGACAACAAAATGAAATAAAAGGCATCTAAATTGGCAAAGAAGTCAAACTTTCACTTTTCACAGATGACATGATACTCTACATGGAAAGCCTGAAAGACTCTATCAAAAAGCTGCTAGAACTGATACATGAATTCAGTAAAGTTGCAGGATACAAAATCAATATACAGAAATCTGTTGCATTTCTATACACCAGTAATGAAACAACAGAAAGAGAAATAAGAAATGGATCCCATTCACAATTGTACCAAGAACCATAAAATACCTAAGAATAAACCTAACCAAAGATGTAAAAGATCTGTATGCTGAAAACTATAGAAAACTTACAAAGGAAATGGAAGAAGACACAAAGAAATGGAAAAATACTCCATGCTCATGGATTGGAACAAATATTGTCAAAATGTCAATACTATCCAAAGCAATCTACATTCGATACAGTCCCAATCAAAATTGCATCAGCATTCTTCTTGAAACTAGAATAATCTTAAAATTTGTATGGAACTACAAAAGACCCTGAATAGCCAAAGTAATGCTGAAAAAGAAAACCAATTGGGGAGTGCGGTTTGGGAAATCTGGAGCCCAGGAGGCAAAGACCTGAAGGATCTCCATACTGGCTGCACACCTAATTCTGACATTTTACCTCAGCTAAAAGTGTGAGGAGAACTTGGAAAAGTCTGATCATTGTGAAATCTACGGATGCTGGCATTGACAGAGAACGTGGCCCGGCACCCTCCGTGTAGTTGGGAGTGTATCTCTCTTGTGTTTGTGTCACCAGTGTCTGGCACTTGTAAGGCTCTTGATTAATGTTCATTGGTGGGAGAAGTAAATCTCTGTTAGGGGGTGATGTGCCCTGTGCATGGGGGAGAATGGCCCTCATTTTTTGGGCTCGTCTCAGCTTTGCGGATGAAGGTTGGGAAAGTCATGGTACAAGCTCTCCCTGGGCCTAGAGGAGGCAGTCCCTTGATCACTTGTGAAGAGCCATGCTGCTTCCAACCACCTGATCCCATCCCTTTACCTGGCTCTGGTCTCTTCTGAATAAAGAGATTGGGGGAGAGGGGTGCAGAGCAAGGACATACAAATGTTTAAGTGAATGTTTAAAGACAACTAATATTTCATCAGATGCCCACTATGTGGAGCCAAGGACCTTCCCTTTTTGCCATATAATCTTAATCTTCAAACCTGGCTCTACACTGAGGACACCACTTCACCTGTAGCTCTTTTGAGAAGAGGTTGTCTATATTTCCACAGTTTACATATCCCAGGGTGAAGTTTTGGGGCCAGCAATCTTCCTTGACCCTTAGTGCTGCCCCTTCTATACCATTAACTTGCTACCCTCTAAAAAAAAAAAAGAAAGAAAGAAAGAAAGAAAGAAAGAAAGAAAGAAAGAAAGAAAGAAAGAAAAAGAAAGAGAAAGAAAGAAAGAAAGAAAACCAAAGCAGGCATCACAATCCTGGACTTAAGCCTTTACTACAAAGCTGTAATCATCAAGACAGTATGATACTGGAATAAAAACAGACACATAGATCAATGGAATAGAGTAGAGAACCCAGAATTGGACCCACAAATGTATGGCCAACTAATCTTTGACAAAGCAGGAAAGAGTATCCAATGGAAAGAAGATAGTCTCTTTAGCAAATCGTGCTGGGAGAGCTGGACAGCAACATGCAGAAGAATGAAACTAAACTACTTTGTTACATCATATACATAAATAAATTCAAAATGGATAAAAGACCTAAATGTGAGACAGGAAACCATCAAAACCCTAGAGGAGAAAGCAGGCAACAATCTCTTTTACCTCAGCCACAGGAATTTCTTGCTCAACACATCTCTGAAGTCAAGGAAAATAAAAGCAAAAATGAACTATTGGGACCTCATCAAGATAAAAAGCTTCTGCACTGCAAAGGAAACAATCAACAAAACTAAAAGGCAGCTGATGGAATGGGAAAAGATATGTGCAGATGACATATTGGATAAAGGGTTAGTATTCAAAAACTGTAAGGAATTTACCAAACTCAACACCCAAAAAACAAATAATCCAGTGAAAAAATGGGCAGAAGGCATGAATAGACACTTTTCCAAAGAAGCCATCCAGATGGCCAACAGACACATGAAAAGATGCTCAATGTCACTCATCATCAGGGAAATACAAATCAAAACCACATTGAGGTACCACCTCACATTGGTCAGAGTGGCTAAAATTAACAACTCAGAAAAGAACAGATGCTGGCGAGGATGTGGAGAAATGGGAACCCTCTTATCTTGTTGGTGGGAAAGCAAACTAGTGTAGCTGCTCTGGAAAAGCAGTGTGGAGGTTCCTCAAAAATGTAAAAATAGAAGTACCCTATGACCCAGCAATAGCACTACTAGGAATTTATCCAAAGGATACAGGAGTGCTGACTCATGGGGCACATGTACCCCAATGTTCATAGCAGCGCTTTCAACAACACCCAAATTATGGAAGGAGCCCAAATGTCCATCAACTGATGGGTGGATAAAAATGATGTGATTTATACATACAATGGAATACTACTTGGCAATGAGAAAGAATGAAATTCTGTCATTTGCAGCAACGTGGTTGGAACTGGAGGGTATTATGCTAAGTGAAATAAGTCAGTTAGAGAAAGACAGATATCATATAGTTTCACTCATATGTAGAACTTGAGACACTTAACAGAAGACCATGGGGGACTGGAGGGGGAAAAAATAGTTTCAACAGAGAGGGAGGCAAATCGTAAGAGATTCTTAAATACAGAGAACAAACTGAGGTTTTATGGGGGCTCACGTGGGAGAGGGAAAAATGGGTGATGGGCGTTGAGGAGGGCACTTGTTGGGATGAACAGTCGGTAATGTATGTAAGTGATGAATCATGGGAATCTACCCCCAAAACTAAAAGCATACTGTATACACTGTATGTTAGCCAACTTGACAATAGGTTATATTTAAAAAAAAAAAAGATACTTGTTAAAGGCAAACTTCACTTATTCACAAATTTCACTTAACACAATGTTATGGAAAAAAGAAAAACCCTATTATTTTAATATGATTTACTCTGTTCCTTAGAAGAGTACTGTCTTTTTATAACTTTTCACAAAATCACTTCGTTTTCCAGTATTCCTTTCATAAACTGTATGTTTATATTTGTTGTTTATAATTTATTTGTACATATTTTTATTTATTTTTTCTTAATGTTTATTTTTGAGAGAGAGAGAGAGAGAGAGGGGCAGAGTGTGAGTCGGGGGGGGGGGGGCAGAGAGAGAGGGAGACACAATCTGAAGCAGGCTCCAGGCTCCTAGCTGTCAGCACAGAGCCTGATGCAGGGCTCGAACCCATGAACTGAGCTATTCAGGCAGCCCTACATTTGTTCTTTAAAAATGATGAACTGGAATTTTACAGATATGTGTAGGCCATTGTAAGATTTTTTTGTTGACCAATGTTGAAAAGCTAAGCTTTTTATTTTAGCTTAAAGTGGAATCTCTTAAAATTTAATCTTGATTGCAAGAGACCTGCCAGGGTGGCATGTATTCCTGTTGGAGTGAATTGGAGTGAACCAAGTCCAGGAGAAAGAATGAGAACCACAGTTTGTCAGGAATTGCTTGTGGGCTAGCAAGTGAGCCTACTGCAGTTTCTCGGGTGAGGGCCTAAGACTGGATCCTTGTGGATCAGAGACAAAGGACTTTATTATTTATCCACAGGAGGCAGGATGAGCTTCATGTTTGCAGCACTTCTGTTTGCATCAGATCCTCCTGCCCCCCTCAGGTCTGTGGAGGCAAAAAGGTGGTAGGTTTAGGTAGATGTGGCAAATGCAGTGGGTATCATGCCTCACAGTTGAGAAACCCTAAGGTTTTGGGACCCTAATCTTTTATAAGGGGGCTGCTGGAAAATTTGACCAACCTTTGCTTGGGAGGGAGACATTATTTTTCTAGATAGCAAACAGGTCTTCCCTTTGCTCCAGAGATAGGAGACAATATGTTCATCTTAAAAGGCTATCTACTTTACAAATACCCTTGAAACGATAGGATTGAACGAAAGCTGTCAGTGGGTCTGCTCATAAGACATACGGAAACAGGTGAGATGCATGGAGAACTGCTTCCCAATACCTTTTACTCTGTGAATTGAAACTTACCAGTTTGACAACTTAGAGATGTTTTCTCCTTATTTCTCCATGCATCTCCATGAGAAGCTTGAATTTTATTTTGGATCCCCCTTTCTTTTACCATTTTTACTTGAGGAACAAAATCATAAGACTTGGACTTTGGTGCTTAGTGTAGGCTGGGTAAATGTGCATTGCCCCTGGGGAATGTAATTTATTTTTTGTTTCATGTATAGTAGTGGGTAGTATGGTGAAACATTGAATAAACTTAATCTGGTAGATTCGTCTCTGTTGGCCTGAAGAACCCCAACTCAGAAGAACATTTTTCCAACTATGAAGAGCTCACATCCATACTTCTACTGACTATGATCCCAACTGGATAATTCTAACTCATTTAGCTTAGAACCTCCTTTTCCTCATTGCGTCCCTATGTGAACACATGCCATCATTAGTTATTATTTACTCACTGAGTGAAAGTAAACTTCTTTCATTGATTTTAATGCTTTTTCTTGCTTTGTTTTAAAATCATACCTAATTTAAACTTTCAGCTTCACCTTGAGATTACTCCTATCAATTATGAGAATGTTTAGCTAGTGCCTACCATGTGATAATAGGCCCTGTCCTCAGGGTAAGAAACTGTAGGTCTTTTCAGATTTTCTTAAAGTTTCCCTGAGTCTTGTTTTGATTTTTATGAGTTTTGATGTTATCATCAGAATGTATTGTAGCAACTTGCATGTTTGTTAAAGAATATGATTTTTGCGCTCAAGGATTGCATTTTTCTAAGTCAGGCCTTGTATAACTGTTTAGCAAGATCAAAGTTTTTTGGTGTGGTTTACCATTGCAAATTGCTAATGTGCATGTAACTTTGGTTCACTCCTATATTAGTTATAAGGACTTATATTTGTATATTAATTTGTTATTTTCAGAGAATTAAAAAATTGCTTCCATTGTTCTTAATAGTATTCTGTGAGGCAGGCAGGGCAGGTATTACTGTCATTTTACAGTTGTGACCAAGACCTAAGAGTAATCAAATGACTTGTCAGTGTCTTGGGGCTAGTGATTGTCAGTCATAATAACTCCAGGATTTTTGTCTCTGTCTTTCAGATGTTTACAGTCTACTAGATTAAGTTAATGTAATTTTCTTCTATTTTCTGTCACCAATGTTTTACTGTAGTCTGGTATTTTTCTTTACTGTTCCATAAACAGACTGTGATAGGTAGGGTAGTAATGCTCCCTACCCCCACCGCAAGATGTCCACATCTTAATTCCTGGGTCCTGTGAATATGTTACTTATGGTAAAATGGACTTTGCGGGTATAGTTAAATTAAGGGTCTTGAGATGGGAAGATTATCCTGAATTATCTGCATGGGTCTAATATAATCATGAGGGGTCTTCAAATGGGATGGAAGGGAACAGAAGTGTCAGGAACAGAAAGATGGCATTGTGAGAAAGACTTGACTGGCCATTGCTGGCTTTGAATGAGCCATAAGCCAAGAAATGTGTGTAGCCTCCTGAAATGGAAAGACAAGGGAATGGATTCTCCCTAGAGCCTCCAGAAAGGAACTAAGCCTTGTGGGCCCTTTAAGGTCCACATCAGACTTCTGACTTGCTGAATTGTAAGATAGTAAATGTATGTTAAGCCATGAGCTTGATGGTAGTTGGTTATACCAGCAATAAGGAACTAGTACACAAATCATGTGTTTGTCCATCCTTTTCACTTACTGAGAATTCTCTTTTCTGTCTCACTTTTGCCTATTTATGTCTCCTCAAACCCTCCCTTCATGTTCCAGCCCTTATTCATTTACATCATCTTGGAATCTTTTTTGTATTTCTAACTATCCAACAAATACATATATGTGTGTGTGGGTATATATACATATATATTTACAAAATATATGTATATTTACAAAAATGTGTATATATATTTACAAAAATATGTATTTTATTGTTTCAAGTTTTTATATATAGTCTAGCATATAGTGTAATATTAGTTTCAGGAGTAGAATTTAGTGATTCGTCACTTAATATAACACCTAGTGCTCATCACAAGTGCCCCTCCTTAATACCCATCACCCATTTTGCATATTCCCCTGCCCACTTCCCCTTGAGGAAACCTCAGTTTGTTCTTTATAGTCAGGAGTTTGTTTTATGGTTTGGCTCTCTGTCTGTTTTTCCCCCCTAAGTTCATCTGTTTTGTTTTTTAATTTCCACATATGAAATCATATGGTATTTGTCTTTCTCTGATTGACTTATTTTGCTTAGCATAATACGTTGTGGCTCTATCTACGTTGCAAATGACAAGATTTCATTCTTTTTTATGTCTGAGTTATATTCTATTATACACACACACACACACACACACACACACACACACACACACCACCTCTTCTTTATCCATTCATCAGTCGATGACATTTGGGCTCTTTCCATAATTTGGCTATAAATGTCAGAGTACTTATGTCCCTTAGAATCAGTATTTTTGTATCCTTTGGGTAAATATCTACTAGTGCAACTGCTGGATTATAGGGTAGTTCTATTTTAACTTTTTTTTTTTTTTTTGAGGAACCTCCATACTGTTTTCCAGAGTGGCTACACCAGACTGCATTCCCACCAACAGAGTAAGAGGGTTCCCCTTTCTCCACATCCTCACCAACACCTGTTTCTTCCTGTGTTGTTAATTTTAGCCATTTGGACAGGTGTGAAGTGATATCTCATTGTAGTTTTGATTTGTGTTTCCCTAATGATGAGTGACGTTGACCATCTTTTCATGTGTTTGTTAGCCATCTGGATGTCTTCTTTGGAAAAATGTCTATTCATGTCTTCTGCCCATTTCTTCACTGGATTATTTGTTTTTTCGGTGTAGAGTTTGGTAAGTTTTTTATAGATTTTTTGATATTAACCCTTTATCAGATAGTTTATTTGCAAATATCTTCTCCCATTCTGAAAGATGCCTTTTAGCTTTGTTGATTGTTTCCTTCACCGCACAGAAACCTTTTATCTTGATGAAGTTCCAATAGTTAATTTTTGCTTTTGTTTCCCTTGCCTTCAGTGACATGTCTAGTAAGAAGTTGCTCTGGCTGAGGTCAGAGAGGTTGCTGCCTGCATTCTCCTGTAGGATTTTGATGGTTTCCTTTCTCACATTTAGGTATTTCATCCATTTTGAATTTATTTTGTGTATGGTTTAAGAAAGTGGTCTAGTTTCATTCTTTTGCATATTGTTCTCCAGTTTTCTCAACACAATTTGAGGACACTTTTTTCTATTGGATATTTTTTCCTGCTTTGTTGAAGCTTAGTTGACCATATAGCTGTGGGTCCATTTCTGGGTTTTCCATTCTGTTCTATTGATCTATGTGTCTGCTTTTGTGCCAGGACCATATTGTCTTGATGACTACAGCTTTGTAATATAGCTTGAAATCTGGAATCGTGATGCCTCCACCTTTGCTTTTCTTTTTCATGATTGCTTTGGCTATTTGGGGTCTTTATCATTTCATCCATATTTTAGGATTGTTTGCTCTAGCTCTGTGAAAAATTCTTGTGGTATTTTGAAGGATTGAATTAAATGTGTCGATTGCTTTGGGTAGTACAGACATTTTAACAATATTGCTCTGCCAATCCATGAACATGGAATGTTTTTCCATTTCTCTGTGTCCTCTTCAATTTCTTTTATAAGTTCTGTAGTTTTAAGAGTACAGATCTTCTACCCCTTTGGTTAGGTTTATTCCTAGGTATCTTATTGTTTTTGGTGCAGTTGTAAATGGGATCAATTCCTTGATTTCTCTTTCTGCTGCTTCATTATTGGTGTATAGAAATGCAAGATTTCTATACATTGATTTTGTATCTTGCAACATTACTGAATTCATGTATTAGTTCAAGCAATTTTTTGGTGGAGTCTTTTGAGTTTACATAGAGTATCATGTTGTCTTCAAATAGTGAAAGTTTGACTTCTTCCTTGCCGATTTGGATGCTTTTTGTTTCTTTTTGTTGTTTGATTGCTGAGGCCAGGACTTCCAGTACTGTGTTAAATAACAATGGTGAGAGTGGACATCCCTGTCTTGTTCCTGCAACAAATATTTTTGAGTGTCTTCTGGTAAGTAAGATATTCCTTCTTTTGGAATTAAGGAGAGTACAAGATGTCCCTGTTTTTGAGGAGCTTAGTCTAACAAGAAGCATTAATGTGTCGTTTCAGGAAATGTTTATTCAGTGCTGAGCTTTGTGGTACCAATATGCTCCTAATGATAAAGCTGTCTGTCATCATCATCATTATTGTTATTTAAAAACAGAATTCTCCTTTGTTGGCTTCAAGGATGCAAGTGGCCATGTTGGCAGGGAGTTGGCGAGTAGCTGAGGGTAGTCTCTGGGTGACAGCAAGCAAGAAATCTAAAGCCTTAGATCCTAAAATTCTGCCAAAAAATGGAGCAGATCCTTAGATCCACTCAGGCTTTAGATGGGACTGACACGTGGCTTGTAACCTTGTTGGAGGACCCAACTAAGTGTGCCAGGCTTTAGACCCATAGAAAATGTCAACTAATAAATATGTGGTGCTTTAAGTAAGCCTCTGAATTTGTGGTAATATTGTTATGCAGCAATAGATAACTAATATGAGGAGAACTAACATACTGCCACAGCAAATGCAGAAATAGCTGTAAGATAGGGTATTGTAAAGGCCACAGTAGCAGTGCAAATAGGTGTTTTGCTTATCCAGGGGACATGACTGTGGTTGATGAAATAAAGGAGAGCCTCATTGAGGAGGTGCCTCTGAACTGTACTCTACAAGATGGCAGGACTTTGAGAGGATAGACTTCTGGGCAGACAGGCATGACCAGAGGTATGGGGAAGAATGCATAAAGCTTGTTTCAGGGATGTTAATCACATTATTTGACTGACATGTAGAGGTGATGTGAAAATAGTGGAGGATAGTCTACTAAGATTGGATGGATGAGATTATGATGAGCTTTATAGGTTAGACCCTAGGGTTTGAGCTTCATCCATTAAGTGGTAAGAAGTCATCAAAAGTTTTTGCTTTTGTTTTTGTTTTTAAGAAAGAGTGTGAGAGGGGCAGAGAGAGAGGGAGGCACAGAATCCGAAGCAGGCTCTAGGCTCTGAGCTGTCAGCACAGAGCCTGATGTGGGGCTCGAACTCGCAAACTGTGAGATCGTGACCTGAGCCGAAGTCGGATGCTTAACTGACTGAGCCACCCAGGCGCCCCTCATCAAAAGTTTTTGGATAGAGAAGTGGTATGACAGAAGTTGTTTTAGGATATTGATTGGGGGAGGAGGTGGTAGACAAAATAGTTTGAAAGGTAGCTAGAGGAAGAAGGACTACTTTTTTTTATTACAGGTGTGGGGAGGTAAGAATCTGAACTAAAGTGATAGTTATTCATTCACTTAAGAAATACTTACTGAACACTTAAAATGAGACAAGCATGCAAAGATAGGAAGGAAACAGTGAGAAGGATTGTGAAAGGAGAATCAAAGAACTTAGCTACTGATTGAATTGTTGGATTGGGGGGGACCAGGGGAGAAGCCTTTGTTTCTGTAGTTGATGCCAATGACATTCAATTTAGTCACTTCCTTGTCCCTAGCACAGTGCCTGGAACATCATGGGCTCTCAGTAAACATTTATTGAGTGATGTCTGGAGTTAATATCTCCTTTGTAAAAGTCCTGGATGAAATATTTACTGCATAAAAAGAGCACTGGGAATGTAGGAGTGTAAAGTTTCACTGAACACAGCCACATCTATTTCTTTACTACTATCTATTCTATGCTTCCACATAGAATTGAATAGCTGCAGTAGAGACTGTGTGGCTTGCAAGACATTTACTATCTGACTTTGTCCCGAAAAAGTTTGTCAACCTTTGTTGTAGTTATCCTCTTAGAATGGACAGTTGAATTGCTATGGTTATAGATATGGTCTCTCCAAATGGGAGAGCAAGGAGATGGATGGATGAGGAAATGTTTACACTTCAGGATTAGAAGAGGGGGAAGAGGTAGTGAGGGAGAGAGAACAGAGAACAGGGTACAGGTTAAAAGGATGTAATTGAGGAAAGGACAGAGGTGTTTGTTATTGTTGCTAAAACACAGATAATCATAAAATTTATCATTAGTGACATTCACTACATTCATAATGCTGTGCAACCATTACCACTATCTAGTTTTGGAACATTTTTAGCACCCCAGAAGGACACTCCATACTCTTAAGTATTCACTTCCCCTTCCACAGGCCTGAATTCAGTCTCTATGGATTTCCCTATTCTGGATATTGCAAATTAATGGATCATACACCACGTGACCTTTTGTATTTGGCTTCTTTGACTTGGCATAGTATTTTCACAGTTCATGTTGTAGCATGTATCAGAATGTCATTCCTTTTTATGGTTGGGTAATATTCCATTATATGGATATACTATATATTGTTTATGCATTCATCTAGGACATTTGGACTATTTTCACCTTTTGGATTATGCAAATAATGCCATAATGAACATTCATGTACAAGATCTGTTTAGACACCTGTTTTCAATTCTCTTGGGTATATTTCCTAGAGTGGAATTGCAGAGCTGAATTTTGAATAAGGAGGCTTAGTATTGAAAACACTCCAAGGGAGGTCAGGAAGAAATTAGAGCTGAGAAAGGGCTTTTTTATTTTAGTAACAAGAAGTCGTTAGGCAATTTTCAGTAGAGGTAAGAAGGGAGCAGCAATCACATTGCATAGTTACTCCAAGGCAGGGCCAAGGGTGGGAGACTGCAGGTGTAGGTTACAATTTGTAAGATTTGGCTGAGAAGAACCAGAAATAGTTTCTTATCTATTGAAGGCATCAGGTTAGTGAAAGTTTTTGTTTTTCCTGATAGAATGGAAACATGTTCTTTTCAGAGTGGAGCCAGTGGAGGAAAAGAGAATGTGGTTATGGAAGAGGCTAAAGCAGGGAGGGTGACAGGCACAGACAGGCCTGACAGGTAAGAGCACGTAGCCCTGCACAGGGTGCTTGTGGTGCCAAGGCTGCCATCTCTGCCTGTAGCAGTCTTGTGGGACATATTCTGCAATGTGATTTTTGGTGGTGTTGCTGGCTGTGAAGCAAGCTTCTTTGGTCTGTGCAATAGCTTTAATAAATTTGTGATTTAATAAATTCAATAAATTTATGATTTGGTTGGCTGCAGAATGGTTTATTTGTATGGTGTGCCAGTAAGATCCACAAATGATTCCAGAGTGGAAAGTGATAGTATATGTTCGTGGGTGAGGTGTGGACAGAGAGATACCAACCATGTTTTGAAGGCTCATAAGAACACAAGAGTGCATGTGAGTAGATCACACCAGTGAGGTCCCTGTGGTTTGATTAGGGTGGTATAAGTACATTTCCTGGTGAAAAGTGCTGAGAAGCAAAGAGAATATGGTGATTTGTGTTTCAGAAGTGGCATCAGGAATTGGGGGTAGGGTTTTCTTGCTGTACTTTTTTGTACCTAGAGGAATGAGTGAGTAAAGTTCTGAATGTCAGCAGCTCCCAGATTTTAAGATTTCATAGACTGATAAAAATTTGTGATTGATATATGGTTTTTATTTTGGGATGGTAAGAACCTCAAGAATAGCAAATTCCTACTGGGCATCAGTCATTTAAGTAAAAAAAGACATTTTACACACTAAAATGTAAGAAGGATATACTATCAGAATAAAGAACAATCACCAATTTATATATTTTTGGCTATGTGACCTACTTTAGTATGATAATCTTTCTTATTTTGTCAAAGAAAGGGTTAAAAATGTGTCATGGATTAGCATTAGTCTATTGACTGCATTTGGGAATCACCATTGAATATTGTTTTATTAAAAAAAAATTATTCACTTCTCTGATTCTCAGAACTCATATATAAATTTCCTGGCTTGGGGTGACCATTTTCTTCTGGACTCCAAGATAGGCCACATGATCTCATGTCTATATGATCTAGAGTGGAACTGAATATTGGAAACTAGAGCTGTCTGGAAGAATTTGGAGTTACTGTACTTTATAATACTTTGTCCTTCCTGGTACCCGTAACTGAGCAGTAGTTAGTTGGTTCATTGAGATTTCCCTTTTTACCACTTTCTTTGGCATTCTGGGCAGCCTCCTTGGGCAGTTTTCCTACCTCATAAAGAATACTAGCAGCAGCTGGTAGTCAGGAGACCCCAGTTAATTGACCCTTACAGCTCTGTTTCTGCAGCTGTGCCTAGTCTTTGAGTGTGTGTGGAAGGAATATTCAAATTATTGTTGTGTTGTTTCAACTTTAACTTCGGAACCTGAAACTGAAATCAAGTTTTGTGTTGCTTCTGAGTGGTTTTTACTCTGTTTTGTGAGGTTAGTCAACCCTAGGTATACTGGGAAAAAAAGTATTGAGTGAATTTCTCAAGGGTGAGTGGAAAGATTTTTGGGGGTTGTTTTTGCAGGGAAGTGATAAAATACATAATGGATTTTTCAGAGAGTTTTGCTTTTCTACACTTAAATGTAAATCTTGAAATAGAGACATAGGAATTGGAACAGATATTGAACTGCCTCTATTATTTCTATTTTCTTCCAGTTTTTTGTGGCCTGTATTTTTTTTATTTCACCCCTCCTCCATTTTTTTTTTAATGTTCATTTATTTTTGACAAAGAGACAGAGACATAAGGAGACACAGAATCTGAAGCCAACTCCAGGCTCTGAGCTGTCAGCACAGAGCCTGACATGGGGCTCGAACTCACAAACTGCGAGATCATGACCTGAGCCGAAGTCGGACACTCAACTGACTGAGCCACCCAGGCACCCCTCATCCAGTTTTCTATTTGACTAAGTTAGAAGGTTTTGAATTATTTTAACTTACATAGTATTTTTTTCTGTTGTCTTTTAATTTTTACTGATGTTTGAACATATAGATTTTAAACTATTTAAGCATAATCAAAAGTTTATATTATTGCCATACTGTTATTATTGGGATTTTGATTTTAATTGCTAAAAACAAGGAAATGTTTTAAAAGGAATTCTTTTAAAAGGAATTCTTTTAAAAGCAAATCATTAGGATCCCAACTGGAAATCTTAGAAGATTCTCTATATAGGGCACAGTGGTTAGTGGAGGGCTTAGGGTTGGGTCCAGGAAATGTGAAATTACTACTCAGCTTTTTGAACAGTGCAGATCACTTAACCTTTATGGGCTTTGGTCTTTCTTCTCTTTAAATATACATTTCAGGAAATAGATGTAAATATACATATGGACTAAAAACATCTAAATTTACTTTTTGCTTTCCTAAGTTAAAATCTACAGCATGTGTAATGGAAACTAGAATGTAGTAGGACATTGACTAATGTGGATAATTTTAATGTTTGGGTTTGGCAAAGATTTTAGGAATTAGCCCACTGCAGGACCCCATATACAGAGGAAGTCAGCCTTGGCTCTTCAGAGGCTTATTCCAGTGTCACAAAGGCTGTCATGGAAGAGGCAGCAGTGTTGCCCCCAAAGGCATTTTGGAAAGATGACCACAGTAAATGCAGGGGCAGAGGCTGTTCCTCAGGGCCCTGTAAAGGAATAAAGCCTTTTTTTCAGGGATGATTTTGGTAAAGCTCCCATTTCTGGTATCTTAGATCTGGCCTTGGAATTGAGAGAAATCTATTCCTAAAGGAAGAGGAGAGCCAGATGAACATGGGTTTGAATCCTGACTGCAGTATTTACTGGGTGTCATGGGCACATTTCTGTGTCTCTCTATACCATCCTTATCTGTGCGAAGAAATCATAAACCTACTTCTGAGTGCTATGAGGATTGAACTGTAAGAAAGTGCCTTGCACACTGGCATTCAGGAGATGGGAGCATCATTATCCTAGAGGATCATTTTGGTTTTTCCTGTGTGCCAGATGGGATTCAGGTAGTCCCTTATCTCCTGACACCTGATTGATGCTTCTCCCCCTACTTCCCTTTCCCCACACCCTCTGTAGCAGAGCCCTGTGGAGACACAGGAAGGGGTGGGTAGGAGTGAGGGGGGCCACTTGGCCATAGGCTTCAGAGACTCCTGCCACTCTTCTCTTCTCCTTGTCTCCTCCTCCCCTAATATACAAAGCTGTAGAGTTTTCCCCAGGAGCCTCTGGTTGCTATTGCTGCCAGGAACCTGGCTGCCCGCCCCCCCCCCCCCCCCCCCCCCGCCCCCGCTATTGTTGACTAGAGCCTCATTTTACCCTGTTTCTCAGACATCATACCTGGACCCCCGCATGATGAAGGTGTCAATGGAGAGCGTGGGGCAAGGAGGGAGCTCTGCAACACTGCCCAGTTCGAGCCAAGAAAGGCATTCTGTGTAGAAAAAGCATCATTAAGGTTACTCTTATTACTACATATTATGGGCTTCAGGACCAAAACTTGTGTTCAGCTGAGTGCTCTCCTGTGGTGAACTGGGTTTCATGTTTCACATAGCAAGTGTATTTTGGTAAGGATTTGTTAAAGCACAGCTTTTTGGCCAGTTAGTACTACCAGCCAAAAGCCCACCAGACAAGTTGAAACATGACTGCTGCAGAGCGGGGAAGGGCTGCTTTCTTGACTCTGCAACAAGTGGCTCCTTTCTCTTAAATTTAGTCTTTTTTTTTTCCTCTGTTCAAGATGGCTTTGGTTTTTCTGCTCAGGGCACACATTTAACATGCAGGTGGAGAGGGGTTGGAGTAGACAATGAAGAAGCAGGGAGGGTTGTAAAGTAGAAGAGAAAGAGAAAGGCAGAAGGCCACAGAAGTGCTGAGAAGCATACAAAGGTGGTGGTAGCGTTTTAGTTCTGAGCCTCTTGACTTTTTAAGTCCTTTCCCACTGTGAATAGATCATTTAAAACAGTGATGAGATGTCATAAACATTTAATGCTGAGGGACATTCACGTTGACATAGCCTTGCTGTTTTCATCCAAGAAGACCCAAGGACTCTTTGACAGGTTTATTTAAATAGGTCTACAAACACATATATATCAATGAAAGAAGGTGTTACTTGAATGATGGTTTATGCAGAACAGTGTAGTTAGTTTCAA
This sequence comes from Puma concolor, assembly GCF_028749965.1. NCBI lineage: Eukaryota > Metazoa > Chordata > Mammalia > Carnivora > Felidae > Puma > Puma concolor. The sequence goes on from NC_141671.1 coordinate 26,799,918, forward strand.
TGAGGTAAGCATATGGCTATTCCCATATGCTTCTACACATCTGTATAGAATCTCTTAACATCTTTTTTTAATGTTAATTTATTTTGAGAGAGAGAGAGAAAGAAAGACAGACAGACAGACAATCCCAAGCAGGCTCCTTGCTGTCAGCATAGAGCCTGACTTGGGACTCGATCTCACTGAGATCATAACCTGAGCCAAAATCAAGAGTTAGCTGCGTAACCAACTGAGCCACCCATGCATCCCTAGAATCTCTTACATCTTAATGAAAGATGTTACTTAAAGGACATAACATACAGTGTAGTTTCGTCTTTTTGCTTATGTTGATTTATTTTTATTTTTTTACTGATTTTTTTCTCCAAATTTTGTTTTGTTTTATTTCCAGCTACTGAACATATAGTGCAAATTAGGTTCAGGTGTAGCATTTAGTGATTCATCGCTAACATACCACACCTGGTGCTCATCACAAGAGTCCTCTCTTCAATACGCATCACCCATTTAACCCATCCCCCGCCCCCCACCCACCTTTTCTCCAGTAACCATTAGTTTGTTCTCTAGAGTTAAGAGTCTGTTTCCTGGTTTGCCTTTCTCCCCCCCCCGCCCCGTTCATTTGTTTTATTTCTTAAAGTCCATGTATGACTGAAATCATATGGTATTTGTCTTTCTCTAACTATTTCGCTTAGATTAATACTTTCTAGCTCTATCCATGTTGTTGCAAATGGCAAGATTTCATTGTTTTATTCTGCCCTTTTCCTTTAGGAAGAGTTGCTGAATTGTTCCTCTGCTGCTAAGCCAGGTACATTTTATCTCAGTTTAGCTCTGGCATGTTTAATTTGCTGCTTTCTTCCCTTTTGTGTTGTGCTTCCCATTGTGGGTACTGCACAAGCTTAGGCCATGCACTTAGAAAGAGGGCAATGTCTTGGGTTTCACTGAGGTATGAGAGTGTGTAGATTTCCTAAGTTGCCTGGAAATACTGCCCAGAACTGAGAGGATGGAAACAGGCATGAGAGCCGATGTTTGGGGAGCTGCGGGTAAGTTCTGAGCATCCATATACATATGGCCATGTCCAGAGGGATCAGGCCCTGCCTTTTTCTTGCTTGTGTGGCCACTGAAATCCAGCTACCATTGTGACCCAAGATTCACCTGTGCAGAGCCGCTCTTTATTCTGGAATTCCAAGGAAACAATCCCTGTCCTGTCGACCTAGTTCTTTAGCTTCAGCCATGATTAATCTGTTACCTCATTCACTAGATCCATCTTGGAATTTCCTGCTGGGGTTTTGTTTTTCCCTATTCACTCTCTACAAATTATTGAAATACTCACCAGAATCAGCTATGTCTCTGGAGTGAGAGTTCATTCCAAAAGGATAGTTATTCTTTTTGGTGTTTTGACCTTCAATTTCAATCCTTTCCAAAGACATTCACCTTTTGCAGATGAAGTAGGAACCATCTATAAAGCATAGTTGTTGGTGGCACAGTAGAACCACTTCATTGGCTTGAAAAGTCTTGGCTCTTCTCCTGATCAGTTTAGTGGAAAGGGTGGGACTAAGACTTTGCTGTTTTTTTTTTTTTAATTTTGTTTTGAACATTTATTCATTTTTGAGAGTGAGAGAGACAGAGCACGAGTGGGAGAGGGGTAGAGAGAGAGGGAGACACAGATTCTGAAGCAGGCTCCAGGCTCTGTGCTGACAGCACAAAGGGCTCAAACTCATGGACTGTGAGACTGTGACCTCAGCTGAAGTTGGACGCTAAGCTGACTGAACCACCCAGGTGCCCCAAGACTTTGCTGTTTTTAAAGACATTCCCAGTGATTCAAAAGTGAGCTTGGAAAAAAAAAAGTGAGCTTGGGCAGAGAAGCCCTCATCTAAGGGGATTGTGATAGTGACTTGAAGCTTAACTGATTTTTTTTCCTTAACATTTTCCCAATTATTAAAAAAAAAAAAATGCATGTTTACTATAGAAGACTGGGAAAGTATAAGAAGGAATAAAGTATCAGGCAAAAACAGAAACAACAACCAACTCATGTAATCATACTGCTCAGTAGTAATCTTGGGTAGCATTATTGTTTTTTCACTGTTTTGACTAAACTTTCTGATTTTCTTCAGTGCTTTTCAGCAAATATTATGGGCCTAGAATAGGATATGGATCTTATAGTGGATGTGGAATCTTTCTTGAATATTTCTTTAGCGGTTGGCAAGTACTGACTACAAGGGACTGTAGTGGACTGTGGTACACACCTTATGGTTCAGTGGTGAGGATAACCCCATCTTCAAGATTTCTGACGTAACCCACATGACACTTCCTTGGCCTCTGCTACAGTTGTCACAGATACCTGCTTGTGTATTTTAGTTCAAATGTCAGTTGTTTTAATTGGTTTTATATTTTGAGTGAGATGATGTGATTTAGGGGAATAAATTCAAATAGAATCAGAGTTCATTAATTTTTGATATGGTATATGCAAAAAATTAAAAAAAAAATTCCTGTGCTATTTATTGAAGATTACAATTCCACACATTCATATTCCATTGCTGTTGATGCTGATAGGGAAGGTTATGATACCTTTGCTCTTGGTGTCTTTTTTAGTTGACTTTTGTTAATGACATACGGTGTGAAAGCACTTTAAAACTTGACTTATTAATGTTTAAATTTATTTTAACCTACAGTAATGCCACAGTGTAGTGCACTTTTATTCGTAAGGACAGTCACCATATGTAAATGAACCTCTTAGATGCAGCTGGTGATCATGACCCCACAGGTCTCCAAGCAGCTCTGACATCTTCTTTCAAAGTTTGTGGACTGCATTCAGAGCCACTACTGTAGAGGACACTTTGACCTCACAAGTTTTATATTAATTCTACCCAAGAACCAGGATTCTGCAAACCAGGATTCTGATTTCAAAACCAAGGCTAGTTTTGAAAAAAGTCAAGTGTATATTTGGTGAGTATGAATGCTGGGATGGCTCTTTATCTTGGGTGGGGGAAGGTGGAGTCCTCACCTGGCTGAAGGGCGAAGTTCTATCTGGATTTCTCAATTGGTTTTCCCCTCTTGACAGTTGGTTACATATGCATGGTGAATTGTTGTAAAATACCAGTAAAAAAAACCAAAACATTGTGTATAAATCTTGACTGCTAACCTGGCTGGGTGTCATCTTTTAGAAACTACCTTCTTGCATAATTATTTGTTTTCTCTCTTACTCCAGTTTCTTCCTTTTTATAGTTCCCCCCTCCCCCACCTTTCTATTCTGCCCCGCTCCCCCTACTTTTTTCCCCTTCTTCACATTAGGCTTTCTGGGGTTGGAGTGGTAATAGCTTATCATGTGGGAACAGAGTTCACATGGCAGGAAGTAAAAATGGCAGGAGAGCTGTAATGGCAACCCTTGTCCTCTTGTGGTCCCAACTGATTGCCTTGCGGTTGGTAATTGTGCCCTAGGAGAGTTTTGAAAACAAACAGTGGACTCTTATTTAAATAGTTCTGGAAGGAGCATTAATGATGTTTGCAGGTCATGGTCCAGATGGAAGCTGGCACTTTTCTGAATCTACCCCTCTCATTTTACTCTTGAAGCATTTCCTTATTCTATTCTGTGTTGGGGTTTTGCAATCACTCCCTTCTGATCCCTAGGTTGATATGTAATTGCAGGTGCTTTTCTATTTCCTTTTTGCAGTGATATTGATCATCAGTGTTGGTCTATAGCAAACACACTGATCCGGATGCAAGGTGGAACATCTAAGAGTTAGCAGATGACTTATCATTCACACAGAGTGACGTGGGACAAATCAGAATGAATGCAGAAGAGACGGGTGGTATAGGACCAGGGCCTTCACTAACAGGAAACAGTATAAGTTAGAGGGGCGGTTTGCTCTGCCCCTTTGTCTTTAATACAATCAGCAGGGGAAAGGCTTGTTAACCTCAGCCAGTGTCTGAAATTGGGCAGACACACCTGTGTTTAGATGGCTGTTTCCCAATTTTTCTGTGGCTCTGAGGTGGTTATTTAGTCTCTCTGTGCCTCTGTTTTCTTTTTTGTTAAGATGGGGATAATAACACTACCTATTTCATAGGGTGAGAGGTGGATGAGATAATGCATGTTAAGGGCACAGCCTGGCACATAATAAGTATGCATGAATTGTTTACTGGTAACCATCCTGAACATTAGTCTATCTTAACTCCGGAATTCTTTTCCTGAAGATGTGCTATAATTTTGACAGGAATACTCCACCAACTCTTCATGTCCAAATAAACATGTTTTTATAAAGATACTAGATGTTAGTCAACAAATGCTGTACTCATGATACTTTCTTTATCAGTAACATTCTGAGACACAGTACCAAATTTATGCACAAAATATTTCTGACCACTGATCCCTTTTACTAAATATATTTCTCCTAAAAGAAGCATCATGGAGGTCTTTTTAATCAGGAAGCGATTAGTTGCAAATTGAAAATAGTTTCCAGTTTTTTGCAACATTGACAGGGTTTCCAACATTTTACCCCAGCTGAAAATACCTGGTCATCTAAGCCTAATGCCCAGAGGTCATTGTTGTCTTGTGGTCAATGGTCTGTTTCAGAGATCCCTGCAGTGAAAGCTGAATGAAGATGAAATATGTAATCCAGCATCTATGTCAATAGGAATGGACAATTTTTAGGGCTCCACAAGGGGCTGTCAGGAAAACTACTCCTGTAATTGTTCCCATAGCTTTTGTTTCATGGCTAAGCATCTTTATTACTGATACTCACTTTCTTCTGTCTTAATTACTATTCAATTTGCTGTATTTGGTCACTTTCCCCTCATACTCTGAAACTTATTATCTAAGCTCATCTATGACCTTTCATTGCTAAATGTCTTTTGTTTTTTCATGACACCTGCTGTGACTGTGAGGCACTTTCTCTTGACCTTCTCCCCTCTGCTGGTTTTCCTTCTACCTCACTTTTAGTGCTGCTTCTCCTCCTCTTCTTCCCGCCTTCTTTGAAGGTTGGTGCATTTTATGATCCCATTTCTGGCTTTTCTGCTCTACACACTTTCTGCACCAACTTTCTCTAGCTCAGATTGGTTTCCTGAGTTCTAGACTCTTGATTTCCAAGTGCTTCAACATTTACATACAAGTATTTCATGGAAATCCTCCACATGTCCAATGATGAATTCATCCCCTTATTTCCTCCTACTCATTTCTCTGTTTAATCCCATCCTAATCCACAGTGGCACCACACAGTCCATTCAGAAGCCATTCAGAAATCATGGAATCATCCTATTCTCCACTTCCTTCACTGCTCCTGTCTTTACCAGCATGTCCTGTTGATTATATCCCACTAACATAACTTTTCTAGTTATTTCCTCTGTTCCTTTCACTGCCCAGGTAAGTCACCTTATCCTGGCTGGGCTATTGTCACCTCCTACCTGACTTTTAGCCTCTAGTCTCTGCCTTTTCCGTTAATTGGCTGACTGAAATGACCGTCTGATCTTGTCACTACTGGTTAAAACCCTTGGTGGCTCTCTCTTGTTCCAAGGGGGAGTATGAACTCCGAGTGTTTAGGCTTTTTGTAACCAGAACTTTTCTGCCTTTATAGCGATGCTCCCCCTCTCTGTGTGTTCATCTTGTAATCCAGTCATTCTGTATGCTGACATATAGGATCTCACTATATATGTATTAGTCAGGGTATCCAGAGAAACAGAACCATTTGCCTGCATATATACAGAAAGAGAGATTTCTTTCAAGGAATTGGCTGACTCATGTAATGGTGGAGTCTGGTAAAATTGAAATCTGCAGGGAAGGCAGGCAGGCAGGCTGGAGACCTGGGGAAGAATTGATGTTGCAGCTTGAGTCTGCTGACTGTTTGGAAGCAGAATCCTTTCTTCTTCTTTGAGTGGATTGGAGCCCACCCACATTGTGGAGGGTAATTTGCTTAACTAAAGTCTGCTGATTTGAATGTTCATCCCATTAAGAAAATACCTTCATGGTGACATAAAGACTGGTGTTTGACTGGGTACCCTAGCCTACCTAAGTTGACAATAAAATTAAACATCGCAGTATCTTTCTCAACTTTTCTCATGTTCTTATCTCTGCCCACATTGCTCCATACACCCACTGTGGGTGCCCACTGACCAGCAACTGCTACTACTCACGTACTCAACTCTCAGCCCTGCCCTGCCCTTCCCAAGGAGTACAGTATTTCCTCTTTTTGTTCCTAATTGGCTAGCAATCACCTCTATTACAATATCATTCCCTTGCAGTGTGTTCTCTTTACTTGCCTATCTTTCCTAACACAATAAAAATGCCTTAAGGACAGACTCTGTTCTCTTCACAGACTCCATGGCTTAAACTACTGGTTTGTGCCTAGCAATTGTGTAATGAATCAGTGAATAAATGGGGGAAGTTGGGCCCAAGGATCTCAGACAAGCACTTATCATGGAGAAAAGCAGAGGTTTTAGAACCATCTTGAAATTCAGGAGTCATTTGTCACAACACTAGGGTGAGATCCATAATCCCAGGGGAGCTGTGAAAGATGCCAAGGGAAATTAGGTCTGCAGTCACATTAAATGAGGATTAGAGTTAAACTCTGAGAAGCTCCAAAACTCACTGCTAGAGCATTCATCCAGGCAGTGATGGTCTAGTGATTTCCTGAGAATTTACAGCCCTGATATTATGACTGTGACAACATGCAAAAGCAGTCACTTATCAGACTTCAGCATATTAGATGCTTCTTGGTAATCAACTGCAAGCAAGTGAACCCTGTCAGAAAAATGTCTCTCTTTTGTTTTTCATTATGTTGGAGAATAATTTAGGTGGAAATACTGTATGTATGTAATGTATGTATGTAATGTAATGTAATGTAATGTAATGTAATGTACGTATGTAATGTATGTATGTAAGCCTATTCATTTATAGTCCTTTAATTTTTTTTTTTTCTTCGCAATGTCCTGGTTGCCTCTTAAAGGGGAAGGACCAAGTTTCCTGCTTGCCCTGTTGGCAGTGGCTATTGATTGTGGTTTCTTTCTTTCCTTCTTTTTTTCTTTTTTTTTTTCTCTTAATACTATGTGGCACATTTTGAAAGTAATTTTTTATTTTGTTTTTGTTTGGAACTACTATGTGTTGAGTAAGAGTTTCTAATTCTTCTACTCATATTATAAAATTCACTAAAGTCACTTTGTTAAAGTAACATTTTAGATGATGCTTTTTAAATTTTTTTTTTTTAATGTTTATTTATTTTTGAGACAGAGAGAGACAGAGCATGAACGGGGGAGGGTCAGAGAGAGAGGGAGACACAGAATCGGAAGCAGGCTCCAGGCTCTGGGCCATCATCAGCCCAGAGCCCGACGCGGGGCTCGAACTCACGGACCGTGAGATCGTGACCTGAGCTGAAGTCGGACGCTTAACCGACTGAGCCACCCAGGCGCCCCTAGATGATGCTTTTTAAAAGAATGTAATAATGTGTTCAAGGGAGCCTGATGAATATAACGAAATACAATGCAGTTGAAGTCAAATGGCTGGATAAATTGTGACATTAAGAGTGAGAACTGGAATTCTCAAGTGAAGCCCGAGTAAAGCTGGGAGATTAACTGCATGCCACAATTCTGTACATCTTTTCTTAGAGGAGGGTCACAGTTTTGTCTATAAGCATTACTACAACCAAAACACAGAAGGAAATATAATTAATTTATGGTATTTGGAAAAAAAAAAGAAAGAAAGCAGCTAGGCTGCTTTGGAGCAGTTTTCACTATTCAGATATCAGAGTGAATTTTTTTTTTATCGTTCCCTGTTTAAGTCAGTGACCAGAAGGTGTGGTCTGTCCACAGGTGTGGTCTCTGAGCTGTTACCGCCTGTGACAAGATAAATATAGAAGATAATAGTAACTTTAGAAGCTTTAATACCAAGTTGACATTCCTTTGACGTTCACATGTATGGTCATTTTCCTCTTAATTCTCTTTGTATTTACCAAAGAACCAGTTCCTGATGGACTAGAAGTTGAAAACGATGGCAGGGATGACAGTCTTCACTGCAGCTAATTGAGAGGCACTAGTTTAGGAGAGCCTGTGTCAGGGGACTACAGTGTTGCCTTCTCATTGGACATACTGTGCTGTTGGCTGGTTGGCAGTGTCAGCATGCCCTGCAGTTAAAGCAGTTCTGTAGAGATTCAAGTTCACAGGTCTCTTATGATCTGGCTTTCAGTGAAATTTTGCTTTATTAAAAATTTCTACTTTTTTTTTGAGTAGGTAATAATTCATCTAACTTAAAATACAAAAAAATACAAATAGATGTTAACATGAGTCTCCTTCCCAACCCTGTCCCTCACCTGGCCAATTTCCTTTCCTCAGAGGAGCCACTGGTAGCCTGTGTTTCGTGTCAATTGTCTTTCAGTGTCAGAGTGGATTACTCCGTTTCCTTCAGAAAATCTCCGTGAGAATTTTTAAGTTTTGGATAAATATGGCAGCAGTGTAGACTCAGAGTTAGCTTTTGTATATTGCTGATTAGGTGCAGAGTGTTTTCTTTTGCTTTAAATAAAGTTGCCTTTTAAATAAATGACGAGAAGAAAGAAAGTACAGTCTTTTATATGTACTGACTTACCCTTGAGGTGAGAATGGTAGACTCTAAAAGATACTAGGCTGCCTGGGGCAGGCAACAGAGTAGAAGGGCATCTCTCCTCTGCATGGAGTTGGGTTCAAGCCCAGTCTCAGGTTTTCAGGGACACTCCACCGTGACAAGGAAAAACATTGGTCTTAAAGGCCCTATATTTTACCTTACATAGTAGTTTTAATCTAGAAGAGTTTTAAAGTGGACATTACATTATCTTGGCTATAAAATGATCTCAGCAAACATCTAAAGAACATTTAATTTTCAGAAATTTAAATTCTTGCTCATTTTCGAGATGTGTCCCAGAATGTCCCAGTATAGCCTGTGTACCTTGGGCATAGACTTGTTGGGCATATAGGGGAGTTAAACCTTCTTTTAAAACAAAGTAGTTATTCTGAGAACTGTGGTCATTAGTTAACAGGAAATCTGTGCAAGTGAAGGGTGTACAAAATGGAAAACAACATGGTGTGATATAAAGAGTGCACGCAGGCTTTAGATCCGAGTTTGGGACCTTGTGACCTTCAATAAACTTTACCCTCTGTGAACCTCAGTTTCTCAATCTATTGAATGAGGTTAGTTAACATGTTATTGCTGGGTTATTGGCACATAGCAATAAATGATAGGGCAGTTGTAATCTGAAATACTTTAAAATATACACACATTAAAATATAGAAAGGATTCAAAATTATAAATGTAGATATTTAAATATACTGAAGAAGCATCACATGGGAAGGACAAAAATTTAAAATAATGTTAATGTCCCATGCTCTTTGAGGTGGATAAAAAAGGCCCCTATTTTCCATTCCAGGATGTGAAAGTATGGTGCAAAAGTGAATCATTAATTGCTGGCAAAGACTGACTCTTAATCCAAGAAACAGTGTATAAACTCGAATATCTTGTAATTCCTGAATTATCTAATCTAACTGGTTTGCCCTTATCCTGTACTTCCTGTGGGTGAGGGTTTTTCCATCCCCTGTTTTTTCCTCATTATATCTGTGAAGAGAGAGAATTTAGGTTGATTTACAGAAATGTGGGATTTGTTTTTTTGTCATTTAGCCTCCAAATTTCCAGAGGATGAGTTCTGGATATCTTGGTAGTCAGATAAATTTGTTATAACCCTTTAACTTTCTTTTCTTTTTTTTCCTTGAGATTTTTATTCTAACTCTGCAGATTTTTAAAAAAAAAAAAAATTTTTTTTTTTTTTTTTTTTTTTAAGGAGTAAGTGAGAAAATGGTTTATCAGGCTTATCAGGCTTGGGATGGGGTGATTGTAGGGTCAGTAAAAAGGGTGCTCTAGGAAGAAGTTGGTGAGGACACTTAAGGACACTCCCACAGGCTAATACCATTTTACAAACCATTTCTCAGTTCCTGTGGAACCTGAGATCATTTTCTTTCAGTTTGTCTTTCAGATATAGCTAGACTAATTCCAGACTCTAAATGACATTGATTAAAATAAGTTTTGGATAAATATGGCAGCAGTGTAGATATGTAAATATGCCAAGCAGTGTATTGCTTGGCTTTTTATTTTCTGGAATAAAGCCAATTTTGTCTTGTCTCTTTTCAGAGAAGGACATGCAGAGCTCTTGTTTCTTGGTAGGTTTTGGCTCTAGGTGACTCCATTCATCCCATAAATGTTCCCCAGCAGCCTGGGCATCCAGCACCCTGGTGGGGCTGGGGAGTTCTGAGGAGAGCTCAGAGTGATCTTGCCCTCAAGGAGCTTACTTATTTGTATTAAGATACCCTGAAATGTCAGTTATTAATATCAAAAACCATTTTACTTATAATCTAACTACAATTAGGAATGTTATTAATAGCAGCTAAACATTATGAGTGCTTACTCTATCAAGCCCTGTATGTGCCAAGATCTTCACATATTTAATCCACACAAGGGCACCTTTGCTTTATTAGCCATTTGCAAAATCATTAAAAGCATAGTTTGATGTTTCCTATTTTAAAACAGGGTTGGGAGACCTTTCTCCTACTTTACCCCAGTAAAAGGCTTAGTTCAAAAGTAAGTTAGTGAAATTACATCTATCCCCTTTAAAATTAACAACAAACCACAAATACAAACCTTCACTTAATATTATTGTCTAAACTCTACTATTATGTTTTATTATATGAATATTATATTACACTATAAAAACATTACAGTATATAAGAAGTGTACCACAGACCTATATTATGGGATGTCACAAGTAACAATGCTCCATAGCTCTTGGTGTAGTAGGGTTTAAGGTGAGGGGAAAAAAAATCCAAAGAGGGAAAAAAGGTGGGGGGTGGTAAGGGCATTTTCCTAATGGGATTGGGGTGGTTGGCAGAATGGAAGAGAAGTGGGATAGAAGCAAAGGGTGGAGTCAGGTGGGAGGGAGGTGAAGCAGAGAGGCTTAGAAGGCTTTTAAGCAGATTAAGAGGTGTCACAGCTTGGGCTGCAGAGAAACTGCCTTCTAATGATCTTTAATCCCTCTCTCTGCTTGAACTGCTTACCTACTTACTACTTACAGAGAGGTGCCCTCCAAGTGGGGCAAGAGTGACAGCCCTAATCCGAATCCTTTTGCAGTTGGGTGGGACACTGCCTGGCCCTCAGGACCCAGTGAACAATCAAAGACAGGTGTGTCCTTTGGGTCTCCCAGTCTCATGGGGGAAACAAGACACTGTGCAGGTCCCTGTGCACGGTAAGAGTGGTGGTGAATACTGAACTTGGGCCTTGGGGCACAGTGGAAGGAAGGGCAGGTATTCTGGAGCAGGTAATAGCTGAGTTGTGAATGGGGGTCATGCCAGACAGAGGTACCTGCACAAGCAAAGGGCAGGCAAGCTAAGAAACAGCTTTGGTTCGTTCAACCAACTTAAAGCACTTTTAATGTTTTTGGAGCATGTGTTAAATACAGTGTGAAAAGGCCTCTTGTGGGAGGATATGCACGATTTTAGTGATTCTGTTTTATTTTTAGAAATAAAATTTTTATGTATGAGCATTGACAGCAGTTCTAAGTGAGCCAATTTTTTTTTTTTTTTTTTTTTTTTTGAACTCTTCTTGAGTTACAGACCCTTTTGACTAAAGCCTGGATCTTTACTCATAGAAAAACATGAGTGCAATAAGTGTGCATGCAGGTACACACTTATATATAAACATGCTCACACAAAGACACACTCACATACACACATGCTTATGTATCCCTCCATATAGTACTGGAGGTTCACAGGTCTTCTACTAAAGTACATGTATGTTCCTCTGATTGCCTCAAAATCTGTTTCATACTAACTTGAGCCAGTGGAGATTGTTTTTCTTAAAATGTTCAAAATAATTTATCCTGAATCTAGGAATTATGAAATTAGATGGGCTATTATTTTCTTTACAGACTTTAAAAACATTACCCACATATTTCTGAACCTTAAATACTATAAGTTAGAAATTAAAATTATTTCATGTTGTGAGTTCTTTTAAGTAGTGTGTATTTTCCTCTTTAAAAAAGCATTTTAATAATCTGGAATCTTTAAAATTTTTATTTATATTCTGTCTTATGTCAAAAATGATTGAAGGCAGTTTTATATATTACGCTTTTTATTAAGGAAATTTTCAAATATATACTGAAGTAGAAATCATAGTATAATGAGTCTCTACATGATATCACTTAGGTGCTACAATTATTAGATTGTAGCAAAATTTATTTCATGTGTAGCTCTATATTTTTCCATGATCCCCTCTAAGTTTTTTATAGTAAATTGTGGGCTTCTTATTATTATGTGTATTTATTATATATCTCTAAATGAGTCTCTTAAATAATGATTTTCTTAAATGATTCTCTTAAATAACTATACTCCCAGTATTTCATTCCCCCTTCCTCCTTTTCTATCCTTCTCCCCTCCCTGCTCGCTCTCTCTCTCACTGTTTTCTCTCTCACTGTTTCTCTGTCATAATGTATTTGTTAAAGACACTGGTCCATTTGCTGTGTCTTGTTTCCATATTTTGACTCAGGCTAATTTTATTCCTGAGGTGTTTTTTCATCCTTTGTATTTCCTGTAAATAGATATTTAGGTTTAAAGGCTTGATCTTGTTTTTTTTTTTGGGGGGGGGAGCAGTGAGGGTAAGAGTACCCCATAGCTGGTCTTGTGTACTTCCACTAGGAGGCATATTATGTCTTGTTTTTCTTGTAATAGCAGCCATTGAGTATCAATGGACAGGATCCATGATTTCATTAGTGATTACAAAGTGGTGATTATTGAATTTTGTAATTCCTTCTGCATTGAGTAGCTGAAATACTTCTAAAAGGAGAAACTTGTAAGTATTTAGTTACTTTGGGGTGTAGGAAAGGCAAAATAAATGATGCCTCTTTTTTTTTTTTTTTTTTTTTTTTACCAGTTTTTAAGACTTGGTCCATACCATCCTACAATGTGAACAATTTTTTTTCTTTTGGTATCATTATAAACTCATGGAATTATATATATTTTTATGTGTTTCAGTCATTGTAACTAGTTGATGCTCAAATTGCCTCATATATGGCCATGGAAACCTTTTCATTTGACCTCTGCATCCCTTTGATGCAGCTGTGGTAGTCTTTGCTTCATTACTTTTTGGTAGGAGAAGATAATCTATTTATTTTTCCTGCTTCAAATCTGGAATCAGTTATTTTTCCAAGGACCTTGGGAGCAGGTTTATTTTAAGTTTGAAAGTCTTTAAATAAAAAAAAAATAATACTTTGTTTTTCATGCAACTGCTGCTAAAGCACTGATTTTGGTTGAAGCTTTGCAGTGTAGGGAGCATTAATGGTTTACCTCTTTGCCAGGACACTTAGAGCAGTGTTTTGGACATAATAGGAGCTTAATAAATATTTGCCAAATTGTTGTATGGATTGTTTTATTTGACCAAAAACTGAATAGTGGTGGTTCAGTCCTTCTCCCCCTTTACGCTTGAATTTTAGTCTCTTCATCTTTATTCTCAGTGATGACCCATATGCCTTATCTGAGATTGCTGAGCCTGTTTGGGCTCCCACATCTAGGGGCTTCTCCTTCATCTCAGAATGCTTTTATGTCTACATTTTGTACAGCTTTTAAAACTATCCCTGATCCTGGTCTATTATTCCTTAGTCCCTGACAAGAGCAGTTCCACTGTCCCAGCTGATTGTCCTCCCAGGTTCCAACCTGGTAGGATTGCTGCCATCTGTATGAAAACAGACTATGAGATAGCCCCTTGCTTTTGGTCCTCCGGTGGCCTCCAGGAGGAGGCCTCTTTCCTCATTCCTAACACTCTCTGACCATTAGTCTTCTGAGGTGCAGCTACCTAGTGTTGTTTGTTAAATGGTGCTTCTTCCCACACTGTGACCACAGTCTCTTGTAGGCCTGTCATTGTTTTGTTCTTTTACTCTACATGTACCCTTGCCCCTGTGCCCCAACCCACCATAATAGAACTTTTTCACGTATCTTTATGAAAATTAATTTATATTTTATTTGCTTTCTTTTTTCAAAGTGAGTTCACATTAAGTATCTCCTTTGATTCCTACAATTGCCCTATTAGGACCATTGGGTCTGTATTGTTTTCATTTTATGAGTGTAGAAATGGAAGCCCAAAGCTTGTTGGCCCTAAGATCCCACCATTAGTAAATGACAGATTAATGAGCAGCTGGGATTAGAATTTAGAGCTGTAGAGGTTGTTTCACTATGCTTCACGGACAACCATAAATCAAGGGACTCCTTGCAAAACGTTTTGAGGCATTCTTGAGTTAAAATGGTCTAAAATGGCTTTCCTGAGTGATATTGGCCCCTTATGATGAGCTTTTACTTTGCATTATCGTTTTATGGTTTCTAAAGTAGTGAACAGACCTTTGCAGTGAAAGCCCATGTTCCCTTTATTCAGTTCAAAAATACTGGGAAATAATGGAGAGTAAGGAGTATTTTTGACTTCCCTGTCCCTTAAGTCACCTGGAGAGGGAGTAACCTTAGGGAAGACAAGTTAAGTAAAAAATGACATGAGCATACAGAAGAAATTATAAGAAGTGACCTAAAAAAAGTTTTAAATGGTGATTTTTTTTTTTTTAACAACTATTCAGAAAATGACTTTTCAAGAAGAGGACAGTGTGCTCTTACAATCTGAGATTAGAGACCATGTCAGGCTGCATGAGTACAAAATTATTTTAAGATTATTCTCAATTGGTAAGCTCAGTGTTTCTAATATAGTTTTTCAAAAGGTTAATACAACTTTGTCATGCTGAAAAAGGTGACAACTGAAAGAGTAAGCAGACCCTTTCTAATGCAAAGGCTACCTGTGATATTTTTCTGCAGTGACTATAATCTTTATAGCAGTTTTATCATTTTTATTCCCTTGCCAAACATGAGTTTGGGGCTGTGCAATTTTCACAGACAATGCATGTTTAAGTGTACGTTTTAAATGTAATTAGGAGTGTCCTGTAACTTGTATTATTATCTAAGAGTTATTGTAATGTTTTTGAATTTTATCCCATTGATTTTCATTTTTTTTTTTTTTCTGTTAGGCAAAGTCCTTCGGAATGGTAGTCATGCAGATACTTACTGCTGAAGCAATATTTTGTTTAAGTCTGGGAAAAGTATAAATTGTGAATATATTTATATGCATTGTCATTGAGAAAGACATTCTTGAAATCTTAATTTTCCCAAGTAGAAAATAACATTTGAACCACTTAAGGAGTTAGTTGAGGTATTGCTATTTTGTAATTGAATCCAGATGTTAAAAAAAAAAAAAAAATTCGTGTCAGAGGTAGTATAACTTTTCTTTATCACATCACAAAATATCACATCTAGTTGGCTTTTTAATCAGTTGAATTATAGAGAAATGTAACAAGTTCTAAATGAAAAACAACATTAAAATTTCCCACACAATTTTATATTTGTTTAGTTGCATGAACTATAATTCAAAAGGGATGGATTAAATGATTAATTGTTGAAAGTTTAATTAAATTTTAGGTGGTTAAACTAGAAAAAAATGATAGCAAAGTTGTAATTTTGGAATCCTTCTATATTATGTCTTATAAGAGTACTTGATTTTAGTTCCTACTTTGGCTTGCTTAAAAAATTAGAAGCTATTAACTTGGTAGACTTGTTTTCAAAGGGGATAAATATTTTATGGGAATTTAGAATTCTGGAGCAGTTTTTTGGACTCCTTTTCACTATTACCTAATTTCTGATCCTATAGGACAAATGATTTTAAGAATACTAATGTGAAATTTTTTTTCCCCACTTTACATGTCCTTTGGGAGTTTAAAAAAAATTACTGCTTTTTTGAGGAGAGGAGTTTCACCAAAAAAAGAGCATCTTGGTGGGGGGGTACCTTGGTGGCTCAGTTAGTTGGTTGAGCATCTGACTTCAGCTCAGTTATGATCTCATGGTTCATGGGTTGGAGCCCCACATCGGGCTCACTGCTGTCAGCACAGAGCCTACTTCGGATCCTCCATTCCTCTCTCTCCCTGTTTCTCTCTCTCTCTCTTTCTCTCTGCCCCTGCCCCTCCCCGCATCTCTCAAAAATAAGTAAACATTAAAAAAAATTAAAAAAAAAGCATCTTGGGACATAAGCCGTATTTAAAAAACGTGTAGGACAGGTATTACTACTGTAGTGAATTAGTCTTGTCTGAAGTTTAAAATGCAAATTAGAAAATTGTAGGGGGAAGAGTAATTGAAAATGCTGTCAAACGCATTGGAAACAATCAGATGTTATTTGAAAAACACAGTCTTTGTCAAAGATTCCTTGCCATGGAATAAGATTATTTTAATTACTTCAATAAATAATTCTTGAGCATTGCCCATGTTCAGGTCTAGTGCTAAGGACTGGAGGTAGGAGCCAGCTGGAGACTGCTGGCCTTAGCAATTAAGTACTCTTGCAAGGGATATTTGCATATGCATCCAACAGAATAACTTCCCTTTCACCTCTGGGATGGTGCAGGGAGGGTAGGCATATAATAAACAAGTAAACAGAACTATTTTAGGTAGTGATTAAGTACAGTGAAAGAGATTAACCCCATGTGGTATGAGAGGGTGCAGAGTGGCTAAAGCATTTCCAAGTGCTATGTCTAGAGATGGTTTAGAAGAAGGAGATTCCTTTATCCCTGTCACTTTCTGTCTCTTTCTGTCAGGAATAAGAAAACCTTTCCTGAAGCCCCCAGCTGACTTTCTTTTATGTCTCCTTGGTCTGTACTGAACTGCATGTGTTCTCCTAACCCATCTGTTGGCTCACTTCTGGAGCTGAGTTGCACTGCGAAGGAATGGATAAATATATTTGGGATTTTGTTAGAAAACTTAATAGTGAACAAACACCACTATAATTTTATTTAATAATAACTAAAATGTATTGAGCAATTACTATGTGCCAGGCTATATGTCCTCAACACTTTATGTGCATCATTTAATCCCTTTATCAGTATGCTGAAGTAGGTGCGGAAGCTGCGAAGTATAGAGAGGAACTGGGATACTAACCTAGCACCCTAATCCCAGACCTGGCATTCTCAAAATGCCATCTGTAGAAGTAGGAAATATATATTTGAAATATTCTACACACATCTGTTAATTATAATGAAAAAAGAATTGAGGATCTGAATTGGTTAACCTTCAGTAGCTAGAAAACTCATTTACATGAAGCTTTTTGTTTCTGCAATGTGGAGCAGTTACTGTCTTTTTCACTAATTGTATGTATAACAGAATATGTCACCTTTGTGTATGTTCAGGCTATCTTGCTTAGGAATCTTTTTGTGTACATAAACTAGATTTTTTGGGTCCTGATGGGAAGGAGTATATGTTCTGTCTGTGTGTGGCTAATAGCAGTAGTGCTAAGCTAGTCACTTAGCTCAGTGAGCCTTTGTTTTATTGAAACAACTTAAGAATCTGCCTTAAGCTTCATGTTAAACATTGTGGTAAATCATGCATTAAAATTCCCTAGATTTTCCCCTTAATTTAAAATTATTTTTATCTTACTTTGTCCTTTTCTTAGGACTACTTATCTGATTTCTAGAGGTTTTAATAATTGCACAGGTTTGATAATGCTAAATATAAAAGCAGTATAGAAGTTTTCTCAACTTCAGTTCTTTAAGACAGAGAGAGAGAGAGAGAGAGAGAGAGAGTGTGTGTGTGTGTGTGTGTGTGTGAGAGAGAGAGAGAGAGAGAGAGAGAGAGAGAGAGAGAGAGTGTGTGTGTGTGTGTGTGCGCGCGCGCGCGCACGCGCTAGGGGTACGTTATACTTCAGAATTTGAACATGGCTTTTCCCTTTTTACTTGGCACTTGTAAAATCTCATACTGCAGTTGTGTCTGTGCCTGCTGGTTACTGGGGAGGTAGGTGGTGGGTAAGGACAGCAGCCTGTTGTATAGGCAGTGCTCCCCCTAGAGGAATAAGAGGTTCAGTAATTAGTCGTAGAACTCAAGAAATGGTGAAACATTACATCTGGAATGGAATGGCTAGCAACATCTACCCCACAATATATATTCTTGGTTCAGTATGGATCAGTGCTCTTATTTTGTCTCCTAGGGATATTTAAGATCAAAATTAACCAAGCAAAACCCCTGCCATATGCTAATACTAAGTATTGCCATTATTTAAAAAAATGGGTATTAGGGGCGCCTGGGTGGCGCAGTCGGTTAAGCGTCCGACTTCAGCCAGGTCACGATCTCACGGTCCGTGAGTTCGAGCCCCGCGTCAGGCTCTGGGCTGATGGCTCGGAGCCTGGAGCCTGTTTCCGATTCTGTGTCTCCCTCTCTCTCTGCCCCTCCCCTGTTCATGCTCTGTCTCTGTCTGTCCCATAAATAAATAAAAACGTTGAAAAAAAAATTAAAAAAAATAAATAAAAAAAATAAAAAAATGGGTATTTTAACACTAGAATAGTGAGGAAGTAATCTCAAGAATAGAAGATTTTTTAAAAAATCTGGAAAAAAGCTCTAGGCTTGTCTGATATTATCTTAATTTTTTTTTTTTTCCTTTGTAATAGCTTGGTGAACTCTGAGTCAGGGGTCTGCATTATAAGAAGAAGGTCCAAATGGTGGTCTCAAAGTGATGGAAGAGGTAGTTATTACCTGTGCTATGGACAAAGTTAGATTACCTTGACCCAAGACACCCTTATTTTTCCTTAAATGAGGATGGTGATAGTGTTCAGATGGATGTTTCACAGCTTGCTTAATGTAGCCCACTCTGCGGGCCTTATAATTCAGTTAGTGATAGTTACTTAACAAAAATGGACAGATATTACTTGAAGAAAATAGTAAACAAATGGTCTTTCTAAAATTATGGGCTTTCCAATTACCACATTTTGGGCATGTTATTTTTGAAAGTACTTTTACTTCCCTTTAGGTGTTTCAGCTACACTGAGCTCTTCTACAGTCTGGACTGCCATCAGTCTATGGGAAAATGTTTTGAACAATCATGTAGACAGTTTCCTATAAGCATCTAAGATATGTGGACTGCGATTGGTACTGCCTCTTTGTGACTCTGTAACACAGTGGGAAGATTGTATGTGTATTCTCTATACAGTACTCTAGGTAGTTTTTTTTTTTTTCTGTTTTTCATCATACTTTTTTTTTTTTTATTTATATATGAAATTTATTGTCAAATTGGTTTCCATACAACACCCAGTGCTCATCCCAAAATGTGCCCTCCTCAATACCCATCACCCACCCTCTCCTCCCTCCCACCCACCATCAACCCTTAGTTTGTTCTCAGTTCTCAACAGTCTCTTATGCTTTGGCTCTCTCCCACTCTAACCTCTTTTTTTTTTTTTTTTCCTTCCCCTCCCCCATGGGTTCCTGTTAAGTTTCTCAGGATCCACATAAGAGTGAAACCATATGGTATCTGTCTTTCTCTGTATGGCTTATTTCACTTAGCATCACACTCTCCAGTTCCATCCACGTTGCTACAAAAGGCCATATTTCATTTTTTCTCATTGCCACGTAGTATTCCATTGTGTATATAAACCACAATTTCTTTATCCATTCATCAGTTGATGGACATTTAGGCTCTTTCCATAATTTGGCTATTGTTGAGAGTGCTGCTATGAACATTGGGGTACAAGTGCCCCTATGCATCAGTACTCCTGTGTCCCTTGGATAAATTCCTAGCAGTGCTATTGCTGGGTCATAGGGTAGGTCTATTTTTAATTTTCTGAGGAACCTCCACACTGCTTTCCAGAGCGGCTGCACCAATTTGCATTCCCACCAAGAGTGCAAGAGGGTTCCCGTTTCTCCACATCCTCTCCAGCATCTATAGTCTCCTGATTTGTTCATTTTGGCCACTCTGACTGGCGTGAGGTGATACCTGAGTGTGGTTTTGATTTGTATTTCCCTGATAAGGAGCGACGCTGAACATCTTTTCATGTGCCTGTTGGCCATCCGGATGTCTTCTTTAGAGAAGTGTCTATTCATGTTTTCTGCCCATTTCTTCACTGGGTTATTTGCTTTTCGGGTGTGGAGTTTGGTGAGCTCTTTATAGATTTTGGATACTAGCCCTTTGTCCGATATGTCCTTTGCAAATATCTTTTCCCATTCCGTTGGTTGCCTTTTAGTTTTGTTGATTGTTTCCTTTGCTGTGCAGAAGCTTTTTATCTTCATGAGGTCCCAGTAATTCACTTTTGCTTTTAATTCCCTTGCCTTTGGGGATGTGTTGAGTAAGAGATTGCTACGGCTGAGGTCAGAGAGGTCTTTTCCTGCTTTCTCCTCTAAGGTTTTGATGGTTTCCTGTCTCACATTCAGGTCCTTTATCCATTTTGAGTTTATTTTTGTGAATGGTGTGAGAAAGTGGTCTAGTTTCAACCTTCTGCATGTTGCTGTCCAGTTCTCCCAGCACCATTTGTTAAAGAGACTGTCTTTTTTCCATTGGATGTTCTTTCCTGCTTTGTCAAAGATGAGTTGGCCATCCGTTTGTGGGTCTAGTTCTGGGGTTTCTATTCTATTCCATTGGTCTATGTGTCTGTTTTTGTGCCAATACCATGCTGTCTTGATGATGACAGGTTTGTAGTAGAGGCTAAAGTCTGGGATTGTGATGCCTCCTGCTTTGGTCTTCTTCTTCAAAATTACTTTGGCTATTCGGGGCCTTTTGTGGTTCCATATGAATTTTAGGATTGCTTGTTCTAGTTTCGAGAAGAATGCTGGTGCAATTTTGATTGGGATTGCATTGAATGTGTAGATAGCTTTGGGTAGTATTGACATTTTGACAATATTTATTCTTCCAATCCATGAGCAGGGAATGTCTTTCCATTTCTTTAAATCTTCTTCAATTACCTTCATAAGCTTTCTATAGTTTTCAGCATACAGATCCTTTACATCTTTGGTTAGATTTATTCCTAGGTATTTTATGCTTCTTGGTGCAATTGTGAATGGGATCAGTTTCTTTATTTGTCTTTCTGTTGCTTCGTTGTTAGTGTATAAGAATGCAACTGATTTCTGTACATTGATTTTGTATCCTGCAACTTGGCTGAATTCATGTATCAGTTCTAGCAGACTTTTGGTGGAGTCTATAGGATTTTCCATGTATAATATCATGTCATCTGCAAAAAGCGAAAGCTTGACTTCATCTTTGCCAATTTTGATGCCTTTGATTTCCTTTTGTTGTCTGATTGCTGATGCTAGAACTTCCAACACTATATTAAACAACAGCAGTGAGAGTGGGCATCCCTGTCGTGTTCCTGATCTCAGGGAAAAAGCTCTCAGTTTTTCCCCGTTGAGGATGATGTTAGCTGTGGGCTTTTCATAAATGGCTTTTATGATCTTTAAGTATGTTCCTTCTATCCTGACTTTCTCAAGAGTTTTTATTAAGAAAGGGTGCTGGATTTTGTCAAAGGCCTTTTCTGCATCGATTGACAGGATCATATGGTTTTTCTCTTTTTTTTTGTTAATGTGATGTATCACGTTGATTGATTTGCGAATGTTGAACCAGCCCTGCATCCCAGGAATGAATCCCACTTGATCATGGTGAATAATTCTTTTTATATGCCGTTGAATTCGATTTGCTAGTATCTTATTGAGAATTTTTGCATCCATATTCATCAGGGATATTGGCCTGTAGTTCTCTTTTTTTACTGGGTCTCTGTCTGGTTTAGGAATCAAAGTCATACTGGCTTCATAGAATGAGTCTGGAAGTTTTCCTTCCCTTTCTATTTCTTGGAATAGCTTGAGAAGGATAGGTATTATCTCTGCTTTAAACGTCTGGTAGAACTCCCCTGGGAAGCCATCTGGTCCTGGACTCTTATTTGTTGGGAGATTTTTGATAACCGATTCAATTTCTTCGCTGGTGATGGGTCTGTTCAAGCTTTCTATTTCCTCCTGATTGAGTTTTGGAAGACTGTGGGTGTTCAGGAATTTTTCCATTTCTTCCAGGTTGTCCAATTTGTTGGCATATAATTTTTCATAGTATTCCCTGATAATTGTTTGTATCTCTGAGGGATTGGTTGTAATAATTCCATTTTCATTCATGATTTTATCTATTTGGGTCATCTCCCTTTTCTTTTTGAGAAGCCTGGCTAGAGGTTTGTCAGTTTTGTTTATTTTTTCAAAAAACCAACTCTTGGTTTCGTTGATCTGCTCTACAGTTTTTTTAGATTCTATATTGTTTATTTCTGCTCTGATCTTTATGATTTCTCTTCTTCTGCTGGGTTTAGGCTGCCTTTGCTGTTCTGCTTCTATTTCCTTTAGGTGTGCTGTTAGATTTTGTATTTGGGATTTTTCTTGTTTCTTGAGATAGGCCTGGATTGCAATGTATTTTCCTCTCAGGACTGCCTTCGCTGCGTCCCAAAGCGTTTGGATTGTTGTATTTTCATTTTCGTTTGTTTCCATATATTTTTTAATTTCTTCTCTAATTGCCTGGTTGACCCACTCATTCGTTAGTAGGGTGTTCTTTAACCTCCATGCTTTTGGAGGTTTTCCAGACTTTTTTCTGTGGTTGATTTCAAGCTTCATAGCATTGTGGTCTGAAAGTATGCATGGTATGATTTCAATTCTTGTAAACTTATGAAGGGCTGTTTTGTGACCCAGTATATGATCTATCTTGGAGAATGTTCCATGTGCACTCGAGAAGAAAGTATATTCTGTTGCTTTGGGATGCAGAGTTCTAAATATATCTGTCAAGTCCATCTGATCCAATGTCTCATTCAGGGCCCTTGTTTCTTTATTGACCGTGTGTCTAGATGATCTACCCATTTCTGTAAGTGGGGTGTTAAAGTCCCCTGCAATTACCACATTCTTCTCAATAAGGTTGCTTATGTTTATGAGTAATTGTTTTATATATTTGGGCGCTCTGGTATTCGGCGCATAGACATTTATAATTGTTAGCTCTTCCTGATGGATAGACCTTGTAATTATTATATAATGTCCTTCTTCGTCTCTTGTTACAGCCTTTAATTTAAAGTCTATTTTGTCTGATATAAGTATGGCTACTCCAGCTTTCTTTTGGCTTCCAGTAGCATGATAAATAGTTCTCCATCCCCTCACTCTCAATCTAAAGGTGTCCTCAGGTCTAAAATGAGTCTCTTGTAGACAGCAAATAGATGGGTCTTGTTTTTTTATCCATTCTGATACCCTATGTCTTTTGGTTGGCGCATTTAATCCATTTACATTCAGTGTTATTATAGAAAGATGTGGGTTTAGAGTCATTGTGATGTCTGTATGTTTTATGCTTGTAGTGATGTCTCTGGTACTTTGTCTCACAGGGTCCCCCTTAGGATCTCTTGGAGGGCTGGTTTAGTGGTGACAAGTTCCTTCAGTTTTTGTTTGTTTGGGAAGACCTTTATCTCTCCTTCTATTCTAAATGACAGACTTGCTGGATAAAGGATTCTCGGCTGCATATTTTTTCTGTCTAGCACACTGAAAATCTCGTGCCAATTCTTTCTGGCCTGCCAAGTTTCAAAAGAGAGATCAGTCACGAGTCTTATAGGTCTCCCTTTATATGTGAGGGCACGTTTACCCCTTGCTGCTTTCAGAATTTTCTCTTTATCCTTGTATTTTGCCAGTTTCACTATGATATGTCGTGCAGAAGATCGATTCAAGTTACGTCTGAAGGGAGTTCTCTGTGCCTCTTGGATTTCAATGCCTTTTTCCTTCCCCACTTCAGGGAAGTTCTCAGCTATGATTTCTTCAAGTACCCCTTCAGCACCTTTCCCTCTCTCTTCCTCCTCTGGGATACCAATGATGCGTAGATTATTTCTTTTTAGTGTATCACTTAGTTCTCTAATTTTCCCCTCATACTCCTGGATTTTTTTATCTCTCTTTTTCTCAGCTTCCTCTTTTTCCATAACTTTATCTTCTAGTTCACCTATTCTCTCCTCTGCCTCTTCAATCCGAGCCGTGGTGGTTTCCATTTTGTTATGCATTTCGTTTAAAGCGTTTTTCAGCTCCTCGTGACTGTTCCTTAGTCCCTTGATCTCTGTAGCAAGAGATTCTCTGCTGTCAGCTATACTGTTTTCAAGCCCAGCGATTAATTTTATGACTATTATTCTTAATTCACTTTCTGTTATATTATTTAAATCCTTTTTGATCAGCTCATTAGCTGTTGTTATTTCCTGGAGATTCTTCTGAGGGGAATTCTTCCGCTTGGTCATTTTGGATAGTCCCTGGCGTGGTGAGGACCTGCAGGGCACTTCCCCTGTGCTGTGTTGTATAACTGGAGTTGGTGGGCGGAGCCGCAGTCAGACCTGATGTCTGCCCCCAGCCCACCGCTGGGGCCACAGTCAGACTGGTGCGTGCCTTCTCTTCCCCTCTCCTAGGGGCGGGATTCACTGTGGGTTGGGGTGGCCTGTCTGGGCTACTTGCACACTGCCAGGCTTGTGATGCTGGGGATCTGGCGTCTTAGCTGGGGTGGGTAGGCAAGGTGCACAGGGGCAGGAGGGGCAGGCTTAGCTTGCTTCTCCTTAGGTGATCCACTTCAGGAGGGGCCCTGTGGCAGCAGGAGGGAGTCAGATCCGCTGCCGGAGGTTTGGCTCCGCAGAAGCGCAGAGTTGGGTGTTTGCGCGGAGCGAGCAAGTTCCCTGGCAGGAACTGGTTCTCTTTGGGATTTTGGCTGGGGGATGGGCGGGGGAGATGGCGCTGGCGAGCGCCTTTGTTCCCCACCAAACTGAGCTCTGTCGTCAGGGGGCTCAGCAGCTCTCCTTCCCTTTGTCCTCCAGCCTTCCCGCTTTCTGAGCAGAGCTGTTAACTTATGACCTCCCAGACGCTAAGTCGCGCTTGCTGTCGGAACACAGTCCGTCAGGCCCCTCCGCTTTTTGCAAGCCAGACTCGGGGGCTCTGCTTGGCCGGCGAGCCGCCCCTCCGCCCCGGCTCCCTCCTGCCAGTCCGTGGAGCGCGCACCGTCTCGCCGCCCTTCCTACCCTCTTCCGTGGGCCTCTCGTCTGCGCTTGGCTCCGGCGACTCCGTTCTGCTAATCCTCTGGCGGTTTTCTGGGTTATTTAGGCAGGTGTAGGTGGAATCTAAGTGATCAGCAGGACGCGCGGTGAGCCCAGCGTCCTCCTACGCCGCCATCTTCCCTCTCCATCTCCTAGGTAGTTTTCCTGTGACTGTAAGATGTATGGTATATCATATATGTGTGTATGTTATATATGATAATATATAAAATAAATAAATATATGTGTATATTTATTTCTTGGTTCTCAAGATCTTATTTTAGAGAAATATTCTCAATGTTTTTTGGTACCCAGAGGAATTTACTTGTGTAATTGCCCTTAGTACTTAAGAAAATTGCTTCTGGCAATGTTAATATTGCAGTCTTCCCAGGAGAATCTTCAAATGGAAAGGTGTTTCATCACAGAAGAGAAGGGAGGGTCTAATATGAGAACCACTTTTATTTTTATTTAGCGATGGTATGCAGTTGCTCTCATAGATAATATTCATTCCTTCAACAAGTATTTATTGTGCATCTGCTAGGAATGAAACAGTTCTAGGAATAATGCATGTAAACTCATAGGCAACTTGAATCCAATACACAGTCTGTATGATTGTAATTCTAAACTCTGTCATTATAAGCTCAATATTTTATTCTCATT
This sequence comes from Puma concolor, assembly GCF_028749965.1. Lineage (NCBI taxonomy): Eukaryota > Metazoa > Chordata > Mammalia > Carnivora > Felidae > Puma > Puma concolor. The sequence continues at coordinate 26,825,429 of NC_141671.1, forward strand.
TTGGCATAGACAACCAGTTGGTTGTTTATCATTCTTTTCTTCTTCCTTCTAAACACAATCATTGTATTATTTGGATTCAGCTCTTTGCTTAGGTAAAGGATGGTATTTTCTAACTTCCTTAACTGTCACTGATTCTGTGACTGATTTCTGGCCAATGAACATAAGTAGAAGTCTGAATCTTCTGGAATGGCTGCTTAAAGAGAGTTGGGCTCCCATAGCCTTCACCTTCCACTTTCCTGCTACCTGGTATTTGGATGTGATGTCTGAGGCTCCAACAGCAATTTTTGATGATGAGATAAACTTGAGGATAGAAGTAAGAAAGATAGAAGGAGCATAGGTCCCTCTTTATTGTTGACCTAGTAATCAACAGCCACACCAGCCCTGGACTGACAACTACTAAACTTCTTTTATGTGACATGTGTTAGGTTTTAACTTGTATGCAGCTGTACCTAATCCTTACTAAGTAACTCATGTTTTCAAGGTTGTTTTTGACCTTAACAGCATGATTATAATTAGAACACCACCGTTGAGCAGACTTCTGGGGGTTACCAACGTGCTTATCCTCCCTTCATGTTCCTGGTGACAGTAGTTCCAGATTGCAAGTAAGGAAATCCTCAGATTAAGGAACATCAACTCCACTGTTCCTAAACAAATATGCCTTGAAAAACTTCAAATAGAAGTTCTTAAAGTACTTTCCAGATCATCAACACTGGTATCAACCTGGGAATTTGTTTGTAATCTCATGGCCATACCCTAGACCTTCTGAATAGAACTGTGGAGAGTGAGACTCAACAGTCTGTGTTTTAATGAGTGACTTTGATGTAGGTTAAAGTTTGAGAACCACTGCTTTATGATTTTATGCACCTTGTCACTCAGATAAGCAAGGTGGTGTTTTCATATGAGGTTGGCCAGGCAATGATGGGTTGGTTGGGTTTGAAGTTAATTAAAATGGCCATTTCGACTCTTATCAAGTGGTTTTCCCTTATTTACGGTGGAACTGACAAATGAGCACTTAAAAAGATGCATGAATTCATGCAAGAGATAAGTATACCCCTTAAGGGAGTCAGCACAATTTCTAGTGCCTTCTAGTGCATCCCAGAATCACCACTGGAGTTTGCCAGTCAGTGCAGCCCACCTGAGGTAAGAACACAGAATCATCAAATACCAGAGGAAATGATACTTTGTTTGAATTGGCAATTCTGGTTTCAGGTTTGGATATCTGTGCTTTTTATGTTCTCTATTACACCATCAAACTATTCAGTGAAGAATGGACAAATTGCTTGTGAGAAAGACAATCTACCCAAACTGACTCATGAGGAAACAGAGCACATGGACACTAGTATATTTATTAAGGAATTCATAACATTATCAGAACCCTTCTCTCTCACACACACATGCAGAAGCCCTCCTAAACAAACAAAACCCTGAAAGTTTAGGCTGAATGCTGAAAAGGAACAAGCCATGTAGAGCTCTGGGGGTGCAGTACACAGGAGGAGAGCAAAGGCACCAACTTAAAAACCTCCTCGGTGAGGTCTCTGATGTGTACAAGGACCACATCATTCAGGATCTATAAGAACTTGACAGAGTGTTTGGATTTTCTTCTAATTGAAATTGGGAATAAATGGAAGGTATTAACTAAGAGAGTTATAATCTGATTTGAAATTTGATAAACTTGTTCTGGCTGCTGCATGGATGATAGACTATAGAGGGCAACAGTGGAAGAAGTAAGAGCAGTTAGCATGCTGTTAGAATAATTTGGATGTAAAAAAATTGTGACTTAAACTAGAGGATGTGGTGGGAAGAGTTCAGATTTGGAATACAGGTATGCTTTGGAGATACAGCAGGTTCAGTTCCAGACCACTGCAGTAAAGAGAATATTGACATAAATTGAGTCAGATGAATTTTTTGGTTTCCCAGTGCATATAAAAGTTACATTTACACTATACTGTAGTGTATTGAGTATTCTGTACATACATTAATTTAAAAATGCTTTATTACTGAAAAATGCTAACCATCTTCTGAGCTTTCAGTGAGTTGTAATCTGGTGGAGGGTCTTGCCTTGATGCTGCTGGCTGCTGACTAATCAGGATGGTGGCTGCTGAAGGTGGAATGGCTGTGGCAGTTTCATAAAATAAGACCACAGTGAAGTTTGCCATGTTGATTGACTATTCCTTTCACAAGCAATTTTACTGTAGTGTGCAATGCTCTTTGCTAGCATTTTACCCACAGCAGAAGTTCTTTCAAAACTGGAGTCAGTCCTCTCTAGTCGTGCTAAGTTTATGTAGTATTCTAAATTCTTTGTTGTCAACTGCATCTTCACCAGGAGTAGATTCTATCTCTAGAAAACCATTTTCTTTGCTCATCTGTAAGAAACAACTTCTTACCTAGTCAAGTTTTATTTTGACATTGCAGCAGTTCAGTCACATTGTCAGGCTCTACTTTTCATTCTGGTTCTCTTGCTATTTTCAACATATCTGCAGTTATTTCCTCCACTGAAGTCTTCAACCCTTCAAAGTCATTTATGAGGGTTGAAATCAACTTCTTCTAAAGTCCTATTCATGTTGATATTTTGACCTTTTCCCATGATTCATGAATATGCTTAATGGCATCTAGAATGGTGATTCCTGTACAGAATATTTTCGATTTATTTTGCCCAGATCCATCAGAAAAATCACTGTCTATGGCAGCTACAGCCTCACAGAATGTATTTCTTTCTGTTTTCTTAAATGCTTTATTTATTTTTGAGAGACAGAGAGAGAGAGAATGAACGGGAGAGGGGCAGAGAGCGAGGGAGACACAGAATCGGAAGCAGGCTCCAGGCTCCGAGCTGTAAGCACAGAGCCCGACACGGGGCTTGAACCCACGAATTGTGAGATCATGACCTGAGCTGAAGTCAGAGGTTTAACCGACTGAGCCACCCAGGCGCCCCAAGAGTGTATTTCTTTAATAATAAGACTTGAAAGTTGAAATGACTCCCTTATCCAGGGCTACAGAATGAGTGTTGTATTAGCAGGCATGGAGACAACATTAATCACGCTGTACATCTCCATCAGAGCTCTTGAGTGGCCAGGTGCATTGTCAATGAGCAATAGTATTTTGAAAGAAATCTTTTTTTTCTGAGCAGTAGGTCTCAATAGTGGTCTTAAAATATTCAGTAAATCATGTTGTCAACAGATGTGCAGTCATCCAGCCTTTGTTATTTTATTTAGAGAGCACATGCAGAATAGATTTAGCATACTTTTTAAGGGCCCTGGGATTTTAGTAATGGTAAATGAGTATTGGGTTCAATTTTAAGTTACTATCTGTATTATAAACCCCTAACAAGACAGGCAGCTTGTTCTTTGGAGTTTTGAGGTCAGGCATTGCCTTTTCCTCTCTAGCTGTGAGAGTCCTAGATGGCATTTTCTTCCAATAGAAGGCTGTTTCATCTGTATTGAAAATCTGTTCTTTAGTGTGTAGCCACCTTCTTAATGAGCTTTGCTAGTTCTTTTGGATAACTTGCTGCAGCTTCTACATCAGTACTTGCTTCTTCATCTTGCATTTTTGTGGCTTCTTAAACCTTATGATCCAACCTTGTTAGTCTCACACTTTTCTTCTGTAGCTTCCTCATCTCTCTCAGTCATAATGGAATTAAAGAGAGTTGGGTCTTCTCTGGATTCTGGTTTGATCTTCTATCCAGACTGTTAAAACTTTCTTCATATCAGCACTAAGGCTGTTTTGCTTTCTTATCATTGTGTAATCACTGGAGTAACACTTTTAATGTCCTTCAAGAACTTTTCCCTTGCTTTCACAGCTTGGCTCTTCAGTTCAAGAGGCCTAGCTTTTGGCCTGTTTTTGGCTCTTGACATGCCTTCCTTACTAAGCTTAATCATTTCTAGCTTTGGATATAAAATGAGAGACATGTGACTCTTGTTTTCACTTGAATACTTAAGAGACCATGTAGGGTTATTAATTGGACTAATTACAATATTGTTGTGTCCCAGGGAATAAGGAGGCCTGAGGAGAGGGAGAGTAATGAGGTAATGGCCGGTCAATGGAGCAGCCAGAACACATACAACATTTATTTCTTAAGTTCATCTTCTTATGTGGGCAAGGTTCATGGTGCCTCAAAACAATTACAGTACAACATCAAAGACCACTAATCATAGATCACCATAATAAATATAAGACTATTGAAAAAGTTTGAAATATTGCGAGGATTACCAAAATGTGATCCAGAGACAGGAAGTGAGCAAATGCTACTGGGAAAATGGTGCATTGGCTTGCACAATGCAGACTTGCTCAATGCAGGGTTCCCACAAACCTTCAAGTTGTAAAAATTCAATGTCTGTGAAGGCAATAAAAGTGAAGCACAGTAAAACAAGGTAGGTCTGTATATTTTAGAGTCAGGATGTATGGAATTTGCTATAGGATTAGACTTTAGGAGGTGAACTTTTCAATGAGGGCATTTTATATGCAACTAATGGTGACTTAGGCTGAGGAAGAACAATATAGTGATTTATTTATTTATTAAAATGTTTATTTATTTATTTTTGAGAGAGAGAGAGAGAGAGAGAGAGAGAGGGAATGAGCGAGCACAGAGAGAAAAGGAGACAGAGAATCTCAAGCAGGCTCTGTGCTGTCAGTGCAGAGCCCAAGGCAGGGCTCGAACCCATGAACCATGAGATCATGACCTGAGCTGAAATCAAGAGTTGGACACTTAACCAACTTAGCTACTTAGGTGCCCCTGTTTTAATCTTTTGTTATTTATTTATTTTTAAATTTTAATTTAAATTTTAGTTAGTTAACATACAGTGCAATATTGGTTTCAGGAATAGAATTCAGTGATTCATCACTTACATACAATACCCGGTGATCTTCACAACAAGTACCCTTCTTAGTACCTATTACCTATCTAGCTTGTCTCCCACCCATCTCCCTCTGTCAACCCATAGTTTGTTCTCTGTCATTACAAGTCTCTTGTGGTTTGTTTCCCTCTCGTCTCTCCCCCTCCCCATATGTTCATCTGTTTTGTTTCTTGGATTCCACGTATGAGTGAAATCATATGGTATTTGTCTTTCTCTGACTGACTTATCTCTCATAGCATAACACATTCTAGCTTCATCTGCATCATTGCAAATGACAAGATTTCATTCTTTTTGATAGATAAGTAATATTCCATCCTATCTGTATACTACTTCTTCTTTATCCATTCATACGTCAGTGGACATTAGCACTCTTTCCTTAGTTTGGCTATTGTTGATAATGCTGCTGTGAACACTGAGGTGCATGTACCCCTTTGAATATGTATTTTTGTATCCTTTGGGTAAATACTTAATAGTGTAATTGCCAGATTGTAGTGTAGTTTTATTTTTAGTTTCTTGAGAAATCTCCATACAGTTCTCCAGAGTGGCTATACCAGTTTGCATTCCCACCAACAGTACAAGATGGTTCCCCTTTCTCTGCATCCTAAGCAACACTTGTTGTTTCTTGTGTTGTTAATTTTAGCCATTCTGACAGATGTGAGGTAGTTTCTCTTCGCAGTTTTGGTTTGTATTTCCCTGATGATGAGTGATGTTGAGCATCTTTTCATGTGTCTGTTAGCCATCTGGATGTCTTTGGAAAAGTATCTATTTATGTCTTCTATCTATTTCTTAATTGGGTTATTTGTTTTTTGGGTGTTGAGTTTGGTAAGTTCTTTACAGATTTTGGATACTAACCCTTTATCTGATATGTCATTTGCAAATATCTTCTCCCATTTGTAGGCTGCCTTTTAGTTTTGTCAATTCTTTCCTTTGCTGTGTAGAGCTTTCTATCTTGATAAGATCCCAATAGTTCATGTTTGCTTTTGTTTCCCTTGCCTTCAGTGACATGTCTAGTAAGAAGTTGCTCTGGCCTAGGTCAAAAAGGTTGCTGCCTGTGTTCTCCTGTATTTTGATGGTTTCCTGTTTGACATTTAGATCTTCCATCTGTTTTGAATTTATTTTTGTGTATGGTGTAAGAAAGTAGTCCAAGTTTCATTCTTTTGCATATCGCCATCCAGTTTTCCCAACACCATTTGTTGAAGAGAGAGCATGTTAGGGGGACTTGAGGGAGGGGCAGAGAGAAGGAGAGAGAGTCCCAAGCAGGCTCATCATGGAGCCCCACATAGGGCTTGAGCCTATGACCCTGGGATCATTACCTGAGCTGAACTCAAGAGATGGACACTCAACTGACTGAGCCACCAGGTACCCCAACAATACAGTGTTTTACACCATCAACCATATAACTCCAAATCGGTTGCTTCAGCTCTGCCACTTTTTATCAGAGTGACTTTGGCTAAGGTTTGCTGTATCTTTAATTTCCTTATTTGTAAAATGATCATCATCCATCTTGGAGATCAATGGGAGAATTAAATGAGAAAAAGTATGTTAAAATACTTAGAATAATACCTGCCACATAGTAAAAGGTCAGTACATAATAGTCGTTACTGTTTTCCTTTGTAAAATTTTACACATAAAAAATGTCAGTATTAAAAAAGCTCTTTGTCAAAGCACATATACTGTAGATTGTTTTTTTGTCATTGAAACAAATAGTCATGATAGCTTTAGGCCTTGTATTAATTATGTAGGAGATAGGTGACTGTTGGCTGTTGACAGCACCTGACATGAGCATGAGCCAAAGAAGAGTTGTAGAGTGGTCTAAGTAGTTTACCACATTTTGGCAGTAGTAGAATGAGATAGATTATATGATGATTCCTGGTTTCTAACCTGATCCCAAACCATCAATTACCTGAACTGGCAGAAAGACTAACATAAAGATGATAGGAAAATTACCTTTGTTACAGGCCCGTCTACAGCTATAGTGATAGGAACTTAATATGTGAAGTATGCTTAGAGAAATGCTGGGAAGGATTGGCCTATCAGAACACAGACAATCTAAGGTACTGGTTTTATCATTTCCTGAAAAACCTTTCTTTCAGAATGCAGGGCATCCAAATTAAGGAAGTTTGAAAATCAAGTTGTTCAGAAATACTTCAACTTCATCTCAAGGGAAATTACACCCTCACCCTCCTCCTTTAAGAAAAATGTTAAATGCTGATTGATATATGTTGGTTCACACTAATTTTATCTTACCGATAATTTTTGTTCTTACAAAATGAATTTGTTTTCCTAAGATATTATGTAATCATTTAAAGATTTCCTTTTCTCCTACTAATATGAAGATATTTCCCTTACCCACCCTCTCAGCTTTCTAGACTACCACCTTCTACCTAAAAGGGCTATTACAGTGTTTTTTATCAAAATGCACCATGTAGGAAGAAAAACATAGCAGACTCATTGGGATCAACCTAAACTACTTATATTTCTTTAGTATACCAATAAGATGCTATTTTAAAGATATAAAAAAATTCATTTTAAAGTCAAACACTTTCTCCAAATCATTACCGAAAACATTATAGGAGCATTTTTAAAGTCATTAAAAAAAATATTGACACATAAAACAAAAATTGCAGTCTAAATGTCACAATAGCATTCACCCAGGGCTTCCACAGTGGGCCTACTGTACTGTGTCTGAAGAAACTTGGCATTTTGTCTAAGAACAAGTCAATAACAGGAACTCAATCATAAATGCCCTGGTTTCCTGCTAATATAGGACTTTCTGCTGCTGACTTGCACTGGGCAGGAGCACACAAGTTTAAATAACAGCTGGCAGCAAAGCCTGACAGGGAAGGCAGTATTATTTTTAAATTGGGAAATTGTTTTTCATAAATTTCTTTTCTTACATATTCTTTTCCAATTTTACCATCATTATTCATTTCAAAATTGAATAAATGTTCTCAAAGTGGCAGGAAAGACTGTATTGAATCAATAAATGTAACTCCCTCCAGCCCCCCAGTGGCCTCAAATAATTTCAATACATACACATCAGCCTTTTATTAATTGGACAAGCCTTCAAAAATGAGGAAAAGTAATTTATGTTGGCAATTTGATTAACAGGCTTCCTATGAACACACATTCCTATAAAGTTAACAAGTATGAACCATTCAAGACACACCAAGAAAAGTTCTTAGAAACCTTTCAAATGAAAATACAGCAGAATACTCATGGCAAAGGGGGTGCATAGCCTCTATCAAAGTGCCTTTGCTACTTGACTCAGGCTCACTTTCTGCAGAACTTGTCAAGTGTAAAAAGGCTTTAGGACTGTGCACATGATCTGGGAGACCTTTATTTCCCCTGCTGCTCCAACCATTCTATCTACTAAGGTCCAGAACCAAAGGCACAGTTCATCTTTATTAGAGTAAGAGGAATTTCATGTTAGAAGTCATATATGGTATTGAGATAAACCACACCAAACTTGGCGCCATGTTAAATTCAATAGCTCCTTCTGGGCCTCCCTGTCTTTGCCAGGATGTAGGTCACAAGTCTAGTCTCTGAGCCTGTAGGCTATCATGACTGTTCCCACCTTACCTGGTTTTCATCAGTTAACTCCATTCCCATGTGTACAACCAGGCCCCTCCTTCCAGCCAAAGGGCACAGAGAGAATTATGAGGTAGTCAAACAAACATTTGAGTTGAAACCAGACATTCAAGCACACCAGTGTCAGAGAAAATTGTATCTGTCAAAAAGAGAAAAACTGAGAATATGGCAATAGTTACCCAGAGCCAGCAAGGTGCAACTCCCATTTTGCCATAATGTGATTATCTATTATAAGTTATGTTAATTAACAACAATAATAATGGATGATATAAATAGCACTGGAAAATACCCTGTAGTAGCTATTGAGTTAATGCAAACAAATACTGCTTATTTTAAGGTTTCCCCTCCCTCTAAAACTACTGTATAAGGTTTAATAGTTTGAAAAAGTTACATCTTTTTCATACTTAGAATACTTAAATGTTTTCTGTACTAGTCTGATATTTTTCTCATTACAACATTGAACATCTGCACAAAGGGTTGACCTGACAGTTAAAGAACAAACAAAAAAGAGCTTGGATCCAACACAGAGACCACAGGAAGCTAAGAACATCTCCTGAGGAATAGTTATGTGAGGTCAGTACTCTAAATTGTTACACCAAAAGTTGGGCTGAATATTTACAGTTAAAAATGAAATTGCCACCAAATGAGATGATTTTTGTTGCCTTTTCAATAAACTGGGTTAAGCCATACGAAATTACCAATATTCAACCATTTTGAATGGTTTTATATGGCTCAACATAAAATTTAGTTTCAAGATTTTAGGGGGTTTTGTATGGCTCAATATTCAGTCATTTTGAATGGTTTTGTATGGCTCAACATAAAATTTAGTTTCAAGATTTTAGGCGGTTGCTATTGTGTTCATTCATTTAATAATTTGTCCAGCTTTATTTATTTATTATTTTTTTTATTTTTGGGACAGAGAGAGACAGAGCATGAACGGGGGAGGGGCAGAGAGAGAGGGAGACACAGAATCAGAAACAGGCTCCAGGCTCTGAGCCATCAGCCCAGAGCCCGATGCGGGGCTCGAACTCACGGAGCGCGAGATCGTGACCTGGCTGAAGTCGGACGCTTAACCGACTGCGCCACCCAGGCGCCCCTGTCCAGCTTTAATTCGGTATGCTGTGGTGTGCCACGGGCAGGCCTGCCACTGCCCTGAGAACAAGCTAGGCACATAGAACACAGAAGTATGTAACTGTTGAGCCTCATAGAATTTTAATAGGGCTGCAGGCCTTTGAGCCCTAAAGTGGTTCCTCCCCAGCTTAGAATATAATAAGTAGTAGCCTGTGCCTCTGGGTTCCTCCAGATCTGGTGTTCTTACCCCAAGTAAGCTATATTGACAGACAAACTACAGGGACCTCTGAGAGGCTGTTCCTATTCCTACTTTGTTATATTTAGGTCTTACATGAATTCATGCATCTTTTTTTCTTAGTGTATTTGAAGCCCTGTCATTGGGTTCATACTCCTTTAAGAAAGATTGTGATGTTTTTTTTATGAAGTCGTCTGCTCATTATTTTGAAATATCTGTCTTTATTCCTGGTAATATTCCTTGTTTTGAATTTGACTTTGTTTGATATTAATTAGCCACTCGGTTTTCTTATGGTTAATGTTTGTATTGTGTATCTAAGAATGTTTATTGTTGAGTTTAATACACATTGATAGCCTAATCTGTTTATTTAGAGGTTAGACTCCTAGAAATCTTGGTTATTTGGAAAATAGCTTTTGTTTTTAGAAAAAACTTTCTGAGTCATTAAAATAAGTGTTGTATGTCCTAAGCCCTTAGTCCATGGCAACGACCCTCACTTCTTCTGCTTACTTCTATTCCTTACTGGGCTCCCTGCTTCTACCCTTGCTCTTTATACTGTCTTCAGTATAGTGATCAGTGACTCTTTAAGTCAGGTCATGTCATCCTCGTTCCAAAACCCTCCAGTGGCTTCTAATCTTATTCAGAAAAAGCCAAAGGCCTTACTGTGGTCTGCTAAAGCCTTTCAGGAAATAGTTCCTGCTACTTCTTTGACCTCATTTTCTACTACTTTTCCCCTGCAGGCCTCAGCCACACTGGCCTCCTTGCTGTTCTTTGCATACATTGTGTACATCCTCAGCTCAGGGCCTTTGCACTTCCTTTCCTCACTTGCTGGGTCATTCTACCTCAGATAGCCAAATGGTTTGTTCTCTCTCTTCCTTAGTGTCATCTTCAGATCATGCCTGAATTGTATTTTAAGTATCAGTACCCTCCTTCTTCACTCCTTTACTTTGCTTTATTTTTCTCTCTACTACTTTTCATTACCTGACATGTGCATTTGTTGATTGTCCATCTTCTTTGTTAATTAAGAGTGTTAAACTTTCTAAGTTTAGGGACTTTGTTGATGTTTCCTGCTGGGATCCCTACTGCCTGGAATACTGTCTGACACATGGTGGGTGTGCAATAAATATTTGTTTAATAAGTGAATGAATGCATACTAGTACTATTTGACTTACAATAAGTTTTCCAAATGACAACATTCATATATATAGCGTTCAAGTGCATAATATTTCTAATCTGCTGTGAGTTGGTATATCATTTATTATATAGTTTGGGATTTTTTTACCCTTCAGTCTTTTGGAACTCCTTAATTCTCAGACTGTCCACTTTTTTTTTTTCCACAAATATTTCCTGAATCTGCTCTGTACTATTTCTAGGTACTGCTGAAAAGTAGTTAACAGGCAAATAAGAGTCCTGTTGTTAAGGAGTTTATACTTGAATGAAGGAGACTGAAATAAATGAAGGTAATTTCCCCAAATGATAAATACCATGAACAGAATTATAGGAATAGAAAGTAAATTGGGTTTGTGGCTGGGGTACTGCATTAGTTTGTTGGATAAGACCTTTTGAGGAGCTATCACAGGAACTGAAAATGGAGAGAAGGAGCCAGCAGCCTGGAGGAGGTGTTAGGGAGGGGGCAGTGAGTAGAGCAGGTAGAAGGGAGGGAGAGAGGGGAGCCAGGCAGGAAGTAAGTAGAGGATGGATTGGGTTGGATTTTGTAGGCCATAGTGTCAACTGTACCTTATATTCCAGTTGAAATGGAAGCCAATGGAATGATATCTGATTTACATTTTATAAAAGATCGCTAGCTGCTTGTGAGTTGTTGTGTCAGGGAGTTAATTTATTTTGGGCTCCCAGTAAGTTCTCTAATAGAGAGATTTCAGCATGATACTTAATTTTTATTTGCATCCATAAAACTGGCATTTTTTTATTTAATGGGTTTTAGGAAAATCTCAATTATTAAATACATAACACCATATATTGTGGATATGAAAGTTAAAAACACAAAGTAAATTGAATTAAATATTTAATCTAAATATTTAGGGGCACCTGGGTGGCTCAGTCACTTAAGCATCTGACTTCAACTCAAGTCATGATCTCACAGCTCGTGAGTTTGAGCTCCACATCGGGCTCTGTGCTGACAGCTTGGAGTCTGGAGCCTGCTTCGGATTCTATGTCTCCCTCTCTGTCTGTCTTTCCCCGGCTTGTGCTCTGTCTCTCTCTCTCTCTCTCTCTCTCAAAAATAAACATTAAAAAAATATAAAAAAATATTTAGATTAATTTAAATCTAAATATTTATAAATCTAAATAAATAAACAATATTGGATTATGAAGTCTTTTATTTATTTTTTTTTCAACATTTATTTATTTTTGGGACAGAGAGAGACAGAGCATGAATGAGAGAGAGGGAGACACAGAATCGGAAACAGGCTCCAGGCTCTGAGCCATCAGCCCAGAGCCTGACGCGGGGCTCGAACTCACGGACCGCGAGATCGTGACCTGGCTGAAGTCGGACGCTTAACCGACTGCGCCACCCAGGCGCCCCTATGAAGTCTTTTATATGTTATAGGAAGTTGCATTTTCAAATTACATTTCTGAATATTTAAAATATTCCAGTTAACTCTCAAATGAATAGATTGTTAGAAATTAGAGATTTAACTTTATGAAATAGGTAGGATCTTTTATTCTTTCCCTAGGGTAGCAGTGGCAAATGTTTGCCTCACCTGAATTATCAGCTTGATGAGTGGCTCTTTTCTGTGTCTTCCCATTCTAACTGGGAGTGGTCTTAGGGATGGGCTAGAGGCATCATATAGACGAGTAGAATTTTACTAGTCTGCTCGTTTATTCTGTTGTTTGTATTTCGGACAACAAAAAGTGCACAATGCTTAGTTTTTCTTAAACTTGATGAAAAGTCTAATGTGGTATAGAAGTTATTCTGCTGTGGTACAGAGTTATAACAGTTCTAATATTTTCCACTTTCACAAGGTCAATCATAATTTTCTGATTCTGTAAAATACCTTGTATCAGTAAAATAATATAAAATTTTTTTAAGTTTATTTATTTTGAGAGAGACAGAGACAGTGTGAGTGGGGGAGGGACAGGGAGCAAGGGAGAGAATCCTTCTGCTAGCACAGAGACTGACATGGGGCCTGAACTCACGAAACTGGGAGATCATGACCTGAGCCGAAACCAAGAGTCAGATGCCTAACTGAGCCACCTAGGCACCCCTAAAATAAAATTTTATTTGTAGCTCCATGTGTCTTCCTTGCTCACTTCCCTCATTCTTTATGTTTCCAATCCAGTGATTTCTGGGGCCTGATTAAAAATTGATGTAACCTTGGACCTTCTAGTCCTTGAAGAGTCCTAGCATGCTTTCACATTGTAGAAAAGAAAAATACACAGATTGACAGCTGTGTCACTGAAGGAGAAACAAAGTGTATTAGTTAATAGCAAGGCCCTCAAAGCATCTCTGGGAATTTTGGATATATTTATTTCACTTCCTAACAACTATTTTTTCCTGTCATGAGGCAGGCAGTGATGAGACACCTGTTAACAAGACAGCCCCTTTTCCAGGAAACATACAATCCCTTAGGAATTACATATATTTGTACACGTATACATTACAAATATATGTATGAATCCAGATTTCTCATCATGGTCAAGGAAATTAACCCTCCAGCACTTGGTGCAAGTTCTGCATTCTTGGTTCCATCTTTTATCAGCCAGTCTCAAGCTCAGCTTCTGGTGGCTGTTTAAACTCCACATACTTGCGATGGAGTGATGAGCCTGTGGGATGATAGACATTATTTCCTTGGTATGGGGGGGGGGGGGACAAGAATGATTGTTTGGTGTCTCCCCAATGGTGGATGACAGCTGAGGTTTGAGCCCAGAACTTCTGACTCTAAAGCTCATGTCTTTCCACTGATACCCTTGTTGTTTCTTAATAATGAGTTCTTGAGGAAGTGAATGAAAGACCAAAACAAATCTGCCTTTCAGCCCTGCAGACCAAGAAGCGATGAAGAGTAGGATTATTTCTTTAGGGAGCATTTTTCCTTTGCCATCCCTGCCTTTTTGCAGACCCTTTTATCAAAGGTGCCATTGTTTTTCTCACAATGCTGTTTATTTCATAGTAGCACCTAGAAGTAGGAAGTTTTGAAAATTAAAGCCATATTGTTAGAGGATTTCAAGGAAAGGAGACCCTTTGATTGGCACTGAGGAAAATGTCCCATGACAATGTCCTGAGCATGTCTCACTTTTTGATGTGCTCACAGCAGGGCCTGAGCTTCTCAAGCTGTGGTGCTTGCCCACGAAGGCAAATAGTACAGAAACAGGGAAGCCTTTTTGCGGGAAACATAGTCATTTTTATAGACGTGCCCATTGACGTGGTCAGGTTTAGCAACTTAACTCAAGACCACACAGGGAGCTGGAGAAACAGCTGGCAAAAGAGCATCTGCCTTCCAGCCAAATGGTCTTTTCCTAAAACTATCTACCTTCCTCAGGAAACTAGTCTTTTAATAGAAGCCTTGCCTCCACCAAGAACCTGGGCTGGAAGATGAATAGAGCCATCTTGAGAGCTTCCTATCCATTCATTGTTTCCACTGGGCAAGTTGTATGGCCTTGAATCACAGAGATGATTCAGAAGCACAGAGCATGCTGACATGAGGGTGCAGCTGTGCATAGTGCACCTCCCAGTAAAATCAGTAATGGAGAGTAGTGGTTATAATGTGTATGTGAGTTTGCTAATAGCTGAGTTTTATTGGTTCTCCATTGAAAAGATCACTGAAAGAGTGAGGAAGTTGTCTCTCCAAAGAGGGGTGTGGGACTGCTGCTATACCCAGTTCACCTCATTGATCCCATTCACTTAATTAAAAGTGTCAAATTGTCACTGTTTTTGTCTGTCTGTTTGTTTGTTTGTTTTGGTAGATATCCATTTAGAGTCAAGTTTTAGATAATTCTCATCATTAGGATTGTCATGGCTATTGTCTAATGTACTCTAGCTGCTAGGCTATTTTAAGATAAAGGTATACTTTGGACATAATCTGCTTTTATAAAAATTTGAGTCTCCTTGGGAATTCTTTTGGTTGTCACAATTTGATGTCAAACAGAGTCATAAAGATTGGCATTCTGCAACTTTCCTCTTGTTGACAGAGTATACTTTGTTTAACTTTTTTCTCTGATTTTTAAATGATGTCTCTGAGCACCTATTGCCACCTTGCTGACAGTTAAGACAGTGCCCTGTTAGAAGTTAAGTTTGCTATTCTGAATTGCCCAGACCTAGGCAAGAGGTAAATAAACCACAGGCAAGCCTGCTGTGTGATCTACAGGTACTGTGGATTTATTTTGGATTCAACACTTAGTGTAGGTGTCAAACGCTGTTGAAAAGACATAAGAACAATTATAGAGGCCCACTATGATAAATTTTCAGGTGTGGATTCCGTGCTTAGCCCTGTGAATTTTTTTTTTGTAAGTGCTTCTGAGTGGAGTTGTGCCTTTTGACCTACACTGTTACTAAATTTTGGTAAGTGTAAATTCTTTTTGGTCCTGGCATCAAAAGTAAAATATGTAGTATCCAATTCAAAGTTTGTTCATAGCACAAGGTGTTTATTCATGCAGTGAGGGAAATAAACCACCAGGTGGCTCAAGTATATAGCATCTGCACTTCTTAGTCCTGGATAATTATACTTAAAGTTTTGCAGTCTCTTTCCACTTTTAATAAAAACCATTGTGAGCATTGATTTTTTTTCACATAGTCTTAGAATGTTAAAACAGAAGTTTGCCTTTTTGAATTGTGTCACTGACTAGGATTTACAAGTTTTGGACCAAAACACTATGTTTTGCTAAATATATAGAAAACTTGAACATTATTTTTTTTTTTGGCTGAAGTAAGTGTCCGTAAATTGTCATCTTAGAATGTTATGATAATTTATTTATCTGTTTATTTTGACATATACTTTCCACAGTTGCAAAAAAAATTAAAAGTTATGTTATTAATTCACTAATTAATAGATATGTTGTTAAATTTCACTTTTGAAATTTAAACTGTTAGCCTGGTTTATATTGTCTTATTTTATGCTTGCATTCTTTAGAAAAATGAAGAGATACAATACCTAAAAAATCAACACATAGTTTTTGTGGACTTATTGCCCAAGAGGAATTAAAGAAACCAATTTTGTTACATGATAAGAAAGGTTGCTATGTAGGTTCCTACCAGCATAGACAAAAAAGATTTAAAATGCCAGAATATTTGCTTTATTTTAGAATGTATGTATAATAAAGTTAAAGTAAAATTAACCCTTGGGATTCTGCTTTTTTGGCAGACCGAGACACATCTTAATTTTGGTTCTCTTTATTTTTTAATCACAGATTTCCTGGACTTAGGACTTTTTTCTGATAAGTTTAAGGCATATGAGAGCATAAAACACTTGTTTAAAAATTTCCTGTTTTCTGTTTATCTAGGTCTTTTACTTGAGAATTTTTGGACAGTCATTAGGACTATCACTTTTATTATAAAATTCGAAAAGGGAAAAGGTGAAATTCAGAACAGGGTTTTTTTTTTTTTTTCTTTGTGTTAATTCTGGTTACAACTTTTGCTGGAGAAAAAATAAAAAAGGGTTTTAAAAAACTTGTATTAAAACTACCATGATTTTATTTGTTGTTTTTAATTTCATGTAAGTATAATTATCTCAGAAAGGAAACCAGAATTTTTATTGATATTATTAAGCATTATTTTGTGTCATTTTAGTGAAGGCTGATAATTCCAAAGACACTTTTTAAAAAAAGCAGAATAGCATTTATTTAACACTGCTCTACTGTAACTGCTCAGAGGCAGTGTTACTGTGTCTGAAAGTCTTGATATATGTTCTGTTGACTAATAAATATGTTCTATTAACTAATAATAAAAATACTAATTTTCCCCCTTGTATACACAGTGAGCTGTGTGGTAATCAAGAATCTTAAACAATGCATCTTTGTTAAGATAATTAGTTTTTGTTAAAGAAATTGATGTGGTTTAAAAAAACTATCAATGAAACAAAAAGACCAAATAACCCCCAAAGGAATCTTATACTGCACTCAATAGACTTATATTTTAAACTATTGTTTGGGGGACAATGATATGTGAAATAGTTTAAATCAAATTATTAATTATGTTAATTACAAGTAAATACTTTCACTGTAAGAGAAAAAAATAAAAAAATAAAAAAACTATCAATGTATGTGAACGGTGTAGAGGAAGCTGCATGTATATTTCCTCCTCCCCCATGATTAGGAAAATAAAACAAAAAAAAAAGCGCGTGTGTGTGTGTATGTGTGTATAGCACTTTTTTTTTTAATGTTTATTTATTTTTGAGAGAGAGACAGAGCACAAGCAGGGGAGGGACAGAGACAGAGGGAGAAACAGAATCTGAAGCAGGCTCCAGGCTCCAAGCTGTCAGCACAGACCCGACACGGGGCTGGAACTCCAAAGCTGCAAGATCATGACCTGAGCTGAAGTCAGATGCTTAACCGACTGAGCCACCCAGGCGCCCCGTGTGTGTGTAGAACTTTTTAATCCTACTTATTTTTTATTTATGCTGGTGGCTTGGTATAAAAGTGGAATCTTTTTTGTCATAATGATAAATTAGAAATGTGTAAAGCAAGTTGATTGATAAGTAAGGAAGTAAAATTGGTAGAAAATGCTTAAAGATATCATTTAGTGTTATAATCCTTTTAGATATATTTATTTATTGGGTTTAAACAACTGTATATGTGTATCCCAGGAGGAATAGACCTTTAAGAATTGTGAAGCATATTCCCCCTAACTTTATTTTTCATATTTCTTTATAAGCTTTCAAAAATTTTTGCATTGTATTTTAATACCCTTCCTCCTGCTTTAAAATTCTAAATTCTTTTTAATTAGTTTTACTGTGTATGTTGCTTCAGAAATGACAATAAATTTAAAAATTAAGCTTTGATATGAAAAGAACTTAAGGATAGAATACAAAACTGCCTTGATCAATTGGTGCCTCTCCTCATATACACGTAGTCCAAACTGCTGACAAAGCTGAGATTAAGTCAGGATTTCCTGAGGTTTGGGAACTACCTAGCTTGACTTGCATCATGTTGAATTGAGAAAGACAGGTAATATTTATATGTCATTTTTTAAAAAGCACTTTCACTAAGCTTTCACTGTTTCAAGGATCGATGTGGCTGTTGCATGTGAGTTTGGTGCTTTTACAATCTTAAAATGAAATTCATGGTTAACATCTTAACTACCACACATTAAAAAAAAATCTATATAATGTTTTTAGTGCAGCTAAAAAGAGAAAGTAATTTGTAAGGATAATTTGTGTTTCTGTATATAAAGGTGTAGATGCTGTTGCATCAGAACATTTGGTGAAGCACTCAGATGTGTGCACCTCAGCTTGAATCCCAGATGTGATGGCTGCAAATCCAAACTGTGACACCAGTGAAGGGCAGTGGCAGCTCTGCAACACTAGCGGCCATGCTGTTGGTATCCTTGTTTTTTGAAATAGACCAATTTGGGTAAATTTGGAATAAAAGCAGTTTTCCTTAACACATACTCTTTAATACATACTTTGTGTCTGTGTAAAAACGTAGTTAGGATCTGCGCTCAGATAATTAGAAAACAGGTTTGTTGTTGTTGTTGTTGTTGTTGTTGTTGTTGTTTTTGTTGTTGTTGTTTTTAAATGCACAGGAATACCCAGCAGGACTTTTGAAAACTGCGAGGGAAGGACAGTCTTTGGCTGTAGGACTGTTCCAGGTATTGCAATACTGCCAGCATTCCTGGTCTCCATCCCCTAAGCCAGCAACATCCCTCAATGATTCTGTTAATCAGAATGTTGCCATAAATTTCTAGCCCCCTTCCTTCTTTTTTTCATACTTGAAGACAAGTTTTATTTTGGGAGAGTTTCTAACTGTTAAAGCTGTAATCAAGTTCCATTCTCCATAGCAGTTCTAGAGACCTAGTAGTTTCAGAGATCCCAGTGTTCAAAAGTATTTCAAAATTAATAACAAAAACAAACCCATACCAAAAGGAAAGAACTTTTGGATTGGTTTGGAATGGACAGCCATCGATTTCAGTCCACTAGGACTATGGGAACATTGGCTGTGAGAGCCAGTGGTAAAGACGTAGCAAATTACTTGGTCATGTTCATTCAATAACGCTGTTAAGAACTTTCTTTGTCAGGCAGTGTCAGGGTGAATGACACTTGTTTTCCTTCCTGAGAGAGCTCAGTCTGGTGTGTGAGAAGACACATATATATATATGCTGTGTAAGGGAAAGTGAGGTAATTTGATCATAGACAGGATCCAGAAAAAAGTCCTGTATAGAGCATTTCAAAAATAAGCTGTTTTCCTCTACCTTTACATTCTCTCTTGTATTGTGTTAGGCCCTTAGGATAATGGCCAAGAGGACACTGTCATCAGGAAGCACTGGGTGGGAATTCTAGCTGTGCCCCTTATAAGAAGTGACACCTTGAACAGAAACTTAACTTGTCTAAGCATGGCTTTCTCCCCCTGTAGAATGAAGATAATGAGATTACCTACATAATAAGACAACTGTAAGAATTAAACAAGAAATGCTGTGTAAAGACAGCACAATTATCAATAATGAGTGTATAAAAGGTTGTCTTTTAGTATTTTTTTTTAACATAAGGGAAAAAACAGGCAATAAATTGGGTTGGTGTTACTCTATTACTAACTATGTTTGGTCTTTTATTACAAACATTAAAAAAAAAAATTCCTGTGGCTTGTAATATCAGATTTTCATTCCATACTTGATCTTTTTTTCTTCCCTCCCTGGTTATTTTTTTAGGAACAAAATATAAAAATAAAAAAAAAAAACCATTTGTACTTTTAGTAAAAGTGGCAAGTTGAATGTTTTCAGTTGGGTGAGTTGCCTTCCTGAGTGACCTTAGTGACCTCACCTCTGTCTTGAACCTGAGGAGAAAGGAGATAGGAGTACAGGGAGGATTTAGGATGAGAAAGAAATCTATTGAAATATGAAGGAAAGTTATTGAAATCTATAAAAGGTTTATGTTTGATTATGCAAGTTATCCTTTCATCTCACTGAGTTCCATCATTTACAGAGAGAACTACTATATGTGTCATTAACCTGGTAGTCATGGAATCCATTAGTTATCTTGGTCACAGAAAATTTGAGCAGAATTGATCTTTGTGTTGTAGTGGTTGGTACTTGTAGACCTAAACCATCAGTTATGTAGTAGAATATCAAAGCCATTCCCTATAACCAGTGGGATACAGACTGAGAAATAATTATTTTCAGATGTGAAAGTATGTTTCCAATCCTCCAGAGAGGTGTACTAGTTTCATATTCTGTAAATGCCATCCAAGTATGTTCTGGAAGTATATTCAGAACTATAAAGCAGGAGATTATGAACTGCAGAGTGAGCAGAGTCATGTAGAGCAATGGCTGCATTCTTGGCTTCTAAATACTGTGTATTCTTGGGTCCCATGGAGATCTATTTAGTTAGGATTTTTAAGGTGAGCCCTGGGGTCTTTGCTTCCCAGTTGATTCTGACAAATCATATAGATTTGGGAATCATCATTATGGATTGGAAAATTAACCCTCCAAACATAAATCAGCCTGCATTTCTTGTTGTCCATTTGCTATCTCTACTTGGATGTTCTCCCTAAATCTCAAAATCAACACAGGTTAAAAAAACATCTACACTCCTGACTTCTGCATCTCCCCTCACCCCCCACCCCCGCCTCTTCCTCACCATTAACTTCAACTCCCAGTTGTTATTAGCTTGATTTGTCTCCCTGTTACCCAGGCCTAAAATACCAGTTCCTTTTGAATGGTTTTCTGTTCCTTCCCCACCCCCTGCTTTTTCCTTTTTATTAACTCTCACCTGGAATTTTGCAGTCTCACTGATTGTACTGCCTTCAGTCTTCCCCACAAGTTTTTATCAATATGAGGTCCATTTTCTTCTGTGCTGATACTGTGAATTAACCTAAATGCTTTAGCCTAGCATTCTAGCCTTTCCACAGATTATCAGTTTTATCCCTTATGTGTATCACAAGTTTGGCCATAGTGGATGATTGACTGTTCTTTTACCCTGCTTCACCTTTCTCGTGTACCCACATTATTGCTTGCGGGAATGGTGTCCTCTTGTGTTGGGTCTCACTCTGTTGCTTTCCCACTGTTCATCATGACCCAGCTCAAGTATTAGGTATGGAGGAAGGCTTCCTGATCCCTCCTTTAACAGATGTGCCCTTGGCTGCCTCTGATTCCTCTGCAGCATGTTACAGTTCCTTAATTATTGGCTTATCTTAGTATTGACATTAAACTCCTTGACAACTGAGGCTTACTCATCTTGATACCCCTGCAGCACTAAGTAAAGAACCTCAGTCATTGTAGATGAGGGAATAATAAGTATTTGTCGAATTCTTTAGAATTGAGGTTACCTGGAAAATATCTCACTACTGCAAAGAATAGGAATTAAAACCTCTAACTACCTTTTCCTACCTCAGTAATGAACCCAATCCATATCAAAATGGAACATTTTATTTTGGAACTCAAGGAGGAGGTTGGTTGGAAAGCTAAAATCACTTCTGTTTGACCATTGATGAATTTAACTAAATTGGACTTTGTGTCTAAGGAGAGAGCTCTGAGTATTTACGGAAGACAATAAAATCCATATTCCAGTTGTGTGCAGTGCAGGAGCCCTTGTGCACCCAAATTACCTCCTTACTTTAAGTCCTCCCTCTTCTGTGGAAATGGATGTGTTTCTTCTAGGGATGTGGGCAGCTGTCAGCCTGAAGAGAAAAGAAAGAGCTTGAGTGTATAGGTAGTTAATTTATCAGTTATTAATTGGTCTGGATTAGAGTGCTATTTTTGTCCCTTCTAAACTGGAAGCTCTGCAAGGGGCCTGGAGACTTCACTGCTCTGCTTTCCTGGGCAGATTACTTGTGAGTATTGTTTTCTAGTGTTTTAGAGGAAAGAATTGAGTTCAGTGATTCTGAAATGAAAGTGCTGGTTTAAATCTGTAATTTTCTGCTCTTTAGTAATTGACTATATTGGAAACATTTTTAAGCGACAGTCCCTTTGAATAAAACGATTTCAGCTTGAAAACCATTACTTGTTCCCTCCTAATATGGATGCCATTTTATGTTATCTATTATAGTGAAAGAAAGATAGATAAAAGTCACAGCCCAGATTTTAAACCTTTACTGTTTTATTTGCTTGACATGCCACTTAAGCAAGAGCTTCTTAACTTCATTTTAAACCTTTATGTTCTCTTCTGAAAAATGGGAATAGTGGTGGTACTATTTCCATCGGCTTGTGGGTTGATTAAATGGAATGATGGATAGCAAACACTTAGCACTGTATCTCTCATAGTATGGGTGTTTTCTACATGGAAGACTGCGAGGCATTTTTGTGCTCCTTCCATTTTGTGTTTTGTCTAAGAGCTTGGTACCTCTCCAAGGAGTAGCTTAGGTCTAGTTGGATGAAAGTCAATCTTGTGATTGTGACTAATGTGGCCACAGGTAAATCAAATCTAGAGAACTGTAAATGTTTGTTAAGTGGTGAATGAAAGAATGAAACTTGTTTCCTAAGCATGTTATAGGACTTGGTAGTCTCTGTGACTTTGTCCCAAACCACGAGGGTGGAGCTGAAGCAGAATCTGATGGTCTATGTAAAGGTCTGTCCTTGGACTGAGTCAGGAATGCTTTACCAACTGGAGGCACCTTCTCTCCTGAGTGCAGAAAGGACCAGCCAACTGAAACCAACTTATTTACTGTTTCTTTTGTGAATCTGACTTGAATTCTGATTGAGATGAAGAACATCTCAGGTCTTAAATAATACCATTACAAAATCAATAAAGCAGACACGCTATATATGATAACCTAAAGAGGAAGAATCCTTTAGGATATTTTAGTGATCTGGCAAAGTTTTAAAAACATTGTTTTTAAACATACAGTATCATGAATGGTTAATAGTAGACTTCACTTTTAGTTGAAAGTATCACATTTGTCACATACATAACATTATATATAAATAGATATACGTGTATATCTATTTATTTGTGAAATGTGGCAAATACCTAAGTAAAGAATTTTTTTTCAGGTTCCCATTTACTTTAGAGTATTAGTACATGGCAACTAGTGATTTAAGTCCTACACTTTGATTAGTCAGATCTTGATAAGTAAATCTACGTAGGTGGTTTGTGGTTTCTAGTCCTTGCTTGACAGAATGGATTTTTTTTCTTTAAATTAGTGAACAAAATTAAACAATGGTCTTCAGCGTATTTTAGAGTAAATGCTTAAAGGCAGCTGGAGGGGACACCAAATATAGAGCTAAAGTTTTTCTAGAGTGTTTATTATAGGAAGGCTAGCTAGCACTTTGTTTCTGTGGAAGTAACTCTTGGGGGTTGTTGCAGATCCCCGCCATCCAAGTTGTTCCAGATATTCAGATGTTTTAATGGAAATCTTTAAACAGTGTCCTTGGCCTTATTCTGGGAATCAGCTAAACTGAATAGGTAGACTTATGCCAGGATTTAATTATCACTTTTGGTATTTTTAAGGAGTAGGCTCAATCCTACATTGCAATAACATAAACATGTGATTTTTGAAGTCCTATGCAAATAATATTCTAATAACATGGTACATTAAAACATCACAACAGTGCCTGTACATTTTAAAAATGAACACCTTTCACTTTCCTATTTCTCTTACAGTTTTTGTCCATAGGATACTTGATTTTTCATAGTAAAGTACCTTGGTTCTCAGTTCTAGTTTGGCTGCATTAGAACCACAGTGGCAGCTTCGATATTGGTAGCTTTGGGGATTTGAAGCCTAGGCAACTTTGAGAATTCTTTGTAAGGATATAACACTGTATTTAATAGAATAAAGTTTGAACAAATATGTAGTAATTATTTTTTGACAGATATTTACTAAATATATCTAGTTCTCAGTTTTCTATAAACCGTGAGTAATAAATATGGAGAGTTTTGGGGAGATGGTGAATGGTTAAACAGGAGTGGCAAGAATCTGAGCATGTATGAGATAATCCTACACAATTCAAGGTCTGCTCATTGTGTAGCAGATGTGGGCCAATGTGTTTTGAATGGACTTTTTTTTTTTTTTATCACAAGCTGATGAGGTCTAAGGACATGGAGTTATATTTATATATTTAATAGGTATAACACCATCATGGTCCCAGTTCTCTAAAAATGGCCCTAGTATGGCAGCTAGAATTTTCTTCTGAGGCACTGATTATGACTTGGGAGAAATCCTAAATGTCATCACTGCTGATCTGGGAAGTGGATGAAGGAACTTGCATGTAGGATGGAATAACACTAGCAGGAGACACAGTACAAATCTGTGCTTTTGTCTGTATCATTATACAGTTGTTTTAGTCTTCATAGCCAGTGTTCCAGCTCTATTCCATTTTTCCTCATCTCTCCAGGTATCACCACAGACCCATCCCTTTTAGCAAAATATCTTTTCTTCCTCACAGTTATGTCCTAAAGTTGATATCTGAATATACACGTTAGAAGTAATATGAAGACTATACAATTATAAGAGTGCAGTATTTTCAGGAACAGATGATGATGCATACAAACTTGCACATTTCACTGCTTAGCTAAGTGCTGAGTGTTTTTCACAAGCCAGGAAAAACTTTAGAGTCAGACCTAAGTTCAAATCCTGGCTTTGCCTTGTCTTGACTAATATGCCTCCCTGGGCCTCTCCATAAAACATGAGCTCTGAGAAAGCAGGGGTCTTGTCTCTTTCTTCCGTTGTGCAACTGCACTGCTGAGAATAGTGTCAGGTACAGACAGATACATACATAAATGGACCTAAGGTGTGCCAAGTGCTGTGCAAAGGAAAGACTGGTGACACATTGGAGCAGTATCATAGTCTAATCTGCTCAGTTTGCCAGTTCACAGTGGGATAAGCACAGAAAGTGAGAGACTCCTAGTAACGTGATAGAGAAAATTTTTGTCTGTTGATGCTACTAATGCAAATTTTGAACTTATGCTTTGTATGTCCTTTTTATTTTATTTTATTTTATTATTTTTTAATTTTTTTAAGGTTTATTTATTTATGAGACAGAGAGAGACAGAGCACGAGTAGGGGAGGGGCAGAGAGAGAGGGAGACACAGAATCTGAAGCAGGCTCTGGGCTCTGAGCTGTCAGCACAGAGCCTGACACAGGGCTTGAACTCACAAACCGTGAGATCATGACCTGAGCCGAAGTCAAACACTCAACTGACTGAGCCACCCAGGAGCCCCTGTATGTCCTTTTAAAATTCCATTTTAAAAAGAAAATAATTTTTACTGTATTTTACAAAAGAATAGTTCCATGATAGATAGGAAATTAAAACTAGAAAGGCGCCTTTCTTCACAGGTAGTTTGAGAAGCACTGCACTGGAGAGTAACAGGGTGGTTTAGGTCAGGAATGGCCTCTCTGAAAAATGAGATTTGTGTTGAAATATAAAGATATTGGAGAATATCTTTCTGGACAGAATAAACAGTAGTGCAAAAGCCTCAAGGTACAACAAGCCTAGTTATTATGTTTTAGAAACAGAAAGAGGCCAGGAGCATAATGAGTAAGAGAGTGATGAGAAGAGTGGTTAGGAGGTGGGTAAGGTCCCCGATCCTCTCAGGGCTTCTTGACCCTTGATAATGAGGTTAGGTTTTATTCTGATTGACAGTTGTTGGATGGTTTTTGTTAAGAATGTGGTGTGACCTCATTTATGGTTTAAGATCACTTTTGCCACATGAATTATATGGTCAAGCGTGGAAAAGAATGCACCAGTTAGGAGACTGGTATAGTAGTCTAGGCAAGAGGTGATGGTGGGTTGGATAGGAGTGTAGGCAGGGGAGGTGAGAAAAGTAGACTAATCAGAATGATACTTTGAACTTGAACTGATAAGATTTGCTGATGGATTGGATTTGGGGAATAAAAAGAAGGGAGGAGTCAAGGATGAATGCTAAGTGTTTTTCTTGATCATTTGGATGAATAGAGATTCCATTTATTGAACGGAAAGACACTATTAAAAAAATATTTAAATCGTAGTTAACATATAGTGTAGTAATGGTTTCAGGAATAGAATTTAGTGATTCATCTCTTACATATGACACCCAGTGCTCATCCCAACACGTCTTCCTTAGTGCCCATCACTGATTTAGCCCATCCCCCTACCCAATACCCCTCCAGCAACCCTCAGTTTGTTCTCTATATTTAAGAGTCTCTTATGGTTTGCTTTCCTTTTTTATCTTATTTTTCCTTCCCTTCCCTATGTTCATCTGTTTTCTCTTTTAAATTCCACATACGAGTGAAATCAAATGATATTTATCTTTCTCTTACTGGCTTGTTTTGCTTAGCATAATACATTCTAGTTCCATCCATGTTGTTGCAAATGGCAGTATTTCATTCTTTTTGACTGCTGAGTAATATTTCATTGTATACACCACATCTTCTTTATCCATTTGGAATGGAAAGACACTTTTTGAAGAGAAGGGTGAGTGGGAACTGAGCATTAAGAAGGGTTAGTTATCTTCCTTGTTGATAGGTACCTTTTTCATGAATCCTTTTAAAAGTGGAATTTCATAGATCTGTCTTACATAGTATTGTTACACATGTCTTGGAGAGGAAATAGCTAATGATGTATGCTTCTTGGAGTCTCTTATCATTCTAAGGGTCTAACAGACATTGGAAAAAAATCTTTTTGTTTATCAATTATTTTGGAAATCTCAGAAAAATACTTAGGAATTAATGGGAGGATTTGTTCACATTGGTTATTATTTATTCCAAAGCAGCATCCTGCTCTGTATGTATGTAATTTGCATTTGCTTATGTGTTTACAAGGAACAAGTTACTCAAGTAGTGAAGTATAGATATGGTGGGCAGTCATATAGCTTTATCATACACAATTGTCTTTTTTTAAGACAGTGAGAAAAAAGGGAAAAATTCAACTTTCATATTAGCTTTTAAGTCCTGAACTTCATTTTCCACGCCATTTTTGTGTTTGCTAATAACTTTTTTTCCTTAGAAAATTCAAATGATGAAAAGATCAAGATTTATGACCAAATTTGGGGTTACTATACTGGGGCTAGCCCCTGGCCAGGGGAACAACTGAGAAAACAGATTAGTTCTGGTGTATAGCTTTCTCTGCAGCATTAGAGTCTCTCCAGAAAGACCCAGGTGTTTTTTATTTGGTCTGGGCTCTGTAAGGTGAGATTCTGACATTATTCTTCTTTTATTTCCGTGAGAGAGTTCCTTTGATATTTTGAAATATGCCTTGCCCAACCTCTGGCATCTCTGCCTACCCTGGTGGCCAGTTTTGCCAATTCTCTGGCTTTCATTGATTCAATCCTGTACTTCTGAGCAGTCCTGAAGTGCCCCAGTTGCTGTCATTCACACCACAGACTGAGAATTGCTTAATCTACCTGCAGTTAACCCATACTTCATGATTGGCCCTTGTCAATAAATTGTGCCACTGCTGTATTATATCTTTCAGTATGATCAGATGGGTGTATCACCTTAAATTTCCATTTTTTTTTTCCAACGTTTATTTATTTTTGGGACAGAGAGAGACAGAGCTTGAACGGGGGAGGGGCAGAGAGAGAGGGAGACACAGAATCGGAAACAGGCTCCAGGCTCCGAGCCATCAGCCCAGAGCCTGACGCGGGGCTCGAACTCACGGACCGCGAGATCGTGACCTGGCTGAAGTCGGACGCTTAACCGACTGCGCCACCCAGGCGCCCCAAATTTCCATTTTTTAAGTAAGAATTTAACTTATTTACTTTGGCAGTTAATTTCAAAATAGAGAACCTTAAAAAAATATATGTGTATATATATGTATGTATATACATCTATGTACATATTTTGCATAACTTTTTTGTACTCTCTGTGGACCTTGCTATTGCAACTTCCTGAAATCAAGTTTTGAAGATACATTTAAATTTCTTCTTATGAAGAGCAACTGCCTCTTTTTACAAATGAGTTATCTTGGATTTCAGTTAGAGTTCTTCTATGTATTGTGCTGTGTTTTGCCATCTTTATCATGCTTTTCTATGTGTACTATGGTAGTTTGCATTTCTCATCTCTTGGACTAGATGGTAGTGTTCTTGAAGGCAGATAGCATTTTTATTCATTGTTATATTCTACACAAATAGTAAACTGGCTATTGTGCAAAGTAGTTTTTCAGTGAAAGAATGTCAAGAGATCTCAAATTATGCTCTTATGATAATAGCATCTCTTTTTCTATATGTAGTCATGGTAGAGATTATTTTTTAACATAGAATATATTTCCAAGGATATATTTTGCCACAGAACCTCATTGTCAATGGGGGAAGTCAGGGCATATGGATGTTCAGACATTGGAAAGGGTAATTATAGGAAAATTCTATTAAATTGTGACTTATAGAACCATCTATACTTTTGTCTATATCATTATTATACTGTTGTTTTAGTCTTTGTAGCCAGTGCTCCAGATCTATTCCACTTTTCATGATCTCTCCAGGTTTTACCATAGACCTATCCCTTTTAGCAAAATATCTTTTCTTTTTTTCTTGCTTTTTTTTTTTTTTTTTTCTTTTTTTGAGATCAATCCCATTCTTAGGCAAACCACACCTCATCCTTTTAAAATCTTACTATAGTTTGATGGTCCCTCTCTTCTCTGGTCTTCTTCACCAAGTCTGGGCCTACTAGCTATGTTCTTTTAACCAAATACTGTTCTTTCTGAGTATGGGTCCACTTATTTTGTACTCTTTCCTGTATTTCTTTTCCTCACTTGCCTACAAGCTTTCTGAGATTGTCCATCTTCTAAAATAAAATTTCTTTTGACTCTTCTACCTGCTTACATTGCTTTTCTGCTCCTCTGCTTACCTTGACAGCCATACCTTTTTAAGATGTCCCCTCTGTGCCTGGCCTTTAACCTGGCCTTTCCTTATTCTTGAACCCTGTACTGCAGCCTGTGCACACAGCTGCATGGAGTCTTAGTACTGGGTGGTATCAGTTCTGGGGAAGGGGCTTCAGCAATTGCTTCCAGGCCATCTCCTACTTTACTACCTAGGTTGCAGGAGGTGGGCTTCTGAGAGAGGAGGTTTGAGAAAAGAAGGATTTTCTTAGGATTATTCTTTGCCACCTATCTTGCCTTCATTGGTGCTCTCAATGTCCCCTCTCTCATCCTATACCAGGCAGATCAGTGTTGTTTGTATACCTGGCTGTAAGATAAGCCATTATATGGTTTCTGTGAATTCCCCTATTTCCTCTCTGACCTATTCCCTACCATCCCACATCCCAATTTCCTCTATACTAAGTTATTTTACCAGACATTTTGTTAGGAACTTCATGCTTTAATTTTTGCCCCCGCTTCATGAAGGCCTATACCCACTTCACAGATGAAGTGCAGAAAAGTGAGATGACAGCTGAAGTGATAGAGCTAGTAAGAGGCCAACCTCTGGCTTCAAAGTCTGTTTTTAACTATTGTTGCATTGCCTTATTGTAGCTTTATGGTGCTTAAAATTCTTTTGTTTTTTTTTTTCTTTTTTTTTTTTTAATTTTTTTTTTCAACTTTTTTTTATTTATTTTTGGGACAGAGAGAGACAGAGCATGAACGGGGGAGAGGCAGAGAGAGAGGGAGACACAGAATCGGAAACAGGCTCCAGGCTCTGAGCCATCAGCCCAGAGCCTGACGCGGGGCTCGAACTCACGGACCGCGAGATCGTGACCTGGCTGAAGTCGGACGCTTAACCGACTGTGCCACCCAGGCGCCCCTAAAATTCTTTTGATATGAGATAAGATTGCAAACAAAAAAATTAGATAATATGCTTAGGAAAACTCTTAATATATAATTAGTGAAAAAATATCAGAATCAGAGTCTATTCTGTTTTGATACTTTTTATTAATAAACAGAAATAGAATTTTATCCTGGGTGGCTGATGTGGGCAGGTAGTAGCTGGGGAGGCCTGTAACACCAGATTCAAAAGTTGTTAATGTTACATTTTGCCTGGAGTCACATCTGTTGCCTTTAGCTGGTTAAGGACAAATTGAAACATCTTTACTCCAAGGCACTTTTGTATGATAGTGATATACATAGGCAGCTTGGTGGGAACATTGCTATTGCCTCTGTTCCCTCATCTATAAAATGGGGGTAAAGATACTACTACATTATTAGATGGAGATAATAGTACTACAACCTTACAGGGTTGCTTATATGGACTGTGAGTAAGTATAAAGTGCTTGGACCACATTTTAAGGATGTATAAGTTTTAGATGTGAAGTAATAATTAGTATTATTGTTAATAGAGACTGTTATTGGCTACTTTATTTATGGCCTTTAGAGAGGGACTGGGTGCCTGACTTTGTGTGTGTGTTAAAACAAAAGTAGGTTCATTTCTCAGGAGTTCTCTTCCTCTAGGTTTGGGCAATTACTGTGTGAGTGTGATAGAAAAGTTGATTTGAGTGAGCAGTTCATTGAGGGAAATGCTGCAGCCATTGTCTCCAGTTCTTCATAGACCTGGAGTGTGGTAATGTTTCCGTCTTTTTTCTAACCACACTGATTCCCTCAGGAGTATTTGCAGAAGAGTGGATCTGATGTCTCTTCTGCTTAACATTCTTTACATGGAAACTTATCTTTCTCAAGGGCAAGGTGGCATGTCTCTATGGCAAAGAATTTTCTCTTTGAGTTGAACTGTACTTTGCTTTAGTTCTCCCAAGCTCAGGAACCATGTTTTTATTATTCTTAAACTGCTTGGAATTTGCTGAGCCCTTCTAAAGCTTAATAATATTCTAGTCACCTCAAATGTGCTATACTTACAGTACTTAAGATGTGATGTTCTCTTGGGGCACTTGGGGTGGCTCTGTCAGCTAAGTGTCTGACTTTGGCTCAGGTCGTATCTCGCGGTTTGTGGGTTCGAGCCCCGCGTCGGGTTCTGTGCTGACAGCTTGGAGCTTGCTTGCTTCATATTCTGGGTCTCCCTCTCTCTGCCCCTCCCCTGCTTGTGCTCACTCTCTCTGTCAAAAATAAGTAAACATTAAAAAAAATGCAACATTCTCTTTTTGAGTTCATGCTTATTAATTTAACTTATGTTAATAAGCAAAACATCTTTTTTAAGAAGCAAAAAGGCAGTTATTTTTCAGGTTCCTAAATCTGGCCAACCATGAAAATGCTGGGGGAGGTTTTTGAAAGGATTGTACTGTATTGTGTTTCACGTTACTAGCCCTCAGGTGACTGTGATAATGAGTCAGGTGCTCTGGTGTGGTATATTTGAATGAGAGAAATGTCTTTAATTTACAATAAGGATTTTATGAGGTAGATAGTATATTTGATTGCATTTTTTTTTGAGATTTGGGAACTCCGAACCTCTATATCTAAAATTTTATTTTTAATGTTTATTTATTTTTGAGACAGAGACAGAGCATGAACGGGGGAGGGTCAGAGAGAGGGAGACACAGAATCCAAAACAGGCTTCAGGCTCTGAGCTGTCAGCACAGAGCCTGATGTGGGGCTCGAACTCACGAACCGCGAGATCATGACCTGAGCCGAAGTCGGCCGCTTAACCAACTGAGCCACCCAGGCGCCCCTGAACCTCTATATCTAAACACAGAAGCTTGCACACAGAAGATGCTTAATAAATATTTATTGAATAAGCGAGTGTCCAAGGTCACATGACTAGGGTTAGTGGGAGCCTATAATTTGTCTCTAACCTGATCCTAAGCTGTATAGTTCTACTTAATAATTATACTGTGTTGAGATCTGGGGTTGGAATCCCGACTTTGTACCTTTGCTGGTTGCATGGCTTTGGCCCAGTATGGAATCAGTTGGCTCCTAGGTAAATTGGTGATGCCAACCTGTCCCTTTCAGTCCTTAGGTTAAGAAGTGTTATGTATGCAGTTCCTCACACACTCAGGTGCTTGAAGAATAGTAGCTATTCCTAGAACTAATACTAATACTAATACTAGCCTAATACTAAGCAGATGTGGAAACTGTCCATTTTCTAATCAGAATACTGGCTTTATTTGAAATGAAATAAATAATGAAAACTGCTACTGCAGTAGTTCACAGACCTAGATATTTTCCTTTATTCTTGATTCTCAGAACTGTTAGCAACCACAGCCTTTATAGGCAATCAAGTAAATTCATTTTCCCAGAATAACTGATGTAAAATAGAACTTCATGCCGGCACTACTTGTCTGTTTAGTTTCAATTAATGTTAGAATAAAAGTACTTATACTAAGAAAAATGGATGCATATTAAACTCTTTTCTGTGTCCTCAGTCTCTACTTTTTGAACTCTTTTAAACTCATGACTCTCTGCCTTCCTGCCCTCTTTACCTCCGTGCCCTATGAAAACATGGAAGCATCTGGTATTATTTAACTTTATCGATCCATCAGCTGGGTGCAGGTGGCCTAAAACTGGTTCATTCTGAAGTGTGTTATCTTAAACTATGGACTTGTGCTTTAAATCCTTTAATTTCTTACTGTAAATGAAAAATTTCCAGCCCCCCCCCCCCACTTTTTTTTGGAGGTATCAGTAAGTGGACATCAAAATTTTTGTTTGCTTGTCTAATATTGAAAAGCTTTAAGGCTATGCATTTTCTTTGGAGTGTATCTGATTATAAGTGTTGATAAGTGGTAGTCCTGTTATTTTTAAAGTTACCTGTAGTTGCAGATTTTTTTTTGTCTGTTTTATGCATTATTCAGTATAGTATTTTAAAATTTCTAGTATTTTTTATTGTTTAAAATTAGTTAGTAATTTTATTGCTTTGGAACTGAGACTTTGGCTTTGTGTCCTTTATACTTAAGAACTTTCTGAGGTTTTCTTTGTGTCTTGATGTATTATCAATTTTTATAAATGTTCCATTGATGGTTAAAAGGAAGATGTATTTTTAATATGTGCGTTACAAATCTGACACAAATCCTTTAATATTATCAATTATATTATTCCAATCCTCTGTGCTTTGTAATTTTTTCCTACAGAATATACCAGATGGAGAGGTGTGTGCTCTTTTAATGGTGTCAGATTTTGTAAGCTCAACTTTCCTTGCACTTCTAATAACTTTTGCCTCTTAGTCTTTTAATTCTTTTTATTTTCAATTCAGTGATATTTTACAAATACAAATTCATGACTGGTATATCCTAATCACTGTTCTGCTTAATGCTTTTGCCTTAAAGTCTACTTTGTCTTATATTAATAATGCCACTCCAGGGGCGCCTGGGTGGCGCAGTCGGTTAAGCGTCCGACTTCAGCCAGGTCACGATCTCGCGGTCCGTGAGTTCGAGCCCCACGTCGGGCTCTGGGCTGATGGCTCAGAGCCTGGAGCCTGTTTCCGATTCTGTGTCTCCCTCTCTGCCCCTCCCCCGTTCATGCTCTGTCTCTCTCCGTCCCAAAAATAAATAAAAAATGTTGAAAAAAAATTTAAAAAAATGCCACTCCATTTTTCTTCTATTTATTCTTATTTATTAAAAAAAATTTATTTTTACATTATCTCTACACCCACCATGGAGCTTGAACTCACAACCCTGAGATCAAGAGTCACATGCTGTACTGATTGAGCCAGCCAGGTGCCCTCTTTCTTTTATTTTTATCTACTTGATATATACCCAATCTGATTATTTTGAGAGGTAGTATCCTATTTTTTTCCCTTAATCGGAGAGGCTTTAGTAGAGAGGAGCTAAATTCATTTATAGTGATCTTATAACAGATAAGTTTGGACATATTTCTGCCTTCTTGTTTTTTATTTTTAATGTATTCTTGCCTTGCATGTGGGTTGGAAGGCTTGTTTTTGGTATATATCCTGTCTTTTCTTTGGGGTCTTCTACAGTTTGGAATCTGTTTTTACTTCACTTTTGACCTTCACTGGTTTTAGTGGGAATTTAAATCTTTTTTCAATTTTAGTTTCTTTCCTTATTTAATTCACCTTCCTTTTTACTTTATCCTATTTTTACCGTACCTGCTTCTTTCATTATGGCTTTTTGCACTTTTTCGTAAGTCTTTTTGCAATCTAATTAAGATATTAAAGAGGTTTTTTTTAATACTTTCTGCTGGCTCCTCTGGTAGATTGTTTTAGTTTTCTGAGTCTTTAGGATGATGATCATATTTTCCTTTCCTCTGCTAGTCATCTCCCTACCCTCTACCCATCATGGGAGCATTGTTTCATTAGGTTTGTTTCATTAACCCAGTGCATTTATTGAGTGCCTGCTGGAGATGCAGAGGTATATTAGGTTTATCTCAGTTAAAGCCTGGATTTTGGTTTTTCTTAAGCCAGTTTTTTTCTATCTGTTTTATCATAACATCTGCCATTTTTTGGGATTTGCTTGTCTGTCAGAATAGTTGTAAGTTTTTGTTATTTTCTGTTATCTTCAGTGATAATGGAAAGCTGGGACACTGTCTCAGGGACTACATTTTATACTTGAAGGCTGCTAGGGAGACAAGTCAAACGGATGAGATACCCCTGAAATGACATTAGACATGTATAGTTTGTTGTGAAAGAAAGCTGGCTTAATCCTTTCAGGCTAATTTCAGTGGGTGGTTCATAAATCCCATCCTTGGTCCTTTTCCTGGAGAGGACAGACTGGATCAGCATTGGCTGTTGTAAACTAACCTGGTTGCTGGGGGCCAAGGAAACTGTGTGTGCTTTAGTATAAGCATTTCCTTAGTGCCTAAAGCCTGCTTGCTGCCAAGTGTGTGACCTCTAGGCTGGTGTTTCTCCCACACCTGTGTTAAAATAACTTAGGTAAGATGGTTACAATCCAGACAACTAGGCCTAAACCCACAATAAAAATCTTGAGGGGAGGTGGGAAGGCCTATATATTTTTAATAAGCACCACAGATCTTTTTATCTTTTCATAAGGGAAGTCATGGAAATATAAAAAGAGAGAGGATAGAGTTATGAACTCCACACATCCATCATCTATGTAGCTTCATTATCACTATATGGCTAGTCTTATTTCATATATATCCACTCCTGTTTCTGTATCCTGATTATTTTAAAAATAATCCCAGGCATAATGTCATTTATTTAATTTGTAAATATTACACTATATATCTAATAGATATAAAGCCCAATTCCATTTATGAAAAAAAGCGCAATTCCATTTATCATGCTTAAAAATTAAAAACTGAAATTTAAAAAAACGAAAAAATAAAAATCCCTTAATATTATCAAATATCCAATCAACGTCTGCATTTCTCTAGTTATCTCTGTCTGTGACAGCTAGTTTGAATTTTGTATCTAAGGTCTGTGCATTAAGATTGGTTTTCCCTCCATTTCCTTTTGTTGTTTTGTTTTTTGGAGATTTGTTGTTGTTTTTGCAGAAATCAGATCTATTGTCTTAGAGGGTTTTGCACATCTGGATTTCACTGATTGTGACCCTATGGTGACATTTAACATGTTCCTATATTTCCTATACATTGGCAGTTAAATCTAGAGGCTTGATCAGATTTGGGCTGTTGTGTTTTTTTTTTTTTTTTTTTTTTTTTCTCCCAAGAAATGTCAAAGGTAATGGTTTATACTTCCATTAGGAAGGTATGTAATATCTGGTCTTTTCTCTTTTTGTTATTTTTCGGCTATTCATGTTCACTGTCTAAGTCTATTCATTAAGTATTGCAAATGGTGATACTCTAGTTCTGTTATTTCTTCTTGTTTGATTAGTCATAATTCTTTTGTAAAAACAAAAAGGAGCTTACCCATATCAGCTGTTTGGTTACCCTAAATCACAGATCATATAGGAAAGATGGAATAGTGGCTTGATTCTTACCAGCTTTCAAATTAAGGAGGTGGTTTTTAAAATTTTTTTTTAATGTTTATTTATTTTTAAGAGAGAGAGCATAAGCAGGGGAGAGGCATAGAGAGAGGGAGACACAGAATCTGAGGCAGGCTCCAGGCTCTGAGCTGTCAGCACAGAGACTGATGCAGGGCTCGAACCCATGAACCGTGAGATCATGACCTGAGCCGAAGTTGGATGCTTAACTGACTGAGCCACCCAGGTGCCCCAAGGAGGTGTTTTTTTAGTGCATTAGTTTACTAGAGCAGTCCTAACAACACAGATTGAGTGGCTTAAGCAACAGAAATTTATTTTCTTGCAGTTCTGGAGACTAGAGGTCTGAGATCAAGATGTTGGCAAGATTGATTTCATTCTGAGGAGTCTCCTTGGCTTTTAGATGGCTGTCTTCTCTTTTTAAATTCATATAGTTGTCCCTTAGTCTGTGTTTATATCCTAATGCTTTCTTATAAGGGCACCAGTCATATTGGATTAAGGCTCACCAACATGACCGCATGTAACCTTAATTACCTTTGTATTCTGTCTCCAAATATAGTCACTATTCTGAGGTACTGGCATTAAGATTTCAGTGTATGAATGTTAAAGGGAACAAAGTTCATTCCATAAAACCTAGCATCCTGTAAATGTGGATTTTTTTTAGAAGTATCGTATGGAACAACTTTCATATGTTGTAATCCATTGCAGTTATCTTCAGTGATGCTCAAATTTGTCCTCTTGGAAGCCTCTTTAGGTTGCTCCTAAATTGTCCTTTAGATAGAATCCCATTATTCCTGATTAGCTTTCTGGTTTTTTTTGCATTCTTCTAGAACAAGATGTTCTAAGCCTGTCTTCCTGCTCCAGACTTGCAAGGACATTTCTTCCAGGAGTCCTGGTTTCTTTTAGTGAGATATAGTACCAGATGATTCTGAGTACACTAATCTTTGGAAATCTCATGAATAGGCGATTTTTGGTTTGTTTTTTCTTTTCTCTTTTCTTTTTTTCTTTCTCTCTCTCTCTCTCTCTCTCTTTTTTTAATCACCACAGTGTAGGAGGCACTATAGTATAGTGGTTAATAGTTCTGGCTTAGAGAGTCGTATTGCTCAGATACAACCTGGCTCTGTTACTTACAGTATTACTTACTTGACCCTAAGCAAGGTGCATAGTTTCTCTGGGTCTTAATTTAATCATCACACTCATTCATCATCTACTGTAAAGCTCCCTGAAGGCAAGGACTTTCTCTATATTTTTTACAGCTCTATCTTCACTACCTCAAATAGTGCCTGACACATAATTGGCACTTGATCAATATGTGTTCTGTGAATATATTTATGAAATGAAAATAGTAGGAGTACTATTCTTAAAGAATGCTGAGATGCTTAGGGGATAATGTTTATAAAATGCTTATAGTCACCAAGAACTGTGAAGGATCTAAGATTTTACCCTACTTACAAGCCAGCCAATTAGTCTGCCAGTTTTGTGGGTACTGGCAGAAGAGATAAGACTTTTGGGTTGGAGACAAAGGGCTTTATTAAACACATAGCAATAGCAGATACTAAAGTGTCACATTTTCTTGCTCTCATTTTCTGAACCCTAGTTTTTGCAGGGCAATACGAATATGGCAAGGTGAGATCTATATATGCAATGGGCTATGTTATAGGAGAAAACACTGAGCTTAGGGAACCTGAATCTTTTATGATGGACAGTAAACAAACTTGTTCTGGAAGAAGACACTTTATCTTCTTTACATCCTTGAAAAGATAGCTTTGGGACAAGAGGACATTCAAATAACTCTGCTTGCAAGATGTGCAGAAACATGAGAAATCCATGGACAGTTGTTTTTCAACAAATGGCATTAATAGATATAGTAGTCAGTATAATTGGTCATGATGGTATTGATGATTTCCTTATGCTTCTTTTCCAACCTAAACACAAGGTTTTCTTCTTGCCACCTTAATCTATAGTCCTTATTTAATCTCAGTTTTCCAACAAATAGCATTGATATATGCGGTCAGTAAATATTGGCCATGATGATATTACTGATAATTGCCTTATGTTCATTTCCCAACTTGAACATAAGGTTTCTTCATGCTGCCTTAATCTAATCTTTATTACATCCTTGTCTTTCATCTTTCATTGCAAGACTATGGGAAGGGTATTTTGTGATTTCTGGTGCATTGACCATTATTTTATATTATATTATTATTTTGTTTTGATTTGTTTTATTTTTATTATTTTATTTTATTTATAATTGTGTATATATTTTTAAGGGATTTAATTTTTTTAGCTTAAATCCCAGTTAATGATTTCAAGAATAGAATTTAGTGATTCATCACTTACTTATTACACTCTGTGCTCATCTCAACAAGTGTCCTTAATGCTCCTTGCCCATTTAGTCCATCTCGCTATCCAACACCCCTCCAGGAACCCTCAGTTTGTTTTCTGTATTTAAGAGTCTCTTATGATTTGTCTCCCTCTCTGTGTTTATATTATGTTTGCTTTCCTTTTTTTTAATGTTCATCTGTTTGTATTTTATAATTTTTTAAAATGTTTTATTCATTTTTGAGAGAGAGAGAGAGACAGTGTGAGAGAGGGAGGGGCTGAGAGAGGGAGACACAGAATCTGAAGCAGCCTCCAGGCTCTGCGCTGTCAGCACAGAGCCTGATGTGGGGCTTGAACTCATGAACCACAAGATCATGACCTAAGCTGAAGTCACTGCTTAACCGACTGAGCCACTCAAACGCCCCTTTTTGCATTTTAAATTCCACATATAAGTGAAGTCATACAATATTTGTCTTTCTCTGACTGACTTATTTCACTTAGCACGTTTAGTTCCATCCACATTGTTACAAATGGCAAATTTCATTCTTTTTGACTGCTAAGTACTATTCCACTATATATATATATATATATATATATATATATATATATATATATATATATATATATATATACCACATCTTCTTTATCCATTCATCTGTTGATGGATATTTGGGCTCTTTCCATATTTTGGCTATTGTCGATAGTGCTGCTATAAACATTGGGGTGCATCTGCTCCTTTGAAACAGCACTCCTGCATCCTTTGGGTAAATTCCTAGTACTGCAGTTGCTGGGTCATAGGGTAGTTGTATTTTTAATTTTTTTAGAAGCCTCCATATTGTTTTCTATAATGGCTGCACTAGTTTGCATTCCCACCAGCTGTGCAAAAGGAACAGTTTCTCTTTCTCTACATCCTTGCCAACATCTGTTGTTGCCCAGGTTGTTAATATTAGCCATTCTGACAGGTGTGAGGTGGTATCTCATCGTACTTGTGATTTGTATTTCTCTGTTGATGAGTGATGCTGAGCATCTTTTCATATGTCTAATAGCCATCTGAATGTTTTCTTTGGAATGGACGTGTCTATTCATGACTTTTGTCCATTTCTTCACCAGATTATTTGTGTTTTGGGTATGGAGTTTGATAAGTTCTTTATAGATTTTGGAATTAACCCTTTATCTGACATGTCATTTGCAAATATCTTCTCTCAGTCCATCGGTTGCCTTTGAGTTTTGCTGATTGTTTCCTTTGCTGTGCATAAGCTTTTTATCTTGATAAAGTCCCAATAGTTCATTTTTGCTTTTGTTTCCCTTGCCTTTGGAGACATGTCAAGTAAGAAGTTGCTGCAGCCAAGGTCAAAGAGGTTGTTGCCTGTTTTCTCCTCTAGGATTTTGATGGCTTCCTGTCTTATGTTTAGTTCTTTGATCCATTTTGAGTTTATTTTTGTGTATGGTGTAAGAAAGTGGTCCAGGTTCATTCTTCTGCATGTCGCTGTCCAGTTTTCCCAACACCATTTACTGGAGAGACTGTCTTTTTTCCATTGGATATTCTTTCCTGCTTTGTCAAAGA
This sequence comes from Puma concolor, assembly GCF_028749965.1. Lineage (NCBI taxonomy): Eukaryota > Metazoa > Chordata > Mammalia > Carnivora > Felidae > Puma > Puma concolor. The sequence goes on from NC_141671.1 coordinate 26,864,790, forward strand.
TTAGTTAGCCATACGTTTGTGGGTCCATTTCTGAGTTCTCTATTCTGTTCCATTGATCTATGCATCTGTTTTTGTGGAATTACCATACTGTCTTGATGATTACAGCTTTGTAATACGGCTTGAAGTCTAGGATTGTGATGCCTCCAGCTTTGCTTTTCTGTTTCAGGTTTGCTTTGACTATTTGGGGTCTTTTGTGGTTCCATACAAATTTAAGGATTGTTTGTTCTAGCTCTATGAAGAATACTGGTGTTATTTTGATAGGGATTGCATTGAATATGTAGATTGATTTGGGTAGTATCGACATTTTAACAATATTTGTTTTGCCAATCCATGGGCATGGAATATTTTTCCATGTTTTTGTGTCTTCTTCAATTTCTTTCATAGGCTTTCTACAGTTTTCAGTGTATAGATTTTTGTCCCCTTTGGTTAGGTTTATGCCTATGTATTTTATGGGTTTTGGTGCAATTGTAAACGGGATCAATTCCTTGATTTTCTCTTTCTGTTGCTTCATTATTGGTGTATAGAAATACAACTGATTTCTGTACATTGATTTTATATCCTGTGACTTTGCTGAATTCATGGATCAGTTCTCGCAGTTTTTTGATGGAGTCTTTTGGGTTTTCACATAGAGTATTATGTTGCCTGCGAAGAGTGAAAGTTTGACTTACTCCTTGCTGATTTGGATGCCTTTTATTTCTTTGTGCTGTCTGATTGCTGAGGCTAGGACTTCCAACCCTATGTTGAATAACAGTGGTGAGAGTGGACATCCCTATCGTTTTCCTGACCTTAGGGGGAAAGCTGTGTTTTTCCCCATTGAGGATGATATTAGCAGTGGGTCTTTCGTATATGGCTTTTATGATCCTGAGGTATGATCCTTCTATCCCTACTTTCTTGAGGGTTTTTATTGAAAAATGGTGCTGAATTTTGTCAAATATTTTCTCTGCATTATTGAGAGGATCATGTAGTTCTTTTCTTTTATTAACGTGATGTATCACATTGACTGATTTGTGGATATTGAACCAGCCCTGCATCCCAGGAATAAATCCCACTTGGTTGTGGTGAATAATTCTTTTAATGTATTGTTGGATCTGGTTTGCTAGTATCTTTTGAGAACTTTTTCATCTACGTTTATCTGGGAAATTGGTCTGTAGTTCTGCTTTTTAGGGGGGCCTTTGTCTGGGTTTGGAATCAAGGTAATGCTGGTCTCTTAGAACGAGTTTGGAAGTTTTCCTTCCATTTCTGTTTTTTGGATCAGCTTCAAAAGAATAGGTGTTAACTCTTCTTTAAATGGTAGAATTCCCCTGGAAAGCCATCCAGCCCTGGACTCTTGTTTGTTGAGAGATTTTTGATTACTGATTCGATTTCTGTACTATTTACTGTCTGTTCACATTTTTTATTTCCTCCTGTTTCAGTTTTAGTAGTTTTTATGTTTCTAGAAATATATCCATTTCTTTCATATTGCACAGTTTGTTGACATATAATTACTCATAATATTCTTATTATCCTTATTATTGTTTGTATTTCTGCAGTGTTGGTTGTGATCTCTCCCTTTCATTCATGATTTTTATTTGTTTGGGTCCTTTCCTTTTTGATCAATCTGGTTAGGGGTTTATCAATTCTGTTAATTCCTTAAAAGAACCAGCTCCTGGTTTCATTGATCTGTTCTGTGTTTTCGATTTCAATGTCATTTATTTCTGCTCTAATCTTTGTTATTTCCCTTCTTTTGCTGGTTTTGGGCTTTATTTGCTGTTTTTATTCCAGCCCTTTTAGGTGTAAGTTTAAGTTGTGTATTTGAGACCATTCTTCCTTCTTTAGGAAGGCCTGGATTGACATATACTTCCCCCTGCCTTTGCTGCATCCCAGAGGTTTGGGGCTGTCGTGTTTTCATTTTAATTGGCTTCCATGTACTTTTTAATTTCCTCTTTAATTTATTGGTTAACTCACTCATTCTTTTAGTGTAGGGTGTTCTTTAATCTCCAAGTACTCATGGTCTTTCCCCAGGTTTTCTTGTGGTTGATTTTGAGTTTCATAGCGTTGTGGTCTGAAAATATGCAAGGTATTATCTTGATCTTTTTCTACTTGTTGAGGTCTTATTTTTATCCCAGTATGTGATCTATTCTGGAGGATGTTCCATGCGTAGTCAAGAAAAATGTGTATTCTGCTGCTTTAGGATCAGATGTTCTGAATATATCTGTTAAGTTCATCTGGTCCAGTGTGTCATTCAAAGCCATTGTTTCCTTGTTGATTTTCTGCTTAGATGATCTGTCCATTGTTGTAAGTGGGGTTTTGAAGTCCCCTACTGTTATGGTATTATTATTAATGATACCATTATTCTCTAATGATACCAGTATTCTTTATGTTTGTGATTAATTAATTTATATATTTGGGTGCTTTCACGTTGGGGCATAAAGATTTACAATTGTTAGATCTTTTTGGTGGATAGACCCCTTACTTTTGATATAATGCCCTTCTTCATTTCTTGTTACAGTCTTGATTTTATTTAAAAAAAATTTTTTTTTAACATTTATTTATTTTTGAGACAGAGAGAGACAGAGCATGAATGGGGGAGGGGCAGAGAGAGAGGGAGACACAGAATCGGAAGCAGGCTCCAGGCTCTGAGCCATCAGCCCAGAGTCTGACGCGGGGCTTGAACTCACGGACTGTGAGATCGTGATCTGAGCTGAAGTTGGACGCTCAGCCGACTGAGCCACCCAGGTGCCCCACAGTCTTGATTTTAAAATCTAGTTTGTCTGGGGCACCTGTCAAGTCGGTTAAGAGTCCAACTTCATCTCAGGTCATAATCTCGTGTTTTGTGGGTTCGAGCACCACACTGGGCTCTGTGCTGACAGCTCAGAGCCTGGAGCCTACTTCAGAGTCTATGTCTCTCTCTCTCTCTCTCTCTGCCTGTTCCCCTCTCACACTCTATCTCTCACTGTCTCTCAAAAACGAATAAATGTTAAAAATATTTTTTTAAATCTAGTTTGTCTGATAAAAGTGTGGCTACTCCAGTTTTATTTTGATGACCATTAATGTGATAGATCTCCATCTCCTTACTTTCAATCTGCAGCTGTCTTTAGGTCTAAAACGAGTCTCTTGTAAGCAGCATATAGATGGGTCTTGTTCTCTTATCCGTTCTCATACCCTATGTCTTTTGATTGGAGCATTTAGTCCAATGAAATTTAGAGTGAGTACTGAAAGATATGAATTTAGTGCCATTGTTTTGCCTGAAGAGTTGTTGTTGTTCTCTGGTCCTTTTTAGTCTTTGTTGACTTTGGTCTTTTTGTTTTGTTTTTTCTTTTCTCCACTCAAAGAGTCCCCCTTAAAATTTCTTGAAGGGCTGGTTTAGTGGTAACACATTCCTTGAGTTTTTGTTTGCCTGGAAAATTCTTTATCTCTCCTATTTTGAATGACAGGCTTGCTGGATAAAGAATTCTTGGCTGCATACTTTTCCGATTCAGCACGTTGAATATATTCTGCCACTCCTTTCTGGCCTGCCAGGTTTCTGTGGATAGGTCTGCTGCAAACTGATTTCTCTTCCCTTATAGGTTAAGGACTTTTTTTCCCTTGGTGTTTTCATAATTCTTTCCTTGTCTGTGTATTTTTTAAATTTGACTATGATATGCCTTGGTGATTGTTGATTTTTGTTGAATCTAATGGGAATTCTCTGTGCTTCTGGAATTTTTATGTCTGTGTTCTTCCCCAGATTAGGAAAGTTTTCCACCTGTAATTTACTCACATAAACCTTCTGCCCCCTTTTCTCTCTCTTCATCTGGAACTCCTATGATTTGGGTGTTACTCCTTTTTAATAAGTCACTGAGTCCTCTAAGTTTTGTTTCATGCTCTTTTGCCTTTGTTTGCTTCTTTTTTTCTCCTTTATTTGCCATGATTTTGTCTTCTGTGTTTCTGATTCACTGCTCTACTTCATCTATCCTTGCCATCGTGGCATCTATTCAAGATTGTATCTCAGTTATAGCATTTTTAATTTCGTCTAGACTAGATTTTACTTCTTTTATCTCTGCAGAAAGGGATTCTATGCTTTTTTTCACCCCCAGCTAGTATTCTTATTATCGTGGTTCTAAATTCTAGTTCAGGTATCTTGCTTGTATCTGTGTTAATTAAGCCCCTGGTTATCATTTCTTCGTGTGTGTGTGTGTGTGTGTGTGTGTGTGTGTGTGTATGTGTGCGCGCGCGCGTGTGTGCGTGTGTGTGTGTGCGTTTTACTTTGGAGTGAATTTCTTCATTTTGTCATTTTGGAGGAAGAAAAAAGTAACAAAATAAAAAATAAAAGTTAAGAAATTAAAGACAAAACAAAAAAAATCAAATAAAGGAAACCAGGTCCTAGATGTGTTTTGGTCTGCTTGTTGAAAGAAGCTTGCTAGAATAGAGTAAAAGGGAAAGAAAAGAAAAGAAAAAAGAAGGTAAGAAAAAATTTAAAATTAAAAAAATTATAGAATGAAATAGAATAAAATGAAATAGAGGAAATAATTAAAAACATACAACTAAAAAAGTAATAGAATATAAAAATAAAAAATGAAGAAAATAAAAATAAAAATTTTTCTTTCTTTATCCGAGAAAATGAAAAGAAAAACCAATTTAAACAACAACAACAAACCCAAAAAACAAAACAAAACAAACCCCCACCCCCCAGAAAACCAAAGAATAAATGAACCAGCAAACACAATGAAACCCAAATGAAGGTATATCTAATTTCCCCCTGGGCTATGAAGCACTCTATAGCCCATACAATAAGCAGGTTGAAAGGCTTGTACTCTTGTAGGGGATATGATTAGAGGGTGCAGTTGGATGGGATTTGGTGTAACAGTTCCGTTCTCCAGTGTTGGTGCTGCTTAGCTTACTGGGGTGGATCATTGTGATGTGCATGTGTGTGTGTACACGTGTGTGTATATGGAATAGATGGAAATGGCTTCACCCAGCTCTGTAGTCTCTGGCACAGGAACTTCATGCTGTCACCGACCCGCAATCAAATACCCCTCCTTTGTCTCAGGCCTCCGTCCACTCCCCTCCTCTACACTGTCCATGTCCAAGCCATCTGCCCTCCAGGTGGCACCTCCCTCCAGGGTTTTATCTTACATGGGGTTGTGTTTCAAAACTCCACATTTCAGAGACCCCTGCAGCTTGGACACACGCTAACTCTCTAGTGGAGGTCTCACTGAGCAATGGCCGGATGCCAGCTTGCCCCAGAAAATGTTTGTGTGGTCACGCAGTAGCAGAAGTTCAGAGATTATGGCAAATCATAACACATAGCCAGCACTAGGTTTCACTGCACTCTGGCATCTTTGTCCCAATACCAGCAAATGTGGCTGCTCTCTGGGGTTCACTAGAACCTTTGCCTGTGGGGAGGCCTAATGGCCTCTACCAAATGAACTCCAAGCAGGGGAACCACTTCTTCCTGTGTGACACATGGACCCCTCAGACCCTGCTGCCTCCTTCTGGGATTTTCCCTACTTCCTCACCAGAGCACTGTCAGGCACTGGGTCCAGAACTTCAGACTCTGTGCTCCACTGTTTATAGAATCCTGGTGGTATTGAAACCCTCTCCTTTCTTCCTGTCAGTGGTTTTGGGGAACAGATTTCTTGTTCAGTCTTCTGCAAGTGTTTTCACTCTCTCTCTTTCTCTCCAGCTACTTTCAGGGGAGTGTTTTTCCTGCACTCTCCCCATTTCTCTGTCATTTCTCTGAAAAAACAGCTCCCTATCTTCTGTTGCTTTTCCTTCCCCAATTCACCTCTCTACACAACATACTTTCCAAGTTCTGTGGTTTAAGTTATGCAGATTTTTGTGTTAATCCTTAGATCAAATTCCTAGGTGGCAAAATGGTTTGGGGCTGATCTAGCTGTGTTTCAGGGACAAGACGAACTGAGGGTCTCCATGCTACTCTGCCATCTTGTTCTAAGACCATAATTTTGTTAATTTTGATTGTTTATTCTAAGTTGCAATTTTGTTTTGTTTTGTATTGTTGTTGTGTTTTTAAAAGTCATAGCTCTTTACTCTGCAATAATCCTCTCTGTATTATATTTTTGGTCTTGAGTATGGCTGAACATGTCAGCTATTTTCTACATATACAGCTTTCTTTCTTATAAGGTTAAAAAAAATTTTAATGATTATTTATTTAGAGAGAGAGCACAGTGGAGGAAGGCAGAGAGAGGAGACACAGAATCAGAAGCAGGCTCCAGGCTCTGGGCTGTCAGCTCAGAGCCTGACATGAGCTGATGTTGGATGCCCAACTGACTGAGCCATCTCGGTGCCTCTCTTGTAAAGTTTTAGTGGAATTTTTCTGTTTGGTAGATTGTGTTAGAAATGTCATTTTATCTTGCCAAAGCGGTCCCATGTTGAACAAATTACTACATTCTTTCTCCATCCTCTCTTTCTGTTTTGTTATTGTCTTTTGAATATATAAGAGCTCATCAGTCATTTATTTTTTTAATTTAATCACTTTAATTTGATTAATGCTTTTGAAGTATGGTTGGTATACATTGTTACATTGTTTTAAAGTATACAACATAATGATTTGACAAAATTATACGTTATGTTGCTCTTTTCACAAATGTGGTTACTGTCACCATATACTGCTATTACAATATCATTGACTGTATTCACCGTGATGTCTGTACCTTTTATTCCTGTGATTTATTCATTCCATAACTGGAAGCCTATATTTTCCACTCCCCTTCACCCATTTTGTCTATCCCACACCCCCTCAGCAACCATCAGTTTGTTCTGTGGATTTATGGGTCTGTTTCTTCTCTTTGTTTGTTTTGTTTTTCTAGATTCCACATATAAGTCAAATCACATGATCTTTGTCTTTCTCTGACTGACATTTCATTTAGTATTATAACCTCTGGGTCCATTCATGTTATTGCAAATAGCAAGATCTTATCTTTTTTTATGGCTGAGTAGTATTCCATTGTGTGTGTGTGTGTGTGTGTGTGTGTGTGTGTGTGTGTGTGTGTATCACATCTTCTTTATCCATTCATCTATTCATGAATACTTGGGTTGCTTCCATATCTTGGCTATTGTAAATAATGCTGCAATAAACACAGTGATACATATGCATATATCTTTTTGAATTAGGGTGATTTTTTTTGCCCCTTTGGGCAAAAAACCTGTAGTAGATTTACTGGATCCTATGGTATTTCTGTTTTTAACTTTTTGAGGAAACTTCATACTGTTTTCCACAGTGGTTGTACCAATATACATTCCCTCCAATAGTGAACAAGGTCTCCTTTTTCTCTACATCCCATCCTTGCCAATACTTGTTCTTTCTTTTCTTTTTCTTTTTTTTAAACGGTCCCCATTCTGATAGGTGTAAAGTGATATCTCATTGTCATTTTGATTTGCGTTTCCTTGATGATTAGTGATATTGAGCATTTTTTCATGTATCTGCCATCTGTATGTCTTCTTTAAAAAAATGTCTATTCAAGTACTCTGCCCATTTTTTAATCAAATTGGGTTTTTTTTTTTGGTATTGTCTGAGTTTTTTATATATTTTGGATATTAACTCCTTATTGGATATATTATTTAAAATATCTTTTCCCATTCAGTAGGTTGCCTTTTTATTTTGTTGATGGTTTCTTTTGCTGTGCATCAGCTTTTTATTTTGGTCTAGTCCTAATAGTTTATATTTGTTTTCCTTGCCTTAGTAAATACATCTAGAAAAATGTTGCTATGACAGATGTCAAATAAACTTCTGGCTGTGTTTTCTTCTATGAATTTAATGTATTCAGTTCTCACAGTTAAGCCTTTAATTTATTTTGAGTTTATTTTTGTATATGGTGTAACAAAGTGGTTTAGTTTCAGTTTTTTGCATGTAGTTGTCCAGTTTCCCCAGAACTATTTATTAAAGAGACTGTCCTTTTTCTATTGTATATTCTTGGTTCCTTCATTACAGATTAATTGACCATATATTTGGGTTTATTTCTGGGCTGTCTATTCTGTTGTGTTGATCAGTATGTCTGTTTTTGTGCCAATAGCATACTGTTTAGATTACTACAGCTTTGTAATATATCGTGAAATCTAGAGTTGTGATACTTCCAACTTTATTCTTCTTATGATTTATTTGGCTATTTAGGGTCTTTGTGGTTCCATACAAATTTTAGTATTATTTGTTCTAGTTCTATGAAAAATGCTGTTGGTATTTTGATAGAGATTGCGTTGAATCTGTAGGTTGCTTTGGGTAATATGGACATTCTAGCAATATTTGTTCTCCTAATCCATGAGCATTGAATATTTTTCCATGTATTTGTGTCATGCTCAATTTCTTTCATCAGTGTTTTATAGTTTTCAGAGTACAGGTCTTTCACTTCCTTGGTTCAGTTTATTACTGGGTATTTTATTCTTTTGGTGCAAGTGTAAATGAAATTGTTTTCTTTTTTTTTTTTTTTAAATGAAATTGTTTTCTTAATTTTCCTTTCTGCTACTTTGTTATTAGTGTATGGAAAAGCAACCAATTTCTGCATATTAGTTTTGTATTGTGTAACTTCATTGAATTCATTTATTACTTCTAATAGTTTTTTGGTGGGAGTCTTTAGGGTTTTCTATGTATAGTATCTTATCACCTGTGAATAGTGACCATTTAACTTCTTACCAAATGGATGCCTTTTATTTCTTTTTGTTGTCTGATTGCTATGACTAGGACTTCCAGTATTATGTTGAATAAAAGTGGACATCCTTCTGTTGTTCCTGACTTTAGAGGAAAAGCTTTCAGGATTTCCCCATTGAGTATGATGTTAGCTGTGGGTTTTTCATATAAGGCCTTTATTATGTTGAGGTCTGCTCCTTCTAAATCTACTTTGTTGAGAGTTTTTATCATGAACGGGTGTTGAATTTTGTCGGATGCTTTTTCTGAATCTGTGAATATGGTCATATGAGTTTCATCCTTTGTTTTGTTAATGTGGTATATCACTTTGATTGATTTGTGAGTATTGAATCATCTGTTCATCCCTGGAATAAATCCCACTTGATTGTGGTGAATGACCCTTTTAACCTATTGTTAAATGTGGTTTGCTAATATTTGTTGAGAATTTTTGCACATGTTTTCATCAGAGATGTTGGTCTGTAGTTTTGTTTTTTGTAGTGTCTTTGGTTTTGGTGTCAGGGTATTGCTGGTCTTGTGGAATGTATTTGGAAGCTTTCCTTCTGTTTTTTGGAATAGTTTGAGGAGAACAGGTATTAATTCTTTAAATGTTTGGTAGAATTCACCTGCTCATCACCCCATTTGATGAAGCTCATGAGGCCTTTGAAACCTGTGTGACAGTCTCATATACTTTACTCCTCAGATTGAAAAGACAGACTCCTGAATACAGGTTCATGAGTTTCTGAATTTCCATACCAATGTGTATTTGTAATTTTTAATGTTATCATTTTGACTGATAGGTACATAGTAGTAGTAATTTTTGTCCGTCTGACATATATTGGTTTTTAGAACTTTAAGTCTTCCATAAAAGGGTAACTGGACAAATGTGCTTTTTTAAATTTAGTTTAGAATATATAGTAACAGGATGAAGGACTTAAAGCAGTCTAGAAGTGATAAGATGTTCTTACAATTACAGTGAGAAATGGGATTCTCTTTCCACTAGAGAGCACATTCTAAACTAACCCAGGAGTTTCCAGGATATAGTTGGGAGGCTATGCTGCTGGCCAAAGGAGTGTGACCATGAGACTGAGCTGTCTTTGAGTCTGTTTCCCAAGTCTGTGTCTGAGGATAATGTTCTGCTGCAAGACTGGTGTGAGTTAAGAACCATGGGTTTGGCAACTATTTTATGAAAGTAAAGGGAAAAAGAAATTACTCTTAATGGCCTCATTGAGTTGCAGTTGTGATCATTAATTTCTTGGTGCCTCTGCTTCTCCAGATGATTTGAAATTATAGTGTCTTTTTTTTTTTTTTTTTTTTGGCTGCCTAGTTGCTTCAAATCGTTACATGTCCTATTGTTGAATGAGCTATTTCTTGGGAGAATTTTTAAGCTGTTTTTTTTTTATATTAATTGGGCTTTTGGTTAACTATTTTTATAGTAATGGTAACTTTAGTTTCCCTCTTCAGTTTCCCAAGGTGCCTTCCAGTTTCATAACTTGTGCCTGATATATGTCTGGTGAATATAGCACTACCTATGTTTGAAGTTGTCCTAGATATTAAGAAAGTGGATGATTTTTATTTTTTCCCCTGGAAAGTGGAGTCTAAAATGAAATCTGTAAATTCTCTTTGAATCTCAGTATCTTTTTCAAATATTCTTTCTATCTATGACTTAAAGCTTTTAAGTATTCATATGATATAGTCCCATTATCTCCTGCCAATATAATGTACTCATATAGAATTAAAATTTCAATTATTATTTTTGTACTTTTGTTGACCATAAAGGATCTAGAAATCCATGAAAATCGAGAGTGAACTTTTTTCCTCTAAATATTCAGAAGTAGAGTTTCTTTCATAGTTTTGATTTTGCCTACAGTGGTTGCGTTAAATTTATATTTAGAAATAGAGTCCTTATTTGGCATCAACTTTGTCCCATTTTAAAATAAGCAGTTGATGTGTTCTGGCTAGTATTTGAAGAATGTAACTGATTCAGTCAATTTCAGAAAGTACAGCAAAGACAAGGTGTAGTAGAGAGCTAAATTTGTGGTACATGAAATGAAAACATAGTTAGGGCTTTTTCTAGAGTATCCTCTCTCAACCACATACAAATACAATATGCTAGTTATTGAACATTTATTTGTATTTTCATGGGCTAAAAGCTGACAACAGATGAAACATTCAAATTATGTAAAATGTTCTGGCTCCATATTCTGAGGCTTACATTTTGTTAGTTATGTAGTGACCCTTTACTTCTCTCCCAGTTTCTTCTACTCAGGAACCTTAGGACTTGAAATGGTACAAGTGAAGCTGTCAGGTATGAACATAGTTTTGGTTTTAGATACTGTTATGGTAAATCGAAACTTTTGTATTCTCACATCTCTATAGTTTGTAGAACATCTGAGTTGAGAAGGGGAAATGAAAGAATTGAAACAATATTGCTAATACATTTGTCCTTCTGAGGAAGGATGGAAAAGAGGAGAAAAATGCAGAAAAAACAAAAACGGAAGAAGCACCTTAGAAAAGTTTGTACCTGCTCAGTGCAGAGGCCTGAAATGATGCCTGGGAAGTATAATCATGCTATAGACTTGCTTCCTGCATCAGCATTGACTAACAGTTACCAATTCTCAAAGGAGGAATGCTTTGGGCTTAGTCATTACAGGCTGGCTAGCTGGGAGCAGGCATTGTAGGTGAAGGATAATGTAAAGATATGAAAGAGCTTATTACATGTGGGGGATGCAGGAGGGGGAATGACAAGACATTAGGTGGAATAGTGAGGGTCTTTCATATCTTCCCATAGAATTACAGTTTTCTGTTGATATAGGGTGACTGTAAATTTGAAGAGGGGTTGATTCTGATTGGTTTTGAATTTTATTTTTATTAAAAAAATATTTTTTAATGTTTATTCATTTTTGAAAGAGACAGAGCATGAGCAGAGGAGGGGCAGAGATAGAAAGAGAGGGAGACAGAATCTGAAGCAGGCTCCAGGCTCTGAGCTGTCAGCACAGAGCCCAGTTTGGGGCTTGAACTAACGAACTATGAGATCATGACCTGAGCTGAAATCAGAGGCTTAAGACCAGTAAGAAAATTACTGTTTTATTTATTATATATGTATATAGTTTATGTATTTATATATCTTTAGTTATAATATCATGTTTCTTCATCTGTAAAATGAGAATGTGAGTTATTTCACAGGCTAATTTGAAGGTTAAAACTAAACAAAATTATAATAATAATTTTTGTTTTCAGCAGAGGGCCTAGCACAGAGTAACAGCCTAGAAATTGGGAGCTAAAACAATAATAATGTTGCTGTCATTTTTACTGTTAGTATTTTACTGGGAACAGTTGGGACTTTCTTTCCCTAAGAACTTGTATATTACTTTATGGAGTTCCAGTAAGATATGTGTAGGAATGGACTTGTTCTGATTTATTCTGCTTGATACATGATCTGCATTTTCAGGCTGAAGACTGTCTGTCTTCAGTTCTGGATATTGTTATGCCAGTGTTTATTTGAATATTCATTTCCCTCTCTTACTTCTGTTTCTCAATGTGCCTATTGAGTATTATTGGAGTTTGCCCAGTCTATCATTCATGTTTCTTAGTTAGTCTTACATATTTTCAGTCTTTCTGTCTCTATATGAATCATTGTGGATGCCTTCTTTCAGTTTGCTAATTATTATTATTATATTTTTACCTTTGTCAAATCTACTGTTCAACCCATCTTTGAGTTTTTTAACCTTAATGACTGTATATTTTCATTTCTGGAATTTCTGTGTTTCTTTTCCAGAGCTGTCTGTTTTTATTTCATAACATCCTGTTCTTGCATTATGAATTTGGTTTCTTTCTGTATCTCTTAAAACATACTTACTTTAAGTCTGCATTTAGTGTTGTAGCTCAGGAAGTTCTAACCATTTGTTTGGCTGAAATATAGATGGAAAAGTGGCTCACACTGAGTGAGTTAGAAATGCTGGATTGGCCCTTGTTTAATGTAGAGGGAGGGATAAAAATTTTAGGGAGATTGGAATATTAGAATAGATATTTCCTTTAAGACCTGCTCACCCAACCTGGGAGGGCCGAAACAGACCTATCTTTCCCCAGTACTGTGAGAAACAAATTTCTGAGGGAAGCCCCAGAAACCTTGAAGAGCTTTGTGATCTCCCTTCCCTTGTAGACTAGACATTACAGTGGGAACTGTGGTCACTGATTAGGAGAACCTAAGTGCAATGAGAGTAACGGGATCTTGGGGTAACAGGGCCGAGTGGCAGCACTCAGCCACCAAAGACAAGGTAGGGATGACTACTGTAATGGACAGTAGAGTCAGAGTGGAGCTGTGGTATTGGATAGTTGATTGTGGTGTTTCTAGAAGTGAAATAGATAGGAAGCCTACTAAATTCTTACTTGATCTGTATAAGCAGAAATGTTCTAGGTCAAGTGAACAAAAGTCTAACCTGAATTATAAAATTAGAGAGTCACATCCCCTTAATCAGTTACCAGATTTGAATGAGTTTACAGACCCAGAACCCTTCAAATGAAAGAGAGGCTAAGTCCCCTTGAGGAAGGACCCACGTACACTGCCAAAAGTTTATACTGTTAGTTTTTCTCCCAGTCTTCCCCAAAGGGATTTATGGCCTTTTCTAGGGTAACTGTGTACTGGGGAAAAGGATATAATCAGATTTTCACACTCTGAACTGATTTCAGGAGACCCAAAGTGTCAGTGTGGTCCTTTAGTCACACTATGGACTATGGACTACGGACTTTTGGAAGTCAGGTGATCAGTGGATTTTTAACTTTGGTCCATCTCATATGGGCCCAATGGATCCCTTAACCTATCCTGTGGTTATTTCCCAGTATCAGAATGCATACGTAGAGTAGACATACTCAGCAGCTGGCAGAATCCCCACATTGGTTCTTTGACCTGTGCGGGGAGGGATATTGTGGTGGGAAAAACTAAGTGGAAGGCACTAGAACTGTTTTTACCTAGGAAAATAGCCAAAAACAATAGTGCATTCCTGGAGGGATTGTGTGGATTAGTGCCACTATCAAGAACTTGAAGGATGCAGAAATTCGAATCACATCCCCATCCAGTTTACCACTTTGGCTTTGTAGAAGACAGATGGATTTTGGAGAATGACAGTCGATTATTGTAAGCTTAACCAAGTGGTGACTCCAATTGCACCTACTGTACAAAGTATGGTTTCATTGCTTGAGCAAATCAACACATCTCCTGGTATTAGTCTGGCAAATGCTTTTTCTTCATCATGCTTTCAGCTGGCAAGGCCAGCAATACACCTTTACTGTCCTACCTCAGGGATATATCAGCTCTCCAGGCCTATGTCATAATTTTGTTGGCAGGGATCTTGATCACCTTTCCCTTCCACAAGATATCATACTGGTCCATTATGCTGATTGGACCTAGTATATAAGGACTACTCCAGATTTGCTGGTAAGATACTTGCTTGTCAGAGGGTAGGAAATAAATCCAACTAAAATTTAGAGGTCTTCTACCAGTGAAATTTCAGAAATGGGGTGGGGCATGTAAAGATATTCTCTCTTTTTTAAAATTTTTAAATGTTTATTTATTTTTGAGAATGAGAGAGAGAGAGAGAGAGAGCGAGCATGAGCAGAGGAGGGGCAGAGAGAGAGGGAGACACAGAATCTGAAGCAAGCAAGCTCCAGGTTCTGAGCTGTCAGCACAGAGCCCATTGTGGGGCTTGAACCCATGAACCATGGAATCATGACCTGAGCTGAAGTCAAGAGTCATACGCTTAACTAATTGAGCCACTCAGATGTCCCCTTTAAAAAAAGTTTTTTTTTTTTTTTTTTAATGTAGATATTCCTTCTAAGGTGAAGGATAGTTGTTGCATCTGGTCCTTCTTACAAACTGTTGGACCTCTTTGAATTTTATAGGTAACATATTCTTCATTTGGGTGTGTTACTCTGGCTCCTTTACTGAGTGCAGAAAAGTTGCTAGTTTTGAGGGGGTGCTCAGAAGAAAAGGCTCTGCAGAAGTTCCAGGCTTTCATGCAAGCTGCTCTGCCAGTTGGACCATATGATCCAGCAGATCCAATGGCACTTGAAGTATCAGTGAGAGATAGGGATGCTGCTTGGAGCCTTTGGCACACCTGTATAGTCAGCCCTGTTGCAACATAGTCCCTTAGGATTTTGGAGCAAAGCCCTGCCATCTTCTGCTGCTAATTACCATTCTCTTCAGAAACATGAGAAACAGCTTTTTTGGACTGCTAATAGACCTTAGTGGAACACTTGCCAATAGGCCTTGCAATCTGAACTGGATATTATCTGATGAACCAAGCTATAAAGTTGGGTGGACACAATGCACTGTATCATCAGATGAAAGTGCCATATGTAAGATCAACTTAAGAAGATCCAGAGAGCACAAAAAAGTTATAAGAAGAAGTAACCCAAGTGCCCATGGTCCTACTATCATTACACTGCCTCCTCTCCCCTAGCTTGTATGTATGATTTTTGTAAGGAGTTCTCTGTGGTAGTGGAAGAGAGGACTTGGGCCTGGTTTATAGATAGTTCTGTAAGTTCATCTGAAAGTGGACAGCTGCAGCACTGCGGCCCCTTTTTAGGACATCCCTGATAGACACTGGTAAAGGGAAATCACCCAGTGGGCAGAACTTTGAGCACCAATTTGATTGTTCACTTTGCTTAGAAGAAGAAATGGCCAGATGTGCCAATGACCAATTCACTGGGCCAGTGGTTTGGCTTGGTGATCAGGGAGTTGGAAGGAAAATGATAGGAAAATTGGCTACAAGGAAATTTGAGGAACAGATGTGTGAGTAGATCTCTGATTGGGCAACAAACATGAAAATATTTGTTTCCCATGTGAATGGTCACCAAAAGGTAACCTCAGCAGAGGAAGATTTTAATTTTTTTAAATTTATTTTTACTTTTTTGAGAGAGAGAGAGAGAGTGCACATGTGCACATGCGAGGAAGAGTGGGGGAAGGGCATGGGGAAAGGGAGGGAGAGGATCTTAAGCAGGCTCCATGCTCAGCGTGGAGCCTGATGCAGAGCTTGATCTCACAACCGTGAGATCATGAACTGAGCTGAAATCAAGAGTCAGATGCTTTACTGATTGAACCATCCAGTTGCTCCAGAAAAAGATTTTAATATATCAAGTTGTTAGGATGACCCATTCTGTGGATACCAGTCAACCTCTTTCCCAGCGACCCCTGTCATCACCCAGTGGGCTCCTGGACAAAGTGGCCATGGTGGCAGTGATGGCATTGTACATGTTCTTAGCAACATGGATTTGTATTCATCAAGGCTGACCTGGCTTTGGGCACTGCTGACTGCCCAATTTGCCCACAACAGAGACTAACATTGAGCCCCTTTATATGGCACCGCTCCTTAAAGGTCATCAACCAGCTACCATGGTCTGAAGCTGATTAAGATTATTTACATTGAACTGCTTCCCTTATGGTAGGAATAGACACTCTGGATATAGATTTGCATTTGCTATATATAATGCTTCTTCCCAACTGCCCTCCGTGGAGTTCCAGAATGCCTTATCTACCATTGTGGTATTCCACACAACATTGCTTCTGATCAAGGAACTCTTTTCACAGCAAATGAAGTGTAGCATTGGGCCAATGGAATTCACTTATTATATTATGTTCCCCAACATCCTGAAGCAGCTGGCTTGATGAACAGTGGCATGGTCTTTTGAAAACTCAGTTGCAGTGCCAGGTGCCCTACCTTGTGGGGCTGGAGCCAGGTTCTCCAGAAGGCTGTATATGTTCTGAATCACCATATGGTGCTGTTTTTCCCATAGCCAGGATTCACAGGTCCAGAATCAAGAGATGGAAATGGAGTGGCACCACTTACAATTACCCCTAGTGACCTATTAGCAAACTTTTAATTCCTTTTCCCATGACCTTATGCTCTGCAGCCTAGAAATCTTAGTTCCAGAAGGAAGAATGTTTCTACCAGCAGACACAACAATGATCCCATTGAACTGGAAGTTAAGATTGCCACCTGCCACTTTAGGTTCTTCATGCCTCTGATTCAGCAAGCAAAGAAAGGTGTTACAGTGTTAGCTGGAGTGATTGATCCTGACTACCAAGAGGAAATTGTACTGTTGCTCCACAATGGAGGCAAGGAAGAGTTTCTGTTGAATACAGGAGATCCCTCAGGGCATTTCTTAGTATTATATGCCGTGCATTAAGGTCAATGGAAAACTACAGCAATCCAATTCAGGCAAGGCTTTAAATAGCCTGGACCTTCAGGAATGAAGGTTTGGGTTACCCCACCTGGTGAAGAACCATGATGATTTGAGGTGCTTGCTGAAGGCAAAAGAATGAAAGAAGGTAGTTATAAAAAACTAGCTACAGTGACATGATCATTATGGAAACAAGGGCTGTAATTGTCATAAGTAATTTCCTCTTTATTTTGTTAGGCATATACATGTGCTTGTGTGCATGTATGTGTATATACACACAATATGTATATATACAGACACACACACACTATAGAGCGAATATCTTTGTTTTCTTCCCTCTCTTATTCCCTCATAATGTAACTCAAGATGTATTGACTTTATATCATAGTATTTATTTAAATATTATTTATTTTATATCATAGTATTTAACTTAATGGGTTATTAAAGAGGAGAACAAACCTCATTCAAAGACTTTACCTCCTCTTCTCTGGGGAAGGGGTTAATGCATTTTCAGTTGTACAAAGGATAGTTGTATCATGTTAGGCTGAATTATATATTTATTGTTATAATTTATTTGGGGATTTAAGGAGATGTGATGAATATGGGTACTTCCTTGAGAAGGAGTACACTTGTGATGGTAAATTTTATGTGTCAACTCAACTGGGCTACAGGATTCTCTGACCTTTGGTCAGACATTCTACGTGCATCTGTCTCCCATCCAAGTACTAACCAGGCCCGACCCTGCTTAGCTTCCGAGATCAGACGAGATCGGGCGCGTTCAGGGTAGTATGGCCGTAGACTCTACGTTCATCTGTGAGGGTACTTCTGGATGAGATGAACATTTGAATCTGTAACTGAGTAATGTGGCCCTCCTTAATATGGGTGGGTGTCATACCATCAGTGGAAGTCCTGAATAGAACAAAAAGGTTCACGCTCCTGCAAGTAAGAGAGACCTCCTCCTGTCTGAATGTCCTGAGCTGG
The DNA here is from genome assembly GCF_028749965.1 of Puma concolor. Taxonomy (NCBI): domain Eukaryota; kingdom Metazoa; phylum Chordata; class Mammalia; order Carnivora; family Felidae; genus Puma; species Puma concolor. The sequence continues at coordinate 26,882,539 of NC_141671.1, forward strand.
GACAACAATATATATATATATTCCTAACTTTGAACTATAACTGAAACATTAGCAATTCTTGAGTCTCAAACCTACAAGCTTATGCCATTGGCTCTCCTAAGTTACCAGCTTTCTGGCTGAGGATCTTGGAACTTCTCAGCCCCTGTAATTATGTGAGCCAGTTTTTTTGTTTTTTTTGTTTTTTTTATAATAAGTCTACACACACACACACACACACACACACACATATCCAGTTGGTTCTGTTTCTCTGAAGAACTCTCTGATACAGGCTGTTTAGTGTTTGCCTCTCTTGGGCTTGAGAGTTCTACATTACTTGGTTAAGTTTGGAAATCTGACTTTACACTTGTGATTCTTTCTCTTCCTGAGAATCCAGGCAGATAACATGATTTCCTACCCTTCTCCTGGTGATTTTTCTAGTTCCTGTTAATTGTTAGGATAGTTTCCTATTGTCACCTGGGGCCACATACTCAACAGAATTTAGTATTCTAAACCTAGCCTGTATCATTCTTGATTGGGCATCTTAAGAGCTTGCGCATACTCTGCTTATGACAGTTTCACATCAGCATTGTAGAGCTGTGAGAAAGTTAGAAAGTTGTCTAAATCCATGGGCTGCTTTTCGTCTAATTCTTTATTCCTAGATATAATCATAGAGCATATAGAGTGATAGAGAAAGGTGGCTGCAGGCACACAGGATGGCAGGAATAAAGTGACATTGCAGTGGCCCCAAACCTAAAGATCAAGAGGAAACTCCATGCCTGTGAGAAGCAGCGTGAGTGAGGACATATGCATCACCTCACCTCACCTCACATTACATATGTGTTCTCCTCTCACCCCAGGGCTGCTTTTTAGATGTTACTAATCTAGCAAGTCTCAAATGTGGTCACTAGCAAAACACCAGGAAGGGGTTTGTGTGTGTGTGTGTGTGTGTGTGTGTGTGTGTGTGTGTGTGTATGCATGACAATTTGGTATCTTTGATTCTATCATTTGTACCAGGAATAACTTTTACTAGCAATAAATATAACTATTTTAAGTATGAAGTTTAAAATTCCAACCCTGAACACAAGACTGGAAAACACACAAAAAATTTACTCTTTTCCCTTAGCAGTCAATTTCTGCTTGCTCATAGCTAACAAGTAGTTTCAAGTCCCAGAGGTATAAGAAAGAATCATGAGAAAGAACTTTGCAAACAGATGCCTATTATTTGGTTTTAGCTACAGAAAAACCACACTCTTAAATTGTGGAATACTGGTGTTCCATGGGAGGAGAATTTGAGAACCACTAAACTTGTCTAATCAGTTCTTTTTCACCAGTGCAAAAACTGGCCCGTATACACTGTGGCTTACTTTGAATTTCAAGGGCACATAGCTGCAGGCAGAATCGTGGCTAGATAGATCCCAGGTGTCCACACTGTTAGTCAGGTGTGCTTTCCATCTTTGGAAAGTGGGCTTATTTTATTTTATTTTTTTTAAATCGACACTAGAATATTTACCCAGGTCTGGCTCTGGGGGCCAGCTTAGTCTCCAGAGATTTTGCCTCTGAGGGCAGTGACCTTATCAGGCATAGACAATTTCCTGTGTCATTAAGATGTTCCTTGGCAGAATATTATTTTTCTTGGTGAATATATTGTGGTGTAAAACAAGCACAGAGAGCCAGGTCTCTGTTTTTCCTGAATGAATTAGCTGTATCGCAGCTTATCTGTTGCAAATCTTGCTTTTAAGTTATTGACAGTGACTCCTGTCATTAGTGACTTGCTTGGTTGAGGTCTTGGCTTTCTTATTCTGACTTTTTGCAGCCTGAGTCACAGCCAGGAAGTTCTTTGAAACCAAACCCTTAGCTCTTCTTTGTGTTTCAGGGAGAGTTTGGGAAATAGTAACTGCTTAAAAGGGTACTTTGGTTTCTTCATTGAGGTCCTTTATCTTTTCACCGGCCTGAGGTATGTTCCTGTTGTGTCCGAGAAAAATTGGTGCTTGAGGGTCATGGTGGGAACTGGGGTCTTCCCAGTTGCCTCTGGGTCAGCACTTCATACAACAGCTTTGTTGACGTTGAAAATGAATGTCCAGATCCTCAAGTACACGCAAATGGAAACAAAATCCTCAAAGAAACACTTTGAAGCTCCCTGAGGATACTATTATAACCTCTGCTTTATTCATAAATCTTGTCTCAGAACTCATAATGTTTAGGATAGCGGATATAGTGTGTGCTCTGTGAGCACCTATTTTCAGTCATTCATTACTATTTAAATAACTTGTTTTAATCCATGAGTGAAACTAACTTATACATAGAATGAAAGATTAATTGTACTCTAAAATTGTCTTTGCATAATAGGTTTGACAAAATTTATTAAAAATGTTTCAAAGAGCATAAGGTATAGTTGTTATTTATTCAGGTTGCAAGAATAATAGTATATATTTAGGGAAGTGATATTTTTTAGAAAATGTATAATGTGTGTTGGTTTAGTAAATTGAGTTATCTTTATTTTTTTTTTAATTTTTTTTACGTTTTATTTATTTTTGAGACAGGGAGAGACAGAGCATGAACAGGGGAGGGTCAGAGAGAGGGAGACACAGAAACTGAAACAGGCTCCAGGCTCTGAGCTGTCAGCACAGAGCCCGGCGCGGGGCTCGAACTCACGGACCGTGAGATCATGACCTGAGCTGAAGTCGGCCGCTTAACTGACTGAGCCACCCAGGTGCCTCAATTGAGTTATCTTTAAAGAATTAGTTTCAAAAATATATAAAATGATTAATAAGTTTGGAGTTTAGCATGAGACCTGGATTGATTTCTTTATCTCTGACATGATTTTCACCTATTAAAAGGGGTCATAATAGTACTCATTCATCTCCTTTTAATGAAGATAATGTGAAAGAAGTTGTGCTTGTTACATGCTCACATAATAACTGGACACTGTCCATAAATGTCAGCTGCCTTTGTCATTTTTTCTCCTGGTGAAGAATCACTGTCCAAAAGTCACTCTTCTCAAAGTTTAGTTGCAGCATTTTAGCACAAGTTGCAAATTATGAAGATGAAAACCATTGTAACCATTGTAAAAATCTTTTGGAAAATATAGTACTACTTGTTTTTTATTGGTGGAGAAGTTTTCATTTGTCTTTTAAAATTTATTTTAAAAATATGTTAATATTTGGGCTTAATTAGATCATGGTTCCTCCTATTAACTCTGAAAGGATTGCATTATATTTGAAGTCAAATAATTTTTTGTTGGCTTCCTTGTTCATTTACACTCCTATACATGATGCTAATATAATGTGAACATAAAACTACAAATATATTTGTGTACATTCCTTACAAAGAGGTTTTTAAAATTACTTTTTGGTTTACATTTAGTGTATACACCCAAATTTGGGCTTGCTTTAACTTAACAGGTGGTAGAGAGATTTTGTATAGTTCTAAAATATTGAAGGAAAACTCAATCCATCCAAAAACAATATGGCCAACTTACCTATGTTTGTTATTGCTTACCCAGAGCACTTATATTTTATTTATTTATTTATTTATTATTATTATTTTTTTTTAATTTTAAATTTTAGTTAGGGGCCCCTGGGTGGCTCAGTCAGTTAAGGGACGGGGTCTTGGTTTCGGCTCAAGTCATGATCTCATGGTTCATTGAGTTTGAGCCCTGAGTCAGGTTCCATGCTGACAGTGCAGAGGCTGCTTGGGATTCTCTCTCTTTCTCTCTCTCTGCCCCTCCCCCAACTCGATCCCCCTCCCCTCCCCCCATCTGTCTGTCTGTCTGTCTCTATCTCTCTCTCAAAATAAATAAACTTAAAAAAATAAATTTTAGTTAGCCAACATACAATGCAATATTGGTTTCAGGAGTAGAATTCAGTGATTCATCACATACAGTACTCAGCAGAGCACATAATTTTTTATCTTCATGCCCCTTACTCTTATTTTTGATGATTTCTTTTCCTGCAGAGTTAACTTTGAAGATTCTTGATAAAAGCAGCTGTAATTCTCACAAACAACTAAGGACTTGGGAAAGACTACCTTGCTACCTCTGGTGGTATAGGGAATTAATTAAGATGGACATCCTAAGGGAAAGAAGCATCCATTTATGCTAGTTGGAGAAGGAGAAGCCATCGTAACCGTATCTGGGTATACTGCTTTGAGTGAAGGTTAGGAGAAGTAATTTGAAGGGATTTGCTCAATTCTCATCCCTGCCTTTTTCCCCCAGCAGTGAAGGGAAGTCAGAGCAGTGAGCTTAGTAGCAATCAAATGGGCAGCTGGTATCCAAATGGGGATTTTTACTAAGGAGTGACCGTTGTGATCTGTGATTCTTACCAAGGTTGGAAGTTCCTTTGTTAAGGTACTCTGAAGTGTTATTATGTGGGAAGTACCATTTTATTTTGGCCCCTAGGTATTATGTATTTGAGGTTGATTAGAAATTTTGCTTCACATTCCTTCATTTTTCAGGAAACAAACATCATAGGACATATTTATACTTTACTTTTCTGTTCTAGTCTCACCATACTTTAGAAAGTATTTTCTTACTATAAGTTGACTACCTTCCAGAGGAGTTCTCTGAATGTGAATGAGACTGCCTTTTGGTTTCTGTGTTTCCTTTATGTATACATATGAGCTGTGTATGTGTGTTTTAACATTACTAGTACTATGAAGGAAAATAAAATTTGGAACCAGCAAGGTGATGAAAAGGCCACTGTGGAAAATTGAATGGAAAAGAATGGTGCTTTCTAGAGGAGGGAGGGATTGATGTGGTTTGGGGGATGAGGTTTGTTTTTGTTTCAGCTACCATCTTGGAGACAATAGTGAATCAGAACTGTATCAGGCAGGCAGGTTTTAATGCCTCTTTCCAGAGATGTCTCTCTTAGATACACTGGGAAAAGCTAACATAGACAGTGTATTTGTTCTGCTTCTCATTTTACCCTTGTGGAATGAAAGAATCCTGCTGAACAGTGCCAACGTTAGTTTAGGCTGAAACACATAATTGTATTGGGTAATAAAGGAATTTAAAAATTCCTGTTTTTTTTTTTTCCTCCCCACTGTGGTTCTTTTTAACAGAACAGGCTAATGGTAAAATACTTTTGCAAGTGTTCCCATTCATCTCCAACTGATGCAAGATGCGTAGTGGCTTGTGGTTTGCTAATTACTGAAGCCCTAATTTCTTTGGCAATTCTGTCTTCTGTCTGAAGAATTCCTTTTGGCAGTGAAAATACTAACTCACACGACAAGATGAGCACTGGCATCTTTGGTTGAAACAACATGTATGTGCTGAGATTCTCCACAGGATGTGTTTTCTTTTTTATTCAGAGCAACAGATTAGCAGTCCTTGGTCACTTGGGTTGAGACATACACAGAATTCTTACTACTTGCTTATTTCCCAGCTCACTTAAAATGAATCTGAGACTGGTAACTCCCATTTCACCACGAAAATGACCATATCATAATGTCCACATTTAAAAAGAAGACAGTGAATTTGAAGGCCCTTGATCACTTGAGCAATTGTCTTAGGGGAGGTCTTTGAAGAACCTTGCTGTCCAGAATGTGGTTCACAGATGAGCAGTGTCCCTGAGAGTCTTTTAGACATGCAGTCTTTGGCTTTGCCCCAGTCTGATGGAATCAGACCTTGCATTTTAACAAGATGTCACAGTTTTTGGATGCACGGTAAAGTTTGAGAAGCTCTACTTTGGAATGTATTGAGTCTATAAGGAAAATCTGTGCTGTATTGCTGTTACAAATGGAGTTGTTAGTAGGTTTATCACTCATTTTTGCACTTTCCACAAAAGTTAAATCCTCTGAAATACAAATAAATAAAAGTTTGTGTGCATACTTAGAAAAATCTGAATGAATTCTGTTTTTTCTTTATAATAATAAATTGGTTATAGTTTTGTGTTCTCTTCTACAAGGTTAGCAGCCTGCTCAGAGCTGTGGTATTTGTCTTTCTTATTCAAAACCTTGGGTGCTTTTTGCTTTCTTCTCATTTTAATAGGACATTGAACAAAGTATGGGGTTGATATTTCGTGTGTGCAAGAAAATAGAAGCATATTCAAAATAGAAATTAGAAAGCTCTCATGCACAGAAACAAAAATAATGTCTACCCCCCAAAATGTTTATCTTTTTATAACAATGATGTTTTGAATCATATTCTTTGTTTTTTACCTCACTTTAGGATAAGAAGAGAGTAGCTTATTTTGTTGGTCACATTATGAAATTAAAATTTTTTTTGTTGGTTACATTATGAAATTAATTTTTTTATTAAAAAACCCCTAAAGTATAAATCCAATGTGATTTTAATAGGTATCAAGGACATCTTTTAAGACTATATTTAAAGAAAATACGTTTATTATGAGAGTCAATATTTAGTTCTATGCCTAATTCTTATTAGTTTACCCATTTATTTATTGAGTATAAGCTGTGAATGACACTGCAAAGCATGGCCCTTTCCCTTCTAGGATCTAGAAGTTTTCATTAGGTTTTCTTAATTAAAAAAAAATCAAGAAAATAATTTTTATTTTATTATTTTTTTAGTAGGAGCAGTTTTTCTTCAGGTTTTGGTATAGGAATGTATATATAATGGAATTCCTTGAGGATATTTTTTAAGTGATTGAAAATACTGCCTCTAGTATTTATCCTTCATACTTCTGCCTAGAAATTATTATGCACAACTTACAAGTACGGGGGAATAAGTATTTAAGGTATTTAATAATATATTTAATTTTCTAAGCTTTGGGCTTAGAAAGTGGTATCAACTGAAAAGATTTAAAGGAAGAAAACACTATACCATCTATTTAGATTCTTTGTAACATTTGGCTCCAACCTGTAAGCATCCTATCTTCCTTGAATCTTTAAAAAACAGTAATCTACTACTCACTTCTAACAGATGCCAAAAATAATTTTAATTTTCTTTTGTGGTTCATATATTTCTTTATAGCTCAATTTGATTTTCTAAGTTTGTTGGTGTAAAATAACTTTTCAAAACTTTCAAATTATGGCCATTGTGTTTGGTTTCGTATACGTAATTTTCAACTCACATTTGTAAAATCTTCAAAACCTGATTAAAAAACACCTTTTAGCAGAAATACTGATTCCTACCCTCCCCTACAAGAAAGAGAAAGCAACTTGATGGAACTGTTGCCAAAGAGGAAATTGGCATTATGGCTATTCTTCTCACACTTCATTTTTCTTAAAGATATGGTGTCCCCCAATGCTCCATTAATAGGGAGCTCTTATGAACATAGTGCCTGAATTTGAAAAATTTAAAACAATTATGTTCTTTTTATCTGTTGCTTGGGACACACTAATCTTTTCCCGTCAGTCAGATGCAATTAGGTTAAAATGTTAAGCTGTCACGTATTGGTGGTAAGGAAGTCAAATGTTTCCTTTTAAATGGGGGAACCATTTAGGAGAGAGGTCTAAAATAAATTTGAGCATTTGGTCACAAGGTTTAGCCACAAAAGACATCCACCCAAATGGTAATTACCTTTCAAGTCAGTCTGTGAATCGTCTTAATTTTTGGAAACTGTCCAGTTTTTTAATTTCATTATTAATTGTCAAATTAGGAGAAAAAAATCGTTATCCTTTTTGTACTTACTCATTTCTTTTTGTGTTTTGTCTGTTAAATAAAATTAGCGGGAAATAGTAAAGATAAACTTGGTCGTATGCAGACCTTTAATTGGTAATAACAAGTATCCTTGTGATTTGAATAATCTACATTGTATCATATTGGACATATAAAGTCTCAAGTAAAGAAGTTAGTTTTTTGTTTTTGTTTTTGTTTTTTAATTTTTTTTTTTTCCAACGTTTATTTATTTTTGGGACAGAGAGAGACAGAGCATGAACGGGCGAGGGGCAGAGAGAGAGGGAGACACAGAATCGGAAACAGGCTCCAGGCTCTGAGCCACCAGCCCAGAGCCCGACGCGGGGCTCGAACTCACGGACCGCGAGATCGTGACCTGGCTGAAGTCGGACGCTTAACCGACTGCGCCACCCAGGCGCCCCATGTTTTTGTTTTTTAACATATCAGCATTTATGAATTCATGCCAGTATTCTGGAAGGACTTGAGACTAAGCATCCTACAAGGAAGAGCCTCACTTCTGGTTTTGGAAAACATATTTCTAAAGTAGGTCACATATATTATGAGCTGAAAAAATAAAGAAGTACTATTAAAGAAATCAGTGAAGGTAATAATCTCTTTAAAAGGTTTAAAATTAGATTGAGCCATATGAAATAGGTAAAAAGCTGTAGGTAAACTGTTGAATACATTTCATATGGTTCAACCTATTACAGTACTCTTTTGGAACTGACTGGTTTGGTCTAGCTAAACTTTTTTTTTTTTTTTTTTTTTTTTCATCTCCTCAGTAAGAGGCTTTTATTGAATTTCCCTTAGCCAGATAAAATTCAACACAGGTTTGGGTCTGGCCAGAAGTTCAGGTTCATGTTTTTAGTGATAAATAACTTGAAAAATTCAGCTTTTTACTCTCATCTTTCATATAATGGCATTTCAGTGCCTACATTTATTGATATGTTATTAGTCTGATATTCTAAACTCAGAACTAGTCAAGAGAGCAAGTTTTGGGTGGCACCAGACAATGAATGTCTGGAAGTTGAGTGGCCTAAGTTTTAGGTGGAAAAAATCTTTTACTGAATTTGACTTGGAAAAAGAGTTGGTGCATACTTGTGGTCACTGACTTTCTTTCCTATTTTATGTGCCAAAATCAGAATTATAGATCCTAACCACTTCCCAGTATCTTAATTTAATTCTGAGTATAAGACTGCTGTGACACATTGTTTTAATGTATTAGTTAATGAAAACTATTAACATCAATCTGGACTGCAAAGAAAACTTATTTAATGTACCATTTTGATATTGAACAGAATTTCTGAAATAGAGGTAAAGATTTTCCAAATAGGATCATTGTATGTATTTATAAGCCATTTTTCTTTTAATTCCAGAAAAATGTGGACTGAGCCAACTGTTCAAGAAGAGAAACTAAATATACTTCACAGCTTTTTCCATTTTTGTGTCTAAAATCTACCTTGAAATATCAAATATTTTCATTTAAGCTTTCAGTAACTGTGATTGTGATGTGGAATTGTATGTGTCACTGGGATGAATAGTTAGAGAATACTTATGTATAAAAACATAAAAGCAGCCTTAATAAAAACACTTTCTTACTTTTTATACAAAAGTGTTTTATGGACAAGACAAAAATCAAACTGTATAGAAAGTCTTTCTCATCACTTTTATCTCTACCATTCTGTTCTCCCCTCAGAGTACAGTTTTTGTTGTATCTTTTCAGGAATATTTTTATGTACGTATCAATATATATACTTTTAAAATTTGCAGAAATGTTTTATTCTACATGCAATTCTGACCCTTGCTGGAATAAACATTCTTGTTACATACATATAGGTAACTGGGTAAAAAGTGTGATGTTGGTATCTCACTTTGATTTATATTTATCTCATTTTGAGTAGGGGTCAGTATCTTTGTATATATATTTGTTGTCAATTTATACATATGTTGTCAAGCATTGCCTTTTTCCTACCAGATTATTTGTTTTTCTTCCTAGATATGCTCTTTGTATATGTGGAAATTAGCTTTTTGTCATATTGAAGATAATTTTCTCTCCATTTTCTCATTTGCTTTTTAATTATTTGGTAGTTTTGGTGCTACAGAAAATTTTAATCAGTCAGGTTATCAATCTATAGTCTCTCAAGTTAGCAGTCTTTTTCTTTATGATCTTGATTTTGTGTCCTTATTAATATATTCCTTGGTCAAAGATTATGAATATATTTACCCATATTTTTCAGGTATTTTTAAGGTTTCATTTTTAACTTTTCTTTGTTGTGCCTGAAATTTATTTTGGTATAAGGAATGAGATAGGGCTGTAGCTTTATTTTTTTCAAAATGTTATTTCGTAGCATCATGTATTTAATAATCCATCTTTTCTCTGTTGGTTGAAATATGCCAACTTTATGCTGTATTTATGTATTTATTTGGGACTGTATCTAGGTTTTGGTTGTATATTTACTGTCTTTCTGCTGTATCATGTTTTCATAACACATAATTTTAGTGACTAACAGGATTCCATCCCTCCAACTAATCTTTTGCAGGATTTCTAGGTTATTCTTGCATATTTATTTGACTGTAGCATATAACTTTGTCACCTTCTATCTAAAACCCTATAACCTGATCTTAAATTAAATTTAAGGTTAATTAGGGTACAATGTATGCCTTCATAATGTTGAATCTTCTAATCTAAGAGCCAAGATTGTCCTTCAGTATTTTAAAATACCTTCTGTTTTTTACAGCTTTGAAGAGCTTAAGGTTTTCCTTATATAATTTCTATTAATAGTTTGTTAACCCTGATTTCAGGTATGTAAACTTTGTTGCTAATATAAATGAGATGTTTTTCCTCAATGTAATTTTCTTACATACAAGTTTTTTTTTTTTAATTGGAAAACTCTTGATTATAACCTGGTATCTTAATAGATCCTTGTTTTTTAGTTATATAGTTATATCATCTGAAAAACGATAATTTTTATTTTCTTTTTTCTTATTTAATTACATTCACTAGTAGCAGGAAGCAAATTGACCAATAAAGTACTTAGATTGCATTTAGTTTGATTAAAATAGCCTTTATGGAAGGTATTCTTGAATATAGTTTTGTGTTTAAAAAAGGGAATTTTAAATACCATTCTTAAAGAATTAAGTCCAAATTATGAGGAAATAAAAATACGGACTTAAGCATTTGTTTATAACATTAATATTTTCATGTTAGAGAACTGTGTATGCTTATGACATTGATCTGTCAGCTTGTGTATGACCCTTAAGTATGGTGGAGTTCCTATCAGAATATGTGAACTTCAATTTGGAAACCTAGTATAGATTAGCAAATGAACAGTTTAGATCCATGTTTCTCAAACCTGTTCGTAAGATAACATGAAATATTTTAAGGAATACATTTGAAATCAATTGTTATATATTTATCTTAGGAAAAAATTATTTACCCCATTTCTAATGTGTGTTTCCATTGTTGACATTTGCCTACAGTGAGGTTAAAGACAGAAAAATGCACAAAAACACAAAACAGAAAACAAAAGAGACACAGCAAAATAATTTACAGAAAAAAGTAAAGAACAGTGTATAAATGTCATAAAGCTTTTAAAGAATGAGAAAGATTGAAATTTGGAAAATCTAGTTTTAGATTAATAATATTTTATAGACATTTTCAGATATCAGTAGTGGTTTTCTATGTGTTTTTTAATTAGTATTTCTTAATAATTATAATAATACAGGTAATACTGAAGATTATTATGAGCAAGAGATTACAATAAAAGGTTTTATACATTTTCTTATTTACTGATTATAAGAATACAGCTTTCTTGCACAAGATTATGTAGCTATCAAATGGTTATCCTGTTCATTTACTATCAACTCTGTTTACTCAGAATGCACTCATTCATATTTTCATGACCGAACTATTTTTGAAAGTTATACTTCTTTTCAGGAAAAATAAAATTAAATATTTTAAGATAATACTCCTTAGAGACAAAACCATAAAAATATATTATCTCAGTACATCATATCAGTAATAATTCAGGGAAATTTGCCCATGTAAAAGTAGTCCAATTATATTCATATTCAAAATTTCTAAGTATTCAAACTAGTTGGAAGCTGTGAACTGTAACTGTGGTCTGAATAATTTTTGTGGAATGGAAGGAGATAACATATTTAGTATTATGTAATAATTAAAGAAAGGGGTATTGACACACTTTGAAATATTAGCTAACCATAGCACTTGTAATCTTACTGAGTGATTAGAACTCCATATATAGCCAAATAGCTACCAAGTTTGCAGAAAGTCAGTCTTTGGAATATGATTTAGTTCCAATTAATGTGAATTGCTAATCTGAAACTTCTTATAGGTGGAAATAATTTCAGAGATTATTTTAAAGTTCCAGTTTTAATTTTACAGATGAGAAAATTAAAGCCAGAAGCAGTAAATGATTTTCCCATAGGACAGCAGAATAATTGGTAAAGCCAGCTGCATGCTGGAATCTATGTCTAGAATTTTGTGGAGATCATTTATGTTGTTGGGGGAAGTAGACTGTACAGCCAGAGGGATCCAGCTCAGTGAAATTATTAATTTACTTTTCCTCTGTGGGAAGTTTTGATTTCGTTGTCATCCTAGGTAGTTCCTAATGCTGTTTATCTTTATATACCTGTTTCTAAAAGAAAATCTTTTGAGAAGTATTTGTTCTTCCCTAATAATATGGACTAGATGGAATGAGCATTTTCTGGCAGAAATAATAAAATATAAACTTTTAATGAAGAATACTGTGTTGTGGCAGTGTTTGCGTTGAACATCTTGTTATTAATAAAAAAATAAATTTCAGGACTCAATCTACATAGCAAACTGAGAAGAGGTTCTTCTTAGTGTTTTTTTCTTGTTTCCAGGATATAAGGTAATTTTAAGACACTTAAAAAAGGGAGGGGGGGAGTGTAAAAGAAAACTCCCAAACCAAAAAACCTTGGTTCCTAGTTAATGCACACAGCTCCAGTTGGGACCTGCCTTGTGTACTCAATCTCCCCACAGCTTGTAAAGTCAGTTAAATATAGTCACAGTTGAGTTCTGTGGAACAGCAAATAGGAAAAGAAGGGAAAGCTGGAGGCGTATTGGTGAAAAACACTTCAAAGTAATTTATTTTGACGCTTTTTAAAGGCTTCTTTGTAAATGTACTTTTAAATAGTAGTTCTGTTTCCTTGAATCCACGCAAGAGCATAAAATAGACGGGATTCAGGAGAACTGGCGTGGGAATATTTTCAGCTCCATTTCTGCCTGTGTTGGGACAGCTGCTCTACTCTGCACTGCCTGTTTTTTTTTTTTTTAATGGACCTAAATTCAGGTGACTGAAAAAGCCATTTTGTGGTACACACCTTATGTGCGTATTCATTGTATGTGTCTCTTTGTTGGAGTTTTGTGGTGATTATGTTGTCCACCTATTAGTTTTCCAAACAGAAGGAAACACATAAATGACCCAATACTTGGTAGCAGTTTGGTTAATAAATAAAAAGGTAACACATCTTGTCCTCAACATCCGTTTCAATGAATGAATGAATAAACTAATTACCTCTTTAAACCCAGCCCCTGGCTGGCTCTTCAGTGGTATTTCCCAATTAGTAAAATAATTACCTACCTTTTCTCTGTTAATTACTCTAGATAAAGTCAGGTTACCTCCTTAAACTGTCTCAGAAACCTTGGGCAAGCAAAAGAACAGTATTGTTTTCTAAAGCTTTCTATATTTTACATTATTAAGGTCTTGGTTTCCTCACTGGTGAAGTAATTAGATTTAATTGATCTGTATGGCCCTCTCTGAGTCTAATTTTATGATTCATAACTGTTTCAGTGGTGCTTTGGGAGCCCAGTGTGCCAGCAGTACCTCCAGTGTAACACACAAGAATAATTTCTTACCTTCTCTTCCACTGTATTTCTACACACCCACCCACAAACATTGCTCCCATGGACTTAGTCAGCTTTGGGTTCCTGTGAAGCACAGCTCCCTAAAGTCTACCTTTTTCACAAAACTGATATAGCACGCCAGAGTGTGACAGCAGGTCTTTGAGAAACCCTGCTTTCAACTACCAACTTCTTAGATGTGAACACGGACCTGGAGGATGCTTTTAAGTCTTGTATTTATACTCTGCTGCCCTACTTATGACTTCGAAGTGCATGTTGAGTCACTGAATAGATCTATTAACTGGAGGTTTTCACACTACAAATCAGAATTTACCACACTCGGCTTAGTCACACCAGCGTTTAATTTATTTTGGATCAGCCCCTTTAGCTAGGAACTTAAGGTTTTACTGCTCTAAAAATGCTTTTGAAATGTTATTTACCCTGTTGCTCACTCAACATCTGACAAAAATGTGCAAGTGCTTCCAGGAATAGTAAAAATGTGTTTCAAAACACTGGACCAAAACAGGAGCTTAGTTCCATGGTATGGGTGCCCCAGTTTGAAAATGTCTAATTTATAACAACCTTTACAGATGCTTTTACACAGGATTCTTTTAAACAGGGACTACTACTAACATATTTCAAATGTGAGTCAATACATAAATATTTTGTTAAGACGTCTTGTCAGCAACACATCTATTTCATTATGCATGAAATGTAACTACTTTTAGTTTCTAAGTTGCTGAATTATCTAGTATGCTCAGGGGAATTTCTCTGAAGATTTACTAAGGCTTGGTTACATCTTTATAATTTTTTGAAAAGTGTAGAGAAAAGTTCTGTGTTTTGTAGCATGATCTTTATAAGGATCTCATTAAGAATTGAATCTCTGTGAAGAGTATGAGATTATTGATATTATCACTAGATAGATGGTGATGGCATGCATCTTTGTGGAGAGGGGATGGATAACTTGATAAATGTAGTGACTCCAGAGTGATTACCTGAGAATGCAGAGGTTTTCAATGTTTTGATGCCAGACTTAAGATAATTAATTCTAGGGCTTCAAAGTTATAAGAGTCTGATGTCTAGGTCTTTCCTCCCCATTTTGGAATATTATCAGAATATCTTAATACTTTTGGATTAAGTCATTGAAAACATTGGGTTCAGCATCTCACGCATCTCTTCCAGGCTAGCAACCAATGTCATGTGCCACTGAAATTAAGGGCTCTGAACTTGTGTGTGTGTGTGTGTGTGTGTGTGTGTGTGTGTGTGTGTGTGTGTTCGCGCACGCGCGTGATTGGTTTTCTAATCTTGGCAGGGTCTGCTGTATCAGAGGTTAAAGGATTACTCTTTTGATTATCTTCATGATTTGTTTCAGAGCATTACTTTTGCAGTTTGGCCAACTGGTAATTTTTTTTTTAGGTTTCATCAAAACTAAAGAATTTTTTGAATGTCTTATTTTTCTCTTAATTCCAGAATACTATTTTTGACTCTAATAACACATTGAAAGAATATAGATAGACATTCTAAATTTAATAATTAACTGAATAAGCATAAGTCAAAATGGGACTTACTATTTTTTGCCTTTTGGTCCTTTAGTTCAGTTAATGGATACCAGTTCTACCAGTGACTTCCTCCTTCATTCTTCAACCCTCTACCAAGAATATCTCATTTCTCTACTAATTAAGTTCCTTTACATCTTTAAAAGTTTGGACCCAAATTCACCTTTGGGAGGGCTTTCTTGACAGATTCTACCTGACAGTTAGCCCTCTTCCTAGATATAGACCATATTAAAAAAATTTTTTTTAAATGTTTATTTTATTTTAGAGAGAGAGATGGAGTGTGAACGGAGGAGGGGCAGGAGAGAGAGAGAGGGAGACACAGAATCCGAAGCAGACTCCAGGCTCTGAGCTGTCAGCACAAAGCCTGATGCAGGGCTTGAACCCATGAACTGTGAGATCATGACCTGAGCTGAAGTCAGACACTTAACCAACTGAGCCACCCAGACACCTCTAGACTACATTTTGAAAAAAAAAAAAATAACCAATATTGTATGAATAGTGTATACTGTATTATCATATGAACAGCACTGTGGTAGAAGGCACTCTGAGGAAAACAGATGAACGCTTTTTTATATCCCTGCAGGGGGACGCCTTTAGCTCAGGTCATGATCTTGTGGTTCATGAGTTCGAGCCCCACATTGGGCTGTCGCTGTCAGCCCAGAGCCTTCTTCGGATCCTGTCTCCCTCTCTCTCTGTCCCTCCCCTGCTCTCATGAGTGCGTGCACACACATTCTTTCCCTCGCTCTCAAAAATAAATAAATATTTATATCCTCTCAGGAACCTACTGTCTAGTTGAAGAACCAAGAAAAAAATTTAAACACTCATATTATAAAGACAGGTTTTGTTTTTTGTTTTTTTTCCTTGTGGAGGTGGTTAAGAAGCTGGTTTGAGTGTGCAAGAATGTAAAAGCAAGGGAAGATGTTAATTACAGTCACATACTTGAAAGAGCCATGAAGCCTGCTTTTTCTGATACTATTATAGAGTCCTAGCTCTTGAGAGCCACAAGGGCCATTAAAGATTTTGTAACTTAATCAAATTCCAGTGTTATATGACCATAGTTTGCCTGCTGGACATGTTCATTTGAGTATTATTGCCTAAAACTCAGAATGCCTCCAGCCCACCTAATATTTACTATTCTTCCAGTCAATTTGACTCTTTCTTCTGCCTTGTAACTGTTTACTTTGCTCACCTGTTACATTTTCCTTACCACCACCCTCATTTAGGAACATAACCATCTTTTTCTGAACTCGTATAGTTATTTTCTGATTTGTCTGCCTCTGGCTTTCAGTCAGTTCTCTTCACTACTGCCTTTTATACAGGTGTAAAATTTACTGATGTAACAACTATATGCAATGCAAAGACTATAACTGGATCTTGGATTAAAAAATAAATAATTATAGAAACATTTTGAGGCCAACTAAGAAGCTTGAATATTGACTATACTAATGGCACTGAGGTCACACAGGAGAAAATCCTTCAAGTTTCATGCCAAAGAAGCGTCATTAAGAGTGAAGTACCATTATGTCTATACCTTACTTTCAAATGGTTTTCCACCCAACAACAAAAATTGTGTGTGTGTGTGTGTGTGTGTGTGTGTGTGTGTGTGTGTGTAAAATATGGAGGGAGATAGAATATGTAAAATTGTTAATTGGTAAATCTAAGTGAAAGATTAACGTTTACTGTACAATTTCATTAACTTTCATGCAGATCTGAAAATTCTCAAGATTAAAAGTTGGGAGAAAACCTTAGTAATTACTTCAGGGACTAAAGGCAGGTTTTAGGTCAAGTGACAGTACCTGTGAATTGGTAGTGACTATGTAGAACTCTGTGGAAAAAGGTATGTGTCCAGTGGGCACTAATGCTGTGCATGCTCTGGATAGGTGGAAGGTGGCATGGTGACGTGTGCAGATACTTGTATCTCTGGCCAAATAACTACATGCCCTTCTTAACCTGTCCATGGAAGCCTTTATTCTGAGATGCCCTGGCCTCATCTACACTATTCCCTCTTATTACTGTTCTCAAGTCTAATCAAAGTTTCTGTGCTTTCAAGTATTCCTTTTTCTCCTAGGTTATTATCATGTTGGGGCTTCACTTCTGCTCCTTCCAGGTCGAAATCCAATGGCCAGTTACTTTAATTATTCTTGGAATAGTGGTACTCTTAACTCCTTGGTCCTTGTCTTTCTTTTTTGCCTCTCTGCAAACTTTCAACCCCAAATAAATTTGACCATTCTTTTCTTTCCTGTGTTTATGCTGAAATGACAGTGTTCTTGGAAACACAAAACAAAACAAAACACAACAAAAACCCAAATAAGTATGTGGTATCACTCTTTCTTCGTAAGTGTCTGATCTCTTTTGGGTACTCAGTAGTCATCTTATATTGATCAGTCTTCTTCTACTTCTCTAAGTATTCTGTTTAGTCTCTTTCTCTAGGTTCCTGAGGCAACTTGATCTCCCTTAGCAAATAACCTTGCTTTTTAGCTCCCGAAACATCCTTCTCTTTCCAATACTAAATTATCTCCATCTGCATCCATCCTTCTCTCCAGCTTTGGGGAGCCATTGTGCTTCCTGTTTAGACCAGACCTTCTCTACTTGCTCTTGAGCCTATTCCCTTCCTCCACATGCCAGTTATTCTTCCCCTTTGTTTGTTCATCCATCTCTTTCCATTAGCTCTCTTCCATTTTAAGAAATAATCTTTATAGTTTATTAAGGACCTGTTCTATGCCATGTACTTATTTATTTATTTAGTATTAAAAAATTGTTTTAATGTGTGTTTATTCTTGGAGAGAGAGAGGGAGAGAGAGACAGAGCATAAGTGGGAGAGAGAAAGAAAGAGAGAGTGGGACACAGAATATGAAGAAGGCTCCAGGCTCTGAGCTGTCAGCACAGACCCTGACGCAGGGCTCGAACTCATGAGCCATGAGATCATGACCTGAGCTGAAGTTGGATGCTTAACCGACTGAGCCACCCAGGTGCCCCTATTGTTATTTATTTTTAATTAGGGGATACTTGATATATGAATACATAATATCTTGATAATTTACAAAGTGTAGTAAGGAAATGAAAGCCCAGATTAATCTACCACCTAACTTAAAAAATAGTGGAATCCTGATGAAAGCTCTCTATCTGTTCTTTCCTGTAAAGCTCCAGGGGTAACCAGGATCATGACATTTGCCTAATCTCTTGCTTTTCTTTATAGTTTTATCATACAAGAATAGTTACTAATTACTATATTCTTTAGTTTTGTGTATTTTTTAATTTATAAAAAGTATGTCATGCTATATATTGTATATATTTTTCATTCAACATTGTTTATAATATTTATCAACTTTGAGGTGGGTAAATATACTTGATTCATTTCCATTACTGTGAATACTCACTTTTCTGAGTATACCATAATCATCAGTTTTCCTGTTACTGATCAGCTGAATTGTTTCCATTTCTTGCTTTTACAAATAATGCTTCTGTGAAGATTTTTTATGTGTCATGAACAGGAGTCTCTCTAGGGTGAGCAATTTCAACATTGGAATATAATTGACTGCTATCTTGTAAAGGGTTTTACTTCCACCAGGAGTGTACACAAATATGTCTTCATAACATATTTTTGCTAATAATTGATTTTAGTAAATTTTTAAACTTTGGCTAATCTAGTGGGTGTAGATTGTTATCTCATTGTGGTTTTAATTTGAATTTCTCTGATTACTAATGAAGACTGAGCGTTTTTTCATGTGATTACTGGCAATTTGTGTTTCTTCTTTTGTCTTTAAATGTTTATTTATTTATTTTGAGAAAGAGAGAGAGAGAGAGCTAGCAAGTGCTGTCAGCAGAGAACCTGATGCAGGGCTCCATCCCACAAAACATGAGATCATGACCTGAGCCAGAATCAAGAGTCCTATGCTTAACTGACTGAGCTACCCAGGTGCCCCTGTGTTTCTTCTCCTGTAATATATCAGTTTGTGCATTTGCCAGTATTTTTATTGTATTGTCTTTTTAAATATGATATTTAGGACTTATTGATATATTCTGGGCATTAAACTTTTCTGCTCTATATGTGCTTAGACTATAATTGTACATAATAAACTTTCGAGAAGTTGAACTAAAATGTGTATCTATTCAATTTCTTATCATTATATCCCTAATTGAAAATTGAGGATTCTTGCCGTGATGCTAGTAGCCCTTTAGACTAGGTCCTTGCCCTCATCTCTACCCTTACCCTGCTGTGCTCTCTCAGGACCCTGGCTCCAGTAACAGCCAGGCACTTTTAGCTGACTGGATTTTCTAGTTTGCCTTATCATGGGTTAGTCCCTTTTATTAGAAAGGCTGTCTTCCATTCTTACCCTCTTGTAAGTTCCTACTTGTCCTTTACTACCCACTTTAAGCACTGCCTTCTCTGTGGATCTTTTCCTAACCTTTTCTATATGTCATCATGTTTCTTTCTAGGGCCTGTACTTTGTCTCTGGTCCTAGTGTCACATAATTGCCATATTGAGGATGCAGCAGGCACAGGAGTTGGAAGATTTGAAGTCACATAATTTGGTGTATTGTTCATATTTAAAACTTTCTGTATGTTCTGATGTTTCAGTACCTTAAAAATCTTTCTGGCTAGGGTATAGCTAGCTGCCCCTCCTGGGGCCAGCCAATAGAGATAGCAAAGGCCTCAGCTGGAAGCATGTCTTTGATACCAACCTAACCAATCTAGAGCCACACGTCCTCTGTCTGGGCCCTTACACTCCAGGATACAATATTCTTCTTCCTTCTGCCTCATCCTGGGGCTAAGTGTCAGGCATCTGGGGGCCACTCTGATAGTTAAAGCCTGTCAAAATTATGCAGACTACCAAAGTGAAACTGCCCTGTCCTCCTGTGTTGCCTTTCCCTGGGAGACCCTGATAAAGGCTCTGACCTTGGCTTTTCCCTTGCTTTTGCTTTCTGCCTCTTGACTACCCTGAGGTTTCTCCATTATGGCTTTATGTGGTATGCTGTGCCTTCTTGTTTCTAGGACTTGTGAATATAATAAACTTTTTTCCTGAGTCTTTCCTGTGGTTGTGTCTACTGACCATCACATGAAAGGTTACAAAACATATTTTTCCCCATTTTATTGAGATATAATATATATACATACACAAACACACAAAAATGTTTTTTGCACTTGGTATGAGAAGTCTTAGAATTTACTTTCTTAACAACTTCCATATATACCATATGGCAGTATTAACTATATTAACTGTAGTCACTATGTTGTACATTATATGCCTAGTACTTATTTCTCTTATAATTGAACCTTTTGACCAACATTGTCCAATCCCCTAACGCCTGCCTCTGGTAACCACAAATTTGATTTCTTTCATAATGAAGTTTTTTTCTTTTTAAGATTTCACAGATAACTGAGATCATACAATATGTACCTTTCTGTTTGATTAATTTCACTTAGCACAATACTCTCAAAGTCCATTTGTGTTGTCACAAATGGCAGGGTTTCCTCCTCTCTAGGTTGAATAATATTCATATATATATATATATACACACACACACACACACGTGTGTGTGTGTGTGTGTGTGTGTGTGTGTGTGTGTGTGTGTGTATGTATCAACTTTTTTACCCATTCATCTGTCAGGGGACACTTAGGTTGTTTCCATATCATGGCTGTTATAAATAATGTTGCTATGGACATGGGGGTGCAGATATCTTTTCAATATAGTCAAAACATCTGATTTTTTTTAAAAAACATTTTCCTTAATGTTTATTTTTGAGAGAGAGAGAGAGAGAGAGAGACAGCGAGCAAGTGGGGGAGGAGTAGTGAGAGAGGGAGACACAGAATCCGAAGCAGGATCCAGGCTCTGAGCTGTCAGCACAGAGCCTGGCACAGGGCTTGAACTCATGAACCATGAGATCATGACCTGAGCCGAAGTTAGATGCTTAACCGACTGAGCCACGCAGGTGCCCCAAAACATCTGATTTTAATTTATACTTTGCTTCTTTCTAGCTATACGACCTAACTTTATCTTCTTAAGAACCCTGTTTCCTCATTCCTAAAATTGGGGTAATAGACCCTACCTTTAGTGTTATTCAGAAGGCTAATGCTTACAGAATATTTCTACCAGTTCTGCCCCATGATAAATATTGCCCATTATTTTTATTATTACTGTTATTATTATTACATGTTTTGATAGACATAGCTCTCTCATCTACCGTATTTTCATCTCTTGAAGGGCAAAGATCATCTCTGTAACCCTCCTTCTAGAACATCAATAAATACTTGACACATGAGTGAATGAATGAGCGAATCAATGAATGAAAAAATACATAATGCAAGGAGGATTAGAGCCAGGATATGAAATGCCACATTAAAAGTGTGTACTTTTATTTGGTTAGACTTTTGGGAATGGAAGTGATAGTTCATTGAGAGCTTTACTGGAGCTTCTTAATTAGAAACTTTAAGTTTAATCAGAAGGGCTGGTGGTTTCTAAACTGTGTTTTGAAGAGCCTGTGGCTGCCTTGAGGTGCCTCAAGGTAGGATGGAGGTAAAGGGTGTGACACAAAGAGGAGTGGGAGGCAAAGTGTATGGGAAGGACTCTTTCCTCTTCCACATCTCCACAGAGCTCCTGACCTTGAAACCAGATAGTTTTGTGTATAGTTTTGTGCTTTTATGTATTGGATTTCTGCTTAAGTTTCATTGGAAAGTAGTTGAGTTGTAGGAGTAGCACAGCCCATTTACCGTGGTGTGCTGGGTGTGTGATGGCTTAGGTATTGGGGGTGGGAGGATCAAGGCAGTGCCCCATGTGCTGGGAGAAGTGGATGGCAGCTGAGAACCTGAGAGGCATCCTGGGGGAGAGCTCATGCAGTGCTGAGGAAGTAGAGCCCGTAGTGCATCTCCATTGACAGTGTGGGATGTGAGTCCAAGCTGATTGATAAGACAGCTTTTGATATAGAAGTTGTAGACAGGGCATTGGTATGTCTGCTTGAGATGAAGACCTGTGAGATTAGAAACTCAAGCGCATTGAATTTTTATTGAGCGGATAGGTGTTGTGTGCCAACTACCTATCAGTGTTCTGGGTCATGATGAGCAAAGTGATTGTGGTCCTGTCCTCATGGATCCTGCAGTCCAGTGGGGAAGGCACATAACCCATTGTCACTGACCTATGATGAGATATGAAGCAAAGAACTGTGTGCTTTGAGTGTTTCTGACAGGTAGGAGATCTGATTCAGTCAGGGTGGAACATAGCAAGAAGAATTTTCTGAAGAAACAATGGTTGAACCAACATCTACGATTATGGGAGTCCTAATAAGTGGACAGTGGGGGCAGGGTAGTCAGGAGAGTTGAGCAAGAGGGAGCAGCCTGTGTGAAGCTCAGGAAGTACAGCTTATGGAGCCCAAGGAAGGCCAGTGTGGCTGGTGGGCAGCACACTGGAGGGAGGACTGGCTTAGCTTTGAACCTCATAGTTCCTGACAGTCAACTAGAAGTGCAAAGAGCAGAAACTTTCCTCTGACCCTTTTCCCCTGGCCCTGCATGACCTTTGGTTTGCACTCCTTAATACTTTTGAGTCCTGTATTGGTTTCCTAGGGCTGTTTTAACAAAGTACCATAGGTGGAATGATTTAAACAACAGACATTTATTCTCTGGCAGTTCTGGAAGTTGGCAGTCCAAGATCAAGGTGTCAGCAAGGTTGGTTCCTTCTGAGGGATATGAGGGAGAATCCCTGGTTCAGGCCTTTCCCTTTACTTTTGATTGTTTCTTGACATATGTGGCATCCATTGGTTTGTGTAAGCATCACCCCAGTCCTCTGCCTTCATTTTCGCATGATGTTTCCTTGTGTGCATCTCCGTCCAAGATTCCCCTTTTTATAAGAACACTGTCAGATTAGGGCCCATCCTACTCTGGTGTAACCTCATCTTAACTAATTTCATCTGCAATGACTTTTTTTCCAAATAAGGTCACATTTTGAACTCGTGGGGGTTTAGGACTTTCATATGTGAATTTTTAGGGGGACACCATTCAGCCTGCAACAGGTCCTATTTTTAGCCTGATATTGTTATATGTTTAGAAAATAACTACTTCAAATATGAAAATGAACTTTCTCTCTCCTTTGTCTTAGAGCCTAGAGATGAAAACATAAAATTGAAACTGGCTTGTAGTAAACATGCAGTAAAATTTAGATAATAAGGTCTTTGTTCAAGTGCCATAATTTACTTCCACCTCATAAGAAAATACAAGTGCCCATTGTTGGGTGTGTACCTATTAGACAGTTGCTGCTGAGTGGATGTTATTAGCCTGAAACCAGTGGGACCCACATTTATGCTGGGTGGGGGGTAGGGGAAAAGAAGGGAGAGGGAGACAGAGACAGAGAATGGAACCAAAACTAAACCCAGACTTCCTGGCATGTAAGTAGTGTTTGCAGAAGGTGCCAAGAGGACACTTTAGAGGCTGTGGTGCCAAGTGTGTGGCTGCTGGGCCATGAGTGCAGCTGCTAGCAGTTTGTGGTCAGATGTCCGGTCTATAGAGAGTGGTTTCCAACCTACCTGGTCATCCTTCCCTTCCATCCTGTGGTTTCCTAAGCTTAGGGACCTATTGTCAATTCAAATAAACAGGTTTTAAGCGGTGTTAATTTTTCCCTCTAACCTCTATATTCCTGCTTGCTCAAAATCCATGTTCAACTGTAGGTCACTGTCAACAGTTTCATGAAGACTGAAATTCATCTGGTGAATACCCACCTGTTAGGTACATAAGCTGGCAAGCATTTTGGTGGGTTAGTGCATACACTACAATAGATTATGAAATATTTTGAATTTTACCCCAAGCTTAACACAACATATTTTTTAAATTTTTGAGAGGGGCGCCTGGGTGGCGCAGTCGGTTAAGCGTCCGACTTCAGCCAGGTCACGATCTTGCGGTCCGTGAGTTCGAGCCCCACGTCGGGCTCTGGGCTGATGGCTCAGAGCCTGGAGCCTGTTTCCGATTCTGTGTCTCCCTCTCTCTCTGCCCCTCCCCTGTTCATGCTCTGTCTCTCTCTGTCCCCAAAATAAATAAACGTTGAAAAAAAAATTTTTTTTTAAAAAAATAAATTTTTGAGAGAGAGAGAGAGGGAGGGAGGGAGAGAGAGAGAGAGCGCAAACAGGGGAGAGGGGCAGAGGGAGAGAGAGAGAGAATCTTAAGCTCGATGTGGGGCTCGATCCCATGACCTTGGGATGATGACCTGAGCCAAAATCAAGAGTCGGACACTCAACTAACTGAGCCACCTAGGCGTCCCAATGCAGTATTTTTTCTATTCAGTTATTTATTCCATGTGGATGGACATCGCATGTGGATATGACAAAAAGGTCTGTGGCCAGTTTGGGGCATAGACTCTTAGAGTTGAAGGAACCTTATTGGTTTTGTGGACCAACTTCCTACCCTTGTGGATTTTCTCCTACAGCAGTATAATAACTAGCCGTCTAATCTCTGCAAGAATATCCAAATCAATCAGGAACTTGCCTGATCCTACTCTCCTTGAGTATTTAATTTTTGGCTTTTACTGACCCCTTCATAGTTTTATTTTAGCCCTTTAGTTACCAGAAGTTACCACTATTTTCCTTCCCCCTTTGATTGTTATTATTCTCTGTTCTTTTGTTCTTTAATGCCATTCTCACTTATCACCTTCTGAAGCTACTGGAGTTGGTCATTGTCCCTCATAAGACTTGGAACAATTCCTAGAGGTGGTGGATTCATCAGAGTAGAGTGCAATAAAAGTTACTGTATTGTAAACTGAGATGGTTAGCTCAACTGGTTACATGTTCTGTCCCCCAAAGCCATGAATTCTACCACTTGGAAGTCACCTGGAACCCAGCTTCATAATATGCTAGATTTCCTCACCCTTAAGAGTTGGCTTTTTATAACATTTCTCAAAAATCTTTAATTTTTTTGTATTGTTGTTTGAATATAGTTCAGACTTAACTTGGCTAAATTACATCCCTTCCAGAATGTGTTTTGGGTCAGCATTTCCTAGACCTTGTTAGTAGAACACTGGGCTTGCCAGAGGTGAACAGGATCTCTCTCTTTCACCACCATCCCTCCCTCAGAGGCAGTAGGGATTCTGTCATTAAAAAATTGGGAAACACCGCTTCCAAGTTTCCCCTCTTGCTCATTCACAAGGTACATTTGCTGAAGGTTTTGAGAAGTCCTGAAGTAACTTCCTAGGGCTGCTGCAGCAAATTGCAGACTGGGTGGCCTAAAACAACAGATTTATCCTCTCACAGTTTTGGAGGCCAGAAATCCAAAATTAGCTGTGGGTAGGGCTATGCTCCCTCTTGAGGTTCTAGAAGAGAATCAATTCCTTGCTCTTCTGGCTTCTGGCGGCTGCTAGCATTCCTTGACTTGTGGCTGCATCACTTCGGTCTGTTTCTGTGGTCACACAGCCTCCTCATCTTCTGTCTGTGAAATCTCTCTGTGCTTCCCTCTTAGAAGGATGCTTGCAACTGGATTTGGGGCTATCCAAAATAATCTCCACATTTCAAGATCTTGATCACATTTGCAAAGACTGTTTTGATATAAGGTAACAACATTCATACATTGCAGTCATTAGGATGGGGCTATGCTTTGGGGGGCCATTATTTACCTACCACAGTCGATCATCTTTTATCCATTTAGGACACACTTCTTAGCCACTCCTTCTTATGCCAAATTGGTTTTCCTTTTCATCAAATATTTATCTTGAAGCTCATCTTTTCTCCTTTTCACAATGCCTTCCTATCTGTCTTCGCTCCCTACTTCTAATTGCTAAGTAGTTTGGTTTATATTTTTAAAACACCTTGCACTCTTGTGTCATCTCTCATTAAACTCTGTGCCTTTGTTGAACTTTGAACAGTGTGGGATAGTGGGCAAGAATCTCTGGAGTCAGACTGTCTGGGTCTAAATCCCAGCCTCCGTTCCCCGGTTAATAGCTGTATGATTTTGGGTAAGTTACTTAATTGCTTCTGCCTAAGTTTCATTGTCTGTAATGGGGGATAATTAGAGTAAATGCTTTAAAGTGTTGTTTTGGGAATTACATAAGTTAATAAATGTAAACTGCTGAAAACACAGCTTATCACTACACTGTCCAAAATTGTAGCCATAAGCTGTATGTGGCTATTGAACAATTAGGATGTGGATAATAGAACTGAGGAAATGAATTTTTTAAATGGAAGCAATATAAAATAAATTTTTGTTAAACACAACTCTCTTGTTTTGGTTAGGATTACATTTCAGTTTAACTGGTGTATTTCACACTTAAACACACCACTGATTTTGTTGATGTCACCTAATTTATTCACTTGGAATGATTTTTTTTCTGTGTTCTATCTAACGGTGTATTGCATTTATTTGAGTATTTTATTCAGACAGCAGGACTTAGTGATACATGTACCTCATCATTGGTAATTAAATTGAAATGTTTATAATTTTAATTAAAATGTAATTTTTCCAATTAAAATAGTATAAACCAATTTTAGAATTCAAATCAAAGGCATTTACTGCTGCAGAATTGAGTGCAGACATAGAAACTAGTACTATGATCAGAGCAATGAAGACATAAAGAGACTGGAAATTCTGTGATTAATTTGCAATTTGCTCTGCCAGAGCAAAACAGAAAAACTGTTGTGTTAAAAAATTTAAGGAAAATAAACTGGGTAATATTAAGAGATTAAGATTTGATTAGAAGTTTCCTCTCAATGATGATCAAAAAAGAATTAATGCATTTAGTTGCCTGAAATCTGAATTAAATATCCAGTACATTTAAAATTTTGGTAGGATGAGCGCTTGTCACTTCAGCCATCTAAAATGGCTTAGATTGGGGCGCCTCGGTGGCTCAGTCGGTTAAGCGGCCGACTTCGGCTCAGGTCACGATCTCACACTCCGTGAGTTCGAGCCCCGCGTCGGGCTCTGTGCTGACCGCTCAGAGCCTGGAGCCTGTTTCAGATGCCGTGTCTCCCTCTCTCTCTGACCCTCCCCCGTTCATGCTCTGTCTCTCTCTGTCTCAAAACTAAATAAACGTTAAAAAAAATAAAAAAATAAAAAAATAAAATAAAATGGCTTAGATTAATGCACAAAAGAGGAAAACAATTTTAGTTGGAGAGGTGGGAAAATAAGTTATTTGTTACTGAAGTTTTATTAGAAAATTATGAGAAAATACAACAATGTATATACACAATTTTAAAGATACTCAATTAAATCACCAGTTGCCTATAGAATACAAGGTCTTTCTAACTATCAAAGATTAGTTTATTTGAAATTTGAAAAATTTCAAGTGCTTTTCTTTACCTTTCAACAAGTTGCAGGGTCACTGCCTAGTTACTACTTTAGATATCCTTTTTCTCAAAGGATTTAAAAATTTACAAAGAAATGATATAAATTTATACTGAGAAATACCAAATTTGTAGCATAGATATTTTTGAATGTTTTCTATGTCAGAGAAGAATTTCAGATGGATATAAAAAAATTAATTTCTATTACAACAGGTTTCTATCACTTCAGCTATGTTAGGTGAAATATCTGCATTTATGAATTTTAAAATAAGAGACTGATATTTCTTTTATTGCTTCTTTTCACTATATTCTGAAGCAGACTCTAAAAAGTGTCATAGGGGCACTGGGTGGCTCAGTGGGTTAAACGTTCAACTCTTGATTTTGGCTCAGGTCATGGTCTCACAATTGGTGAGACTGAGCCCCACGTGGGGCTCTGTGCTGACAGCATGGAGCCTGCCTGGGATTCTCTCTCTCTCTCCCCCTTGCTCTCTGTCCCTCCCCAGCTTGTGGTCTCTTTCTGTCTCTCTCAAAAATAAATAAATAAACTTAAAATGTGTCATAGATAACTGGTTAAAATTTTTCAATCTATACATTCAATATATGAATCATTGCCAGTTCATAGACCTGTTGAAGGAAATAACAGACAAGGCTGTGATCTTGCGCTCTTGGCCAGCATTCATTCATTGGTGGAGTCATGAATGAGTTTTACAAAGATTGCTGTAATATTTACTCCAATATAAGATTTTCTTTTCTTTCTTGAAATGAAAGGGATGCTTGCCAGATAATTATAAAGAAAACATGGCAGTGTGATTTATGTTTTCTCAGTTTTACCACACTGCTTATGAATGAGTTAAATTTGAAGCTGTAAGGAAAGGAAAAGTTTATTTTTGACCTAGCTAGGGAGGTGTGAGAATTCATGTTGAAATTGAAAATCTTTATAATACAAATAAATAATGAAGTTATACGTTTTTCTAACATGAATCAATATGTAGAAGATTTAAACTCTTAATAGGATTACATAAACTGGCTATAAAAACCAGAAAGAATATTGGAAGAACACTATGAGAGTTGCTTTCCGATGTATGCAAATACTCACTTGGATTCAGTGTTAATACTTAAGACTGAGTTAACTTGAACAGATACGGATTTTAAACTGATAGCCTTTTGCTCCAAAGTCAAATCAGTTTTTCTTTTTTTTTTTTTTATTTTTTTTTTAAATTTTTTTTTTTCAACGTTTTTTTTATTTTTATTTTTGGGACAGAGAGAGACAGAGCATGAACGGGGGAGGGGCAGAGAGAGAGGGAGACCCAGAATCGGAAACAGGCTCCAGGCTCCGAGCCATCAGCCCAGAGCCCGACGCGGGGCTCGAACTCACGGAGCGCGAGATCGTGACCTGGCTGAAGTCGGACGCTTAACCGACTGCGCCACCCAGGCGCCCCTCAAATCAGTTTTTCTTAAAACAAAGCAAAACAAAACAAACTGAATCAGTTGTACCAGTGTATATAATGGTTATTAAAGGGAAATTATTTTTTTTTGGTATTAAATTTTCAGAAGATTTGATATGACCAGTTGTTCAATTTTATGACATCTAGATACAGATCAAGTGCTTCTGAAGAAAATTTAAGTTTGAATTGAGATGTGTTGTGTCAAATAACAGATTTTGAAAAATTTAATACAAAAAAGAATGTATAACATCTCATTAATAATTTTCTCTTAATGTATTGATATAACATTCTGGATATATTGGGTTAAATACATTTTTTAAAATTAAGTTTTGCCTATTTTTAACTTTTTAAAATTTGGCTACTAGAAAATTTAAAGTTACACATATGGCTCAGAATATATTGCTGGCCTAACCCATCATAGCTATACAGTGAATGAATGTTAGCATTAATATGATCGCTAATATGATGATGATGATATATTGTTGTTGTTGTAATGATTCATTGTCCTCTCACTAGATTATAAATTCCTTAGGGGTAAGAAATATATCTTATCCTTCTTTTTTTTAGGTTTATATATTTATTTTGAGAGAGAGAGAGAGAGAGAGCAAGAGAGCACAGCATGAGCAGGGGAGGGGCAGTAAAAGAGGGAGAGAGAGAATCCCAAGCAAGCTCTGTGCTGTCAGCACACAGAGCCCTACATGGGGCTCAATCTCATGAACCATGAGATCATGACCTGAGCTGAAATCAAGACTCTGATACCTAACTGACTGAGCCACCCAGGTGCCCCATCTTATCCTTATTTTTATTTGCCATGTCATATCGTGTAGTCCTTTTTTAAAGGACAGTGGATTGATTGCCCCAGGATCTGCTTTTAATATTGCATGTATGGACCTGTGGCTTTTTTTTTTTCATCTTCAGGATAATGGCATAGAAATCTCTTTGAGTCTGTGAACATGTGCATGCATACAATCACACACACACACACACACACACACACACACACACACACGAGTATTTTGTTTAGTATACTTGAAAGGGAGTTATTTAAACATTCATAATCATGGATTATTGCAAAAGTAATTGGTACTTACTTTGAAAATTGTATTTCAGTAAGCTTTGAGTTTTTATATATTTTTTATATACATTAAAAACCTTTAAAAAACTGACATTATTAGAATCTTGTTTTTGTTGAAACACTTTTATTTTGATTGAAGTAGAATTATTCAGGAAATAACACTGTAGTTAGGATTAGACAAATTGGCTTCATATTCTGCCATGTTCTCTAACTAGCTCTGTGACCTTGAACAAGGGATTTAAGCTTTATTTTTTTTTAATGTTTATTTATTGAGAGAAAGAGAGAGAGGTGGGGGAAGGCGCAGAGAGAGAGAGAATCCCAAGCAGCACCTGACATAGGGCACAGTCCCATGAACCATGAGATCATGACTTGAGCAGAAATCAAGAGTTGGATGCTTAACCAGCTGAGCCACCCAGGTACCCTGGGATTTAAGCTTTCTGAACCTCAGTTTTCTAATCAGGAAAAAGGGGGGATAATATCAGTTGCATTACTAGGATGGTGTGAGAGATATAAATGGGAAAAATATCTTAGAGTGCTTAGCAACCATAGGAATCCTAGAAATATACATTATTATTATTTTGATAGAAATAATAATAAATATCTTGAAAAACATAACACAACATAAGGTTGAGTTAACCACATCAATTAAAACGTGATCGCTTATGGGATTTTTAAGCATAGAGTTGTGGTACAAAAAAAGCCTCTCAATTGTTTCAAATGTACAACCTAAATCTATAAAATATAGTCAAATACCCCCAAAGTCATAAACATTAGGTGAGAGACTAGCTGGGAAACAAATCAATAGTTAGACATTTAAGTAGTATAAGATTAGACCAAAAGGTGCATCTGATCAGGTAAGACTGAACTAGAGACAACTGGTTTTCAGTCTAAGACTCTGGAAATGTTGGGAAGTTGGAGTTTGGTGCTGCTGTAAGCAAGGTGGGGAGTTGATTTTCACCTAGAGAATTTCCACTCCTCCTCGTACTCTTGCCCCTGTGTGCCCTTACAAAACTCTGGTCTTCATTCGAGTGCAATGTTGATAATGTTTTTTGTCGTATTAAGTCAAGATTTTAAAAACTGTAGGGTTGAATAAGAACTAGGCTCCACTGCTGTTAGTAAGAGAAAGCAAAACGACAGGATAAAAACGACTTAAAGCGTAAGTGCTGAAGAAATTCAAACTGTCATCTCAGTATGTCACAAAGAGTTCCTTTTATCCCTGTTTTTTTTTTAAATTTATTTCGAACATTTATTTATTTATTATTTTTGAGAGACAGAAGGAGAGTGCGAGCAGGAAAGGGGCAGAGAGAGAGGGAGATACAGAATAGGAAGCAGACTCCAGCCTCTGAGCTGTCAGCACAGAGCCCAATGTGGGGCTCGAACCCACAAACTGTGAGATCATGACCTGAGCCAAAGTCAGACGCAGTTGTGTCACCCAGGTGCCCCTTATCCCCTCTATTTCTATGTTAGGGCTGAAATATCTAGAAACACACCTAGATTGTGTAGCCTAAAAGGCAGTGACACTGGAGAGAGAGTTGCAAGCACAGTGGAGGCACATATTTTTAAATATGTGATTCCCCCTCCCCCCCAAAATGGTTTTTAATAACTTATTTGGGTGGTAGAACCCAAAGCACAATATTAGCACAACTT
The DNA here is from genome assembly GCF_028749965.1 of Puma concolor. NCBI lineage: Eukaryota > Metazoa > Chordata > Mammalia > Carnivora > Felidae > Puma > Puma concolor. Next base: position 26,913,947 of record NC_141671.1, read on the forward strand.
AACAAGTAAATGGAGAGATTTCCTAGCCACAAACTGAATGGACTGAACCTACCCACAGACCGGACAATCCAGGGGAATCAACATTGTTCATGGTAGGACCTCTGTGATTTACGGTCATTCCTACAATACTTTGTTCTTTGTCCTCTGGCTCTTAAAGTTAGTTGGCTTTATTAGTTTTATGATATGCAGCTTTCGGGGTAGATGCTTACAAATTTCTCCATTTATACTTCTGTACATATGCTTGAATTTTATCTGTTTCAGTGATTTCAAGTTATGTAAATCACAGTAAATCACAGTTCATATTTTGTATCTTTCTTCAGTGATTTACAATATCTCCAGGGTGATGGATATTCCATGGTCGCAGAGCAGATCTGAAATGCATCAGGGAGCCTATAAGTGACATTTCTGTCATAGTATATATTTTAGAAACAGTCTTAACTAGATTGTGCCAATAACAACCCTGAAAGAAATTAGGTTAAAGGAACATTTGTAAATAGTTAAACTCTGCTTGTTACCAACAGTGACATTTTAGTAACAACCTGTTAAATGAATTTGCAGTAAGATTGGGAAAGATAGAGACATCAATATATGTGTATTCTTTTGTTATTTATGACCTTTTTAAAGCTGTAAACAAAAGGACATTTGTTTCGTCTTCCTCCCTTAGCCAGGACACAAATTATAAAAAGAAATGTATAAGGAAGTGTTAATAAATCAGGTAAATACTAAAATTTCATAATTCTTCTCTTTTCAGTACAAAGAAATTTAAAGTTTTTCATTAAGCATGGACTTGAACACTGGACAAAGTATAGCACTGTTTTAGTTTTGAGTACCTGTAAAAAATCCTTTCCTGTATAAATCACTTGGATGAATAGAACTACATAAGCGTATACTTTGCAAAGAAACAGGCTTTAATTGTATAGAATGTCACTTTGAGAGATAATGAGAAAGGGAAAAGGAAAGAGAGGAACTCTGTTTTCAAAATCTGTATATATATATTTACTACAAAGAAGTTATTATTTAAGCATGAAGTTTACTGGTGATTTATTATTAACTTCCCTACAGATCTGTCCAAATCTTTATCAATGTATTTGGAACGCTGAGTTATAAAAACTTTCAGTTAGTATATTGTTCTAAGCTTGAAAGGAGTTAATTCACACCAGCACTGAATGGCCAGTTAGGTAGATATTTAAAAGGATTTTGACAGGGATATGTTTCTTGTATTTCCTCCCCCCCCCCCTTGATTTCATGCTCAAGTGTGATGATTTATTTCTCCAGGGAAGTCTGCCATCCAGTATAGAAGAGGTCAATATGATAGTATTTCATAGCTTTTCTTTTATCTGTACAGCCTTGCCACCCTCTGTCTATGACTCATGCATCTACTGGTGTTCACTGATAGCAGAACATTTTGATTAGCTGCACAGGTTACCTGGTTACTGTTCTCAATCTGTCCACGTGTATGTTTGCTGATGTATGTGAAATGTGGAGGTCTGAGCCAGTGTTGGAGCATAATCCTATCTAGGCCAGGAAATGCCTGGCTTCCCAGATACTTCTCAGAGCAATAGGGCATGGACTAAATCTCTTATTTCCTTCCTGTCCTTTATTCCATAACACCTATGGCCCAAGTGGATGTTTGATATTCACTAATCTGGGACAGTTCATATTGTTAATAAATTGTTTAGTGACCAAATTTTATGTTAAAACATCTGTCCATCATTATGGGATAATTGATCCTGTTAGTGAAACAAATTGTCATAAATAATTCATTACATATGTGTGTGTGTGTGTGTGTGTGTGTGTGTGTGTGTGTGTGTGTGTTGTGTGTAGATTACATATATATTTCAAATTCTTTTTCTGTTTACTGACATCTTGGGCAGGTTACTTGGTCTCAGCTCACCTCAGTTTGCTTATTTGTAAAATGGGGATAATAATAGTGCCAACTACATAGGGTTATTGTGAATATTTAAAAGTTAATGAATGTAAAACATTTAGTGCATGTCTGGCATATCTTATCTAAGTGGTATATAAGCACTTACTATTGTTATTAATATTATTTGTAGTAATAGTAAGTCATGTGAAGACTTTTTTTTTAATCTCTGAAGGATAAAACTTCAGCATTAGTGAAGAATAGGAGAGTGGGAGAGAGAAAAACACAGAGGTTCAAACTAAAGGAGCTTACCCATTAAAAAAAGGAAAGCTAGTCAGTGGGATACAGTATTCTTTGGGCATACTTATATTCATGTAGAGATGAAAGTTTGGCTCATTCTTGATGTGTCTACATATTATGTACACCCAAACACACTTTAGGCTGTTAAAAAATGCCTTCATATTTCCTTTTGAGGCTTTTTTAAAACATTTCTGGGACTGTGTGTGTGTGTGTGTGTGTGTGTGTGTGTTATAATTCTAATTATGTAGTTAAAAATTGTCTTTCTATACCTTATTAATAATTGTTTCCTTTCTACCTTCTTTTGTTAACCCTTTAATCCCATTTTCCTTAAAGCATTTGTCTAATTACAGAAATTTATTTTACTATGTTGAAGTTAACAATATTACAAATGCTGGGTTGCGCAAATTTAGCTGGAATTCATATTTTGGTGTTTGCATTCTTCTTTGGTCATTAAACCAAGAACGTGCAACAATCATTTGCAATTTGAAAAGAACATGTATTTTAAACCAGCTAATTATGGGAGTTCTATCACTGAAAATCAGTTAATCTGTTTCAAAATACTTTTTTGAGTAGCTTATATTAGAGACGAAAATTAATTTTATGTGTGTTCTAGATACTAACAAGAACAAATCAATTGGCAAAATACAGCCTACTAGAAAAGTGGATAAAAAATAGAAAAAATAAGGGGCGCCTGGGTGGCGCAGTCGGTTAAGCGTCCGACTTCAGCCAGGTCACGATCTCACGGTCCGTGAGTTCGAGCCCCGCGTCGGCCTCTGGGCTGATGGCTCAGAGCCTGGAGCCTGTTTCCAATTCTGTGTCTCCCTCTCTCTCTGCCCCTCGCCCGTTCATGCTCTGTCTCTCTCTGTCCCAAAAATAAAAACGTTGAAAAAAAATAGAAAAAATAAGAATAGATAGTTCCTAGAAGAAATAGTATATATGATCACAAACAAAAACTCTTCAGTCTTAAGACTAGCCAAAAAATGAAAAGAAAAACATCATTTTTTAACCTGTCAAACTGGAAAAAAATGTTTGTAAAATTAACCTTTTAGGTCATTTTTTTTCTTTGTGATATTTTTTCTTCAGCAAATCTTGTTTTAAAAAATTTACCATGGACACAAGACTTAACATTACATTCATATGTAGGATTATTGGAGATATCTGGCTTCTTTTTAAAATGTTGCTTTTGGGGCGCCTGGGTGGCGCAGTCGGTTAAGCGTCCGACTTCACCCAGGTCACGATCTCGCGGTCCGTGAGTTCGAGCCCCGTGTCAGGCTCTGGGCTGATGGCTCAGAGCCTGGAGCCTGTTTCCGATTCTGTGTCTCCCTCTCTCTCTGCCCCTCCCCCGTTCATGCTCTGTCTCTCTCTGTCCCAAAAATAAAAATAAACGTTGAAAAAAAAAAATGTTGCTTTTAACCTAGTTCATGATGGTTTACTGGAAAGTCTTGTGTTTGGCAACAGCGCTGCTGTATATGTATATATATGTATGAGGTGTATGTGCAAGCACTTTACACCTGTTTGAAGGGCTCTTTCCCTGGCAAATAGTCAGAGGGAATGGGTGGTTACAGGAAGAATATCTTAGCTGCTGGGCACAATAAATTTTTTATTGTTCAGAGTTTGTTGATAGCGTTTCTAGATTACAGTGCTCCTCTCTAACAGGAAGTAAATCACAAAAAGAGAAAGTCTGTTTTTCTGTGGCAGTGGCTTTTATGGGGAAATAATTGTTAATTTTGAAAGACTACTTGGGTAGCTCAGGTTGGCTTGGGCTCAGGTTATGATCTCGCGGTCCGTGAGTTCAAGCCCCACATGAGGCTCTGAGCTGACAGCTCAGAGCTGGGAGCCTGCCCAAGATTCTGTATCTCTCTCTCTTTTTCTCTCTCTCTGCCCCTCCCCAGCTTGTATTCTCTCTCAAAAATAAATAAATAAACATTAAAAAAAATAAAAGACTATGGGAATTGGGAATTACTTATGTTTTAAATATTGATAATATCCTCGTTTCCTGTCTACCACTCAGTTAGTTTTCACTCCACTGATAATTGTTGGCTGTATTCTTGTTCTTCACTTGGAAGTGCATTAGTGTATTTTACTTGGTTCTCAACTGTAGACATTAGTCCATTCTCTTCTTTTTAGATTTTTTTGTGACACACACACACACATACACACACACACACACACACAGGTGTGAGTGGAGGAGGGGCAGAAAGACAGAGAGAGAGAGAGAGAGAGAGAGAGAGAGAGAGAATCCCAAGCCGACTCCACGCTGTCAGCACAGAGCCGGAAGCAGGGTTCAATCTCACGACCATGAGCTGAAATCAAGAGTTGGATGCTTAACTGACTGAGCCACCCAGGTGCCCCTACATTTTTTTGCAGTAGTTTTTAGTGAAAAATTCTGAGGCCTGGGAGTTGAAGACTGTTTTTTTTTTTCTTTCTTTCTATTTTTTGCGTGTAGATTTTGCTACTTCCGTACTGTGTGACTCTACATTAAACATTTAACTGTTTTGAATCTCAATTTCCTGACCTGTAAAATGAGAGAGTTGGATTAATTAATCCCTATGGTCTTTTGAATTCTGTGAGTTTGACAAAGATTTTATGCAGTGATTTGTGTTACAAACATGAGCCAAGTGAAAATACTTTTCAAGTATATTCTGCTTCTGCATTCTTCATATTATGTGGCTAATCTTCCCATTGGAAGTTTTCATTCTAATTCTAAACTGCATCTTCCATTAATCATTGAGCTGTTTGCATTTCTTTTATGGGGAGGTACAGATTACTTTGATATTGTAATTGCTATTAGCTGAAAAGATGCTTATTTTAGTGTAATTAGAATTTATAGAATTAAAGAACATAAAGGGCAGCATAAATTGGTGTTCTCTCTCCTTCCAGAAGGGATATTCTATTTCCTAATGCTTGAGATGGTCTAAACAAAGAAATTCATGTGTTAGTGGCATGAATTCTTTAGCCCAATACTACTTATTCTGTTCAAAGAAGCTGCCAATTGGTTCTTAGGCAGAAACACACAGTATAATTTAGCATGCAGTTCAGAGGAACCGCTTCGCAAATTGCATACAAGAAAGTGTCCTTTTCATTTGTTCTTCTGTACTATAAGTGCATCCATGTTTGAAGAGAAAAGAGAAATGCTAGTCTCCTCTGTAGGAAGGTAGACTGCCTGGCACATACGTGCTTGGATGTGGGCTAGATTAGAGGATCAGTCGGTGCTTAATATAGCCTTCGGTGGCCATTGGGAGAAGGGGTTAGCTTTCTTTACTTCCTTCAGCTTTTTATAGTTGTGAAATTTTAGGGAATTTTAATGCTACAGTCAAAATAGGATTGAATTAGAGGCGCCGGGGTGGCTCAGCTGGTTAAGCATCTGACTTTGGCTCATCCAACTTTGGAATCCTGCGTTGGGCTCTGTGCTGACAGCTCAGAGCCTGGAGCCTGCTTCGGATTCTGTGTCTCCATCTTTCTGCCCTTCCCCCCACTCATGTTCTGTCTGTCTCTCTGTCTCTCACAAAAATAAACATTAAAAAAAATTTAAAAACAAGATAGGATTGGATTAATTTTTGCAATTACTCTTTATTTTTATGAGTGTTTATCTAAAATATTTCTGAATACTCCATGAAAGGTAAAAAACCAGAGATACCCAAGTATAGGGATTATAGGCATCAGGCACACCTAAATCTGGCACTTTTGGTCCTTGGTCATTGGCCCCGCCTCCTTGGCTCTAGAGTGCCAAATAGTAAATACATCCACAGTCAATCCAAGTCCATCTTCAAACAACATTATACTGTTTCCTGTGTGGTGCATACACCCAAACAAAACCTGAGAAATCTCAGGTGCTGTGTATGGTCTCCTTCCTCTGAGCTCTGGAATGTTCTTTTTTTTTTTTTTTTAATTTTTTTTTTTTTTCAACGTTTATTTATTTTTGGGACAGAGAGAGACAGAGCATGAACGTGGGAGGGGCAGAGAGAGAGGGAGACACAGAATCGGAAACAGGTTCCAGGCTCTGAGCCATCAGCCCAGAGCCTGATGCGGGGCTCGAACTCACGGACCGCGAGATCGTGACCTGGCTGAAGTCGGACGCTTAACCGACTGCGCCACCCAGGCGCCCCTGGAATGTTCTAAAATTAGTTTACTTAATCAAAACTAGAAGCACTGATTAATCCATAAAGCACTGTGTAATGGAAAATGACTAAATTAATTTGATTTAGGGGCGCCTGGGTGGCGCAGTCGGTTAAGCGTCCGACTTCAGCCAGGTCACGATCTCGCGGTCCGTGAGTTCGAGCCCCGCGTCAGGCTCTGGGCTGATGGCTCAGAGCCTGGAACCTGTTTCCGATTCTGTGTCTCCCTCTCTCTCTGCCCCTCCCACGTTCATGCTCTGTCTCTCTCTGTCCCAAAAATAAATAAACGTTGAAAAAAAAAATTAAAAAAAAAAAAAAAGTAAACCCATTATGGTCTTTCATTATTTTGTTAGGTTTTGACATGTTTTCGTAGATCCCAGGTGTAGGAGGGTGAGGAAGAAGATTGTTTTCTAGGTCAAAATTACAGGAGACTTGGATTCTAGTCCTGGCTTTGCCTCTGTAGTGTGATATTAGGCAAAATGGCTATCTTCACATGCCTCATTTACCTAAGATGTAGTGGCTCTTGCTTTCCAGGCTGAGTTCTTGCAAGAATAAGATAGAAAATGTTTTTGTGTCTTGAAAATGTTATAGCCATGGTGATTACTCAGATCTGTATAGCATTTAATACAAAATGGAAACGCTTAATTACCTTAATTTGTACAAAATTAAATGTAAAAGAGTCACAAATGGGACATTGTCTCTCCAATTAAAAAGTTTTCTATAACAAGGATTGAACCCAGGCTGGAATTTGTACCAAATTAATTGTGTTCATAGCAAGTGAGTTGGAAATTTAGTTCATTTAGTTCCTTGTTTTCTGGGGGATTAAGAATCAGAATTTTTAATGTTGGTCATAGGTTCTCAGTTGCCATGACATTTCAGTCATTAGTCTGATTGAAGCCTTCTCCAACAACCCTGTTCTTCTAGAGGAGGCAGAAAAAATGATCTTGTTGGCTTGGCTGACGCCTGCCTGTTTAGATACTGTGTCTCCCTGTGGAGTCCCCTCAGGGGCCTGGGAAGAGGACAAGGGGAGGCCAGCTGGGCTGCCTAGGCCAGAGACCAAGAGCCTTTGCTCTGCTCCATTTCCCACTCATTGTGCAGCCCAGGCCCTATCACTTGAGAGACCTGGCAAGGAAGTCAGGAGGAAGTGAGTGCCCTGCTGGTTCAGAATGTTCCAGTGTGGTTGGAAAGTTTGAGAAGGGCCCTGGGTGAGAAGAACAAGACCTTATTGACAGGGTTCAGGCCCGATCAGGTCTGTTTCACATCAGCTTTCTGAATAATCACAGCCCTCCCAGCCCCCATGGATCTCTAGCACTTTCACCTCTGCCTTTTTTTTTTTTTTTTTTTGAAACATTGTATGTAGCCATGGTAGAACACAAAGCGCTTTAAATTTTTATTCCAAAGAGGAATTATGAAAGATGAAAAGTATAGTGTTGCCTGCTTCAAAATGACAACACTAACACCAGCACCAAAACAAAACTTCATATTTTGTAGGGTTTTCCAGACTACTGTAAAATTATTCCTCTTATTGTAAATGCTTTTTCTATTAAGCTGTTTTCTCATTGATTGATTTGTAAGACTACTCATTATTCTTACATTTCTGTTGGTCTGTTCTAGTCTGAATTGTTCAGTCCTCTTATCTGATTTAGTTTGCATGTTGGGTATTTAAAAACTGTGTAATTGTGTGTAAATCATAAGATTGAGAGGAAAAGGAATATGTTAAACAATTTCTCTTCTCTACGTGAGTCTATAAAACAGAATATTTATGTCAAGTCAGAAGAAAATCTGCTGGTGGTTTTAATGAACCACAAAATGTGTCCCTTGTATACCTTGCCTTGTCATCCTGCCTGAATTTATGTGTGACTCTGCATTAATGTAGTAAACACTCTTTTGGCAGTCCTGTCATTTTCAGGACCCATAGGGTGTCTCCAATTCCAGCTTTAAGCCAACTAATGACAATAATAAGACTTGCTTCACTTTTCTTTTTCCTGGAATGTCTGGTAGGAACTTTTGAAGCTCAGAGGGATATTGTAAACTTTTTCAAAGTGAAGAAACCAAATATCCCCAGCTACTTTTGAGTACACAAATATCCAGTAGTTGGAGCCTCCCATTTTTATGTTTAAGTCTGGATAGGATGGAGGGGACCTACCCAGGCTGAAAGCAGGTGGGCAGTTAACAGGTTTTACTGCAAAATGTCTATCCAACTCATATTTTGAGCAAGGCTGGTAGCTTTTTTATAGTACCTCTAGAACAGTGATTTCTCACCTTTTGGTCTCTTAATAGTTTTATTAGAAGACTCTCATACTTCCTTTCCCTAAACCTGGCACATGAAATATTTTAGTTTAAATGACACTCTTCCTTATCTAGAAATTTTTACAAGAGTTATTAAAAGCCAGTCGAGAATCTCTGTGTTTAGTCAGATACCTTCATCTTAATGTAGGGATTAACTGCATGATTTAAGATGCATTCTTTCTATTTTGTAAAAAATAAACATCCTTCTTTTATTTAAAGTTTATGTGTGTGTGTATGCATACATATTCAGTGATAATAACACAAGTCTGATTGTGTTTATCCCCCTCCCCCAAAAGTCTTTTGTTGCTGAACTTTCCAGAACCCCTGAGTTAGAAGCCAACTCCCACCAGTGCCTAGAAAGCCTTCTCCCACGAAAGTACTCGTCTTCCTCCTTTCCACTATGGTGTCTTTTTTCAATAACATTAACACTCTAGTGCTCCCTGCCTCCTCCTCACACTCACCCTGCCTTCTCCCCAAGTCCCCACAGCTCTCATCTAATTCTTCCCAGTGATTCCTTTTTTACAACCACCCAGAATTAGTCTGATTCCTGTATGTTCCTGTAGTACCAAGGACTTCTGCTTTGCTACACATACTTTGCATAATAAAGTGGAAAAACCTAAACCCAAATCCATGTGAATCTTAAGTGTCATGTTCTCTCTGTTGCCCCATATTATCTCCCCAGATTTTGTTTCTTACTCCATGAATAAGACAATGATAACATTTTACTGTGCTGCTTTGGTGCTCAAATGAAATAATGTCTATGAAAATGCTCAAGGAATAGTAGAAAGTTGATCATTATTCTGTTTTTACCATCATTATCTGTATTATTTTTATTTTGGTTGCTATGATCCTTAATTTAAGTTCATATGGCCTCTTCAGTGCTTTTCTCAAAACTCTCAGTTTTGGCTGCCTTCTCTCCTCACCATGATGAATCTGACAGTTGTCAATTTTCCTTCCCTTCCCAGGATGGGTCATACTTGGCTGAGTTCCTGCTGGAGAAAGGCTACGAGGTGAGTGACTCAGTGAGCAAGCACAGGCTGGTGGAATCACTTGGACGCAGTGGCCTCCTGCTTCCTCTGCTGTAGTCCTCCTGTGTGTGTTTTCCACTGAAACTCTGATAACAAGTCAAAATCAGGGGAAGAATGTGCCGCTTGGCTTGTAACCATGCCAGCTCATTGTGCTATTTATCTGTTGGTGAGCACTGGTGGCTTCCCCCTGTTCCTTAGTGTTTAACTGCTTTGCACGCTTCCCACATTCTTAGATAAAACAGCAATCTGTGTAAGCTAAAAGCTATAATATTATTAGGGTTAATTTATGATGTAATGTGTTACATAAAAAAAAGTCTCGCAGTGAAGTCACTTAATTCGGAAATTGCACAGAGCAATAAAAACTAAGCTGATCTTTGGCAAGCTTGAATGAAACATTTACACTCAGAGGTTTTTGCTTTCTAATAGGCAGCCATATATTTTATGGAGGCTGAAACTTCTGGGTTTGCTGGCGTCATCATCATTGTCGTCATCTTTTTCTCCTCTTTTGTCCTCTCCTTCAACACTGACTGCTTTCCTTAAAGGAAACCGGAATTTTACATATTGAATTTGATATAACCCCATGTATATATCTTATCCTTTTAAAGAACAATTCTCAGATATATACATCTATGTAAATTCATGTTACACAGAGAAGAAAAACCTATACAGTGACCCATATGCTCTGGGCTGATCTGGGAGTGTTTATGTTAATAAATTTGGATTCTCTGGATTATTCTAATTGTAGGTGTACTGTTTTAAAAAATGTGCATGGTGGGCAGATGGAAAAACAACAGCAAGGAATTTGGCATCTAAATGCCAACAGGATTTGCTGAAAAGGAAACTTTCTTACTATAACTCATAATCTTTTCTGAGAGCCTTGACTTTTAGACTTTAAGAAGTAATAGCAGATATGTTTAGCACCTTCTATTTCCTTACCTAGCCAGCTAGTTTTATATTTTGCAAAAATATCAAAATGAGACAACTATAATTATGAAAGTGTACATGTGCACTTATGTTCATATGCAAAGATTTCCTATAATAATTGAGTGATAAATACATATTCTTTAAAGCAGAGAATTTTAGAGTAGATCATATGTAATATAGAAGAGTTAGTTTTAGATAAAGACTGGTATTTATTTAGACTACATTAACTTAGTGCTTTGGTAAGTCTAAACGGGAAGGATTAGCAGAGAGACTTACTCTGTTTCAGGTGCTGGCACTGGCTGAGAGGTGTTTGGTAGCTAGAGAGGAGTTAGTGATTTGGCTGTGTATCAAGTGAACCAAGAGAAGGAAATTTGTGAGTAAGAGTTGATGGGGTTCAGGATGTGCTACCTCAAAATATGGCACCTCAGCATATTGAATATTTTAAGCTGAAGCAGTTTGAGAAAATAGTGGAAGTTGGAGAAAATAGAAGGAGTTTGAGAAAACTGTAGAAGTTCTTCCTGTTAATCTTTTTTTGTTTAATGTGGAGGAGGAAAAAATTTTTGCTCAGCTCTCTTAGGGTCCCTGTCTGGGTCTGAAAATTAAACTGAGAAGCATGCAAATTTATTTAATGTAAGTTTTACGTGACATGGAAACCTTCATAAAGAAATGAAGATCCAAAGAAACTGTTAAGGGGCGCCTGGGTGGCGCAGTCGGTTAAGCGTCCGACTTCGGCCGGGTCACGATCTCGCGGTCCGTGAGTTCGAGCCCCGCGTCAGGCTCTGGGCTGATGGCTCAGAGCCTGGAGCCTGTTTCCGATTCTGTGTCTCCCTCTCTCTCTGCCCCTCCCCCGTTCATGCTCTGTCTCTCTCTGTCCCAAAAATAAATAAAAATGTTAAAAAAAAAAATGCTCTATTCAAAGAAACTGTTAAGGCTAGGTATGTTTATGTTAGGTTCGATGGAGACTGGATGGTCGTGGAGAAATATGACAGGTCAGGCAGTATGATGTGAATACAATAAATAGGGGAAAACTTAACAAGATTTGTTTATTTGAATTCTTCTTGGCATCCCCTTGTCTTCAGAGACAAGGATGCTCCTTTTCTCCAGTTATAGGGTGGATACCTCTCACTAGAGGGTGTCATGACTGTTTCAGGGGAGAAGAGCAGGGGGAAGGTTAGAGTGACTTTCCTGCTTCTACTGTTTTCTCACATTCCTTCAGCTTAAAATATTCCATACACCAAGATGCCATATTTTGGGGTAGCGTGTCCTGAACCCCATCATGGTCATTGCAGTTTTGAACAGTGAGGTGATATGTCAGACAGAAAGCTTAAGCTGTGTGGTGTTGAAATTTACTTCCAAGGTGGACATGGGGGACTAAGACATGGGTGAGAATGGTGGCAACAAGTTGTATCCACAGCTAGCCCAGAGGAAAATGGAGCAGGCATGGCAGCGTGAGGTGGAGTTGTCACTGTGAAAATGTGGTGGACTAGTGATAGGGCCTAGGGTTAATCTGGATATGGTAGATGGTGAATGGTCTCAGCATGATGCTGCTGTTAGTATTACTAGAAATGGCTGGGAAGAAGACCTGCAGAGGGACATGCGAAGCTCCATTTAGGTGGCTCGTTAAGGAACTAGCAGACTTGAGAAGATGTTGCTAAATGGTTGACAGACATAGAAATAAATATAATGAGAACCTAGGACTGCCAGGTGAGCTACAAATGTTTTTGTTACGTTGACATTTGAAATTATAAGAGCATATTTGATTATGATAAACGCAACAGAAGGTCCACTTGGCAAATCACAGTTAATGAGAGGAATGAATCATTGAAACAATGATTGACCAGAGAAGGGAGATTTAGGAGTGAGATCCATAAATTGATAGAGGGAGATGCTACAGACAGTACAGGTAGAAGGTATAGAGCTACAAAGCATAATCAGAAATGATTCCATAGTCCTGGGGAAATACGACTTTTGTAGGAATAGGGGAATGAAAGGGTGTTTATCCATATTGTATTCAATTTTAATAGGCTGCTGTCTTCAATTTTAAGACATGGATATAATTGTAGGATAAGCTATTAAGGGAAATCTAATAGTGGCAAAGACTTCATCTTTTTGTGTTTAGGTTGAAGTAAATATGAGGGTCATTTTTCAAAGGGGCTGCATTGGAAGTTTTCCTGAGTTATCAGCCAGCAGCCCCTGGTTGCTCAAGACCATGAGCAAAATAATAGGGCTAGTAAATTGCATGCACTAGGATAAGAGGAGACACTTGTCTGTATCTGATTCCAGAGGGTCAACATCAGCAATTTGGATGAGCACAGACTTCTAACACAGCAGGTTCTCAACCTGTAGTATGCATCAGAACCACCCAGAGGCCCCATTAAGATGCGGATGGCTGGTTCAGGGGTCTGGGAATCAGCCTTTCTAACAAGCCCCCAGGTGTGACTGATGCTGCTCTCCTGGATCTTATGGTTTGAGAACAAGTACAACTAAAGGTTCAAATGAGATCATTTAATCACATGGTGAAGATGAACAGAATTTCTTAAGGTACCTTAATTTGTGGGGCTTTGCTTCTCTGAGCTGTCATATTATTTTGAATTTATGCTTTGTATAAGGAATATCACTAGGATCAGAAATAACTGGAAACAATATGCTTTGGGGTAGCAGAGTATAACCCAGGAACAAATAAGCAATGGGAAAAAGAGCCATAGATTCTGTGAATAGGCTTGATAATGAGGCTGAGTTCTTCCTAGAGCAGAAAGGGGCAAACTTTAATTGGCTAGTAATGGCAAAGTCAGCCTTTCATTATGAAGAGGGGGAGGCATGGACTCTACAGAGAAGCAGTAGTCAACTGGAGCAGAGCAACTGGTTGAAGAACAGAGACAGGTTGGTGAGGTAATGATGATGGAGCCATGTAGGTAAAACCAAATCCTATCTATAAAATTAGCACAGCACAGTTACATATATTCCTTTACTTTTCTTTAGTCAAAAAAAAAAAAAAGGCAGAGTATAAAAGGATTGGCTAACTTTATATTTTTTAAAATTTTTTTTAACGTTTATTTATTTTTGAGACAGAGAGAGACAGAGCATGAACGGGGGAGGGTCAGAGAGAGGGAGACATAGAATCCGAAACAGGCTCCAGGCTCTGAGCTGTCAGCACAGAGCCCGACGCGGGGCTCGAACTCACAGACTGGGAGACCATGACCTGAGCCGAAGTTGGCCGCTTAACTGACTAAGCCACCCAGGCGCCCCAGGATTGGCTAACTTTAAAGCAAAGATAGACATTTGCATATGACTTGAAAAGGAATATCATATATTAATAGACTGATTAGTTATTGTTAATTGCCTTCTGTGACCTCACATATTAGATTCCTGAAGCAGTGGGCCCTGGCCTTCTAATGTGGCCACTGAAATCCATGCATTTGATCATGCTCTGAATGATATAACATAAGAAAGTAAAGGATTGCTTTATTCCTGGCTCAGTTCTCATTGAGAAGAGACTCTATTTAAAGTTTTAAACTTACAGTTTTTAATGTTGCTTTTTTCTTGAATTTTGCTTAACATTAAACATTAAAGAGAATGAATCACACACTTGCTTATTATTTATAGAATATAGGTGCCATATCATGATGAGGGAAATTCAGAATTGTCAGGTTTTATAGAAATTCACCCTTTAAAACCTCAAATATTTAATTCTACAGTTGTTAAAGTGCAAAGGATAATTCTCCCTTATAGTCTGTCAGCCAGCTCAGAGCCAGGAAGGTGAACAAGGAGGTCCAGCTTACAGTGGTGAGGAAGCCCTTAGGCTTGAACACTGAACAGCCTGTTTCCTACTCCTCCTTTGTCATTGGTAGCTCTGTGGCCTTGGGCAAGTCACTGGACCTCTCTAAGACTTAGGGTTTTGTTTTGTTTTGTTTTGTTTTGTTTTGTTTTTTAGGTAAATGGGGATAATAAATGCATCTATTTCCTAAGGTTGTCTTGAAGATTTAGGTGAGACAAAAAGATGGAAAACAGTCCAGAGAAGCTCTGTGGGATCTATGGGGCTTTGGTTGATATAAGAGTAACAAGGTGACACAGTGCTTGATGCTGGCAAGCCAGGGGATAGAGATTTTATAGAAGGCTCCTTAGTCTAGTTCATTAATTAGCATTAGTGAAAGGTAGGCCTCTTAACATTTCCTAGGATCCTATCCCTGTATTCCTTCTTGCCATGAGGGGAAAAGGAGCATTGACAGAAGTGAAACTTCTTATGAAAGTTTGAGTGCCTTTCTGTAATCACTGTTAGCAGATAAGCTAGCAACATACTTCTGTACCTATTTTGTACCCCAAAACACAGAAAAACCAGAAAAACAAAAGTCAAAGTTATATATTTAAAGAGCTAAAATATATCTGGGAGTAAATATATATATATATTTAATAATATGTGTATATTTTAAAAGCTAAAATATATCTGGGAGTAAACGAAAAATTTATATTAAATAACATGGTAACAACTACAATACAACATATCGAAATTTAAAATAAGGAATAGGTGAATTGTGGGTTTTCCTTCTAGGAAAGGAATTATAACCAGGGAGTATCAGGAAAACAGAAAGAAAATAGCATATAAGGATTGTCCAGTTGTTATCTGAGAGATCATTTGTTACAACATGGAGTTCCTATGCATCCAATCATGATCGGTGAGAATCTATAAAATAATTTTTCTGGGTGAAAAGAGGCAAAAGTTTTTATGGATTTCATTTTGAAACATACTGAATGTTGGTAGAATGAACCATGTATATACTTTAACTTTACCACGTATATTAGCTGTGTGATCTCAGGCATTGTCCTCTCAGGCACTGTATTATAATCCTAATAATATTAGGAAGATTAAGTGATTTAATGTCTATAAAGAACAGTGTCTGGCACTGGGGTCATTGCCATGTACATATTAGCTATTGATGTTACCTATATTATCTATGCTTTTCAAAAGGCAAGTAGTATTAAACATACCTGGGAAAGCATCCTTCCTTGGCTCCAAGAGAAATCTAGACACTGAAGAATTTGAAATCTAGTGGTTATAATTTTTCTGTTTTCTTGATCAAAATAACAAACATCCTGAAGGATTTGAAATCCAGTAGCAACAATTTTCTGTTTTTGTGATTGTAATAAATAAAGAAATGAGCAAGCATTTCTCTGTTATATTGCCTTATCTGAGTGTAGGTTTTGAAGTAAAATTAACTTTGTTCTGACATTGAGAGAACTCGAAATTTTCTTTTTCATCGTTTAGTTAAATGGAACATAAAATTTATTTGTCAAAATACTTATTTCTATTTAAGACATCGGTTTTTCAGAATTATATTTTGTTTTTGAACTACTATAACATAATAGTGATTTTGATTAAGTTTATATGGAGTCATTTTCAGCTCATTTATCTTTTCAGTTTGGTTTCCTAACTCCTCAGCTCCTTTCCCCCCAAAATCCTTATAAAAACAAACAACAACCATGCATACATCCCTTCTGTAAAGAGAAAGCTGCTAATCTCAAATTCTTAACTAGATTATCCAGTTTGCACACATTTTGGCTTGTCTTAAAGTTTGTATTTCACCTGTCTCTGAAGCACACAGACTCAGCTTTCATTAGTTCTTAGAATAATACTTGCTGTCATGTATTAAGCATTTGGCAGGTCTTTCTTTCCCTGTATACACATACCAAAAGTTGGGAGTAGGGGAAATTAAAACACATTGTGTGTGTGTGTGTGTGTGTGTGTGTGTGTGTGTGTGTGTGTTATAAAAAAACTTAGTGCTTAATGCTTTTGGTTATAAGTGTGACAGAAAGTCCTATGTTATTCATTTGCTGTGACTTTGTGTAGTTGTCTGGTTTCGTACTGAATCCAGCAGTATCATTTGATATTTTTATCAGAGCCTTTAAAGCTTATATGCATTGTGTATGTATAAGGAGTTGCTCTTTGTTTTGGGCTGTTGGAATATGTGACTTACCCAGAATCCAGCGATCAAGAGAAAAAATAGACTAAATCATATTTTTATTATTACTTCATTATGAAAATTCAGTTGTCTTTAGAACATAGAAATTCCTTTATATCCAATGAAATAAAGCTCTACTTACATCTGAGAAATCTATGTTTCAGAAATAACTTGGTGGTCAATACCAATTTTGTTATGTATAAGTATGTATGTGAACTTGATTTTTATTAAACAAAAATTATTTGCTGAAATTGTTTGTTAAAATTGTTTGTAGAACAGTTCAACTTTACAATTAAGCTACAACCTGAAAAATTGGACCATGAAGTACAATAATTCTAGGCTTGATGTGTTATTCTCTACTTTCAAATTAGGAAATGGATATGTGTACCCAAATCTCAATTTAGTGTTTCCTAGATTTTATTGTTTTTTATTAAATTTTTTTAATGCTTATTTATTTTTGAGAGAGACAGAGTGCAAGTGGGGGAGGGGCACAGAGAGGAGGAGACACAGAATATGAAGCAGGCTCCAGGCTCCTAGCTATCATCACAGAGCCTGACTCAGGGCTCAAACTCATGAACCTGAACCAAATCATGACCTGAACCAAAGTTGAATGCTCAGCTGACTGAGCCACCCAGGTGCCCCTACTGTTTTCCTCCTGAGATGTCAATGAAGTTTGAGATATTCCCTTCTTAAAATATTTTCCTTTTTACCAAATTTTCTTGGGTTTAGTTCTTTTGGAAAATAGTGTGGATGAGTGCTTTTCTCTTTGGCTAAGGCAACTAACCAACAGAATTATTAATTGTGGGTGTGTTGTATCCTTTGAAGAAGTTAATTTCTCATGTATGCTGTATAAAATGACGGTGACATTTCTTTCTATTTGAAAGAAAGTCTTATGTGCTTATAATTCCACTCCCCGCCCCCCCCCCCCCAATTTGGAATATTTGAGTCATGCCAAGGATTAATTTTGGTTTGAAACAGACAGAAAACGATTGAGTGAAAATATAGAAGTGTATTCAGCTGCAAATGAGACTACTCAACTTCAGAAGGAACACTTCTAAAATAGGTGAAGGATTAAAACTGCCACCAGTAGAACTGGAACTTGGGCAGCTGGTGACATAAGCTCATATTAGCATTGGCAACACAAAGGGAGCAATCTTGACACCAGAAGGAAGTGAGACCAAGCCTTGAACAATTTCTCTTGTGTATCAGACACAAATAGTCTTTTCTTCGGGATCAGACAGGTATGCATTCTTGTTCCAAGGACTTTATCCCACTGTCACACTTATTATGGTTAAGTCAAAGATAAAAATTAAAAAGTAAAAAATCCTTTTTTTATTTGAATTTGCTTCATGTGTTAAATCTAGTGGTATATAAGTCTTGTTCCTAATCTGTGCTGTTTAGTTCTTACTTTTCCACAAAGCTGCATTATAGGGGTTGCTGCCAGATTATATTAGTGCACCCATATATTTATTTATAATGAGGACATTGGAAGGACATGGTGGCATCAGAGCCTCGTGGCCTCATGCTTTGTGTTAAAGAGGCTGCAAGGCAGTTTTACCGATATGGCCTCGCATGGTCTGTCTTCAGTTTCAAACTCAAGAGATATTTTTGTCAGCAGCAGGGTTCTAAGTGTGTGTGTGTTTGGAAAAGGAGACATTTGAGTATCAGTAAGTAAGCATTTGCTGTGAAGTTGCATAATTATCTAATTACTTTTGTTGAGATTGCCAGTGAAAACACCACAGAGAGATGGAGGCACCATGCTGGTGGCTGGTGGGCAGTGGTTGGGGAGAAAGTAAGCAGTGGAACTATTTCTAACAAATTAAAAATAATGTTTATTAAAAAATAATAATGTTTATAAATAATAGTTATTTTTCTCACAAGGTAAGCATTAACAAAAGAACTTTTGAGGTGCTTGTTAATCATCATTACATGTTTATAATTTCTTTTCTTTCCACACTATAAAAAAATGAAGGTCCATGGAATTGTGCGGCGATCCAGTTCATTCAATACAGGTCGAATTGAACATCTGTATAAGAACCCCCAGGCTCATATTGAAGGAAGTAAGTCATTTTCTTCACTAAAATTTCTTTCTATAACTTCCTGTATTATGATAAGGTATTTTCAGATGTCATTTTTCTCAAAGCCCATCAAGTTGCAATTATTTACCGGTGAATTGCCTGCGTTGAATTCTATCTGCATGCTCTGAAAACCCTTCCATTGCTTGCTGCCCCTGGGCCACAGTGTCATCTTGGTTAGTCTGTTACAGGATATTGGTCAGGTGATACTGCTCAAGGGACCAAGAGTAGACATGCCTTTGATTGCCCTTCTCCAGGTGTCCTTATCCCCTCAGGTAAGATCAGGTCCATATTCTCAGAACACTCCTTTACTTTTTGTGTTTGGTCTAATGTAATCAAGCCAAGTAATCTTTGTACATGTATTTAATTTTTAAAATAATTTGTGAAGACAGGTCCAAAAACAAATGGCAATCAAAACTATATTTAATTGCTTTGCAGATCATTGCAGTTGCATGTTTTTTTGTTATTAAAATTGCCTGAATGTAGCCATATAGTCTACATAGCACAGTCACAGAGTTTTCTCATTTGCTCTTTACAGCAGCTCCTAAACTTGTGAGTGAAACCATTTTACAGATGAGGAAATGGAGGCACAGGGAGGTTGTAACTTTATTTGAGGTCATACATCATGTAAAAGACAGAGCTAGGACCAGGACACTGGGTTTTTAAACTCCAAGTTCAGCCGGCTCTGCTTGTCCAGTTTTTCCAGCTGGCAGGGATGATTCCATCAGTTTGTAAAGCATAAGTCATTTTGTTTTTTTTTTTAAATTTTTTTCTCAACATTTATTTATTTTTGGGACAGAGAGAGACAGAGCATGAACGGGGGAGGGGCAGAGAGAGAGGGAGACACAGAATCGGAAACAGGCTCCAGGCTCTGAGCCATCAGCCCAGAGCCTGACGCGGGGCTCGAACTCACGGACCGCGAGATCGTGACCTGGCTGAAGTCGGACGCTTAACCGACTGCGCCACCCAGGCGCCCCAAGCATAAGTCATTTTGTATTCATTTCAGAGCATCAAATACTTGGAGTTTTGGGTTACTTGTACAAGTAGTGACATCATCAGGAAGATGATCTAGTTGTCTCCACTAAAGGCTTTTCACCTTTATATTTAGTTATTTAGTGCATCCTCCTTGAAAATTATGATCATTTTTGTGCAAAGTGAAGAATGGCACTGCCATTGGATCTAAACATAGATTAGTATTATGTACAAATAATGTAAAGATCAAGCTAGCAAATTGCCCATCTACAATGTGTCAAATTCTTATAGTAATGAAGTCAGTGTACGGATCTACTGAGACTTAGGGTTAGAATAGGCCAGTTGTTCTTTAATCAATTTAATCAATTATGTCACTACATCACTCATTTCATGGATGGCTTAAGGATTCATGTTTATGAAGTACTTAAAAATCACCAGATAAAAGCATCTGATTCACTATTACCCAGTGTATTACAGAGTTCTTTAGAGAATATATACATTAGTGTGAGATTTTCTTTATCTGAATATCACTCTTATGTAACATACCTTACAACTATCTGGGAACCATAAGATTCATTAATTGTATAATATCTGCCTTCTGTCTTGATATGACTTTTATTTTTTAATTAATTAATTAATCTTTTATTTTTTAAATGTTTATTTATTTTGTGTGTATGAGAGAGCGAGAGTGAGAGAGAGAGAACACAGAAGTGGGGGACGGACAGAGAGAATGGGAGAGAGAGAATCCCAAGCAGTCTCCTTGCTGTCCATATAGAGCCTGATGTGGGGCTTGATCTCACAAACTGTGAGGTCATGACCTGAGTTGGAATGGAGTTGGACACTCAGTTGGACACTTAACCAACTGAGCCACCCAGGTGCCCCTTGATATGATTTTTTTAAAACGTTCTTTTGAGTTTTTAAAAATCCTCTTTAGACATAGGCAACACATGTGAATAGCTTTCTACTCTTTAGGTTCTTTAAAGATGAGAGTTATTCTCTGCTACTCCAAAACCAGTCTGGTTTTCAGACATTTAGAATATACATTTCCATTTTGATATTTTTAAAAATTGGGCTTTTGTTGTTTTCTTCTATCTGATGGTATGTTTTTGAATTATAAAGACATGAAGTTGCACTATGGTGATCTCACTGACAGTACCTGCCTTGTGAAGATCATTAATGAAGTAAAGCCTACGGAGATCTACAACCTTGGAGCCCAGAGCCATGTTAAAGTAAGCCATTTTCACAGTCACATTTCTTTGCTGTGTTCTTGAGTTGTTCTGTATTTTGTCTGTTGTTTCTTAATACAATAATACAGGCACTGCTCCTAGTCTTCAAGTTTAATTAATGAATCTGATAGAAATACTAATACTTTTTAGAAGTGTATTCCATTATTGAATGATATAAAATCTTACTGCTAACATTAAAATAGCAGTATTCCTTTATTTTGGATTGATCTTGTAGTCTGTTCTCTGCCATTTCAAATCACATTGTGAATGAAGTGTTTTGTTAAAATATTGAAAAATGTAACTCAATAAAACTTCTATTTTAATATTAATTTTTGGTAGTGGTTATATTATTGGCTGAGAAAGTAATATTTTTGAGTTAAATAATATGTTAAAATTAACCGAATTAACTTTTTATTATAAGTAGTAAAAATCATGGGAAGATACAGCTAATGTTGATTTTTTTTCCCTTAATTCAGATTCTCCGGTAGTCTACCTACCTCTCTTTAGTTTTTCTTTCTGGAAAAAATTGCAGTAAACCTGAGTAGCCCATTCCTAGGGCTCTACTAATCTCCTTAATTCAAGTTTTTGTTATATTCACTTGAGTGAGCGAAATCTGAAGCCAGGAATGATATGAATTCTATTTAGATATTTATTCAATCAGGATAGTCGAGCTTAGAAATAAAAGCAAATAACTCTAAGTTAAAACAGTCCCTCTCTCCCCCCAAATCAGAGAATCTATCAGTGATTTTTTCTGTTCAATGAATGAATTCAGCAGTCTTATTTCAGAATTGTATTCCTTTATATCCCCAACTCTGGCACAGTGGAAGCTATATGTCTCAGCTAGTTTAAGGGACGAATTATAAGTTTCTAAATAAAATGAAACAGGTGTGAACATAGTGAGAGAAACATAATGGTAGGCCCAGTCTTATAATTGATATCAAATTTATCTCTCAAATATTAACCTTGACAGATAGCTACATATTAGTAAAGATGCTTCTTATCTGTGCTGTCTAGGAAAAAAAGTTTTTCCTTTCTTAATCTCTGATGATACTGTCCTGTATCCAGCATTAAGCTTTGGGCTGTGAAAATTATCAAGGTTTTTCAGTTAGAGCAGAGCTGGTTTTCTAAATGATTCTGAATGTATTTTCTCATTTTGAAAGGGTATCTTATGCATACTATGCCTGGAGAGATTATCACCTGTCTTTTCTATAGAGACGTAGTGGCTCTCTTTATCACTCCAGGAATGAAGACTATTTATCCCTAACTGGAACAATCAGTCCATCTTCCACATTGTAATTTATCTAGCTGCTTTTTGGCCTTCCTCACCAAAATGAGAGTATCTTCCAGGCAAAATAGAATGTTTTGGAATGAATCCTCTGTTAATCAACTTCCTTTAGATTAAGAACTTTACTTTGTGATTCTAGATAGTTTCTCACCCCTGGGGCTATAAACTGGCATGGTGGGAAGCTAAAGGAAATTTTATGGAAATTTATTTATAGAAAGTCTTCCCCCTGTCACTTTAGAATTAAATGGATCAGGCTTCTTTTTCCAAAAAGTTCAAAAAGTTAGTTGTACTTTTCTTACTTGAGTGAGCCTGTTACTGTGTGGTTATTATTCTGGAGTGGTTGTACTGTAAGTGTAGAAAGTGTAGGAGACTGAGTTGTTTCATTCAAAGTTGCTATGTATGTGAAGTTTATCTGTTTTCATTGTGTTTTGCCGGCTTCACCTAAAGGCCAGTTAATTGGCAGAAATGGTGTCTAATTGAATATGAATCTTGCTTTGTCAGATAATTTAGCCCTTTAACAAATATTTGCATGCATGGTGGAATAGAGGATACAAAGATGTATAAATCCCACTTCTGTCACGGAGGGTCTAAACTTTTGTAGAGGTGATTTGTGGCAAGTGAGAGAGTCTGGCACTAGTATCTTAGTCTTTAGAGAAGGGTGAGAGAGAACTTCAGTCTGAAGAGCTTCAAGGAGAAGATTTAGGGAGGAAATGTGCAGACATAGTGGGAACTGGCAGTTGAAATGGAGGCAGTAATGTAAGTCTAAGAGTCAGAAGTGAGAAAACTTGGGACACATTTTTAACATGATCAGCATTCCAGATTGAGCGAAAAATTTGTTGAAAAATGGGACATAAGGCTCTGTAGATAGTTGGACTACCTTTCAGTAGCCTCTGCATATTTAAAAAAAATTTTTTTTAATTTTTATTTATTTTTGAGAGAGAGAGAAAGAGTGTGAGCTAAGAAGGGGCTGAGAGAGAGAGGGAGACACGGAATCTGAAGCAGGCTCCAGGCTCTGAGCTGTCAGCACAGAGCCCGACGTGGGGCCTAAACCCACGTATTGTGAGGTCATGACCTGAGCTGAAGTCTGGTGGTTAACCAACTGAGCCACCCAGGTGCCCCGCCTCTGGATATTTTTGAACATGGGGAAAATAGATTTAGAGATGAGGTTTACAGGTAAGTCTAGTGGTAGGGCTTCAGAAGAGATTGGAAGCTGTCAGATGAAGACGGCAGGAATGAAGTAGATGATACAGGATGCCTGGTAGGACAGACCTCTCTACTGATAAGATATGGGAGCCAGGGAAGAGGGAAAACAAGGTTCCAGTGCCGAGGGGACCAGACAACTGCTGGTACCAATACCAGAGCAGGCATTCAAGGCGGGACTGTTGGAATCAGACAGGGTAAATGAGAAGTTCCTTCACCCTGTTTGATTCCAGGGTACTGGCAGTACTTGAAGGACATTCAGGTGAAACAAGTCATGAGGTAGTTTCAAATATGTTGTGAGAGAGACTAGGGGTACAGCAAATGTAAATTCAGCTCTGAGAATTCTTGCAATGCAAGACAGCAGATAGAAAAAGAAGAGTAGAGGCCTGAAGATTGAATCTAGGGGACAGGAGTGTATTTAGAATGGGAAGAGGAAGAATAGTCACTGATAACAGGAAAGTGGGAGATTGACATGCAGGAGGGTGGAATTGTGTCACAGAAGTAAAAATCAGGCTATTTCAAGCAAGAGGGGATATCGGCATTGCTAGATACTTCTAAAAAGAGCATTCTAGCAATATGATAGAAGAGTTAGCTGGCACAGAGGGTTTAGAAGTTGAGGGGTTATAAGGGAAATGTAAATTGAGTGGATTCTTTTCTAGAAATTTCCTGGTGTAAGGAAGAGAGCATATCTGATAGATAAGGCTCACTTTAGCATCAGCTGCAGGTTGCAGGGTGCTTCCCCAGAATTTCTGATTCATGAACTTATTTTTTTAGGACATGTTGATAATGCTGATTCTGGTCTGGGAATTTCACTTTGAGAGCCATTGCTCTAATGTTTCAGGTTTTTTGGTTTATCTATTTTTGATATGTGTCTTAAATGCATTCTTTTTAGGCCTTCTTTTTTTAATGTACCAGCTTTTTGAATTTGGTATAAAATAGTCCTGTTCCTTGACAGGTAGTGAACTTGTGTGCTTTTAAAGCCTAAAACTATACCTACGATCATGAATGATGAGAATGAAGAGTCTAAGGAGAATCTGATATACATTTATATCAAAATTCTTCACATTCACAAATCTTTTTCTGAGAAGTATGTAGTCCATGAGAAATAACTAGTATTTTAGGGGACTAGTATGAATACAAACCGCTGTTAGGATGTCCGTTAAAAATCCGTGTTCCACGTTACTATTTCTGCTGTGAGCTAATGTCCAATTGATTATCAGTCATAGAAGGAGTGGGTGTGGGTCAGGGGCTGGTGTGATGGTAGCTGGGGATGACAGACTGCCCTGTTATTAAGGAGATGTTGCTCAGTTTCTCAACCACTCCAAGGCTGTTTGCATTGGGCTTCAGTTGTCTGCCTGTTCTTTTAGCAGCTTGTTAGGGGGTTAGGATGGGAAATATATATGTATATATATTTGAAGTGAATTCTCAGTGTTAACTTTGTAGGATTTATTGTATTCTTAGACAATAGTTTTTAAACAAAAGTTCTTTCTGACTGTGAAATGCTTGCAATAAGGTTAATTAAAATACATTTTTATTATTTGGTTGGGAGCTTTTAAGAAGGACAATTCTAATATTAGCACATTTTGTATTTTCTTTTGAAACCATGATTTCTAGACTGGGCATTGTTTGTGTTGGCTTCTCTTTGTGCAGGATAAAGTCTTCTATCACTCTCACTTCCAGTTAATTTGCTGTGGGCTATGGTATGCTAAAAGTAAGGAAAATAAAATAATAGGAAGTTGGTCTGGTTTCCTGTAGGAAACCAATGAAGATGAAATTGGTTCTTGGAATAAACCCACAACAGTCTGGGAAATACTGACTGAAGACATTTTTCTGAATCATAAACAGAAAAATTATGACTCATGAAGTGTGGGTCATTGAGAGGCTGATTTGATCTTATGTGGGAGAAAAGTGAGAGATGACGGAAATGTACTAGTTATTAAAAGTAGTTAAACCTAGCATGATGACATCATCCAAGTAGGAACAAATTATCCAACATTTAGTCCAGCCCATTTTGATGGAGAACATGTTTCAAGAGCCTGCTTTATTGTTCTTTTCTTAAAACTGTGTAAATAATAGTTTTTCAGTAATTTCTGTCTTAAATTTCTTACCTGTTCAATGTTCATTACTATTGTGATTTTGGATTTTTCCACCATTCCTCCAACTTGTTTGGTACTCTCATGTCATTCTTGAAGCTATAGTGTTGGATGTGATCTTTCTATAATAAATCTAGTCCAGCATTAGTCTTTTTTGTCTCACAGTGTCCTGTTGGAGTTGCCTTTATTTTTTTTTCAAAGAAATGAAAATTATACAGTCATGGAATATTACAGCTAAAAGAAACTTTAGAAATGATTTCACATGGGGACCTCTGCATAGCTCAGTCGGTTGAGTGTGTCTGACTCTTGATTTTGGCTCAGGTCATGATCCCAGGGTTGTGGGTTCTCTGTGCTGAATGTGGAGCCTGCTTAAGAGTGTCTCTCCCTCTCTCTCTCACTCTTTTTCCCCCACCCTCTCTCCTTCTCCCTCTCCCTCTTCTCCTGTCCTTCGTCCCCCTTTGTATGCACGCATGCTCTCACTCTCTCTCTCTTTCTCTCTAAAATAAAAAAAAAAAATTAAAAAATGATTTCATATGCTTTTCATTTTATAAATGAAGCTACTCAAAGTCACACAGCTAGTTTACTGGCCAATCCAGGATTGGAACTCAGATCTCTGTATTCTATAATTTATTTTAAGGACCATGCAAGAAAATGATTTTCTCTGCAGTAATAAATGTAATGTAAAGTAGTTCTCACCATAATTTTTTTCTTTCCCCACATACCTAAGTTTCTTCTTAAGCTTACTCTTTCCCCCCTGTGTCTTCAGTGGAGACAGAAAGTCGTTTACTCTTTTTCCTTCAGTTTTGAGAAGGATTTTCAAATCCCTTCTCAGTGTTGCAGACCATTATTAAGTCTTTATCTTTTTCAAATTGAATAACTCCATAGTTTTCATTAATTTTCTAACTCTTTAATGACATTTATTTTGTTTCATGAAAGTTAGGAGGCTGTCTTTTTACCAGAAGGTAAACTAGAGCATGACCAAGTGAGCAGGAGTGGGATTCCTTGTCTGGTTGTGTGGGACCAGTCAGCAAATTGTGAACATGGAAGCACAAAGGAGCTGAGTCTAAGTTGTCCTCATGGTGGGAACTTCCAGCCCAGGAAGCTAGACAAGAAGCAGAGCTGATCGTGAGCCAAGGAGCTAGCATAGTGGCCATGCACCAAGTTAGAATTGGGAAGAGATGAGAGAAACACCAGGCCAGGGAATGAAGCTGGGAATTAAAAAAAAAAAAAAAGGAAAAAGGCATGGGAATTAGACGAGTGGCCCTTGGGAAGGGGACTGAGCTGTTTAATTACCTGAGTTAAAGACTGTCATCTCCAGTGGCTTTTTCCTGGCTTGTTCTAGGAGTTGAAATTTATAGCTGGAGAGCTGGAAGCCTAAACCTCTTGTGGCTTCTCTCATTGAGGGGAAGGGGGTGGGTGACTTGATGCATTGGAGAATTGCTTATGGTAGGAAAAGGCAGGTGCCTAGGTTGAACATCTGGTTACTGCCTGACTAACTCAGTTATAGAACAAAATAAAATTGCAATAACGTGGCCCTGTGCTGTGTAATCATAGCAAGGGTAGGGGGTGGCCTATTAAAACCCAGAGCAAACAGCAGAGAGGACTGTTCTTCTGTGTCCCTGCTCATTCATTCTTTCTTTTTTCTTTTTTTTGGGGGGGGTTATCTTGGGGAGCCCTCAGGGGTGAGTAGAGCAGGAAAATGTGGGGTATAGCTTGCTGTTAGGACAGGAAATGTGAGAACATCCTTGTATGTGGATGAGACTCTAGCTCCATGTCCCACACAACTGCATGCTAGATTTCATTAAATCAAGTTGTGTGAATGCAGCTATCTAACATGTGGTCTGGTTGCTGCCTTTTATCAAGCCCTATGCCAGCAGGATCAGGAGGAGGCTTACAGATGCAAAACATCCTTAGTGTTATCTTTCAAAAAAGATCATATTATACCACTTTGCTTTTACAAAAGACCTGAATTAGTACCTGTTATCACTAAAATAAATATGAAGAGAATTTTCACTTTTATGAAAATAATAGGTCAATAGCAAAAAATCAGGTTCAGTGTTTGTTTTGTATTGAGGTGTTGTAGAGGCAGCCTGCACCCTGAGCAGTGAGAGTGGCACATCAGACTTCTTCCCCAGGAATTACATTCAGCATCTCAGCATCAAGACACCATAGATTTGAGCAGTGTTTGTGAGCATCTGTGCTTTATCTAGACTTATTTTGTGCACCTGTTAAGCAGGATGTGTCTTAAGGTATCAGGAAAGCCTAAGAGAGGTTATTTTTTGGGTCTGGGAATGCTCAAAAAATTATTCCATATAAATTAATGGTAATTGTTCCTTGCTTTCATGCCATTTTGGCTTATCAAAGTTTTCCTAGAACTGTCTACTTTTGGATAGTGGGGGAAACCTGCAGATGATCATGTCATGGGGCAGAAGGGAGGAAGGTTTTCATGGGACACACACTCTTGGGACACAAGAGTTCTTAAATCAGGGATGCACATAGAATTCCTAGGACATACTCTAAAACTTTAGATCCAGGCCCACTCTAGACCCTGGGCCTTGGTGTTTTTTCTGGCTTTAGATCCTGGCCATGTTACATGCCCCTATCAAAGGTATGTGACTTTGATAGAGTGCTCAGTGCTTTTAAGCCTCCATTTAGTCATCTATAAAATGAGCACCTTCCTTCAGTTGTGGGTCCTTTCGACATGCTTCTACCTATAGTCCTTTATGCTTGCTTCTATATGCTTGCTATATGCTTGCTATAGTCCTTTATGCATGCTTCTATCTATAGTCCTTTATGCTTGTTTGATTGTTGATACTCTGTCCTAGATATCCACCTGCTTGTTCCCTTAACTACTCCCAACCTTTACTCAAACATCAACTCCTCAAGGCCCTCCTGACTATGCTGTTTACAATAGCAACTCCTGGGAATGGTGGCACAGTCCATCCTGAGGGGGAGGGCTAACAAATGAATTTAGTAGAAACAAAGGAGGGGGGAGGGAATTGCAAATTCGCTATTCTGCTCCCCTCAACCTCCAATCCCAGTTTGCTGTTTGTCATACTTTAGGCTAACATGAGGCAAATTATTCAGGGAATCGAATGCATGAAGGTAACACAGGGAATCTACATGCCATTCATTGTTTCATCCACCAGTGATGGAGGCCTGCCCTTTGCCACAGCAGCTGTTTGAAATTATATGCAAGAATGTTTTCCTCATTCAAATGCCTGTAGTTCCTGCCTCTGAAACGTTAACTTGTTATGTCCTATTATAAAGGGGAAAATGATGTTTTGGGCCCTTTGATTTTTATGAAGTGAGCCATAGTATTTTGAGGTGGAAGAGATCTTGGCGATGAGCCAGCTTAAGCCCTTTTTTTTTACAAAACACCACTTGGAACTTCCATTTGATGAGCAGCAGGGTCTACTATCTAGGCTGGAACCCAGAACTGACACCACTTGATTTTCTTGTCATACAACTGATCTAAGAAGACTGAGGTTGGAAAGGCGTCACTGAAATATCCGGGGATGATAATGTAAGACTCTGATGTTTGAAGTTTTACCTCTCTTCTTGTTCCAACCACTTTAATACAGTGAAATGAAGTTTTGATGCAATAGGTTTGAATGAAAAGCATTGTTTTTTCCTTAATGGAGGAAACTGGTTGTAATTGATACCAAATGAGTAGTGTTTGCATAGTGAAGAAGATCCCCTAATACAACAATACAAGATGTAATGGTAGCACATAATTGATATTAATATAAAATTAGTATATAAGGAAAATAGAAATCTACAGTACTAAATCATCAGGAATAAGCACAATCTTTTTGGCTAAGGTAATTCAATAATAGTTTTTATGTCAAGTGCCTGTACTGTGCTAGTGTGTAAATAAGTTTCCCTAAAAGCTATAGGATGCTAATAATATTTGCTACTTATGGAATCAGAAGTATCAATAGCTTGATAGCCAAAATGAATAAATTGTTCCTATTTGGGTACTTTTTTTAAAAAAGAAAAAGCCAAGTCAGTTATATGACTATTATCAATTAACCTATTCTATAAGATTTAAAAATAAATATTTCCATTTTAATACTACAAATATATTTTTGTCCATATATTAGTATATACAAATTATAACTCCTTATTTGGTCTCTGAAGATAACTTCTTTTGTTTAGCAGATAAATAAATTAATATAGGCTTATATATTTTGTGCGGTTTAAAGTAAGTTCTTGGGGCACCTGGGTGGCTCAGCTGGTTGAGTGTCCGACTTTGGCTTAGGTCATGATCTTGCAGTTCAGAAGTTTGAGCCCCACATCGGCTCTGTGCTGAAAACTCAGAGCCTGGAGCCTGCTTCAGATTCTGTGTCTCCTTCTCTCTTGGCACCTCCTCCCCCGTCCCACCTTGCTTGCACTCTGTCTCTGTCTTTCAAAAATAAACATTAAAAAAAAAGCTAGTTCTTTCATGTTCATGTGGAATTCCCTTTTTATATGTAATTCTTTTGTGTGCTCACAGCAGCATAAAGTCACCCTAATTGTTAACGATTATGAAGGTACCTTATGGGCAGAAGGCTTTACCTGGTAAAGAGCAATGAATACAACTTTGAGAATCTGAGTATTAATAAGGTGTGTTTGCAATTAGACCTAATATCCATGCCTTCAGTGGTGTGTCTGTTTCTGGAAAAATTAGCTCCCTTACAAGTGAAGTGAGCAAGATGAATGGAGCAACTACTGGATGCTCTTACTCTGTGTAGATAGTTGGCTTGCGTGATACAAATCTCTACTTTTAAGTAAAGTTGCATTTTGTATGTTTTTGTTCCATAGCTCCATTTCTTTCTGATTGATTCTGTTGATCATCACCCATGTGGGCACAGTCCCCATGATATTTAATAATTTGGTAACCACTTTAGTTTGTTACAAGGAAATTGTAGTATAAAACCTTTTCATTTTATAATTTAATGTTTAAGCTTACAGTGTATAAACTCCTCTAATGTAAATATGGCTAATCACTTCCTATGGTTCTTAGAAGGAAGTTTAGCATTTTTTATCTTATATTCATGAGGGTAGAGCAGGACTTTATAATGCTTGTGGGCCTCTGTGTGTCATCTGGCTCAAATTCTTTCTGGAAGCCTGTTACAGATTTGAGCAATTGAATTCAAATCTAAAACCACTTAAAAAGTCCTTTATAGTCCATTAAGAATTTATATGAGAGAGAACACTCTATGAAAGTTCTCCTCTCCCTGTTCAAACAGATTGTTCTGTTTTATTAGATCTAGGTGGTATTGTAATTTTGATAACAGCTAATAACGTTTGGAATCTTGCTTATAATTAGTAGACCACACAAAGGTATGTTTGTTGGGTTTTGCACTCTTAATCCACTTATTATTAAATAAAATCCAGAGTATTATTTTAGCTTTGCAATAATTAAACTAAAATTAATGCAAATAGGTAAATGTTTATCTTAATATCAATTTCTAGATATATTTATAAGCACAAGTAGTAAATAGTGTAGGTACTCTGAGTGAAACTTTTTGTTTTGGATTTTTAATGATGAAAACTTTGGATTCCCAATTAGATTGAAATGTGTAATTTGTATAAATTAAGATGTAGACATAGATAATAATTTAATATCACAGTTAGATGTATCTGTCATCCCGATCCTCAAAAAACCCCACAAAACACTTGTGTGTAAATTTAAGAATTTAAACTTAATCATTCTTTTAAGCACCTCCTATGGCCTGGTATCAAATATAATTCCTACTATATCCTTTTAATACAAGTGGAGTTTATAAAATTCTCTTTGTTAAATGTAGATCCTTAAAATTGGTATAGTAAAATAAAATGAAACCTTTTGTGTTTAAAAAAATGTAATGCTTAAAATCATTTTTATTTCTATTTAAGTTATTAGGTATTGGATACCTTACAAGTGCCAAAAAGAAGTAAATTGTGAGAAAATTGCTGTAATTTAGATTTCAATTTTTTGAAAAATGTCTACGCTACTGTTTTTAGTAAAATTCATACAATGTGTACATCGTTTATGGATGTTAATAAAAAATCATCCGTGATGAATTTAAATTTGCTTTCTTTACAGGTAAATATCCATAAAGGCTTGGTTGGGCTTCTTAAACAATGTTGTTTGTCATTAGAAAAACTTAGACCAAAAATTCCTTAAAAAAATGTTGAATTTTAAACAATGAGCTCAACTTATGTATAATTATAGTGTTGATTAAAATGAAATGTTCTCCAGATGACAAATATTGTGTTAGTAGCAATGATGCAGTTATTGTAAATGGCAGATTGTCAGAGGCAAGGCAGTCAGTGTGAGCTTTTCATTTTGTTTGGTAAATCAGGGTAAAACCTTTTCCTGAATCTCCTTTCTACTCCCACCCCCATACACTTTAGTTGTGTTAGGTGTTTTTTTTTGTTTTTTTTTTTCATGATTATTTATTTTGAGGGAGAGAGAGACAGAGTGCAAGCCAAGGAGGGGCAGAGAGAGAGGGAGACACGGAATCCAAAACAGGCTCCAGGCTCTGAGTTGTTAGCACAGCGTCTGACGCAGGGCTCGAACTCACAAACTGTGAGATCATGACCTGAGCTGAAGTCAGATGCTTAACTCACTGAGCCACCCAGGTGCCCCAGTTGTGTCAGTTTTTTTTTAACAGTAAAATGTCTTCTAGAAATCAATAGTATTGACAAACATATAAGGGACATTCTTTAGGACTATTAACACATATAATTAATCCTGATTGGAAATATCAATCTTTACCTTTTACCATGCAGATTGTTAAATGGTTTAGTAGAGGAAAGTTTTGTTTGTTTGTTTTGCTTAGGTTTCCATATGGCTCACACTGGAGTGATTTTGTTTGTTGTTTTGACACTGACATTTGTCAGGACAATTCAGAGCCATCAGCACCACTAAGGAGGAGGTTGAGAGGCTCTTCAGTGTTCTGATGTATTTCTCTGTCTTCCCTAGAAAAGAAGGATTTGAGTGTTTGACAGACAGTGGTTAATTAGTAGATCATAATATTTGAATTATTGGTAGTTTGAATAATGTGAATACTTTTTTATCTCATTGCTTTGCATTCGCTTTGTATTAATTATTATGAAAGTGTTTTGGGTTAGTAATCTTTTCAGCGTATCACTTGGCAAGATTATTTAGATTGCAGTTTTGCAAAAGTTAATTTATTGTAAATAATTGACTTAAAACTTCACCTTTTCTTGTCATTGTTTCATTTCTAAACATAACTCTGTAGAAGTTGCCATATTAGCTTAAATTTATTGGCAGTAATAATGAAAAAAACTATTGGTTTTGGTTTATGTTAAATAATGTATCCTCACTACTCTTTCAGTGTTAGAAAGTTGTTGTACAGAGAAATAAATAGAAATTCCTGGTAAGCTTCGGCATTTTTGTGGGGAGGCAAATTATTCCTGAAGCTTCCGTAGTCATCTGTCTAGATTAGAGCCATGTTTCTTTTTGGAACAGGGGAGGTTTCTGGTGCATGGAAGATTGTTGTGCTCTTTTATACACATAGATGGCAGCAAAGTGTTACAGACAGCGGAAGTCAACCTTGTACTTCTAATGAAAGATGAATGACAGTATAAACTGACTTCTATCAACGTAGCTGCCTGTGTCCTGTAGTTAAACATAAAATAAGAAAGAAAGCCACTATTGATAACACAAGAATATAGGAGAATGAAGAAGGCTATGAGAAGCTATAGTACACTGAATTTCTGGACAAATCCCAGGTGGGGAGGCTTAATCTTTTAAGGTATGTCATCCACTCCTGTAAGATGATAGAAATCAGCTAAGATAATATGCATGTCAAAATAAAGAGACCGCTAAGGACTGAGGGGCGGTAGGGAAAGAGGGAAGTAAAAGAGAAACTATACACAAGTTGCAGCGGCTAGTAATGGCCTGCTGCCTGAGGGTACTGTAGAGTTTGGCCTGCATGTCTCCTTCTTAGTTAAGCAAGTTACAAAGAGGAAATGTCAGTCCACGAATCAGACAAACATTCCATGGGAACATTTGCTCAAATGTCAGCATTTTAGAAAATAGAACTGCAGTCTGTTATGGTCTGGTCCCCACACTGGATTTTCTATTAAACACACTGGTGCAGATATATATTTCTTCAGAATGGATTTACAATTAAGAAGTCATTTTATGTCTTAATTAGCATTCCTATATAATGACATAATCACTATAAAAGATGACAGTCATCATTATAATTAATATTTAATATGTGTCTGTTTCTGAGGACCTTTCTGTGGCTTCCCACAAATTTCCAAGGTAATTTTCAAGTTGTAGAATTGAATTTGGTGAAATCACAGACATGAGGATCTAATGAAGTAAAATCGTATTTATTAGAAACCTGAGATATGGAGGCAAGTTATAAAAAAGCAATTTGTAACATGTCCTGAACTATCGAATCATGTCAGTATCTTACTAGTTATAAATATAATAAGGGTTCCTTAATACCTCTAATGTAATGGTAATGTTGTTCAAGAAAACATTTCCGTACTCTTTAGTTTTTTTTCTGATCTAGTCTCATGCGATTTAGTACCACAGACTAATCTCTGTGTCACAAAATTGATTCCAAAGGTGTGTATAACAACTTGCTCAAATGCAGTGTCTGGCAAGTCTCTCTTGTGACAGCAACTTATTTCTCACATAATTATTTTTTTAGTAAATTTGATATCTTAACAACCCTTCCCCTCATTTCGGGGTTCAAAAAATAACACTTAATATAATTTATTTCTCATACTTAATAAAGGCTTACTTGAGAGTATATTGCCATTCACTCTCTAGCCGCTTCAAGTAAACGAGGTTAGAAGGGAATGTGGTTTCCCAGGGTGTGCGGTGGTTTCCAGCCCCATTTGCTGTGCACTGTGATGGGCCTCAATGTTGTTTTAATGAAGCATAAAACATATAACGGCGGTTGCTTGTTACTTATTAATGATTAAATGGTTATACTCTGTCATATCAGTAGAAAAAGAATATACCCCCCCTATATATATTCTATTAAAAAAATCTGTTTTG
This sequence comes from Puma concolor, assembly GCF_028749965.1. Lineage (NCBI taxonomy): Eukaryota > Metazoa > Chordata > Mammalia > Carnivora > Felidae > Puma > Puma concolor. The sequence goes on from NC_141671.1 coordinate 26,948,291, forward strand.
TTAACTTCAGTTTGTGTGCACAGATAGGTCTGTGTTACTCTCAATTTTTTAGTTGTGAGCTGTATAAATACAAGAGCTAAAAAAATTATGAAAATTTGAATTTTATTAATTTTGTGGGCTATCAATTAATTAAATAGATTTTTATAAGATGAACTTTCACAGCCATACAGTTCTTAAAACCAAAGTCAAGGATGTTCCCATTAGTCACAATTACATATAAATTTCTTTATAAATCGTTATCAAAATATCAAATATGTTTTCTTTAGATTTATATATAAATATAATTTTTTTAGATTGACATCTGCTGTTTGGAAACAACTTTCAACTAGGATATAATATGTTTTGCAGGTTGACAGCATACTTTTTTTCATATTTTTTGTCCCTTTTTGGCAGTATTAGATTTAGGCTGTGTGCTTTTTCTTAATGGGATAGTATCATGCAGATTATTTATGTGACCTTTTCACTGCTGCAGTTTTCATAAAAAGGGCAGTGTTGCAACACCACTTCCTCCAACTTCTTGGTTTCAAAGAATCATACCTAAAGTAGGCAAATCTAACAGAAGAACATTGTTTTAAAGCTTTTTTAAAACAAATATATTGATTTTTGTTAATATTAGCACATCAATTGGCACATCAATTTTTCTTGATAAAATGTTTGTAAATATTTTACATAAATAATTAAATGTTGAATGATTAAAATTTTAAAAAATTGCTTATAACACTTTAAATGGATTTTAGAAGGATGCACTTTATAAATAATTTTTGATGTACTTTTTAAACTAGAAAAATAGATCATGTATGGGTTGTAGAGGTCTTCCAAAATTTTATTGGCATCTTATAACCAATTATAATTTGCGATGGCTTTACATTTGTAAAATGACTAAATCCTATAAAATCTTAGATATTTGCAAATAATATAACAGTAGCTTATGTTATACTGGTCTTGAAGATTTCTGTTTCTTAATTATATTAATTTTATGTAATTAGTTACGTAGGATTTAAATTGAACAAAAAATAGGCTGCACTCTATTATTTGGAATTATGCTGTTAAAATATTTGTGTTTATAATTCTTAGCTTTTCATTCTTATTATGCCCAAATTGTGCTTTTTAAAAAAAAATCTGGTAAAAGTATTTTAAAGTATATAAATATTCAAAAATTATTTAAATTGATAGATGAGATAGACTATAATCCCAAAACATATTTTCTCGTGTAACCATTGTTTTTTATGAAGTATTAATAATTAGTAGAAAAATTGATATAAATGCCCTGAAGTCCAGTTTTGGCTCCAAATTTATCCATTTAAAAATTCTTTTTTCTTTTTTATAGATTGCATCTTAATTTTTGTATTGAACAGTTAGATTCATAAATGTATTACCTATAGTTTGTATCCTTTGAGGGATGATGTTTTTAGATGTGATATGCTCTCTCATATTGTGGGAGATTCTTTTATATCTTTAGTGTTCTCTCTCTCCCCCTGTTTCTTTCTCAGTTTCTTCTTGAGGATTCTACTTATCAAGTTGAACATCTTTTATGATGATGAGTCTTGGTGGTACAACTTTATTGGCATAAGATCCAGAGACTAATCCATAAAACACAATTACAGAAGTCTCCAAAGTATAAAATATTAACTTGTCATTTTTTGAGTTTTCCCTTTTGACAAGCTTCATTGATTTTTCTTTTTCTTGTTTTGTACGTTTTCTGCTGTGCTAATTCTGGAAGAATTTATAGATGTCATTATGGGAAAATATGTATTTTAACTGACAACATAAATATCTTGGTTATATAATTACCTGGTCAGAGATTTTAAGTTACAAACCAGTAAAAAATCATTCTTTATAATGTAGCATAAATTATACTTTGTATTTTCAGTAAAAAGCTGTTAGTGAATTTGAACACTTTTTTTTAAAGAAATCTCAGTGTCAGTTGACATGCTCATGAAATATTTAATAGAAACAGTGCGGTTTAATTTTATCTTCTTTTATGATAAAATACTGGTTTACAGAGAGTTGACTCATCTTACTCATTTTTTTGCATTCATTGAAAACTTTTAATGAAATCAATTTTCTGGATGAGATTTACATTTCTATGTGTAAAACAACAAGTTCAGAGATTTAGTGCTTCCCTTTGCTTTTTAGGGGCATTTCATTTTCTCTACTGTAGTAATCTTAATTCCAGATGTTAGCACATGGCATTCATGTAGTGTTCTAATTACGTTTGTTTATTATTTTTTTTAAATATTAGCTCTGTGACCTGATGCTATATGTGGTATCTTGATTTCTCAGTTATATAGATTTTGTTGTCATTTAGTGTATATTTGCAATCTTCCATGTGTATTAGGTAAAGACATGTTTATTGCTACATATTAAATCTCTTACTGAATAGTCTTGTACTTTATTTAAATTGTGTTGTGACTTGAGACCTTTATGTATACAGCATCATAAAATTAAATAAAATAGTTTTTTGCATATAGAGATAGCTTAATGAAATATCACCATAATGATGAAAAATTGATTGTTGGAACTTTGAAGACACTAAGAACACATACTTAAACGTGACTAATGTCTGAAAGTTCTTTTAGATATTTGTAATAAATCTGTAAGATAACTACATGGTTGACACATGAACTAAGGATTTCACCATATTGACAATTGAGATTGTATATTTAACCCATTTTTAATTATATAATTCTCTTATTTAAGCTTCATTGATCATATATGTGATGGGCATATTAAAATGTAAAACATTCTAAGTACTGGTATAGGGCATTTTTTTCTTTATGAAGAGAAGTAAAAAGAATTGGACTTGTCAAATTTTTTTTAGTCATATAAGAGCAAAACTTCTGAACAAGACATGTAACTTCTCTGGGCCTCAATTTTCCTCATCTGTAAACAGGGTTTGAGACTTTTTGGGAAGTAAGGAAGAGTTAGGTTATGTGCTCTTGAAGATCTCTTTCAGACCTAAAACCTTATGATTCTGTGATTTATTTTTGCAGTGGTATTATTGCTTATTGATATAAATTATGTGTCTTGTCTAATGTAAATATAAATGTTAATAAAAATTAATGATGAAAACTTCAAACAGTCTCTTTTAAAAACTAATTTTGGGCAAGATTCAATTGAAAGATTTTATTATATAATGGTTTTCTCAAGAAATATTTGACATACTCATTTAAAATGGGCTTATACCTTTTTAAGAATTTAATACAGAATAGTGGAAACTCTGGGATGGAAAAAGCATTATAGTCCATTTTGTCGGAAAGTACAGACTAAAGTTGAGTGCTTTGTAAATTGTTGATCACACTGTTACCATGGGTCTATCTTATCTAGAAAACATTAGTATGTGAATATTTTCTTTGAAACAGAAATTTGAATGAATAAAATAAGTTGGTTTTCTGAATAATACATGCTAAGTTTTCTTACATGTAAATATGTATATGCATTTCCATAAATTGATTCTGAGGTATATAAATAAATTTAGGTACCGGTGTTAATTTGTTTCTACATTTTGCTTTAGTAGTTATGTCTTAATTTCTGAAAATTTATAGACAATTGCAGTAGAATGAATCTGTTGTGCCCCAAATTTGGTCATAAAGGAAAAACAAACCAACCAACCTATGTTCATGCCCTGAGTGTATTGAATATGCAGTTTGTGATTATGGAAACTAAGCTTCTAAATGTTGTAAGTACATTTCATTAAAGTACAACCTCCCATAAATTTGTGTTTAATGACATTACTTTTGGGGGGAAGGGGAGGGATTATGGTTGGAGTAGTTAAGGTTGACGTATGGTTGGTTTTTAGGGTAATAGAGTTTGCCACTTATCAGTATTGGCTGCTCTATTAAATGTATGCTAAATTGGAGTTTATAATGTAAAATGTAGTGGTCAAATATATAAATGAATTTAGAAAACAAAAAGTGAAAGTTTAAAAAAACTTAAAAGATGTGTCTTTAAAAGATATTCAGTGGCAAAGTCCAAATTCACCATCTGGAAGAAAAAAATATAAATTAAAAGTTTTAATTTCCAAGGTGTTCATTTTTTGTTGATTTTTTATTTTAATAAGGAAGTGCTATAGAAGGAAGTGTTTATAAAATTCATAAAAAAATACTACATAGTAATCAAAGCATGTCTTCTCCTCTTAGCTTTCATTGTATTTAAATATTGTATTCCCAGTGAAAGAGTACAAAATTATAACCAGCATAGAGTAGGTTATTTTTAATTATTCAGATTTCTTTTCTGTTTAGGGGCATTTTATGTATTCAAGGTGGCAAACTTGTTTTTAGGTTGTTTTTTCAAGCTTTTATCAGTCTTTTATTCATCCCAATTAGGGCATTCCTAAAATATTTACTCTGAGCGCTTTTTATTAGTTTTCTTATATGACATTTGGAAATCTTAAAAGTTTTGTGCAGTGATTACTATAAGTTATTACTTAAATAACTCAGATACGTAAAAGTTAGATTTTCCCCCACCTCTCTTCTATGCAGTTACCATAAGGATTTAAGAATCTGTGTCTAAATGAAGTTATAAATTATATACAAATTCTTAGATTGGACTTTGTCTTTTGCTATTTACAATAAAAGCTTAAAATTTTTCAAGTAGATTACTTTCTTTGTGACTAAATTTTCATTATTTGAAGAGTAATTACAAAAATAACTTATTTGTAATTTTCTTAATATCCTACCTTTTTTGTTTTTACTAATATAAGGGAATATTTAATCAGCTTTACTTTTGATAGCTAATTGAAGTTTTTTTTTTAAGCTATGATACAAAATTGGAAATATACCTGAAAATTAATTATAGACTGTACTTAATGGCAACAGTTTATTTATTTGACATTTCTTTTGTTATCACTATCTTAACCATCTAGATTGGTGACTGCCTTCTTCTAATTGGAAGATCCTAGTCTAATTCCTTCCTTTTACATATTAGATAACTGGATCACAAAGAGATGAAGCTCCTTGCCTTTGGTTGCCCTAGGTCAGGCACAGCTAGGTTATATGGGGACTAGAGTTAAGGCTTTCTCTTTATTCGGAGCTAAATCTTCTCTACCCATTGCCTCTCACTTGCTTTGTCTAAGTATGACATGGATGGATTGCTTGGAATTCTTTCAAAGCCTTTCCTGTGTAATAATGATGGCAAAGATTTCAAGCATTTGTCAGGGGCCACTAATACATGTTGTGACAGCAGTTTAAGGGGGGAAAGGTGGATTTATTACTAATAAAACATTAAAACTCTTATATTTTAAAGCCAAACATAATTTACATTCAGTTTTACCCCTCACTGCTCTACCTGTCTATTTTTGATTTAAACTGCCACCCTCTTTCTCGTCCCGGCAACATTCATCCTCCTCCTAGCCATCCCCCACATCGCCACCCCTTCAGGAGATAGGTGGGAAAGCTGGGGGTTGTTAAAGTGCTTTGACTAGAACCATCTGTTTTTGCTCTCTCCTAAACACAATAGAACAGGCATTATTCCATGGGGTGGGGGGTATGTATATTCTTATCTATAATAATAAAATATAAAAAATAAGAAAAGTTTCAGATTCTAAAAAATCCAGTGATATGTAAACAGCTTCTTTTGGACTTCTGTATATTCTTGCAATTCTTTTGTTCATTTATGATCTGGAACTAGCGAACTTGCATGGTTTATTTTTCCTTTTCCTTTCAAATAGCATTATTTTCTTTGTATTTTGCTCAGCGTGACAACATTAAGATGAAACTTGTTAAATAGATCGACATTGTCTATCAATATATACACATTATGTATCCCTCTTTAGTAACTAGCTTTTTTTTTTTAAAAAAAAGGCAAACTTATTCTTTGATTTTTAAATATATAGACATTTAGAAATATGAAACTTGCACTCGCTAATTTAAATGGTTTCTAGATGTATATACATACACAACTAGAATATAAAGTTGATTTTGGCTTTTTATGGCATGTGTTCATTGTGACTTGATTGGGATTTTCATGAGATAACTGTGCTTCAGAACTGTTGCCCATCTGCTTGAATTGAGAACCTCAAGTAGATTTTTACTGTTCTCAGGCTAGTGAGAATTATTTGTTCCCCTTGCTTTTGATTAGTCCTAGAATTATTGAGCAATATGTGAACTTCACAGCAAGAGAATCTATTGAAGTATTTTTTTAGAACTGCCATACATTGCTCTTAATGATTTTGAATTGCACTTGACCTAGTAACAGCTGTTACCTAACTTGTCTTTTTCCATAAAATGGCAAACCATTGATGTAGTGGTTTCCACTACATCAGTGAACATGAAGATTTTTATTTCTGAAACAGACACTGTGAATATTTCCTTTAACTGGTTGTGCTTAAACTGTGCTCAAGTTTACAAGTATGTTGTATTTTCTTAAAATATAAGTAAATTCTAGTAATAAAAGAAAAGTGAGATAAATACACACACACATATTTTATTTGGAAATCCTAGAACACATTTTATTTCTCTGTACAGATAATATGCTGCTTCAAGACAACCTGATGTATAAAAACCTTAATTTGAAAACAAATTATAATTATCATTTTTAGCTATAAAATGAGTATTTACTTTACAAAATAGTTTATTTCAGTGTTCTTTTTAATAAATCGTGTTACTTTACCAAATATTAAAATGTATCCTTTTATTCTGTAAATTAGAGGACTTTATGTAATATCATGGCTTTATTTCTGATTTGTAGTAGAGTTGAACAGTCGGTGTATTTTCTGTGTTCCTTTCTGTGAAATGCCTTTTCTTATCCTTTGTCCATCCTTTTCTTCTACCATTTTTATTGCTGATATACAGGCATTCCTATAAATCTTTTATCAGTTATGTATGTTGCAAATACATTCTTCCGGTTTGTCACTTCTGTGCTAATTTTTGTGGTGCCTTCACTGAGCATGAATCTTAAATTTTTTTTGAGGTCGAAGACTTTCTTTTTGGTATACTTTCTGTGCCTTGAGAAATCCTCTTTTGGATAGCATGCTTTCTATTAGGTTCCACAAATGTGTGGAATTTTCAGCTTCTTTAAAAGTTGTCATCTACTACATCAGGATTCATATACTAGATTGAGTTAGACCAAATGACCTCCAAGTTTCCTTCCAGCTCTACAATTCTAAGATGTAGATGGATTAAAAATAAAGGGTTATGTAGTATAAAATACATACCAAATTTTCAAGAAACACATTGTATTTCATTGAATCTAAGATACTACTGATTTAAGATGTATCATTATTTTATTTCACATACCATTAGGAAAAGATAAGCTTCCTAATTAAACTATGACATAATTCCTTCTTTCCACTTAAAATGCTTTTATTTTCCACTTATAGAAAAGCTTACTCAGATTTATTGAGACATATTTATATCATATTTTACTCTTGTGCATGTATCGAAAATAAAAATATAAGTGAAATAAATTGGTTACTCTGCAAGAAAACACAGAATTGTAGACATTCCTCCAGGACAAGTGTCTGCTTAATTTAATACCAAACTTGTGCCCCACTCCATATTTTAGTTCCTTTCTATATACAATAACTTTTTGTTTTAATGCTGATAGTGTAATTAAAGGTAAGATATATAATACCTGCAGTGCTCCCTCTTTAACTGGGGCAACAAGAGCATGAACAGTGGTGACCAGCTGTGCACATGTTTAGTCACTGACAGCTACAGCATGACTCGCACTTGGCTGATCACAGCTCTAGATTGTAAGGTGCAGCCTGGTTTGGGACATATTAAAATGTGAAAAATGTCCTCTGTTAAATGTATGATATTCTGTGCTATGTTGGAAAGCTAGTTGCATGTGTTTAGTGCTTTGAGGGAGTATGCCATCTGTTTTCACAGTTTCCAAATTACTGGAGCAAATAACCATTTTTCTTATTTTTAATGAGAAAATTCCATGTGGGATTCTGTTTTATTTTCAGTGTTGGTTAGTTGTGGTGCCTGTACCAGACCTTAGTTGGCTTAACAAATCATGGAATCTCACAGTTAGAAGAGATTTTACAGGTAGTCTATTGTCTTTTATATAGTGCAGGAATCTTTTCTATAGCTTCCTTGACTGTATATGATCTCATTTATGCTTCTGTCTGGACACTCCCGTTCATGGAGCTGGCTGCCTTCACCAGCAGCCCGTTCTGTGCTTGGACTGCTTTCTTGTCAGAAAGATCTCTGCATTAAACCCAAATCTGCTTCTTTCTGATTCTCTATGCCATTGATTTTAGTTCTCTGTGACCCCCAAACTACACCAAAGTGTCTATCCCTCTTTTTATATAACTTCCTCTTGAATTTTTGAATATAGTTTTAAATAGCTTTAAATCTCTTCTTTTCTCTCTTGGTGCTTGGTTTATTGGTATCCCTTGTAGTATGTGGGTTTAGTGAAGCATATGGCACTCCAGGGCTACCATCTTCTCTTTTTGTGCAGTCTAGAATCATATTTTGCTTTCTTGGCAGTATACATGTTTCCTTCAGCCTTATTTTTGTGCTTTAATATTTGGACCCAGTGAGGCCTTCAGATTACCTTTGCTAAATTACCATCTTGTAGGTATAAGTTAAAATTTTCCAGTCTGTAGTGTTTAAACAAATTAATAGCTTTATTCTGTTTTACATTGTTCATTATAATTGTAATCACTTCTAGGTATCATTTTCTAATGTGCCCAGCGTGTTTCCTAAGCCTGTGTCCACTTCACTGATGTGTATCTTGAACAGATGTGAGCAGAGCCCTTGCTGCATCTGACAGAATCTTCCCTGTGCAGATGTGTGTTGACACTGGTCTTTAGCTTCCTTCAGGAGTGCTCATTTAGCCAGGTTAGAATCCCTGCTGTTTTCTCAAAACAAGGGCCTGCATTTCATTATCCTCTCTACATGAAGACTTGAAGATTATTGGGAATTATCAGAGGACTCTTTCTTGAGAAATCCGTATTCTACTCTAAGTACTGTTTTTCCATTATACCAGGACTTTTAAATTGTTTTGAATGAAAAAAAATTTTTTAGTTACAAAAGTAACAGCATTAGAACAAATTTGGAAAACAGAAAATAGTTAACCTAAAATCTTAACACTGGAACCTACATTTTGCTGTGTTTTTTTCTGTTTTCATTCTTGGTCTGTTCATTTACATGGAATCATAATATGCATTCAGTTTTTCATCTTTTTAGCTTTTTTTAATATTTGCTCGTTTGTTTGTTTGTTTGTTTGGAATCTCTATACTCAACCCAACATGGGGCTTGATCCCACAACTCCAAGATCAAGAGCTGCATGCTCTTCCGACTAAGCCAGCCAGGAGCACTGCATCTTTTTTAGAATTAAAACTTTATAAAATGGTTCTTTTTGTTTTTCACAATAAACATTCAGTGACTGCATAATCTTACAAGAGTCTTTCAATTTGAATAATCTTGCTGAATGTTTTCTTAACTTTATATTTATATTAATTAAGCATTATAATTAAAATGCTTCTTGTGCATTTTTATTATTTGGATCCTCTCCGTGTCTGTAAAAGGTACTGTTATGCTCATTAACTCTAGTTATGGGATTAGGCTGAGTCTGTGCTGAATGTATGAAATGTTTTGGATATTTTTAAGATAAATCCATGTTTTTGTTTTTTCATCATTTTTCTTATCTTACAAAAAAAGAATATATAATGCAAACAACCCCTATCTTTTGGTCTTTATTTTTATTGTTTTTCAAATGTTTTTTTGTCTTCTTTAAATATTAAAGAATGTCTTGTGGTCTTTGTACACCTATTTTTCTAAAATAGAGATTTCTAAAAGCCCAGTAGGAATAGCATAGGCTGAATATGTTTGAACTTAATTTTCAGTCCAGTTAGTTAAATCTGGAAAGACTGATCACATTGGAGATAGAGTTGGTGGTGAGGCTTGACATTTTCTCCTTTCCTTTACTTTTATAGTTTTGGCATATATCAATGGACAAGTTTAAGATACAGCCCAGAAGTAGAATAAGCAATAATAATAATACAAATAATATAAATTTGTGTAATTGATAAATGTTGCCTTAATACACCTATCTGTTTGTATTTCCTGACAGCATTCCAGTATCTTTACTTCTGTATCAAACATTCTGCATTATTTAGGATATCATTTATATTGCTATTAAATTAAAAATTGTTCTTTTTTTCTGGAATGTCTAAAATGACCAACTTCTACTTACAGAGCTCTGAGTGAGCTTTTTGTTTTTACTGTCAAGAGAAATGCAGTTGGTTCTGAGTGTCTCCATTTCATTGTTAAGGGTGTGTTTACAATAGTTTTTTCTTCCATGCTCACTGATAGGGGTATCAGTATTAGATCATCTTTATTTACTAGTAAGAGGCCTAAACATGTCTCTATATTTCCTAGAACTATAGAATCTCAATGTCTTAAAAAATTACCTAGCCTGACTCTATATCTGCTATTTGACTACTTTCTGCATTTTGGAACATATTTGTTGCCTAAAACATGACAGGCTAAGACTATACCACTATATAGGTGCTGGAAAAATAAAAATAAATATGGTAGTCCTTATCATCTGTTATCACACTTGAGTATAGGTAGATATTGTAATAGAAGAACACAAATAGTGCTGCATGATCTTCGGTGAGGGAATAATTAATTCTAAGGATGAAGGGCTTTGTAAAAAGGGTGATGTCAGGGAACATTGCAGGACAGGGGCCATATTTGGCCTAGAATGATTGAAGTTATATTTTGCCAGGTAAAGAAGGAAACTGATTCAGAGAGAACAGAACAAGTTGAGGCTTGATGGTATGATGGTACACTCATGAGATACTCAGTAATATTAACAAGTACAGTTGACCCGTGAACAACACAGAGGCTAGGGGTATCAACCCGCCATGTAGTTAAAAATAGACATACAACTTTTGACTCTTCCAAATCTTAACTACTAATAACCTACTCTTGACTGGAAGCCTAACATAAACAGTTGATTAACACATATTTGTATGTTATATGTGTTATATATTGTATTACAATAAAGTAAGCTAGAGAAAAAAGGTTATCAAGAAAATCATAAGAAGAAATACATTTATACTACTGTACTGTATCGAATAACATCCATGTGTAAGTGGACACAAGCAATTCAAACCTCTGTTGTTCAAGGGTCAACTGTATAACCTCAGTAGTTTAACTACTTCACTACAACATGTCATGGCAATCCATTTCATCCTCAGACAATTGTATTTGAAAATTTCTCCTCCTGTAGCCTGTTTTACATCCATTGTTTCTAGTTTTTTTTCTTAGAATTCATGCAGAACAATCCAATTATTTTGGAAAGGGTTTTCCATGTAGATACCTTTCCGCCTCCAGAGAAGGCCTTGACCTTCTCTTTTCATGGACATAAATACTATTTCCTGTAGTATTTCTTCTTCTTATGTGGATTCAGGTTCCCATAACTATATTTATTCTTATGTGCTTAACACATCCCATTTACCTTTATTTTTTGAAGGTGTAATAATGCTCAAAATTGAATACTTTATACCAGATTGCGGTCTGGCTGGTGTGGAAAGAAATAAGACTATCATTTTCTTTGTTTTAATGACTAAACTTCTGTTTTTCAGACCAAGATTGGGAAAGCCTGTTTTAGACTGTCCCATTGTCTAGTCCTATTAAAGGAACTTAACTTGTAGCTCATGATCACTTGACTTTTATGGAGATCCTGAGAGTAAAAAACAAAAAAATAAAAATAAAAACTGGATAGAATTTGAGTACTTACAATGGAAAATGTACTAATCCTAAGTTCAGTTCCCCTGAAAATGTTTTAATGTTTTTTTATCAGTTGAACTTGTTATATGAGGCTATGTGTTATATAGCTTAGGGTATTTTGAATTTTCCTTTTGATATGTGTTGGTTTCACATCCATCCAAACATCTGGTGAGGATATTTCAGACCACATTGGGTTTTCTATCAGCATACTTTAAAAGTAAGCAATTCCAGCTAAACATTATGAAGTTTTCTATAGTATAAACCAAGAAGCAATTTAGTTGGCAACCCCAAAGTGGAATGTAGAATGAAAATGAAATGAGATAAATTCCCCCCAGCGGCAGTCCACATCGTACACCCTAAAGGGATGAATGCTGATATTGTACATAAAGTATGCTTTATAAAAGGTTGGAATTTCCAAATATTTATCATGGCAGTGTTTTATACTTAAATCACATAATGAATATAGTGTCATTTTCCTTTTAGTTCTCTTAGGCTGATAGTTTGAACTAATAAGTGATGAGACCTTGAAACTTCAGTTAAATCCTTCTTTGATGCTCTAAAGTATGTATTCCATTTTGGTTGTGGAGGAGTTGTTCAAATTATTTTATGCCATTATAAACATAGTAAGAGTTCAAATATTTTAAAATATTTGTTTTAATTTGAACTAGTATCAGTATAAATCAAAGTACCATTCCAAAACCTTTTTGTTTTTATACCTCTATAATTAAGATTAAGAAACAAGGTTTTTTGGTTTTGTTGTTCTAGCTTGTGATTGAAATCCTAGAAAGCAATGTAAAACAGGTCATTTTATAAATGTATGATTTTTTAAAATCTATTTTTGTTTATTCAGGCTGAATGTTGCTTTGAAAATTCAAGAGATTTGTTGATACTTGGAATGTACATCATTAGGAGTATTTTCTATGTATTTGTTGGTTGGTGGCCTAATAAAATAATTTAGTTTTTTAATGGTAAGTGACTTTGTTTATAACTATCAAATTAATACATTAATCTCGGTTTTGCAAATACTTAATCTTTTCTAAGTGGAACAATTGCATATACTTGTTTCTCATTGCCAGCAGATTTGGATCATATATTTCCTTAGTTCACTACAATATTTTTGCATATAGAGATTTGAATTAATTATTTTGTTCAATATCTACGGATATTGAAGGCTAAATTATTTGGATCAAATCTTATATTTAAAACAACTGAAAATACATGATAAAAAATATCTTAAGTCTGCTTAAAATAACTGAAGAACAAACAAGATAGTGGTCAATAATTAGGCTAATACCTATGGAAAAGTAGGGTAGGTAAATCACATATTTAGGCTGTTTTAATCCTGAGAGCATTTGCCCATTTGGCAAACTTGAACTTAGTTTTGTCAGTCTTGTGTGTGATGAGAGAGACAGAAATCAAAGGACTACATCTTTAGATTTAGGATGGATTAAATATAAACCTTATCTTTACCACTAGGGGATTCTACAGGAATAATTCTTTGATGCTAAGCAGAGCACAGTTGAGGGGAAATTGCTAAGAATATATAACCAAAAGTAGACTTTTAGGCATACTTTAAGCCTAGGATTTAGTGATAGGAGTTCATTAACTAGTAGCATCCTAAATTCCTGACAGGAGCTAACAAAATTCCTCTTGAGGGGAAGCTGCCACAAATAAGCCTCACAAATAATTTTACAAAGATAATGAGCAGCACATAGTAAAAAATAACCAGGCACTCAACGAAAAAAGTAATTTCTAATGAAACCTCTCTTCTCACATCTTTCTTCTGCGTCATGTATTGCTTCTGTTTTTCTTTCTCTTTCTCTTTTCTCTCTTTATTGCTATCTAGTTTCCCTTATTCAGTTTTGTAACAGCTTTGAATGTTTTCACTGAAAATTATCCTCTGCTTGGTAGACTCTCAAAGGATTAGTTTTTCATTTCTGGTGCTATTGCTCTGGTTAAATCCTTCCTCACCATCTTACAAACAGTTTGTTGTTAGAGCCTTCTAGTTGACTTTAATTTCCCCTTTTCTTTCCAAATTCAATAGTAAATCAGTTTCAGGCTAATTAAGTCCTTCAGTAGGTTCTCTATGAAAATTCCACTTGATTTCTCTGTGAAAATAAAGGTAGGGCCGAGTATTGGGAACTAGGAAATGGTTGAGAGCCATTTACTCATATGATTCATTCCCATACTAGATTACTATATCACAAACTAACCTATAAGCTGTTTGAAGAATGAGAGTTCTTCTATTTTGTTTTAGTGTTTGCACTCGTTCTTCATATAGTGATTTGCACATTATAGTTTTTCAGTAAATGATCACTGAATGAATTAATAACTAAGAGAAAGCAGATAACTCTTCTGAAAGAAATTGTGAGTTACTAGGCAGGTTAAGGTTGATACAAGGAACACTACCTTCATTGGTACTTATGGTTTGTAGAACATTTTCCCATGTCTTCTCTGTCTCTTTTATCTTTATGCCAACCTTGTGATACAGGCAAAGCAGATTCCTATTATTGCTGTTTTTTTTTTTTTTTTTTTTTACAGGAAAGTTAGCTCCTAGCCATCCTTTCCTTTTAAAAATGAGTCACTTAGTTTAATTCCAGAAGCATTAATGAAACTCAATATCCCTCACTCTGTTCTTGACTGTGTTGTTGTTGTTGTTGTTGTTGTTGTTGTTCTGATCTCAGCTGCATTTTTATTTCTGATTCCTGCTGCTATTACTAATTTAGTCTTGTAACCTTGTCAACACTTGACTTTTTTCTTCCATAGCATTATCATTTGTAAAATGAATACTCCATATCACAGTGTTTTATTATGACTCTTTAATTTTTACCTTCTTTTTAATTGTCTCTCGTTTGTCTGTTCCACTGTGTGAGTAGATTATCCTTTGCAGACAAGTGAAGTAGATAAACCCTGAATTAATTGTTAAATCCATAGCTTCTTTTTCAGCTGTTGTGGGGTTAGGAAAAACAAAGACCTTACAAATATGTCAACAGAGTATATATGGTAAGGCCAATAATCTTAGGGCACAGAACTTGGACAATGTAGATAATTCACCTTGATTATGGAGACTTCCCTCAACCTAAATTTTGTAAAAAATAAAAACTTCTTTGATGTTGATAATATTTAAGAACAAAGAGTCAAACTGTGTTAAGTCTTGGGATAATTAAAAGTTCAAGGTACAGAGCTTATTTGCAGTTCCATTGGAGAGGCAGTGGCACTCAGGGAACACTGTAAAGTCACATGTGATCAGGTGTTAATGCATACAGTTTGATTAGCACAGCATTTATTGAGTGCCTTCAATTCCCAGGAATTGAGGATCAGTGTAGCAATCTGTGCTTAAATTTGGAAGCTAAAGATGAAATGGTCCCTAAATCAAATTCAGTCTCTTCTTTTGGAGATTTCCATGAAGATTACATTTGGAGAGAATTCATGGCTACCAAATGATTATTTTTTTTTTACCAATGTTGAGCTAACCCATTCTCCTATAGGTAATTAGTACTCCTGGTAACTTGTTACAGTTACAAGGCCAAATCCTTCAACTTGAGGAAATCGATCTAAAATTATCTGCAGTCTATAATTATATCAAAAATATCCATGATAGAAAGAAGGAAAAAGTGCCTACATTTTTCATACACAAAATAAATAATTTTAATTTCTTTAAATAAAATTATAAGGGCTGGCTATTGGTTTATTAAATGTACTTTTATTCAGGATTGAACCATATAATGCTCTTTCTTTGTCATTCTCATCTGTTCCGTCGGAACTTCTGCGGATCCCCCAAACCAAATCATTCTAGTTGGCGGCATCAGTATTGTATGAAGAACAATACCAAACATGTGCTTGTAGTGGGAATGGAAAAGCCTTTATGAGGCTAAGGCACTCAGATCCTCATAAATTACATCTGTGGTAATAATTCTTTAGTATTTTAGCTCAACATTTCAACAAGTTTTTTATGTTAATATTTTATTTGGAGCAATATTGTGATTTTCCAAGTGATTTCTCTTATGGAAACTCTTGAGTACATGAAGGACACAGACAAATATTTCAGAGCTTTTTTATTGCTCCAGACAGCAGCAAACACATGGCAACAATAATGTACTAAAAGGAAAACTCTTATAGTCAGCCTGAACATTCTTTGTCAAAGCCCTTCTTTCATAATCTTGACCATAAAGGGCCTGGAAATGCACACTACCACCTCTTCATTGTGTTATTCTCTGCCAGCACAAAACCCAGAAGGGAAATAAAACACATTTAACTGATGTGCACCAGCAGAATGAAGTCTATCAACAACTTTCTTTAAAATGTCTATTATATGAATTGAAAAGTATGTAAATGCTGGGAAGCAGCCCTCATCACTAACTGTAAGAAGTTTCAAAGTCCCTGAGGTAGCTACAGAACAGCAGCTTTGGGGAGAACATCACTCTGGCTGTTCTCGATTGGTTATTCTCTCATGACATAAATGGAGAAACTACCTTGCCAATGTGCCTTGAAAGGTCTGGATCTTAGTAAAGGATCTCTGTTGTATTTGAATGATGGGAACCCAAGATATGTGAGGCATGATTTTCTATTGTGTGAGACCAGATGCTTCTTTGAATTGTATCTTATAACAAAAGAAGTGTTGCTTCTAGGAGAGGAGTGAAAAGACAACAGGAAACTCAGGTAGGGTTTTTATAGTTTCTGCCACTAGGCAGGAAGGTCATTGTTCAGATAGAGTAATTGCCTCAAGAGGCACGATTGCTGGATAAATAGGCCTACATGGACAATGTTGGACCCTTTGTTAGTAGAGTGTTCTTCTAGGTGTCAACTCTGTAAGAAAAGAAAGCATGTCTTTGGGATGACGTCTATTTTCACCTGGGTAGATCAACCACAGCCTGTTAAGTTAGGGAGATCAGATTTGAATACAGGTCTGTTCAACTACAAAAATGTCTAAATTTCATGGTAGGTTTTTTTCCTCTTCTGATGAGATTGACACATGAAAAAGTAAGATAAGGTAGAAGTAAGAACATATAATTGTTAAAAATGTAGATGTTAGATGGATGATGTTAATTCATGATGAAATGTGATGAATCTCATCCTGAATTAAGAACATCATTTATTTACTTGACATAGTGAAAAAACAAGCTTGATTGATTTGCTAGGTTAAGAAACTATAAATAAAAGAAAAAAAAGTGAGAGAAAAATAAAAATAGTACAACCTATGTTACAGATACCTGGGGAGATGGATAGAAGGGAAAGAGAAAAAGATTGAGATATGGGAGTGGGCCTGGGATTACCCTTAAAGATCTTTAAGGCAAGAAAAATAATTTTTGTTTCTTTCAAGGAAGAGAGAATAATTTAAGAAACTTAAGGATCTCATGGCATTGGTTAAACATTGTTGTAGAAGAGGCAAACTTTTCTAAATGTGAATGTGTTAGTTCAGAATATTTTCCTAGGCTTTATTTGCTTTGCCTTGTAAAAACTGGTATAACCTTGAAAAATGATAGGGTTGCTAGATTTTGTACTGACTGCTGAATTTGGTTATGGTTTTATGTGACTAATTGGAATGCTGGTTCTTTCACTTTAGTAGTGTTAGAAAGTTTTCTGATGAAGGGAATAGCCCTCTCTGGTTTACTCAAACTATGTATAAACTAACCGTCTTACTTCTGGAAAGTTGAATTCAAGAATTTTATTTGGATTATTTTATTATAGTTACTTTCTGTAAAATGAAGGGTAATTGGCTAATCTAGGATCTGGTAGCAATTTTAGAGATTGGAAAATTGGATCTCCATCTGCCACTTGAACAAATAAGCAGCTTCTCAAATGTACATCCAACCAGCAATATTCAAATGGTGTATTCACAGGTCTGCCTCTTGTTCACTGGCTTATTATGGTCTATGTGATTTAGAAAATCTGTCCCCTCCCTCAAATCTCCCAAACCCAGAAATACAGGCACCTCTACATAACAGGTAGACGTACTTGGAAACACATAGGCTTATGTGAAAAGTATCCATGAGGGTGAAGGAAAAGGTTAAAGTTACATAATCAAGTATAACTTTATTGTGTGACCAAAGACTTTGGTCAGGAAAAGTAAGTTACCTGTATGTAATGTCCTTGAGACATAATTTTGACTGACTTACTTATGATTCAGTGTTGTTTATTTTAGTGTTAGCTGTTTCTTTCTATGCAAGTTGAAATAATTTCTGTTAATGTGGCGCATTGTAATACCTACCCCCCAATTAACTGGAATGTTTTGGTAAAAATAGACCTCCACTTGAGTATATCTGTCAAGAATCACTAGTAAAATGATAAATATACCATAATTTAAAAATTACTTGATGATGGACTTGTCCAATAAACAGTATTTTTAAGAATACTCAAAATGGCCTGAAGATTTGTGAGAAATCTGAGACCTTATTGTAAAATCAAGGCAAAATTAGCTTTCAGATGGCATAGACAGGACCTTCAACTCCTAAACTAGAAGGTGTTGAGGCCAGTATTTCAGAGCAGTTAAAATTAACCTAAGTGTCAGAAGAGATATATGGTTAATACTCTGAAGTGACATTTCCATTTGAATATATGTGATTTGAATGTTACTTCCTAAATGGTTGTTTTGGATCCTATTTTTCTGCTCATTTCATTTAATTTTCTAGTTCTTTAGAATAACCAAAAGCGTTTCTATGGTTTTTGTTGTTGTTTTCTTCAGGCTGTTACAGACACTTGAAGAGTTTCAGATTATGTAATAATGCCAGTTCTGGCTTTTGGGCAGTTAGTTTAGATGTTGTGGGAGTTTTTCTGTTGACTTGGGTGATCTAGACTCAAGGTACATGATGGAAAACAAAGGAAGTGTGACTAAGGAAGATACTGGTGTTTGTTAAGTTCCTGACATTGGGTTGAAGACTTTGTATGTTAAATAGATATTATCTTGTGTTGATTACAAATCACAGTGTCTGGTTTCTATCCTCAGCCTGATGTTATCCTTAGAGTCCAGATTTGTCAACTGATTTGGAGAAATTGTTTATATAGTTTATGTGCAATTATCTGGAAAATTTGTGAATACCTGCATTTTGGGTTTGAGACAAGTGCTGAAGTTTAATGTGACTTTAAAAAAAGAAAGAATTACAGGAAATAAAATCTTTTTAAAAAAGACATCTTATTGGGGCGCATGGGTGACTCAGTCCATTAAGTGTCTGACTTTGGCTTGTGAGTTTGAGCCTCACGTCAGGCTCTGTGCTGACAGCTCAGAACCTGAAGCCTGCTTTGGATTCTGTCTCCTTCTCTCTCTGCCCCTCCGCTGCTCAAGCTCTGTCTCTCTCAAAAATAAACATTAAAAAAAGACATCTTATTAAGAATAATTAAGTTTGCGTACTTGCTAGTAACAAGTTGTATAATTGTGGGTAAGTTTCTTGACCATTTTGGGGCTCAATTTTATTATTTGTCAAATAAGGAGATTGGATTAGAGCAGTATTTCCAAACTTTTTTTTCCCACTGTAATCCACAGTAAGAAATATATTTTATAAAGCATCCTGGTATGTATGTGTGTATTAAAAACAAAAGTGTTGTGGCACTTGGGTTGCTCAGTCAGTTAAGCATCCAACTCTTGATTTCGGCTCAGGTCCTGATCTCATGGTTTATGAGTTCAAGTTCTGTGTCGGGCTTGTGCTGACAGTATGGAGCCTGCCTGGGATTTTCTGTCTCCCCCTGTCTCTGCCCTTCCCCCGCTCGTGCTTGCTCTCTCTCTTTCTCTCTCTCCCTCTCTCAAAAACAAGTAAATAAACATTTAAAATAAGTAAATAATAAATAAATAAATAAATAAATAAATAAATAAATGCTTTATATATGTAAAATGTTGCAAAACAATACATGTCATTCCAATGTGCAGTATATTATTTATTTTTTAAAAATGCCATCCAGTAAATTGATTTCATGACCCATAGTCATCACTTTCAGTTTGGAAGAACACTGGATTATATGTTCTCAGCCCTTTCAATTTTAGGATTCAAAACTGAATTTTAGAAACCAGTTTTATGATTATTTGACCAAAAATAAGAGTTAAGTTTTTGGCAATGACAAACCAATCCTCATCATAATGTGGAGGGGATGTGTTGGCAAAAAATGTCTCCTGTGTTTGTGTGAGTAGAACTGGCAGATAGGAGGGGCTCTCTGGGACTGCTGTGGTACCTGTCATGCCAGGCAGCCAGGCACTGACTAGGCCAGCAGCAGGGACTTCTGCTGTGTCTCCTCTTTTGCTGGTTGTGCCTTACTGTTTCATTCCTTAGAGCTGAAGTCATCAGAACTCAGGAATCAAGATTAGAGTAGCAGATTAATTAGGTAAGAGTAGAGGTATGTAGCATTTACATTTGTGCTACCTTACTTTCCTTGATTATGAAAAGAAAATATCTGAAGTCCATCAGCAGAAGTGGCAAGTAAATGAAACAGTGGGTTTTTGGAAAGTATGTGTATTTTCTGTGTTTAGTTTGTGTGTATGTCGTGTGTGTGTGTGTGTGTGTGTGTGTGTGTGTGTGTGTAAGGTAGAGAACGCATATTATATTGTGTGTTTTTTGATCTTCTTTCTTCATTTTGAATGTTACTACATTTTGAATGTTATTACTATATAATTTTTTTTCAAAGATGGCGTGAACAATAGAAACAGTTGACAATAATGTTAGGACAATGAGGTGGTTCCTCATTGTGGCTAAATCTGAAATTTGTGGCATTGTTGGGATTGAGCTGGCTATTGGTTTAGTAGTTAAACTACATTCTGCTCACTTGTTCTCCTCTTGAGAGTCAGACACTTTTGAAGTAGGTAATGTTTGAGAGTGTACCTTTCTGGATATGTGGGTATCATTTTGCTTTGAGGAGGGAGAGAGGAGATTTCAGGAACAAGCACATTGATTCTGGACTTACAAAGATCTCATGAGAACAGACGGAAATGGGAGAGTCAGTAGCCTACCCTGAATTGTTCATGGTAAATATCCTCTAAAAGAGAAGAGGGCTCCACTTGCAACCTGTACTCTTAAGAGACCTGTGAGAGTGAGTGGCTACATCATGGAGTGGAGCTTGTGCCCTTTGAGATGGTGGTTAGCCTTATCAATAAACACTAGCAGTTTTGACTCTTGAGGACTGCCAAGGGCAGAGGAGTGAGCTGAAGAAATGGTTGATAAATCCAAATGACTGGGGAAGTCGAGCTGAAGGATATAGATAGGCAAAAAGGAAGTGGTCTAGAGGAATCCAGAGCAGGAGGTACTGATGCCTGCAGTGGCTTTTTGTGTAAGGCTTGCTTCATAATGTTGTCAGGTACCGGGGCAGGGTGAGCTGCAGAGAGGGGAACCTAGAAGCCCACTGGAACTAAGCCCTCACCAGTATGCACACTTAACATGTAGCCAGAGAGAACTGTATGTAGTTTCTAGGGCACATTTCTCTATCCTGAGTCCTCCTCGTAGTCTTCATCTTCTAAACCTTGCCTCCCCTTCCTCCTTCCTTCATTTTTTTTTTCCTTACGAAGGCTCGATTTTACCATGATCTTCTTTTCTCCCTTCAGAAGTTTAAAAAATTGAATGTAGGTTTCTCGTTGAAACCTGACATCTGACATTTACTAATATACTTTATAAACAAAACTTTAGTAAAAATATTGAAATTTTTTTTTGGCTAGATTACTGATGCTTCCTAATACAATAGCCCTATTAAGTAGAGACATTATCTCAATTTTTCAAAAAATTGATGATCCTATTAATTAGTCAGTTGAAGCCTCTGAGATTGCCATTTTGTCACCCCCAAATAAATATCAGCAGTATTTGATTGTTCAACCTAATAACTTAGCCAAGATCAAATATCCAGGAATCATTCTAATTCAGCTCTGATGACCCCAAAGCCCATCTTCATTTTTCTCCACTATTCTTTACTGCTTTTTATTTGAACTTCTCCACATTTTAAAAACTCATGGAATAAATAGTGTAAAAGCAAAAGATGTTTCCTCATCATGTCACAAAAGCATGAGAGCACATTCTAGGTTGGCACCTGAAAATAGAAATGTGAAGATGAAAAGGGACATTTTGTCCAATATTGTTGTGAATTAAGTGACTACTAAGAATTTTGGAGGGAAGGGTGATTTTAGGATTCCCAGTATAATTATTTCTAAGTGAATTTATTTACTGAAAGTGAGCATATTTATAGGCTTGAAATCTGAAGCAGAATGCCATTTCTTCAATACTAAATATATTCCTTTCCCATGTATCTGCTCAGTGGCTTCTTCACATTCTAGAGATTGGCCCTCTGTCCTCCCAGGATGCATGATGATGAAGAGTAACTAGATATGTTTAGAAAAGATGCCTCCCCCCAAGCCCAGAGCTATTCCCGAGATGCTCTTGTGCATTCAGCACAGAAGTGGCATATGCAGAAGTTAACATGAGTTGTGGCAGGTGGGAGCTGTATTAATTTTCCCTGTGCAATGACTGTCTAATCTAAACATTCCAATGTTGAAAACAAAACCGATAGTTGATATTTCTAGGGAAGGGTCATTGAGCCTCAGATGGATAAAAAGAATATATGCAAAAAGAAAACAGTATGTTAATGCAGAATATCTGAACCCAAGATAGAGAAAGGTCACACACTCATCTAATTTAAGGGGATAGAAATTCACAGATGTGTTTGTGATTTTACCAGCTATAGAGATTTCAAATATTGAAATGGCATTTGGAACAGGAAGATAGGGTTCAGATTAGAGCACAGTGAATAACAAAGTGAAAATGTTGTTATTCTAGCAGCTTACAGATACTTCATTGTATTTGCCTCTGCTAAATCCTGATGAAATGATCTTGAAAGAGTGATGCCTGTTGTTCTTGGCTTTTATTGATTTTGTTCCATGCAGTGTGAAGGATCTGCTGCTTGTCCTAAAATAATGAAATTGAGAGAAGATTGATTTTGGATGACTTCCAGTATCTTTCCTTAAACTTCACTTTGCAGAAATTGGTCACTCAAAAACAAAACCATAACTCCCACAATTGACTCCCCACTGCTATGAGACCAAAATTTACAGCTCACGTGCTTCGTAGCTTTGAGAGAATTGAAAATTCCAGCCTATTTTGGAGCAGTAATACTTCTATGTTTGATCAGTTCCAAAAAAAAGAAAAAAGAAAAAAAAAGGTTAGGCCTTTAGACACCCCAGACTTTCTGGATATCTTACTTTTCTTCAAATGTGTCACAGAGAACAGCTGCTGGAACGTTGGAGAATTATGGTGTTGAGGGTTAACAGTAGAGGAGGTTTCTTCCTTCTCTTAGATTTTAAATATTTTAGAGGCTGTAAATAGTAGAAACTAAATAAGTTGCTTTTTAAATAAATTAATATTAGCTTTGCCTTATGGCATGTGTTTCCTATTGTGTAAAGGAAAAGTTAAACCTGCAGAATGTGGCTATGACCACACACACACATAAGCCCCTCCTCGCAACACCCACACTACACACCCACCTGCCTGGCATGAACTCTCCGACTCACATGTTGATTTCTTCATTCATATAGAGTTCTACAAATTGACAGAAGGCTTTACTGTTATTTTTACCCATTTTTTTTCTTTTGGAACCTTAATGGTAGTGTTTGCATTTAGAGATGAAGAAAATGAGGCCTGGGTCTATGGTTTGAACTTCCCAAGATCACATTAAAAATAAGAAATACAGGCATAGACAGCTTAATTGGACCGTGTTGGAATTGCTATTCAGTCTTTACCATATCACTTGCTGTTTTACTATCTTGGAAATTTCAAATATGGAAGTATAAGTGGCTGAATGGGAATTTGGGGTTTGAGGGTTTAGAATTTTAGTTTCCTTTTTTTTAAAGTAAACTCTCCCATGTGACATTGTCTTTTATAGCTTTTTAAGTCTTCAATTTAATTGTTAAAGAATATGGAGTGTTTATTCTTTTGTTAGAGATCCAGCCTCTGGCACCTTTAGTCTACTGTATTTACTCTTTTGTTCTTTCACTCATTCAACATTTATTGAGCTTCTATTATGTATGAGACAGTTGTGTGGATACATAAATGTACAGCATTTTTTTCCCTCAAGAAATTAATTAGCAGAACAGATGAGTTCAGGGAAAGGAATCACAGAGTGCATCACTCAGGCTTGACTCTCCTTGCACTTATGCTAAAGGAATAAAAGCAGGTCCTTACTATTTCTTAGTTAAGTTCGACTCATGAGCCTAAGATAATGTAAGGAAAAGAAAGACAACTGACATTCTCTGTACACTCTGTAAATCAGAAATTTCTGATTTAGTTATTGTAATAAGTTGAGTGGGGATTTAGGATTTGAGGTTTATAATTCTGATTTGACCCAGTTAACATCTGGGATGTGGGGTTGTTGGGGTACACTTGCTGGAAAATCAGATTCTTAAAAGCAGCTCTGTATATATGGACAGTGAAAAGAGGAAGGCATTGAGAAAAGATGGTGAGTGACCTTTGCCTCTGCTTTATGGGAATCTGTTATTTTGGGACCAAAGGAGTCATTTCTGAAATAAGGGTATGGCTTCTGTGGGTAGGCAAGACAAACTTTTTTTAACTTTTTTCTTCTCTTTGTTAATTTATTTTAAAAGATCTGTAGTATTAATAATGTCTATAAATAGATATTAAAATATATTTTTGATTAGTATATTTTATTACCTTTCTGGCCTCAGCACTTGTGTCTTCCTCCATCAAATTTCTATATCTTAAATAAAGGACATTACTGTATCATAAATTCGCTTTTCAAAATATTTTGACAATGGTATTTCAATAGAATTTGGTATGTGTTTTATTTTGTGTCTTTACGAACATTATGCTGAGAAAATGTCCAAGGCATCATAGATTGTCAAAGAGATCCATGGCACAAAAACCATGCAGGACACTGCCCTGGAAACTCTCTGTGGCTTGTACTTCTGTGTCACTAGCACGGTGGCTTCATGTAGGTACTAAATAGGTATCTGATGAACAGCTAAGGAATGGTGTATGAATAAACACACAGAACCTTCCTCTTCAACAGGAAAGATGTAACACAGTTACGTTTCAACTCTTAGTTACAGTCATATTCCAATAATGACTAGACAGTTTGAGCTGGGGTCCACCTGACTCTCCATAGCTCTAGGCTCATTTTATCTTTGAAAGGCAATGTAGGGTAGGGATAAGAGCATGGTTCTCGGTAAGAGCATGGTTCTCAAGCCAGACTGGGAGATTCAAAGCCTAACTCTGTAACTGCCTAGATCAGTGTACTTGGACAAGATATTTAATGTTTTGGACTTAATATTTCTGTAAAATAGGATGGTAATAGAAAAGAATATAAAAATTGTAGATACATTATTATTATGGTATATGCTTGTGCAAAAGTAAGTAAAGGTCAATAAAGTGCTTGGAGTGGTAAGATTCTGTTTTTGTTTGTTTTTGTTTTTGTTTTTTTTTACTTTCTATTTTCTCTGTAAAATCACTTAGTTTTATAGCATTTAAAACACATGTCAGATATAAAAGACTGCCTCTTGTTGAATTGTAGGTAATAGAGTTAAAACTGTAACTTTCATGGATTAACCTGCTAAGATACAAGCTTATTTTGAAGAAATGTGATGATAACAGGGGAACAATTATTTGTCACTTGTTAAAATAAGAATGTACTTCATAATAATTTGTTTTCTTCAGAGATTATGTAATTGAAAAGGAAACATTAAGAGGATCTTATATAAAATCTCATTCTTCTAGTTCAAGCTATATCTTAAAGTTCAGTGCCTCTATAGAATTCTTGCTTTGAGTACTTGTAACACCTTTATTCATACTATGATTATAACAATTAAAATGTTAATTATGATTGTTTATAAATTATTTATTTAAAAGATAGAATATGAGCTTCTTGTTACAGGTAAATTGAGTAAAGTTTTATCCCCAAACGTTCCTTCAGTGGCAGACAGGTGTTTATTTTTGAGTGAATTATTTTTATCTACAGTATGATAGACTGTTTCCAGTTATATGCTCTATACTTTGCACATAGCCTTTGATTAGGTATTTCTTATTTGGGGGGAATTTTTTGTATGTGCTCAATTTAGGTGTTCTTGTGACAATTATCCATAGTCTTAATTCTGGAGTAACACAAAATAAGTTTTCTCCTTTTAACAGAAATCTTTTTTCCGCCCATATATAATCACCTCCCCTTCTTTCATCCGTTTCTGACAATTGCAGAGTTTCCTCACCCAGCATGCTCCTCTTGCTTCTTGCCGTGCTCATGTAGTTGTGCTTGGCCAGGATGGGTTCTGAGGACCCAGCAATGCCATTGCCTCCCCTAGTCCACCAAATACTCCACTACTTGTGTGGCCTGACATCTTTTTAGCTTTTGTAATTTTTATACCACCCTGTAAAGACCAAAGTTTTCTAGTCTTTAACACATCAACTGCTTAACTGCTATCAAATCATGTCTGTCTTTCTTTTCTTAGATGTGGAAATTTATATAATTATGAATGTCAGATGTTATATTTTCTTTTGTTTCATTCCAAAAGCCATTTAAAATTGATTGATTGATTAGTTTCCCTGCCTACTCTGAAACCCAGAGAGGTAAAGCAACATCACAACCACCTTCTCAAGAGCCTGGCTTTTCATAAATTTATAATTTTATTTTGATTTGTTTTGCTTTTCTGTCATCTATTTCTTATAAGATTTGCATTGTAGGGGAAGCAAAACTTTCCCTTAACCCTGTTTGGGTCTCTGGCTGGGCCTGAGAATCAAATCAACATAAGACCGATTAACAGGGGAGAAGCATACAGATTTTTACATGCATATATGAGAACACCCAGAGAAAATGAAGACCCAAAGAAGTGGTTTGGTCCAAGTGTTTCTATACTAAGTTGAACAGAGAGAGGTACTTGTGGACAAATAACTAGAATATATGGGGAGACTCAAGGAAGATAAGAGTGATTTTAACAAGGTCTGTTTGTACAGATGTTCCTTGGCCTCTACACTCCATCTCTGGTGATAAGAACGTTCCTTTCCTCCTGGTATAGGGAGGGCATCTTTTATGTGGGAGTTTTCCTCCTGCCTTCAGGAAGGAAAGAGGAGGTCAGAGTGCGCTTCTTATGTCTGCTGTTTCCCTAGTGTCTCTTTCTCAATGTAATCCTTATGCCAAGGTAGCATACTTTGGGGTGGTATATTCTACCATCCTTCAATATCAAACTGTAATTAAATATCATAAAAGTCAGAAATTATAGCCAAATTTTATTAGTTATTCTTTCTTATTGGGTTTGATGCTTATGTGGTCTAAATAGGATTTTAGGGAAGAGAGTTTCAGGGCAGTCAGGCATTGTGCTTCAGAGCTTGGGGTCTGGAGCTAGATGGCCTTGGCTCAGATCCTGCCTTTGCCATATTCTGGTTTTTGTGACTTTAGACATAAAGTGCCCCTGTTTTCTTTTCTTTTCCTTTTTGTTTTTTTAAAGTTTACTTATTTGAGAGAGAGAGAGGGAGAGGGCAAAGAAAGGGGGCGAGAGAATC
Organism: Puma concolor; assembly: GCF_028749965.1. Classification (NCBI taxonomy): domain Eukaryota; kingdom Metazoa; phylum Chordata; class Mammalia; order Carnivora; family Felidae; genus Puma; species Puma concolor. The sequence continues at coordinate 26,975,439 of NC_141671.1, forward strand.
CCAAAGTAGATTGTACTGTCAGTGCACAGCCTGATGTGAGCCTTGAACTCATGAACCATGAGATCATGACCTGAACCAAAACCAAGAGTCGGACAGACGCTTAACTGACTGAGCCACCCAGGGACCCCCTCTGTGCCCCTGGTCTCTTATCTCTAGCACAGAGACAGTTGCATTTAATTCATAGGGTTATTGTGAAGTTTATGGGACTATTAGTGCTTAGAATGATGCCTCACTACTCCCCACCCCCCCCCACAAATACTCCATTCCATAGATGGAATATAGATATCTATCCATTTATAGAATGGAATATTGTGGAATTCCTAAAGAAATACCTGATGGATAGATATCTATATTCCATCTATAGAATGGAATATTGTGGAATTCCTAAAGAAATACCTGATGGATAGATATCTATATTCCATCTATAGAATGGAATATTGTGGAATTCCTAAAGAAATACCTGATGTGAAACCAGCCTAGTCATTCTGAAAGCTGGTGAGGCCAGACTACTTCTTTCTTCCCACACCAGCTGCACTGACCATCCCTGTACTCCTCAGTTCAGTATCAGAACTTGTGTCAGGAAGTGTAAATGCGTGCAGCAGGACTGGAGGAACCATGGGCTTGGCTGGAGTCCTACATCAGGAGGGCAGGGGGTAATAGAGCTAGAAGAAATTGTGGGGCAGAGAGGGCAAGGGGACCTTGGAACCACTGAAAAGGGGGAAAAACATGTGGACAAAGTGTCAGCCAGCCCCTAGGAGGAAAAAAAGGGAAAGTATTCAGCAAAGAGCTAATCTGCTTGAGGTGTAAGTGTGATTGGTTAAAATATATTTTCTTTTTTTCTACCTCTCCCTTTCCCCTTCATCTCCCTCCCTCAGTCCTTCTCTCCTCTCTCTTCTTCTCTCTCTCCTCCCCTACCTTTTAGTTTTCTTTTAAACCTTCTCTTGCTTGGTCTTGCTTGGTCTTGGTATTTTCTTGCACTTATTTTCAAAATACTTTGACTAAATTGTTACAAACTGAAAAATAAAGTAATTACATTTGTACAGTTGTGATTATTAACTTGTTAATAAGTTTGATTTTTTTAATGTAGAAAAATAAATTCATTTGCTAAGATTGGATTACCTTTTAGTATCAGTTTGGTGTATGAAAGCATAATTTATGACACGGTCTACTTTTCAGGTGATGGAAAATATAAGATCTACTTTTTGTGTTTTGAAAACCATTTCATTAGGTACCCATTTGTTGATATTTTAAATTTGTGAGATATCTTTTCCACACAGACTGTAATTAATTATTCATTCTTGATATCTTTATTTGTAGGTCACCTATTTATATAACTCAGTTTGTCTATCACCTGGGTATGTAGCTGCACTGGTAACATCTGTTAACTCATGACTATTTTTGACCAGTAATGTTAGGGGCATTAACGAGTTTTATTTATTGCTGTTCTTTTTAAACTGCTCAGAGTACTTCTAACCTTCAAACAGCTTTTCCCGGCTTGTTCTCTCAGCACATTTGACATGCAACAAAAGTGACTTTTGTCTTGTTATGGAAGTGGGCCAAATTGTTTGACATGACGACAGGTGGGATATTATTTAGGGCTGCTGAAACACTGGGTTCCATGGCTGCTTTGTTCCCTCTGGATTGGGTTTTGACTTGCATGTTTCTGACAGCCATTGTGGCATCAACCTCCTTTATTGAATTTGGAACACGTCTGCAAGAGCCAGCCTTATAAAGATTTTAGCTAGAATGTTAGCATTTTCTTAAACGTTTTATACATTAGTATTTATTGTAGTTTGATTTATTAGTAGTGCTAGAATTATACATAGCACTTGTTATGGTTTGCTTTTGTTTGTTTTTACATAGTTTCTTATTACGGGAAACATAACCATTGTTTATAGTTGTGGATATTTGTGATTTCTGATTCCTTTGCCTTTTAGGTCTCCAGTATGAAATGTCTTGACATGTGTTTATTTGCAAATTGAGAAAATATAAGAGATTTCTATCACTTTAGACAAATTCCTTAACAAATTAAAGGTTTCCTTTTGCTTATTTGATATCTTTAATATCAAAATTATCAGAATCTATTATTAAAGCAGTAAGTGATGCAAAAATTAAGGTGATCCAAAGCCTAAGGTATGTTAAAATATTCTTCCTTCTTTCTAACCAAAAAGATAAATATTCAGTACCCTTTAAATTCCAGGCCCTGTGGTATGTGTTAGAGAGATAGCAGTGAAAAGACAGAATCTTTATTCTTCTGAAACTTGTGTGGGCTTGCGTGTAACAGCTTGCATCCATACCTCATTGGGGCAAATGCTGTATTCCTAGGATCTGACTGAAAACAAATTCTATAGCAAACTGGTTGTAGTAATACCTATAATTTATTTAGAGCTTCAGGCTTTGTGTATTACATCTCTAATCTTTACAAGTGAGGAGCTATTAGTATTTTCATTTTATAGGTAAGTGAACTCATTGAAGTCGATGTCATAGGTAAGGTTCAGAAAAATTGATTGATTTGGTCCACATCATAGTGCCAGTGTTGGCATCAGCCTTCTTTATTGTAATTTTAAAACTACAGTCTGTTGCCAGTTGACCCTTTCCATTATGACTCATTATCTCTCATTATAGGTTTTAGACTAATGCTGCTACCTTGTTTTTAAGATGAAATCAGTGGGTAGCAGTTTAAAACTTGATAGTTTTAGAAACGTGATTTAGGTCATTGACAAAGGAAAGTAGTATTTTTGTAATTTGATTTTTGGTTTTTAGTTTTGGTTTTTGATTTTCAGATAAATTAATGGTTAGCCTTATATTTTTGCCAGCCATGTAGTTTTGCATATAGTTTATGTATATATCCACTAAAGCAAGAACATACTTTTTTTTTTAGTGCAGCCTGATAATATGGTTATCACATGTTATATCCCATATCACAGTTCTTCTTGGGATCTTTGTGAATATCCAATAGTCCCAGTTACCCTAAGCATATGGAATCTTTCTTCCTAATTTTTGCCCAAAGCAACAAATGTTCTAGGTTAACAATGCAAGGCAACACACAGTGTATTTACAATTTTACTTTTGAATTGGACCTACTTATATAGTTCTGTGATATTTTCTAATATATAGATTATATTTACTGAAGGCAGAAAATGGCCCAGAAGGATTTCTTTTGTATATGATTGTTCAATCGTCTTGGGGTGCCCACCTCCTGCTCCTGCTTCTTGCAGTGTGTGAGGCACATTCCTCTTTTGGGGTCTTGTGATCCTTCTTCAGCTCCCTAGACTTAAGGTGACTGCAGTTGTGAAACTGCCTCAGGGCTAGCTGCAGGGAATACTGCTAGCAGAGTGCTTTCTCCAGTTTCTTGTGCTGATCCAGGCATAATTGTGGTCAAGAAAATATTGAGTGAGTGATTAACATTGAGTTCTCAATTTTATTCAGCTGCCAAATTCTTAGCACTAGGAAATAACCCAAGCCCACCACCTTGCACTGGCTTAGGGTTCCAGGTGTTAAAAGTCAAAATTCATAGCTATAAAAACATCGAAGCTTTTTTTTTTAAATTTTTTTTTTCAACGTTTATTTATTTTTGGGACAGAGAGAGACAGAGCATGAACGGGGGAGGGGCAGAGAGAGAGGGAGACACAGAATCGGAAACAGGCTCCAGGCTCTGAGCCATCAGCCCAGAGCCTGACGCGGGGCTCGAACTCACGGACCGTGAAATCGTGACCTGGCTGAAGTCAGATGCTTAACTGACTGCGCCACCCAGGCGCCCCAGAATATTGAAGCTTTTAATGTACTGTGAAGATAAAGAATGACCAATGATAGAGAATTTGAATCAACACATATTTCTTCCTTTGTCATCTTGTCTCCTGTTGTATTTAGAGCTGTAATAAGCATTGCAACAGAGATAGTTTCAATAATGTGGGTTGGTAACAATACTGATCAATAAATAACATCATTTTTATTCTCCAGAGTAACAACATAACTGCAGTTGAAGATAGATTTGGAGAAATTACCAGTCCACAGAAAAATGTTTTCTTCAGTGTTCAAAATGCCATGATCGTTTCTTATTTGATGCCCTCTAGACTCAGAGTTGTAAGGTTCAGGATGTGAACTAGTATGGTATAGATGTGGAAGTCAGCATACAGGCAGTTGATTGGTTCTAACAAGGTTCTATAGGACCTGGATCTGTCCTCACTTCCTACCATTCCTCCTCTATCCCTCAGTGCCAGCCACACTTGCCTTTTTCCTGATGCTAGACATGCCAGTCAAGCTTCTCCCGCTGTTCCTTCTGTCAAATGCCTGCACAGCTTGTTTCCTTCTTTTGGGTCTTTCTTAGATGTCATCTTCTCAGTAAGGTGTTCCCTTTCCCTGATTATCATGTGCAGTCTGCCCATAACTTGCTCCCTTTTGTTTTTTCTTCACAGCATTTACTTAAGACATACTGTATATATTCAACATATTTATTTTATTCATTGTCATTCTTCAGCATCACTAAAGTGTAAGATTGATCAAGACAGAGATTTTTGTCTCTGTAACACCTTCTAGAATGGATTATACTAGAATGGAGCCTAGAATGGTGGTGGTTCATTATAGGTGCTCAATCAGTATTTTTTGAATGAATTGAAGATTTTTAATATAATCACAGAACTTCGGAACTGGCTTCCTTTTATTTTGCTGTTAATTTTTTCCAATATTTATCAAGAACCTGAAAATAAGATAAGAATGTTTAAGATGTGCTTTCTGTTGGGGATTTGAGGGAAAAAAATTATCATTGTGGAAACCTCCTACCTAGCTTTTATGGAGAGTGAGCATAGTGAGGCAGTTGTGATGAGCAGCTGAGGAGGGGGGCAGAGATGTTAGGGTCTAGGAGGTAGAATGCCCAAATGCCACCCCTGCTTGGGGGTTTAGTTGTGTGACCTCAATTTTTCATTTGTAAAATGAGGGTATTAGTTAATGTCAATAAAATTACTTCTGTGGTTTACTTACTAGAGAGAACAGTATAGAACATTAAGAGCATAGTCTGGTGAAAAAATGAAGGAGGTTTATGTTTACTGATATATTATTTTGTTCTTTTATCCTGAAAATGTGGTTGTATTATTTGTTGTCATTTCAACTATAAAGCTTATTCTATAAATTTGAAAAAAAAATAAACAAGAGCCAGACTCTAATATCAGTGCTGAAATGGAGCAGTTCTATTACCATTTTTTTTTAATTTGTATTTTTTAATCTACAGAATTTTCCAGTCAATACCTCTGAACTTTGTTCTATCAGAATTATTAAATATTTGAGGTTGCTAAAAAGTATTCAAGGATGAAATACTATTTATTATTTTAATGATCATATTTTCAATCTGCCTTAAATTAAAAGGAAATAATAGTTCCAACAAAGTATGTATTCTCAAAGGTAGCTCTTTGTTCAATAAAGAAACTCTGGAGATGAGAACATGTGTAGTGGACATCACTACCAGCAGTTTAAAATGAAATTCATAACCCCTAAAATAACTTTAAAATATGTGACTACCTCTATTCTCATGGATAGAATGGATGAAGGAAGGGTTAGAAGATCTAGATCTGTTTCCAGGTGTACATTTGATTTATACAGCAGTCTTAGGAAAACCAGATTGTTTTCTTGTGAGTCTATTGATGTCTACATGGACTTACAAACTTATATTTTGGTGCTTCACTCCACATACCTGTCCCTGCTCCAGGAACCTTTACAGTGGCACTGAATGTGGTAGTTGGAGATATTTTTAATATCTTTGGTGATGTGAGACTTACCACCTTTTGAGATATTTCTTGTACCTTCAATTAGCTCTATTTGAAAGCTCTTCCTATGCTCATAATACATCTGCCTGCCTTTAATGTTTACTTCAGGAATAAGAAAAATAAATTAATCTCTTTTCTACTTGGCTTTTTTTTTTTCAGATACGATAATTTATGGTCTGTCATTATTCCAGGTTAATTATTCCTGGCCGTTTTGTTTTGTTTTGTTTTGTTACAGTTTACCCCAGTCATGGTTCTGAGCCTCCCAGTATCATCCTTGTCCCTCTCCATGAGACCTGCTCCAGCAGGAGCAGGCCTTGCTTCTGGTGGGGCACCCTGACTTAATCCATAAACCAGACGCATCTTGCCAGCCTGGAGAGGGTGGAGTGGCCGTCTTCCCTCATTTTGGAAACTGCTTCTATCTATATATAGCTATGATGACATTAGCTTCTTTGGGTAGTCAGTGTCACACTGTTGAAATGGTGAGCTTCATTTAATTAAAATCTGTTTTGTTTTCTTCTTCCTGCTTGTATACCAGTGAACCTACACCATCATCATTCTATCTTAATGAGGCTTTTTCTGTTTTTGGTTTGGTGTTTTAGTCTCTTAATATTCATTTTCATTAAATGTGCTAAATATAGACTCTGGTCCCAGTGTTTTGATGTCTTTTTTTAGGGATATTATTCCTCCTAGCTTATTAACCTTTCATTTCACTTTTTTTGTCACTGGCATACTTGATCTGAGGACTTAATATAAACATTGACCAGGATAAGGCTGAAGATAATGCCAGCACTAGGGTACTGAGGCTTACCCCTATATACCTCTAGACCTGCATTGCCCAATTTCATTTGAGGGCATCAGACAGGTTTTAATGAAAGATGTAATATAATTTGTGTTTTGAAGGATGAATATGATTTTGGGAGTAGATATTAGTGGAATTGTTAATTTCTTGGGAAAACTGGGTAATACAGGTAGACATGAATAATTCACCATTCTTGGGGATTAATATTTGTGGGGGCATGGTTATGTTATGTTAATTCATAAAAAATAAATTGTGTGTGTGTGTGTGTGTGTGTGTGTGTGTGTATACAGTTGACCCTTAAATAATGCAGGGCTTAGGGGTGCTATCACCCTTCTCCCCTGCACAGTTGAAAATCTGCAATCTATGTATAAGAAGACCTGTGCAGTTCAAACCCATTTTTTCGAGGGTCAGCTGTATATACAAAACGCTGACCTAAGTATGAATTATGAACTAGAGGAAAAGAATGTTTATTTGTTCACTTATTCAGTCAGCAATTAATTGTTGAGTTCCTACTCTGTCCTGACCCAGACCTGTATAGAGAAGATACCATCATGAGGTCTTGCCCCTGTAGGGACTCAGAGATCAGTGTGAGAGACACAAACAGAAGCAGGTCACTGCAATTTGCTATATAATATGGTTGAGATAGGGATGATGTCCTTAGAAAGCAAGGCCACTGGCGTAGGACTCCATTACCCAGTGGGTAGTTTCAGCATTTGTCACTTGAGGTAGAAGCGTGACAAAGACACTGATGTCGTTTCCTTCAAAAGCACTTTTGTTTCATTCTCCCAGTCATGCTAGTCACTGCTCCATTTCCATAATCTCAACACCCAGTAAATGTTCTGGGTAATGTTGCCTTTTTGCAGAAACAGAGATTCCTATTCTCAGCAAGTCCAAATGTACATGGAATAAGTTTTTAGTTTTAAAAATATAATGATGTTAAATTAAGACCATATTAACATCAGAATACTTTTGGTTGTTATACAGTCAATGTTTTATTACCTAGGTGTAGATCGCTAGTGGTAGGAGTAATGGAGAGTGTGTTGGTGGAAAAATTAAATAATCAAAAATAAGTTGGATTGGTCCTCAAGCCTGGCCATACAGCAGAGTCACTTTTGGAGCAAAAGAAGCACAGATCCCTATATTCCAATCCTGGAGATTCTGACTCAAGTCAGTCTGGGGTTATTTCTTGGCATCTATGGCTTTTTAAGGATCTGAAGTGATTCAGATGGGCAGCCAGGGTTGAAAACCACTGGTCCTGTGTGGAATTTTATAATAATAGATGCCACATTGCATGTTTTTGTGACATGCAATGGCCTTCTTTTTCATAGTCAGAACCTGACATTCTGTCTGTACAAATTTGAGCCCTGTTGTATTGTTGAACATTTCAAGTTAATAAAATGACAGAACCCAAGAAAAACAGGGGCACTAATAATATACAGTGGCCAATAGCAAGAAGTCTGAAGCCAAGTTGGTAGTCTTTGAATTGGGCAAGTGACTTAATTTTGTGGGCCTCAGTTTCTTCGTCTGAAAAATGGGGATAATAGTATTTATTTGTAGGACTTTGTGAGATATATAAAGTTAATATATGTGCTTTATTTTATTGTTTCTAAGATGTACATGTTGCCATCTCTGAAATGAGGAGACATACAAGCAATATAATGTTCCAGTTCACTTGAGAATGTTACTTCTTTCTGTGTGCTACATAAAATAAGAGTGTATCTTACAAGTGATGATGTCTTAGATACATTTATTTTATGAAATAAAAATGATTAGATGAGCTAATTTTTGTTTTAATAAAGTGCAATACCTTTGTCTCTTATTTACACTTAATTACTGTGATTATAACTTCAAACAATTATTGAGCATTTTTTATGTATCCAGGATGGTGCTAGTAAGCATTTGATCTTCATACTAGAGTAGCAATTGTAAGTATTTTTTAGGTGATGATTTTGCAGCAGCTAGAAAATTACAAAACTGAGATTTAAACCCGTTTTACTCCAGAGCTCAGCCTTGTAACTTAACCACTGTACTCTACTGATGTCTTCATATTTAATCTACCGATCTGTGTGTAATCCTCAGAGTTGGTTGGTTCTTTTAGGTAATGGGGCAAGAGACGTATAGAACTGAGGGAAATCCAAGTTAATGCTGGATTTCCCTCAGTTCTTATGTTCCCACTCCATCAACCATATAGCCCTACATACTAACATGATTACCTGTGAGGTTGAGGGATGAGATGGTTGAGAAAGAGAGAAAATAATTTGACATCCTTGAGGCAAGATTCTGGATAGTGCAAATACAGAGTCATCATACCCAGACATGACAACATGTAGGAAGACTGTGAGTGTTATAATAAACAGTGAATCAAGTGACAATTAGGTATCTTTTTATCATTGGTTGTCAGTAGCTAGACTGACACGCCTAGGTGTGGTTTTCTTTGTATTTATCCTGCTTGATGTTTGCTACACTCTATGAATCTGTAAATTAATGACTTGAAGCCTACTGGAGAAATTTACTACTTTTGTCCTATTCCCCTTTTGTTTTGGGTTTTGTTTTTTCTCTCCCCCTCCCTCTCTGAGGACCCAATTATAGGGCTGTTTTAATATTGTCCTGCAAGGCAATGGTCTTTCCATTTTCAATATTTTTTCACTCTTTTCCTCAGATTCTATAATTTCTTTTGTTCTGTTTTCAACTTAACCTACCCTTTGCTTTGTCATCACTCATCGGCTTGCTAAGCTCATTTGCTGCTTACCAAATCTCATTTCACTTCAGTATGATGCTTTTTACCAAACTAAAAGGAGAAGTAGACAGACTGTAGCCATAGTAAGAAATTTTAACCCACTTTCCTTATAACTGCTAGAAGCAGACAAAAAATATCTATAAATACAGAAGAATTGAACAGTGTGGTTAACTTATTTGAGCTAAGTAAATGTCATCTGGCTTGATACATACTTAGGTCAGTCTTATACATACTTTTCCACGGAATATAAAGAGAAAGAATATTCCCTAATTAATTTTATGAAGCAGCATAACTTCAATAGTATAACTTAATAAGAGTATTAAGAGAAAGGGACATTACAGACCAGTCTCACTTGTGAATTCATATAGGAATTTCTAAACAAAATAACTGCAAACCAAAACCAGCAGTTTATAATAAAGATGATAGGTTAGCCAATTGAGTTTATTCCAGGAATGAAAATATTTAATATTTCAATCAATGTATTTCACCACATTACTTACATAAAGGAAAAAAAATTATATGTTTTCGTAACAGAAGCAGAAAATTATTTGATAATAGAATTTTATTAAAATTTTTTTAATGTTTATTGTTTTGAGGGAGAGAAAAAGAGTGAATACAAGCAGGGAAGGGGCAAAGAGAAAGAGGGAGACATAATCTGAAGTGGGCTCCAGGCTCTGAGCTGTCAGTACAGAGCCCACCCAATGCAGGGCCTGAACCCAAGAACCATGAGATCATGACCTGAGCCAAAGTTGGACGCTTAACCAACTGAGCCACCCAGGCACCCCAGAAATTTACTTTATTTTTTAAGAGGAACCGTCTTGAAGGTTTTTTTTTTTTTAATTTATTTTAATTTATTTTTGAGAGAGAGGGAGAAAGCTTACAAGTGTGCAAGCAGAGAGAGGCAGAGAGAGAATACCAAGCAGGCTCCACATTATCAGTGCAGAACCCAACACAGGGCTTGAACTCACAAACTGTGACCTGAGCCCAAATCAGGAGTCAGATTCTTAACCCATTGAGCCACCCAGGTGTCCCAATAATAGAGTTTTATATACCTGTTTTAGTGTGTATGTTGGTTTCCTACCTTTGCTGTAACAAATTCTCACAAACTGAATGGCTTAAAACAACAGAAATGTATTACAATCTCTTTTTATAAGGGCACTAATCCTATCATGAGGGTCCCACTCTTATGCCTCATTTAACCCTAATTAACTCCCAAAAGCTTCATCTGTAAATACCATCACATTGGAGATTAAGACGTCAACATAAGAATATTGGCAGGACACAAACATTCAGTTCATAACATTCCATCCTTGATGCCCCAAGTTCATGCCTTTCTTACATGCAAAATATATTCATTCCATCCCAATAGCCCCAAAAGTGCTAACTCATTTTGGTATCAATGTTAAAGTCTAAAAGTTCAAAGTCTCATCTAAATATCATTTGAGTCAAGTGTGAATGATATTGGAGGTATGATTCATCCTGTGGCAGAGTTCTTCTCCAGCTGCCAATTAGTAAAACAAGACAAACAATGTGCTTCCAAAATACAGTGGTGGGGGAGGCATCGTATAGACATTACAGTTCCAAAAAGGAGATATCGGAAGGAAAAAGGAGGTGATGGGTCCCAAGCAAGTCCAAAACCTAGCAAGGCAAATTCCATTAGATCTTAAGGCTGGAGAATAATTCTCTTTGGTTAGATGCATCCCCCTCCAGGTCCACTGGGGCGACAGTACCACCTGGAGAATGTGGGAGGGGGTCTTGCCATCTTAGCTCTGCGTGGCCAGTTTCCATCCTCAAGGCTTTGGGCAGCTGTACCCCCATGGCTGTCAGAGTGGCCCTGTCCCCAAGGCCTGTTGAAATGAGGCTGGTGATCCTGATGATCTCTGAATCTCCTTCTGTGTCCTTTTTTACCTCTTATTAAAGAATAGTATACAATAATAGCCAAATAGCACTATCTTCCCATTCTGTCAAATCCAAAAAGTCCTATAGCTTTCATTTTGTCCTGCCTCTATCCCCTGCAGTTCAAGCTGTCAGTGTTTCTACTCATATAATCCCATAAACTCCTTATCAAGTGTAGTCCAACTCTTTAGAACATACTTTCTGAGTGTTTGCAATGTGGTAGGTTGGGAATTTTCCAAATCTTCAAGTTCTGATTCCTTTTTGCTTGACAGTTTCTTCTTCAACTCATCTCTGTCTTCTGGCATTTTATTATAAGCAGTCAGAAGGAACCTCATTGCTCCTTCAATACTTTGTTTAGAAATATACTCATTTAAATCTTCAGTTTCATCACTATCAAATTCTGCCTTCCACAAAGCACTAAGATACTTTTCTTACAAATTCTTTGCAATTTAATAACAAGGATCATCTTTTCTCCAGTTTCTTATATCAGGGTCCTCATTTCTGAGACTTGAGCAGATTCAGTCTTAATGTCCATATTTCTAGCATGTACTTCAAAACTCTTCTAGCCCTTACCCATTACCCAGTTAAAAAGCCACTCACACACTTTTAGGTATTCGTTAGAGCAGCACTCCACTTTTAGTACCAAAAGCCATCTTATTCAGCTCATGCTGCCATCAAAAATATTATAGACTGAGTGGCCTAAACAACAGAAATATTTTTCCTCATAGTCCTCGAGGCTGGGAATTCTAAAATAAGGGCAGACTTGGTTCCTGCTTTACAGATGGCTGCCTTCTTGCTGTGTTCCTCACATGGCAGGGTGACGAAGAAAACAGGCTCTGTGGTGTGTCTTATAAGGACACTAATCTCATCATGAGGACCCCTCACGACCTCATCTGTCTCTAGTAACATCCTAAGGCTCCACTTCCAAATACCATCGTATTGATGGTTAGGGCTTCAACACATGAATTTTGGGGAGATACATTCCATCCATAACAGGATATTAATGGATGAAAAGTCAATACAGTAAATAAAGTCAGTTTCATTTCTATACAACAGCAACAAAAAGGAAACATAATATTAAAAGACATTGTTTGCAATGGTAGAAAAATATCAAATGTACTAAAATATGCAATATCATAACAGGATAAACATTTTTAAGAGGAAATTACAGAAGACTTAAACAAAAGGAGGTGATCCTATACTATTATAAGTAGGATGATGCAATATCATAAAAAGGTAGATTCTCCTCTAATTCATCTACTGACTTATAATCCAGTAGGGAGGTGTGTGTGTGTGTGTGTGTGTGTGTGTGTGTGTGTGTGTGTGTGTGTAAACTGGTAAATGATTCTAAAATGTATATGGAAATGCAAGGGGACAAGAAGAGCCAACACTTCTGCAAAGAAACCAGCATGGTTTGAGGAACTATTTAGTTGGTTATTAAGATTTAAGTCACATTAATTAAAACCCTTAGCCTGAGTGCCACAAAGAGACCAGTGGGACAGAGTATTAAGGAGTTTGTGTACTGCCCTGGGGACTGACTCATCTTTTCCCTAAAGAGTGTGTCAGTTGCCTGCCTTATGGAAAAAAACCTACACCGCATGAAACAGTTGTAGATGGATTATGAATCTGAATGTGAAAGGAAAAATAAGTAATCTTCTAGAACATTATATAGTGAAATGTTTTTATAACCTCAAGGTAGGGAAATATTTCTTATATAAGACATAAAAAGCGTACTAGATTAGTTTGGTGTTTGCGGTTTGAATTAGTTCTTGACTATTGGCCATCAGAGAATATTAGTAAGTGAGAATGTGTAAACTTGAAAATGATCATTGATTTCGTGGATACTAGTTTTAAGAGTTTTTATATTGTACAAATTTAGTGTTGTTATTTAGTATGAACACAATGGTAGAAACATTTGGGAGACATTGATATAGCTTTATCTAAAAGTATCTAGAATGGAAGTCAGCTATCGAACTTTTCTAAAACTAAATGTAGTTTACCAGATAGATGGAATATTCCTTATAGGATGACAAGGTGTTTTTAAAATATTTGCTATGTATAATCTTATGTGATTTTATTCTTAAAAACTATGTGGATGACTTGGATATAATATGGTTTTAAAAAAATCATGCTGACAATTTGCTATTTTAGAGGAACTTCATGCTTAATTTGCTTTACAAAGGCAAAGATCCCTCTGGGACCCCAGTAATGATGCCTTCTTCCCCATTCCTCTAGTTCATTTTTTTGTAAAGTTAGATTGGTTGTTTGAGTTTGCAAGGATACTGCAAGAGCATTGTGTTAAAATTTTAATACAACTCAGACTATGCAAGATCATGTAAAGAGGATTGCCAGATTTGTGTTCTGGTGGATTATATCAAATGTCCATTACAATAAGACTATAATCTAGGGTGTGAATTGGGTATTGGTTGTAGTATATTTTCAGGCTGCTTATGATGTTTTAGTGTCTGGAATTTATCCAAACATAACTAAAAAGTAAAATTTGTGCTCAAACTAGAGTTTCTAGCTATTCCTATATGTGTGCAGTGCTTATGTATTGCACATACTCATGAGTATACACAAGTAGAAAAATATTTTTGCTTGAATATAAAATTAACTCACCATTTAATGTACAGAATATGATTGATTTTTTGGGATACTTTCAGCATTGTAATCACTGTCCATATTTCTTTATCACTCTTCCCTGGCAAGTATGAAAGTGTGTCAGAAAATGAGCTGGCTTCATGCTATTTTTTCAATTACTTTATTACATGTAATATGACAAAAGATATGGAAAAATTAGTGAAATGAATTTTAGGAAAGTATAAATTATGCAAATTATTCAAATTGATTCAAGAAAATCTAATTAGAAGATCTAGTAACAATGACATGTATATTTATATTTCATGAGGTATACTTGAATACTTTTGTGTAAGATTTCTCGAATTAGCTAAGATTGGTAGGAGTCCTGTTAAGTCACAGAAATAAAGGATTTTTTAACAGACAATAAGAAGGTCCTACTTGTGAAACCAGCTGTCCCTGTGGTCCAGGTTCTCTTTGCCCCCATGGACTAATGCATTGAGTGACAGCAGTAAATTTGTGCTTGCTGCAGTATCCCCTTTGTCTTCAGGTAGCTCTTTTGAGCCTGCGAGACTTGATCAAACCCCAGAGAGCTCCAGAAATTCTATCCTCACCATAATACTATCTTTATTAGTACTTTAGTCAACCATAGGAATTTATGGAAAGCATTACATGAGTAGTTGATTTAGTAAAGTGAAGGGTGATTATGATATAAATGCTTTGTGGTATGAGTGTGTGTGTGTGTGTGTGTGTGTGTGTGTGTGTATTACCATCATTTGTATAGTGGCTTAATGTAAAGAAAACACACCAGTGAAAGCAAATAATTAAAATTGTTAGGCATTGTTACTGTTGGTTTTTTTTAAAAAAAATATTAAATTCCTCATGTTTATGAGTGGTTTTGAAAATGATTAGGGATTTGGATCTCCATAGGCCAGCACTTCTCAAAGTAAGTTCTGGGGACTACCTACTTCAGAATCATCTGGGGACATGTTCAATATTTAGGTTCCTATATTCTAAGCTCGACCTTTTCCATTAGTATCTCAATTGACAAGCCCCATAAATCTGTTTTAGAATAAATTTCCCATGTAATTCTTATTCTGTAAGCTGTAAAGAAGAGATGTACATCCTGTAAGGTAACCAGCTACCTTTGAGTATGGAGGATGGACTGTGAGAGAGGGCAAGTATTCAGACTGGGCAGGGTAGGGAGAAGGGAGTGGATTGGAAAGATACTGCGGAAGTGTAAGAAGGGTGACTCTTGACAGGTCAGCTATTGGGCATTAAGAAGAAAGGGGTCCAGGAGGATTCCCTATCCGTTGTAATAATTGCTGACATTTTGATATTTTCTTTACTGTTGAATAAAGTATTTAATAATCAGGGTAATGATTGTTAAAGTTAAGTAGAACAGATGGGAACACTCATAAATGTAAGCACATGTGGCATTCAAACAAGTTAACTTTTTTGGTTTTCCTTTTACTACCTCTTCTAATATTCAAAGTCATTTTATCATGATATCCACTGTTATCTCATATTATGCCCATCAGAAAAAGATCTCAATAGTTGATCAGGATGTTTTATTCAAATTTTAAGTAATATCTCTTCCATTAAAGTTATTTGGTTGGGATAGGACATTCTAAATGCGATACATATGGATGTTCCAGGTGGACAGATGACCACATAAGCAGGTGATCATATATATTTTTTAAAGGTATTCTTTACTTTCTTTGTTTTCACTCTTTCTCCACTGCCAGTCATAGCATATTTACCTGAAACTTTCCTCACAGTTTCCAAATTATATATTTCTACAAAGTCTTATTAAGATATAAAATTGATGTTTACAAAAATTTATTAAGCACTGTGTTCAGTAGATACCCCTGAGCCCCACTTATCCTTCTGAATTCTGCCTCTTCCTGTTCCCCAACCCTCTTTGAGGCCCAAGGATGGGAAGGTGAGGATCAGGGACAGTATCAACTGTCTGTAGCACATGCTAGCAGATCATGTTTTAAAAGTTGAGAGTTCAATGGTTTGTTTTCTTTAAGCCCAGTCGAAATGGCCTTGGTGTCAAAATGGCTATGTAAAAATGTTCCAGGCAAGATAGCTTAATTAAATGATTTGAGATAAATGTTATAGATGCTGTTATTTTTACCTGTGATCCTTTCCTGAATGTATCATACTGTCCAGGTAGCTGAAATAGTCATTTTCTCTTATGCTTCATTTTTTTCATTCATTACTTTTTGGTAGGAGGGCAGGCTACACATTGTAGAATTCTCTTAGGCATTTATTTCTCTAAATCGTTTTCACCTTTTTTTTAACAGGTTTTGTAGTTTTTAGAAATTCTGTCTATATAGGCACACATGTATATGTACACTTTTATATAGAAGTGTGTGTGAATTTATTTGTATCTAGTGCAATATCCTTTTGAGCATTTATCACCTGTCCACTTTCGATCCACAGAGCCAGTATTCTGCAAGTAAAGTTGCCTTCTGTTACCTTTGGTTCTACCTCATGGAGTTTTCTACAGTTCTTAGGGGGATTTATTTTACTTGAAAAATCAGTGTATATCTCTGGTAGTACTGAATACAAAGATGATACTATCAATATATTTGTTATAATAGAGCGATCTTTTCTGATAGCAGGTAAGTCAAATAGATCATATAACTGTTTCCTATTGTACTAGCATTACTATTGACCCTTTGATTTAATCCTTCCAATGGACATGGAGAGCAGGCCTTGCCATCATCCACATTTTTTTCTAATCTGTGGAGAGCGATAAATGTGGTCTAGTATGTCCTCTTAGGTAGTAAGGTTCCATTTGACTCAGAGAAAGTACATGAATGGAATTAAAGCTCTCTAGTCTACAAATTTAAATGAGGGCTGTGTATTTGAAGGAAGTATTCATTAAAGTTAGTGTGGAATCATGTGTTCCATGCCTTCTGCATTTAATTAGTAACTCCGTATGTCCAAAGTTACTTAGTAGTTAAAATTACAAATTAATCATATTTTTTAACTTAAGATATCATTGTATTAATAAAAGGTGGAGAAAAATTTATGGCCCTGTGTTACTGAGCAGTCATTGACATGATGAGCATACTTCTGTGGGAGTATTTTCTTTAACACTGTGTTTCTAATAGGAGTTTGTGTTAGGAAAAAATACTATGGAGAAAAGCCTATATGAAGAGATGTTTTCTTGCAGGTTTTTTTTTTTTTTTATTTGTTTTCCCTGTATGAACAGGATATTGCTCTGACATATCAAAGACTTGGTCTTGCTGCCAGCTGAAAGAACACTGTGAAGCATACCAGCCTAGTGGAGGTTGGGGACCATAAGTGAATGCTAAGGATGTGAAAGCATTAAGCGTCCACCAAACAAGCCAGCATTCATTCCTAAGAGTGGCTGCTCTGGCAGCCTTTCTAGCTTTTGCCAATGTAGCTTGCTTATCAAAGCACTTTATCGGTGGGGAAGGGATGTGGGTTAACCACTTCACTTAGCTTTAGCTTCCCAGCTCACAGTCTGTCAGCAAACAGCTGCTTTTCAACATGTACGCCCTGCACTGCGCAGCTGATGCAGGAGTGGGGACAAAACCAGCATTGTGTCAGGAGGTAGGAGAAGGGAGGGACATTGATCTTCAGCGAAAAGTGTCTGAGCCCGACTTCAGGGTTTAATTTATAAGGGGTTCTTTGGTGAACCAGTTTCTTCCCTCCTCTTTATTTCAAGGTTCAAGGTTAACTTTAAAAGTATGGCTTACCAAGGTAGGTAATCTATAGATACATTGTGGCAAGTAGTGGTTAAATCATTTATGTTTGTAAACCACTGTTGTACTGCTTTTGGTAGTTTTTTTTCTAAGACTTCTTTTCCCTCTTCTGTCTTTCCCAGTGCTGTGCTGAGTCTTCATTTACTTGTTATCTTTCTGTCTTCATTTCAGGCTTCTTTAAAAATAATGTGTAAGTTAGCAACTTTTAGATC
The DNA here is from genome assembly GCF_028749965.1 of Puma concolor. NCBI lineage: Eukaryota > Metazoa > Chordata > Mammalia > Carnivora > Felidae > Puma > Puma concolor. Next base: position 26,993,162 of record NC_141671.1, read on the forward strand.
TTAGTGGTAAGGGAGGACCAGCTTTAGTGTTTGTAAACACTAGAGAGCAGCAGAACCAAATCCCAAGACAATCAGATTCTACTAGTCAAGAATCCAGGCACTCTGTCACATCACAACCTAATTTGTAGAAATTTCTTTAAAATGTGGTTAAAATGTGGTTGAGTAAGGATGCTCTCACAGATGTTCAGTTTTCTTGTTGTGGATACAAGGTAGGGTCCAGCTTCTTAGCCTGTTTGATCTCTGACTTTTCTGAAGTCAGTTTCCTTTGCTGCTTCATCTCCCCCAGTGCTCCACCCCCACCCCGGTTATGGAAGCACATGTTAGGATGCTGGCTCTTTGTCCCTGGAAGAGCAGAACCCCCATGGTGTGCTGACTTGTGAGGGGTGTGAGGTGGGAAGGAACATATTTCATTGGGAATGTTTTATTTGAAGGCTCCTGTTACTGCAGCGTAACATAGCTTTTTGACTGATTCCAGATTGTGGAAAATTAATCTGATTTGCCTACCTTTTGGACCATTTATAAATATCTAGTAGGATTTTCATCTCCTACCTTCTTCTTCTTAAAAAAAAAAAATAGCACTCAGAAGATGTGTATTGCAGGGGATTGAGAGTGGTACAGTTAATTTGAGAGGTCCAAACCTAATAATTGTTGGTAAGCAGATAGAACCATTTTCCCAGCCTGTAAGTAGAGATACCTTTTATTAGGGAAATGTTATTGATAATCATGATGCTACTAAGGGTTCTTTCCTTTTATCTCATAAGTTCATATTTTTACCTCACTTCTTTTTGATTCCAAAAAATAATTCCAGGTAGAACAGAAGTGGGAATTGAGGCATCTAGTAAGTATTTTAAACCTTACTTCTGAAAGTATATTTTATGGCTAAGATGCTATAAGGGATCTGCGGCCATGTTAGTTTGGGGGAACACTGCTTACCATGCAAGTTTCACAGGATATATTATCATACTAAAGGCTCTGAGGTCTTCCCATGAAGCAGTTTTTTAAACCTATTTGACAGTTTATTTTTCCTATAGAATATCTTCATGAGGATAACTGCTTACCCTCAGTATATCCTATATTTACTTCCTAGCATTTATAGGAAGATAATTATTATTAATCAACATATGATTCTGCTGTGTAAAATGCTTGGCATTTTGCCTGGAGCCCTGCTTATTTGAAATGCACAAATACTGTACTGGATGATGCTAGGAATATCTTAATGTCTAGTATGGACAACTAAAGCCTAGAGTAGTAGAAGTATTAAGGGATCTATGATACAAACCTTCTGGTTCTGCATAGCTTGTATTTCTAGGTGCCAATAGCTAACAACCTGGTGTCTGGCAATAAGATACTGAAAAGTTATAATTTTGTTTCTAGTTAGCAAACATACTAAAGAATCAATAAGCTAGTTTACTCCTGAGATGTACATTTATAAAAGACACCTTCATAACCTCTTACACTGATATATTTAGGTCTTTATCCAGCCAAAACCTAATTTACCATCACCTTGTTATCTTAAATACTTTACACAGAAGGGTCATAAATCCTCCTTAAAGGGCTTTATTTCACCATTTAATTAAGTCTCCCTGATTTCCTTCATTGACTTTAAAGGGGAGTTAAGGGTTGAGTTGATTTTCATTAAGCACAAAAATACTTATATTAAATTAAAGTTGGGTGAAAGGAGAACACTGTTCGTTAACTCTTAATGGCACAGTATATTGAAGGCTGAGATGCTCTATTAGGCCAGACTAGCCTAAGACATGAGATTATTCTGGGAGAGAGGATTTTTGAATACTCTTTTGCTTTATCCTGTGCTGTTTTCTCTTTCCTGAAGAACTTAATTATGAGTAGTAATATTAATGTAATTGACAAATTTGAGCTTTTATGTAGCTCAAAGTCCTGTGCTACTTATGTTGGGGTAGGGGAACAGAACTGAATCCGGTGGTTTAGTGGAATTATAAGAGAAATGAATAAATGTAAAGTAGAAAGTGTTAAATCCCATTTGGGTACAGATGTGGGAGGTAAGAATAATGGGTGATTGTTTGGGAAATAAAAGAAGACATTTTTAAGGAAGTGGCTTCTTAGTTGGGTTGATCTTGAAGAATGGGTAAGCTTTAACTTTTGGAAGATGAGGAGAAAGGTATCCGCACAGATCAAGCATTCAGAGCAGTAGGGAAAGAAAACATGGCATCTAAAGGCAGAAGAGTTGATTTGATCTCTTTGCTGTTTCAAAGTGAGGTCTGCCTTCCACAGTGCATGAGGCCAGCTGAGGCTACACAGTATTCTATCTGTGACTTTTAGATAGGTATGATGCTGTATATGTAAAGGATTTTATCCAGCTTCAAGTTAAAGAATCTTGGAAAGCAGCTTAAATGAATTTATTTTTCCAATGTAGCATGAAGTTTCAAGAAGGTAGACTAGAGATGATACAGACATTCCGCAATGCTATCAGGTGTGGCAGCTTTTACTGTTTTTCTTCAACCATTCTTAACCTAGACTTCCTTTCGGTGTCCTGGTAGTGACTTCACCTTGGGCATTATTATGCTCACATTCCAGACAGGGAGAAAGATTGGTTGGATTCTCATATCTGCCTCTACGTTTGGTTCATTTTGATACCACATGTCAGGTAGCCTCTAGAAGACTCCAGTGTATACATGTGAAAATACAAGAATGAAAAACACAAAAAGACAAATAATTTTTGATGATTTAAGTTTTTGATGATATTTTTGGTTTTGCAGCTCCCCTCGAAAAGTCTTGGGCACCCTCAAGGGTTCCCAGACCACACTTTGAGAACTATTACTATAGATCAGTGGTGGGCACACTCTGGTCCTGTGGCCAAAGGCAGTCCTGAGATGAGAATGGTGGTTACATTTTTTATACCAGCTTTATTGAGATATGATTCACATACTATATAGTTCACTCATTTAAAATGTAAAATTCAGAGTTGTGCAACCATCATCACAATCAATTTTAGAACAATCATCACCCCAAAGGAGCCCCTAGTTCTGTTACCTGTCACTCTTCATTTATCTCCTAGCCCCTCCAACCCCTGGCAACTGCTAATGTACTTTCTGTTTCTAGATTTGCCTATTCTGGAAAATTTGAAATTTACCATTTCAAACAGTGGGTCATGAAATATGCAATCTTTTGTAGCTGGCAGTTATTACATTTTAAAAAGGTTGTACAAGGAATATAAAACAAGGAATATAAAACAGAGATTGGGTATGTCCTACAAAGCTTAAAGTATTTACTGTCTGATCCTTAGCAGAAAAGCCTGCGTCTTAAAGAAGATCAATGTACTTTTTTTGTGTGATTTTTATTTTTTTATTCTTTCCTTTTTACCCAGCTTTATTGAGGTATTGCCATATAACTTTATGCAAGTTTAAGGTTACAATGTGTTGTTTTGATACAATAATATGTTGCAAAATGATTACTACCATAGCATTTGCAAGTACCTCCCTCCCCTCATGTAAGTACCATTTCTTTTTTGAGGTGAAAACATTTAAAATGTGCTTTCTTAGCAACTTGTAAGTATATTATGCAATATTATTAACGACAATCACCATGCTGTACATTAGATCCCCAGAACTTATTCATCTTTTAACTGGAAGTTTATACCCTTAGATCAATGTAAATTTTTGTGTGTGTGGCTCTAAATACTCATTATTATTATTTTTTTAATTTAAATTCTAGTTCATTAACATACAGTGTAATATTAGTTTCAAGTATAAAATTTAGTGATTCACCACTTCTGTACAATACCCGGTGCTTATCACAAGTGTCCTCCTTAATTCCCATCACCTATTTCACCCATCACCCCACCGACCTCCCCTTGGTAACCATCAGTTTGTTCTCTACAGTTAACAGTCTGTTTCTTGGTGTTCTTCTCTCTGTGCACTCTTCCCCCACCCCCCATCCTCCGTTCATTTGTTTCTTAAATTCCACACATGAGTGAAATCATATGGTATTTGTCTTTCTCTGGTGTATTTCACTCAGAATAATACTCTAGCTCCATCCACGTAGTTGCAAATGGCAAGGTTTCATTCATTTATATGGTCGAGTAATATTCCATTGTGTGTGTGTGTGTGTATACACCACCCCATCTTTCCTTTTCCTTTTCTGTTTCTGCCCTTGCTCCTTACCCATCCCTCTCCCACTTCCCTTTCCCCTTCCTTTCCACTTTCTTTATCCATTCATCAGTTGGTGTATATTTGGGCTCTTTCCATAATTTGTCTATTACTGATAATGCTGCTGTAAACATCAGAGTGCATGTATCCCTTCAAATTAGTATGTGTATTTTGATCAAAGAGATATTTTTGAACATATAGACCCTATTTACACACATATATTTATAAAATTGTATACTCTTAATCTTGTACCATTGTATTTGTATGTTATTAATTACTCAACTCAAGATTTAAAATAAAAGAGGTAAAATTAAATCTAATATATCTAATATATATATTTATTTATTTTAAAAGTTTATTTTTGCAGTTGGGGGGAGGGGCAGAGAGAGAGAGGGACAGAGAATCCCATGCTGGCTCTGTGCTCTAAGGGCAGAGCCCGATGTGGAGCTCAAACTCATGAACAATGAGATCATGACCTAAGCCAAAATTGAGAGTCGGATGCTTAACTGACTGAGCCAACCAGGTGCCCCCAAATCACTTACTTATAAGTAGGCGGTGTTAGAAGCATGTTGGCATTTATCAAAATGTAGCATCTAGGCCTCTACCTCAGAGCAACTGAAAAAGATTCTTTAGAAGTTGAATTCAATGATCTACATTTTAATAAGTACCCCTAGCAATTCCCATGTGCAACCAGGTTTAGGCACCACTGCTATGTATTTTTAGGATCTAAGGTACCATGTACAGGCACACTGCAGGGCAAACAGTATAATAAAAAATAATGGCAATGAACCTCTGACAGTTTAACCCCTTAAGAAATTAATTTCCGGAAACCTTCTTTTATCGTGAGACCATTCTTTCAAAACATATTTTTTTTCTTATGAATCAAATATTGCCACTTGTTCTTTGGGAAGTACTCTAATGAGATTTAAGAAAAAAGAATAATATTTGGTTTTGTGATAAAATGAAGAGTGTTTTCTATGCCTGACCAGTTTCAGTGTACATCTTTTCCTGAACATCTGTAAAAGTTTCCTTGGGCCCTAGAAGAAAAATAATGGAGCTCCCCTCACTACTTCCCCCTACCCCAACACCTCTCATCAAACAATATGATAATTTTTGGGGTGCCTGAGTGGTTCAGTCAGTTAAGCCTCTGACTTCGGTTCGAGTCATAATTTCACGGTTCCTGGGTTTGAGCCCTGCATCGTGCTCTGCACTGACGTGAGGAGCTTGCTTGGGATTCTCTCTCTCCCTTTCTCTCTGCTCCTGTCTCTGTCTCTGACTCTATCTCTCTCTCTCTCTCTCAAAATAAATAAACTTAAAAAAAAGCAATATGAATTTTTGAGGGAAATAAATACTGCTTTAGTTTATCAATTTAAGAGCAGTATAACATGATACTTTGAGAACTTCTCACTGAGTTCTTTGCTATTAATTTCATGCTTGGGTTTATTCAGTTTTTCTTTCAGCAATATTTCATTGATTAATGAATCATTGATTCAATGATTATGCAATGATTATTTCATTGGTCACATGGTTTGTCTCAAATTAAGAATATCAATTTAAAGTCATCTAGTAATGGAAATGACTTGAATTGCAAAGACCTTAATCTTTCTTTTCTTGCATGATTTTTTATTCATCTGATTGCAAGATTTAATATATTCTCTCCTTTGAATAAATAGCAAGAACTTAGTTTAACTACATGTTATATGTTTTTTACTTAATCTTTATGACTTTTAATTTAGAAATTTTAAAAAATGAGTTTTGAAAAATCCCAAATTTGTGTTAAAAATTTTCTTTGCAGTTTCTTTTCCTAGGAGTTGGTGAATTATATAGCAAACCAATAAGAGGGACTATTTCATGTCTGTCAGATGTGTTCTATTTTATTATTATTATTATTTTTTTTTTTTTTATTTTTGGGACAGAGAGACAGAGCATGAACGGGGGAGGGGCAGAGAGAGAGGGAGACACAGAATCGGAAACAGGCTCCAGGCTCCGAGCCATCAGCCCAGAGCCTGACGCGGGGCTCGAACTCACGGACCGCGAGATCGTGACCTGGCTGAAGTCGGACGCTTAACCGACTGCGCCACCCAGGCGCCCCAGATGTGTTCTATTTTAAATGCTGGCACTGTTTTTTACCGTGACTTTGTGGAAGACATTTTAATTAGCAGGGAATTATCAATTTTACAATGATGAGTGGAGATGCTGCTACTGATTATGGTGTTATTTAAATAGACTCTTTGTGAGCAAGCTACTTTTTTCTTGTCTGCCTGTATATATATATTTTTTACTTTTTTAAGGTCCCTAAGGGCAGGGATCTTTATTTCACTCTCAGATGTATGCTGAGCCCCTAAAATAATATCACTTAATAAATATTTAATGAATGAATGGATTCCACAACTTATTTTGAAAAGGATTTAAGGAACTTTGATGATACATCTGATATGCCAAGAGAAAACGAATTTAATATTGGTAGGAAGAAACTGAGACAATGGGAAAGGATAGGTAGCTAAGTAAGATAGTACCGAGAATGAGATTAGTGTAAAGATTATACACATGAAATTCTATAGACTTCTCGGAGAAGGGTTATAGATTTGGCTTTGCGGTTTCCAGCTGTACAGGATTCTGTATCAAGAAGATAAAAGGCAAATTAGATTTACTGTCTCTTAAGGCATCCTTGACCTGGGCTGCTCTCCTTTCAAATGTTTGACATTGATTACAAAGCAACTGAAGAATAGATGTATGTCTCCAGTACAAACCTGTCACCGCTACCAGAAAAGCAGTTCACAGTATCTATCTTACAGATGATGGAATACGGGCAGCAGATTCATAGATGAAGGACAACTGAATATTATCTTTTGCTTGGATTCTATTCTACCCTTTGATCACTGAAAGATCCTAACATCTGCACTTGTTCTTTGTAGATCTTTGTGTACACCCATTTTTTTATGATAAATTCTGATGATAAAGTTGTATATTTTCATTATAGTTGAAAAGTTTAGAAAAAATTAGACAATGATAAAAATGGCTAATAATTAAAAAAAATTTTTTTACATTTATTTATTTTTGAGAGACAGAGTAAGACAGAACACAAGTAGGGGAGGGGCAGAGAAAGAAGGAGACACAGAATCTGAAGCAGGCTCCAGACTCTGAGCAAGTGTTCAGCTCAGAGCCCTATATGGGGCTCGAACCCATGAACCATGAGATCATGACCTGAGCCAAAGTTGGTCACTTAACCAACTGAGCCACCCAGATGCCCCTAATAATGTTTTTAGAAGGCATAGTACTAAAGTAAAATGTTAATTTTATCTTCAAAGTCTTGAAATTATAGAAGCCAGGAAGTGGTGACCATAGGCTTAATGTTCTCTAGATTTTAGCATTTAAAAATCAGAAGAGAACATGTAAAGCACTTAGGTTTTAAATGACCGCCTAGCCCTTTCCCATGCTCACTTTGCTTCTCAGCCATGTAGCTTCCATACTAGTCCAGTTTAGTACACCAGGAATGCTCTAATCCCAGGTTTCACAACATGGCTTTGTTCTTCCCCTAGATATCCTCATAGCTTTCTTCATCTCTCTCCTCCTGTTATCAAGTTAACTATGAGAGCATACATCTTTGTCTGGCTTGTCACTCTATCTTAAGTGCCTAGAATACCTGCCATGTAGACGAGCTTGGCATATTTGTTGAATGAATGGATTTCTGGCTTCTTTTGAGAAATCGGTCAGCACTGAGCCTGGTTGCATTACTGTGTGGAGACGGTCATCTGAGGCAAATTAGCAGAAAGGGAAAAGAGCCCCCTACTTCATTGCTTCTCAAGGAGCTTATTAGAAATGCAGAATCTTGGGCATTGCCCCAGAACTACTACATCAGGATACGCTCTTAAACAAGGTGATTCCTTCATGCACATTAAAGTTTGAGGAATATTGCATGAGTTTACCACAGCCTGCACCTGCCCTGCTTCACTTATTTATATTACATGCTTGCCTCTCTCGGCATTTGAATTTGTGACCCTGCTGTATAAAGTAACATGATCATTTTTATGTGTGAGAGAGTTGACATGGTAATAATTGATTTTGTTTATAATAAAGGAATTGGAGAAAAGCCTTTTATTGTATTGATATTGAGTCACAAGGATAATATTCATGTCCTAAGCTTTTCACATTTTAGTGAAACATGGGCCCTATATTACTGTTCCAAGGAATATGTTTTGACCTGCAGTGTATCCACATTTTAGTGTAGCACTTTACAACAGTTTTATTGTGTTTGTTTAATGCACACTGCCTTCTTTGGAGCCAATGCGTATTTTGGCAAGTGTGTTACTTTTTAAAAATATCTATTACTTTCCCCCATCAGAAAGTAATAGTTCCAAGGGAACTGTTATAGTGAGTCTTATAAATTCTTCTCTGCACACATGTCATTGATCCCTGGAGAGTATTAGAGCCTTTGAGACTTATTGTGGTCAAGTCTGTTGTATAAACTCTTTTTGCTGTAGATCTTCGGGGAAATTTTAGATAGGAGAGCATTTTATATATGTATAAAGCAAGTCTATGTAAAACAGAAATTGGGGCAACATTTGAAGTTATATGTCCTCTCTTCTCCCTAGAAAGTCTCAGATGCTGAAGTAAAAATAGCAAAATATCCTTTAAGGTGTTTTATAAATACCAAAACAAGATTTACCTCAGTTATCTTTCAGCTTTCCAGATTCACAGAACTTGACAGGCATTCCTGTGTAACACCTCCACAAACACTAAAGGAAATGTAGGCATATATTTATTCTTGTTGAAACTCTATATTACTTTTTATTTTTATTTTCTATTTTTTAGTTTATCTCTTTATTTTGAGAGAGAGAGAGAGAGAGAGAGAGGCAGAGAGAGAGAGAATCCCAAGCAGGCTCCGCACTGTCAGCGCAGAGCCTGACTCGGGGCCTGAATTTACGAACTGTGAGATCATGACCTGAGCCTGAAAGTTGAATGCCTAACCAACTGAGCCACCCAAGTGTCCCGACTCTCTATTTTAAAATAAGTTTTGGGGCGCCTGGGTGGCGCAGTCGGTTAAGCATCCGACTTCAGCCAGGTCACGATCTCGCGGTCCGTGAGTTCGAGCCCCGCGTCAGGCTCTGGGCGGATGGCTCGGAGCCTGGAGCCTGTTTCCGATTCTGTGTCTCCCTCTCTCTCTGCCCCTCCCCCGTTCATGCTCTGTCTCTCTCTGTCCCAAAAATAAATTAAAAACGTTGAAAAAAAAAATTAAAATAAGTTTTTATAATTAATTTTTTTAATTTAAGTGCAGACAAACAGCACAAACTTTTGTGGAGGAGATGAACGGGAACCAGTGGTGTGTGCTGTGGAAAATGACCTGGACTACATCATGGTCCCTGTGTCAGCACTGCATTTCCCTCCTCCTTCAACCTGTCCACCAGCCTGGACTGTCCTTGTGGTGCTTGTTATCTCAGGAGGAGAAACACAGCCCAACAGTTAGATAAAAGGTATAAATCTGTTTTATAATAGAGGTTTGACCAGGATCAGATTAAAATCCTGAAGGGACCTAAAGCATGGAAAATAGTATTTCATGCTGCCGCCTCCATACCCCAAAATATAATTCCAAATGACCCAAAACTTAAATTCATGTTAAAATTAAAATAGCTTCTTGGAAATATTTCTTTGAAATGTTTTGATATAAAAATCCTAGATCACTGCAGATACCCTTTTTTGGGTGACACGTGTATCCTCAAGCATATACTTACTCAGCCTCAGCTTTTGCCAGAACAAAACTCAAGAATACTTCATAGTAGAAGTGATGCTTAACACAGGTCTTACAGAATGAGCATGTGTTTTGCTAGTCTTAAAAAATTTGCCACTTATGCTGTATGGAGAGGTTGGGCTGGATTGTGGGTGCAATTTGTAATCTGGTCTCCATCATCGAGGCTATTCTTGGAAATCACCAATACCCTAGACAACTTATAATGAGTTTTGGCTTGGTAGGTAATTTATCTGTTATTGCATACCTCTTAGTTGAGGTGCTAAGAAATAGGAAAATGTCCTAAGGATTGCCGGTAGATGGTGAGAAGAAATATGAGGGGATCAGAGGCAGAGTAAATTGACAAATTGGACAGTCACCAACTGAGTAATTAAATAAGGGTGTAATTTATTTTATTGTAGTTGAAAAATATCTGATGTGTGTGTGTGTGTGTGTGTGTGTGTGTGTGTGTCACAGACATGAGACAGAGGAGACAGAGATGGAAGAAGCAAAAGGTGATGGCCAGTGATTAAATTTAAATCAACATTTATTAGGATTTTGATTGGATTTATTTTGTCTTGAAGGAGAGAAAACTTTAACAAAATGTTTTACATTCATTAAATATATAGAATAAAGTTTTTTTTTAAGTTATGATAAAGGTCTCAAGAAATCTCTGCCTTCTTATTCCCTCTGGCTAAAAAAAAAATAATAATCTCATAGCAAAGCCATCTATCTTGTATAATTATCCTCATAAACCTCTAAAGTATGCTTCTCTCCCAAAACATTATTGGCGTTGATCCTGGCATACAGTCATCACACCAGTAATTACAGCTCTTAACTGGAATATAGTCATCAGTATTTACTAGCCTCTATTATGAACACATAAATCATTTAATAAATGGTGAGTGGACACATTACTTGTCATTTTGTTTACGTTAGGCATTCTCTGCAGGTATTCTACATGAAAGTTAAAGCAGTCTGAGGCTCTTTTTGTAGACTGTGCTTATCATTAATAGAAAGCAGCATGTGTGCATCCTGCAAACCCATTTCCTTATTTAAAGTGGGCATCCTTCCTTTACTGAGATGTGCTTCCTCTTTTATTACAGGACTGAAGACCAAGCCTTTGTAAACCCTTAAAGGCACATCCCTTCCAAATGACCTTTTGTCCTGAGCGACTAAGATGTATTGTTTAGTCCACTCAGAATTACATGGGGTGTCCTAGGAATTTTTGTTTTGGTTAATTAAATTTGGAAATGTGTCATTTTTTCCTATTATAAAGCATAAATGAAAGTCCACTAAAATTGATTTTGGAGTTCTGGTAGATGAGATAATTGCAGAGCGTAAATGATTTAGGATTTAAAAATTATGTGCCTTTTCTCCACTCAGAAAAACTGAAACATATTTAACTTCAATTAAGTTATCTCTTTGTGTTTCCTTCAACTTATAAGGGCATTTTAGACCCTTGTCACGTACTGAGCTAACTTATTCCTGTTCATTATGCTAAACAGAATAAGAATTTATTTTACTGAGAGTAGTCTTTTTCCACTTAAAGATGTGGTTAAAGGAAGCTAAAGCAGAGATTTACAGCCGAACTTATAAAATACGTAAGATGCTGTTTTACAAGTTAGATCTCTTTAACTAGGGCCCTTTTATAGTAGCTGTCTTTAAGGGTGTTCTTTTGCCATAAATTCTTTGTTTTTCCTTAAGTGTTCAAAGTTTTTAAAAATCTTTGTTCAAACAACTATGAGCACTAGAAATTTTTTGAGTCTCAAAGTGTAGAAAAAAATGACTTTGCAGTGGCAATAAGTTTAATTATATCACTATATAAAGCCAGTTTGATTTTACAGATTATTTCCTCAAGTTTTCATTTTTCATATAGAAATCCATTTTTTATTAAAAGGGCTTTTCGTAAACTTTATGAAATATAAGTTTATGACTTCTCATTAAGTCTATATTAGGTCATGCCATTTTACCTTATTTTCCAATAATTATCATGTACTCTGCTGTCCTCTGATTGCCTTATATTTGTTTCTGGAAGTATTCTTTTGTCTCTTATTTGCCATTCAGGCATTAGTAAATTCTGTTGTTGGGTCTTACTAATATGCCAAATACTCTTATCATTATGTTGATCATTCCTATTCTTTTTTTTTTTAATTTTTTAAAATGTTTTTATTTATTTTTGAGATAGAGTGACAGAGTGTGAGTGGAGGAGGGGCAGAGAGGGGGAGACACAGAATCTGAAGCAGGCTCCAGGCTCTGAGCTGTCAGCACAGAGTCTGATATGGAGCTTGAACTCATGGACTGCAAGATCATGACCTGAGCTGAAGTTGGACGCTCAAACGACTGAGCCACCCAGGCACCCCGATCATTCCTATTCTTACTCTAGACCATAACACTTTTCTCCTGGACATCCTTTAATTCCCAGCTCTATTTTGCATATTTTATACATACCCAAATAAAAACCATCTTTCTCAATCTCCCACTTTAAGAAAAATCACCTAAGTCCCCTTTTGAGCATATTGGAAATCAAAGGGAAAGAAAAAAAAAAGAGTTGAGTCCTGTATTTCAGAGCTCTCTACCTGTGAATCTCACTGTACTGGACTGCCTTTTGTTTTTTCCCTGCACCTTTACTTGCTCTCCCCAGATAAACTACTTGCTGAAAATTTGTCCACTCCTGCCTCAGCCTTACCTAAGGCCCCACATTCTCCTCATGAATGCCACTCCTTCTCATTTAGTTAGAAAACCTCAACTTCAAAAGGACCATCTCTTCATGAAGCAAGCAAGGATCATCTCTTCATGAAACCATTTTAGATTGAGTTCTTTTGTTTTAATACTTTGTTTTATATTCTCCGGTTTCAGCATCGAGTTTACTATGATATTTTTGCTTATATTAATGTGTTATGTTAATGCTTATGTTAATATGTACTCCATAGTTTCTGGGTTTTTTATTTGTTTTTGATCTTTTCTTCTTTGACATTATTTTTTCTTATATGATCTATAGCTTCATTGGAAAAATTTATTGACTCATTTCCTATTTCTCAATAACATCTCAGGATTAGTACAAAGCCCTTCCATAGGCAACATTCAATAAACTAATGAAATACTACATTCATTTTATAAAGTAGCTTAAAGTATGCACCAACATCCCACTAAATCTGGTGGCCATATAGTTGGTTGTCTCATCCACCAACACTAGGTTCTATGAAGTTTGCTTTGTGATGTATCTATAGTCATCATCAAAACCAGTCTAGGAAGAATTTCTAGGAAATGTTGAGATTGACTGTAAGCAGTTTAGGAAATGTGAATGCTAGAATTCTACACTTTGCTGATAACATGTCCAGATCATACAAAGGACAAACTGACTTTGGCAAGGTTGTGCCTGTAGCCAGGGATGTAGAAAATAAAAGTTGCTACTCTAGGATGCTGGTGGCTTTGAACAGCATGCTCTCATTTGCCAAGAGAAATGGTCTATGCATTAATATTAAACTATCTTTTCATGTTTCATGTATAACTTGCAAAAGTTTTTTGTGTTGACTTTGTGTTTGAAAAGTCCTTATTATCCTTATTTTCCACTTCATTAAACCCATGATGCATGCTGAAGATGTTTGTGTTAGGGCTAGACAAGTGATGCTCGTGATCAGCAGAGGAACAAATGGAGCCTAGTGAATGTGGAGTGAAGGTATATGCTTGGGAACCAAGGTTGGAGCCTTCTGAGTTTGAACTGAGAGAAATTGGGAGGTTTTCTACACCCTGAGATAAAGAGAGCAACATGGCCAAAAAGCCTGCGGGGGGGGGGGGGGGGGGGAGGGGGGGGGAGCGGTGGCCCAGACCAGGTGGTGGCCCTTTGACCTCCCTTTGCCTTTTGAGCACTGTTGTTTTTTTGTTGTTTTTTTGTTGTTGTTGTTGTTTTGCAGCTAAATGGTGCCAATTGAACTAAAGTGATGGTTCTGAGGATCAAACCTTTTATATTGAAAAAATAATAGTAAAATGTAAGCATTTGAGCAAAATGTGCTACGCAACCTTAAAATTAATTTTAAAAGTTAATTTGTTACATCAAAAAACTTTAAGGGCCATGTAGCTGTTTAAAAACTTAAAAAGAAAGAGATAATATCTTAGAGTAAGGGAGACTTGATAATTTAACATGGGACTGGTGAAGTCATCTTCTTTACGGAGAAGATTATTCATTCAAACAAGAATTATTACCTGTGTAGGTTTGTTAGGATTAAGAAAGAACTTGCTGAATTTTTTCATTTTGCGTTTTCCAAATACTGACTTCACCTTGAAATGTGTTCACATTGCCAGAGAACATCTTGACCTGACAACTGGCTGCATGGCGTACATGTTTATACATTCTGAGCAATCGTACATCCATTCATTTATAGATCCAGAGGTTACGGTACAAGGTGGAAAGTACAAGTTTACCAGTTTATATATTTGTTTTGAGCCGGCATAGTCATTATTCATGCAATGTTAGTTGAATTTACTTGCTTAATAACATCATGTATAAAGTTAAGTAAATGCTTTATTTGAAAATTCTTGAAGTACAAAAAGAAACACTTGTTTGTGTGTGAGTGTGCCTGTGCACATATCAAGAGTTCTAAATATTTATTTTCAGTAGGCTCTAGTATCTTTTTATGTCAGACCTTAGTTTATGGGCTTATCAATGTGTGAATACAAATGGAACAAATTAGGTTTCAAAATCTCAATAGAAAATTAATTTTAATATCTTCTGTTTTCTTTGAAATATTGTTCCATTTTTTACATTGATTATTAAGTTTATTTACTTTAGTCTCTTCTTTTCCTAAATGATTACATTGAAGATTATAATATTCTCACAAAGTATTAATCTCTCAGTATCATTGTGGATTTATCTGTTTTTCTTCATTTATGATTATCATATCCTCTTGGTGGATGGTTTTACCAGTATGCAATATACCTCATTATTCTTGTCACTACTGGAATTTAAAGCAAAAAGAATGAATATTACTGAATCCACTTTCTTTTTGTAAATAGTTTCCTGGGATATCTTTTTCTATTCCTTATATTTTCAAACATTCAGTGTCCACTTAAGCGTATGTTTATTAAAAAAATATTTATTTTTTTGTAACTTCAATTTGTCACTTTTATAGAAAATTTAGTGTTTACATTTACTGTTATTACTGATGTAGAGGTGCTTATTTCTATCTTGTTAATATGTGTTTTCAACTTTTTATTTTACTTTTTTCATGTTTCTTCCCTTTTAGTTTGGTGAATCTTTTGGTTTTTTTTTCCTCTTAACGTCTGGTTCAGAAGTTACACTTTTCATTTGTATTCTTTTTGCGGTTATGCTTAATTTTAGCACATATACTTAACACATATACTTTAATCCAAATCTAATCACTAGTCCTCATTGCCTTCTCAGAACACTTTGACTCTGATCTGCTGCCTCCCATGTTCCAGTTTATTGCTGTCCAGTTTGCATGTCTTTCAAATTAATCATTGTTATTTTTCTTGTTTTTAAATTTTTTTTTTTTTTTTTTTAACGTTTATTTATTTTTGGGACAGAGAGAGACAGAGCATGAACGGGCGAGGGGCAGAGAGAGAGGGAGACACAGAATCGGAAACAGGCTCCAGGCTCTGAGCCATCAGCCCAGAGCCCGACGCGGGGCTCGAACTCACGGACCGCGAGATCGTGACCTGGCTGAAGTCGGGCGCTTAACCGACTGCGCCACCCAGGCGCCCCTATTTTTCTTGTTTTTAAATGTAGCTTGTAATTGTTTAGATTTATCCATATGTTTACCAGTTTTTTTGCTCACCCTTAGTGCTTCCATCCTGTTCCTGCTTTTTGAGTTTAATTTCCTTCTGGTTAAAGTAGGTCCTTTAGTGGTAGGTTTAGAGAAGGTGTGTGACTTACAAACCCTCTACCTTTGCCCGAAAATATCTTAATTTTGTGTGTTCTCTAGTTGAATGGTAGTTTTGCTAGTTTTTGAAAGTTTTGTCTTCTATTCAACCTATCCATTGATGCCTTTTGTTGTTATTTTACTAACTATATGGAATTTGTTTGGTGTTTTCTTCAAATCACCTTTTCTTATTTTGTGGCTTTGCTCACATCTTTTATCTCTTTGAATATTTTAAATATGCTTATTTTAGAGAGTCTTTGATTTTCCCTTGTTTTCCTTTTAAGGAGTGAAAATTCTGTGTGTTACATCTTTGCTTTCTGTACAATGTCTGTGTAACCTGGGTTGTGGAAGTGTCCCCGAAAAGAGGGTCTTCATCTTTGCTTCTGCCATGCCCCCAGGTTTCACTGGTTTCAACCAAGATTTCATGTTTGAATATGAAAATGATAGCACGGAAAAGACTGTTCATCCAATAGTTATTATGAGGAAGAGTCAGAAGTCCTGTCCTTTTGTAGCTTGTAACCATCTCAACTAATGACACGCTTAAAAGACAGGAAAAGCCTTATTCTGAAGTCTACATAAAAATGGGTTTAACTTGACAGTACATATTTAGGTAGTTGCCACTATTTTAAATGTTAATGTAATTTACATATGGGTTTGAGTATAGTTTTCAATATAATTTAAATGAATTTCAAGTCGACTATTTGAAATCCCTCTGGGAACATAGTTTGGATCTATATCAATATTGCTTGACATTTGCTAAGTCGGCCCAGCATCTGTGTATGTAAAGAAATAAATTATCAGTTATAAATAATTGTTTTGAAAAAAAATCAATTAATTGTCACAGTTTTTAAAAGACAGGTGCCTGAATAATTCTATGATTCCTCAGAAGGAAAGCTGGTTAGAGTTTTAGGGGGTTTTCTCAGAGTGTTCTGAAAAAACAAAAATGCCTGGGATGTTTTCTAATTGACTGATTTCCAAACTATTTACATGTGAGCAAAATCTTATCTTTTCTTGGAATGCTGTTCTCATATATATTCAGTACACAGTGAAATTCAAAACCACATTTCAGTCTAAAGTGTTTTGTGCACCAGCACAGTGGCATATACACAATAGCAAATATTATGTAGCTAAGGAGCTCAGTTTCATATTGTGTTAAATGTGGTGATTTTCATTTTGTAATCTGCAAAATTGCCAGTGTATTTAACAAGCTATATGTGACTTTTTTACCTCCTTTTAAAATTAAAATTGTAAAAATCATTGAAACTCTGCATTGTTTTAAGTAATGTGTAGCACCATTGTACTTCTTTTTATCTTAGAAACCTCACAAAGCAAAAGAATAAAGGAAAAATGCCACAAAATTATCACTTGGCTTTCAGAATATGAGCAGCTGCCCATCAGGGATCAGTGACTATTCTTCCCATGCATGTGTCCTGTATCCACCCATTTACATTTAGTACCTTGAAGGTTCTGCCCTTCATACTCTGGCTGATCTGTTTGCTTTATAGTTTTCTTCAGCCCCCACCCCCCATGAACTATAAAAAAAAATTTGCTCCACTTCAATTTCTTTAGATTCTGTTTCCTGTCCTTTTGGCATTGCCTCTGCCTGGTTTTGGCATAGCTTACATGTGTTATCTGTGTCGTCTTTCCATACTCTGTTACCTTGCTAGGCTGAGGGAGGCTGCCAGGCTGTACAATAGATATGAAACTGAGGTTTCCATGAAAAGCATTCCCTCATCCCCAAGTCCAGCTTTTCTCATCCTTTGGCTTAATGGGATTACACAAAGGCCATTTGATGTTAGGCCTGCTGTGTTAGCAATTTAATGATGTTGAGAAAGAGACAGTGGCCAAGTCTTAATGAGAGTTTGCTATTTCACAACCTCTAAATCAAGACATACAGCTGAGGAAGTCTGGCTTCTTGCCACTGTACCAGCTGGGTGGTATATGCATTGTTAGTATCACCTTACATCCTGACTGGAGCTCCAGAGTGTGGGGTGTATGGTGTGTGATGTGGTGGGGAGCTGTTTCCATGGATGGGTGGGGATGGAAACTTACTTGGAACATTGTCATTAGTGGGTATAGCTGCAATGTTCTACCCCTTCAAGATGGTAGTATCTCTAGTATCCTGTATCTAGGACTACAGTTTTGGGAACTGAAGTTAAGACAAGATGTGGAGACTAAGAGAGTCTTAAATATTTTACTTATTGTATTAATTTTTGTCTC
This sequence comes from Puma concolor, assembly GCF_028749965.1. Lineage (NCBI taxonomy): Eukaryota > Metazoa > Chordata > Mammalia > Carnivora > Felidae > Puma > Puma concolor. The sequence continues at coordinate 27,011,107 of NC_141671.1, forward strand.
TTTTTCTCTTTATATCTTTAATTCTGTATTTATTATTTTTTAATTAATTTAAAAATAATTTTATATTTACTATATTTCTAGACTCAATCCTTGAGTTTTTGGACTCAGCTTTTAAAAACTCATTTTATATCTCTTGGTTATTAGGAAAAGGGCACGTTGGTCTTTTAGTCTGTTAATTTATTATTTTAATTGTTTTAAGACTGCTACAGCTAGCATCTCAGCTGTTGATCACTTCTGTTATTATTTCAGATATTAGTCAGTTATCTATTCTTTTTTTGCCATATTCCTAAATTTTAGGTTTAGTAGATAAAGAGGATCAGCATTTGGATCCTTGGAGTGGCTGGTTATAAATAGACCGGAAAATAGCAACAAGCTGGGCTGCTGCTTCACTAATGGCCCTTTTCAAATACTTAAAAGCAAATGATTCATCAAATAGAATCACTAAAAGCAGAAACCTGCCAATTTGTAGAATTTGACTCCTCCTAATCAGAGTAAGGCAACAGGATGTTGAGTTCCTGCTCTGCACCTGATTAAAGCCAAATTCACAAGGAACAGCTGGACAAAGGAGGAAGCACAAGACCATCTCAGCTGGGGGTAGAAGGGCTAAGGAAATTTAGAGTAAAAATGATTTTTAAAAAATCTTACACATTTGTTTTATTTTTCCAGATATGCTTAGTAGATAAGCACATATTCAGTCTCATGCTTTAATTTTTTTAAGTTAATATTCCATCCACAATTTAAGGAAAATAAATCTGTATAGGTATGGTTTAAATAAAATTTCTTCCTGTCTGAGTGGATGCACTATTTCCAGATAATTCTATTATCATCCTAATTTTTCACATTTTCTTCTTAGGCATCTATTCTAGCTATTAAAACAGTCTCTCTGCTTCATGTATATTAAATATTAATGGTTTCCCCCATTGAGTTTCTATTTTACTAAGCAGTTTTCCCATTAAGGAGTTCTTTGATGATTTTGATTTTTAAAAAAAAATGTATACATATGAATGCATTGTAGTATTTTTTCATGATTATGAAAGCATTGCAAAATGTATTATTGGTAATTATTTTAATATTTAAAAAAATTTTAATGTTTATTTTTGAGAGAGAGGGAGAGACAGAGAGAGACAGAGCATGACTGAGGGAGGGGCAGAGAGAGAGAGGGAGACACAGAATCCGAAGCAGGCTCCAGGCTTGAAGCTGTCAGCACAGAGCCCGATGAGGGGCTCGAACTCACGAACCTTGAGATCATGACCTGAGCCGAAGTTGGATGCTTAACTGACTGAGCCACCCAGGTACCCCTGTAATTATTTTAATATTTTTACAACATTAAGGTAAAACTCTTCTTCCTTGAAAATAAGTTTAAAAAAGCTTGAAAGCATTCCACCTACTCTATTGTAAGTACTAGAACTGAGAAAGTATTAAAAATTAAGATAATTTTTATATTATTTTAATTTAATTACATTTTTCCTGTATTCCTTACAAATATCTAACTACAGTATAAAATCATATCATCTGCTAATAGAGGTAGTTTTATTTCTTCCTTTCCTATCTGGATGCCTTTTATTTCTTTTCTTGCCTAATTATTCTGGCTAGAACCTCCAGGGAAACATTGAACACAATTGAAGAGATCCCGCAGTCTTCCTTTATCTCTTATCTTATAGGGGAAGCATCCAGTCTTTCACTATTAAGTATGATATTAGCCATGTTTTTGTTTTTGTTTTTTAAAGATGCCCTTTTTCAGGCTGAGAAAGTTTTCTACTCCTAGTTTTATTGGGTATTATTATCATAAAAGAGAGTACAATTTTAGATATTTTTTCCTCTGTTATAATTTTCTCTGTACCACCAGTTTATAGCAATTTTATTATAATGTGATGTTTGGTTTTCTAAGTAGTTACCTGCTAGGGTTTCATTAGGTTTCTTGGATCTGAAGGATTCAAATTATGAGTCTTCATTAAATTATGGTGATTTTCATTCATTATATCTAGAAATATTGTTCTTGTATTTTAATAGCATGTATATCAGACCACTTAATATTTTCCTATTTGTCATTGAGCCTCTATTCAAAATAAATTTGAATCTATTTTTTGGTTCTTTGTGGAATTTTGCTGATTAAGATATGAAGACTGTTTTCTTAATTTTCCATTCCTAATGAGATTAGCAGCTTTGATCACATTTCAGTATTTAACTTTCCATTTGTAGTATATTTTCTTTACCAATTTTTATCCTCTTCATTTTTGACTTTTTTGGTACAGATTAAATTTCCATTGCTAGATTTATTCCCCTCTTAGACCTGCCTTATCCCACCTTGACCTGTCTGCTGTTTTGAATGTGTCAGTATCTTTTATAAGAGCTTCGATGATCTTTGAATTAAATCCAAGACTTCCAGGATTAACTTTTGGTCCTTTTAAAATTCCTTTTAGCTGTATTTCTTTTTTTCTCTTCTCTCATACTCTTATTCTCTCTATTGCTTTCCTTAGGATTCTTTCAGTTGGTTTAGACACTTTCATTAAAAGAAGATATAGATTTTTTTTCTTTTTTCTGCTTTTCAAATATTATTATAGGGCCTATTTCCTTCATTGATTGTTCTTTTCTCAAGAATACAAAAAATTGGAATTGCTTTTGGAATACTACAGCCAGAAAGTCTTTTGAATCCTACATAGTTGTGAGCTATTTGTCCTTTTCTTGAAACTTTTGTCATGCTGTTATTTCAAAAGATAAAACTTTCTCTACCCAGTGACAGAGATCTCTGTTTCTAGGTGTATGTCTATTTGTTGACGTTATTTGGATATAGGCCAGTAATTACTCTGATTTGAATTGTCTTCATGATTTTCTTCCACTGCAAGGCGTAATATATATCTCTTAATACGTGAAAACTCCCCCAATATGTTTCTTAAAATCATTCAGAACATTTGAAAACTCACTGAGGTGACACAGTCTATCTTACTCATCTTGGAATCTGGTGATTACTTTTTGTGTTTAATGGTGATGTTCTGTGTTTATATATATATAGATGAGCTGGCTAGAGAATGCCACTTTCTGCAGCAGAGATGATTTTAAAGTCACTGTGACCTACAAAAATAAAGCTTTAAAAAAAAATTCTGTGAGGGGCTCCTGGTGGCTCAGTCGGTTGAGGATCCAACTTTGGTTCAGGTCATGATCTCACGGTTTGTGAGCTTCCGCCCTGTGTCAGGCTCTGTACTGACATCTCAGATCCTGAAGCCTGCTTCAGATTCTGTGTCTCCCTCTCTCTCAGCCCCTCCCCTGCTCACCCTGTCTCTCTCTCTCTCTTTCTGTCTCTCAAAAAAATAAACATTAAAACAATTTTAATTAAAAAATAAAAAAAACTTCTGTGAAAAAATCAAAGGTGATTTGTGGAAAATCAGATGGTTGAGAGGGAAAAATGCCATATATTTTCTGTTGTATATTTTCATACCTTGAAGCTATGAAAGGATGAGATTTTTGCGTAGTTACTCCATCCAATTAAAACTTGCTCAAGTAAGTCTAGGGTTTTTAAAGTTATTTATTTTCTATAATATTTAATAGAGTACAAAGAATACTCTATATGGAACTTTCTTTTATCTTTTATCACTTTTTGTTTCTTCCTAGGATAAGTTCCAGGAAATTATATAATAGAAGCTTGGTATTTTCCTTTTACATAAAACTTGCGCTAAGCACATTGCTCAAAACACTTGTGCAGGGGCGCCTGGGTGGCTCAGTCGGTTAAGCGGCCGACTTCAGCTCAGGTCATGATCTCGCGGTTTGTGAGTTCGAGCCCCGTGTCAGGCCCAGTGCTGACAGCTCGGAGCCTGGAGCCTGTTTCAGAATCTGTGTCTCCCTCTCTCTGACCCTCCCCCGTTCATGCTCTGTCTCTCTCTGTCTCAAAAGTAAATAAAGGTTTAAAAAAAAAATTAAAAAAAAAAAAAAAAAAAAAACAAACACTTGTGCATTTGAGGGAAAAACATTTGCAGTATATCCGGGAAATGGCTCTCTTACCTGCTTTGAACACCTTGAAAACTTCATGCATTGTGTATTCATGTAAATTAATTTATAAGTCAAAGTGAAGTAATTTTGTGATGATTTATTTATTTGAAGGAAAGTTAAATACCTTGCTAACTTTTTGGTTACAGGATGGAAAAGGTGGTGGAAAATTATTGGTGCATAGACACAGTGGAATGATATTGAAAAGTATTTTCAGATAATATAGAGAATATACATAAAATAATAAAATGCTACATAAAATATTCATTTTTAGGTTCATTTATTAATAAATACAAATTTTATTTTGTGGCAGTTGTTAAGAAGTATACTGCCATCAGCAGAGATTTGGAACCCAATTCTTTTTTGCCCCTGAAGCCAGTGAATGGGTTTGATGGTTCCTACATTTCTGTCACTGGAGCTGGGTGAGTGGTGGTGAGACAGGTCCAAGCAGAGATCTTTTAATGGCAGCTTGGACGTGCTTGTCTGGAGCTCAGAAGATGGTTGAATTAGAGATGAGGATTTGGAGGTTATTAGTGTATTGAGAGGTAACTTTGAAAAAGTTGGAAAGAGTGAATTCTATGAAAAGATGGCTTCTGGAGATACCAAAAGATATGGGTGTCCTGGATGTTAAGAGCCTAGTTAGGAGTGATAAGAGAAGCAAGATGAGAATTAAGGCCTGGTGGTTTCAGAAACCAAGGGAAGCATTGTATTTCAGGAGGCATGGTATAGTTTCATTGAGTGAAATGCATTCAGAAGGGGTGTCATGTGTTGAGGATCCAGCTGTATTTGGAAGCCATACATTGGAAGTGTGTCTCTGTGCTCTTCATGGATTGGAGAAGCCAATCCTAACCAGATAGTTAGGTTTTAATTGGATTAATGGAAGATCATGAAGGTAAGGTGAGTCCTGACACATGAGTAAGGTGTTAGGATATGGGATTTAGGCTTTCCTCACACATTCCAAAATTTCTGATCGATAATAAGATGACAAAGATGAAAACTGTTAGGCTCAATTTCACATGTCAAAATGCCTGTTGATTTAGGATGTTTTCTCCTGTCCCTGTCTACTCCAAACCATATAAATTTGTTTCTTCTCTTTCCCTTACAGTGTTGAAATCACAGAGGAATAATTGTTTTCTGTGGGGTAAATGGCCCTGATAGACTAACTCTGACTAGAGTTTTCTTACATCTAACTTGGACCATACAGTTTAACTCTCTGAGTCCTAGTGATACTTAACATCTTGCACAGGCCTTGTGTTTTGAGGTAATTTAAAACCTTATTAATCCAGGCCCCATTGAATCAGGATTTGAGCCATTCCAGACACAAGGCTTATTAAAACTCACTGTAACAGTCTCTGAAAAAATTTCCACTAAGCAAACTAATAGTGTGAACAAGATTTTAGCAAGAATGTTCAAACTACTTAAAACAGGACTTTGTTTATAAGCACCCGTAAGTACTTCTTAAGTACTTTAGAAGCTCTCACTTACTTATAAACTATCTATACACTCATTGCAAATCACCCTTATCTAGTTATTAAATCTATGGATTGATACTGCATAAGATTTTATTAGTTTAATTCCAGTTGCTGTACTTTATAGGCAGTTTTCAGCAGTGAATGTCAAACATTAGCTCAAATAATTTTCTAAAGAGTAGCATTAAATCCAAATACCAACACCCATTTAAAACTTGCTTATAATTAGAGTCTTTGAATCCCTTATTTTATCCCGCTGTCCTTATTTCCATCACTCCTGCACTCTCCCCACACAGTTTTAAGAAATGTCAGTGGATGAAGTGTTCAGGATTTCTTTTCCTTTTTCCTGATTGACAGTACCAGAAGTTTAGAACTTCTGTAACAACCTTGGAGCTCAGTTATATTTTAGAAAGCTTGGGTCAATACCAATATTAGACCAACCTCAGAATGTGGAGTCTTTATATCAAGTCCTGGTTCTAGCAGCTCATGGGCTGTGAGAGTTACCATTTGGAAGAACTTAAGAAAAACTTTAAGTTTTAAAATTAGTTTATTATAGTAAATTACTAAATAGTTATGTTTAATTCAAAAAAATGGCTAAATTCTGTTCTCAAAGTTTGAGTTGTTTTGAAGTTGTGACAGGTAACTATTTCATGTGATGGATAATGAATAGTGGCTTCTCGATGGCCTCGAAAGCTCCTGATTTCCACTGTACCCAGAAAAAAGTGCTTTGGAAATTTTGCTGCTTTAATTCTATATTCCCTTAAGGAGTAGATGTGGCATGAGTAATAACTACTTTCTAAATTGTTGGTCTCATGGAAGGGAATTATCCTGTAGCCTTTTGACAATGAACATTCTCTAAAAAGGGCTAACAAATAACTTAAAATATAGAGGTTAATTAATATCAGATTAATTTTTATTTCTGTGACCTCTGAATGTTTTGTACTCTTTATTTTTTTTTAATTTTTTTAATTAATAAAAATTTTTTTTCAACGTTTATTTATTTTTTTTTGGGACAGAGAGAGACAGAGCATGAACGGGGGAGGGGCAGAGAGAGAGGGAGACACAGAATCAGAAATAGGCTCCAGGCTCTGAGCCATCAGCCCAGAGCCTGACGCAGGGCTCGAACTCATGGAGCGTGAGATCGTGACCTGGCTGAAGTCGGACGCTTAACCGACTGCGCCACCCAGGCACCCCTGTTTTGTACTCTTTAAAAGGAAGGGCCTTTTTGTTACAAGCTGAACTGTAGCAATAGAAGATTTAATTATGTGGCATATAGTACAGGGTTGTATGTGAACATATCACTGGGTCTTAATTTTAACATGTGGTAGGTGTCTAAATGTCAAAATATAAAAACCTGCATTGGATCTTTACCAGAAATTTAGGGCAAAATAATCTTTATGGGCAAACATAGCATTGAAAAAGGAATCATAATTCACAGGATTTTAGTGTAGTAGAAGCTTAAAATAATGGGCTGTGGCCCTAATTTGGGGCAGTGCATTCCCTTAACTTGAAAGGTGTCAAGTTAGTCCTGAGATGATGTTATCCCTCCTTATTGCAAGACAACAATTTATTGCTAAATTCTGTTGTATTCCAGTTTGACTATTCTGAGATTGTAAGGCAAATATTTGAGATCTAGGAAAAAAGTTACTCCTGTGTGACTCCTCATTCCTAGCAAATCTTACTCTAAGAAGTGCCCTGGGAATTTGCTGCTGCTGCCACTTGAAATTTTTTGCTTTAATCTTTGTCACAGATTCTTTTGGGGCATAAATGACAAGTGCTTTCTAAATTTATGGCTTAATGGGCAGCGTGCTTCCTGGTCATTTAGCTTGGCAGTGCTTTGACTCTTTAGAATTTTAAGTAAATTATTTTATTTACAGTTTTCCAGTTTGCAGAATTGACATAATATGTATTCTGTTCTTACTCAGAGGGATCTAAAGGATATTCATAAAATAACATTTAAAACCTCAGTGGGGTCCTGTGCCACATAAATATATAATATCATCATCATCCTCTATCAACAGCATTATTGCATGGCTTTCTCTATACTTACATTAATTATGACTAAGCAGTAAGTCATCCTGTGTATGGATTCTGAGTTTTATTCTTGTATTCCTTTACAAGTAGGTTAACTCAGGAAAGATGTGCTTTTATTATCAAACACTATTGTAGAAGATGGTTTTCTACATATTCAGACATGGACCTTTTGTATTAAATGCATTTTTTTTTAACTTTTCTTTCTTTTTTTTTAATTTTATTTTTTAAAATTTACATCCAAATTAGTTAGCATATAGTGCAACAATGGTTTCAGGAGTAGATTTCTTAATGCCCCTTACCCATTTAGCCCATCCTCCCTGCCACAACCCCTCCAGTTACCCTCTGTTCTACATATTTAAGAGTCTCTTATGTTTTGTCCCCCTCCCTGTTTTTATATTATTTTTTTCCCTTCCCTTAGGTTCATCTGTTTTGTCTCTTAAAGTCCTCATATGAGTGAAGTCATATGATGTTTGTCTTTCTCTAATTTCGCTTAGCATAATACCCTCCAGTTCCATCCACATAGTTGCAAATGGCAAGATTTCATTCTTTTTGATTGCCGAGTAATATTCCATTATATATATATATATATATATATATATATATATATGTGTGTGTGTGTGTATATATGTGTATATATATATATATATGTGTGTGTATATATATATGTATATATATATATATATACATATATATATGGTATATATGTATACCACATCTTTTTTATCCATTCATCCATCGATGGACATTGGGGCTTTTTCCATACTTTGGCTATTGTTGATAGTGCTGCTATAAACATTGGGGTGCATATGTCCCTTCAAAGCAGCACACCTGTATCCCTTGGATAAATACCTAGTAGTGCAATTGCTGGGTCGTAGGGTAGTTCTGTTTTTAATTTTTTGTGCATTAAATGAATTCTTATTTTTTTTCATGATTTCTGTTAGTTCATGTAAAGTAGGTTCAAAAGAATTACAGCTTTTTGAAATAACCTGTATTACCAAGAGCTTTTCCACAACCAGGTAAGATTAATAGGTTTTTCTGGAATTATTTTAAAGTATCATCTAATTTGCAAAGATAGGAAAATTCTGTAGAATTTGGATTCCTTGTTTAGATGCAGTGCTTTGAAGGAAGTAGACATTGAAAAAGTGGCTGCTGAATTGAATTGTATTCTCTTTCTAGTTGTGATTTCTCTTACAGTGTTTAAAAAAAATCTCTTGTATAGACATTGGGGTCTGAAATCTCTAATGTTTGTTTCTAATATACTTTGAAATTGTTATGAAATAGATCTTGATAACCTAGAGCCTTCTTCAACATTTAAGTCCCTCATATTAATATAGGGTAGGATTTCATAACAAGATATTTTCAATTTAAGGAATAAATAATAGTGAAATTGAAAGACCTGTTCATATTCAGTTTAATGCTTTTTTACTATATTCAACATTAGTTCCTAAAAGAACCCTTCCAATTTAAAAAAAGAGGGGCGCCTGGGTGGCTGAGTCGGTTAAGCCTCCGACTTCATCTCAGGTCACGATCTGGTGGTTTGTAAGTTCAAGCCCTGCATCAGGCTCTGACAGCTTGGAGCCTGGAACCTGCTTCGGATTCTGTGTCTCCGTCTCTTTCTACCCTTCCCCTGCTCGTGCTCTGTCTCTGTCTCTCTCCCAAAAATAAGTAAAAAAAAAAAATTTTTTAAGTTCATTTAAAAAATGTTAAAAAAAAGAAAAAGGTTATGAAAAACATTGAAGTGGGAATATTTTTTTGACAGTATGTTTTTATTTTTAATTCAATATCTAAGTATATCCCTCATTCATCCTGTCTCGTCTCCATGGTGTTTATCACCAACTAATACATAATTTTGGTCGATAGTTCATCTCTCCCCAGTAGGATAGAAGAGTTGTGAGGGCAGGGACACTGTCCCTACTACTGTTTAACATATGGTAGGCACTCAATAGTATTTGTTGAATGAATGAATGAATGAATGAATGAACAAACCCTTAGTTCCAGAAGATGGTGGAGCAAAAGAAGTGTGATCCAAAAACTTTATATAAGTCCAATTTTCCCTTCATGACCACTTTACAACAAACATTTAAAAACAAATTTTAAACAGGATGTAGATTATACAACATCCAGGTGCTTATTTTGGAAAACTACTTGAGAATGTAGTTCAACCAACAAATTGATGAATCAAAATAAAGAAAATTGGAATAGTGAAAACATAATAAAAGAAATTGGTGACAAAGAGTGAATCAATTTAAATATAAAAATAAGGCTACTACATTTAGATCTTTGATCCATTTTGAATTTTGTATATGGAATGAAATAAGGGCTCAACTTTATTCATCTGCATGTGGTTATCTAGTTGTCCTGGCACCCTTTGTTGAAAAGATTGTTCTTTTCTCATTTAATGGTCTTGGCAGCATTGTTGAAAATCAGTTGATCAAGACTGTTGGGTTTATTTCTGGACTCTAAATTCTATTCTATTTGATATATATGTCTGCCTCTATGCCAGTATAATGTTTCCTTGATTACTGTTGCTTGTATAATATATTTAGGATTTGGGAAGTCTGAGTTCTCCAACTGTGTTACTTTTTAAGATTGATTTATTCTTTATTCTTTAAAGAGTATTTTATTCTTCTGGATCCTTTGTAATTCCATATGAACTTTAGAATCACCTTGTCAGTTCCAAACAACTAAATATAAGAATACTAAAACTACAAAACTTTTAGGTGAAAATGTTGGAGTAACTCTTTATAACCTTGAATTTGTCAGTGGATTTTTAGATATGACAGCAAAACATAAGTAACAAGAAAAAATTCATGAATCAGACTTCACCAAAATTAAAAATTTCTGTGCTTCAAAGGATACCATCAAGAAATTGAAGAGCAATCCACAGAATGGGAGAAAATATTTGCAAATCATATATCTGATAATGAATGTATATTTAGAATATGTAAAAACTTTTACAACTTGTATTTATAAAAACATGAATAACCCAATTAAGAAATGTGCAAAGGATCTGAATAGATATTTTTCCCAAAGAAACAAACCATAAAAACAAACAAAAAAATAAAAACAAAAACAAATCAAAAACCAAAAAAACTCAATGGCTAATAAGCATATGGAAAGATACTTGATGTTATTAGTCATCAGGGAAATGCAAATCAAAACCATAATGAGATACCACTTTATTCTTTAGGGTGTCTGGAATCAAAATAATGACAAGTGTTAGTGCAGAAATGGGAATCTTGTACACTACTGGTGGAAGCATAAAATGGTGTAGCCACTTTGGAAAACAGAATGCAATTCCACAAATGGTTAAACATAGTTACCATATGATCCAGCAATTCCACTCCTTAGTATGTACCCAAGAGAATGAAGCATATACTCATGTAAAATTTGTATAATAATGTTTATAGCAGCCATTATTTATACTATCCATAACCCAAATGTCTGCCTGTTGGTGAATGATAAACAAAATGTTATATAGCCATACAATAGAATATTATTTGTCCATAAAAAGGGATGAAGTAGTTGTACATGCTATAATGGATGAGCCTTGAAAACATTATACTAATGGAAAGAAGTAAATCACAAAAGATGACATTTATGTGAAATGTCCAAAATAAGTATTTAAGGTGGGAGGAATTGTTTTGTGGAGGTGATTGCTAATGGGTAGTGGACTCTTTTGAGATTACTAAAATGTCCTAAAATTGACTTTGGTGATGGGTGTACAAATCTATGACTCTACTAAAAACCACTGAATCACCCACTCGAAATGGGGAATTAGGAAGTATGTATATCTCAAGTTGTGAATATGTGAATTGCATTTCAATAAAGCTTATATTTTTTTGAAAAAATAAGGCTGAACAACTGTGTGAATTATGTTTATAGAACAGAATGTCAATGTTAACTACAGTTGAACCTTGAACAACACAGGGGTTAGGGGGGCTGAACCCCTGTGCAGTCAGAAATTCATGTATAACTTTTGACTCCCCATAAACTTAACTACTAATAGCTTACTGTTGACTGGAAGCCTTAACATGAACAGTTGATTAACACATATATTGTATGTTATACGTATTATATACTATATTTTCATAATAAAGTAAGCCAGACAAAAGAAACTGTTATTAAAATCATAAGGAAGAAAAAAAAAATAAAAAAAAATTAAAAAAAAAAATAATAAGAAAAGGGGCGCCTGGGTGGCGCAGTTGGTTAAGCGTCCGACTTCAGCCAGGTCGCGATCTCGAGGTCCGTGAGTTCCAGCCCCGCGTCAGGCTCTGGGCTGATGGCTCAGAGCCTGGAGCCTGTTTCCGATTCTGTGTCTCCCTCTCTCTCTGCCCCACCCCCGTTCATGCTCTGTCTCTCTCTGTCCCAAAAATAAATAAACGTTGAAAAAAAAATTAAAAAAAAATAAAATCATAAGGAAGAGAAAGTATATTTACAGTATTGTATAGTATTTATAAAAAAAAAATCTGCATGTAAGTGGACCTGTGCTGTTCAAACCAATACTTGTCAGGGGTCAAATATATATTTAAAACCTGGTATCATTTTACAAAATTGGGAGAGGAGAAAGATTGCCTTATCATTTATAGCATATTAGCCTTGTCCTTTAAATCCTTAAGTGATATAGCCTTTATTTCCTATGATTATCCCTTGTTTGCTTCCCTCCATGTTAACTTCTTTGTTGCTCCTGGAATTCACTAAAGTTTCTACATTTGTAATACCCTCCACATGGAACATTCTTCTCCCAGATATTTACCTGGCCTGTTTTCTCAATACTTTTAGATTTCTCTTCAAATAGTGCCTCATCAGAGGTCTTCTCTGCCTGCCATACTTACCTGTCATGTTTTCTTCCCTCACTGTATTTAAGGGTCAGTACTGTGTGGTAGAGGCACAACCTCAGAGCCAGACTGCCTGAGTTTGATTTCCTGCTTTGCCATTCATTTACTGTGTTGTGACTTTGGGCAAGCATCTCAATCTCATTGTGCCTCTTTTTCCTTATATGTAAAATTGGGTTGTAACCATATGTCCTTTATAAAGTTGTCATGAGGATTAAATGAATTAATATAGGCAAAGCTTTTATTTTTCTTTTTTTTTTTTTGAGGTTTGGTTTTTAATTTTTATTTTTAAAAATTCCAGTGTAGTTAACATACAGTGTTATATTAGTTTCAGGTATACAATATAGTGATTCAGCAATTCCATACATCACCCAGTGCTTACCACGACAAATGCACTCCTTAATCTTCATCACCTATAGGCAAAACTTTGAGAGCAATGCCTGGCATGTGGTCAATGTTATCTGTTATGATTACTGCCTGACATTATAAGCTTATTTACTGTCTACGCTCCCACCTGATTATAGCTCCATGAGGGCAGGGATTTTATAGGTTTTGTTTACTACAGTTGTCCCCATTGCCTAGAGTAATGGCTGGAACATAGTAGACTCACAATAAAAAGCTGTTGAACAGTGGGTTTTGTTTGATTATCTTTGACCTCTTATTTTATTGAACCTATCTTCTTTGTATGAAACACATGTTAAAAAAAAACATTGTTCTGACACTTGTTGATATGTTAAGGAAGACTTCCTTCAAGACTATTGCAATAGGGATAATGCATTTGAAAAGAGAGATCAGGCTCAAGTCTAATTACAGGACAAGTCGGCTTTATAGTCAAGCAACAGAGTGAGCAGGTCAGTGAATAGAAAATTACCAAGAGGCAACATCGCGTCATGGGTAGGGGGATTTTATGTTAAACCGACTTAAAAGGATTCTTGCTGAAGGCTAGCCAGGTGATCAGGTATCAAAATTGGGAGAGGAGAGAGATCAGGTATCAGGGGGGATTCTTTTTAAACAGACTCAGGAATCTTAGTACAGCTGTACTGATGCAAGGAGGGTATATGTGTGGTGCCCATCTTGGTACCTGACACCTACCTGCCATTCTATAAATGCTGGTAGCTAATAATTATAGCTCTAGTTGTAGTTGTTCTTGGATTTGAACTGTAGTTCTTGATAAATCTGTTAATATGGTAGGAGTTATAAATAATACAGACTTAAAAAGAGAAGCTGCATGAAGGGAGAAAACAATTTTGAAAGATAGTCTGTTCTGATGTGTTGGCTGACAAAGGGGTCCTCAGTGACTGAAGTGGGAATACCATAGGGGTTGTTGCACAGAACAAGGTTTTTGAAACGTTAAATTAGAGACCGACTGTGGGAGGCTTGGAAAAGTATGTTAAAATGGCTCTGGGAAGCGCTTGAAGGTTTTTAAGTGAGTGAAGACATGGACCAAGCACAGATAACTGTTAGGAAGGCCTGTGGTTAGACTGGAGGGAGTGAGATGGCAGAGCCTGTAGGAAGCAGCCCTCAAAGAAAGGTAAAAGAAAAGGTCATAGGAACTTAGTAACAAATTTAAACACAAATTTTCCTGCTCATAAAAATACACATATGAAAAATATTAAATTCTTAGTGCATATCTGAAAGCATTTAATTTCCATGTATATATGCAAAATACACAATTGATTTTCCCTTCCTAACATTGTTGTGTCCTTTAACTAAAACTGTATGCCTTTGTGGTGGCCTTGAGGTAATTTAAGACAAATGGCATGCATATTCCTGTTATGTGTTTAGCCGACTTTAAAGTTCACATTCAGTTTGCAAGCACAGGTGAATGCTTGTGCACTACTCTTATGTAAGTCTCATTACTATTGCTCTTCCTGGAATCTCGTTCTCTTGACTTTCCCAGGCTGTCACAGTTGTCTGCCCACTCACCTCTTGCCACTGTCCTCCTTTCCTACACCACTCCATTCTCAGTTCCACTTTCAGAGACATCTGGGTGTGTCACCTTTACTAGCAAGATTCAGACTACCTACCCTGACATCCAAGGCTTTTTAGTCTGGTCTCAACCAATTTTTCAAGCTCTTTGTGTCTCATTCCACCTAATGATGTCTATATTCTTGATTTGCCAAGTGGCACTTTATGGCCTGATCACTTTATGGCCTGTACCATAGCTACCTGTAGTTGGCTTGCTTCTTACTTTTTTATTGCTGGTAGAGCAACATAGGGTGTAGAACGTGTAAAACGGAAGCCCTGAAAATACCTTCTCCATTCTCCATTTTCTCTCTTCCTCCCAACTTCTTTTATTTATTTATTTTTGAGTACTTAATCTTTTACATTCTAAGATTTATATAGAAATCCTGCAAATAAAAACTGTCTAATTGTGTTTGAACTTCTAATTATTTTTGCTTTATACTTTTGGAAACTGTTATGTTGCTTTGTGTTCTAAATGTTTCATTCTTGTATATATTTTTTCATATTTTTATTTTTATATTTATTTTAACTAGATAAAATATCTTTTTCCTGATTAATACGGTTTTTTGGAATTATACTTTATTTGATTTATTTATATTGCTACTTTTACTTTATTTTTATTAGCATTTGTCCTTTTGTTTTCAATCTTTCTGCTTCATGTTTTGGGTAAGTATCTTGAAAATAGCATCTAATTAATTTTCCTAATACTCAAAGAACTTTTTAGTCTTAAACAGAAGAATTCAAGGCATTCACATCTATTCTGATTCTTGATCTATCTGTCCTAATTCCTACGATTGTGATTTTATGTTTTTAAAAGTTTGCTATGCTTTTCATTTATTTTCTTCTGTTTCTGATTCTCTTATTTATCTCATTTTCTTTAAGCTGTATTCCACCTCCAGTTATTTTGGGGTTCTACATTCCAACTATATTTTGTTGGTGGTATTTGAAACTATGAATTCCAAGAATTTAAGAGTATCTGCATCTCACTACATCCTTGCCAAGGATAAAAGGAAATCTTATGCATGGTTTATGCTTATCTATTCTTTTCCTCCTTGAGTCCTAGGTTCTTAGAAACAATGTATATTTTAAATATTAGTTCAATTTTTTTTATGTTTTATCTTTTCTATTTTAATCATTCTGTAATTGCAGTTAATTCCACAACTGCATTATTAAGATGGTTTGGGCTAAAAATTTTTATTGTTTGTCACACATTGCTTTACTTATTTGGATTTTTTTTTAGGTACTACCTCAAATAGCACTTTACCTGAAAAGAATGCATTATTGTTATACTTTGCAAGTCTTTTCATTTGCAAAAATGGTTTTCTTTTATCTTCACATTTAGTATTATGTCTTTTTCTTAAGTTTATTCATTTATTTTTGAGAGAGAGTGAGGGAGGGGCAGAAGTGGGGAGGGACAGAGAGAGAGGGAGAGAGAAAATCCCAAGCACCAACATGGTGCTCCAACCATGAGATCATGACCTAAGTCAAAATCAAGAGTCGAAAACTTAACTTACTGAGCCACCCAGGCAACTCTTCACATTTAAATATTATATCTGGTTTCAACTCTGGGGTCATAATCCTTTCTTTCAGATTGGTATATTTATTTTCTCCACTATGTTTAGCCTTTAGAATTGTCTTTCTCTTCCCTTCTCCACTCTTCCCTGGCCTTCCCTTCTTTTCCATTTTCTCCTTTTCCCGTTCCTTCCTTATTTCTTACCAGGGAGCTCATAGTGATTTTCTCTTTATATTTAGAAATTCCACCAGGGGTTTGGGTGTATGTGATCTGTCAGTGTTCTGGTCCAGCACTTAGGGGGACCTTTATCCTCAGGGAAGTTTTCTATTTTGTTGATTATTTCTTCTCTTTCACCCATTCAATTTCATAGCAATGGAACGTCTTGGATATAACACTTATGTTTCTTGCTATTCTCTCACCAGCTTCCCTTCTGCATTCTGGAAGACTATTGAGTTGGTGTTCTGAATCAAGAATTTGGTTTTCTTCAGTGTTTTATTTGGTTACCTAAAGTCCCCAACAAGTATCTTACCTAAGCAGTTGTGTTTTTAATTTCCTAGAGCTATTTCTTGGTTATTTTTTCATAGCAGTCTTCTCCTGCTTCTGAGATGGCATTTCTTCAGATCTCCCTGAAGATACTAATTTTCAACAGGGCTTTTTCAACTATTTATTCCAGTTGCTCCCTCTTCCCCCTGTTTTTGGATACTGATCTATCCCAGTAGTGCATGCTTTTCATTGCCTGCTCATTTTGATGAAGGAAGGTGTGAACTGATCACTGTTAGTGGTTGGCAGGCGCCACTTAGCAGTTGTGGAAGTCTCTTGTTCTCTGAGGGGCCTCTTCCCACCAAATGGTCAGTGGGGGTGAGCTCCACAGGGTTCACAGGCCAAAAGGTGGCCTTCCCTTGCAGGTGTGTCACCTAGGAATGGACAAGAAGGTCACAGCCCCTTTTAGGAAGAAATCAGAGGATGTTGAGTGGGTTGTTTTCTGTCTCTGCATAACTGGCAATTTGTGTCCAGGGATCTTAGAGCCATGAAGTCCTCACATTCTTAAGAGAACCATCAATAGCTGGGACCTCATTCCTTTGTCAAGCCTTAAGAAGCAGCATCAGAACCAGCTTTGCTATCTGCCAGCACTTTCTCTGTCAACCCTATAACCTCCTCCCCGCATCCATCAAAGCATATTGAGTAGGAAGAGGGGAAAGAATCATTAGGCATGAATTGTCAGCCTAGTGGGGAATGCTGTGGCTGTTTCCTTCTCTGACCAAGCTAATGTGGTGGGGGGAGGGCATCAAAAGAATTTCTTGGGAAAATTGGTGATGCTCCAAGAAAAATACATCTCATTCTTTCATTGGAATTCTACTTAGGTAGTATGGTAGAAGCTATAGATTGTCCCCCAGTTTCTTTGTTTCTCTTCTTAGTAATAGAATTCTGAATTTTTGTCCTGATTATACACCCTTTAATAACTAC
The DNA here is from genome assembly GCF_028749965.1 of Puma concolor. Taxonomy (NCBI): domain Eukaryota; kingdom Metazoa; phylum Chordata; class Mammalia; order Carnivora; family Felidae; genus Puma; species Puma concolor. Next base: position 27,028,365 of record NC_141671.1, read on the forward strand.
ATTTCTACCTCCCCTTGTATCTAGGTGTGCACATGTGACTACTAATGCACTAAGAAATTGCTTTCCAGTAGAAATAACACGTAATATACTGTAATCTTGTGTGTGTGTGTGTGTGTGTGTGTGTGCGTGTGTGTGTGTGTGTGCATGTGTGTGCATGTGTGTATTTATGAGTCTATAAAGGAGAAGAGATAGAATCTTCTTCATGGGAGGTTGGATGTGATGGTAGGGATTCTTGCAGCCATTTTGGCCCAAGGGTTAGAAGCCATATGATGTTGATAGTGGAGCAATAGAATGACTTATGTTAATAGAGTATAAACTTTCATCTTGTCTAAGGTTCACTTAGACAAGGTTCACTGGCTTTTCTATTACTTTCATATGAGCCCAATCCTAACTAATAAAGGCATTCTACTTGAGCAGAAGAGAAGAGAGTTGGAGAGAAATGGCAGGGCATAAAGAAAGAACAACAGTGGAATAGCCACCCTCTTGCTGGTATGGAAGGCTGGACCTTCAGTGAGGAAACCCCAGCAATAGGAGACTATTAGATGTGCTACTGGAGGCAGTTGTTAGAGGTGGAGAGCATATCAGAAAATACTGTCCCAAAGCCAGATTTATCCCCCAGGAAACTGTGTCATGGTGCAGCTCCTCCCTGTTCCAAGAATTCACTCTAGCAAATTATGCCTTAGTTAGCATATGTACACCTGCCACCCAATGACCCACCTGGTTGTTAGGCAAAGAAGCAGAGATCACCAAAAAATAGGAAACTAACCCCAAGAGGTGTCCCTGCAACAGTTACTGCTGCCCTCTCTAGTCAGAGGTGCTGGATCGGAAGGGAAAGGATCAGAGCAGAGCAGGATCTCACCAAGCCAAGCCCCCTGGGGACAAGACTGGCCTGCATTGGAGGAGCAGTTAGGAAATCAGACTGATGACATCTGAGAGTAACTAGCAAGTTCTAGAATCTGCCCACATGTAGTTGAGAGTTCTGCTTAGAGAAAGGAATATTTGAAGTTGTAAAGTTGGGGACAGTGGAGAAGGAGTTTTAAACATTTCACATTTGTATTTCCCCAAGTGCAGGATCTTCAGTAAACCAGTTATGTAGCTACCTGTAGAAATATTGGTGGGGGTGGGAGCTGATTGACTGATTGATCTTCCTCAAGACAAGACAACAATGGCATGCTTTGACCAGCCACTATTTGAGGATTCTGATATTCCCTTAGTCTGTTTGTTTGTCTCCACCTTCTGTTTCTTTTCCTCTCCTGTGTTGGTAGCATCTATGGATATGGTGGGGCTCACAGGCTGCCTTGTCTAGAGTTGTAGCCAATAGGAAGTCTGCCCAGAGGTATGTGGAGGTGGGTACATTCTTTCTACATGACTGTGGTCCCCTGTCTTTCACTGTGAGCTGTCTGTGGCATAGTCCCTCTTCTCTTTCCTGCTTCCTGCAACACCCCCCCACCCCATTATATAGTGAGCTATCCTCCGCAAAATAAATCTAGGGTCATCACAATGGTGGCCACTCAGTTTCTGTGACCCCATTTTTTTCCTGGCTGTGTTGTAAGCCGGATTGCTGCTTTTATTGGCCTAGAGGTTTCTACAGGTTTGTGGGGTGACTTAAAAAGCTTTTTGCCTTTTTCTATTATAGTACTAGTAACTCAACATTATTTTGCCTGATAAACCTGACTATACATTCTTTATGGTGTTTAAAAATTCTTTAGTTTTCTTTTGTTGAATGTGCCCTTCTCTGTGTTCTACCACTGCTATTCATATTTTTCTTTTATATATAATATATATTATATTTCTTTATATTTCTCCATTATATTTCTTTTCTTTATATATATGTTTGTGTTTGTTTTTGTTTTGAGAGAGAGCAGGGGGACACACACACACACACACACACACAGAGAGAGAGAGAGAGAGAGAGAGAGAGAGAGAGAGAAAATGAATCCCAAATCCCAAGCAGTCTCCATGCTCAGCACAGAAGCTGACGTGGGGCTTGACCCCATGACCCTGGGATCATGACCTGAGCTGAAATCAAAACTTGGATGCTCAACTGACCAAGCCACCAAGGTGCCCCTGATATTTTTCTTAATTTTATGTTGCTTTGGTGATTTCAGTATGATTTCTTCTTTTAAAAAGGAAGGGATTTCTAGGTCTTTCAATACTATTTCCTCTCTCTGCCTTTTCCCCCAGTTTGTCCAGTAAAGACCTATAATCTCTCATGGCTTAGCTTAATTGTCACCCCTCCTTGAAGGCCCAGACTACCCAGGGCATATTTACTGCTCCCTTCCTCCTCTGTGCTATTAATACTTGGCATCATTCTAATTGTGCATTAAATATGTTTTAATATATATATTTTTGCATGTATGTGTCCCTTATACATTATGGGTTCCTTAATGACAGAGTTTGTGCTTCATTCCTCTTTCTGTTCCCAAACTGTGCACAGTGCCTAGCCCTAGTAATATGCTGTACATATTTGTTGGAGAGTTATTTATGGTTTGCTTTCTTGATGCTTTGTAAAAATTACAAGCTACAAGTTATAGAATATAGCATATTATTTCTCTCCTGGGAAAGAAACACTAAGAATTTTAGAACTGATATAAATATATCCTAAGAGTTTAGTCTTCTGCTTTCACCTACTAACTTTATATCATGATTATATCCATATTTATTTGTTTTGGTTGAGGAGTGATAGTTGGAAAGGTATATGAGTGTATATGTATATATGTGTGTATAGGGAGAATAAATAAAATATTTTTTTAGTGTATAAAGACCAAGCAAACAAAGTAGTCAGTATGGGTTTATATGTCTTAGTAGCCAAAGAATATCAGTACAAATTGAATGAATAAGAAAATTATTTATATTCTAATCATAATGTGTACTTCTAAAACCAGTTATTATATTCCTTTTGCATATGCTTCCCCTTATATAGGTTACTGTCTTCATTTCCTTCAAACACACACACACACACACACACACACACACACACACACACACACACACCCCAAAGAAAGATTTAAGCCAGGAACTAAGGGTTACCATGACATGTATCAGGTCACTTGGAAGGTATGGTGTGGATGATCAGAAGTGTGCAGAGCTTCATGGAGCAGTGATTCTTGTCACCACAGCCCTGTTGGCACTTGGAGAACACAGGAAATTGGCAGCTAGAGCTAGCTTTTAAAAAAAGAATCCACTTAAATTCCAGACAACGATAAGTCTTTGTATTAAAAAAAAAATTCTTTTGAGCCTATACAAACTTCTTTTCCCTTTTTGCTCTTTTCCTTTTAGAGAAGGAACCATTAAAGATTAAGGTCAGGAGAATAAATTAAAAGAAATTTTCTAATGTTAGATTTAACTTAAAACTATGCAAACATTTATTAAATAAGTTTTCTGGTAACATTTGACAATGAAGAACAAATAAATAATGAAATATGGTTCAAAAGAGATAGATACAGAAAACATCAATATTTTTTTAATAAATTTTTAAAAAATATTTATTCATTTTTGAGAGAGAGAGAGCGCGCAAGTGTAGGAGGGGCAGAGAGAAAGGAAGACACAGAATCCGAAGGAGGCTCCGGGCTCAGAGCTGTCAGCACAGAGCCTGATGCAGGGCTTGAACTCACAAACCGTGAGATCATGACCTGAGCTGAAGTTGAACGCTTAACTGACTGAGCCACCCAGGGGTCCCTATATTTTTGTTTCTTGCTTGATGATAATCCTTTACGTTGTGGTAAGATTTAATTTTTTATTTCATCATCTGCCTACAACAGAAGTTTATTGAACATCTTTTATGTGCCAGGTCCTCTGAGGAGATGCTGGGATGCAAAATGGAAAAGCCCCAGCCTCTGCCCTGAAGGAGTCTACAAATCAGTGTGGTAGGGTCTTATATTAAATTGGTATTGTAGTATCAAAAGTAATAGAGGAAGAAATATCTAATTCAGTTCCTGGGATTTAGAAACTACCAAAAAATGAATGAGAGGCTCAGGAATTTATTGTATAAGTAAGGCAGCATTCTGTGCAATGAAACAAACAAAAATGCTGAGAAGAAAGTCCTAGAAAGGAGAATATCTATGACCTGTTTGGAAAATGAAGAGTAGTTTAGTGGACTGAATGTGCAGTAGGTAGTGCATGGATCTGGGCAAGGGTAAGACGAGAGGTCACAGTGGTAACAAGTGGAGACATCTAGATTAAGGACTCCAGGTGTCCTGGGAGAGAATCTAGACTTTATTCTGCAGAAAAAGCAGTTGGGTGATCTACTTCTATCTGTGGTGCTGGATTGTTTTCTTATTAATAGCTCTTCCTTTTTCCTTTTTATTCATGAACATATTTCAAAAAAGATCTTTTGGAAAATCTCTATGGTTTTTGTGGGTAGTGTGTGGGATCTTTTGGGTGAGAAAGAGGCTGGAGACTGGCTGCTCTAAAGAAGCCTGTTAGTCTCCTGTAGATTAAGTCACTTAACAGACAATTATTGGGTCCCTTCTGTGTGCCAGGTGCTGTTCTAGGTGTTTGAGACCCATCGGGGGACAATGTAAGCCCTAGCAAGATGGATGTTAATACTGTAATAGTAAACCAGAATACTAAGTAAGCAGGTAGGTAGGCAAGCAGATTACATGTTATTTTAGAAGGTGATCAATAAATACTATAAGCCAAGGAAATAAAGAATGCTAGGGACAGAGGTGGAATGGAACATGGGTGATTGGGACCTCATTTAGAAGGTAACATTTGAGGAAAATCTTAAATAAAGTGGAAGTGTTCAGGCATGCAGATATCTAGAGGAAAAGTATTTTAGGTACAAACAATAGGCAATGCAAAGCCCCTAAGTCAGGAATTTCCATAACAGGTTGAAGGAATAGCATGGAGACCAATGTAGGTGAATGGTTGTGGGCTTGGCCTGGGAAAGTAGCAGTGGGAACCGAACGGAGATGCCATTTTAGGCTTCAGAAAGGGAAAACAGTGTCAATGATGCTCTTCAAGTGAGATGGAGATCTCACTCCTCCCCCACCCGCCACCACTTCAGATACCAGTGCCAACCTCAGCTTCTTATCTGTGCTTCTGATTGTCTACAAATTGGAGTTCCCAATGACCCATCCTCCCCCTGGACTATATATATGCCAACCACAAGTCCAGTATCTGTACTTCTGACCAACTGGCTGTAAGTCAGAGGTTCCTATGACCTCCTGTCAGGTTCAATTAATTTGTGAGAGCTGATTACAGAACTCAAGAGAAAATTTTATAACTAGATCACTGGTTTGTTATAAAAGGATGTAACTCGGAAATAGCCAGGTGGCAGAGATCCACAAGGCAGGGTATGGGGAAAGGGCATGGACCTTTCATGCCCTCCCTTGATGTGCCACTTGCCCAGAATCTCCATGTGTTCACCAACCTGGAAGCTCTCCAAAGCCCATCCTTTTTGGTTTTTATGGGCATGATTGATCAAATCACTGACCATTGGTGACTGATTCAACCTCTGGCCCTCTCCCCACCTTCCCTGAGTGGGGCTGAAAGCTCCAACCCCTTAATCACACTGTTGGTTCTCTGGGTAATCATCCCCATCCTTAGTCACATTATTAACATAACAAAAGGCTGGCTCTAATCAGTTCCATCATCCAAGGATTTTAGGGGCTCTGTGCCAGAAAGCAGGGGGGGGACATGAAAACCAAATATTATTTATATATATATGTATATATATATATATATGTATATATATATATATATATACATATATATATATGTATATATATAGTAAACCACAATATCACAGGAGAAAAGACCAATGAAGTTTATGTAGAGTAAAATATTTGAGAAAACTTATTCCCCAATGACTCTTCTGTTTTCTGGGTGAAATATAGAGCTAGTGTTCTGGAGAAGGAGAGAAAAAGGATAGGGTAGGACTTTGAGAGGAGTGGTAGGGAATCCAAAAGGGAGCTAATTAATAGCATGTGAAATGACTACAAACTGCATAGATTGATAGCTCGCAAATTTACAATGTTACCATGTTCACTTAGGGTATTTTTTGGCAGCCAAGGAGTTCCAGTACAGAGGGGGAAAAAACAAGGAGAAATTGGGAGTTATCAGGGGTGTGTTCCAGTATTAGTAAGAATGTAGGTTAATTAGTTGACCAATGGGGAACCAGCTAGATTTCCAAAAGGAAATAGAGACAACATGTGAGCAAAAGGTTAATCAGTGGAGAATTTCCTTCACCCCAGAATGTGGCCTGCAGAGATCACAGTAGAAGGCCAAAAAGGGGAAGGGGACTCAGCGGAGTAGGATGGTAATAAGAGTGGCTGACTGTTCTTGGCACTTATTGTGGAGAATCTTCACAGTTGCCTCACAGGGTAGGTAATATTAATATCTCCTCTTTTACAGATGAGGAAACTGAGAAACAAAAAGGTTTGGCAACATGTCTAAAATTGTTCTACTGCTAAGAAGTAGAGTTGGGACTCAAAACCAGGCAATCTGGCCCCAAGAGCGCATCCTGCATCCTTAACCTGCCACCTCTGATCACAGAAGGCAGGACGGACCTGGGCAGGGATGAGAGAGGGCAATTGACCAGAAAGGTGTGTCATGAGAAACTGAGGAACTGGGGAGAAGAGTGATGTGAAGGCAGCGTTCCAGTCAGATCAGGGGTGTAATGAGAAGAAGCCCGAGACTCTGCCTGGCAGCTGGAGTCCTGACTGGCCAATCCTTGGTCATGCAACCTCTGAAGCTGCTTTAAATAGTTGCCTACTACATAGGTAACAGGATTTTTAGGTATGGTTTTTATACTTCCCAGTTAAATTTAAGAGAGAAGATACCTCCTAAAATCAAGAATATGTGTCAGAAATACACTTTGTGCTGATTTTATCAAGATAGTGAAAAACAGACACTCTTTTTCTTCAAGTTTCCAGATATGATAAATAAGGCCTGTTTATCTGTATATTCCTTGGCCCCATGGACAGTACTGGAGGAACTCCTTTGATCTCTTGCCTGGGAAACATGTTCCCAACACTTAATATGTAAGTTTTGACAGGTGGGGTGGAGTCAAATGATGGAAAACCTTGAAATACACAGTGAATAGCTTAAAATTTACCTTGAAATCTATATGAAAGTTCTAGTAGCTTGTAGACAAAAAGGGTGACTTAGCAACAATTAATGGGTAGGGAAAACATTAAGTACTAAGAGAAAACTCAAGAGACATTTGCCTAAATTAGTCCTGAGATCATGAATTTTAGGATGGCAGTAGTTTCCCTCCTGAAAACTTGAATTGTGTACTTTCCTTTCTATAAGATGTGTATGAAAAAAATTATTTCCTTTTATTCTTATAGTACTTTAAAAAAATCTCAAAGACCTCCATAAGTTGTTAAGCTCTGATATAGATTCACAGGTCACAAAAATGCTGTTAGCCCTGTTTTACAGAAGGAAAAAAAGACATTGTGGTATGAAGTCCAAGGTAGAAACGTCTCCATTGCACTCAGTTCTAACTCCAATGTGGAGTCACTGTATTCAGCTAATCTTTTTATTTTATTAAATGTATTTACATTCATTTATTCTTCTACTAGCATAAAGTTTTATAAGCAGCCCCACTTGTAACCCTAACAATTTATGGAGGATTACAGTTGTCAGGAAGGAGAGCAGTGAACAGTGCTCATGTGACCACAAAGGCCCAGTTCCTCCACTTGGTGGAAAGCATGCAAGGGTGAATTCCAAACACCCTTTCCCTGCTGATATAGAACTGCAGATATGTAGAGATTCCAACTATTTTGTCTCTAATGTACTGGTAAAACTCAAGTTTCATATTTCTGAAGCCAAATGTGTTAAAGCTAAACCCTATTGCAAGCCTCCTGCTTATGCCTTCATTTACAGGCACGTACGCCCTTTGCATTCCAGCTCTTTTCATCTTGTCAGAATTCCTGCATTCTTTCTAAAGGTGACATATGCTTTAAATATCCAGAATGTTCAAGCTTCTTTTTTTTTTTTTTTTTTAATTTTTTTTTTTTTTTCAACGTTTATTTATTTTTGGGACAGAGAGAGACAGAGCATGAATGGGGGAGGGGCAGAGGGAGAGGGAGACACAGAATCGGAAACAGGCTCCAGGCTCTGAGCCATCAGCCCAGAGCCCGACGCGGGGCTCAAACTCACAGACCGTGAGATCGTGACCTGGCTGATGTCGGACGCTTAACCGACTGCGCCACCCAGGCGCCCCAAGAATGTTCAAGCTTCTTAAAGACTGTTAATTTATATATAATAGGAAAATAAAGAATAGAGCCAAAGGAGAAAATTTGTTAGTAATAAAAAATTACAGATAACAATGTGAGTAGTGTCTTGGCATTGGTGTCTTTGGCATTTCCTACCACTTTGGGTTTAAGGTTAATTAATAAAGAGAGAATAAGAGTTTACACAATGTGTATGGTATTTTAATTCCTAGCGGGTCTGTATTTGTTTTAAAAACAGATAGTAAACAACTTTAACTCTACATGTTAGGTTTTTAACGTTTTTATTTTTGCCTATTCAAGCAGCATCATTATGGAAGCGTTAGCCTCAAATACAATGAAATGTTTGGGATTGGTATTTCGTATCAAACATCTGAAATGGAAGCTTGCTTTGTTTTCTGGAGTAATCTTAACACCTCCATTTCTGGTTTAATAATCAGGATTGCATGAACTTTGGACACCTTTGGATATATTTCTTTTGAGCATACTATGGGTTCTTCTATTTATTCTTTGATATTTTCCTTTTGTTCTTTAAAACTTAAACATTCCTTCTTTATTTTGTGGTACCTTGTCCATCATGAACAGTCTTCTTCTTTTTTTTTTTTTTTCCCCTGAACATTTGCTGTGTCTGTAACCACGTACCATACCCAAGAGGCTCTCGGTTCTGCAACAAGTCTGAGCATTTGGCCTGTTTTTGTTTCTGTGAGGACAGGTCAGAGTGCCAGGCCAGGCATTTGACCCACAGGCAGAGGAACACGGGGACTATTACTAATTTTGTATGTGCTTTATTATGGTTCAGCACAGAGCATGAAGCATACTTGGTAAAGAAGAAAACATTCATAAATGCTCTGTAGTTTTCAAGTGTCAGTTATGTTTATAGTCAGAGCTTTGGCATATTAAGAATGGTTATATTTCGGCTATGTTTTATTTATTTTGTTTATTTATTTATTTTGAGAGAGAGTGAGCACGGGAGGGACAGAGAGAGAGGGGGGAGAGAGAGAATCCCAAGCAAGCTCCACTCTGTCAGTGTGGAGCCCAATGCAGGTCTCGAATGCACAAATATCGAGATCATGACCTGAGCCGAAATTGAGAGTTAGACGCTTAACCGACTGAGCCACCCAGGTGCCCCTCTGCTGTGTTTTAATGGTAGGGGAGCATTTTAGAAATACAAAAAAATTAAAAAATACATTCCTAATCTTTGGTTTTCCAGAAAAGCAACTGACTTCCTCACAAAATACCTTACCTAAAATAACTGTTTCTGATTGTTGGAGAGCTTAAGGAGAAGACTAGGACTATTTTGTGCATCTCCCTTGTACACATATTCTGAGAGAAACAAGGGAGGAAAGCATGAGAATGAAGAGTAACCTTTATTCATCACACATAACATGATCACCTTTGTTTTTCCTCTATGAAAGCTGGTGCCCTTTGACTTGTGTCTACCCTGTCTTCCCTCCCCAGTCTGTTGTGACAAGGGCCAGGGGAAGAAGTTAGTCATCATCCAATGCCCTCAATACTCTAGGCACTCAGAGCATATTTTTTCAAAGACTAAGCAAGGCCTGTTGGACTCTTTCAAGTTTTCAGAGTCAATTTTCTTTCTCTTTAATTTAAACGTAAATTGTCACTCTGGGTGAAAATACTCATGTGTGAAAGCAGAGCCTTTCTTCTTTGGCAATGTCTGGGTTCCCTTGTTACCCCAGTGGAAGCCCTTGGTCTCTCTCTTTTTCCCCCAACCCTGACCACACACCAGCCTGGCCATTCTGTTGTAAGGCACCACTGTTCTCCAGGGATTTGCCCATGTAAAATCTTTCTTCTCCATCACAGCCTCTTTAACTTGTTCTCTGACCCTTCCCCATACCTAGAGTTTGTCCATTTCTTAGGTCTAGGTTTCTAATTATTTAGCTTTATCCACTTCTTTTCTTGCACTTTTCTGGCTATTCTGGCTTGAATTCCTAAAACATATTGCATTAACCACTTGATTGTAACCTGTAACATTGCCAAGATCCCATTTCCCCTTGACCTTCCAGTTCTGTCATGTGGAATAAACTCTCATAAACTTTCTCCACTCCTACTGTGAGTAATGTTACTGTAAGAAAATTCTGAAGTCTAATGTAGGAGGACCACCCTCCCCATCCTCATTGCCCAGTACCCCAGCATCACACTCCTTTACTGAGAACTGGAATGCACAAGTGTAGCTTGGCCGAGTCTGTCTGGCAGTTTCTTGAAGGTTTGTGGTTCTCCTCCTGTGTATTTTCCTTTCCATGCCACTTTTATACATCCATCTCTCCTTTAAAGCTAGATTTAAAATTTGTTTTTCATATTTAAAAATCTATTCCTCATTTTAAAATAGTTGGTTTTATTTTAATTTGTTTTTAAACATTGACAATTTCATTGAACAACTACAGTCACGTTACTCTGCATATTCGTTTAGTATGAGAGAATTCTTTGTTGTTAAATTCATTGTTGCAGATGACGTGCATGCCCCGAGACTTCACATGAGGGCTGCTCCACCAGTGAAGAACATGCTTTCAGGCTGACATGGATAGGGAGTCCAGACTGGAGCACACTCAGGGCCTTGGGCTTGGAGTCTCCACAGAAGGAGTAGTTTTTGTCCCAAAGAGGTAGAGCCCTGAATGGAGGTGACAGGATTGGGTTTGGGTGGGAGAAGTGGAAAGTAGTTGCAGTGAGGACATATTAATTGCATCCTCTCCTTTTTAAAACTCAATTTCTTTTTTAGCTGCATTCTGAATCCTATAGACTTATGTGAAAACTAGGCCACTATTTATAATAGTGTATCTATGGGAAAATAATATTCTGAATTATGAAAAACCATCCTAAAAATATACTGTTATGGACAATCTAATTGTAAATCACAGCCACCCCGCTTTTTGGAAAAGTGAAGCTTCAACTTAGGATTAAATTGCACAGAAAAGTCAGGTACCAATTCTATAGAATTTGTTATAGAAAATATTGTGTATTATGGAAAATATTGTAAAGCATACATGGGTGTGTGTGCATGTTGATGGTGGTTTGTATGTTGGTGTGTGTGTGTGTGTGTGTGTAGTGGTAGTTTGGTTGTTTCCCTTATATTATTATTTTTTCCCCTCGTGTTGATCTTACCACCACTACTTATTGACTGTGACCTAGGCAAGCTCATTAAGTGCTATAAGCTTCATTTTTTCCAAATATAAAATAGATATAATAGTATTCCCTGACTCACAGACTTGTCGTGATGCTTAAATGACAGAGTGCTGGTAGGGCACTTGGCCCAGGGCCTGCTGCATGGCAAGTTTCAAACTCTTATTACATGACTTCCACCAGGACTACTACTTCTGTGGCTACTACATTTTTGTTATTATGTTTCCCCCTTTTGCTCAGAGAAGCCTCATCTTATTTAAAAGTGCAACCCAACATTCCCTGTCTCCATTCCCTGCTTTGTTTTTCTCTATACCTCCTAGCAGCATCAAACTTTCTATGGTTTTTAACTTGTTAATATTGTATGTTTTCTTTGTCTCTGACTAGAAAGTAAGCTCTACAAGGACAGGGATTTTTGCTTGTTCTGTTCACAGCTGTATCCTTAGTGCTTGGAACATGCAGGAGCCTCGTGAGTTGCTCTATAAATATTTATTGAATGAACAAGAAAATTACTTAAAAATGATCAACTGATACTTTTGCAAATAGTATGACTCAGTGTATCTGAAGCAAAAAGTGAAAGTAAAATAAAATGAGAGAAACTTTCATGTCAAAGAGACACCTCAACTTTAGATGGATTTTAAATTTTGAGTATATTTTAAATGTATGTCTATAGATAGAAAATAATGAAAACTAGTTTTAAAATGGTTTTTAAAATTCCTTTCCCACATTTAGGCTCATTCTCCTTTTTCCCGTGACACAAATAAGGAAAAATGAATGGCCTATCTTTTTACATCTTCATACTACTGTTCTCTGGTGATTTCTCAAGTCCCTTGTCTGCCCCTTAACTTCTGAGTAGTAGTTAAGCCACTAGCACAGCTGGATCTGGCTTGTGTAAACAAACTCACAGAGCATTATCATGTCATGCACCATGGAGGGTACAGCATTGTTTCAGAAAGCAAACTGTTTCTGGCTCCACTGTTGGTCTGTTTTGCAGTGTGAAATAAAGAGAGTGGGGCCTAAACAATCTCCTTTGCAAAAGTGTGACATATTGCTTCCCTCTTATTCTTAAATGCTGTGTAGTTTAAAGCTAAAAAAGTTTTGAATAGTGGGTTTGAGATTATCTTGAAAGATCAATTACTTTTACCAGATATCTCTGACAGTCCTCCAGATCTTTAAATTAGTAACAATGAATGGAGAGATCAGTAAACCTAATGGCAAGATAAAAGTTTTGTGATGGGGGTTTAGAGTCATTGTGATTCTCATGGTCTCATGAAATCACTCCTTCAAGCCCTCATTTTATTTTCAGATTGTAGTATTCATTCATGTAAAATCTACCTTCATATAGAAGTTTGAAGATAAACTATTAATAAAACTTTGTGGTTATGTAGCACCTCATTTTTAGGAACTTAAGGCACCTTTGTTATTTAATATTTTTTTGAAGTTTATTTATTTATTTTGAGAGAGAGAGAGACACACAGACCGACAGATAGAGACCATGAGCAGGAGAGGGGCGGAGGGAGAGAGGGAGAGAGAGGATCCCAAGCAGGCTCCATGCTGCCAGCACAGAGCCCAACGTAGGGCTCTAGCTCAGGAACTGTAAGATCATGTCCTGAGCTGAAATCAGGGGTTGGATGCTAACTGAGCCACAAAGGTGCCTCTGTTATTTAATTCGTAATATATGTTTTTGTTCTCTTTAAAGTAGTGAAAGGCTAGGTTTCTTAGTGAAAACTAACACAGAAATAGTTGAAACTTTTCACAAATGAAAATTCTGAGTCATTGATGATGGTAAGTTGAGAAGGGTCATAGCAGTGCAGTGTCTGGCACTGATGCAGATACACCTGTACAAACTGTGTTTGTACCTCTCTGAAGAGTTAATCTTGAAGGCGACTATAATAATTTCAGGTAAAACAAGTAACAACATCTCATTTTACTTTGGAGAACTCCCAAAAGTAAAAGTCCTTTCCTGGGACATTTTAAAAAATACAAAGAATGTCATTTACAGATTACCTGTGACTTAAAACCTTGTCCTATTATAATCTTAAAGGAAAGTGATGTTCTTTTGAATAAAAGAAATGCTGAAACTTGAAATGATTGGTACTCACTAGTTCTAGGTTGTTCACTTTCCAAATCATCATAAATATGCCACTATACCAGCTAAGTTTTGTGCATCATGAAGTCAGAGGAACAGATTGGTTCTACTTAAAATATAGAAAAGCACATTTCCCAGATACCACCTGTGGCTTGTGCAAAATCTGACTTGCCCATCTTCCTCCAAGGTAGTTTGCAAAACTGGTAAACCTCTGTTGCCTTTCATTTCTTGAAGATCCCAGTTTTAGTGATCCACCTTTTCCTGTTTCATTACTGATCCTACTTCCTTACCTCTCTCTCTCTTTTCATGAAATTCGTATGTTTTCTGGCTACATTCTTGACAGTATGCTCGATATTGAAGTTTGAAGAAAGGTAAGTCTTCAAAAATGTACCCATTCTTTTGGAATCTATTCTTGCTGTGGTATGTCTAGTTGTATTTCCTAAACACTTGTTCCTTTCTTTAATCTTCATAATTTGAGTTTTGCTGGTATATGTTTTATTTCCAGAATTCTGAGCCTTTTCCAAATCATTCTTGTTTTGTTTTGCCTGTTTTAAGGAATTATTTCTTGTTTTTAGCTGATGTTATTTTTTTCATCATCTCTTTAAGGTATAATTTAAAGTCAGTGTTAAAGGAATATTAAAGAGATATATTTAAAAGTCATTTTCAGATTGTAATACTGTTTTCATTTCCTATAGAGTAAATTCTTCCTTAAATTATAGATATTACTGGTTCTTCTTTTAACAGAAATATTCATCTTTAAAGTTTTGGTTTGCAGACCCATATTTAAACAGGAGCCTCCTCTCTCTATTCTTATCCCTTATTGTTCATTAACAATTTTGTGGTTGTCACCACCCCAGCCTCTAGAACCACTCCTATATTGTTTCCGTCCTGCTTTGATACTGGAAATCCAGTAGATCCATTCACTTGCAGACCTGTCTAGCATCTTTCAGCAGATCCCCACGTAAAGTTTTATGTGCTGCCATGTGCCTCTCTTTTTAGAGACTTAGCTTTATATTGAAACAAAAATACTATTAGTTTCAGAAGCAGGGTTTTTTTCCTTTTTCTTTCATAGGCCAGAAATTCTGTCCCAGACCTTCATTTTAAGCAGCACACCAGGCTTAAAACTCCCTTCTCAGGGTGGGGGAAGAATGAAAATAGGTGAAGGGAATATGAGTAAACTTACCGTGATAGGCACTGAGTAATGTACAGAATTGTTGAATCACTACATTGTACACCTGAAATGAATATAATACTGTACATTAATTATACTGGAATTAAAAAAAGAAAGTTCTTCAAGAAAAGAAACGAGTCCCTCCTCATTAGTGCTTTTAGCCTTCTTTGCCCATTACTCACAAGAGCTGAAATTCTACCTGTGCTTAATTCTGGCCTTTACTTCCAACTGGTTTACAGCTTTGGCCTTAGTTATTGCTTGCTTTGTGTTCTAATAACTTCTGTTTGGAGTCAAGACTACAAAGCTATGTATTTTTAATGATTTTCTCTTAAATTTCATTATTGCTGTGCTTATAGTGGCACAGGTAGGGGATTATGGCTTTAAAATATGGCGACATATTTTGCCATGTTGACTTGAGTTATTTAAGATGGGGCAGTTGAACTTCATCTGCAAGCTATGTGGAGTCATTACACTTTTAGGAGAGTATGACCTGATAAGATTTTATGTTTTAGAAAGATAATTTCAGTAGCATGCAGTATGGATTTTCAAAAGGCCATGTACAAGGTTGGGACACCTGTTTGGAGAATGTTGCCTACATGGTAGAGGGTCATGGGAGATCCAGGGTGTTAAGTGGGATAGAGGATATTAGGGTGACCAGGAGCAACTGCAGTGTATCAGACAATACATCCAGTGATGCCTGAATGGCTTTCACCTTCAGGACCAGCCTTGTCTCCTGATTGTAGTACCTCCTGGCTATTTGGAATAGAAGATTGAACATTTGATTTTCCTGGCTTCTTCTGATCTTCATATCAGTCAAGTTGATGTTTGCTGGATACATGTTGGTATCCTGAATTACATGAAAGAGAAAGGCTTAGAATGGACTTTATTTTTGAGAAAGAAACAGACTTAAAGAGGTTGACTTGAGTTTTGACAAAATAAGGACTAGAGCCCCAACATTTAAAAAATACTTTTTTTACATTTATTTATTTTTTGATAGAGACAAAGTACAAGTGGGGGAGGGGCAGAGACAGAAGGAGACACAAAATCTGAAGCAGGCTCCAGGCTCCGAGCTGTCAACACAGAGCCTGACATGGGCTCGAATTCACAAACTGCAAGATCATGACCTGAGCCGAAGTTGGACGCTTAACCGACTGAGCCACCCAAGCGCCCCTAGAGTCCCAGCATTTTAATTAATTGTCACCAATAACTTCTTGTGTCATTTTCTTCTGGTTTCTCTTTTACCAATCATACATACACAAGGGAATTACTGTCATCGCAAATTGGTATTTTTTTCTGCCTCTGGGAACTTACAAGTTCTAATTCTTTGGGGGTTTTGTTGTTGTTGTTGTTGGTGGCGTTCGTGGTGGTGATGGTGTTTTTGCTAAGTTGCAACTTGGATAATGATTTTTTTCTCCTCTTGTGGTCAATTTCCTTTTGTTCTCATTTTCTCTGTCTAAAATGTTGTAGGTACATCATTCTCTTCCATTCCTTTCCTTCATTCTATCTTGTCCTCAGTGTCCCTGCTTTTCTTGCATCGGTTTACAGATCTTAAGGAAGTAGACATCAGGTCACACTGCAACAAGTATCATCATGCTAGTATTCAAAAGAAAATAAGACATGTATCCTTTTCAGTGTGACCTTTGTTTTCCTGCAAAATCTAAATTTTATATGGCCCAGCAATTTGAATGTGGAAAAAACCCTGAAAACATGGCTTTATGTTTTTCTCATTTTAAAAGTATGAGGCTAATACCTTCTTCTGTGCTTTTTTGTTACAGAAAGATACTACTTCAAAAATAATGTTTAATACCACTAAACAAACACTAAGAATATTAATAATGGTAATACTATTATTGATAATCTTTTCCTCCCAGAGAATACTTTAATATATCTTACTGAATTGCCTTGATCTCATGTTTACATCAGGTTTTTACATCATTTTGTTGCTGTGGAAATGATTCTTCATTAGAACTAACACATGAATATAGAAAAAAGCATCTGTAGAGGAAGGAGCAATTTTGAAATTACTGTCATTTCTCCACAGAAAATCTCTGCCATATTTGGTGATATGGAAATACTCTGCTCTTATTTATTCATTTCCTGAAGAAACTCACTGAAGGCCTATCACGTGCCAGGCACTAAGCTAGGCACATAGAGGAAAATAAGATGGAAAGTCACTGTTATTAACTTTGCCTCTAAAATTCATGGGTTTTTTTTTTTAATGCATAATATGCTTTCAATAGTATGAGTTCCTCCCAATGGAGCAGATTAAGCAAATTGTTCTTCAGATATCACTCAGTTAAAGACAGACTTCTATTTTGTTAATTTAGTGCTTAATCAGACTTAAGTGAAGGGTGTGCCTCATTCAAGCCTTCTGAACTTCTAATGAGCTGGTTTATGGTCTTTCTATTCATATCCTTTATTATTTTACAAAGCCTTAGTCATTGCACCCACTTCCTGGCTTAGGGTTCACAAACCAAAGAAGTGTAACTTTTTTTTTTTTTTTTAACCCTCTCTTCATTCCATAGCTGCTCTGTTTCCTTAAACATTTTCCTAGTACTCTGGATATTCTTTGAGCTCCAGATGACTCTCTTAAAATACAATCACCAGGACTCCAGGCCTCCCAGGGGTGCAGGAAGCATGGTATTCTACAAAGGACACTGCTTTCTGCTCTGTTGGCTCTGTCAACAGAGTGTGAGACTCCACAGTTGATTAGCCATTTAGTGTCAAGCCAACTCCTCATGTCTTAGGAATATTCAGAACTCTGAGCATGTGGGTCCAATCATTCTTTTTTTCCCTTCCTGTATTAAATGCATTATCTTCATGTGGTCCAATTCAACTCCCTTTAGGCAGTCCCATGGGATCTTGCAGTTTACTGTTTCTAGTGTGACTTTCCACTTTTCTGGAAAACAACAGAAGTTTTGGAGGTTTTTATAGTGTCCCTCCATTTTGCAGATTGTTTCAAAACATTAAATAAGGACAGTCCATAAGCTAGTCACCATCAAGGATCTACTTTTTGTATTTTGTTCTTCCTGCCTGTAAGTTTTTAGTCTTTTACTGTTCTGTCTAGAAGCTCATGATTGTAGGTGGGAGGTACTGGGCATGGAGCGGCAAGTCCCCTATCAGTGCCTAAAAGACTCTGGGATATTCTCCCAGAGGCAGTTATTGTGATTTCTTTGTTAAATGCACTTTGTTATGGTATTTGTCAAGGCTTTTGACAATCTAGGTGAATTGTATCCACAGGTTCTTCCCATACTCTTCCTTGCCTCTGTGCTTATTTATACGTAAAGAATTTTGGAAAAGTTATAAGGCAGTATCTACTCTCACAAAGACACTTTTATTTTCTGCCATGACATATCTTTAACTATTTATGGATTCTGCACATTACATACATTTTGCTAGATTTTTCATTATGAAAACAAGATCCCACAGCTTGGTGATTTGAGTTTCCCTCCAGTGTGACCGTAAAGTTACCTTTTTATAGAGTAAAGTCATATTAGGAATCTACTGGCATTTTCATCATAGTTCATATAGTTTTATAAGATCACTCAGGGCTTCTTGAATGCCAATCAGTGTCAGTGATTTGTCTGTATTTTAGTTTGTCTCTTAGATCTAGAACAGCTCAGTATTTAGCACTGTTCCTTCCTACCTGCTTCAAACAGCAGAACACACCTAGTGTCTGCCATAGCCATGGAGAGCAAATTTTCTCAGCCGTCTCTTCCTGGAGCCCCTGCATTCCTTCCGGACTTGCATCTCCCAGCAGCCCTCTCTGTATCTGGTTGTACCTCTTTTGATTGTCTTTCAACCTCTCCTCTTTCTTTCTTGAGCATTATTTTAATTTTATTCCAGTTTTCACAGATCCATCTTTTCCCATGCTTCCCGGTTTGTTTTTATTGCTGGTTTGCCACACAGTTCCTGTTTGTTTCAAGTTCCTAGTTCTT
Organism: Puma concolor; assembly: GCF_028749965.1. Lineage (NCBI taxonomy): Eukaryota > Metazoa > Chordata > Mammalia > Carnivora > Felidae > Puma > Puma concolor. Next base: position 27,046,875 of record NC_141671.1, read on the forward strand.
TGTTACAAGGATTTCAATAAAGTATTTTCAACAAAACCTCCAAGTCTCTTTTGAGGAGTTAACTTATTTAAACATAGCTTTGTTCATTTCTCCCATGGCTTAGGTATTTTTTCTCTTTAATTCCTTCCAAAACTGATACAGTATATGCTATTTGTGGGATAGAGACTAGACAAGAGAAACAGAGTCAAGGGAGGACTGAAAACAGTTGATTACCCAAATAACATGTTGCTTTGGTCTCTCCTGTGACTTCCAAATACTTGCATATGCTAGTTGCCAGTGGGGTTCAAGCCTCAACTAGTTATTTGTCCTAGAAGCTTTAGTGGTAATTCTTAACGAACTCTTCCTGTGTAGATATTGAAACCTCCATTATTGCCACCTAAGTCCATGTTCTGGTTTCCCAGACTCATTCAACCCTTTCAGCAAGCTCTCATTTCTTTAAGATGATCTATAAATTAAAAAAAAAAAAAAAAAAAAAAGATTAGCTATTTAGATCCAAGGGTAAGTACTTTGTTCCTACTTTAATGTTGGTAGTAGATAAATTCCAAATGTAATTATAGTAGACACAAAATGAAAGTAGTAATACTTTATAATAATAATGAAGACTATGAGATGTTTGCTGTGTTTCAGTCCCCTTATACCACAACTGAAGTAGCTTCATTATTTTGTCTGTGTAGAGAACACTCCAAGTTACTGTAATCTGAGTAGCAACTGACAGCAAACATTAAATACACTAGTCGTCTCTGGATTAACTTCAACAAATATAGTTAATTCCTTGGTCTAATATTTTAAGGCTCTTGGTTAAGTACCTTTGATTTAAATAATACCTCAATTCACTCTTGTGCCATCACCATTTGCCAACAGAGGGCTTGGGGAATGTTAGATCATTTTGTTTATGTATGATCAAAATAATACAGAATATTAAAGTTATAAAAATATAAGTATCAATGCTAATTTGATACTCATTTTGATTTGCATGTACAACTCTAGTGTATTTACATAGTTTTGATTCTTAGTCATTGAGGTCAAGAATGTATTCAATATTTCAGACCATAGAATAAAAGGATGTAATAGTAATGCTTTACCTTATATATATCCAGAATCCAGAATGGCTGATTAGAACTTGTTAATGGGCTGGGTATGGGTTCTGAGAGAGTTTTATGGGCTTTTTCTCTCTGCTTTTTAAACTCAATTTAGTTAACAATAACAACAATAAAAGATCCCAAACAGTTTCATCCATTTCTCCCACCCCTCAAACCCCATGTAACCTTCCTAGCCTCCCACCCCCATGCCCTGTCCTCTTATAGCCACCAATCTGTTTTCTGTTATCTGTGAGCTTGGTTTTTATTGTTGTTGCTGTTGTTGTTTTAGATTCCACATGTAAGTGATCATACTGGATTATTCTTTCTCTGTCTGACTTGTTCCACTTAGCATAATGCCATTGAGGTCCATCCGTGTTTTCACAAACAGCAAGATTGCATTATTTTTTATGGCTGAATAATCCAGTGTGTGTGTGCGTGTGTGTGTGTGTACCATAATTTCTGTTCAGTCATTGATGTGTACTTAGGTTGTTTCCATTCTTGGCTATTGTAAGTAATGCTTCAGTGACATGGGGGTGCATATATATTTTTGAATTCGTGTTTTTATTTTCTTCAGATAAATACCCAGGTGGAATTGCTGGATCGTATGGTAGTTCTATTTTTAATTTTTTAAATTACTTTTTAATGCTTATTTTTATTTTTATTTACTTTTTTTTTTGAGAGAGAGAGAGATAGAGTGCAAGCAGGGGAGGGACATCGAGACAAAGGGAGACACAGAATCCAAAGCAGGCTCCAGGCTATGAGCTGTCAGCAGAGAGCCCAGTGCAGGCTTGAACCCACGAACCATGAGATTATAACTTGAGCTGAAGTTGGGCACCCAATGGACTGAGTCACCCGGGTGCCCCATTCTATGTTTAATTTTTTTTGAGAAACCTCCACGCTGTTTTCCATTAGTGGCTGCAGCAATGCATTCTGTATTTCCACCAACAGTGCACAAGGGTCCTCTTTTCTCTCTTGACGTTTTGATAATCGCTATTCTATCCAGTGTGAGGTGATACCTCATTATGGCTTTGATTTGCATTTCCCTGATGATTAATAATTTTGAGGACCTTTTCGTGTACCTGTTGGCTATCTGTATGTCTTCTTTGGAAAATGTCTATTCAGATCTTCTGCACATTTTTAAATCAGATTTTTTTTTTTCCTATTGAGTTGTATGAATTCTTTATGTATTTTGGGTATCAGCCCCATATCAGATATATAATTTTCAAATATTTTCTCCCATTCAGTAGGTTGCCTTTCTGTTTTGTTGATGGTTTCCTTTGCTGTGCAGAAGCTTGTAGTCCCACTTGTTTTATTTATTTTTATTTTTTAAATATAATTTATTGTCAAATTGGCTTCCATACAACACCCAGTGCTCATCCCAACAATCACTTGTTTTATTTTTGCATTTGTTGCTTTTGCTTTTGGTGTGAAGTCCAAAAAATAATCACCAACACCAATGTCAAGGACCCTAACAACCTGTGTTTTCTTCTAGGAGTTTATGGTTTCAGGTCTTATGTTCAAATCTTTAATCCATTTTGAGGTAACTTTTGTGTTTGGTGTAAGATAGTGGTCCATTTTAATGCTTTTGCATATGGCTGTCCATTTTTCCCAATACCATTTATTGGGGAGACTGTCCTTTCCCCATTGTATATTCTTGAATTCTTTATCACATGTCAGTCTACCATATGTGTATTGATTTACTTCAGGGGTCTCTATTCTGTTTCAGTGAACTGTGTGTGTTCTTATGCCAAAACCATACTGTTCTGATTACTATAGCTTTGTAATATAGCTTGAAATCAGGAAGCACAATGCCTCCAGTTTTGTTCTTTCTCAATATTGCTTTGACAATTAAGGGTCTTTTGTGGTCCCATACAGATTTTAGGATTGTTTGTTTTATTTATGTGAAAAATGACAGTGTAATTTTCATAGGGATTATATTAGATCTGTATATTGTTTTGTGTAGTATGAACATTTTAACAATATTAGTTCTTTTAATCCATGACCATGGTAATCTCTACATTTGTGTCTTCAGTTTCTTTCATCAATGCCTTGTGGTTTTCAATATATAGGTCTTTCACCTCCTTGGTTGAAATTAATTTTAGTTCTTTTCTTCTTTTTGATGCAATTGTAAATGGCATTGTTTTTTAAATTACTCTTTCTGATAGTTTGTCATTAGTATAAATAAACAATGGATTTTTGTGTATTGATTTTGTATCCTCCATTGTCACTGAATTTGTTTACTCGTTCTAACAGCTTTTTGATGGAGTCTTTAGGGTTTTCTATATATAATATGTCATCTGCAAATAATGATAGTTTTACTTTTTCCTTCCCAATGTGGATAATTTTTATTTCTTTTCCTTGCCTAAATGCTCAGGCTAGGACTTCCAATACTATGCTGTATAAAAGTGGGGAGAATGGGCATCCTTGTGTTATTCCTGATATTAGAGGAAACAGTTTCAGCCTGTCACCATTGAGTATGATTTTAGCTGTGGGCTTGTCATATATGGCCTTTATTTTGTTGAAGTATGTTTCCTCTTTACCTGCTTTGTTCAGTTTTTATCATAAATGGGTATTGAATTTGGTCAATTGCTTTTTCTTCATCTTTTGAGATGGTCATACATTTTTATCCTGCATATTGTTAGTTTGATGTGTCACATTGACTGATATACAGGTGTTGAACCATTCTGGCATCTTTGGAACAAATCCCACTTGCTCATGGTGTATGATATTTTTAATGATCATTAAAATTCAGTTTGCTAATTCAGTTTGCCAATAATTATTGATTTATTTACATCAGTGTCCACCAGGGATATTATCCTTTATTTTATTTATTTATTTGGTGGCATCATTGTCTGGTTTTGGCATCAAGATAGTGCTGAATTTGTAAAATGTATTTGAAAAAGGTTTCCCTGCTTCTGTTTTTTGGAAGTGTTTGAGAGGTATTGGTATTCTTTGAATGTTTGGCCGAAATAACCAGTGAAGCCATCTGGTATTGGACTTTTGTTTTTTTTAAGAGTCTTTGATTACCGATTCAATCTCCTTTTTATAATTGGTCTACTCAGATTTTCTGTTTCATGTTTCATCATGATTTAGTCTTTTTTAAAAAAAATTTTTTTTTCAACGTTTATTTCTTTTTGGGACAGAGAGACAGAGCATGAACGGGAGAGGGGCAGAGAGAGAGGGAGACACAGAATCGGAAACAGGCTCCAGGCTCTGAGCCATCAGCCCAGAGCCTGACGCCGGGCTCGAAATCCCGGACCACGAGATCGTGACCTGGCTGAAGTCGGACGCTTAACCGACTGCGCCACCCAGGCGCCCCTCATCATGATTTAGTCTTGATGGGAGTCTTGATGGGAGTCTTGATGGGTTGTATGTTTCTAGGAATTTATTCATTTCTTCTAAGTTGTCTAGTTTGTTGGGGTTTAATTGGTCATAGTAGTCTCTTATGATTCTTTTTCTTTTCTCTCGGTTTCAATTATAACATCTCTTTCATTTCTCATTTTATTTGAGCACCCTCTCTTTTTTTTCTTGGTGAGTCAAGTTAAAGGTTTGTCAATTTATCTTTAACGAAGAAGCAGCCCTCAGTTTCATTGATCTTTAATACCATCTTCTTGTCTTTTTAGTCTCTATTTCATTTATTTCTGCTCTAATCTTTGTTATTTCATTTCTTCTACTAGCTTTGTTTTTGTTCTGTTTCTGGTTCCTTGAGGTCTGAAGTTAGGTTGCTTATTTGAAACTTTTCATGTTTCTTCAGAAAGGCATTTATCACTATGAACTTATAAGCCTTTTAGAACTGCTTTTTCTGCATCCCATACATTTTGTTATGTTACATTTCCATTTTGTTTCTCTCAGGGTATTCTGTTTGTTTTTTTCTTTTGATTTCTCCTTTTACCCGTTGGTTATTCAGTAGCATGTTGTTGATTTGCCACATGTTTGTGAATTTTCCAGTTTTCTTCATGTAATTTGTAGTTTCATTCCTTTGTGGTCAGAAAGGTGTTTGATATGATTTTAATCTTCTTAAATTTGTTAAGTTTGTTTTGTGGCCTAAGGTAGGATCTCTTTTAGAGGAGTTTTTCTTCTTTAACCACATTCTAAAGTATTAATACTCTGTCACTACCACTCAATATACAGCAGACATTCTTTCCTATGCCATGACTCCTTCAAGTAGTCTGGTGAAGCCTATACATATTCTCAGGGTAATGTTTTTGAAAAGCATAAAGCAAAACAGTTAGGGTTACAAAGGAAACGAATTATATTCATATGCTAGTATTATAATTATTAAAAGCCAGGCTTGTGATGTAATAATGTGATGTGATACATTATATGGCGAGACCTGAAGTCACCACTGTGACTTCAAAGCAGTGATGGGCACAAGTGATACTTTAAGACCTTTGTAGCAACTATGCTGTGGTATAAAAATGTCTTGAATATCCATTGGTGAAAAAGTCACATGTGGTGCTATTATTACCAAGGATTTTTGCTTATATTCAAAATTGAAAGAAATTGTCAATTTCAGATAGAATTTGCTAGAAATGAAAGTGTATATTTTTCTTATCCAGATCTACATGCCTCCTTGAATTCTATCCATGGACCTTGTGGACCTTGGTTTAGTATTCCAATGTAATTACTTTCATGTAGTAAGCTTGTATTTCTGCTTATTTGTAGAGAATCTTTGTAACTTTTGCTCTTGAAAAATTGGATAGTTACTTCTGGTATTGTTTTTTCATACAAAAATCATTACAGGTTTTTCTATGTTTATCACCAGCTGATACAATTCTGTAAACTGGAAAACAAAAAGATGTCTGCTATAGCTGATTTGTGATAATTGGAGTCACAAAGTATTTTTAAATTAAGATTTTCTACAAAACCTAGAGACATAGTTTAATTGTTTTCTTTTTTTCAACTTGTGGTCTCTCTTAAATGAGAAATCAAGAAAGGTTTTAAAGAATGGGGCCAGAGATTCTTGGAGATACAGAATGTGGCAAAGAATTGTGACCAAGGTGTTATTGCTGAAGTGGGGGACAAAAACTCATGTCAGAAATGAAGATTTTCAAACTGAAAGAATTCAAACTGAAGCTGTCCTGGGACAGCTGAGCTTCCTTTTGGTGTTAGTAAATGGGAAGAGTGATAAGATTTAATAAGGTATTGTAGTGTGGTTGACCTTCCACAGCAGGAACTGTGCTCTTCAAGAAGGCAAAAACGTTAGAAAACTCTATGAGTAGAATACCATATATCTTTTCTACTCTGATTAGAAAAAGTTTCAATTTGTCTTGATGGTAAAAATATGGTGTGAAAAAAAGTTTATGTTAGTCATTCATTCATTCATTCATTCATTCAACAAATCTAACTTGGCTAGTAAGCAATAGGAATGACACATGGAAAAGCCTGGTCCCCACACTGTGGGGAGTAGACAGAGACAAAAGCAGTATGGTGCTGCCTTGACTCTATCAGAGTTTTTTTTGGAGCATGGTGCATCTGGGGATTGTTACCTTGTTCTGTATAATGAAAGTTCTGATTCCCTCTGAGAGTCCTTAGTCTACTTTGAGGATTTCAAAAACTTATTGGAAACTACATATTAATTTATATTGGACATATAAAGGTAAATAAAGATATCACATTTGTTCAGTCTGGCAGGAGTGTATCATTTCAATGAAGTAATGCCCTTATGATTACTTGGTGTTCCAATTTGTAATTATAAAAGGTTTTGAACAAAAATACAAGTGCAGTGAATAAGGAAAAATCATATAAAATCAGGTTTATAAATGTGAGTAATAAATGTTTCTGATCTGGGCCTTGGCTGGGCTGGGGGCAAAAAAGATGCATCTTGGACTGTAGTGCACAGCGAGAAGCCCTTGTTGAAATGATGCTGCTCCTCAGTTCTAGAACCATTGTTCCTCCTCAGTACCTGCTAAACAAACTACAGGCTGGCATATAAGACCTTTCCCAGAATGACTTCTACTGGTGTTTACAAAATTAGTTCCTTCTGTTTCTTGTCCTTTCTCCATCTAAACTGGAGGCTTCTTGTTTCCCAAACATGGCCAGTGCATTTTCCCTCCTTTTGCTCATGCTGGCCCATCCATTAGATGGCTTCATACCCCTCCATCTACATTTGCTTATGTAGGCCATCTCTTCGCTGAGCCCTTTTTGATTTGTCCTTGTCATCTCTGCTCCTTTAAGTCTATATCCCTACCTTGTTACAAACATTTCAGCCATGCCTGTCTTAATTCCTATTGCATTCATTTTGTAACCTCTTCACACCTCTTACTTTTTCTTTTTCTTCTTTTTTTTCTTTTTCTTAGAGTACAAGTGGGGGAGAGGGGAAGAGGGTGAGAGAGAGTGAGAGAGAGAGAGAGAGAGAGAAAGAGAGAGAGAATCTTCTCAACCAGGCTCCATGCCCAGCACAAATCCTGACACAGGGCTCGGTCCCACAGCCCTGGGATCATGACCTGAGCCAAAATCAATAGTCAGATGCTCAACTGACTGAGTCACCCAGGAGCCACCACATTTTTTTCTGATCTGTACCCATAAGACAAGTGAGGAATACAGGGGTCTGTTTCTTTACACCTTTGTATTTCCTATAATCAGGATATGTTGCCCTGCTGCTTGGGGAGGGTGCTTCTAATACAGGAGTGCACCCTCTCTAGATCCCCTCAAGGAATCCCTTCCTGCCCACTGACATACAATTCTTCAGAATCCATACTTGTTTCACTCTGTTAAAACAGATTTACTTCTAGTTCCAGCTGCTAAATAAATGCCAGCTTTGCTGGATTTCTGCTGAGAAAGGCTGATTCATGATGGAAAGTAATGTTTTATTGTTGTTCTCATTGGCTAATAACTCTCACTTGTAGATTCAAAGTCTTGAGGAGTAGTAAAACAGTGCAGCTGCTTGTGTGGTCTTAGGCATTTCCAGCCTACTGGTATTTTGAGCCTCCTATGTCTCTAAAAGCAAGTGTTAGAGGAAGTGTTCTGGTCTCTGATTATCTTTTTCAATATATAGTTCTTTTGCCACACCAGTCTTTTCTCTGAGGCAACATTTTTATTCAGGAAACTTTGGCTCATTCATTGAGATTTTTAAAATTTCATATGCTTCATATGTAAAGTTCACTCCATTATTAATTGTAAAATAAGGTCATTGAGAAATTACATGCCTAAACTTCAGACTTAGTGCCACTGTATTCATTCAAATAATGTTTCTGGAGCACCTTCTGTGTGACAGGAACTCTTCTAAGTGGTAGGAAGCCTGGGGGAAAAACACCAATAACCTGCTGTCCTCAGAAAGCTTACAGGCTGGCTAAACAAATGAAGACACTTAGAGTCAAATGTGTTGGGTACTCTGGAGAGATGTCTGCAGTGAGAGGATGGGTTGGAAAGAACTGTTTGCTCTAAATGGCAAGGTCAGGGAAGGCTTTGTGAGGGAAAGAAGTGAAGGGAGCCAGCCAAGCAAATATCCAGGGGCAAAATGTTCTGAGTGGAGGGAAGAATGAACACCCAGGCCCTGAGGTAGGGCTTACTGGGAGCATTGAGGGACTAGTGGGGCTGGCATGGAGGCAGATAGGGAGTGAGGTTGGAGAGGCCAAGTCATGTTGGACTTGGAGGCTGCAAACAACATACATTATAAGGGTATACGGATAGCCAAGTGGTCTCACGCTACACCTACTACAAATAACTTTGTGTATCTTTAAATTCCTCTATAAAGTTTCCTTTGTGTTTCAGGTGAAAAACATTTCTGACCTCATGTATTCAATTTTGGTGATCATTTTTTATAGGTAAAAATGGCAGCACTGCAGTCACCGCCATTTTGGAAACCAATCTACTAATTGGACATAGTTCATGTTCTCTTATAATAAGCTAATATAAATAACATTTTAAATGTCATCATCAACACAATTTTCTCATCCTACTTGGTTAGAATGCCCACTTCCAGCTCTGCTCATTTTTCGTGTGGTTATAGAATGGACATGAATTTATGATAACCTTGAAGAGGAATAAGGCTTTAAAGATGGTAGAATTATCATTATTATTTGCTTTATTTAATGTGAAATCTAGCACAGTGAACCCAGACCTGCAGTATAATAGTCTGATACAATTAAAACAGTTCTAGAATTTACATTCCAATCTGCAGTCTATGTAGAATTGCACTGTAAACCTTCAGTTCATGTATGGATCCCACATAGACTTTTAGGTGACCATTTCTAATTTTCTTTTTGTTTTAAGTGAGGCCATGATTTACCACTGATATACAAATGAGGATAACTGAGGATATCTGTTTATGTCTTTGAATGTTGAGAAGAGCAATTTTCTTTATATTTGTACTTGAATTAACTATTTTCTTTTAATTTTAAATACTTCTCTGGTTCTATAAGGCTTTACTACTCTTCTCTGAGACTGTCCTAATAGTGTGTTACAGATGAGGATATCCCACTACAAGATCTTTGGACATTTCAATAACCCATTTCTCCTACACCCACTTCATTGATTATAGTCTAAGATGGTTCTCCTTTACTCTGAATTCTACCTCTTTATATAGTGTAGTATTTAATCATTAAACCTTTGTTTAATAATTGTTATACTAAACCTTTGAAATTTATATAGAATTTTGTCCATCTTGCTCTTGGAAATTTTACCTATTTCAGTACTGTGAAATTACCAACCCTTTCAATCATTCTGGTAGCCTGTTTTCTTTTCTACTAGTTTTTGGGTTTTTTTTGTATTTTTATTTTGTTATTTGTATATTTGACATATAAATTCCTCATTTGTTTACACGCTGTCTTCATTCAACAAATACCATGCCAAGCAACGTTTCAGTCTGAGGGATACAATAGAAAAGATAAAATCCTCGCCATCAAGGAGCTTACATTTTGATGAAGGTGATAGAAAATAAACAAGTAACAGATAATATATTAAAATGAAGAAGAAATGAAGCAGCGTGGAGTCCTGGGTAAATATAGAGATGACAAAGCATTGGGTGTTTTAGATACAGAGGAAGGCAAAGAAGCCCTTTCTAAGGGGTGACATCTGAACAGAGATAAGGGAAGAAAAAAGAGAGATAGTAAAGAAGGAAGAACACACACACATAGAAGGGACACAAGTGTAAAGGTTGTAGGCAGGAGTTGGCACTAGTCTGGGGACAGCAGAATGTCCAGAGAGGTAGGGTCGTTAGTGAGAGAAAGCAGAGTAGGCAATGAGATGGAGAAGCACTTGGGGGCCGGGTGGGAGGAGGACTGTGGTTGAACTAGTAGCTGCTCAGGTGCTGCTATAGTCCTGGTGGAAGGTGATGCAGCTTTCATAAGGATGCTGCAGATGGTAGTGGGGAAGGTGTTATTTCTGTGAATTCTGAAGGACAAGAAGGGCATCCATGAAACCTAGGTTTTGTCTCAAGCAGTAGGTAAATGGGTATCATTTGCATAGGAGAGGCCAAGGGAAGAACTTTGGCGACAACATCCAGAATTCTGTTTTGAGCCAGTTCAACATGAGATGATATGAAGCCTGTCAAACAGATGGGAAGAAATGGGGGGGGGGTCCTACAGCTCAGGTCCAGGCAGGCCTGGAGATGGACCCTTGGGGTCCTAGGCACAGTGATGCTAATGTGAAACTGAGACCGAGTGAGACACCTCACAGTGGGTGGGAAGGAGCCACAGGGCCAGAGTGGAGATGGTGGGACAGCACAAGAGCCCAGGAAGTTGTGTCAGTGAAGTAGAAGAGAATTAGAAGAAGGTAGGGCTCCAAAAGCCAAGTGAAGAAAAAAATTTTAGAAGGGGAAGGTAGGGACTAATTTTGTAGGCTTTGGTTTTTTATCAGTCTTATTTTTTTGTTCTCCTTATTAGATAAAATAAGTTCCTACTGTTAACAGAGTCTCCATGCCTCTGAAAATGCCGCTCTGTTCGTGATCGGAAGCATACTCCATATTCATCCTGTAATATTGAGGAAATATGGAAGAAGTAATGATAAACTTTTTTTTAATTATTCAGTCTTGGCCCCAAAATATAACTATGATTTAGTTCAGGGTGCAGAAAGCTCTTTCTGTAAAGAGCCAGTTAGTAAATATTTTCGTTTTTGTAGAATATATATTCTGTGTCTCAGCTACTCAACTCTGCTGTTACAGTGTGAAAGCAATCATAGAAAACACATAAATGAATGGATGTGGCTATGTTTCTATAAAACTTTATTACAAAAACAGGCATAGGAACAGATTTGGCCTGTAACTTTCCAGACCCCTGATGTTCCGGTGTATTTCAGAATCGTACTTTTAACCATGAGAGGTTTATCAAGCTACAGAGGAGTAGTCTGATTTTTTTTTTTTTTTTAAAGAAAGCCAGTTAATTTGTTGCTCTATATTATAAAACCTTGTGGACAGTTAGATTTTATTAGCCAATCATATTCTTCAGCATTTTGAACATTAAACATATGCTGAATTCTTGATGGACTTACTAAAAAAATCTGTACAGAACCATCCTGCCCTATAACTCCCACTCCCCTGCCATATTTACTTTCTTAAGCCTAACTGCTTTTAATTCTTTTGGACATGATTAATTGGATATTCTAGCACAAGAAAAGCTTTTTGTTGTGCAGAATCTCCTTATCCTGTGTTTCAGAAATAGGAGCATATATATACACAAGGACTTCTGCTTCACTGTGAATATAAAATACAATTATATAATATATATAACTTTCCTGTAAGTATAGTATGTGGCTTCAACACTTGCCTTCAGCCTTCTGTGCCTCAGTTTTAGTGTTTACCTGTTTTAGGATTAAACATGTATATGCAAGATGTTTAGAATGATGTCTGCTCAATATTGAGTATTCATATGTCAGCTTTTCTTTTCATATAGCTGTTTATATAATATGTATATAAATGAAAAAAAATAGCCAAAGAGAAAAAAATATCCAACATTGTCTTGCCCTTCATACTTGACTGATCCCATCAAGACAGATTCCAAATGTGATTAGATATTAATTTATACATAAAAAAAAGATTTAAGTATTGGCTTGGCTGATATGTAGAAAGGATCTTAAAGATCATCTGGTTCATGGTTTTTTCATCTGCATTTCATGAATCGTTAGAAACTGTAGACAACATGGCAGCACTCTGCAGGTATACCTGCACACATGTACATGCATACACAGTTGCACATATGTGCATTTCTGTGTCTTGCCAGAGTCTGAGGCTTTCATTGTGTCCTCACAGAGTGAGTCTCAGAAAGGCTGAGCACTGAGCACCATTCCAGGAATGGAGACCCAGATTTGCTGTTCCTGACTTTTAGTGTGACTTTTATCAAGTCATTCTCTGTGAACCTCAGAACTGGTTTCTGTTTCTCCTAGAATTGTTATAAAGCTCCAACAAAAGCATTTTCGAATTGTAAAATGTCCTATAAATGTATAGTGGTGGCACTATACTATAAGAAAACTACAGCCAGGAAGAGTGGTTGAGTGGTCTGCTCAAGAGCCCTGACATCCCCATCTTCTGAGATCCACTCAATGAACTATACCCTCAAATTGGAGCCACAGCTTTTTTTTTTTTTTTTTTTTTTTTTTTTTGAGAACAAAATGACCCAATTCCAAGACCATTCAGTGGAAAAAGAATAGCCTTTTCAGCAAACAGTTTTGGGACTTGACATCGATGTGCAAACAACTACTTTGGACTTCTGGCTCACCACATACATAAAAATTAGCCAAAACTGATTGAAGATCTAAACATGAGAAATAAAACTATAAAACTCTTGGAATAAAACTAGAAGTAAGTCTTTATGCTCTTGAGTTAAGCAAAGCATTTTAAGATATGACACCAAAGCACAAACACAAAAGAAAAATTAGATAAATTGGACTTTTATGTTTCATAGGATACCATTAAGAAAGTGAAAGTGTTTGTATACCTTAAATTTACACAATGTTACATGTCAGTTACCTATCAATAAAGCTGGGGAAAAAAGTAAAAAGACAATTACAATCCATGTATCTGGTAAGAGATTTTTATCCAGAATATATAAAGAACTTTTATAACTCAATAATAAAAAAGATAAATAACCAAACTTAAAAATGGGCAAAAGATCTGAATAGACATCTCTGCATATAAGATGTACAAATGACCAATAGGCACATGAAAGGATGCTTAACATCATTAGTCATTAGGTAAGTGCAAATCAAAACCACAGTGAGACATTTGTGTGGAACCACGAAAGAATCCTAATAACCAAAGCAAAATCTTGAGAACAAAGCTAGAGGCACCATGATGCTTCCTGATTTCAAGAGGTACCATACTTCCTGATTACGAGCTGTCATATAAAGCTATTGTAACCAAAACAATATGGTATTGGCATAAAAACAGATGCATAGATCATTTGAACAGAACCAAGACCCCTGAAATAAACCTATACATAGATGGTAACTAATTTATGATGAAAGAACCAAGAATGTATAATGGGGAAAGGACAGTCTTCCTAATAAATAGCATTGGGAAAACTAGGCAGCCATATACAAAAGAATTAAACTGGACCACTATCTGACACCAAACACCAAAATTAAATAAATTAAAGACTTGCATGTAAGACCAGAAAGTATATAACTAGAAAAACAACAACAACAACAACACAGGTGGTAAGGTCCTTGACATTGGTACTGGTGATTATTTTTTGGATTTCACACCAAAAGCAAAGGCAACTAAAGCAAAAATAAAATAAGTTGGAGTACATTAAACTGAAAAGCTTCTGCACAGCAATAGAAACCATCAATAGACTGGAAAGGCAACCTACTGAATGGGAGAAAATATTTGCAAATCATATATCTGATAAGGGTCTAATATCCAAAATAAAGACTTCAAACAACTCAATAGCAAAAAAAAAAAAAAATCTGATTTAAAAATGTGCAGATCTGAATAGACATTTTTCTAAAAAAAGACAGATGGCCAACACATACATGACAAGGTGCTCAATATCATTAATCATCAGGGAAATGCAAATCAAAACCATAATGAGATATCATATTATACCTGTTAGAATAGCTATTATCAAAAAGTTAAGAGAAAGCAAGTGTTGGTGAGGATGTGGAGAAAAGGGGACCCTTGTGCACTATTAGTGGGAATACAGGAATGTATTGGTGTAGCCACTGTGGAAAACAGCATGGAGTTTCCTTAAAAAATTAAAAATAGAACTACCATATGATCCAGCAATTCCTAAGGAAATGAAAACACTAATTGGAAAAGGTAGTTACATCCTCATGTTCATTGCAGCATTATTAACAGTAGCAAAGATATGGAAGCAACCTAAGTGTCCATCGGTGGCTGAATGGATAAAGCAGATGTGGCGAATATATACAATGGAATATTATATTAAGAAGGAAAGAAGGACATCCTGCTATTTGTGACAACATGCAAGAAACTTGAAGACATTATGATAAGTGAAAAAGGCCAGACAGAGAGATAACTACTCATGATACTACTTTATGATCTCATGTGTATGTGGAATCTAAAAAAAAGTAAAAGAGAAAACAAATACAGTCATAGATACAGAGAATAATTTGGTCATTGCCAGAGACAAGAGAGTGAGGTGGTGGACAGTGGGTGAAATGGGTGAAGGTGGTCAAAATGTACAGACTTGCAATTGTAAAGTAAATAAGTCATGGTGATGTATAGTATGATGACTATAGTTAATAATGCTGTATTGTATCATTTGCAAGTTGCTAAGAGACTAGATCTTAAAAGTCATCATCAAAAATTTTGTAACTGTGTGTGGTGTTGGATGTTAACTAGACTTGTGGCCATTTCATGATATATGCATATACCAAATTATTATTGTACACCTGGAACTAAGATAATATTTTATGTCTATTATACCTTAATAATAAAAAAACCCACAGTGATATACAACTTCACACTCTCTAGGATGTCTACAATCAGTAAGACAGACTATAATAAGTGTTGAGTAGACAGTGGAACAATTGGAACCCTTATTTAGTGCTGGTAAGAATGTGAAATGGTGCAGCCACTTTAGAAAATAATGTGGCAGTTCCTCAAAATGTTAAATGTTGTATGCAAATGACACTACTTCTAGGTACATGTCCAAGAGAAATGGAAATATGATATGTGAAAGAAGCCAGTTATAAAAGGCCACATGTTATGATTCCATATGTATGAAACATCCAGAATAGGTCACTGCATAGATGCAGGAAGTAGATTAGTGGCTGTGGGGGTGGGAAGGGAAGATGGGCAAGAGATTGCTAATGAGTATGGTGTTTCTTTAGGGGATGACGAACACATTCTGGAATTAGATGGTGGTGATGAGTGCATAATGCTGTGAATACTAAAAACCACTGAGTCGTAAACTTTAACAGGGTCAATTTTATGGTATGTAAATTTTATTGTAAGAAACTGTTACTTGAAAAGTGTAACCCCAAATTGTGCTTTCTTGCCTATGAAAGCTTAGGAGGAAACATACTTTTATCCTATTTAAAAAAAATTTTGGGGCGGTGCCTGGGTGGCTTAATCGGTTAAGCGTCTGATTCCAGCTCAGGTCATGATCTCACGGTTCATGAGTTCGAGCCCCATGTCGGGCTCTGTGCTGACAGCTCAGAGCCTGGAGCCTGCTTCAGATTCTGTGTCTCCCTCTCCTCTCTGCCCTGCCCCTGCTTGTACTCTGTCTCTCTGACCCTCGAAAATAAATAAACATGTAAAAAAATTAATAAAGAAATAAAAATAAAATTTTTTAAGGGTTTATTTATTCTTGAGAGAGAAAGAGCACAAGCAGGGGAGGGCCAGAGAGAGAGGGAGACACAGAATCTGAAGCAGGCTCCAGTCTCTGAGCTGTCAGCACAAGGCTGATTGTGGGGCTCGAAGTCACAAACTGTGTGAGATTATGACCTGAACTGTAGTTGGGTGTTTAACCAACTGAGCCACCCAGGCACCCCTACTCTTATCCTGTTTTATCTCACGTCTGCCATGTGAATTTTACTGACAGGCCTAGATGACATGCGTTTTGAGTCAGGTCTGTGTTCACCAATCGCCCAAGTTCCCTAAAGACAGACTGCACAAGACTGCAGCTTGTGCCCAGGTGACACTCAGGACTGGCAGCAATGAGGGCCGGTAACCTCACTCACCTCAGAGAGGGGTTTTTCCAGGTGAAGATTGAGGTCATTCACCAGGCAGCAGGGAAGCATCTTTGTATTGTGCCCAGCTGTTATTGGCCTGCAAATAAACCAGTGACAAAGATTTTCATCATTACTATTTGGGGACATTTTAATATTAGGTTAATTTATATTTATTGTGCTTAGAAATAATTTAAGAAAAATAATATATCAGTCACATTTATTTTTAAGAACCATCCTAAGGAAGTGCAAAATATTTATTCCTTGAAACCTCTTTTTGGAAATCATTCAATTCTATACATTAGTACTTACTGTATTTAATGTGCCTCAAAATTAAAAGATTATGTATGCATGTGATATGCTAAAAATCTTGTATCTTAGTTAAAAATTAAAAAAATAAAACAATCTTTTAAAAAATCAACTGTGTCCAAAACACATATTCTCAAACTTCTCTGCATAAAAGTCAACTGGGATTGACTCATTATAAATGTGGATTTCCTAGGATTCTACCCCCAAGAGATTGGTTCATTCTGGCATTTTAGAAATACCACAGGTGATTCTGAGGAGCAAGGGTTTGCACTTTGAGAACCACTGCCATAGGGAATTCAGCCTAGAATTAGGAAGTAATATGTGTGTTTAAAGTGTTCTTCACTTTACCATGGATAATTAATAGATATTTCTTAAGATATTTTTCAGTCATTTGATGTTAGAATAGATCACATTCATACTCTTATTCTGCTATTAGAAAATATTTTTCCATGATTTTTATTTATTTTTATTTCTTTCTTTTTTTTTATTTTTTAATGTGTATTTATTTTTGAGAGAGAGAGAGAGAGATTGAGCACAAACAGGGTAGGGGTAGAGAGAGAGGGAGGCACAGAATTCAAAGCACGCTCCAGGCTCTGAGCTGTCAGCACAGAGCCCGACCCGGGGCTCGAACTCACGAACTATGAGATCATGACCTATACTAAAGTTGGACACTCAACTGAGTGAGCCACCCAGGCACCCCTCTTTTTCTTTTTTTTAAATTTTAAATCCAAGTTAGTTAACATATAATGTAATAATGATTTCAGGAATAGAATTTAGTAATTCATCTCTTACATATGACACCCAGTGCTCATCCCAACAAATGCCCTTCTTCCACCCAACACCCCACCAGGAACCCTCAGGTTCTTCTCTGTATTAAGAGTCTATTATGGTTTGTCTTCCTGTCTGTTTTTATCTTATTTTTGCTTCCCTTCCCCTATGTTCATCTGTCTTTTTCTTAAATTCCATATTTGAGTGAAATTGTATGATTTTTTTTATAAGCATAACATTTCTAAGTAAGTGAAATTGTAAAATGTGTTTGTTTTACCACCGTCAGCATCTATGTTGCTGCTAAACATTAATGTAACACTGTCTTCACCTGCTATTTCCAGATTTCTTTTGACTTGGCTGAATATACTGCAGATGTTGATGGAGTTGGCACTTTGCGGCTTCTGGATGCAGTTAAGACCTGTGGCCTTATCAACTCTGTGAAGTTCTACCAAGCCTCAACTAGTGAACTTTATGGGAAAGTGCAAGAAATACCCCAGAAGGAGACAACTCCTTTTTATCCTCGGTCACCGTATGGTGAGAATGCATGGGTATAAACTTGTACATGTGCCATGTTCTTTTGGCATGGGCGTGTGTGTGCTTCTGCTTTAATTCTGTTCCTTTCTCTCATCTGAAGTCATTTGAGTGTGAGATTAACACTCAGATTGGACTAAGTGAGCAGACATTGAGAAGCATACCTTTATACACTGCTAACTACAAGTATTTGCTACCATTGCCTCCAGGGTGAAATTACCACTTCACTTCACCAATCCATGTTCATTCAGTCTTCCATACAGATCACTTTGAAAGGAAAATTAGGCCCACATGACTTTTTTTTTACTAAACTGTTGTAAGATTTGCTGAAGTGATAGATTTCATTTCATGTTTTTTATTTTCCCAACGGAAGTTTCCCTGGGTTCAGATATTTAAAAACGAATGAACAAAAAAACCAGGTCTATTATATCTTATATATTTTTTAAAAAAGAGTATTCATGGAAGACTTTAGTGATAAAACTTCTAAGCATCTAGAATATTAAGATTCCTTTTTTTTTTTTTTTTTTTTTTTTTTACTTTCTAATTCCTTAAAACTAAGAAAATGGGAATAAGATCTTAGGTCAACTTGATATATTGCATACTATAGTTGAATCAGTTAGATTGTGGAAGACAGAACTGTGGCTATTACAAAAGTAAAAAATTCTTAAATATTTTCTTGTGCACATGATTAACTGGCAAAAGAAACTTTATTTTGTCTTTGGCTTTCATTCAAATTTTTTTCTATCTTAATGTAATATAAATTATAGTTTTTGCAAGTTGTTACTTATTTAAGATGAGTGAAAATCACTGTCTTTTATAAGGAGACACCATCATTTATAATAATTACTGTCTTTTATTTCCTTTTAAAAAATTGTTCAACAGGGGCAGCAAAACTCTATGCCTATTGGATTGTGGTGAACTTCCGTGAGGCATATAATCTCTTTGCGGTGAATGGCATTCTCTTCAATCACGAGAGTCCTAGAAGAGGTCAGTAAATATGTTAATGGACAAGAGAATTTCAGACTTTTACAACTAAAAAAGTTGTATGTTATATTCTGTATATGTACTGTGCAGACTGGGGAAAACTTCACATCTGCTTTTAACTACAATTGACCCTTGCACAACAAGGTTTTGAACTGTGCAGGTCTGCTTATACAGATTTTTTACAGTACAGTACTGACAATGTGTTTTCTCTTATGACTTTATTAATAATATTTTCTTCTATCTAGCTAAGTTTATTGTAAGAATACAGTATATAATACGTATAACATACAAAATATGTGTCAATCAAATGTTTATGTTATTGGTAAGGCTTCTGGTCAACAGTAGGCTATTGGTAGTTAAGTTTAGGGGGAGTCAAAAATTATATGCATATTTTCTACTGCATGGAGGGTTACCATTCCTTACCTGTCTGCATTGTTCAAGGATCAACTATATTTTGAATGTCAGAAGTGGTAAATGAAAAAATACAAATCCAGACTTAATTATTTAGTAAGTTTGCTAGGTTTTTTATTCAACATGAAAACTGAACACTGTTCTAATTTTACCATTTTCATTGGTAGGTCTTCTCAAGCACATTTTCTTTCTTTTTTTCTTTTTTTTTCTTTTTTTAATGTTTATTTACGTTTGAGAGAGACAGAGACAGAATGCGAGTGGGTTAGGGGCAGAGAGATAGGGAGACACAGATCTGAAGCAGGATCCAGGCTCCGAGCTGTCAGGACAGAGCCTGACATAGGGCTCAAACTCATGAGCCGTGAGATCATGACCTGAGCTGAAGCTGGCTGCTCAACCGACTGAGCCACCCAGGCACCCCACAAGCACATTTTTAACCTAAATATTAGGAAGTTTGAAAATGAATGGAAAGGAATAAGTAGTAAACTAATGGTTGTTTCTGGAAGTCACTCTTACTTGTGTAGACTCAACTTGTAGAATCCATATATTTTTTTACTTTGAGTCAGTTAGATGTCAATATTCTTTCTTTACATTCCATTGAAATAGACATCCAGAAATTACCATGCTTCTAGAGTATATGTTAAAATAAATTTGAAATCAGTTCTTGTATTTAGAATCATTATCACTTTTTTTCAGAAAACCATATTTGTTTCTATTGCCTTGTTTGCTTCTCATAAGTTTCTGTTGAAACTGTTAGCAACATGCTGGCTTTTCCGTTGCAAATGTAAGGTTTTAAATAAGAAAATGTGTACTCTTATTATTATTTCTGATTTGCTGAAGCATGAGAAATCTTTATAAAACTTGTATACTCTTCACAAAATGATAATTACCTGTACAATACAATTCTAAGAAGTTTTATGAAATTTCACTATCCTTTAGCCTTTTAGCTTGAGAATCATTGAGAAGTCCAGTCCTAATTTGTTTCATTCATGTCCACCAACTAGTAATGCTTATAACTTTTTCAGTGAAATTTTATGTGACTGTATAGCTACATAATTAACCTATAAGTCATGAGGAAAGAGTAAAGTGATAGATTTATAAAGGTATCTTTAGCATCAGTACATTTTTATTTTATAATTGCATAAGTTAAAAATTCCCATGATGGGCCATTAGAGCATAAGAACCCAATCTGTCATGTCTGTCGCTCCAAAAGAAAACAAAAAGCAGCCAGAAAAGTTTCTTTAATTAATTTTGTGGTTGTGGATATTCTTAGTAGAGGGAAAAGGAAAAGGAAGATCGTAGCTATCCTTGCTCACAGCATTTGGTGTGCGGGATGCTCAAGGCATCTGTTTAGTAAATGATAGTCCCTCCCTCTTTCATCCTAAGTATGTTGATACCCATTGTTTGGGTTTTTGTGCTTTCCACCTCTCAACTTTTCCACCTGAAAAACAAAATAAATAAGTAAAAGTCAATTGTTTTGGATAGGTTAGGATAGGGAAAAGCATTCTTAGTTGCAGAATGAAAAGATACATTAAAATATAACTTTCCCTCAAAAAAAAATCCTCTATTTGCATATCTTATAATGAGAACTAATTTTTGTCTTTGTCAGTGTTAAACACTTTAAAATTTTTTTATTTTATTTATTTTTTTAAACATTTATTTATTTTTGAGAGAGAGAAAGTATGCGTGAGTGAGTGGGGAAGGGGCAAAGAGAGGGAGACAGAGGATCTGAAGCAGGCTCCACACTGTGAGCATAGTCGAGCCAAACGTGGGGCTCAAACTCATGACCTGAGCTGAAATCAAATCTGCTGCCCAACTGACTGAGCTACCCAGGTGCCCTAAAAAATTTTACTTTAAAATTAATAACTTCTTTCTTCCCTTTCATTCCCTCTCACTGACTCCCAGCTCTGTCCTCAGGCCCACTAAAGCTCCTTCAGAAACATTTCAAGTGTCTTTATCCTTAAACACACAGAAAGGGTTATTCTATATGTAATATTCTACATCTAGGGCTTTTGTTAAATATTTGTTAAAAACTTGATCTTGTAATATACACATTCTGTTTTATTATATACCTGAAAATCAATATTTCATTTTTTATTTCATTTAATATCAAATAATGAAGAATTATAGGGGTATATGTAAAAATGATATAATACTTATTTGTTAAGATTTCTAATAGTTAATACTTAAAGCATTTTTTGAACTTGAAAATTAATTTTCATATTAACTTAGTCCTACAATACTATTATCATTTTCTCACAATTATTATTTTTATTTATTTATTAAACTTTTCCAAGGAGATTCTTTGGAATCTACCATTAAGGAAGTCTTCTTCCTGTGTTTTATTTTTGAATCTTCAGCTTATAAAACAATACCTCTGTGCTAATAAAAATTCAATACATATTTTTAAATGCATGAATGAATAAATGAATGAATATCTCATGTTTTAGTAAAACTTTACTGAGTTGAAAGCTAGGCAGTCTGAACTAGAGAACAATCGGAATTTATGTAAAAGTTTTAAATAAATATTCTTTTACTTATTTCATGCATAAGGGTAACCAAAGGCTAACTATTCTGAAGTAAAGATTAACCCTGACATACTTTAATAAATAGATAAAATTCATTTCTAATTAATAATCTTAGTCTGTATGCCTATAATTGCTATAGTACTTTAAGTTTGTTTTCTTAAGTAGGTTTAGCATTTATACCTCAGTCCTCTTTTGCCCTGTTATCACAGTGATCAAATAAAATACTTTTTTTTTTTTTAATGTTTACTTATTTTGTTGAGAAAGAGTGTGCCAGGTGGGGAGGGGCAGAGAGAAAAGGAGACAGAATCCAAAGCAAGCTCAGTGCTGTCAGTTCAAAGACTGATATGGGGCCTGAAGCCAGGAACCATGAGACCATGACCTGAGCCTCAGTTGGACACTAAACTGACTGAGCCACCCAGGTACACAATACTCTTTTTTTAATGCAGTGGTAAACTTCAGTCTAGTCCTAAGGTATATATCCCAAATGCCCAGCTAGTAGAGCCCAGACTGATGCAGCCTTTTTGGGGTATGTGCTTTTTCTCTAATGAAAAATAATGACCAAGGCACCTTTTGACTACAGGAATAGTATTCTATGGGAATTTCTAACTTTAAAAAGTATGAATGAAGAATTTTTCAATATAAAGATATTCTAGACCAGAATTTGGCAAATAATGGTTCATGGGTCAAATCCAACCCACCAGCCTATTTTTATATATTAAAAAAAAAGTTTTATTGGAGCATAGCCATGTCCACTTGTTTGTATATTAATCTGTGGCTGCTTTCACAGTAGTCTGGTGGCCTGCAAAGCCTAAAATATTTGCTGTCTAGCCCTGTAAGAAAACATTTGCTGGCCCCACCTATAGAATAATTTGTTTCTCAACATCAAGAAACTTTCAGTTGGGTTTAATATTTCTCCCAAGGTAGCAAGATAATCTTACACAAAAGATTTCTTATAAATATTGAAGTCAAAGAGAATAAATAATTAACTCATCCATTAACAAAATTCTGAAGTGTTTGGGTCAGTTAGGGTTCTGTTATGCTTTATTGAAGCACTAAGGTGTGGAACCAAATAAACTAGTAACTGACTGAAGATCTGTAGCATAGCTCATTACAGCAGCCCTCCCTCCTGAGTTTGACACTTTTTCCATTATATTTTTGACGGGGTTATATGTCTTTTCTCTATTCCAAATACTTTGTAGTTTTCTTTTTAAGTGTACTTATTTTGCTTTGTTATGGAAAGATCACAATGCCTCTAAAGATAGTTGGGATCACCTGTGTTTGGCATCGAATTAACAGTTGGAAATCATTGATGTAGAGAATGAAGCCAGTAATCAGAGACTTGGCCCCTGTTTCCCTTAGTCAGCCATGTAGTCACTCTTTCAATTAAGGCAAGATAGTTGATATGCTCATGCTTTAGGTATGCTTATTTTATAAAATAGAGGCACTTTAGTAATATTTAGTACAAATTAGTAATGAACAGTAGTTAAAATTCCATAAAGGCATGAAACTGTATGGTATGTATTGTATGCTGTGGGAATAACTACCATGTTTTACATGACAATATCCACAGATATTCATTAGGTGCTTTTATTCGTAAGCACTCAACTTTTTAAAATAAAAAATGTACTATTCTTTTTTTAATTAAAGGGGTAGTTGCTTTATGAATAAATTGCAAAAAACAAGACATCTATCTGAAAACCTTTTTCCTTTCATGTTGTTTCTCCAAATTTGAAGTTCTCTGTTCCCTTTACATATCTCTATATATGTACATAAATATGGTGTTCAGTTTGCCACAAATGTGAACGTGGCTATAGTGACACTTTTCTTCTGGAAATACAGATTTATATATTTTCTATTTAGGAAATAAAGGCTGGGTTTATTGTCTAGCACTATTAAATTTCTTTGAGGAAGGTGTCATGTACAAAAAAATCTTTCAGCATTTGTTGCTAAGTGTTTTTGAAAGTTATATCAGTTAATAAGACTGATGTCATAAAGCTATTAACTATATAAATTAAACTATGGAAAATATTGAGAAATTTTTAAATTAAAGTATTTCATGAATAAAGACATTAGAATTTCTTTTTCAATATACTGTTTATCAGTATAAGAGATTTTATAATCTCTTAAGTTTAAGATTATTCTATAAACCAGAACATTAAAACAAGGCTATTTGTAAAGCTAATGGTAATATTTCTAGTTCTCATTGTTTATTAATTTAGAAATAAAGTAACAGGAATTCTCACTATTCATCACCTGGATAATTAAAACATTTTGCTAATTATATTTTATTCTTATATTAGCAGACTACTTTGTCATTTCACAAATAACAAATTTGCTGACCTTTAAAAATTATAAATAACAATATATATGAAATAATATATTGAAAAAAACGTATTTTACATGATCAAGAGTGAACAAAGAGAGATATCCTACCTTCTAGTTTCCAAAGATTAGAAAAGTCAAATGATTAAACTTGATTTGATTTCCTGACTTTAATAACTGTAGCCATCATGATTAAAGGAGTGAAATGCACATAATATTGAGCATTCATTGTTTGTGACTTTTCCATTTTCAGTATGAGTGTAGAAGTAGTGTCTAATATCTTACAGCTAAGTAATGGTGTAGGTTTCTGAGAGACATTCCACAGTCTATGTCCTTAAGGAGAAAGCCCACACTAGGAGTGTGTTCCATGAAAGTTCTCTGCTGTCTGGTATCAGCAGGTGGGGCTCAAGTGTCTGCTGGTTCACAATGGTGGGCCCATTGACTTTTGACCCTCACTTGGATGCCACTGGTGTTACAGAAGGAGGTTAGTTTAGCAGTTCCAGTCTTTTTTTTTTTTTTTTAATGTTTATTTTGAGAGAGACAGAGAGAATGAATCACAAGCAGGGTCTGCACTGGCAGTGCAGAGCACAAAGTGGGGCTCGATCTCACAACTGTGAGATCATGACCTGTGCCAAAATCAAGAGGCAGACACTTAACCAACAGAGCCACCCAGGTGCCCCAAGAGTTCCAGTCTTTTTATGAGGATATTTTTCTTACGTTGACTCATCTTAATGTGTAGATCATTAGATCAGTCTGGACAATATAGTGACTACTACTTCCAGAATAAACTGAAGAAGTAAAGTTTGGCTATGTGAACCTACCTCATCACTATTAGTTTGCTAGCAATGAATCACATGCAGTGACTGCCTTCATCCCTTGGATACCTTTAGCCTGAGTAAGAAAGAAACCAGGGTCCATGTCAACAATATTATTTCTTCCATTTTCTTCCCATTCTTTTTCTTCTTTTTTTTTAAGTGTTTAAAACTGGAACATTTACTCAGTTCTACATAAATTAATATTTTTTCTTAGGTTTTCTCCTTTTCTTTCTCCTTCCATGTTCGACCCCTGAATAATGCTGTCACCCACATATGGTGTATAACTGTGCTACCTTCTCTGTGACCATGGAGTCCTATAAAGAGACTCCATCATTGCCTTCTCCCTCCAGGAGCTCTTTAGTTTCTGGACTCCTGTTTTCTCTAGAATTCCAAGAAAGCCTAATAAATACCACGAAGAGGCTGGGGCATTTATGTGCTTATTTTATTTTGTGTTTCTTAGTCGAGAGGAACTTTTTATCATTTCCCAGATGAAGGAATCAGAGTAGTTTGGCCACATCATCATCATCATCATCATCATCATCGTCAAGCATTATAATAGTGAAAAATGTTACATCCATGAGGTGTTTTGTTGCATTTGACATTGTGATTTAATATCTAAAGGTACTTTTAGAGACATTTTAACTAACTTATTTAACTTACACATCTCTTTATTTGTATGTGGAAATTCATACACCTATTTTTTCTAATTCTTTAATTTAAAAGTGTATAATAACCCATCAAATATTCTTTATTTTAAAGAGCTTTTAGGGAACAGTTGATATCCACTTTTATGTATTCTCCCCAAATACCCTCAGAATTTATGAGATGGGAAGGAGTTTAAAGATCACCCCCTCCCATTGATTTCATCAATGAAGAAACTGGAGCAGCATGAGGTTGTGTTGTTCAAGGTGACAAAACTAACATGTGTCAACACTAAAGCTAGAGGTAATCCTGAAGAGAGAAATGACATAAGCATTGTTCATATTTGCAGAAATAGCATGTATATGAACTGTGAGTTGGAAGTGAGCAGATCAACTCCCATGCAGCAGAGCTGGTACTTGTACTATGGAACGAAGCAAGCAGAGAAGTGGGAAATCTATCTCAATTGCTTTTATCTTTTTGTAAAAGACATTGATTGATTCGGTTAATGGAAATATAACCTTTCAGATATTTAGCAGAATAATCATAATAAAACATTACTTTTATAATATTAAAATGTAAATATGCTATGAAGACAATGACTGACTTATCTTGAATATCACCAAAAAGTTGGCAATGAGAAGAAACAGAGCTAATACAAAATACGTTAAAAATCATGTGGTAATAAGAAGATATAAAGTACTTTAAATATACCTGTAATTAAGAGGTTAGGACTACCACAAATGGATGGTGTACTACTACTGTTTAGATATTGAGCCATTTTTAGATGAGTGTAACACATTCCTCTAAATATGGGCTTCATAAGAAATCATATATATCAGTCTAAACACAGTATTCAACTGAAAGAATCTGACATTTTAAGGTTCATGAACTTGTGGTTTTGAGTTTTAGACTTGAGTTTTGTTTTGTTTTTTGTTTTTTTAGCTACCAAGTGTTTTGCTTTTTAAAATTCCTAACTATATTTATTGTTATAAATTCATCTTCATATGTTTAAGCTATAATTCCTGTAAAAATCAACTAATTAAGTCACAGTAAAATTTTGGATAATTTTCCCCTTCATTTTTTTCTAATGATTGCTCTTATTCATTGCTGGAAGATAGACTAATTCTCAAGGATTTTGGTTCTCAACTGGGAGGGAATGAGGGTAGGAAGAGTGTGACTTTGCCCTTCAGAGGACTTGTGACAATATCTGGAGGTGTTTTTGGTTGTCACAACTGGAGGTGAGGGTAACAGCAGGAATGCTCCTTAATATCTTACAATGCACAAGAATACCCCAACAGCAAAGAATTATCCAGCCCCAAATGTCAGTGCTAAGGGTGAGGTAGCTGGCTCTAGAATTTCACCTTTGAAATGTTATCATCCTATCTAAACAAATATCATCTATAAGACTGGGATCTTCTTTTTCTTTACCTATCACTTTTATTTTGCAGTAAATCCTTCATGGAGCTTTAGCAAGCATTTACCTAAACACAGGAGAAAAAAAATAAAGAAAAGAAAACTTCTGATTTAATAAGTAGCTCCATGTGAAACCATTTAGGCCTTAAGTGTTCTGGTCTTCTATAGGTCAAACGCCAGTCAGGGAAACCCAGAGAACAGAATTGTTATTGCAGGGCTCTCCTAATCATTTTGGGCTGAATTCTTACTTTCGTGACCCACTGGTCTGCAGAACCACATCAAAGGTAGGACCTTGACGACCTTCCTTCCACCTCCAAAATAAATGAGCATATTTATCTTTTGTTGTAAGTTATAACAAGAACAAAGCTTTCCTTTGGGAATAAGCAATAGAGTCCATGTTCTGTCTTTGATATAAGACAATAACAAAAATGGATTCAAGATAATTTTTCAATGCATAGGATTGCAGTAATATTAGTGTGAGATGTTCACTTTATTTGGGAATTTTCCTTTAAAATTATTTGAATTCATAGATAATTTTAGTACTTTAGGGATAATAGAATTCAGGATATCAATTAAATAACTTATTTTTATAACTAGAACTTATTTTTATTTATTTCAACAGGCAGAAGCATTCATTTGTGTGTGTGTGTGTTTGTGTAAATAAAACAGTATTTTTAAAAATTACAAAGTTATTATTTGCCTGAGTAGCAATTTAGATCACATAGACTATCAAGAAACAAGCAAACCAATATCTAACAACCCAGTATTTTATTTGTATTTCTGTCTGTTGAAGCTACCTTGTGGTTCTTTTAGATGGGCATCATAGCCTCAATGTATTGAAAGAAAATTTGGCCGCCCATTGCAACATCAGCAGATGAAGTAATCTCATGCTAGAGTTCAGCAGAGCATTAATGTGTTTTACACAATGCCATTTTGTCTGTGTGTAAATGGTTAGATTGTTGGCAACTCACCTTGGACCCACCTGATTTTAGGTGGCCTTTCTGGTTGGGCACAAAGTGACATCATCTGGCTTACTATTACATTTGTAGACTGTGATACTTCACAGATGACATCTGCACTTGGAGATCACAGAGCTGTCTGCTGATATTATTCACTGTGGGGAGATGAGGTGTAATTGCTTAAACATGAAAGACTTTTGAAGCAATAGTTGTTCTAATTGAGGTGGTTGTTACCACTAAATAAAGTCAAGTCCTTCTCACCTACTGAGGTGAGACTTCTGAGACTGTTGAATTGATTTTTTTAATGTTTTGTCATTTCTGTGACATTTACATTTGAAACCAAATGAACAACTGTCTGATCTCACATAGTGCAACTCCCACAGTATAAGCAGGCAGTGTACACAGTGGTTAAGAGTGCATTAAGCCACTCAGAGCCAGGCCTGGGTGGAGTCAGCTTGGCTGCACTACTTTTTCAGACCTCAGTTTCCTCTTCTGTATTGCTAATGTGCCTGCCTAATAAGTGCACTGCGAGGGTCAATGAGGCAATATATGTTACCTACCTATGGGTCCAGTGTAAAGATAAAACAGAGCATATGTGAAAAAGATTAATATAGTACCTGGTGGATTTTGAACATGTGTGTATTTCTTTTTCCTTCTTTATTTCCCTCTAACTGTATTTTCAGCACTGAACCTAGAGTATTTCTTTTTTCCTCCCCTTCTGAGGTAAGACTGTGTTGGAGCCAAACCAATTTGTGGGGTTCTAGTGGCTATTGGCATAAGACTAAGACAGTGAGAAATATAAATCCTGCAGGGCCTGCCAATTAGAGATGGTTTTGAACCACAAACAAAGTATATTAATGATGTTTACAGATGAGTTAGAGTAGTCAATTTATTTGCATGAATTGCAAAAAGAAAAAAAAATGTAGTATTGGAGACTCGCTGTAATCACAGGAAGGCCATTTTCAAGTGAGATTCAGGCAGTTAAACCAGTGAACCTTTAAATTAGGGAAATCAAAAAAAGATGATGGATATGGAAGGAGTATGGTAAACATCAAACACGTATGAAAGACCCTTGGGAAAATTAATGAAACCTTCTAGTATTTTTTTAAATGATTCAGATATTTTTATTAATGTCCTTGTGAGAATGCTACATGAAATACAAAGTGCTGTTTTGTCAAAAAAAAATTATAAACAAGAATTTTTTTTTTTTTTACTTTTTGGCTATACTTGGAAAAAACACATCAGTACAATTATAATTTAAATTTCATTAATTATAAGATAAATTACAATTCTTTTCAGAATAGCATTTTCCCTCAAATTCAGTTTGAATCAAAGCTTTCTTTTTCACTATTAATTATGAATTTTGTTTTCCCTTTTAATTGGTTCAGGCTCAGGTAAGGATACAGAAGTATTCAACTGCTTCAATCCAGGTTCTATCACTTAGTAAATGAGCGACTTTTGGCAAGTTTCTCAGTCTTTCTGAGCCTCAGTTTTCTCATCTGTAAAATGGGGTAATATTAGTCTTCACTTATGGGGCATCTGGTTGACTCAGATGGTTAAGTGTCTGACTTCAGCTTAGGTCATGATTTCATGGTTCATGGGTTTAAGCCCCATGTCAGGTTCTGTGCTGACAGCTCAGTTCATGACTTTGTGCCCCATGCCAGGCTCACTGCTGTCAGCACAGAGCCTGCTTCAGATCCTCTGTTTCCCTCTTTCTCTGCCTCTCCCCTGCTCATGCTTTCTCTTGCAAAAATAAAAAAATAAAAAGTGAAAAAATTAAGGAAATAATGTAAATAAAGTTATTAGCACATTATTATTATTACCACTACTACTAGTAATGTTGCATCTGGAGAAGGAGGGTCAATTTGTACCACCTCACAATCTAAAATGTAGGAATAACAAAAAGGAAATTAATGAAGGGATAGACAACTTGTCTTTCCTGAGCAAGTATGGAAGTTAAGCTTTCAGAGCTTGGTAACTGGTAATTAAGGTAGACAAGATGTGATAAAGTAATTTACAGAGTATTGAACATGAAGTATTGGTAAGAATAAGTTCTGAACTTCTGTTGTTTATGGAATGTTTAATTCCCAGAGTTCATTTGAAGACTGAACTCGGAGCAGAAAAGATTTTTCTAGATAAAGGGTTTAAAATCTTACTTTCCTATGCTCACTTTTGCAGAAGAAAACTTGTGCTATAAGAAAAAACTGGTTGCAGGGATACCTGAGTGGCCCAGTTAGTTAAGCATCCGACTTTGGCTCGGGTCATGATCTTGCAGTTTGTGAGTTCCAGCCCCGCATCGGGCTCTGTGCTGACAGCTCAGAGCCTGGACCCTGCTTCGGATTCTGTGTCTCCCCCTCTCTCTGCCCCTCCCATTCTCATGCTCTGTCTCTCTCTGTCTCTCAATAATATAATAAAACCTTAAAAGAAAAAAAGGAAAAAAAAGAAAATACTAGTTGCAAAGAAAGAGAAAGATCGGAGAAGAGCCACATAGCACTCTAGATCCACAGTAAGCATTCTGGAAGCTCAGTGGAGGAACTGAAGCCTTGCATAAAAACCAGCTGATAATGACTCAGTGCTTAAAGACAGCATTCGGCCAGTGCATAAACCAATACTAAAACAGAATGATAAACTTGCGGGAACAAACCCAGCCGGACAGACCAGCCTGCAAGGGGCACAACAAAGAGAATCTGCCCAGAACAGAGCAGTTCCTTAGGTCAAGATCATTGTGTGTGTGTGTGTGTGTGTGTGTGTGTGTGTGTGTGTGTTGGGGGATGAGGAGGTATTGGACATTTTTACCAGAACCACTGAATATCTTTTATAGTTTGTTAAGTACTTATAAATACATTTATAATAAGTATAATCTAAATTTAGCCTGGACTAAGATTAAGAGTGGGATTGGCAACCCCTTAAAGCTGAGTCACTTAACTAGGTATGAGAAAGGAGATATGATGCAATGAGAAGGCAGCATCGCTTTTTTTTTTTTTTTTTTTTTTTTTTTTTTTTTTTTTTTTTTGGTAATGAGGAATTTTGTGACACTAGAGACTTAGGGATGCCAGGAATACTCCTTTGGGGCTCAGATTATTAACTGAGACCATGAGGTAGGACGGGGGCATCTCCGTCACTTCCATGTAAAGCACAGTTCATTGAGGGAGAACATTTCCCTGTGGACCCTCAGGACCTGTACAGCTCTGAATTCTCAGAGGATCAGGAACCCATGTGGCAACTCAAGTTCTCATGGAGGGTGCAGGTGATTGTGGTTCCTCCCTAAATTAATTTAATGCCAGGAGGGTGAGAACTTTAGATAACTGGTTTTGAGAATTTTTAAAATATCCCAGCAACTTCTAGAATTGTTGGAGATTCTGCAGGTAGGGGTAGGGGTACTGACTCAGCAAAAGTTGAACCCTAATGCTACTCTTAACCTCCTTTATAGTTCTAGACTCATGGAATCCTGGGGGGCATGCAGTTACCAAAACAAACTTAATAAATTGTTGGATCTTATTAGAGTTTGGGCTCAACCATTCTCAATGAATCCTTTTGCCATCTTCATACAGTCCTGGTTTAATGAACGCTTTTCAGTTATTGTTATATAGACATTCCTGGTCTGGACAGACCCTAATGATGAGTAAAGTAAAAATTCCTGGAGTGAGCAAAATTTATGTTCAATAAGGCTAATTTCTGCCAGAATAGGCAGGTCATTATAATAAAACTTTTTAAATATCTAGCATGTTTAAGATTTCTTAAAAGGTGCTAAAGCAGGATGCACATGAGAATAAGTAGCCCATAATGGGATGCAATTAAGGAAGTGAAAATACAATCTGATCACAAAGAAACACTTCCTGGCCATGAAAAAGGTAGGTATGCGGCATAATTTTGTCAATGGAATAGGGGAAGCCCCAGTGCCCACAAGATGTTAAAGAAGTCTGGGTTGAAGTACACAGGAAATGTCTCAACCCTGGCCCAGGTGCCTCTTAAAATCCTAACAATGAATTTGTACAAAAGGAGCAAAATTTCTTTGTAAGGAAGAGGAAGGAGTTTCTCAGAGGAGCACTGATTAATTTTATTAGAGGCAGACAAAACGAGTATTGTTAAGAACCTTAGTACTAATATATACCCATGTGGACAGCCATAGGACTGTACACTCTCAGAAGCCTATGATAACTATTTAATTTGAGGTGCTAGACATTTAGGAATGTTTTCTTAACCTGCAAACAAAGGGAAATATTCCTTATAGGGAGCAGGGGAATGAAATTATTTTTAAAAAATGAATGTAATCTATTGTTCTACACCCAGCACTATAATGAAAATTCATACCATATATGAAAAAAATGACATGTGTACCTCTCTTTAACAGAGAAATAGAACTTTGTAAAGATAGCTGAATATCACTATGTCAATTAAATTTTGTGGTCATGAAAATGAAATTGCTATTCTAGAATAGACTTGGGGGTAGGGATTTCAGGAGTTGGGTGCTCCGAATGGGCTAGCTTTAGAATATGGCACCTCTGTCAGGAGGAAAGGCTCCTGGGGGTGGTTAATGTTCACTTTGAAGCCTTAATTAGCATCCACAGTGGCTGCCCTGCCACACACTCCTTTCCTCCAGCTGATGGGATGAACATGCCCTGTGGCCACTTCCTTCAAGGTCTTTGACACTAGCTTGATGTTTTTTGCATATTCCTTTTTTCCTTGGTTCGATTCTAAGTGTGTCTAAGATCAGAATTTTTAAGCACAAATCATTCTTGAGAAGTATGGAGGGCTCCTGAGCTAATAGCTTGCATTTTTAAGACGTTTTAACTTTTGAAACTATTAGTGATATTAATGATGATGACGGTAACATAGAAGTTAACACATAGCCCTTACCATGCACACAGTGCTGTGTTTTTCACATTTCTTTTAACTTCATAGTAAAGCTATGGTTATATCCATTTTAAAATGGTTATATCCATTTTATAGGTGAGGAGACAGAAGTTTGGAGAGATTAAATTACTTTCCCGTAGTAAGTGAAGTGTCCAAGATTTGAACCCAGGCAGCCTGACTCCAGAACCCCTACAATTACCAGTTACGTTATGCTGACTTCTAAGATGGCCTGTCTCTTAAGCCATGCTTCATTTCCCAAATGAGCTTTATTCTAATCACATCAACTCCTTTTTTGACCCTCAAATTTTTCCTCAAGAGTTTTATTCCTATTTGACATTTTTGTTTCTTCTTGTCTTTCCTGGTTTTCCTTATTTAGTTTTGCTAAACACTAAATTTAATTAGTGAAAATACGAAATGATGAAGCAAGATGTGGAAGCAAATTATTTTTCCTGAATTTTGTCCTGTAGTTTACATAGAAACTGGGGCAATATGAGACTAAGCTATCTTGAAACTGAGTGTATTAACTTTCAAAAACTATGTTGCATGGTTTTTAGTTTATAGAGACTATTAGGGAATCAATTATACTGATGAATGATAGCTACCCTCACTGTTTAGAATTCTTAATATTGTTTATACACTGTCAAATAATTTTTAAATTTGCTTTTTCACTGATGGCAACAATCTTTGTTTTTACAAACTGATGTGAAGAATATTGGGTTTTGCAGCTCACAGACATTCCTTTCATGAAAATCAAACAGGGGCCTCAAGAGCAGTATGTGCAGACTCGAAAATTCAAGGCAAGACTCCCTGGACAAAAAAATAATAATAATAATTGTGTAACAGTTTATTTCCTTGCATATTATGGTTTAGGGTCAGCATGTCTTAAAATGTGTTCTATAACACCGATTGTTAGGTTCTCCAAAGAAACAGAAAAAATACGAGATATCTATATACCTATATGAGATGTACTGTAAGGAATTGGCTCATGATTATGGAAGCTGAGAAGTCCCATTATCTGATGTCAACAAGTTGGAGATCCAGATATAGTTCCAGTCTTAAGTCCAAAGGCCCTGGAATGGGGACTCACACTTGCAGTGTAAGGAGGAGAAGGCAGGGGAAGACAGATGCCTCAGCTCAAGCCCTCCTACAGAGAGGAGGAGTTCTCCTTTTATCCACCTTTTTGTTCTGTTCAGGCCTCTGAGGGATGGAATGAGGCCCACCAACGTTAAAGAGGGCAGTGTGCTTTGCTCAGGCTATAGATTCAATCAAATGCTAATCTTATGGGAACACCCTCACAGACATACCCAGAAATAATGTTTAGCCAGATATGTGGGTACCCCTTGGCCTGGTCAAGTTGACTCAAAATTAATCATCGTACTGACTGAATGCTTTTTTTTTTAATCGTTACCTAAATTTTCAGAAAAAGGAATTTATTCTTCATTCTCTATGATAATTCAGGAATAGTTTCTGTCTCTGCTCTGGTGTGCCTTAGATATGCAACTGTCATTTGTGTGACCATCAGACTCCCTGGGCCTTCAGCTGAGAACCCCAAATAGATCAGGAATATCAAGTAAGCATAGATAGTAGTAGCAGAGAGGGACTATGTAACAAATAAGAAAGTCATACTTTCCCCTCCTTGTGTTTTTCATTCCTTAGTATTACATATTTATTCCATGTCAACAATTAAGGTGGCATTTATTGACTGGTAACCAATACTTACAACTCATCCTTTATTTCTGATTACTCTTGCCCTTGGAGTCTGACCCTTCTTGAAAAATATTTCATAAACTGAAGTCCAAACTACGTATCAGCAACAGTTATTACAGAAGAAGAAATATTAGTTGCTTTCCTTGGGTGAAAAACTATCATTTGTACTCATTTGTTTTTGGGGTACTGCATATCTTTACTTTTCTGTGATATAAGAGAATAACAGAAACAAAGTCATGACTACCAAGTAAGATTATCGTGTAAGGAGACACAATTGCTTCATTTTATAGGTATTTGTCTTATCCTCCATTTTCTATCAGATGAAAATTTGAATCAAAGCCCTTTTGAAGATTTTCTTACTTTGCAGTCTTTACACTGGAATGGCTATATGCCAATACTGTTTTTTTAAAGTTACTTTGAACATGAAATTTGTATGAATGGGCTCTGCTTTACTTCTCAAATTTCACTACAATTTTGAGTCAAGATGGAAGCCAAAGAAGAAACTGAATCCAAGAGGGTCAGTGTGAGCAATGTCAAATAGAAGTACGAACATTGTCCTGTGAAATAGCTCTGTATGTCAATTCTGAAATACAGCAAACATAATATAGAATGATGTCAGATAAGGCATTTTAATGTCAATAAGTCATTTTGTAAAAATGAGTTGATTTCAAAAATATATATATCTCTATATTATTCCCATGTTTTTTCATTCTTGTATACATTGCATATATTCTCTCAGAACAAAGTTTGATTGTTCTGCATCAATCCCTTACCTCTCCCCACTCCCTACCTCTTACTGTAGATTGAAGTAAGAGTAGTCTACAGAGGTCCTGAAAAATATGGATGGTGAGAAGAAATTATGACTACAACGTGTCAGAAGAGAGATAAGCTGCCTAGTATGACAGATAATTTCTTCATCATTGACTGCTATCTGTAATGTTATCTTTATGCTTACTGGTATACATGTCCCTGTAAAACAAACATACTAGTTTAAGTATTTAATCATTCCCAAGAATCTAGAATTGTGGCAAAAGAAATAGAAGAACTAAGTTCATGATGTACTGTATTTACCAATGAAAAGATACCCTATTCCTTAAACTGTTGAATACTCCTACTTCTTTCCTGTTCAGAAAATGTTTATTGAATACCTATCATGTGATAAGGCCTATACTAGACTCTGGTGAAAGAGATGAAGAACATAATGCTTGTGTTTAAAAAGCTCACGGTGAGGGCACCTGGGTGGCTCAGTCGGTTAAGCCTTTGACTTTGGCTTGGGTCATGATCTTGCGGTTTGTGGGTTCAAGCCCTGCAACAGGCTCTGTGCTAACAGCTCAGAACCTGGAGCCTGCTTCGGATTCAGTGTCTCCCTCTCTTTCTGCCCCTCCTCCCACCTCTCTCTAAAAAAAATAAACATTTAAAAAAATTAGAAAAAATAAAAATCTCACAGTGGAGATAAGTAAACTAAAAATTACAATGAAGTGTAATAAAAGCAGGTGGACATATGCAAGGGGTGATTGAAGAGTATGGAGGAGGAACAGCTCACCTATTGGTGAGGGGAGGACTCAGGAAATCCTTTCATCAAGGTGATACTTGAAGTATGACAATTCGGGAGCAAAATGTGGATAAAGATGTTTCTCACAGAGGAGGCATATGCAGAGAAAGAGAAGGGACCTAGGCTTGCTGAGGAACCTGTACAGTTGGATGCTGCTGGAGAGAATTGTGGGGTAGGAAAGGGGCAGGTGGAGAAGCTAGAAGGTGACAGATGACAGATCACACAGAGATATTGTTACCACTGAAGAAAGGGGGTTGTGGTCAGATTTTCATTTAGGAACTGTAAGTTTTTAAAACAGACTTCTCTCAAAGCAAGAAGAGCATCTGGTAGGAGGGCTAAATGAAACCTTTCACTGAGTTGGACTTGTGCATCTGTGGGGAATCTAGGTTTAGAAATGTCAAAACTCACACTAGGCTTGAGCGAAATAATTACAGTTAGATTGCAGGTTGGGTGTATATTACTCAACTGTGGGAATGACAGAGATGTATCTGGCCTGACCTTAGTGACAATTGGAACCAGAAGTCATATATCTTCAGGGTGCTCTCTCTTTGTCTCTTGTCTCCATTTTTCTTTGTCTTGGTTTTGTCTTTTTTTTTTTTAAATTTTTTTTTAACATTTATTTATTTTTTGGGGACAGAGAGAGACAGAGCATGAACGGGGGAGGGGCAGAGAGAGAGGGAGACACAGAATCGGAAACAGGCTCCAGGCTCCGAGCCATCAGCCCAGAGCCTGACGCGGGGCTCGAACTCACGGACCGCGAGATTGTGACCTGGCTGAAGTCGGACGCTCAACCGACTGCGCCACCCAGGCGCCCCTGGTTTTGTCTTTTTAAACCACTTTCTTCTATGAAACCAGAACTAGGGTCACTACCAGCTTTAGTCTCACTATGCTCCCTCAACTCTATTTAGAAAAGGCCAAGGGAAAGAGTCTAATTGGCCTGCCATGATGGGGTGCCTGTCCCTCAACCAGTCACTGTAGCTGTGGTTCTTTGGGTCAGCATGGGTTCGGTTCATGCTTTTGAATAAGTCAGTGCAGTCAGAAAGGCAGAGTCAGTCCACTGCCATTAGGACCAGGCAAAGAAGGAAGGAACACAAAAATGTCCTTCAGGGGCATCTACAAATTAGGCAGCCATCACTATCATGTCTACTAGAGGCTTGATTTGGAAGTTCTGTAGGAGTGTCTGAGAAGTAGAAGCAGTAGGAGTTGGGCAGTTGACTGGCAGATGTGAATGAGAAAGAGTCAAAGGGGATTCCCAAGTAGCTGGGCAGATAGCCCATTCATCAAGCAGTGACATCTAAAAAATCATGTCAGCTGAGGTAAAGGAGACATGAGTGAGATAAAGGTTATATCCCCTGAGGTGAGTAGGAGAAAAGCCGGATGGAAACTTGCAGATCACATAAAATGATTACCAGCCAGGCAGCAGGAGCTTAGCTTGAGTTGGAGAGCATAATTAGAATAGGTGTGTTCTCCCACAGCACTCAGGCCACAACATAGGAGGAAAGACATTGATATTGATATGAGGTTTTGCAGAGTATGTGAAGTGGAACAGCCAGGAGAGCAAAGGAATTAAGGGTATTAGCAAGAAAATGGTCGAAGTGATGGCTCATTATATGAAAAAGAAGGAAATAAAGACTAAGGAATTTGCATGAACAAGAGACTGGGAGTTCTGTATGCTTGGAGAACTGGTATAATGCTGCTGTGAGGATGGACATTGTGGACAGGAGGATAAATCATATAGCAGAAGGAAGTGTTTGTTTAAGATTTGAGAGGGAAATAGAAACCCTCAGAGGGAACATCTGCACATTTTTTAATCTGAATTTTTGTTCTTTGTACCCTCTCTCCTATGCCCATGGATGGGCTGTCTGGAGAACTCAACGTTCGTCCACTAGGCCCTGTTTGTAATCACCAACCCAAAGGTGTGACACCAGCAATTTTCACCTCTCTCCTGGATCATTTCTATTTCTCCCTCATCACTAGATCTCTCCCTTCAAATGTTACTTTTTCTCCCATCTTGAAATAAAATTTTCTCAGTCTCTCCTCCATTCTGTCTTTAACCCTCTCACCCATCAGATTTCTGACTACATTCCTCTGAGGCTCTCTGATCAGGGTCGCCAGTCACCTTGAGTCTGCCATACCCATTGGTCATTTTTCCATCTGTCCCCTGTCTTCCTCCCTGACCTACAGTCGTGGTGATTAACAGCCTCCTGGGCACGCGCTTTCCAGACTTTCCGGATTCTTCCCTGCTCTTGTTTTCCTTCAGCCTCACTGCTTCCTCCTCATCTGTTTGACCTCTAAATGTTGTAGTGTCAGTGGATTCGGTTCTTGGACCATTTCTGTTTTCTTGCTCACTTCCCTCTCTTGGTGGTCTCAGCCGGTTTCAGGACTTGAAATACCATCCACACATCAATGGTTCCCAAATGTGTGCTTTCACCTAGACCCTCCTCAGGAGGCCAGACTCATATATTCACTTTGACTTTAGATGAAGACTCACCCTGTCTCATCATGATTTAAATATTTCATGTTTATTAGTTCTCTGATAGTTTCGTCAGTGTATCAAATGAATGGAGAGACTTAAAATAACACAGTGTATCTGTGGGTAAGGTTAGCGTTTATATATAAATTTGTTTTAATTTTGTGGGATTTTGTCTTTGTCAGGATTCGTTTGTTTGACTAAGGCAGTGATTCTCAAGGAGGGGGGCAGTTTGTTTCCCCAGGGGACATTTGGCAATGTCTGGAGACATTTTTGGTTGCCACTGCTGAGAAGGGGGTGCTACTAGCATCTCTTGGGTAACAGCCAGGAATGCTGCTAAACACTCTGCAATGTACAGGTCAGCCCCAAATGTCAATAGTGCTAAAGCTGAGAAACCCTGAAAATGAAGATTTGTGAATTTGAATCATCTTAATCTCAGTAGAAAAGGCATTGAACATTTGATGCAAAGAGCAAAGTAGCTTGAATCTTTCTCTTTAAACATGTATTTATGAATAATTGCCAAAGGTGGTAGCTATCCTCGACAAATGCACGTTGTGAATGGTCCTCTTGTAAGCCTGAGATTCCTTTAAGCATGCCTGTTGGATTTTGAGTACCTGCAGTTAAATAGTGTTGCTCTTGGCAGGACTTGGTGAGCAAATGAGGTATGAGCTCTCTGATCTCTGCAGTCTGCTCAGTCAGCCATGACCTTCCCAGTGTCTCTTCTTTCTACACCCTGTCTGCAGCGAGCCACGGCCCAGGCAGTTCCCAGTGGGGTGGCCAGAGACTACCACAGGGGGGGAATGCAGGGCCCCAGGGCGGAGGTTCATGAGGGGTTCAGGATAAATTGGAATGATTTCTGTTTTGCAATGAATAGCATCCAAACGGGCTTTGTACTTTATCTAACTCCAAAAAATCTTTAAATCTACAGCTTTTGGATGAAGTACTGGGCAATGAAATAAAACTTTTCTTAGAGAAATTGTGGTTACTTCACATACTATTTGGATGCTGACAGGGATATATTTTGCATGTATTTATATGTATGTCTTCAGCATACATATTTGTGTACACATGTGCACATACTAACAATGAAAATTGCCACACAATCACAGCTACTTTGCTTCTTGGGAGTTAGACAGTATAATGGCAGGGCCAGAATGAAGCAGTTTTGTTTAATGTGGTAAGCAGAATTATCCCTCGTAGGAATTACTGTATCTCCCTCAATGTTTCTTCCCTTAATTCTATTTGATCATCATAAATGTCCATTGTTGTATTCTGTATGTTATAAAAACAAAAATAAAAACAAAACCTCTGTTTTGTACAGAAGGTAGTACATTGTGGTAAAGATGGTGATTTAACCGATGATCTAAATCTTTAATTGCAATAAGTATGCTGCTATTCATGTCTTAAAGTTTAATGCTGATAATTTACGATATATGTTATAAATTTTGTCAGTTCTTCTTTTCCTTAAAATTTTGGTTTAGAAGATATTTGACTATAAATATTATTGGTATATTTTACGGTATTATAGTAAAAAGTTTAACAAGGCATATGTGCATATACATACTCACACATACATTGATGTAAGGATTAGATATAAGAACAAAGCCAGGAAATTAGGAATTTGGCTTTAGTTCTATATCTGAGCTGCCTCCTGTGTGTTGGTGCTGGAATGATCTCACAGCAGGTCTTAATCATCTGTTCTCACAGGAAGTGAGGCCCAGTGTAAAGGGGAAGAACCACAAGACAAGACGATATTCTAGTTCAGAATTTCATAAGGAAAAAAAAAGCATATTTGCCTGTTGTGTGAAAAAAATTATTAAAAGTAATCGTATTTGAGCCAAAGACATACATACATACATATTGAACAGGCATACTCCGTTTAAAAGAAAACATAAAAATAAATTTTTTCTGAATGTCTAGTATGAAAATAAAAATAAATATGTGTTGGGTGGAACAGTTATTTGCTTTGCATCCAGCTATACAGAGCAAATAATTTCTTTTAATATCTTTATTTCTCTAAATCTGTCTTCATCTTCCTGACAGTTGCCTCCCAACTGTAGGTGGGGACCACTAGGGACCCCAAAGTGGTATCCAGTCCTGTTTACCTAGTTTTAATAGACCTTTAGGTAATGTCCAGCCTCTTTAATTAGAAGGCTCAGTTTTGGCCTTAGCAACAAACTAGAAGAGCAGAACCTTATTAACCTGGGCACAGTGGAAGGGGATGAAAGGTTGCAGAGGTTAGCATCTCCTGACTTCCATCAGAAACAAACATAGACCCTCTCAGGAGGAAACAGTCATTCTCAGACATGTCCTCTGGTTTCCAGCAGATTAAGATTACTAAGTATGAACTCTGAGTGTCATCAAATGCACAAGGAAACAAGCTACCATCAGTCATATTCAGCAGGAGAAAAACAAGAAATTAGTCCCCCCAAGAACTTTAAATAATGGCATTATCAAATTCAGAATATAAAATTACTAAGATATCTCTAGGTAAATAAATTGATAAATCATAAAAAATAAATAAGCAGCAACAGAATATAGAACTGCCCAGGCAGATTTGAAAAAGAACCAAAGAGAACATTAGACATAAAAACAAAAATAATTATGGAAACAAAGAATTATATGGCTGACTTTAAAATATTAGACTGCTGAAGGAAAATTAAATGGATCTCAGGAAATTACCCGGAACATTGCAGAGAAGGATAAAGAGGTGAAAATTATTAAAATTTTTTTTTTCAACGTTTATTTATTTTTGGGACAGAGAGAGACAGAGCATGAACGGGGGTGGGGCAGAGAGAGAGGGAGACACAGAATCGGAAACAGGCTCCAGGCTCTGAGCCATCAGCCCAGAGCCCGACGCGGGGCTCGAACTCACGGACCGCGAGATCGTGACCTGGCTGAAGTCGGGACGCTCAACCGACTGCGCCACCCAGGCGCCCAAGAGGTGAAAATTATTAAAATAAGTAAATAAACAAAGAAATAAATAAAAGAAGGTGGAGAAGAAAGGAAAGAGGAAGAAAGAAATTAAGATTTTGGAAGGCAAAATAAGAATGTCTAACATTCCTTCCCAGAAGCAAATAGTAAGAGATAAGAAAACAGAATAGAGTGATGAAGAGGCAATATTGGAAGAGATGGTTACTGAGAGATTTCCAGACCTGCTATAAGAGACACTGTTAAGTGTTGTGTGCATCATGCAGAAAACGTATCTAGACACATTGAATTGAAATTCTGGGATACCAGAGGCAAAGAGAGAATCTTTAATGGGAGGAAGAAAGATGACCTACTAAGGAATAATAGAATGACCTCACACTTACCATAGCAAAAAATGGAAACCAGAATACAATGGAATAATACCTTTAGCATGCTCAAAGAAAATAGTTTGCACCCTGCAGTTGTGAAATTAGCAAAATTATCTTTCAAATATGAGCCAATTTCTCTACATTAAAGGAATTTCAAAAGGATACATTTTTAAAAGAAAGGAAATTATGCCAGAAGGAAGATTCAAGAAGGAATGATGAAAAGGGAAATTGGTAAATATGGGAATATGCATGGCATTTCCAGTCCAAAATTATAAATAGATGTGTATTCTCTGAAGGAGAGACTCTGGGAGCTACTCAGATTAACTGAGGCAAACTTCAGAGTTACAATAGAGAAGAAACTTATTTTATCACCTTTAAATTAATCTTTTGCAACCAGATACTGTTTGTTGTGCTCATGAAAGATATATCATTCTCTTAAGATGTTATTAAAATAATATAACAGTGCTTGATTTATGTTTTATCATTTTCTCAAATATTCTAATCTGTGATCCTTATAGTGGATTGAGTGATCCCAAAAAGATCTGCCTACTTCTTAATTCCAGAAACTTGTGAATGTGATCTTATTTGGAA
Source organism: Puma concolor (assembly GCF_028749965.1). NCBI lineage: Eukaryota > Metazoa > Chordata > Mammalia > Carnivora > Felidae > Puma > Puma concolor. The sequence continues at coordinate 27,089,178 of NC_141671.1, forward strand.
AAAGGGTCTTTACAGATATAATTAAATGAAGAATCTTGAGATGAGGAGATCATCCTGAATTACCAGGGTAGACTTTAAATTCAATGACAAGTGTTCTTATAAGAAACAGAAGAGGCAAAGACATAGATGTACAGGAGAGGATGGTGTAAAGATGGAGGAAGAGATTGGAGTGATGTAGCCAGAAGCCAAGAATCAAGAATGCCTGGAACTAGAAAGAGGCAAAGGAAGGTTTATCCCCTAGACTTCCCAGAAGGAACTTGGCCCTGTTCAATTTCAGACTTGTATTTCCAAAACTGTGAAAGAATAAATTTCAGTTGTTTTAAGCCCCCTAGTTTGTACTAATTTGTTATGGCAGCCACAGGAAAGTCATACAGTCCCTAAAGGTTAAACTTATACTTTTCTCAAACAAAATAAAGTGAAACAAACAAACAAAAACCAAATTCAATTAAAAATGTAATTGTCTGCTGTATTACAGTTTTGAAGCCAGTTTCTCTAGGCATGCCATCTTCTTCCCTTGTTTGTCTTTGAGATGGCATCTGGCTATCTGGGACACAGATGTGGCTTATGTGACTTGGTGTTGACAAGGAGGCAACTGGAATCCTCAGGCCCACATGGTACACTCGGCACACTGCTGATCTCAGCTGCAGAGCTGCTGATACAAGCCATTCCCTTGCCTAATGGCCAGGGAGGTGGCAGGCTTGGCTCTTTTTTGGTGTCTGCTGCTAATAAAATTCAGGGGCTTCTCTTTCCATAGGCTCCTGGAGTGAGTTAGCCTCACCCCATCCTTCATTGGCATGGTGGACCCACTACATATAAGATGTAGTCCATATCCTACGGGTTTTACCCCCAAGCCTCAACTACAGAGCATCCTCCCTCACCGCCTCCAGCCCACTCAGGGCTGCAGGGCAGGCCTGTTGGCTCTCACACCACTGCCCATGCCCTGTAAGGGAGCCTCATAATACTGCTTCATGTATCTTGATGCAGCTATCCCAGGTCAGTCTGGGTGGCATCCTAAAGAGATCTCTCCAGAGTCTCCAGCATGAAGTAGGTTGAAGTCTCCTCCTCTTGATGATTTCTTCAATATAATTTACTTGTTATCCCACAGAAGCTAGGTTAGAACATTGCCTCTGCTGGCGTCCTCCACTGCCCGGGGTGGCCTGGGCACCCCCCACCTGCTACCTCTTTTTGTCCTTTTTACAAGAACCACAGGCCACATGCCTGCCCATCAGAATATGTGAGAAACTTTGGGTTGTGACCACTCTTGGTTTTTGATACACTAAACTTATTTAGAAAATTACTTTTCCATGAGCTTATTTTCAAACTTACTGTCTTGTTACGGAATCCTATTTTGAATGATAGGGATGAATATTAACTCTTTCTTTTTGACTATTTGATACAGTTCTGTTCTTTCTCCAGACTTGGGCTAACTGTGGAGAAGGTCACATAAAGACAAATGTGGAAGAAAAAGATTTTACTATTTTAAAAGATTTATCACAGTAAAAATATCCAAGACAATAAACATTTATAGCTAATAAAGTACTTTACAATGATATAGAGTTATACAGCCTTTAAACTAAGTATCTTACTAGGTCCTTAGAGTGGATTATTATCCCATTTTATAGATAAAGCAACTGAAAAGTTAAAATGCTTATTTAAGGTAATGGCACTTATAAAGGGAACAGAACTATTAATAACTCATATAGTATATAACCCTACTTCCAGTGTTACACTTCCAAGGCCATGTCCTTTGCCTCAGCTTGGACATTAAAGCTAAAACCTATTTCTAGGTCCTGAGGTGGTATTCCAGTCATGTTCTTAGCCCAGAGCCCTTAGTGTCCACCCAGACATGTGCTTTGGAGCTTTCCCTTCACTTGAGTACTTTTTTGAGACTCAGCTTTGAATTTAAATTAATAATACTAATGCTTTATCCAGCATATCTTGGTGTTTTTTAATGTGGCAGTTTTTCTTATATGCAACATTGCCAAAACAGAAATTCTGTTCTTTTCATTCTATCTGTGCTAGAACTCATGATCTCAGACTTAGAACTAAGATTTGGACTAAAATTCATCTTAATTTTTTTTCTTATGGATATACATTTATGTGACCACTCTTTTTTTCTATGTTAATGAGTTTACATTGACAAAGTAACGTTCAGTGGTTTAAGAAATGTTTATTAGTGCTTTCATTGTGTGAGTCTGTACATTTGACTTTGACTATTTACCTCTATTCTCAACTTTAGATTTTCAAAATCAGAGAATTAAGAGACTTCGTCATAAAAGATGTAAGAAATATGAACTTTCATTCATGCTTAGTTATAGATACCACTAACATTGTAATGTAATAATTATCATAATAGCTAACATTTATTGAGAACTTGCTAATCATATTACCTTGATTTTCTCACTTAAACATCAAATCTACATGGTAAGTATTGTTATTATCCTTGTTTTACAAATGAGGACATGATGATACTAATTCCTTACATTTCCGTAATGATTTATGTTCTACAGTGTTGTTTCAGATACAGGAACATTTGACATGGCACATATCACTATATTGATAGTTTACAGAACAGACTGTAACTTCAGAGCCGTTAAATGGTTTGTGCAAGATCACATAGCCAGTAGCTATCAGAGCTGGCCTTTGGTCAGTTCATTGGGCTAACTTTTCATTTCTTGACACTAAGGTCTTCTAGTTTAAGGCTCTTAGAAATCAAGTGTACATTTAAAATAATTATGAGAGGTCCATTATCCACGTGTTATAATGCACAACCACTTAAATAATCTCATCTGAGGAAGGATACCTCCTGCATTGCACTGTGGCTTAGTGAAATCAGCACAGGTGGGAAAGCAAGCCAGACAGGCTTGGATCAGGCTTACCTGCTTGTCCTGACTGTTGGGCAGTTTTGCTCAGCCTCTCTGCCTGTCTTTCTCCACCTGCACACTTGGGATGGTTTGTCAAAGTGGCCTCTAAGGTCTCATTCTAATATATAATTATTTTTATAGTTCTCTCCCAAAAACAGCAGGTGATAAGGAGTAAAAATGAAGAGAGCAAATTTAAAAAATAATAATTTTAAGCCTCTCCAAAAACTAATTAGTGAAGCATATGATAACAATGTTTAAAATTAATCTGAAAATGAAATTAAAGAAAACAATTCCATTTACAATAATGTCAAAGGAACAAATTTAACAAAATGAAAGCAAAACTTATTTTCTGGAAACTTCAAAACATTGCTGAAAGAAATTTCAAAAGGCCTAAGTAAATAGAAAGACATCCTGTGTTCATAAATTGGAAGACATGATATGGTTAAGATGACAGTATTCTTTCTTCATATTGTCCTGCAGATTCAACACAATCCCTATCAAAATCTCCAGTGGCTTTTTTTTTTTTTTTTTTTGCAGAAATTAACCAGCTGAACATAAAATTCACAAAGAAATTCAAGGGACTAAGAATAAGTAAAACAATGTTTAAAAAAAAAACAAAGTCAGAAAACTCACACTTACTGATTTTAAAACTTACCATAAATCTAAAGTAATTAAGAATGTGGGATACTGTCATGAGGATAGATACGTAGATCAATGGAAAAGAATTGAAAGTCGGAAATAAACTCACACATTTACGATTAATTGATTTTTCACATAAGGTGCCAGGACAATACAAAGGAGGAAAAAATAACCTTTCCAATAGATGGGGCCAGGACAGCTGTATATCCACATACAAATGAATGGAGTTGAACCCTTTTCATCACACCATACACTAAAATTAACTGAAAAATTAATCAGAGGCCTAAATGTAAAAACAAAGTCTGTAAAAATTTACTTTAAAAAATACGAGAAAATCTTTATAATCTTGGGTAAGGCAAAATCTTCTTGGATGTGACACCTAAAGCTCGCATTAATCCAAAATAGACAAATTGGGCTTCATCAAAATTAAAAACAAAAAACAAACAAAAACTTTTGCACTTCAAAGGACACCATTAAGAAAGTGAAAAGAGAAGCTATAGAATGTGAGAAAGTATTTGGAAATTATATATCTAATAAAGGACTTGGATCCAGAATATGTAAAAAAAACCTCTTACAACTCAATAGTAAAAACACAACCAACACAATTAAACAATGGGCAAAGGATCTGAATAGACATTTCTCCAAAGAAGGTATACAGATGGCCAATAGCATGTAAAAATACAGATGCCCAATCTCATTAGTCATCAGAGAAATGCAAATCAAAACCATGCTGAGATAACACTCAGTATTCACTAGGAAGACTATTACTGGAAAAGATAAACCGTAACAAGTGTTGGGAAGGATGTGGAGAAATGAGAACCCAGTTCACTGCTGGTGGGAATATAAAATGGCAGATACTTTGGAGAACAGTTTGACATTTCCTCAGTAGGTTAAATGTAGAGTTGCCCTGTAACCCAGTAATTCCACCTGTAGGTATATACCCGAGAGAAATGAAAACATGATGTCGGTACAAAAACTTCTACATAAGTGTTCATAAGCATTCGTCACAATCACCAAAAGATTGAGACAACCCAATGTGTACCTTCTGACTGATGAATGAATAATGTGGTATATCCACATAATAAAATATTATTTGGCCATAAAGAAAGAATGAAGTACTGATTTATGCTGTAACATAGATGAACCTTGAAAATGTTCTGCTAAAATGAAGCCAGTCTCAAAAGACCAAAAATTAGTCTGTTTATATATGAAGTGTTCAGAATAAGCAAGTCTGTAGTGACAGAGAGCAGATAAGTGGTTGCTTAGGGCAAGAGGCCTTTGGGGAAAATGAGAAGTGACTGCCTAAGTGTTTTTTGGGGGTGCTAAAATGTTCTGAAATGTTAGTAATGGTGGCTGTATACTTTGTAAATGTATTAAAAGCCATTCAATAATACACTTTAAATGAATAGGTTATATAGTATGTGAATTATATCTCAAGAAAGCTATTATAAAGAATAACATTAAGAAATTAATATTTGAAACTATCCCATTTACAATTGCACCAAGAACCATAAAATACCTAGGAATAAACCTAACCAAAGATGTAAAAGATCATTATGATGAAAATTATAGAAAGGTTATGAAGGAAATAGAAGACACAAAGAAATTGAAAAACATTCCATGCTCATGGATTGGAAGAATAAATATTATTAAAATGTCAATACTACCCAAAGCTATCTATACATTCAATGCAATCCCAATCAGAATTGCACCGGCATTCTTCTCAAAGCTAGAACAAACAATCCTAAAATTTGTATGGAACCACAAAAGACCACAAATAGCCAAAGTTATATTGAAGAAGAAAACCAAAGTGGGAGGCATCACAATCCCAGACTTTAGCCTGTATTACAAAGCTTTAATCATCAAGACAGTATGGTACTGGCATAAAAACAGACACATAGACCAATGGAATAGAATAGAGACCCCAGAATTGGACCCACAAATGTATGGCCAACTGATCTTTGACAAAACAGGAAAAGAATATCCAAGGGAAGAAAGTCTCTTTAGCAAATGGTGCTGGGAGAACTGGACAGCAACATGCAGAAGAATGAAACTAGACCACTTCCTTATACCATACACAAAAGTAAACTCAAAATGGATGAAAAGCCTAAATGTGAGACAGGAAACCATCAAAACCTTAGAGGAGAAAGCAGTCAACAACCTCTTTGACCTCAGCCACAGCAATTTCTTACTCAACACATCTCCAAAGGCAAGGGAATTAAAAGCAAAAAGGAACTATTGGGACCTCATCAAGATAAAACGTTTCTGCACTTCAAAGGAAACAATCAACAAAATTAAAAGGCAAGCAACAGAATGGGAAAAGATATTTGCAAATGACATATCGGATAAAGGGTTAGTATCCAAAATTTATAAAGAACTTACTAAACTCAACACCGGAAAAGCAAATAATCCTGTGAAGAAATGGGCAGAAGACATGAATAGACACTTTTCCAGAAAAGACATCCAGATGGCCAACAGACACATGAAACGATGCTCAACATCACTCATCATCATGGAAATACAAATCAAAACCACAGAGATACCACCTCACACTGGTCAGAGTGGCTAAAATGAACAAATCAGGAAACCTCAGTTGCTGGCGAGGATGTGGAGAAACGGGAACCCTCTTGCACTGTTGGTGGGAATGCAAACTGGTGCAGCTGCTCTGGAAAACAGTGTGGAGATTCCTCAAAAAATTAAAAATAGAACTATCCTATGACCCAACAATAGCAGTACTACCCAAGGGATACAGGAATGTTAATGCATCGGGGCACATGTACCCTAATGTTTAAAGCAGCACTTTAAACAGTAGCCAAATCATGGAGAGAACCTAAATGTCCATCAACTGATGAATGGATAAAGAAGATGGGGTTTATATACACAATGGAATACTACTTGGCAATGAGAAAGAATGAAATCATGCCATTTGCAATAACATGGGTGGGACCGGAAGGTATTATGGTGACTGAAATAAGTCAGTCAGAGGACAGATATCATATGTTTTCACTCATATGTGGAACTTGAGAAACTTCCCTTGGGGGAAGGCAAGGGGAAAAATAGATACAAACAGAGAGAGAGGAAGGCAAACCACAAGAAATCTTAAATACAGAGAACAAACTGAAGGTGATGGGGGTGAGAGAGAGGAAAAATGGGTGATGGGCATTGAGCAGGGCACTCCACAGTTGGGATGTGCACTGGGTGTTGTATGTAAGCCAGTTTAACAATAAATCATATTTAAAAATTACATTTTGAGAACTACATATTCAAATAAACTTGACCATTATCCAAGACAACTTTTGGATTCAGATAAGGAAGGTTCCACATCTCCTAGCAAGACATTCTGTCCCGTCAAGGAGGGAACCTGGGCTTTATAATTTTACAGTCACTGATGTAAATCTGTTTTAAAATGATCAGTTTGCATAGGTTCTTTGAATCTCAGCTTCTTCACCTACAAAAGAGGTAATGACAGTTCTTAGTTCTCGGGTTTCTCTGAAAACTAAATGAGTTTTTTCATCTAAAGAGCTCAGTGCGGTGCTAAAAGTGATAGCCATTGTTAGAGGTCTTGAGGTCATGATCATTGCAGGCTTGTGATAAGGATTTAAAGACAGGCCTGCTGGAAACCCCTGCACTGCCTTTGCATGTACCTGGAGCACTGTCCTTGTCTCACAGCTAATTAGTTGCTTCATGACCTCATGAGGAGACTCCATGCAGGCTGCTTCTCTGGTGGGTGTTTCCTGACCACATCCAGCTACTGAGTTACCAGATTTGACTGTTTCTGTTCTTGCAAATCTGTCATCTCACTTCTGGCAGCACTGATTTGTATATCTTACCCTCTCTCTACTACCTGAGAGTAGCTGCTACTGCATCACTCCCAAGTTCCCCAGCTAAGTGCTTAGTGCTTGATAGGTACTCAGTTAATACTATTTGAAAGAATAAATAGGGAAGGACAGGACCTAGATACATTGAACATGGTCACATGCTTCCATTTGACCCCTAAACATTTGTTTACTAGTAAAGAGAATAATCTGAACTATTTTTTGTTGGGAACTTTATTTAGTGATATGGCATCACTAGTTTATCTAGTATATTTGTTTTTTTTTTTTTTAATTTTTTTTTTTTTTAACGTTTATTATTTTTGGGACAGAGAGAGACAGAGCATGAACGGGGGAGGGGCAGAGAGAGAGGGAGACACAGAATTGGAAACAGGCTCCAGGCTCCGAGCCATCAGCCCAGAGCCTGACGCGGGGCTCGAACTCACGGAGCGCGAGATCGTGACCTGGCTGAAGTCGGACGCTTAACCGACTGCGCCACCCAGGCGCCCCTATCTAGTATATTTGTAATGATAGTATAGTCCTGATATTAAAATAAAAAGGCAGACATCAAGAAATCTACATTTAATTATAAGTTTAATTTTATTTGTTACAAGTCAATGGAGAATAAATGATTGCTAATGGGTAGCAGATTGAGAAGGATTGCACCTATTTAATATTTCTTCATTTTGAAAGTCTGGTTTTTGAAGGAGCTCTGTTTTATAAACTGCCATGGAAAGTTGAAACTTTGGATTTATTAATGTACTCTATGAGCTGCTAAGAAAAACTGAAAATTTAGATTTCCATAGAAATCCCATTGTCATCTTTAATGATGGCATTGGTATAAATGCATATACCAAATATTTGTAGTCAGTGATCTAGTATATGTTGGCACTTGCCCTGGGCCATGTTCTTGCCAAAATTTAGTAAACCTATTTAGAAAAATTCCCCTTATCACTGTGCCAGTTTCTCTAGAAACCAAAAGCTTTCATCATAACTAACCTCCCTGCTTAATCTGCAAAAGAACAAAGCTAAAGTTATTGAAATGTGATAAATTATGATAGTAATCTATCTAAACTGTATGAAGCCATCATTGACTTTATGTGTATTATTACCTTGAGAATTTGGTGCTTTGTGCTAACCTTACCTAGAAACAGAGCCATGGGTAAAATCATCTCCAAAGTGTCTTTTATTTTGTCCTTGTCTATAATCTTTTAAAAAGTAGAACCTTTCATTAAGACCAGAGAACATAAAACAATTTCAGTTCTTTCTTCAATTTATGACACCTTTCCTCCGATCATTTCAAAATATTTATGCAGAATTCAGGAGCCCATTTCTGTAGATAGCACTTAAGTGAATTTGGAAGGTGGCATTTCAGTAAGTATAGTAGAGAGAAACTTTTGAGTTGGAACTGTGTCATAATTTATAACTGGATAGCTTTGCAAGTTTCCAAAGAAGAATGATCACCACTTATTGGCAACCCAAATGCATTTCTTGTTTGTTTCCTGTAACTGGTTATAGCCTGTGAGCTACTCCTCTCCCTTTCTCCATGAGCTCCAAAATAGCTTTATTAATAGGAACATACGCTGTTTATGTTCTTAAAAAAAATCAGGGTGGTCTTAGATGTCTGTCTTCCATTCTGGCATTTCCCTTTGTACAACCCTTTTGAATTTTCTGTTTAAAAACTGGCATTCCAATAGCTTTTCTTTGGCCTAATGCCTGGGTCACATATTGCAGCAGCAAATTAGGAATGTTAAGACGTCCCCAAAAGAAAAATGTTTGTTATGAAAGTAGAGCTGATGTGACACATAGAATTAGAGCTTCTTAACTTATCTAAATGACAGTTAGTGATCATTTTCTTTCATTCTTATTTTAAAGGAGGGGGAATGGGGGAGAATGAAAGAAATGCCTAGAGGCTGAGATTGGATTTGGTTCACCAAACTGTTAAATGTCAAATGTACTATCTGATAATACATACATCCTTTTATCTCTTTTTAGGAGCTAATTTTGTTACTAGAAAAATTAGCCGGTCAGTGGCTAAGATTTACCTTGGACAACTGGAATGTTTCAGCTTGGGAAATCTGGATGCCAAAAGAGATTGGGGCCATGCCAAGGACTATGTAGAGGTAGGAACTGACTCATTATGTTCTTAAAAATACCTGTATCAGTTGGTGTTTTCAATGCCAGGCCTCTGGTGGAAAAGCATGACCTAGAAGAAGTGGTAGCATATAAAATTTTGCTAATGCAGATATATTTACACTCACACTGCTTTCATTTTAAGGCTCCATGGTTCCATTTTACATGTAGATGACACTGAATGTTACTTGAATATGGAAACCTTTCACAATTGTTCTTTCCATCGTTAAAATGAAGGTGTCAGTCAGTTGTTCCGAGGATGGTTGAAAAATGTTTGAGTAGTATTCTTTCCTTCCTAAAGCCTCTATCTCCTCACTTTGTGCACCTTCTCCCTCCTGCCTACTCAAAAGTCATATAACTGTGAAAAAAATTTAGGTATACAGATACAGTTCTCAGAGCTTCAGGAAATATTCCCTAATTTCAGTTTGTATAATCTAAGACTTTCAGGTTTACATTATTCTACTAAAGTACTCTAAGAGTGAAATTCTTGCGGAGGTTTTGGTTTCTGCTGCTTGAGTGTCTGGTTATTACCCTACATACCTCTCAATGTGTGACTTTACACACCAATGAATTTTGTTCATTAAATAGAGATAGAGTTGTTAATAATGATAATATTGCATAATACTGGATATAGTTGAAGGGAAATTCAAGTTCTCACTCTTGGGATTTATCTGCACATTAAATTCTGGTCTGGATTAGATGTGTTACATGTGTAAGTAGTGTGACTTTTCTTTAAGCAAATGGTTATATTTTACCTTTCCCTGATCAGTATCCTTTTAAATATACATGGCTCTTTCTGTGGCCAGACATGAAGGAGCATGTTGGTGACATTGTCTTTTTCCCTGGAGTCTGTTTGTCCTTGTTTAGGTGCTTACAGATTTCCTGTGCTCAGGAGACTATTTCTGTCCTTAATGATTCCTCTCTGGGAAACCGGATCTGGCTTCCTTGTTCATTGATGCGATTCAAAAAGAAACTTGAACGTTTACGAAAGAAAGCAAACAAGTAGTTTACTTGCTAACACAGAGGTTAGTTTCAGGTGTTATTGTTTTTGTTCATAACAATTAAAAATGGGTACTTGTACACCTAATACTGATTTATATTATGGATGAAGAACAGCTTTGATTTTAAATTTTGAACAGCATAACATTTAGATAATTTCGGTATATTCTTTGAAGCTGTCATTACAAAGAGGCATTTTATGACAATAGACATTAGATATATTCTAAGAACATTTCATTAAAAAATATATAAGCCCACCTTTTCAGAAATTTAAGAAGTAAGAGAAAGGAGATGTTAATAATAGAAGCTGAAACTCTGTTTTGTCTAATCTATATGGCCTTACCTACTTAAAAATATGAGGCAAGGTTCATAAAAATGAATTTTTTTTCAAAACTATCATTCTAGCTTTCTGCATATGCTTAGAGCAGTAGATAGCTGTATAGTTATCTTTCTTTATCCAAATTCTTGTTCTCCAAATTCAGAACCAAATAGATCAAATTTCATTCTATTTAACTTTATTTTTTTGCACCGGGGTAAAATGAAGTTTGTACTAGAACTCAGAAATAGATTTTGATAGAGAAACAGTATACCAAATCTTAATAATGCTTATTACCATTTATGTTTATTTTTCTCTTTGTATTTCTATATTTTCCATATATTTGAAATGAATATAAACTTTTCAATCAGAAAAAAATTTAATGACATTTTAAAAATAAGCCAAAAATTGTTTTAGAAACTCATTACACTGTTAAATACATAAGTAATGAGTAAGTCTTTTGTGAGCTCAGTGGATCTGGAAGAAGGACCCTGGTATCATCTCATTCCCCAAATGCCAAGGCTAGCACTGGTCCTGGGTGTAGCTCAAACCTTGAAACAAAGGTGCCACATTTGTATTCATTTAAAATAAAAGCATTTTATAAACATTTTGGCTCAAAGACTTCAAAAAGGTCTTCCCAAATACCATTTTGAAGATTCCTTGACAAAATGGTATCAGTACAGTGAACCAAAGCATCCACGCAAGAGTAAAATGTTCTGGCCTTTCAGGAAAAATGTAAAATTTTCAGATTTTATGGAGAAACAGACATACAAAATTAAGTCATTGTCATTGTCATTCAAGACCTGGCTTGTTCCACAGTACAAGTAGGTTTTGCTGAACCCTGGGGTTCAGACAGTAACACATGTTGATGATGCAAGAAGTATTATATAGTTCTCATTTATGGGTCCTGAAGGATGTCTCAATTTAAATTTCTTGATTTCTGAAAAAGTGCCATTATTAAGTAAGAATACGTAGTTTGCTATTTCCATTTTAAGAAGTGTTACCATCTCTTGCATTTCTAAACGTGTTAAAATGAGGTTACTTCACAGACTTAAGACTAAAGGCAGATGTTGCTAAAATTAAAATCAACAAGCATAAGAATGAAAAAAGAGAAACATTGTTTGTTTAAAGTGCATCTGCATCCTGGCGCTATAATCAGCTTTAGAATAAAGAAGCCTTGGCAAGTACGATCAAACAAGTTATAATAGCATCTTATTTACACACGTCTTAATTATATAATCTTTCTCATTTATACACAAACATATTGTACTGGTGAATCTTTAGATTAAGTGACTTACACTTTTTTACTTATGGATAAACTTCCATGATGAAGAGTAGAGAGCGTTTGACAAACAGAGTATAGGGATCCTAGCTGTGTCAGTGATTTGTTCTTCAGTCTTAGGGCTTTATATCTCAGCTTACCCATCTGTGAAAAGGGCCTAATAACAACCCTGTAAAAAATTAGCATTAATGTGCTGTACATTCGTGATTAGAATCTACCTCTGTCTTGTAAACATTTTTGCAAGAATTTATGCAAAGCCACTTCCTGTTGCTGATTCAGGTTCATTAACATCCATTTATAGTCTTGTTTCCTAGATCAAAATGATTTAAAACTTAAACTGAGTGGGTAAGGGGTATTTCAACTTGAAGTGAAGAATATAAAAACTATATTAAATCATGCTGTACTTCAGAATAAATAAGTTATGTGCTTACATCTTTTCCAATAATATTTATTATAAACATTTTAAACGTACAGGATTGTTGAATGAATTTTACCATTAACAGCCATATACCCACCACCCAGATCCTATAATTAACATCTACAATTGTTGCAACTTGAGAAAAAAAAAAGTATTACTGTTTAAAAACTACTCTGTAGTGCTGATGGCTCAGAGCTCTAAATACTCAGTTTACACAAATGTGGGTTGTCGAGAATTTGTACTTCTTACAGGATATAGTCAGTTGATAATTCAAACTTTTGAAATATTTTTATCTTCTTAAATAATTATGTGACACCATCACACTCTTTTCATGCCTGCCTCCGTCCACATACATTGAACCATTGTATTTATGAGAACACATTCAAACAAATTCAAGATGTCAACACAGTACCAGTGGTGCCTGAAAGGAGAGGATCTCTAACTTCTCTAGGAGGCACTGTTCTTTCCACACACCTTCTGTTGACTACCTACCATGGTCATGGTTCTAGTTGCTGTAGATGACAGTCTTGTAAACTTTGTCTAAAGCCACATAAGCCTACACAATGCTAAATTTCACAAATCTAAGCAGATTTCTTTATCATGGACTGGCTTCTCAAAACTTAGAATATATGAATGCACTACTGCCTATTAAGATTAATAAAGTGTTTCTCAAACTTATTTAACTTTGCTACCCTTTTAATTATATATATATATATATATATATATATATATATATACACACACACACACATACATTAACAGTGAAGAGTTGGAAAATGGCACTATATGTTTAAAATTAATGGTAACAGTTTGATTAATGAGGTCCCAGTGTGATCCTACCTTGATAAAACTAGCTAGGATACAACTTTAGCTGGAAAATATGGAACGATGACCTAATTGATAAGCACTGGACTGGAAGTATCTTTAAGCTTTTATCAACTCACAAGAGGGTCCTTAGTCTTGGGATACATGGATAATCAGTGACCCAAGTCTGAACTTTTTCCAAGACTCAGCAAACCCATTTAAAAAATATCATGAGGTTTTACTACCAACAACTGACCATACAGATATTCCTGAAGAGTTCTCCTGTTCTAAAGGCAATCTAGGGCACATTCATATTATGGGGGGGTAGGGCGGGATTTTTGAGACTCATCTGAATTTTAATATAATAGTCCCTCACACACACCTCTCTTTTCTCCCTCCCTCCCTCCTTCCCTCCCTCCCTCCTTCCTTCCTTCCTTCCTTCCTTCCTTCCTTCCTTTCTTTTTCTTTCTCCCTCCTCCTCCTCCTCCTCCTCCTCCTCCTCCTCCTTCTCCTCTTTTTCGGCAGGGAGCATATATTAATTTTAAAAAACTACTTTTAGAAATAAAAATAATAAAAATTGCCAAATGTTGGATGTTCATTATGGGTCAAAACTTTATAGAGGACTTTACATACATTATCTTATATGAAACATACAACAATCCTTCACAGATGAAGGAACTGAGGGTTGGAGAGTTCAGGGTACAATTTGCCCAAAGCCATGGCCATCAGAGGTGAATGAAGCCAGAACTCCAGCCCAGGCCTGATAGCTAAGCCATGTTCACAACCACTAATTCTCACTGAAGTGAGGGGAGGAGAGACATAAGCAGTGGGGTCTGCCTAACTTTCCATTTCCCAGAGAGCCAAGACATTGAACTTCTCTCTCTTTTCTCTCTGTGCCATTTATAGTTCAAATGGAGGAGAAATATCTGGAAGAGAGTGTGTGGCTGAAACAGAGATGATCAGATCTTGCTGAACTCATTATATTGACTGTATTAGGCAAAGATGCGGAGGGTGTGTTTGGGGAAAATGGATAGTTAGATGTCCATCCCTCTCTGTTCATTGTCTTCTGCATGAGTTAATTTTTCTTACAGCTTCCAGTTCTCAGCTGATAAAAGAGACCAGGGGAAAGCCAGGGAGCCTCTGGCAGGGGGAGAAGTAGACTGTTGACAGAGCTGGGGAGGATTAACCAGTGTTTCCCCCTTGTTTCTAATTCATCTGTCAGTCTGCTGCTAGCATTTTGCATCCTGTGTTAATTCATACAAATCTGGAAAGAAAGGATGCCATTTAAACTTTCTGAGATTTTATTTAAGGGAAAGCTTACTAGTTGCAACATCAACAAATAGGTTTTTTTTTCTTTTTTATGTTCAGTGGAGTAGCTTGATTACTTGTTGTGTTTGAATTCTCAAAGTGTTCATGGTGCCAGAGTCTATTCTTTAGTAAGGCCTCACTAAACAAATGCAGAAAGTCATAGTTGCCTTATTTCCTCTGGCCAGGTCTTGTGTGGCTGGGGATGATATCACAGGAGTGAATGTGCCCCAAGATCCCCAGAACCTCTAGACTGTTTAAATTGCTATCTCAGTGAATGAAGACTACACCATCAAAGTTTCTAAGATGGATTATTCATCAAGTTTCCATCCACAGATAGTTTAGGAACAAGGAGGTGGATGCATTTTTAGATATTTTCAATTGTATTTTAAAAATCTAAAATTGAGCATCTGACATTAAATTGGAAAAAGTAGTTCTTGGCAAATGTGTATAAGTGTGTGAATTTGGAGGGAAAAAATGAAAATGAATATAGAATGGAGTTGCATACTCAGGAGATACAGTGCCTGTGGAAACGGATTATGAAACTTTGTGTAAATGCCATTTAAGTTCTAATGGGTAGCAATTAACCACATTAAGGTGGAAGCTTGTACTCCACCCTTTACTCACTCTCATGATGCTAAGTGTCATTATACCACTGTGGAACATGAAACGATAGCTTGTACCTAAGAAAGTCCTGGTTCTATTTCTGAGAACAGTCCTAGGGAAACAGTGTGAAAGCCCCTTCCTGTTCCTCTTAGATTATGACACTCATTGACTTACATGTAAAGTGTACTGTGAGATTCCACGAGCTTTCTGCTTCCACTGCCCGTCAGGCCTGCCCAGTCCCTTTGTGCTGGTCCTCATCCGGGCTGAGCTACCCTTCCTCATGCTCTCCTCTGTCCTTCCTGCTTCTCTCCTTTCACTGGCCTTCCACTTCACATCTGCTTCCGCCCACAAATGAAAACTGGCTATTTAACTTTAATAACAAGGCTATTCGTGTGATATAGACATAATTGCCTCTTTTAAAATACGACATCATCTAAATTTGATGATGAATTTGCCTGTAGAAGGTATGTATCTTTAATATTAAATGCTTCATTTTTTATACTAGCACACTCTGGAAAGGACAGAAAGTATTTGCAATGAAGTTAGTCTTTCCTACTTTCATGTGATTCATGCCCAGGAATGCCAATAAATTAATTAATATCTCTCATACACACACACACACACACACACACACACACACACACACACACACACACACATAAACAATCCTAATTTTTACACTCATTCTAAAGTACTGTTTGATTTCATCCTAGTTTTCTGCTTCATTCACAGGGAATCATTTACTAAAATTATGTTTTATCCTCACAGAGTCTGGCCCTGTGGCCCTTTCCTATAGCTTTCTCAGACCACTTCAGAGCCTCTTACTGCCCTCGTGATCCCAGGCTCCAGGTTCCCAGTCTTGGCCTTATGGGACCCTTTAATACAAGCGTGTTAATTTTGCCTTTATATCCAAAACCATAAAGCAAAAACCTGTTCCAAATAGAATATTCTGTAAGGCAAGGACATGGATTTTATTTTCTGCTTCTGTGTACCATGCTAGAAAATATCTCCTCTGCTTATTCTCTGCAGTGAATTGTCAAAAATTCTCCTTATCTTTTCTTTCTAGGAAAGGAAAAAATTTTGATCCCCTCTCTGAGTATTGGATCTTCTGCATTTGTGAGATCAGTTACTTATTTTTCTACAAATTGAGTTTAGTAAAATTGGGATACCTGATGGCTTTGTAGAGCAATTAGATCTGAACTCAAGGACAATCTCTGTGGTAGATACCTTAATCTGTCCCACTGATGGTCTGGTTGCCCAGGGAAGCAATTGTGATACCAAGAGGCAGACACCTTTTTGGACTGTCTTGGGAATAGATGCTGTACAGGAATGAAATGTCTGCCACTTTGAGTTGCTAGTTAAATAGCTTTAAATGGGTTTGTTCCATGACTTTGTCCCATGTTCTTTACTCTCTGCCTTATTGTGGTTCAAGAATAATCAAAAGCCACTGTCCTCTTGGGAGCAGATTTCCAAAAGGTTTTCCCATGTAGCTTTTACCATTGTTCGAGAAACTGGATGTATCACGCATGCAGGCTAAATACGCCCCAAATGGATGAATTTGGGATACCATTAAGCAAAGATCCCCTTTTCATTTTAGGAAAGATAGACTGGGGCTTGAGCCAAGCCCAGTTAATTAACAAGTGCAGTTTTACAGAAGTAGAATTACTTAAAGGCAAAATTGAGAAACCTTTTGTAAAACTGTCTTTGCGTTGTTGATTTGAGTCTCCCATGGAAATAAATAGTAAAGTTCCTACAGAAAGAGATGAATTACTCCTTAGAATAGCTTCCCAGCTACCTCTCAAAGTTATGTAAAATATTTGAGATCACTTCTGTTACGTTTTTTCATTATAAGGGGAATGGTTGGGTTTAACTCATTACTGTTTATTACTTCCTGAAGAATCTAAGTAAATTGAAATCTCTGAGAATAAAACCATTTTGACACAAGCATAGGCTATGATGTGGTTAGTTGGCTAGTGTCAGTCTCTCTCCACGAAGCTCCTTGAAGGCAGGGACTGGCTATTTTTCCTCTTTGTCGTAATTGTGCTTCCCAACATGCCTGGCACAGAATGGCAGATGCCCCAAAAATACTCTCCCGATTTGACCATTTCTTTATATGGTTTATAAAAATGAATATGTATATATGAAATGTGTTTTATCCCTCTCATTATTAAAAGATTATTTTCTAAACTTAGCATAAGACATTATCTACTGAATATGATTTTAACCATATTTTAGGTTTTAATTGTGATGGATTTACTTGATTCTAGCAAGTAATTTTCAAGCAATTTTCACTCTTGTTACATGCAGACCATAAAGGAAAACTGAATAGTGCCCATATGTTCTTGTACTATGATAAGTTTCCCAATTATCTTCAGATTCTACTATCATTAGACTTTATTCCTATTTGTAAAAGAAGGATATTTGAGCAGATGGAAGAAGTAGAATGAAAGACTGATATACTGGTCCTGATTTACCAGACAGAATCTTCATAATCACAAAAGTAGCATTGGCTTACAAGATTAAGTGCCCCTCTGCATGACTGGTAACACTGATGTCTGCTCATTCAGAAACATCTTTCCTTGTGTGGTCCTCACTATATTTTGTCGCAGTTTTCAAGCCTCTCATTTGGTAGAGGATTCTTCTAGATAAAGCAGGATTTCTGTCACGAATTCTATTGTTTTTGGAAAACTTTCACTCCTTCTTGCCTTCCCCCTTCTTGTCCCCCCTCCCAGTCCCCAGTATCTCCTTCACCACCCACACCCACACACATGCACACATACACATAATAGGAGCAGGTCACTTTCTAATAATACGACTTTGTTTTTGTACATGTAAAAGTTAAAGATTCTTGTATGGAGATCTCTGATAGCAGCTGTAGAAAACTGTAAACTGTGTAGCTAGCAGAAAAGAGAAGTATTCTGTAGTATCTTTTTAAGTGCTCCGAGTGTGTACTTTCATTTCCTCCCCTGGCCGAGGAGATCCCTGTTCCCAGGTCCATCCTCCAGCTTCTGACTCACAAAGTGGAGTGGTGAGCTTCCGCCCCAGGGGCGATGGTGTGTGGGTTGCCTGGGTGGAGCCTGGAGGAGGCAGGTTGCATTCCAGGAAGGTGACCAAGGCCCTTGCCTCTTGGCCATTCTGTCACCACGTCCACACAATACAAATACTCATGCTGGGTGTGGCACTTGATTCTCTCTCCTTGCCAGTGCAAAGGCAAAGATCAGAATCCCCGAGGCTTCATGGCTTCATGTGTTTTTTCTTATAATATCTCCTTTAAGTCAAGAATTGCTTGCTGATTTTCACTGGATCTTAAATTTCAAGTTTGAAAACAAAATACAAAGAGCTTTCACCAGACTTTTTTTTTAACCCCCTGAAGGTTATCCTCTTATATTTGTGTAGTGCTTTATCATTTATATCTTTGGATTCAATTCTCCCAATAAATTTTAGTCAGGGATTAGGAGAGCAGGAATTGTTATTTGCATTTTCCATATGAAAAATCCGGCTTGGAAAGGAGATGCCCAGGCCTTGTATTGAACATGGCTCTTCAGCACAATCCCTTCATGTGATACAGCATGACATTTCTGGCTTGATTCTTGGTATAATGAGTCATTCTTGTGAGATTTTAAAACCATTTTTTTTTTTTTACCCCTCTAATAAGAATACCCCTCACTAGGAATTACAAATTAACTAGCATTTTTACCACTGGCCTTCTGTGGAAAAAAGAATACACAAAAGAGAAACTGAGATAGAAAGAAACTCTAAAACATTTGAAGAACCAAAAATTAAAAGGCCAGGTCTTCTATTCTAAATGGGAGACTTCCTCTGCAGTATTAACTTAATAGTTGTACACTCATATAATTTGAAGAAGATATCACCTCTGTACAGGAAATACAGGTTTCACAGAAATCATTTCATTTGATCCTTATCTTCAAAAAAAACTGAATAAGTTTGAAGAAAT
This sequence comes from Puma concolor, assembly GCF_028749965.1. Taxonomy (NCBI): domain Eukaryota; kingdom Metazoa; phylum Chordata; class Mammalia; order Carnivora; family Felidae; genus Puma; species Puma concolor. The sequence continues at coordinate 27,108,311 of NC_141671.1, forward strand.
GGGATAGGTAGTTTAAATTCCATCACCTTTTGTCAGTGACAGCTGAAAGCTTCATTGTAGTTAACTATCTGCTAGAGCCTTTGGGAAACGAAAGCATCGTTGACTGGCTGGGCTAAATGAGTCATCTATTAAAATTATCCCTAATGAATTACTGGTTTGCTTGTTTAATTGCGCGTGATGTAGGGCTCTGAGATGTTAGAAGTCTAGTGAGACTCAAAGAAATTGTGTTGACTTCATTAAGCATGTCAGTAGGATCTTTCCTAACTCACCATGTGCAGACATTCCCTCTCCTCCTCCCTCCATCTTCCTTTCTTTCTCTCTCTTCCTCCCTCATTCCTTCCCTCTGTTCTATCCCTCTTTTTCTCCTCCTACCCCTTCCTTTCCCCTCTGTCCTTCCACCCCTCCTGTCATCTCTCTCTCCCTCTTTCTTCCTCTCTCTCTGAAGGGGGGAGGGGGGGAAGGGGAGGGGAACAGTATCAAGAAGTCTTACTTCTGAGCCTCTGTGATAGGGCTAACAGTGTCTTGAGTATTAACCACCTGGCTTTGCTCAATGAAAACCCTTTTAAAGCATGACAGACTACTAGTGGTATGCCCTGTTTCACTTGATGTGTGCTGGGCACTATGTGAACAGCATTATACTGTGGCTAGGTGGCTGGTGGGCTTCCTCTCACCAGCTTCCTTTTTCCTTTTCCCAAAAGGGCTTCCTTTTTCCTACAGCTGTGTTTTCCATATAAACTGGAGTAGCAAAAACATCAGGATGAGAAAAAACTAAATTCCATGAAAACCATGATTATCACACAAGTTTGTGTTAAAAAAATAATGACAGTTCTTGCATCAGGAACAATTTTAAGATCTTTAGGTACAGCTTATGTTCCATCTTTGTAGCATGTTTGAGAGGTAGCTAGGCAGTCTGCTCATTTCTTCTCAAAATTCTGCTCTGCTTTGGGGTCACTCTGAGCTGCCTCTTTTTTTTTTTTATTTATTTTTTTTTCAACGTTTATTTATTTTGGGGACAGAGAGAGACAGCATGAACGGGCGAGGGGCAGAGAGAGAGGGAGACACAGAATCGGAAACAGGCTCCAGGCTCTGAGCCATCAGCCCAGAGCCCGACGCGGGGCTCGAACTCACGGACCGCGAGATCGTGACCTGGCTGAAGTCGGACGCTTAACCGACTGCGCCACCCAGGCGCCCCAAGCTGCCTCTTTTTTATTACTCTCCTCCCCAGCTGCTTATCCACACGGATTGACCATTTCCCCTATAGTCCTGTCACCCTTTATTTACAACCCTTTGAATCGCTGCTGCCAGAGCCCTTGTCCCAAGTTAGCTGGGCAGCCTTCTCACAGACACAAAACTTTCCACATCTGATCACCATGCTGACCTTGTTTCATAGCCCTGAGTGCCCTCAGAGTACCTGAAACATAGGATGTGCTCAGTGGGTGTTTATGGAATGAATACCCCAGAATGAATGGACCTCAAACCAGATTAGCTTCATCTATTCATTTAATTTAAAAACTGAAGCAACTTTATTTATCCTCCTATCCTTTGCCCTCATCTAGCAGGTGAAGCAGTTCATTATTCAGAAATATTCACTGATAGATTGAGATAAAACAGTTCAGAGTCTGAACATAACTCCAGTCTTTCACGGTCTTCCCACTATAGCATCTGTCAGATCATGTGACCAACACAAGGGCTACATTATGCATTTTATCATCACTGTGAAGACTCATCATCTAGGTGGTCCATGCACCAGTTAGGGATTACACTCACTTACAAGTGACAGCTTACTAGGGATCACTGTTTATTTACCACCAGAAGTCCAGAGGCAGGGGCAAGCCACTTACACAATTCATAGATGCCAGGCCCAAATATCTGATCATGACTCCACAGTGGCAGCAGTCCCAGCTGTCCTGCGCAAATCCCCTAAGGACTGTGTCAAAGAAGAGAAGGCTGCAAGTCTCTGGGTGACCAGCCCTAGCATTCTGTTAGCCAGAGCCATGGCCTGTGGCCACCCTGCTCAGTAAGGAAGATCATGAGGCCAGGTTTGTAGTCTCTCAGACTCTCTTCCTGGTTGAAGACCAGAGACTGGGTGCTGCAGGAGACACCTGCCTGTGTTCAACTGTGCTCTTGCAAATGGCATGGTTCTGAACTGGCCAGAGTGGGTGAGGGACAGAAAGAGACCTGAGGTATGAGGCTCCTTTCCCTGCCTCACCCCAAAAGCTTGTGTTGAGTGCTGTACCACATTTGGACTTCATGTGTTTGTAAACAACCACATTAAATTGGATGTTCAAGAAGCCAGAGTGTAGACTACAGTTACTTTAAACTCGGTATTTAAAGGCTTATTTTTTAAACAGTTTTTTTGATAATTCACAGATGCTCAGTCTAACACAAATCATATTCTATTGGCTTCCAGAATTTTGCAGCAGTACCTATTTAAAGATTGCTAGTAGTTTTTATCCACCATCAAGAAAACCATTCAGATCTATGGTATAGATCTACTGTGCTATTCCCTCCCCCACCCCTTCCACTTACTGGTATGGATGGGAACGTAATGCAAAACCTTGCTTGTCTTATTTACATAAATCTCCCTGTTAGCTTTCCGTTTTACCATATCTGCATTTTTGTGTTTGACCTATTAGTGCTTTTTTGGTTTTATAAAGAAAAAAAAAAAGTGCTTCCCTCAGCAGAACCATCTGGCTTCGTTTCCTGTTCCTCAGCAACTCTATGTGTATTCTAACAAGGCCAGCCCTGTGGTTTTCCGAGTGGTGCTGTTACACTGGTGGTCTTAGAATTCAACAGGAGTGATGGAAAAGTTACACTATAGGCTTCTTTCAAGTCTAAAGTTTCCAAGGTGAAAAAAATGCATATTATTGTCATTTTGATATAGCATTATTTTTTTCTGTTACTGAAATATAGTCTTTTAAAATGAATTACACCCTTCTATTCTTTGAGGAAGAAAATGCTTCTCAAATGTCTTTTAGATAATGGGCTACCAAATTTGCATATCAGCAAATTGAGGTGAATGAAAATATAATTGGGACATGCTTATAATATGCAAGTTTTTTTAAAAAGTCAGTTAACAGTAACTAGTTTTTTTTTTTCTTAAATTGTGATATAATTCAAACATAACATTACAGTTGATACTTGAACAGCATAGGTTGGGAACTGTGTAGGTCCACTTATATATAGATTTTTAAAAAAATAAATACAGTATAGCACTGTAAATGTGTTTTCCTTATGATTTTCTTATTGACGTCTTCTTTTCTCTAGCTTACTTTATTATAAGAATACAGTAGATAATACATAGACAAAATATGTGTTAATCCACTGTGTATGTTATTGGTAAGGCTTCTGGCTAATAGTAAGCTATGAGTAGCTAAATTTTGAGGGAGTCAAAAGTTAATAGATGGATCTTTGTGCAGGGGTGTCAGTGCCCCTAACCCCTGCATTTTTCAAGGATCATCTGTATATTAGTGTCAGGTAAAAGCATAATTTTTCAGTCTTTATATATATTGCAAATTGATCAGGACAGTAAGTCTAGTTTAGTTAACACTCATTACCATACATAGTTACCATTTTTTTTCTTTTGGTGAGAACTTTTAAGATGTACTCTCTTAGCAACTTTGAAATTTACAATACAGTATTAGAACTATAATCACTATCCTGTATATTACATCCCATGACTTACTTGTAAGTAAGTTATGATGGAACTTTATTCCTTTTGACCACTTTCAACCATTTCACCTGCCCCCAACTCATGCCTCTGGCAGCCACCAATCTGTTCTCTGTATCTATGAGCTCAGTTTTTTGTTTTTGTTTTTGTTTAGATTCTACATATAAGTGGGATCATACAGTATTTGACTTTCTCTTTCTGATTATTTCATGTAGCATAATGCCCTCAAGTTCCATCCATGTTGTCACAAATGGCAAGATTTCCTCCTTTTCTCAATGGCTAAATAATATTTGTATGTTTTTGTATAATAGGTATTTTCTTAAAGGATCAAATAATTAAAGGACCAAGTAACAATAAATAAGAGGAAGCCAGTTTTGTAACTGAAAGATTCTCTATACTCTCTTTTTTGTGTGACAGAAGATAATATAAATCTACTTTTGACAGGTGATTTGTTAATGCTGCTTTGGCCTTTTAGTGCGCTTAGAGATCATCTGGGAATTGGATCTGTTCCCAGACAGGCATGTGTATAAGGAAGTGAAACTCTGTAGTTTTTTTATTAAAAAAATGTTTTTAAGTTTATTTGTTTATTTTGAGAGGGACAGAGTAAGTGGGGGAGGGTTAGAGAGAGAGGAAGACAGAGAATCCCAAGCAAGCTCTGCACTACCTACGTAGAGCCTGATGTGGGGCTCGAAGCCATGAAACCTTGAGATCATGACCTGAGCTGAAAACAAGAGTCGGACATTTAACCAACTGAGCCACCCAGGCACCCCTAAACTCTGTATTTTTATGTTGTAATATTCCACAGATTTTTAAAAAATTTCTCACCAAGGGCAAATATGCCCTTATTTTCTCTTTTCTGAAATGCTTCTTTTAAATATAACATCATTGTTTTTAGACACAAATTAAAAGGCTTTTTTTGAGAGTCAAAAGGTTTTTATTTGTATATGTGATACCTACCTGTGTTCCTGCCTTCCATCCATCCATCTATCTTTTCATCCTTCCATCCATCCATACACGTGGCAACTCAGATACACAATCTATAGAGAAGAAGATCCTCGTGGTATTTTTTTCTCCTTCTTTGTTTTCTTTCTTAACTTTCTTTCTTTCTTTTTTAAATAGGTATCATGTTCATCAACCAGTAGGCATTACATTTGGGGACAAATTTTACTACATAAGATATTAAAATTAGAGTGCTTAACCTAATGTTTATACATAGGAAGGAGAAAAAAAATTCTCTCCAGAATTATTTAATTAGGTCACTTATTTTTGGTGATGAAGGATGATGAATGCTAACAGAAAAGGACTATGAGATCTCTGATTCTTCTGTGAAGTTTAAAAACTATAACCTCCCACTTGCTGTTTTTTTATGAAGGAAGACACTGAAAGAAACTCTGCACTAGGGGTTACAGTTATTTGTGGTGTTTCTCCTCCTGTATTTGTCTTCGATCCCTCCAAGACCTTGATTAGCCTGAACTCTGCTTGAAGGTGTGCAAAGTTGAAGGGAATGTTCATTTTTAATTTTAAGAGGAAGAGAAAAAGTTAAAAATTAAAGCTAATAAAAGTTAATGAGGAACATTAAAATCCTTTAATGGTTCAATTTATATTGCAAGTCAGAATGGTTAATGCTACTATTGTATACATGTTGGCAACATCCTTTCTCTGCTGTAATTCTTTTCCCTGGAATATGAGCCAATGAAACATGGAAGGCATATCATACTTTCATGATCTCTGCTCATTCTTTTCACAAACTCCACACTTTTTTTAATGGGAGGAAGAACTGGGACAAAGAAATTAAAATGTAAAGGTCTGCTTTGGGTTCTCTCTCTCTCTCTCTCTCTCTCTCTCTCTCTCTCTCTCTTTGCCATTTTCCCCCTTATTTGACAGATTACTGAATAAAACATAGTTATCAGCAGAGTGACCACTTCTAACTGTCTCTTTGTGCTTAAAAATTTATTTTGGGATGGGAAGCATTCCCCAAACCCAGAGGGTACACTTAATATGCCAGTTTTCATTTGAGAAGAATTACTTTTCAGTTGTAGGTGTTCTGGGATGTAGCCTGACTCAACATCCAGTATTAATGGACCAAAGATAGAACAGCTGAACTTTCTGACTGGCCTTCTTTGGGAGACATTAGCATGTCCCTAGAGACAGTTTCCCTAGCTCTAGTTACTCGGATCAGTATGTAGGGAAAGCTTATTACTTTTAGAAACATTACTCTTGGATGGCCCTGTCTGTTACTAGGATCAAATTTATATGGTACGCATTGCTGTTTTCTTTGTGTTGGAAGTGAACTAGAGCCTCACTGCATCCCCAACTGCAGAATCCAGACTATGGGAATCCATTCCCTATCAGACCACCTTGAAAGAGGTACTTCGGTTACTAGGATGAATAAAAAAGCCAGACCATCCTCATGTAGAAATCATTGCAACAGTCACAGATGCTGTAGAACAATTCTAAGTAATGGTTAATTAAGTGAACCTTTTGTGATTAAATTATAATCAATTGCCCTTGCTCCAGAGTTATCAGTGATTTTTCTTAAAAACACATTACCACATTTTGTATAGCAATTTTTAAAAGCTAATCCTCCACTCATCCAGGAAAATACTTCTATCATACATTTTCTAGAGGGCGTTTACCTCATGAGCTGGTTTTATTAGAATTAAATATATGCTGTGGACCTTACCTCCATTTAGAACATGAAATCTTGCTTGTTTTCTTGCCTCCTGTTTTCTTGGCTTGAGAACTTCTTGTAGTAAAGACAGTTGACTGTATGGCTTGACACAAAAAACCCTGTTCCATGCCTGCTCTGCTGGTGGTCCTTAGACTGTGCTGCTATTTGCTAGCTGTGGGGCTACAAACCCATCACTTTTTCACTCTGAGTCTTAATTTTCTCCTCTTCAGAGTGAGGGAGCCGGGGTCCTACACAGTGTAAGATTCATAATCTGAGAATATGATTTTAGCATAATAAACACTTTTTCCATGAAAGTCTTATTTGCCATCTAGTATAAAATTTGTTTTGTTTTCAGTGATACAGAATATGCTTTCATGTTTTGACATTGTAAAATTCCTAAGTGAAACAAATCATTTATATAGCCTGATGTCATGTATTTTTTTTCCAGTTTTGCCACTTAATCCGGACTAATTTAAAATTTCTTTTTTCATGCCATGATAAAAGATGCTATAGAATATCACTGTGAGTCATTTAATTTTAGAAAATTTAAAATTTTCTAGTAGCCACATTTTAAAACATAAAAAGAACAAGGTGAACTTAATTTTAATATTTAACCCAATGTATCCAAACTATTCTTTTTTGTGTTACTAAGTTTTTACAATCTATGCAACAATGTGTTTTATACTTTACAGCAAATCTCAACTCAAATTAACCACATTCCAAGTCATATTTCAAACTAGCTCCTACTGTAGTGAACACTTTAATGAAATTCTGTATATTTGTAGATTTAGAATTTGCTTCATTTATACAGAGTTGCATACTTTAAAACTAGTTTTTTAAGTTTATTTTGAGAGACAGAGTATGAGCAGGGGAGGGGCAGAGAGAGGGAGAGAGAGGGAGAGGCACAGTATGAGCAGGGGAGAGGCAGAGAGAGAGAGAGAGAGAGAGAGAGAGAGAGAGAGAGAGAGAAAACCAGAATTGTAAGCAGGCTCCACACCATCAGCACAGAGCCCAACATGAGACTCCCAACTCACAAGCTATGACATTATAACCAGAGCCAGATGCTTGCTTAACCGACTGAACCACCCAGGCGCCCCTACAGAGTTGTATACTTTAAAACCAGCATTCATACATGTAGTTGTGGAATCCTAGAGAAGGACATCTATGAGAAAAGAAACCGTAGATGCTTGTATGATGCCATTTTTTAGATAAGCAATTTGTCATTTTTCTGTGTAGTGATATGTGATTTGACATCAGTGGCCCTCCCTCTGTCCCACTAGTAATTGTTGGGGACCACAGCCTGGTAGTCTCTGCATGCTCAAGGGGGCAGGCAGAAGACTTTCTTCACAGTTTTTTTTTTCCCCAGAGTGAGATTTTATGGAGATTTTGAACGGCTGTAGCTAGCGCCATTCACAAATGGACATCTTCAATCATCTGAAATGCAGATTACCCTTGGGAAAAACAGCCACACAAGAATCACTGTGAGACTGGGGATACCAGTTAAAAGGAAAGCAGCTCAGTCAAGCCTTAGACTTTGCAATCCAGAGAATTCTACAATTTTTAAAGTTAAGGACCTTAGAAAGCCTGTAGTTGTTGACATAGGATTAACCATAAGAACAGAGTAAGTATTTATCTTTGGATGTTTGATTTAGACTAGATAGAGTCATTGTAACTGTTCTTTTAGACAGATGATTCAGAGGTAGGCAGAATCTCAGTTGTCAAATGAAATTCTGGACTAACTTAATTAAGTGCTTTAACTTCATACTAAGAATCAATTTAATTTTGGAGAACAGTTTAGCTGTACCTTTCTCTATGATTTGTTCCATTTAAAGACTGCCAAACTTCACTAATTACAAAAACCCAAAAGTCTTTGTTTAAAAGGAACTTCATCAAGTCTCATGGTGTGTGCTTTTTATTCTTAGGGACAACAATACAAATAAATTAAACATTTATAACTTTACCGGTATGACTGATAGCCTAAGGTTTCAGGCGAATCCTCCAGTCTTTCTGTTTATATAGCATCTTCTTTTCCAAGGATCTCAAACTACCTTTCTGAACAAGTTGGTATAGGTTTCCTAATTACAAACATGTGGATGCTGTAACACCCCTGGGGGCTAGAATAGCTGCCTCTAGAGTCAGCCCTGAGTCTGGGGCAAAACTGTGATATTTAGCCCAGGTCTCCTGATTCTTAGATTTTTGCTCTCATGTTTAGTTATGAAGAAGTATGAAGAGAAAGGGTAATAGAGACCATTCCAATATTTGTCCAACTGTGTATGAGCAAATAGCCACAGCAAAGTCCAATTTTACATCTCTCATTTTAGTCTTTGAGCTAAGAAGTAAACAATTCATGCTTTAGATTGCCAAGACTCTGTTTGAAGGTCCGAGTGAAGATCAGAAGAAGTAAATCAAGAAGAGAAAAGAACTGTGGCTGAACAAAGGGATTTACTTTCCATGACCCCTTTGTTCTTTTCTGGATAGTTCTGTTAGCTGGATGACATTAAAATGATACAATCTTCATTGAGTTTATATCACAAACCAAATTACATGTATCTCAAAGAAAATTTTTGATTCCAATTAGTATTTTTTATCAGAAAAAATTTCAGAACAAAATTGGCCAATACTCAAAAACTGCTTGTCAAAGAGAAATCTTAGGTAAAGCCTTTAAGTGGAAGCTGTAAGAAAGGAATGAACAAAAAATGGTATAGCACACTTATGATCAGGTATTATCTCTAATAATCTCTAATATCTCGGGGCTCCTGGGTGGCTCAGTCGGTTAAGCATCTGACTTCGGCTCAGGTCATGATCTCTCGGTTCCTGAGTTGGAGCCCTGAGTCAGGCTCTGTGCTGACTGCTCAGAGCCTGGAACCTGCTTCAGATTCTGTGTCTCCTCCTCTCTCTGCCTGTCTCATGCTCATGCTCTGTTTCTCTCTGACTCTGAATTGTAAATAAACGTTAAAATTTTTTTTAAATCTCTAATATCTCTAATAAGCATGCAGCATGTTATTTATAACCCCATATTAATGTAAACTTTTTGTGTGTGTGTTTTTGTAAAATGTATGTTCCCATGGAGACCAAACTGGCTCACAGGGAAAAACATTTCTGTGTTAGTTCTTGCACAACTTTGCTTTGTTACAGTGAACAAATCACTTATATTTTCTTTATGAAATTATTGGCCTATTCATCTGAGAAAATAAACACACTATGTCTTATATAGAAAAGGGTGCACCTATTTCAGTTAAAAGACCCCCTTGAAGATAGAACATTCCTAGGTGTGTTCATATTACTTCCCTTATTTCATCACTGAACTGGCCCAAATTAGGTATCTGGTCTTTGATTTCTTTTTTCTTTTTCTTTTTTTTTTTTTTTTTTTTTTTTTTTTTGAGAGAGAGGGTGCAAGTGAGTGAGGTACAGAGAGAGAGGGAGGCACAGAGAGAGAGAGAGAGAGAAGCGGGACTCATCTGAAGTGGGGCTCGTGTTTTTGCCTGAAGTGGGGCTCGAGATCATGACCTGAGCCAAAGTCAGATGGGCAACCAGCTGAGCCACCCAGGCACCCTGGTCTTTGATTTCTTACACAAAACTTCTTTATAAATACTTTTAGAGAGTTATCTCTACTCATAGGTCACAATTACTGCTTTATACCAGGTTTGTTTAAATTCCACTAAAATTCTTCTCTGAAATTGGTCCTGTGTGGCCTTTGATTTGTAAGAATTCACCCACTGGTTTATCATCTCCTCCCTCTGCATCGTATGGAGCTTTAAAATATCTGAGGGGGTGGGAGGAGTTAAAGTTAATGCAGATGCACACACAGACACAGAAATGCACACTCACACCCACGCATGTATGTCCATCTTCTCCTAGAAGCCAAGAATCAAATGGGGGAGAAACTACATATGCGAAAACAGGAAATGATATTAGGGGTGAGATTGCAGGTACAAACATATGAACATATTACCCTCACCCTTCATCTTCCTGTTCATAAATTGACAAAGAAAATGATGGATCCTGGCAGCACTTGACTAATAGCTCTTCTGTGTGCCTGAGCGCTCATCCTCTGTCGCCAGGCAGAGGGGCAAGTGCCATTCCATTCCTGCCCCCTTGCAGCATCTGGAGCTGCCATGCTTGGGCAGCCCCTGCAGCAGGTCCTCTGACCCTTCCTGCTGTCTCAGTGTCACTGAGCATATGATGGCTGGTGAGAAGGACCTTGCAAGCTGTGGTATAGGTCACCTTGGCCCTGCGGAGAACAGGGAGTACTCTTCAAAGAGCCCTTTGCCCCACTGGTTCCTTGTGATTAGGAGGCAGCTCCCGAGGGACAGAGCCCTGCCCACCTCCTCTCCAGCACAGAATGCTTTGAGATCTGCTGGAGCCCACCCTGCCCTGCACTGGTGTGCAGACCCGGGTCCCCTACATTAAATAAGTTTTGTGAATGTACAGCATTTCTCAGCCAGGGCTCTCTAACCTCTCAACCTCGAAATCTCTTTGAGAAACTAGAGTATAATAGAGATGTAAAGAGAGTTTAATTTCCAAAACCAGTGAATAGATGTATTCAGATAACTTTCACTTAAGGTTAAAAAAAGGAAAGTCTATAAAAATTAGAGTATGCTGGCTTCAGTGACACAACAGCTGCATTTCATTGTGCATTTATTCACGTCAACCCTGGTTATTGAATTTGCAGCAATTAATGTTTTGGTTCAGGGATGCTGTGGATTTCCAAATGTGGTGTCTCTCTCCATGCTCGGAACTTGTCTGCTGGCACACCACACCTCAAAGTAGGTGACTGACACTTGCAGGAATGGCAGACTGACCACCCACAAGATGGTTCCTCTACATATGTGCATTGTTATGAAAAGCCAGCTCTGAAACATGATAGCACTTTGTAAGGTCTCTAATGTGCTGGTGACCTAACAATTGTGTTTAGCGGCTTAAACCTCAAGTCTAATCACAAAGCAACAGTTATATTAATCCTTGTCACAAGCATCACTCATTCAGTAGTTTTAAGTAAAGATTATTGTATGTTTAGGAACAGCCTTTATATGTGGCTCTGTGAAGAAAGAGTCAATACTATGGTATGGTGGGTGGCTCACATTTGCAGCCACCTGGGCATTCCTTCTCAGAGACTTCTGTTTCTGTACACATGTTCACAGACACCCTTTAGGGTCATGCTCACCCACCAGCGCCCATGGATGCATTATCAGTGCTAGGGACAGGTATACAGGTGAACACTGATAACTTTGTTCCTGTCCCTCTCGTAGCACTCTCCCCGTGTCTTCAGCACCAGGAATGCCCATGTCTAATGTGTTAAGAGCTTTACCAACATGTCCTCTGCTCCTCACAGCAGCTGTGCAGAATAAGTGTTTTTCTCCCCATTTTGCCAGTGGATAAAAGGAGGCTCAGCTTGGTTATACCCAGAGCATATGTGGATAGCAGCTGTGATGGAGTTTGAATATACTTTTTCTACTTTTGTAGGCCATGCCACTCCCCTTCTTCTTTTTTTGTAACCCATTTTTCCTACCATTATATCCCTTTAGAGAACTTAACTTTGCCTATAACGATTTTTGACACTTCTCTTGTGTCACCCGTATATTCCTGGTGACACCAGGCCAGGACCACGCGCACAGACTTTCTCCCTCCAGGAGCAGGGAGGGCTTGTCAGTATTCAAAGATCCTGTGGTAGAAGCCCCTACTGTGTGCTAGGCATTATGCTAGGCCAAACAAAGCTGTAGAGAAGCATTAGCTGGACTTCCATCTGCACATGCTCGCGTCGCACTTGGGGGTCACCGTGCAGATACAACTGTGCTCAAGCAGATAGCAGTGAGCTCAGCACATTGTCAAGGCTTCAGCCAGGAAAGGGCATTACGGATAGCCTTCCCATGACAGAAACAAATTCATTAGTTAAGTTTACTAACTCTTCTAACTTTGTTTAATCAAATAACTGTAACTTCTTTTGGCTTATTTTGTCTGTCAAAAAAAAAAAAAAAAAAAGCATAGGAAATCTGACATTACTTAATCAGCCAAAAGATCTTTGGTGTTGCTAAGTAGGAGGTACATTCTGGAGAATGTTCCCCCAGCTAGGAAGGAGAGGCTTGGCTGGGCCACTGCTCCCTACATGCAAATGAGAGCCTTGATTAACACTGATGCCCCACTGGGAATTGTCCTTATCCCAGAGATAAGGCCAAGGCTTCCTATCCTGCTGCAATCAGCCCACTATTTCAGGACCATTTTCTCTCATCCATGATTGCATTTATTTTGTTATGTACAATTTTAAATTATTTAAATCATTTTTTTAATGGCTTTCTCAGAGGCCATTCTCTTCTGAACCGTTTGTCCTGCAGCCCTCGGAAGTCTGGAGGGCCTGTGCTGACATCACGTGTTCTACATTCAACAGCACTTTTCTGTTCTGAGCTTGCCCTCCTCCCCAAAGCTGAAATAAATCAAAGTTGGTTGAGACTCAGTCGCAATAAATCAAGACCTGTCCAGAACTGGAGCCTGCCCAGTCAAAATGTCATAGCTTGGCTTTCACTGAGGATTAATTAAAGGCCTGATATAAAGCCCAGATGTGCTTTAGGAGAGTAGCAAGCTGCCTGGTGGCTGCGTCTCCCCAGGTTTCTGCCCACCCAAGAATATGCTGGAGGAGGACGGGAAAGGCATCCAAGGTTGGGAGGGCACAAAGGGGGAGGGAAGCTCCCATGAACCCATCTGAGTGGACTTTATCTAATTTGGAGGAAATAGAACAAGCTGTCCAACAAGGGAAAATTGTATCAATGTCAGGCTATGTGTATACAGTATTTAAATGGAAGGAAAATATAATAGCTCAGAAATTGTATTTTAATTGAAAGACAAAATGAACCAAGTAAAGGAGCTTTTGTTATAAAAAATATATATAATAAAATTAATGCCTCCTTCTTTGTAAATTTTTTTACAAAAAAGCTATGCAGATAAAACACTTTTGAGGTGCTTTTATTCACAGAAAGCTGAGTTAGGCAAGGATAGCTTTGGATTAGCGTTCACTCCCAGTTTTTTCTTTAGTTCTGCATGCTTCCACATATCCATCCAAAAAAGGACAGTTGATTAAATTCCCACAGAACATGTCTATATGAAAGTGATTATGTAAGATGGACTAATTCTCCATATTCACCAACAAAATATTGCATTTGAAATAGAAAACAAGATATAACTTATAATTTAAAACCTTACACAGTAGCCATGTTTTTGTACGACTTTAATATTTACCACTGTAGAAATTCGATTCTGAAACTGGATAAAAAGAAGGACACCATCTGAGCCCCTGGGTGGCTCAGTTAAGCATCTGAGTCTTGATTTCAGCTCAGGTCATGATCCCAGGGTCATGGGATCGAGCCTCATGTTGAGCTCAGTGCTGACAGCATGGAGCCTGCTTGGGATTTTCTCTCTCTCTCTGCCCCTCCCCAGCTGGCTCGCTCTCTCTCTCTCTCTCTCTCTCTCTCAAAATAAATAAACCAAAAAAAATTTTTTTGTATTAAAAGTTTGATAATACATCAACAGTCTTTTCCTGTGGTAATACATATACTGAATATCTGAAAATCAGCTGTTTAGAAACTTCATAAACAAAAGAGTGAATCTCCTGATTGCTATACAGTGTATAGTGGATAATTGGTGCTAATAACTGGAATACTTTCATAGGGAAAAATAAGGCTCTTTGTGACTAGGAGAGCTTGCTATTTTGTATGTTTTATGTTTACATGAACATTAAGCTTTTATCAATAGAAAGTTCAGCTTTTCACAGAGTGATAGATTTCCTCACAATGTTAATATTGATGTTCACATTCTGGATATGAAACTTTTGTTTCTTATGAACTTCAATACCTAAATGGCGTATAAATTCAACAGATTTCAGAAAGACATTGTGGTTTCAGCTGAAGTGATCTGAATGTTTTTATACTTATTATTTGACCCAGGTATTTAAATATACAATCATATCTAGTTGTAAGGTTTTTTTTTAAACTACAGAACTTTTAATAGCCACATTATAAGTGATTATATATAATTTCTTAGTATTTTTTATCCTATAATCTGAATATCTTGTGGCTGAGGTAGCAATTAGGGTTTAGCATATTTTCACAATTTGTTAGAAATAACAATTTCAGCTCTTTTCCAGATGATCAAGCTATGTCTTTCTATTGAGATTACTGAAGATTGGTAGATCATTTGGGGTTGTTAAGGATCTAGCAGCATATTTGGCTTTCTAAGGGCTTCCTCAAGGGCACCCTCTTACTGGAGTGAGTTATCTAGGAAAAATTAATTACTGCAAACTTACATTTCCATTAGTACAGACAACTGACATTTTCAATAGTTTTGCCATATCATGCTTTATTGCTTAGTCCATAAGTAAATGTTATAGTTATAGTTACCATTGTATGTTTTTTTACCATTTCTACGTTTAAATTTTACTAATACTGTGTGAGGTTGAAGGTTGAAGAGCCCAGGTCAGTGTGTATCTAGAGTGAAGATTGGGTTTTAAGAGTCAGGAAATTTAGAGAAACAGACCTTTCTTAGGGCCCACTTTAAACACTCTTGCATACTCAACTCTCAGTACACAAACTTTAATTTATGCACTTCTAGAACTTTGAGCCAATTGACAATTGGTATATAACATAGCCTGTGATACCGTAAAGGAACAGATTTTCTAATCCATTAGGCTTTTCTTTTATATTTCAATTTGAAGAATTGAAGAATATATATATATATATATATATATATATATATATATATATATATATATGTATGGTACCCTTGTATCTTGGGACTGCAATCTTTTCAGCACCCAAAATAGGCCTTTTCACCTGTCTGGCCTTTTAGTTCATGCAGCATCCATAGTAGTGATTTATTATTTAGTTTTTTTATGTGCTTGTCTATCCAGACATTATGAGTCGCTCAAGGGCAGCAATGCTATTTTTCATGTGGTTTCTTCAGTGTCTAAATAAGTAACAAGCACATAGGATCAGCTCAATATATGCTGATGACTGAAGAGACAAGAGATTTGGCGTGTGTCTTTTCAGACTAGTGGGGGCACTTTGATACATCATTGCCATGGCATTGCAGAGGACACAGCAGATTTCTCTGACAGCCCTTCAAAACTACTACCTAAAAATGCTCCAGTGCAGAGAGGAAGAGCAACAGGAATCTTCTAGTAAATAAAGTATTTGGGGAAGATTCATTAACTTTTTTACTTGGATGACGTTTAGTTTCTAGAAACAGTAATATGTGGTCCTCAACAGATATGAGTTACTACAGTTCCCTAAAATAGGTGGTCTGGCTCCCAGAATAATCTTTTTCACTATATATTTTCTCTTATGTGCTTTTAATCACATTGAGGTGAAAAGCTAACTTAATAGGCCTAATATACTTTAGATAACTGTGAGCATGTGCACTATTACAGTAATAATATTTGTGCCAGTAAGAACATATTATTACCAAACCCAAAGATTAACACACTATTCAGAAAAGATCGACTTTAAGTTAAGAGCTTGCTGTAGTCAAAAATCAGAATTATGTTACGCAGTTGAGAGGAGAAATGCACCTTAATTAACACAGACCATCCATAGCCGCAGAGTACTGGGCCTGGGTGGTGACTCAGGCCTGCCTGCCCTCTGGAGCTAAGACTTGGAGCTCAGGCATCGAGGAGCCTGCAGCTCTGATACTTTAGCTCCACCATAAAGTAAGGTCGGCTGTGAGGACCTGCTTGGGCTCTGCTGCCAGCACCCTGCCTCTCACTAATTTTGATTGTTGTTGAAGACACATGTTTCTTGCTAGTTAGATGTATGAGGAATTGGCCTAGGGAGGAAAAAAAAAAAGGTTACAGCAAAGCCTGTTCCCTAGTACAATAATGTCAGAATAGCATATTGACATAAATGAGTTGCCTGAAACACTCTTGAAGTGAAATCATCCAGAAGCACTTTTTTGAATTTAAGGTAGGCTGCATTCACAATGTATTACATTTTAGACGAGAGAGTACACGTAGGGGTGCCTGGTTGGCTCAGTCTGTTGAGCATCCGACTTTGGCTCAGGTCATGATCTCATGGTCTATGGGTTCGAGCCCTGCGTTGGGCTCTGTACTGACAGCTTGGAGCCTGGAGCCTGCTTCAGATTCTGTGTCTCCCCCTCTCTCTGCCCCTCCCCCATTCATGCTCTCTCTCTCTCTCTCTCTCTCTCTCTCTCTCTCTCTCTCTCTGTCAAAAATAAATAAACATGAAAAAATTTAGACTAGAGAGTATACTTAGACATTGTTTTTACTCTGATCAGATGTGGAAATGAAGACCAAAAGATGTCAGTGACTTATTCAGTGTTGTACAGCCAAAACTTAAACAGACAAACCAAACACCTGCCAGCCTTTTTGGCTACTGTTTTTTCTTTCCATTGTTGTCTCATATTATCATATTATTTTAAACATTGGTGAAACTTGACCATAAAGCTTCATGATTAGTTTCTGAAAATACATCCAGCCATATGCTCATCATACATGTGTTTTTGTATTTTATATTATACTTAAATATAAGGTATCTTAAAAATGCCATCATTTATGAAATCTGACATACTTACCAGAATGAGGCCTTTATGAACATATTTTTGGTGGTAATACATGCTTACCTCTTAAAGTTAAGGGGATGACCACAGAGATGGATTCAATTGCAGCTCTGTGCTACCTGCTAAAGTATCAGACAGTTTTTTCCTTCATGCCTTGTTGGCAGTATTTGCTGTAGACTCCACATGATAAAAGTATTAGATTGTTACATTTTAGCAGTTATCTATATCTGCTCAGGAACCGCCTCCACTTGGGTGGCCATCCACCACATGTTAAACCCCAAGGAGGTCACCCCCACAATTGTACTCTCTCTCCTACTTTGCCCAGTGGGAGGCCCTGACTGCTGAGGAAGACTTCCAAGACACTCATTTGGCACAAATAGTCTTCCTGCTTCTTTAAGAAGCTCTCCTTCCTAGGGAAGGGACAGTTCGTGTAGAAAACAGACTTGAGCCTTAAATGTTGGCTAGAAACATCTGGATGGCTATGTGGACTTTCTCCAGGAACTAACGACAGGGTGTCCAGCCACAGGTGACTGTGTTCTTTTTGCCCAACTTCTTTGCGTCCAGATCCCAACTGATGCTGTCTTCAATAAAGATTAGGTCATGTTTACAAAATAGTCTGAGCTAAGGTTTTCCTGAAGCCTTAGGAGATTGTTTTTTGGCTTTGAAATTTAATATTTTTTATAGTAAACTTATTAAAAGTTCAGCTTTTTTCCATCATTTCCTGGAATGGCCTGAGGGTTTTCTCTCTCTTGATTCTGTGCAGCCTTAGCTCTGGGTTTTCTTAGTGAAGGTCTTCTCTCTTTAATGGAGGCTCCTCTTTAAAAGTCTGTTAAATCATCTTTATCCGACTTTACCCCATGGAAAATAGTTACCACTCTTCACTTTACCCCTTCTTCACATAGTGTGATGCATGAAAACAGTGCTTTTAAATTTCTTCTTAGTACTAAAGTTAGATGTTTTAATTATTCCAGTTCTTCAGTATTAGATCAAAGCATTCAGAAAACAACAACGACTATAACAACAACACTAGTAACATTTAAATCTGACACTTTAAGTATTATTCACACCAGATGTCTTACAAGCTCCATAGACATGCAGGATGGATGGAGAAAGAAGGAATAAGGAGAGAGGAAAGGAGGGAGGGAGGAAGATTTCCTTCTAATTTTATTCTATTGCCACTTCTAGAGGAGCATTTATAAAGGAAGTGATAGTTCAGGAAGCACTTTAAATACTTTATCTGAGCTCTTTTCTTTCATGGTGTTTATTACAAAAGTAATTAACTCATTATTTGTGTGATCTGTGGTGCTCTTCCTCCTCCACTGTATTGTAAGCTCCATTAGGGCATGGCCCTGTCTGTCCTGTTCACAACTAGAGCCCCAGCCACATGCCCACCTCCTGGCCTGTGATAGGCTAGCTGGAAGTATTGATTAAATGGCTGAGTTCTTAGAGCACCCTCCCTCACCTTAAGTGTGACTCTCCTAGGAGATTATTTTGATCCCCAGTCTAAGAATCTGTTCACAAGCTCCTGTTGCATCTTGTTCTTTGTTTTGAAACTCACAGAACACATGTACTTCATTGTTCAGAGACCTTCTTCCATGCTAGACTGTCAGGCTCAGGAAGACTTGGCCCGTGTGTGATTCTTCATTGCCGAGTCCCTAGGGCCTAGCACCATGCTGAGTGCATGTTGATGCCGTTTGTTGAATGGGCAAACAAGAAGCAAACCCCAGATAAGGAGGGTGGACACTGTTGTTTTAGGGCTTTATAGAAAAGGGAGTTGGGCCTGAGAGAGTGTACAGCTTGACTTGGGTCAAATGGTATATGGTGGAACTGTTATTTGCTGGTCTCTTGGCTTTATGTCTTGTGTTTTTCCACTGTACCACACTGACTCATTTGTGTGAAATCCACCTCGTGATGCTATCTGAAGAAGACAGTTTCCAGGTCCTGAGGGACACAGCTGCAGCCTTGAGGAAGGGGATCTGAAAATGAAGTCTAGCAGTAATGGCTGATGCCTTCCACATCTCCTTCAGGGACTGACAAGTGTGAGTTTGCCTAATCAGCCTGACATGCTCCTCCCAATTGTCTGCAGCAAGACTCAGGTACCCCTCCCCTTAGAACTTCCAGGGTGGCTCAGGTTCCCTTTCAGGAATTCTGTAATGAAACACTCCTTGAGGAAATCTAAGGCAGTCTCTTCTTTTCTCCCTAAGGTGAAGTTGTTGTGCATAGACATAATATTTAGGCATATGTACCCACACCCCAAAATCTATCCATCCCCCAAAAAAGATTTCTTCTTCAGAGTTCCTGGAGAGATTGTGCTTCCTGGCTGTAAAAATCTCTCATGATCAATAAATACCACCTGCTGAAAATAGTTACAAGGTCAAGTGATTCTTCCTTGGAAAAAAAAAAAAAGAGACTTTTTATTAATATGCTGTGCTTACTCATACTACATCTGCAGCTGGAACCTTCAAGCAAGAGTTACCCATTCCTTCATTTAGTCACCAAACACTCACAGGTGATCCACTCTGTAAAAAATAATTCCCACCTTCAATAGCTTAGCATCCAGGAGAATAGAAGTTGATGGTGTCAGTACAGAGATTGAACTACGGAGTTTCTAAAGTATCTTTCAATTCTAATTTTTTTAACTCAAATAATTTAATTCAGAATGTTTTATTCTCTTTAGTAAGTTTTATTGTGGACAGAAGCAATGGGAGAGGCCTTGAGGATCTCCTTGTGAGGCGGGGTCTGCTGTCCAGTCTGAGCCCTGACAGAAAAGGAAGCATCAGGGTGTGCTGTGTCCTGGATGGGCAGGGGGTGGCTTTGGCATGAATCCAGCCTTCACAAGGGATCAGATACTCTCAGGTTTTAAGGAGCTTCTTTTTGGTGAAAAGCTGTCTGGGAATCGTTCAGTGTTAGATAGATGGAGAACACTGATCCTGAGAACAGGGTATCAGTGCCAGGGTCTCTATCTAGCTCTGATAGTTTTACACTTTTGGTTCACTAGTTCATTGGTGTTTTTCCATAAAGAAGCTTGAGATTGCCATATGAAAGCGCTATCTAGTTACATGAGGAAAAATATCTTTCTTTGTAGGGTATGTGAATTATTTGTCTAGACTTAGAACTGCGTCCTAGCTGAACAGGGCAGGAGATGGATTGCAACAAGTTGATTTATAAAAAGGAGTACTTCTGGGACACTGGGTGGCTCAGTTAGTTGAGTGTCTGACTCTTGATTTCGGCTCAGGTCATGATCTTGTGGTTCCTGAGTTCAAGCCCCGCATCAGGCTCTATGCTGACAACACAGAGCCTGCTTGGGATTCTCTCTCTCCCTCTCACTCTGCCCCATGCTCTCTCTTTCTCTCCCTCCCTCAAAGTAAATAAATAAACTTAAAAAAAACAAATAAAAAAATGACTACTTCTGAAGTACGAAAAAAATTCATTTTACAGAAGGATTCCCTACAGGGTGCTTTGAAATTACTAGATCTCCTAGTACAGTAAAAATAGAAAGCATTACCCGTTTCATTCATACACATTTTGAAAGCATGCATCCTTTGCCTCATATGATGTGCCAGACTTTTTGAAATGTGAAGTGCCCCATTCTGATGTAAAAACATCTAGTTGCCTAAAAAAAGAAAGCATCAGGCCAGAGGAATTGCTCACCAAACATGTCTTACAATACAGTGGTTGGCAGAACACATCCCACATCAGTAACTAGGGGCTTATTGCCCTGAAAAGACTGACAAAGCCTTCTGTGAACCTGTACCTCACCTGTGCTCTTCATCACTCCAGCACTGTAGCGCATGGTTGTGGGCTCCACCTCTGGAGCAATGTACGTGCTCGTCTCTTCTTTGCCTGTGGTCTACAGCCGCAGCTAAAGTGAACTGCCTTCCTGCACTTCTGTCTCCCAAAGTCATGCCACCTACTAGCAACCACTTTTTATTTAGTTCTTTTGTAGCAGTTGCCATTTTTGTCCTGCAGCAAAAGTTCAGCTAAATTCTTACTCTAAAAATATTAATATGGCTGGGAAAGCAGCCTCCTAGCAACCTGAAGACACCTCCCAGCAAATTTCTGAAAATGTATATATTCCTTTAATACTCGTCAGAAAATAAGAATTAAACATGCACAATTGGGACCATAAAGGAGGTTTCACTGGTATTTATGGTAAATTTTATTTTGTGCTTACATGCACAGATTATACAGTAATGAGTCTAGGTTTGGCTATGTACAGTTTTTTTAGATGAGTGAATTTGATAAATCACAATAGTTAAAAAAAGAAATTCACACATATACAATCATGCCCTTCGTTAAAAGTAATGTAGTCAGTAGCATAGGTACTTTGTACCGGCATTATGTCTGAGATATTACAGGTTCAGTTCCAGACCACCACAATAAAGCAAATATCGCAATAAAGCAAGTTAAATGAATTTTTTGGTTTCCCAGGGAATATAAAAGTAATGCTTACACTACACTGAAGTCTATTAAGTGTGCAATAAATAGCATTATGTCTTTAAAAAAACAATATATACACCTTAATTAAAAAATACTTTATTGCTAAGAAATGCTAATCATCATCTGAGGTTTCAGCAAGTCATAATCTTTGCTGGTGGAGGGTTTTAGCTCAATGTTGTTGGCTGCAGACTGATCAGGGTTGGTCGTTGCTAAAGACCAATGAAGACGTTGCTGAAGACAATAATGAAGTTTGTTGCATTGATTTAACTTTTCCTTTCAGGAACAAATTCTCTAGTAGCATGTGATGCTCTTTGATAGCATTTTACCTGCAGTGGAACTTCTTTCAAAATTGGAAGTCAATCTTCTGCTGCTTTATCAACTAAGTTTATGTGATATTCTAAATCCTTTGTTGTCATTTCAACAATCTTCAAAGCATCTTCACCAGGAGTAGATTCTATCTCAAGAAACCACTTTCTTTGTTCATCCATAACAAGCAACTTCTCATCCATTCATGTTTTATCATGAGATTATGGCAGTTCAGTCACATTTTTAGGCTTTACTTCTAATCCTAGTTCTGGCTGTTTGCACCCCATGAAGTTATTTCCTCCACTGAAGTGCTGAACCCCTCAAAGTCATCTATGAGGGTTGGAATCAACTTCTCCCAGTGTCTTGTTCACGTTGATATTTTGATCTCTTACCATGAATCATGAATGTTCTTAATGGCATCTAGAATGGTGAATCCTTTCCAGAAAGTTTTCAATTGACTCTGCCTGATCCATCAGAGAAATCAGTATCTATGGCAGCTATAGCCTTACAAAGTGTATTTCTTAAATAATAAGACTTGAAAGTCAAAATGACTCTTTGATCCATGGACTGCAGAATGGATATTGTGTTAGCAGGCATGAAGACAACATTCATCTCGTTTTCATCTTCATCAGAGGTCTCGAGTGGCCATGTAGATTGTCAACAAGCAGGAATATTTTGAAAGGATTCTTTTTTTTCTGAGCAGTAGGTCTCAACAGTGGGCTTCAAATATTCAGTAAACAGTGTTGTCAACAGATATGCAGCCATCCAGGCTTTGTTGTTCCATTTTTAGAGCACGGACAGATTAGATTCAGCATAGTTTTTAAGGGCCCTA
Source organism: Puma concolor (assembly GCF_028749965.1). Classification (NCBI taxonomy): domain Eukaryota; kingdom Metazoa; phylum Chordata; class Mammalia; order Carnivora; family Felidae; genus Puma; species Puma concolor. The sequence goes on from NC_141671.1 coordinate 27,130,787, forward strand.
GGATTTTCAGAGTGGAAAAAAGGCATTGGCTTCAACTTCAAGTCACTAGCTGAATTAACCCCTAACAAGAGAGTCAGCCTCTCCTTTGAAGCTTTGAGGTCAGGCATTGACTTCTCCTCACTAGCTATGTGTCCTAGATGGCATCTTCTTCCAGTTGAAGGCTGTTTCTCCTACATTGAAAATGTGTTCTTTAATGTAGCCACCTTCATCAATGACTGTAACTAGATCTTCTGGATAGTTTGCTGAAGCTTCTACATCAGCACTTGCTGCTTCACCTTGCTCTTTTGTGTTATAAAAATCACTTCTTTCCTTAAGCCTCATGAACCAGCCCCTTCTAGCTTTAGAATTTCCTCTGCAGCTTCCTCACCTTTCTCAGCCTTCATAGAATGGAAGAGAGTTAGGGCCTTGTTCTGGATTTGCCTTTGGCCTGAGGGAATGTTGTGGATGGTTTCATCTTCTATCCAGACCACTGAAACTTTCTTCATATCAGCAATCAAGCTATTTGGCTTTCTTATCATTCATGTATTCACTGGAGTAACACTTTTAATTTCCTTCAAGATTTTTCCTTTGCATTGACAACTTGGCTAATTGTTTGGTACAAGTGGCCTAGCTTTTGGCCTGTCTTGGCTTTAAACATGCCTTCCTCACTAAGCGTAATCATTTCTAGCTTTTGATTTAAAGTAAGAGATGTGTAATTCTTCCTTTCACTTGAACACTTACAGGCCATTGTAGGATTATTAACTGGCCTAATTTCAATAATATTGTGTCTCAGTGACTACAGAGGTCCAAGGAGAGAAAGAGACTGCCTGGCCAGTGGAACAGTCACAACACACACATTAATCAGTTAAGTTTGCTGTCTTAGTTGGGTGTGGTTAGTGGGGCCCCCAAACAATTACAAGAGTAACATCAAAGATCACTGATCACGAATCATTGTAACACATATAATAAAAAAGGAAAATTTTGAAATTTTGCAGGTATTACCAAAATGTGACCCAGAGTCAAGAAGTGAGCAAATACTATTGGAAAAATGGCAATGATAGACCCAGGGTTGTCATGGACTTTTAATTTGTAAAAAACTGCAATACTGCAATATCTGCAAAGTTCAATAAGTTGAAATATGCCAGTACATAATTCAAACAGCTTCCCATTCATGTTTGAGAGTTTGGAAGTTAATTTTTGCTAAGAATTCCATTTTTTTCATGTTATTTTTAATGTTTGTTTATTTTTGAGAGGGAGAGGGAGGGGCAGAGAGAGAAGGAGAGAGAGAGAATTAAGCATGTTCTGTGCTCTGAGCATGGAGCCCCACATGGGACTTGATCCCACGAACCCATGAGATCAGGACCTGAGCCGAAATCAAAAGTCAGACACTCAGTTGACTGAGCCACTCAGGTGCTCCATCTAAGATTTCCATTTTTAATGCTGGTGTTTGGTTTTATACATATATATAAATATATAACAACTGGAGCACATTTTCTGTATTGTATTCTTGATACAATATAATTACCTTCTAAGTCTATATATTCTGTGTTTTAGGTACTTTAATCATACCTATAAAATGTCAAACATTTAATATGGATAACCATGTCTGAAGTCAAGCACATTACATTATTATTCCATTTTAAACCATATATGTTATCAGGGCACCGGGGTGGCTCAGTTGGTTAAGCATCCGACTTCGGCTCAGGTTATGATCTCACCATTCGTGGGTTCGAGCCCCATGTCAGGCTCTGTGCTGACAGCTCAGAGCCTGGAGCCTGCTTCAGATTCTGTGTCTCCCTCTCTCTGCCCCTCCCCTACTCATGCTCTGTCCCTCTCTGTCTCAAAAATAAATAAACACACACACAAAATTTTTTAAACCATATATGTTACAGGAAATGCATACACTCTTGTGAAAATTTAAAACAGTCAAGTCAAAGAGTAAGATGTTTTTCACTAAATGACCTTTCTTCTATACATATTTTTTTAATTTAACTACTTTCAACTCTTTGCAATTTTATGTTAATTCCTTATCATGCCTTTTTAATGTATACTAACTAGCGTGGCATAAATATTTTCTTTAGAGCCAAAGAAAATGTCTAAGCTCAAGTTAAAAATTAAACTATGAAAACAATTTCTTACTTTCTTTTTTACTTCTGGTACTTGAATTCATATGAGAAAGCTTTCAAATTTCAAGAGTTTAACTAGTAGGAAGGTAATAAAGGAGGAGTAGAGAAAATATGCTTGGATATTTCCTGCCAGATTACTTTCATGAGCATTTTAAGTGCAACAGTATTTGAAAGGACATAATTAAAGTCAACTTAAGGTTTTTACTCAATATATATTATCACCTGTCCTGTGAACAAAATTATTGAGTGACTTTGATACAGTGTTAGGCAAAAGCATTACAACTGTGCACCTTTGGGTGTTTGCAGTACTAGTCCTAGTCAATGCTAATTGAAGAAATATGGTCTGGAGTAACTCTCATAACCCATCCCTTTCATGATGCCTCACCTCAGGAGGGTTTTTTCTCCCTCTTCAGATATTTAGGTCTTATGAATTCTCTGAGAAACCAAAAAAGGCCTCCAAGCATGGGTTCTTCATATTGCCTGTGGCAGGTCCTGGTGTGCCTTCCGCCTCCTCCAGAACCCAAGAAGTTCTTGCTCTAAGATTTTGAAGGCCCATGTACTTTTAAGGGACACACGTTCAAAAGGACCTTGAATCCATGGCACGTATATACTTTGCGGCCAAATAATCTTAAGATTTTCAGTGGGGAATTACGAGCTCAGGCCTCTGGGGTGTATCAGACTGGGAAGGTGGGCTCAGGCTAGCTTTATCAAATTAGGATTTCAGCAGTCCTGGTGGTGGGTCTGCAACTGCTTGGGGCAGATGCCCTCCTCAGAGCACTGACTCCTGGTCTGTAAGCTGAGACCCACATTCCTTGGCCTGATCATCTTGGCTCTGTATGGCCTGCCCTAACTTCACTTCCCAGCCTTTTCATTTAGGTTCTCAGCTAGGTTTGCCCAGGAGAACATCCAGATCCCTGAGGACAGAAGTGATTTTCCTCTTCCAGGCTTGTGCGACAAATTACCAGTACCACTTTTTACATTGTGGTAGTCATTTTTACCTGCATGCTTTATCTCCCCTAGTAGGCTTTGTTCTAGAAGAAGAGTCATATGCCTCAATAGTGCCTAGCGGGGTTTTGTACACAGTTGATTCTCAGTAAAGTTTGGTGAGTGGCTGCATGTGTCCTCATCCAGCCTTAATTATCTATTGATGTAATTGATCAGTACTTCTCTGAAGTGTGTTTGAAATAATAGGCAGCCCTTTCATAGTATGGTTGCCAGATTTAGTAAAGAGAATCCAGTTAAGTTTAATTTCAGATAAATGGCAAATAATATTTGTTTAAGACACATGTCTTAAATACTGCATGAAAATATTTATAGTAAGAAATTATTGTTTACATGAAATTCAAATTTAACAGGGTGCCTTGCATTTATTTTGCACTCCTACCTTGTGACCCTGGCTAAAGGGGCACTAGGGCTAATTCTGCTCTCCCAAAATTGTCATCCCACCATTTAGTCATAGACTTCTGATGTATGACTTTTCCTTAAGATGCACGTCCTTAAGATGGCAGAAGTCACACCACACCCAGTACTGAGCACTGTGCCAATAGCGTGGATGACATAGTAGAGAAGGTGCCTGGCCTCTTGGTGTGAGGCCACATTCCAGAGGAAAGGTTTGTCAGTCAGACATCAGAGACATAGTGGTGAAGTGTGGTAAATACCTGAAGAGATGGTCAGCTTGTCCCTGGGCAGCCTCATCAAACCTTTGGATCCCCCTAGGGGTGTCTAAGTTGACATTTCAGGCACAGCCTTGTGTTTTGAAACCTGGTTGAAGCCTGGGTTTAGCTCATTTGAAGAGATAGAAGAAACCCATTGCAATTCACTTGAAAAGTTGGTGATAGCCCACGTGAAGGCAAGAGGCAATGATATGTGGGTCTTTTCATTGGGGATGAAATAAAAGCCCAGTGTTATGGAAGCTATTCTCTCAAATTAGGTTTCTTTGAACCTCTGTCTCCTGATTCTGGGTCATTCATTATCTTTACCACCATGTTGCTTTGAGAGCAGCTGCCAGCTCCTCCCCACCTTTACTGAGCATCCAGTACTTCCAGACCACAGCTCAGATTAATGTTGTCAGTAGAGAGGTGCCTGGGTGGCTCATTCAGTTAAGTGGCTGACTCTTGATTTCGGCTCAGGTCATGGTTTCACAGTTCATGGAATCAAGCCTTGCCTCAGGCTCTGTGCTGATAGTGTGGAGCCTGCTTGGGATTCTCTGTCTCCCTCTCTTTCTACCCCTCCCCTGCTCACGCTCACTCGTGTGCTCTCTCTCTCTCTCTAAAAATAAATAAACATTTAAAAAAACTTGTTAAATGTCATCAGTAGAGTCCACAGTGTCACATCTTTGAACACTTCATAGGACTGACCTTATTTATTTGCATTTGACCCTCCCCTTCATGCATTCTTATCTTTCCTTTCTTCTCTCACTCCCCTTCTTTTTTTTCTACCTCAAGTATGTGTAAGCTTTGCTCCCAGCATTGGGGGCACTGCACTGAATACACTGCCAAGGTTGCTGCTTTCCATGAGTTTACAATTTAATGAGAGGAGACTCACTCAGAGACGAAGTACTGTCCCAGCTTTGGAGGAAGTCCAGCACGGTGCTGTGACAGGGTGGCTGGGACAGGGTAGTCAGTGAAAGTGGCGAAGTCCTCTCTGAAGAGGTGCCATTTAAGCTGACAGTTGGATGATGAGACAGAGCCAGCAAAGCAGAGAGCCAGGCAGGCACTCTGCAGAGAGGCAACAGCAAGTGCAAAAGCCCTAAAATAGGCACAGGTTTGACTCATTTGAGGAACAGGAAACAATCCATAGTTTCTGGGACAAAGTAAATGAGGAGGAGAGTGCTATAGGCCACGTAAGACATAGCGAGAAGATGGGTATCTGAAAGTCAAGGAGAGAGGCCTGGGAACTAGGAAACTAGAAATCAACCCTGTTGACACCTTAGTCTTGGACTTCTGGCCTCCACAATTATACAAAAACAAATGTCTGTTGTTGAAGCCATTTCATCTGTGGAACTTTGTTATGGCCACCCTAGCAAATTTGCACAGCCTTCCTGTGCCATCTACTCTCCTTGTACTAAGCCCAATCCATGCTTCAGCCAGCACTGTATAGTGAGACTTTACATCTATCCCGAGTGGTACAGACTTCTCCCATCTGCCACCCTGCTCTTCCTCTTGAATCTGCTGCCTTTGTTCATGTGACCCCCATGTGTGTAGTTGTCCTTACCCCAAAGTGGGAAGTGATCCTAAAGATCCTCACTCCTCCTCCTCCCTGGCCACACCCCCCACAGTGAGCCTAGGAGCTAGGTGTTCCACTTACAAAGACACCAGTTAAATCCCTGTCTCCGGATCATCCCTATTAGAGTCACCTATGATTTGGAACTTCAATATCTTTACTTAGAAAAAGGTTTTTAACCTGTCTACAGTTTAGGTATTTGATAGCACTTGTGGTTTGTATGTCATACTTTGATGGCACAAAGTTTATATCACCATTCAAAATATAATCTGGATCATGTTATTCCTTTGTTCAAGTGTCCTACAATAAGTTCTAAATTTGACACAGCAATATGCAACATACAGGTGCACCTTCTGTATCTGGCTCTGCTTCCTCCCCCGGTCCCATTACTTCCTGTCATTCACACTCCTCTCTCCTCAAAGCACCAACCCTTTCCCATTCTGTAAAGTTCCCATGTTTTGTCACCCTTCTGTACTTCCATGCATGTAGTTTTCCCCCGTTTGAAATTCCCTCTACGTACACCCTACCTGTTCACTCCAACTTCTGCTAGACTTTAAGTTGCTTAATATAAAGACCTTGTCCTCTCATCCATTACCCTCACCAGTTAGTTTTCAGTAGTTGTTCAGTGAACTTTGTTGGGGCAAATAATGAATGTGTCCTAAAGGCCTTAGGTTAGTGATTCTCAAAAAGGGGGGTGATTTTGTCCCCCAGGGAACATTTGGCAATGTCTGGAGACATTTTTGATTATCACCTCTGCTGGGTAAAACCTAGGGATGCTGCTAAACATCCTACCATGCATGGGATAACAAAGAGTTATCCAGCCCAAAATGTCACTAGTGCCCATTTGAGAAACTCTGCCTTAGCTTCTGCCCCTTAGGGAGAGGTCCTTCCAAGCCAAGCTCCCTGCCCCCACAGCTCTGCTTGTGCCTTTGTTATGGCTTTTAGGAAATTACTCTCCGATTGTGGCTTTACTTTTCCTATCCTTCCTAGATTGTGTTCCTTGAGGCTAGGAACCTTTGTGCCTTCAGTGCCTGACCTGTGGCTGAGGGAAATAATAGTTGAATCCAACGAAGAGAGAACTGAATGGTAAAAGATACTAATGTAAATTTTCTCTTCTTTTTAAACTTACATCAGTTCTGCATCTCTGTATTTGATGGTTATGATTGGAAATGCAGAGGGGGGTGCAGGTGGAATGTGAATGGAAAGCTGTGCAGAAGCCTGCTGGCCAGGGCACTAGTGTCAAAAAGGCTCTAGATAATTGACACTCAAGCTTGTTTTGTGTGCCATTTTTACTCTGTATTAGCTAGAAGTTATATAGGAGGTGAAAGAAATTAGAGCATTATTGCCTAATGGAAGATTCTGCAGTGTTAGAAATGTTCTCTATCTGCAGTGTCTGGTACAGTAAGCCACCAACCACAAGTGTGGCTGGTCAACTCAGGAGCTCAATTTTCAATCATGTTCGTTTTAATTAAAGTAAACTTAAAGGTCACATGTGGTCCATGATTGCTGTAATGGACGCTTCAGACCTGACGCCTGTTTTGGGGCTGCCCTACCACATTTGGTGGTCTTAGGATCGTTTTATTAACTTTATCACTGTTGATCATGAGCAGGGAAAAATGATAAGTGAGATAAAGTTCTAAAAAAGGAAAGACAATATAGTGGGGAAAACAGTCCATTTTTCTAGAGTGACTTCTTCAGTGTGTGGCAGATGGAAGCCAGGTTTAGCTGCGCACAAGTCCAAAAGCTTGACAGGCAAGCCAGGGACCACTACCCTCACACCCTCCCAGATTCATAGCCCATGAAATAAAATTATTCCCACTGCCAGAATGTGCCACAATAATGTGCCGTAAGGACTTCTAGAACCTCTCTGGCCTTTGAACAGGTTCAAAATGTGCCACTTTCAAATGGGGATGAATATAAATTCTACAAGAAATCAAATTTGTTAATAAATTATAGAGCCTGATGAACACAAAAGAATGCCTTTTGTTTGGAATTTGCTTCGAGATGTAATTTTTGTAAAATAAGCTTTTTGTTAATCAGTAAAATAAGTAAAATCCCATAGCCCAACCAGACATATTTTGAATGTCTGTTGCTGTGACCCCAATTAATCAGTAGACACTGGGCATATTTGAGAGAACCATAAGACATAATCTCAAACTCCATGGAGCTTAGAATCTTTTGCATAAAAACTTGATTTCTAAAAACAGATTTTTTTTTTACTTCTATACTATTTCTTTCCAATTCTTTTCACAGAATAGCCAAGCAGTAGTATCTATTGTATTGTATTGTATTGTATTGTATCTATTCCCTTACTAGGATATCTCATTATGGAAATAAAATAATAGATGTAACATCTTTCTATGTAATAAAAGAAGGATTTAGGTGAAAATGAGATAAATGGATGTTTCAGTGTAAAGAAATTCCCTCCTATTAATGTTTTAATATTAAATGTTTTAATATCAAAATTAGATGGTTATTTAGGAAGGGAAACGTTTTCTACAATGAGATTATTTTAATAGGACAGTATTAATGTGTGTCTGTAAACCTTTTGCCTGTAACTGTGCCGTCATTCTCCCAATGGAATTCCCCATGGCTTTTCTCAGCATGGCGGTCAGATCAGATTAGAAGTGTGAGTAAAATATTATTGCAATCAATTAAAGCATTAGGCTCATAAATTGATCAATAATTTTTCAAGAACATGATAGGTCATGATTTCTTTTCATTTCACTGAAGAAAAATGTGATAGCTAAGATGAAAAGACAGGTTTATTTTTGTGTCAGGTATTCTCTGATTAGTTAATGAAATATTTTCATCGGTTAGGGTGACCTCTTGTCTCTCAGCTATGTATTGACTTTCACAACAGTGCCTTCCATCCTTCTGATTGCAGTCAGGGGAAACCACATTCCCCTCAACCACCTTCAGGCTCTGTCTTATCTAACTCAGAAGTGCTTTCCTTCCAGAGAGGGCTTTCTTTGGAGACAAATGTCACTGAGCTTCCGTGGTCTAAACCCAAAGGTCTCAGATTTGTAAAAGGGTTCATGGCAGGTCAGATATTTTTCAGTGTGTTTTTGAAAGAGTTGCTTGAGCTAATTTAATTTCTTATATTCATTAATTCCTCTCCTTCCATCTCCACCCCCCTCTGAATAAACGGCCCTTCACATGAATCCAATTTAGCTTCAATGCACCTTATTCACACTGCCTTTTATTGCAAGCCACATTCCAGCCAGCTGTAAGATTGCCCGGCTGCCTCAGGTTTCCCGATTTAGCTCTGGAAATGATTTCAACATGGCAAAAACTTTTCACTGGCCAATTTGGAAAACAGGATTCAATTTGTGAAGAAAGCCCAAAATGGCAACTGAAAATGAAGAAGAGGACAGAGTAAGTTGGAACGGGGGGGGGGGGGGGGGGGTAGACAGTCAGAGACAGAAGATGAGAACCCTTTGTAATTCTCTTCCTGGTGTTCCTTCCTTCTCCCGTACCTGGCCCCTGGTTCCGTTTTCTTCAATTGAGGTAGAATGGGGAGGAGAAGGGTGGGGGAGCTAAACCTGAAAATCAGTTTTGAGTCTTGCACTTTTGTCCCTCTCTTTGGGGCTTCTCTTCTTGGCTTTCGTTTAACTGCAGCACTGGTATAAACATGGGGCTCTCTACCAGCAGCTGGAGGGAAATGGGCAGCAGTGCCCAGGATGAGGTTTAGAGCTCAGGCAAAATTGCATGGTCTTATCTGGGAGCAGCCATAGGAAGGGGAAACAGTTTGCAGCTGTGAGTGAGAATGCATATCTAATTAAAGTAGGCCAAGGCATCAAATGTTCACATTTACACGGCTGGGGGTAAAAAATAGTAACACTTCCCTTCTGCAAGCACCATTGAACTTAAAGCCACCCTGCTAAATTTGAGTCTATTAGATCCAAAAGTTATTTTTAAGTAATTCATATGGGGTGTTAAACGGTTAATTAAAAGTGGATTTATTGTAGGCTTTGATAAAAAGATATGCTATTGAAATGCATACAGGCAGAGTGTACATTCCAAAGCCTGATTAATTTCAAGTCTAGGAAGGATGTACTTCTAGGTAAAAATTTTGTGTGTGTCATTCTTTTTCTCTTCAGGTGTATATTTCCATTTCTCCCAAAATAAATGTATTTAAATATGAGCATAGTTTAATAGGTGCCACTTATATCTTTACTATGTTGCTTCTCATATATATGGAATTTGTGATGTCAAAATAATAAGCAAATTTTTGACTATAACAATTTACACATTGGGGCGCCTCGGTGGCTTGGTCGGTTAAGTGTCCGACTTCGATTCAGGTCATGATCTCACGGCCCGTGAGTTCCAGCCCCGCGTCGGGCTCTGCTGACTGCTCAGAGCCTGCAGCCTGTTTCAGATTCTGTGTCTCCCTCTCTCTCTGCCCCTCCCCTGTTCATGCTCTGTCTCTCTCTGTCTCAAAAATAAATAAACGTTAAAAAAAAAACAATTTACACATTTAGCTATATCATTTTGACATATATACTAAATATTGACAGTCATTTAAATTTGTGAAGTTCTTTGGTCTCATTAGCCATTTCAGCATCTAGAAGAGGTATTGATGTAGTCATGTAAAGCTGGAAAAAAAAAAAAAAAGAGCCTGTCTGGCTAATTAGGAGCTCAAATATTTATTATGTTAATAACTTTTTAAAAATAGGTCAGACATTTCTAATCTACCACTAAAACTTTTCTAAATTAGCATAACCTATTCTAGAAGTTTGGGGGTTAGACCAAGAAATATGAGTAGGCCCTTGCTCTAACATTGTCATACTTACCTCCAGTTTATTCCACAACCCAGCACATCAGACTCCTCTGCTTTGGTTAGCCAAGGTGTGATAGCTTTGGTTTGGAACAGCTCGGTCAGTACACCGGGTTAGATATGGATTTATTTCTCAACTGTGTAGAGGTCAACAGTAGTGAATATTTGATTTAGGACAATATCAGAATGTAAAGGAAGGACTAAATGGAAACAACTTGCAAAAGTAGAAACTACAAGGCGTGACAAACGTTTATGCATGGGAGGTAACAGAAAGAATCAAAGATGACTCCCCATATCTGAACAAGAGAATAGATGGTGGTGCCAGTTTAAAAAAAAAATCAGGAGTGAACTTTGGGAAAGAAAGCTTAATTTCTAGAATATTAGTGTATGCATTTATGATTGATTGGTTTTCAACAAGGGTACCAAGACGATTTGGTGGGGAAAGAACCTCATACTGTACACAAAAATTAGCTCAAAAATAGATTGTAGACATAAACATGAGTGCAAAACTATCATATTCTTAGGAGAAAACATGGGAGAAGATCTTTCCAACCCTTAGTTAGGCAAAGCCTTCTTAAATGTGACATCTAAAGCACAAGCAACAAAAGGAAAAGTAGTGAAACTGGACCTCATCAAAATTAAAAGATTTTATGTATCATAGGACACCGTTAAGAAAATGAAAAAGCAGCCCACCAAAGGGAGAAAATATTTGCAAATTGTCTGTCTGATAAAAACCAGAATATATAAATAACTCTTATAACTCAATAATTAAGACAAATAACCCAATTAAAAATAGACAAAGGATTTAAATAGACATTTCCCCAAAGAAGGTATTCACATGATCTATAAACACATGACAAGGCATCATTAGTCATTAAGGATATGCAAATCAAAACCACAGTGAGATACCACTTCACACCCACAAGAATGGCTGTAATCAAAATGACAGACCCATAACAAGTATTAGTGAGGATGTAGAGAAACTAGAACCCTCATTCATCACTGGTGGGAACGTAAAATGATTCAGCTACTTTGTAAAACAGTTTGGCAGTTCCTCAAAATGTTAAATATAGTTTAATTTATAAATTGGGCACATAAGAGATTGATAATAAACTAGAACAATTATAACAATATACCATAATAAAAGTTACGCAAATGTGGTCTCGATCTGTCTCTCATAGTATCTTACTATACCGTTTTTTCTTGTGATGATGTGAGATGTTGAAATGCCCATGTGATGAGGTGAAGTGGGAGGAGTGATGTAGGTGAAGCGGGAGGAGTGACGTAGGCACTGAGATGTAGCATTAGGCTGCTACGGACCTTCTGACTGTGTGTCAGAAGGAGGATCATCTTCTGGACCACAGTTGATCTCCTGAACTATGTTAATGGAAACTGTGGAAAGCAAAACTGTGGATAATGGGGGACTGCTGTATCTCCATATAATGGCACAGTATGCAACCATAAGAAGAATGAAGTACTGATACAGGTGACAGCCAAGATGAACCTTGAAAAGATTATGCTGAGCAAAAGAAGACAGACCTAAAAGGCACCATATTGTATGATTCCATTTATACAGAATGTCTAGAATAGGCAAACTGTGGAGATGTGAATTAGATTAGGGATTGCCTAGGACGGACACCAAGGATGAAAATGACTGCTAATGGGTGTGTGGGATTTCTTTGGGGGAAGGTAAATGTTCCAAACTTGGATTGTGGTGATGGTTGTACAACCCTGCAATATACCCCAGTCCATTGAATTGTAACCTTCAAATGGGTGGATTTTATGGTGTGGGAATTATATATCAAAGAAGATGCTTTTTTTAAAAAAAATTTTAATGTGTATTTATTTTTGAGAGAGACAGAGACAGAGCATGAGTCGGAGAGGGGCAGAGAGAGAGGGAGACACAGAATCCGAAGCTGTCAGCACAGAGCCCGATGCGGGGCTCGAACCCACCAATCCTAGGATCATGACCTGAGCCGAAGTCGGACGCTTAACCGACTGAGCCAACCAGGCACCCCTCAATGAAGATGCTTTTTAAAAGAAATTAAAATGTTAATCTTGGGTGACCAAAAGTATATACAAGGGTGAAGTCCAGGGAACCCGGGAGAGAGGTCTGGGCAAAAGGGAACCTCTGCAGCCCTCTGTAGAGGAGTGGGTGAAGCTGGGGAAGTGAATCAAGTATCCAAGGGAGAATGCAGAGTAAAACTAATGAAGTTACTTGCACAACCTGGGGACACAGGTATTTTTTTGTTTTTAATGTTTGTTTATTTTGAGAGAGAGGGAGCACATGAACACATGTGCGCAAGGGGCAGAGAGAATGGGAGAGAGAGAATCCCAAGCCAATTCCACGCTGTCAGGGGGGAGCCCAACACAGGGCTTGATCTCACAAAGTGTGAGTTCATGACCTGAGTGGAAATCAAGAGTCAGATGCTTAACCCACTAAGCCACCCAGGCATCCCACACAACTATTTTTTTAAGGATAGAAGTCAGAAGAATGGTCTGAGAGATAATGAGAGAACAGTTAACAGTACAGAATAATTGAAGGGAAGGGGAGAGGTGGATACATAGAGGAGGTAGTTCATAAAGGTAAATTTGGAATGACCAAATATGCAATTGGCTTGGTTTGGGAGATTGTAATTTTACAGTTAAGTGCAGAAGTGGGGGGAAAGCCAGATACAAAATTTTAATGAATGAGGCTTAAAGAAGGTAGTGGAAAAAGAAAAAAGAAATTAGTGAGGCTGAAGGACGGTTCTCCTGTTGATAATGATAATGATGTTGTTTAGAAAGGAAAATCTTAAGGGGCGCCTGCCTGGGTGGCTTAGTTAAGTGTCTGACTTCAGCTCAGGTCATGATCTCACAGCTCAAGGGTTCAAGGCCCACATCAGGCTCTGTGCTGACAACTCAGAACCTGGAGCCTGCTTCGGATTCTGTGTCTCCCACTCTCTTTGTTCCTCCCCTGCTCACACTCTGTCTCTCTCTCTCTCCTAGAAAAATAAATACCTAACAAGTTTAAAAAAAGAAAAAAGAGAAGAGAAAATCTTAAGATTTAGAGGTTGAGGGAAAGGAGCCAGAGAGGGGAATGACTGATAATTAGTTCAGAGCAGAAGAAAACTCATACCAAAGTAAAACTCTGGATCTACACATTATAAACACTTAGCACACCACCTACCTCTGCCTCCATAGCCCCTTCTTTCTATTTTGGAGATAGGCATTACCTACAGTAAATCTTTTTTTTTTTCTTAACTTAATGAAAAATCTATCCTAGTTGTTGATAAGTTGTCATTTTGTAAAGTGTTTCCAAAATCTGTGCAGTTTCTAACATTGGGGACTGGACTCTTCCCTGTTAGAGGCCCATGATTTGGTAAACTCAGGGTCCAGCACTGCCTCTTATGCACTTGAATACGGTGTTGTAAATGTCTCTAAATATGTGGTCTCAGCTCTAAAATGGGTGATGGGCATTAAAGAGAGCCTTTGTTGGGATGAGCACCGGGTGTTATATGTAAGTGATGAATCACTAAATTCTATTCCTGGAAACATTATTAAATGTTAACTAACTTGGATTTAAATAAAAAATAAAAATAAAATGGTAATAATAATCTCTACTTGCAAGGTTTTTGTTAGTATTACTGGAAAAGTATTATTGAAAAATATAGCTTGTAAATAATTGATAAAGAATAAAGCCCTAGAATGGACTGTCATTGGTTCCAATCTAGGGCAATCTCACTCTGCCTCTGTTTTCTCATCTGTGAAATGGGTAAGATAGAGCTACTTATGTGGTTGTTATGATGAATAAATGAGAACATGCATGTAAATACAGAGCCTGGAACATCACTAAGTGCTCAATAACTTAAAGTGGAGTGAAAATCTAAGAAAAAACAGAAAAAAAAAGAAGAAAACTTTTCTCCAGTTCTTAATGAGAGCTAACTAAGAATGAACTCTGCTGATTTAATCCTTTATTCAAATTAAAGTCTAAGCTGCTGTGATAAAGTTTACCATTTGCTAAAAGAGTCCAATCTAACCATTTATTACAGTAACCAGGCAGTACTACCTCTGACATGCACTCTTTAGTCTTTTTACCCTCAGTCATTGGTGTTGATAAATGTAATAAAAAGTACTTCTTTTGTTCTTGATTTAAAAAAAAAAAGTTGTAATTAATTGCAATGAAGTAGATAAGGCACAATGTGAAGCGGTCATTGTTCACTGCAAAATTCCTGGGTCAGAGTAAGAAGCACTGACAAGTAATCCTAACAGTACATTTTCTTATTTAGGATGCTGTTAATGAAGTAGCTATCAGATTTATATATGCCACTGTAAATGAAATGTCTTTGTAATACAAAGCCTATTTGTTACAGAACAGGGTCTCTAACTTAAGTTTACCTTTCCATCTCTGATATGTGATGAAGTTATTTGATTTATTGCAGAATAAAATCTTTGCCATTTCTAGTCATTATCCTTTTTCCATTGATATTTTAGTGCTTGTTACAGTAAAATTCCAACAGAATTACACAACTGAGAAAGAATGATTTGATAGGTCCTAAAAGTATATACCCTAATGGATTTCTGATGGAGATTGAACTTGATGGCAGTATGTTACGTTCTTGAAGTTGGAAATTAATGTTATATTTTTAGGGGACATTCTTGGCATTGCTTTTACGTTTTGGGAAGAGGGGGGAAGAATACCATAACTTTTCTTCTTTTCTCAGACAAATGACCAAGCAGGAAATTTTTTATAAATTACAAAAACATTCACTTTGAATAGCATGCTGTGATTCCCAGCTAAGTCACTCTGGTTCACCCTGTCCTTTGCATTTCTGCAGACAGCAGTAATCAAAGCAGTATGGGAGCCATGCAAGTCTGATTTGTCAGTGTAGCCCCAGGAGTTCAGAAGTCTCCTCTGTTTTTGGGGTATAGAACAAGAGGAAAGGGCAATGCTGGACCCACTGACTGTGACTGGATGGCCGTCCAGTGGCCTGGCTGGCCCACCATAGAAGTGGTCTAAATGAAGTCTGTGGGCTTCATTCTCCAGACCAAAGGACGGGTGTCTCTTAAGGAATGACAGGTGGGTGGTAACATAGGAGGAGGGAAAGGATGGAAAACATTGGAGAGGAAGCAGACAGCCCACAGACTGGCAAAATGGACTCTGTTTGCCCTTTGACACCTAGGGAGCCCGGAGGCCAAGGAACAATCATGATATTACCTGGTCACTTTCCGCTGTGATCTTTATGAATTAAAAATTCAGGGTTGTTTTTAACACTATGAAAACACTGGTTTGTCCCTTTGCCTTTGTAGTCTCTAGCCAATGTCAGTTTAGATGTATTCCACCATTTCTCCTACTCTTCTTTGGTATGAGAAAGTGACATAAAGTTCAGATTAAACACTTGACTTCTTTACTTGGATTCATAGACACATTAATTTGATATATGATGAAGATAAACAAGCAGAAAGAGAATGAGTGGGAGAATCCACTTATTCTAAGATAGCTTTCCTTTTTCAACTTCAGAATGAGAAATAATTATATTTATCTCTGTCGCATGGAGATAACTAGGCTGTAAATTAATTTCCATGCAGGTTTTTCTAATAAATTACAGAGTTTTGCTCTTTTCCAGAATCAGAAGTCCAATATGGCGTGTCTGGGTCAAGTGCTCAGGGCCTTCTGACCCTATTTCTTTATAACAAGGGCTTTATCCCCTTAAATCCATAAATTATCTGCAACGTCCTTTTAACTTCTCTGAGGAGAGGTGCCAGATTTCTTAAATATTTCCTGTTTTATCAGAGTTCTATATTCATTTTTCACTTGTTTCAACATAGTTTCCTCCTATAGTTAAATCAGCATTTCAGAATTCAACATTGAGTGGGGAGCTTACTGATAAATGATAGAACTTTGTAGCCTGAAATAGATAAATCTTGGGCCACTGCCAGTAGGTAAATAACTAACTTCTTTTCAAGCAATTTAGAAGTGATCAGCTACAAGGTCAAACGACTCAGGGCACTGTAGCCTAATGCACTTTTTAATGAGTAAATCATTGCTAGCTGGTGCTCTCACAATTTAACTCCTTTTTAAATATACTGCCCATGAGTTATGCCCCTAAAAAGCAAGTGAGGTACCCTAAGGGCCAGAAGGGGACTGAGAACATTTACAAATGAGCGTGACACTAATGTGAACCAATGGATTATTTGCATTCCACTGCTTCAGTTATCACTTAGTGGCTGCAGGCTCCGATGGCAAGCCTGTGGACTGCATTATGTTAGCCTCAAAAATAAATGCTAATATCTGTGATGTTTTCACATTCCCCACCATATTTGGTAAATTGTACTAGCTTAGCCCCCTAAGGGCTGCCAAGAGTCTTATTGGCAAAAATGCCACTTTGGTGAAGACATAACTGACTACCAGTCCTATTTGTAGGCTTTCCCTGGTTGACGCTACATCATTTCCTCCCTAGGACTCTGGGATTTGTGCTTTTTATTAAATATTGACGATTTGAGTTATATATAAATTGCTCTTATGTCACATTTTCCTTTGTTGGCAGTGTTCTTTTGTTCTTTATAATTTTATAAAGGAAGTTCTCAACTATGTAAGTTTCATAAACGGTTGTCTGGATCTGATTTTCACATAGATATTTGATTGGGTACTTGGGACCAGTTGGTGAGAAAAGTAAGATGCAAGGGATAGAAGGACAGTGACTGTGTGATTCACATTCCCATGTGCAGGTCGATCATGGCCTTTTCCATAAATTGAGCCTCTTGCCCTAATTATAATTCCATTATACCAAAATCTGCACTAGTTGGAAATTGTATGCTAAATATTACATAGGTAATTGAAGAATATTTAGTTTTGATTAAATAGACATGTAATAATGTACTTGAGTGTTATAAATTTTATTTTGCTAATAAGAACTTAAAACATGAGATCAAAGTGTTTTTTGGTATATTTGATGTTTAAATTAAATTAACATTAAAATATAAATATTAATATTTTAATGAAATTTTTTAAATAATTTGGGAGAGACAGAATCCCAGGCAGGCTCTCCACTGTCACTGAAGACCCCAATTCAGGGCTCAAAACCATGAACTGAGGCCAAGTCAGATGCTTAATTGACTAAGCCACCCGTGTGCCCCAATTACTAACTTTTAAAATCTAGTGATTAGGGGTGCCTGGGTGGCTCAGTCAGTTAAGCAACTCTTGGTTTAGGCTCAGGTCATGATCTCACAGTTTTATGAGTTCAGACCCTGCTTTGGGCTCTGCACCAGCAGGGAGCCTGCTTGGGATTCTCTTTCTCCCTCTCTCTGTGCCTCCCCCACTTGCACTGTCTGCCTCTCTCAAATAAATAAGTAAACTTTAAAAAATGATAAAAATCAAGTCCATTGATTATATATAAAAAATAGACCAATAAAAAATTGTGACTAATTCATAAAATTATATTTTTTAAGAAAAAAGGTCTAGTGCATGTATTTATTTTATTTATTTTATTTTATTGTAGCTAAATTTTAGTTGATATACAGTGAAATATTCATTTCAGGAGTAGAATTCAGTGACTCATCACTTAACATACAATACCCAGTGCTCATCACAATAAGTGCCTTCCCTGATACCCATCACCCATCTAGCCCATCTCCCACCTACCTCTCTCCATCACCCCTGTTTGTTCTCTATCTTTAAGAGTCTCTTGTGGTTTGTTTCCCTCTCTTTTTTCCCCCTCTTTCCATATGTTCATCTGTTTTGTTTCTTAAATTCCTGTGTTTATCTTTAATGTCATAAATTGCATATGTGTAAAAAGAGTGACCTTTTTCTCTTGGTAATGGCTTGTACTGCTACTGCCAGCATAGCTACTATTTTATGAGCTACTATGAACCAGGCTAATTCATTATACTGTGTGTTTAATCTTCACAAGTGCATGCATGATATATATTATTAACTCTTTTTTTCTGCAGATGAAAAAATGGAGCTAAGCTCTAAGGCATATAACTGTAAAAACAAAGGAATTCTGAATTGGATAAAACCCATACTTTTTTCTGTTATGTTGTATTGCCTTGTCCTTATAAATCTATTCTTGGATATCATCAGATAACGAATTCAAGAGCCACAGAATTTTAAGATCCTATCTGTAGCCATATTTATAAGCCATGCTTATCAAATAATCAGAAACAAAAAACTGTGTTAGGATTCTCTTGATCACTGATTCTGACTGTAGGTCACTTGCCAGGTATTGCTAACTGCACTGAGTTTAAGATTGAATTTTAGAGTTTTTATTTCCTTCCTAAGTCCAAATGTGGAGTTTTTTCATTTCATTATTTCTCCTTCTTTCTAAGTGATCCTGAGTCACAATCATTCTAATTGCAAAATATGAAACTTTTGTCAACTTGTCATCCTATCCTAAGAGCACCAAAAGAGCACCTCTGATTATATTTGGTCTATTTCATTCCAGCCTTTTATTAATATTTGAATATATGTGTATGCGCTCATGTACACACATATATGTGCATCCTCATACATGCTAAACTAAATGGAGGATGATTTTAGTTATAACCAACATTTGTATTTCTAAGTAATATTGTATCTCTACAAACAACAGCAACAAGAACAACAATTCAATAGCTCCTTGGTCAACCTCACTTGAGAGTACTGTGCAGGGATTTTCTCTTCCTCCAGTTTTGAGGGACCAAGGATTGTAAAGAATTCTCATCCCCCTGCTGCCTGGTAAATATGCTTAATTTAGACAGCATAAACTGTATGTTCCAGTTTGAAAATGCCACCCCATGTTTTTAAACCAATGCCTTCCTTGGTTGATTTAGAAAAGAAGTTCTAAAAATAAAATACTCACCATAAATAAACCTACTTATGTGTGTGTTCAAAAATAATCATTTTGATGATCTTTTGTGGATGAAGGTTCCTTGACATAGGACCTTACTGGGAAAAGACTCTATTAACTTTTTCTATAGCTGCAAGACTTCGAATCACACTGCTCTTTCTCTGTGATTCTTGAAAGTATGTAGGCTTCCTTCTACTTACAATCCTTGCCAGATCTCTGTCGGACTGTTGGTCGACTTGCCAGGTCTTGAATGATGTCTTTTGCTTCATCCTGCTGTGCATCTTGCAGGAAAGCAGATGCTCTTGACCATTTGAGTAATCTGAATCCTGTTATTTCCAGTAAACTCAGTAGGATTTCTGGGATGAGAGTTGGAGCCGTCCTGCTGAAACAATGAGATGAGAGATGAGAGGTTTGCTGAAAAACAGAACAGTCCATTTTCGGTAGATAAATTTGTCTCATTTATGTGGCTCTTATTTTAATCAAATCTTTGAAGTTTTAAGGAGAACTCATTGTCTCTTCAGAGTCACTTCTTTTGACTAGTCACTGTTGCCCTTGCAAGGCTACATGGCAGAGATTTATGATGATGTACTTTAGGAATTTATTTGAAATTGCTTTACTTAAACCTATATTCACCCTGCTTTTTGCCTAGAAAGTAAGCCATTTTAATTTTCAATCTCAGTTTGTTTTTTAAAAATTACTTAATGATTTTTAAAAATATCTGTTCTTACAAGTTTGATTTCAAAACAGGAGCTTGTCTGCAAATAGTTTAAAATGTAGTATAGAGTATTATAGCTTCTCTTTGTTTTTGTTTCATCTCCTTACTCACTTCTTCCATGTTCTGGATATACGTCCCAAGGTTAGTTTCTGTATCACTGGTTCTAGTTCTGCAGGAAAAGGCTGCTTCTCCAATAAGTTCAGCCTATTTGATTTCTTAATGCCCTCCCCGCCTTTTCCTCCTGCCTAGTTGTTTGTTTGTTTGTTTGTTTGTTTTTAATAGATGAATGCCTTCTTTACTGAGAAGAGCACCCATTTCTAAAAATTCATCATTTTGCATCTAGGAAATATACTTCAGGAATTACTTTACCTTTGGTTCAGTCTAAAATTGTCAAGATAATAGAATGTTTTTATTGTTTCTTCCTGTTTGATTTCTGCTATCATATCTCATCAACAATTTATATCCTTCCTTCCTAGTTTAATTTTTCTATTAAGTACTGTCACTACCTAATAGGGATATGTATCTACTTTTTAATTTCAGTGTCCATCAGAATACACAGACACCTTGTCATGGGTAGATAGTGACTGAGATTTCCAACCGGATGTGGGGCGTTGTTTCTGTTGCTGGAATTATCTTTGTTTCTAGTGATTGTCTAAGTATATTAACGGAATTTGGTTGTAATTGGGAAAATATTGAAACAACCATTTTGCCTTCAATCTTTGCTTTGAAAGATAACCATGTTAGTGCATACTTTCTGGTTACTTTGGCAGAAATAATCAACTCTAGCAGCTGTTTGGATATTAACTAAAATGGCTAGGAAACAAAGCAGTATGCTTGCAATACTAGGTAAAGGAAGGTTACTAAGCAATATTGGGTAAAATAAGAATAGTAAGCCCAACTTAGCCCAATTACTTTTAAATTTTTTTCTTATAACAATAAAATACTTTCATAAACTTTCTTTCCCTTCCTTTTTATTTTCAGACTCTGCCTTACTACCCTGTAATACAAGTGCTATTTAAGAAAATACATCATTACTTACTGTTATACATAACAACTCAAATATTTGTCAGATAATAGAACTAATGAATTAGTTCTTCATGTTTATCCCTCTTCATGTTTATCCCTCTTCATGTTTATCAAAGAGCTCCTCCATATCTCAAGTGTGGAATGAGGTTGTATGTTCGTGAAGCAAAATGAGTAGTGCCTCCCCAGGCCCTTTCGTTACAGAACGAGGATCTACTTTTTGTCACCCAGAAAGGCTAGACTGCCAGTACCTATAGAACTTGCCACCTCTTGGAGCACTCTTCTGTGTCTCATGCATAATGCCTAGATCAGAACTCACTACATGAAGGAAAGTGTTAAGAGATGTCTTAGACATGCAGCCCATTTCCAGATTGACCAACTGAAACCATCTGTCCTGTGCTTGCCCTGGCAAGTTAGTAGATCAATCTGTCATAAAGTACTGGGTTTTCT
Organism: Puma concolor; assembly: GCF_028749965.1. Lineage (NCBI taxonomy): Eukaryota > Metazoa > Chordata > Mammalia > Carnivora > Felidae > Puma > Puma concolor. The sequence goes on from NC_141671.1 coordinate 27,151,889, forward strand.
ACTACTTAAGCACAGAGAAGTAAAAGTAAGAGAAAATCTATAGTGAAAGGAACTTCTCTATGTTACCTCAGTATAAAAAACTTGACTAACATGAAGAGAAAGATGAATACATTTCTTTCTTGAAGAAATATCTTTTACGTTTTATTTACGTTTCTGTAGGCAACGTAAAAATGCCTACATTTATTCATAATTCTGGGTTCACTTTAAGTGTACTCGCCCAGCCAGCTTGCTTCCTTATTTGCAATAATAATAATATATTAGAATACCTTCGGAGTTGTAGGGAAGATGGCGGCGTAGGAGGATGCTGGGCTCACCGCGCGTCCTGCTGATCACTTAGATTCCACCTACACCTGCCTAAATAACCCAGAAAACCACCAGAGGATTAGCAGAACGGAGTCGCCGGAGCCAAGCTCAGACGAGAGGCCCACGGAAGAGGGTAGGAAGGGCGGCGAGGCGGTGCGCGCTCCACGGACTGGCGGGAGGGAGCCGGGGTGGAGGGGCGGCTTGCCGGCCAAGCAGAGCCCCCGAGTCTGGCTTGCAAAAAGCGGAGGGGCCTGACGGACTGTGTTCCGACAGCAAGCGTGACTTAGCGTCTGGGAGGTCATAAGCTAACAGCTCTGCTCAGAAAGCGGGAAGGCTGGAGGACAAAGGGAAGGAGAGCTGCTGAGCCCCCGGATGACAGAGCTCAGTTTGGTGGGGAACAAAGGCGCTCGCCAGCGCCATCTCCCCCGCCCATCCCCCAGCCAAAATCCCAAAGAGAACCAGTTCCTGCCAGGGAACTTGCTCGCTCCGCGCAAACACCCAACTCTGCGCTTCTGCGGAGCCAAACCTCCAGCAGCGGATCTGACTCCCTCCTGCTGCCACAGGGCCCCTCCTGAAGTGGATCACCTAAGGAGAAGCAAGCTAAGCCTGCCCCTCCTGCCCCTGTGCACCTTGCCTACCCACCCCAGCTAAGACGCCAGATCCCCAGCATCACAAGCCTGGCAGTGTGCAAGTAGCCCAGACAGACCACCCCACCCCACAGTGAATCCCGCCCCTAGGAGAGGGGAAGAGAAGGCACGCACCAGTCTGACTGTGGCCCCAGCGGTGGGCTCGGGGCAGACATCAGGTCTGACTGCGGCTCCGCCCACCAACTCCAGTTATACACCACAGCACAGGGGAAGTGCCCTGCAGGTCCTCACCACGCCAGGGACTATCCAAAATGACCAAGCGGAAGAATTCCCCTCAGAAGAATCTCCAGGAAATAACAACAGCTAATGAGCTGATCAAAAAGGATTTAAATAATATAACAGAAAGTGAATTTAGAATAATAGTCATAAAATTAATCGCTGGGCTTGAAAACAGTATAGCTGACAGCAGAGAATCTCTTGCTACAGAGATCAAGGGACTAAGGAACAGTCACGAGGAGCTGAAAAACGCTTTAAACGAAATGCATAACAAAATGGAAACCACCACGGCTCGGATTGAAGAGGCAGAGGAGAGAATAGGTGAACTAGAAGATAAAGTTATGGAAAAAGAGGAAGCTGAGAAAAAGAGAGATAAAAAAATCCAGGAGTATGAGGGGAAAATTAGAGAACTAAGTGATACACTAAAAAGAAATAATCTATGCATAATTGGTATCCCAGAGGAGGAAGAGAGAGGGAAAGGTGCTGAAGGGGTACTTGAAGAAATAATAGCTGAGAACTTCCCTGAAGTGGGGAAGGAAAAAGGCATTGAAATCCAAGAGGCACAGAGAACTCCCTTCAGACGTAACTTGAATCGATCTTCTGCACGACATATCATAGTGAAACTGGCAAAATACAAGGATAAAGAGAAAATTCTGAAAGCAGCAAGGGGTAAACGTGCCCTCACATATAAAGGGAGACCTATAAGACTCGTGACTGATCTCTCTTTTGAAACTTGGCAGGCCAGAAAGAATTGGCACGAGATTTTCAGTGTGCTAGACAGAAAAAATATGCAGCCGAGAATCCTTTATCCAGCAAGTCTGTCATTTAGAATAGAAGGAGGGATAAAGGTCTTCCCAAACAAACAAAAACTGAAGGAATTTGTCACCACTAAACCAGCCCTACAAGAGATCCTAAGGGGGACCCTGTGAGACAAAGTACCAGAGACATCACTACAAGCATAAAACATACAGACATCACAATGACTCTAAACCCATATCTTTCTATAATAACACTGAATGTAAATGGATTAAATGCACCAACCAAAAGACATAGGGTATCAGAATGGATAAAAAAACAAGACCCATCTATTTGCTGTCTACAAGAGACTCATTTTAGACCTGAGGACACCTTTAGATTGAGAGTGAGGGGATGGAGAACTATTTATCATGCTACTGGAAGCCAAAAGAAAGCTGGAGTAGCCATACTTATATCAGACAAACTAGACTTTAAATTAAAGGCTGTAACAAGAGATGAAGAAGGACATTATATAATAGTGACAGGGTCTATCCATCAGGAAGAGCTAACAATTATAAATGTCTATGCGCCGAATACCGGAGCGCCCAAATATATAAAACAATTACTCATAAACATAAGCAACCTTATTGATAAGAATGTGGTAATTGCAGGGGACTTTAACACCCCACTTACAGAAATGGATAGATCATCTAGACACACGGTCAATAAAGAAACAAGGGCCCTGAATGACACATTGGATCAGATGGACTTCACAGATATATTTAGAACTCTGCATCCCAAAGCAACAGAATATACTTTCTTCTCGAGTGCACATGGAACATTCTCCAAGATAGATCATATACTGGGTCACAAAACAGCCCTTCATAAGTTTGCAAGAATTGAAATCATACCATGCATACTTTCAGACCACAATGCTATGAAGCTTGAAATCAACCACAGAAAAAAGTCTGGAAAACCTCCAAAAGCATGGAGGTTAAAGAACACCCTACTAACGAATGAGTGGGTCAACCAGGCAATTAGAGAAGAAATTTAAAAATATATGGAAACAAACGAAAATGAAAATACAACAATCCAAACGCTTTGGGACGCAGCGAAGGCAGTCCTGAGAGGAAAATACATTGCAATCCAGGCCTATCTCAAGAAACAAGAAAAATCCCAAATACAAAATCTAACAGCACACCTAAAGGAAATAGAAGCAGAACAGCAAAGGCAGCCTAAACCCAGCAGAAGAAGAGAAATCATAAAGATCAGAGCAGAAATAAACAATATAGAATCTAAAAAAACTGTAGAGCAGATCAACGAAACCAAGAGTTGGTTTTTTGAAAAAATAAACAAAATTGACAAACCTCTAGCCAGGCTTCTCAAAAAGAAAAGGGAGATGACCCAAATAGATAAAATCATGAATGAAAATGGAATGATTACAACCAATCCCTCAGAGATACAAACAATTATCAGGGAATACTATGAAAAATTATATGCCAACAAATTGGACAACCTGGAAGAAATGGACAAATTCCTGAACACCCACACTCTTCCAAAACTCAATCAGGAGGAAATAGAAAGCTTGAACAGACCCATCACCAGCGAAGAAATTGAATCGGTTACCAAAAATCTCCCAACAAATAAGAGTCCAGGACCAGATGGCTTCCCAGGGGAGTTCTACCAGACGTTTAAAGCAGAGATAATACCTATCCTTCTCAAGCTATTCCAAGAAATAGAAAGGGAAGGAAAACTTCCAGACTCATTCTATGAAGCCAGTATGACTTTGATTCCTAAACCAGACAGAGACCCAGTAAAAAAAGAGAACTACAGGCCAATATCCCTGATGAATATGGATGCAAAAATTCTCAATAAGATACTAGCAAATCGAATTCAACAGCATATAAAAAGAATTATTCACCATGATCAAGTGGGATTCATTCCTGGGATGCAGGGCTGGTTCAACATTCGCAAATCAATCAACGTGATACATCACATTAACAAAAAAAAGGAGAAAAACCATATGATCCTGTCAATCGATGCAGAAAAGGCCTTTGACAAAATCCAGCACCCTTTCTTAATAAAAACTCTTGAGAAAGTCGGGATAGAAGGAACATATTTAAAGATCATAAAAGCCATTTATGAAAAGCCCACAGCTGACATCATCCTCAACGGGGAAAAACTGAGAGCTTTTTCCCTGAGATCAGGAACACGACAGGGATGCCCACTCTCACCGCTGTTGTTTAACATAGTGCTGGAAGTTCTAGCATCAGCAATCAGACAACAAAAGGAAATCAAAGGCGTCAAAATTGGCAAAGATGAAGTCAAGCTTTCGCTCTTTGCAGATGACATGATATTATACATGGAAAATCCGATAGACTCCACCAAAAGTCTGCTAGAACTGATACATGAATTCAGCAAAGTTGCAGGATACAAAATCAATGTACAGAAATCAGTTGCATTCTTATACACTAACAATGAAGCAACAGAAAGACAAATAAAGAAACTGATCCCATTCACAATTGCACCAAGAAGCATAAAATACCTAGGAATCAATCTAACCAAAGATGTAAAGGATCTGTATGCTGAAAACTATAGAAAGCTTATGAAGGTAATTGAAGAAGATTTAAAGAAATGGAAAGACATTCCCTGCTCATGGATTGGAAGAATAAATATTATCAAAATGTCAATACTACCCAAAGCTATCTACACATTCAATGCAATCCCAATCAAAATTGCACCAGCATTCTTCTCGAAACTAGAACAAGCAATCCTAAAATTCATATGGAACCACAAAAGGCCCCGAATAGCCAAAGTAATTTTGAAGAAGAAGACCAAAGCAGGAGGCATCACAATCCCAGACTTTAGCCTCTACTACAAAGCTGTCATCATCAAGACAGCATGGTATTGGCACAAAAACAGACACATAGACCAATGGAATAGAATAGAAACCCCAGAACTAGACCCACAAACGGATGGCCAACTCATCTTTGACAAAGCAGGAAAGAACATCCAATGGAAAAAAGACAGTCTCTTTAACAAATGGTGCTGGGAGAACTGGACAGCAACATGCAGAAGGTTGAAACTAGACCACTTTCTCACACCATTCACAAAAATAAACTCAAAATGGATAAAGGACCTGAATGTGAGACAGGAAACCATCAAAACCTTAGAGGAGAAAGCAGGAAAAGACCTCTCTGACCTCAGCCGTAGCAATCTCTTACTCGACACATCCCCAAAGGCAAGGGAATTAAAAGCAAAAGTGAATTACTGGGACCTTATGAAGATAAAAAGCTTCTGCACAGCAAAGGAAACAACCAACAAAACTAAAAGGCAACCAACGGAATGGGAAAAGATATTTGCAAATGACATATCGGACAAAGGGCTAGTATCCAAAATCTATAAAGAGCTCACCAAACTCCACACCCGAAAAGCAAATAACCCAGTGAAGAAATGGGCAGAAAACATGAATAGACACTTCTCTAAAGAAGACATCCGGATGGCCAACAGGCACATGAAAAGATGTTCAGCGTCGCTCCTTATCAGGGAAATACAAATCAAAACCACACTCAAGATATCACCTCACGCCAGTCAGAGTGGCCAAAATGAACAAATCAGGAGACTATAGATGCTGGAGAGGATGTGGAGAAACGGGAACCCTCTTGCACTGTTGGTGGGAATGCAAATTGGTGCAGCCGCTCTGGAAAGCAGTGTGGAGGTTCCTCAGAAAATTAAAAATAGACCTACCCTATGACCCAGCAATAGCACTGCTAGGAATTTATCCAAGGGACACAGGAGTACTGATGCATAGGGGCACTTGTACCCCAATGTTCATAGCAGCACTCTCAACAATAGCCAAATTATGGAAAGAGCCTAAATGTCCATCAACTGATGAATGGATAAAGAAATTGTGGTTTATATACACAATGGAGTACTACGTGGCAATGAGAAAAAATGAAATATGGCCTTTTGTAGCAACGTGGATGGAACTGGAGAGTGTGATGCTAAGTGAAATAAGCCATACAGAGGAAGACAGATACCATATGGTTTCACTCTTATGTGGATCCTGAGAAACTTAAGAGAAACCCATGGGGGAGGGGAACAAAAAAAAAAAAAAAAAGAGGTTAGAGTGGGAGAGAGCCAAAGCATAAGAGACTGTTGAGAACTGAGAACAAACTAAGGGTTGATGGGGGGTGGGAGGGAGGAGAGAGTGGGTGATGGGTACTGAGGAGGGCACCTTTTGGGATGAGCACTGGGTGTTGTATGGAAACCAATTTGACAATAAATTTCATATATAAATAAAAAAAAAAAAAAAAAAAAAGAATACCTTCGGCCAGTATTCAAACTCTGCAGGTATACTTTAGAAAGATTTCTGACAATTCTGAGAAACTCAGCCACTTTCCTTGGTGACCTTTTTAGTGGTTTGCCCCTCTTGCAGTCAAGTTATCCTTCTCATTTATATCTAAATATTTTTCTATATTTTGTACCCAATACCTTTTTAAATAGAAATACCCAGTTAATTCTTATATTTTCTGTGTCCATAACTAGATTTTAGAAATAATCCTTGAATTCTTTTTTCATTTTTCTTTATTCACAACTTTTTGTACTAATTTATTTAACAAGTATTTACCGAATACCACCCATTTATTGAGAATTCATTGTTTTGCTGGGGATGGGTAACAAAGTGAATACACTGCAGCCTCTGACCTTACATGGTCACTGGACATGCTCAGTGAGATCAATCACAATAAGCAGTGGTGAGTGTGATGACAGCTTTAGGCCTGGGTATGTTTAAAAAAGTTAGGACTGTTACATACCCCACTTTCTATCATTTGCTCACTTGAGTATCTATCTATTGGGAATATATTCTCTCTTTTCGAGTCTTATAAATTGTATTTCTAAATGCTATTTTTCACGTATCTATTTACGTGGTTCTCCACTAGATTCTGCAGAAAGTGCACTGGGTTTATTTATACTGAAATTCACATTTCTAGGGATTAAATAATATCTGTTAAGAACATTAACATGTACATTGGCATTTTTCATCTCACCTTTCTCACACTTTTGTGAATGCAACTTACTTTTTCACACAAAGTTTTGTGTGGCCAGTAGAAATGTTAGAGCATAGCCCCACAGGACTGGATGTCACATGTCTATATCTGTACAAAATGGAGTACATGTGCAGAGCCAAGAATTCCCCTGGGGGTTGCTGGTTATGTTCTTGAGGGTTAACGCATCACATCATCCCTTAGAACACCCATGGTTGTAAAAATGGAAGAATGTCCCTGAACAGCAAACTGATGTAGATTGTTTTACAGAGCTAGCTACCTGAGGACTTTTTAAAGAGATAATTCTGCACACAAGTATGCGCTATAGATATTATAGTAGTATTATAGATACTGGGAGTATGTGTTATAGAGGTTATAGTGTATTATAGATACTTGGAGCAGGACGTTAGCCAGTTACATGGTCCAGTCATATAAGAGAGCAAGTGGGTGTGGCTGGCATCTAAATTGTGATAATTTGCTTCAAAGAGCAAAGGACTTTGCATATAGATCTTATAACTTTAGATCTATAATCTAATAATTGTATAATTTTACTCCCTGGAGGAAGCATTTCTCAAAAAAAAAAATGTGAAATTTCTCTAAAATCCACATCCTGGAATATACGTGGTAAAGATCTGTTGTGCCAGGTGGCCAATGAAACAGTGCACCTGCCAGCCATTTTAGTCTTTAAATCTCTCCCAGTAGATTAAGATTACAAATGACCCATGTTGGATAGGTCTTAAATTTTTTCGCTCCAAAAAGTGCTTTTATGTAGATATCCAAGGTCAAAAGAAGATAATGGACAACTTGACAAAAGAAGGTGTACCTTCAAGCCTCACTCTTTTTTAGGCCCTTAATTTTTTCCATCCGTTCTGCTGAACATCTGGGCATATACTGCAAACTGAGACCACTCTTCTGTGGATCTGAATGTGAGGCTTAGAAAAAGTTAGGTGAATGCAGTTCCTCCACCACAGAAGTGGATAGTATGTCAGCTTTAGCAGTGGGTCTTCTCTGAGGTGACCCTGAAGGAAAAAGAGAAGACCCACCCTGCTGGTCATCAGTATGTCCAAAACCAAAGCTTGAGGCTACTCATTTCTGTAATTCTGAGGACCGGTGGCTCTGATACACAGTAATAGCAGAAAGTTCTGTTACACTGGCATTTTAGCCATAATGTTCCTTCCCCAAGGTATTTGTTCCTACAACATCTCTTTTTCCTGGTTTGTTCTGTGTGGGCAGGGATAATAGAGATGATCAGAGAATCTCTGTACACATGAAAATTAATCACCTTAGTTTTCACCAGAAATAAAGAAGGGAAGAATTTGATCTCATGGTATATTGTAAGTAAAAGTTTGTTGAATAAACAAACAGGAATAACAGTAATAATACCTAATGTTTATATTGTATATCAGAGGTTTTGGAAAGCTCTCCTATGAGTAACCTCATTTAATCAGTCTTCAGGATAGCACTAGTTGGTACTATTATTCCCATGTTAAGTGCGAGAGATAAAGATCACAGAAGTTCAGGAACTGTCCAAAAGCCAGGCGTGAACGTAGGTCTTAAACTCCCAACCGCCTCCACTTTCTAGCAGCCTGACACAGCAGCCTCCCCATAACCTAGCCATAGGTTTGTTTCTTTAACAAATTATCACAGTCGTTTTCAGAGTCTATTTATTATATCCTGAGGATTACATTCTTAAGTTAAAGATTATATAAATCAATAAATGGTCTCTTTTATGTTTCCTTTTGAAAACCTTTTTTTCTTATCACCTTCAGCTCCAGAGCATAACAGAAACAGACCATATCTTCAAACTTACGAACATCACATTATCTGTACTTTTTTTAAATGAAGATAAAATAAAATATTGCATAGGTTATTTTGAGTACATATTTTAAAGCATGAGATTAACAATATGTTGTTCTTATTTTAAGCAAATTTGACTTTGTCAAGTTTACTTTGACATAATATTCAGCAAATAGAAATTGTGAAGATATTTGGCAATACTATAAGAAAAAACACATTGAGCATCTTGAGATATAATATAGTACTTTAAGAATAGTAGTAAAGATTCTATACCCTGAAATTTTGTAAGATTTCCAATCTACCTGTATAATTCTGTTTTTCAGTTGTTTTGAGAGAGTAATAGAGGGCCATGGGTTTTATTTTGTGTGCATGGGTGTGCGTGTGCATGTGTGTGTTTTAATTGACTAAAATATTTTTATAATGTATCCCATGGCATTTATATACATTTAAAAATCATTTTAAACCTGAAACTCAGAGATTGTGTTGGTACATATTTTTCCAGACTTTATGCATACATATGTAAATTTTAAAAAGAGGAGAAATAAAACATACTTGGTTAAATAAAAAGTATACCAATATTTTTTGTAACTAAAATCTGAATCACAAACATCAAAATTGATATTCTTTTAAATGATTTCAAATTCATTAGTTTGAAAGAGTTTTTTAATGGAATTGTTTGGATATTCTTATACTATTTTACAGTTTTATATTCTTTTTATTTTGGATTATATGTATCCAAGAATAAGTAACCTCAAATGAGGCAGTCACATATTTTCCAGAGAAGAACAAAAAATATTCTAAACGAATTGGATAATTAAACATTTAGGCTGGGACGCCTGGGTGACTCAGTCGGTTGAGCCTCTGACTTTGGCTCAGGTCATGATCTCACGGTTTGTGAGTTCGAGCCCCACGTTGGGCTCTGTGCTAACAGCTCGGGGCCTGGATCCTGCTTTGGATTCTGTGTCTCCCTCTCTGCTCCTCCCCTGCTCACACTCTGTCTCTCTCTCAAAAATAAATAAAGATTAAAAAAAAAAAAACATTTAGGGATGTGGACAAAATGACCAAATGACTCTAAGTGTTCAATTTACTAAGCATATATACACATCCTTTAAATAACTGAGTGCTTAGAAATAGTGGGGGTTCTTTCTACTCATATTTTATAAAATGATTTTATTCAATATCCTTGGACACATCTTTGATACCTCCTTGAGTCATCTGTCTTTCAGAGCACATGTTGTTCATCCAAGGGCTTTTGAATTCATTGCTGGTGCTGCCAGAGGAAGAAGGTCTATCCCAAGCCCCAAGTCTTTAGTGCATAACAGGAGGACATGTACTATTTCATTCATTGCATGGAGATAGATATAGATATAGATATAGATATAGATATAGATATAGATATAGATATAGATATAGATATAGATAGATATAGATAGATAGAGAGAGAGAGAGAGAGAGAGAGAGAGAGAGAGTCAGGCTCCCCATCCCTAGTATAGCATTTTAAAGTGCTTTCTAAAGTATTGTTGACATCAAACTCATAACTATGAGGTCATACTTGCAATAATTACAGCTACTTTTTTTACTGCTTTTTAAAAACAGATTCTTTCATGGCCCCTTGAAGCATGGAAACTAGGATCGATTGATGTTTAATTAATATGTCTTCCCTCTCGCTCAGCCACCCCAATATAGTACTTTGGTGTTCAAAATAATATGACTGAGAGGCTGCCCCATAATAAGCAGGATTTTGTTAGGACTTAAATATGAGGTGACTCCCTTTTTGCTGAGGTGTATTAGCAGGAAAATTTGAAAGTTTAAATTGCAACTACAAAAGAAACGTCCACCTCTTCGCTCTTCTTGCTCTGTCACCTCTTCAACTTCACGTTTGTTCCGGGAGATTTTCTGTATAATCAGAATAACAAACCTGAAATTCCGGTGGGCCAAAGTGAAAAACTGGAATCAAGAACAGAGTGACTGCTAGCATGGCAGGCTTGGTGGCTTTCCTGTCCACTGTGGGTTGGCACACTTCGTGCCCTATGACAGACCATGGTTTCCCTTCCTCCTGTTGCTGCATTTGCCTCCTACAAGCTGTAGTTACATACTGGCTCCAGTACAGCTGTGGCTGGCAGGGAACACAAAAGCACAATCAATTGATTGTTTCATATGAATAAAGGGAGTGTATGGTGTCACAGGATTTAATTGAGTTCTCATGGATGTTGGTACTTTGAAAGAGGTTGACACTTGCCTTTTCTCCACATACTGTGGCCCCTCCAAATGAGGTAGCGTGTTGTGCTTTCCTCCTGTCACCAGCTGCTCTCATCCATTAAGCTGGTCTTTCACCAGACTGGCCTTACTGAGGTACCTGAAACCACAGATAAAGAAGGACGACCGTTATCACTTAAAAATAAGTATGCTGCTTTGTTGTTGAGGTCTCTCAGCTTTTTACATAGTAAACATCTTCAGCCTTTTCAGTACTTTTCCCTCAGTGCTTATTTCCTCAGTACTGCCTGAATATTGAGAGTGTCAGCTGGTATTTCATTTCTGAGTGTCTAAACTTGTTGTGTGCCCTGTTTCCAGGGAACAAGTGGCCCCAATGTAGGCTGGGAAGTCGTTGCTCAAAATTCCATTCCTTTATTGAGTGGTTGAGTTGTGGCATTGCACTCTTCTTCCAAAGGTGGGGCAGGATGGCTGGCAATGGAATTAAGCATGCGGATGTGGATGTAGCCCAAGTGAAAATTGTCTTAAGGAAAAGTGGTAGGAGTAGGTCAGGATGCAGAACACCCTCTGACCCACAGAGTTCATGTTGGGATAAAGAATAACCATCCTGACAACTTCCCTTTTCATCTTCAAAGTGTCAGCCCAGCCTTCAGTCAGTCCATTCTCCCGCACCTCTGTAAGGTCGGTTTTTCTTGTCTTCATTTTTCATATAAAGACACAGGATGGGAATAAGCAATTTGCCTAAAGTCACCGGGGCTGTCCCTCACGATCCATGTCTCTCTGTCTTTCCTCCCCTGTGAAATAACTCACCCACACTCATAAAAGTGTGGGGATTTTAGCAGTTTCCAGAAACCTGTGTGATGCAAGAATCTAATGCCACTTGTTGCTCTTGAAAACATTGTGTTGCCTGATTCTGCAGCACTGTGTCTGCTTACAACAGCAAAGCACAGACTGAAAACACGTAAACAGCTGTTGGAGATAGGGGGCGGGCTGGCGGGGAGGCCGAGTGTAACAGAATAGGCTGCCAAATTCTTGGCTGCCATATGTGCTGTGTAATACTTGTCATCTCAAGTGAGTCATTAAAAGGTTTCCCCTTAATGGGGCTTTGAAGTGCTGGGACAGCTTGAGCGCATCTATAAATTGCCACAAACAGCCCTCTGACTGAGTTAGCTAATTGCTTGCTCTTTGACTTATTAGGATCAACTGAGTTAAATAATTTGTCACATGTGTGGCTCGTAATAAATAATGTGACTAGCCAGTTTGTGAGCTGTTTTGGTGATATATTGTACCCCTTTTGGATGTTGTCACATACAGCTAGCAAATGCAGGCTGTTTTATTCGTAGGACTATCATATCCCTGCATAAAGAGTAAATTCTGACAGAGCCACTGGGGAAATATTTTTTTAAACAGTCTAATTACAAACCAATGTGTTCATTTCATCTTCAACCTTTCCATAAAGTATTAGTCATCACTTCTTTTGGTTATTAAGCATATATATCACACATCATGCATGTCGTAGGTGAAAGAATATAAATAAAAGTATTGAAATATTATCATTAATATGGATTGAATTTTTATAGTTAGAGTATAATCTTTTGCCTTTTTGAAAAATAAGATAATCCTGCCAGCAGCCTGGCGGATGTCCTCAGTAGCTCAGTACTGCATATAGGCCAGCATTTATGCTGTGGGCCAACAGTGGGCTGGATGCTATAGGCCACACCGAGGGCATTGTTGTCCACTGTCAGAGACAGACAGCAATAAGTGGAAAAGATAGAACAATAGGCAAGGGAGAGATTATTTTGTGAAAAGGATCTGGGAAGACAATTGTCCAGTCATCAGAGAGGGAGTATGCTCTGCTGGCTAGAAGTTAGAATTAAGTACTTCATTTGCCCATTAAATAATCTGGTACCTAAAGGTAGTCACTGCATTACACAGAAGGACAAAGTTGCCAGCACATCTGGACTGCCTGGCTTGAATATCAATGTCATGTATTTGTTCCCATTCAGAGAAAAAAAAAAAAAGGGAAAAAATGGCAAGCAGCTTGCCATGTTGTTAATCTTAGTCTGGACTATGTTCTTGTAGAAAGTATTATGTGACTAATAAGAAAAGAATTGAGCTGTTTTGTAACTATTTTTTTAAATCCTTACAAGAATACATCATAATTGGCTTTCCTTATTATTAGCAATAGCAGCTTAGAGCCACAATTTTGTTGTATTTAGCGTAGAACAAATATATCTGAAATGAAGGAAGCTATGCTTTTCTTTTATAAAATTCATAGATTCGTCCTTCAGAATTTCATGAAGAAATAATTCTGAAAAAGGGATAAGAAAAGTCCAGCTTACCAAAGGTTTCTTTCAGTGTTTCATTTCATGGAATGTCATTTATAATTTATTTGTCTGTGCTCCCCAAAGCCCTCAATTGAAATAATAATAGCCTTAACTTACATTTTTATGGCAATTTTAAAAATTAAAATATTGCATTCTCTATATGTGTTACTTCAAAATTAACGTGCTTCTGCTCTTTTCTCTAATGACCTATTCTTTTTCTCTCTTTGAATATATTTACTTAGGGTTTTAATATATCTCTATGCTTGCACATTATCACTGAGACAACAGGCAATAAAAATGCCAGAAAGTCTCAAACAGTGAGGCCAAGAAGTCACAAACAGGCCCCAGCTGGAGGGTTTCCAGTGAGTTCTCCCCTTTCCCTCCACCCCTTTGCTGGCCAGCCCTTTCTTAACCCATGGTGCTTGGTAACTCCCCTTCTGGATGTTCACTGTGTAATTAGATAATGGTTTAAGTGTGTGGGGTAGGGGATAGGGATATGAATGGCTGCATTTAGTTTGGAGAAGATTAGGTATTTACTCTCTCATTAGGGGAAGCCACCCAAACCTGAATTTGTTTTGTATGTAAAATAGTCACTGTCTGCAACTGACTCTGACATTCATTTTTCCAGCATATGGCATAAGTGACGTTGTCAGTTCCCCAGGCCCTATTCATGTTTATTTTTGCTTACATACATACCATTGGTAAAATTTATCATGTGTGCCTTCTACAGAGGTGATATATATAGAAAAATAAAACTATTGATATGGTTTAATTTAAATAATTATGTATGTTTCACATTTGTTTTGAATACTATTCCTAAATGACTTCTTAAATTTCATAGGTGTGTCCTGGGTATAGCAAAAATAATGATTCTATTAAAAGGAGTATGTGTAAGTAAAGGGATATTTAAAAATATTTATCTCGGGGCACCTGAGTGGCTCAGTTGGTTAAGCGTTCAACTTTGGCTCAGGTCATGATCTCACAGTTCATGGGTTTGAGCCCCATGTTGGGTTCTGTGCTGACAGCTCAGAGTCTGGAACCTCCTTTGGATTCTGTGTCTCCCTCTCTCTTGCCCCTCCCCCACTCACACTCTGTCTCTCTCTCTCTCTGCCCCTCCCCTGCTCACGTATATCTCTCTCTCTCTCAAAAATAAATAAACATTAAAATTTTTTTCAATAAATAAAAATATCTCAAGGTAACTGGCACTGAAGTATATTTCCTCCTCTTAAAAGACAAAATGTACTGGGGTTGTACACACCGCCAATCTGGCTTCCTCTATCACAGCAAAGAGCCCCAGTGATGATTTGGGGATTGCTTTGCAGCTGTGTTATGTATATGTGGAGGCGGGGAAGGGGGGAGAAAGACTGAGATTGTGGATCCATTAGCACCAGCATATATTCTGCTTCTAAGAGCTGAGTGCATAGTCATCACTGAAAGTACAAGCTGGTTGAAGTGCTCATCCTTAGCTCTTCTCTATCATGTACAATGGCAGATGTGTCCTAGCTTTATATACAAATCTGTCGTAACAGTAACAGGGTTCTCATCCCACACTGAGGAACAAGAGGGGCTGAAAGAAACTGGCATTGATTTCACTGTTTATTTCTGCAGATAAACCCTATGGAGTGGCCATTGAATTAAATCTTTCAAGTCAAGTGCCAAAAGACAGCATGTTGGCAGAAACACAGTGGAGTCTGGCTGCTTGTCATGGCCTTATTCTCCCCTCTACCCAGAAAAGCAGGTACCAGATGTGACCTGCTCCTCCCCACCTGTGAGAGAGAGTAGGCACCACTTCCTCTGCGGGCAGCTGGTGGTGGACAAGCATAATTAGAGACTACCATAACCTACAGCACCATGGCATACACCTCCCAGTGGCTGCCTCCCCTATGCCAAGCTTTATGGAAACATCCCGAGAAATCAGTCTGCCTATGCTTATGACCATAGCACACCAGGAGGAAAAATAGGGAGGTAGTCGGAGGACAGAAACCTTTTCTCGTTAGCAGGTGTCCTCTAAAGATTGAATGCGGAAATAGCCCACTAAATGTTTCAGGACAAGATTGTCTCCGTCCCACAGTGTGGTTCCACACACTGGATTCTGTGATTTCTTTTTCTGTAGGTTCTTAGCTTTTTATTTTTTTTAACATTAAAATTTATTTTCTGTCCATAAGCATTTCATTCTACTTTCCTGCCCTGCTGACAAGCAGGGGTAAGATGGTCCCAGATTTTTCAGCATTCCTAACCATGTCAGAAATGTTACTGCGTGAACATCTAAAAGCTGTGGCTCTCACACAGATCGACAATTCAGAATGCCCACATACCAGACATTCACCAGGGAGCAGGATCTTGACAGCCCTCCCCAGCTTCTGCCAAAAGCAAGTCTGAAATCATTGCTGTTAAAAGCATGACACCATGCCAACCTCTTCTTTGCTATATATACCATCTCTCTGCCTCAAATTAGATCACCCTAGAGAAACATACCTATACCACATTTTCATTATCTCCCCCCACCTGAATGGTCTGTCCTAAGTTGTGATGTGTGTATGCCTTTGCCTTTTATTTGGGGGTTCTATTTAGAAAAACAAAGGACAAGAACTAGAACAGTTTAGCATCTCCAAAGACACCTTTGAAAACATTCCCAGTTGTGTTACTCAGTATCCATGTATAAGAATTCATGTACCCCTTGCCAGAGAAAAGCATTCCTGAAGAAGTAGTACTTCCCTTTTATTCAAACAGAATGAACTACATAACCCAGTGGGGCTCCCTTCTTGCTTTCAGTTGCATTATCCACTTACAGACTAAAGGAAGCTTGATGTCCGTTTTTTCTTCCAACTGACACAATATGATTTCAGATCTCATTTAATACTTCCATTTCAGGTTGTTATTTGAATTTAGTCATTCACATTAAACATGTCTGAAATCATTTTTAGGAGAAGAGTAGATAAAAATCATGAGTTGTTAATTTAAAATGAACATTTTAAACTTAAAATTTGCATAAAGATCCTACTTCGATTTCTTTTTGTATTTTATTGAAATGTAATTGACATACAGCACTGTGTAAGTTTAAGGTATACAGCATAATGACTTGACTCATATATATTGCAAAATGATTACCCCAAGAAGTTTATTTTTTTTTTATTTTTTTTTCAATGTTTATTTATTTTTGGGACAGAGAGAGACAGAGCATGAACGGGGGAGGGGCAGAGAGAGAGGGAGACACAGAATCGGAAACAGGCTCCGAGCCATCAGCCCAGAGCCTGACGCGGGGCTCGAACTCACGGACCGCGAGATCGAGACCTGGCTGAAGTCGGACGCTTAACCGACTGCGCCACCCAGGCGCACCTTCCCCAAGAAGTTTAAGTAACATCTATTACCTCGTATAGATAAAAATAAAAAGGAAAGAAAGGTTTTTATTTGTGTGTATGTATGTGAGATGAGAACTTTTAAGATCTACTTTCTTTATAACTTTCAAATGTACCATGCAGCTCTGTTAATGGTCATCATGTTGTATATTGCATCACTATACTTATTTACCTTATAACTAGAAGGTTGTAACTCTGTACTCCTTATTTCAAGTAACATATAAATACTGCTTTTTAGATTCTGAATTATTCAGCCCTTTTACTTGGATACTACTAAACATTCATTTGTAACCTTTGTACCAGAGTGTACTGGAAAGAGGAGGCCTAAACGTAATTCAGAGATTTAGGAATGAATCCCAACTCTGCCCCTTTTGACACCTTTGAGATAAATTTCATCATCTGTAAAAGTCTTTTACTCAAAGAATCTTTAAAATTATTTTTTTTTCAACGTTTTATTTTATTTTTGGGACAGAGAGAGACAGAGCATGAACGGGGGAGGGGCAGAGAGAGAGGGAGACACAGAATCGGAAACAGGCTCCAGGCTCTGAGCCATCAGCCCAGAGCCTGACGCGGGGCTCGAACTCATGGACCGCGAGATTGTGACCTGGATGAAGTCGGATGCTTAACCGACTGCGCCACCCAGGCGCCCCTAAAATTATTAAATGAAGTGAGGAATATATAAATGCCCATCTCAGTGCTCCGCAAAATAGTGTTCTCAATTTCCTTACATCATTTTTAGTTCCCAGGTTTGAGACAATCTTGTGATGAAGTATACTCACTTTATGAAACTAAGTAATTCACCTCAAATGATTGCTGTTTTCCTTGGGTCATCTGTATACTCACCCCATATTTATTAATATAGAAAACTGTTTCCCAGGTTACCTGATTACTCATTTAGGATAGATGGCTGAATAAATTGATGGGTAAACATCTACTGCTTGCAGAACAACTATTGAGAGGTCATGTTAACATTTAGGACCCTGCTTGGTCTACCTCTCTCACTGGGAGAGAAAACATCTACCCATATGTGTGCAGGGACACCTACAGTAACAGGGGCTAATTGGTGATAGTATGTTTCTCCCACCTCCATTCTGCCTTCTGTTACCAGTATTACAGAATGTGTGTTTTCTTCAAATTTTCATAAGCCAATTTTACTTTTATTCTGATTTGTCTTCTCAGAATTTTCTTTGATTTGCTGACTTATTTTTATGAAACATCTAAAGCCATACTTATTAATAATTCAAAATTACTCAGGCAATAGAGGGAAATTTCCTCTTACATTTTTATTCTCCAAGATATGTGTCCACATGTTTCTAGGAATCTTTGTGGTAGGCACCTTCTTGTGCAGTACTTAGAGAAGGCTTGCAGGTTTACATTTTCAAATGGAGTGGGTGTCAGTAAGCTGGCTGGTATGAAAATGTACAGTGTTCTGGTGGTCTGAGTGCACAGTGTTGTAAAATCCAGATGAATGGATTCTAGACTGGTCAAAATTATTTCCGTCTATATTTGTCCACAAACCCTCCCAAATCTGTCAGGTATAACCCTATTGTTACCTTCAAAACTTACCTAATTGCTTGTATTACCCTATAATAGTAAAAATATATCTTTGTTAACATTTCAGAAGGGAGAAAACTTTTGTAGGAAACATGTTAAGATTATTTTATGAGACTTACTTAACCACTTTTTAAAGTAATCCTTATTTTGACGCTATTAGTGTGCCCCATAAGAAAATGCAATGCGTAAGTATTTTAACTTTAAAATTTGTCACAAATTCCAGACCTTTTGAGTTCAAAGTGATTTTTCCATACATTCACCAGAAAATCATCAGAAGGGAACACATAGAATTCTGTAAAATTATTGTGAGTAAATTGGGAAATATGGCTGAATATACCCATACAATTTGTCAGAATCATATCTTTGCATAAACTGAAAGACAACACTGATTTTTTAATTAATTTTTTTGGTATTAATTAAAAAGTTGACAAAACTATCAATGTATTAAAAACTATGTATGTGTGTGTGTGTGTGTGTGTGTGTGTGTGTGTGTGTGTGGTAATTCAGTGAGGTGGTATGCTGGGTGCTCTCTTCTTCCTGAAAAGGACATTACCAAACCATCCTAACCATGCAGCATGAATTGCCCTAGGCAGAGTATAACACCACAGGTTGTGCAGTCTCTGTTCACATAGTAGGTTTTCTACTGTCTTCTGAGGATGATGATACTGTAGTATGGCCCTAGTATGGCCCAGAGCTGGTAACCAAAACAGTTTATTGCTTTGCCTTTTCAAAATTAAGAATAAAATCTGTATGTTATAGTTAGTAATTAAAAAAAAAAACACTTAAATATTTTCCTTGTCATGGTCTCAGCAGGCTTTACTTGTTGAACTTTAGTAAGCAAGGTAGAGTTGACCCATTGAACTGACAGCTAGTCAGGAATAAACTGAGCCCCCTCTTTTAATAAATAGAAAACTGAACGATTAGCAGCAGAATTAGCTCATACTCACTACTACCTGCTTTCTGTATGGCACTCAGTAGCTCCAACCACTTAACATTTTTAAGCCTTTTTTCCCCTCTGTAATGTAAACTCTGTGAAGCTTAGGCTTTTTTAAAGCATATACCCTTCTCTAAATAAGCTTGATACAATAAAATCTTTGTTCTCTGCAGCATTGCAGATTCATATATGTATATATACACATGCACTGTCTAATATTTATCTGGTCTGGAATAAGCATTAATCTTTAATTACTGTATAAACATTTTAAACAGGTGTGGAATAACTGCACTCTCAAAAATGCAGTGTTTATCTCCTCACTGCCTGATGGCATTGGCCCCACTGCCTGACGGCTTTCACCTCCCCGTGCTTGAGGTGGAAACGGAGAGGCAATGGGTAAAGGGCAAAGAAATGCCCCAAATCCCACATGAATCAGAAATTTCCAGTTATAAATTATGCACCACCATAACATCCTTTACCACAGTTTGTGAGCCAGGAATTGAGTTTGAGGTAGTTTATAGCAGAAAAATGTGTTTTTCTGTATGGGTGGGGGTGGTGGTAAGGAGGTTAGGGGTTGTGTATATATCCATGCATTTTTTTTCTTCCTGTGGATTGTACACTAGCAGCCGCCTTTTCTCGGGGCTGTGCACGGAGCCTGTGGTGTGAGGAGATATAAAGCAGCATTTTTCTAGCTGCCTTGGAAACAATGAGGGCTCTGTTAAACGAGAATCCAAACCTCTGCAGACGGCCTCGCTGGTTGGAATGACTGGTGAAGCCCAGGTTCAAAGCCATTGGCCTCCAAGTGCTTTAATTCAGCATTATTTTTGCTCCTCTGACCAAACTTTTTTTTTTCTTTTTTCTTTCGTTCTTTTTTTTTTCTTTTTTTTCTTTTTTAGTTAAACCTTCTGAGGTCTCCTTGTTTGGTTGGGAACTGAGCAGTGACTTTTTATAATTAGATTAAACTTAATCAAATGAAGTCTTGGATATTTTTTAATGTCATTTAATCTCCTCCTCTTCCCCCATGGATTTTATCACCCTACCTTAATCTGTTGTAAAATTTCACCTCATTTTTGCTTCATTCCACATTTTCCTATTTGAAAACTAGAGGGTAACAGGTTTTTCACTCATATTTGTTTTTCCTTGAAATAAAAACAAATGCAGTTGTATACTAGACATTATACCATATAGTTGTTATCTTTCTATGACTTTTTCTACTATTATAAATCTACCAGGTTGGAGAAGTTAAAAAGGAAATATAAAGTATAAAAGATTCTATAATCAATGACGATATAGGAAGAGAGGGCTATAAAGAAACCCACAGCTGAGAAATATTTCTTACAGAAAGAAATCTATGTCTATAGTAAGCACAGGCTGATGAAATTAGAATATTTTGGACAATTTCACATGATAATGCTGTGAAGAGAGAGGTACTTAGGAGTGTGAATGTGGTGAGCACAGATGATGGCATTTCTATGCTTCAGCAATAAAAATTCAAGCATTCTTCTCATGTCCAGTCAAAATTTATATTACTTATATTATGATTTGCAAATGAAATTTGAAAACAAGGCAAAGGAAATAGTTCAAACATACACCTTACATCCAACATTGTTGTAAATTATAAATACCATATGAAGTTTGACTTTACTTAGAATCTTTCTGTACTTTTGGTCTGGAGGGAACAGGCAACAGAGGAGGCATCAGACATTTGCTGCTTAGCTCCGAGTTTACAAGGGTATTTTCTGCTCGGATGAGGGGGAGATCAGGTTTCTAGTGTGTTAGGCTGACGGCAATGAGGGGGGTGTGCTGATGGGTCTGGTTCTGATTTTTAAGTAGTGTTAAAAAGGTCAAGGTTCACATTTTTTTCATTTTATCCTGAGTTCATCACCAGCAAATCTTCCTTTGCCACGTTTAGTACATGCTACTAAATGAATGAAGACCAGGAATGAGGATCACAGATTTGTTTCCACCCCTGTTATGTGCTAACATACACCACATTAAAAAAAAAAAAAAAAAATTCATGTCATTGTTGATTGACCCATTGCTTCATAGTGTTGACTAAGTAGTCTAATAATTAAAATGTTCAGTTAACATTTCTTATTTGTAGGAAAAATAATTTACCACTTCTCCCCCCACCCTTTTTTTAAATATGAAATTTATTGTCAAATTGGTTTCCATACAATACCCAGTGCTCATCCCAACAGGTGCCCTCCTCAGTACCCATCACCCACCCTCCCTTCCCTTCCACCCCCATCAACCCTCAGATTGTTCTCAGAATAATTTACTACTTCTAACCTTTGAAAATAACAATTGAATGCTATTTTATTAATTTATTATTTTTCCCTCATCATGGTTCTTTAAATGTATACTTCAATTTTTAGAAGTGTTATGATGAACTATCTTATATTAAAATATATGGTATTGAAATTCCCTATCTTTTTTTGTAATACAGAAATTAACAATATTTTCTGAAATCCCTGCTTTGAAAGATTAATCAAAGTAGCATTCCTATGTGGTAATGCCAATAAATAATAAGAAAAGCTTATATAAATAACTCTGATTTCTGTAGGTTTTATCTTCTTCAGATTGTTTTTGAATTGATAATAAACTAGAAAACCTTTTTCTTATTTTCATAAAAAGTGACTTAAAATTTTTATAAATAAAAAGTAATGATCTACTTTACTAAGTAGAATTAGATACTACTAAATTAGATAACTTAATTTTATCAATTGGAAATCTGGTTTATTGGCTAATTTGTTTGAAACCGGTTAATGTCTTTTTAAAGGATGCAACTAGAAAATATGGTCTCAAACTCATTTTTAACTTTTGTGATAACTTCAAAAGTTAGCGATTTGTGATGTTGCTAAATGTACAGATATGGAGAAATGTACATGTTGTGAGATGTTTGCATGTATTAATAAATACATTCTTTATAATAATGGCAAAGATAAAGTGGTGTATAGATACCAAACTACTGTACAGTTTAGATACATATATGAAGATATTCTTATGTGAGCTGAAGCAAACCTATAAACATGTCTAAAGCTTTAAGAGTGAATTTAATTTATAAGATTTAAAAGAAGATTTGGGGAAATTTCAAAATCTTTAAATTACTACTAATAAATTAGCCCATTCTCATGCTGTTTTAAAGTCAAAAAAAGAATGTCATCCATCCAGATACTTTATGTAAATTTAGAGGTGTTGAATAAAATTACCAGGAGGTTATCCCTCCTTCTCCTACTTATTTTGGCAAACATGCACTCACACACAAAATGTTTTCCTGTGTTTAGAAGTACTATATAAGGAATTAATGTGTGAACATATTACATAATAGTTTGGAGTTGTACACCAAGTGTTTGTGCTGCTGTTTCCAGTCCACTCTCCTCACACACAAAAATCCACTAAACCAAATAGGAAAAATATACCCTCTAAAGCAAAATCCTGACACATTTTTTACTTGACTTGCAGAACTTTTCCTATGATGAGTTTTCCTCAATATGTTGTAAAAACCCTAACAATTATATGTGATTATAACACCTGATAGGAGCTAATTGATATATTCAACCTATCATTGATATCTGTGTTACCTCCTACAACCACACAAATAATAAAGGTGATTCTAAAAACAGATAACAGGAAGAAGGTTTAGAATTTAATGTCTAAAATAAGATTCCCTAAAACATTTTTCTTCCTGTTCTGCAGAGTCAAAATACAAGCATCATTTCTTATGTGTTAAAAAATGGAATAATGTATTTAATTTAGCATCTATGCAGTTAATGTTCATAATAAATTGCCTATAGCTTCAATATTTAGCTTCTCTAATTTTAGAGATGTTTCCTCTTCCCAGTGTTTTGTGTAAGTTGTTTATGCAGGTTTTATATTTGGAAGAGAGAATGATCCTTGGAAAGACTTATTCTTAACAACGTCATGAACGTTGTATATATAAATTATATCTATTCCCCAATAGATTTTATATTATGCCCATTATTTTAGTCTGCTCAGCGGTACAAAATAATAAGTCCACAATTATTTACAAAGGAAAATATATATGAATAAAATATTAGATGTTTTCAAGTTAATTTGAGGCTGTTGTCCATTGAGGATTTTGTTGGGTGCAGCTGGGAAAGATTCTTTGGCGGAAACTAATCAGCACAGGCTATAGCAACTTGTGGAAATATATAAATCATTGACTCCTTTTATGAAAGATTTCAATATTTGTTAGCCTTGTTCTAGGTAATGCAAAGAACTTCTCTGAGATTCATTTGGTATATTTGGCAAATTCTTTTTTTAAATTTTTTTTTTCAACGTTTATTTATTTTTGGGACAGAGAGAGACAGAGCATGAACGGGGGAGGGGCAGAGAGAAAGGGAGACACAGAATCTGAAACAGGCTCCAGGCTCTGAGCCATCAGCCCAGAGCCTGACGCGGGGCTCTAACTCATGGACCGTGAGATCGTGACCTGGTTGAAGTCGGACGCTTAACCGACTGCGCCACCCAGGCGCCCCAGGCAAATTCTTTTTAATAGTGTGGTGTGTTGTACCGAGCACTCAGTACAGCTGTGGTATGTGTTGCTAATATACGTTAGTGATGTTGTTCCATTGAGCCCAAAGCTTTGCCAGCAGGACTCTTTGTCTTCTTCTATTGTCTTCTGTTCAAGGTGTGTTTATGTAAAGGGAGAACCACTATTTTAGTTTCAAATATTAAACAAAATAATTTTTATTTCTGTTTCAATACCGATGGATCACCCACAGCCTCTAAAATAAATAGATGAATTTAACTCATCAAACAAAACCTTATTTTCATTGGTCTGGTTTATGAAGAATGAGAAGTCCTAGTATAGGAATATCTATTCTTTCATCATCATTATCTTCCTTCCCTTTCAGGTTAATTTCTGTAAGTCACAATTAAATACTCAAAGGTTTATAACTAAAACTTACATTGTTATGTTTTCTATTCTTCAACATATTCAATCATAATCTGCTTTTCAGTTTGAATTTAAAAAAAATAACTTTTAGCAGAATAGGTAAAATGTATTTTGTCCTTGTAACCTAGACTTTTTCAGAAGAAAAATCACACAGGACCAAGTGTGTTTATTAACCCTGAGACTCACTGTGATCAGGGACTCAACAGTATCTGTCTACATTCTCTCATACCATCTTTTCACAAAAGAGGACTGTGGCAGCCAGTCAGAGGGCTAATGTCATGCCAGACCACTCACAGCCAATTAGCCAGTTTCCCTGTGGACGGTGGGTACTTCTTGGGTTTTTTTCACTTTTTGAGGGGAGGGAGGTTTACAGCAATGACCTTTAGCCACTGACATTTCTGCTTCATGCCCTGAAGTCTGAAGAATTGGATCAGCCTGTTTGGTGCTAGCAATCCAGCCCTATAGGCTGCGATTTTCACAGGAACGAGGTTCTCCTGCTTTCCCTCTAAAAGGCAAGACCCAGATTCTTACCCCACTGGCTATGTGGCCAAACTAAACCTCCCTGCTGTCCCCCAGGTACCATAAGCTGGAGTGGTCTTTCCTGGCTCCTGTTCCCTGAGGAGTGTACAACTCTGTGACAGGACGGTACCATTGCCTGGGGGATATAGCATTCTGAGCCTTCTTGGGATCTGTTTTTTGAGGAGATTCAAGCTTTCAGCTCCTGGGATTTTTGAATGATGAAAGGCTGACTTGCTGGCCACCAGAGAAAGGTGGACAGAGAATGACACTTTCAATGACTGTGGTCAAGTAAACAGCATCATTAAGTTGTTAAATAATTTTAAATATTGCTTAGAAACTACTTCAATGTATACTTTGGCCTGAAGTAGGAACTGAAAGCTACAGTTTCACATTTGAAAGGTTGTTAGTTAATAGAGAAAATAGAAATCATCTGTATTGTTCCAGAGGTCAAAATAATATTGTGCATTTTTATGTTTTTTGTGTAAGACAAACTTTTAACACTCAGAGTTGTTAATAATGGCAAGGGCTAATTCAAGTGCAGGGAAAGCAGTAGCCTCATGTTAATCTAGTCCTAGAACCCCTGGATTCTTAGATCTGTTTGTTCATTATACAAACTTTTGTTTAAATATGTTTCATCATATTTTCCCATTTTTATACATATATATCCTCCTAGAATGAACATGAACTCAACACATGAATGATGAGCCCAGAACTTCAGAGATGTCAGTCTGGTTTTATGGTCCTTCACATCCTGAGGGTGCCTTCACCTTGTGTGCTTTTTACCCTGCAGGTAATTCATAAAACTTCCCTCCAGCAATCCAGCTCAAAAGCAGATGTCTTATTTAGTTTAACAGTACACTAACTGGAAGGCAGAGAAAAGACAGATCTTGTTTCTGTAAATTACATTCTTGAATTGAGAGACCTGATATTTCATTGCCCTGCTAGTGGGCTCTGGGCCAAGATGCATAAATGCAAGTGTGCTACTAACTGACCAGCAGCTACTACAGCAGGATGAGGAACAGCACCTTGCCCAGGTGGTGTAATCATAATAAAAGCAGAAACATTCAGATTCTTATCATCTTCCCATCAGTGTTTCATGGCTATGTAACGCAGCAAATTAGAGAGCTTAACTTTAACCTTCTGAAAGTACTGTTAGATTTTACCTTCCTAATCAAGTTCTAAAAATCCAACCTTGTGGACTAGGACTTCTTTTTTTTTACAGTTTACAACGTAAGATCGTAGACTCTTCTTATCCCTTTTTAGGGCAATATACATATATTAGTGAAAAATTAGTTTTCGTTTTTTTGGATTTTTTTGAGTCAGGGTTGTTCAGGTGTGACTGACATATACCCTCTTCAGTGTGTAGTTCTGTGGTTTTTGAAACTGCATGTAGTCATATATTCAGTGCCATATTCAAGATTAAGATAACTAAAATTCAGAACAGTCCCATCACCTAAAAATTGTTCCTTCACTCCTTCCAATTATAACCCCTTGTAATCATAGATATGTTGTCTGCCACATAGTTTCTCCTTTTACTGAATGCCATATAAATGTAATTATATAGCAGGTGGCCTTTGTAATCTGGACTTTTTTACTCAACATAACATTTGAGATTCATCCCTTTTGTTGTTTATATATATAGTTTTTCCTTTATCACCCATTTTTAACTGCAAAAAGTTACAGAACTTCATTATAACATTTTAACTATATATCACATTTATATTACATGTAGTCCCAAGATTTTTAAGTATATATAATTAAAGTCTGAGGCTAATGATTTGTTTTGAATTCACATATTCCTTTTTTTAATACATTACTAGGAGGGTTCTTTTTTTTAACTCCTATTTGCTTAGTCTCTCTTCTTAACTGAATATGATGTCTAGAACACCAGTGGGAAACAAGAGTGGCTTCTAGTCCAATCGTATTAAATAAGAGTTTCTACTCTCTTAAATCTCAGAAGGTTCCAGGTCCACTCAGCCATCCACTTGGTAAGAGGACAGGGCAGGAAGATTCCAACACTCCCAACTCTCCCTCTAAGGCTTCTGGTCTTTTGACAGACCATTTAGAAACAAGAGCTTTGGGGTAACTTTTCCTTACTTTGTTTTTTAATTTTATTTTTTTTATTTTTGAGAGACAGTGTGTGTGTGTATGAGCAGGGGAGGGGCAGAGAAAGAGAGGGTGAGAGAATCCCAAGCAGGCTCCATGCTCAGCAAAGAGCCTGACAGGGGGCTCAAACTTACAAACTGTGAGATCATGACCAGAGCAGAAATCAAGATTTGGATACTTAACTGACTGACCCACCTAGGTACCTCTCCTTACTTTTAAGTAAGGAAATTTTGCTTTTTAAAGCAAATATTTGAAGTTCAGTATCATGATGAGGTATGGACTTGTTAAGGCAGTTAGACTCATTTCATTGCACTTTTAATGGCCATTAGTAGCTAAGATATTGCAATTTTCAACCAAATGTAATTTATTGTATTAATCTTTTTCATCCAACATGCTACAGCCTAGCCTAAGTTGACCTGCCTAAGAAAGTTTTTGTTTTATTTGTTCTGTGTCATTAGATTAATTTTGGTAACTAGTTTCTAGATTCCCTTTGTACAAACAAGGGCATTTGAAGAAAGTATTTCCATCAATAGAGCTGAAATGGCACAAGGGATCATAGTTGGATTTCTGTTTTCTTATGGGGTATCAGTGTTTACTGTTTACTGATCTCCTAGGTAAATGCTGGGTCTGGATGTCAAAATAAATAAATAAATAAAAGTCATGTGACAGTATCATAGTCAGTTAATCACTACCAGTGCCCAGACTGAATCGCCATTTTTTATATAGGTCTGAGTATAGAGTTCATAAAGTATAAACCAATAGGGCAGAATGTGTCTCCTCAGACCAGATAATCTGACCACAGCACTTCTGATTTCATCTTAGTCCTAGGTAAAAAAAAAAAAAAAAAAAAAAAAAAAAAAAAAAGAAAGAAAGAAAGAAAAGCCTGAAATACGGCTGACATTTTCTCCTTTAATGTAACCTGCCAAAGCTTCTAAATGATCTAAAACCATTAAAATTCTCTTTTAAAAAGTTGAATAGATTTTAACCTCTCATGTACACAGCAAAGAGTAAAGAATAAAAGTCATCATCTTCATTGAATTCTCATAAGATCAATTGATAATCCTTAGTATCAATGATGTCAGGGAAAAACAGAAATGTCACAAATGTATCTTTAAGCTTGCCAGTGAAAATGAATGTGAGTTAAGAAAGTATTGACTCTCGGTGTCAGAAATAAGCATTTGAATTTACTCTTCTCTCTATTACATTTCTTTGCCTGTTTTTATCACTGTTTGGTAATATGTAAGATACTCCTCAGAGAAAATGACAACCAAAGAAAGTAATTGGAATGAGTAAAATCCAAGCCAAATACTAGTATGAAGTAGTAGAGAAAACGGAATGGAAATCTAGTGACAAGCAAAGCATTGTTATTGAAAGGTTTTGGAAAAAAGCCTCTTTCACGTTGCTGGCCCAGTTAGGAAGTTTGGTCCCTGGTACAAAGCCATACAGCTGCACACAATATAAAGGAAGGTTAACAGCATATTTGGTGCGTTTATAACTTCCCTGGGGCATTTTAACAGTAAAAATAGTGATTGTTAACCCGGTCCATCTGAACTTAAATATGAGCTTACTTTGCAAGAAATGAGGGGTAACGTCTAAGCAATTTTCTCTAGGTTTCATTATTGTTTGAAGATTTTACATTATGGCCTCTTTTTGTCTGATTTTATTTGTTTTATCCAATGTCCTGAGATATTTGGA
Organism: Puma concolor; assembly: GCF_028749965.1. Lineage (NCBI taxonomy): Eukaryota > Metazoa > Chordata > Mammalia > Carnivora > Felidae > Puma > Puma concolor. Next base: position 27,180,258 of record NC_141671.1, read on the forward strand.
GTCATAGGTAATTAGATGTAGGACTCCCTACTCTGAGCTCTACTACTTTACTCTTATGTATATGACAAAGATCTTCATAAATATATTACATAATGTACTCTAATAAATATACACACTTTACCCTTATGGTGTGACATGTGTTCATAAATGCAACACAAGCTTGTGGTGGATGTGGCAGTAGTTTATCTTAAAATTGGTTGGGTGAATTTTCCAAGATGTTTATAGATGGCTGCCTCTGTACTTTGATTATAATTACATGAATGTGATTCCTAACAGTGGCAACTCCTAGATTGTCAAGGTGGTTGCAGCCATATTTGTGGCTTAATAAAAATAATAATAATAATAATAATAAATTCTGCACATGGATCACTGCTCAGTCCTATTATAAAATAAGATGAATAATACCAATGCATTTTATTATATTCCCAGTAATACATATGTGATAAAAGGTAGAGGCATCATCTTCTCCAGGCTTTGCGACATTTGCATTCTGCTTGGTAGTTCTAATGCTCACAAATGGGAAGCCAGCACATTCAACCTTAAGAGACCATTCTGTTTTTGTTTTTTTTTTAAAGTTTATTTATTTTTGAGAGAGAAAGAGACAGAGTGTGAGCAGGCAAGGGGCAGAGAGAGAGGGAGACACAGAATCGAAGCAGGCTCCAGGCTCTGAGCTGTCAGCACAGAGCCCAACGCAGGGCTCGAACCCATGAACTGTGAGACACTTAAACGACTGAGCCAAAGTCGGACACTTAAACGACTGAACCACCCAGGCGCCCCAAGAGGCCATTCTTAATAAAAATAAGGTTAGGATCTCTTTCCAAATTAGCCCCTACTGACCCTAAACAACCAACTATTAGCCAGAGTCAAACCACAATTTCCAAAGTGTAAAGAGCTGAAGATACTGCAACAGGCATCCCTTCTCAGCCCAAATTCAGCATAAGCACTCCACAGAGTCTGCTACCTCTGTGTGTCCCCAGGCCTTGTTTATTGTTCATGGGCTTTGGAAGCTGTTACTAGTAATCCTGGGCTTCCCATTATGATGTCTGGAATGAAACTCAGCATATAGGACTAGCAGGTGAGTTCTTGAAGTGTGAAGCAGCAAGACCCAGTTACATTCACTACAGTGAATGCCATGTATATGTGTTCTCCTCTTAAGACCTCATCCTGTTTGTACTTCATAACTTAGTAGTGAAGTCAGTATTTTCTAAGACAAAAGCCTCAAGCATGTCTCAAGAGGATAGATTTGAATGCTGAGCACTGGTATTGCCAGTGTGTGCACATGGTATGCTCATTCCCTCAGAAAAGTACAGTGAAATCATGTGTTAGCATGTAGTACAACTGTATGCATTCTAGGACTGATTTCATTTAATTTCTTAGACTGAGTGTGATTAAAACCTCATCAACAGTATTTAATATTTTTGTTCTATCTCTCCATTGTGTATAATAATTTATGTACCTCACTTCCAAGATTAGACATAAGGAATGAGTGTCCACTTCCATGTGGCTGTGTCAGGAGTGAGGTGGTTGATCACAAAGTTGAGATATATAGGAGGGAATACCAAAACTGCTAAGCCAAATAAGGAGCTAGATTAAGCTCTTTTAAGCTAGCTGTTGGGGTGGAACCCCCTACATGTTGAACCCTACTGAAAATGAGAGGCTCTACTCTGTTGCAGTTTGTCCAAATGAGCTCCAGCTGTCATGCTCTGGGCAGTGTGCCAGTGTAGCCTGTCTTGAGCAAAGCTGGGGCATCCCCATCATCAAGTGAGAAAGTCAGCTGCAGACTATTAAGATGCAAATTGTGCAGATAGGTTAGCTCTCAGCCATTTGAAGAGCTAATGTCTACATCAGTGGCAAAGTTTGGCACTCCATATGGTAGTTAATAATGTTTTTAGGGCCAGGAGGAGTTTTCTGATTTATGGAAGTAAAAGGAGAGGTGCTGAGCTGTAAGTAGGAATAGATACAGGCAACCTCTAGCAGGTAGGTTAGAGTGCAGCTTTCTGTGACATGGCAGCAAGCCCAGGTGAATTATCAAGATGGTTTTCATTTTCAGCAACTTTATTCACTAGAATCAGGGGATGAAAATAGTTAAGGTATTTTAAGCACACATACACCACCATTATCACTATCACCACCAACAACTAGTGTGTTTGATCCTCACTGACCATACTCTGAAATACAAGACCTACCCCCCAGGGCAGTCTATGCACTTACAGAGAGGTTTAGATTTCCAGAAGGTGTTCAAGTGTTCATTGTTCAGGTGTCTGGAATTCTGAAGGATTTTGAAACTATTGTGGAGAAATTTTGGAGTTAAGAGATTGCATACAGAGACATACATAGTGTCTATGAATATTAGTTTATAAATCCAATCTCACAACTCTAAAATCTCCCCACACTATACATGCATGCACCCCTTCACACATACATAGGGGTGTATGTGTATGTGTTACAATAGTAGTAACAGTTGTAGGAGAAAGGAGAGGAATATATGATACAATGCCTAAAATTTGTTGGAAAGGTAAATTTAAATTCTGTTTTAAATGTTTCAAATTCTGGAATGGTGAATTTGTATGTATTTTCTCCTAGAAAAATACTGTTTTCCTGTTCAATCTATTTGGCCTCCTGCTATCACAGTGTACTTTGGTTAACAAAGGTAATATTTTTATTGCTTAGTCCCATTGAATATTTTACTTAACATATTATCCTTCAGTTCTTTTCCTCTGCCATTTGACATCATTTGCCACTCATTCAAGACAATTATCAAGATAACAGATAAAGGTGGTCATATATAGTCCTGCCAGTGGTATTTTGAGGGAGTGGAATCAACCATCTCAGATCTCGTGAATTCTAGAATCCACAGTGGTCTGTCTCAAAGAACTCTTCTTGGTCGTTGGTCTGAAAAGAGAACTCTCTTCTGTTTAGTTTTAACTGCTCAATCTGCCCAGCCACTAGCTTGTTGCTTTTTCACTTTTCTTTAGTAAGCAGGCGTTCCTCACAATGGTAGAAATAAGAAAGAAAAGGAATTGAAATTTGAATTACCAAAATATGTGACTTGATTGATGGTTTTAGCAAACTGGTTTTAGATGGTTTTAGAAGATACTGGCACTAATGACTGAAAACAGAATTGGGGATCTCCTTTGAATGTATTTGGTTGACGCTTTGCACAATTCCTGTAGTAGATCATCAAGGCACCGAGGGCACCCTGATACCTTTCCTGACACAAAGTGGGGAGATTGGGTGATTGATTAACAGATAACTAAAACATGGGAGTTAGAAACAAAGTAAAATAAAATATGGGAGTTAGCTATGTATTTGTTATAAATAAACAAAAGAGGTTAATTTTTATCTGTTTTATCTGATTCTTTTCTTTTTTTTAAGTTTTTATTTAAATTCCAGTTAGTTAACATACAGTGTAATATTAGTTTCAAATGTACAATATAGTGACTCAACAATTCCACACATTACTCTGTGCTCATCATGATAAGTGTTCTCTGAGTCCCCTTCACCTATTTCACCCATCCCCCAGCCCACCTCCCCTCTGGTAACCATCAGTTCTCTAGACTTTCTTAAGTACTTTCTTAGTGCTTTCTTGGTTTGCTCTTCTCTCTTTTTTTCCCCCTTTGCTCATTTGTTTTGTAATGTAGGATTTTTAAATGCCAAGTGATACCTCCTAAAACTACATGCTTTGGGGGTCTTACTAGATAGCTACACACTCTGGCCCAACAGTACTTTCTTCCGTCTCTAATGAAAACAAAAAATAAGCATCAATTCCTAGCACAGAGCCATTTATTTATCATCTTCCTTCTCTTTCTTTTTTGTTCTTATTTTCTCTGTGCTTTACAAAAAACCACTCCTTAGCAAGAATAGCATGATAATAAAGGAAATAGTCCAGCATAATTAATCAGAGATTTTGAAGTGCCTCCTCTCCTATCAACTTAAAGACACAAACATTTCAGGACACTGGGGATTAGATTATTTGTGAATGAGGGATATTTCCCTACTAGACTGTGAGTTTCCTAGGAGCAGGGGATGGGGCTATGGACAGCTTTGTACTTAATGTGCTCATATATTGAAAGAAGATGGCTCTGCAGTGGGATTCTCAGAAATAACTTCCAGAATAGAGGTTCACAACCTTGCCACTATTGATGTTTTCAGCCATAAAAATTCAGTCTTTCCTTTTTGCAGGATCCCTTGCTTCTACCCATTATTAGCATACACCAACCCAACCATGATAACCACAAATATCTCCTGACATTGCCACATGTTCCTTGGGGGACAAAATCCACCCCCCCTCCCCACCGTTGAGAACCACTGTTCTATAAGGATGGATGGGGGTTAGATAGTGCTCGAGGAGGGCACTAACAGAAAATATTACTGTATGAGACTGTCATGAGACTTAGTGTATTTTGGTTTTTATAACAACAAAATCTGAGTTTTTAAAACTGAAATTTCAACTCAGTACATGGTATTTGTGCCCTTACTTTCAGTAAAATAAAGCCACCAAGATCAGTCTCAATGCTGGTGGCCTCATCCACACACAGAGACATATATTCATCTTTCTCTAAGGTCTCTTTCTCTGAGTCACATATCTGTATGTGAGAATTCAGTTTGCATTAAAAATATGTCTTTTTGAGCAAGTATATTTCCAGTTTTACAGAATGAAATCGTTCCTGCTACCAAATTTTACCTGGGTGTGAATTTTTACAACTGAGATATTAATCCTTGAAAAGAGATTTTTATAATGGAAATGCTGACACAACCTTAGCTGCCCTGCTTCGAATGGCATCATTATATTATTCCACTCTTGACCATGTCTGTGTTCTGAAAACAGTGGTGGCATTGTCTGCCTCTGAATGGTGCTAAAGGACTGAGGAGGGGAAGGATTTGGCACTGATATCAGAGTGGGGGAAATAATTTAAAATAAAAAATACACTTTATGTGCATGACTCATTCATTCAACTCAGGGGATTTGCTAAGTTGAATAACTAGGTTTGATCCACATAGGATTTGAATGTTTCACCACCCATGGTATATCAAACTGATGATAATGCCTTCTGGTTCCATCTTTGAGACTATCTTAACTGACTCTTGAACTGCTAAAATGGTAACCCAGTGATAAGTATTCTTTTTTATAGACTAATCACTTCTGTTTAGTCTACCTTAATATTTTAATTTCCTGGTAGACTCTGTAGCTCTAAATAAACACAGAAGATATGCTTGAAATAATATTTTTTGTCTCCATACACGTTGCTGTCAAAGTGCATGCACGTGGGTATGCACACATACACATGCACCTTGTTATCTCCTTGAGACAACATTTTACAAAAAGACACTATGTGCTTGGTGTTGGCATTATTGCACGTTCCAGATACTTTTCAGAGGTTTCCTACATGCACTTGGTGAGGAGGGAAGAAATGGAAAGACTTCTAGCAAGGCCCACCTCTATTTCCTCTTTTTCTCAACAAGGACGGAAATGAGAACGTTCTCCAAATGATAAACATACTTCATGACTAATGCCACTTACTACTGTCCTTCCACCATCCCCAGAAATAGGAAAAAGTAGCTGAGGGTAGTTAATAATGAAAGTCAAGGAAAGAAGTGGGAATGGGAAAGGTAAAATGCAAAACTGTCAAAGCATGAGTTATGGGGGAAAACATCTTTTAACAAAGGGAAAAGCTTGTGGAAAATACTAAAATACTGCTTTTAAATGGGTTTGCTATAGAGCACAGGGCAGAAAATGTATCACTGTGTCTAGAATGGAAAGGGTACTAAAGTTTTAACAAATGCGTCTTGCATATGCATTTTTGAGTTAAGTTATTAAAGCAAAAATCTTTTATTGTTAAAGAAAATGTACTTGAAAGATTTTGATGAAAATGAAGCATTCGTAAATTTAATTTATTGTTTGATTTCAACTTCTCGGCTCCACATCTGTGTCCAGACCTTCCAAGGGCATGTGTGACCTCTTGAGGGGACGCACATACCCCTGAGTCGTCAGCAGCTACTGCTGCTTCAATAGGTAACTTGCAGTTCAGTCACCTCCGAAATCGTGGTGGCTGGAGTGACAGTTATGGAAGAGACATATTTCAGAGCATTCTCTGCGGCCCCAGAAGAGAAGATGCCTTGCTGTCTATCTAGAAGCAAGCACTCCATGTCACCCCCTGACTTCTGTCTGAGAGTCTGTGTGATTTAGTGTCAGTGGAGCTCAGCTCCCTCTTTACCATCTGCTGTCAGCAAGGGCAGGAGACAGTAGTTTGATCTGTTACAGAAACAGCACAGGTGATGATCGAACATGCATGTGGGCGCGTGCTCGGCAGTGTCTGTTGAGCAGCCTACCTTGTTTTTTTTTTTTTTTTTTTTTTTTCTCATTTGAAAGAGTTAATCTTTTTCTGAATAAGAAATAGAAGAGGCACTTGAGAGAGAGAGGTCCGTATGTTACAGAAATGACACAACAGTTACCTCGGATTATCATTAAAAGCAGTTCATGTTCTGTGGATAGTTCTCAGTTTCAGCCTTTCTTTTTTTATTATCACTTTTTAAAAATGTGGTGTTTAGTGGTAATCACCAGGCTAAGAGAAAGCTCCCTGGCACTTCACTATTGGTGATCACTTCCTTATTAGTTGGCTTGTATTTATAGCCCTGCAAACACGTTCCCATTATTAAATTCTGCCATTCAGTGTGGGCTCTGCTGTACAGTATGTGTGTCCTGAAGCAATTAGATACCAGCACAAGTAAGAAGCAAATTCCTGCCCTGAAGCTCCTAAGTTTAATAAAGTATGTTATTTCCAGTAAACCCCTTTAATATGAGTATAGGATTATATTATTGTTCACCAAATGTATTTAAATATTTAAATGTTTAAATGACATCAGCAAACACCTAAAACTTATTTCCTGTTGCAATAAAATATATTTTTTCAGTCTTATAACGCTCCACATTAATAATAATTAAATGGTCAGAAGACAGCCTTAATTACAGCTAATCACTCAGCCTTTCCTCTCATTGTTTGGAACAAACAAGTGTTTTCTAGATGTCTTAACTGGGCTGCCTTGTGTTCCATTCCTCTTTTTTTAATCTAATGTGTAAAAAAGGGTGTTTGATTGATGGAACATCCCCTTCCACAACCCCTCCAGTAAATCTCTCAAAGTCCTTAACCTTGTGCAGCCTGCTTGATAGAGCATTTGCTGTTGTTTATAGTCTGTTATCCCTGGGATTGGCTTTCCGTGTAATAAAGTACTAAAAATCTCGTAGAGTAGGATCAACTTGGGTGTTCTGCGGTTTGCATGGTGGTTGTTATGCCTAATTCCCACAGCAGAGAAGGGAATTAGAGGGAGCATCATAAAGAACAAAAGTTAGTGGGTTGCCAGCTGAGTAAAGCCCTCCCTGTGAACAGGTTTGGGTAATAGTGATATTTCTAAAAGGGAGGGCAATGACACTTAAGTGAGGTTGGTCTTAGGAAGCAGTTGCAGGTCTGGATCCAATAATGTATCATTGACTGCGTCTGGAATAGATCGCCTGGATAAATTAAGTGAACTCTTACCCTGCTGGGAGCTTTTTTGCTGTGTGCTCTGTGCTTATTAGCCTCCTAGCCCCTAGTTTGACCCTGTTCCCTTTTTAAATTAATGCATCTCCAATTCCCTAATCTAGACATTTTTTTTAATCTCATGTTTCTTTGTTTCCACCCAATTTGAGGAAATAGCTGAGGAGTTTTCAACTGTTTACCCAGAGGCAAAATTAACAGGTGCATTCAGGGTTATTGTAAGACTCATCAAATACACTGAGAGCCTGGCCCAAATCCAGTTCTGATAAACAGACCAGCATTGTAAATTAATTGAAAACTGACAAAGATAAAAAGCATTATTTAGAGGCCTAGATAAAAGTTTTATGTGTGCTTGCAGAAGAGCCTTACTACAACACATATTTTGACACATTCGTAATAATGACTTTCAAATGAGCAAAACCTGGGTTGTAGAAACTGCAGCTGAACCAAAAAGGGGGGCCCCATTTTTAACACAGTCTGGGAATGTATTTACATCCAATAGCAGCTTGGCACAAGGAAGAAACTATTCAGAAGTTTGCCCACATGTTTTGCTGCCAGTTTATGCCTTTATTTGGAGGTCTTTATGTGGAGCAGAAGGCCCATGAAGCCGCATGTGTATGAATGCAGAGAATTCCGAAGAAAATGCACCAGGAGAAATAGGATGTGTCTGATATTATATTCTGCATTGGAACACATCAGGATCATTTACAGGGAAACAAATGGTATTTTATATGCAGCAAATGTGTTCAGGTACAAAAGCTCTTTAAGACCTAACTTCCTTATTGTGAAAAACGAACTTCATATTTTGCAAAGAACACTCACTTTTTCTGAGCAATTCTGGCTCCACGAAAAAGGTTTTGAAAAGTTCTTTGTTAGATAAAAAGAAGGGATTGCAAAACTGTGTCATAATAATACTGACGGAGTTGCTGGTTTATATAATATGGCAAAGAGCTTCAATCTGAACTGCTGATTGTCTACAAATAATAGGGTAATTCTTATGGTATACTCTTTTTAGAATGAGGAGGTTCTGATAAAGATTTAAGAAAGTTCAATTCAGGGTAAAGCTATATAGCCACAGAAATTCTAGGATTTGTTTTTGCAATGACAAAATTGTCTTACTCTGTATCTTGTGGGTATTCACAAGTTATTCACAAATAAGCTTTCATGTTTTTGTGATAACTAACAAGTCAACAAACTTTTCTGTGTCTGAAGAGTAAAAGAAAGAAATAACATCATTTGTGTCTTTACCCTGTTATCTGCTTTAAGAAAGATCATGAATATCAAGTCATTATATTCCTACTTCCCTGGTTTATTTATTAGCATATGTGGCCTGTGGATGCATGAACATTAAACCATTTGATCTACATGCTTCTGGTGGTCATATCCCTTTATGAATACCCTTGCTAGATTTTTTTTCCCTGGAATGTAGCATTTTTTTCTACTTATTTACTAAATATGTATTAGGCATCTAGCACAGGCCTTCAGTGCTATCAAAAATGCCTTATTATATTATATGCTTTCACAGTATTTGCTTAACAATTATTTTAATCAAATGACTAAATCACAGGAATAAAGAAACATACTTAGAACATATACTTACAGGTCTAGGCCAGTAGTTCTCAACCAGTGGTGAGTACTAGTAGCATCTAGTGGATAGAAGCCAGGGATGCTGCTTCATATCCTGCTGTGCATAGGGCAGCCCCCCAACAAAGAACCATGTAGCCCAAACTGTCAGTAATGCTCCTGCTGAAAATCTCTGCTCTAGTAGAAGAGAAAACATATACATAGCCATTCCTACCTGCCAGCCTTCTTCACCATACTTTGCATACCCTCCCTGGGTGATTCTTCCACTCCTGGGGTTCAACAGCCATATGCACTCTGGTTCTAAACTTTTGTTTCCATTCCAGTTTTCTCCCTGCACCCAGCTCTATACAGCCTGCCCTCTAGACATTACCATCTTGGTATCTCAAAGACTTTCTCAAGCACAGAGCCTCTAAGACAGAATTCACCATCTTCCCTCCAAACATTTGCTTACAGCATTCTGCTAGGTACATGGTTGGCACTCAGAAAAGAAAATGCTTTGTAATTCAAATTGCATAAGTGACCCAAGGCAGAGAGTAGTAAATATCAAGAGAGGGTATCTGTGGGAGTTAAAGTACAGATAAAGTGCTTTCAGCTTTAAAGGTAGTGAGGACCTGGAGTGGAGTGGAAGGAACAGAGATCCATGAATATTTTACAGGGAAGGTGGCATTTGAGCTGGGCATTAAAAGCTACATAGCATTTAGATGCCTGGGATACTAAGTGGAGGAAATAGATGAACAAAGGTATAGAAGCTGGAAAGTAGGACTGTGACCAAGGAATATGTGATGGAATGCTCTGTGTGGAGCATTGCATACAGAAGGGAAGCAGTAGATGATGAAAATAGAAAGATTAGTTGGTGCCTGATCATGGAAAATTTCAATGCAAAGCTGAGAAGTCTGCTTTACTCTGTTGGCAATGGAGAGCCATGAAGATTGAAAATAGACATGATTTGAGGTGGATTTCAGTAAGATTAAACTAATTGCAGTGCCTGGACCACCCACTGCTTTTCACCTCTCATCCTTCAAGTCTCTGTTTCAATGTCACTTCCCCAGAGAGTCTTCCCCAGCTCCCAAGGCTTGGCATACTGCCCTTGCTGTTGTACTCTCCTAGTATCTTCTACTTGTCTTGTGTAAATCTTGTTACTCTCTTTCCTCCTCCTACAGTGCTTATCTTCCCTTCAGACTGTGAACTCTCAAGTCAGGGACCTTGTCTGTCCCAGTCTACCCAAATTCCCAGACCAGCACAAATCAGAATTTCAGCTCCAGTTGACAGAGATGTTGCATTAGGATGACGTGGTAGAATTTACCAACTGATTAATGTCAGGGCAGAGTAGAAGGGTGAATCCAAGATGACTGTATAGTTTTAATCCCTCCTAACAGGAGGTGTGTGGTACATTAAAGGGCTAGGAAATAAATGGGTTGACACACATTCAGCAGAAAAGAAGCTGAGCTCCATATTGCACATGCTGAGACTGAAGTGCTAGTCAGTGTTAGTGTGGAGAGATTTAGCAGGTTTGGGAAATGTGGAAGAGAACTAGGCATAGAGGTTCAGATGTGAAAGTCAGTTAGTTACATTCAAAACCTGAGACAGACTAAATAGGTTTCTGGTATTTTGATATTAGCAGAATGGAAATTTCACCACTGCCCCCATGGTCTTTCTTGCCATCTTCCCAAGTTCTTTAGGAATATTTACCCTCTCTCCAATAAAAGATACACAATAGTGAGTATTAAGTACATCTGGAAGGTTGAGAATGATGCCAGCTATTCTTTTTCCCCTAGAGTCTTTTCCACCATAACCATCTGTTTTGCCAGAGTTTTTGCTTTCTTGGATCAATAGACTCAAACTGACAAATTTGCTGCATCATGAAAGATATGGGTTGTACAATGTCTAAATGTTAAAAAAATACTTCCTCAGATGCTTTCCTGGGGCCTTGTTGCATGGCAAATGTAACCCTGCTTCTGGCCACATCTCTACCTTTTACTTACTCTCATTACCTATTCTCCTTGCCCAGCTCTAGTTTTCCAGAATTTGGGTTGCAGTTTAACAATGTAGTGGAGGAGATAGAAGTTTGTAATGTAGGATTTCAAAAGATGTAGAGAATATTTTCTATTGCCTGTGCCTTCCAAACTCGGTTTCTCCATTCCATCCAGACTCATCGTTCTCCCATCTTTCCTGCTCTCTCTGAAGAGAAACTTATCTTTTTTTTTTTTTTTTTTAATAAACTGCAGTTCACTTTACCCCAGTGTTGAAGTAATTTTGTTTCTCTTTATTGGTTGTGAGAATTTTAGAGATTATAAGACATTAGAAGTCATATTGTCTAGCCCCCTCCTTCAATTCCCCATGTCATATTATCAAGGAAGCCATAGGGTGAGAGGTTTCCCCAGAGGCCCACACTACGGGCCCAGGGTTCAAAATTGCCCCACTATGTTATTATGCATGAACATTGCTGTGAGGACTTAGAAGGGTGCCCTGTGAACAGACCAAAATAATAAAGAGCATTCTGAGAAGGTCTCAATTATATTAGATATCCATTTAATATTTGTAAGCAATGAAGTAGCTCGTTAATAAACAAAATTATGGGCCAGGATATTATTCTGATATAATCTATGTGCATTTTATATGAGAACCGATGTGGGGCTTGATCCCACAACCATGAAATCATGACCTGAGCCAAAATCAAGGGTCAGACGCTTAACTGACTGAGCCACTCAGGCACCCCAAGCCATTTATTTTATTTTTAAGGTATAATATTGAAATCATTAGTCATATGATGATATTGACAAATTACCTCAATCTTAGATGTAAAATGCAAAGTGATGTGAAACCAAATTGTCTTGCCATTATTTCAAATGTCCTACTTTTCCTCAGTAACCAGAGTCAGTTTCATAATCAGTCTGAACATGAGCAAAATATTAAGATACATGATTTAAATGCATTGGGCTTTAGCAGCATTTACTGAGCAGTGCAGTAAAACCTAAAGATTTCTTCTAAGGCTAAATTTCCATTTCATTTAGAGAGAGGCACCTAATTTAGTCATTATCCATTCACAATAAGAAATGTTACTTTAAGATTATAAACACAATTCTCTGTTATTAACTCCTACTTAAATGAAGTTATGTAAGAGAGAAGGTACTAGTTTATGAAAAGTATGTATTTGGAATGGGCCAAGAGTTATTCTGAAATGTATTTTCATATAGTAATGCTACTAAAAGTTGCTAGATATAGTACAGGCAGTGTGTGCATTCATTATCTTTGCCATAATTTCCAACCAAAATATTTTAAACAACAAAAAAGACAGGTCTAAAATATGATTTTTTTTTCAGATCCCTCCAGAGAAAAGGTGTAGATTGTTATATTTCTTGATATAAATTTTTGGAAGATTTTCTCTGATAAGGAAGGCTATCAGTGATTTCAGAAAAATTCAAACTAAATGTAAAAAGTGTGTCAAGCATTTATGTCCCAAACCAGTTAAATTCAAAAAGTATGGTATGCCGAGAATTTTAAGTTTAATCCTGAAATAGGTAAAAACTGTTTGAGATAGGTTTGCTGTGATATTAACTCTTTTAGGGACCAAAAAATATACATAATCCATTCGGCAAGGACTCACCTTCGTCTTTTGATTTGGAAAAAAAAAAAAATCATTTTACTTGGAGTTTTTTTTTTTAAGGCTTTTTTATCTAGGCAATATACTACACTTGGAAAAACATAAGGTTTAGCGGCAAACCCCAGCTCTGCCACTTAACCAGTTGTGAAACATGGGGGTAACAAGCCATATGAGTAGGATAACTGTGTAAATTAAATCGGGTGGTATATATAAAGCTACTAATATGGTGCCCAGCACGTGGTAGATATTCAATAATTATATTTGTTGCTGTTGTGATTACCTGTATATTTATGTTGAAAATACAACCTATGAACAAGGTAAGGAAAAAGGCTCTGGAGTGGAAGTCTGAATAGAAGGCTGGCATCATCCTTCACCAGCATATCAGATAGGTTGTGTGGCCATGGTGGCATCCATCCTGTTTCTTCATTCTTCTTGCAGAAAGGCCCTGTGGTATGGGGCATGTGGTACAGGTCAGTGGCTGCCCTGTGCTCAAACAGGGCTTCAACAACATGGGCCTTACATTGGAGAGAGCCACTATAGGGCCCTAGACATTATACTTTGGTTGTTTTTCCACCTTAACTGTATATTGATATAGATTCTTTTCTAAAATAGGAGTCAGTAGGGGCACCTGGGTGGCTCAGTCATAATCTTGCATCCCTTCAGCTCAGGTCATAATCTTGCAGTTCACGGATCCAAGCCCCGCCTAGGACTCAGTGCTGACAGCTCAGAACCTAGAGCCTGCTTCTGTGTCTCCCTCTCTCTCTGCCCCTCCCTGCCCCCAAAACTAAATAAACATTTTTTTAAATTTTTAAATAAATAAACACATAAATAAAATAGGAGTCAGGAGACCCAGAAGGATTGACAGATATCTCCTTTTGCCCCACATGGTCATGGCCTGCTTGGTACATGAATGGACCTGCCTGCTTAAAGCTCTGCCACTCTGAGAGCCACCCACTTGGGTGTGGGCAGTGGCACTGGCACATTGGTGTGTGACTCCTAATCTGTGCCATCCATTACCTACCACCTAGGCAGAACCTGAGCAAGCAGCAGAGCTGGATATTCTCTTATTAAAAATATACAATTTGAGCCTCTGTGTCTCATTGCAACCTTTGAAGGCAGTTGGTCTCCTTCCTCCTACCCCCTTCTCCCAAATTAGGATACTTTTAGCTTCAGAAGTTACAGAAAATTTGAATCAAACTGTCCTTAACTATAAGGAAATATATTGTCACACATGACCTGACATCCAGAATTGGGCTGGGTTTTACCGTCAGCTGGTTCCTGTAGATGGCTGTAGGCCAGCCACCAATAGCAATCAGGGCCACATTCTTTTCCATCTGTAGAAACAGAGATGATGTCCAATGGCTTTCCCAGAATTCCCCAGCAGACCTCTGCAATCTCCTTGGGCTAGTGTTGAGTCATCTGCCATCTGTGGCCCTTTGCTAGTCAAATGAGTGGGATTGCTCTGATAAGCTTGGACTAGAGCTATGGTCCTCTTCCCTGAGGTACAAGGGGTTCTCTTGTGCTGGTGTTCTCTTAGGAAGGAGAATATAGGAAATTACTCAGGCCATTACAACAAAGCCACCACAGCATACTTCCTGGAGGAGGGATCTTTGTGCTGAGTTTTAAAAAATAAGTAGAGTTAGAAGGCAAGGAAGAGGTTTTATTAAGTAGATGGGAAGAACATATACAGAAAGTTTAGATGTCTGAAATAACGTGGTCTTTTGGAGGGAACTGTAAGTGTGTGACTATAGAGAACGAGAGTAATGAAATATGAGCCTGAGGAAGAGGTCTGTTTATGTCATGGCCAAGCTTGAATGCCACTCTGAATTATAGGAATATGCAGACTAGATATAGGAAGTCTTAATTCTACATTAAGACTATGGTTGGGAAAGTAAAGAAGAAGTGATCTTCAGAGAAATACTTCAGAGGTAGCGTTGCAAAACTTCCTGGCCAGTGGGATATAAGGGAATGAAGAGAAAGGAGCCACATGACAGACCTGACAAGTCCTAGGTCCTTCAGCCTCTGTAACCACCTGTATTAGCATCATTTCTCATAGTGTCTCCTGCTCACACGTGCGCACATGCACACACACACATACATAGACATGCACAGAAATTTTTATGGCAGTGGCATTGTAACAGAAACAGAAACATGCCTGAAAGATGTTAATTTTTTTTTATGTGTTCTCTTCCCCATTCTAGTATTAATGTCTTCCCCTTTCCCAGTTTTTGGAAATATTTTAAAGGAATGATTTCTCTTGTTTGAGGATACAATAAAAATGACTCTTTTAAGAAAGATTTGGTGGGGCACCTGGGTGGCTCAGTTGGTTAAGCAGTTGACTTCAGCTCAGGTCATAATCTCGCGGTCCGTGAGTTCAAGCCCCGCATCGGGCTCTGTGCTGACAGCTCAGAGCCTGGAGCCTGTTTCAGATTCTGTGTCTCCCTCTCTCTCTGACCCTCCCCCATTCATGCTCTGTCTCTCTCTGTCTCGAAAATAAATAAATGTTTAAAAAAAAAAAAGATTTGGTGATTTCTAATTAGTTGTGACACTGATCTTTAGAAAGAATCAATCATTTCAAACCTCAATATTCGGTTATCAGTTACTTTTGCATTTGCTGGGTTACATGTAAGTTTCATTTTGTAGAGTTTGGGAGGAAACATACCATTTTCCAGTATCATGTTTCTTACAAATGACTGAAATATGCTTAGTCAACCTCCTCCCCAAATAAAGTTCACCGTTGAACTAAAGACCAAACTGGAAACAAGGAACGCCTTGAAATATTTGGGGATGTACTGAAAGCAAGTGATTATAGAGAGGGAGTCCATTTTATTTTTAGCACTTCCAGCACTTTGGCACTCCCTAAAGATAAATGCCCAAGACTTATCAGCCTTATTCTTTACTGCTTAGGATCTTTTTACATTGCTAAAGCATTAGTTAACAAAACTTGAAAACAAATTACAGAGAATTTAAAATGTACTGCTTGTTCAGTCTCTGATCCTTAAACTCTGTATGCTCTTTGTCCATATGTCAATGTTGGGAAAACATGAGGAAGCTTGACTCATAAATTTCAGTCTGTGCTATTTATTTTTTAATTTGTATTATGTATACAGTGAGCTTGATTATGCAGTAGTCCACCCACACATAGTAAGTGGCTGCCAGATCCAGTGAGCACCAAACTACCACTGAGGCATTTTACCTAACCCAAATGCCATTTACTGAGACGATGCTGGAGAGCACATGTTATGGCTACTCTACAGACTTCTTAAAAGTCTAGCCTGTTCACTTGCCTGTTTTGGCTTCTTACAGAAAACAGGCTTCTTGATCAGCTGGATACCAGAGCCCAGAGTGTCTCCTCAGTGTTCTACTTGGAAGTGCAGCTGACCCAGACTTTGGTTTCTTAAAGTAGCCAAAAACTAGCATCTGGCCCTAATTTAGACTCAGCTTATGAGCTCCCCAGTAACAGCAGCAGATACTTCTCTCACTCTCTTTTCCTCTCTCGCTCAGACGGGGCACAGAGCTGTGGAGAGGAGATCAGTAATGTATGCTTCTATTTTTCTCTCTGAACTCTCTTGCTCCCAGTACTTCCTCTTTATACTTGTACATACCTATTTGACATTTCTGGTTGTCAACATTTGCTTTTGTGAAACTGTTCGTGAAACAACCACCTTTATTTAATACCCATTCAAAGATAGTTATTGACAACCTACTATCAAGAACCTGCCAGGCATAATGTGTGTGTTCTGGAAATGTGTCTAAGGCAAGTGGAACATGTGAGCAGTGTTGTCATTCCTGAAGTGATGGCTGAGCTGCGCCTTCCAGGTGTGAGGTCTCGAAATGTCCCAATAGAACAACATCCGTTTTGTCTTTTAACATTTGGTGTTTCCTAATGAGGGCTTTTTCTTTCCCAATCTTTTGGATTAAAGTGTGTTCCTAACATTCTAACATCTGAAGAGCACTTGTTCTGTATATAGATGCTGTGGGGGTTTTGAATAAGGGTAGGAAAAATGCAGTCCCTGCCTCTTAGGTGCTTCCAGCTAGGTGTCTGCTGCCTAGAAAAAAATATATATATACTTCCCAAATCATACCTCAATAAAGTTAATTTTAAACAAACAAATGAAAAAGGTCCCAAAGTATTCCTTTCATGATTGTGAGCTAAAGATACAGTTAATCCTAAAACATCCCCACAAAGGCTCAGGGCTCACTAAAGCCAAAAGAGTGGCCCACAGTCACTCAGCCCTGCTGCTTCCTTGTTGCATTGTCAGTGTGACTAGTAGTCCACCCTGCTCCTTCCACAGGTAGCTTCTAGTGGTGAGTACGTTTGGCTTTGCCTGACAGAGCTCATTGTGGAACAACAGGGTTTTATTTCCAGTTTCAGGGAGAGAATTACAACAACAGTTAGAATAGTACATCTGACTTGGAATTGACCAGAGTAGTCACAATGATGGATCTGAGATATACTTGAAGGGATAATTGTACACAACCAGTTTAAAAGCTGGTAAATATTTAAGGGTCAGGGGTTAAATGTCAAAGCCACAGAGCTTGGGCTCAGCTCCATAAAGTATTAAGAATGACTGCTAATTAAATCCAGGGTATATTTCACCAAAGGGAAATAAATTTGACAGCTAACAACCAATACTGGATTACCACCTTACAGAGGTTAGGGATCATGCTAGTAATTGTAGATGGTTTACAGTTTTTAGCCCAATAGTAATCGGGAGGATGATTGCTTACAGTTACAGATTACCACACTCAACAAAGTTAAGTCTTATGAGTCAAAAATAAGTATTACCAAAAGGCATATATACCTGGGTCCCCTGGCTCACTTTTTGTTTAAAAATAAGTGCCCTTTGGCTGTTGCATAGCAAATCCCTAAAACAAATGTAGTCAAAAGACATGCTCACTTTTTTTCTTCTGAGCTGAACATTTTTTTCTGTGATTAGTAATTACCAGCCAGTGTAATAGCCAGCTATGAAATTAGCGAATTTGATTTCTAAACCAGTACAGCAAATTGAAAGCAGAAAAATTGTCAGCCAAAGGTAAAGTAGTCCCTTTCCTAGTGGCACACTTGTTATACTTAGATGATATGATATTTTACTTAAATTCAGCATTCTTAGATGGGCATATAATTTGGACGCTACTTTAGATGCCCCACCTCAGGAAAAAACTATTTATCTTAAGATGAGATATACCTTATGAGCACTAAGCAAACAGAGTAATTGTAATATTTTAATAGCTATGTTTACATGCAGATCTTGAGATTATTTCTGCATTAGGTGATTTATAGGGCTATATTAAGTAAATCACACTTGGAATGCTGCTCTTAAGGATGAGTCACAAAATACTGCCATTTCCCCTTTCAAAAGAGAGCTCCAGGGGAAAGACAGAAAAAGAACTCCTCCACTCCCTGTACTAATCTTAATGCTAATCAAGAAATCAGACCATTTAATCAAGTGAATATTACAGCTATTTTCCATATTGATTTCCACTGATATGTCTGTTTAAAGTGAAATTATCTAATGCAAAATTTCACAGAGATAAATTTATGTTGTAGAAAAAAAATAGCCAAAGCCATTATAGAAAACCTCATCATCCCTAATACTGCAGCTTCTGCAGGCTGAACTAATTATTGCCTAATCTTTAACCTGAGGTATTGGTTAAATCAATTAAGTCGTTAGGAGTAATTTCAATAATGCTAGTGTTTGCAAGAACTACATAGCAAACACCATTCGCCTTAATTAGACTTTTAAATTCAGAACCCTGTCTAAGTCTGGAGCCAAGTCCTCTATTTTAAATCTCTCTGTATTCACTTAGTTGTAAGGGGAAATTTTTTAATATGTCTGGCTCTAAGTAATTAGTTTGCAAATTTGTAATGTGAGATGTTGTGGGAGCTGAGTTTGGGAAGGAAAGCAGTGCCTCCTCCCTTTTCATTTTATTAGCTTTTCCTGTATCTGGAGACTTCCTGCAAGGATGGAACATTCCTTTAAGTTCAACTTGTGGGAGTTTTGCACCAATAGCATAAAATGGCTCTAGACAGGTACCTGCCACTGACCTTCATGTACCTTTTGCCCTTTAAGAAAGAAAAAGCAATGCTTTTCTTTGTCAAACCTCTCAGAGCCTGTGGTGGGCAGCTGAGCCATATGGGAGTGCCTGAGTTGTGTCTGTGCGGTCCTCCTGTCTCCTCCTCCCTGGGAGGCCTTGGTCTCCAGCGGCTGCCCTCCATGCGCCTCTTCCTCTCTGAGCAGTAGATGCTGAGCTGGAGATCCTGTCCAGACCTGTGGGAAAGTGCACAGAGCACCAGCTATTCAAACTGTTCCTTTCCCACTCACTGGGAAAGGGACTCCAGACAGGAAGGTTTCATTAGCCTGAAAGAACATCGCTCCTTCGTTTTAACTCTTTGGTTCCTCTGGCAGTAAATCCATTGAGAGCGGTATTCACATTTTAGATGTTGAAGTTCTTTCTTGGGAGAATTATAATTGCTTTTCTCCCACAAAGATTTTTCCTATTTATATCCTTTATCAGACAAGAGTTAATCATAATGCATTTCTGCCCATAGAAAGTGCAGGCCTTAGTAGCAGGGTCGGTCAACACTGTGAGCAATGCCATTTAGCAACATGTATGCAAGTAACAAGCTAAGAATCTAAAAGGTCATATTGTATTAGAATTTGAATCTTCAGTAAAGTGTAATTTGTTTAGGATTTTCCCATTCTTCAACCATTTCATTTATCAAATTTCATGGTAACTTACTGTATGTTTAAAGCAATGACTATGTTCCCTGCATTGGAAAAAGCTCTCTCTGCACCCACTCCCTGCCATTTTGTAAGAGCAGAAACATCACCACAATAATGACATACAATTATAGTAAACACTGAACAATCTGTGCATTCTCAGGTTTATCTTATCATCTAACCATATGGTAAGCCCAAATAGGTTAAGTGTCTTTTCCCTAAGGTGCAATATTTCTATACTTTTGAATGCAATTTACATTTTATTTTTAAAGCCTTGCAATCACACGTATGAACATTCTGAAAATTAAATCTTGTATGAACATAATTGCAAGAGTTAGCGGAAATTGAACAAATGAAATATAAAGACTTCCACTTCCTGTATATGAATTTTTAGCCTTTTCCCAAACTTTCTCTATTGTAAACTTAAAGCAAAGTCTTATCAGCAAGTAACATAGAGTAGCAGCTGGATATCATTAAATCCCTCTGTCTAAGCTATTCTTCTTCATTACCTTTTTCCTGACAAGCTCTTGCTCTGCACAGAAAATGTAACTTTGTGATAGAGATTTATGTAATTCAGGTGTCCTCTATTCTGAATAAGAGCTTGGCTGCAGAATAAAGGGATTTGCAAGAATCCATAGAATGTTATAAAAAGAAAAGGGAGAACCTGACAGAATTCAGTGAAGAAACACGTGTTAACATAACCAGTTCATCAACCACTTTTACCTGTACTCTCTTTTATAGGCTATTTTCATAATAACAATATTTTCCTGCAAACTGGAACAGCTAGATTTTTTTTCTGTGGATGCAAGAACATTAGCTACTTCATCATAAAATACATAGAAATGCTTTCAGTTTCAGTGAAATGTTAAAATGTCTGTACTTAGCAATGTAATAGAAAATACTGACAGACATCTAACCATAAACACAAATTATAACAAGCAATGGAAGTGCCTTTCTTAGTTTAGTGAAACAGTGTAATGGTTATTAAGTTGGTGGTGATGTGGTAACATAGACACACTGATTTGTGAGCATTTAATTTGGTTCACTTTTCTTTAATTATACAACAGAACCACTGGGAAAAGAGACTTCTATCTCTTGGAGATGATAAGACACTAGGGAATCAAAAATTATATTTAAAAAAATAAAACAAATGAAAAAACCCCTAATGACTTTCTGGAACCTTAAATTGATAGTCTCTTCTTTCCTTGTCAAAAAATAGTCCTTTTTTTTTTTTTTTTTTTTTTTTTTTTTTTTTTTTTACCGTATTACCAAATCGATACCATAAAAAAATAATCAAAAAGCACAATAAACAGTTGATATTTATACCCTTGCTATGTGAATTACAAATACAAAAAAAGCTTAAGAACTTATAAATAGTTGACTCATCAAACCTAGACATAAACTTAATGATTTAAATGTAAATATTACTCAGGTGGTTGTTACCATTTCATTGTGATGGATCTCCCTGTTTTTCACCTTTGTTTCACATTATTTTCTGTAAATGCTGGATAAAAATGCCCAGAATTGGACATAACAGCTTCCCCCCAAAAAGCAACATTACTCTCAGGAATTCCACTTCTACGGCTGCGAGGGCAGAGAAGGTAGAGCCTGGTCCAGCATCAGCCACTTCCACCCTGTCCCCAGCTGTTTGTCTGTGTGCTCAGTCCTAGCCTGACTCCTCATGTCCTTCAGCAAGTTTACATATCATGTCATCTGGGAAAACTTTTTGACAGTCTCCCCCTAGGGAGGAGAACTAGGTTCTATGTCCCTCCTGCTCATGCCTGTATCACATATCATCTCATTTTAGCACTTAATGCTTGTTATTGTCTCTCTTTCTCAATGAAAGATAAATGCCAGTGTGAACTCTCATCCTTGATGTGTAAGAGGTCATCTGTCTGTCAGAGATCGGGAAGGCTCTGTGACATATTGGGGGCCTGTCATCTCTTGGGAAGTTTATATGTGTGATCTCATTCACTCCTCTTAGGAACATTGTAAAGTAGGAGGAAGATCCCTTTCATAGACTCAGAGAAACTGAGGTTTAGAGAAGTTGAAAAGAACCTACCTAAGACCATACAGATAGTAAATGGCAGAGTCTACATTTGAATTCAAAAGTGTCTGACTAAAATACTCTCTATCTTAAACAATTTTTAAAAATTCCTTTTTACTAACTTAACCTAGGAACATCTAAACTCCTGCAATTGGTATTTTGACACCTGGTTATAGGTGCTTTGGACTCATTTTGAATTGCCTGTATGGCTTGTCTCATTTATGACATTATAAGCTCCTAATGGACACTGGTTATTTTTTAAAATCATCTCCCCCCATCACCACCTCTACCTCTGCTTGATATCTAGAGGGTGCCAAAAGCTCGACATATAATATTAGATGCTTAATAAGTACTTGTTGAAAATATAAAAATTAGGGGCACCTGGGTGGCCCAGTTGGTTAAGCATCCAACTCTTGATTTTGGCTCAGGTCACGACCTCATGGTTGTGGGATCCACACCTAGCATGGTGCCTGCTTCAGATTCTCTCTCCCTCTCCCTCTGCCCCTCCCCTGCTCACATGCTCAAGCTCTCTCTCTTTTTAAAAATAAATTATATATTAATTAATTAATTAAAGGTAGAATACAGTATTGTTTATAATAGGCAGATGATAGACTTCAACTCAATTTTGGATCAAACTCAAGGATCAAAAAATTAAACCCAAGTCATCAGATGTACTTTCTCAGAGCTACAGAACAGAATCAACATAAGATTTAAAAGTCTAAAACACTTATCTCAAGTTTTTCTATTTCCTTTTTTTTATTTTTTAAGGGAGCAGGGGGGAGAGGAAGTCTATGTCCATTAATAGAGAACTAATTAATACCTAAATTAAAACAAAGTTAAATAAATTATGATAATTCTATAATGTGATTTGATTGCAGCCATAGAAAAGAATAAGAACATTCTCCGTGAAACTGGAACACCTCTATGATAGGATAAGATGACAAAGTAAGGTCAAAATAGCGTGTGTAGTATAGTATTAAAAAGGTGGGTGAGAGAGATAGGAATGCTACTGAGGTTGCCTAGTTGAGGGGCTAGGCAGGAGAGTGCTCAGGAACTGGATGGCGGCAATTCAGTACATCCCTCATTAATTTGGGGGGATTTTAACCATATGACTGCAATATCTGATTTTTCAAAATGAGTTTTCATGAATTATTGCATTTGATATAGCTTAAGAAATGTTTCAATCCATTCTGTATAAGAACAGAACAGTTTTGTATTCAAATTAGGAGTATATTAAAAACGAAATGCTGGTGCTTAAACCAAACCTCACAAAAGCACTGTAAATAAAGGGTTTTGCTGTGTTTTATTATTTAATGAAAGAGGGAGTTTCTGACTCTCCACACAGATGTCATGTGCTAAGAAAAGATGGATCCCAACTGGGGACAACGGAGGGAAGATGTATCATGGTGCCTCTGACACTCAGTAACCCCCAGGAGCCCCAGGACCTCAGTGCAATTGCTCAGGGAAATGCAGCTTTGTAGGTCTGCGTCTGTTCTGCCAGATGGAAATTAGTATCTTAAAATAGACCAACTTTTTTTTCCGCCACTGAGAACATTTTAAATGGAATCTCTCTTAGATTTAAATGTTTTTTAACCTTTGGTGGACCCTTAATAAAACTTTGTAAAGTATCTTTCATTTTCTTGCTACTTGATGAAATTAATGTCAGCCGGTTTAATTTCAAAGCATGCCAAACATTTTAACCTGCAAATCAGTAACTTTTCCCTTTTCAATTTTAACTACTAGATTTTAAAAAATTAACCTTTAATAATTTCTTTAAATTTTTTATAAATTTTAGCTAAAACCCAAGCTCTGCCTTAATGATTCCATTATGTTTGTATATATAGGCGTTCATTTTCTAAATTGTAGGAATACTGGAATTGTTCTAAGGATTTGAAGGAGAATGCACACTGTGACTTTAAGGGCAGCATATTTTCCCATTTAGACACTGACTAGAAATAGAGAAAAGCTAACCAACCACCTCTTAGTTTACTTTTTTTATTTAATGAGCAACTTGGGTTCATGTTAATTTCTGCCTCCATAAATTACCTTACTCTTAAATAATGAAGGTTTTTCAACTCACTGCCTTTCCATCTGAATATTCTTTTTTAAACAACCTTGGTTCTAGTTTTCTACTTTGCTGGGAGAGCTGGGTCATCCGAAATATGTGTGGGGTGTGAAGTTTTGTTTTCTGCAAAAAGATTTGTCATGAGTCTAAACATCTCTCTCTCAAGTAATTTACCATTTAATTACATTGTGTTATGTTCCCTCAGGAAGGGGAGGAGAAGGGAAAGGAAGAAAACTCAAAAAAAAGTTTTTAAAATGTGTACTGCATTCAGGATTTAGATTTCACCTTATAAAGTTTTTATTACAGTGTCCTCCTCCTCTCATTGTGTCATGAAACAGTGAATCACTCCTGTTTGTCTCTGAGGACAAATGCTGTTCTCATGTTTTATCCTGACACCTCTGAGATGAGCTTTCCATATGAAGAGAAGGGAGGACATTTGATGCTTCCAGTGTTATTCTGGGGCCTCCCCTTTTCTGGGAGTCGCTGACACATGTAGTTTGGGCAGTGAAGCCCAGCGGGAGGTGACATCGGCGATTCCCCTGCTGATTAATGTGCCTGAGGGTCCCTGCCACCCTTTGCCCCCTTCCAGTGTGTTGGTTTT
Organism: Puma concolor; assembly: GCF_028749965.1. NCBI lineage: Eukaryota > Metazoa > Chordata > Mammalia > Carnivora > Felidae > Puma > Puma concolor. Next base: position 27,204,413 of record NC_141671.1, read on the forward strand.
AAAGAAGGAGCCTTTCATATGCTCCACTGCCGGCTAAGCTGGGCAGAGGTCCAGTGGCGCCAACAATTTTCCGTCCTTTGTATGAGTGATCAGAGGCCAACCCCAAGAAACTGACAGTGGTTTCACTCAGTGCTACTAATGATCTTCAGTAGCCGAAGACTTCCTTCCTCATGTGGCCTGAATGTTTTGCTGGGTGAATGTGTGATTTGGAAAGTGGCCACAGAGACACACAACCAGATAAAGTTCATCACAGGCGTCACACGTCCAGTGGCGACGTTTTCCCTGGAGGTATTCAGATCTGCATTAGATGAAGTTCAACTTAAAAGAGAGAAATAAAAGTTACCTTTTGTGCTAAAGGGTTTTTGCAGATATGCTTTCTAAAACATGAAGGCTTACTTTGTTAGTTCTTTTTCTTACTGAATGTTTACAGTCAAGCTAACAATTCGCGTGGCAGACAGCTTTTAAGACCAAACTGTCTTTGCTTCTCTCTTACCTTGCCTTTCCTTTCCCACTTGCTGCTTTTTCATCCTGAATGCCCAGGGAGTCATGACAACCAGGTTGTTGCTTGCATTATCTGCATGGTAAGCAGTGCCGGCTTTTGTATGACCTATCGGACCAAAAAGAAAAAAAGTCATTATTTCAACCTGAGGGTCAAAATGCTACAAAGAAAAATTAACCTTTAAGGAGTTTTTCTGTTCTGCACCCTAGTCTTTGCTTAACTCTAACCAAATCATGCAACATGATAGTTTTGTCAAATTTATGAAATTTCTGAGGTTATTTTCAAAACCACCTCCTGGTTATTTGCTCTAGGACAGATCACTTATGACCATAAAGAAGCTCATCCTTAGAATCATCTATTTACAAAAAGTGTCCTGCATGGAGATAGAAATGGTGAGAGTAAGTCACCAGAACTTACCTGTGGCGCTTGCACCCTGGCTGCAGAGCGACCCAGTAATCAGAGGTTAATATGGATCTGAATTAGGCTTTCACATATCATATATCACCTTTTTCAGTATACTGATTAGCACTGGCAAATACCTGTGGAAACGAGTTTCAACTCCTCAAATAAATAATCTTATAGGTGTTTGAAGAGCTTTCAGGATTTCATCAAAAACCTAAAAAGAGTAGGAACACCTTTGTTCAGATGAATCCTCAGAGAGGTAGAATAAAAGACTGACTGTCCCCTGAGTGACATGCCATTCTACAGTGTTTTTTTTCTTTTATTAAATCATGCCCTAAAGCATACTTCCCCTAAAACATGCTTCCCCTAAAACCCACCTCTGGGATTCACAGTTCTCTTCAACTTGTGCTCTTCCCTATCCCTTTGCTAAAAACTTTATAACCATATCTAAAATACTTGAATAAAAGTGAACCTGGCATCTGTTTGGTGTTTTGCAGTTTATAAAGATGTTCCCTTCCCCAATCCCAAAAGCAGGATCATCATGATTCATTATCTTACTGAAGAAACTGGTAAGCACCATTGGTTAAGTGGCCGAGCTAGAGTGAAGGCCTTCTTGCTCATTGCCTATCACAAATGGCAGAAGGAACACAGCCACTGATTTCTCCTTTGGTTTCAGAATGGGAGGACTTTGACCTAATGTTAAGGAAGCCAGTGTGGCCAGTGGAATAATGTAGAGGGAAGAGAGCCATCTGACTTCCTCTAATCCTGTAATGATGGTACTATCTTTGTAGCCAGTCAGGAAGCAATTTACAAAAGGCCTTACCACAATAATTCTGCTAGTTCGTTCTGATTCGGAAACATTAGACCTGTATCTATATTAGCAAAATAAAGCCAACAGGATCACTGCATTCGTGTTTGCAGAATTGCTGTTGAAGAATAATTTAAAAATGATAATACTTCTGGCAAATAATTTTCTATTTATGAGCAAATAAATTTCTAGAAAGAGATTAAATTTTCTAGAGTGCTTCCTTTCTTGAAGGAAATTAAAAGTACTGTTCCAGTGATCATATGAATGATACAAAAGCAAAATAACCTTATTGTTGATATTTATAAAGTTTTAGTGGTTTTGGTAGAAAATCAAGCCACAACATTCCCTTAAGACAAAGTCAGCAAGGTCCTGACTGTCTTCAGTTTTGTGAAGACAAAGGTAAAGGAGTTGCAGAAGAAAAGTGTGAAGCTAGCAGAAATTGGTTCATGAGGTTTAAGAAAAGCAATCTCCATTACATAAAAATGCAAGGTGAAGCAACGAGTGCTGATGTAGAAACTTCAGCAAACTATCCAGAAGATTGAGCTATGGTCCTTAATGAAGGTGGCTGCACTGAAGAACAGATTTTCAATGTAGCGGATACAGCCTTCTATTGGAAGAAGATGCCATCTAGGACTCTCATAGCTAGAGAGGAGAAGTCAGTGCCTGACCTCAAAGCTTTAAAGCACAGGCTGACTCTCTGGCTAAGGTCTAATTAAACTGATGACTTGAAGTTTAAGCCAATGCTTATTTACCATTTCTAAAATCCTAGGGCCTTTAGGAATCTATTCTGCATGAGGTCTCTAAATCTCATGCTAAATCTATTCTGCATGAGCTCTCTAAATCGAATAACAAAGCCTGAATGATTGCACATCTGTTAAAAACATGGTTTATTGAATATTTGAAGCCCACTGTTGAGACCTGCTCAGAAAAAAAAAAAAAAAAAAAAAAAGATTTTTTCAAAATATTCCTCCTCATTGGAAATGCACCTGGTCACCCAAGAGCTGAAATCGAGGTATACAAGATTAATGTTATTTTCATGCCTGCTAACACAGCATCCATTCTGCATCCCATGGATCTAAGAGTCCTTTTTGACTTTCAAGTCTTATTATTTAAGAAATACATTTTGTGAGGCTGTAGTTGCCATTGACACTGACTCTTCTGATGGATCTGGTCAAAGTACATTGAAAATTTCTGGAGAGGATTCACCATTCTAGATGTCATTAGGAACATTGAGGGAAGGAGATCAAATTATCAATATGAACAGAACTTTGAAAGAAGTCGATTCCAACCCTCATGGATGACGTTGAAGAGTTCAGGACTTCACTGGAGGAAGTGACTGCAGATGTGGTAGAAATAGCGAGAAATTAGAATTAGAAGTGGAGACTGAACATGCAATCTCATGATCTTTGCTTTTTAATCAATTACAGACTTTAGTGGTATTAATAGTAACAGAGTCATCTAAGAACTGATTGCATCCCACTCAAGACACATAACTCCTTGGTTGAAAATGTTTTTTCTAAGGTGCATTCCACTATTAAATTGTTTTGCCAAGAGAATAGCAAATTAATACCTTATCATTTTTGAAGATACACATTCAAAGATTATTAACACTAATACATGGATATCCATGAGTTAGTACCACGAGATTCACACTATTAAAAACTGAATGTGTCATTTTGAATTCAGAACACTAGAGTACTTTCTGTTCATGAAATACTACTATCTGTAGCATTGAACAAAAGAGAATAAGGCTTATATAATCCTCTTTTTAGGTGTATAAAGAGAATGGAGGAGTATGAGCATAGATATTATAGATGCCAGAAATGCATGTTCGAGTAGAAAAATGTCAATTCAATAAAGCATATTTTCTAATCACCCAAATTCTTTATGGAACGTTACTGTTTACTAAGAGTTTTCTTTATATTACGCCACTTGGTTCTTACTCTGCATCTGTGAAATAGTCATGGCAGATGGTAGTAACCATAATTATTTATAAGGAAACAAGATTTCAAAACATCAAATGGCCAACCTTGGACTACATGGTTAGTAAATGGCCAACCTAGTACCAAATCCTTATCTTTTTCCTTCTTATTTCCTTTTGTATATATTCTGTAGATACTTTCTTTGTGGTTATCATAGGGATTGTATTTAACGTCCTAAAGTTATAACAATCTAATTGAATTTATACCAGTTTGTCTTCACTGCAGCGTTATCACTACCTTTTTCTGTTAGCAATGTTACAGATTACATTGTGTGCTCAGTAACATAGATTAGTGATTATTTTTATACACTTTCCTTTTAAATAATGTAGAAAATAAAAGTAGAGTTACAAGCAAAATTACAATAATAGTAGCTTTTATAATGGCTATGTATATACCCTTACTGGGGATCTTTGTGTCTTATGACTTTGTGTCTTATGACTGTTTAGCATCCTTTTATTTCAACCTGAAGGACATTTCTTTAGTATGTCGTGCTGGACAAAGTCAAGTGGTAATAAACTTCCTTAGGTTTTGTTTATCTGGGAATGTCTTCATTTCTCTCTCATCATTGAAGGCCAGTTTTGCTGGATATAGAATTCTCAGTTTACGATGTTTTTCTCTTAGGACTTTGAATATATCAACCAGTGGCCCTTCTGGCCTCCAAGATTTCTGATGAGAAATTGGCTGATAATTTGGAATTTATAACTGTATCTTTACAATATTTGTAGGAAGCATTTGCTTAGCATATTAACATCTTAAGCAAAGTGAAAATGGTGTCTACCTACAACCAACTTTTAAGCATTTAACATAATTTTAGGAAACTCTATTGAATGAAAACAATTGGCTAATATAAATCTTGTATCTCTATATAAATATAGATTTCATATGCTCTCTACTTAGAAGTATTCTGTGATTCTCTTATTACAGATATTCAAACTAGTTCCTCAAATTAAACTGGCTTCATTTATTTGACATAGCTCAACTTTTTTATTTATCTGGTTTTTTGCAAGTCTGGAATTATATAATATATCTTGTCTAGTAAATTTTTAAAAGTTAAGAAAATATATGTTTTATGAATTTTTTAGGTTTTCTGTATCTCCTATTATCTCTATTTCCTATTCTCACAAGAGTCATAGGACTCTTTTAAAGGACACTGAACAAGTTAAACTTTATCAAGAATAATCTCACCTGATGCTTTCATATCTGTAAACCTCAGGCATTGTGTCCCACATGCAACTTTGAAATGGTGACTGACTCCATATTTATTTGCAAGTAAAGGATTTAGATGTTAACAAAAAGTTTTAGGGGTGCCTGGGTGGCTCAGTCGGTTAAGCGTCTGACTTCAGCTCACATCATGATCTCACAGCTTGTTTGTTCAAGCCCCACATCAGGCTCTGTGCTGACGGCTCAGAGGCTGGAGCCTGCTTCAGATTCTATGTCTCCCTCTCTCTCTGCCCCTCCTTCCCTCTCTCTCTCTATCTCCCTCTAAAATAAAACATTTATTTTTTTTTTTTTAAGTTTTGAAAAACTTTGTGTGGCTCCTTTCCTTCTCCCCCACTCCTGTAATTTCTGGCCTATGAAAAGTGACTTCAGAAAAATAATCAAACACTTAGTAAGCACCTATGATGCATAAAGTGCTATGCTAGGTGCTCAAGGATTTAAATGTTGTAATTCATGCGCCCACCATCTAAAATAATATTTACAACATAAGAAAACACAAAATGTTCAGTACTAGAATCCAGGGAAGAGGACAAAAGTGACCAAAATCACAACTTGGAAGTGAGACTATTAAAATAATAGCTACAAAATATTGAACACTTAAAATGTACCAGACACATAGCATACATTATTCCATTTAATCTTCATATTCTACATGTTAAATAACATCTTCACTTTAGAATGAGGCTCTGAGTGTGGAGAGTTTAGGTAGTTTACAGAAAGCTACTTGGATAAGTCCATGCTGGAGCTGGATTTTGGACCTAATGTGATGCCCACACCGTTATTATTGCAAACACTATGCCTTGCTGAGAACCTCATGGGAGAGACCCACAGAAGTAAGGTTGTCAGGCATTTTAAGAGGTGAGGGTTTGGTGTTCTTTTTCCAGAATAGAAGAATCAACAGAGGTTGTAGCACAAAGGCTTAAAAAACATGTGGACATATTCAGAGACTGTGAATAGTTAATTGTGGAAGGATGAGCAGGTATAGAACACAAGACTGAAGAGGGAAGTGAGAAAGATGCTGCGGATGACATAGAAATGTCCAGCCTGGGTGGTTCAGTCAGTTAAGCATCTGACTTCGGCTCAGGTCATGATCTCATGGTTCGTGGGTTCGAGCCCCGTGTCGGGCTCTATGCTGACAGCTTAGAGCCTGTGGAACCTTCTTTGGATTCTGTCTCCCACTCTCTCTGCCCCTCCCCCACACTCGCTCACTCTCTCTCAAAAATAAACATTAAAAAAAAATTAAAAAAAGAAAAAAAGAAATTCGAACTCAGATTCTCTGGGCTATGTGCCCAGCTCTAGGAGGCTTCCTTCATGTTGCATGGACATGTGTTGCCTTTGCATGGATTATAACACGAGTTGCAGGCCCTGGAGTTGTGCAACACTGGCCATCCTGGACTGGGAGACAGGAGACAAAATCATCGCATAGTTTACGAGTCATGGATTAATGGGGTGGTGTTTAAAACAGATGAGACCATTGCAGAGCAACACGTGGACTTGTAGCTAATTGAAGCTGTTGGGCGAGGGAGGAAAGGAAGGAAGTCTGAGGATTAACATTTGGCAGTACCGTAGCAGAATTAGGGACACAGGAGAAACGACTTTCTCAGGAGTTGGCAGACGGTGAAGTGGGCTTGCATGTGAAGTATTGATAATGCTGGACTATTAGAAATGTCCATGCCAGTGTGGCAAAGGGGATTTTTAGTCTTTGTTTTGTCTTGTTTTTGAGTTATGGACAACTTTCAATGAAATTTTTGGATTCTCAACAAAAACACACATATTTATTCATACATTCTATCATAACTTCAGTACCCTGACAGACTCCCTGAAGTCCAGCCATGGACCTTCTGAACCTACAGTTCAGATCCTTACGCTAGAAACAGAGATATTTGAAGCCATATTGGTGGATGAATTTACTGGAAAACAGTACGTAAAAGGAAAAGGAAGGAAGATAAGGTCACAACTTTAGGAAGTGCCTAAAGTCTAGTGCCAGGAAGAGGAGGAGGAGGGAGTATTCACGGAGTGTGTAGGAAAGGTAGAGAAGAACACTTGGTTAGTACAGTGTCTTTAGAGCCCCAAGGAATCTCTTCAGAGAAAACAGTAGTCATCTGTGTTTAAAATAATATAATTAGGAAGATAGTATCTGAAAAACTGTAGATTTGATGAATAGACAGTTATTTTTGTTTAATATTTCTAATATTATTATTCCCATTTTTTAAAACAATTGTGTGAGGTGAGGGTTGATTTTAAACTGAAGAGTGGGTTGTAAGAAATTAGAGATAATATAGAATTTTATTAACTTGAGGCTACTGAAATTATGGTAGAATGTATGAATAAATATGTGTGTTTTTGTTGAATATCTAAAATTTATATAATGGGTATTTTTTCAGTCATTTCTGACCCCAAAATATAATCAAACATTTAGTAGCTACCTACTGTTCTGTGTTAAGCTCAAGAAGGCCTTTAAGTATAAAAATTAGGGTTTTTTTAAATATATTTTATAATTTTATATGTAAATGAATTTTGCCAAATATTTTACATATTTCCCGTATGCATACAAAATCTTTTTAAAAAGCTTTGAATTTAAAATTACAGAAGGTCACTGAAATTGAGAGGATGTTTAGGAAAAAGGAAATCCTGTGGTATAAATGACCCAAATACACAATATCTTCACGTTGGAGTTACTAGATTGAAGTACTTTGTTATTACATTTTTTTATTCTAAGGAAAACCTTCTTATTTCTCCTTTCAGACTTCTCTTTATTAGGGAACTATTTAAAAATAGTAAACCAAAAATAAAAATATTTGTTACATCAAAGATCATTTTTAAATTATTTCTCATTACATTATAGGTCATTTTGAAAATTAACAATATTTAAGTGGTTAAAATATTAAAGGGGCATTTTACTGAAGTGAAAATAGATCACTGTAATCTAACTTAGCATCTGGTGTAATAAAAAGCAAATCCCTGAGAATATAAATAAATCTCAAACATGCGTCTGTTTTTATTTGTACACTCATCACAGTCTTAACTAAGCAGATAATTTTATTTCTCCTTTCTTCCTCTCTCCTATCTATCTGAATACCAGCTATGAAGTAATTTTCTAAGTTATTTTGCTTATCCAGAAGCATATTAATAGTTTTCTTGAATCATCTCATGACTGTATATTTTGTTTCTGTGATTCTTTTCTGCTCTTTGAATTTATCAAATTATTACTGGTTTGGAGTTTTTATATGAATTTTTCCCCGTTTTAGTCTTAAGGAACTCACTTCCTATGAAAATAATCAGAGCACTGTCAAGACTACCAAGAATATGTGACCTAAAACTTACCCCAATACTTCTCAGAATGATGAGTTTCTTAATACGTTTGGGCTTTGCCAAACCATCACATACTTTAAAATATAGCTATGGTTTTGAATTTCCAAGTACATTCACTTTAAATAATTTTATAATGTTAATATTTTTAAATGGGAAAATGTGAATTGGGTCAGAATGCTTGTTTTTTCCATGTGTCCTTCAGCTCAGGTAACATGTTGCACCATTTCATTATGCAGAATGCAATGAACAAGAAGTCACTTGTCATAGCTGTCTGTTTCCTGGTAGTTTACACACCAGAAACTGAAATCTGAGAACGGCACTTGAAGGAAAACAAAGAGCTTTACAGTATTTTTTTTTCTTTTCAGGAAAACACACAGAAGCTAATTTTAGCTTCTTGATCAAATTGACCCAGCCTTTAACCCTGGCAAACTTTACCACAACACACTTCCAATAGACAATAGTTTGCATACCAGCATCACACTGGAAACAGATGTGCATGCAGAATTGGCCTTTTTTTCCCCTCCAAAGACTGAGCCTGCCACTGTAGTGAAAGCTGAAATGTGGTCCTTCCTAATTGAGGTAAAAACTGGATCTTCTTTCAAATTTCAGTCTTCAGGTTTTCCTGACTTCTTAAAAATTTATTATGTCACAGTTATGTTTTGACCAGAGTTTCAAAATATCATTCACTAGAGAAACATCTCTTGGCTTCAGCATGATTTTTATCCTGGGAAAAAAAAAAAAGAAATTGTTAGCAGCTGCACTGTTCATGAGTGATGGTTACACAGTTTATATATTAAAACGTTTGGAATGTGAACAATTACCTCTTTTACTTTCTCACCAAGTCTCCTATAGTTTATATAAATTGAATTTTTATTACCAAAGAAATGTCAGCCTCCCCCTCCTCATTTCCACCCATCCTGGCCTTTCCAGGCACACTCCCTGTAGTGCCCACCCGTCTGGCTGTCTACCGTCTACCGTCTACCGTCTACCGTCCACCAGCAGTGACTTCTGGCAGCACACTGGGCTCAGGCTGAATGGAGCCTCCAGGAAGGAACCAGGAAGGTTGCCTCAGCTTAGGAGTATTTAGCATAGGCTCTTCTTGGAACCTGTGGGGAGACCCACTAACTTCTGAAATACTGGAGCGTTTTTCTGTTTTTGCCGGCAGACAAGAAACAAATGTCTATGTTTCCGTGAGCAATGAAAAAGAATGTTTCTTATTTCATTTGCTTTAATAATTACCTCTTTCAAAAGATCCTTCCACTTTGGGATGACTATAGTTGAGTGTAATATATGTGTCCATATATAGAGTCCATGTATGTAAGGCACAGTTAAGTAACATTCTCCAGTACTTTGCGTAACTGTTTTTGTAATTTCTGTGTGGAACATATTGGCTGTGCAAGTCACTGAAGTCACTAAGCGGGTTAATGACAGTGGGGTCTGAGCTAGAACCCCAGGGTCAGGTTCCCAAGCTGAGACCCTTACCCACATGTGCAGAACGACCTATTGACCAGCCATAGAGTGTTCTTAAGCTTACAGGCAGAGAAATCCTAATTAATAATTTGTATTTTTAAAATACAAATTTAGGGGAATTATTATTTTTTTTAAAGCTGTGCACTTTATATTATAGAGTGTTATGTAAGTTACTAGTCTATCAAATTTTAGAAATTAAATGAACTTACTCTTCAATTTATAAGTAAGTTATCCCCTTCTTTAAAACATTCTTCTCTCAAAAATAATCATGAATACCACTTACCCCTCTAGGTGAATTGTTTATATTAAAATTTAAATAGAATTCTGGGAGATTATAGTACATCTGTATGGAATTACATTCAGTAAATAGATGTTGGACACTGTAATAATAATTGCATGTTATATATATATTAAATGCAAAAAACATTCTGAATTTTACAGGGTACATAAGCAGTCATTGGTCAGAATCTATACCAAAATATTATTTCTTATATCTGCAAGTTAATAACCAATAGCTACATTTGAACTTTGTGAAGGGAATTTAAACTATTTTCCTGGAATTTTTATTCGACTGCCAAAGGAGGAGAATTCTCATCGGATTTTGATTGTGAAATCCAGTACTTTTTATGTGTATGTTTTTATTACGAAAGATTCTTATGCACATTTTATTTTTTTCCTAATAAAGTTCATGCCTCTTCTTTTCAGTAACACGTGGATAGCAGATAACTACCCAAGTCCTTTTTACCCACTTAACAATTTATGCTAAATATGTTTTCAAACTAGTAAGTTTCATCTCATTAATGCTGAGTCAAAGATGTGTAGTTTATAAACTGTAACAACAGATTAGGAAATCTGTAACTTCACAAAATAATGGTTATATTATCAGAGGGCTTTTATATTAGTACCAGACAGAAGTGTTTGTATGACGTGTATTTATTGTTGTATACGTTGCCAAAATAAATACTCAAAATTTCAGCAGTTTTCACTTAGCATGAAGATTCCTAATTGTACCATACTATTTTATTTTCTTTAACATTACTTCCAAAGCTTCTACCTGTCACATTCCTGTCTCTATGAGAAACGTAACCCAAAGTACAGACTCTAAAATGAATACAAAGAATTATGTTTCATGGAACGGGCATCTTCCATGAAGCAGAGTGAAGTGACATACCCAAGACCACATAGGCGGCAAGTAGTGGATCTGAGATTTAAACCCCGGCTCCTCACCTAACTCCCAAATGCAAAATGCACTTATTTTTGTGATCTAGTGTAGGTCTATATGTGTGCCACATCCATTACATGTATGTTACATGTATGATATACATGTATGTGTGTCTATGTTGTACTAGTCCCCCTACCACCACCAACACTCCAAGTAGCATTTTTCCCCCCAACAAAGTTTTGGGAGGAAACTTTTATTTAAAGAAACCTAACTTTCAGTCATTACAAACGATCTGTCTTGATATCCCAATGTTTAAAATTCATTAGCTATGTTCTTGGCTGTTACATTTTAATTTACCCAGTTATGTTTCCCAGGAATGTAACAGATTCAGGAGATACACACAGTTTTGGTAATACTAAATCTATTGTCATATTTCTACATAAAAATGCATTAATGCACATTCAGATATATTTATGTGCCTTGATATTCTGTAATTTTATGGTTTTCTGTTGGGCTAGTGATTATGAGGTAAATTATAAGGCCAACCCTATATTTTAGAAAAGTGACTAGTGGATTCACTTTTCCTCTCTTTTATTAGCTTTTGTAACGTTGTAATCTTTCTTTCTTTTGCAGTTCTCCTTGAAACAAAAGAAAGAAAAAATACTTCATTTCATTACAATCTCCTTTAGGGTATACTGGGCAAGGGTTGCCTTTTGTCCTCTAAACCAAGCTTTTACCTGCTTCCTGAGGTGCAGCTCCTTTGATGTCTTGAGAGAGTCAGGGTGAATGGCATACAGGTTATGAGCTCCGCGAAAGCCACGGGGTGCTCTGAACCAACTTCGTCAGAAGTTGTTTGCCCTTACAAGGACAGAAGCAACTAAATTGTTTGTTCTGCTATAAAGTAAATGGGCTACTGAGAACTTGTTTGTATTTTTATATGCTTTTATGGTTAATGTTTTCAGTGACCCATGTTATAAAGTAAACCATAACTACTTCTGTAAGCATGTTACAGTAGTAAAGCAAAACTGTATATTCCTAGATATTTATATCACTTCACTCAAAGCCTTGGAGTGAAACTTAAGAAAAAAAAATTCTTCCCAAACATTTCAGAAACTCAATTTCAGATCCTTGGCAGTCTTATGTATAGGCTTTCTTACATGATTGTTGAATAACATGTTATTATACGTGGGGGAAGAATAGTTCTTTTGTTGGCTGCATTACATTTTGTGGTGAAATTGGAGAAAACAAATCATTAAGGAAGTCTATTTTAGTTCAAGACATTACACACTTATGACGAGTCTGTTTTTTAACCCTGCCAAGTTAAAAGAAAATGCAGACCCATTTGTATTGGAACAGGAAGGCATGTTCTAGATTGCAATCTATCAGTAGCATCATGTGTATTTATATATGAAGGAGAGCAATCTATTAAATATATATGTGTAGACACCAGCTTATATGTAGTCTTGCTACTATTATGTATAGTCACTGCTAATTTACTAATGACAAATTTTCTAGATAGTGCTTGAGAAGAATGGAAAAACATGTTTTCTTGATGAAATGTTAAACTCTGATAACCCCACCCAGACTTACTCTCCTCTGGCAGTTTCCCTGGTCTTCCAAAACTCTATCACCACCCTTCCATTGGAATTCCTATTGAAGAAGCATTCTATGATCGAAAGACAAAAAGAAAACCTCTCACTACTTTATAAAACCACACATCTGTGTTTATCTATTTGTTGCAGTTAGCATGAGCAGAGAAAAAGGTATAAACAGAAAAATACCAAACTTTGAACACTGGTTAATTAGTTGAATTCAACTTTGTTTGAAAAAGGAGGAGAAAGCCTGTTAAGTCTTTATACACTTCTGTGCCCTTTGATTTATTACAATGAGAATATATTACATTTATATTAGTTTTATAGAGAAGTAGAAAACAGTAAAATGTTTTACAGTATACTATGAATTACCAATAGCAGTCAGGCAAGTTATCCTGATGATATCTATGTTTCAGAAGAGGTGATGTTACTGTACATGAGTACATCTAACAGTGGTGTTTTGTGGAATCACCATATTATGGTCATCGAGAGCTCCTGGGCTTTGAAATGGGACAAAATGGGGATGCAGTCATAGCTCAATCCTTAGTTGATGTGATTTAAGATAGCTAAATAATCTCTTTGAAGCTCAGTTTCCTCATCTAAAATAAGTTATAAAAATATTATTTCTGTTAAGACGGTACAAAGATGAATGCAGATAATTAAAGCTGCTAGCCCATAGCAGATCTTCCATAAATGCCATCTAAAGCATTGCCAAGCACATGGTAGGCTCTCACAAATATTGAATAAATGGATAAATGAATAAATGATTACTTTCCACCCACTCTCTCTCCTCTTGCCCAGTCACACCACCAGTCAATGTCAGATCAAGGCCAAGAGTGCAAGCCTCCCTCTCAGCTCTACACCTGCACCTATGGGACAATAAGCACTCTTACTCATTCATTTCTCATTGCAAATAGCTGGGATTATTAGCAAGCATACATAGACCATATTAGAGATAGGAAATGTATTTATGTCATGGACAAAGACTTTTTTTTCCAGTTGAAGTTTTCTCTTCCTCTTTTATTTTGCAATATTCTATTAGACTGAGGGTTTTTTCTTTCTTTTTATGTGAAAGGAATCTGGAAGAGTAAAAACATGGTTGGACATCAGTGTAAGTTATAAACAGGCAGAAGGCCATCAAAAAACAGTTGCACTAATTAAACAGTTATCTATAGAACTTACCTTGGCCTTTTTACTACTCATGTACTTTTCATTTTTAAAAAAGAAAGGAAAGAAGAAAAGGAAGGAAGAAAGGAAGGAAAGATGGAAGGAAGGGAGGAAGAAAGAAAGGAAGGAAGGAGAAGGGAGGGAGGGAAAGAGAAAGAAAGAAAGAAAGAAAGAAAGAAAGAAAGAAAGAAAGAAAGAAAGAAAGAAAGAAAGAAAGAAAAGAAAAAAGAAAAGGAAAAGAAAAGAAAAGAAAAGAAAAAGGAAGGAAGGAGGAAAGAAGAGGGAAGGAAGGAAGGGAGGGAGAGAGATAGGAAGGGTGCCTGGGTGGCTCAGTAGGTTGAGCTTCTGACGCTTCATTTTGGCTCACGTCATGATCTCTCAGTTTGCGAGTTTGAGCACCACATCAGACTGCACTGGCAGTGGAGAGCCTGCTTGAAATTTTGTTTATCCCTCTCTCTCTCTGCCCCTCACCCACAGTCAGTCTCTCTCTCTCTCTCTCTCTCTCTCTCTAAATGAATAAAATAAACTTTAAAAAATAATTAAGTTATCTAATGTTTACTTTGTGAAAATGATAACTTGTTGGGTTGAAATATTTATAGGGCTGACTGACTGACACTTTAAACTTGCCTCAAACCTAAGGTAAATTGCTGAGTCTTTTATTATTATTAAACAAATTGCTTTTTTATTTCTGGCAATACATGCACTGGAAAAAAATTGTCTTAAGTTATCTAAAGTATTCCATCATACAGAAAAGCCCACCTTTCTGTGTGAGAGATATACTATGTACATGGGGAATTTTACCCAGAGCAGAAGGCTATTGCGTGTTACAGACGGCTAGTTCATTTACATGATCATGTATGTTTTATCTTAGAATTTATGATATTTTATTGTATGCCTGCTATTGTCCCTAAAAGTGATGTGTTCTTTTCATATTTGATTTAAATAAATACCTTTTCTTTTCTTAGTACAATTCAAGTACAGAACTATTCATCCTATCATTTTTAACTGGAAACTGAAACATCAAGAAACTTTACAAAATCATAAAATAAATGTAGCATAATTGGCTTTGTATAAACAAGTTTAGAGACTGAATTGTAAAGCAGAATTGTTTCATATAAGTAAACTTTGAATGTGTGTATATAGACATATACACACCACACACACTCATATGGTTTTTTTAAATAAAAACATAAAATGCCTTCAAATTAAATCTGCTCTTCTTCCACTTGAGAGTTCTTTAAAACTATAGACATTAAGTACCTGCTTCGTATTATTAAATCTTACATTATTTAAGTCTTTATAATATCCCACATGTTTAAATTGCTCTTTCGCCCCATATAGCACATCAACAAACTTAAGAGAATACAGCTTGGGTGGTCCCGAATGTTCCAAAGGCAGCTGCACTTTTTTTCTCTGGGTGCCCTTATCTTGGGTATTAATATTGAAAACATTATAAGACTTTTCATAATGCTCCAATAGTCTTTCTGGTCCCCAAATGTACACTTCTTTTAGAAAGAAAAAAAACGCCATTTTAGCCTAGTGCTTTGAAAGTGGAATGCTTTTTCTTTGTAAAAAAAAAAGTTCTTGTCTCTGCTACAGACAGTCCTACAAATGAGAAGAAGGAAAACCTCCTCAGTCATGATGAAGAACCTTCTGGCAGCCAGGGTAGATTTAATCAGACTCTTAGGCTAGACTGATACTCTGATTTGGTATAAAATTATGTGGTCAATATTTGTTTTTCTCATCAATATGTGGGACTCTGCTGAAATGAAAATGGAAGCGCAGAAAGGATACATAACCTTCAGGTTACTGCAGAGCACCAAGCCTCCTTTTGAGGACAGCATGGCTTTCATGGTGCCAGCTCTTCAAAATTTGCTCATGTGAAGCAATTGTGTTCTGTAATTTAGTCTTTACATTTCTTTATATGAAACGGAATATTAGTATCTATATTAAACAATGAATGGAAGTTATTCTGTGGTGTTCCCCCTAACATTTCAGTTTCAAATTATCAAACAACAGGATGAACAATTCTCTATTTAGTTGAATTGTGCTAAGAAAAATTTTAAAAGGAGTTTTTTTTTTTTCAAATCATACATAAAGAGCCTAGGTTAGTAGAGACTTCATGACTAAAAGAAAATTCAGTGAATTGCTTCTTCTCTCTTACTTATGGATCTTAAGTATCCTGTGGGAGTGTTGGAAAGATGCTCTTATTAAAACCTCTGGAGCTGTCTCTGTTTTCTCAAGCATACATTATTAGCTATCTAGAACTAATTACCCCCAAGGCACCTCTTTATGGACTTTATGATTCTGTCTGTCTCCTGGGTTATCATGTAAAGTTTTCAAATGAAGAAGAACCCCCCATAAGCATTCATTCTTTTTCTCAAGTCAGATGAAGATAGGAATTACTTAGGGATAGTGGTTCCTAAAATAGCCACATTGGCTGTTGAGTTCTGAGTCTCTCTTATGAACTTTCATATAAAGAACCCTTTAAAATGATTATTTATGGGGCACCTAGATGGCTCAGTCGGTTAAGCGTCTGACTTTTGATTTTGACTCAGGTCATGATCTCACAGTTAGTGAAATCAAGCCCTGTGTCAGGCTCTGCAGCGTAAAGTCTGCTTGGGCTTTTCTCTCTCCCTCTCTCACTTCCCCCTCCCCACCCCCGCACATTCATTTTCTCTCTCTGTGTGTCTCTCTCTCTCTCTCTCTCTCTCTCTCTCTCTCTCTGTCTCAAAAAAAATAATAAATAAATAAAACTTTTTAAAAAATAAAATAATTATTTATTAGTTATGTATTAGTTTTTATTCTTTCCCGAGATCCTTGAAAACATATACTGACACTTGATAACCTCATTTTAGAAGTACAAAATTACAGAGAATATCAAAGAGAGAAAAAGCAAAGAAAGCTGTAGCAAAAACACAGTTCCCTTGCCAGGTACATCCTTTCTGTGCTGGAGTCTAAGAAGTTTATATCCAACTGGAACTTTGTGGCAAAAACAGACAAAAAAACAGAGCCTGCCTCCTCCCAGTGAGTCTGACAACTCACACCAAGATCCCAAACCTGGCTGCTCACCCACATTAGAACTGCAAGGACCAGGCCCCTCGTTTGTAGCTTCTGGCTCAGCCTACCTGGATTTAGAGACTGGGGATCTAGATGCACTCACCTGTGACCTGCTTTTCCTTCTTATCTTCTGTTCTCCCTTCCCTTCTCTCTCCTCCCCTGACTCTTCCCTTCTGCTGCTCCTCTCACTGCTTGTCCTTCCCTTTTCCTGTCCTTCTTTCTTTTTCTCCCTGTATCCCCCTCATGAATTTCCTGGAAGATTCTACAGCTGCTCAAATGGGAACCTCTGATTTTCTCTACTTCTTTCAATTCACCATTAGCTACTGAAAGTTTAAAGTCCTCAGTAAATAATCATTTGGTCCTAACTTATTGACTCAAAGCTTTCTTTTCATGTGCTCTTTACATGAATCATGAGGAGTACTGGGCATTCCCTTAACTTATTCTGTACATTCATTCCCTTTTCCCTTTGCTGTACTGTTTACGGTACTAGGCAACACAGCCTTTCTGGTTCGTGAACGCTTCTTCATTCTACCAGGCCCTCAACCAAAATTTCACCTCTCTGAGTTTTGCTCCATTCCACCTTTTATCCTATTCAAAATTCACTTTTTCCTCCATTGTGCCCACATAGCATTGTATACAGATCTGTATTTTAGCATTTATCATATCTTAATTATAATTCCCTTCTCCTAGTTGACTTTGGTTTCCATGATGGTAGGGAAGGTATCGTTATTTTTGTATATCCAGCACTGTACCTGAAACTTAGTAGGTGCTTAGTAAACATTAATTGGATGAATAAGATGAATAAATATCAGAGCTTCTAATTCTGAAGTTATGGAAACAAATCATTTTACAGTTAGATACTTGATTTCACATGGGTTTGTGTTAGATATTCTAAGAGAATCCCCTAGGGGCAGCTGGGTGGCTCAGTAGGTTGAGCCTCCAACTGTTGATTTCAACTCAGGTCATGATCCTAGGGTTGTGAGACTCAGCCCCACATTGGGCTCCATGCTAAATGTGGAGCCTGTTAAGATTATTTCTCCCTCTTCCCCTCTCCCCCGCTCAAGCTCACATTCTCTCTTTCTCTCTCACTCTTTCTCTCTCACTCTCTTGAATTAAAAAAAAAAAAAAGAGGCAGAGAATCCTTTAGACATAGGCTTTAACTTAATGAACCATCAAACTTATTCAGAGGATGGCAGATAGTAGAATAGGAATATAAGTCAGTATGTCACTCTCATCAAATATTGAGTTCCTACTATATGGGGTGACAGAGGATTAACAATATTGCATCTTCCAGTGATACACAAAGATGGTGCCTATGGATGTTCTCATGTTTGTTGTAACAAGAGGCAAGACACCTCTTTCCTCTAAGTCTCCTAGAGTATTGTGGAGGTCTTTAGTTAAAAGATAAATGATCAAAATATTGATAGTTACTGTACACATAAAATTTTACATTAAAGATACATTGAAGTGTAATGATCTATAATAAATAGCAGTACTCATTTCTTTCATTCATTCAAGATGTATTGAATCACCTAGTATGTACAAAATACCACCAGGAGTTGAGAGAAACAGAAACATGAATAACACTTAGCTGATATTACTTACATGACTTGTTTGTCAAATTTCTATCCAGGGCAGTTCAGCCTTCATAGCATCATGTTGAATATTAGAGAAGACCTCAAGACTATATTCTTAGATGGCTTCTATGAAATAGGACATGTTTCTCTTTGACAAGGGCGGAAGTTTTTAAATAATTATTTCATCATTTCAACCTCAGCAGGACATGAGAGTTTATCCAGTAGAGTGACGTCTTTGCAGTCAAAGTAATCAAGAGACCAAAAGAAGATTTTAAAATCATCTTCTTAACATGAGACAAACTAACACAATTCTACTTCATGTTGACACAATCTTCCTCACACCATTACAAATCATTCTATAGAATACTGAAGGGGAAAAAACAAAGAACATAATGAAAGGAGAGGAAGCAATCAAGACATGTAAAAAGCAACACATCTCTGCACGTGCCTAAGCTATCCTTGTGAAATGGACACCTATTTCCACAGAAAATAATTGTACTTCTACGTGCTTAGTACATGTAAGAAGAATATAATGAAGTCTGTTCTGTTCTAGTTTTCATAATTAATTTTCACAAAGATAAATTTTTAGTTTCCAAGATTGTTCTGTTTAATAGCTAAAAAATGTTGACTTTGATCATTAAATGGTGTTATAATGAAATTAGCCATGGTGCTGAAAGAATAATCTTCCTAAATGCTAGTCTAATCTTGTCATTGCCCTGCTCACCTTCAGGGTGACACCAGCCCTACTCTTTGGCAGAGGAAACCCCATCATGATTGCCCCCTTACCTTCCCCACCCACCCCATACTTCTCTCCCTGTCTATTCCCTGGACAGGCTCTTCATGCCCCTTGTCCCATCCATCAAGAAAATGGTTTTTCTGTCCTTATCCCCCCACCTTCCTCTCCCTGTGCTGCCCAACAGGCTTCTCCTGAGCCTGTCTTCCCCATCTGCAGCCCAGTTAGGTTAGGTGCCCTTGGTCGGCACCTTCCCATACAGGAGCCTCCCCTGTGAGAGCCGAGGGTGTAAGTATGATTGTTGATTTAACCATCTCCCTCTGCTCCCAACTCTGAGCTCTTTCAGGGAGCAATAGGGCTGTGCCTTATTAATTTCAGTACTCAAGCCACTGGCCTAGGGGCAACAGCAGACAGCAAGTGTGTGGTAGTTGCATGCATGAAGAAACTATTAACCACATTTGAAAATTGGTATTAGTTATAAAAATAATCTTCCACGTTTTATCTGTGTGCACCTATTAGATATCAGGACCTACCCTTGATATATTCAAATAAGACCGTGAATATAAAATATATTTCAAGGTCAACCCTTTGAAGCCACCAGATGATGGTTCAGTTATTTTAATGCCATGCCCCAAGCTGCTAGCATAAATGTTCCATGAGTGGTTTTTGCATCATGTTCCTTCCATTCTCCTCTTCTCTTTTCATAGTTAATCTTGATCTATTCCTAGGATCTCAGAATTCTTTCACTAGCCCTCTTTTTTGTCACTAGTTCTTTAATTTACACATTTGGTTGGCTGGTTCCTGTTACTCGGCCTACAAATCTGTCCTATGTCATCTCCTTTGAGTAATTTACAACCATCATAAAATGCCACGCAGAGGCGCTTTTTTATGTTTTTGAGTAATGGCGAGAAAGAATTGCCCTGGGAATCAAAAATCCAATGAGTCATAGATTATTTTGTTATTTATGACCAGAGAGTGGTCATTGACAATATTTGGCAATTTTACAGCTATGAACCTAGGCTATTGTGCTTTAGAATGTAATTTATTAAGCAAATAAAACTCTTACTGGTAATGGGTCCTGTTAAATCTGGGGAACCATGTGAGCTCCAGGTCGGTACAGCTGTGGAAGTTTCATAGTAGCCACATACATCTCAGATGTCTGGACACTAATATTTTACACTTACTTCATGGTTTTATTTACTCAGTTGCCGTTATATTCTTGATTGGATTCTGACCAACCATTTTGGTTAAGAAATCATCAGCTTTGAGTAGAGAGGGAGGAGCCTAGAGAAAGTAAAATGAATTTATGTTTAAAAAGCATAAATCCTTCCTTCATTAGATATAACATTTAGTAAATTTAGCCTGTAAAGAAACACCAGATGTGTTCATGGAAATTGCTGATGTAAAATCATCTTGGAAAAAGAAAAAAGACAAGGACCTACACTTAACTAAATATAACTGAAGAAGAGATATAGATAGATTAAGAGATAGATAGATATGTATATGTATGTATACAGATACACAAAGACACACATATACAGAGAGAGAGAGCATACCCTAGTGCAAACAAGTATGAGAGAACAAGGTTAGGAGTTAGTTTTTGAAATTATTCATTTATATCAGTAGTATTTTGTAATGGTGGTTTCAGTTTAATTCCTGCCACACTTACTTATAATATGTTTGGAGAAAAAGATAATCTTGGAAGCCTCAACAAAGTTGATCTTATTATAAATAGTGGCATTCAGGAGTACTTTTTTTTTATTGTTTTTTTTTTTTTTTCTAAACTGGAAATGTACTTCCTTTGGTGTTATTATTATACATCTATATCCAACAATATCTAGGATTAGAGAAATTCAGTTATATACTTAATGGCATGAAACACTCATAAGAAGTTGGGTCTAACGCCATACACCGAATGCTGATCAACAAAAATATTCCAAGAATGTTCCTCCGTTTGAAATTTTGCATCCATCTATCCATTCTACAAGTAATTAATTAAACCTCACCATGGTCATTGCCTCATATATCTGTATAAAATATAGTTGGAGAAGTAACACTTAAGTATGTATGGTAGAAGTAGCACTACTGAAAATAGAATTAAAAGGAAATGAAGCCAGTCATGTGACCCTCAGGGCTGCCCTGAATTTAGCCACACGCCACCTAGGCTTTCATTGCCATTTCACACTGTGTTATCATTTCCCATTCACTTTTCTGCCTCTATGATTAAACTGAAACTTCTTGCCATTTATTTTATCAACTGTGTGTGTGTGCACAATTTCTAACAGAGGATCAAGTAGCAAGAACATGCTTAAATGAATACACAAGTTACCTCCCTACTGGTTGTTTTGATCCTATTACCCCAGAAAATTGATGGTGTTCATTTGGAATATTATTGGACTCTTGGCTTTTCTTTCTTAATTTGTAGGAGTTTCTAATATAGTCTAGAAATGAAGTCTTCTGTCAGTTATGTATAATGTGAATTTTTTTCCCACTCTGTGGGTTGCCTTTTCACTTTCCTAAGTGATTTCTTTTGAATCAAGTCCAATTTATCATTTTTTTCTTTTATGGATACTTCTTTTGTGTCTTTCTTAAGAAATCTTTGCTTATATCCATGGTCATGAAGACAGTCTGTGATTCCTCAAGAAGTTTTGCAGTTTTAGCTTTCGTATTTAGGTAATGTCCCACTAATTTTGTGTATGGTGTTAGGGGTGCAGATTCATTCTTTTACAAATGGATATCTGGTTGCTCTAGAACTCTATTGAGAACATCTTTCTCCCATTGAATTGCTTTGGTGCCTTTGCTAAAAATTTGCTTTGGTGTCTTTGTTAAAAATTAGAATAATATGAGTTTTAAAACTTCATTCTTTCATCCATAAATTCTTCCAGTGAATTCTAACTGAGTTCATGTTATGGTCATTGTTAAGACAGGAGTGAAAAACAACATTGTTCCTGCTCTCATAGGGTTCACAGTCCATGATTCTACCCTTTAATTTACATTGCACATGAGATTAAAAATCTGTCATTATAAGCAAAAGATTCTTGTCAGTAAATCCTATTTCCTCTAATATGTTCATTGAATTTTAAAAGTATTGTGACTAAATATCGTGACTAAAACAAAATAATTACAATACTAAAAATACTTTTCCACAACACACAAATTGCCTCTGCTCCCTTTACGCTAACCCAGTATTGAGATTTGCTAGTCTAAATGAAGACTGAATATGCAGATTATAGTTATACAAAACTTTAGGGACTGAACAATTAGCCATCTTTAGCCTGAAGCCTGAAAGATATATGAGACTGAACATTGACTGTCATCTCCCATGGAGAACCATTAGCTGACTTGTGAATTTGAGTGATATTTATAGTTCTATTTTTGAAAGATCACTATTGTTAAATACAGTCCTATTTTCATATAGATATCAGTGTGTGAAAATATCAACAGAGCCTTTTCCTGTTTTAAAATGTAAGAATACTTAAATTTTAACCTAGGCAAATTCAAATCCATCATATTTTACTAACAAATAGTAATGGCTGCAACACCAGAAGGCTTTTGTACCAAAAGATAAAATTGATAGGGTTAGAAATAGTGTTTCCAAAGGACTATTATGTTAAGTTACAAATGGGCCTACCAAACTCAGGTCTCAATTAAGATAGTATGTGCATGTGTAGTTTCTTTTGACACTGGATGGAGGGCCCATGCCCAAATTCAAAGACTTTTTCTGACTTGAATTACATTGACAACATAAACTCTAATCCAAAGGAATCTTCTTTTTGATTCCAAAACCAAAGTCTCAATTTATAAGAACAGAGTTCAAAATCTCTAAGAAATTTTAGTTGTATTCAATATTTTAAGTAAGCATAATAAACAAATACTAGGACCTATTTTATAAGTGTGAATAACTCTCTTGTAAGCTTCTGAAGTTGATTTTTGAATGGTTAAATATGTCTTCAAAAGAATAGACCAACTTGGACTTAGGGCAAAGTTGGTTATCTAGATACATTCTTACATGTAAATCACAACTTTATTTTATATATATATATATATATATATTTTCACATTTCCGTATAAATTGAAGCTCCATAAAAGAGAAGCCCCAAACTGGAAACAATCTAAATAGCGTATATCAGAGTTTCTCAAACTGTTTTTGTCTCAGAACTCTCCCAGCCTTCTTTATAATCTTAAAAATTATTGAGCACCTCAAACTGTTTTTACTTATGTGGGTTATATCTATCAACATTTACCTATTAGAAAATAAAACTGATATTTGAGAGATATTTATTAATTCTTTTTAAAAATAACATGGTAATATAAATAATAGAAATAAATAATAAAAATGTCTTTGTATTAGAAAAATAATTTTGCCCTCAAGATTAAATTAAATGGTCCCAGGGACCTCATAGGGTTCCTGGTTCATACTTTGAGAACTATGGCCCTGTACTGTTGAAATGTTTATGCAACTACATCAGAGCAGTACAGCAAGATACCATACGGCCTTATAAAATGGCATGCATGTGGATGCTTCCAATACACAAGAATACATTTTTAATAATATACGCTCCCCAACTTAGGAAACAAAATGAATATAGAACACAACAGGAAAAATAAAGCATACAGTTTAGACCACTTCTCATATCAGTACAGTTGACCCTTGAACAACACAGAGTTAGTGATACCAACCCCTCACACACTCAAAAATTGCATATAATTTTTGACTCCCCAAAACCTTAACTACTAATAACCTACTGATGACTGGAAGCTTTACCAATAACATAAGTAGTCAATTAACACATATTTTGTATGTTATATGTATTATATACTGTATTCTTAAAATAAAGTAAACCAAAGGAAAGAAAATGTTGTTAAGAAAATCAAAGAAAGATAAAATACATTTATAGTACTGCACTGTATTTATCAAAAACAAGCCACACATAAGTGGACCTGCACAGTTCAAACCTTTGGTGTTCAAGGGTCAACTGTACTTCATAAAATCAAACAGCTTAACACTGAACCATCTCAAAAAATTAAACTAATAAGTTACCTTTCAGAAATCTAAGGTAGAGCTGTAAGTTCTGTATGACAAAGAGAGATCCATCAATTCCAAAAATGAGATAAAACAAGGAAGAAAGCTGACACTATTGTAGACAGTAAGAGGTTTGTCTTCATTTCTCTTTGAAACAGAAAGCCACTTCACTTCTTTCGAAGGATGGCTAAGGGATACTTGGAGGCCAATGTTTTTTTTCTGAAACAAAAGCTTTAATTTTGTTGAAGCACTTAGAAAAATTTTCCATTGATATCCTTAGAGTTATATACCTCAAAGTTTGGCAGAGATATCTTTAGCCTAGAAAGTATTAACAGCAATATATTTCAGCTGCCAGTGAAAAATGAACATACGGTGTTGAAGTGTTTTAGAGAAAATAGAATAAACACATTTCTACCATGTAAAAGTATCTATTAATAAGGATTATAAGTAAATTTCTAGTAGGTTTTTAGAATTTTCTGTTCATTGGCTTCTTTTTTTGTAGTTTAGTGTATTATGAACTTCTATAATTTCAAATGAAAGTATATGCAATTCATGATAAATAAGAGATATATGTGTTCTCTGATAGAAGAGGAACTAGTCAGTCAGCATAGTGTAATCAGTGGAAAGGACCAGCAGGCACTGAAGTTCTGATTGACTGGCAGTTAGCAAAAAGCAGCACTTTTGACACAAATTCCCAGAAGTAACAGAGAAAAGCATAATTGCAGTGAAGTGTAGGTGGCAGAGGCCACAATTACTGGTGGTGGGGGGATCAGCCTCAGAGATGGCTAAGGTGGTGCACCAGGCCAGAGGCCCTCACTGGGCAGAGTTGACTTACACCTCGTGGACATCATGGCCCCACTGAAGGGACGAGCATGGGGTTAAAACAGCTTCTATTAGAACCAAGTGAGTGTGTGAAAGTAAACCCTCCAAATAGCCAGCTTTCACTGGCAAGCTGAATAAAAGGTTCTTGTTGTTCCTGCTTCTTTAGAGAAAATGAATGTATGAATCAAACTGATCCTTTAAAGAATGAAGACAGTAAAGGGAACAACTGACAATAAAGTTTCATCTCAAACTTGAGTAGTGGCCTTATTCTTGTCATCTGTGGTGTTCTGGTGGAAGGCCAAGTCATACCTTTCCTTTTATTGAAACTGCCAAGATTGTAGGAACTCTCTAAAAATATGTACTAAAAATCAGACACTAAATTACACCTGTAAGCTTAAAGCAACAAAAATAATTTAGTGACCTTATTCACCCCTTCAATTGAAACAAACTCTCTACTGTATACTTCCTGTACCTCAAGTGTGGAGAGTTCCTTTTTTTACTTCTGAACCTCTCCTCCACTCTCTCCCACCTCATTTCCCCTCAGTGTAACCGAATACTTTCAGCAACTGGAGGCCCAAACAATCTTGTTAACTTGAAAGTTTTCCTTCAGATTTATTGACCCAGCAGAGTTAAACAGGGTAAGTGTTGATCAACACCTCTCAGGTATTTCTTTAATTATTGCACTGGCATCTCTAGGGCCTCATAAAAATTTGCAATAAAGTAAAGATTTTATTTATTTATTTATTTATTTATTTATTCATCTATTTATTTATTGGGGGGCGGATTTTGGATTTTCTAAGGGGAGCCTCTACCTTTTGCCATAAATTGTAGCTGTAGCCTTGATAATACTGTGGTTGAACAATAAGGTCTCCAGAGCTCCTCAGTGAAAGAGATTAAACTGTAATTAAACTACACCATGAGTAAGGAGGGACAGAGAAAAGAAGAAGAAAAAAAAAAAACTATGGTTTTCATAAAGCAGAAAAGAAATACATTGACTGGTGTTTACAGCCCAGAGACGTTTTTTGCCTTTGCAACTACAAAACAGTCTTATTTTTAGCCAGTCAAGGTTTTGCAAGAATGCCGTATCAATCCCACAGTTCTGTTCTTTGAAATAATTGCACCAAGCTGGTCCCAAATCAGCAGTAACTAACTGAAAAGCAGGAGGGAAACATTTCTCAAACATACAGTGCCGATGAAATTTGCCATAACACTATGAATTATGTCGGCTGCCTGCATGAAGTTCCACATAATGGGAAAAAAGAATTTAACTAGATCTTAATTGAACATACAGCTACATAATATCCTTTTGTTTAGGCTCAAAAATGGATTTTTTTAAACCTCCTTATCAGTGCAGCTATTAAATATTGTGGCTCTCCAGCTATCAGTCTCCGATCAGCACAGTTAGTGCATTTTACCTTCCAAGGAAGTGCACTTTGAGCCAGCTGGAGCACAAGAAATGTAGGAGCTGGAGAAAGTCGTAATTGAAACAGGCGACTGCTTCAGTACAGACAGGAAATAAAAGGAAGACTGGCCCTCCAACGGATTAAATTAGATGTTTCAAATTCAGACAGTATCAGGAAAAAGAAGACTTATGTTAGGGGGGAAAAAGGTAACAGTAAGTTCATTCAGCTGAGTACCCCCTCCTCTCCTCATAACACATGTTTTTGCTGGAATCTTACTGTGCCGCCCAGTAGGGTAGAATCGCCCAGGCTTCTCCCTGCCAAACAACAGAGTAGCAGGTCCCTGTGTTAATGTCACACTATCCTTTCCCTCCTGCCTGCCCTCTCCCTTTCAGAGCCCTTTGGTATTCTGTTTCCATAAATTAGGCGTGAAATTACGTTGGGCTGAGGATACATGATTTCAGCTGTTTTATAGTTGGAAAGGAAAATCTTTTAGACCTAAAGCAAAAACATTTTTTTAAATATACTTCCTGCCTATTAGTTTGAGATATGCCTATTATAGAAAATGCTTGCTTTGTAGAAACTTTCTTTTCTTTTAATCTCACAGAATTCTGTCTTGTCCTTCAGTTCAAGTCAAGTGACATTTATTGAATACTGACTGTATACAAGGCCATGAGCTAACTGGTGTTGCCGATACTTATACATTCATTAAGATGATAGTAACATAGGTACAATTCAGATTCGCAAATGAAGACTTGTACTTTTGGTACAGTATTTTAGGAAGTAGATTTTCTTTTGCATTGGAATAATCAAGTGAAATTGTTGCAATGATTTTTTTTTCACTTTCCTTACGTAGTACTGCATCTCATTAAGCAAATACAGGCCTTTGTTTAACACAGTTAGGTAAATGTCCAAATCTAAAGTTTGTTACCAGCAGTGCTTGAGACATTGCTTTTTAAGGTCAGTGCGTATTTCAGCATTAGAATATTCACTGTCATTTATATATGGGGAAGGGGTGTAGCATTAGATGAGGTGTTTTCTCTGAGATATATTTAAACACTGAAAAAATCAACAAGCTAAAAATACTGTAGCTCTACACTGTCCCCTCTGGAAAGCTGATAAAACTAAACATTACTACAGCAAATGGATAGAATTCCAAACTTACAGAATGAAAATGTCTTTGTTTTTCCTACTCTGTGCCTCTCCATGTTCGTAAAGCATAGTCTTACAGAAACATGGGGCTACGGCCCAGCGCTACCTGCCGGATCCAGGCCTCATTTGCTCAGGTGTGCTCACGGTTTTAGCTTCTTGAATTAAGCCCTGGGAAAATTCCTGTGCAAACATCTGTTTCTTCTTCCCTGCCTCTCCAACAGGAGCAAGATGGGGTGGGGAATGCATCATGTGAGTGGGTTTTGCATGGAAAATGTTGTGGGTTGCTTCCACTCCAGCTGGACAGCTTTATATAGCTATAAACCTTTACTGCTGTATTAAGGTTCCACTCAAAGGGTATGAATCTCTGATATTCATGGTCCAACAAAACTGTTACTAATTACTTATCTCCTGAATAGCTACAAGGATTGGCAACTTGAACAACAACAATAATCTGTGTACTAGTATTCTCCAGCAAGGGAACATCCTCCTTCATATAAATAGCATGGCTTGCAGTTTTAAAACTCAAAGGAACAAACTAGAAATGTATACCTGGGGCCTTCATAAAGGCCATCATGCTCAGAGAAAGCATATCCCTCACTTCTGAAAGGTAGTTTTAACACGGGTCTTGAAGAATGGGGAAGTTTTACAAATAACTTTGGTTTCTAAACTTAGGGAAGGCTGTGCTGACTGTGGGACCTCGTAGTCAGGACTGCATTCCAAAGAGTGCCTGGAAGTAGACCGTGTCCTTGGAGCATACCTTTTCAGGAGCAAGGATAAGG
Organism: Puma concolor; assembly: GCF_028749965.1. Lineage (NCBI taxonomy): Eukaryota > Metazoa > Chordata > Mammalia > Carnivora > Felidae > Puma > Puma concolor. Next base: position 27,232,571 of record NC_141671.1, read on the forward strand.
TGATGGCTGCCTGCTGCCCAGATCTTTTGTATCCAGAGCCCTAAACCAGGACCTCGCCTTTCAGGGGTTATAGTCTCCAGACCTCCCTACAGAACTCCAGAGTTCTGCTCATAGGTTGCCACACTTCGAACTTAGTGAAACAAGATGGTAGTTGAAAGACAGTTTCTCGGAGAGCCTGGGTGGCTCAGTCAGTTAAGCGTCTGACTTCAGCTCAGGTCATGATCTCACAGTTCATGGGCTCGAGCCCTGCTTTGGGCTCTGTGCTGTCAACTCAGAGCCTGGAGCCTGCTTCAGATTCTGTGTCTCCCTCTCTGTCTGCCCTCTTCCCCTCATGCTCTGTCTGTCTCTCTCTCTCAAAAATAAGTAACTATTTAAAAAAAATTTTTTAAAAAGGCAGTTTTCTCTATAGTGTTGTTTCACAGAGTTGAGGAAATGACACTTTCTTCTCCACAAAGGTTGGCAGAAGCTCTCCCCAGAAGTTTGCTCCCAAACCTCAACATCTTCTGGTGTGACTCTGTTCTTGGAGGCCCAAGCCCATGTCTGTGCATTCAGATGCAAAGTAACATCCACCTAGTGCAGCTGTGTGACAAGGCTGTGTCTTCTTCACCCAGCTCCCTGGAGATGATGAGTATTGTGCAGGACCATAAAGAAGTGAACTTTAATAGGAGCCATAAGCACACTGTGCCAACCCTTTATAGATGCCACCTCCATTTGGCCTCACACTGGCCCCTCTAAGACAGACCAGACAGATTATCTGTTTTTACAAATGAGGAAACCCAAAACTTTATTAGAATCAATATAACTGGTCTTCAGTTGGGAGTTGCTGGGATTCACTCCCCAAGTTCTCAGAATCAGAAGTCTCTTTATTTCCTTATATCACATTACTTAAACTAGACCTTATTTACTTTGAAAACCTAGTTTGGAGACCTTGTTTCTCAGAAGGAGTGGTTTCCAAAAGTCATCCACCATATGGGTGTCATCAGGCAGCCTTCATTAAGATGGAAGGGAGGGAGGACCACATGGCCAAGGGGAGAGAGATGAAGGCCAGCCCTGAGCAGGTGAATACATGACCATTCTATTGCATTCCCCCAAGTTTCTGCTCTTTTCCTCACAGCAGAGCTCTGAATCACTGAGATCATCATACCTAGTTGGGATTTTAATCGTTAAGAAAAAATCAAAGCCAAGGTGTGAATGATCTGTTAGCTTAATTAACCCTTGCAGAGTTTGTTAATTCAAATGAATCTGTAAATGATATCAATGTGTGGGAAGCATTTGAAGTAGGGATGGGTTTTCTTCTCTGTTCAAAGAGAAAGTCCCCAAACTGTTTTATCTAGGAATAAAGTCTAGGGGTTTGTTGAATATGATGTAACTCTGAAATCAGTTGTGTGGTAATGATAAGGTATAGTATTGAATGAATAGCATATGCATGTATCCAAGAATTATCTTCTCCAGAGTCTCTCTCCAATTTTAATTCTCCCTCACTCCCCAGTCCCTTAACCAATTTCTCTTGACTTTCTTCCTTTGTGATCCTTTCCATGTTAGGGTCATGTAACATCTATTTATTCTGAAATGTGACCAAGTACATAAGGAAAACCAGAGTTCTATTTTCTTTCTCTCCTTAGCCTACTTTGACAAGAATGAAGACCTTCCGATTTAAAATCAAAGTGATCTTGATCATTGTTTCCCATATACCCATCAAAGATATTACAATTTCAAAATGAAAACTAGACCAAAGATTCTTGGTTGAAGTGCATCTGGGCTGTATAACACCTCATCCTTTGTTAAAAGACACTACCTTGCTGAAGCTTAGGCCTCAGCAATATACACAGTCTGATCCACCACATCAGGGTTACTCATATCATTAGAAATTAAATCCTGAGAAATTTGATATCTTAAAGAGAACCTGTTTTTTCGTTACCTGAACTTGAGGTCAAGAAGGAGGGGATGGCTGACTCTTTGGCCAGTGGGAAGCTCTGGGCCTGGACTGAATGAGCAACCCTCTCTCCCTCACTTCCATTTCCCTATTCACTCTCCTCCTTTAGCTCCAGCTCCCCAGTTCTAAGGCCTTTTGCTCACTGATGTTTGAGCTAAATGATATCCTGGGGATTGTTAGGAGTAAAGGTTTAGAAAGTTTGTATTTAAAAATAAGTAGTGGTGATTGAAACGCCTCTTTACTGGCTCGTGAAGACTGGGCCTAGAACAGCATACATGAGACAGAAATAAAATTGGGGGTTTCTGTGTTATTTGTGTCTCCAGCTTCCTGCCTTACTAAATTTATATGGCTACTTCCCATAAGTAACAAGCATGTTTTGAAGCAAGCAAAATGCAGGTTTGTGCTGCCATCGATGTGTCATAGCCTGCAGTTCACACCCCCAGTGTAGGTGTCAACAAAGCTGTCTCTTACTCTCCAAGGTATATGGTGCCAAAACCAAAAAGTGGGATCTGGTTGCAAGGAAGGCGCTGGCAAAACAGAACTTTATAGTGCCTGGTTCTGTTTGACATTTAAGGGACATTCACTTGGAGGACTCCCAAACACGTAATGCGCCAAAAGGAGGAATGCTTTCTCTTGAAGATTCAGTGGGTTGCTGGCTGCAGGGAGAATTATAAAGCCCTCTGATCAAAAAGAGACTCTCATTACTAACCTCCACATGCTCCTCACTCATATACCAGCTTCCAGAAAGTCTGGTGATGTTCCAGAGCCTCCCACACAAAGGGTTTACACAAGACTCAGTGGTTCTACAGGTTCTGTTCTTACCTGAGAACAAATGAGTCCAGGAAGGTTTACTTAATACATCCTTCAAAATCCAGCTTCTTTCAAAATTGTCTATTATAGTCACTTATTTGAAAATCATAACATAGTTGTATGGAGTTGCATTTTCAATAATAGCTTTTAAAATCCTTAAAATGTTTACCTTAAGATGTGTGTGTGTGTGTGTGTGTGTGTGTGTGTGTGTGTGTGTGTGTGTGTGATTGCTGTGTAATTAGAAGTAAACTCTTAAATCAGAATTTAGGAAAGATTGGCCTTTTTCAGTATGTTGTCATAGTTGAAATTTCTAGAACTATGGAATAAAATGAGTGCTTTTCTGAAGTGGCATAAATTGAGATCGAAACCAAAACTGAGAGACTGTGAAAACTTTGTGTCCTTTTACTTCTTTGTAAAAAGAATTGCAGTAGGGCGTTTTCCAGGAGTACTTTTGAGTATATAAAACCAGGAAATAACTATGTGACATTCCTGGCACTAATACTCCAAAATGAGTCAGAGATAAAGTTGAAACAGAAAACTACAGTGCCCTGCCTATCATCAAAGAACACGTATTTTGACGTGTTAACAAGCCTGTCCTGGTATGTGCAAAGGCATGGGGTCTGATAATTATTGAGGGGTCCTGGAGGCATTGCTCATTGGGAACTCCAAGTGCCTTAATTATCCTGTGTTCTATGTGAAAGATGTCCCATGGAGCAAAATTCCACAGCATCAGTTCTGAGCCAGATCTCCTGGGTTCAGGTGCGGGCTCTGCCACTTCCTAACTGTGAAATATTGAGTGAGTCTGAAGTTCTTTGTGCTTCAGTTTCTCCATTTATAAAGATGAATATAATAATAGTACTCTGTCATAGGAGTCTTATAAGGGATTTAACACAATGTAAAGTACATGAAACTGAATATTTTCAAATGACAACAACTATGATGTTGATAGTGATGATGGTATTGACAGTTGACATGCACTTACCACTGTGTTTTGCATCACACAAATCAGAACATCATAAAATTCTTCTTGAGGAGGAGCTTTCAATCTCATAGAAAGTGGACACAGGTAGAAAGAAGTCTGTTATATATTTATTACCTAAAGAGGGAATTGAGAAAATTCTTTTTACCAGGTACACTTGTGGTTTTACCATGCTAGCTATAAAATTTAGGTTATCCTCAGTGGTCACTTGATGTGGGTATAGTGACACCATTCTGTTTACTTCCTTGAGCCATTTAGATAAACATTTCTCATTAGAAACAATATAAGTTTTCTCTGACCTATTATTAGTAAATGGGAAAAGCACCCCTATGAGCATAGTATATATGTAAAAATCACTGCAGTTTGAGGAATGGGATCTTTAGTGAGTGCTGAGGAAGGGAAAATCTTATTCTCTGCTTCCTCAAGTTTCTTGCTATTAAAATAAAGTGAGCATTTGGATGGAAAATGCAGCAAATTAATATTTTGTGTTATTTCTAACTGAAATGGGGAGATGAATAAGTGAATTTTTATGTTGCTGAAAGAGCAAATATATGTAGTAGTTCAATATTCCAAAGTGACATAAAATTTGAGGGTTATGATTTGAGAAGTTAGCATCCCAAGGAAAATTTCCAAAATAACATCAAATTTGAGATTCTAAACATGGTTTAATCGTTAAGAGCACTTGGGGAGCTTTATAAATTTAGAAGTTCCCAGGCCCCTCACCAGTTTACCTAGTTGCAATCTGCAGAAGTGAAGCCTGAAAATTTTTTTTAAAGCGCCCCAAGTGATTGGAAATACACATAGTTAACAGCATAGTTTATAACTGAACCAGCTTTGTTTTTTAATACTATTTTTTGGAGTATGGTCTTAGTGAAAAATAACAAATTGTATACATTTTTTTCTCCATATCTTCCCAAACCAAGATAGAAGAACCCCAGTGTGCTGTAAGCCTCAAGGAGAAAATGTGAAGGTGGGTGGACTTCTGGAGCTAGCTAGCATTGCAGGGATCGCTCCCCAGGGCCCTGTCCATGGTTCCTGGCCGCAGAGACCTCTTGGGTCCTGTGGTGATTAATAAGGAAGTGTGTATACATCCCTGTGCATATACTTGGAGAGAAACTCATTCCGACTGAGGTAACAGCTCTGATTACAACTTTCTCTTTGGCTACAGACATCCTGCTTATGTGGCATAGAAAGAAGGGAACTGGCCAGGCCCTGTCTTCTTCCTACCCCTTGGCTCCACTGGCTTTTAGAAAGAGGGTCATTGCAAATATAGATTATGCTTTATGATAAATTATCAAAACTCATTCAAGTGCCTCTTTAGTGTCATGATGCAAATCTTTCTTATATACTTTTAAATCAAAGAGCTGTTTAACCTGAGTGTAATAAAATGTGAATGACTTAATGTGCGTGAACTGTTTTCAGAATAGAACATCTATTTACATGTTCTTTTTATTACAAAGCCCATTCTAGTATTGAAGCATTTCATGTGGACTTCAGGTTTAGAAGTATTTTATCTCCAAATTCTATTTGAATTCAAGGCATAATTCCTATAATTTGTCTATTTGTCATTGTATGGTTATTATTTTTAAATCTGAAAGTTTTCTTCCACCTTTTAATTATTCTCCATTAGGAACTGTAGTACCTAAATCTTCTTTCTAATAGAGGTTTTAAAAGATATACATATAGAAAAGGAGATTGGGAGGAAAATCAGTAGTTAGATTCTACATAGTCATTTAAGCAGTTAGACTGACATTGTATGTATTTGTGTAACTTTGATACCACATGGGTTTTAGGTATAGCTGATCATTTAAAAACAAAACAGAACAAAAAAGTCACTACTTCAAAGTCTTTGGTAGCATATATAAATCTTTATATAAAAATACATTAATTTAGAACACTTAGGATATTATTAACATTTAAATACATTTGGTCTGGAATGGGACATTTCTGTCTTCTTTTCAAAGGTTCCAAATGGATTTTATATTCCCTAGGGTAATAATGACAAGTATGTCCTATATAGTACACATATGAGAATCCTTTCACATAATACATAAAGCTTTTAATCAATCTGTAAAATTATTTGGGTACTATCATTAATATTCAGAGTTGATAAGAAGTTTTGAAAATGATATTTTATCCTTCCTTTGTCCTGAGACAACAATATTAACCCTACTTTTTCATGAAGTCAGGCTGAGGCCAAGCTGTCTCAAGGCAGGTAGATTTCCAGTAGCTTACCTCTCTCTGACCCTATCCTTAGACATAAAACCATTGTAACTGGCGATCCCATGTTTACACTATCAAACACCAAGCTCTCCATGTTTGCACTACCTGAGTGATGCTACAGTTTTCCAAGTTTTTTCTCAATAAACTGGTTTTATAGGGGATATATTAGATTGAGAAATCCACAGAGTAGAGTAGATATAAAGAAATAGGATTTGGAATGTACTCATTTAACTGTGGGAATCTCCATGGGTTTATAAAAGAAAGACCTCACTGGGTGTTGTTTGTGGCATTGAAAAATGGCTTATACATTCACTTCAAAGGTTAGAATAAACTTCTCATATAGATCTCAGAACCATGCTTTGTTGGTTTTGTTGTTGTTTTGTTTTATTTTCTTTTTCACTAAAACATGCCCTCATAGGACATCGTTCATTTTCCCATCTTTAGTTTAGCAATATTTTTCTCCATCTACTGTCCATTTAAAACTAAGCCATTCCCACATAAGCATATAAAGCCCTTTCCATCACTTCACCTTCTCCCATCCTGGTGGATTCCTTGTCCTGCTAGACCAAGGCATACTGTAATTTAAGCTCAGTACAAACATCTCTTCATTTTTTGGCCCTGAACTGTCAAACTTTCTGTTAAGTCTTGAGCATTTGGGAAAAGCTCTCAACCTTAAGGCAGAGAATTTGTGTGCATTCATGAATACTAAGCAAAATGAGTACCCACTATTCCAGGTGACCATAAAATTGCAGTGCAGGAAAGGAAAGGATAGTAATTATCCCCCGAAGGGCTTTTAACTTTCTTTGGCATTTTAAAGGAGGAAGATTAGCTGCCTTCACAATATACTATATCTATCACCTCTGCATGTAAAGTACCCTTAGCCTTCACCTAGGGCAGTTTAGAAGCATCCAGATTTCTTGGAGTTGACTGCATTCACTTAACACAAGAACAGACTCATCAAGTAAATAGACATCTTAAAGGCATATATTAGGCTTTAATTTCGTGAACTTCTGGAAGTAGGTCATTTATAGTTCCCCATTCAGATTTCAGACCTACTTTAGAGGAACATAGGAATTTATCAGTTTACCTGAATTTCTTCTTGTAACTGTTCTAAAGGCAGCTGGAGCTTTTAGGCTCACTTTAACCCATATCTATACCCCTACAACAGCCCCATAGATTCCTAAAATCATTCTAGAGTAGAGAAGTACATCACAAATTCACAGTCATTTTATCATGGGTTCCAAGACTACCATAGAAGATGAGGTATCTGGGAATTTATAATGGCCCAGGAAAGCTCCCCTTAGTGCCCCAAAGAAACCTCAAGAAGTCATTTGCTGAGACTGGAAGAGATTGCTATTAGAGTGAGTATAGAGAAAGGGGATCAAGAACGAAACTCTGGAACATACCCGCATGAAGATGAAGCATATGAGAACAGAGAATATATTGCAAAGTGAAAGCATCTAATAAGAATTTCAAACTGAGAGAAAATGGAAAATAGAAGGAAATTACCAAATCACTATTTGAAGAAAAATTCCCAGAACTGAAGAATATGATTGCCAAAGCTTTGTGAGTGTCTTGCTCTGTGAATGAACAAAGATCCCCACACCAAAGACCATTACTGTGAATGTTCAGCGTTGGGATCAGAGAGAAGATCCTAAAACTTCCAGCAGTACACATAGGTTTCACACAAATGATCAAGAGTAAAATTAGGAGCAAAAATGGCAATGTATATCTATTCCAACATTGAAATGAGAAGCCAATGAAGCAAAGCCTTCTAAAATTTGAAAATGATTTTTTTAAATTTTTTAATGTTTATTTACTTTTGAGAGAGAGAGAGACAGAGCATGAGCGCAGGAGCAAGGGGAGGCAGAAAGAGAGACACAAAATCCGAAGCAGGCTCCAGGCTCGAGCTGTTAGCACAGAGCCTGACGTGGGGCTTGAACTCATGAACCATGAGATCATGACCTGAGCTGAAGTTGGACGCTTAACCAACCTGAGCCACCCAGGTGCCCCTTGGAAATGATTTTTAATCTGAATTCTAAATCTGGTTGAGATACGATGGACATTTTCAAATGTGTAACTTTTTAAAGAAATTATCCTCTGTGTACTTTTTGAGAAAACTACCCAAGAATATACTCCACTGAAACAAGTAAGTAAACCAAGAAAGAGAAGGGTATGTAGGAGTAGGAGATGTAACACAAACAGGACATGGGAATTCTGAAGATGACAACAAAAGAAGTCCCAAGAAGACAACAGCAGCAGGTCTAGAGCAATTAGTAAATGAAGGTGGAGGGCTTAAGGAGATGTGTCTATAGGAAAAAAAGTTAAAAGGTAACAATAAGTACTTGAGTACTTTAAAGTCATGGACAGTTAAATTGCATTTTATAGAGAATTGAAGGGTATGAGAAAATTCGGCTATACAAAGTAGACTAATCAAATGAAAAAAAAACCATGTATAAGTATGGTAGGGAGAGGGAAGAGATTTCTAAGAAAGGAGTTGAAATCCTAATCTGCTGGTTGATTCAGAAGTTGGGTAACATTTATTTAGAAATCAATAATGACTACTGTGAATGAAGATCTAACACAAAATTGAGAATTAATTATAGATGTACAGTAGGGTGGAAAAGTATGCAAATATATTAAAAATCTCCATCTGCTATAATAGGAAGTCAGAAGGTAATGTCTAAAATGGATTAATCAGAAAATAACAGACACATTATTTGGCAAATTATTATAAGTGTTAAAAGTTGGGAGGAGCAGGATATAAGGGGATTCTGCTTTTTTAATGTCTTTAAGCACTATTTAATTTTTTACATTGTTTACATATAATATATTGATTAATTTGAAATTGATTTTAAAAACAACTATAATTCAGCACTATGTTTTTTTTTTTAAATGTTTATTTATTTTTGAGAGAGACAGAGACAGAATGCGAGTGGGTTGGGACAGAGAGAGAGGGAGACACAGAATCTGAAACAGGCTCCAGGCTCTGAGCTGTCTGCACAGAGCCCGACGCGGGGCTCGAACTCCCGAGCTGCAAGATCATGACCTGAGCTGAAGTCGGACACTCAACCGACTGAGCCACCCAGGCACCCCTAATTCAGCACTATGTTATACACAGTTTTAAAATTAAAGAATATGTTCAGTTTTCATCTTTACTAAATATACCAAAATGCACACAATATTCCAAGAATAGGAATTGAGATATAATGGATATATACCATTATATTAGTTTCATGTGTATGACATAATCATTCAATATTTACTGTATGTATTGTGAAATGATTACAATATGTCTAATTAACATCCATCACAACATGGTCACAAATCTTTTTCTTGTGTTGAGAACTTTTAAGATCTACTCTCTTAGCAAATTTCAAATATACAGTAACAGTATTATTCAGTATAGTTAGTATAGTAAAATGTTCATTTCATTTACCTAGAAAAAGAAGGGAAAAGGGTGTATTAATGTCTTTTGCTGTTGCTACAAATCCCCACACTTAATAGCTTAGAACAACACTACTATGGACTGACTTGTGTCCTCCAAAAATTCATGTGTTAAGGTGCTGACCCCCAGTGTAATGACATTTGGAGATGGGGATTTGGGGAGATAATTAGACTGAGATAAAGTCATGAGGGTAGGCCCCTCATGATGAGATTAGTGCCCTTTTAAGAAGAGGAAGAGATCCTAGGGTTTGCTCACTCTGTCTCCACTATGTGAAGGCACAGTGAGAAGCCTCCCAGGTATAAGCCAAGAAGAGAATTCTTACCAGTAACTGAACATGCCACTCTGATCTCAGACTTCTAGCTTCCAGACCTGTATGAAAATAACTGTTGTTTAAGCCACTGAATCTTTGGTGTTTTGGGGGGCAGCCTGAGCAAACTAAGACAAACACAGATTTATTATCTTATAGTTCTGGAGGTCAGAAGTCTGAATGGGTCTAACAGACTTAAAATCAAGTATCAGCAGAGCTGTGCTCCTTCTGGAGGCTCTAGGGGAGAATCTGTTCCTTGCCTTTTGTAGCTTCTCCAGTCTGCTTGTATTCCTTGGCTTGTGGCTCTTTCCTCCATCTTCACAGCATACCACTCCAATCTCTGCTTCATTTCCACAGCATCCTCTCTGCCTTTTCCAGTCCTCTTGTTGACCTTATTAAGGACTTTGTGATTACATTGAGCTCACCCAGATAACCAGGATCATCTCCCATATTCAGGATCCTTAATCACATATTCAAATCACTTTTGTCATGTAAAGTAACATATTCACAGGTTAGGGGGTTAGGGTATGGACATCTTTGCAGGACCATTATCCAACCTAACACAAAAGAGGTAAAGAGAGTCAGCAGGTATAAGCAAACAGAACTTCTTTATACTTTAATCCCCAAGTATCAAGATTGCTGATAGTGAATTGAAATTTGTGAATCATATGTTCCTTGCTATATTCAGAGATATATAGAAATTCACATTTAATTTCTGTTTTAACTGCAACTATTGGAAACCTTAATATTTGAACAAATTTGGGAATTTCATAGATAATTTGCCTTGTTACATCATCAAATTGTATCTATTAAAAGAAGACACATCAGTCAGTTAGATGCTTGAGTCAAACAAGTGAGCCTAAAACCCAACTCTGCCTCTTCCTGTATGAGTTTTGACAAAGTCCTGTGCCTAACACATTGAAGATGTTCAATATGTGAGCTCTTATTCTTATTATTAATTATTGGTTTGTCTTCTTCACAAAAGTGGCTTATCTAAATAATAAACCCTAAATCCTGAAAGCTTATTCTTGAGCTGTCATACTGGAGTGACACTGTTTATGTATGGATTTGTCAACAAGTAAATAAGATTAATAAGATTGTCAGCAGAAAAATGGGATTTTCCAGGTGACCCTGAAAATGGGAAAAGCATTTCATGAAAAGGTATAAGAACTTCAGTCACAACAAATGCAACCCCATATATTTAAGAATTTTAAAAAAATGTATCTTTATGGATACAAGATGGGGGAAAATAATAAAATATATCAGAGTGGTTTACAAATTGTTTTAATTCTGGAAGCTAATAAATTTAAGTATTATTTAAACAGGAGTGAGACTGCCACTCATCTGAATATAAGCACAATAATTAACTATGCTACCAACAGCAAGATGATATAAGAAAATTTGGGGACACCTGAGTGGCTTAATCAGTTAAGCATCCAACTTGGGCACAGGTCATGATCTCACTGTGAGTTTGAATGCTGCATCGGGCTCTGTGATGACCTGGAGCCTGCTTCAGATTTTGTGTGTGTGTGTGTCTGTGTGTCTCTCTCTGCCCCTCGCCTGCTCATGCTCTCTCTCTCTCTCTCTCAAAAAGAAATAAACATTTTAAAAAATTTTAAAAAGAAGAAAATTTGTTGTTTGGTTTCATCTAATTTGTATATTTAAGAATTTGACCGGCCTTTTCCCCTCATTCCTGGAAGGAAGACTAAATCCTTGGACTTTCCAGAGTGATAGGGGCATCTTTGTTATTCATGGTGGGCCCCCTGAACCATCCTGAGTTTATGCTAATGTGGTGACTCATATGGACCCCTAGATAGCTTGAGGACAAGGCCTGACCCAGGCCACCCAGCATGGTTGGAGGGTAGAAGCATTGAGCCACATGAGGTCAGCCCAACCTCCTGGCCTCTGGGGAGAAGGGAGCTGGAGACTAAACTCAACCCCACAGCCAGTAATTCAATCAATCACGTATTGGACACCCAATCATGTACAATGGACACCCAGTAAAAACTCTGGACTCAAGGCTCAGTGGAACTTCCTGGATCAAACAAGATCCAGGAAGGATCAAAGCTACATCCTTTGATCTGTGGAGTCTGACTCTGGATGGTTAACATCAGAATTGTGTTGCAATATTGCACTAACAAATTGAGGGAGAGGAAATGACCCAGAAACCCAAGATAATTAAATCAAACATTTGGTGTTTTAAAGAGTTAAAATTATTTGACCTAAGGGGCGCCGGGGTGGCTCAGTTGGTTAGGCGACCAACTTCGGCTCAGGTCATGAACTCGCAGTTTGTGAGTTCGAGCCCCGCGTCGGGCTCTGTGCTGACAGCTCAGAGCCTGGAGCCTGCTTCAGATTCTGTGTGCCCCCCTCTCTCTGCCCCTCCCCTCTTCACGCTCTGTGACAGAGTCTCTCAATAATAAATAAACATTAAAAATTTTTTTTTAATTATTTTACTTAAAATATAGAGTGCCAAGTTGCATCAGCAGCGTTTGAGCCATATGGAGCTTTGATACTTCTAACTAGCTAGAATGAAGTTTGGCCTAAAGTGAGACCTTTGTAGAATTCTGACCGAAGTTCTTATTTTCTTCCCTAGAGTAATGATGTCATCACCTGTAGCCCTTATTGTTCCCTCTCCATTGCTAGTTAAATATCAGAAATGACCACTTTCTTCCCTCCACTGTTTTCATCAAACCTTCTCATGTACTTCAGCTAAGAGACCCCAACACAGTCACCACATGCCTGTGAGTTAACTGATCCATGCTTCTTAGAAATCAACACAAAAGCCCCCAAATAAATGCATTTGTGTGCTCTAGCCCCTGCTTTTCTTTTTAATTTTGAAGACATCGAAGCATCCATCCAGTGTAGTACACAATGTGAAAAGGCATTCTTTTTTTAAAATTTTTTTTAATGTTTATTTATTCTTGAGAGAGAGAGAGACAGAGCATGAGCAGGGGAAGGGCAGAGAGAGAGGGAGACACAGAATCCGAAGCAGGCTCCAGGCTCTGAGCTATCAGCACAGAGCCCAACGCGGGGCTCAAACTGACAAGCTGTGAGATCATGACCTAAGCCGAAGTCAGATGCCCAACCGACTGAGCCACCCAGGCACCCTGAAAAGGCATTCTTTACCTATGAAATTTCTCTCTGGATCCTTTGAGTCTATCTCCTCTCCCCACCCCCCCATATTTCTTCACCTCCTGATATGAACTCTGGATCGCCCTCCTGACTATTGTGCCTTGGTAGTAGTCTCCTGGTCCCTGCCTCATGACTCATGGTTTCCTCTCTGTGCCTGCTTCTGGCTGGTTTGCCAAGCCTTTCCTCATTGCCTGTTCTAACCTCTGGGTATTAATATTCCGATTTGACATCTAGACGACTGAGACAGAGAGGGTAGGTCACCTGCCAAGGCTGCACGGTGAGCACGTGGCAGGGCTGGGCTCCTCGCCTGTCTGCCTTAGGGCTGTGTTCTCCATTCTCCCACACTGCTCCCCACCAGCTGAGCCTCCGTTACCAGGTGCAAGTCTCCATTTCAGTCCTGCACACACTCCAGTATGAAAATGGTGGATCAACCACTGAAACCTTAGTGTCAAGAAAGTTACAAAAGTATGTGTGTCCTTCAAAAATAAAATTCCAAACAAGTTCCTCTCTTTTCTCTATTCACTCATTATCGGAAGCTTATGAAATTTCTTTAGGCTTTATTTCTACTTTACAGTCTAAATTCTCTTTCTGGTAATCCATGAAAATGTCTTTATATCTTTTTCACATTAAAAAATATTTCAAATATCCAGAACTTCCTCTCTTCCTTTTTTTCATGTATTTGGATCTAGAAAGTTTACATATTAATTTTGTCACACACACACACACACACACACACACACACACACACACACACAATGGAGTCAAACCAATTAATGTTTAAATGTTAAAAAAAAAAAAAAACACACAAATCCAAAGGAGCATTTCAAGATCTGTTTTTTCCCTTATTATAAGTGAAATTCCCATTAGTGGCAGCCAGGACTGAACACCGATAGAGAATGGGGTCTCTTGTTTGCAGAGATGGACTTATCACATGGTTAGCAGCTGGGATTTATGTGGAGGCTCATTAAATAAAACAGCAGTGGCAGCTACCTCCTGCTGGAATACACTTGGAGGTACAGTACCTGAATTTTTCCAATCCTAGCTAGTCTTTTATACTTTGTTTTATGTCTCTCTCATTTTTCTGACTGTTCTTGACATTTTCTGACCTCACAGTACTTTTATTATTATTTTTATTGCTACTATAACAATGATAACTTAAGGGCCTGATTTATATGATGGCAACTTAGCCAAGGGGGAGATTAAGGCATACCCAAAAAACATGCAGTAAATGTTCAAGTCTATTACCCTTTCATTTTTATTAAGTGGGAAACTTTAGTTTTGTTTTGACACAGATGAATTTGGAGAGTCATGAATAACTGCAGGATTGTGTTTGCTGGGGGCATATTGCTATGGGTCCAAGAGCAGATGAAATAATTTAAGACATCTTAAGGTATCTATAACTGATACATACATTGTAACAAGACGCTCAATTTATTCTATTTTTTTGAGTAATCAATAGTGATCTTTCTTTCCAAAATAATTATAATTTTCAGAATGATAAACATGCCACAAATTATTGACAAATTTCCATATTGTAATAATTTAAATATACAACTGCTTCATTTGGGAGATGCCAGACCTCCTGCTCCCCCAACAAAAACCAGTCTCCCACGAGGGTGAGTAGCACTCCTCTGAATGCCTGGCCTAAATCTTTTCAGCCTCTGCATGCTTAGTATGTAGGCCTAGGACTGCCCAGTTGGCACTGCTGGCACAAGCAAGGGCTAGGACCCAGTTTGCTGAAGTCCAGTGTATGGACCATGAACCTAGGATGCTAAAGTCTTCCTCCTGTCCTTCAACCCACAGCCTTCCTCTAGACTCTGCTGTGCTTGCCAAGACTGTGTGATGGGGCCTCTGTCTTGAGTCTTTGCATTCCACTTCCCAGAGCTCAGCGCCCTGCTCTTTACCCCAGCCTTCTGGACTAGGGTTCTTATTGGCACCTGCCCTCAGCAGACTCCTCTTCCTATACTTCCCACCCTCAGCTGAAGTTCTATACCAACTGGATGCTATTTGTCAAGGCATTGCCATTTACATCTGTCTGAATTATAGTTATCAACCTCATTGATGGCTGGGTTTTAATGAATTCTGATGAACTGAATCAAACTGTCCTATTGTTCCATTATTTCACCATTTCCATAGAGTTACTGAAATAACATCGTTCTTTATGGGATGAATAGTTTGACCTAGGCCATCACTAGGCAGACTTTCCAAGACTTTCACAGTCTCCAAGTCTTTAGACAGCATATAAATTCATGCAGAAATAGTAACACACTTGTTTTAGGTGGATTCTTTTTCCTTAACCACTGTACTCTTTAACATTTCACTCTTTATCTAATATTTCAACTCTCTGGCTGAGAACCATCTCTCCTTGACTCTTCATTTCCTTCATCAACACCGGCATTTGGTTTTATTTCTAAGAACATTTTTCACAAGAGATGTTTTCATGTCTTCGTGGGAGTAACTCAGTATTGAATGGTGACCTTCTGAAACTCATAGAGGTGCTCAGCATAGTCATTCAATATGGCCAATTGTATTTCTAGAAATGGCCATAGCAATATTTGCAGTCCCACATGTTCTTCCAGAACTTTACCACTCCCTATCAAGAAATGGAGCCTCATTTTTCTGCCCTAGAAATTTGATGGACCTTTGTGATTGTCTCAGTGAATAAAATGGAACCACAGGTCCCCCCTTCCATGGTATTATGGGATGCTTGCTCTTGGGAACCAGTCATCATCCTATGAGAAGATCTGAGTCAGCCCACATGGAGAGGCCTGAGTGGAAAGGAACTAGGGCTCACAGCCAACAGTCAACATTGACTTCCAGACATAGGAGTAATCATCTTTCAAATAAGTCCAGCCCCCAGCCTCAGGGTCTTCCAGCGCAGGCTCCAGACAACAACTCTGTCCAAATTGCTGACCCAAATAATTCATGAACATAGTAAATAATTGTTTTAGGGCACTACGTTTTGGGGAAATTTGTTACTCAGCCATAGTGGCCATAACATTCACTAGAGAGCTAATGCAGACAAACCAGCCTCAGAGACTATAGTGCAGATTCATACCTTGGCACAACTTTACAGTTCTCATGTCATAGACCTATGGCTCCTCGCCAATAGTGGAAATGCTAGCCTCTATACCCACCCATACCCAAACTGCTAACCCTGAGCCATGTGAACACCAAACCAGAGTGTGTTTATCTTCTACTCTTTGATAAAGCCAGTCAGTCTTGGTGTTAGGAACATAAACAAACTTTAAAATGAGCATGTAGTTTGCTCTTCTTGAGAGAAACAAAGCAAAACAAAACAAAACAAAACAAAACATGGAAGTTTAGACTTTGCCAGTTTCCTATAGATCCATGTTCCTCCTCAGAGTTTTTGCTGGAAAACAACCGCTCAATCCAAAATGGCATCTCCTAATGCCCGCTTGCATTCCGGTGGGTCCAGTGCCTATTTCAGAATAGAAAGATGTGTCATTTCTGGGCCTTCTTCTTCCTGTCTTTCCCTTATCCTGACTAGAAATTAAGCTCTCTGAGCCCCTAGGGGTAGATAGATCCACAAGATGGAAGGACCTTGGTCCCTGAATCAGCATACAGAAGACTAACATTAAATACCCAATTGAATCAAAGATAGCAAGGATGGAGAAGGAATTCTATTGTGTTAAAACTTTGGCATCTAGTACTACTGTAGCTTCTAGCCACATGTGCCTGGTGAACACTTGAAACAAGGCTAGTATAAACTAAGATTTTTGTAAATGTAGACTAGATCCTGGATTTCAAAGGATACAAAAAATGTAAAATATCTCAATTTTTATATAAATTACAAGTTAAAATGATAATATTTTAGATAGATTAAGTGACATTAAAATTCATTTTATCTATCTTTTTTTATTGTGGCTACTAAAAATTCTAAGGTTCCTTTGTGGGTGACTTTGTACTTGTGGCAGACAAGGCTGTGTTAAAACATTGAGATTTCAGTGTTTGTCTGTTACAGCAGCACGCATTACCCAAACAAACACAATGGTACCATGCAAAAGTGTAGTGTTGCCTGGTCTCCCAGACCTGTTGCAGTTCCTATCTCCTATTAGAGATCCCCTATAATAATAATATGCAATTTTCTTAGAAACTGATTTCTCCAGAATGAGATGTTCTCCACATTCTTAAAACTTAAAACAAAGCATTTTTTATGTGTCTACTTCTTAGGACTTTGAGAATCTAGTTTTTCTGTCCTGTCATTTAGAAATAAGAGAGTTCTACAAAATATCATTATGGCATTCAATTGCCATAGTCATGGTTAAATTACTGTCTTTAGGCAAATGCAACCTATTATAATTGTATATAATATTATGACTTTCATCTGATAAAACTATTTTTTCTTGCTAATTGTTAGAATTTTCTTATATACCTCTTTTTTATATAGCTTTTTTATATAGCTCTTTTTTTTATTTTTTTAATACTTCATTCCAAAGATTTATTAAGAGTACACATAAAAACATGTTTTCAATCCTGTTTTTCAATTATAAGCCATCTGGATTTGTTACGGCCAAAGAACTTCATGAATTACACTCCTAATCCTGTTTAGCTAATATAAGTCTCTGCTAGAAAATAATGGGTCAATTTCTTAGGACTTTGAGATATTACTGCAGCTTTATCTAGCACATTTTTATTTTAATCCTTGCCTTAGACTAAAAGTCATCTTTTATGCTTTTTTAGAGAAAAAATTATGCTGTAACATAGATTACTTCCATATCAAAACTACTCTGAAAACCTCTCACTTTTTCTTTCTGCATGCTTTCTGAATTATAATGTTTCATATATTGCACAATTTTAATTTCTATTGGTATGTCACAGTGATTAATTATTCAAATCTGCAAAGGCACATCTGTGATAAACCCAAGAATGAAATCAGTCTGTTTTACATGTAATGCAAAGAAAACTAGGCTACTTTATGGTCAGTCACCTCCAAAGGAAGAAAAATCCAACGTTGTAGAATCATTGAAAGGTGGTCTTACTCTTTTCTGCAATCTCTAGAAGAGGTGGCAAAGAGGAACCAGTCATATGACACAAAGCAGTGAGTCAAAGCACCCATCTACCCACACATGCCCTGTTTCTACCCCATCTCTGCCCCAAACTCTAAAATTCATGTAGATCTGACTCTCCTCTTTCCTTCTGTCTCTGGCCTCTTTATTTTCCTTTTTCACCCGTATTCCTTCCAGCACCAGAGAGTCCTACGATCAGACAAACACTGAACATCCTCAGGCAGTAATAGGAGAAAGAGTTCTGTGAAAACTTACAAATGAACTTTTCTGGTCTTTGTCACATACTATTACACTTAGAGAGTTTTTTAAATTGGTAATCATAAATAGCCTACCTGTAACATGCAGAATGTAACTTTCATTACAGCAAATTTAACTTCCTAATATTTTATTGGTGTCAACTCAAGTTGAAAAGTTTTTATGTTTTTATTTTTTTAAGATCAGCCCATCTAGCCTGACCATCTATGCAATTATCACAAATCCAGGGCTGGCCATAGACCCAGGGTAAAGGGCAAGACTTTATAAGGCACCCACACTAACAATATGTTAACATTTTTTCTGTCACTAAGACCAAAGAGCCTCCTGTCCTTGTAGTGTGCATATTTGAACCTCATTAATATATGAATGATCTGCATTATCAGATAACTGATAGTAATGTTTTTACATTTCTGGCTTTTATGCCTTTTCAATAGTGATTCAGTTGCCACCTCTGAAGACAGCAAAGCTGTATTTATTCCAACAGCATTATCATTACCTGTGTAAAACATCACAATTCTTCTTTTTTATTTTAAACATTATAATTATAATTCTTCTTAAGGTAAAAAGAAAAGTTAACTTTATTCAATATGTATTTTATTATTTTAATTCACAACTTTATTTAGATTTTTATATTCCAGTGAGTAAGACAACTATGCCCCTCCTTTGGATTCTTTGGACATGTGGATTCTGAGTAATATTTAACATTCATCTGACATTTATTAAGTCAGGCCCCAGGGTGACAGTGGTGAGAGAAGCACCCTCAGGGCATGTATAGTTTTATGGGAATGTACCAGCACCCCACACAACCTCAAGGGCAGGACTTCCCAGTGGAATAGATATCAGGAGTGTCTAAGCTAACATGTTTTGAGTTGAGTAATCAAGTCCTCAGTTTTCTCCCCAAACAACTTTCTTAACCTCTCTGATCCTCAGTTTTTGACAGGGAAATAGTTATGTCTCCTTCTTAGTGTTCTGCCAATTAGCCAAGTTAAACTGTGGCTGTGCATAGTGCCTGGCACATTGTAGCATTTACTAACATTGCCATTTAACCCTTACACATTCCTTCCTAGCAATTCCTGATATTTCCCTTTGCCAAGATTGAGTTAAAGTCAGTAAGCTTTAAGAATCAGACAGCCGGGGCGCCTGGGTGGCGCAGTCGGTTAAGCGTCCGACTTCAGCCAGGTCACGATCTCGCGGTCCGTGAGTTCGAGCCCCGCGTCAGGCTCTGGGCTGATGGCTCAGAGCCTGGAGCCTGTTTCCGACTCTGTGTCTCCCTCTCTCTCTGCCCCTCCCCCGTTCATGCTCTGTCTTTCTCTGTCCCAAAAATAAATAAACGTTGAAAAAAAAAAAATTAAAAAAAAAAATTAAAAAAAAAAATAAATAAAAAATAAAAAAAAAAAAAGAATCAGACAGCCAATGAGGCATTTGTATTCAAAGTCTCTTGATACCAAGCTTTCATCCTTCTGTGCATTTGATGATGGTCCCTTTTGCTCTAAATTCAGGTTTTTATTTGTCTTGAAAGATATTATTAGAAGATTAAGGTTTTGGAGCATTTTATTGCCTCTGGTCAGAATTTTTAAAGCTATCTAATTGTCCTTATCTAATTGTAACTTTCTCAAATTAACTAAGAAAAAGAATCCTCACAAAGCTCAAACTGAAGATTATTGTGTTTGGTTATATGTATCTAGAAACAGCGACTCTTAGAACACACCTAGCTTTGGGTGCATTGGTTTGGATGTTTTGTTTTCCTTGTGGTTGTGTTGTTGTTTTTTTTTTTAAGTATATGTAAGTAAGTCTTTTGCTAGAAATTTCTTTGGGGTTAAGTTGGAGTAAGGAAATAAATGAAAGAATTGGACCAAATTCTGTGAGTCTGGACTAAACCACGCCAAATTCTCTTTCCCCCCATGCAGTTTCAATAGAATTCCATTGAATTAATTTTACTTGTAATAAAATCAGTTGTATTTCAAGCCTGCCTCCAGACTCTCAGATCCTTTTGATCCAAGCACAACAGCCTGTTGCTGTGCAGTCTGTTGAACTTGGCTGTGAGGGTGGGACAGGGGTTTGTGTTTGAAGTTAGCCCATTCTACCCCTGCTCATCAATATTTCAAGACAGCTGGGATTCTCTGGAAATCTTTTGCCAAGAAAAAAAGTGGGGGGAAAAAGTTGGGTTGAGAGGATTGTGCTACTTCTAAATTATTATTCCTACAATACTATAAAATTATAACAGGCTCCACAACCATTAAGAATATTGGAACCTGGTGACTCATCTTTCAGTACTAAGTTAAAAGGAAAGGAAGTTATGACCAGCAGGGTTCATTCCAGAGGATATTCACAGTGGGACATTATTCTCCAAACTGACAGTGCAGTAGGGTTCAAGTCCACGTGGTAGAGCTTCCCCTGTCCTTCACGTGAAGTGTCCCAGCCTGGGAATAAAGGTGACAGAGGACAGCAGAGGGAACCAGGTCCAAGATCTTGACCACACTTGGGAACTCAAACTCCCCTGAGGTTGATTTGGAGCGAGGCTCCAGAGTCAGCTTGAGGAGCAAAGGGCTGGGAGCCCATGCAATGGCTCAGAGTAACCCTATCTCCATACCAGAGAGAATGCGCAATAAGACAGCCACAGAAATAGAGCCCACTCATAGCTTCTGTCCCTCACTGGAGACCTGAGTCAGCAGCAGGGACACCTAGAGGACCAGGAGGCCATTTTCTCACTGTTGCTTAATTAGCAAAGAACTTTCTCTAACCAGCTTTCTGTTGTACGCCTTCTCTGATTTCTGCATCTTCACAGATCAGGGACTTCGCACGTAAGTCATTGCTTACGAACTTGGTGATCTTACAGTTCACAGATGGGTTTTCATCTGACTTTAGTAGTTTCAACAGTTGCAGAGAAAGATTTACTTCCCCTGGGTAATTCTTCAAACGCAAATTGTGTATGCAATGGGATATGACAGAAAAAGAAAAATCTGGCTCTAGTTTTTAAAATTTAAAGTTGGGTTCCTTGATATGATGGTTTTAAATTTATACATTAAAAAAAAAAACTGATGTGGAGAGATGATGCTGCATCATAATGTAGGTCAGATCTGTCCTTGGACTTTGCACTTGGGAGTCTCTGGTTGCAGGGGTGCCTGGGTGGCTCAGTCCATTAAGTGTCCAGTTTGTGAGTTCAAGCCCCGTGTCAGGCTCTGTGCTGACAGCTCAGAGCCTGGAGTCTGCTTCAGATTCTGTGTCTCCCTCTCTCTTTGCCCCTCCCCATTTGTGCTCGCTCTCTCTCTCTCTCTCTCTCTCTCTCTCAAAAATAAACATTCAAAACTAAATAAATAGTAAATCTCTGGTTGCAATTCAATCTCTCTGATTAAAAAGAAAAATCACCCTGGAGTATAATAATGCAAAACATGCCAGCATGGGCTTTCTCTAAGTCACATCCCATCAGGCACTTGAGTTACTGTAGTGACATAAGTGAGACTTGAGAAGTGACAGAGCGGTACAGTGTTGATCCTCATGGAAGAGCAAACAGACAGGGCAGAGAAGCTCCTGTCTTCCTGGGCCCGATACCCAGCATCACCTGCTCTCACCAGGCAGGCAGGTGACAGGGAGCTTTGACACACAGGTGTGCAGACCCTTCTGTCCCTCCCCTCTCACAGGCCAATAGAGACAACCCCCAGCAACCCTCAGGGCCACGTTTGCTACTGTAGAAGCTATTCAAATAATAGCCACTGTTTCCATTTATGGAATATATTCCATGTGTCTCCCACCATGCTGGGTACTATAATTTAGTTCTCCTAAGAACCTCTGTGCTACTATATGTTCATCACTGTACAGGTGAGGAAACCAGGACATGAAGATTGGCCCAAAAGATGAGAAGTAGCTTTTTAGAAATAAAATTTTACTCATATATCCTCAAATGTAGTTACCAAAATGAATTTTGTCATATCTGTGAACAATAGGCTGCAGGTAGACAGACTGTATTAAATATGTTTCTCTTTTTATATTTGGAGTCTGTCACCAGCTCTTTAGAAAACAGTTATTTGTGTGTGGCCTGAGGGAGCTATATGGCAGGAGGTATCCTCAAAAGACCAAACTCAGAACTGGACTCAGCAACAGAGGCAGGACTAGGGAAGATGTGATTCTGTCAGGCTGGTTCAATAATTGCCTGCTTGTGCCTGTTGTTCACTAAAATGTACCTGATCCTGCAGCTATAGGGCTGGCTCCCTTGGAGAGTTCTGAGCAATTAAAGACAGACATTTTGTTTAATTCATCCATGACCCTCAATAAATGAAAAAAAAAATTGGATTGATCAGTGGTGTTTTTCTTTTACCTGTCTCAATTACAAGGACTGATTAGCACACAATATTGAATTCTGCTTCCCAGCTGTTTATATAGTATTCTTCAGGGTGGCAGGGGAGAGCAACAAAAAAACATTTTCAGGACATTTCCTGTCAGAGGACATTCCTATTTACACAGACATGTACTCATCAAGAAGAAGACGGATGTCTCCACAGGGGTCAGATGCACGGTCTCTCACTGGAAAATCGGGACCTGGGTCAAAAAGTTTCCTTCCACAGTCATAATCTCTAGAAATTTCTCAAGTAACTCATGGATCTTTGGTCATTTTTAAAAAGGATTTGGAAAAAGAAAGCCTGGGTAGAATTCCAGACTGTTAAGTCACCAGATACATGACCTTAGGCCTCAGTGAATTCATCTGGAAACAAAGGGAGTACATACAGCTCCAAAAGCATTGGTCAGGAGACTGTGTCATCGGGGCTGTGTCAGAAGGGACAGACCTGGGCCTAGAGGTCAGAGGGGAGCACTGAGGGGAATGAGAGACCCATCTCTGAAGTTTCTCATCAAGTGTCATCTTGGGTCTGGGACAGGAAGGCTCCCAGCATTGACCTCAAGAGAGACCTGCCAGAGAAGGGCCACTGCTGTGCCCAGAGAAGTCATGTGGATTGTGGCAACCCACCTCTGGCCTAACTTGTAAATAGAGTGGAGCCTTTTTTGCTTGAGGCCCTAGCCAGGCCTGATCAAGGGAGCAGCCTGGGAGGCCATGCCAGCTCCTGCAAGGTGACAGGACAAGCCCTTGGAAGGACCAGGCAGAGCATTGAGAAACCTGAACCAGGGGCGGTCAGTGGGGGGTGCTTGGGTTGGAAAAATATTTTCAGGCATATTTCTGCCTTAAAGGAAAAAAAAAAAAGAAAAAGAAAAAGAAAAGAAAATCCAAGGGGCCAAGTTCTGACGGTGGAGCTGGTACAGCCCTGGCCCACACTGGTCAGGCTGTCGACGCGCTTTGAGGTCTGAACTGCAAACGTCAGCAGGCTTTTTCCTGGCTGGCAGGAAGGGAAAGTTCCCTCCAGTGACAGACAAAAATAATGGATTTGGGGCAAATCTAGGCCTTCAGAGGTTACAGTGAAAATTAATGGAGGGCCACGTTAACTAATGTTACTCTAATCCCGCAGTTTGGGGCATTGGGCTAAATTTCTGTTTTATGGCATGTTTTACAAACTAACCCATTTTAGATGTTGGAACACTCCAGGCTGGAGTAAGTTCCAGGTCAGGAAACTTGCCCCTCCCCTGGAATTCCACAGCTCCTGGCCACTCCTTGGTGTAGCTCCTGCTGTTCCACTTGTCTGCTATCTCCACTGAACCTTTAACATCAGCTCATTTATCTTTCAGGTGTTATAATCATTGACTTCAATCAGTATTCCATTATCCTAAACAGGCAATTATCTACATTGTCACTTTTGCCTTTGCTCTTTTGACCTAGGGGTCACAGAGGCCCGAGTGTAACTGAATCCAACAAAATTATTCCCTTACCTGTCATATAAATAGTCATCCCAGCAAAATGAGACCCAAGGGGGCTTTTCAAGAGGTGTTGAGAAGGCCAGTCTAACTCGATCCTTTATTCAGCTCTTTAAGGAATGCAGTACTGTTTTGGCACTCTATCAAAATAAAACAAAGTTCCATTTTTCAGCTTCTTTTTTTAAAGCATGCACCCCTGAGCTTACAAATGCTTCTTTGTGGCCTTCTTTATTGAAATTTCCATTCAGCTCTTCCATCTGTTAGCTGTGTTTACCACTATTTCTAGGGAAAGAATTCAGCATTTCACCTTTATTTGGGGTGTAAGGTCATAAAACTGCCTGGATTATTTCAGCTATATTTATACCAAACTTAATATTACTTCTTTAACAGGTTTAAAGCTTTTAATTCCCTGGTTCATTATTCACAGTGAGTAGTCTGAAGAGAACAGTTTGTGTTTTAAAATGAGGAAGGCATTTTATACCTTCTTGCTATCCGTTCTTCACCTCCTCAAAGAAAATGTGTTCCACAAATGTGAATTTCATCCAAAGAACATCTAACTAAACCCCAATTCTGTCCTCTACACATGGCAGCTGACTGCCTAGTATTGCATTTCAGGAGCAGAAACTTGCTCAACATTCCCCTTTTTCCTAGAAATATTAATGTTACTATGATCTTAGCAGTCTCTTAGAAGACTCATGGTATAACACCCACTGTTGAAGCAAGATCTCCCAGATGGAGATGACATATATGTGTAAATAGGTTTGTGTGTGTGTGTGTGTGTGTGTGTGTGTGTGTACATATGTGTATATACATATGCATGTATTTATATATAAAGTATATATGTATATATTTTTTAATTTCTCAAAACAAGATGACTCAGCCTTCAGCAATACATTTGAACTACATTGTTTTGGACTACATCAAAATATAAAAATGCAAACAAACTTTTTTCTTATTAGAATTGCCACATCAATTTGTTTTTTTTTTTTTTTAAGTTTCACACGTTTCCCATGAACTTTAAGGAAGCAGTATAGAATAGTGAAAAGAACATCGCCTTTGAAGTGGACAGACAGTAGATAAATTCCCAGGCTAATTAGGAATTGTATAATGTTAGCACAATAATACATCTGACCTCCATTTCTTCTGCCATCAAATAGGAATAACACAACCTATTTAAATGACACTGTGAGGATCAGGGCATATGTGAAGTGCCTGTATGGTGTCTGGCACATGGTAGGTGTTCATCAATGATGGGCTGTATTATTATGCCAGATTATCCAGAGTAAGAGGTGACTACAATTTGTGTCTAAACCATTTGTTTTCACACTAGTGACTGTCTGACACCTATCATCTATGACCCTTTGTCAGATGGCCACCTACAAATGTTCCATGTTGTTGCTTCCTTAGTTGATCAGCCTCAGGCCATGTGCCCCCATAACTTTGCAGATGTTGATGGAGAAGAGTGTCAATCTTCACCCTTATATTTGATTATTTCCTGTGTTAACAGGCTCTCAGGGTAGATAATTGAGTGCCCAGATAGCAAAGAGCTAAAGCCATGCTTTGGTTTTAGGGATTTGGTTAAATGTAGGGTTTCAGCCCTTAGGTCTGGGGTAGAAACTGAGATTCCATATATTTGATTCTTTGTTTATCAAGGCTCTAAGATTCCTCAAATGCAGTGTGGGATGTAAAGCTTTGTAACAACAGGAATACCTTAGATTTAAATGGAAATCTATGTAGTTTAACATAATTGGTTTAAAAGAAAGGCAGCAGCTGTCCCATGACTCTAAGTTGAAAGGAAATAGACAAATGGTATTTAATCACTATCCTCCCATGACTGGTTAAGAAAAGTCAGTATCTTTTTGCTCATGTTGTGTTGTCAATTCCAGATTATGCCTGGTTTTCAGTGCGCAGACGATGGAGGTACTGACTCCCTGAACCTAGCAGATTGACTTCTCTGGCTGCCCATGTGATTCCAGGATTGCGGCCATATAGACACCTATCCATACTTAGCAAGGGAGGTGACAAAACATGCAGTATATTGCTCAGTAGAATACTGGCCATAAAACCCCACAAACCTCATGGGTCCCATTTTTTACTTCTTAAACACAAACTATTCTTTTCATTATAAAGACAGAGAAGAATAAACATTCATTTTAGAAAATTTAAGGGAAAAAACCCCAACACTTAGAAACAACCACCTATCACTCATTTTTTTTATTATAGGATAATTTCTCTGTATTCTGGAGAACGATATTTTGAGTTTTAAGCAACACAAGTTTCCGGAGGAAAAACAATTGGCCAGTCGCCTTCATCCTGCTTCACAGCAATAGGGAGAATATTTGGCAAGGCTCTGCCCCCTCCCATCCCAGGATTTCTCTATATATGCAGAAATATAGTGAATTTCTCTATATATGCAGGCTTCCAAGAAGGGATGAGTTTTGGCCCTGCTAAACACCAGATCAGGGAAGCTTCAAAGTATAGTGGGTTCAAGTCCATCCTGTGTAGTGTGGGTGCTGTACTTATCTGCACACTCATTAGGATAATCTAGCAGGTTGAAGTAGAGCTTCGTATTATAACAATCAACATATTAATAAATGTTTTCCACTGAAGAAAAGGAAAAGGCACTTTTTTTCTAATGCACAGAAAGATGCCTTTTGAGCTAGCAGCCACACTATTACATGGTAGTGATTGTCTTAATCAACCTTTATGTAGTTTCGGCCCTTCAAATATCTCCCAAGTCTATACAGATAGACACGAGGCCATTGTTGTGAACAAACGACATAGAAAAACAAAGATGAGGCATGTGGACTTACTGTGATTGCCCATAAAAGTCCTTACTTTCAGCTGGGGCGTTAGTTTGCTAGCAGAATTCAGCTCTTCTCTTGAAGACTTGGTCTTCCTCCTTGCTCCTGGATCCCTGAGTTGTTTTATTTATTTATTTTCAATGATCACATTAGGTGTTATGGATTTCAATTAAGTAGTTTTCTCTGACAAATTTGTTCCTTTGAAGGAAGCCAGAGACAAGAGGCCATCAAGTGGCCTCACCTTGAAAATCCCCAGTACCCTCCCCTGCTCCTGCCCATGGAATGGACAATTATTTGCTGTGTCCAAAAGAAATTTCTCCATATTATGTCCTGGCTCCACTTTCAACTCTCTGAAATTCAGTTCCCTTTCCTTAATCTAAGGTCATCTAAGGTCTTGTGATCTTCTAACATTTATACATCTATTATTCAATCAGAGTGGCTGGAAAAGATGACTGCAGTAATTAAATATGAAAATTTGTTTATGAGCACAAAAGAAAACTTTGGAAGCTCTTCCTTTTTTCGTCTGAGTCAAGTAATTTCTACCCTGACATGAGTTACCATGCTTTCTGAACTGTAACTTGCTGCACATATGTTTTCAATGTGAGCCATAGCTTGAAACATCTTTCCTAGATTTTTGGTGAGACAGGACAGAGTGTGTGTTTATGCCTGTGTTTGTCTGTGTCTGCACATTTACACACGGTCATCATTTGGGGATGCTGATGGGCCCTAATCCACTTTAATAGCCTAGTGAGAGATTGCATCATGTTTTGTTTTACCAAATATGAAAACTATCTGCAGCTGTGAAGGAATAACTCTCATAATTCATCCAAGAGCCTGCCTCTCTTACTTGTGGGATCTATTCCATATCTCATATCAACTCATTACTCTGTGTATCCTCCATGTATGCAGAAAGACCACATGATAGATGCTATACAAGGATGTTATTTCCACAAGAGGGGGAGGTTAAACCCTGTGACACAGGAGTGATGAGGCACAAGTGAATTAAGAAGACAGTATATCTCTCCACACCAGATAATATACTGTCCTTTATTCTGCAGCTATATTTATATTAACAATGTAGCTAAAAAGAGAGATGAGGGAAATAGAATTCTTATGTTTTTAATTCATTTGTTTATAAGGCCTTGTCACCAGCATATTCAGTGCTCTTTGGGAATTTTATAAGAAAAAACAATGGACATGGCCTTCTTTTAAGACTTTCTTTAATGAATTTTTATATGTTATTCTAATGTTGATTTTAAATACTTGTAGTCATTTCTGTACTTTAAGTGTAAGCTACTATTCAAAAATTCAACCTAGTTCCTATTTTTCAAAAATGTGTCATGTGTAATTGTTTGAACTTTTGACACAATAATAAATATTTGAATTCAAAGATACTCATAAACTGTTAATGGATTTGATATTTTTAAAAAACAAGCTATACCCCTTTATGTTAAAATCTCCTCTATCCTTTCGAAGGAGACTAAAGTCTTGATTAACTCATTCTTGGAATAAGATATGACTACTTCCACAGAGTTTCTTCTCCACATCCTCTCATGAGGAATTGACCATGTAGAACTCATAAAATTAGTTAGACATTACCTGGGCGAGTCCATCCAGTAGCAGTTGGAACTGCTTACCAGTAGTAGTTCTTAGTCGATAGCCGACCTCTTTCAGAGTGAATTGCTCACTTCTGTTGCCCATGCTGTGAAGCTCTCATACCACATACACTCAGATTTTCCTCTGATACCACACAAGCCTTTCTAAGCGGTAGCCCTCCTTTTTCATTTGTACAATTCTAATTATTGTAGTGCTGGGACACCCAGAACCTTTTTGTGAAACGACTTTGTGCAGTTGACCCTTGAGCAGCACGAGATTTGAACTGTGAAGTTCCATTTATACGTGGACTTTTTTTTATATATAGTATAATTCTGTAAATATAGTTTCCTTATGATTTTCTTAACATTTTCTTTTCTCTAGCTTACTTTATTCTGAGAATTCAGTGTATGATATATATAGCATACAGAATATGTGTTAATCATTTATGTTATTATATTAGTAAGGCTTCTACTCGATAGTAGTCTATTAGTAGTTAAGTTTTCAGGGAGTCAAAAGTTACATGCAGATTTTCACCCGTGTGGTTGGTCAGCACTCCTAGCCCATGCATTGTTCAAGGACCAACTGTACAAGTGCTTCCCAGTTATAAAGAACCTGCCTCCCTTTTTCCTTAACATTCCTTCCTTCCCCTATCCTTAGGGATTTAAGGAGAGAGAGAGAGAGAGAGAGAGAGAGAGAGCGCGCGCAAGTGAGCAATGGGATTTGATTTTGGTCTTCAATTCATTGTTTCCTTCTGCTTTATTTTCCTTGTAGCAATAACTGCAAATAGCATGAGATTTTGGAAATTACAAAAGGGCAGTGTATACTTCGGCACATTGTTGTGCTGTTTTCATAAATACCATTCTTCTAGTCCATCAAAATGTAAACCTCAGTAAGTGCAAGTTTCTGCTTTCAAGGATATTCTTTTTATTGCTCTTAGAAGCCAGCAAAAACCTCTTTGCCTCATCTCCCTTTTCTTTCCTACACTATTAAGTTTCTCTTGAGACTGATAGTCTCCATATTATTTGTTCATGCTTCCCAGATAGCTCCTCTCTTTTTCCTTTTATTAAATATTTATAATATTCATAGAGCTGGGCTCAAATATCACACTGTACCAATAGATACTGGTAACATAGGATGCTCTCCTGGCTGGACATATCAGATGTTATAAAACTGTCAATTTTAACTTGGACCACTTCTTATTTCTACCACTGTGGGACTTTAGCAAATCAATTAACAGCTCTCAGCCATTGTTTTCTCATGGGTAAAAGAGAAACAGTAATACCTGATTATTTAATTCAAAGTTTGTTGTGGGATCAAATGACATGTTATGAGGGTGTTTTAGAAAACATGGTGCTGTATAACTAGGATTATAACATGCTTAATTAATGGAGGCCACCATTTTATTGATCTACTGTGTACCAACCATTGTTATAGGCACTTTACATTCATTTTCCTGCTTATCTTTTTAAAGCCTGCAATGGAGGCATTGTTACCCTTATTTACAGTTGAAGTGACTTGCCCAGCCTCCTAGACATTAATTAACAGAGCTGGGATTCTAATAGGGTCTGTCCAATGCTCAGGCTTTCCTCATGGTTTCTCTCTGCATCCTAAGTTAGGAGGAAGAGGAGAAAAAGGAAGCCACCATCATACCCATCTTCAGCAGGATGTAATTGGAACTGAATATGGCTTGTTTGACTGTCTTGCAGCTGACATGCTCCAGATTAATCATATTTTCAAGTTTAGATTTCTTAGCTCCAAAAGAGTACAGTGTTGGAGTGCCAGAGGAGATGCAGGTGTTTTAGCATATAATGTATGAGAAATAAGTGAATTTCAAAAATGACTATATCTTATAAACCTTTTACTTATTATATTTATTTAATTTTAGTTTATGTATCTTATGAACCAAATGAAGAATGCATGAAGTAAGTCAGAGCCTTTGCTACTACGTGACACTCTAGCAGACACTTCTTTATTTATTATATTGGCAGCTTTATTTTTTAAAGAATCATCAGTTTAAAGGTCCTTTCAAAAAGATTGGGTGCTTTTGGCTAAATGATATTCTTCTCTCATTAAGAAGGCCATTATGGGTTCGCCTGGGTGGCTCAGTCGGTTAGGCAGCCAACTTCGTCTCAGGTCATGATCTCATGGTCTGTGGGTTCGAGCCCCACGTCGGGCTCTGTACTGGCAGCTCAGAGCCTGGAGCCTGCTTCCGATTCTGTGTCTCCCTCTCTCTCTGCCCCTTCCCTGCTTGCTTTCTGTCCCTCTCTCTCTCAAATAATAAACATTAAAAAAAATTTTTTTTAAAGACCATTATGGATGCTTCTGATTAATTCTCCTCCTCCCCACTTCTACTTTCCTGGTATAAGTTTTTGCTTTACTATTCAGTGGTTGGCTCCCAGAACAGGAAGACAAGTTTGACTTCATAAAACCAACAACTAGCAGTTGCACAGTGGTTTACCCTTTACAAAGAAAGCACTGTTCACTCCTATTGTCTCACTCCCAGTGCTGGGGGTCACTGTCATAGGACTCCAAATCACAAATGAGGAAACTGCCATCCTAGGAATGCTTTCGAGCTGTTGCATTGACAATGTGTACAGTTTCATGCCATATCTGCTTCATGGTCAGATTCTCCACTGCAAGGACTGTATGCTGTATTTCTTTGTGTCCCACACTGCTTTTAGTGAAGTACCTTAAACCTGACCTTCAGTAAATGTGCACTAGAAGGAAGCATGAACAAGTGAATGATCAGTGGAAATTGTAGTGTTTTCTAATCTAGAGTCTAAAGATGGCCTTTAGGGAATATCTGTGAATCTCCTAAAAGCGTAGGCAAAAATGTGTCCATGCATAGGCTCACACGTATGTATGTTTTCAATGAGGAAGGAATCCTCCTTATTTTTCATCAGATTCTCAAAGGATTCCATGACCCAAGTAATGATTCATGTTAATAATTACTGCTTTAAAAAATTAAACAGATAGCCACAACTATCTTTAGATTTTATTTAACATTTGTAACAAAAGGTAGAAATCACCAGAAAATTAGATTTAACCTCTATGTGACTTAAAGGCTATCAACATTTTATGTCTGAGTTAATTGATTTGGTTTGTTACAGCTTAAAACTGGTGAGGTTGAAGCCTGGGCTTCAATCTTCCTATTTACTAATTAACAGCACAGTCCTATGGCCACAGATTTTACCAAGTCGCACCAGCCATCTTGAAAATGCCCACGATGGATTTGAGAAGGGGCAGGGAGTTATAGTATACTGGTCAACTCTGTCACTGTGCTTCCTATAGTTTGTACGTACATCTCTTCAGTCTGGATACAGCTTGCACTTCAGCTGAAAAGTAACTAAATGTAAGCTAAAACAAAATTTCCCCCAGCTTTGAGAGTTTCCGAACCCAGCTTTTAACATTCAAGAACTTTATTTCTTCATAAGACATTACATATCTTCTGTTACTCTGGTGCTTCTTAAGGGAAGAGTCTTCCTCTTTATCTCCATAAATAAAAGATGCACTGCCATTGTATGCTATGTATTCAGTCAGTGTCAGTCATTGTTTTGAGGCTTTAGTGAAATAGTCGGGGGGCATATTACACAGAATCACTAGGTCAAAATAGAGGACTTTTCTAGGAACTAATTACATCAGTAGATAACCTAGTGTAAAGTATAATATACTAGCAAATAGTTTTTATCACCAAGTACTTTGCTGTCTATAGTAGAATGTAGTATAATCAAAGTTAGCCATTATCCCTCATCCAGGGGAATATTATTCTATACTTTTTATCTCTTACAATGGTCAATGAATATTAAAAGGAATCTAAAGTTAAAAATGTCTAAAAGTGCACAGCATAACTTTTAGTCTGAAAAATGTCAATAGATGAATAGATTATGAATATTCAAAAGACACGAAAGATTTTTTAAATCAAAGCAAAACAATATACATTGTGGTGTAGTAGCTAAGAAGAAACATTTATTCATCAGAGAATTAGCAAACATAGTGCTTCCTTGGTTGAAGTAGAAGAGCTCCAAGTTATACATCCAAATCTGAATTCTTTTTTTTTTTTTAATTTTTTTTTTTCAACGTTTATTTATTTTTGGGACAGAGAGAGACAGAGCATGAACGGGGGAGGGGCAGAGAGAGAGGGAGACACAGAATCAGAAACAGGCTCCAGGCTCTGAGCCATCAGCCCAGAGCCCGACGCGGGGCTCAAACTCACGGACCGCGAGATCGTGACCTGGCTGAAGTCGGACGCTTAACTGACTGCGCCACCCAGGCGCCCCCCAAATCTGAATTCTTTAATAGTGTGTTGGTCATATTTATAGACAAGCTGTATTGATACCTTTTTTTAGAGCTATTCTCCTAATTAAATTTTTTAGAGGCAAATGATACAATGGTTATCCTGCACTTTTTGAACAGATCTTATTAATTATACTATCATTCTAAATATTTACAATGTGTTTTTTCAAATATTTGTAGATATAATAGAAAGCATGTCCCTATGACATTATATACCTTACTGAATTGACATTAGATATTCCCATGTTTACACACTACATATGGTTAATGACTCATGTTACCTATTACAGTTTCCTGTTTCCTAATTTAAAAGATATTTAAAGACTGAAGTACTAAAATGTTTATTTTTGACCATGGGATCTTACTGCTTCATATAGTAACATATAAACAGTCTAAATACTCATTTTGACACCAGAAAACCCACTTTTTACCTTCATTATGAAGCTAAGATTTGATCAGCTGAGGTCAAGTTGGACACTTAGCATCTCTGGCATTATAGTTGGTGAACTCTGTCACAGAGAGGAGAGTTGAACATAAACACTGAGCATTTCTACAGCAGCTTAGAGCTGGGATTAACTTGGATCACCTAGTCTTCTGCTTTTAATGAAATTCTCTCCCTTGTATTTTCATGTTTGGAAGAGAGTCCAAAGTTATCTCATGCTAATTTAGTCAGGCAGTGCCCTCCGGGGATGTCACAGGCTTCCCTGACCTCTCCAGAGAGAGATTCGGTGAAGGGATGAGGAGAATTAAACATTCCTGAGAAATTGGAAAGCAGCAACCCCCAGAGAATTTGCAGAGAAACTCGCTCCAGACTCAGCTGCCAGATACTCAAGTCACCTTTTCAGCACTTGCTTGATGTCTCTCTCAGTCCCATCTGGCTTGACTCAGAGGTCAGTCTGGGGACTAGAAGAGGTGGCAGCTCTGAGAAGAATTCAGGGGAGGTCTAGCAAATAGCACTTTCTGTCTTTGTCATTTGTTTTTATCTGAAGTGCATTCAAAAAAGGGGACAGAGCATGGGATGGAAGTAGTGCGGAATTTTGCTTGGCTCTTTTTTTTTGAAATATTTTTTCTTACCCCCAAATTTACTTTAGATGAACTGGTACTTTTATGCCCCAAATTTTGGGTTCCCTGATTTTTGATGAATGCAGTTTAATGTAAGGGTTGTTGTTGTTTTTATTATATAGGAGCTCTGCAACTGATTATTTTGTAATTATATTAGCTGTTTTACAAAGGATGTTTTCACTTGTGCATTTAATGAAATTTGGGGTAAAAGGGGATTGGAAAATATGTTTCCGGTTTTAAAAATTATATTCTCTTTGTGGTTTATATTTCCTACATGAAGAATTTCAGAAAAGTAGGAAAACAAAAGTATTCTTAAATGTGGTATCTATATTATAAACAAACTAAGGAGCTACATTTTATAGTTTATTTTCTAGTATAGTTTTATTTTCTAGTAAGTTGAATAAAGTTCAGTATTCCCTGCAGTAGTGGTATGAGAAGAAGATTTGGAGATCCCTTGCTCAATTTTACACTCAAGTCAAATTCCTCAAGAAAAAATAACCCTTATTGGGATACTCCTTTAGGCCAGATTACTAAATAGTCAGACCTCAGATCTGGCTTCATTGGTATGCTTTGTTTAGTCCAGGTAATGTTTAAAATTTTTTTAGCTAACAGTTAAAATCTGTGAGGTGTGTGTGTGTGTGTGTGTGTTGTGTGTTAACATAACTCGCAGTTTTTAGCATGCCAGATTTGCAATTTCTTTTATGTAAGCAGAAGATCTGGCAAGACTGGTTCTACATCCCTATATGGGTACTGTCTGTTGAAGTGAAGTTATTGCCCCTTCTAGAAGGGGGGCATACTCTCCAGAACACGGGGGGTAAAACCCAGCCAGGGGGCCTTGAAGGCATTAGAGTTGTGAAGCCTGTCTTAGACCCCTTCTCCAGTGCCCTGTCAAAAAAGAGAAATCATTTTTCAAAGTAAAATACTTTGTTCACTAAAAAGTTGTTACTAATTTTTGTATCAAAGCAGGTATCTAAATATATTACTTATTTCTTCACTGGCTTACAATAGGATTCTCAAATGCTTTTATCTCCTCCATGGTGACCTAAAAAGAGGATTGGCCTAAAAGACAGAAGGTGAGGGCTCCAGGGCTAGGCCTGTCTCAAGCCATCTGCAGTACTTCGTTGGACCCCAGTTTTCATATCTCTAAAACCTATACGAACCTGCCAACTGCCCAAGGCTCTGTGATCTCTGCCACTGTTTGGTTTCCAGTGATTCAACACACAGTAGCTTAGATTTCCCAATTTCTATAGTTTCTCTGTCAAAAATAATAATAATTTATCGTAGACTCAAACATGTTGATGCACGGAGGGAGTATGTATGCAACAGAATATACAGAAAGTCCCTTTGTAAAGATAAGAATTACTCCAATAATCACCCTCCCATTTTATCTGTCTAGTTTTCTGAAAGTGCAGCCAGTTTGTGGGGCCAGTCTGACCACAGTCGTGGAGGACACTTGCACTTGATATATGAAGTAGAGTTGTTAATAAGAGGACTCAAGGATGTTTCAAAGAACCCAGGGTAAAGTCTTCAAAATCCCTTGTACGTAAGGCTGAAAAGTGGAGAAGGGAGGAGGGTTCTGTGCTGAATCTTAGAAATGCCAATCCCAAGCCCTCTCACTGTATTGCCATTTCCTAAGCCAGTATGTGCAGAAAGAGTTAAAGGGCCTTGAGCCTTAACCCACCATTGGGGAGTGTCTTGGGCACTGGAGAGAATCTGGCACAGGACATGTTTTCATGGAACTGCTTATCAAAACTAAGCTTCTGCCATTTCATTTAGACGGGTGGATTGGGTGGAAAACTGGCACAGGGATCAGGAAATCTGCCTTCTGTTCTTCATTCTGCTGCTGTGTGACCTATTTGCAGGTCATTCCCCCACCATGTCTCAGTTTCTCCATCTGTAAAATAAGACGATGAAATTAATATTCTTTGTATAAAATGTTAGAAAGCTCTTCTGATGATTTTCATCAAAACTACTGCAACGGAACATTTTGGGTTTTTTTTATTAAATTTTTTTTAACGTTTATTTATTTTTGAGACAGAGAGAGACAGAGCATGAACGGGGGAGGGTCAGAGAGAGGGAGACACAGAATCTGAAACAGGCTCCGGGCTCTGAGCTGTCAGCACAGAGCCCGATGTGGGGCTTGAACTCACGGACCGCAAGATCATGACCTGAGCCAAAGTCGGCCTCTTAACCAACTGAGCCACCCAGGCGCCCCAACGGAACATTTTCATGGGGGCCCTGTCTTCATCCATTCTTTGGTTCACTCTTTTCTAGTGCCTTCTTATCTGATTGGAGGAGTTTTTCAAACCAAGGCCTTTTAGACCACTTGCAACCTATTAATGGGTTGTGTTCCCACCTAACCTTCATGTTAACACCATCCCCTGCTCTAAAAAGAGAGCAGTAGAGGTTAAAAAGCTCTTGATTCCAAAATAAACAATAAAGTTTGGAAACACTTAGACCAAGATAATTAGGAAAATGATGTTGAATAAAAGATGACATTAGACCTATTATAATGCTTAAATTAGAATCTAGTTCCTAAAAGCACAATCTCCAGTTAAGTGATCTGTTTTTAAAGGTTTTATTTTATTTTTTTAAAGATTTCATTTATTGAAATCTTCTGATCACTCCTCAGTTCAGGCTCTACTAATGGGTTTTTCTTCTTCATTGAGAATCATATTGGAAAAGACTTCTATCAATAATTTACTATTTAGGAACACTTGAACAAAGGACCACTATCTCACAACAATTAATGAAGCTAACTAATCAGAAAAGAAGACTTAAATCCCCTTTGAAATATCTACCTATGTAACACAAATTCATTTTCCTGAAATAGCAAAACCCATATATAAAACAAATGTATAAGGTACCAGGATTTTTATGCTCTTTCAAAACTTGAATATAAGTGACCTATTTGGGGCAAGAAATCAGAAATTCTTAAGAATGGAAATGTTGAAACCCCAGATTCCGTTCTAAAACACATTTTTAAAAGAATTAGTATACTGAAAAATGCTGTGTATTAAGTATAATAACAGTCTATGGAATTATCACATCATATCTCAGTGATCGTTATGGAACACTGATCTCTTAGGCATTAACCCAGGAATTTTCTCCAATAATATTATCATTTGTAATAACAATAACATTGAGTAGATCACAAAGTGCTTTCAATAGATTATCTAAAGGGATACCTAAAACCCTGTAACCTGTGTAAAAAAATCAAGAGGGAAATAAGTGGCTCACCTAAAGTGACAAGCCCAGAGTCTTAGGACTTCTGTCTGAGTTCTTTTCACTACATAACATTAAGGCTGTCCTTTATGACTGCCTATTTTCCTGTAAAAACACCTCGTTTGGAAAGAAGAATAAACACATAAGGCCTTCATCTCTTGCCCCTG
Organism: Puma concolor; assembly: GCF_028749965.1. Classification (NCBI taxonomy): domain Eukaryota; kingdom Metazoa; phylum Chordata; class Mammalia; order Carnivora; family Felidae; genus Puma; species Puma concolor. Next base: position 27,269,628 of record NC_141671.1, read on the forward strand.
CGATTCTCTCAGCTCTCACATCCAGCTACAGAGTTTCATTTTGAGTTTGTGCTTTTGTATTCAGTCTCACAGCACAAGCCCAACTTTAAATAATTGTCTCCTATCTTGTATGAAACTACACAAGTGCTCACAGAAAAGTTTCCTAAGCTAGCAGCACTGTTTACTGCTGGGAACAAGATCATATTTTTAAAAAAGCTTTTTTTTCTTCACTCCTTCTGTCTTAACCGCCACTGCTAGTAGCACTAAACCAGATGAAACTAAACCAGATGAAAAGCAGGTAGTTCTGAGATGCCGGGTTCTGTTCTCCAGTAGGCCCTCCAAACTAGCAAGTGGGGTACTGGGGAAGAGTGGATGTCTCAGCTAAAGTAGATTGGGTTTTCAGCAGGTGGCGCTGTTTCCTCCAAGTGAGCAGGACATCTATGCCCCCCAGATGTGGGACACTGTTCCCCATTATTAGCAAATGTCCAGTATTTGTCCTTTTTTCTCAATGGACCTCGCAAAGTTTTAAACCAATCTAAGATTGAGTTGGAGACAAAAGTGAGTTGTGCAAACTGAGAAACTGGTTCTCACTGCTCTGTAGGTCATCATGCCACCAGGTTGGCTGGGATGTATCTGTTCCCTCTAGAGTAAACCTGCAGTCCATTTCACCGTTAAAAACACACTGCTTGATTTTTTTCCGTCCCTGTTTGTTCTGGAGTCAGTCACACATAGGCAATCTTCTATGAAAGAAAAAAGAAAGGCAGACACAATTGTGTAACTGTCATTACCGCCAAGCATGTTCATTCTCTCACTGACCAAGCGCTTTAATGTCTGTGGACACATGCTTCTGGAGACCTAACCAGATAGTGAGGATAGTGCACTGGGAATAGAGGATTTATCACTTGGCTGCCGGTTTACTTGTGAGGAAACACTGGGAATTTATCTCTATGCCCTTGGAGAATTGCTTTACTATACATCTTTACTATGCATCAAGACTTAATTCACTGATTCTTCAGCCCCCTTATTACATAGTCTGCTCACTGGACTTTGTACTGAATTTCTTCTTTGTCAATTTTATTCAAGAGGATTTATTCCAGAAGGCACCCTCTGAATGAGGGAGCTGGCCTCATGGGAAAGGACTCATTATTTTATCATCACATCTGCAGATGACCCAATGGCCACATTTAGCAACATCTTAGATTATGCCCTAAAGCTCTGCCTGCACAAATCGCCCTTATCCTCTTTAGTTTTTCCCTCTATGATTTTGGAAAGGATTTGGTAGAAATGGGAACTGATTTCCTCATTTTCAAGAGCAAAGTACACTAAATATTCTGCCTGCACACATATTAGTACTTTAAAAATACCAGCTTCTTGGGGCGCCTGGGTGGCTCAGTCTAAGCGGCCGACTTCAGCTCAGGTCATGATCTCGCAGTACATGAGTTCGAGCCCCGCGTCGGGCTCTGTGCTGACAGCTCAGAGCCTGGAGCCTGTTCCAGATTCTGTGTCTCCCTCTCTCTGACCCTCCCCTGTTCATGCTCTCTCTCTGTCTCAAAAAAAATAAATAAACGTTAAAAAAAAAATTAAAAAAAATACCAGCTTCTTAATTTATGTTCAATAGCTGTTCTTTGAATCGATAACATAAGGAAAAGGTTATCTCCCGTGATCCAGAATTCCATTCTTCTCCTTAGTAGACCAGTACTACCAAAATATTTTAGTCAATTATTATTCTATTATCTTTTGAATTTTGTTACCAAAAAACTGTGGAAATCTAAAAACAAAAAACAAAAATTGCTAACATTGGTTAGCATAACCAAAATACTAACATAATGTCTCACAGTGAAGAAAAAAACTTATGGGAACACATTAAAATTTTAGTTTTGAAATGTTACCAGTTTTAGGTTTTCTAAATACCATTTTACCCTTGGTAGGTGCAATGAAATGGAAACACTATCATATTCTTTGATGAAGTGAACCGGTATGTGAATGTGAGGCATTTAGTACATTTCATTTTGAAGACCCGGTACACTGCATCTCTTCCTAGGAAGGTTCAAATCATGAAGTTAAACATCTGTATTTTGTAAACACCACTCTCAAAGTTCTCTCTTTCTCTGAAAGTTGGAGGCTGAGAGAATGAAGCACAGATCCTCTCCAGGCCAAGTGTTGCATCATAAGCCCTTCGCGATCAATAAGAACATTGTGGTGGTTATTTCATAGCTGATTAACTTATATGTCTACAAGCCAACACTTGACTTGAAAGGCTGGTCTGGTTTCTCGCGGTGCAAGCATGGCCTTTACTAGCCTGTCCTGGCACCAAGTTCTGGGACTGCTCTTTCCTGACCGCAACCAGGGTACAGCCCTACAGTTTCATAGTGAGTAACCCATCAGCTGGAGCCTGCACTTCTGTGAAAGGGTATTTTGTCTTTTAAGGCAGTACCATGATGGCAAGATAGTTAGCATTAGAGAGAGAAAAAACAGAATTGAAAACCGCATCAGATATCTGGTTGTGGACTCTTTGACTTTGAAGAGACAAAATGTGGTGGCTTTATTTTTCTTAATAACTGGGATAAATGCAAACAATTACAGGTAATTGAGCATTTAATGATAAGATGATGTAGAAAGGCATAACTTAATAAAAATTGTCCATGTGTTTCTCAGTTCATTTTTGAAACACACTGTGTTTCTTGGCTTTTCCGTAATTGGTTTATATGGTATTGTATTTTAATTCATGTCAGGATCTTAGAATTTCCTCTTAAGAGTTTTTGTATTCTTCCTTGCAAGCTTTCTGTTTCATTTTTAGGGAAATGGAATCCTTGCGTCCTGTAGTTGAAGTATAGTTTTATAGTGTTCGACATTACTTTTAATTTTACCAATTGTAGGGTAAATAAACCATTGTATACTTAGGAAAAAAATTGGCAGAAAAGCAGAATATGTTAAAGACTCTTGCTTTTCATTGCTAGTGAGATTTCCCAACTGGAGCTTCTCTGTTTTATTTTGCCTCTGGCTAACATCTAAAGATCAGTAATAAAGCTCTATGCAAATACTTTCATGTATTTAAAGAACAATATTTTGACACTCATTGATACAAGCAAAAAAATACAACACTAAATTAGTGTTCAGGAAAACAATGAATACATTGTTCATTCATATGAAATGAATGTGAAAAATGTTGTGTTATATTAACAGAAAAGATTTCCCTCAGTTTGTGACCTTTAGTGTTTGCTAAATGATATTACTTACGGTGTTGTGTAGTAATAGACAATTTTTTGTTGTTAATAATGAGTCTTGAGCAGTCATTGATACTTGTCAGACTACTGGCAATTTTAGTCACCAAAAAATAATTATTATTCTCCAGAGTCTGGTAATCTGAAGTAGGCTTTGCTAAAGATTTTTAAAAACATTTTTTAGACATTTTTTGATTTCCAAATACTTGATAAGTTAATGTTTTGAAAATGTTAATTCAGTGTATTAAAGGCTTGTTTTTCGAGATTTCATCTAGATTTATAAATACCCACCCCCCAAAAATCTCTTGTCACCATCTATGTGTTTTCAAAATAATTGAACTTTTAGGAGCGCTCTTGCTTTTTTTTTTTTTAATTTGGAGAACACAAAGGGGCTTTTTGTTCAATTTTCAGTAGTGTGAAGCAGTCCATCTTGGAAGTAGAGTTGTCCCTACATTATTGTTTTTTATATATTAGTGGAATTTCTTTCCTCCTGTATCACTAGGCTCCAATATTACTGCTACAATAAATGTTGTCTTAATTGCTTCCCTTTTCATCTCTCAGTCAAAGATATTACAGAGTCAGCATCTGGGAAATAATTATGATAGCAGAAACATTACACTCAGGGATAAGACCAAGTCAGTAAAGGCAATTTGACCTCCCAGAAGAACAGCACTGTTTATCTTGGGATATTTTTATATTTAACAACCAAAAATTAAAGGCATAATGATTAAGTCTGAATCTGTTCAAGTATCGTTTTAGGAGTATTGAGTGGTAGAGTGACTTTTAAATTGAAATCCTGATTTTTGTAAATGAAGACATTGTGGGGAAACACATTTGAAATGAGTTTAAATGAACAAGTTAAATGGAACACTAATTCCGTCTGCAGTCTTCAGAGGAACTCAAAAATGGGCAGTCAACACTGCTTGCTGGGATTAAAAAACAGACTAAGAATTCTCTGGATCTCTCCTCCTCTGCTCATGTGCAGTAATCATCTCCTTTGTGCTCTTGTATCTCCTTTCCTGCTAGCATTTGTCTCATTTGCCTTCTGTTATTTTGGTTGCTGTTAGACACATGGCAGTCTTCTGTATGGATGCTAAGTTCTCAAATGGTGCCTTCTTGCCTCTGGCACTGCCTTCTTTCACTGAATACAGAGCCTAACAAATGATTGGTCCCAACACTGAGACTCAGCAAAGTTCTGAAAGTCTTCTTCCAACTGCAGCTGTCTTCGTCTGAGCTTATTGGCACAAGGAGCAGAAACCAAGTCAGAGAAATGCAAGTAAAAAGGGATTTCTCATAGAGTGTTGGGATAATTTACAGGAACTGGGAAATGAAATCTACTCTACTGTTTGTCTATGCATCTCTCCCCTCAATACCACCCAAACCTTGTACTCTACCTTTTCCCACTCCTCTACCCAAATAGGTCTTTGCTCTGCTCTGCTTCTTCTGTAGGCCTCCCCTGGACTTCAGCAGGGCTGGCTGACTCTATGTGACAGTCAGACAGCCCCAGTGCTCAGTGCTGTGGCATTCATTCAGTCTCTGGGTCTCTTACTACACACTCTTTTAAGACAGACTTGCCTAGAATATGTCAGGTCCCCATCCATGATAAGGGATTTGGGAAGGAGGGAAGGTATAGAGACAAGTCACCTGGCTTAAATACAGCTGCCTGATTCACTCCCTCAGCAAGAGCTGTAAGGATAGTCTTGCTTAGGAGGAAGGTTTTAGAAAGATTCCATGCCTAATGTCTTCTGGAAACTACCTAGAGTTTATGTCTCAGAAGTTCTTTCTTAAATCCAATGTTGAACTTTTAAAACCCTTTTTGTATATAAATGTTGGCAGTCCATAAGTCAGGCACAGCATCTACATTGTTTATCCCTCCCTGATACACCATCAGACTCTAGCAGAGTGGCACCTAGCACCTATAAATAAGTATTCCATAAATACTTAACTGACTGACATGGCCACAGAAGTCCATGCAGCTATTCCTAACAACCGTTTCTAATAGAATTTTCACATGAAAATGCATGTTCATGTAATGCAATAAGAATACTGAAAGAGGAATTGAGATTCTACTCCCAGCTCTGGCACTAACCAGGTATATGACTTTAAGCAAGTCACATGATCTCTCTGGTTTCAGTTGCTTCACCTTTAAAATGAATTGAATTGGATGAGAACATCTCTGAGGCCCCTTCCAGCTATAAAATTCTGTGGCTCTGACTAACAGAATCAAGATTAAATTCACTCCACCCTTTAAGTCTCCCCTCCCTGTGCCGTATATGGGTGCAAGAATTTGATCATGGAGATGAACTAGATCCTCCCAGACACCAGTAACCCTCTCTAGCTACATAATTATCATTGTCATCATCATCATCATGATAAATAATAGTCTTTGAACACTTACTATGTCTCAGGCACTGTTCCAGACACTTTACCTATATTACCTTATTTAACCTTAAAAACAACCCTATGAGGTAAGTACTGTTATTGTTCTCATTTTTCTGAAGAACTGGAAGATTAAGGAACTTGCCAGAAGTTTCCAGGTGAGTCCTGCCTGGAGCTGGGGTTTAAACACAGGTGGTCTGATCCCAAGTCTGAGCTCCAGCTACAACAAGCAGTGGTTCTCAGTGTGGTCCCAGACAAGCAGCCCCAGCTTAGGCAAACTTCTTAGAAATGCAGATTTTCAGGCCCCACCCCAGACCTATTGAATCAGAAACTCTTGGACTAGAGGAAGCCAGCAATCTGTTTTTAACCTTATAGATGGTTCTAATGCACACTAAAATTTGAGAATTCCTGCCTCCTCTCCTCAACACTGTATTTCAGCATACCCATAAGTGGTTTTCTAGGTATTTACTCCCCAGGTATTCTAATTGGGGAATAAATAGTTAGAGATGTAGTACTGTCGCCCATTTGTACATGGACAAGGCAAGCATTCAAATATAGGTGACCATAAATTAGGAGCTAGTTATACTGCTTTTCAAGCTCTCTATCTCCTAGTTAACATCACAGATGAAGTCACTGCCAGAAAAGTCAGGAGGTGGAGACAATTACAAAGGAGGGAGGAGAGGAAGATTATTCCTCCAGCTCTGCTACAGAGATGAGGAGGCCTCCTCCATGGAGCTCCAGGAGAGTCTTTGACAGGTTAAGCACATAGGTAGGGCAGTGCATCCCATAGCAGGTGGACTCTCCTTCCTCACACGAAGCTGACCCTTCAGCCCTGACCTGTCCTGTGTAGTGTCCACTAGCTGCATGTGGTTACTGAGCACTTACAGTGTGCCCAGTCTGAATGGAGATGTGATATAAATGTAAAATACACACTGTACTTCAAATACTTAATACACAAAAAAATAAGGTAAAATATTGTGATAATGTTTTATATTGAAATGATACTGTACTGTATATAATGGATTAAATAAAGCATTAAAATTAGTTTCACCTTTTCTTTTTACTTTTTTTAATACGGTTAATCGAAATTTTAAAATCCACTATGTGGCTTGCATTATATTTCTATTGTTTTATTTTTTTTATTTTTATTTTTTTTAGCATTTTATTTATTTTTGAGACAGGGAGAGACAGAGCATGAACAGGGGAGGGTCAGAGAGAGGGAGACACAGAATCTGAAACAGGCTCCAGGCTCTGAGCTGTCAGCACAGAGCCTGACGCAGGGCTTGAACTCACGGACCGCGAGATCATGACCTGAGCTGAAGTTGGCCGCTTAACCAACTGAGCCACGCAGACGCCCCTATATTTCTATTGTTTTAGACTAAGCTTGTAAAGTCCTGTCAACATCTCCCATAATGCACATAATATGGTGTGTATATAGTTTTTATTTACTGGTAACAATGATTATCAAACCTGGAACTGAGAGATCTATGGCAACACTGGGACCTGTTATTCAAGGGAGCCCAGAACAAGCCCAGAAGTTGGATTCCAAAGGTCAGAGTCAGACTGAGGCAGAACCAGGTGGCCAGGACAGGCTTGAGGGATAAGGTCATAGAAAAGTCAGAGCTGGCTTCCCAAGAACATGTTCAGGCCAGGAACTATGAGCAGGGAGATGGGCGATCAGGGGGTCATGAGTATAAAGTAACTTCCTGCTGCATGCCCACAGCTTTTATATTGTTCCTGCTGAGCCAGGAACTAATTCTAGAATGGCTTACCTGGGTATGCGAGTGGGAACAGGTAATTGGAAACACCTGGTTGAGGTAGGTGGCTGGGCACGCTCCAGGAAACAACCACTCTGAGAAGTATGTTGTGACAGTAGTGATGTTAGGGCCAAGTAAGAGTATTTGTTAAATTACAGTGACCTGAAAGTGAATTTCCATATTCCAGGTGTTAGTCTGCAAATTACTGTCACCCTCATATAAACCTAATGCCACACAATGTTAAAGATAGATGGAGCTCTATATAGAAACTACGAGCTGAAGCAATAATGCTTATATTAAAGGCAGCCATAGTCATTTCATTACTATATTGAAACAATCAGCTTTTGTGATAGCCATCGCAAGATAGGCCTTTGTGGTAGATTTTTTCTAGAGATGGCTGCAATAATCCCTCCTGTTCTGCAGGCCCTTTTGCACTGTGACTCCACAGCTCTTCTCATGAAGAAGGAGATCCATTTCCCTTTTGTAAGAATTGGGACTGACCCTATAAATAGTAATATGAGAGGAAGTGAGGTCTTATTAAGACCTTATGAGACCTTGCAGCTTCTGTTTTGTAAAAAAAGCTTGAGCTGGACAATGAGACATCACAGGTTTGGGGGACATATGGAGGAGAACTGAGCACCAAGGACCTAGGCCTCTGAGGGAGACCAGCAACCCCAGTCAGATCACCTTGGTCACAGGGAGCAGAGTCGAGCCATCCACCCCAAGCCCTCCTAAATTACCAGCTCATACAATCCTCAGCCGTAAAAAGGTTTAAACCATGAAATGTTAGGATGGTTTATTAAGCAGATTAGACACGTGAAGCATCCCTTATTTGTATGTGGATTTTACATTAAAGTTCTTTCATACATGATTTTATACTCACATAATTTAAAGATACATATAATTGCTTAAAATAATGCCTTATGTACTCAGAATATATTATGTTATACATACATACATACATACATACATACATACATACAAGATGTATGTTTTGCTCAAATTAATTTTGAGTCCTAAAAGGCCACAAAATGGTATTACAGAGGAATGAAGAATACCTCAGTATACCCACCTTTATACTGCAGAATGGCAAGAGGATGTTGCTGAAGGAGGAACAAATTTTGCTGTCTGTGACATAGCCTCCTAGCTGAGAGTGCAAATTATGATCTGTTGTAAAGGTAGCAAGGAAGCAATGATTGCCAGGTAGTACCATAACAGCCTTGTTGTTTATGGACTATTCTGCAAGCCACACTAATCAACTAAGTGCTGAAAAACGAGGACAGCCATGAGTTCAATGAGAGGCTTTTGAGAGAACTTTGAAAGGGTGCCCTCAGTGCACTTTCCTGTGCCTCATATGATTCTTCAGCAAATTTCCAACCTTGTTCAAATAGTATTAATAATTTGAAAGGCACTACTCCACGATCTGTACCTGAGGTGGGAGTGAAGAGAGGGTTGCAAGGAGAAGAAAAGGAGTAAAACAGATGAATAGCACATATCATAAGGAGTATTTATTATTCAAAGAAAAATACATAGCTGGAGCTCAGTTTATTGTTCTCCATAGATTTAAAAAAATTATAGGCAACATATTTTTGTTGAGTTTGGTAAAAGTAAAGGTGGACAAATTACAGTCCATGGGCCAGTTGACTGATTTTGTAAATAATGTTTTATTGGGATGCAGCCGTGCCCATTTGTTTCTGTACTGTCTGTGTTCTTGTATATGTTCTTGTGCCACAACAGCAGAATGGAGTACTCATGTTAGATATCATATGGCTCACAAGCCTAAAATATTTACTACATTGCCCTTTAAGAAAAAGTTTGCTGACCCCTGGATTAAAGAAAATAAATGGAAGAGTTGAGCTAGAAGTAATCAGGAAAGATATGGAAGAGAAAAAGAAAATCCATCCAGAAACTGAAGCCCCACTAGCAACAAAATTTAAAATAAATGTTACTGAAAAGAATCAGGTGAACAGGCAGGAAGAAACCACATAAAATAATAGGGAAGAGAACAAGCCTAAAAATGATTCAATAGGGTGTAATAGGCACAGAAAATAGAAAAACAGAGATACAACATGTGCATAATTGGTGCGCCTGAAAAAGAAATGGAACAAATAGAAGAGATAAAATATACTCAAAGATTAATAGAAGAAATAAATACATAATCTGTATCTGCCTATAGTATCCCAGAAAAAAACTGATTCAGGATGATTAACACAAGACTATGAGCTTTTAGGTTTTCTCTTGTTTCCAGAGGAAAACTAATCCTTGCCCTTGGAATTTGTACATTGATGTGCCTAGCTAGAAAATAGGGATAGAGGGCAGGGCCAATTTTGACACAAAGCCTTTTTCTTTCAGTGCATATTATATCAATTTAAAATAATGTGTTAATAGCAAAAGTAAGAAACAAGAGCTCTATAGCTTTCTAAATTGTGTTCTGTTATTTTATTGTTTTTATTAATTTATCACCTAATGATTCTTTTCAGTAACTTTGTATCTTTAAAATGTCTGAAGAACTCTATGAAAGGAATCTACAAACCACAGTATTTTTGTCCATGAAGAAAATTACTAGATTGAGAAGGCCTTAAGGCCAGCCTTTGGTTTTATACTAGATAATTTTCTTGATATAGTTTTATTTATATAGTCATTTGGTACCTGTTTCCCAACTATGTCTTAGTAGGGGGTAGTCTCCCATACTAATGCTCAGGACTACATATGTGGGTACTACAAAGCATAAAGCCTGACGTAGCACAAGACTACTTGAACTCCTGACCTGAACTGTATAAATACCAAGCTGTTATCATGAAGACAGCTACTAAAGTTTAAAGACAAAATGTATGTGAATGGAGCCCTAGTTGGCATTTTTTATTGGGAATTTTTATTTCCATTTGTTCAAATTCCCTTGATTTTTATTGGAATTATTTCATAGACTTTCTCCCCTGAAATATATACATGTATATGTATATGTATATGTATATGTATATGTATATGTATATGTATATGTATATACATATATATGTATATATGTATACATATGGTTCTAAGATTATTTTTATGACAGTAGCACATAAAGCACAAAGCACAGGACTGGAAAAGCAGCAGTCAAATAAACATAGTTAAACATAACCTTGATTAACAAATCTTGTTATTCATGGATGACAGCTCAGTTAATAAGTGTTTGTGGCTTGGATACTGAACTGGAGGTTAATGGCGAGGTGGAAGCAATTGTAGAATCCAGATTTTTAAGACAAACACACCTCACACCCCAAAAGGCATGCATGGAATCAGGTGTAGTTAGTCGGCTGTGGTGATGTACTTTGGGTGTTCTCCTTCACTGGTCCAGCTGTGAACAGCCTCCAGAGCTACCAAATCAAAGAAAGCGGAATGATCCTTCACTACCTACTTCCGCATTCATGATTTGAATAGCCAAAGAGTACATTTTGGGACAGAGTGTTTTTCTTTGAATTTTTTTTATTTTGACTTCTCTAAATTAGATTTATAGAACAGATATGTTCTGTCTATAATTATATAGTTACCAGAGAACACATGTCCAAATTTAACTAATATTTATAACCATCTACGCTTGGCCTTCAATGTCAATGGTATGGTGTCAGATTTCTTCTCTACATCATGTGCCTTAAAAGCAAAATGAATGTGAGACATGATTTGAAAACTGCACTTTTCATTCGCCATTAAGGGATATTTTTATGTTGAAGAATCTAAAGCCTTGGTACATTCCTTAACTGTCTTTCCTCCCTGTGGGATGGATTAAAAAGCAGGAGATTTTTTTGTTTGCACTGGTGATCAGGTCATGGCTGAAAGTAAATAAGTATCTGAGGAAGTGGATAAGTCAGTCATATCCTTAAAGGGCACTGAAAGAATGTGGGAAGACTCTCTTTTTTCTCCTTCATTCCTGGAGAGACAAAGAGAGAGGACTGACATCTAAAACATGTAACCTCAAAATTGTTTCTATAGTCAGACGTCAAAGCCAAGTGGCGATTTGATCACAGATTGTGGCCTGGCTGTGTTATGGGTCATATGTTCAGCATGTGAACAGGAAGGTGAGAAGTGGTGAGCTTTTGCCTCAGTTGTGCTATCCATCAGAGAATAAATGGACCAAATCAACGTGTGCAGCTGTATAAGGAGGTGAATGGCTGAGTACTTCTCACACAGGGGCCTTTGTGTCCTGGACATGATCTAGCATTATGATGGGATGCACTGGGCCTCGGCTCTGTGGCAAATTACTAACCCATTATCACACCCAAACACAAGATCATTTATCTTCTAATCCAGAATGTCACCTGTTCTTCATTTACCAGTCAATAACCATTAATTATGCTCAGTGGAAATTTAAACAAAGCCCTTTCCCTCTGTTAAAACCAGTAAACTATTCAGTAATAACAAATAAATCTGGGGTTGTATATCCTTTCCCTTCCCATTCCCAGACTGGAGTCTGGTACAATATGAACTTTAGAGGAAATGCCTAGAAATTGATAGGTCAAAGGCCACAGATAGTCTGATGGAAAAGAAAAGAGCAGATTCTTGGCACCCACTTTAGTGAAAGTGAGAGTCTCCTACTGATCCCCAGATTCCCGTCAGGGAACAAAACAAGTACCAGGGAACTCGTGCCTAGTGTTTAAAGTAATCTACCATTAACGAGTAATCATATTTTCTCCTTTTATTTTTAGCAAGCTCTTGCTTTCTTTCACACGACTAAAAATATAATTTTTTCAAAACCATTCTAGCACAACATAGTGTTTCAAAAGAAATAAGCTGAGCAGTCCTGAAAGACCTATTTTAAATGTTATTTTTAGAATGGAAATTTGAGTAAAACACGTGTAAGTGTATACACTAATCCCTCAGAAAAATGTTCAAATAGAAATTGTAGCCAGAAGCATAATTTAATTTTTCCTAAAAACTCTGAAAGTATTTTTGAAGAAAGCCAAAACAAGCATGTGTGTGTGTGTGTGTGTGTGTGTGTGTGTGTGTGTGCGTGTGTGTGTGTATGTGTGTGTGTGTGCGTGTGTGTGTGTGTGTGTGCGTGTGTGTGTGTGTGTGTGTGTGTGTGTGCGTGTGTGTGTGTGTGCGTGTGTGCACACGCGCGCGCACTCAGGGAAGATGGGAGGGTCAGCTTAGTTGGGGAAGGGTGGCCAAAGGGCAGGCTCAGTCCCAGGGAAGCCAACAATACTGTGTGCCACTGGTCACGTGGAAACTCAGTGAGATAATAGGAATTTATTTCAAGGACTAGATTTTGGGCTTTTGTATGGGATCTGGAAGGAGAGGTCAGAGTTTCCAGACAAATGAGGGAAGAGGGTATTCTAAGCTGCAGGAACTGCACATGCAAGGCACAGAGACACTGGGAGGTAGACCCCCACCAGGCCTGTGCTAATGCGCATGTGCCTTGGTGCCCATTACAAAAGACAGCCCTGTGAGGACCTTCACAACAAAGGGTGCTGAGCACAGGGCTTGGCCAGCACAGCTGGGCTGCATTTCAGAACCCACTAATCCTCTCAGCCTAGAGCATTTAATAGCTCATCCCTGAGTTCAGGGAGGTACAAAGATTTTGTAAACTCTGTGTTGCATGGACTATCCCAATAAAGAAAACATCTTGCACTTTTATGTCTTTTAAAAATTGATCAAGTTTTATTACTAATACTAATTTAACAATTTTTGAAGTGTTGCTCATCAACTGTGTTCACCAACTGTGAACTAATGCAAAATGAAGCTGCAGAAATTTCATTAATGTCAGCAGAACTCTCTCCTAGCCAAGACAGTTTCTTTAGCTACTTTTCGGTATATCACTGACCTGAATCTACTGCCATTGTCCCAGCCAGTGTACCCCATCTCCAAGGCATATACAATTGCCAAAGGTATCATCTTCCATAGAACAAGAATATGATTTGAAATAGTCTTGTAATAGACCAAAAATACAAAATATTCACAAGAAATAACTTAAAGGGAAAGATCATTTTTTTTATTTTTCAGAAGGATGCCACAAATTCAAATGAATAAAGAGGAATTAAACTTTTTGGGTTACATTCTCTAAGAAAAAATAAATTGCCCCATTGATTACAGCAACTTATATATCAGCTCCAATAGCAGCTGGGGAGACACCAACCAAAATAGTTTTCCTTAAATGTTACAGAAGTTTAATACACATAATATTGGGGACTGTGTTCTAATGAAGTGCCTGTTACCTTTGCCCATTTTATTTTGAAAAGTGGGCGAGAATGATGAAAAAACACCTTTTTTTTTGGCTTGGATTTTTATTAAAGAGGCATGCTTAGTCAACTATAAGCTATGATTTTTTTTTAAATCTGTGTCTTCTGTGCAACAAAATCACAAAAAGTAATGTACAGTTCCAAACTATAGAAACTGTAGTCCTGTATAGCTACTGATAAAAGTTACAACTGAGTGGAGCCAGGCTATGACAGTTGCCACCAGTTTGTGTCTCAGACATGCAGCTGCATTGTTGCCCAACTAGACTTCTCATTCCTGTGGAAAAAGTGCACCACCAGTATGATGCCCCCATTGAGTCCCTGACCTTGAAATGCTACCTGATGAATCCTGAACTCTGGTGAAAACATTCTTATTGCCACTCAGATAACTTTTTAAAAGTGGCAGTTTTGTTCATCACATGATTCTTTTCCCATTAATGATTCTTGATTGTTTTGCTTTTTGATGTCAGCACATTGGTAAATTTCTAACCTTATCGTTAAAAATTTGGTTCTACTTTTGAGGAAAATCATCTGTCTTTAAAAAATGACTTTTTCTTACCTTCCGTCCATGATATTAAGGAAAATTTGGCAATACTTTTTAAACTCTTCCTTTCTTAAGTATATGTAAAAGCTTCTTTGCCACAGATACTTGTTCCTCTAAATTGTAGCCCAAAGACCTGCTGTGTGGGAATCAAGATGCCTAAATGTTCTCACGTCTACTGAGTCCAGACTCCTGTGTCCCGGGCATCTATACTGAGATGTTCCACAGATGATTCTCATGCACATTCAAGTTTGAGAACCACTACTGTGATGGTTAGAATATTGTGTTAAATTCATGCTCATTTTCTAGCTGTGCAGGTCAAAGAATTCATATAAGGAGAGCATTAGACAGAGGCAGCTTTTAATGCCTTAATAGCCTATGTAAGTGAACCAAAACCTAAGCCAGAGTCCATGCACTCAAATCCAAGAAAATGAAACTTAAGAACAACCAATCACAAACAGCTATCTCCACTTTTTCAAATAAGGCAACTGTGTAAACTAGAGTCAATCAAATAACTTTTTTTACTGTGCTTCAGTGTCTACTCTATGAAAACCCTACTCCTACTTTCTGTTAGTGCAGCGCTCCCAACCTCCTTTGGTTTAGTTCTGCCCTATTTGAATTGATGTATGCTCCAATAAACTCTTGAAAGAAAAATTTTTTAATGTGCCTCAGTTTACCTTTTAGCAATGTCCATATCCAATTACATGCTTTTGATAACATTATCTTTCCCAAGGGGCAACTGGATGCATTCAACTTTAACTTGGATTTGCCTCTCTCTCTCTCTCTCTAGGCTATGTGGCTGATGTTGCAGAATGATGAGCCAGAGGATTTTGTCATAGCTACTGGGGAAGTCCATAGCGTTCGGGAATTTGTAGAGAAATCATTTTTGCACATTGGAAAAACCATTGTGTAAGTAACTAAGAGTTGATTTCTGGTCATTTATCAGACATTTGCTGGCAAGTTTGTATAAGTGCTTGCTATCCACCTTGGTTTTGTCTTTTTCCCTTTTTACTCTCTTGTAAAGCAAGACATTGAGTTTCAGTATGAAGCAGAGACTTTGTTCTTCACTGCCTCTTTTTTTTTCTTTTTTCAAAGTTTTAATTTTAAACTTTTTACAAAGGTTAACACATGGTTTACTGTGATTTTACTGTAGGTAATTCTACTCTTACCAGATCAATGTGATAACATTACACAGTCTTTTTTAATACTGTCATTTATATTTTAAAATTTTGAAACCATAAAAAACTTACAGAAAAATTTCAGATCCGTTACAAATGATCTTCTTTTCTTTGAACCATTAAGAGAGTAGATTGATCCATCACCCTGGACTTTGTGTGTATTTCCTACAAACAATGACATTCTCCTAAACACAATAAACCATCAAAATCAGGAAATTCACAGTGATAAATTGCTACTGTCTAATCCTCAGATCTCATTTGAGTTTTGCCAACTGGGACAATGCTATACTTTATACCAAAATGATCTGGTTTATAATCATGAATTGCATTTATTTGTTGTGTTACACAAATTTTGGAGTCAGATTTTTATTGGAATATTTGAAAGATTTGTCAGAAATCCTTTATTATAGATGGAAAATTTTTCTGTCTTGGTAATTTTTTATTGTGATTGTATACATACACACACACACACACATATAATTTGCTGTTTTAATCATTTTTAAGTACACAATTCAGTGACATTAAGCAATAATCACCACCATCCATCTCTAGAACTTTTTGATTTTCCCCAACTAAACTCATTCAACAGTAACTTGCCATCCACCCTCCCCACCAATCCCTGGCAACCTCCATTCTACTTTATGTCTTTATGAATTTGCCTATTCTTGGTATGTCATATAAATTGAATCATACAGTATCTATCCTTTGTGTTTGGCTTATTTCACATAGCTTTATGTCTTCATGATTGATCCATGTTATAGCCTGTTTCAGCATTTCACTTTTTTTTAGGAGTGAATAATATTCCATTGTATGCATATACTACATTTTGTTTATCCATTCATCTTTTGTTGAACACTGGGTTGCTTCCAAATTTTGGCTATCATGAATCATGCTACTATGAACATGCATATTCAAATATCCACTTGAATCCCTGCTTTTAATTATGTTGAATAGTAGAATTCCTAGGTCATATGGTAATTATATGTTTAACTTTTTGAGGAGCTGCCAAAATGTTTTCCAAGATTCATTGTAGAAGTATAAAAAAAAGACTTCTACTTTGAGCTATGATAGAATGACAGAAATCATATTAAACCTTCCATCTTAAAAAAAGGGGGGAACTACATAAAATATATGAAATAATTATTTTAGACATTGAACAACAGGCAGTGCAAGTCTGTGATCCCTGATAGAAAAGAAACAAATGAGGTGATCTCTGCAGTCACTCTGAGCCTCTTCCTGGAGGCACAGTCTCAACCATGGAACACGGAAGAGGCACTCCAACAGAGAACAACTGTTTTGCTGAGTTGAGGAGATAGAGGACAGAATTGAGAGAATCTGAGGCACCTAACATTATGGGGTAGAGTTCTAGAAAGGTGGGCTCTACGAAGAAAAAAGAACTCCAGAAATCTACATAAGGACCCCATTCAGTTTGTACTGAATAATAAGATGTAGATATGCAAGAAGAAATTCCGTAAATTTAGACAAAGAACTACCTGGAAGCTGGGAACTGAACAACATTTCGTAGAGCTTACTCAAGTCTGGGATGCATTTGTGTTTCAGACAGCCTTATTGGAGAGACCTTGCTCATCACTCAGAGAAGCAATTCAGATTCTAGAGGGCTGTCTCAGTAATGTGACTAATCCTGAGAGTAAAGCCTACTCCAGACTTTGGCTTACAAAGTTTAAATACAGACTTCAAAAGGATCAACCTGGACACAAATAACAGCCCCTTACTAAAACAAAGCCCAACGTTCTTCAAAATAAGACAGTAAAATCTAGACTCAACGACATAAAATCCTTAATGTTCAGCATTCAATAAAAAATCAGTAGGAGTGTCAAGAAGCAGAAAAATGTGACCTATAATCAAGAGAAAAGTCAATCAATAAAAACAGTCTGAGGAATAATAAAGATGATGTTACGAGCGCCCAAGGATATTAAAACAACTATTGTAACTATGCTCAAATATTTTAAGTAAAACATGAATTTAGTGAGAAGAAAGAGGGAAATATATATTTTAAAAAATAGCCAGATGGAACTTCAAGAGATGGAAAATTAAGTATCTGAAATGAAAAATTCACTATTGGCATCAAGAACAGATTAAATATTGCAGAAAATACTGTTGAACTTATAGTAAAAATAAAAATGATCAAAGATGAAACACAGAAACAAAAAAGACTGGAGAAAAAAATAACAGAGTCTTGGTGACCTGTGTTACAATAGCAAACAACCTAACGTGTAATTGAAGACCCAGGGGAAAAGAGGGTAGGGCACAGAGAGAGAATTAAATAATGGCCAAAATTTCCTCAAATTTGGGGAAAACAATAATATCACAGATCCTTAAGAGGCTTAATAAATCCCAAGCAGGAGAAATAAAAAGAAGATCTCACCAGGATATATCATAATCAAATTACTAAGAATAAACACTAAGGAGAAAATCTTAAAGGCAGCCACAGAAAAAAAGAGAATTATTTACAGAGGAACAAATGAAAGCAAGTTTTGTTATAAGAAACTATGTAAGACAAAAGACAATAGAGTAACATCTTTAAACTGCCAAAAGGAACCTACAACCTAGAATTCTATACCCAGGGAGGCTATTTCAAAAATGGAGGTGAATTAATACTGTTTTCAAACAAACAAGGCTTAAATGTTCTAATGTTAGCAAACATTTAAGCAAAAAGAAAATGATATTAGTTCAAAGCGTGGGTCTCTATGGGGAAATGAAAATCAAAAGAAATAGTAAATATGTGGGAAAACATAAAAGGTTTTTTCCCTCATTTTAAAATTGAAAAGGTAATTGGTTGAAAGTAAAAATCATAACATTATGAAATTTCTGATACATATAAATAAATTATATGACAACAGTGGCATAACGTATGGGGTAAGATGGAAGCATTTCATCATTATATTGTTTGTAAGATACTTACACTAGATGTGAATTGATACAAAATTATTCAGAGATAGACTGCAGTAAGTTTAAGTGCATACTACAAACATCAGAGACTACGAAAAACAAAATGAAAAATAGCAATAAGGCAATAGTGGAGTTAACACAGAATCCTGAAAAGTGCCCAGTCTAAAAGAAAGAAGGAAAAGAGGGAATGGGAACAAATACCAGATGGGATGAATAGAAAACAAGTAGTAACCATATTGATAATACATCCATTGTAAATGCTTTAAAGGCAGATTTGTTGCACTTGATAAAAAAGCAATATGCCATCTACAAGAGACACACATTAAATGTAAACACGTAAGTTAAAAGTAAAAAGAGAAAACATGCAAATACAAATCATAAGAGAGCTGAAGTAGCTATATTTATATGCAATGAATTAGACTTCATTTAATTAGAAGGAATGAGTCATTTCATAATTTTAAAGGGATCAATTCATCATGAAGACATAACAGTTTTAAATGTACATACACCCCATTACCATTACTTCAAAATACTGACAGAACTGAGGAAAAATAGACAAACTTTATGTTTGAATACTTCAGCACTCTTCTCTCCATAATTGACAGAACAAGTAAACAGAAAATCTTTAAGGATATAAAAGACATGAACAACATAATTAATCTACTTGACCAAATTGATATTTGTAGAACACACCACCCACTGAGCCCAGAACAGCAGAATATATGTGTGTGTGTATAAATATAAATATAAATATAAATATAAATATAAATATAAATATAAATATGTATATGCACACAAATACACTTGTGTGCATACACATTCACCAACATAGACCATATTCAGTGCCATAAGAGAAGTTTATAAATTTTGGAGTATTAATATTGCAAAAAAATACATTTTCTGACCAAAGTGAAATTCAGTTAGAAATCAGTAACAGAAAAATATTAAAAATTCCCAAACATTTGGAACTTGAACAACACACTTCTAAATACCTCACAGGTCAAAGAAGAAATCACAAGGGAAATTAGAATATATTTTGAACTAAATCAAAATGGGAACAGCATGCCAAAATTTGTGGGATACAGCTAAAGCTGTACTTAAAGAGAATTTTTTGGCTTTGAACACCACTATTAAGGAAGGAAGGAAGGAAGGAAGGAAGGAAGGAAGGAAGGAAGGAAGGAAGGAAAAGAAAGAAAGAAAGAAAGAAAGAAAGAAAGAAAGAAAGAAAGAAAGAAAGAAAGAAAGAAAGAAAGAAAAAGAAAGAAAGAGAAAAGATCAGAAGATCCCATACCAGTTATCCAAGCTTCCATCATAAGCAGCTAGAAGAAGAAGAAATTAAACCCAATACAAACAGAAAAAAGAAATAATAAACACAAAAATAGAGATTGATGGAATAGAAAAATAGTGGAGAAAATCAGTACAATCAAAATCTGGATAAACTTTTATCTGATGGGGGAAAAAAAGACACAAATTATAACAGATTATATTTATTTGAAATGAAAGAAGGAGCATCACTACAGATCCTGCAGATATTAACAGAATAATAAGGAAATACTATGAACAATGTTTGCCAATGACTTTTTCAAATTAGAGGAACTGGACAAATTCAATAAAAGATACAACATTGCCAAAACTGACTCAAGGAAAATGGAAATTTTAGCTGTATCTCTGTTAAAGAACTTAATTTCAAGCATTTAAGGAACAAAATAATATCCTTACTATACACACTTAGGAGAAAGAATACTTCCTAACTCATTTTATGAGGTCAGCATTACCCTGATAGTAAAAAACAAAAAATATTACAGGAAAAAAAAGTGTACAGACTAGTCTTCCACATGAAGATAGAAACAAAAAATCATTAAGAAAATATTAGCAAATTGAATCTAGCAATATATAAAAAGTCGATACACCATGACCAAGTGGGATTTATTCTAGGAATGCAAGATGAGTTTAACATTTAAAAATCAGTATAATTTAGCATATTTAAAAAAACAGAAAAGAGAAACCATGTGATTTTTTTTCAATAGTTGCAGAAAAAGCATTTGAAAAAAGTCAGTGACTATTATTTAAAAAAAAAAAAAGATGGGGCACCTGGGTGGCTCAGTCGGTTAAGCGTCCGACTTCGGCTCAGGTTGTGATGTCGCGGTCCGTGAGTTCGAGCCCCGCGTCGGGCTCTGTGCTGACAGCTCAGAACCTGGAGCCTGCTTCTGATTCTGTGTCTCCCTCTCTCTGACCCTCCCCCCATTCATGCTCTGTCTCTCCCTGTCTCAAAAATAAATAAACATTTAAAAAAATTTTTTAAAAAGAACTTTTTTTTAAACTATATTAGGAACTGAAGGAAATTTCCTCAAGTTGATAAATGGTCTCTGAGAAAACCCCACAATTAATATCTTACTTAATGTTGACAGACTGAATGCTTTTCTCCTAAAAATCAGGATCAAGGCAAGGATGTCTGCTTTTATTATTCCTTTTCAAACTTATCTTGAAGATCCTAGCCAAAAATAAAACAAGAAAAATAAATGAAAGTAAGAAGTATATCTGTCTTTATTCATAGATAGCAGGATGGAGGACATACAAAACTTTAAGTGTTATACCAAAATAACTACTAAAACTAACATTTAACTATTTATTTATTGATCAATTTGTTTAACAACGTCACAAGATACAAAATCTATACATAAAAATCAATTTTATTTTTATGCACTGCCAGTGAACAATCAGAAACTGAAAATTTTAAAAAACCACGATACCACTTATAACAGAATCAGAAAAACATGAAATACTTAGAGATGAATTTAATAAAATATATGAAAGATTTGTACACTATAACCTGAAAAAACATTGATGAGAGAAACCAAAGTAGCCCTAAATATAAGGAGTAATACACCATGTTCTGGGATTGGAGAACTGAATATTAAGATGTAGATTCTCTTCAAATTAATCTACAGATTGAGGTGCTCCTGGGTGGCTCGGTCGGTCGAGCATCTGACTTCGGCTCAGGTCATGATCTCACAGTGTGTGAGTTCAAGCCCTGCGTCGGGCTCTGTGCTGACAGCTCAGAGCCTGGAGCCTGCTTCGGATTCTGTGTCTCCCTCTCTCTCTGCCCCTCCCCCGCTCATGCTCTGTTTCTCTCTCTCTCCCTGTCAAAAATAAATAAACATTAAAAAAAAAAATTTAATCTACAGATTGAGTGCAATCACAATCAAAGTCACAGTCTTTTTTGGTAGAAATGTACAGGTTGATTCTAAAATTTATATGTAACTTCAAAGGCTCTAGAATCTTGAAAAAGAAGATCAAACTTCTTTTAACACTTAATCTGCATGATACCCACAGAAAGATAGATTTATAGATCAATAGAACAGATTGTAAAGCCCAGAAGTAGACTCACACTATACCATCAATTGAATTTTACAAAGATGTCAAGGCAATTAATTGGGGAAGGATAGTCTTTTCAACAAATGGTGCTGGAATCATGAATAGCCATACCATACGGAATGGAAAAAAAATGAAACTCAATCCATAAATCACACCATACATAGAAATTAATTGAAAAGGATCATCGCTATAAATGTAAGTGTTAAAATTAAAAACGATTAGATGAAAACATAGGGGAAAGGCTTTACAACTTTGCTGTAGGCAAAGATTTCTTAAGTTGTTTTTCTATTAGGTTGAGTTATAAGAGTTTTTATGCTTTGCAGATACAGTCTCTCAGCCCATGACTACCTTTTAAATTTCTTAATAGTGCCTTTCAAATAGCAAAAAATTTTACATTTCCATGTAATTCAATTTATCATTCTTTATGGCTTTTGGTTGCTATGTGTGTTTGCAGTGAATGTATCAGTTTGGGGTGAAGCCAAGGATTTCTTAGGACACCAAAAGCAAGAACCATAAAAGGGAAAAAAATAACAAACTGAATATCACAGTTAAAAACCTCTGCTCTTTATAAAGAAAATGTGTGATATATACACAATGGAATATTACTTAGCCATCAAAAGGAATGAAATATTTCCATTTGCAATAATGTGGTTGAGCTAGAGAATATTATGCTAAGTGCAATAAGTCAGTCAGGGAAAGACAAATACCATATGATTTCACTTATATGTGGAATTAAAGAAACAGAACAGATGAACATACGGGAGGGGGATAAAAAAGAAAACAGAGGGAAGCAAACCATAAGAGACTCTTAAAGATAGAGAACAAACTGAGGATTGAGGGAGGGAGATGGGTAAGGGATGGGCTAAATGAGTAATGGGTATTAAGGAGGACACTTGTTATGATGAACACTGGGTGTTGTATGTAAGTGATGAATCATGGAATTCTACTCCTGAAACCAACATTGCACTGTATGTTAACAAACTAGAATTTAAGTAAAAATTTGAAAAGAAAAGGAAAAGAGAATGCTAAACAATACACAAAAATCAAAAAAAAAAAAAAACAAACAAACAATACACCTCTGCTCTTTGAAAAGTGACCATTAAGAAAATAAAAAGGCAATAGGGCACTGGGTGGCTTAGTTGGTTGAGCGCCCAACTTCCGCTCAGGTCATGATCTCACGGTTCGTGAGTTCGAGCCCTGCATCAGGCTCTGTGCTGATGGTTCGGAGCCTAGAGCCTGCTCCAGATTCTGTGTCTCCCTCTCTCTCTGCCCCTCCCCCACTCACACTCTGTCTCTCTCTCTGTCTCAAAAATAAAATAAACATTAAAAAATTTAAAATAAAAGAAAAAGGCAAGCATGGTCTAGAAGAAATAAGTGTAATACATCAGACAAAGGACTTATATCTAGACAAGAAGACAAATAACTCAATTAAAAAATGAGTCCAATATTGGAACAGAAACTTCACAAAAGAAAAGGTACAAATGATTATTTGGCACATGGAAAGATGCTCAGTGTGATTAGTCAACTGGGAAATGTTCATTAAAACCACAGTGTAAATACTATTACACTCCCTTTAGAATGACTACAATGCCATAGTGCCAAGTATTGATGAGGATGTTGTAGCAGCTAGAGCTGTCATACATTACTGATGAAAGTATAAATAGTAAAACCACCTTGAAAAATAGTTTGGCTTTCTTATAAAATCAAATCTATATTTATCATTTGACCAGCAATTTTCCTAGACACTTAACAAAGAAAAATTAAAATCTACATCCACATAGACACTTATAGATGAATATCTGTAACAGCTTTATTCCTAATTAAAGCACTGCCTCCCCTGGGGCGCCTGGGTGGCGCAGTCGGTTAAGCGTCCGACTTCAGCCAGGTCACGATCTCACGGTCCGTGAGTTCCAGCCCCGCGTCAGGCTCTGGGCTGATGGCTCAGAGCCTGGAGCCTGTTTCCGATTCTGTGTCTCCCTCTCTCTCTGCCCCTCCCCCGTTCATGCTCTGTCTCTCTCTGTCCCAAAAAATAAATAAACGTTGAAAATATTAAAAAAAAAAAAAAGCACTGCCTCCCCCAACATTCAGTCAACCAGTGAATGAATAAACAAAGGTTATGTGTCTGTACAGTGGAATACAGTGGAGTTCCAAAAATGAGTGGACTAGGATGAGTCTTAAAAACTAATGATTTTAAAAATCTTAAAAAAATCTAAGCATAATTGCTTAGTGAAAGAAGTCACCCACAAAAGAGTACATGCTGTAGAATTCTATTTATAGGATATTCTAGGAAAGAATAATTTGGACTGATAGAAAGCCAATCAGTAGTTAGTTGCCTAAGCATGATGGGCTGAGTTTGGGGTGTTGACTGGAGAAAAGCACAGGGAAGTGGTATAAATGTCTCATATCTTGACTATAGTGGTTGCATGAATGTATGCATTTTTCAAAACTCATCAAACTGCCTACTTGTTAGACATTTTATTGTTGTAAATTATACCTCAGTAAAGTTTTTTTAATATAAAAGGGAAAAAAAAACAAGGAACTTCAAGAGGCCATCATCAAGGAATTTTTAAGTGACTGTAATCAATTGTTATCAAACTATTAGAAATAATGCTTAAGAACAGGGCACCTGGGTGGCTCAGTTGGTTGAGTGTCTGACTTTGGCCCAGGTCATGATCTCACGGTTCATGAGTTCAAGCCCCATGTCGGGCTCTGTGCTGACAGCTCAGAGCCTGGAGCCTGCTTTGGATTCTGTGTCTCCCTCTCTCTCTGCCCCTTATCCGCTCATGCTCTGTCTCCCTCTCTCTCAAAAATAAATAAACATTAAAAAAAATTTTTTTAATAATGCTTAGGACTTTAAAGTATAATTATGACAATGTTAAGTTAAAAAAAAAAAGTATACAAGTTTAGATCTGTTGTATGATCTAAACTCCCTAAAACTGTGCCTACAAAACATTAGAAGAAAACACAATGGCAGTTTCTACATTGTGAAATTATGGGCAGCTTTAGTATTCTGCTGTATATATTGCTCTGTATTTAAATTTTCTGTGAGGAACTTGTGTCCTTTTATAGTAAGAAGTCACCTTACACACTTTTTTTTTTTTAATTAGGGGTAGTATTACAAATGAATCAGATTCTCTTTGAGAAGTGGATGAGACTTGGCCATTCTCCCATCTTGGGGCTAATGTTCTGTTTTCAGTCACCAGGCCATTCTTCTGACCTATGCTCCCCATGAGCTAAATGCCTGTTTTCTGACCTAGCGCAGTCTCTCACAAAGTAGAATGCTATTCCAAGAGATGTGTATGAAAGCATTCCATGTCTCCTTCATTTAGAACATACAGAATATTATAACCGCTCTTGGAGAATTGCCAGTAAAGCAACTGTTTAACTTTGTTTAACCCAGCATTTTCCAAGCTTAATTTTTAAGTTTATATTAAAATCTTATAAAAACAAGAGTTCTGTGGCTCACCCACTGGGAAACGTTCCTCTGTCATTCAAACCTGAACAACAGATATCTAGCATGTCTGACTCCCTCCCTCTCTTCCAAAGTAGTGCTGGCCATTGGCAAGTTCTCCCTCAGTAGAAAAGGCCCGGCAAAGCAGTTGAGTCATTTTCACTAAACTCTGTCTCAAATTTCAGGCAATGGCCTTCATTTTGTTTCAGAAGGCAGACTACACCACAAATCAAGTTTTTAGTGGTATATTAAAATTTTCCTTTGAGTGGTATATAAAATTTTGGTAAAGCAAAAAACTTTTTGCAAATTCTTAGAAAAAAGAGATTGATGTGAAGTGCTGAGCATTCTAGATGAACTAAAGATCTGGCTTTGTCCCTTTAATAAGAGTCTTCTGAGTGGCAGCAGTTACCACCTGTGTGCCCAGTACCCTTCAGGTCTTGCTGTGTCCTATCACTAGAGTTGTGGGAACAGAATGCTTACATTGCATATTCTTCATAGTTTGTCTGAAAATATAAAATTCCTTCTCAGGGCTAGATAATAAAATCATGATGGCTTCGTGAATGCTGTCTGCAAGTTATGTTCTATTGTTTATTTTTTTTTCAATTTCCTTCCTCTGGATCTTCTTTGGGCCCCATGCATCAGCATACCAATCTCAGCTGGAAGAAGAGCAGGGAAGCCACAGGCAATTTCATGTGCTACAGCCAAGGCTGTTCCTTGGGCTTCAGAGTCCCCACTGCAGCTGTGAGCTCTGATGGGCCAGCAAGTCCTTCTTGGGAACAGTATCCACACAGTCAGAAACCAGGCAGAAAGGAGCAAAGAAAACACACTGATATCTGAACAGAGCTTAGAAGGCCAAGGATAGTATTATACCTCAGTAACTCATAGTGCTATTACAGTTTGAGGAGACATGCTTTTCTAGACTTTCAGGAGTGTATATACCTCTTTCTCCTGGGGATGCTGTTTTCATCTTTTTCAGAATTGCTCGATTTCAGTCCTAAGACATTCATCCTTATCTGTACACAGTGTGGCATAATATTGTATTGTAAAAGCACAGTACCAGTGCCACATTCCCTGAGTTTGAATCCCAGCCCTACAACTTCCAATGGGAGTCCTTTATCTGTGTCTCTATTTTCCCAACTGTAAAAATGGGGATAATAAGAGTACCCATCTCACAGGGATGGGGTGAAGATTAAATGGGTTAAATATATTTGAAGCATCTGAAACAGTGCCCTATGCTTCTGAGGCTCTATATTAAGTATTTGCTATCAATAAAGTGTGTAATTGATTGAAAACATTGGTCAGCAGTGAAAACAAGGAAAACATAAAATGTGGAAACAGTATGATTGGAAAAGTGATTATATGTGTGGGGTGAAGAAATGTTTCATGTTTGTGTGACCAGACAGAACTGAACATAGACACTTAGCAGAGAAAGGCGATTGCAGGAAGAACAAACTTGCCGGTTGTAGTTGGATAGAAATTATGGGTGTAATGAGACATCTCTTCATCTCTAACACCTGACCCCTTCTGAGAAGTAATTGTCTATTTATTAGAATTAGGACACCTTTTTGCTGAATCTATCTCCTGTAGAGCAGTGGTTCTCAAACTATAATGTTCTGTGGATCACTTGGGGATCTTTTCAAATGCAGATTTGGAATCAGTAGGTCGGGGCAGGGCCTGAGATTCTGAATTTCTAATTGAGATACCAAGTGATGCCAGTGCTGCTGATCCATGGACCACACTTTGAGTAGCAAAGCCTGAGAGAATTATGGAGTCTCAAGTTTGAGATGCACTTGACAATCACCAAACCCAAACGCTTATCACTTTCTACTTTGTTTTCAGTCATCTGTGACTTTACCTTCCCTGATAGACTAGACAGTGGGCTCTTTCAGGGCAGAATGCAATTCTAGTTCCCTTTTTTTCTGTACCTTTCATTCTGGACAGTACAGTGTCAGACATTTTGTAAATAAATATTTTAATGAGTCTACAATGGAAAAATAACTTATGGAAGCTGGGGGATTTGATTTTAGGGGTTTTTGGAGGGGGGAGGGAGTACTTGCTTATAAATGAAAAGACTTAAAGAAAAAAATTCCAGGCATCCATGAGAAACAGTTCAGTGGGCACCTATAACTAGTTTGTTCCTTTTCTTCCTTTTCCATTCTATCCCTTACATCTCCAGTATTCATAAGATTACTTAAATGCCAGTTGAATTTAATTGTAATTGGATTGAATTTATCATCTGATAAATTCAGGTAAAAGAGTTCTCTGGACTTTCCATTTCTGCTCTTAATAAATTCAGGAATGCACAAAGATGAGATGAAGAAATCTAAAAAGCAAGGGTCATACATACCTCTTTTCTTTTATATGGCTTGAAAGAGGTAGACCAAAAGATGACTGGAATCTCCAAAGAATGAAGCCAAAGTTTCTGGAAATTGCTTCTGGTCCTACCATGACTAAACCAATCTCTAATATGAGATGAGATACTATGCTTTTTTAATACAAGTCACCTCAGAGCCTAAGGAAGGATGGTTTATTTATTAATCATTAGGTACCCAATCCCACCAGTCCTTGATGAATCAAGTTCTTACAAATGAACTAATTATTACTGCATAAAGTAGTTTGCTTATTTTTGACAGATTGTTATAATTTTTGTTATTTTAAAAATTATGATAATCTGTCAAAAATAACCTGAAAATTGGAGAATGTCTAAGAGCTTATCTTTTTGGAAACACGTAATGTGCTTCCCTATCACATTTTACATTTTAAAACATTTGACATTACTTAAATCCCAAGACTGCATGAAAGTCCATAAGCCCATGACCAATGTCTTTGTTTGTATACATCTTAAGGCAATTTTGTTTCTGAATTGTAGTATGTAGAGCAAAAATTTTAATTAGATTTACTTTGTATAAATCATTTTTCATTCACTTACATTTTCGTCCTTAGCTGGCTAGCTGACTTATAAATTTGTTTTCCATAAAAACATTTTGTAGGAAACTAACATTAGTTAGAGAAATTACAGTATGTGAAAGCAAATATCTGGTCTTTTTTTATTTTAAATACAATGCTGCAAGTTGAAAATTTGAACAAAAACTAAAAGTGCAAAAATTAATCTTTGCAGTGTAATTTAGTCATCTAGATAATCGTTATGCCCTCAATTTCATATTTTACAGAAGATATTTCATGTTTCAAGAAAATTGTCCATATTCTTTTATGGACTTGAAAATGCATTATTGATTACTTAGGTTAAGATTGAGGGTTTTTTGCACCTTTTTGATATGGAATTCATGTTGCTTTTAAACAGTCCTTCAAAAGGCTTTATTAAAATGTATACTTTAGAAGAAATTAATAGCCTCTGACTCTACATGCAAGCAACATCTTAGTCTGTAAAAATATGTGCACTTTGTGTTTCCTCGAGGAATCAAGCATGACATTTTATTTTTAGGGGTATTCTGTTGAGTTATGAAGGATGATATATATAAGTTCTTATTTTTTTAATGTGTGAAATATCCATCCTAATAAAACAAAGCCTTAAGCATAATGAAAGTATTTAGGAAGGAGAGATGAATGAATAAGCATTTTTAGTAGTCATAATTTTTTTTTTTTTGTTTTTAAGGAAGTGAAACTGAACTCAAAGTAGCCTTGGGGACACTCGGATCCAGGGCCTGGAGATCTTTCAGGGCTCTCTCTGCTTCTTGGAATGCTGCCTTCATTCCCTCAGCATGTTCCTATGGCAGAGGACATCATTGATAGCATTTCTGGGGATGCAGACTAACACAGTAAATGAAGAATAGAATCTTTTTGATAGTTATCAAGAAAGAAGACTGAGGAAGGATTCTGGCTGGCCCCACTGAGCCCTATGATAACCTCTAGACCATTCACTGAAGACAGAGTATGGGGCCAATGCCTAGGCCCTGTCTTGTTAGGGAGAGAGAATTCTGTGCTTGGCAGGCCATAGAAGTCCATGGTCTGAGTAGGAGAGGATCAAGGTCCTTCTCCAACAGCAGGATGTTATTTCTAGAAGAAAAGCAGAAAGTACTGCTAAGCAGACAAAAATAACATGTTCATATAGCATTTAATGGTCATTTAATATGAGCCCCAAAGTGTGCTATGAGCTGCCCACTTATTCAGTTTAATTCCAGGTCTGGGGCACTGTTTCACTGAGAAGGATACTGAGGCACAGTGAAGTCAAGTATCCTCTGAAGGTTACCCAGCTAGTGAGTGGTAGAGCCAAGATCTAAACTGAGTACTTTTTGACTCAAAGAGCTTTTTATATTGCACTTTTCATCCTACTTGTTTATATCCTTCAAAACAATCTTTGTAATGTGATGGTTGTATGCTAACAGTGGGATCACATCATAAGGAAATAACGTGCAAAACAAGATCCAGGCCCACATGCCTCTGTGAAAGGGAGGCCCCAAACAGAATACCAAGAGAGCAAAAGAAGTCAAACCTTGGTTTTTAAGCATTCAAGAGCCCATGTTCTGATGGGAAAAAAACAGATTTGAAAGATCTTTCAAGGATAATCTTTGCTATATGCAGTTTTGTTCATAAGCTCTGTCACTAGAAGCAAATCCCCCCTAACCTGTAGCACCACACATAGTTCCTTGAGCATCTCCTGTCCTTTCAGATCCACAATTGTAAGCGAATGAGCCAGGCCTGGCATCTGTGTCAGTCACCAGTGTCCTCAGTGCTCACAACAACTGGTCTGTAGTAGATGCTCTGTGATACCTTCTTACTTGAGCCCAGATGGATAGCCAAAAGCCAGTTTGTCCAGAAAAGCCTTTCAGGAATGTTCATTGTCACCCTAACTTCCCCTAGTTGGATTCATCGTGGTTCACTCTCTCATGGTGGTGACAGCTATAGAGAAGCCACTATGCTTCCTACCCTAGAGAGCTGCTAAGGAAGGATGATAATGACCTTAGTTTACACAAGTGCCTGGAGGTGGAGATGGAGAGGATGGACTGATCCAAGAGACTTGGAATCGATAGGATTTGGTGAACAATTGGATATAGAAGGGAAGGGAGAGATTGATTAGTGTGCCATCAATTAAGGTAGAAAACTTTATGCCCTCTCACAGTTTTACCTGCTGTAATTTACATGCTTAAAGGAAAATTATGGATATTTTCTCTAAACTGAACTTTTTCTTTAACCTCATTATTACATGATTTTCATATCAGACACACCAATCACTATCTGCAATATTCTCACTTCAGCTGTTTGAAGGCCAGTTATCACTTTCTAATTCTATTATCGTTTTTGAAATTATCTGTTGTAATTTTCACTGAGAAAACCTTGAAAGATGTTGCCATCTGTATGTTTCGAATTGGCACCAATATTTTCTCTTAAATCTTTGCTATCATTTGAGTGATTTTTTGCTTTGAATTTATTAGAAAAATAGCATGTTCGTTTCGGTTTGGGTGAGTAGAAGATTCTCGGGGAAATAGATCAGTACCACATACAATCCTGATAAAACTTAAGGTAATGTTGGGCAATTAAATTCCCATTTGGTCATTTGTATTAAGAAGGCACCCTTATGACAACAAATGTTTTCTTCCAAGAACATTACAGGGTGTTTGTTTATTTGGAGGAGGGTGCGTTGTTGGGGTTGTTTTTAGTGTTATGTTTTGCTTTACACATCAAGTTATTACTAAGTAATGTGAAAAGGAAGTACTTTTCTCCTACAATTAAAGTGATAATAGCATAAACCCAAATAGGTAAATACTTGTCTTGACTAATTTTTTGTCGCTAATCTTGTTAAATTTTGAGAAGAGTTGTAAGAATAGCCTACAGCCTTGTGAGCTCCACCATCCGTGCTGGGGGGGAAAAGATGTTTCAGCCAATGGAAATATTTATCATAGTTTGTGGCACTCTGTCTACATTTTGTGTAAAAATAGCAGGGGCCAGAAATTATTATTTATTTAAAAAGAAATTATTCATTTAGAAAGAAACTCATTTCTAAAATCCTCTTGGCTGAGATAAGTCATTTTATGTTCATGCATATTCTTCTCCTAATTGGGAATTATTCCCTGGTGGGTAGGATTTCTGGCCCCTGGGCCTTGAGGATGAGGGTAAGAAAGACTGTAAAAAGAGGAAGGCCAGTGGATAGAGGTTAGGGTGTAAATCTTGTACCCCTGTGGCTGGTGTATCTGCTAGAAAGTATTCCTCAAGAATTGGCTGTGCCTATGACTGTGTTAGATTGCATCATGGGAAAACAGATCCCTCCAATGAGTTGTTTTGTTGAACAGAATTTTCCCAAGACCTACTTCCAAGCGTTCTATTTGGGGGGAAAGTCAGAAGAAAGAAAATCACTGTGTCTCTGCATTTTTTCTCCTAGGGAGATTTCATAACTTTAAATGTAGGTCCACTAAGTGTCCCTTTCCCTGACAGAGCATGGCTGCATTTGTTTTTGACCAGCTGCCTCTGAGACCCTACTTGCTTTAACTCCCACCTGAAAGCTTTAACTCCAGCTTGCTACATCTTTCTTTGGTGTCCATACTATCTAACCAAGTTGAACAAAATCTGTGAGACTGAATGTTAGAAATATAACTCACCTTTAGTCATCATCACTTTGAATCTGCCACTGTTGCTAGAAAAACTCAATCACTGTGAGAAGCCTGCACAGAAAGCCTATTCCCGAATGTAGGTACTATGGGAACTTTCTGGCGATACTCTAAATAGACCCAGGCCTTGAAAAATATCTACATAATATTTAGTCACAATAAATAGATTTGGATTTGTCATATAAGCTTCAACTTATTGAAAAAGACTCTTTCCCCTGCCTCCCTTCCTCCTTCCCTCCTTCCTCTCTTCTTTGTCTTTCTCCCCTCCCCTCTCTAGCAGTCTGAACTCTATTATTTGCCTTTGTAAACTTCTAAGATAGTTGAATTTTTAACATGTAAAAAACCCCCAAAATATAACATGCTAAAGTGATGTGTGAACCTTTACTGAAACAGCAGGCTTTTTAATTATTAACCTGTATAAGATCTAATTTGAGCCCTGATTTCATGCTGTGTCTTGGAGGCTGAGGCAACCCTCATTCTATTTCATGTATAGTTGATGTAATTCACAGGGTCGCAGGTCAGTTTAAGTTCTTTAAGGGTCCATTAATCCTCAGAATAAATGCTTCTTCTATAAGTTACCTAATTAAGCAGCCAGCATAGTTCTTAAGATGTAGTAAATGCACCATAAATGTGCTATTTTTCCCCTCACTTTTTCTCTCCAAGCAAAACTCATCTAAGAGAATCAGAAGACATTTCCTTTCCTTTGAGTAGTGTAGACTCTAATTGGCTGACAATACATTATTTACAAATATACACAAATAGATGTTGGTATTGTGCAAATTCATTCTATCAGTACTGAAGTGATATCACCATGATCACCATTGGAGCAATGTCTGCAGAAAGGTACATCTAAACGGGCTCTTAGCCAAAGAGGGAGGTATGGATGGTAGTTAAGAAGAAGGAAAGCATTCCAAGTGGGTGGAATGGCATGAGAAAAGGCATGGAGGCAAGAGTTACTAAATTGTATGTGGGCGATAGGCAAGCTGATAAACTGGGTTGGACCAGCCAGACCACATTGGGGCATATTGAGAGATACTCACACCTACTATTCCCTCTGCTTCTCTGCACTTCCCACTCATTCTCTAGGTCTTAGCTTAGACATCCTCCATAGCCCAACATCCTACGCTCAACCAAGTCTTGCTAGGTGCCCTCCCAGTCTTCTGGTATCACTCTGTGTACCTTCTACCATCATTCATACACTACATTGTAGGGGCCACTAGACTTTAAGCCCCCTAAGGACAAAGGCCATCTAGTTTTCTCATACCTGTGTCTTCAGCACCTGGCTTACTTTAGTAAATACTTTTAGTAGGCACTTAATAGGTATTCAGTGAAGATTTGTGGGAGGTGGGAGGAGGAGAGATGGATAGATAAGATTGGGCAAATAGAGGAGGGACAGAGGACAGAGGCCTTGAGCTATGGCTGAGACTCATACAGAGCTCAAGCACTAGTCCTTAAATTGTACCTTCCCACTACCACCCCTTAGTAAGACCTCCATTCATTTTGCTTAGTCCTGTAAAACAGAAGAAACTCTACCTACAATCTTTGGAAGTGTATAGGATGCCCCAGGTGAGTTAAAATAAATTAAAATAAAGTAGGTGGATAGAGCATGGTTAGCAATCCATGCAAAGATAGCATAGAAACACCAAGGCTTGTTTAAAAACTAGCTGTGCATTTGAACTTCCCTTCACTGGCATTTTACAGCTGAGAACAATTTCTGGTCTTTTTCCTATTCGATCTCTTGATCTACCCTCGTTAGACATGACCACACAAAGCTTTTTTCATTGAGTTAATCATTCTAAATTTCCTAAAGATTTCCTAAAGATAAAGCATAAGGAAAAGACACTTTGAAAGTACAATTTAAGTCTCTCAGCAATACTGATAAAAAGAAGAAAGCAAGGAAACATTTACCAATCAATAACTCTTATTGATAGTAACGTTTGGGAGGGGCCTCCCATGAAAATGACAGTGACCTTTTAAGAGGGCACCACACCTATTCTGCTTTTTCCAACTGTGTGAGATAGAGGTGTCATCCAATGACCTTCCCAAAATTGTTCAACCTCCTAAACTCCTCTCCCTCCACATGTAAACTGCAGATTGTACTACCTGCCTGATTCTTGATGTGGGGATTCATTAGTTGGCATTCACAAGAGGCCCACGATATGGAAAGCACAAAGTAAAGGTAGTTCTTACTCTAACAAGTGACATGAACAGCTGTTTAATGGATTTAAATTTTACACTTTTTGTTGTAGTTGATTATTCATTAACTGCATGCAATAGCTGGAACCCCATTATTTAATAACAATTATCCTTATTAACATAAATAAAATGGGGTAAAATTGAGCATGAATGGAGACAGGAGTCCCCATTTCAATAGCAATATTGTCTTTCTGTGCACAGCTAAGTTCTCATATATACATAAATTAGAGTAGACTTTGTGATTAAAACCATGGTCCCCTGAACATAAAAATTACACTCTGTCCTCCTCTCCTGTTCCACTGACTGGTTGCCCTTTACTCCTTTCTGGTAACAGTCTCTCCTGGCCTTGGGCTTCAGCCTTCTTGTCTCCTCAAGAAACTATCAGTTATCTCTCCCTTCTCTGCCTTCAGCTGTCCTACATTGCTCCTTCCCATTAGTATCTTGACATTTTCAGATCCTTACATCTTTAAAAAATGGACCTCTGCAAACATTCATTCCCTTCAGACACTGCCCTTCCTCTCTTTTCCCTGCTCTGTCAAAACGTACCAATGAATTGCCTCCTCACCATCTCCCTGTCCTTACCTCCGTCCCTCTGCCACACCTCAGTCCACCTTCTGCCCCATCACCCCATCAAAGCAGTTCTTTCTGCCATCCCCAGGGACCTGCATGCTACTAAATCCTATGGATCAGTTTCAATTCCTCAATTTTTGACATCGATGCAGCATCTGGAATTGTTGATGCACTCTCCCTCCCTTGCCAAACACACTGGTCCCTCACTTTCTGAGATCCAACCCTCTACAGTGTGCCTGCTTCTTCCCAGGTGGCTCTTCCTCAGTTTTTGCAGACTTGCTCTATCTGCCTTGTAGTGTTTTCCTCCATGGATGAGATTGGAGCTGGGGTGTCAATGGCTCTACAACATCAGTTCCTCCAGGTGTCCAGAAGGCAGGGTGAGAGAGGGAGATATGGAGGAAGCATTGCATCTTTAGGGGAGGCAGGCAGGGCAGGAGCCCTGGGGATAGAATTCTGTAGGCCATGTAGAGGGAGTTGCTGGCAACAGCCTTGGTCAGAGTCCTCTGCGAACTCATGTTTGTAATGATTTTTCCTTCATTGTTGGGATTTTTTTTTCCAGTTAACACCAGCACATAATTTAAATTCTAATCATTCAACAGGAATTGTCACCAACTCCAGCAATCTCCCACCCTCCACCCCTTCTTCCCCATTTTCACAGCTATTCCTACCCACTGTGTGGGCCATTCTTTTGGCACTTTATGTCTGGAAAAGTATGTTACTCTGCTCTGTTAAATTGTCTTGATTTACCTCAAGAGAAGAGAGTATTTACTCTTCTCTATGTTTTTCTGTTCTCTTTCTGGAAATCCTTTTGCACTCTATTATACTCTTCTAGCTGATTACTTTGGCATTTACCTCCATGTTTCTAAGTAACATGTTTTTATTGCTGATTCTTGATTTTTATCCCCTTCTAGGCATTATCTATTGGCGTCCTCTTATTCAAAATGAGGGTTTTGTTTTCTGTTCCTCCCGATTTCTCCATTCTCTGAATATTCTATTGCTGTATTTTAATTTGAGGATAGCTTAATATTCAGTGTTAAATTATCATGACTGATCAATGGTTTTCATTCCAGTAAACAACAATTACTTTTTTTCTGTACAATTGTCATTTGTTTAACACAGAGCTAATAATTTTCATTGTCTTCATTTGCTTTATTTTCTATATATTTATCACTAACTACCCCAGACTTTGCCCCAGCTGTCTAAATCACCTTTGAATGTGTTCAGGTCTGTGGGTTATTCTATCAGTCATGTCTTCCTGTAGCAGGGCCTATAGAACCTTCTGACCTGATTCCATCTAGACTGGTGGAGGGTTGGCATTGTGTGATCTGCCTTCATGCTCATCTGAAGGGTTCTCTTAGCCACTCTCTTAAGTTGGGTCGTCTATTTCCTGGCATCTTTTTAAAACCTCCTTCCTCATCAAGATAAAAAGCTTCTTTACAGTGAAGGAAAACAATCAACAAAACTAAAAGGCAACTGATAGAATGGGAGAAGATATTTGCAAATGACATATCAGTTATAAAGGGTTAGTATACAAAATCTGTAAAGAACTTATCAAACTCAACACCCAAAAAACAAATAATCCAGTGAAGAAATGGACAAAAGACATGAAAAGACACTTTTTAAAAGAAGACATCCACATGGCTAACAGATACATGAAAAGATGTTCAACATCACTCATCATCAGGGAAATACAAATCAAAACCACAGTGAGATACCACCTGTCAGAATGGCTAAAATTAACAACTCAAGAAACAACAGTGTTGGCAAGGATGTGGAGCAAGGGGAACACTTTTGCACTGCTGGTGGGAATGCAACCTGGTGCAGCCACTCTGGAAAACAGTGTAGAGGTTCCTCAAAAAATTGAGGAAACCTAGCCTACCACCCAGCAATTGTATCCAAAGGATACAAAAATGCTGATTCAAAGGGGCACATGCACCCCAATGTTTATAGCAGCACTGCCAACAACAGTCAAATTATGGAAAGAGCCCAAATGTCCATCAACTGATAAATGGATAACAAAGATGTGGTGTGTGTGTATATATACATATACACACAAACACACATACAGTGGAACATTACTCAGCAATCAAAAAGAATGAAACCTTGCCATTTGCAACAACATAGATGGCACTAGAGTGTATTATGCTAAGCAAAATAAGTCAGAGAAAGATAAATATCATAAGATTTAATTCATATGGAATTTAAGAAACAAAACAGATGAACATAAGGGAAGGGAAGAAAAAATGAGATAACAGAGAGGGAGGCAAACCATTAAGAAATTCTTAAATACAGAGAACAAACTGAGGGTTGCTAGAGGAGTGTTGGGTGGGGAGATGGGAAATGGGTGATGGGTATTAAGGAGGGCACTTGTTGGGGTGAGCACTGGGTGTTATATGTAAGTGATAAATCACTAAATTCTACTCCTGAAACCATTACACCATATGTTAACTAGTTTGGGTTTAAATAAAATTTAAATAAATAAATAAATAAATAAATAAATAAATAAATAAATAAATAAAATAGATTTTTAAAAATAAATAAAAACTCCTTGGTTTGATGAAGCAAAATCTTATTTCTAAGAATAGTGCATGGAAAGCAAATATTTTTGACCCAGTACATCTGAAAATACCTTTATTCTGCCTTCAGAATTAAGAAGGTAGCTGATGTAGATTGCTTTGTTGGAAATACTTTGCCCTTAGAATTTTGAAGGTATTGCTCCATTGCCTTTTAATTTGCAGTGTTACTATGGGAGACTGAGAGCCATTTTGCCTCCTAGTCCCTGTGTATTCTCTCTGGAAGTCTGTCAGTCTTTTTCTTTGTCCTAATGTTCTGAAATTTCATGTGATATGGGTTCCATCCATTATTCAGAGCACTCTGTTGGGCCCTTTCAGTCTGGAAATGCATGTTCTTCTCTGACCAATTGTCTTGATTTTACTTAATTATCTGCTCTTCTCTGTTTCCTTTTTTTCTATACTTTTTCTGGAAATTCTATTATACTGACCTCTTGAGGCCATATTCTGATTTTCTTATCTTTCTTCTGGTTTTTCATATCTCCATCTTTTTGCTCTCCTTTCTGGGAGATTTCCTCAGTTTATCTCCAAAATCTCCTCTTGAACTTTTAATTTTTTCAATTTTTTTTCAATTTCTAAGATTTTTTTTCCAAATTGTCCTTTATTATATACTGTCTTATTTTTGTTTCTTTGGTATCTTTTCATATCTCTGAAGATATTAATAGTAGAATGTGTGTTTTTGTTTTGTTTTTTGATTACCTTTTCTATTTGTCCTATTTTCTCCAGCTTGCTGGTTTTCAATTTGTTTGTTATGATTTCTCTTTCCTATATGTGGTTTTCCCCACATGTCTGTCTGGTAGTCCTTGGTTTTCTGCTCATGTTTAAAAGTGGGGGCTAAAAAGCTAATTGGGAGTTTGAGAACATAGTTAGAGCTTGTTGACTATGTCACTTATAGGGGGACCTAACAGGACCATTTAGTTTGGAGAATCCCTGATACCCAGAGAAGATTCCTCGTCTCCTGCCTGAAAGGAGACATGCCTGACTGCCAGCACCCTGGGGCTGGTTGGGGAGTCTCAGCATTCTGTGCACATACCTCACTAGATTTTTCCTTGTTTTCAGCATCGTGGCCCTACCCCTTCCCAAGCCCAGTGAACTTCAGATCTGGGACCTTGTTCTCCAGGGAGGGTGAGGCAGTTGCCAAGCAATGTAGGATCTGGGAGGGGACTGGGCATCACACTGCTTCTCAAGGAAAATTGTAATCCGCCCTCACTTCCTGACATCTGAGGGCTCCTGCAAGTGTAAATTGGGTTCATTTTCAGCTTCCCCACTGCTGGCTTAGGAGTCTGTTTTCTAGGGCTTCTGCTAAGTCCTTTAACACTCATCCATCTGGCCTTCCAGCTTCCAGAATTTGGTTTCTGTTCTCTTTCTTGCTCTTTTAGCCTTTCTGAGTATGTTCCTTTTTGAAAGGGGCATCAGACAGGAGCAAAACTGTACAAACCACCACCTTCATTCAGAACCTAATAATTCTCCCAGGACTACTTTGTGTCATTTTCTAAATTGTAGCTTTTGGCAACCTCCTGTTTCCTTATATACATCCTTAATAAAATAATATTTTTTTAAATAATCCTTGAGAACTTTTGTGATATTCAGGTTTTTATAAGGGGTGCATCGTGCCCTCCCTTACTTTAACATAGTCTCCTAAGCTTGACTTAATACAGTTGACTTTGCTTTTGTTGTTCCTTAAAGGAATTCCTAGTTGAGTAGATTTTAATAACACCTCATCTTTCCTTATTGTGCTTGATTCTGTTGTTCTTGAATGTTTTCTATTGCCACTTAATGCTTATTAGGAGCCAACAATATATTTTAAAAATTGAATTATACAGAGGCTCTTCTCAGTGAGCTGTTGATCTAAATTGGTGGATAGCAATTCCTTTTAATTAGCTGAATCCTCTATTCCCTGTCAAGCTACCTTCATTTCATTAACATCCCAGCTCTGCTTTGAGTCATAACATTGCTTGTTAGGACAAGTTAGCTGTTACCTTTTACTTGTTAATACAAGTGTTTTGTGTATTGTTGTAACTGAATGTTTTTTGGCCCTTGGCCGAAACTTTTGCTTACTGCCTTCATGCAGACCTAGTGCAAATTACAAAGCGGTTTTGCCAACTCAGTTCTGCTTTGAGCCCTTTCCTGGTTATACTCGATTATTCGATGCAACTGTGTTAGTAGTGGGGGCAATGCAGTGACCACAGAGACGATTTGGACTGTAGACAGCATTTGCAAGATGGCAGCCCTGTGGACAGTATTCAGACAGAGGCCCAAGAAGTGGGCCCAGAGCTGATACACACAGGTGCCCAAGTAGCATCAAACTCAAATCTAACCTGCAGTTTCCTTCCGTCAGTCGTTTCCCATTTCAACTACTGTCATAAATCCCACATGTTAGCATATGGCTTCAGAGCAGCCAAAAAGAAGCAGTAAACTGCAAAATTTAAGCTGGTCCAGCAATGCAACTTTTTGGTATGAAAAGGAATTAAATGTTTTAAGTTAAGAATGAGGATATAGCATTAACTCATCCCCTAAAGCAGGAGTAAGGAACCTATGGCCTACAGGCCAAACCCCACCTGTTTTCTACTGTCCTGTAAGGATGTTTTTATAGTTTTAAAGGGTAATTTAAGAAAAAAGATGATGATGATGATGATGATGATGGTGATGAAGAGGAGGAGGAAGAGAACAGAATGGGGAGGGGGAAAGGAAGACTATGTAACAGAGACTATATATGATCTGTAAAGCCTAAAATATTTACTTTCTGGTTCTTTACAGAAACAGTTTGTCAGCCCCTGCTCTAAAGACACAGCTGGCTTTTCCTCATTCCTTTCCTGTCCGACATGTTCCCTCCCCAGTCAAGCTCTCCAGGTCTTTTCCAGGCCTTTATCAACTTAAATATATGTGTGTTCATGTGTGGTTTCAAAGAAATCAACTAAAAGTACATTTGAATCACCAATTTTCAAGTTGGTGACATCTGAGAAGATTTATCAGTAAGAAGGACAGAATTATGGATATGTATGTGTGCACATAAGTCAGCCTGACCCATTATAGATTACATACCCAGCTACCATAGGAGAAAAGAGTAAAACTGTGAGCAGTGATTTTTTAACCCTTTTGGCTTACTGGGAGATACCATCAGGAAGACAGATGCTGGACTGGTTTCTCTTTGTTAGTATTAAACATGAACAAGAATAAAAACATGCTTATGAGATACAAATATCCTTTCACCCACTGAAAGCCTTACCAAAGAAAAGGCTCCACTTCAACAATTAACTTTAAAATTAGCTAGGTAATTTTTAAAGTAATGATTTATCATTCTCCCTTACTGCAGATATTTAAAGTAATGATTTATCTATTCTCCCTTACTGCAGATATTTGCCAACATGTGGTCTTTTCTATTAGAGACAGATAGGGTTTATAACCACTTTGGGTTTTCTCATTTTACACTGTTTTCAGTCTGCATGTTCTAAAGCATCCGCATACCATATCCAGGTGAATTTTCCAAAAACTTAGCTCTGACCCTGCCAAATTAGTCTAATCAATAGTAAGAAATTAAACCAAAAAAGTAAGTTACCAAACACCTCTTTTTGAGGCAACTAATTAATATAATGCCAGTTGTTCAGTTTTATTATTCAACATATACTATGAATCCCTATGTGTTATGGGATGTTTTTCATATTTGCCTGGAGTCCACTGGCAAATTCAATGTGCTTAGAAACTGAGTTTTCCCAACAATGACATGTTATCCCTCTGCTATAAAAAAGTAAGTTGAGAATAGAACATTCCAGTGATTGTTCAGAAATTAAGCTTATAAGGGCAATTTATGTCTCTACTACCCAGCTATGTCCAAAATACAGCCACAATCAATATTTACTATTTGTCTTCAATGACACGTGTGAATGACATAGTCAAGCAACTAATTTAATGTTCTACTCTTTGCTTTGATCTCCACTGTGCCTCTGATCCAGGGAGCACACAGAATTGTCCTGTTGGCATAGGATTCCTCTCCAACTGATAAAGCAAACTAGGTCTGGTGATAAGCATGGAAGTCAGACATTACTTTGTAATTTCTTTTCTTTCTTTGCTGAAAAGTTTCATTTGTAAAAATAATTTTAATTGTATAGTATTGTCTCCAGAGGCTAACATGAAACCAGTGTCTTCATTTATTTAAAAATGAGAACATAAAATGGAATTCCAGAAAGAAGTTGGTCTTGAAACTTGTGAGCATATCCTGCACAATGTGCGGTATAGACTTGAGGGGGGACTGTTTCCAACTGTGGATGTTTAAGGAAGAAAAACCCAAGTCCAAAGCATACCATAGCTGATGCTAATATACCCTCTCTTAGCAAGCAGTAAACCAGTTGTGTATTTTTTTGGAGGTTTAATAGTCTGAGATTTGTTAATGAGGCCTACTGCTGACTGAATAGAGGAATGGAACTTGCTATAACACAGAGATGAGATGAATGGTTAATTTAGGGTATGAAACTTATTCCAAACTGGAGTGCATTGAAGTTTACAATAAATATCCCTAAAACATCACTACAAATTTTAAAAAATAAATAAAAGGGAGACAGAAGACATTAATTCATAATAATTGATGTTATCAAGAATAGTCTAAAGAAGTGCAAAATCTTTGAAATCCCTGTGCCCAATTCCTTATTCTGGCTAATCTGTTCACTTCTGAAGTTGTACTTCTGAACCCATCATGATTTTCTTACAAAGAAGAAAAAAAAAAAAAAACCCTACCCTTTAGAAACAGATCTGGAAAGGCTTTGAAAGTCACTGTTGCCCTGATAACATGGTGACACATCAGCTGTGTTCCTGTAGTTAATGAGCTTATATACTCCTGCAGGGAGAAGGCTGAGCCATCCTGAGGGACTATAACATGGCAAATGCTCCCAAGCAATTAGAGGCTGATTAAGTGTTTATCTCCTTTACAGGTGGGAAGGAAAGAATGAAAATGAAGTGGGCAGATGTAAAGAGACCGGAAAAATTCATGTGACTGTGGATCTCAAATACTACCGACCAACTGAAGTGGTAAGGACTCCTTGGCCACCCAGTGCGTGGCCACATTTGGCTGGCTGGTTGGCTGGGAAGATGTTCTTAGTGAATATCCACAGTCAGCCTTCAAAGCTTTCCATTGGGTTCTCTGACATCCTTCAATGGTCAGGTCCCAAAACAGACTACAGTGAATTGAATTTGAGTTGTTATTCTCAGCACGAAATCCATTGCTTTATCAAGGAAAACAAGGGTAAAATACAGCCAAGGAAGTAGTTGATTTAAG
Source organism: Puma concolor (assembly GCF_028749965.1). Lineage (NCBI taxonomy): Eukaryota > Metazoa > Chordata > Mammalia > Carnivora > Felidae > Puma > Puma concolor. The sequence continues at coordinate 27,311,793 of NC_141671.1, forward strand.
AAACAGAGACTTCTATCCAAGGCAAGTCTCCTCACATTATTAGCTTTGATAGCTGATCCCTGATACGGGATGTCTGACTTACAAGGCCCTCCATAACCTGCAAGATCTCAAGACCTGGAGGGCTGCATACCGTCCCATATGCACATGCACTCACACATGTACCCACACTCACTCACATGCGCTCACGTGCACCCACACAAACCTAACCCATAAACAATCCCCCCGTACATTTTTTTAAGATTTAGCTCATGTACTGTCCTGCCTGTGAATACTTTTCTGGTCAATATACTACTTACTACCACTAAAATCTTTCCTCCTTCATTTGTATCTACATTATATGCTATGCATAATCATGCTGTAACACCTATTATAATTTATCATACTCATTTGTTTACATGACCTTCTCTTTTTACCAAATTATGAATTCTTTGAGGATAAGGTCTTTTTAAAAAATATCTTAGGCTTTAATAAGTAGGTGCTTAATAAATATTGACTGATGGGTGGATGAATACAAAATTTTCTGTGGTAAGAAATGACCTATAGATTGTTAGTGCCTATTATCCTTTTTTCCTCAATTTATAAAGATTTTTAGCTTGGTGCTGTCACTTTAAAGTGGTCTACCTTCTGGGGCGCCTGGGTGGCACAGTCGGTTAAGCGTCCGACTTCAGCCAGGTCGCGATCTCGTGGTCCGTGAGTTCGAGCCCCGCGTCGGGCTCTGGGCTGATGGCTCAGAGCCTGGAGCCTGTTTCCGATTCTGTGTCTCCCTCTCTCTCTGCCCCTCCCCCGTTCATGCTCTGTCTCTCTCTGTCCCAAAAATAAATAAACGTTGAAAAAAAAAATAATTAAAAAAAAAATAAAAAATAAAAAATAAAGTGGTCTACCTTCATACTATGGTGACAAAACCCAGCATGTTAAATAGATCTAAAAATAATCAAAAACAGCATCTTCAGAGAGAATTGTTCAGAGGTTTCCTAATCAAATGTACATTAGCTGTGAAAATAGAACCTGTTTTATCTGTGCTTTGAACCTTATATGTTGTACAGTATTTCAGAGATTAGGAAAACCCTAGAGAAGAGAAACTGACAGTGAGTATGTCATCAGTAATCACCCTCTAAAATCTCTTTTTTTAAACAAAAGAACAAACTTCATTTCATGTACTCTGACACACAGAAGGAAGTAAAAAGGAAAGGAAATCAGCAGTGCTTAGAGACTAGAGCTGTAGAGTCAGTGCATTGTCCTGGCACAGGGCGTGGCTGGGTCTCTAACACACAGTGAACAATGGTTCCCTGTGCTAATGGCAAGTGGGTGTGCCAAGGAGAGGATGTGCTCCATCTCTGGGGGAGGAAGATACCAGCACACTCCTGCTGACACCGCAAGGAATGCCTGTCTATGGAGCCCCCTAGCCACACTGGCATTTGTTTCCCTGTCCTAAAGAGGTGCCACAAGGGTGTCATTTTTCCAGACTATTGCACAGATCACGTAAATGGACAAATTTATTTCTCTCCTCACAAACAAAAATTGTCATCTCAGAGTAGAAAATTTACTGAGCCCACAGAAACCTCCATCCTTGTAACAACTGAAACGTGGTTCTTTCTCTGACACCAAAATAGTTTCAAAAGCTAGGAAGTCATCAAGAATGGCTTGTCTGTCATTCTTACTTAGGCAAGGTGGGGGATTGATAAGGACACAGAACAAAAGAATTTGCTGAACAGGAAAAGGACCCTTGGACTAACAAGATGGTTCTTAGAGTCCGTATCGACCCCTCTTTCCTGCCCTAACAGTGCTGCATCCCTCCTCATTTCTTTTGTCCATTCAAATGTCATCATCATACCTGTTCTGCAATTCTGTTTACACTAGTGTTGTTTGAACATAAGAGAAGCATCTTATTTCAAATGCTTGCTTGCTTTTTTCACTGATGGGACTCTCACCCTAGATTTTCTTTTGATTTGGGATTCCCTGCTTGATTTGGGATTTTTAACTACATTTCATCTTTCTAAGCCTTTAGGCTACATTCGTTTTGTTCACTCCACTTCAACTTAATATTCTGTGGGACAAGCTTTTCTTGTATAGTGAGACTAAACTTTTAACCTCATTCCTCAGAACAACAAGTTTTCCCAAAACTTGGACCAGCTTGACAGACTTATATAGAATTGCCTTAGGGGTGATAGTATTCTTCTAGTTAAAAGGTGACCAGAACTGGAGACTGACTTGTAAATGAGCTTTCACTTAGGTGCAGGGCCCTAAAACCAACACATCTAGAGTCATTCAGAGTGAGTCCTGAAAAGCACCCAGCTTCTCTGAGGTTTGTCAGCACTCAGTATAGGGTGGATGGGGAATTCTCCCATGTCTAAACTGGATCCTTCCCATTTAAGTGTCTTAAATCCATCTCGCAAGAGCCAGAGACTTTTTTTTCTTTCTTCCTTGAATTCTTTAAAACTCTGATCTCCTGATTAGCTTTAATCATGCATCTTCCCAGATTCTCAGCATATTGGGCACTCTGAAGCCAAAAACATAAACTAAATCTTCTTAGAGTCAAATGGTTCCAGAATGACTGCTAGGAAAAAATAAATAAATAAATACCATCAAGAAAATTTGAAAAAAAAATGATAAGGACATATCAGGTCTCAGAACATCAATACCCTAATGCAGCTGAAGGGAAATAGAACTTTGTGTTGTTTTTTGAATAAGATTCAGGCTAGTTTTAAGAAAGGTTCTTTACTCAGCACAGGACAGCACTACCCCAAAAAAGACCACCGATGATGCCATATAGAACATACTTCCACATGCACCAGTAATTTTTGTCCTCATTGATTTAGCTACCACAAAACCTTAAATCTTGCTTCTGTTACCAACATGGAAAGTCTTGAAAGTTTTTGTTCTGAGCTAAGGACTCTGGCATCCAATTAGAGCAGAATGGAGTCACATTCTTTTAGTTCTTTACCTATCAATCTCTATGTTTCCTTTAAATGTTTAGTTTTGCTTCTGTGAAAATCTTGATCCTGGACATCAGACTTTAAATCCCCCATTGCCCCTGATTTCCAGTATCTGGTGATGGCAATGTTAACACTTGAGTTCTGTGCCTCTTAAATCTCCTCTCTTGTATATAATTTCCTGTATGTGTACCCATTTATACACAGACTCATTGCAATGTGCTTCATTCAGAGAGAAGAAGTAGCGTCATGCCTGAGTGTGGGCCTTAGGGCCAGACCACCTGAGTTCAAAAACTGCCAATGACTAGCTGTGTGACTAGGCAAGTTACTCAACTTCTCAATGCCTCTGTTTCCTTGACTTTAAAAATGAGATCAATAGGAGAGCTAGAAGTCTATAGAAGTGTTGAAGAATTAACAGTCAATTATACAAAATGCTTATTAAAATAGTATGTTACACAGTAAAATACCCAATATTGACGTGCTATTATTGTTATTTATTTATTCATCCATTTACCAAATATTTACCAAACACTATGTTAGGCCTATGAGCAAAACAGACACATTCCCCACCCTTGTGGAAATTGTACATATAGAGAGAGGTATAGATCAGTTACTTAAATCTAGAACCTTTTGAAAAGTACAATGACACATGATAAATTGTACAGATCAACCAGTAAAAAGTAGATAAGAAGTTATAATAAAGTCTTCAAGCCAACATTAATAAGTACTTTGATATTTTATTCTTGATTTTTATCTTTTCTAATTCTCCTTCCGAAGCTTTAGTAGCTATTCGGTGGTATGGAAATAATAATATTGATTTACTACTTAATTTAAAATAAAATAAGATGTCTTCATTCTGTTTGAGAATTTTTCACTTGGAAAATTTTGAAAGGTTGTATTAATGAGAAATTCATCTGAATGTTTTAACCACACCAAATTTTTAACCACACCGAAAAGTCAATCCATTGAAGGAAAAAAAAAAGGCTAAGAGTTTGTTTTTTGTTTTGTTTTTTGGTTTTTGGTTTTTGTTTTCTCAGTTAAACTAACAAAAATCACTTTTTTTCTGCAGAGTATTTTAGGAAATGACATAGGGCATATATTCACAAACCAAAATTCAAATCACATACCTTTCATGAAAAATATCTTGACTTAAATGCTACTAGATGTTGTAAATTAAATTTTTTTCTTGCTATTATATTCATCTCAACATTCATTTTTCTTGCCATTGTATTTCTAGTGTCCTCAATTGTAATTGGTTTTGTTCTGTTTACTTAGATACTTTCTGTTTATTCCCATTCTTTATAGATATTAGAAAAATCAGGAGTTAAAATCCAGAATTGAGAAGGCAGTAACTTCAAAGAAGTCCAACAAGCTAGTTAAAACAACACCTTCCTTCAGTAAAAACGTGTGGCCTGTTTCTAATCAAATTACCATATGCTTGTCGAGTTGTCCCCTCTGCAAACTTTTCCTAATATTTTTCTGTAAATGATGTTAAGTTAAATGGCCCATAATTGCTTGCTCTATCTCAGAGCCCTGTTTAGAATAATGCTGGGTAACACTTTCCAGACCTCAGGAATCTGATCTATCATCAGAAGATGTGTATACGTCCTTCCTTCAGCTCCATCTCTGGGTACTGGGGGTCTTGAAACTGTCCCCTTTCTCTCCCATCTCTGTTCTCACCACCTTCTCACACTTCCCCTCCCAAAGCAGGAAATTAGATCCTCCCAACTCCAACCCTTCATCTTCTCAGCGCTGTTAGAGCCAGTTGATCTTTCCCTGTCCTGATCCTCTGACCTCCAAAGCTCTAATCCTACCCCTCCACTGCTGCTTTTCTTTGTTCCTTGTTTTGACTGGTGGGAGCTAGGATAAGGAGTTGCAGAGAGAGCAAATTAAGGGCGAGTCCCTTTCTTCCTGCATTCTTGGACCTGTGAAAGGAGAGGCTGTTCTGTAAGACCCCTTCCAATTTTTCATATCCTAGCATTCTCCTCTTTTACAACTATCACAATGGAGTGGGATGCTAGCACTAATGTGCCATCATAATGCTTCCTCTGAACTTCTTATACTTGTATTTTATAAATAGTTTATATCTCTAAATCACTGTTTATATATTTTAAGCCTCCCTCTTAGGCTCCTCATACTAATCTTTATATCCTTCCTTAATCACATTGACCTTTCCTGCCCTTTTCTTTCCTTGGATTTAACCAAAGGAGCTTTAAGTTTCAGTCTCTTCAGTTGATTCTCAAATATTCTACTGTATGTTTTCCATACTTCATAGGATCCCATACAGAACCCCTAGGGGCATATAACATTCCTCTTAAAGCCTGTGTTCTTTCCTTGGTTGCTACCCCCCTCGAGAGCATTTCATATCTAATGAAATAGTAATTGGGTACTTACTATAATGCCCCCAACATCCTATTTTTTCCTTGAAAGTTTTCATGATTAGATCCTGATCAGAACAATGTAATTAATGATTCATAAAATCTATATGAATATACATAAGTATATACTTTATCTTATTTAAAAATATTTTTTGTATTTGTCCTAAAAACTCTCTGATATCCTTCTATAGATGGGGGTTTTTCTCTGCACCAATTAGGAATTCCTATAAAATCTGTACTTCCCCCCCCCAAAAAAAAAGCTGTCCAGCTAATGACTACCCCCATTTATAATTACAGTGTTGACCTCTTGACATCTACAAAAGAAATTCCAAAATCTTAGAAATTTGTTTTAGCTTCTGCAGCTACTTTTCTTAGGAAGAACTATTAGTACTTGAGTTCAGCTTCTACCTCAGCTAGCCCTGATGCAGCTTACTCAAAGTATAGAATTACTTACGGGAGGCCCATCCATCATGGGTGTGATCACCTGTTCCCTCTTCATTTTCATCCAGCCAGCGAGATCTGTATTTTGGAATTTTAGAAATCCCCATTTGCTGTTTGTTTGTTTTTTAAACAAATTGACAGTGTTTTTCCTGTTGTATCAAGCTATATTTATCTTCTAAAATAAATACAAAAATCTTTATTCATGGAGATTTCATGGATAAATCTATCTATGGTTTCCTTCCTCCACCCTATTCTGCTTTATCTTCTCAATAAGGTTAATTATTCCTTACCAAGTTTGATTTTTTCCCCAGCACTTTGTTCACTGAGGAAAAAAATATTCCAAGTATTCCAGGTCTACCAAAATTTAGTCCATGTACATTTACTCTTGGCCCCTATCTATCTTTATCTTACCCTAGGCCTTCTATTGCCTCACTCTCCATGCCCTTGGTTCATGGCAGACTGGTTTCTTCATTCACTGTCACATCTACTAGCAATGTTGAGAATTCATTTGACTGCTTTTGTCAGAAACCTCCAATTTGGTATCCACAGCTGATGGTCTAACTTAGTAGCTCTGATCTGCCTCCTAGATAATTACATGTTAGGTGCTTGGCCTGCTGGTAAATACCTAGTTCCATTCAGCCACTGTTCAGTATAGGTGCTGTCCTTAATAGCAAAATCCAGTTTGTACATTTTGTAATGCTGTCATAAATTTGCTGGTTTCTTGGATAAATCAGAAGTGCACTGCTTCATGAAAAGCTGGCGTAAGAATATCTAAACTTGGGGCGCCTGGGTGGCGCAGTCGGTTAAGCGTCCGACTTCAGCCAGGTCACGATCTCGCGGTCCGTGGGTTCGAGCCCCGTGTCGGGCTCTGGGCTGATGGCTCAGAGCCTGGAGCCTATTTCCGATTCTGTGTCCCTCTCTCTCTGCCCCTCCCCCGTTCATGCTCTGTCTCTCTCTGTCCCAAAAATAAATAAACGTTGAAAAAAAAAATTTAAAAAAAAAAAAAAAAAAAAAAGAATATCTAAACTTAAGGGCACCTGTGTAGCTCCGTCAGTTGAGCATCTGACTCTTGATTTCGGCTCAGGTCATGATCACCCAGTTCATGGGTGCAAGCCCCGCATCGGGCTCTGTGCTGACAGTGCTGAGCCTGCTTGGGATTCTTTCTCCCTCTCTCTCTTTCTGCCCCTCGCCCATTCGCACTCTATATCTCTCTCTCAAAATAAATAAATATTAAAAAAAAATTTTTAAAGAATATCTAAACTTAGAAATAAGTAGGTTTCTAAGGTATTAAAAGATTATCTAATTTCAGGATTTATTACCAGAATCTTTTAAAAATAGTATGCTCATTGTATACATTTAAAATATAACTCTTACTTACCTTCAGCTTCTCCAGAATATATCAGTATATATAAAATAAAGTATTCTAGGGGCGCCTGGGTGGCGCAGTCGGTTAAGCGTCCGACTTCAGCCAGGTCACGATCTCGCGGTCCGTGAGTTCGAGCCCCGCGTCAGGCTCTGGGCTGATGGCTCGGAGCCTGGAGCCTGTTTCCGATTCTGTGTCTCCCTCTCTCTCTGCCCCTCCCCCGTTCATGCTCTGTCTCTCTCTGTCCCAAAAATAAATAAAAACGTTGAAAAAATAAATAAATAAATAAAATAAAATAAAATAAAATAAAATAAAGTATTCTTATATGATTGCGGTCTTAGAGATTCAATTAAAAGAGAATGTTTACTGAATTTCTACCATGGAGATAAGTCCTAGAACTTCTGTGAGAAATGTGAAGATGGATGAGATAAGGTTCTTGTCCCATGGTGACTCTCAGACAAATGAGGAGGAGCATCTAGGAAGCTATTGGGACAATCTAGTGCAGGTATAAGAAGGAGCTAACTGAACCAGGGCAGCGGAGGTGAGAAAATCAGTGACAAATGCCAGGACATTGCAGAGATGGTGACCACAGGATTAGGTATGGATTGGATAGTGACATGTGGATGACAGACAGGAACTGAAGGTGGTTCCCTGGAGTAGAGGCTGAACCGTGAAGTAGGTGAGAGATAATGATGCCAGAACTCACATCAGAGATATAAGAAGAGGACTCCGTTTGCAGTGGGAGGTGTTGAGGAATTCTGGTACAGTCATGGTGCCTTAGGGATATCCACATGGCAATATCAAGCAGGAGTTGGAGCTGGAGGCCTGGTGTAAAGAAAAGAGGTCAGACAGGGCCTCTAGACAGGGTAGTTGTGCAAAAGGAAGAGTTAAAGCTCTGAGATGAACACCCCAAAGAGAGCATGGTGGGTGAGAGGAGAGAAAAGCATGAACAGGGAGCTAGTCACAAAGCCAGGCAATTTGAATTTCAGGAGATAAGCCTCAGAAACCTATTTTTGGAAAAGTGGGTTAAGAATTCACAGAACTCTGGGGCATCTGGGTGGCTCAGTCGGTTAAGTGTTTGACTCTTGATTTCAGCTCAGGGCATGATCTCACAGTTCATGAGATGGAGCCCCAAGTCAGGCTCTATGCTGACAATGTGGAGCCTGCCTGGATTCTCTCTCTCCCTGTCTGCCCCTACCCTGCTCGCTCACTCTCTCTCTCTCTCTCTCTCTCTCTCTCTCTCTCTCAAAATAAATAAATAAACATTTTTTTTAAGTCACAGAATTCACCAATCAAACGTTTGTGTCTAAGAGCTGCAGAGCCAGACTAAAGTGTCTGCCATCCTTGATGATTATCCCCTGCCTTCAAGGCTCCTTACCCAGCTAATATCAAGGAGTTTCCATTAACTGGCAGATGATTACTACCTATCAATCCAGGCAAAACTGAATTTCAGATGTAAGCAGAGACCTCATTTCATATTGATATGTACTGGAAGGTTGCAAAGCATCTTAGAATTCTTAAAGATGAAAGAGCTTATATAAATATAAGGTACTTTGTGCTGCATATTACCATTTTTATTACTGTCATCATGATTAATTATCATCATCACCCACTGCTGTGAAATCATTAGTTATCAAGAGACATCTGAAAGGATACTTTGAGCTTATCAACTCCTGAGATTTTCTTTTATTTAAATCTTTATTTTGTTTTGCATCTATAACTTCATGCAGAAAGGGTTATTTGCTACTTACCAGCTCTGTACTTCTTGATCCAGTGGCAGAAATGATGGTCACAGTGAAAGTTAAAGGAGATGAGTTAGGGACCCTCTCCTCTTACTCTGCTTAAACTGTGTATTCCCAGAACCTATAATAGATCCTGAGATCTAGCAAGTTCTATGACTACTCCTAGAATGTAAGTATCCCTAACAGTCTAGAGAGCAGCCACCAAAGAGAATATATTAGGCCATCATGTATGTTCATAGTGCTCCATTTACCTGCCAACCACACCCTTCCATCCCCTCTCAGAAATCTTCCTGCAGAAACCTATCTTTGTACTTGCTTCTTACAACGAGCTAGATGTCACTTTTACAGTCTAAAATCTGTGTTGGTTTCCTATTGCTGCTATAACAAATTATCCCAAACTTAGCAGCTTAAAACTACACAGATTTATTATCTTATACTTCTCGATATTAGGAGTCTGAATTAAGTTTCACTGGGCTAAAATCAAGGTGTTGAAGGAGCTGTATTCCTTCTGGAGGCTCAGGGTTCTTGGGCTGTGGGGTATTCAGTTGGCAGAGAATAATTAATCACTTTGACCCACTGCTGGATCACAGTGCTTTCTGTTGTTTGGAAAACACATTATTTATCACTTGGAGAAGAAAGAAGAAATGGGGGACTCTAGTTAATTGTCATTTTAAAGTTTAGTAATATACGTACTCAAAAAAAACCCCACCAAAATACTAATATGCACTTGAGCAACTATGAGGACAAACCATCCTAAGTCTGAGGGAACAGTAGGCAAAGGAATAAGAACAGGCTTCCTAAAGAATAGGAGCTTTAGAGTAGAGTTTTGGAAAGACTTGTGGTTTGAGAGACAGAGAGAACACACTCCAGGTTGGGGCAGGAGGTGTCCAGGAAATGAACCAGAGGGGCCTGCAGAGACAAAAGACAGGGAGCCCGTCGTGCAGAGAGAACCTGTCCAGCACAGCAATAATGAGGCCCATCACCACTAACTCTCCTTCCCAGCCTCCATTTGTGCCCAGCACATCCTCTGTTCCATGTTGCTGTGCCTCCAGCCTGTCTGCAGCAGCTCAGCTGCTCCTCCTCCTTTATTTCTAGCTTATTTCTTCTTCTTTATTTTTACCTTCTTGTATTTGTCTTCCTGTACTTCATCTTCTCTTTTCTTCCTGTCATGGGTCTTAACATCAGTCATGCATCATTCTTAAACTCCGTGTAGCCACTATTCTTTCCAAGACCACCAATCTGCCTTGTGTTGCATGGCATCTGACCCCTAACTGTCTTAAATTCTAGAAGAGTGCCCCTTGCGTGTCCTATGATGTTAGTTAAATTCTGTGTTCAAGACTAATTCCTAAACAGTTCACAGCTGTCTTAATGCTTAAAAGGCAAAGTCAAGAATAGAGACGACCTTACTTTCACAAGAAATTTTGTTTATCTCATAAACATGGGTCCTTAACAGCTATTCCAAGGTCAATCTAAATATGCGAGGTTTTTTTTCCCAAATATTCAAGTTTATCATGAAATGTTTCCCGATCTTACAGGGAATTTGTTGAGAATGAAATTAATCCTATGTGGAGTGGTATTAGAAAGGCACTGTACATTTTAGATTCAAGTTGTTTCTATTATTTTTGGAAAAATGTTAGCAGAGAAAATGTGCCTAAATGATCTTCTAGAACCACTTGTTGAACTTCTGGGAATATGTCAAGTTTCTCTAAGTCAAGATGGTGAAAAGAAATAATCTGTTTCTGAATTCGTTTTAGCTTCGGAAGGTTAGAGAGTGAGTGCTACGTTGCCTTATTAAAATTCTAAAATTTATAAGAAAGTGCGGTGGTAATTTGAATCTGTTCTACTGGCTAGCATTAGAAATTTAAAAGTATAACTCTCAACACTTTTTATTCCCAATCCTCTCACTTTTATAAATCTCAAAGCTTCGAACTTCTCCTTCCTTCTGTTTTTTCCACTGTAGCATAACAATGAATATTTCCCACCAGTCTCAAAGGGCATATTGAAAAACTGATGAATTATTAGTTTCTAGGCCCTGCACAAATGTCAGCCCATTGGTGAAGCCTCCTTTTATTTCTTTAGGCAAAGTTAGCACTTAACCTCTTATGAAGCACTTGTCCCATTGTAATGTGATGTGTCATTTCCACCTGGGACCTTGGGGGCAGGAATGACATCTGATGGCCTTGGATAGTACTTGGTACATAAAAGGGGATCAATTAATGAATGCATGTATGCCACATCAAAGGATCATTCTCCTGCTTTCCAACCAGCTCTGGTATAAACAAAATTACTCCAACACTGTAATAAACTGTAACTAAATTCCAAAGGAGAAAAAAAAGTATAAAAATATTTTTCCTCTTTTCCTTTCTATTTGAAATTCTACTACAAGATGAGTATTGGGTTTATTCATGGCTTACATCTGTACATCCAACCTTTAAACAAAATTCATCTTCCTTTTATATCCCTTCATCTCTATATATCCCCCTTTCACGAGTTCTTTATTTCTTGCCCTTTTCTTTCTTATTTTTTTGCTGATATTGCCTTCTTTCTTTCTTCATCTTTTCTGAAATTCTTTTTTCCAGAGGTTCTGATTGTTTCCCTACTCCAGTCCCTGCAACTTCTTTCTTAAGCAATTCAGACCATCTCAAATAAGCTTTTAACCCATTCCAACCCACCAGAGTTGTGTACTGGTGCCTCTTAATAGGAAGAGCTGGTAATGGGGATATTACAGACTGACTCTAGAGTAGGTCCCTTTGGCATCCATCTGGTGTGTTGTGGGTACACTGCTGTGCACTGCTCATGTGAGAAACCTTATTGTTGTCTTTGAAATCTTGGAGGGAGTGCACCAATAGCATCACATATGCAAAAGGCATGCTAGGTTGTTTCTAACTAAGAAAAGTACACCTGCCAAACAGAGGCATTTTCAGTTTTGAACTGCTAATAAGAAATGCCCTGGTGGCAGCTACCATCTTTCTTTTCCCTACTCTGAGACTGTATGTGTTGAGCAAAGTATTATACGGCATAAGAGACGCTCAGCTGTTCTTTTGGCTTTGTGCATTGCATGTGTTCCTCTGCTACTTCATCTCCAAAACTTTTTGAATAAAAAAGTGATAAGTATAGATCAGTAAATAGCTACAATGACTGGTACTTTAACTGTGGAGCCAAAGTGTACCAGAAACCTAATGGCATGTTATCTCCCCCTCACTTAAACCTCCAGTGTTTTCCTGTGTTTTTTTTTTTAAATGAAGACTAAAATTTAAATATATGATTGTGTAAGAAAGGTAATAGTCATTTAGAACAATATTTTTTTTTAATTCTGAAATAAGCATTGGACTCACAGAGAAGATTTTCCTATTAAGGCTTGCATTGTATTCCTCTTTGTGCAGCCATTTTGGTAAAAAATACAGTCAGATGCAATGGAATAAGCTTCAGACCTACTTTCTAAAACAAGTATATAAAATATAATTTTTTTAATATTGTGTTTCCCAACGGAGGAGACGTGGGTCTGATTGAGTATGGCTCTCTTGCTAAAAATTGTGGATCAATGGATCAGAAAAGAGGGAGAATGTAGATCAAAACAGTTCTTTTTTGAAGCCTTTGTTTTGCATGCTGCCAGGTTGAGATGAGAGAGAAGCCATTTTCACAGTTTGGCACATCTGTAAAATGTAGTGTGAAGGTTGGGGGGAGGGAAGTCCATGGATCTAAAGCCTATTTTTCTATTGGTGATATGAAATATTCTCTTCATGAATCAGCACCTCCCACTTGCCCTAAAGGTGGGATGGCTGTTGATACCAATGCATTGTCTCCTCTTTCAGCTGGTGAGGGAGGGTAGTGGGAGGCAGTGCAGCCTAAGGGAGTAGACGCTGAACAAACAATGCCCACACATCTGATCATAGTGTGGGCGGGTGGTGGGTGCCCAGGAGCGGCAAAGGCTCGCACCCAGTCATCACATATGGTGCTGAGCAACCACCAACTGATCCAAAAAGGAACTGAAAAGATAAAACGCTAGAGTCCATTCATAAAACCAGGACATTTCTTATCCCATAAGGACAGTGGTAGGTAAGAGAGTAGTTTTAATCATGGTTTTCTTTAATGTATTTATGAAAAGGGTGGCGCTTAATCTCCTGTCACTTGGGTTTGTCTGGAAAAATATAAAACAAAATTCAGTTTCTTGTCCATTTAGAGCATCTACTATGGGCATATTTCTTCTAATTTATCAGTTTTACATTTGTGACTCGGTTCTGCATAGTCTTATACTGTTTCATCACTTTGGGATAAGCATGGATGTAAGGACCATTGCCTTCCAGCTTTCTGCAACAGAAATAACTTCACACATCTGCATCATTGTCCCCATATGTTGATGTACATTTGTCAGTCATTTTGATTCACATCACTCTGTCCTCAACCCTCCCCAGCTGAATATTTATATTGTTTCACTACCCACCAATCTTGAAATCCAAACTAAACAACCCATTGCTTCCTAGAAATACTCTCCTCTCCTTTTCTGCATTTTCATGATGTTGCTCTTTTTTTAAAATAATTCAACCTCTTTTCTTTCCTCCTTCCTCCATCTTTATAAATTTTCCAGGTAGCTAAACTTCATTTCTGATTCATTTATATTTTGTGGTCTGCATCACAGACTTACAAGTAAAGCATGTATTTGTTTTTAAACATGAGGGGATAAGTCATTATTTCTTTTGGAACTTCTGTCTGTGTAGGTGACATTTTGTGCCTCAACTCCCACTATAGATAATAGGTTAGAAATGTGTTTTTGCTGTTATTGTTTTTTATGGAAACCATTGACAATGATATTAGTTTATTCATCCAAAGGAAACACCAAGGAAAAACACTCTGATTAGATAATTAGGAGTTGAGATAGAATGCAGCTTCAGAAGGTTGTATGTTTAGCTATCTACAACCTTAACATCATCTCAGTGTCCTTGTCTTCTAAATGAAGGGTGATTATGTTAACCTACACAGAGGTACTAGAAGGCTAAGTTAATGTTTGTGAAACATGTTGACATTTTATGACCAAAGATACCATCTTAGTATAAATTGATGTGGTTATTATCAAAGAAAACCTCTCTAACGAGGAATCTGAATTAATTTGGCTGAATTAGTCGACCTCCTCTGTATCTGCTGTGAAGCCCCAAACCTCTGAATTCTTGAAATTTTCTCTCTTGATCCTGGAGTCTGTTTCTAGGTGTTGGAGAGGATTAGAGAATAGGTCATGGTCACAGAATTATAAACAGAGGAAATGTGTCAGGTATTTGTAAACACTGAGATGAAGGACTGAACCAGGTTTGCAAGACAACTTCTTCAGGTGACTATCCAGCACAGCCACCCAACAGATGCTTGCTGGATACCACATTATGTTAGCCCTGAATGCTCATGATGGCATTTATCATACCATATTAACAGTCCCTCTACCCAGCTCAACCCATGTGGCCAACAGGAACTTCAGTCCACACTGCACAGAATCTGACTGGCTTTTAAATGATTCTCTTTACCAAGTTGATGAATATATCTGCTGTATCCTCAGGCATAATGTGGCTTTTCAGGAATATGGACATATACAAATGCTCTTTCCTGTCTGATGGAAGGTGGGAATATAAAGTAGAGTATTTAGAAACAAAGTCAATTTGACAGGCATGGTGGAGGTAAACAGCCTGACTTCTGCAGGAATAGTGTTGACAAGCAGAGACTCTTGGGAAGCTTCCAGGTACATCATGGGCTCAGACTTCAGGGATTTAGGCAATATAAAAACAGTTTTTTAAGATCCAAAGTCATTTACATTAAGTGAGTTTATATCGGTTGGAGTTTTATGTTATTGTTTTATATACATATGTAATTTTTATTGACTATTTCCAGAAATAATTCTGCAGTTAAGCCACAGGCTGTTGCTAGAGATGCAAACTCTTCATTCTTGGGTGCTCTGCCCTAGTTGAGCTAGACAGATTTACAACTAAAGTCCATTTTCATTGAGAGAAGGGACATTTTCCCTCCACCCCCAAATTTCAAGTTCTGGTTTTGAAACGTAACTCTCAGTCCCAACTTTAAATCCTAGTTAGAGCATAATTTCTTGACAAATTCCTCTTTTCCCTTTTTTTCTCTGACATAAGCAGTGTCTCAAAAGCATGTAAAGGCAGCTCAGAGAATCAAGTTCTTGCCTTAGGAAGCAAGATTCAAGGTCTTGGCCCACAATACTTGTTCATTTCTGTCTGCTGTTGTGAAAATCAGCTAAAAACATCAGGTGCTTCTTCCGGGCCCGGTGGGGTGAGGGGGAGTAACAGGCAGAAAATCACTTTGCTTGGCGTTGGCCTTTGCCGCCATTTTGAATCTGTGACCAATCTCTGCTGTCTTGCATCTCTGATTTCTCCAGCACAGAACTTCATTGTTATTTCTTCCAGGTGCCTGGGGAGCATTAATTTCTCCATCATCATTTCAGATGGGGAAACTGGGACACCAAAAGGCTGAGTGACTTGCCTAAGGTCATACTGTATGGTAGTGGCCCAGCCGGTTTCCAGGCTATGGTTCCCCATTAAGCCTTACCCCCCTTTTCTCCAGGGTCATATGTTCTAGGTCACCTGAAAACTTTGCCTTCTACCCCTTGGCCATCAGGGACACCTGCTCTTGGTCTGTTCCAGCCAAGGTCCCCTCAGCTCTGGCACCAGAAGGGGTGGCTGGCACTGTGATTCTGTGAAGGTCTTCCCGGGCCTTTTCTCAGTGCAGCTTTTCTTTGTTGCAGTGAGTGGGTTTGCACCTACTTAATGGTCTGAAACTATAAACCCAGCAGGCAGAGTCCAGTGATATGTTCAGAGGACGTAAACCTGTCCTGTCTACCTGCAGAATTGAAGCACTGTGAACCATTCACAGGCCATCAGAAAGCATTATTCATTTAGCTGCTCTCCCCCAGTGGTTCTGAAGAATTGTCTACAAGTGGGAGGGGCAATGGCCCAGCTGGAGTGCATCACCATATTACCTGACAATGGCTCTTTGTCCTTTTAGTGTGTGACTGGCTCACATTTTACTTACCATGTAAAAAAGTCTTTTTGAGGAGTGCTTCTGGTTTAGGTTTAAAAGAAAAATCAAAGCCACCGAGATACAGCATAATAAGATGTGACCCTAGTGGCTTTTTGCTCTTCCCCTGGGGCTCAAGGGAATGTTAGCAAGGCCCAAAAGCCCACCTGGCAGTCACTATTTTTTCTTTAATGTGCCCTTAGAATTCTTAGAGTAGACTACTAGATTTTAATTTAAAAGGAATATTTTAATAATTTTTAAAGGAATATACCAAAGGATTTATAATAGCCATAGTTTAGGAGGAAACCAAACCTGTTTTTGCCAATATCTAAACCATTTTATGGACCACTTATCTGATGCAATGGGACTTTCTCCCCAACACCTTCTTCATATCTAAACTGTATTATTATTATCATACTTCATTGCACAGCTACTTCTTTATCCCTGAGCAGTTCAGATTTGGACCCACCCCATGTGGCATGTTTGTTCTTGTCACTGTCACTGTACCGACAATGCCCCCAGAGGGGTTCCGACTGTAAGCCCACTCCTCAGGCCCCCCTTCCCCCTTCCTCCACCTTTCTGCTTCTCTGAACATGCCCCACAGATTGCTGGGAATGCAAAAGAGTGACATTTCCAGCATCTACAGAGTTATAGCCTTCTAGTTATTTCCTCCCTACCTGTGAGATATATAAGGATGCCATGTTTTGTTTCACACACTTTCTGTGAATGGCGAACAAATGGCTCACTCTTTATGGCCCTTGAGGCCTTAGGAAGGTGTGGATGGGTACCTTTCCCACTTGGCACTTCTGGTTATTTCCTCTCTCTGCCATTAAAATTGGGTGAACAGTGTATTTGTTTATTCTTATTTCATTTATTTACACCTTATTCCATAAAATGTTTAAGAAAATATAATTACCTCTGTCACAAGTAAGGGCATAGGCTATTTTGTGAAATCTTTAGTGTAGTAACAGAGTTCATATTCAAAATGATTTTCCTCCCATAACACATGTTTTAAATAATATTAGGGCCCAGCCCTGCCCAACAAACACCTATCTTCCCAATAACGTATTGAAAACACTAATAAAAATATTTTAACTGTACTTAATTACCATATATAACATTGTTTTTCTATGGAAGCACTCGTTCTGAATTCCAAATCTAGGTGCTAATGACATGGGTCTTTCGGGAAGAGTGGGGTGGATGGGTAGGGAAAGATGGATGCCCAACAGATGTTCCTGTAGTCAGAGTTGTGTGTGGTCACTCTGAGGGCTGCCCTGGGAGACACAGAGGGCACTTCGGTCCAGTACCTCCCTCCTGGACAAGATAACGGTGCTCTGGAACAGAGCCCTTAAGAAAGTTGTCCTCTCTTTACTTCTCTGAACTTCGTGGCTATTCAGCCTATCTTTAAAGTCTCTTCTCCTCCTTCTGTGAGACCCAGAAGTATTTTTCAGCAATAGATAGATGAATGGAAAGATAGGTATTTTGAAAAATCACAATCTTTTTGGCCCATGTTTTGACCCCCAAAACCTTATAAGTTGGTTTTGCTTTCTTGAAGTCACATAAAAGTATGGTTAACAGAGACGTGGTTCTGGTGGGCACAATGGAGATGTAATTTTAATTCCTTCTATTCCCAACCAATAATAATATTGAAATTTTGGGTAAACAACACTGGAGAAGTACTGAAACTTGAGATTCATTTAACTGCTAAAATACTACTCTGCTATCCACAAACCACCAGTTATAAATGTTTCCATGCCCAGTTCAGCTGACAGCAAGAGAATTTGGAAAGTTAGAAGCTAGGACCTAGTAAGAGATGCCAAACACTTCCTTGCCTTCCCTATAATATTGTCATGAGTGTTTTCCTTTAAAATAATTTCCTTAGGGCTTAGAGATCTGTTGGACAGCATAATATTCAATCATAAAAGATAATTGTGTAGGATACTTCAAATTGACATAAGGCACCAAAGCCTTTAAAAGCTGCATTCATTCAGACTTGTTTGAGATAAAATGTTGAATAAGAAAAGTAGTATTGGGGCGCCTGGGTGGCGCAGTCGGTTAAGCGTCCGACTTCAGCCAGGTCACGATCTCGTGGTCCATGAGCTCAAGCCCCGCATCAGGCTCTGGGCTGATGGCTCGGAGCCTGGAGCCTGTTTCCGATTCTGTTGTTTCCCTCTCTCTCTGCCCCTCCCCCGTTCATGCTCTGTCTCTGTCTGTCCCAAAAATAAATAAAAAAAAAAAAAAAAGTTGAAAGAAAAGTAGTATTGAAAATGGACAAACAGTATGATCGCAGCCATATAAGAACAGTAAGAAAAAGTTAGAAGGAAATAATCATTTAGCCACATTCTTCAGACTTCTCTTGTGTTCAGGCCTCTTTCCAGCACAAATGTTAACACTGACTGTGTTTTGATGATAGACCTTTAAGGGGTCTTTCCCTCTAATGTCCTGTATTTTCTAAATATTTGCTGATGAACATATATTACCTTAAAATGGAAAGTAAGGGGCGCCTGGGTGGCGCAGTCGGTTGGGCGTCCGACTTCAGCCAGGTCACGATCTCGCGGTCCGTGAGTTCGAGCCCCGCGTCGGGCTCTGGGCTGATGGCTCAGAGCCTGGAGCCTGTTTCCAATTCTGTGTCTCCCTCTCTCTCTGCCCCTCCCCCGTTCATGCTCTGTCTCTCTCTGTCCCAAAAATAAATAAATGTTGAAAAAAAAAATTTAAAAAAAAAAAAAAAGGAAAGTAAAAAATGTCAGTCACAGATCCCAGAGATGTTCTCATCAGTTAACATAAAGAAAAGCATGAGGAAAAAGACAAGTATTTTTCATAGGGCCTCAGGTTAGAAAAAGTGAACAGGAAAACTTGTATGTTTCCCTAGGCTTCACCCTTTTCTTCATGGCCTCCTACATCTAGCAAACCTTTGAGCCCGCTTCCTGAAGGGCCCTTGAGTGTATCACCCCCTCCAGTGCAGCCAGCTTCACCTCCTGCTTTCATCCCTTCCCTGGCCCTTCCTCAGAGTTATCAGTGCAAAACCGCCACAATCTTCTTTTGAAAGTGAAGATCTGACCTTGTTCCTCCCAGCCTCAGGCCTTCCAGATGCGCCCCTTTGCTTACAATGGCCTCCCTGCCTCACTGCCTGCCCTTCTGGTACTGTCTGGCTCCAGCCCTGGGGTGACTGGGGATGCCACCTCCCAGGATATGACATCCCTTCCCTCTGCCCACCCCATTCCCAAACGCTCCTTCAGCTAACTCTCCTCCTCCCTCAGGTCTCAAGCTCACCAGTAGTTCTTCTGGGAAGCTCCCTCAACTTCCCAACACTGAGCAAAGTGTTCCCTCTGCCATTCTTCTGTAATGCCTGCACTTCTCAGAAGGTGTTGCCTACCACTCTACACAGCCCACAGCCTCTTGCCCAGGATTTCAAAGTTCAGAAAGCTCTGGAAAAATCAAATGTTTCTCATAACCCACGTGGCAGCACAATCTGGCCTGAATGGACAAAGGACTATTTACAGTCTGTCTTTATACCATTTAGTGTGAATATTCATAATTTCACACCTCTTTTGCTAAAGAGATTTTAATTTTCCTGAAGAAATCTGAATGCGTTTGATTATGGGGTGCTTCTCAGGCATTGCCAGGAGTGTTAAGAAAGATGGGATTAGGGTAACTGTATTCGCCATACAATTTCTGACAATAAAAAAGGGGCACTGGCCAGATGCAACCTCAGGACAGGTATAAATAGGGTGGCCCAGACAGACCAGGGCAACGTTCACCTGTGTGTGCTACATCTGTCATGTTGTCTTTCTGGAAGCCAAACTATCTCAATTCCACAATGCTCCCCAAAGCTTTCGCATAAGGAATTGCACACCTGTGTCCTAATTGCTGGTTTCTGCATCTCTTTCCGCCACAGTATTTTAAGCTCTGTAAGTATAGGGAAGGTGTTTTGTTCCATTTGTATACCCAGTGCCTTGCCAGACACATACACCCAGGCATCCCCATTGTCCTGCATTTTAACCATGAGTTTTATCATTAAATGTTTTAATACCAAAGCCATTTAATAATCCAGTTTCAGGGGCACATGGGTAGTTCAGTAGGTTAAGTGTCCAACTTCAGCTCAGGTCATGATCTCACGGTTTGTGAGTTCAAGCCCCGTTGTTGGCCTTTGTGCTGACAGCTCAGAGCCTGGAGCCTGCTTCGGATTCTGTGTCCCTCTCTCTGCCCCTCCTCTGCTCACAATCTGTCTCTCTCTCTCTCTCTCTTAAAAATAAATAAACATTTTTTTTAATTCTGTTTCAGAGATACTTTTTAGGTTGAACAAATGTGTATCAACTCCTCTCAAATGACAGAAGAATGGTTTTCATAGACAGATAGCCCTAATATTAGTTCACAAAGCATGCGGGCAGGGCTATGTTTTATTTATTCACTTTCTGTTTGTTTATTTCTCTTCTCATACATGGAAATAATAATAATCACAATAGTTCTAGTGTAGTATTTACTGGGCACGTATTATAAAGTAGTCACTATGCAGAGCACACCTTGTGCATTTTTCATTGAGTCTTTTCAGTAACATTATGAGGCAGATATTTTTATCTTCCCCATCCATCTATCCAGGCCCTTTTCCTCTCTGGGGTGTTCCTTTAATTTCCTGAGTTTCTTTCTGGCAGTCTCCCTGCCTCATCCTCTTCCTTCAGCAAACCATCTCGACCTTCCTTCTTCATAAGCACATTCTTGGCTGTTACCTGTAGTGGTTCCCAATTGCCTATCTCATGGAGCCTGCGCTAGTCTGCCCAGCCTTCACATTTTCCTGTTGGTCCACATATCCTCTTTACCAGGCAGGGTGGTCCCCTCACCCCTACAAATGCCCCCTCCTGGAATTTTCTGTGCCTTTGCTCAGGCTCACCCTACCCACTGTAATGTTCATTTTCCTTTTGATGGAGAAGCACAGAATTTAATCCTTGTAGACAACCTTGTATTGTTGGCTGATTATATCATTAGTGTTTATCTTGTCCCCTTAGCAAAAACGTTAACTTGTTAGAGTCGAGAACCATGTCTTGTCTTGCTATTGTATCTTCACAGTGCCTGTCACTGTGACTGACAGATGATAGGTAATTAATACTGTGAGTGATGGGCCTTAGAAAGTCAGGGTGCACCAACATTCAGAAACACATCTCTCATGTGGGAGAACCATGTTTTTAAACTCATTTTTACAAGAAGCGTATATCAAAAGTGAAAGAAAAGGAGAACAGAAATGTTCAAGGCCTAAACCTGGATCTAAACATCAAATTATGGAAGAGACAGACACAACTGAACAGTACCACAAATGGGGAAAAAAATAAAAAAGCCTTGGCATTGTAGCTTCTGTCACTCGTTGTGAACCAGGGGAGGGTTATGAGATGCTCAAAACCACAGTTCTGTCTTGGGCCTCTTGAATGGCAGTGTGATGCCCAGGAGGATCTTCAGTGTCTCCTTTTCTTCTCCCTGCTGGGGCAGAGTGTGGCCACAGAGGTGCCGACAGACACACCCAGGGAGACTGGCTGGCTTGCTGTGCACTGACTTACCAGGTGTGGTAAAGAGGGTTGTATGTCTTTATACAAAATAGCAATTAATGAATTTCTACCCAGTACAGAGAAAGCCATATGCAAAAGCAATCTTTAAGAAAATTGTGAATGAAAGTTCCTAAATACTTGAGCTACAGACTCCTTTTTGGTATGACAAGACATGTTCAGATATGTTGCATTATCAGCTTGGAATGGAACTGGAGATAAGAAAGGTGAACTCAGGTAGCAACTGCCTGCCTTAACACTATTTACAAACTATCAGTTAAAATGTCTGCTCTCCCTGAGGAAAAGAGAGGGAGGGAGAAGCAGAAGGGAGAGTGGGAGGTAAGAGAGAGGGGGAGGAAGGGGAAAGGAGAGGGAGAACGAGAGGGAGAGGGAGGGAAGCAGGACTCTGTACTTGCTCACAGTTTCCCCCTCCATGCCCTGCATGTCTGCCAGCTCTGTTGTTCAAGAGCAGCTATCACAGAAAGAATCCACGACACATGCACTCTCCTTGTTATGCTGAGGAAAGATTCCATCTTTCTCAACCAAAATGCACCGCTGCAGCTATAACTTGGGGCATGCGCTATGTTCATCACTTCAACCTGTCTTTGCACATTTGGGCTCCTGTCCAACTGCGTTAGGAAATCCTCCAAGGATAGTGATGTCAAAAACCAGCAGTCATAAGTCAACACAGTTGATCTTTTCTCAGTGAGGACCAGGGTGGTGTTGTCACAGAGAAGAAATTATCTTTCATAGAGAAGTGATTTCCCTCAGGGTCACTAGCAGGGCAGTGAGGCTGTGTGGTTATCTGCAACACCACGTTCTTGAGCTCTAAGACCCTGAGTGCTTATGGCTTAAAGGCATCAGCCTGGAAACCTGCAGAAACTTACCCCTGGAAGCTTTTAAAGGCTGTCACTCCCCACTCCACAGGCTGACGCCACCGTGACTGACAGTGCTGTTAATAACACCTTGGCTAGGGGACGGGGAGAGGGAACAGAGAATGACAAAGAACGAATGCACAGGTGTTTGTCTTCATTGTGGCTTCTCTCAGAGGCATTTTTGTTCCTCCCTAAGGAGCAAGATTCAGTACATCTAGTGTTACCCTTTCTAGTGCTCCTTAGGACTGGCCCACCGCCCACATATAATTATAAAACATAACAAGGATCAGTGTTGTTAAGAAAGGGGTCAGTACATTAACCTCTTAAGTGGGCAAAGGGTATTTTTAATCAAGCTTTTGGGGAAAGAATGGAAAGTATATAATGTTTTAGTCCTGGTTCTGCTACCGTGTGTTTTTCTAGCTTTGCTGTGCCTCAGTGTCCTCACCTGTCAAACCAAGGAGCCAGACCAGGAGTTTCTACTGCCCTAAATGTCTTTAATTCTATTAAAGATTCCCTATCAGTGCCTGGATTAACGTATACCTTTACAAAAAGTCAAACCCAGGCTACTCTTGTTAAAACAGGACATTAAGTCAGGCATTGCTGAGAAAACAGCTCTTGTGTTACCTTTCTTCAGTGTCTATCTGGTCTTAAAGGGGAGATTCCAATTTCAAGTTCAGTAATACCCCAGAGAGCTATGTGTCATTTTAAAAGAATCTCTCACACCCCCATCTCAAAAATCTTGGACATCTGACATTTCATAACATCAGGTCTCCCTATAAACGGCAGACTCCTACATTTGTGAACCTGCTTTTAGCCACTTTGGAAAAACCCTTTCTCTTTGAATCAGAACATGTTTTACTCAAATAAAATTATTTGTCTTATCCATCATAGGTAAGTAAAACTAATTCATTTTAAGGCATTACTTTAAGCTTATAGAAAGGGAAGAAATAGGGGCGCCTGGGTGGCGCAGTCGGTTAAGTGTCCGACTTCAGCCAGGTCACGATCTCGTGGTCCGTGAGTTCGAGCCCCGCGTCAGGCTGATGGCTCAGAGCCTGGAGCCTGTTTCTGATTCTGTGTCTCCCTCTCTCTCTGCCCCTCCTCCGTTCATGCTCTGTCTCGCTCTGTCCCAAAAAATAAATAATAAACGTTGAAAAAAAAAATTTTTATAAAAAATAAAAGAAAGGGAAGAAATATTTATAGAGGTGTGAAAAGGAAGAAACTCATTTATAAGTATTTATATAGATGTACATATAATTTAAAATTAATAAGACTTCTGCCCCACTGACCTTAGACTTAATGGCCTAATGTAAGGAAATGGAATGGAATAAATTATCTTATTTTTAATTCTGTTTCACAAAGACAAAGACCATAAGAGAAAATAAGATTAATTTCTTATAAATTTGAATATATATTCTTTAAATTGTACAGACGTATCTTTATGCTCAAAAATTGCCTTAATTAAGGGAAGAAGTTACTCTGTCGATGAAGGAAAGACTGTCAAAGTAGAGGTGGGTTTTAGACCTGAAAACCCATCAGGAGGGAGTAATCAGGTATGGAAGGAGTGCTTTCTAGAGAAATCGGAATCAAAAGACAGGACCTCCATCATTTTTATTTCATTTGCCATGGGAAAACAATACCTGAAACATTCACAATGAAAGAAGGGTTACCTGTGTTTTTGAATGATAAATACAATTTCTGTGAAGAATTAAGGTCACTTAGTTCATTATAATCCAAAGCTTAACAAATATAGTTCATCCCTTTGGACAGAATGATGTACTCCACTATAATGGATGGAAGGAGGGAGGGAAAATGGAGTTAACAAAGAAATGAACTGTAAATATGTGAAGGAGCATCTCTAGTCATTGCACAATTGATCACCTAAAGCTTCCTAAACCTAAACATCACTATTCACCCTCCCGACTGCCCTCCTTTTAAAGGGCCACAGCCAATTTCTCTGGCATTGTCACCAGAGCGTCGGCCCAGGATCCTATACTTTGCTATTCTGATTTATGAATAGGATAAGTTACGGCTGACCCCTCTCTTTGACTCCTGCTGCTGTTATCTTTTAAAATACAGTAATAGTCTCAGATTTCAAGACCGAGGCTGGGGTGGATTTTTGCATCTAGGGCATATATGCACCTGGAGTCCAGTGATGGACAGTGACTCCTGCAGGACGCGACCCACAGGTGGAGAGGAGTGGCCTTGGCGAGTTTTGTGCTAGCGCCTCCATCTGTTGTATAGAACATGCATCAGACAAAAGCGCTCACTTCTGCAAAACACACAAAAAACAGATACCATTCTCCTATGGTGTTGCTATGTTTCTTCTCAAATCAACATCTCTGATGTCCGGTCTTTTTTTTTTTTTTTTTTTTTAACGTTTATTTATTTTTGAGACAGAGAGAGATAGAGCATGAACGGGGGAGGGTCAGAGAGAGAGGGAGACACAGAATCTGAAACAGGCTCCAGGTTCTGAGCAGTCAGCACAGAGCCCAACACGGGGCTTGAACTCAGGGACCGCGAGATCGTGACCTGAGTGGAAGTCGGACGCCCAACCACTGAGCCACCCAGGTGCCCCTGATGTCCGGTCTTTAAGTCACCATATTTGAGCCACCAATAAGAATTTAAAATGTGATATAGAATCCTTCCTATGCAGCTTCAGACTGTATTCAGAGTACTAGGAGCCAAAAGACTATAAACAGGCTTTTTTTTCCTACCCCTGCTCCCAGGAAGAAACTAATAATTAGAGTTTATGAAATGTACTCCAGGCTCTCCCCTCCCCTCCTGCTTTAAGAAGTACTAGGGAGCCCCATTTGATCTGTACATCAAATTTTTTGTTTTTAATTTTCTTCTGATAACTTTTGTGACTGTATGAAAATGAAATGAGAGAATTACTGATGTTTTTCCAGAAATAGTAATTACATTCAGATATAAAAATAAAAACTTACCAAGAGTAGGGGTGCCTGGTTGACTCACTCAGTTAAGCATCTGACTCTATTTCAGCTCAGGTCATGATCTCGCAGTTTTGCGAGTTTGAGCCCACACCAGGCTCTGTGCAGATGATGCAGATCCTTCGTGGGATTCTCCCTCTCTTTCTCTATCTCCCTCTCTCTCTCTCTCTCTGTTCTGCCCCTGCTCATGCTGTCTCTGTCTCAAAATAAATAAATAAACAAAAAAGAACTTTCCAAGAGTAGTTCCAAATAAAAGTGAGAAGTTTCCTTAAATGAGTAAAAAAAATTCTCATACTCAGATAAATTAGTAGGAGCATGAGGATTTTTCCTTAAAGAAGTATTTTGTTGCCTGCATTTCTAAGCAATCTAAAATTTCTGCCACACTGTTAAATACAAAGTACAGTTGACCCTTGAACAACCTGAATTTGAAGCGCATGTGTCACTTACCTGCAGATATTTTTTTATAAATACTATACAATGCTATAAATGTATTTTCTCTTTCTTATGACTTTCTTAACTATTTTTTCTCTAGCTTACTTTATTGTAAGAATACAGTATATAATTCTTATGACATATAAAATATACGTTAATTGACTGTATGTACTATTGGTAAGGCTCCCAGTCAACAGTAGGCTATTAGTAGTTAACTTTGGGGGGGGGGGGGAATAAAAAATTACATTTGTATTTTCTACTGCAGGAGGGGTTGACGCCCCTAACCTTGCATTTTCAAGGGTCAACTGTGTTTCAAATTAAACAGTTTTCTACTGAGAGTCTTTGAATAGATGGATAAAATAGACAATGGGGACAGTTTACACATTTGGGGGCCTCCCTTGTAGAGAAGAATGTAAAAATAACTAACCTTTAGAAGTTTTTTACACAGGTGGAGGACCATGTGAACTGTTCTGGGCCCCACCTGGGCCTCATTGCCTCAGGCCAGCCAGTTTCTGTGCACAGGGAAGGTGTATTTGCTCCTTAGCTGTACCAGGGAGGACAGGAGACATGGCGAATGCATAGTGTGCCATGGTCTGCGTGGGTCACAGGATAGTGGCTCCCAGAGATGTCCCCATCCTAATCCTAGCACCTGTGCCTGTGCCACCTTACATGGCACATGCAGGCATGCAGTTGTGATCAGGTTAAGGGTTGTGAGATGGAGAGATTATCCTGAATCACAAAGTCCTTATAAGAGGGAAGCGGGATGATCAGAGCAGAGAAGGAACTGTGATCACAGAAGCAGGTCTCAGAGTGACGTGAGGAAGGAGCTGTAAGCCAAGGAATGCCAGTGGCCCCTGGGAGCCAGAGGAGGCAGGGGAACCAATCCTCCCCTGAAACCTCCAGAAGGAACCAGCCCTGCCAACACCCAGAACTGGAAGAGGATATTTTGTTTCAAGCCACTACTCTGTGGGAATTTGTTAGGCAGCCCAAGGAAGGACATTGCACTTCCCTGACTGCAGCATTTCCTTTCTGCCCACCCCCCCCCACCCCCCCGCTGCAGCACATCTCCCAGGGTCCAGGCCTTTCTGAATGCCCCTCCAAGCTGCCCAGGGCCCAGGGCCCTCCTCAGCCCCTGACTCTGCCTTCTTTTTATTTTCCCAGCTCCCATTTTCTTTATTTCTCTTTCCATTCTCAAAATATAACCCCCCAGGCTTATTTTTCCAGCCTGATGTGCAATCTTCCTTTTCTCTCTTCTGTTTCTTCCTTACGGAAGAAACTGACTAGTCCCTTACTAGAAGAGCAGCACAGAATACCACACTTCTGTAACACTCAGGGCAACTTCTCTTAGTTAACACAGTGTGGATCTGTGCTTTTTAAATAATACATAGACATACACATAGAATAGATACAGCCTATAGAGCACAGGGGGTTGATGGTTTTTGAGGGTCCTAACTATGAGGTACACATTAGTTTCACATGAAAATGGGGATTGAGAGTTTTTATCACTCCATTATCATAGGCTGTTATCAAGTATGTGCACAAATCCTAGTGTCACTGTCTACTCAGAATACTTTTGGAATTTCCATTTGGCCAGGTGACAAGAAAGCATTCACAATCCTAAGGAGTAATTTTTCTGCTCCTTCCCAAGGAAATATGCACCCCTACCACAAAAAAAGGAAACCAGGCCTCAGGCTGCCGCAGAGGTGGCACCTGCACCAGAACACTCCCCTGTGTCCCAGGTTGTACACACGGGAGACATGAGGCCTTGAAGGTGCCAGCACGCTGCCCTTCTCAGTGCTAGGTGCTGTGGTGCTCAATCTTCTCCAGTTCAACCCCACTTTGTCGACCTAACTTGAAGCAGCAGTCCTGAGTCAGCTCATCTCCCCACCATCTCATTTCCACAGTCAGGAGATGGGTGATTCCATGTATTTTTTCTAATAAGCAAAATCCCCACAGATAAAAGAGGCCATCACAAAATACTCAACTCTTTCTGGACACAGAAGACTCTTCCTGATACAGATGCATGTGTGTATTTACCACACAGGTGGAGGGCAGTTCAGGGAAATTGAGTTTGCACGTAAAAGATCTCAGTCCTGACTTCATAGGTGTTGCCCACCCATCCCAGGCCTCATCTCCAGTAATATTTCACATGTATATCATCTATAAATACTGCAGTGTGTGTATATGTGCATATATACACAAAGCTAAAGTATACATTAACCAAGATAAGCTGTGTCTGCCAGAGCTTTAATCTCCCCAGGAGGCTGTTATTACTGGAGTCAGACCCTGGAGCACCAGCTGAGGAGAGGAAACTAGATTCTAGTGTGCCGGGCTGGGAGGAGGATCTCTTTGTCTCCCCTTTTCTTTTTAGAACACATGAATAAATAGCACTCACATGTGGCCACAGATGATGTAATATGTATGACTTGTCCCTAAAGATGTCTTTCTTGTCAGTATGTTACTTTTTGGAGATACTTTACACTTGATAATCTCCAAGTAATACTGGATTACTATGGAACAAGGGAGAAGAAGGCGCTCTTCTAGCATTTTCTCCATTCAATTTGAATAATCAAAGATGGAAGTAGAGGAGCCTGAGTGGTTCAGTCAGTTAAAAGTCCAACTCTTGATTTCGGCTTCGGTCATGATCTTACGGTTCCTGAGATCAAGTGCAGACAGCACAAAGCCTGCTTGGGAGGCTGTCTACACACACACACACACACACACACACACACACAATCTCTCTCTCTCTCTCTCTCTCTCTCTCTCTCTCTCTCTTTCTCAAAGTAAATAAGCATTTAAAAAAATCAGAAGTGAATGAAAATGTTCAAAGGAAAAAGTTTTCTCTCATGAGCTTTCATTGCTTCCATTTTACTTGGCATCTAGTCTAACTTTTGTGTATGCTCTAAACCAGTGGTTGTTTTTGAACTTGAGTGACCATCAGAATCACCCATGTTAAAACTCAGAATCCTGGGCTTCATCCCCAGAGCTTGTGAGGCATTAGGTCTGGCAGGGTGCTCCAGAATCTGTTCTTCCAACATGTTCTGAGGCAATGCTGGTGTTGGTCTGGGGACTACACTTTGGGAACCACTGATTTAGAACATGAGGTCACAGAGCTCCATGGTTTTTGCATTGTTCTCTGTTTATAAATATCTTAGGTATTTTATTTTATTACTAGTTCAGTCTCCATGACTGATAAGGTGACCACCCATCCCAGTTTGCCCAAGACTGAGGGGGTTCTTGGAACACAGGGTTTGCCATGCTGAAAATGGGAAAGTTCTGAGTAAACTGGGAAATATTGGCCACCTCAGTTACTGATCCAGCTTCCCCAAATCCTTTCCAGAATGGTTCAGCTAAGGTACTGACACAACAGGTCCATTTCCAATAGATTCCCTACTCCCACTGAAAGGGCCATGAGGGGTGCCTGGGTGGTTCAGTCCATTAAGTATCCAGCTTAAGCTCAGGTCATGATCTCATGGTTTGTGAGCTCCAGCCCCGCATCAGGCCCTGTGATCTCAATGCAGAGCCTGCTTCAGATCCTCTATCTCTCTCTCTCTTCTCTCTCAAAAATAAACACTTTTTAAAAAGGAATTTGAAAGAAAGAAAGAAAGAAAGAAAGAAAGAAAGAAAGAAAGAAAGAAAGAAAGAAAGAAAGAAAGAAAGAAAGAGAAAGAAAAGAAAAGGCTGGGAATGTGCCACCCCTGGGTCTTATGGGCAAGGTGGCAGAAGTAGTGATGGTAGAACTTGACTGATACTTGCCATCAAAGCACAGTTATGCTCTTTAGAGATGCTAATTAAACCTCACGAGGAATATATAGGAATCACAGACACTGTAAATATGCTGACTTGTGGCTGGTAGGCTTACACAGCAAAACAGCTGTTATAGTCTTGAATAGCACCTATGTTGCTGGGTACCTACTGTGTGGCAGACATACTACTATGCACCCTTTGTGTACTAGCTTGTTGCATTCTCCCTGCAGCCCAACCAGCTAATTGTCATTGTTTCTGTTCTCCAAAAGTGGATACGTAAAAGGACCATTTTTACACAAGGGTCACAGATCTTGTAAAAAGCCAAGCCACAGGTCAAACACTTGTTCTTTTACCACATGACCTTAAAGAACATTAAATCCAAGTTTTTTTATAGTAACCACTATCCTTCCCACCATTCACATTCTTTTACTTTATTGGAGATAAACCCATTCTGTAGTAGAGGGCAGTGGATTCACTTCAAAATGCCTGGGCTTTTGTCTTGCTTCTTCCACTACTGGCTATATAAGTTAGACCAAGTCACCTTTTTAACCCCTCTGAGCCTCACTTCCCTTATCTGTGAAATGAGGATAATAATGCCTTCCCTGCATTCCACCTTACCTTGTCTTGAAAAGCCATAGAAGTATTGTTGGGGGAGCACCTGGGTGGCACAACTGGTTAAGTGTCTGCCTCTCAATCACAGCTCAGGTCATGATCTTGCAGTTTGTGAGTTCAAGCCCCGAACTAGGCTCTGCACTGATGGCCTGGAGCCTGCTTGGGATTCTGTCTCTCCTTCTCTAGGCCCCTCTCTCACTTGTGCTTTCTCTCTCAAAAAAAAAAAAAAAAGAGAGAGAAGTATTGTTTAGGAAGCTGTTGGTAACCTGACAAAGTGCTGAACAAATGTATGCATAGTTATTAAACCTTCTGTTGTTCTTAAAGAAAGATTTGGTGCATCAACTTGAGGAATAGTTACTTTAGTGAAAAAGAAACAAAGCAAATTCAAGTAGCCATCATTAGCAAAAAACTGAAGAAAATTCTTGGGAGGGGTTGGGGAAATGGTTCTTCAGCTGGTTTTATAAGGATTAGCAACTTGTATGACCCATTGCAGAGCAGCCAGTTGAACACTGGCCCTGGCCAGTATTGAAGGGATACAATGAGAGGTGTAGACCCCTCTCTTGGTGAAATGCTCTTGTGAAGACACAGATTACAGATGCGTAAAAGTAGGCCAAGCATGAGCTGTCACTTCCTCAGGGTTAAAAGGTCTCATTATATTTCACTGTGGTTATTTTCCTTTTTGCTTAAAACATTAGGAACTCTAGAGCACTGAACCAAGATCATGGAATATGATCATCCTTTTGCGAATGTGTCTGCTTCTGCCTTTCCTACTTTCCTGTTCTCCTTCCTTTTTCTCTGTGTGCAAAGATGTGTCTGCCTATAGCTTTATCATCTAAATTGATACACGTGAATTAAATCATGTCCTCTCATTTCCTCCTGCATTATTTTTTTTTTTTTTTTGTCAAAGCTTCAACTCAAAAAAAAAAAAAAAGTGCATGATAGTTTTCAGTCAGGTTCAGCTTGCTCACAGACCCATGGGCTTCTCCTCAGCACTCTTTGTTCTCAAGGTTGAGTCACTGGGTGCCAGCTATTGTATTTAAGCCAGAAGAGGTGCACATGGGACCCAAAGAGGAGGTGCCACAATCTGAGAGTGACAAGGCAGGTTCCCTAGCACAGGGACCTTACAGGGAGAAGCACACATCTACTGTTCATAAGCTTGGCAGTACTGTCAACAGCTACTTCCACATTCTACTTGTCACGGCCAAACGTGTTGATGTAGACTTCAAGGAAGGACTGACATATTAGACATTGTCTGCTACTTCATGGGAGAACTCTCTGTAATAGTATCTAGCATTTAGAAAATCTGTTTCCTGTATATCACTGTCACCCCTTACTCTTCTGAAATAAGAAACATAATTAAATCATTCATATTTAAAATATTGCAGGGGCGCCTGTGTGCCTCAGTTGAGTGTCCGACTCCAGCTCAGGTCATGATCCCACAGTTTGTGAGTTCGAGCCCCACGTCGGGCTCTGTGTTGTCCAACACAGTCTCTTCAGCTCAGAGACTGAAGCCTGCTTCTGAATCTGTGTCTCCCTATCTCTCTGCTCCTCCCCTGTTCATGCTCTGTTTCTCTCTCTCTCAAAAATAAATAAACATTAAAAAAAAATTTTAAATATTGCATTTCTAGGCCAGGATTGTAACAGTCTTTATATTAACATGCCTGTGATTTCATATAAAATATTACTGATGTGAAGTCTCAAAGGGAGCTACATTCAGTTCTATTATTTCAAAGCCATTCATTGGTTCAGCATTTTTATTGAAGGCTCAGAAATCCATTTATTTCTAATGGTAACTCACTGTGGAGATTTATAACCCTTATTAGAAATGAAGATTCTAAACAGCAGCATAGCTTTTCAGCATTCTCCACATTGCATATTATGTTGGTGATGACATGTAGATTAGTTGTCCTTGGATGTTTCATCGTAGGCTATAGTTGTCAGTCACAGTAAATGACCAACCTCTCACTTTTACCTTCAGGAAAGCTTGTTTGTTTGTCTTAATGTGTTCTTAGAAAGAGGAATGAATCTGTTCTGTGATTGTTTGTAACACCAGACAGGGACAGAAGGAACAAGGAAACAAAAGGAAGTTCTACCTGGAGCAAAATCTTCCTGGTGTAGCACTGTAAAGACATGTTCTCTAACCTAAGAGCTTTAGACAGGTAGACTCACTAGACAGAGTTTGTCCTGAGTCTTTAGTGTACAACTATAGTGTGAGCATCTATAAAAGCAGCAGATATTTTTCATTTGAACAGATGTCTGTTTTTTTTTTAATTTTTTAAATGTTTTTATTTATTTTTGAGAGAAAGAAAGAGACAGAGCGTGAGTAAGGGAGGGGCAGAGAGAGTGGGAGACACAGAATCTGAAGCTGGCTCCAGGCTCTGAGCTGTTAGCACAGAGCCCAATGCAGGGCTTGAACTCTTGAACCATGAGATCATGACCTGAGCCAAAGTTGGACACTTAACCAACTGAGCTACCCAGGCACCCCAATAAATCAGTTGTTAAATTAAAATATACATGTGTTCTTGGAGTGCCTGGGTAGCTGCAACTTGGAGGTTACTGCATGGAATAATAGTATTTACTTGATAAAGTTGCTTTAAAGATTGAAATGAGATAATGTACATAAAACACATCATACTTGGGGGTATGTAGTATATGCTCAGTGATGGAGAGGGAAACAAACTAGAAACCATGCCTGCTAGTGACAGACCCTTTGCATTTTTATTGATTTTTTTTTCTGCAGTGGGGAAAAGTCATCCAAAGTCAACCCTTGTCAAGTTGATGACTATGTCAAGTGATAGCAAAAATTAAGCATGGGAGATATCCACTTCCAACCAAAGATGGAGTGACAGGGACCAGATCTACCCTCCAGTCCAGAATAAGACAAAACACACATGAGAAAATATACAAGACAATGCTTTTCAGTTCTCTGGATATCAGACGGCAGAGGACAGTCATCCCTGACAAATGGGAAACAAATGAGCCCTTGAGAGAATTTCCAAGATCCAGCCTGGGGACAAGAGGTAGCCAGAGCCCAGTGGATTCTCTAAGTTGAAAGGACAGAGATGGGAGTTCAGGGAGGCCAAGCTAGCAAGAGTCTGTAGGACAGAGTACCAAAGAGGAGAGAATTGCACAGATTACTACAGAGTGTGAGGGGGGTTCCCCTAGAGTATTTAGGAAAGTACTGATCAGCACACACATATGAGGAAACTAAGTCTGGGGAAGAACCACCTGAATGAATTACAGGGATCAGTACCAAGCATTCACACAAGGCTGGGAACATTGCCTGTTCCCACCAGCCAGGTTGGAAAAGTTCAAAATCCACAAGCATTAATTGGAGCACTTAGAAGGGTCTTGCCCCTGTAGTGGGGATTTATTAGCCCTAGATTGGGCACTGCTCCAGACCTACCTAACAAATTTTAGAAGGAAGACCCAAAATGTCCACATTCTTTTCAAGTAAGTTAACTGTGTCCCAGAACAAAGTTCAAGATAATTTACAAGAACAAAAATATCTACCACCCACAAGGTAAATTTCACAATGTATATGGCATCCAATAAAAAATTACCAAGTTTGCAAAGAAGCAGGAAAATATGTCCCATATTGAAGAGAAAAAGAATCTATCAAAACCAACCTAGAACTGATATAGATGTTTAAATTAGTGGCAGGGACATAAAACAATTTTTAGGACCCTAGTCATTTCGTTTTAAAAAACTAGGCAGGGGGCTACTGGGTGGCTCAGTCGGTTGAGTGTCCAGCTCTTTATTTCAGCTCAGGTCATGAGCCCAAGCTTATGGGATCAACTGCACTGACTGTGGAGCCTGCTTGAGATTCTTTCTCTCTCTCCCTCTCCTTCTCTCCCCACCTTGTGCGCTCTCTCTCTCTCTCTCTCTCTCTCAAATAAAAAATTAAATCAAATTAAATTAAAAAATGAAAAGTTAGGCATATGGAAGAAATAAAGAAGACTCCCAAATTGAACTTGGAGAGATGAAATCTATGTTGTCTGACATGAAACTTATATTGGATGAAATTAATGGTATATTAGACATTGCAAAAGAAAAGATTGGTGACCTTAAAGACATAACAATTAAAAACTATACAAAATGAAACACAGAAAAAAAGAATTTCCAGAAGATGAGCAGAGTATCAATTCCAGAGGACAGCTTCAGGTGCCCTAATGTGCATGTAATTGGAGTCCCTGAAAAGAAGGGAAAACAGAAGAGCTATCTGAAGAAATAACTAAGATTTTTCCAAATTTCATGAAAACTATAAACAAAGAGATCCAAGAAGCTCAACCAACCCCAAGCACAAGGAACAGGGAGAAACAGGCATTGAGGTGCCTCAGAATCAAATTGCACAAAACCAGTGACAAAGAGAAAATGTTAAAGAACACGTGACACACATAGGAACAAAGAGAAGGATGGCAGCTCTTCATTGTATGTTAATTATGAACCTTAAAGCTGTTAAAACAAATTAAAAATACTGTAACTGTACCATATGAAACTGGTTTTCTAAGTGACTTGTAGACTCACTGTTAAGGAAATTCCCAAAGGGACACTCCAGAAATATTTTGAAGTCCAAGATAATTTCTTTAGAAGAAACAATGCACAGTTCATTTGTATACGTAAATGTGAAACAGTTTCATTTTGTTTAACAAAAACAATCTGATTACTTGGTCATGTTTTATATATTAATACTATATATTTCAATCTGCTTTCTGTGCTATTGAAAGCCAATTTGAATATTTATTTAAGATTAGGCCAGGTGGGGTCCACCTGACTTAAAGAAATTATGGCTCTTTTTGAACTTTATTATAATTTTTTCAAAAGGCATTTAGGAAGTCCCTATTTGCATGACACTATAGTATGTAAATCTATGTTCCAGGAGCTAATGATGTAAGACAGCCTTCAAATCAGTCTTGTAGGCAATGGAAAGGCAACTTAGACAAAAAGTCTGGGAATATTAAATCGTTTGGTGACACAAAAGAAAAAGGAAGATTTCTGCCTCAGTGAGTGATGGAATCTACACTGAAGTTACAGGTTTACCTGCCCAGGGTTCCCAGGAACATGTTTACTCCTAATATCCAGTATCTATATAAGAAAATACAAATGTATCTGATTCAAAGATGTGGGTGTAGTTTGTTAAATTATACCTCTATTCAGTTCTACACTAGTTGTGACTCAGGGGGAGTGTCCCTAGATTGCTACATTGCTAGATGACATTAGTCATGAGACATTTCATTCAGAAAATAAAAAGTTACTTTATAATAGCTAGTGAAAGCTTTTAAGTACTCATTGCAAAGTAGTTTTAAAGGCCTGCACTTAAGGTAATTTTATAGGCTCTCTTGGCTAGTGTTTGCAGTCTTGGGTGTGGGGAAGTCAAATGAAGAGAAAGAGGGAAGTGGTAGATGAATCCTCCCATGATTGTATTGAACCCAGAAGAAATATGGGATCCTACACAAGCCATTTCTGCTGTATCTCTTAAGTGGTTAAATAGATGGATGGATGGATGGATGGATGGATGGATGGATGGATGGATATAAAATTATTGATATATAGATATAGACATATAGAATTGATGATAGATTGGATAGATAGATAGATAGATAGATAGATAGATAGATAGATAGATAATAAATAAGACTGAATGCTTGTCTGCCTATGTAATGGGCTACTAGTGCTGGTGATGGTACAGAAGTTATAGTTTCAGAGCATCATTTTTCAATGCAACCTTCATAATTAAGACCATTATATAAGAAAGTGATCTTTTACAACAATGACCATGTAAATACACATTTTCTAACATTGGTTTTTGGGTGATCTCCAGCACAAATGACATGAATTTAAAGTCTTATCATTTATTTCTCTTCCAAAATGTATCTGTATATATGAAAAGCTGACTTTTTTTTTCCCAATAAACTCATGTTCCTTTATGGATACCAAATTTGGGGAAAGCACTACCCCCAAACTCTGCTTATACCACAAAAAAGTTAATTTGATACCTTTATAGAATCTCTGCTTTATTTGATACCTATGTCCCTAACAATGACTATTAAGCCATATCTTAAACTAAACTGTGCACAGAAGTATAAAGTCCTCAGATAAATTCTTCCATTTTGGATAGTACTTAAGATGGAGACCTTATAAGAGTTATGGTAGATCTGTGACTCAGCAACTAAAGATGTGCATGAATACTGTAGACAGGTTTTAGGAAATAATCACAGAGAGGATTTAAAGCGGAAACACACATAATTTTAGAAGGTAGGGGGGACTAGAATTGCTTGATTGCCATAGGAAGATTTAAGTGGGAGAAAGAACTTTGGAGTCCGGCTTGGTTTCCATTCAGCATGCCCCGCCTGTGTGACCTTAGCAAGCTACTGGATTTCTATAAGCCTTTTTTCCCATCTGTATAGTGGGGATAAGAACCACCTTTCAAAGTCTCTGAGACTAGTAGAAATGATACACCTGACATGTAATAGGTATTCAAAAAACATAGTGGTTATTTTTGCTGATTCCCAAAGACTCAGAGTCAACTGTGACTCTCGTCTTTCTCTTATCCCCATATCTTATCTATCCACCAGCAAACTGCACTCTCCTTTGGAAATACATATCTGGAACCCAGCCACATTTCACCACCTCCTTAAACTAAGCCACCACATTCTCTGCCATGAATTCTTCCATAGCAGCCCCTCACCTTCCATTCTTGTCCCGGCTACAGCCCATTCACATGACAACAACAAAGTGACACTTTTAAAAATGAAGTGACATAATGTTACTTCTCCCAACAAACCCTCTCTCTGTGGTGTTCTGTCCCTCAAAATAAAGTTTTAAATAAAACAGGCTCTCTATGATCTGCCCTTCCCCCCACTCACCTCTCTTCAACCTCTCTTCAACCCTTCACCCCAGGGTACACAGACCTGCTCTTCCTTCAGAAAGCTGGAAAGCACAGATGGCTCCCTCACTCCTTCTGTCTCTGTATAAATGTCGCTCTATCAGAGGAGCCTCTGTAAAATAGCAGCTGCCATCACAGCCTACCTTCTACCTTCTCAAATATCTCCTCCCATTAGAATGTAAACCCTGTGAGGCTGAGACCCTCCTTATTGTGCTTACTTCTGTGCCTCAGACAGTACATGGAACATAGCTGTTCGATGACTACCTATTGGATGGATGAGTTAATCTTGGCCCCTACATACCATTGAGGGAGAGGCCTGGAATGCAATAGAAAGAGTTCTGGGCTGAAATTCAGAACACCTGGGGCCTGAATTCAGGTCCTGACCTTGATACTCACCACCTGTCTGGCCTTGGACAATATCTAGACCTAGAAAGAACACAGGCCTTGTTCTTCACCCCAGTAAAAATGGAAGCCTGGGCCACTTGCAGCTCTGAACACTGGTTACCTGTGAAGTGTGGGCGAGACTGTGTATAATGTATACCGCACAGCTGTTCCCATCCTTTCTTCTCCCTGTTGGGAACGCATGGGAGTTTTATCTTTGTGTTATGGGAGAAATTATGTCTCTGAGGAAGTTAGTAAACACTGGAGAGGTTACTGCTGTAGGGAAGGGCTTTGCAAATAGCTCTTCCTTTCTCATCTTGGAAAGTATCACATTTGTGATTTTGCCTAAAGCTGGGGTGGACTAAAACTCCATAATGTTCCAATTCTACCTGTGATTCTAAACATTTGTATCTTCCTTAACTTAAAGTGATTATTATTTGAGATAGAGGAAAATGAAGTTTTACAATATTTCAACAGATGGCGCTGCTGGTAGCTATTATCTGACTAAAAAAAATACATTTCAGGTTTACTAACTTAAATAATCTCATTTTGTTAAAAATTTTATTGCATCCTGGGATGATACATTAATCTGGTTAGTCTTTTATCTTGCCAATACTTCAGAAAATGAGTGATTTTAACCAGTTTGTACAGTGAAGCCAGCCCTGACACATGGAACAGTTCAATCCCCACAGTTGCCTACATTAATATATCATGCACTTTTACCCAATGGTGTCATAGAAAATATGACAAAATGCTTTACTTGGAGGAAAAAAGATCATTTGCACATAAGTACAGTCCATTTTGGCTTATGACATAAATGCAAACCAATCAAGGAGATCTATTTAGGTATTTTAAGTAGATACAAAAAAAATGACCCATACAAAGAAGATACTGTGATTTCTTAGTGGGCATAGAGAAAGATGCATGAATACTAGAGCCCAAGGAGAAAATGTTTTGTACAGAACGATAGTCAACATGTTAGAGATGTCATTTACACTCATTCATCAGCTTCTTCCACCCCTGACCAGTGTTTCCATCTGGTCTTCAAGTAAGATCATTCTAATTACACAGCCATGCACTTGCTTCTGGGTGTGGTTTCCCTGATTGCATACTTCAGCACAGATTACAAATATTTGGCAGGATTCCTCTTTCTGTGGGAACCAGACAAGTCATAACACCAACTGAACGCTCTACGCTGTTGTGCAGGAAAGAACCGCATCATCTCAGGTTTCAGAGTGCAGAGTATGAGAAACTCGCTTCAGTTATACTCTCCTCTTACAGCCATATGCCTCAGCCGGGAAAGGGCTGGTAATTAGAGTTACAGGCTCCTATTCTACTCCCACCTCCAAACAAGAGCCAGCCCAGAAGTCCCCAACATAGAGTGACATTTGTCTCAGAGAATGGCTTTTTTCCCTCTGTTTATGTCATGATTACCGAGAATGGGAAGGGGAATTTAAGATTCGGGCATGTGCCAAAAGAAGGTTTCAATATGTGGTATTTAAGAACTTACTGCTAAGATTAAGGAGGTTGTCACAAACTGTTAGCTTTTAAAAACTGAACAGCATTATTAATGAGTAAAGCCAAGAAATGTTGAGTGAAACAGCCATAATTTTTCCTTCAACTCGAGCCTAAAATTTCCACTTCTGTGCCCCTCTGGTTCCTTTTCACCTTCTTTACTCTGTTCTTCCTGTTGAATGTTCCTACCTTCGCAAGGCTCAGCCCCAGGACCCTGGTGAGATTTGAGCTGTGGATGAAGAGTGGGTCCCAGCAGGGCCTTCCCTGCTCTCAGAATTAAGGAGCCCATTGGTATAAGTCTGACAATATGAGCATCAGTAATCTGTCAGCATAGTAGGAGATGAGGAATAGATCTCCAACAGACCTTTTAATTGTCTTTTAAGGTTAAACAGTGCTTTTTTATTGTTGTCTTTACTTTATTACTGAAGCTACTTAGCAAACAAAGAACTTCACTATTTGTATAGTTGAAAACAGAAGAGTAATAACAACACTTGGCAGTCCTCTATCACTTTTTATCCAGATGTCCCAAGGTGCTTTACAAACAGTCTCCTCCCCACCTTCTTCTTTTTATTTTTTAAGGTAGGGAAAGGGAAAAGGGAAGGGGAAGGGGGAGGGGAAGGGGAAGGGAAGGGAAGGGAAGGGAAGGGAAGGGAAGGGAAGGGAAGGGAAGGGAAGGGAAGGGAAGGGAAGGGAAGGGAAGGGAAGGGAAGGGAAGGGAAGGGAAGGGAAGGGGAGGGAAGGGAAAGGAAAAGGCAGTTGTGCCTCAGAAGTACTTGAAGGGGTAAAGAAATACTTAAGCCTAAGATCAGCATGGCTTTGGTGATAAGCACCATTAACACAGATAGGCACAAGGTTATCATTTTAAACAACAACTAAACAGGAAGAGGATTAACCGTTTACTCAATATATTTACTTGGGGCCAGGCACCATGCTTGGCTTTTCTCTCTCCCACCCAGCTTTAATGAGGTGTAATTTGTTTAAAATAAAAATTACTTTCAGTGTGCAATATGGTGAGTTTTGACAATATATAAATTGTATAACCATCACCACAACCAAGATATAGAACATTTCCCCAGAAAGTTCTCTCCTGCTCCTTTGCAGCTAATCCCTCCCTCCACTTTTTGTCACTGTATTTTTTTCCTCTCTAGAATATCATGTAGAATGTCGTGTAAGATTTCCCTCTTTAGAATGTCATTAATTTGTAGTCTTTTGTTTGACTTCTTTCACCTCCTGTAAGGGCTATGAGATTCACCCACTTTCTTAGTATGTCAGTAGTTCATTGTTTGTTGCTGAGTAGTATGCCACAGCGTGGATACATACAGTTTACCTGATGAGCAGCTGAAGGCCATTGGGTTGTTTTCTTTTGGAATGATAGAAATGTTGTTTCTCTGAACATTCATATACAAGGTTTGTGTGGACATATGTTTTTATTTCTCTTGGGTAAATACTTGTGAATGGGATTGCTGGTTCATATTGGGAAGTATATTTTTAACTTTATAGGACATTGCCAAACTGTTTCCCAAAGTTGCTCTGCCCTTTTGCCTTCCTGCCAGCAATGTCTGAGAATTCCAGTTGCTCCACATCCTCCTGTTTCTATATTATTTCGGTTACTCCCCATAACAACACTATGAAGTTAACTATTATTGTTGTTATTCCCATTTTACAAATGAGGAAACTAAGACCTAAAGACAGCAAGCGACTTGTGTAAGGTACATAGCGAACAGATAGCAGATGCAGTGTTTATCAGACCAGGTCTATTGATGCCAAAACTCCCCTCACCTTCAATTACAAAGTGTACTTTTAAGGTCACAAAAGCTTTTGTTGGTAATCTGGAGGATTTTAAGACAGATAAAATATGATTAGTTATATGTCAAAAGTCAAGAGCCTGAGTTATAAATACAAAGTTGAATGAATGTGTACGAAAGAATTTTTAATTAATAGAAAAACAAATTTAGGGAAACAAGTGAGATGAAAACATCTCTCATGTCTGAAGCCTTTATTCCCCCAAATCAGCATATCATGCCATTTCTATATGATACCTACCCACCCCCTCCTTGAAACCCACAGGAGTAAATGCTTACATCCTATTTGCTGAAGTTGCGAGAAAAGCCAGTGCTGAAGCCAGGCTTTCTGGGTCTCCGACATCAACCTTTCAGCCAGTTTCTTGGGTTAAAATGATTTGTCCTTTGTGACAGGGCTTAAAGCCAATATCCTAAAATTTTAAAACTAGAGCCATTGGTGGGGTAAAATGTATATTATAGGAACCAATCCCAAACAGAAAGGAAATTAATGAAATCAGCAGAGTGAGGTTTCTATGCATTCACTGCACATATGTTTTCTTTGCCTTTTCTACATCGCCTGTACAGAGATCTCAAGTCGGGAAATTCTCGGGACCAACTAGACCAATAGTGGCGCTTTCTTTATTTGAATTTAAACATCAGAAGATTTTGCAGAAAAACTCAGATTCCTCTTTCTGAGAAATGAGAAGACCTTGAACACTGAATGCACATTCCCTTGCTAATGTTGTTTGCCTGCTTTCTTGGCCTAGGGGGCATGTTGTGACCGTGGTCCACACAATTGGCTAAGGCACCAGAGTAGTCAAAGAACAAAACCTGAATCCCTTTAACTGGGGAGTCTTTGTGAAGCTGAAGAGAAATGCCAATAGTTCACCTACCATTGGTTGTCAGTTTGATGGGGTGGAAGGCTAGAGAGGGGAGCCCCAAGAGAACTTGTTTGGGCTTAAGAACAACACTGGCTTCTTCCTTTCTAAAAGTGTGACATGTTGGGACCCGTGAATGGCTCAGTCAATTAAGTGTCCGACGCTTGATTTTGGCTCTGGTCATGATCTCACAGTTTGGGATCCAGCCCCACGTCTGGCTTTGTGCTGACAGCACGAAGCCTGCTTGAGATTCTCTCACTCCCTCTCTCTCTGCCTCTCCCCCACTTGCACTCAAGCGCTCATGCTCTCTTTCTCAAGATAAATAAGTAAACAGTTTTTAAAAATAGAATAAAATAAAATTAATTAATTAAAAAAAATAAAACGGTGATGTGTTATAAAGTGTGCTAAGATTTGGGGGAGGGCAAAGATTCTTTTTTTGCTTTTCTTTATATTTGTCTTAGAATAAGTTATAGAATATAATAAATTTCATCAAATCACTTACAATTACATGTGCAATTGGGGGTAAAGTGTAGGTGTTCAGGAAGCATCAAAGTTTTTGAAGAAAAGAGCATTTCATAAACCTAGAACATATCAAATACTGAAGACTCTAAGGCTTAACAAGTGAAGGGTCCGTAATTTGGAGCTAGATCTTCTAAGTCCCATAAGTTTTCCATTTAAAAAAGGAGAGTGGGGTGCCTCGGTGGCTCAGTCGGTTAAGTATCCAACTTTGGCTCAGGTCATGATCTCACAGTTTTGAGTTTGAGGCTTTGGAATCTGTGCTGACAGTTCAGAGCCTGGAGCCTGCTTGAGATTCTGTGTCTCCTTGCTGCCATCCCTCCCTTGCTCCCACTCTGTCTCTCTCTCACTCTTGCTCTCTCTCTCTCAAAAATAAGTAAACATTAAAAAAAAAAAAAAAAGGAGATCAAGTGCCTGCCTGGCTCCCTCCGTAGAGCAAGCAACTCTTGATATTGGAGTTGTAAGTTCAAGTCCCACACTGGGTGTAGATTACTTAAAAATAATTTTTTTTTTAAAAGAAGTCCCGTTGGGGCACCTGGGTAGCTCAGTCAGTTTAAGCATCCAACTTTGACTCAGGTCATGATCTCGCAGTTTGTGGGTTTGAGCCCCGTGTCAGGCTCCATGCTGACAGCTCAGAGCCTGGAGCCTGCTTCAGATTCTGTGTGTGTGTATGTCTTTCTCTCTGCCCCTCCCCTGCTCACACTCTGTCTCTCTCTTTCTCAAAAATAAACATTAAAAAAATAAAAATAAAAAGTTTCCGTGTTAACATGCTAAATGGAGATCCACAGCATTCTTTTTATTCAACTTCTAGCACTTTCTTATTTATGATGCTCAGGAGACCAGAGGGCTGGTGGGATCTGATTGGTCCCCTCCCAGCCCTCTGTAACTGCTTTTGGTAAAAGCC
Source organism: Puma concolor (assembly GCF_028749965.1). Classification (NCBI taxonomy): domain Eukaryota; kingdom Metazoa; phylum Chordata; class Mammalia; order Carnivora; family Felidae; genus Puma; species Puma concolor. The sequence goes on from NC_141671.1 coordinate 27,354,667, forward strand.
TTTTCTGTCAGTCAGGCAGCCTGTGCTGTGGACCTAGGTCTGCCAACTCTTCCCCTTCACGCAGAGCCACACTCCATCCTGAGCAAGGAGCCTTTTGTAATTTCCCAAACTTCAGATTCTGAACACTGTTAGGGCTACTTATTTTCTGTGCCATTTTGGAACCATGCATGCTAGAACACAGCTGACTGAAAATGAAACATAAGTGACTTATCCAAAAATGTGGCAGAATTTTCAGTGTGATGTCATATATATCAGTCAAGCAGAAGCTTTTGTCACATTCAGATAAGTACCAGCATGTCCAGGTGGCAGGATACTACCCAGAGGCAAATGAGCAGACACATTCCTCTCCCTGCCCTGACATACACCCTGTGTCCATCACCTCTTCGTTTTGTGTGTGTGTGTGTGTGTGTGTGTGTGTGTGTGTGTGTGTGTGTGTTGCTTCTTTGTTTTTAGCCACCTTCCTAGGGAGGTAGCAGTAAGCCCAAGAATTATATTATATTACCTCTAGCCCACTTCTGTGTTTTTTCTTTAGGAAACATCATCCAGAGTGATTTGTCATGAGAAGCAGTGTTTTAGGTCATTTATATCAGTTTAAGAAATGACAAGGATTCTTGAACACTTACCCTAAGTAGATATCCTCACAGACTTAGTTCATAGTTTGCCTGATTGGGAACACTCTGTGCAAAAGTAAGTATAGGGGAAACTGCTCTGTGATTCTGATAGCTCAGATGTTGCATCTAGAATATATGCCATAGATGACACTTTGCCTTTAATGTAAGGATCTCAAAGGACATTATCAATGTGACATTACATGTTCTGATATATCTCCCAAGGGAGAGAAGGAGAAGACAGGCACCATTCCTGATATAAGAAATTGAACCACAGTAAAGAATTAGAGCTAAAATCTGACCTGAGTACTTTAGAAGACAGAGAGTTTAAGAAGAGAAATAATAGGCAAAGGGATTCTGATATTTGGGATCGGGACTCCAAAACATTTCAATCCTGATTTGGGTCAGGCCCCCCTATTTATTCACCGTAACTCACCTCCTACCTGTCCTGTTGACTAACCCATCTACCCAGAACCATGTCTTATCTGTTTGGAGGATTCTGGAAGAAGTCAGGTTGGTGAAGGGTCCACATGTTTGGAATTTGTGTTAGCTACAGAAACATGCTTCATGAATGAAGGTCACCTCTGAGGCTTGGTGGCAATGATGATGGTCTACTGAACAGCTGATATTAAATACAGTAGATTCTCTTAGGCATTAAAATCTCCTCTCCATGGGCAACTGAAAATGTAATCTACAAAATGAGTATAATTTCAGTTTACAACACCTAACCTAATCTGTAAAATTACAGACTAGTTGAAATTAATGATCAATTTGGCAGGTATTTGTGCAATAGGACTATGGCTTATCCATGGTACAACATCCAAGAACAATATATTCCATTGTCAATTTTTTATTTTGTTTTCTTTACTTTTTTTTCTTGTTTCTAGGAGACCAATTAATTGTTCAAAGGTACTATATAGAGGAGATTTCAAGAGCATTTACTTTGGCACGGTCTCTGCCCTTTTGTGGTCTGGCTAACAATAAAGCTAAAATTTGTTTTGTAATGATGGTTCCAGTTGGACTGGAATCCCTTTGAAGTTCCTGCATTTTGCTGTTGTGAGAGCTCAAGATATTATTTGATTGCAATAAAACACTCTTGAACATTATCAAAATATGGTGCACACTGAACTGTAGCAACTTGCAGTGGCCAGACTCCCCCTTGCAGGTGTTCTGCATGAGTGGAGCACACAGCAAATAAAGGTGTGCCTTCCTCTGCATCCATTTAGTGCTCGGTCATTATTCCATGGGCCATTCATGGATCTTAAACTCCCTGCAAGGTCAATATCAGCAAATGTGGAGAGTACTCTTTTAGACAGGGTTACTTTGCTATCAGAATCATATTCCAGGTATTAGAATGTGCTCTGGTAGGTGCTTATTTTAAACAAATAATGAAATCCTTATAGTGTTTAGTGACACTGCTGACTGGGCTGTGGGCTTGTGTAAATGAAAATATTTAAAGTGATTTTTAATGATTATTTTAAATAATGAAAAGAAATGCCTGAAAATATATTTTGACCCAGAGAAGTCTTTCTTTACAGAAACTTATCAACATGTCATGTGAAAAAATAATTATAAAATCTATTTTAATCTTTTACCTCTGACTGAGTCTTAAATTAAAATGTTCTACCTGTCTGGTTTTTTACCACTTCCCCTGACTTACGTTTTGCCTTTTCATGTTCGATCTTAGTTGCATTTAGTTGAGGAGAAAAATAAAAGTCCGTTAAACTGTTTTCTGGTTCCCACTCTAACATATAAGAAGTGGGGAAGTCTTCATTCCTATCCTCACAACAGGAAGAAAACTGAACTAACTGAAAATCAACAACTCTTCTTAGATCCATCAGAGGTCACAGGACAAAACTGCTGTCCAAAATTAGTAAGAGAGGTGAATACAGAGAATCAGAGAGCTTAGGAACAGAAACTTCCATTGGGCCATCATCAGGTAGGAACACATTAAGATGGTTAACTAATTGTTGGAGGTTGAGTGTGGACTAGCTTGAGAGATCAAAACTCTTGGGGGCCCAGTATCAGGACCCCACACTTTCATGAGTTCTCCCTCACAAATTTTACTTGTTCCCAGAGTTAAGATCAGAAAATGGGAGAAAGATCAGAGAAAAATCCCTCATGCTTTCGCCAGAAGGAGGAGAAAAGTAACCATTTTGAAATATGTCCAGAGAGATCTGTTTCACCTTAGCAAAGGCCTTCTCTCAAGGGAAATGATTTTACCAAAGCCTAAATGATGTGAACAAAGGCAAATGCCCACCTCCAGTGCCCTTGAGCACTCTTGTGTCACTTAAGATGGAGAGGAGGAAAACTGAGAAGCACTTATGAAGGTCACAGCCCAGGGACACAGACCCAGTAATAGAATGAAAACTAATCATAGGATTATAGAATGTTTCCTTTTCTCCCACATTTTAACACCACAGCCTGTATAATGGGGGTTCCAGCTGAAAGAACTGGTCAGACTCCATTTAAGCAGGAGTGTCTAGGGAACCCAAAGACAAAAGGGGAAACAAAAACAAGGACACTGGAGGAAATTTTAGCCTCCGATGCAGCAACAGCAAATAATAAAAACAACCTAACTCGTAGCCAGACATAAACCTCACACCAGAGGCCTATTGACCTTAGATTCTTTTATCCAATACATCAAGTCTGGCTTCCACCTATAAGATATGCTAAAAGGCAAAAGACACAGCCTGAAGAGATAAGGTGAGCATCAGAACCAGACTCAGATATAGAAGAGATTTTAGAATTATCAGACTTTAAGTTAAAATAGCTGTGATTAATATACTGTGATCCAATGGAATAAAAGGGACAACATGCAGGAACAGATAGGTAATGTAAGCAGACAGATAGAAACTCTATGAAAGAACAAAAAGAAATGCTAGAAACCCTAAACAATGTAACAGCAATAAAGAATGCCTTTGATGGGCTCATCGGTAGACTGGACATGGCCAAGGAAAGAATCAGTGAACTTGAAAATATGTCAGTAGAAACTTCCAAAACTGAAAAAGCAGAAAGAAAATAGAGTGGAAAAAATTGGGACAGAATATCCACGAACAGTGAAATAATTACAAAAGGTGTAACACACATGTAATGGGAATAGCAGAATGATAAGAAATAAAGGAATAGAAGAAATATTTGAATAAAAAATAGATGAGATTTTTCTCAAATTAGTGGTAGAACACCAAACCACAGAGTCAGGAATTTCAGAAAAGTCCAAGCAAGATAAATAGAAAAAAAAAAAAAAAAAAAAAAACAAAAAAAAACACTGAGGTATACCATATTCAAACTACAGAAGTAAGCTGGTGGGGGGAGATCATCTATAGAGGAACAAGGGTAAGAATAATATCAGACTTCTGTTTAGAAATCATACAAGCAATAGGAGAGGGAAGTGAAATATTTAAGATGTTGAAAGAAAAAAAATACCAACATAGAATTCTGTATCTAGTGAAATCATCCATCAAAAGTGAAGGAGAAATAAATACTATCTCAAACAGAAATTAAGAAATTTGTCACCAGTGGACTTACCCTGCAAAAAATGAAGTTAAAAGAAATCCTCCATAAAGACGGAAAATAATATAGGATATTTTTGTGGATCTTGACAAACTGATTCTAAAGTGTATATGGAAAGTCAAAACACCAAAAAACCCCAACAAAGTACTTAAGAAGAACAAAGTCAAAGAACCGACACTACCTGACTTCAAGACTTACCGTAAAGCTACAGTGATCAAGACAGCATGGTATTTGCAAAAGAATAGACAAATAGATCAGTGGAACAGAATAGCCAAGAAACAGACCCATGCAAATATAGTCAACACATCTTTGACAAAGGAGCAAAGGCATTCCAGTGGAGGAAGGCTAGTCTTTTCAACACATGGTGCTGGAACAACTAGAAATCTATGTGCAAAAAAATTAATCTAGACACAGACATTACACCCTTCCCAGAAATTAACTCAAAATGGATCATAGACTTAAAGGTAAAATGCAAAACTGAAAAACTTCTGAAAGATAATATAAGAGAAAAATCTAGATAATCTAATGACCTTAGAGTTTTTTAACTACATCACCAAAAATGACCTTGGATTTTCAGTTTCAACCCCAAAAGCACAGTCCATGAAAGAAAAGGTTAATATGTGAGGCATCATTAAAGTTAAAAACTTCTGCTCTGTGAAAGACACTGTTAAGAGAATGAAAAAACAAGCCAAAAACTTGGAGAAAAATCTTCGCAAAACACCTATCTAATAAAGGACTAGTATCCAAAACATACAAAGAACTCTTAAAATTCAACAATAAGAAAATGAACAACCAACCCAATTACAAAATGTGCAGAAATCTGAACAGACACATCACCAAAGAAGATATACAGCTGACAAATTAACATATGAAAAAATGTTCAACATCCCTTGTCATTAGGTAATTGCAAATCAAAGCAATAACAGGAGGGGCAGCTGGCTGGCTCAGTCAGTAGAATGCCACTCTTGATCTCCAGGTTGTGAGTTTGAGCCCCACATTGGGTGTAGAGATTACTTAAAAATAAAACATTTACGGGCGCCTGGGTGGCGCAGTCGGTTAAGCGTCCGACTTCAGCCAGGTCACAATCTCGCGGTCCGTGGGTTCAAGCCCCGCGTCGGGCTCTGGGCTGATGGCTCGGAGCCTGGAGCCTGTTTCCGATTCTGTGTCTCCCTCTCTCTCTGCCCCTCCCCCGTTCATGCTCTGTCTCTCTCTGTCCCAAAAATAAATAAACGTTGAAAAAAAATAAATAAAACATTTACTAAATAAGTGAATAATGGAATACCACTACACACATTAGATTAGGGAAAATCCCAAACACCAAACGTTGGCGAGGGTGTAGAGCAACAGGAACTCTCATTCATTGCTGGTGAGAATGCAAACTGTCACTTTGCAGGAATGTTTGCAGTTTTTTAAAAAACTAAACAGTCTTACCATATACCAGTTACACTGCTAACTATTTACACCATTGACTTCAAAACTTATGTCAGCATAAAAGCTGCATATGACTGTTTATTCATAATCATTCAACTTTATTCATGATCACCAAAAACTGGAAGTAAGCAAGATATCCTTCAGTATGGTACATCCATACAATGGAATATATTATTCAGTGATAAAAAGAAATGAGCTATCAAGCCACAGAAAGATATGGCATGTTTAGACTACAAGTTTAGGTACATATTAAGTGAAGAAATGAAAGAAGCCAATCTGAAAAGCCTACAATATTCTATTATTCCAACTACATGACATTCTGGAAAAGGTAAAACTATGGCGACAAGAAAAAGACCAGTGGCTTGCAAAAGGTTCAAGGGGAGAGAGGAAAGGATAATAGGTGGGGTACAGAAGTTCTTTAAGCCAGCAAAATTATTCTGTACAACACTGTGATGCTAGGTAGATACATGATATTGTACATTTGTCAGCACCCATAGATTGTACAGTACAAAGAGTGAACCTAACACAAACTAGTCAATGCATCAGTACTGGTTCATCAGTTGTTACAAATATACCACTCTAATGCAATATATTACATAATAGGGGAAATTGTGCAGGAAATGGAGGAGGAAAGCGTATATGGGAACTCTCTATACTTTCTGTGTAATTTTTCTGTGAAGCTAAAACTGCTCTAAAAAACAGACTTGAAAGAAAGAAAGAAAGAAAGAAAGAAAGAAAGAAAGAAAGAAAGAAAGAAAGAAAGAAAGAAAGAAGAGAGAGGGAAGGAGGAAGGAAGGAAGGAAGGAAGGAAGGAAGGAAGGAAGGAAGGAAGGCAGGAAGGAAGGAAGGAAGGAAAAGAAAAAGAGGGAGGGAGTGAGGAAGGGAAAGGCCCATTGACAATTTATCTGAAGAGAAGTCCTAGTGAGAAACTTGTAGGCTAATCATGCCAAAAAAGTAGTGGGAGGGAAGAAGGGATATGGCAATGCACTGATCACTTGGCCCTATATTTTCTGGGAACCAGGCAACCTGTGGATTTGTGCAGGCATCATTCTGCTGAGGGTGAGCAGATTGGACAGCCTGGGATGTTAGAGAGAAAATAGTCAGTACTAGTGATGGCCTGAAACTGGAGAGGTTCTCTGAAATCCCAAACCTCATTTGTTTTCACGAAAGTTCAAACCACGGTGGGCCTGCTTGATCCTCTGCCAGCTGCTGTTGGCTGATCGATGGTTTGTTTCATGCTGTGTTTAAAAATATGGAATTAGGAATTGGGTGGTACATTCTGAATCCCTGCTGAAATGTCTGGCTGGGCGTGGTGGAGAGTGCAGAGCCAGCAATAAGCTTGTCTTTCCCGACATGCCCACAAGGACACTAGGGAATGGAGCTCTCTCCAGCCTAGTGAAGACTCTGACTTCTGACCAGCAGGGCTCAGAAAGCCTGCTCTGAGAGGGTCAGAAGAATACAGCATGAGACAGGACACATAAATTATGAATAAACAACCCCCTTCTGCACCCACAAATTTGCATCACCACTGTTCCATTGCCCCGTGAGGTGTTTGGATCCTCTTGAGACTTTTCACTTTCTGGAAGATTTTTCAGTCCAGTGGCAAAATAGGTCTTCTCTCTATACTGCCACGTAAAACCTCTGCAGTCTGTCATTTCTTAGGGATCCTCTTAACCAATCTGAGAGCTATCTCTCAGCATCTGATTTTGCTGATTAAGGAGACCAGGCATTGTGAAATGCCTTTTTACACTAACCTTAAAGACTTAAATAATGACAGCTAATGTTAGACATAAAACTAGAAATTCCAGGGAAATTTTTGTTTCTAAGAATTATCACTCTGCTGCAGGAATTAAACATAACTCTAGATCTCTATATTTATGCATGCCTATATACACACACAGAAGCCACCCAATCAGTGTCTCATCGACTACTTTCTGTCACATCAACCCTGCTTTCCCACCTACCTCTGCCTCTCTTTGACTCCATTTTTATCCTAACCACCCACCATCCCCCACCAGTTCTCTCCCATTCTCTTCCATCTACTCTCATTCATTCGTCATGGTGTAGACACCAGACCACCCTTATCATTTTGGAAAATACAACATAACAGTGGCTTCAAATTTGCCAGTACCTCCTTTAACCCATACCCATCATCCATAAAGCCATACCCAAATGTGATTTTATTGGGTGACTACTAGGCATTTGTCAAATCCAGTGCAGAACACTCTTTTGTAGAAATACAATAAGGAACTATGTGGTGGTGTTGGGTCTGTGATTTTGCCTATTTTTAATTTATCTCATTCAGGAATACACAAAATGCTTGCCTCTTAAATCATCAGAGTGATATCATTCATTCAGTGCCTCTGTTTACGTAGGGGTTTACATGTATATACATTGGTGACTATAAGCTAGAAAATAAATAATGCCCTTTATCAGGAGTCTTTAGTGGTAGTATGGAGTGTTGGTGGTGTTGCTTTTGGCCTGATCCCAGTGGCAAGCCATTCACCTCCTTGTCACTATGGCACTTCATAGAAAAGCAACTTTTTACAAAAATTTTTTAAACATTTATTTATTTTTGAGAGACAGAGAAGGAGCTGGAGAGGGGTAGAGAGAGAGGGAGAAAAAGAATCCGAAGCAGACTCCAGGCTCTGAGCTGTCAGCACAGAGCCCAACGCGGGGCTTGAACCCACGAACCTCGAGATCATGACCTGAGCGGAGGTCAAGACGCTTAACCGACTGAGCCACCCAGGCGCCCTATAGAAGAGCAACTTAACAGAAAATTTGTTTTCGGTTGCTTGCTTACTCTGAACTGGGCATAGAGAGAGAGGCAGATTTTTAAACACATGCACCAACATGAACGTGTCTGAAAACTCATAAACGAGAGTGATAAGCCTGCTACCAGGCTCCGACAAGCTGCATCTTTGTAGGTCACAGGTTGCTCAGGAAGGGTGAGTTCAGTGAGGCTGATTAACACCTTGGACAAATTTTATGTGCTGGGGCCTTTGTGGGTTACTGTGGTTTGCAGGACACTGCCATCAGATCTTTGCCCCCAGTCCTTAGACTCATGCCTTCTGAAGGCCCCCGTGGTTGCTGGGAGATGAGCAACATGGAAATGAGCTTCATTGCCTAGAATTTCAAAAAGCCCTGCAGCTATGTGGTGACAGCAAAACTGAGCAAAAGTCCGCCTGGATGAGCAAGGAAAGATGAACAACTTGTAAGAGGCGTGGTTCATTGAATCCAACCTCAGAGCAAGAGTTTTCATGTTTTCAGAATGAAGACACATTTTTTTAAGAAGTACGAGGTACTCACCCCAGGCCATGGTTTGACCTGCAGATGACTTCAGCTTTTGGAATCATGGAATGCAGAATGAAAACTAAAAATACAACTGAAGACAAAAGACACAAAGATGATTATCTCTCTTACTACTGAACTGTTACCTTAGGAAGATTATGTCTAAGGAATATAAGTCTATTTAATTTTCCTCATTTTAAATGTACTTTTTCATTATAAACCAAGTTAGAAAATATTCTAGCTTTTCACATTAGTGTACTTTTTTTCTCTTATCTTCACATGGATAAACCAATTCCATTGAAATATCTGAGCTACTCATTAATTAAGAAAAACAAGGCATCAGTTACTAGTCATGATGCCTCAGAAACTTACAAATCCCTCATCCAGCCTATGTTACATGAAGTCAGAAAGGCTTGATCAAGCATTCTCCTCTCACTTTTAGTTTAGGTGGAAAAAGCAAGCCAACAGAAACCCTTCATACTAAAATAGCTCTTTTAAATCAAAGCAAGAAAAGTATTGCATCAGAAAGTTGTATACAATGGCTGTATACAATGGGATCCAGGGTATCCCTTCTTGCGTTTGGTCCTCATTTCAAACATGTAATACCTTCCCCTTTCCAAGCCACCACCCTTTCACCCTGCAATCCCAGAAGACCACCCAGCACTGCGGTAGGCTCCCTCATTCTCATGTCAGGTCAAACAGGCATTTTCTTCTTCCTGAAGATTTCATGGGTCTAAAAGTTCTGTTCAATCTTTCCACTCCTTAATAAAGCTGAGGAGACATTCCCGAGAAGCCCACCAAGCCTTACATGGGCAACTTCTGTGGTCTCTGCCATAAACTGGCCATCATAGGACAGGTCATGACAGCTCTTGATGGCAATGCTCTTGCTTCCAGTGAGTTCACTGTGGAGTGTGGTGGAAGGTGATGACATCATTTTTCAACACCCCCATTTAAATAGCGAAACAATGCATATTGTTTCTTTTTATTTAAGTGACAGAGGGAGGTGTTATTCTCAAAGTACATTTTTTTTCTCTAAATAAATGCTTCATACATTTGCTGAATCCTAAAGATGAGAATAGTCTTAAAGATCATAGAATTCTGAATTGTGTCCCAGAGCCTGAAAGAAGAGGAGATGCCATCTCCTCTGAAGTACACACTCCCTGATGAGCAGGCAAAGACCTAAAGAGACTTGTGAAACTTCCAAAACCTGGCTGTGACAGCACCAAGCCTTGATCCCAACTCTCCCAATCTTTCATCTGTTTATCCCATGAAATAAATGCCTCTTCTGTCTCCTCCTTCTGAAGAAAAGAAAACAATTAGAATGACTCTTTTAATCAGGCTACCAAGACATTTGACAAAGTTTCTTTGACCTCAGTATTAGATTTTAAGGTTTTGGAGAGTTCTCCCTTGACTAGTTGATTTCTTCATAATATCAATTTGAGTAAGATATGTATTCCCTTCAAATCTGTGACTCTTCACTAATTCCAGTGATTGAGGTCCACATGTAAATCCCTTTTGATAACTCACTGGCTTTATGGTGCTGAGCTGAGAACCTTGGTACTTGCTTGATTTTGCAATAATCAGATGAAACCTTGCTAGAAGCAACACATATTCCAAAACACCTTATTTCTAAGTTGATAGTATTTTTTTTCCCTTAATGGAGAATATTCTCTTTTATTTTTTTTTTAATTTTTTTTTAACGTTTATTTATTTTTGAGACACAGAGAGACAGAGCATGAACAGGGGAGGGGCAGAGAGAGAGGGAGACACAGAATCTGAAACAGGCTCCAGGCTCTGAGCTGTCAGCACAGAGCCCGACGCGGGGCTCGAACTCACGGACCGCGAGATCGTGACCTGGCTGAAGTCGGACGCTTAACGGACTGTGCCACCCAGGCGCCCGGAGAATATTCTCTTTTAATGTTTGGGTTCCTTTTTTACCCTGTGTCTCTGAAAATATCTACATTTCCTGCCTGTTTTTTTAAAACTTAGAATTTATAATTTAAATATAGTTTTATTTCATTGATAAAACATTTTAAGGTAATTTTTATTAGAGTTTATAAATCTTATAATCATGCATGTACATTTGCTTGCCAATGTACAATTTTAGCATTTTGACAGAAAGGGACAGTATTCTACTTATTTGGAAGCTAAACCACAAAGTGACTGAATAATATTTTTATACAGAAAAAATTAAACACTGCAAAGGTTGATCTTCTCTTTTGAAATAGCCTTACACTGAAGTATATTTAATAAGTCATAAATATACTCTTATATTTTATAGAACATCTAGGTTTCATTCATTTGAAATATTAATAAATAAATAACAATGTAATGGTAACTACCTTCATTCTTCCTGGGCATGTATACAGGTGAAGCTTTACTAGAATGTCAGCTACAAGCAGATTTGTGGAAAATTATGATATCACTAATATGCTTGAATGGGGAGAGGATCCCAATCTTCATTTGAAAGAAATTTAATCAGGACAATACATATGTTCAGTGGCTCTTAAATGTCCAAGTTGCTGATAACTGGGACACACTTTTTCATTTTTTATTGGAATGGCCACCTTGGAGTAAACCTTTGAGAAAGAAGAAAAACTAATAAAAATATATCACTTAAAAAAATTCAGAAGTGTTTCAGACCAACTCTCATACCCATTCCTATGCTGCCATTATACCAACTGGTCTTCAGAAGGACTGTCACCGTCAATTTTTCATTTTTAAAGGACTTTAATTCTTTCAGCATGTTCATATGGTTTTATAAAGCCCCAGATACCCAGCAAATCCCCTTGGTGTTGTAAGACAAGATTGCTGTTAAAAAATGTTTAGGCTTAGTCAGCTTCTTCTCACTGCTGACTTCATGAGGGGCTCTGGGAAATGGTGTTTATACTAAGCTTAAATTGATAGGGCAAGTTTAATGCAGTAGGGTCAAAGGTACAACTGCTTAGCTGGTCTCATCAACCACTCAAGTTTCAGCATCGGTTTATAAAGAAAGGTCTGTAATGATAACATCTGGCTGCTTGAGCGTGACTGCGTTTTGCCTACTATGATTGAATGGAATTTAATGGTGGGGAGGAGAAAACTTAGGGCAATTTCATTCTTGAATTATGGTTCCAGATGGACAAGGCAAAATGGCAGACTTTGATCAATCTGGATCCAGCCATCTAGCAGTTTCTTGAGCAGACTTGCTTCTTCCATCTCCACCCCACCTCTGGGCCCCTGTAAGACAAGCATCCTTGCTGAGTCAATGGCAGAGGCCCAGAGTAGGCACAGCTTTGAATAAGCTACTCTTTGGTATTATGCATCTAGCTTGGCCTTGCCTTGTTGCTCTGTGAGGAGTCTAAAAATACTTGTGCTCAACAGAAAACACAGCACCCTTCCCCCAGAGGGTGCTCCATAAATGGTTGCTAACCAACTAGGAGATTTGATTGCCAGCCATGTTCATACTGGCAAAGAAGAGATAAAGTTAGTTCCAGATCTCCACCATCATTCCAGTTAACTACTTTGTGCCAAGGTTACAAAGACACTGTGACACTGGGGACCAAAAAATGTAAATGTGTCATAAATTTGCTATAAGACATTATAGGAGATGCCTACTACATAACTCGTCCAGCAAGGGACTGATTCAAATTGTACCCCATTACGCCAAAGATCTTGTGCATTCTGTGGGTACCCAATTCCTTCTGTTATCAACCACAACTCCGTAACATAAAAAGCTCATTGTATAAGTGTAAATTCATGTTGCTTAAGGTCCTTTAGAGTCTTTTGAGCATACCTTTGGATCACTGAGTATCTGTAAACTTTTTAGATTTTCAAGAACTTCTTTTTAATATAAACAAGTAGGTAGACAAAAAGTAAATGACGGCAGAGATTTACCTGTAGTACAATAAGGCTGTGCGAATGGGAAGAGGAGTTCTCTGATGCTTAACATTTACCATATTTGCTCCACAAATGTGAAATGTTCTTGGTGTTGGTGCATCTTCAAGACTAAGAGAAGAGGAGTCATAGCCCACCAGACACACAGCGTGAAATCAAGAGGGTAGAGAAAGAGATGCACATGTGGTGCAGGTGAGGGGACCTTGGCCAGAGTGTGAGTCCCACTTCCAGGACCTCATAGCTGCTTGACCTTAGGGGATTCATGCAGACTTTGCTTGTTTATCCGTAATATGGAACAGATGCCTAATGTACTTAATGTAATACATATTTACCCCCATGGCTTATGAATCAAAAATGATATACATGAAAGTTCTTCTGTGGACTCAAAGTCCTACCTGAATGTACATGTCATTATCACTCCTCCCTTGATGGTCCATTTGGCTGATTCCTGTTAATATGATCAGAGGTCAAGCTTAACTCCTCTAGGTCACATTAGAAATTAGAAATAAGGTCCTCAGAAGGAAATATTCTACCTGTGACATGACTGACCTTGATATAGCAAATCCAAACCTACCAAATAAATTAAGGATGATATTTACAAAATGGTTGTCATTTTAGCTCTCAGTAAGATCTTTTTCAGAGAGCAAGCTTCCTCATTACATTTAAGACATGAGTACAGGGGCACCTGGGTGGCTCAGTTAAGCATCTGACTTCAGCTCAGGTCATGATCTCACAGTTCATGAGTTCAAGCCCTGCATCAGGCTCTATACTGACAGCTCAGAGCCTGAAGCCTGCTTGGGAGTGAGTCTGTCTGTCTGTCTGTCTGTCTCTCTCTCTCTCTCTCCGTTCTTCCCCCACTCACACTCTGTCTCTCTCAAAAATAAACATTAAAAAAAGACATAAGTATATACACAGAAGTTCTATTTTTCTAGTGCCGTCGCCATTGTGTGAAGCAAGACACATGTATTGTCTTCTCCCCCTTCTCCATTGTCCTGTCATTGCCTTCTTCAATTTGCTCTATTTCAGTCACAACTCAATAGCCATGGACAAAGCACATCTCCACTAAAAGAGGAAAACCTAGACACCAAAACAACAGCAAAACCCTGCTCTATACATATACATATCCTTATCAGATACACATTCCTACCCTTTAAGAAAAATGGGAGAAAGTAATGTATAGAGTGAACCTGAGATAAGTATCTTCTTTGCACTAACAAGCCAGGGTCTACATTCCTTTCCATCTTATTTTAGTATTTCATTATCACTTTCAGTTCCTAGGCTGGCCTAGGAACTCTCTCACACATGGGATTGAAACCCTTTAAAGTAATTGTGATTATACACTTTGTGCATTTAAAAGCATAAGCCACCTTTGAAGACAGTGGAAAAAGATAAACTACCAACTGCCAATTCCATGAATCATGTTCTGTTCAAGGGAGTTCTAGATGTGGAAAGCCAACTGTATATGTAGAAGGATATATATATTTATTTACACAGCACATATGTCATGCATAAGTGATCCTGATGAATACTATTGAACTAAAACCTGTTAATTTTGTAGTTGGGACTATTTTAACTTTAATTTCAAAATGTTTTCATTGCCCTATACCTTCAATATAAATGAGGTAAAGAAAACTCTACCCATATGTGCAACCTCTTTATTACTGTACTAGTATTTTCCAAATTAAATATTATGCTTAAGTATTAAATATTAACATTTTCTCTTAATTATTAGACCAGAACTGCAGCTGATCAGCGAAAGTTTACATGAGGCTCAAACCCTTCAGTACTGGCAGAGTCACACATTAAACCACTTTTTATTCATCTCTGGCTTACACTCAAAAGAGCATCACTTTCAACTTTATGTGGTTGTCCATGTTGTAAATGCAAAAGTAGGGCCATATGTAGTGGAGTGAGAATTCTAAGGAGAATGGGACCTTCATTCATCTAAGGCCCCTCTAGGAGAAATGATTCCTCTTCACTAGGGGCGAAAACTCCCAACCTTCCATGTGAGCTAGTAGTGAAGTCGTAAGAGTGCACCTCAACATTACTCTGTATGACACTGAACAATAGGATTTGTTGGGGGGCTGGCAGGTGGGGCAGGGGTCACAGGGATAAAGGAGATGCACGTGTGACTCAGAAATTGCCGTGGCCAAAGGTGGCCCAGACTTTTATTGGTTTTGGCCAAAGGCTGATACAGGATTCAAGTAGCAAAAGCAGATTCTTGATCTTAAAAATCAATTGTTAAGATGCAAACTTGGTTTCTTGGAGTAGGAGTAACATTTAAGAAATTAATTTGACAAAAAGAGTCACCAAAGTAAAATCTTTATGGATTATTTTTTTTTATTTGTAAGCAACTTTTAGCCTGATTATTGTAAGGAAACTATAACAGTTGGTACATACAAATATTAAACATGTATCCAACAAATTCTTACTGGGTACCAAGCACTGCCGTAAGGCCCTGGGAGTGCAAATTCCCTCCTCATAGGATGCTTACATACTAATGGGAGGGCACAGAACATAAATAATTGAATATGTCAGGGGAGATGTGTGCTATGAAGAAAATACGGTGGGGTAAATAGTGATCAAAGAAGGCCTCTCTAAAAATAAGACATTTGAACAGAGCCATAAAGGAAGTGAGGGAGCAAGTCACACAGATCTTCAGCAGAAGGGTACTCTATGAGTGCAAAGGCGCTGTGTGTTTTGCCAGTTGAAGGAACAGCAGTGGGACCAGTGTGCCTGAGAGAATGAGAAAGGGCTGGAGGAGGAGAGAAGTTTAGGAAAATAGTCAGGAGCTAGTCACATAAGGCAACACAGGCTATTGTTAGCATTTGGGGTTCTAGCATATGGGAGTTACAGAGAGTTGTGGGGTTGTTTTGGCAGGAGGAATGCCACAGTGCAACTTGTGTTCATAAAAACATCTAACTGCTGTGGGAAGAACTCGTAAGAGGCATTAGTGGAAACAGGGAGAAAGTGACTTGGTTTTCTGCTGTTCTAGGAAATTGGCGAGGGGGCAGTTCAATTAAATAGGTCAGAACGAGAGGAAATTTGGGGGTGCTTTGGTGAAGGGGTTCCACAGTTTGGACTGGCTTCATAAAGGGAAGCAGTGGCCACCTTTTCTGAGGCAACACCCACATCTCTACTTTGGTGTTTTCTACCTGCAAGAGTTTCCACATCTTCGATTCCCATCAGTTCCCAATATCCCTGAAAAAGGTTTCGAAGACATCTCAAGTTGAATTTCTCTCTCTTTCCTTTTCCAATGCACACTCTAGAAAAGTTGCAAGATGCTAAGAAAAGCTACAGTACCATATTTGAGCAGTGAGCTCTATGAAAATAAGAAATTTTACATCTTCGTGGAAAAGCATGTCATATAAGGAAATATATTTGAGAGGAAAGTGCCATACCTCTCACAATATCAAGAGATGGGAGAAGTATGAAGCTTTTAGCAAAATAAATAAATGCAAACCTCTGTCCTCATTCTGACAGTCTTGTGAGGATTTGTAGACTATGAAAGTTTTGTTTCTGAGTCCTCATTCAGTGTTTCATTCAACAAACATCCATTCAGCCCCAAAGTAGCATTGCTCAGTGCCCTGGGCCTTTTGGTAGGAGAGAGAGGAAATGGTATTCAGGATTATTCCCCAAATTTTTATTTTCATCAAATAGCCAGAGAAGCATTGGGATGATTTCCTTCAATTAAAAAGTCAAGACATTTTCCTTGCCTCTCATGACGGTATGTATAAGTTAACACAAGCCAACTGATGTGACATCCACTTGAATGCTCTCTGGATATTCCAGTGAGTTACCCCGACACAGTTTATGCAGCCTCCGCACTTCCCTCACACTGTCCTCAAGTCCCTCGCAGCTGCAGGATTGCCGAATTCAAAATCAAGCCCCCAGCACTGTGCCACTGTCAACTTTACAGCCGCTCCCAAGCCTCCACTGTCTCCCAGTTGTTCCTGGAAGCCTCCTGCCCTTTCATTTGTTGAAATGCCTAGAGTCCTTCCTTGTTTCCAGTGGTGTGGGGTCATCACTGTCAGCTAGACCTGGTTTGAATTCCAGTTCCTCCAGAAAATTGACTGTCAGTACCTCAATTTCCCATTCCTAAAATGAGGATAAAAATCAATGTTTTCATGTGCTGGAGTTGATTTGAAGATTAAATCAGTGAATATTGATACACAAAAGGCACTCCGGAATTGCTGGTTCTCTTTCTTCCTCTTCCCAGATGCAATTCTTCCGCCTTTTCCCAGCACTTTCAGTCACCAGAGCAATTTGCCACTCACAATTCACAATTCCCACCGACGTAGTTTTTCATTCAGTTATCACTGTTCTCCACCATTTCCCCGGTGTAGGTTTTTGCTGCTGTTGCTGTTGGTTTTGATCACCCTTAGATGATAGGCTCCTCCTGCCCATGCGTTCTCTTTTCCTCCATTTTTTCCTCCCTCAGTAACCCACCCTTTAGATATGACAGCTCACTTTCCCAGCTATCTGGCCGGCCTGAGCATTCTCCCCCAACCAAGCCACTAGTGCACTTCCAGTGTGGTGAGGGAAGGCAGAAGCAGAGGGCCCCCATCCTTCCTCCACCCACTGCAGCTGGACAGAGCAGTGGATTAGCCAGAGCGTGGCTCTCACTCAGTGCTCTCTCTCTCTCTCTCTCTCTCTCTCTCTCTCTCTCTCTCTCAGACAAATTCTATTCTGGGTCAAAAAGTGATCAAGGAGTGGCATCTCCAGTGGAGTGGGACAGGGTCCAATAGACAGCCTGAGGGCTTGCCTCCTCTGACAGTTTGTCAGCAGGTCTGCTGCAACCTCACGCCCTCAGACAGAGGCACTTCTTTGCTCCTGGGCAGTAAGGGCTCAGGAAGTGCCGTGAGCCAGCTGACTACACCACTAGCACACCTGGGTGCGAGTTTGGATCAGGTGCTTCTAATTTATGTTCCCAGACCCACTCTGGGCTTGTTGTGTGGCCTCAAGCAAGCCACTTAACCTGTCTGTTTCCTTATATGTCAAGTGGAGATAATAATACTTAACTACATCACAGGGGTGGATAGTGTATATTAATTAATTAATGTTTGTAAAGTGCTTTGAAGATGCAAAGCTGGTTAAGTGTTTAAATATTCTGATGATAGTCCTCGCTTATTATTAGAACCTTCCCAGGTTCCTGGACCATCACTCACTGATTACGACTAGGTTCTAATAGCACCTGCTGTGCAATCCACTCAGGGATCTAAGGCACAACCCATGAGAATTTAGCCCAAATGGATTTATAATTTGAAAAAGATGTCAGTGAGGCCTGTGCCCAAATGTCGGGCCAGTTACAGGGCTCCCTAGCAATTTTCCAGAAGCCAAGAGGACTGCATCGTGGTATTTGCTGCAAATGGTGCTTGTTGTAATTGCTTTCATCTTTTATGTGGTGCTGCTCAGATATAGATTGAAAACTGCTTGCTGGGACTTGCGGTCTCCTCAGGCCATATCTCAAGGTCAAGATGGGAGAAAATGGAGGCCATATGGTGTGGCCAGCACTGATTTATTTACAAACCCTTGGAACTGTGCTGGAAAGAATGAGAGTTCCTAATATACTTGTCTTCCAGGCAGCTCTGAAAGATTCCAGGTGTTGTTCGTGAATATTTTTTGCACCCCTCTTTGTGGTCATGTCTATTTTAAAAAGACTTTATAGTGGAATTTGGATTTTATATTTGTGACTGTCTTCTATAATGTTCCATTACTTATATCTCACAAACCAATTAGGTAGGTTGAACTCAGGGACTAGGCTGCTAGTAATCAAAATAGAATGAATCCATTCCCAGCCTTGTTAGAGATGTGGCTCTTATCCATCTAATCGATGAAGTGAACAGAACAGACTGTGTCCCGCAACTTACAGTTTTGGTCACACTCTACACCTGATAACTCTAACAAAAAAAACATGTAATTCCTACATATTTTTCATTCATTAACATTCATCTTCATTTTTTTCTACTAGAAGTACCACTCATGACCCCTTACATTCTTTTCCTCATCAGCCTTTCTGGAGAAATACATACTATGTGCAATCTTTTCATTGTTTTCAAGAGCAGAAGTGACTTTCTTAGTTTTTCTGGATAGATGATGTTTTCTTTTCTTTTTTCTTTTCTTTCTTTTTTTGTTGAGATGTTGGGTACTGTAAACCTAAAGATACTATGAGCCCCACCCTTCAAAGTTTTGTATGAAGAATTAACTCTCAAGATTTTCAGAAGTCCTGAAGCTGAAATCCTAGGCTTTACCTTAAAAAAAAAAAAAAGTATTCCAATCCCATTAAGGCCCCTTGAATTTTAATTTAATTGGCACATGGATTGGTGGCTTTATCTTTCCCTTCTCATGATTGCTCCAGATATGATTATCAGGGGCTTTCCAGGCACACTTAAGCAAGGAAGTGTGAGCATATACATAAAACAGCATGCATGTTATTTTCTTCAAGGTGCTACTTAAGTACCTGCTTTAAGAACACAAGCAGGTCCTTCGGGATGGAGGAATAGTGTGGGCATGGGGCCAAACTCTGCTCTCACAGAATGTCTGTGTCCAAGGCATTGATACTTCTTTTGGGGATGCACCACAGGGAGCCTGAGTTTAAAGAGGACTCCCTTTTTCTGGTAAACATATGTTAACTCATTAGGGAAATAAAGTGGTTTGAAAATAGATGGTGCTGTTTAAAAAATGGACATTACAATTATGATAATCTCTTTGCTAGCAGCTAGCTTCAGTTTCTTTTTTCAAGTGATTTATTCTTAAAGGCCCTCTAAAGTTTGCTATGATAAACTGTCAGAGTAAAAGTGTCCACTACTTTGACAGATTTATTATAACTAGAATCTTATACGGAGTTGAGGAGAACCAGTGGAAAAGGAATATGCTCTTATCTTGTTGCCACCTCACAACACTAGCCCTTTGGTTCACCCATGGGCTCACACTGACCTCCCCAGAGCTCTCACCTACCTCCCAATCTCTTCCTCTCCATCCAGCCCTTCCTTCCTGCCCTTGTTCTTTGCTACAGCATCTGATCCTCTCACAGTAAGGTGCTCGGATTGCAGTACACACCACCATGATTTGGTGTGGGTGAGGTGGCCCCTCACTAGATAGCCGTGCCCCAAGAGATGGTACTTTAGTTAAAACAGCTGTCCTAGTGGGATCTAACTGAGGTGATAATATACTACACCTCAGTATAGTATAATATACCATACTGATGTATGCTAACGTTGCTTACTTTGTTCAAGTAACTAAAGATCAGTGCATTGTACAATTGAAATGGGTGAATTATATGATACGTAAAATATGGGATAATAAAGTTGTAAAAAAATAAAAGCCTGCCACAAAGTTACTCCCAGTGTGCAATCTCCCATGTTCCCACCCAGCCCAGCGGTGGGATTTTCCAGCCTCCCACCCAATGCACAAATGCTCACATATCCCACAGAGGCTAAGCAGGGTCTGTTTTGCCCAGTGATGAGGAGTTGGTCACTAGGTCACAAGGTGGCCCTTTCTGTCAGAAAGCTGTTATTTCTTTTCCATTAAAGCTATTTTTTTCTATTAAACTAAAATCTGCCTCCATATAACTTCTATATTTATCTACCCCAAACAATGCCAATCCCTTGCCCATGTGAGTCTTTCAGATATTAGAAGACAACTCTCAAGCCTTCCTCATTCCTTGGACATTTTTAACAATAGGCTTGGCTGGGGTGACACCACCATGCTGCCAAGGTGACTGTGGTCAAGACATTGACCTCTCTGGGGCTGGTGCCTCAGTCACTGGTCTGTAAGAGGAAAGTTGAGCCGCAGTTTCTCAGGTGCTTTAAGTGTTCCAGATTCTATGGTTTTGAGATGAAGGATTATAAACATATATGCTATATTTTTTTAATCTTACTCTTTTATTCTTTAAAAATTAATCGTTCAAAGACATTACTTTTTTATTCATGATCAGTAGACTTGATATGAATTAGTATATCATAAAGTACATGAAGTATTGCATAAAAATGGAAGTCAAGTCTTCCACCTGACCCATAATGCCTATAATGAATTCCCACCTTCACACAAGGTGATTATATTTCTGGGCTCTGTGGCGCGGCTTAGGGAGTCCTGGCCAGCCGTCAGCAGAACTATACTGTATGTTCTTCATTCCAGGTGTAAACACTGTAAATGTAACAAGATTGCACAAATTTAGCTTCAGCTTTGAAACAGTGAACCAGGTGAAGTGTGAGAAGCAACTGCTGGCTAATAATTGATATTTTCCCCTAAGTCCCCATAAAGAGATAGCATCATGTACATCTTCATTATAAAGAACCACAATTTTTATAAAGTGAGTTCATGATGGACCACCCCAACTGAAGAGAAAAGAGCCCTCAACACAATGACTTTCAGTTTAGAATTCAGGGCTATTTCCTAGATCATCTTTTGGATATCTGTTTGCAAACACATACCCTTCACACTCCCAGCCTCTGAATTCTTCCATGAGAATCCTCCAGAAGTGTTGGACCCCAGTGCTGTACGAGGCACAATTGAAGAGAGAAGCCCAGTTTCCAGGCCCATGCTGGCATGACACTCACTACCCATAGAGCTCATCTTATACTTTGAAAAAGGTAGGGGGTGGATTCTACTCATAATTATTACGTGGATTTTTTACTTGAGTTCTTTGTTACAGGAATCACTTTAAGGAGTAAAGAATAAAATTAACAAAAGAGAATTTTGCTTAACTCTCAAAGGAGAAAGAAAGTGAGTAGGTAGGAGTGAGGAGCCTAGGGTGCCTGTCCTTGACTATCATTTTTGATGGAAACATTTTATAGCACCCAAATGGTTGCTGCTCCTGAAGGAATACTAAGGACAGGAAATCTGGTCTCGCTTCATAAACTCAGGTAGTGAAAGAGCCGTGTGAATACCAGTTAATAAATGCCTAGGTCTGTTTTTAACAATGGAGGGTATCGGTGTCCTGCTTGAAAGCATTCCTAAGCTAGTCGATGTTGTAAAATAATACAGAAAACTGACATTTTTATCGTGACACAAGTTACCATATAGCAGTTATCTGCTGGCTCATCTGGTTTTTATGATCCACAAGGTAGCTGTCATATCGAGACTTGACCAGCATCTTCAGGCTCAGGCTCTCTCATTTCAGCACCTGCCTAAGTGCATAAGCGCCACTTCCAGCACAGAGGCTAATGGACTCTGTCTGCAGGCCTGTGCCAGACAAGCTCAATCCTGGCTCTGTCTCCCTTCACACTTCACTCTCAGCTCTATCTGCGAAAACAACTGAGAGACAGAGACTCCACCATGCTCATGGGCACATTGTCTGGCCTTCATCTCATCAGGAATCTGATGGCGTCCCGGTCAGATGTCTATGAGTCAGCCAAGAGAACCAGGCTCCCAGGGACCTGATCTCCCTTCTGTGGTAAAGCCAAACCCTCTAGAATGTCCTCTTCACCAGAGTAGTGCAGTGTGGCTGGATGATTCATGTCACCATTGATGAACCACTTACCTGGGTCCTATTTGGGTAAATGAAGGGCTGAAATAGCCACTCTGTGCAGGCTGAAACAGCTCTCATGTGCTCCATGAGCCAGGAGGTGTGGCTGCCATATCCACCATCATAGCGTGACACAAAATCATTGAATGAAAGAATTAATTCAGCATTTTTAATCATTCAGATCTCTTGCAATATCATGATGAATGACCATAGGCTATAATAGATGAGGATTTTTTACACCCCCACCAGAACAAATTTCTTCTCTGTGAATGGCCTGGTGCAGAATGGGAGTTTGACTTCAGTGAGATGGGATGCTGGATGGAGCAGAGGTTCCTGGTGAGACGTGTCTGTCCATGGGCCCAGTACTACACAGCTGCACCTGTTTCCCCCTTGAGAAAGCATCTAGCATAGTCTTCTGGGAGGCCAGACTCAGTCTTTCCTTGTGAGTCTTTCCTGTGTGCCTTGTGCCTGGTGAGAGACCACTGGAAGGAACACTCAGCCCTTCTCCAACACAGTGTACTATATGTTAGAGACCTTCAGTCCTTTGCTCAGTTCAATTTTATGGAGGGAAGGGGTCACAGTGTGCAGCCAGGAGCCAAACCTGGATAGGAAAATAGAAAGTTACATTTTCTTACAATCAAGTCAGTCTACCTTACTGCATGTACTGATTCACATTTACAAAGAAAGCTCTTTGCAGATGCTACCTCATCTGAGCCTGAATTTGTGATTCGTGGTAGTAAATCTACCTTGGGAACAGGGGAAAGAAGAGAGTAGGGCAAAAAACATTTTTCTAAAATGAATAAATTGCTTCCTCAATGACAAAAAAAAAAGATAAATCTGGGTCTAATTTAGCAACTTAAGTAGCAATGGACTGTAGAGGTAGTAACTTTCTCTTCCGAACTGCACAGCTGTGAGGCCCTGTTGCCATCAGACCCCACATGTCTTAGCACATGCTTCAAATAGTCAGGGCTCAAGAAGCCACACTGAGTGCTTAGAGATAGTAGTGAGGATGTTTCCAAAACTCAAATACCAATGACAGTAAAACACTGGCATTTGTTTCTCTTTAAGAAAATTTTGTTTTTATTTTTTAATTTTTTATATTTGAGAGAGAGAGAAACAGAGAGTGCTTAGGGGAGGGGCAGAGAGACAGAGACCGAATCTGAAGCAGGCTCCAGGCTCCAGGCTCCGAGCTGCTAGCACAGAGCCCGACGTGGGGCTGGAACTCACAAACCGTGAAATCATGACCTGAGCCAAAGTCGGACACTTAACTGACTGAGCCACCCAGGCGCCCCTAAAAATTTTAATTAACCATATTTGAAAATTGGCCAAGTCATGTTGGAAAATTAATCTTAATAGTTAAAATAATTCACTTGCATAAATAAGTGAAAATAAAGAGATTCATCCTAATGGATTTGGAAGATCTCATATACCTAGGGTTATGGAGATAGATGTCCTAAGTGCACCATTTACCATTTGTGTGAACTTGACCACTTACTTAACTTCTTTGTAGTCTCCTCATATATACACATACATTGGGAGGTACTTGACAAAAAGATGTGACCCTGACTCCGAAGAAATTATGGTAACATATACCGTGGCCAAAAACAAAGCTCTGAATTGTGGATTCTGGGTGATATGTATAGACATTCATTATACTCTTCTTTCTAGTTCCATGTTAAAAACGTTAAAGGTGGGGCACCTGGGTGGCTCAGTCGGCTGAGTGTCAGACTTCAGCTCAGGTCATGATCTCACAGTTGGCGAGTTCGAGCCCCACATCAGGCTCTGTGCTGACAGCTCAGAGACCGGAGCCTGCTTCTGATTCTGTGTCTCCCTCTCTCTCTGACTCTCCCCTGCTCATGCTCTGTCTTTCTCTGTCTCAAAAATAAACATTAAAAATAAATAAATAAATAAAAATAAAAATGTTAAGGGCTTTTGACATAAAAAGAAACTAATATATTTTATATAAATGGAAAATTCTTCACCTAAGAAAAGAAATATACATGATATATATCAACTTATATATATATATAATATATTTATATATTATGTATATGTATATATGTATATGTATAATATATATTATATATATGTATATGTATTATATATATATTATATATATGTATCAATTGAACATGAAATAGTTGAGTGAGTAGCCCTAGAAATTTAAGAAAGCCTGGATGATACATGGAATAGTTGAATGATTATATTATACACCTGAAACTAATATAACACTGCATGTTAATAGATAAATAAGTTTTTAAAGAGAAATTTAAGAAGGGAATAATCAGAGTTCATATATTTGTCCCTGCACTTTTTTCTTCTTTTTTTTTTAGCGAATATATTGAGTTCCTATGATGTAACTAGCACTGTGCTAAGTGCTGATGATACAAAAATTAAAGTTCAGATACCACCTAAAGGAGTAGTTCTGGTGTGACACTTTTTGAAAGATAAAGGACAGTTAAGAGATTCAGTATAGTAATGACTTATTTATTTTTAAGTTGAATATTAAAGGAATATTTTTTAATTGTGATGAATGCACATAACAAAATTAACTAGGTTAATCATCTTCCACTATACGGGTCAATGATCTCAACTACATCACATTATTATGACACCATTACCACCAGCCATCTCCAGAACTCTTTTGTCTCACAGAACTGAAACTCTGTACCCATTAAATAGTAGTTCCCCACTCTCCCCACCGCAGTCCCTAGAAAACACCATTCTACTTTCTGTCTCTGTGAATCTTACTACTGCTCTGGGTACCTCATGTAAGTAGAATCTTCTATTTATCTTTTTGTGTCAGGCTTATTTCACTCCACATAATATCTTCAGGGCTTATCCATGTAGCATGTGTCAGAATTTCCTTCCTTTTTTTAAGCTAAATAATATTCCATTTTAGGTATATACCACATTTTGCTTATCCATTCATTTGTTAATGGACACTTGTATTGATTCCACCTTTTGAGTATTGTGAATAATGTTGTTATGGACATCGATGTATAAAAATCTCTTTGAGACTCTGCTTCTTAATTCTTTTGGATAGATACCCAGAAGCAGAATTGATGAATCTTACATTAATTCTATTTTTAATTTTTTTGAGGAACCTTCCAGTTGTTTTCCATTGCAGCTGCACCATTTTACATTGCCACCAACAATGCTCAAGGGTTCCAGTTTCTCCACATCCTTACCAACAGTTGTTATCTTCTGTTTTTTGTTTTTTAATAATAGCCGTCCTAATGGATGTGAGGTGGTATCTTATTGTGGTTTTGATTTGTGTTTCCATAATGATTAGAAGTGTTGAGGATCTTTTCATTTGCTTATTAGCTCTTTGTATATCTTTGTTGAAGAAATGTCTATTCAAATCTTATGCCCATTTTTTTTAAAAATTGGGTTGTTTATTTTGTTGTTGTTGACTTGTAGGAGTTCTTTATACATTCTGGATATTAACCCCCTATCAGATATATGATTTGCAAATATTTTCTCCCATTCTGTAGGCTACCTTTCCATTCTGTTCATTTTTAAATTTTGATAATCCAGTTTATCTATTTTTACTTTTATTGCCTGTGCTTTTGGTGTCCTATTCAAGAAATTATTGCTAGATCAAATGTCTAAAACTTTTCCCATTTTCTTCTGACAGTTTTATAATTTTAGCTCTTAAGTTTAGGTCTTTTATTCATTTTGAGTTGATTTTCACATATGGTATAAGGTAAGAGTCCAAGTTCATTCTTTTGCATGTGGAAATCCAGCTTTCTCAACTTCATTTGTTTAAGACTGTCCCCACTGAATGGTCTTAGTACCCTTGTCAAAAATCATTTGACCTTACATGTGAGGGTTTATTTCTGGGATTTCTATTCCCTTGTTCTGTTCATCTGTCTTTATGCCCATACCACACTACTTTACCATAGTTTAATAATAAATTTTGAAATCAGGAAAAGACCTCCAACTGTGTTCCTCTGTTTCAAGAATCTTTTATCTATTCTCAATCCCTTGAGATTCTGTATGAATTTTAGTAGGAATTTCTATTTCTGTCAAAAAAAATCCATTGGGATTTTATTAAGGATTGCATTAAATGTGTAGATTTCTTTGGCTAGTGTTGTCATCTTAACAATGTTAAGTTTTCTGATCTATGAACACGGCATGTCTTTCCATTTATTCCTGTCTTTTGCACTTGTTTCTGAAGACCAGTTGTAAGCACAGCACCATCTTTGATCATAGAAAAAGGAAAACTTAAATATTTTTCTTAGAGCGGCTTAAAGTCTAATTTGAATAAGACAAATAATATGAATGAGTCAAGGGCATGGATGAGAAATGACACCAGCTGAGGACATCAAGGTGATGCCATGAGTACAGAGGGGGAAAATCTGTCTGACCAGTATTAGGACCCCTGGGGAGATTGACATGAGGGGCACAAGCCAAGGAAAGAAGCAGTAGAGCCAAGAATACAATGGGTTGACGATCTGAATGACTAAAAGTGAGCTGGAAGGCCAAAATAAAAAGCAAGCATGCCTGAGAGACCAAGAGGAAGCTTAAGCAGAAATGGATAACCTGGCAAAGGTTGGGAAGAATGCCAAGACAGCACCCCTGTGTGTATGTACATATGTGTGTAGTAGCCTTTGTACATCTGACAAGCAGGGGAAGGACACACAGCAAAACATAGCCAGCAGGAGACCTTAAACAGTATCTGAGCTGGCAGACAAACAAATAAAAAAACAGTTTCTTAGGAAACCTAATGATCTCAGATGTACCAGTTCTATCAAGAATATGCTCAGATTAATGTCTCAGAGCTCTGTATCACTATCAGTAAAAACATAAAATAAGGAGCTTTTGGTTCTCATCATGTGCAGTGCAGAGGATAGCTAGCTGAGCATGTGACATAGGAGTTCATGGTTTTGTTTGTGTTTTTGTTGTTGTTTTGGTTTGTTTTTTTCTTTTTTTCTTTTTTTTTTTTTTTGCCAATGCATGCTTGGAAAAGAGGTATTTGTGCAGTTGTTTGTTTCAGACCAGAAAGAAGGATGATTTCTGTCATTATGAAGTGCCTGCATCTACAGGTTGTCAAATACATTATCTCATTTAGTCCTCCTTACAACTCTATGAGGCAGAGATCATGGCTTCTATCTAAAGACAAACAGGTAGGTGCAGAGAGATGGTCCCAGAAACATTAAAAACTGAGCAGTGACACCTATATACCACGACCTAAAAGCCCGCATTTACATCCACTTTCTCCAGGGTTAGGATGAAGGAGGAGTAACACATCTGGCCTCAGCTGCATCCTAGCTTCAGATCTCCTGGGCAAGAGATCCATGGGTGTTCTAACCCCTGATCACAGACATCTTCAACTGCTCTTTTACTTCAAGGAGGTGTGCACACAGCATAGTTAGAGTGTGGGTAACACAGGACCCAGAAATCGAGGCGCGTGGAGCATCTTAGAAGGGAGTTAGTTCCAGGAGCTTCGCTTCTCTGTCCCTTGCCTGGAAAAATCAGAAATGCAAACCGAAGAACATGAGCATAGGGCAGCTTGGGAGAAAACTGCACTGGGCCTTCACAGGTCAGTCCAGTACACTCCTTTAGATCAACCTGACTCTTTGAATTAGTCCTTAAGTGTCCCTAACCTGCATGACAGGAGTGAGCTAAGACAGGATGAGAACAAGCCACGGGGATGAGTGTGGGCTGCTGCCTACATGCTGCAGCAGGCACAAGTCAGCCAGCCCCAAAGTGTCTCCTTGCCCGATTAGATCTAAGGGGAATGTGCACACTGGTAATGGTGGTGAAACCAGCATGGCCATAATTATTGAGATAACGTACTCAAAGGGAAACATGTACGTGTTTAATACCAAGCTTAGTTTTCATCCTGTGAAGAGTCCAAGAAAGCCACTCACCAGTTTTCATTGTTGATCTGGTTCTGTCACAGACTGTGGAGCCGGTCCCGCCTCCCCAGAGAGGCATGGCAAGGTTGCTAGGTAGTTTTCTGTTTCATTCACTTGTTCATTTTTTTCCCCAATCTAACAAGACTGCCATAATTCTATAAAACATTTAATTAGTAGATAGTGAGTTAAGAGGGGTTTTCCCTCTGTCCTTGTATTTTAACCTACTTGGAAATTACAATGAAAGAAGAATTGGAGCCTTTCGGGTTCTGCCTGGTTACTAATGTACTGTGGCATATCTCACATATTCTTAAATAGGTGCCACTGTCACAAGCCATCAATGGGACACTCGGGAAGAGGGTTGCAGCACTTAAAGGAGCCTCTTCCCATTTTTAAAGAAAGAAATCGGGGCACCTGGGTGGCTCAGTCAGTTCAGCGTCCAACTCTTAGTTTCATCTCAGGTCATGATCTCACAGTTTGTGCAATCAAACCCCATGTCAGGTTCTGTACTCAGCTCAGAGCCTGCTTTAGATTCTTCCTCCCTCTCTCTGCCCCTCCCCTACTCATGTGAGCATGTGCTCTCTCTCTCTCTCTCTCTCTCTCTGTCTCCTCTCTCTCTCTCTCAAAAATAAACGCTAATTTTTTTTTTTATAAAAAGAAAGAAATTATAGTTACTATTTGTTTTTTTTCTTGACATGGAGTTTGATCATTAAGAGTGCTGTCAGAGGACAGTTGTAAACAACGGGTGCAAAAAAGGTAATCCTTTCAGTCTTTGCTGGGCTCACAGCTGCATTGACAGTTAAAACTCCTTGTGCTACAAGTGCACTCATCGACACCAGGCTCCACAAAACAAGACAGGGAAAGGAAGGGGCTGCAGTCTTGGAGCTGGAGCACCGAGAGAGGCCTCAGCCGTGAAACCCATCCCCGCTGCTTCACAGCTGAAGAAACCGAGGCCACACGGAAGTGTGAGTCGCTAAGGTCAGACAACTAGGTAGCTACCTGGAGGACCTTTTTCATAAGGTGAGGTTCAGATTCACTTGGCCAGGAGACGTGCTGGAAAGTTCACTGTGTTCTTTTTAGGGCTCTCTGATAAATGAATTTGGGGAGCTATGAAACCAGGAACTGGGCACCCACATAAAGAAATAAAGCATGTTAGAACTGTTTTCTGAAAGAGGAATTAGGAGTGTAACATCTAAGAGATATCTTGGAAGCACAGTAAAAATGTCTTTATTAGAGAAGGATGCAATAAACTTTTCTTCAGAAATAGAGAAGAGATGGTTTAGAAAGAATAACCTGTGGTAACTGGCCTTTTGTTTGAGAATGAGTTGGAATGTAGCAAAAGAAAAAAATGCCCTTTGGCCTGCACATAATAAACAAGATGTAGTAATTAGAGAAAGAACATTTAGATCTATTGCATTTGTACCTTGTGTAACGTGCTTTCATGTTACAAGGTGCAATGGTAGAGGATTTTGGTTCCTCTAGGAATCTTAGTTTAATAGGTGCATTATTAGGAAAATTAAAATGTATTATTGTATGTGCTCTAAAAGAAGCTAGATGCACAATGTTATATCTTTAATGTTGTTGGCACATAGCACATAAATATAACATGTTAAATTGAGATTGAGAAATCATCAGTCTGATCTTCCAAATTGACCTCTGAGATTGAGCTTTCTCATCTGTTAAGAAGTGAATGATGCATACTTGAAACATGGATTGAGGTGGGTAATGGCAAGACTAATAAAAACCCTACAGTGCGATAGTCTCATTTCTTCCTAGTACCCAGGTTTATTTTTCTGAGAGTGCATCACAATGTTATTCTAAAACAGGACCTTAATTGCCAGAAAGGGTTAATGCATACCTGCACCAGTGAAACCCAATTTTATGGCAAGTGATATTTCACATAATCTGAAACCTACCTAGCATGTGAACAGTATTCTGTAACAATACTCTAAGTTAAAACTTTAAAAAATAAGAATTATAATTACATTTGTGTATTTTGAAAGCTTGCCTTAAAAAAAAGCTCATGTTCTCTTTAGTTCTGATTCTGTTTAGTGTTGCCTTTATGGCCATTATATCTGGAAATTTAGAGCAATAAATTCAAAGAAGAACTCTAAAGAGAAGACTGTTTATGTTTTAGATGCTTTATCATCAAGAGCTCTGCAACAGCCAGCAGAAATATTAAACAGGGAGGCAGCAGCCAATGATCACCACAATATTTTTATACTTAGACTGATAAAATGCAGCCATTTTACAAGAATGATTTTATTTAAAATTATTAATAGTTGCAATGTTTCATTATTTGGGAGTAGTAATTAGCTAAGCTACCTATGAATTAAAGTATTATGAAACTAACGGATCTAACAATTCTTTGTGCAAAACAGCTTTGCATTTTTATGGAGGAGGCAAGAGTCACACTTCTCCTTGTGAAAATTTAATTGTGTATTTTTAGAATTCGTTCAAAACTTTCTTCGCTATATTAGCAAGGAATAAGGGTGAGCAGGACTGATGCTTTGTGTGTTTTTCTCATATAAATTCAGTAACATTGTGTTCCTAGTTACAAAATTAAGCCATACCTTATGGAGCAGCCCTCAATAGTGATGTAAAAATAACCTATAGAACCTCCTGTGTTACTGAATACAGCTCCATAGGCAGTTTCAAATAAGTAAGAAACTCAGAAAGCATGGCATTGGAGAGAAAGGTTTTCTTCAGATCAAACTAACTACTGAAGCGTACAGGTATGTTAGAGATGTGACTTCCTGTGATATTCACACAGAATAACTACACAGCTTATATTGTCACTTTGAAAGAATAGTAGGAAAATCCTGAAAAGAGAGAATATGATGAACCATTGCCCAAATTATAGAGCTCCAGGCCTGTTCTCATCAAACCAGAGGAAAGAGCTTAAAACAATGACTCTGATAATCTTTCAGTAAATATATCTTGAGCACTCACTGCAGGCAGAATACATGGCATTCATAGGCAGTATGGATAGGGTGGTAATGAGTAAGATAAGAGTTCCTTTCCCATCCAGAAGAGGCCGCAAGTACAGCCTCCTTGCACATCAACAACAAGGATGTGGGGAACCGAGTCATGTCAGTGGGAAGAGCCTAGAGCTGCCTGAGTTTGAAGGAAGACCAGATCACTTAGGATCAGTGTGCTCTGGGAAGAGGTGGCATCCAAGCTGGTTCCTGAGGGATGGGTATAATGTGAGTGGGTCCAGATGGAGAGAAGGACATCCCAAATAGAGGGAATGGCTTGTCCTTCCCACCCCGGCTTTCCATGGAAGGTTTCCATGATTCTGCAGGACTCAGCCCAGACACCCTCTCCCCTGCAGAGCCCTGTCTGTCCCATGAAAGAATGGGTACTCATCTCTCCTCTTTTTTTTCCTCCACTGTCCCCCCTAATGACATTTGTCACTGAGCTCCGTTATTGGCTTATGGAACTGTCTCCCTTACCATTCTGTGTACAGCTAGAGGCACTGCAGTTTATTTTGGTAACCAGAGTCTCAGCCACTTGGATGCTTCCAGACTCATCAGCCTACTGGGGACTGTTTTTAAGATTTTAAAGGAAAAAAAATGCTCGAATTCTTGTCCCTGCATGCTGAAGGCAACACAGTGTTTCTCCCAGCACTTGTGTAAATTACCTGGCTTCAGGGATGCCCTTGCTTCTGCTGGACTCTCCAACCTTGTCTGGGTCTCCTGTATCTTCCATTCTCCACATGACATAGCAAATAAGATGTTCTGTAATTTCAAGAATTTGGCAAACAAGCTATATCTTAATGAATAGGCCAGGGTTGTTGTTTTTTTTAAGTTTATTTATTTATTTTGAGAGAGAGCATGAGTAGGGGAAGGGCAGAGATGGAGGAAGAGAGAGAATCCCAATAAGGCTCCATGCTATTAGAGCAGAGCCCCACAAAGGGCTGGATCACACAAACTGTGAGATAATGACCTGAGCCCAAATCAAGAGACAGATGCTTAACCGACTGAGCCACCCAAGTGCCCTATGAATAAGCCAGTCTAAAATCACATATTGGACAGGCTGGTTCTCCAAAGTCCCTGGTTATTATTCCCTGTGGAACATTGGTTCCCTCGGGAGAGGGATCAAGGTCCTGTCCCTCTGGCACCTGCTGAGCTCCTCCTACCAGGTTTTGTCACCTTTATGCAGAGCCCTTTCCTACTCACCTCTTGCCCAGCCAGACCAGAGAAGGGACAGGAGGCCTGACTGCCCATGCCCAAGGGAGCCATCAGGGTGGTCTGCTTGGGAGACAGGCTGTCTCTGACCTAGCTTGTGAATTAACCTCCCCACTCCAGCCTCATGGCATTTAGCTGTGTATGTTCAGCATGCAGTACCTGGAATGTGGTAGGCATGCAATTAATGCTTCTTCATTGAATTTCTACATTTGGGAAGGTAGGGGAGTCCTCAGCATATGTGTGCTTCCTGATTGATCTGACTTGTCCTGAATGCAGGGAATATTTGGAAAGGAATGGGAAATAAACCTGGAAATGTAGGTTGGGATCAAATCTTCAAAGATAATTGGAAGTGAAAGAGAGAATTTGGATTTTATTTGGCAAGTAATTGAGATTTCTAACTGAAGGAATGTCACAAAGAGCTTCTGAAAGAATGAGCCACATCTCAGAGAGAGAAGGGACCCTGAAGCCAGGGAAACACTGGTCTGTGAAAAGAAGGGGACTGTCGTCATCCATGTACATGTGATCTGAAGGCCATGAAAGGGAAAACTGACAGCAATAAGGTTTGGAAATGAATGATGTGTGGAAAATATAGAAGAAACAGCTAAAAGCTGACCAGAATTTTAAGGGAAGGAGGCGGTGTTAATGGTTACAATGCAATAGGAAAGGGGACGGGTGTACTTAGCAGGGGGGGAATACTGACTTTGGTTTTAAGCATTCCTGTGTCCATTCGACAGATACTTGTCGAGTGCCTCCTGTGTGCCAGGCACAGTGCTAGATCCTGAAGATAGAGGTAAATGAGAAAGACACACTTCTGTCCCTCATGGAGCTTACATTTTAGGGAGGCTGACAGTAGAACAATAAACTAATTGACAAAGTAATTACAGACTGTGACAAGGGACAGAAGGGACATTAAGAGGACACTGTAACAGAGAGAACCAGGGGAAGACTTCTTCAGAGAAGGGCCTGTACGCAGGAGGCCATCCTGCACACTTCCCAGGTCCCTGCAAATGGGCAAGAAACACTTTCTGCCCATGTGGAGCTTCCATTCGATTGCGGGAAAGAAGCTCAGTGGTTAAGAGCAAGAGTTTAGGTGTAAAGCAGGCGAGAGTTTGAAGCTCATTCTCCTCCACCCCGACTCATCAACTCTGTCAGTCTCAGTTTCCTCATCTGCAAAACGGAGATGATATCCAGCACGTAAAATGACTGGAAAAATGAGGTGATGTCATAGACGGAAGCTGCATAGCGAGTGTGCAGAGGTGGCAGCATTAGAAAGGGTGTTGGCACAAAGCATGGAAGCACTATGGGGTGGGTAGAGCTGTGGGGGGCCACACCCACACATGGGTGCAGGGCCCCGGGAGACTTTCACCCATGTGGCAGCACTGGCACAGCAGTGACACTATGAGAAGACACAGCACAGGAAATGACATACAAAGTGGTGAGGAGAGCAGGAGCAAAGGACAGTCAGTGACAAAGCCTTGAGCTTACTGGAGAAGCCATTTGGTTGCTCTGTGGGCCCTGTTTCTGGAAACTGAGAGGAGAAGCAGGAAAGCTGGGGGGCAGGGCATGTTGAGGGGAGACAGTTGGAAGCCTGGCAGAGGTGATCACAGTGGTAATTTACCAGTTCAGCTGACAGGGCCCCAGTCACAGCCGTAGTAGTAGGCACCCACAACATAGTGGTACCCCCATGCATGCCGTAACTCACCCATTTCCTCAAGGTGGAATCAGGGTCTTACCTGGCAGGTAAGCATCCCTGGGGAAAGGGCAGCAAATCATCAGACTAGAGGCTGCAGGCTGCATGTTGGTGCTGTGGACGTGGGCCTGCCAGGCCCAGCGGGCATAGAGGGCATCCAGGGAGGAGCTCCCAATTGCCAGGAAAAGTCAGGACCCAGCAGAATGCGTGGGTGTGGGCCTTGGGCCCAGAAGGGTAGCTATCTGGGGAAGCTGGGGGCTAGATGGGGGCTGTGAGCCCTGGGAGCAGGTCTGCTGAGGCAGAGTCAGAACGTGATCTCCAGGGAAGGCTCGCCTTCAGGATGTTCTTCTTTGTGCTCTTCAGTGTTTCAAAAGGACTTTTGCAGGCTCCACTTGCCTCATTTAAGCAATTTGGGAGCCATTTGGTGATGGAAGTAATTGAGAACCTCAAGGGGTAGGGCAGTCGTGAAGTGTCTGGCTACACTGGACAGTCTGGGCTACATTCCAAGGAGAGAGACTGTTTTTCCTTTTAATACCCATTTGTGTACCCAGAAGTGGACTGGGTCCCAGGGATACCAAGCTGAATAACCCCCCAAAATGCATACAGGTCTGAGGAAGTGATTTTAGCACACTTTTGCTGAGGGTCCCCTTCGGGAATTCTGGTTCATTCAGCCTATCTAAGGATCCCACCAATTCCACTTTTAACAAAATCCACAAAATTTGTTGAGGAACACCAAGTTACCTGAGGAGACAGAGATAGAGAAGGGCAACCAGATAAGAGAAAGAAAGCAAGTACCCACTTGATCTGGCTGATGCCCACCTCCTCAGCAGACATCCCTAGGATGTAGCTGGATCCACTCTTTCAGGGTCAGAGGTGGTGGCTAAAAGCCCCTGAGGAGTCCCCATAAGCAACTATTCCAAAACAGGAAAAAAATTAAATAACAAAAGAAAAAGCTTAAAGTGAGGAAGGGTCTATGTGAGGAATAAAGGTAAGGGGTTACATGTGGCTGGCTGTTCCTGGTGTGCATTAGGTCAGAGACCCATCCTGCCCTGAGTACCACTGCATCCTGCTAACTTCCTGTAGGACTCTAGGGACAGTCCCTTCTGGGCCCCAGCTTGTCCACCTGCTGACAGGACCAGCACAGCTGGCACCCTACATCTTTCACATAGACACTACCAGCAGGTCATGAAGGCAGGTTTTATAAAGTCAAGATATTACACTGTGTTTCTGTTCGTAAAGATGAGTAAACATACTTCATTTATAACTCGAGACTATGGTCATCAGGAAACCCAGTTCTCTAGTCCAAAGAACAAGGCCACATTGGATTGGCCTTAACCTAGGAGAGGGGAGTATTTTGAAGATATAAAAGGATAAATTTATTTTCTCCCGCACAAAACCAAAAATTTCAGACAGACCAGAAGAAGTTATAGAACCAATGACAAGGAAACATGCTGAAATGACCCAGGTGTCACAGAAATGAAGCCCCTTCTGTCCACCATTATCTAAGGAGCATGACTTCCAAGCAGAGAGAATTGGCCAAAATGGAAAAAGTGGTTGGGGGTACAAAGTGCCAGGGTGTGCTTTCTCAGCTGGTAACCAACGAGAAAGGGCAGGAAATCCCAAAGGGGCAGGCCAAGTCAGGGCCTTCTTTGGGGCTCTGAGGAACTGTCTAATGTGTTTTGGGAAAAAAGATGTGTTGAGTTATTGGCAGCATTTCTATCTCCCCTTCAGGAGGGTAAGCCAGAGACATACAAGGAGCCCCCCAAACATATATAAAATATTAAACAGAATGTTGGCCAATATTTAAAAGACTTTCCTTTAAAATAAATGACTCCTTCAGGGGGAAAAGAGAGAGAAAAGGATAGGAAAGAAAGAAACTGTTCAAGAGAAATGAGGTGTAAGCACTGGGCTGCTAAAGCATGATGCTGAGCCTTCAGGACTGAGCTCATCTGCCAGGATGGTTCATGTGTCTTTTCCTCCTCTACCCTCTGTGCCTCCTTGGATAGGGTGACTTTTCTAGTGCTCCAGTCAGAGGGATGGTGGTGCAAGAAGCGCTGAGTCACCCGATAAAGATCAAAGTGGCCCTTCAGGTTCTGCCACTGGCTCGAGTAAGGCAGGCACTTACTAGGCTTTGAGGTGCCCTGACCATCATTGAGATATTTCCCTCCTTTGACAGGAAGAAGGTAAATCTTTTCTCCTGAAAGACCTTCTCTGTTCCATGACCCTGCGACACTTTCTGTGTGCCATCAATTAGCACACAGTATTTCCCTCCATTTATTTTTGGTAGTTTGGTGACAGTGACATAGGTTATCCCAGAAGAACTTACTATATCAGATCCCACTCTCCTCCTCCAAGAACTCCAGGGTGCCTACAAGTGGATGAGGACCTACAGCCTAAAAGGAAGCCCCTGGGCTTTGGAACTCCTGACAGAAGCTGTCTGTGCTGCTCTGGCCTCCATCCCTTTCCCAGGACCCCTAAAATGAGTCCAATCTGCTCACCAGTCCCTAGGTGGCCAACAGGTTCCCCAAGTGAATCCCTGAGGCCACCTGCAGGCAGAGGGTCTGACGAGTACCCAGAGGAAGAAATGTATCCAGGGATCTTTCTTGAAGCTCCAAATTATTACATCCTGGATTCACTGCCACCTGTAACAGCCTACGTTACCCCATGCTCATGGACCACTCTAAAATTCTGGGATTTCTGACTAGCCAGCTCCCTACAACCACAGGGCACTAGCCCAAGCTGCATCCCCCATCTGAAATGCTTCCCCAGGATCTCCCATAGCTGGCTCCTCCTTGTAGTTAGGACTCTGCTTAAACGTCACCTGGTCTGTGTTCCTGACACAAGAACCATTTTCATCATGGTCTTGGTTTCCTCCCTGCTGGTTTGTTTACTGCCAGCACCCCCACAACAGAATGTGCACTGCCTATCTGTCTCATTGGCTGCTATGTTAGCGGCACTGGAACAGTGCTGTGGGAATACAAAGGCAGATTAGGTATAATGGGGTGGGGTGGGGAGAAGGTTGGAATGAGTTCAGGGAGTAGGGAGTCAGTTAGGACTTGAAGAGGGGAAAGAATGAGCATGTGTGGAGGGCCTTATCTGACAAACACGCAAAACATCACGTCCTTTCCCCAGCTCCAGGTTGTGGTACAAATGAGATTTTCCACCTGAGTCTCTCTGTCCCTAAGTCCCACATGTTTTACAGGGGTATAGTCGAAATAAATGAAGAGGAAGAGGAAGAACATCACAGGCTATAGGGAACTAACAGAATGATGAAAGGGGGTTGCCCATTGCTGCAGTCAGAAGTTTTGGTGGAGGGATGTCGGGCCCGCTCTTTGGAGAACCAGCCCCTAGGCTTGGAATGGCCCCCAAGGCATCTTGCCAGATCCTCCAGGCCCTGGTGGAGCCCTAACGTTATGCACTGACAGTCGCTGCCGTCTGCTCAACACCAGGCACTGCTCTAAGCACTTACGGTCTCTGGTCTTTATTATTGGAAGATATAATTTAACAGGTTTATAAATCATAAAACTGAGGCTCAGGTAGTAAGTGACAGTATTGGGATTCAGCTAAGGTCCAACTGCAGATTTCATGCTAAACGAGCCCTGACTGCTGTGTGTCTGGGGTCCATACCCAGCACAAGGTGGGAATCCCATGCCAGCCTGCCCCCAGCCATACCAAACTGCAACTCTTGGAAGATTCTGTAACACCTTTGTGCCTTTCAGCTCCTGATCCTACACCTACACTGTCTTTACCTTTGCCCTTTACCATCCTCCCTCCCACTCATTCTTCATGACCCAGCTCAGGGAGCATTTGCTCTGAAAATGTTCCTGAAGGCCTTGGTCCCCGATGGGCTGCAGTCCCCTCCTCTGGCCCACTGTGAGAGTAGCTCACCCTAGCACCTTTTCTAGAGGGAAAATGTTGAGAGAGTCCTCCCATTTACTTGTACAGGTGCCATGGTGACATACTTACACAGGGTACTTTTCAGTCTCACCATTAATGCTCATTCTCCTCCCCTTTCTTGTTGCTCTTCAGGTCTCAACTCTCTCTCTACTCCCTACACTCACATGGCCTCCCTCTCTGCCCATCTGCCGTGTCGCTCACTCTTTGCTGTGGCACGCATCAGATGATAATGCCATGAGCTCACTAGTCTTCATCACTGGACCTTGATCGTCTCAAAGACCAGCAATTATGGCTACTGAGCACAAGAATGCCTGAATGTTGCCAGGATTACATTACATTACATTTACAGAAAATAGGCCAAGAGGTCCTAATAGTAAAGCACGATGCAGCTGTTGTTATGTGATAAATATTACCATTGTCACTACTATCACCATGACGGTGATAAACAGAGACATCCCTTTCTTTCTGAACTCTCACTGTCCAAACTCCAGAACTAAGTCACTTTGGATAAAGTCTTTAGATACCACGTGTTCTCCAGACTCGCTCCAGTAGTAATCTCCTTCACTATCCAGACCCTGAACCTGAAAAGATATACACCCTGAGGAAGAGTTGCATTTCTGTTAGTTATGGTCATGGCAGTGGCGTAAATAAGACTGGACAACTCTTTTGAATTCTGTGAGTTGAAGTCTTTTCATAGAAAAGGGTATTCCACGGAGGTCAGATACTGAGGAAAGGCCATTTGGAACTTTCCCAAACTCACAGAGTTCCCATGTCAGGCATCTCTTAGTATTCCTTGTGGTCCTAGAAAGCCAACAGTTCCTAGAAGATTCCGCCCCAGAGCCTGGTTCTGCCAGAGGAAGTCCACTGGGAGTCTCATGGCCTGGTAGTGTCAGCGGGGTACAGATGAGGAAGAATCCTTCCACAGGCAGTTGCCCACTGGTCTATGTTTTAGCTACCTGCAAAGTCCATTATCATGACCATTCCTGATGGAGCTTGAGGAGCCAATGGTTGTTTTTTCTTAGAAAACTGCATTAATCATATGAACCAAAACAAAATACTTCTTCATCTGAGGTTCCCCCTATAAAACCTTTCACCTCCAGCTGAGGGAAAACAATGAATTTGCTTTTGCTCTACAATCCATGGCTGTGTCAAAGTTTTTCAGAAGGTGCTGTTTTGACATCAAGAGCCATGTGCTTATTTCAGTGTGGTGTCTTCCTTTTTTTCTGACTCATGTTTCCACTCCTAAATCTGCTGTAGTGTACAACCCACGCAGGCAGTCTAACCAACAGTTTTAGTGTTTCTGGACCTCTAGTGAAGTGAAAGTATATTCCCCTTCTATTATGTCTTCAACAAATTCTCCAGGGTGGCACTTCATCCTCATTAAGAACAGCTGCTTGATGGGAATGTGTGACTTGGTGTATTGTACACCTCAACTGTCAGCCCACATACTAAACAGAGAAGGAGAAGGGAGGGAGTGTAGATAAATGGGCTAATTACCTGGTCTGGGGTCACAGAAACCTGGTTTTGAATCCAGGCTCTACCACAAACTGACAGTGGGCATTTACCGGAGCCTCACTTTCCTCATGGAGCACACAGGACTGTTAGAAAGTTTAACAGTAGGAGGTATGTAAAGTGCTTAGCACATGGCTCAAGCAAGGGGCCCAATTAATAGATGTTGTTAGTGCCAGCTCAAAGCATTTCCCAATTTCCCCACCCCTAAACTAGTAATAGGTCTCAGAGCCTCTATGGACTTATGGAGTGAATGACAGCCAGAAGCACTTCATGTCCAAGTCCTGAATGGTCAGAGCTGGGGCGTGGAGGTGGCTCATTGGCCCACTGAAGAGGGAACCTCTCTTAAAAGGCCCCTGAGTAGAAGCTTCCTAACCCAGCAACAGTCTCCAGTAGGCCAAGCCATTTGATTAGGATTTGCATCAGTGGTAGATTTGTTCCCCCACTTTCACCACTATTTATCAGGCAAGTGTCTCAGTGACATGCATAGCCCTGGGCAATAAGATACTGCAAGTATTCACTTTACAGCCACAAGACAGCTGAAGCACTCAGTCTGGCTGGTTATTTGAAAAGCTCCCCAAATGTTCAGGGATGTTTTCATGGGGAATGTTTGAAGCCATAGTTCCCTCTGGGCCCCGTGCAACACATCACTACCAAAACCACGCCTGTACCCTCAGGTCACCTGCCTCCTGACTAGTGCTCTCTACATGGAGCCATCCAGGAAGTATGGGCTGACCCACCCAGGAAGTGTGGGCCCAGCCTCTGTGGGCAGAAGTGACCAGGGCCAGCATAGGCCTCGGCCATCTGATTGTGTGCTAAGTCACCAGCTCCCCCCACTGCTCAGCTTACCAGGAGCAAAAGTCACAGGGCAGTGCTGAGGCTAAGCCAAACCAGGGCCCAGCTGGAGCAGAACTTGAGAACCACTGCTCCTGCTGCCACAACCACTATGAAATGATGAGCAGTCATTAGGCAAGAAGATGCAATACATGATCCATATGGCACTGATGCAAGGCACGTAGTGCTTGTGCAGGTACCAACAATCCTAGCAGAGTGGCAAGCAGTAGCTTAGAGAAGGCACCTTAAAATTCTTCCAGCCCATTTACAGATGAGGAAAGCTTGAGTTATTATGGAACTCATGTGGAGGGCCAGAGCTGGGCCTCACCTCTCTGCTCTGCTCCCTCCCCATCATTCCAGTTCCCCATATAGAATCCCAGGAAGGTCAGGTTTGGGCAGGCTTTCCCAGTTCAGAAATCAAACTCAGAAGGAATTGACAGTGAAGTGATTAGGGCTGCCTTATGTGGCAGTAGGAGACCCATTCTGAGGTTGATGGTGTTGGGACGCAGACTCTGAGCTCCTCCAAACTGGGGGCTCTTCCCTCCACTGAGCATCAACCTTCTAGGAACCTTCACAGGGCTGTGTCTACTTACCTGAGCCTTTGATTCTGTGAAGTCTCTGCCCTACACAATTGAGGTGTAGCAGTAAAACAAAGTAAACATAACTTAGAACTGAATCCCAGTCTTCATTTTGCCAGCCTTCCAACCCTGACTAGCCCTTTGTCAGTCCTGGCCCAATCTTTGGAACACCTCTCTCCTCTCCCCCCAAACTCAAGAATGCCAGGACCTTCAGAGTTGGTGTCAATCTGCAAAGATAGGCCTACTTTCTATGCCAATGAGCTTTTGTAGACTTGATGTGCCCAGAATTCTAGAACCATCCAATACTCTAGTCTTTTTTGTCCCTCTTTCCTGTGTTTATTTGCAGAGTACATCATGCATAGAAAAGAAACTGAGGCTCCTGTTTGGTGGTTTTATCAACTTACTGATCAAGAGAAACAACATAGTGATACAAATAATCCTGGGACTGATTCCTTGTGGCATGAGGAATTCACCCCTTGATTTCCTCTGACATTTTTGAGTGTGTCTTCTCTGTCATCTCTTATCCCCCTTAATTATTAAGAATGATACCACAGTGGGCACTACTTTGGAACTACTACATAGGAAAAAGTTCTAACTGCAGAGTCATGTCCTAAAGATAGTCCTAGGAAAGCACAGAAGAGCAAATCAACAGAAGCAGTATAGGAAGTTATTACTGTTGGGCATTGCTGCTGTAGGGGTGGGTTATGTAAAAGAGTATGATCTTTATATTTCTATAATCAATAATTCCCCACATCCAGATAGAGCTATTATTTCCAAAGCATTTTCACATACACTCAAGTGTTATCTTAGGCAAGC
The DNA here is from genome assembly GCF_028749965.1 of Puma concolor. NCBI lineage: Eukaryota > Metazoa > Chordata > Mammalia > Carnivora > Felidae > Puma > Puma concolor. The sequence continues at coordinate 27,396,230 of NC_141671.1, forward strand.
TAGCAGAGTGTGAACCAAACTCTTGTTTTATCTGTGGACATTAAAGCCATGCTCCGCTGTGGGCAGCCAGCAACTCGGACTCCAGGCTTTGTCTGTGAAGGCCGCTCCAAGCACAAACAGAGCACCTGCCAAGGGTTACTGTGCAGAATGTCACACTTGGAGTCCCCACCAAAGCTTTCATCAAAGTCAACCTGATTATTTTCCACTGCATTTTCCTGAAAGGATGTTATGATTTTCTAGATGTTTGGTGGCTGGCGATAAATCAGGCTTTTATGATGTCATGTGAAAGGCCACCTCTCGGACTTCCTCCTGCCACAAGCCATAGATTAAAAGCGGGACGGGTTGGTAGGGCATCATGTACACAGTTTGGCTTAACCCTTTCCTTGCTTGTCCTAAGGCACAGCTGAAGCTGTCCATTAGCTAGGGTCATGGAAGAAGGTGAGCTGCCTTCCCCTCTCCTTCCTTTCACACGAACACAGCTGGGGCCTGTGGAAACTGAGCTCCTTTCTCTGAGTTAACCAGACTTCCTCAGCTAAGAGGCTTTGGCAACAAATCAAGATCCGAAACAAGACAGTATGTTCCATGGAATGATATAAGAGAACATAGGTAATTTCACAAAAGTAATCTTTTCAAAGAGCCTCTGTTTCATAATCATGAAAATGAGAGATTTCCTTGAAAAGGAGATAAAATCTAATGCCGATGAGGTTGTGATAAAAAGTTACACTCATACTTTGCTGGTAGTGTTTATAAATTCATACAGTGTCTTTGAAAGCAATGAAAAGGTTCTCATTCAAGCCCAAATCCTAGGAGTTCTCTGTGAATCCTCTTTCCTCCAAATCCAGTCCTTCAGCAAGTCTTCTCACTCTCACTATCTCTCCCCGCATCTGGGCTGCTCTCCTCTCCTGCCACAGCCCCAATCCAGGCTCCCGTCCAGCACAGCACCCACACTGATGCCTGAAAACATCCCACGGAGCATGTGCCCCCAGTGCCGGAAGCCTCCAGGGGCTCAGAACACAAGCCAAACTCCGTGTTTTGGGTAGCAGGCTGATGAAGGACTATACGTTTTAAAGCAAAGCTAGGTTCTTTCTCTGTAGATGAGTGAACCTTTACAGACATAGAATTTGGTAAAAAAAAAAAAAAAAAATTAACTCAAGCAACTTTCAGTGCTGTGTCCCATTGTCTTGAGAACTAGTAGACGGGTGCCTGGGTGGTTCAGTCGGTTAAGTGTCCGACTTCGGCTCAGGTCATGATCTCACAGTTCATGAGTTCGAGCCCCCCCATCAGGCTCTGCACTGACAGCTTGGAGCCTGAAGCCTGCTTCGGATTCTGTCTCCCTCTCTCTCTCTCTTTGCCCCTCCCCTTCTCACAGTCTGTCTCTCTCTCTCTCAAAAACAAATAAATACATTTAAAAATTAAAAAAAAGAAAACTAGTGGAGAAAAAGAAGGCAGCTCTCAACAAGGAGTATTTGTAGTTAGAGTTTCACTCCGGCCAGAATTCTGCTCACACAGGAGGAAGTGAAGGGTGGGGCGCCATCTCTGCAGCCCTCTGGAGGTTGAGTGTGTCCTTGTTTGGCCAGAAAAGGTGCGGCCCTTCTACCACATACCCCAGCAGGTGCCAGCTCATAGGCCAGGTTCCTGCCTGCTGGCCCCATGACATTTCTTGGGCCCTATGTCCCACAGGGCCAGCTGAGCATAATCCTGACTTAACTGCAATAGCTCGGACAGAATCCCTTCGAAGCAAGAGTGGCCAGATGGTTCTAGGTTGGGTGGCACAAACAAATCAAAGCGTGGCAGCTTTTTTAGGAGGCAAAGGGGCTGAAGCATGCCAGGCAAAAATATGTCATCCACCCTTCTAAACATTTAGCTAAAAGTCAGTCCCATTCATACTTTGAAAGATTGCATCGGCATCTGAAAATCAGACTTGTGAGCTATATCAAGTTGAGTTAACCAGCTGTATGACTGTGGCCAGCCAGCTGCAAATAGTTTACAACACAATCTGTGACTAGAGAGTAAAGTCTTGTGAAGACACGGCTTTGCTGGGAGAGACCTGGGCCCCGTGATAGGGATTACCCAGCAGGCCAGGCATGATCTGACCTGTTTTTACTTCTCCAACTTTGTCTTGGGCTCTGATCACCCTCGTTCATTTTGCCCAGACACAGTGGCCTTCTCTCTGCATCTCAGACCAGCGGTGTTGCTCCCTAAGGTCCTTATACCTGTGGTGTCCCTGAAAGACCCTCCTACCCCAGGACTTCGTGTGACTAGCTTTTTGTTGTGATTCAAATCTGGGATCATATGTTACTTCTTTAGGAAGGCCTTCCCCACCCAGCCTTCCCACTCTTTATCACTCTTGCTCTCTCTTCTGTCTTTGCCAAACCCTGTCAGTAGTTGACATGGTCTTATTCACATCTCCTGTCCTCTTGACTGTCTCTCCCAGCTGGAACATAAGCTCATGAACATGGCCTTGTCTTGTCCACGGCTACCTCTCCAGCATCTAAAACTATAAACATTTGGCAGCAAAGGATCAAGAGCATTATGAAATGTTTACAATAATTGGGGGAAAGTAGAATACAAAATCCTGTGTACTCTGGTTACAGTGATTCAAACAAAATGACGATTTAAAAATAGTAGTAAAGGTTAAGTGCAAGGTTAAAGTAACATACAAGCACGAAAGAAAAACTATAAGACAATCCACTTAAAAGATTACATTTTCATCTGTGATATTAACTATAAGAAATTAACAGGATAGCTTTCCCTATAATTCAGTGATAAGAGCAACACTAGCTAGCCTTAACAGTGTAAAATGAATTGGAAATAGTGCTAGCTACTTTCTATGTGTAATCTTGAATTCTCACAGCAGCCCTGCAAGATAGGTGATGCTTTCCCCATTTTACAGATTTAAAACCTGAAGCTTAGAAATACTGAGAAACTTGCCCCCCACACAGCTAAGTGGTTGAGCCACGATACAAAGCCAAGTCTCTCCAGTGATGTCTCTGTATTGGTTGGTGGTGGTGTCTAAGAATCTTTTGTTATTGAGATCGAAGTTATACACAATGAAAGGCACAGATCTTAACTATATATTTGGGTCCACTTTGACAAATGCATACACTCATGTATGCTACACTCCTATCAATGTAAAGAACATCACCCAAAAGTTTCTTCGTGCACCTTCCCTGTTGATCTTTTCCCCTGTAACCACCGATCTAATTTCTATCACCATCAATTAGATTGCCAGTACTAGAACTTCATGCACATTGAATCATACTGTATCTACTCTTCTCTGTCCATTTCTTTCATTCATCACTGGAGTATGTTCCATATTTCTATCTGTTGTTACAGTCTTTATTATTTAGAGACCTTTGTGCCACTCAAATTAGTGAAGCATAAAGTATATTGCTTATAGTACTTTTTAGGGAGGGTTTGTACCACTGAGCATTGTGAGTGCTGGACTAAGTATCAGAAATCCTGACTTCTAGTCCAAAACCCTACTACTAGATGGCTTTGTGACATTAATCAAGTTATTTGTTTAAATATCTCTATAGATACGTAGAGGTATAGGATTCTATTCCTCTTATAAAAATATAAAAGAAAGAATGTCAGGTAACATGTGATATAGATACCCAGAAGCCTGGTAAACTCTCTATTAACCATGGTAATAGGAAAACAAATAATGGATAGATAAAATCATAAAAAACCTAAATATTTGTCTTAATGCTCTTTTCTCCATACCTCTCAAAAACCTTACTAACAAATGCCATCATACTTGTCTTAATTTTTCCTCAAATATAAAAGTCCCTAGAGAAACAACCGTAAAACAAGAATTTGGACTTAGTCAGCTGCCTGGTTAATCCTAGAGTTTCTTAAGTTACTGAGGGCATGAATGCTTGAAGGAATGTGGGGGTATACATTTGAATGACCCTGTCATATAATTTTTATTTTGGTTGGGAGGAGGATGGATGGTCAGATGGATGGATGAATGGATGGACAGACAGACGGATGGATGGACTGAAAGGAGGGAAGGAAAGAAGGACTACTGAAGTGAGTTTCTTGAATTTGAGTGACCTATGGTACTATATAAAATGAGAAAAATCCCAAAGGAAAAAATATCCCATCTATATTATGGAGGCATTCATATCACTTACAATATTTTTTAGTACTAATATTCAAAAGGAGGGCAGAACCTTTTCTAAGGGGTGGTGTGTATTTCGTAACAAACTGCAAAGGAACAAGCTTAAGGAAAATCACCTTCGCCTGTTGCTATTAGGGGTCTCCTGTGACCCAAGTCAGCCTCCCCCAAGTGAGAAGGTACCTTCCCTGGTGACAAGGTGGCTCCCCACCACATGCATGCTGAAGATAAGCTGCACAACAGAGTTGGGCTTTAACCCTCATGGATACTTTGTACAGTGCTTTCATCCCTAGGAAATGGGCACCTGAAACAGATACAAGATCTCTTGAGTTGCATTTTGAATGTGATTGCCTGGAGATTTAATTAGCCGATGTATGTAAAGTACTTTGAGGTTGAAAAGTACTAAGTGGCAAAAGAAAGGCAGCCTGCTTCTTGTGCTCCAGAGTGCCACTTGCCAATTAGGTCACAACAATCTTTAATCGGTCCACTTAAAGGTGCTTTATCTCCTTTCCTCAGGGTTTGTGTCACCTCCTACCAGCATGGGTAAATCTTTACACCCTAGATCCAGTTATTAACAGTAACCAGTAATTTCCATCGAAGATGGTGCTGGCTTTGAAGCCTGGAATGCTGAGGTCACTAACAATCTTATCTCCCTTTCATTAACTGGCTCTGCATCACAACTGTGAGCCAGCCCCCCATATCAACTGTTTGGAGTGAAGATCAGTGAAGAAATCAGAACCAAGAGGGCTCCAGTTACAGTACTTAATCTAGCTTTCCCTAGCTTGATACTCCTGTAAGCACCAGGGATCAAGAAATAAAGCTAAAAACAACAACAAAAATTAACTCTATGATTACAATGTAGATGTAGAATAGGTACAGAAAGACATTAGTACCTCATAAATGTGTATGATGCAAGCCTACATCCTATTCCCCAAATCCTATTGCTTATTTTATTTAAAGCAATCTATTAACACCAACCTATGAACAGACAGTTCCCCCAAAGCTACAAAGCACAGCTTCTGAAAGATGTTTTCCTTTGCTCAGCTAGCTCACTCACAGCCTGTCTGAACAGGACAGGCCCTGAAGGCCCTCAGGGCTGGATGCTGCAGATGGCTGGACAGCTCTTGGGACCCTGCTGTAAGGGCACCCTGCTCCTCTGCCCCTTCAAATGAGGGGAGAACCTGGGCCTTAGCATAGCATGCGTTGTATGGCTCTGTATGTCCCTTCCATGCAGGATAATGGACCACTGCCCTCGTCTCTACACATCTCAAGTATGTCTGCCTGAAGGGGCTTTCTCCCCTTCAGGTTTTAAATATTTTTAGGTTTTAAATATTTTTAAAAACCTATTTAAAAGAAAATTAGTGTGGTTAAGTCCTGTATGTCTCCTGCATGATTGTGTTGTCAGTGTGTCTTCTAGAGTGCTTTTTGTCTAACTACATTTCTTTCTTTTCTTTTAAATTTTTTTGTTTATTTATTTTTGAGAGAGAGAGACAGAGACAGAGACAGAGTGTGAGCAGGGGAGGAGCAGAAAGAGAGGGAGACAGAATCCGAAGCAGGCTCCAGGCTCCGAGCTGTCAGCACAGAGCCCGATACGGGGCTCGAACTCACCAACTGCAAGATCATGACCTGAGCCAAAGTCGGACATTCAACCGACTGAGCCACCTAGTTGCCCCACTGCATTTCCCTTTCTGTGCTAACCATATTTTTAGAACACATGTTAAAAAGAAGCATCTAGGGGAGCCTGGGTGGCTCAGTTGGTTAAGCGTTCGACTTCGGCTCAGGTCATGATCTCGCGGTCCATGAGTTTGAGCCCCGCATCAGGCTCTGTGCTTGACAGCTCAGAGCCTGGAGCCTGTTTCGGATTCTGTGTCTCCCTCTCTCTCTGACCCTCCACCGTTCATGCTCTGTCTCTCTCTGTCTCAAAAATAAATAAACATTAAAAAAATTTTTTTTAAAAGATGCATCTATATGTAGGCTGCACTATAAGTGCCATTAATTGGGTTCTCCCTTAATAAAGTGAATACTTTCTTTTACCACCTTAGGCTTTATTTACAAGTGAGAGCATAAGGAATACAGTGTTCTCATTCACTGTCCATGAAAGCTCTACCATGCTAAATAGATTTTTCAGTAGTGTCTAAGCCATACACACACAGAAGTATTTCCTTCCCTTTGTTTAGTAGCTCTTAATAGCTCCTGGTTCCAAATGATAAATGCTACCAATTGAAAATAAGTGGTCCCCAACCTAGACTAATGGGATCACTGAGGGGTCACAGGATCCTGGAGACCCCCTCAGGCACCATCCAAGGGGTCAGTACAGCACATCCTGAATCATAACTAACCAGGCTCACATGCAAGGCCACCAGTGGAGGTGACAGTGGTGATGATGTGAGGGCTCTGCAGGGCATTCAGTGTGGGGTATATATGTGTTACCCTGTGCCGAGTGCCTCCCAGCAGCCTCCATCCGGGTAACTGAGGACAGGGACACAATGCAGGGCCTGCTCACTCAGTTTTGCTCCCTTTGCCACTTTATCTCCACTGTCAGTACGTTCTTCGCTCATCAGAGCCGGTGCTGACTGACTCAATTTCCCTGAGGTTGAGCCCAAGCATTGTTTGGGGTCTGACGGCATTCTGTCAGCTCCTGCTGATGGACAGTCCCACCGAGTCCAGCTTCCTGAGCAGACGAGACGGCCTGCTGTTTTCTTCTTGTCTCTTATCACCTCTTGTCATTAAAGGAGAGGCCTTGCTTCAACTTCAATTTGTGCTGATATATGGCAGTAAAAGGGAAGAGAGGGGGAAATGTTCGTTCCGTTATTAAGGCCACTGCCTTTCTTACTGCTCTGAGATTCCCTCCGTCTCTGGGAAGGTTTCAATCAAATGATGTAGTTGTGAGCATGGAAGAGTTTAAATTGCCCAATAAGAGACATACTATATTGCAAACTTTCTGGGGGAAATCTCAGTCTTCATTCCCCCACCCCATTCTTGCTGACTCCCAGCTGCACATCTTGAATCTTGACTGGGATATTCTAGGCAACTTTAAAGCTTTTTCCATTTTACTGAAGTTTGTTGTTGTTTTGGTTTTTGGTATTTTGTTTTGTTTTAGCATTTCTTTTTCTCTAAAAAGAAGCATTTCCCCAAGAGTAATCTTTTCCTGCTCACTCCACATTAGCATAAAGTTAGATCAAGAACCAAATTTGCTTCATTCTTTTATTCCCTTGGAACCTAAGCTATTCCTCAATTTTGCCTTAAAAAAAAAAAAACAGAAGAAATGAATATCCAGTGTTACTCACAGCTCTGTATTTTAAATTCTTGAAGATATAACCAGGACTTTCACCAGTCTTAGTTTTCTTTATTAACATCCCCTGTCTATACATCTTCTCCTTATTTGCAGCACTCAAGAGTCAATTTCTTTCAATATGCACATTAGAAATTTAACAATATCCTGCCAAAAGTGCTCACACTCTTAAAATGGTTCTCCACCTAAACAGCTGTCCTTTGCAAACCTCACAGGCAGACCTGTTGAGGAAACATAGTATCCAACACATGATTTGAAATAAATATTTAAATTTCCCCAACACAACCACAGAGAAAAAGGGAGACAAAGAAAATTACACTATGAATTTTGAGAAGTTATCCTATGTTGTCAATCTATTTAATAGCATTCCCCACAGTGATTTTCAGGAGAGAGGGTGGGTATCAAAGACATTTAATGTGTTAAATGATGATCAAAATTTTAAAAAGATTGGGGGCAGGGAGGAAAGAAGACTAACCGGTGTGATTTAAAGATGCGTTGTTATCTTGATTGAGATTAAAAAGGCACCCAGGAGATTTGAGGAAAGGGAACTATAGTTAGAGTAGAAGATAATGGCACAGCATGGTCTCTCCTTTTCTGGATTTTATGTTAACTACTGTGGGCTCAGGAACTGGCTTAATGACTTTTCCAGGATTTGGTCTGGCCCTTTATCAGTTCACTATAACAAGAACATAAGCCAGGAAAGCCTGAAAAATTGCTGCAGCAAAACATGCCCTCCTACTGGGCTGCTGTTTCCAACTCTGGCCATTGGCATTGGGCCTGTAGGGTTTATGCCTAGACAGAGCCATCAGAGGACAGCTCCTAAAGGTCTGACCAGTCAACGGTAGGCAGGGAGTCCAAGAAAAAGTAAGGGGGCTCTGGGCATCTGGACATGCACGTTTTCTCTTTGCTCATGCTGTTTTGCTGCTGTAAAATGCTCAGCTAAACCTAATTGAATTTGACAATAATAAATCACATGTTGAAACTGTATAGCTCACCTAAGGAATAGCAATGGAAACAGTGAAGACACCAGAAGCCAGAGTTCAGGAAATGTCATATTCACATAGAAATGCTTTAAATTTTTCCCAGAGCTTTATTCTCTCTCTCTCTCTCTCTCTCTCTCTCTCTCTCTCTCTCTCTCAGAAAAGCTCCAGACCACCCAGTGCAGAAAGTCCATTTTGGAAAGTGTACATAAAATCTCCTTAATCAGCTCTTGCCCCTGTTGTCATACTATGACTTTAAGCCTATAAATAAAGAAGGAACTGAACTGTCAAAAAAGAAGAAAAGGACAAAACAGATGAATCATTCTTCTCTCTCCTCCTTAGGAGCTGATCACGCCCTAGAGGAGAGGATTTGTCAAATGTAAAGGGAAACTGTAGTGTGACCTTATCTGCCTCCCTCTCCCTCCCCTCCCCTTCCCCTCTCCACCCCACCCCAGCATTGCCCCTGTAGTCCTGTGAGAAGAGCGGTTAGTTCCTGATGTTCTTGTAAGAATCCAGCTTCCCCAATCCCATTTCTTTTCACGATGGCAGAAGCCTTATTTAAAGAAGCATTTCTGTGTCCTTGCTGTCATTCCAGAGCCACCTATACTCCTGGGCCACACTTTCCCCACCCCACCCTTTAAGTCCACCTTATGCCCCAAACCCTGCAGCCTAAACCATTTACTATATATTTTCCCTAAAGGGACCCAACAGAAAGAAGTAAGAAAATCCTTCAGGAGAAGTGAACAAGCTAGGATGTCCCTAATCTTTCCCTAAAAGTTGACAGGGGCAAAAGCACACGGACTAGTCTAGATTTAGCTCAGTAGCAGCTGGCATAGAGAGCTGCTGCTTTGCTTTGATGGAACCTCATCCTCTTCCTTCACTAGGTCTCTTGGTCTAATTAAATTTCAGGGAGACAGAGCCTTGGCAGAAGGTTAAAGTAAGCTGCTAGACTGGAATGTAGGAGCTGGGCTCAAAACTAAATTGGGAAGTTTAACTGGGTGCGTCTCTGGTTTCAATGAAATACTTTTACAGTGTATGGTAGCAATGTCTGTTGCTGAGCTTTTGAAAACCATTTTTCTTTTTCCTTAATTGTAGTTCCCTAGTTGTTTTTATATTATGAGCTACTTGTAGAAAAATACAGGAAACATAATTACAATACAAAGCTCCCTTTCCCAAGCCTACTGAGATCATTTGAAGCCAAAATGGGTTTTAGGGTTTTGCTAACTATAAGTTCAGAGCCATGAATTGCATCCTATGCAATGCTGGTTGATTTACAGCAAGTGTTATGTGATTAAACAATAACCATGTTTCTTCAAGCTATGTAACTGCTATAGAATTGAGGGAGGCTGTGTTGCTTCATGACGCCACATTTCACAGCTCTCTGGGGAAAAAGAATGAATATCTTTGTGTGACTTTTATAGTAAAATAGAGAAGTATTGTGGAAATATATACAAGTTTATTTAGGGAAAGGAAAGAGAAATAAATTAATTTGTTTTTCCACTTATATTTCCAGCACTCCATGCAGTGTTAAATTGCCAGTTATTAATTTTTGTATCCTACTTTTCCTGAAGAATCTGTATGTGGACTGTTAGGACCAGCAGAAATAACTTGTTTTATTATTATTTAACACTCTGGAGAGGAAATCAGTACTTCACTGTATTGTGAAATGCAAACGCCTTTGGGAGTTTGATTTATTCAAGCCTAAAAAGTAATGATGGATGATGGAGAATGAGCGTTGTTGAATGTACTCTGTTAGAGAACGATTTCAAGCATACAGTACAGGGCGCTGCCGCCCTTATTCAAGGTGGGTCCATTCCAAGCCCCACCTCCAGTGATTCTTAGAACAGTCAATAGTACTGAACTATGTATACTATGTTTCTTCCTACACATACACACCTATGATAAAGTTTAATTTATAAATTGGGCACACTAAGGGATAAACAATGATAACTAATAAGAAAACAGAACAATTATAACAATATCCCATAATAAAAGTTATGTGAATGTGGTGTCACTCTCTCGAAATACCTTACCATACTGTACTTACCCTTCTTGTGATGATGTGAGATGATAACATACCCAGTGATGAGAGGCAGTGAGGTGCATGACGTAGGCATAGGGGTAGGCTACTGCTGACCTTCTGACTGTTTGCCTGCTCCAGACTCAGTTGAAGGCAGGTAACTGAAGCCATGGAAAGTGACACTGAGGATAAGGCAGGACTATTGCATGCTCATTCAGAAGTAGCATCCAGACACCCTTCAGTATGGAAGTCTCAGTGAAGGTGGGCACCAATTCTGCCCAGCCCTTTGTGGCCTTTCTGATCATGAATCTCTAACAAACTCCCCACACGTGCTACCTTTCAGGGAATCTGAAGAAAATCAGTGGGCAGGCTTTCAAGCTGCCGCTTCATTATCTGTTACTTTCACTTGATGTAACTGGTTTTAGGCTGTTCTTTAATATTGTGTATAACTAAAATAGTTTCTCAATGGGGTATGTATCCTGTTTAAAGTACAGCTCTTTGTCATACCACCTTCACACTCTTCTGTCTTAAGGACTCATCTTGTGTACTGTTTGATGAATACATTTGTACATGTATTTAGGCAAAGCTAAATGTTTATTTCACCCCCCCCCCAAAATGGTCTGTTTCAAAGTACGTCTCTTTCCTCTTTCTTTCTTCTTTCTTTTTTTCTTTTTCTTTCTTTCTTTCTTTCTTTTTCTTTCTTTCTTTCTTTCTTTCTCTTTCTTTCTTTCTTTCCTTCCTCCCTCTCCCTCCCTCCCTTTCTTTTTTCAAATCCTCTTGAAATTCTCATCTCAATGTTCTTCCGAATCAGTCTCCAGAAATCTATAATAAGAAATGGGTGAGTGAGGGCTGAGGTACGGGATTTATACATCTCCCTATAGTTTTCTATTAGACAGTTTCCTTCTAAGGAAGTCTCTTAAGTGGATGGAAACTCTCCTAAAGCAGTTCCATGCCTGAACTGGTAAAGCTGAGCAGGGCTGACCCAACCTGAGTCTTTGGCGTTATAAATAGATGATAGATAGATAGATAGATAGATATTTTGATAAGACCTTGTCAGATGGGATGAGAAACGCAAGGATCAAGTAAATGTCAGCTTCGTGTACAGGAGCTGGAGGGTCGTTTCAAAATCAACTTGATCTTCCATCAGAGCAGTTAGGGAACGCTGGGCAAAGGAAGGAGTGCGGTGGAGCTGAAGAAGCTGCAGGGTGCTGGCTCTTCGGAGCTGTATTTTCAGACAGCTGGTTGCACGTATTAGTGGGTCGTGAGGTGAAGTGGCTTGAGATCATTATTTTCTAAGGAATGGGACAGAACAGAACAGAAGAGAAAATACGGTATGTCGTGCCCCTGGACAGTAAGGGCGAGGATTGCTTCGTGAAACTTCAGTTTCGTTTTATGTGCACGCGGGTGTGCTGGATGGCAGTGAGCCGCCCGTCTTTACCGTGGGTCAGGAAAGCTCGAGGCCACCACCCGGAAAGAACAGCTCTGCGGACCGGAGATTACCCAGCCCCCCGCCGCGGAGTCCCGGGTCCCCCAGCGCCGCGCGCCAGCACGCTGCGGACCCGGCGCCCCGGAGCCCCGGAGCCTCCGGGGTGAGTCGGCGCGCGCCCGCGGAGGGCTCACGGCCGTCCGCCCTGCAGCGGAGAGGAAAGCTGCCGCGGAGCGCGGGGGCGGGGAGGAGGCGTCTGCTCATTTACTCCTCTACTTGCCTGAGAAGTGCGGTAATTCGAAACAGTTCTCACAGTAGCGTCCCTGACAACTTCATGTTGGGTGTGTGTGTGCGTGTGTGTGTGTGTGTGTGTGTGTGTGTGTGTGTGTGTTTTAAGTCATTTAGCGTCAATGGGACGCCGCGGAGGGGAGGGGTGGACAGGAGGAGGTGGCTGCGTGAGCTGGGGACGGAACCGCTGTCACGGTCCGCACTGATCTGTGCAGCGCATTCTTAAACGCGACCTTCCCAAGATTTACGGCTCCGGGAGCCGCGACTGAGCGTGCCTGACGGGGACCAAAAGGAGGGAAACGGGGAGCCAGCCGTGTGCATCCTGAGCTGCCCGCCGACAGCAGCGGGAAGGACGCCGCCGCCGCCGCCCCCGACTCACGTCTGCTTTATCTTTCCCTCCCCCCGCAGGACTTTCTGCAAGGAGATTGCACCAAAGCGAAACAGAAGCTGAGCTGGAAACCCCGGGTCGCTTTTGATGTAAGTGCCTTTTTTTACGGCAGAATCCGCTGGCCCGCTCGCTGCGGGGCTGGGCTCGGTCGGGCCCGGCGGGAGGGGTGGCCGGCCCGGCGAAGCAGCGAGGCGTCCGAAGCAGCCACGTTCGGGCCCCGCCGGGTGCCCGAGGTGTCCCAGGCTTGGAAGGAGAGGAGGGGGCAGGGTGGAGGCGGGTAGGGTGGAGGGAGGGTTGCCGAGGCCGCTCCGCGCGCGCCACAGGGGGTGGAGGTGTCACCGGGAGAGTGTAGCAGAAACTTCTCCTTCACCGCCCACCCCCTGTGTCTCGGGTCCCAGGAGCTGGTGAGGGAGATGGTGGACGCCGACGTGGAGCTCATGAGAAACAACCCCAACGCGTGAGCGCGACCGCGGAGCCCGGAGCCACCCCTGCCGGCCTACGGTCCCTGCTTGGAATCGGCGGGTGCGGGGGCCGCAGGTGTGATCCTGGGAGGGGCGGGAGAATCCGGCCCGTTCCGTGCGACCCTCCTTGCCACTGCGCCTTATTCCCGCCGTTAGGATGTGGGACGGCTGAGGTTTGTAGCAGCCGGGACGTGGCACTCCGGGGTTCGGCCCAATTTCCATTTGTCGAGGCCTCTTCTGAAGGGTTTTGTGAAATCAACAAGATGTTTTAATCACAAGTTCACTATACTTGAAATTATGTCATTAGACAACTGAAATTGTGGGGCTTTCAAATTGTTTTTCTCTTTTATTAAAAATATCCTTTCTATGAACTAGCATTAACAGAGTCGATGTCAATGTTTTTCCCGAAGTATAAGAGCGGCTATAAGGACCCCCAAACAAAAACACCCAAATTCTTGCCTTGGAGTGAAATAGCTTCCTTTAAGCCTCCCTCCCTTTGGAGAGAGCCCCCGCAGGTAGACCCCTGCTGGGCCTGAGCCTAGCCTCTCTGGAGTGTTCTCCTAAGGCTCTGCCTGGGACATTTCTTTCCTTCTGGTGACAATAAGCCACTCTATCCAGCCGATCTGGAAACCCAGTTCCTGAAGAAAGGAGGCATTCACACCCCCTCAGGTCTCTCTGCTGACTATAATTAGAACCCACGGGGCTCCCACCATCTCAAAAGAAGTCTTGAGAAATAGAGGGGGGCTAGAAGAAGCAACGTGAAGGTAAGTAAATATTGTTGGAACATTCCAGGCCAAAGCCCCTGATTTACCCAGAGGTCTCTGAACCCATGCCTTTCCTTGTGGTCTAGAATCTTTCACACAATACTTATTTCCAACCACTTCTCAGTACCAGATCACTTTTTAAATCTAATTTTGATTTAGTCATTCAACCAATTTATATTAAGTAACTAATATATGCCAGACATTGTGCACTTGAACTACATCAATGTTAATTAAAAATTATAATAAAGAGGTTTAACTTGGGCCTCAGATCACTGGATCCACTTTTATTGAGTGCATCATTTAGGTGGCCTGGCTTTCACCGCAGGTATGTTCTCCTGAGCTGTGTACAGTGCATTAAGGCAGGTTAAGGCAGGTGGACACATAAATGTATATAACCCACAAGCAGCAAGCAAAGATTTGTGTACAGGTGTATACTTCTGCATGAAATACAATATTTTGCCCTAGAATAAACTGGGTCAGGACTCTTCTTTTCCCCCCTCACTCCCCCTCCAGGGAAAATAAAATAAAACTTTACAGCAAATGGAATTCCAGCCTTTGCACATGCTTGTGTGAATGCCGGTGAACTATTTCTGAATGTCTTCACCGGCAGGTTTATGATCTGGGGGAGGACCCAGGCTCCAACGGCTGGCGGCAGGAAAGAGGGCTCTTTGTGTGGCTGCCTGAGTTGCTGCAAGAGCATGCTGGCCAGGGGCAGCCTCGGCTTCGATGGAGCAGAACTGGGGCAGCTTGAGCTGGCCCACCCGGTTCTCAGAAGCTGCCCCAGGACAGGCCTTCTCCCAATCGGGATACTGCTAATGGGAAACAGATGGTCCTGGAAGGCTGGGCTCCAGGACTGAAATGGCTGGTGGGCACACATACACACTCACAAATACACAGTCACACACATTGTCACACATCCAAACACTCCCATGCACACAAATACAAATACCTATAACCTGCCATCTCACACACTGACACACAATAGTCTCACAAACACTTGAAAACACAACTCACAAACCTGCTATCACAAACACACGGCCACACACATAGTCTCATAAACCTCACAAATCACACACACATTCCCCTTAGCCTTGACCCTGATGGACAGGCACCCCCTCTCCTCCTCTGACCCCATGAACCTTCACCTCATCCCACACCCAAGCGTAGAGGCCATTCAAGGGTCCTTCAGGCTTTGCAGTGGCCCCATGTAATTCAGTGTTTTGAGACTGTTAGCCCAAAACCATAATAAGCTCCTTAGTAAGGATCAGGAGGGATTCTAGGCAGGGGCTTAATGGAACTGTAGTGGAGTTATAATGTTATATTATTTTTCTCACGATGGCCCAGAGCATCAGTTTTTGAAAGACATAAGAGTATGTTTGGTTGCAACCTTCTTTCTATTTCTGAACCCTCAACTGGGGGGAAGGGTTGGCTCGTTTGGCTTCCTGGTCTCCTTCTGTTTAAAAGGTGAAAAAGGGGCTTCTGGGTGGCTCAGTCGGTTAAGTGTCAGGCTTTTCGGCTCAGGTCATGATCTCACCGTGTGTGGGTTCAAGTGCCACGTTGGGCTCTGTGTTGGCAGTGCAGAGCCTGCTTGGAATTCTCTGTCTCCTTCTCTCTCTCTCTCTCTCTCTCTCTCTCTCTGACCCTCCTTCACTGGTGTGCTCTCTCTCTCAAAAAAAAAAAAAAAAAAAAACTTAAAAAGGGTGAAAAAGAGAATATATTTGCTTAGGTATTTATGTTCTTTCTGTGCTGTGAATTTCACTCAGACATACCTTCAGGACAGTTCTTTTTATTAAACAGTGTCTTCCATCTTAAATCTCAACTCAGTTTCACTGAACTTATTTACCTCCCCTTTTCCTGGTTAGCCAGCCCTCGCTATTCAAGTATGATAAAATAGCTTCCACCTTTTTTTTTTTTAAGTAAAATCTAAGAAAGTCAAACTTTCAGTACATTCAAACACAACACCAAAGGCGCCAAACACCACATTTATGCCCCTAATGAACACCAAGGTGCATGGATACCTGGGCCACCCAAGCACCTCACTTTTAACCTGACCTGCCTGCCTGCCTCTGTCTTGGGAGGTGTCTGCTGCCCTTTGTCTTTAAGGAATTAGGAGGGAGCTAGGCCCCGCATAAAACTGACACACCCCTACAGCTGTTTGGGGATAAAGGCCTGCAGTGCAGGGAAGTGTTGAAATGCTAGGGGAGATAAAGTTCCCCGCCAAGATGACTCCTAAGGAAACTCGATTTCAGGTCTACCGTTGTGCGGCAGTAAACCATGCAAAACTGCTTCAGGCTTCCTCTTGGTCTTTAGTCGCCTTACCAACACCAAGATTCCATAGAACCCCTGCTCGCTGGATGGTCGACTGCTGGCATGAGACTTTCCCCGTGTTCTTAAAGCTGGAAGCTGGAAGCAACTCTTTAAATTTTCACCTCAAGTTAACCTTAAACGCACTGTTTACAAATAACTTTCTAAACCTCAAGAAAAAGCCTCAAAGCATCCCAGACACCGTGTTTGTATTTGGAAATTCAACCGGGAACTCTCAGTTGTAACCTGGATCCCAATAAATCCAAGCCCATACGTCATCTATTTTTCACAACCTGTGCTTGCAGGTTTGCGCGATCGATCTACGTATGGTACGCTGGAAGGGGGTGCGGAGCGCTCCCACCCCGGTTTTACAAAAAGATCGTGCACGCGCGCATGTACGTATCTTACAAATAGTTCAACATGTCCCAACATTGCCACCTACATCTCTCTAAAAATCGTTGATTTTAATAACTGGAGGTGCCGAGAAGTTTCACAAACGGCAGCGACAACTGGGACACAAAGCTGCTCTGGGAGCTGGTCCACCCTCCGCAATCCGGGGTTTCCCACCATCCACGGCGTCTTTTTCGAGCTCATAGGGTCTGGATAGGATTTCTTCCGGGAGGCATAGGGGGCGCTGCTGCCTTGCTCCAACTAGGCCCCAGTCCAGGGCTCCCAGCAACCTCGCAGCCACATTCCCTGTCGCACGCACACCCCGGGAGCGTCGAGCACATTTTCAGGGACTGTGCCATCAGAATTATTACTCGTCACTGGGGCTCTAGCCACTTCGCTTTCCCGAGCCCGTGTGGCCGCCATTGCCTCCCCTTAGGCCCTAGCTGCGATGCTTCCCGCAGGCCGCCGTGGGCTCACCCTCGCCCCCGTCTGGCTCTCCCCGAGTGCACTATGTCCCCAAAGACGTTTCCAAGGCCTCCGTTACGAACGACGACACGGCCCCACCCCACCCTCACCCATTTCCTCGGCCAGTGTCTCTCTGCTGGGAGGCCGACGACCGCGACCTGACCCCGGCCCCGCCGCCTACTCCCCAGATCCCTCCCTTCCTCCAGGGTCAGGGATCACACAGCGGACGCCCCGTCTCAGCTGCCCCTTTTGATCTCTAAATTCGGGACCGAGGTGCTCGCCTCTGTGCACACCCAGCATGTAAGGTGCCTAAGGGCCCGACGACAGGTGCTGAGGCCTAGGATGGCCCACGTACCCCGCTCACTAGCCCAGCAAGTTCGGGCGAGGCTCTAACTCAGGACCTCCAAGCTTCCTCCAGGACACCGTGTGCTGGGGTGTTGGTGTGGCGGACCGCGGGACCGACCGGCGCCGCGCGCGTGCGCAAGCGCCGGCCGCCCTCCCTCCGCCCACACCTGGGAGGCTAGCCCCGCGCACGGGTCGGGGAGCGGGGGGAGGGGTGCGCAGCCTCAATCTCCCGAACAATCGAGCACCAGCGGGGGCTGAGGAGGTGATGGAGAGCTGTCCTTAAGAAGGAAACCCTCTACGCCTCAGCCCTCGCCTAGCTAAGGCGCCAGTGCGCACGCGGAGCCGGGCGCTCACAAGCCTAAGACCTAAACGCGAGAACACACGGATTGGTGAACTGGGGAGACAACTGAAATTGGGGCTCCCCAGACTCCTGCCACTCTGAGACGAAGCGCTGGGCACGGGCCAGCTTGTGAGGAAACCGCCCAGCCCGAGGCCTGGGCTGGAGTGGCGGGCCCCGGGCAAGGGAATGTATATTTGGAAGGGGTCAGGACCTCGGCTGGAGTCTGGCTTTTTATGGCGAGGAAGCCGCCTGGGAAGGGCCTTCTGGCGAGGCTTTCCTGTTGTGCCACTTCCCCCCCGCCGCCACACACACCCGCCCCCCACAGCGCCCGAGAGGGAGGGAGGCCAGATCCGGCGGCACCCCGGGGCCCCTGGCTCCACGGACCCTGTCTTGGCTTCTGAGATGGTGGGTAGGCCCTCCCGGGAGCCAGCCCGCAAATACCGAGCAATGATACGTTATTTCTCGGTCAGCAAACGCACTGTAAACAACTGCCCTGTATCTCCTGGATATTCCATAGAACCAGAGTGGGAGTGGGCACGCAGGAAACCCCCGTAAGGACCCAGGACAGGTGACCTAGGACATCAGCCGCTCGATTTGTCTCTGGGAACTCCTAGGACCTAGGCAGCCCTTGGCTGTGGGAACAACTACAGGGCCTCCACCCACACACATACCCCTCCCGAGGCTCCCCCCCCCCCCATACTTCCGGCGGAGGCTCCGCGGCACCCTTTCTCCCCGAGTTAGCCCACCACACTCCTCCTCTCGTCCTGACCTGAGCGGCCAGCTGTGAAGCCCATCGTCCACTGTCCGCGTGAGTCCTCCGTGGGTGATAGCAGACATCCTCTTCATAACCTCAAGGATGCCCTTCTGTTGTTGTGTGTGCCAGGGCTGCAGAAAGACCCCGGGGTTGGAGTGCTACTGCGCTGGCGCTGTGGAACTAGCCGGCAACTTGGGGGACCATGGCAACCCCCAACGCGGGCCTGGGGCGCGGGGCTTTCAGAACCGGATACTTCTGTGCACCTTCCGGGTCTCGGATTTTGTTCAGCTGGGAGGACAGAGTTTTCGTTTCTCCTCCAGTAGCATATTTTTAAGAATCCTACGGCCACCTAGACACGTGCTCCCCACCCCTGTCCTGTTTGCACATCTGCACCATTAACAAGACCCAGGTACAGCCTCCGGGACCAATGACCTGCTTTTATACTGAAGGAAATGAGGAGGCCTTAAGAGTTAATGGCGCTAAATGTGTTGGTTTTCCTGCTTTTTCCCTAGGGTAGGTAATGAGGGAGGGAGGGTGCCTGTCTTCTCTTTTTTATTCTCCCCCCCCCCCCCCCCCCCCGCCTCCATCTCTCTGTGTCTCTCTCTCTCTCTTATCTTTCAATCTAAATCAGCCTCAAAGCCCTCAGACCCCTTCATTCCCAGACTCAAGTTCTGAGACCCTCCAAGCCCTTCACTGAGGCCTCCTCCTTGTCCCTAGGCCCTGCCTGGGGTCCCACCACCCAGGTCAATGGAGAGGCCCCACCACCTGGCCCTGGCTGCCAGCCCACTGCTCACTCTATGGGCCCACAAATTGCACTTCCATGCCCACCCAGGTAGCACCAAGCTGTGTTGACTTAGGGGGCAAATGAACAGCCCACCCAGTCTCATTCTGGGGAACAGGGACAGCTAAGGAAAGAAGATGAGCAGTTTAGTACATATGACCAGCTGTGCTGACCAGTGGGTTTGAGGGAACTCAAGGGCAGACCAGTGAAAAAAGAAGATGCTCTTTAGGAGAACAGAAGGAGGTGCCATCTGGAAGAGCAAGAGGCCTGTGGAAGTGCCCCTGAGGCTTTCTCCATACTCCAGGTGGGTGAACTCTGAGCTGGAAACAATGTCAGGCCCTTTCCTAGCACCCCTCAGACCAGCCTCCCCCCTCAGGCTGTCTCGCAATGGGAGCTCCACCCCTCTCTCCTGTCTTGAAGACAGGCTCAGGCCTATATGCAAGGAAATTCCAGATCCTACTGCATCTCCTATAATATGCTCAATATGTTGCAAATTTAAAATCAGTGAGGGAAAAAATCAAGTAAACAACAAAAAAAAAAATAATATAAAACAGAGGGTTTCATTGGAGCCAGGGTAAGATGCGAAAGGAGCAGAACAAAGGTCTTAAGTCAGGCCTTATGCTCTCTGCGCCATATTTTGGTTTCCAATAAGGTGGACATGGTACATTTTGCTCAATTTTCCACTCCTAATCATGTTGAGAATGTCGTGGAGAAGTGGCTTTCATTCTCCTGAATGGATTTTGGAGCTGGAATTCTTTTAATTAAGTATTGTTCCTTTTCCAACCGGACTCAGACCTGGAACCTGCCAGTCCTGCCTGAATATAGCCCCAGCTCTGTCTGAGGCCTGAGTGCAAGCTCCAGGTCAGGACCCCATGTGGCCATCACCCACAGGGCTCAGAGCCTGGTTATATGTGTTACTGGGGAGGTGGCTCAAGCTGGAAAGGAGACATCTGGGAGAAACTGTGGGGCCTTTTAAAAGGGCCTGGGAGGGAGAGGGGTGGGAGAAAGAAAGTGAGGAAGAAAGGGACAGAGGGATAGAGACACAAAGACACACAGAACTTAATGGTTATGTTGGATTCACACTAAAAAAGGGAGAGACAAAGTAAAGGAGGTTTCTGGTCACAAAGGTCCAGCTATGAATGTACAGCCCAAGTAGTAAAGGAAGACTTTCTATTTAAGTGCAAGTGAAAATGCCATTAACAAAATCTCTTTTCAGGGAAACTCTTAGCTTCCTTAAAAAATGAAATAGGAGCTTTCAGAAAAGTGGGGTTTCTGAAGCTGACATTTAGGGCCCCATAGCAAATCTCAGCAGGTTTTTTTTTGTTTTGTTTTTGTTTTTTTTCATGCCATTGTGGCTACTATCTGAATGACCTAGGTCTTGCTTGGGAGCTCTCCTGAGTTTAAGGCTGCTTCACTCTCTGCTCCCGCCATACCTCACAACTTGGTGGGGGTGAGGACTATGACATAGTTTCTTGGTCCCTTTTCTCCCTGCCTCCCTCCAAAGTTTCTTGCTTAGCTGAAGAATGACTGCCCGCACAGAATCTAACCTGCCTGGCCAGCTTTATGACATGGCCACTATCAATCTTGCCCTTAACGTGACATTTGTTTATGACCCAATGGGAAGGGCTAATGGATTCATGAGCCCACTCTGAAATGAGTTAAGAGAAGTCTAAAGAGAAGGCCCTGGGACAGCAGGCAGGGTCCAGTAGTAGGAACTAGGTTCAGAAGCAAAGGGGGCCCCTCTCCAGAAGCTCTAAGATGTGGAGTGTAGAAAGAAACTGCTACTCCAACCAGTCTTGTTTCTAGTGCTGATAATAGCTGTAGAGAACACCGGTATGGGTGTCCAGGACCTGGGTGCACTATGGATGCCTCCTGTCCTTCCTGGGCAACCTGGCCAGGCAGCCTGGACCACCAGAGGGTTCAAGGCCTCTCTGGAATTTTGTGCCATGAAGAAAAGGCCCTCCATCTTAAAACTGAGACCCCTTCCCTAGGGAACAGGGTGGGAAAGAAAGGTCCTATGTCTCTTCTTTACCTATCAAAGTTGAGGGGAGCCCGATAGGGCTATAAGGCACTCTTGTTTCCTGACCCTTGTTTCTGACCCCCCGCAGGAAACAGCCAAGAGCTTACAGACCACCAGCACAATCGAGCCTTATTCCTCTGCAAACATCGATTATTAATGACACAAGCTGTGTGGAATGATAAATTGTAAAATGCACGCTTGTTTGCATGCAGTCTGGTGAAATAAAGACTGCTAACTACATAACCCTGGAAAACAGCACGCGTTCCTACCACACATGCAATATGCCGAAATGCAAGTTTTTATGTGGCATGTAACATGCTGGCATTTACTTGCTCACTGTATAAATTGCAAAGAAAATAAATGCACCCACTGCTACATAAAGGACAAAATACTATCCCAGAGCTTTCTACAGAGGCTAATTTCAAAATTAGCCAATTCCCAACCATTAGATCCTGCCTTGTGTCCAAGGCTAATTTCAAAATGTACTGTCTGTTAGCTAAAATAGCAAGAAGTTTCTCTTATAATATTTTACAGAAAAAATATCCTTATTGCTGAAAAAGTGCAATACCACTAAGGAACAAGTAGTTCCCCCAGATTAAATAAGGTCAGCGGTAATTGTTTTTCTTAAGACCAGAGTCCGAAAGCACATGTATTGAGAATTGAAAACATTACCTATATGGTTTAAAAAATCCGAATAATGAGCAGAACTTCTGACCTTCCACTCTGACATAGCTCCTGAGCTATGACTTAAGGCAACTCCTGTAGATATAACTATATCTGTATAACACAAACACCTTCCCAGACATATATATCTGCCATGACTAATTTTCAAACGTTGCAGTCGAAGAGGGCAGTAACGATTGCTAAGAAGTTTGTCCCAAGGCAAATGTGTAAACACTCCCGAGAGCTTAGGAGAAGAACTCCTCCCGGGCTGCCTCAGTCCAAGCACCGCATCAATGCCGGGATCCTTCTCCAGCTGCAGGAACTCAGGCTCCAAGGAAGGATGAGCAAGGGATGCCCGCTGCCCACTCCACATTCTGGCGGAGTCGAGAATGGTCTCCAGCCCCGAGCGAGCCCGTTCTACCCCCCCCCCACCCCCCGCCATGCTCACCCCCGAAAGTCCTCTCCAGTGCAGGCCGCGTGCCCTCCCTCGGGGCGCGGGGGCAGACGCAGCCGCACTGGTCAGGCCGCCCTCCCCACTTGCCTGCCTCACTGTCCCGCATCCCACCCCTCGCAGCGGCTAGGTCGGGCCCTCAAGAGCCTGGCTGGGGTAGGCCCAGGGCTGGCTGAGGACGCGACGTGCTCCGGCCTCAAAACCCAGGCTCAGGGAGAAGCAGAGGGGTGCGAGCACGTGGACCCCGAACTCGCCGAACCCGCTGCCCGCTTGCATTATCTCCCGAGTCCCTTAGGCCCAGCGACTCCCCGCGCCGGCCACCGCCAAGTGATTTGTGGCCTGTAAACCTACCCCACACGCCGCGCAAGGACACAGCCCAGCCGAGGAGGCCGCCTGGGGCCCCAGCGCTGGCCCGGGCACGTCCGGCGCGACCAGGCCGAGGCGGGGCGGGATGGGAGTTGTCCTTCTAACAGCGCGGCTGCCGAGGCTGCGGGGCGCCCTTGTCACCCGGGCGCGATGGAGTGCCTGTGACCTTTCTACCCTGGCTAAACACCTAAACACACGTGTGTCCTCACAACAAAGGCGGCGCGAGAGGAGTATAAATAGGGAGCGCCGTAGGCCAGGTGGCGCGAGGCAGAGTTGCGGGATGCGGAGCGGGTAGGCTGCTTTCCCCGGGCTCCGCCGGCCCCCGCTGCGAGGGCTGGAAAGCGCTCCTCCTGGCTCGGCGACCCTCGTCCCTCCACACACAACCCTGCTCTTTGCCATTTTCTGCTCAGCGCGGTCCTCCCGGCACCTACGACCCAACTTGTGATTCATCCATCACACCTAACAGAGGTCTCCTCGGGCTCTCTGCTCCCCAAGCAACCTCTTTTGGGGGGCAGGCAGCGGCGAGGAGAGCGAGAAGCCGGGGAGGGGAGACGGCGGGGCGAGGGTAGGCGTGAGGGGGTGGGGGGCGGGAGGCGGGAGGAAGGAGCTCCAAACACAAACAGAAGCCGGGCCCAGGCCGCGGCGGGTAATTACAGCTAATTAGCTGCAGAGCGTTCCCGTCCGGGAGCGGCGTCCCGGAGGCCGGCGTTGGGCCAGGAGCTACTCGGCAGGACCAGGGCCGCGAAGAAACGCCCCAGCAGGAAAGCCTCGGGTGGGCCACAGTCGGGTGGGCCATGTCCCCAGTCCAAAAGGTTGAAACCAGGCAAGTCGAGAAATGTAACGTCTCTGGCTGCCGGAGCTGCTGGGCCTTGGGATTCGCCACCAGTCCGAAAGGACAGGGCCATTCCGTGGGTCACCTGCTGCCGCCTCCCATCCGGGCCTAGACAACCCAGCTCCAGCCACCGGACGCTTTGTCGGCAAATCCTGGCTCCAACTCGTCTCCCAAAAGTGGACCAACGCACAAACTATGAGATCTGTCAATGGATTATTTCCCTTCACCACCCACCCGCAAGGGGTAACCCGAGGCAGCTCCAGAGCCTAGGGCCGAGACAGCCGAGCGGGGAGTTAAACGCAGCAGTAAAGCGAGTCCCAGCCGGCCTGACCCGGAGAGACACCCGCGCCCTGGGCCGCTGCAATCTTCTCTAGCTATTAGGTTACGACTCTGAGGGAGGAGACCCAGCAAATCAGAGGCCACGTAAAGCAGTTTTTGACTGAAATTAGAGTGTATTTATTTGCAGCAATCCTTTAACAATGATCAAATTTTGACAACAAGCAATAGCAATTACTGCTAAGTGTTGCCTCTAGATAGGAGCGGCAGATAGCAGGAAACTGTATTATCTCGAAAACAAACTGAAAGGCCCTGAATGTCTGTAATCAAATCGCCATCTCTCCAAAGTCTGATTGACAGGGCAGATCACCCTAAGATAATGAATTTATTACATTTCCTGGGTTATTTACAAAGGGGGAGGGCCAATCTGGATTGCCCCCTAGGTTTAACTGTAAATTGACAAGAAAAAATGGATTGAAAAGAAACCACCCTAGACTAAAATGTTCTGCTCTTCTCTCCTTCCTTCTTATTGCTTTAAATCTTTTTCAAAAAATAATTGTTCTACAAACACATCTTCTAAAATAGTTTCCCAAAGATTAAATATCCCTTTCCAACCCACAGTACATATATATTTTTAAATCAACCCTTCTTTGTAACGCATGAAGGATTGTAAATGTGGATGAGTTATATACATTTATAAACGGGTTTATTTTTCTTCTTACAAAGGAGTGAAATTAATAGGAGAAATATCTATCCAGCATTTGGCTCACAGGGATGTATAACACACATCATGATTTTTTATATGATGCACAAGCCAAATAGTCATCTGTATATATCTCTACACACAGGTATCACTGTGGTAATAACGCTGCTGATTCATGGGCTTAAAATTTCCAGATCATGTTCTGTCCTTACTGAAAAAATATTTTTTTGTATATGCCAACTCAGATCTGTTTAGGAAAGTATCTTTTGACTAGCCACAAAGCAAGCTGACTATATAGTACATTTTGCAGAAGATGCTGCAAGAAGAAAAAAATCTAAACAAAAAGAGACTTTTATGTGAAATTTGACAAGGAATAGTCACAGGGCTTCTCCATTTTGAAGATATTTAGGAGAATAGGTAATTTCTAGTGTTTTAATCTGAAATCTTTTTTCTTATAATAATTAAGGCTGTATTAAAGTATCCAGACATATAGATCTCATTCAAACTGAATGGTAATTTATTAATAAACAAACAATGAATATGTTCAACAAAAAGAAAAAAGATGATAGAATAAGATTAATACAGTTTCCCTTTTTATAATGAAAAAAAAAAGCACAATTTAAAGTTTCAGGCAATTTAACGTCAGGTTTTGGAAATACTTTCTGGCGTTTGGTCCACGACATCCAACTACAAATTAAAAATAAATTACTATATTGCAATTTACATTTTAAAACAAGTCCATGAATAAAAAGAAAGCGATTTTCATATATGGGGACTTTCCCCCTCCTTTCAACATAGGATAAAATAATATCTTACAAGTGAGAGGTGAAGGAAAGAGAAGGGCAGGGGAATGGAAGAGAAAGGAGGAAAGCGTGATCTCTGAAAAGCAAGAAGAAACTTACGTGTTATCTGGAGTAACACTGTCCTTTAATAAACCATGATTTTGCTGTCTCTGTACAAAATAGTTTACCGTTTTGTTTATTTAGAAAAGGCAAAGTGAAGGTGGCTCTGAATCTTTTAAGAAAATAGTTTTCTTTGTGCTGGTTGAGTTGAAGTTTTGGAGGGATTCTGTTCACTCGTTTGGTGAATGTTTTTCAAGTTTGTTTTTAAATTGGAATTTTTTTCTTTTTTTCTTTTTTTCTTTTTTTTCTTTTCTTTTTTTTTTTCTTTTTTTCTTTCTTTCTTTTCTTTTTTTTTTTTTTTTTTTTTTTGGTTTCGATTTTGCATTGATGGTTCTTTTGGCTGTTCCTGCTTTGGGGTTCGATTCATTTCGATTTTGAGGCGGGGGACAGGGAGTGTCAAAACTTACTACAGTCGTAGACGAAAGCCCCGGACGTGCGGTACAGAGACTGGCTGGAAGGGAAGGCCATCTGACAGCTACTATTCCCGTTCACTGGAGAGTTGTTCAAGCCGATCCTCTGTGACTCGAACATCTCTCGCACAGAGTGGAAGTTCTGCTGCTGGCCCGGGTAGCCCGCGGCGGCTGCCGCCGCCGCCGCACTCGCCAAGTGGCCCAGGTCTCCGCCCGCCTGGTTCAGGTACCACGAGGTGAGGCGGCCTTGGTGGGCCGCAGGGTGGTGGCCGGTTTCCTGGCCGCCGCCGCCGTGACTCAGGGACGAGGAGCTGCTGCTGGTGACTGGGGGCAGAGAGTAGTCGGGGAGGGGGTCGTCCACCGCGGAGCCGCCGGTGCTTCCCGGTGCGCCCTGCAAGTGGCCGCCGCGCTCTCCGGCCGCGTACAGGCTCATGGCCTGCAGGTTGCAGTGGTAGGTCCCGGCGCCCGCCGCGCCGCCACCGCCGCCGCCCCCTCCGCCGCTGCCCCCTCCCGAGCTGCCGGCGCTGGAGCTCTGGCTGCAGGGGGAGCTGTAGAGGGAGCTCTGGCCAGGCGAGTAGGCGCCGAGCGCCAGCGGGGGTGCGATGCCCGAGCGCGAGGACCCGGCCGCCGAGGCCAGGAGGCCAGAGCTGAGCTCCGTGGCCGCGCCCTGCGGCGACCCCCGCAGCGACGTCATGATGTTGTCCACGCTGAAGCCCTGGCTGTGGTGCGGCGGCGGCGGCGCTGGCTGGGTGGGTGGCGGCGGCTGCGCGGGCTCCGCGCCGTCCAGGCTCAGCGGCCGCGCCGAAGGCAGGCTGCCCGGGGGACTGCTCCCACTCGACAGGCTGCTGCTACTGCTGTCGGGGCTTTCGATTTTGGGCACCGCGGCGGCGCTGCCGCTGCCCAGGGCGGCAGCCGGGGACAAGGGCTGGGGCGGCGAGGGGCACGTACCGTTCTCGGTTTTGATGTCCTGAATGCGCACCGGCGGCGGCTGCGGTCCGGGCGCGGCGCCGTCGGCCTGCTCCGGCGGCGCGGGCGGGGGCTGGCGGCCGGGCTGCGGCGGCGGCGGCTCCTTGAGGTGCAGCCGGTCTTTCTCCTCCTTGTCCTTCACTGCGTCCTTCTTCTTGAAGCGCCGCCGCCGCCGCAGGAAGCTGCCGTTCTCGAACATGTTGTACGAGTCCGGGTCCAGCGTCCAGTAGCTGCCCTTGCCCGGTTTTTTGTCGTCTCGGGGCACCTTGACGAAGCACTCGTTCAGCGAGAGGTTGTGGCGGATGCTGTTCTGCCAGCCTTGTTTATTGTCCCGATAGAAAGGGAAGCGGTCCATGATGAACTGATAGATGCCATTGAGAGTTATCTTCTTGTCGGGGGCGTTCTGGATGGCCATGGTGATGAGCGCGATGTAGCTGTAGGGAGGCTTCACCATGTCCTTGGGCTGCGGCTGCGGCGTGTAGGGCCCGTAGGCGCGGGCCATGCCGCCTGGGTACTGCTCGGCGTGCGCCGGGTGCGAGTACACGCTCATGGGGGCCGGCATGGCGGTGTAGCCGCCCCCGGCCGCCGCGGCCGCAGCGCGGTAGTAGCTCTGCTCTCCGCCGAGGTAGGGCACCACTCCCAGGGAGTTGGGGCTGGACACGGAGTAGCGCGCCTGCATGGCCCCCGCTCGCCGCCGCCGCCCCGCGCCTCCCGCCGCCCTCCACCCTCCCTAGGCCGGCCACGCCAAGCCGGCTGCCCAGTCCGAGTCCGGGCCCCACAGAGCTGGTGCCGGGCCGCCGCGCTGAGTCCGGCTCGGCCGCCGCCGCCGCCTCCGGGAGCCGCCGGCCGCGCACGGCCTCTCCCTGGGCTCTCTCGTGCTCCTGGGGCGCCCCGGGCCACTTCGGGGTCGGTGCTAGGGGAGAGGGCCGGACGAGAACGCGGCAAACGGCCTTAGAGGAACCCGCGGAGCAACTTCCAGGCGAGGACGGCAAAACAGAGCCAAAACTAAAAAAACAAGAAGGCGCCCTTCTTGCTACACTGCCTGTGCCTTCCAGGAGACTCTGCCCTGAGTCGCCGGCGAAGGCGGCCAAATAACCAGGGGCGGGGGGCAGCGCGCCGGCCGCCTTCTTGGGCCCCGCGTCACCTTTTTTTCAGTCTCTCGCGCGCCGGCCGCTTAAGGAAGCATTGGGAAAACTTCTGAACTTTTGAGCATCCGTCACCCAGGCGAGGACTTTTTTACGCAGTTACATTTTTTTCCGGGCAGCGGAGCCCCGCCCCACCACAGCGGCAGCAGCCAATGGTAGGCGAGAACCGCCTCTGAATGAGCCGGAGGCCGAACCCTGCCGGCCCGCGCCCAGCTGCGGGAGGACCGCCGGGCTGACCACACGCGCGCCGGCCGTTCGGAGTCCGCGCCCCTGCCCCTGCCCCTGCCCCTGCCCCTGCTCCTACCCTTGCCTGCGCCAGGCTTGCCACCCACAGCAAGGTCGGCCCCCTATTCCCAGATGCCCACCGCCGCCTCCGCCGGTACTGTCTTCCACCCCCAGCTCTCTGCACAGGCGTCCTTTGGTCCCGCAGACTTCCTGGGTCCTCCTGTACCCTACGCAGACCCTTCCTCTGTCCATTGCTCCCAGATGTCACCGAGTCCTCGAGCCCCAACTGGCTCTTTCCCATTCGGTGGCGGATCTTGCTGGCACCAGGGCCGGGATTTCCTGGGCCTCTCTTCCCCTCCTCCTTTCCCCTCACCTTTCCTCTCTTTCCACTTCTTCCCTCCCGTCGCCACTCTCACTGGGTTCACACATGTGTTCATTTGCCCCCCACCTGGAGGTTCTCTTGTCTGGAGCTGGGTTACAAAAGACACAGTTTTAAAGGCTCAGTCACAGCCATGCTGTTCCCAGTGGGGCAGGAGTTGTCGCCCCACCTCGTCTTCCCCGTGACCCCTACCCAGTAGAAATAAGGTGTGTGTGTGGGGGGGGGGAGGTATATGGGGCCTTGCCGGACCGCTGCCCCGGTAGGCTCCGCCCGCCCAGCTTCAAGACACCCTGCTTCTTGTGCCCCAAGGGCCCTTGGCGGCCCGGGGGTGCTTGAGGCTCAGGCTGCTGAGGCCAGGAGGCTTTCTGCGCTTCCCTGTGGTGGGGAGGGGGTGTGCGCATACGTGATCCCTAAGGTTTGCCACTGGCCTATGGGTCTTGTCTGGTCCGGCATGTTTCTGCTCAGAGGAGGGGTCACGCTTCGGGCTCAGTGACATTAGCAGGTGTGATGACAAGAGGCAAATAAACACGTCCAAGAACTTAACGCGTCTCAGTTTAACCTCCATCTCCACACGCGCGGGGCTGCCGGCTTTCAGAGATAACGGGTGTGCTGGGGGAAAATGTTCAGAATCACACCTGCAGAATGGCTCAAGGATTGGGGTGGGGGTGGTAAGCATACAAAGCGTACCCTTGTGCACGCCTGAGATTTGCAGTTTCTGAGCGACTGGAATGGGATGGAAAGACGACAGAAGAAAGGAAACGAAGGAGCAAGAAAAAGATTGGCCTCCCTGTGCCTGCAGCGCATTTCTGTGTTTTGGCAACTCTAGAAAAGACCCCCCTGAAGACTGAACACTGGATTCTTTACTAGAAGCTGGGGAGACTGGCAAGTTTAGGAAACTGTGAAGAAGAGTAGTGTGACGCATCTAACACCTCCACTCCCCCAATTTCTGACAATCTTTAACTGCAAGGATGTGTTGGGAGCCCCTTTTGGCTTCTCAGCTGGAATCCCGGTTTTCTCACAAAAATTCTCCTTGTAGCTTCAGCTCTTAGATGTTAAGACGCTATCTTGTGTAGCGGGCTCAGCTCTGTGTCACTTGAACATTAAAAAACACACAACAACAACGATGTGTTTCAGAATGGACATTTACACGGAGAGAAGAGGACCTGCTCCTTCTAGAAGTAGCCTTGGGGGGGGCGGAAGTTCCCATTCCTGTGGCAGCTACCTCTTGGCCTGCTGTGCTCTTCGGACACTTGAAACTCCTTTTCCAGGGTGTTTGAAAGGCGGGGTCTCGGATTGGAAGAAACGCTTGATTTGTCAGCAGGAGGCTCAGTACTTGATATTTCCTAAACATTAGCAGGGGGAGGGAGGGAAGAGAAGACCCCCGACTTGAAAAAGGAATTTGTGTCCCATTTCCAGCCCTGTACCCTGACATAACCAGCCCCTTTGGCTGAGGCTTTATGGGAGCATTTTGGTTTCAACCTGGAGACCAATTAAGTGGTCCCCCTAAACACCCCAGCGTTTGGTGAATTTGGACTTTAAACTGCATCTCCACTGCTGGCAGTGCTTGGAGAGAAAGTGGCAATAGCGACTCGTTTGTTTTCCTATTGTGGGAAATGCCAGCGGACCCTGGGTGTTGCAATGGACAGTTGTGCTTCACTGTCTCCCCCCAGCTCACCATCCCCTGCCCTCTCCTCGCTCTCGATCAGCAGCCCAGAGAAATGTAAACAGCTTGTTATGTAAATTGCAAATCGAACAGCGGGGGTGTTCTGGGCTCCCCGCTTTGGATATAAAAGTTGCCGTTGTGAAATTAGTATCTGGCATGCGGAAAAAAAATGGAGAGGTGCAGTTTTATAAAGATCAACTTTCCACTGGTTTAGCTCTGGATATTCGCCAGGAAAAGATATTTGCATTTCTATTTTATAAGCTTACTCGGAAGCAAACCTCCAGTAAACGGCTTGATTATATTTCAAGTACTTTGCTTATTTTATTATTGTTGTTAGTGGTCTTGTTTTAACGTTAAGGCACAGAAATAAAGTCTTCGGGGGAATGGGTAAAGTTTTTATTTTTCAGTTTAAAGTTTTTGATTGCCCCGTTTTTGCTGCTCCTCGGGGTAGTTCAATCATCCGTCTTCCGGACAACTACTGACTCAATTGGCAGACATGCCCCCGCAGGAAACCTTGGGCTTCTTTTCTGACACCTCCCATAGTTGCAGCCTGAAGGTCCTGCAGGCGACAGCGGTAATGGATGTTTGGTGGAGCTGTCGTTTGGCCCGCCCTGCAACCCCCAGCCCTTCCTTGACCTGCCAGGTGGGGTTACAGTTCCCGGGGCCCACTTACGGGCTCATAGCTCTGAGGAGGGGGCGTGACGTCACAACGATATTTAAAACAAGGCCTCACCGGGCCCCTACTGTAGAAAAGAACCAGGGAGATGTGGCCAGCACTCCAGGAAATGCCTGGATTTGGGAACGTGGGGACACCACAGGAATGTGTGTATTGGGGGGAGTGGGGGAGGAGATGGTGCCCTAACGCAGGTCACCAGGAACCAGAAGGAGCTCTTTCTCTTCTTTTTATTCCAGTCAATAATAATAAGGAAAGAAGGATCGGGCGAGCTCCGAGTTCAAGAAATGAGTCTCCAGGCGTCTGAGCCCTGCCTAGGGTGCATAGATTGTCCTCTCCGTCAGAGACCCCTCGGGGAGTTTCCAGCGTCCCCCTCGGGCCCGGCAGCCCAATCGCCCCTGTGACCTGCCCAGACCCCCTCCCAGTCCTCTGTTCCCGCGTATCCAGCTTTTGGCTCTCGGTTTTGCCCAGGAAACCGGCCCATCATCGGGGGATCTAGGACGCCCTCGAGAGATTTTTTTTTGGGGGGGGGGGAGCTTAGCCCAGGAGCTGCGGAAACAGGAAAGGCGGGCTTAGAAGATGAGGGAAGGGGCTTCCCCTGTTCTAGACGGTGCCGCTAATCTAAGGGATTCTGCAAACCCAGGAGGGAGGCTGCACGTCAGCAGCTCCTTCACTGTCCCCTTCGCTGCTAGGGGACAAATTGGAAGATTAAGGCATTTATTCTGCCAATGAAATTTGAAAACTCCCCACTAGACCGAAATCACAAACAAATGCAACAAAGTCCGTGTGGGGGTGTCTTTGGGATATTTAGATACATGCCTGTAGTTCTACATATGGCCTCATTTGCGTAGACCAGGAGTCCAGGGGTAAGGGAGGATATTTCGGTGTCAGTAACCGTTATTCGTTACCAAACCTTCAGCTCCGAAGGTAGCCTTGGTCTTCAGTGTGACTTTTCAGCTGAGGGAGGAGGCGGGGACCGAATGTCTGGGTTGCTGAGACTCAGCGGGTTTCTTCCTTCTTCCCTCTTAGTTGGGGGGCTTCTGAGAAGAGATTGAGTTAACGCAGTACCTCTAATTCTGCTCCCTCCTCAGCAGAAAAATACTTGCTACAATAAATAAAAAGAGCATTTGTTTTTCGATTATGTTTTAAAGTGATCTACATTGCCTGTCTACATGATTGAACTAATTGGATAGTTGCTCTGGTAGAAGCAGCCCTTCACAGTTTATGTGATGGAATAATTTAACGTCATTCCCCCAGTCCCCAAGCTGGGCTGTCCCCCTAATTACACAGGAGAATGCTTGCCAGCACCTGCTCTTGGTTACCCCGTCGGGCTGGCCCACCTGTCACCTCAGAGCCGGGCTGAGTAGCAAGAAAGGGACACAAGGCATAAGGGAAGTGAATCTTTAAGTTGTAGTGGCTGGCTACGGAAGACTCAGGGGTTCCTTTGTCCAGGCAGAGGTAGATGGAGACCCGAAATGTCTTCTTTAATTAATAACCCAGGACAAGAATAAAATCTATAAAAGGGTGGATGATCGGAAAGGATTAGGTGCCTGCGCGTGCATGCGCGCACCTCTGTGTCCTCGCATCCAGGTCCCCAACAGACTCAGGGCGGCTGCCGCAAGCCAGGTGCTGAAAGTGTAGAGGCCCCGCTTCCTCCCAGCTTGGTAACATCTGCTCATTTAAGGCGCGCGCCGCGCACGGCGCAGCGGTCCTCCAGCCCCAGAGGCTGTAGCACAGCACCGAGATTGTAGGGTACCGGCGGGCGCCAGCCGTCAGAAAACCACGGGGTGTAGGCGCCTTCTCCGGGCTTGACTGAAAAGCGCGCGCTCCGGCACGGACGCGCCTTGGCTACGGGTGTTGGTGGAAAGGCTTTGATCCGTGAAAAGACCCACAGACAGTTCAGAACCGCAGGCCGGGCGAGGTCGCCTGCACCTTGCTGGCGGCTGGGCCTGTGTCGTGCGGGCGACGAGTGCTTCCCGGGTCTCCAGCCCCGCCCCGCGGCTCAGCCACCCTTCTCCTAGCTGGAGAGCCACCGTCGCAGAGCCTGAGCCTCGACTTCCCGGGGCCTACGATTGCCCGGCGGGTTTGAGCTCTGGGACGTCCCTCCCGACGTCCCTTACCCCACCCCGGGCCGTCCAACCGAGCGTACGCAAGGCCGGGCCTGGTGTGCGGAAAGCGCGATCAGCCTCGCACCCTTGGACTCTGGGGAACTGCGGCGGGGCCCTCGACCCCGAACCGGCTGTTTGCACTTCTCAGGGCAGGGACCGGCAGGCACCTAGATCGGAGCAATCGGCCTCCGTGGAGGGCGGCTGTGCTGGCGTGCGCCTGCGGTTGGAAGCGGTGGCCCGGGGTTCGGGCTCCCCTTCCTCCTTCCACAGACTTCCCGCCTTTTCCCCCGCGAACGCAGAGCAGGGAAGAAGTGTGGGAAGTCCCGAGACCACTCGGCAGCACTGGGCTGGGGCTCCCGGGCTGGGGACGCAGCCCCAGCCAAGTCCCGTGTCCTGGGGCCCCGGACTCGCGGGTGGCTCTGGGCTCCTTCACTTGGCACCGCGCGTGCTCCGAGCGCCCCCTGCGGTCCGTGGCTTGGTCTCCCCTGCGCCTCTGAGGCGGCGGGAGGCTATACTGCCCCTCGCAGGCCCATCACTTCCGGAGCCTTTCCTGGGGAAAGGGGCTCCTGAGGTAGGGGTCCCTGGGGGAGGTCACGAAGCTAGAGTGGGACCCCGAAGTGTCCGGCTCCTTGTTTTAGCACCCTGCAATCTACCCAGGGTCCAAGCAAGAATAGTCTGAAGTCCCGTGGGGAGACCATCTCAGACTCCAAGGCAGGGACGAGGGACGTTTTTGTTCCTGGAGCCCGAGGTGACCTGGTATTGGGGCTTGCAGCCACCGGCTACATTCCTTCCAGGCGGCCCCTTTTAATTGATGTGCACGTTACAGAAAAAGCAAGGCCGCTTCATCAAGTGAATTACATTCTAGGAGATGCCAAGGAATGTATTTACTGGCAGCCAGGTTTGCCAATAAAAGTTGCAAATGAAGACTGCTGGTTTCCAGGAAAATGTACTTCTGTTTTTTAACCACACCTTAGTCTTAATTATGAAAAACTGAAT
Organism: Puma concolor; assembly: GCF_028749965.1. NCBI lineage: Eukaryota > Metazoa > Chordata > Mammalia > Carnivora > Felidae > Puma > Puma concolor. The sequence continues at coordinate 27,430,129 of NC_141671.1, forward strand.
CTCCAAAGAACCTGTTTAGAGAACAGGACTAGTGAGTGGCAGTGATAGTGGCTACTAGTGCGGTCTCACACCCCCACACACATTTACACACCCCAGAGACACTGTATGACAACACAGACCATGCACACTGCAGCTTTACCCACGGAGAGACTTGCCAATATTTACATACACAGTAGACACAGACACAAGGCTAGACGCTGGCACGCAGAGAGGTATGCATTCGGATTAGTGCTATTTAGTTTGGAAGCACAGATATAAGAAAAGATAAACTATGGCAAATAAAGAGGCGAATATCCACAGAATATTACATAGAAATAAATGTATGAAAGGAAAGGAGGCACTTGCTCTGTAGTATTTAGCTACTACTAAACTTGCCCTAGTATTTCTTTAAATGTTTTATTTATTTTTGAGAGTGTGGGCGGGAGAGGGGCGGTGCGGGGGGGGGGGGGGGTGCAGAGGATCCAAAGTGGGCTCCTTGCTGACAGCAGCAAGCTCCATGTGGGCTCGAACTCACAAACCAGTTGGAGATCATGACCTGAGCCAAACGAAGTCTGATGCTCCACTCATCAACTGATGGAGCCACCCAGGTGCCCCACCCTAGCATTTTTTAAGGCCAATAGTTGACTAGGGTTAAACTATAAATTTAGGGCAACAGAAAAAGAAACCCAGAATTTACTTTTACTGAGGTTCCTTTTTGCCTAAGGTCACACCTCCCCCCCACCCCGCCCCCGTCAGAATGGGAAAATCTCCCCACTCACCAAATGGGACAGCTGTTTTCCCCAACATTTGACTGCTCCTCTAGACCTTAGTTTGGGGCAGAGTGAATACTAATGCAGGGTAAATCTGTTTGATATGACATTTCTCTAGTCTCAACCACAGACCCTTAAACAATAACAATAAGATGCACAGAGCATTTATTATGTTGTTCTTCTGCTGAGGGCTTCATATAATCATTTCGTTTGATCCTCACAAGGACCCCATTGTAGACACTATTATCTGCATCTTATACAGAGGGGAACTGAGGCTCAAAGCGACTAAGTTACTTGTCCAATTTTACTTGGTGTATCTCCTTGGTTCTAACATGCCATTTATGATAAGGTACATCATTTATGTGCCACTAAGAAGAAAAATTAAACCAGTAAACATCACTGGTGGTTTAAGTCTCATCTCTATTTTGGATGTTAAAATCTACATTTTAGATCATTGATATATTGACTAATCCATTTAATCAGCAAATATATGGACACTTTTTGTGTTCAGCATTATTCTAGCAACTGATATATAACATTATATATAACTGATTATATATAACTGATATATAATACCCTTTACTGGACACATTTGGGAAGGCAAATAGTAATAACTGTTGGGAAACGTTCATCCACATAGATGCTTGAATCTGTTGTATGTGTGTAAGCGTAGCTGACTTGCACAGAGCTAGTGTGTCTGCACACAAAGGCAGGGCTCCCACCCAGCACTTGCAGCCTTCTCTCCGTTGGTCACCCCAGCTCCTCAGCCTTAACTTACACCAGGCCCAAGTGCCTAATGCAGTGGAAGCCTTTGGCCATGTGGTTGGTGCTTCAGGGGGCAGGGTGGGGACAGCATCAGGGAGGGCCAGAGAGGTGCGGGGAGAGAATAGGCAAGAGGGCCTTTGTATCCTTTCTAGGAAAAAATCCCTCCCCTGCCCAACTCGGACTTGGCCTGGATATAGTGAGGTAGGAAGAGGGTCACCTAGCGGCAATCGCCAGAGGAGGCCCCAAGCCCCCAGCCCTGTTTGTGGGCCGGCACCATATCTCACAACTTGGGAGCTTCTGGAGGGCAAGGGGCTCTGCTCTCTCAGGGAACACGGAAGAGTTGTATCCTGGACCCAGTGGTGTGAAACTGCCTCTCTGCGCTAGGATCCCTTGTGTCTTCCCAGGAAGAGCAGTGTGCCCAGTTGGGGTGGCCAGTGCATCCAGCATTGGTGGGTGTGTCCCATCAACTGGTGGCTGCAGCAGGCAGTGGGCACCAGGGCCAGACTCCCTTAGGACCGCCCCAGCCCCCCGCTGGCTGCGGGCCACAGTCTGGGACTGCCCTGCTTCTCTTCAAGGCCAGCCAGTGTGGGCGTCTGGTCTCCCCTTTGTCTGTCCCTGCAGTGAGCGGAGGAAGGTTCTTTTAAAGGCAGGGCTGTTGTGTTCACACAGGCGCACGCACGTAATCCTGAACCAGGGCCTGTGTTTAGTCTATCTCGCTGACGTCCTTCCTGAACAGATGGGAAGAGGAAACGATTCTCCTAGCCATTTTTGCCTTCACTGTACCCTGGCTCATCCATCATTTTCTCACCTAGCATCTCCAGGACGGCACAGTCTCCACTGACTGCCCAGAAAGTCCCCACCAGCAGGCTGTCACCGGAGAGGCTGGCCACTGCCTGCCCTGCATGTACTTTTCCTCCTTCCTTTAACACAAAGGTTTACATTATTGGCCATCCTTATGATGAAACAGGCTCCAGATTAGATAAGGTTAAATTACACTTTTATAAGGTGCCAGTATCGTCTTAGGAGACATTATCCTTTTATTTGTGAGTGTGCGCTTATAATAATAGTTTGTTTTTGTACTTATCTCTCTTCCCAAGTAGACAACATATATACACACTGTGACTTATTAGGGAGAGGACCACTCACTGCCCCAAGGGGGGAAAATTAGCTACTTGCCAAGAAAGAGCAAGTTGCTAACGTTGCTGACTTCTGGGAACTGGCCCAGTCAGCAAGGCAGAATTGTTTTGCTTTTGTGTGTGGTAATTCTACATAGTGCCCAGTGCCATCTTAAGAAACACCCATAGTAGTTTTCATTGTTTGCCTTTATGAGTATTTGCTATCAAAGATTATTTGTTAGGTGTATTTGTTTTAGTAAGGAACACGTCCAAAGGCAGGCAGACGTGTCACTGGGAAAATGTTTTGGCAGGAGCCAGGCAGGGGTTTTACATAATAGGAAAACAAATGGGGCCCCACCCTCCTCACATCAAGGCAAACAGTCACATATTTTGTTTAATATCAGTCACAATGTCTACTGTCTGCTGGAAGTAGGTTAGTTTTCTAGTAAACATCACTATCATTGATGTCAACTGTTTTTGTTTTTGTTTTTTTTTTTCCTGGAACAGTCTCAGACTTACTCAGATCATGATGCTTTCTCCATTTTAGTTAGTCTTTGGATATTTTACAAGAGAGGGTGAATGCATAGCAATAACATTTCCTTTTATTTTAAAATGAATTTTGAAAAATATGTGTTTCATATTTCTCGTTAGTTTGGCAAATTTTGAATTTCCCTTGATTATGGATTAAGTGGAGTTTTTCTTACTTGTTGCCTTCCCTTGCTGGTTTGTACATTCATTTTCCTGATCGTATCTATACAGCTTTGCTGATTTCAAGGAGATTCAATCATCAAGTGGTGCTGACAGTCTGTTGAAAATCTCGTAAAAGGAGAGTTGCACTTTATTTTCTGACTGTGCCAAACTTTTTCCAAGTAGGTATTTAGAACCCAGAAAACATCCCCTAGCAGATCAGAGTAATATTAAATACAGGTCAAGTGCTGGATTCAAAGTTCTTGGCAACGTCCCTTTAAAAACAAATTTCTCTGATATGCCTAGATCTGCTTTTCCAATATTAGCATAACTTTCAGTTTTATCCACCCGACAAATATTTTAAGTGTGTACATTTGGTGGAAAAAGAAAATGATGGATGCAAAATTTGTTCTTTCTCTTTGGGCAAGTTTGAATTTTTAATAGCTCACTCCAATGTATGTCTTGATAAATTCGATTCATTTCCCCTCCCCACAGTGCTTCATTTCTGGCCATTTAATACTATACTTAAAATTTGAAGTCAGCTGGGTGTGGGAGCATGGGAGGAGAGAGTGGGGGGGAGCTCTGAAAAGAGATCAAACCAAGAGCCAAAATTTTGAAGAAAAAATTAGATGGGTCTTTTATTGATAATGACTTTCTCTTAGAAAGCATAGTGACTGTGGTTGTGAATTCTTTCATATTATGAAGGGCTTATTAATGATCATATGGGGCAGAGAGTCATATGGATGCTGTTGGGAAGCTCCTCTCATCCTCCTGGCTGGTGACTCCACTGGGAGCCCCTAGGGCTGAATAGGAAGACATAGGTCCCCCTGTCTGCTGACTGGGTTTTTTAATTTATTTTATTTTATTTATTTATTTTTTTTATTTTATTCGTATTTTTTTTTTTTTTTTTTTGCAGGAGGGTAGGGTTATTTTTGTTCCAGCGTGCCTCCTCTTTTTTTCTTTTTTTAAGGTACATGAACTCTCTAATAGTTCAGTGCAAACTGCGTCTATATCATCCAGTTTCCTCCCTTGTGCCCCTGGGGAGGGAAAGGGAGATGGGGGTGAGTGGCAAAGAGAAGGAACAGATGGAGAAAGGAGGAGTACAGGCCAGTTCCTCCCCCCTCCCCCCTCCCCCCTTTCCTTACTGGAGACCCATTCTAGGGACCCCTGAGAGATCAGTGTCCTGGTGTTGGATGCCCCTGGGGGTGAGTGTTTCAAGAAGTTGAATGTAGAGGGACACTGAGCTTCTTGTTAGGAGCAGAAGAGAATCCCAGAGAAGGAGGTCGGTCCACGTAGCTGCCCTGTCAAACACAGGCACACCTGACAGGAAGCTGTGTTTATATCAGTGTTTAGGAAACTTTGGGGGCCTTCTTACTGTGGCCACCAAAGGGAGGGGAAAAGCCATGGTCTTGGTGTGGAGAAGCTAGGCAGGGCCAGGAGCCTATAGTCCTCTTTGCCAGGCCTGCCTTGCTCTCCCCTTCCTGGTGGGGTGGGGTCTATTTGGAAGAAGCTGGAAGCTGGAGGAGAAGTCATTTGTGCATTCTGTTTGCTGGGCCCAGCGCTGGTGCTTGCTGCCCTCACCCTCTCTCTGCGTGGAGTGTGGGTGTTCTCCGTGAATATTTTCCATCTCTATGTGGAGTTCTATGCCTGCCTAGTCCCATTTCTGCCCACATTCGGTAGACACCATGAAAGGCCATTTTTCTTTTTGAAGCGGGTCCAAAAAAATACACATGATGAAGTGCAGGCAGGACGCCTGCGGAAAAAAAAATAACTTCTCCCAATTATTTCAATGGAATGAAATGGCTGGGCTGCTGCAAGCAGAATCTGACAGAGAAATGAAACCTTGCCCCATTCCGGTCAGGGCACTAGCCACAGGGTGGAGCAAGCGGACCTTGGCTGCCACAGCATTTGACTGCACAGGGCACGGCCCGGCAGCTCCAAGCAGGCACAGAGTGTCTAGCATGAGGTGCTGAGTGCTGCCTCAGTTTACCTTGTTTTCAAAGGAGAGAATAATATATCTCTTTTAACTGAAATGTTTTAACTTAAAAAGTTTTAACTTAAAAAGTTTTAACTTAAAAAGTTTTAACTTAAAAGAGGGATTTTTATGAAATGATCTCAGTAGAGAACCTTTGGAATGCCTTTGAAAAAAGAAACTGTATAAATACAGGAAATTAAAGAACGATGATTATAAATAGTGAACGAAAGAGTGTACCGGTGCTCTGAAGTTCCAGTTAATGCTACTGGAGTCTCATGTCTCTACCCTGGGCAGCACGTGCGGACTGGGGGTTGTGTGTTCAAGTCTAATTGTGCTGAGAAAGAAAGCTGCAAATAAATAACAGCATCATAGAGAGTCAGATGAAGGGCCCAAGCGAAGGCTTATTCTCAGAGCACCTGCCCAGACTTTACTGCTGGCACTGGTTCATATATGAACTGGCTCACCGAGCTGCAGAAGAAATAGTGTTTCAGGGAAACAAAGAGAGCCATGAAGTGCAGAGGAGAAAGTCCTATATATATTGCAACTGATACTTCAATTAAACATAAGCAAGATTTTCGATAGTGCAAACATTGAAGCAAAACCTTTTGAAGAAATTTTGACTCATACTAGACATCCATTAACAATCTTAATTATGAGGACCTTGCAAAGTATGAAAGTGAACCCATGGATGGATTCCTTTGGACACAGAATATCAAAAACATGCAAAGTGAAAGTGATCGGTAGGGTAGTAGGATGATGCTTTCGTCCATCTAAACATTTCTTTAATGTATGATTTATACAGGTTTTCAAATTATAGAAATATAGAATTTATATAGAAATTCAAATTATAGAAAATTTCAAGCTGGAAAATGGATTTGGAAAAGCATCATTTGCGATTTGAGATGCACAATCACATCAAGAGAAGCTTCTCTGGAAAGTCCTCCAGCCAGCAGCTGGGCCTGGAAATTCCCTGGTGAACAAGTATGGGACAGGCAGGGGGCCTCATGGGGAGGTGTGGGAAGAGAAAGAAGTGGGGGAAGAAGAGGTGTCAATGGCCCTAAGTAATTTGGTGAGAGGAAGAGATAAACAAGGGGTCTAAAGCCTCTGGGAAGGTAAAGAAGGAAAGCCGCATTGAGTTTCACATAAAGCTCTTTATCTTCTTCTGCTCTGATGTTATCACACCTTTAAAATGGTAAATCGTTTATATAACGATTGCTGATTCACAAAATGAAGGTGCTGCAAATTAACATGAAGACAGAGTAGAGCAGTTCAAGGGGAAAAAGCTTTGGGGGAGTATTGATTTCCCTCTGGTTTTGCATTAATCTTATCTGGGGGGCAGGGAAGAGGGAGTAGTCTTGGTGCTGTGGAGGGTGAGGTGAGGGGGCTGCTGGGGGAGAGAGGTGATTGCTTGTGGGCTGTTCTTCAGGTTTTTCTGGGTGGTGTGTGCCTGTGTGTGTGTGTGCGTGCGCGTGTGTGCATGCCTGAGAGGCTCTAGGGCAAATGGCTCTGGCTTCCCAGTGAGAGAAAATTTTTCACGAGGGCTCGGTCTCTTGGCAAGCCAACTATTGGAGCTTCATCCTGTGTGCTGTTACCAGAGGAAGAAAAGCCCAAGTTATTAATGTGATGTCAGCCTTAAACAGAAGAGAGGTAGAACTAGAGGTAGGTCCATATTTTGCACTTATTTGTTGCAAATTCAGTTGCTATGGGTTTTTATGTTTTGATGTGAAGTGTTCTCTTGTGTGTGAATCTCAATAAACTAGAATGGGACTGCAGTTTTGAAGACTGGAATCAATGGTTTTAGTTATTTCTTGACTCTGTAAGAATGTACTAACAGAAATTATTCCCCACCTCACCCCCACCCCCTTTATTTTTCTTCTCTTTTCTTCCCTGCACTCCTCCAATCCAGGCTGTGGGTCCTTTAACATGCCAGTCTACAGGGACTGTGATGGAGCTCTGCCGCCATCTAGTGTTAGTAATGGAGAAGTGCACTTCAGAGCCTTCCAAAAGCCAAGGAAGTTACACACCAGCCAAGTGAGGAGAGGACTTTATCAAAGTAAAATCCTAGAGGTTTATGGGTAAATATTTGCAAGTCAAGAGCCTTCACAATGGATTTGGAATGGTAGTATATCACATGCGCTTTAAGTAAGCTCTGTTCAGCTCTTTAGGGAGAAGGAGCGATTGAATTCCAAATTGGGGTCTGTTTTGGTGGCCCTGTTTCCCTACAGTGGCTAAAAAAAGCCACAAATGAATTTAAATTCCCTTGATTTCTACTTTGATCAATCCCTTTCTAAATCCAGATGTACCTATGAGAGGTAGGTAAACTGAGGCTCAGAGAGGTTCAAGACACGTGCTTGGTCACACACCCTGCTGACAGATCTGAGGGCTCTGCTTCATGCTCTTCTACTCACATTATTTCCTAGACTGATTTTGAAAACATCATAGCCCTTCCTTAAAGAATACCCCCTAAACCAAGCTATCCTTGTGTTGTATCTGTAGGGAGAAAGGCGGACAAGAGAGGGGCTGGGGGGAAGGAGAGCTGGGACTCTGAGGACTGGTCCCAGGCAGATTAGTTTAAGGGAAGAACAAGTATGGAAATGAAGGAGCCAGATGTTGGGTTTCCTAAAGCTCTCCATCCCCAGGTACCTGCTGGAAAGTCTTTGAAGAACAAACTCGCACCACACTGAGCTGTCAGAGAGGGTATTTGAGAGAGGGCATGGCCATTATTGACCCGATGCAATGCCAACTTTCCAAACTCAAAGCTGACCTGGGCCAGAAGGCCCTGCTGGGGAGGGCGCAGGCTTGAGACCCAAGGGGGTGTTTCACCCTGGCCAGGCATCACCCAAGTAAGGGCTGTGCCAAGGCCATCCTGGGAATGAGCCACAGGCTCATGGGAGCTCCTTGGGGATCCCCCAACCCAGCTGGCTGACATTTTCTAACCATCCTGGAAGCTGAAGATTTGGATGTATCACCTAAAAATCTAGCTTTTGGGAAAACCTCAGCTAAGGTTCACATGAGGTGGCCAGGTTACTTAACTGAAATATTTAATATAGTTAATGATATTTCATAATAATAAATGTTTAATGTTAATATATCAATAAAATATAATTACTAATTTAATTAAAACAACATTTATAACTGTCTTGAATGATTCCCTGGAATTATCTAAAGCTTGGGGTGCCTTGGTGGCTCAATCAGTTAAGCATCAGACTCTTGGTTTTCTCTCAAATCATGATCTCATGGTTTGTGAGATGGAGCCCAGAGTCAGGCTCAGTGCCGACATCATGGAGCCTACTTGGGATTCTCTCTCTCCCTCTCTCTCTCTGCCTGTCTCTCTCTCTCTTTTGAAATAAATAAATAAATAAATAAAAGAGAAAATATTCTTAGAAGAAGGATTATGTAAAGCTCACCCTCATCTGTGTGTGCATTGACTTAACCTCTCCTGGCCATTGGTTTATGCTTCTCAACCTTCTGCACTGATGTGCCATCTTGGTGGGTGCCACTGTCCTCAGCACCATCTTTCTTTTTCTCTTCTTTGCTAAATGCAGAAGCACTGTAGGGGAAAGAGAAGAGAGACATCCCACCTAGTGGGACAGCCAGCAAGCAGGGAGGGCTTGCAGGTGGCAGTCGTGTTGGTGAAGAAAATCTCTGTGTTGACTGAGGTTAGAGTGTAACTAATTTAATCTCTCCTAGGACAAAGCTGGACTTCAGTTGGAAGTTTCCCAGGGTACACATTTTGAATTTTAATTTCTAAGTGCAAAAGCTTTCTTCAGTACTTATAGTTGGTTATGCCGTTGACACAATGATCTGGATTATCCTGATCACAAAAGCACTTGTAGGTTATTAAACTGCACTGTCTGAGGAAGACTCTTAATTGGTTAGTGGGCTTACAGATTGTCTTCCATCGGGGTCAAGCTATCTGGGTGCTTCCCCTTCCTCCTCCCTCTGCCTGTGGCCCTGATGGACCCCAGTGGCAATAAGGTCTGATTCCCAGATGGGGAAGAGAAGCTGGTGGGAAGGAGCCTGTGGGAGATAGGAACAGCTGATGAAGGTGGGGCCGTGTCAGGCTGAGACACTCCTGGGTATTGTGAGGCAGTGTGAACCGGCTCCAAGGGCATCTGCCGCCCCAGGGACGTGGTTATCTCCCTGCAGACTCTCCCTGCCCAGGTATTGCCTGAATGAAGTTATATAAAAAGGCTTTATGAGCTGGGAAAGTGTGTAATTTGTTCTGGAAGAACATAAAGTTCATTGTTTTCCTTCGCCTGTGGCTTACTCTCCCCTCAATTTGTCTATTAGGAATGCTCACGACTTTGTCTCATTTCCATGGGCAAATTTTCCATGGGCTTCAGTGAGGCAATTTTAGAAAACAGAATTCGAGTCCTTCCACAGTGAGAGAGAAAATAAGGCTTTCACTCATTCCCACAATTTTTAAAAAGGAGTTTTCTTAAGGATTAACTCTTGAAAACTTTCCTTATTTCCTTGGCATTTTGAATCATATAGAATTCATAATACACCCCCCAAATTTATTTTTAAATCAGAAGTGTTCAGTCGTGTTCAAACAGAGGGTATAAATGTGAGCACTTTCTCAACTTCATCCTTTTGGCTTTCACCTTGAAAGACTTGTAACTTGCAGGGTCGACTGACATCCTCCTGAGGTGAGTCGTCAGCAAGAAGGCCACTTCTTCTTGCAGACTATCTAAGTGTTCTGCAACAAGTTTAACAGCTGCAAGAAAGCTAGTAGCTTGGTTAACCTACACTTGCCAGCAATTTCTTTCTTGGCCAGACAGTCATTTTTTTTGTGCCTTTGTCTGGCTTTTTTCTTTTTTTGAAGACAGCAAAATGAAAACTTAAAAAACATTATATTGTATTATACGTACACACACACACACACACACACACACACACACACACACACACTAGATTCACCTGTGGAGACCACATAAAATTGTGGCCCTTAGCTACCAAGCAGGATCAAGTGACAGCAAATTAAAGACCAATCAACTCAGGGGGTGATTTTTGCCCCTACAACGGTACCCCAGTACCCAGGAATCTGCTTTTGTTAAAATTCCAAAGGAAGAAAGACAACTACCTGGAGTCCCCTTTATTTGCTTCTTCCTTGAACGAAAGGCTTTTCATTTTCTTTGTTGTTACCCCCCTTTCATCCTCTGGAGAAAAAGCCAGGACAGCTTCCCTGACCAGAGGGTTGACAGTGACTGGTTAATGCACCTACCTGGGGCTTCCTTCTTGTGAGGCAGGTTGGAATCCTCTGTGCCCTCAGAGGCCAGCTCCTCTGGACAAAGATGACAGGGTTGGCTTCCTCTGGGTTGGTGACAAGGTGATAGAAACATAGAAGCTTACCACAGGTGCCCGGTTCATCGGTTAAGTTCATGGGGTGTGAGCAGCCTCATCAAGCTTCTAGAAAGTGCACCGAAGGAGGAGAAGCTCCTCCTGAGACTGACGAACCTGAGGTGACAGATTTTGTGCCTCTTTTCCTGGCGCCCATTGTGTGTTTGCACAAGCCGAGCAAAACCCCTTGTGAATCACTTTGCTGCTTGCAAACGCTCAGCATAGCTCTCAAAATCGCCCAAGGATCTTTTTGTAAGTTCAAAGGAAAAATGTGCTATTTCAGTCCATGAGCATATCTCTTTATAGCTGTAGAACTATCACGTCATGGAATAATCACGCTGCACCTGGGGATGGGGGGGGTGCCTGATCATTAAGGGCTTTTTATTTTATTTTTTTGGTAGCATATTTTCCACTGAATATACTTTAAAATCAGATTTATTTGGCTGTAATCTTCCATTCATGGGCTGAGTCTAGAAGCATGTCTTTTTTAAAAAGATTGAACAAAACTAATCTTCCTGAGGCTTTTGTGTGTGTGTTGGTGCAGAGGAAGGCACAGAGAGAGTGTGTTAGAAGGAAGTAGGAGCATGGATTTTGAACTTTTCCTCCTTTACAACTGAATGTGAGCCACTTTTGTGGCCATGGAACACCATCGTGGCTGAACCACAACAGCTGATGTTGTCGGTGAGTTTTGTCTTGTGGAACACACAGTTCTTACACACCAGCAAGCTGTCTTTGAAGTCAGTGGAAGCTGTGTGCCAGACCAGGCCATGAGGGCTACAGGTGATACCGCTGGGGACAAGAGCCAACGTTATATCAATGGTGGCCTCATCAAGGAATGATCTTCTAGATTCTTTAGAGAAAAGGTGAAGTTACAGTGACTGAAAAACATGTTTGATGATGTCATCTCAGCCGATCTTTATAAGATGGTTTGAAATTACCGTTATACTTGATTGTCATGATTTTTTTAAGTTTACTTATTTATTTTGAGAGAGAGAGAGAGAGAGAGCACGTGAGCAGGGGAGAGAGGCAGAGAGAGAGAGAGAGGGAGAGAGAATCTCAAGCAGGTTCCACTCGACACTCAGTATGGAGACCCAAATGGGGCTCGATCTCACAACCTTGGAACTGAAATCAAGAGTTGGATGCTTAACCAACTGAACAACTCAAGCATCCCAATTGTTATGATGTTTTAAACACAGGAAAGGTCAACTTCAAATGGGCCCAGAGAAGAACAACATTTCAGCACAGTAGGATTGAGACATGAATAAAATTATGCCTTCTAGGGCATCATTCAGTTGTTTCAACCAGGAGTTGAAAGAAGAGTTTGTTGGAGTACCAGAGATTCACACATAGGACTGAGTCAACAAAGTGGCTGCACATTTCATTTAAACAGCACAATATCTTGTGCACTCTGTCAGCGAAGACCAAGAACAGCCTGCTGCTGACTGAGTGGTTCTAGTTTCATCCAAAGGTTTGGCATCTTGCAGTACTTAGACTCACTGGCAGCTTGTTCACCTTCCTGAAGTAATCTCCCACTTCTGCCAGTCTTTTTCTTGAAGGAAACTGTGCCTTGCTCCCCAAATATCATAAAGTCGATTCTCATGATTCTCAAATGTTAAGTTCTATAATGCTACCATGAACTCTGAATTAACAAATATTGAACCATTGATCTTGGGGAAAATACAGGGTTGGGTTCCTGTGAGTTTATGGTATTTCCATCATCTGATCAATACATAACCTTGTTTTATGTGTGCTTCTGTTCTGAGACATCTTATTTAACATACAGATGGTCTCCAACTTATGATTGTTCAACTTATTATTTTTCAACATTATGATTCACTAGAAACTGTACTTTGGATTTTGATCTTTTTCTGGTCTAGCAATATGCAGGATGATGCTCTTTTGTGATGCCAGGCAGTGACAGCAAACCTCAGTTCCCAGTCAGCCATGCCATCATACAGGCCAACAACTGACACACTTACACAACCACTTTGTACCCACACAGCCATTCTGTTTCCACTTTCAGTATAACATTCAATAGATGAACTGAGATATTCAAAACTTTATTATAAAATAGACTTTATATTAGATGATTTTGTCCAATGGTAGGCTAATGTAAGTGTTTTGAGCACATTTAAGGTAGGCTAGGCTAAGCTATGATGTTCAGTAGGTTAGGTGTATTAAATGCATTTTCAACTTACAATATTTTCAACTTACAATAGACTTATTGGGGTATAACCCCATTATAAGTTGAGGAAGATCTGTATTGTTGATTCATTGCCATTGAATCTATGGCCAGCAACATTATAACTCAACCCTAAATGAAGCCCATCTAACACACGTATTTTCTCCTTGAATTACGTCATAGCCCTCTTGCCCTTAGAGACACTACACAGCACTTTAGCACTCTGCTTGGGGAACATTTTCTCAACTGAGAAAAGAACACTTCTTTACACTGTGAGAACTGAGGTAGAGAGTCACCTTGTTTGATCTCAGCTGGGAATGTTCAGGGCAACTCAAATTTTTTTTTTTTTTTTTTTTTTTTACTGTTCTGTATATGTCCATGAATGACCATGAACATACTGTGAGAATTGACTTTGGAGTTACAAATAAATTTTAGTGAGGAGGAGAATTTGCAAATACAGAATCTGTGAATAATGAAGATCAACTGTATTTTGATGAACCCAATGTGCATTCTTAAGATCTATTGATTCTAGGTAATGATTATTGTCTAGTAAGTTAATTTTTGGTCTGATTTAGTGTTAAAGCAAAGATAATGCATGTTTTAAAAAATTAACTTCATTAATACAGTGTTCTGTTAATCAAGACACATGATTTTGAAAACAGCTCTTTTCCCTTTTCTCCCCTTAAAGTCAACAATACTCCTTCTGTCTCATCTTTCCACACCCATCAAAAGTTGCTAATCAAATACCCTCTGCATTTCTAGATATGACTGAGCCTTGATATTAGCCTCATTTGTCAGTCACCAATGGTAGAATTTAGGGTTGTTTTAAAGACCAGAATTTCATCATTGTTGAACTATTGGATGAGAATGTATCAATGTACTAGAAGGAGTAAATTACTTCACTTGGAGATGATGCTTTTGCCTTTTGGAGCTATTTTGGGGAAAAAATATTTCAAGTGAAGGATCTCTTTCAGGTGTCCTTCCCACATTTTCATGACAAGGAAGGCTTATCAGTTTTTTCCAAAGTGAGATTATGAAACCATCCCTAAAGTGAATTCCACAAAACACTAGTAATATGGATTACGCAATTGGATAAATTTGAGAAATTCTGAGCAAAGTCAAACTTGTTTTTCTATTGAAGGCCTTCACAGAACCTTTAGCTGCCAGTGTACATTTTGAGGTATGTAGCGTGTTCCACATGGTGTTGGCCATGGGATTATCTCCCAGAGCATTGTTCTCTCTGTTCCTTCTTGGGACACACTACTATAGAGGCTGGATGGTGCACAACATAGACAGAGCACGTCTACACTGGAGGAGTTGTCACTGGTGCATGGGGTCAGGTGCAGCTTCCAGGGGGCAGATGGCAGTATGTGTGAGACAGATCACGATGGGGGACAAACACAGTCACTCCCATTGTCTTGGGTGAATGAAATGATGCTCTCCCTCCTTTTTCTTTCACTACTGGGGATTGTTTCCTGTTTTTTAGGTACCAAAATGGACACACTCCTCTCTCCATGTGATTTTGCAAGAAGCATTTATTGACCACTGAGTATGAACAGGCACTGTGCTAAGTGTGGGTAATAGGAAGATGAATGGAATGATAGAGTTGCCAAAAAAAGAGACTACAGTGACTTACCTTTGATCTTGTTTTTCATGCTGCAACAATAATTATCTCAACCTTAGTTACCAAACACAAATATTTCAGGAGGAGGCTCAGACATTCACTGCTCTTTGAACCCCAATGAACACAGTGGAACTGATATCGGCCTTGTAATGACTATTGTTGGAGCATCATGGATTTTCTTTATCCTTTTGCATTTCTCGTGTAGACAGTGTGACATGCGTAACAATTGGATAATGGTAATAACCTTAAAAAATTGTCCCAAAGTGGGCTTTTGAAGGAGAGTCAATCAATGAGTCACATGGGTTCTCAATGTTCCTCTTTTGTGCAATTTGAAGCTCAATATTGGTCACCTCTGTAAGAAAAGCACAAAAGCATTAGTACTGAATTAGATCTGGGCAGATTTTGTGCTAGGTACCAGGCAACAGCATTAATGAGATTTAGTTCCTGTCCTTATTGAGAGAAGGTCTTGCCTTTATAATTAAATTGTAACAATTACAGCTACCAGTTCTCAAATACCCACTCTGTGCCTGATGCTGGAATTTTCCACGTTTGCTGTGAACAATAACTGTGATATTGCTGGGAGTGTTTGGGACAGAGATTTTAAAAAAATCAAATGGACTCTAATCCTTGGGGATTAAATGGAGGTGATGGCAGAGCATTGAGGACACTGGCTGGAGTGGGAGTGTAGGAAATGTTGCCTCTGTTGCCCACTGTAATTGTCACACAGGGCAACATCTGGTTCATCTTTATCTCCCCAGTGCCTGGCTCAGAACTGATGCTCTGTAAATGTTTGTTAAACAAATAGCGATGATGATTTAAAGATGAAATGACAATTGGCTAGTCAGCAAAACAGGGTAGATATGAGGTTGCTTTAGTACTTTATTTTATTTTATTTTATTTTATTTTATTTTATTTTAATTATTTTGAGAGAGAGAGAGAGAGAGAGCAAGGAGGGGCAGAGAGAGAGGGAGAGAGAGAATCCCAACCAAGGTCTATGCCTGCACTGTTGGCATAGAACCCAACACAGGACAAACCCACGAACCATGAGATCATGACCTGAGCTGAACTCCAGAGTTGGATGCTTAATTGACTGAACCACCCAGGCACTCCAATACTCATAATTTTTAGAAGAATTTTTCCTTTTGATCATTTAGAGAACTAATGACACACATTTAGAGAATTGAGTTGATCCATCAGATTAATAGAGACTGCGATGTGTATTTCTGTGATTTATCTAGATAATTCAAGAGCAAGTATTGGGGTCGCATATTATCTGAAAAATGGCTTAACCCCTCCATTTCATGCTGTGTATTGGCAGATGTTCTGGAACATTACACACTCTTACCATGAACTTGGTGACAAAAATGCTCTTCTTTGTGTGTCGGTATTTTATAGGAAGGATTATCATGGTATTCTGAGCATGTAAGGTTCTCTATAAAGGAGATGGCTTGAGGATATGTACATAGATTTATCTTCAGAGTCTACAGTGTATGCTATTTCCATAAAGGTCACTTTATGTGAGCTCACAAATACCTTCATGGGACTTAATTCCGCAGCTGCCAAGCCAGGTGAGCCAAGCTGGGCTGCCCCAGGGACTGGGCCTGGATGGAGGCTGCAGAAGTGCCTCTCCAGTGTTAACAGGAGCAAGCAGGCTGGTTACAGGGAGGGTGGAATCACATTTCTCTGCTCCTTTATTCACTTGCTCATAACTTTCTGCCAAATTCTTTGGGGCTGAAACCTCTTGCCTGGTCCTGGGCCATGTCTGCCCAAAGGTAAATTTTTTGCAGAGTTTCTGCCAGAGCTATTAAGCCTTTCTTGAGTCAATGAAAAAAAGAAATCTTCATTTGAATTGGTTGGCTTCAGTTCACCAGTAATTCAACATTTAACCCAATCACCCAAGGGATGTTATCCTCTTTCTCACCCCCATATACTCACACACACCTAACATACACTCACACCCACACACCACACACCTGCACACACTGACTCATGCACATACCCACCCACCCAACACACGCACTCACTCAACACACACACCCAGCGCACACTCATGCACTATACACACACACACCATGCACACAAGCTGACACTCAGTCTAGCTGATGCAAACCCTGAGCCAATGGGTCATTTTTCCTTCTCCCTGTCTGGTTATATGTAACAGGAAAGGAAGGGAAACTGAGTGGCAGATGGACTCACCAGATTTTGGTAGTGTATAAGCACAAACAAATGCACTCATTTGCCTGCTGCTTCTAAATTAGGAGTATGAAATATGTACCAGGCATTGCTAATGTAACAGCAGCAGTGAAGGCTAAATTCTCAATCCTATTAATGCTACATTTTTGTCACAATGGGCTGGTGGAGGGGAGAAGCATACACCCCTTGACCCACTGGGGTTTTATCCTCTATCATGAATGATGTCCTTCAGTATCTCCCAGATCCTGACCTCTCTAGTCATAAAGAACCCAGGTTTCTGTACACTCGGGGAAACAAAAGGAAGATACCTATGGCCATACCAAGTTACAGAGGTGAGCCACACCCGCCTGGGCATTGCTCTCAGTTTTCTCCACAACTTTAATATTCCATTCATTTAACCCTGCTTGTCAACAGCTATCATCAGTAGCAATAGTTATCTCCAGTTTTTTTGTTTTTTGTTTTTTGTTTTTGGGAAAAAAAAGTGACTGGTCTTATTGAATTAAGTGAGTACTGGTCAGTGAGAGCTTTGCTCTGGGAGAGATAGAATCAGAACTAACAACCTACTTTTCTTTCTTTCTTTTTTTTTTCACAGCCTGTTTACAACAGAAGCTCTCTTCTGAAAGGCTTTGATTAATAATTTGACACTGGGGCGCCTGGGTGGCGCAGTCGGTTAAAGCGTCCGACTTCAGCCAGGTCACGATCTCGCGCTCCGTGAGTTCGAGCCCCGCGTCAGGCTCTGGGCTGATGGCTCAGAGCCCGGAGCCTGTTTCCGATTCTGTGTCTCCCTCTCTCTCTGCCCCTCCCCCGTTCATGCTCTGTCTCTCTCTGTCCCAGAAAAAATAAATAAACGTTGAAAAAAAAATTAAAAAAAAATTAATATAATAATTTGACACTAACACTACCTAATTTAGAAAAACTGAAGTTCTTCAATTTTGCATATTTAAATGTTTTATTGCCCTGTATAATTTTGTTTTGCAAAAGGAAAACAGAAAAACCTAAGGCCACAAGAGGGAAAAGGGCAAAGGATCTAGGAAGGTAAGTTGGAGATTGTTCCAGGACACATGTGGCTATAACAGCAGGCATTCACACTCCAGGAGCCCATACCCTTCTGATCCCTGGCTAGGAACTGTGACTGAAGAGGAGGGCTTACCCCAAGCTGGCCTGGGGGATGGCAAATTGGGCTCATGGCCAAGAATCATATGCTTGGAAGACCCTGTTCTGTGGGCTCAGAGCAGCAGCCCAAGGTCACTGTCAGCTAGAAGTTGACTTTGCTTTGGCAGCTATGAAATCCCAGAAGCCCATTCTCCTATAAATAGCCTGTGAACCCTCTGGGTCCCTAAGGAAATGCACCCCGTTCTTTCTATGGACACTTCAGCCTGCATGTGCCTTTTGCTGAATGTTTTTTCTCTTCCAAGCTGATTTAACCTGCACAATAGCACACAGGAGAGTGTCAGGATGCAGGGAGGCTGAGAGATACTTGCAAGATTGCCTGAGCTTCTGTCCCCACAGGATCACCTTCCTGGGCATTATGGCAGTTCAGGAACATCCTCTCAACAGACAGCTACATTCTGCAAAATATTCTGTTTTCATGCTGAACAACCGGCTCCGGGAGAGGGTAATGGGTTTCAAGTGGATCCTGGAGCTCCCTGCCATAGTATAGGCATTTCAAACACTCTGGTTTTTCTGTCTTAAGAATAGACTGAATTGATAGAGTCAGTACGTGTGGCCTTTTGGCATCTGGGTGGCTCAGAAGGGTGGGGATGTGTTTTGTGTTGGTTTCTGGATGAGACCCATGAGGAGCAGTACTTCTCCCCACCTTTCTTGAACAGCAGCCAGCTCTCTTGCACTGTCAGTTTTCTCACCTCCATATTTGTTTATGAATTATCTGGAAAGGTGATTGTTTGAGCTTATTGGGATGGATAGTACCTAGAGGCACCTGGGAGAAGCCAGGCTATGTCTACACAAGCAGAGCCCTGTGGGAGAGCTCATGGGATAACTTAGAGCAAATCCCATGTTTCTGGTTACTGAAGAAAGGAATTTTTTGGTTCTGAATTGTTGAGGTTAGTTATCTACAGAAACCAAACCCACCAGGTAAGCAGTTGGCTCTTTATTTTGCACAATTTAAAAAAGATGACAGAATGAGAATGTTGGGAATCAAAGTATTGACCAGAAAACTCATAGAATAATATTCAAAATAAGTACCACCAACATTTAAGAAATTTTTATTTAAAAATCAGAAGTTTTGGATGAACTTTTCCTCTTTCTTTTAAATTATTATTATTATTTTTTTTCCAACGTTTTATTTATTTTTGGGACAGAGAGAGACAGAGCATGAACGGGGGAGGGGCAGAGAGAGAGGGAGACACAGAATCGGAAACAGGCTCCAGGCTCTGAGCCATCAGCCCAGAGCCTGATGCGGGGCTCGAACTCATGGACCGCGAGATTGTGACCTGGCTGAAGTCGGATGCTTAACCGACTGCTCCACCCAGGCGCCCCATTAAATTATTATTATTTTTTTTAACAGGCAATACAAGAACATGGTTTAAATAGAAGAAGGATATAAAAGGGTAGATACTGACAAGTCTTCCTTCCATCCAGGTGGCTGACCTTCTGTTTCCAAACTGCAGCCCCCAACGTAACTATTTTTATTAATTATGTGTGTGTGTGTGTGTGTACTCAGTTGTGTGTGTGCACGTGTGTGTGTGTGTGTAGGGAGGGAGCATTATGTGCTGTGTCCTTCTACTATTTAATTGTGGAAATATAAATAAATTAAAAGTATACGTTCTTATTTTTCTTCTTTTTATAACCAAAAATACCTTACTCTTTCCATGTAACATTATGTACTACAGATCTGTCCTTAGTACATACGAATCTTCTCTCTTAGAACTGCCTGTTGCTGTTTGAGGTGGATGCACCGAGATTTATTAACCCAGCCCCACAGAAATGGGTATTTGTGTTGTTGTCAGTCTTTTACTATAACAAACAATGATTCAAAGAGTCAACTTGGAAATCTGTCATTTTATATGTATGCAGGAGTATCCATAGGGGAAATTCCCAGAAATCAAATTGCTGGGTAAAAAGTAAATGCATTTATAATTTTGATAGATGTGAAATCCCTACTCACTGTCATTTTGGCATTTTGCCCTCCTACCAGAAAAGCCTGAGAGAATCATTTTCTCACAGTTTCACGTGTTGTCAAACTTTGGAATTTTTGCCAATCTGATAAAGTGAGACATATGACCTCAGTGTAGTTTTGATCTGAATTTCTTTTGAATAAGATCAAGCATTTTTTCATGTTTCATATCTCCTTTTTTGTGAACTATTTCTTCCTTCACTTTCTTTTCTATTGGGTTTTTGGACTTTTTCTTATTAACTTCCAGAATTTCTTTATGTATTAGGAAGAATAACCCTTCTTTATGATATGTGTTACAAATAGTTTGTCATTTGTCTTCTTTTAAAATGTTTGTTTTTGAGAATGAGAGACAGCGAGTGGGGGAAGGGGCAGAGAGAGCGGGAGACAGAGGATTTAAAGCTGGCTCAGTACTGACAGCAGAAAGTCCCATGTGGGGTTTGAACTCACAAACCATAAGATCATGACCGGAGCTGAAGTCAGATGCTTAACCAACTGAACCACCCAGGCATCCCTGTGATTTGTCTTTTGACTGTGTTTATGATATGTTTTTCAACTTTCTGTTATGAATAAATAACTCATGAAAGGAGTAGTGTAACAATCACTTCTATATTCACTCTCTAAACTCAACAATTGATAGCAGTTACCACCTTTGCCTTAGCTGTGTGTGTGAGCATGTGTATGTGTGAATGTGTGTGTATGGACATATGAAGACATGAGTGTACATATGTGTGAGCATGTGCATATAAACATAAGGTGCAGACAGCACGTCTCTTTAAACCCAAGTCCTCAGCATGCACGTCCTAAAAGAACATTTTCTTACATAGTTCTATCATTATTTCATCCAAGAAAATTAATAATTCCCTAATATCATCTAATATCTGTATTGCCTGTGATAGATTTACCGTATGATTGTTTTTGATTTTGATATCTTTACATTAACTATTTTCTCAATTTTTTTATGGCTACAGAATTTTTGAGTCTTAAAATGACTTTTCAGTTAGAAAGACATTCTCATTCAAGGTTATAAAAGCCTTGGATTTCTTCTGTTCTTGAATATTTCTAGTACTTTTTGATGGTTTCATTTTCTTACATTTGAGCCTGTGACACATTTGGAGCTTATGCATGGTATTTTCTGGGAGTGATGGGTCCAGTTTACTCCAAATGGCTGCATTAGTCTCCTGGTTTGCATTGGTCTCCCTTATTATAAAGTCCATCTCTGTTGCCACAGATTTAAGATGCAGCCTTTGTCAGACATTTATTTCACATATATGGATAACTCTTTTCCACTAGTCTGCCTTCCTTTCAGTTTTAGTTATTGGGTGTTTAATTATTGGTTTTTTAGAGTGCATTTATACCTCTTAAAGCTGGACCTTCCTCATTTTTCTTTATTGTCATAATTTCCTTGGTTCTTCCTGTTTTTCATATAGACTTTAGAATTACTTGTCCAGAAAAATCCCTTCCTTAAAATTGAGATAGTATTTATATTTAATTAAACAAATTAATTAATTAAAGGGAATTGACATCTTCTAAAAATTTTTTTTAATGTTTATTTATTTATTTTGAGAGAGAGAGAGAGAGAGCGAGCACATGCAAGCAGGGGAGGGGCAGAGAGAGAATCCCAAGTAGGCTCTGCACCACAGCAGAGCCTGACACAGAGCCCAAACCCATGAACGATGAGATCACAACCTGAGCCAAAACCAAGAGCTGGAGGCTCAATTGACTGAGCCACCCAAGCACCCTGAGAGTTGACATCTTTTGGTGTTGAGTCTTCCTATCAAGAATATGGTATGTCCTTCCATTTAAAAAAGTTTACCCTTGTATTCTTCAGGAGCATCTTGAAGTTTTATTCAGAAGGTTTATACATTTTTTGTTAAGTTTTACCTAGATATTTTGTCTTTTTTATTGCTCCTGTTAACGATGTTGCCTTCCCTGCTATCTTTCAAATGAGTTTGTATATACAAAACTATTGATTTCTAGATGTTAATTTTCTATCTTACTACTAAGAGTGCACATTTGCGTACCTGAGTCATTGCACAAAGCATGGTGAGGGTGTGGATTAAATTCAACTTGCCCTTTCCTGGTCAGGCAGCATGGTCATGGGGCTGTGACCACCAGAAAGAGGTGCCTTTTCTAAACATCTTCACAGATGGGGCACATTTTCCTTAGCTGAACCAGGCATAGGAAAATCTAATGTCAATCTTGCTTCTACCTGTCTGAACTATTGTTTTTAGTAACAGTTTTGGTTGATTCTCTTATGATTTCCTGGTTGCAGTGATACTATCCATCAACGGTGATAGTTTCACCTTCCCCTTAATTTTTATATATCTAATTTCTTTGTCATATCTAATTGCTTTGGCTAGCATGACCAGTATAATATGAATGGCTGTGATGATGGTGTACATCCTTTGTTTTGTTACTGATGTTAGGAAGAATACCTCTTGTGTTTCCCCAGGTTCACTTTTTCTTTTTTAACTATCTTAACCATTTAAAAAATTACAGTAAACTAGGGGCATCTGGGTGGCTCAGTCGGTTTAGCATCTGACTTCAGCTTAGGTCATGATCTGGCAGTCCATGAGTTCGAGCCCCACGTTGGGCTCTGTGCTGACAGCTCAGAGTCTGGAGCCTGTTTCAGATTCTGTGTCTCCCTCTCTCTGACCCTCCCCCACTCATGCTTTGTCTCTCTCTTTCTCTGTCAAAAATAAATAAACATTAAAAACTACAGTAAACTACACATAACATAAAATTAAACATTTTAAGTGTAAAGTTTAGTAACATTAAGTACATGAATGTACACGGTATTATGCAACCATCACCACCATATCTATGTCTAGACTTTTTTCATCTAGCAAAATTGAAACTCTATACACATTAAATACTAACTCCTCATTTCCTCTATCCCCTAGTCTCTGACAACTATCATTCTATTCTCTGTCTCTATGAATCTGACTACTCTAGGAACCTCATACAAGTAGATCCATGCAATATTTGTCCTTTGTGACTGGCTTATTTCACTTAGTGTAATGTCCTTAAGGTTCATCCATGTAGTAGCATATGTCAGAATTTCCTTCCTTGTAAGGCTGAATCATATCCCATTGTATGGATATACTACATTCTTGGAGGGACCTTAGTTTCACTTTTAAATATTGATGCAAATTTCCTCAATGAAATGTCTGCTCTTGTTCATTGGGGTTTGCACAGCACCCAGCACAATGCCTAAGCACAAAATAGACGTTTCTGAGTGAATAGATAGCAAATCAATATCCAGCTGTAGATAAAATTATGGAATGGGAATTTATAAAAATTATATCTTCCATGTGTATGCTGCTTTTGAGGATTTAACACATTTAAAAACTATACTCAGGGATGCCTAGGTGGCTCAGTCAGTTAAATATCTGATTTTGGCTCATGTCATGATCTCATGGTCTGTGGGTTTGAGCCCCACATTGGGCTCGGGGCTGCCAGCTCAGAGCCTGGAGTCTGCTCCAGATTCTGTGTCTCCCTCTCTCTCTCTCTTTGTCCCTCTCCCACTTGTGCTTTCTCTCTCAAAAATAAACATTAAAAAAAATTAAACAAAAGTATACTCATTTTAGCTATACAATAGACCTTTGAGGTAAGAGTTATTACTCATATTTTACCATTTATAAATGGTACAGGTAAGAAAAATTGAGGCTTAGGAAGATTATATGACCAGATTAAGGGTTTAATAAGTGGCAGAGGTGGGAACAAAATCCATGGATTTCTCTCAAATTTCAATACTCTTTCTTCCCTCCCCCTTCTTATATGGTGAAATCGAATATATTTTCATAAAATGCCTTCCTGTGCATGGATAGCTAAGTGAAGCCACTCCCAAAATAAAAAAAATAAAATATTCCAACACCCCAGAACATCATCCTACCCCTGGGAAGGGGTGCTGTGGGCTTTTCCAATTACATCTTTGTCCCACTTTTCTGGAGATTCTTCTTTTTCTTTTCATTGTTTTACCACCTGGATATAACCCCTAAACAATATAGGCTGTGTATGGTTTTTGGCTTGTGTTTGAATTTTATATAAATGGAGTTATATTTTCTATTTCTTTTGGTCACACTTCTCTACCTCAACATTACGTTTGTGGGATTGATGCTTCTTATTGTGTATAGCTATAGTTTGTTGGTTTCATTGCTTATACTATTTCTTTGTGCTTATTATTCATTGATTTTATCACTGCTGGATGTCTGAGTTGCTTCCAGTTTGTGGATCTTAGGACCAGTATTCTATGAAATTTGCTATGTGTGAATCCGGATGCACATGTGTGTATATTTCTGTTAAGTTACACCAGGTATGGAATTATTGAATCCTAGTGTCTTATGCTCCCCTGACAGTGTGGAAGAACTCATGGTCCAAATCCTTCCCAAGTGATAGCTCTGTTTCTTGGACTCAAAGTGGGAGGACCCAGCTCCCATCTCCTGGGTCCTTTTTCCCTCTCTGGATGGTCCCTCTTCTGGGGTTCTAAACACCCTCATACTTCCATCAGCCCAAAAGCTACATCTTCAGTGAGGCAGCAGTGGCTTTAGTTATTGGCCTAGGCATGCAGTATCATTAAAGAGTGTGGTCAGTGAGATGGGATATCTCTCAGAAGACCAGAGCAGGAAAGAGGCCTGTGGAGACATTCAGTGAGTTTGGAAACTGAGCTGGGCTGGGACAATACTTGTTTGTTTTTACTGTTGTTTGTTTTTAAGTATTTTCTGTCAGGCTTAGTTACCTCTTGCTGCCCCCATGTGGCTGTATCGTGGAATGGATTAGCCCCTGGAGGCTAATCTGCCCATAGTTTTCTGCTGTCTTTGGACTATTTGATTTTGCCTCTTCAGGTGTCCTGGCACCTCCAGGCAGGTAGTGCCCTATCTAGGTCCTTGGGGTCCCTTATCTCCTCTCCATTGTCTCATAGGACACTAGCCCTCATCCACTCTGTGCCTGAATTTCTCCAGAAACCTCTTTAACATTGTCTGCCAAGATGCTCCTTTAACACAAGCATGAGTGGGAGACCCTGGGGCAGACTCATATTATAGCCCCAAGAGCCTACAAGACTAAGAAGTTCAGGTGACAAAAGGAGGACAGGAACTCTGGGGATTTGGGGGAGGGAGCTTCAAGATAAGTAGAAGAAAACAAAGAAGTAGAGGCAGCTCAAAATTTTGCTAGAGCATACTCGCACACACCACAACTAAATACTGAATTCTGCTTGCTCTTCCACTCCTCTCTAGGTCATGACTGGGGGTCAACAGATAGTTTGTCCTGTATCTTGTATCTTTATATCACAGATGAGTATAAATCACAGATGGATACACAACCTAATCAAAACTGAACATTTATTGAACAATTATTGTGTTTATGAAGATTTCTTTCTAAGGCAGAAAAGTGGGTATAGATTAGCAAGATTTTGGCAGAATCTTAGCTTACCAGGGTGTGAGATTTCTATAATGGTCCCTGGTTTTAACAACAAAGCATGGCAGTGCTTAAAGGGCACCTTCAAGCCAGGCAGAACCCCATGTCACCAAATGCCTCTTCTAAATATTCTGGCTAAGGAAGTTCTCTGTACACTGGTTTTATCACCTAATATAAAATCGCAGCTTGTTGTTCTCAGTCAGCATAGTATTATTTTTAAAAAAATGGGGGGAGGGAGACCCAGGAGAGCTTTTCCCAGCTGCAACATGAGTAATCCATTTCTAAACTGCTCCAAATAATGGTCATCTTACTGTACTTAAAAACCATTTTTTTCTCAGATCATTGATTTCAAAGATAGAGCATGGAAAGTAACTCTCCCATATGTTCTTGCAGTTTTTTAAAAAAATTTAGAATACGAGGTTATGTGTTTCAGGGGATAGGTTCAGGCTCATTGAATGGAAGAGGAAGACAGACATACTATTCCCATAGAGTACAGCCCTTGATGCTGCGCAGATCTGAGGGCTCAGGCAGGGTGAGGAACTTGCAGTGGAGCAGCACCAAGGGAGAGAAGAGCTACAGTAACTCCCATGGTGTCGTCCACAATCTCTTTGCTCTGCTGGACTCTCCACCTTTGCAGATCCTCTAGTCTTGGAGGCTAATCTGCAGAGTCACTCACACCTCAAGGGTGGTTTGTTCAGCCTTCTGATTTTCTTCCTGGACCAGGGGAGCTAGCCTAGCAGAAGGTCACTGAAGATCACTGTAGTGGGGAAGGGGAGGGAAGTAAGGTACAAGGAAGATGGAAAAGAGCTCCGTGAGGAGAGATGGAGAGAGCATACTTGCCCCAGCAGGGGCTCCTGCATACTGTTCCTGGGGCCACTTCTGCTTGAGCTTGTCACCCTCTGTGGGACCATCTCTTTGACAGCTGACTTTGCTAATCCCAGTACAGGCAGGCCAGCAACCACAGTCCCTGGAGGCTGCAGGTTATAAATATATTGTTGGCTCTCTGGCCAAAAGCCCGGGTGTGGTCTGCAGCTGCCCAGGTCCCACTCCTGTGGAGAATGGAAACCTTCTTCATGGGGGAGGCCTAGTGATTATTTTAGGTTGTTCTTGCCCTGGTTGACTTATAGCTGCTGCACTTACTCAGTGTTGCATGCTGTTGACCCTCCCTGCATTGCTCAACCTTTCGCAGTCTATAACTCAACTTTGTGGCTCTTTTCTGGAAGACTTCCAATGTCTCAATGTTCTTCTGAACTTGGGGTGCTCCAAACTGTCTGCGGTCTTCTTAAAGGCTGAACTGAGGTTGGGATCTGCAGAATAAAGAAAGCCTTGTTACATCTCAGGCACACAGTGTCTGGCCTCTTTGTATACACCCAGTGTATCAAGTTTTTTAAAAGTCCTTTTTGTGAGTACATTACATCATATATTTATAAGTACTTCTCTATTCATTGATACGCCTAGAACTTTCCTGGAATCTTTGCTTTCCCCACCTCATCTTTCTATTGTTTCTCTATAGTATCTGTCACAAGAACAGAAATTAACTAATAATAATGTGGTCACTCTTCTTTCCGGGGCATTTAATGTGGTGATAAGGTATGCTTTTCCCAGTCAAAGACATGTCTAACACAGGCTCTCTTTTCAGTTTGGGAGATGGATGCGCTTCAGACCAAGCTCTCTTTGCCTAGAGGGGCTGCTATATTCAGGCTGCAACATCTTTTTAGAAATTAAAAAAACTGAATTCTGATTTCAAAGCAAAGAGGGATTCCTCTCCCTCCAGTTATGGGAAATAGAGCTGTCTGCTACCCATATTATTAATTCCTCTTCCATGTAGTCTGCCCACTTCTTCCAATATATTATCTGATCTTTTTTTCTCCTGCCTCTTGCAAATTACAAGATAAAATCATGGAGTTTTAGAGTGGGAAGGCTACAAGGACTAATTTTAGGGATCAGACACCTAAGCCCCAGAAGAGCTGTAACTCGATCACAGTCATGGTTACAAACAGACTGACCAGAGCCCAGGAAGGGTAAGCTTTCCCTACCATTCATCCAACTAGCAAATAAATGGTCAATGGATTTGGATGTCAGCAAGAACTCTGTGGGCATTTTCCCCAAATCTCATTCTCAATTTATGAAGAGGGAATTTGTATGATTTTTCCTGTGCATGGCTACTAGGCTTAAATTCATCATACCTTGCCTAGCCTTTGTGGAAAGAACTGTGGTCAAAATCTGACTAATTCATCAATGGATTTATGGTCTGTTCAAAGCCCATGCAAGAAATGGAAAGAACCGTGGCCATGAACAGCAGGATTTATTTGGTACGAGGTGGTTACCATAGAGGGACTCTACAATTTGTTGGCTATGAGGTTTTTGAAATGGTGGAATTTTGGACATGTGGCATTATTGTTTTTGGAAAGATGGTGGAATACCCCACTCAATTATCTGTTGTGCTTGGATGAGTAATAAATTCCAGCAAGGAAATGCAGAAAACAGAATGGTAGTTTTTTCTTCTTGAAAATGTTGGTTGGTGCTTTAATCCCTCCCACCCTCCTCATGTCCCACCCATTTTTTCCTTGTGGTTCCTTCCAGTTGTTCAAAACAATGATTTTTCTAAGTAAAATAATAAAACATAAATGTGAAAATAAATCCCACTGATGGCCTTTAAAGTCAGGTTACTCTGTGCCCAAGTGCTGGCTTCACTTCTAAAAGCTAGGTATCATTGTTGAATGCTGGGCATCTAGAACATCTGGGCCCAAAGTCTCTGAGCATTCATTGCTGTATTTGCCCTCAGGATTCACTCGTCCTTCTTTCCAGGGACATCTTGACACAAATGGTATCCAAGGTTCTCTTTGTCTTTTCTAGTACAGTTGTTTCTTATACTTAAGGACCACAATTTGAAAAACTAATGTTAGGCTTTGAGGTATTTCCAAATACTTTGATAGCTATACTAAATTTAAAAGAACTTTTAAATATGTTTTTATTTATTTTTGAGAGAGAGACAGAGTGTGAGTGGGGGATAAGCAGAGAGAGAGAGGGAGGCATAGAATCCAAAGCAGGCTCCAGGCTCTGAGCTGTCAGAACAGAGCTCAATGTGGGTCTTGAACTCATGAACCGTGAGATCATGACCTGAGCTGAAGTTGGATCCTTAACTGACTGAGCCACCCAGGTACCCCAGCTATAGTCTATATTTTATAACCATTTATTTCTCTCTCTCTCTCTGGTGTCCATTTAAAAATATTCTTCCTTAGGGCACCTGGGTGGCTCAGTCGGTTGATCGTCCGACTTTGGCTCAGGTCATGATCTCATGGTTCGTGGGTTCAAGCTCCGTGTCGGGCTCTGTGCTGACAGCTCTGTGCTGACAGCTTGAGGCCTGGAGCCTGCTTCAGATTCTGTGTCTCCCTCTCTCTCTGCTCCTCCCCTGCTCACTCTGTGTCTCTCTCTCAACAATAAATAAAGATTTAAAAAATAAAAAAAATAAAATATTCTTCCTTATTTGGGACTTGGGACTTGTCCTTGGACTCATGCAAGCACTGCATGCAGTCAGTAGAACGTCTCCAGACCCAGGGGAAGGAAGTGAGTATGTGGCAGCTCTGGGTTGCAGGGGTGGCTGAGATCGCACGCTGGCTGCCTCAGATTGCTGTCACCCTGTGAGTCTGCTTGGTAGCCCATAATTAATGGCACAGGACCAGCCAAAGGGCTCAACTTCATTTCCAGGGCACAACTTTCCACATCACAAATCTTTCCCAAAGTTTCCGTGCAGTGGTAAGAGGTTCCCGCAGCTCAGGAGTGGACAAATAGGCACTCTGCTGTCACACACTGTCCCCATTCAAGGCCCTGGCTGCAGGCTCAGGGAGGCCAGGGTGGTGAGTGTCCTGGGAGGAGCTGAATGACCCTTCATCCTTTCAGGAGATGTTTCTTAGCACTGAGTCCTTGGTGAAGCTGAAGGGGCATGCCAGAAGGAATGTCCAGCCAAAGCGCTGATACAGGTGTGGGTCATCAGGAGCAGCCACTTCCCTGAACCCTTGGTCTTTTCTGTTTGCTATTTGCCTGATTTGTTAAGCATGGCTAAAAAGGCATCTTAAAAGATTTTTGCTAAGACTCTCAAGTATATTTAACACTTTTGCATCTTTATTGCTCTGGAAAAGTACATAGCCTGTTCCATTGTCTCAGCACAGGGTTCTCAAACCTCAGAGCTTCTGGAAGCCTGGCATGGCTGCTGTGCGGAACAGAGACCAGACAGCTCACCCCAGAGGCAGCTGCTCACAGTCCACCAGGCTCCTGGCCTGCAGGATGGTGGGGCCCAGGGTAGCCTCATCTCCCAATTACGGGAGACGAGAAACAGAGATGTGTGTGATGTCTTGACTTTTGCATGGTGGCAACCAATTCAACTCCTTTTTAAAATTTTTCTCTCATTTATTTTATTGGGGCAAAATATATATATAACCAAGTTTATCATCTTAACTATTTTTAAGCTCAGTAGCGTTAAGTATATTCATATTGTTGTACACAAGATCTCCGGGACTCTTCATCTTGCAAAACTGCAGCTTTGTATCCATTAAACAACAAGTCCTCATCCTCCTTTCCTCCCAGGCCCCTGGAACTACCATTCTGCTATCTACAAATTTGACTACCTCATACAGGTGGTAACTCAAATTAAAAAAGAAAAAAGCTCTGAGAGTCCAACAAGACCATTTGGGATCTATTTACTTTTTGCCAGTTCTCTCTAGAATCCTTTCATGGTGCCAATGAGAGACAATACATGTTTTTCCTGAAGAGCTTGTTTTCTTAAGTTAATGGTAGTTAAGTAACCATGCAGTTAAGTTATCCATTGAGCAATGATTGATTCTGAGCCTGGTGTCTGTTTCTCCAACTACTCTTCTTTCATTTATTGTCAGGACTGGTTGTTCTGCATATCATTTCATTAACTGACCTCAAAATAGTACATGGCAAGGCACCAGGCTTGCACTTAAGTGCAAGATAATAGTATGATAGAATTTGAGAGATTAAAGCCTCTTAAGTAAGGATGTAAGTCCAAGAACGAAAGTATTGTAGACATCATTAAGTAATTGAAATTATTAAGGATATGTAACAGACTTTCTTACTGTATGATACTGATATAATATAGATAACATTGGCATCCTGGATTGTGCCTTTGGTGTTTCTGTTGTAGAATGAATCGTAGGCTGGTAGACTGACCGTGAATAAGGCATTTCAGATCTTTTTCACAGCTAGGGATCCTAAACCCCAGGCTGTGACCCTTCAGCATTGTGGATCATAACTAAAAATTAAAAATGAAGTTTTAATTTTCTTTCCCACTGGGGCCAGAAGTTCAGAGAAAATGAAGCTGGCAAACAGCTCACTGGCAGCTTCTTTCTCTCAGACCTCGCCCAGAAACATCTTTCACAAAGCCTGTTGAAATGCACACGTTAATCATCAGAACTGCATTTTCCAATTGTGGGGAGCCACAGCCCTGCTTTCCCATCAGAACAAGGCTACCCTTTTATTCCCAATCGCGAGCTGGATGCGGACAGTGCTGTCTTTTCCTGCACAGGCTGAAGTCTGGGTGTGAAGAAAGGTTTCAACATAGGGCTTCTGGGTTTGCCATTTTTGGAAAGAGAACTTTTGGTGCTCCTGGACTCCCTTTCTTTTTGAAAGCGAGAACACAAAGGCTGAAACCCTGAGACTCTGGCCTCTGAGGGCTTGTGCAGGAGTCAGTGTTATGACTGGGCTGAGGTCCCAACTTCAGGATGCTGTGGGGATTTTGGCTCCCTTCCTGATAGAGCAAAATTATTGCCTAAATCTTCTAGTTTCTCAGGTAGAAATGATATCTCCTGTGAGACTGTCACTCAAGGGGCTCTTTCCCCATTTTTTCCTTTCTCTTTGCTGCTCACAGCTTTAAACTCTAGGGGAACTGTCAGCTTCTTGTGTTTTCTAAAAACCAGACTTGCACTTTTAAACATTTCCCAGGAGAACACTGGGCCACAGTCTGCATTAGCTGTGAGGTGACATGGTGTGGTGGGTTGACAAAGAGCCTGGGAACTTGGAGGTTGTGAGTTTTATAGTCTCAGTTCTGCTCCCTCAAGGAAACCCGCGGGGTCTATTAGTGGCCTGGGTTCCCACACCTACAGAGAGGGGGCAGACAAGGGGAGGGGGCTCATAGCAGGGGTGTGCAGTCCCAGAGAAGACTCCAGGCTCCTTCTGTGCTTGTGGGTGGTTATCATCCCAACACCACAGGGCAAGCTCAGGGCTTTAACATGAGCTCTGCCTGAGTAGTGGGGGTTCATGTTGAGATAAAACTCTGGTGATGGGGATTAGGAGGAAGGGAAGTCATGTTTATTGAGTTCCTAACCAGAGACCATGATTAACACTTCAAGGTACAGAGAGAAGAAACCTAGTGAGCTCAAATGCTAAGTCATCCCCCCTTGCATTTTCCAGACACATAAAAGATCCTGGGAAGAGATTGCTGTATCTTTTCCACAGATGAGAAGTCTGAGATTCAAGATAAGTACAGGACACAGGACAAGGTTGGGACTTGGCCCAGGTTTGTGAGAGCTGAAGACCGCATGTTTTCTGCCACTGGAACTGCCTTCCAGAGTCAGTGAGGAAATTTTCAGAACAGAGAAATTTATCACGATCTGATGAAGGAATCATCATTCATAATTGAGACTTCTCCAGAAAACTGAGGCTGTGGCCATCAGCTGATTACAGGAAAAGCATAAGGCCCACTGTGTGTGGAAGGTCCACAGTGGGTGCAGTTAGGAGTGGGTGACTTGGCCATAGTGTTTGTGGGGGAAGCCTTTAATGGGAGGGAGACAGTCGGAGTGAGGATTATGTTAGGTCACTTTGTCCTGTTCCAGACCGTGAGATTTGGTTCAGGTTTGAGGATGCACAAGAATTAGTCCAAGATGGCTTTATTTTGGTTTCCTCTCGAAAGAGGAAATAAACAGTGAAAAGACTATAAACAAGCCAGGGATGCAAGTTGTGACTGTGGCCCTCCTTAGCCCCTGCACATCTCCTGGGTATGGAGTTCCCTGGGTTTGGCAGGCTGCTCCTGTGTGAGTTGTCTGCCAGTTTGGAAGGCACAGCAAGGATAGTGTGTATTTGTTGCACAATACCTGGTGCTTCTATTGGGAAGATTTGAACAGCTAAGGTTGATGTGAATGTTTGGAGCCAGAACCTGGGCTGAGATGACTTGATATCTGAGTTCACCTGAATCTCTCAGGAAGCTTGGGCTTCCTCACAGTATGGTAGCCTTGCACTAGTCAAGGCTACAGGATGGCATAGGGCCATCTTTAGTGAACAAGGCAGAATCTGCACAGTCTTTTATGATCTAGCTTTGAAATTGCTCATTTTTATTGTTTATTTTTAAAAGAAAATAACATATCCCAATACAGATTGGTATTAAATGAAAATAATTTTATATTTACCTTTATCTTTTAACACGTAATTTCCTCAATATTCTTCCCTAGTAGTTACTATGCCTACATGAGCACAAACAATTGATTCATGTCTGGAAAGGTAGTGTGAGAAATTCTGAGGACCTCAGCATAAAAACTGTAACTGGTGAAAATCATTTTTTAAAGCTCCAAACTTTAAAATCCCTGGAAATTGTCCTAAGAGTATACAGTAAATGAAGAAATATTAATTCAAGAAGTTCTACTAAGTCTTGGTAAGAAAAGGAAGATTCTGCGGTACTCAAGCCACAATCTGCTCACTCTATCAACTCAGCATGATGGAAACTACTTTTTGGGTGGGTGTGCTCAAGAACATAAGCCTTCCTGTCTGACCAGCTTCCAGTCAAGGGTTATTTTGTCTTTCTAGGTGGGAAGGACCATGAACACTTCTCATCTCCCCTGGTTCTGTGTTAAATAGGCTGAATTCCAGGTGAGCATGGCTGAGGTTAAGGACTGAAGTTGAGGATTGAGAGAAGAGACTTTTGGTCATAGAATGGAAGCTCTACTCTAAGTGGCAGGACATGAGTACTGGGGCTCCAGTTGTCCTCACTCCAGCTTATTAATAGGGTGGAGGTTTCATGCTGGGAGAGGCAGGGTGAAAAGACCAGAAGCTACTGCCCCTGCCCTGCATGCTGCTTAGAGAGAAGCAAGCCATTACCCTTGCCCCCAGATCTGGAGCATTTTGAGAGACTTTGGCTGACAGGAGAGGTGGGCCTTAAGAACAGAGCATTCTGAAGTTCTCCCCAAATGACCTGACTTTATTTGGAACAGAGGGGGGAAGTTCAGACAGATCTAAGAGAGCTCTCAAAAACAATGGTGATTCTGGTGGTAAGCAATTAACAGAAGGCTGGTAGCTCCATGAGAGTGACCTAAATTGTAGGACAGCTGGTTTATCAGAGAGAATCAGGGAAAGACTAAGAAGAGCCCTCTGAGGGGCAAAACAAATCTTAAAGACTAGCCTTGAAAGCTTCCCCTGGAAAAGCGTCTGAATTTAATTGAAACTATGAAGCAATTTATGCACCAAGGCATCATCAAAAACAGACCCATCAGCAGGCAATTAGTAGAACCTAAGAGCTGGGTATGAGATAAACAGAGACAGACAGCCTAACAGATCAGGGAAATAAACAGTGAAAGAGAGACCTGCTAAAGCCACTGTCATCCCAGGGTGACTAGGCTATGCTTTTTTTTTTTTTTTATTTTTTTAGTGTTTATTTTTGACAGAGAGAGAAACAGAGCATGAGTGGGGGAGGGGCAGAGAGAGAGGGAGTCCCAGAATCTGAAGCAGGCTCCAGGCTCTGAGCTGTCAGCACAGAGCCTGACTCGTGGCTTGAACTCACGAACCGAGCGATCTTGACCTGAGCCGAAGCTGGACGCTCAACCGGCTGAACCACCCAGGCGCCCCTAGGCTATGCTTTTTGAGGACCAATATCAGAGACTACACAGGGGAAATAGACTTTGCTGTTTTAGACCAGCCAAATCACTAAACAAATACATAAGCAAATGGCACAACAAAAACAATAATCCCCAGAAAGAAAGGGGAAATCAGTATCCTAAGTTGCTATAATACGTTATCTAAAATGTCCAGTTTTTGCTGAAAAAAAACAAGCCATTCAAATAAACAGGACAGTGAGAACTTTACATGGGGGAAAAACAGAAAAAACAAGACACTGCTTGGGAGAGAGCCCAGGCATTAGATTTAACAAAGACTTCGACACAGCCATTGCAAATATATTCATAGACATAGAGGCAGCCATGCTAAAGGAAGTAAAAAAGTATGATGATAACAGCTCATCAAATATTAATATTAATAAAGGGATGGAAATTGTAAATAAAGATCCAAATGGAAATTCTGGAGTTGAAAATTATGATAACTAAAATGAAAAATTCACTAGAAGTACTCAACAGTAGATTTGAACTGCTAGAAAAAAGAGGACGAAGACTATACACTCTGAAAACAGACAAAAAATGAAGAAAAAAGAATACAGCTTCAATGAAACACAGAACACCATACAGTGCACCAACATACATTTAATGATTGTACAAGTAGTACAGGAGAGAGGGGGAGGAGCAGAAAAAATGTTCAAAGATATAATGACTGAAACTCCCCAAAGGTGATAGAAAACATTAATCTATACGTCCAAGGACTTCAATAAATCCCAAGTAGAGCAAATATAGATTCGCGCCTAGATACATCATATTAAAAATGATGAGCCCAGGGCACCTGGGTGGCTCAGTTGTTTATGAGTTTGAGTCCCGAGTCAGGCCCTCTGTTATCCATGCAGAGCCAGCTTCAGATCCTCTGTCCACTCCCTGTCTCTGCCCTTCCCCTGCTTGTGTGCTCTCTCTCTCTCTCTCTCTTTCAAAAAAAATGCTGAGCCCTAGCGACACCTGGATGGCTCAGTCCATGGAGCATTCCACTCTTAATTTTGGCTCAGGTCATGAGATCAAGCCCTATGTTGGGCTTCGTGCTGAGCATGGAGCCTGCTTAAGATTCTCTCTCTCTCTCTCTCTCTCTCTCTCTCTCTCCCCTCCCTTCTTCCCCTCTCCCAGGGTGCTCTGTCTTTCTCTCTAAAAATTGAAAAAAAAATGCTTAATCCTAGAAGGATTAATAATTGATGTCTCATTAGTAACAGTGGAGGCCAGAAGGCAATGGGATGTCATATTCAAAGTACTAAAAGAAAAAAGTCAACAAATCTTGTATCCAGCACAACTATCTTCCAAAAAGGAAGATAAAATAAAAATACAGATAAACAAAAACTAAGAGATTTCATTGTTGGCAGAACTGCTTCACAAGAAATACTAAAGGGAAATTTTTTAGGTTGAGAGCAAGTGACCCAGACAGGATTTTGAATTCACATAAGAAATCAAGCAGTACTTGTAAAGGTAATTATAAATATTATATATTGATATAATATATTTATAATATAATTATTAAATAATTATAAAAGACCCCAATAATGCACATTTTTCCTTTTATTATTTAAAAACAAGTTGTATAAAACAATATTTTATACAGTTGACCTTGAACAACATACAAGTTAGGGTTGCTGACTCTCCACATAGTAAAAAATTCACATATAACTTTTGACTCCCTCAAAACTTAACTACTAATAACCTACTGTTGGTCTGAAATCTCATCAATAACATAAACAGTTGATTCACACATATTTTGTATGTTATATGTATTCTTACAATAAAGTAAGCTAGAGAAAAGAAAATGTTATTAAGAAAATCATAAGAAAAAGAAGAAAATCATAAGAGAAAATACATTTACAGTCCTGTACTGTATTTATATAAAAATAAAATCCATGTATATGTGGACCTGTGCAGTTCAAACTCATGTTATTTAAGTGTCAACTGTAATAGTACTGTTGAGCTAATGACATATAAAAATGTAATATATTTTACAAGAACACACAAAGGAGGTGATTGTGAGCAAAGCTACATTAATGTAAGGAAATTATGGCAGATGGTAACTGGAATTCATAGGAACAAGTGAAGAGAGCCATAAATGGTAAATCAGAAGGTTAAAATAACAGACTCTGTAAATAAAACTTGCTGTCCTCTCCACTCAGCTTCTTTAAAAGACATAAATTTATATAATCTAATAACTATAACAATGTATTGCTTGGTTTGATATAAACAAAATAATACATTGTTATAATTATTAGGTATATATATAAAACTAATTATATATATAGGATATATATATATATATATAATTAAAGGATTATAAGAGAATACTATGAACAACTGTATGCTAACAAATTTGATAACTTACATGAAATAGTCAGATTTCTAGGAGGCTCAAACTACTAAATCTGACTCAAAATAAATAGAAAATTTGAACAGACTATAAAAAACCAAAGGATTTAATTAGTAATTTAGAAACTCCCCACGAAGAAAAGCCCAGGCCCAGACTTTACTTCTGAACTGTCTAAACATTTAAAATACAGTTAATAGAAGCAAGAATACACAATGGGAAAAAAGATAGTCTCTTCAACAAATGGTGTTGGGAAAACTGGATAACAACATGAAAAAGAATGAAACTTGACCACTTTCTTATACCACACACAAAAATATACTTAAAAAGGATTAAGGACCCAAATGTGAGACATGAAACCATAGAAAACAACACAGGCAATAATTTCTCTGACATCAGCCGTGGCAACATTTTTCTAGATATGTCTTCTGAGGCAATGGAAACAAAAGCAAAACTAAACTATTGGAAATACATCAAAACAAAAAGCTTTTACACAGCAAAGGAAACAATCAACAAAACAATGGGAGAAACAATGGGAGAAGACATTTGGGAGACAATGGGAGAAGATATTTGCAAATGACATACCTGATATAGGGTTAGTATCCAAAACATATATAGAACTTATATAACTGAACACCCAGAAAACAAATAGTCAAATTAAAAAAAAATGGGCAGAAGACATGAACAGACATTTCTCCAAAGAAAACATACACATGGCCAACAGACACAAGAAAAGATGCTCAACATCATTCATCATCAGGGAAATACAAATGAAAACTACAATGAGATACCACCTCACACCTGTCAGAATGGCTAATATCAAAAACACAAGAAACAAAAAGTGCTGGTGAGGATGGAGAAAAAGGAACCTCTGCACTGTTGGTGGGAGCACAAACTGGGACAGCCACTGTGGAAAACAGTAAGGAGGTTCCTCAAAAAGTTAAAAATATGATCCAGTAATCGCATTTCTGGATATTTACCGAAAGAATATAAAAACACTAATTTGAAAAGATATATGCACCCCTATGTCTATTGCAGCATTATTTACAATAGCCAAATGATGGAAGCAGCCCAGGTGTCCATAAATAGACGAATGGATAAAGATGTGGTAACACACGCACACACACACACACACACACACACACACACACACAATGGAATATTATTCAGCCATAAAAATAATGAAATCTTTCCATTTGCAACAACATGCGTAGATCTAGAGAACATAATGCTAAGTGAAATAAGTCAGTCAGAGAAAGAAAATGGTTTCACTGATATGGGGAATTTAAGAAACAAAACAAACGAACAACAAGAGACAAATCAAAAAATAGACTCTTAATTATAGAGAACAAACTGATGATTACCAGAGGGGAGGTGGGTAGGGAGATGGGTGAAATAGGTGAAGGGGATTAAGAGTACACTTATCATGATGAGTACTGAGTAAAGTATAGAATTGTTGAATCACTAAATTGTATACCTGAAACTAATACAACACTTTATGTTAACTATACTGGAATTAAATAAAATAACATAGAGTTAATACAAATTTTTCCAAAGGAAGGGAAGGAACAATTACCAACCCATTCTATGAGATCATTATTACCCTTATAGCAAAAGTTGACAGTCATCACAAAA
The DNA here is from genome assembly GCF_028749965.1 of Puma concolor. Classification (NCBI taxonomy): domain Eukaryota; kingdom Metazoa; phylum Chordata; class Mammalia; order Carnivora; family Felidae; genus Puma; species Puma concolor. The sequence continues at coordinate 27,468,156 of NC_141671.1, forward strand.
AAAGGAAAATCTCTCTTATGAATATAGATACAAAAATCCTTAACAAAATACTTGCAAATTGAATTTATCAACATATAAAAAAGATTGCGTACCATGCCAAGTGGATTTATCCAAAAATTTTTAGTTCGAACATAAAAAAATCTATGAATACAGTATACCATATCAGTGCAATGAGGACAAAAACCACATAATAATCTCAACAAATTTAGAAAAAGCTTTTGACAAAATCTAAAACACCTTCATTATAAAAATACTCAAAAATTAGAAATGGAAGGAAACTTCCTTAATTTGATAAAGGACATCTATAACAAACCCACAGGTCACATCATTCTTAATGGCGAAAAACTGAGTGTTTTTTCTGCAGATTAGGAACAAGACAAAAGTATTTGCTGCTGCCACTTCTATTCAACATTACTGGAAATTCTAACTTGGGAAATTAAACAAGGAAAAATAAAGGCATCCATATTGAAAAGAAAAAAGTGAAACTATGCATATTTGTAAGTGATATGATCTTATACAGTAAAACCTCGGACTGTGAGTAACTTGATCTGCAAGTGTTCACAAGACAAGCAAATATTTCTCTTTTTTTAATGTTTATTTTTGACAGAGAGAGAGCATGAGCAGGGAAGGGGCAGAGAGAAAGGGAGACACAGAATCCGAAGCAGCTCCAGGCCCTGAGCTGTCAGCAGCACAGAGCCCAACACGGGGCTCTAACTCACAGACCTTGAGCTCATGACCTGAGCCGAAGTCGGAGGTTCAACCGACTGAGCCACCCAGGCGCCCCAAGCAAATATTTCTAATAAATATTAACTTGATAAGCGAACAATGTCTTGTAATATGAGAAGTACGTGACACTGAGCATCATATGATCACAACTGAGCCAACGGCTGTTGAAATTTGGTTTGATATACAAGTGCTTTGGATTACGAGCATGTTTCTGAAAAGAATTATGCTAGCAAACCAAGGTTTTACTGTATATAGAAAATCCTAACAGCTCCACTAAAAACTATTACAACTAATAGACTAGTTCAGCAAGGTTGTCAAATACAGGATCAAAATATAAAATCAATTGTATTTCTATACACTAGAATCAATCCCAAAATATTGTATTGCTATATTGTACACCTGAAACTAGTATTAAACTGTATGTTAACTAACTGGGACTTAAATAAAAACTTAAAAAACAGTTGTACTAACAATAGCTTCAAAAAGAATACTTAGTGGGGGTGCCTGGGTGGCTCAGTTGGTTAAGTTTCCGACTTTAGTTCAGGTCATGATTTCACAGTTTGTGGGTTTGAGCCCCGTATCGGGCTCTGTGCTGACAGCTAAGAGCCTGGAGTCTGCTTTGGATTCTGTGTCTCCCTCTCTCTCTGACCCTCCCCTGCTTGTGCTCTCTCTCTGTCTCTCAAAAAGAAATAAACCTTAAAAAAATGTTTTTTCTTAAAGAATACTTAGGGCACTTTTTAACAAAAGAAGTGAAAAATTTACATGCTGAAACCACAGAACACTGTTGAAAGAAATTAAAGACCTGAATAAATGGAAAGACATCCATGTTTATGGATTGGAACGCTTAATATTGTTTGAATGGTAGTATCTACCCCCCAACAATTGACCTATAGGGTTAAAACAATTTAATTCATAATACCAGCCGATTTGTTTGAAGAAATTGACAACCTGATTCTCAAATTCATATGGAAAGTCAAAGGATCCAGAATAACTAAAACATTCTTGGAAAAGAAGAACAAAGTTGGAAGGCTCACACTTTCTGATTTCAAAAATTACTACAACACTATAGTAGTCAAGACAGTGTGGCATTGGCATAAAAGTAGACTTATAGATCAATAGAATAGGATTGAGAATCCAGAAATAAACGATCACATTTACAGTGAATTGATTTTCAACAAGTGTCAAGACAACTCAGTGGAGGAAAGAATAGTCTTTTCAATACGTGGTGCTGGGTTAATACTGGATACCCACATGCAGAAGGGTGAAGTTGGACTCCTTATTCACATTATACACAAAAAAATTAACTCAAATATATAATAGACCTAAATGTAAGATTAAAGTTATAAAATGTCAGAAGAAAGTATAGATATAAATGTTCATGACTTTGGGTTAGCCAAAATTACTTAGATATGACACCAAAAGTATAAGCAATAAAAAAAATAGGTATATTGGACTTATCAAAATGAAAAACTTATGTACTTCAAAGGATACCACCAACAAAAAGAATGAAAAGACAACCTTTATAATGGGAGAAAATATTGCAAATCATGTATCTGATTACATAAATAACTCACAATTCAATAATAAAAAAATTAACCCAAGTTTAAAAAGAAAAATAACTAAAAAATATGAATAGATATTGCTCCAAAGCAATACAAGTGGCCAATAAACATATGAAAAAATGTTCAATATCACTAATCATTAAGGTAATGCATATTAAAACCACAATGAGATATCACCTAACAATTAAAATGGCTACTATTTAAAAAAAAAAACAACAACAGAAAATGGCAAGTGTTGGTGAGGATGAGGAGAAATTGGAATCTTTATGCATTGTTGGTGGGAATATAAAATGGTGCAGACACTATGGAAAACTGTATGGCAGTTCTTTAAAAAAAAAGCAAATTACTATATGATCCAGTAATTCCACTTTTGGATATATGTCTGAAAGAATTGAAAGCAGGTATGAAAGAGATATTAGTATGTCTGTAGGCATAGCAGTGTTATTCACAAGAGCCCAAAGGTGAAAATAAGTCAAGGGCCCATCAACAGAGAGATGAATACACAAAATGTGGTGTATATATGATGGAATATCATTCAGCTTTAAAAAAGAAGAAAGAAAATTCTGACACATAGTATAATGTGCATGGACCTTGAGGACATTGTACTAAGTGAAATAAGCCAGTCACAAAAAGACAAATACTGTATAATAACACTTATATGGGGTATCTAGATTAGTCAAATTCATAGAAAAAAGAAGGTGGTTGCCAGGGACTATGGGGGAGGGGGAATGGGAGATGTTCTTTAATGAGTGTAGAGTTTCAGTCTTGCAAAATGAAAAGTTTCGGAGATTGACTGCACAGCAATACAATACTGAACTCTACACTTCAAAATGGTTAAAATGGTAAATTTTATGTTATATGTATTTTACCACAATTAAAAAAGAAAGTAGTACTGGTACATGCTACAATATAGATGAACCTTGAAAACATTATGCTGAATGAAAAAAGCCAGTCATGAAATAACACATGTCATACGATTCCATTCATATGAAATGTCCAGAATAGGCAAATCTATAGAGACAGAAAGCAGGTTCGTGGTGCTTAGGCCCGGGAGAGGAAGTGCAGAGGGAAAATAAGCAGTGACTGCTGATGGCTATTGAGTTTCTTTTTGGAGTGATGAAATGCTCTAAAATTTATTTCAGTGATATTTTTGGACCTCTGTTAATAAACTGAAACTTTTAAATTGTACTCTTCAAACGAATGAATTATGTGGCATATGAATTATATATCAATGAAGCTACCATATTAAACAAATTTTAAGAAATAAACTTTAAAAATGAGCATGCACAGGGGAATCTTAAAATCATTATTTTTTTTGTTTTTCCAAGAAGATAATCTGGTGCACTGGAGAAAGTTCCTGGGATAGTATTAGCATGAGGCCTATGATGGAAGGATAGTTTTGATTCTGCTTTTGCACAAGGAGGAAGAGGGGCTGAGGGGTGGGAGGAAGTGATCATTGTTTTCCTGAGAGGCTGGCTCATTCAGTTCATCAGTAGTTAAGAACCTCTTCACGTGCATGGCTGTAACCTAGGGCCTATTCCTTCAAAGCTAGCCCCCAGCAGGTAGTTCTGCTTTCTGGTGTTTGCAGTTTCATGTTTCCATCTATGATAATTTCCCTTTAACCCAAGGAACTTCCTTTAGTATTATAGTGTCAGTATGCTGCTGCAGATTTCCCCCAGCTTGTTTTGTGGTGTCTTTATTTAATTAGTTTTCAAATAACAGTTTTACTGAGTATAGAATTCTAGGGTGTTTTTCAGCACTTTAAGGATGTAATTTTTCTGGTTTCCATAGTTTTTGTTGAAAAGTCAGCCATTGGTTTTATTGTTCCTTCTTTGAAGATACTGTGTCTTTTTTTTCCTGTGGACGTTTGTCTGATTTTTGGGTTTTCTCTGGGTCTTCAGTAGTCTGACTATAATGATCTTTGGTATAGCTGTCTTTGATTTATCCTGCTTGGGGTTCCAGAGATTTTCAAATCAGTGGTTTGATGTCATTCTCCAGTTTTGGAGCATTCTTGGCTATAATTTCCTCTGCCCTCTGTATTGTTTCTACCCCAATCTCTCTCTCTTTGTCTAAGACTTTGATCACATATATGTTTTTTGACTATGTGCGCCACATGTCTCTTGTGTTTTTCTTTTTTCTCCCTGTGCTTTTGTTTATATATTATCTATTGACTTGTATTTTTTTTGGAAGAAACAGTAAAATTATTTATCTACAAATGGCATGATTGCTTATGTTGAATTGTGACTCCACTACTTGCTTTGTGACATAGTTTTGTGATCTTGGGTTAATTACTTAGTATAACAAACTTTATTTCTTTTGTGTTTTTATTTTTTGTTTTCACAATTAGAGCCACTTTTTTATATTAAATATAATTTATTGTCAGATTGGTTTCCATACAACACCCAGTGCTCATCCCAACAGGTGCCCTCCTCAATGCCCATTACACACTTCCCCCTCTCCCCAACACCCGCATCAACCCTCAGTTTGTTCTCAGTATTTAAGAGTCTCTTATGGTTTGCCTCCCTCCCTCTCTGTAACTTTTGTCCCCTTTCCTCTCCCTCATGGTCTTCTGTTATATGTCTTGATCCACATATGAGTGAAAACATATGGTACCTGTCTTTCTCTGCCTGGCTTATTTCAGTTAGCATAATACCCTCTAGTTCCATCCACATTGCTGCAAATGGCAGGATTTCATTCTTTCTCATTGCCAAGTAGTATTCCATTGTATATATAAACCACATATTCTTTATGCATTTGTCAGTTGATGGACATTTAGGCTCTTTCCATAATTTGGCTATTGTTGAAAGTGCTGCTGTGAACATGGGGTACATGTGGTCCTATGTATCATCACTCCTGTATCCCTTGGGTAAATTCCTAACAGTGTTATTACTGGGTCATAAGGGTAGATTTATTTTTAATTTTTTGAAGAACCTCCACACTGTTTTCCAGAACGGCTGCACCAGTTTGCATTCCCACCAACAGTGCAAGAGGGTTCCCCTTTCTCCACATCCTTGCCAGCATTTATAGTCTCCTGATTTGTTCACTTTAGCCACTCTGACCCACGTGAGGTGGTGTCTCAGTATGGTTTTGATTTGTATTTCCCTGATAAGGAGTGATGTTGAGCATCTTTTCATGTACCTGTTGGCCATCTGGATGTCTTCTTTAGAAAAGTGTCTATTCATGTCTTCTGCCCATTTCTTCACTGGATTATTTGTTTTTCGGGTGTGGAGCTTGGCGAGTTCTTTATAGATTTTGGATACTAGCCCTTTGTCTGATATGTCATTTGCAAATATCTTTTTCCATTCCGTTGGTTGCCTTTTAGTTTTGTGGATTGTTTCCTTTGCAGTACAGAAGGTTTTTTATCTTGATGAGGTCCCAATAGTTCATTTTTGCTTTTCATTCCCTTGCCTTTGAAGATGTGTCGAGTAAGAAATTGCTACGACTTAAGGCCAAAGAGGTTGTTTCCTGCTTTCTCCTCTAGGTTTTGATGGTTTCCTGTCTCACATTCAGGTCCTTCATCCATTTTGAGTTTATTTTTGTGAATGGTGTGAGAAAGTGGTCTAGTTTAATTCTTCTGTATGTTCCTGTCCAGTTCTCCCAGTACCATTTGTTACAGAGACTGTCTTTTTTCCATTGGATATTCTTTCCTGCTTTGTCAAAGATTAGTTGAACATACATTTGTGGGTCCAATTCTGGGGATCTCTATTCTATTCCATTGGTCTATATGTCTGTTTTTGTGCCAATACCATGCTGTCTTGATGATGACAGCTTTGTAGTAGAGGCTAAAGTCTGGGATTGTGATGCCTCCCGCTTTGGTCTTCTTCTTCAAAATTACTTTGGCTACTTGGGGCCTTTTGTGGTTCCATATGAATTTTAGGATTGCTTGTTCTAGCTTCAAGAAGAATGCTGGTGCAATTTTGATTGGGATTGCATTGAATGTGTAGATAGCTTTGGGTAGTATTGACATTTTAACAATATTTATTCTTCCAATCCATGAACACGGAATGTTTTTCCATTTCTTTATATCTTCTTCAATTTCCTTCATAAGCTTTCTATAGTTTTCAGCATACAGATCTTTTATATCTTTGGTTAGGTTTATTCCTAGGTATTTTATGCTTCTTGGTGCAATTGTGAATGGGATCAGTTTCTTTATTTGTCTTTCTCTTGCTCCATTATTAGTGTATAAGAATGCAACTGATTTCTGTACATTGATTTTGTATCCTGCAAATTTGCTGAATTCATGTATCAGTTCTAGCAGACTTTTGGTGGAGTCTATCGGATTTTCCATGTAAATAATATCATGTCATCTGCAAAAAGTGAAAGGTTGACTTCATCTTTGCCAATTTTGATGACTTTGATTTTCTTTTGCTGTCTGATTGCTGATGCTAGAACTTCCAACACTATGTTATACAATAGCAGTGAGAGTGGGCATCCCTGTCGTGTTCCTGATCTCACGGGGAAAGCTCAGTTTTTCCCCATTGAGGATGATATTAGCTCTGGGCATTTCATAAATGGCTTTTATGATGTTTAAGTATGTTCCTTCTATCCCAACTTTCTTGAGGGTTTTTATTAAGAAAGGATGCTGTATTTTGTCAAATTCTTTTTCTGCATCGATTGACAGGATCATATGGTTCTTATCTTTTCTTTTATTAATGTGATATATCACATTGATTGATTTGTGAATATTGAACCAGCCCTGCATCCCAGGAATGAATCCCACTTGATCATGGTGGGTGATATTTCTTTTTATATGGTGAATAATTCTTTTTATATCTGTTGAATTCGATTTGGTACTATCTTATTGAGAACATTTGCATCCATATTCATCAGGGATATTGGCCTGTAGTTCACTTTTTTTTGCTGGGTCTCTGTCTGGTTTGGGAATCAAAGTAATACTGGCTTCATAGAATGAGTCTGGAAGTTTTCTTTCCCTTTTATTTTTTTGGAACAGCTTGAGAAGGATAGGTATTAACTCTGCTTCAAATGTCTGGTAGAATTCCCCAGTGAAGCCATCTAGTTCAGGACTCTTATTTGTTGGGAGATTTTTGATAACTGATTTAATTTCTTCACTAATTATGGGTCTATTAAAATTTTCTAGTTCTTCCCATTTGAGTTTTGGAAGTGTATGGGTGCTTAGGAATTTGTCCATTTCTTCCAGGTTGTCCAGTTTGTTAGCATATAATATTTCATAGTATTTCCTGATAATCGTTTGTATTTCTGAGGGATGGTTGTAATAATTCCATTTTTATTTGTCATTTTATCTATTTGGGTCCTTTCTCTTTTCTTTTTGAGAAGTCGGGCTAGAGGTTTATCAATTTTGTTTATTTTTTCAAAAACCAACTCTTGGTTTCATTGATCTGCTCTACTGTTTGTTTTTTTAATTATTAAATAAATAATATTATTTATTTCTGCACTGATCTTTATTATTTCTCTTCTTCTGCTGGCTTTGGGGTGTCTTTGCTGTTCTGCTTGTATTTCCTTTAGGTGTGCTGTTAGATTTTGTATTTGGGATTCTTCTTGTTTCTTGAGGTAGGCCTGGATTGGAATGTATTTTCCTCTCAGGACTGCCTTTGCTGCATCCCAAAGCATTTGGATTGTTGTCTTTTTGTTTTCGTTTGCTTCCATATATTTTTAAAATTTCTTCTCTAATTGCCTGGTTGACCTATTCATTCTTTTTTTTTTTTTTTTGTATAAAGTAGATTTTTTTTTTAACGTTTATTTATTTTTGAGACAGAGAGAGACAGAGCATGAACAGGGGAGGGGCAGAGAGAGAGGGAGACACAGAATCTGAAACAGGCTCCAGGCTCTGAGCTGTCAGCACAGAGCCCGACGTGGGGCTCGAATTCATGGACCATGAGATCATGACCTGTGCCAAAGTCGGACGCTTAACCGACCAAGCCACCCAGGTGCCCCTACCTGTTCATTCTTTAGAAGGGTGTTCTTTAACCTTCATGCTTTTGGAGGTTTTCCAGACTTTTTCCTGTGGTTGATTTCAAGTCTTATAGCATTGTGGTCTGAAAGTGTGCATGGTATGATCTCAGTTCTTTTATACTTACGAAGGGCTGTTTTGTGACCTAGTATGTGATCTATCTTGGAGAATGTTCCATGTGCACTCGAAAAGAAAGTATATTCTGTTGTTTTGGGATGCAGAGTTCTAAATATATCTGTCAAGTCCATCTGATCCAATGTATCATTCAAGGCCCTTGTTTCTTTACTGATTCTCTGTCTAGGTGATCTACCCATTGTTGTAAGTGGAATATTAAAGTCCCCTGCAATTACCACATTCTTATCAATAAGGTTGCTTATGTTTGTGATTAATTGTTTTATATATTTGGGGGCTTCTGAATTCAATGCATAAACATTTACAATTGTTAGGTATTCCTAATGGATAGACCCTGTAATTATTATATAATGCCCTTCTTCATTTCTTGTTACGGCCTTTAATTTAAAGTCTAGTTTGTCTGATATAAGTATGGCTACTCCAGCTTTCTTTTGACTTCCAGTAGCATGACAGATAGTTTTCCATCCCCTCATTTTCAATCTGAAGGTGTCCTCAGGTCCAAAATGAATTGACTTGTCTTCAATTTCATTTCTCTTCTTTCCAGCCTGCCTTTATATCTACCCAATGGAGCCTTAATTTTATATATTATGTTTTTTAGTTCTGTAATGTCCATTTGATTGTTTTGTATTGTCTGTTGAATTAGCCATTTTTTCATTGATTTTTATCCATCTTTTCCTCTATTTTCTTTAATGCATTCTTTGCTAATTCCAAAATATGGATTTTCTGTCAGTCTGATTTAGTGTTTTTTTCCTCTTGATTATTGGACACATCTTCCTGCCTCTCTGTTGTTGTATGCCTGACATTGTGTAAAACAAACAAACAAACAAACAAACAACAATCGTAGCTCTGTACAATATCTTTGATAAACCAGAATTTTCATTTTCTTGTAGTAGCATAAGGGTGAAGGGATGATTTCTTCAATTAGAGCAGGGATCATTGTGAAGTGGGGCTGGGTTCCAGTGTATGTAAAACTTTGTTTAGCTCTGGTGAAGTGTCTTAGCTTTGAATTGTTGATCTCTTCCATCTTAGATGTTTTGGTGCTGGAGGTTTTAGCTTAGTTCTTTACTTCAGCTGCTACATGCTGCTTCAAAATCTAACAAATATCTTGAGGTAGAAACCTGTTGTTTGTTTTAGGCTCCTTCTTAGCAGGATGTTATCTTCAGAGTACCATAAGACTGGGGAAATTTTTACTCTAGCTTTCTAGCTGAGTTCCCTAACCTTCTACACCATCCTAGCATTAGCCAGTGACTAGTGGGTTTCCAGGCTATATTATATTCAGATAGATTTTGTTTTAATTGAAACTCTCTTGGGTTTTTTCTTCCATGTATTGCTTGAACATGAGGAACTGCTTGAAGGCAAAAACTGTACCTTACTCAGAGATCACAGATTTTAATTATATTTTTAATTTTTTATGTTTGTTTGATTTTTGACAGAGAGAGAGAGAGAGAGAGAGAGGGAGAGAGAGAACATGAGTGGGGGAGGGGCAGAGAGAGAGGGAGACACAGAATCTGAAGCAGGCTCCAGGCTCTGAGCTGTCAGCACAGAACCCAAAGCGGGGCTTGAACTCATGGACTGTAAGATCGTGACCTGAGCTGAAGTTGGTGCTCAACTGACTGAGCCACCCAGGCACCCCAAGATCATAGATTTGGAGTTGCAGTGAATATATTTCATGTAGGCATGAATATCTTGCGTAATAAGAGGAATGTGGATGGACATTGGGATGTTAAAGAGGTGGGCTGTTGTTGACACTGTTGGTTGTCTACTCAGGATCTATTCCCTGCTTCTTTCCTCTTAACTGGACTTTAAATTTATTCACCTTTCTGTTGAGCACCTTCCTGTTGCACACCTTCCTGTGTGCAACCTCTGCCTCAGGGAAAGCTAATTCCATCCTCAGATCCAGGAAGTGGATCTAATTGGTCCAGAGGTAATTGAATCTCTTTTGCCAATGATGTGGTTAAGAAAGAAATAGGTGGTTGTATGGTTTTGATGGGTGGATCCTTGACATTGCTTTTGCACGTGGGAGGTTTATAGCTGAGGATTTTTTGAAAATCACAGTTATGAAGTTTTCTAATTTAGTTTCTAAAGTAGTATCAGAAGCTGAATAGTGGGTTTTCTCCTTCTCAGACAGCATCCATTATTAAGTTCTTTAAGCTGAACTGCTTAAAGTGGTCTTAATGTTGGCTTTTAGTATGTTGCATAATATGCCCCAAGTAGTCTGTTAGGGACAAAGTGTATCTATTTATACTCTGACCCAGTTTTTTAATATTCCCATGAAAGTGAATAAAGCCTTATTGTGATAAGGGGTATTAGATCCTTTTGCCACTTGTGGTGCCATATATCAGAGCCCTATGGTTGACTTGGCCTTTCAGTTTTGTCCATGGTAAAAATTGAAGCTCTGTCCTCAAAACTGAACTGAATTCATAGCTAAAGTCAACCTGGGAAATGATTGATTTTTTCTGGCATTATGTTTTCATTTCCCCTGTAATTCACTTCAACCAGAATTTCTGTGGCTTAAGTCAAGAAATAGCAGCTCATTCACATTTATAAAGCCTCCTGGATAACTTCATATCTTCAATAACTGGGTCCTAGTGATATTTTAGTTTTATGCCCATCAGCATTTCATTCATTCATGAATGAAAAATGTCATATTTTCATTCCTCTCTTCAATAAACACTGTTTGAGCACTTAATATTTCAGGCACTATATTAGGATTTAGGACATGGAAACAAGACTCTCATCTTACCTACCCCTCCTCCCCCACTCCAAGAACACTAACATGTAAGCACAAGGACAAATGTTTCTGGTTGTTTATAGTAACAAAAAGGTGGAATTAATCCAACCATCAGGAAGAAAATGGTTAAATATTAATTTATTCATACAATGGAATACTATATAATAATTAAAATTAACGAAAATGGTACATATTATACCATGGATAAACCTCAAAAGCACAATAATCATAAAACAAAAAGCAAGCAGCAAAGTAATACATATACCCTGATGCTACTTGTGTAAACCTTAGAGACCCAATGTATGTGATAGTATATCTTATACATATGAAATAAAAGTATAAAATATGCTTTAATAAGGGCATTTCCTATGGGAAGGAAAGAATAGAAGAAGTAGATGGGGGAGGTCTTATCTGGGTCAGTAATATCATCATTATTTTTTAAAGAGAGACAGATGAAGTCAATTAGATAAAACATTAACCCTTCACTCAATTTTAGTAGAGGGTTTATAAGTGTCAATTATATATACTTTTATGTATTTTAACATATGAAATATTTTATAATTAAAACAACATTTAAATAAAAAAGACAGAGGTATTATCTATAGTAGCCCACATTTTAGTGAGGAAGCAAAATGAGCAAACTAAAAGTGGTTTGATACATGCTGATAACATGAAAGACATAGGGATGTAAAGGAGCTGCTGATAGTTCAGACTTGAGGTTTTAAAGCACCTCCTGGATACGTAATGGCTTATTGGAGTGTTTAAAAGCAATATTGGAATAGGGGACATAGTGGGAAAGAACATTCCAGGCAGACAGCAGAGCCATCCTCAAGACCTCTAGACTATTAGGGTAGTAACTATTATAAAAAACTTATGATGTGCTTGATGCTCTATATGTGTTGCTCTCTCTAATATTTATAACAGAATTTTAAGAAAGTCATTATTGCCCCTATTTTACAAACAAAATAGCTGAAGTTTAAATGACTTGCTCAAGATCACATAACATGTAGGTGATGGGTCTTCCACTAAGGTCTGTTGGGCTCCACAGTTTGTGTTTTTTCCATTAGACCATGTGAGACCTTATGTATCCTCCCCATCAAAGAATTCCACAGAAAAAGGCCTCATCTACAATAGTTATGAACTGCATAATATTGAAGTCATGCTATACATTTGTTCTTTTTGAGGGGAAGGGAAAATCACAAAGCAGAACGATCTCAAAAGAGGCATCACTAAATCTCAAGGATCTAGATCTAATTGACAATTTACAAGAAGTACAGGGGACATGTAAATGACACCACTAATATGCAGTCAGCCAATTCAGAACATGGGAAATGTTGAAATGCTATTAGATAGATGACTATCTATAGTCATCTATAGATACATCTATAGAAACTATAGATAGTTTCTTCAACAAATATATCAGGGAAAAAGAGAGGAAAAGTATAGATTAAAAAGGACCTGAAAGATATATCAGTCAAATACAATGCATGGACTTTGGACCTGATTTGAATACACAATCAAAAAATCATGAAATTGTTATAGAAATGTGAATGAACCCTGACTGGATATTCGAGGACATAGAAGATTACTGTTATCCTTTTTTAATGTGTGATAATTATAGTGTAATGTATTTTCCCCCAAAACAGTAATTATATTTTGAAATACCTATGGAAATATTTTTAAATGAGTTGATATATCTTGAAGCAAATATGCTTCAAAGTAATTAGAGTATTAGGTATGCGTATATATACATATGTATTGATAATTATTGAATTGGCCAAAGGGTACAGAAAGGGTTATTACAATATTCTGCCTACATTTGTGTGTATATTTAGATGATGTTTCAGTAAAAAGCTAGAAAAAATGGGAAGCAATAGAGATGATCTCATACAGTTTTCTTACTGATGTTTGAAACCTCTGTGTAATGTCAGTTACATAAAAATGTGAACTCATCCATTCTTCCACTCTTTTAAACCAATTTTTTTTCTTTGGAGTTTAGTGAGTTTTTCAAAAGTAAATACTTGTGGAGAAAGGAAAGCCTGATTTTCCTGGCAACGTTGTCTTGGCCTGGGAGATTTTTTATTATATGGCATATGCTTAAATATTTCAAGTATAAAGTTAAGTAGCTCAATTTTTTTTCATTTGCAAGGGAAGCTTGAATATTTCATGATACATTTAGACTTAATCTAACCTGAAATAAATGTTAAAATATTTGATTATTAGTTAAGTTGATATATAGTTTTAATTTATAAGTTAATTGTAGATCTTTTTAGAGGCAGAAGTCTTGAGTATAAACTAAATGTTAAAAAACTTTTAGCATGTTGGCATTATTGGGTTTTGTAGACATTCTTATTTTACATTTTCCAAATGCTGATTGCATATAGGTCTAACGGGAGAATAATGTGGCTGATTAATTAAGTAAAGGTGATTATTAAAAAGTAACAATATGATGGCTAATTACAAGGTTCTGATAAATGCAATCCAGACAGACCTGGGTTGGTTCTTGGGTTCTTTTAGCTTGGATACATTAACTCTTATCTTTAAGCCTCAGTATGCTCAGGCAGCAAACAAAGGTGTGAAAATTCCATGTGATAATGCATGCCTGGCACATAGAATATGCCTTGCACATACTAGCTCTTATAGTTAATTCCTGGAATCCCTATGTGCAAAGATAATACAGGCACCAGAAACAGTTACAGAGACTATGGAAAATGTGAACCACTGTCCTCTGGTTTATCATCTGTTTGAGAAACAAGCGGTTACCATGCATGGAGCTGCTGTGTCTGATCTGTGTGGTGAGAGAGAAACCCATGTCCCAAGTGGTCTCTAGCACCCAACAGCCACACCAAACTTGAACACCCATCAAAGCAGACTTCTGCTTAAAATGATATTCCACCTGTTTCAGAGCAGGAAATTAAAAGTTTGTCTCTGAAAATGATGAAAAGATTTCAAACATGTATGTGCTCACACATTTTCGGAAGCAGTTAAGACACTTACAGTAATATATGCTTGTGTTTTTTACCAAATTTTATTTTTAATAAAGAAGACTACAGTTTTTTAAAAAGAGAATACAAAGAAATGTACTTGGATCCTTTGCCTTTAAGTAAACATAATCAAGAGCACAGCCACCTGATCCCATATGACATTATGCATATCTTTTAAAGAGTTTTCAGGAACTAAAAATTTTTTTAAAGATGAAGTTATAGATACCTCAGATGGTCAATTCCTGTGATGTTCCAACTTTTTAAGGCTTATTAACTTTTCCATGTAGTTGAGGACTTGGGAATTCACAAACAAAGGTGCCCCAGAACCCTTCTATTCTTCAATGTTAATAACATGACAGGTGGCAAATAATAAAAATATTTAGAATGTCCCCAAATGAAACTTATGGCCAGGATATGTTTAAATTCTTTTAATATCTGATTGATTTCTGGTAAGACAAGCATTTTACACATGTGTAAACAAAAAGGCATGTAACATAATCCATTTTTAAAGGAAAGAATAATTAAAATAGGAACAGGTTAATGTCCTTAGCAAGGAAGCCAACTTTCCAATTAAGGAATCTCTTTGACTTATGTTTTAGTTCTAAATCCTAAGTGTTGATTCAGTGACACTGCACACTTTTGTCTTTTCAGTTGCTAGAGCAAGTGTTTATTTTATTATTCAAAGAATATTGAATTTTGGAAATGACACATAATCACATAGGATTGACTAATCAGTTTTTTTGCATTTTTATTTAGTTTTTTAAAATATATCAAAATGTAAATGACATTGTTAATTGCCAATTGTTACCATTTTTTGATTTTTGAAATTGGCACTGTTGCCAAAGTCTGATAATATGGTTAATTGGAAATTCATGACACTACTTCAAATGAAGCACTTACAGGTTAAAAAAATAAATAAAAAAAGCTGTGACTTCAGGAATCACAGTTAATGAGAAATACAATTTATGCATTTTCTAATGGTTTCTCACATATTTGAGCCATCACACATTATATTGGTTGAGATGACCTCTTTTCATTTAATTTCCCTTTGGTGTTTCTCTTTAAAACTTATAGTGAGTTTGTTTCTGTGTCTTTCTCTGCCACTTCTCTGGGTCAAGTGAAAAGTCTACAGCTGAGAAGTGGAACAGAGACCTCGTGGGAAAGCAGGAAGCAGTGACAAGACCCATCCCCAGGAGGTGGTGTGTGCCCACCAGAGAGCTTCCTGCTTCCATTCAGCACTTCAACACTTGTGATTTGAGAAGATTCAGGCACAGTGGAGGATGAATCTAGGTTCCAGGGCCTTCTGAAAGGTAGAGTTGTTTTGCTGACAGATTTGGACTGTTTTTGGAAAGAATATTGTCATTGGTATGATCAACTGCCATCTAGTTTTGCTGCCAGCTGCCAGGTGTTGTGGGAAGGGGAGAGATAAGGAAAGTGGAAGAGAAATAACTTGAACAACTAGAGGAGTAAGTTTTCACATCTTTCACCATCCTAGCTTAAACTATAGCGTTTCTCTTAAGTCCTCATCTGCCTTGCTAGGTCAAAGTACTTTTTACTTTATGTGAAAAATGCTTCCCAGGGGAAGTACTCTGACTCTGTTTCTGAAACTGATTAATGCTCTTAGAATCCCCAAAGAACCATTACTAAGTGTCTAAGTTACAGTTTCAGAGGAAATGGGATGTGTTTTTGAACCCATCTAAAATGGCTTCATGGAGGGTAAATCTCAAGTTGCATTTTAAAAAAAGGAAAGCCTGTGGTTTGGCCAAAAAGAATGAATTATGTATTCTAGATCCATGTGCAGCGACTTGGTTTAGGGGGGAAAAGGATACATAGGGAAAGGAATAGAAAAGAGGGTGTATTGCCCAGGTTTGCATGCAGGCAATAGAGTTCAATCTAGTTAGTCAAACAGAAAGGGATTTATTACAGGATGCTTGTTGGTAAGATTGAAGAAACATTTTTCATATTGGTCTTTTAAGAGCACTGCCAACAATCACCCTGCAGAACTAAAGAAGCTATTCCCTCTCCTCTAATTCAGCTGATATCAACCACATTGGGAAATGGTGTCCACAGCAGAGGCTCCAAACCCATACCATCTGCCATGATCAGGAAAGCTATCCTGGCAGGTAGTTGGCACAATCAGGAAACTTCCATGAGTAGAAAGCAGCTGGCTCCAAAACCATGCTGAGCCTTATGCAATCCACACCAACAAAATAGTTACTCTAGGCAGTACTTTTGAGTATCCCATGAAGCCAATAAATAGACACCTCATTCACAGAGAAACCAGATGCTTCCATTATGGTGCTTGTCAGCAGAAATATTAGAAACATACCTTCTAAATCTTACATTTATGTTTCTAAATAGTGGGGCTTAAATTATTATAGAACTTTAGATGCAAGAGAATTGAGAAACTGCATAAAACCCTACTTTTCTAGCTTCTGAAATACATAAAAGTATGCTGGAAGGATGCTGGCATGGATGCTGGTTGAATCAATTCACAGTGCATGTCACAGTACCCTATGGTTACTCAATTCTCGTACATGTTCTTTCCCCCATATTTAAACTTCAAAACATCAATAATTCCTTGTGTAATAGAAACTAGAGCTCATTTTGGATTCTAGTCCAAGATGGTGATATAGGAGACTCTTGAACTTCCCTATTCCAAAGGATACCCTGAATGCATATTCACCAAGCAATTTCCTCTGAAAGAAATCCAGAAACCAGTTGAGTGACTCCTACAAATTGGGCAAATGAGAAAATACCCACATTGAATAGATAGGAAATGCTGAGACACATTCTTCCTGTAAACCCCAACCCTGGAACAGTGCTGTACAATTGGAAGGGAACTGCCAACTCCTAGCTTCTTCCTGAGGAGTGAAAGATTTGGACCCAACATCTAGCACCCTAACTTTTAAAACTCCCACCTATGAGATGGGTCCCTGAAACACCTAACTCTGAAAGCCAATGTGGCTTGTATCCACAGGACCCACAACACTATAGCAAACAAAGAAAGTTCTTAACAGGCTCTCCAGTACACACCATGGCTATTCCCTCAAGGCTCAGTACAAAAGCAACAGACACAATGCCCACCTTCAATTCTTTCCCTGAAAACAGTCTATTTGCATTCATTAAGAGCTGCTGTTTAAGGATTAGGCTTCTAACTTAGCATACATCTAGGGGACGACCACCATCTTCCCCAGGGATCGGGATGCTTCCTTAGCCTTTTCCCTCCAGTTCATTCCAAATCATTGGTATCTTCCTGGGTGGAGCTTATAATACACATGTTAGCATCCCAGTTTTGGTTGCTGCCACCTAAGAGACAAGTCCCTGTAATACATGGCTCTAATCGCCTATGGGTGTTACATTCATGAATCCCACAGCACTGTAGCAAACAAAGGAGCACTTGCTTACTGGGTATACTACCAGGACTCAGAGTAAAGGAAGCAAACAGAAACACCCATCTCCCAGTCTTTCCTTGAAAGAGGTCTATTTGCATGTTTTTTTTAAAGCTGCTGCCTAAGAGTCAAGCTTCTAATTTAGCATGCCATCTAGAGACTGACTGAGGTCCTCCTTGGAGATCAGGGAAGCCTGTGGACACCTCCGCTGCCTTTTTCCTTTAGCTTGCCGCAAATTGTCAATATCTTTCTAAAAGGTGATTGTAAATACATCTGGCATCCTAGCTTTTACAGTTGCCACCCAAGAGATGGATCCCTAGATCTCCTGGCTCTTAGTCATGGGACTTGCATTCATGAGTCCCACAAGATTAGCAAACAAACAAAAAGTTTTTAATGGGCACAGGATCCCCCCTCCCCCAAACTTTACCAACTGTAGAAGGAGCAGGAAAATACCCTCTCCCAGTTTCACCCTGGAAAGTCCTAATTACATACTTTTCCAGCTGCTGTGTGAGGGCATGACTTTTTTAAAAAATATTTTTAAAAAATTATTTATTTAAACTCAAGTTAGTTAACATACTGTGTTGTATTGGTTTCAACAGTAGAACCTAATGATTCATCACTTACATATAACACTCAGTGCTCATCCCAAGTGCCCTCCTTAATGCACATCACCCATTTATCCCATCCCTGACCCAATTCCCCACCCCACCCCCCCCAGCAACCCTCAGTTTGTTCTTTATCTTTAAGAATCTTTTATGGTTTGCCCCGCTCTGTGTATTTACCTTATTTTTCCTTCCATTACCCTATCTTCATCAGTTTTGTTTTAAGTTCCACATATGAGTGAAATCATATGATATTTGTCTTTCTCTGACTTGTTTACCTTAGCATTCCAGTTCCATCCCACATTATTGCAAATGGCAAGATTTCATTCTTTCTGATTGCCAAATAATATTCCATTGCATTTATATACCATCTCTTCTTTGTCCATTCATCAGTCAATGGACATTTGGGCTCTTTCCATAACTTGGTTATTGTTGATAGTGCTGCTATAAACACTGGAGTGCATGTGCCCCTTCAAAAAGCATTTTTGTATCCTTTGGATAAATCTTAGTAGTGCATCTGCTGGGACATAATGTAGTTCTATTTTTAATTTGTTGAGTAACCTCCATACTGATTTCCAGAGTGACTGCACCAGTTTGCATTCCCACCAGCAGTGCAATAGTGTTCCCCTTTCTCTGCATCCTCATCAACATCTGTTGTTTCCTGAGTTGTTAATTTTAGCCATTCTGATAGGTGTGAGGTGGTATCTCATCATGGTTTTGATTTGTATTTCCCTGATGATGAGTGATGTTGAGCATTTCTTCACATGTCTGGATGTCTTCTTTGGAGAAGTGTCTATTCATGTCTTCTGCCCTTTTCTTCACTGGATTATTTGTTTTTTGGGTGTTGAGTTTGATAAGTTCTTTATAGATTTTGGATACTAACCCTTTATCTGATATGTCATTTGCAAATATCTTCTTTCATTTAATTGGTTGACTTTTAGTTTTGTTGATTGTTTCCTTCACTGGGCAGAAGCTTTTTATCTTGATGAGGTTCCAATAATTCATTTTTGCTTTTGTTTCCCTTGCCTTCTGAGATGTCTAGTAAGAAGTTGCTGCAGCCAAGGTCAAAGAGGTTGCTGTTTTCTCTTCTAGGATTTTGATGGTTTCTCTTCCCATATTTAGGTCTTTTATCCATTTTTAATTCATTTTTGTATATGTTGTAAGAAAGTGGTCCAGTTTCATTCTTCTGCTTGTTGTTGTCCAGTTTTCCCAGCATCATTTGTTGAAGAGATTTAGATTAGTTGGCCATTCATTTGTGGGTCCATTGCTGGGTTCTCTATTCTGTTCCACTGATCTATGCATCTGTTTTTGTGCCAGTACCATACTGTGCTGATGATTAACAGCTTTTTAATACAGTTTGAGGTCCAGAATTGTGATGTCTCCAGCTTTGATTTTCTTTTTCAACATTACTTTGGCTATTCAGGGTCTTTTCTGGTTCTATACAAATTTTAGAATTGTTTCTTTAGCTCTGTGAACAATGCTGGTGTTATTTTGATAGGAATTGCATTGGATGTGTAGATTGTTTTGAGTAGCATCAACATTTTAACAGTATTTGTCCTTCCAATCCAGGAGCATGGAATATTTTTCCACTTTTTTGTGTCTTCAGTTCATTTCATAAGCTTTCTATAGTTTTCAGTGTACAGATCTTTTACTACTTCGGTTAGGTTTATTCCAAGGTATCTTATGGTTTTTATTGGAATTGTAAATGGGGCCAATTCCTTGATATTTCTTTCTGTTCTTCACTGGTGTATAGAAATGCAACCAGTTTCTGTATGTTGGTTTTATATCCTGCAACTTTGCTGAATTCTAGCAGTTTTTTTGGCGGAATCTTTTGGGCTTTCCATGTGTAGTCGTCTATGAAGAGTGAAAGTTTGGCTTTTTCCTTGTCGATTTGGATGTTTTTATTTCTTTTTGTCCTCTGACTGCTGAGCTAGAACTTCCAGTACTATGTTGAACAACAATGGTGAGAGTGGACATACCTGTAATGTTCCTGAACTTAAGGGGAAAGCTCTCAGTTTTTCCCCATTGAGGATAATATTAGCTGTGGGTCTTTCATATATGACCTTTATGATATTGAGGTATGTTCCTTCTATCCCTACTTTCTTGAGTTTTTTTTTAATCAAGAAAAGATGCTGTATTTTGTCAAATGTTTAATTTTTTTTTACTTTATTGGTATATAATTGACATAAGCACTGTATAGTTTTAATGATTTGACTTATATATATTTTGAAATGATTACATAAGTTTAGTTAACATTCACCATCTCATGCAGATGCAAACAAAAAGGAAAAAAGAAAAGTTTTTCCTTGTGATGAGAACTCTTAGGATCTATTCTCTTAACAACTTTCAAATATACCATACAGCAGTGTTAACTATAGTTATCATGTTGTACATTACATCCCCACTACTTATTTATTTTTTGAGTATAGTTGATATACAATGTGACAGTTTCAGGTGTATAACGTAGTGATTCAACAAGTTTATACATTATTCTATGCTGACCAGAATTATAGCTATCACTGTCACCATATTTATCTTATGACTGGAAGTTTGTACCTTCTGACCACCTTTATCCAATTCTCCCTCCCCTGGCCTCTGGTAACCACAACCCTGATCCCTTTTTCTACAAGTTTTATTTTGTTTGTTTGTTTGTTTTAGATTCTACATATTAGTGCTATCATTCAGTATTTGTCTTTTTTCAGTCTAACTTATTTCATTCCCTCAAGGTCCATTCATATTATTGCTAGCTAATTTGTATTACAAATGATCTACACATGTATATTTTCCTTTCCTTTTACTATTTTTTGCACAAAGAAGATATTTCAAAGCTGTTTTAACCCAAATGTGTCAATTTCCCTGGGCCCTCTGCTGAAGGAGCCTGTGACTAAAGTTCCCCTGAATCCTGCTATTGAAGCATTTTCCCCTCTGGAAGCTGTGGGTTGTTTGCTGGACAATCTCATGCAGCCTAACCCTTTCCCTCCTGTGTGGCATTCCTGTTTGGCTAACTGGGAGGTTAAACCCATAAGCTTGTTTTCAGTTAATGGGACCTTTATTTAGAGATAACAGAAAGAAACATGTTGTAAAAATACTTTTGTCTCCTGCCCTTTTACTAGTCCTGGGAAGTGGAGACATCATAGGACTACAGAATGTAAAGTTTATTTTAGAGACATGCTCGCCCTTTCCCTAGGCATCTGTAATGTCCCTGAAGCTGCTCAGTTAAAACTGTCATGTGGTAGAATCATAAGTTAGTTCTGGGACCATCTTATTATTTAATTTCCTTGGTTTAGGTGTGTTCCCCATTCTAATCCTGAGCTGAGGGCATGACTTCTAATCTACCTGCATCTAGGTGCTGATTGTGATCTTGCCCTTTGATACACCTTCAACTACTGGGAGGCTCCAAGGACAAAGAAAGCAGCTCGGACAATCACAGAGGTTTGGGAGACAACCAAGACCTCAAGCTATGCTGATAGACAAAGTTCATTTATTAACCTGAAACTAGTTTTTCAAGACTGGGAGAGTTGGCTGTTATATCTAATGCACAGAAACCAACACAGAGAAGCCAGGAGAATGAAGAAATAGAGGAATGCATTCCAAACAAAAGAACAAGATAAAACTAGAAACAGAACTTACAAAAAGGATATAGTGATTTACCTGATAGAGTTAAAAGTAATGATAATGAAGGTACTCAACAAATTCAGGAGAACAACACATGAACAAAGTGAGGATTTCAACAAAGACACAGAAAATATTAAGAAGTACCAAACAAATCACAGAGCTGAAAAATGCAATAATTAAACTGAAAAACTCAGTAGAGTTTCAACAGCAGTCCAGATCAAGTGGAAGAAAGGATCAATGAACTTGAAGACAAGGCAGTGGAATTCATCCAATCAGAGGAGCAAAACGAAAAGAAGAATAAAAAAAAAAGAAAGAAAAGTGAAGACAGCCTAGAGGACTTATGAGACACCACAAATAGACCAAAGTACATATTATAGAATCCTAGAAGGAGAACAGAGAGAGATAGGGGCAGAAAGCTTTTCAAAGAAGTAATGGCTGAAAACTTTTCTGCCTTGAAGAAAGAAACAGAAATCCAGATAAGGTTCCAAACAGGATAAATCCAAAAAGACCCACACTAAGATACATTATAATTAAATTATCAAAAAATTAAAGAAAAAAACCCTTAGATGCAACAAGAGAACAGCAACTAAATTCTCCAGTCAAAACTTGGAGAGTGAATGGATAAAAAAACAAGACTCAACTATATACTGTCAACAAGAGATTTGCTTCTACTCTAAGGACACACAAAGAATGAAAATGAAGAGATGGAGAAAGATATTCTATTCAAATGGAAACCAAATGAAAGCAGGAGTAGCTATTCTTATAGGAGACAAAATAGACTTTAAACCAAAGACTTTAATAAGAGACAAAGAAAGTCATTATATAAGAATAAAGGGATCAATTACTCAGAAGGATAAAACATTTGTAATTTTTAAAGTATAGTTGACATACAATGTTACATTAGTTTCAGGTGTATGACATAGAGATTCTACTAGTTCATATATTATGCTATGCTCACCACAAGTGTAGCTACCTGTTCTCACACATCACTATTACAGTAACATTTACTGTATTCTGTATGCTGTGCCCTTTATCCTGTGATGTATTCATTCCATAACTGAAAGTCTGCATTTCCAACTCTTCTTCACCCACTTTGCCCAACCCCCTATATTCCTCCCTTCTGGCAACCATCAGTTTATGCTCAGTATTTATAGGTCTGATTTTGCTTTTTGTTATTTATTTATTTATATTCCACATACAAAATCAATAGTAGCTGTCTTCTCAGTCAGTCTTATCTCAGTTAACATAATATCCTCTAGCTCTACCTGTGTTGTCTCAAATGGCACAATCCCATTATTTTTATGGCTGTAAAATATTCCAGCCATACACACACACACACACACACACACACACACACACACACACCACATTGTCTTTATCCATTTGTCTATAGACACTTATATTGCTTCCATATCTTGGCTATTGTAAATAATGCTGCAATAAGCATAGGGATGCATCTTTTGGAGTTAGTGTTTTATTTTCATTTTCTTTGGTTAAATACCCAATAGTAGAATTATTTTCTCATATGGTATTTCTATCTTTTAATATTTATTTATTTTTGAGAGAGAGAGAGAGAGAATAAGTGGGGGAGAGGCAGAGAGAGAGGGAGACACAGAATCTGAAGCAAGCTCCAGGCTCCACACTGTCAGCACAGAACCCGATGTGGGGTTCTCACAACCATAAGATCATGACCTGAGCTGAGGTCGGTTGCTTAACAAACTAAGCCACCCAAATGCCCCTGGTATTTCTATTTTTAATTTTTGAGGAACCTCCACACTGTTTTCTAATATTTGTAAATATTTATACATGGAACAAAGGAACATCTAACTATATAAAACAAATACTAACAAAACTGGCAGGAGAAATAGACAGCAGTTCAATAGTAGAGAACTTCATTAGTAATAGGGAACTTTAATACCCTACTTTCAATAATGGATAGACCATCTAGACAGAAAATCAAGAAGAAAACATTGGAATTAAACAACACATTGTACCAGATGGACTTGACAGACATTTACAGGACATTCTATTCAACACCAGCACAACACACATTGCTCCCAAGTACACATGGAACATTCTCCAAGATAAATCACATTTTAGGCCACAAAAAAAATTAATGAATTTAAAAAGATTGAAACTGTATCCAGCATCTTTTATGACAACAATGGTTTGAAAATAGAAATAAATTACAAGAAGAAAACTGAAAGATTAACAAATATATTGAGATTAAAAACATGCTGCTGAATAATCAATGGTCAAAGAAGAAATCGAAGGGAAAATGAAAGACTATGCTGAGAAAAATTAGAAAACACACATACCAAAACTTAGAGCATGCCACAAAAGCAACTCCAAAAGGGAAGTTCATTTTTTTGTTTGTATTTTTTATTTATTTTTATTTTTTTATGTTTAAAAATTTTTTAATTTCTATCCAAGTTAGTTAGCATATAGCGCAACAATAATTTCAGGAGTAGATTCCAGTGATTCATCCTCTATGTATAACACCTAGTCCTCATCCCAACAAGTGTCTTATTTAATGTCCCTTACCCACTTGAACCATCCCCCCTCCCACAACCCCTCCAGCAACCCTCTGTTTGTTCTCTATATTTAAGAGTCTTTTATGTTTTGTCCCCCTCCCTGTTTTTATATTATTTTTGCTTCTCTTCCCTTATGTTGATCTGTTTTTTATCTTAATTTTACATATGAGTGAAGTCATTTGATATTTGTCTTTCTCTGACTAATTTCGCTTACCATAATACCCACTAAATTCCATGCATGTAGTTGCAAATGGCAAAATTTCATTCTTTAAAATTTTTTTATTAATTTTGAGACAGAGAGACAGATCATGAGCAGGGGAGGGGCAGGGAGCGAGGGAGACACAGAATCCGAAGCAGGATCCAGGCTCTGAGCTGTCAGCACAGAGCCTGATGTGGGGCTCGAACTCATGGACTGTGAGATCATGACTTGAGCTGAAGTCGGACGCTTAATCGACTGAGTCACCCAGGCGCCCCAAGATTTCATTCTTTTGATTGCTGAGTAATACTCCATTGTGTGTGTGTATATATATATATATATATATATATATATATATGCCACATCTCCTTTATCCATTCATCCATTGATGGACATTTAGGCTCGTTCCATACTTTGACTGTTGTCGTTAGTGCTGCTATAAACATTGGGGTGCATGAGCCCCTTCAAAACAGCACACTTGTATCCCTTGGATAAATACCTAGTAGTGCAATTGCTTGGTCAGAGGGTAGTTCTATTTTTAGTTTTTTGAAGAACCTCCATACTGTTTTCTAGAGTGGTTGCACCAGTTTGCATTCCCAACAGCAGTGCAAAAGCGATCCTCTTTCTCTGCATCCTCGCCAACATCTGTTGTTGCCCGAGTTGTTAATGTTAACCATTCTGACAGGTGTGAGGTGATATCTCATTGTGGTTTTAATTTGTATTTCCCTGATGATGAGTTATGTTGAGCATTTTTTTCATATGTCAGTTGGCCATCTGGATGTCTTCTTTGGAGAAGTATCTATTCATGTCTTTTGCCCATTTCTTCACTGGATTATTTGTTATTTGGGTGTTGAGTTTGATAAGTTCTTTATAGATTTTGAATATGAGCCCTTTATCTGATATGTCATTTGCAAATATCTTCTCCCATTCAGTCCATTGCCTTTTATTTTTGCTGATTGTTTCCTTCACTGCACAGAAGCTTTTTTTTCTATGAAGTCCCAATAGTTCATTTTTGCTTTTGTTTCCCTTGCCTCCAGAGACGTGTTGAGTAAGAACTTGCTGTGGTCCAGTTCAAAAAGTTTTTGCCTGCTTTCTTCTCTAGGATTTTGATGGCTTCCTGTCTTAATTTAGGTCGTTCATCCATTTTGAGTTTATTTTTGTGTATGGTATAAGAAAGTGGTCTAGGTGCGTTTTTCTGCATGTCCCTGTTCAGTTTTCCCAGCACCATTTGCTAAAGAGACGGTCTTTATTCTACTGGATATTATTTCCTGCTTTATCAAAGATTAGTTAGCCATACATTTGTGGGTCCATTTGTGAGTTCTCTATTCTGTTCCATTGATCTGAGTGTCTGTTTTCATGCCAGTACCATACTGTCTTGATGATTACAACTGTGTAATACATTTTGAAGTCCAGGATTGTGATGCCTCCAGCTTTGGTTTTCTTTTTCAGGGTTTGCTTTGGCTATCTGGGGTCTTTTCTAGTTCCATACAAATTTTAGGATTGTTTGTTCTAACTCCATGAAGAATGTTGATGTGATTTTGATAGGGATTGCATTGAATATGTAGATTGTTTTGAGTAGTACAGACATTTTAACAATATTTGTTCTTCCAATCCAGGAACATGGAATATTTTTCCTTTTTTTGTGTGTGTGTCTTCAATTTCTTTCATAAGCTTTCTATAATTTTCAGTGTATATATTTTCATCTCTTTGGTTAGGTTTATTCCTAGGTATTTTAATGCTTTTTGGTGCAATTTTAAATGGGATAGAGTCCTTGATTTCTCTTTCTGTTGCTTTGTTATTGGTGTATAGGAATGCAACCAATTTCTGTGCATTGATTTTATATTCTGCAACTTTGCTGAATTAACGCATCAGTTCTAGCAGTTTTTTGGTGGAATCTTTTGGGTTTTCCATACAGAGTACCATGTCATCTGTGAAGAGTGAAACTTTGACTTCCTCTTTGCTGATTTGGATGACTTTTATTCCTTTGCATTATCTGATTGCTGAGGCTAAGTCTACCAATACTATGTTGAATGACAGTGGTGAGAGTGGACATCCCTGTCATGTTCCTGGCCTTAGAGGGAAAGCTCTCAGTTTTTCCCCATTCAGAATGAAATTAATGGTATATCTTTCATATATAGGCTTTTATGATCTTGAGGGATGATCCTTCTATCCCTACTTTCTTGAGGTTTTTTAGCAAGAAAAGATGCTGTATTTTGTCAATTGCTTTCTGTGCATTTATTGAGAGGATCATGTGGTTCTTGTCCTTTCTTGTATTGATGTGATGTGTCATACTGATTCTTTTGTGGATATCAAACCAGCCCTGCATCCCAGGTATAAATACCACTTGCTTGTGGTGAATAACTCTTTTTTTTTTTTTTTTTTTTAGTTGGTCTTTTCTTTTTTTTTTTTTTATTTATATATGAAATTTATTGTCAAATTGGTTTCCATACAACACCCAGTGCTCATCCCAAAAGGTGCCCTCCTCAGTACCCATCACCCACCCTCTCCTCCCTCCCACCCCCCATCAACCCTTAGTTTGTTCTCAGTTCTCAACAGTCTCTTATGCTTTGGCTCTCTCCCACTCTAACCTCTTTTTTTTTTTTTTGTTCCCCTCCCCCATGGGTTTCTCTTAAGTTTCTCAGGATCCACATAAGAGTGAAACCATATGGTATCTGTCTTTCTCTGTATGGCTTATTTCACTTAGCATCACACTCTCCAGTTCCATCCACGTTGCTACAAAAGGCCATATTTCATTTTTTCTCATTGCCACGTAGTACTCCATTGTGTATATAAACCACAATTTCTTTATCCATTCATCAGTTGATGGACATTTAGGCTCTTTCCATACTTTGGCTATTGTTGAGAGTGCTGCTATGAACATTGGGGTACAAGTGCCCCTATGCATCAGTACTCCTGTGTCCCTTGGATAAATTCCTAGCAGTGCTATTGCTGGGTCATAGGGTAGGTCTATTTTTAATTTTCTGAGGAACCTCCACACTGCTTTCCAGAGCGGCTGCACCAATTTGCATTCCCACCAACAGTGCAAGAGGGTTCCTGTTTCTCCACATCCTCTCCAGCATCTATAGTCTCCTGATTTGTTCATTTTGGCCACTCTGACTGGCGTGAGGTGATACCTGAGTGTGGTTTTGATTTGTATTTCCCTGATAAGGAGCGACGCTGAACATCTTTTCATGTGCCTGTTGGCCATCTGGATGTCTTCTTTAGAGAAGTGTCTATTCATGTCTTCTGCCCATTTCTTCACTGGGTTATTTGCTTTTCGGGTGTGGAGTTTGGTGAGCTCTTTATAGATTTTGGATACTAGCCCTTTGTCCGATATGTCATTTGCAAATATCTTTTCCCATTCCGTTGGTTGCCTTTTAGTTTTGTTGGTTGTTTCCTTTGCTGTGCAGAAGCTTTTGATCTTCATAAGGTCCCAGGAATTCACTTTTGCTTTTAATTCCCTTGCCTTTGGGGATGTGTCGAGGAACAGATTGCTACGGCTGAGGTCAGAGAGGTCTTTTCCTGCTTTCTCCTCTAAGGTTTTGATGGTTTCCTGTCTCACATTCAGGTCCTTTATCCATTTTGAGTTTATTTTTGTGAATGGTGTGAGAAAGTGGTCTAGTTTCAACCTTCTGCATGTTGCTGTCCAGTTCTCCCAGCACCATTTGTTAAAGAGACTGTCTTTTTTCCATTGGATGTTCTTTCCTGCTTTGTCAAAGATGAGTTGGCCATACGTTTGTGGGTCTAGTTCTGGGGTTTCTATTCTATTCCATTGGTCTATGTGTCTGTTTTTGTGCCAATACCATGCTGTCTTGATGATGACAGCTTTGTAGTAGAGGCTAAAGTCTGGGATTGTGATGCCTCCTGCTTTGGTCTTCTTCTTCAAAATTACTTTGGCTATTCGGGGCCTTTTGTGGTTCCATATGAATTTTAGGATTGCTTGTTCTAGTTTCGAGAAGAATGCTGGTGCAATTTTGATTGGGATTGCATTGAATGTGTAGATAGCTTTGGGTAGTATTGACATTTTGACAATATTTATTCTTCCAATCCATGAGCAGGGAATGTCTTTCCATTTCTTTAAATCTTCTTCAATTACCTTCATAAGCTTTCTATAGTTTTCAGCATACAGATCCTTTACATCTTTGGTTAGATTTATTCCTAGGTATTTTATGCTTCTTGGTGCAATTGTGAATGGGATCCGTTTCTTTACTTGTCTTTCTGTTGCTTCATTGTTAGTGTATAAGAATGCAACTGATTTCTGTACATTGATTTTGTATTCTGCAACTTTGCTGAATTCATGTATCGGTTCTAGTAGACTTTTGGTGGAGTCTATCGGATTTTCCATGTATAATATCATGTCATCTGCAAAAAGCGAAAGCTTGACTTCATCTTTGCCAATTTTGATGCCTTTGATTTCCTTTTGTTGTCTGATTGCTGATGCTAGAACTTCCAGCACTATGTTAAACAACAGCGGTGAGAGTGGGCATCCCTGTCGTGTTCCTGATCTCAGGGAAAAAGCTCTCAGTTTTTCCCCGTTGAGGATGATGTTAGCTGTGGGCTTTTCATAAATGGCTTTTATGATCTTTAAGTATGTTCCTTCTATCCCGACTTTCTCAAGGGTTTTTTTAAGAAAGGGTGCTGGATTTTGTCAAAGGCCTTTTCTGCATCGATTGACAGGATCATATGGTTTTTCTCTTTTTTTTTGTTAATGTGATGTATCACGTTGATTGATTTGCGAATGTTGAACCAGCCCTGCATCCCAGGAATGAATCCCACTTGATCATGGTGAATAATTCCTTTTATATGCCGTTGAATTCGATTTGCTAGTATCTTATTGAGAATTTTTGCATCCATATTCATCAGGGATATTGGCCTGTAGTTCTCTTTTTTTACTGGGTCTCTGTCTGGTTTAGGAATCAAAGTAATACTGGCTTCATAGAATGAGTCTGGAAGTTTTCCTTCCCTTTCTATTTCTTGGAACAGCTTGAGAAGGATAGGTATTATCTCTGCTTTAAACGTCTGGTAGAACTCCCCTGGGAAGCCATCTGGTCCTGGACTCTTATTTGTTGGGAGATTTTTGATAACCGATTCAATTTCTTCGCTGGTTATGGGTCTGTTCAAGCTTTCTATTTCCTCCTGATTGAGTTTTGGAAGAGTGTGGGTGTTCAGGATTTTGTCCATTTCTTCCAGGTTGTCCAATTTGTTGGCATATAATTTTTCATAGTATTCCCTGATAATTGTTTGTATCTCTGAGGGATTGGTTGTAATCATTCCATTTTCATTCATGATTTTATCTATTTGGGTCATCTCCCTTTTCTTTTTGAGAAGCCTGGCTAGAGGTTTGTCAATTTTGTTTATTTTTTCAAAAAACCAACTCTTGGTTTCGTTGATCTGCTCTACAGTTTTTTTAGATTCTATATTGTTTATTTCTGCTCTGATCTTTATTATTTCTCTTCTTCTGCTGGGTTTAGGCTGCCTTTGCTGTTCTGCTTCTAGTTCCTTTAGGTGTGCTGTTAGATTTTGTATTTGGGATTTTTCTTGTTTCTTGAGATAGGCCTGGATTGCAATGTATTTTCCTCTCAGGACTGCCTTCGCTGCGTCCCAAAGCGTTTGGATTGTTGTATTTTCATTTTCGTTTGTTTCCATATATTTTTTAATTTCTTCTCTAATTGCCTGGTTGACCCACTCATTCGTTAGTAGGGTGTTCTTTAACCTCCATGCTTTTGGAGGTTTTCCAGACGTTTTTCTGTGGTTGATTTCAAGCTTCATAGCATTGTGGTCTGAAAGTATGCATGGTATGATTTCAATTCTTGTAAACTTATGAAGGGCTGTTTTGTGACCCAGTATATGATCTATCTTGGAGAATGTTCCATGTGCACTCGAGAAGAAAGTATATTCTGTTGCTTTGGGATGCAGAGTTCTAAATATATCTGTCAAGTCCATCTGATCCAATGTCTCATTCAGGGCCCTTGTTTCTTTATTGACCGTGCGTCTAGATGATCTATCCATTTCTGTAAGTGGGGTGTTAAAGTCCCCTGCAATTACCACATTCTTCTCAATAAGGTTGCTTATGTTTATGAGTAATTGTTTTATATATTTGGGCGCTCCGGTATTCGGCGCATAGACATTTATAATTGTTAGCTCTTCCTGATGGATAGACCCTGTCACTATTATATAATGTCCTTCTTCATCTCTTGTTACAGCCTTTAATTTAAAGTCTAGTTTGTCTGATATAAGTATGGCTACTCCAGCTTTCTTTTGGCTTCCAGTAGCATGATAAATAGTTCTCCATCCCCTCACTCTCAATCTGAAGGTGTCCTCAGGTCTAAAATGAGTCTCTTGTAGACAGCAAATAGATGGGTCTTGTTTTTTTATCCATTCTGATACCCTATGTCTTTTGGTTGGCGCATTTAATCCATTTACATTCAGTGTTATTATAGAAAGATGTGGGTTTAGAGTCATTGTGATGTCTGTATGTTTTATGCTTGTAGTGATGTCTCTGGTACTTTGTCTCACAGGGTCCCCCTTAGGATCTCTTGTAGGGCTGGTTTAGTGGTGACAAATTCCTTCAGTTTTTGTTTGTTTGGGAAGACCTTTATCTCTCCTTCTATTCTAAATGACAGACTTGCTGGATAAAGGATTCTCGGCTGCATATTTTTTCTGTCTAGCACACTGAAAATCTCGTGCCAATTCTTTCTGGCCTGCCAAGTTTCAAAAGAGAGATCAGTCACGAGTCTTATAGGTCTCCCTTTATATGTGAGGGCACGTTTACCCCTTGCTGCTTTCAGAATTTTCTCTTTATCCTTGTATTTTGCCAGTTTCACTATGATATGTCGTGCAGAAGATCGATTCAAGTTATGTCTGAAGGGAGTTCTCTGTGCCTCTTGGATTTCAATGCCTTTTTCCTTCCCCAGTTCAGGGAAGTTCTCAGCTATTATTTCTTCAAGTACCCCTTCAGCACCTTTCCCTCTCTCTTCCTCCTCTGGGATACCAATTATGCGTAGATTATTTCTTTTTAGTGTATCACTTAGTTCTCTAATTTTCCGCTCATACTCCTGGATTTTTTTATCTCTCTTTTTCTCAGCTTCCTCTTTTTCCATAACTTTATCTTCTAGTTCACCTATTCTCTCCTCTGCCTCTTCAATCTGAGCCGTGGTGGTTTCCATTTTGTTATGCATTTCGTTTAAAGCGTTTTTCAGCTCCTCGTGACTGTTCCTTAGTCCCTTGATCTCTGTAGCAAGAGATTCTCTGCTGTCCTCTATACTGTTTTCAAGCCCAGCGATTAATTTTATGACTATTATTCTAAATTCACTTTCTGTTATATTATTTAAATCCTTTTTGATCAGCTCATTAGCTGTTGTTATTTCCTGGAGATTCTTCTGAGAGGAATTCTTCCGCTTGGTCATTTTGGATAGTCCCTGGCGTGGTGAGGACCTGCAGGGCACTTCCCCTGTGCTGTGGTGTATAACTGGAGTTGGTGGGCGGAGCCGCAGTCAGACCTGATGTCTGCCCCCAGCCCACCGCTGGGGCCACAGTCAGACTGGTGCGTGCCTTCTCTTCCCCTCTCCTAGGGGCGGGATTCACTGTGGGGTGGGGTGGCCTGTCTGGGCTACTTGCACACTGCCAGGCTTGTGATGCTGGGGATCTGGCGTCTTAGCTGGGGTGGGTAGGTAAGGTGCACAGGGGCAGGAGGGGCAGGCTTAGCTTGCTTCTCCTTAGGTGATCCACTTCAGGAGGGGCCCTGTGGCAGTAGGAGGGAGTCAGATCCGCTGCCGGGGGTTTGGCTCCGCAGAAGCGCAGAGTTGGGTGTTTGTGCAGAGGGAGCTAGTTCCCTGGCAGGAACTGGTTCTCTTTGGGATTTTGGCTGGGGGATGGGCGGGGGAGATGGCGCTGGCGAGCGCCTTTGTTCCCCACCAAACTGAGCTCTGTCGTCCGGGGGCTCAGCAGCTCTCCTTCCCTTTGTCCTCCAGCCTTCCCGCTTTCTGAGCAGAGCTGTTAACTTATGACCTCCCAGACACTAAGTCGCGCTTGCTGTAGGAACACAGTCCGTCAGGCCCCTCCACTTTTTGCAAGCCAGACTCGGGGGCTCTGCTTGGCCCGCGAGCCGCCCCTCCGCCCCGGCTCCCTCCCGCCAGTCCGTGGAGCGCGCACCGCCTCGCCGCCCTTCCTACCCTCTTCCGTGGGCCTCTCGTCTGCGCTTGGCTCCGGCGACTCCGTTCTGCTAATCCTCTGGTGGTTTTCTGGGTTATTTAGGCAGGTGTAGGTGGAATCTAAGTGATCAGCAGGACGCGCGGTGAGCCCAGCGTCCTCCTATGCCGCCATCTTCCTTCTCTCGGTGAATAACTCTTTTTTTTTTTTTTTTTTTTTTTTTTTTTTTTTTTTATTTATATATGAAATTTATTGTCAAATTGGTTTCCATACAACACCCAGTGCTCATCCCAAAAGGTGCCCTCCTCAGTACCCATCACCCACCCTCTCCTCCCTCCCACCCCCCATCAACCCTTAGTTTGTTCTCAGTTCTCAACAGTCTCTTATGCTTTGGCTCTCTCCCACTCTAACCTCTTTTTTTTTTTTTTTTTGTTCCCCTCCCCCATGGGTTTCTCTTAAGTTTCTCAGGATCCACATAAGAGTGAAACCATATGGTATCTGTCTTTCTCTGTATGGCTTATTTCACTTAGCATCACACTCTCCAGTTCCATCCACGTTGCTACAAAAGGCCATATTTCATTTTTTCTCATTGCCACGTAGTACTCCATTGTGTATATAAACCACAATTTCTTTATCCATTCATCAGTTGATGGACATTTAGGCTCTTTCCATAATTTGGCTATTGTTGAGAGTGCTGCTATGAACATTGGGGTACAAGTGCCCCTATGCATCAGTACTCCTGTGTCCCTTGGATAAATTCCTAGCAGTGCTATTGCTGGGTCATAGGGTAGGTCTATTTTTAATTTTCTGAGGAACCTCCACACTGCTTTCCAGAGCGGCTGCACCAATTTGCATTCCCACCAACAGTGCAAGAGGGTTCCCGTTTCTCCACATCCTCTCCAGCATCTATAGTCTCCTGATTTGTTCATTTTGGCCACTCTGACTGGCGTGAGGTGATACCTGAGTGTGGTTTTGATTTGTATTTCCCTGATAAGGAGCGACGATGAACATCTTTTCATGTGCCTGTTGGCCATCCGGATGTCTTCTTTAGAGAAGTGTCTATTCATGTTTTCTGCCCATTTCTTCACTGGGTTATTTGCTTTTCGGGTGTGGAGTTTGGTGAGCTCTTTATATATTTTGGATACTAGCCCTTTGTCCGATATGTCATTTGCAAATATCTTTTCCCATTCCGTTGGTTGCCTTTTAGTTTTGTTGGTTGTTTCCTTTGCTGTGCAGAAGCTTTTTATCTTCATAAGGTCCCAGTAATTCACTTTTGCTTTTAATTCCCTTGCCTTTGGGGATGTGTCGAGGAAGAGATTGCTACGGCTGAGGTCAGAGAGGTCTTTTCCTGCTTTCTCCTCTAAGGTTTTGATGGTTTCCTGTCTCACATTCAGGTCCTTTATCCATTTGGAGTTTATTTTTGTGAATGGTGTGAGAAAGTGGTCTAGTTTCAACCTTCTGCATGTTGCTGTCCAGTTCTCCCAGCACCATTTGTTAAAGAGACTGTCTTTTTTCCATTGGATATTCTTTCCTGCTTTGTCAAAGATGAGTTGGCCGTACGTTTGTGGGTCTAGTTCCGGGGTTTCTATTCTATTCCATTGGTCTATGTGTCTGTTTTGGTGCCAATACCATGCTGTCTTGATGATGACAGCTTTGTAGTAGAGGCTAAAGTCTGGGATTGTGATGCCTCCTGCTTTGGTCTTCTTCTTCAAAATTACTTTGGCTATTCGGGGCCTTTTGTGGTTCCATATGAATTTTAGGATTGCTTGTTCTAGTTTCGAGAAGAATGCTGGTGCAATTTTGATTGGGATTGCATTGAATGTGTAGATAGCTTTGGGTAGTATTGACATTTTGACAATATTTATTCTTCCAATCCATGAGCAGGGAATGTCTTTCCATTTCTTTAAATCTTCTTCAATTACCTTCATAAGCTTTCTATAGTTTTCAGCATACAGATCCTTTACATCTTTGGTTAGATTGATTCCTAGGTATTTTATGCTTCTTGGTGCAATTGTGAATGGGATCAGTTTCTTTATTTGTCTTTCTGTTGCTTCATTGTTAGTGTATAAGAATGCAACTGATTTCTGTACATTGATTTTGTATCCTGCAACTTTGCTGAATTCATGTATCAGTTCTAGCAGACTTTTGGTGGAGTCTATCGGATTTTCCATGTATAATATCATGTCGTCTGCAAAGAGCGAAAGCTTGACTTCATCTTTGCCAATTTTGACGCCTTTGATTTCCTTTTGTTGTCTGATTGCTGATGCTAGAACTTCCAGCACTATGTTAAACAACAGCGGTGAGAGTGGGCATCCCTGTCGTGTTCCTGATCTCAGGGAAAAAGCTCTCAGTTTTTCCCCGTTGAGGATGATGTTAGCTGTGGGCTTTTCATAAATGGCTTTTATGATCTTTAAGTATGTTCCTTCTATCCCGACTTTCTCAAGAGTTTTTATTAAGAAAGGGTGCTGGATTTTGTCAAAGGCCTTTTCTGCATCGATTGACAGGATCATATGGTTCTTCTCTTTTTTTTTGTTAATGTGATGTATCACGTTGATTGATTTGCGAATGTTGAACCAGCCCTGCATCCCAGGAATGAATCCCACTTGATCATGGTGAATAATTCTTTTTATATGCCGTTGAATTCGATTTGCTAGTATCTTATTGAGAATTTTTGCATCCATATTCATCAGGGATATTGGCCTGTAGTTCTCTTTTTTTACTGGGTCTCTGTCTGGTTTAGGAATCAAAGTAATACTGGCTTCATAGAATGAGTCTGGAAGTTTTCCTTCCCTTTCTATTTCTTGGAATAGCTTGAGAAGGATAGGTATTATCTCTGCTTTAAACGTCTGGTAGAACTCCCCTGGGAAGCCATCTGGTCCTGGACTCTTATTTGTTGGGAGATTTTTGATAACCGATTCAATTTCTTCGCTGGTGATGGGTCTGTTCAAGCTTTCTATTTCCTCCTGATTGAGTTTTGGAAGAGTGTGGGTGTTCAGGAATTTGTCCATTTCTTCTAGATTGTCCAATTTGTTGGCATATAATTTTTCATAGTATTCCCTGATAATTGTTTGTATCTCTGAGGGATTGGTTGTAATAATTCCATTTTCATTCATGATTTTATCTATTTGGGTCATCTCCCTTTTCTTTTTGAGAAGCCTGGCTAGAGGTTTGTCAATTTTGTTTATTTTTTCAAAAAACCAACTCTTGGTTTCGTTGATCTGCTCTACAGTTTTTTTAGATTCTATATTGTTTATTTCTGCTCTGATCTTTATTATTTCTCTTCTTCTGCTGGGTTTAGGCTGCCTTTGCTGTTCTGCTTCTATTTCCTTTAGGTGTGCTGTTAGATTTTGTATTTGGGATTTTTCTTGTTTCTTGAGATAGGCCTGGATTGCAATGTATTTTCCTCTCAGGACTGCCTTCGCTGCGTCCCAAAGCGTTTGGATTGTTGTATTTTCATTTTCGTTTGTTTCCATATATTTTTTAATTTCTTCTCTAATTGCCTGGTTGACCCACTCATTCGTTAGTAGGGTGTTCTTTAACCTCCATGCTTTTGGAGGTTTTCCAGACTTTTTTCTGTGGTTGATTTCAAGCTTCATAGCGTTGTGGTCTGAAAGTATGCATGGTATGATTTCAATTCTTGTAAACTTATGAAGGGCTGTTTTGTGACCCAGTATATGATCTATCTTGGAGAATGTTCCATGTGCACTCGAGAAGAAAGTATATTCTGTTGCTTTGGGATGCAGAGTTCTAAATATATCTGTCAAGTCCATCTGATCCAATGTCTCATTCAGGGCCCTTGTTTCTTTATTGATCGTGTGTCTAGATGATCTATCCATTTCTGTAAGTGGGGTGTTAAAGTCCCCTGCAATTACCACATTCTTATCAATAAGGTTGCTTGTGTTTATGAGTAATTGTTTTATATATTTGGGCGCTCCGGTATTCGGCGCATAGAC
Source organism: Puma concolor (assembly GCF_028749965.1). Taxonomy (NCBI): domain Eukaryota; kingdom Metazoa; phylum Chordata; class Mammalia; order Carnivora; family Felidae; genus Puma; species Puma concolor. The sequence continues at coordinate 27,504,660 of NC_141671.1, forward strand.
ATTTATAATTGTTAGCTCTTCCTGATGGATAGACCCTGTCACTATTATATAATGTCCTTCTTCATCTCTTGTTACAGCCTTTAATTTAAAGTCTAGTTTGTCTGATATAAGGATGGCTACTCCAGCTTTCTTTTGGCTTCCAGTCGCATGATAAATTGTTCTCCATCCCCTCACTCTCAATCTAAAGGTGTCCTCAGGTCTAAAATGAGTCTCTTGTAGACAGCAAATAGATGGGTCTTGTTTTTTTATCCATTCTGATACCCTATGTCTTTTGGTTGGCGCATTTAGTCCATTTACATTCAGTGTTATTATAGAAAGATATGGGTTTAGAGTCATTGTGATGTCTGTATGTTTTATGCTTGTAGTGATGTCTCTGGTACTTTGTCTCACAGGGTCCCCCTTAGGATCTCTTGTAGGGCTGGTTTAGTGGTGACAAATTCCTTCAGTTTTTGTTTGTTTGGGAAGACCTTTATCTCTCCTTCTATTCTAAATGACAGACTTGCTGGATAAAGGATTCTCGGCTGCATATTTTTTCTGTCTAGCACCCTGAAAATCTCGTGCCAATTCTTTCTGGCCTGCCAAGTTTCAAAAGAGAGATCAGTCACGAGTCTTATAGGTCTCCCTTTATATGTGAGGGCACGTTTACCCCTTGCTGCTTTCAGAATTTTCTCTTTATCCTTGTATTTTGCCAGTTTCACTATGATATGTCGTGCAGAAGATCGATTCAAGTTACGTCTGAAGGGAGTTCTCTGTGCCTCTTGGATTTCAATGCCTTTTTCCTTCCCCACTTCAGGGAAGTTCTCAGCTATTATTTCTTCAAGTACCCCTTCAGCACCTTTCCCTCTCTCTTCCTCCTCTGGGATACCAATGATGCGTATATTATTTCTTTTTAGTGTATCACTTAGTTCTCTAATTTTCCCCTCATATTCCTGGATTTTTTTATCCCTCTTTTTCTCAGCTTCCTCTTTTTCCATAACTTTATCTTCTAGTTCACCTATTCTCTCCTCTGCCTCTTCAATCCGAGCCGTGGTGGTTTCCATTTTGTTATGCATTTCGTTTAAAGCGTTTTTCAGCTCCTCGTGACTGTTCCTTAGTCCCTTGATCTCTGTAGCAAGAGATTCTCTGCTGTCAGCTATACTGTTTTCAAGCCCAGCGATTAATTTTATGACTATTATTCTAAATTCACTTTCTGTTATATTATTTAAGTCCTTTTTGATCAGCTCATTAGCTGTTGTTATTTCCTGGAGATTCTTCTGAGGGGAATTCTTCCGCTTGGTCATTTTGGATAGTCCCTGGCGTGGTGAGGACCTGCAGGGCACTTCCCCTGTGCTGTGGTGTATAACTGGAGTTGGTGGGCGGAGCCGCAGTCAGACCTGATGTCTGCTCCCAGCCCACCGCTGGGGCCACAGTCAGACTGGTGCGTGCCTTCTCTTCCCCTCTCCTAGGGGCGGGATACACTGTGGGGTGGGGTGGTCTGTCTGGGCTACTTGCACACTGCCAGGCTTGTGATGCTGGGGATCTGGCGTCTTAGCTGGGGTGGGTAGGCAAGGTGCACAGGGGCAGGAGGGGCAGGCTTAGCTTGCTTCTCCTTAGGTGATCCACTTCAGGAGGGGCCCTGTGGCAGCAGGAGGGAGTCAGATCCGCTGCCGGAGGTTTGGCTCCGCAGAAGCGCAGAGTTGGGTGTTTGCGCGGAGCGAGCAAGTTCCCTGGCAGGAACTGGTTCTCTTTGGGATTTTGGCTGGGGGATGGGCGGGGAAGATGGCGCTGGCGAGCGCCTTTGTTCCCCACCAAACTGAGCTCTGTGGTCCGGGGGCTCAGCAGCTCTCCTTCCCTTTGTCCTCCAGCCTTCCCGCTTTCTGAGCAGAGCTGTTAACTTATGACTTCCCAGACGCTAAGTCGCGCTTGCTGTCGGAACACAGTCCGTCAGGCCCCTCCGCTTTTTGCAAGCCAGACTCCGGGGCTCTGCTTGGCCGGCGAGCCGCCCCTCCGCCCCGGCTCCCTCCCGCCAGTCCGTGGAGCGCGCACCGCCTCGCCGCCCTTCCTACCCTCTTCCGTGGGCCTCTCGTCTGCGCTTGGCTCCGGCGACTCCGTTCTGCTAATCCTCTGGTGGTTTTCTGGGTTATTTAGGCAGGTGTAGGTGGAATCTAAGTGATCAGCAGGACGCGCGGTGAGCCCAGCGTCCTCCTACGCCGCCATCTTCCTAAAGTCGTATATTTAATCGGTGAATAACTCTTTTAATGCATTTTTGGATCTGATTGGCTAGTAACTTGTTGAGGATTTTTGCATCCATGTTCATCAGGGCAATTGGTCTGCAGTTCTCCTTTTTAGTGGGGTCTTTGTCTGGTTTTGGAATCAAGATAATGCTGGCTTCATAGAATGAGTTTGGAAGTTGCCCTTCCATTTCTATTTTTTGGAACAGCTTCAAAAGAATAGGTGTTCACTGTTCTTTAAATGTTTAGTAGAATTCTCCTGGAAAGCCATTCAGCCCTGGACTCTTGTTTTTTGGGATATTTTTAATTACTAATTCAATTTCTCTACTGGTTATGGGTCTGATAAAAATTTATATTTCTTCTTGTTTCAGTTTTGGTAGTTGATACGTTTCTAGGAATTTGTCCATTTCTTCCAGATTGCTCATTTTATTGGCATGTAATTGCTCATAATATTACCTTATTATTTTTTTGTATTTCTGCTGTGTTGATTGTGATCTCTCCTCCTTCACTCTTGATTTTATTTATTTGGATCCTTTACTTTTTCTTTTTGATCAAACTGGCTAGGGGTTTTTCATTTTGTTAATTCTTTCAAAGAACCAGCTCCTGGTTTCATGTTCTGTTTTACTGTTTTTTTGGTTTCGATAGCATTGATTTCTGCTCTAGTCTTTGTTATTTCCTGTCTTCTGCTGGTTTGGGGTTTTATTTGCTGTTCTTTTTCCAGTTCTTTAAGGTGTAAGTTTAGGTTGTGTATCTGAGACCTTTATTCCCTCTTTAGGAAGGCCTGGATTGCTATATACTTCCCTCTTATGTCTGCCTTTGCTGCATCCCAGAGGTTTTGGGCTATGGTGTTATCATTTTCATTGGCTTCTATGTACTTTTTAATTTTGTCTTTAAGTTCTTGGTAGGATGTTCTTTAGTCTCCAAGTATTTGTTACCTTTCCAAATTTTTTTCTTGTGATTTATTTTGAATTTCATAGTGTTGTGGTCTGAAAATATGCACTATATGATCTCGATCTTTTTGTACTTGTTGAGGGCTGATTTGTGTCCCAATATCTGATCTATTCTGGAGAATGTTCCATGTACACTCGAGAAGAATGTGTAGTCTGCTGCTTTAGGATGAAATGTTCTGAATACATCTGTTAAGTCCATCCAGTCCAGTGTGTCATTCAAAGCCATTGTTTCCATGTTGATTTTTTGTTTTGATCATCTGTCCATTGTTTTAAGTGGGGTGTTGAAGTCCTCTCCTATTATGGTATTATTATCAATGAGTTTCTTTATGTTTGTGATTGATTTATATATTTGGAATTCTTCCACATTAGGAGCATAAATGTTCACAACTGTTAGATCTTCTTGGTGGATAGACCCCTTAATTATGATATAATGTCCTTCTTCATCTCTTTTATTTTAAAATCTAGAGTGTCTGCTATAACTATGGCTACTCTGGCTTTCTTTTCATGACATTAGCATGATAGATGATTCTTCATCCCCTTAATTTCAACCTGAAGGTGTCTTTAGGTCTAAAGTGGGTCTCTTGTAAACATCATATAGATGGATCTTGTTTTCTTATCCATTCTGTTATCCTATGTCTTTTGATTGAAGCACTTAGTCCATGGACATTTAGAGTGAGTACTAAGAGATATGAATTTATTGCCATCATGTTTCCTGTAGAGTTGGAGTTTCTGGTGGTGTTCTCTGGTCCTTTCTAGTCTTTGCTGCTTTTGGTCTTTTTTTCCCTGTCTTTTCTCCCCTCAGAAATTCCCCCCTTAAAATTTCTTGCAGGGCTGCTTTAGTGGCATGAACTCCTTTAGTTTTTGTTTGCCTGGGAAACTTTTTATCTTTCCTCTGTTCTGAATGACAGCCTTGCTGGATAAAGAATTCTTGACTGCATATTTTTCTGATTTAGCACATTGAATATATCCTGACACTCCTTTCTGGCCTGCCAAGTTTCTATGGATAGGTCTACTGCGAACCTGATCTGTCTTCCCTTGTTTGTTAAGGACCTTTCCCCCCTTGCTACTTTCACAATTCTTTCTTTGCCTAAGTATTTTGTGAGTTTGACTATGCTAAGCCATGTTGATCATTGGTTTTTGTTGAATCTAATGGGAGTTCTCAGTGCTTTCTGGATTTTGAGGTCTGTGTCTTTCCTCAGGTTAGGAAAGTTTTCCACTGTGGTTTGCTCACATACACCTTCTACCCCTTTTTCTCTCTCTTCATCTTCTGAGACCCCTATGATTCTGATGTTATTCCTTTATAATGAGTCACTGAGTTCTTTAATTCTCATGTTGTGCTCTTTTGCCTTATTCTCCTTTTTTTTCGGCTTCATTATTCTCCATAAGTTTGTCCTCTATATTGCTGATTCACTGCTCTGCTTAATCCATCCTTGCCAGCATAGCATCCACTCAAGGTTGCAGCTCAGTTATAGCATTTTTAATTTTGTCCTGACCAGCTTATACTTCTTTTATCTCTGCAGAAAGGGATTCTATGCTATTTTCAACACCAGCTAGTATTCTTATTATCGTGATTCTAAATTCTGGTTCAGACATCTTGCTTGTATCTGTTGTTGATTAAGTCCTTGGCTGTCACTTCTTCCTGTTCTTTCTTTTGGGTGAATTCCTTTGTTTCATCATTTTGAAGGAAGAAAGGAATTAATAAAGTAAAAAAAAATTAAAAAATTAAAAACAACACAAAAAAATCAAATAAAAGATGCTAGATCCTAGGTGTGTTTTAGTCTGGTTGTTGAAGGAAGCTTGATAGAATAGAGGAAAAAGGGAAAGAAAAGGAAAAAAAAGGAAAATGTTTGAAAATTTGAAAAAATAAATACGATAAAATGGAATAAAATGAAATGAAAAAGTAAAATAGAATGTAAAAAATTTACAAAAAAGTAAAACATATAGTTGAAAAAATAAAGAAAAATCTTTTTAATAAAATGGAAAATAAAAATAAATTTTTTCTCTTTTTTTAGTTAGGAATAAGAAAGGGAAAAAATAGATTAGATGGACCAGCAAACAAAGTGAAATACAATTGAAATTACATCCAGTTTCCCATAGAAGTCAAACTATATAGTCCATAACCTAAGCAGGCAGAGATACTTGTGGTGTTCCTTAAGAACACGGTTGGCCCCGTTGGGCATGGCTTGGTGTAATAACTCCATTCTCCACTAGATGGTGCTGCTTAGCTTTCTGGGGTGGATTATTGTGGCATATGTAGGTGTGTATGGGCATGTGCAGGAGGGGTGAAAATGGCATCACCCAGCTACCCAGTCTCTAGTATCAAAACTCTGCTCTCACCAGCAATCAAAAACCCCTCCTTTGTCTCTAGCTTCTGTCTCCTCCCTGCTTCTACACTGTGACCAAGCCATCAGGCTGCCAGGTGGCACTTCCCTCCTGATTTTTATTTCAGATGGGACTGTGTTTCCCAACCCCTCACTTCTGAGGGACTGTAGCTTTGACCAGCTAAAACCCTTTGGGGGAGGATCTCAAGCAATGGCCAGGTGCCAGCCCACCCCCTGGAATGTACATGCGACTGTGCTGCTGCCAATGCCCAGAGATTGTGGCAGGGTGTCAGCCTGCCCCAGAAAAAGTTCACATAATCGTGTAGCAGCAGCGTTTCAGGGACTATGGAAAATCACAACACACATCTGGTGCCAGGCTTCAGTGAACCCTTAATGTCTTGTTCCAACACCAGCAAATGTGGTTGATCTCTGGGGTCTGCTGGGACCTTTGCCTTTGGGGAGGCTGCATAAGTCTCTACCAAGTGTCCTCCCAGCAGGGGAACTGTCTCTCCCTGGTGGCCCCAGGACCCCTCAGACCTTGCTCCTTGCTCCTGGGGAATTGCCCTTCTCACCAGAGCACTTCCAGGTATCAAGCTGCAGAGTTTCAGACTCTTCACTTCTCTGTTTATAGCATCTTAATGGAATTTAAATCTTTTCCTTTGTCTTCTTTCCTTTATCCCTTTTTTGTTCAGTCCCTTGCAGCTGTTTCCATTCTTCCTCTCTCTCTCTCCAGCTGCTTTCAGGGGAGGGATGCTTTACCCATATCCTCCCACTATCTCCATCCTCTCTCCACAAGCAAAAATAGCTCTCGGCCCTTCACGACTTCTCTCTCCCCCAGTTCACCTCTCTGTGCCATGTAACTGCTAAGTTCTGTGGTTCAAGTCATGCAGATTGTTGTGTTAATCCTAAAATCAATTTCCTAGGTTGCAAGATGGTTTAGTGTTGATCTGGCTGCATTTCAGGGATGAGAGGTGCAAAAAAACCTTCCATGCTGTTCCACCATCTTGGCCCCCTCCTCTTAAGTTTTTATTTAGATTCCAATTAGTTAACAACAGTTTAATAATAGTTTAATGTGTACAATAGAGTGATTCAACACTTCCATACAGCACCCAGTGTTCATCACAACAACTGTGCCCCTTAATCTCCATCAGTATTTCACCCATCCCCCCACCTCTCCTCTGGTAAACATCAGTTTGTTTTCTATAGTTAAGAGTCTGTTTCTTGATTTGCCTCACTCTCTCTTTTCCCTTTTGCCCATTTGTTTTGTTTCTTAAATTCCACATAAGAGTGAAATCATGGTATTTGTCTTTCTCTGACTGACTTATTTCACTTAGCATTATATTCTCTAGCTCTATGCATGTCACAGCAAATGGCAAGATATCATTCTTTTTTATGCCCAAGTAATATTACTATATATATATATATATATACACACACACACACACACAGTGAAATATTACACACACACACACACACACACACACACATCTTTTCTTTTTTATCCATTCAGCAATCAATGGACATTTGGATTGTTTCCATTATTTGGCTATTGTAGATAATGCTGCTATAAACATAAGGGTGCATATATCCCTTTAAGTTAGAATTTTTGTATTTTTTGGATAAATAGCTACTAGTGTAATTGCTGGATCATAGGGTAGTTCTATTTTTAAGTTTTTGAGGAACCTCCATGGTGTTGTTCAGAGTGGTTGCATCAATTAACATTCCTACTAACAGTGTACCAGATTTCCCTTTCTCCACATCCTCACCAACACCTGTTGTTTCATGTGTTGTTGATTTTAGCCATTCTGACAGATGTGAGGTGATATCTCCTTGTGGTTCTGATTTGCATTTCCCTGATGACAAGTGGTGTTGAGCATCTTTTCATATTTCTGTTGATCATCTACATATCCTCTTTGAAAAAATGTCTATTCATATCTTCTGTACACTTTTTAATTGGATTATTCATTTTTTGTTTGTATTTGATCTATTCTGGTAATGTTTCATGTGCAGTTGAGAAGAATGTGTGTTCTGTTGCTTTAGGATGAAATGTTTAGAATATATTAAGTCCATCTGGTCCAGTGTGGCTTTCAAAATCATTGTTTCCTTGTTGATTTTCTGCTTAGATAATCTTTCCATTGCTTTAAGTGGGGTTTTGAAGTCCCCTACTATTATGGTATTATTATCAATGAGTTTCTTTGTGTTTGTTATTAATTGATGTATATATTTGGGTGTTTCCAAGTTTGGGCTAGTTTATTTATATTCAAAGTAATTATCAATAGATATGATTTATTGTCATTTTATTACTTGTTTTGCCATTGTTTTGGAGATTTTCTCTGATTATTCCTTGTCTTTGTCACATTTGGTCTATTCTTTCCATTGAGAGACCCCTTTACTATTCCTTTATGAGCTGGTTTAGTAGTCACAAACTCCTTTAGTTTTTGTTTATCTGGGAAATTCTTTTGTTTTTTCTTTTATACTGAATGGTAGCCTTGTTGGATAGAGTATTCTTGGCTGCAAATTTTTCCCATTAAGCACTTTGAAAATATCATGCCACTTCCTTCTGGTTTGCAAAGTTTTTGTTGAGAAATCTCCAGATAGCCTTATGGGTTTTTCCTTGAAAGTTAAGGACTCCTTTTGTTTTGTTGCTTTTAAGATTTTTTTCCTTTATCACTACATTTTGCAAATTTAGTTGCAATATATCTTGGTGTTGGCCTACTTTTGTTGCTTTTAATGGGAGTTTTATGTGCCTTATGGATCTGAATGTCTGTTTCCATCCCCAGATTAGGGAAATTTTCTGCTATTATTTCTGCAACTAAATTTTCTGCAGCCTTTTCTCTCTCTTCTTCTGACTCCTATAATGTGAATGTTATTATGTTTGATGGAGTCACTGAGTTCCTTAAGTCTATTCTCATGTTGTATAATTCTTTCTCTCTTTTGTTCAGCTTCATTACTTTCCATTATTTTGTCTTGTAGGTCACTGATTCATTCTTTTGCTTATTCCAGCCTGATACTAATTGCATCAAGTGTGTTTCTAATCTTATTTATTGCATTCTTCATTTTTTATTGATTGATTTAAAAAATATTTTTAAGGTTATGTATTTATTTTTGAGAGGGAGACAGATAGAGTGAGCAGGGGAAGGGCATGAAGAGAGTAGAGAGGTAATCTCAAGCAGGCTTAGCACTATCAGCAGAGCCCAATGTGGGGCTTGAACTCACAAACTGTGAGATCATGGCCTGAGCCAAAACCAAAAGTCAGAAGTTTAACTGACTGAGCCACCCAGGTGCCCCTGATTGATTCTTTTTAAACTTTTTAATCTCTGAGGTAAGGTTCTCACTGATGTATTCTATTTTTTTTCCCTTAAGCCCAAGGAATATCCTTATGATTGTTGCTTGCTTGCTTTATTATTTATTAATTTATTTAGATTGTTGCTTTAAATTCTTCATCAGCATGTTACTTATATCTCTTTCACTTAGATCTCTGGTCATGGCCTTATCTTCTTCTTTCATTTGGGATAAATTCCTCCATCTTTGCATTTTGTCTAAGTCTCTGCCTTATTCTCTATCTTAGAAAAGCCAGTGATGTCTCCTGCTCCTGAAAGTGATGGCTCTATGAAGAAGAGGTCAGGCAGTGCCCAGGGCTTGGTGTTTTAAGAAGTATTTCTGTGTGTGTTGTATGTGCTTTGCTGTTATGTTTTGGCTGCACTATCCTTCAGGTCAGTCATCTGCAGAGGTTGTTATTGCCTTCAGTTGACAGTGTTTGGTTCCTCTCCTGAATGTAGTGAGTTTTAACCAGGTGTGCCCTGGTCTGTTTGTAAAATGAGACCACCTCCACCAAAACTGAGGCCCTGAAGAATTCTCTGGTTGGGGACATGGTGTAGGCAGGGGTTTGTGCTACTCTTCTTGGAGAGATGTTCTCTGCTGGGACTGAGGCAAACGTGACTGAGAAGGGCAGTCCCGCCAGAACACATGAGGATGGAGGTTCATGTAAGCAAGTTAGGCACCCAGTGTTGGTGTTGGGCAGTTTCCCAGGGCTGGTTCTGTGTCTATGCTGAGGGGTAAGGGAAGGAAGTGACAGTGGCCATCTCACTTGTTCTTGGAGAGATGGCTTCATAAATGCTGCCTCTCAGGGATGCATTCTAAGAAGAGGGAATTATCTCCCCCCTGTGTGCCCCCTCACATCACTGTTTCCATTCCTCAGATCACTGTTTCCACACTGCCCCTGGGCCGTTTGCCTGCCTGCCTTCTTTGCAGAAGAAGGGCAGTACCCCAGCCAACCTACTGACCTTTAAAACTCCAATCTTTAAGCCCCACTGGTTGCAAGAACTCACGAAATTCAGCTCTTCTTGTTTTACAAACCAATGGCTTTGGGGAGGTGTTTTCCTTATGTAAATCCTGGTGTGCTTCTCTCTCTCACCCTTCTCCACAACCAGGGCACCTTCCCCTCTGCAAAACCCATAATCCATTTTCCCCCCAAAAGACATCTCTATACTTCCTACCTTCTTTAAGGTGGCCTCTTCTCTCCTTTTAGTTGTGAAGTTTGTAATGTCAGTCTTCAGGTCTATTTTTGGGGTATTTGGATACTTATCTAGTTGTGTTTGTGGGACAAGGTGAGTCTACAGTCCTCCTATTCCATCTTCATCTCCCTGGGCCTAAACTCTAAAAGGGAAGTTTACAGGAATAAACGTCTCTATTAGGAAAGAAAAATCTCAAATAAACAACTTAACCTTATACCTCAAAGAATTTGGAAAAGAAGAACAAGCTTAGCCCCAAATTAGCAGAAGGACAGAAATAACAAAGGTAAGAGCAGAAATAAATGAAATTGAGACTAAAATGGCAATATAAAAGACCAATGAAACTGTAAGCTGTATTTTGAAAAGGTAAACAAAATAGACACACCTTTAGTTAGACTCACCAAGAAAAAAGAGGAATGAAATAAAATTATAAACAAAAGAGGAGACATAACAACTGATACTACAAAAATACAAAGTTCATAAGAGACTACTATGAACAATTGTATACCAACAGGTTAGATGACAGAAGAAATGAATAAATCCTAGAAACATACAACCAACCAAGAATGGATCATGAAGAAATAGAACATCTGAAGAGAATGATTAGCGGTAAACAGACTGAATCATTAATCATAAACTTCCCCCAAACAAAAGCCCAGGGTCAAATGATTTCACTGTAAATTCTATCAAACATTTAAAGAGTTAATACCAATCCTTCTGCAGCTATTCCAAAAAAAATAGAAGAGAAGGGAACACTTCCAAAATCATTTTATGAGGCCAGCATTGTTTTGATGTTTATTTTTGAGGGCAGGAGGTGGGGGGGGGGGAGAGAGAGAGAGAGAGAGAGAGAGAGAAAATCTCAAGCAAGCTCCACACTGTCAGTGCAGAGCCCATCGTGGGGCAAAACTCATGAACTGTGAGATCATGATTTGAGCTGAAATCAAGAGTCAGATGCTTAACCAACTGAGCCACCCAGGTGTCCAGAGGCCAGTATTACTTTTCTATCAAAACCAGAAGGACACTACAAGAAAAAAATTACAGGTCACTATCCCAGATGAACTTAGATATAAATATCCTCAACAAAATATTAACAAAGCAAATACAACTGTACATTAAAAGGATCATACACCATGATCAAATGGCATTTATCCCTGAGATACAATGATGCTCTAACACCTGCAAATCAGTGTGATACACTACATTAACAAAAGGAAGGATAAAAATCATGATATTCTCAAAAGATGCAGAAAAGCATTTAAGAAAGGTCAACAGCTTTTATGATAAAAATTTCAGCAAACTGAGCATACAGTGAACATAATAAAGGCTATATATGATAAGCCCACAGTTAATATCATACTCAATGGTGAAAAGTTGAAAGATTTTCTTCTAAGAACAGGGGCAAGACAAGGGTGCCAATTCTCACCATTTTTATTCAACATAGTTTTGGAAGTCCTAACCAGAGGAATTAACTAGAAGAAAGAAAGAAGAAAGAAAGAAGAAAGAAAGAAAGAAAGAAAGAAAGACCCAAATCAGAAAGGAGGAAGAAAGATGGTCTCTATTTACAGATGACAGGATATTATAAATAGAATTCCTTAAAGATTCCACCAAAAACAAACAAACTGTTAGAACTAATAAACAAATTCAGTAACATTACAAGATATAAAATCAATATACAAAAATGAGTTGTGTTTCTATACATTAAGGACAAACTATCAGAAAGAGAAAATAATAAAACAGTCTTATTTATACTAGCATCAAAAAGAATAAAATACTTAGGAATAAATTAAACAAAGGAAGTGAAAGATCAAAACACAAAAAGCTATGACATTGATCAAAGAAATTGAGGAAGCCACAAATAAATGGAAAGATATTCATGCTTGTGAATTGTAGGAATTAATATTATTACAATCTCCAAACTACCCAAAGTGATCTACAGATTCAATGAAATCTCTATCAAAATTCCAATGGTATTTCCCATAGAAATTAAAAAAATCATAAAATTTGTATGGAACCACAAAAGATACCAAAGAATCAAACCAATCTCAAGAAACAAAAACAAAGCTGTATCACACTTTCTGTTTTCAGACTATATTACTAAACTACAATAATCAAAACAGTATGGTATTGGTATAAAAGGAGACATATAGCATAGAGAATAGAGAGCCTAGAAATAAACCTATGCATTTTTTCAATTAATTTAACACAAAGTAGTAGTTTCTACAATAAATGGTATAGCTGAAAACTGGATAGCCACATGCAAATAGATAGATGATAGATGATAGATAGATAGATAGATAGATAGATGACAGATAGATAGATAGATAGAGTGTACCCTTATCTTATACCCAGAAAAGTCGACTCAAGGGACGCCTGGGTCATTTAGCTGGGTGGTTTAGCTGGCTAAACATCCGACTTTGGCTCAGGTCATAATCTCACAGTTCATGGGGTTTGAGCCCCACATCGGGTTCTGTGCTGACAGTTCAGAGCCTGGAGCCTGCTTTGGATTCTGTGTCTCCTTTTCTCTCTCTGCCCCACTTGTGCTTTCTGTCTCTCTCTCAAAAATAAAATAAAAATAAACATTAAAACAATTTTTTAAGTCATCTCAAAATGGATTGAAGAGTTGAACATAAGAACTGAACCCATAAGACTCCTAGAAGAAAACATAGTAGGTAAATTTATTGACATTGGTCTTGGCAATGATTTTTTGGATTTGACAACAAATGCAAAGGCAACAAAAGCAAAATAAACAAATGGGGTTACAGCAAACAAAAAATCTGTACAGCAAAGGAAACCATTGACCAAATGAAAAGGCAACCTATGGAGCAGAAAAAATATTTGACAATCATATCTCTGATAAGTGGTTAATATCCAAAATATATAGATAACTCATACAAATCAATAGAAAAAAAAACCTTACCACAACCACCACTAACCACCCCCCCCAAAAAAATCACGCAATCTGATTGAAAAAAGGAAAGAAGAACTGAATAGACATTTTTCCAAAAAATACATACCGGTGGCCAACACGTACATGAAAAGGTGCTCAACATCACTAATGATCAGGGAAATGCAAATTAAAATCACGGTGAGATACTACCTCATTCCTGTTAGAACAGCTATCGTTAAAAAGATAGGAGATAAGTGCTGGTAATGATATAGAGAAAAGGGAGCCCTTTTGCACTCTTGGTGGGAATGTAAACTGGTTCAACCGATATGGAAAACAAGTAAGGAGAGTCTCAAAACAATAAAGTTAGAACTACCATTTGATCCAACAATCTTATTTCTGGGTATATATCTAAACAAAATGAATACAAGTACTCAAAGGAATATCTGCACTCCGATGTTCATTGTAGCATTATTCACAAACCAAGATATGGGAACAACTTACATGTTCATCAATGGATAAATGGAGATGTGGTGTATATACATACAATGATCTGCAGAGTGATGGGATATTTCTTTCCAAAGCAAAAGGCAACTTCCTTTACCTTACATACCTACCGTTATTAAACAGCTACAGAACTTGATGGGAGTCTGGATTTGGGAATTAATATTTACTTCATGTGAATGTGCAGTTCGACCCATTTATGAATGACCACCAGCTTTGAGAGTTATCCAGGGACAATTATTCAGGCCAAGAGCAAGAGGCTCTACCGCTTAGGTCCACAACAGGTCTAAAAGTGCTTGAAGCATCAATGGTAGATTATGATACTGATAGTGCTTGCAGAAGGTCAAGGAAAATAGCTGAGGCTGTCTGTCCAATCATGCAAGTTAGTGAAAGACTACAGCTTCTCAGTACAAAGTACAAGAAAGAACACCCAGAAACTGACCATTTGGCCACGTGTGCAATGTGATGGTTTATACACACACATGCGCGCACACACACACACACACACACATTGTGGAAAGATTACCAAGATTAAGATAATTAACCTGGCTATCACTTCAGATAGTTAAGTATTTTTTATCTTTTCGTGGTGACACTGCTTAAGATCTACTCTCTGCATCAATTCTTTTTCTACTTTTTGTGTTTATACATGGAACTGCGGGAAAGTCCCGATCACAAAATAAAGCTGATAGGAATGGGAAAGGGTTTGTGATGGTTCTCCGTTTTTCCAATTCCTTCCTAGTTGTATTTCTAAAATCACATAGCATTTCTTTGTTTTTAAAGTTTAATTTATTTTGAGAGAGAGCGAGGCGGGGGAGGGGCAGAGAGAGAGGGAGAGAAAGAATCACAGGCAGGCTCTGTGTTGTCAGTGCAAAACCCCATGTAGGGCTCAAACCCATGAACTGTGAGATCATGACCTGAGCCAAAATCAAGAGCTGGCTGCTTAACCAAGTGAGCCACCCAGGGGCACCCAAACCACGTAGTATTTCTTACCCAAGTTCTCTTTTCTTTCACAGGACTGTGCCTCTAAAATGACACATTCTTTGACAGTGGCTGAAGGGTGTAAGAGGTGAAGAGATTTTTAAACAACAGTTGACATCATGCTCACAGCTTCACTTCATCACACACCTGAATTAGGAACATTCCAGCACAGACCAAAATACTCAGTTGCCAAAGCCAAGTCTCACACTTAACAGAAGGTAACACAAGACAGGGGAGGATGGAAAGGCAGGAGGATTCATGGTTCCTTGGTTGGTTATCAGGGAAGGCTTTCCCTGTGTTAGGTTGCTAAGACTAGGGCAATCACCTGAGTCAGTCTGGGAGGGCTGAGGGCTATTGCTTTCTGTTATAAACTGGGTGAAGGGTGATTGCGCATTTAATGTCTTTGAGGCAAGAGTATATATGGAAGGTGAGGATATGGACATAGATTTTTTAAAAATGATCTGTGTACCACTTGTACTTAGGAGTTGGAAAACCACTGAGATAAAGGATCTTTGATTTTCATTCCTAAGGACCCCAATGTGTTTTGCAACCCCTCCTGATACCAATTACTGTTTTGGTTAGGGTTTGGTTATAGAGTAAAATCCACCCTCAGTAGTTTGAGCAAAAAAGGATTTCTTACAGGATATTAAACGGCTCATAAGATCAGTGGGGAAGGTGAACAAACAGACTCTATACCAAGCTCTCAGTAATGACTCCCAGAGTATCATGTAGCAAGGAGGCTTGTGGCTCTTCCATAGTGCACAGTCTGACACTTTGGCAAGCTGCTGAGCCAACTATATTGCCATTGCCAAGCCATGTGATGTTTAGATTTCTAACCACTGAAAAAAGGAAGGTATGCTAAAGAAAAGGATGAAAGAGATGGAATATCAGAGTGTAGATGCACAAGAGCAGAATGGTGGTAACATGGAAAATGTGGAAAAGATTGCCCTCGTGGAGAAGGAAAGGAAAAGGCATTAGGGCCATAACCAAAAGAATCCATCCTGGGGAACCGACAGTCACAACTTGCAGAGTCCTCGGAGAAGGCACCAGAATTTATTGCTTTGATAACATTTGTTGGATTTATCACATTAAGTGAATATTTTAACACAATGGACTGAGAGAAGAGGGTGTTTTGAGGCTTGCTTGGTTTGTGGAAGAAACACAATCAGAGGAAGGAGGGAGTGAGGCTTGCTAAGGGGTTTGGGCAGATGACTGCCACAACATGACTTAGTGTACCCATTTTTACCCCTAGAGATGACTCAAATTCAACGTGCCCAAAATATGCTCTGTTTATGGATACAGACTATGATAGCAGTCTGTGCCTGAGAGTCTCCAATTTCCTTTACACGATAAGGGTGTTTTCTCTCCCTATGTATTCCCAAAGACCATGCAAGATGACTTTATGTTTCTTCAGAGACTATAAGCACCATAAGGGCAGGACTTTTGTTTTCTCTACCACTGTATTCCTGGCACATAGATAAAAGAGTACCTAGTGAAAACGATGTCTTTGATAGATTTTTATTGAATTAATGGATAAAATAATGAGTGTAGAAAAGGAACCCACACTCATTTTTAATGGGTTTGTGAAAGGTTTTTCTCAGTGTCTGAGTAATAAATTGCCAGTTCCAACAAAAGTTGTCATTGGAGGGTCATTTTAACCAAGTCTAAGATCTAGAGAGCAGAGTCAGGTGTCTGGATTACCTGGCTGACACCACCTGTTCCTGCCATTAAAGTCAAAAGCACAACAGTGTCATATGGCTTTAAAACTACAACCTCAACAGCAAACAATTTAATGAGTGCTTACTATGCACTAGATGCTATACCAGTACTTAATATTCATATCTCATGCAGACCTCATAAACACACTTGAGATAAATTTTATTATTCCTATTTATAGTTTATTGTTAATAATAAAATTAATAATAATAAACAATAAAATATATTTATTATTTCTATTTATAAATGAGCAAACTGACTCTCAGATAAAGCAGCCCAAAGTCATTGGTTTAGAACCTAATTTTTACTTGAAGCCATTTACTCTGGTTTCTGAATAGGAACACTGAAAGGAAACTCACATGACTTGGTTCTAGATCCAGCTCTGCTGCTGAGTACCTTGGTTTGATGGACATGACAGCTTCATGGTTGTCCTGCACACTCACAGATCTATCCTTCCCAGCCATTGCTTGTGAGATTGGGCCACGTGGCCAACCCTGCCAGTGAGTGGTGAGTGGAAATGACTTGTGTCACATGCAGGTGGAAGCATTGTGATCATTGTCTCTCTCTTCTGCCATTGTGACTAAAGAAGATGTGTATCAGTCCTGCAGCTGCAAGGTAGTGAAGCTTCCATCACCCTTGATTCCAATGATTTTATAGGGCAGAGCTCCCTGATAACCCATGTTGGACACATCCTGAGTGAGAACACATGCAGGATTTTAAGGATGTTTGTTATCGTGGGATAAAACATCTTATACTCTTACACTTGGTCAACTCTCCTTCACTCCCTAAGTTTTATCATCTGTAAAAGAGTAATAGTAATATCTATAAGACAACTGTATGGGCTGAGTTAAAGGAGCCAACAGTTCTGTCCAGGCCTAACATTCTTCAAAGAACATTTAGCTTAGCAAAACAGCATGCTTTAAAAACAGTTTTCTTTGTGGCCACCATATGGTGCAATGAAGGACTTAAAATCTTCATTTCCTTATGCTCAGATTTGGAGATAGGCAGAATTTGAGACACAAGCATTCCTCATGCCTTTAGGTTGTAATTTTCCATGCTGCCACCAGAGGTCAATTCTATATCATGTCGAAAAAGATTCTGCAGGTTAACTTTGCCTTTGTTTCCCCAGCTCCCTAGCCCTTTGTAAAACACAGCAAGGCAGGTATGGACCATTCCCCAACCTCTACAAGATGTGTTCTGACTAATGAAATGTGGGAGATGGTGACCCAGGTCGCTTCTAGATGGAGCCAGGAAGGGCTGGTGGGAGACCCTCCATGCTGTCTTTCCTTGAAACAGTGAACTTAGTGCTAAAATGGCTGTGACCTAGGATAGTGGAATGTCAGCTCCACAGCCTGATGAACTAAGATGAACAGAGCCCTCAGGCAGACCAGCTGTAGACATGCATATGAGAGAGAAATCAACCCTTGTTATTACAAGCCACGGAGATTTGAGGGTTACTTTTATTGCAGCATAACTTAGTTTGTTACTAATGCCAGTATGAATGAGGCAAAGTGGCAGTGATAGAATCTAGACTGGGAGTCTGGATTATAGGTGTTACTTGGGAAACCATGGGCTAAGTTTCTCTGGGAGTTAGTTTTCTCATCAGTAGACGAAATTGAGCTAGATTTTCTCTCCATCATCTTATGATTGTAATAGTCCTCTCTCTCTCTCTTTCTCTCTCCATCAATCTATCTTTATTCTAGAGACTAAAGTGAATTACTTAGTAAACCATGATATTTTTGCTATAGTCTGAATGTTTGGGTGCCTCTAGAATTCATATGCTGAAGACCTAACACCCAAGGTAATGTCATTAGGAGGTGATCCCCATTCATCATGGAAGATGGAGCCTACATGAATGGGATTAGTGTTTTTATAAAGACCCCACAGTGGTTACTAGTTCCTTCCTCCATGTGAAGATACAGCAAGAAGTTTGCAGTCTGAAACCCAGAAGAGGGCCCTCACCCATGCATCCTTGCACTTTGATTTTGAATTTCCAGCCTCTAGAACTGACAGAAATAAATTTCTGTTGCTTATAAGACACTAAGTTTATGGTATTTTGTTATAACAGCTCAAATAAAAAAGACTAAGACAATTTTCCCAAAACTCAACTCTTACATTCCACTTACCCTTCTATGTGAAAGTTAGCTTAAACCTCATCACAGACTTTTCCTCAGATGACATTACTTCTGAGATGAAGAAGAAAAACATTTCGCTCTGTAAAAGCCTTTTGTGTTTTTGCAGGTCCTTGCTTCCTTTTTGTTTTGTACACAGAGATTGAATAAGGAACTCTTGAATTTGCATTAAACAGCTGGAAAAGGTATCTAAGCAAACATATTCCCATCAAAATAGTTTTACTCCTCTTTTTACATCAATTTACTGAATCAAAAAGAAACTTCCTCTTACTGGAAACTCAATTCCTGACAGATGGAGAAAAAAGGGTAAAAATCTGTATAAAATATCACAACCAAGTGACATGGCAACCTTGTGGTGAGAAGCTCCATCCAAAAGGGAGATGCACTCAAGAAAATGAGAATAAGATTTACAGGAGAAATTTACATTGTGAAAAGCAACGATCAGTGAAAAATCATGTTGTGTAATTCTGTAAGGAATCTGGCAAGGAAAACATGACTCTTATTCTGCAGAAAGGACAAAGGGCCACAGGCTAAGATTCTGGGGTGAGGAGGAATCCCTAGATGGAAGGGGAATTTTTCTGTTGGTTATCAGGTAATAGATCATGTTTTGCTTTTGGAGCAACAGCTGGGAAGGTGGAAGTTTATTGGAAAGTTGGTCAATAAACTCCTGTGCCAGAAGTATCAATAAAATCTCTCTCAAGCAGTTACTCTCTTTCTTTACTTTGGTTAAGATTTAGCACCACTGTTTATAAAAGAAAACCTCAAATAATGGCGATTTAAACATATAAGTGTTCATTTTGTCATGTAAAGCAGGTCAAGATATAGGCATTTTGGGGCTGATATGGCAGCTTCACAATGTTGGCAGGGATTCCTGCCTCCTCTGTCTTTTTGCTTTCATATTCATAGTGCATAGCTCCCATTTTCAGTTTAACCTCATGGTCCAAAATGGCTGATGGAGCTCCTGCCATCACATCTGCATTCCAAAGAGCAGGAAAAATGAGCCATGAATGGGCAAAATGGGTTCACTACCTGAGTTAGTTTTCTTTAAGAAATATTTCCAGAAGTCCTACCATCACTGCCTCATTGACAGTAGTTACTTGGCAATACCTAAATGTAAGGGCTGGGAAATGCATTCTATTAGTTGGGAATGTTGCTACTACCTAATAAAATCAGGGTTCTATGACTAGATAAGGGGAAAAGGGATATTATGAGGCAACTAACAGCTTTTTCCACCTGTGAGATAGATGGTTTTTTGAGACCAGTTATAGATTCAGAAATAGCAGAGCATACTCAATTTTCAGTTGAGAAATTGTTGTATTGGCCCTAAATTCTGAAATTTCTTATATAACTTAAATAAGGAACAGTTCTTAAATAATTGTTCATTATAGGCTGGTGTTTCCCAAAGTATGTTTTGACAACAACTAGTTACATTGGCTGTTTATAATTGTCAACAGTTGTCATATATACAATTTGTAAAAAAAAAGTTTCAGAAACAAATAAATTTTAAATGGATTTCACCAAGACTTTAAATTTTTTTTTTCAACGTTTTTTTATTTATTTTTGGGACAGAGAGAGACAGAGCATGAACAGGGGAGGGGCAGAGAGAGAGGGAGACACAGAATCGGAAACAGGCTCCAGGCTCCGAGCCACCAGCCCAGAGCCCGACGCGGGGCTCGAACTCACAGACCGCGAGATCGTGACCTGGCTGAAGTCGGACTGCGCCACCCAGGCGCCCCTCACCAAGACTTTAATATGCTAATGTGTATTGTGACTCTCTAGAAATAATGGTTCCCCAAATCATGTGACTACTGAGATTTTCACCCTGAATATTCCTTGGAATTACTGCTCCATGGATACACTTTCTGAAATATGCTTGTAGATTATAGTGCCCTGGGGAAGACTTCTCAATGTTCCTCTTCTAATGACAGGATTAGAAACTATGAGATTATAAGCTTCTGAGGACTGAGACTAGATCTTCAATTTCTTTTTACCCTACATATTGCTTAGAATATTGCTTGTATGCTGCAAGCAATCTCAATATATTTGCTAATTGGTGCTTAATTAATTGGGTAGTTATGATCATTTAATTGGGAACCCAGAAATAAAGAATTTTTGCTCTATAAGAAATGGATTGTATCTCATGTATTTTAAAATGTATGTTTTTTATTATTATTATTATTTAGGTATGGTGAAGCAAACAGATAAGGAGACAATTGCCATTGAGAAAATAGTTTATTAGTCACAAGTCTCAAGAGGAGGGCATGTCATGCCATTCAGGGCTATAAGGGGAAACACCACGGTTGGTCAGAAGGCAGATGGAGGTGGAAGAAAACACAGGCCAGAGCTGTATTGTGGTTTCAATAGGAAGGAACAGGCAAGGCAGAGTGGGCAGGCTTAGGATTGGCTATTTTGAACAATGTCAATGGGCTCTGGGGCACAGGGGCTCTCTCCGATGGTCCCATACCTGGCCTTGAGGTGATTAGGGCATGAGGATTAGGGCTGGAGTGAGAGCCCCACATCTGAGGACTCTGGATTGGCTGACTTGTATCAAAAGGCATGCTCACAGGTAAGTTCTTTGCCATCTCTAAAGACCGACTAATGCTGGGAGAGACCATCTTTCCCTGTTGGTGAAGCGTCAAATGTCAGATCATCAGAAACACAGAAAATAAGAAAATATAGTTAATCCACCACATGATGGAGTAGGGCTTCCTGCCACCTGTTCCCTCTTCCTTTTCCATCTCATACTGACCTATCCTGGGCGTTTGGGTCCCAGGACTCTTCCTCTTGCCAGTGATACATTCTCTACACTAGTTGCAGAATGTAAGAGGCACTTATTAACAAAAATTCTCACTCCTATCACATATCTGGATATAGAACATTCCTACATGAGCCAAACACTGTCAAACCAGCCTCACCTTCACAGATAGAACATCAGGTGGGAAGTCCTGGGGAAACATAAAGTCCTATGCCTGTTTCATTGTTAATAAGACTCCCCTGCTTTGTCTTTGGAGTCATGTGGGAAGGGTGAGGGGGATGTTATCTTTTGTGAAGTAAAAGAGGGCAGTTGTGAACTCAACTGTGGGATGCTCTTGGGGGAAAGTGCATATGTGAGCCGAGGATCTGGAAGTGGATTTCTTCCTTGTCACCATAATCCACCTGTGTTTCTTGCTCCTCCTGGATCACTGTGAAACAGAATGTGACCTCTCAACTTCTCCCCTGTGCTCCAAACCAGAGGGGTGTTACAAACTCACATTATTTTAGGGGCCGGTAGGGGAAGACCAATTAGTGAGTCAGCTGGGTGGGTACAATAGGACAGAGAGGGATTTGTGTTTAACTGAAGAGAACATCCCCTGGCAGTGTCATTCAGATTAAAAAATTTTAAAGCACAGTGTTGGTCAAATTAACTACATTCTTGCTAAATTGTCCAAGAAGCCTTGTGTTTGTGGCCTCCTAGTCCATCTCTATTGTATTATTTTATTAGCAACCTTCCAAACACAACATTATTCTCATGTTACTGATGCAGAAATAGGAACTCTCTTCAGAGAGATGAAGGCAGAGTGGATTTTGGATCTGGGCAAACTTTCATTCTGTTTGCCATTCTTTGTCAAGTAACAGATATATGATCCAAGTCAGGTAATGTGACCTTTGGACTTCAGTTTTGTCTCCATAAAATGGTATGTGACCTCAAAACTGACATAAGGAAAAGGACAAATGAAGGGGAGGTAATCATGTTTGCCTTGCAAGGTTGTTGTAAAGATTAGAAATGATATTTAAGCAAAACACATAGTATAGTTCTTAGAACTTAGTAGATCCTCAAAAAAATAGTACCTGAAACTATTAAAATAAGATGTAAGTTATATTTTCAATACGGGAAAACATCTGGAGTTTGAGAGAATGCTGTGTTGACATAGTTTAAATCTTAATATTTGGGAACATCTGGAGAGTTTAACATTGTGTAGGCTGACCTTCAGAGAAGCTAAATGAATTCTTTGGGGTTAATCTTATAGTAGTAAGGAGAGCTCTGAACAACATGCAGCCTTGAGGACTTTGAGACGTGTTTTTACTCCAGCATAACTATGGAAGTATCCTTACCTTCTTTTGCTCTGGCTGTGGAGTGGATTGGTCTGTACCTGGGATCACTCTTACATGCATGCACACATCAACAGACACACACAGAGATGAGAATGTGTCTTTTATTGAGGTTGTCTAGAAGCTCCTAAAACCTTCAAATGCAGGTGGTTTCAACATTGGGGGAATGAAAGAAACCAAAGCAGTCTTGCTTCCTCCATTGACTGATCAGATCAATCATAGGTCAACTTTCTGGTTCAATGGACATCACCCAGGAAGCCAAGATACAGTAAACTGCCTGTTCTGGGCTCATTACATATGCTTGTTAGAGCCCAGCCTATTATTCTGGAAGAGGGACTGTGGATGGGCCTTCTGGCTTTTTGGTTCTGAGTCTGTGGCTCTAGCAAGGATTTTTTATCCAGAGGCGCTAAAACACTGAGGACAGAAATAAATGCATAAGCACAAAAACTTCCCCAGGCTGGTCTAGATGCCTGTGTTCAGAGCCTGCACCCACCCAGCTCCCAGGTTGGAACACAGCTGAGTGAAGCACTTCCCACAACAAATCCTCACATATGAACTGCATGGAAATTCGCCATTCCTATCAGAAAAATTAGAGGTCCCAGTGTTGCAGGAAGTTTAGAAAAGGAAGCTTTAAACCCACATTCCTTTGGGAGATGCTGTCCTGGTGGGATTATTGATGCCATGGGATGGGGGTCTCTGAGGTGACCTTCTTGGGCATTTGCTTCAAAGTATTTCATCAACAAAGGGAAACTCATCTTGGGAAATTAGTCTTCAATGTCTACTAAGGTCCTGCTAAGAGCCCTATCTGGCACCAGACACATTAACATACAAACTGCAGCAGTCTCTGCCCTCAGGGGACTAAGCCTGCATTTACATTCAGAGGTCAGATCAGCACAAGAAAAACAAGGCAGGCAGGGCATCCAAGGTGAGGGTAGGGTACAAGATACATCCTCCATCACTGTCCTTGATTTTCCTTTAGTCTTTGTTTATTCATTGCTTTTGCAAATCTAGGCAATTGCTAAGGTCTGTTATTTTTTTTATTAGGCTTAAAAGTTACTCTTGCTCTATTATTGAGCAGACACACACACACACACACACACACACACACACTTTTCCAAAATCGTGATCAGTATAAAGGAAAAGCCAAAAGAAAACAAAATAAAACTTGATCCATTATTTTGATCCATTAGACCACATATAGATTTTGTTCGAATGAACAGTTTGCGACTACAGACTGATCAAGTAAAACATAATTACCAAACCTTTTCTGTGCTTTTGCAGACAATGGGAAAATTTGTCACTTCTACTGTGAAATGAGTAAAAATACTTACTCACTTCATATCCAAGCTCATGATATTCTTCAGAGGATGTTTGAACTCCCTTAGAAACATGCCCTGGTTTAAATGCAACCTTTTATCACCATGTAACCCCTAATAATGTTCCCAAATAATAGTCCCTTGGTCTGGATGAAGCACTTCCTCTCATGATTTCCCTTGGTTTCCTTCACTCCTCTTCATGGGACTCTGACCACCCAAGTGTCTGGAATTCTGCCTCTGTGGCTTAGAGGAATGAACTCCGAACAATTTTGAGGTCTTTGTTGTTTTTATAAATGGCACAGTTGGTACTGAGAAGAGAACCAAATTATATCATTTCTTTCTTTTTTAAGGCAAGTCTCGTTCACTTCAGACCACTGAAAGGTATTCTTTAAAAGAGGGTTATTTATTTGGCAGTATCTACTCTATCTTGGTTTATTTATTTTTAAGTGTTGTATAAATGGCTTATATAGGCTGATTTCCCCTACTTAGAAGGTTTAGGCTTTCTTTAGGTCATAAGGTAGTTCTGGGACTTGATCTTGATACCACGGTTTCTAAAACAAACCGGACACAATCTATTTGAGGTGTCTTTGGGGAGTAGTGTCCACACTATGTAATAAAAGCAGCTGCAGGAAATAAATCTCAGCCCTTACAGCTTGCATATGCTAGGGTTGTTGAAGGTGGAAAGAGAGTTGGTTTCTCTGAAAGCAAGGCATCTGAAAAGTTGGAGAGCTCTTTTCTCAATTATTTATGATAATTGCAATTTCACTGCAAAAGAATGTTGAAGGTTCTTATGCCTACTTATTTTACAGCTTTCAAAATAGTACAGCATATTTCTGTATGCACGTAGACAATGTTAGCACAGGAGCATTTTGGAAATTGGGGGCCACAGGTAGCAGGTATGGAGCCCCAGGAGGTGAGCAGTGCTGAGGAGAGATCCCATGGGAATATCAGACTTGTCCACAGAGGCAGTCTGGGACTCCTAGCCTCTGGAGAAACAAGATCCTTACTTGAGGAGATGATATCTAATGGGGTCTCTGATGCCTGCTCATCTCAAGCTTCCTAAGTAGTTTTGTTTTTATTTGTAAAAAAGGCATGATCAGATCACAGGGTAAGCAGTAAGAAAAATAAAGCTAGAAAATACTGGTAATATGGGAGAAATATCTGGGTCTGATACTGAATAAAACTTTAAAAATAACACAATGAGATGATAGAGATGATACACTTTTTACTGATGTGGATGTATTAAGGAACAACTGATTATATCTTTGGAAATTTTACTGACCAAGATAAAATTCTAATACAAGAGGATTAACTACAGTCCTTTGACTACCTGTGGAATGCCACTCCGTTATTTATTTTAAATAATAGTTTTAAATTGGGATATATTTATTGAAAATATTTGCAGAAAACAAACAAAAAATCATCCACAATCACCATCCAGGTATAGCTACTGTTAATGTTTTGGTATTTTTCCTTCTAGTCTTCTCTCTTTCTCTCTCTTTTGTTTATACACATGTAATACAAAGTTGAGATTTTACTGCATATATATATATATATATTTATAATTTTTAACCTTCTTGTTTTCATTCAATGTCAAATCAAGAGCATCCTTTCTCTATAGTCAGTATATTAGTTTATGTAATTTGAATTTGGGAAACATTAGATAATATTTTTTAATTTTTAATTTTAGAGAGAGAGAAGGAATGCATGGGAGGGGCAGAGGGAGAGAGACCATGGATCCCAGTGATGGGCTTGATCTCATGACCCTGGGATCATCACCTGAGCCAAAATGAAGGGTTGAATGCTCAACTGACTGAGCCACGCAGGCACCCCAGGATGCTATTATTTTATTTTACTTTATTTTATTTTATTTTATGTTAAGTTTTTTGAACATTAATTTATCATTGAGACACAGAGAGACACAGAGAATGAGCATGGGAGGGGCAGAAAGAGGGGTAGACACAGAATCCGAAGCAGGCTCCAGGCTCCAAGCTGTCAGCACAGAGCCTGCCGGGGTGGGGGGGGTGGGGTGCTGGAACTCACAAACCGCAAGATCATGACCTGAGCCAAAGTTGGACGCTCAACCGACTGAGCCACCCAGATGCCCCACCCCTGGATGTTATTTTTTAAAGTTTATTTATTTATTTTAAGAGAGAGAAAGAGAGCACAGGAGTGGGGTTGGGGCAGAGAAAGAGGAAGGGACAAAACCCCAAGCAGGCTCTGCACTGTTAGTGCAGAGCCTGATGTGGGACTCGAGCTCATGAATGGGGAAATCATAATCTGAGCCAAAATCAAGGGTGGATGCTTAACTGAGAGCCACCCAGGTGCTCCCCCGCCCCCCAGATATTCTTCTTAAATTTTTTAAAACATTTATTCATTTTTGGGAGACAGAGAGAGACAGAGCACAAGCAGGGCAAGGGCAGAGAGAGAAAGACACACACACACACACACACACACACACACACACACACACACAGAATCTGAAGCAGGCTCCAGGTTCCAAGTTATCAGTACAGAGCCTTATGCAGGGCCTGAACCCACACCCGTGAGATCATGACCTGAGCAGAAGTCAGACGTTCAGCTGACTGAGCCACCCAGTCACCACCCCCCATGCTATTTTTAATGTAACAATCCTTGTGCCAGAAAATGGAACTTTGATTTCACACACATTTCATTGTTCAAGGATTCTCAAGATATTGCAATGGACCATTTCCAACTTGCCTAAAATGAAAGACCATTATGGAGCAACTTCTTTCCTGATTCAGGCTGCTTTTGAGGCAAAGGGCTCACATCAGGACTGGAGGAGGGTCTCTAGCCTGGTGTCAAGGGCTAGGATAATGTACAGGACTTCACAGTTCTATGTGGTGGCTTCAGGAATGGTACACACTCAGGGGTGGTGTGGCCCAATAGGTCATGCCCCTCCTCTCCTTGCTTCGGTGCTCTTGGGGTCCATTCTTTTCAATTGTGAGATGAGGGCAAGGTTAGCTAAGAAGTCTAGTGCTCAGCACAGAGATGGGTAATCAATATTTACTGCTGTTATTATTACTATTACAAGGGCCTCAAGGTGTCTTCACATACAAACACCCATCCTTTGATCTGCTTGGAAACTAAGGTCTCACTTGAGAATAATTATTCAAAAGACTTCATCAAAATAACAGCAAAGAGAACCTAGCAGCTCATGAAGAGGATAATGGAACATGACTGAGTGGCTTTTTTTCCAGGAAAGCAAGGGAAATGATTAATAATATGGAACATATTCATAAAACACAAAAAAGACATAATTTACTCTTCTTAGAGGTCCTACAAAGGCATTTATAAAATGCATCCATTCTGTTTTTACCTTTGTATAATGAAGAATTTCAAACAAATACAAAAGTAAACAGAATAGTATAATAAACACCCATGTCTCCACTACAGTTTCACCTGCAACCACTCTTTTCTTCCTTTCAAGCTTTATCGAGGTGTAATTGACAAGTAAAAATTGCATATCATTAAGGTGTACCAACTATGGCCATTCTTGTTACATCTGTACCTCCATCTACTTCCCTTTCTTTTATACTGTTTTGAACCAAACCGCAGACATCGTATCATTTATCCATTAATATTTTAGTACATATCGCTTAAAGAGGAGGATTGAAAAACAACCTTAAGGCCATTATTGCATCAAAAAAAATTAACAATTCTTTCCTAATGTCATCAAATATCCAGTAAAATTCAAATTTCTCATTGTCTCCTGATGTTATAATTTTTTTGGCAGCTTGTTTGTTTGAATCAGGATCCAAATAAATTCCACACATTGAAGTTGATTGATGCCTTTTGTCTTTTTAACCTACATTTGTCTCCCTCATGC
The DNA here is from genome assembly GCF_028749965.1 of Puma concolor. Classification (NCBI taxonomy): domain Eukaryota; kingdom Metazoa; phylum Chordata; class Mammalia; order Carnivora; family Felidae; genus Puma; species Puma concolor. Next base: position 27,532,124 of record NC_141671.1, read on the forward strand.
CTTCTCTCTTTTCTACCCTTTTAGAATTTATTTGTCAAAGAACCTGAGTTGTGTGTCCCATAGTGTTTCTTATAGTCTAGAATTTGCTGATTGCTTCCCTGTGTTATGATGTAGATAGTTCCTCTGTTCTCTGTGCTTCCATAAGTTGGTAATTGGATCTAGTGGTTCGATCAGATCCAGCTTTGACATTTTTGGGGGACAAAATTACTTCACAGGTGGTATGTGTGTTTTCATGAGGAGATACATTATACCTATGTGATTCTTTGAGATGTTAGCAGCCATGTTTTCTCAATACTTAGCTAGCTGGCTAGATACTTCAAGAGTGTCTGGGTGGCTCAGTCAGTTAAGTGTCTGACTCTTGATTTTGGCTCAGGTCATGATCACACAGTTTGTGAGACTGAACCCCACAGCCAGGCTCTGTTCTGACAGCGTGGAGCCTTCTTGAGATTCTTCTCTCTCTCCCTCTCTCTGTTTCTCCCTCTCAAAATAAATAAACATAAAAAACCCCCATATTTCAATCCCAACAACAGTGTCAGGTTTAAAACGCAGAAACACTTGAAGCATTTGTCTCAAAGAGAGGAAGAAGACAAGAATATACACTTTCACAAATATTATGTAACACTGTTCTAGAGATCAGTTCATAAATTACAGTAGAAAGAAATATGATATATACAAATTAAAAAGAAGATAAACTAATCGTTAATTGTAGGTTATGTGATAGTTATTTTTTTCCAGCAGATTTTCTTGGGTTTTCCAGGGAATTACAGATAGTTAAATATTTTAGTAAAGTGACTAGATTCAAAGTTTATATTCTATAGTCAATGGCTTTAATATAGACAAATGAAAACTAGTTAGTCTAAGACTTAATAATAAATATTCCATACACAAAAGCAACAACTACAAAAAGAACACACCTATGAATAACCTTAATTAGAAATGCGCAAAATAATTATATAAAAACTCATCAATATGCTTCTAAAGGAATCCAAATAGGACTTAGCTAAAACAAAAAACAAAGAAATCCATAAAACACATAAAGCAACAGGAAAAAAAAAAAACCCACAAAAAAACAAAAAACAAACAACCCCCAAACCCAAACAAGCAAATAATCCCCTTCAAGCCAAAAAAAAAACCCTCACATATTATGTTCTTGTGTAAGATTCAGTATCATTAAGAGGTCAATTCTTCATAGATTAAAGATTTCAATATATTAGATTTTTGGAACTAGACAGTGTATGCTAAAGCTCATATGGAAAGGCAAATAAGCAAGGATAGGCAGGAAAGTTCTGGAAAAAAGGGATAATGAGGGCAGGGGACTATCTGTGCCAGATATTAAACACATTATAAAATTACAGTAATGAAAACTATGGGTTTCTGAAGTATTATTAGAGACAGATCAATAGAGCAGGATAAAAAGTTCAGAAACATTCAAATATGTATAATAATTTAGCATATATACTAAAAGTGGCATTTCAAATTAGTGAAGAAAATGTGGTTTCTGAAAAATGAAGCTAGCATTATGTTACATATTAATTACACATTACATAAAAATAAATTTTAGATCAAAGATTTAATCATGAATAACAGAACTATTAAACTATTTTGTAATGTTAAAATATGGGGGGATTATAAAAATAATATGAAGTGAGGAAAGCCTTTTCAATTATGAAAAAAACTCAGAAAAAGTAAAAGAAAAATCAGTATGCAAGAGAAGAAAATACTTCTGCACAGTGGAAAACAAACAAACAAAACAACACTACCCTCTAAATACCTGAAAGTAAAAGGTAGAAGACATGTAGGGGGAAAATGCTTGAACTTGCACTATACAGAGATCTAAAGCTCTTGATATATAGAGAAAGGTTTTATAAACTAGTAAGAAAAAAGCTTGGTGGAACCTCAGGCAAAGAAAGGAAAGTGATAAAGATAAGGAAAAACAAATGGCTCTGAAACCTCTGAAGAATGCCTAATCTTATTTATAATATAAGAAATACAATACAAAACTACAATGAGATTTTTTTCATTTTCAGATTAGCAAAGATTAAACAAGTGATACAATATTGTTAAGCATGAGGGAAGAGAGGTATATTTGTACACTGTTGATGCAGTCTGAATTGGCATGTCATCCGTGGTGGGCATCCATATGAAAAAATGCACATGCCCTCTGACCCAAAAATCCCACGTTTAGGAATAAATCTATCAGATATAATTTCACAAGAATATGTAACATTACCTATAATAGCAGAAAGTTAAGAATACTTTAAACACCCATCAGTGGGAGACAGGTTAAATAAATCAAAATAAGTGTATACAAGTGAGTAGCATCCAGCCATGAAAAAAAAACAAAACAAAACAAAACAAAAACAAGGCAACTCTAAATGTATTCATATAGAATAAGCCTCAAAACATACTGCTAAGAGAACTTGAGGAAGATGGTGTATTAGGTGGACCCTAAGCTCACATCATCCCATGGAAACAACTCCATAACACTCATATCAGTGTATATAACCCAGAAAATGACCCAAAGCCTGACAAAACAAACTCTACAACTGAAGGTAGAGACCACATCAAAGAGAGTAGAAAGTGTAGAGACACAGTGAGGAACTGAAAGGGCCCTGGTTGCCTGTGGCTGGGAGAGAGCTGGGGGTAGGGATAAAGAAGGGTGAGAAACAGACTATCACACTGGGGATCCCACATGGGGGAAGACGATGAATCCCAACAATATTTGGTTTTGAAAGTGAGAGGGGCTGAATTTCATGAGTTCTTACAACCAGTGGGACCTAAGGACTGGAATTTAAAAAAAAATCAGTGGGCTTGGCTCTGGGAGAGCCAGGAGGATGTTAGAAAGCTGAGTCCTCACTCTTTTATTTTATTTTATTTTATTTTATTTTATTTTATTTTATTTTTTTATTTATATATGAAATTTATTGTCAAATTGGTTTCCATACAACACCCAGTGCTCATCCCAAAAGGTGCCCTCCTCAATACCCATCACCCACCCTCTCCTCCCTCCCACCCCCCATCAACCCTCAGTTTGCTCTCAGTTCTCAACAGTCTCTTATGCTTTGGCTCTCTCCCACTCTAACCTCTTTTTTTTTTTTTTCCTTCCCCTCCCCCATAGGTTCCTGTTAAGTTTCTCAAGATCCACATAAGAGTGAAACCATATGGTATCTGTCCCTCTCTGTATGGCTTATTTCACTTAGCATCACACTCTCCAGTTCCATCCACGTTGCTACAAAAGGCCATATTTCATTTTTTCTCATTGCCACGTAGTATTCCATAGTGTATATAAACCACAATTTCTTTATCCATTCATCAGTTGATGGACATTTAGGCTCTTTCCATACTTTGGCTATTGTTGAGAGTGCTGCTATGAACATTGGGGTACAAGTGCCCCTATGCATCAGTACTCCTGTGTCCCTTGGATAAATTCCTAGCAGTGCTATTGCTGGGTCATAGGGTAGGTCTATTTTTAATTTTCTGAGGAACCTCCACACTGCTTTCCAGAGCGGCTGCACCAATTTGCATTCCCACCAAGAGTGCAAGAGGGTTCCCGTTTCTCCACATCATCTCCAGCATCTATAGTCTCCTGATTTGTTCATTTTGGCCACTCTGACTGGCGTGAGGTGATACCTGAGTATGGTTTTGATTTGTATTTCCCTGATAAGGAGCGACGCTGAACATCTTTTCATGTGCCTGTTGGCCATCCGGATGTCTTCTTTAGAGAAGTGTCTATTCATGTTTTCTGCCCATTTCTTCACTGGGTTATTTGCTTTTCGGGTGTGGAGTTTGGTGAGCTCTTTATAGATTTTGGATACTAGCCCTTTGTCCGAGATGTCATTTGCAAATATCTTTTCCCATTCCGTTGGTTGCCTTTTAGTTTTGTTGGTTGTTTCCTTTGCTGTGCAGAAGCTTTTTATCTTCATAAGGTCCCAGTAATTCACTTTTGCTTTTAATTCCCTTGCCTTTGGGGATGTGTCGAGGAAGAGATTGCTACGGCTGAGGTCAGAGAGGTCTTTTCCTGCTTTCTCCTCTAAGGTTTTGATGGTTTCCTGTCTCACATTCAGGTCCTTTATCCATTTTGAGTTTATTTTTGTGAATGGTGTGAGAAAGTGGTCTAGTTTCAACCTTCTGCATGTTGCTGTCCAGTTCTCCCAGCACCATTTGTTAAAGAGACTGTCTTTTTTCCATTGGATGTTCTTTCCTGCTTTGTCAAAGATGAGTTGGCCATACGTTTGTGGGTCTAGTTCTGGGGTTTCTATTCTATTCCATTGGTCTATGTGTCTGTTTTTGTGCCAATACCATGCTGTCTTGATGATGACAGCTTTGTAGTAGAGGCTAAAGTCTGGGATTGTGATGCCTCCTGCTTTGGTCTTCTTCTTCAAAATTACTTTGGCTATTCGGGGCCTTTTGTGGTTCCATATGAATTTTAGGATTGCTTGTTCTAGTTTTGAGAAGAATGCTGGTGCAATTTTGATTGGGATTGCATTGAATGTGTAGATAGCTTTGGGTAGTATTGACATTTTGACAATATTTATTCTTCCAATCCATGAGCAGGGAATGTCTTTCCATTTCTTTAAATCTTCTTCAATTACCTTCATAAGCTTTCTATAGTTTTCAGCATACAGATCCTTTACATCTTTGGTTAGATTTATTCCTAGGTATTTTATGCTTCTTGGTGCAATTGTGAATGGGATCAGTTTATTTGTCTTTCTGTTGCTTCGTTGTTAGTGTATAAGAATGCAACTGATTTCTGTACATTGATTTTGTATTCTGCAACTTTGCTGAATTCATGTATCAGTTCTAGCAGACTTTTGGTGGAGTCTATCGGACTTTCCATGTATAATATCATGTCATCTGCAAAAAGCGAAAGCTTGACTTCATCTTTGCCCATTTTGATGCCTTTGATTTCCTTTTGTTGTCTGATTGCTGATGCTAGAACTTCCAGCACTATGTTAAACAACAGCGGTGAGAGTGGGCATCCCTGTCGTGTTCCTGATCTCAGGGAAAAAGCTCTCAGTTTTTCCCCGTTGAGGATGATGTTAGCTGTGGGCTTTTCATAAATGGCTTTTATGATCTTTAAGTATGTTCCTTCTATCCCGACTTTCTCAAGGTTTTTATTAAGAAAGGGTGCTGGATTTTGTCAAAGGCCTTTTCTGCATCGATTGACAGGATCATATGGTTTTTCTCTTTTTTTTTGTTAATGTGATGCATCACGTTGATTGATTTGCGAATGTTGAACCAGCCCTGCATCCCAGGAATGAATCCCACTTGATTATGGTGAATAATTCTTTTTATATGCCGTTGAATTCGATTTGCTAGTATCTTATTGAGAATTTTTGCATCCATATTCATCAGGGATATTGGCCTGTAGTTCTCTTTTTTTACTGGGTCTCTGTCTGGTTTAGGAATCAAAGTAATACTGGCTTCATAGAATGAGTCTGGAAGTTTTCCTTCCCTTTCTATTTCTTGGAACAGCTTGAGAAGGATAGGTATTATCTCTGCTTTAAACGTCTGGTAGAACTCCCCTGGGAAGCCATCTGGTCCTGGACTCTTATTTGTTGGGAGATTTTTGATAACCGATTCAATTTCTTCGCTGGTTATGGGTCTGTTCAAGCTTTCTATTTCCTCCTGATTGAGTTTTGGAAGAGTGTGGGTGTTCAGGATTTTGTCCATTTCTTCCAGGTTGTCCAATTTGTTGGCATATAATTTCTCATAGTATTCCCTGATAATTGTTTGTATCTCTGAGGGATTGGTTGTAATAATTCCATTTTCACTCATGATTTTATCTATTTGGGTCATCTCCCTTTTCTTTTTGAGAAGCCTGGCTAGAGGTTTGTCAATTTTGTTTATTTTTTCAAAAAACCAACTCTTGGTTTCGTTGATCTGCTCTACAGTTTTTTTAGATTCTATATTGTTTATTTCTGCTCTGATCTTTATTATTTCTCTTCTTCTGCTGGGTTTAGGCTGCCTTTGCTGTTCTGCTTCTAATTTCTTTAGGTGTGCTGTTAGATTTTGTATTTGGGATTTTTCTTGTTTCTTGAGATAGGCCTGGATTGCAATGTATTTTCCTCTCAGGACTGCCTTCGCTGCATCCCAAAGCGTTTGGATTGTTGTATTTTCATTTTCGTTTGTTTCCATATATTTTTTAATTTCTTCTCTAATTGCCTGGTTGACCCACTCATTCGTTAGTAGGGTGTTCTTTAACCTCCATGCTTTTGGAGGTTTTCCAGACTTTTTTCTGTGGTTGATTTCAAGCTTCATAGCATTGTGGTCTGAAAGTATGCATGGTATGATTTCAATTCTTGTAAACTTATGAAGGGCTGTTTTGTGACCCAGTATATGATCTATCATGGAGAATGTTCCATGTGCACTCGAGAAGAAAGTATATTCTGTTGCTTTGGGATGCAGAGTTCTAAATATATCTGTCAAGTCCATCTGATCCAATGTGTCATTCAGGGCCCTTGTTTCTTTATTGACCGTGCGTCTAGATGATCTATCCATTTCTGTAAGTGGGGTGTTAAAGTCCCCTGCAATTACCACATTCTTCTCAATAAGGTTGCTTATGTTTATGAGTAATTGTTTTATATATTTGGGCGCTCCGGTATTCGGCGCATAGACATTTATAATTGTTAGCTCTTCCTGATGGATAGACCCTGTCACTATTATATAATGTCCTTCTTCATCTCTTGTTACAGCCTTTAATTTAAAGTCTAGTTTGTCTGATATAAGTATGGCTACTCCAGCTTTCTTTTGGCTTCCAGTAGCATGATAAATAGTTCTCCATCCCCTCACTCTCAATCTAAAGGTGTCCTCAGGTCTAAAATGAGTCTCTTGTAGACAGCAAATAGATGGGTCTTGTTTTTTTATCCATTCTGATACCCTATGTCTTTTGGTTGGCGCATTTAATCCATTTACATTCAGTGTTATTATAGAAAGATATGGGTTTAGAGTCATTGTGATGTCTGTATGTTTTATGCTTGTAGTGATGTCTCTGGTACTTTGTCTCACAGGGTCCCCCTTAGGATCTCTTGTAGGGCTGGTTTAGTGGTGACAAATTCCTTCAGTTTTTGTTTGTTTGGGAAGACCTTTATCCCTCCTTCTATTCTAAATGACAGACTTGCTGGATAAAGGATTCTCGGCTGCATATTTTTTCTGTCTAGCACACTGAAAATCTCGTGCCAATTCTTTCTGGCCTGCCAAGTTTCAAAAGAGAGATCAGTCACGAGTCTTATAGGTCTCCCTTTATATGTGAGGGCACGTTTACCCCTTGCTGCTTTCAGAATTTTCTCTTTATCCTTGTATTTTGCCAGTTTCACTATGATATGTCGTGCCGAAGATCGATTCAAGTTACGTCTGAAGGGAGTTCTCTGTGCCTCTTGGATTTCCATGCCTTTTTCCTTCCCCACTTCAGGGAAGTTCTCAGCTATTATTTCTTCAAGTACCCCTTCAGCACCTTTCCCTCTCTCTTCCTCCTCTGGGATACCAATTATGCGTATATTATTTCTTTTTAGTGTATCACTTAGTTCTCTAATTTTCCCCTCATACTCCTGGATTTTTTTATCTCTCTTTTTCTCAGCTTCCTCTTTTTCCATAACTTTATCTTCTAGTTCACCTATTCTCTCCTCTGCCTCTTCAATCCGAGCCGTGGTGGTTTCCATTTTGTTATGCATTTCGTTTAAAGCGTTTTTCAGCTCCTCGTGACTGTTCCTTAGTCCCTTGATCTCTGTAGCAAGAGATTCTCTGCTGTCAGCTATACTGTTTTCAAGCTCAGCGATTAATTTTATGACTATTATTCTAAATTCACTCTCTGTTATATTATTTAAATCCTTTTTGATCAGCTTATTAGCTGTTGTTATTTCCTGGAGATTCTTCTGAGGGGAATTCTTCCACTTGGTCATTTTGGATAGTCCCTGGCATGGTGAGTACCTGCAGGGCACTTCCCCTGTGCTGTGGTGTATAACTGGAGTTGGTGGGCGGAGCCGCAGTCAGACCTGATGTCTGCCCCCAGCCCACCGCTGTGTCCACAGTCAGACTGGTGTGTGCCTTCTCTTCCCCTCTCCTAGGGGCGGGATTCACTGTGGGGTGGGGTGGCCTGTCTGGGCTACTTGCACACTGCCAGGCTTGTGATGCTGGGGATCTGGCGTCTTAGCTGGGGTGGGTAGGCAAGGTGCACAGGGGCAGGAGGGGCAGGTTTAGCTTGCTTCTCCTTAGGTGATCCACTTCAGGAGGGGCCCTGTGTCAGCAGGAGGGCGTCAGATCCGCTGCCGGAGGTTTGGCTCCGCAGAAGCGCAGAGTTGGGTGTTTGTGCGGAGCGAGCAAGTTCCCTGGCAGGAACTGGTTCTCTTTGGGATTTTGGCTGGGGGATGGGTGGGGGAGATGGCGCTGGCGAGCGCCTTTGTTCCCCACCAAACTGAGCTCTGTCGGGGCTCAGCACCTCTCCTTCCTTTGTCCTCCAGCCTTCCCGCTTTCTGAGCAGAGCTGTTAACTTATGACCTCCCAGACGCTAAGTCGCGCTTGCTGTCAGAACACAGTCCGTCAGGCCCCTCCACTTTTTGCAAGCCAGACTCGGGGGCTCTGCTTGGCCGGCGAGCCGCCCCTCCGCCCCGGCTCCCTCCCGCCAGTCCGTGGAGCGCGCACCGCCTCGCCGCCCTTCCTACCCTCTTCCGTGGGCCTCTCGTCTGCGCTTGGCTCCGGCGACTCCGTTCTGCTAATCCTCTGGTGGTTTTCTGGGTTATTTAGGCAGGTGTAGGTGGAATCTAAGTGATCAGCAGGACGCGGGGTGAGCCCAGCGTCCTCCTACGCCGCCATCTTCCCTCTCCTAACCGAGTCCTCACTCTTAAACAGATAGCACAACAAACGACTTGTGGAGATATAGCATAGAAGCAGCAGCTTGGAAAACCCCTAGGCTTGAAGGAGGGAGAGTTATGTTTTTATTTTATTTATTTATTTATTTTGAGAGAGAGAGAGAGCATCCATGAGGGGCAGAGGGAGAGGGAGAGAGAGAGAGAGAGAGAATCCAAAGCAGGCTCTGCACTGTCATTGTGGAGCCTGATGTGGGGCTCAAACCCATGAACTGTGAGATCATGACCTAAGCCAAAATCAAGAGTTGGGTGCTGAACCAACTGAGCCACCCAGGTGCCCTACGAGGGAGAGTTATTTATACATCTCAGAGGGAGACTCTTCCAGGAACCAAGTAGCTGGCAGGTGACATCTCCTTCCCCTGTCTCTCAGAATAAACACACATCCACCTGCAGATATCAGCACAACATTGACACTCTGACACTTGCTACCTAACTTGTTTACACCAAGCCCTGCCCCCTGAACTTTGGTGGGTCCATCCTTCCCAGTCATTTGCCTCAGTCCTGGTACTGTAAGTTCCCTTTACCAGATGGCCAGCATAAACTTTGCCAACACCACAACTCATGGGGTGAGTCATAGTGGTGAGGACACACCCACCCCCGTGGAAGGGTATGTGCACAGCTTGTTAATACTGCATCCTTACCTATGTGTGCTTTGCAGAGCAGCCCCAGCTGGCCCAGTCTCTGCAGTGGCTGTGTGTCCCCTGTGCAAGAGGAACAACACCACCTTGTTAAAATTGTGTGCCCTGCCCACTACTTTCAAGAGCAGGAGACATCACTGACTTTCCTAACACAGATAAAGAGACACAAAGTTAGACAAAATGAAGAGACGAAGAATATGTCCCCAAATGAAAGAATAGGACAAAACCACAGCAAGAGACCTAAGTGAAATGGATTAAGTAATATGCCTGATAGAGAATTTAAAGTAATGATCATAAAGATACTCACTGGATTTGAGAAGAGAGTGATACCTTTAACAAAGAGATAAAAAAGAACCAATCAAAGATGAAGAACTCAATAAGTGAAATTAAAATACACGAGATGGAGTACATAGCATGCTAGAGGAAGCAGAGGAACAAAATAACGACTTGGAAGACAGACTAATGGAAAATAATCAGGCTGAACAGGTGAGAGAAAAAATTATGTAAAATGAGGAAAGACTTAGGGAACTCAGTAACTCCATCAAGCATAATAACATTCACATTATAGGGATCCCAGAAGAAGAGAGAGAAAAGGGGGTGAAGAAATAATAACTGAGAACTTCCTGGATCTGTGAAAGAAACACAAATCCAGAACAAGAAGTACAGACGTCCCCCAACAAAATCGACCAAGGAGGTCCACACCAAGACACATAGTAATTAAAATCATAAAAAGTAAAAAAAGAAAGAATTTTAAAAGTAGCAAGAGAAAAGAAGACAGTTATATATAAGGGAAACCCCTTAAGGCTATCAGCAGAGTTTTTGGCAGAAATTTTGTAGGCCTGAATGGAATGACATGATATATTCCAAGTGCTGAAAGGAAAAAAATCTGCAGCCAAGAATACTCTATCCAACAAGGCAATCATTTAGAATAAGAGGGATAAGGAGTTTCTCAGACAAACAAAAACTAAAGGAGTTCATGGCCACTAAACTACCCATACAAGAAATTTTAAAGTGAACTCTGAGTAGAAAGGAAAGGCCATAAGTAGGGTATCAAATGTAGGAAACAAAAAAGTAGTAAAAATCAGTATGTTTGTAAAAATCAGTCAAAGAATCCACAAAATAAAAAAGTGTAAAATATGACACCATATACCTAAAACATGGGAGAAGAGTAAAGAATGGGTTCAAGCTTAAGTGACCATCAACTTACTATAGATTGTTATATGCAGAAGATGTTGTATACAAACCTAATGGTAAACACAAATTAAAAACCGGTAACAGATATGCAAAGAATAGAAAGAAAGTAATCCAAGTATATCACTAAAGGAAGCCAGTGAACCATGAAAAGAAGAAAAGAAGAAAGAAACTGAGAATAACCACAAAACAACCACAAAACAAGTAAAAAATGACAATAAATATATATCTATAAATAATTACTTTGAATGTAAATAGACTAAATGCTCCAATAAAAGATAGGGTGACAGAGTGGATAAAAAACAAGAGCCATTTATGCTGCCTACAAGTGACTCATTTCATACCTAAAGACACCTGCAGATTGAAAGTGAGAGTCTGGGAAAACATTTTTCATGCAAATGGGTGTAAAACAAAAGCTTGTGTAGCAATACTTATATCAGACAAAATAGACTTTAAAACAAAGACTATAATAAGAAACAAAGAAGGACATTATATAATAATAAAGGGGACAATCCAACAAGAAGAAATAACAACTGTAAATATGCATCCAATATGGAACCACCCAAACACATAAAACAGTTAATGACAAATATAAAGGAACTATTTTCAGCCATTCTTACAGGTGTCTAAAAATAGTTCCTTTGTATTTGTCATTAACTGTTTTATGTGTTTGGGTGGTTCCATGGAGGTTCCTCAAAAAATTTAAAAATAGAGCTACCTTATGACCCAACAATTGCACTACTAGGTATTTATCCAAAGGATACAAAAATGCAGATTCAAAGGGGGCACAGGCACCTTAATGTTTATGGCAGTGCTATCAACAATAGCCAAATTATGGAAAGAGCCTGAATATCCATTCACTGATAAATGGATAAAGAAGAGGTGGTATATGTATATACAATGGAGTATTACTCAGTGATCAAAAAGAATAAAATCTTGCCATTTGCAACAACATGGATGGAGCTAGAGTGGTTATGCAAAGTGAAATGAGTCAGTCAGAGAAAGACACATTTCATATGATTTCACTCATATGTGGAATTCAAAAAACAAAACAGATGAGCACAGGGGAAAGGAAGGAAAAATAAGATAAAAACAGAGAGGGAAGCAAACCATAAGAGACTTTTAAAGACAGAGAGCAAACTGAGGGTTGCTAGAGGGGAGGTGGGTGAGAGAATAGGCTAAATGGGTGATGGGCACTAAGGAGGGCACTTGTTGGGATGAGCAATGGGTGTTATACATAAGTGATGAATCACTGGGTTCTACTCCTGAAACCAATACTACACTGTATATTAACTAACTTGAATTTAAAGAAATACATTAAAAAATAGGAAGTGGGGGAAAATCTAACTAAATTCATCCCTTTTTCCTGATTCTCTGTCTAAAATGAATAAATATAAATATAAATATATATATACATATATATGTATATATATACTAATTGATAGCAATATAATAATAGTAGGAGAATTTAACACTCTTCCATCAGTGGACAGATAATCCAGACAGAAAAATCAACAAGGAAACAGTGGCTTTGAATGACATGTTAGACCAGATGGATTTAACAGACACATTCGGAACAGTTTATCCTAAAACAGGAGAATACACAATCTTTTCAAGTGTACAAGAAACAGTCCCCAGGATAGATCATATATTAAGTCACAAAACAAGTCTTAACAAATAATAACAGATCAAAGTCATACCATGCATCTCTTCTGACAATAACACCATACTGTTATAAAACTAGAAATCAACTAAAAGAAAAAGGTTGGAAAGAACACAAATATATGGAGGTTAAACAACATGCTCCTAAATATGTTACTAAACAATGAATAGGTCAACCAAGAAATCAAAGAAGAAACCAAAAATCACATAGAGACAAATAAAAATGAAAATAAAGTGGCCCATAATCTTTGTCATGCAGCAAAAGAAGTCCTAAGAGGGAAATTTAGAATACTAGAAGCCTACCTCAAGAAGCAAGAAAAATCTCAAATAAACAACCTAAACTTACACCTAAAGGAGTTAGAAAAAGAAAAACAATGTCCAAAATTGTTTGGAAAGAATAAAATAATAAAGATTAGAGTAGAAATAAATGATATAGAAACTAAACCAACCAACTAACAAACAAAACCCTCAACAGAACAGATCAATGAAACCAGGAGCTGGTTTTTTGAAAAGATCAATAAAATTAATAAACATCTGGCCAGACAAGAGATAGATGATAGATAGATAGATGGTAGATAGATATATAGAATTCAAATAAATAAAATCAGAAATGAAAGAGGAGAAATAACAATTGACACCACAGAAATACAAAGGATTGTAAGAGAATCTTATGAAAAATACATGTCAACAAATTTGATAACCTGGATGAAATGAATAAATTCCTAGCAAATAACCTACCAAAACTGAATCAGGAATAAATAGAAAATTTGAACAGACATATTACCATCAATTAAATTGAAATAGTAATAAAAAAGTTCTCAATGAGCAAAAGTCCAGGACCAGACAGCTTCACAGGTGAGTTCTGCCAAACATTTAAAGAACAGTTAGTACCTATTCTTCTCAAATTATTCCAAAGAACAGAAGAGGAAAGAAAACTTCTTAATTCATTATATGGGGCAAGCATTACCCTGATACCAAAATCAAATAAGGACATCACTAAAAAAGAGAAGTACAGGCCAATATCTGTGATGAACATAGATGCAAAAATCCTCAACAAAATACTAGCAAATAGAATTCAACAATACATTTTAAAACATCATTCACCATGATCAAGTGGGATTTATTTTCAGAATGAAAGGGTGGTTCAATATTCACAAATCAATCAATGTGATATATCACATCAATAAGAGAAAGGATAAGAATCAGGAACAAGACAAGGATGTCCACTCTCACCACATTTATTCAATACAGTACTGGAAGTCCTAGCCACAGCAATCAGATAAGAAAAAGAAATAAAAGGCATCTAAGTTGGTAAGGAAGAAGAAGTAAAACATCCACTATTTGCAGATGACATGATACTATACACAGAAAACCCCAAGGACTCCACCAAAAAACTACTAGAAATGATAAATGAATTCAGTAAAATCTTAGGATACAAAATCAATGTAGAAAAATCTGTTGCATTTCTATATGCTAATAATGAAGCAGCAGAAAAAGAAGTTAAGAATCCCATTTACAATTGCATCAAAAACAATAAAGTACTTAGGAATAAATTTAACCAAAGAAATGAAAGATCTGTAACCTGAAAAGTATAAAACACTGATGAAAGAAATTGAAGACAACAGAAAGAAATGGAAAGACATTCCATGCTCATGGATTAGAAGAATGAATATTGTTAAAATGTCTATACTACTTAAAGCAATCTACACATTTAATGCAATCCTTATCAAAATGCCAACAGGAGTTTTCACAGAACTGGAACAAACAATCCTAAAATTTGAATGGAACCACAAAAGACCCCAAATAGCCAAAGCAATCTTGAAAAAGAAAAGCAAAACTGGAAGCATCATAATTCCAGACTTCAAGTTATATTACAAGGCTACATTAGTCAAAATGGTAGTGGAACAAAAATAAACACATAAATCAATGAAACAGAATAAAAAACTCAGAGATAAACTCACAATTATGCTGTCAGTTAATCTTTAACAAAGGAGGAAAGAACATGCAATAGGAAAAGATAGATTCCTCAACAAATGGTGTTGGGAAACTGGACAGCAGCATGCAAAAGAGTAAAATTGGACCATTTTCTTACACCTTATGCAAAAATAAACTCAAAATGGATTAAGGACCTAAATGGGAGATGTAAAACCATAAGAATACTAGAAGACAGCACAGGCATTAATTTCTCTGACATTGGCTATAGCAACTTCTTTCTAGATAGGTCTCCTGAGGCAAGGGAAACAAAAGCAAAAATAATCTATTAGGATTACATGAAAATAAAAAGCTTCTGCACAGCAAAGGAAACAACAAAACTGAAAGACAACGTACTGCATGGGAGAAGATATTTGCAAATGACATATCTGATAAAGGGATAGTATCCAACATATATAAAGGACTTATACAACTCAACATCAACCCTCCCATAAATAATCCAATTAACACATGGACAAAAAAAACCCAAAACACATGGACAGAAGTAGGGAATCCAAATGGCTCAGTTTGTTGAGCATCTGACTCTTGGTTTCTGTTTGGGTTATGATCCCAGGGTCATGGGATTGAGACCCTTGTTAGGCTTAAGCCTCTGCTTAAGAATTTCTTTCTCTCCCTCTGCCCCTGTCCCCAATTCTCTCTCTCTCTAAGATAATTTAAAAAAAGATAGAAGACATGAAGAGAATTTCTCCAAAGAAGACATACACATGCTAACAGACACATGAAAAGATGCTCAACATAACTCATCATCAGGGAAATGCAAATCAAAACTATAATGAGATAGCACCTTACCACTGCCAGAATGGCTAAAATAAAAAACACAAGAAACAACAAGTGTTGGTGAGGTTGTGGAGACAAAAGAACCCTCATACAGTGTTGGGAATCTGGTGTGGCCACCCTAGAAGACAATAGAGTTTCCTCAACGAATTAGAAATATAATTACCCTAAATAAAGATAGCACTGGGTATTTATCCAAAAAATTCAAAACACCAATTCAAAGGAATACATGCACCCCTATGTTTATTGCAGCATTATTTATAATAATCAACTTACAGAAGCAGTCCAAGTATCCAAAACTGGAAGCATCATAATTCCAGACTTCAAGTTATATTACAAGGCTACACTAGTCAAAATGGTAGTGGAACAAAAATAAACACATAAATCAATGAAACAGAATAAAAACATATACATATATATATATATATATATATATATATATATATCTGGCATATATATATATATATATATATATATATATATGCCAGATCTTCTTTGTATATATGTGTATACATATATATATAATGGAATGTTATTCAACCATACAAGAGAATGAAATATTGTCATTTGCAATGACATGGATGGAGCTAGAGAGTATAATGCTAAGTTAAACTAGTCAGTCAAAGAAAGACAAATACCATATGATTTCACTAATATGTGGAATTCAAGAAATGAAACAAATGAACAAAAGTAAAAAAAAAAGAGAGATAAAGAACCAAAAAAATACACATTTAACTATAGAGAACAAACTGATGGTTACCAGAAAAGAGATGGATGGAAGGATGGGTGAAATAGGTGATGGGGATTAAAACCACACTTATCATGAAGAACACTGAGTAATGTACAGATTTATTGAATCACTATAGTGTACACTTGAAACTAATATAACGCTGAATGTTAACTATACTGGAATTAAAATTAAAACTTAATAAAAAAGAAAAAAGATTACCATGAAAAAAAAAACATATGCTAAGTGAAAAGAGCAAGTAATACCGTGCTATCATATGTGAAAAAGAAAAACTATATACATGTCTATATTATATATGTGCAAAATATCTTGAAAATTTGTGGAGGGTTTGGTAAACATAGAGTAGGCTGTCATACTAACTGGGTACAGCAGAAGCAAAGCACAGGGTACAGATAATGATGTGAATATTAGAAGGAGTAGTAAAAACAAACGGCAACCCTGAAACCAAATAAAAATTAATGCCCCCCACAATACCCACATAGAAAGACTGGACTAGGATCCTCACAGAAGTTTGTTTTAATAAAGGCCCAGTCCTTTCCTGCTTACCCAAGGAGGGTTAGGATTAGGTTTGTTCTAGCTAAAGCCATTCATTCATTTAACATTTTTACCATGTGAGACATGCTGTGAATAAGAGAAGTAAGAGATGCTGTTGTTTTTCAGGCCTGGACAATCTAGTCGGGAGACAGATAAGCTTCAAGGAGTTCAGGAATGAGATTATCTCAGGAGCCACATCTCATGGTTTATAAAGGGAAGTAACTTTCCAGGACGGTGGGAAAGCTTTTGGGCAGAGAGCTGTTTAATATCAGAATAAGAGTATTGAATGTCTGAATCAAGATAAGGCCCTGATCCTTGAAACTGGAAATCTCCTTAGATGCCCAACATCTAGGAAATATGGCAAATACCCAGATATCTTGCCCTCAGTTTCTCCCCAAGTTTCTCTTTCTTGTCATCCCAAACTGTCCCTTAACTTCTTCGTAAGACAATAACATGCCTCTGATGGCCTGAGGAAGAGCCTATGGTCAAGCACCAATGTCTTCACCAGCTCAAGATAGAACTTCCCTGCACAAGTGTCTGGTGGCTCTGGATGGACTTAATTCTTAACCTCGAGTTAATGGATGCTCCAGAAACTCTGAGACCTCTGATAGGGTAGGTATGTATCATGAATTTGTGAGGCTGTAATCTGTGTTTCTGTCAGATTCCCAAAGTGGCCTGGATTTAAAAAAGCATCGCTCCTGGCTGCTAATTTGGCTTAATGTTGGAAGCTTCAGCCCATGGTCCTGAGGAGAAAGACTTTCCAAAGAAGACATACAAATTGTCAATGAAGAAGACATGCAAATCCTCAACAGGCACATGAAAAGGTGCTCAGAACCACTGATCATCAGGGAAATACAAATAAAAACCACAAAGAGCTATAACCTCACACCTCTAAGAATAGCTATTATCAGAAGAGATCGGGCGTGTTCAGGGTGGTATGTCTGTAGACAAGAATAGCTATTATCAAAAAGATAAGAGAGAACAAATGTTGATGAGGATGTGGAGAAAAGGGAGACCTCAGCCACTGTTGGAAGGAATGTAAACTGCTGCAGCCACCATGGAAAACAGTATGGAGATTCCTCAAAAAATTAAAAATAGAACTACCGTATGATTTAGCAATCCCACTTCTAGGTATATATCCAAAGGAAATGAATACAGGATCCTGAAACTGTATCTGCACTCCCATGTTCATTGAAGCATTATTTACAACAGCCAAGATATGGAAATAACCTAAGTGCCTGCCAATGGATGAATGGATAAGAATGTGGTATACATTAAGAATGAAATAGTATTCAATCATGAGAAAGAAGGAAATCCTGTCATTGACAACAACATGTTTGGACCTAAAGGCGTTATCACTAAGCAAAAGAAGTCACAGAGAAAGACAAATACTGTATGATCTCCTATCTGGAACTTGAAAAAGCTGACCTTGTAGAAACAGAGAGTAGAATGGTGGTTACTTAAGCATTGGGTTTCAGGGAAGTGAGCAGATGTTAGTCAAAGAGTAAACCACTTATCAGATGAACAGGTTCTGGGGATCTAATACACAGTGTTGTGAATACAACTAAAAATACTGTATTATATACTTGAAAGTTGCTAAGGCAGTTGATTTGAAATGTTCTCACCATAGAAAAAAATGGTGTGATGGGATGAAGGCATTAGCTAATGCTATGGTGGCAATCACACAGCAATGTATAACTGTATCAAATCAACACATTGTGCATCTGAAACTTACACAATGTTATATGTCAATTATATCTCAATAAAGTCTGGGGAAAAAAAAGACTTTGCATGCCTATCACTGCTACTGGAAAGGTACCGGAGAGTGTGTGTTGAAGTATTGTCTTTGAAGACAAACCACCTGTATAGAGCGAGCTTATGTTTGGGGTCATGGAGTTAGGAAATGTAACTAAACTGAGTGCACCTTCACAGTCCCATAGAAGAGAACAGGCCTCAGGGAGGCAGCAGTGGTCAACACAAAAGCCAAACTTTACCACAAAAGGGAGAGAATTGGCCAGTAACTGTCCCTCTGCCTGGATTTTTTTTCTTTGCACTCCCATCTCCTAGCTCAATCTCCCATTCTCTTCTAGTTGGCAAGATCTAGGTGTGTGATTTGTACATGAAAGGCAACGTATACAGGCTATTCTGATGCTCTCCACTCTCTTTCTCCCTTTGGGTCTCATTTGCATCTTTTCCTTTGAATGGAATCTAAAGAAGGTAGAATGAATGTATAGCCTTAAGCTATTTTAAAAATGCTCAGAGTTTGGGGTTGTGGTGTGGTGGGATGGGGTGGATGATGACTTCACTAGGCATAAAATAAATGTAAATTAAAATAACCTTTGAGTTTATCAACTTTTAGCTTCTAAGTCAGAAAAAACTGATTTAATTCCTGGCAAAGTTGCAATTAAAAAAGTTATACTTCCTCTAAAGTGACATTGTAAGTTGTTAAAAGATTTTCAGAACACAAGTTGGAATACCCTGAGTCCTGGAAATGATTATACCAGTGGATACACTAATGTTTCACTCATAGAAATTCATCCCAAGGAAATCAATGGACGAAATAACTGGTCTACACCATTGTGCGTCTACATGTCCAGGAATAGGGGGATGACAGACTAAGTCCCAGTGTTTGCTGAATGGAATAGTGTTCAAGCAGTAGAAATTATAGTTGTGTAGACTGTATCACAAATGGAAGTGGCTTTAAATAATAAATTAAGTGAAAATATTGGATGTCTGGTTGAAACTTGATAAAATACTCATTCATATGGTCAGGATTGAAAAGTATATAAATAGATGAAAATGAGGCTGACAAAGTTGTATTTTGGGTTATATATGATGCTAAAGTGTTTTAAAGTGAAAATGAAAGATTGAGAAAGTGTATTTTAGAAAATACAGTCCATGGTGTCTCTCAGAGAAGACAGAGGACTAATCCATCTACAAAAGGGATATCTCCAGCTTAGGATCACAGTGATGAGAACTGCAAAAAATTCTGGAAACTTTCAAGGATGCTTCTCCAAGTGGGTGTCTTGAGCAAGTGGCCCTCTTCTTACTGGAATCCCCAAATTAGAATGATCATCCAGACAGAAGACACAAATGGAGGAGAAATCATGTTCTCCAAAGCTGAAGAGAGATTTTTGGAGGATCTAGGAACAGATCTAGGAACCTTTCACATGATTGGTTGGTCTGAACACTTGTTTTGCACCAGAGAGAGGCCTGGCCTTGTGGTCGTAAATATGGGGGCTGTTGACAAACGGTTTCCCACCCTGGGACTTGGGTTCACAGTTCAAGAGTCACGTGGGTCTGCTTGAGCAGCAGGGCTTGGCCTCTGAGCTGAGCACAGGCTTTGAGAAGAAGCTGGGCTGGCTGAGCCTTACGGGAAAGGAAATGCTCAGGTTTCACTGGAAGGAGGGTGTGTGAGGACGGGGCCAGGGCTGGGAGTTTGAGGGAAAGAATGGTCCCTTTCAATGCAGACAGATGCAGTCTGGCTCAAAGTCAGCCTGGTTAAAAAAAAAACAAAAAACAAAAAAAACCCAAGTGGTCCAATAACATTAAAAAATGTGCACACATTCAAAGTTGTATTTTAAATACCGCACAAGGGCAGATAATAAATGTGATGGTTTTTCCATCCTGTGAGTGTGGAGAGCCTCCCAAAGCCTTAGCAGGTGTGCACAGATAAACATGTATGCATGCTCATTTGGGGTGTATGTAAATACCCTCATACAAGTACGTGTACACATGCAATACTATCCATGGCACACATACTTCCATCTTCTCCTCAGAAAGCTAGGAGTCTGCAGTTGATCTAAGTTTGGCATGGGCTGAAGGCAGTATTTGGAATGGCTGCTTGGACTGGTTGTGAGCAGGGCGACAGGCTTGAAGCTTCTAAGAAAATGAATTACCTTCTTTATCCTGCTGGTAAATGAAGATGGCTGCTGTTAATTTAGAAACCACGGTGAATTTTGGGCCCAGCCATGACAAAGTCCTTAAAGCTTTACAACAGAATTATTCTATTCATAGGTTTCCAGTTTCTAAGTGTTCGTTTCATGATGGGTAAATGGCATGGAGAATTAGAGTTCTGGGGCTTCCAAATGCCCATTTCCATGGGCTTGCTTCTGGGTACACCCATCCTCATGTTCTCTCCTCTTCCCTGTGAGCTCATTTAGGTGTTCATTGTGCCAGTGTCAGCCCAGAGATGCAGGCCAGGCCAGGAAAGCCCTTAGGGCACCTGTCTCCAGGGCTGGGGGCATCCCTGGGAGAGTCAGCTGGGCCTGGGTCAGAGGGAGGGCTCCATAAACCTGGCACTCACGTCCACCTCATAAAACTGCTGCCTAATTAAAGGCAGAGCAGTTCCAGGGCAGGCGGCTCTGTGGACTGGAGGGCTGCACGGTTCGACAGCAGCTCTGAAGGTCAAGCTGAAGTAGCAGAGGTGGTGCAGGCAAAGTTCCTGTGGGCCTGCTCCTTCACCTACAAAGCTGAAAAGTAAGGCAAAGAGGGGTGGGTTGGGCCCACATGATCCCTGAGGGGCTGGCTGGGATGACCCATGGGAGTTGCTGTAGATTAGGCCCTCCAGAATCAGATCAGCAGCTGAGGAAGCAGGCCAGGGCTGGAGTATTTAGCCTACTCCCTAAATATTCTTCCTGGGGAGAGCGAGGTGTTCTATGAAAGAACAAAGAGTTGCAGAACCCTGGGCCTTTTTTGCATTTCAGAAGGTCATGGGTGCTCTTGCTTCTAACTGTGTCCTTTTCTAAAATTTTTTTTTTCAACATTTATTTATTTTTTTGGGACAGAGAGAGACAGAGCATGAACGGGGGAGGGGCAGAGAGAGAGGGAGACACAGAATCGGAAACAGGCTCTAGGCTCTGAGCCATCAGCCCAGAGCCCGACGCGGGGCTCGAACTCCCGGACCGCGAGATCGTGACCTGGCTGAAGTCGGACGCTTAACCGACTGCGCCACCCAGGCGCCCCAAACTGTGTCCTTTTCTAAGAAGTGTGTGCTGGGCCAGCCTTCCTCCTCCTCTGAGACTCTTTCTGGTTTCATGTGTGCTAATCGGGGCATGCTGTGCCAGGCCATTTCTCAGAAGCCTGGTGCTTAGAGGGCTCTTGGGGATTATCATGTCCAATTGCCTTCATTTTACCAATGAGGAAACTGAGGTTCAAAGAGGCTGTGGGACTTGCCTAAGGCAACACGGGGACCTGTGAGCTGGGCCATTGAGTCAGGTGTCCCCACGTGATGCATTGCTCTTTCTACTCCTTCTTCCTGCAGGTCCTGGGGATCAGGGTTGTCCTGAAGATTGAGGATGTAGGTGAAGTGTTCTGCAGAGTGTGAAAATTAAACAATGCATGCAAGCACTCACCCTGTAGGTAAGAGCAGTAAACTGGAGGAAAATGGAGAAAGGGTCAAGATGCTGTGCACCACGTTCCCCTGTCCACATGCTGGCTCTCCCCACAACTGTTCCCCCAGATGGAAGACCTGGTGGGTCCAGAAAGAGGCCTATGAACGTGGCTAGAAAGAGCTCTGGTGCCCAAGGTCTGGAAGGCAACAGGGCCAGGCAGTAGAGAGCCACCCCTCCCTTATCTTGACCCTTCTGTTTCTCTGAAATGGGGTGGGAGAGATTGGGAATCAGCCACCTGAAAGTGTTGTTATTGTGGTAAAACACACATAACATAAAATTTACCATTTTAACCATTTTTTAAGACACAATTCAGTGACATTAAGTATAGTCACATTGCTGTGTAGCCATCACACCATCTATCTCCAGTACCCTTCTCATCAAAACTGGAACTCCGTACCCCTTTAACAACAACTCCTCATTACCCCCTCCTTCTAGGTCCTGGAAACCACCATTCTGCTTTCTCTCTACTTTGAATTTCTATTTGATGACTCTACGTACCTCCTGTAAGCAGAATCATCCAGTTTTTGCCTTTTTGTGTCTGGCGTATTTCACTGGGTATAATGTTCTGAAGGTTTCTCCATGTTGTGGCATAGCCACCTTTGACTTTAAACTCCGCATGTGTTGAGGTGCCTGGGTGGCTCAGTGGGTTAAGCGACTGATTCTTGATATAAGATCAGGTCATTATCTCACGGTTCGTGAGTTCAAGCCCTGTGTCAGGCTCTGCCCTGACAGTGTGGAGCCTGCTTCATTTCTCTCTCTCAATCCCCCTCTCTTTCTGCCCCTCCTCAGCTCACACCACTCTCTCTCAAAACAAACAAACAAAAAACTCCACATGTGTTGCAGGTTCTTTTCTCCCCAGACCACAGTTTCAGACCATGTGGCAGTGCTGGCTTGCTGGAAAGGAGTGGCTTCATGCTGGTGTTCCCTAGTATTGTAGGACTATGGTATGGCCCTGGGTTTCTGGAGCTCTTTGTTCTTGACTTTAGTCTCACATTGGCTTGATTAGCCACAGATCCCTCAGCAGTTTCCTTCTTCTACTGTATTTGCACAGGAAGGAGAATGAGGACTCAGGACAAGTGAAAGGAAAAAGCTACTTAGTTTAGGGATTTTCACACCCTCCTGTAAGATTTAGAAATCTGGAGCGTGTGGCTGGGTGCCTGGGTGGCTCAGTTGGTTAAGCAAACTACTTCGGCTCAGGTCACGATCTTGTGGTTTGTGAGTTTGAGCCTATGTGGGCTCTCAGCTGTCAGCATGGAGCCTGCTTTGTATCCTCTGTCCCCCTCTGTCTCTGTCCCTTCCCAGCTTGTGCACTCTTTCTTTCTCTCTTACAAATAAATAAACATTAAAAAAATATTTCTCCCAAAATCTGGCATGGCTTTAAACATATTTTCTGGGTTTTTCATAAGTTAACATTAAATATTTTAGAGAAAATAGTTTTATATGGCCACTTAATGCCAGGACTTAACAATGCTTGTCTTGTGTGCTGGACTTTCCTATGGACAGCCATGCTACCATTGTAGCCCAGCACAAGGATGACTTATGGCAAAGAGGCCCTTCAGAGAGATGGTGTCTGTGGTGCTGGCAGCTACCAGGGTGGCCCTGGGAACACCCTGGCCTGGCCATCTAGAAGATTCCTTTTTTCTTTTTCACATGAGACACCCCCTGGAGGTTCCCAGAAATAACTGAGTGGAATTGGCAGAGAAATGGGCCTGGGTGGGAGCAGGGGGAAGGAGGATTCCCAGTTATAAATTAGCAGCAGGACAGGTCAAAAGCAAGAGAAATAGGTAAACAATGACTGTTTCCCCATCTGCACTCACAAACCAATAAGCCTGAGTGTGCAATTCCTGATATGGAAGATACTGGGAGAAGAGGAAGTGCAGATCTCCTCCTAGAGCTTATAATCTTGGGAAATAACACATTTCATTTGTTCCTGAAGGAGAGAGTGTGGGGCTGGCCCTCTGAAATGCATGCAGTGTAAGCTCCTCTGCTGAGAGGGCCATGCTCCTGGAGGGGTGTAGTGTGGCCTGAGAGAACATGGCTGAGAGTCCGTGGCCCTGAGAAGGGACTCTCTAGAGCCCCACAGGGGAGTCAGTTAGGCCCTTTAGGCCTTAAATTTGCAAGACCCAACAGAAGTGGACCCTTATGCTTCTGGCTCAGACCCTGAAATTATGACAGGCAGGGAGGGAAGGCATCTTAGACAGTTGGGCCCTGTTCTCTGAGGAAAACTTTTTATTTTATTTTATTTTATTTTATTTTATTTTATTTTATTTTATTTTATTTTATTTATTTTATTTATTTTATATTTTTAGTATATATATATATATATATATATATATATATATATATATATATATGTAGGGTAAAATATGCATAGAATAAAATTTACCATTTTTACCATTTTCAAGTGTACAGTTTACTGACAACAAGTGCATTCACATTGTTGTGCACCATCACAGCGATCTGTCTCAGAACTCTTTATCTTGCAAAACTGGAAACCTATACCCATTGAACAGTAATTCCCCATTCCCTCCCCTACTGGGAACAACCATTCTATTTTCTATCTCTATGAATTTGACTACAGGGACTGCATTTAACTGGAATCATCCAGCTTTTGTCCTTTTGTAACTGGCTTATTTCACTGAACAAAATGTCCTCAAGTTTCACCCATGTTTTAGCATGTGTCAGAATTTCCTCCCTTTTTAAGGCCAAATAATATTCCACTGTAAAGATACCACTGAAGAAGTTCTAGGATTTTGTGGGTGTGTTAGAGAAGTTAGCGATGCAAATCTTATCTGTTACTTCTGCTTTTTAATCTCTGTTTGGCTTTGCATCAAAGAGTTTCTCCTCTTTTTAGAGCTATAATCTAGGCATAGGGATGAAGTTCACCTATGTGGCAAGTAGGCAGGACGAGATGATGCCAGGCAAGCTGAACAGACCATTAGGGCTCTGGGACTCCAAGAGAGATAAAGAACCATGGACTGAGAGCAAACCCATGAGCCAGGTGGGCTTCTTGGAGGAGGCAACTGGGCTTGAGCTAGAGGGAGAGGATGTGAAGAGTAGTTGGGGAGAAGACAAGGAGGACAAAACAGCCATGGGGGAGGCACCAAGCTGCCCTCATAAGCAAGAGTATTTATTTGTTAGACCTTTCTGAAATAAGAAGTTTGAAAGTAACCTTCCTGCTATTTCACTGAGATAGTTTCCTTTTGCATGGAATAGAAGAAAGACAATTTTCCTGTGGTATCAGGAAAGGTCGTGAACTCTGAAGTTGTGAAGATCTGCATTGTGGTCCTAGTTCTATGTTATATTGTGTGAGCTTGAACACATCTCTTAACTTGAGACAAATTTTTCGTATATGGAATGAGCACACTAATACCTGATTTTCAGATTTTTGAGAGTATTAATGTATTTAAAATCTTATTTTTTATTTTAGAGAGAGAGAGAGAGACAGCAAGCAGGGGAGAGAGGCAGAGAAAGAGTGAGAGAGTGAGATAATCCTAAACAGGTTCCACATTCAGTGCAGAGGTCTACTCAGGGCTTGATTCCATGACCCCAGGATCATGACCCAAATTGAAATCAAGAGACTGAGCCACTCAGATGCCCTGAGGGTATTAACGTATTTAAAATACCTAGCACAGCACTTGGCATATAATAGAATATCAATAAACAGTAGAAATGGTATAAATAGAAATAGAGATAATACTAGTAGGAGAGTAATAGAAGACTTATTTATTCAACAAATACTTACTGTTGTTTGCAATGAGACTAACTTTGGACTAGATGTTAAGGATATTGTGAGCAACATAGGCAAGGTCTCTGCATTGAGGAGCTAGGTGAAGAAGGAGATATATGAAAAAGCAAAATGAATAAGCAAGACATGGTTGTGCAGTAATGTGAATGTTCTTTTTTAAAAATGTTTATTTAAGGGCGCCTGGGTGGCGCAGTCGGTTAAGCGTCCGACTTCAGCCAGGTCACGATCTCACAGCCCGTGAGTTCGAGCCCCACGTCAGGCTCTGGGCTGATGGCTCAGAGCCTGGAGCCTGTTTCCGATTCTGTGTCTCCCTCTCTCTCTGCCCCTCGCCCGTTCATGCTCTGTCTCTCTCTGTCCCAAAAATAAATAAAACGTTGAAAAAAAAAAAAATAAAATAAAATAAAAATGTTTATTTAGTTTTGAGAGTGAGTGGGAGAGGGGCAGAGAGAGAGAGGGGGATAGAGAATCTGAAGCAGGTTCTGCACTGACAGCAGAGAGCTTGATGTGGGGCTTGAACTCATGAACCATGAGATCACGACCTGAGCCAAAGTTGGATGCCCAACCAACTGAGCTACCCAGGTGTCCTTGTGAGTGTTCTTAATGCCAATGAATAGTATACCTAAACAGGTCAAAATGATGAATTTTATGTATTTTTTTGTTATTCTCTATGTTGTGTCTGATGCTCCACATCACTCACCATCGGGGAAATACAAGTCAAAACGATGATGAGATATCACTTCACACCTGCTAGAATGGCTAAAATTAACAACACAAGAGGCCATAGGTGTTGGCAAGGATGTGGAGAAAGGGGAATCCTTTTGCACTGCTCATGGGAATGCAAACTGCTGCAGTCACTCTGGAGAACAGTATGGAAGTTCCTCAAAAAAGTAAGAATAGAACTACCCTCTTATCCAGCAAGTGCAATTGCAAATATTACTAGGTATTTACCCAAAAGATAAGAAAATACAGATTCAAAGGGGTACACGCACCCCATTGTTTATAGTAGCACTATCAACAATAGCCAAATGATGGAAAGGGCCCAAATGCCTGTCGACCAATGAATGGATAAAGAAGATGTGATTATATATATATATATATATATACACACATAAATATATATATGTGTATATATATATATATATATATGGGTGTGTGTGTGTATATACGTATATATACGTATACACACACACACCCATATATATATATATATATATATATACATATGTATACACATATACATATGTAATGGAATATTACTCAGCCATCAAAAGAATGAAATCTTGCCATTTGAATGACATGAATGGAGCTAGAATGTATTATGCTAAGTGAAATAAGTCAATAAGAGAAAGACAAATATGGGATTTCACTCATATATGGAATTTAAGAAACAATATAGATGAACATATGGGAAGTGGCGGGACAAAGAGAAGAAAGGGAAACAAACCTCAAGAGACTCTTAATGATAGAGAACAAACTGAGAATGGAGGGAGGTGGGAGATGAGTTAGATAAATGATGGATATTAAGAAGGGAACTTGTGATGAGCACTGGGTGTCATATGTAAGTGATGAGTCACTGGGTTCTATTTTGGAAACCAATATTACACTGTATATCAACTAATAAAAATTTAAATTAAAAAAAAAGAAGATTGTACAGCAGCAAGAGTAGAGACAGGCGACCAAAGGGCAGGCTGTTGCAAACACATGACAATGGCTTAGTGGACAGGGAGAAAAGTGAATGGATTTGAGACACGGAATAGGGAAGATTGAATATGAGGGTGAGGAGGGAACGAGACTCATTGTTTTTGATTTGGGCAACTGTGTGGTACCACTTGCTGAAATGGTGGCAACTGGGGAAGGAACATATTCAGGAAAAAAGCAACTGCTTCTTTTTTTTAATCCGTAATGTCTATGTAATGAGGCCTCCCTAAAACCCCAAAAGGACAAAGTTTGGAGAGCTGCCAGGTTAGTGAACATGTGGAGATTCAAGGAGAGAGGTGCTACCTGGAGAGGGCATGGAAGTTCTGCTCCCTTTCTCTATACCTTGTCCTATACATCTCCTCCATCAGGATGGTCCTGAGTTATACACTTTGTAATAAATGGGTAACCAAGTAAGTAAAATGTTTCTCTTAGTTCTGTGAACTTCTCTAGCAAATTAATCAAATCCAAGGAAGGGGTCATGGGAACCTCCAACCTACAGTCAGTTGATCAGAAGCCCAAGTGACAACTTGGACTCACCATGGGCATCTAAAGTGGGAAGAGAGGGAAGTCTGTGGGACTGAGCCCTTAACCTGTGGGATCTGACACTATTTCCAGGAAGATATTTTCAGAAATTAGTTGAATTGTAGTGCGTCCAGCTAGTGTTGGAGAATTGCTTGGTTTGGGGGAGAAAAATTGATGTCAGGATCATAAGATATCTAAAAAATATCCAAGTGGATATGACAAAATGTCAGTTGGATATTTGGATCTGGAATTCAAGGAAAAATTTGGAGTTAGTAATTTTGGAAATCACCAGCATATAGATGGTGTTTATGGATGTAAGACCAGACAAGAGCATATTAGAAGTAGGAATAACTGCCATTTCTTGAATACTGACAGGTACTGGGCACATTTAATCAAACTCACTTGTAGCAACAACCCTAAGAAGGACGTAGTATTACCATATTACCATTGAGATGGAAAATGTTAGTCATAACCAAACTCCATGCTTCCCTTCATTCATAGCAATAAATTTTATCTGGGATTTAGACATCAGCTGGATGCTACCTCTCCCAGCCCTCTTTGCAGTACATGGGTCAAGTTAATTAAGTTCATCCCATAGAGCGTTAACAGAAATAACATGGGTAACTTTTAGACTGGGGCGCATGAGACAATGGTGTCTATCAGCCATGCTCTCTATCCCCTCTTTACTGACAAAAATGATGATGACCACAGCTGCCTTGGATGCCATGCGCTAAAGATGGTGGAGATATTCTCAGCCTGGGTTCCTGGATAACTGCATAGGTCAGAGCCACCTGCCAAACTGGAACACTCACTTTGGACTATTATATGAGAGAGCAGTCAACTCCTTTGTTCTCTAAGCTCCTGAATTTTGTTGCTCTCTCTGTTATAACAGTTTATTTTATTATCTGTTTATTTTATTTTCTACTAGAACAGTTTATTTTATTATCTACTATGATCATTTTATGAATGTTTGGAGAAGTTAAGATACCCAAGGTCACAGAGCTAGGACCCAAATACTGTTCAGTCTAATTCTAATACCTGACCCATTCATTGCCTCAGGCCAATAAAGATTGAGAAGTAAACTAGAGCTTGGGAATATATGTGTCCCCATTTCATAGCCAGCCTGGTAGTTCAGTGAGTATGATCAGCGGTAAATCCTACCGTTTGGTAGAGAAAATTGAAAACTAATTTGTTTGTATAATTCATGTTCCAGAGAAACTTTGCAGAAAAGTTGGAGGTCTTTGTAATAACTAAGAAGGCAATGTGTTGCTTGGTGCCTACATTACAGTGGAGGGGAGACCCTGTAAGGTCATGGCCAGTGAGGTTTTTCATCTTCCATATGAGCCATACTCAGTTCTTCAGAATTTCTGGGGAACTTGATTCCAAAAATCTCTCTTCAAGATGTCTGAAGTCTTATGAAATCCCATGAGAAAGAAAATCTTTGGGTTTGGCTTCCATGGCAACCAAATGGAGAGGCAAAGAACTGTTTTAAATTTAAGAAGGATTCTTTGCCTCGTCTGGAAAAGAGCAGTCTTGACCTTTGTGATCCAGTCTAATGCCATCTTGGACAAATCTACCATTATGTCTGCATTGTGATCTGAAACCTTCTTGAGCACAATTCCTCTCCCCCACCCACATTTTTTCCCTTTTGTTTAATCACACCCTTAACACCCTTGGGGCATAAGTTTCTTGATTTGCTTTGGAGATATGACTATGATTCCCAAACATTTCCTCCTGGGTAGTCTCTAGGGCTATAAAAAAAAAAAAAAAAAAAAAAAAAAAAAAAAAAAAAGCAGGTTGATGGAAGGTGGGGTTGCAGAGATCTACTCATCTTGAGGTGGACCAAGACATGCTTCGGTCTGTAAGTTCCCTCAACAAACCGTTTCTTGTCAAGTTGGACTTTTCATCCTTTTGCATTGGTCTTACATTTTCTTCTGCTTTTGGAGACTGTTTTGCATATACTTCCCTTTCATGGAACACCTTCATACCACAACTGGAGAAATAATTCCTGTTGTCACCATTATGCCATCAATCTAGAACTGGGCCTGGGATAGATTAATACACAAAGATGAACTTGGCCAAAGGAAGCATGGCCATCAGTGCAGAAGCATACTGCCTACCCAGGGGAGCACTTATTTCTAGTTTAGGTGTGCATTGTTGATCACCACTGCCCCCTGTGGAACCAAGGCCAGCAGAAGACACTAGTTCTGTGGTAGTTGTAGGAACTTTAACTTGAAGGATGAGAAGCTGTCTGAGCTACAGGATTGATTCCCAGTTCTGGATCACTGCATAATTTATTGTCCAAACTAAGATGATTTTCAAAATGAAAGGGACAATATTAATGATTATCCTGGGACAACGGGATACAATCAAACTGCCTCAGGGAAACTAGGATGGATGGTCAACCTTCTATACACTGTTGTTCCCAGAAGGGTCTTGAGAATCTCTGCCGTGATACATGGGCTTAAGTGTATGAGCTTTTGTAAGAATCTTTTCCTTACATACTGGTCCTGTGTTTTTTTTTTTTTTTAAACTCAAAACATTAATTTATTCACATCTTTTGATAGAGGGCCAAAATCTTTTCTTTGAGTGTCATCATTAGAAGTTGGAGTTCCACGACATCTTTCTTTAATAAATAACACTCAGTACATTTATTGATTGATTTCCAGTTTCAGCTTCTTTAAAGTGAAGAAGGAACTTAATTCAGTAGTGAAGAAATTCCAATATAGACTCCTCTATTTTAATGATTTTGTTCTTTATCTCACCTCAACCTAATTTTACAGCAAAAAATTTTAGTAATAGTTTGCCTTTACTGAATATTTTTTATTAATATAATTTATTAACAAATTTGTTTCCATACAACACCCAGTGCTCATCCCAACAAGTGCCCTCCTCAATGCCCATCACCCACTTTCCCCTCTCCCAGACTCTGCATCAACCCTGTTTGTTCTCTGTATCCAAGAGTCTCTTATGTTTTGCCTCCCTTCCTCTCTGTAATTTTCCCCCCATTTTCCTCTCCCCCATGGTCTTCTGTTAAGTTTCTTAAGGTCTACCTATGAGTGAAAACATATGGTATCTGTCTTTCTCTGACTGAATTATTTCACTTAGCATAATACCTTCTAGTTCCATCCATGTTGCTGCAAGTGGCCAGATTTGATTCTTTCTCACTGCAAGTAGTATTCCATCGTATATCTAAACCACATCTTCTTTATCCATTCATCAGTTGATGGACATTTAGGCTTTTTCCGTAATTTGACTATTGTTGAAAGTGCTGCTATAAACATTGGGGTACATGTGCCCATATGCATCAGCACTCCTGTATCCCTTGGATAAATTCCTAGCAGTGCTATTGCTGGGTCATAAGGTAGATCTATTTTTAATTTTTTGAGGAACCTCCACACTGTTTTCCAGAGTGGCTGCAGCAGTTTGCATTCCCACCAAGAGTGCAAGAGGGTTCCCGTTTCTCCACATCCTCACCAGCATCTATAGTCTCCTGATTTGTTCATTTTTGCCACTCTGACTGGCGCGAGGTGGTATCTCAGTATGGTTTTGATTTATAGTTCCCTGATGAGGAGTGACATTGAGCATCGTTTCATGTGTCTGTTATGGTCCTGTGGTTTTTATGTGTTTGCCTTGAATCAGGTTGCAATTATGAGTTAATAAAAAGAATGCACAAAATCTTATATTTTTAAAAATTTTATTTATTTATTTTTAGAGAGAAAGAGGGAGTGAGTGAGCAAAGCAAACAGGGAAGGGACAGAGAGAGAGGGAGAGAAAAAATCCCAAGCAGTCTCTGAGCTATCAGTGTAGAACCTGATGTGGGGCTCATTCTCACAAACCCTGAGATCATGACCTGAGCAGAAATCAAGAATTGGACACTTAACAGACTGAGCTACCCAGGTACCCCCCAAATCTTCTTATTTTAATAAATGTTCCAAGAAAACAAATGCTTGCTTCAAGTTTACTCTTCCTTCCATGGTCTTGCAGGGCTATCCAGGGCAATGGCATGTAAGAGGAAGTATAAAATCTCAAAAGGTAGATGCTCCCCAAAACTAATGGACTTTCTGACTCATTTATGGGCTAAAATCTGTGGACTTATAAGTCTATAGTGTGTTTCTTTTTATTTTCAGCAGAGCATTTTGTATGTCTTAAAATCCACATTCAGGCATGTTCCCCAAAGCTAGATATGGGTGATCCTGGAGTGAGTTGCCCCTCTTCAGTTGACTGCATCACTCATTCCTGCTTCCTTCTGTTTATCCTGCCAATGGAGGGGTCAAGTTTGGAACAGGCAACTACTCTGGTCTTCTTATCACACCCTGCTTGGCCTGTCTTATCCCTAGAAAATGATTGAACTAAAATTCCATTGCTTTTGGTGTTTCTGATAAAGGTAGACTAACCTTTCAGAACCCTGTTACCTGTTGCTGCCTTTGATCATTGGGCAGGTTCAACCATGCTTTTGGGTCTCTGCTCTCCCATCTTCTGCATGTCTCCTGTGGGTGTGCACCCTGAATTCCTGTTAGAAGTGCTGGTGTCATGGAGCAGTGACCCTGACTAGAGAATGGATACTTTGCTTTCCCTCAAAAGAGTTCTTTTGCAACATTAACTTTCTTGTAATATAGACTCTGTTGTGTGCATGCTGGGGGCTTTCAGTTTGCAGTTAGAGCTCAGTAAATCCCATGGCGTTGAGTTAGCCCCTGGGGTATTGCCATCCACCTCATAAAACTCCTACTTAATTAAGTATGGTATATACAGTTAGAAGCCTTTGCTTCTGGACAAAGCACCAGACCTGAGCATGTAAATGTGTTCCTGCCACATCTGTGCCATGAAGCTGGTGGGCCCCTATATGACTGCAGAAGGAGTGAATCTTCTTCCCTCAGCTGAAGGGCTGTCCCCTAGGATCATAGAAAGCCAAACTGGTAGACCCTCTCCTGCTCCATCAGAACTCAGAACTCAGAAGCCTTTCAGAAGTTTGTTTTTGGCAAAATGTATTTCATAGATGTTTAAATAATTTAACTGATGTTGAAAAAATACAAAACCATCTTTGACTAGAGGAATTGCCATATCAGTGTTCAATTAGAAATACCTTTGTTTCTGGGCACTTGGTTGGCTCAGTCAGTTAAGTGTCCTAGTTTGGCCTGGGTCATGATCTCGCGGTTCGTGAGTTTGAGCCCCATGTTGGGCTCTGTGCTGACAGCTCAGAGCCTAGAGCCTGCTTCAGATTCTGTGTCTCTGTCTGTCTCTGCCCCTTCCCTGCTCAAGCTCTCTCTTTGTGTCTCAAAAATAAAGTAAACATAAAAAAGGAAATACCTTTGCTTCAGGAGAGCTTTGAGCAAAAGGGAATCAGACATTTAGATTCTACTTATCTGAATTAAAAAGAACAGCTTCCCACCTTCTAGTGATAGTACTAAATGATAACAATTAATGTCAGGGGATTCTTTTACCTAACCTTTTATTTAAATTTTAGGTTAACATACAGTGCAATATTGGTTTCAGAAATAGAGCCCAGTGATTCATCACTTACATGCAACACCCAGTGCTCATCACAAGTGCCCTCCTTAATATCCATCACCCATCCAGTCCATTCTCCACCCACCTCCCTCTATCAGCCCTGAGCTGTCAGCACAGAGCCTGATGCGGGGCTTGAACCCACAAACTGCGAGACCATGACCTGAGCTGAAGTCGGATGCTTAACTGATTGAGCCACCCAGGTGCCCCAGTTTGTTTTCTATTATTAAAAGTCTGGGTAGTGAGGAGGGCACCTTTTGGGATGAGCACTGGGTGTTGTATGGAAACCAATTTGACAATAAATTTCATATATATATATATAAAAAGTCTGAGGTTTGTTTCCCTCTCTCCTCTTTCCCCCCCCTTCCCATATGTTCATCTGTTTTGTTTCTTAAATTCCACATGAGTGAAATCATAGGTATTAATCTTTCTCTGACCGACATATTTCACTTAGCATAATACTGTCTACTACCATCCATATCCTTGTAAATGGCAAGATTTCATTCCTTTTGATGGCTGAGTAATATTCCATTGTATGTATATGTACATATGCCACATCTTCTTTGTCCATTAATTAGTGGGTATATGGGCTTCCTCCATAGTTTGGTTATTGTTGATAATGCTGCTACAAACATTGGGGTTCATTTACTCCTTTGAATCTATATATTTGTATCCTTTGGGTGCTTAGTAGTGCAACTGCTGGATCATAAGGCAGTTCTATTTTTAGTTTTTTGAGGAACTTCCATTCTGTTCTCCAGAGGGGCTGCAGCAGTTTTCATTCCTATCAACAGTGCAAGAGGTTTCCCTTTCTCTGCATCTTCATCAACACCTGTTGTCTCTTGGGTTGTTAATTTTAGCCATTCTGATAGGTGTGAAGTGGTGCTTCTGATGAGTACTTTTGTGCATCAGTAATAAGGAGATACTATATAATTAACATTTGTAAAAATAAGTTCATGAGATAGGGCCATATGATGATTAAAGGTGTGCTGGGGCTGAAAGAGGGGCTACAAAGGGCTACTGCTAACTGCAGTAAGATGCAAGGACCACTGTGACCACCTTGGATCATACAAAGAGTCATTTTTTTTCAGTGAACACAATACAGTCTTAATTCAGTTGAAATGAAGACTTTATATAATTTGATGCAAAAAGAGAGGGGTTTCTTCTGGATTACCTATTGGACCCCTTCCAGCTCTGAAGACCTCTCAGGACACTTTAGATAACATTTTTCTTACTGGAAGATATAGTGCATATAGTAGAAAGAACATGAGCTTTGCAGTCAGATATACTTGATATACCTTTGCAGACAGCTTCCAATCCTGGGTCTATCACTTGCTGGTCACTGACATTAAAATTACTTCCCCTCTAAGCTCATTTCCTTGTCTCAAAAATGGAATGGTATTCCTTATTTTATGGGGTAGCAGTGGGGCTTAAATGAACGTGCCATAAAGAGCCTTTCCTCAATTCACCCAGTACATGTGAACCCAATGTTCCCAATGATTATATTTAAGAACATGATGGACATGTTCATGTTCCCTTGTCTCCTGGGATGGAAGCAGAAGTATCCACCTATCTTTTCTCATCTTAAAGACAGGACACTGAGATAAGAATGACAGAGGGTGAAGAAGCATCTTTCTTAAGCAGCAACTCTGCCAGATTTTGGTGACATATATGATTACAGCCTTGGTATTTGGTCCAACTTGCCTTGGGGTCAGGTGGGAGCCATCTTAGGCTACAGCTGGGGACTATGATAGATGACAGGATCAGAGAGTGGGCTGAACAGCTATGTCTCTGGAAGTTCAAGATACTCTTGAAGAATCCTGGCCTTATCACCATCTTGTCCCAATCACAGCTGGATGGTGGCCATAAACTACATCCAGTAAATGAGTGTCTTGCTGTGTAACAGGCACTATTTTAGGGTGTGAGGATACAGCCCTGGATAAAATAAACAAAAATCCCTGCCCTCTTGGTCCTCGCATTCTGGTGGATAGTTACAGATAATTCATGGGAACTGAAGTGTAAGAACTCTACCAGCAAATACTTCTTGTCTTGAACTGAATTACCTCCATAACTCCAGCAAGGGCTCTGCAAACTACATCCCTCCCTATTCTCCACTGGTCCTCCTTTGAGTGAGGTCAGACTTGAGAAATCTTAGTTTGCTGGGACTCTATTCTCTGTGTACCTGCTGAAAGGTGACAGGATGGCCCCATTAATGTGAGTCTTTGAATTGCATAAAGCTTCCTTCCTAGATGAAGGCCTTGGTGTAGATTACGCAAAAGGTTCAGAGGCAGGACTTCCAGAATGGCTGCGTAAGGAACTAAGAAAACTCTGTCCTCAGCAAAGATTTAACTGGTGAAAATTATTTAAAAAGATAAAACATAGCCCAATAACCATTTAAAGCCTTTAGTTATTGTTCTAAGGGCACATAGCAAAGGAAGAATTTTTGAGAAAATCTACTATATCTTCACAAGAATAGCAAGAGTCAGTGGCGTTTGAGCCATGACTTGCTCTCTTCACCCTCACCTCACCCCTAGCTCTGTGTGATGTCAGCTCTACTCTGTGATGGCAAGTGAAGCAAAGAGGATGGGGGCTCACTCCCCTAGTTCATCCCAGAAGGGACAGGTCATTTACACTTCTCATTCCCCTCAGCCTGCGTTGTACACATGTTACTCCATTTGGGCATGGCTGGAGGACTGGGTTCTCTTCCCTACAGGATATAGGGATGGAGATATCATCCATGTGTAACTGGGGCCTCATTGTCCCATTCCAGCTTCTTCAAAGAGTGGAGCTTCCATACAGGGAGAAGCATGCTGAGAAGACCAGGGGTCACCATCCCTTTCAGAACCTGCCCTTAGAGTAGAGGTATCCCTCTGGGCTGTAGGATGAGCCCCAAAACATTACCCATGCCACAAAGAGACCCATTAGGAAGGAACTTAAGCACAACATCTGACAAGACACTGGCTAAAGGCAGTGACTCCTGGGAAGCCAGATATAAAAATATAATAAAATTTATTCCTGGTTGTCTAGAAGACTGTGCATACCCAAGGCTGTACCTTCTCAGGAAAGAGAACAGTTGACTACGAGTCCTGACTGAAGATAGGGCAATATCATAAATTCCCTGAACTGTGAAAGCATCTCCAAGCCACATACAGAACCAAAGGATAAAAATCTAAGTGGTTAAGGGCCTTAAGCACAACTGTTGACCAATAAGTGGTTTATGCAGACCCAGGTGACCTCTACAAAGTCAAGTTAAAAGACATAAGCAAGCAAAAATTTCTGAGGAGGGACATCAGTGCCTGTGCCCTGAAAAGGAAATATATTTTTCAGAATTAGCCCAGCCAAATAAAAAAAGTTAACAAATTAATGAGAAAATCAAAATGGGGGCTCAGTTTCAGAGTTACTACAATATACTAGCTAAATGTCCAAGTTTCATCAAAAAATTCTAAGCTACACAAAGGAACAGGAAAGTGTGGCTGATATACAGAAAAACAAAAACAAACACAAACAGACAAACAAACAAAGCAGGCAATAGAAGCCCCTTGGAGGAGGCCTAGATGTTGGATTAGGTAGGTAAATACTTCAAAGCAGGGATTACAAATATGTTCAAAGAACTAAGGAAATCCTATTTCAAGAATTAAAGGAGGGTATGATAAAATGACTCATAAACAGAATATCACTAAAGGGATAGAGATTATAAAAAAGAACCAAATGGGAATTCTGGAGTTGAAAAGCACAACAAACAAAAATGAAAGTTCACTAGAGAGGTTAAAGAGTAGATTTGAGCTGGTAGAAGAAACAACCAGCAAACTTTGAGGATAGACAGAAATTATGCAACCCGAAGAACACAGAGAAAAAGAGTAAGGAAAATGAACAGAGCCTCAGAAAACTGTTGGACTTATAAGCACCCTGACATGCATGTAATGAAAGTTTCAAAAAGGTTGTGGAAGATTTTTTTCTGCATAACTGATAAAACGGGATTATTTTAGCCCCTTAGGGAATATTATCTATAACAAGATTTTCAAAGTTATTTGAGCATTATGAACAATCCATTCTACATTGCAATAATCTACCACATATGTTTATACAGGCACTAGAAACAGTTCATAAAATAATATTTGTCATTATTTTATGTAATTTGCACTAATTTTCAAAATTTTTATTTTATTTTTCAAGAAATAATTTTTTTTAATATGAGATTTATTGTCAAATTGGTTTCCATACAACACCCAGTGCTCATAAGAAAAATTTTTTATATTGATGGTCACAGCCCACTGATGTGATCCCGTGAGCTTCAAATGATTAGTCTGATGGGTGAAAAACACTGTGCTCAGGAACTTTCTGAACACCCTTAAACAATAGATTAAGAAATAGCATGCCTGGCATGACCAGTGGCTTCTCAGTGTCTCTTACTCCTCTTTTAGTGTTCTTCTATCCTACCTGATCTAGTCAATATTCATTCATCCCACGAGTGAATGTATCAGTGATTTGTTGAGTACCAACTGTGTTGTTGAGTACCAACAAGTTCTAGGCTCTGATGATATATCACTGAACAAAATAAACAAAAAAAATCCCTGTCCTCTTGGTCCTCACATTCTGATTGAGGGAAACAGGTATTAAACAATATATAAGTGAAATATGTAGCATGTTAGATGGTGACAAATGCTCTGAAGTAGAATAAAGCTAGGGAATGAGTGTAAATAGGGTTTGTGGGGGCACCTAAGATCTGAAAGAAGTGAGGAATAAGCCATGAGAATATGTTGTGGAAGAGCCTTATAGGCAGAAAGAACAACAAGTACAAAGGCCTTCAGGTAGGACCATGTCTGGAAAGTTCAAAGAGTAGCATGGACAGAATGGTTGGGGTGGACTGAGCAAAAGGGACAATAATAAGAGAGGAGGTTAGAGAGGTAACAAGATCAGATTATGTACGGCCTTTTAAGACTTTGGCTTTTACTCAGTAATATGAGAAGCCATTAGAGAGTTTTGAGCAGTAAGGTGACATGAACTGACACGCATTTTAACAAAATCACTGTTTCTGCTGTGTGGATTAGATTGAAAAGGACAAGGAAGGATCCAGGGAGACCAATTAAGAAGCTTTTGTAGTAGTTCAGGTGAGAGAAGATTATGGTACCATATCAGGGCAGTAGCAGTGGCACTGGTAAGTGGTGGCCGCATTTGGATATTTTGAAGATAGAACTGACAATATTTACTGATGGACTGGATGAAGGGTGCAAAAAACAGGAGTCGTGGATGAGACCATCCTCAAACATTGAGGCACTCATCTTGTGTCCCATCCCATTAAACATAATTTTATCTGGCAGGCAGTGATGGAGACATTTAATTAAAATAAATTAAAATAAAATAAAATTCTGGAAGACCAGAATTCCAGATCCATAAAAAAATAAAATTAAATAAGAGATAATAGTTATGGTTCTGGCAGGCAAGGGAGTTGGAACAGATGTTTGAGGTGAAGCCAATTCCCTCTTTGTCCCTAAATCTCATGTTTCTAACCACTCTGATGCTATCTACATGTGACCTTGGACTGCTGAGTGACCTGTTTCTGTCCTAGATAACTATGACTTTCGTCTTTCTTCTCTGTTCAATCTGAGCAAATGCAAACTAATCAGGGGAAATAAAATGCATCCTCATTTGTTCCCTGCTTCATGTCTGAACAGAAGGGAAATCTCCCCTGCCCTTTTAGGACACTGTCTGTGCCCACTTTTCTGTTCTAGCTGTTCTGTCTGCTCATTTCCAAGTCATGGGGGCTTCTGAGGATCAGAACTCCCTTAGCAGCCGGCAGGTGGCTCAGGGAGTCCACCAGCACGAGCTAATATCGCCCCCTGCTGTCCCAGCACTGCCTGAGACATTTTGGTCTCTCTGTGCCCCAAGTCTGATCCAAAGTAGCCAGGTAATGTTGTTCTTCCACACTCTGGGAGGGGATATGATGAAGTTAGTGCCCTATTTTTCCATTTCTGATGATGTAGTTAGTTAATACTATTTTTCGACAAATGCAACACACTTGTACTCTAAAAGGACTGTCTTTATAGGGCTAGCAGAACTAAATTCTTTCGGGGACTCAAAAATGAATTATTGGCTTTAATAGCTTCTCCATAACATGCTTAAACACAATTCCATCTTTCAGTTTGTAACACTTTCTTCATTGGTGTTTTTCCCCACCATCATGAAACACTTTACCTGTACATTAAGGGATGCTATGCTGTTAGAGATGACCTTGCTAAGAATGATTCTTTCTTCTGAGTCTCAGTGAAAAATAAACTCCATGTTTTTGGTGAATGGACAAGATTAGCCCACCCCGTGTGCTCTGGAAAATATGCAGCACAGTTTCTGTGAAGTAGAAAACCTAGAATTCAGCAGCGGAAAGCCTTGTAAAGAAAACCACATGTTACAGTTTACAGGTCAGTTGATATCCTCCATGGAGGCCGCCTTCGTTTCTGGCTTGGACCTGCTGATACATCAACGCCACATCCGTCAGCACTGCTCAGGGATTCAAATGGAAGGCGTGGTCTTTGGGCAGCACATGCCCTCTGCACATTCACAGTTCCAGATGACACAGTCCTCTCTCTTACTTCATTAGTGTTTTGAATAGAACATTCCATTATTGGTGGTTTCTTTGAGCAAATTGTCCTTTAGATGGGTGGGTTAATGCTTGTTTAATGAAACCATTCTTGTTAAATCAAAGCCACTCTGAATAATGCTTTTTCCTGTGGAATTCGTCTTTCTGTATCTAAATGAGATGTTGAAGTATATTATGCACTGACCAACTGCATTTACATTAAGAGAGATTAGATAAAAGGGCCTCCCTGCTGCTGAGGGGCTCCACTGTTGCTCCTGGAATCCCCAGACATCAGGTTTCACACAGATCCTCTGCGGTTATCATTCAAGTTCTGAGTTGGGAAAGAGATGTAAGGATCCAGCCAGAAAAGATTTTCAGAGCCAAATATCCAGGCTTCTTTTTTTTTTAAACTGACTTTGCTGATTTTGGCAAACTCTTCCACTTATAACACTTAGTGCATTTACAAATAATAGAGTGAATTGGGACAGAAGGGCAAGTGTTTCCTGATGATATCGTCAGATTTCATTGTTTAAGATATCACCACAATAAGAGATAATCCAATGTTTTGCACACCGTGCATTGTTTCAGTAACATGTTTTTGCCAAGTGAATTAGTAGTACATGGGGATGGGTGTTACATGGGTGTGGGTCTCTTCATTTATAAATACTTTGTGAGTTGAGATGGTTTATACACTAAACCGACCATTTGAAAGTTGATAGAAAAGGGCTAAATGCAGAGGATAGCTTGATAATATATTAAAAAACAAATATACAAAAATATTTTATTGGATTAATAGGCATTATATTTAAAACAATAAAATAAAAAGAGATAGGTTCACATTCTTTTCAGGAGCAACTGAAGCTGCTTGCTTGCTGTTATAAGCTTATGTGTGGAGAGCAGTGGGTCTAAATGAGGTGATTTCTTTTTTTTTTAATTTTTTTTTTCAAACGTTTATTTATTTTTGGGACAGAGAGAGACAGAGCATGAACGGGGGAGGGACAGAGAGAGAGGGAGACACAGAATCGGAAACAGGCTCCAGGCTCGGAGCCATCAGCCCAGAGCCTGACGCGGGGCTCGAACTCACGGACCGCGAGATCGTGACCTGGCTGAAGTCGGACGCTTAACCGACTGCGCCACCCAGGCGCCCCTAAATGAGGTGATTTCTTATGCTTAGGTTCAGAAAAACCTGAAGAAACAAAGTCAATTAAAGTGTCCAAATATTTCTAAGACTTAAATGCTGTTGTCATAGATGTAAAGTTATTCTCACCTAAGCTTATCACAAGAACCAAAATAAAGAAAACCTCGTAGAAAACATTCTGAGAAATGCAGTCTCTGAAGCTTGCTTTGAGGATTCAGTCTTCAGTAATTAGGGCTTTACTGCATGGTTTTATTTTATTTTATTAAAAAAAATTTTTTTAGTGTTTATTTTTGAAAGAGAGAGAATGAGCAAGCATGAGTGGGGGAGGGGCAAAGAGAGGAGACACAGAATCCGAAGCAGGCTCCAGACTTTGAGCTGTCAGCACAGAGCCCTATGCGAGGCTCAAACTCATGAACTGTGAGATCATGACGTGAACTGAAGTCGGACACTTAACTGACTGAGCCACCCAGGTGGTCCTTTACTGAGTGGTTTTAAATATTTGTTTGAATTAGAGCAGAAGCTGCTTATTCTGAAATAATTTTAGATTTAGAATAAAATTGCAAAAAAAAGTAAAGAGAATTCCTGGGTACCCCTCATTCTGCTTCCCCTTATGTTACTATCTGACACATCCATATTATAATGATCAAAACCAGGGATTTAGCATCCATCTAATACTGTTAGCTAAAGTACAGATTTACAGACTTACTTGTTTTTCTATTAATGTCCTTTTCCGCTTCTGTTCCAGGATGCAGTCCAGGCTCCACACTGCAATTTGTTGCCATTTCTCAATGACAGTAATGACACTTTACATTTCTACAATGCTTCACAGTCTTTCATCCTTGGGATATAGGATTCCATCTCACAGTGGACCACCTCAGAAGTCAAAGCTCTGGAAGGTAAACTCTTTGGCATGAAGCTTTTGATAACTTCCCTGTATTAGTGAGACTTGCCAACAATCAGGAAAGAGTGAGGCTATTCAATATCAGAAAAGCACCAACTGCATTCTGTACATCTTCATACAGAGATTAGCAAATAAATAAACACATCAACAAATAAACACCTACAGCTTACTAGGAATGCCAGGAAACATGCTTCTGCTTTATTTTTCAGTTTCCTCTTTTTTCGCATTTTACTTTCTTATATGTACTATTTATGGTAAATCCTGTGTCCTGTTTCTAATCTCTGATATGAAGGTAATTCTGGGTGGTGACACTTTAAATTTTTGCTACTGTGGTTCCTGGCATTGATCTTTGACATTACTAGGATGATGATGATGATGATGATGATGACGATGATAACTAGTATTTTGTAAGCAAATTTCCATCATAGAAGTCATAGGGCCTTTATTCCTTTACTCATTCTAACAGCATTTGTGGGGAGTAAGAGAGTCTAGTACCAGAGCCCAGCAGGAAACATCTCTGTGTCATATCAGTTTGATTTGCATTGACTCTGACCCTCGTATCCTCTTCTTTGTAATTCTTCCTTTAGGGCAGAAGATGCTATTAGTTTTTCTCTGTTTTGGCCTCTGCTGCCAACTACTCTTCTTGTATTTCAATCTTGGATGTTGAAGTTCTAAACCCATTCGTCTTATTTAAAATTCTTACCCTCAGTAAATGTATCCACATCCATGACTTATAATTTCACTTAAAAGGCGATTGGTCTAAGTTCCAAGGGGGCAGTGATAATGTCTGTTTATTTTTTTTTAATGTTTATTTATTTATTTTTGAAAGAGAGCAAGAGAGACAGAGCACACAAGGTGGGGAGGGGCAGAGAGTGAGGGAGACACAGAATCCAAACCAGGCTCCAGGCTCTGAGCTATCAGCACAGAGCCTGATGCAAGACTCAGACTCACTGACCATGAGATCATGACTCAGGCCAAAGTCGGACGCTTAACCAACTGAGCCACCCAGGCACCCCGATAATGTCTTTTTATTAATGAAAGTCTAGAACTTCATGTACAGTACCTGGTACAATGTAGGGGCTCAAGAAATCTCTACTGAACAAACATCAGAATCAATCTTTATTTCTAGTGCTGACCTATCTCCTAAACTCCAGACCCATGTCTCCAATCACTTACTCAACCTCTTCAAACTGGTGTCCTACAGAAACTTCAAACTTGACATTTCCCAAAGGAAGCTAAATTCCCCAGGCCAATGCACTTCCTCTCCATGATTCCCTTTTGTAGAAAATATCCTCAATGTACAAACTGTTGTTCAGGCCAGAATCCTGGGAGGTAGACTCCACTCCTTCCATTATCTCACTTTGCACATTTAATCTGTTAGCAAGTCTTAGTGTGTTTTTTTCCCTAAACATTTCTAAGATTTATCTACTTCTCTCCATTCCCATTGGCACTACCCAGATCGAAGGCAACAATAATTCTCTCAGGTGCAGTTGCCTTCCTCTTGCTTCTAGTCTTACTCCTCACTCTTCAGTTTTCTTCTCTGCAGCCAGTGTGGAACTTCTAAAATGTAATCTGGTCATATCATTGTGACTTAAAAGCCTCCAGTGGTTCCCAGTGTACTGACAATACTCAGCACCATTTTACACATTTTTTGACTAAGATGAATGGTAAGAAATACTTGTCACATCTAGACCCAGTAAACATACACACTCATGCATATGTGCACATGTATGTGTAACACACACACACACACACACACACACACACTTTAGTGGATTATGGCACTAAATTCAAGAATAAAGATGGATAGGATAAAAAGTAAAATAAAGAGTAATGTTCCACATCTATAACATGGCTTGTGAGACCCCTGGGGATCAGGTTCCTGTCTTCCTCCATGTACCCCTCCCCAACTCTGGCTTCATGCTATGTCAGGTCTGGGTAGTTTTCAGATTCTTCAACCTGCCATGGTCTTACATAGCCAGTATGTAATGTTTCCTTCCTCTAGAAAAATACTCATCTTCTTTACCACCTGCTTGTCTCTTGCCCCCAAACTTGAGGACTCAGCCTAAATGTCCCTTTATCAGTGAGGCTTTGCTTGACCTGCCTTTCCCCACAAGCCTTAGCTCAGGTTACCCCATGCCCCATGAACTTTCAGAGTACTGTGTGCCACTTATATAATGAAATGTGATTTCTTTACTCTGTAAGGGCAGCAGCTATACATGTCTTTCTCATCAAGGTATTCAGAGTGTCTGGCAAAAGACAAGTAATAAATATTTGTTAAATTACCAGATTGATGAGTCAGACCTTTTTTGTGTAATGGTCAGGCTCATAACTTACATCAATGAA
The DNA here is from genome assembly GCF_028749965.1 of Puma concolor. Taxonomy (NCBI): domain Eukaryota; kingdom Metazoa; phylum Chordata; class Mammalia; order Carnivora; family Felidae; genus Puma; species Puma concolor. Next base: position 27,576,343 of record NC_141671.1, read on the forward strand.
GATTAAAGCATTGCTTCTTGATTGGGAAATAATGATGAAACTAGGTTTGAATTTCTCAGCTAAATTTCCAGGAGAACTATATCTTAGACAGTTGAAGAAGACATTTATAGAACCATAAATTCATGTGCACTTAATGCTAACTATTTAAATAGTCTCACAGTAACTTTAATACATCATAAGTGTCTAAGTTAAACAGCCTTTGGGTTCCTAAGATTAAAAAAATAGCAAATGAGTTTTTATGATCAAATTGAAAATTAAAATTACAGAACTCTATAATATATAGTTGAAAATGTATTTTGATCATATAGTTAAATATATTTAGAGTTTCAACATAACTGTGTTTTTAGTGCTATTATTTATACATTGCTTTTATACAGGTAGATATGTCATATACCAAACATTAAAAACTGGAAAGAAACTTTTTTACAACAACTTTATTAGTTATAACCATGTTAGAATGACATGGAAACCCAGGCTTTAGGTCAAAGATATCTAATTTTATTATTGAGCTGTTCCTTACTTTGCAATGCTCTGCTCTACATTTTATTTGTTAAAATCTCTTAGAAATTGTTAGAAATCCTCTCCATTGTACTTCAAACCCTTCTGTAATGTTTCCCCAAGTGACTGTCCAGACTATACCTTCCTTTGTTCAGCACATGTTTTAGAGCAGACTCAGGCCTTGTGGGAGAAATACATTTCATGTCTAAACAGCTATTGTGATTAGAAGGTTCTTACTTATATTGAGTTGGAATCTGCCCCCTCTCAACCCCTAGAGCTCTCCCCATTTGTACTGTCTCTCTCTGTCTTCTGAGTCCAACACAACAAGTCCAAGTCCATTTCCACAGCCAGCTCATTAGGAATTTGAAGGCAGCAAATAACATTGACCAACATTTCCTGACACTGCCCTTGACTCTACATAATTAACCCTGATATGGCATGATTTCCAAATTCTTAACTGGCTTGGTCTGCCTCCTCCAGATCTAGAAAGCCAATGTTGTTTTTCAGGTGACAAATAGTAGCTGCTTAGGCAATATATTTATTAGCCAGGATTTAATCAGGAGACAGAAACCACTTAGTAATTTGAACAGGGAAAGTTTATTCTTCTGCATGTTGCTGTCCAGTTCTCCCAGCACCATTTGTTAAAGAGACTGTCTTTTTTCCATTGGATATTCTTTCCTGCTTTGTCAAAGATTAGTTGAACATACATTTGTGGGTCCAATTCTGGGATCTCTCTTCTATTCCATTGTCTGTTTTTGTGCCAATACCATGCTGTCTTGATGATTACAGCTTTGTGGTAGAGGCTAAAGTCTGGGATGGTGATGCCTCCTGCTTTGGTCTTCTTCTTCAATATGACTTTGGCTATTTGGGGTCTTTTGTGGTTCCATACAAATTTTAGGATTGCTTGTTCTAGCTTTGAGAAAAATGCTGGTGCAATTTTGATTGGGATTGCATTGAAGGTGTAGATAGCTTTGGGGAGTATTGAAATTTTAACAATATTTATTCTTCCAATCCATGAGCATGGAAGGTTTTTTCCACTTCTTTGTATCTTCAATTTCCTTCATAAGCTTTCTAGAGCTTTCAGCATACAAATCTTTTACATCTTTGGTTAGTTTATTCCTAGGTATTTTATGCTTCTTGGTGCAATTGTGAATGGGATCAGTTTCTTTATTTGTCATTTTGTTGCTTCATTATTAGTGTAAAAGAATGCAACTGATTTCTGTACATTAATTTTGTATCCTGCGACTTTGCTGAATTCATGTATCAGTTCTAGCAGACTTTTGGTGGAGTCTATCGGGTTTTCCATGTATAATATCATGTCATCTGCAAAAAGTGAAAGCTTGACTTCATCTTTGCCAATTTTGGTGTATTTGATTTCCTTTTGTTGTCTGATTGCTGATGCTAGAACTTCCAACACTGTGTTAAACAACAGCGGTGAGAGTGGACATCCCCGTCATGTTCCTGATCTCAGGGGGAAAGCTCTCAGACCACTTTCTTACACCATTCACAAAAATACACTCAAAATGGATAAAAGACCTGAATGTGAGACAGGAAACCATCAAAACCCTAGAGGAGAAAGCAGGAAAAAACCTCTCTGACCTCACCCGAAGCAATTTCTTACTTGACACATCTTCAAAGGCAAGGGAATTAAAAGCAAAAATGAACTATTAGGACCTCATGAAGATAAAAACCTTCTGCACTGCAAAGGAAGCAATCAATAAAACTAAAAGGCAACCAACGGAATGGGAAAAGATATTTGCAAATGGCATATCAGACAAAGGGCTGGTATCCAAAATCTATAAACAGCTCACCAACTCCACACCTGAAAAACAAATAATCCAGTGAAGAAATGGGCAGAAAACATGAATAGACACTTCTCTAAAGAAGACATCCAGATGACCAACAGGCACATGAAAAGATGCTCAACATCGCTCTTCATCAGGGAAATATAAATCAAAACCACACTCAGATACCACGTCATGCCAGTCAGAGTGGCTAAAATGAGCAAATCAGGAGACTACAGATGCTGGAGAGGATGTGGAGAAACGGGAACCCTCTTGCACTCTTGGTGGGAATACAAACTGCTGCAGCCACTCTGGAAAACAGTGTGGAGGTTCCTCAAAAACTTAAAAACAGATATACCCTATGACCCAGCAATAGCACTGCTAAGAATTTATCCAAGGGATACAGGAGTGCTGATGCATAGGGGCACTTGTACCCCAATGTTTATAGCAGCACTTTCAACAATAGTCAAATTATGGGAAGAGCCTAAATGTCCACCAACTGATGAATGGATAGAGAAATTGTGGTTTATATACACAATGGAATACTATGTGGCAATGAGAAAGAATGAAATCTGGCCTTTTGTAGCAACGTGGATGGAACTGGAGCTTGTTATGCTAAGTGAACTAATTCAGTCAGGGGCAGATACCATATGTTTTCACTCTTATGTGGATCCTGAGAAATTTAACAGAAACCCATGGGGGAGGGGAAGGAGAAAAAAGTTAGAGAGGGAAGGATCCAAAATATAAGAGACTCTTAAAAACTCAGAATAAACTGAGGGTTGATGGAGGGTTGGAGGGAGGGGAAAGTGGGTGATGGGCATTGAGGAGGTCACCTGTTGGGATAAGCACTGGGTGTTGTATGGAAACCAATTTGACAATAAATTTCATATTAAAAAAAGAACAGAGAACGTTTAATATAAAGAATTATTAATTATAACAGGGGATTAGAGTCATGAAGGATTAGCTAGTTAGAAGTGAAGAGAATTCTAAAGAATAACAGAATTACAAGGAGGGGCCAACACCCCTAGGGATGAGATACAGTACCTGTAAAAGGGCTTCTAGTCTCTGACCTGAGGGCCAAACCTTGTTAGAAAGGCCATGGACATGACTCCTTAAATGGCAGAGCCACACATATAGAACTTTCTGGACATCTATCCATCAGAACTGATTGGAAATCTACTCTAGAAGCCAGAGAAAGCTGTTCAAAATGGGACATCTCAACAGAAGTCCACTGCCAAAATGGGGGCTGGAGTGGAGCTCCTAGCCATGGTGGAGGGGCTTCTGGTGTTGTAGGAACTATGTGTGTTGCAGGAACCTAACTAGAGAGCATACTGGAACCAGGAAGGAAGATCCTTCCTGCAATGTTTTTCAAATGCCCTCTAGTAGGAAGCTAAACATTATTTCAGCTGGCAAAAGGAAACATTTCATAGGCCCACCTCACTTTTCATAGTCAATTCATGAAGAGTCAATTTGGAGCTATTCATAAATTGACAATGATCACAGTTAACTTGATTTACACATGACTTGATGTTATGTCATGATGACATCCCTGCTGTTTGCCCCCCTCCCTCTGTTTTCTGCTAAGTCTGAGTCATATTGGGGTGTGAATACTCTGAGAGGGAGGGAAGCATATAGGATGGGCAGACTCCCACAGAAAGAAACATGAAGCAGAGATGCTCAGGGTTGGCAGGCTGTGAAAGTCATATGACTTATAGCCCTCTGGTGGCATGTTTTAGGGTCAGAATACTAGATTATGTACCTTCTCTGTTTCATGCTGGCCACCTCACATCTAGCTTAATGACTTTGGAGTATCCAAATACTCTGTAAAATGAGGAGAGAACTTCTGTTCTGATAAGTCCCAGGTAACTGTAAGGGTCACATGAGATAGCAAGAATATGCAGATATGAGCTGCTGCGATGATTATTTATCACTTGTAATACTAATACTTACCTTTTGAGGGTGGGTGGTGTTGGTGGATAGCTTCCTCCTTCTGAAGAAGAGACTATGGTGGAGAAAAACCCTTAATGTATTAAATAAAAAACTTTTATTTTTAAAAATTTTTTAAGTTTATTTATTTTTGACAGAGACAAAGTGTGAGCATGAGCTGGGGAGGGGCAGAGAGAGAGGGAGACACAGAATCCGAAGCAGACTCCAGGCTCTAAGCTGTCAGGACAGAGCCTGATGCAGGGCTCAAACCCACGAACTGTGAAATCATGACCTGGGCCAAAGCTGGATGCTTAACCGACTGAGCCACCCAGGCGCCCCTTAAATAAAAAACTTTTAAAGGGAGTTAAATCTATTTGTCTATTTGCTAGTGCCAACACCCCTTTCTTTTCATAAGGCACACATTATGACTCAAACTCTCCCATGTACACAAAAGTATTCCTGCTCTATGCCTAACCAATTCCTGGCAGGGATGCAAGCTTCAGGAAAAGTAGAGGCTGGGAGTCAGGATATTGCCTACTTTGATTTTTTTTAATGTTTATTTATTTTTGAGAGAGAGAGAGAAAGCAAGGGAGGGGCAGAGAGAAAGGGAGACACCGAATCTGAAGCAAGCTCCAGGCTCTGAGCGTTCAGCACAGAGCCTGACATGGGGCTTGAACTCATAAACCATGAAATCATGGCCTGAGCTGAAGTGGGAAGCTAAACCGACTAAACCACCCAGGTTCCCCTGGATCTTGTCTACTTTGAATGAGGCAGCCTTGAAGACCTCAACAATCCAAACCACAGCTGTGACTAGGAAGTCTCAGTCCCCCATAGTGGGACTTGGAATATGGCAGGAGGAGCCCAAGGCCATGGCATGGAAAATGGAGTTGAGAGTAGAGTCAATAAGTTCACTTCTTTTTGAAGAGTTCGGTAGCATGGAGAAGGCATGGCAGAAAGCTCAGAGACAAAGGGGCCACCTGAGGAGGGTTCATTATTGAAAACAACTGGGTAGGTAGAGAGGTTGCAGTGAGGTGGTCTGACAGAGAAAGCAGAGCTTTTACAAAAAAAGAGCTGGGGGAGGGAGGAATTCAGTTCTGTTGACATGAACACTGGTCTGCATTCCTACTCCAAGGAAAGGCTGCCTTCCTGCAGACTGCTGTAGAATTCCTCACAGCTAATCCCAGACACCCCTACAATCTGGGTTTGGGCTGTGTCCTGAAGCCTGGGCCAAGAGAGCTGCTTGCCATTGATTTTCTTGCTCTACATTAACCAGACTCAGGTTCTGCTTGCCAAGTCCATGTTTGCATATGAAGTTAGGAGCTGGGGCCTGAATCCAGGCACTGGAGAGGTGAAAGGTTAGTATACCAATCTGCTGCCCACCCTGCTCCCAGGCATAGCATCACACGTAATTAACGACAAGGGCTGGTTGAGTGGTGAATAAAATACAAGTTCCTTAATGGAACACTGAGTGTCCTGTTTGTGTTTGCAGCAGGTGGGACTCATGCCTAACCTAACAGCCTGATTGCTGGAGCCAGGCTCACAGGGGAGCTATTTATGTTGGTGCCTAAAAAAAGCCCCAATAGTTCTCTCCCATAGTATCCTGCTGAAGTGGACTGGCTTTCTATCTCAGTGGCCCTGGGGCCACAAAGCACAGATGTGACCAAGGAATCCAGCTTCCTTGACAAGTTTTTATCATGGTTATGAGGCTTTTTCTATTCTCACCATCATGGGAGGCAGGCCCTGGTTCCCCAAAATCATAACTGATTTTCTCTCTTGTCCATGTATATTATTTCAACTTCAGTTTAAGACATATTATTACTGAGTGATCTAGGCAAGGATATGTATTAAGCCAGTGTTCTTATTAGAGCAGTGAGAACTAAGTGCTTGACGTGTGAATTGTATACAGACTATTCTTCCTTTTAAGGAGGTTATGATATTGTGATTTATAATAAGAACTATCTATTTGGTCTTTGACCATGACTGCTGGATTACAGCTCCTAAAACCCTTGGAATTTCCTAATCAATAAGAGCAATGGGAGCATCTTTTGTTATAATATTTGGCTTCTTGTCCTCAGTTCCTGAAATCATTTTAGAATCATCAAAGTAAAATGGGTATCTTGTTATTCATAACAAGCCCCTTTCCAACACAACTGGGTTTATGTGAGAGAGGTGATTTTGGAAAGCATCTAAGGATGTGGGCTAGTTGCCAGGGGAGCTAACCATGAGTAAAGGGTTGGAACTTCCAGTTCCACTCTGATTTATGAGAAGGGGAGAGGGGCTGGAGGTTTAATCAATCACAATTGGCCAATGATTTAATCATCCCATGAAATGAAGCCTCCATTATCCCCCAAAAGGACAGGGTTTGGAGTGCTTCTGAGTTGGTGAACATGTAGAGATGGGGGGTGAAGTGGTGTGCTAGGAGAGCATGAAAGCCCCATGACTTTTGCTCATACTTTTCCCTATGCATTTCTTCCATCTGGTTGGTCCTGAGTTGTATATGGGGTTCAGAGAGCTTCCAGTTTGGGGAAGCACACTTCCAGGTGCCACTATGGCCCGTCCCAAACTCCATTAGGACAGAAACTTCTTTGTTGAGGATCTTGCCCTTTGTATCTCTTCTTCGGACTGTTGATCTGCATTTTCTAATATCCTTTGTAATAAACTAGTAATTTGGTGAGTAAACAGTTTTTCTCAGTTCAGTGAGCTGCTCTAACAAATTAATCAAACCGAAGGATATGGTCATTGGAACCTCTGAAGCACAGGTGGCAGCGTAGGCTTGACTATGTCTGACCTGAACGAAAGGAGGGGGGTCTTGGGATTTCTCATCTGTAGCTGGTAGGTCAGAAGCACAGGTAACAATCTGAGCTTACAATTGGCATCCAATGTTGGGGAGGGGAGGCATCTTTAGGGACTGAACCCTTAACCTGTAGAATCTGATGCTATCTCTGGATAGATAGTATTAGAATTGAGTTGAATTGTAGGACACCCAGCTAGTGTTCATAGAATTCTTGGAGGAAGTGGGGAGAAGGCCCCGTATCAGAATTGGTGACCAGAACACTTTTAGAAGTGTAATGGGTTGAATTGTGCCCTCCTCGTTCATATGTTGAAGTTTAATCTCCAGTACCTCAGATTGTGAATTTATTTGGAGATAGAGTCTTTAAAGGGTTAATTAAGGTTAAATAGGTTATGAAGGTAGACCCTAAGCAATGTGGCTGCTGTCCGTATAAGAAGAGGAGATTAGGACACAGACGGGAAGGCCATGTGAAGACACAGGGAGGAGATGACATCTACAAGCCAAGGAGAGAGACCTCAGAAGAAAACAGCCCTTCTGACACCGTGATTTCAGACTTTAAACCTCCAGAGCTGAGAAATAAATTTCTGTTGTTAAAAAGAAATTGTTAAGCCACCTAGTGGTACTTGAGGTACTTTGTTATAGCAGCCCTAGCAAACTAATGTAGGTCAGCAGTGTTCTAGTTGTTTACCGCTGCACAAAAAACGACTCCAAACCCTACTGACTTAAAGTAACAGAAAATTTTTTTAATAAACTCCAGCTTTGTGGGCCAATAATTTAAGCAGGTCTCAGTTTGGCAATTCTTCTGCTCCACGTGGAATTGCTGAGGTCCATTTGGTGGTATTCAGCTGGTAATGCGCTGGTGTGACAGTCCAAGAATTACATGTCTGATGCCATGTGGGGATGGCAAGAAGGCTGTGCTGTGCTGGGTCTGAGGACTGGAATAGGTACTCACGGTCTCCCACATCTGAAGCCTTAGGGTATTTAGACTTCTTACACTAAGGGTCAGGGATCTAAGAATGGGTGTTCCAGCATGCAAAAGGAATGTTACATAGCCTTTTATAACCTAATATCAGAACATGACATCACTTCCACTACACTCTACTGATCAGAGCAGCCATGAGTTTACCCAATTGTAAAGGATGAGGAGAGCAGCCTTATCTTTTGATAGGGGAAGGGATGAAGAATTTGTGGTCTTATTTTCAACTGCCCCATGTGGAAAGTACATCAGGAAGATCATGAGACTACATGTCAAGGCTGGAGGTGTACCAGCCCTTGTTATATTAGTAATACACTGAATGGTTTAGGGCCATCTAGGCTTTAGTTCCTACCTTGTAAAAAGATAGTATTGAATCAAAGGGCCTCTGAGATCTTTCCAAAACTAAGATTCTAGGAATAATATCTACATCTAGGAAACATATAATAAATGATTTGACAATTCATAAAAAATATCTCACAATAAATCAGTGGCAGAATGTGCTTTGTATTGTTTTTGTGGCTGAGTGAATAACTAAAACTATATTTTATGCAGGCTCTGCCATTTGGTTATTCCTGGATCTGGTGGCTTATATACTGTTGAGGAGGTGGTAGGGAAGAGTCCACGTGGAAAAAAAAGACAGCCAGTCTTTCCCAACATCAGAATGTCTGGGTCTCTGGGACACAACACAAGGGATCAAATAAAGTCTCAGCATAAGTAATTGGGGTGATCTGATGATCTTTAGCTGGTGGGGTTGGGCTGGAGGAAATGCTGGAGTAGTCTCTGGGGTAGTGGTGGTAGTAGTGGTAGCCTCTGAGTAAGGAAGTGTGTGATTATTTACTGTTCCTGATGTATACTAATTTATCTATATTTAGAAAAATAACTGAGAGCCTAATGGAGTTCCTCAGAGTGGGCATAAGAACTCAAGCAGGTTTTGTTTTGTTTTTTATAATCTGGAAAAAGCAGTCTTCTGCTTTCTATGGGGGATTAACAGGGAGAGATAGGGTTGCTGGGTCAATACTGGGATCCCAAGATTATCAGTGTGATAAGACCCAGATCCTGCTTGGCTAAGGCTCACTGAAGAGTAAATCAAACAAGGGAGAAAGGGAGGAGAAGTGGGTCAGGGTCTAGGATGGGAAAACCTGGAACTCAAGACGGAATCTTAAAGGTTTTCCTTACTTAGGATTCCAGCAGAAGCTAGAGCATGTGCTCTCATCTTGGAGGGAAGGGTCTCAGGCAGGCCTGAGAACTCTGAGACTCCATGGTGCCAACAGCAATGCCTCAAGTTTATTTCTCTTTTGTTCTTGTGCAGTTAAGGTGACTGTAAATTCCAGTGCATTTCAGCTGTGCTCAGAGTTCCCAAGGAAAAACGTTTTGAGCATGTGTAAGTAAGTAATGGAGGAGTGGTGCCTGTTTGGAGGCCAAAGGAAGTTTCTACAAAAGAAATCAATATGGAGCCCACAAGGGGAAGAGGACACAAGTCAGCTGGCTCCCCTCCCTACCTGGAGTTATGTTCTCTTGTTATAGCCCTTCTCTGCTCAGATCTCAGAATTTCAATTCTTCATGAGGGAGACTGAAGCTGGATGTTGATAATACTGATAAAGCTCCTCTTAAATGTTTCCTTACATTGATAAAATAGCTTGCCTCTGTGATTCATTTTGTTTTAAGTAAAATCAAACCAATGACAAAGATAATCTGGGCTAAAGGAGAACTTGAATTCTAATCAAGTCCCTCAAGATGATTTGAATTGGGTAGAATTTAGAGAGTTGCCCAAGTGGTTACTTGGCTATCAAGTTTTTTTAGTCAATAAGTTTTTTTAGAATTCATCAGTTGAGGAACTTCATAGGGGAGCAAAATTCTTTTCTCTTTTGGCTTTTGGGATCAGTAATTAAAAGTGGCAGGGTGGTTTTGTATTGGAGAGAAAAATATTTGGTGAAAAACTTAGAGCTTTCCTCTAAGCTCAGGCACAAGACAAAGATGTGTACCCTCCCCACTTTTATTCAACAGAGTACTAGAAGTCCCAGCCACAGCAATCAGACAAGAAAAGGAAATCCATTTGTAAAACAAGTGTAAGGAAAAAGGCATCCATTTGTAAAGAATAAGTAAAACTTTCACTATTTTCAGATGGCTTGATACTCTATATAGAAAACCCTAAAGACTCCAAAAATGACTAGAACTGATAAATGAATTCAGTAGAGTCACAAGATACAGAATTAATATACATACATATGTTGCATGTCTAAATACTATTAATGAAGTAGCAGAAAGGGAAATTAGGAAAACAACTCCATTTACAATTGATTCAAAAGGAATAAAGTACTTAGGAATAAACTTAACCAGAGAGGTAAAAGACCAGTGCTCTGAAAACTGTAAAACATGACACAAACAAATGGAAAGATATTTTATGTTCATGAATTGGGAGAAGCAATATTATTAAAATGTCTATACTACCCAAAGTAGTACATTAAAATTAAATCTACAGGGGCGCCTGGGTGGCGCAGTCGGTTAAGCGTCCGACTTCAGCCAGGTCACGATCTCGCGGTCCGTGAGTTCGAGCCCCGCGTCGGGCTCTGGGCTGATGGCTCAGAGCCTGGAGCCTGTTTCTGATTCTGTGTCTCCCTCTCTCTCTGTCCCTCCCCCGTTCATGCTCTGTCTCTCTCTATCCAAAAATAAATAAACGTTGAAAAAAAAAATTAAAAAAAAATAAATCTACAGATTTAATGCAATACTTATCGATATACCAACATCATTTTTTCACAAAACTAGAACAAATAATACTAAAATTTGTACTGAACCACAAAAGACCCCAAATAGATAAAGTAATCTTGAAAAAGGACAAAACTGGAGGTATCACAATACCAGATTTCAAGATATACTACATATCTGTAGTAATCAAAACAATATGGTACTGACACAAAAATAGACACACGGATCAATGGAACAAAATAGAGAGTCCAGAAATAAGCCTGCATTTTTATGGTCAATCAATCTATGACAAAGGAAGCAAGAATGGGAAAAAGACAGTCTTTTCCATAAATGGCGTTGGAAAAACTGGTTCGCTACATACAAAACAATGAAAAAGGACCATGTTCTTATACCATATACATAGATAAATTTAAATGGATTAAAAACCTAAATGTGAGACTTGAAACCATAATATTCCTAGAAGAAAACATAGGCAGTAATCTCTTTGACATCAGCTGTAGAGATGTTTTTCTAGATATGCCTCCTTTGGCAAGGGAAATAAAAACAAAATTAAACTATTAGGACTATACCAAAATAAATTCCTTTTGTGCAAGGAAGGAAACCATCAACAAAATAAAAAGACAACCTACCGAATGGGAGAATATTTGCAAATGATATATTTAATAAGAGGTTGATATCCCAAATATCAACATAAAGAAATTTCACAACTCAAAACAAACATTCTGATTAAAAAGTGGACCCAAAATCAGCAAAGAAACTGATCAGTTATCAAAAATCTCCTAACAAATAAGAGTCCAGGAGCACATGGCTTCCCTGGGGAAATCTACCAGACATTTAACGCAGATAATACCTGTTCCAAAAAATAGAAAGAGAAGAAAAACTTCTAGACTAATTCTATGAAGTCAGCATTACTTTGATTCCTAAACCAGACAAAGACCCAGCAAAAAAAGAGAACTACAGGCCTGATGAATACAGATGCAAAAGTTCTCAACAAGATACTACCAAATTGAATTCAACAGCATATAAAAAGAATTATTCATCATGATCAAGTGGAATTCATTCCTGGGCTGCAAGGCTGGTTCAATATACACAAATTAATCCATGTGACACATCACATTAATAAAAGAAAAGATAAGAACCATATGATCCTGTCAATTGATGCAGAAAAAGCTTTTGACAAAATTCAGCATCCTTTCTTATCCTTTCTTAAAAACCCTTGAGACAGTCGGGATAGAAGGAACACACTTAAACCTCATAAAATCCATTTATGAAAAGCCGACAGCTAATACCATCCTCAATGAGGAAAAACTGAGAGCTTTCCCCCTGAGATCAGGAACATGACAGGGATGTCCACTCTCACCGCTGTTTTTTAACATAGTGTTGGAAGTGCTTGCATCAGCAATCAGACAAAAGGAAATCAAATACACCAAAATTGGCAAAGATGAAGTCAAGCTTTCACTTTTTGCAGATGACATGATATTATACAAGGAAAATCCGATAGACTCCACCAAAAGTCTGCTAGAACTGATACATGAATTCAGCAAAGTCGCAGGATACAAAATCAATGTACAGAAATCAGTTGCATTCTTTTACACTAATAATGAAGCAACAGAAAGACAAATAAAGAAACTGATCCCATTCACAATTGCACCAAGAAGCATAAAATACCTAGGAATAAACTTAACCAAAGATATAAAAGATCTGTATGCTGAAAGCTCTAGAAAGCTTATGAAGGAAATTGAAGAAGATACAAAGAAATGGAAAAGCATTCCATGCTCATGGATTGGAAGAATAAATATTGTCAAAATGTCAAAGCTACCTAAAGCTATCTACACCTTCAATGCAATCCCAATCAAAATTGCACGAGCATTTTTCTCGAAGCTAGAACAAGCAATCCTAAAATTCATATGGAACCACAAAAGGCCCCGAATAGCCAAAGTAATTTTGAAGAAGAAGACCAAAGCGGGAGACATAACAACCCCAGACTTTAGCCTCTACTACAAAGCTGTCATCATCAAGACAGCATGGTATTGGCACAGAAACAGATACATAGACCAATGGAATAGAATAGAAACCCCAGAATTAGACCCACAAATGTATGTTCAACTAATCTTTGACAAAGCAGGAAAGAATATCCAATGGAAAAAAGACAGTCTCTTTAACAAATGGTCCTGGGATAACTGGGCAGCAACATGCAGAAGGATGAAACTAGACCACTTTCTGACACCATTTACAAAAATAAACTAAAATGGATAAAGGACCTGAATGTGAGACAGGAAACCATCAAAACCCTAGAGGAGAAAGCAGGAAAAAACCTCTCAGACCACAGCCACAGCAATTTCTTACTTGACACATCTCCAAAGGCAAGGGAATTAAAAGCAAAAATGAACTACTGGGACCTCATAAAGATAAAAAGCTTCTTCACTGCAAAGGAAACAATCCACAAAATTAAAAGGCAACCAACGGAATGGGAAAAGATATTTGCAAATGGCATATCGGACAAAGGGCTAGTATCCAAAATCTATAAAGAGCTCACTAAACTCCACACCTGAAAAACAAATAATCCAGTGAATAAATGGGCAGAAAATATGAATAGACACTTCTCTAAAGAAGACATCCAGAGGGTGAACAGGCACAAGAATAGATGCTCAATGTTGCTCCTCATCAGGGAAATACAAATCAAAACTACACTCAGATACCACCTCATGCCAGTCAGAGTGGCTAAAATGAACAAATCAGGAGGCTATAGATGCTGGAGAGGATGTGGAGAAAGGAGGACCCTCTTACACTGTTGGTGGGAATGCAAACTGGTGCAGCCGCTCTTTAAAACAGTGTGGAGGTTCCTCAAAAACTTAAAAACAGATCTACCCTATGACCCAGCAATAGCACTGCTAGGAATTTATCCAAGGGATACAGGAGTGCTGATGCATAGGGGCACTTGTACCCCAATGTTTATAGCAGCACTTTCAACAATAGCCAAATTATGGAAAGAGCTTAAATGAATGGATAAAGAAGATGTGGTTTATATACACAATGGAATACTACGTGGCAATGAGAAAGAATGAAATATGGCCCTTTGTAGCAACGTGGATGGAACTGGAGAGTGTTATGCTAAGTGAAATAAATCATACAGAGAAAGACAGATACCATACATTTTCACTCTTATGTGGATCCTGAGAAACTTAACAGAAGATCGTGGGGGAGGGGAAGGAAAAAAAAAGTTAGAGAAGGAGGGAGCCAAACCATAAAAGATTCTTAAAAACTCAGAATGAACTGAGGGTTGATGGAGGGTTAGAGGGAGAGGAAAGTGGGTGATGGACATTGAGGAGGTCACCTGTTGGGATGAGCACAGGGTGTTGTATGGAATCCAATTTGACAATAAACTTCATATTAAAAAATAAAATAAAATAAAAAAGTTTTTAATTAAAAACATGGGCACAAGATCTGAATAGACATTTTTCCAAAGAAGACATACAGATGGCCAACAGACATTCAGATGAGCAGCATGAAAAGATGCCTAACATCACTCATCATCAGAGAAATGCAAATCAAAATAACAATGAGATATCACTCTATACCAGTCAGAATGGCTAAAATAAAAAACACAAGAAATATCAAGTGCCAGTGAGGATGCAGAGAAAAAGGAACCCTGTGCACTGTTGGTGGGAATGCAAGCTGGTGAAGCCACTGTGGAAAACAGTGTGGAGTTTCCTCAAAAATTAAACATAAAATTACCATATGATCTAGCCATTCTACTACTAGGTATTTACTCAAAGAAAACAAAACACTAATTTGAAAGGGTATATACACTCCTATGTTTATTGCAGCATTATTTATAATAACCAAGATACAAAAACAACCCCAGTTCCATCCACAGAAGAATGAATAAAGATGTAGCATATATATATATGGCATGTATGTAGCGCACACACACACACACACACACACACAAACACACACACACAGTGGAATATTACTCAGCCATAAAAAAAGGACGAGATCTTGCCATTTGCAACAACATGGATGGACCTACAGGGTATAATTCTAAGTGAAATAAGTCAGTCAGAGAAAGACAAACATCGTATGATTTCACTTTTATGTGAGTTTAAAAAACAAAGAAAAAAAGAGACAAACCAGACTCTAAAATATAGAGAACAAACTAGTGGTTGCCAGAGGGAATGTGGATGGAGGGATGGGGGAAATAGGTAAAGGGGATTAAGAGTACACTTATCGCATCAAAGAAAGACAAATACCATATGATTTCACTCATATGTGGAACTTAAGAAACAAAACAAACACAGGGGAGTAAAAAGAGAGGAAAACTAAGAAACAGACTTTTTAAAAATGATTTTACTTATTTATTAAAATTTTCTTTAACAAACCTTTATTTTTGAGACACAGAGAGACATAGCACGAGCTGGGGAGGGGCAGAGAGAGAGGGAAACAGAATCTGAAGGAGGCTTCAGGCTCTGTGCTGACAGAGCTCGAACTCACAAACTGTGAGATCATGACCTGAACTGAAGTTGGATGCTTAACTGACTGAGCCACCCAGGCACCCCTAAAAGATTTTATTTTTAAGTAATCTCTACACACAACATGGGGCCCGAACCCACAACCCCAAGATCAATAGTTACATGCTCTATCCACTGAGTCAGACAGGTGCCAAAAAAACAGACTTAACTATAGAGAGCAAACTGATGGTTACCAGAGGGGTGTTAAGTAGGTGATGGATATTAAAGAGAACACTTGTGATGAGTACTGGGTGTTATATGTAAGTGTTGAATCACTAAGTTCTACATCTGAAAGTAATATTGCACTGTATGTTAATTATCTGGAATTTACATAAAAACTTGGAAGAAAAAAATAAAAATGCACACACATAAAAAAACACAAACAAAACAACAAAAAAGAGTATAGTTATCCTGGTGTGCACTGAGTAATGTATGCAATTGTTGGGTTCTATTGTACACCTGAAAGTAATATAACACTGTATGTTAATTATACTTGAATAAAGAAGTAAATAAGAAAGTAAATAAATAAATACACAAATAAATAATAAAATACTAAGATGGAAAAAAAAGGGATAACATTTGAACAATTAGAGTTGGTCGGAATGGAATGGGCTTTCCGTAGAGGAAGGAAGATTCCCTTTCTCTGAAAGTGACCTGGCGAAGAGGTCTCATATATGGCTGGTCAGTTGACTTTTAAGGTACTTTCTTACTCCAAGGGTTCATGATTCTATAATTCCAAGCCTCAGCTTTTCTCCTCCTAAAATAAAGTCTTTGGGTCCAAGACTTCACATGGGAAATACAGGCCCTGCCTTTCAATTCCTTCTAAAAGGTTCTGAAGCATGTGTTTATGTGTCCCTTGAGAAGGGATCAATTTAGTCCTAATTGTGATTTCTTTCCCTTAAAATAATAAATGTCAGACTTGCCTGAGTCTGGACTTTTCATTTAGAAATTTGTTCTCTAGGCAAAACCTTTGCAATGTGATAAAATAAAGCATCCCAGAGGGTTCTGCAACACAACCATAGCCACTTAACAGACCTGGGGAAAACTGCACTGCTACACCCAGGGCAAAACTGGGCTGCACAAACTAATGTGTGCCACATATTCCCTCTTCTCTCAGAGCCGCCTGATGAGCCTACTCTGGTACAGTGACTTTTAAACATCTTTTACCATAATGTACATTAGGAAATATATTTTATATTCCAAATTAGTTTTCACCCATATGCACATAAAAGTTGCACAAAATAATACTTTCTTTACCTCCTTATGACCTACTATGATATTCTCAATCATATTTTCTGTTATGTCCATTTATTTGTTTACCTCTATATTGCTATAAAATAATGCTAGTCACAGCCCACTAATTTGATTTTGTGACCCACAAATGGGGTGAGTCCTTAATTAGAAAAACACAATTCTTGTGGATTGAATTCTGAAGTCAGTCCTAAAATTTAGGCATGTTTTAGCCCCATTTAATGAGAAAATCAAGGCTTTGGTGTTAACCAGCCTGCAAAAACCTATCAGGGTTGTTAAAATTACTGAGATAAATGAAATCCAATAAGCTGAGACTTATATATGTTTGTATCTATTGTTGCATTGATTCAACAAACATTTTTATTTTGTCTGTCACCAATACTGTGTTACTATGTGCCAGACATGGCTAGACTCTATAGCTACAAACATTAGTATCCCATAATGTCTCTCTTGAGGGAGCTCACAGACTGGGACATGAGAACCAATTTAAGTTTAAGCTCTTTTCCTAGGGTTCTGTTGGCAAGAACAAATTTTTCTCTACATTGCAAAGGCTCTTCTGGTTGATCTAAGAATTAAATTGACTTAAGATATCAATAGAAGAAAATCAAATTTAGTTTTTTTTTTATGTAAAGGAACCCCACATATATGAGAAGTTCCAAAACAGAAAGGTAAAATGAGATATATTTGCGATCCTGAGCTAAGGAATCGGATAGTCTACAGGGATTTTAGAGCGGAGGAGGATAATTCACAGGACAATAAGGAGAGCAGATGTTTGATAATTAGATGTTTGCCCTGCCATACAAATGTGTCAGCCTGATAAAATTTACCTCTGGTAATAACTTTAATTCTTGGAAAGAACTGCAATTAGATTTTTCTATGCAATTAAGGAAGGAATAAAAGGTTTTCTTGAACCAGAGGTTCTTGACTGCCTTTACCTCAGAATAGTCCACAAGCCAAAGTAGCACATTTTGGGGAGACTTGCTCTGAATCACTTCAGTTCCCAGAATATCACCTTGGGAAACTTGACCTTCATTTGTAGAACAAGTTAGGGTTCTATTGTTTTGGCTGACTTCCCCGCCCCCTCCAAAAAAATTAAGAATCTCCAATTCTAGGGCCACCACATTTAGAACCCCCATGCTCATCTCTGGGATACCAGCATGGTGTAGGAACAACTTCCTCCCTCTCTTTTGCAAAAGTGCTCCTCATTTGTGTCTCTTATACTCAGACAGAGGTCAGTGGCCACATGAGATTTCTCAAGAGGCAGTGGGAAAGAGGCAAGAGGGTCTCTGGGCACTCTGTGATGAGGCATGGCCATTAGGGCAGTGCCCTCAGGTGGGCCAGGTTCTTGAAGCTCTTCCAGGAGAGACAAGATGAGTTTGCTATTCAAGGCATTTGCTTTAGTTTTCCAATGAGCTTATCTTTCTCTTCAAATGAGGAGCTGTACCTGCAGCCTCAGAAAGTACAATTATAAGAATTCCAGAGCAGAAGTATCTCCACAGTTGGAGGGAGACAACTTTGCAGGAGCAAGGTGCATGGATGTGAATTGGGGGAGATAACACTTTCTGTGGAGAGACAAAAGGGAGAGAAAGAGAGAAGTTGTGAAGGTGTGGCTTAGAGTTAGCACAAGAAGAAAAACCTCTCTGTACCATGTCCTGGGAATAAGAAGTTTGGACTGTGCCAGTTCTTTTTTGCAAACAGCCTTTGGAGCTGAAACTCTGAGGTTTTGAAAGTGCATGACTTTCTCTGGAGTGGAGCCAGGTTGTGTGCTCTTGGGGAGGAGGTAGCTGGCCCCAGAGGGCATAACATGGTGTAGCAATCTCAGAGGTACACTGGGAGAAAACAGTCCCTTTCCTGGAGTACTTTGGGAAGAGGGTTTATTGCCTCCACAAGGACAAAAGTCCCTACAGGTGCCAAAGACCTTTCATCAGCAGGGTGGAAAGCATCTACTCTGGAAGAGGAGAGGAGATCTGCACTGTGCTACATCCTTTAAGACTTTGGGGTTTGAATCCCAGCCATGTGCCAAGGAGAAGGCAAAGGAGAGTTTTGGAGCAGGGCAAGCTAAGTTCTGTGAGGGCTTCCTGAACAGCATGGGTTGAGATCCCTGGTCCAGGAAGGGGAGATTGTGGTGACACCATTTTCTGCCCAACACCAACATGGTGGGACTTCATGGTGAGACCTGCTTACATGAAACCCTGTCCCTCTGTGCTTGGCAACTGCTTATTTACTGGGGCAAGACTGAGTCTGACCCAAGGCAGACAGCCTCTCCTGTAGACCAGCACAACAGACAACTAGGCACCAACTGAAAGTTCTCATTTTTCCCCCCTTTACCCCCCTCCCTCTTCTTTTTTTCTTTTGGAATCAGGCTCACAGTTTCTGATTATTTTGTCATTTCTTTTTATCTTTTTTTTTAATCAGTTTTTTTTATTCTTTTCTGTTTCCTTCTTGCCTCTTTTCTTCTGCTTTTTTCTTCTTTCTTTTCTTTTCTTTTTTTTTTTTTTTTTTTTTTATGTTTCCTTGGAATTAGCCTTATAGGCTTTGGATTCTATGTTTGGTTTTATTTTTTCCCATTTCCTTATTCTCTTTTTTTGGGATCAAGAGTCCCCCTTTTTCGTTTTTTCCAGAGTTACTTCAACAAACAAATCAAAGCACACCTAGTTAAGGTTCTAAAAATTCTGCCCCTGCAAGCAAGGAGAAGCTCTATAGAGGACTGACTAGTGGGATAGAGCAGCCAAAATTCAACATCAGAGTGCACACAACATACACCAGAAACACTTCATCGAGTGCCAGGCCCTGGATAGTGTATGATCCCTTTTTTTTTTTTTTTAATTTTTTTTTAACCTTTATTTATTTTTGAGACAGAGGGAGACAGAGCATGAATGGGGGAGGGTCAGAGAGAGGGAGACACAGAATCAGAAACAGGCTCCAGGCTCTGAGCCATCAGCCCAGAGCCCGACGCGGGGCTCGAACTCATGGACGGTGAGATCGTGACCTGGCTGAAGTCGGACGCTTAACCGACTGCGCCACCCAGGCGCCCCTGATCCCTTTTTAATACAGCAGTACTTGCAACTGCAGGACACATAACAAGCTTTTAAAACATGCAAAAGATAACAACTTAGCCAAAATGACAACATGGAGGAATTATCCCCAAAAGAAAGGTCAAGAAGAAATCACAGCCAGAGACTTGCTCAAAACAGATATAAACAATATATTGGAACAAGAAATAACAGTCATAAGACTAATATCTGGGCTTGAAAAAAACACAGAAGAAGACACCAGAGAAACCCTTGCTTCAGAGATCAAAGACCTAAGAACTAGTCAAGATGAGTATAAAAATGCTATAGCTGAGATGCAAGATAAACTAGATACAGTGACAGCAAGTGCTGAAGAAGCAGAGAGAATAGGTGAAATAGATTAAATTACGGGAAGTAATAAAACTGAATGAAAGAGGGAAAGGAAGTTACTAGATCATGAGTAGAGAATTAGAAGTGATTCCATGACACAAAGCAATCTCTGTATCATAGGAGTCTCAGAATAAGAAAAGCAAGAAAAAGTGGCAGAAGATTTATTTGAACAAATTATAGCTGAGAACTTCCCTAATCTGGGGAAGGAAACAGGCATCCAAGTCCAAGAGACACAGAGAACTGCCTTCAAAATCAACAAAAACAGGTCAACACCATGGCATATCATAGTGAAAGTGGCAAAATACAAAGATAAAGAGAGAATTCTGAAAGCAGCTATGGACAAAAGGTTCTTAACTTACAAGAGTAGACACATAAAGTTAGTAGCAGACCTGTCCCCTGAAACTTGGCAGGCCAGAAAGGAGTGGCAGGAAATATTCAATGTGCTGAATAAGAAAAATATGCAGCCAAGAATCCTTTATCCAGCAAGACTGTCATTCAGAATGGAAGGAGCGATAAACACTTTCCCAGACAAATAAAAACTAAAGGAGGTTGTGACCACTAAACCAGCCCTGCAAGAAATCTAAGGAGAACTCTGTGAGTGGAAAGCAGCAAAGATTACAGAGGACCAGAGAACATCAGCAGAAACACAAAATCAACAGATAACACCGTGGCAATAAATTCATATCTTTCAATAATCACTCTGAATGTAAATGTACTAAATGCCCCAATCAAGACATAGGGTATCAGACTGGATTAAAAAAGTGACCTATATATATGCTGCTTACAAGAGATTCATTAAGCTATTGGACATCAAAAGAAAGCCAGAGTAGCCATACTTATATTAGACGAACTAGATTTTAGAACAAAGACTGTAACAAGAGCTGAAGAAGGGTACCGTATCATAATTAAAGGGTCTATCCAACAAGAAGAGCTAATAATTATAAATATTTTTGCTCTAACTTGGAGGCACCCAAATATATAAATCAATTAATCACAAACATAAGCAAAATTATAGATAATAATACCATAATTTTAGGAGACTTTAAAACTCCACTTACAGCGAGGTGCCTGGGTGGCTCCATCAGTTAAGTGTCCGACTTCAACTCAGGTCATGATCTCATGGTGCATGGGTTTGAGCCCTGTTTTGGGCTCTGTGCTGACAGCTCAGAGCCTGGAGTCTTCTTCAGGTTCTGTGTCTCCCTCTGTCTCTGCCCCTTCCTACATCATTATTTCTCTCTCTCTCAAAAAATAAACATTAAATAAACAAATAAATAAATACTCCACTTACAACAATGGACAAATCATCTAAGCAGAAAATCAACAAGGAAACAGAGGTTCTGAATGAAACATTAGACCAGATGGACTTAATAGATATATTCAGAACATTTCATCCTAAAGCATCAGAATACACATTCTTTTCGAGTGCATATGGAATATTCTCCAGAATAGATCACGTATTGGGTCACAAATCATCCCTCAACAGGTACAAAAAGATTGAGATCATACCATGCATGTTTTCAGATCACAATGCTATGAAATTTGAAATCAACCACAAAAAAAATTGGAAAGCCCTCAAATACATGGAGGTTAAAGAAGTCTTACTAAAGAATGAATAGGTTAACCAGGAAATTAAAGAAGAAGTTAAAATACACATGGAAGCAAATAAAAATGAAAACACGACAGTCCAAACACTTTGGGATGCAGCAAAAGCTGTCCTAAGAGAGAAATATATTGCAATTCAGGCCTATGTCAAGAAGTAAGAAAGGTCCCAAATACACAACCTAACTTTACACCTAATGGAGCTAGAAAAAGAGTAGCAAATAAAGCCCAAAGTCAGCAGAAGAGAAATAATAAAGATTAGAGCAGAAATAAATGATATAGAATCCCTCCCCCAAAACCCCCAGTAGATCAATGAAACTAAGAGCTGTTGTTTTAAAAGAATAAATAAACTGATAAACCCCTATCCAGACTTCTTAAAAAGAAAAGACAGTGGACCTAAATAAATAAAATCATGAATGGAAGAGGAGAGATCACAACCAACACCACAGAAATACAAAGAATTATGAGAATGCTATGAAAAAGTATATGCCAACTAACTGGACAATTGGGAAGAAATGGACAAATTCCTGGATACTCACACATTACCAAAACTCAAACAGGAAGATATAGTAAATTTGTTCAGGCCCATAATCAGCAAAAAAATTGAATTGGTTATCAAATATCTCCCAACAAATAACAGTTCTGGGCCAGATGGCTTCCTACGGGAATTCTACCGGATATTTAAATAAGAGTTAATACCTAATCTCCTTAAACTGTTCCAAAAATACAATGGAAGGAAAGCTTCCAAGCTCATTCTATGAATCCAGCATTACCTTCATTCCCAAAACTAGACAAAGACTCTACTAAAAAGCAGAATTACAGGCCAATATCCCTAATGAAACTGGATGCAGAAATTCTCAACAAGATACTAGCAAATCGATCAACAGTACATCAAAGAATTCACCAGGATCAAGTGGGATTTATTCATTTGCTGCAGGGCTGGTTCAATATTTGCAAATCAATCAACATGATACGCCACATTAACAAAAGAAAGGATAAGAATCATGTGATCCTTTCAAGAGATGCAGAAAAAGCATTTGGCAAAATACAGCATCCTTTCTTGACCAAAACTCTCAAGAAAGTAAGAATAGAAGGAACATACTTCAACATCATAAAAGCCATATTTGAAAGGCCCACAGCTCATATCATTCTTAATTGGGAAAGACTGTGAGCTTTCTCCCTGAGATCAGGAAAATGACAGGGATGTCCACTCTCACGATTGTTGTCCAACATAGTACTGAAAGTCTTAGTCTCAGCAATCAGACAAGAAAGAGAAATAAAAGCATCCAAATAGGCCAGGAAGAAGTCAAACTTTCACTCTTCACAGACAACGTGATACTGTACATGGAAAACTCAAAAGATTCCACCAAAAAAACCTGTTAGAGCTGATACATTAATTCAGCAAAGTCACAGGATACAAAATAAATGTACAGAAATAGGTTGCATTTCTATACACCAATAAAGAAGCAGCAGAAAGAGAAATCAAGGAACCAATCCCACTTACAATTGCACGAAAAACCATAAGATACCCTGGAATAAACCTAACCAAAGAGGTAAAAGAAAGAAGACATAAAGAAATGGAAAAAACATTCCAAGCTTATGGATTAGAAGACAAATATTGTTAAAATGTCAATACTACCCAAAGCAATCTACACATTCAATGCAATCTCTATCAAAATAACACCAGCATTGGGGTGTCTGGGTGGCTCAGCCAGTTAAGTGTCTGACTTCAGGTCAGGTCATGATTTCACAGTTTGTGGGTCCAAGCCCCACATAAGACTCTATGCTGACAGCTGGGAACCCGGAGCCTGCTTCAGATTTTGTGTCTCCCTCTCTCTCCTTGCCCCTCTCCTACTTGAGTTCCATCTCTTTCTCTCAAAAATAAATAAACAATAAAAAACTTTAAAAAATAAAACCAACATTCTTCACATAGCTAGAACAAGCAATTCTAAGGCTTGTATGGAACAGGAAAAGACCCCAAATGCCAAAGTAACGTTGGTAAAGAAAACCAAAGTTAGAGGCATCACAATTCCGGACTTCAAGATGTATTGCAAAGCTGTTAATCATCAAGACAGTATGGTACTGGCACAAAACAGACACATAGATCAATGGAACAGAATAGAGAACCCAGAAATGGATCCACAGATATATGGCCAACTAATCTTCAACAAAGCAGGAAAGACTATTGAATGGTAAAAAGAGAGTCTCTTCAGTAAATGGTGTTGGAAAACTGGACAGCAATATGCAGAAGAATAAAACTAGACTACTTTCTTATACCATACACAAAAATAAATTCACAATAGATGAAAGACCTAAATGTGAGACAGGAAACCATGAAAATTCTACAGGAGAAAACAGGCAGCAACCTCTTTTACGTTGTCTGCCTCAACTTCTTACTTGACATGTTTTGGAAGGAAAGGGAAATAAAAGCAAAAATGAACTATTGGGACCTCATTAAGATAAAAAGCTTCTGCACAGTGAAGGATACAATCAACAAAACTGAAAGGCAACCAATGGAATGGGAGAAGATATTTTCAAATGACATGTCAGATACAGGGTTGGTATCCAAAATCTATAAAGAACTTACCAAACTCAACACCCAAGAAACAGATAATTGAGTGAGGAAATGGGCAGAAGACATGAACAGACTCTTTTCCAAACAAGACATCCAGATGGCTAACAGACATATAAAAAGATGTTCAACATCACTCATCATCAGGGATATACGAATCAAAACCACAATGAGAGACCACCTCACATCTCTCAAAATGGCTAAAATTAACAACTCAGGAAACAATAGATATTGGCAAAGATGCAGAGAAAGTGAAACCCTTTGCACTGTTGGTGGGAATGCAAACTGGTGCAGCCACTCTGGAAAACAATGTGAAGTTTCCTCAAAAAATTAAATAGAACCACCCTACTACTCACCAATTGCACTACTAGATGTTTATCCAAAGAATACAAAAATGCTAATTTGAAAGGGCACATGCACCCCAATGTTTATAGCAGTGCTATCAACAATCACCAAATTATGGAAAGAACCCAAATGTCCATTGACTGATAAATGGATAAAGATGTGGTTTATATATACAATGGAATAACACTCTGTAATGAAAAAGAATGAAATCTTGCCTTTTACAACAATGTGAATGGAAGGAGAAGATATTATGCTAAGTGAAATAAGTCAGTCAGAGAAAGACAAATATCATATGATTTCACTCACATATGGAATTTAAGAAACAACAGATGAACAAAGGGGAAGCGAAGGAATAATAAGATAAAAACAGAGGGAGGAAAACCATAAGAGACTCTTAAATACGGAGAACAAACTAAGGGTTTCTAGTGGAGAGGTGTGTGGGGGGATGGGTTAAATGGAGGATGAGCATTAAGGAGGGCATTTTTCAGGATGAGCACTTGGTGTCCTATGTAAATGATAAATCACTGGGTTCTACTATTGAAACCAAGACTACACTATATGTTAACTAACTTGAGTTTAAATAAAAAATAAAAATAATTAAAGACAAAAAAAGAACTCCAGGACCTGGTCTCTTTTAGTGTTTTATGTAATCTATACAATAATACTGGGAGGAAGTTTTGATGAGTCCAGTTTTAAGGATGAAGAAAGTGAATATATTGCATGCTGTCCAAGATGGCACAACTAGTAAATGGTAGAGTTAGGATTTGAGTTCAGGTCTATAGGATTCTGAAGTTGCCTGTGGGCAGGGGCTGTGGCTAATCCAAGGAAGGAAGGAACATGAAAGGAAAATGACACCTGGCTAGAAGGCTCTGGGGAGGTGGGAAGCTCAAGGCTTCCTCACTTCATTCTTTGCCCACTTACCCTGTACTCTGTTGCTTCTGTCCCTCCTCTCAAAATGAGTCTGTCTGATAAAGATTAGAGCCAGGGCCCAGGTGAATAGGCCAGGAGACACAGATGTTTTTGTTGTTGTCCACATTGCCCTCACAAAGCATTGTTCAACCTGCAAACAAAAGGCATTCACTCAATCTTGGCCCTTCGCCTGAGCATATTTTCTGTCCCTTCCTCAAGACCCCACCTTAATTCACATAAATGCATTAGTAGGGACCCAGAAGAGCCTCAGGCCTTCAGTTCACAGGAAAGACATCCTTCTTGTTTCCTGGAGATTCTGTCTCAGGCTCTGCTCTCACAATGGCTTCTGGTGGTATAAGGATGGTCTAAGGAGTTCTATGTTTGGTGAGACTTTGCTGCAAAAGGGCTTATCCTCTGGGCTGATGTGGTGGGCTTAATATGCAGATCATGGGAGAAAGGCTGAGTTCCTTCCCAGGATTCCTTGACTGTGTTGGTCATTTTATCCTTGACTTGTAACAGAATCAAAGTTTGGGAATACCTGGGCAGAGGTTCCCTACAAAATGTTCATGCTAAACTATCAGTGATATATAAATACACTTTTATTTTCACATCAAAGTATACATGAAAGAAATGTTTGTTCCTTGGGGAGACCACAAAAATAGAAGCCACAGACTGCCCTTTCCCATCTCCCACAGATAGTTGGCTTTGCCTGGGCCTTGTTTAAAAAATTGGGTCATTTCAGATTCTTGAGTCTTCACTTTTTGGCCCTTTATCAAACTAATAATTTTAATGTGAGAATCAAACCATTATTGCTGAGCAAGAACAAGGGGTCTAGGTCCCAGACAAAGCCATCTAGAATTTCACAGACAAGAGCCAGCATTATTCAAAATCAAACACCCCACATCTAATTCAATTTATTTATTCAGCCAGGGACTTGGGGAATATACAATTTAAGCTGAAAAACAAGACTATAAAGGGTATTATATATCAATCTGGTTACCAAAAGAGGAGGCTACAGTCCAGCTTCTCTTTGACACCATGTGGCTTTCTCAAGAGTCCTGTATGTAAATCCAGGAGGCTTTATGCTGACAAAGCCCTTTGATAAGATCAGCCTTAGAACTATAAAAAACGCACTGGGAAAACTAGAATGAGTTTTGTTTTGAATATGCCATAAGTTTTGAAGAGGCCCCTCCATGGTGCAGAAGTCTGGGGAGCAAGTTCAGGAGCCTAAAACTTTGAAATACTTAGCTAGTGTGGGTTTTGATATGATTAGATCTGTATTTAGGTGAAGTGACAGACTTTCAGGATCTTGGATAACATGACTCCTCTCTTTGTAATATGGGCTAAATGGTGTCCCTCATCCCCCACCTTCCATTTGTTGAAGTCTCCCAACCCCCAGTAACTCAGATGTGACTGTGTTTGAGATAGGATCCTTAAAGTGGTAATTAAGTTACAATGAGGGACCTGAATCCAATATGACTATTGTCTTTATAAGATAAGGAGGTTAAGGCACAGATACATACAGAGGGAAGACACAAAGGAGAAGATGTTCATCGATAAGCCAAGGAGAGTCCTCAGTAGAAACCAACCCTGCCCACACCTTGATCTCAAATTTCTAGCCTCTAGAACTGTGAGACAATAAATTTCTGCTGTTTCTGCCACCCAGTCTGTGGTATTTTTGTTATAGCTGTATAACACATAATATACTAGTATATTATAAACAAATATACTTTGTTATAGCTATACACTAATATACTTTGTAATAAAAGATGACCTTTACTCCCCAGTTCCAGCAATGACTGGGAACATATTGTGGTGACTTGGAAAAGAAATTAAGCTATCAGCTTAAAAAAGACATAATTACAGTATAATGAATGAAAAAGCTATTGTTCTACCCTCCCAGCCCCTTAGGCCGCCCTGCCCCACTTCTAGGGAGTTGAGATGAGAGTGGGTTCAGATCACAGGTATAAAGGGATACAAGATCAGGAATGTCTATTGGGAGCTTTATTTTTGTGTATCAAGTATGAACTAACAATATAAATGCAGCTAGTAAAATGTTACTTTTATTCATTCCTTTCAAATTGAATTAAATTTGACCTTAGGCCCTTATTCTGCTGAACTGGTGGAAAACCCATATCAGTCATTAATGGGACTACCACCAAAGATTTTGCAAAGATGATAGGATTTTACATAGCCGCGAAGTAGCAGAGAAACTGTTCTGGTCAGCATCAGAGGGCCATTGGCCCTGGGAATCTAGTGGCCTTGTTGCTATCAAAACATGGGAATATCTCCAGGGACCAAGAGCATGTGTCCTCCTTAGGTATATCATGCAGCCATCTCAGAAGGACCTGCCACCATCCTGAAACATGGCCATGGGGAGAACCTGGTCCCTTTTTGGTGTTGGGGACTCTCTCTCCCCTACTCTTCCAGGACATGGTCCATAATCTCTTCAATGAATTTAGACCAAGGGTCACAAACTGGGCTTTGGGACTGGATGCAGCTCACAAATATGTTTGGTTGGCTTACATGAAATTTAGCTCTTGTTTTAATTAAGACCTCTCTACAGTAAAAGATGAGCCATTAACCAGCAGCTAGATGAAGGGACAGCTGAGCATCCTGACAAGCCCCAGTTGGCTGGTTGGTGCTAGGTAGATGCTGTACCCCATGGACCAGGTCTTCTAGTTTCTTCCTTTTTTTTTTTTTTTTATTACAGGCCACCCCTGTAATTCTTGAATTGACCATCCAGAGTAGGTTCACACAAAGGCAAGAAGAGAAGTTGTCTTCAGGAAACCCCATTCAGCTTTGTGATATGGACCTCTCT
Organism: Puma concolor; assembly: GCF_028749965.1. Classification (NCBI taxonomy): domain Eukaryota; kingdom Metazoa; phylum Chordata; class Mammalia; order Carnivora; family Felidae; genus Puma; species Puma concolor. Next base: position 27,604,430 of record NC_141671.1, read on the forward strand.
CAGGCAAGGAAGCATGTGGGCTTGGTGACCTGCTTGCAATCTTGATAAAAATACAGGGAGAGAAAAATCTAAATTCTATTGTCCAGAATTTATATTGTCATATAGTATTTCACACACAAACAAGAAAGCAGAATAAAGCAGAATAAATAAGTCATATAGTATTTCACACACAAACAAGAAAGCAAAATAAAGCAGAAGAAAGCAGAATAAAATAATTTCACATTTTCTTATCAATAGCTGTCTTAACACCATTGTTCCAAAGTGGCTGTACTTTTTTTTTGCTTCTGCTAGTCTAACTCATTGGCAGGAAGAATAGAAGGTCTGTTTTAGGATCTAGGAGGAATTTTGGGCATAGGTGTTGGGAAACAAATGTATCAATGGTGGGTTATTTATAGGTCTAGATACTTCTTGAATTCCAAAGATGATGTGCAGGCTTGAGGTGGCCCAGTGCATCTGTGGAGTAGGCTGATGTTGTATGCAATAGGCAAAGAAGTCAGTGAAGACTAATCCCAAATAATAGCAACAATGGCCACCATCTTTGAGCACCTGCTTTTCAGATGAGATCAAGAGAATGACCTCATATGGGGCGCCTGGGTGGCTCAGTAGGTTGAGCGTCCAGTTTCAGCTCAGGTTGTGATCTCATGGCTTGTGGGTTTGGGCCCCATGTCAGGCTCTGTGCTGACAGCTTGGAGCCTGGAGCCTGCTTCGAATTATTGTCTCCCTCTCTCTCTCTGCCCCTCTCCCATTTGCTCTCTCTCTCTCTCTCTCTTTCCCAAAAATAAATAAAAAACATTTAAAAAAATTTAAAGAGAATGACCTCACAATTCTGGTGATTGCCATTTAGGAGCAAAATGATAACACCAGGATTTTGGTATTTAGTCCACTTATCAATTCTGCTCTTTCCCTTTATTAAAAAAGTTGTTAATGTGCTTTATTTTTTAGAGGAGTTAAGAATAATTTTAGGGCAGTTTTGCTCAGTTTTTCTTATAACAAAATTCAGAAGAAAACACAGAAATTTCCTATATTCCCCTTGCCCTGCCTATATACAGCATTCCCCACTATGAACATCCCCTACCATGTGGTACATTTGATAAAATCATTGAACCTACATTGACACATCGTGATCACTCAAAGACCATAGTTCACATTAGAGTTCACTGTTGGCATTTGTATATTCTATGGATTTGGACAAATGTATCATAACATGTATCCTTCATTATAATATCATACAGAGTAGTTTCACTGCCCTGAAAATCCTCTGCTCCACCTATTCATCCCACCATCCCCGAACCCTAGACACCACTGATCTTTTTACTGTCTCCATAGTTTTGCCTTTTCCAGAATGTCATATAGTTGGAAGCATGCAGTTTGTTATTTTATTTTAAAAGTGATATATAGGCACTAACAATTTATTTTCCTTGTACTTAGATGCTTGTTCCATTTGTGAGAAGGTGAAGGATTCAACTGAAGTTCCTCTGTCAGTTATCATTGAGTGTCTCAAGTAGAAGGATTGAGGAGGAAATTCTGGAGACAAAAATAAATTTCCCAGGGAAAGACAGTGGCCAGACCCCAGAAAAAGGGTTGGGAATTGGGCTTGGGAATCTCCCTGTCAGCTTCCTGCCTTTTCCCTGCCCTGGACTACTTTCTCCTGCTTTCCCGAATGACCACCATCCCAAGAAAGCTTCATGAGGTTCCTCTGCAATTAGACTGGATCCCAGACTAGCTGAGCAGGAAATGAAAATGACTAACAAACATAAAAAAAAAAAAAAAAAAAAAAAAAAAAACACCAAATACACTAGTAACTTAGAAATCTGTAAAATGGAAATAAATGCAAAGAGGAGGAAAAAGTGACATATTTCAAACCATCTGTTTGTAAAATGTTTCTGATGATGGCTGAGGAACTCTAAAACCTTAAAGCAAGAAAACAGATCTGGTTGGCTCTCACTTCTTTTATACTCTCTGAAAGCTGAGAAGTCAAGATGAAGTTAAAACCATTTTAAGATGACAGTAGTTGCATGATAGGGATATTTTTAAAAAACTCTTTAAGATTTAACAGCTGTTAAAATTTTAACCTAAATTCTTCTGGTTGCTAAATTTACCTTAATTTGATACATTTAAAAACTTGATTTCTTCAATCACAGCACCCCATATCATCATTATTGCCGCTATGTTCACACCTGGCATAAACGTCCACAGTTCACTTTTTACATGGGCTATCTCATGAAATTTCATGTATCTGTTATTTAGAAAGTTTCTTTTTTTTCCCTCTTTATCATCATTTTTATCCTTTTTTTTTTTTAATGGGCATTATTAAGTTACAATTTGTCTACCTTAAAATTCACCTTTTGCAAGTGTACAATTAAATGTTTTGTTTTGCTTTTGGAGTTATGAAGTTGTGCAGCTGTTGCTATAATCCAGTTTTGGAATGTTTTCATCACTCCCAAAAGTCCCCATGTGCCCATCTACAGTCAGTGCTTGCTCTCACCCCAGCCCTAGATGACTGGTAATCTTTCTGACTCTATACATTCACCATTTTTAGACATTTCATATAAACAGCATCACACTGTCTGGATTTTTTTTCACTTAGCCTAAGTTTTTGAGATTCATCTAAGTTGTAGTACGGATCCATGGAATTGGCTCTTCTTTTAAAATTATAGTCATTTTAGTGGGCTTGCAGGTCTTTTCATGGGTTTATTAGCTACTTGTATTTCTTCTTTGGTAAAATATCTACTGAAATATTTTACCCATTTTAAAATTGAGTTGTTTGTATTCTTGTTATTGAGTTGTAAGTGTTCTTTATTTATTCTAGATAGACGTCGTTTATTATGTATATGTTTGCAATTCTTTTCTCCCAGTCTGTGGCTTATATTTTCATTTTCTTAACAGCATCTTTTTGTTTGTTTTTGTTCCAAGTTTTTATTTAAATTCTAGTTAGTTAACATATAGTGTAACATTGGTTTCAGAAGTAGAATTTAGTGGTTCATCACTTATATATAACACCCAGTACTCATCATAACAAGTGCACTCCTTAATATCCATCACCCATTTAGCTCATCTCCCTGCCCACCTCCCCTCCATCAACCTTTAGGTTGTTCTCTATAGTTAAGAGTCTCTTATGGTTTGCCTCACTCTCTATTTATTTCTTCTTCCCATATGTTCATCTGTTTTGTTTCTTAAATTCTACATATGAGTGAAATCATATGGTATTTGTCTTTCTCTGACTTGTTTCACTTAGCATAATACACTCTAGCTCCATCCATGTTGTTGCAAATGGCAAGATTTTATTCTTTTTTTTTTTTTTTTTTTTTTTTAAATTTTTTTTTTCAACGTTTATTTATTTTTGGGACAGAGAGAGACAGAGCGTGAACAGGGGAGGGGCAGAGAGAGAGAGGGAGACACAGAATCAGAAACAGGCTCCAGGCTCTGAGCCATCAGCCCAGAGCCCGACGCGGGGCTCGAACTCACGGACTGCGAGATCGTGACCTGGCTGAAGTCGGACGCTCAACCGACTGCGCCACCCAGGCGCCCCAAGATTTTATTCTTTTTGAAGGCTGAGTAATATTCATATATAAATCTCTTCTTTATTTTTTATTTTATTTTTTTTAAATGTTTACTTATTTCTGAGAGAGACAGAGCATGAGCTGCAGAGGGGAGGAGAGAGAGAGGGAGACATAGAGCTCATAGCAGGCTCCAGGATCTATGCTGTCAGCACAGAGCCTGACACAGGGCTCAAACCCATGAACTGTGAGATCATGACCTGAGCCAAGTCAGACACTTAACTGAGTGAGCCACCCAGGCGCCCCATATCTTCTTTATTCTTAATGGTACCTTTTGAAAGGTAAAAGTTATTAATTTTTACAAAGTCTGATATATGAAAATATTGTGATTGGACTTTTGGTGTCATATCTAAGTAGTCTTTGCCTAACTCCAGGTCACAAAGAATTTCTCCTATGTTTCATTCTAGAAGTTTTATAGTTTTAACTTTTACATTTAGGTCAATAATCCATTTTGAGTTGATTTTTGTGTATGGTATGAGATAAGGGTTTTCTTTCTTTCTTTCTTTCTTTCTTTCTTTCTTTCTTTCTTTCGATATATGCATATCTAATTGTCCCAGTAATATTTGTTGAAAAAGTATCCTTTCATCATTGAATTACTTTGGCAACTTTGTCCCAAAATATAAGAGTTTATTTCTTGACTTTCTATTCTGTTTTATTGATCCATCTGAATCCTTACATTAATTTTATACTGTCTCAATTTCTGTCTTTTTCACTTTAATAATTGTAGCTTTATGTTTTGAAATCAGGAAGAGGCTCTGTTCAATGAGATATATTTGTTCATGGTCCTTGGCTCATTCTCTGGAACTATGAGTCTAGCTACAGGTTACTTATGCACTTACTTTCTTCAAGCTTAAACTTCTTTATAAGAATCATTAACTTTTGATAAACTCATATGTAGAGGAAGAAACTTTCCAGGAAAAAATGACAAAAACCTTCCAAACCATTTATCTTAGTCATTTCTGTGGGAATCAGTATCCACCACAGTTTCATTTACAAAGGACCGCACAGTCCATATCTGACTTTTGCGTGGTTTAAATAAATAGACCCTCAAGTCTCATCCGTCAAGTCTCTAATAGGCTTGTGTCTTCCCGGATTACCTAGTTGAAACACCATGGGGTAGCTTCCTGAGTTATATACCACATTGACTTGCCTCAATGCCTATATTTCACCATCACAAATTATTATATTGTGTGTTGTCTTCTTGTATGAATTTGGTTTCCTTTACTAAGTTGCAAGTTCTATGTCTTCTATTTTTTGTGTCTATGTAGTAACCATCCTATACTTGGCAATTAATAGATTATTGCTGGCTAATGGGTTCATTCATTTGTATACATATAGTCCTCTTTTTGATTCTCTTTAGGAAAGAAAACTGACTAGATTTGTACTTAGTCCTTAAAATCTTAGCTACATTTAAAACTAATTTTATTTACTTCCTTTATCAGTTATTTATCACTGCATAATAGACCACCCCAAAATTTAGTAGCTTAAAATAATATTTATATACCTACAATTCTGTAATATGGTCCTGGCTCTGCTGGATAGTACTTCTGCTGGTCTCACCTGGGGTTATTCATTAGTAGCAGTCATCTGGAGGATTGACTGGGTTGAATGATCCAAGTTTGTCTGACTTCCAGGGCTAACATATCTAGTGAGACAGCTAGAACAGCTTGGGGGTTGGATGAGCCTTTGTCTTCCTATGTGGTCTTTCCAGTAGATTTGTCATACTTCTTAACACCCAATAGCTCAGAATGCCAAGAGAGCAAGGCCTCTAGTCTTCAGAACTCACACACCATTCCTACTGCATTTTATTGGTCATGCCAAGTTATAATGCCAGAGGACAGGAAATAAACTCCACCTCTTGACAGGAGAAATAGAATGTAAAATCATAGGTAGGAGGAATTTTGCGTCATCATCTTTGCAGATACTGTATCGTACCTCCCAACTTAAGACATTGGTATTGTAAGATAAATACTGTTTTTTAAGATGACATTTTGAATAAATGCTCAAGAAATAGTAATTGGCTGGTTACACAGGTTATTCCTGAGAATGCCACAAAATAGGAAGAGGACATTAAAGATATTGAAAGTTATACTTCACAATATTGTTAAGAGTTTTGTCCCAAATCCCATGATGTTAAGAGAATTCTACCAGTCATGATGTAACCTTTTACTGGAGCACAAACTTAAACCAAAGCTTTTAATGCATCTTAGTAGAATAAAAATAGAGTTAAAATAAAATTTCACCTCTTTTTCTGTGAAACCTCTGCTTTCCACGTCAGGCAGTTTTAGGCCATTCTAACTTCATTGGCCATTAAGTTCTGTTGACTCTCCCTACTAGATACAGTTGTCCACTCCACTTCACCCCATACTTCATCCCCCCTGTCCTTCCTGGTCTATTGGGAGGGATTCATCAATGATCACCCATCCTTCAGACTCATTCCTCTTCCACATGACTACCAATGTGATTTTTCTGAGGTACCCATCCAACATGGCACTCTCATTGCCATAGGATAAAGTTCAAACTCCTTAGCAGAGCATTGAGAGCCTTTCATGATCTAGCCCCTGCCTACCTATCTGGCCTTATATACTTCTGCTCTCTGCTTGCATTCTTTACTGTGGGCATGCTAAATTATAGTACTTGAAATTCCCTGAACATGTTTTTCTATTTGAAATCTCTGTTGATTTACACACACTGTTCCCTAGCCTGGATGCCTCTCTCTCCACCCCAAACATCCACCTAATAAAAACTCTTTCTTAATGCACGCATCAACTTTTTAAAGCCCTATGACACACCACCCAATAAAATAAAGGTAACATTTCTGAGCTGTTTCAGCCTGGCGCAATATTTAATGGTATCATTAAATATTTTGGTTTCCACCCAAAAGTTGGTACTCCTCTTCTTCCTCACTAAAAGACTGATCTGGCTCAGTTTTCCCACATTCTCTGTCCTTGTACGGAGCTAGGCCCTAGCTATATGGGGAAAACCAACATTGGTCCAAGTCATGGTTTAGGGATGGGCTTTGATGTAATTCTGGTCAATGCAGAATAAGTAGAAATCTACAGATGGGTTGATAGGAAAGATTTCTTCAACTCTTAAAGGAGACTCACAAGAAAGAAATGATTATTTTCTTTCTTTTGAAAGTTGTTTTGCCTGCATATGATAAACCACAATTTGATAAGAATGAAGATGACAAAACTGAAAGTTGAAAGACAATTGAGTCCTTGACAGTACTATTGAGTTGCAGAATTAACCAACTATGGAATTGACTTACAGCTAGACCTATTGGTGTGAGATATCACAAGTTTCCTTATTGTTTAAGTCATTTTAGTTTGAATTTATTGTTACTTGTGACCCCACATTGAGGCAAATGCACTTGTCTAAACTATTATCCTGACCAAAGATGGGATAGTGTTGATTAATTTATTCTAAACTTTATGCCCCATCCCTGGACTCTCATGGGAGCCAGTTTTATACAAAACCCTTGGTTGCATGAGGTGAGGTAACAGGAAAATCAAGTATTTTCTAAGAGAATGGTAGTAGATGTTGGGGAAGCAGCCACAGTGCCCTCTACAGGATCTGAGGAACTGGTGAATTGGAGTCATCTACTTGACACAAATGTTGATATCTTGTGTTTTTATTATCATTCAACTTAATATGTTTCCTAATTTCCTTGTGATTTCTTTTTTTGATGTATGGATTATTTAGAAGTACTGTTGGTTACCTTATAAATATTTGGGGATTTTTCTAGCTATCAAAATGTTACTAATTTCTAACTTAAGTCTCTATGATTTCAATCTTTTAAAATTTATTGCAACTTGTTTTATGACATATGGCCTATTTAGGTGAATGTTTCATTTGCATTTTTAAAAATGTGTATTGTTGGATGTAGCATTTTATATAAAACACTACAATTAAGTGAGGGTGACTAATAGTTTTATTAAAGTCTTCTATATCCCTACTCACATTTTTGTCTAACTTGTTCTGTAAATTACCTAGACAGTGGAGTTAAAATGTCCAATATTTCTCTTTTTACTTCTATATTTTTGCTTCAAGTATGTTGAGGATCTATTATTAGATGCTCAGTTGGATTTTTTTTGTCTTGATGAATAAACCCTTTTATTATGATAAAATGCTCCTTTATATTTCTGGCACTGCTTCTTGTCTTGAAATCTAAAATGGCTGGTATTAATATAATCACACTAGTTTTCTTATGTGTACTATTTGCTTAATGTATCTTTTCCTATCATTTTACTTTCAAACGTGTCCTTATATTTAGATGTAACCCTTATAAAGAGCATGTACTTTGTACTTGCTTCTTCTCCAGTGTGACAATCTGTGCTTTTTAATTGGGATGCATAGAACATTTATATTTAGTAATATTATTGATATGTTTGCATTTAATTCCAGCACTTTGCTATTTGTTTTCTGCTTATCACCCGTGTTCTTTTTTGTTCCTCTATTTTACCCTTTTGAGTATTTTTTAGTATTTTGTTTGATCTCCTTTATTAGCTTTGTAGCTCTTTATATTTTTGGTGATTTATGGATTATAATGTAGATCTTTAACTTTTCAGTCTAGTTTCAAATAATATATAATACTTCAAGTATAAAGTAAGAATAGTAACAATAATTTCACTTAATCTCTTTGTGCTATTATTGTCATATATTTTTCTGCCATATATATTATAAACCCCATAATACATTATTTTTTCTTTAATCAGTTACAACTTAGAAAATTTAAAAGACAGTCTTTCATATTCACTCACATATTTATGATTTCAAATGTTCTTATTCCTTCCTATAGATACATATTTGTATCTTGTGTCATTTCTCTTCAGTTAAATAAACTGAAGTATTTTCTATATTCTTGTACTGCTGGGAAAAAAATTCAGCTTTTTAAACCTGAAAATGTCTTTATTTTGCTTTCATGTTTAAAAATGTTTTCGTGGGCATAGATATTTGAATTTACATTTTTCTTTCAGCACTTTAAAGATATCATTCAACTTTCTGTTGGCCTCCAATATTGCTGATGAGAAGTTAGCTATGTTAATATGTCTTTTTTCTCTGTCTTCTGATTTTTTTTCTTTATCATTAGTTTTTAACAATTTGACAATGAAATGCTCAAGTGTGGTTTTGTTTGTATTTATCCAACTGTAAGTGGGCTTTGCTCATCTTTTCATGGGAGCTGATGTTCTTAATCAAATTTGGAAAATATTTGTCCAACATTTTTCAAATATATTTTCTGTCTCATTTTCTTTTTCTTCTCCTTCTGAGGCTCCAATTATGCCTAGGTTAGATTTCTTGATACTATCTCACATGTCATTTTGGCTCTTTTCAGTGTTTTGTTTTGTTTTGTTTTATCACATTTTCTAGTTCTTCAGTTTGGATAATATTTATTGAAATGACTTGTCTTCAAAGTCATTGATCTTGAAATAGTCTGCATTGTGAACATTTCTTAAATTTTTCAGATATTTAATTTTCTATTCTGGGAGATTGGCTGATTGATTATTTTAGAATTTCTATTTCTCTCCCAAAATCCTTTAACGGTTCATCTGTGTATTCATCTTTTTTTTTGCAAATTTCTTAACATATCTATTATTTGCTAACTTTAGGTCAATTGTGGATGTGCTTTGTTAACTGCTTTTTTTTTTGACTATGGGTTATATTTCCTATTTCTTTCAATGTCTAGTAATTTTTATTGTATGTTGGGCACTCTGGATGATATGGTATAGAAATTTTAGTTTGGATTATATTCCTGTAAACATTTAGAATCTTATTCTGACAGGTAATTAGTCCCCCATGTGATTCGTTCCTTTGTGGGATTTCTTTCTATCTTAATTTCTAGCCACTGTGGCAGTTTTGAACTATGATCTCTGGCTTTTTAGACTAATAAAACTGTGGTTTTTGCTTGATTTCTACTCCCCATGTAGACTGTGAAGGAGTTCTCAAAGGGAAAAAATTTGGATAAATGTGGATCTCACCTCATATGTTTTTTCCCCCAAGAGTTGAATCTTCAGTTTCTGCCTATTTTGTTAGCCTTCTAGTGCCTGCAAATGGTTGTATTCTATCTTTTGTTCCAAATTTATAAGTAATACTGGCAGGAAAGTTAGTCTAATATAAACTATTTTGTCATTTCTAGAAGCTAAAAATCTCCAAGGCTTTAAATATATTATCTTATTTAATCTTCACCACATCTCTATGGTGATGATATATTATTATTTTGCAGAAGACACTGAAGCTCAACTCTTTGAGTAACTTACCAACAGTCACACAGCTAGTCTGTGATGGAAAGGAGTCTAACTGGACAATATAATTCTAAAGCTATACCATAATCATTCTATTCTATCTATCTACATCTATCTATCTATCTATCTATCTATCTATCTATCTATCAATCATCTATCTGAAAATTCATGTGGCTCTGAAGCAGTAAGCACCAAGGGGATACCAGAGCCATTTTGAATCTGGGATGGAATGAACATTGGTAATGTGGGGACATAGACACATGTCATCCTTGATAAGGCAGAAGTGTTCTTCATGAGGGTATGTGCCCTTGGTGGTGTGATGACAAATTTCTTTCTTATGGACACAAATATATTTATAGTTTGTAGCCATCAAATCAGGAACTTGACTAGACAAGCAGGAGAGGGATGTTGGTGAGATATCTGGAATCTTCTAGAAAAATAAACTAGAGAAGAATTTAAAGAGAATATGTTGGAACTACAATGTTATGCAGTTACACAAATGGGACATTGAGGTAGATAAAATATTGATGTAATGAAGCATCATTTTTAATGGGCTGGTGGGACCTGGGGGCCTTTGAGTTTTAAAGCTTTGACTGGATATAGCTGGCAATCCAACAATCATATACAATGTTTCCTTGAGAAAATGTGTTCAAGCAACTGCCAAACAATTGATTCAAAATAATCTTAGAATAATCGTAATAAATAGCATTTTATTACAGGATATTCTGTGCTTAGACTGTGACTAATTTCTTATATGCAACATCTCATTTAGTTCTCATAGTAATTCTATATGATAGGTACTGTTTTGTAATATTTTACAGATAGAGTAAAACAATTAGTTTTAGAGATGAAGTGTATCAATAAAATTTTTCTCTCATAAAAAATTTAGAATTGCAACTGGAGTTACTCAATTGTCTCAGTTGGAACTTGAACTGGGAGAACATAAAATTTTGGGACTGGAGAAGCAGTCATTCCTTTGAATGGAGAAACAGGAAAATGGAAGAGAGAAAACAGAGAGAGAGAAAGAGAAAGGGAGAGACAGAGGAATTAAAAGAAGAATCAGGGACAAGAGAACAAGGGTTGCCAGAGAGAACAATGGAAAAGTGCAGATGGACTGCCCTGATTTTATGTGCTTTCCATTTCCTTGTTCTTGTCCCTTATGGGGCTTGACTCCTCTTCTTGTCCTTAGGTTCTACAAGGTTCCCTCTGTATCCTTATGGTAACCCATTTTTCTTAATCTACTTTAAATACAACTTTGTTACTTGCAAGACAAAAGAAGAGTTGTATTTTAAGAAGTAATGATTTCAGCTTAAAACATCCTGAGCTCTACCAAAATAGAGCTGTCAGTAGTCACCTTAGAACTAGACCTCACAGCAGACAAGAGCCTAGCAGTATGCAGAACCAGCCCCACAAAGAAAAGCACGTCTCTATCCTGAGCACTAGCCCTTGGCCCGAAACATTGTAGCCATTCAAAAGTCATATATTAAATCAATCAATGAAGCTTGATCTGCTACATAGCAATACACTTTTGCTGCCATGTTTGAAGATTGCTGTGATTCCTTGGTGATTCCTGTTCCAAGCAGCAGCTCTCTTTATAAAGCCCTTTGAATAGAACAGTAGAAGATACAAGAAATTGGACTTATCATGTATGGATACTAGAAAGTTTCCTGGAAAGGGGTTTTTTTTTCTTGCTAATTCCCCTCACAAAATCCCAATAATTACCTAATTTTCCTCTGGGCTTTTTGTTGTTTTGTTTGTTTGTTTGTTTGTTCTGTCTTTCCTAAAAGTGGAGAAGGAAAAGCTTAAACGTTTTTCTTAAAGCTTTTGATATGTAAACCTCAGTGTACTTGCACTTTAGACCATTGGAATATATATTTTTGAGCATTAACATTTGTTAACTAAACCTCAACTCAGGAATAAAGCTCATTTTAATTATGTTTTAAGCCTCTCACTGAATTTCTCTCTCCCTTTCTTTCTTTCTTTCTTTCTTTCTTTCTTTCTCTTTCTTTCTTCTTTCTTTCTTTCTTTCTTTCACTCTCAGTGAATTTCTAAGGTTTGCCTGCTTTCTAGGTGTTTTCTCTTTAGGCCTAAGGTGGTCTAAAATGTAACTAAAATGCATTAACATTTGTTAACTAAACCTCAACTCAGGAATAAAGCTCATTTTAATTATGTTTTAAGCCTCTCACTGAATTTCTCTCTTTCTTTCTTTCTTTCTTTCTCTTCTTTCTTCTTTCTTTCTTTCTTTCTTTCACTCTCAGTGAATTTCTAAGGTTTGCCTGCTTTCTAGGTGTTTTCTCTTTAGGCCTAAGGTGGTCTAAAATGTAACTTAAAAAACAAATTGGGAAGCATGTACTTGCCAGTAGATTTAGTAGGGATCGGAGATTTAAGGTGTATCCAGACATTTGAAACCTGACAACTATGCTGTAGGAAAAGCTGAGGAAGAAGATAAAGAGACAAAATTATAGAAGTAACTGATTTGGAAAAGATGCTCATGGAACATCAACAACCTAGTGGTCCCACTAGGGATTAAGAAATATAAGGATTTGGGTCATTTTACTTCCTTTGAAAACCACAAACAAATTAGTTTTTCCATTACTTGGGGCTTGCAACCTCTATGTGCAAGATGAATTCAAACAGATGTGTTTGATTTTAAACGTTCTCCCAAAAAACCATGTCTGTGCCTCCACAGAGTAAAGTGACATGGGGCAAAGTGGAAAATGGGGGTCCTTATGTAATTATGCATTTATCTTATTTCCCTCCAGATGGAGAAATAAGCCCAAGTCAAAGTGGCTGAAAATGGCCTTTGCAAACATATGTTGGGCTTTATAAAAACTATAATGCAAAATTAAACTTGGAAATCCAAAGATTTCATTGAACTCGAGGGAAGAAGATGAAAGAGGTAGAAGAAAGGATAGAATATTTGAAGGAGAAGACCTTCTTGAATATCTCTGAATTTTGTATGTTTAAGTTGTTATTTTACTCTTGTAGTTGTTTATTGGGGTCATGTTAATGAGAGTTAAGCTTGTCATTTGTCTCAATCTAAGGTTCTGGTTATAACTAACACACACACATACCACCACCATCACCACCACCACTACTACCAGAACTATCATAACCACGACCACCACCACCATCACCATCATCATTGTCACCACCATCACCATCACTATTATCATCACCATCACCACTGCCGTCACCATAACCATCATGTTCACTAACACATCACCACCCTCAGTGTTTGAAGGGAGATTCCCCCCAGGCTAAAAGCAAGGTAAAAACATTAGCAAGTAGAAGTCTGTATACCCTGGATTTATACTTACCAAGTCTGCTAAAGAGGATTAAAATCCTAACTTAACAGGCATATGTTACAAAATTCCTTCAAATCAGCCCTTCTCCTATGCCATAGATCATGCATCAGCATCAGATCTTTTTTGGCACTTTACTCCACAATTCAGCTAAATCCTTACTTAAGTAATTTAACTTATTTCAAGTCTACATCTTACTGATGTTCCTTGCATTTTTACTTAACTATAGTCTTTGTATTTACTTTGGCTGATACATCATTGCATAGTTAGATGAAAAGAAATAGTTCTGTGTTTCCTAAGTTGCTAACACTAAAGGAACCACTTAATCTTTTGAGTATCTTAAGAAGAAATCCAACTTCAAGACACGTGCCAGCAAATGCATGGATTCTTTGTGCTGAAATTTTCAGGGGTCATGACTAATGTCCAGTGCAGAGCACACTTATAGACTATCATTGTTAGTTGGACTTGTTTCACCATATGAAAATCAGCATTTGGTGTTATTTTCAGAGATTGTGTCATTTCAGAAGTGTGCTTCCATTTTCATCTTGGTTACTATAATAAGAGTGATAATATTTAAATACAACGTTTATCAATTGCTTTCTTTGAAAAAGGTTTATTTATTTTGAAAGAGAGAGAGAGTGCAAGCAGGGGAGAGGCAATGAGAGAGAGGGAGAGAGAGAATCCTAGAGTGGAGCTTGATGTGGGGCTCCATCTCATGAACCGTGAGATCACCTGAACTGACATCAAGAATCTGACATTTAACTGACTGAGCCACCTAGGCACCCCTCAACTGCTTTCTTGATATGTGTATTCTGCCAGGCAATTTACAAAAACATTTACAAATTACAAAAAATGTAACCTCATTTAAATTATTCAAGAAAGCTATGAGGTAGGTGAATGTTTTACATAGTGCCTAACACATGGAAAGTGCTCTTAAAAATATGAACTTATTTTAACTAGTATAATGCTCTGGGCCAGAGAAGTTAAATCAAGTGCTTCTGGTCCCACAGCTAGTGAGCTTTAAGGCCAGAATTCAAGTCTAGTCCTATGTGACTTGGAAGTCCAATTTTCCATCTCATCAGAAATGTTCCCCTATGATAGTAGATCACACACCTATAATGCGGGTTAACAAAAGACTACTATGGATCCACTTTAATTCTATTCCAAGGCTCCTTTGGGTATAGTGGGATAAGAGAACATTCGTATCTTTGGAACACAACTAAGTTAGTCCCAAGGAACTGAACTTGGAATCTTGGATCAGTCCAACCATTACCTACCTAGAGCCAACTCTGAGGAAAATAAGTAACTGATAACCTCTTTCTCAGCAACTCCCTCCCCGGTAGCTCCCACATATTCATGCATGAACACACACTTACACATGCACATACACAGCCACATCCCCACCTACACATCTCCAGGTCCTGCCTTTCTTTTCTTCTAGCCTCTTAAGGCCTATTGTCAATGACTCCTACCACTACTAGGAGTGGTAGGTAGAAAATTCCTACTAGGATTGGTAGGTAGGAAGACTTTGGACCAGCTCAGAGAAGGCATTGCTTTAATACAAGTTGATGAGGCTTATGAAGAGTAAGCTTTTCTCTGAAATCTCAGAGAAGATATCACTTTTTCATGAGGTAGTCCTTGACTCAAAGGATATTGGTATACTAAATAGATTCTTAATTATCTAGCAATTAACTTCTATATTTTCTTTCAGAAAATTTTATTTTGGGGTGCCTGGCTTGCTCAGGCAGTAGAAGATGTGACTCTTGATCTCGGGGTTGTGAGTTCGAGCTCCATATTGAATGTAGAGATTATTTAGAAATAAAATCTTAAAAAAAATAAGTTTTATTTTGAAACAATTATAGCCCCAAAGGAAGTTGCCTAGTACCCTTCTCTTATCTTCCCCCAATAGGAACATCTTGCATAAATATGGTTTATAACAAAACCAAGAAATTGACATTATACAGTTAACTAGTGTACAGATCTTCAGCAGATGTCACCAGTTTTTACCTGTACTCATTTATGTATGTTCGTGTGTGTGTGTGTATAATTCTTTCCATTTTTATCTCATGTATAGATTTGTGTAATCACTACCATAAGCACATTCTGAACTGTTTTAGCCCCACAAAGTAACTCTTTCACCCTAACTCTCTATAGTCACATCACCTTCATACCCTCCCTATCCTTGTTCCCTAGAAACCACTATTTTTTCTTATCTCTATACTTTTGTCATCTCCTTAAAGTGATATAAATGGAATCATGTAGTATGTAATATAATATTCCAATATTGGTCTTTATCATTTAGCATAAAGCCTATGTGATTGATTCAAGCTGTTGTGTGTATGAATTATGCATTCCTTTTTATTGCCAAATATTGTTACATTGTACAGATGTACTTTAGCCATTCATACTTCCAAGGACTTTTAGGTTGTTCCAGATTTGGTTATCACAAAGTTGATGTGAACATTTGTGCATGTTTGTGTGTGAACATGTTTTAATTTTTCTGGGATAAATACTGGTGAGGGTATTTGCTGCTCCTATGGTGAGTGTATGTTTCATTTTATAGGAAACTGCAAAGCTGTTTCCAGAGATGCTTCACTATTCTACATTTCCACCAGAAATGTCTGAGAGATCCACCTTCTTGCCAGCATTTGGTATTTTCATTATTTTTTAAATTTTAGCTGTTCTAATTAATGTGTAGTATTATGTCAAATACTTGTGGTTTTAATTTGGTTTTAATTTGCATTTCTGTAATGATGAATAATGTTGAATAACTTTTAATGTGCTTATTTGTCATCCATATATCTTCTTTGGTAAAATGTCTGTTCAAGTCCTTGCTATTTTCTAATTGAACTGTTTGTTTATTTACTGCTGATTTCTGAGGAGGTCTTTTTTCAGAAATTTTGTTTTAGTGTGAAACGATCACTATGAAAGTCTAGTTAACATCTGCTACCATACATAGTTACACATTTATTTTTCTTGTGGTAAGAACTTTTAAGTTTACTCTCTTAGCAACTTTCAGATGTGGAGTACAGTATTATTAACTATAGTTAACAATGTTAAATGTTTATTTATTTATTTTGAAAGAGAGACAGAGAGAATGGGGAGAGGCAGAGAGAGAGAGAGAGTGGGAGAGAGGATGCCAAGCCGGCTCTACGCTCAGCAAGGAGCCCAACATGGGACTCAATGTCATGATGGGGAGATTGCGACCTGAGCTGAGGAGACTCAGACACTTAACCAACTGAGCCATCCAGACTCCCCTATAGTTACCATTTTATACATAACATCTCTGTGAATTTATTATTTATTTATTTATTTATTTATTTATTTATTTATTTTCCTTTTTATTTTAGAAAGAGAGAGAGAGCAACGGGGGAGAGGGACAGAGGGAAAGAAAGGGAGAATCCCAAGCAGGCCCCACACTCAGTTCAGAGTCTGAGGTGGGGTTTGATCTCATGACCTTGGGATTGTGACCTGAGCCAAAATCAAAAGTTGGACACTCAACCGACTGAGCCACCTAGGTGCCCTATATTTTGTAACTGGAAGTTTGTACCTTTTGATCCCCTTCATCCATTTCATGCACCTCTAACTGTCACCTCTGGAAATCACCAATCTAGTCTCAGTATCTGTGAGCTCATTTTCATCTTTTTTTTTTTTTTTTTTTAGATTCCACGCATAAGAAAGATCATACATTATTTATCTGTCTCTGTCTGACTTATTTCACTTCAGAAATTTGAACCTTTGGGGCGCCTGGGTGGCTCAGTTGGTTAAGCATCCAACTTCAGCTCAGGTCATGATTTCACCATTCCTGGGTTCCAGCCCCATGTCAGGCTTTGTGCTGACAGCTCAGAGCCTTGAGCCTGCTTTGGATTCTGTGTCTCCCTCTGCCTCTGCCCCTCCCCCGCTTGCACTCTGTCTCTCTTTCTCTTAAAAATTAAAATAATAACAACATTAAAAAAATTTAAAAATATATTATAAAAAAAGGAATTCGATTAAGCCGACCCCCATGAAAATATTCTTTCTTCCTACCCACTCTTAATTAGGATTTAATCATTTCTATGTCTTTGCTTTTGATTTACCAGGCTTTCCTCTATAAAATGCTTTCCCCTTTATTCTTAGTTTATCCATCCTTAATGGTTCAGTTCAAATCCGTTCTCTTCTAAGAAACCTTCCCTAGTGGGTCAAACCCTTCATGGTCTCTCTTTTCTTGACCTTCGATTACATGTGTATAGTCATTACTGTACAACCTAATGAAGGAAAATTAAAGTTATGAGTGCCTACTCTACTATCTGTTTTCATCTACCTGTTGCTGTATTTGGAGCCTGAGGATCCATCATTTGTAAGAATGATTGTTTTTTCATGTCTCACTAAGGAAAAAGTGCTAAATTTTTAAGTATGGTACACCACTAAATACCACCCATACTGATTTTAGAGATGCTTCAATGTGAGGGCAATAGTAATCTTAGGATAGGAAAAAGAATATTTTATATATTGGACTGTGTTGATGGGTTCATGAAGTTTAAGGTATTGCTCACCGTCACTCCTGGTGGTAGAGTCAGGGTTTACACAACTACCACGTTCTGGGCCCAATTAGAAAGCTGTTTCTGCTAATTAGTCTTGAATGGTTTCACACATGCTGGTCCTGTCTCCTTGGGTACATAGAGGATTCTTGACCTCAAAAAATTAATCACAGTATTAACATATGATCCAGCAATTCCACTATTCCACTTAAAATGGATATATATGTATGTGTGTGTGTGTGTGTATATATATATATGTATATGTATATATAATTATACATTATAATTTATAATATATATTATTAAATATATATATATTTCTCACCAGCTTTTGATATTAAAAAAGAGTGATGAGGGGCACCTGGGTGGCTCAGTTGGTTAAGCATCCGACTTCGGCTCAGGTCACGATCTTGCAGTCCATGAGTTTGAGCCCCGCGTCGGGCTTTGTGCTGACTGCTCAGAGCCTGGAGCCTGTTTCAGATTCTGTGTCTCCCTCTCTCTCTGACCCTCCCCCATTCATGCTCTCTCTCTGTCTCAAAAATAAATAAACGTTAAAAAAAATTTAAAAAAAAGAGTGATGACATAAAAACCCACTGTTTTTTAAGTAGGCTTCACACCCAGTGCAGAGCCCAACACAGCCTTGAACTCATGACCTTGAGACCAAGAGTTGGATAATTAACCAACTAAGACACCCAGGCACCCCAGATATTCCACTTCTAAGAAATGAAAGGAAAAAAATCTAACAGATATTTGTACATATTCACAGCAGCATCATTCACAACAGGAAAAAGTAGAAACAGCCCAATGTCCACTCGTGGATGAATAGAAAATGAAATGTATTTCCATACAGTGGAATATTATTTGTCCTTTAAAAGAAAGGAAATTCTGACACATGCTACAACATGGATGAAACTTGAGTACATTATGCTAAATGAAATAAGCTGATCACAAAAGGACATGTATTGTATGATTCCACTTATATAAGGTAGAGTAGTCAAGTTCACAGACCCAGTAAATAGAATGAGGAAGAAGGGATGCAGGATTATTAATTGATAGGTATAGAGTTTCAGTTTGAGAAGATGAATAAGTTCTGAAGATGGATGGTGGTGAATTACTTAATGTCACAGAACTATATACTTAAAAATGACTAAAGTGGTAAATTTTGTTTTATATATTTTACCACAATAATTTTATTAAAAAGTTCTTTGAGTGCTGAGACTATGGCTATATTTTGGGGTTTCCCTAGAAAGAGCCATATGCAAACCACTCAATGAGTAGGTATTGGTGGATTATTCAGGAATAAATCCTTGCCCTCAGCAAGCTTACACTCTTACTGTACTGTTCTCTGGTACATACAGATATGTGTGGAACCAGTCGATTCCTGATGAAACAGAAGCAAATGTGCAGTAGTGTAAATAGTGCTCTGCATGAAGGCTAAGGCAATTCTAAGTAAGGAAAGGTCACTTTTCAAGGTGGGACAGTTTAGGAGGTTGTCATGGAATAGATGTCTTAGACTAAGCCTTAAAGAGATACATTAGTCATTAGAGTAGAATGTGTCTGGCTTCAGGGTGGTTGGAAGAGCAGAAGAAAAGGCTTGGAGGCTCGTAAGTTCAGAGGTGAAGCCAGGGACAAGAGGGTCACTGTGAGCAAGTGGTAAGCGATGTCACAAGATAGGAAGTGGCTGGTTGAGAAAGGGTATAGAAGGCAAGGATGAAAGTTTCTTTCTTTCTTTCTTTCTTTCTTTCTTTCTTTCTTTCTTTCTCTCTTTCTTTCTTTCTCTCTTCTTTCTTCATTCACTCATTAATTCATTTATAAACAGTGATAAAATATATATAACATGAAATTTATCATTTTAACCATTTTTAAGTGTACAGTGAAGTGCATTAAGTGTATTCACATTGTTGCATCCATCCATCTCTAGGACTCTTTTATCTTTCCATACTGAAACTCTGTACCCACTAAACAATACCCAGCCCCTGCCATCTTCCCCCACCCTAGGAAGAGAGGTTTAGTTTTGTGTGTTTTGTTTTAATTTAAATTTTAGTTAATTAACACACAGTGCCAATATTGGTTTCAAGAGTAGAATTCAGTGATTCATCCCTTACATACAACACCTAGTGTTTATCACAAGTGCCCTCCTGAATACCCATCCCCCATGTAGCCCATCCCCCACCTGCCTCCCTTTATCAACCCTCAGTTTATCTTCTATCATTAATAGTCTCTTGTGGTTTTTTTCTCTCTCTTATCTTCCCCTCCCCACTTCTTATATGTTCATCTGTTGGAGGAGTTGGAGAACCAAGAGGTACAGTCATGAAGGATGAAGAGGGGACCAAAGAAGGAGAGTGGAGCAAAGTTGAGGCTAATGTTTGAACTTGGAGGATCTTATATGTCACCTGTAGGGAGTGACTGTATTCCTAGAGAGCCCTGGCCACAGACTTACTTCGTTTAATATTTATAATAATGGTCTCCAATAAGGGAATACAATACAGGGGAACTTTGGTAGAGGATGGCTCTAATTTGAACCCTAGTGCTCTTATAGTAGCCTCACCTTGGGAAGTCATTAAATCCTCTGAATCCCAATGTCTTCATCTGTAAAATGGGATTAATAACAGGACCTGCCCCATAGGGTTGTTCTAGGGATCAGCAAGAAGGAGTGTTAAGGTGCTTGGTAGGGTATTCAGGATGGAGCAGATGTATAACAAATAGCAGTTGTGCCATTAGGTATCATCAGTTTATTAAATCTGCGTTTTCCAAACCTTCAATTCTTCTTCGTCCTAGGCAGATTTCCAGTATGGCCTTGCAAAATTCTATGCGCTGGTGCACACACCCTCATGGTCCCTTCCTCTGAGTGCAGGTAGGACTGTGAATATGTTGCGATTTCACTCCTGTGATTGGGTCACTAATCATTTGATTTTGAATTAATTAAAAGATGAGATTGTTCAGGGTGGGTCTGGCCCAACATGAGGAGTCTGGAAAACAAGCACTGGGCCTTTCCTGAAGTCAGAGATTCAAGGCCAGAATCTTCTGCTGCCCTAGAAGGAGCAAAGTCCATGTTGTGGAGAAGGCAACATGGTAGGGAACAGTGGGAAACCTCTAGGAGCTGAGTCTCACATCTAAAATAGCAAGGAATGTAACTCTGCCAACAAGCAAAGCCCTAGCTGACACCTGATTGCAGCTTGGTGAGATCCTGGACAGAAAACCCAGCCAGCCTGTGCCTAGACTCCTGATCCATGGAAACTATGAGGTAACAAATGTGCATTGTTTTAAGTTGATCAATTTGTGATAACGTGTTATGCAGCAAGAGATAACTAATACACTCCAATTCATCTTCTGCCCCCACCATTCTGCTGAGCCTTAACACGTCAAGGTGTTCAATGTTCTCCAGTGTGTCCTCCAGTCACAGGTCACTTCTCTTTCCTCATCTGAATCCATCTTTGAGTGACACTTTTTTAAAAATTGTTTTAATGTTTATTTATTTTTGAGAGAGAGTAGGGGCAGAGAGAGAGGGAAACACAGAATCCGAAGCAGGCTCCAGGCTCTGATCTGTCAGCACAGAGTCTGACATGGGACTCAGACTCATAGACTGTGACTCTATGACTCATAGTTGTAGTTGGATGCTTAACTGACTGAGACACCC
Source organism: Puma concolor (assembly GCF_028749965.1). NCBI lineage: Eukaryota > Metazoa > Chordata > Mammalia > Carnivora > Felidae > Puma > Puma concolor. The sequence continues at coordinate 27,625,688 of NC_141671.1, forward strand.
AGGTACCCCAAATGACACTTTTGCTTTCTAAAACTCTTTCCTTTTTTGACTTCTGTGTCCCACATTTCTCTACAACACTACCTGTTTCTTTATCTGTCCCTGGTTTGTTCTCCTTCTCTACTCAATCTCAGAATGTTGGAGGCCTAGAGTTTAGTCTTGAGTCATCCTCTCTATTTAGGCCATCCATCCAGTCCCATGGCTTTCAAAATCACCTGTATTTCAATGACTTGCAGAACTACATCTAGAAGCTTGATCTCCTCTGTGGACTCCAGATACATATCCACACTTGATATTTCTACTGGGTTGTAACATGTCCAGGAGAGAATTCTTAATTCCATTCCTACCTCTAGACTTGTGCTTCCTGTGGTAAATGACACTATTTTTCACCCAATGGCTGAAGCCCAACATCAGAATCTGTATTAGCTAGGATCAATCATGCCAGCCAGCACAGTAACTACCTTCTTTTCCTGTTGAATCAGAGTCATAAGAAGCTTACAGTGACTGGGTGTCAGTCTTAATTAACTTCCAGTTCAATGGGATCCTTGTAGTGTCTCCTGGTGGAAGCATTCCTTCTTCTGTAACTAAGAACTGTAGGTCAGCAGGACATGAGGTCACAGGAATAGGAAACAAAAATCTTGCTGGTGAGACACTAGATGTAATAGTGAGCCATTATGCTCCCATTTCCACCCCCTTGATTCCTGGATCCGTGAATCCTGGCTATGGGAGAAACAGCACCATATATTGTACACTGATTCAGAGCATATAGAGCCTTCTGAAAAATCTGGCCTCAGCCCTGCAAACTATTGCTACCCAGCTGGCATGGCAATTCCATCTTCAAAAAGCCATTTTACCTTTCTAATAAGCCAGCTCCTTCAGGATGGTGGAGAACATGGTGATACCAGTGAATTGCATGAGGACTGGCCCACTGCCACACTTCTTTTGCTGTGAAGAAAATTCTTTGATCAGAAGCAATATTATGTGGAATACCTTGGCAGTGGATAAGGTATACTGTAACTCCATGGACGGTAGTTTGGGCAGATGTATTTCATGCAGGAAATGCAAATCTATATCATAATAAGTGTCTATTTCAATAAATACAACCTCTTCCATGAGAGAAGCAGTCTAATGTAATCAGCCTACTAGCAGGTAATTACCAGATCACCCCAGGTAATGGTGCCATATCAAGGGCTCAGTGTTAGTCCTTGTTGCTGGAAGACTAGGTGCTCAGCAGTGGCCAGAGCCAGGTCAGCCTTGATGAGTACAAGTCCATGTTACTGAGACCATGCATAACTTCCATCTTTGCCACCATGGCCACTTTGTTCATGAGCTCATTATGCAATGACAGGGTGACTGGGGGATGTGTCTTAATGGTATCCACAGAATGGGGCACTCCATCCACTTGATTATTAAAATCCTTTCCTGCTGTGGCCACCCTACAGTAAGCATTTACATGGGACACAAACATCTTCACACTTTTTTTCCCATTCAGTGAGGTCTATTGACATATATCTTACCCAAATTTCCTTGTCAATCTGTTTTCTAATAACATTCCTTCCAAGTTCCGTCTTTTCCTCCTCTTTTATTCATTCTAAGTTCCAATCTACTAACTCTAGTTTTCCTATCTCCAAAGAATTTCCAAAAGTAATCTAATTCTTTTCACATCCTTGCAACCACCCTCAACTAAGCCACATCATTTTTTCCCTCTTATATTAATAGCACTGACATCCTAGCTTATCTACCTGTTTTCACTTCTTCACTATCATAATTCATTCTCCACGCAGCACCTTCCAAAGACTGCTGGCGAAATCTGCAGTAAAATATCCAGATTCCTTACTGCAGGACTATGAGGCCCTACCTCCCTTGACCTCATATTCTATCACTCTCTCCCTTGCCTGCTCTACATATCTTTTTATCATTTTTCAAACTTTGCAAAGTTCCTTCCCACGTTAGAGCTATTGTGCTTGGGAACACCATAATCTTTCTGCTTTGCCCTTCATGGCAATCAAAATGAAGTTCTTTCTCTTTGTGAACCTTCTACAGCTGCTGTTAATCTTCTTGGTTATGCTTTTTCATCTTGATACTCATTTTTATCACTTCCACTCAGGGAAAAAAAACTAATGTTGAAGATGATTAGAGCAAGTTGGTGTCCGTAAATTTTTGCTCAACAAATAGGAACTAATGAATATTTAGGGGGTGCAAATTTGCTGATTTTAATATAGTTATTGGGAAACAACAGCAAACTTTATTATTTTTTTAATATGAAATTTATTGTCAAATTGGTTTCCATAAAACACCCAGTGCTCATTCCAACAGGTGCCCTCCTCAATACCCATCACCCACCCACCCCCTCCCTCCCACCCCCCATCAACCCTCAGTTTGTTCTCAGTTTTTAGGAGTCTCTTATGTTTTGTCTCCCTCCCTAACTATTTTTTTCTTCCCCTCCCCCATGGTCTTCTGTTAAGTTTCTCAGGATCCACATAGGATTGAAAATATATGGAATCTGTCCTTCTCTGTATGACTTATTTCACTTAGCATAACACTCCCAGTTCCATCCACGTTGCTACAAAAGGCCATATTTCATTCTTTCTCATTGCCACATAGTATTCCATTGTGTATATAAACCACAATTTCTTTATCCATTCGTCAGTTGGTGGACAGTTAGGCTCTTTCCATAATTTAGCTATTGTTGAGAGTGCTGCTATAAACTTTAAAGTGAACCGAGGAGAATACAGAGTCAGGTAAAAAGGTGTCGGTTGTTTCAGGAATAGAATCAGGTAGAAAAACCCCTCTGCAAATTGTTCTACCAGCTTGCTGGTGATGAGTTACAGCTTAACCCATTGTAAATGAGCAAAGAAGGCCGTCTGCATTGATGGAAATACTGCCACCCTGGAGAAACAAGGGCTTTTGTGAAGTCATTTTCCCCATTTCCTCATATGGAGAGGAGATGGATGAGCCAAGGGACACACTTCTAATTGTGAATTTCTTTGCTGTTCTTGGGTGGTCATTCTCAAGAGCACTTTCAAACTGTTGTTTTTGCCTCTCTTCCACCCAAGATTTTGGTGAACATCCTACCCTTTCCTCAAGGGTCTGCTTTATGAAAAATACAAACTTTTCCAGAGTCCCACAATTTCTTTTCAAAATTACTGTTTCAGATGCTTTTTCAAAGCCAACAATTTTATTAGAATTCAATAATGGAAATCACTGGGATCAGAGAAGTAAAAATTAATTTTATTTGGGAAGCTTAGAGCTTTGTAAACTTGAAGATATTCAAAGGACAGGGGAGAAAAAAAAACAAAAACAGTGATGGCTCAGGATATAACATGGATGGTTAGAGTGTTATAGTCCAAGAGAACACATTTGCAGCACCTGAGGGAATCCTTGGGTAGAAATGTAATGCCCTGAAATAAGGAAAATGTTCACTTTACATAGCAGGATTAAACCTCTGAGTACTTCGTTGCAATTAATATGCATTTGAATATATTGTATAACTTACAAAGGACAATTTAGTAGCATTATTCTTTGTGGCAAAGATGTAAACAAAGTAAATACCCATCAGCAGAAGAATGGTTCCATAAATTGTGATAGATCCACAGTACAAAGTATTACACAGCCACCAAAAAAGAATAAAGGACAGCTCTGCCAATGAACTTGGAAGGATTTTCACGGGGAATATTTGAGTAAAAAAGTAAGCCTTGGAGAAATGTGACTACTATGATCCCATATTTATAAAACAGTGAAAACTTTATATGTGTCTATGTAAGATAGTTTGTAGATATAGATGGTTACACAAGCATGGAGGAAGTACTGAAGGACACATGCCAGGTTGTCACCTGCAGTGGGAGGCCACAGAGAAAAGACAGGTGGAGAGGCAAACAAAAAAGATTTTGTGTCAACAATAAAATTTGATATGCATGTCATTTATGTAAAATATATCATCTCTCTTTCTCTCTCTCCCTCACTCTCTCTCTCCCTCTCAATCATCTATCTAGCTATCTATTTGCAAAAAGAAATTAGAGAAAGGACCTTGACTTCTTAATAGGTAAGAGATATATTAAGTCAAAAAAGCATGTTGCAGATTAATATGTAAATAATAAATCTAGTTCCATAAAAAAAACACAATCTTTCTATATTTACAGATTTTTTAATTTATATCTGTTTATAAGAAAGGAGAATGTGGGAACACATTATTAGGTTTCTAAGAAGACAACCTTAGTTTTTCCTTAATATACCTTTGTCCTCTGAAACAGATCAGAAGATTTTTGAGACATAGAAAGTTCTGCTTTCTCTCTAACCGTCATGCTCTAAAAGAACTCATAGCACAAGTTTCTAAAGTTTAAAGATAAAACTGCTACTAAAAATTAATTAAGGGGGGTCCTGTGGTGGCACATGCTCACTTCTTTTGATTGAAACCCATCTCTTGCCAAGACTGTCTGTATTATAGTTCACAAGTGATTGTAAAGTTCACAGTACAGACAGTAATATATAGTAACTAAGCTTCAGTATAAACAAATAATTACAATGTTGATCTCAGTCATATAAACTTGTTCTATTAAGGGCACCTGGGTGGCTCAGTCAGTTAAGCGTCTGACTCTTCATCTCAACTCAGGTCTTGATCTCAGGGTTGTGAGTTCAGGCCCACATTGGCTTCCACACTGGCATGAAGCCTACTTAAAAAATAATAAAAATAAAAATAAACTTCTGTTCAATTTGTTAAGACTTAGTCTCCATTTATTATCTTTTAGCTCAAATAAGAACTTGTACATATATGAGCCTTATTATAACTGACATTAAGCTATGGTTCATCAGGATTGATCCTGGCATCAGCTAATGTTGTATAGATATCTGGAAAGTCAGAATTCTGTGAGGGATGACATTTTTGAGGGGTTAGAATATAAGGATTAGGATTATGGCAGGCATTTGGAACAGTTTTTACACTGGTTAACAAGTGGATTATGACTGGTCTTTTTCAGCATCCCTAGCTCTTCCAGCTCTCTTTCTCTTTTAGCTACATTTACTCTTTTTGATTACGGCAGTGAGGGCAGTAATTATTATCTCAGTGTGAAACTAAAAATTTTTAAAGTCTAATCTATATTAAGCATGCAGTGCAAAAAACTGTCATCTTTGTCACGTGACATATGTAAAGAAATGCACTCAGTGAACTGACTTACTTTAGCATTCCCTGAGAATCCTCTGGGGCTATTGGTTCCCTGTGCTGAACAATCTGAATTTGATGTTTGGGGCAGTTATGAAAAAGAGAGTCAAAGGACTGCTATGGCAGAGCACCTATGACTTATGCTTCCCATGCTATAGTGGAGAGTAGTTGCTGGGTATCACTGCCAGGCACAGAGTGCACCTCCCAACTGCTCTGCATCCAGGTGGGGGGCTCTGTGATTAATTTTAGTCAGTTACTTTGGCCAAGATTATTTCTTAGTCTAATGTGATTCAGAATATGTTATAAACTGAACTGTTTCCCTACAAAATTCTTCTGTTGAAGTCCTAATGCCCAGTACCTCAGAATGCAACTATTTTCAGAGATGAGTCTTTTGAAAGGTAATTAAGGTTAAACGAGGTCAGAGGGTAGGCTTTAATCCAAAATAACTGCTGCCCTTATAAGAGGGATAAAGTAGGCCGCAGACACACAAAGAGAAGACCTTGTGAAGATACAAGGAAAAGATGGCCACCTACAAGCCAAGGAGACAAGCCTCAGAAAAACCCAACATTGCCAACATCTTGATCTTGGACTTCCAGCCTCCAGAGCAGTGAGAAAAAAATTGTTGTTTAAGCCCCCCAGCCTGTGGTACTTAGTTATGGCAACCATGGAAGACTATGGCTGTAGTTTCCCTGATTTATTTCTATATTTGTTGGGTGGGATGTGGGTGCCTAGGGCAAACTTGGAAGCATTGTTGAAAATGGTGGGCTATTAGTCTAGTCTCTGAATACCTCTGTGGGTTGGAGCCTGCTATTGGTGATGATCAGGAATATCTATTTGAGATTTTAGTAAATGAGAAATAAGTGAGTATCATATGAAACCATGGAGATTTCAAGATTTATCTATGACAACAGCTAGAATTACCCTCCCCAAATGGAGAAGCCATTATAGTAGATGAAGTGAGACAGATGGTCACGCTTAGAAAAAGAGCAGAAGCAATATCAATGTGCAGGTATTGTTGTCTTTAGCCACAGAGCACTCTGGGGTAGCCTAGAAGAGGGCAACATAACCAAAATACCTCATTAATTACCACATGATAGTATGGGTGGGAGGAAGCTCATGCTAAAGCCACGTAATGCTACAAGAAAGATACATGATTTGGAACCAGTAATCTTAGGTGAATGATTCTCATTTAGAAAAACTGTGCGTCCCATTATGATAAACAACAGCTGTTGTAGAAAGTACAGATTTTATGTTTATGTTGGCTTCCACTGTTAGGACTCTTCACGTTAAATGTATTGTCTGTAATGGTTTCTAAGTTATTTAAGAAGTCACCAAAGGACCTGAGTAATTAAGAGGTGGGTGGTCCACATTGATGAGTAAACAAGATAATTTATCTGTGGTCCTTTTAGTTCCTGCTATTGGCATGAGTTCCAAGTTCACAAAGTTCATTCAGAGCTAAAACTGAAAACTGTCCTTGGCTGTAAATGAGTTAGCAATCTATCATCCAAATCTGGGATCCCACTGACACAGTGTGGCAAATTGGGAAGGGAGCCCAGGTCTACAGCCATCAGCAGGCGCCAAACTGTCCCTTTGCCTCTCTAGGACTGGTCTGTTGCACCACGGTTAACTTGAAGTCCCTCAAGATATCATAGACAGTTTTTTGTTTGCCTATTCTTTTGGTTCTCTTCTCCTTCCAAGTTCATAGGGGCACTGTGCTTTCTTGACCCCTTGAAGTTAAGTGTGGCCACATGACTTATGCTGGCCAGTGAAATCCAAGCAGACCTGCTCAGACTGGGCACTCCTCCTGAGTGGAAGCAATTAGGAGACAGGTCCCTGCTCCTCCCTCTGTCTCTTCTTCTGGTAAGGAGATGATGAAACACGTGTGGCTGTAAGTGAAGAAACCTGGAATAAGGAGCTGCCCCCCAGAGAAGCTGTTGTCTGAGGACGTGACCTAGCCTGCAAAAGACTTTGCAAGAGCTCACCTTTTGTTCAGTTAGTCACAGAGGTTTTGAAGTTCTTTTGTTACTGCATAACCTTGTCTGTTTTGACTAAAGCTCAGGATAGCCTTGTAAAATGTCTCTTAATGCTTACCAGGGCAAAGCCTGATACTTGTTCCTCAATATATTTTCTGCTTCTTTCTTAGATTAATGGGGAATTTTCAGCTTGGCATATAGGTACATAAAATAAAAGTAACATTTCCCCACCTTCCCCATAGCTATGATGTGACTTGGTAATGGAGTCCCAGCTATAGTGGCCTGCTGTGTCCTAAATAAATGAGGTTTCTATCTTTCTTCTTCATTGTTTTATCTGAGCAAAAAGCAAACTGATCAGGGTAAATTGGGTTGTCCCCATTGTCACTCTGGCTTGTGTGGGAATAGAAAGGAACTCTCACTTCCAAGATTAGGTTATAAAAAGACTGTCTTCTATCTTGGGTGCCCTCTATCATTCTCTCACTTGCTTGCTCTAAGGGAAGCCACTTGCCATATTGTGAGCTGCTGTCTGGAGAAATCAATGTGTCAAGGAAGTGGGGCCCTAATTTCAACAGCCCCAATTCATCTGAGTCCTACCTACAGCCATGTGAATGAGCTGGGAAGAAGGTTCTTCCACAGTCAGAATTTTAGATGAGACCACAGCCCCTGCTGACATCTTAATGCAACTTCATGAGACACCTTCACCTAGAGGCACCCAGCTAAGCTATTCTAGTTTTCTGACTCATAGAAATTATGAAATAATGTTTGTTGTTTTAAACAACTAAGTTTTGGGGACAATTTATTATGCAACAACAGATAACTAATACATTGGCCAAAAGGATATGCATGGAAGTAGCATATGTAATCTTCAAATTTATGCCATTAAAGGGAAGGGACATGCTTCCTTTTCCCCTTACCTGCCTGCCTAATGGCTAGAAAGTTATTGTGGAATGTCACTGGACCATGTACATAAGGGCATGCCAGAACTGTGATAGAGCAATAAGGCAGGAGCCTGGACCTCTGACAATTTCATGAAGATGAACAGTCACATCAGGTTATACTTTTACATAAGAGAGAAATAAGTTTTTTTCTTATTGAAACCATTGCAATTTGGTGTCTCTTTTAAGGAAGCTAAGCCTATATCATAACTAAAATGTTTATTTGAATTCTGTAAAACGGGAAAGCTCCAGGAAGCAACATGTTTTATGACCAAACTTCTTTATAGAAACTGGGAACAGTCATATTATTGCAAGTTTATTAAGAGACTTGAAGTCAGATATAAAACAGACATTTTCTTTTTTCAAAATTGTAAATTATAGAAACTAGTCTCTTGAAAATGAAGCAAAGGCTACAGGTCCCTAGGTGGCTCAGTTGGTTAAGCATCTGACTCGATTTTGGCTCAGGACATGATCTCATGGTTTGTGACTTTGAGCCCTGTGTTGGCCTCTGCACTGACAGTGTGGAGCCTCCTTGGGATTTTCTCTGTCCGTCTCTCTCTGCCCCTTCCCCACTCACTCACTCTCTTTCCCTCAAAATAAATAAACACTTTAAAAAATAAGAAAATCAGGCAAAGGCTAGATATAGTAATGCCAGCAAGAGGAAGCTGGGAATGGAATTGACCACTTTGATCAACCGATTACCAAGAGGGAGAGTTCAGGCAGTTTGGCAGGCAGGCAATGATTTGCATTCTTGTTTACAAGAATTCTTTTGTACATCAGGTAAATAGCTCTTTTCAAAAGAAAAAAAAAGTGTTCTCATGGCATTATGTTTATACTAAAAAGTAAGAAAGGGGCATTTTTAATGTCACAAATATGTAGCTACATATGAGTTGATGCAATCCACAGTGGATTCCTTCTGGAATGCCTCAGTAAAAGGTCAGCTCTCCCTTGGGTGAAAAAAGAACTGAGTTTTCATTCACTGAAAAGAGTTATGGGCTGCATAAAGAGGTGGCGTCTTAACTGCAACTGGGGCTATTTGCTTTTCTAATCCTCAAATTTAATGCTCTAAGTTTTACAAATAGCTAAAATAGGACAGATGTAAAAAACATCATTGTCATGGTCCAGACTCAAGACTGTCCGGTTTGAGACTGAACCAGAGCTTTGCCAAAGAGTGTCCTGTGTCCTGTTTTCATTTCTGATTTTATTCCTGACTGTGCATGATGAATATGAAAGCAGACTAAATACAAATATCTGAAAAAAATCAACCCATCAGACACAAAGATTTTAATAAAAGCAAAGATCTGTCTTTTTTTTGGATTGGAAGATAATATTATAAAGGGTTATTTTTTCTAAATTATTTTATTTTGTTTTGTTCAATATCATTTCAGGTAAACATCTCAACATATTTTGGGGAGAACTTGGACAAAGTTATTCTAAAGTTGATCTGGCAATAAATATTTGAAAATAGCTGAGAATATTTTGAAAAAAATAATAAAGCAGGACTTGTCTTATATGAATGAAATACATTCTTACAGCAATAAAACAGTTACAGTAATAAAAAGTGTGGTCCTGGCCCAGGAATAGACAGGTAAATTAATGGACTGGAACAGAGGATCCGGAAATAGACTCACATAGATATGAAAAGTCAGTGCATAAGAAAGTTACCATGTCAACTCAAAAATAAGAAAACAAACAACCTAATAAGAAACTTGGCACAAGATTCAAAAAATTATTTCACCAACGGAGATACAGAAATGGCAAACACATGAAAAAGATGATCAACATCATTAGCCATTAGAAAAATACAAATTAAAATATCAAGGATATTACCATTATACATCTATTAGAATAGATTAAAAAATAAAACTGAAAATACCAAGTGCTGATGAGGATGTGGAGAAACTGTGCCTCTCCTACACTGCTAGTGAAGGCAAAATGGCACAGTAGCCTCTTTGGAAAACAGTGAGGCATTCCCTTATAAAGTTAAGGAACACTTACCTACATTGCTATGTTGCTAGGTATTTACCTAAGAGAAATAAAAAACCTGTAGGCAAATGTTCACAACAACCATCTTAGTCCATCCAGGCTACTGTAACAGAAAACTACAGACTTGGGGGGGCTGATGCAACAGACATTACTTCTCACAGTTCTGGAGGCTGGGAAGTCCAAGATCAAGGTGCTGGCAGGTTCACTGTCTAGTGAGGCCCACTTCTTCAAGCCATCTTCTCCCTGTGTCCTCACATGATATGAGAAACGTCTCTGGGGTCTCTTTTATAAGGGCACTAATCCCATTCATGAGGGCTCCACCCTCATGACAGAATCATCTCCCAAAGACCCTACCTTCTAATACCATCACATTGGGAGTTAAGATTTCAACTTACAAATTTGGGGCATGGGTACAAACATTCAGTCCATAACAACAACTTACTCATAATCATAAAACATGGAAAACATCCCAAATGTCCTTAAACTGATAGATGGATAAACAAACTGTGATACAATAGAATGCTGCTCAGCAAAAAAAGTCAATGAACTATTGATAAACACACAACAACATGGATAGAACTCCAACACATTGTGCTAAGTAAAAGAAGCAATACTCAGAGGCTACATAGTGTATAAAATCCTATTTATATGGCATTATAGAAAAAGAAAAGTTATATTGAGAAAAGATTGGTGTGTCACCAAGGGTTAGAGATGGGGTGGAGTTTCAGTACAAAGGGGCAGTGAGAGGGAATTTTGAGGCATGTTAGAACTGTTCTGTATCTTGTTTGTGATAGTGATTATGTAATTCTACACATTTGTCAAAACTCACACAACTATGCACCAAAAGTGAATGCTACTGAATGTAAAATATAAATATAAAATAAATTTAAAAAGACAGTGCGCAAGATTGTGAATATAAACAGCATTAAATCATAATCATCAAACTTGCTAAGAGACTATAGATTTTTTTTTTGCTAAGAGACTAGATCCTAATTATTCCAACTATAAAAAAGAAATGATCATCATGTGATGTGATAGAAGTGCTAAACATCATTGCAATGGCAATCATATTACAATATATAAATGTGTCAAATTAACATGTTCTATACCTTAAACTTACACAGTATTATATGTCAAATACATGTAAATAAAAAAATAAAAAGACATTATATCATCTATGAGTAAATAGTTAATTATCTAATATGTAGGAAATGGTAAAAAGCTAGTGATTTACACAAAAATAGAGATAAATCTTTCCTTTAGTCCTCACATAAAAATAAATTCTGAGTGGATTGGGAGTTTAATTGTAAATACATAAATTATAAAATGTTACAAGAAAACTTGGGTGAATATTTTTACAATCTTGGTTGCTGAACGTCTTTCAAATAAACATGTCAGAAATTCCCCAAATCTATGTATGTGATGGTACAAATTTAAAATTACATAAATTAAAAAATGAAATAAAATAATCATGTTTAAAACTAAATTGGTGAAATTACTTGTAACCGATATATGAGCAAATGAATTTTTATGAAACAAAGAACTAAAAAATTAAAAAAAATAAAATTTGGAGAGAACATGAACAAGCAATTTATAAATTAACCAATAAACATAAGAGAAGGTGTTCAACCTCCTTAATGATCAAAGAAAGAAATAAAAACAACAATTAGTTTTGTCCATGAGTTAGATTAATGAAGACCGAAAAGGTTGATAAAATCTACTAACAGTAGGTTTTAGAAAATGGGAACTCTCATGAACAATTTATGAGAGGGTAAATTCCCATAGCCGTTGGGTAGGGAAATACGGATACCTTGTTTCCTCTAAAAAACTACTAACACAATTGGGAAAATCATGTAACTTCAAGATATTTGGTGCAGCATTGTTTATAATGTCATCATTTTTTGCTGCCTGTTTTGTGAGTCTTTAAAATGCTAAAGTTCTCTATGACCTTCAGGTGGAGAATATAGAGACAGTATTCAAATTATTTGACAAAAGGAAACTTCCCCCGCCCTTTTTCTTTCAACCCAAATGGGTCACCTTGGGTCATAAAGAGGCAACTGGAGGATATTCATTAAAATGTTAACAGAGTCCGCTGGCCCCTGGGAAGATGGCGGTGTAGGAGGACGCTGGGATCACTGCATCCTGCTGATCACTCATATTCTACCTACACCTGCCTAAATAACCCAGAAAACCACCAGAAGTCTACCAGAATGGATTCTCTGGAGCCAAGCACAGACGAGAGGCCCACAGGAGAGGGTAGGAAGGGCAGAGAGGCGGTGCTTGCTACACGGACTGGTGGGAGGGAGCCTGGGTCGAGGGGTGGACCGCTGGCCAAGCAGAGGCCCCGAGTCTGGCTTGGAAAAGCAGAGGGGCCAGATGGAGTGTGTTCTGACAGCAAGCCGGACTTAAGATCTTAAAGGTTATAAGTTAACAGCTCTGCTCAGAGAGCGGGAAGGCTGGAGGACAATGGGAGGGAGAGTTATTGAGCCCCGGATTACAGAGCTCAGCTTGGCAGGGAACAAAGGCTCTTCCCAGCGCCATTTCCCTCGCCCATCCCCCAGCCAAAATCCCAGAGGGAACCAGTTCCTGCCAGGGAACTTGCTTGCACCGCACAAACACCCAACGCTGTGCTTCTGTGGATCCATCCCTCCGGTGGCAGGTCTGACTCCCTCCTGGTGCTGCAGGACCCCTCTCCAAGCGGATCACCAAAGGATAAGTGAGCTGAGCCTGCCCCTCCCGCCCCTGTGCACCTTACCGATCCACCCCAGCTAATACGCCAGATCCCCAGCACCACAAGCCTGGCAGTGTGCAAGTAGCCCAGATGGGCCACACCACCCCACAGTGAATCTGGCCCCTAGGAGAGGGGAAGAGAAGGCACACACCAGTCTGACTGTGGCCCCAGTGGTGGGCTGGGGGCAGACATCAGGTCTGACTTCGGCGCCGCCCACCAAAGCAAGTTATTCAAGACAGCACAGGGGAAGTGCCTTGAAGTTCCAAACCACTCCAGGGACTATCCAAAATGACAAAATGGAAGAATTCTCCTCAAAAGAATCTCCAAGAAATAACAACAGCTAACAAACTGATCAAAAACGATTTAAACAATATAACAGAAAGTGAATTTAGAATAATAGTCATAAAATTAATTGCTGGGCTTGAAACAGTATAGAGGACAGCAGAGAATCTATTGCTACAGAGATCAAGGGACTAAGGAACAGCCAGGAGGAGCTTAAAAATGCTATAAATGAACTGCAAAATAAAATGGAGACAACCACGGCTCGGATTGAAGAGGCAGAGGAGAGAATAGGTGAACTAGAAGAAAAAATTATGGAAAAAAAGGAAGCTGAGAAAAAGAGAGATAAAAAAATCCAGGAGTATGAGGGGAAAATTAGAGAACTAAGTGATGCACTAAAGAGAAATAATCTATGCATAATTGGTATTCCAGAGGAGGAAGAGAGGGAAAGGTGCTGAAGGTGTACTTGAAGAAATAATAGCTGAAAACTTCCCTGATCTGGGGAAGGAAAAAGGCATTGAAATCCAAGAGGCACAGAGAACTCCCTTCAGACGTAACTTGAATCGATCTTCTGCACGACATATCATAGTGAAACTGGCAAAATACAAGGATAAAGAGAAAATTCTGAAAGCAGCTAGGGATAAACGTGCTGTAACATATAAAGGGAGACTGATAAGACTAGTGACGGATCTCTCTACTGAAACTCGGCAGGCCAGAAAGGCATGACAGGAGATCTTCAATGTGATGAACAGAAAATATGCAGCCAAGAATCCTTCATCCAGCAAGTCTGTCATTTAGAATAGAAGGGGAGATAAAGGTCTTCCCAAACAAACAAAAACTGAAGGAATTTGTCACCACTAAACCAGCCCTACTAGAAATCCTAAGGGGGACCCTGTGAAACAAAGTACCAGAGACATCGCTACAAGCATGAAACCTATGGACATCACAATGACTCTAAACCCATATCTTTCTATAATAACACTGAACATAAATGGACTAAATGTGCCAACCAAAAGACATAGGGTATCAGAATGGATAAAAAAACAAGACCCATCTATTTGCTGTCTACAAGAGACTCATTTTAGACCTGAGGACACCTTCAGATTGACAGTGAGGGGATGGAGAACTATTATTCATGCTACTGGAAGTCAAAAGAAAGTTGGAGTAACCATAGTTATATCAGACAAACTAGACTTTAAATTAAAGGCTGTAACAAGAGATGAAGAAGGGCATTATATAATAATTACAGGGTCTATCCATCAGGAAGACCTAACAATTATAAATGTATATGCGCCAAATACGGGAGGCCCAAATATATAAAACAACTACTCACAAACACAAGCAACCTTATTGATAAGAATGTGGTAATTGTAGGACTTTAACACTCCACTTACAGAAATGGATAGATCATCTAGACGCACGGTCAATAAAGAAACAAGGGCCCTGAATGATACATTGGATCAGATGGACTTGAAAGATATATATAGAACTCTGGATTCCAAAGCAACAGAATATACTTTCTTCTCGAGTGCACATGGAACATTCTCCAAGATAGATCACATTCTGGGTCACAAAACAGTCCTTCATAAGTATACAAGAATTGAGATCATACCATGCATACTTTCAGACCACAATGCTATGAAGCTTGAAATCAACCACAGGAAAAATTCTGGAAAACCTCCAAAAGCATGGAGGTTAAAGATCACCTTACTAAAGAATGAGTGGGTCAACCAGGCAATTAGAGAAGAAATTAAAAAATATATGGAAACAAATGAAAATGAAAATACAACAATCCAAACACTTTGGGATGCAGTGAAGGCAGTCCTGAGAGGAAAATACATTGCAATCCAGGCCCATCTCAAGAAACAAGAAAAATCCCAAATACAAAATCTAACAGCACACCTAAAGGAACTAGAAGCACAACAGCAAAGACAGCCTAAACCCAGCATAAAAAGAGAAATAATAAAGATCAGAGCAGACATAAACAATATAGAATCTAAAAAAACTGTAGAGCAGATCAACGAAACCAAAAGTTGGTTTTTTGAAAAATAAACAAAATTGATAAACCTCTAGCCAGGTTTCTCAAAAAGAAAAGGGAGATGACCCAAATAGATAAAATCGTGAATGAAAATGGAATTATTACAACCAATCCCTCAGAGATACAAGCAATTATCAGGGAACACTATGAAAAATTATATGCCAACAAACTGGACAACCTGGAAGAAATGGACAAATTCCTAAGCACCCACACACTTCCAAAACTCAATCAGGAGGAAATAGAAAGTTTGAACAGACCCGTAACCAGTGAAGAAATTGAATCTGTTATCAAAAACCTCCCAACAAATAAGAGTCCAGGACCAGATGGCTTCCCAGGGGAGTTCTACCAGATGTTTAAAGCAGAGATAATACCTATCCTTCTCAAGCTATTCCAAAAAATAGAAAGGGAAGGAAAACTTCCAGACTTATTCTATGAAGCCAGTATGACTTTGATTCCTAAACCAGACAGAGACCCAGTAAAAAAAGGGAACTACAGGCCAATATCTCTGATAAATATGGATGCAAAAATTCTCAAGAAGATACTAGCAAATCGAATTCAACAGCATATAAAAAGAATTATTCACCCTGATCAAGTGGGATTCATTCCTGGGCTGCAGGGCTGGTTCAAGATTTGCAAATCAATCAAGGTGATATGCCACATTAATAAAAGAAAAGATAAGAACCATATGATCCTGTCAATCGATGCAGAAAAGGCATTTGACAAAATTCAGCAACGTTTCTTAACAAAAACCCTTGAGAGGGGCGCCTGGGTGGCGCAGTCGGTTAAGCGTCCGACTTCAGCCGGGTCACGATCTCACGGTCCGTGAGTTCGAGCCCCGCGTCAGGCTCTGGGCTGATGGCTCAGAGCCTGGAGCCTGTTTCTGATTCTGTGTCTCCCTCTCTCTCTGCCCCTCCCCCATTCATGCTCTGTCTCTCTCTGTCCCAAAAAATAAATAAACGTTGAAAAAAAAATTAAAAAAAAAAAACCCTTGAGAAAGTCGGGATAGAAGGAACACACTTAAACATCATAAAAGCCATTTTTGAAAAGCCCACAGCTAACATCATCCTCAATGGGGAAAAACTGAGAGCCTTCCCCCTGAGATCAGGAACATGGCAGGGATGTGCACTGTCACTGCTGTTGTCTAACATAGTGCTGGAAGTGCTAGCATCAGCAATCAGACAACAAAAGGAAATCAAAGGCATCAAAATTGGCAAAGATGAGGTTAAGCTTTCACTTTGTGCAGATGACACTTTGTGCAGATGACATGATGACATAGAAAATCCGATAGACTCCACCAAAAGTCTGCTAGAACTGTTACATGAATTTAGCAAAGTTGCAGGATACAAAATCAATGTACAGAAATCAGTTGCATTCTTATACACTAATAATGGAGCAACAGAAAGACAAATAAAGAAACTGATCCCATTCACAATTGCACCAAGAAGCATAAAATACCTAGGGATAAATCTAACCAAGGATGTAAAAGATCTGTATGCTGAAAACTATAGAAAGCTTATGAAGGAAATTGAAGAAGATATAAAGAAATGGAAAAACATTCCGTGCTCATGGATTGGAAGAATAAATATTGTCAAATCTACCCAAAGCTATCTACACATTCAATGCAATCCCAATCAAAATTGCACCAGCATTTTTCTCGAAGCTAGAACAAGCAATCCTAAAATTCATATGGAACCACAAAAGGCCCCGAATAGCCAAAGTAATTTTGAAGAAGACCAAAGCAGGAGGCATCACAATCCTAGACTATAGCCTCTACTACAAAGCTGTAATCATCAAGACAGCATGGTATTGGCACAAAAACAGATGCATAGACCAATGGAATAGAATAGAAACCCCAGAACTAGATCCACAAACGTATGGCCAACTAATCTTTGGCAAAGCAGGAAAGGACATCCAATGGAAAAAAGACAGTCTCTTTAACAAATGGTGCTGGGAGAACTGGGCAGCAACATGCAGAAGGTTGATACTAGACCACTTTCTCACACCATTCACAAAAATAAACTCAAAATGGATAAAGGACCTGAATGTGAGACAGGAAACCATCAAAACCCTAGAGGAGAAAGCAGGAAAAGACCTCTCTGTCCTCAGTCGTAGCAATTTCTTACTCAACACATCCCCAAAGGTAAGGGAATTAAAAGCAAAAATGAACTACTGGGACCTCATGAAGATAAAAAGCTTCTGCACAGCAAAGGAAACAATCAACAAAACTAAAAGGCAACCAACGGGATGGGAAAAGATATTTGCAAATGACAAATCAGAAAAAGGGCTAGTATCCAAAATCTATAAAGAGCTCACCAAACTCCACACCCGAAAAACAAATAATCCAGTGGAGAAATGAGCAGAAAACATGAATAGACACTTCTCTAAAGAAGACATCCAGATGGCCAACAGGCACATGAAAAGATACTCAATGTCGCTCCTCATCAGGGAAATACAAATCAAAACCACACTCAGATATCAATCACCTCACACCAGAGTGGCCAAAATGAACAAATCAGGAGATTATAAATGCTGGAGAGGATGTGGAGAAACAGGAACCCACTTGCACTGCTGGTGGGAATGCAAACTGGTCAGCCACTCTGGAAAACAGTGTGGAGGTTCCTCAAAAAATTAAAAATAGACTTACCCTATGATTACCCCAATGTTTATAGCAGCACTCTCAACAATAGCCAAATTATGGAAAGAGCCTAAATGTCCATCAACTGATGAATGGATATAGAAATTATGGTTTATATACACAATGGAGTACTATGTAGCGATGAAAAAGAATGAATTATGGCCCTTTGTAGCAACGTGGATGGAACTGGAGAGTGTTATGCTAAGTGAAATAAGCCATACTGAGAAAGACAGATACCATATGTTTCACTCTTATGTGGATCCTGAGAAACTTAACAGAAACCCATGGGGGAGGGGAAGGAAAAAAAAGAGGTTAGAGTGGGAGAGAACCAAAGCATAAGAGACTCTTAAAACCTGAGAACAAACTGAGGGTTGATGGGGGGTGGGAGGGAGGGGTGTGTGGGTGATGGGTATTGAGGAGGGCACCTTTTGGGATGAGCACTGGGTGTTGTATGGAAACCAATTTGACAATAAATTTCATATATTGAAAAATAAATAAATAAATAAAATGTTAACAGCAGTCACATCCGAGGTGTATGATTTTAGTAATTTCTTTGCACTTGTTGATACTGCTTGAATACTTTAAACAATGAACATTTATCATTTTGACAAAAAAATAATAAAATGATTTTCAAAAAAGGAAAGAAGATACAGGGATTATAAAAGATGTGTAATTTAAATCCTCAATGTAAATCAAGCCTCTATGTTTTTGATTTTTGTTTTTTTATTTAAAAAAATTTTAATTTTATTTATTTTTCAGAGAGAGAGAGACAGAGAGAGTGAGTGGGGGAGGGGCAGAGAGAGATAAGGAGAGAGAGAATCTCAAGCAGGCTCCACACTGTGAGCATGGATCCTGATACAGGGCTCAAACTCACAAGTCATGAGATCATGACCTGAGCCGAAACCAAGAGTCAGATGCTGAACCAACTGAGCCACCTAGGCACCCAAAGCAAGCCTCTTTGTGAGTTAGCTTGATGTAAAGACAAGAGCCTGCTATAAACTACATTGTGGAAATATTTGAATGAGCCAAAGACCAAGAGGTTCAGCATCCAAAGATGAAGGTCTAAGACCTTGCTGTGGTTTACCTGCTTGTAACATTGGGCAAAAGACCTAATCTCCCTAAATCTTAGGTTCCTCACCCATGAAATTGGAATCATTATATCTACTTTGCCTCATTCATAAAGTGGTTGTTAAAATTACCCTCTTTGCAAAAATACTTTGCTTGCATCTTTGAAATAATTTGTAGGAAAAGTTAACTTGGGTGCCTTGAAGATTTTGAGGCTCAGAGAGACTAAGTAACTTTCCCCTGGATTACTCAATCACTAAATGATGGAGCAACATATAAATTGGTGAGACATATCTACCCTCCTCTGTACACAGATCTGTTTTTGAGCTTTGCTACTCCAAGTGTGGTCTGCTGACCAGCAGCATCAGAACCACCTTAAAAATGCTATGTCTGGGCCTGAACTGCCGAAACAGGACTTGTGCTTAAACAAGATACCCCAAGTGAATCACTGCATATAAATGTTTGAGAAGCGTTATTTTATGGGACGAGTCTAATCTACAGTGTGTATAAATCTGTGCAATAATGTTAAGACTTTGCTATTGGCAGTAAGAAGACTAAATTTGAGTTTCTGATCTAAACTGTTGCTACAAGTTGTCCTGTAGAAAAAGTTTTTTTAACTTTGCTTAATTCCGTTTCTAAATCATTCCTTTTTCACAACGTGAATTAACACAAATTAATTGATGATCTGTGGTGCATACTTGGAGGCAAGCTCCTAGCTATGTAATTTGTGGGGTGGAGTGCAAAATGAAAATACAGATACTGTGTTCAAAATATATTAAGAATTCAGAGACAGTGACATCATAGCTTTGAATGGAGCATGAGACCTAGGTACAGGGCCCTGTGGAGCTGCCTGAGGGGCATGCCCATGAAGGTGCTGGTCCTGCTTTGGGGACTGTTTATGATTACAGAGAGTTGTGCACAGAGTAAATCTACCCCAGAAGAACTGTTGGATAGTGCAGGGATTTTCATCCTCAAAGCCTTAACAAATTTTGATAATTTCAGATTCTGACCACAGGTTGGAACCTTGCACTCTGTTGCTCACCTCTTAAAAGCTTGGTTGCTGAAGTTACTATTTGTGAAGGATTGCCTCACTGAACAGAGATGCAGCCAGGCTTTGAGTGGAAAGGGGAAGGGGTACCAGGGTGGCTCAGTTGGTTAAGCATCTGACTTCAGCTCAGTTTCATGAGTTCAAGCCCCACATCAGTCTGACAGCTCAGATCCTGGAGCCTGCTTTGTCTCCCTCACTCTCTGCCCCTCCTTCGCATCCCCCCCTCTCTTAAAAATAAAAAAAGGAGGTTAGAGTGGGAGAGAGCCAAAGCATAAGAGACTCTTAAAAACTGAGAACAAACTGAGGGTTGATGGGGGGTGGGAGGGAGGGGAGGATGGGTGATGGGTATTGAGGAGGGCACGTTTTGGGATGAGCACTGGGTGTTGTATGGAAACCAATTTGACAATAAATTTCATATATTGAAAAAAACAAACATTAAAAAAAAAAACTAAGTGGAGAGGGGAAGTGACTTGGCCTGGGGTGTGTCTAGGTGGGCAGGCCTGTACCATTGGTGGGTTAGGGCTGGCTCTCAGAAGAACAGCAGGCTTAGATTCCTTCAGAGTGAATCTCAGTCTAGACTTCATGAAGCTTCCTCTGAGATCTTCAAATCCCGGTTTCATAACTGTCCTGACATGTTTTACCTTAACTTTGTTGAAGCACTGCCATTTATGAGATGAGGGTTTCTCTCCTGTCATCCTCCACCATGCCATCTTTGCACATCCCTTCCTCCACTAACACATCACCCTTGGAAGAGCTCAGCAATTTGAAGGTGCATCTCTGTGCTACATAGACTAGACCACTTAAAGATGTGTGGATGCTAGACAGCACTGTGTTCCTACATTCTGATTACCTGAGCATTGCTCTAAGAAAGGGGATCATGGGAGGTCAATATTGGTGTTACTGAGACTGTTCCTCATAATATGATAGAACTCTCCGAGGACCTGTAGGGAAATACTCTGAAGGCTTTCTTAGAAACTCAGAAAAGTGGTACTTTAAAGCAATTAGCATGATCTTATCTTGTAAGTCTAGAACATCATGTTTTCTTCTTTGCTTTTGCTGCTAGAAACCTCAGAGTTAAGTGTTTGAACTAGATTTACTACTATATAGGACAGTATGATACACATTTAAAAATTTTCTTATTTTTTCACCCACATTTCTTATTAATTTATTATTACTATTTTAAACCGGTTTATTGAGGTATAGTCAACATACAATAAACTGCATATGTTTAAAGCATATAAATGAACATTTCTGACCCATGCATGTACCTGTGAAACCATTACCACAATCTAGGTGACAAACAAGCATCCCCTAGGGTTCCCTTGTGATCTCTGTAATCCTTCCTTTCCAGTACCTCACTCTCCTCCCAATACCAGAGAACCACTGATCTGCTTTCTTTCATTGTTGATTAGTTTGCATTGTCTAAAATTTCATATTAATGGAAACAAGCAGTACGTAAAGCAGTATTTTTTGTCTGCCTTTTTTTTCACTCATTGTAATTATTTGGAGATTTATTTATGCTGTAGTATCAATAGTTTATTCCTTTTTGTTGCCAAGTAGTATCCTATTGAATGAATAAATGATGTTTTGTTTATCTATCTACCCACTGATGGACATTTATATTGCTTGCAGTTTGGGCTCTTACAAATAAAGCTGTTATGAACATTCACGTATGAGGTTTGTGTGGATATATGCTTTCATTTCTTTTGCATTAAAAGCTGAGAGTGGAATATGTGGATCATATGATAGATCTATGTTTACATTTTTAAGTACTCTTTTCCAAAGTGACTGCACTATTT
This sequence comes from Puma concolor, assembly GCF_028749965.1. NCBI lineage: Eukaryota > Metazoa > Chordata > Mammalia > Carnivora > Felidae > Puma > Puma concolor. Next base: position 27,647,329 of record NC_141671.1, read on the forward strand.
TTATCCCTGTTTCCAGTGCATGAATATTCTAGTGTTGCCACATCCCCATTACTGTATGTGACCAGTTATTTAGCAAATAGGTGTGTGCCACTACTTTATTGTAGTTCACATTTGGATTTCTGTAATAAATGATGCTGTTGAACTCCTTTTCACTGCATATTTGTCATTTCTATATCTTCTTTGGTGAAGTGTCTGCTTCAATATTTGCCCATTAAAAAAATCGGGTTCTTTATTATTATTGAGTTTTGAGAATTTTTGATATATGCCAGATACAATTCCTTTATCAGATAGATAATTTGCAAATATTTTCTCCCAGTTTGCAGCTTGTATTTTTATTCTTATAGAAGCCTTTTTATAGACAGCAGAAGTTTTTAAATTTGATGAAATCCAATTTATTAATTTGCTTTTTTATGGACCATGCTTCTAGTGTATCCTAGACATTTTTGGCATTAAGGTCAAACTCAAGTTTCAAACCCATAACTTGGCCCTGAAAGCCATGCATTTTCTATTACTCGACAGTGTGCCCATTAATTTATCAGCAGAGATGATTGATTTTCCACCACAACCAGGCACCAGCTTAGGTGGTCGGGACACAGCACTGAACAAGACAAACCAAAGTCTCTGCCTTGAGGGAGCATATTGCATTCCAACAGGAGAGAAGGCCACTAAAGTCAAAACATGGCACAGAATACCTGCTGTGGGAGAGGGTCAAGCAGAGAAGTGGTGGGAAGTAGGTAGTCAGGGAAGGGCCTGGAGGCAGTAGGGGAGTAAGCCAGGCACTCACTGGGGCAAGGTGTGCCTGAGGAGTAGCAGGACAGCAGGCGTGGCAGGGGGGAGCAGATGGAGGAAAAACAGAGGGTAATAAGATTTGAGAGGTGATGTGGGGATAACAGAGGACAAGTTTTCAGGGGCATCTCATGTCGGTGAAGCAAGGACTCTGGATTTTTCTGGGTGAAAGGGGGAGCCATTGGAGGGATGGAGCAGGGAGATGATAAGACTTTGTTCTCTGGATGGAGAATATACTGGGGAGAAATTGGCGACCAGGAGGAGGGCCTTGGTGATAATCCAGGTGAGAGATCCTGGTTCTTAGGCCAGCATGGTGGTGGTGAAAAGTGGTTGTATTCGGATCTGTTTTGAAGGTAAAGTCAAAATTTTTTTCTGCTGGAATAGATGTGGTATATGAGAGGAAAAAGAACAGTTGAAGTTGACTCCAAGGCATTTGTCTTGGGCAAGTGGATGTGCAGAGTTGCTTTATTCTGAGCGGGAGTTGTGGGGGAGACCAGAAGTTTAGTTTGGGGTGAATTACATTTTGGGTTGTCTATTAGATGAATAGAGGTGCATGGAGGCTGTTGGTGTTTAGGAGAGATTGTCTGGGCAACACATACAAGTCTGGGCACCGTTAGCCTGTAGATTGTATTTAAAGACATATGCCTGGGTGAGGTAGGGGAAAAGCCTACTCCCTGGTGCTTTCCATTCCAACACTTGGTAAGGAAGATGAAAAGCAAAGAAGGTCCTGGAGGAGGACCCAGTGAGGTAAGAGGAAAACCAAGAGAGGGCTAAGTCCTGGACACCAGTGAGGAAAGGGTTTCAGGAAGGGATGACTGATGGTTGTGTCAGGTGCTGTTGAGAAGGGGAAGTTGTTGAGAACTGGGAAGGCAAGGGAACTTCACAGGAGCTGGCTCAGGGGGTGGTGGAGGACTTCAGAAGAGGAAGTGGGGACAGAAATTACAAATAGCTCTGCTGAGAATTCTGCAGAGATGAGCAGAGAATTGTGACAGGTGATGTGGAAACTGGGGTCAAGAAAGAGCTGACTTTTTTTTTTTTTTTAATGAGGGAAATGACAGTATGTTTGTATGTTGTTGGGAATGATCCCCCCAAAAGGGAGGATTTATGGTCCTAAAGGAAACTCTGATGCTTTGTTGTTCCAGCCACCAGAAGCGCAGAAATGATAAGGTTCTTTCCAACCTGTACTCACTTCTCTAGGTCCAAGAACCCATGGACTGAAGGACTAGATACAAAACCAGTTAGAATATGAGAGACACTGAAGTAATCAAAGACATAAGCTATCCTCAATTAGCTTAGAAAATTTTGCCCTGTCCACCCAGAACCTGAATAGCTGAGGTCCTGTAAGATCAGACCTTTAGAGGACACTACATTTCCACTTGGGACATGTCTTTCAATTTAAAAAGAAAATTATTATGCAGAAGATTTAGATTATGGAGCAATTATTCCACTTTTTTTTTTTTCATAATGGCAGGATCCAGGTCTGTTTTTTGCTCACATTTGTATCTCTAGCAGCTTGCAGTGTGCTGTATATAGTAGTTCAACAATCTTTGTTGAATGTGAATGCCAAGACTGAATTGGTGCAACCATTCTGGAAAACAGTGAGGAAGTTCTTCAAAAAAATTAAAATAGAACTACCTTATGATCCAGCAATCCCACTTCTGGATATATATCCAAAGGAAATGAAATCATGGCCTTGAAGAGAGGATTGCGATCCCATGTCTATTGTAGCATTATTCACAATAGCCAAGACATGGAAACAACCTGCATGTCCACCAACAGATGAATGGATAAAGAAAATGTGCTGTGATATATATATATGAATTATATTTGTATAATAAATGAATATTTATTTAATAAATATTTAATAAAATGTTTATCTTAATAAAATACATTTATATAATAATTTATATAATATTCATTATATATACAGTAATATTCCAATGGAATATTGCTTAGCTTAAAATAAAAGGAAATCCTACCATTTGTGATAACATGAATGAACCTGGAGGAAATGATAAATGAAATAAGCCAGACACAGAAAAACAACTATTTCATAATCTCACTTGTATGTGGAATCTAAAATAGTCAAACTTATAGAAACAAAGAGTAGAACAATGGTTACCAGGGATGGGGAGGTAGGGTAAATGAGAAAGTGTTGGTCAAAGTACGAAGTTGCAGTTTCGTAGGGTAAATATGTATAGAGATCTAATATACAGCATGATAAGTACTGTTAATAATACTGTATTGAATCCTGAAAATCTGCTAAGAGAGCTCTCACCATACACAAGAAAGATAACTATGTGAGGAAATAGATATGTTAATTAGCTTGACTATAGTAATCACTTCGATATATATATATACACATATATATATATATATCAAATCATTATGTTGTACACCTCAAATATATACAGTTTTTATTACAAAAATACCTCCCCCATTTAAGCCTTGATTTGGACAAATGCAATGAGGATATTCCACACTTTCAAAATAAGTTTTCTCAGTTATTTAAAAATAAAGTACAGACAGCAACAGTATGGGGACACACAAGAGACTACTGGAAACCTAAAAAAAAAAATTTAAATTGGAAAATGAGAGAACTAGAATTTGACTTATAAGGGTAATGAAGACTGGAGGAACATATTTCTTCACTGTGTTGCATCTTGCTGGCTGTGGTACAGGTTACTTTGTTTTCTCCTATAAGCAGGATTGATTGTTCCTGTGGAGAATACTTCAGTGAGAGTTTTCAGTGTGAAACCAATATTTTGCATCAGACCCTCATCTGAAATGCCAATGCCAAAAAAAGATTTTATTTTATTTTATTTTATTTTATTTTATTTTATTTTATTTTATTTTATTTTATTTTATTTTATATTACAGTATAGTTAAAAGAGAGTATTAAATTAGTTTCAGGTATACAATATGGTGAATCAACAATTTCATATATTACTCAATGCTCACCAAGGTTAGTGTACTCTTAACCCTCATCACTTATTTCATCCATGCCCCACCCACCTCCCCTCTAGTAACTATTTGTTTGTTCTCTAAAATTAAGAGTCTGTTTTTTCTTCTTTTTTTGGTTTGTCTCTTTTTTTCCCTTTGTTATTTTGTTTCTTAAATTCCACATATGAGTGAAATCATATGGTATTTATCTTTCTCTGACTAACTTATTTAGCTTGACATTATACTCACTAGCTCCATCCATGTTGTTGCAAATTGCAAAAGGTTTCATTCTTTCTTATGGCTGAATTTTATATACCTATCTATATCTATGTATATGTATATGTATATGTATATGTATATGTATATGTATATGTATATGTATATCTATATCTATATCTATATCTATATCTATATCTATATCTATCTATCACTTCTTCTTTACCCATTCATCTATGGATAGACACTTGAGTTGTTTCCATAATTTAGCTGTTGTAATTAATGCTAAAATGAACATAAGGGTGCATATATCCTCTTGAATTAGAGTTTTTGTATTCTTTGGGTATAAATCCAGTAATGCGATTACTAGATCATATGGTAGTTCTATTTTTAATTTTTTGAGGAACTTGCCTACTCTTTTCCACTGTGGCTGCAGCAGTTTGCATTCCTATCAACAGTGCATACAGTTTCCTTTTTCTCCACATCCTTGCCAGCACTTGTGTCTTGTGTTCTTTATTTTAGTTATTTGAAAGATGTGAGATAATACCCATTGTTTTGACTTTCTTTTCATATATAATTAGTGATGTTAATATCTTTTCTTGTGTCTATTGGCCATCTAGATGTCTTCTTTGGAGAAATGTCTGTTCATGTTTTATGCCTATTTTTAATTGGATTATTTGGGGTTTTTTGGTGTGGAGTTGTTTAACTTCTTTATATATTCTGGATACTAACCCTTTATCAGATATGTCATTTGTAAATATCTTCTGTCATTCAGTAGGTTGTTTTTTAGTTTTGTTGATAGTTTCCAACATGCTGCAGAAGCTTTTCATTTTTATGTAGTCTCAATAGTTAATTTTTGCTTTATTTCCCTTGTCTCAGGAGACATATCTAGAAAAATGTTTCTATGGCTGATGTCAGAGAAATTACTGCCTGTCCTCTCTTCCAGGATTTTTAGTTTCAGGTCTCACATTTAGATCCTTAATCAATTTTGAGTTTATTTTTGTGTGTGGTATAAGAAAGTAGTCCAGTTTCATTCTTTTACATGTAGCTGTCATTTTCCCAACACCATTTGTTACAGAGACTGTCTTTTTCCCACTGCATAATCTTGCCTTATTTTTCATAGATTAATTAATCATACAACTGTGCATTTATTTCTGGGCTGTCTATTCTGTTCCATTGATTTATATGTTTGTTTTTGTGCCAGTACCATACTGTTTTGATTCCTACAGCTTTGTAGTATAACTTGAAATCTGGAATTGTGATACCCCCCCCTTTTTCTTTTTCAAGACTGCTTTGGCTATTTGCAGTCTTCTGTGGTTCCATACAAATTTTAGGATTGTTTGTTCTAGTTCTGTGAAAAATCCTCTTGGTATTTTGATAAGGATTGAATTAAATCTGTAGATTGCTTTGAGTAGGGTGGACATTTTTACAATATTTTTTCTTCCAATCCATTAGCATAGAATACCTTTCATTTCCTTTGTCATCTTCAATTTCTTTCATCAGTGTTTTATAGTTTTCAGAGTACAGGTCTTTCATTTCTTTGGTTAAATTTATTCCTAGGTATCTTATTGTGTTTAGTGCCATTGTAGATGGGATTGTTTTCTTAATTTCTTTCCCTGCTGCTTCATTTCTATTGTATGTAAATAAAACAAATTTCTGTACATTGATATTGTATCTGTGACTTTATTGAATTCATTTAGATCAGTTCTAGTAGCTTTCTAGTGGAGTCTTTAGGGTTATCTATATATAGTAACATGTCTTCTGCACGGTACTATTCTTACCAACTTGGATGCCTTTTATTTCTTTTTGTTGTATAATTTCTGTAGTTAGGGTTTCCAGTACTATGTTGAATAAAAGTAGTGAGAATGGGGTGCATTGGTGGCTCAGTGCGTTAAGCGTCTGACTCTTGATTTTGGCTCAGGTCATGATCTCATGATTTGTGAGTTCAAGTTCAAGTTCTGCACTGAGAGAGCAGAGTCTGCTTGGGATTCTCTGTCTCCATCTCTGTCTGCCCCTGCCCCACTTGGGCATGCTCTTTCTCTCACTCTCTCAATAAATAAACATCAAAAAAAAGTAGTGAGAATGTGTGAATGGATGACATTCTTGTCTTACTCCTGATTGTAGGGGAAATCTCCAAGTTTTTCCCATTGAGTATGATGTTTGTTGTGGGCCTTCATTATGTTGTGGTATGTTCCCTCTAAACCTACTTCATTGAGGGATTTTATCATGAATGGATGTTGTATTTTGTCAAATGATTTTTCTGAATCTATTGAAATGTTTATATGGTTTTTTCCTTTGTCTTCTTTTTTATTTTTTTTTTATTTTTTTTTTTTAAATTTTTTTTTTCAACGTTTATTTATTTTTGGGACAGAGAGAGACAGAGCATGAACGGGGGAGGGGCAGAGAGAGAGGGAGACACAGAATCGGAAACAGGCTCCAGGCTCGGAGCCATCAGCCCAGAGCCCGACGCGGGGCTTGAACTCACGGACCGCGAGATCGTGACCTGGCTGAAGTCGGACGCTTAACCGACTGCGCCACCCAGGCGCCCCTATCCTTTGTCTTCTTAATGTGATGTATCATGTTGATTGATTTGTGAATATTGAACCACCCTTGCATGCTGGGAATAAATCCCATTTGATCATAGTGAATGATTTTTTTAAATGTATTATTGAATTTCATTTGCTAGTATTTTGTTGAGGATTTTTGCATCTATGTTCATCAGAGATATTGGCCTATAGTTCTCTTTTTTAGAGATATCCTTATCTGGTTTTGGTATCAGGATAATGCTGGTCTCAGAGAATGAATTTGGTAGTTTTCTTCCTCTTCTAGTCTTTGGAATACTTTGAGAAGAATAGGTATTAACTCTTATTTAAATGTTTGGTAGAATTCACCTGTGAAACTGTCTGGTCCTGAACTTTTGCTCATTGAGAGTTTTTTTGATTACTGATTCAATTTCATTGCTGGTAATCCATCTATTCAAATTTTCTATTTCTTCCTAATTCAGTTTTGGTAGGTTATATGTTTCTAGGAATTTATTCATTTCTTCCAGGTTGTCCAATTTGTTGGCATATATTTTTCATAATACTCCCTTACAATCCTTTGTATTTCTGTGGTATTGGTTGTTATTTATCTTCTTTCATTTCTGATTTTGTATATTTGGGTTCTCTCTCTCTCTCTCATGATTGTGTCTAAAGGCTTATTGATTTTACTGATCTTTTCAAAGAACCATCTCCTCACTTCATTGATCTGTTCTATTTTTTTAGTATCTTTTTTGTTTATTTTTGCTCTTATCTTTATTAATTCCTTGGGTTTTGTTTTCTGTTCTTTTTCTAGCTTTTCTAGGTAGCTTTGGTTGTTTATTTGAGATTTTTCTTGCTTTTTTGAGGTAGACCTGTATTGATATAAACTTCGTTCTGGGAATAGCTTTTGTTGCATCTCAAAGATTTTGGACTGTTGTATTTTCATTTTCATTAGTCTCCATGTTTTTTTTTATTTCCTCTTTGATTTCTTGGTTGAGCCATTTATTGTGTAGTAGTTCATTATTTAAGGTCCATATATTTGTGTTCTTTCCAGATTTTTTTCTTGTGGTTAATTTCTAGCTTCATAGCATTGTGGTTACAAAAGATGCATGGTATGACTTTGATATTTTTGAATTTGTTGAGATTTATTTTGTGGCCTAATATGTGATCTATTATAGAGAATGTTCCTTGTGCATTTGAAAAGAATGTGTTCTACTCTTTTAGGTTGGAATGCCCTGAATATATCTGTTCACTCCTTCAGGTCCAACATGTCATTCAAAGCCACTGTTTCTGTGTTGATTTTCTGTTTGGATGATCTGTCCATTGATCTAAGTGAGGCATTAAAGACCCCGACTATTATTGTATTACTATTGGTTAGTTCCTTTATGTTTGTTATTAACTGTTTTATGTATTTGGGTGCATATATTTTTATAATCTTTTTATCTTCTTGTTGGATTGTTCCCTTTGTTATTATATAGTGTCCTTCTTTGTCTCCTGTTACAGTCTTTGTTTTAAACTCTAGTGGCTACCCTGGCTTTCTTTTGACACCATTTGCATGACAAACGCTTCCCCTTCCCCTACTTTAAATCTGTTTGTGTCTTTAGGTCTAAAATGAGTCTCTTGTAGGCACCATATAGATGGGTCCTTTTTTTTTTTTTAAATCTACCCCATCACCCTGTGTCTTTTATTTGGAGCATTTAGTCCATTTACATTCAAAGTAATTGTTGATTAGTATGCATTTATAGCCATTTTGTTACTTGTTTTATGGTTGTTTTTATAGTTCTTCTCTGTTCCTCTCATCCCTTGTTCTCTTCTGTCGTGGTTAGTTAGCTCTCTTTAGTGATATACTTGGATTCTCTTTATTTTTTGCATATCTATTACTGTTTTTCTTATTTGTGCTGGCCAGTAGCAGTCTGCATATTAAGTTGATGGTTGCTTAAGTTTACACCCATTTTTTACTTCTCTCCTCACCACGTTTTAGGTATATGATGTTATACTTTACATCCTTTATTTTGTGAGTCACTTGACTGACTTTTACTTACATACTTATTTTTAATGCTTTTATCCTTCCCCCTTTTCTTACTCTTACGGTCTTTCCTTTCTACTCAAAAAGTCCCATGGGGCGCCTGGGTGGCGCAGTCGGTTAAGCGTCTGACTTCAGCCAGGTCATGATCTCGCGGCCCGGGAGTTCGAGCCCCGCGTCAGGCTCTGGGCTGATGGCTCAGAGCCTGGAGCCTGTTTCCGATTCTGTGTCTCCCTCTCTCTCTGCCCCTCCCCCGTTCATGCTCTGTCTCTCTCTGTCCCAAAAATAAATAAACGTTGAAAAAAAAAAATTTAAAAAAAAAAAGTCCCTTTAACATCTCTTATAGGACTGGTTTAGTGGTCATGAATTCCCTTAACTTTTATTTGTCTGGGAAGCTCTGTATCTCTTTTTCTATTTTGAATGATATCCTTGCTGGATGGAGTATTCTTGGCTGCATATTTTTTCCTTTCCTTTCAGCACTTTGAATGTATCTAGCCTCTCCCTTTTGGCCTGCAAAGTTTCTGCTGAAAAATCCCCTGATCGCCTTATGGGGTTTTCTTTTTATGTAACTGTTTTCCTTTCTCTTGCTGCTTTTAAAACTCTCTCTTTATCACTACTTTTTGCCATTTTAATTACTTTGTGTCACATTGTGGACCTCCTTGGGTTGATTTTATTGGGGGATCTCTGTGTCTTCTGGATCTGCTTTCCTGTTTCCTTCCCCAGATTTGAGACTTTTTCAGCTGTTATTTCTTCAAATAAATTTTCCATTCCCTTTCCTCCCTTCTTCTGGGACTCCTATAATGCAAATGTTACTATGCATGATGATGTCCCTGAGTTCCCTAAATCTATTCTCATTTTGCATACTTTTTTCCCTCTCACCTGCTCAGCTTGTTACTTTCCATTACCTTGTCCTCCAAGTCACTGAGTTATTTTTCTGCTTCCTCAAGTCTTCTATTTATTCCATCTAGTGTATTTTTAATTTTATTTATTATGTTCTTTATCTCTGGTACATCTTTATGTCTTTGTTAAGAGTCTCATTGATGTTCACCACTTTTTTCTTAAGGCCCAATGAATGTCTTTATGATGATTACTTTAAATTTTCTCTCAGATGTGTGACTTATCTCAGTTTCACTTAAGTTTCTTGCTATGGTTTTGTCCTGTTCTTTTATTTGGGACATATTCCTCTGTCTCCTTAATTTGTCTAACTCTCTGTGTCTGTTTCTGTGTGTTAGGAAAGTCAGCAATGTCTCTTGCTCTTGAGAGTAGCAGACTTATGAAGAAGAGGTCCTGTTGTGTCCTGCTGTGTAGTATCTTCTGGTCACTGGAATCTGGAGCTTCAGGGATATCTCTTGTGTGTGTTGTGTGTGTGCTCTGCTCTTGTGGCTCTGTTGATTTTTCCTTCAGTCCAGTCATCTGCAGTGACTCTCTTTACCAGTTGTGGGCAATATTTGGCTACTGTGGTGTTAATGGGCAAGTCTGGGGTTTAGTTGAGTCAGGCCAGACATTTGCCAGAGATACAATAGTACCCAACAGCAAGGTGCTTTCCCTGTGTGCCATGGAAAGTTTTCACTGGTGGGTGGAGCATGCAGTCAGACTAGTTACCTGCCTCCAGCCCACTGTTACGACCACAGTTGGACTGGTGTGTGTGGTTCTTTCCCTGTCTATAGGTAGGAGTCACTTTGAAATGGTGCTGGCTCCTGTTGGGGCTGCTTGCAAACTGCAAGGGTTGTGGCACTGTTTTGGATGGGTTCTGGCTAAAAGCATATTGAAGAGGGAAGATCTGCAATGTGTATGAAGGTGGGATGCACAGTGTCTGCAAGGTTTGTGCCCTGGTCCTCTAGGGGAACAGACCTGCAGCACAGAGACTAAGGCAGGCCTGTCTGGAAGGGTTGGATCCACTGAAGCACAGCCCAGGGGGAGGGCAGTGGTGTTACTAAGTTAGGTAGCAAGTGTTGGCACCAAGCTTGTTCTTACAGGTGTCCATGTGTTTAGGCTGGGGGACAGGATCTCTGTCTTAGATCTCTATCTTAGATCTCTAAGATCTTAGATCTTAGATCTCTATTTCTCTGAAACATGCTCTGAGATTAATAAACAACTCTCCCAAGTGTTTCTCAAACTGCTGCTTCTAAGTTATATCTCCATAGACTGTTGTGCTGTCTCTTTAAGGGCAGAGACTCAGTTTCTTCTAGCCCTCCTAGCTTTTCCAGAGCCAAGTGCACTGATTTTTAAAATTCCAGATTTTAAGCCTTGCTGGTTTTAAGAACTCATGAAATTTGGCCCCTCTGATTTTCAAGGCAAATGTTATGAAGATTCATCTTCCATGGGCAGTCTCCCCAGTGTGATGATCTGTTTCTCTCCCCTCTCCATGCCTGCGGGTCTCTCCCTCCTGTGGGTCTGTTTAGCTCCACCCTTCCTCCCCTCTTCAATGTGGCTTCTTTTCTAAATTTAGTTGTGGAGTTTGTTCTGCCAGTCTTCGGGTTGCTTTCTGGGTTATTTACACTGATGTGAATGCTATCTAGCTGTATCTGTGGATGAGGTGAGCTTAGGGTCCCCCTAAGATTTTAATCTTAAGAGCAAAGTGGAGACAGCATGAGATCCTGATTTTTGCCTCAAATATTTGACTTGGAAAACTGAAATAATCCTTTCTGGACCACCTCTGAAAATACTGGACTTTTAAGGTAGAGAGTTGAACTGTATGGATCAATGCAAAAAGCTCCTGGTAAAGACTTTTAGGAAATGTTCACTTGAGAGAAACTTTGTGTCATATAATCTTTGTCCATGAGATGGCGCTGTTGTGCCACAAAAGGAAACTTCCCTTTTGCCTATAGCTATGAAAACCCTAAAAAAAAAAAAAAAAAAAAGTGTTCTCACTTAAAGAAGAGAGATCCCAGTAAGATGATTAAGTTCTTGGGATCTAATGTACAGCGCGGTCATTATAGTTAACAATTCTGTGTAATATACTTGGAAGCTATTAAAAGAGTAGATCTTAAATGTTCCCCTCCACAAAAAGAAATGGTAAATATTTGACGTGATAAAGCTATTAACTAACACTACTACGGCAATCATTTCACAGTATATAAGTGTATCAAATTGACATATTGTACACCTTAAACTTACACAATGTTATATGTTAATTATATCTCATTGAAGCTGGAGGAAAAAGAGAGGTCACCCTCCCCATCCCACAACACGCTTATTTTTCCATAAAGTCAGAAGACTGCTTCCTTTGTCTTTTAACCTTGTATTCTGAGCAGTTAAAACTCTTTCTTCCAATGTTTATACTGTACACATTACCTTGAATCCAGTTGTTTGCAAAGCATGTGTTCCTACCAGTTTCTCAATGTCTTATCTGGGGCTGTTTTGTTTTTGAGGCTAACCTTGTCTATCTTCCCTTATGAAAATACTTCTGGAATGATGGAGAGGGGACAAAGGTGTTGCCACAGTATCTAGAGCTGCAGACTTCGACTGCACCTGAGTGCCCATTTGGCTGACAGCAGAGAGGGCTGTCCTCACGGCCAAGGCAGAAGCAAGAAATACTGATCCTTTCATGGTTGGGCTCTGAGAAGGAGGTGCATTCCCTTTCCTGCTCCACAGATAAACTTCTTTTCTTTCTTTTTTTCTTATTGTGGTAAAATATATTTGACATAAAATTACCATTTTAACCATTTTAAGTGTACAGTTCAGTGATATTAACTATAGTCACATTGTTGTGCAACCATCACTTCTATCCACCTCCAGAACTTTTTCATCCTCCCAAACTGAAACTCTGTACCCATTAAACACTAATTCTTCATACTCCCTTCTCCTAACTCTGTGTAACCATCAGTCTACTTACTGTGTCTATGAATTTGACTACCTTAGATACCTAATTATAAGTGAAATCGTATAATATGTGGCTTTTTGTGCCTGGCTTATTTCACTTTGACATAATGTCTTCAAGATACGTCCATGTTGCAGCATGTGTCCAAATTTCCTTCTTTTTAAAAAAAATTTTTTTTAACGTTAACTTATTTTGAGGGAGAGAGAGACAGACTGCAAGCAGGGGATGGGCAGAGAGAGAGGGAGACACAGAATCCAAAGCAGGCTCCAGACTCTGAGCTGTCAGCACAGAGCCGATGCGGGGCTCGAACTCACCAACCGCGAGATCACGACCTGAGCTGAAGTTGGATGCCTACTGACTGAGCCACCCAAGCACCCCAAATTTCCTTCTTTTTAAAGGCTGTATGTGTATGCCACATACTTTCCTCTGTCATGGACACTTCATGTTCTTTCCACCTTTTGGCTGTTGTGCCTGATGCTGCTGTGGACTTGGGTGGAATTGGTGGATCATATGGGTAATTCTGTTTTTAAGTTTTTGGGTAATCACCATGCAGTTTTTCCACAGCTGCCACACCATTTTACATTCCCACAAGCAATACATGAGAGTACCAATTTCTCCACATCCTCACGAACATTTAGAACATTCTTTTTAAAAAAAAAAAAATTTAACATTAATTTATTATTGAGAGACAGAGAAAGACAAAGCATGAGCATGGGAGGGGCAGAAAGAGGGGGAGACAGAATCTGAAGGAGGCTCCAGGCTCTGAGCTGTCCGCACAGAGCCCAACACGGGGCTTGAACTCTCAAACCGCGAGATCATGACCTGAGCCAAAGTCGAACACTTAACTGACTGAGCCACCCAGGCATCCCTCAGATCATTCTTTTAAGCGCTGCTGGTGTTTTTTTTTTTTTTTCCCCTAACCTAACATGGAAGAATTAGTTACTTAACAGTTCCTTATTCAGAACCATGATATGTATTTCTTAATAGAATAACTGCAGACATTTGTATTTTCCAGACACTTGGCAGATTATTTCTTTTAATCAGTTCTCTTTCCATTGCCCTCGTTACAAGCTGGTCATTTTAAGTAAAACTACACTAACATTTTTCTTGTTTCTTGAAAATACTATAGAGTTGTTTAGATTTGTTTGTGAAAGCAGATGATATGTATAAAGTAATAACTTCAAAATGTTATCTTACTGATTTTTCTAGTTAATGGTGAGATAGGAATAACAGTTTCAATTTTTTCTGCCAAAGGAAAGGAAGTCCAGAAAGGTTAAGGCATGTGATCTCATAGCTGCAGGCAGCAGAGATGGAGTCTGAACTCATGCTGGCCAACTCCAAGGTCCCAACCCAGTATGCATGGTTGACCTTTAAGACGCAGACATTTATCCCAAACTTCCATTTCTTAAATTTTAGTAAGTACCAAATATGAATCACAGAATATTGACATAGTGTTTCATCTATAGTATAAAAAAAAGCCATGGTCTGAATTTTTACTTTACTTTAGTTCCCCCCCCCCCCCACCATTGCTAGGATTCTATGGGGGGAGAACTAGCATTTCTGAAAGAATGTTTTGTGCAGTGGTCAACTGTAGAGTCAGCCAGCTGTTCACTTTAAGATTCATGAACCCTCCTCACATGGGGGACTTCTAGTCCAGAACAAGTACTCTACCAGTGTGCTTGGCTGGGCCCATCTTCCTGTGTATATGCTCAAGGCACAGCCATTTGCTTTCCACATGCGCTATCTGGTTGTTTATATTTGAGTACTTAGAGATGGTATAAGTGACACATTCTTTAAAAATAAGACACATGCTGGCATAAAGTCTTCCTGTTTTGTCCATAAGAATAGAGTGCTAAGTCCTGGGTATTATAACACACTTTTTTAAAGCCCCCAAGTCGGGGCGCCTGGGTGACGCAGTCGGTTAAGCGTCCGACTTCAGCCAGGTCACGATCTCCCGGTCCGGGAGGTCAGGCTCTGGGCTGATGGCTCAGAGCCTGGAGCCTGTTTCCAATTCTGTGTCTCCCTCTCTCTCTGCCCCTCCCCCGTTCATGCTCTGTCTCTCTCTGTCCCAAAAATAAATAAACGTTGAAAAAATAAATAAATAAAATAAATAAATAAATAAATAAAGCCCCCAAGTCAAAATCTGTAATTTTAAAGAGTGTCTTCTTTTATCTGTGCATATATATTTATATCATATATATACACATACATGTAGCACATATAAAAGATGTTTCAGTGAATTGTGTGTGACTGTGAACAGGTTAGTTAGAATTTTTTACTCAAGTAAATGGTCTTGGCTCTCAGTTGCTCCATAGCTCACTCCTGAAATGCTGTGTGTCCATGGTCAAGACTCTGTGCTCTGGTAAAGACATGCTGAGAAAGGCATGGTCAGTAGGAGTATAAGCACCTTCCTACACTCACTATGATACATGATGGAAAAAGGAATTTTTTTACATAACAAGCTTTCCCTTTACCTGGAAAGAATGTCTGAACTAATTTTCCTTAAAGTTTTCTTCAGAGACTTTTCTTAAATGCATAAAGAGCTTGGAATTTTGCACTTTGCATTCACTAACTGTGCAACTTTAGATTTGCCTAAACTTTATGTGTTTTAAGCTAAGAGACATGAGGTGATGATTACATGAAATTGTGTGTGCAAAGTCTTTGATGATAAAGTGTACTTAATATTCTACCTGGTGGACAAGGATATTACTATCCTGAGAGAGTGGGTCATAGCAGTGCAGTGTGATTGTCCATGATCAACAGGCAGAGCCAGATTTGGGAACATATTCTTTAATTCCTGAAGTGTTATTACTTAGGTGAGAAAGAAATGGATAGATTCTCTTGTCTCCCTCCCAATGACAGGTTCCAGAGGGTCCTTGCTGAAGGGTTGTGGGGAATCATCTCCCAGTGGGTTTTGCGAGGAAGAGCTATGTAGTGCAGGTGGGGGCCTGATGCATTCTTCTTACTGTTCACAAATAGCGAATCCATTTTTGGGTCAGTTCCATGCAAAAAACAACAGTCAATCTTATGTACTGAGATTGATGCAAACAAGGGCATTTTGTTCTTGGCCAAGTGGACAGTGAACAACACTTCATCATAGTACTCTCTAGCAAACGTTTTTAACAATAAGTATGAAGGTTTCAAGACAGTTTTTCTACAGATTTATTATACAGGCATTTAAAGGTAGAATCAAATCAAACAAATCTAAGATAGCTATGTAGTTCAGATGAAAATGCTTTATAGAGTGGAGCTGGCTAATGGAAACACAGTGGAGTTATCTTATTCGTATATTAAAGAACTCTATTTTGCCTTAATTGTGTAGTAGAACTAGTGTTCTGGCCAAAGAGAAAAGCCAATATTATACCTAAAACCATTTGAAGAAACACAATCCCTAAAACAATAACAACGATTACTCATATACAATTAAAACTTTAAGTGTTTTTTCATGTTTACAAAAAGTAGACATTTGAGCAGGTAAGGAAAATGAGGGAATCAGATGGGCTAATAGATATCAACTCTGTTTAGTTGCAAGGATTCAGGATTACACATTATCTGGTTTCCCCAGGCAGTGCAAGGGACCATGGCCACAGAATCTCTAACAAGGTGATATACTCTCACATCTATTACAATTGACAAAACTTTAGCTCACACATAACAATCTTATAAGGAAGGGAAGGCACTCAGGAAAGAACATCTCTTCAACTCAGATCTACCTTCGTCAAAGTCCCTTTTCCCTCTTCTTCACTAATGATGATAATGTACATAAAAGGGTTTTTGAAGACTGCAAACATGAAAATACAGCTTAAATTCTTTCTATGTGATTCCATGGTCTTTGTTTCCTCCTTGCCTCCCCGGATTTGGTGGACCTAACTCCAGCTATTATGCAGTGAAATGCCTTCCTTGTGCACTATACCTTCATTGATGATTTCTGAAATATGACAGTCAAAATTTTGTATTCTAACCCAGAACTCTTTCTGGACTTTCAAAACCATTAATGATGATTGCCAATACTTGTATAGCATGTCGTAAGTACTTTAATGTATTAATTTATTAATCTGTACAGCTACCCATGAAGCAGGTAGTCCTACCAACCCACTTTGTAGATGAGGATGCTGAGGCACAGTGAGGTTAAGTTATATTCTCAAGGTCACGTGGCTGGTAAGTACCAGAACCAGGAATCAAACCAGTATTCACATTCTAAGGCCCAGGTTCTCAACCACTATTCTTTACCATCTTTATTTTTTTTAATTATTTTTTTAAGTTTACTTATTTATTTTGAGAGAGAAAGAAAGAGAGAGCACAGGGGAGGGGCAGAGAGAGAGGGAGAGAGAATCTCAAGCCTATAGCGTGGCTCAATTTCATGAATGGTGAGATCATGACCTGAGCCAAAATCAGTAGTTGGACACTCAACAGACTTAGCCACCCAGGCGCCGCTCTTTACCACCTTTAAATTAAAACTAAATTAAAATTCTAAACTCCATTTCCATATTCTAGTTTGGGTTAGACCAATCTAAATTTAATCCCGCCACCTGTGGGCACAGCCACTAGATGGCAGTCAAGACACTAGGTCTGTTTTCCTCCCTCTAGGCTGTGCTAAAGCAGGTCAATCAAGTACCAGTGAGTCTTGTCTGCTAGGAAGCAGCCAGCTTTCCAGAAATCACACAGCCCTGATGTCTGTCTTAGCAGTGAGGATGTCTCCAGACTTCCAACTCAAACATTCAGAATTACTTCCGTGTCACAGCTTAGGGCACCAAGCTCAGGGGAAAAATAGCAAAATGCTAGATGTCGAAACCTCAAAAGTAAAGAGTGGATTTAGGAAAATAGCAGTTCTTCAAGGAACCCCAGCCAGAGTGCCTTTTTGATCCATGAAAGGCTGGAAAAAAAGGGCCTGGGTAGAATCTGCAATAAGAAGACACATGGCAATGATTGATCCCTAGGTGAAAAAGATGACATGAATTCAAATCACACTGGTACATTTTATTTTTTTAGTTTTGTTCCATCTTATTATTTTTTTTTAATTTGTATTTAAATTCTAGTTAGTTAACATAAAGTGAAATATCAGTTTCAGGAGTAGAATTCAGTGATTCATCCACATCTTCTTTATCCATTTATTAGTTGATGACGTTTGGGCTCTCTTCACAGTTTGGCTATTGTAGATAATGCTGCTATAAACATCCAGGTGTATGTACCCCTTCAAATCAGTATTTTTGTAACCTTTGAGTAAATACCTAGTAGTGCAATTGCTGGGTTGTAGAGAGTAGCTCTATTTTTAACTTTTTGAGGAACTTCCATACTGTTTTCTAGAGTGCACCAGTTTGCATTCCCACCAACAGTGTAAGAGGGTTCCCCTTTCTCTGCATCCTCGCCAACATCTGTTGCTTCCTGAGTTAATTTTAGCCATTCTGACAGGTGTGATCATACTGGTACATTTAATCTACCCCAGAAGGCTGTTCTTAAAGATCTCTCAAACAGTAGTTCCACCACTTCCAACAAATAACTGTCCAACATCTGACATACCTCCTGTGGTAGATTGCAGCCCCTCTCATTCTCCTACCTCCTGAATTTGGGTTGGCTCTGAGACCTGCTTTGATGATAGATTGTAACACAAGAGATGGTGTGCAAGTTTCAAAACCTAGGTCATTGGGCGCCCTGCACTTCCACTGTTACCCTCTTGGAATGTTCCTGCCACCACAGAGGACAACCTGACTTAGACAAAGCAAGTCATGAGAACCCAGGTGGAGAAGAGGTTTAGCATAAGGCCCTAGGCCAAGGAGTGAGGCCAATAGACCTGCCCTGGCCAAGATACCAGGTGAGTGCAGCCTCCTAAGAGCCCAGACAACCTCCAGAATTATGAAACATAACATATTATTGCTATAAACCATTTCATTTGCTGCAGCTTGTTACCTGTCATGATGACTGATGCACTTTACTAAAAAGAAACTCTGCTTGGTGTATTTAAAAGGTAAAGTAGTTTCCCTGCCCCGCAAAACCAACATGACTTAAGTAAGCCTTCCTCTTTGCCTCACTCCCTCACCCCACCAGTCCCCTGGTCCTACATCCTTTCCTAGAATACATAAACCCCCACCCTTCACCTAAGGCAAGCATATCCTTGTTCAGGGCTTTGCATTGACTGCTGCTTCATCCGGAATGTCCTGCTTCTGGGCTGGCTCCCTCATCCTTCCCACTTCCCTGGTCTCAGTCACTTTGCCTAAGAAGCCCAACCTGCTTCCACCTGAAATGTCTGGACTCCTTCCTCCTATGTATCCCCTTGTCTCTTCCTCTTCCTGCACTTTCTTTTTCTGCATAGTATTTATTGCCACGTGACATCTTTATTGCTTTATTTCTTTCTCTGTTTCCCCTCCCGCCCACCCCTCTCTGCCATTAAAATGTAAGCTCCATGAGTGCAGGAATTTTGTCTTTGTTGACTTTGGTGTCCAGTGTCTGGCCATAATAAAAATAATAGCTAAAACCTACAAAGCACGTTCCAAGAGGGTAATGGTGGAAGTGCAGGGCGCCCAATGACCTAGGTTTTGAAACTTACACAACATCACTTGTGTTACAATCTATCATCAAAGCAGGCCTCAGAGCCAGCCCAAATTCAGGAGGTAGGAGAATGAGAGGGGCTGCAATCTACCACAGGAAGTATGTCAGACGTTGGACAGCCAGGGCTTTACTTAGTCCACACACACACACACACACACACACACACCACATACACATGCGCGCACACACACACACACACAACTTATGAAGCAAGTGCTATTCTACCCATTTTATAGATGAGGGATCTATATAGATCCCATGTAGAATCATGGGCAGGTTCTACAATACCTGCCCAGTGACAGAGCTGGAAATTAAACCCAGGCAGACTGGCTCATAGTAGGTACTGTTTAATAAATAAATGAATGAATGAATTTCCTAATTGTCCTGCTGCAACAGGGGTACCTCAGTTTGGGAGGATTCTTTCCGGTAGCCCTTCTTTCTTCATCTATAAAAATGAAATTGCTTTTAGCCTCCTGATATGACAACTTTTTTCCTTTGGCTTTTTAAAAAAAATAGAATTCAGACAATGTTGTAGAGTACAATATGCAAAAGTCAATTGTATTGCCACAAACTAGCAATTAATCTGAAAATGAGATTAATAAAAGTTTAATTTACAAGAGCAGCCCAAGTAATACAATACTTAGAAATAAATTTAACAAATGACATGCAAGATTTGTATCTGAAAACTATAATATATTGTTGAAAGAAATTGAAAAAGATCTAAATCTGGAAAGACACTCCACGTTCATGGTTGAAAGAATGAATATTGTTAAGGTGGCAATACTCTCCAAGTTGAACTACAGATTAAATGCAATCCTTATCAAAACACCAGCCATCTTTGTTACAGAAATTGACAAGCTGATCCTAAAATTCATATGGAAATGCAAGGCCTGACTTAGGATGGTTAAACGGTCTTGAAAAACAAGAACAAAGTTGCAGGATTCATATTTCCTGATTTCAAAACTTAGTAGAAAGCTATAATAATCAAGGCAGTGTTGTAATAGTATAAGGACAACCATGTAGATCAATGGAACAGACCTGAGAATCCAGAAATCAACTCTTACATTTGTGGCAATTGATTTTCAACAAAGGCGCCGAGACAATTTGATGAGGGAAAGAACAGCCTTTTCACTGAATGGTGCAAAAGATTGAGGTTAAACCCCTTACTTCACACCATATACAAAAATAAAGTCAAAATGGATCAAAGAACTAAATATAAGAGCTAAAATGATAAAATCTTTAGAAGACTTTCATCTTTGGGTTAGGCAAACCCATTTAAAAAAAATTTTTTTTAACATTTATTTATTTTTGAGACAGAGAGAGACAGAGCATGAACAGGGGAGGGTCAGAGAGAGGGAGACATAGAATCTGAAACAGGCTCCAGGCTCTGAGCTGTCAGCACAGAGCCGGACGCAGGGCTCGAACTCACAGCCCTCATGGACCGCGAGATCACGACCTGAGCCGAAGTCGGCCGCTTAACCAACTGAGCCACCCAGGCGCCCCAGACAAACCCATTTTAGACATGACACCAAAAGCACAAGTGAGAAATGGTAAAATATATAAATTAGCCTTAATTAAAATTTAAAACTTTTGTGCTGCAAACGATAACTTCAAGAAAGTGGATAGACAACCCACAGAATAGGAGAAACTATTTTCAAACCATGCATTTGATAAGGATCTTATAGCCAAAATATATAAAAAAATAACTTAATAATAAGAGTACCCAATTAGAAATGGACAAAGGACCTGAACTGGCGCTTGCTAAAGAAGATATACCAATATCCAATAAACACATGAAAAGATGTTCAACATCATCAGCCATTAGGGAAATTCAGGTCAAAAGCACAATGAAAAAAATACTAAATATACTCTTCACACAAAAAAAAGTTATTCAAAGAATACAACTTTGAAGCTAAACATGGCACATAAATATGTACAGAGGAAAATGTATTAGACTGAGCATTCTTGTTCCTTCATGCATTTTTTTTTATTTATATATGAAATTTATTGTCAAATTGGTTTCCATAAAACACCCAGTGCTCATCCCAAAAGGTGCCCTCCTCAATACCCATCACCCACCCTCTCCTCCCTCCCACCCCCCATCAACCCTTAGTTTGTTCTCAGTTCTCAACAGTCTCTTATGCTTTGGCTCTCTCCCACTCTAGCCTCTTTTTTTTTTTTTTTCCTTCCCCTCCCCCATGGGTTCCTGTTAAGTTTCTCAGGATCCACATAAGAGTGAAACCATATGGTATCTGTCTTTCTCTGTATGGCTTATTTCACTTAGCATCACACTCTCCAGTTCCATCCACGTTGCTACAAAAGGCCATATTTCATTTTTTCTCATTGCCACATAGTATTCCATTGTGTATATAAACCACAATTTCTTTATCCATTCATCAGTTGATGGACATTTAGGCTCTTTCCATAATTTGGCTATTGTTGAGAGTGCTGCTATGAACATTGGGGTACAAGTGCCCCTATGCATCAGTACTCCTGTGTCCCTTGGATAAATTCCTAGCAGTGCTATTGCTGGGTCATAGGGTAGGTCTATTTTTAATTTCCTGAGGAACCTCCACACTGCTTTCCAGAGCGGCTGCACCAATTTGCATTCCCACCAACAGTGCAAGAGGGTTCCCGTTTCTCCACATCCTCTCCAGCATCTATAGTCTCCTGATTTGTTCATTTTGGCCACTCTGACTGGCGTGAGGTGATACCTGAGTATGGTTTTGATTTGTATTTCCCTGATGAGGAGTGACGCTGAACATCTTTTCATGTGCCTGTTGGCCATCCGGATGTCTTCTTTAGAGAAGTGTCTATTCATGTTTTCTGCCCATTCCTTCATGCATTTTGATCAATTATTTTAAGAAAACATTCTCATCATTAGCTGTTACACTCCTAACCTGAGTTTCTAATAAAATGCTATATTAAAAAAAAAAAGCACAATGAGATACCATTTCACACCTCATAGGATGGCTATAACCAATATGCAGATACAAGTGTTGACAAGGATGTGGAAAAATTGGAACCTCATGCACTTCTGGTAAGATTGTAACATGGTGTGGCCTCTTTTGAAAACCTTTTGGCCGTTCCCTAAAATGTTAACCATAGACTAACCACATGACCCAGAAATTCCAGTCCTAAGATATACCCAAGAGAAATAAAATGTGTGTTGACAAAAAATCCTGTATGTGAATAATCATAGCAGCATTGTTCATATTAGCAAATAACCCAAATGTCCAACAACTGATGAATGAATAAATAAGTATAGTACATCTACATAATGAAATATTATTCAGCAATAAAAGAATGAATTGACGATACACATTGAAACATAGACAAATCTTGAAAATATTATGCTAAGAGAAGGCAGACGCAAAATTCTTTATATCGTATGATTCCACTTACATGAAATGGTCC
Organism: Puma concolor; assembly: GCF_028749965.1. Taxonomy (NCBI): domain Eukaryota; kingdom Metazoa; phylum Chordata; class Mammalia; order Carnivora; family Felidae; genus Puma; species Puma concolor. The sequence continues at coordinate 27,669,596 of NC_141671.1, forward strand.
AGAATGGACAAATACATAGAGACAGAAACTAGACTAGTGACTACCTAGGGCTGGAGTGGGAGTTTTTGGGTGGAATGAGGAGTCACTGCTAATAGATACAAGGTTTCTATTTGAGGTGATAACAGTGCTCCAAGATTGATTATGGTGATGGTTGCACACCACTGTGATATACTAAAAGCCATTGAGTTGCATACTTTGTGTGGTAGGTGAATTATATCTTCATAAAGCTCTTAATTTCATTTCAATTAGCTTGTACTTTGCACCAGCCGCCTGGCTCTGTGATGGTCATTTTCACACATTTAAATAATACACTCATAAGCTCCCCCATAAGGGCAATGATCATCCCCATTTTGAAGATAAGGAAGCTGAGGGTTAGTGTGCTGTGCCCAGAGTCATGCAGCTGCTATATGGTGAAGCAGAGAATCAGACCCTGGTCTTTAAACTTCCATTTTGAAGTAGCCTGAGTGTGGGGTCTGGAGTCTATCTGTCTGATATGACCCCTATTACAACACTGGGTTCATCAGTTGTGCTCTTGAGCTTCAGCTTTCTCATCCGTAAAATAGGAGTAATAATAGTAGTGCTTATTTCAGATGATTCTTGTGTGGCCTGAAACAATAAATACTGTCAAGTGCCTTCCCTAGCATATGGCAAATAATCACCAGGTATTATCTTTTGATAGCCTAAATATGGTGACTATTGTTGTGATACTATCTGTTATATCCTCCATATACTTCACTATTTATGTTGTGATATGTGGGTATGTATACCTGAAAACTATGTCCGATGGACTGTTAGTTAACATTTGAAGTGTCCTAATCAGTAGTCCACACTTGAAGGATCCCAATCAAGGATCTACACTCCAGGGCAAAGGTGGGTGAACTACAACTCACTTTTGTAATTAATGTTTTATTGGAACACAGCCATGCCATTCATTTACATATCATGTAAGGCTGCTTTTCTTTTCCAGTGTCAGAGTTGGGTAGTTGCGACAGAGACCATACGTCTTGCAAAGCTGAAATACTTACTATTGGGCCTTTTACAGAAAAAATTTGCCAACCCTTACTCTAGAAGCAGGCAAGCCCTTCAAATGATAACATTTGAATCTGTACTCAAGAGCTTATTATTTAGAAAAAAATAAGTTAAAATTAATAATCCTGGGTAAATGAGTGGTGATCAAGATATGTGTTAACTGGAAGAACTATAAGACATGAAGCAAAGGACTGTGAGTATAAGGTGAACCCAGAGGTTGACACTTCGAGGGAGCACCTTTGTTGTAGCCTCTGGGTGGCTCTGTGTCCCCATGCCCCCACACTTATGGAGGGTTCTGTTTCTTGATCACACCAGAAAGTGGGCTGACCTGCAGTCAGGGTGCTGTCATCTTGGTCTCAAAGTACACCTTCCATATAGAGTGTTTACTCAGTGTCCTAAAGGGCAGACAGTGGGAACCTCACCAAGCTTATAGCAAACTCAAAGAGGCTTGCTCATAAGTGTTGTGTGGGGAGAGAATTTGGTAGAAATTGGCTTAAAGTAGTTTGACATAATGGCCTGAGTAGTTACTAGGCACCTAGTGCTGTAGGGGAGCATCTTTAAAATGTAAGATATGTTCTCTGCAATCAACTTGCTAACCAGGCTAGCTGAGACCAAAGTGACATGGGAGAAATAAGTAGGGAGCATTCACATGCTAACCTGTGTGATGCATGACACATAGAAAATGAAACTTAACTGCCACATGGACACTTGGGTCTGATGAAGGAAATATCCAAGAGGAACTATCCATGCAAGGATGGAGGTGGAGATGAACATGAGGAAAGAGAGGTGACTGGTGAGCAAAGAATGAGAAGTGACAATAATGATGTAGACAGCACAAGGATATGGAGAGTGAAACTGTGGAGGCCCCCAAAGAAGGCAGAGGTGCTGGATCCTTGAACATCAGAGACCATTGTGGGGAATAAACAGGGTAGGTGATATTGGAAGAAGCCCTAGAAGGCTGTCCTTAGGGCTCACAGGGATAAGAAAGAACAATGAACAAGATGACGATCCCTTTTCTGAAAAGCAAACCCTTCAAATGGCCCTGCTGCACCTCCAGTCCCCAAATCCCATCTGGTACTGGATTCTTACTTAGCCTTACAGACATTTCAGAGAAGCACTAGGTCAAGCCTCCAGCATAGCTTTGCTTTTGGATTTTCTTTTTTTTTTTCTTAAAAAAATTTTTTTTTATCATTTAGCTTTTCATGTGTTTATATCTGTTCTCCCTTGATGACACAGCAGCAGGACATGGCCTGGAAGCCTAATTCTACCACAGACTTGCTCTGTGGCCAAGCACAGATCATCAACTTCTCTGAGCCTCACTTAGCTCATCTATAAAAACCAGCAGCTAACATCTGCCCCTGGGTGGAAGCAGTATCAGCTAGACTTGGTGCTCTGTAATGATCATTTAGGTGTTTGTAGAAAAGCCAAATGATGACTTTGGACTGGGAGAATGAGTAATGGTGGTGCAGAGCTGGAAGCTGAGTGTTTGAGAAGGAAAGCTGGATTTTGAGTGAAGACACCATCCTTTGTGCCTTGGATGAGGTTTCCTGAGTGCAGCCGAGGTAAGACCTGGGTAGAATGCCTTCAGACAGCCCTCTCCCTGCTCTAGTGGTTGACTTGCGCTTTGCGTAGAGGGGAGGTTTGGAAGGCATTTCACGGTGGTGACTTTCTCATCGCGATGCACCCCGTCCTCCTCAGTGCTGGGAAGCCTGATCCTGATTAGACTTCTCACGGGTGGTCCATCTTCCAAGGCCTCAGGGCTCCTTTCTCTTTGGTGGTGGATGATATTGGCAGGCTTGGTTTTTTCCAACCATGAGAAGCCACATGGGGTGGAAATTTGAGAGTGGCTTTTCTTCACTGTATAGTCAGCATCAACGGCCTTCCTGTTTACGGCAATGGACCCCCAAAACTGCGTGTCCCTGTAGATCCTGGCTGCCTCTCTGACCTGGCCAATGAGAACGTGGAGGCCATGCCATTCCTGAGCATCCCCTCACCCACATGCACTCCCTGAGGCCAACTGATGAAAGTGGCCGGATTATTGTTGTTTCGTGCACATTAATGAAAGTTCCTCCTGTAAAAACATTCAACAAATATGTGAGGCACTATAACATGGTGAAAAGAGAGTGGGCTTCAAAGTCTCATAGACTTGGGTGCAATTCCAGGCTGCACCACTGAGAATGGAGATAATAGCTCTGTGTCCTGAGGCAAGTTACTTGCCCATTCTGAAGCTTGTTTCCTTACCTATAAAATCTACCTGATGGGACCAATGGAAAGATGAACGAATATGTATATGAAACACCTACTATTGGATCTAGCACATATAAATGTTAAAGAATAGTAGCTACTATGGAGACAAAAATTATTATCTATATAAATGTGACAACTTGTGAATTGTTCATTTTTTTCTTGCCTGGTAGACACTTTTTATCACTGGTATGGGCCAAGGTCCTTTATGACTCCACATAAGCCTGGGATTTTAACAAATCTTGGCATTTGCATGAGGTTGTTTGAACCATACTCCCCCATTTTATTCTGGAACTTGAGATACTTTCTTGGGATTTAAAGAGATTTCTGTTCTTAAAGCCATTGAAATAGGCTCTTGTTTTCTGATGTTGAGTTTTATTTTTTTAAATATAACTTATTGACAAATTAGTTTCCATACAACACCCAGGGCTCATCCCAACAAGTGCCCTCCTCAATGCCCATCACCCACTTTCCCCTCTCCCCCACCCCCCATCAACCCTCAGTTTGTTCTCAGTATCTGATATTGAGGGTTTTTTTTATTTTTTTAATGTTTATTTATTTTTGAAGAAGAGAGAGACAGTGTGAGTGGGGGAAGGGCAGAGAGAAAGGGAGACACAGAATCCGAAGCAGGCTCCAGGCTCTGAGCTGTCAGAACAGAGCCCTACACGGGGCTGGAGCTCACAAACCACGAGATCATGACCTGAGCTGAAGTCGGACGCTTAACAGACTGAGCCACCCAGGTGCCCCTCTGATACTGAGTTTTAAAGCCAGGAAGAAATTTAAATATCACCTTGCCCAATTTCTGCTTTTGAGGAGGAGAGGCCCAGAAATGTTAAATGAGTGGCCAGTGAAAGATGAGCAGGAAACCATAATCATTGCTAAACTTATTTAGCATTTACTATGTGCCAGGATATATTTGAAACATTTGACTCGAATGATCTTATTTAATCTTCACAAAGCATGTTTTACAAACATTGTACTGATGAGGGAATAAGGACAGTCGAGTCTTTGGTTTTCCCACTGCAAACACAGCCTCCATGCAGCTTCATGGAAAGAACTTACACACTGTAGATATGTGCATGTGAATCACTGAAGGCAACTGTCAGTGTTTTATGCTCAGTCTTTTTGTTCCACCAGCTGGGCTGTGGGTCTTGAGAAGGAGCACCAAGAAGTGGTAATTTGCATGTTTTCTGGCCGTCTTGCTAGAACCGTATTGTGATTGGCAATCAAACAGCTGAGGGAGGAAGCATAGCTAGATTCTTATTTAAGTTCACTGTTGCCTGTGAAAACCACACAGCCTGATTCTCACCTCCATTCATAAAATAGATGGAAGGGAATTGTAGAAAGAACTTTGAATTTTAGTCCTTCTCAGGCCTGGAGTTAGTCTTAGGGCACTTTGCTGGTCTCACACTCTGTAACACCTCATGGGCAATCCTAACTCAAAGCCTGCACAGCAGGAAACAAAAATAAATCTTTATTTGGTGAAACTCCTGTTTTATAGTCAAGGGTTGGTTGTCTGTATGTCTTCAATAGCAAATCATTTTTGGTGATGGTGGGTCATAAGCTCAAGAGGAAATTGCCTCAGAAGAACAAATACTTAATAAATCGTCTGGGGGGTGGATCAAGGTTTCCTCATCCCAGAGTGAGTCTAGGGGTGGGGGATGGTCTCCTTCAGGGAATAGCAGTAAAATGCCAGTCTACATTTGGGTTTACCAGAGCCAGCAGCAAGAGTGACTCTGCCTCCTCACCCTCAATGTGCAAGTTATTGCTATGAATAATAATCATCCCTGATAGCGTCTGATTAGGGTATCCTACTTCTGTCTCACATGGTAGTGAGTTACTTGTTTCAAAGGTATAATGGTATAATTTTAATGACAGCATCTAAGTAATTCAAATAACACTTTTCACCTTCATACTTTCAAGGTTTCCCCCCTAAAGAACTGTTATGCTTTTAATAGCTTCAGGCAAGAATTCTGGGTTGTGGGTCAGGTACAAATCACAGCCCCAATAGTTGGTTGTCATTTTTCCCCCATTGATTTTCAGATTGCTTACACAAGGCAGAACACACGGGCATTACTACTTCTTTACAATTCTATGGGCATTTAGATACTTGTGTTTGTTATATGTCTCCTCTACCAGGCCATGTGCTTTATGAGGGCAAGGACTACGACAATTTTGTTTATCTCTATATTCCCGGGGTCTAGGATGCTGAAAGAGTAATCAGTAAATAAACATTAGCACTTGAGTGAACTCAACTTATGAATAAATAAACTCATATTTCCAGGTTATGGTGGATACCCTCTATTGTGGGTGCTTGAAGTGGCTAATCTTTTCCCCCTTACTGTAAAGATGGAAATCTCTTTACAGAAGTGCGTGTGCAATACTCCACAGTTACATCCACTTATGATGTGGACTACAAATTAATTCATTTGGATTCAGCATTGAAAACGAACTATTTCATATTCTTAATAATTTAATAATCCTTCAGAAATATTCCTTCCACATGTGTTGGTACCAGGAACCCTGGCCCTAGGGTGTTATAGTGACTTCATTGCTTGTCCAAGAATCTTCCCAGTTTCATCCTCAATTGATACACTCTTATATTACTGGTAGATTTCTCTCAGTAAAGATGAGTTCTAATTTATATGCGTGCAAATGTGGTGGACCAAGACATGTTTTACTGGTAAAAATAAGGACTTTCACCAACATCCTTCTTTTGCTTCATTAATATTTCAATATTTTCTCATGTCCAGAGGCCTATGTCCCTTTAATATTATGGAGAATATTCTTTCAAATGTGTTCCAATTATTACAATTGCAAAAATATATGAACTCACATGGAGTTTCTTCTGTTCACCTTTGTTTAGATGCAAAATTATGTACCAAAGCTTTCAAACTGGTAACCTGTTACTTGAATTTTAACCTGCAGATGTGTTTTGCTTAACTGGCACAGTGCTTAAAACATACGAGTCAATATTTAAAATTTGAGATATTTTACATAATAATCTGGGTTTGTGGAAAACCGACATACCTTGTCTCTCCACAACTGGCTCCAGCTGAGTATGGCTTTTCAAAGGTCATGCCTGCTGCAGTTTGTGGGTCCATTTCTGCCCTCCTCACTCCCTCTGTGTCTATTGTTTACATTTCTGGAAATGTGGGATTATAGATTATTTGTTTTCTTTTTTCAAATGTTAATAATGTTTCATTTTTTTGTTACAGCAATGAATGAAAAACAATAGCTTTTGAGGAACTTAGGTTATCGGTTTAAGAATTAATCTGTGTACATTCTTCTTAGTCAAATGGTGCTTCCAGAATTAGTAAAAACTTTAAAACGGAAAAGTAGGAAGAGAAACGAAATGATAGCAATTTAGATTGCCAAAGGCTTTCTTGATCATCTCTTTGTTAGCTAGTTGAGTTATTCTGTGTTTGACTTGTGGTTTCTAGTATTGCCAGATGTAGGAATGCCCTGGAGTGAAGAGGCGGGGAAGCAGCCACGTTACAAACATCTCCTTTTTCATCTGGGGGAGGATGAGCCGTCACTATGCTGGACTCCGTTCGAGTCCTCTGTGGGTTTGTTTTGCCAGAGCTGCATCTGTGTCTGAGATAGATGTGAAATCATGTGAAATGATGATAAACTAGCTGCCATCGAAATGATGTTAAAATCCATGATAAACTCAGGGAACTCTGGGAGAATCATTTCATCAAGAGTCCCTAAAAATTGCTATTATTTGAGGTTTTTATATGTTCAAAGTCACTATGCTTCATGCACAAGAAGTGCTCTGGCTAAAAAGCTTCTGAACGATGAAGGAAATTATGAAGAAAACAAAAAGGCAACCTACTGAAGGATAGAATATATTTGCAAATAATATATCTGATAAAGGATTAACATTAAAAATCTGTTGAAAACTCATATGACTCATTATTTAAAAACTCAAACGAGAGAGGCCCAAATGAAAACCATAATGAGATATCACCTCACGCCTGTCAGAATGGCTATTATCAAAAAGACAAAAATAACAAACGCTGGTAAGGATGTGGTGAAAAGGGAACCCTCAGACACTGTTGGTGGGAATGTAAGCTGGTGCAGCCACTATGGAAAATGGTATGGAGTTTCCTTAAAAAATTAAAAATAGAACTACCATATGATCCAGAAATTCCACTACTGGGTATGTATCCAAAGAAAATGAAAACATTAATTTGAAAAGACATATGCACCTCTATGTTCATTGCAGCATTATTTACAATAGCCAAGATATGGAAGCAACTTAAGTGTTCATCTATAGATGAAGGGATAAAGAAGATGTGCTAAACACATGCACACACATACACACACACACAGAGGAATATTACTTAACCATAAAAAATGAAATTTTGCATAAAGGTGAAATAAGTCTGACAGAGAAAGACAAATACCATATGATTTCACTTATATGTGGAATCTAAAAAGCAAAATGAATGAACAAAAATCCCCAAACAGAAACAGACTCAAATACAAAAAACAAAGTGGTGGTTGCTAGAGTCGGGGGTGGCAGATGGGCAAAATAAGTGAAGGGGATTAAGCTATACAATCTTCCAGCTATAAAATATATGAGGATGTATAAAAGATATGGGGATGTAAAGTATAGCATAGGGAATATAGTCAATAATACTGTAAAACTTTTTTACAGTGACAGATGGTAACTAGACTTATAATGGTGATCATTTCATAAGGTAATGTAAATATAAAATCATTATGTTGTACACTTGAAAGTAATAAAAAATTGTATGTCAATTATACTTTTAAAAAGTGCCCTGTGGTTTTGCTGAAGTATCCCATCCTTTCTCCTGCTATATAGCGTGGATCCTTTCCTGTTGGCATCCATATTCATGTGAAGCCTCACATTCATGTATTGTATAAATTTGTAGCAAAACAAGGAATGTTTCTTTAGGTAATTTTATTGAGAAGACACTTGTTTGGGCAATGAGATCTTCAGTGATAGGAACTAACATCAATAACCCAAACACACAGAACATTTAATTAGGAGGATACAATGTGGCTACAAAGAAGCATGCTCTCCTTAAAGATCTATAACTCTTTCGGGGTGCCTGGGTCACTCAGTCGGTTGAGCCTCTGACCCTTGATTTCAGCTCAGGTCATGATCTCATGGTTTGTGAGATTAAGCTCCCACAGAGGCTCTGCACTGACAGTGCAAACCCTGTTTGGTATTCTCTCTCTTCCAATCTCTGCACCTCGCTTTCTCTCTCCAAATAAATAAATAAACAACAACAACAACAACAACAACAAAGATCTGTAACACTTCTTAAAAAGTGTTGAATCAGTTTTAAAGTTTGATTGACTTTTTTATACCAATAGACCAGTGTTTCTCAGCTTCTGTCAATCTGTATGATATGTTGAGGCAAATGATTCCTTGTTGTGGTGAAGTCCTGAGTACACAGGATGTTTTGAAGCATCCCTGGCCTCTACTCACTAGACAACATTAGCAAATACCCTCCCCCGCACTGTGACAATGAAAACTATCTTCAAAGATGGTCAACTGTCCCCTGGGTCCCCAAATTGTACCACTGCTGTAGACCTTCTGAAATCTTTGGATTTTGCCAGAAAGGTTCAAAGTTTTGTCTTCAAAGATCTCAGAAGGGACTTCTAAGTCAGGAAAAGTGTGTCCCTTTGCTGGATGCCAAAGGGCAATGGGCAACTTTCAAAACCAAAGCACAGAGCCAGGTTTCCTTTTCTGTCCCTCTAATATCTTGTTGTATGACCTCAGATGGGTCACTTCATCAGTGTTAACCTCATGTCCTTTTATTAAAATAACAGGAGGTCTGTTTCATAAGGCTAACTGGGGACTAAATGAGGTAATAAATATAAACTGACTGCTATATTATAGGTACTTGCGCTCTTTTTTTTAAGTTTATTTATTTTGAGAGGAGAGCAGGAAAGGGTGGGGAAGGGGCAGAAAGCGGGGGACAGTGGATCCAAAGTGGGCTCTGTGCTGACAGCAGAGAGCCCTATGTGGGGCTCAAACTCACGAACCATGAGATCATGACCTGAGCCAAAGTTGGTCACTCAACCGACTGAGCCACCCAGGTTGGCTCTTTTCATACTGCCCCTTATACACACCCCAGTCAGCAACTGCACAGGAACGTCTGTTTTCTCTAAAGCACAACAGTTAGAACAACAGCATCTTGTCTCCACTTGGAGGCAGTCAACTTGCCTGGGACCTTGGCTACTTGGTCCACCCCGGAGAGCTTTTCTCTCCTCAGTCCTGGGTAGATTTGTTTGTTATTTTCTAAGAGGGTAGAGTGAGGAATGTTGTCCCGGCTCACCTGAATGGTAACTGTGATGACTCAGAGCTCCTCCCAGCAGCTGCTGGGCACAGAGAGGGGGCTTGTTGTTACACCCCCACACCCTCCTGAGATTGCCATTTTATAATGCAGTTCGAGGGTTTCTGCATCTACATATAAACAAAGTGTATTTACTTTTCTGATTCTTGTAAGAAAACCCAAAGCCACAAGATCGTGTTTGAAGTTCCAAAACCGATGACTTGAGGTTTCCCTCCCATAGCGCATTCCCCTTGGACCACATGGACACAAGCGGCTACACAGATTGCTGCACTATTCTGGTCTGGTCCCTGAGGATGGGAGCCAGCATCCCAAGGGGACACAGCAGGCTGCAAATGTCCTTGTACTTCCTCTGTTAGTTCTGGAAACCTCACTAAACTTTTAGAGGTGGAAGCACTTTTGTGATCTGCCTTCACCTGCAGTAGGTTACACCAGCGGTTGGAATTCCTTGGCTTCCTGCTCCTCTCTTCTCTTTCTAGATTTTGAATCTTGCTTGGGTAACAGTTCAGGCAGAAAAACTTTTACTCATTTCTACACTCTAAAAAAGTGGTTTGTGAGTGCATGTGTGTGTGTTTAAGGAGATTCACAGCTTTTTTCAGCAAGACCTCTAAGGTCTTATCAGTAAGTGCATAAGAATATAAAGGAAATAACCAACTGGGAAGTTGGAAAAATTCTTACTTAGTTTCAGTACATATTGAAATTATTATGAGGACGTTAAGTTCATTCACATATATATGCTTGTATATGTGTAGACTATCTCTGAGACACACAGAGATGGAAGACCTCTGCCATGCAGGGGCAGTGAAAAGAGGGAGGTTTAGTTTTCTGTTTCTAGCTAGTGGCCTATTGAATGTCTATGATGTGTTTGGTCATTAAAGAATAGAATAAAATTTAGAACATAAAATAACAAATAAAAACACTAAAAAGTGAAGCAAATGCATTCCAAGATACGGAGGGAGAAAAAGAGAGAAAGGTTTAGGCGGCTTGCAGAGATATATTTAACAGAAGAGAGGAAGTCGGGGGTGAGGGAAGGCACGTAGGGCCAGCATGCAAGAGGCATACCAAGGAGAGTTCTAGAGTCATTGGCGGGGGGGGGGGGGGGGGGGGGGGGGGGGTGGTGGTGGTGGTGAGAGAGTGGGAGTCGAGTTCAGAAAGTTTTTTGTGACCAGAGCTAAGAATGAGATGTGATCACTTATGTGATTTGAAGTTCATAGATTAGAAGCAAATGGGTGTTTACAGGATGCCCAGAAGGAACAGAAAGTACCCTTAACAACCTTCCCAGTAAATACATTAGAGAAAATGAAATCGCTGTTTGTTCTAACGTCCCTCATCGTGGGCTTCAGCCTAACACCCAAGTGCCACTCACCAGGGCAACTCTACGTGAGTCAGAAGTTCTTTCCCAAATCCTTGGTTCTCTGCTGGGCTGGTGCACTTAGGATGGAATGTAGAAAAGATGACTGCATATCTTTGGGTCATCTCTCATGAATGTTATTTCTTAAAAATCTAGCTTTTGATAAGACTTGAACAGCAGAGATTAAGGTTTGATTCTCTGGCAAGAACTTCGTGCAGACTCTAAATTGCCCATGAGGGGCAGATCCATATACTTGGACGATCAGCCTCAGGCCATGTTGACTCTGCACAGAGCAACATAAAATGATTGGATTTTCCCTCATGTGGAGTGGTACAAAGTAAAGTGTTCAGTTTTTTAACCTGTCAAAGACAGACCTCAGAAAACTCCTGACAACATGAAAAAAACCATGCTGTGCTTTTTACCCCTGAAAGGCAGGCAATGCGCCTGGTGCAGGAAGCTTCAATGGTGAGCTGTGTGTTTATACAATCAAATCTCCTTTTACCACAAGTCCTTGCCTCCATCAATATTTTGACTGAGCAAAGCCCACTCCATATCAGTTAATCAGTATCATATCCTGCTTTCCCACGTTCTTCTGTCAATCTAGCTGTGTTCCAAAGATGGGCGTTAGTGTAAATCACAGATCGAGCACTATTATGGTCCCAGAATCCCAGTAAGAGGCAGGCATTTTGCTGTTAAGTCCACACTCCCCATAGGCTGTGAAGTAGTGACAATCACTGCTGCCTTTAGAGCACACAGGGTGCCAAGAGCTTTGAAGGTGCTTACGTGCCAAAGGGAAGCTGAAGAATTCAATCAATCTTTGTAGCCATTTACTGCTTCATATATTACAAAGCAGAATAGATTATGTCTTAATTACACGCTTTTCATTCTAAAAGGCTATGTTCATCTGTGGTGGCCACTAGCAGTTAAATCTATGGAAAACATGTGTCTCATTGCGGAGGTTAATAATGTGTTGGCGATTTTTCCAGGAGCCGAGAACGTTTCTGTAATCATGGACAATTGCTACATTGGCTTTAAAAGAGTGACGGACTGAGTCACTTGACTGTAAACAGGTTGTGGGGAATGTCTGGACTGTCTTGAGTTTCTCATGGTGCTCCGAATGGGAGTGGAGGGAGGGGGCCCCCGGGATTCAGTCCCAGGTCAAGGGCAGAGGAGCTGGGGTCCCTGCAGGGCTGCGGCCAGAGTGCAGGGCTCTCCCACAGGCCCTGACGTTTCCCCTCTCCGAGGAAATGCAGCAGACATTTAAATATTTCCAAACCAAACAAGACACCCTGAAGGATTCTCCTCCTGTGGCCCCATCATCTGCCTCAGGCCGGATTTGAAAATATCAAACAAGGCAGTGACAGACGCAGCTCCAGGGCTCAGCTAGGAAGAGGACTGGCAGGAAGACAGGACAACAAAGCTTGCAGCCCACCCCGCGCTGGGCTTCTGCCCTGAGATGCAGGGGCTGCTTTTAAAAACTGCAAAGGTGGGGGCGCCTGGGTGGCGCAGTCGGTTAAGCGTCCGACTTCAGCCAGGTCACGATCTTGCGGTCCGTGAGTTCGAGCCCCGCGTCGGGCTCTGGGCTGATGGCTCAGAGCCTGGAGCCTGTTTCCGATTCTGTGTCTCCCTCTCTCTCTGCCCCTCCCCCGTTCATGCTCTGTCTCTCTCTGTCCCAAAAATAAATAAACGTTGAAAAAAAAAAAATTAAAAAAAAAAAAACTGCAAAGGCAAGAATGCAGGGTGGTCTTCAAGTCAGTTGGATGAGGGTCCCAATCTCCCACCCTTCCTCCAGGGTCCAAAATAACAAGCTGGGGTGGCCTTGAGAATTCGAACATGCCTATCAGTTCTTTTCTCCCTACATTTGCTTTCAGGCTTTCTATACCTTTTTCTTACAATATCCCTGTGCCCTGGTTCCTTCTAAAAAGCGTCTTCAAGCTCTCTCCTGTCCCCAACAGTTAAATCAGGTTTCACATTTTCATCAGGGCCTTGGTGTTAAAGGAAATAAAAGTCCTAGAACCAAACCTTCTGTTTCTCTTGTAGTTGACTCTTGTTCCATGAGAATAGAGCCTGCTTTGAAATTCTGGAAAGCCTCATCTAAAGTCAGCACCAAATTTGGAGGGAAAAAAATGAAAGTTGTAACTTTGGTCTTGTTCTGCATATAATTGTTAATAGAATCATGGTTTCTTTCTTTCTTTTGTAATCTTGTTTTCCAAATTAAAATCCCTCAGTGACTCAGCCTCTGCTATGGTCTGAGAAACAAAGAGCCATCAGGAGAGGGGAGGATGGGGAAACTGCAATCCCAGCAAGTGCTGAGCTTCCCTCCTGCTCCCCAGGCTCCCTCTGAGGACAGATCTTGTGTCCCCCAAGCCTGCAGGGGACTTTTAGTTCACTGGAGGACAGGTTGGTGGCAATGATCTCGTGGGAATAGAGTTTGGATCCTTATGTCAGAGTCAGTCTGGGTCAGAGTCATCCTAGATGTTGAGAGCTGGCTCTCCTCTTCTCCATGCTTTCCTGAAGTCCCTTTTCAGACTGGCACACACCTTCCAACTCACCTCTTAACAGGACTAGGAGTGTTGCTTTTTCTTGGGCAGAACCAGCTTATACCCAGGGTGGGAAGTTGGTCTGAGGGCAGATCAGGCTGCTCACTGTGGGATCCCAGAGAACCATGCAACCACCAATGGTGTGAGGTCTGGGGGCTGTGCAGATGGTTCTCACCTGGGCCCTTAGGAAAAAAGGGTAGGAGTCCTGGAAGCCCCACTGCCTTTGCCTGGCCTCATCAGGGGTCTGTTCCTTCATGTGGGATGAGGATGGGGATGTCTGCTATAGTGTGGGCTGTGCCTTGTGCAACTTATGAGTTTCTTGGACAAATACCCTGACATCTCATGCATTGCTATGGTGGGCATTGTGGACACCCTGGAATACTGGACATACCTTTCCTTAAGCAAAGCCTCCCCAACTGCAGCTGTCATTCCTTCCTTTCCCTAATGCCCAATTCAGATGTGTGCAGGCAGATGGGTTCAGTTGGGGTTTCAGCCCTCCTAGTTACTAGCTCTGTGCTGGTGAATGAGTTTGCTCATCTAGGAAATGGGTTTAGTAATGAAAACCCTGTAAGACTACTTTAAAGATTGATAGATTATACATGCTGGTCAGCAGAGAATCTGAGTATCCAGTAACCCAGCAGAGCTGCTTCTCCTAACACTGAATGATCATAATACTGTGTTCATATTACTACCTCTTCTCCAGTTAAAAAAGGGAAAAAAATCTTTTTTCCTGGTCTTCTTTCTCTTTTGGGAGGTGTGATCTTTGTAGGGCCCATTTCTGAGCACTTTGGAGGCTTTGCCCAAGAAAATGCAGACTAGCCAGGGGCTAAGGCTCTCTTACATGCTGGCTATTGAGTATTTTCTAGCTGAAGGAAACAAAATCTAGTTTCCGGGCCACTCAACACTCAAGGCAGTAGATGGAGAGAAGAAGGCCTGCTTCAATGGCCCAGCTATCATGAGCATTCTTCAGAGAGCTTGCTTATTCTAAGTTGTCTTGGGCAGTGGAGAAGGCCCTGGGTTTGGGACCTTAATAAGTCAAGTGTATTTGTGTTCAGCTGTGAGCTTGGTTTATATTTATTATGGGTTGAAAATTGTGTTCCCCAAAAAAAGACATGTTAGAGTCCTAACTCCTAGTGACCTTATTTGGAGATAGGGTCTTTACAGAGGTAGTCAAGTTAAAGTGAGGTCATTAGGGTGAGTGCCAATCCAAAATGACTGGTGTCCTTATAAAAGGGAGTTTTGGGTACAGAGACAGACACACAAGGAAGACGACATGAAGACACAGGGCAGAGATGGTCATCTACAAGCCAAGGAGAGAGGCTTCAGAAGAACCCAACCCTGCTCACACCTTGATTTTGGACTTTTGGCTTCTGAGACTGAGAGAAAAAAACAACAACCTCCTGTTGCTTAATTCACCCAATTTGTGGTACTTTGTTATGGTAGCCTTAGTAAAATTATACTTATAATACTTAAAACTATCCTGTGCTCAATTCCTCCGTCTGCATACACTGATAACAGCAACATTTCTTCTCCACTTAGGACTTAGTTGGGACACGGTTTATACATAAAGTGACATCAGGCCTTTTGCAGCTTTCCCATGCCCTGCTCCTATGCTTGTAGAAGACTGAAGAACTATATCTTCACCACCTACATTATGCCAGGAACTAACTGCTTTGTAGCCTTTTAATCATCCCATCAATATTTAAGGTTGGTATCAGTACCCACCTTGCCCAGTTTAGGAAACTGAGCCACCACAAACTGAAGTAATACAGTAAGTGGCAGGGTTAAGATTTTGGAGAACTCAGCTCTGCCTGCCGCTGACATATCCGCTCTTCATATACCCCTATGCTCAGTGAACAGGGTATGCTGTTTGGAAAGACATTTTCTTTAGCGTATGTACTCTCTGTGGGAGATGTTTTCAGGTCATGATAAAGAACAGGGTTTTGCCCCTACAGCTTGGAGTGGACTGTTCATGGGCATTCATTTGTCTATATCTCTGCTAGTGAAGACCCAAAGCTGGTGTGCCGTCTTTCATGTGTTCCTGGCTCAGACATTCATTGATTGATTCACATCTAGTTGAGGACTTCCTGCTGGTCACCTGTCTGGTTCCTCTGGAGACTTGAGACTTGCCTGTAAAGAAGGGACCATCCAAAAGGAAGAGGGTATCTCTCTTGCTCACCACCCCAGTTCTTATCATTGTAAGGATACATCCAGTGTTCAGAGGCTGACAGAATCAGAGCCCACTGGGACCTCACCACTTGGAGGAAAAACTAAAGCACCCTTCAAGCACCATGCCATAAATAACTATATGTTGTTGTGCTGCTGCTCCAGGAAGCACTGTGCATATCTTGGACAACATTGTACTATGCCTGGTTTGAACCTTGTTTATGACTGGGGTGAGGCTCAGTATGGTCTTTGAAAACAAAAGTCACCATTTAATTTAACACAGCCTGTTCTTTACACTTCTGGAATTAAAGGGGGAGAAAGTCCTGCCATTAGCAAAAAGAAACCTCAGAAGTTGAATATTACATAGTTGTAGTCAACTCGGAGACTTGGAAAGATGGCAGGTGTGATAAAATGTCAACCTTTCCTTACTTGGAGTTAAATCACAACTGAATAGAAGACTGTGTGTCTGTGTTCATGTGTCTGTGTGTCTGTGTCCCCTGTGTTTGTGTGCATGTCTGCCCATGTGTGTTTTCTTTAAGCAATGGCTCTGATGCACTTGGCCTTGTCCCCAGTCACAGAGAGGGGTATCTCCTATCTGACACTATGGCTGGACTACTAGTCTTAGTGCACAGGGGCTAGGGACCTTCACTATCACCATCCAATTGCAATATTGACAACTGCCCTGTAGGAAGCCCTGAGCAGGTGAAACCCTGTTTTATCACCTAGATGTCCTAATTGCAGTGACATGCTGAGTGATGCTGTGATTCTGCACAGCCCCAGTTGGCCAGTTCCAGTAGCCCTGAGAGAGGGGTGAGGGCTCTAACATTCCTTGCTTGTCCTTTCACGTGTCTCCTTCCCAACTCATTGCCCATGCCCTCACACTGTATGCCTTCCCCCAACTCAACTTTTCTTCTGGAAAAGAACCTTAGTAAGTGATTACTGTGAAGTTACACCTCATGGCTATGCTAGCCTGTGCTTTCCTTCCCTGTAGGTCTTCCCTGAACACAAAGGAAGAGTCTGAGGCCAGACCTGCCATTCAGCCCAGTGTGCAGGAAGATAGAGTAGGGCTTCACCTGGGGAGTTTTCAAGGCTCCTGACACTTCAGTCCCACCCAGAGATTCTATGTGACTGTGTGGGACAAGTTGGGGCATCTGATTTGCCAAAGCTGTAGGACACACGCTTTATAGACAGAGGAGCCAGTGTAGACACCAGCTAAATGGCTGGGCTGACCTTTTCTCATCTGCAAACCAACAAGATTGTGTTGATAACACCTTCCACAAAGGATTTCTGTAATATGTAAACAAGGTAATCTTCAATTGTGGTTGTCAATCTTGGCCAGAAGAGTAAAAGCACCATGGGGAACTTTTAAGAACACTGTGGCTCAGGTCCGCCTCCCTAGGAGCCAACTCAGCTGGCTGGGTGGGTGATGGAATGGTCATGAGTGGCTTTCAAAGCTCTCTGTGTCCCTCTACCAGGCACTTGGGCTGTGACCCACTGTGGAGTGTACAAATGCTTCCTCAAGTAATTGCTGAACCCCCAACATGGGAGCATGTCAGCTGATTTGATATCTTGGGAATCCCTGTTCAGACACTAAGTACTGGCCTAGTTACCTAGTAACTAGTATTTCAATCCATTAAAGTGATTCTTTCCTAATAGCAGCTTCTCTCCTTCATCTTGAAGACTAGCCATTGGCGTACATCATCCTGTGGCTCATCCACTCATGATTTACTGATGCCTCAGTCTGCTTAGTGCTGAGGTGAACAGATTAACGGGAGCCTGGATGACATGAGTTCATGTAGATAGAGCAGAGCATGAGGCTCTGCACACTGAAATGCCCCCCAGAGAAGGGGATGCACACCAGCTGCCTCATTACCCACTGCCAGATGCTGTTCCTGGGCCTTGCCTCCATCTCCTCTATAATAAAAAACAAAGCAAAGATGACAAAGACAGCCTCATGGGCCATGAGAGGGGCACCGTGGAGAAGTGCTTAGGAAATGGGAATGAAATGTCCTAGATAAAGTCCAAATGACAACAGCCAGAGCATCCAGTGATGGGGGATTAATTATTTTCCCTGTAGATGAGGGATTGTGTTCAGGTAGTGGCACATGAAAAGCAACCCCAGTGATCACCAGGAGAGGGAGGGGGAGGAGGTTTTCCTCTACCCACTCTGGGGCCAAACCCTATCTAATTCAAAGCAGTTTGTGATGCTGGAGGTGCTCTGCCAGTTCTTGGAGGTGGCATGGTACAGTCTGGGGGCCCAAGCCACCGACTGGCTCTGGCCGAGGCTCCCTGGGTCTCTTTCTATCTGTAAGACAGCAACTCCCAAGCTGGGAAAATAAGATGTGTTCTATTTGGGGGGTGGGGGGATGTTGTTGAGGACATAGCCTCCACACTGCTCTCAGACCTTCTCTCTCTCTTTCCTGCACACACTATGCCAAGTGGACTGGTGAATCGACACTGGGCTGGACAAGTCCCCCAGGAACTGGAGAGCTGAATATTTATCAGTTGGATTTCTGTGGACTCAGGGCACCCTGAACTCCAAAAGCACTTCCAGGACTTTCATTTTTTCCCAAATGATCTTGACACCCATGTGCCGTGGCCCTTTCTGGCCCAATGTCTACATCTGTGGTGTTTTTCCTTGCTCAGATAGTGTTTCATAGAGGCAGGTTTGGTGAAATATATTTCCTTTCTGATAAAATATATTAAAATATATTTCCATTCTAAATAAGTTGGTGCCTGTTTTGAATTAATCCCCATTATGAACAGTAATT
Organism: Puma concolor; assembly: GCF_028749965.1. Lineage (NCBI taxonomy): Eukaryota > Metazoa > Chordata > Mammalia > Carnivora > Felidae > Puma > Puma concolor. The sequence goes on from NC_141671.1 coordinate 27,688,032, forward strand.
AGGTATATATGAATCCACAAGACAGTTTTTCCTTTAGGAAGGAGGTGCTGATTCCATTTAATTCCATACAGTGGCATATATATACTGTGCACCTGAAAAATTTTCCCTGAAATCAGATTTCTACTTTCTAAAATGTAAATCAAGATTATTACCCTAAATTCTCTAGAAGTTGCTGCAGCAGTTCAGAAAACTTGAGTGTGCACAATTAGAGAATTCACTTACTTCCTCAGAATCCAGGCAGAAGCCAAGCAAAACAAGTACATGGGCCTTTCAGTCAATGTCTTGGCATTGCACACTTGGAGAGATAATAGTTGCCTCTGAGGATGGCAGTCTAGCTTCAAAGCTGCTTTGCTAGCTTTGGGACAGGGATTCATGAAATATTTTTCAGAGACTCCTCCTTTCCAGATCTCTCTCTCTCTCTTTTCTGTCTATCTCCTTCCCTTCCTCTATCCCTCCCTCTCTTTCTTTCCCCCCTCTCTGTCCTTCCCCCACCCCATTTCTTACCCCCCTATTTTCTCCCTCCCTCTCCCTCCATCTGTCTGTCTCTCTCCTTCTGTCTCTCTCTTCTCTCTGCCCACCTATGGTTCTGCCTGACCCATCTGTATCTAGGAATCACTACTTCTATATATGGAAATCACAGCTTCCTTTTTTGCCTTTTCTGTGTTCCTTAAAAGATTTTATAACTAATAAAGGATTTCCTTTCCTACTTGCTCCAATCACCACCTCCTTCCATTTGGAGAATTTCAACATCCTGGTGTGTGTAAGTACCTAAACTTACTGCTCTACTGAAGCAGGTAGACTTTAGTGTTTCCACCTGACTTTTCTTTGCAAAGTTTACTATAATATAATAAGAGGCTTCAGTGCTTTGGATAAAAATGGGCAGGTTTCTATTTTCAAAATTCGGCTTTGCACTTCCCCAGTAACCAATCACAGAGGTATTTGGGTGTACAAACTATTAAAAAAAATCCTTTTAGATCTTTGCTTAACAATTAATGGACTAGCTTCAATACCTACCCATCTGAACCTATAAAATATCTGTGAGACTACCTTCCTAGACCTGTGGCTTTCAAAGTGTGGTCTCTAGACCAACATCATCAGTATCACCTGGGAACTTATTAGGAGTATAAACTTTTGAGCCCCTCCCCAGACAGACTGAGTCAGAACCTGTGGGGTGGGCCCAGCAGTCTGCGTCTATCAACCCCTCCAAGTGAAGATTGCCATTGTGCCTGTGTTTGCAACATTGATTCCAGGTTTTTACATGTGATGTCGGGTTTAAAAGATGTGAAATGAGGGCAGCCTGGCTAGCTCAGTGGATACAGCATGCAACTCTTGATCTCAGGGTCATGAGTTCAAGCCCCACATTAGGCATAGAGCTTACTTAAAAAAAAAAAAAAAAAGCGAAATGAACCGAAATCAGAAAACGGAAGTCTAACCCTGCTAGCCATGACCTAGTACACATCTGTAAATAGGAGCAACATCTCCACATTATAGGGGTGTGGAAAAGCACAAAATGGGTCAAGTTCTTCCACAGCTTGAAACAACCATGAATAATTGCGTGCCTGGGTCTCCTTGTGCCACTAGGGGGCGCGCTAGCCTTTCCAAAGCAGTCACCCCGGAGAGACTCAGCGTTTTTGTCTTTGAGGTCTTGTCATTCTCTGTATAAACAAGTTACGTTCAAGTGTTTAGGATATAAATTACGACCATGCCGGCTGCCTTGGAAGGAATGTAAACACAGCACTGTGGTCGGAGCAAACTCTGAAACTGACTTCATAATTTATAGCAGGCCCTTGTGTAGTTCAGTATAAAAAGGGGAAAAAAGCCCTATTTAACTGCAAATATGATAATGGAGACACAAAAGACATGTTTAAATCACTGATTAATTTTGGAAAATATAGAAAGGAAACCTAAGGATTAGGAAGACGGTTAAGACTTTTGAAAACAAGATATTTTACTAATGAGACTGTCTTTGGACTTAAATTTGCTTGGAATACAAAAACCTTCTGTGTGAGATATCTACTGAGTGGTATTAAGTGCCTGGTGACTGGGAGAAAGACCTTTTAGGGCATTAGAAACAAAGGTGAGTTTTCGAAAGCAAAAGCAAAAACAAAACTAAGAGCAAAACACCAGACCCAAGTTGGGAAGGAAAATCCTCAGCTTGATCATGGGTTGAGAACCTCTCTGATACTGCTCAGATTGACTGTTACTGAAACTGCCCATGACTTTGAAGGACTGTTCAGAGGAGGGTGGGCTGACAAGAAGCAAGTCCTGCTGCCTAGTTGGCCTATTTTCTCTCTTTTTAATCCAGAGCTTTACCAGCTCTGCCTATAGCATTCATGATTGGGGAACCTTGGGACATGGAGCAAGGGACTTTCCCTTGCTCTGAAGGAATCCCTGAAGGAGATCCCTTGTTAAAAGAAAGGGGGGAGCATAGGGGACAAGGGAGGAAGGGGAGAGATGTGTGGGGGTTGAGAGTGCTTCTGCTAAGCAGGGTTGGCCAGGCTCTGAATTGGGGGTGGGGACAGACAGCAGTCACAGAACACCTTTTTTTGAGGATGAGTACCTGCTTCTGTCACTCTCCAAAGAAATTAAAAGATTGAATGCTCACAGAACGCCCATTACCTCTCCACAGCCATCCGCCTCTGGACACTTTAGGATCTGACCACCACCCACAATAAAATGTAATGAACAAAACTGTGTCTTGAAAAGGGGAAGCTGGTCCTATTCTTTGGATGCCACTCCTTTCTTGCCTCCACTGAGCTCACAGGAGCCCAGGCTCAGCCCAGCCCTAGATGGTGACTTTCCACTCTGCCCCATCACTGCCTGCTAGTGGGGAAGAGCAAAGAGCGAAAGGCAAAACTCTCCTTGGCCACAGGAAAGAGAACAAAAGGGGCACGAAACTTGGTTTCCTCAAATCAGACTCTTGCTTTTCATTATCTTGCCTGGTTTTCTCTTAAGTTCCTTTTACCTTCTGGTTTTTGTTTAGCCAGAAAGAGCTAGGGTGAAGGAAAGAAAGAACAGAAGAAGTTCCTTCTTCTCTTTCTCTCCTGAGAAGACCCACAATCAGAACCTGGCCTGTGTTACTCAAGGCACAGACCCCACACCACGTCAATTATACAACTTGGAAAAAAAAAAAAAAAAAACCCAGTGTAGAGTTGCATTGCCGGCTGGCAGAGGAGAGAACCTGGTGATCCCAGGACACCAGTGGAGGAAATAGATCCCTAAAACAGCTATTTGTTATATATATTTTATTGAAAAAAATTTTACATCAAAATAGTTTGGCAAACTGTAAAAGTATACATAAGTGCAAATATATCCTTCTTTTAAAATACAAGCAAAGTGTGAGTATACACGAAAATCATAAAAATATCTTTAAAATATGGTGGTAGAAAACAACCTTGTAAAAAAACGTTGTATTGTCACAATACTGAAAACCACTTTCTTAAACTAGACACATTGTTTCTAAATACTTTCTTAATAATGTTCTTTGGCACCTGTATCCAAACTTAGTGTTTGGTGAAACAGAACTCTCTTACTTGGCTAGGCAACAAGATGAGGCTTTCTTGAAGTCTTGTGCTTAGCACTGCCTTTTTGAAAAGCACAAAAACTTTCATAGACAAAGAAAAACACACACACACAACTTGCGTTTTTCAGACCCTGATTACTGAAGGTAATGAAGATCCCAGAGTTACATGTTTATGTTTTTCATGTGGTAACTTTTTACCATCTCTGCTAAGAAGTTGAGTTCTCAGTTGGCTCTCCCCCTCACTGGGAGCCTGCACATATTCATATGAGGGGCATTACTTTACCAGGGGCTGTCCTTCTACCAATGGTAGACAAGTATCCGTGAACAGCGCTGGCCTGGGGATTCTGGCTAAGTGACTGGTGTGCTACTTACAGCTAGCGCCGTGCATATTGTGGGAGTCCACCTCAGTTACTTCTGCCCTGTGGAGGAAGAGAGCTGAGAGCGGCCTTGGCATGGCCTCCTTCCCCCCATTCACATGACACAGGGCTTAATATCCTGGCAGACGCTCTGGTGGTGGTGATGGTGATAATATGGCCCGCTTGCAGAGGGATGGAAAGAAGAAATGCCATTAAAGTTGAGGACAAAATCTTTTCTGTCGCACACTGGGGTAGAGTGATGCTGGTATCGAGGCAGTCCCACTGAAAGACGAAAGAAAAGAAAAACTCTTCACAAACAGTCTGAGGATGGGACATATCACTTTTTAAATTTTAACTTAACTCATGCCTTATTTTGATTCAGGGTAAGAAAGGGGTTGATGTGTCCTTTTGTCTATTGTAACAAAACTGGTAGAGCAAACCCAATCTCCAGAAGTTTCTCAAAGTTTCAAACTGAGTCCGAGGAGGACTCTGCCATCACTATGTTTTGTTTTGATGTTACCCGCAAAGAGCACGATCTTCCTCTCAACCGAGTTGTAGAGTGTCTGAATTCCCCTATTATTCCTGGAGTCTCACGACAGCTTTAATCGCAGGGGGAGCACCAACACGGGAACCATTTGGCCCACGCTCTCTGATGGGGTCCTTAAACGCAGGGCTCCTGGACCTTGCTGCCAAAGCCCCAGCTGCAGAGGCCAAGTCCCCTGCCCCAGAAACGCCACTGTCGCTCCCACTTCTAGTTTCAAGCCTCCTGTCTTATTTCCCAACTAAGTGGCCCAGTCAGAGTAGCAGGTCACAGCAGGGATTATTCTTTGTCCCAAAAGGAGGTGACAGAAAACAATCCCTTTGCAAGACCTGGAAGGAAAGTGCAGGTCATCGTAGGTCCTGAAAGTCTCAGGCTTCCTCTAGAGAAGCCCGACTCCAGGGAGCAGATAATGTCCTTCCATAAGCGCTCAGCTGCAGACCCAGACGTCCGGCAGCGCGGGCAGCCCCTGACAGAGTTCCGGGATGGCAGAGGACCGAGACGGCTCTCAGTCCTCTCCGCTGGGGCCGCTCCTCTGCCGAGGCCCTGAGCCCGGCCGTTGGGCGCCAACCCACTGACGACTTTTGCTTTTGCTTTCTCGGCGCCTCCTGGCCCCGGGGCGCACTGGCCCGCGGTGTCCGCAGCGCGCCGGGGCCCAGACTTCTCCCGGATCGGGTCTGTTTCCGCACCGGGCTGGATTAGACCACTTAACCCGCGTCTTTCCTAGATACCCGTGCCTTATGGCACCATAAATCACACGTTGGTGCCGGGCCGGATTCGATTTTCAAGTGCGTTAAAACCGTTTTCGCCCGCCCGCAGCGTTCGCGCCCTGCTCTCGACGCCTTGGCCTGCCAGCATCCCAGGGCTTACGGAGCCACCAGGCTAAGTGGTCTCTGACTTGGGCTACGTTTGTTGCCCGGTAACATCTATTGTCGCCAACGGCGCGCCGCACTGCTCTCGTAAAGCAGCAATAGGTCCTTGCGCTCCGGTGTGTGCGTGTTGCTCTCTACACACAGGTGCCTTCACCCATCACGTTACAGCACTTCTCGGTGCCACTTCTATGATCTCAAAATAGCGGGACCCAGAGTTAAAGTCATACCTTAACACCGAAGGCCGTCGTCAGCTCTTTGATGTGATCAGTGAGGGATAAAAGCCCTAGCTCCATCTTGAAAGGCTCACAGTACTTAACGAGGACTGCGGGGCCTCCCTGAGCACGCGGGCCTTGGCCTCCCTGTCTGGAGTGGGACCGCGGCCCCCGGTGGGTGTGCTGTGTGTGTGTGTGTGTGTGTGTGTGTGCGCGCGCGCGTGTGCGTCTGCTGGGGGAGACCTTCTTGGCCCACAGTCTCTGCCCTGCTGGGCCTCCCGGCTTCTCGCTGGGCCCTAGTCTCTCGGTGGCCCGCGGCCCCGCGGGCGGCGCACTCCTAACCAGGCGTCCTCGAACCCAGCCTGCTCCTGCTGAGCCCCTACCTCCTGTCGACTGGAGGTTGCCAACTAGGGCGGGGGGGGGGGGGCGGACAGAAGAAAGGGACCGGACCCAGAAGACAAGGGAAGGAGCAAAGCGTCCCCGTAGGCTTTGGCCCAATCCATGGCCTCCCCAGCATCCCTAAGCTCTGCCCAAAGGTCGTGCAAGACTCTCCGGGAAGGTCGCTGCGGGAGGCCGGCGTGCTTTGGTTCCGCCGTTTTCGTTCTCCAAGTGTCCTGTTTCCGGATCCCCGAATTTCTGGGACTTGTGCGTGTGCCCCGATGTACTGGGTGGGGCGAAGGTGGTCTCAAAGAAGAATCATAAGCCTCTTTCTTTTGAGTTCTTTTGTTTTTAATTTTTAGTGTAGTCTCACTGCAGCTGCGAAACCTCGGAATCTGGGTTTAAAGTGAGTAGAGCCTGTGTGGAGAGGGAGAACAGGGAAAGCAAGGAGGGCAGCGGGCAGGGCGGGAGAGGAGAAGTGGGCTGGAGAGTGGGGGAGTGGGCGCCGGCCTGGGGTGAGCAGTGATTGACAGCCAGTCCCAGGGGATTAAAAAAAGAGAGAGAGGGAAAGGTCGTCTGTATTGGTTACTTGTTGAAATTCCCATAAAAATTGAACAAGACTCTGCTCTCAGTGGGTTAAGTCAGGCTAAAATCCTCTCCCGTGTGGTCCTGCCGAGACTGTCTTTGTTTAGTTAACCTCTGAGACCCGCATTTAAAAGGCCTATTTGGGAAATTTCACCATCTAGGGAACCATCTTTTTGCCCATTTCTGGGCTTTCCGTGTCCCTTGAAGCTCTTGTGGTACACTAATTCACAAACATGTATATGTATGCATCATCCTGTGACATATTTTCTAAATGGGGTGAAAGGTAAGTGTGAGCTAGAGCACCATTTGATGGGCAAATTAGCCTGATTTTAATCCACAGGCTGTGGATGCTTCAGAGGGGTTAGTTAATGTGAGACAGTTTATCTCCACTGTCCCTGTAAATATGGCTAAATATTCAAATTACCTCCTCCACCCCATCTCTCCCCCTCCTACCTTTCATTGCCTTTGGCAAGTCAGTAAATTTTCATAATCTTCAACCAACATAATTTACACCAGCAACACAAGTGAAGTCCAAGAGGCAAATATTTCTTGGGGGGGGGGGGCACAATGTGGGCCTCAGATCCTTCTGACCTAGGAAAGACTGGCCTCACCAAGGTTGGTGCTCTGTGTTGGGAGGTAAGGGGCTCCTCAACAGGCTGTTGTCCCTCCCCACTAGAAACACCTCCCTTCTGTGAAAGATCCTGCCGCCCCCCCCCAGCTTTCTTCTCTGCCCTTCCCTCATTTCCCCTCCTCTCGACTCCTGCCCAGTTGCAACCCCTCCCCACCCACACCCTCAAGATACAGAACATCTCCCTTTCTGACGTTTACTTTGGGAGGAAAGCACAGCAAAACAAACTAAACACAGTCACACACAAAGGGAAGCAGATACAGCTCTTTGGCCAGGCTCCCCCAAGAACATTCTTTCTCTCTAAGCTAAGTCGGTCCTGAGACTTGAGACCTGCAGTCCATAGGGTCACCCAGAGACGCTAGGGAGGCAGGCGACTTTGCACCATCCTCTTGGCAGTGCAAATTCTGGAGGCCCAGCTCTTGGCCAAAGCTATGAGAGAAGGCAGTATGACCTCAATCTCTCCCCCTGATGGATAAGGTTCCCGTTCCCCTCAGCACCCGCTCCTCCCAGTGCCTTCAGACCCCTAGGTTTCGGCGACTCCCTGGAAGTTGCAGTAGCCTGGGAGCCCGAAAGCTTAGATAGAGGCGACGCCGCCAGCGGGCCGCTACCGGCTCACTGCGTTACCTGAGAGGTCCTCGCGGGCGTTCTGGTGCAGGTAGCTCTGCTCCAGCGAGTAGGAGGACATGCTCGAATGCAGGCCTGCAGAGGCCGCGGGGTTGCTGCTGGGAGTCAGGGAGGGCGGCTGCTTGAGGTAAGGCGAGGCGCCGGGCGAGCTCCAGTGCGCCGCAGGGCTCGTGTAGGGAGAGTGGCACTCGATGGCGCTTGCCATTGCTGGGGACGAGGGCACTGGGCTGCTGCTGCTGTCCGGGCCGTAGTCCCCTCCGCCGCCACCCCCAGCCGCGCCGACGCCCCCAGGCCCGGCGGGCACAGGGCAACTGGCCATGTAGGTGGAGCCCGGGTTGGGCGACATATGCGGGACGTGGTGGTGATGGTGGTGGTGCGGGTGCGCGTGGCTCGGGGCGCCTGTGCTTGCGTCATAGCCCGCGGGCATCATGTCGAGGCCGCCGTAGCCACCCTGCCCGTGGCAACCGAGCGGCGCCGATGGGGGCGCCTGGAAGTCGAAGCCCTGCGGCAACAGTGAGGCCCCAAAGCCCAAGCCGCTCACTACGCGGTGGTACATGGGCTTGAGCGCCTGGCATTTCCGCCTGAAGCCGCGCGGCCGGCGGCGGAAAGAGCCTTCCTCGAACATGAACTCACTGGCTGGGTCGATGGTCCAGTAGTGACCCTTGCCGGGTCGCCCGAGGCCCTTGGGCAGCTTGATGAAACACTCGTTGAGAGAGAGATTGTGGCGCACGGAGTTCTTCCAGCCCTGGTAGGCGCCGCGGAAGAAGGGAAAGCGCGCCTGCAGGAACTGGTAGATCTCGCTGAGTGTCAGGCGCTTGCTGGGCGAGCTCTGTATGGCCATGACGATGAGCGCGATGTACGAGTAGGGAGGCTTCTCTGGCCGCCGCAGCCCCGAGCTCGCCTTCTTGGCGCCCCCGCTCCCCGCGCTCGCGCCGCCGCCGCCGCCGCCCGCGCTCTTGCAGGCTGCCGAGGAGGCGCTGGCCGAGTTGGAGGCGGAGGAGGAGGAGGCACAGGAGGCGGAGGACGACGACGAAGACGACGAGGTGGTCTCCAGAGCGGCGGCGGCGGGCGGCGGGCTCATCAAGGCGGCCTGGAGCGCGCCTGGGGCCGGGCTGCACGCGCGGCGGAGCGGGGCCGGCGGCGGGCGCGGCGGGGGCGGCGGCGGCCCGCCCTCGGTGGTCATCTGGGACCCGTGAGCCAGGCCGGGCCGCGGGGGCGGGCCCGGGGCCGGGAGTGGAGGCGCCGGAACGGGGTCGGCCCAGAAGCCCGGCGAGCGCCCTAGACCGCCGCTCGGGCTGCAGCGGTGGCCACTGCGAGCCAGAGCTTCGGCGTTGCCTCCCTCAGCTCCGCTGGGGCTTCTGGCGGCGGCGGCGGCGGCGGACCGGAGGCAACGCCCGGCGCATCCCTCCCCGGAGCCTCGGGCCCTTGTCTTGCGCAACGGCCTCCGGTCCCGAGGAACCAAAGCGGCCCGGCGCAGGGCAGCTGCGCCCGCGAGCTGGGACCGCGGCAGGGACCCCGGGGACGAGCCCGACGTCTCCCTTCAGGAGCGCTCCTCGCTCTGTCTCTCAGACTTCCTCCCTCCCGCGCCCTCCCCCCGGCCGCCCTCCCTCCCTCGCTCCGTCCCTCCACCCCCACCCCGCCCTGCCCCCTCCACTCTCCGCGCCGCCTTGGGGAGGGAGCGCTCGGCCTCAATGCTCACTCCTCCCCCCTCCCAACCTGGCTGCAGTCTCCAGCTCTTATCTTGCTCCCCTCTCTCCAGGGTTCTCCTCGGCCTTTTAATTCTTCTCTCGGCCACTTTCCCTCTCACCTACCCACCCTCTTTCAAACTGAGGGACTACAGACTCATTCACATTTTGCTAGGACGACCCCCATCCCCAGCAAAACTCGACCACCTATAACTTTATGAAATCTTCTTTCTCGTTGCCCCTTATAGCACCCCTGCCTCTCATCCCCAAAACCAGCCAACCCCGCAGAGCGGACCCACCCATGCTTCTCCTCTCCGTTCTCCTCCCCCTTTCCCTCTGCTCTCTCCTCCGCCCTCCTCTCCCTCCATTCACCCCCACCCGGTCTTCGTCCCCCTCCTCATATCCCTCCCACCTCCCCCTTTTCTCCTCCCCCTCCTCCTTCCTCCTTCTCCTCCTCCTCCTCATCCTCCTCCTGTCTCATCCTGGGCCGAATGGTGCGGCCGCTCGTGCTGGTGCTGCCCTCGCCGCCCGCCCGCCGGGAGCCTCCTTAGCTGCCTTCCCCCTGTGCCCGCACTGACACCATCTGTCAACTTCATTTAGACATTGCAGCCCTCACCACACGCCAGGGTGTCACACGCCCAAAGGTAAAGTTCCATCCTCTCTCTTTCTGACAGGGCCTGTAAGCTCCGCAACAGTTGCTTAGCAGAGGGCGAGAAGCTGGGGCGCCGCAGAGACTCCCTCCCCGCCCCCCTGTGCCTCCCCCCCCCCCCCCACCGCGTTACTGCGGAGGAGCAATCCTGGAGCAGTTTCAGAACTTTAAGCAGAGAGGTATAGATAGAGAAAAAACCAAAGTTTAGAGACTCTGGAAACCCAGTCGAATAGGATTCATGTTTGCGTTTGTTTCCACTTCCTTTCCTTTTTCCATCTGATGTTTTGAAAGAAAAGAAAAGAAAAAAAAGGAAAGAAAGGAAAAATGCAGAAAGAAGGCTGACACTGAGTGAGATAAGTAAGATAGCTGTATTTATATTCAGTCCTGAAGGGGTAACTGTCACTAGATTTACAATCCTTAGTCTCAATGCTGTCCACCAAAAAACTGTGCCATCTTGAAACTACCTTATGTAGGAGAACACTCCACCCCAGTGTGGCCAATTCTTCTCTAAGTAAGAGTCAGGCTGGGAGAGAGGATGTGCCCTCGGGAGGAATCACTTCCAATGAGACCCGACAGTTAGTTATTGGATTACACGTGCAAGGAAATGTAGTCTGACCAGGGACAGGGGCTGGAAGTGGGAGGAGGAGAGCCGGAGGCCTGGGAGCTGGCCTGGCCACACAAGGACTGATGGGGGAGGCCCAGAAGGGAGGTGCTGCAGACCAGAGGACAAAATGGGAGGCTGGGCTGGGCACCCCTCTGTGTCTCCTCCAAAGGGACTAAGGTGCAAGTATGTGTGCTGGGGAGCCTGAGGGGGGGTAGGACAAGAGAATCTGAGATTGGTCCGGGATCCAGAGAAAGGCCAGCTGCCAAAAGCCTTGGAACAGAACCGAGGCAGTGGGGTGGCACTAGCTATCTGTGCCCCTGGAGATACTGAATAGAGAATCTGCTCCTGACTGAGTGTGCTGGTGGGGCTGTTGAAGCTGAGGAGAGGGAGGAGTGGGAGGGGGGAAGCTGGGGGCTGGGCTGGGGCTGGCCCCAGACAGTGACCTGAAGTTGAGTGGAAGCAGGCTTTTTCCATCAAACCCTGCCTGGATACCACACACAGAGACCGAGTGTCAGTTTACTGCCCTGAGCCGGGCTCCTTTTCCCTAAGCTCCACAGTAATTAGACAAAGAAAACCTAAATTAGCTGAACAGGCGTCGACAGCTTCCTCCAGAGCACCCCTGGTACCTACATGGGAATGTGTCCGAAAATGGCTTGATTGTAGCCGAGAGTCAGCTAAGAAAACACGGCTAAAATGAACTCAGTTTACCGCTCATTTCCAATAGAAAAAAGAAACAAGTCAGTCTTTTCCGGATGGGATGTTTTGATTGAGTTGGGGTAGGGGTTTTGCAGTTGTTTCTACTTCTAAGAATTTCTTTCTGAGTGACTTGGGAGCATATTTTGGGGATGGATACCCATTTATTCATGGTATTTTTTCTCTTACCCCCTTTTGTCATTTTACATGGAATAATTTAAATGTAAGTAAGTATACATGGTAGGCTCACTACATCAATGCTTTAAATGTCTGAAAAATAATCAAATACAACAGAAACTGGAGGGAGGAGGACACATAGTATCTAAAAGGAATCCCACTGACATAGCCTTCAGTGTGTGTGTGTGTGTGTGTGTGTGTGTGTGTGTGTGTGTGTTTAGTGGGAAGAGAATTGGCCCAGATGGAAACATAAGGAAAAGGAAGGCAATCATCTTATTTGTAGGTGGGGGTGATGGACAATAGATTTTTGGAAAATTCAGCAAGCAAGTCAATATCACTGTTGCTGAACCCTCTCTGACTGTCCACACCTAGGAATTCTATGTACATTGGATCTCAGACCCTAAAAGGTTTTAGGACCCAGAGACTGAAGAATAAAAACCACCTACCCTAAAATCCAAGCAGGCTAAAATAGCAGGGATTTTTAAAGGCTCCCTTTCCTATCCAATCCAAGTGACAATGGTATCCATTTTACTTAAACTCTTCAAACTTGCAAGAAATACCACTTATACTTTGCTGAGTGTTACAGGAGGCTAGACAGGTCTTAGAAAGACTGTAGGCATTGTAGTTACAGTTCCAGCCAGGAGCAGCTCAGCTGTCTTGAAGCCTTTTTCTCTCTCCGGGGATCTAAATACTACTCTGCACTCCACAAAAAATATGGAGGTTGGTGACCTTAGTTATCTGAGCAGGAAGAGGCTTTTCTCTGAAATTCTTTCTTGGAGACCCCACTTTTGCCTATGGAAACTTCCCCTGACAGGGACCCCCAAGTCAAGAAATACTAACCCCCGAATTTGTTCCTTCTAGACTTCACAGGTAGAAGCTTTTCCACTCACATCATGTCACCACCACCTGACCTAAGTACAGTTATCTCCGCTTAGCCATAAGGAGACTGGGGTTCAGAAAGATCAGATGACTCACTGCAAGTCACACCTGGGGAAATAACAAAGCTGGCCTATAGTGGGGGGGGGGGGTCTGGGATCCCAATCCAGTGCTGCTTCCACACATTGCAGTGACACCTCTCAACTTTGTTTTAATTACTGATTTATACAGGTCTCCTGGGTAAGAATGCATGCAGTAACAAGTCATGTCAAATTCTTTATCCCTGGCAAGAATATCTGAATTTCTGTTTAGCAGACAGTTTAAGAGGAAAGTTGTCTCTGCAACATATCCTTGCTTAGGACAGTTCCCTCTCTCCGAAGTCCTTTCTTATGGTGGTGAGCTCTTCCTTACTTCCATTGCCTTATAAACAACAAAAATCTAGATTTATTTTTTCTTACTGGAAGGAAAGGTATTATGGTTCGTTAAAATGAATATAGATGAGCCCAGGCTGCTCCTTGCTTAACAAGGACAGGGCGTCCAGTGCAACCGCCCTCTGTCCATCCTCGGTGCTCTGACCCTCTTTGGTTGACTGTGTCCGCCTGGGCTGCGGGTTCCTTTCCCGCTCCAACCCCCAAGGCCCCGCCCCTGCTCCTGCGCTGGGGAATGTAAACTTTGGGAAGCTTGGGTTTCTCCGATTTTGTTTTGTAATCGGCGTTTCATTCTAGGAAATCTCTTCATTATTGCGGTTTAAATTTTATGTTCTTAGCATACTTCCTCTGCTTCGTGGGTTTTACATGAAATGGCTTAGACTAAACCAGTTACCCACCGGAGAGACGCATCCGCACCGACACTGTTTACCGCCATCCAAGACCTCTCCTCCTCGGGACACTCTAGCTCTGCTTGCCCCTCCCTTCCTTCCGTCAGCCCGGCCGGAGCAAAGCCTCTTCCCAAATCGGCCTGTAACTGACCACTGTATTCACCCTGTGTTTTGGTACAAAGTTAATATGTGTAGAGGATTCTCTAGCTCCTGCGAGGCCTTTGTAGATGGGGACGGTGGGAACTCAATGCTGAGGCGCAGGGAGTGTCAGCTTGTTTGAGGAAACCAAGGAAGACCAGGAGCCTGCACGACGCAGAGGCCCCCCTAGAAATTTTAATTTATAGTAGAAAATCCGGCCAGGAGGCCAGGAGGCCAGGAGAAGGCGCTCAGGAGAGGGGAACTTGGCAAGGAGGGTTAATGGTGGGAATTTTACACCCTTCTCAGTGTCTGCTCTTCTTCCTCGGTCCAGAAACCCCCAGACCTCCGGGCTTGAATGAACACCAGCCACCCAATTCCAAATGTTTATTTGGATAGATTCTTCCGCTCTCCAAACGCCTGTCCCAGGCAGGGCTTTTAATAGCCACCTTCCTGAGAGATCCGCGGAAAGCCCCCATCTCCTGGGCCTGGAGGTAGACCTGATTTGATACCTGGCTTGGCCTAGTCTGAGGTGCTTGAGGAGGAAGTAAAAAGGGGTCCAATCTTCCAGAGCCCCATATGGCGACGGCGCCTCTTCCTGTCTCCACACTTCTCAGATTTCGAGGCCCTAGAGCCCTTCAGTTGGGAGACACAACTTTGGTATACTTCCAGGAACAGGACCCATCTGCCCTCAGGCCCTGACCCGGGTGCCAGCGCATTGGTACCAGGCAGGGCACCTTGAGAGCTCAAGCGGACCAGTGGACCACCCTTAGGCTTCTTCCACCGCCTACTGAGTTTATGGGTGGGGCTTGAGAAGAAGGTTTCCATCGTAGGCATTGCCATTCCTCCTAAAAGGCAGCTCTGATGCCTGCAGCAACAAGAGAAAAGGGGCAGTGCTGGGAAAGACACAGTCGGTGCGCCCCTCCGCCGGGGCAGGAATGAGAGGACTCCCAGCAGCGAAGGAAAATTAGAGAAGCCTGTCCCACACATTCCCAGTGTTGGGAGAAAAAAAGGCAGAAGCACGTGTGGGTGCTGGTGCCCCTCAGCACGGAAATTTTGCATCCACTTGTGCTGCTCTGAGGGAAGTCCCCGTTGATGAAACAAAACAGTGAAGCCAGGGCCTCTCAGGATATTTTGAGCTCGGCATTACTTCTGCGCCCACCTTGCTGTGCCTCCAGCCGCGGGGCCCGCGCGCCCCCTACTCTGTGGCACCACGCTTTTGAGGCGCCCCTCGCCCACTGCTTCTGCCTGTTTAACCAGGCTCAGGAGGAAGGTGGCTGGGCCCCACGCGCTCAGCGCACAGCCAGCTGGAGGGACAGGACCACCTGGGAGGCGCCCTTGGGTCCGGAGAGGTTAGCCTCAGGCACTGAACGAGGGAGGACGCTCGCGGTGGGCTGCGGAATTCATCAGCCAAACGCGTCCGGAGGTTGCGAGGATTTGTCTCCAACGCCCCCCGACGTAGGAGCTTCGCCGGCCCGCTGTGGGGCGGCAGGTCGGGAGGCGCCCTGGAGGTCCCAACTCAGCCGTGGTCGGTTTTTCTTCACGTGTTTGACTTGTCTCGTCTCCCTTTGCCCTCCCCTCCCCCCCAAATAAATAAATATCTCCAAGGGCAGCGAACTCCGCGGGCGCCGGGCCCTGCGCGCCGCGCCGCGATGGATGAACTTCCTGGAGCATCAAAACTCCCCTCCTGTCCTCCCTGCTGAGCTCAGGATATGGGGCGCGCTTGCTTCTCTTCAGAAAAGGAAACGTAGCTCTTCCAAAAATATAAATCAGCGCTGACGTCCAAATATTTCTTTTGTCCTCCAGCATCCTCTGTGGGAATAAATAAAACGTGCTCGGCGCCCAGAGCCTGACTCGGGACCTCAGGCGCCCAGACGCCGCCTTGGAGGAGCTGCCTTTCGGGAGCCCTTCTTGTCATCCATCCCCCATTACTCTCCTCCCTGCCCCCAGACCCCGATCTGGCAGTGGATCCCTGTTTTGGGATGCGGCCTGACCCTTGGTCGTGGAATGAGGACAGCTCGTTGGTGGACCCTGGGGCGCAAAGGACGAAAGGCCCGCAAGGCCAGCACCGGGGGAAGCCAGCACTCGCCAGTGCTAGGACGGAAGAAGAGACCGGGAAAACACCGGAGACCGTGGCTCTCTGAGAAAGCTGAGGCCTCCTATCCTAGACGAAGCCCCAAAGCTGCCTCTCTAAGCTGGCCTTGCTTTTGAGATTTCCAGTCTTCCCAGGGAGCTAGCAGTCGCCCGTTTCCCTATCGGCATTCAGTAGTCCATGTCTGCGGCCTACACGACCCTGCGTGGGGCATCTCTGAAGGCTGTTGCCCATGAGAAGGAAGGGGGCTCTTCAGCGTCAGAGGCTACCTCATTTCCTTGGCTTGGTTCTAGGTGTTGATCCCATGAAAGCCAAGGGATGGCTTGAGCCAGATCATCCTTACTCCCCACCCTAAATCTCCCTCGTCCAATTTGAGAGAGATGGACAGATTTTGTTTGGGGCTTCGAAAAGAAATCTATAGAAACAGAAGACTCCTAGTGCATCAAGACGGACTGATGCTGGCTCTGGAACCTCCACTTCCTGCTCTCTTGACACCCTGGTGTTGAGAGCCCACCAGCCTTTCGGCTGTCACCCCTCCCTACCCCCAATGAGTCACCCTGCGGCATCCTTGCGGTGAAGCCCTAAAGGGTTCCGTGGCTGAAGGATCCTGGCAAGGAGTCTCCACCTGCCCGGGGCCCATTTGCCCTCTCTCACTCCTCGTACCCTTCCCCTTGGCCGCAAATATTCTTTTCCAGGCCTGGTTCCTCCAGGCCGGGAGGTGGGGGCTGTTTTCCAGCTGCCCCCTCCCCTCTCCAGGGGGGTCTTTATTGATGAGCTGCCTGGAAAAACCCCCGCCCAAAACGTCCCAGAAGGGTTTAGACAATCCATCACCCACCACTTCAAGAATGCTTCCTCCCTTTCAAACACAATCCTCGCACACCAGGCGGGCTGCGGTGGGGAGGGGCGCGCACTTGAAAAGAAAGCAGCTATATAATCAACGTCAAACCATCCCGCAACCTTTCGGAAACAGGGACTCAGGCCAAAAATCTCTCCAAATGATTTACGCGGCCCTCGTCGCCCTCCCCTCCATCCTCTGCTTTGACTCTCCCCTGTGCTTGCCGTCGCGCGGCCGGCACGGCAAACGCATATCCCTACTCTGCATTGAACATCAACACTAAAAGCTTTTCCGTGGCCGTAGTTTGCATTTTAGGAGAAAGCGTTTTTCGTCTTGGGGATCAAGGGGACATACTTTGGGGCCTGGTCAGAGTGCCCTTGCTGGTGGGGAGGAGTGAACTGGGAAGGCTGGGCATGGATTTGTGGAGTCGTCAAATGAGTGTCACCTTCCCCCCCCTCCAAAAATCCTTGGATTTTGCGGTGTTGCGGGCTGCGCCTCCCCTTTTCTTGGGTGCAATTGGAGGAAAAGCAGGAGTTCTTTTCATTTCCGCTGGGTGGCGCCAGGCTCTCGGGAATCGTGGTCAGAGAGGCTGCCCTGCGCTCCTCCAAAGGCGCAGCTCCCTCTCCCTCACCTGCCCAAGGTTTCTGACGCAGCCACTGAGGTCCGGGCTCCCCGCAGCCGCGTGTCCCAGACCCTAGGTTCCTTCAAAAATTATCGTCTGCCTAGTACTGGGTTGACCATCTTAGGGTACCTTTCCTACCCCCGCATGCCGTTAACATTTAAAGAAGAAAATAAGTTACGTACTTGGCACTGCTCTGTCGAAGTGCGCTCTCTCCGTGGCAATCATGCTTACGCCATGCTGAAGAAATTCAGGATTCAGTGCAGCTGTTTTGGTTTCTTGAAGCAAGGGGCAGAAGGCTGGGTCTTCATTTGTAAGTTACATACCGGGAGCTCCTGGCGTTTTCCTGACATCTAGTAGAAAAGAGACAGACCACCGAACGTTTGGTGAAGCCAGTTCCAGTCCGCTGTTCAGCAAGGTATCCTGGAGAAGGCACTTTCTTCTGCCTTAGCGTTCTCATCCGTGAAGAGGTTCCAAGAACTCTTTCTCCTCTTCTGGGTCTACAGTGACAGTAATACGACCTTTTGCTTTTATTATTTCTCATTCCTTTTGGCTGAAGAAAGCCAGGCAGCTTCCTAAATTTTTGCTGGTGAAAGTCTACGAGATAAGGGGAACTTTGGAGGTCCTGTTGGGGAAGGCTGAATACAAAAGACAGGCGATCAATAGGTAGGAGTGAACTGGGATTCCAGAAAGCCAAGGGAACTAGATTTCGGACCTGAGCCAAAGATGTCAACCACTGGTCTTCCTCTGCAACATGGTATCATAAGGAACTGGTTTTTTCTACTGCAACTGACTTTTACTTTCAAAATTCTAAAAATTAGATTTATATACAATAAAGCACACTTATTTACATGAAAAAATTGAGATTTTATTTTTCTTTTTACACTTTTATTTAAAATGAAAAGGCTCATAGTACCCAGAAGTAGAGAGGTTATACAATAAGCTCTCTCTTCAATACCCATCACCTAGATATAACAATTATGAAGATTTTGCCACACTTGCTCCATTTTTCTTTTCTATTTTCATTTTGCTGAAATATTTTAGGGCAAATCCAGACATCGTGTTTTAAAAGTGCACCTTATTACTCCTAAACACACCCACCAGTTCTAGCTCTTTCATACCTAAAATTATATTTTGGTGCAGACAAGCACACTTCCTTGGGGAAATTGGAAATAGGCTGGAACATTGTTCTGGATGTGTATCTTACAAACAGAACTCTCCATCTTTCTCCCCACTCCTCCCAAGTGACTTCCAGCCCCAAATATCTAGAGTTTCTCCTGGCTGCTAAAACTGCCAAGTATACAAACTTTCCCTCCCCCACCTTCACTGGGGTTGGGTGAGTGCTTTAGCAATACGCTGTGAAAAGGGGAGTTAACCCCACATTGCTTCCATATATGCATACCAGATCACACATACAGAATTTATCACAAGATCACACGTGGCCTTTGAATATATCTATCCCTATGTATGTGTGTATATGTTTATCCATATAGTATACTATCCATATAGTAGTTTCCAAATCATTTACCCAGACCAGGAAATAATTTTTCATACTATTTGGAAGTGCTTGTGAGAAGATTTTGGGCTAGGGTGGAGGGGGAAAGGGATCCTGGGGGATGGCCCACTGGTTGGTCTGTATCCCCAACCCTCAGTCCACACCAGGACTCTGTACAAATATTTCAGAAATATTTGTTATTGACTTGTCTGATTTTTTCTGCTCCCTCAAATAATATATGTTACCTTTGTTCTTAGCATTTCCCTCATCCTCAGAGCAGATGAATAGTGACATGATGCTCATAGGTGTCTTTAGATTTTGTTTGACAATTGCACCTGCTCCTGATGACCTTGAATAAGTCTGAGCTTCAATTCCTACTCTTTTTTTGTAAAATGGAAATAATAAAAATTTAAAAACAATACGTCCTTCTGTGATGATTACAAAGATGAAATAAAAATTGTAAAAGTACTAAAATTTTGACATATACACATTTACACTAATATTTTTGGCCCAATCCAACAAAAGCGCCGTTTAGTCTTAAGGTACTTCTTTAAATTTTAGGCGTACTTGAGAAATTTCCTTCCCTGAGCAATCGCTTATATGCTCCTTGGTTTTGTCCCTAATAAGGAAATGATGGTGGGTCCATTGTCTACAAGTTTAAGTAAGTCCGCCTCTGAGGGCTGGGGTCTCTGCTCTCCGAGTGTGTTCAGGCTGAGGGTGGCGCTGCATGGCTCCACAGTGAACGGCTAATACTCCCTGGGAGTGGGGAAACGTTTCTCTTAGACGGGATCACGCGGCCCCTGGAGGAATCCGACCCTTTCGCAGCACCCGGGCTCAGAGGCGCGCCCTCTCAGTGCGGTGGGTCCATGCCCGGTGGCCCGAACAGGGTACTGTGTGGCCAGGGTGCGGTGTATGTGTGTGTGTGTGTGTGTGTGTGTGTGTGTGTGTGTGTGTGTGTGTGTGTAGAGCTGAGCTCTGTCAGAGGAGCTCACTCGAGTGACTACCTCGCGGAAGCTCCCGCTTAATAATGTTAGGTTTTTGAGCGGCCCAAGTCTGTGTGACTTGTTTTGGCTCCTTGGGGGACGAGCCATCAACAGCTGATTTGCACTCGAGGAATCTTTGGTTTTCGAGATCCCGTGAGAAAAGCGTGAAAACGCGGAACAAAAACTTGCCGGCTCGTTGCAGCTTGAGCTGCCAAGGGCGCCTTGCAGATTCCTCGCGGACGTGGGCCGCCAGTACAGCGCCCACGGAGTTTGCTTGTTTTAAGCGGAATTTTCCTCCTTTCCCCTCCATTTCCCGTTTGCAAGAGGCGCAGACTCTGGACGGGCTTGTGTGGTGTGGTGGCAGGCGAAGAACCCTCGCCGTTCACCGTAACCACAGCGCCCGGGCAGCAGGGTGGGTCCCTACCCTCCTGTATGCCGGCGTACAAAAGGGCCACTGCTCAACACCCCTACTCCACCTCACTGGGCTCTCAAAGCTCTGAGTCTGAAACGTCACCTGCAATTTGAAATACTAAGGTAGTAAATGCTTTCAGTCCACTTAATTATTTTCTGTGTACGCTCGCCCCACCCTCACCGCCCCAATACACCTTGCACATACCAGTTACCTGACCTTGAGCAAGTTAACTTTATTTTTCCGGACTTCACTTTTGTCATTTCTGTAGTTGGGATGATAATAATAGCTTCCCCCATGGAGTTGCTAGGAGGATTAAACGAAATAATACAAACCGAGCTGTAGAACAGCGTGCGGCACGTCGGGAGCGCTCAACACGCATTGGCCTCAAAACTGGCTGTGCGGATTCCTCTGACCTTGGACGGATTTCGGCTAGCGCGGCGGCAGAGCTTTCTCCCGGTGACTTCCGGTTGTGGTCCGAGGGGCAAAGGCAGAATTGGGCCCCTGCGCGTGTTCCAGCCCCAACCAAACTCTTGGGCTTTGTTTTAGTTTTGAGATTCGATTAAAAATTAAGCGTTAGAAAAGAAGCTGGAAGTAAGTGCAAAAAGGCCCCGGTAGGACCTTTGGGCCGAAGGCTCACGCCCGGAGCAGCAGCGCGCGGCGGCCGAGAGGCTTCTAAGAGCGACGGCTAAAGCGCGCTGGGGCGGGTCCATCTCTTCGGGAAGGGGACTTGCGGCTGAAGTACGACTTGGTATAGGGCTACTTCTCCGTGCCTCGGCCCCATCACTCGGTTCGCTTAGTGCGGTCAGATTGCTTGGGGTGCTGGGTGCCTTGGGCAGCGGTGCGCTACTGCAACCCCAAAGTGGGAGTGGAACGGAAACGCAGGGCACAGACAGAGGGCGACAGCCTCAGAAGCTGGGGGTGGAAAGCGGAGAGAGCATTTTCATTTTAGTGCCTTCGACGTTTCCCCTGTATGATCCCTGGCCAGGTTCGTCTCCGTCCAGGACCGGGCTCCAAATACTGCTTGGAAAAGGCAGACAATAAATGGCCATTCCTCGGCTGTCGGCCTTTGCTTGAGATCGGCGTGGTCCTCTCCAGGACAGAGGGCCAGAGTACAAAGGGCAGGCTGGCTCCTCCAAGGTCGAAAACGTCCCCCGCAGCGGGACACCAGGGGCAAAACCTCAGGCAGAGCCGCCTCTCTCAGGCACTTTGGCTAGGACGGCGTTCGTTTTCTGGACGCGGCTACTTCGCCGGACCAGGAGGGGGAGGGTAAGAGGGGAAGTGACCTCTTGAACCTCATCAAATGCAAATCCTATAAGAAAATTTTTAAGGAAAGAAAAGCGGAAGGACAGGGAAATGGAGAAACGCGGAGTCCACCTGAGGCTTGAATGGCCTTTTTAGAATTCCAGGCCCCTGGGGCTTGCAGACTTCTCTGCGGTAGACCGAAGATTGGTAATGAACTTTGGATTTTCCCTCAGGAGAGTGAAGCTACCAGCTGACTTCCTCCAATATGCATATTTTACATATATAAACACCTTAGCAGTTTAATAGCCATTTAAACAAATCATTCACATAAAATCTTACTCTTAAAACGATCAGGAACAAAATAGTTTTTCTTTATCCTAGTTCTTCTTCTTCCTTCTTTTCATTACCGTTTTTCGTAGCTAAGTTTTCGTGTCCCAGTTGGTGGCCAAAGTGTTTTTATATGTAATTTTGCTGTCCGTTTAATTGTAAGGATCCACATGACTTTCCCTATCAGCATGGATCTAGGATAGATTCAGAATTTTATTTTCCCAATTGGAAGGATAATATATTTTTTGGAAAAAACAAATGACCCTTTTGTTTGGCTCTTGTGGGTTGTTAGCTAGGCCATGGGGATGCTAGTGGAGTGTTCCATCACACAATCCTAACGAGAGACTCTGCTGTGACCAGTTTTTGGCTTTAAAAAAGACTGACCTACTTGATGACTCAGATATTCACCTAATTTACTCTCCAAGTCTCTGGAGTTAAAATGTTAAGAATTTGAAAAGCTGTGAGTTTTCATTTGTCAACTTTTCATTAAGCAAAAGAGGAGGCTCATGAAGTTTTTTTTTTTCTTCCCCCATGGAAGACATTTGATGTTTGAAGACATCAAAATATAAACGAAATTTCCCGGACCCATGTCTTGGAAGAAAATGGGTGTGGAAAGTTAAATAGGCCAACAGGGCATATAGGATTTGGAGATGGAGCCTGGGAGAAGCAGGGACTATGCAGGTCTTTTGGACAGGTCTTTTGCTTTTCTGAATAAGGGGGCAGAATGCCTTTGAAGATCTGCTCTGGTGACAGAGAGGGGTAAAATAAAGAGGGTAGAGAGTGACAGATTCTCTTAGGGAGTACTTTCCATTTGAAAAGGCAGGTTTAAGTATCACACATCTGGGGTTGGTTGCTTTCTGTAGATAGAGGGTGTATGTTGGCATCAGGCTGAGGGAATCAGCCTCGCTGAGCTCAGCAAAAAATAGAATATGATAAATGTCTTTTGTTTTTTGGATTCTACCTATGAACACTTCTGCAGTTGGAGCATTCTCAGAAAAGATAAGAGCTTGAAGTCCTTTCCATTTGTAAATCAGTTACAAAAAAATGCAGATGAATTGGTGTGCATTTTATGAGCATGGAGATTTAACAGAAAGGAAAATAATGTAGATGCATATAGCAGGTAAATATGAGAATTTGTGTGTGTGTGTGTGTGTTGCTTTTTTTTGGCTTTTCATTTTCTAATATCATGGATTATGTGTAAATCCATAGTAATGTGAGAACAATATGTAATTTTGAGTGTCTTGAATTCATTTTAATGTATTCCTGATCCTTTCTGACTAGGGAATTGTTTCAAGGTCAAGATTTGATTGATGTCTGGACTTCAGACGTCTCAAGTTGGGCAGTACAGGTAACACCCCTTAAAAATTTTTTCCTGGCCTATATTACATATACTTGTCCTTAATTTTTTCATTCCCTTTTCTTATATAATGACTTAGTGTAATTTAACAGCCACCTGACTTTCCTCATTTTTCCATGAGGCACTCCTGGTTTAGTGATATATGTTTCTAGATATGCTGATTGTTTTCATGTTAGTCATAGAGTCACATGAATCCTAAACTCTGTAGGCACTGAAGCCTGACTTCTGGACTAGTGTAGGTAAATGACAGATTAGAGGAAGTTCTTACTGAACTCAGCACTATTCAAATGATCGTAAGTCATGCATGCCTCTGATTAAGGAATGAAGTGTGACTTTCGTGGTGGAAAGATGACAGTGTTGGGAGCATTTGGTGTAAAAATAAAAAAGCCGAAGAAGGATTTATTTGTGGTCTTTCGGCAAAAGGTCCACTGAAAATCAAAAGTGGTTGGTTGAGTTTTTAAACTACAGTGCAAGGGAACCAAGAGTGTTATCAGTGAGGATGGTTCAGGCTGCAAGGAACAGAAATCCTTACCAATACACTAATTGAATTATCTCATGTAACTGGAAATCTTGGTGTAGGGCAGGTTTTGGAGCTGATTGGGTTAAGAGTCAGTGAACTGTTTTTCTACTCTGCTGGCCACAGAATCCACTTCATCCTAGAACTTGTTTATGTTCTAGTTGTAAGATAACATCAGCTGGTGCTGTGGGTTTCACTGTTGGCATTCAAAAGGATATGTATGGGAAAAAATCTTCTCCTCCAACAGTAAGATGAAGTGCTCCCCTCTTCATTTTTTAGGACTAGTTTACAGCCCATGCTCTCCGGATCTCTGATCTCTAGATCACTTATAGTCTCCAGCAGAGTGTCATTCACACACAAATCATGTAAAGCAATCATAAATAAGTATCATGGGGTGAATTTGGACTACTTAGGCTATCTCCCTGGAACTGTGTTTCCCCTAAATTACATGATTTCATGGGTCTCACCTATGTCATGGATTAAGAAATGAAATCTGGGGCGCCTGGGTGGCGCAGTCGGTTAAGCGTCCGACTTCAGCCAGGTCACGATCTCGCGGTCCGTGAGTTCGAGCCCCGCGTCAGGCTCTGGGCTGATGGATCAGAGCCTGGAGCCTGTTTCCGATTCTGTGTCTCCCTCTCTCTCTGCCCCTCCCCCATTCATGCTCTGTCTCTCTCTGTCCCAAAAATAAATAAACGTTGAAAAAAAAAAATTAAAAAAAAAAAAAAAAGAAATGAAATCTGGTTCTTTAGGAAAGAAAGAGGGGGAAATGCAGACAGAATAGAAGGCATGCATGAAATACTTAGGCTAAGTATAAGGAAGAATAATCTAAAATAGATGATTTTGAGTGTGGGGAAAATGTAGCATGAAAGGATATGGAATCTCTTCAAAATTATAGGATTCTATTTGTCTGAAATTTTATCTCTGATCCTGTCTGAATGTGGGGGCATTGTGGGTAGGAACAAAAGAGAGTGCTTCCTAAAGTTACCATTTTAGAGTTACCTGAGATGCTGATTGACACACAGATTCAAGGGTCTTATCTCAGAGATTTGTTGTATTTTAGACTGAGGTCTATGGCACTCTATTTTTAAACAGTGATTCATATGAGTCTAGTGTGGCCTGTCAGCTGAGCTCTATTTGGAAACCACTGGTAATGAATACAAAGTAGAAAATTTTTTTGAGCACAGAAGGAACATTCACAAAAATTGACCACGTTCTAGGCCACAAAGAAAGTCTTCATAAATTACAAAGAATTAGCATTTTATGAACCATATTTGCTCACTCTGAAGCAATAAATTTAGGTGTTTATAAGAAGGACATAAAAAAGATAGGTTAAAAAAAAACAAGCTTGGGAATATATTTTTAAGAGTATAAAATAATGATTGAGCTAAAAAGCTTATGAAAAATCATGAAGTACTGAGAGCTGATAACAGAGAAAGCGCTCTATGTGCAGCTAAAGCATTACCTAAAGGGACATTTATAGCTTTGAAACCAATGATCAGAAATTAATAAAGATCTAGAGGTGCATGGGTGGCTCAGTCAGTTAAGCATTGCACTCTTGATTTTGGCCCCGGCCATGATCACAGTGTTCAAGGGCCCCATCCCCACCCTGCCCTGTGTCTGACACTGTGAAGCCTGCTTGGGAATTTCTCTTGTTGTCTCTATCTGCCTGTCTCCCTCTTGTGCAGGTGCATGGAAAATATCTTCTGCATTCAAGAAGGAAGAAGATCATAAAGATAATAGCAGAAACCAATGAAATGGATAACTACCCTCTACAATATTGAGATATTTTACAGAACCAAAAGATGCTTCTCTGAAAACAGTAAGATATACACATTTCTGATGAGATTCACAAAAACATTGATGTTATACCCACATACTCTCTCTTTCCCTGCCCTTCTCCCTCTTTCCACTCCACTTGCATGCACGCATGCACACACAGACACAGACACACACCCCATACCAGGAAATAGCTAAAGTCTTTATAATTTATAAACTAATAATTCTTCACTAACTTAGGATGCAGAGTCAGACAATGATTGGAGGAGTCTGACTCAGATGACTGTCCCTGGGTTGCTGGGGATAAGAGAGGTTCTAGCTCCTCCCCTGATGATGGATTGTCAGGCAACCTCCCAATAAGACTATACACAATAGGGACTATCCCAAAGGGGCAGCCAGCAAATAACAAGTGTCTAGTACCTGCAATGTGACTTATTTTGTTAGTACCCTCTTTTTAAAATAAAGTTTGTTTGTTTATTTATTTATTTATTTATTTATTTATTTATTTATTTTGAGAGAGAGAGAGAGAGAGAGAGAGCAAGCAAGCCTGAGCAGGGGAGGGACACTGAGAGAGGTAGAAAAAGAATCCCAAGCAGGCTCCACACTGACAGTGCACAGCCTGATGCTGGGCTCAAACTCATGAACCATGAGATCATGACCTGAGTCAAGATCGAGAGTTGGATGCTTAAACGACTCAGCCATCCAGGTGCCCCCATATTGAGGATTTTAGTATCCTCTTACATAAATGGATCCAGACAGAAAATTAATATGGAAATATCAGACTTAAATGACACATTAGATGAGATGGACTTAACAGATATTTATAGAATATTCCATCCAAAAGCAACAGAATTCACATTCTTTTTGAGTGTACATAGAACATTTTCCAAGATAAGTCATATGTTAGACCATGAAACAGGTCTTAATAAATTTAAGAAGATTGAAATATTAAGTATCTTTTCAAACTACAATGGTATAAACTAGAAATTAGTTACATAAATAAAACTAAAAAATTCACAAATATGTGGAGATTAAACAACATGCTACTGAACAGTCAATGGGTCAAAGAAGAAATCAAATGAGAAATAAAAAAATAACTTGAAACAAATGTAACATAACAAAACTTATGGGATGCAGCAAAAGCAGTTCTGAAAGGGAAGTTCATAGTGATAAATGCCTACCTCAAGAAACAAAAAAGTCTCAAAAACACCTAACTTTATACCTCAAGGATATAGAAAAAGAATGAACAAAACCCAAAGTTAGAAGTAAAGAAATAAAGATTAGAGCAGAAATAAGTGAATAGAGATTAAAAAACAGTAGAAAAGATGAAAGTAAGAGCTGGTTCTTTGAAATGATAAACTAAGAGAAACCTTTGTTTAGGCTCACAAAGAAGAAAAGAAAGAGGACTCAAATAAGTAAAATTGGAAATGAAAGAGGAGATGTTACAATTAATACTACAGAAATAAAAGGATCACAAGAGACTACAATGAGCAATTATATGCCAACAGATTGGACAACCTGGGAGAAATGGATAAATTACCAGAAACGTACAACCTACCAAGACTGATTAAAGATGTAATAGAATATCCAAATAGACTATTACAAGTAAGGAGACTGAATTGGCAATCAAAAACCTCTCCCCAGACAAAAGTCTAGGGCCAGACAACTTCACTGAAGAATTTTACCCAATAGTCAAAGAAGAATTAACACCAATCTTTCAGAAACTCTTCCAAAAAATAGAAAAGGAGGGAACTTTTCCAAATTCATTTTATGAGACCAGCATTGCCCTGATACCAAAACCAGACAAGGATGCCACACACACAAAAAAAAAAAATTACAGGCCAATATTCCTGATAGACTTGGATGCAAAAATTCTCAACAAAATATTAGCAAACCACGTTCAACAATTCATCAACAGGATCATATATCATGAGAAAGAAAAGGTCATACATTATGATCAAGTGGGATTTATTCCAGGGATGCAAGGATGGTTCAACTTTTGCCAATCAGTCAGTGTGATACACCACACTAACAAATGAAGGATACAAATGACAAGATCATCTCAACAGATGCAGAAAAAGCACTTGACAAATTCAACACCCATTTAGAATAAAAACTCTCAACAAAGCAGGTATAGAAGGAATGTTACCTCAACATAGTAAAAGTCATACATGACAAACTCCCAGCTAACATCATACTCAATGACTAAAAGCTGAAAGCTTTTCCTCTAAGATCAGGAAAAAGAAGATAATACCCATTCTTGCCACTTTTGTTCAATGTAATATTGGAAGTCCTAGCCACAATAATCAGAGAAGTAAAAGAAATAAAAGTCACCCAAATTGCAAAGGAAGAAGTCAAACTATCACTATTTGCAGATAATATATTATATATACATATATCATATATATACAGAAAACCATGAAGACCCCATCAAAAATTATTAGAGCTAATAAACATATTCAGTACAGTTGCAGGATGCAAAATTGATATGCAAATATCTGCTGCATTTATTTAGTAATGAATTTTTAGAAATAGAAATTAAGAAAACAATCCCATTTACAATTACATCAAAAAGAATAAAATACCTATAATAAATTTAACCAAGGAGATGAAAGACTTGTATATTAAAAACTACAAGGCATTAAAGATAGAGACTGAAGAAGCCAGAAATAAATGGATAAATATTCTATGTTCATGGATTGGAAGAGCTAATATTGTTAAAATGTCCATCTACACAAAGCAATCTATAGAGTCAATGCAATCTCTATCAAAATACCAATGGCATTTTTACAGAAATACAACAAAAAATTTGTATAGAATTTTAAAGACCCCAGATAGTCAAAGCAGTCTTGACAAAAAAGAACAAAGCTGGAGGGGCACCTGGGTGGTTCAGTCAGTTAAGCATCCGATTTCAGCTCAGGTCATGATCTCATGCTTTGTGTGTTTGAAACCCACACCAGATTCTGTGCTGACAGCTCAGAGCCTGGAGCCTGCTTCGAATTCTGTTTCTCCCTCTCTCCCTCTCTCTCTCTCTGCCTCTCTCCCCCTCACACTCTGTCTCTCTCTCTCTCTCTCTCTCTCTCTCTCTCTCAAAAGTAAATAAACATTAAAAAAATTTAAAAAAGGAAGAACAAAGCTGGATGCAGGCTCCATGATTTCAAAGTATATTACAAAGCTGTGGCAATTAGAATAGTATGGTATTGGCATAAAAGCAGACACATAGATCAGTGGAGCAGAATAGAAAGCCCAGACTTAAACCCAATCACATGTGGTCATTAATTTATGACAAGGAGCTAAGAATATACCATGTGGAAAGGACAGTGTCCTCAATAAATGGTGCTAGGAAAAATTGGATAGCCACCAGGAAAAGAATGAAACTGTGCTACTAAGATATATAGCATACACAAAAATTAACTCAAAATGTATTAAAGACTTGAACATAAGATTTGAAACCATGAAACTCCAATAAGAAAACATAGGCAGTAAACTCCTTGACATAGGTCTTGGCAATGGATTTTTGAATCTGACACCAAAAGCAAATGTCCATCAATGGATGAATGGATAAAGATGTGGTATATATATATACAATGGAGTATTACTCAGCAATCAAAAAGAGTGAAATCTTGCCATTTGCAACTATGTGGATGGAACTAGAGGGTATTATGCTAAGCAAAATTAGTTAGAGAAAGACAAATATCATATGACTTCACTCATATGAGGACTTTAAGACACAGAACAGATGAACACAAGGGAAGGGAAGCAAAAATAATATAAAAACAGGGAGGGGGACAAAACATAAGAGACTCATAAATATGGAGAACAAACAGAGGGTTACTATAGAGGTTGTGGGAAGGGAGATGGGCTAGATGGGTAAGGGACATTAAGGAATCTACTCCTGAAATCACTGCTGCACTGTATGCTAACTAACTTGGTTGTAAATTAAAAAAATAAAATAAAATAAAATAAAATAAAATAAAATAAAATAAAATAAAAGCAAGAGAAGCAAAAGTAAGTAAGTAGGAGTAAATCAAACTAAAAATCTTCTTCATAGCAAAGGAAACCATTGACAAAATGAAAAGACAACCTACCAAAGGTAGGAAACATTAGCAAATCATGTCTGATGTGGGGCTAATATCCAAAATATATAAATGACCCATACAACTCAACACCAAAACAAAACAAGACAAAACTCCAAAACCCCAACCAAAACCTAAAACCCTAAACCCAAACAATATGAAATAAAAAATGGGCAGATAGTACAGCATAGGGCCTATCGTCAATAGTCAATGGTGTTGTAATAGCATGGTATGGTGACAGATGGTAGCTACACTTGTGGTGAACATAGCATAATGTATCAACTTGTCAAACCACTATGTTGTGTACCAGAAACTAATGTAACATTGTGTGTCAACTATACTTCAATAAAAAGTTTTTAAATGGGCAGACCTGAATAGATATTTTTCTAAATAAAGCGTACAGATGGCCAAGAGGTACATGAAAATATGCTTTACATCACTAATCATTGGAGAAATGCAAATTAACACCACAATGAGACATCACCTCACGATGTTAGAATGGCTATTATCAAAATGATTAGAAATAACAAGTGTTAGTGAGGATGTAGAGAAAAGGGAACCTCTGTGCACTATTGGTAAGAATTTAAATTGATGCAGCCACTATGGGAAACAGTATAGAGGTTCCTGAAAAAATTAAAAATAGAATTACAATATGATCTAGCAATTCCACTTCTGGGTATCTATCTGAAGAAAATGAAAACACTAATTCAAAAAGATATATGCACACCCTTGTTCATTGCAGCATTGTTTGCAATAGCCAAGATATCAAAACAACATAAAAGTCCATCATAAATGAATGGATAAAGAAATTGCAGTATAGATATACACTGGACTATTATTCAAACATACATAATGAGAAAAATCCTACCATTTGTGACAATATGGATGGACCTAGAGGGTATATGCTAAGTGAAGTAAGCTACACAAAGAAAGACAAATATCATATCATCTCTCATGTGTGAAATCTAAAAAGAAACAAATAAACAAAAAATACTAAGCTCATAGATACAGAGAAAAGATTGGTGGTTGCCAGGAGTGGGAGGTGGGTAGGGAGTGGGAAAAATGGATGAACTATTTTTGTTTTTAATAAATAAATTGAATGATAATAGTAAACTAGAAATGGATGCTGGATATGAAGTAATCAGCTTCTCAAACAAAGGGGGAAAATATTCAGTGGTAAGATACTCATTTAGCAAATGGAAATATTTTTGATGGACTAGGGAAAATGTTTCAGTGCTCCTGCACATTGTTTCTGCACTGGGCTGAGGAAAGCATACAAATTTTCTTCCGGAAGAGTGGTGTTGAGATTTCTTACCATAGACTGGAAAAAAGGGAAGGTATCTATCTTGCTTATCATTCATTCAGGAAATAGTTTTTGAGTGCCTACTATGTGCCAGGCAGAGTTTTGGGTTCTGTAACTTGTATTGTCAGTCTAAGCCAAGTTTTTTTTTAAATATGATATTTATTGTCAAATTGGTTTCCATACAACACCCAGTGCTCATCCCAACAGGTGCCCTCCTCAATACCATCACCCACCCACCCCTCCCTCCACCCCCCATCAACCCTCAGTTTGTTCTCAGTTAGGGTTAGGGTTAGGGTTAGGGTTAGAGTTGGCTTTGATGTGGGGCTATCTGCATTCCCCATGCCAGTAGGACCTAAGATATGAGGGTTCTGTCTCTGGTCCCCTTCACTCTTCCCTTCATCTTTCCTCCCTCCCCCATTTTTCACTTTAGCCATGTTGTGTGTCTGCTGGCTGTAGACACTGGGACCTGCTTGAGCATCTTTCCCCTAGAGACACACTT
The DNA here is from genome assembly GCF_028749965.1 of Puma concolor. Classification (NCBI taxonomy): domain Eukaryota; kingdom Metazoa; phylum Chordata; class Mammalia; order Carnivora; family Felidae; genus Puma; species Puma concolor. The sequence goes on from NC_141671.1 coordinate 27,718,917, forward strand.
CCTGACCCAACTGTTGGTCAGATGTGGCATAAATATTCAAAATGAAACCAGAGCAGGAAGGCTTTACTACTCAGGACACAAGATTTTACTTTAAGCAGGAGAAGTCTTTGGAGATAGATTTGGTGGTCCTCAGGGAGCTGATGAATGAATGATTACACTTTAGCTTTGGAAACCATTTTTTCACCAACAATTTCCTTGTCTACACGTTTATGAGGCTGTAAATAGTCCTTGTGTGCATAATGAATTCTGACATCATAGGTCTATGGAACTTAAGAACAGCAGTTTAGCCAACACTTTTATTAGCAGTACACCCTGAGGCTGCACAAATAGCCCTTCACCACTCAAACGTTCTGTTATAAACCTTACTATAAAATGTTCCCTGGCCTTTCCTCTGTCTTCAGTGAGGCCACTTTTTTCATGGTGCAAGTAATTTCCTCCGCTATGCCCTAAGGATTATTAGGATATTTCACACAAAGTCTGGTGCATATGCATGTCTTCCAATTTGGCTGTGGGGCAAAGCAGTTTTTAGGAGAGGCTGTGTATTCCTAATCTAAGACAGTGACAGAACAAGAGCTAGTTTCTTAGGTCTCTGACAAAGCCTGATGACCTCTATCTTCTTGCTTGCTATTTGTCCCCAACCTAGAACCTGTCACATTTTGGAAATTTTAGTTGAATGAGTGAAGAAAATATAAGTTGAAAGATAAGTGGAGGATATGAGGTTTAAAAAGTTTCAAAGAAACTAGGACTGAAAACTAATAACTTACCCATGAGTGGAGAAACTCTCTTAGAACCAACAATAATGAAAACACACAGGGAACTGAAATCATCAGATTTTCTTCCATCAAGCTTGGCTTTCCAACTGTAGATGCCCGCTGGCAAATGGATGGAGAGAGTTGGAATGATGAGTTGGAGTTTATAAAAGTGAGTCTTATTGATATCTACAGGGTATTGATCACAAAACTCCCTGTAATTACATGTAAACCACTTAGAATATACACACTGGTTTATTGTGAAGTGAGCATAAATTCCCCTTTCTTCTCCTATACAACTTGAGAGTGTTTGTCATTTAAAATATATTTTAAAGTCTCTGTTTTGCAATTCCAAGATTATAAAGTGGTCTTTAATCCTCATTTTAAAGTAAACAATGTGTGCCCAAGGGTCCATCCTTTAAGACAATATCTTTGTGAGGTGTGGACGGGGCAGGCTAGTTTAGGACTAGAAGTGGGGGCATGGAAGCCATGGACACCTGAGTCCTTGGGGTCCCCACTCAACACTGGTCCCAGTGTGTTGTGCTGTTCTTGGGTTGACTGCCTAACTAGGTCAGGTTTCCCATACTTGTTTCTCCAGAGATGACCACCTGGTGAGGTAAGGGATCACTGGCAATGGGTTTCCACCACACAGTGAAAGGCCTGGAGGCAGCTCCTCTATCTTTGGTCCTGTATTTGACTTCTGATGACACAACCAATGATTGTCATCTAGTGTCTTCTCTGTTCTCTTGACATCCTCGTCTTTGTGCTTCAATCTCTCTCCTGTAAAAAGACTTTGTTTAAAAATTTTTATGTTTTCCAGAATGCCTGGGTGGCTCAGTTGGTTAAGCATTTGACTTTGGCTCAGGTCATGATCTCATGGTTCTCATGAGTTGGAGCCCCACATGGGGCTTGCTGCTGTCAATGCTGAACCAGCTTTGGATCCTCTGTCCCCACCTCTCTGCCTGCCCCTCCCTCATGCTCTCTCTCTTTCTCAAAAAATAAATAAACATTAAAAAATATCCTTATGTTTTCCCATTTTGATTTAGAGAAAACACTGGCTTTTCAAGGTTGTTATTCTAAGACCCAGGGCTGCTTTCCTCATTTTGCTTTTAATACCTTGATGAAAGTTTGCTAAATTACTTATTTTTAAAAGAATTTCCTCTGTTTCAGAGACAAAGAGAAAAGAACAAAAAACAACCAACGAACCAACCGACAAAAGATCAAAGCTTTCCTCCTTTTCTAGATTATCACAATTTGAATGTGAAAATAAGATTTTCAAATACTTTTTGTGTGGAATAAAATTCAGATGAATAGTCATTTGGCCATCGACCTTCCTCTAAAGCAGAGGGAAGATTCTAGGGGAACTCCACAAGGTATCTGAATTTCCTTCCTTCCTTTTGCCTGGATCTGTGTCTCTGTGATCTGTACATATAAGGTACTGCTGTCCTCTTTCTCTAAGAATATGTTTTGGCTTGGAAAGTCCTGCAAGCTTCGTAGTAGTAGCTTTCTTGGCATCATTAACTCAAGGGCTAAGCTTTTAGCAATCGATCTTGCAGATGAGCCTCTGTGCATTTGAGGTGGCATTTTAACTCACTGCTCATTCAGTATGGGATCCCCTCTGCTCTGAGCCTGGGATGCGCTGGCTGCACTGAGGGTGTTCCCTGCACTTCAGAACCACAGTGTGAACTCTGACTTCATAGCTACTTATATACTGCTGCACAGTCACAACAAGGCTGCAAAACCAGAGCAGACCCAGTAAACTGGGGATCCAAAATATCTGAGATTTCATAGACTTAGTTCCTGAAATAGGGAAGCATTTTTGAAAAAACAAATTTCTTTTCCCTTTTCCTTTTTTTTTTTAAGTAAAATCTTTTTTCAACTTTCATTGTTGCTGAATAGGTTATCTGTAGGTCAGTGGGTTTCCAGGTTGTTTGCATTTCCTAAAATTGTGCTTTTCCCTGAATGTGGCACAAGAGATTGCAGGCTGTTCAGGACAGCCCACTGAGGCCGGCACAATGCTGCTATTCCTGTTCTCCCTCTGCTCTCAATGGAGGTATTTTAGGGCTCCGTAAGTGTTTAAGAAGAATAAAATCAGCAGACAAGAATCCTGGACATCTTAAGCTTCTGGCCAATTTTGTGGAATATGGAAGAACTTTTTTTTTTTAACATCTTTTTTTTTTTCATGACCTTTAAGAAGCCGGCTACATTTTGTCATACTTTTCCTTTTGATGAATCGTTTTCCAGATACAATGTGCGGATGACTTTAAGTTTAGATACACAGGCCATATAACTCCAGATGCAGATGCAGATGTTATGAGTTCATGGAATAGAAGATATAAATGTCCTGAGTTTGCTGTATGCCCTGAGAAGCTTCCTTTTTTTTTTTTTTTCTATTTAGAGAGAAGGAAAGAAAAAAAAACCCACACCAGATTTGCTTCATTTCCTGCTTTAAGCACTTATGCTTTAAAGGAGTTCATTTACATATGAAATTGAATCATGTGATAGCATATGTGGGGGAATTTTGACCAAAAAACATTTTCCTTTAATCTGCACAATCTGCTGTGGATTGTGAAAGTGTGAGCTCACACACAAATTACGTATCAGCATGGAAGTCTGTAGTGCATGCATGGCACATTTTAAACTAAACTTTATTGGGTTAGCTACATCATAAATTGGTCCTAAACCACATTCTGAAAATGATACTTTAAAAGTTTATTTAGTTCTCTTGTCTTTAAAATAAGGGCAAAGACATTAAGTAAGTTCACAGAATTATTTTGTTAACACCAAGAAGGTAATTTATGGCTTAATAATTCCATCATGTAATAATCGTTGGGGTCTAATGCTTTGGGGTACTTTGTATGACAATACAAATTTGTTATTTGTTATTATTTGGTTGTTATTATTTGTTATTATGAAATTATAGAATGGATTCAATTCAAAAGAGAATGTTTTGGTTTTACTGTTTTCATATTTGTAATGCTGGTGGATGTACAAGTGAACACTTGGAAAACTTTCATATTTTCAACAAATATATGTTGAACCATTTCTACATGCCAGGAATCTTTGCTAAGTGCTATAGATTTAGAGGTGAATAAGGTAGATGTGTTTGTTCCTTGGCCTACATTGAAAAATTTAAGGAAGCCTAAAGGGATAACAGGAGAGACAGTGTTCTGCACCCCCCCCACCCGCTCCCCGCCAATCATATGTTTAAGCCTTAACTTTCAGTACCTTAGAAAGTGACTGTATTTGGAGACAGTGTATTTAAAGAGGTAATTAAGTTAAAACAGGTCATATGGGTCGGCCCTAATCTGATCAGACTGGTGTCCTTATAAGAAGAAGAGATTAGAACATAAACATAAGAAGAGAGAAGATCATGTGAATCCATAAGGAGAAGACAGTTAGCTATCTATGAGCCAAGGAAAGAAGCCTCAGAAAAATACAACCCTGCTGACACCTTGATCTTGGAATTTCAGTCTCCAGAACTGCGTGGAAATACATTTCTGTTGTTTAAGCAACTAAGTCTGTGGTATTTTGTTATGGCTGTCCTAGAAAACTAATACAGATAGAAAGCTTCCTCACAAAATAGAAAGGCGAATCGTACTTAAGGATAATGGGCCAAATGTCAGCTCACTGTCATCTTGTCATGGGGCCAAATACAATACTGTGCACAAAGCATGTACTAAATAAATGCTAATGCTTTCCCTACGGAGACTGCAATAAACAAGGTGATGCTTTACTGCTGCTTTCACTACCATTTCTTCTAATGCTACTATCTGCAAAACTCCTAAAGAGGGGCCATAATGCCATGTGCTAGACCTTATCCTCAAACCTCTGTTTAAGGACAAAGGAGTGGAGGTGATATTTGATATCAATTCTAAAGAAAACTTATTCTCAGTACTGAAAGATTCTGTTTTGAGAGATGGGAAATTATTTTCAAGTAAGGCAGAAAGGCAGGTTTTGTATTGTGAACACTATTCACATCATTTATTTTTTCAAGGGAATTTGAGTTCCTGCTTTTTAGTCACATTTTTGTCTATGGTAAGTGGATAAATGTGGTTTGCATCATTCAGTGCCTTGGGAATGTCTTACAGGATATTTCTGGAATGGGCAAAGTTCAGCACAGTCTGGAGCCAAACAAAATGTCCCCATTATTGAGCCAATATAGTTCAAATGTTTATGACCCATCTCCAGAATGGTGTGCATATGTGTGAGGTTGACAGTGCAGTTGAACATATCCTCAGGAACTGAGGGAAAGCTGCAGAAAGGCAAGGATGACGTGTGGGCTGCCCTTGAGTGTCTTTTCTGTTTTGGAAGCCTACAGCTACAGAAGGTCCAACAGCACATGAGTGTTTATGAGACTTTTCCTATTCAAAGAATCAAGACTCCTAAGCCTGGTTAGAAGCCCCTACAACTGTAGGAAAGCCCAGGTTCCCTATGCTTGGGTTTTCTTTCTTCTTTTACCTGGATTCCACCTTCAGGACAAGTTCAGTCCAGCATCCCTGAAAAGGGAATCATCCACAACAATGGTTTTCAAAATGTGGTCTGTGGAACCCTGGGGTTCTTGGGACCCTTTCAGGGGGTCTTCAAGGTCAAAACTATTTTCATAATTATAATAAGATAATATTTACTCTTTTTAATATCATCTTCACACAAGTTATTGTGTTTTCAGGAGGCAACATGGCATGTGAAGATGTCATTACTCAGATAGCTAATAAAATGTACGCTAATATACTCTTTCATTCATTGGAATGTACTAAATTAGTGGGATAAATGTGTACATATGTGCATTTTCAGATATTAACTCACTTCTTAGTACTTCTTTGTTCTTACTGGTTATTTCCTGTTATACCTACTATGATCTTCATACACTGTTATTTCAAAACCTGAAGTGTCCTTTACCAGAAACTATTCTTCAAATTTTTTACATTGCAAAATATTAAGAATATCTCTCCTAAAATATGTAATTAGATAGAGATGTGAATGTAATTTCTCATATTCAGCATTAATAAAAAAGAAAGCAGCACTCGGGGCGCCTGGGTGGCGCAGTCGGTTAAGCGTCCGACTTCAGCCAGGTCACGATCTCGCGGTCCGTGAGTTCGAGCCCCGCGTCAGGCTCTGGGCTGATGGCTCAGAGCCTGGAGCCTGTTTCCGATTCTGTGTCTCCCTCTCTCTCTGCCCCTCCCCCGTTCATGCTCTGTCTCTCTCTGTCCCAAAAATAAATAAATGTTGAAAAAAAAAATTAAAAAAAAAAGAAAGCAGCACTAATTGAAAATAAAATGCTTATATACATAGAAAATCCAAGAGACTTAACACCAAAGTTAGCACTGAACAGGACATTTAGTATAAAAATAAGGAGGAAAAATATTATTCACTGCAACAAAAGTTATACACAAGGATAAGCAAAATCAAAATAAGCTGTATTTTTGAAAACCATAATATTTTATCAAAGAACAGAATATAAAACCTGATGAATATGGTAATAGTACATGAATGAATGAATGAATGAATGAAGCAATAATTCTTCCTAAATTAAATTCAATTTTAACAAAATCCCATTGGTTTTTAAATTTTCATTTTATTTTTTTTTCATTTTTTAATTTAAATTTTAGTTAGCATACATTGAAATATTGGTTTCAGGAGTAGAATTTAGTGATAAGTCTAACATCTGTATAAAAAAATAAAGGCCGGGGCGCCTGGGTGGCGCAGTCGGTTAAGCGTCTGACTTCAGCCAGGTCACGATCTCGCGCTCCGTGAGTTCGAGCCCCGCGTCAGGCTCTGGGCTGATGGCTCGGAGCCTGGAGCCTGTTTCCGATTCTGTGTCTCCCTCTCTCTCTGCCCCTCCCCCGCTCATGCTCTGTCTCTCTCTGTCCCAAAAATAAATAAAAAACGTTGAAAAAAAAATAAAAAAAAAAAAAATAAAAAAATAAAGGCCTGAGGCCTGAGATGAAATTTCTGATAATGAAGATTAGTGAGCAGGGTTATACCCTGCATATTATTAAAATTTACTATGGAGGTATGGTGTGATATGAGCACAGGAATAGGCAAATGTATTAGTGGAACAAATTCAAAACTAAAGAGACAGATCCAAGTGTATGAAGGAACTTCTATTTATTTGTTTATTTGTTTGTTTGTTTGTTTATGGGAGTGAGTATGCACATGCTCAGACGAGGGTAAGAGGGAGAGACAGAATCCTAAGCAGGCTCCACGCTCAGTGCAGGAGCCTGGTGGGGGCTTGCTTCCATAATCCTGGGATCATGACCTGAGCCAAAATCAAGAGTCAGACGCTCTACTAACTGAGCCACCCAGGCACCCCTGAAGGAATTTTAGTTAATTTTTGCCATATAGTTAATTACAATCTCATATTAATTTCAGGTGTACAATACAGTGACTCAACATTTACATAAATTACAAAATGATCACCACAATAAGTGTAGTTACTACCTGTCACAATACAAAGTTATTACAATATATTGACTATATTCCTTGTGCTATACTTTACATTCCTGTAACTTGTTTTAATGTTTATTTATTTTTGAGACAGAGGGAGACAGAGTGCGAGTGGGGGAGGGGCAGAGAGAGGGAGACACAGAATCCAAAACAGGCTCCAGGCCCTAAGCTGTCAGCACACAGCCTGATGCAGGGCTCGAACCCAAGAACCGTGACATCATGACCCGAGCCGAAGTCGGACACTTAACCTACTGAGCCACCCAGGCACCCCCCCCGCCCCATGACTTTTTTATTGTATAACAGTAAATTTGTACCTCTTAATCTCTTTCACTTATTTTGCCCATCCCCCACTACTTCCTTTCTGGACACCACTTATTTTTTCTTTGTAGTTTTTGGTCCCTTTCTGTTTTGTTTTGTTTGTTCATTTGTTTTGATTTTTTTAGATTGCACATCTGTGAAATCATATGGTATTTGTCTTTCTCTGTCTGACTTATTTCATTTAGCATAGGACCCTTCTAGGTCCATCCATGTTTTCACAAAAGGCAAGATTTCATTTTATTTTTATGGTTGAGTAACATCCCAGTGTGTGTGTGTGTGTGTGTGTGTGTGTGTGTGTGTGTAACACTTTATCCATTCATCCAAGGTAGACACTTAAAGTCTTCTATAGCTTAGCTATTGCAAACAATACTTCAACAAATATGGGCATGCATATAACTATTTGAGTTTGTTTTCATTTTTTTCAGATAAACACCCAAAAGTGGAAATGCTATACCATACGGTAGTTCTATTTTTAATTTTTTGAGGAACCTCCTTAGTGTTTCTTGTTAGTGGCCATACCAATGTATATTCTTACTAACAGTACACAAGGGTTCCCTTTCTCCACATCTTCACCAACCCTTGTTATTTCTAGTCGTTTTCACAATAGCCATTCTAGCAGATATAAGGTGATATCTCATTGTGGTTTTGATTTGCATTTCCTTGATGATTAATGATGTAGACCCTCTTTTCATGTACCTGTTGGCCATCTGTATGTCTTCTTTGGAAAACATCCATTTATGTCCTCTGCCCATTTTTTAATTGGATTCCTAGTGTTTTAGTGTTGAGTTGTATAAGTTCTTTACACACACACACACACACACACACACACACACACATATATGTATACATATATGTATATATATATGATATTAATCCTTTATTGGATATATTATTTGCAAATGTCTTCTCCCATTCAGTAGGTTAACTTTTCATTTTGTTGATGATGTCCTTCACTGTGCAAGAACTGTTTAGTTTGAAGTAGTACTATTTGACTACTTTTGCTGTTGTTTCTTTTGCTTTTGGTGTTAAACAGAAAAAAATCATCACCAAGATCTATGTCAGGGAGCTTACTGCCTACTTTTTTTCTAGGAAATTTGTCGTTTCAGGGGTTACATTTTAATCTTTGATCCATTTTTTTAAATGTTTATTCATTTTTGAGGGAGAGAGAGGGTGAGTGGGGGAGGGACAGAGGTAGAGGGGAAAAAAGGATCTGAAGCCAGCTCCATGCTGACAACAGACAGCCTGATGAGGGGCTTGAACTCACCAGCTGTGAGATCACAACCCGAGCTGAAGTCGAACACTTAACTGACTGAGCCACCCAGGGGCCCCAGTCTTTGATCCATTTGGAGTTTATTTTTGTACATGGTGTAAGAAAATGGTCCAGTTTTATTCTTTTGCAGGTTTCCAAATACAGTTATTGAAGAGACTGTCTTCTCCTCATTGTATATACTTGCTCCTTTGTTGCAGATCATTTGACTATATGAGCATGGATTTTATTTCTGGACTCTCTATCCTAGTCCATTGATATATGTATCTGTTTTTATGCCAATACCATACTGTTTTGATTACTATAGTTTTGAAGTGTAGTTTGAAATCAGGTCGCATACTACCTCCAGCTTTGTTCTTTTCTCAAGATTGCTTTGGCTATTTGGGGTCTTTTGTGGTTCCATTTTATGGTTATTTATTCTATTTCTGTGAATAATACCATTGGAATTTTGATAGGGATTACAATCAATGTATAGATTAATCTTGGTAATATAGACATTTTAATAATAGTAATACTTCCAATCCATGAACACAGTGTATCTTTTTATTTATTTGTGTTGTCTTCAATTTCTTTAATCCATGTCTTACAGGTTTCAGAGTAGAGCTTTCACCTCCTTGGTTAAATTTATTCCTAGGTATTTTATTGTTGCATTTATAAGATGCAATTATAAATGGGATTGTTTTCTTAATTTCTCTTTTGATAGTTTATTATTAGTATATAGAAACACAACAGATTTCTGTATATTAATTTTGTATCTTACAACCTTACTGAATTAATTTGTTATTTCTAATAGGTTTTTTGGTGGAATATTTAGGACTTTCCAATATAATATTATGTCATCTGCAAATAATGACAGTTTTACTACTTCCTTATCAATTCAAATGCTTTTTATTCCTTTTTCTTGTCTGATTGCTCTGGCCAGGGCTTTCAGGGCTAGGTTGAATGAAAGTGACAAAAGTGGGTATTGTTGTCTTATTCCTGGTCTTAGAGGAAAAGTTTTTAGCTTTTTACCATTGAGTGTGATAGCTGTGTGCTTGTCATTTCTGTCCTTTATTATGTTGAGCTGCATTCCTTATATAGCCACTTTGTTGAGACTTTTTATCAATTATTAGTGTTTAATTTTGTCAAATGTTTTTTGCAGCATCTATTGACATGGTCATATCATTTTTATCCTTCATTTTATTAATATGACTTATTATGTTGATTTATTGGTGACAGTTGAACCATCCTTGCATCTCTGGAAAAGATTTTACTTGATCATGGTGTATGATTCTTTTGATGTTTTATTGAGTTTTGTTTGCTAATATTTTGTTGAATATTTTTACATCTATGTTTATCATGGATATTGGCCTGTAACTAACTTTCTTCCTTCCTTTCTTCCTTCTTTCTTTCCTTCCTTCCTTCCTTCCTTCCTTCCATCCATCCTTCATTCCTCCCTCCTTGTTTCGTTTCTTTTCTTTTTTCTTTTCTTTTTTCTTTTCTTTTGTATTTTTATCTGGTTTTTGTATCAGCATAATGGTAACCTTGTAGAAATAGTTTGGAAGCATTTCTTTCTGTCCACATTTTTTAGAATATTTTGAGAGGAATAGGCATTAATGCTTTTCTGAATGTTTGGTAGAATGCACCTGTGAAGCCTTCTGGTCCTGAGCTTTTGTTTGTTGGGAGTTTTTTTTTTATTACTGAATCAAATTCATTATTATTATTTTTTTTTTAATTTTTTTTTTTAACATTTATTTATTTTTGGGACAGAGAGAGACAGAGCATGAACGGGGGAGGGGCAGAGAGAGAGGGAGACACAGAATGGGAAACAGGCTCCAGGCTCCGAGCCATCAGCCCAGAGCCCGACGCGGGGCTCGAACTCACGGACCGCGAGATCGTGACCTGGCTGAAGTCGGACGCTTAACCGACTGCGCCACCCAGGCGCCCCATCAAATTCATTATTAATAATCACTCTGTTCAGATTTTCTATTTCTTCTTGATTTAGTCTTGGAAAATTGTGGTATCTAGGAATTTATCCATTTCTTCTAAGTTTTCCAATTTGTTGGAGTATAATTGTAGCAGTCTCTTTTTTTTTGTTTGTTTTATTTTAATTCCAGCAAAGTTAACATACAGTGTTATATGTAGTAGTCTCTTATAATCTGTTGTATTTCTGTGGTGCTGGTTGTAACTTCTCTTTATTTCTCATTTTATTTATTTGAGCTCTCTGTTTTTCTTTATGGGTTTGATTAATGGTTTACCAATTTTGTTTGTTTTTTTAATGTTTATTTATTTTGACAGAGTCAGAGAGAGCAGAAGCAAGGGAGGGGCAAAGAAAGACAGGAGAGAGAGAGAGAGAATCCCAAGCAAGCTCTGCCCTGCCAGCACAGAGCCCAATGCGGGGCTCAATCTCACAGACCGTGAGATCATGACCTGAGTGGAATTCAAGAGTTGGTCACTTAACTGACTTAGCCACTCCGGCACCCCAATTTTGTTTATTTTTCCAAAGAACCAGCTGTTAATTTCATTGATCTTTTCCACTTTTTTGTCTCTATTTCATTTATTTCCACTCCAGTCTTTATTATTTTTTCCCATCTATTAACTTTAGGTTTGATATGTCCTTTTATTTTTCTGGTTCCTTTAGATGTAAAGTTATTTTGTTTGTTTGAGTTTTTTCTTGTTTTTTCTTTTTTTTTTTTTTTAATTTTTTTTTTTTTCAACGTTTATTTTTTATTTTTGGGACAGAGAGAGACAGAGCATGAATGGGGGAGGGGCAGAGAGAGAGGGAGACACAGAATCGGAAACAGGCTCCAGGCTCTGAGCCATCAGCCCAGAGCCTGATGCGGGGCTCGAACTCACGGACCGCGAGATCGTGACCTGGCTGAAGTCGGACGCTTAACCGACTGCGCCACCCAGGCGCCCCTTGTTTTTTCTTTTTAAGGTAGATTTGTATTGATATAAATTCCCTCTCAGAGCTGCATTCCTTTTGCTGCACTCCATAGATTTTGGAATATTGTATTTCCATTTTAATTTGTCTCAAGATATATTTTGATATTCTCTTTGATATCTTCCTTGACACATTCATTGTTTAGTAGCATGTTGTTTAGGCTTCATGTGTTTTTGTTTTTGTTTTTTTTTTCCAATTCCTTTTCTTGTATTTTATTTCTAGTTTCACACTGTGTTGATTGGAAAAGATTTTTGATATGATTTTAATCTTCTTAAATTTATTGAGATTTGTTTTGTGGCCTTACTTGTGATCTATCCTAGAGAATGTTTCATGTGCCTTGGCAAAAATGTGTATTCTGCTGTTTTCAAATGGAATGTTTTCTTTATATCTGTTAAGTCCATCTGGTCTAATGTGTTATTCAAAGAAACCATTTTCCTACTGTTTTTCTCTCTGGTTGATCTATTCATTGTTGTAAGTGGGGTATTAAAGTCCTGTAATGTTATTGTATTACTTTCAATTTCTACTTTTATGTCTGTTAATATTTGATTTATATATTTAGGTGTTCCTATGTTGGGTGAATAGATATTTATTTGTTGGTATAATTATTATATTCTCTTATAGGATTGATCCCTTTATCATTATGTAATGCCCTTCTTTGTATCTTGTTACAGTCTTTATTTTAAAAGTCTATTTTTTTCTGATAAATATTCTACCCCAGCTTTATTTTCATTTCCATTTGTGTGGAATGTTTCCCATTCCTTTCCTATCAGTCTGTGTGTCTTTAGGTCTGAAATGTCTCTTATAGGCAGCATATAGATGGGTCTTGTTTTGTTTTTAATCCATTCATTCACCCTGTCTTTTGGTTGGAGCATTTAGTCCATTTACATTTAATTATTGATACCTTCATACTTATTGCAATTTTGTTAACTGCTTTTTAGTTGTTTTTGTAGTTCTATGTTCTGAAGGAACTTCATTAATGTTAAAGGTAGCGTGTCATCTTACTGACAGAGAACAAAATTATTTAATAAATAGTGCTGATAAAAGTGGCTATCCATGTGGAAGAAAACAATCATTCATAACACCATAAATAATCATCAACTTCAGACAGTTTAAATATATAAATGTAAAATAAAATACTAAAATAAGGTATTAAAAATAGTTGTATAATATCATGATAAAGATGACATCCAAAGCAATATAAGAAATGCATAAATATAAAGGAAAAATTGACAGGTTTAATTATATAATTATATAAGTACTAAAAAGCTTCAGTAATGAAAGGAAGAAACCTAACATGATCAAAAGATAACAGTATTAATTACAATAGGGTAAATACAATTTTATATGTTATTAAGAAAAAGACAATCTAAATTTGTTAAATAATTTAGTGAAAAAAATATGGAAAAGTATATATAAAAATGTTCAATGCCACTAAAAGTCAGAGAACAATAACACAACATTGTCTGCCATCATTTGTCAAAAGAAAAGAAAAGAAAAGAAAAAGAAAACAAAGAAAAGAAACATCAAGTTTCCTATACAGGAATACAACAAAAATTAAGTATACTTTTATTTTTTGTTTCAGTAATATTTTACTTTTTTCTGAAAAATTTTTTAATTTTATAATTAAAACTCACTCTTCTATAATTTATCTACTGAAATGAAATCTATTTATAATATATTTTTGTTACATTTAAGATCGATCATTTGATTTAAAAAGAGAGATTAGAAGATTCACTTTCTCAAGAGCAACTTCTCCATTTATGTAGAATGGTGCTGTAAAGAATAAATTGATATATCAGGGTGTTCTCTCACTCATGAAAGGAAAATCATAATCCAAAGAAGCTGGCTGAAAATTGGAGTTGAGAAATGAAAATATGATAAAAGCTATTTCCTCCTCAGTCCATAGAATAAGAATTTACCTTACTGTGTTTAACGCAATAGAAAAATTTCAAATTATATTATAGTGTCAGTAATATTGTGATATCATTTTTGGACCTACCATTCAGAGTTCAAAGACAAAATAATAGAATATTTTTAAAAATGTTAATGTTTATTTATTTTTGTGTAAGGGAGAGGGCAACAGAGTGTGAGCAGACAGGGAGGGGCAGAGAGAGAGGGAGACACACAATCCAAAGCAGGCTCCAGTCTCTGTACTGTCAGCACAGAGCCCTATGAGGAGCTCCAGCTCACCAACCGTGAGATCATGACCTGAGCTTGAAGTTGGACGCTTCACCCACTAAGCCACTCAGGTGCCCCAAGTAATAGAATATCTTAAACGTAGACATGAGTTCTTTTAAAAACTAAAAATTGTTGGGGCCCCTGAGTGGATCAGTCAGTTAAGTGTCCAACTTCAGCTCAGGTCATGATCTCATGGTTTGTGAGTTCCCGCCCTGCATCAGGCTCAAACCTAAAAATTGCTTGTTACAGCTTTTCAAACTAGAAATGAAAAAGCAACAGGAGCATCTTACAGAATAAATTGTATTGCATAGACTGGAAAAGTACACACGATAGCTTAGAGAAGAATAAAGCCTTCCACAGTTGACTTTGTTGAATATCTGCTGGCTGAAAAGTCAGTGAAAGAAGTTGTGGCACTGCCACTTTCCAACAATACTGTAATTTGTGTTAAAGTTTTTGTTGCAAAAATGAAGATTGAATTAATGACTTGCCTGCACAATTCTACTTTTATCTTATAAATGGACATTGGACTTATTGTTTTGCTTGTATTTATCTGGTATTAGATCAGTGATCATAAAAGAAGCCTTCTTTTATGTGAGTGCTGGATTAAAAAAAACCACCTTTTTGAATCTCATGGTTTGTACTGGAACAACTGTGTGGACATTTGCATTCATGGTGACATGGAACTGTACTGTAGTAGCAGTCAATATATTCTTTATACCACACTCACAGTTTTTAAAAAAAAGTCAGGTTACCTTAAAACTGTCTGGATTAAAAAGTAAATATTATTAATTTAATTTTATGAAATCTCAACCCTGATTTACATATCTCTTACACATTCTGTGTGACAAAATGTGAAGTACACATAAATGCTTTCTACTGCATATTCAACTGAAATGGAGGATATATCTATATCTATAGTATATGACTATACTCAGCCATCAAAAGAATGAAATCTTTTGATTTGCGATGATGTGGGTGGAGCTAGAGTGTATTATGCTAAGCAAAATAATAGAAAGACAAATACCATATGATTTCATTCATATGTGGAATTCAAGAAACAAAATGAATGAACATAAGGGAAAGAAAAAAAATGGAGGTAAACCATAAAAGAGTCTTAAGTATAGAGAACGAATTGAGAATTGCTGGAGGATGAGGGGATGTGCTAAATGGGTGATGGGTATTAAGGAGGGCACTTGCGATGCCCCCCCTTGTGATACATCACTTGTGATGAATGTAGATCTTATATGTAAATGATGAATCACTAAATTCTACTTCTGAAACTAATATTACACTATATGTTCACTAAATAGAATTTAAATTTTTTTTTTTCAACGTTTATTTATTTTTGGGACAGAGAGAGACAGAGCATGAACGGGGGAGGGGCAGAGAGAGAGGGAGACACAGAATCGGAAACAGGCTCCAGGCTCTGAGCCATCAGCCCAGAGCCTGACGCGGGGCTCGAACTCACGGACCGCGAGATCGTGACCTGGCTGAAGTCGGACGCTTAACCGACTGCGCCACCCAGGCGCCCCAAAATAGAATTTAAATAAATACTTGAAACATCAAAGAAAAATTGAGTTACCAGCTGAATTAGTTTTTATTTTTCTCGGAACATCATTTTTACTTGAAAGAGTGTTGGCAAAGTAGTTATTTTAACTTAAGTATTTGGCAAAATTTTTATTGAAAAGGAATGAAGTGAGCCTGTCACTTCTAGGGAAACAGTATCTGACTGTATTTATGGTCATTGATAAAATTTTAGCTTTCTAGTGAAAATTAGGAACTTTTCCTCACCACTGTGAGCTTAATAATTCCTAAAAGTCAAACAATTTTCAGTTAAAATCAGTGGTGATATTAACAAATGTTATTTAAAAATATTTGTATAATGAAATATGTTAAATTTAGAAAATCTCTATACCTCAGTGAATCAACTTTTCTGAATGACCAATGCATGATGTTACAAAATTATGCAAGATACAACAGTAGATTTTTATGTAACAGAGTTAAAAGTACATTGATATGATTTCAGATTCCACATTGTGGCTAAGCCTTAAGAAAGTGCTACTTGGCAAGTTTCATTGTAGTATAGAAGAAGAACATCCACAATTACCTGAAAAGGCAATTAAAATATTATCCCTTTCCCAACTACGTACCTATGTGAGACTGGATCTATTTCATACACTTGAAACAGAATAACATATTGCCAAGAGGGAATGCAACACAGACAGGAGACTCAAATTGTCTCCTGTTGAACAAGTCATTAAAGGGATTTACAAAAATATAAAATAATGCCACCATGATCACTATGTTTTTTGGAAAATATAGTTATTTTTCATATTTTATTTATGCTAACATGAATGGGTTTATTGTTGTTATTTAAAAATTAATCAACAGTTTTAATTTGAATACAGTAAAAGCTGATAGATATAAACCACCTACACAAATGCTTCTGGGGGTACATTTTTAAGGGAGTAAAGAGGTCCTAAGACTAAAAAGTTGTGTGAGAACCACTGCTATAGAATTATGACTAGGCCAGATCAATCTAGTTCCACTAATTTCAGGAAATGGACTTATTTTTTTCAGTTCCTAATCTGTCTTTTTCCAAACCTGTGAATTCAATTCAACTAGCATTTTTTGATACCTATCAAGTTCCAGTCATGTTAAGTGATGGTACAAAGCCAAAAGTTTGAATTCAAATTTTAAGGAGCTATGCAAGCTATTCAGATTAGTGTTTCATATTCTTTAGGTAAATGCCCAGTAATGTTATTGCTGGATCTTAAGGTAGTTCTATTTTCAATTTTTTGAGGAACCTCCATACCATCTTCCACCAGTGGTTGCACCAGTATGCATTCCTACCAAGAGTCCATGAGGGTCCCTTTTCCCCCACATCCTCACCAGCACTTTTTGTTTCTTGTGATTTCGATTTTAGCCATTCTGACAGGAGTCTCATTGTGGTTTTGATTTTTGCTTCTCTGATAATGAGTGATGTTGAGCATCTTTTCCTGTGTCCGTTGGCCATCTGAATGTCTTCTTTGAAGAAATATCTGTTCAATGTCTTCTGCCTATTTTTATTGGATTATACTAATCCTTTATTGGATATATCATTTACAAATATCTTCTCCCATTTTGTAGGTTGCCTTTTAGCTTTCTTGATAGTTTCCTTTGCTGGGCAGGAGCTTTTTATTTTGATGCAGTGTCAATAGTTTATTTTTACTTTTGTTTTCTTTGCCTCAGGAATCATATCTAGAAAGATGTTGTTATGGCTGATGTCAGAGAAATTACTGCCCGTGTTCTCTTCTAGGATTTTTATGGTTTCAGGTCTCATATTTAGGTCTTTAATCCATTTTGGATTTATTTTTGTGTATGGGATAAGAAAGCGATTCAGGTTCATTCTTTTGCATGTAGCTTTCCAGTTTTCCCAACACTATTTGCTGCAGCAACTTCTTTTTCCCATTGCATACTCTTCTTTACTGAAGATTAATTGATCAATTAATTGTGGGATTTTTTTCTGTTCCACTGATTTATGTGTTTATTGTTGTGCCAGTACCATATTTTTTTATTACTACAGCCTTGTAATATAACTTGAAGTCTAAAATTGTGCTGCCCTCAGTTTTGTTTTTCTTTTTCAAGATTATTTGTACTATTTGGGGACTTTTGTGGTTCCATACAAATTTTAGGATTGTTTGTTCTAGCTCTGTGAAAAATCCTGTTAGTGTTTTCATAGGAACTGCATTTAATCTGTAGATTGCTTTGGGTAGTATAGGCATTGTATCAATATCTGTTCTTCCAACCAATAAGCACTGGATGTCTTTTTATCTCTTTGTGTCAAGTTCAATTTCTTTCATCAATGTTTTGTAGTTTAAAGAGTACAGGTCTTTCACCTCCTCGGTCAAGTTTATTCTTAGATATTTTATTATTTTTGGTGCAACTGTAAATGGGATTGTTTTCTTAATTTCTATTTCTGCTTCTTCAGTATAAGTATATAGGAATGCAACAGATTTCTGTAATTGATTTTGTATCCTGTGATTTTCCTGAATTTATGTTTCAGTTTTAATAGCTTTTTGGTGGAGTCTTTAGGGTTTTCTATATGAAACTTTGTCATTTGCAAATAGTGAAAGTTTTATTTCTGTCTTATCAACTTGGATGCCTTTTATTTAATTTTGTTGTCTGATTGCTGTGGCTAGGACTTCCAGTACTATGTTGAATAAAAGCTGTGAGAGTGGACGTCCTTGTCTTGTCAGCTGTCAAGCTTTTCCCTATTTCCCTATGTTCACTGTGCATTTTTCATATAAGCTCTTTATTACACTGAGGTATGTTCCCTCCTAACCTACTTCGTTGAGGGTTTTTATCATGAATGAATGTTATACTTTGTTAAATGTTTTTTTCTGCGTCTATTGAAATGATCATATGGTTTTCATCTTTTCTCTTATTAATATGATGTATTATGTTGATTGATTTGTGAACATTAAACCATTCTTGCAACCAGCAATAAATATCATTTGATTGTGGTGAATGAATTTGGTAATGTATCATTAATTTGGTTAGCCAATATTTTGTTAAGAACTTTGGCATCTGTTCATCAGAGATATTCATCTATAGTTCTCTTTTCTTGTGTGGTGTGTTTATCTGGTTTTAGTATCAGACAATACTGGCCTCATAGAATGAATTAAGAAGTTTTTCTCCTTCTATTTTTTGGAATAGTTTGAGCATAATAGTTGTTAACTCTTCTTTAAATGTTGGGTAGAATTCACCTGTGAAACAGATAGGTCCTGGGCTTTTGCTCATTGAAAGTTTTTTTGATTACTGATTCAATTTTATTGCTGGCAATCTGTTCAAATTTTCTATTTCCTCCTGATTCAGTTTTGGTAAGTTATGTTTCTAGGAATGTATCCATTTCTGGTAGGTTGTCCAGTTTGGTGGAATATAATTTTTCATAATATTCTCATAATTGTATTTCTGTGGTGTCAATGATTTCTTCTCTTCATTTTTGTTTGAGTCCTTTTTCTCTCTCTCTCTCTCTCTCTTTTTTTTTTTTTTTTTTGGTGAGTCTGGCTAGAGGATTATCAATTTTGTTGATCTTTTCAACAAATCAGCTTCTAGTTTCATTGATTTGCTCTATTGTTTTTTTTTTCAGTTTCTGCTCATTCATTTCTGCTCTGATCTTTATTATTTCATTTCTTTTATTTGCTTTAGGTTTTGTTTGTTCTTTCTCTAGCTCCTTTAGGTGTAAGTTTAGGTTGTTTGAGATTTTTCTTGCTTCTGTAGGTAGGCCCATTGCTATAAACTTCCCTCTGAGAACTGCTTTTGCAACATTCCAGATTTTGGACTGTTGTGTTTTTAGTTTTGGTTTTCTCCATGTCATTTTTTATTTCTTCTTGGATTTCTTGGTTGACCCATTCATCGTTTGGTAGCATGTTTTTAACCTCCATGTATTTGTACTCTGCAGATATTTTCTTTTGTGGTTGATTTCTAGTCTCATAGTGTTGTGGTCAGAAAAGATGGATGGTATGACTGAAGTTTTTGAATTTGTTGAGATTTGTTTTGTGGTCTAATAAGTGTTCTATTCTGGAGAATGTTCTATATGCACTTGAAAAGATTGTTCATTCTGCTGTTCTAGGATTGAATGTTCTGAATGTATTTGTTAAATCCGTCTGGTCTAGTTTGTCATTCAAAGTCATTGTTTCCTTATTGATTTTCTGATTGTATACTCTGTACATTGATGTATGTGAGGTGTTAGAGTCCCCTAATCTTATTGTATTACTATCAGTTAGTTACTTTTTATTTGTTTAATACCGTTTTATGTATTTTGGTGGTTTCATATTGGGTGCATATATATTTATAATTGGTATATCTTCCTGATGGTTGTCCCCTTTATTTATTTATAATGTCCATCTTTGTCTCTTTTTATAGTCTTTATTTCAAAATCTATTTGTCCAATATAAATATTTCTCCCCAACTTTCTTTTGATATCCATTTGCATGATAAATGTTTCTCCATCTCCTCACTTTCAATCTGCAGGTGTCTTTTGTTAAAATTTTTATTTATTTTTTAGAGAGAGAGATAGAGAGTGAGTGAGGGAAAGGCAGAGAGAGGGAGACACATAACTTGAAGCAGGCTCCAGGCTCTGAGCTGTCAGCACAGAGCCTGAGGCAGGGCTCAAACTCATGAACTGCGAGATCATGACCTGAGCCAAAGTCGGATGCTTAATGGGCTGAGCCACCCAGGTGCCCCTGCAGGTGTCTTTGGGACTAAAATGAATCTCTTGCAGACAGCATATAGATGGGTCTTGTTTTTTATCCTCTTTGTCACCCTATATCTTTTGATTGGAGTGTTTAGTCCATTTACATTCAAGGTCATTATTGTTAAGTATGTATTTATTGCCATTTTGTTACTTATTTTTTGGAGGGAGTGTTGGTAGTATTTCTCTGATCCTTCCTCCCTTGCTCTCTTTCCTTGTTTGCTAGTGTTCTTTAGTGGTATACTTGGATTTCTATCTTTTTTTTTTTTTTTGCATATCTATTTCTGTTTTTTTATTTGTGGTTCGCTTTAGGTTTGTATATAACATCTGCATATAGCAAGCAGTTTATATGAAGTTGATGGTTGCCTAAGTTTGAGCCTTTTCTTTACTCCTGTCTCCCTCATGTTTTTGGTATATGGTGTCGTACTGTACATCCTTTTATTTTGAGAGTCTCTCAACTGGGTTTTACAGATATCCTTACTTTTTACTGATTTTGTGCTTTCTACATTCTAACTCTTGCTTATGGTGTTTTTCTTCCACTCAAAGAGTCCCCTTTAATATTTCTTGTAGAGATGGTGGTGGTCATGAATTGATTTAGTTTTTATTCGTCTGAGAAACTCATTATCTTGCCTTCTATTCTGAATGGTAGGCTTGCTGTACATGGAATCCTTGGCTGCAGATTTTTCCCTTTCAGAACTTTGAATATATCATGACTCTCCCTTCCAGCCTGCAAAGTTTCTTCTGAAAAAATCCCCTGATAGACTTCTGGCATTTCCCTTGTATGTAGCTTTCTTCTTTTCTCTTGCTGCTTTGAGATTTTTTTTCTTTATCATTACTTTTTTTTTTTTTTTTTTTTTTTTTTGCCATTTTGGTTACTATTGTTTCTTGTTGTGGACCTCCTTGGGTTGATTTTGTTGTGGCATCTCTGTTTTTCAAACTGCTATTTGTATGCTGTTGTATACTGTATCTCTGTGGTCTGTCATGCTGTCTCTTCAAGAGCAGGAACTCCTCTTCCTAACATCCTCTACAGTCTTCCAGAGCCCTGCTCTGATTTTTAAAGTCCCAGTCTTTAAGTCTGAGGGTTGTAAGAACTGACAAAATTAGGCCCTTCTAGTTTGCAAAGCCAAATGTTTTGGGGATTTGTCTTCTCTGTGCAGGCTCTCTGGTGTTGTAATCTGTTTCCAATATTCTCTGTGTTCTAGGCTCCCTCCCATCCACAGACAGCCACAGTACATTTATCTTCCCATCGTACCCTTCCTACCCTCTTCAATGTGGCCTCTTCTCTACTGTTAGTTGTGGAGTTTGTTCTCCCAGACTTCAGGTCATTTTCCAGGTTATTTACACTGATGGGAGTGTTATCTCTCTGTGTAACCTACCCGTGGGATGAGGTGAGCTTAGGATCCTCTTACTCCACCATCATGGCTGAAAGTTTTTAATTTTGATGAAGTCAGTTTATCTGTTTTTACTTTTGTCACTTGGGCTTTCAGTGTTGTATCTATGAATGCTTTGCCTAACCCAAGTCACAAAGGTTTATCTTGTTTTCTTCTAAGGCATTGACAGCTTTAACTAATGCATTTAGGTCTATGATCCACAGAGAGTTATTTATTTATTTTTTTGTATGGTGTAAGGAAGGGGTCCAACTTCATGAATAAGTGGATATCAGTTGTTCCACACCATTTATTTTTCCACACCATTTGTTGATAAGATTACTTACCCTCATTGAATTATCTGTGCACATTTGTCAAAAATCAACTGCTCGTAAATATGTGTGTTTATTTTTGGACTCCCAACTCTATTCCATTGATCTGTATGTCTAGCTTTATGCCAGTACCACACTGTCTTGGTTGCTAAAACTTTGTAGAATGCTTGAAATTGGGAAGTGTGTATCCTCCAACTTGGTTCTTTTTCAGGAATCTTTGGCTATCCTGACCCTTGGATTTCCTTATGAATTTTAAGACATTTTATCAATTTCTGAATTAAATACAGCTGGAATTTTAATAAATTGTGTTGAATCTATAGATTGATTGGGAGACTATTGCCTTCTTAACAATATTAACTCATTTCATGAACATGGGATGTCTTTGTGTTTATTTGGGTCTTGAAACATTTTTTTTTAACTTTTATTTATTATTTTTTAGAGGCAGAGACAGAACATGAATGGGGGAGGAGCAGAGAGACAGGGAGACACAGAATCCGAAGGAGGCTCCAGGCTCTGAGCTGTCAGCACAGAGCCCAATGCAGGGCTTGAATCCACGAACTGTGAGATCATGACCTAAGTTGAAGTTGGATGTTTAACCAACTGAGTCACCCAGGCACCCCATTTGGGTCTTTTAAAAACTTCTTCATGGGGCGCCTGGGTGGCTCAGTCGGTTAAGCGTCCGACTTCAGCTCAGGTCACGATCTCACGGTCCGTGAGTTCGAGCCCCGCGTCGGGCTCTGGGCTGATGGCTCAGAGCCTGGAGCCTGCTTCCGATTCTGTGTTCCCTCTCTCTCTGCTCCTCCCCCGTTCATGCTCTGTCTCTCTCTGTCTCAAAAATAAATAAAAAAACGTTAAAAAAATAAATAAACGTAAACAATTTAAAAAAAAATAAAAAAAAATAAAAACTTCTTCAATGATGTTTTGTAGTTTTCAGTTTACAAAACTTGAAATTATTTTGTTTCATTTACTCCTACATATTTTATTATTTTTGATCCTTTTGTAAATGGGATGTTTTTCTGGTTTCATTTTTACATTGCTTATTGCTAGTGTGTAGAAATACAACTAATTTGATGTTGATTTTGTATCCTGCAACTTTGTTGAACATGTTTATTAGTGTGTGTGTGTGTGTGTGTGTGTGTGTGTGTGTATACAAGGCTGTGTATGTCAAGTGCAAATATAGGTAGATTTATGTTTTTTTCTTTTTAATCTGGATGCTTTTTATTTCTTGCCTAATTGCCCTGGCAAGAACTGCAGAACAATGTTGAAGAGAAGCAGTGATAGCAGATATCCTTGTCTTGTTCTTAATCATAGGGGGAAAGTATTCATTCTTTTAGCATTAATTGTGATGTTATCTGTAGGTTTTTCATAAATTCCTTTTTCCAGAGGAAAAGCTTTCTTATTTTTCTCATGCTTTTATTCTGATAAGGCATTTGGTTTTGTCAAATGCTTTTCCTGAATCTTTTGTGTTAATTTGTGTTAATTATTCTTTAAAAGCTTGGTAGTATTTGCCAGTGAGACCACCTTGTACTAGTCACTTCCTTGTGAGAAGTTTTTTGATTACTAATGTTATCTATTTGTTGTAATTCTATTAAGAATTTCTATTTCTTCTTATGTCAGTTTTGGTAGTTTGTGTCTTTCTAGGAATTTACTTATTTCATCTAGGTCATGTAATTTGTTGCCCTTATAATTGCTTGTAGTATTTTCTTATAATGTTAATCTCTCAATAAGAATTAAGATAGACAGTAATATCTCCTTTTGTATTCCTAATTTTAACTATTGAGTCTTTCTTTTTTTCTTGGTCATTCCAGCTAAAGGTTTATCAATTTTGCTCATCTTTTAAAGAAATAACTTTTGATTTATTGGCTTGTTTATGGTTTTTCTATTCTTTTTTCAACTAATTTTATTTCTGTCTTTATTATTTCTCCCTTCCTTATGCTTTCCTTTTGTTCTTCTTTTTTTAGTTTCTTAAGATGGAGGATTAGGTTATTGATTTGATAGTTGTTTTTTTTAAATATAGATGTTTCCATCTATAAAATTTACCTCTGAGCACTGATTTTACTTCATCCCACTAATTTTGGCATGTTTTATTTTTGTGTTCATTATCTCAAAGTATTTTCTTTGTGATTTCTTGACTCATTGGTATTTAAGAATGTGTTAACTTTCACATATTTGTGAATCCCCTAAACTTCTGTTATTAATTGTTAATATTTATTTATTTATTGTTAAATTTAATATAATTAACACATTGTTATATTAGTTTCAGGTGTACAATAAAATGACTCAACAGTTTTTTACATTGCTCAGTGATCATCATGATAAGTGTACTCTTAATCCCTTTCACCTATTTCAACCTATCTCCCCACCTACCCTCTGGCAAGCATCAGTTGTTCTCTATATTTGAGTCTCTTTCCTTGTTTATTTTTAATTTCATTAAATTTTATTTAGAAAATATATTTTGTATAATATTATTCTTTTAAAATTAATTGAGAGTTGTTTTATAGACCATCATATGGTCTGTTATGAAGAATGTTCCACATACATCTTTTAAGAAAAATATGTAGTCTGCTATTGTTGGGTGGATTTTCTAAAGTCTAGTTGTTTAATAGTGTTGCTTAATTCCTTTTTTTTCTGAGTTTTTCTTCCATTATTGAAAGTAAGGTATTGAAGTAAGGTATTGAAGTCTCCAAATGTTATTATTGAGTCATTCATCTCTCCTTTAAATTCAGTCAGCTCTATGTATTTTGGAGGCTCTGTTGTTAGATACATATATGTTATGTTAGGTGCTTATATGTTTACAATTTTTATATATTTTTGACTGATTGGCCCTTTTATCATTATAAAATGTCCTTCTTTGTCTCTAGTGGCATTTGTTTTTCTAAGATATATTTTATCTGATGTTAGTATAACCACTACAGATCTTTTTTTTATTGTTGCAATGTTATATCTTCTTTTATACTTATATTTACATGTTGCATATTTAAGTATAAAATGTATCTTTTTAGATGGCATATAGTTGGATCATGTTTTTAAAATCCATTCTGCCAGTCTCCTCCTTTTGTTGTACTCTTTTATCCACTTACAGTTAATGTAATTAATGATAATGTAGGATTTGTATCTACCATTTTACTATCTATTTTTTATATGTGCTATATCTTTTGTTCCTCTACTCGAATTGCTTTATTTTGTGCTACATAAATATCTTGTAGTGTAAAATTTAAGTATACCACACCATTTCTTTAACTATACTTTTTAAAGTTATTTTAAGTTATTTTTCTGGAAATTATAATCAATATCCTAAATTGTAAGTAGTTATAATTATAATCAATGATTTAATCTATAATCTATAACTAAGTTATAATCTTGTTCAGATGAATACCAAATAATTTCAGTAGTACATAAAAACTTTGCTACTATACAGTTTCATCACTTCCCTCTCTTTTGTCCTATTATCTTCATACAAATTACATCTATACAACACAAACACAAATTTATTCATAATTATTGCTTTATGGATTACCTTTTAAATTAGATAGGCAAAGAAAAAGAATTATAATAAAAATACTTTTTTATTGTCTTATATATTTACCTATGTTAGTACTCTTTAGTTTTTTATTTGGATTTGAGTTACTGTTTAGTGTCCTTTCATTTTAACTCAAATGAGTCTCCATAGTATTTTTCATATGTGAGATCTGCTTAGCAATGTATTCTCTCAGTTTTTATGTGGAAATGTCTTCATTTCTATTTCATTTTTGAAGGACAGTTTTGCTGGATATAGAATTCTTGGCTGGCATCACTTCAAATGTGTCATCTTATTATCACATGGTCTTCATGATTTCGATGAGAAATCAGCTGTTAATTTTATTGAGGAGTTCATGTACGTGGTGAGTTGTTTCTCACTGCTTTCAGGGTAATCTCCTTGTTTCTTGAAAGTTTGATTATGATGTGTCTAGATCTTGCTTTCTTTAACTCTACTTGAAGTTCATTGAACTTCTTGGATGCATAAATTAATGCTTTTCATCAAATTTGGGAAGATTTTGCCCATTTGTTCCTTTCTCCCCTTTACTTTTTGGACTCCCCTTAGGCATATGTTTATTTACTTGATGGTGTTCTACAGGTCTCTAAGGTACTGTTTTTTTTTTTTTTATTTTCATTCCCTTTTCTTTCTGTTCCTCATACTCAATTACCTCTACTAACCTACCTTCCAAAGTTCAGATTTATTCTTCTACCTATTCAAATCTGTTATTGAGATCCTCTAGTGAATTTTCACTTCAATTTTGTACTTTTTTTCTTCTAGAGTTGGTCTTTTAAAAAATAATTTCTCTTGGGGTGCCTGGGTGGCTCAGTCAGTTGGGTATCTGACTTGATATTTGCTCAGGTCATGATGTCATGGTTGTGAGACTGAACCTCACATCAATCTCCATGGTGTGAAACCTGCTTAAGATTCTCTCTCTCCCTCTCCCTCTGCTCCTCCTCTGTTCATGCTTTCTCTCTCTAAAAATAATTCTCTTTGTTGATATTCTATATTGGTGAAATATCATTCTCATACTTTCCCTTAGTTGTTTGGGTATAATTGTTTATAGTAATTTGGACAAATTTAAATTTGCTGATTTAAAGTCTTTGTTTAGTTAGTTTAATGTCTGGGCTTCCTCAGATATATTTCTTTTGATTGCTTTTTTCCCCTTGTGTGTGAGCAATTGTTTCTCTTTTCTTTGCATGTCTTATAATTTTTTGGAAAATGACATTTTAAATAATATACTGTGGCAACTCTGTAAATTAAATTCTCCCTCCTTCCCAGGTTTACTGTTGTTACTGTTTGTTATTGTTGTTGTTGTTGTTGTTGTTGTTGGTTTGACTTTTTTTGAACAAATTTTATAAAATCATTATTCTTTGTCCTACTAGTCACTGAAATATCTGCTCAGTTAGCTCAGTGGTCAGTTCATGATTGGGTAACAATTTCATTAAACATTTAGAACCAGTAAGTATTCCAGCTTTTGCCAAAAGACTTCTATGCATTGGGATATGCATTCAATACTCAGTGGGGCAAATTGCATGTCTGCCTTAACCATTGCTTGCTGTTTGCACAGAGCCTCAAGGTCACCCAAAGGTGAGAGACCAGGACCTTGTCCAGTCTTTATTGGAATTCAAATAGCCCTACACATGGATGTGGCCTTCTAGAGTCCTAGAAATACATCATAGCTTTTCAAAGCCTTCTATAGACATCTCATTCTTCAGCTTTTCCTTTTAAGCTTTTTGGTTAGCCTGCTTTTTATCACTGTTTCAGGCAGTCATGATGTTAAACAATTGCTACTGATTTGTCTTTCACAAATACTTCTGGTGAAAGTGTGCTTTGCACTTTATATGAGTCAGGTTAAATAAGACATGGTCTCTTAGAGAACCACCTGAAAAACACCATCATGAGAATTCTTTGAAAATGGGGCTTTGGAGAACTAGCTCCCTTCTTCCCCCTACAGCATTTGCAAGGCTGCTAGTTTTTATCATGATTTTGGGCTGTTGATTTTCAAGGCATTAAGGAGATAGGGAGGAAGAGATGGGAATAGAGCAGTTTAAAATGCCACAAAACTCTCAGGTCATGATCTCATGGTTCATGGGATCGAGGCCCACTTTGGGCTCTGAGCTGGCAGTGTGGAGCCTGTTTGGGATTCTCTTTCTTTCCCTCTCTCTCCACCCCTCCCCAGCTTGCACTCATGCTCACTCTCTCTCTTAAAATAAATAAATAAACTTAAAAAAGTTTTTTTTAATGGTACAAAACTCTCTTTTCTTACTGAGATTCAGCTGTTTTACCTGAATAAATTATCTTTGGACAATTGCAAGACTTGTTTAATTTCCAGAGACCAGAAAAGTTGATGATGATAATTTTTATTTATTTGAGAGAGAGAGAGAGAGAGAGAGAAGGGCCCAATGCAGGGCTCAAACCCACAAACTGTGAGATCATGATCTGAACTAAAACCAAGAGCCAGATGTTTAACTGACTGAGACATCCAGGTGCCCCACTGATGATAATTTTTGCCAGAAGTTTCATTTCTTTTATGGAGAAGAAAAGTTTCAGAGATTTTACTGCCATTCATAGTGATGTATACATTGTATTTAACAGCAAAAACCTTAAAACAATCTGACAACCTGATGGTTTATCAATAAGCAAGTTTACTATGCCATGGAATATCTGTGTCATGGTATACTGTGCAACACTCAAAAGAATGAGTTAGAGTTTTGTCCTCTGACCTGGAGGGGTATCCATGATGTTTTAAATTAGAAAAGATGAAGAGAAAGAATTAGTTCCTGTGTTTTTATATGTATGTATGTATGTATGTATGTATGTATGTATGTATGTATTTATCATCTATCTATCCATCTCCTATTTTTTTAAAAAAACCCATAACAACCAAAATCCCCTGTGTATGTGTCTGTATTTTCCTTTGAGCATAGGAGCAGATGTATAAGGATAATACTGGGATATCCAGGTTGATTGTAGTGAAATTTTGGGTGTAAATGGAGACAGAATATGGAGGATACCTTATCAGCTTTTACTTGTTCTTGCATTATTTCAGAGATTGTGGTAAGCATGTGTTATACTTTTCATTTATGAAGATAATATATCTTAAGAAGTATTCATAAGGAAAAACTACACATTATTCTAAAGTCCTAAAGGGTTTTACATTTAAAATTTACTCTTTCTATATCCATATCAAAAAGTTTTTATAATGCACCATAGATAAATTTGTATTATCCTCTTTCATTTTTACCAAAGTCTTCATAGTTCAAAAATTAAATATTGCACTAGCTCTCTACGTTTGTTGGGTCTGTTTTTCAGATTCATGGAAGATGAGTCGTTCAGTTGATGCCAAAATATCCAGCTGTGCTTATGGTAAAGTAGAGATAGCTGTAAAAGTTGGGAGGAGCCCCTGCACCCACTGTTACTTGCCAACTTGTTGAAATTTTCAGGATGTAATGAAAGGAAAGGGAGAGATTTTCAGGCAGGCATGTCTCTGTCTTGTGGGATTCCTATAGAACATTCTCTTGTCCTATGCACTCAGTCCTCACATGACCACTCTAAAATCTAGTCAGGCAAGAACTCTAAGGAATGCACTTTACCCGTGAGAAGAGGTTGCAGGAGAAGCGTAAAGTCCTCTAATGACCTACTTCCGCTTTGCTGTGTTGGAGCCCTGCCTGTGCTGGATGACTGCAGGTTCAAGGAGCAATTCAAAGAAGAGCACACCTGGGGACTGCTGCTGCACCTGGCTGGTATTCCTTATAAACCATGGAATAATGTCTGCTTTTCCCCACCTCCTAGATGGTTAATAGAGCAATAACCCTTCTCCACCACATCAGCGTCTCTATGGATTCATTACTTAGCAGGTGTGTATGCAGCATGACACATACCACAGTAATCACTGCCAAACACCATGGCAGCATCTGTGGTATGGTACTGTTTCTGGGCTGTGTTACATGCTGCTACTCCTTAATGTTGCTTCTGTTGCCACATTTTTGTATCTTTATTCCTTCCAAGTTCACACTTTCCTTTTCTTTTGGTTATGACAAATGTATGATTTATATTATGATTTAAATGGTGCTATATTCAGAACCATGAAGCTGTCATTATGTCACTCTCACTGATGTTCTGATGGGGTAGGGAGATGTGGCCTCAGGGGTGCCATGACTGTAGCACTGTTGCTGATAGGATGTGGGTAGACAACATTTCAACTCAACTTTGCTCTGCAGAAATTCACAGATAGTGTCAGCTATGTGAGGTCTGCAATACAGACATGAGTATGCCACCATGTCAACTCAGACCCATGTTTAACCTGGAGGACTGTAAGCATGCCAGAATTGCTGACTATTGATCTGAAGAATTTTTCAGGTCACTGGAGTCAAAGCCAGATTGAAACCTTTGGGGGCAGAGTCTATGACATTTGCACCCACTGACGTCCCAGCTGAGTGGCCTGCTCTCATTAGTTGTCCCATGTGATGTTTTCTGTCATGACAATGATCACATTTCATAAAGTGTCAACAGGGAATTCAATTACACATTCTTTTTGAGCAGAGAGGCCCTTAGGATTTTGAGGATCCATGGGATGGAAAACCATATGTTGCAGCTTTCGATATCAGTTACAGTTTTGAACACTTTCCCTTTATTTACGTAAGTATATGTGTACTTGTTGAAATATGTCTTATGTGAGACATGGAAAAAATGGTTGGTTCCATGGATGGGATTTTTCTGGGCACTGTTCTCCCAAATATCTTACCCATTCTACTAGTTTGATAATGTTGGGGTGTGTGTTTGCATATATACACATGTGGGGAGGCACTTGAAGGAAATAGCCAGAATTTTCACATATATTTAACCTGACTTTGATGTTATGTTATTTTCATTTTTCCTCTTTACAGTTTTCTGCCTTTTCTTAGTTTGCTTGGAGCAGTAAGTACACTAATGATTATTTCAGAAAACAATACATTAAAATATTTTTTTAACGTTTATTTTTTTGAGACAGAGAGAGACAGAGCATGAACGGGGGAGAGTCAGAGAGAGAGGGAGACACAAAATCCGAAACAGGCTCCAGGCTCCAAGACGTCAGCACAGAGCCCGACACGGGGCTCGAACCCACAGACCGTGAGATCATGACCTGAGACGAAGTCGGAAGCTCAACCTACTGAGCCACCCAAGTGCCCCAAAACAATACTTAAAATCAGTTTCTTCTAAGATGAATCACGCATTGAAGAATACCAGCCACATTACATGTTTGTGTGAATGCACCAGTCATATTTTATTCTGGGAGCAGTTTTGGTATGGGGCAAGGAAGAACTCATTTCAATAACTTAGAGTGGGCAGAGATGCAAGAGTGACACATGGTGTTAACTTTTAGGAGCAACTAGAACCCCAAGAAAGAGAGCGTGGACCTCAAAAGAAAAAAAAAACCACAAAATTTTATCAAGGGTCCATCTTATTTACAAAGATATGAAACTACCCCTTTGTAAGATTTAAATTTAGGAGAAGTTGGCAGACAGTCAAATATATACTTATTCAGAAAGTTTCAATAACGGTTATTATGATGATTTTGAAAGTTTACCACAAAGTCCTTCTGTCTTAGTGTTTTTAGTATTTTATTATTTTTATTAAGACAGCTGGAAAAAAAGACAGTTGAACATGGTTTTTAATTTTCTTGAGTTTCTTTGGTTTTTTCTGTATTCAAAATTGTCATCTATTTTGATGGATTTTGAGGTTATTCCTTGTAGGCAATGGTTTTCAAAGTGGAGCTTTGGACCAGCATCAACTGTATCACCTTGAAAATGTTTAGAATTTAAGTTTTTGGGCTCCACTCCAGACCTGCTGAGCTAGAAATACATGAAGAGTAATGAGTAAATTTGTTTAGAAAAGTCCTAGAATCCTAGTAGTGCTCCATTAAAGACCTAAGGAAAAAGGAGATAATAAAGCAGTGTAATCTCTCATTAATAAGAATAACTTAAAAATAATCATTATAAGATGGTGACTTTAACAAACAATTCTATATGGTGCTGATGATGTGTTTGTCATATTTAACTTTCTGCTCTGAGAATTTTATTTTAAAAGTTGTTACAGGCATTGGGGGGCTAGTTGACTTGGGGGCTGGCAGGGACGGAAGTGGTTAGAAGACAACAAAAGGATGCATATGGCAGCATGTCTCCTCATCTCTGTATCAGAATTCCAGGTGAATGTGCCATGTTATTCACAAGCCACCATGGGGTATTGACTGCAACCTTCATATTCCACAGGAGGTTCTCACTTTGGAGCTTTCTGTGGTGCAGACGTGAGTTCATACTGCCACTTACATTACTTTTTTCCAACATGCTAAGGTGACAGCATTGCTGAAATCCTTAGCATCTCCTGTGAGGAGCAACATGGCTTCATGTGGGTGTTGGTAATTAGTAATTTGCCACTCAGTGGTGACAAGTGGTTAAGAGAATACAAATATACATGTGGATTATACATGTCTCACCAGAGTTAGAATGTGCTGCTAGTTAGTACAAAAAGCTGGGGATTGAAAAGCAGACCTCCAGATGTGCTTTCCAGCAGTTATATTTTACTTACTCAGAAAATCAGAGGGATTTATATTCTCAGTTCCTCTGGAGCTTATCTATTCATCTGCACTTTCAAGTGAATAGCTATTGGTTCTCGTGGGGCCAGTAAATTAATGAAATCATTCAATTTCTTTATGCCAGGTGCTGTGCAATTTGTTAGGCTTACCACAGTGAACAAATAGAAGCTTGCATGCAGGGTAGTTGTACTTTCAGTTTCACAGCAATAGGCTGAACTCCATGCCTGCCCTGAAATGCTGTCACAGGAGGTATGATGTTATATATACGGACTTTGGATTCATAGAGCAAAATTGGTGCAAAATCGATTCCTAATGCATCAACGTCTCAGAAAAATTATTTAACCTTCCTATGTACAGTTTCCTTATGTGTAAAATGGAGATAATAGCAGTATGGAGACCTAAGGCTGTTAAATATAAAAGGAAATGATATATGTAAGAACACAACACTGTGTGTAACACATAGTAAGTCCTCATTAAATATCAGGTGGTAGTTATGATTGGCTGAAAGTCTGGGAAACAGGGTAGAGATGAATTTGCAAAAATCAACAACTATGATTAAAAACAACAATAGAAATGATACCATCAATAGACATGTTCTGTTCATTTTATGTGTCAAAGACTACAAATTTGGGCTCCTGTGGATAAATGGTTTTCCTGTACTTTGAGAAAGGTATATTTATAGTGATGGAAATATACATTAAGAGAATTAAGCCATAAAATTAGGTGCTTGGTGATTCAGTTAGTTGAGTGTTTGACTTTGGCTCAGGTCACAATCTCATGGTTTGTGAGTTCGAGTGCTGCCTTCGGCTCTGTGCTGACAGCTCAGAGCCTGGAGCCTGCTTCCAATTCTGTGTCTCCCTCCCCCCTCTACCCCTCTCTCACTCACATTCTGCCTCTCAAAAAAAACATTTAAAAGAAAAACGAAGAATTAAAAAAATGATAAATGTATTGAGAAAACATCAAGTATCTAGTTCTGACCTACTTGTTTCTGTTTGAAAGGGATGTGGCAGTTGTTGGCTGGCCCTTTTTCTCTTAAACTGAAAAGATGATAAATGTATATGGTACAAAACAATGCTAAGAGTTCCAAATGTATGGAAAAGCTCCCTGGTTCAGTCCCCTTCTCCTTCTTCCCTGAAGTAACTATATGTTGGTTTTTATATTTTCTTCCAGGAATAATATGTATATAAACAAAGTCATGCCAGTTGATTTATCCTTTTACTATTTTTTTTAAAAAATTGAAAAAGAGGAGTTAAGATGGTGGAGGAGTAGGGGACCCTAAGTTTGTGTCATCCCTCAAATACAGCTAGATAAATATCAAATCATTTTGAACATGCAAGAAATTGATCTGAGAACTGAGGGAACAAAACTGCACAACTAGAGGCAGAAAAACAGCCACATTGTGGAAGGTAGGAGCTCTGGAGAGTTAGTTTGGGGGAGAAAAGAATTGTGGGTGCTGTGAGGGGGAGGGAGCCCTGATCATGGAGATAGAAACAAGAGAGAAAAAGAGAGGGAGAGAGAAAGAGTGAAAATAGTGCACAGGAGATTGCACAAGAAAAGCTCTTCCCTAAAACCACTGACTGGGAAAAGGAGAGGGGCTGACAAAACAAAGACAAAGCAGCAGAGTGCAATGTGGGAAGTTTTGGAGGTCTGTGCCATCACCAGGGTTGTGCCTGGCAGGCTTAGTGGTGCTCTGATGGGGAAGGAAGGCAGAGACCCAGGAGCTGGCAGACCCAGGGTCATACAGGGAGAAACAGTTCCCCTACTTGGAGTGCATCTGGGAGTGGCAACCCAGCCTCTCCAGGGACAAAAGAACCGGCAGTCCCAAGGTGCTGCTCTATCCCTAACATAGGAACAAAGACACTGGCTGAGGCCAACAAATCTTGGTGCTGACTTTTTGCTGCATGGTCACACAACCTCTTTCTGGGACAAACTGTCATGGGCTACAGCACAGCCAAACACTCCCCCAGAGGATCAGCATAGGTCTGTGTTGCAGGGATCCCTAAAACTTAGAATTTTGAAACCCAGTTGTGCTCCTAAGATAAAACACAGGAGTACTGTGCCGCCTGGCAGGTAGACCACTTGGGTGCAGATAGGGTGAAGGCAGGGATCTGGTGGAAGCTGGGGACACAAAAGAGGTCATTATTTGCTCTTCTGTGAGGGCTTCTGGAAAGGCAGTAGACATAAACTCCCTGCTCTGGGGACAAGAAAATGGGGCGACACCATTTTCCCTGCTGCCCATTAACACTGACCAACTTAAGCACCAAAGAGCAAAACAGCGCCACCCAGTGGAGGTTGGAGCCACTTACAACAAACTGCCCCCACCCCGACCCCGCCCTGCCTTGCAGGTGCATTTCCACTAGGACAAGTCCACTTGAGAATCAGCCACCCCCCGAATACCACCACAAACCCCTGGATTGCACCAAGTCTACCGGGTGCTACAAAGCTTCAGCTTTAGCAGAAATAATATCTAGCTTCCTTTTTTGTTTTGTTTGTTGTTTGTTGTTTTTTTTTTTTGATGTTTGTTTGTTTGTTTGTTTCTGGACCTCTTTTTAAGGTAGCCATTACTCTCAGGAGTAGGAATACAATAGGCTTTCTTAACAATCGTACAGGAAAAACAGTGACCCAGACAAAATAACAAGATGGAGGAATTCACCCGAAAAAGAAATAAAAGGAAGAAGTTATGGACAGGTATTTAATCAATGCAGATACAAGTAAGATGTCTGAACGAGAATTTAAAGCAATAATCATAAAGATACTACCTGGGCTTGAGAAAAGCATAGACGAGACTAGAGAATCTCTTAATGCAGAGATAAAAGAACTAAAAACTAGTCAAGTCAAAATAAAGAATACTATAACCAAATTGCAAAACCAAATGGATGCAATGACAATGAGGATGGACAAAACAGAGGAACAAAACAGTGATATAGAAAAATAAAATTATGGAAAATAATAAAGCTGAAAAAAGAAGGAAAGAAATGTATTGGATCATGAAGGTAGACTCAGAGAACTCAGCAACTCCTTAAAACATAATAATATTCGTATCATAGGAGTCCCGGAAGAACAGAAAGAAAAAGGAGCAGAAGGTTTATTTGAGCAAATTATAGCTGAAAACTTCCCTAATCTGGGGAAGGACATAGACCTTGAAATCCAAGAAGCACAGAGAACTCCCATTAAATTCAATGAAAGCTGGCCATCATCAAGACATATCATAGTCAAATTTACAAAATACACATACAAGGAAAGAATCCTGAAAGCTGCAAGGGAAAAACAGCCCTTAACCTACAAGGGAAAACAGATCAGGTTTGCAGCAGATCTGTCCACAGAAACTTGTCAGGCCAGAAGGGAGTCACATGATATATTCAATGTGCTGAAAGGGAAAAATATGCAGCCAAGAATACTTTATCGAGCAAGGCTGTCATTCAGAATAGAAAGAGAGATAAAGAGTTTCCAAGACAAACAAAATTAAAATTCATGACCACTAAACCAGCCTGCAAGAAATATTAAATGGGACTCTTTGAGTGGGGAAAAAGACCAAAAGCAACAAAGACTAGAAAGGACCAGAGAACATCACCAAAATCACGAACACTACTGGTAACACAATGGCAATAAATTGATATTGTTCAATAATACCTCTGGATGTAAATGGATGAAATGCTCCAATGGAAAGATATAGGGAATCAGAATGGATAGCAAAACAAGACCCCTCTGTATACAGCCCACAAGAGACTCATTTTAGACCTAAAGACATCTTCAGATTGAAAGTGAGGGGATGGAGAACCATCTATCATGCTAATGGGTGCCAAAAGAAAGCTGGAGTTCCCATACTTATATCAGACAAACTAGGTTTTAAATAAAAAACTATAACAAGATATGAAGAAAGGGATTATATCATAATTAAGGGGTCTATCCATCAAGAAGATCTAACAATTATAAATATTTATGCTCCCAACTTGAAAAACCCAAATACATAAATCAATTAATAACAAATATTAGGAAATTCATTGATGACAATACAATAATAGTAGGGTACTTTAAAACTCCACATATAGCAATGGATAGATTAAGCAGAAAATCAAGGAAACAATGGCTTTGAATGACACACTGGATCAGATTGACTTAACAGAACATTTCATCTTAAAGCAGAAGAATACACATTCTTTTCAAGTGCACATGGAACATGCTCCAGAGTAAATCACATACTGGGTCACAAATCAGCCCTCATCAAATGCAGAAAGATTGAGATCATCTCATGTATATTTCTAGACCACAATGCCATGAAACTTGAAATCAACCACAAGAGAAAATTTGAAAGACCACAAATACATGGAGTTTAAAGAACATTCTACTAAAGAATGAATGGGTTAAAAGTATGGAAAGAACCCAAAAGTCCATTGGCTGATGAATGGATAAAGAAGATGTGGTATATATATATATATATATATATATATATATATATATATATACACACACACACACACACACACACACAATGGAATATTGCATGACGATCAAAAAGAATGAATTCTTGCCATTTGCAACAATGTGGATGGAACTAGAATGTATTATGCTAAGCAAAATAAGTCAGTCAGAGTAAGACAAATATCATATGACTTCACTCATATGTGGAATTTAAAGGACAAAACAAATGAATATAGGGGAAGGGAAGCAAAAATAAGATAAAAGTAGAGAGGGAGACAAACCATAAGAGACTCTTAAATACAGAGAACAAACTGAGGGTTGCTGACAGGGTGTTGGGTGAGGGGATTGGCTAAATGGGCCATGGATATTAAGGAGGGCACTTGTTGGGATGAGTACTGGGTGTTATATGTAAGTTGATGAATCACTAAATTCTATTCCTGAAATCTAAAAAAAAGAAAAATAGTTTTGTAGGTAGAAATAGTTTTAGAGGTAGAAACTTCAATTATCTTGAAAAGTAATTTTAATACCTTGTTATAAATATATAAAACAAAATGTATGCATCCCTACACCTCATAGTTTTTCCTATTAAAAAAGTTCAAAAAAAAAGAATGAATGGGTTACCCATGAAATTAAGGAAGAAATTTAAAAAATACATGGAAGCAATGCAAATGAAAACATGATAGTTCAGGGAGAAGTAGGGGGATCCATTCGTCCTGTGTCTGTCAAACAAAGAAGTGTAGAAGCCAAAGGACTTTGAACACCAGAGCCTGGGAGGAAAAGAGACTGAATCTACTAGGAAGAAAATGGGAAAGCTGGAAAAAGGATAGGTGGGTAACTACAAACTGGGGAAGATAAAAAAAAAAAAAAAGGTTGCACTGGCACAGAGGGGAGGGACCCCCTTCTGTGGAGAGACAAAGGGAAGAGAAGGAGCGTCTAGGAAAGTGCAGGACCACAGCTGGACCGGAGAAAGACCTCAGACTGACACTGAGGGGGATCCTAACTGTGGGGCTTTCTTCGGGCTGGGGCCGGCTCTCTGTTCATGCACCTGGGGAGGAGGGGAGCCAGCCCTGGGTGCGGTGGTGGGTCAGAGGCTCATTCCACAGCTGGAGAAAGTGGTTCCCTCCTTGAAGGGCTGCATGATAGCACAGAACCTGCCTGCATCTGGCATTCCCACGCGCAGTGGCTGGACCGAAGGCTCAGACTGCAGGAGGATAAGGTTGCTGTTTCCCTGGAGTGCTGTGGGAAAAGACAAAGCCTGCCTAGGTCTGCCACCCCGGGGGCTCCTGGCGAGGGCAGAAGCTCTCAGTCCACAGTAAGAGAAGGCGGTTCTCCCTGAAGTGCTGTGGCACAAAGCCACCAGGACCACACGTCACAGCACTGAGAGGTGCTTCCCCAGCTCCAGAGTACAGGCAGCTGGACTTTGAATCCTAGCCAAGCACAGAGTCAGGGGAGTGGTGGAGCAAGAAGGACTGTCTGTCTGCACCTGTGGCACAGTGAAGACGACTCAAACGGAGTCCACCAGTCCGGCTCTTTGGAGAAGAGACTGGAAGATCACCATTTCCCCCCCACCCCCCACCCGCACCCTGCCCCACCCCTCCCAACACCACCACCAAGCCAGGACCTCAGGGATCACTCCTTGGGCTCCTAGTGGAGGTGGGTTCAGAATACACCAAACCACACCTCCTTGCACTGGGTAACTGCATATTCACCAAGCGGTACAGACCCTGCTGACAGCTACTACCTACAAGCACTGCAGCATTGCCTGGATTAACTCTAGGTCGATTCTGGATATATAGGTATATTCTCCCCCTCCCCCACCCCATTTCTCCTCCTTATCTCTTCCCTCCC
Organism: Puma concolor; assembly: GCF_028749965.1. Taxonomy (NCBI): domain Eukaryota; kingdom Metazoa; phylum Chordata; class Mammalia; order Carnivora; family Felidae; genus Puma; species Puma concolor. Next base: position 27,757,088 of record NC_141671.1, read on the forward strand.
CTAGGCTGGTTACTCTGGTTATTGGTCTGTCTAAACAGGCATATTTAATCCATTGTCTTGATACATGTTCTATACCTCTGTCTTTACACTCCTTTCTCTCTCTCTCTCTCTCTCTCTCTCTCTGGAATAATCAAGCCATATAGTTTCTCTGTCTGGGTAATTTTATCATTGTTTTGTTTTCCTCGCCTCCTTCTTTATTTTCCTTTCTCTCTCTCTGTATTAAGCCTTTTAGTCTCTCTGCCTAATCAAAATTTATTCCCTCCCGCTCCCCGCTCATGTCATTTCTCTCTTTGTATATGCTCTTCCATCAACACCACCCCAACCTCTTCTTTACTTGTTGTAGGTGTCTTTGGATTTTTTGTTTTTAGTCTTTAGTTTTTTGTTTTTGTTTATTTGTTTGTGTTATGTGTGTGTTTGTGTGTTTTTGTTTCCTGTTTGTCTATCTGTTTTCCTTTACAGGGCTACTCCAAAGAACAAATCAAAGCACACTTGGTGGAGGGTCAAAAATATTACTACCAGTAGGGTAATAAAATAACCAAAGTCACAACAACAGAGAGCAAGTAACAATCTTCGAAAAAACACCTCCTGAAGGGCCAGGCCCTGGACAGTGTATGACCCTCCTTTAACATAGCAGTGCTCGCAGGTGCAGAGCACACAAGCTTTTAAAACACAAAAGGGACAGAAAACTAGCTAAAATGACGAAATGGAAGAATTCTCCTCAAAAGAAACTCCAGGAAGTAGTGACAACCAACAAAATGATCAAAACCAATTTAAGCAATATAACAGACAAGAATTTAGAATAATCATCATAAAATTAATCATTGTGCTTGAAAAAAGCTTAGAGGACAGCAGAAAATCTATTGCTACAGAGATGGAGGGACTAAAAAATAGTCATGAGGAATTTAAAAATGCTATAAAATGAGGTGCAAAATAAAATGGAGGTGGCCATAGCATGGATTGAAGAGGCAGAGGAGAGAATAGGTGAATTAGAAGATAAAATTATGGAAAAAGAGGAAGCTGAGAAGAAGAGAGAGAAAAAAAATCCAGGATTATGAAGGGAGAATTAGAGAACTAAGTGATGCAAACAAATGGAACAATATCCGTATCACAGGAATTCCAGAAGAAGAAGAGAGAGAGAAAGGGGCTGAATATGTACTTGAACAAATAATAGTTGAGAACTTGCCTGATATGGGGAAAGAAACAGGCATTGAAATCCAAGAGGCACAGAGAACTCCCTTCAGATGTAACTTGAATTGATCTTCTGCATGACATATCATAGTGAAACTGGCAAAATACAAGGATAGAGAATTCTGAAAGCAGCTAGGGATAAACAGGCCCTAATATAGAAAGGTAGACACATAAGGGTAGTTGCAGGTCTATCTACTGAAACTTGGCAGGCCAGAAAGGAAAGGCAGGAAATCTTCGATGTGATGAACAGAAAAAATATGCAGCCGAGAATCCTTTATCCAGCAAGTCTGTCATTCAGAGTAGAAGGAGAAATAAAGGTTTTCCCAAACAAACAACTGAAGGAATTCATCACCACTAAACCAGCCCTATAAGAGGTCCTAAGGGGGATATTGTGAGTGAAATGTTGCAAGGACCACAAAGTACCAGAGACACCACTACAAGCATGAAACCTACAGACATCACAATGACTCTAAACCCATATCTTTCAATAATAACACTGAATGTAAATGGACTAAATGCTCCAACCAAAAGACATAAGGTATCAGAATGGATAAAAAAACAAGCTACATCTATTTTCTGTCTACAAGAGACTCATTTTAGACCTGAGGACACCTTCAGATTGAAAGTGAGGGGATGGAAAACTATCTATCATGCCGCTGGAAGTCAAAAGAAAGCTGGAAAAGCCATACTTATGTCAGAAAACTAGACTTTAAATTAAAGTTGTAACAAGAGATGAAGAAGGGAATTATATAACATTTACAGGGTCTATCCATCAGGAAGAGTTAACATTATAAATGTCTATGCACCGAATATGGGAACCCTCAAGTATATAAGACAATTAATCACAAACATAAGCAACCTTATTGATAAGAATGTAGTAATTGCAGGTGACTTTAATACTCCACTTACAACAATGGATAGATCACTTAGACAGAGAATCAGTAAAGAAACAAGGGCCCTGAATATTATATTGGATAAGATGGACTTGACAGATATATTTAGAACTCTGCATCCCAAAGCAACAGAATATACTTTCTTCCTGAGTGCACATGGAACGTTCTTCAAGACAGATCACATACTGGGTCAGAAAACAGCCCTTAATAAGTACAAACAAATTGAGATCATACCATGCACACTTTCAGACCCCAATGCTATGAAATTTTAAATCAACCACAGGAAAAAGTCTGGAAAACCTCCAAAAGCATGGAGGTTAAAGAACACCCTACTAAAGAATGAATGGGTCAACCAGGCATTTAGAGAAGAAATTAAAAAACAAATTAAACAAATTCCATAAACAAATTATGGAAACAAATTAAAATGAAAATACAACAATCCAAATGTTTTGGGATGCAGTGAAGACAGTCCTAAAGGCAAAATACACTGCAATCCAGGCCTATGTCATGAAACAAGAAAAATCCCAAATATAAAATCTAACAGCACGCTTAAAGGAAATAGAAGCAGATCAGCAAAGACACCCCAAACCCAGCAGAAGAAGAGAAATAATGGAGATCAGAGCAGAAATAAACAATATAGAAACTAAAAAAACTGTAGAGCAGATCAATGAAACCAAGAGTTGGTTTTTTGAAAAAATAAACAAAATTGATAAACCTCTAGCCAGGTTTCTCAAAAAGAAAAGAGAGAGGACCCGAATAGATAAAATCACAAATGAAAATGGAATTATTACAACGAGTCCCTCAGTAATACAAGCAATTATCAGGGAATACTATGAAAAATTGTATGCCAACAAACTGGACAACTTAGAAGAAATGGACAAATTCCTAAGCACCCACACACTTCCAAAACTCAAAGAGGAAGAAATAGAAAACTTGAACAGACCCATAACCAGCAAAGAATTTGAATCAGTCATCAAAAATCTCCTAACAAAGAAGAGTCCAGGACCAGATGGCTTCCCTGGGGAATTCTACCAGACATTTAAAGGAGAGATAATACCTATCCTTCTCAAGCTATTCCAAAAAATAGAAAGGGAAGCAAAACTTCCAGACTCATTCTATGAAATCAACATTAATTTGATTCCCAAAGCAGACAGAGACCCAACAAAAAAAAGAGAACTACAGGCCAATATCACTGGTGAATATGGATGCAAAAGTTCTCAACAAGATACTAGCAGATCGAATTCAACAGCATATAAAAAGAATTATTCATCATGATCAAGTGGGATTCATTCCTGGGCTGCAGGGCTGGTTCAAACATTCGCAAATCAATCAATGTGATACATCACATTAATAAAAGAAAAGATAAGAACCATATGACCCTGTCTATCAATGTAGAAAAAGCGTTTGACAAAATTCAGCATCATTTCTTAATAAAAACCCTCGAGAAAGTCGGGATAGAAGGAACATACTTAAACATCATAAAAGCCATTTATGAAAAGCCCACAGCTAATATCATCCTCAATGGGGAAAAACTGAGAGCTTTCTCCCTGAGATCAGGAACACAACAGGGATGTCCACTCTCACCGCTGTTGTTTAACATAGTGTTGGAAGTGCTAGCATCAGCAATCAGACAACAAAAGGAAATCAAAGGCATCAAAATTGGCAAGGATGAAATCGAGCTTTCACTTTTTGCAGATGACATGGTACTATATATGGAAAACTACTAGATAGACTCCACCAAAAAGAACTGATACATGAATTCAGCAAAGTCACGGGATACAAAACTAATGTCCAGAAATCAGTTGCATTCTTATACACTAATAATGAAGCAACAGAAAGACAAATAAAGAAACTGATTCCATTCACAGTTGCACCAAGAATCATAAAATACCTAGGAATAAACCTAACCAAAGATGTAAAAATCTGTATGCTGAAAACTATAGAAAGCTTATGAAGGAAATTGAAGAACATACAAAGAAATGGAAAACATTCTGTGCTCATGGATTGGAAGAATAAATATTGTTAAAATGTCAATACTACCCAAAGCAATCTACACATTCAATGCAATCCCAATCAAAATTACACCAGCATTCTTCTTGAAGCTAGAGCAGGCAATTCTAAAATTTGTATGAAACCACAAAAGACCCCGAATATCCAAAGTAATATTGAAGAAGACCAAAGCGGGAGGCATCACCATCTCAGACTTTAGCCTCTACCACAAAGCTGTAATCATCAAGACAGCATGGTATTGGCACAAAAACACATAGGCCAATGCAATAGAATAGAGACTCCAGAATTGGACCCACAAAAGTATGGCCAACTAATCTTTGACAAAGCAGGAAAGAATATCCAATGGAAAAAACACAGTCTCTTTAACAAATGGTGCTGGGAGTACTGGGCAGCAACATGCAGAAGGATGAAACTAGATCACTTTCTTACATCATTCACAAAAATAAACTCAAAATGGATAAAAGACCTGAATGTGAGACAGGAAACCATCAAAACCCTAGAGGAGAAAGCAGGACAAAACTTCTCTGACCTCACCCGCAGCAATTTCTTACTTAACACATCTCCAAAGGCAAAGGAATTAAAAGCAAAAATGAACTATTGGGACCGCATGAAGATAAAAAGATTCTGCACTACAAAGGAAACAATCAACAAAACTAAAAGGCAACTGATGGAATGGGAAAAGATATTTGTAAATGACATATCAGACAAAGGGCTAGTATCCAAAATCTATAAAGAGCTCACCAAACTCCACACCCAAGAAACAAATAATCCAGTGAAGAAATGGACAGAAAACATGAATAGACACTTCTCTAAAGAAGACCTCCAGATGACCAATTGGCATATGAAAAGATGCTCAACGTCGCTCCTCATCAGGGAAATACAAATCAAAACCACACTCAGATATCACCTCACACCAGTCAGAGTGGCTAAAATGAACAAATCAGGAGACTATAGATGCTGGCGAGGATGTGGAGAAACAGGAACCCTCTTGCACTGTTGGTGGGAATGCAAACTGGTGCAGCTGCTCTGGAAAACAGTGTGAAGGTTACTCAAAAACTTAAAAATAGATATACCCTATAATCCAGCAATAGCACTGCTAGGAATTTACCCAAGGGATACAGGAGTCCTGATGCATAGGGGCACTTGTGCCCCAATGTTTATAGCAGCACTTTCAACAATAGCCAAATTATGGAAAAAGCCTAAATGTCCATCAACTGTTCAATGGATAAAGAAGCTGTGGTTTGGGGTGCCTGTGTGGCCCAGTCAGTTCAGCATCTGACTTCAGCTTAGGTCATGTTCCCACACTCCATGGGTTCGAGCCCCGCATCGGGCTCTGTGCTGACAGCTCAGAGCTTAGAGCCCGCTTTGGATTCTGTGTCTCCCTCTCTCTCTTCCCCTCCCCTGCTCATGCTCTGTCTCTCTCTGTCTCAAAAATAAATAAAAACCTTAATTTTTTTTTAAATTAAAAAAAAGAATTTGTGGTTTATATATACAATGGAATACTACTTGGCCATGAGAAAGAATGAAATATGGCCTTTTGTAGCAACGTGGATGGAACTGGAGAGTGTTATGCTAAGTGAAATAAATCTACAAAGAAAGACAGATACCATATGTTTTCACTCTTATGTGGATCCTGGGAAACTTATCAGAAGACCATGGGGGAGGGGAAGGGGAAAAAAAGGTTACAGAGAGTGAAGGAAGCAAATCATAAGAGACTCTTAAAAACTGAAAATAAACTGAGGGTTGATGGGGGGTGCGAGGGAGGGGAATGTGGGTGATGGGCATTGAGGAGGGCACCTGTTGGGATGAGCACTGGGTGTTGTATGGAAACCAATTTGACAATAAATTTCATATTAAAAAAATAAAAATAAAGTAATAACTGATGTGTGATAGAAAATTTAAAAAAAGATCTATAAACAAAAATTGGCATTTCCTTTACTTTTTCTTAAATCTCTCTCCCCCCTGCTTACCTAGTTGCTTTAGAAATTGCTCTAAATCAGTGCATTAAGAATGTTTTCATTCTGGGGTTCCTGGGTGGTTCAGTTGGTTGAGTGCTCGACTTCAGCTCAAGTCATGATCTCACGCTCTGTGAGTTCAAGCCCCGCATCAGGCTCTGTGCTGACAGCTCAGAGCCTGATGCCTGCTTCAGATTCTGTGTCTTCCTCTTTCACTGCCCCTCCCCTGCTCATGCTCTGTCTGTCTCTGTCTCAAAAATAAATAAAAAATTAAAAAAAAAGAATTTTTTCATTCTTATTTAAAGACTCTTAAGCCACAGTGTAGCTTTTCTTAATTTATTTAATGAGTTCCCTATTGATGGGTATTTAGGTGGTTTCTCATATCTGTTCTTACAAGCCAGGCTGAAAGGAATAACCTTGTCCACATGTACATTGCTTGTATGTATGAAAAGATGTGAGTTCATATGAAGGAAGACATATGGGCACACTTGTATACGGAAAATTATGATTATTTAAATTATTGATAACATCAAAGATCACACTTTTTTGACAAGCTGGTTTTATTTTTGACTCAGATTGAGCTGGCAGTCATCTGAGACCCTGTCATTTTTGCACACATTATTATTTAGCCACATTATCTTGCCCATCTTGATCTTGCGCAATTGTTTTTTTGAAATCTAAGTGTAGGATTGATTTACATAGCTTGTTTTTAGTAGCTTCAGACTATCCTTCTTACCTGTCAAGATAATTTTGGTTGTTGATTTTGTCACATACTATTTTCCTCAACTCTTCTGGGTTTATGCTATCATCACATTTAGTAAGCATCCTATCTTCATTCATTCATTCATTCATTCATCCAGTGACTGTATATTGAGTATCCCACAATATGCCAGAAACTGACTCTTCTAAGCTCTGGGGATACAATGGTGATCAAAATAGAAAGAAAATTCTGTTTTCCTGGACAGACACTGAGGAAGTCAGACAGTAAACAAAGATATGTACATGGTACATTAATGACATTAATATGTACACTAATATGTTAATGACAAGTACCAAGGAGAAAAATAAAGTAAGAAAGAGAGATAGAAGAGAGGAGGAGGTTGTTTTGCAATTTTAGATAGGGTTGTCAGAGAAAACTTCACAGAAAAGATGACATTTCAGTAGAGACCTGAAGATGTTTCTCTCCATTTCATTAGAAAATATGGTGACAAATAATTATTTGATTTGTCACTAGAAACCTCCCTATAGGTTGATGTTAACCCCATTAACTTGTGCCTTTGAGGTACAACTAATGAATCCATTGAAACTTTCTATAACTTAAGTATCTAGTCTGCATTTCCCTATAATGCTTTTAAGGACATTTTGAGACATATTAAACCTGGATATTTAGCATCCATGGCATTTCCCTGATCCAGACAAGTCCAACTTTTACATAAGGAAAATGAGTTTAATTTGAAAGATAATTTTTCCCTTGTCAACTCGGAATAACTCTTAATGATTAGCAAGTACCATGGCTGAGTAGTGATGGCTGCTGTGGGCAAAGGAAGGAGACAGGGTGACTTAAGGTCCATTATCTATCCTATGGACTCTCATCCATAAACCATAGGTGAAAAGTTTCAATTCTCTTGGCAATTTTGTGGAATGTTTTCGTCAGTAAACTTTGGCAAGTGTAATTCTGAATAACAAACCATTACTTTGGCTCCATCATTTCAGTCCAAACCCAAAGTGTGTCTCTTCAATGCCTTTCTCCAAGTTCTTTGGGCATTTTTTTTTGTAGGGATTGAGGCTCTCAGAAGGCCTGGGCCCCCTGTGTTGTCAGACAGCTCTTATCCAGGTGCACTGCTGTTATCTTCAAACTTACCTGTAGGCTGCAGTGTTGCCATGATTATCTTCTAGCCCGTACACAAGGCTGAGTTTCCCATGTGCACCAACAGGTTGGGTGGAGGTTTCAGGTAGACATTGAATTCATACAGGGGACAAAGAAAGCACATAAGGTTAGCTATGTATTCCAAGAATAAGGGTAAAGTCAAGTGCCTTTATTAGGGCTCCCAAATATTTGTAAGTAAGCTCACTTCTTAGCTTCTCTGGCCTCAGTTTCTTCATTTATAGAATCAGTGGACTAGACTAGATTGTTTCTAAAGCTGATTCTTTACCCCCCAAATAAATTCAAGTTCTCTATATTCATTTAATTAGAAGTAACCAGGGCAGCAATACTTTAGAACCCTGATTTCACAAGTATTTAGTCCATTGAAAAATAAAATGTGTAGCACATAAGGACAGTGATTTTGCTGACAAAAAGAAGCCTAGGATAGGACTAGAAACCAAGGAAGCTCAGAGGCCCAACTGGAGGCACAGTTCCAATTGATGAGCCAAGGCTGGTGCGGTTGGAATGGAGCATTTTTTTTTTTTAATTTTTTTTTTCAACGTTTATTTATTTTTGGGACAGAGAGAGACAGAGCATGAACGGGGGAGGGGCAGAGAGAGAGGGAGACACAGAATCGGAAACAGGCTCCAGGCTCTGAGCCATCAGCCCAGAGCCCGACGCGGGGCTCGAACTCACGGACCGCGAGATCGTGACCTGGCTGAAGTAGGACGCTTAACCGACTGTGCCACCCAGGCGCCCCGGAATGGAGCATTTTGATTTGGTGTGAGATTAAACACAGTGGCAACAACAACAAGAAACACAACAGCAGGAGTAGAAAATCCCCCAGAGTCTGTGATCTGCAACAAACTGACCCACATCCCTCTGCTCACATCTCTCACTTTTCTTCCTAACCCCATTGACACTCTTATAGGGGAGAATGTGCAAGAAATGCCTCCTTTCTGGAAAGCAAATGCATACAATATTAGAGTGTCCTGGTGTCAGAAAGGCCCTTTGTTCTGTTTCTTAATGACTAATTATTATGCTATGAAAAAGCTTATGCAACCCTGGCAGAGTTGGGCCCTCATGCCTGAGCTGCTGGAAGTGTGTAATCTTCAGAAAACCATGACTGCGGCCTGGAGTTGCGGAGTTGCGTAAGAAGTAATTACTGAATCCAGCAGAGGCTTGCTTCTTATTACAGGCCCCAGGCTTTTACCCCCAGTAGCTTTACATGCTTGTTAATATTTAAACTGTTGAGTACTAGAAGAATATTTTGTAAGCTTCAGTCATGGTTGCAGAGTTCAGCGTGGGGCTAGGAATGGAGGACAGGCAGGGTAGGAGCAGGGGGTTGAGGTGAGGTCCAATTTGCTTTTTCTAGAGGAATTTGTCCTTCTGCAAATGGCCCTGTAGTAGGTCTAAACTTTTCTAATTTTCTATGGAAAAGTTAAAAAAAATAGACCTCTTAAAATCTCTCAATTTTAGAAAAATAGTTCTTTAAAAAAAAAATCATCTGCAACAAACTATTATTTTTTAAAATAGACCTAAAATATGATTTTGATTTTTAAAAGTAAGTGATAAAAAGTTTTTGTAGCCTCTGGTCAGCTACCAGAATTCATAAGAGGAAGAAGCAAAGATATTTTATCTGAGAAAACTTCACATGCACTAACGACAAAGACTGAGGGTCTAATCTGACCCAGACGCCAAAATTCTCCCTTGGAATTCTGATGGGCTCCGTGGCCTTTAGAAAGAGAGCCTCTTGACCTCCACATGTCTGTCTCCTTTCTGCAAAATCAGGGCGAGTTCTCTGTCCATCTGTGTACTTTTGTGGCGCCTATCACTGTGGGATCTAGGCACAGAGACAAAAACATCAGGCAAAATACAAATTTGTGTATTATGGGAGGAAATGCCGTCTGGCTTCCTGGAGTCACCCTTGGCTTACATTCAATAAGAACTTTATCCAAAGGTGGTTTGCAAAGACCAAGGAAAAGTGTGGACAAATCCAGTATTCTGGTATCTCTCCCTTATTTCCATTTTAAAAAGGGGTAGCAAGGTAGTTTGGTAAAATTGCTGAAGTTTTAAAATGTGCTAATATCTGTCTCCATCAAAACAAATACAAAGGGCTCATCTACTCAGAAGAGTCATATTCTCTCTTGCCCACTGCTTCCCTCCTTCACTTCTTTTATACCTTACCTCTGTCCTCTTTCTTTTTCTTTCTTTCTTTCTTTCTTTCTTTCTTTCTTTCTTTCTTTCTTCCTCTTTCTTTCTTTCTTTCTTCTTTCTTTCTTTCTTTCTTTCTTCCTCTTTCTTTCTTCCTCTTTTTTTCTTTCTTTCTTTCTTCCTCTTTCTTTCTTTCTTTCTTTCTTTCTTTCTTTCTTTCTTCTTTCTTTCTCCTTTTTAGTAAACTACATTTGTTTAAATTGTAAAGTGTGTAAGGTAATATCAGTTATCCAGAGGTAACTCTATAATTAAAACATTTCTCAAAATATTTCTGAACATTTCCTCGGTATATACATGCATTCATATATACGGATAAACTGTATACTTAAAGATCTTTAATATGAATGGGGCCAGTCAGTGTATTGCTCTTCAGCTTGCTATACCCAGCCCCCAACAGACACCATAACAGCCCACAGACAACCACCCATTCACTTCATGACTGCTTAGAGTCCATTGTGTGGCTGTACCCTAATTAATTTAACCAGTTCCTTAAATTGGTATTAAAAGTTTTTTTTCCACTTTGGGGGGATTGTAAGTAATGTTGCAACACACATGCTAATTAATACACATGTACTTTTTTGCACTATTGAGAGAGCAGATCCTTAGGATAAATTCCTAGTAATGGAATTGCTGGGTTGCAGGTTATGTGCATTTTACATTATAACAAATATTGCCAAATTGCCCTGCAAAAAGGTTGCACCAAGTTACAACCCCATTAACATTGTATGAACAGCCTATTTCCTCAAAACCTCACTAACTCCATGCTCTCTCAAACTTGTAAATCTTTGCTAATAGGAAATAAATAGCAAGTCATTATTTTCTTAATTTGTATTTTAAGTAAGAAATATTGAACATTTTTCACATTTTATGGATTATTTGCATTTCTTTCTTGTGGAAACTATCTGATCTTAACCACTATCCATTAAGTTTTAGTAATACTAAAAAATGGTTTATAAAAGCTCTTATTTATTTGTCAGAGAGGTCACAAATGCATTTCTTGTTTGTTTTTGAAACAAATAGAAGTTTGCAATATCTGTGGAGTCAGATTTACTTACCTTTTCTTGAGTAGCATATAGGGTTTGCACCATTCTTCAATGAGCCATGTTCATGTCAAAAAGACTTCAAGCTCTTCTGTGCTTTCTTTCAATGCCCTACAGGTTTTGCTTTATACATGTAAATCTTTGCTGTTTCAGAAATTATTTTGGTGTATGGGGTGAGGTAGGGATTTATTCTGAGGAGGTTCTATTGGTTCTATATAGTTTTCCAAATCAACCTATTAGCTATAGTGACATGCTGCCAAGTGAGGCTTTGGAAATAAAAGGATTCAGACAAGCTTTTTGTGGATCCAGGCAGGAATCTGCCTCATTCTCTTTTCTTCTTGGATCAAAGATTTGGTCTTTTTCCAGATTGGAGAATACTTAGCTGTATTTTGAAGGAGCCCTCAAAGAGTAAAGGAAAAGATGGAAAAAAGAAGGTCAGAAGAAAAATGGAAAATTGAGGGGTTCTGGTGGGAAGTGAGAAACATAAATTTAAGATGAGGTTAATCACTGATGTGCATAAACCATGGAGCTAATAAGGGCCTATTTTTACTTTAATAGTGTGAACAATGAAGACAGAGAATCACTGGGCTGAAAACACAATTGAGCATATGAATTCTGTTTACCTTTTATTCATCTAGCTCTGTTCAAAAAAGAAAAGAAGGAATACACAACTTTTATGTTACTTGCATTTTAACAATATTTCTGTATGGATTTTCTTGGTTTAACAGGTAAAGTTCTTATGGGAAGACCAAGAGATCTCATTTACGGTATTCAGTAGGTTTTCAGTGTTCCTCCCATTGTTCCTAAATGTACGGGGTATTTCTCCTTTGAAGACTAAATAAGTAATTGCACAATCAATAACACTAGAGGTTTGTATTTCTTGGCATGAGTGATACAATGTGCATGTTGGCAAAGACCTACATGACTTTGATTTGCAACATAAAGAATATAATTCTGTAGATCAAATTCCAGGTAATTTAGTTAAAAGGTACTGAAGAACTCTCTCCTCCCCAAGTGTGTACCTCACATAAATTGTGTAATTTGTATAATAATTAAAGTTGATTGATGAGGATTTGATTTCAACATTAAAGGCTAAGGTGTACTACACTACTATTAATACTGATTACCATTTTTGCCATATACTGTACTGTAGTCAACAAATCTGTGTGTGTGTGTGCTCTAATTTAATCCTAATACCTCCTACATGGCCTACAAGACTAGTTCCATTACATCTACTCTACAAATGAAGACACAGAGGCTCGGGTTGACTAAGTAGAATATAAGATCATACAACTATTTAGTGCAGAGTTGAGACCTAACTCAGAACTATTTGACTCCAAACTCTGTGCTCTTTCCACAATTTTATACTATTTCTTTCCCCAAAGACAGGTGCAGACACAATGAGAGGCAAGACAATTTCCAGTGAAAGTTTAATTCCACATCAGTTTAAGGAATCAAGATCCACCGTACTCTCTTCCTGCCACTCCCTTCCTTAGTTCTACCATCTCTTTGTTGCTATGGACGCCTTACCTCTAAGGTCCCTGAGAGTCCTGAGCTCTGACCAGTCCCCACCCCTGCCCATGGTATTCCAACTATCCCAAGAGTTTTCCTGTGGAACCCTGGGCAGGGCAGGGAGCTTCTCCCAGCCTGGCCACTGTTAGCTTCTGGCTGAAGTGAGAGCTTACACAAGGACCAGGGGTCGGGATTGGCTTGAAAGAGATCTGACAGTAGCTCTTTAGACTTTCATCCATTGGCCAGGCCTGTGTGTGATTAGCACCTGCTGGCCCCTCATGTCTAGATTATGACTGTCCCCCTATTTAGCCCTCACTACTTCTTTTCAAGACTCTGTAGCCTCTCCTCTCTCCTGACTCTTTTCCAGTAACACTTAAGAATGTTCCAGCATTTTTTAAAAGGAAGAATAATCTTCTCTAGACTCTTTTCCCAGTTTTCCCCTAATGCATTTTCTCTCAAGTCAGTGTTCTTGAGAGGATTTATCCCAATCACTGCTCCTGGCCCATGCACCGCTTCTCTGCAGTGCTGCTCCTGGGGTCACTATTGGTCTTTCTGGGAAGTCAAACCTCATTATCCTTGACTTCCTTGCTCTCTTTGGCCTTAATGGACACCTTCTCTCTTCATAAAACATGATTTTTCCTGGTTCTCATGATTCCACACTCTGCTGGTCCCCTCCTTTTCAGTTTCCTTTACTCACCTCTTAAATGTAAATATCATATGCTTGGCTCTCCTGTCTTCTCCCTTCGCTCAGGGACACTTTACTGTTAACTTCAGAAGCTGTTATTCCCCCTGTTCTCCACTCCTTCCTATATAAACATTTTGATGTAGGCTTAATTTGCTATTTTTGTGTATTACTTTCAACTGATTCCAAAAGAAGTTTATTACACCCCAAATGAAGAACCCTCATTCAGCTCATGCTTCCTAGATGACATCATTTCTTTCCATGGTTGTAAAAACAATCTGTATGCTGATATTTCCCAACCTACCTCTCCAGCCCAGATCCTTCTTGGACTTCAGACATTTATATTTAACTGTTCACACACTTGCTTCACTTAGATGTCCTGTAGGTAACTCAAACTCAATATCTTCAAAGTCTAACTCCAAACCACACTCAGGGCCATGGCTGGCTCAGATGATGTCTTTGAGCAAATTACAAAAATATACTTTCCTCAAAGCCCTTTATTTCCATTGGGTAAAAATTGTAATTGATATACAAAATTATGACTACCTTTATTTGTGCACTGTATTATTGTGCACCTTCATACCCTTCCTTCATCCTCACATGTTAGCAGGGTCAGGTCCTTCTTGATGCCCTTGCTGCATGGGTGGCCCCACACTTGCCCAGTGTCCTCCTGCCCCTCCATAACCAGTCAGTCTCTTCATTATCCTCAGCATGACAGCCGAGGTCCTTTGTGATCTGGCTTATATTTACCTCCCTTTCTTGCCTCCTTTTTCCACACACCACACGTTTTGCAGCTCATGCATATGGACAATTTGCTTTTACCTAAGTATGCCATAATGTCTCTCAGCTCACGTATGCAGACAATTTGCTTTCACTTGACTATGCCATGCTGTCTCTTGACTCTACACCATTGTACATGCTGTCCACTCCCTGGACCTTTACCTGAGGCTTATTCAGGGTTCAGATTTCAGTGGAAATATTCACTACTTCCAGAGGCCTTCTCTAAATTCCCCAAGGCCTGGGAATAATGCACCTCTCATATGGCCACATGGCATTGAAGAACTGCCTCTGGTATACCACTACCATACGTGCATTAGTTGCTCACTCTCAGTGAGGCCTGGAGGGTAGAGGTTGTGTTTTGCCCTTGCCTCTCCATCAGTACTGGGTGCCTGGCACATAGGAAGCTGCTCACAAAGGTTGGAATTGAATAAGATCCATGGAAGAACTTCATATTACCCTTGGATTTCCTATTCATATAATTCAATTGGAACCTCCTTATTTTATTGAAGGCATAAGAAAGATAAAAAAAACATAGATATAAAAGAAAGGTTAACTCAGTTAACCTTTACAAGAAACTTGTGAGACCATTACTATTATTATCATTAATATTCCCATATTATAAGTAAGGAAACAGAGAGAGGTTAAGTAGCTTGCTCAGGGTTACAACAATAATACATGGTAGAGCTGGGATTCAAACCTGGGCAGTCTGGCTTTAGAGTCCATGATTTTAATTATTATACTACATGGCTTCTTAACGTTGAAGTTAATTCCTAAACTTTAAAATTCAGCCATAGAAGAGCTGATTCTAGGTTGAGGATCCCTTTATAGGGGTCACTGTGATCAAGAGACCAAGTGCCCAAGAGATAGCAAATGATGAGGCTAAGGCCAGTGGCTCAACACTTGGGTCCCAAGGCTTGAGGATCCCCATCCCATTCTTACTGGTGTGCTAGAATGGTCTTTTGCTAGCTTGGGGCACAACAGCCAGTTGCTAACTATTCAGGAATGTTGCATCCAGTGTTAGATTATTGATGGCTTAAAATCAGCCATGGTAGGAGTATTTATACCATGGAAATTGGCAAATACTACAAATCAGAGACCATATCCCCAGAGTCCCTCTGGAGGATCCTACTCTTGATTGAAAGAGACTAATGTGGGCCCACAGGATGGTGGCATTTGTTGTTGTTGTTGTTGTTGTTGTTGTTGTTGTTGTTGTTTTTACTTTCCCAGGGCCTTGCTGGGCTAGATTAGATGTTTTCATCTATGAGATAGTTTCAGTTGCTGAAATTTGCATGAGGGCTCTCTTTGAAGGCATGGAAAGCCACTCAGCCTAATGCACGGCAGCCCAGAAATGTCAAGAAACCCATACTTCCCCTACCCAACCAACTCCAGAACCTCTTCACAAATGATTCCCTTGTCCCACTGGTCACTAGTGGGATCTTTTTGAGGCAGGCATTTTACACAGATCCCGGGATTTCCTCATCGCCTTAAGTTCTAGTCATTGCTGGCTTGATAGCTCACCGTTTATTTGCTGTCATCAGTTCACTGGCTCAGTCCCCTGTCACCCTCTTGATATTTCTTGCACTTACTAAATGAACTTGTACTCCAGTTTTTCTCTGAGAGTGCTTCTGTGGAGACCTCAACTAATAGGGGCTGAGTGGGCAGTCCCCAGTGCTTGGCATGCAAAGGTGGGGAGGCCTGGCCAACGAGCTGGACTGCCTTAACCCTCCCTGGGTCTCTTGCTTGCTCTATATTTAAGAGACTCCATTCTCTGGCTTTGCTAGCCCCACTGCCTGGTTTCAAGATGTGCACCCTACCTGTCCACCACACTCCTGGAGATTAGGGTACATTGCTGACTGCCCGGTCCACTACCCAGAGGAGTGTCTGTTCCTCCAGGGAAGACCCTGTAGTGTCTAAAAGAGTTTCCCTCAGTAAATTAAAGGAATAATATGAACTTGTTATCATTCTGACCTTAGCTGAGAGGTGCTCCCCTGAGCCCAGAGTAGATATTGCCTGGCTCTCCTTTCTTCCAGGTGCACAACACGAACTTTGCTGGAGGAAGTCACCATTTGCTTAGGTGTGACAGAACTTACATCTCTAGCAGAACATTTCAGGGAGGCAGTCTGTTTGAACTGGTCTGTTCCCTGGGTCTGGCACAGAATAGAGATTTTGAGCTGATATGTTTGATTACAGTGATTCCATTTATCCTTTAGATTGCTTTTGACTTAGAGCTAAAGATTGACTTTGGCTACTAGGAGTACTCAGCACTAAGAACAGATTTTCATTCTCCAAAAGGGCAAAGACAAGACAGGATGCTGGAGGAGAAAGTGAGGAACAAGGACCTCAGAGGCAGTGGCTGACCCAAGAGCCAGGCTGTAGAGGCAAGTAGGGTATGGTTCCTTCCCAAGTCTCTAGAATCCTGTCCTGTCCTGCATCACACCCATTTCCCTGAAGGCTGAGTTCTAAATATAGATTGTGTATTTTGTTAAGTCTACACCCCTGCCCCTGGTCCCAACACCCTGATTTTCATTTGTTGAGTCACCTCTCCCTTCAGTGTGCCATTCTGTGTGTTGCCCTCTTCAGCCTAAGGCAAGCCAGGCAGACCTTCTCTTCCCCAGGACTCTGAACCTGAAGCAACCTGAAGACTTGAGGGACAAACATGAGTTGGGTTTGCTTTCTAACTTCAGTAAAAAGGTGTAAGCGGGAGAAAAAATATCTGTCAAAGGAGCTTAAAAAAGCAAATTATTCAAGTGCCCAATGTGGTATTATTATCCTGGAATAAAGGAAGAATGATCACCATGAGGAATGACTGACTGTGGCTAATGAGCAGCCGAACTTAACATCAAATTCACTGTAGGAGTTGAACTCACTGCTGCTTACCAGCAGTGTTTCATTTATACCCAATAACTCTCCTAGTGAAGTATAGAAGGTAAAAGTTAAGGTTGGCACCAGGAATTTTTCTGAAAACTCTGTCATTTGGTTTGCCTATGGACAGATGTGTTTTGTGCTGGTCTGCTTGGGCCCTGAAATTAGCAAAGGTGAGAGAAAGGTCAAGTTGTGTCTATAATGGAACAGTGATTGCCTCTGTCTCCTCCTCCCCTTTTCCCATTGTTTTTTGTTTTGTTTTGTTTTTCTTTTTGTTTTTAGTGTTTCTTATGACCCATTTTTATTCTATAACTAAACAGACTTGAGTAGTAATATTTCAGACAGCAAAATAACCTGGGGGAGTGGTAGTGGGCTGGTGGGCAAACAGAGTATGGGGAGAGAGATCTTATCTGGCAGAGCATTTTGGCTCCTTCCATGAATCACTCTGTGTCAACAACCACCGTTGGCCCCAGATGTGGGCTAGGCCTTGATTCAGTTGAATTAACTGTGACTAAAAGATGCACTAATTTTAATTTCCTGTGACTCATTAAGAAAGCCCTATTGGGCAAACTTTGCTTCTAAGGCCAAACCTGTGAGCTCAAGCACTTTGACTCTGCCCATAGGCAGAGCTTGAAGAGGTGACTTGGGCCACCAGACATCTCTTTTCAGCTACCAGTCATTCTGGAGTTACATATTAGAAAATACAGGCTCAGATTTATCTTTACTGTATCCAAATCAGCTGGCATCTCTTACCAACTTCCAACCTCTAAGTTCAACAAGCACTTACAAGGCAGACACTGGAGTTGTACACAGGAGTGGAGAAGGGTCAAGCCACAGCTGTTATCTTTCCTGAATTAGGCAAAGGCACTGTATGAACCCAAGGTTTTGCTTCAGCGCAAACTCACAGTAAGCCACATCATTTTGTACTTAACAATGATGAGGTCTTTTACTGCATATATAAATATCCCCAGAGGCTATTACTCAAAAGGGCTCAGCTAATAAATATGAGAACTAATAATTATCTTGTTTCAGATTGCTGACTTGTGTAACTGCTGTGACAGGTCAAAAGTGTCCAGTTTGCTCAACATTTCCTTGGCATTCTGAAACTTGTGATTACAGAATTGGGGTGCAGGTAGGGGTCAGAGGGCAAAGGGAATAAATTATGTTTGTGTGATCTCTTTCATTTAGTGTTGGCAGGTATATTTGATAGGTTTGAGCAGTGTCATATAGTCTCTCTTGGGTCCCTCTTTTTTTTTTTAAGTTTATTTATTTATTTTGAGAGAGAGAGTAAGTGCATGCACATGAGTGGTGGGAAGGGGCATAGAGAGAAGGAGAGGGAAAGAGAGAGGGAATGAGTGGGAAAGGGGCAAAGAGAGAGGGAGAGAGAGAATCCCAAGCAGGGTGAGATCATGACCTGAGCCGAAATCAAGATAAGGGTGTTTAACAGACTGAGCTACCCAGGTGCCTTTCTTGGGTCCCTCTTTTAATGACCTTTCCTTGCAGGGGTACTGGGCATTGATTCAGGTCTTGGAGTTGGCAACATCCCCCAAGAGTTGCTTTGTGAACTAATCCAGCTTCAGGGAGCAGGTGAGACTTCCTCTTCCACTTGGGTTGATGGCTCATAGCCTCATGGCCTTTCTCAGCTAACTGGTCAGGTGAAGAACATAATTTGTCTGAATGTAAGAAGAACACAGGCAGAGGAAGTTCTGGCATGATGTCCCTTTTCGATGGTGGTCCTTGAGACAGTTTCCACATTGAAGAGGAGCAGACACCAATGCCTTGTGTCTGCACTGTGGGCTGCCTTGCCCACAGTGGGAAGGGGACAGTTGAGTGCTATATATGATTTAAGAGGCACTGGAAAGTTTACCTTTCCTCAGAAATTATTCCCCTAACTAGTTCTAGTTAGCTGAAATTCATAAATAAGTCTTAATTTCTTTTAACTTAAGCTGCTATTGGGAAATGTCACTGGTTTGGGCCATATATTAAGTCTTAGCATTCATTCCCTATGAGTTTATTTGTTCAGTTAGGGTGATTCAAGTAGAATCTACATACAGCAACATATACTTTTTAGATGTATAGCCCTGAGTTTTGACCAATGTCTGTAATCATGTAACCATTTTCACAATGAAGATGTAGATTATTTCCATCACCCCAACTTTCCCTTGTGTTCCTTTGAGTTCCCCTATCCAACACCTGGTAACCAGTGATATGATTTCTGTCCTTTTTGCCTTTTTCAGAGTGTCATATAAGTAAACAGAATTGTATGAATGTAAACTTTTGGTACTGGATCCTTCCACTCAGGCTGATGTTTAAAAGGCTCCCCATGTGGCTAAGCTTAGTCTCATGACTTTGTCTTCCTGAGTAGCCCTCCATAGTGTAAGGTTTCCTTTGCTGGTTGTTTGTTCCCCAAAGAGGAGACAGTTGCACTGCACTGATTGCCTGACCACCCACGTGATACTTTCCCCTACTTTTTGTGCCACCCACATTCTCCTGTTGGAGCACTGTGCATCCAAGGAGGACCAGTAAGAGAAGAGCTTCCAAAGAAAAAAAAGGGGCAAGAGCATGACGGCCATCTTGGCTGCCTCCAGCTGTGCCTGGCCTGATTGTGCAGAATGGTGAAATTACCAGTGACAGATACTTGACTAATGTGAACAAAGCAGGACTTGACTGGAAGGTTTTTTTCTGGAAAGAAAAAGAGCCAGGGCACCTCCATGGGCTCCTTAGCAGGAGCAGATGGACCATTTCATTGGGGCAGCAGAGACAAATCAATCCAACTCCTGTTTGTCCCTCAAGTCTTCAGGTTGCTTCAGGTTCAGAGTCCTGGGGAAGAGAAGGTCTGCCTGGCTTGCCTTAGGCTGAAGAGGGCAACACACAGAATGGCACACTGAAGGGAGAGGTGACTCAACAAATGAAAATCAGGGTGTTGGGACCAGGGGCAGGGGTGTAGACCCTGAGATGGCAGATACAAACGTTGACTCCCTCAGAAAAATAGCAGCTTCCCCAAATGAGTGTGGATCTATCCGTTAAGAATCATGTAACCCTTATGATTCATGTTTTCCCTGAGCCCGAGATTGTACCTGGAATATACTTTATTAAATAATAATACTTATTACTATTTAGGTTCATATTTTTAGGAATTTTCTCTAGTTTCCAGATTTGCCTTCCTTTGGTGTTCCCACATTTATTTTATGTTATATTTAATGTTAGTATTTTGTGTTATATTTGTACAAACAAATGCACATGTTGTTTTGCATCCCTTGAGTTCCTTGGTGCTGGTTGCATATTTAGGTTGTATTGATTTTGCTGAGAATTGCCTTTGGCATCTTTGGACTTTGTTCTTAAATAAACAAATGAAGGACTGACATGATCCTCTCATCCCAGGATTTAAGGACTGGACTGGGAGCTGTCAAAGCCAGGAAAGCAGCCCTGGATGTCTTGCTTATAATGAAACCTCTTGATAGTAGCCCAATCTCTTTCAACCTTGCTTTCCAGACTACAAAATAAGCATGCTAGTGTTTTACACAAAATTCTGAAATCTGGGATTTTGTGCAAAAATCACGTTGTTGAGAACACATTGGGGGAAAATGTTGTCAAAAATCCACGTTATGCTCCGTTAGAATGACAAGTTGTGTATGTGCTCTGTACCCTAATGGTCTCCAATATTTTTGCTATGTCTATGAGAATTTTAATTATGTTGAATAATGCTAAAATGAAGCTTGTCCCTGAAATGTATATTTGATCCCAAGTTGATTGAGTTTAGGGGAAAGAAAAAGCATCCATTTGCATTGACATCTTTGACATTCTATACAAGTTTTTGTGGCTGGGTACTATGGTAAGTTCTACCTCAACCCCTTTGTCCTACTGAAGCTTAGAGGGATGACTTACTTTCCCAAGGTCACACAGCTGTGAGAGCCAGAGCCAGAATTTAGACTCAGGTCTTCTTTGAGCTCTTTCTTGAATTGACCACTTTTCTGATTTTGATCATTACCAGACATGTAACTACAGTGAGCACAGCCAGCCAAAGGTTGGGAAACTTTTCTACCTTTTCCCTTAACGGTTAGAAATTGATGGTCAGAAACAACAAATACATGTCAAGGATGTTGAATATGTGTATTATTTTGGGCTTCAAACAGATGTGATAAAAAGGCTCAGTTATGGCAAGTCTTCTAAGTTAAACTTTTCCTGAAAAGAGCGGCAAAGAGGGTGCAGGAGTGGTAAGGGAAATGTGGTATTATGTTAATGTTTATGTTTGGCTGTAGGTCACCAAAAATGAAGGTCAATACAGTTCTCTCCCCCGTCTGTGTATAAATTGGCAAATGACAGGAACAACATTTGCTTCTAATCACCCATCCATCTTAATAATGCTGAACAGATACAGTGTAGAAACTATTACACAACCACCAGCATTTCATGACATTGGAATCCTTGCCAATTTGAAAGAGGACATTGAATCTGGGGAGAGTTATATTTTATGTTTTTGATCATGATCTTCTTAGAAGATACTTATTAGGGCCATTTGTTGACAACATTAAGAATTAACAAATTATGTTGTTAAAGCATAACAAAAGTTTAATGGTTTCATTAGAGAACTATAAAGTCTGTTACATAAGAGAGAAATATGGTGGTAGTTTGAAAGCAGGAAATATTTACTTCAGGTTCTAATTTCTGGAACTAAGGAAAAACTCAGCTTATCCTGATCTAAAGAAATAAAACAATAGTAAAACAGAGGAGCGATATCTTTGTAAATTTGATGACAACAAAGTCCCTTAATACCTAAGAAAATCATTAGTCATATGCGTGCACTCACTGGCATTTTTTACAACTATAAAATTATTATAACAAGTGCACAAACAAGTTTCTTTCCCATGTGGGCAAGGGGCCATTTTTGTTATTTGGGGCCTGGTGTGGAAAAGTGGGAGAGGTGTGCATCTCTCCTCATCATTTAGTGCTTGTTACCAAGACTCACCAGGGAGTGCTGAGTTACACTCAGTCCTCTAGAGAGCCTTCTTCCTCAGTACAGAATTGTACTTCAGTAGGGGCATGCATTTGGCACTCTGCAGAAGTGAGAGAAAGCAGTTGCCAATTCCATTGTGGTAGCATGACCACTAATAGAGTAAAGCTAAAGGGTCTAAGACACTTCACATCCAGCTTTCTCAGGCAAGTAGTGGACATGACATCTTCCAGAAAAGGACAATTATAGTGGGGCAGCGGGGGGGGGGGGGGGGGGCGAGTTCTTAGTAATGAAAGAAACTACTTACCAGTTTGAGAAATCTGCCTACCATTGTAATAAAAGTGAGTTGAGACAACTATCTGAATGGTTCAACTCAGTTCAGGCCAAAGTATGTTTTGGTCTGAATTATCCAGATAATTCTGTTACAGTGGAAAGAATTCTGAACAGGGAGCTGGATCTTTGTTTCCACGAGGGTCTGCCAGGAGGAGTGTTTAAGCTACTCTGTGAGCCTGTTTTCTCATCTATAAGATTAGGGGTCTACCTGAGAGTCAATGACTTTAACTTAGTGTTTCCCAGAGGCAGATAAATGTCCAGTTTGTGAAACTGTGCCAGAGTGGAACAAGAGTTGGTATAGGGCATAGGTAATAGTCCTTAAGGATGCTTCCAGCTCAGCAAGGTCAACTCTGGGGTGCTCATGGAGGAACCTGTATTCATTGGCTGGGGATGAGAATTTTTCTGATTTTCTTTTTCTTTCTTCCTTTTCTTTTTTCTTTTTCTTTTTGAGAAACAAGAATCTCACTCACAATTCTACAAGGAGCTTTATAGTTAGTTAGGTCGCTTATCCGTAAGCTAAGGGACTTGGAGTAAGCAATCTCCAGGGATGACTGAAGTTATTTACTGCCCTGGCTCACACACAGGCAGAGAGATAGTGGAATGTGGGCCTCCCAGCACAGGACCCCGGCACATTCACTACCTGGCTCCATGCTTCCTGTATTTAGAAGAAGCGTCTTTTACAGTAGGAAGTGGGTTTTAGATTTATCAGGATGTTTCCACCTTTCACTTCCCAGAGAATTTTTCAGCTCTCCAAAGCGGCGCACTTGATTTCTGGCTGTGGGGAAGGCAGATGCGACTAGGTCTTGCACTGTAAGGGGAGGTCCAGCTGGAACGGGATTTGGGGTTCCGCACTTCTCTCCGCGCATTTGTTCATCTCTGGAGGTTTTTCTGAGCATTGAAGGGGTGAGGGGAAAAGGCACTGCAAAGTGCCAACGCAGGGGCAGAAGAGGGGATCTTTGAAAACTAACCCACGGAGCCCTTCACCCACTTCTCTGGGTCTCGGCAGGCCTGACCGGTATCAAAGGGCGTTTCCCAAACCAAACAGACTCACACCCCACCCTGGGGTCAGCGCGCTCGGTGGCCGGCGGCCGGGTGTTTGCACAGGTGGGCCAGGACCCCCGCGGCCGGCAAGGGGCCAGCTGGGGGAAGGGTGGGCCGTGGAGGTGGGAGGAGGGCGGTGGGTTCGGCGCAGGGGGAGGGACAGGCAGCCCTAGGCCCACCGGACGCGCGCTGAGCCGGGAGCGGTCCTCCCGGCGGCGCCAAGGAATCCAGGTTTCTGGGCGGTTGTCACAAGCGACAATCTTGGAGGGATTACAACCGCGAAGGCTGCGGCCCGACGCTTGGGTCCTGCGAGCACTACCGAGCGTGGTCGTTGAGAGCCCCCTTCTCTTCCGCGAGGTGCGGTTCCCGTGGAATTGGAGTGTGGCCTGAACTAAAAGCATCCTTGCAACTTTACATTTTCATTTAGAAAGCCGGAGCTTGTGTGATTCCCCTCCTTTGGGGTCTCCTGTGGCCCAGCAGGGAGAGCCTGGGGAGTGCGAAGGAGAGACAGGGAGGGCACGACAGAACCCCAGGAGCCTCTATCCCTCCACACTCCACATCCTGGGCCCCCAGAGTAATTGGCATTTGGGTCGTGAAAGTTATAGCTTGGAGCTGGTCATAAAAGGCTGAACAGGGACACAAAGTTCAAGTGACTCTGACCATCCTCTAGCAAACCTTACAGTTACTGGGGAGACAGTGAAGGGGACCAGAAGCCAGGGAGGGGACCCCAGTCAATGGGACTCTGGAGTGTTCATTAGGAAAGAAGGACTTTGTTGAAGAGAGGGGAGACTAGCTGTGATTAAAAAAAAAAAAAAATCACCTTGCCCTTTGCCTCTTTTACTTCGCTATTGTGTTAACATAAATAAATCAAAGGCGGTTTAAAATCTCCATTTGCAGAACTGATTTTATGTATCAATGTAGAAATGAAGACTGTGGCTTTACAAAACTGATTTAAAAGTAGGCAGCACCTTGCCTCTGGAGGCAAGGCACACAGTTGGAGAGAAATGGTCTACTGGAGTTCAGAAGTACCTCAAGTGGCTGACTTCCTGTTGGCCTTTAAACTCAGAGTGTGTTTTCAAGAGAAAAAGGAAAAGGATTGAGCATATGGGTCCTGATCTTTCCAATCCAGTAAACTTGTTGCCCTATCTCTTGCCCCAGTCCATTTCAGTCTTATTTTTTAGTCTAATTATTGGCCTTGGAGGTGCAAATCTCCACTTCAATGTCTACCTTTTGTCATAATTCAATCCTATTATTATCACCCTTCATGATTACTAAGTAGATATAACCAAAATCTGTCAAGACTTGTTGGTACTAGACTAGCAGATGGGCTTCCCCCCTCCCCCCCCCCCCATTTCCGCCAAAAGACAGCATCCTGAAATAAATTCCACTTTCTTTTCCCCACCTCACAATATGTAAATCCTAAATCTCATCTTGTCTTAAATTAGATGAGATCTATCCCAGAACTGCAGGAACAACAATGGGGCCTAAATGTCAAGATTCTGGATTTCTTGTTCTTTGCATTAGTTTTTAGAATACTGAGATCCATAAATTGTTAGAGCCTCACTGCCTTTGAATTTACCAAGAAACAGGTGTTCGCGCTGTTTTCTGGTGCTTCCTCCGATCAAAACCTTTCCTTTTTGCTATGAGAAACTGTCTTTGCCCGATCTGAGATAGTATTTTCTCTTCAGATCACAACTGAAATAGGCCTAGCAGCCCCACCTTGACAAATGCTATCCTCATATGAAAGGAGAGTGTGAAAAAAAAATTACTACTGATTGGTTCATAAGCAAATTAACTTTTGAATCCCTAAAAAGGTAGGTAGTTTCATTTTGTCAAAAAACACTGACTTTCAAATTGCTTTCTAAAACTACCCTAAAGAAATCTTTGGTGTGTTGAGATGGTCTTATACCACAATTGTTTCTAGCTTTTTGAGCTCCAAATCAGAACCAAGTCACTTAAAAATGTCTGCTTGACTATAACCTTGTTAATAGCTCAATTTGTCTGCTAAGGGATTCTTGTAGGAGAGGGGCACACACCTTATCATTTTTTCTGATAACTCTTAAGAGAATTTCTCAGAGGTCATTGGTTTGAAGTTTAAGAAATCGTGTTGATGGAAGTCTCATCCTGGATATTTGTACAGCAATTGGTTAGGTAAGGAAACCTGCACTCTGCCTCTACCTTTACTGAATTATTCAAGAAGATACTTGACCCCCACTGGAAATTTTTTGAGAGTCAAACCTCAACCAATTTTCTTGGCAGGGGCAGGGTGGGGTGGGGATGTTAAAAAAAAAAAAAAGTCTCCATCTCCAACCTACTACCACAAAGTGCTAAAGTCAGTTGTGAGTTTTATTAAAAATAAGCACTATGCCTGGGTTTCATAAAATTTATACATGAATATGTACAGACACAAATAAAATAATATTAAAAATAAAAATCACACTCGCTTTCATGTGGCAGTGGTCCTGGCACCCCACATAGGTAATGTTAAATTTTCCTTTACAGAAATTGCTTGGCCCAAGGAGACCACAGTTAGAGACCACCGAACCACTAATAAAGCTGTAGCCCGTTGCCTGCAACATTTTCAATTCAGGTTTCAAAAATATATAAATAATTTAATTACAAAAACCCAGCCTTTTTTTTTTTTTTTTTTTTTTTTTTATCTTTTGGCACAGTGAAGCATTGGTCAATAGCAGAGAAATGACTGAAGATTCTCTGACACCTCTCTCACACTCAGTCATGCCTGTAAAAGCCACATACTTACATAGAGCGGGGCCCCAATAAACCCCAAACAGTAGTCATATCATTTATCATATGAAATGGTTCCCTGATGTGTGTGTGTGTGTGTGTGTGTGTGTGTGTGTGTGTGTGTGTGTGTGTTTTAAGGGAAAAATCAATGGAAGGTGCTACAAAAATAGGAATAAGGGAGAGCCTGGGCAGTAAGAAAATAGACAAAGTCTTTGTGAAGTGAAGGAGGGACAGGCTTGGTCAGTAAACTAAAACAATTATGAAGAATTGGTTTAGTTCTCTGTAAAGTCACAAAAGAAAGAAAACATTCTGAACTAAATTAAAACACTTCTGTCAAAAATGCTTTAGCTTTAAGGCACATTTGATGGAAATTTTTCTTTTAAAGTCTTTTTTTTTTTTTTGGTCTGGCTGGAAAATGCAAAAACCCCAAGCCTGTGTTCCCTGCCTCCCCGATGGCGCCCACCCCTGCTGCCGGGCTCCGCGGCGCAGCTCAGGCCAGAAGCGTCTCCACTGGGTAAGGCAGGTGCGGGCCGGGGCCACCGGCTGAGGACGCCTGCAGCGCCGCGGGCAGCCGCAGGGGGCAGTACAGGTGCGCGCCGCCGCCAGCCGCGGGGCCACGAAACGGCTTGGCTGGGGCCGAGGCAGAGAGGGGCGCAAGCAAGAGGTGAGGCACTGCGGGTGGCGCGGCCGGCGGTGCGTCGGCTCCGCGCGCGCTCAGCAGCAAGGGCTCCGCCGCACTGTAAGCGCACATCGGCAGCAGGGCCCCTCCGGAGGCTCCGGGGAGGAGCGCGGGATATGTGGGGAGCGGCGGACAGGGTGCGGCGCCCCATGGCAGCCGCGCCCCGGGGGCTGCGTCCCCGTCTCGGCGGCTGCGGAAGGGCTTGCTTAGGATGCTGTCTATGGCGAAAGAACTGGAAAACTTGCCCGCAGGACTGGCGCGCCCCTCGTGGCGGGCGGGCGAGCGCTCACGGGGAGAAGTCGGGGCGGCGGGCGCGGGCGGAGGGGGCGCAGCGGCGGGGTGGGCCGCGGCCTCCTCTGGCCGAAGCCCTGGTTGGGGGGCTGCCGCCCGGTGGCTGAGGCGCTTGCGGCGGCGGCGGAAGACCCCGTCGGCGAAGGTGTACTCGCTGTTGGGGTTGAGCATCCAGTAGTTGTCCTTGCCCCAGGGCCGCGAGGGGTCGCGCAGCACCTTGACGAAGCAGTCGTTAAGTGAGAGGTTGTGGCGCACGGAGTTGCGCCAGCCCGTGTAGCTTCCGCGGAAGAAGGGGAACTTGCCCATGAGGTACTCGTTGATCTCGGCCAGCGTCAGACGCCCTCCAGCCGAGTCGCGGATAGCCATGGCGATGAGCGCGATGTACGAGTACGGGGGCTTGGGCCGCCGCGTGTACGGCTTGCTGCGCGCGCCCTCGCCGCCCCCCGCGCTCCCCGCACCTGGCCCGGCTGCGCAGGCCTCCGCGTGCCCCGCCGCCACCGCTGCGGGGACCTCCTCCTCAGCGCCTGGCCCGCAGCCTGCGTTCCGCTCGCCGCCGCCCGCCAGCTCCTCGGCTCTGCCGCCCGCCTCCGGGCTGTTGGCCGCGCAGTCCCCGTCCGAGCCCAAGGAATCGTCGCCGGCTGCGGACAGCGGAGATGGTGCGTCGCTGCTGCCGGCACCCTCCAAGTCACTACCTGGCTTGTCCCCGTGGGCCGCGCGGGGGCCGAACACCTCCAACTTCATGACCACACACCCTGTCCCTGCCCCGCGCCGTACCCTTTTCCTTCGCGCGGTCTTGGGAAGCTGGTGCCGGGCGCCGGAATGGAGATCCTGGGGCCACGGGTCCTTGCCTTTCTTTCCCGGGAGCTCTCTCTCCTCTTACGAGAGACAGTCACTTTTCCGTTTACGAGTCTTCTTCCGCTGGAATTTTTTTGGAGGGGTTGTGCTTATTGGGTGAACTAAGAGGGGCGGAGAGGGAGGAGTTGGATGTGTTCTGTCTTCAATTCGAGGATTAGAGACTTCGGGGTGAACGCGTGAGGGGGTGCAGTTCCACCCTCTGGTGCCCAAGTGTGCCGGGCTTGGGACTTCTTGCTGGAAGGAAGAAGCGTGAGCATCTGCTATCCATTCAAGAGACCAGGAGGTGTTCTTCACTGGAGGTCCCAGGTCCCGGGCAGGCGTCCTCGAGGCACGGAGATGGTGCCAGCCTGTGTGCGTGCCACTCTTGGGGGGAGGGTATGGAGCCTTCAGCCTTGAGCGCCCACGGAGCCGAGTCCCCGAGACCGTGGCGTCCGCAGCCGCCTTTCCGTCCCGGGCCTCCGAAGCTGCATCTCCTCGCTGGCCTGCTGCTACGTCTCGCCTCCACCTTCGCCCAAGCCCAATATAACCCCGCGGCGGCTCCGAGGGGGTGGGGCTTGGGCGCAGACGGCAGAGGGGTGGGGGAACAAGGTGGCCAAGGTGGCCGCAGTTCCCCGGAGGGCTCACACCAGGCCGAGGCCATGCGGCAGCGCGGAGGCAAAATCTCCGCGCAGGTTGTTTGTTTTGGGTCCGCCCGGCCCCGCCCTCCGCCTCCCGCCAATGAGGAGCCTGCGCGCGGCTGGGGGTGTGCGCGTGTCAGTGAGTGTGCCCGCGTGCCGGCCCCGCCCGCCCGCTCCTCCCTCAGGTGTGAGAGCCCGGCTGCCTAGGAGGAGTCACTACATTTTAGAGCTCAAGGAGGCGATTGGGGCAGTGGAGGGGGATATCTCTAGGGGACACCCGGAAGGGCTGGGTCCAGGGCAGCAAGGACTTCGCTCCCGCCAGCGGTCCTCTTAAACTGCCTGCGGTGTGTGTTTTCCTCCTCTTGGTAGCAAAAACCGTGCTTCTTCGGAAAGCAACCCCCTGTCGTTACTAACGAAGTGCTAAACAGCAAAGACCGCGCAGGACACTCTGCGGGGATCGCTTATGGGAGCCACATGCTGTGCACCTTTCTGTGGTTTCCCTTTGCTGGCTTTCTTTTCTTTTCTTTTTCATTTCTTTTCTTCTCTTTTCTCTTTTCTTTCTCTTCTTTCTTTCTCCCTTCCTTTCTGAGTAAAATACTGGACTTGAAATTGTGTACCTTTTTTTTTCCAGTGGCCTTGACTGTTGCTCGATAAATGGCCTCTGACTTTCACTTTTGTTTTTCTGTACGTTTTTCTTTACCTGGCTGGTGGCTCTTGGGTAAAAGGAGTGTTCCCCTCTTCCTTGGGACAACTGTGTCTGGCGCAGGGTGCCAGGCTCTGCCGGCGTGTCTACCCCTGCGGAATCCTCCCGACGCGAGCCGGGCGGAGAAGAGCTATTCCCGGGGTTCCGACTGTAGCAGGAACGAAAGGGAGGGCGTGTTCCCGAGGGCAGGGGCCTACAGCACCACGTGTTTACGACCATTACTTTCCAGTCCTTCACCTTGAGGACTTTGGCTGTGGGTTCCGACCAACAGGAAAGGGGGTCCTTTCTCTGGGCGGTTGGGCCTACGTGGGGTCAATACCCCAGGGAGGGGGCGCCCTGGACCCCCGGAAGGGTGCACTTATAACCCGCTGCCCTTCCACGCTGAGGTTTCCTCCTTTTTCCTGCCTTTGTTGAAAATAGCGACGGAGCTGCTAGTACGTGGGAGCTCACCTTTGATGTTTATTTTATTACTTTCCACCATTTGTGTAGAAAACGTACACAATCCTCTCTTATCTTTATTCAGGCAGTTTTGAAGGCATTTAGAATGGGGCGAACAAAATGACAGACCCATTGGCGGCTCTGTTATTTTCGTGTTTGGAGAAATGATCACGTTTGGAGATTAGATTGACGTTTATTGCGTGTTTGAGTTGGGAACCGGGTGGGAAATGTATTCTTTTCCATAGATGAACCTCCCTGTAGGAGATCTGCTCACCCTAGCCCTGGGAGTTTATGGCTCCTTGGACCTGGAGAAGGGGAGTGGGCTGGGGCAAGAAAGCAGCCAGGTAAAGAGTCACAGATTTGGCTAGGGATAAAAGACACTCGCAATGAATGTCATCCTCATTTGAATTCTGGAGGTGGGCAGGGCAGGAGAAGGAAGGGCTATTTTATGGGTGAGATAAGCCCCCTTGAGTTGAGGTGGGGGCCAGTTTGGCTGCAGAATCTAAGGGAGGCCTCTGAGACATTCCAGCACCAAAGTGTCCTGTCATCACCCAGTTCCATCTTAAGAGATGGCCAGGTGTGCTGTCCCACAGAACTGAAGCCACACAGCTACTACAAAACCCCTGACCCTGATACAGCCCAGACACCTCCAGGTTTGCAGCAACACTCACCTCATTGGGAAGTCCCCCTCCTTGGACCCCCAGGGGACTCCTCCACGTGGTCCTAAAGCACCCTCCTATCTCTCCTCCTCCGTCACCAAATCTCCCAGCCTAGGTGTTCTGGGCGTTCTCATGTTAGTCTGGAAAGTTCCAGTGAACTATTAAAAGGGATATTGTTCAGAGAGAAGAAAATTGAGCAACATACTGGTCCCTGCTGCCACTCACACATGACCGTGTGACCTTGGGGCTGCCCTTTGGATCTTCTTCACTTATAAAAAGAGGCCATCAGAATGGAATTCCAAGTTTTTTCTCAATCTTGCACACATAGTTTTTTGGCACTTGTTTTTTCTTGGGTTGAATGAACAGCAGGTGCACATCTGCCTCTGGGGAGTTTGCAGGGCCAGGGGGCATAGATATCCAGCCACCTGGACTACAGTGGCAGTGGCTCTCTTTGCCTTAGCCTGCTAGCTCCAGAATGCATGTAATCCCAGCCTGGTGAGAAGAGGGAGGGCGATTGTGGATCTCCTGGGCAGGCAACCTGGGCGTGGGGCTTTGTACAAAAAGAGTGTTGTGCCCCCTTCCCCCCACCAAAGAAGTCAGACTTCCCCCAATCATGTCCCATTTTTCCCCTTTTTACTCAGCACCTTCCCCCCTTCCCCATCCTCAGAAGCAGCAGACCCTCTCCTTACCCCATCTTATGTGGGGAAAGGACATGTCAGTCACTCCTATGGCATAGGCCTTCCCCTTCCTCAGTGCTAGGACACTGGTAGGCTGTTGTCAGTAGGTTTGGAGCCTAAAAAGGTTTGAAGGGAAGGGTGGAGGTGGGAGAATTCTCAGCAGGAAAAACTTTCTTAATATCAGAGTGACTTACAAATTGCCAGTGGACTTTGGAAAGGAAGGCCATGGTGAGAATTTCAAGGTGGGCTACCTTGAAAAACTAAAAAGATCCCCAGGAACTAGAATGTAAGCCCCACTAAGGCAGGGGTTTTGTCTTTTTCCTTCCCTGCTGTGTCCCCAATCCTTGCCTCCAGAATGAGTGTCACATTATGCCATTTCCTAAGGCATGCTGCATTTGTCTTCAGTTAAGATCAGAAATAGAATTTCTCTTTCCCTTTGTGGTTTACTTCGGTATATTATCTTTAACTGTTGTCTACAGCCAGGAAATAATTCACCGTTTGCAGATTTAAGAACAATGAGAATGGATGGAGAAGGGCATCCATTCTCTGCATCTTTATCCACATCCTCAAGCTTAGGCACTGTAAAATCACATGCAATGTTTTGTAGTTCATAAGTTCTCCAGAAATGCTTGGAGATTTCTGTTCCCTAATTCCTCAGTCCTTTGGGGGTCTGCTATTGATGGATTAATAATAAATAATAAATGGTGGAACCTGACCAAACACTTGCAGGTATGAAAGATTAATTAGCTTGTTTTTTTCCCTTTTAATTTCCATGGAGAAAAGTGAATACACTATGGCCAAGGATGAATACACATTTTCATGATCTTGTAGCTTCCATGAAGTAGTTTTAGGCAAAGGAGAGTAATGCATCTATCTGCAGAGACCAAGAACTAACTTAATTAACTGTGGAAACTATCTGCATATTTACTAATTTGATAGGGCTTCATTCTGATATGGAAGGGAAATAATTTAATTCCTAAAATACCTAAGGTAATTTGGTAGACTGGAAATTGACTCTTAGTGGAAATACTGATGAGTTGTCCCATGAATTAGAAGAGCATACAGCCTTTGTACAGTGGGAACATGGAATTACCTTGATAACATTCCCTGTGGGTAACATAGAAACAGCTTTAAGTTTCTTGCCTTGTTAACCTCTGCTGGTAGCTGATGTTGGCCTCAGGTATGAAGAGAAGGTGAACTTAAAATCACTTTTCTATGGGGACCTGGGCCTCTGGGTGAGTCTACATTATGGTGCTGTTAAGTACTGAAGAGCCACAGGCAAAGAGGACAGGCTAATGTTCAGAGCCCCAAAGCAAAATGCATGGCATTGGATCTGTGTAAATTCTCTCTTGAGGAACAGAGAGGGTCCTGACTTGTGATGCTGGAAGTTAGGTGGCAGTGAAGTTTCTTTTCAAAGGTAAAGCCCAGCTCCTTCTCTCTTCCTTTCTCTTAGTGAAAACATATGGGAAGCAGCACTTTGTGCCCTGTTATAATCCACACTTCCATTGTTTGGCTGATTTTTTTTTTTTTTTGGTAGATTTTGAACACTTGGGAAGAATCTCACAGAGATTCAGGGTGGATGTGGGAGGATGGAGATAAAACCTAGGTAATTTTACATATGTATGTAGTAGACACAGGCTTGTGTGTCTGTTTGCTGCCTTTGTTCTGGCACTCTGCTGCTGTTGGTACTCTGGCCCAGCCCATAGACACAGTTTAATCAAAGCAGCCCAGGATTTGGCTAGGCATTACTGATCAGGTACAAACCCAAGGGCTATCGTTGAAGTTTCTTTTGAGAGTCCAAAAGTCACAACCAGCTAGAAACCCCTTGGGCTTTCATTGAACTGAGGCATTGTTGGGCTACATGAGTGCAACCTCCAGTTAGTGGGTCCTGGGGGGTGGGGTATGGCAGACAAGCAGGACTAGTGATGGTGGAGAAGAGAGAAAGTAGCTACAGACAAATTGGGGAAGGGTAAAGGAGAAGGAGAGAAGATGTGAAGATATAAAGGAGATCAGCCACAGTATGGCAGGGATTAGAGATCACTGAAAAAGCTGTCTGATTCTGCAATTTAGAGATCAAATCCTGCACTATGTATGAAATAATATCAGAGAATGAAAGAAAGTCCCTGGGATTATTTATTATAATAAAATAATAGCTTTGATACTGTGGTCTTGGAGTCCATCCCTTCAGAGCTGACCAAGTCTGAGGAACCCTTCTTGTCCAGTTCTAGTCCAGTTTCCCTATTACCTGAAATTCTTTAAATTTTAAATTTTAAATATTAACAGGTGAGCAAGAAAAATTGAACTTCCTTTTGCAATGAATTATCCAGTTCTCTCTTTTTAACTTTGAGGCTGCCATTTTCCATAACAAATGAAAAAATCAGACCCTCCCTCAATGTTTGCAAAGAGAAGACTCTCTTTCCAAAAGAAGTTCTTAATGTGGTGCCTCTGACTCTTACACCCCTGGGACTGCCCCATTGTCACACTGTCATACAGATCCTGGTGAGAGAGGGACAGGTGGCAAATGAGATCTACTTAGTATCCTTGGATACACAAATATGAGAATGTACAAGCAAACAAAACAAAACAAAACAAGGGTCCCACTTAGCTCTTCCCATTGGGTTAGGGAAAGGTCTGTGTCATTGTTGCCTTGGCCAATAGTACCTAGCTGTGGAACCCACAGTCTAAGTTTGTGTGTATGGGACAGAGGTAGAGTGAACCCCTCCATTTAACTCTAGAGAAGGTGTTATTATTCTTAGGATAGGTGTGGACTTTGGAGATGGATAATCTTGGGTTTCTATTCTTGCTCTACCAGGCAAGTTACTGGGCCTCACTTTTCTTCTTCTTCTTCCTCCTCCTCCTCCTCCTCCTCCTCCTCCTCCTCCTCCTCCTCCTCCTCCTCCCCTTCTTCTCCTCCTCCTCCTCCCCCTCCTCCTTCCTCCTCCTCCTCTTCCTCCTCCTCCTCCTTCTTCTTCTTCTTCTTCTTCTTCTTCTTCTTCTTCTTCTTCTTCTTCTTTTCTCCTCCTCCTCATCCTTCTTCTTTTCTTTTCTTTTTTCTTTTCTTTTCTTTTCTCTTTTCTTTTTTATCTAGAAAAATAACTCTTGTTTATTTTACAATAAAAATATTGTAACAACTGAACTCCTAGATTCCACAGTCTTTGTCTTTCTCATTCCCCTTCATCTTGGGGGAGATCATCTTGCAAAGATAAACCCAGTTGGGAAAATTCCTTGGCAGTAATCAACTAAGCGAAATTTCCAGGTGGAAACTGGAAAAGGGAAAAACAGTCTTGGGTGATTGGGAAACTTCCTTGGGATATTTAGACCTAGCATTCAGCTAATGCCTTAGCCACTGTTCTAGAAAGAAAGAGAAAAATCAAGCTCCTTGTTCTTCTTCTAGAAAATTGAGGACAATTGTTTTGTCCAGAGAGGGTAAAACCCATGTTAGCAAATCACATAGGAAAGATTGTGACCGAGCTGTGAAGAGAATATCTGGCTGTCTAAGGGTCTATCTATCTTTCTATCTATCATCTATCAACTTTTTATCATGGAAAATTTCAAGCATATACAAAAATAGAAACAATAGTATAACAAAATCTCATGTAATCATC
This sequence comes from Puma concolor, assembly GCF_028749965.1. Lineage (NCBI taxonomy): Eukaryota > Metazoa > Chordata > Mammalia > Carnivora > Felidae > Puma > Puma concolor. Next base: position 27,791,682 of record NC_141671.1, read on the forward strand.
ATCCCAATCAACATTTACTAATTTATGGCCACTCTTGTTTCATTTGTATCTTCACTGTGCCTACTTCCCACCCTTCCCTAGGTTTTTGTGGATCAAATCCAAGAGACCATATTATTTATTTTGTAATTAATATCTCTAAAAGATATGGACTTATTTTTAAAAAATAAAAATATAACCACAGTATCATTATCAAATCTCAAAATATTACTAATATTTTCATAGTATTATGAAATATCTAGTCAGTATTTAAATTTCCCTAGTAGTCTCAAAGAAGATATTTGCAAATGATATATCTGATAAGGGATTAATATCTAAAATATGTAAAAGACTTCTACAACTCAACACCAAAAAACCCCAAATAATCTGATTTAAAAAATGGGCAGAGGACCTGAATAGACATTTTTCTCAAGAAGACATAAAAATGGACAACAAACACATGAAAACCTGCTCAACATCACTATTCATCAGGGAATTGCAAATCAAAATCACAATGAGATGTAACCTTACACCTTACACCTGTCAAAATGGCTAGAATCAAAAGAACAAAGAAATGGAAAGTGATGGCAAGGACATGGAGAAAAAAGGAACCCTTGTTCAATTTTGGTGGGAATTCAAATTGGTGCAGTCAAAACCAGTATGGAGTTTCCTCAAAAAATTAAAAATACAATTACCATATGTATTTCCAATGCTGGGTAGCTACCCAAAGGTAATGAAAACACTAATTTGAAAAGATGTGTGGACCCTTATATTTATTATAGTATTATTTACAATAGCCAAGATATGGAAGTAACCCAATGTCCATCCATAGATGAATGAATGAAGAAAAGTGAATGGGATATTACTCAGTCATAAAAATGGATGAGGTCTTGTTATTTGTAACAATAGGGATGGACCTAGATGGTATGATGCTAAATGTACTAAGTCAGAGAAAGACAAATACCATATGATTTCACTCAAATGTGGAATTTAAGAAACAAAACGAATGAAAAAACAAACAAAGAGACAACAGAATCTTAAATACAGAGAACAAACTGATGGTTACCAAAGGAAGTGGGGGGGGGGTGGTATGGGTGAGATAGGTGAAGGGGATTAAGAGTTCACTTATCCTGGGGCACCTGGTTCAGTTAGTTAGGTGCCCAACTTTTGATTTTGACTCAGGTCATGATCTCAAGGTTCATGGGCTTGAGATCTGCATTGGGCTCTGCTCTGACAGTATGGAGCCTGCTTGGGATTCTCTTTCTCTTCTCTCTCTGCCTTTCCCCTTTCATATGCTCTCTCTCTCTCTCTTTCAAAATAAATAAACATTTTTTTTTAAAAAGAATACACTTATCCTGATAAGCACTGAGTAATGTATAGAACTGTTGAATCATCGTATTGTACCCTGAAACTAATATAACACTATATGTTAATTATACTTTAATAAAAATATTTAAAAATTTCCTCAATAGTGTCATTTTTTAAAAAAAACATATAATTTATTGTCAATTTGGCTAACATCCATTGTGTAAAATGTGCTCTTGGTTTTTTGGGTAGATTCCTGTGTTTCATCTCTTACATACAACACCCAGTGCTCATCCCAACAAGTGCCCTCCTCAATGCTCATCACCCATTTTCCCCTCTCCCCCACCCCCCCATACACACTCAGTTTGTTTTCCACATTAAATATGGGGAACAAACAGAGGGTTACTGGAGGGATTGTGGGAGCAAGGATGGGCTAAATGGGTAAGGGGCATTAAGAAATCTACTCCTGAAATCATTGTTGCACTATATGCTAACTAATTTGGATGTAAATTAAAAAAAATAAAATAATAAAAAAAGAGTCTCTTATGGTTTGCCTCCCTCCCTCTCTCTAACTATTTTTATTCCCCTTCCCTTCCCCCATGGTCTTCTGTTTAGTTTCTCAAGATCCACATATAAGTGAAAACATATGATATCTGTCTCTCTCTGACTGACTTATTTCACTCGGCATAATACCTTCCAGTTCCAACCACCTTGCTGCAAATGGCATGATTTCATTCTTTCTCATTGCTGCATAGTAGTCCATTGTATATATAAACCATATCTTCTTTATACATTCATCAACTGATGGATATTTAGGCTCTTTACATAATTTGGCTATTGTTGAAAGTGCTGCTATAAACATTGGGGTACATGTGCCCCTATGAATCAGCAGTCTTATATCCTTTAGATAAATCCCTAGTAGTGCTATCCCAATAGTGTCATTTTTAATGAACAATTAGTTTGATTGATCCAGACTCCAAAGGTCCTCCCATTTTGTTTAGTTGATAAGTCTTCTAATTATCTTGAATTTATAGATCTTCCTTGCCTGTTTTTAATTTATCATTGAAGTTTAATTGTTAAATAAGTCAGATTGTTTGTCCTGTAGATTTTCCTACCATTTGGACTTTTTGATTATGTAGTATTGGTTAACATGTTATTTCCCCTATATTTTTGGTGATTTGACAGATCTAGAGGCTCGACTGTATTTAGCTTTTATTTTTGTTTTCCAAGAATACTGATGATGTGGATTTCTCTATGGAGGCTCATAATGACTGGTTATTGGCTGTTCTTTTTGTAAGTTAAGATATTTGTGAATTTGAGTCTAAGCTTGATTCATCTATTATAAAACTCTCCATCAGCTTATTGTCTCATGGTCTTTGCATCCATTGATGACAGTTGCCTGTTGCCATCAGGTATTGCAAGATTGTGACATTACTATTCCACCACTTCTTCTTTCTTTATAAGTTAGAATACTTATGTAAGAAAAACCTTTCCTCATCAATTGTTTGTTACTTGGATCAGTCTGTGCAGAATAGTAGGGTAAATGTTTAATTCCTTTTATTTACCTGTTTTCAAATAATTTGATGGTCCTAGGATTCTACAAAGGACACACACACACACACACACACACACATACACACCTATATAACTATATAATTAACTAACAGCTTTTTAAACATCTATAGTGTATTTAAATCCATTCATAGCCTTCTAGATTTCTTATCTGACCAGATATTACAGACTCACTACATTTTCTGCCTCATACCTAGAATTATCTATTTATCCAAGTAGTCCTAGTTCTTTGTTCATAGAAATAGTATTGAGACCAAAATCTAAGTTCTAGAGGTGTGCACTGCTTATGGGTGGATCATTTTTTCCACGATTTTACAGTGGACAGTACTAGGAAGAAAAAATTTGCTTAAAGAAAATGCATGATATTTCTAATTCACTGTAGGATTATGAGGTTTTTACTTAAGTTTTTTGTTGTTTTGTTTTAGTTTTAGTTTTGTTTTTGTTTTTGTTTTAGAGAGAGTATGTGCAAGTGGAGGAAAGCAGCAGAGGGAGCGAGAGAGAGAGAGAGAGAGAGAGAGAGAGAGAGAGAGAGAGAGAGAGAGAACCTCAAGCAGGCTCCATGCTCAATGTGGAGCCTGATGTAAAACTTTATCTCACAACCCTAGGATCATGACTTGAGCTGAAATCAAGAGTCAGATGATCAATCAACTAAGCCACCCACACACTCTTTTACTTAAGTTTTTCATTTGATATCTGTATCTCTTTTCTCTTGTGCTGAATATCACATCAGTATAATTATTTATTTGCTTTATCATTCCTGTGTATATGTGTATAGGTGTGCATCTCTATTCTTGTATCAAAATATGAATCCCAATTTTTTGATAATAATGTGGTGACTGAAAACAGTTTTAGTTCTTTGTTTTACATATATATATATGTATGTATATATATATATATATATATATATATATATATATATATATATATTTTGGTTAGTTAGCATACAGTGCAATGTTGGTTTTAGGAGTAGACTTCAGTGATTCATCACTTACATACAATACCCAGTGCTCTCATAACAAGTGCCTTCTTTAATACCTATCACCCATCTAGCCTATTCCCCACCTACCTCCTTCCATCAACCCTCAGTTTGTTCTCTATAGTTAAGAGTTTTCTGTGGTTTGTTTCCCTCTTTCCTCTTTCCCCCCTGTTCCCATATGTTCATCTGTCTTGTTTTTTAAATTACATATATGAGTAAAATCATATAGTATTTGTCTTTCTCTGATTGACTTAGTTCGTTTAGCATAATACATTCTAGCTCCCATGACATTGTTGCAAATGACAAAATTTCATTCTTTTTGATGGCTGAGTAATATTCCTACACACACACACACACACACACACACACACACACACACACACACATATGGACATTTGGGCTCTCTCCATAGTTTGGGTACTATTGATAATGCTGCTATAAACATTAGGTGCATGTACCCCTTTGAATCTGTATTTTTGTATCCTTTGGGTAAATACATAGCACTGCAATTGCTGGATTGTAGGGTAGTTCTATTTTCAGTTTTTTGAGGAGCCTCCATAGAAGTTTGAGTTTTACTTGTTTGTTTTTGTTTTTGTTTTTGTTTTTGTTTTTGTTTTGCCCTTAGAGAATACATCTCACTAGGTACACAAATTACCAACTATTAGAGTAACTTCAGATAATTGGACTCTAGTGATTAAAACTTCAACTTGATATTTGGTTAGTATCATTTGGTGAATTTGGTTTTTATTTCCTCCATTGTTTTCAGTTTTTTTCATAAGTATATAATATTTACCTGGTTTTGAAGTCAAAGCTATAATATGAGATATATTCAGGGAAATTTAGTTTTCATCCTTGTTTCAGGATAACCAATTGATCAAGTTTAAAATTTTACCCTTTATACTGGTTTGCCAGAGCCATCATAACAGAATATTACAGACTAGGAGGCTTAAACAACAAAAACTTATTTGTTCCAATCTGGAGACATGGTGCATTCGTGATCTACAATAGTACTTTCATATTATCAGAAGACAGAGATGTTATCAGTCCATGTGACATCAGAGCACCATGAAGTTGGTGAGTAAAAATGGGAGCTATGTAATTGGTGTTAATGTGTTGCATAGTATGTATTGAGTCCTGATCAAATGATGGGATCAATTGTTTATTACAAGGTCTCGGTGGTGTGGACATTTTCTCAGTGTGTCTTTACTTGGACTTGCTGTGTGTATACATGTCTCTTTAGTGTCTCTTTGCATTCAAATTTCCTCTTTTTATAAGGACACCAATAAGATTGGATTAGGGTCTTCCCTAAGGACCTCATTTTGATTTAACCACCTTTTAAAAGACCTTATCTACCATTATAGTCATGTTCAGAGGTACTGTGGGTTAGAACGTCAACATATAGACTTTGGTGAGAGGACTCAACCCATATCACACTCCCATTTAAAATATCTAAGTCAACACACATATGTTCATGTTTTCCTCCATGTAGATAATGTTTAAATATTACATAGTTATTTCTCTCTATATTTTTAATAATAAAATATTCTAGAGATCACTCCACGGCAGTATATAGAATTGCTCCTATTTGGAAGATAATATTTTAATAGTTCATTGAGCTCAAGAATTTTCTGACATTAAAGAAAATATATTGATTTTTCACTCAACTTAAGACTTCAAAGACGGTAAGAGAGATATATGAGGCATAAAAATGAATGACTATGTATGGCTGGAATGGCCTTGAGGTCCTTGTATATACTGACTTCAGACTCCATGAATGACCTTGGAGTGACCTGTCTTGTTACTGTTCTATTTTTCCATATAAGATAGAGGCAAGGACATATGTAAAGACAGCATGGTCTAGAGACATGGAGTGCATATTTGAGATACAACAGTTTGACATTTTCAGAAGACAGAGATGCTATCAGTCCATGTGACAATAGAGCACCATGAAGTTGGCCAGTAAAAATGGGAGCTATGTAATTGGTGGTATGTGTTGCATAATATGTATGGAGTCCTGATCAAATGATGTGATCAATTGTTTATTACAATGTTGTGTGGTTTTAAATGGTCTGACCATACATCTCAACTGCTTAGTGGAGTCTCAGTTTCTGGTTGTTGTATTCATGTCATTATTAACAGGGTCCCCTTTCCTCTTTAAGAGTGTTCCAATTTGGGGCAATACATTCTGTGGACACCCTAGTTTTAGGGTCCAATAAATAATAATAAAGTAATGGTCTCTGTGTTAAAAGTATAAGGCTATCATTTTCTAGGCATGGCTGTAAGTCTGAGTTCTACATTATTCCCAGTTAGTTCTTTGGCAGAATATGGTGCTAAGCAAGAATTAGCCTGTTCTGAGGATTCTGTTATACTTTCATAAATGACCTCATGAGCCATGAACTTTGGGTATCAACTCTAGTTAGCAAAAAACTTGTCTTGGTCTTTCTGAGCTTTGACTGGTAAATTCAAAAAGTTGTCAGCTACTTTCTTTTCTTTTTTTTTCCTAATGTTTGTTTGTTTATTTATTTTTTTTAATATGAAATTTATTGTCAAATTGGTTTCTATACAACACCCAGTGCTCATCCCAGCAGGTGCCCTCCTCAATACCCATCACCCACCCTCTCCTCCCTCCCACCCCCCATCAACCTTCAGTTTGTTCTCAGTTTTTAAGAGTCCCTTATGTTTTGGCTCCCTCCCTCTCTAGCCTTTTTTTTTCCTTCCCCTCCCCCATGGTTTTCTGTTAAGTTTCTCAGCTACTTTCTAATGAACTCAACTTCCCAAGATGGAGGCCATGTTGTTACCCAAAGAAGACTGCATACTAGTCTGTTGGTATACTCTGACCACCTAGAAAATATTGACAGAATTATGTAAGGTTGTATCATGAAATGTGCAGAATTTAAACACTGAATGTAATGTTTAGAAACCATGCTGTCAATGAACACTGAATTAATCAGCATATTTGCTTGCATTAATAAAAATAACCTGTCTTGCATAATAGTGATAACGATAGTGATAATGGATAATAGATAATAATAGTGACAATGATTTGCTCTAATTGTTCCTTTTGGGCTTAGTGGAATTCTTATAACTATGTTTCCCAAGTTATAAAAATGGAGACATCTATCCATATTACTATTATTTTTCATATACAGATAGAATTGTTCCTCAAGTTTACATTAATAATTCTTAAAGTTTTTTACATGTTAGTTGTTTTTATAAACTGTCTTCACCATTCACTTAAAATCTATGAGCCAACTTTGTTGTCAGGCCAGACTATAATCAAACTATTCTCTGTTGAACTAATGGTGCCTTCTGAGGAAACTATTATAACCAATATATAGTTTTACCATTTTTAATTCCCTATCAGGGAGTTTGAATTATTTCTCTTTCCCTTTTCTTCTCATTTAAACTCTCTTTGAATTAGAAAATTATCTCTATCGTGATTAATACATATCAGCTTAGAGCTGGTGATACTATATTAATAGAGAAGAATGTGTAAGTTATGATAGGCAATTGCACTTAATGAAGAACACTCATGTCTTTAAGACTGTCCAAAAATTTGTTTGAAAACTTCCACAAGATTCCATCTAACTCTTTAATTTTGGCTAAGTTAAACTGAGTACTGGTAGAGAATCAATAATAAGGAATATTAAGAGAATATTCTTTTATAATTTTTATGTCTCATAATATCTCAAGATAGTTGCTCAGTTTATAATTTTTAAATGAGTAATTTATGACATCATTCATGTGTTTAAAACACTTAAAAAGCTTTTTACTATGAAAAGTTCCAAATAGTTATTTTATTTATTTATTTTCAAATATTTTTTAAAAAGTAGAGAAAATAGTGTAATGAATCCCATATATCCAATATCCAACTTTGACAATTATCAACTTATAGCCAATATTGTTTTATCTTTACTCTTCTCATTTCCCTGCTACCTACATTTTTTGAAAGACAAATCTCAAACAACATAATTTCTTCTGTAATATTTCACTATATACTTCTAAAGATAACTCTTTAAAAAAAACATAACCACAATACCATTATCATACCTACAAAATTAGCAGTAATTTTTTAATATCACTAAATATTCAGTGGGTATTCAAATTTTTAATTATCTAAATGTCATATTGCTTTAAAATCAATTTCATTGAGATCTGTTTTAAATATGATAAGATTTGCCTATTTTAAGGGCACAGCTAAGTGAGTCTTGACACTTACAAACTCCTGTAGCTACTATCATGATCAAGATATAGAGCATTTTCATCACCACAAAAAGTTGCTTCATGCCCCTTGCAGTCAGTTACACTTGCTCTCCCTGTCTTCAGCCCCAAGTAACAGCTACTCTGCTTTCTGTCACATTTATATGAATTATATGAGTATATGTCTATCTCTCTTTTTTTTTTCTGGCCACTTAAAACATTTCCTGCTTATAGCTGGTCTCCAGCAATTTGATTAGGCTGTTTCTTGCTACGGTTTGGGTATATCCATCTTGTGCATCATTGAACATATTAAATCTTTGGATTTCCTATTTGCATCACAGATGAGAAATTTTCAGTCTTTTCTTCAAATAATTTTGTTTTTGCCATCTACTTTTAATCTTCTTCTTGGACTCCAATTACATATATATTTGACTGCTTGACATTGTTCCACAGGTCCCTGAGTTTCTCTCTGTGTGTATGCTTTCTTTTTTCTTCTCTATGATTTGAATATTTTTTGCTGCAATGTTTTCATGTTCATTGATCTTTCTTTTGCAGCATCTAATCTGCTGTTATGATTGTCCAATGGAATTTTCCCTATTGTATTTTTTGAATTGTATTATTGTATTCCCTGTTGTATTGTATTGTACAAAGTTATTATATTTTTCTTTCCTAGAATTTCCATATGATGTTTTAAAAATATTTTATTTTATCCATGTTTCCTTTAACATTTTAAACATATTTGTAATAGCTTTTTAGAAGTGCTTGTCTGCTATTTCTAAAATCTCTATCATTTATAGATCTAGGTTTTGACTAATTTTTTTCTTGTTATGGATCATAATTTGCTGATTTTTTGCATGTCTAGTGATTTTTTAAAATGTTTATTTATTTATTTTGAGAGAGAGACGGAGAGAGATAATCTCAAGCAGGCTCCATGCTCAGTGCAGAGCCTGACATGGGACTCTAATCATGACTGGGAGATCATGACCTGAGCTGAAATAAAGAGTTGGATGCTTAACTGATTGAGCCGCCCAGGTGCCCCATGTCTAGTAATTTAAAAAAAATTTTTTTTAATGTTTATTTTATTTCTGAGCTGTCAGTGCAGAGCCTGACCCAGCGCTTGAACTCTTCAATGACAAGACCATGACCTGAGCTGAGGTCCCACGCTCAACAGGCTGAGCCACCCAGGCAGCCCCTAGTAATTTTTAATTGGATGCTGGACATTATGACATTTATATTGTTGAGCATTTGGATCTTGTTGTCTTAAGATTTTTGAAATTTGTTTTGGCAGACAGTTAGTTTGCATGGTACTGATTGTTTCTTACCAGACTGGTTTTTAAGCCTGTTTAGGGCAGTTCTAGAATAGACTGTAATGTAGGGCTAAGTTAGCCCAAAGTGTGCTCCTTCTGGCAACTCTGCATATTGTCCAGAGTGTTCTATCGGCTAGTTAGAATCTGTATACCTCCAGCTGTATGAAACCTCTGGGAACTATTAATGATTAAAGTTCTTCTTCAGTTCCTTTGGGAAGACGTATGGATTTTTACCCCATGAATGCACAGATTTGCATTCTGTGAAAGACATAAGGGGCTGCCATCTAGGTTTTTGGAACTCTTTTTTGCTAGACCAATTTTCTCTTGTACTTTTGCCCCACGAATTCCAACTGACTTGGGCTCCTGAACTCAGATCCGTGTTCTCTCAACTCAGTGAGATTGTGGAACTCCTCTTGGCTTTTCTTGTCCCTTTGCCTGTTTTAAAGTTGCTTTTATACAAAAATCCAGGATGATTGTAAAACTCAGCTTATTTCCTTTTTCTCAGGGATCACAATCATATTGCTTGATCTCATATGTCTGAAAAAAGTTTTTATATATTTTGTGAAATTTGCTATTTCTTGTGAAGAGGAAAAATATTCTGTACCAGTGCATAAGAGACTCTTAAACACTGAGAATAAACTGAAGGTTGATGAGGAGTGAGAGAGAGGGGAGGGTGGGGGATGGGCATTGAGGAGGGCACCTATTGGGAGGAGCACTGGGTGTTGTATGGAAACCAATTTAACAATAAATTTCATATTAAAAAAATAATAATAATATGAAGACTTTATGAAGACTCCAATTCTCCAAGAATTGGAGTCATAATTTGTTAAGACAGTTTAAATATTTAAATCAGGATTCAAATAAAGTCCACAGATTTTAATCAGTTGGTGTGTCTTTGTACCTTTATCTAAAGGTAAATCTTTTTATCTTTAATTAAGTCCATCTCCACCTTTCTTACTCTTTTTCCTTCCATTTTCTTTTGTTGATAGAAACTGCAATATATGCCTATAATCCCACAATCTGGATTTTATTGATTGCATTTTAATGATTTTTTAAAAATTTTTTTAATGTTTATTTATTTTTGAGACAGAGAGAGACAGAGCATGAACAGGGGAGGGGCAGAGAGAGAGGGAAACACAAAATCTGAAACAGGCTCCAGGCTCTGAGCTGTCAGCATAGAGCCCGACGCAGGGCTCGAACTCACGGACCGTGAGATCATGACCTGAGCCGAGGTTGGATGCTTAACCAACAGAGCCACCTAGGTGCCCCAATGATGGTTTTTTTTTTAAAAGTTTATTTACTTATTTTGAGAGGGAGAGAAAGAGCGCGCGTGAGCATGAGCAGTGAAGGGGCAGAGAGAGAGGGAGAGAGAGAGAATCCCAAGCAGGCTCTGCAATGTCAGCTCAGAGCCTGACACAGGGCTAGATCTAATGAACTGTAAGATCATGACCTGAACCGAGATCAAGAGTTGGAAACTTAATCGACTGAGCCACCCAGGCGACCCTCCATGGTGTCTTTTAACATGTTCTTCCATATGTACTTCCTGGTAATTGGTAATTTAATGTGGAGATTCAATCAGATTCAGATTAGTTTTTTTTCCAAGACTACTTTAAAGGTGTTGGTTTGTTTGTCTATCCAGAGGCACATGTCTTTCTTTTTGTAATGTTAACAGTCATCCATGTTCAATAACAAGATCAAAATACTTCTTTAAATTTGCTAATTTATCATAGAGACTGGGTTTTGGCTAGGTTAAATTTCTAGGCTGTTGAAATGGAGCTATTATTTTTAGGCATGTGTTTGTTTTTAAAATATCAACTATAATGACAAATTTGAGCTCCCATAAAAAATGGAATTTTAAAAAATAATCTATACTTCTCTTTTATTTCTATTTCTTTATTTTTTTTTAAACTTAATTCCAGTATAGTTAACATACATAATACATGATTATATTTAGTTTCGGGTGTGCAATATAGAGATTCAGCAAGTGTACTCTTAATCCCCTCACCGACTTTACCCATCCCCCCACCCACCTCCCCTCTGGTAACCAACCATCAGATTGTTCTCTATAGTTAAGAGTCTCTTTCTTGGTTTGTCTCTTTTTTTGTTGTTGTTAATTTGATTTTTTTCTTAAATTCCATGTATGAGTGAAATCATATGGTAATTGTCTTTTTGACTGACTTATTTCCCTTAAGATTATACTCTGTAGATCCATCCATGTTGTTGCAAAAAAAAAAAAAAAAAAAAAAAAAGGCATGCTTTTAAACTTGCTCAAGGAAAACTTGACCCACTTTTACAAATTTAAAGGAGGCCAGCCTGAATTGTATCAATTCATACATGTTACTTTCAAGACTGCTCTAAATAAGCTGGGCTCAAGTGATACTTCCAGAAGGGAAGGCACCTTTAAGTTTTTTCAATGAGAGGCAAGGATAGCTTTTCATATCAATCATAACACAAGGATGCTTTTGTAATGCTTAAAAGTATGTAAAAGCTGTTTGTAGTCTAAATTTTTAAAAACATTTCCTTTCATGCTAGTTTATGGGGCTAACTCATTAGCTGTGAACATAGGATTTTTTTTAGGTTTTTCAATCTTAATTCCAGTATAATTAATATAAAATGTTAATATTAGTTTCAGGTGTACAATACAGTGACTCAATACTTCTATACATTACTAAGCGCTCATCAAGTTAAATGTACTTTTAATCCCCTTTACCTATTTCACCCAACCCTCACCCCTTACCTGGTAACCATGAGTTTGTGGACATAAGACTTTTAATTAATTAATTAACTAATTTATTAATTTATTTAAAAATTTTTTTATGTTTATTATTTTGGAGAGAGAGAGAGAGAGGGACAGCATGAGCAGGGGAGGGGACATAGAGGGAGACACAGAATCTGAAGCAGGCTCCAGGCTCCAAGCTGTCAGCACAGAGCCTGACACAGGGCTGGAACTCATGAACTGTAAGATCATGACTTGAGCCAAAGTCAGATACTTAACCCACTGAGCCACCCAGGAGCCCCTGTGGACATAGGACTTTTAAAGCAAAAGTCAGTGTCTATCCCAGCTTTCATACTAGTAGATGTGAGATTATTTATTTTTACAAAGAACTTTCTATTATACTCTTTTGTTTCTTCTTCCTCATGATTTTTATCTGATACTATCAGCCTACTTTTGTAAGACTTAGGAATTGGGGCACAGAAGATTTGGGGACTTGGAGAACCTCATTTAGCCAGGGCTCCCTGCCTCCAGTCCCCCGGTTTTTCCACAACTTGCACTCTATGCCCTAGAACATAGTGAGAAGGTTCTCTTTAGTCTCCATATTCACCAAACCTGTGCAGAAGAATCAATGCTGATGTTTTCCAAGTAGCTTTCAGGATAGTAATTGTAGCTCAGTCCTGCTTATGGTGTCTTGTTTTAAACTTCATGTGTCTGGGAACTTCTGGGAAACTCTGGAACATTTTTCTAGTGTGTTGGTTAATCTTCATTGGTATGCTCAATAAATTGTGTGTGTAGGTATGCGTACTCCCTAAAGTGGTCTGAGCCATGCAGGCAGTCAGTCTGGTTGTTCACACTAATCTGCAGCTAACCCTTGTCCTTCTGGAATGCTCCCAAGATGTTCTGTATATTTGGTAAGGCACAATATTGGTTTCTCAAGCTCTATACTGTTTATTTTTGGAGTATTGCGGTGTTAGTATTTCTTCCTTCACCACACTCCAGGTACACCTTAGAGGGTAATCTCCTCCTCTCTAAGTTAAAATATTTGCTTAGTGTGGGATTTTTGGTCTCAACTTTCTGGAAAGTATGTTTTAAAAGCTACTTCAGCAATCTCAATTCAGGTGTGGTGACAACCTCTTAGCATTGATGTGGCCTGTTGCTGGCTTATTGCCAAACAAGACCTGATACTCTTTGCCTCTTTGTCTCACTCTCTTGAGGGAAGTAAAGTTAATTTTCACCATTCTTGTAGAGCTATAACAAACATACATCCATTTGGGTAATAGTCCTATTATAAAATTTCTGACTAGTTATCTACATAAATTATTGAGATTCTCTGGAATTTTACATATGTCAGTGCTCAATCCATGTCTTCCAGACTGCTTCCTTGAAAGTACAAATAGCACAGAAACGTTTTTTGGTAAGGTCTCACGTCTTGTTCATTGATTTTAAAACTGTCATCATTGAATTCTTTACAGGAAGTTATTTGTCTTAGCTTGGGTTTCCCTGAGGCACAGCCAGAAAAAGAGCCTTGCTTGCAGATAGTTCATTTTGGAAATGATGCCAGGAAGCAGGAATGAGGATCAGGGAGAAGGAGACAGGGAAGGATGGCTCCTACAAGGTGCATTTTGGAGAGAACAGCTGCCTGAGACCTCCTTAGGTGTTTTAGGAGATATGTGTTGGAACTGTCTGTCTTTCCCTAAAAAGGGTGGAAAACAGTGGGTGGTAAGCCCCTGGGCTTCCTATGTTACTGCCTGGAGGTCCCAGCTGGCATTGGAGATTAGGGATGAGGTGCAGTTGAGCCACATCTGTTTGTAGCTGGTGGCAGCACAGGCTAGAACAAGATGTGGGATAAGGCTAAAAGGAGAGGTGGGCCAAGGGGAATTTTCAGTGGCGTCCATGATTTTTACTGGTGTCGGATATTTTACAGGAGAGAGAAGGAAACAAATGCCAGCATATGGATCTTTAAATGAAACTACCTTAAATTTGTACCAGATCTGAATTCATGTTGATATGTGAATAAAAATGAAAGAGAGCATCTGCATTCATAGAGCTGCTAACACCTCCTCCCAAGCATTCCATTTGAGTTACATTTTCAGTGTGTTCCTGGCTTTGACTCTAGGAAGAAGCACAGGGGCTCGGGAGCTCACAGTGAATGCACATTTAAACAATAACATTTTGAGGGGTGTGCGTTTTACCCCAGGACTGATGTCAGTTCAAGAAAATTGTGGGTCAATATTTCCTTTATCTTTTATTATTTTTCTACAGGTCACTTAAGGATTACTAGAATTGTATGGAGGGACCTGTACGAATTAAAATGTATTCAGTTGGTTATGCACAAGTGCTTAGTAGCAATCAGGGCTGTGTCAAAGCGAAAGGCCACAGGGACATTCTTATGGAATGGAAAACCAGGTTGTCATTCTCTGGAACTTAATTGGTGTAAGGACTGTGTTAAAGTGAGAGCTGCCTCCTGTTATCTCTAAAGTTCTACTGAGGGGACAAAGGGGTGAGCTGGTGCAGGCAGGATGGGGTATCAGAAAACAAAATGGTAAAAAAAAAAACAATCAGGGAAGCTACCTTTTACTGAACATGTTAAGCTCTCTATCTACTTTAGTATATTCAATCCTCGTAATAATCTTGTGAGGTCAATATTAGTGTCCCTTTGTTTGCAAAGGAGGAGAAGAAAGCTCCAAGAGCTTCTTTTAGGTGCCTCAGCTAATGAGTGGCAAAGAGGCCTTTTGGATTTGGGTCTGGCAGAGGCCAAGTATGAGCTTCTATCTCCTTCTAGAAGTGTAATCATGTCAAATTGCTTAATCTTTCGCAGCCAGTTCATCACTGGGGAAATAAGAATTATGGTGGGGATTAAATTAAATATGATAATGTTCTTGAAACAATCAGCTCAGACTAACTGCTCAATAAATAATGAGGATTTCAGAAGATAAGAAAGCAACTGATGGGGGCCATATATTCCTAGGTGCCAAATCCTTGGCAGTTTCTTGTAGTCTTCACGAGAAGGTTCAGTGAGTCAGTGAGCTGTGACTGCCTACACCAGAGGCCTCTTGTGACTTTAGGCCACTTCCATGATGGTTATAATTTGAACTTGGAGATGCTCAGGCTGGGCCAAATGTCTGGTTCTAACATTTCACATCAGCCAGGAATGTGCATGTGAACAACAAGGGGTGGGATGGGTGGACAGCCTTTTTGGACACTAACCCTGGCCAGGAGGGACTTCTTACAGTTGACTCTCCCAACACATGGCTCTTTCTCCTTCTCTTGTTGCTCTTGCTTCTAATATTTCCAAATTTCCTCACCAGGCATATTCTGTGTGTGTGAGACCCCCACAGTGTCTGAGTCTGAACACAGAATGAAGTGTCTGCCTTACTCTTACACATTTGGTCTTGTGCATTTGGCCTTTGAGAAGCTTGTGTTCATGTGTGAAGAGAGGGGGCAATCAGGATCTACCTACAACTTTCCCCACACTTAGAATTGAGTATATGGAAAACAGTGACTTTTAGCAGAATCTTTTAAAAGATGCCAAGGGCCTTGCCTCAAGGTTTGGCTAGGGTGAACAGAAAGATATTCTGGCATCTAAACTTTGAGTTCCTACTGGGTCAAAATGTTCTCTCAGTTGACATGGGGACTATTGCCCTTTAGGCATTATGTTCTACTTGGGAAGAGCAAACCCAGATGAAGTGATTTGAGAATGCTCAGAAAGAAACTTCATAATACATGGGAGGTAATATGGTCTCTACAAAGACCAAGTGTCTACCAAGAAGGGACCCACCCCAGTCAGTTCAGAATCCCCAGGCAAAGACTTCCTGATTAGGTGAGTTTTAAAAGAGCTTGAAGAAACTTCCCTTCTATTGAAGTAGACTGTACCTCAATTCTGTGCTACACCCAATGCTTTTCACTGTGGAATTACAGAACTCATTCTCAAGGAGGAAACTGCAGTCCTGGGATTTTGGAGAAGGAAAGGGCAGGGCAGTGCATTTCTCCACTGTATGCAAATCACAAACCTGCTTACCTTTTTGTTTGTTTAGCACTTACTGTTTGTTGCCCAGAGTCAGGCAGCAAACATATCATCTCATTTACTCCTTGCAATGGTCCATGTGTATGTGGACTCCAGACTTGAGGGAGGGTGGGCAAGATGCCCAAAGTCAAGAACATAAGGTTGGGGAGAGTCATGGCCAGGTTGTCTGGCCACAAAACCCCTGCTCTTTACACCCAGGTCTTCTTCCTGACACATCCCCAGCTGGGACATGATTTGGGATCCATTGTGCACAAGGCACCTTGCTGAGTCCTTTGCAAGAATTTTTGCATTCATTTAACTGTCCTATAGCTCACTACTGTTGTTGGCCCAATGTCATCTGAACAATAGGTACAAATACTGAGCTGAAAGTAAACCAAGTTACTCCTGGGGCACAGTGGTTCTTTCAGTAAGCCCCATGGCCAGCCATGTCACCTGAATTATATTCCTGTTTGAATGTTCAGAAGGGCTTAATAAAGATGTGGCATATGGAGTCTGTGACATCAGGTGAAGAAGTATGTGTATGTGTGTGTGCACATATATGTACATGTGTGTATGCATGCATGCATGTACATGCAGGTGCATGTTTGTGTGTGCAGATATGTGTGTGTGTGCATGCATGCGCACACATACATATAAGCTTCTATAGAGAAGAAGAAGAATTGGAGGAAAGGTTAAGTGCTTAAAAGCATGTGAGGATGTTATTGGAGTGCTGTCACCTGATTTCTGGTCATTTTTCTGCCATTGACCAACTATATAGCTATGATCACAGCAGTTAACTTATTTGGACATTAGTTCTGCCAACTGTTAAACACAAGGATTGGACTGGATTATCCCAAAGAGTCTTTCCCTTAAAAAGTCTATGTTTCCAATATGAATGCTCCAAAGCCTTAATGATTCCTTATTGAAAGTAGTTTAAAATGGCGCAAGCTGACTGAGCTGGCGCCTTCTCTGGCAGATGAGTTGTCCTTGATATCTTACACCCTTGAATCATGCGGGGCATGTGTGCTTCTTGTGCCAGCTATTCTTGTAGTTTTATTCTAATCCTTCATCTCAGCAACATTTGTTTTGGCTTCATTTCTGAGCTTCCTCATTAAGAGTTGTATTTGGTTTTATACCTTGTTATGTGGCCCTTAGGAGCTGGTTGTATTGATCAACTTTTACAAGTCAACTAACCTGTGGAAATGACCTATGGGGACAGGCTGAAGGATTATGGGAACAGCATCTACTTCCTGAAGTGGCCATCTTGGGGAGGAGGGTTGGGAGCCCAAAGCCTTTGAATTCAGGTTTCCCCAGAGTTAGTCAACACTGACTTAGATCTTGCTGAAATATAATGTTTGTGTCTTCCTTCAACAGAGAACTTCTCAGTGGGCCATGAGCTCTCTGGTAGGCACTGCCAGGGCTTAGCTGTGGGGGGCTGCCTGGTGGGTTTAGGCCAATCCCAGGGGTCCTGGGTGACAGTGGGGGTGCCTATGTCCTGTAGCCTCTTTCAGTCATACATCAGTAGATGGAGGCAACAGGAATTGTGCTACTTAGAAAGTTTCAGAAGACAATCAAGGAGCTAATGCATATGAAAGTACTTTGTGAAGGTGCAGAGGGCAAGGGTGTGGTGGGCTTGGTGGACAGGCATCAGGAGCAGATGTGCCCAGGCTTGGCTGCACTTTAGTCGTTGTCTAGTTATGTGGCTTTGGGAACTGCTTAAGCCTCTGAATCACAGAGTAGGGCTCAATAAATGGCAGGAATCTTTCCTGTAGGTCTGAAGTTCTTTACAAAGGAAAAGTATTATTATAATAAACATAGCCTTAGGCCAAAGGAGGGGTGTGGTGGGGGGTTGGGAGAGATGGCTTGGAAATAAGTAGGTATCAGCAAATGAGGGGATTGTTTTGGTCCTTATAATAAATTAAGTGGCTCACCTTTCTCATCTATCTTCCAAGGAGTTATGGTATATAGGGGAATTTTCTCTGAATGAATCCTCCTATTATTTCATTCAAATGATAGCTTTGCTATCCTGTATAATCAAAGGCAAAGTTAGAGGTTTTGGGACCATGAGATAGTTCTGGAATGCCTACTGAGGCAAATGATTGGTGGATGACAGACATAGGCAGCAGGGAAGCACTCTAGCTGCCTGCAGATGGGGTGGAGGGGGAAGCTAACTGGAGTTAGGTTTTTAGGTTGTCAGCTGTCTTCCTGTTTAGCTCTGTCAGTGTCTCATGGGACGATTTTAGAGACACATAAGCTGAAGTTCTAGTTTTTTAGAACTTAGCAGGGCAGCTGAGTCAGAGCGAGCCTTTACATTCCTGTTGTGAATCCCACAAACCCTCTCTTTCTCTTTCACTTGAACCATGCACCCTTAAGAACCGGGAATGGGGGCGGAGGGTCATCTGCTGAGCATTCAGGGTCCTATGAGACACCAATACTTGAACATTTTCTTAGGTAGTTTCTAAGCCACTGTGTGATGTAGTAAATCATTACACCAATTTTGCAAATGAGGAAACTGAAGCCAAGAGAGTGAAACAATGTGCTAGGCCACACAGCATGTCCTTAGCTGGACTCCAAGCTGGGGCCTCTGACCCTATGTCCTCTTCTTTGCACATGCTCCACTTTCTGGGAAATAGTCCATGGCCAAAGCTTAGTCTTTGTTTTAATAAACGGTGATTAAATTTGGGAGTGAAAAGAGGAGATTTAGATCTCTATAAACCTTACCCAGTGATAAAACCCTACTTCTTAGGGGTGGCCAAAGTGGCAGAAAAAGTCCTGCAAGGGGAAAAAACTCAGAAAGAGACCCGTTAAGGGGGAGATTGCTACTTGGTGATTTAATCTTCCTCTTTTCTCTTTTACTTCTCCCCCTTCTCTATTACCATGAACTGTTATCCAAACACCCCCAGTGTCCATGAATGGGCTACCACCAAAATCTAACACCATCAGCTTAGCTAATCTGCTTGTGCTTGTTTATATGTCAGGGGTACTACAACAGGCTTATTACAGTCATTACTCAAGTCCTTACACTAATTATAAGCAGAAGTTAAAGTTGTAAGTATATTCGACAGAGAAAAAAGTTGCTAGCAAAAAATGACAACAAATCAATATTCTTAGTACATTGTAAGAGTTATTGCTAATTAGTAAGGAAAATATGAACATTTCAACTGAAAATGGTTAGAGGCTATAAAAACATAAAACTCATATATAAAAACATACATAGAAGAAACACACAATTAGCACACTTGCATATAGAAATAAAAGAAAGTACAATGCCCTGCTCAACAACATGGTTTTGGGTAGATCTACCTGGACTGAGTTCTGGGTTTACTATTTACTAGCTCCATAACTTTTAGCAAATAGTCTTTGTTTTTTGTTTTTAAATGTTTATTTATTTATTTAAAAATGTTTTGAAGTTTATTTATTTAGACAGAGAAGGCAAGCAGGGAGGAGCAGAGAGAGAGGGAGAGAGAGAACTCCAAGCAGGCTCCACACTGTCAGTGCAGAAGCCGACGTGGGGCTTGAACTCACAAATGGTGAGATCATGAAACCAAGAGTCAGACACTTAACCGACTGAACCACCCAGACACCCCTATTTATTTTTGAGAGAGAGAGAGAGAGAGAGAGAGAGAGAGACAGATCATGAGTAGGGGAGGGGCAGAGAAAGGGGGAGAGAGAGAATCCCAAGCAGGTTCCATACTGTCAGCACCCGATTTCACGAACTATTGAACCAAAATCAAGAGTGGGACACGTAGCTGACTGAGTCACCCAGAAATCCCTAGGTCTTTGTTTTTATCTGTGAAATAGAGATAATCATAGCACTTATCTGGAGGGGTTGTTATGAGGTTTAAAGAAATAATTCTGTTAGGTGTTTAGCACAGTGGTGCATAATACACTTTCAATGCATGTTAGCTATTATCACTACTAATAGTATATGTGCATTGGTAACAAGTAATATTAATATCAAATGCCTCACTGAAATCAAAGAAATGCAATTAAAACAAGTGGAATATTATTTGTTACCTGTCATATTGGAAAAAAAGGTAAAAGAATTGGAGACATCCACTGTTGGTGAGGTGTGGAGAAACAGGTTCTCTCATATGTTGCTGGGGCAGTGGGATCTGGCACACCATTTCCACAGGGCAATTTGGCAATATGCATTAACATGGAAAACATGGATAGGTTTTGGCTTATTCTTACCCTAGAAATTTTTCCCAGGAATATAATTGGTACAATGATGAATGTATAAGGATGTTTATCCTGGTATTGTTTATATAAGCAACAATTTAGAAGCAACCATAGTGAATCATATCAATACATTGTATACCCTAAACTTACACAATGCTATAGCATTGTGTCAATTGTGTCAATTATATTCCAGTAAAATAATTGTGTCAATTATATTCCAGTAAAAAATTCAGAAACCAATTAAATGTCCTTCAGTCCTAAATTTATTAATAAATGAAACTTCATATGTATGATGGAATACTATACAACTACCAATGGCAGTGTTCAAGATCTTCATTCACTATTATGGATAAAACTCTTTCACATACTAATATATAAACAAGTGGGTTGCAAAATAACATCTGTACAATGTCTCCATTTATGTCTATCCACCTGATGGTTCAGTAAAAAAAAAAAAAAAAAACACACAAAAAAACAAACAAAAAAAAAAACAGGTTTAGAATGATGCACTTTAAAAGGCTGATATTCCTTTCCTCTTGGGAACTAATATTGTTATTTGATTTTTGTGTGAGTGTCTATTATCTTTTTAATCAGAAAAAAAAAGGAAAAGAATGGACTTTTTGTTTTGTTTTGTCTTTCAGCAGCATACCCTAAACAGAGATCTACATGTTGATTTCGCTTGTGTAAACAGACTTGGAGTTGTGTTCCAAGAACACATCATCATAGCTTTCTTTCTTCTCTTTTTTCCTTGTTTGTCATTCAGAAGTGTTTCTTCATTCCTTAGTCTAGGACTCATGCAAGAAGATATTAAAACCAATGTTTTGCAAGACCTTTCCGTGAAATAGAAAGAGCATCAATGTTTGCTCCAGTAGATATGTGCACTTGATGTTGCCTTGCTTCATCAATAATGATGAGGTTGCATGGATTTCCTACTACTCCACAGGGGAGGAGTGAGACAGAAAGAGCTAGACATTCAGGTGCTATCAAATACTAGCCCTTGGGCCAATGACGTGTAACAGAACAAACATGAAACTTCCTTTGTTCGTGTTGCTTAGAAACATTGTGGTAGGATTCCTGAGGTGTCACCTGGACTGTGTCACATAGATGGACACATAAGGGAACTGGGGGCATGCCACATGTGAGGATTTCAGGGATCTGTAACACTCTCTGTTTCCCCCAATAGCTCCCAGACAATCCTGTTGTCCATCTTTCCCCTTCCTGGCTTGAACTTCCCACCATAAAACTGAATTTCACAATGACTTATTTCAGCCTTTGCCCTGCAATGTACACAATATTCAGCAAACCATGTTCCATTTGAGCCACACAGCTGTCCTGCCATGTAGGCAGAGTAGGATTTATCATCTTCATTTTATAAATAAGGAAAGGGCTCAGACAGATTATGGAACTTGGCTGGGGACACACAGCACAGCCAGGATTAGAATTCACATTCTTTGTCCCTACTGCTTTTTTTTTTCCATGTGACCTCACAGCTCTTCAGAAAGCTGTTGTCATCATATAAAATCTCTATGGATTGCCCTAGACCTATCTTTCACTTTCCCATCCAAGCTGCACAATTTTAAACTGTGATCCTACACACACACACACACACACACACACACACACACACACACACACACGCTGAAACAAAAGTTTCTAGAAGCAGAGTTTAATCCTACTCAATGACTCAGGTATCCTCTAGTCTTTTCATCCCATCTTATTCTATTTTTTTTCCAAAAGAAGAAGGAAGAGGAGGAGGAGGAGGAGGAGGAGGAGGAGGAGGAGAGGAGAGGGGAGGAGAGGAGAAGAGAGGAGAGGGGAGGGGAGGGGAGGGGAGGAGAGGAGGGGAGAGGGGAGGGGAGGGGAGGGGAGGGGAGAGGAGAGTGGAGAGGAGAGGAGAGAGGAGAGGAGAGGAGAGGAGAGGAGAGGAGAGGAGAGGAGAGGAGAGGAGAGGAGAGGAGAGGAGAAAGAAAGAGAAGAGAAAATAAAAAGAGAAAGAAAAGGTGGCCCGTGATTCAGTAACTCCACTGACACCTGGGATGGTCCTCTTGCTGTGTGCTGCACCAGTGCACAGCATGGGATATTTGGGATTCCTGTGTGCTCCATGAGAGAGTCTGGCTACTTGGTATAGAAGATGGAACTAGAGCAGAGGGGCTGAGATTATCTGTTGTTATCTCTGCAGAAAGGAAGGGGTGGTTGGGGCCGAGTGGGTTGCAATCTAAGGTAGACAGGTATAGATGAAACACCTCAAGGCAATGGGCCAAAATGTTTGCCTCATTTTTATGACTTCTTGTCTTTTGCACTGATGATTTCATCAGTAGTGTGGAGACAGTGTGATTATGCTGGGAAGGCTGAAGTCCAACTCTTGCCTCCTTTACAGATTCCAGTAAGTCTTGCCTGTCTCTGGAGAGGTCCGAGGAAATGCAGCTTTCTTGTCCCACTGCCCAGTCAAGGTGCATCATGTCCACTGCAGCCAGCAGTTGAGAATCTGTACTGTGGGCCATGTTCCCAGGGTAACTGGCCTCAGGGTTCCCTGGCGTCAGACAAGGGCCTTTCAGAGGCCACAGGCCAGGGTCCAGGTGGAGCTGCATACCCAGAGGATGCTTAAGGCTAAAATTCAAAGATAATTGTTCCCAAAAATGAATGCATAAGGAAAAGTTCTCCTTCCCAGCTCATGTTTTATTTAGATTGCCTAATAAATCTCACTACCAGTTTGGTTTTAGCTTCACAACATTAACCCTCTTCATTTCCATATTTTCCCCAAATATCTTATAAGATTTACTTTCATCTTATGCTGTTTATAATTTTTGCTGGCCCTGACTGTATAAAGGAAGGATTCAGTGGTATCACAGCATCTCTCTCATTCACACTGCAGGAAGGGTCACTCATGAGACAACTACCTGGTGATGACTAGTTACATTCTTGTTCCAACAGCTAAGGGTTCTGGCTTTTCCATCACCTTTTACTACTATAGCCACCACTTGGTTTAGATCTGTATTCACATCTGTAAAATGGGATAAGAATACCCTCCCGTAAGGTTATTGTGAGGATTAAATGAGATTATTTATATAAAGTGTTTAACATAATGTCTAGCACATAGTGAGTATTCAATAAATGCTTATGGTTGTCACTGTTATTGGCTACTGTCTTTATTTTAAGACTTTGTGTGAACTGTATTATTTCATCTGTTTCAGTGCCAGCATATATCCTTGCAGAATTAGAATCCTAGGGCATATGATTAATGATGTTGCCTGTTGAAGAACCCATTTATATGTAATGAACTATAGGTTTAGACTCAGTTTCAAGCAATATTTATGGAGTGGTCTCTACATGTTGAGCACTGTGTTAGGCATTTCCACATGTGCTATCTCCCTTCGTGCTCAGAAAAGCACCTGAAAGTAAGCATTATTAACCTCACACCTGCAATGAATGCTCAGAAAGCAAGTGGCTTGACCAGGATTGCTGACTAATTAAGTGGCAGAATTGAAATGTGACCCTAAGTCTGCATGACAGCATGACAGATCTAGTGCCCTTTCTACCACAGGGCTAGATTGCCTTGAGTTTTTTCAGAGAAAGTACAATTTGATATAAAATTTACAATTTTACATGAGTCTTATTGAACATTCATGGTAAATATGGGCTTCTTCAACATCATTGTTAAAATGTTCCCTTATATCCATATTTTCTGTTGCAATGAATGAAAAAAAGTCTTTTGATATATAAGGACAATTGTAGACTATTATTATTGTTATATATTAATTTACATTTAAACAGATTTATAATCTCTGATTCTGAGTTCTGGTTTAATACACAGTAAAAATTCGTATTTTAAATAAAAAATTTTGTGCTTTTTATAGAGTCACAAGGAAACTTCAAATGGCTATTGCCTGGGAACTTGAGAACAGGAATCATTTTGTATTTTCCTTCCATGTCTTCTAAGATCCTTGAACAGTTTAGAACACATAGTAGACACTCAATTAATGCTAAAGGACACTAATAAAATGATCAACTCCTAGTTTATATAAAGTATAAAGATGTCATGGATGCTAAAGGGTCATGAACTGTATGGGCCAGAAGATTGCTTGAGTTTGGGTTAGAATTTAATGATACAAAATGAAAGTCATAAATAGGCTATGAAAAATCAAAGCACAAATGATTGGGATTGGGAAATTTGCTTATTCAGCTGCAGAATGTGCTGTTTTCTGTTCAGGTCATTTTCCCCCTTCATATAGCAAAATGCAGTATGGAGAGGAATATAAATGTCCCCTAATGCATAGGCAGCATTTTCTATTGGAAAGAGTCAGCATGAATCACTGAGCAGGTGACAAGTATTTAATTTAGAGAAAATAGGGGAAATGGCAATAGCTCCCCCACAATTTTGTAACCTATTCATTGGAAATAGCATTAGTTATTAATGCTAGAAAGCAAATTAATGGAGGCTCAAACACAAAATGTTTGATATATTGTAAAAAAAAATGGATGGTAGGAAGTCTAGGTTAGTATGTCTGTTACACTAAGTCCTCAGAGACCTAGGCTTCTTCCAGGTTTCTGTGCTGCCACTTCCAAGGGTTCCATACTGAATGGTCCATACTGAATGCTTGAATTCCTGCCAACGTGTCCCCACTCCAGCCAGAATGAAGGAAGAAGGAGTAATGAAGGGTGTCTCTCTTCCTTGTATGCAATATTTCCCGAGATGCATTTAACACTTCTGCTTGAACCTTGTTGACCAGAATGTCTCACAATGGCTACACCTAGACATAGGAGGCTGGGAAATATAGTCTTTATTCAGGGCAACGGGGTGTTTACTAAGAACTGGGAGTTCTACTATTGAGGAAGAGGGGACTGTTAGGAGTCTGGCAACAGTGCCACACTGTTCCTGGGACTTGATTTCATGGCCAAAAGTGGGGCTTGGACAGTCCCATGTGAAACCCTGGGAAGGCAGATTTCAGTAACTTAGACTCTACTCTAAAAAACTGTGCAAGATTGGCCAGTGGGCTGCATCCAGGCCTTTGTTACTCTGTGTACTGACCTAGGCTAGATGAAGGTAATTGGTTTGGGAGAGAGGAAGAGACATGAATCCAAGAAGAAAACATTTGGGGAAGGAGCCTAGTATAATGGTTAAACGAAGGCTTTGGAGTCACTCTAAACTTGGACTTAAATCCTAGATCTTCTGTGTGATATCGGGCAAATTACTTGATCTTTAGAAGTTTCCATGTCCTCATCAGTACAAAAGGAGGATTAAGATGCACCTAAGGGTTTTGGGCAGGGTTTGGTTGGGTGATATGTACAAAGTGTTTAGTCCAGCATATGTCAAGGTGTAGGTGTTCAAGAAATGGTGTCTATTTTTACAACTGGTACTTGGGAGCAAAGAAGGGGTCATTACAGCTGGAAGCCTGCCCTTTGGTGCCTTCTGGTCAAGGCACTGCCCTGGGGGTGATCACAGCAGCATTTTTTCTTGGTCTGTTTGGTCACCTGCTCACTCTAGGTACTCAGAATGGAGAGGTTACTGTGCTGTTGTGCTTCTTAACTCTCCCTTTACTGCTCACATCCAAATTAGCAGTCCTTTAAAGTGTGTGTGTGTGTGTGTGTGTGTGTGTGTGTGTGTGTGTGTGTGTGTTTAAAAATCCAACCCAGTCTCCCTGTGTCCACTTCAGCCCTCCTACTTTAGATCCTCATAATTTTCTTGAAGTTACTGCAATAGATTCAGAATGCTAATCACTTTTCCAGGCCATCTGCCAAATCATTATCACAACCATCTTTATGAATCACAAGCCATCTACTTGGCCATTCTTCCATGGCTCCTCATCATCTCCAGGACAAAATCCAAATTTCTCTGCTGGCTGTTCATGTTCTGTGACCTGAGGTACATGTCAGGCCCTCCCCCTTGACTCCTCTGCCCAACTCATTCCCTGCTTTAGAAAAATCAGATGTTTCCCAAACATGCTAAGCTCTTTCTCCTTGGTGCTGCTGACCAGGTCCTTCCTGCAGCCCAGAAAGCCCTTTTTCTGCTTGGTAACTTCTGTTCCACATTTAAGCACATCTCCCTGGAGGCTGTCTCTCTTCAGCAGAGCTTAGATGTGGGCTTCTTCATAGCCTGCAGAACCTTGAGCTAACCCTGTTACACTTATTGATGTTATTTGCGTATCTATCATATCACCCCTCTCTGGATTCATTCATTCATTCGCTCATTCATCCATTCACCCACCCAACTAAGTTTTTATTTATTATTTTGTGAGAGAGAAAGTGTGAATGGGAGAGTGGCAGAGAGAGGGAGAGGGAGAGAATCCCAGGTAGGCTCTGCACTAACAGTGCAGAGATCAATGCGGGGGTCGAACATATGAAAAATGGGATCATGACCTGAGCTGAAATCAAGAGTTGAATGCTTAACCAACTGAGCCACTCAGGTGCCCCCATTCAACTAATTTTTGGTGAATTTTCTTCTTTGTGTCAGCTTTTCCTTCTTTGTATACAACTCAGATATTTCCTCTACTCTCCTGGTTTAGATTCAGTGTCTCTCCTCTGCTCCTGCAGGAACTGGGCCTGCATGATATGCTTACTACAGTGTACTGTCAGATATTTGCCTGTTTTCCTTACTAGACAGTGATCTCTTTAAGGATAAACAGGAGCACTTTGTGTTTGTATGAGAATGTGTGTGTGTGTGTGTGTGTGTGTGTGTGTGTGCGCGCGCATGGGTACATGTGTATATATGTGTATGTACATGTGTGTATGTGGGAGTACATGAATGTTGTATGCATGTATGTATATGCATGTGTGGGTGTATACATGTACATGCATGTTTACATGTGAATGTTTACGTGTGTGTGTGAGTGTGTGTGTGTGTGTGTGTGTGTGTGTCCTCAGTATGTAGAACAAGGGCTGACTCAACAAAAGGTTATTGAGTGAATGAATGAATGAATGAATGAACAGTGTTATGGGAGTTAATCTACTTAAAAATAGCCTGGCAAGATCCCTAGAGAGCGATTTACTTTGCATTTTTATGACCTGAAGTACAAAGTCATTTGGGGACATTGTTAAAGGCACAAGATCTTATTTATTTGCCAAGGGGTTCTAAGAGGAGAGGGTTCCCATAGCTGTAAAGGAACTATATTTAGCAAGTCTGTTGACTTGCTGCTGTTGAAGGATCTTGTTTCCTTGTGGTAATACAGTATTCAGTGCCATATCTGTCTAATGTTAAGAACAACCATGTAATGATTAAGAATAACCTTCATGCTTCTGGACAATGTGCTAAACCAGTTTTGTCAAAATACAACTAGTGAGTGCTGGTGATTATTTTTAGAGTTGAGCATAAGGGACAGTGAAGTGAGGGAAAATTTTCCAAATTAATTGTTCAGATAAGTTCTTGGAGGGCATGCACCAGAGCCCTATTTTGCTTAGTAGTCCTCACAGTTAAGCTAACAAGGGTTATTTTTGTGAATCTCCTGATCATTATGAGGTTCAAGTAGTCTCAGCAAGAAGAGGCTTCAGTATGTGGGTGACCCGCCACTCCATATGTGGGTGGCATTTGGCTAGGTAGACATTTTGACATCCTAATCAATGGGCCGCCTAGGGAAGCCCGTTCTGAATCAGGGCAGTGAGTTCTTTTTTGGGTAATTATCAAAATTTATTACTTAAATTGTTACATAAAACATGAAAAACAGGCTCATGGTGTGTCATTACCGGGAGTAGTCCAGCAAGAAGCCGAGGGTCCCAACTGTGGGTGAAAGGGGCTTGTGAATTGTACATGGAAGTATTTTAAGAAAGTTTTGCAGACCTGTGGTGGAGTACAGTCCTGAACAGACTAGGGTTAATATTCTAGGATTAACTCTTCAGCAGGACATTGTGTCATTCAGAGCTTGGGCTCAAGTTAGGCAGATCAAAGTTTGAATGTCAGCTCTGCTACTCATAGGGTGGCCTTTGGCACATTGACATAATATTCATTAACTTCCTTTTTCTAATCTGCAAAATTGAGGTAATAATAGCAGTCTGCAGGATTATGGTGTGGATTAAATGAAATGAAGTGCTCACTCATGTTTCTGACACATAGGATAGGGTCACCTGTCATGAACCTGCACTAATCTGAGCTGTTTGAGCAGGGGGTAATGAAGGGCTACTGAGGCCAAAGCCTATGAGTGTTGGTTAGTTTGAAAGGAAACCACACATGTGAACAAGTCTGTCTTAAATGCTAGTAATTGCCACTTGCATTTGGAGGACCCAGGCAAGAGGATGTTTGGTTCAGTACAAAGCTTTATAATTTTAGTCTTAAAATTAAATTGTTGAGAAAACAGTGCAAACATTTGTTTTCCTATTCTCCTTAACCACAACTTCTGGTGACTTGGGGTTGAAAGGCAGGAAACCATGGCCTCCTCTCAGCTCTGGCATTAATCAGCTGGCCTTTCGCAAGCCCCTCAGTGTTGGAGCCTGACATGTAAAATGAGGCTATTGGCTTATGATTTTCAAAGTCCCTTCAAGCTCCAAAATTCTGACTCCTCAACTTAATGCTGGTCAACCCAATATTGGGGCACAAGGCAGTTTTCTTTCTGATGCTTACATAATTCAGTTATTCTTAAAATAGTTTCTGTAAGCAGAGAGAACACAAATTGCTTTTTGTTTGCTTTTTAGGTATGAGTAAATATGACAAAATCTTGCAAGTAAATGTGGGTGACATAATCAATCATGTGTGTAAACTGCACATCAAATATACACAATGGACTACAAATAACACAGAAAGTTAAAATTGAATGGCTGAAGGGTGGAGTGAGGAGTTGGGTCAGGGACAGGTCTGTGCTGAGCCCTCTTCATTGGAACTGCAGTGACTTTAAGGAGAAAACTTCTGCAGAAATGTCAAAATGTTTCTATGAGTCATTTAATAATAATCAATAGTACCAATTTTGTATCAATTCGCTTGATGAAGAATTCATATCAAATTAGCAGAAATGAATTCTGATTTTCTATCCATTTTATTATGAAGTACACCTATGGAGGAAAATGGAAGGGAAAAGAAGACCAAAACAGGAGTCACATATTGTTGGGCCAAACCAGTGGTTCTCAATCCACAGTACACACTTCAGTCACTAGAGAGCTCTGAAGTCTATCAGTGTCTGGGCTCCACCTCTGGGGCTCTGAGTCAATTGCTCTGGGATGGACTTGGAATCCGACAGGTATAGCCATAGGTGACAACCACTAAATTAGTCATGTGATCACCTCCCTCACCCCAAGCTACTAAAGGTCACCATTGAGCAGTCCTGCTGATGTTCTCACTTCATTCCAGGGTAGGTCTAGAGCCATCAGATTTCTTGAGCCTTTGCACAATGATACTTCACCTAAGAGTTCCTCAGTCAGAATCTTCTTTGCTCTGAAACTGCTGTAATCATGCCCTCCCTTTTTTCAGAAATGGGACACCCAGGAACTCTTATTCTGATGAACCATTTATAAGCTCCATGGACTAGTGGTAAATATAAGTCCTTCTCTGGGTGATGGTGCCACCAAAGAACAGCCTAGAATAGCTGAAGCTGAGATGTCCAATAGGATTTCCTGTGGTCACAGAATATTCTAGAACTGCATTGTCCAAAATAGTAGCTATAAGCAGTGAGTGGCTCTTGAGCTCTTAAAATGTAGCTAGTGCTACTGAGAATTTTTATTTTCATGTAATATTTCTTAGTTCAAATTTAAGTTTAAATGGCCCCATGTACCTAGTGGCTACCGTATTGGACAGCGCAGATTTAGACTAAGGATGGGTCATAAGGAGTGTTTTAGTAATTTGCATTTTATATTGTATGAGGTAGGGAACAAGCTGAAATTTTGGGTTAAGTTCAGGGAGCTGGGAATGGTGACAGATAAGTTGGAGGTGGTTGTAATGACGCAGGTGGGTGATGAGGAGGACCTGCACTATAGTGCCAGTGGGGACCAAGAGGGTATGATGGACAAGGGAGGAATTCAGGAGTAATGTGGAGCAGGCTTTATGCCCAGGAAGGTTGACACTGACTTGGGCTATTAGGCCAATGGTGGTAGCACTTTGAGTCAGAATAGAAAATTTCAAAATGAAAGCTGATTTTTGTTGGAAAATATATCAGGCCAATTTTGGATAGGAATCTCATCTTTAGTTGGCATTATTCTACCATTAAAGGTAGAGATAATAGAGGAAGCATAAGGAGGCCTTCCAGGATGTGACAGTAATTCTTACTTTGCCCATATGGTGGATAGAGAGCTCCTCCTGGTTCTCACAGAAGGAGGCTTTCCTTCAGATACCTCATCCTCTGATCCTGTGCAACAGTGCTGGGCTACCCTTCATGAAGTTTCATTCCACACCTTCATCAGACCCCATCCTTTTCACCATGAGGCCTGAGATTTCTTTCTCAGCTGTCCCAGTGCCTTTGTCAGAGATCAGAACTAAATGCCCACAGCCTTCCTTGGACAGGCCAACTTAATTTTTTTCATCCCATGGACATTGTTAAGCGGGTATGTGGTTCCCAGGGGTGGAGGAAGATATGAAGATGAAGGAGAAACCATTCCTACCTTGGACAAGCTCATAATAAGGTCTAATTGCAAAGACAAACACATAAAGAATAACTCAGTTATAATATCATACATGAAACAATTTTGCCTTGGAGCACAGAGTTGTAGTGACCAACTTTACCTAGGGACATTGAGGGGAGGCTATTCAAGAGTGGTGACAGCTAAGCTCAGTTAAGCGGATGTTTTCTGAGAAAGAAAGAAGAAGGGCATCTGGCAAAAGGTCACTTGCAAATACATTGGTGGTCCCTTTGAATGTGCTGTGCACAGGGAATGGTACAGAGCTGTGAGGCTAGAGCCCAGAATGTTTTTAGGAAGGTGAGAAAGTGTAGGAATGGCACAGGTGGAATAGATTTAGGCAAATGAGGAAAAGCTTGTATGTCTTACTGAAGAACCAGGATTTTACCTAGCAGACACCAGGGGCTAGCGCTGGTTTTAAATCCATGAGATATGGTGGTATTTGTGTGTTTGGGGTTGCATGGTTTCTCTTTGACGCTAATCAGAGAGCTTCTGCTTTGGCCCTGCTGTCTCTCTGCTCAATTCACCATTGTAAAAGGGGTATGTTGTGTCAGGTTATTGGGAAGAATAACTACATGATGCCTATAAACTACTTGAAAACCTGTAAGTGCTATCTAAAAATGATCATTGTTCTTAGTCAAGGAATTACAACAGCAATTATACAATTGCAAGCACAGCTGGATCCTTACCCCTCCAATTAGCCTACTGCAGGTGCAATTAGTTTGTAAGAACAATTTTGTATCCAGTTGTAAATTTTCCAAAAGTGCAAAACAGAATGTGTGGAAAAATGAGGCCAAGTCAAGTTTCTTTAGATTGTGTCCTAAATATTTATTAATGCCCAGCCTGAGGGAATGTTAATTCCCTTTCCCATCATTTACATATGACTTGCTTAAGACTGTACTCTTATTTATTTCACAATCTCTGAGACATCTCACTGTTGGGAAATTCTCAAATTTCAAAGCCTGTGAGCAAAGAAGGCATGAGTAGGTGGGACCCACAGTTGGTGATCTTTATGGGCCCTGTTTGCTTTTTAAAGTGCCTGGTTGAAGGATGGATTGTATGGCTAGAGTAGGGTCTGCAGCTAGAGGGGTCAATTATCTCAGAATATGGGCTGAGGAGGGCTGGGCAGCTTGCGTCCCATGGGAGTGAAATTAAAAAATGCCGTCTCTGCCCAGGAAATTCTGTGTTGTGGGTAGTGGTGGTAGATGCAGTGCTGGCTTTCAGAATGTGGTTCCAACATGAATGTTAGTTGATACTTTGTTTGCCATTAATAAATGAGACAAAAGAGAAACAATGAAGCCATTGAATCAAACAGTAGTATTCAAATACTGGAGGAATGTTTCCTCAGTTATTTTGTGCTGTTCGCAATGTAATGTCTACAGACAAGACATATTTTAAAGTTTAGTCTTCAATATTCACATTTTCTCTATCACTTTCTTGAGTTTAGACAATCAATAAAGCAATAAATCAAGCCACAGTTTATAGTACATACTGATTTACATAGTGTAAATACTCCCACAGTGGGTGATTTCAAATTACCATTGTTTCACAACCAATTCCTAGACATGTGAAAATTTAATAATTGGTTCTAGTGAGCTGGCATAAACTGTTTCCAGCCTGCTCGTAGTGCTGGCAGAACTTAAACGAAGACTTTTGGGAGTCAGTGACAGGCTATACCTTAGTTTCCCTGATTGGAAAAAAAGCATGGAAACTTGGAACAAATAAGTATTATGGGGAACAGAGAGGGAGAAAACAGCTGAATGTGCAATGGTGTTCAAAGAGAAAACCATCCGCCTCTGTAAAGGATAGTCAGATATGTTAAAATGGAAAAGAAGAAAATCCAGAATGGCATGGACCTTAGGGATAGCAAGATGTGGAGAAGTTCAGCCCTTCTAGGGTCATTGGTCCCAAGGTTTCCAGTGTGTTGGATGGATACTCATCCTCTCCATACCCTGGGGAGCTACTGGTTTCATCTATGTTTTGAAGATGTGAAAATTGAGGAGCACAGCATCATGTTATTTCAGTTGAGGTTACGAAGTCAAACAGAGATGAGAAGAGATTTTATTGTTCTAGCCTATTTTAAACAATCCTTATTAATGGAACAAAACAAAAACAAAACCCACACAGTAATAAAATACTACAAAATATTTGATTTGTTGGAAGCCCCATAAGGTAGTTGGGGTCCTGAGCAAGCCTATGTTCAACTCTGGAAATGAAGTGAGGAGATTCAGGACCAGCACGTGGGCCCAGCTTCTTATTCTCAGTGGGACTAGGGAAATACCTCTGGGGGCTTCTTGTTTTCCCCCACATGATGTTTAAATCAATCAGTCAGTTTTCCAAGTTCTTCATAATCCAAGCCTGCTATATTTCTCTAAACAAAGGTTTGCACACTTCTTGGTGGATACCAACATGGACACAGCTCTTGTCCCTGTCTTGTAAGTAAGTTGGTCTCATTCCCACTTGGTGCATGCTAATAGCCAATGTTGAGGCACTCTTTTGCACTGCATCTTGCTAAGGGGATAATGCATTATCCCATTTAATCCTCACACAAACAATTTGAGGTTACTATCATTTCTCTAATTTTACAGAGAAGGCTGAGGCAGAGAGCATTTAAGGAACATTCTCAAGATCACATGGTTAGTGAAGAGGGCACCAAGTATTTTAACACAGGACTGACTACTCACTGGTTATGTTCACAGCCCCTGTGTTCAGCTGCCTCTCAGTTGATATGTTCCTTTCCCTGTCACTTTTCTTCTTAATCCCTGTGCCCTAGACCTTCATCTATCTTCCATGCAGCTTCCCTTACTAGTTAAACTCCCATCCACGTCCTTAGGTTACATTACAGATGTGTCTATAGTGTACACTTGGCCATCCAAGTGTATCTTTTCCAACAAAAGTATGATCTCTTTGGGGAAAGCAATCATGTCTTCTACTTATTCTTCATTTCCCAGGGGTCTCTTCAGTTTGGGGCCTGAAGACAGATGCTCAACAAATACTTGTTGGTAGATTGAGTCAGGTGTATGTTCAGCATTGTTTACCTAGTGTCTACAGTATTAGACACTGGATTGTGGATCTAAAGATTAAAGACATTCCCTCTTTCACAGAACTCCAATTCCAGGCATGCAAGCTGATTAACCAACAGTTACAGTGCAATGTCATCAGTACTATAAAGGCAGGGTTCTGGGGTGAGCCCAGATGAGGAGAGTTCTTTGGGAGGGATTCACTGAGAAGGTATCTCCCGAGTCAGCCCAGTCTTAAAGGATGAGTGGAAACTGGAGTTTGCCTGGAGGAGAGGGTTAGCAGGGCCCTGGGCACAACCCAACAGCCTGGTGTATTTACCAATCTGTTCTCTGTTTGACTTTCAATTAGTATACTTTAAATTACATTTGATACATACCTCTTTTTTCTTTATATTATATTCATTGAAGTGTGGGGTGTGTTTACTCAAGTGCAAGGCTAGCAGTGACATGGGGGAAGGCACAGACATGACTGGCAGCCACTGATGGTAGTGGGGTGATTTTGGCTGAAGTGAGAAAGGAGGGGTTGGGGAGCCCACTGTGGGACCGGGGGCCCACCCTTCTCTCCTGTGGCCACAGGATCCCTCCTGTCTGTGGTCCACTTAACTATGCAGATGTACCTAGGAGTCACTGTTACTCTTGTCTTGGCTGTGCATTCATCTACCCTTTCTGTTCCTGGTGAGGAACTGGCAAGATGTCCCAGCACTCTGCCCCACACAAAGGATAATTTGGGGGTATGTCTTGGTTCTGGGACACAGTGGAAAAGGGACTTGTAGGTGATGCTTCTCAAACTGCTTGATACAAAATGCTTCATTGGAAAGTTCTGGCTTCCTTTCATGAATCTTTGTCTTACTTAGGCACTTAGCCTTGCTAACCATTTGTTTAAAGCTATCACTTATGGACAGAAGGACCATGCAGCCCCTGAGGCTTGAAGAAGCTGGTGGTGAAGGATGAATATATATACCTGTATTTTTATTTCTATGAAACTGACTCAACCAGAAGATTCCTATCCTCCCATTGCCTTCCTCGAAAAACATTTTTTTGCTCAAAAACTCCATTCTCCACCCCCCCCAACCCCACCCCACACACACAGTAGGGAAAAAAAGGAGAGTTGCTCAAACTTTTTGAGATTAATTCAATAGAATTAAATTTCAATGAACTTAATAAAATAGAAAGAACATGGTTTCCTTTCTTCTTGAAAGGAGGACAGATTTAGGGAGCTGAGCAGACCCCTGGAGTATCAGTCATCCTGTTTCATCTCTGTGCATTCAGGATGCAAGATTCAGACAGTATGTCCATGCAGCACATCAAACTCTAGGAACAAGGGACACAAAGTCTGTATTGACCCATAAAAGTCCATGCCCCAAATCAGAGCCTCTCGTTAAACATTATTCCCTTGTGTCCACTTTTGGAGACATTTCAAAATGATGCTATCATTAAATAATAAACCATTAAAAAATCAGGTTGACACTTAAGTAACTTCATAATCTATCCTGTACAGTAATATTATCTTTGCCCTTTACACAAAGAGGCAAAAAATGATTAATAGTCCATTGATATTAAATTCCGTTTGTGTTTTTTTTTTTTTATTTTTTAAGATTTCTGGATTCATAGTGAAGAAGCTTAGATAAGAGAGGACACACAGGTTCCAGTTTAAGTGCCAACTGGATGGAAGAATTCTGCTGCCTGAAAGGCTGGGAGGGGCTGAGAGACAAGTCTGAGCTTTAAGGGAAAGGTTGGTGTCGTGGTTAGTTATGGTCTGCCCTGGGCTCTGGAGGCCAGAGGTCTGGTGCTTGTGTCTTGTACTTACCAACCTTGTGCAGAACATCTGAGATTGAGGGTACATTTATGAGTGTACATTTGTGGGTGTAAGCATATGTGAATGTGTCTGAGTGTATGTGTGTGTCAGGTTGAGCATGCACGAATGTATGTAAGTGTGTGTCTAAGTGCAAGTGTGTGTGAACATATATGTGAGTGTGCATGTGTGTATATTGTGTAGGTGATGATGCCTGTTTCTCCCAAACTCTTCTTGGGTATTTCTAATAGAATTCTACTTTGTTCTGTGAGGTTCAACTCTCTCCATTTTATTTATAAGGAAAAGAACTTTGAATAAATCATGTTAAGTTAGGTATGAAACAACATTAACTTTTGTCCCCACTCCTTGAAAACAACAAAAAGTTCCTAACTTTCTTACTGTGTACAGTGCTAAGAAGAGAACACATGCCCTTTCCCCACAGGGCAGTGCTGGGGGGCAGCACCTTTTGTGTGGAAGGGAGGCAAGGATGGCCAAGGTCAAGCTTAGGAAAGGAAACCAGATGGTTGAACTCTATGTTCTACTTGTTGGGTCTTATTGCTGTTTTTCCTGTGCAAAGTCGACCTCCACCGAGAGACTTTCTGCATTTGTCCCTACTGCTCAGATAGGCCATCAAGACTTTTTTCTGATGTAGTTTTAAAAGCAGTTAATGCCCAGAGTTGACTTGGGGGAAGCCCTGTTTGATATTTCACCTTGAATGACTTCAAAACAAATTTATTTTTATCTTTTAAAAGTTACTTTTGATAAAACTTGTTGTGGAACTCTTTATTGCTCAGTGTATTTGCAAAGGTAGTTTTTATAGAGGCCTTTATTTTCAAAGAAATACATGCTGCATATTTACCTAATGGGCTAGACAATGACTAAGGAGCAAATTATATAAAGATTATTGCATGGTTTTAGTGTGTATTCTATAGTTTTATGACTCACAGGCAACTTGTTTGTGTTGCCTTTATGGGCAGAGGTGCTTTAAAAAAACATTTTGTAGAGCAAGAATTATGAAAGCATGCCAGTCTTTGCAAACCTCTGCCAAGGTGTGATGCATTCTCAGCCAGAGCCATGATGAAAATGCTGTTGAAGTTAGAGGATGAGCTACGAAATGCCAGAGAGTTTTCCACAACACAACCACCTCAACACAGCCCTTATCCTGCAAGAGATTTAGTTGCAGGCTTAAACTGGAGCCACTACTTTGGTAATATCCCTACTTCCCCAAAGTGCCAGTGGTTCTAGGCTTGGTGAGGAGAGACAGCATTTATAATGGTTATCTGTGCTGGGGTGGCAGGACGGGAAAGAAACTCACTTTGGAATGCTGAGGAAACTGTATGAAGCTGACCATGGCTTCTTCAAAAAGAAACTGGTGCTATTTTTAAAAAGTATGGTAAAATACACATAAAACTTACCATCTTCATTATTTAAAAAAGTTTATTTATTTATTTTGAGAGAGGGAGAGAGAGAGCATGTGCCTGTGTACAAACACACACACACACACACACACACACACACACACACACAAGCAAACAGGGGAGGGGCAGAAAGAGGGGGAGAGAGAAACCCAAGCAGGCTCCGCACTGTCAGTGCAGAGCCCAACGTCGGGCTCAATCCCACGAACGTGAGACCTTGACATGAGCCAAAATCAAGAATTGGTCACTTAACTGACTGAGCCACCCAGGCACCATCTTTATTATTTATAAGTGTGCAGTTCAGTAGCGCTAAGTACACTCACACTTTTGTGCAACCATCACCACCAACTACATTTAGAACTTTATCTTGCAAAACTGAAACTGTGCCAATTAAACAATAATTCCCCACTCACCCTTTCCATGAGTCCCCAGGGAACTACTACTCTATTCTTTATCTCTATGAATTCTACTATTCTATGCACCTCATATAAGTGGAATAACACAGTATTTGTCCTTTAATGACTGGCTTATTTCACTGAGAGTAATGTCCTCAAGGTTCATCCATTTTGTGACATATGTCAGAATTTCCCTCCTTTTTGAGACTGAGTAATATTCCATTGTATTTATAGACCACATTTTGTTTATTCATTCCTCTGTTAATAGACATTGGCATTGTCTGGGAGGGGTGCATTTTTTATTCATTTTTTTTCTCAAGTTTAATGCAGCCCATGGGACCAGGTGGTGTGGCAGATTTGGGCTAGTGGTGTGAAATGTCCTCCTGACTCCTTATTGCTGGGCTCAGCTGTGCACTACCTGTGGCTAGTTTATGTTAAGTCTGTTCAACTTCAGGGTCTCTCACAGCTTCAAGACAACTGGCATTGTGAGTCTTTGCTGGTAGTGCTCATTCCAGCACAAGGTTAGTGTTTTGGACTGAATGTTTATGTTTCCCTCAAATTCATATGTGGAAGTGCTAACTCCACTGTGACTGTATTTAGAGATAGGGCCTGTGAGGAGATGATAAAAGTAAAGTGAGTTCATGAGGGTGGGGCCCTAATCCAGTAGGACTGGTACCCTTACCAGAAGAGGAAGAATGACCAGTGCTCTCTCTCCACCATGTGAGGACAAAGAAAGAAGGTGGCCCTCTGCAAGCCAGGAAGAGAGCCCTCATGAGAAACTGAATCAGCAAGTACCTTCATATTCCAGCCTCCATAACTGGGAGAAATAAATTTCTGTTTTTAAGCCACTCAGTTTGTGGTATTGTGTTGAGGAAGCCTGAGTTGATTAAGATGGTTAGTGACCTATAAAAGAAAGAAACTCTTTCCCCCTCAGCTGGGAGCTTCAAGGCTGCATGTGGTTCTTCCGTCACACTCTACAGTATCCATGAAGAAGCATCAAAGCTGTGACTCCTGGGGACAATACCCCTGCCCCCATCACTGCTGAGAGCTTTCCCTGGGCAAGGGTCATGTTTACAAAGACTTCTGTACAAGTAAAATGACCTCATCTGAAATGTCTTTGTGATTGTAGAAATACCATCCTCTTTTTGTTCCCTCCTAGGGAGAAATTTAAATATTAAGACTTGACATCAGTCTAATGGGTGGGAGTTGGGACTCAGTTAACTCATTAATGCCTAAAAGAAAAAATTCTTTTTTCCTTTTGGAATACATTGCAGATTTGCATTATGCTGACTTTCCTAATTATTGTTTCTCATAGACTAACAGTGAAATTAGTATTTGCATTTTATTTTTTTTAAGTTTATTTATTTAGAGAAAGAGAGAGAGAGCATGAGCAGGGGAGGGACAGAGAGATAGAGGGAGAGAGAGAGAACTCCAAGCAGTCTCTGCACTGTCAGTGAGGAGTCTGACATGGGGCTTGAATCCATGAACCATGAGATCATGCTATGAGCTGAAACCAAGAGCTGGATGCCCAACTGATGGAGCCACCCAGGTGCCACAGTATTTGCATTTTCTAAGTTAATTGGTGGATGGAGAAAAGCAGTCAGTTACATCTTCAGATATGGGAAGTCTGTGGGCTTTCATAGAATTGGCAATGGCTAGAATGGAAAACCTGTTGCATTCTATCTAACTTATCTCCCAGAAGCAGACTACCCACACTCATAGAAGGGCTGAGAATGCATTAACTCCTCTAGAATAGTATTTCTCAGGAAGACAGTTTATAGGTATTCAGAGAAAAATGGAAAGGCTGGGTTCCACAAAGCTAAATAGTTTTTTTTTTCATGAAGCAAGACTCATTAGGGTATTTATTAATTTTATTAATTTATGAATTTTATTAATTCACTTATTTATTTACCATTTCACTGAACGCTTACCATGTATCAGGCTTTGTAAAAGCCTTGGAAAGATAGTGCAAAGGAAGACAGGTGTGCTTCCTTCCCTCATGAAGATTAAACTCTGGTGGAGCTCTTTCTCATTTCAAAGAGGGAGATAAGGTGGGTAATGTCCCCAAAATACTTAATGATTAAACCCTTTTCCAGAAAATATTTTCTGGCACATGTGTTTTGTGGGACATGCTTTGGAAAACAATTGCACAGTGAGGAAGACCAAGGTACGTGGAAACACTGTGGTGTTATGGTAGTAACTAGTAACTTCCAAGCACACTACATGCATCATTTCTGGTTCTCATCACCATTCTGAGAGTTGGCAACACTTTCATTTATAGACAAGAAGACTAGAACTCAGACCACTTGGATGGAGAGCTAGGATGGGTAGCCAAGCTCCAACGCCATAGTTCTTCCATCTTCCTTTACTATCTCTCTCCTGAAAAGTCTATGTGTTGGGTTAAAGAAACCTGAATTCTAGTGCTGAACTTACTGCTAATTAGCCTGGAAGTCTTGATCAACTCCTTCACATTCTTGGAGTGGGTCTTTAAACAGTTAGGAAGAGTCAACTTATGTGCTTACCATACGATCAGATTAAGTAGTGTATGTTCTCCTGGAAAGTCTACCACTCTGTATTGGGCTATTTGTAGTCCAAGCATCAGATGTAATTTTCTGGAATAGAGCAGAAAATCGACAGAACTGTATTCAACTGGATTCAATATATGGACATAATATTTTGTCTTCTTGAGAGTGTGTTGTATAGTTACTAAACACGTCAGTATTTTTTTTAAGAATTGTCTAAGAGGAGCCTTTCCTAATAGCTTCCTCTGAAAATAACTTCAGTTCTCATAACTACTTGTTAAAGGAATCTTTTTTAAGAGCAGTAACACCTGGAGTTTTGTTTATCACTGTCTCTGCCCACTGAAGATCCCACCTATGCCTTGAAAAATGATGCCAAAATTAATATTTATTCAATAAGCTGCTGAAAAGAATGGAAAGTAGCCCCTCTGTGTTGAAGGCAGAGACTACTGACCTTTGTAATGATTTTAAATGGCATATACTGATCAGGAAGATTTGTGGCTTCACAAACACAGAGGGCTATTACATCACTGTTAAGGGAAAGAAGTATTTTTCTCTGAAATCCAAACCGACAAGTGGCACATTAGTTAGTCTAAGGCAGGATCATAGGCTTCATAAATTTTTATCGTTAGCTTGATTGGAATGCTTTATTCTGTTGCTGTGAGGGGTCCCTTTGTAATTTATAAAATCCATCCAGACATCCACAAGAGTGAATGCCTCCTATTACCATCAGTGGAGATTGGGTGAGAGGTAGAAAGAGGCCTACAGACATCTGGAAACTAAGCAGCTGCAGCTTATTTCAGGGGAGAAGGTAAGGAAGTCTGAAAAGGGGGAAGGTTTGAGGACCTCTCCCTGGAGGAGTGGCATGCCAAGCCTCTTCCTGGACCATGCACTGGACCACTTCTGTCTTCTCATGAACCCATGAAGGAAAGGGTAGTCCAGCTCATCAGAAGCACATCCAGCTGAGTTCTAGGGTAGGCTGAGCCTGGAGATCTCTGTGGTTTTTGGTGCTTTCACAGACAACTCCCACCTTTTCTTTTTTCTTCTCTTCACTTAGCTTCTCTTTCTTTTCTCTTCTCTTTCTTTTCCTCATTTTTTCTTTCTTTTCTTTCTTTTTTCTCTCCTCCCCTCCCCACCCCTCTCCACTCCATTCCTCTCCTCTTCTCTCCTGTCCTTTCCTCTCTTTTCCTTTCCTTCTTTCTGTCACCAATAAATTTTAAACAGAAATGCTAGTTTCATAATTCTAATATTTGCATGGAAAAAGACTTTGAATCGCCAAAGCATTCTTAAATAGGGAAAACAAAGCTGGAGGCATCACAATTCTGGACTTCAAGATATATTACAAAGCGTAGCAACCAAAACAGTATGGTACTGGCACAAAAATAGACACATAGATCAAGGGAACGGAATAGAAAATCCAGAAATGAACACATAACTGTATGGTCAATTAATCATTGACAAAACAGGAAAGACTATCCAATGGAAAAAGTGTCTTCGAGAAATGGTGTTAAGAAAACTGGATAGCAACATGCAAAAGAATGAAACTGACCACTTTCTTTCCCAAACACTTTTCCTGGACCACTTTCTTTCCCAATTCAAAAAGGCCTAAATGTGAGACCTGAAGCCATAGAAATCCTAGAGGAGAACACAGGCAGTAACTTCTTTGACATCCGCTATAGCAACTTCTTTCTAGATATGTGTCCTGAGGCAAGGGAAACAAAAGCAAAAATAAACTTTTGCACAGTGAAGGAAATAATCAACAAAACTAACAGAAGATATCCAAATGCCAACAGACACATGGAAAGGTGCTCATCACTCGTCATCAGGGAAATGCAAATCAAAACTATAATGACATATCACCTCACACCTGTCAGAATCGCTAAAATCAACAACACAAGAAACAACAGGTGCTGACAAGGATGTGGAGAAAGGGGAACCCTCGTGTACTGTTGGGAATGCAAACTGGTGCAGCCACTCTGGAAAACAGTATGGAAGTTCCTCAGA
Organism: Puma concolor; assembly: GCF_028749965.1. NCBI lineage: Eukaryota > Metazoa > Chordata > Mammalia > Carnivora > Felidae > Puma > Puma concolor. Next base: position 27,833,588 of record NC_141671.1, read on the forward strand.
AAGTTAAAAATAGAACTACCCTATGATCCAGCAATCACACCCAAAGAATACAAAAATACTCATTCAAAGGGATACATTCACCCCAATATTTATAGAAACATTATGTACAATAACTAAATTATGGAAAGAGTCCAAATATACATCAACTGATGAATGGGTAAAGAGAATGTGGTATAGATATACAATGGAATATTACTCAGCCATAAAAAAGAATGGAATCTTGCCATTAGCAATAACATGGATGGAACTAGAGATTATTATGTTAGGGAAAATAAGTCAGGGAAAGACAAATACCATATGATTTCACACACATGTGGAATTTAAGAAACAAAACAAGTGAACAAAGGGGAAAAAACAGAGAGAGGCAAACCAAGAATCAGACTCTTTTTTAACTATAGAGAACAAACTGATGGTTACCAGAAGGGAGGTGGGTGGAGGGATGGGTGAAATAGGTGATGGGAATTAAGGAGTGCACTTGTGATGAGCACAGGGTGATGTATGGAAGTGTTGAATCACTATATTATACATCTGAAACCGATATTACACTGTATGTTAACTAACTGGAATTTAAATACAAACTTAAAAAGTAAACTTATGTGCATAAGCATACAGGAATAGCCATTTGTTTAACTCATTGAAAAAGAAAAAGAAATGTTAGTTTCATCTGCATGGGGTGAGGACGGGAGAGAAGACTACTCCTATGATTAGCTGGGTGAAGGTTGGAGTGAGTATTATCAAAGCTGGGAGACCCCAAACTGGGTGCATGGGAGCCCCTCACTTCCTAAACATGAGGGGAGGGATGGTAACTGTGGCCCAGACCGGTCTTACATGGCTGTATATACCCAGTGGATGGGGTGTAAGTGTTGCCCTTGCAGGTTGTTATTGCTAGTTCTTGGGGAGGACTCTTCTGCCTGGCCAGCCTCTCCCCTCCCACATTGTGCATACTGTCTCTGAAATGGCTTAGAGGTTGCAACATCAACAAAACCAAAATAGGAACCAAGATTTTGGACATACAAGGGTAACTAAGGTTACACACACACACCATCTTGGACAACCTGCTTCTTTGAATTGGTGAAGTGCTCTGCTAGAGCACTTTCATGCCATTTGTATGAATCAGAGTCGACAATCAGGGCGTGGGCATACTCTTCAATATTTGCTGGAGTAGCAGGGCAGTAGTGGCAAATGCTCAAGTCTAAGTTCACAAGTACAAGTCACATTAAAGCAAATTCATTGTTTCTTTTGACAGGGCCACCAGACTGGTAGGTCAAGGAAATGCTGCCACTGTGGGGGTATTCTCAAGGCATTTGGCAGAGTCTCTCCTGATGATATCCTTGTGTACATACCAAGGGCATGTGGCTAGAGGTCAGTGTGATGGCAGTTCCTGAACAGGTTCAATGACTACACTCAGCAAAGGCCGGTCTAGGTGATGACCAGCAGTAACATGAAGAGATACTTCTCATGCTGAGTCATGAGACCCAGCTCTGTCCTGACCCAGGATAAACACATTTGGAAGGACAGTACAGGAAGGAAGATCTGAAAGGACTTTATAGCACAGGTTAGAAAGAAAGGCTGAATAAGATAAAAAAGCATTTTAAAAGCTTAAATGTAAAATATTGTCACTTGAGTTACAAGAATTAACTTCACTAGTACTCCAAGGGTGCAATATGGCTTCATAGCAGTGTAAAGTATAAAAAAAAGCCTAGAGCTTATGGTATAAAGTAGACTGTCTGCTCAATCCATCTTTGGCTACATTATGGAAAGATATTTCCTTCTGTAATGATGAACTGTTCCTCTCTTCTCTGGGCCAGTGTAACCACTTTTGGAATATTGGCATTCCATTTGGGATGATGCATTTAAGAGGATGACAAAACATGCTGAAATCAGAGATAAGCTTATAAGAGAGCCTCAAGAAGAATGAGAAACTGGAGTCTTCAGCTACCTTGCACTCTGAAGGCATGGCCTAACAAAGCAAGGTAAAACTTGTGTGTAGCCTCCAAAGGCAGAAGTAGGACTGGGGATGCAATAATTTTTTTTTTTTTTTTTTTTTTTTTTACGTTTAGAGATGCCCAAAGGCAGGATAGGCCGCCCTGAAAAGAGGTGAGATCAATCTCACTCCCTGGAGCTAAGACACAAACGAGGTGGTAACCAGCTGGTTGGACTGAATGGTTCCTCCTAACCCTGGAATTCTGTGAGTCCATGATGAGGACCCAAGAAACTGAAGTTCTAACCCCAACTTTGTCACAAACTGCCTTACTGGCCTTAAGCAAGTTGTTTCAATTCTCTGGATCTATCTCATTTTTCTCCTCGGCTAAAATAGGAAGTTGGACAAAATTAACTCCAAGGTTTAATTGATTCATGTTTTCTGTTACCTTTATCACCATGGATCTCTGCCAAGGACTAATAGCTTGTGATCTCCTTTTCTCATAGACACCAGGAGAAGGGTTTAGGAAATTATGTCATGGTTGTCACAGTAGGAAGTGTATCCATTGTCTCACTATTTTCTCTGAACCTTGGCTCCTTTTATTTGGATTTTTCTTGTCCTGTATTTTGCGATCAGTTACAGCAGATCAGAAGAACAACCAAATTAGGAGTAATTTTTTACTGTGGTGGAGAGGCCATGAGTCCAGAAAACCTCTGGTAAGTTATGTCAACAGGAACAATAAGTGAAAATTATTCTAAAGATGTTTTCAGAAGTTTTTTTTAGTTTGGGTATTTACTTTTTCTTTCCTTTTTCAGTTTTTCTTCCTGAGTAAAGAGTCAATGACCATCATTTATGAGAAGGGGTTGCAGTTTTTACTCTGTTTTGTGGATTAATTCAGTGTTCAAATCTGAATTCAACCTATTCCTTAAGCTGCCTGATGGTGACAACTAGAACTTGCCATCAGTCCCATGGGACTTTTACCTTGTTTCTGATGGCTCCAAATTGAGATAAATATAAGTTTAGGCAAAGCAGTTCAAACATCCAAGTAATTTAAAATACAATGGAAGACAAAGAACAGGCACAATTTGGATTGAAGAGGAGCCCATTAGGATGGGCAAATAGGAGGCAGTGTGGATGTGCATGTGTGTCTGTGTGGGTGTGCATGTGTGTGCCCGTGTGCACGTGTGTGTGTGTGTGTGTGTGTGTGTGTGTGTGTGTGTGTTGGGAGTGGTGCTCCTGCAGTGGTGTTATGAATGCCCAGAATACTACTTGGGTTGGCTGTCCATCTGAAGAGGCTGGGTGAGATCCAACTCTTGAGGGACTGTGGGTTCAGCTGGTGAGGGCGAGGTTTCAGTGAGGCTGAAGATAGAGCTTCAGTGCTGCACACCCCTGTCATGTATTCACTGTGAAACTCTGCTTCTTCCCGAGTGCCAGCTACCTGGGAATTAGGAATGAAATAAGCAAGCAAGAAAGGTATTTTGTATCCTATTCCCTAGGCAAGCAAAACAACTTAAAACCAACTTGTACAGGTGGCAGAGCAAGACTGTTGTCTGTGATCAAGTGTAAAACAAAGGTGAAGCACTGTAAAAATAGACAAAACTGGTAACAACTGAAAACTTTCTTGATTTGTAAGAAGTTGAACCTTTTTTTTTTTTTTGGTTGCTCACCTCAGGACCAAATGCAGCCTTATAAGTTTACGTAAAGCTTTTGCCTGGTAACTTGCTCTCCCTCCTGGTCCTGCATGTTCTGTGAAAACCATCTTTCAAAGACTGTTGTTTCAACAGAAGAACCCATCTGAAGCGACAACAGCTTGCGGCAGCTCTCTGGGTGCTGCTGAAGGAGGCATGAAGAAAGCAGGCAGCTCCGGCTCAGCATGGAGCCCTGAAGTGCAGGGGTTCACATATGGTGTCTCAACTGTTGGTGCTTTTAGTATTCCATGACTCATGCTTAGAAATGGAAAAAAAAATCCTTATCTCCTCAAGACTTCTGTGATTGGCAACTCCTGTTAGGACCTGGAGATGTGGGTTTCATAAGAAAACGAAGTGCATCTGACAAGGGGAGGCAGTAGCTGGTTTCCTTTACTGCTTCCAGCAGCTTGTGATAACGTCATAGCCAAATACTTTCGCGGACACTTTGTTTTGTCCAATGCACCAGCTACTGGTGCAGCCTTGACTTGACCAGAATTCTTTTGGCCACTTAAAAAGAGATTATTGCTCACGGGCCTAAATCCCCCAAAAGAATAAGAAAGCATAATGGCAAAATATCAGAAAGGGCATTCCTGAACACACATTAAACCTAGTCATCAGATTACCTGTAGCATCAACACGTACAAATAAATAGTTTAACAGTTGGTCAGAACTAGTCAGTCTCTCTCACAAACACTTATTAGATACCGAGAGAGCATAACACATTGCAAAGTCCGTGTAGGAGAGGTGGTGTCTGACCCAGCTGGAAAAGTATGCATGGTTAGCATGTCTTCTGTGGATGCAAGGGAAACTGTTGGATTCATGCCACCCATGTTCCATTCTTGTTTGCAGGTGATAAATGAAATACTAGTTTTTCTTACCAGCTCCCTGAGATCCTTGAAATGCTTTTTGTCTTGTTATAATTTATTACTGTAAATAACTTGGCCCATTTCGTGTGTAGAATGATGGTAGGTGCTATGTAAATAAGTCAATGGATACTATATATCTGCACACTAAGATCTTATTACCTTCCTGAGGTGCATCTTTACTAATAAAATTTGCCTTACAGTGTTGTTGTGAAGATTACATGAGATAATATATGTTAATATGCTTTGTAAATTGCAAACCATGAAGCATCAACTTGTTATCCTGAGAGGAAAACTTGATCTTGAGAAAAAGGTGGAACAGAGCTCCCAGAGATCCTTCCTTTGCTCTGTTGTAGCACTGGTCCAGGAGTTTCAGGAGATGATTACTATGTGCCAAGAATCTTCCTGCAGGCAAAACTACATTGATCTTAGGAATGCAATCAATCAGATTTTGCTACTGAAAAGAGAAGGGGAGTGTAGCTTAGAAAGGATACTTTGAGAAAATAGTTTTAGAAATTGAAATAGAGGAGGAGGGCTGTAGTTCTGAAAAATGAGGAGAAAAATTTTGAGTATAGACAACTTTTTTGGGTGGAAAGATTCCCCACCTGGAGGAGGGGATTCTTCAGGCTCTCAAAGCCTTCACTCACTCATTGAACAAATATTTCTTGAGCACCCATTATGTGCCAACTCCTTTCTAGTCTTGTAATGAAAAGCCAACTTAAAAAGAATTCCCATGTCTGCTCTGACTTCCTCAGCAAGCCATCCACTGAAGAGCAATTTAGTTTCCAATCTGGGCCCAGGCATCATGAGTGTAGGTCTCCTAGGCAAAGGAGTCCCTCTGGGTTTTAGGAGAATACCAGATGAGTCAACTGATGAGTGAGCAGTGATCACAGCAGCTCTTCTGGATCCTTCAAAACGTTCTCCAGCAACCTAACCTCAAGTGCCCACTAAGACAATATGTATATTGATTTGCGTAGGCTGCCATGACAAAGTGCCACAGGCTTAAACTACAGAAATTTACTTCCTCACAGTTCCAAGATGAAGGTGTCTGCAGGGTTGGTTTCTTCTCAGGCCTCTCTCCTTGGCTTGCAAATCACCACCTTCTCCTTGTGTGTGCCTGTGTCCTGATCTCCTCTTCTTATAAGAACACCAGTCAGATTTGGATAAAAGCCTATTCTAATGAACTCATTTCAAATTAATTACCTCTTTAAAGACCTAATCTTCAAATAAAATTAGTCTGAGGTACTAGGGATTGAGACTTCAACATATGAATTTGGGGGACACAATTCAGCTCAGCATAATAAGTAAAAATTCCAGCTACAAATCCATTATTTTGCTTATGTCAAACTGCTTATCTGACTAGTCTTTAAGACCTCCTAGCCCATCTCCTCAATTTCTCAGCTTTCCTTCACCAATTTGGCTGCTGGTTATGGCACTGGGTAGGGGCCAAACAGAGACAGGCACACATGATGGGAGGAAGTGCTGTATTGTGAATCTGTAGGGGGTTAAGCCTGACACAGGAGTCTAGGTAAGGTGGAGGAAAGTTGAAATATTAGGTCTTGATGAATGGAGAGCAGATCCATCCTGTAGGCTAGCAGAAATCCCTTCCAGGAAGGGTGTATATGTGAATTGTTTGCAGCTCCCATAACAGGCTGGAATTTTACAGCTGAATTATGGCATCTGCCACTCTTGGCCTCGGATAATAGTTCTTTCTATGCATGGTATTTTGTTCTGCTAGCCTAAAACATCATTTAAAAGGGCTGTCGGGATACTAAGGTGAACAAGATGCTTTCTAGCAGGAAAAGATCTCAAAGGAAAAAGAGCCACAAGGCTCCCATACCTAGAGGGAAAGTTTCCAGTGCTCCACAGAACTTGATGGTCTCTGCCAAAGCCAGAAAATGGAATGTTTGCTGAGATTATAAAAAATGTGTTTGAAGGAACAAGTGAATAGCATATATTTTTGTACTTCAGTCAGACATATTCTTAAACATTAAAGGTTTGACCGGAGGTAGGGAAGATGGCGGCATAGGAGGACGCTGGACTCACCGCGCGTCCTGCTGATCACTTAGATTCCACCTACACCTGCCTAAATAACCCAGAAAACCACCAGAGGATTAGCAGAACGGAGTCGCCGGAGCCAAGCGCAGACGAGAGGCCCACGGAAGAGGGTAGGAAGGGCGGCGAGGCGGTGCGCGCTCCACGGACTGGCGGGAGGGAGCCGGGCGGAGGGGCGGTTCGCCGGCCAAGCAGAGCCCCCGAGTCTGGCTTGCAAAAAGCGGAGGGGCCTGACGGACTGTGTTCCCACAGCAAGCGCGACTTAGCGTCTGGGAGGTCATAAGTTAACAGCTCTGCTCAGAAAGCGGGAAGGCTGGAGGACAAAGGGAAGGAGAGCTGCTGAGCCCCCTGACGACAGAGCTCAGTTTGGTGGGGAACAAAGGCGCTCGCCACCGCCATCTCCCCCGCCCATCCCCCAGCCAAAATCCCAAAGAGAACCAGTTCCTGCCAGGGAACTTGCTGGCTCCGCGCGCAAACACCCAACTCTGCGCTTCTGCGGAGCCAAACCTCCGGCAGCGGATCTGACTCCCTCCTGCTGCCACAGGGCCCCTCCTGAAGTGGATCACCTAAGGAGAAGCGAGCTAAGCCTGCCCCTCCTGCCCCTGTGCACCTTGCCTACCCACCCCAGCTAAGACGCCAGATCCCCAGCATCACAAGCCTGGCAGTGTGCAAGTAGCCCAGACAGACCACCCCAACCCACAGTGAATCCCGCCCCTAGGAGAGGGGAAGAGAAGGCACGCACCAGTCTGACTGTGGCCCCAGCGGTGGGCTCGGGGCAGACATCAGGTCTGACTGCGGCTCCGCCCACCAACTCCAGTTATACACCACAGCACAGGGGAAGTGCCCTGCAGGTCCTCACCACACCAGGGACTATCCAAAATGACCAAGCGGAAGAATTCCCCTCAGAAGAATCTCCAGGAAATAACAACAGCTAATGAGCTGATCAAAAAGGATTTAAATAATATAACAGAAAGTGAATTTAGAATAATAGTCATAAAATTAATCGCTGGGCTTGAAAACAGTATAGCTGACAGCAGAGAATCTCTTGCTACAGAGATCAAGGGACTAAGGAACAGTCACGAGGAGCTGAAAAACGCTTTAAACGAAATGCATAACAAAATGGAAACCACCACGGCTCGGATTGAAGAGGCAGAGGAGAGAATAGGTGAACTAGAAGATAAAGTTATGGAAAAAGAGGAAGCTGAGAAAAAGAGAGATAAAAAAATCCAGGAGTATGAGGGGAAAATTAGAGAACTAAGTGATACACTAAAAAGAAATAATATACGCATAATTGGTATCCCAGAGGAGGAAGAGAGAGGGAAAGGTGCTGAAGGGGTACTTGAAGAAATAATAGCAGAGAACTTCCCTGAAGTGGGGAAGGAAAAAGGCATTGAAATCCAAGAGGCACAGAGAACTCCCTTCAGACGTAACTTGAATCGATCTTCTGCACAACATATCATAGTGAAACTGGCAAAATACAAGGATAAAGAGAAAATTCTGAAAGCAGCAAGGGGTAAACGTGCCCTCACATATAAAGGGAGACCTATAAGACTCGTGACTGATCTCTCTTTTGAAACTTGGCAGGCCAGAAAGAATTGGCACGAGATTTTCAGGGTGCTAGACAGAAAAAATATGCAGCCGAGAATCCTTTATCCAGCAAGTCTGTCATTTAGAATAGAAGGAGAGATAAAGGTCTTCCCAAACAAACAAAAACTGAAGGAATTTGTCACCACTAAACCAGCCCTACAAGAGATCCTAAGGGGGACCCTGTGAGACAAAGTACCAGAGACATCACTACAAGCATAAAACATACAGACACCACAATGACTCTAAACCCATATCTTTCTATAATAACACTGAATGTAAATGGATTAAATGCGCCAACCAAAAGACATAGGGTATCAGAATGGATAAAAAAACAAGACCCATCTATTTGCTGTCTACAAGAGACTCATTTTAGACCCGAGGACACCTTTAGATTGAGAGTGAGGGGATGGAGATCTATTTATCATGCTACTGGAAGCCAAAAGAAAGCTGGAGTAGCCATCCTTATATCAGACAAACTAGACTTTAAATTAAAGGCTGTAACAAGAGATGAAGAAGGACATTATATAATAGTGACAGGGTCTATCCATCAGGAAGAGCTAACAATTATAAATGTCTATGCGCCGAATACCGGAGCGCCCAAATATATAAAACAATTACTCATAAACATAAGCAACCTTATTGAGAAGAATGTGGTAATTGCAGGGGACTTTAACACCCCACTTACAGAAATGGATAGATCATCTAGACGCACGGTCAATAAAGAAACAAGGGCCCTGAATGAGACATTGGATCAGATGGACTTGACAGATATATTTAGAACTCTGCATCCCAAAGCAACAGAATATACTTTCTTCTCGAGTGCACATGGAACATTCTCCAAGATAGATCATATACTGGGTCACAAAACAGCCCTTCATAAGTTTACAAGAATTGAAATCATACCATGCATACTTTCAGACCACAATGCTATGAAGCTTGAAATCAACCACAGAAAAAAGTCTGGAAAACCTCCAAAAGCATGGAGGTTAAAGAACACCCTACTTAGGGGCGCCTGGGTGGCGCAGTCGGTTAAGTGTCCGACTTCAGCCAGGTCACGATCTCGCGGTCCGTGAGTTCGAGCCCCGCATCGGGCTCTGGGCTGATGGCTCAGAGCCTGGAGCCTGTTTCCGATTCTGTGTCTCCCTCTCTCTCTGCCCCTCCCCCATTCATGCTCTGTCTCTCTCTGTCCCAAAAATAAATAAATGTTGAAAAAAAAAAAAAAAAAAACTTTAAAAAAAAAGAACACCCTACTAACGAATGAGTGGGTCAACCAGGCAATTAGAGAAGAAATTAAAAAATATATGGAAACAAACGAAAATGAAAATACAACAATCCAAACGCTTTGGGACGCAGCGAAGGCAGTCCTGAGAGGAAAATACATTGCCATCCAGGCCTATCTCAAGAAACAAGAAAAATCCCAAATACAAAATCTAACAGCACACCTAAAGGAAATAGAAGCAGAACAGCAAAGGCAGCCTAAACCCAGCAGAAGAAGAGAAATAATAAAGATCAGAGCAGAAATAAACAATATAGAATCTAAAAAAACTGTAGAGCAGATCAACGAAACCAAGAGTTGGTTTTTTGAAAAAATAAACAAAATTGACAAACCTCTAGCCAGGCTTCTCAAAAAGAAAAGGGAGATGACCCAAATAGATACAATCATGAATGAAAATGGAATGATTACAACCAATCCCTCAGAGATACAAACAATTATCAGGGAATACTATGAAAAATTATATGCCAACAAATTGGACAACCTGGAAGAAATGGACAAATTCCTGAACACCCACACTCTTCCAAAACTCAATCAGGAGGAAATAGAAAGCTTGAACAGACCCATAACCAGCGAAGAAATTGAATCGGTTATCAAAAATCTCCCAACAAATAAGAGTCCAGGACCAGATGGCTTCCCAGGGGAGTTCTACCAGACGTTTAAAGCAGAGATAATACCTATCCTTCTCAAGCTATTCCAAAAAATAGAAAGGGAAGGAAAACTTCCAGACTCATTCTATGAAGCCAGTATTACTTTGATTCCTAAACCAGACAGAGACCCAGTAAAAAAAGAGAACTACAGGCCAATATCCCTGATGAATATGGATGCAAAAATTCTCAATAAGATACTAGCAAATCGAATTCAACGGCATATAAAAGGAATTATTCACCATGATCAAGTGGGATTCATTCCTGGGATGCAGGGCTGGTTCAACATTCGCAAATCAATCAACGTGATACATCACATTAACAAAAAAAAAGAGAAAAACCATATGATCCTGTCAATCGATGCAGAAAAGGCCTTTGACAAAATCCAGCACCCTTTCTTAATAAAAACCCTTGAGAAAGTCGGGATAGAAGGAACATACTTAAAGATCATAAAAGCCATTTATGAAAAGCCCACAGCTAACATCATCCTCAACGGGGAAAAACTGAGAGCTTTTTCCCTGAGATCAGGAACACGACAGGGATGCCCACTCTCACCGCTGTTGTTTAATATAGTGCTGGAAGTTCTAGCGTCAGCAATCAGACAACAAAAGGAAATCAAAGGCGTCAAAATTGGCAAAGATGAAGTCAAGCTTTCGCTCTTTGCAGATGACATGATATTATACATGGAAAATCCGATAGACTCCACCAAAAGTCTGCTAGAACTGATCCATGAATTCAGCAAAGTTGCAGGATACAAAATCAATGTACAGAAATCAGTTGCATTCTTATACACTAACAATGAAGCAACAGAAAGACAAATAAAGAAACTGATCCCATTCACAATTGCACCAAGAAGCATAAAATACCTAGGAATAAATCTAACCAAAGATGTAAAGGATCTGTATGCTGAAAACTATAGAAAGCTTATGAAGGTAATTGAAGAAGATTTAAAGAAATGGAAAGACATTCCCTGCTCATGGATTGGAAGAATAAATATTGTCAAAATGTCAATACTACCCAAAGCTATCTACACATTCAATGCAATCCCAATCAAAATTGCACCAGCATTCTTCTCGAAACTAGAACAAGCAATCCTAAAATTCATATGGAACCACAAAAGGCCCCGAATAGCCAAAGTAATTTTGAAGAAGAAGACCAAAGCAGGAGGCATCACAATCCCAGACTTTAGCCTCTACTACAAAGCTGTCATCATCAAGACAGCATGGTATTGGCACAAAAACAGACACATAGACCAATGGAATAGAATAGAAACCCCAGAACTAGACCCACAAATGTATGGCCAACTCATCTTTGACAAAGCAGGAAAGAACATCCAATGGAAAAAAGACAGTCTCTTTAACAAATGGTGCTGGGAGAACTGGACAGCAACATGCAGAAGGTTGAAACTAGACCACTTTCTCACACCATTCACAAAAATAAACTCAAAATGGATAAAGGACCTGAATGTGAGACAGGAAACCATCAAAACCTTAGAGGAGAAAGCAGGAAAAGACCTCTCTGACCTCAGCCGTAGCAATCTCTTACTCGACACATCCCCAAAGGCAAGGGAATTAAAAGCAAAAGTGAATTACTGGGACCTTATGAAGATAAAAAGCTTCTGCACAGCAAAGGAAACAACCAACAAAACTAAAAGGCAACCAACGGAATGGGAAAAGATATTTGCAAATGACATATCGGACAAAGGGCTAGTATCCAAAATCTATAAAGAGCTCACCAAACTCCACACGCGAAAAGCAAATAACCCAGTGAAGAAATGGGCAGAAAACATGAATAGACACTTCTCTAAAGAAGACATCCGGATGGCCAACAGGCACATGAAAAGATGTTCAGCGTCGCTCCTTATCAGGGAAATACAAATCAAAACCACACTCAGGTATCACCTCACGCCAGTCAGAGTGGCCAAAATGAACAAATCAGGAGACTATAGATGCTGGAGAGGATGTGGAGAAACGGGAACCCTCTTGCACTGTTGGTGGGAATGCAAATTGCTGCAGCCGCTCTGGAAAGCAGTGTGGAGGTTCCTCAGAAAATTAAAAATAGACCTACCCTATGACCCAGCAATAGCACTGCTAGGAATTTATCCAAGGGACCCAGGAGTACTGATGCATAGGGGCACTTGTACCCCAATGTTCATAGCAGCACTCTCAACAATAGCCAAATTATGGAAAGAGCCTAAATGTCCATCAACTGATGAATGGATAAAGAAATTGTGGTTTATATACACAATGGAGTACTACGTGGCAATGAGAAAAAATGAAATATGGCCTTTTGTAGCAACGTGGATGGAACTGGAGAGTGTGATGCTAAGTGAAATAAGCCATACAGAGAAAGACAGATACCATATGGTTTCACTCTTATGTGGATCCTGAGAAACTTAAAAGAAACCCATGGGGGAGGGGAACAAAAAAAAAAAAAAAAAGAGGTTAGAGTGGGAGAGAGCCAAAGCATAAGAGACTGTTGAGAACTGAGAACAAACTAAGGGTTGATGGGGGGTGGGAGGGAGGAGAGGGTGGGTGATGGGTACTGAGGAGGGCACCTTTTGGGATGAGCACTAGGTGTGTATGGAAACCAATTTGACAATAAATTTCATATATAAATTAAAACAAAAAACAAAAAAAAACATTAAAGGTTTAGATAAAGAACAGTGAAAGTAAACTGACATTGATAAAAATGCAAATGACAATAGATCTGTGTTTCTAAAAGTGAGCTGAAAGATGGTATCTAGTTGAGCTGCTTTTATTACAATGAGAAAACTCAAGCCCAGGCAGTTCAAAGCCAAAACTGCACATTGAGTTGGTGGGAGAAATGAAAATAGAACTGGAGTCTCTTCACTCTGCCCAATGCTATTTCTGAAAGCCACATTGGTCATCAATTTATCATCTGGGAGAGCTTTATTCTTCACAGCCTACTGTCTCTAGGAGGTTGGGTTTTCTAATTCTCCTTGGGTATAAACAGTGTACTTGACACTTAAAAATTAAACGATTTCAGAAATTTCAATTACTCAGGTTAATTTTTAATAAAGTAATGCTTTAGTAAATTAGAAATATACTATTTGAGGATATTTCCACTTTTTCCGTTGAGTGTTTTATTTTTATCCATCTTTTATTCTTCATCCACGAATGAAAAACAAATATAGACAATTGTTACTTTGCACAGATGGTGAGCATTGTAGAGAATGTAGATTTAAAAGTCTAGGACCAAATTTACAGTTTAAAAAATTTCATTCTTCATTTTCCTTTTCTAGTGACATACCTGACAACTTTATCCAAAGCCACCTAACCCCACTAATACATTTTTTATTTAAAGTTCTTATATTCAGTTTTCCATTAGAATAGTTTCTTTTCTAAAATAAAAAAGGAAACAAAAAATTAGAAACTTTACCTTAATCTTACTACTCCACAACTTTGCAATTTTTTGAAAGACAACCAAACCAAACCAAAACAAAAACCCAAAATGCTCAGCAGTATCAAACATTCTCTTTATAATCAGTGGAAAGAAAATCTGTGTATCTCAAAATAGAATTACATGAACACATTCTTTAAGAAGCCAGAATTACCAGTTTATGCACAGGATTTTCCACAAGCATTGGACTCTACCTCTGTACACTAAATAAATAGCAAATGATAAAGAATAGAAACAGTTCCTTTTTCCGTGTTGAGTGAGTGACTAAGCAACACAAAGAAAGCATTTCTTGTTTGGAAAGAAAATAAAAGAATGGGATGTTTTACAGACAGGGAGAATTATTGCCAGCAAATTAAAAACTTCTTGGTTCTCACATTAATTCTAGGTTCCAGACTTTTCCCAGCCTTAGTTTGCTAGGTCACCTCATTATCAAGGCCAGAAGACCTGAGTCCACTGGAAACCATTCAGCCAGTGGCAAGTTTCTACGAGCCACATTCAGAGAAATCGAGCTGGAGGTTCAGTGGCATTTGTTGGAGGTTGGAAACCCCAGCAATGTCATAACATAATGCACTATATAATTAAGGAATTGCTATGATCTCAAATGAAGGGTGTTTTGTTATTGTTTTGACCTTCCTCACCCATGTAGACTACCAGTCTGATGTAGTTGTTCTAAAGCTGGAGTCTACATAAACAACCACTACTTACCTTCAGCTCACCTTTCCCTAGAAAGAGTCAGGGGCTTATCAAAAGTTTTCTTGGTCAGTTTGGGTCAGGAGATTGAGCTTTCCCAACAAAATTACAAAGTGATGCCCAGACCATGTTATTATGAGAGGCACAGGTGTGCTGTGAGGAAGACTTTTCCTGGACTGTGGGAATAGACATGATGAAAGAATTCCAAAGACCCTGTGTCTGAGAGTCAGAGTGGGGGAAGACCCTTTTTTTCTGCTGTCACTCTTTTTCTGGTTCTACTACTATCTGCCATTTTATATAGTCTCAAAATCAAGAGCCTAGGTTATGTGAGTGTTCACTGTCCCGTTGGCTCCCATAGTCTGTGATTCCATCCCATTTAGAGATGCAGGGCAGCATAGAGCTCATGGCACAGAATCCAGAGTGGATGCTGGACTCACATCCCAGCTCTGCCACTAGGTTGGTGTGTGACCTGTATAAGCCTGTTTTAACCTCTTTGAGCCTCAGTTTCCTGGCATATTGAAAGGGGTTGATAAATAGTACCTAGCTCACAGTATGTGAGGTCCTTGTGTTGAAGCATTGAGTCTGGAGCTTCAGAAAAGCTAACTTTCATTGAAAAATTACCATTGCTGTGAGCAGAACCATGTCCTAAGGACATTTGGTTCTAATTCCAGTCGAATGACTGGCTTATCTTGTGAGCTGAGCAAAACATAATTCATCAAATCAATTTTAAGATGGCACTCTGGTTGTTGCCTCATAGACAGATCTGTGTGACCGGGAGGGGATTTGGCACATGGTGAAATTTGTTTAAATTCAGGGAAAATACTAACTAACACCTAAAATTTCAGAATTTTTTTTCCTTTAAATACCTCTGAGAATTGACAGACTGAACTCTGAGAAATTCTGGTGAGGATCTGCTCAATTGTACAAGTATTTATTATTGCTGTCATTACCTATTTATGTTTTTGGTGTTTGGAGGTTAAATAGAGTATAGATCTTTAGGGCAGGGGCTCTGGTCTCCTGCTTTTGAATTCACCTCTGCAGATTGTTGGCAGTGTAGAAGAAGCTGTCCTTCTCACCTGTCTCTTTGTGACTCTGTCCGGAGTGACAAGATCCCATGTTATGTGTCATAAAATAAGAGTAGTTAGGATTATGGAGTACAGAGAAAGATCTAGACTGCCTGGGGCCTGAAGCTTAGAGGGTTTAGGGAGTCCACTTTAAGAAAAAGAATGTGAAGCTGTCAGGCTGAACAACATCATTTTTCAGATAAGGGGCTGTAGCTTGCAGGGAGCCACATAGGAATGCTGGGATTGAGGTTGGAACACTCATGAGCCTGACACCCAAATCTGGGTTCTACACTGCTAAGCTGCCTTTCCTCATTGAAGAGAGACTGGCTTTTCCCAATTTTGCTATCTACCACCAGGCTCTGCCTGACCAATCCACTTTTGAGTTCCTGGTCTAACATTATAATGTTTACCCTCTACTCCATCTGAGCCACCCAGAACCCAGCTCCACTCACTGCACTTTCTGTGAATGCAGTCCTTCCCCTCTTAACTGGAAACAAAGGGGCAGGGGAACCAAGTTCTGGTCTTCCATAAAATAGAGACCCTATTAACCCCTGTTCATCTCACAGCAATTTTATGTTAAGAGAAAACATTAAAAGCACTTAGAAACCTGTAAAGTGCAGAATAATATTGATAAGCTATTGTCATTAGACCTAAACCCTACTTACCTTCTGTTTCCAATCTATACTGAGATTTCCTGTTACAGACCTTTGAATCTCTATCTCATGGCTTAACGTTTCAGTGCTACTTACTTGTTTTGTGTAAGTTTGTTTTATTTCTATTAGCAAATCATATCTTCTTTGCAAAGGAAATCAACCTTTGCCTCTTCTATATCTATTACTAAACTAGTACACTTAGAAGGTTTTTAAAATATTTGTTATATTTTTTTGTTAACTTATTTGGATTTGTGCTAATTTAAAGTTTTGTTTGTTATCTCAGATATTCTTAATTTTATATCAATTAAAACTTGGTTTCTAATTATGTTTGACCTTTAAATGATAAATTCTATGGTTTCTCATGTATCTCCTGTCTATAAATTATTAGGTCAAATTTAACAACTTGTTTCTTCATGTACAACAGTACTAGAAATGTCTATGAGACTCTGAGCTTTACCTGGCCTACTCTTGATGATCTTGCTGGATTGTCTGGCTGGTACAGACATACAGGGTTAGGCCTTGTCTGGCTATCATTTTGTTTCAGACCACTGGCAGATGTTCTGTTGGTAGGAGAAAGAAGAAACCAAACCCCGGATGAAATATTGGTTCTCCAAACCTTGGAGAAATATTTTCCCAACACATTATTTTGAAAATTTAAAACATAGAGCAAAATTCCATTGAATTCACAGTGAAGAGTCCTTAATCTGCCACACAGACTCTCCCTACCCAGTCAAGCAAGCTTACTAGACTTACAACATGCTTGTCAGCTATCCATTCCTTGATCTGTCAAACCATCTTATATTTTTAATGCATCTCAAGAGTATCCTTTTCCCCATACTTAGCCTTAAGAGAGTTTATTATTTATTAACAGACTTTCTCTTCTGAGGTAAAATTTATGTAAAAAGAAATGCAAACCTTAAGTGTACTATTCTTTGGGTTTTGACAAAAGTATTTGTGTAACTCAAATCCCTATCAAGACATAGAGCATTACCATCACCCAAAAAAGTTCCGTCATGCCTACCAACCTCCACCTCCATCATCTTCAGATGAAGTTTTCTTGTTGTAGAACTTCATATAGATAGAATTATGCATACTGTACTCCTTGTGTAAGCCTACTTTCACTCAGCAAAATGCTTTTTTTTAAGTTTATTTATTTTGAGAGAAAGAGAGAGAGAGGCAGAGAGAGAGGGAGCGAAGGGATCCCAAGTGGAACCCGACTCAGATTTCAAACTCACCAACCACAAGAGCATGAGCTGAGCTGAAATCAAGAGTCAGACGTTTAACCAACTGAGCCACCCAGGCAATCCAGCAAAATGTCTTTAAGATTCATGTGTGTATTGTCCATATAAGCAGTTCATTTTTTAAAATTCCTAAGTAGTGGCCCACTGGGTGAATACACCCAGTTAGTTTAGCTATTCTTCTACATATGGATCCCTAGGCTGGTTTTACTCTTTTGCTATTATTATGAATAGAGCCATTATAAACATTCTTGTAAAGAATGCATTTAGTTTAAGAAACTACAAGATCTTTTTCCAAAGTGATTGTACCATTTTATACTTCACCCAAGTGCTTCAAATCCTAACCAATATTTAGTATTGTCAGTCTTTCTTAGTTTTATGTCTTCTAGTTAATCCACAGTGGTATTTCATAATAGTTTTAATTGCATTTCCCTGATGACAGTATATTGAACATTTTTCATGTGTATTTATTCTTTTGTGAAATGTTGAAATCTCTTACCTTTATTTTTCTTTTTATTGAGTTTTAGGGGTTCTTTATATAACCTAAATATATATGTTATAGATTTTTTCTCCCAGTCTGTGTCTTGCCTATTCATTTTCTTAATGATATATTTTTTAAAATTTAAATCCAAGTTAGTTAACATATAGTGTAATAATGGTTTCAGAGATATTCATCACTTACATATAACACCCAGTACTCATCCCACCAAGTGCCCTCCTTAATGCTCATCACCCATTTGACCCATCTTTCCACCCAATTCCCCCTCCAGCAACCCTAGGTTTGTTCTCTATATTTAAGAGTCTCTTATGGTTTGCCTCCCTCACTGTTTTTACCTTATTTTTCCTTCCCTTCCCCTATGTTCATCTATTTTGTTTCTTAAATGCCATATATGAGTAAAATAATATGATATTTGTCTTTCTCTGACTGACTTACTTCACTTAGCGTAATACATTCTAGTCCCATCCATGTTGTTGCAAATGGCAAGGTTTCATTCTGTTTGATTGCCGAGTAGTATTCCATTATGTATGTATATGTACATATACATGCATATACCACATCTTCTCTTTATTTTTAAGGTTTTAAAAAATGACTTATTTATTTGTGAGAGAGAGTGCATGAGTGGGGGAGGAGCAGAGAGAGAGGGGGACAAAGCCAGATGCAGGGCTCAAACTCACGTACTGTGAGATCATGACCTAAGCTGAAGTTGGATGCTCAACCAACTGAGCCACCCAGGCCCCCCTATACCACATCTTCTTTATCCATTCAACCTAATGATATTTTTTTGATGAACAAAAGTTTTAAATTTTGGACAGTCTAATCTTTTTATTTTATGATTATTGTTTTTTCCATATCTTATATGAAAAAACAAAAAAACAAAAAACAAACCTTACTTACCCAAACAAAGTTACAGATATTCTTATGCTCTCTTTTAAAATACTTACAGTTTTAGGTTTTACATTTTCATTTATGATCCAGCTCAGATTAATTTGTGTGGATGGTATAAGATAGGGGTCAAAGAGCATTTTCCCCCCCACAGACATCAAATTATTACAGCATCGTCCGTTTAAAAGATTATTCTTTCTCCTTCAATTGCTGTAGCTCCTTTAGAGAAAAACCAAATGATCTTTTAAGTGTGGGTGTATTTTTGGTCTCTCTATTCTGTTTCATTCATCTACTATCAATCCTTATGCCAATACCACACTCTCTTGATTACTGTAGCTTTACAATATATCTTAAAGTCCGTGTAAATACTTCAACTTTTCTTTTACTTTACAATACTTTACTTTACAATACTTTACAACATATTTACTTTACAATACTTCTTCCTTTTCAAGATTGCTTTGGTTATTCTAGGTTCTCTAATTTCTCTGATGATTTTAGAATTATAATTAATTTCTACAAAACCTACTGGTGTTATTGCATTGACTCTGTAGTTCAATTTGGAGAGACTTGGCATCTTAACAATATTGAATCTTTTAATTCATGAACATGGTATATATATTTTCCGTTATGTGGTTTTCCTTTTTCTCAGAAATATTTTTTATAGTTTTCATTTGTTAAACTTATCCTTAAGTATTATATGTGCTATGTAAATGATATTTAAAATATTTATTTTCCAATTGTTTATGCTAGTATTAAAAATATAATTGATTTTTTGGGGGCACCTGGGTGGCTCAGTTGGTTGAATGTCCGACTTCGGCTCAGGTCATGATCTCACAGTCTGTGAGTTCGAGCCCTGCGTTGGGCTCTGTGCTGACAGCTCAGAGCCTGGAGCCTGTTTCAGATTATGTGTTTCTCTCTCTCTCTGCCCCTCCCCTGCTCATGCTCTGTCTCTCTCTGTCAAAAATAAATAAGTATTAAAAAATATATATAATTGATTTTGTATATTAATCCTGTAATCCTGGGACTTTGATAATATGTTTTAGTGGTTGTTTTATACGTTTCATGAGATTTTCTAAATAAATCATCATATCGTCTGCAAATAGAGTTTTACTTATTCCTTTTTAATCTTTATGGCTTTTATTTCTTTTCCTTTTTTCTTTTTTAAAAATACAATTTATTATCAAATTGGTTTCCATAACACACCCAGTGCTCATCCCAACAGGTGCCCTCCTCAATGCCCATCACCCACTTTCCCTTCTCCCCCACCCGCCATCAACCCTTAGTTTGTTCTCAGTATTTATGAGTCTTTAATGGTTTGCCTCCCTCCCTCTCTTACTTTTTTTTCTCCCTTCCCCTCCCCCATGGTCTTCTGTTATGTTTCTCAGGATCCACTTATGAGTGAAAACATATGGTATCTGTCTTTTTCTGTATGACTTATTTCATTTAGCGTAATACTCTCCAGTTCCATCCATGGTGCTACAAATGGCCAGATTTAATTCTTTCTCATTGCCAAGTAGTATTCCATCGTATATATAAACCACATCTTCTTTATCCATTCATCAGTTGATGGACAATTAGGCTCTTTCCATAATTTGGCTATTGTTGAAAGTGCTGCTATAAACATTGGGGCACAAGTGCCCCTATGCATCAGCACTCCTGTATCCCTTGGGTAAATTCCTATCAGTACTATTGCTGGGTCATAGGGTACGTCTGTTTTTAATTTTTTGAGGAACCTCCACACTGTTTTCCAGAGCAGTTTCACCAGTTTGCATTCCCACCAACAGTGCAGTAGGGTTCCTGTTTCTCCACATCCTCTCCAGCATCTATAGTCTCCTGATTTGTTCATTTTAGCCACTCTGACCAGCATGAGGTGATATCTCAGTGTGGTTTGATTTCTATTTCCTTGATGAGGAGTGACGTTGAGCACCTTTTCATGTGCCTGTTGGCCATCTGGATGTCTTCTTTAGAAAAGTGTCTATTCATGTCTTCTGCCCATTTCTTCACTGGATTATTTGTTTTTTGGGTGTGGAGTTTGGTGAGTTCTTTATAGATTTTGGATATTAGCCCTTTACCTTTTTCTTACTTTAGTACAATGGCTAAGACTTTGAGTACAATTTTGAATATAATGGTGACAGTAGATTCTTTGCTCTATTCTCCATCTTAGGGGCAAAGCAAAACATTCAATATTTCATTTTACGTTTTGTTTATAGATTCTCTTTATTAGCTTGAGGAAGTTTCCTGCTGACAGTTATTAAAGAATCACTAATGAGGGTTAAAATTTGCCAAATCCTGTGTAAATATTTAAATGATTATATATTTTTAGTGGTTTTAGTTTTAATTTGAGTTTCTGGCCTTTGAGATATTTCTAAGGGTTTTATCTTCATTGGATTCTGAGGATTCGAGTCTGAATTGAAAAGAGGCTGGGTGACGTTGAACATCTTTTCATGTGCCTGTTGGCCATCCAGATGTCTTCTTTAGAGAAGTGTCTATTCATGTTTTCTGTCCATTTCTTCACTGGGTTATTTGTTTTTCGGGTGTGGAGTTTGGTGAGCTCTTTATAGATTTTGGATACTATCCCTTTGTCTGATATGTCATTTGCAAATATCTTTTCCCATTCCGTTGCTTGCATTTTAGTTTTGTTGGTTGCTCCTTATCAGGGAAATACAAATCAAAACCACACTCAGGTATCACCTCACGCCAGTCAGAGTGGCCAAAATGAACAAATCAGGAGACTATAGATGCTGGAGAGGATGTGGAGAAACGGGAACCCTCTTGCACTGTTGGTGGGAATGCAAATTGCTGCAGCCGCTCTGGAAAGCAGTGTGGAGGTTCCTCAGAAAATTAAAAATAGACCTACCCTATGACCCAGCAATAGCACTGCTAGGAATTTATCCAAGGGATACAGGAGTCCTGATGCATAGGGCACTTGTACCCCAATGTTTATAGCAGCACTCTCAACAATAGCCAAATTACGGAAAGAGCCCAAATGTCCATCAACTGATGAATGGATAAAGAAATTGTGGTTTATATACACAATGGAGTACTACGTGGCAATGAGAAAGAACGAAATCTGGCCTTTTGTAGCAAGGTGGATGGAACTGGAGAGTGTGATGCTAAGTGAAATAAGCCTTAGAGAGAAAGACAGATACCATATATTTTCACTCTTATGTGGATCCTGAGAAACTTAACAGAAACCCATGGGGGAGGGGAAGGAAAAAAAAAGAGGTTAGAGTGGGAGAGAGCCAAAGCATAAGAAACTTTAAAAACTGAGAACAAACTGAGGGTTGATGGGGGGTGGGAGGGAGGGTAGGGTGGGTGATGGGTATTGACGAGGGCACCTTTTGGGATGAGCACTGGGTGTTTTATGGAAACCAATTTGACAATAAATTTCATATATTGAAAAAAGAAAGAAAGAAAGAAGAAAGAAAGAAAGAAAGAAAGAAAGAAAGAAAGAAAGAAAGAAAGAAAGAAAGAAAGAAAGAAAGAAAGAAAAGAGGCTGGGATTTCAGGAAATATCCAAGTATTCAAGTCTGAATTAAATTGGGGTAGGCTGCAGAAAATTCTTCAAAGAGCAATTATCTTGTTCTTGGTTGATTTGATGACATTTGGTTCGGGTTTTTTTCTGAGTTCAAAGAATAATACCATATTTCTTCAAGTCCACTTGTCCTTCCCAAAGGTTCACAGGCAGTGCTCTGCTTTTTGAATCTAATTATTATGAAGATTTTCTTTATATAATAGACTGAAGTCCAGAATAAAGCATAACAGACTTGTTTGAAAACAGTTTTAATAACTCAAATTGCAGACCACCTCTTCAAATTTAAATTAGTTATGGTACACCTACATATTCCAGTTTTTGTCTACTTACTTTGATAATCTCCAATAGTTTTAGTTAATGTCATTACTATTAGTGTTTAAAGCATTGTATTTCACTACAGCATTACTCACTTAATGAATATCGTAGTCTGAACCAGAAATAAAAATTTACTTCATGACTCATTTTATATAAATAAACAAATCATTTTGTTGATTAATGGTGTTTCATCTCATGATGATGGCAAAGAATTTGGGAATTAACTAAATGATGACTGTAGGATTTAATAGACCATGTCAGATCTGAGGCATAATCTTTTAAATCTTTTATGTATATGCTTATATATGTGTTTTACATAAATACTGAATAGTCAGTATGTTCGGATTCTTATAAAACCTTTCATATATTTCAAAGTATAACAATTAATATATGCACAATTTTTCCATTCATTTTGTTCTTTGATTTATTTTTGCTAATAACCCATATTATTAATGCTTCAGAAGATACTCTTCAATGAATAGGCAATGTATCAGGCATTCATTGATTTCTTTTTTTATTTTTATTTTAATTTTTTAAAATTTACATCCAAATTAGTTAGCATATAGTGTAACAATGATTTCAGGAGTAGATTCCTTAGTGCCCCTTACCAATTTATCCCATCCCCCCTCCCACAACCCCTCCAGTAACCCTCAGTTTGTTCTCCATATTTATGAGTCTCTTCTGTTTTGTCCCCCTCCCTGTTTTTATATTAATTTTGTTTCCCTTCCCTTATGTTCATCTGTTTTGTCTCTTAAAGTCCTCATATGAGTGAAGTCATATGATTTTTGTCTTTCTCTGACTGACTAATTTCAATTAGCATAATACCCTCCAGTTCCATCCACGTAGTCGCAAATGGCAAGATTTCATTCTTTTTGATTGGCAAGTAATACTCCATTGCATTTATACATACCACATCTTCTTTATCCATTCATCCATCAATGGACATTTGGGCTCTTTCCATACTTTGGCTATTGTTGATAGTGCTGCTATAAACATGGGGGTGCATGTGTCCCTTCAAAACAGCACAACTGTATCCCATGTATAAATGCCTAGTAGTGCAATTGCTGGGTCACAGGGTAATTCTATTTCTAGTTTTTTGAGGAACCTCCATACTGCTTTCCAGCTGGTGGCGGCACCAGCTTGCATTCTCACCAACAATGCAAAAGAGATCCTCTTTCTCCTCATCCTTGCCAGCATCTGTTGTTGCCTGAGTTGTTAATGTTAGCCATCCTGACAGGTAAGAGGTGGTATCTCGTTGTGGTTTTGATTTGTATTTCCCTGATGATGAATGATGTTGAGCATTTTTTTCATGTGTTGGTTGGCCATCTGGATGTCTTCTTTGGAGAAGTGTCTATTCATGTCTTTTGCCCATTTCTTCACTGGATTATTTGTTTTTTGGGTGTTGAGTTGGATAAGTTCTTTATAGAATTTGGATACTAACCCTTTATCTGATATGTCATTTGCAAATATCTTCTTCCATTCTGTCAGTTGCCTTTTAGTTTTGCTGATTGTTTCCTTCACTGTGCAGAAGCTTTTTATTTTGTGAGGTCCCAGTAGTTCATTTTGCTTTTGTTTCCCTTGCCTCCAGAGACGTGTTGATTAAGAAGTTGCCGCAGCCAAGATCAAAGAGGTTTTTGCCTGATTTCTCCTCGAGGATTTTGATGACTTCCTGTATTACCTTGAGGTCTTTCATCCATTTTGAGTTTACTTTTGTGTATGGTGTAAGAAAGTGGTCCATGTTGATTCTTCTTCATGTTGCTGTCCAGTTTTCCAAGCACCACTTACTGAAAAGACTGTCTTTATTCCATTGGATATTCTTTCCTGCTTTGTCAAAGATGAGTTGGCCATACATTTGTGGGTCCATTTCTGGGTTCTCTATTCTGTTCCATTGATCTGAGTGTCTGTTCTTGTGCCAGTACCATACTGTCTTGATGATTACAGCTTTGTAGTATAGTTTGAAGTCTGGAATTGTGATGCCTCCTGCTTTGGTTTTCTTTTTCAAGATTGCTTTCACTATTCAGGGTCTTTTCTTGTTCCATACAAATTTTAGGATTATTTGTTCTAGCTCTGTGAAGAAGCATTCACTGATATCTTACCATGCTTAGCAAATTTTCCAGAGGTTGTAAAATTTCGATTGTCCTTTCATACTATGGGAAGAGTCTAGTGAGGCCTTTTATATGTAGTAGGCCAAATACTTTCATATATATTTGTCCTTCTTTTGATAAAGACTGGGAAGTCAAGAGGGTCTCTTTTCTCCAACCTAAGTATACTCTTTGATGTATGATGGAGTTTGATGTGAGATGGATGAGTACATCTTGGGCACCACTGACTAAACTCTCTTGGCTGAAGAACTAAAGGACATCATGATATTATGATACATCTGCATGGGAACTTTAGTGCAGGACTCCAGACTACAGTATAATTATTAGTATGCTAAGAATTTCTTAATGAATGTGTGTATGCCCATGTATATGTGTGATTATATGCTTTGATTAGGTAATGCATTAGTTACCTACCACTGAGTAACATTTTATCCCAAACTTAGTAACTTAAAACAATGCACACTTACTATATCAGTTTTGGTGGGCCAGGAATCCAGGAGTGCCTAGCTAGGGGGTTCTAGTTCAGGCTTTACCATCACGTTACAGTCAAGCCAGGGCTGTAGTCATCTGAATTCTCAGCTAAAGGAGAATTCACTTCATATGGTTTTTAGTTCTATTCTGTTCTTAGTGCCTACTGGCTGGGATCTCAGTTCTTTGTTCTGTGGACATTTGCAAAGTTGCCTGCATATCCTCAGGATGGGCAGCTGCTTTTCCCAAGCAGTGATTCAAGATAGAGGGCAGATACCAGGGGCTTTTACCATTACTTCTGCCATATTTTATTGGTAATATAGACTAAGTCTGGTACAGTATAGGAGGGAACTAGAAAAGGAGGAGGTCTTTGGGGGCCAACTTGGAGGCTGCTATCACAGGTGATTTTCTGCAATAGAAATGGGAGCTTTGGTAGTTTAACCTAACATAGAAACATATGTTTCTCTATTTCATTAGCTTTAAATAGCGATTTCCTATTCAGCAACATAGTCACAATAATGTTATCACAATGTTATGTTATCACAACTGGATAAGGATAGGTAGAATAATAAGGTTCTATTATTTTTGGGGAGGAAATCACCTGCTTCTATATAATTACTCACTCTTAGAAGATAAACATTTATGAATTACAGAAACAATTCTACAATCAGTTTTGTGGCACCTATGGGGAGAACATGGCAGCAGTTTTTACTGATGATCATAGAAAAATTAAAAGACAGTGAGAGACTTACCTGAATCTTGTGTAGTGGGAGGGAGGAAACTCACATTCACTTTAGGTATAAAACCTCACAGCAACCTTGCCAGGGCAGTACACTGTGATTACTTCCATTTTGCAGATGTGTAAGTTGAGGCTGAGTAACATGCCCAAGGTTACAAAATTAACAAGTAAGCAGCTGAGATTCAGCTCCAGCCTTCAGGTTCCAAAGCCCATTAACTTCCCACTGCCACTCCTGATTCCCCAGATACAGCCAGGTGAGCCCATCCTTCTTCCTACAGATCAAAGCAGTGCAGTGGGTCAGCAGCAACTCCTCAAGCAATATCCTAGTTTGTGTGATTTGATATTCAGTCTTTTTTAATATGGTGAGGTTTACATGTTTGAATCATGGAGTGGAACTTCATGTTTGATGCTGAATAAAAGTTATCAGCTCCCTGGTATCTCATTAAAACCAGGGCCTTCTGAGCTTTCATGACTATGTTTTGGTGCTCATATGGCTACACTTGGACTTTTTGTTTTGTTTTTTGTTTTTGTTTGATTGTAGTGAAAGAAGTGGTTAGTGAGTTGAAAACTGAACAGTGTGATGCCAGTGCCTCTTCCATATGACCATCCAAATGCCTCCTGAAGACTCCCGGAACCCCTCATCTCTCTCCCGACTCACCTTCAGCCCTTATCTAGCACAATGCACTGGATTAAAAAAAAATGTGGTAGTCAAACAGTTTGAGCTGTGAAGTGGGAAAAAAAATTGGATGACTTTCATTATATTAGTATCCATCACAGATACATTATAGGGTCAATGTCAGGGGCAATTTGGGAATCCCCTTGTATTTTCTTTTATTTTCTTTTTTCTCCTCCTGATGAAGAATTGTTTAGTTAGCTACTAGAGTTTTAATTTTGTAGATTTTTTTCCCCTGATATTATTGAGAAGGTAAAGGAGTCATTTATTCTGATAAGACTTTTATTGCATAATTCCTAATCAACTTTCCTTAATATTTATATGTGACATAATATTACACTTTTAGCATCTTTTTAAAAAATTGACCCTAATATCTTGATCAATACATATATTGTTATTCCCCTAAGTAGATCCATGTGGATATGAAGATGGTGGGAGGCAGGGGAGAAGGAGAGAAAGAACATACTGGGGGGCGGGGGGAATAATCCAGTGTGCTGACTGGTACTGCCTCTGCATTTTTAGACTTATGAACATGTTAACAGGGCAACGGAAGATTGAACAAACAAGAATAAGGCTTAGTATTTTAATAAAATGAAACTTAAAACAAATTTAATGTGACACATATTGTCATACCTAATAGTTATTATGCTTAAGATAATTATCCACAAGAGACAATCAATTCTCCCATGAGACTCCAATTAATATGTACTTTGCAGAATACATATTAGAGTACAAAATTATAGTTCTTTTCTTCCCTTTATTGCCTTTTGTCAACAGAAGAAAGAATATTTTTTCCCTGATGCCCTCTATCCTGTATTATATAACCACAGTTTCTTTCTCACAGACACACTGACTTTCACAGTCATTAAAGCCCCACAGGCAGGCTCTGACTTTGTTCTCTGTTGGTGGCAGCTGGATCCCCTTCCTGCTCGCCATTTCTGATGTTCTGTTCTTGACCCAGGTCTTGCCTTCTCTAAACCCATCTGATTTTTTTTTCTTTTTTTTTTTTTTAATTTATATATGAAATTTATTGTCAAATTGGTTTCCATACAACACCCAGTGCTCATCCCAAAAGGTGCCCTCCTCAATACCCATCACCCACCTTCTCCTCCCTCCCACCCCCCATCAACCCTCAGTTTGCTCTCAGTTCTCAACAGTCTCTTATGCTTTGGCTCTCTCCCACTCTAACCTCTCTTTTTTTTTTTTTTCCTTCCCCTCCCCCATGGGTTCCTGTTAAGTTTCTCAGGATCCACATAAGAGCGAAACCATATGGTATCTGTCTTTCTCTGTATGGCTTATTTCACTTAGCATCACACTCTCCAGTTCCATCCACGTTGCAACAAAAGGCCATATTTCATTTTTTCTCATTGCCACATAGTATTCCATAGTGTATATAAACCACAATTTCTTTATCCATTCATCAGTTGATGGACATTTAGGCTCTTTCCATAATTTGGCTATTGTTGAGAGTGCTGCTATGAACATTGGGGTACAAGTGCCCCTATGCATCAGCACTCCTGTATCCCTTGGGTAAATTCCTAGCAGTGCTATTGCTGGGTCATCAGCTACGTCTAGTTTTAATTTTCTGAGGAACCTCCACACTGCTTTCCAGAGCGGCTGCAGCAATTTGCATTCCCACCAACAGTGCAAGAGGGTTCCCGTTTCTCCACATCCTCTCCAGCATCTATAGTCTCCTGATTTGTTCATTTTGGCCACTCTGACTGGCGTGAGGTGATACCTGAGTGTGGTTTTGATTTGTATTTCCCTGATAAGGAGCGACGCTGAACATCTTTTCATGTGCCTGTTGGCCATCCGGATGTCTTCTTTAGAGAAGTGTCTATTCATGTTTTCTGCCCATTTCTTCACTGGGTTATTTGCTTTTCGCGTGTGGAGTTTGGTGAGCTCTTTATAGATTTTGGATACTAGCCCTTTGTCCGATATGTCATTTGCAAATATCTTTTCCCATTCCGTTGGTTGCCTTTTAGTTTTGTTGGTTGTTTCCTTTGCTGTGCAGAAGCTTTTTATCTTCATAAGGTCCCAGTAATTCACTTTTGCTTTTAATTCCCTTGCCTTTGGGGATGTGTCGAGTAAGAGATTGCTACGGCTGAGGTCAGAGAGGTCTTTTCCTGCTTTCTCCTCTAAGGTTTTGATGGTTTCCTGTCTCACATTCAGGTCCTTTATCCATTTTGAGTTTATTTTTGTGAATGGTGTGAGAAAGTGGTCTAGTTTCAACCTTCTGCATGTTGCTGTCCAGTTCTCCCAGCACCATTTGTTAAAGAGACTGTCTTTTTTCCATTGGATGTTCTTTCCTGCTTTGTCAAAGATGAGTTGGCCATACATTTGTGGGTCTAGTTCTGGGGTTTCTATTCTATTCCATTGGTCTATGTGTCTGTTTTTGTGCCAATACCATGCTGTCTTGATGATGACAGCTTTGTAGTAGAGGCTAAAGTCTGGGATTGTGATGCCTCCTGCTTTGGTCTTCTTCTTCAAAATTACTTTGGCTATTCGGGGCCTTTTGTGGTTCCATATGAATTTTAGGATTGCTTGTTCTAGTTTCGAGAAGAATGCTGGTGCAATTTTGATTGGGATTGCATTGAATGTGTAGATAGCTTTGGGTAGTATTGACATTTTGACAATATTTATTCTTCCAATCCATGAGCAGGGAATGTCTTTCCATTTCTTTAAATCTTCTTCAATTACCTTCATAAGCTTTCTATAGTTTTCAGCATACAGATCCTTTACATCTTTGGTTAGATTTATTCCTAGGTATTTTATGCTTCTTGGTGCAATTGTGAATGGGATCAGTTTCTTTATTTGTCTTTCTGTTGCTTCATTGTTAGTGTATAAGAATGCAACTGATTTCTGTACATTGATTTTGTATCCTGCAACTTTGCTGAATTCATGGATCAGTTCTAGCAGACTTTTGGTGGAGTCTATCGGATTTTCCATGTATAATATCATGTCATCTGCAAAGAGCGAAAGCTTGACTTCATCTTTGCCAATTTTGACGCCTTTGATTTCCTTTTGTTGTCTGATTGCTGACGCTAGAACTTCCAGCACTATATTAAACAACAGCGGTGAGAGTGGGCATCCCTGTCGTGTTCCTGATCTCAGGGAAAAAGCTCTCAGTTTTTCCCCGTTGAGGATGATGTTAGCTGTGGGCTTTTCATAAATGGCTTTTATGATCTTTAAGTATGTTCCTTCTATCCCGACTTTCTCAAGGGTTTTTATTAAGAAAGGGTGCTGGATTTTGTCAAAGGCCTTTTCTGCATCGATTGACAGGATCATATGGTTTTTCTCTTTTTTTTTGTTAATGTGATGTATCACGTTGATTGATTTGCGAATGTTGAACCAGCCCTGCATCCCAGGAATGAATCCCACTTGATCATGGTGAATAATTCCTTTTATATGCCGTTGAATTCGATTTGCTAGTATCTTATTGAGAATTTTTGCATCCATATTCATCAGGGATATTGGCCTGTAGTTCTCTTTTTTTACTGGGTCTCTGTCTGGTTTAGGAATCAAAGTAATACTGGCTTCATAGAATGAGTCTGGAAGTTTTCCTTCCCTTTCTATTTTTTGGAATAGCTTGAGAAGGATAGGTATTATCTCTGCTTTAAACGTCTGGTAGAACTCCCCTGGGAAGCCATCTGGTCCTGGACTCTTATTTGTTGGGAGATTTTTGATAACCGATTCAATTTCTTCGCTGGTTATGGGTCTGTTCAAGCTTTCTATTTCCTCCTGATTGAGTTTTGGAAGAGTGTGGGTGTTCAGGAATTTGTCCATTTCTTCCAGGTTGTCCAATTTGTTGGCATATAATTTTTCATAGTATTCCCTGATAATTGTTTGTATCTCTGAGGGATTGGTTGTAATCATTCCATTTTCATTCATGATTGTATCTATTTGGGTCATCTCCCTTTTCTTTTTGAGAAGCCTGGCTAGAGGTTTGTCAATTTTGTTTATTTTTTCAAAAAACCAACTCTTGGTTTCGTTGATCTGCTCTACAGTTTTTTTAGATTCTATATTGTTTATTTCTGCTCTGATCTTTATTATTTCTCTTCTTCTGCTGGGTTTAGGCTGCCTTTGCTGTTCTGCTTCTATTTCCTTTAGGTGTGCTGTTAGATTTTGTATTTGGGATTTTTCTTGTTTCTTGAGATAGGCCTGGATGGCAATGTATTTTCCTCTCAGGACTGCCTTCGCTGCGTCCCAAAGCGTTTGGATTGTTGTATTTTCATTTTCGTTTGTTTCCATATATTTTTTAATTTCTTCTCTAATTGCCTGGTTGACCCACTCATTCGTTAGTAGGGTGTTCTTTAACCTCCATGCTTTTGGAGGTTTTCCAGACTTTTTTCTGTGGTTGATTTCAAGCTTCATAGCATTGTGGTCTGAAAGTATGCATGGTATGATTTCAATTCTTGTAAACTTATGAAGGGCTGTTTTGTGACCCAGTATATGATCTATTTTGGAGAATGTTCCATGTGCACTCGAGAAGAAAGTATATTCTGTTGCTTTGGGATGCAGAGTTCTAAATATATCTGTCAAGTCCATCTGATCCAATGTCTCATTCAGGGCCCTTGTTTCTTTATTGACCGTGTGTCTAGATGATCTATCCATTTCTGTAAGTGGGGTGTTAAAGTCCCCTGCAATTACCACATTCTTCTCAATAAGGTTGCTTATGTTTATGAGTAATTGTTTTATATATTTGGGCGCTCCGGTATTCGGCGCATAGACATTTATAATTGTTAGCTCTTCCTGATGGATAGACGCTGTCACTATTATATAATGTCCTTCTTCATCTCTTGTTACAGCCTTTAATTTAAAGTCTAGTTTGTCTGATAGAAGTATGGCTACTCCAGCTTTCTTTTGGCTTCCAGTAGCATGATAAATAGTTCTCCATCCCCTCACTCTCAATCTAAAGGTGTCCTCGGGTCTAAAATGAGTCTCTTGTAGACAGCAAATAGATGGGTCTTGTTTTTTTATCCATTCTGATACCCTATGTCTTTTGGTTGGCACATTTAATCCATTTACATTCAGTGTTATTATAGAAAGATATGGGTTTAGAGACATTGTGGTGTCTGTATGTTTTATGCTTGTAGTGATGTCTCTGGTACTTTGTCTCACAGGGTCCCCCTTAGGATCTCTTGTAGGGCTGGTTTAGTGGTGACAAATTCCTTCAGTTTTTGTTTGTTTGGGAAGACCTTTATCTCTCCTTCTATTCTAAATGACAGACTTGCTGGATAAAGGATTCTCGGCTGCATATTTTTTCTGTCTAGCACCCTGAAAATCTCATGCCAATTCTTTCTGGCCTGCCAAGTTTCAAAAGAGAGATCAGTCACGAGTCTTATAGGTCTCCCTTTATATGTGAGGGCACGTTTACCCCTTGCTGCTTTCAGAATTTTCTCTTTATCCTTGTATTTTGCCAGTTTCACTATGATATGTCGTGCAGAAGATCGATTCAAGTTACGTCTGAAGGGAGTTCTCTGTGCCTCTTGGATTTCAATGCCTTTTTCCTTCCCCACTTCAGGGAAGTTCTCTGCTATTATTTCTTCAAGTACCCCTTCAGCACCTTTCCCTCTCTCTTCCTCCTCTGGGATACCAATTATGCGTATATTATTTCTTTTTAGTGTATCACTTAGTTCTCTAATTTTCCCCTCATACTCCTGGATTTTTTTATCTCTCTTTTTCTCAGCTTCCTCTTTTTCCATAACTTTATCTTCTAGTTCACCTATTCTCTCCGCTGCCTCTTCAATCCGAGCCGTGGTGTTTTCCATTTTGTTATGCATTTCGTTTAAAGCGTTTTTCAGCTCCTCGTGACTGTTCCTTAGTCCCTTGATCTCTGTAGCAAGAGATTCTCTGCTGTCAGCTATACTGTTTTCAAGCCCAGCGATTAATTTTATGACTATTATTCTAAATTCACTTTCTGTTATATTATTTAAATCCTTTTTGATCAGCTCATTAGCTGTTGTTATTTCCTGGAGATTCTTCTGAGGGGAATTCTTCCGCTTGGTCATTTTGGATAGTCCCTGGCGTGGTGAGGACCTGCAGGGCACTTCCCCTGTGCTGTGGTGTATAACTGGAGTTGGTGGGCGGAGCCGCAGTCAGACCTGATGTCTGCCCCGAGCCCACCGCTGGGGCCACAGTCAGACTGGTGCGTGCCTTCTCTTCCCCTCTCCTAGGGGCGGGATTCACTGTGGGTTGGGGTGGTCTGTCTGGGCTACTTGCACACTGCCAGGCTTGTGATGCTGGGGATCTGGCGTCTTAGCTGGGGTGGGTAGGCAAGGTGCACAGGGGCAGGAGGGGCAGGCTTAGCTTGCTTCTCCTTAGGTGATCCACTTCAGGAGGGGCCCTGTGGCAGCAGGAGGGAGTCAGATCCGCTGCCGGAGGTTTGGCTCCGCAGAAGCGCAGAGTTGGGTGTTTGCGCGCGGAGCCAGCAAGTTCCCTGGCAGGAACTGGTTCTCTTTGGGATTTTGGCTGGGGGATGGGCGGGGGAGATGGCGGTGGCGAGCGCCTTTGTTCCCCACCAAACTGAGCTCTGTCGTCAGGGGGCTCAGCAGCTCTCCTTCCCTTTGTCCTCCAGCCTTCCCGCTTTCTGAGCAGAGCTGTTAACTTATGACCTCCCAGACGCTAAGTCGCGCTTGCTGTGGGAACACAGTCCGTCAGGCCCCTCCGCTTTTTGCAAGCCAGACTCGGGGGCTCTGCTTGGCCGGCGAGCCGCCCCTCCACCCCGGCTCCCTCCCGCCAGTCCGTGGAGCGCGCACCGCCTCGCCGCCCTTCCTACCCTCTTCCGTGGGCCTCTCATCTGCGCTTGGCTCCGGCGACTCCGTTCTGCTAATCCTCTGGTTGTTTTCTGGGTTATTTAGGCAGGTGTAGGTGGAATCTAAGTGATCAGCAGGACGCGCGGTGAGCCCAGCGTCCTCCTACGCCGCCATCTTCTAAACCCATCTGATTTTATGGGCTTTTGAGGAGAGGGGATTGTTGATGGTAACAACCAAAAAAAAAAGAAAATAAGGGAGGGTGTCAAAAAATGCCACTTTTTTTTTTTTTTTTTTTTTTTACTGGAGTTGACCAGTTATCTTTTTTTTTGTGTTAAAGATTCACATGCTTTACACTCTACTTATTCATTCTAGGGCTAAATCCACTTGGTTTAAAGCAATAATCATGATAAGCTGCCTATTCTGGTAGGCAGCCCATGGGAGATTCTTTGGAAAGTGGGCTAAATTATTTCTCCTTTTTCTCACCCTTTCCCTGAAACTTTCCCAGATTTCTCCAGGCCCAGCCCCTTTTTTGGCCTTCAGTGTCTGAAAATCCATAGAGACCTCACCATTTTGTAGTTATATACCTGCTGGTCCCTTGAGAACAGCAACATACCTGATTTATGTCTCTAAAACACCAGCAGCTGGTACTTGCATGGAGAAAGAAGGCTTGACACACAGGAGAACAGAAAGGCGATTGACCTCAATTTGGGTCTTTAACAATGACTTCTAAATTTAGGGCCAATAGAAGTTAGCTAGACTAACAGGCAGAGGAATGGTGTGCATTTTCCTCAGTCTGTCTGATCTTTACTAATGTTCATACTCCACCCCTCTGAGAAAAAAGTGACATACATATACATATATATGAAGTGCTCAGGCAAAAATTCATGAGTGAAAACTTACTTAAAATGCAGTGGGATCTTTGAAAGCAAATATGTGTATGTGTGTGTGTGTGTGTGTGTGTGTGCGCACACACACACACGCGCTCGTGTGCTTGTGTTTCCAGGGCAGTAATTTACAGCAAATGTCTGTCAAACTTATAGTAAGTTCAGCCTCAGGGTATTGTTGAGCCAAATAGCTTCATAAGATTTTTAAAAGGATTAGCAATGCATATGAATAGGACCAGGTACTATAATTATTCCTGAAACAGTTTCTCAGTGGGCAATTAGAGGATTAACCATACAATTTGATCAAATGTTCAGACCTTTTACATACTGTACTTACTAGGCCTACGAATAGATCCATTTGTCTTAATATAACAGTCATCCTAAAAGAATCACTCAGCTAAGAGATTTACCACCAATAATTAAACTGAAAGCACTACCGCTCAGAATAACAACAGCAAAAGGTAATGATTTTTATGTCTCCAACATCACAGAGAATTCCAGCCTTCCTTAGAATTTCACAATCATATGTTATTAGTCCTGTGTGGATGGGTGCTCTAGATCAAAGGCCATGCATATATACCAAGTTTTATATACAATCTAGGTAATTCTTATTTAAGAAAAATGGCATGACTAAAGGTTAATTGTAGAACTACATACAAGGAAGAATACCATGAATATCATTAAGTCAGTGAGCAATGAATAGATGTTCTCCTCTTAAGAACAAGCTTCCTGCTTCTTAATAAGTGAATCATTCACATTAGGGTAATAGCTTTCTTATATTTGAATTCAGGTTTTCCCAATGAAGAGTCCATCTTTAAGTTCAACATCTGTTATTTCCTTTACATGAAACATTTGCTTTGAAAATAATGACAGTTTTTATAAGGGATATAATATATGTAAACACATTCCTAAGGGCTTTATTTAAAACAGTTGGGGGGCACCTGGGTGGCGCAGTCGGTTAAACGTCCGACTTCAGCCAGGTCACGATCTCGCGGTCCGCAAGTTCGAGCCCCGCGTCGGGCTCTGGGCTGATGGCTCGGAGCCTGGAGCCTGTTTCAGATTCTGTGTCTCCCTCTCTCTCTGCCCCTCCCCCGTTCATGCTCTGTCTCTCTCTGTTCCAAAAATAAATAAAAAACGTTGAAAAAAAATTTTAAAAAAATAATTAAAAAAAAATAAAAAAAATAAAACAGTTGGTAATTTTTATTTTATTTTTTAAAGTTTATTTATTTTGAGAGAGAGAACGAACACAAGCAGGGGAGGGGCAGAGAGAGAGGGAGAGAGAGAATCCCTATCAAGTTCCTTGCTGTCAGTGCAGAGCCCTACATGGGGCTCGATCTCACAAACGGTGAGATCATGACCTGAGCCAAAATCAAGGGTCAGACACTTAACTGACTGAGCCACCTAGGTTCCCCTGCAATTGCTACTTTTTAAAAGTTACTTACGCTTTAGGATAAAGTTTGAAAGCTGTAACTATTTATGTTGGTTATTCTCACATGTGGCCTCTTTCTCATTTGGAAGATGTCCCAGGCAGGGATTTGTGGGTGCAGTGCAGAATGGATGTGATCATTTCCAGCGTTGTTTATAATACTTTTATTTTATGGATCATATTTTATTTTTAAATTGAAAATTGCATATGGCTTGTAGGGCAGGCAGGGGGATAGACCAGAAGACCCCAAGAGACAGGCTTGAGTTTTGTCTGCTTCTGCCAAAGTATCTCCTTAGAAGGTGAGGTGAAGTAGACTCTCTCACAAATCCCTGCCCTAACTGGCCTCCACTAGGGGTTCAACTCCTCTTAGTAAAGTAACAGAACCCACCTGTTGCATTATAAGTGCTAACTACTCAGGGTCTGTGTATTAACATACTTGTGGTTGTTCATGCCCTGTGCAGAGACGCACTCTAGTTCTGTCTACTGTGCTCACTTGAAGAAAGAGGGGATATTTGAATCTGGGAGTGTCTGTGTCTTTTTCTTTTTGGTTATCTGTTGGAAGTCAGTCAAGAGCAAGATTTGGAGCCAGACGAGTAGTGTTCTAATCCTGCTGCATTTACTGGCTGTGTAACTGCAGGCAAGGTATTTCCTGTCCATTACCCTCAGTTTTCTCTTTCTAAATGTGGCCAATACCAACCTTGTGAGACTGTGTGAAAGTTTAAGTTTAATGTTTCCAAAAGTATATTCAACAAATGTTTATTAGTTACCTGGTTAAATGTAGCTCAGTAGATCCCATTATCTGATTTTATAGTTTATATTATAACTTTGCTTTGATTGGCTTCAGTTAAATCTGTAGACACAAATTAGTAAAACAGTCATCTCTGTTTTGTTAAAACTGTGGAGACATCTGATAACAAAGTGACATAATAAATGCAAAAGCATCTAGAATGATGCTTAGAATATTGTAGTCATGCTACTTGAATCAGATTCTTGTAGGGGAAAAATGGATGAATATTTTATTTTATTTTATTACTTTTTTTTATTTGAGTAGAGTTGGCACACAATATTATATTAGTTTCAGGTGTGCAACATAGTGATTCAACTTCTCTATATGTTTTGTTATGTTCAACACAAGTTCACCAACACCATAGTATCATATAATACCATTACAATATCATTGACTATATTTCCTATGATGTGCTCTTTAGTCCCATGAATAAATTCATTCCATAATTGGAAACCTGTTTCTCCAACTTCCCTTCATCCATTTTGCCTAACTCCCAACCCCTGTCTCTCTGGCAACTATCAGTTTGTTCTTTGTACTTACATGTCTGATTTTATTTTTACCTTGTTTTGAATATATATTTTTTCATTTAGTAGGATGGGATAGTATTAAAAGGTACAAAAATCTATGACAATTCTTTACTAAGTCTTATCATGGTTTTACAACAAGCTTAGAACATAGTACCTCACAGCCTATAACCTTCTGGGAGCTGCTATTTGTTGGGTCCAGTTTGGTTCACTTCCTAGCAAATTAGAGAACAAGAAATTCTAGTACTTAGAGAAATCATCCATAGAAAATGTCAATGAGCCAGATTCTCCCTATTGCCTGAATCACTTCCCCATAGTGAGTAAGAATCTCAGAAAGTTGCATTTATTCATGGGAGACCATTGTTGGCCAATAGTGACCCATGGAGTGAATAGGAGCACAAAGTCCCTTATCAACAATATTAATATGCCCCTTCTGTGTGTATTAGGGGAGGAGGGGCAAAAATGCATAATAAAGTCTCTTCCTTCTCTCAAGGCTTACTGTCTAGCTGATGAAATAAGACCTACATGTAAAGAGATAAATATCAGTACAGGAAAGCACATGGTCAGGACCCAAGCAGTGGAGCAGAAGGTACAGATACAATCGTTCAGAAGAAAGTCTTACCAAGAAGGTGGTGATGAGCTGGGTCTCAGGTCCAAGCAGAGAGAGAGAAGACAGCACCCTGGGTAGGAAAAAAGCATGACTTGGAGGGTGGGGAACTAAGAAGATCAGTTTGGCTGGAATCGAAGATTTACAGAGAGAGAAATGAAAACATATCTAAGGGCCACATCGTGCAGGGCAGAAAGAGAAATGTGTGTCATTGCTTTGAGAATGAATTACGTGGATCAGAGGGGAAAGATGCTGATAAAAGGACCAGACAGGAGACTGCAGGATCAACGGTCCAGTGTGCTGGGGGCTGGGCTAGGGAGGAGGCCACTGAATGGAGAGGGATGAAAAGAGACAGAGGACATGGATGGAGGAAGGATTAATGGGACTTGGAGAGGGAGGAGTCAAAAATGGCCTTAAGGTTCTTGACCTGGAGACTTGAAAAATCAAGGGGGAAAAAGGGGAAGCAGATGGAGAGAGACGTTTGGGTGAAAAGATGGTGATTTTGAACAAATGAACAATGAGGCATGATGGGCAGCCATCTAGTTAGAGGAGCTCAGTGAAGTACAACTGATTTCCCTCATAAACATCCATTGTCCTGCCTCTTATCCCCGTATGCCCAGGTCTTGGCATCCCTTGTCTGATTCACCACCTGGCTCTAAGCTGCCCAAGTGATCTTTCTAAGATGTGCACTAGATAAGACATCACTGTGCATTAAGCCCACCGCTGGAGCTCACAATCTATACTACCAACTGCAGAATTCCCACCAGGACTGATAAGGACCCTGCCCAGACCAGTCTTTTAGGGCTCCTCTCTACTGCTCTCTGTCTCCAACATGAGACTGCAGCAATGTCAAACTGCCCATGGCTTTCCATATACACTGACTGGACTGCTCCAGCTGCCTCCCTCAGATTGGAGCCCATTCCATTCCCACTGTTTGTTTGAGGCTTCAATCAACCTTGGTCTCCTCTCTAGAAGGTGGCTTTCCCTTGCTCCTCCAGGCTGATTCATGCTTGCATCTTCTGCATGCTCCTGGCAGCCTGTGGATCTTTATCCTTTATCAGTCACACTGATATATCCTTACTGTTTACCTGTCCTAACTCCCTGTTCAGACTGGGAACTCATAGGGAATGTGGCTTATTCCTCCTTATATTCCTAACCTCAGTAGTGTATCTCTGCCAGAACAGGGAGCCCATCATGTTGAGTGAATAAGGGAGCAGCAGGACCAATGCAGGAAGGAGAGAGAGAACGTGTGGATGGGAATACAGTTGGAAGATGTGTGCATCCTATTTCTCAAGGAGAAAAAGAGATAGTGAGGAGTACATTTGGGGAACAGAACATTAAAGGATAGGGTAAGGCATGGAACCACTGAAGGCAAAATCCAAGTGAGTACGGAAGAGAGAGTTTAAAGAAGAAAGGTATAGTCTGCCGTGGGTTTTCCTGGAGAAAATTCAGTTGCCAGACAGTGCTGGGAAGCAAGGCCAGGTAAGATTCAGTGCTCAGTGTCCTCAAAGAGCTCACAGGATAGTAGGATGGATTATATAGGAACATAACCCACCCCCCAAAAGAAGGAAGAATAAAACAGAATGCTATGGGGTAGCTTTATCCAAACTGTATTCCAAGGAGGAATACATATGATATTAATAGGTGTTCTACTTAAAAAGAGGTTTTTTTGTTGTTGTTTTGTTTTGTTTTGTTTTGTTTTTTGTCAAATATGTATGGGAAATGCTAGGTTTGTTCCTGTGGACTTTTCAGAGCTTTTGTGTGCTAATGTGCACAACTCTCCCAGGGGGTTAGACCTTGATTTTGAAACCTACCTGCCAAAGGGGTCCTTTAAAAGAAGTGAGGTGAGGAGAACTTGGCGATGACTCATGAATATCTGCTTCTTCAAACATTGTTTGGGAAATGCTACATAGGAAGGAATTATGAGGGGGAGACACACTGATTTGGAGGTTCAGTGCCTTCCTTCCTGTTGCATGCTTGCCTGCTTAGTGAATAGCACCAATGCCCTTCACTTTCCAGACATGGCAGGAGAATATGTGTAGACTCAGAACCACTGGTA
Source organism: Puma concolor (assembly GCF_028749965.1). Classification (NCBI taxonomy): domain Eukaryota; kingdom Metazoa; phylum Chordata; class Mammalia; order Carnivora; family Felidae; genus Puma; species Puma concolor. The sequence continues at coordinate 27,872,948 of NC_141671.1, forward strand.
GGTGAAGCCCAGAGGCTGGTATGTGATTGAGGCCCAGCTCTGCATACCCAGCCTGCACATGGCAGCTTTGGCCAGGACTCCTATTTTGATAAATGTATGTGGGCTATCAGCCACAGGCTTTGCTTGCATGCATTCGCATTTTCCTGCCAACAGGTGGGCTTAGGAACATGTTGTGCCAGATTGCCCTGCTCCTTTGGCCACAGCTAAGCACACCAAGTGTGGATACCTCATTTAAACTGAGCCATGATGTCTTTGCCTTTATAATTTGAAGAAAAGGCCTGGGGTCTGCATGAGACAATGTTGGCAAAGTTGCTGCAAGATGAGCAGAGCTGAGTCCAGAGGACTGCAACAGGACTGTTGCAGGTAACTGAGAACAAGGAGTCCTGCTCTTGTAAGAAAATGGTCAGCCAGAGAGAGAGAGAGAGAGACAGAAAGAAAGAAAGTGGAGACAGAGAAAGGCTGACAGAGAGGGGGAGAGAGACAGAGACAGAGAGAGGGAGAGAGAGAGAGAGGGAGGTCAGGGCAGGTAAACAGTAAGGACAGATCAGCATGGCTGATGAAGGATAAAGATCCACAGGATGCCAGAGGGAGGTAGAGAGGGAAAGAGAGAGAGAGTAGGAGAGTGGGAAAGGGAAAGAGAAAGAGAGAGACACAGAGAGAGATAGGGAGACAGAGGAGAGATGGTGGGAGGGAAGAGGCCGGGAGAGCAGAAGAGGGAGAGAGAGAGAAAGAGAAGGAGAGAGAGGAAGGGACAGAGAGATACACACACACCGAGAGTGTGTTTTAAACTTTCAGTGCGTTGGCAGGTTCTGTGAGGATCCCTCATTCTCCAGGTAACAAGTAGAGAAATATTTTTTCTGCCTCGTTTGGAAAAGTAATTTGCTTGGCTTTTAGGATGCATAGTGGTTTTCAAGGTCATATGGCTTTAGGAACTAATATTAAGGATAATAATACCTAACATTTACCAAGTCTTACTATGTGCCAGACGCTGTGCTAGCATTTTCCTTGGGGTTTTCGTTTGAAACTAAGAGTGGGTATTATGAAAATTCTCATTTTGTTTTTGTTTTGTTTTGTTTTGCTTTTTTTTTCTAGAAAAAAAACCCATCATTCTTATTTATAGTTTGTTTTTTTTTTGTTGTTGTTTTACTTTTATTTTTCTAGGAAAAAAGCACATTCTTTTAAAAAAAATTTTTAATGTTTATTTTTTTGAGACAGAAAAAGTGTGAGTGGGGGAGGGGCAGAGATAGAGGGAGGTACTGAATCCAAAGCAGGCTCCAGGTTCCAGGTCCATACTGTCAGTGCAGAGCCTGACACGGGGCTCAAAATCACCAACTAACTGTGAGATCATGACCTGAGCTGAAGTCAGACCCTTAACTGACTGTGTCACCCAGGAGCCCCTAAAAAAACCACATTCTTATTTGTTTTCTTGTCTTTGAAAATTCCCATTTTATAGTTAGGGAGACTGAGATTAAGAGAGGGTAAGTGACTGGGCCAATGTCACAGAGCTGGTTCTGGGTGGTACCAGCACTCAAAGTCAAGGGTTCTCTTGAAGCTGCTCTGTACAAGGAAGAAGAATTTGGAACTTCCAGAGGGTCCTGGTAAGACTAGGGGAGACACTGAAGGGAGAGTGGAGATGGAGAGAGGGTAAGAAGGCAGCCGAGAGGTAGGTAATCCTTGGGGTGACTTTCAGTGACTCCACAGAAATGTCTGCATGGGTTATTGAATGTGTATGTTCATGATCTGAGTGATGGATTATTTTGGGAATGGAGGAAGGTACTCCATGGTGTGAGGTTATGATGTGTGTGACTCCTTCCAGGATATGAAGGTTCTAGAGGCTGAGGCATCTGTGGGACAGAACTTTCTCAGGAAATCATAGAAATGGTAAAGAATATTAGGAGTGCATTTACTATCACAGTCATGGGGTGATTGAGATAATTTTGACTTAAATTTCTGGTAGCAGGAAAATTTCCCCTTCCCCCATCCTGATGATTTTAATAACTCCCTGTTTGTGTCGGCTGGATCCTTAAACTTGGGCCTGCCCAGATGCCCTCCATCTTGCTCCCCTACATAAAAGCTAACTTTTCTTAACTCTTGTTGGTTTTCCTGATGGTACACAGAACTGTTTACTTGAATGGTTCCTGAGATCTTCCTTCAAACTGATTGGGATGATATCATTTCCTAGAACCTACTGTACTCATAATTCACCTACTCAGCCACACCCCCTTGGGCATTGATGCTGGCTTGAACTGCATGTGGGTGCCCTAGTTCCTCTCCTCAGTTTCTATGTATTTCTGCACATGCCTCCAGTTCCAGATTCTCCTTCCATTCTGGTCACTGAGGTTCCAGATGCCTCCAAATAGAGCCAACAAATGGAGTGAATGGACTTGGATGAACGGGTACAGCCTTGCCAGGTGCAGATGTTGACAGTCTGACCTTCAAGGAAGTGGGAAGGTGGTGAGGCATGGAAAGTGAGGAATCAGCTCAGAGACTGTGTAAGTCCTGCCACTTGGTTGGATGGCCAAGGATGTGTGCTCTTCTCTGAGGTATGAAGAAATCCAAGGGGACTGGACTAAGAATTTTCTGGTGGGCTTTGATAGAAAAAGAATCTGTAAATCTGGAAAAGGATGCATATCCCCAAAGATAAAGGCAAAGAAGAGGAGGCTGAGTCCCCAAGGCAGTGAGGCTTACAAAACAGGAAGAGCTGAATAAAAAAAGGGATTTTCAACAGCTATTGGTTTGGAACAAAGAGAAGATTGAGGAGGGCCAGGCCACTGCTTGGAGCAAGAGTTGTGCTGACAGAGTAGGGAGAAGACAGCTACTTGACGCTTCTCTGTATTCTCCATCAGGGAGAACTATCTTCATGCCCAAATGAAGAGAACCAAGGTGACTGAGAAGTAATCCAGCCCAGACATCATGGAGAGAGATGAAGAAAGCCCCAAGTGACTTTGAGTGAGTTTGCCATGTGGACCTGAATACACTGATTGCATTTCAGGTGTTGATATGCTCACAGAACCACTGTCAGTGAACTCGGAAGAACTGTTGTGAGGACTGTTCATGTAGCAGGCAAATGTCCCCTCTGTCAGAGAGAGTCAAGGCAGGTTCAGTCCTCATGGTCCTATTACACCCGCCTCCAGCATTTTGTTGCAAGCATACCACTTACCTGGAGTTCTCTACCTCTGAGGGTGTTGAGTGATGTTTTTTCTTGAGCCCTTCCATATGCTGCACCTCGGCCTGGAGTCCAGTACCAGCCTCATCCTAGCTAGGCATGTACCACTTTTGTAGTCATAAAAAATATTTTAATTAAAACATTTAAGATCCAGTGTTCAGACAAGGCCTAACCTTACATATTATTTTCTATGTGCAGAAATAACTCACCAGTGTATGTAATTGTTGCCTTTTTTATTTTTTACTTTATTTTATTTTTTGTATTTTTATTTTTAAGTTTATTTATTTATTTTGAGAAAGGAGGGGGGGGAGGGGCAGAGAGACAGGGAGACAGAGAATCCCAAGCAGGCTCTGTGCTGACAGCCAAGAGCCTGATGCAGAGCTTGAACTCACCAACTAAAAGATCATGACCTAAGTCATATGCTTAACTGACTGGGCCACCCCAGTGCCCCTGCCTTTTTAATTTTATATTTAATATCAACTTTTGTTCCTGTGTCTGTTTCAGAATTTAAAGTATTCTGTAGAGTTGTATAAGGTCACAAAGCAACATCAGTCTATCTTCAACCTCTTTCTCATTCACATCTTCAATCATTTTTCCTAAAAGAAAGGTCAGTTGGTGTCATGCCCTCTGCTGAAAAGTATGCCCAAATCCAGACAGACTTAGGAACAAAGCCCAACCACCTGGAACCATCCAGGCCCTCCAGGGATGGATTATTCCCAGAGAGTCTTCCCAGTCTCCCAGCCCTCCCAGCCCTCCTCCAAGGTGGGAGACCAGTGCCGTGTGCATGAAGAATATTAACTCTTCGTGTAGATACTGTGAACAGAGTCTAAAATGCCCCTCAAGTATTGGGCGGTTTCACAATCTGGTTCATAGTAGTTTTACATTCACCCCTCTTGTGTTATTACTTCTATCCCATTTTGAGGGTGCCATCCAAACATAAAAATCTTTTCAATCAAAATGTGGATTATCATGTTAACTTGTTCTAAGCTTCTAGTGAGGATCTCTCACTTGACTGTAAGTTTGGGGCGTGTAGGTTTAAGTAAAGCAGTTTATGTAAGGTGGGCGTGCCGGTTTGTTAACCTGGATTTACCAAGGCATTAAGGAAAGGGGTGGTTCGCTTCAACAAATCAGGAGCTGTTGACAGGAGAGGGAAGATAGCATCTTATATTGTTGTCCTGTTTTGGAATGCACCTGGGATTTTACCTCGATAGCACTTTCTAACTGCCTTTCTGACTTTGGAACTGTTTCGAGGAAAATTTTGACACTGGATTCCTATATTCCTATTATGTTTTTCACTGGAAATGCCATTTCTGCAAGTTGTCTTATCTATCTAGCTACTTTCGAACCTTTGAATGGGAACGACCCTAAAGATTACAACAAAAATTAAATCAATAAAGAACACACATTTCTCTGACCATAAAATGTCTCTAATTCATTCAGTGACAGGCTCAGCTGGTAGAGAGATGCATCAGGCCCCTGCACAAACTAGGAAGGACTATTGTCCATATCAGCTCCACTTGTCTTTGTCTTTTTATTTGTAAAACAGGGGAAATATAAAGACTGTTTTTATCTTGGGGGGAGGCTAGGAAGAGAAGCTAGACTGCGAGCTTTAAGTACTTCAGAGATTCAGACCTTGTAACTAGTATTGTGTTAGAAAGTCAGCTTTGTGCTGGGAACCAAATTACAGTACTTTGAGACATTTCTTTGCCAAATTATCAGTAAGTAGGTTCTTAAAAGTCTCCTGAGTTGGATCTTGTGATGTAATGTTATTAAAGGAATGCCATTGTTGAGACTGCTGGTGTTTAGGCTCTCCTTATCAATGAATCCAAGTTCAATAGATTATTTTTTGCTTTATATACATGTACATGGCTGAGTTAGGTACTAGGCACTCCTTCCCTCCTGGCATCTTTTGGATCCCTTTTGAATGGCCCTGGTTTTTATTAAGTGCAGACACTGCTGGCTCTGCAGCCCTCTGGCACTGGGCGTGATGCAAGATAGGATGGTATTGCCAAACATCCCACTTTAGGTTGGCTTAATGAATGCTTTATTTCTAATCCTAGAGTATCTCCCTGGATCACTTCTAACAAAAATGAGGCAGTGGATGTACAAGAATTCTGCACCTAGAAGTCTCTACGTTTGATATTTCTCCCCCACATATGTTGTGTCAGAGCAAATTAGCCACTATGAGGTAGGCACTCTGGATTATGAGGAACTCCTTTTCTTAGCAGTAAGAAAGGGATTCATTTAGATCTCTTTGTCTCTAGTACTCTATCACTTTGAGTTTATTAGAGCAACTGGGTACATGTGTCTGTAAAAGCAGATCAATTAGTTGGAGTCAGGATGTCTTTTGTGTATTTGTGGGGATGTTTACTTTGGGAAAAATATTCTTGAGTATTTGCCCCTCTTTTACACATCAAGACTACTTTTGTCTGCAGCAGAAGTTGGCAAACCATAGCCCTCAGGCTAAATCTAGCCTGCTGTCTGCTTTTATAAATAAAGTTTTATTGGAACAGGGTCTTGGTCATTCATTAGTACACAATCTGTGGCTACATTTACACAACAACGGCATAACTGAGTTGTTGGGACACAGACCCACGTGGTCCGCAAAGCCAAAGATATTCACTATTTGGCTCTTTACAAAAGTTTGCTGATCCTTAGTCTAGAACATCATTCATCTAATGATATTTACTGAGACTTTGCAACATGCCAGGCTTTTTACTAGGTATTAGGACATAGAGAGAAACTGACATCTGTCTCTGACTAAAAAATTCACAGACTGATGGTGAAAGAACAAGCAGCTGCTTTATTAAAAACAAAAGCAATAATACAAACAATAACATTAATATTATACATAAGATGAGTTGCTAATTTTTTTAGCACACTAATGATGATTATTCTGTACTATTTTATTTATTGTATCTGTATGGGATGTGGCTACATCGTTTGTAACGTTTCTCTTTTCCATACTAGATTTCAGTTTTCCTTAGAGCAATGGCAATGTCTGTCAGTGGGATTAAAACAACAACAACAACAACAACCCATTAACTTTCTTCATTTATAGCCCTGCTTAAAACATTCCATCCATATCCATCTTTTTCAGCCGAAAGGAGGTCAAACTGTTTTCTGTGGTTGGTAAGGCCTTCAGTAATCTGGCTGCTGCTTTTCCATCCAGCTGCCTCCTAGACTGACCATCTCTTATACTTTACCTGTGCTTACTGTTTTTTTGCTTTTTTACTTTTATGCACACTGTTTTTGTCTTTGTTTTTGTTTTTTGCCTGAATGGCACCACCCTGCCCCTAGGCTTTCCTGTCTACCCATTGAATTCCTACTTTTTTTTCAAGGCCATGTTCCACATCATCTCCTCTTAGTCCATTCTTAGACAATCATGTTTAGGTTTTCTTTTGTGCGACAACCACAGTTTGTATATGACTAATTTATTTATTGACTCAATTTATTTATTTATTATTTTTTGATGTTTATTTATTTATTTTGTGAAAGAGAGAGAAAAAGAGAGCGAGGGTGGGGAGGGGCGCAGAGAGGGAGAGAGAGAGAGAGAGAGAGAGAAAGAGAATACCACGTAGGCTCCACACTGTCAGCTCAGAGCCTAATGCAGGACTCAAACTCATGAACTGCAAAATCATGACCTGAGCCAAAATCAAGAGTTGAATGTTTAAATGACTGAGCCACTCGGTCACCCCAAAATTTATTAGACTATATTGCAAATATTTGTCTATGTCAGTGGTTGTCAAAGGGGGCTAGGGGCAGCTATTTAGTTCTCTAGAAAACATTTGGCAATATCTGGAGACATTTTTGGTCGTCACAACTTGGGGGGAGGGGAGGTGCTCTAGTGGTAGCAGTTAGAGGTGTGGCAAAACATCTTGCGACACACAGGGCAGCCCCACAACAAAGCGTGATCTGGCCCCAAATGCCAAATGTGCTGAGGTTGAGAAACTGGTCTACCTATGTACCATTCCTATTAGACTGAGTTCCCCTATCAGCGGGGACTGAATCTCATTAGCCTTTGTAGATTTAGGGCCTGACACACAGTAGGCACTCAAGTCTTGTTAAAAGAATAAATGTCTTCCATTTATCTCCTATTTTAAATCCATGGCACAGAGCTGGATTCATAGCAGGTGCCAACAAATGCATGTTGATAAATTGTTTAACTGAAGGAATGAGTGGAAGAAGAAATACCCTTGTTCCTAATCTGGTGACCAGCTCAGGGAAACCAGTTTCATTTTCAAGTATCCTGGGAATTCTGCACGAACACATTGCTCTCTGATCAAATTAGCTTCCTTCAGGTTAATTCTTGTTTCAGATTTAAAAGGTCTTCTTTTTGCTTACAGTGATTATTTTTAGAAGAATTTTGTCTTTTCCAACCTCCCAGTTTCCACACAGGGAAAGGAAGTAAGACAGGACAGGGGTGCTCAGAATAAGTAAAGTAAAGCTGAGTAAAGTCAGCTGAGGGGCACTCCTCCCCACCTTAAGGCCTTGCAAGGGAACAAAGTGTTTGGCCAAGCATTGCTAGTGGGCTCATCTGGAAAGTATGCCTTATGAAAGGGGGGATGATGCAAGGGGTACCTGGCTGGCTCAGTTGGTTAAGCATCTGACTTTTGATGTCAGCTCAGATTATGATCTCATAGTTCATGGGGATTGAGCCCCACGTTGGGCTCTGTGCTGACAGCATGGGGCCTGCTTGGGATTCTCTCTCTCTGCGCCCCTCCCCCTTCCTCTCTTAAAATAAATAAACTTAAAAAAATAAAAAGGGGGCAATGATGCAAAAAATGCTTTCAGTGCCCTATAATTTTTGCCCACAGTGCTATGCCCTCCTTGAGAAAGTTGGGAGATTCCAGACTGGAAATATGTAGAAAACTATTAGCCAGCTGGAATTATGGAAGACTGGAGAGCACAGCTATGTAAAGGTCACAGAGCCTCCCAGACCTTGCTTCAGCTGGCGATCCACCTCCCATGCTCCTCTTTGAAGAGTGGCTCATTAATGGTGCAGTAGATCTCTTTGGTTTCATAGTCATTTTTTCTTGCCCAGGCTCTGTAAGATTGGGTCTCAGTGACCATCCAACTAACCAGCAGATAAAGGTGCAAGACAGGGAGAGATGCATTTGCTGAATATCTAAGTCCATTTGATATGTTTTTTGTGGGCTTTGATCCTCAGTCAGAAGTGTGAATTCAAATGAAATCCTGAGGACAGAATGAATTTTGAGCATTGAGAAGGGCAGAAGTACAGTTTCTCCATAAATGTAGGTCACCCACCCATATGTTCCCACCACTAGACTACAGCATTCTGAGGAATCTGTTCTTTTTTGAGCAGGTCCTGAGGAGATCAATCTCTTAGACAAATTGTTGATGGGGTTTTAATTCTTAGCTTTGAGTGTGTGCACCCAGTGTACAATGGGATCAATCACCCCAGCCCATCAATGGTTAACCTTGGTGAAATGATCTTCCCAAAGGAGACTATTTGTTTTAGAGGTTGTCATTCTGGTTACTTCAAGGAAATGGTGTGTGTTTGTGTTTGTATGTGTGTGGTTTCTCCTTTTTTAAACACATAGATTACAGGTGATTACATTGTTATTTGGAAATCAGTGATTCTGGATTGAACTAGTTCCCTGACAGAGGGAGAGCCAGGTTACACAATGATGGTACTGTAGTGGTGCAACCATCAGGCATTCTGCCATCCTATGGCTCAGGAGTATACTGTTTGCAAAGATCTGTGTGCTTGTCCTACTGTCATTTATTCACACAAGTTCACCGAATGTGGTAGTGAGTTTATACTGTTCCATGCAGAATCTGCAGAGTAATTTTAGGGATAAGGCTAGTCTTTTCTAGAAAACCCAGCGTCAGGCTTTCATATGACCCTGCAGAGAACTGTATAGTAATTCTCTGGCTTATGTTTTCATCCTGGAAATTTTAGCTGTAAGTACTGAATATACTAGAGAGATCTACAGTGAACCAATTCTACCATAGTGTTTAGGGCCAGTAGAAAATGTAGAACAAATAGTGGTTTCTTTAGGTAGTCTTCTTTAAGTTGCTTCTGAAACAGGGGTAATACTTGAATACAGCAATAAGGTAATACAGGAAAATTTGATGTATGTTCTTGGAAGAAGGTAGTCCTTCACAAGGATGTACTTTTTTTCCTCTCCCATGGCTCAGCTTAGGTACCTAATAGGGTTAAAGGGGAATGTTACCAGGGTCATTAGGTCAGAGGTTCCCAAATGGGCTGATTGTGTCCCTCAGAGGACATTTGGCAATATTTTTGGTTGTCAAATTTGTGTGTGTGTGTGTGTGTGCGCGCGATACTGGCATCTAGTGGATAGAGGTCTTGAAATGTTGCTTAACATCTTATAATGCACAGAACAGCCTTCACAATATAGAATTATCTGGCCTCAAATGTCACTAGTGTTCAGATTGAGAAACCCTGGGCATATGACTTTGAGAAAATTTCCTCTGTTGCACTCTAAAACTTCTGGTTCCATTATTAATTCACTTTTTGCTCTACCTGAAGCCTGCAGGTCCACAGGGACATTGCTTATCCTACAATGCTCAAATAGTGGCTGTGTTTTCCCTTCAACCTCATACAGCATTAGGCCTGGATGCTAATGCTTACCTGGAGCAAATGCTTACCTTGCTCCTCCTTACTGCTTCCTCACCATGTCTCCTGTTTGCCCTAAAAATCCCAATCTCCTTGTAACTACACGTTCTTTTTTTTATTTATGTATTTATGTATTTATGTATCTATGTATTTATTTATTTATTGTTTAGTTAACATGCAAGTTAGCATATGGTGCAACAATAATTTCAGGAGTAGATTCCTTAATGCCCCTTACCCATTTAGCCCATCCCTCCTCCCACAACCCCTCCAGCAACCCTATTTTTTCTCCATATTTGAGTCTTTATGTTTTGTCCCCCTCCATGTTTTTATATTATTTTTGCTTCCTTTCCCTTATGTTAATCTGTTTTGTATCCTAAATTCCTCATACAAGTGAAATCATATGATACTTGTCTTTCTGTGACTAATTTTACTTAACATAATACACATTCCCAGTACCATTCTCTGTGTTCTCAGGATTCCTGGTTTGTCTCTGGCTATTCCCCGAAGATTGATATGGCTGGCTGAATTTCTTCTTCACTCCTCCACCTGTGGCAATTTCAAGTCTATGTGGATGATTCTCCAACACTTTGGCCTCTCCATACTTGGATGCTTTTACTTCTATCAGCCTCTCCATCCACCTCATTTCAGCCATCTATTTTCAGGATAGTTCCCTAGATGTGCCATCATCAATGACTTTGTCCTTGCCACTGCCACTGTCATCTTCACAGCCCTCTTCCTCTGTCACCCCACTCATCATTCTCCCCTGCCCTGATTCCCTGACACTGATGTGTGCACAACCTAACTTCCATGCTGGCTTAGATCCCATTGTGTACCACTCATACTTCTTTTTATGCACTTTCAATGTTCCTGGCAAAACTCTGATTAACTCCAAGCTTGCCCTACTCCACCTTGTATCCAAGGAACAGAACAAATTTGCTTCCATTTATGTCCAAAGCTCTCAAGTTAGTGCCTGATTTCCTGCTTCTGAGATGTCTGCTTCATGCTTTCCTTCCCCTAAATTACAGTGTCTCTCTTTATCCTCATTCTCAGCTGGTGATCTGGTTTCTTACATGACTGGGAAAATAGAATCCATAAAATTAAAAGTAGCTCACTGCCTGTACCTGTGTGTAGATACTGTACTTTCCTTCTCCTTACTATGGATGAACATCTCTGTGTCTTTCTCATGATGATCCCCTTATTGTGTGCTGGGTCCTTTCTATTCTCACATTCTTAAAGAGCTTATACCTGCAGTTGAGCCCTCTTTTACCCCCGTCATTAATTTCCCCTCTCCTTTTGTGTCATCCCAAGACTTTTTTTCCACTAAAAACCAAAACAAAACAAAACAAAAAATAAACAAAAAAACCCCCAAATTTTCCTGACTCACCCCCCATGCCAGGGGCTGCCTTATTTCTCTCTCCCTTTTCACAGAAAAATTCTTTACAAACAGTTGTGTGGACTATTTTTACTTCTATTCCTAACATATTCCTCAGTGAATTCCATATTGCCCAGTCAAATGTCCAGTCCCCAGTCCTGTCTTATTCTGTTATTCAATAGCAGTTGACATAATTGATATTGTTCACTTTCCTCTTCCTTCCTTGGCTTCTGGAACATTCAACTTGCTTTGTTGTTGTTTGTTTCTTTTTTTCCTTTTTTCTTTTTACTTTTGGTTCCATGGATAGCTTCCTGTCAGTCTTCTTGGCTGGTACCCCTTCTCTTTCCACTCTATAATACTAGCATGTCCAAGACACAGGCCTTGGCTCTCTTCTCTGTGCTACTTTCCTTTGTTCCCTAGGAGGTCTCATATAGCCTGAAGTGCCATTGATTGAATCAAATGCCCTCTGTTGCTTTCCATATGGTTCTCTCCCCAGTTCTAGACTGTGTACCACACTGTTTACATAACTTCTCTACACAGACATTGTATGAGGTGCCTCAAGTTTTAAAATGCTTAAACTAGAACTCTGTACTCCTGTCACCTCACCCTAGCCTCTGTCCCCCATTGTTCTCATCTCAGGGATTAGCACCAGTTGCTCTGACATATGATTAATCCTTGATTACTTTATTTTCCTCCCCCTCCATGCTTAATGTAGACTAAATCCCATCGACCCCTACCTTGAAAGCATCTCTGAAATTCAGTCTCCTTTCCTTCCCTCCCCTCTTTTCCCAGGTCCAGGCAGACATCATCTCTATTCTGTTTTACTGCAATGGTCTGCTGACTGATCTTGTTATTCCACTCTGTTCCCACACAGTCTCCCAGTCTGATTTCTTCATACTGCCATCAGAGAGACCTTTAAAAAATGCACATTAAAGTCAGGTCACTCTTCTGACCAGACTCCTCCAGGGGTTCCCATCATCCTCCGTATCAAGTATAGATTTCCAATCATGACTCACAAGCCCTGCAGGCTCAAATCCTGCTTCCTCATTAGACACTTACCTTTTATGGAGGTGACCCATCTGGTTCTGGCCTTAACTCCTTTACCCTCACTGTTCCCTTTGCTTGGGAGATTTTTTTTCCTGGGCCTTTCCATGTACTTCTTTGTATAATCCAGAACTTTATCAAATTTCACCTTCTCAGGGAAACGTTGTTGACCATTGCATCTAAAAGAATGTCCTTCACCACTCCCTTTATCTTGCTTTATTTTCTGCATAGCATTGATCTCCACCTGAAATTATATTTTAATATTTTTAATGTTTATTTATTTTTGACAGAGAGAGATGGAGAGAGAGAGAGAGAGAGAGAGAGAGAGAGAGAGAGAGAGCATGAGGGGGGAGGGACAGAGAGAGAGGGAGACACAGAATCTGAAGCAGGCTCCAGGCTCTGAGCTGTCAACACAGAGCCTGACATGGGGCTCAAACTCACAAATGACAAGATCATGACCTGAACCGAAGTTGGACGCTTAATTGACTGAGCCACCCAGGCGCCCCTCCACCTGACATTACATTTTATATGTATTTTACATGTTTGCTCATTATTCTGTTTTCACCAGTAGAATATCAGGTCTACAGAGCAGGGAATTCATTTCTTATGTTTACAATATGTCCCTGGTGTCTGGAACAGTGACAAAAACAGAGTGGGTACTTGTTGGATGACTATGAGGTCTAGAATTTCTGTTCTCTCCCCACATATGTACAAAGAGAAAAGCTGATCAAAGGATTTCAGTTTCCACAGGTTTGGAAGTAACACTATCATGGGGTCTTTTAGAGTCAGTCTTAAGTTAGAGACTTTGATGATGTTTGTCTGATGTTATTTCTACTTAGTTGTGTGATCTTGAGCCATTAGCTCCATCTCTAATGTTCCTTTTAGTTTAGAATTTTATGTGTTCTTTAACTAGGGATGGACTTATTTGCTATTAAATACGAATATCTTTAGGAGAGGTAGCATTTAAAGTTACTGGATAATTGAGTCATAGATTTCTATGTCAGATTCTTTTCAAAAGGAGATTTTTGAAAAACAGGGACCAGCTATATGTTTCAAGTGGGAGAATGACATGGTTTAAGGTGTAGAAATGAGGGAGGATGGGAGGATAGAGCACTAAGTCAAGCATCAGGAAGTTCACAGTCTTACCAGTGGCCATGTGTAGATGTTTTGCTGGTTTTTTTACAGTGTGCAGAGGGGTGGGCATAGATAAGAAAGGTTATGAGGTGTGTTCAGAGAAGTATGCCAATATGGGGATTTCCTCACCACTTCTGTAGTGGTATACCTATGTCCGTAAACCTTCATTGGTTCAAACCTTGCTAACTCTGACCTTTGATGTTTAACACATACTTGAGCAGAAATCTTTGAGGAAAGATTTTACCAAGCAAACCATTACTGAAAAGGTGAACTCTTCAAACTGCTTATAGAATGGATTGTTTTTAGAGACTTCAGAATAATGTTTCACATCTAGTGTCCAGGGAAACTGAGACCCACTGGAGTTTTAGTAGGCATTTCAGGGGCACATGATTCTGTGGTCAAATAGACTCTTGATACATTAATGTGTCTTGGAAATCTCTGGGAGAAGTACACAGAATGTGTTACCTAACTATGGAAGCTTTGTTTACCTCCAAACACCTATACATATCTCTACTTTCCCTTGGGACCCAGTTTGAGAAATTCTGCTTTGGAAGTAACCATTTGACTCACAGTAATTTATAAAGTGATTATAACTCTTCTCCATTCATTAAAACATTTTCACTGCATAGATTTATTTAATAAAGCACTGATAGAATTGGCTTGTTCAACTTGATGCATTTTCTTAAGTACAAGAAGTAGTTTTTACATCAAATATATTTGATAAGTCAGCATATTCCTCCCATTTTCCTTTCCAATGTTGCCCTTTATTTATTGATAATTGATCTGTTTTAAGGACTATAAATCAATTGATAAGGTGAGTCAGTTTGAAAACACATAACTTGTTTCTATGTTAATAAATGTTATAAGTCTAAAAGTTTAAATACAGTGTAATTTGCATATTTTGTAGGTTTTCTTCTTGTTTTTTTTAAGGACCCTTTTCTGCATGACAGAGTTGACAAAACACAGCATCATATGATCACATGGTAGAGGCCAATCTTAGAGCACTCACTGTTAGTCACTTTAACAAAAAGGTTTTTATAATTTTCCTAAAGTGATAAGACAATTTGAGCATGATAGAGAATACCATTTATCTGTAATTACTTGGTTGAAAAAAAAAGAAAGACTGTCATTCTATATGTTGGAAGTCACTGTCATTTGGTATTCAAGCCCCAAAGAGTAGAATCCTGTGTGAAAGGAAATAAAATGTTATGTGGTTTTAGGGTATTATTCAATGGTGATGCCATCTGATACAGTGAGAGCAGAGGTCTGATGCTTTTGGTATCTTGCTGGGGTTCAAGTCATGGTTTGTTATGTAACTGATTCTAGTAGTGTTGCTTCATGTGAAGCACATACTCTTTGATGGCACTCCCACTGAAAACTGGAAAACTATCAGGCCTTTTTAAAGGAAAGGTGTGACAAAGTGAAGCTACTCCCTTTGCCTTGAGACTCTCCTGATGGGGACTTCCCCTGATATGTAGGTTCAGTTTACAAATCAAATAGAACTGATAAATCTCTTTGCTGAGCGTACCTTGACCCCTGTGGTCAATCCCACTGCTAGCCTGATTCTTCAAAGTTCTGTATCATGGCCATTGTGCTTGGGATTTCAACCAAATCAAGCCCCGTAATCCCATATTCCCTGCAACTAGCTCACTTTGCTTTGTAGGCCAGAGGTTGGGAAGGAAATTTACTACTTTCTGTCTCTCATCTTCAGCCGGGTCTCCAGCAGAGCACTTAGGAATCAGGAAGCCTTTTTCTCTATCTCCATTAGTGGAAGCTGAATGAGGGCAATTAGCTTATTCTTACTCTGAAGAGCTCACAAAAGAAATCAAGAGTTTTGAAAATGATCACTATTTTTACTAAAAATGACTTAGGGCAAAGAACAACAAGATTTATTATTGCTGTTGTATGTATGTATGTATGTATGTATTTATATTATTACTATTATTGACCAAATCTATGCCACCGATAGAGATAACTTTCAGGAATGGAAATACAATTACATTGAAGATAAAATAGAATTTGGTTCTAGTTCCTTTTAAAATCAGAGCTAAAGGAATGTTTTAGGCAGTTCACTAATGTTTGCCTTAGTTTGCTAATCTTATACAAACTGGTAGAGGTGGAGTTTGAATTATATGATCTCCAAGTCCTCATTTTTCTCTCAAACATATATTCTATCTTCTATACATGTTCCCCCACCCAAAGAAGCTGTGCCTTTTAAAATGTAAGCTTTTTTTTTTTTTAAGCTTACGTATTTATTTTGAGAGAGACAGAGACAGCGTGAGCTGGGGAGGGGCAGAAAGAGAGCGAGAGAGAGACAATCCCAAGCAGGCTCTGCAGAGCCTGACATGGGGCTCAAACTCATGAACTGTGAGACCATGATCTGAGCCAAAACCAAGAGTCAGACGCTTAACCAACTGAGCCACCTAGGTGCCCCAAAAAATGTAAGCATGTGTTTCCTTTTGCTATGTGTCCTCATGTTTTAGTCATATATTATACTGTGAATTTTAAGATAGCTATAAAATTATAAGGAAAATAAAGTACATTAAGCTAATTTAATTTTAACTTAATTTAATTTAATGTTAATTTAATTTAATGTTTATTTAATGTGGGTATCAAAAAATGATAGATATAGTTTTATTTTAAGTTAAATCTGGATGACAACTATCTTTGACCTAGATTTCTGGATTTTGCTAAGAATGTGGAAAATTCTTTTGTAATTACAGTAGTTGGATTTGTGTTTCCTGACTCTGTAACAAGTTTTACAAAGGATGTTTATGTAATTGAACTTAGGGCCATGTCTTGCCAAGTAGCAAACAAGTTACTCTGCTATTCTTATCACCAATAGTCATTATATTGCATCACTTTTGTTTTATATAGATTATCATGCACTGGAACCATTTCAGGTCAGTGCTACCATTTCCCCCTTGGAATTAAAGCAAATTTACTAAGCTAATACATTACTCTTACTTTTAACATATAAGCATTGATTGGCAAGCTCATGCCAAACATCTTGCGTAAGTTTCTCCTGGAAGCTTAAAATCTAATCTGAATAGGAAAATAGGAACAACTTTTACAGATGTTAATATAATACACACTGAGATAGCTTTCTTTGGTCCAGTTATCTTTACAACACTCTTTTTGGTAATTGGAAATAGACCCAAAAATTTTTTATTGTTTTAGGTATTTGATCGTTTTTGGCTAATGTATATTTGGTAAAGTTTCCTTGTTAGTTTAACATTTCAAATAGTTATAATCATTCTTTTCTTTCTCCTTCTATTCATAGAAGAACAATTTATTCAATTGAGATTACTTTTTATAGACTACACCCTCCCCTGCCTTTTTATTTTTTTATTATCTTTTTTTATTTTAATTTTTTAAATTTAATTTATTTTTTAAATTTACATCCAAGTTAGTTAGCATATAGTGCAACAATGATTTCAGGAGTAGATTTCTTAATGCCCCTTACCCATTTAGCCCATTCCCCCTCCCACAACCCCTCCAGCAACCGTCTGTTTGTTCCCCATATTTAAGAGTCTCCCCAACCTTTTTAAAAAACACATTTAAATAGCTTACATTTTAGGGAAAGAATATCATCCAAATTGGCTTCCCAGCACTGTTACACTTCTGAAACAATTGGTCTACCTAGAATGTCTCCATTTTAAAAATTACCTATTCCTTAATTATCTGTATCTGTTGTTCCTCTGATATTTCAAAATATCTGATCTTTCCTCCACCTTTTTTTTTCTCTTGAACTCCTTGTAGCATTTGGTACTGATGACCATACCCTGTTTTTTAAAATCTCTCCTTCCTGAGCCTTTATGACATCAAAGCTTCTTGATCCTCTAATCCTTTAGTGACTTCCTTTCCTCTTGGTTCTTCCCTAGGGATGCTCTCCAAAGCCAGTGTTCCCATCAATGTTGCCACTTTCTTGCCCCCAGTAAACAATTTTCTTGTCTCATGACTTCAGCTATTACTTCAAAGCTGAGACTCTCATCTTAGAACTATTCTGTTTCAGTCCCATGTTTTGAATTGTTTCCCAAGCATCTTTGTTTGGATATACCATGGTCATCTCAAACTCAAAATGTCCAAAGCCACAATAACACAATTGGTCTTATTTTCCAACTCCTTTATTTCTGTGAATAGCATCATTACTTTTCTAATTAAATAGTTTCAGACGCTTTAAATAACATTTTATATTTTCTTTTTCCTCTATTCTCACATAACTATACATCTTGGATGATGATAAGTACTTGTCAATTCTGTAAGATTCCACATTACTCCATAGGATGACTGATAAGTTGTTTCTAAATATTACTGATAATATTATTACATGCTTAGAAAGACATTAAATTTGAATGATGTCAGAAGACAAGATCATCCCCAAACTGGAAGGATAATCATGATACTTTGAGTCAGCCTTTTGATTCAAATGTAACTTCTAGGGCACAGTCTTATCTAACCATCCATGTATCCATCCACTTACCTACCTAGCTACCTACTTAATTGCTTACCTATGGAATGACCCACCTGCATCTCTGTCTCTCTCAGGGATTCTCAACCTTGACACTATTGACATTTTATTTTATTTTATTTAAAAAAAAATTTTTTTTTCAACGTTTATTTATTTTTGGGACAGAGAGAGACAGAGCATGAACGGGGGAGGGGCAGAGAGAGAGGGAGACACAGAATCGGAAACAGGCTCCAGGCTCTGAGCCATCAGCCCAGAGCCCGACGCGGGGCTCAAACTCCCGGACCGCGAGATCGTGATCTGGCTGAAGTCGGACGCTTAATCGACTGCGCCACCCAGGCGCCCCGACACTATTGACATTTTAGACTGGATAATCCTTTGTTATGGAAGACTGTCCTATGCATTGCAAGATGCTTAGAAGTATCATGGCCACTATCCACTAGATGCCAGTAGCACCCCCTTCCTCAGTGGTGACAACCAAAATTGTCCCCAGACATTGCCAAATGCCTATCCCTGGGTGGGTGGGTGGGGACTAAATCTTCCTCCCTCTCCCCATTAAGAACCACTACTCTTTCCTGCCTCCAATATAGCTCCATAATAATGTCCTATTCCCAACACTGTTCCGTAAATTCCATAGAAGTATTAAAAATATATACTGTAATGTCTTTCCAAATAATTAAATGTTCTTTAGGTAATGTTATAATATTTAGTATGCATTGTCTGCCCATATTTATTTATTTATTTATTTTTAAAGGCCGGAGAAATTGTATGGATGAGCCCTTATATGTGGCTTCTGGTCAGAGAATTTAACATAATAAGGAATTAAGTGGCACAAAAGAAGTCCTTTGCTCAATGTAATTGAAAGAAATTTTATTTGCCCATGCTATATAGAGTACACTCTTGGGCTCAAAGCCCAGGTTCACCACTTTACTTATTCTGAAAAGCACATTTCAAAAATTCTCTAAGATCTAGTTTTCTCATTTTAAAAATGAGAGCAATTGTACCTATCACATAGCATTGTTGGAAGGTGGTAAATTGAAATACTTACAAAGCCCTGGACAAGTGCCTGGCACATCGTAACACCACAATAAATGTTAACTTTTAGCTGGGGACAAATGTAGTGGAATTGCTCTGGTTGAAGTGGGGTAGGAAGTTTGGACCCAACCACTCAGGCCCAACCCAGTCCCCTGTGGCATGTAACTAGCTATCAGCTACACTTCTCATTATGTGGTAACTCTAGGCTACTCCCTGTGCTGAGGTCAGCCAATGAAAGTGGAACTATACTGTGACTCTGCACGAGGCATCTGAAGCAGTGAATTGGTTTGGATGGCAGTTTCCATAATTTGTGCAACATTGCATTTCTTACATGGAGCAAACTCTTTCACCTGTGAACCCATACTTAAGGAAGTAGGATGGGTACTGTGAGGTCATACTTTCCATCAAAATTGCTTTACTGAAACTGATGGTCATGGACTCATACATTAATTGAAATATATTTACTAAACCTACTTTGTATTAAAAACTAGTGTGGGTACTGCAAAGAGTACTTACTATTCAACTTAAGACACAATCCTGTCCCTTTGGAGGTTAAAATACAAGTAGAAAGACAAATGTGCCATGCACAGGAATAGTTGAGCTGAGAGTCCATGTCATGTAATAAAAAGAACATGAATATTGGATTCAGATAAAGCTGAGTTTGAATTTCAGCTCCACCACTTTCTAGTTCTTTATTTGGACAATAATGTTTCTCTGAGTGTTTGCAGAGGTTATATAAAGCTACATTACAAATTTCCCAGTACAATGTACATTTGCACATCATAAATCTTTTCAATGAAAATAACTATTTTTCTCTGTTATTACATCATGCACAAATGGTTGGGTAGATATTCATTAAATGTAAAGGATATGTTTAGGATTTCTGACTTAATATGTAGACTGAGGTCAATAGTCTGTTACTGGAGGCCAAGCCACACTTGAGGTGGCAGATGTGACATATATCAGACTTGATAAGTAGACTTATTCCTTGGTCCCCATGTATCCAGGTTATAGTGATGGGATCGGGTTATGGTCCCCATGTCTGAGTCCATCTTTAGAATCTTCCTAGGATCCAGATAGGTTTAGGATTGAGGCTGTCACCAGTTATTCTTGTAGGTGTGAGAATTGTGGCACTGAAACTCAACCCTAAAACCTGCCAAGGGGCATGTATGTGTCTCTCCCCCCCTCACCCCCCGCAACTCCTCTCTACCTCCCTGTGATGAGCTTGTTGTAAGTTCTGGCCCTTTCAAGGATTTCTTGCCCTGCTTTGTAGGCTCTGATAATACCCATGTTTAAAACATCCTATCAAAGAACATTATGTGGTGTAGAGTTTTCAATACTGTAAGAGAAAAGTTCTAGTCCCTTAAACAGCTCCTTTTGAAGACAGATGGTGAAGTTAGTTCCTTAAGTGTGAGTAACTCACAGAGGGATGTTACATTGGAGAGGGTGTTTCAGAAGCTCAGGATTCCAGATGGCTGGGGGAAAATAAATAAGGATAACAAGGGTTATGTATGTACGTATGTATGTATGTATGTATGTATTTATCTTCAGATTTTTATTTAAATTTTAGTTATTTAACATATAGTGTAATACTGTTTTCAGGAGTAGAATTAATGATTCATCACTTATATATAACCCAGTGCTCAACACAAATGTCCTCCTTAATACCCATCACCCATTTAGCCATTTTTTTAGCTTAAATTTTACAAACATTTACTGTGTCACTGACTTTGGAGATAGAATGGAATAAGATGTGGTCCCTGCTGGGACTGAGCATTCCACACAGCTGCAGTGGAAGCTGAGAACACATGGGGTCAGGTCTTCAACAACGAGGGCCAGATAATGGTGCAGGTTCAAAGGCAAGAGCATGTTTAGATAAGTGGAACAGTTAATTAGTGACAAAGGAATGCAACTCATGCTTACAAAGTTTTTTCTCTTTTTTCCCCTTTTGTAATTCCTCTTACCTGGTATAGTTAAAAACTAAATTGCAATAAAAAACCCCTAAGTTCCACAAATACCATTTTCTTGTTAAGAAATTATATTTTCTGTGAAAACCTATGTTGTGCGTTACATTCTTTAATTTATTTTTCATTATTTTTCTATCATATCTAAGAATATCCCATCCAATGGGCCAAAGGACTTCAAACAACTCCATCATCTTCTGACAGAAATTAATTGGAGGTAGAAGCACTGATAGCCAGTTTACATATTAGAAAAATGACAAAAAAGTTTAAAAAATATGCATACAAATAATCAACAATAATAAAAGTGTTAACATTGGTTGATTCCTCTCTAATTTTCAGTCATTATTTGTATTACCTCGCCTAAGCCTCTCAACCACCCCCTGAGGCTTACTCTGTCATTTATCTCCCATTTTGTGGATGAGGCTTAGGTAAGTCACTTGCCCAAGGTTAAGCAGATAACAAGATCTAGCAATCTGCGTCCTGAAGGTGGGCTCTTAACCTTTATGCCACACAGCACAGCAAGATGAACAGCTTAACTACTCTGGATAGTCAGGTTTCACTTCTATTTTATAAGTGTCATTTGAGACATTTATTTTAAGTGTTGGGCTGATTGAACCAGGGAAAACTGGCACTCAGATTGTGCTGGTGAAAGGTGTTTATAGAATGATGCCAAAGCAAAGCCATTTCAAGGCCAGTTGTCACAGTGACATGTGTTTTAGGGTGTCGCCTGGGCATAAGGAACTTTGTTGGCAAAGGTACTTAACGTTGACTGCATCCCCAAATCCACATTGATGTATTTATCTGTTGCCAGGAAGAGAGTGAAACGGGAGGCGTGCCACTCTGAGAATGCCACCTGCTTGAACTTTGCCCCTCAGCTGCTGCTTCACTCACCATTTCTGAACCTTCTGGAGCATATTAGAGGGGCTAGGAATTCACAAAGAGGCAGAAAGTATGAAAGCAAGGAGCATTCTTCTAACTAAAGATGCCTACAGCATTTCTGTGACCCTTGCTTTTGGGAGGGAAGGAGAGCAGTTGCTGGGCTCCTTAGAGTCTCACTTATGTGGAGGACACCTGCCATTGGTGGAGATTCTAGAAAACTGAAGCCCTGGAAAGCTTCCCTGGGCTTCTCAAGGTCCACTCTCTAGCCTTCTCTACCAGGCCTGATGCCCTAGGGCAAGTGATTGACCTGAGGGGAGAGAGCACCGGCGTTGCTGATCCTGCTCTTTCCTGGAAGGATTCTGGGGGGTGGAAAGGGGTGCTTTCTTCAGTGCAGGTCTGTTAAGTACCCTCTGCGGAGGCCTCTCCTCTCAGTGGTCCACCTGGAATGCTTGTCCCCTGACCCTGGGCCTATGGGTGACAGCAAAACCCCATGCCCGAACCCCACAGCCTTCCTTCAAAGAACTGTCCTTCCTGGGCCCGCATTTGTGCACAGTCTCCTGGCTGCGATGACCCTCTGATGAGCCGGGGACAGTGAGCACTGCAGAGGCCTTAGGTGTGACCACGCACAGGCCAGGTCTGCAGAACAAGCCCCTCGGAATGCTGCTGCCAATTCTGAGGACTGTCGGGACTTTTAGATGCCCTTGGAGAGGCCGGCAAGAGCAAGCTTTCTGGAGTCTTCCTGGCCGTCTGCATTCTGGCAGGTTGGAGACCACAGAGAACAAAGCTTGGTGGTACCTCATCCTGTGCAATTTGTGCTGGTTCTGGCCTCAGAGCTGAGAGCAGAGGATAAACTTGTTTGTGTCCTGTAGGCAGGAACTGTCTAGGGTTTCTTGGGGGCCTGAGGCTGAAGTGATTTGGGGGTCCATTTAAGAATTAGGGTATGGGGCGCCTGGGTAGCTCAGTCGGTTAAGCGTCTGACTTTGTCTCAGGTCATGATCTCACGGTCCGTGGGTTCGAGCCCCGTGTCGGGCTCTGTGCTGACAGCTCGGAGCCTGGAGCCTGTTTCCGATTCTGTGTCTCCCTCTCTCTCTGCTCCTCCCCTGTTCATGCTCTGTCTCTCTCTGTCCCAAAAATAAACGTTAAAAAAAAAAAAAAAAAAGAATTAAGATACAAAAATTCTCATCTGTGTCTCTCTTGCTCTCTTGTTTTGTTTGGTTTTATGGTTTTCTAAAATAAAAATAGCTTTTAAATTGCACACATAATAATTGATCAGTGTAGAAAAGATTTTTTAAACCCTATAGAAAATTGTAAGGATATTAATTAAAATCGTCTGGAGTTCTACCACCTTGATCTAACAACATTGTGTTGGTGACCCTCTTTGTCTCTTTTTGTATACAGAAATATTCCCCCTGTTTCTATTTTGTTCTCACCATGAACTGACCTCTCATGCCCCACCTGTGTCCCTGAGGAACTGAGCATCTTTATATAATTGTCTTCATGTCCTTATAACTATATACAGCATATAGTTTCAGTAGATACACAGAAAAATATTTTTGCCATTGTTTATTTTACTAAAATAGAACCTTATGTACACTTTTGCTACAGCTTGCTTGTCTCCCTGTAGCAATCCCTTCAGCCATTTGGTATAGATCTAACTCATTCCTCCAACCCCATATTGATTAATGGAACATCTTAACACAAAGAAAAGTGGTAAGAATTTTAAACACAACAACCTTGTGCCCACTACATGGATTCTACCATTAACCTTCCAGTAGTTAACCTCCATTTTCCATCTAACCATTACCTCTAACTGTCCATCATTTCATCTTATTTTATTTTTTAAGATACTTCAAAGTAAGCTGCAGACATCAGTATAGATCCCCCTAAATATTTTGTATCCATGCCATTAGCCAGTGTTCAGTAATTTTTTTTTGAGGCATAATTTATACACAATTGAACCCACTAACCTCGAGTGTGTCATATGATGAGTTTTGACAAAGGCATACACCTATGTAATCCACATCCCTTCCCGATCAATTCCCAGAGACAAACTGTGTTCTTATTTTTCCCACCATAGATTAGTTTTGCCTACTCTAAAGAGCACACACACACACACACACATACACACATGGAATTTTACAACATGTACTCTTTTGTAATGCTTCTTTCACACAGCATGTTTTTGAAATTCATCCAGACTGTTACAGTAGTTTGTTCACCCCTTCCTCTTCTTGAGTTTTTGGAACAGTGGTCCATTTTATGAATATGCCACCCTTAATTTGCTCATTCTCTTGTTGGCCAACACCTGGGCTGTTTCCAGTTTGGAGCTATTATATAGAAAGCTGCTATGCAACTCATTCTTTTTAATGACTGTAATATTTCATTGCATACATTTACAAAAATTTATCCAAATAGTTTTTTTTGGCTGCTTAGTATTCTTTTTAAAAAGTCTGTATTTTAATTCCAGTTAGATAATATATAGTGCTATAAGTTTCCAGTGTTCAATATAGTAATTAAACAGTTCCTTACATCACCCTGTGCTTATCATGACAAATGCCTTCCTTAATTTCCATCACCTTTCAAATAGTTCTATTTTGATGGACATTTCTTTTTCTCTCTCTCTTTTGCTTTTTGCCACTATGAACATTGCTACAGTTGACTTAAAAAAGTATTTAACCCACCCATGCATTTATTTTTGGCAGCTAGATTCCTAGGTTGAAGGACATTCATTTCTTTTTTTATTTAACAACTATTGTCAGACTGCTTTGCAGAAAGGCTGCAACCATTTATGTTTCCAACAAAAGTGTGCAAGTATTTTTTTTTTTTAACCAACTTCTCCCCTAGTAGGATATTACCATGTTCAAATGTTTTTCCTCACTGAGGGTGGTATTTTGTTGTTAATTATTTCATTTCCTGACTAACAGTGAGGTTGAGCATCTTTCGGTATATGTGGTGGCCATTTGGTTATGTTCTGTGAATAACCTCTTTTTCTTCAATTTGGGTTGTAGGTCTTTTCTTTATATTAATTTGAGAAAGCACTGTGTATATTATGGATAATTGCCTTTATCTACAGATAATTTCCTTTATAATATGCATTATAGATATTTGCTCTCAGTGTGTCATTTATCTTTTGATTTATTTATACAATATATTTAATTGCATATTTAAAATTTTTTTCTGTGGTTAATTATCTATATCTATCTATCTATCTATAGAGACAGATGTATAAATATATTCTATATACCTTCTGAGTCCCCATCTTTTTTCCGTTTTTTCTGGCTGTTAACAGATTATCCTGTAGGTCATTTGTGTATTCTCCTAAAATTTACCCTAAGTTATTATTATTAATGATTTATTTTTTCACATTTAAATCTTTACTTCACTTAACATTAATTTTATATGTAGTATGAGGTGGTCCAACTTCCCTTTCTTCAGAAGGATAGCCATTTGTGCCAGCATCATTAATTTAATAAATCAGCCTCTACTCACCAAATTGAAATACCAAATATGTCATTTATTAAATTATCATATAAATTAAGATCTGTTTCTAGAATTCTGTTTTGTTTCATTAACTTATTTATCTCTATGCCAATAAATACCATTTTATTTTGGTTCTAGTGCTATGGTGATTTTATAGTATGCCTTAGTAGCTGGTAAGGCAAGTTCCTTGTCCCCTCACTTCACATACTTAAAATTTTTTTCTTTGTTATCTTTGGTAACTTATTTTTTGATATGAATTTTACCATAACTTTATTCAACCCTCAAATTCCCAAATTATTCACATTCTTCCCAAATCCAATAGAATCAAGATTGCAATTGTATTATATATAAATTTTTATAATATATTTTTAATTATTTTATATATAACTTATATATAAATTTTATATAATTTTTTAATAATTTTTATAATTTATAATTTTATAATTATAATTTATAATCCTATTAAATATTCTCATTCAAGAATGTGATATATTTTCCCCTTTGTTCAGACCTTGTTTTATGTCCTTTAATAACATTTTATAGTTTTTTTAGATGGCCTGAATAATATTTCTTATTGGATGTTTTCCTATTTTATATACTTATCCCTATTATGAATTAAACATTTCTCTAATACCCATGTTTAGTTTTTAGTATCAGTATAGAAAAACAGTTATGGATTTTTGTACATTTATCTTGTATGATAATAAACACCTTACCAAGTTCTTTGATTTATTTTAATTTTTTTCTCAAATGTCTTGAACTTTATATGTATTCAGTCATATTATCTGCAAGGAAAGAAAAGTAATCTTTACTCCTCCAGTATTTATATGGACTGTTTTCTTTTCTCATTTCGTTTGCCAGATCACTAAAACTATGTGGTATAATATAGGTGATAGTGGGAATCCTTGCTTCTTCTGGTTTTAGTGGAGGTGACTTTAGCATATTTTCATTTCACAGTGATGTTTGTTTTTGGATTTTAATAAGGATCCTCTACTATATATTAAGTATTCAATTTTTATTTCTACTTAACTGAACTTTTGGGGGGGAACAGCTGCTGAACTGTTACAAAAGGTCTTTGCTGTATCAGTTGGTGTGCTCGTATGACTCTCCTTGTGGATGTAATGAATCATGATGCTATGTTTTCGAATAGTATATACATGTTCATTCTTATGTTGAACCTGATTTGATCATGCCCTTTTATTCTTTTGAAAGTGTGGATTTCACTTGTTAATCTTTTATTTAGAATTAAAGTGTTTTTAAATCATACATTTTATTTGTTTATAGGGTTTTCTGAGTATAAAGTTTTGTCATTCAGGATATGCTAGTTTTAGAGAATGAATAAAGGAGATTTCCATTTTTTTATAGGCAAATGTATATAACATTAAAATTAACATTAAATAAATATTAAATAGGACTCAGCTTTGAAGCCAGCTGGCCCTATGATCCTTTTCAATAGTAGGTTTTTAATCACTCTTTCAGTATATTCAATTTTTTTCCTTCTTCATGGAGAAATTTTGACTTTTGATATTTGTTACAACAATCACTAAGTTGTCTCTAGGTTTCAACTTCATTGCCATAGTTAGATACTATTTACTTATTCTTATAATCCCTCCTATATCAGTATTTTTTTCTTTCTTGATTTTTGTATATTTAAAAAAAATTTTTAATGTTTTTATTTATTTTTGAGACAGAGAGAGACAGAGCATGAGCAGGGGAGGGACAGAGAGAGAGACACAGAATCTGAAATAGGCTCCAGGCTCCAAGCTGTCAGCACAGAGCTTGACGCAGGGCTCGAACTCACAGACTGTGAGATCATGACCTGAGTTGAAGTTGGATGATTAACCAACTGAGCCACCCAGGGGCCCTTGATTTTTGTATATTTTTTATTCTCTCTTTTTTCCTTAATCGGGCCCATGAAGTGATTATCTATATTTAATGAAATGGTTAAAGCAAATAATCAGTTTAGGATTTATTTTACCTTTTCTACTTTTTTTTTATTTTTATTAATCTCAATACTTATATCTTTATTGATTCTTCCTCCTTTCTTTTTTAAATTTTATTTTCTTAAGTTTTATTTCTAATGTAAGATAAAACAGTTAATACTACTTTAGTTATATCTCTGTTTTGGTATAAAATATTATTTGAGTGCTTCTAGATAGATTTAATTTTAACTTGATTTTAAATTTTATTAAATAGCTTATTTAGAAAGGTATATTTTAGTTTCTAAGCAGTTAAACTATTTTTATTGTTATTCTTATTATATTTTTCTAATTTTATTGGATTATGATGAGAATATCCTAACTTATTTTTTTCTATTAGATCTGTCTAATTCTGTAAGGAGTATATTAAATTCTGCTGTTAATTGTTTTTTGGTGAATACATGTTTGTGGCTATTATACATAGTCTTTATCTTGCTAAATGCTTTAAAGAAACCTTTACCTTTAAATTGGATCTTTTTAATATTAATATTTTAGCTCTTGCTTTTATATTGTTTGCTTAATATCTCTGTCAACCTTGCTCTATCTTTGCTCCTGAATTCTGTCCACATTTGAAGGCTAGCCTTGTATATCAATATTATAACAATGTAACATACAGATATATGTCATAAACTCTTCCCAGAACAAGGAGGAGTATGAATGAGAAAAAAAAAAAAAGAAAGAAGAAATAAAGAAAGGAAGGAAGAAGAAAAGAAAGAAAGAAAAAAAGAAAGAAGGAAAGAGGAAAAATTTAGAGATTTAAGCATAGGGCCAGGCAAGGCATGTATAAGGAAGATAATTAAATATTCTCTGTGGTAAGCATCATTTATTTAAAAAAAATTTTTCATGTTTATTCATTTTTGAAAGACCGAGAGAGACAGAGCACAAGCAGGGGTGGGATGGAGAGAGAAGGGGACACAGAATCTGAAGCAGGCTCGAGGCTCTGAGCTGTCAGCACAGAGCCCGACAAGGGGCTCAAACTCACGAACCGCGAGACTATGACCTGAGCTGAAGTCTGAAGCATCATTTATTTATCTTGCTTCTTATGTTGGACCAGGCCTCTGTTCTACAAAATGTTAATTTTAAATACATGTACATATGCACACACATGTATATATGTATACGCATACATGTTTTTAAATAATAGTAGTATAAATTCTACTTTACTTGGATGCTCAGTCTCTGTAAAGGATCCCGTGAATTAGAAGATTAATTCAAGATAAGTTCTAGTTTTTGGTTTGAAATTGCGTGGGTTGGATGGACCCAATTAAACATCTATTAAGGTGTGCTGGTAAGTGTTTAATAACAAGCTGGAGAGGAGACGGTGGAGCTAAAAGCCTGTGATTTGTCCTTTTGCCAATTTCTATGGTGTAAATACTGTTTGACTTCAAGCTACCAATGTAGTGTCACTGGATGTGGAGCTGGGAACACACAGCTGCATGCCACAGGAATTTGGATGTTTTATTCCTCAGGCTAAATACAGAAAGAGGCCTACATTCCTGTTTACACCAGCTCTGTCCCACCTCACGACACGAGTGGGCCTTACAGAATAACACGAACTATTCGATGAACAAGTTTCACAAACTCATTCCTGTGGTTTGCTGGTTGTTTTTTTAGCAATTTAGGCACTACTTTAAGTTTCTAATTACAGTATTTTGTTTTTATTTTTAAAAGCAATATGGTCTTGATGTAAGTAATCTTTTTAATATGTACATTCTCTACATTATTAACAATCTCTACTTAACACATCCAGTGTAGTTTCAGTCTGTATATCCTGACACTTCAGAGAATTTAAATTTTAATGCTGGAAGGATCAGGAAAAGTGATTTAAATTCCCTTCCTTTGGTTAAGGTGACTACTAAAGATAGAAGCAACTGCTTAAGAACTGACAGCTACTTATTCTCAGACTTGGAACCTAGAACATGTGCATTTTGAATCTGTTTGGTTGTCTTGCATTACATTTACCAAATTTTAATAGGATTTAATTTATATGGCTACAGGTCTAATTAGGCCATTATTTCACACTGGGGAAAACTACTGACATCTAAACAGGAAAATATTAGTCTGAAAAACTAGCTTTAAATGCCTTTCTGTGAAGTTTGATTTGAGTGATAGTGTACTAAGAAGAAAATGATGAACATTTGTTTAGTGCCTATTGTGCTTGGCACTGTATCAAGCACTCTGTCCCTCATTGACCCCTCACTATCACCCTAATTCTCCTATTTTATTAGATGAGTTGCTGAGGCATAGTTACATAGCTTGCCCAAGGTCAGTCATATATCCAGTATGTGGTTGAGGCAAACTTTTATCCTTCATAGTCCCTTTAACTACTACACTCTCTGCAACATGAAATAGCTTCATTGGAGACACCAACAGTAGTAAATGGAGCTCCAATAACATTGTAGTGGGATAAAAGAAAAGCCATGGATCTAAGATGTATAAGAAGAGGAATCCTGTTCTTTGGACAGGTGACTTTTGAACAGAGGGTAGATGAGGAGGTGGTGCCCCGGGGCCTTGTTGTTAGGGCTGAGAGCCTGCTGGCCCTTGTGTTTCCACAGAAGTCAATGACCTCCCAGTTACATAGAGAACAGGTAAAGTATGGGCATGAGTGTTATTTGCTGTACTCAAATCCTTTCTTTAAAAAAAACAGACACTTTATAAATATAAAAGACTATCTTTTGTTGTTGTTGTTATTGAGTTGTAGGAGTTCTTTATATATTTTAGATATTAACCCCTTAATCTGCTACATGGTTTGTGAAAATTTTCTCCCATTTGTAGGTTGCCTTTTCATTTTTTTTTTTTTTTTTTTTTTTTTTTTTTTTTTTTTTTGCTGTGCAGAAGGTTTTGAGTTTTATGTAGTCCCATTCATTGATTTTTGCTTTTATTGTTGTTTGTGCTTTTGGTATCATATCCAAAAATTCATTGCCAAGAGCTGTGTTGAGAAGCTTATTCCCTATGTTTTCTTCTAGGAGTTTTATAATATCAGGTCTGAATGTTTAAGTCTTTGATCCATTTGGAGCTAAAAAAAAAAAAAAAGATAAATAATGTGATAGAGCAGCTAATTATCACTACAATAGCAATCATACCACAATATATAAATACATCAAATTAACAAGTTGTAAACCTTAAAATTACACAATGTTATATGTCAAATATATTCAGTAAGAAAAAGACTGTCTTAATAAATGGGTTGGATGAAAGGTTAAGTTGTTAACTTATGGCTAAGGGTATTTCTCCTTTTCCTTATTCTCTGTCCCCTCCCTTCCCCCTTCTACTTCCAGCAATTAAATAATCCTTTTCCCAACTCCATTTCTTCTCAGAAACAGGAAGTGTAGCCACTATTTTGCAGAAACACCTGGAGATGGGAATGGCCTAGAAAGCCACACAGAAGACTCATACAGGACAATGTTTTGGGCTTGTTTGTGTATTTGTTTTGTTTTGATTTTAATTTTTTTCACTAACAAATAAGAGAAAAGGAACATGAATATTATATATGTACAGAGTAATGGATGATAATAAAACAAATGCCATGGGAAGGTGTAGGATTTCATGATATTTAGAAAAACAGGTAAACACTTGGCTGATATAAAAAGATGATTAAAATGGAAAGCAAGAAGAAATGACAAATAACTCCTGCTACACAATACTACCACCCTCTAGGGAAGAGATGTTTCCAGATATTTTCAGTGTCTTTGAGGGAAGGTAATAGGTAGGCCGGAGTTGAAAGCAGTAGTGTTGATGAAGGTTCCAGCAGTCAGTCATGAGGAAGAGGCCATGGGCTGACGATGCTCCTATCACCCAGCCTGCCAGGGCTGGAAGAAAGGGAAGGAAGTGTCTCAGTTTCCAGAGGAGATGAGAGCCTCTCATTTCAGGCTGGCCATCCAGCTGGTCAACCATAGGGTTTTAGACATCTTTGGAGACTCAGGGAGAGAAGGTGAGTGATGACAAACCATTTGAATGTTGGTAGTGGTCCAATAAGCTGAATGTTCATTCTTTCCTAGCCTTTATACTTCAGTGTAGTAATGTGACTGAGAAAATAGCATTAGTAGTGTTAGCACATCAAAATATAAGACCCCTACTTAAATTTTAATTTCAAGTTAAATGAAAGTTTTTTGTTTTGTTGTGTTGTGTTTTGTTTTTAGTATAAGTATGTCTCATGCAGTGTGTAAGACATACTTACATTAAAATAAATTACTCATTGTTTATCTGAAATTCAAATTAAATGGGATGCTCTGTGTTTTATCTGGCAACACTATGCATATATGTGAAAACACTGAAACTTGAACAAGGCTAGGAACACCTTAGGCAAATTGATCTCTCTGAGGGCCATTTTCCTGTGAAATGGACTTAATCAGACCTAAGTCATGGGATCATGGAGGAGAGGAGATAGCAGACGTTAAAGCAACAATTGTGGTGTCTAGTACATGAATGATGGTTAATGGGGCTACCACTGGCTGAGATGGCACTGACTGTAAATTAGATAAGAAGCCTGGATGGGTTTCAGCTCCACTTATCCTTAGGGGCCCCTGTCTGGGCCCAGTGTGCACATCCATATGGGGCAGCCTGTGCCATGGTCTTGTGGTAGATGTAGAAAGGCTGTGTTCCCTCCCTCCCTTCCTTTGACAAGTGTTTGTAAGTCAAGTACAATGCCAGGGGCTGAAATATAGCAGATTACAGCAGACAGGGCTCTTGTTCTCATACTCTGAGAGCTTAGCAGAAGAAAGAGGAGGCCAAGATTAAACAAGTGAGTATTTAATTACAAAATTAATCGATTTTATCTTGAAAAATTACTAAGAAATTGTGTCACTGATAGGGGACCTAGCCTAATAGGGTGGGTAGGTACCAGGAAGGGTTATAACATAATTTGAAAATAGAAGGGTTAGGAGAGGGTCCTGGAAGCCTGGAGCAGGGAAGAGTGCCAGGGAGCAGGAATAACCTGTGCAAAGTGCTGGTGCATAGAGGCCGTGACATCTTCTGAGGACAGAGAGAATGCCTGATTGCTGGAGCTGGCTAGGAAGTGGGGCAGTCCTGAGGCAGCCAGTTTACGCTGCTGAAGAATTAGAAACCCATCTCGCAGCAAGAATCATTGGAGGATTTTAATCAGGGCACTATGACAACAGAGTTTACACTTATTCCCACTTTTCTCTCATTAAAAATCTCAAGTTGATAACTGCTAAGTTTTGTTTGGTGAACAGAGCTCTCTTTTTTTGGCAACTACCACTCTCATTAGTGTCAAAAACAAAGCTATTTAGGGTTCATCATTAATGCTGTCTCCTCCAAAGTCATGAGAGGTAGATCAGCACAGTGGCTAAGCATTTGGATTTAGAAGTTAGGCTCATCTGGGCACACATCTTTACTTATCATAAAAATAAATGAGTAAAATGAACCTACCTAATAGTATTGTTAAGGGGTTAAATGAGATCATTAGTGTGCAGGGCTCATCATCATGATGAGCATGACATTTATGTAGGTCATAATAAATGTTAAGTATTGTTCATGTGCAAAGGACAATGCATAGATGTGTTTATTAAATCTACTCCCAAACAAATTAAATATCACTTCAGTTCATGTAATGCTTGCTCCTAATTATTTTGTAATATTTTTAAATGTGAATAGGAGTACCAAAAGAATCAATACATCTTAGATAATTAACACCAGGGATGTACCTGGCCTCAGCATTGACCTAGTTCCTAAATGCTACAAGATTTTCATGATTACCCATGGGCAATATCAAGCCCATACTCTTTGTAGACCTAGTATAATCTGATCAATTTAAATTCTGGCTGTTGACTTTCTAGTGTTTCAAACCATGTGAGGTGATTTTACACTACTTCTGGCTGGTCCTCAGAGGGAGAACTGTTGATGGAACAGAAATACTTAAGGCTGAGGGTGTGGGCACAGAGAACATGAGAACTGGGCCTCCCCATCCCTCTCACTGTCACATCCTGGGGACTCAAGGGGAGCTACAAACCCAGCATGGAGGCTGGAGTCAGACAGAACTGAGTTTGCCAACACTTGCATTCTCAGGGTGCCTCGGGCACATAGTGGTGACAGAAGGAGGGACTGCCTTTCCCAGGCTCACCACCTGATTATGGGGGAGCCCCTCTTGCACTTGTCTCTTGGTAACTTCCACCTTATGCATCCTACACCCTCTTCTGTCTTGCGGTTCTCTCAGCAGCTGCTTGCTGGTCATGCAGCTTTCTTGCTACACACATTCATTTTTCCAAGGTCTGTGTTGAACTGTACACTCTGCTCTGAAACGGAGACCTCCAAGGCAGACCAGCCAGGACCTTGCATCACACTTTCCCTTTGCACTGTCAACCCCTTTCTGTGCTGT
This sequence comes from Puma concolor, assembly GCF_028749965.1. Taxonomy (NCBI): domain Eukaryota; kingdom Metazoa; phylum Chordata; class Mammalia; order Carnivora; family Felidae; genus Puma; species Puma concolor. Next base: position 27,906,407 of record NC_141671.1, read on the forward strand.
CTTCTCTATTCTCTCACCTCTGAGATGTCCCAGCATGACCTCCCAGAGTCTTTATTAGCATGGTGACAGTCTCCCTTTCTATCTCCTCTGTTCGGTTGCTTGTCTTGCTGTTTGCTCCTCCTTGGTGTCTTATCTCTAAGATGTTGGCCCTCCCTCCAGCTTCATTCTCTGTTTCCTGTTTTCTTACCTTCCTCTCTCCCCTGGGTGGCCACATCCTCTCTTATGGATTCAGGGAGCACCCACATGATCATGGCTCCCTTACTCTAGGCTCAGGCATCTGATTATCTGCTGGACACATGCCACTGGACATCCCACAGGCATAAAAAACTGGCTACTCGACTGGAATTGCTTCTCCTTTAGCTGTTGGGCCTCACTGCATGACATCATTACCTAGATAGCTGACAGGAACAGAAGATGGGAAGGCATTTAAGTCTTTCTTCTTCTTTATCCCTATTTTCTTTATCTCCAAATCAGGTACTTGCTAAGAATCAATTGGCCTTTCTCTATCTCTTCTTCTATCTTAGTTCTGGCAGAGGTTACCTCTTGCTTGGATACCTGCAACTGCTTCCTCTCTCCCTGCTTCCAGTGTTTCTACCCTGGAGGTCACTCTTCAGGCATCTCCTAAAATGTGTAACTGAGTGCCTTCAATGACCCCTGATGGCATTTAGAATAAAGGCAGAAATCCTAAAAGTGGTGCTAGGCCTTAATGGTCTCATTTCTGCTTATAGCAAACTTTATCTCTTCCACTCACACCTATTCTTCTGAAATATTGAACTCTTTTTCGGTTTATGTCAGACTTTCAGCTTCTACCCTGAGATGCATGCCACAAAGTTATCTAATTTTTAAGATCAATACTGCTGTGTATTGCCTAGTATTCTTGTTAGAGGAACTAGTCAGTAATCACATTTATGGAAGTGAAGTTTGAAAATACAGTTTTAATTGACACCTTATGGGAGGCAGGGTAAGAAATAAGCCCTGAAGATCACATCAGGAAGTTTTCCATGTGTGTGTGCATGTATCCATCCTCCACATATGACTGAGCACACATTCTGGGGACCTGTCCCAGGCTAAGCCCTGTGCTGGCACTTTCAGGGGGTATGAGATGGGAGCACAGCCCTGCTGCAGTTTACAGTCCAGTTGAGAAAATTTGGCAAAACTCAGACACAGCCAGTATACACCTGGCCTCAGGAAGGCTCTTAAAGGAGATAACAAGCTTCCCTTGTGTGTGCAAAGAGGCCCGAAGCACACAGGCTTTAGGGGAGAGGGTGAGGCTCAGGAGATGCCTTGTGGAGGAGCACCTGGAGGTGGTCTTGAAGGGCCTTTCCAATAGCTTTTACCTGGCCAAGCCTGTCACGTGGGAGAGGCTTTTATGAAATCATGGTATCCTTACCCTTAGAGGTGTTGTTTCAGTTGAACAGTTGTGATTATGGGAATGCACCTGTTTAAAAATGCCCCAGATGACTCCAATGGATATCCAGGACTAAAAACCACAGAATCTTAATAAGAGGAAATGAGGTGTATAGAATTAATAGAAAGTACTGAACGAGGAAAGACTTAGCACTTGTTTAGGGAAAGAATGAGCAATCAAGTCTGACTGGTGGGACGTATGTGAGGTAATTCTTGAAGGTAGCTTGTGTCAGACAAGGAATCTGTTTATTTCCTTTATTTGAGTGAAGAGCCCTTGGTGTTAGGTGACCAGAACTCTGAGTAACAATGTCCTGATCTTGTGACTTTTATAATTAGAATGAGGTGGGAGATCAGCCAGACACCTGCAGCAGTAAATTCCCAGTGAGAGGTGATGAGAAGCCTACCTGGGGAGATGCTGAGATGGAAAGCTGGGGAGCATTTGTGGATAGCAATAGAGATACAACTGACATCAGTAGTCTTTATATCTTAATGTGGCTTCTACATAAGCCAAGAATTATGAGATATCACAGAAGATACATTTAGAATGAATGACTAATCACTCAGGAGATTTAAAGGGAGTATGAGATCAAACGAGTCATAGATGAAGGTTATGGGTTTCACCAACCACAGGGCTTCAAAGGGATAGAAGATTGACCTTCAGCAGATTGTTATTTAGAGTATTATTATGAAGAAATGATCACTTCTTTTAAGTATGTGATTTATTTTTTTTTCTCTTGTTATGTTTAAAAATCCTATTTAGGGACATCTCTTTTGCCAAAGTTCATTGAATGCCATAGTTTAGGTTCTGCTCCCAAATCAAAATTGGTGGGAAAGATCTACATGCTGCCAGTTTTTCTTTTCCTCTTTTCTTCTTCTTCTTCCCCTCCTGCTCCTTCTCCTATTTCTTTATAGAGCGAGAGAGGGAGAGACAGAGAGACAGAGAGAGAGAAAGAGAGAAAGAGAGAGAGAGAAAAAAAATGCATGAGTCGGGGAGAGGGACAGAGGGAGAAAGAATCCTAAGCAGGCTACATGCTCAGTATGGGCCCTGACACAGGGCTTGATCCCAGGACCCTGGGATCATGACCTGAGCCAAAATCAAGAGTTGGAAGCTCAACCAAGCCACCCAGGCCCTCTATCAGTTTTTCATATGGTATCTAAGATGCAGGTTGAGGAGGAGAAGGACTGTCTTCTGATGCATCAGGAGCAGGTCTACCAACTGTCTAGAGATTGTGTGAAACTCTGGAGTAGGTGAGTTGATTCCCAAGAGTATTGTTGCTAGGAAATGCCAGGGAAAGCCATGCTTCTAGCAAGGCTATTATGCCATCTGGGTTTCTGAGAACCTCAGATGGAACCTTACAGAAGCAAAGAGGATATAAAGCACCATGGATTTGGAAGCATGGCCACCTGCCCCCAGATGACTAGCTGCTTGACTCCCCTTATCTGCAAGTATGTATTGGAAGAGGTGGGGGGAGCTGGGCCACTGTGGGTCCTGCTTTGCTCTGGGCCCTACCACTCAGCACAGTGATATCACTCTGCTCTCCTTGCTTGCTCACTCTGGCTGATCAGGCAGCACAGCAGGACAGTTCAGCATGTCTGCATCTGGACTTGCCCCTCTCCTCTTCCACTTGCTAGCTGACAGGACCCGTGAGCAAGTTACACAGAGCTTCTCTGCTGTTCAGTTTCTTTATCTCCATTTTTGAGAACTGAATGAGTATACACACACACACACACACACACACACACACACACTTTCATCGACCCTCAAAGGATTATAGGATTATAACTTTTATTATTAGTTGACAATATCCTTTTCTGGAACTTTGTACTTAAAGTGAAAAATTACCACACTCAAAATCTCTGAGGCCTCAGAGTAGCAAAGTCCCACTTCTGGGCCCCAGCAGCCTCCTTCCCACTCCTTCTAATACCATAGCATGGCATTTCAGAGGGAGGTAGCATCCAGGAACATGGAGCATACAGAAGCATACAAGTGCAAGAATGAGAATCCAGACAAAAGATTCCTGGTAAATTTAGGACAACAAAGTTGAAGCCCATTGGAATGAGGCCTTCTGGGCAGTCATTTGCATAGGGTGTGACCCATCATTAATATCCTATTCTGAATACTACTACTTGGCCATCACCATGCCCAGTTACTGTGTCATATGAGAATGGATCAAAGGCAGAGGGAAGCTGCACACAGTTTATACAAACACAGGACTTATTTGGTTGTAATTTTCCTTTGGAGCCTGAGGCAAGAGGTATTGATAATAAAACAACCGAAACTAGTTACAGAGTTGAACTTGCTCCAACTTTGTGTGTTGTGCAATTCCAAATACTCAGTGGCAAACCTCCTGAGGAGGAAGTAGGAATGAATAACAGAGTTCACCGGGCAGCTGGCTGGGGGCCATGACTTGGTAAGTTTACAGGTAAGGAGAGCTCTGAAGAACAGAGACCCACTAATTGTTCCACGAGGCTGGAACTGACTTTGCTAATGCTCCTGAGAGGGAAGAGAATGCTCTCAAATCAGAGAAGAGTTGGGGCAACTCTGCACCTTTTGTTTCCTTGCTGTTGGCCATGACCAAGAATGTTTTTATAATTTCTTTCTGTCCCATATAGCAGAGCAGCAGAGGGGAGGTTGAAAATGTAGCAGGTTGAGCCAATCTGTCATCAATAGGACTGCCACAGTGTCACTGACTCCAGGACTTGCAGAAGCCTTCAAAGGAGGTAGATAGGAGATAAGAGGCCAAGGCATGACTCCTCCTTTGCATGGAATTAGGGAGAAAGGAGATTCCACGTTGTTAATTGTTGAAATGACTACAGCCCTGTTCATAAAACGAGCTATTGAAATGTATTTACAGGTCAATGCCTTGGAGGTGTATTCATGAAGCAGGAATACATTTTATACCACCACAGTTCACAATAAAAATCATAATATTTTTCTTTCTTCTTTTTTCCAGCTTTCTGCATCCTAAGGTGAAGCCAGAAGTCTCTTTTTTTTAATTTGAAAATAGTTGACACGCAATGTTACATTAGTTTCAGGTGTACAACATAGTGATTTGACAAGTTTATACATTATGTTATGAATGTATAAAGTGTAGCTACCATCTGTTCCCAAACATTGCCGTTGCAGTATCATACTGCACCTATACTGCACCTTTTAGTCCCATGGCCTATTCATTCCTTAATTGTAAGCCTGCACTTCCCACTCTCCTTCACTCATTTTGCCCATCTCCCCATCAAAATCTCTCTGACACTGAGTCAGTCCCCACTTGGTCAAGGAAGCCAGAAACTCAGTCTGCATCTTCTCTGCAGTCCCAGCTGGCCCCTGCAACATGGTTCTGGCTGCACAGTCAGGCAAGGTCCCGGGATCTGGTTTCTGAGACCCTAATGGCATCAGCCATGTCTAGGCTTGCTCCCCTCTTCTTCCACTTGCTAGCAGGTGAGAGAGTTCACTGGTCTTTAGTACACATGGGGCCATATCTGTACTCATCTGAAAGCCTGTGTTTTTAATGCTTTCTGGCCAATTTTGCATTCACTGTCTGGGCTGTGTTTCTAACTCCCTCCAGAAGTTTCTTTAGCTTCTAAACTTGTTTGCCATTCAATCATCCTTTAACCCAGCATGCCAGTATCTTTTGCTCAAAGAGTTCTGACCATGTAGGAACACGAAAATATCCATGGATGATTGTCTCTCAACAGCAAGTGGGAAACTTGTTCCAAGAGTTGCATATAACATGGGCTATGCTCAGAGTCAAGAATAGGAGACACAATTAGAAAAAGGTGGATCTGGCTAAAGACACGACTGGGGTAGGAGATAATGTACATCAAATAATCAAAAGCAAACATGCTAGAATTCCAGATTCTGTCATCTAAGAGAACTTTCTAAATCAAATATATAATGTGTTTGATGAATTAGATTTAAAAGAACTCCCCTTCCCCAAGGCAGCAATAACAACAATGGGAAGTTTTGCCTATGCTCTGAGTAGCTCCCATGAAAGGATATAATTTGGTAGTAAGAGGATGAAATAAGCTTCCAGCTGACTGTGAAGTTACCAATATACATGTAATTCCATTGTAGCACTTACTGAGTGCTCTGTATACATCAGGGATTGTTCTTACATTGATTAGTTTGGTTCAAATTCTGTAAATGATCTTATAAGGTAGGTATTATAATTATTCCCTTTTTAAAGATTAGGAAATGATGGGGCGCCTGGGCGGCTCAGTCGGTTAAGCGTCCGACTTCGGCTCAGGTCATGATCTCACAGTCCGTGAGTTCGAGCCCCGTGTCGGGCTCTGTGCTGACAGTGCAGAGCCTGGAGCATGTTTCAGATTCTGTGTCTCCCTCTCTCTCTCTGACCCTCCCCCACTCATGCTCTGTCTCTCTCTGTCTCAAAAATGAATAAACGTTAAAAAAAGCTAATTCTAGTATTGAGGAGGGCACCTTTTGGGATGAGCACTGGGTGTTGTATGGAAACCAATTTGACAATAAATTTCATATATTGAAAAAAAAATAAAATAAAATAAAAAGCAAAAAAAAAAAGCTAATTCTTTAAAAAAAGATTAGGAAATAAAAACAAAGAAAAATTGAGTAAGTTGACAAAGATCAGACACGAGTAAGTGACAGAGTCACAATTTGGACCCCGGCAATCCGAGTCCTTGCATTTCCCACTACCTTCTATCTCTTGTGTAGCTAGACATCCTATTCGACTGTTTTTAAACACAGGCAGGACTCTGGGGGTGAGGGGAGGAAGCATTTTAGATCATAGATACTATTTTCCTTCCTTTTATATGTGTTAATTTCCATGTTTTCCCATAAGCCTCATCAATAAAAGGTTGGTTGTCATCTGAGATAGGTTAGTCTTATCTTTCTTTCTTGTTGTAAACACCAAAGCTTCCTTCTGTGCTCCATCCAGGTGATTTCAGGGCAGGCAGAGCTTCAGAGGAGAATCTGCTGAGAAGAACAGGAGATTAAACAGCAAGGTCTTTACCCTGTTAGAAATCCCATGGTCATTGTCAGAGACTTTGGCATTGCAATTCTTATTTAGCTCTCTAGGTATGAAAACACAAGGAAACTATTAATAGATCCCAGACCACTGCCTGGGAGCTCCATATGAACAGCCAGTATCCAGTTCTTAACCCATCTCCCCATCCTTAGTGCTATACCCCCCTTAGGAGGGTGTGTGTGCACAGATGGTACATATGCCAGCTTTGGTGGTTTCTTCCTAAAGTTTCTGTATGAAAACTCTGTGTTGTATGTTTGCTTTGCTCTTTTGAATCTTAGGAACATTAAGTGGAAGAAGTAAGCAAGATATCTAAAGAATGCTCACTTATTTAAGTTGGCTTAATTATCTCCATTAAACTTAATTGCCATAATTGTTGCTTCACTGCCATAATTGTTGTTCCTGTTGTCTTTACAAGGATCACTAAAGGCATTGTGAGTTTTGTTCAGTTGTTTACATGATGTTTGATTCTATTTGTATTTCACATTGTTTACTTTCTGCTCCTTAGGGATTGCGTTGTTCACTCAGGATTACAATTTGCCTCCAACTCTTTGAGGATGAGACAAAGAAATGTAACAGTTATCAGCCTATCATAACATGAGGAAGTTGATCATATAGATATAGTAAATCATGAAAATGTAAGTTTTCCCTGGAAACCTTATTATTACTACTAAAAATAGTTGACATTTCTTGGGACTTACAGGTGCTTTACATAAGTCTCATTCAATCTTAATGAATTAAAAATTATTATCATGGTTTTGCAGATAATAATTTCAAAGAAAACTGAGGCACAATGAGTATCAAGGTCACAGAGTTAAGCAGGGGTAGTGCTAGGCTCTGAGCCTAGGTATATTTTGATCCCAGAGACATCCTATTAATTTAGTTACTACAGTAATTACATTGCTAGGCTTCTGTTATTTGATTTTAGATACAGGAGTCAGGAGAGAAAACAATCCATGTCTTGAATGGCTCTAATATCTCTCACACGGATTCTATAGTTTCACCACTGAAAGTGCTCTTTTTCAAAAAATTGTCATTATTATACAGTTTTTAATTTTTATTATTGTCCTCCTATCATGATTTTCACTTTAGATTTTTATTTATTACATAAAAGTATTAATGAGGGAATCCTGGGAAGATGGCGGCATAGGAGGACGCTGGGATCACCACGCATCCTGCTGATCACTTAGATTCCACCTACACCTGCCTAAATAACCCAGAAAACTGCCAGAAGACTAGCAGAACAAAGTCTCTGTAGCCAAGCGCAGACGAGAGGACCACAGAAGAGGGTAGGAAGGACAGAGGGGCGGCCTGCTGGCCCCCTGGCTTGCAAAAGTGGAGGGGCCGGATGGAGTGTGTTCTGACAGCAAGCAGGACTTGACATCTGGAAGGTTATAAGCTAACAGCTCTGCTCGGAGAGCGGGAGGGCTGGAGGACAACGGGAGGGAGAGTTGTTGAGCCCTAGATGACAGATCTCAACTTGGTGGGGAACAAAGGCGCTCGCCAGTGCCATCTCTGTCGCTCATCCCCCAGCCAAAATCCCAAAGGGAACCAGTTCCTGCCAGGGAACTTGCTTGCACCACGCAAACACCGAATGCTGTGCTTCTGTGGATCCATCCCTCCGGTGGGTCTGACTCCCTCCCGGTGCTGCAGGGCCCTTCCCAAAGCGGATCTCCAAAGAAAAAGTGAGCTGAGCCTGCCCCTCCCGCCCCTGTGCACCTTGCCGATCCACCCCAGCTAATACACCAGATCCCCAGCACCACAAGCCTGGCAGTGTGCAAGTAGCCCAGACAGGCCACCCCACCCCACAGTGAATCCCGCCCCTAGGAGAGGGGAAGAGAAGGCACACACCAGTCTGACTGTGGCCCCAGCGGTGGGATGGGGGCAGACATCAGATCTGACTGCAGCCCCACCTACCAATGCAAGTTATTCAAGACAGCACAGGGGAAGTGCCCCGCAGTCACGCACCACTCCAGGGATTACCCAAAATGACAAAACGGAAGAATTCCCCTCAGAAAAACGTCCAGGAAATAACAACAGCTAATGAACTGATCAAAAATGATTTAAACAATATAACAGAAAGTGAGTTTAGAATAATAGTCATAAAATTAATCGCTGGGCTTGAAAACAGTATAAAGGACAGCAGAGAATCTCTTGCTACAGAGATCAAGGGACTAAGGAACAGCCAGGAGAGGCTAAAAAATGCTATCAATGAACTGCAAAATAATATGGAGACAACTATGGCTTGGATTGAAGAGGCAGAGGAAAGAATAGGTGAACTAGAAGATAAAATTATGGAAAAAGAAGAAGCTGAGAAAAAGAGAGATAAAAAAATCCAGGAGTATGAGGGGAAAATTAGAGAACTAAGTGATGCACTAAAGAGAAATAATATACGCATAATTGGTATTCCAGAGGAGGAAGAGAGAGGGAAAGGTGCTGAAGGTGGACTTGAAGAAATAATAGCTGAGAAGTTCCTGGATCTGGGGAAGGAAAAAGGCATTGAAATCCAAGAGTCACAGAGAACTCCCTTCAGACTTAACTTGAATCCATCTTCTGCATGACATATCATAGTGAAACTGGCAAAATACAAGGATAAAGAGAAAATTCTGAAAGCAGCTAGGGATAAACGTTCTCTAACATATAAAGGGAGACCTATAAGACTCGTGATGGATCTCTCTACTGAAACTTGGCAAGCCAGAAAGGAATGGCAGGAGATCTTCAATGTGATGAACAGAAAAAATATGCAGCTGAGAATCCTTTATCCAGCAAGTCTGTCATTTAGAATAGAAGGAGAGATAAAGGTCTTCCCAAACAAACAAAAACTGAAGGAATTCGTCACCACTAAACCAGCCCTACAAGAGATCCTAAGGGGGATCCTGTGAGACAAAGTACCAGAGTCATCGCTACAAGCATGAAACCCACGGACATCACAATGACTCTAAACCCATATCTTTCTATAATAACACTGAATGTAAATGGACTAAATGTGCCAACCAAAAGACATAGGGTATCAGAATGGATAAAAAAACAAGACCCATCTATTTGCTGTCTACAAGAGACTCATTTTAGACCTGAGGACACTTTCAGATTGTGAGGGGATGGAGAACTATTTATCATGCCACTGGAAGTCAAAAGAAAGCTGGAGTAGCCATACTTATATCAGACAAATTAGACTTTAAATTAAAGGCTGTAACAAGAGATGAAGAAGGGCATTATATAATAATCAGAGGGTCTATGCATCAGGAAGAGCTAACAATTATAAATGTCTATGTGCCGAATACAGGAGCCCCCAAATATATAAAACAATTACTCACAAACATAAGCAACCTTATTGAGAAGAATGTGGTAATTGCAGGGGACTTTAACACTCCACTTACAGAAATGGATATCATCTAGACACACGGTCAATAAAGAAACAAGGGCCCTGAATGATACATTGGATCAGATGGCCTTGACAGATATACTTAGAACTCTGCATCCCAAAGCAACAGAATATACTTTCTTCTCGAGTGCACATGGAACATTCTCCAAGACAGATCACATCCTGGGTCACAAAACAGCCCTTCATAAGTATACAAGAATTGAAATTATACCATGCATACTTTCAGACCACAATGCTATGAAGCTTGAAATCAACCACAGGAAAAAGTCTGGAAAAACTCCAAAAGCATGGAGGTTAAAGAACACCCTACTAAAGAATGAGTGGGTCAACCAGGCAATTAGAGAAGAAATTTAAAATATATGGAAACAAAGGAAAATGAAAATACAACAATCCAAACGCTTTGGGACGCAGCGAAGGCAGTCCTGAGAGGAAAATACATTGTAATCCATGCCTATCTCAAGGAACAAGAAAAATCCCAAATACAAAATCTAACAGCACACCTAAAGGAAATAGAAGCAGAATAGCAAAGGCAGCCTAAACCCAGCAGAAGAAGAGAAATAATAAATATCAGAGCAGAAATAAACAGTATAGAATCTAACAAAACTGTAGAGCAGATCAACGAAACCAACAGTTGGTTTTTTGAAAAAATAAAGAAAATTGATAAACCTCTAGCCAGGCTTCTCAAAAAGAAAAGGGAGATGACCCAAATAGATAAAATCATGAATGAAAATGGAATTATTACAACCAATCCCTCAGAGATACAAGCAATTATCAGGGAATACTATGAAAAATTACATGTCAACAAACTGGACAACCTGGAAGAAATGGACAAATTCCTGAACACCCACACTCTTCCAAAACTCAATCAGGAGGAAATAGAAAGCTTGAACAGACCCATAATGAGCGAAGAAATTGTATCAGTCATCAAAAATCTCCCAAGAAATAAGAGTCCAGGACCAGATGGCTTCCCAGGGGAGTTCTACCAGACGTTTAAAGCAGAGATAATACCTATCCTTCTCAAGCTATTCCAAAAAATAGAAAGGGAAGGGAAACTTCCAGACTCATTCTATGAAGCCAGTATTACTTTGATTCCTAAACCAGACAGAGACCCAGTAAAAAAAGAGAAATACAGGCCAATATCCCTGATGAATATGGATGCAAAAATTCTCAAGAAGATACTAGCAAACCGAATTCAACAGCATATAAAAAGAATTATTCACCATGATCAAGTGGGATTCATTCCTGGGATGCAGGGCTGGTTCAACATTCGCAAATCAATCAATGTGATATATCACATTAATAAAAGAAAAGATAAGAACCATATGATCCTGTCAATCGATGCAGAAAAGGCCTTTGACAAAATTCAGCAACTTTTCTTAATAAAAACCCTCGAGAAAGTCGGGATAGAAGGAACATATTTAAGATCATAAAAGCCATTTATGAAAAGCCCACAGCTAACATCATCCTCAATGGGGAAAAACTGAGAGCTTTTTCCCTGAGATCAGGAACGCGACGGGGATGTCCACTCTCACCGCTGTTGTTTAACATAGTGTTGGAAGTTCTAGCATCAGCAATCAGACAACAAAAGGAAATCAAAGGCATCAAAATGGGCAAAGATGAAGTCAAGCTTTCACTTTTTGCAGATAACATGATATTATACATGGAAAATCCAATAGACTCCACCAGAAGTCTGCTAGAACTGATACATGAATTTAGCAATGTTGCAGGATACAATATCAATGTACAGAAATCAGTTGCATTCTTATACACTAATAATGAAGCAACAGAAAGGCAAATAAAGAAACTGATCGCATTCACAATTGCACCAAGAAGCATAAAATACCTAAGAATAAATCTAACCAAAGATGTAAAAGATCTGTATGCTGAAAGCTATAGAAAGCTTATGAAGGAAATTGAAGAAGATATAAAGAAATGGAAAACATTCCGTGCTCATGGATTGGAAGAATAAATATTGTCAAAGCTACCCAAAGCTATCTACACATTCAATGCAATCCCAATCAAAATTGCACCAGCATTTTTCTCGAAGCTAGAACAAGCAATTCTAAAATTCATATGGAACCACAAAAGGCCCCGAATAGCCAAAGTAATTTTGAAGAAGAAGACCAAAGCAGGAGGCTTCATAATCCCAGACTTTAGCCTCTACTACAAAGCTGTAATCATCAAGACAGCATGGTCTTGGCACAAAAACAGATACATAGACCAATGGAATAGAATAGAAACCCCAGAACTAGACCCACAAACGTATGGCCAACTAATCTTTGACAAAGCAGGAAAGAACATTCAATTGAAAAAAGACAGTCTCTTTAACAAATGGTGCTGGGAGAACTGGACAGCAACATGCAGAAGAATGAAACTAGACCACTTTCTCACACCATTCACAAAACTAAACTCAAAATGGATAAAAGACCTGAACGTGAGACAGGAAACCATCAAAACCCTAGAGGAGAAAGCAGGAAAAGACCTCTCTGACCTCAGCCGTAGCAATCTCTTACTTGACACATCCCCAAAGGTAAGGGAATTAAAAGCAAAAATGAACTACTAGGACCTTATGAAGATAAAAAGCTTCTGCACAGCAAAGGAAACAACCAACAAAACTAAAAGGCAACCAATGAATGGGAAAAGATATTTGCAAATGATTTATCGGACAAAGGGTTAGTATCCAAAATCTATAAAGAGCTCACCAAACTCCACACCCGAAAAGCAAATAATCCAGTGAAGAAATGAGCAGAACACATGAATAGACACTTCTCTAAAGAAGACATCCAGATGGCCAACAGGCACATGAAAAGATGGTTAATGTCGCTCCTCATCAGGGAAATAGAAATGACAACCACACTCAGATATCACCTCACGCCAGTCAGAGTGGCCAAAATGAACAAATCAGGAGACTATAGATGCTGGTGAGGATGTGGAGAAATGGGAACCCTCTTTCACTGTTGGTGGGAATGCAAATTGGTCCAGCCACTCTGGAAAACAGTGTGGAGGTTCCTCAAAAACTTAAAAATAGACCTACCCTACGACCCAGCAATAACACTGCTAGGAATTAACCCAAGGGATACAGGAGTCCTGATGCATAGGGGCACTTGTACCCCGATGTTTATAGCAGCACTCTCAACAATAGCCAAATTATGGAAAGAGCCTAAATGTCCATCAACAGATGAATGGATAAAGAAATTGTGGTTTATATACACAATGGAGTACTACGTGGCAATGAGAAAGAATTAAATATGGCCCTTTGTACAACATGGATGGAACTGGAGAGTTTTATGCTAAGTGAAATAAGCCATACAGAGAAAGACAGATACCATATGTTTTCACTTTTATGTGGATCCTGAGAAACTTAACAGAAACCCATGGGGGAGGGGAAGGGAAAAAAAATAAAAAGAGTTTAGAGTGGGAGAGAGCCAAAGCATAAGAGACTGTTAAAAACTGAGAACAAACTGAGGGTTGATGGGGGGTGGGAGGGTGGGGCGGGTAGGTGATGGGTATTGAGGAGGGCACCTTTAGGGATGAGCACTGGGTGTTGTATGGAAACCAATTTGACAATAAACTTCAGATATTGAAAAAAAAAGAAAGTATTAATGCAAGTAAACTTCAAAAAAAACCCAAAACAGTTGTAATTGGGTAGTCCCAACAAGCTAAGCTAATTTTATTTAACATGCTCATTTTTTAATAAGGCCCAGTTGAAACCTGGGGGGTGATAACACCTAGATGTGTTGCCTAGGGTCATTTATCCAGTTATTTCATTGCTGCTGAGTAGATTTCTGGGCCTGAAGAGGATGGCACCTAGGAAGAGGTGAGTTTTGGTCTGATGAGAGGGTCAGGTGGTTCAGGTAAGGTCAGATAGGATTCCTTCATAGTGCCTTTGGACAGACTCAGAAATGGAAAATGGCTCAGAAATGGAAAATGAGGCATTTGAGCTTATCCAAAGGATATTCATTATATTTTTCTCCTAGAAAGTCTTCTATTTTTCTTATATTATTGCTTTGCCCGCCATCTCCTCTGTTGGCTAAGCTGGATAACTGAGAGTCAACCTTGGCTCTTCCTCATGACACCCTTTCCTCCCTCTAAACTCTCATGAAGTTCTGTCCATTTGCTCAGTTGACATGCATCAGTCAAGCTATCTCTTCTTCCCTTTCACATTTTTTCCCTTTCTTCCAAGCTATTTTCCACAGAGTGTAAGAGTCAACTTTCTATAATACAAATTTGTTCATCACTCCGTGCTTAAAAATTTCCATAGACTCCAAAGAGATACTAGATGAAATCCAAACTCCTTATAGTACACAGCTCAAAATCTCACTTATGCCACCTGTCTTATTTTCCCTTCTAGTATTCTGTGCTCTAACCATGTCCAACTACCGGCATATTCTCAAATGTGTAATTTTCTGTTATTCCTCTTTAACCTGTATATGTTGTTCTAAGTATGTTCTCTTTTTCATTTCTTATCCCATCTCCTTACATATATTGACATATTTTTTTTGAATTTTTAAAATTTATTGTCAAGCTAGCTAACATACAGTGTATACAGTGTGCTCTTGGTTTTGGGGGTAGATTTATGTGATTTATCACTTACATAAAACACCCAGTGCTCATCCCAACAAGTGCTTTCCTCAATGCCTATCATCCATTCCCTCCCCCCACCCCCCACACACCATCAACCCTCAGTTTGTTCTCCACCTTCAAGAGTTCCTTATGGTTTGCCTCCCTCTCTGTTTGAAACTATTTTTTCCCCTTCCCTTCCCCATGGTCCTCCATTAAGTTTCTCAAGTTCCACATATGAGTGACATATAGTTTCAGGACAATCAGCCCTAGCCTCTTGAAGAAAATCATTCTTCTTGACTATCCACTTTGAAAGGGTGAAAAAAAGCTACTCTTTTTTGCCTCATTTTCCTCTATGCATGTTCATTAATTTCTTTTCCTTCTTTTCCTCCTTCTCCATCACTTCCTCTCACTCTTTATTCCCCCTCAGCTTCCCCCTCCCCATCTCGGGGGTCTCCCACCTTTCTCTTCCACCTCTTCCTCCTCTGCCAGTTCCTCCTCCTCCTCCTCTCCTTCTTCCTCTTCTTCCTCTTCTCCTTCAACTCCCCCCTCTTCCTCCTTCTCCTTCTTTTTCTTCTTCTCACAACTCTCATAATTGAGCAATTACTCTTCTGTCATCAATTTATCAAGTATTTATTGAGTACCTACTATGTGTCAAAAGCTGTCCTAGGTGCTGGGTATATAGTAATGAGAAAACTGGGTATAGTTCCTGCCTTCATGGAGTCTAGAGTATGAGAGAGACAAATCTTAAACAACCAATGACAGTAAAATTACAAATTAAAATATATGATAAAAACAAAAGAATAGGGAATTAGAGGAAGAATAAAAGCAGGAGGACACCTGCTTTACACTAAGGGAAAGCATTTACTGAGAAGGAGACATTTAATATGAGACTTGACTGATGAGTTTCTCAATAAATGATCTTTTGTTTTATTAATTGTTTCCCTATCACTTTCTGTTTTCTATTTAAGTGATTTCCTCTCTTATCTTTATTATTTCCTTTCTTCTGCTTATTCTGAGTTTCATTTCTCTTCTTTTTCTAGTTTCTTAGGCAGGAAGCTGAATTTTTTTACTTGAGACCTTTCATCTTTAGGCAATTTTTTAGTACAAATATTCCTCTAAATATTTCTTTATCTGCATCCTGCTATTTCTGAAATGTGCTTTTATTTTTATTTTATTTAAAGTTCAAAATGCTTTCTAATTACCTTTTTTTCTTTGATCCGCAGGTTATTTAAACACGTGTTAACACGTTTCCAAGTATTGGGTGACTTTCCAGATAACTTTCCATTATTTTTTCATAATTTAATTCCATTGTGGTCTGAGAGTATACTTTGTTTGAGACTTATTTTATGGCTCAAAATATGGTCTATCATGGTAAATGTTCTGTGTGCACTTGAAAAATGTGTATTCTGTTGAAGTTGAATGGAGTGTTTTATAAATATCAATTAGGTAAAGTTGGTTGACAATGTTATTATAATCCTGTATGTCCTTACTGCTTTTCTGTTTACTTGTTCTACTGATTATTGAGAGCAGTGCTGAAATCTCTGAGTATGATTGTAAATTTGTATGTTTCTCTTTGCAGTGCTACTGTATGTATTTTGAATCTCTCTTATTAGAGGAATACATTTTTAGAATTATACTGCAATGTAGGTGATCTCTAGGGGTTAAACTGTTTCTTCTGCATATACCATCTCTGGCTGATATAATCATATTTAAAATTTCAGTTGTAATCAATACCTCACATTTCCAACTTCTTTTTGGATAAGTCTAATTGGGTATCATATGAGTGTCTCAAATACAGCATTACACAAACCAAGCTTGCCATCTCCCTAAATTTGCTCACTTCCTGTATTCTTCATATTAGTTAACAGTGACTAATTTAGCACTTAAAAGAAGCCACATAAGTTGTCTTAAACAAGACATTGAATATAAAAGACATTTGAATAAGGGCAGCACAGAGCTAGTGTAAAAGTATGGTGGTCTTCAGGAAACCAATGTACTTCCATTTTTGTGTTCCTTCACTCTTAAAAATGTGGATTCCAGGGGCGCCTGGGTGGCTCAGTCGGTTGAGCGTCCGACTTCACTCAGGTCACGATCTCACGGTCCGTGGGTTCGAGCCCCGCATCAGGCTCTGTGCTGACAGCTCAGAGCCTGGAGCCTGCTTCAGATTCTGTGTCTCCCTCTCTCTCTGGCCCTCCCCCCGTTCATGCTCTGTCTCTCTCTGTCTCAAAAATAAATAAATGTTAAAAAAAATAATAAAGTTAATTATTAAAAAAAAAAAATGTGGATTCCAAAAAAAAACTGTTGATTCTATTACATTATTATCTCATGATCCAAGATGGCTGTTGGAGCTCTAGACATCACGTCCAGGTTCCAAGTAGGGTATAGGAAAAAGGAATAGAGGGGCCAAAAATGTGCACACCAATTGTCTTTTTAAGAAACTCTCCTGG
Source organism: Puma concolor (assembly GCF_028749965.1). Classification (NCBI taxonomy): domain Eukaryota; kingdom Metazoa; phylum Chordata; class Mammalia; order Carnivora; family Felidae; genus Puma; species Puma concolor. The sequence continues at coordinate 27,923,200 of NC_141671.1, forward strand.
AAGTTCCACTTAATAACTTCTACTAATGCTTGATTAACAATACTCATGGTAACACTGAGTTGCCAGAGAGACTGGGAGACTTAATCTTTTAGCTGGGCATATTGCTACCCTGAATGAAATTGGGGGTCTGTGACTAGGGAAGATAGGGAGAGTAGATAGTAGATTGGTAGTACCCCAAGCCCAATAATTTCCTTAGAGGGATATCTAAGACTCATCCTCAGTTCCTCTTTCTCTCTCCTTTCACATCTAAGCAACCACTCATACACTCACTATCCAACATCTGTTCTTTAATTATGGCATCTTGGATCCATTCTTTATTATTTTTCCCAAACTATTCAACAGTCATCAATTTACTCCTCCCATTTCTGTCTTTTTGTCACATTGCTGCTAGAGATATTGGCTAAGTAACAAGTGGTTATACTGCCTTTCTGATTTAAAAACTTCCATTTGCTCACACTGATCATAGAAGAAAATCCAAATTCCCTAGACTGACTTTACATCACAAGCTCTTCTCTATTTTGTATTGCAGTTCTCAAGGTTCTTTCCAAGCACATGCACAATCCACAACACTAAGCCTGAGGTCAAGGGAGCCAGGAAGCTGGAGTTCTATCCCAAGAGAATGAAGCTCCAAATCCTGAGCTCTTTGCACATGCCTCTACTTCCCAAAAAGGGAAAAGGGAACTGGCAGAGGTGGCCAACATGATTGTGTTGGTCCAGAAATAACTTACTGGACCAACTACTCTCTAGAATGGGACTCATATCATAGGTTGGGTGGAAACAAGATCCTCAACTGAGTGATTGATGGACCTTCTTGATTTTCAGTTTCAGATAAAAATTTAGCTTGGAAAGTAATATGAGATAAGAATGAAAGTGATATTAGGGGCTATTGAAATATATATTGCATTTTTTCCCAATAAGGAAGTAGCTGATATACATAAATAGTAGATTTTGGAAAATAGAGAAAAGTGCAAAGAAAATATGAAAAATATATAACATTTTCACCACCTAAGTATAAAGTATATTTATTTATGTTTCATATATATATATATATATATATGAACACGTATGTATGTACATTTATTTATATGTCTATGTATTTATTTTTTACAAAGTTGAGATGAAATATAGAACAAAGTTGTAAGTTACTTTTCTTCCCTTTGAATTAGTATTTTGAACATTTTTCCATGCTTCCAATATTTTCTACAATTTGATTTTCAATTGCTGTATAGAATTCCATTGCATGGATGGAAGAAGCATTCTTTTATTAGATCTCAAGTTGTTTCTGGTATTTGCTATTATGATGAATAATCTTGATATACTTTTTCCTCTGAAGATAACTGATTATTTACTTAGATAAAATTCTAGAAGGAGAATTATTAGATCAAGTTATATAAATATCCTTTTATATCATTTGATAAGCTTTGACACATTTTGGTAACTTGCCCTTAAGGAAGACTATAATAATTTACACTTTCACCAACAGGGTATGAAAATACTCCCTGTACTCCATATATTGTCATTTAAACATATTATTGTTTTAACATGTCTGCTTCAACAGAGGATGAGTAGTTTCCATTTAGTTTATTTATTTGTATTCTTCTGGTTTGAACCAGCTTTTTAAGCCTTTATTCATAATTCTACTGTATTTATAATATATATTTAATATTATTTATTATGATAATATCTTAATAATGGTGACACAATGACAGCGGTAATGACATTTAGTAAGCTTTTACTACATATCTTTCACTGTGTGAATTCTGTCATGTATTATCCCTTTTAATCTTCACAATCCTATGAGATATATTCAATGATTATCCTTATTAAAATGATACAAGTTTATGAAGATTAAATGACCCACCCAAACTCACACAGCTAGTAATGCAAACTGATTAAGGACTTTGTTTAGAATTTTAAGCATTTTGGCTATCATACTGTTTTAAGTTCTCTCCTAGTTTATTGTTCATCTTTTCATTTAGTTTATACTCTTTTTATACAAATAATTTCAAATTTTTATATAGTCCTGCACATTGATCTTTCTTTTAGTGTGTTTGTATGTATGTGCGTATAATATTTACCTGATCACTAGAAGATACAATGTTTCTAAGCATATGCACAAATTTTACATATAGAGAGAGATAGGTAGATAGATCTATATATAGACCTATATATATATATATAGACCTATTTATAGATCTATCTATCTACCTACCTATCTATAAAATATCTATCTATATATAGATCTATCTATCTATATATATAATTTGTGCATTTGCTTAGGAACATTGTATCTACTAGTGATCAGATAAATATTTAGCTACATTGTTTTCTAGTTTTTTAATTAGTAATTTTGAGTATGTAACTCTGTAATCCATTAGAAATTTATTTTGGTGTGTGATGTTAGGAATAAAGTACTTTATTAAATAATGCATTTACCATTTATCATATGTGAAGCTATCATATATATATTTTTTTCGTGGTCTGATCTTATCATTTATTCTGTTCAGTTGATTTGTTATTGATTCTTTTTTTTTTATTTGTTACTAATTCTTACTCCAATATGCTGTTTTAATTATTGCACCTTTAGCCCAGTTTGGTCAAAGTGTTCTTGGCTCTTCTTCCAGGTGGTCTTTAATCAAGCCTCTTTCTTTTTATTTATTTGTTTTTTTATTTTTGTAGTTTATTTATTTTGAGAGAGAGAGAGAGAGAGTGTGTGTGTGTGCGAGTTGGGGAGGGGCATAAAGAGAGGGAGAGAGAATCCCAAGCAGGCTCCATGCTGTCAGCACAGAGCCTGATTCAGGGCTTGATCTCATGAACTGTGTGAGATCATGACCGGACTGAAATCAAGAGTAGGATACTTAACCTTAACCAGGTTCCCCAAGGCTCGTTTTAGTGGGTTTCTCCCAAGGCTCTGGCTAGCCCAGTTGTACTTTCCTTACTTATAAACAAATTGTCTGGTATTTAGTTGGCCAATCAGAGTCCTTTGAAAAATTTTTTTTGCCTGAATGTTGTGTGACTTTTTATTCTCTGGAGATAGAATTGAGAAATTGTTCAGCTGGAGGATCTTACTTGACCCTCTTTGGAGGGTCCCCGTGCTTTGGGCATTGGAAAGCAACACTGGGGATTCACAGACTTCCACAGCATATGGAGACTGGTTGTGTGTTATTTTCTTGGAAACTGCTCTGAACACTCAGCCTCAGTTTTTCACCAGTAATGGTTCTGGTTAATTGATCTGAAAGTTCACCCAGACAAGCATCTGTTAGAAGAATTTGCAATCTCTGCACCAGTATAAGGAGGTATCCAGGTGATCTTGAAATTTCCAGAAATGTGTGGAGCAACATCAAGTTAGGGCTGAAAGGACCCTGGAGATGACCTATTCCAATCCTGTAATTTTAAATGAGGAAAGTGAAACCTCATCCAGCATGTCTTCTGCCCCAGGTAGTTAGTCAGAGAACCAACAATGGAACCCAGGAATCCTGATTTCTAGTGTCATCTCCTTGGCACTTGCTGCCTTCCTGATGTACAATTGTCACTATCATGGACAAGGATTAAATACATCCCATCAACATATAGAGAAGATTTCTCTCATGATTTTTCAAGTGTTTTTCTTTGCTTTGGTTTCATTTACAGAAATAATATTTGGGAAAGTAACATATGAAACTGATTTTTTTCAACATAAGTTTTCTGAGCATCTACAATGCACTAGACCCTGTTCTAGTGCTTTGGTGAACAAAAGAAAGACCACTACCCTCATGAAATATGAACTGCAATAAGGAGAACTAAACAATAGACAATAGACAAACTAAATCAGAGCATTTTATACTACATTAAAAAGTTGACAGTGTTATGGAAAAAGAAAGAGTTCAGTGGGAATTGGGAAAAACTGACATTTGAGCACACTTCAAGGAGATGAGGAAGTTATCTGTGTATATGTGGGGAAGGGCATGACATACAGAGGGAATCTGTGATCTTTGAATACATATGTACACTCACTCACACCACACATCCTTATGCATACCTTACACAGAGTAGATGCTCCTTGAATGCCTATTAAAGATTAGTGAATACACACACACACACACACACACACACACACACACACACACATTTTTGTGCACATGATAATGGAAAATGGGAAAACCAAACATTTCAATCTTCCTCTCCCTTAGCCAAATGGAAGATTTATTTACATGTTGATTTCTTATAGTTACATGATACCATTTTTTGTTTCTGAATTTACACCCAAAGAAACCAATTTTGGGAAGAAACCAAGAAAGGAAGTAATAGGAGGACATAGATAAAAAGGGAAAGAAGGCATAAGCAAGAGGAAACCTTTCTTCCTGCCCTCCTGGGTCTAGAATGTAGTCCCAGATAAGGTTGAGAGGCTAGGGCAACAGGAGTATGCAGTGAAGAACTGTGGGAGTACCTGAGGCAGATCTGGGTCATACTTGGCCCTTGGCCAGTCCCCAGAGGTTGTCTGACTTGCTGGGCATCCTGGGAAGCTGTCCCAGGCAGTTTCTGCTTTGCTATGCCTGCTGGTTCTGCTGCCATTTGGCCCACAGAACACCCAGGAGAACAATTCTCTCCCTGAATTTCTCTGCCATCTGCTCTACATCCTACCAATGATCAAGTGTGGCAACCTGTGAGCATCCAGAATCATGTCTGCTTGATCTTTAATTTAATTTACCATTGAGACATCTCCATACCATAAATGGGAAACCTTGTGGTAGGAAATTGATCAAACCATGAAGATGGACACTTCTTATCCATCCATGTTTTGTCATTGTTAATGATGCTTGATTCTTATGGGTTTCTCTGAGATTTGTGAAGAAAAATGAGCAATGAACCAGGAGCAGGGCTGCTCCATTCATCTAGAACAATATATATCAGACTTCTAGACCTAAATGGAAAGATAGGACCAGTACAACAGGAGGTGTGGAGATGACACATCACAGGACTGACCACAAAGTAAAATATACTAAAATATCATGTTCTATATTAAAATTCCTTGCAAATTATGTATAATCCTGTAAGTCAGCATACTTTAATATAAACAAAAAAACCTTGGACTTGTTTTTAAACCAAATAAAAATTTAATTCCATCTTCCCCTAAATCTTCTGGTGCAACTGCTGCTCAGGAATATGTGCGCTAGGTTTATTTATAGACTGAAATATCCTGGAATATCTTTGCTATCTCAAGGGAAAAGCTAATTCTAAGTGGAGAAGCATATATGTCTGAATCTTTCAAAAGACCCAATTCTGGGGACCAAAGTGAAGGGAGTCTTCATTAAATGTCATCTTGTTGTCCCTGGTTCTGCTTCGGTTCACTTAAGTTCGCAAGATGTGGTTGGTCATTCTACAGGCAAAGATAGAGGAGGTAAAAATTGAGAGCACTCAAGACAAACTAAATACAGTCATTTCTCTTCTCAATATTCCAGCCTTCACTGACAACCATTAGCTGTTAATTAGACATTTTACAAAAATCTGTATATTTAAATGCCCACATGTTTGGAGACCATCAGGTTACTGTCAGTATGTTACTGGAGTCAGAATGTTTTTTTCTTGGCTTTCAGGTTGATGTTTGTCAGTTCTGTCATCCCAAGATAACCTCTGCTACTAACAAATCTGACTTTTTTTTTTTCCTGCATCTATTAGGATCTTGAACACTGCCATGTGAATGTAGATGCTCCCTGTGTTAAATTGTTTTCTGCTGGGAGCCAAGGCTAAGTTCTAGTTCTCATTTATCTGAAAGGAACAGAGGGATCTAAAGTATTGTCAGTGGCTGACAAGATGCCACTTTTTTGGCTATTTTCCATAGCATTCAGATTCATATCTGAGCTCAACATGCTTTATATGTTTTTCCCCACATGCTGGGACAGGCCTGTTTTTGGAGACAATCTCTGGGAGTGGAGGAAAGAGGCTTGTTTTCACACATGGCCATATGTATAGTGCAATTTCTTCCCCAAATGGTAAAGTTTCCCTGGCAGGGGACATGCTTCACCTTTGGTCAGTCTTCATCCCAGGTCTCTTTCTGAGTTATTTTTCACCCCAACCCCCAACTTTGAAATTGCCTTTAACTGAAAGAAAGACACTTTTTTGATGTTTTTATTTGACTCCTTGGCAAAAGTCTAGCTATAATTTTTTAATTAAGATGTCTGCATTTGAAAAGGTGGTGACAACTGAGCTCCAGGCTCATCTGGTTTATCATATGCTCCAGGACAGGTTTAGGTTTGGATTTCAATCAGGTCGTAACATGAAGTCAGGATCTGTGATAATCTAATTATTCACAGGAACAGAAGATCATTGAAATAAAGGAGACACTTTAGTCATCAACTCACCCAGTGCCTTTTCACACTCTGCCCTTGGATTGAAGTTTCTTACCAGAAGATTAAAATATTGTTTCATGAGATTTGTTTCTTACCTTGCAAGACATCTTTCTTTTTGGTGGCCTTAGTATTTTGACTTATTTAGGCAAATAATTTAGAGTATTGATGGATTCCACCTGGTAGGGGATTTTCCAATACTTAGTCAAAAGGAAGCTACCAAAATTTTGCAACTTGAGAGCTGTCCTAAAAGGCCAGCTTTATCTGCCCTCAGAGGGTGCCTGACATCTTCAATCTTGGAGTCTCTGGTCTAAAGCATTATCTCCAGAAGGTAATACTTACAATATAACTGTCTTATCAAAGAGCTCATTCATTCTTTCACAACTCTTAGCTCCTGTTGAGTAGTGGACAGCAGGGTCCTGTGAGACAAAGACTTGGGTCAGCTAAGTTCAGAGGAAGGACGATAGAATCTGAACCCAGGACTCTAGTGGAAGAGTCAGACACAACACAGTAGAGAGAAGTCAAAGTCAGTCATGGAGTCCCAATAGTTTATTTTTGCTTTTTCCCCCCTTGCCTCAGGATACATATCTAGAAAGAAGTTGCTATAACCAATGTCAAAGAAGTTACTGCCCGTGTTCTCTTCTAGGAATTTTACGATTTCAGGTCTTACATTTAGGTCTTTAATCCATTTTGATTGATCTTCATGTATGGTGTAAGAAAGTGGTCCACTTTCTTTCTTTTGCATGTTGCTGTCCAGGTTTCCCAACACCATTTCTTGAAGAGACTGTCTTCTCCCCATTGGATAATATCCTTCCCTGCTTTGTCAAACATTAATTGGCCATACAGTTGTGAGTTCACTTCTGAGTATTCTATTTTGTTCTATTGATCTATGGGCCCATTTTTGCCCCAGTACCATATTGTTTTTATTACCACAGCTTTGTAACATAACTTGAAGTCCAGAATTGTGATGCCTCCAGCTTTGCTTTTCTTTTTCAAGGTTACTTCGGCTATTGGGGGTCTTTTGTGGTTCTATACAAACTTTAGAATTATTTATTCTAGCTCTGTGAAAAATGCTGTTAGTTCTTTGGTAGAGATTGCATTAAATATGTATATTTCTTTGGATAGGATAGACATTTTAACAATATTCTTCCAATCCATGAGCATGGAATTTCTTTCCATTTCTTTTTGTCATCTTGAATTTCTCTCATCAATGTTCTGTAGTTTTCAGAGTACAGGTCCTTCACCTCTTTCGTTAGGTTTATTCCTAGATATCTTACTGTTTTGGGTAAAATTGTAAATGGGATTGATTCCTTAATTTATGTTTCTGCTGCTTCATTATTGGTGTATGGAAATGCAACAGATTTCTGTACTTTATTGAATTCATGTATCAGTTCTAGCAGTTTTTTTTTGGTGGAATCTTTTGGGTTTTCTATATATAGTATCACATCATCTGCAAATAGTGGAAGTTTTGCTCCTACCTTGCCAATTTGGATTACTTTTATTTCTTTTTGTTGTCTTATTGCTATAGCTAGCTAGCTATAGCTAGCATAGGACTTCCAGTACTATGTTAAATAACAATGGTGAGAGCGGACATCTTGTCTTGTTCCTGACCGTAGGGGAAAATCTCTCAGTTTTTCCCCATTGAGGATTAAATTAGCTGTGAAGGGTACATATATGGCCTTTATTATGTTGAGGTACACTCCCTCATCAAAATAAAAAGCTTCCACACAATGAAGGAAATAATCAACAAAACTAAAGGCAAACTACAGAATGAGAGAAGATATTTGCAAATGACATATCTGATAAAAGGTTAGTTTTAATCCAAAATATATAAAGAACTTATAAAACTTAACATTAAAAAAATGAGTAATCCAATTAAAAAATGGGCAGAATACATGAACAAACATTTCTCCAAAGAAGACATCCAGATGGCCAACAGACACATGAAAAGATGCTCAACATCACTCATCAGGGAAATACAAATAAAAACCACAATGGGATGTCACCTTACACCTGTAAGGATCACTAAAATCAACAACACAAGAAACAACAGGTATTGGCACAGATGTGGAAAAACAGGAGTCTTGCACTGTTGGTGGGAATGCAAACTGATGCAGCCACTGTAGAAAATAATATGGAGGTTGATCAAAAAGTTAAAAATAGAACTACCTTTTGATCCAGCAAAAGGTAGTGTGAACTACTAGATATTTACCCAAAGAATACAAAAATACAAATTCAAAGGGATACATGTACCACAGTGTTTATAGCAGCATTATCTACAATAGCTAAGTTATGGAAACAGCCCCAGTGCCCATCAACTGATGAATGGATAAAAAAAAGATGTGCTATATTTATCACATATGTCCACACACACAATGGAATATTCCTCAGGCATAATAAAAGCTCACCTCAACCAATGTATACAACTAGAGAGCACATACATCAGCATAAATACCCCTGTAAACAACAAAAGATTGGCAGAACAACATCACAACAAAAGGTAGAGAAGAGGCCAAATCGAAGAAGGTAGAAATGATGAAGATGTGGTTTGAGAGTGAAATGGACCTTGGCAGTCCACAGTGGAGAGGGAATTGGGGGCACAGAAGGGTGAAAAATAGACTATCACATCAGGGAGCCCACACAGGGAAGACAAATCTCCATAACATTGGTTTTGAAAGTGAGAGGGACTAAATCTTGTGAGTTCTTATAACCAGTGGGGCTTAAAGCCTAGAATTTAAAAATTGCTGAGCTTCACTCTGGGAAAGCTCTAAGGGCTTTACAAGTGGAGTTCCCACACTTAAAGAGACAACAAAAAAGTTAGTGGAAATATAGTGTGGAAGCAGTAGTTTGAAAAACACAAAGGGCAGACAGAAGGGAGAGTTATTTACTCATCTCAGAGCATGGCCTGGAGAGGCATGAATGGTGGGGAAACCCCTCCAGGAGTAAAGGAGTTGACAGGAACCACTTCTCTCTCCTGCCCCTCAGCATAAACACAGAACCACCTGCAAGGCACCCACATGCGCTACATAACTTGCTTATACCTAGCCCCACCTGAACCGTGCTTCAGCAGATCCACCCTTCCCAGTCACATTAGCCTTAGTCCTGTTGCTGTGAGCCCCATACTACAGAAGGCCTGCACAAACCCCACCAATACCTTATCTCCTGACCCATGTATTTCGTGGGATCCCAGTTCTAGTGATGCTGTGGCACAGCAGGTATTATCTCCAAGGAGACCAGCACAACCTTGTTAAGACATGTCTCACCCCTGTCTGGCACCAAACACTGCCCACAATGGGCAAAGAGAGCCTCTGCAGACAACTTTACTTAATGAAAAAGCAGGGCACACACAACACACATGGGAGACACTCCCTGAATTGCCAGGTCCTGGGGAACAAGGAAGACTACACTGCATTATAGGACCTCTTATTCATAAAGCCATTACCTTCAAGAAAAGACATAGTTGACTTTCCTAACACTCAGAAACAGACACAGCAGAAAAAATGAGGAGACAGAAGAATATGTCCCAAATGAAAGAACAAGACAAAACCACAGCAAGAGACCTAAGCAAAATGGGTATAAGTGATATGCCAGATAAAGAATTTAAAGTAATGATCTTAAAGACAGTCACTGAACTTGAGAAAAGAGTGAGGACATCAGTGAGACCTTTAACAAGGAGATAAAAAAGAACCAATCAGAGATAAAGAACATAATAAATGAAATAAAAAAATACATTTGATGGAATAAATAGCAGGCAAGAGGAAGCAGAGGAATGAATTAATGACCTAGAAGACAGAGTAATGGAAAGCAATTAAGCTAAGCAAATGAGAGAAAAAATAATTATGTAAAGTGAGAATAGACTTAGGGAACTTAGTGACTCCATCAACCATAACAATATTTGCATTATAGGGATCCCAGAAGAAGAGAGAAAAAAGAGGGCAGAAAATTTATTTGAAAAAATAATAGCTGAAAAGTTCCATAATCTGGAGAAGGAAACAGATATCCAAATCCAGGAGGGATGGAGATCCCCTAACAAAGTCAACCCAAGGAAGTCTACCTCAAGACACATACTAATTAAAATGGTAAATAGTAATGATAAAGAGAAAAATTTTTAAGCAAGAAGAGGAAAAAATGATGGTTACATACAAGGGAAACCTCAGACAAACAAAAACTAAAGTTCATGACCACTAAACCAGCCCTGCAAGAAATGTTAAAGGGGACTCTAAGTACAAAGGAAAGACCACAAGTGAGAGTATATAAGAAGTTGGAAGACAAAAGCAGTAAAAATAAGTAATTCTGTAAAAATCAGTTGAGGGATTCACAAAATAAAAGTATATAAAATATGACTCCATATACCTAAATTGTGGGTTGGGGGAAAGAGTAAAGAATGGTTTTAAAATTAAGCAACCATCAACTTCTGGTATACGGAGAAGATATTACATATAATCTTAATGGTAACGACACACAAGAAAAGAGTAATAGATATGCAAAGAATAAAGAGAAAGGAATCTAGGTGTATCTCTAAATAAAGCCAACAAACCATGAAAGAGTGCAAGAGAAAGGATTAGAGAAAAAGTATAAAAACCACCATAGGAGTGCCTGGGTGGCTCAGTCAAGCGTCCAACTTTGGCTCAGGTCATGATTTTGCAGTTCATGGATTTGAGTCCTGCGTCAGGCTTTGTGCTGACAGCTCAGAGCCTAGAGTCTGCTTCAGATTCTGTGTCTCCCTCTGTCTCTGCCCCTTCCTCTACTCTTGCTCTTTCTCTTTCTGTCTCTCAAAAATAAATAAACAAAAAAAGAAAAAGAAAAAGAAAAGAAAAACCACCACTGGGGCACCTGGGTGGTCAGTCAGCTGAGCATCCAACTTCAGTTCAGGTCATGATCTCACGGTCCATAGGTTCGAACTCCACTTTGGCCTCTGTACTGACAACTCAGAGCCTGGATCCTGCGTCTGATTTTGTGTCTCCCTCTCTCTGCTCCTCCTCAGCTCGTGCTCTGTCTCTCTCTCTCTCTCTCAAAAATAAACACTAAAAAAAAAAATTAAAAATTTTTAATGTTTATTTATTATTGAGAGACAGAGAGACACAGAGCGTGAGCAGGGGAGGGGTAGAGAGAGGGGGAGGCACAGAATCTGAAGTAGGCTCCAGGCTCTGAGCCGTCAGCACAGAGACTGATGCAGGGCTCGAACTCACAAACTGTGAGATCATGACCTGAGCCGAAGTCGGACACTTAACCGACTGAGCCACCCAGGTGTTCCAACATTAAAAACAATAAAAAAAAAACCACCACAAAATAAGTAACGACAATAAATACATATCTATCAGTAATTACTTTGAATGTGAGTGGACTAAATGCTTCAATAAAAAGACATAGGGTGACAGAGTGAATTAAAAAACAAGACCCATCTATATGCTGCCTACAAGAGGCACATTTCAGATCTAAAGACACCTACAGACTGAAAGTGAGGGAATGGAGAAATATTTATCATGCAAATGGATGTCAAAAGAAAGCTGGAGTAGCAATACTCATAACAGACAAAATAAACTTTATAACAAAGATTATATCGAGAGACAAGTACACTAATAATAAAGGGGACAATCCAATAAGAAGATATAATAATTATAAATATTTATGGACCCAATATGAAAGCACCCAAACATATAAAACAGTTAATAACAAACATAAAAGAACTAATCAATAGTAATATAATAATAGTAGGGGACTTTAAAACTTCACCTACATTAATGGGCAGATAATCCAAACAGAAAATAAACAAGGAAACAGTGACCTTGAATGACACACTATACCAGATGGATTTAACAGATATATTCAGGATATTCCATCCTAAAACAGCATAATACGCATTCATTTTTAGTGCACATGGGACATTCTCCCGAACAGACCACATATGAGGCCACAAAACAAGTCTCAACAAATTCAAAATGATCAAAGTCATACCATGCATCTTTTCTAACCACAACACTATGAAATCAACCACAAGAAAATATCTTCAAAGAGCTGAAATACATGGATGTTAAATGACATCTGACTGAACAATGAATGGGTCAACCAGGAAATCAAAGAAGAAAGCAAAAATTACATGGAAACAAATGAAAATGAAAACACAACAATCAAAAATCTTTGGAATGCAGCAAAAAGATTTCTTAGAGGGATGTTTATAGCAATACAGCTTACCTCAAGAAGCAAGAAAAATCTCAACTCAACAACCTAACCTTATACCTAAAGGAGCTAGAAAAAGAACAACAAACAAAACCCAAAATCAGCAGAAGGAAGGAAACAATAAAGATTAGAACATAAATAAATGACATAGAAACTAAAAAACATTGGAATCCAGGAGATGGTTCTACGCTTTTTTTGTGTTTTAGTTTTTATTTAAATTCCAGTTAGTTAACATACAGTGTAATATTAGTTTCAGGTATTCAATATAGTGATTTAACACTTCCATATATTACCAGGTGCTCATCAGGACAAGTGCATGCCTTAATCTCCATCACCTAATTTCACCCATCCCCCTACTTATCTCCATTCAGGTAACCATAAATTTGTTCTCTGTAGTTAAGATTCTGTTTGTTGGTTTCCCTCTCTCTTTTTCCCCTCTGTTCATTTGTTTTGTTTCTTAGATTCTACGTATGAGTGAAATCATATGGTATTTGTTGTTCTCTGACTGACTCATTATGCTTATTATGTTTAGCATTATACTCTCTAGCTGATTTATGTTATTGCAAATGGCAATATTTCATTTTTTATGGCTGAGTAATATTGTAATATTATATATAATATAATAAATATAATATAATATAATATAACATAATATAATATATAATGTATATAATATTATATGTATATTCTTTATCCATTCATGGACACTGAGGCTGTTTCCATAATTTACCTGGCTGCTGTAGGTGCTGCTGCTATAAATGCTATAAACATTGGGGTGCATGTAACCCTTTTAATTGGTATTTTTATATTTTTGGAGTAAATACCTAGTAGTAGTGTGATTGCTGGATCATAGGGTAATTCTAGTTCTAATTTTGTGAGGAACAGGAGATGATTCTTTGAAAAGACCAATAAAATGGATAAACCTCTCTGGCCAGATTCATTTAAAACAAAAGACAGAGGTTTCAAATAAACAAAAATCACAAATAAGAGGAGATATAACAACCAATACCACAGAAATATAAACAATTTTAAGAGAATGGTAAGAAAAAAATATATGCCAACATATTGGACAACCTAGGAGAAATGGATAAATTTCTAGAAGCATATAACCTACTAAAACTGAAGCAGGAAAAAATAGAAAATTTCAACCAATTGATTACTGGCAGTGAAATTGAATCAGTAATCAAAGAACTACTAATGAACAAAAGTCTAAGACCAGATGGCTTCACAAGCAAATTCTGCCAACCTTATTTATTTATTTATTTATTTATTTATTTATTTATTTATGTTTATTTATTTAATTTGAGAGAGAGAGAGAGAAAGCACAAGGGGGAGAAGGGCAGAGAGAGGGAGAGAGAGAAAGAGAGACAGAATGCCAAGCAGGCTCTGCATTGTCAGTGCAGAGCCCAATGTGGGGCTCGAACTTACGAACCATGAGATCGTGACCTAAGCCGAAGTTGGACACTTAACCAACTGAGCCACCCAGGTGTCCCTCTACCAAACATTTGAAGAAAAGATAATACCTATTCTCAAATTCTTCAAAAAAGTAGAAGAGGAAGGAAAACTTCCAAGTTCATTCTGATACCAAAGCCAGATAAAGACACCACTAAAAAAGAGAACTACAGGGCAATATATGATGAACATAGGTGCAAAAACCCTCCAGAAAATATTAGCAAACTGAAGTCACCAATACATTAAAAAAATCATTCACCACCATCAAGAAGGATTCATTCCTAGGATGGGTGTTTCAATATTCAGAAATAAATGAATGTGATACACCACATCATTAAGAAAAGGGATAAATTCTATGAATGGATAAAGAAGATGTGGTTTATATATACAATGGAATACTACTTGGCAATGGGAAAGAATGAAATCTGGCCATTTGCAGCAACGTGGATGGAACTCAGAAGGTATTATGCTGAGTGAAATAAGTCAGTGAGAGAAGGACAGGTATCATATGTTTTCACTCATATGTGGATCTTGAGAAACTTAACAGAAGACCATGGGGGAAGGGAAGAGGAAAAAATAATTACCAACAGAGAGAGAGGGAGGCATACCATAGGAGACTCTTAAATACAGAGAACAAACTGAATGTAGATGGGGTGGTGTGGAGGAGAGGGGAACATGGGTGATGGGCATTGAGGAGGGCACTTGTTGGGATGAGCATTGGGTGTTTTTTGTAAGCGACGAACCACGGGAATCTACCCCAAAAACCAAGATCACACTTTACACACTGTATGTTAGCCAATTTGACAATAAATTATATTTAAAAAAAAGAGAAAGGATAAAAACCATATGATCATTTCAGTAGATGCAGAAAAGGCATTTGTCAAATTACAACATCCATTCATGATAAAAACCCTCAACAAAGTAGGGATAGAGGAACATAATAACCTCAACGTAATAGAGACCATGTATCAATAGAGATGTGAGATTGATATCTGGGTCTTTAGTTAAGAGATGATAGGTCTAGATGATGGTAGAGACTCTGAAGTGGAAGTATGTGGCTCCTGTGGGACAAAACTGTACTCACAGCCTATACTTAAGTACTTTCCATATCTATATTTCATTATTTTCTATTTCTAAACAGTAATAAAAATAAGACTTCTATCATCTCTCTTTGTCCCTACTTCTGACACACAGAAGAAAATTGAACAAGGAATTAAACAGTTTTCATATTTATACTTGCAACTTGCACGTCCCATTTTCCTGCTAGTTAAGGAGAAAAGAGGGTGTACAAATGACAGAACCGCTTACAGCCATGTGAGGGTTTAAAACTGTATACATGTACACTCTCCTCCTCTAGTGCAAATATGGGGGCTGAGTTAAACACTTGGATCTCAGTGAATTTTTGGAATGTTTTTACTTTTAACCTCATGATACTGATCTTCTTTGTTACACAGAATGTCCTGTGATTTACCAACACAGTAGATACCTTTCTGAGTTTCTTGATTTATATTCTCATATTGGTCAGGATTTCTTTATTGGCCAAGCTTAATCTTTAGATAGATTTTTTTCATTACCTATTCATGGAAAGGTGGAATTTGTAGAACTTTGCCCCAGTTTCTTAGTGCAGTGGTAGAATACAACCTTTCAATTTAGACAGATTTTATTTGGAGCCCAGCTCTGTTGCTGACTAGCTCCAAGATAAAAGGCAATGCTTTAACCTCTCTGAAGCTGGGTTGCTGCATCTAAAAATTAAGGATGAAATAAGGTTGTCATAGCGTTGTTGCAGGGATTAAATTTTATTACACCTGTGAAGTGCTTAGCACAGTGACTGAAACATACAGGTTCAATAAACTGGTCATTGTTGTTTATGTCGTTAATGTGAACTTTAATGCCTTTTCTAGTGAGCAGTTCAATTCAGTCCCACCAGCACTTTGTAAGAACCTTGTCCTTTACACAGCCCCACACTAGGGGCACATTCAAAGATGCAAAAACCCTACTTAACATCCTTAAAGAATTCTCTCTAAGGTTTAATCACCATTATTTCCTACTTTATGTTTGCATGTGGTACACACCCCCTTTATCCATTCAGGGGAAATATTTTTAAAGGTTTTTCCAATCTTCTTTAGATTTGGGGAGATTTTTGGTCTGTGGTGATGGGGCATTCTCATTGTAGAGTTGCCATCTGGAACTCTTTGTTCAGGCCTTGGTCAGGGAAAAAAAAACCCAGTAACTTAGGAAAATAACATTTGGCAGGAACTTGGCAACAATAACCCCTTTGTTGCCAGAATCCTTGTTCACAGTGTGGGTGGCTCAGATGGCACTTAATTAAATGCATTTTCCTATAAATTCTCAGCAGTATGCTTATTTTTACTGGTGGCTAATAACTACCCTATCTCTAAGGCAACAAATTTTCACAGCTTGCAGAATAGGGAAATCAGCATGTATGAGTAACATTTTGCTTTTGTTAGTACCCAGCCCTTGTTCCTCATTATTCTCAAGTGACAATAAATTTATCTATTACTTTTTCCCACTTAGTGCTTTGTCATTCAGTACTCTCTTCCTACCTGATAGACCAATATACCTATATAATTTTTAAAAATCTTACTATTTTGAGTGCCAATCATAAGTCATGCACTGTACTCCAACCTTCATATTAATGATCTAGTTTAATCTTCACAACACTTTGAGGTACGAATTAGTATTCTCATTTAAAAGATCAAGAAAACAAAGCTCAAAGATGTTAAGTGCTTTGCTGTAAGTCATTCAGCTGGAAAGTGATGGATGTGAAGATTTCATCTGAAAGACCTGTTTGATGCCAAAGCCCATGATCTTTCCTTCACACTTCATGACTTAATTAAGAAAAGGTGCTATCTTGTTTTCAGAGAGTCTAAACTTACCTCTCATCAGGCAACACATTTCTAGAAAATTATTAAAAACATGTTAATGATAGATGTATAATGCATCTATTCAACTTCACACCTCACCCTTTTCTGTCTAGTGCAGAACATTAGGACCATAATGCAGAAAGAGAGAGGGCAAAGTAAATCCCACTTCCTCAGTTATGGTGTGGTGCCAGGTAAAATATTTACATTTATTTTTCTCATGTTTTTGAATATCAAAAGATTATTTACATAAAAACATGGTTTCTTAGGCACAGCATTTTATATATCTGAAGACAAAAGTAAAAGTTGGATGAAATTCATAACTTTCATTGGAGCAAGGAAAAACAGGAGATACATTAGTTGCTTGCCCTTAAAAATATCTATGGTTTCCTATCCTGTCTGTTTCCTTGTAGGTATAGCCTATAGCCAAGTGGGAAGGAGCATATATGTTAGCAGAACAATGTATTGCACCAACGTTTTTCTATATTTGCAGCTTTGCCTACTATGCTACGTGTCAATAGATTTGTCTAAATACCTTTTTGGCCTTCATTAAAAAAGGATATTTTTCTAGGTTTAGAGTTTGGGAAAAAATTTCTTTCAGCATTTGAAAAATGCCATTCCATTATCTTTTGGATTCCATTGTTTCTTTTGAAAAGTTAGCTGTTAAGTATAATTGTTGCTCCCTTGAATGTGATGTATCTCCCTCTTTAATACTCCCAGCCTTCATCCCTGGCTTTTTCTTTTTTTTTATTTAAAAAAAAATTTTTTTTTTCAACATTTATTTATTTTTGGGACAGAGAGAGACAGAGCATGAACGGGGGAGGGGCAGAGAGAGAGGGAGACACAGAATCGGAAACAGGCTCCAGGCTCTGAGCCATCAGCCCAGAGCCTGACGCGGGGCTCGAACTCACGGACCGCGAGATCGTGACCTGGCTGAAGTCAGATGCTTAACCGACTGCGCCACCCAGGCGCCCCCATCCCTGGCTTTTTCAGAGTTCTCTCTGGTTTTGATTGTCAGCATGTTGACTTGTGCTGTTTTTAGCATGATGTAACTCTGATGCACCTAAATGTGTTTTCCCACTTTGTATTTAACCTGTTTCAATTTTGTAGAACTTCTTAATTCTGTGGATTAATGTTTGTACCATTTTGGAAAACTTCTTGGACAATTTCTTTTCAAATATTGCTTCTTCTCCTTTCTCTCTCTCTCTCTTCTTGCTCTCTCTTCTCCTGGAACTCTAATTACATATATATTAGACCTTATCACTTTTTTTCTCTCTTTACTTGTCTTTCTACTAACCTGTTTTTTAAATCACTAATTATCTCTACTGTTTTGTTTGGTTCATTGTTGGGTACATTTGTAATTCTTAATTTTAATAATTATTTTTAGCATTTTTAGCATTTTCATTTTTATCAATTAAAAAAAAATACATACTCCCAATCCTTGTCATCTACTCTTTTGACTGTATTAATCATAGTTACTTAAAAATTCTATCTAATAACAACAGTATCTAGATTACCTGTGGGTCTGCTACTTTTATCTATACTTGCTTCCTGATTTTCATTCATTTGGTCCTATTTATTAGCAATCCTGATAATCTATGATTGTAGGCTGGATATTGTTTATAAAAATTGTAGATTCTCTGAATTATGTTATCTTTTCTCACAGAGAATTTACTTTTCTTCCAGCAGACAGTTACATAAGGGCAGATGATATTGACCCAATAAAGGATTGAAATGCTTTGTGTCTTTATGTGGGCTAGTCTATTTCTAGTTTTTTTTATTACTAACAGGGCCTAGCTCTTTAGGTGTTTCTTTCTTGTCTGTTGTGCCATGAGTTTTGGAAAGCTCTGCTAAGTTTTGTGGCCTCTTAGCTGACACCGTCCTATTGGCTTTTTGGACTTGCATTGTACACAGGTTAGGAACTGACAAATATCTCAAGGTGAAATGCAATACAAAATGTTGTGCTCACTGATCTGTGGTTTCTGTTTCTCTAGATTCTTGGCTTCTCCAGTATTGTTGCCTTGGTAGTTCCTGGACACCAATTTCATCTCCACTGTGCTGTAACAACTGATAAAAGCTCCGAGTCTCTGCTTTCTGCTTGTGCTGGAGTGTTGCTTAAAGATACAACAAATGTGTCAAGGCAAAAGGCAAGGAAAAATGTTGAACTTACCTGTGTTTTCTTTTTCTCTGAGATCCTGGCCCTCAAGTCATGTCTGACTTGGTTGCTGTTTATTATCTTTCAACAATTCATTTTGTATTTTGTCCAGCTTTTATAGTTGTTCTCAAAAGCATGGTTGGATTGATAGAAGCTACCCCATCAGAGCCAGAAATGAACATATTAACAATTTTGAGATAGAAGTTCTATTTTTTTCTTTGGTCTCATTTAACCTACTCAGATAATGAAATCTATGTTAACTAGGTCATAGTACTGAAATTAAAATGAGAAAAACTGGGTTTCATTCCAGAATCAAAAATAAAGTGTTTTGTGATGATGGGTCTTGTTGTCTCAAATCTGTAAAATAGGCAGAGAGTAAGTATAATTACTAAGGCTACTGAAAATATTTAAAGGATATATATATATAGAGAGAGATTTTTTTTCTGAAAAAAACTTTATTATTCTTTCTCATTCTAAGATAGTTCAATGTAGGAATTGAGAAATGACTTCTTAATTAAAAATCTTACTATAAAAACAAGCAGCAGCAATCATTCTTGCACTGTGTCAAGACCATGTTCACCATCTATCCACCCAGAAAACTGAAAAATGGAATGAGCAAATGTTAATTCAGGGTGAAACTATAGTCAGAGCACAACTTGTATTGAATTTGTAATATCCTTACAGGTCTTGGTTTGCACAACATTTGAAATAGATTTCAAGATGTTTTCTAATAGGAAAGAAAAATGTATTTATTTATAGAGGTAAGTCTTACCTAGATCATGTGTGATCACTTCAGACACCACAAGAAGTTATGAGTAGATATGTGCCTGTTAATTTGAGCATTGCTAAGCACACAAATATGCGAGCCATTAATATACACAATCTTGTTCATTTTAGTAAGCCAAAATTGAGTCAAATTTTTTCTAGGTTAACCTAATCTTAAAATAACACTTTCATCTCTTATTAATAGGCTAGTTATTATCTAATGTTTTGCTGTGGGTTCAGGGCTCCAGGAAAAAGCATGCTTTGATTATAGGGTGGTTCAGTTTGTGTTGACTCATTCAGAATGGGGCTGGGCAGAGTTGTGGTCTGTCTTAGGTCTCAGCTGAGATAGGGCTCATCAAATCCTCAGTCCTATTTATATCATGCAGGAGAAGGTACAGAATTCTTATAATTGATTTGGCAAGAAGCATAGTGTGGTTGTGAACAGGGGAGGGAATAAGCCATCTGAAAAATATTTTTTCTTTCTTCTAGTCTCTAAGATATTTTGTCCTATTATTAATCTATGCTCTGCACTACAAGGAAAATCAAGATGTCTGGGAGATTAATTTCAGAGCAGATGTACACCTTCGGACTCCAAGTTCAGTGGCCCTCCATTCATTTAAAAATCTCTCCAGGTTTAGGGACTTAATGCCCCTCTCACTTTGACAAGATCTTGTGGACTTTTTCTTGCATTTCAAGAAACAATCAAGGGTACCCAAGTTATTATTATTTATTTTGAAATTGCATAAGTAAAAAGGAAAGAGCACAGGCAGCCTCAGGCCTCAGGGAAGCAAGGATGTTATATAGCATATGAGATCATGTTAGCAGTAGGCGCCTGCAGCTTCCTGTATTAGGACTCAGACAGTATGGTCAGGAGCTCTCCTATATGACTCCGCTCCTCTTGATCTCTTAATACTACTAACACACATGTCTCTTTTATTAATGCAGTTTTTAAACAGGTATTTATTGAACACCTACCTATGAGCCAGTGATGGTTCTAAGTACCAGGGATTCACAAGCATAAATACATAACAGATTTGTCTTATTTCTGCATCATGTAGCTGCTTGCTGATATCCCACGCCATTCATGGATTCTATCCACTGCCTTCTCTCTTTCAACTGTCTGTGTCCTTCTCTATACATAGCACAAACACTTCAAACCAAAAGATACGGTAGTTCCTGCCAATTGATTATCTGTATTAAGAATTCATGTTGAGCAGAACACTTTTTCCGGGCTCCCTTCTGGACCACCTTTGCGCCAGACACCCATCTTTGGCCCAGTCAATATGGCCAGGGTGGTGAGGTTCCAAATGTAATTGTATAAGAATACTCTCATCAGGGGGCCTTGAATGTGGCAGGTTGCAAGTGTTCTTCAGAAAGGGTCTGTTTACACCATACATACATACATACATACATTGTCCATTGTGGATTAGTAGTGACATTCCAGGCAATACAGAGCCAAGCCTGTATTGCTAGATAAACCATTCCACTTGTTTCTCTGAAACTTACAAGCAAATTAAAAACAAACAAACAAACAAACAAAATTGTTCAACTCTTGTTGAAATTCTCTTCTGACAGTTACAAGGGTTTAGGGTGCTCATGAGGCTGATGGGAATCTGCTGGCCAACTCTAGCATCCCCATCACCAGGAAAGGCATATCCCTATAGAAGAGAAGATTGGAAGCCATCTAGACCCCAGCCATGGTATAGAATGTTAGAAGGGTCTTACCATGGGTAATTCTTTGAGGGACACTTAATGAATGACAGGGTGATAGGGACATACTGTACATGCTTAATGGATTCCTTGAGGGTAGGTTGCACAACTGTGGCACTGTTGACATTTTGTGAAAAGTAATTCTTTGTTGTGGGAGTTCAGCAGGTGCCTGCAGCTTCCTATACTTCCTGGGCACTGTAAGGTGTTCAGAAGTACCCCTGGCCTCTACCCACTAAATGCCAGTAACACCTCCCATCCCCAGGTTGTGAAGGCAAAAATGTCTCCACACATTGCTCAATGTCCCTTGGAGGTGCAATCACTTTCAGTTGAGGATCATTGCTTTAGAGGGAAGCAATTTGTGATTGAGAGGCAAGAATTCAGTGCCTTTAAATTGTGTATTAGGGGCGCCTGGGTGGCGCAGTCGGTTAAGCGTCCGACTTCAGCCAGGTCACGATCTCGCGGTCCGTGAGTTCGAGCCCCGCGTCAGGCTCTGGGCTGATGGCTCAGAGCCTGGAGCCTGTTTCCGATTCTGTGTCTCCCTCTCTCTCTGCCCCTCCCCCGTTCATGCTCTGTCTCTCTCTGTCCCCAAAATAAATAAACGTTGAAAAAAAATTTTTAAATTGTGTATTAATGAAATCCAACCCCAGACTTTGCAAATTTGCTACCAAATTATCAGCAATAACAACAACAACAACAAAAAGAACAGCTTTAAGCCTCCATCCCAGGTGCAAAGATTTTATACCATGATTCTCAATGTCAGAGCAATTACTTGAGTCTTAAATTTTAGGACAAATATATTTTAACATCTAATGAGTCACTCTTTGGGGGACAATATCTTACTTTTGATTCCCCACTCATTCTTTTATTTTAATTTGCTAGATCTCTTTGGTCAAATCTTGTATTATTGGTTAGTAAACGGTGCACCTGGTGAATTATTAGTGGCATCATTTAAGACCCTGACAATTTTATCTAACGTTTGGAAGCAGGGCAACCCTGGAGTTTCTTGTTAATGTGATTTCAGGAAAATGTAAACAAATTCAAGGGCACCTGGGTGGCTCAGTCAGTTAAGCATACAACTCTTGGTTTGAGTTCAGGTCATGATCTCACAGTTGGTGGGATGGAGCCCCACATCCAGCTCTGTGCTGACAGCGGAGCCTGCTTGAGTTTTCTCTCTTCCTCTCTTTCTCTGCCCCTCCTAAGATCCTGCTTTCTTTCTCTTTCTCTCTGAGAATAAATAAATAAACTTAGAAAAAAAAGGAAAATGTAAGCAAATTCATACATTTTACTGGCACAAAATTAAAGAAGGAAATCTGCCTGTGTCCACTGAATATAGAGAAATGCTGTCACTACATGGGATCAGGGAAGATCTGAGTTAGAAGCAAACCTTGGGGAAATACATTTTGAATTCCTGATGGGAGAGGAAGCAGGAGGCAGGAGGGAGATGTGGATTTAGTAGGGAACCATGAACTCTGGAGAAGGAGTAGAGGCAGACAGAGCTGCCCTTTCTCTGCAGAGATTTTGGGGCTGTGGCTAGAGGTGGGCAGATGGAGCCTGGAACAGATGTTCCTATAGTCAAGCTTCCCTCTAAGAGATCTAAGGATAGACTAGAGGCTATTTTTGCTGACCATTCCCTCTGAATTCATATAGCAAGATCACTCATGTAACCCCACACCTAGATCCATACAGACCTAAGCAACTTTAGAGTAGGCATATGTCTTGCCCATTATTTTTTTCCCATCCTCAGTGCCTAGCATGGTGCCTGACACAGAGCATGCACTCAATGGATACTTAACTGAACGAAGAGGCTTTAGAACAGGTCCCAGCAGAAGCTGTGGTGACTCCATTCAAAGGGCACTAGTAAGATGCCCTGTGCCCTCCCTCTTCTCACCCTCCTTTATCCAGGCACAAAGACTTTCCTTTATTACCTAGCTCTGGTGATATAGGTAAAGCAATAATGCCTCTGAATGTTTTTAGTATTAGGTGTACTTTATTGAGATGAACCACAATCTTTGATCTCACTAAGATGCTAGAGGAGAGAAGAAGTGATAAGGTTTACATGGGGCTGAAAGAACAGGGCAGATGTCCAGGAATAGGCTGAGGGCAGAGAAACATGAAGAGCCAGGAGACAGAGATTGAAGGTACAACTTGATGCATGTTCCAGTTTGTAATCTGCAGCTTTTGGCCAAAAAATACAACTTGGAAGGAGATACCTGAGAACTGGTCTTGCCACAGTGGTCCATGTTTTATTATTATCTGTATTCTCTGCTAGGGATACCAGAGCTTCTTGTAGCCTCTTTGAAAAGTAATTCTGAACCTCTCTACATTTTAGGCAGTTTGGGGCATCACCTTGTTATTTTCTTTGGATTCTTTTCTAGATTGCTTTCCGATGATCTTGAATGATGGTCTGTTCTTTGGTGGGTCTACTTTTCTGGCAGTCAGCTCCAAGAGATGGCTGTTTTGGGCGGCATTTGTTTGATTAACGAAGACTTGGACCTTGTTGTTCTTTACTGTCACTGTCTCAAAGGCTTTAATCAAAGGCTATTTGGAAATAATACTAGCTAATTAGCTGTTTATGATGCAACAAGAGTGACTCTCTCTTAGTGTCTTAAACCTTTCACCTGAAACACAAACATGCCACACTCGAGCTTTAATTGTCAAGGAAGATGAAAAGTATACCAAATCATTTGCTGGGGAAAGGACTCCCTGTTGACATAAGCAGCAGGAACCCACAGGCTTGTGCAATGTGGGCTTGTAGCTGCAGATCTATCACTCCCTAAGCATGTTGTCGTGTTGAAAGTGGGTGAGTGACGTGTCTGATCTCTAGCAAGCTCATAAACGGGAGCACTAACTTCTTGGCTCAGTTGCATTATCTCTCCATTGTGTTCATAAAAGGTCCCAACTAAAATCAGACTACACAGCGTTTCTTTCTTGAGTCAGAACTTTCAAGAGAAAGATGAGATGAGATTCAAATGCATGTTTTGTTTTCTACACTTTTATATTTGTTCATGGCTTTACAAAGGGCCCTTTTTTCATTCAGCAACAATATTTATTTAGTACCAAATGTGTGCCAGTTTATCACAGATACAAAGACAAGAATCCTGCTGAGAAGGGTCTTGCAGCTTAGAATTAGAAGCAATAAGAGGCAATTACAAAATAGCACTGAGAGTGTCTTGGCAGGTAACGCTGTAAGTAACATATTGACACTTAACTGAGAGGGTGGGGATGAGGAGGTGGAATCAAGGAGGGCTTTATACCAGAGATTTTAAGGAAGAAGACGAAGTATGAAGGCAATGACAAATATTCCAATATATATGGTTTAGCTTAAAATCTGAGTGTGCTTGTATCAAAATTACTTGGCTAATATTCATTTGCATTCGGGTAGTGGTAAGTCTACCTCTCTCCAGCTCCCAAGTGTGGCTAATGATGCTATCTGTCTAGTTTTTAGAATGCATTTTTCCCCTTATTGTTTTTCTTGATGATGAGATTATCCAATGTTTATGTTAACTTTAGTTTCAACATTGGCCATTATCTGGTTTGGGACATAGTATCTGGTTAAGTATTTGTATTTGTGCAATATAAACCAACAGACCTAAAGTCTTACAGTTGGCATATGTAGTATTTTAGACAGAAGTTGAATTGATTCATTTTGAACTACCAGCAAAACAAACAATTTGGTACATAAATTAACAGTTAAAGAAAATTTAAAAATTTTTTAAAAACTTTTACAAAGAATTGATTATTTTAAATCCTCTTTAAGCTTGATAAGAATCCATTTACTTTTAAAGAATAAGAATTTTATTTTTCACATTTTCCTAAACAGCTAGACATAAGTATCAAAGTATAGTTCTATTACTTAAATTTCTTAAATATACTCAAATTGAATTTCTTTTTTAAAAAATTTTTAATGTTTATTTTTGAGAGAGACAGAGTGTGAGTGAGGCAGGGGCAGAGAAAGAGGGATCTGAGGTAGGCTGCAGGCTCTGAGCTGTCAGAACAGAGCCTGATGCAAGGCTCAAACCCACAAACTGTGAGATCATGACCTGAGCTGAAGTCAGATGCTCAACTGACTGAGCCACCCAGGCGCCCCTCAAATTGAATTTCTTTAAAAAATTCTCCTAAGATTTTTTAACCAAATCACATTAGTGTAAGTTCTGATAATTTTAACCTCTTGAGTTATTAATAATAATAAAATGATTCAAATAAAGGTCTTAAGTTGGTTGATGTAAGAGAATTGTTCTTGAACTTTCTAAGGACATGAACCCCTTTGAGAATTTAATGAAAGATAATAGATAGCCTTCTCAGAAAAATGCATATGCACATAGAGCTTGGCATGCTATTTTAAAGGGTTTCTGATCCATGGAATATCCTATTTCAGATTTTCTGGTTTTAAAGCTTATCCATGGATGCCTTAGTAAGTTATGACTTAGGGTAAAAGTGTAGGTGTTTACTTGGGATAGAGTAGCTTTTCATGCCATGAAATTAGGAAAGAAGTCAGCTCATGAAAAACTCAACAAAGTAATTTTTTGAACTTTAAAAAATATACAAAAATAAATCAAATAATCACAAGTTTTAACATTTCAATTCTTTTGTCATCTCTCTATGATCTATCTATGATCTATCGTCTATCTATCTGTCATCTATCTATCATCTATGTATCATCTATGTATTTATATCTGTTTTTTAGGTTTCACAAACCCAATTCCAATGTGCGTGTTAGGAGAGGGGGCCCTTCCCACACAACACCAAGCAATTCTCAAACAACAGCAAAGTGAGAATTCAACTCAACTCCGACACTATGTGGAAATAGCATCAGATTCTATAGGTTGAGGGCTATAAGACAAACCTTTCTCCCCCAACTGCAGACACCAGTTGCAAGCCCATGTCATAGCCTTTGCTTCTGACCAACTGGCTATGGACCAGAGGTTCCCAAGACGCCCTCTTCAGGTTTATTAATTTGTTAAGGTGGGTCACAGAACTCAAAGTAACATTTTGCTTACTAGATTACCAGTTTATTTTATAAGGATATAACTCAGGAACAGCCTGGTGGAAGAGATGCACAGGGCAATTGTGGAGAAAAGCTGTGGGGCTTCCATGGTCTCACTCTTTCCTGATGTGCCATTCTCCCAGAACCTCCATGTGTTCACCAACCTGGAAGTTGTCCAAACCCCAACTTTTGGGTATTTTGGAGTCTTCATTACATAAGCATGATTGATTAAATCATTGACTGTTGGCAATTGACTCAGCCACCTGTCCCTGTCCCCTCCCTGGAGGACAGGGGATGGGACTAACAATTCCAACTCTCTAATCACATGGTTGACTCTATTGGCAACCAGTTTTCATCCTTAGAGCTTTTCAGAAGTTACCTCATTGTGCACTTGTCTTGATGAGCACTGTTATGTACAGAAGTGCTGAGTCACAATACTGTACACCTGAAACTAATATAACACTATATGATAACTGTACTGGAATTTTAAAAAAGTTAGAAGAAGCACAAACAATAAAATAATGAGTTTTAAATCACTTTCTGATTGTTGACAATATAGTTATTAATAAACTCTGGGTTCAGATCTTATAAAAACATAATACTTTGCACTTCCTGATGACTAAAGATACTTAGGAATTATTTATAAACTAATTGGACATTTCATATATCTTTTTATGAAGCTACTAAGTATTGTAATTTTCTTAAGTGAGTTGTTTTCTTTTTATTGGTTAATTGTAGACTTCTGTATATAGTATGGACACAAACCTTTTGTCAGATACATGTACTGCAATTGGTTTCTCCCAGTTTGTAACTTGCCTTTTATTTTTCTTAATGGCAACTGTAATAGAAAAGCTTAATTTTGTTGAAAAAATAATATCACCTCATTAAAATTAACAAATGACTTAGGAAATTCCTAGGGTTTTAGTAACTCTGTGCCAGAAATGGGGACAAAGACCAGATATAGATCTCTTATCATAAATAAAACTATCACAACATGACAAAGTATTTGTGAACTATATGTATGTGGAAATATATATTTCTAAGGTATATTTCAGATTTCCCCTGTACTTTCATAACCAATATGGCCTAAAATTAATATTCTTTATCAAATACACACGAAACATTCCTCTCTGTGGTCCACATCATGGTTGTATTATAAAACTTGTCAAGAATCAACTTGAATGTGGACTAATATACTTTCCAGGCACATTTCTCCCTCACCTCAGAATGGTTCCTGTTCACACTGGGGACCTCAGTTTTCACATGGAACTTTGATATTTATACAGTCCTTCTTCTTCCTTCTCCCTTCTCCCTCCTCCTCCCCCTTCTTCTTCTCCCCGCTTCTCCTTCTCCCCCTTCTCTTCCTTTCCCCTTCCTCTCCTCCTCCTCCTCCTCCTTCTTCTTTCTTTCTTCTTCTTCTTCTTCTTCTTCTTCTTCTTCTTCTTCTTTGTCTATCTCTCCCCTCCCCCTTCCCCCTCCCCCCTCCCCCCTCCTTCTCCTTCTTCTTCTGGTGAAGTTCAAATATGTGTGGGTAGAGGAAGAAGGAGAATCCAAAACATGATCAATTACTTGACAGGCAGGAATTCTTTCAGGTCAGGAAATTTTTCTATTATCTGAATATTGTGATCAGACTTCAGTCAGCTGTGGGATGTCTTCCTTTAGAAAGTAGTAAATATTGGGGTGGGGTCATGAACACAGAAGAAAAGAGATGGAAGTGGAGGATGCATGTCCTACTCCTTCTTTAGTGCATATGAAGAATTATTAGGAAAAAGTAAATGGCACCGAGGATACTGGAGATGGAAGGACCTTGGCAATGAAATTAATACCTCACCTAGAAACTTCCAACTCCCCAACTTTTCCTGGTGCCCTCAATAAAAGTCCATGATTCACAATTCCTGATTGGGAATTATGAAGAAGATTCCAGAATATTCTGGGAAGATTCCAGAATAATGCCATGGTATCTTCAGGCAGTCATTTGTAGCCTTGTCTTAATTAAACCTCTAGCAGAAGTATCAAACAAGCAGTAAATTTTCAGACCAATAATAGAATGTGACATTCATGGGCAATGCACTAAAACTGGAATAATCCACTGGGAGGTGCAGAGAGAGGGCAGGGCTCTGGGCCCCCCAGCTTCACCCTTGTCCACTCTTCCTCTTCTCTTGTGCACTTGGGCTTCCATGCAAAAGGACATTTGAGAAAAGGGTTCCGCTGGTGTGGACAGCAGAAAATGGGGATGAATAACAAGTGTTTGGCAGTGTTTCGGTGAAGGCTGGAGAAGGCATAAAAAAGCTAACAGTGACTAAGACATAAGTATTTAAAAAAATGATTGTCAGGGCTCCTGGGTGGCTCCGTCGATTGAGCGTCTGATTTCAGCTCAGGT
Source organism: Puma concolor (assembly GCF_028749965.1). Taxonomy (NCBI): domain Eukaryota; kingdom Metazoa; phylum Chordata; class Mammalia; order Carnivora; family Felidae; genus Puma; species Puma concolor. The sequence goes on from NC_141671.1 coordinate 27,952,028, forward strand.
TATGATCTTGCCGTGGTTCATGAGTTCGAGCCCTGCATTGGGATATGTGCTGACAGCTCAGAGCCTGGAGCCTGCTTCAGATTCTGCATCTCCCTCGCTCTCTGCCCCTCCCCCGCTCACACTCTGTCTCTGTCTCTCTCAAAAATAAGTAAATGTTAAAAAAAATTTAAAAAATGATTGTAATTATTAAGGAATAAGATTTTTCTTAAGTCATAGGAATTGGTAACTTATTAATGATTTTTTATATTGTTGAAGAAAAGAATGTAATTTCAAAGATTTGTTATTTATCAGATTGATTGAATAATGTGTTAAACAGTGTCTCAGGCATGAAAAACAACTTACTTTGAGTCCTTGCCTTGGGACTTACAGACAAGAATGTGGTGTCAGAGTTCCCTGTAGTGCTTCAGGAAATTCAAAATGCAGTGAGCTGCTGTTACCTGGACCTGAAAGAAAGCTGAAGAAAGCAGTGGGTTCAGTATTGGGAAAAGATCCTGCTGTCCTTGATCTACTCTTTCACCTTGTATCTTGGACTCATTGAACCCTCTCCCAAGTTTCTGTGTAGCCTTCAGTCTGCCTAGAGTCTACCCTTACCTCTCTATGCCCCTCCTTTTTCACATGAATGTGTCAGAATTTTGTACAGAGCCCTGTGTATCAGGCTTTGCAACATGCACCTGTCCTCTTGAGATGGGTCCAGCTCCCTAGAAACCCACCAGGGAGACTTTGCATTTGACAGTCCAGTCTTGTTTGGCCAGTGCTAGATTGCATTCTACAGAGTTGTTGAGACTACTATTCTTCTTTAGGTGAACTTTTCTACTCAGAGTGGAAGTTTCTGAACTCTTGAAAGTCATCATTTTCCAAGATGAATTCATTCAAGACAAAGAGGAGGCGAGAGATGGAGGCCACTTTTGGGATCATACAGATTGAAAATCAACACATTTTATTGCAAGTGTAAAATGAGATCATATGTCCTTATACTTGAAGGTGTGACTGGACCACTTTGCCTTTTGAGGTTGTTAGATCTAAGGTCTTGGATTTTAAGCCAGGTTTCTCTGGTCTCAAAGATGTCAACCAGCAAGGAGATGGACCCATGAGGCAGTCTTCATACTTGGCTTCCACCAAAGCCTTCCTCATTGCACATACACCTGTTCCTCAAAGCAAGAGTCTGACCTTGAGTCAGACCTAGCTTTAGCAACTTGTTTGGCTAATGCAAAGTGGGGGTACATTCTAGAACTTCAAGGCTACCCTATAGGTCTTCCCAGGTACCTTGGAATGCTTGCTTTGGGGAGTACTCTTATGGAACTTGGCTTCCCACTGGTGTAGTCTATCTGGTTGGAATCTTGACTGAACTCCTAGCCAACAGCCAGAACCATCAACTTCTAGTCCAATGAATGAGACATCTTGCACACCTAGCTCAGCTGAGATGTTCCATGACTGCAGTCCTTGCTGACATCTACACATAAGACCCCAAATGAGAAATACCCAGCTGAGGCCACTATATGCACACAAGCATGAAAGGTCATGAGCTGCATGCTGGGTCTTTATGCAGCAGTAGATAACCAGAATGGGTAGGGATGAGTCAGCAGGTGTTTGCATCTGGCTATTTTTCTGTGAGTGTACATAATGGACCACAGCTCTATCACACTGGTAGTTCTATTTCTCGACAAGACACTGTTGGGAGGAGTGGTGGGCTTGGCCAGTGGTCTCAGACAACTTTAGAAGCCTCCAGGCATCTGAAACCACAGGGTCAAGTTCTAGAAAGGCTGACTTGGCCTCTTAATGACCTCAGTCCTATCTGTTCTCCTGATTCATTAGGTTTTCTGAGCTTTTGTAATAAAGAAGCAGAAGGCTTTGGGCATAGACAGACAAAACCTGGTTCAGAGGAAAGATCATTTGTGATCTGATGGCCAGAGAGATTGAGAGGAGAATTGGCTCAAGAAGCCTAGAGGCCTTAAAACATTATGGCTGACAATATAATCATATGTGATCTCAGCAAGAAAGAAAAACTGATATTCTGACACCAGGAACTGTTGGGTAACTTAGATTTTGAAAGGGTACTTACAGAAGATAAAAGAAGGAGCCCACCATCAATGGGAAAAGTGGACTTGTACAATTAGTGCTGGGAGAGAAAAAGCAGAGACTAAGCTGTGGCTTAGGAAATGCTAAGGATGTGGCAAGAGGTTTTCAAAGTGATGTTTAGAGTAAGTTCCATGTGGTATGTATAGACTCCGAGCCTGAGGCATGTGGTGTCATGCTAAGAGGTGAAAGTGTCAACACAGCCTATTTAATCCTAAATTTATACCTGACCTTTACTTGGAGGAGGGTGACATTAAAATTCAAAGGAATAAGACAGATAGAAGATAATTAAGAGGGAATTAAAATCCCAAATAAGTGAACAACAGGTTGTGTAATTACATTAAATTGAGTCTCAGTTTGGGCATGGAATTTGATGGTGTCTTCTGATAACCTTAGGGGGAAATATGAAGAAATGTGGGCCTCATTATAGTACATTGGGATGGGTTTATGGCTTATGGAACAACCTAAAGTTTATCAATTTGAAGTAGTATATTGAAAGTCTGGACACAGAAGGGGGGTGAAGGCTGGAGGGGCTCTCAACTGCCCCTGTTCTGTAGGCAGTAACCAGGACCTCAACTGTGCTTGACCTCTCTGCTCAAAATTCCTCTTTTATCACTTTAGTCACCCACTGTCACAAGGTTGGAAGGAAAGGTGACCAGTGACTCTATTTTCTTCTCAGAGAGTTGATGTTTAATTTTCCTTATTTGAGCTTCCTTTTTATTCCCAATTCTGGTTGTTACAAAAGCTCCTGAACCTTTGGTAATTTCACAATATAATTAGGGTTGATTTTTAGCCTTTTCCCACTGCTGGATAAGTATTTAACTTTCTTCATTCTGTTCATTATTTATTATCCCTTTTACATGAGCTTTCCAGATTCCAACATGTTATGGCTATTTTCTCTTCTCCTGTTCTCTCCATCTTGTGGGTTCATATATTAAAAAAAATCCTTAACTAGTTTTAGTAAGATTTCCACAGGAATAAAAAGTTGTGTTCAAGCAACTTCCCTAGCCTGGAAACTGGCGTTTTGTATTTCCAAGAGTCAAAGTATAACCGGCTCATGAAGTATGTCAGAGTGAAAGGTCTGTGTAGTTTTTCAGGATGGAAGCTTAATAATCCCTGTTGCACTGGGAGTTTTCTGAAGAAAGTTGAACTCTGCAAAATGTTTCACTAACTGTGAGTTTCTGTGGAAGTTTTATGTCCATATCAAGTTCAGCTTTCAGGTGGCAAAGACCCTGACAACAAAGAGCGTTTCGAAATTACCCCAGAGCTATGAGGCCCGCGCTACAGAGAGGTACTATGATTCTAGATGTTCAGCCATATGTCTGTCAGCTTTCATCTTCCTCTCTTCCTCTGTTTGCTATATTATCTCTAGGTATCTCCCCCATCTTTCCTCTCTTTCTTTTTCCCCAGCCTTACGTATTAGTAGCCACTATAAATATCCCTGAGGGTTATTAAGGAATACAGACTGCAAACGTCTAAATAATGTAATGGAAGTCTTTGCATGTGTAATATTTGCATACAGTATTTGCAGAATTTCAGGGGAGAAAACTAATTAATCTGTTAGGTTTAAGCATTTAAGTTACATAATACATGGTTTGACTTTATTAATGCTTGACATGAAAACCTTAGGTTCAACTTCTTTATTTATATGCTTGGAATGAAAAGCATGTACAACTTAAAAGGGAAATTGACCCAGCAGTCACTCAAGTAAATCCTTAAGTGTAATTATTCAAGATGTAGCAAATGTCAGTCAAAGAAAAGGATAGAAAAAGAACAGGAGAGTACATAACATTATATTACAGCTCATCATAATGTTCTTGCTCCCTGTGAGCTGGCCTCATGGAAGGTTGTGCTGCCTTTGCTGGCTGTCTGTGTGTTAGCTGCACATGGTCCATGGCCGTGGGAGAGGGATGTCAGCACTGGATGTGCTCAGATGTCTCCCTTCTATTAGGGTTTGAAAGTCCATTGTGGGTCTCATTATTTCATTGGAGACATTTCAGAATTTAAGATGTGGCTGCTGGTTTCTGCCTCTTCTTTCTTTGGAGTGAGAATGTGAAGTCTCTGAATGAGGCCCATATGCCCCTCCTAGTGCTGATGACATTGAATGTCATACTACTGTCTAAAGACTCTCATTCTAGATACCATATTGTCAATCAACCTGAATTTGTGATTTGTGCCAGAAGAATGCACTGGGAATTCAAGAGTATAAACCAATGCTTTGGAAGATCATATATTTGTACAGCAAAATAGTCCAAATTAAAGTCACAGTAAGTAGTCTTGCCATACCCAATCGCTTTGTGATGTTACTTGCTCCCACTCATTACTATTTTTGGTTACAGGAAATCCAGTTTACCTCTCACCCTATGGCCTCTCATTGCATTCATTTCCTGTGTTCATCCATTTAGTCTTCAAGGGACAGAGCACTTCCCAGAACTTGGGTGTTGCTTTTGGCTCCACCATTATTTTAACTCCATGATCTTAATACAAGTTCTCAACCTTTCTGATCTCAGTTTCACCTCCTGTGAATGAATGGTTTTTACTAAATAACTTCTGGGATTTTACAACTCAGATATTCTATTATTATTTTCCCCCTTTGGCCATTCTCTCACTTGCCTTCTTTTTCATGGAACTTGCTGTTCATATAGGATGATGTCCCTCAGTTTTCCTTGTGCTGTTATTTAATTCATCCCCCCTCTCCTCCTTTGTTTATATGATTGCTTATCTCCTCTTTTTGGTCCCATAGGTTGGATTATCTACTTGTGGGGCATATCTGTTGTATTTTCTTTGATCTTTCCCTCCCTACTTCATGAAGCCAGTCTTCAAGGAGAAGGAATTAAATCTTGGAATTCTTTCTTAATTCCAAGGTGATATGCACACCTATAGTTCAAGAGGTGGCATCATTTGCTCTAATACTTTATGAACATGTTCTTCATCCTTCATTTTGGAAAATTAGCTTAAGATTTATTAAAAGCATACATACTTAAGAGCATATAGTGTGCTTATCTGCCTGAAAAACCTCAATGAAGCCTCTGAGAAGGATGAGGAGTATTTGTCTTTTTTCCCCAAACATGGTTGAGACATTTAATACAGGTAAACCCTAACAAATGTAATATTCCTCCACCTGTTTTGCCAAAAGTGTAATTTTTCAAAGTTTAGCCCTATATAGTAAAATCTGTTCCTCTTACCTAAACACAGAGACCTCAGAATAGGAAGGTACCATGACAAAATAAACAGGCCTATGTTTGATTTTATGATAGGTTTTCTTTCAGCTTAGGGTGAGTTTTAGAGATTTAGTTTTTTCTTCAAGTTGTTTTTTTCCACCAAACAGGCAGACTCAGGGGAAAGAAGATAATAATCCTGGCGTCTGGAGAATAATAAGAATTTATCATAGTCAAAACTTGAAAAGAAACAACCTTATAACTATATACTGTTCCCACGAAATTCACCATCAGTTTTGGTGGCTGTGCATAATGAATTCAAGTGTGTTCATGATGAAAATACTATTGAAGTTTACTTGAAATCTGTTACCTCTACTATATTTATTTCCACTTTCTTGCTAAAGGGATTACAAAAATTTGAGGAAGATATAATCTTAAATTCTTACTTTTCTAGCCTCTTTTATAAGTAGGGGTGACACATTTGTCACCATGACAGATATATAAAATTTCAAGCTAATTAGACATAAACATTGATCTACTGTCAATCTCTGGGAATGTTTCTTCTTTCCTGAAAAAGGGGACAGATACAGCTTATATGGTGTTTTATTCTGCTTCCTGCTTTAAATGTGAATGTCATGGTTGGAACTTTGCAACTATCTTGCAACCATGAGGGAAAGAAAGAGACATAAGCCCTGGTATTACTGGAGTTGCTGAATTAACACTAACAACTGCTTACATTGAAACTTTGTATTAAGTTGAAAAGTGAACCCTTCTTTTAAAGCCATTATAGTTCAGTTTTCTGTTACTTGCAACTATGTACTTCCCTAACCCATAGATAATCTCTCAATTTTTTTTTTTTTACAAGGAAATGATATCTATTTTCTGTTCTTCCTTCTGGTTACAGATGAAAACATACTTCTATCCACTTGCTATAAATGCCATTTTCTGGAAATCTGTGTGTCTATCAAGACCCCACCCAAATACATATTGGTTAGGACATTCTTATTTGGAGGACTTGATGGGGTCTCCCTCCTCAGACCTAGCAGGGGAACTGGTGCTACAGCCAAGTGGGCTGGTGGCTGGAGTAGAGGGACAATTATCTGAGGAAGGCTTGTATTTAAGGAAAAATTCAGCTCAGGGAAAATCTCATATTAATACCATGAGGAAGCAATCTAGTGCTTTTCTGTTCAGCCAAGCCCTTCTTCTTCCTGCTCACTGCCTGCCCTGCTATTTTGGAGATTATCACTAGGTTCGTCCATTTAACCATCATAGTTTGACATGGTTAGACTTGAAAATCATGACTTTTTCCTTGTCCCAGACATGAACAAATCAACCTTAATCCTTTATCTGCCACTCCCTCTCTAATAAATTAGCAGAGTTTACATAACCCACAGTCTGGTAGTTTATACTGGGCATCATTAAGCACTATTATGCAGCTCCATTTCTTGGCATCAGCACACACCTTTCTGGGTGGAATTTTCCTTCTGTTTGTTAGTGTGTGAAGGCAGAAAATATTGTTGCTCTCTTTTGTATGACTTTTTAAAAAATGTGAGAAGGTGGTAACCTTGCTTTAATAACTGCTTAACAGTAGCTGGCCAGCAGAGGGTACTCATTAAGTGCCAGGCAATGCACTAGCATTCTCGATGCATTAGCCAATTTAATTGTTATCATATGTGGAGGAGATAGGTACTATTATTTTTCCCACTGGAAGATGAGAAAAAAGAGGCTATAGAGTGTTGGATAGATCCAGGATTATTTCAGTTTGGGGTCTGTGTTGTCAATACCATCTGTGTTGCAAGTGTCTGGAAAGAGGTAGACTATAGTCCAGATTCCCACCTTTCTTGGCTTTTGAGAGGTTCCTGGTACCTAGCATGGCTAGTGTAGTGCAGAATTATATGGTCTGCTGATCCTTGTATTTGGAATTTAAGATCAAATTATTGAATTTCAATGTGGTGGTTGGGAGCTAAATGTTCATGACCTACAAGATTTATTTGTTCCAGTTTTCTGAAAGAGAAAAATTTCATGAAAGAGAAAAATTAGTCATAAATGAGTTAACTGATCTATCTAAATTTAATTAATAAACACGATTCAGGCCTCTTAACTCCCAATTTAGCACAGCTTATACCAGAGGGACTGAGTATTCAATTTGTGTCTCCTTTCTCACCAAAGCTTCTCTTGCTTCCCCTGTACAGTGATTCTCCAAGTGGGGTCTGCAGACCTTTGGGGGCCTGGGACACTTGGTCCCTTTTGCTGTTGCACCAACGATGCCAAAGCAGGGGTGGACAAAATGCTGGTTTCTGGTCATTATATTTCTTCACAATTTCCCAGTGAAAAACAAACCAGCAAAGACAAAACTAGTTTCATTTAAGAATGTCCTTAATGATGGGGCGCCTGGGTGGCGCAGTCGGTTAAGCGTCCGACTTCAGCCAGGTCACGATCTCGCGGTCCGTGAGTTCGAGCCCCACGTCGGGCTCTGGGCTGATGGCTCAGAGCCTGGAGTCTGCTTCCGATTCTGTGTCTCCCTCTCTCTCTGCCCCTCCCCCATTCATGCTCTGTCTCTCTCTGTCCCAAAAATAAATAAACGTTGAAAAAAAAAAAAATTAAAAAAAAAAAAAAAAAAAAAAAAAAAAGAATGTCCTTAATGAAACAGTAAAAAAATCAGTGACGGTGTTTCATCTTGTCCCTAGAGGACAGATCCTCTTCACATTTTGGGTGATGGAATGGGAATTCTCCATCAAGCATTTCTGCTGCATACCTGAGCTGCAGCAGTCATCTTGAAGAAAGCAATGTGTGGAACTGAACTTGAGCTAAACTAGCTGCGTTCTTCATGACAGTATTTTTATGTGCAAGAAAACTGACAAAAATATGGTTGTTTAGAGTTGAGTATGTGACAGATATTTTCTCAAAAATGAAGGAAACTAGTTTCTCTAAGGAAGAGACAAATTGTATTTGTTACCAATGATATAAACTTTGAGATTTGAAGAGAAAACTATAATTTTGGAAAACTTTTATTCATTGCTATAAGCTTTACAGCTTCCTAATACTTAAAGATATTTCCAGTAAGATAATGTATTATTAGAGATCATTTTTAAATATTATGTAATAAAATGTTCAGCATTTGAGGATCTGTATAGCTCAGTGATTTTCAAATCTGTATAGCTCAGCACATTTTCAAATAACCAGTGAATGATGTTTTAAAATCATGCTAGGGAAACAAATGGATTTTAAGGTAACAGTATGAAAAGCTCTTTGATATGGTTTCAGGTTCTGCATTGCAACTCCTCTTTAAGAAATACCACTTGACAGTTTTTGATGTCTTATCAAAGAATATCCACAACTGTCTGAAAAAGCATTAAAAACATTCCCCCTTTCCCCATTACATATTTGTATATAAGTGAGATTGGATTTTCTTCATATTATTTCATACTTGAACTGAAACAACATATTGCAAAAAATGAATAAACTGATGTGTAAGCCCAACTGTCTTCTATTAAGCCAGACATAAATGAATGAGATTTGCAACAATGTAAAACAATGCCACATTTTTTTTTTGGTTTTGGAAAACAGTTTTTTTCATCAAGGTATATATGTTAACATGTAATACATTTATTTTTTATTTGAAATAAATGTATTAAATATTTAAAACGCGCGCGTGTGTGTGCACATGCATAAAAGCTCTTGATAGGGCACTTAATAATTTTTAAGCATATAAAAGAGTCTTAAGTCCAAGAAACTTGAAAATAACTGTCATTAGGAAGTGGTAAAAGACCCCTAAGGGAGTTCCTAGTTTTCTTTCTTCCTTTGGTACTTGGGGAGATGGATGGCTAGACTCTAAAATATTACTTTCACTATGTCATTGAGGTAGAGTTTTGCTATTCCTTTGGGCCCTAGAATTACTGCTTTCATTTTCTGATGTGGTCCAAATCCTTTGCACAGAATTTAGTGGAAACTGGCTCAGCCAAGAACACAAACACTCACTCTGAGCCCTGGTTCTTTTGTCTCTAAGCTGATGTGGTGGGCCACACACCAATGTGGCCCTTAGCAGAGTTCTCTACTTTAAGGAAATCAGACCTGTTAGTGGAGCCAGTGGAGTAAAAATATTTTTGTCCAGGTTTTACTATTTGAGAAATCTTGTTTAGAAAGTCTGGGACTTAGTGTCTCTGTTTCTTCATCAGTAAAATGAGGAGAAGAGCCAGTCATGGGCATCTCTTCCCTACTCTGGTTTAGTGATGTCACATTGATTGCTTGAGACCTGTCATAATAGGTGTATTTACATGGCATAAATTGGCAAATGCTATGAATCAGAGATTTCAACTTTTCCTAGAACTGTTATCAAATATTTACCAGCACACCACTGCTTAATTTTTATTACTTTGTACAGAAATTAAAATCAACCAATGAAAATAGTGTCTGGCAGTAAGTGCTCAATAAAAGCTAGTTGTTACTACTTAATGGGTGCTTAGGTAATTCTGATTCATAACAAAGTTTGAGAATGATTGTTTTGGTAGAAAAGGTAATTACTGTGTCAAAACACATAATCTTCAATATATGAAACTGTCCTGGACTTGCCAGATTGGGGTAATCACATACAAATAGTATTGATGTGTAGACTCAACTTGCTTTTCTTATGGAGAATGAGGTGATCAGCCCTACACAGACAAATGCTTACAGCTTGGAAACCATTCAGTGGCCCATATAGTGGTCATGCTGCTCTTGCAAAGTCTAACATGGCTTCTGTCTCTTTCTTATAACATTGAGTGAAAAAACAACTTCTCTTTTTTCTTCTTTCAGCTACAAGGGTGGGTTCAGCCAATGAATACTTCTTTTTGTGGAAGTGGGTGGAGATGTTAGGAGAGGGAAAGGGCTTTGTAGAGGGAGGAGAAAACACAGGAAAGACATTCACAGAGTGACCCAGCTTTGTTTTGCCATTGGCTTTATATAATCATGAAAGGACCAGGAAAAGGGTCTAAGAATTCACAAAATCCATTCTCAGTTATTAGGAAAATGCCATATTTCCCCTTAGGGCTTAATCAAGCTTCATCAGAAACGTCTCAAGCAGTAAGTTCTCACTATTTCTTTCTAGAAGCAATTCCAATATTCTCAGAGTTGCAGCATTGAAAAGCTTGGCTTTTCAGACATTTTCTTTTCATTTTGCTTTGAATTGAAGAATTGGTCTTTTGAAATTTTTTTAAATTACTAAATTTTTTGTATAGTGTAATAATTTACAGACCTTGTTTTTCAATGGTGAGATGAACATTTTCTGGAATCCATACTTTAACATGGTTAGCTCAAAGTTCTGAGGACATTCTTTTTGGGTTATAGACTCACAGAACCATAGAGCTCCAGGCACTTCTAGGCTTTACCTAGGTCAGAATTTTGCCTCCAAGAATAAAAATCTGAGACAAATGGTTATCTCATCTATCAGACCTTCCTAGGAATCAGCACATAAATTTCTCTAAGTTGTTGATTGCCAGAGTTAATAAACAAGTTTGATCTTAGGTAGATTTGATTTAAAGCCTTTTGATTCCTAAATTTTCATTTAGGAAAAAGGAGGGAAAAGAGTGGGAGAAGGAGAAGGGAGAAGAGAAGGAGAAGGAAAAAGAAAAAGGGGAGGAGGAGGAGGAAAAATGAAGGCATACACTGTCCACTTTAAAATAGCACTTATTTAATTACTTTTTCAGATTAAATCTGCAGTTAAATGAGGAAGCATGATATTAATTTGGTTTATGTATGTATAGTTACTAATTGAGGTAGATACTTGTTAAGTCATTACAAGGTGATATGACTCTCATTAAACATATTAATCATGCATTTGGAAAGAATATTTTTACACACTGTACTCAAGAAGACAGCCACTGTCACAATTAAATAATAAACATTTAAATTATTTTGCTTAGCTGAAAATAGCAGGCTTACATATTCTATATATTTCCTTCATGTTTATTTTTATAAAAACACCATATGGATTTTTAATCTGCTTCATATCTCTAAATGTTACGTATGATTCTTTACAATATAACTCAAATGGGCTTTCTTCCAGGACAACATAGACATATATAATGATGAATTATGGGGTTTACTTGATCTTCTTCCCCTTCCCCTTTTTTTCTTATCTTTAAACCAGAAAAGAGAGACAAGTTTACTTATTTTTCAAACCATTAAATAATTTTCTTCAATTTTAACTAAATTAATTCAAAAGAAGAAAAAAGTTGTTTTTATAGCTGAAGACATTTCTGTTTTAAAATTCTCATCACTTCAGTAGCTGCCGATGAGTATAGGTGCTTAAACATCTTTCAGTAGTTCCCTTGGGACATTTTTTAAATAATTCAAGCTCCCAGCTAAGTCTTAAATGATATTCCCTCAGTGCTAAAGTACTTTAAAATTGGACCCCACGTAAGCTGTCAACATCATCTTTCCAGTATAGCTGCTTTTTCTTCATGGTAGTTGAGGACATTGATATTATAACTAAATATTTGGAAGATGTTCAAGAAAATGATCTGGAAATAAAAAAAAAAAACAAGAGGCATATGCTATTTGTAAACTTACTCTGAGTGTATCACGTTCTATTAAAAAAAAATCCTGTCATATTGGCAAATTTCAGCTGTAGTATAGCCAAAGAAAAAACTACCTTTGAACACATTTGGTCAAAAGAATGTTTCAGTTTTTGTATTAAAAATTAGTTTTTGTGTACGTTCTGACACATTGTAAAGTTCAGCTCCCCTTTTTTTTAATCTTGCTATCTACAGGAGATGTTCCCTAGCCTTACCTGATAGGAAGGTTTCCAGGAGGGGCTCTCCATATCCATGTTCTTCTTGCCTAGTGAGTTCTGCATACTTCCTCAATAGATTCTTCTACTTGGAAAACTCTAATGAGTCTTTTTCCTCTTACACCATATTTGACCCTCTTAGGCTTTCTTGGGCTCCTATAATCTTGTCTGTGATTTTACTTTCCTGCACTCCCTGAAAGGCACTGTTACTGAGGCCAAAGGCTTTTCTCAGTGTTTCTCACATGCATATGACTTTCTTTTCCAGTGACTACTTACTTATCCTTATATCTCTGTTTACCTCTCATCTTATCTTTCTTACAAAACCCTTACTCAAATACACTCAAACTTTATAGCAGATTCTTTGTGTGTATGTACATGTATGTGCCTGTGTGTGTATATGGGGTAAATGTGGCACTTACAGGAATTTGATGAAAGCTATTGACTTTCCCTTCAGAACTGCTCACATAAACGCAAAACTGTATATTCAGAGGGGATCATGGTCATACGTCCAGTGTTATCAAACCCTGCTTGAGAATTTCACTTGAGAAGGGCTAGAGGCTTGATGGGAGAAGTTGACTTCAAGACAGTCATTGAAGGTACGTAGAATGATGCATGCATTATTCACTTTACCCTGAGTACCTTTGAAATATTCACTGTTCTCTAAAATGCTTACCTTAGTTTTGTCTCTTCAATTGGATTTTAAGTTCTTTGAAGGGACAAAGGACTTTAGATAACAATTCAAATAACTTTTATTAAACAGGTTACAGTAAATATAGTTAAACACTCATCAGTCAGTCAGCATTAAAATGTTATAAAACAGGACATGTTTTGTTGCCTAAAAAACAGTGTCATAAAACATCTATTTCTGGATAAATCTAGATAAATGTGACATCCTATTCCATGATTTTAATCAAGGGAAAGTGGGGATTCCATTCCCATCCCACTCATGAGTTGAGGGGTGCCCTGCTGAACTCCTTGCTCTGCCAGGATGACCAAGAACCAGTAGGCAGGGAGACGTCTGGCAAGTAAGAGAGGAGACAGAAAACTAGAAAAGAAAGTAGCACAAATAAAGGAAAGAGTAGGAGAGGAGGGAGCAAATGGGAAAGACAGAGGAAGATAGTGCAGGTGTGTGGAGGGAAGGAAGATGAGAAGTAATCAAGCTAAAAAGGGACCACACAGATGCCATGGTTTTCAAATTCAAACTTGTTAGCTATTTTTTGAACAATTGCCCATTCCTACCTTTTTGAGGATTTGCCACTTTTCACATATTTTATCCTATATAGCCATTAGAAGTGCTGAGACAGGCAGAAACACATTTGTAAGTTGAGGTTGAGTATTAGCTACTATGGAAACTCATCTGTTAAGTTTGTTCAGCCTTAGGACTGGTTGGATTTGCCTCTTGGTTTCTATTCATCCTTATGTTCTATTATTGCACCAAATTCCAAATAATATTTGTAGGCATTTTTTTCATGATTTGAGCAATATTTATATTTAACAGCCTGAAACTAATTTTATTAATAATTATCTAATTTTTATCTCCTTTTGGTGGGAGTTCACAATGACCTTGCCTTTGCTGCCTTCTTCCAAAGAGCCCCATCCTTAAAAAAAGTTATCTAATAAGTTTTAAAAGGTCAAAGGATTAAAAAATATATGGCATTTAATGAATATTTGCATGTGCATTTAATTTACTTGAAGGAAGATAAAAAGTAGCTATTACTAAAGCAAATATAATAATTGCCATAATTAGTGTTAAAGCTGGAATTGTTATTTGAAGAGAGTTTGAGTCAATATGCCAAGCGAATATTTGTATAAGATTTAACTATTGATTAGTATTTGAGCTGTCTTAATTGACTTCGTTTTTAATTATTAGGTCCTTATTTGTTTTCCTTCTGGAACTTTTATATTTATAAACATATATAGACAGCAGGTCCTTTTTATTAAATATGTTAAAGGAGAGATACAATGAACAACTCTATTTGAGGTCAGGGTTTTCCAAAGTCTGGTCCTCAAAATGTTAATATAAGGCAGTGCTGGCAAACTTTTCCTCTAAAAGCCCAAATAGCAAATATTTCAGGCTTTGAACACCACAGGGTCTTTGTTCCAACCACCCAACTTTGCCATTACAGCAGGAACACAGTCATAGATGATACATAAACAAAAGGTGTGGCTGTGCGCCAGTAAAAAAAAACAAAAAAAACAAAACAAAAAAAAAAAAACACACTTTACAAAAATACGTAGAATAAGTACATGCAGCTTATAAGAACATTTTAAAAAATCAATCAGTTGGGACTGTGGACTTGAGCAGGTATTCTATGTATAAAGTAGGGAAGTTTTGGTTCACAAAACTGTTGATGTCTCTTTTGGCTGCTTGGAGGCTTTTGTTTTCTGTTCTCTTGTTTCTAAATTCTTATTCAGTAGCTGAGGTTGCTGAAGGAGTGAGGTTTCTGTAGATTTGGTTCAGTAAACTATGGCAGCAGGCCAAATCTGGCCCACTGTCTGCTTTTGTCAGTGAGTTTTTATTGTTTTTCCACTGCATAGATAGATTTTAGTAGTTGCTACAGTGATTTTATGGCCTATAAAGCCTAAAATCTTGACTCTCTGGCCCTTTATAGAAAATGTTTGTAGAACTCTCCTGTATATAGCTATCTACAGTCTTAACTAAGGCAAAATACAACAAAGTAGTCAGTTGTGTATCATAAACAATAAATATTTGTCTCATGAATTTATTGTTCACCGGTAAATCTGATAAACATGTGAACATAAAGTTACTAATTATTATACAGCCAAAAATAATTCTCATTGCATGCCTTGAATCATGTAAAAAAACTTTCCTTGGCCTTATGGAAACACCTACTTTGCCATTGCCAGCCAAGTCAAGCCTCTCTTATCAGAATAGAAAAGGACCAGGAGAAAGTGAAGAAAGAAATGAGCAAGAGAAGGAATGAGAAAGCCATTAAGTTACAGATTGTATGCACAAATTTTATATTAAAAATAGGCTTGTAATAATTTAAATAAGCTTTTTATTTACAGTTTTGAAGTATGGGTATTTACAATGTGGATGACTGTCATTTTTTCACCCGTATTAATTAGGAAAGCTTTGGAGGTGGGTCACCAAGGCCTGATGAGCTCACTCCATTGTTTACTTTTATTGCCATTTTTTCCTCTAGTTTTTCAGGCTTTTCTGGATGCATTGTCCTACCAAATACCTCCCAGTGTGGGCTTCATAGAATCAGCAGAGACAAAAACATGGGGTCAGTGTTTAGAGATGCCTCCAATCATTAGTTCCCTCAAATGAAGAAACAGATGATACAGTAAATTAGCTATGCTCATATTCTGCTCTGGGGGTTAATTTTTAGAGTTCTCTTGACATTTCCTGTGAATAGGAAACTTTTACATAAAATATGCCAACATATGACTCCAAAAAAAAGGTTGCTACTTTGAAGCTGTGCTGCCATTCTTAGGGGCAGAGGTGAGTGCATGGAGGTCTTCTAGAATACTGTTCAACAACTTGGACATTTCCATGGAAGGTTTTAACAAGTTTTCATGAGAACACATCTCAGATAAAGCTCCACGGTCTTCATAGGCTGCTTTGCTCATTAACTCAAGAAGTATCTAGGGGTGCCTGGGTGGCTCAGTCAGTTAAAACTCTGATTTCGGCTCAGGTCATAATCTCATGGTAGGTGGGTTTGAGCCCCGCATCAGCATCTGTGCTGACAGCTCAGAGCCTGGAATCTGCTTTACATTCTGTGTCTCCTTCTCTCTCTGCTTCAGTCCCACTCGCTCTCTGTCTCTCAAAAATAAATAAATCTTAAAAGAAAAAAATTTCTTAAAAAGAAGTATCTATTGCATCTTCACAATTGTAAGAGGTCTAAGTGTGGGTGCATGGTGATAAAGAGGGCCTGGCCCTCATCCTACAGGAGTTTACAATATGGCCACATTTTCTTGGTAGTCTTTGTCTGTATGTACATTTGGAGAATTTTTCTGCATGGAGATATTCCATGCACAGGTCTCACCTACCTACTCAGCCAATACTGATAGTCTTCCTTTTTTTGTTATTCAGCTGCAATAAAAATGTAGGTAATGATAGGGATAGCCCAAGTATTTCAATGCATTTCCAGCAAGTCAGGACAGAGGCTGCCACAGACTGGGGGAGGGGAGGCTGTGCTTCAGGAAGGAAGTCCTCTGGAAATGAGAGTGAAGTCTGTAGCCAATATGCTGTGACAGTGGGGCTCCAGATGTAGGGTGAGATGATAATAGGACCATTTATAATCCTACTCCTCCTATCATACTATCCAGAGATATGTTCCTTGGGCATCCAGAAACTTATCCCAGAGAGGAGAATGGCCATATAATGGAAGGCTGCCATGCCCCAGCAGGGAGACGAGTAGCCTTGGGTGGTTCCCCTCAAGGCAAGCCAACAGCCCCTGTAGGGTCTAAGCAGCTGTGGGGTGCTTGGGACCCTGAGTAAGACAGTAGAGGCTAGAAATGCATGGGTCTCTGCAAAGTCAGATGGCAACATTCTCACCCAAGGTCTGTAATTTTGGTTTCAACTTCACCAACAAAACCACACTACCTCTCTTTTCCAAGCAGAAGTTGGATGTTTCATCAATGAAGAGGATCTTGACTGGCTTGTGAGATACAGGGAGAGAGAATCATTTTGGAGAGGAAGAGCTGGTAAGGGAAGAAGAGATAGTGGGTGCCTCTCCCTCTCCCTCTCTGTCTCTGTGTGCATGTGTGTGGGCACACACACATAGGGCATGACTGTGGGATGAACACTGGCCTGTCCCCTATTCCTGTCCTATACCCTGACAATGGATGGGGGTTATATTTAATACACTGGTTTTCTAACACCTTCAGGTTTTTTCTAACACACATTGGTTTTCTAACACCTTCAGGGAGAGAGAACAAGCTTCCCTCACAGTTGGTGGATCCTGTTGTATTGTATTTGGCCACTGCCTCCAAGGTATCTGGTGAGTTCATTTCTGGATACAGCAAGCTGGAAGGGAATCATTTTGCACATATCTTCAAGGAATTTAAGCATTTTCCTCTGATGTGGAAAGGGGAATTATTGGCAGAAAAGATGAGGCTTTGCCTTCAGCAGTCACTTTGAATTGATCTGTAGACCTGTTCCATGAAGTCTGGCACTTTTTGGTATATGGACAATTGAACTGCCAGTCAATAGCTTCCTTCAAACACTCAGGGAGGGCCCATGTCTTGTGAGCCCACTTTTGGATGCAAGCCTACTTTTGGATGCACAAAGGGGCAGGAGACATGGGGCAAAACAAAAACATTAGCTATCTTTACAATGCCTTTAATTATGGCGTAAGCATGTTGGGGCTGCAATCCAATGTGTAAGGATAATTTTACTTTAAAATTTTTTTAATGTTTATTTACTTTTGAAAGAGAGAGAGACAGAGTTTGAGTGGAGGAGGGGCAGAGAGAGAAGGAGACACAGAATCTGAAGCAGGCTCCAAGCTTTGACCTGTTAACACAGAGCCTGACACAGGGCTGAAACCCATGACTGAGATCATGACCTGAGCTGAAGTCGGAGGCTTAACTGACTGAGCCACCCAGGTGCCCCAGGATAATTCTACTTTAAATTCATGCACACCATCCCCATGTCATTACTCTCATTAACTCTCCCAGCCCTAGTGGGCAGGGAGAAAATGTTAGGATGGCTTCAACAGAGGCTGGAAACCTCAGGCTTCCTTGTAAAGATGATAGAATGGCAGAGTCATGAAGACACTTTCATGAGTTGGTATGGAGGCTATTGGCTAAATATGAAGAGGTCAGTGACCCTGATTTTAGAAGAAAAGCACTCATTTCCTTTCCAGATTGCCCTTAAGGGTGAACTGACTCTGAGAGAACCTCACTTTAGGGGCTAAACTGTAGTGTCAGGAAATAGGAATTTTGGTGCCCTGTTGAATTTCCTTTGGGAACTTGGAATAAAAGTCCCAAAAAGTGACATGGCCTCCCTGGCCCTCAGTGCCTGCTTGCCTTCTGGGAGGGCCCAACCAGAAATGCAGCACAGGGCCACTCTGTCCTGAAGTGCAGCTGACATCCAGGAGACCTGCTCCTGGACACAGGCTGTGTTTTCCTTCCTTTTATAAATTGGTAATTTAACAACATCACTGGATGACTCCCAGAGACTCTTTGTTAGGACTACCAGTTTCACCATAACTTTTGCCACTTGGAGCTGTTTATTGAAAGCTACATTAAGGATTGTATCTAATTTGAGAATTGATTGTCCCTCTGGGTGTTTTCCTTAGGAAATTTTTGGTATGAACAGAAATGGTTTATCCAGTGGGTCTCACATAACTATGTTTAGCTGTTTAAAAAAATTCTCTTTGATCCTTTTCATGGGAATGGTCGTCTGCCCCAGCTTCTTTTATACTTCACCTCACAGCGTAGTGTGACAGCTGAGGTTGGTCATGTTGAAAAACAAAATAAAACAAAAATTGAAAAAGTTAATATGTTTCATCAGTCAGGAAGAATGCATAATATTATATATGGTAGGAAATGTAATGAGGAAAATAGTTTCTTCAAGCAAAAAAAACCTTTAGACAACATCTAGTTTAATGGGTTTCAAAATGTATTTAGTCAGTGTACCTCTAATATATAGGACAGATAAAAGTGAAGCCAATTTGGTTGAGGCATGAGGGAGCCTCAAGAACCCCTGCTCATGTGGTCACTCCATCCATTTCAGCAGTGATGGACTGTGAGTCCCAGGGCTGAACCCATGCTCCAAAGTGATGAATGGATATGTGGAGAGAAAATGTGAGAATATCTATTTGTTTTTATCTCACCTTTAAAGAAGTCATTTCTTGACTTTTATGATAAAGGGTTAATATACAAAATATATAAAGAACTTACAAAACTCAACAGCCAAAAAATAAATAATCCAATTAAAAATTTAGCAGAAGACATGAACAGACACTTCTCTAAGGAAGACATCTAGATGATCAACAGACACATGAAAAGATGCTCAACATCACTCATCATCAGGGAAATGCTGATCAAAACTATGGTGAGATACCACCTCACACCTGTCAGAATGGCTAAAATCAAAAACACAAGAAACAAAAGGGGTGGACAAGGGTTTGGAGAAATAAGAACGCTTGTGCATGCACTGTTGGTGGGAATGCAAACTGGTGCAGCCTCTGCGAAAAACAGTATGGAGTTTCCTCAAAAGTTAAAAATAGAACTACCTTATGATCCAGTAATTGCACTACTAAGTATTTACCCAAAGAATACAAATAACTAATTCAAAGGGCTATGTGCATTGCTAGATTTATAATAGCATGATTTACAATAGCCAAGGTATGGAAGCAGCCCAGGTGTCTATTGATTGATGAGTGGTTAAGGAAAATGTGATATATATATATATATATATATATATATATATATATATATATATTATATATATAATATTATTCAGCCACAAAAAAGAATGAAATCTTGCCATTTGAAATGATGTAGATAGAGCTAGAGAGTACAATGCTAGCAAAAATAAGTCAGAGAAAGGTAAATAACATATGTTTTCACTCATATTTGGAATTTAAAAAACAAAACAAATATATAAATGGGAAAAAAGAGAGAAGGAGAGACAAAGCAAGAAACAGACTCAACTACAGAGAATAAGCTGGTGGTTACCAGAGGGGGGCTGGCTAGGTGGATGGGTTAAATAGGTGTTGGGGATTATGGTGTGCACTTGTTATGATGAGCACTAGGTGATACATGGAATTGTCAAATCACTATATTGTACACCTGAAACTAATAAAACACTGTGTTAACTAACTGGAATTAAAATAACAACTTAATAAAAAAATAAGTCATTTCTGTAACCTTTTATAATTTATATAGTATATTGATATGGTTGAACATACACATATATATAATTTACAGAGATAGATATACATTTACTAGGTATAGATATTCAAAGATTTTCCTGGAGAAGAAGTATACACTTCAAAAAGTTTGGAGGCCAGCATGTTAATGGACACAGGTTAGAAAGCACTGGTGTAACATGTGCCTTTTTTGCCATGAGGAAGGTAGGAGGTGAAGAGCTTCGCTCACCCGCAGACTGGAAGCTGCTGTCTGGTACCCTGTGCATCACATGAGGGCTCTCAGGTTCCCAAGCTTTGCATAGATGATTATGAAATTCTCAGGATCCTTCAGAAGGCCTTTGATTGGCACAGTCCTCATTGGATTAACCTTCATTGACCAAATCCGTTATCTGGCTAGTCTCAATTTCTGTTTTTATTTCTTCCCTTATGAAAGTTAACCATCTTCCTGTAACAAACAAATTTTCTTTTCTTCTCCCCAGAAGTAGATCCATCAAAAAAGAAATAAAAAATACTAATCAGTGATATATGAAAGAAAAAAGAATGGCCAAGAGAGGATTTAGATGTGTTATATGTTAGTGATTAGGTTTCTTTGATTTTGATTTTGAGTTTCATTGTAGACACTGGAAAAAGCTGGATAGAACTTGTGAAGGAAGGCCTTAACAGAAGGCTTAGAAAAACCTGCTGGGAATTTGATTGGGATTACTTCAAATCTATAGATCAATTTGAGGAGAACAAACATCTTAACAATATTGACTCTTCTAACTCATGAGCAAGGTGTATCTCTCTATTAATTTAGGACCTTAATGTTTTATAGGTCTTACACATCTTGTGTCAGATTTAGTTATAAGTTTGATGCCATTGTAAATGGTGTTGTGTTTTTAATTAAAATCTCCAATTGTTTATTCATCTCTAGTATATAGAAATGCATTTGGGGGCGCCTGGGTGGCGCAGTCGGTTAAGCGTCCGACTTCAGCCAGGTCACGATCTCGCGGTCCGTGAGTTCGAGCCCCGCGTCGGGCTCTGGGCTGATGACTCAGAGCCTGGAGCCTGTTTCCGATTCTGTGTCTCCCTCTCTCTCTGCCCCTCCCCCGTTCATGCTCTGTCTCTCTCTGTCCCAAAAATAAATAAACGTTGGGAAAAAAAAAAAAAAAATTTAAAAAAAAAAAAAAAAAAAGAAATGCATTTGATTTTTTAATATTGATCTTCTACACTGCATCCTTGATATTAATTCTTACTTATTAATTCTAGCATCTTTTTAATTTAGATTCTATTAGATTTTCTACATAGGTGATTATGTTATCTATAAATAAAGTGATTATGTTTGTATTCATGTTCATGAGAAATATTGGTCTATATATTTTTTTCCTGTAATGCTTTTACCTAGTTTTGGTATCAAGATAATGTTAGCTCAAAGAATAAGTAGGGATGTATTACCTGTTTTTCAAGTTTTCTGGAAGAGTTTGAATAGAATTGGTAATATTTCTTCCCCAAATGTTTGTTAGAATTCCCTGAATTCCCCACTGAAGCCATCTGGACCTGGAGGTTTCCTTGGGGGAAGGTTTTTAATTAAAAATTAAATTTCTTTAACACATATAGGTCTTTTCAGGTGATATATTTCTTCTTGAGTTTGGTAGAGTGTCTCTTTTAAGGAACTAGTTCATTTCATCAAAGTTATCAAGTTTATAGGCATAAAATGGTTTATAACATTCCCCTATAATTCTTTTAATATCTGTTAAACTCTAGTGTGATGCCACTACCTTCATTCCTAATATTGGTATTTGTTTATTCTTTCTTTTGTCCCGATATGTCTGGCTAGAAGTTTATCAATTTTATTGATTTTCTCAAGGAAGCTTTTATTTATTTTCTCTATTCGTTTTCTGTTTCCATGCCACTTTGGTCTTTATTATTTCCTTCTTTCTGCTTGATTTGCCTTCAATTTGCTCTTTATTTTCTAGTTCTTCAGGCGAAAGCTAAGGTAATTGATTTAAGACAGTTCTTCTTTTTTAATATAGGTGTTTACTTCTAGAAACTGCCTCATAAATTCTGCTTGAGCAGTACCCCACACATTCTGATATGTTGTATATCTGTTTTAATTTTATTCAACATTCTTTTTTCCCCACCAACTTAAATCCAGAATGTGCCTAGCATTATATCTGACACAAACTATGTGCTTAAATATGTTAATTCCCTTGTATCTCATACACCATTTGAATGTTTCCCAGTCGATATTCAAGAGATCCTCATTAAGTGAGTATACAGTAACAAATAATGTTTGGGCAATAGTTACTGGTGATGTGCACTATGATACATTATTTTCATATTAGCTCTTCTAGTCCTTAATACAATTTTATTAGTCAAACTTTTATTGTCCCCATTTTATAGATGAGGAAACTGATGCTAAGAGACATTAAGTTACTTGCTTTTGTTCCTTAGCCCAAAAAAATGGGAGAATTGGAACCTGAATGTAGGCAGTCTGACTACCGAGTCTGCAGTCATCACTATATAGTATCTCTCTAACACTATTCTAAGAGAAGGCTCTCTCCCTCATCTGTCTCATAGCAGTTAATAAGCCCAGAGTTTGAGTGACTCTTTTGTAGCCAAAACGATAGATAGGAATTAAAAAACACATGTCTTTTTCCTATAAAATTAGAGTCCAAGTGTGAAAAAAGAAATAGTAAACAACATAAATAAAGCTCATCATGATGTGGGATAAACTCTAAAGCGGAAATTGACTGACAGAAAACAAAGATTGACAAAGCAGAAAATTTCCCAGAAGAAAGATATCCAGTGAACTCTTAACGACATATAGGACATGAACATTCAGAGAATGCCAAATCATCAGAGGCTTGACTGATGTGTGACCTGAGTATGGTCAACCGAGGGACAATAGCAAAGAAAACTGAAGACGGGTCCCAAAGGCCCTGGTAAAGAATGTAGATTTTATTTTATATATGGTACACCATTTAGAAGTGTGCTATTTAGTTTCTACATATTTGGGTATTTTCCAGATATATTTCTGTTTAATGATTTCTAATTTAATTACATTGAGATCAGAGAACATAATTTGTACAACCTGAATGCTTTTAAATTTGTTAAGATTTGGTATACTGGGTGGCTCAGGTGGTTAAGTGTCTGACTTCAGCTCAGGTCATGATCCCACAGTACATGGGTTCAAGCCCTGCATCGTACTCTGTGCTGACAGCTCAGAGCCTGGTGCTTACTTCGGATTCTGTGTCTCCCTTTCTCTCTGCTCCTTCCCCTGCTCACACACTTGTCTCTCTTTCTCAAAAATAAATATTTAAAAAAACATTTTTTTAAATGTTAAGATTTGTTTTGTGGCCCAGAATACAGTCTATCTTGGTAAATGCTCTATGTGTACTTACACAAAGATTTCCTCTGTGGGGTGCCTGGGTGGCTCAGTCAGTTAAGTGTCAGATTTCAGCTCAGGTCATGATTTCGTGGTTCCTGAGTTCCAGCCCCATGTTGGGCTCTGTGCTGACAGCTCAGAGCCTGGAGTCTGCTTCTTATTCTGTGTCTCCCTCTCTTTCTGCCCCTCCCCCACTCACCCTCAGTCTCTCTCTCTCTCAAAAATAAATTATAAAAAAAATAAAAAAATAAAGATTTCCCATGCATTCTCTCCCTTTACACATACACAATTTCCCTCATTATCAACATCTACCAGGGTGGTACATTTGTTACAACTGATGAACCTACACTGAAATATCCTTAACACCCAACGTCCACAAATTACATTAGGATTTACTCTAAGATTTGTACATTCTATGGTTTTTGGCAAATATATGACATATATCCACCATTATAGTATTATAAGGAATATTTCCACTGCCTTAAAAATCCTCAGTGCTCTATTTATCGTTCTCTCCCTTCATCCCCTGGCAACCAATTACCTTTTATAAAAAATTAAATAACAAAACATCACTCATATATTTGCTCATGTAGTTATCATTCCAAGTACTCTTAATTCCATTGTGTAGATCTATATTGCAATCTGATATCATTTTTTTTTCCTGTCTGAAGGACTTTCAACTTTCTTAAAGGGCAAATGTTCTAGTGATGAACTATTCCAGCTTTTGTATGTCTGAAGAATCTTTATTTGGTCTCTACATCAACTCCTTTCTGTGTAATATGTCCTTTTCTCTGGTCACTCTTCAAAATTTCTTCTTTAGCACTGGTTTGAGCAATTTGATCACAAGATGCTTAGGTGATCAAATGTTTTAATGTTTCTTGTGCTTGGGGTTCACTGAGCTTCTTAGATCTGTGGATTTATGGTTTTCCTCTAATTCAGACGTCTTTTGACTATTATTCCTCAAATATTTTTATATCTGAAGACTCCAAATATACAGATACTAGGCCATTTGAAGTGGTCCCAAAGCTCAGAGATACTCTTTAATTTTTTTCTACTTACTGTCTGTGTATCATTTTGGGCAGTTTATATTGCTATGTCTTCATGTACACTGATTTTTTATTCTGCTGTGTATAATGTGCTATTTATTCCATTCATTGTATTTTAAAAAATCATATATTTAGGTTTTCATATCTAGAAGTTTGATTTGAATCCTTTTTATACCTTTTGTATGTCTGCTGAATTTTTGAACTGAATATGGAATTGTATATGGCATACAATTATAACAACTGCTTTAATGTCCTGTTCTGCAAATTCTAACATATGTCAATTCTGGGTTGATTCAGTTAACCTATTATTCATTATAGATCATGTTTCCCTGCAATTTTATATGTTTGGTAATCTTTGTGGGAAATTTTACTTTGTGGGGTATTAGATATTTCTGCATTCTCATGAGTATTTTTTATCTTTGTTCTGGGATGCAATGAAATTACTTGATAAGTTTGGTTCTTTTAGGTACTGCTTTTATGATTTGTTGGGTGAGTCTAGAGCAGTCCAGAGTTCATCTAGGGCCAATTAATTCTCATTACTGAGGAAAGACCTTTTTCAATATGAGCTTTTCTAACCTGGCTGGTAGAATCAGGCACTATTATCAGCGCTGTGTGAACACCAAGGACCATACTTAATCCTTTCAGGAGACTTTTCCTCAGTTTCTCTTACTTTCTGCTGGATACCCAAGAGACACCCTCTGAAGATTACCAGAGTTCTGTCTCTGTAACTGTCTTCTTTTCAGTATTCTGAAAACTGTAGTTGCTTTGTTCTCCCTGAACATTAGCATCTGTCTCCTCAACTCAGGGAATTTTCCAGGCTCCATCTGGGTTTTCTTAAGGCACTAAGCTGAGGCAATTTTAAGGCTGATCTTGTTTGTTTCTGATCTCTCAGGAATCTTGATTCTTTATTGTCGGATGTCCAGTGTCTTGAAACAATCGTTGTCTTCCTTTCTTTCTGTGTCTCTCTATTTCTGTCTGCTTCTTTTTCTTTGTTCATCCATCCACCCTTCCTTGTTTCCTGGTGGACTTCTAATGCAAAGCTATATTTTTTTCTAAGCCAGCCTGGTTCTTGTCTGTGCAGCCATTCCCCACTGTAGGAATGAATCCCTTGACTGGAAATAGCCTCCAATTCCCTCAACTAATGCTGGTCTGACTTTAGAGGGCTCTGCTCAAACATGCTGATGGTTCCCGTTATCACCACACCTGCTGAGGCACTTGACTGCTTTTCCTCAAACCTACGTAACTGACTATGCCATATATTTATTGTAACTAATCTTTGAATATCAAGTTCTGCTTGTAAGACTCTATTGTTATTCCATAACTGCAATGGAAGTGGTCAAGAATCTGGTAGGTAAATTTTCTTCTTGGTCTTCATGTCTCCCTCCCACTCTGTGCTCTATCCAACTGAGCAAGTCCAGCTCAAAGTATGACAACATGGGTTTGAACTACACAGATCTACTTACAGGCAGATTTTTTTGACAAATGCAATACAGTACTATAAATGTACTTTTTCTTCCTTATGATTTTCTTAATAATATTTTATTCTCTCTAGCTTACTTTATTGTAAGATTACAGTATATATTACATATAAAATACAGAGTATGTGTTAATCAACAGTTTATGTTATCAATAAGGCTGCCAGTCAATAGTAGACTATTAATAGTTAAGTTTTTGGTAAGTCAGAAATTATATGTGCAATTTTATCTATCCAAGGGGTTGGCACCCCTAAATCCCATGTTATTCAAGGGTCAACTGTACGCATGTGAAATGAAAGGGAGGTCTCTAGTCCACTGGAGATTACAAAGTAGTGGTTCTTAACTTCTAGGGATTTTTAATTCTTTGAAGAATCAAACAAAGTCTGGCAATTCTCTCCCCTAAAAGAAGTACATAGCACTGGTATATATATTTTTTATTTTTTAAAAAATGTTTATTTATTTACTTTGAGAGAGAGAGAGAGAGAAGCAGAGAGAGAGGGAGAGAGATAATCCCAAGCAGGCTTTGCACTGTCAGCACCAAGCCTGACTTGGGGCTTAATCTCACAAGCCATGAAATCATGACCTGAGCTGAGATCAAGAATCAGATGCTTAACCAACTGAGCCACCCAAGTGCTCTGCACTTGAATATAATTTTTGGATGGAGGATGGTAGTTGTAGACCTTTGAAAGTATATTCATGGGGTTTTCTAGTTTAAGAGCTCTAGCTTTGGAATTGTGGTGAAACATATTCTTTTCATGATTTAGAGATTGCTAATAGTGAAGAGGTTTCCTGTATATAAAAATTTTTAAATGTCAATTTATTTTTGAGAGAGAGGGAGCATGAATGATGGAGGGACAGAGAGAGAGGGAGACCAAGAATCTGAAGCAAACTCCAGGCTCTGAGCTGTCAGCACAGAGCACAATGCAGGGCTTGAAGCCACGAACTGTGAGATCATGACCTGAGCTGAAGTTGGTTGCTTAACCAACTGAGCCACCCAGGTGCCCCTCCTGGATATAAATTTTTACCAATATATTATCAGGTGTCAACCTCTTTCTAACTATATGATGAATAGGGCTTCAGGGGAATTTGGCTTGGTCAAGGAAAAAGACATGGCCATGAGAGGCAGTAACACACAAAAAGCTTTATTGGACGATGTTTGGATAGAGTTTCATGAGATGCAAAGTCTCTCAAAATAGAAGATCATTCAGAGGCTAACAGTGAGGGGAGTCACCATCTAGAAAATGAAGAGAGCAAATGAACCCACTGTGATCAGATAGGAGGTTTACATGTCTAAATGATGTCATTCAGAGCATGGTAGGGAGTCCCTGGATCAAAGAGCTCCTAAGGGCAGTTTGGTGGCTTGGGGCCTTATAATTACAAGCCCTATTTTATCAATGGGTAACAACTATCAGGGGATGCTTTATGGGGATACAAAATAGACTCAAAGTGGCCCCATATCTGCTTGTTTGGGCAATTTTAAAAATAATTGGACATGTACAAATTTGAGTTTGGTGCTAATGGGATTTTGAGAAAAGAAATAATCTGAGGATGTATATACAGAGGTCGTCTTTGGTTTATTTATATAATATGTCAATAGATAGTTATATGAATTTGTAAAGGAGGAGAAGAAAGTCATTGTAAATTATCAGAAACTCTAAGCTTAGCACAATTTACTCTCATGGATCACATTGTTTTATTTTCTAGTATTTTAGTATCTAGGTTGCCTATATTATATATCAAAAGTCAGTTTGATCCTTACCAGTTCTATGAAGATTTTGTTCTTATTAGAAGCTGTATAATTTAAAGTAGGCTGGAGTTTATGATAGAAAAACAAGAAATGGAATTAGAAAATGGAAATAAGGCCCACTCATAATCTCCATGATTCACTAGCCCAAATTGAAGCATCCGCTATAAGTGTTTATTAATATAAGGAAAGATGACAGAAGCAATTGGATTAAAGAAAAAATTATGCTTTTTTTCAACAGAAATACATATTTATATGGTACAAAGTGGAATATGGTGGTAAAAAAATAGATACAGTTCCTGCCGTCATTAATGAAGCTCTAAGGATGAAAATACTCACTTTCAACACATAATAGCAGATAGGCACTCTGTATAAAGATGGGGAAAATTCAGGCCATGATGAGACCACCTAACAAAGAAAATAGTTTAGTTTAGTGACAAGGTAAGGTGTATATTTAGGCAGTGAAAGTGATGTGATCAAATTTTTGTTTTTTGGCCATCACCCTATCAATGGTGTAAAAAATTTAGCTTTTTGTAGCATGTTGGATTTTATAGTATAACAGAAGTGCAGTGACTAGGTAGTCACTAAGTAGCCACTAAGTAGTTAGTGTTTTGAAAAACATCTTTCCTAATTCTAAATAGCTCTTTTTTAGTTTGGGTCATTTTTGACTCCTTCAAATATTAATGCTAAAGTTTACACATAGTCCTACAATGTAAAACTTACTAAGTTTCCCATTTCAGATAATTTACAATGAGTTATTCTTTTATGTTACAAATTCTATAATCTAAAAATTATGAATGTATCAAGAATGAGTGATATTAGCATTTAAAATATATCATTAGAATTCTTGATGCTGCAATTGGGAATGTCACTCAGGGATTTTTGCAACTTGATTTTACAAAGCAGTAGACTTTTTAAAATAAATATAATTTATTGTCAAATTGGCTTACATACAACACCCAGTGCTCATCCCAACAAGTTCCCTCTTCAATGCCCGTCACCCATTTTCCCCTCTCCCCCACCCTCCCCCCAGAGATCAGTTTGATCTCTGTATTTAAAAGTCTCTTGTGGTTTGCCTCCCTCCCTCTCTGTTTGTAACTATTTTTTCCCCTCTCCTTCCCCCATGGTCTTCTGTTAAGTTTCTCAAGACCCACATGAGTGAAAACATATGATATCTGTCCTCTATTTTTTAAAATTATATTTACTGTATATAAAGCAAGTCAAATTATTTAAGATAATTACAAAGTGCCACGTTACATTACAGAACTTCGTGTCTAGCTCAGCCAGGTTCTGAGTTACTATGTGTTTATCCAACAGAAGTGCATTTGAACCTCTGCTCAAATACCTGCTTGTAAATGTCTGTACAGACATAGTTTATGCTCCATCCCAAGGCACATTTGGGCCCTGTTAAAATGGCAGACAGTGTCCTTTTTTAAGTGTATGCCTATGGGTTGAAACACATTAATCACTTTTCAAAATCATTCAAATAGTTGTATGGTAATTTCAATAAACTAGATTTCTTTTTTTTTTTTAATTTTTAAAGGTTTATTTATTTTTGAGAGAGAGAGAGAGAGAGGCAGAAAGAGGGAGACACAGAATCCAAAGCAGGCTTCAGACTCTGGGCTGTCAGCACAGAGCCCGGCGTGGGGCTTGAACCTGAGATCATGACCTGAGCTGAAGTCCAGTGCTTAACTGACTGATCCACCCAGGTGCCCCTCAATAAACTGGATTTTAAAGCATGTTGGCACACTGCCAACAGGCAGACCCACCCAAGGGTGGGATTCTGGAATTTCTTATTAAATGCTATATGCCATTAAGAGAAAGTGTTTCAAACAAGGAGGGAGAGTTCAATTATGCCAAGCTGTGGAGATTTTTTTTAATGGCCTGTTATTACAGCAATTTAAGGTTTTGTGCCAACCCATAAATATTTCTAATTTTAGTCCAGATCTTTTATCTCAAACATAATGTGCATCTTTGTCTATCTGGTTCCTAAGCTCTCCAGGGAGCTCCTAAGCCCAGGGAGAAGTAAGTGGCAGCTCCACTCATTATCTGACTTCGTGCTTGATCACACCAAAAGTACTTCTGACCACTCACAGTTAATTCCAGGCAGTGCAGCCAGGCTCCTGTCAACTCTAATGGATTCATCACTATTAATAAGTTAGGCGCCTAATTTACTACGAGTTGGCACTAGCAGTGACGCTGAGAAAAGATCACATGTCTCAGCTGACTTGCTGATTCTTCCCTGCTGAAATGGACCTTTCTGCCAAAGTCAAAAAGAAAAACTGACAGTGTCGGATGACTAACCCTCCACCTCACGCAGAGCATTTGGCAGCTTGCACCTTTTTGAAGAGCATAGCACATTTTTAAAATTCCTCCAAATAATGATGATGATAGTAATAAAGGAGATATTTGGCAAGAGAGAGAAAAACTGTTTTTCATACTATCTTTATGGAGCTTACAAAAATGGGATCAATGTTAGCAGCAAGGACTTAGGATAACCTGTCAATGTACATTGATTCCCAAGAGCCTGAGCCACACTTCAGTTGCCTGTCTTGGCCAAACAAATGTGTCTTATTGGCCTAAATTGAAGGGCTAATTTCTGGTCTATTGGAAAGGATCAAACAACTGAGAAGAAAGCCCTTCAGCAACCTCTTAGCCTCTTTGTTCTGGAGAAATGTCTGGAGAGCCATATATTGGTTTTTGTTTATTCAGTAGCTAGACATGCCTCTTCCAAGTAATGATGTCCAAAGAACTTAATGTCATTTTATAATTTTATGATCTTGAGGTGACCTGGGCATTGGGTGCTTATTCAGATGCACTCCAAACAAAGTGGGAAGGGTAATGCTGAGACAAAGGAGATCATTCCTTCATGTTATTTTAAAGGCATAGATAAATAGCCCACAAAAAAAAATCCAGTTTCAGGTTAGCAAAATTAAGATCTCCCTTTTGAAAAGAGAAAGTCACTGAAGTTTCAAGGCCAATTCTATTTATTATCATGGAGAATAAACTGAAATTTGTGCTTGCCTTGCTTACAAATTCATGCCATGTTTTTATTTAAAAAAAATTTTTAACAGCTTTATTGAGATATAATTCACATGCCAACAATTCACCCATTTGAGGTATATAACTCAGCTTTTGGTATGTTACATTATTATTTTTTTAATAATAGTAAAACATATATACATAAAATTGGCCATTTTAATTATATTTAATGTGCAATTCAGTGGCATTAGTTACAATTTTGTAAAGCCACCACATTTCCAAAAATATTTCATAATCTCAAATACAAATTCTGTGCTCAATAAACAGTAACTCCACCTCAAAGGATTTTTGAATATGCTTTTTTTTAAAGAAAAAAAAGTGTAGTTGACATGCAATGTTATATTAATTTAAATGAACAGCATGTTGAATTGCCAGTTCTGTACATTATTCCATGCTTACCACAATAAATGCAGTTATCATTTGTCACCATATAATATTATTACAAACAAACAAAAAGCAGAAACATACTCATAAATACAGAGAAAAACTGGTGGTTTCTAGAGGGTGGGGTTGGGCCATAGGTGAAATAGATGGAGATAAAAATATAAAGTAAGTAAGTCATAGGGATGAAAAGTATAGCATAGGGAATATAATCAATAATATTGTAATAATGTTGCATGTCATGTCTTTAAGTTCAATATTTCAAACTGAAATATTTATTTAAGAGTTAAAAATTCTTACACGTTAAATTAAAATAATTTAGAAACAACTAAACCCTAAAATAAAAAAGTGTTTGGATCATATTCTATGAGAATAAGAAGGATGAAGATGTGAGAGAAAGATGGTTTCCCTAACCTCAAGTGTAATCAGAAGCAATAAAACATCTGAACAGGGACACTTGGGTGGCTCTTGATTTCATCTCAGATCATGATCCTAGGTTGTGGGATTGAGTTCCAGTTTGAGTTCCATACTAAGCATGGAGCCTGCTTGAAATTCTCTCTCGAATGCACACATACTCTCTCTCCTTCTGCCCCCTTACCCTGCTCACATGTGCTCTCTCTAACACAAACAAACAAAAAACAAAACAAAAAATCCCTTATCTGAACAGTCATAGGATGCCAGTTCTTATGATACAAGCAAGACAGCAAGAAAGAAGTATCAAGTACTTGAATACAGATATTCTATACATTATAATTTTAAAGTTTTTAGACTCTTTTGAGCTTCTTGAAATTTATGTCTTTCACTAAATTTGGGAAATTTTAGGCCATTATTTTTTTCCAGCATTTTGCACCATTCCCTCTCCCTCCTTTCCTTCTATGACTGTAATTACATTAACTGCATATATTTTAGATCCTCTGATTTTGTCACTGAGACTTTGTTAACTTTTCTTCCATCTTTGTGCTCTTAGTTCTTCAGATTGGTCAATTTCTAGAGCTCAATGTTTAAGTTTGCTAAATCTTTGTTTTGTCATCATCACTCTCTTGTTATGACTATCTAGTAAATTTTTCTTTTTGGATGTTCAATTTATTTTAGATTTAGGATTTCCATTTGATTCTTAATGAATCTCTGATGAACTTCATTCATTACAAGTATTATTTCCTTTATGTCCTAGAGCAGAGTTTTAAAATCCCTTTCTGCTAATTACAACATCTGGGTCATCTTGGGTCAGTCTCCATTGAAACTCTTGAGTTTCTTCAACTGTCTAATTTTGGATCCTATTGTGGAAATTGTAATTTATTTGTTGTAGGGTTTCTCATTTATAGCATCTTTCTCTGAAAATACTGATTTTGTATTTTAGCAGATTATTAACCTGACTGTCCTGAAACTTCACTATCCAGAATGGTTCTTTTCTTCCAAGTGCACACTCCCCTACACCTATGCCTCCTTTTGGTAGTGACTGCAAGGAGTTGTTTTTTTATATTTGATAAGCATTTTTCCCTACCCCCAGAAACTTTTGGATGGATTTGGCAAGTCTGATGATAGTGCAGGGTGAATAAACAATGTGGTTGGTTGCTCAGTTCATAAAACTCTTAGTAAATGCCCCAAAGCAAGAAATATGGAAAGAATTAAAGTAGCACTTTGGAGGCCTCCATTGAAATTTCTTTCCTGTGTGTCATATGTGGTTAAGACAGCTGCAGAAAGCATAAAAGGAAAGGACACTTTGTGCCCTTGTCAGTGTGGGGCTCAGATGAGGTTAGGTCGTTTTACTGTTAATACTTGTAATGGTATTTGTGGAGGGAAATTAAAAGTGAAATTTCCTTCAGCTGATTTCTCAGATTGCTAAAGTAATAGGTGAAGGGTCAAGAAGAGGGTTGCATACAAATCAGAAGAATCTGCTTTTCTAGAGAAAAAAAAGCTAGGATCTAGGAGACATTTTTCTTTCTCTGGGAGCACATCAGTTTTAAAAAATTGAGATGTAATTGACATATAAAATTGTATTCATTGCAGGTGTGTAACATATTGATTCGATGTACATGTATATCACAAAATGATTACCAAATTAAGTTTAGTTAACATCTATTAACTCCGTAGTCACAATTTTTGTCTTGTGATGAGAACTTTCAAGATCCACTCTCTTAGGAACTTTCAAATATACAATACAGTATTATTAGCTATATAGTCACCAAACTGTATTTTATTTTATTTTTTTTTTTCTAATTTTTTTTTTCAACGTTTATTTATTTTTGGGACAGAGAGAGACAGAGCATGAACGGGGGAGGGGCAGAGAGAGAGGGAGACACAGAATCGGAAACAGGCTCCAGGCTCTGAGCCATCAGCCCAGAGCCTGACGCGGGGCTCGAACTCCCAGACCGCGAGATCGTGACCTGGCTGAAGTCGGACGCTTAACTGACTGCGCCACCCAGCGCCCCACCAAACTGTATTTTATATCTTCAGCAGTTATTTATGTTATAACAGAAGGTTTGTACCTTTTGACACCTTCACCCATTTTACCCACAGTCCCACCCTGTGCCTTTGGAAACCACCAATTTGTTCTTTGTATCTATGACTTCATTTTCTTAAATATTACAAATTTTAGTGAGATCATATAGTATTTGTCTTTCTCCATCTGATTTATTTCATTTAGCACAATGCCCTCAAGATCCATTCGTATTGTTGCAAATGACAAGATTTCTTTCTTTTTTATGGCTTAATTATATAATCACAGACCTTTTCTATGTCCATCCATATGTTTGGCACAGGTTGTTTTTATGTCTTGACTATCATAAATAATGCTGCAATGAACATGGGGTACAGATATCTTTTTGAGAGACAGTGATTTCATTTTCTTTGGATAAATACACAGAAATGAAATTGCTGGATCATATGATAGTTTTATTTTTAACTAGTTGAGGAACTTCCACATTGTTTTTCATATGGCTACACCAATTTACATTATTACCAACAGTGCACAAGGATTCTCTTTTCTACACCAACAGTCTTCACCAACACTAGTCATTTCTTGTATTTTAAGCCATTCTAATAGGTTTGAGGTGATAATTGTGATTTTGATTTGTATTTCTGTGATGATTAGTGAGGTTGAGCACCTTTATATATATACATTTTGTCAATTTACATGTCTTTGTAAAAATGTCTGTTCAGATACTCTACCTATTTTAATTCATTTTTTTTAAGTAGGCTTCATGCCCAACACGTTGCTGTTTTATTGATAGCTTGTTTTCTATTGGATTGCATGAGTTCATTACATATTTTGAATATTACCCCCTTATCAGATATATGATTTGCATATATGTTCTCCCATTCTATATGTTGCCTCTTTATTTTTTAAAGTATAATTAACATATAGTGCCATATTAGTGTCAGATATACAATTTAATGATTCAACAATTCTATACATTTATCATCGCTCATCAGGATAAGTGTATTCTTAATTCCTTTCACCAATTTCACCCATGCTCTTACTTACCTCGCCTCTGGTGACAACCAGTTTGTTCTATGTACTTAAGAGTCTTGTTTTTTGTTTGTCTCTTTTTATTTTGTTTCTTCCCTTGTTTTGTTTCTTAAACTTCACATATGAGTGAAATCATATGGTATTTGTCTTTCTATAAGTGACTTATTTTAGTTAGCATTACACCCTCTAGATCCATCCATTTTGTTTCAAATGGCAAGATTTCATTCTATTTTATAGATGAGTAATAGTCCACTGTGAGAGTGTGTGTGTGTGTGTGTGTGTGTGTGTGTGTGTGTGTATCACATCTTTATTCATTCGTCTATAGATAAACATTGGGTTGCTTCCTTATCTTGGATATTGTAAAATATGCTGCAATAAATAGAGGTGTGCAAATATCTTTTCAAATTAGTGTTTTGGTTTTCTTTGGGTAAATACCCACTAGCGGAATTGCTGGATCATATGGTTAATTCTATTTTTAATTTTTTGAATAGCCTCCATCCTAATTTCCACAGTGACTGCACCAGTTTGAATTGCTACCAATAGTGCACAGGGGCTTCCTTTTCTCCACGTCCTTGCCATCACTTATTATTTCCTGTGGTTTTCATTTTAGCCATTCTGACAGGTGTGAGGTACTATCTCATTGTCATTTTGCTTTGCACTCTCTGGAGATTGGGGATGTTGAGAATTTTTTCATGTTTCTGTTGGCCATCTGTAGATCTTCTTTGGAAAAATGTCTATTCAGGCCCTCTGTCCTTTTTTAATTGAATTATTATTATTATTAATTATTATTATTTTGGTGATTACTTGTATAAGTTATTTATGTATTTTGGATATTAACCCCTTATCAAATATATTATTTTCAAATATCTTCTCCCATTCAATAGGTTGCCTTTTTGTTTTATGGGTGGTTTTCTTTGTTGTGCAAAAGGCTTTGACTTTGATATAGTCCTAATAGTTTAATTTTGCTTTTGTTTCCATTGCTTGAGGATACATAACTAGAAAAATGTTTATGCAACCAAGTACTGCCTATGTTTTATTCTAGAAATTTTATGGTTTCAGGTTTCACATTTAGCCCTTTAGTCCATTTTGAACTTATTTATTTTTGTGTATGGTGTAAGAAAGTCCAGTTTCATTCTTTTGAATGTAGCTAGTTTTTCCCATAGCATTTTTTAAGGAGACTGTCTTTTTCCCATTGCACATTCTTGCCTCCTTTGTCATAGAAAATTCACCATAAAAGGGTGGGTTTATGGGACACCTGGGTGGCCCAGTTGGTTAAGTGTCTGACTCAATCTCAGCTCAGGTCATGAGCTCACAGCTCATGAGTTCGAGTCCTGCATTGGGCTTTGCTCTGAGAATGCAGAGCCTGCTTGGGATTCTCTCTCTCCCCCTCTCTTTCTGCCCATTCCTTGCTTGCATGCTCTCTCTCTCTCTCTCTCAAAATAAATAAATAAACATTTTTTAAAAAGGTGGGTTTATTTCTGGACTCTCCATCCTGTTCCATCAATCTATGTGTTTGTTTTTGTGCCAGTACCATACTGTTTTGATTATTACAGCTTTGATTGTGGTATTTCTGTCTTCTCCTTTTTCAAGATTACTTTGGCTATTTGGAATCTTTTGTGGTTCTATAGAAGTTTTAGTATTATTATTTCTAGTTCTGTGAAAAATATTGTTGGTATTTTGACAGGGATTGCATTACATCTGTAGATTGCTTAGGTAGTATGGACGTTTTAACAATATTATTTTTTTTCTAATCCATGAGCATGGAATAGCCTTCCATTTGTTTGTGTCATCTTCAATTTCTTTCACCAATGTTTTACAGTTTTTGGAATACTGGTCTTCCATCTCCTTGGTTAAAATTATTCCTAGAAATTTCATTCATTTTGATCCAATTGTAAATGCGATGGTTTTCTTATTTTTTCTTCCTGCTACCTCATTAGTATAGTAATGCAATAGATTTCTGTACATTAATTTTGTATCCTGAAGCTTTAATGAATTTATTTATCAGTTCTAGTAGTTTTCCAGTGGAGTCCTTAGGGTTTTCTATTTATAATATCATGTCATCTGCAAATAGTGAAAGTTTTACTTGTTCTTTCCAATTTGAATGACTTTCATTTCTGATTGCTGTGGCTAGGACTCCAGTACTATGTTGGTTAAAAGTAGTGAGAGTGGACACCCTTGTCTTGTTTCTGATCTTAGAGGAAAAGCTCTCAGGTTTTCACCATTTAATATTATATTAGCTGTAAGTTTTTCATATATTGCTTCTATTAGGTTAAAGTATATTCCCTCTAAACCTACTTTGTTGAGAATTTGTATAATGAATATATGTTGCAGTTTATCAAATGCTTTTTCTGCATCTATTGAGATGATCATATCCTTTCTCTTGTTAATGTGATGTGTTTTGTAGATTGATTTCTAAGTATTGAACCACACTTGCATCCCTGAAATAAACCTCACTTGAGTGTGGTGAATAACTTTTTGAATATATTGTTGCATTTGATTTGTTAATACTTTGTTGAGATTTTTGCATATAAGTTCATCAGAGATATTGGTCTATAGTTATATATTTTTTTGTAGCATCTTTAATTGGTTTTGTATCAGGATAATGCTTGCTTCATAAAGTGAATTTGGAAACTTTCCTTCCTCTTCTATTTTTTGGAATAGTTTAAGAAGAATAGATATTAACTCTTTAAATGTTTGGTAGAATTCACCAGTGAAGCCATTTGGTCCTGGACTTTTGTTTGTTGGTAGTTTTTTGATTACTGATTCAATTTCTTTTTTTTAAATTATTTATTTATTTATTTTGAGAGAGACAGAGACAGTGCAAGTGGAGGAGGAGGAGAGAGAGAAGGAGACAGAGAATCTCAAGCAAGCTCTGCATTGCCAGAGTGGAGCATCATGTGGGGCTAGAACCCACCAAACCATGAAATCATGACCTAAGTTGAAACCAAGAATTGGACACTTAACTGACTGAGCCATCCAGGCACTCCATCATTATTGATTCAATTTCATTGTTAGTAATTGGTCTGTTCAAATTTTTTGTTTCTTCCTGACCCAGTTTTGGAATGGTTGCCTTTTCATTTTTTTGTTAGTTTCTCTGCTATACACATGCCTTTTAGTTTGATGTAGTTCCACTTATTTATTTTTGCTTTTGTTGTCTTTGCTTTTGCAAAGACTGATGTCTAGGAGCCTCCCCTGTGTCTTTTTCTAGGAGTTCTGTGGTTTTATGTTTTATGTTCAAGTCTTTAATCCATTTTGAGTTGATATTTGTGTATGGTGTTAGATAATGGTCCAGTTTCATTCTTTTGCATGTGGCCAGTTTTCTCATCACCACTTATTTAAGACACTATTCTTTTCTCATTGTATATTCTTGGTTCTTTTCACATAAATTAATTCACCATATATGCATAAGTTTATTTCTGGGGTGTCTATTGGGTTCCATATTTCTCTGTTTCTATTTTTATGCCAATACCATACTGTTTTGATGTTATTGCTTTTTTATATAGTTTGAAAGCAGGGAAGTGTGATGCCTCCAGCTTTGTTCTTATTTCTCAAGGTTGGTTTGGCTATTCAGGATCTTTTGTGGTTTTATACAGACTTCAGGATGGTTTGTTCTATTTCTGTGAAAAATATCTTTGGAATTTTGATATTCTACTTTTTGGATCTAGAATTTCTATTTTATTCCTAATAAATGTATG
Source organism: Puma concolor (assembly GCF_028749965.1). Lineage (NCBI taxonomy): Eukaryota > Metazoa > Chordata > Mammalia > Carnivora > Felidae > Puma > Puma concolor. The sequence goes on from NC_141671.1 coordinate 27,990,091, forward strand.
TTTCTTTGATGAGCTTTTGCATTGGATCTTTGGGTACTATGGGCATTTTAGTAGTATTATTTCTTCCAGTCCATGAGCATGGAGTATCTTTCCATTTATTTGTATCTTCTTCAATTTCTTTTCTTTACTTTTTAAAAAAATGTTTATTTATTTGTGTGTGTGAGAGAGAGAGAGAGAGAGAGAATGAGAGTATGTGCCTGACTGGAGGAGTTGGGGGGAGAAAGAGAGAGGGAAAGGGAGACAGAGGATCTGAAGCAGGCTCTGTGCTGACAGCAGAGAGCCTGATGTAGTATTCAAGCTCATGAACTGTGAGATCGTAACCTGAGCCAAAGTCAGACACTTAACCAATTGAGCCACCCAGGCTCCCCCAATTTCTTCTCTTGACCAATGTTTATAGTTGTTATCCATGAGAGGGTAGCAATAAGAGCTGCTGCTTCACTACTAAAAGCTTGAGATATTTGTACTCTTGACCTATCAGATTATGGAAACATTCCTACCTGAGGAATCTATTTGTAGGATTGACTTTCCATAAATCATCTTTTCTATGATATGTTTTTATTGAGATATCAACTCCATAACATACCCAGTTTATCATAATAGAATATTTGATATAAAGTGTAACCATATAAATATAATATATTTTATTTAACCATATTTTCCATGTATTTAATAAAAATATTTACTGAAGGCATAGTATGTGCCAAGGCATTGTGTTATGTGATGGGAATAAAACATAGAATAAGACAGGCATAGTCTCTTCCTATTAGAGCTTACATTTTATTAACTTCTCATTTTTCTGAGAGAAGAGGAAAATAGTGAGAAGTCTTGTCCATACAAACTCTAGTGGGATAAAATAAAGCAAAATGACCTCAAAGTAATGGTCTTTTCATAGGTCCTGGAAAACACCAAAAATTGAAGTGTGGATGAATCTTGTTTGGGAACCCTCATAGTGGAGATTCTGAGCTCATTGTCCCCTCAATAATGTAATGATTTTATTTAGTAATTACTTAACTTACTCATCTTGAAGTTGTAAGGTTGTTTCTGTGTGAAGTTTGTGTGCTCCCTTACTCCACCTTATGTAGGATGTTTCCACTCGTGGACCAGCTCAACATACGAGCCCATTAAGCCCAAGTGAGAATCCCAGGGCCAGCCATCATTGACTCACTGACTCTGAGTTTAAGGAAGACATTTCCAAGAATTTGGGAATTAAGGTAGTATAACTAATTTAATTTGAAATTGTATTTTGGGGGTAAGGTGGAGTGCTAAATATCAAGATGCAATGGACTATGATTGAAAATGCCTGCTTGGGCTGTCAGGAGATCTGATTTCCCTCCTAAACTTGCTGATCACAGACTAGTCACATCCCCTTTATGGAACGGAGTTTTCTCACACATGAAATGTGCAGACTGGACAATTGATATTCCAGCTGAAATCAAATCTCCATTAAAGATCAATGGGGTGGGGCGCCTGGGTGGCGCAGTCGGTTAAGCGTCCGACTTCAGCCAGGTCACGATCTCGCGGTCCGTGAGTTCGAGCCCCGCGTCGGGCTCTGGGCTGATGGCTCAGAGCCTGGAGCCTGTTTCCGATTCTGTGTCTCCCTCTCTCTCTGCCCCTCCCCCGTTCATGCTCTGTCTCTCTCTGTCCCAAAAATAAATAAACATTGAAAAAAAAAATTAAAAATAAAAAAAAAAAAAGATCAATGGGGTGCATTTATTCTGAGAAAGAAATGTCTAATTAAACAGAGATATCTACACTTTAATAAGAGACAACTCCTCATTGCTCCCCACCATACACCCCTCCTTTAATTCTTAAGCTCAAGTTATGAATTTCTAATTGCAAAGAGGCCAAGCAGATCTAGCACACACAGATACGTGCTTGTGTGCATGCACGTGCGCGTGCGCGGGTGCACACACACACACACACACACACACACACACACACTGTTAAATCTAAGTCCAAGGTCAACATTGAAAATAGACATTTTTAAATAGTGAATTAAGTCTTCTCTAAATTCTAACTTTAAACTAAAGGTAAAATTCAGTGTGTAAATTATTCTAGCCAAGAAGCTGTGATATCCTATACATACGGCTGCTCTGTTAACTTTTCCCCAAGTTTATTTAGTGCTGAGTGTTGTGCCTTGCATGTCAGAGCTGGGACTAATCCTGTCTGTGGTCTCTACTCCTATGGGCATTTCTGGTACTCTGGGACTAACACACAGGATCTGTCATGTGAGCCAGAGAAAAAATTGTTGAATCACACCAATCTAAGAGACCAACATACCAATTGACTGGGAACATTAACAAGGAGCAAACAGGATGAGAAAGGGAAGGAGAAAAAGGCTGTCTTCTGGAGGCAGAGAAAAGAACTGTTGGAGACAGGTGATGGCCACAGTGGTCTGAGTCAGTCCATGGGGCTACTTAGAGATGTCATGGGAGGGCCCTCACTCTGATGTTTAATCTTCCTTCTAGGATACAGCCCTACCATAAACTGTTCATATCTAGATCTGGGATGCACTTATTTGTTCCCGAATATCCAATCTAAGTCCCCTTTCCATTCTACTTAGTTATTCCACAAAGTCTACTTCAATGACAATAGTCAAGTCAAACCTGCTTCAAGGAGTAGCTAGAATTCCTAGATCAGGTGGAATCTCTCCTATATTCTTTGGAGAACCCCACCCTAGAAGGTTTCTTGAGCACTTCATGGGTGTAAGACAGCATGCTTCTTGGGGATAGTAACTATGTGCATTTTATTATTTTTTAATGTTTATTTTTGAGAGAGAGAAAGAGAGAGAGAGAAAGAGAACTGGAGACGGGCAGAAAAGACACAAAGAATCTGAAGCAGGGTCCAGGCTCTGAGCTGTCAGCACAGAGCCTGACACGCAGCTCAATCTCACAAACTGTGAGATCATGACCTGAGCTGAAGTCAGATGCTTAACCGACTGAGCCACCCAGAGCCCCTATATGCCTTATTTCTTTACCTGCCAGAGTGTCTGATACACTCTTTAGAACCGTTGTAACACTAGGTTTCTACAAAAATTGTTCTTTGACTTGCTATTTTAGTGACAACTTATCAGGCTTTTCTTTACTTAAATGGCTAAATGTGAATACCTCAGGCTAAAGTAAAAGTCAGCCTTTTCAGTTCTGATGGACTTCACCCCCTGCTAAAGAGATTCCTGTTCTGGGTCTCTCTGTTGGGAGCTCAGGCTGAGGTTCATTGAGTCAGCAGAAAAGGATACTTAAAGTGATTATAGCACATTCTTCTTTGTGTAGTGGGATTCATCCATTGTTGGTAAGGTGGAAGTCTCATTTTTTTCAGTTTCTGACGTAACTATAATAACCAGGAAGTCCTTTCAGAAACAATGGTGCTGTCCACCTTGGTTAAACAATTAGGTCAATTAGATTTTAGAAGAGCCAGGCTCAAACCTTTTTCAAATATCTTGGTAAATAGAGAATGCTTTTCTGAGGGTTGGATAGATGAAGAACCATGGAGAATGAATTTTAGTGTAAGCCTGGATGTAGTCATTGAAACATGTATAAAAGCCCATCCTGCATCCTGGCCTCAGATGGAAGAGGACAGGAAGATTTGAAATACTTCCCTGGACTTCCTTAGAAAGCAGCACCATGCCCTTCAGTTTCTGTGAAGGCTACCATGGTGTGCCCTGGAACAAACCTCTACTTCCATCTGCCACAGCTCACTAGACACTCAGTAAGTGAGGCAGAGGAAATAGCTTATTATTTGAACAAGCCAGAGAAGTGGCTTCTATGGAGGCTTACTATGAAAACCAACCCAGTAGGCAAAGTGTTTTCAAAATCATTTCTTTTTTTTCAATATATGAAGTTTATTGTCAAATTGGTTTCCATACAACACCCAGTGCTCATCCCAAAAGGTGCCCTCCTCAATACCCATCACCTCCTCTCCCTCCCACCCCCCATCAACCCTCAGTTTGTTCTCAGTTTTTATTCAAAATCATTTCTGCTTTCTGGGAAGAGTAAATGACAGTGGAGCGAAGAGAAGGTGATTCTTCCAAATTCAGTCTATGCCCCAAATTCCATGAAGTTGTTTCTGTTCTTCAGATGAGGTGCCAGCTGAATTCCAGTTTTTCAAAGACTGTGGCCAACAGTCACTCCATGATCCTGATACTTCAGTGAATTCCTGGCAATGGACACCCAAACTGAAGACACTCTGTCCCTGCCATTCTCTGGTGATTTCACAGATCCTAAGAGGGGTGACTGGGTGATTCAGTTGGTTAAGTGTCCGACTTCAGCTCAGGTCATAATCTCATGGTTTGTGAGTTCAAGCCCAGCATCAGGCTCTGTGCTGACAGCTCAGAGCCTAGAGCCTGCTTCAGATTCTGTGTCTCCCTCTCTCTGCCCAACCTCTTCCACCCTCCCTCCCACTTGTTCTCTGTCTCTCTTTGTCTGTCAAAAATGAATAAACATTTTAAAAAATTTTTAAAAAGATGCTGAAAAATAAAAGCATTATAGCATATTTAAAGTTGGAGAGGAATAGTAATAATAATCTTTGGCCTTTTTGGGTCAGCTACTTCAGCAAGGAATCATATTTTGAAATTAAAAACAAAAACAAACAAACAAACAAAAAACAAGCAAAAAGAACCTCAACATCTCAGCTATTGTTTGAGCTGTCTGTAAGCTTCAGAGGCTGGAAGCAAAGCAGCACCTTCAAGTCCTTCCCCTAAGGTCTGAGCTCCAGGTCTCCAAAGGTGGCCCTCTGCTAGAGAGATAAATAACACTGAAGTGATCTGCATCCAATCTGGAGGAACCTTCCTTTTTTTCTGGAATCTTATCTCTGAGCCCTGAGTTTGCCCTCACATGTGCCCACCTGGTGGTTCTGATGAGACTTGTCTGAGTGTTGTCCTGTTTTTCTGTAGGCATTGATGATGGGTTCAAGGTGAAAAGGAGTGTGTCCTCCTCTTCAGTTCCTAAATCAACTATAGACTTAACTGTGAAACTGGGCTTTTTACTTTCTCACCATACTTTGAGATAAAAGGGGCATAGGTGTTCAGAAGTCAAGTATCATTTATGTATCTTCTAGAATGTCAAGATGTAATATCACAGGATCAAGTTTTTCACAACATTCCCCCACCCCCAAATGGTCTGTTGCTGCTTAACTACATTCTTAGAAATGAAGATGTCAAGTGATGACACTGTGTATATCCCTATCTGTCTCTCTGCAGCTGGTTTTCAACAATATGCTCTTTCATTTGAATGGAATGTCAAGATTCCTGAGCCAGACCAGGTTTACTTTGGAAAACATGCTCTCCAGACATATTGATGAGAGGAAGGCATATCAGATTATTGAAAAGGGAGAAGATGACGTGTGTGCTTAGTATACAGGGTGGAAATGCTTGGATCATCATGGTCCAGACCTCTGGGTAACAAGGTAATGCAGAAAGTGTTAGTGGCTTTTCTTCTCTGATTTTAAATCACCCTCTACCCAAATTGTTGGACTGCATTTGGAAAGCTACAGAAGAATGTCTATAAAATTACTTTTATTTCTTATAAAGGGTAATAAAGCATAGGGGACAAAACAATAATGATAACAATTTGGCTGCCAGAAGGGTAACAGCAAGACATTAGATTGTGGTTTCAAGTTTCGTGTTTCCTCTGTTGTGTTGTGCTGTATGGGCGATGTGGCTTTTCAAGGGCTACATTTCCTGTGATACCTATTGGTGATCAAGAATTATGGTGCTTGACTTCTGATTCACCTATTTGGAGGAGAATTTGTAGCTTATTATGCATTTTTATTGTTGGTTAACTTCTATTTGACACAGGTGGGCAAAATTGATTTGTAAATGAATTGCCATCGAATAACTTTCAAAAATATATATTACAAAAGGGTACATAAAAGTAAAGTAAGATAGAACATCTTTGAAATTGAGATCAGTAAAATAGTTATTGAATATTCACTTCATGTGTGGTCATACCAGAGATGACTTCTAATTCCATTTGCAAGATGTTCAGCACAATAGCCTTTAAAAGTAGAAAAGAATTGATGACTGTGAAATGATATCCAGAAAGGGAAAAATTAGGAAAATCAATTTTTTGGAAATGTGTCTGCGTTGGCTTTAATTCCATTTATAGTCACATCTTGAAACCTATGTATTTGCTTTATAGCAGATGTACTTTCATGGTCACACTATCCCTTGTAAGTTTAAAGCAATAAAAGTGATTCAATAAGATTGTATCCATTCTTCATCCTTAGGTGCCCTGCACCTTTATAATTTTGAGGATATTCATTGGAAGTTCTCAACTCCTTGATATGAAGAGACATCATACACGGCCCATGGGATAGTGGAACGATGACGAAATTCAGTCTTTCTCATAGTTTTGGTTTCTTCCTTTTCCTTTTCCTTTGCTTTTTTCTCTGGCTGTCCTTTCTCTCTGTAATTGCTCCCCTCTTCATTATGCTTCATTACCACCTCCACCCTCCTCCTTGAGTCACACACACATACACTTGATCAGTTCTCCCTGTAGTGGACAATTGCTAGGTTTTGTGGTTGTTGTTGCTGGTGTTATTACTTCACTGCTACTGGCCAGCATCTGCACTATCTTTCTGTGGGATGGGGTATCAGCCAATACATGCATCTTAGTGGGAGGCAGGGTGCTGCTTCCATCTATGTATAAAACCCTGAAGGGGTCAGTCATGATCTCTTCATACCCTTAGTGTGTTAAATGTGGGCAAAACTTGGTCACCTAGATGGCTCATGTGGGACTCTGAATATGGAGGGAGAGGTTAAAAGATACAGTGTCAGTTGGAAATTATCCATGAGACAGGGTCATGATGGGGCTGGTTCTGTGGAAGGGACTTAACTGTGTCCATAGCCACCAGATGATTCTACTTCCTGCCTATTTTATAAGTCTAGTTCTTGGCCTTCCTGATGATTTGATAGCTAGCTTCCAATAAATTCCTTTTTTTTAACTACATGAACCAGAGTCCATTTTATTATTAGCTATCAATAACTTTGATGAGTGCATAGTAATCTAGGCAGCCTCCATTTTTCTCCATTTCTCAGTTCTCCATAAAAATAATTTGGTAAAGTGTTGTTTATTGTTTGTTGTAAAGAGCCAGAAAGTTCATATTCAATATGTGTCCGAATTATACTTCTGAGTATGGAAGGGCAAACCTGATCTGCTCTAGGTTGGTATGCTTGTGGTAGTGCTAAACTTGTTAACATGTGTTGTTAGGTGCTTGCTGTTGGGCTGCTCTCTGTCTACAGCATTCAGGTCTTTTTGTCAAATGCCCCCTGATCCATGCACAGGTCTGCATGGGCCAAGCGAACAGCGGTCTCTGCTCTGATCCCACTGATGGAACTGTCTTCCACCCTAGTTCCAACAACTTCTTTTCTACCTGTGTTCAGTTTTATAAAAAAGAGTCTTCATTGTAATTTGCATATTCTATTATCAGACAATGAAAGTATCATAGCTAAACTCACTTTTCTTTTTTTTTAATCTGAAATTTATTGTCAAATTGGTTTCCATACAACACCCAGTGCTCATCCCAACAGGTGCTCTCCTCAATACCCATCACCCACCTTCCTCTTCCTCCCACCCCCCATCAACCCTCAGTTTATTCTCAGTTTTTAAGAGTCTCTTATGGTTTGCCTCTCTCCCTTTCTAACTCCCCCCCTCCTGTCCCCCATGGTCTTCTGTTAAGTTTCTCAGGATCCACGTAAGACTGAAAACATATGGTATCTGTCTTTCTCTGTATGACTTATTTCACTTAGCATCACACTCTCCAGTTCCATCCACGTTGCTACAAAAGGCCAGATTTCATTCTTTCTCATTACCAAGTAGTATTCCATTGTGTATATAAACCACAATTTCTTTATCCATTCATCTGTTGATGGACATTTAGGCTCTTTCCATAATGTGGCTATTGTTGAAAGTGCTGCTATAAACATTGGGGTACAAGTACCCCTATGCATCAGCACTCCTGTATCCCTTGGGTAAATTCCTAGCAGTGCTATCACTGGGTCATAGGGTATATCTATTTTTAATTTTCTGAGGAAGTCCACACTGTTTTCCAGAGTGGCTGAACCAGTTTGCATTCCCACCAACAGTGTAAGAGGGTTCCCATTTCTCCACATCCTTGCCAGCATCTGTAGTCTCCTTATTTGTTCATTTTGGCCACTCTGACTGGCCTGAGGTGATATCTGAGTGTGGTTTTGATTTGTATTTCCCTGATGAGGAGTGACATTGAGCATCTTTTCGTGTGCCTGTTGGCCATCTGGATGTCTTCTTTAGAGAAGTGTCTATTCATGTTTTCTTTCCATTTCTTCACTGGACTATTTGTTTTTTGGGTGTGGAGTTTGGGGAGTTCTTTATAGATTTTGGATACTAGCCCTTTGTCTGAGATGTCATTTGCAAATATCTTTTCCCATTCTGTTGGTTGCCTTTCAGTTTTGTTGATTGTTTCCTTGGCAGTGCAGAAGCTTGTTATATTGATGAGGTCCCAATAGTTCATTTTTGCTTTTAATTCCCTTGCCTTTGTGGATGTGTCAAGTAAGAAATTGCTGCAGCTGAGGTCAGAGAGGTTTTTTCCTGCTTTCTCCTCTAGGGTTTTGATGGTTTCCTGTCTCACATTCAGGTCCTTTATCCAATTTGAGTTTATTTTTGTGAATGGTGTGAGAAAGTGGTCTAGTTTCATTCTTTTGTGTGTTGCTGTCCAGTTCTCCCAGCACCATTTGTTAAAGAGACTATGTTTTTTCCATTGGATATTCTTTCCTGCTTTGTCAAAGATTAGTTGGCCATACTTTTGTGGGTCTAGTTGTGGGGTTTCTATTCTATACCATTGGTCTATGTGTCTATTTTTGTGCCAATACCATGCTGTCTTGATGATTACAGCTTTGTAGTAGAGGCTAAAGTTTGGGATTGTGATGCCTCCCTCTTTGGTCTTCTTCTTCAATATTACTTTTGCTATTTTGGGTCTTTTGTGGTCCATACAAATTTTAGGATTGCTTGTTCTAGCTTCGAGAAGAATTCTGGTGCAATTTTGATTGGGATTGCATTGAATGTGTAGATTGCTCTGGATAGTATTGACATTTTAACAATATTTATTCTTCCAATCCATGAGCACAGAATGTTTTTCCATTTCTTTGTATCTTCTTCAATTTCCTTCATTAGCTTTCTATAGTTTTCAGCATACAGATCTTTTACATCTCTGGTTAGGTTTATTCCTAGGTATTTTATGCTTCTTGGTGCAATTGTGAATGGGGTCAGTTTCTTTGTCTTTCTGTTGCTTCATTATTAGTGTACACGAATGCAACTGATTGCTGTACATTAATTTTGTATCCTGTGACTTTACTGAATTCATGTATCAGTTCTAGCCAACTAAACTCACTTTTCACTTGGCTTTGTGGCTAGAATTCTTACAGCCATATTTGTCACTCAAACATGGTAATCTTTCTGTTCTAGAGCTTGCAAGCCTTGATTCTTCTACATATTTCTGTGATCTGTTTTTCTTTTGTTGTTGTGTAATTTCTAAGGCTATATTAGTTGCAGCGTAAAGCATAATAGTTTGTGTCTACACATGGGTAGGCATGTGCATGTGAGAGTGTCAATGCCCATGTATACAGATGTCACCAGTTCCATGGCACCACGTGAGCTCTGCTAGTTTCTGACATGGCTCCCACTGCTGCCTCTAAGTCTCAGAGTAGAAATGGGTCACTTATAGTATCACTGTATGGAACTCAAAACTGAAGCATCCTTCTTAAATAAGTGACAAAGGATGCCTCACATCCTCTGATTCCACCTCTCTATTTAAATGGTTACCAGTACTGAGATGTTATAAAAAGATAAATTTCTGAACAGAGTATGAATGTCTATAATAATTCATTCTGAAATTTTGATTCATGTTAACATTTTTGTGTTAAATGTATACCAGGTACCAGACACTGAAAAAAGAACCTTCTTTTTTTACATATTTGGATAAAAGAGAAAAGCTGCTTAATACTGGAGACAGGCTAAAGAAGGGGGAGTCAATGGATTTGAAATTTAAATCACTGGTTTGACCATTTAAAATCACCCAATTATGCAACAGCTTCTGTGGGTCTTTTGCCTTCACAGACAAGTTGTGAAGCTATGAAATCTGTGAATATTCTACTTCTCTTTGTTTTTTTACTGGCCTAAATCAGAGGGTAATAGACATTTTTGTGCATTTCTGACTTTCTGGCAAGCTGCTGGACCAGCAGTGGTCTGTGATTGCCAAAGACACCATCTCCCTGTGCAGCAATGTGGTCATGTTCCCTGGCTTCTTTGGAGAAGTCGGTAGCCTGCGGGTGCCCCTCTTATCTCCCCATGTCCCCCATTCCTGCTGGCTTCCCCACCCCCCTTACCCATAGTCTGGCCAATTGTTCTGACATGCCCAGTACCTGGAGCTTTGATAAAGCCAACAACATAACACAGCTACTACTTGGTGACCTTAGATGAACCCCTTGGTTTTCCAGGCTCCACTTCTACATTTATAATATTAGGAGATAATCTGGGCAATGTCTCAGATTTCTCAGGTCCTTTACATGCTATATGACAGAAATTTCTATTTTAGACTGACCTTGGGTGGGGGCTGTGAAGCTTTGGAATCCATTACAATTCCATTAGGTGGCACAGGGTATATGCATGGGCCTGAAGCTGTTGGGCTTCAGCAGGTAAATACTTGACTCTTAGGTGGCAGCTCAAGCATGTTTTCACTTGTCTTACAGCCTGAAAACTCCCCAAGTACTTCACACCCACCAGATACAGTGCTTGCTGAATCTGATTTGTTTACCTCTCTGTCTTGGAATTTACCTCTATGAGAAATCTGAGGGCAGGGATATTTGGATTGTTCATTTTCTAAAATGGTAAATCTACAAATACCTGTGTAATACATGAACAGTGAACTCAGATTAATTCCTTTTAAGACATTTCCAAAGGATTTAGGTGCTGCAAATTTGTTAATCTACAATATTTTTCAAAGGAGAGGTGAAAAAATCCAGCCATGTTAATCCCAAATCCCAAATTCTTAAGGGGGGTTCTCACAGTCACCATTCTTTCTATAGCTACCTTTTTTCTGAGTGTCATCCACACTTTCCAACTTTGCCCAACTTGTGGATTTCCACACAGAAGAGCCCCATGCTGCTGTCCTCACCTCTCTATACCAGGTGGGAGAACATCAATCTATTTCTATGAATAGAGTAGAGAGGAAAAAGAAAACACAGGAATTTTACTTATGGCTGGGTTTTAAAAGTAATAAACACACTGCTCCAGAGATGATGGCAAAAGAAAAAGTGATTAAAATATATTCAGTGTTTGCTTTCTGTGAAGATAAAAAAGGAGCAAGTGATGAGAAAAAATCCTTGAAAATTACTGTCCTTTCTCACCTAACACAGTGGAACATAGAACATAAAATTGGCCCAGTCTTTGGATCCAGTATGAAGATAGGCCCTATCGACAGACTATAGAAAGTCTATGGTAGGGGCAGGGAGGGGGGGAGGGAGGTTGTCAAACAGGCATTACAAATGAAGGAGTATACCCTGAGAAGTCTATTCAAGTTATCTGTTTCCAAGTTAATGTTACATGGTGATTTGCCCAGGAAAATCCCAGTTTATGACCAGTGTCCCAGTGTAATTACTAACAGCAACCCATTTAGTGCCAATTTGGATGACAAATTATGTGGTCATTTTCTCTATTACCCTAGTCTACAGATTTTTTTTGCTTGCTTTTTAAAAAAAATTTTTTTTTTACAATACTCCCATCCAATTTTGCATGATTCTGTCAAGTTGATTTTCCTCAAGCAACCCTTTTACCACATTATTCTGATGCCTTACAGTTGCCTACAGGGTAAGGTCCCAATGCTGGGGTGAGCTTTTGAGCCCTACTCAGCCATTACTCAAAAAATTTACTGAGTGCCTACTGTTTGCACAATGCTTTGCTTGCTGCAGGTCCATGCATCCTTCTCCCATCTTGCCACCCTCTCTTAGAAGAGCCCATGGCTAGGGATTCCTGGGTGACTCAGTTAAGCATCTGACTTCAGCTCAGGTCATGATCTCATGGCTTGTGAGTTTGAGCCCTGCATCAGCCTCTGTGTTGACAGCTTAGAGCCTGGAGCCTACTTCTGACTCTGTGTCTCCCTCTCTTTCTGCCCCTCCCCAGCTTGTGCTCTGTCTCTCTGTCTCTCAAAAATAAACAAGCTTAAAAAAAAAAAGAGCCCATGGCTCCCTCCACTTCTCCTGCTTCTTCCAGTCCTACCTTCAAGGCTGACCTCAGGTGGCATTTCACTCTGACAACTTGCAGCTATGCTGTTCTTATTCCCTCTATCTGCTTTTCTATTATTTGTTCCTTAACTTTTGCCATCTCTCAAACTCCCATACAGAGATTTGCCATTATGAAATTGTGTCTTTTAACCTAAGCTGCTATTAAGGAAATACCCCCAATATAGGTTAAGTATGATGATGTTTCTTCCTTTCTGATGGTCACAGTCCAGAGTTGAGTGCTGTAGGGTTGGCAGGGTGGCTCTGTCATTCTCAACATGTAACATTTGAGATGGCTTCACTCTTTGCCATTCCTAACCCCACAGGACAGGAGAGAACCAAAGCTTCATCTTCATTGAGATAGCTCACAGTTTTACACTTTATTCCTATTCATGACCTATTGTCCTTAACATACCTAGCTGCAAAGGAGGCTGGTGCATATTTTTTTTTACCTAGGGGCCATATGCTTAGCTGAAACTCAGGGGTTCTATTACTGAGGAGAAGAAGAAGAAGAAGAAGAAGAAGAAGAAGAAGAAGGAGTGCCAGAAGGCAATATCCATTTCTTCTACATATTCATTTAAAATTTGTCTCTTCATTGTAAACTGAAAATAATATGATGTTATAGGTCAATTATACTTCAGTAAAAAAAGAAAAAAAATAAAATAAAATTCATCTTTCTAGCTAGTTCTAAGATTCTCAACGACAGAAAATTTTCCACTTCTTTTTATAGAAACAGAGCTTGTAAAAAGAATCACATAGTTGTGCTTAAAAAAATTCTATTGATCAATACTGTTTTTCATTCATTTTTATATCATACTTAAGAAAAGTAGACATTTGATTCTTATTTAAATTTAACTAGAAGTTGCATTGTTTTACTGCTTATACTTATGTAGGGCAGTGACTGGATCTGCTATGATACAATGTGTTAAAATATTAGTGAGGGCATTGAATTAATTTTGTTTTTCTTCCTGATTAAAAGTGATGCGCTCGGGGCGCCTGGGTGGCGCAGTCGGTTAAGCGTCCGACTTCAGCCAGGTCACGATCTCGCGGTCCGTGAGTTCGAGCCCCGCATCGGGCTCTGGGCTGATGGCTCGGAGCCTGGAGCCTGTTTCCGATTCTGTGTCTCCCTCTCTCTCTGCCCCTCCCCCGTTCATGCTCTGTCTCTCTCTGTCCCAAAAATAAATAAACGTTGAAAAAAAATTAAAAAAAAAAAAGTGATGCGCTCAATTCTTACTCTGAGAGTGAAAGGGGCATATGGATCAACACTTCTCCTGATCTCACCATCTTTCTTATCCAGTCTGGTCATTATTTTCCAGGTTCAGGATACAGCCTTCAAACACTTTGTACAGAAAGGAAGATTTCTAGATTGTAAAAGGGATCGGGATCCTTTTTATATTCTTAAAAAGCTAAAAGTTCTGGAATGAGATGTATGGGCATTATATACACCTGACACAACTAAAAGATGGGAACATTAATCTTTGGCACACAAGGAATCTGATGTTTGGGAAAATGCTGATACTACAGCACTCTTAAGAGACTCATGAGGCTCCCTTTCATGCTTTGCCTTGTGCTTTGTGCTTGGGTCTAAATCAAAGAATTGAAGTTAAGGTCTGATTGCAGCACTCCATGCACTTGAAAATAGAGGATTAGTACTAGATATTTTCTTGACCAAAACACGAGGTACTAGTGGGCAGTATTCGGCATTAAGACCAGCTTTGGCCTTTGAGGCTAGTTGAGTTGGAGACCAGCATTAGGGCAGAATCCAAGGAAAAAACAGTATTCACATCTCTTCCCAGATATCTTTTGCACCTAGATGATACCTAGAATTTTTACCTTCTAAGAGTTAATCCCTACTGACCTACATGAACAATCTTGAGCCAGCTCATTTGGCCTTCAGAGCTCCTGGCATCTAGGAAAACATACTGTCAAGATTGATGGTAATTTAAGCTGATCTGGGTGTGTTTGTATTTTCACTGTGTGTAGGTATGTAAATGTGTGTTTGGGGGGATGTGTGTAGTTCCTGCTTAGTTCAGGTGGGACATGGGCTCTGTGTACCAACACTTCTTTGGATTCCTCTTTAGGGATTCTGCATCTTCCGCAGCCAAAGCAGGCTTTTCTAAATCTTGTCCTAAAATAACTAAAATTTCAAAATACCATTGTTTCCCATTAATCTCTATAAAGATTATTGGATTTTGTGATTGTTATTTACTTGAAAAATTAATTAAATCAAAATATCCCTTATTAAATTTCTTGCATTTTCTCTTATAAAGATTGTTTTTTTAGATTGGGCTCACTAGCTATTTGGTGTTAGGATGTGAAACTTATAATTATCACCTTTGAACTAACCCACATAAAAAATGAGAAGAATTTATTACATGGAAAATTTTGATTATAAAAAAATGCCTTTTTTAGCCTTAATGTTCAGACCTGCATTAATAAAGAATCCCAGGAGGCTACATGATTGTTGCCCCAGCTCTAGTCTGAGTTCCTTGAAGCCTGGGACTCTAGATCACTTATCTCTCAACTCCCAGGGTTCACCCCGGGAGTTGGTCTAGCCCTGGTGGTCATTGTTTATATCCAAAAACAGATTTGGGCTTCCCTTGCTTAGACTTGCTGGCAGTTGGCTTTTTTTCTTATTATTAGTAGACATATTAATTTGTTAGTATTACTCATACTTTCTAAAACAATCACATCATTTATATAATCATTGAGGTTATTTGTTGTAAGAGCAGGTTGACTTTTCTTTTTTTTCCAGAGAACGTTGTGGGATTTCAGTAGGTCAGTTTTTCTCATGTATGAGAATAGGGCATGATTCCTCATCTGTTTCTAATTCTCATGGGTCTTAGTAGGCCAGGAGGGGGTCCCATCTGTAAAAATGGAAACTCCTGTGAAAATGCCTCAAGGGCTCACTTTTAAGGTGTCTCCGGGAGGTCTCAGCTATTGCCGACCCAATCAAAATCACCCAGTCTTATTGGACATCTGTTTGTCCTCAGAAGGGCTTATTCTGATTCTCCCAACTTCAGTCACTGAGAAACTATTGGATTCTAATGTGAGACAGGAAAAGCACTACACAAAGGGAAAGATCTTTAATTTTTGGTAGCAGCTTTTGTACTACACTCACACATTGCTTTATGTTCACTGTGCTCTATGTTTCTCTGTATTACAGGTGCCCTCGGGCAATACCTAGCTTACTGACTCATTAAATAGATGCTTAGTAAAAAAGTTGAAAACTAAAACTTTCCTCCCCCTGGTTTAAAAGTAGTGTATATTCATTGTTGTAAAAAATAAAAATAAAAAAAAGCATAAAGAAGAAAATACCAAGAATTAATCTCACCACTTAGAGATAATCAACCTTAATATTTGTGTATTTCCATTCAAATTTTCCATATATAGGGGTGCCTGGGTGGCTCAGTCAGTTAAGCATCTGACTCGATTTTGGCTCAGGTCATGGTCTCAAGGTTTGTGAGATGGAGCCCTGCCTCGTGTTCTGTGCTGACAGCACAGATCCCCTGGTTGGGATTTTCTCTCTCCTCTCTCTCTGCCCTCCCCCCTCACACTCTCATGCTCTCTCTCTCCCTCTTTCAAAATAAATAAACATTAAAAAAATCCATTTATATGTGTATATATATGTATATATACACATACACACATATATAATTATAAAACTTAGTTTATGCTGTATTTTTTTCTACCCACTTTACATTATAGCATAAACATTTTCCCATACTAAAAAAACTAATTTTAATGACTGAATAGTATTTTGTTATCTGGATATAGTATGATTTCCTCAAGTTATCAAACCTAGGATACCTGCGTCACTGGTATTACATAAGGTTATTTTAGCTAGCACACAGATGAATATTTTTATTTTAACAGCTATACATTTATATTAATATATATTTGAGAAAAATGTATAATTACTACATATTCCTGTTACATCATGGATATTATTGCTTAAAGAGGCAAAGTAAAAAGACTAATTGGTTTAAAAGTAGAATTAAAGTGTTAAAAAGTGTAAGTCCAAGTTGATTATCGATGTAGAAAAATTGTGAATGACTGAAGTCTAGAAAGCAGTGTTCTTAATGATTTGCCTTTTGTTAGACTGTTAAGTAGTTACCAATGTTTATCTATGATATATTGTGATAGGATGAATAGCTTTGTACATAGTTGTTTGTTTAAATGTGTAATTATTTCTTCAGGAAGGATTCCTTAAAATAGGATTCTAAGGTTAAAGGTAAAGTTATGAATAGTAATTCTGGTTCAGGCTCCACAACAGTAAAATCATAGAAAAATTTAAAATTATGCTTCTTGGTTTCCTAGTGCTCTTATCAATGAAAGACAAAAATATCAAATTCCTAATACATAGGATCAATAAGGAAATGCAGATCAGTTAAACATATTCCCTAAGTTCTTTGATCTGTCCAAGTTCCACCTCAATTATATATCTGATAGTAGTAGTTCTGAAAGGTACACCTGAAAGAACCTAACAGAGGTGACAGATGTCTGTGGATCATCTACTCCCTCTACCACATGTCACCAGAAGGGCTGGAGTGAAAAGCATGGGTCATGAGGGCATGACCACTCAAGGCAATCTGGGACAAATAGGGCAGAGCCAGATATCAAGACTTGGTATAAGACCTTTCCTGGTAATAAAATCAGATGTACAGCTCGATTACAGAAGTGCAGCCACAGGAGAAAAGCATGGTGTCCATGGAACATTTTCATCTTATTTCTGATTCACCAAATGAACAATATTTGGGTGATACCAAATAAGACATAAGAGGCTCAAATGATAGTACAGATTATTGGGGGATTACAAACAGGTGATGCTCTGCGCAGAAGGTCATTACCTGAAAACTCTGTAAAGGCAGCATAAAAGTTTAGGTGCTTGATGTGTGGACTAATTTTTGAACTTTCAGGGAAGCCAAAAGTGGCAACTTAGATGGAAGAAATAGGCATGGGACAATAGAGCAATGTGTCAGTAAAGGATAGAATAAAATGAATTAACACATTTGGCTGATCCTTCTAACCAATCCGTGAATGTGGCCTTATAACAAGAAGATATCAAGCTGAGCCATAGCTACCTCATGTGACAGAGATGGTTAACTACTCCTCCATATCCATTCTTCCAGTTTTCCTTTTGGAAACCCTCAGTTTGGCTGATGGGCACAAGGTCATCCACCAACAGATTACATTTTCTTATCTACATTGCAGCTAATTGTGACCAAGTGGTAAAGTTTGATCCAATGAGATGTGAGTGGAAGTGATGCCACATTAAACATCCTTTTTGTTCCTTTCCTGTTAGTTGGAAAACAGTGAAGATTGGAACAAACTTCCAAGCCAAGTGCTGTGGGGCAGCTTCCCACATTGCATTATTCATCACTGGATCATTACCTAAGAGAGAAATAAGCTATCCTATTTGGGTTTTTTTTGTTATAATAGCTTAGTCTGTATCTAGCTAATATCCTACAGTAGCTACTAAAATGGCATAAAGATATGCTCACTAGTGGGATTTGGAATGTAAGACTTCCCATGTGGCCGTTAAAACATTATTTTTCACAAGTAGTCATTAACCCAGTTCTAGACAAGGGAAATTCTAATGGCTGAGGGACTAGGTAGAGAAGACAGGGACGTGAACAACTAACTGTTCAGGTCCAAATTATCAAAGAAAAAACTGCTTCTTTGAGTCATCAAAATCAAGCAAAAACTTTCCATTATACTTTATTATTTGGGTGAATCACAGGGATAGAGAGCTTTCCTCTCCTCATCTGCTATAAGAGATGCAACAAAGTCATACTGTTTTGCAGAGTAGAACTGTCCATGCTTTAGGAAACCAGCTGTACAGCTGGTCTACAAAGGTTTATGCTCTGTTTTTTATTTTGTTATTGTTTTATGACCTCATTTACAAAATCATGGACTCTGGCATTTAGAAGAGCAAATTGATAGGTGATGATAACAGGATTCTGATTTGAAGAAGGTGGTTTGGGCAATACCCTTGATCATTCTCACTGCTTCCTTGCCCAGCCTCAGAACCTCCCTCAGATATGGTCCCTTTCCCCTCTGCATTTTCTCTTGCATTCTCTATGCTTGGACATTGCCTCCCACTCTATCCAGTGCCATAGCCTTGGGTTGGGGAAGAGTGGCAGCACAAATGGTCTAGCAGAGATGGACCAAATTCCAAGGTAGGAGGGGATGATTATTTCCTACTCTTATTTATAGTTCTAATGATATTAATTGTTGATAATTATAATAATTTAACAAATTGTTATAGTTCTCTATAATCAATATTTCTTAGGAAAGGGAAACATTTCTTTTGTTTGCAGAAAATGATAAAATTACTTAAAATTATCTTGAAAAAAGTTGAAAGATTTCTATTTTATTCACAATTGGTTCACTCAGTTTCCTTATCCTGCTAAGTCTCTTTCCAGGGATGGAATGAACTTTTAACCATATATAAATTCTATTTACTTTGTGTATTGAAAATTTTGTAAAATACAGCATGACAAGGTATACCAAGTGGAAAAATAATTGACCAAACACAGAATTGGAAATCAGAAAACAGGGATCAGGTCCTTCTATGTGTGACCATGACAAGTTCAAATGTGTACAATTTTAAAATGCATACAATGCCATACTTATAAACTGATCACATATCAATAATGAAATCAGTTGTCTACATGACATTAATAACTCCTATTGTGCAGGGCTTGGTTTTTGCCCCTTTCACTGCTCCATGCTCCTGTAGAACAGTGGTTTTCAAAAGAGTGGGAAGCAGCTCTTATAATCAGGAAAGGCCTTTTTGTTTGTTTGTTTTTTGTCTCACTGCTTAGCTCTTTTTTTTAGCTACAAGGTTTAGGCTCTTTTGCAATTAACATTAAAAGAGATTTGTATATTTCTCAAAAGTGGGCTTTTGAGAAATATAAAAAGAAGATTAAAAAGCACTACTGTAAAAAAGAGTTCCTTGTATGGCTTCAGCATCAATGAAGCACTCCTCACCCCCCAAAAAAATTGTTTGTGCAAATATGTAGCACAACGTAACAACGTAAGTTGTTCTGGAGATGGGGTCTCTAGCAGTAGATTCTCAAAGGATTCCTGACCCTCTGAAGATAAAGAATCACTCAATTTAAAGTGCCAGCTGAGCACTCTAACAATGATCCAAGTTTGCAGACTGCTATATCAATGAGTCTGAGCTTGTTGATTAGATTCCTTCCTATAAATGAGAATTAGTATCACATGCTACAAATCATTTGGATGAGGGACTGACATAGTCACAGACTCTTATCAAATGTGACAAGAGTCTGATTTTTGAATGCCTGACTTCCAGATATGCCTTCTACAAATGGCAGCCAGACTCAGGAAACTCTTGTCTCTACCTGCTATTATATCTTGGGATTGCCTTCACTTTCTGTCTCTCCTTCTTCCTTATTGCTACAGGTACTGCATATATTTCTAGACACTTTCCTCTCTTAGTCCCTCACCTTGAACTCAACATCCTGATTTGTCCCAGTACCAGCCAGAGACTGGATAGTGATCCAATGTGTCTAGTGAAGAGAAGCAGCAGCTTCCATGCCCTTCCTCAAGAAGGGACAATAGGACCTAAATCATTGGATCCAGTGTTTTTCCTTCATGATGCTGGCAGGTGCTGGGTGAAACAGGAAAAACTACTTGTGCTTCTGTGTAATGCTGGAGACCCAGAGACTCCATGAGCAGAGTGGTTGTCTTCATAATTGAAGTATTAGTTCTTTCTCATGGATTTGGACAATAGTGACCCAAAAACATTATGTTTGGACTTGAAAGACATATTTATTTTTAAAGTTGAACTTCCTGCATAGCTGCACCCACAACATCTTTTAATGTTAATATTTTAGTGTTAATTTAGAGTTTCAACAGAGCTAAAACATACAGTAAGGGGCTATTAGAAAGAACATTGATTTGAAGGGCCCACCCTCCTCTTTACTAGGCTCCTCATGTTCTCAGTTGGTGTGCGAGGATGTATTCAATGTAGAGGTTTAACTTCCTGCATGGCTGAAGCCTGAGACTAGCCAACACTTCACGTCATTGATTTGGTAGGGGGATCCAGGGAAGGAGATGTCTTGCTATGGGAAAAGATATTTTCCCCTTACCCTGCCCCTTAGGAAGGGGAATGATGGTCAGATTGGAATATGAAGAAGGAGTTGTTTGGGGAGATGAGGGCAAACCTAAATATAGGAAGGCCAAGTTAGATTAGTCCAGGAGGGAACTCCTTCTTCATAAAGGGTTGGTATCTTGTGAGACACAGGGGACATCCAACTTCACTAGAAATATACCACTTTCCTACCTATAGTACAATTCTCTTGAAATTGTCCTATTCTAGGAGTAGAAAAGTTTGTATATACCATGCCAGTACTGGGGAGACCCTTAAAGGAGGGGCTTCATTCTGACCCATCTCCTCCAGCAGATGAGGGGACATCTAATATTTGAGAAATCACACTTTAAAATTCTAAGCCATGATAGGCTTCCAGAGAGGAGGGATGCATTTGGATTATGTTTGTGATCCCTTCCTGAATACAACATGTTTTTATTCTTAGAAAATTCCCCTTGTTTTCTGTAATTGAGCTGACCCTCAAGATGTCTGGCCAGCAAGAATATTGCTGTTTTAACTTAGTACCAGGAGAAGCTCTAGGGGCAGGAATGAGGGAGGGAGGGATGGACTGTTACTGAAACTGCTGGACAGGAAAAGGAGAAAAAGGTGGGAAGATGTTAGGAATTTTGTTCTCAGGAGGAAATGTCCTGAGCTTATGTGGCTCCTTTCCCATTGGTTGTGGGGCCTGTGACATAAACGTTTTGGTGAGTTTTGGTTGAGCTGTGAGGCTGCTTCACTCTACTCTGAGTTAGAGAAGACTTTCTGGAAAAGTATACTCAAGATGTCCAAAGACAGAAGGGAATGTGACCTTCTGCCATCAGAATGTAGGGAGAATAAGTGGTTGATGTTTGCAGGAAGAAAACCAACATGCTTGTTCATTAAGTAACAGGGTAGAAGTAACTTTTTAAAACAAAAAATAGAGAAAGAGAGTGACCAGTAACTGTTTTTGGGAGGGTGGCAGGTAATGTGGTTTACCTTGTTCTTGGGCTAGAGAAGAAGGGAGAGAACAGAAAGGTTTTGGAAAAGATGCCACCATAATTCTAATCTTTCACCTCTGGTTCTGCCCCCCAAAAGAGAGAAGGATGAGAGGGAGAGGAAAAACAAAAGCCTAGTGAGATGTAAAATGCAAGCCAAACGGTATAACTTAAGCGTTTAAAGAAAGCCTCTTTTTTTTTTTTCAGGCTTTTTTTTTTTTCAACGTTTTTATTTATTTTTGGGACAGAGAGAGACAGAGCATGAACGGGGGAGGGGCAGAGAGAGAGGGAGACACAGAATCGGAAACAGGCTCCAGGCTCTGAGCCACCAGCCCAGAGCCTGACGCGGGGCTCGAACTCACGGACCGCGAGATCGTGACCTGGCTGAAGTCGGACGCTTAACCGACTGCGCCACCCAGGCGCCCCTTTTCAGGCTTTTTTGATTGGACATTCACTCTACTTCTTTGCCTGAACACAACCTGGCTCTACTTTTGGAACACTGCCCGTCCTACATCCCATTCAAGAGGATATCCATTATTTTTCTCATCCTTGATCCATTATAGTCAGTGTCTTCTCCAGCACCTCATAGATGCTATTTTCAACAAGGTCATGGTGACTTTCTCTCTCTCTCTCTCTCTCTCTTTCTCGTTTTCAGTCTCACTCTCTCTCTTTTTCTCCTGTGGTGACTTCATTTCCTTTGAGCTTACTTTTTCTTCTCCTGAGCTTTAAATATTAAAGTTTATCAAGGAGCACCTGGGGTGGCTCAGTCAGTGGCTCAGATCATGATCTCACAGTTGGTGAATTCAAGCCCTGCTTTGGGCTCTGCTCTGACAACTTGGAGCTTGCTTGGAATTCTCTCTCTCTCTGTCTCTCTGCCCCTCCACTGATCTCTCTCTCTCTCTCTCTCTCTCTGTCTCTCAAAATAAATGAACATTTTTTTTAAGTTAAAAAAAATTTATCAAAGATTTGCCTTAGGCTTTCCTTCCTTACTTGCTAACCATTTCTTCAGACAATTTCAGGTGCTTTTATAATTACAGTTATCAATTTTTCAACAACTGAAAAATTTATATCTTTATGTTTTCAATTCCAAATCCACTTGGAGATATCATTGGCATATTAATCTGAACCTGTCTAAAACTGAATGCATGATCTTTCCCCCAAACTTGCACTTCCTACAGTATTAATATTCTCTTCCTCAGTACATGGAACAATCAGTCTCCCAGCTCCTTGTTAGAAACTTCAAACACCTTCTCTGAACCTTCATTGCCAACCAATTCTCAATATCATTTCTAATTTCAAATACTTATCACTTATCTTAAGTTCTCCAATTGCTTCTCATATAGCCATCATACACAAGCCACCATCATGTCTCATTTGGAATGTTTACTCATACTCCCTATTATCACACCAAGCCACTTGCCCTTAGGATAAAGTTTAAAATCTTTCCTGATGCCCGAGTCCCTCTTTGACCTGATCTGTGTTTCATCATTGCCACTCCCTTCTTTCTCTGTGCTCTAAGGATCCAATGATCCTGGACTTCTTTCAGTTCCCTGAACTTGAGCATATACAAAAGTAACCTGACATAAGCCTCAAGATGAGAGGCTTGAGTTAGTTACCTTAAAAAAAGTGGAGGAAATTGAAGGTTACTAGTCTTCAGAGTTGGTGGTCAGAAAGATCTTTTGAATCTTATCCCTTAGAAGATTCCAATAGAATCCTTTTCTCTTTGTACACTGAAGATAGAACTTTATCTATCTAAAATGATTCAAAAGCATGCTTGACTTCTACGCTACAGGGGCACAGGTAGATAATTTCTCAAGGGGTCTTTTTGACCTGTGGCAATTCTCACTGTATATTCAGAATTTAAAAAAAATAGTGTCTTGTTCTTAATTCACTAGATCATATCACCTCCCAAGTAACTCTTAAGACCTAGCCATCACCATCACTTTCTTAGCACACTTGTAAGAATGGCAAAGGCATGTCTTTTAATGGGCTCTGATATAAAGTCCTACTAGAAATATAAAAACTCACAAGAGAAAGTCCTGATATATATATATATATATATATATATATATATATATATGTATTTATATACATATATGTGTGTGTGTGTATATATATATATATATATATATATATATATATATATATATCTTTGCTAATTTTTACTGGAAGAGAGCATGACTAATGCAGGAGCAGATGTTTTAAAAAATAAAAGGCCACAAGCATTTTCAGACTATTGAAGCATTTATTTATATAGTGAATTTGCATCTGGGTGTCTTTGTCTCTGCCTTGATCTCCATCTCTTACACACATTCTAGGAATAATTGTTGTCACAAACATTAACTATCCATGCATAATAGATTCAGTAGAAATGGTCAGAATGGGGCAAAGCCTCCTGAATATGATTGTTGTTGTTTCAAAAGTGAGGTGAATGGAAATCCCCAGACATTACAAATCACTACAGACCATTGAAATAAAGTTGGTTATGTACATGACAAATTGAAAATAAATACCTTTTCCCCATAATGAGCCAAAAAGCTGCAATAATTAATCCTGAGTTGCTGTTCGTTTAGATAATAACAATCTCCAGGTCTTTTTTAAAGGCAAGTAGCAAAGATACATACTTCAAATGGTGCAGTCAATTTGGAAAATAGTTTGACAGTTTCTTAAAATGTTAAAAATAGAATTACTAGATTCCACTCCTGGAATATACCTAAATAAAAACATTCAAAACATATGTTCATGGGGAGCCTGGGTGGCTCAGTTGGTTGTGTCTGACTCTTGGTTTCAGCTCAGGTCATGATCTCATGGCTTCATGGGCCTCACATTGGGATTCTTTCTTTTCCTCTCTCCCTGTCCCTCACCCCACTCACGCTATCTCTATCTATCTCTAAATAAATAAATAAATGTATAAAAACCTATGTTCACACACTTGTATGCAAATGTTTACAGCATTTTATATGGCATTATGCATAATTGCCAAAAAAGTGGAAACGATCCAAATGTCCATCAACTGGTGACATACTGTGGTATATTCACTCAATGGAGCCATAAAAAGTGAATGAAGTACTGATATGTGCTACAACTTGGATTAACCACGAACATATTATGCTAAGTGAAAGAAGCTAGTCACAAAAGATCACATGATATATGGTACAATTTTATGAGATTTCTAGTAAAAGCAAATCTATAGAGACAGAAAGTAGATTGGTAACTTCTGGGAATAGGAAGTGACTATAAATGAGTAGAAAGCTTCTTTGGGAGGGGGTGATGGAAATGGTGTGATAAGTTGCACAACTGTATATAGTTATCAAAAACAGTTAATTTGCATACTTAAGAGAGTGAATCCTATACGCTGGTATTACTCTTCAATATACATTACTCTTCAATAAAGCTTTTCTTTTAAGCTATTTACTTCCTCTGTTCCCAACTGTTCCCAAACTAATTTTTCCTTTTTTCTTCAGGCCAGCTTTTGTACTACAGATTCTGACTAGCAAAGACCATCCTTTGGGCTACATGTCTGCTGGTGAATTCAAACATTTTTCACTCTGAAGGAATCCTCTCAAGTCAAATTTGCCTAGATATCACAGATATCCCCATTCCAGTGAAGTTATTTTAAAATGCACTTCAGAAGTATTAAAATTAAAAAAAAATGTGATGCAGGAGAACCTCTGGTAGCAAATTCCTCCCAATTAGACTTTAGAAACTTGTCTTTTGGTGGAACATTCAAGTGTCTATAGGTGTGGCACACACAGAATGTCAGGACGGCAACAAAACAAGCAATTAAATATGAATTATTCTGTTCACTGGTTCTTTTAGAGAAAAGAGCTTGTCATTTTCTAAGGTAAAAATATCATGCTCAACTGATAACATGTAAAGAAGATAGAACTTATAGATGCCCATGAAGCTGGTGGTTCCACATGTACTGACTTCAATGGAAAACCTTATGAAATCAAAAAGCAAAGTGCTGAAAAACATGTAAAAATACATTAAAAATGTCACAAACATGTACATGATGCATTTGTATTTATACAGGCGACCACAAGTTGCCAAAAAGTAATTTTTAGTGGGGGAGGTGATAGAATTGGCTGAGGAAGGGATAAGGCAAGATGATATTTTGTTCATTCAGTCTGGACACTTCTGGATTAAATTTTAAATATAAGCACATTAATTTTGTAAATAAAAGAGCAAAGAAAAAGAAAGATGGAAGGTGTGATCAAATTGTCTCTTTTCCTGCACTATTTTATTCCTCCAGAAATGGCACGGCTGTATGTCCTAGTGCAAGAGTGGGGAACTAATCTAGACTTGCCTAAGGGCTTAGCACTATATTTTGGAACATTGGCCACATAGTAATGTGTCTGGTCTGTGCAGCTGCTCATTGGACATTGAAGATTGATCAGACTGATCTGAATAATGAAACACTTCATTGAGCATGCTGCCTATTGGATCATGAAAATTTTCCATTCTAGCTAAGATTGGATGAACACATTGTGAAACAAGGTGATAGTTTATCCTGGAAAGCTGTGCAATAGAAAAATCCACATGATGGGCTGAGCCTGATTGTTTTAAAAGGTGGATTTATTCCTTTTAACCTAAAAGGAGTTGTGACCACAAGGACTAGTGGAGGAGAATTCCTGCCCTTCCATTTATAAACTCTTCCTATTTTTAAAAAAGCTATGGTTGTTTTAAGATAGCTTGCCCCAGGCAACAACACAACTCTTTATATTCTCCACGTGACCCTTCTTTAGTACACACATCAAGAGAAAATTGCCTGGATGGCCTCTTTAGTTTGTCTCTGTTTCAGGGTTCTCAGGGGGGCCTAAGTTGGAGAGTCTCAGCTCATGGTTAAAGACAAAATATTTTCCATCTTCCAAGGTCCTATTGGCTTGGAGCAGGGGTCAATAAACTTCAGTCCCTGGAGCCAAATTCAGCTCATAACCTGTTTTTGTACAGCCCATGAGGTAAGAATGGTTTTTACATTTTTAAATGTTGAAACAGTCAAAGAAGAATAATATTTCATGACATGTGAAAATGATATGAAATTCAAATTTCAGAGTCTATAAATAAAGTTTTATGGGAATATAACCACATTATTCTTTAAGTATTTGTGCTACAAGAGCAGACTTTAGGAGTTGCAATGCAGATTCTATGATCCTCAAAGCCTCAGTACTATCTGGTCCTTTCTGGAAATAGCTTGTCAATCCTGGGCTTGGTGGAACCATAGTACCACCAGGGTCTTTGGTAGTAACAACTTGGAAAGAGTCTGAATTGATGGTCTCCTTTAATATTCCAGTGAATGGGCAAATGGTATGGGAAGTTACTCTCTAGCTATCTGGGAAGTATAACAATTTACCTTTCCTGAAATTAGCTGAAGTGGTTCACATGGGGTATTCAGAATAGGAAAATGGTAGGTATAGTGGTTTATGGGACATCATCCTTAAAGCATGGCCTCTCACTGCTTCTGAGACACTATTCATTATTTTACACACAATTGATCCAGAAAAAATAAAACACATCAATTGCATAATACATACTAATTGAAAATGCTGAATGTATTATTTTTAACGTAGCTGTTTCAGCCCTTGGAAAGTATGCTTCTTGGGGGCTGCAACTGTGTCCTACTCATTTTTGCAAATTGAGGTTATCACACAGAGCCCCAAGATGTCAGGAACCTCTAAAGCAGAATTTTGCAATCATTAGTAGGTTGTGACATCAATTTGGTGGACCTACTTCCAAAATTTAAAGGATAAAACAAGACAGAATAGTACTATAAAGTTTACAATAAATTAGAACATAATACCAAAAAACAGAACATATGCATGACACAATATATGCTTTATTTCATTAAGCTCTTGTTTCAGCTATATACACGTATGATGGGTGGTGATGGAAACATATTTTTTACCAAGCTTGAAAGTCTCTGCCCTAGTAGCTGTGTTTAAGTTGTACTCAGTGGGTATATTAAAAAAGCACCTATGATATGGGGTATGAGGTTTCACAGAAGCATCAGGGCAGCAAGAGCTGGAGTGTGGCGGCATGAGGATGGCCAGCCTATTGGCAAGAGCTTCCCCAGCACCTGCCATGGGCTTTACCTGGGACTGAGTACAGTAAATGCTGCAAAGCAATGTAATACCCATCCTTGAGAAGCTGATAGCCTATTAGGCAGCAAGATTCATGCCCTAAAAATAAGAGAAGTTAAGGGGGATTTAGCACACCTGGAGAATGGAAGGAGGCTATCACATCTGTGGTTATACATGGAAAACAGGCTTACATAAAAAAGGATGCAGGAGTAATTGTTAAATGATGTTGGTTTGTTCAGCACAGAATATTTATTATTCAAGTCTCAACAAAAATGGGAAGCTTTCCCGCCAATCCCACTTTATCCCCCCTTCTCCATTGTCTGTTAATTCCTTTTCTGCTGGCAATGATCTTGCAGGGTCAGGATGGGTCTCCCTCATACTCATGTGCACAAAGCCTCCTTCCCATAGCCCCAGTAGAGATAAGCAATTTGATCAATTCTGATAATAAATTGAGGAATGAAGAAATTTGGTGAGTAATTGGTTATCTCCCATCTGTAAAAATTATGAGCTTTAAAATACTCATTTAGGTCTGAGAAGAGAAATTGGCTTAATCTGAGACTTGGGGATCTGGTACAGCTATGGAGAATTTCCTATTCTATGTGCTTTGGGAAGCTAAATGGCTTCCTAGAAAAGGTTATAAAATATCTTGAATCACATCATGGAGGCTCTTTGAGGTATGATGAATACCATAAAAGAGAGCCATAAAAACTTGCTTAAAAAAACAAATCTCAGATTATCTGTCATCCCTTAGAGTTTACAATTTTACGGAAACTAGGATTTTGAATTTGTCAAGATTTCTTTAATTCAAATCCAAGTGTCTGCCATTGTGTTTTAGTGATGCATCTTGTTAATCTCTGTGTTACTTAAAGTACCTAGCAGAGGGACCAGCACCTTATAGGTGCTCTATGTACCTTTGTTTGAATCCAGTTGGTTTAATTTCATTTCATTTTGTAGCAATGCAGATTTCAGTTTTGTTTTTTTAAATGATTACTTTTTTTCTTCAAGTAAGGTTAATTGGCATGAGCCAGGAGATATTTAAACTCCTACAAAGAATATACATAAAAAATGAAGGATATCCTTTTCTACAATAGAAAATTTATTGAAACTGGAGTTTCAGTGACTTAGATGTTGAAGGACTCATGCGGCCCACATCCTAGATTATTTTCAAAGAAAATGTTGCCCCTGCCAAGAGCAAGATGAGTTGACAAAATCTTGGCCTTCTGAGTGGAAAAGAGCCCTGCAGGCCTGTATTTATGGCACTGGCAGTATCACTTTCTCAGGCAAAGTGTCTTACTACCCTGCTCAGAATGAAAGAGGAGACAGCAAGAAATCATCTTCCACT
This sequence comes from Puma concolor, assembly GCF_028749965.1. Lineage (NCBI taxonomy): Eukaryota > Metazoa > Chordata > Mammalia > Carnivora > Felidae > Puma > Puma concolor. Next base: position 28,018,853 of record NC_141671.1, read on the forward strand.
TTGAGCAGAATGGAAAGTCAACCAGTGCATTAAAATTCTAGATTTGAATTGGTGAGCCACATGACTCAACATTTCCCTTTCCAAAGATAATGATGGCTTCAAAGAGTCACAGATGATGATGGTGACTGTCTTAGTCACTTAGGGCTGTGATGACAAGATAATAGAGTCTGGGTAATTTATAAATAACAGAAATTTATTTCTTAAAGTTCTGGAGGCTAAAAGTCCCAGATCAGGGTGCCAGCATGCTTGGGTTCTGGTGAGGATTCTTTTCCAGGTCTAAGACTTCTCATTCTTTCCCCACATGAGAGCTCCCTGGGGAGCTAGATAGCCTTCTGGGGTCTCATTTATAAGAATAGTAATTCCATTCATGAGGGCCCCACCCTCATGACTTAATCATCCCTCAAAGCTCCCACCTCTTAATACTGTCACATGGGGGGTTAGGCCTTCAAAATATTCATTTTGAGGAAACACAAATATGCAAACCATAGCCATCACAATGATGGTGGTGATAATAGCACCTCCTATGTATTGCGGGGTTTTACAGTTCTTGAAGCATATTTATGCAATTCCCTTGTTTGTGCCTCACATGTACTTTGCTAGTAGGTTGGACAACTATTATTAACCCCATTTGGGATGAAAAAACTGATGGAGAGGTTATGAGAACAATTCAAAGTTAGGTAACCGGTGCTTGAGAACCTGGACTTACTAATTCCCCATGCCATACTTTACACCCCTCATCTCTGCAGCTTTCTTTGATAGTCTTACTTGCCATTCACTAATGAACCAGGGCTAAACTGGTTATAATCTATGTATGAGATCCCTGGCAGAAGACACAGCTCTTCCCTCACCTTTATTTGCAAAAGTAATATACTTTCACTGGAGAGAGAGAGAGAGAGAGAGAGAGAGAAATATAAAGTAAAAATAAAAAGTTAGTTTCCCTGTTCCCACATCTGAATTCCTTGCCTGACCAAAAGCCAGACTCAATGATTCTTAAACAGTAAAGAAAATATATTACTTCACATAATAAGAAGTCCCAAGCTAAGTTTGCTCCATGTTAATTTAGTAGCTCTACAATGTCATTTCGAACTCAGATTGTTTCCACATTCACCCCTTCCTTCTGTGTTTTTGAGTTTTATACTTGGCTTGTTAATCACAGGCCGTGATAGCCACTGAAGCTCTAGCCATCATAGGCAGATATTAGACATTTAGTGGAAAAAGACAGAAAGTCTCATCCTGTTTCTTTTTATCAGACAGAAAAAAAAAATCCTTTCTTAGAAGCTTCCTAGCAGATTTCTCAGGTTTTAATGACCTAGTTTAGTCATTAACCCATTCTTAATCCAATCACTGGCATCAGTGTGATTATCCTAGCTTATTCAGGATGGAGTCAATACCAGTGAGGATGAGGCTACTGGGTAAGCAAATAACTGTTGCTCTCACTGCTTCCTGCTTTTTAAATATAACAATATATCATTTTTTCCCATGTCAGTATAGCACAATCTACCTTATGCTTTTCAGAGGACCAAATATTCCATATATTGTAATTCACTTAAGATTTCCTCTACTGATGGAGAACTATATTGTTTCTATTTTTTTCTATTTTTCTACTACAACCCTTGAATAACTGTGTATAAAATATTACTTATGAGATATATCCAAAACTGTAAAATCCTAGATTCCTAGGTTTATAGACTCATGATCCTTAGATTTCTCATTGCTATGGTCAAAGGTCTACAACTCTCAAGTTATGGTAGATACTTCCCTTCTCTGCCCTTATCATGGACATATTGCCCTTCAGAATGGTGGTACCAATGTGCGTTTCTACCAATGTGTAAGCAAGGTTTTTTTCCACACTTCTGTTAACTCTGGATATTTAACAACCTTTTATTTCTAACCACCTAACTCCTAAAGAATTGTAACTGATATTAAATTGCCTTCTTTTCCTTTCTTTTGGAGATGCAGATGCTACTAAGGATACAACCTAACCTACCTTTATTCCTCAAAGACAGAGGAACAAACACTAAACACTTTAACTTTGCCTTTCATCTTGCCCTTCTAGCTCCTAACAAATTCTCCCATTGCCCAAACCTAGCAGAGAGTTACAAACCAGGGAACACTGGGAAATGTAGTCCAGTAATGCACAGGAAGTCAGCAAAGTGTGGGGCCAGGGTCTGATGGTAGAAAGGCCAAATGGCAAGCATGACTATTACTTTTTCTACTAGGATGGCTGCCTTTCTGTCTCTAGGCTTCTGTTAAGGCAGCTTGTTTGATAGTTTTTTTTTTCCTCTCCCTTTTCAACTTTCCAATACCCAATTCATTTTATTTATTTATTTTATTTTATTTTATTTTATTTTATTTTATTTTATTTATTTTTTATTTTTTTAATTTTTTTAATGAAATTTATTGTCCAATTGGTTTCCATACAACACTCAGTGCTCATCCCAAAAGATGCTTTCCTCAATACCCATCACCAAACCTCCCCCCCCACCCCCATCAACCCTCAGTTTGTTCTCAGTTTTTAAGAGTCTCTTATGCTTTGGCTCTCTCCCTCTCTAACCTCTTTTTTTTTCTTCCCCTCCCCCATGGACTTCTGTTAAGTTTCTCAGGATCCACATAAGAGTGAAAACATATGGTGTCTGTCTTTCTCTGTATGACTTATTTCACTTAGCATCACACTCTCTAGTTCCATCCACATTGCAACAAAACGCCAGATTTCATTCTTCCCATTGCCACATAGTATTCCATTGTGTATATAAACCACAATTTCTTTTTTTTCAATATATGAAGTTTATTGTCAAATTGGTTTCCATACAACACCCAGTGTTCATCCCAAAAGGTGCCCTCCTAAATACCCATCACCTACTCTCCGCTCCCTCCCACCCCCCATCAAACCTCAGTTTGTTCTTAGTTTTTAGGAGTCTCTTATGTTTTGGCTCCTTCCCTCTCTAACCATTATTTTTTCCTTCCCCTCCCCCATGGGTTTCTGCTAAGTTTCTCAGGATCCACGTAAGACTGAAAACATATGGTATCTGTCTTTCTCTGTATGACTTATTTCACTTAGCATCACACTCTCCAGTTCCATCCACGTTGCTACAAAAGGCCAGATTTCATTCTTTCTCATTGCCACGTTGTACTCCATTGTGTATATAAACCACAATTTCTTTATCCATTCATCAGTTGATGGACATTTAGGCTCTTTCCATAATTTGGCTATTGTTGAGAGTGCTGCTATAAACATTGGGGTACAAGTGCCCCTATGTATCAGTACTCCTGTATCCCTTGGGTAAATTCCTAGCAGTGCTATTGCTGGGTCATAGGATATATCTATTTTTAATTTTCTGAGGAACCTCCACACTGTTTTCCAGAGTGGCTGCACCAATTTGCATTCCACCAACAGTGCAAGAGGGTTCCCGTTTCTCCACATCCTCTCCAGCATCTATAGTCTCTTATTTGTTCATTTTGGCCACTCTGACTAGCGTGAGGTGATATCTGAGTGTGGTGTTGATTTGTATTTCCCTGATGAGGAGCGACGTTGAGCATCTTTTCGTGTGCCTATTGGCCATCCGGATGTCTTCTTTAGAGAAGTGTCTATTCATGTCTTCTGCCCATTTCTTCACTGGGTTATTTGCTTTTCGGGTGTGGAGTTTGGTGAGCTCTTTATAGATTTTGGATACTAACCCTTTGTCCGATATGTCATTTGCAAATATCTTTTCCCATTCTGTTGGTTGCCTTTTAGTTTTGTTGGTTGTTTCCTTTGCTGTGCAGAAGCTTTTTATCTTCATAAGGTCCCAGTAGTTCATTTTTGCTTTTAATTCCCTTACCTTTGGGGATGTGTCAAGTAAGAAATTGCTGCAGCTGAGGTCAGAGAGGTCTTTTCCTGCTTTCTCCTCTAGGGTTTTGATGGTTTCCTGTCTCACATTCAGGTCTTTTATCCATTTTGAGTTTAGTTTTGTGAATGGTGTGAGAAAGTGGTCTAGTTTCAATCTTCTGCATGTTGCTGTCCAGTTCTCCCAGCACCATTTGTTAAAGAGACTGTCTTTTTCCATTGGATATTCTTTCCTGCTTTGTCAAAGATTAGTTGGCCATACGTTTGTGGGTCTAGTTGTGGGGTTTCTATTCTATACCATTGGTCTATGTGTCTGTTTTTGTGCCAATGCCATGCTGTCTTGATGATGACAGCTTTGTAGTAGAGGCAAAAGTCTGGGATTGTGATGCCTCCTGCTTTGGTCTTCTTCTTCAAAATTACTTTGGCCATTCGGGGCCTTTTGTGGTTCCATATGAATTTTAGGATTTCTTGTTCCAGTTTCGAGAAGAATGCTGGTTCAATTTTGATTGGGATTGCATTGAATGTGTAGATAGCTTTGGGTAGTATTGACATTTTGACAATATTTATTCTTCCAATCCATGAACATGGAATGTTTTTCCATTTCTTTGTATGTTCTTCAATTTCCTTCATTAGCTTTCTATAGTTTTCAGCATACAGATCCTTTACATCTTTGGTTAGATTTATTCCTAGGTATTTTATGCGTCTTGGTGCAGTTGTGAATGGGATCAGTTTCTTTATTTGTCTTTCTGTTGCTTCATTATTAGTGTATAAGAATGCAACTGATTTCTGTACATTGATTTTGTATCCTGCAACTTTGCTGAATTCATGTATCAGTTCTAGCAGACTTTTGGTGGAGTCTATTGGATTTTCCATGTATAATATCATGTTATCTGCAAAAAGTGAAAGCTTGACTTCATCTTTGCCAATTTTGATGCCTTTGATTTCCTTTTGTTGTCTGATTGCTGATGCTAGAACTTCCAACACTATGTTAAACAGCGGTGAGAGTATACATCCCTGTCGTATTCCTGATCTCAGGGAAAAAGCTCTCAGTTTTTCCCCATTGAGGATGATGTTAGCTGTGGGCTTTTCATAAATGGCTTTTATGATCTTTAAGTATGTTCCTTCTATCCCGACTTTCTCGAGGGTTTTTATTAAGAAAAGTTGCTGAATTTTGTCAAAGGCCTTTTCTGCATCGATTGACAGGATCATATGGTTTTTCTCTTTTTTTGTTAATGTGATGTATCACGTTGATTGATTTGCGAATGTTGAACCAGCCCTGCATCCCAGGAATGAATCCCACTTGATCATGGTGAATAATTCTTTTTATATGCCGTTGAATTCGGTTTGCTAGTATCTTCTTGAGAATTTTTGCATCCATATTCATCAGGGATATTGGCCTGTATTTCTTTTTTTTTTACTGGATCTCTGTATGGTTTAGGAATCAGATTAATGCTGGCTTCATAGAATGAGTATGGAAGTTTTCCTTCCCTTTCTATTTCTTGGAATAGCTTGAGAAGGATAGGTATTATCTCGGCTTTAAACGTCTGGTAGAACTCCCCTGGGAAGCTATCTGGTCCTGGACTCTTTTTTGGGAGATTTTGATGACTGATGCAATTTCTTTGCTGATTATGGGTCTGTTCAAGCTTTCTATTTCCTCCTGATTGAGTTTTGGAAGCATGTGGGTGTTTAGGAATTTGTCCATTTCTTCCAGTTTGTTGGCATATAATTTTTCATAGTATTCCCTGATAATTGCTTGTATCTCTGAGGGATTGGTTGTAATAATTCCATTTTCACTCATGATTTTATCTATTTGTGTCATCTCCCTTTTCTTTTTGAGAAACATGGCTAGAGGTTTATCAATTTTGTTTATTTTTTCAAAAAACCAACTCTTGGTTTCGTTGATCTGCTCTACAGTTTTGTTTTGTTTTGTTTTGTTTTTAGATTCTATATTGTTTATTTCTGCTCTGATCTTTATCATTTCTCTTCTTCTGCTGGGTTTAGGCTGTCTTTGCTGTTCTGCTTCTTTAGGTGTGCTGTTAGATTTTGTATTTGGGATTTTTCTTGTTCCTTGAGATAGGCATGGATTACAATGTATTTTCCTCTCAGGACTGCCTTCGCTGCATCCCAAAGCGTTTGGATTGTTGTATATTCATTTTCGTTTGTTTCCATATATTTTAAATTTCTTCTCTAATTGCCTGGTTGACCCACTCATTCTTTAGTAGGGTGTTCTTTAACCTCCATGCTTTTGGAGTTTTTCCAGACTTTTTTCTGTGGTTGATTTCAAGCTTCATAGCATTGTGGTCTGAAAGTATGCATGGTATGATTTCAATTCTTGTGTACTTATGAAGGGCTGTTTTGTGACCCAGGATGTGATCTGTCTTGGAGAATGTTCCATGTGCACTCGAGAAGAAAGTATATTCTGTTGCTTTGGGATGCAGAGTTCTAAGTATATCTGTCAAGTCCATCTGATCCAATGTATCATTCAGGGCCCTTGTTTCTTTACTGACCGTGTGTCTAGATGATATCCATTTCTGTAAGTGGAGTGTTAAAGTCCCCTGCAATTACCACATTCTTCTCAATAAGGTTGCTTATGTTTGTGAGTAATTGTTTTCTATATTTGGGGGCTCCGGTATTCGGCACATAGACATTTATAATTGTTAGCTCTTCCTCATGGATAGACCCTCTGATTATTATATAATGTCCTTCTTCATCTCTTGTTATAGCCTTTAATTTAAAGTCTAGTTTGTCTGATATAAGTATGGTTACTCCAGCTTTCTTTTGACTTCCAGTGGCATGATAAATAGTTCTCCATCCCCTCACTCTCAATCTGAAAGTGTCCTCAGGTCTAAAATGAGTCTCTTTTAGACAGCAAATAGACGATCTTGTTTTTTTTTTTTTCCATTCTGATAGCCTATGTCTTTTGGTTGGTGCATTTAGTCCATTTAATTCAGTGTTATTATAGAAAGAAATGGCTTTAGAGTCATTGTGATGTCTGTAGGTTTCATGCTTGCAGCAATGTCTCTGGTACTTTGTCTCACAGGATCCCCCTTAGGATCTTTTGTAGGGCTGGTTTAGTGGTGTCAAATTCCTTCAGTTTTTGTTTGTTTGGGAAGACCTTTATCTCTCCTTCTATTCTAAATGACAGACTTGCTGGATAAAGGATTCTCAGCTGCATATTTTTTTCTGTTCATCACATTGAAGATCTCCTGTCATTCCTTTCTGGCCTGCCAAGTTTCAGTAGAGAGATCGGTACCAAGTCTTATAGGTCTCCCTTTATATGTTAGAGCACGTTTATCTCTAGCTGCTTTCAAAATTTTCTCTTTATCTTTGTATTTTGCCAGATTCACTATGATATGTAGTGGAGAAGATTGATTCAAGTTATGTCTGAAGGGAGTTCTCTGTGCCTCTTGGATTTCAGTTCCTTTTTTCCTTCCCCAGATCCAGGAAGTTCTCAGCTATTATTTCTTCAAGTACACCTTCGGTACCTTTCCCTCTCTCTTCCTCCTCTGGAATACCAATTATGCGTGGATTATTTCTCTTTAGTGCATCACTTAGTTCTCTAATTTTCCCTTCATATTCCTGGATTTTTTTGTCTTTTTCTCAGCTTCTTCTTTTTCCATAATTTTATCTTCTAGTTCACCTATTCTCTCCTCTGCCTCTTCAATCCGAGCCATGGTTGTCTCTATTTTATTTTGCAGCTCATTAATAGCATTTTTAGCTCCTCCTGGCTGTTTCTTAGTCCCTTGATCTCTGTAGCAAGAGATTCTCTGCTGCCCTTTATACTGTTTTCAAGCCCAGCGATTAATTTTGTGACTATTATTCTAAATTCACTTTCTGTTATATTGTTTAAATCCTTTTTGATCAGTTTGTTAGCTGTTGTTGTTTCCTGGAAGTTTTTTTGAGGGGAATTCTTCCGTTTGATCATTTTGCATAGTCTCTGGAGTGATGGGGAACTGCGGGGCACTTCCCTGTGCTGTCTTGAATAATTTGCTTTGGTGGGTGGTGCCCTAGTCAGGCCTGATGTCTGCCCCCAGCCCACCCCCTGGGGCCACAGTCAGACTGGTGTGTGCCTTCTCTTCCCCTCTCCTAGGGGCGGAATTCACTGTGGGGTGGCATGGCCCGTCTGGGCTACTTGCACACTGCCAGGCTTGTGGTGCTGGGGATCAGGTGTATTAGCTGGGGTGGATCGGAAAGGTGCACAGGGGCGGGAGGGGCAGGCTCAGCTCGCTTTTCCTTCTGAGATCCGATTCAGGAGGGGCCCTGCAGCACCGGAGGGTGTCAGACCCGCGGAGGGATGGATCCTCAGAAGCACAGTATTGGGTGTTTGCGTGGTGCAAGCAAGTTTCCTGGCAGGAAGTGGTTCCCTCTGGGATTTTGGCTGGGGGATGGGTGATGGAGATGGCGCTGGCGAGCGCCTTTGTTTCCTGCCAAGCTGAGCTCTGTGGTCCGGGGCTCAAGAACTCTCCCTCCCATTTTCCTCCAGCCCTCCTGTTCTCCGAGCAGAGGTGTTAGCTTATAACCTTCCAGATGTCAAGTCCCGCTTGCTGTCAGAACACACTCTGTCCGGCCCCTCTACTTTTGCAAGCCAGACTTGGGGGCTCTGCTTGGCCAGGGGGCCACCCCTCTGCCCCAGCTCCCTCCCGCCAGTCCTGTAGCGCACACCGCCTCTCTGTCCTTCCTACCCTCTTCAGTGGGCCTTCCCTCTGCGCTTGGCTCCAAGACTCCATTCTGCTAGTCTTCTGGCGGTTTTCTGGGTTATTTAGGCAGGTGAAGGTGGAATCTAAGTGATCAGCAGGACACGCAGTGAGCCCAGCATTCTTCTACCCCGCCATCTTCCTAAACCACAATTTCTTCATCCATTTGTCAGTTGATGGACATTTAGGCTCTTTCCATAAGTTGGCTATTGTTGAAAGTGCTGCTATGAACATTGGGGTACAAGTGCCCCTATGCATCAGCACTCCTGTATCCCTTGGGAAAATTCCTAGCAGTGCTATTGTTGGGTCATAGGGTAGATCTAATTTTAATTTTTTGAGGAACCTCCACACTGTCTTCCAGAGCGGTGGGAACCCGATTCATTCTAAAATGTACTGATCACTTCAAACTTAAGTATTATTTTCTGTGCCAATAGCCTGTGCCATTCATCATCTTGGCGAATTATTTTCAAACTCTGCCTTATAAGAGTCCTTCTTGTAAGGACTTACCAGACATAAGAATTCACTCAGACCAGCTAAAGAAAATTGAAATGTATTGTAGGGCTGTGCATGACAATAAGGACAAAAGAATCCCATAGAAATTTGAGAAGTAAAATTGCATAGTAAAATTTGACCACATGGAAATTAAATCTGGAAGGTCATTTGAATCCCAGAGCAGCTCCAAAACCTTTTTCCACAGGAGATTCTGGTTCGTCATCCCAGGGAAGCACCTTACCATGATTCAACCACTATATCTTTTCCCATGTATTTTTGTACTTTACCTATTACCAATCTCTATATCCTTTCTCAAAATTTACTCAATTTGCTCATAATTTATATGCCCTCTCAACTCTGGAATCCTCATGGTATTGACTTGTTTGTGCCTCTGTCAGCATCTTTTCTTTCCTTTTTTCTTCCAAGATTTTATTTAAATTCAAGTTAGTTAACATAAAGTCTAGTATTGGCTTCTGTCAGTATCTTTTAAGCTTCCACTCCCAGTGTTTGCCACTTAATTATCTCAGTTTCTTGAGAACAGAATCTGATATGCCCCATTCAGGGAGAACATTTTTGTGCCAGGCCACTGCTGTGTGTTGTATCAAATCCTTCTTTTAGTCCAATGAGCATGGCTTAGAGGGTGGGTGGTGTTTCATGAGACAGAAAGTAGAGTCCTACAGCCATACCCAGAGCAGGAATGTGGGTGTGGTAGGTTTCTGAAGAAAGAGATGGTATGTAGGGCAAAGGAGACACTCCACTTTCTTGCATTGATCTTAGTTTTGTTGCTTAATTTTTCTTCAACTTGATTGTAAGCTTCTTGATTGTATTGACTATGTTAAGCAAGCTTTCTGTATCCTTCACAACATCCATTCATTCATCCATCCGCTCATTCATTTTTTGGTTTGTTTGCTCATTTATTTGTTCTTTCATTTATTCAACATAGCTTTAGTGAATTCCTTCCATGTTTCAGGCATCGGATTGTATCTTGGGGATATGAGAGAGAAGGACCACATCTCCCAATCATGACCACTCTCACTGTCCTTATAGTTTCCATTTTTGTAAAACCTCATTTTCTCTGCATCATGGTTCAGGGATGAGTCCGAGCCTTAGACATGTCAAAAACCAGGAACTCAGAGGTCACAAGGTCTCATTCAAGTTCTTTTATCAGAATTTTTTTGAGGGTCAACTACATATCTTCCTTGAACTATGATGGGATTACATACCAATAAATCCACTGTAAGTTGAAAATATTCTAAGTGAAAAATGAATTTAATACACTTAGCCTATTGAACGTCATAGCTTAGTCTAACCTACCTTAAATATGCTCATAATTCTTACAGTAGCCTACCATTGAGCAAAATAATATAATATAAAGTCTATTTTATAATAAAGTGTTGAATATCTCATGTAATAGAGTGAACACTGTACTGAAAGTGAAAAACAGAATAGTTGTATGGGTAACAAAATGGTTGTAAGTATATCTGTTGTTCACCTTGTGATCATGTGGCCAACTGGAAGCTGTGGCTGAGGCCCAGCATCAGGAGAGAGGATTGTCCTACACATCGCTAGCCAGGGGAAAAGACCAAAATTCAAAATCTGAAGTATGGCTTTCAGTAAGAAAGTGTATTGCTTTTGCACTGTTACGAAGACAAAAACTTGTAATTTGAACCATTGTTAAGCTGAGGACCATCTGTACACTTTTCCTGCAGTGGGGTCTCTCCACATGGCATCAAATAAGTCTGCCCATGACCTTTCAGCCTTGTCTCAGAAGTGTGCTTTGATTTGGTGTTAGCTTCCTGGTTGAGTCAGCTGTCCTGATTTTCATGTCACACGTTTAGCATATTCTACCCTTTAAAGGGGAGATGAATTCAGAAAATACCAAATCTGCAGCAACACCCCTCTACCTATTCCTACCTATTCCTCTACCGATTCCTGCTCCAATTCCTATTTTTCTCATTATGAGCACCAACTCAGAAGTTTGGACACTTAACTATGGCACATTCCATAAATCATTAGCCTGTTAAAAAACAAGTTGCATTTTGAATAATCTGATCTCAGACTGAAATTTACTCCAAAATCTATATTTTTGAGTAATGTAAGTCTTCTCTCTTTCCTTTTAAAATTGATTTTACTCTTCTTTATTATTATAACTTTAAGGTAGGAAAAAAGAGATTTCCAAACACTGGAGAGGCATCAGTGGTGAGTCAGCACATGCATTCCTCACCTTCCTGTTCTTGTTCCAAATGCTGTTCTAAAGCCTTTGATGCAATGTTAAGTGAGACTTTGTTCATAATTTATTTTTCAGTTTGTAGATGTGTAATCACCTGAAGGAGATTTGTTATGGCTACAACAGGAAAATAGTTTGTAGTGTCTGAGTTGTACATGTTCCCACAGGCGATCCCAGTGGTCATAAATCTCCATGCCATGTAGAGTTTGTTTATTTCCAAATATAGGGTAATTTTATTTCGCTGGAATCACCACTGTCTCTCTACTGCTAACAGTCCCTCTCCTAAAGCACTTGGACAAAATTAAAAAGGGCTTGTTGTCTGCTTTCCTGCCCTTTCTAGAAATAACTCAGCTCTGAATTGATCTAAAATTCATTTCCTACATCTATTTTGTTTAGATGTCAGCACTGTTTTCAAATTGTATCCACACCAAATTATTTTGATTTTTTTTTTGTTGAGTCCTAATAAGCACTGAATGGATTGTATTAGGTTAAAAGCAATTGATTCCGTCCCAAAAAAACTTTGCCAGTCTATGTTCAGCAGTGTGAAACAATATTTATTGCTGCTTACCTCAGAAAACCAAAGGCTGTTCTTCATTCTTCCTTCCTTCCTTCCTTCCTTCCCATACTTAATTTCATCTGCTTGCTATTACCAGGAAAATACTAATTCTCTTTTTAACTCCTACATTCTAGCATGCCACATAATAAAATTCTCTGGGTCTGTCACTTTTAAATTAATGCTACCAAATAAGCAAACCTCAAAAAGACATGCATGCACAAACTCAGAAGTACACACATTCACATGCATGCCAAGGGTGTCTGTTGAAATAGATTAATCCCCAAATTTAGAAAATTTGGAGCTTTGAGTTCTATACTAATTTAATCTTAGATATCTAAAGAGATTGCAAACAACCTTCCAGCTAAAATACCATTTTTAAGTGCGTAAAGTTAATATTAACATTGCTTAAAAGAAACAAGCCTCTATTTCTGAGTGGCATTTTCCCTTCAAAACTCCACAGACCTGCTCTTAGAGGACCTTAGGTGGCATTGTGCATATTCCTTTGTAGAATAATGAAATGTTTATATTACATGGTCCCATTGTAAGATCAGTCAGTCCCTGCCAATGGATTTATAAACATCATCTGCAGGTGGTCCCTGTGTGTCACTTCCAGAAGACAAACTTTCATTCTCAGGAAACAGGCCCCACTGAAATCCCACACAGTGCCCCAAACACCAGACAGAGCACAGTAACTGATGATGTTTTCATGCATCTTGGCCCTGAAACTACCACATTTTAAATTCCTTTTCCACCAGAGCCTCCTGGTCATGTCCTCTGTGGACAAAGAGAAATGGTAATTATATGTGGCATTTTGAAGAATGATAAATCTGGAAGTTATCTCACAGGGAAAAGTTGACCTAGGCATTTAGACTTTGTCTCTTTTTGTAACTTATCTCTCTTCTTCCCATTCTTAGCATGGCAACTTCTGCAAAGACAAGATACATTTTTGTCAACATCTCTCAAGTAGTACATTTTTTTCAGTGGCTGTTTCTCAAACAGGAAAGACATATGATAAAGTGTAATTTTATGGCTTCATATCATATTTACATTTTCCAGGAAATACTTGATAGGTTCTTGCTTAGATAATATATCTTTAATCAGGATAGGACTTTAAATTCCTTGGAAGAACCTTTGGACTGTATCTAAAATTTATTTCTGGATATTTACTTAAAGGCAATTGCAAAGAAAATTGACCCAAAGAAAATGTGAGAATTTTTCAGGGGACAATACTTGTTATTTTTATTCCCCTTGCTTTCATATTGGTTCACATGGTAGTGTGACTCCTAGGCAAGAACCCTAGAAAGTTGGGGATCAGAATACTTAGCTTCAAATGTTAACTCTGCCTTCAACCAGCCAGGGTGTCTTACAATAAACTCTTAACCTTTCTGGATCAGGAAACTCCTTTGTCAAAGAAAGGGGTTGGTCTAAATGGGCTCTCAGCTTCTTTTAACTCTCTGCAATCTATTTTTCTGGACTTCATGCTTCATTATAATCTGTGTGACTCTAGTGTAGAGTTGGCATAAACCCAAGCATGTGTTATTGGCTAAGAGAAAATAAACATTTCTGGGTCTGTGAAATCATGGGTTTTGCTTTTGAAAGTTTATAAGTGTGTAGGCTATCTTAGGTATAACACAACAAGAGAACCCCCAGGCAGAAAGCTATTTCTTAAGAGGAGTGTTAAAAGACAAGGTGTTATTCAGTAAAGAATAATCTACTGAAGGCAATGTGTTGTTTTTATTTCCCCCTGTAATTTATCTTTCAACAGGCCAACTGAAGAAACAATAAACGGTGAGCTTGCAAATGTCAGGGCTTTGATTCTACTGGGGTGCTTTTTGGGTCCGCTTTGAGTCGGAGATGTTGTCAAGCAAGAATATTTGAGAATTTCACTGATATTTCTTAATCCCAGAACACAGCCTGGTGTTGAGTCTCTGAGAAACTAGATGAGCACTTGGCCCCTGAGGGAGAACTTCACTATGGTTTTCTGAATCAGAAGGATAAGAGTCCACTGAAATAAAAGCAAATGAACAAATCATCTAGACCAGCAAGGAACCCAAGACGATTGACTGCTTAATGCATGCAGGTATCTTCTTTGGGCTACCTGTTTCAGGTGGGTCTGTATGTGGTCCTGGATCAAGAGTTATTTTTTAAACTACTCACTTCAGACTTCTATGATTCCTCTGCACTAAGAATACTAAGAGGCCATATGTATTCAGAATTTGCATGGTCTCTTCAGGAGACTAAGTGATTCTACTGAATGTCTGAGACCAAGACTTGCTTCCTCTTGCCACGCAGCTTATTTTGGACTTTTTCCAGACTTGTCAGTGCATTTCCAGAGCATTATGCAAGGGGTTGTGTGGGGGTCATTTTAATACTGGTTGTTTGTGGTTTCTCTGTATAAACCTTCCATTTATACATATATTTGCCTAACATAAATGGAAAAGTAGTTATTTACATCTCTAGAGGACTTTTCTCCCTTTAGGAAAGCATTTATATAGGAACTCTTGTCCCTATTTCTTCCTGGCTCTGCCCAACTCCTATTTTGATAAGCTCAGGCCATTATCTTGTTTCCAGGGCAGCAGGGAAACTACAAAATTTGTCCTTATTTGGTAGCCACTATCTCTAATCTTGCTGGCTGGAAGACAGAGAATCTGCTCTGTCCCAAGGAGCTAAGGATGTGGTATAAGAGAAGTCATCCTTCTCACTGTGAGTTTTTCAGAAGAGAAAGATTAGAGACACAAAGAGAAAAGAGAATGACTGGGAGGTGGATGGCACAGAGGATCTGGAAATGAATCTAATTCTAATTCTGCCTCCAATTCTCTGTGTGACTTTATGCCAGTGAAATCGCTTTTCTGGGCTTTCAGTTTTTTCTCCTGTGAAATGAATAGCATTTACTAAATGATTTCTAAGTTTACCCACCACACAAATATATTGTGCTTCTTTAGCTTAAGATGGGATTTGATGTGTGGAAGGCAAGGTTGAAACTGACGTTTGAAACAGAAATCTTCAGGCTATTGCTGTTTGGAGATCTAGTAGAAGGGAAGACAGATGTCTCTGAAAATAGAATGTCAATTAAAGGTGAACTCTATTTGACTTATTAAGCTTCCTTGGGGTGCCTGGGTGGCTCAGTCATTTAAGCGTCTGACTCTTGATATTGGCTCAGGTCATGATTTCATGGTTGGTGAGATCCAGCCCCATGTCAGGCTCTGTGCTAACAGTGTAGAGCTTGCTAGGGATTCCCTCTCTCTCCCTCTCTCTCTGTCCCTACCCTCCTCTAAATAAATGAACTTCAAGAAAAAAAAACCCACAACTTTAGTGTCTATGTCCTCCTTTGTTTGAATATGAGGTCTGTGAAGACAGGAACTTAGCCTGACTCATTCACTGCTATATCCATATGAGCTAGCATTGGGCCTGGCATGTAGGATACCCTCAACAAATAATTATTAAATAGATGAAACTATGGTGGTTGCATTGCTCATGCTGTGAGATCTAGACTCCATTTCTTGTATCCCAGAGCCCTGCCAGCTCATGTGATAATGTCTCCTGCTGATCATCTATTACATTCTCTGTCTCATAGGGGCTGACCCTTGTTACCACCCTATGTTCCCTAATCATTACAACTTCCATGATTTTGCTGATTTTGTTGCATCTACCTAGAAAAACCTCTGTCACCAAGTAATGCAATTCTTCAAGGCCATTCTGAGCTCCTTTTCCTCAATGAGGCCCTCTTCTTTAAAAAAAAAATTTAATGTTTTTATTTAATTTTGAGACAGAGAGAGAGCATGAGCAGGGGAAGGGCAGAGAGAGAGGGAGACACAGAATCTGAAGCAGGCTCCAGGCTCTGAGCTGTCAGCACAGAGCCCGACATGGGGTTCAAACTCATGAACTGTGAGATTGTGACCTGAGCTGAAGTCAGACACTTAACTGGCTGAGCCACCCAGGTGCCCCTATGTGACACTCTCTTTCATTACTGCACCCTGGTTGAATATTGAGGTTAACTCTGCTTGATTCTTACATCCAGCCTAAGTGAACTCATTAGCATCTTCTTGCATGGCTGGTAATGCCAAAGTTTTCAGCCAGGGTCTGTGTATAAAGCAGAAGCAATAGAGGAGGTAGTTTGAAGATTAGCACTTGGAGTTAGACAGTATGGGTTGCATTCTTTCTACCTGTGTCACCTGGAGGAATCATTCTGTCTTTCTGTGCCTAGACTTCCTCACATGTAAATGGAACTAAAGCAGTACTCATCTGGGGTATTGTTGTGAAGATCAATTGGGGTGTTTCTAAGAAGGATTTATGAGCCTTCCCTCAGTAACGATCCATGAAAGTGTGTATCATTGCCAAGATTCAAAGGATGACTACGATATTAGATTATATCCTTATTCACAGCATCAGATTATCAGCTAAGGAGTTTTTTTCAATATTTATTTATTTTTGAGACAGAGACAGAATGTGAGTGGGTTGGGGCAGAGACAGAGAGAGAGGCACAGAATCTGAAGCAGGCTCCAGCCTCTGAGCTGTCAGCACAGAGCCTGACATGGGGCTCGAACTCACAAGCTGTGAGATCATGACCTGAGCTGAAGTCGGCCACTCAACCGACTGAGCCACCCAGGCACCCCTCACCTCAGCAGTTTTTATGCAAATAGCATCTAATCTGGCCAGAATGTGTCATCTTACCACCTTAGAAAGATAGGATCATCAAGTTTCAGGTTTGTAGAGTTCTCAGTGGGATAGAAAGAAGGATGGAAGAAGAGACAGAGAAGAAAGCAAACTGAATTCTACTTCCCCTCAGGAGCTCTTTTTTTAGTGTTCTTGAAAAGCCATTCCATGAAGTCCTATAAACTAAAACTTCATTAAAAACCCTTATTTTCCACAAATTGTTGAAAACTTAAAAACTAATGAGGCAGTTTGTTGTTTTAGCATTAGACACAGAGCTCACATGTCACTACATTTGTGTCTTGAGATAGATAGATAGATAGATAGATGATAGATAAATAGATAGATAGATAGAACCATGGGTGGATTTCCTAGGAGGCCATGATGAGGAAATAGGAAAAGATCTGGTGGCCTCATTGATCCTTCTCCTTTCTCTCAGAAGACACTTAATAGTTTCTGGCTCCATCACAATTGTGTTACAGGTTTGCTAGGATTTGGAGGAATGGAGAGAGATTTAAAGCAGAGAAAATAGTAAGACTTTAAGGAGCAACGTGCTGAGTGCTCTACAGTGCTCACAACATGACCCTATGATGTTAGACATATTGGATTCTTGGAAAACGTGTCTCGACATATAATTCTCCTTTTCTTTTCAAAATCAGCTCCACAAGAGGGTGATTAGAAAACATCAAATCTGCCTCACTTCATTTTAGAGTTTTCTGTTGCACCTTACAGAATGTTATTTTTCAACCCTTGCAATCCATAGAGAAAAAAATAAATGATAACAGAAATAGCTTTCTCATATTCTCCTTGTTCTCCGCTTACTAAAGAACCAGGCCCAGACCCTGAACTTGGAAGATTTGACTTTTACCTGCCAACTCAATTCTGTGGTCACTACTCTCTTCTGATAATATCTACCTAGGTGCGGTTTTAGAGTGATTTCCAGCCCCACACAGTGAGATCCTCCTCCACAGGAAAATCGAGGAGCAAAACTGATTTAATTTTTAAGATGGCTAAACATATGCAGTCATCAAGTTCTTTTTGCAACCAATACTATTGCTACTTTACAAGAGGCTGCTGCCTGAAACAATTTCAACAGTAAGTTCTTTAATATGTGAGGAGAGAGAAAGAGAATGTGCCAGAGAGAGCATGTGCACAACAGAGAGGCAAAGAAAAATAAAAGCTAAGCATGAGTGCCAATAGAATGAATGAGGGGATCCGTTTGTTCGTTGGTTTGTTATTTTTAAATATCTGCTGTATTTGATAACAATCATTGTTCTTTAAGTGAGAGGTAAATTGCTTCTTGTCTCTGACGTGCTCGGCAGCTAAGTAAACTATTTGAGGAACACTCCACAGTAGCAAGTAATAACGTGTCTGAGAAGCTTCAGGTTAGCCTGGGTTGTACTGCTCCCTACAATATTTGTTGGGTTCCAACCATTAGAGTGTTTTTAAACAATGGAGAGACATGTCACCATGATTCAACATGATAATCCTGAGTTTACACATTTTCTTCAGTATGCAGAACTGGTTTTTAACTTCACTATTACTGACCCTCAGATCAGAGGTGGAGTAAACAGGAACTGAGTAGAAAAACCCCCCTCTTCCAAATTGCCTGTACTCTTGCCTTAGCTCCCTAAGCCCCAACTCAGCACTAACCCCTGCCTTTGAATGCATTTTGGGGCTGCTGGCAATCTCTATGTTATTGCTCAGCTACTCCACAGACTCTATATCTACCTTACTTGCCTAGTTCAGTTAGGGCTCTTTCAAGCCCTCCACTACTACACAGTTTAATACAACTAAAACTTATCTTAATGGCCAATGTATTTTTTCTCTTTAGCTTGGACTTCACAGGAAACAACTATCTGAATGATGGTATACAGGAGGAGGGTACTACCATAACCATGTATTAATATCAATTATCATAAATACTTTTTCACCTTCCTGTACATAGATGCATGCATTCTTGATATTCATTTATTAACAATGTAGCATTTCAAAAGAGATAATTGATTTATGTACATTAAATCTATTTAAATTAATTATATTAGTAAATTATAATTCTTGAGGCTGTAATCAACATCAAAAGCAGAATGTCTTAATTATTTAATTTAAAGTATAAATGCTACCTTTACACAGTAAAAAAATCACTTAGGAAAAAATTTAAAGTTTTGGTCCATTATTAGAGCTTTATTTGCGTTTATTAAGAACTTCACAACTATTGTTAATAAACAAAAGATATTTTAAATAAACATTTAGAGCAACTTTTGTTTTATGGTCCTCTATGGTACCTAATGTTTCCAAAAAAAAAAAAAAAAAAAAGGAATTTCCAAGGGGTGCCTGGCTGGCTCAGTTTGTAGAGCATACAGCTCTTGATCTCAGGGTCATGAGTTTGAGCCCCACATCAGGTGTAGAGATCACTTAAAAAAATTGGCAAATACTTATAAGCTCAGGAGTTGTGCTGAATAAAAGTATTGAGTGATTTTAAGATATTTTAAATAAGATATTAAATGATAATATAAATTAACATTTTTAAGTTTAAAAAATCAGGAGGACTTTAGTGGGACTACATTGAAAATTACCAATATATTCTCTGTACTTAAAAATTCTACTTATGATTAGCTTATTTTAAGGGTTGGGATTAAAAAGATAAGGTAGCTTTCAGTCTATACTTGAAAATTTTTGTACAGAATGATATTATCATTTCCCCCCTTTTTAAAGTAGAAGCTATCTCATGATGTTCAGGTGAGATATTTAAGTATATACTGGATGATTCAGTAATGATTTTGTGCTGATCAACACAACCTGCCAAAGAAATGTTTTGATTGCGATTTCTACTTCTAGTCAAATGTTGTATTGTAATGATTAGAGCCTCCGCTCTTCTGACTGGGTCTTACCTGGAAGCACTATAGCCCATTGCAAGGTCAGACCCTCACTTCTGACACAGCATCTTGGCTGTAATGGGCAAGTACCTGGGCAGAGTGGGGTAGAGGGGCATTGACAGGAGAAATAAGGAGGTGCTGAGGTTGGTGTTGCATCTGTCTTCCTAGAGTGAGGCTTAACTTGTTAGTCTTACTTGTTAGTCTGGCCTCAGGACAGGAAAGATGTGGAAACTCATGGCTGAGTCAAGAGCCACTGCTGGGCATCTGTTGGCAGCCACATCCATTCCAAAGGGAAGCATGTGACTAGGCCAGAGGTATAAATAAACATGGAGTCATAGGATCTGATATCCCTCAAAACTGCCAAATTCAATAGGTTTTTCTTGAATTGTCAAACATGTGTTGTGGGCCAGGGACAACTGAATGTGACCAACTGTCCACACATCTGGATTTGACCAGAGCCACCTGCAGTCACCCACATATCCTTGGTCAACAGAGTCTGAGTGTGCACACATAGGAGAAACAAGAGGGCCCTGTAGAAAGCAAAAACCAGGGCAGTATTGGAAATAGTCTGCACTTTGAATGTGCTCCCTAACCCCATGCCTATCCATCATCAGAGAATGAAAGCCATACTGGTTTGAGATCAATCATTATGAATATTGATCAATCTTCCTCTAATCACTAAGCTATGCAGACACATGGGTAAGTCCTAGGAAGCCAGGCTTAAAAGGAAAGAAAGAAAGAAAGAAAGAAAGAAAGAAAGAAAGAAAGAGGAAGGAAGGAAGAGAAATAGAGAAAGGAAGGAAGAAGAAAAGAAGGAAGGAAGGAAGGAAGGAAGGAAGGAAGGGAGGAAGGAAGGAAGGAAGGGACTCAGAGATATCAATGGTTATACAATGAGAGTGACACTGTCCCACTAAGTTACTAAACAAATAAATAAAGAATAACAATAATTATTACCTTGGGAAGAATCAGATTCCTGAATTCCTACAATACATTACATAAAATGTTTAATAGTCAATAAGAAATTACAAGAGATGGAAAGAAAAAAGAAATTGTGACCTTGCTCAGGAAGAAATCAAGTCTCTGACTTAAAAAAGAGACATCTGAATTGATGCAATTAAGTACTTCAAAATCCAGATTCTCCTGAATTCTCTAGGTATTCAGGAATGACATGCTCTTCCCTATTAAAGGCTAGTATTCTCTCACGGGCTTGAAGACAATACAGAGGTTTATGTACAACATACATCCCCCTCAGGGTTATCTCCCTTCCTGGTGACAAGACCAACAATTGAGGTCAGATCACTGTATAACTCATCCAGGGAAATTTTAGCATGTTAAGGGAGAAAAGAGACTATACAGTGAAGGAAAGAGATGACCTTGACATGCCATGGACTCTGGGAGAAAGTGTCCACAGGCTACTACAATAACTAGCAAAGGTTTGTACAAAGCAATGACTCACACTCAGTGAACTAGATGTGCCAGATTGGCATAGCAGAGTAGAGAAAAGGATACAGAATCATAGAATTGAACCTTCATGTATGAGGCTGAAAATGCACCAGCTGTGTGTAAGAGAGATTTCATTTGGCAGAACAGTAAGGAATGTGCTGATGAGAGGGCACCAGCATCACTAAGAAGCACAGTGGTGACTGTCCTCTATCATCCAGAGTGTCTACAAGGGTAGTTACAGAACTAGGGTCCCTGATAGCAACAGGGATGACAGGATACTGAAATAATAAAGGCAAACTGGTAGTGCTTACCTTTCAGGAGCAAGGTGGACACAGTTACTAGAACAGCATGTCAGAGTAGCTTTTAAGGAGTCCTGAATAAAATATTCTTAAGGCAAGATAGATAAGCAGCCAATAAAGGTATTGCTTAACTTCTATAACCAAGTCATGATCTCTTGCCCAGTTTCTGGAACTGGGAAAATTCTCATACTTGGAATCTATTGACTGAGGGAGCAGCTGGGTGTCTATGAGGAAGCACCTAGCAATACCACACCATATGTCTATGGTAGTGATTCCCCCAGTCCTTCCCCAAGTGGACCTATGACCATTTACTTGGGTAAGCACTACTACAGAAAGGAGAATACTCAAGAATTTTGAGGAGTGTTGAGCACAGAGTTTGAATTGGCATTGACCTCTGGAAATTAAAGTATCAGTGTGGGTCTCATCTTACAGTGGAGGTCCATGAAATCCAGAACATAAATGAAGTCTTTGTCTGACTCACAGTGAGTTCACTGCATCCAGGACTGTTACTGTCACTTCCTTGGTCCTTAAATGTATAATCAGGGTAGGTATACTTGGTAGTTGGAATAAACCTAACATTTCTTCTTTTGCCTGTGTTCTAAGATCCCATGGAAAACCAACTGGAAGCCTCTGAAACTGCCTCCATTCCATTTAAGAAAATAAATCACAAATAATACTGCCTCCTCAAGAATTGAGATTAGTGTTAATCATAAAGCCTCGAAGGGTACAAGGGTGGTAATTCCCATCATATCCCTGCTTAATCTACATATCCAGCATCTACAAAAGATAAGTCTTTCCAAGAAATGAATAAAATTAGTCTCAAAGAGTTTTAGAGCTTAGAGGGCAAAGAAATCCCCAGAGTCCATCTCGTTTTACTGATGAAGAAACTGAGGCCAGAGAAGAGCAAACCATACTCAAAGTCACTCAGCCAGCTGCTGGCAGGTCCAATACAAAAGCCCCTGTCCCCTAAGCCACTACAGGCTCAATTGGAGTCTCAGTTTTATTCCTGGCATGTTACTCACATCTTATCTTGAGCTAAAATGAGGACTTCATACTGGTTTACTGAGAAAGGAAGAAGCCTGACACACTTGTATACTTGTTTGGTGTAACATTATCTCAATTGATCTTCCCAACAAATTTGCAAGGTAGAAATTACCATTGTTTAGAGAGCAGAGTTTTCCTACCCCAGTACCATTGACATTTGGGGCCTGATCATTCTTTGTCTTAGGGGCCTGTCTGTGCACTGCAGGGTATTGAGCAGTATCCCAGGCCACAATCCAATATATGTCAATAGCATCCTTCTTCATGACAACCCATGTCTCCTGACATTGCCAAGTGTCTCTTGGGGGATACAATTATCCTGGTTGAGAACCACTATTATAGAAGAAATGGAATCTCCTAGACAAGCCCCACAGTCAGTGTCTGTACAGGATTTTTATTTGGGTTGTTTATAACCCAGAGGCCATAATTTCACCTGCACTCTAAGAAAGTAGCACAAAAAGAACAGAAGGGCCTGATGGATGGGGGCTGGTCAAGAGACTGAGCTGAATAGACAATCATTGAGGTTTTCAACCATTCCACCCCAGGACATCAGAACTCACATACAGTTCAATGTAAATTTATATAAGTGTGGAAGAAGCAGGATATGTCATGGGTTGTACCTGATATTCATTAATCTGTTTAGCATCTCCTCCTGACCTCCCTTCCAGATTATGAGTTATGAGCAATGTCAGTCTAGACAAGGATCATCACAAAAGCAGGACAAGAAGACATGTGGCTCCCAGTACAAGTACACATGCAACACCACCTACAAAGCATTCTTACTAAAGATGCTCAATTGAATTTGATCAGCTTCTAGATGCAACAACTTACTTGGAGAAAATAAAAGGGATAGAAAAACACAGGGATACAATCAGCAAAATTCAGACAGAACTTGTTTTCTTCTTCAGCAAAAAGAAAATCTAGGGAAAAGAAAGAAATGTAGAATGAACCTAACCAATCACAAAGTATAGGCCTTGTTTGGATTCTTATTCAAACAAATACATTTTTAAAAAACTAATTAGGCAGTTGGGAAAATGTGAAAACTGATAAGATACTCGTAGACATTGAAGAAATACGAATTTTTCGTGTGGTGATGGCATTGGGGTTATTTTTAAAAGGGGAGTCCAGACCTGTTGGTGATACATTTTTTTTTTGAAATAATGTGGTTCCTGGACTTTTCTTCAAAGTAACCCAGGTAAGTATGAGAAATACAGGAATACAGAAAAATAAAACTAGCTATGAGTCATTTGTTGAAGATAGGTGATGGCACAAGGGAATTTATTTTACAATTCTGCTTTTATTTATGTTTGAAACTTTCCATAATAGAAATTTTATTTATTTTTTTTAATTTAATGTTTATTTATTTTTGACAGAGAGAGAGAGAAAGAGAGAGAGAGAGGAAGAGAGAGGGAGGGGAAGAGATAGAGGGAGACAGAGCCCAAAGCAGGCTTCAGGCTCTGAGCTGTCAGCACAGAACCTGATGTGGGGCTTGAACTCATGAACTGTGAGATCATGACCTGAGCCTAAGTCGGATGTTCAACCAACTAAGCCACCCAGGCGCCCTCATAATCAAAATTTTAAAAAGAAATGAGGTAGACTTTTGTATAAGCAAAGGAGTGGATGAACTCTGCTTCTTTTTGGTTACAGACTCCAATCAACTGATTCTACCCACTGGGCCAGGGAGTGGCCAGCGCCCAGTATGTTGTTCTATGGTTCTGAGCAGCCAATTTTGCTGCCTTCCTGGAGTGCAGTGAAAAGTGGGGAGGGCTGGTGAGCATCCCTCTTTGCAGAACAGTGCTTTCAGCAGAGTGGACAAGCCAACCCCAGTGCCCAGTGTGAAGAAAGAGAATAGTGGAGGGACTGAGAAAGGAAGCCAACTTTCTGTCCCATCAGGACCCCTGTTCATCAGAAGATGTGGGGCAAGTTACACTTCACCTAAATTCCATTTACTAGAGTGTCCTCATGGAGAAAATAATACTTGTCATGATTCACTGGCAAATCTGTGCTGATGATCAAATGAGACATATGTATTCTTTGTAAATCAGAAATCATGACATGGAGGGAATATACTGTTATTAATATTATGCAACATAAATGAGGTTCATCAATACCCAGTGGGGCTGATGTTGATCCACACGGGACAGGGCAGACTTTCCTCCTCACTGTCACATCCTCCTGCCCACGTACTTTTTGAGGGTTGTGTGACAGCATTATCCCAAGGACCAGTCAGGGAAGAGTGTGTGTGGCAGGAAGACTGTTTAGGAGCATAGTCCCAGGGTTGGGCAGAATCCAGAGCCAGATTCACCTGCAACCATGCACCCTTGCACTCGACATTCAAATTCTCTGAGATCAAGAGTGCCCATTGGAGAAGCAGGACTAATAACAACAACCCGGGGAGGGAGGTACTGTTCAGCTATTGATTCCACTGAGTGCCTTCTGTATGCCAGGTGCTATCCTAGGCACAGAAAATATGGGAGCAAACAAATAGAAAAGGACCTTTTCCCAGAGCTTAGAGTTGAGAGGAGACAGGCAATAAATGAAAATGGTAAGCAAAATATATGGTACTCTGTATGAAGTGGAAGCTCTTAGGAGAAAAAAGCTGTGAATGAGGAGAATATAATTTGTGTATGTGCTCTGGGGTGCACTAGATGTGGGTTTGGGTAGAAATTTTAAATACTGTAGTCTGAATAGGTAACTTTTAAGTAAAGTTCTCAAGAAAAGAAAGAAAGGAAGGAGAGAAACGGCAAAAAGGGGGAAAGAATCAGTCAGGGGCAACAGCAGGCTAGAAGTGCCAAGGCCAGAGTGGGCTGGGCCTGGCATGTTCAAGGGTTAATGTCGCTAAAGAAGAGAAAATGAGGGACGGAGTAGGAAAGAGGTACCACACACACACACACACACATATATATATATATATACACATATATACATAAATATATATGTGTATGTGTATGTATATATATGTATGTATGTGTACGTATATATGTATATATATGTATATGTATATATATATATGTACACATATATATGTATATGTATACAAATATGTATATATGTATGTATATATACATATATGTATATATATGTATATATGTATATATATGTACATATGTATATATATATAATATGATATAATACAATAATGCAAAATGTCCAGGAGACAACCACCATGCAGTAGGTGCTCAAAAACACATGGCTGTCACTGCTACTTAGAGATGTAAGCTATGTGAAATCAAAATTTGGAAGTGAGGGAAAAAATGAAGAAATGAATCCTTCTCTGAGGTCAGTAGATTGGCCATCCCTTTGCCCAGGGCTGACCCTCCCTGGGTAAGGATGTCTTGAACCATCAATGACCACCCATTGACTACTGAAAGCCCTGGAAGTCACCAAAGGCACTTTTCCCCACTACTTCAGGAGAATGAAGTGTGGAGGCCAGAGGCCAACAGGCCTCCAGTCCTTGAATACCACCTGGTCCTGGCAAGTTGAAGATAAAGCAAGTCAGAAGCAGTATTTTTAGAGAACTTGTGGGAGATGAGGGATGGATGTTTGCAAGCCCCCTTAAGACTTTATTACTTTATATCTGTTCACAGAAAACAGTATCACATCATGCATTGTGCAGAAACAGGGCTGGATAGAACAGAAAGAGGTTTCATTCAGAAAATGTTAGTGAGCTGTTGCTGGCCATTCAGCCTCTATAGTTGATGCTTTAAATGTCCTTGTTTATGCTATTGTTCTAGGCATGTCACATGGTGATTCTGAGGGAGTAGAACTTTTACCCTTCCTTTTATATCTGAACAGTGGTTTATGGTAACGAGGCTTCCCTTTGACACCTTTCCTTAGGTGTTTCAGAAATTTCAGGTTAGCTTCTAGCTGTATTCATCACTGTGGTAACTAGTGCTATGTGAACTCAAAAAAGTGCTGCTATAAAATTGTCTATTTACAAAACAATCCTTGAGACTTTTCCAAGCAGAATGCCTAATGCAATGGTCTGCGGAGGCCACTCTGCCTGGGCTGCCCTCAGGAACTCTCTCCTACACTGGATTGCCAGCACCTGTCTATGTCACTCTCATGTAAGAAGAGTGTAAATTATCTTCTGTTTCTTTTTTTTTTTTTTTTTTAATTTTTTTTTCAACGTTTATTTATTTTTGCGACAGAGAGAGACAGAGCATGAACGGGGGAGGGGCAGAGAGAGAGGGAGACACAGAATCGGAAACAGGCTCCAGGCTCTGAGCCATCAGCCCAGAGCCTGACGCGGGGCTGGAACTCGCGGACGGCAAGATCGTGACCTGGCTGAAGTCGGACGCTTAACCGACTGCGCCACCCAGGCGCCCAATTATCTTCTGTTTCTTAAGCCCTGGAGACACCAATAGTTGTGGTGATTCCTTGGGCAGCTGGGGACAGAGGGGTCTCTAAGATTCACATTCCCATTGTCTCATGTCTCTATGTTGTGCTATAAGGAGGAATAACCAGAAATAAACTATGTGTATGTCCCCACTCAGACACCACAGTACTGAAATTCCATCTTTAGAGGGTTATTCCTGTGATGAAAAATAGCTTTCTCCTAACATTGCCTGTGTCCTCTTTTAAAATGCAACATTCCTATGAGAAATGATTAAATAGCACCAATCTGTCAATGGTTTAATACATTGGTTGTCTTCTTCATAGCTGGGGGTGGGGACTTTAATGTAGAATATAAGAAAGGCAATTCTCATGTTTGGTAAGAAAACGAGGAAAAGGGCTAATTCTAGAATGGAGCAGTTGCATTTGAATTCAGAAGTATTAAATCATCTATTGCCAATTTGCTGTGATATAACTATAATCCCCAAAAAGAAGGTCCAAAAGTGAGTAAAAACCATGACAGGGGTCAAACCCCAAATTCTTCTTCATTACAACTTTTTCTAAGATCTGAAATTTCTTTTGAGTTTTCCCTAATCAAAATAACTTTTAGTGTAAGGGCAAATAGCTTTAAATACAGGCTAGACTGAAAGAGGGAACAGGGGAAGGGAAAGAATAAAGGAGACAGGACTTAAAGGGGACCCTTATTCTAGGATTAAGAAAAGTTAGGTTCCCATCTGGGGTACGTGTGTGCAAGTTAGGGTGTTTGTGGGTGTTGTGTGCAGGCTGCACATCTGGTAGGGATATCTGTGAGTGCTGGGTGTGTGGGTATGTGTTGGGTGTCTACAGGATTGTTTTGGAGTATGGGTATATGGGTGAAATGCCCCTCCCTTTAAACTTAGACTTTGACCCTGGAGGTTTTGCTCTTAGCTTCCTGGGGTTCTAGGGCAATAAGGAGAAGCCACAACACAGGAATCTCTTAGATTATAATCCAGTACAACCAGATTCTATCAACCTCTAGGATGCAGCAAAAATCTCTCATTTCTTTTAAACTTTGGGCCAAACTTATTTTTTAAAAAGAAAGAAGGAAAGAAAGAAAAATCAACAAAGTTCAGAAAAGGGGCACAATACCAGCCCAATGAGAAACGTCTCTGATCTTGGGAACAATGAGTCACTCCCTAAAAGAAGTCCAATTCTGGGAGAAGTGATACTTACCCATAAAAAGATTCCAAGTCAGCTCTTTGTGGGCTTGGGAATTTTTCAGTCACCCTAGAATTGTTGGTTTTTACAATAGAATTTCCAAGAACCCATGTGGGAGAAAAATGACCTGAATGTAACTTAATGGATAAAATAAAAAAAAATATTTAATATTTATATTAGATGTTTTAGTGCCAAATTGTATTTATGTGAAGTCTTTCATTGATTTATCCATCCATTCACTGAGAAGACATTTATTTAGTATTTCCTGTATGCAGGCAGTGATGATAAAGACAAATACAACACAGCCTACATCATATACTCGCAAAACAGTTGTCCCCTATGTGCTAGCTGCTAGAGGCAGAGTAGAATAAGACAAAGTGTGTCTCTGCCTTCATAGATTTCACATTCTGGCAGGGAATTCAAATACCAAGTAATTTTTTAAGTGCTACAAGGAGAAACTGGGGGTCAAGGAAGCATTGTTCAAAAGTTACAAGTATTCTGGGATTCTGGGGATGTTAGCTAACCAAAGCAAAGGCTGGTGGGAGTGAAAACAGAGGGAAGAGATGAAGGTCTACAGGTGGCCTTGAACAGGAAGGAGCACTGTGTGTTTGCAGAATTGAAGGAAGCCTTATGTGGCTGGGGCACAGATACAAGGAGAACAAGGTGAAGAGATACCAGAAGGGGAGGCAGGGGCCATATCAGGTGATCTAGGATATTATATGTAGTATTCTATCGATGCTAAGATCAAAACATTGATCTCTTGAAGATGAGCTTTTGTTTCAAGGTCATTGGGATAATGTCATGAAGGGACATGCTCTAGCCCACTGTCTTCAGATCACTGGGAAACACTCCTCCCTTACGGTAGGGCTCCCAGGATACAGCTTTGTACTTCATTGTGAATACAATTTGTGGGAGTCAGTCTGAAATGAAATGACATCTTGCACTGAAGGATAGCTTTGCATTTTGGGTTTAGAGGGGAGAATCAGCCATGAAAGTGAAATGTGAAAAGGAGGAAACATTGCTTCTGGTTGTGGTTGTTGTGTTGGTCATTGTGGTATAAATAATTAGTGGATATCATCAATGTTATTTTATATTATCTGTTAAATTCTAAATGTGCATGATTAACATTCATTCTTCACTCATCATGATTTTCCCATGTAATATAGAACAAACCTGACTACAAGTTTTTACTGACTCGTGCAGGAGTTGTTTGTGGATTATATGATAAATGAACCTAACCCTATGCTCCATGTACATAAATATTGCGCCCATTATAGATTTGAGAGTGTGTGCAAACAATTTCTTAACTCCCAAAGAAGAGGAGTTAGAAAGGCTTGAATCTATTTTCTAATATAATGGAATTATAGGACTGTGATTGGCTTAAAAAAAATCTTGCTGCTATGTCAAGAAACCCAAAGACACAAATAAGGAAGTGTCATATTACTTACATCAGCAAATCACTCCAGTAGGGAAATTTCTACTCAAATCCTGCTATGACTGGATTTACCAGAGGCCCTTATCACCTTGTAGGTGTTTGGTTTTGATCCCTCAGTGGGATTTGTGGGCTTCAGAATTTTTCTCAAAAGACACGCCTATACACATGCTCTGCCCTGTTAGCACTCAATATATACCATCTGACTACATGTATTAATGTAAGTGTATGTTTTTTGGAGAAGTGTCCTGGTTCTGCCAGCTTTTTTTTTATTATGAAATTTATTGTCAAATTGGTTTCCATACAACACCCAGTGCTCATCCCAACAGGTGCCCTCCTCAATACCCATCACCCACCAACCCCTCCCTCCTACCCCCCATAAACCCTCAGTTTGTTCTCAGTTTTTAAGAGTCTCTTATGTTTTGGCTCCCTCCCTCTCTAACCATTTTTTTTCTTCCCCTCCCCCATGGTCTTCTTTTAGGTTTCTCAGGATCCACATAGGAGTGAAAATATATGGAATCTGTCCTTCTCTGTATGACTTATTTCACTTAGCATAACACTCTCCAGTTCCATCCATGCCACAGCAATTTCTTACTTGATACATCCCCAAAGGCAAGGTAATTAAAAGCAAAATGAACTATTGGGACCTCATGAAGATAAAAAGCTTCTGCACAGCAAAGGAAACAATCAACAAAACTAAAAGTCAACCGACGGAATGGGAAAAGATATTTTCAAACGACATATTGCACAAAGGGCTAGTATCCAAAATCTATAAAGAGCTCACCAAACTCCACACCTGAAAAACAAATAATTCAGTGAAGAAATGGGCAGAAAACATGAATAGACACTTCTCAAAAGAAGACATTCGGATGGCCAACAGGCACACGAAAAGATGCTCAACGTCGCTCCTCATCAGGGAAATAGAAATCAAAACCACACTCAGATATCACCTCATGCCAGTCAGAGTGGCCAAAATGCACAAATCAGGAGACTATAGATGCTGGCGAGGATGTGGAGAAACGGGAACCCTCTTGCACTGTTGGTGGGAATGCAAACTGGTGCAGCCGCTCTGGAAAACTGTGTGGAGATTCCTCAAAAAATTAAAAATAGACTACCCTATGACCCAGCAATAGCACTGCTGGGAATTTACCCAAGGGGTACAGGAGTACTCTGCCAGCTTTTTATAACCAAATAATCACAGACATTGAACACCTTGATCTGGTAGATGGCCTTAACCCTTCACCTTTGATTCTGACCTTGTAGCAGCTCTTGGTTGAGCTCTGTCTCCAGTACAGGCTCTGAAGACCCTGGACTCATTCACCTTCCTTTTCCCCAGACCAGAGAAATGGGGAGAGACTATGAATTTACTCTGGTATTTAAAGATGCACCGATGGGTAGAAATTGCAAAGTGTTTCCTACAGTTTTGAGTACCTACAATCCAAAACAACCAGTTGCCTGAGATCTGGGGATTGGAGATATAAATAGTCAGAAGGGTTAGGATGGTTGCTATGGGCAACTGCTCAGTTCTTGTCTCTAAGGAGATGGTCTGTTGATTGCCGATGAGTTTAAGAGTGCTTTGAAATTTTTAAAAATTACACAGTGTTTTAGAAATTCAGAGAAATCTAGACACTAAATATAATTTGCACATGCTTCAGAAAGGGGACATAAGAAAAATATTTTAATTTTCTTTTATTTCCTCACTCTTGAAATGGTTATTTATCAGCTGAGTAAACATGAAAGGTTTTTAGGATTAATCAATCTCTTGTTAGTGAAATTCTTGAGATCTGAATCTTAATTATTTACATTTTTACATTATTGTCTCTCTTTGTCTCTATTATATTAATGAATAACTAACAGACTAGAGTTTATAGAATATTAATATGAATTATTTTATTTGATGAATAGAGTTTAATGTTAAAAGTAATCAGTGATGGGGTGCCTCGGTGGCACAGTCGGTTAAGCCTCTGACTTTGGCTCAGGTCATGATCTCGCAGTTCAGTTCGTGAGTTCAAGCCTCTATTGGGCTCTCTGCTGTCAGCACAGAGCCCACTTCAGATCCTCTGTCTCCCTCCTCTGCTCATGGTGCTCTCTCTCTCTCAAAAATAAATAAATGTTTTTTTTTTTTTAAAGTAATCAGGGAGGTCTTTTAACAGTACTTAAAACATTTCAATAACATTAGTAATATTGCCTTCAGCTTTTCTGGGAAGTTTAAACCATAGCAAAATGGTTTAAAGAACATCCAAGATTTCATTAGGAAAAAGGGCAATAAACCAATGGAAAAGTGAGTGAGGGATACAAACAAGAAAAAAGAATGGAAAAGAAAACATGATGAACAAGCCTTAACATGTGAGAAGATGTTCAACCTCATTGGTAATAAGAGAAATACGAATTCAATGAGGTATCTTTTTTTCACCTGTAAATGGGCAAAAATTCAAGTACATTTAATAGCATATTCTGTTGGCTTCAAGAAAATAGGCATTTGCAGGAAGATATGTAAATTAGTCAATTTTCAGAGGAATATGTCAATATTAAGAAAATCATAAAAACACTTGTTTTTTGACCTGAAAATCCCTCTTCTGGATATTTACCCTGCAGATACACCAAACGTATAGGAAAAGATGGACAACAAGATTATTTGAGGCAACAATGCAGAAGCAATGAAAATTGAAACAATCTAATTTCCATCAATACAGAACTGGTTAAAGAAGCTATGGCGGGGCGCCTGGGTGGCTCAGTCGGTTGAGCGTCTGACTTCGGCTCAGGTCATGATCTTGCGGTGTGTGAGTTCAAGCCCCACGTTGGGCTCTGTGCTGACAGCCCAGAGCCTGGAGCCTGCTTCGGATTCTGTGTCTCCGTCTTTCTCTGCCCTTCCCCTGCTTGTGCTCTGTCTCTCTGTGTCTCAAAAATAAATAAAAATATTAAAAAGAAAGAAGCTATGGCACACCCATATGACAAAATATGTATGTATAAAGGTTGAGAAGGCTTATTTATGAACTGATGTGGAAAGATCTCAAAGACTCATTATTAACAGAGAAAAGCAAAGTGTGTGTAACACACTACCTTTTGTGTAAGAAAGGGAGGAACATGAGAACATAGTATTTTTATGTGCTGGCATTCACATTAAAAACTCAAAAAGGATACACCAGAAACTAATAAAAGTGCTACCTGCATATTGGAGTTGAAGTCAGTGGGCAAAGAGAAAACAGGCAGACTGTAGTGGGAGCAAGACTCTTCACAGTATACCTCTTTAGATTGTTTTGATTTTTGAACCATCTAATTGAGAAATTAAAAAGTAAATTGTGGACTCCAGAATTTGCTCTCCTGGATTCAAATCCGGGGTCTGCCACTTAGTGATCTTGAGTTATCTCCTCACACATACAATGGGAATGATAATAATAGTACCCAAACCATAGTTTAGTATTAAAAGAGGATAGTAGTTGGATACCATTTATACAAGTGCCTGGAACACATGAAGCATAGAAGATGTTTGCCATGATTGTTTCTTATCTAGTGATTTGCAAATTGCTTTGAAGAAAAAGAAGATTGGAGTTTAGAACATCAGTTATTAAGTTTGGAAAATATTTTAGAAATGTGTTTTGCTAAGCAAAATTAATCTTGATTTTGAAAACTAAACTTCATTTATGACTTTATAGAGGAAGAATATAGATAAAGTTTTTGGAGTAAAACTGCAGTACTTAAGACAAAATGAACAGCTGTCTAATGGGGCTTATGGGGTTTTGTTAGCTAAAAGGCCAAAAACTTGCTTAAACAACAGTAATAATACCAGCTTTGTTTTTTATTACATTGTATCATCTTTTATTATATATGATTTTACACAAGTACATTGTCTCATTTAAGTTGGTTAGGATACTCCACCCAGCTGCATGACTCAGCATTTTAGGTGCTTATTGTGAAGAATAATGGCAGAACAAGAGCAAATAGGGAAAGACGTTCCCAATCTGTTTGTACAACCTTGAGACAATTACCATCACCTCTGATGGGTGGCTTCCCTGAAGATGCTTGAGGACTAAGGTTGGCCAGAAGGCATTTGTTTAGTAATTCAATATCTCTTATTTTAATGTGATCTGGTACTGTGCTGAGCACTGACAATACCGTGATGAACGTTCTCTGATCTGCAGCTTGAGTGACCCAGGAGAGACAGATGCTTCGCAGGTAACTATAGCAGAAGCCCAGTGACATCATGAAGATGGGTAGGAGGCTCAGGGGTAAAGGGGGTCAGCAAAGATTTCACAAAGAAGCAAGCTGTTTGTTTTGGTCAGCTGGAAGATTATCACCATGGTATGAAACAGTGAAGACTTTGGAATCAGGTGACTCATTATTCTATATGAGATTCAATTTCTTCACCTGTTAAATGGGATTAATAAATCATCTTGCAGGGAAATTATGAGAATTAGAGATAATGCATAGGTAAAGCAGCTAGAACAGAGTCTAGCATACAGGAAGTGCTCAATAGATGGTAGCAATAATGATGATGAGTCATTGGAACGTGAAGCTCTTTGGGACAGGGATTTTTGCTGATTTTATTCCCTTTTGTATTCCATAGATGTGCTTAGAACTATGGCACTTAATAAATATATTTTACAATGAATAGATGATAGAAAGAGACAGTAGCAGAGAAAATAGCACACGTAAAGAAAATGCCTGATCTGTTTGGGGGTCATAAATGATAAGATGTGACAAGTGTGTGTGTGTGTGTGTGTGTGTGTGTGTGTGCACGTCCACATGCACACATGTGAAAGAGAAGCATGGGTAGGGCCAGGGACGAGACACTTTGTTGAAAGAAGTTTGAAAAGCTGACCCTGCCATCAACTTGATGTGAGATTTGGGGAGAAACCATTCATAAAGTCACTTTTTATTATGACAAAATATTTACTATTGGAAGCAAAGAGAAGAAAAGGCATGACAGGAGGCATTGGGATTCAGTTGTATGGCATAAAAGAGCCATAAATCTTAGATTCATTTAAACTAGTGCAACCTGGGATTTAAATAATTAGTATTTGCATTTACTCTCTCCCTCTTCCTCTAAAGCATGGAATTACTTTGGGGGTAGAATGAAATCACAGTTTACCTCAAGGCACTAGAACAGCAGGTGCTCAACTAATACTTGTTGAAAGAACTGGTAAATAATATCTTTAAAAAGTCAAGACTTTTTGCCCTGACTTTTTGCAGCCATTTACCTGTGGTGTGGAAAACAACTGAGTGAGAGCTCCTGAGATCTCCCATCCCAGCAGGTTGTTCTCGCAGAGGCCAAGCACCCCAGTCCTGGAGGGTTCATGCTGCTTAGTGGGATCTTTGCAAAAGAAATTCAAGCACCCAAAGGGTCAATCAAATTAATTCTCTGATTATGTAGCTTAATCGAGTTTAGGATAATTCTTGGTGATGCCTGGCTCAAAGCAGGGACAATCAGTGACAATTTGGGTCTTTTGGGCACAGAGGACCCTCATAAAGATTAGGAATTAAAGGGTTAGGAGCACAATGAACAGTTTTTACACCGTGTCTAGCTATGCAATTAATAAGATCAACCATCTTAACTGTAATATAAGGAGTTCTGTGCCCCCAAGTTAAAAGATCACATTCTAGTCAAGTATGAATGGAACATTGCCTAAAATTGACCACACATTTGCCCCAAATGCAAGTCTCAACAAAATCAAAGAATTATTATCACACAGACCATGTTCTCTAGCAAACTTTCAATTAAACTAGAAAATAACAACAAAACTCATTGCCACCACCACAAAGGGAGTGATTCCAGTTTTATGGTTTCCTTTTTTCCCTGGCTGTAGCTGAGTCCTCCAAGCCCAGAGCAACAGTGGACACAGGATGCTGAGCGGTCATTCTTGTGTAGGCATTATCAGCCTTAAAAGGAACAACACACAAAATCTGTTAGTTGTGGAATGTGTGTAGCTATGTATTTTAAATTCAAGAATTTCCTTTCTATCCCTATTTTCCTAAGAGTTTTAATTAAATAGTGTCGAAATTTATCAAACATAAAAGTCTGACAAAGCTGGGTGGTGGTATGTTTGAGCACTTTCCTTTATTTTCTATTACTTTAAGTACACTTTAAATCTCTCACAAAAAAAAATCAGGGGTGCCTGGGTGTCTCAGTCAGTTAAGCATCAAACTCAGGTCATGATCTCACTGTTCATGAGTTCGAGCCCCATTCAGAGCCTGGGGCCTTCTTGGGATTCTGTGTCTCCCTCTCCCACTCATGCTCAGTCTCTCTCTATCTGTCAAAAATAAAATAAATGTTAGAAAAAGCAAAAACAAAAATAAAACTCGGTGCTTTCCAGTAATAAAAAATAGCTCAGATATCCTTAACAACAGTAACAAGTATGGAACACCAACCTCACACAATAGTTTTAGACAATTTATGTTGAGTAAGAAATTTATTGAGAAGAAAAAAAGGAAACTTGACCTCAAACTTTCTTAGACCATATTTTATAATAATATGGGTCATATGTAAGTATAAAGCACCTCTAAATTACTGTACATATATCTCCAAAGTATTAGTTTTGGGACCAATGTCATGCTCAGTAGGTTTACATTTTGATGTATTTCACTTTATAGTAAAATGAAGTCTTTTATAAAATAATTTTCCCAATACATGTACCCAAATACCAATTATTCTATTTAAATGAAGAGATCATATTAACATTACTTATTACATGTCAACTGCATTTGTGAAACAGGTTATAGACTCTGAAGTCAAATCCTCTGGATTGAAATACCAGCTGGGTCACCTACTGGCTATGTGCCTTGCCCAAGTTACTTTGCATCCCTGGGCATTTATTTTTTTCATTTTAAAAATAAGAATAATAATGGCACCTAACTTTTAATACTGTTATGAGGATTATGAGCAACAAAATCTGAAGGATGCTATAAATAACTCTCAGTTAGTGAAAGTTAAACCAGTACTTTAAGAGCACTTACTAAAAGCTAAGGAAGCACTTTGTTGAGTGTTTTAGTAACATAATCTCTATAAATCCTTCAGTATTATGAGATAGACCCCACCATTATGCCTATTTTAGAGATGAGGTAATTGAGGCTTAGAGAGATGAAAATTGTTTTAAAGGTTTGTGGATGTTTAATCTTTGCCCATATGAATGTTGTTGTTCAAATATATGGTCTGGTTGAGGCTACATTCTTGATTAAAAATACAACCCTTGATTTTATCATTATTCCCATAAGAAATTGTTATCCACCTAGCAATGGTTTATTCATGGTGGCACTGGGGAATGCACTGAATCAAGACAACTAAAATGAAATAGAAAATTCAGTAAATAAAATACAGCAAAACAAAATAAAGTTAAAGAAATTGCAGAGCCAGTATGGTACCATAAAAAGAATGTAGAACAGGGAGTCAATTTCCTTGGGTTCTATTGCTGGTCTGTCTCTAACTGCCATCTGCAAAATTACAAACTAATACACACAATATCCCCTTCTATCTAAGCAGTGGCTTGAGAATTAGGAGACCTGAATCTGCATTCTTGTTGCTTCATTTCTCTGACTAGATTTACCTGTCAACTTTGTGGCTTAAAGCCAGCAATCTCAAATTTTACTTTCTGCTCTAATATTCCTTTATCAGAAAACTATTCCCTTTATCAGACGTTATATGCCTTGAAGGTTTTAGAGACAATGAGGTGTTGGCATAAGAAGTATCAATGCCTAAAAAGTTTACAGACTAAGTTGGGGAATTTGGGGAATTTACTGCTCAGAGGCATGTACAGCTTTCTAAATCCTGCTCTGTCATGTCTCCATGTGTTTGCTTTATATGATATGAACATTGGGGAGAGATTTACCTTTTTTTTTAGGAAGGGT
Source organism: Puma concolor (assembly GCF_028749965.1). Classification (NCBI taxonomy): domain Eukaryota; kingdom Metazoa; phylum Chordata; class Mammalia; order Carnivora; family Felidae; genus Puma; species Puma concolor. Next base: position 28,055,757 of record NC_141671.1, read on the forward strand.
AAAAACATATTACTTTTGTTATAATAGTTGATATTCCTATTCTGTGAAATCCTGCATTCACACTGCACAATTTGGAAAACATTTTGCAACAGATGGCACAGGCAAATCCAGATGAAACTCATTATTCAATCAGATTAACCTCTTTCCTTGGTTGATGACATGAACTTTCCAGCATTCCAATTTGTTACAACTTTAATCAGTTTGGACCCCCTTGGTTTTAAAGTATCTATGTCAGAAACAGTCACATTTAGGAAAAGATTTGAAATCTCTCCAACTCTAAATGGGAAGTTTTTTTTTCAAATGTGAAATGTTTTAACAGAGATCTAGAAGGAAGGAAAATTTGAGAAGAGTGGATATGCCAAAAGACAAGGCCCTCAGAAATGCCTGATTTTGCTTTTACTATAGATGCCGACTTCATCTGGGGCCCAGGGCAACTGCACCGCCACCCTCTGCTTCATTTATCCCAACTATAAAGTGAGGATAATAGTTATTTATATACCTGGAAGGGGTAAGGTGGTGATTAATTAGTTAATATGTTCAGTGTGCTTTGCAGTGCTGTTATTAAGCTTCATTTAGACTTACTTTAATAATTTCATGAACTGAGGGTTCTTTTCACCAGCTGAGGAGCTAGAATCTCTTGATCAGATGTTGCAAATGGCAGAGCAGTTTTAAGGCGAACTCCTTGTCAAAACCGGTTCACACTGGTATTTGCAATATTTAAAAAAAGAGTTAAACACTTGAGCAATCACCATATCGAAGTGTACAGGGCAGAATAATCTCTTCATGATAGTGGAGGTAAATATTAGTTCCTTTTCCCCTTTTTGGTGGTTCCCTCTCCCCTAGTCTCCTATATCTCAGTATGTGTTAGAGTTGCACAGTCCGAAAAGTTTGAAACAGAAACTCGAGGTAATGACTCAAGAACCTAGTTCTGCAAATCTCAGCTGAGATGCTTCATGCTGACTGGTTCCTGAGGGTTTGGCGTGGGCATTTGTGCTGGCTGTTTAAATTGCTACAGATGCAGTTTTAACAGGTACATAAAGAGGAACCTAACTTTCTTACCTGTGTCCCTCCAGTTGAAGAATATTGGAGGTCTCAAACAGGCTTACTCTGGAGAGGCATTCAAACTATTTTAAAACAAGAGCTTGTAGTTGTTCATATCAGAGTTTATGTTTGCTTTTTGGTACTTCCTGGAAGTTGGTGAGAAGGGTGGATGGAGCAGCCAGGTAAGGAACAGCCAGTGTTGGTCAGCAGACTTCAGGCTGACTCAGGGTCAGATCATGCACCTTGCAAGTTGCCTGGCTCCAGTTGACTGACACCCAAAGCCCTACCTACTCCTTCCTACTCCCCCTGCCCCAGGTAAACCTCCTACAGGTGTGGTCAGGCAGAGGTCAGGGCAAGGACAGTGAGTGCAGTGGCAAGGTGGTTGGATGGTGTGGGAAATTTGTGCTTCCCAGCATTGGTGGCCCACCCTCTTATACCAGACAGGTGGGTTTATAAATAATTATGATCCATTAGCAAAGAGAGGAAAAGCACTAATAGGAAAGGAAAGCTAGTGGATTCCACATCCTGAGGAATCCTAAAGCCCATCCAGTCTAAGAGCTATGTGGCTTTCCTGGGCAGTGATGTCAGAAAGTTGTTAGGGATAGAGGTGCAGGTTTCATTTTTTGGAAAAAAAATTATTAAAAGAATTTATGCTCATAAAAACCTCAGTCCCCCTTTTGCCTTTGCTTTATTCTTTTAATGTTTTTCCTATGCATACATTGTCTGTGTTTGTGTCTCCTCTTTTGGAGTTGTGTGACATGTACTTCTTGATTATATTTCATCAGCATTATCTAAATCAGGACATAGGGGAAATATTTTCTATTTTTTAATTTAGCATGGCTTTGATATGAGATAAGGCACCTTTGATTGGGTTTGCATTCCCTGCTGGATAAACATTTCTGGTATATATATGTGTCATGGAAATAACATAGGGAGCAGAACTTTGATAACTTGCTGGATTTTTTCCAAGGAGTGGGTTGGGCTCCTTCACTCTGGGCCTGTCCAGTGTGCTCAGCTGAGGATTTCCTGTGGTCTAATTAGCAGGCCTGGTTTTCTGACAGTAGACAGCCTTATTGCTCTCAGAGTGCTTGGTGTTTATAAGCGAGGGATAGAACAGACTGACGTATCTGAAAAACAAAAGCTTCAGATATCAAAAGTGAAAATTCTTAAGCCAGTATTAAGTAAATTTTGTGGAGGAACAATTAGCTACATTAGGTACATTTCTAAGAGTTCATAACTGTTAGAAACCGACCCGAAAGGATATTAGCCTACATCAGAAACTGTAATCAATATAAATCATAATATCTTTTCTAGAAAAATTGGAATGCAATTAATGCTTTGGGAAATGTGTTTATAAGTCTAATTTTTCTTTTTCTTTTTTTTTTCAACGTTTATTTATTTTTGGGACAGAGAGAGACAGAGCATGAACGGGGGAGGGGCAGAGAGAGAGGGAGACACAGAATCGGAAACAGGCTCCAGGCTCTGAGCCATCAGCCCAGAGCCTGACGCGGGGCTCGAACTCACGGACCGCGAGATCGTGACCTGGCTGAAGTCGGACGCTTAACCGACTGCGCCACCCAGGCGCCCCAAGTCTAATTTTTCTTAATGTCTTCCTAGGGACTGTACAAAACATCCATGTATTGTTAAACTCTTTGCACAATTTTGTTCTAAAACTATCAGCACATATTTCCTGCCTTGCCACATGCAGTATCATTGAACCTAATTAAATTGTTTTGGTTAATAACCAGTAAACCTAACCTCTTTAACAAATCTTTGCTCCCAAAACTGCTAATCCCACCAGGACTCACTGGCTACAGTTTTCACTTAGGTCTGCTGTCCTGGCTTCGTACCCTTCCTTGACCATCAGGCATTAAAAAAATAAAGACCTGAATATTCTCAGAGGGAAAAGTGAACAGCCTCAGGGAAGGACAGTGCCTTGCACACAGTAATTGTGTGTCAGTGGTGCCCCAGATGGGCCTGAGCCTGAGAAAGTTTTCTGCAGGATTACTTCACAACTCACCAGCACCAGCCATCTGATCCTGGGTGCTACTGTCCATGCAATAAAGGTTTTCTTCTATCTGAGCTTTAAGAAACAAGAAAAAGAACTTCATCCTTATTACCAAAAAAGAATATTTTACCTGGTTTAATTATAATTATATACATTATGGGCAATAAATCACACTGTTGGGTCCTTATATTTTCTTTTAGGTTCCCTCTCAAGGAGTGATAATAACTCATAGCTTCAAAGGGTCCCTTGCCTGTCCCTGGTCTCCGTATGCTCTGTGCTGTGTGCTGAAGTTACATGTCATGTTCCATTCTGCTCTGCTCCAGTGTGGCTGCATCTCCTATCAGGGCATTCATACTTATTTTTGCAAATCCTAAGTTCTCCTGTCTCTGATGTTTGTTCAGACTTTAAGTGATGAGGCTTTCTCCCTGTTTATCTATTGAGTTAGCTGTGTTTTTTCCAGATCTAAAGGGCCATTCTCTGCCTTCAAAACATTTTTCAAAAGACTTCTGCTTGGCTATCCTAGAAATGTATTTCTATTTTCAGGAAACTGTAGCTTTTTATGTTCTCTCTCCTTGAGTGCCTTAGTGCAGTAGGAGCCTATGCTTATTGCTCAAGTGGGGATAGCAAATTCCAGATTGAATAAGGCTCCTTTATTATATAGAAGTTATAGAACTTGGAATAATTCTTGTGTATATCTATCAAACAGCTGTACTCTGTCAGCTGCCAGCAATTTTCCCCATTTCATCCCAGAGCATGTTTAAGTAGTTATCTCTATTGCACTGATCTTGGAACACTTTTAATTCTAGGTAAAATATATCCTGGTCAATTGGGGAAATATCATCCTCATATATAGCATATAGCATATATGCTAAAAAAAAAAAGCTTTCTTCTTACTATTTTCTATGACTCCATTTTCATCCCTGGTTTCAGATAAGCTTATAACCTAATTATCTATTTCATATCTCCCCTTTTGGAGGAAAATTATAATTACTTGCTGTCTGCACAGTTATTAGGAATATCAGCAAGATTGTAAGCTTCTTGAAGGTGGCAGGCCTTTGTAACATTTTTGTTTTATATGCCACACAGAACTTAACACAATTCACAACAGAGAGATTTAGCTTCACTATGCACTAAGCAAAGGCCATGAGGAGGAAGGGGCAAGCTTACTCCTCTGACTCCATGGCAGCCTGTATATGACATATCTTACTGGATATCCCGACATTGGCAGCTGTGTCAGACTTGAGCGATGGCTGCACCCACCCCAAAAAATTATGAAATCTCTAGGGGAGACTGAGAACAAATTTAGAGCTTATCTAAGAAAGCCGTCCATGTTGATCAAGGGAATGGCTTCTGATAACATTTCACTTAAACTCCAAATAGAATGACCTATCTTGCCACTCCCATAAACTTACAGTCTGAAATAGGCTTAGTCATAAAGAAGAAAGTACTAGAACACTTGCAAGAGTTCTGATGCTTTTTACTTATTGTAGGTCGAGAATAGGGGCTGGCAAATCTCTTCTATAAAGGACCTGATAGTAAATTTTTAGGTTTTGTCTCTGTCACACCTGCTCAACTTTGCTGTTGCAGCAAAGCAGCCGCAATACATAAACAAATATTGTGGCTGTTTTCAAGAGAATTTTACAAAACATTGAACACAGTGTCGGGGACCTGGATTTGGTCTGTGGGCTGTAGTTTGCTGACTCTGGTCTAAAAGATCAAGGGTACAATGTGGTTCTAACTCTGTGATGCAGGTTTTACTCAACATCCATGTTCCTGAGCTTCCTGGGGGTTCAAAGAGCCAGAAGGAGGGAGTCTGCACAGGTTAGGGAATCAGGGGTACTTTGTATGGTCTCTGCCCACCTCCCACCTTCCCACACTGAATCCATTTCTGATATTTCCCCAGAGATTCTCAGAGCAGATGTGGGTACATGAAGTGGGATCCTGTGTCCATCAGAAGTGCCTTTCTGGTTAACCTTTCTGGTTAACCCATACGAATGAATTGTTCATTGAAATCCCTTCCTATTTGTGGCTATAGCCAAAATTTGTGGCTAAGTTCAAATTTTATGAACTTCTGGAACAAGAAGTATGCCCTCTATAAACCAAATCTTCAGGTTTCTCAAGTATAAAAGACCAGGAGAAAATTTAGGATCATTATGCCCATGAAGAATCTTTCCAGCTCACATGGATATATTTGAATCTTAAACAAATTAGCTAATAGACTAAAATAATCTGAATTAGAGACTAATGGGAAAAATAGTTACTAAGTTATTTTAAGATTGAACTCTGATGGTTGTTAATTTTTGTAAATAAGTGTTTGGATGTTCACACGGTATCCATATCATCTTTGCAGTATCACATGTTTAAGATTCTAGGAGACCAGGAGAAAAAGAAAGTACAAGTGCTGACTTTTGCATGTGTTTTTCCTAATCTGCTTTTCCTTGCTTCTGCATTAATCAGAGGACAGCAAGAGAATCACCACCATTACACAGCAAGCTTGGGAAAACTATTGAAGAAGAAACATTCTGAACATGTTCTGGGAACAGAAGAAAGGATTCAAACCAATTCACCAGCTCATCCTCATCTGTAGAGTATTGGCAAAATAAATTCAGAGTTTATCTGGTTGAAGGAGTAAAATCCTACCTGGGCATAGAAAAGGAAACAAGTACTGGAAATACACAAGGGACCTCCTGGGACTAAGGGTAAGTGGTATAGAACCAGAAATGGGGCATGGATGTGGTCAAGCTCATTCTTTTCTTTCCTCCTTCCTGAACCCAGGTGTCTCATATCTGGTTTGACATGGAGACTTCTACAGTTTCTAGCATTTCTTTGCAGAGCATCCTTCTCTGCTTACTTGCTGGTGTGGTCGTTCCAAATGGGCGTCCTCAAAGAAAGCATCTCATTCTGGAATCCCCATACCTCAAAGAGAATCAAATGCGTAGAAAGATCTTAATTCTTTATTAACTAGCCCCTTGACAGAACAGTCATAATTGAATAAATACGGTCTCCATAGCTAACTAGATATTCCTTGGCTAAACTTCACATTGTGGGGAGGGAGAAATAAATTAGCCAGTCATGAGCCAACATCCACTATTTGTGCAATCTTCTGTGAAACTGTGATTCTCAGGAAAGTAAAGACTATCCCTGCTACCAGTGAGGCACTTCTCAGAAGACATCTGGGTACCCCAAAAAGTACTAATACTAGTGCTCTCATTTAGTCTAAAAACCTGGTTACTGAAACAGTGATATATCAATTTAACAAGTTTCTTTAGTCATATCAAAGTCTAAACAACTTAGGGGATTCTTAAAGTTACATACCCCACAGAGAAGGACTCCTCAGACTTTAAACAGTGGATGATAAATCCTGGCAGAAGGCAAGGTGGGGACTCTTCCTATGTTCACATCAACACAGACTTATGTCTGCCATTGGTTCACAAAGACCACAATGGGGGAGGACATCAACTGATTAAAGATAATTTGCCTATTTGTATCATGTCATTTTAAACATCGCCATACACCATATTATATACTAGAATGTTCCTTTGGAAAGAAATGCTTCAGCCCTAATGGCACAGCCCTACACTAGTGTGCCCATGTGTCCTCATTTGCTTGGAAACATCCTCACATTATTACTAAAAGCCCCACATCCTAGGGAATCCCCAAGTCTGGGACATGCTGGGACACTTGGTCTCCCTAACCAACCATCAGTCTGAGCCATAGAAGTTGGGCTATGAGTATCCAGTCGTCTTCTTCTCCATCTAATATGATTCTGAAAGCAGCCTCAGAGCTAAGAATGCCTTGTTAAGTCAGTGGGCTGCCTCATTGCATATTTCCTTAGTTGATGCTAGCACCCTCTCTATTTCCCAGAGGCTTTGTTCTGCAAGCTCTCCATGCCTGAGGTTTGGTATAGCACTTAGCCCATCTGAAAGGGAACGAGTGCTCACCATCTCCTTCCAGAAGGAGATAAAGGGGGAATAACCAGCCCATTCTCAAAGACACTTGCAGGCCTAGAGGAGATAGAAAATCACTCATGCAAACACATAGCTTCCACCACTGATACCATCATATCAGAATACTAGGACCTGACATAATAAGACTATGTACCTATATGGTATATACACTTAAAACTGATAGGATATTATAATGTCAATTATACTTCAGTTAAAAACAAGTTTACTTATTTCTGTCCTCCTATGTAGTGTAAATATTCTGAGACAGAAGATTTGTCTTTTTTTTTTTTTTTTTTTTTTTTTTTTTTGTAAATGGCTGTGTTCCCAATGTCAGGAATAGTGAGTAGTACAGAAAAGGCTCTTAATAAATATTTATTGAATAAAGGAGAACAAATGGAGATAGAAAGACAGTTAGAAGTTGTTAGTTTTAGCTATTATAACAAAGAACCATAGATTGGATGTTTTATATATACAATAAATTTATTTCTCATGGTCCAGGAGACTAGATGTCCAAAATCAGCATGCCAGCATGACCAAGTTCTGTTGAGAGCCCTTGTCTAGGTTACAGACTGCCACTTTCTTGTAGCCTTAACATGGCAGAGAGCAAAAAGGGGAAGGAAGCAAGAGTCTTGCTTGACTCTTAGAAGGGCAGTAAATCCGCTTTAGGAGGGCCCCATTCTCATAATATCATTAATCCCTCCATCACTTCTCAAAGGCCTCACCTCTTAGTATCATCATACTGGGGGATAGGGTTTCAACACATGAATTTAGGGGCTGGACACAAGCATTCAGTTTATAATAGGTGGATAATGTAACAACCCAGGAGAAAGACAGTACAGGCCTGAATGAAGCTGGTTTCTGGGAGCAGGAATTAAAAAGATACTAATGCTCTCTGCCTGAAAAGTGCCCATTCATATATTTTCTTTATTCAAAGTATTTTTAATCACTTGCTTTCTGTAACTTCTACTCATTACACACACACACATACACACACACACACACACACTTTAAAAAAATGTATAATGGACAATCTCAGACTTATCTGAAATAGAAAATAGCATAATCAACCCCCTTGCAGGGTGATGAACTTTTGATCAATCTTGTTTTACCTATATTCCATCTACTTCTCCCTTTTCCTGGATTCTTAGAAAACAAAGTCTCAGAAATCATGTGATTTCATTGGTATGGTATTTTCTTTTTAAATACCTTTCTACTACTGTTAAAAATAGTTGGTATGACCTCATGCTGGTCAGAGTGATTAAAATAAACAAATCAGGAGACTATAGATGCTGGCAAGGATGTGGAGAAAAGGGAACCCTCTTGCACTGTTGGTGCGAATGCAAACTGGTGCAGTCACTCTGGAAAACAGTGTGGAAGTTCCTTAAAAAATTGAAAATAGAACTACCCTATTACCCAGAAATAGCACTACTAAGAATTTACCCAAGGGATACAGGAGTGCTGATGCATAGGGGCAAATGTACACCAATGTTTTTAGTAGCACTTTCAACAATAGCCAAATTATGGAAAGAGCCTAAATGTCCATCAACTGATGAATGGATAAAAGAAGATGTGGTTTGCATATACAATGGAATACTATTTGGCAATGAGAAAGAATGAAATCTGGCCATTTGTAGCAATGTGGATGGAACTGGAGAGTATTATGTGAAGTGAAATAAGTCAGGCAGAAAGACAGATACCATATGTTTTCACTCATATGTGGATCCTGAGAAATTTAACAGAAGACCATGGAGGAGGGGAAGGGGGAAAAATGTTACAGAGAGGAAGGGAGGCAAACCATAAGAGACTCTTGGATACAGAGAACAAACTGAGGTTTGATGTGGGTGGAGGAGAGGGAAAAGTGGGTGATGGGCATTGAGGAGGGCACTTGTTGGGATGAGCACTGGGTGTTGTATGGAAACTAATTTGTCAATAAATTATATTTTTAAAATGGTTTGTATGTATTAGACTAATTTTAGGCAGATGAAATGAACAGGAGGTGTAATTAACCTAAGATGAAACTACTGGTATTTTCCAAAAGTTCCTCTGGTACTAATATGCAGCCAGGGATGCTTGTTCTTCTGTGTGCTCATGAAACCTGGTATCCTAGGTATGATTCAGGGGTTTGCTTGTCTGTAATTCCCATGAGACTCTATGGTCAAGGTCTCCCCAATTAGCTAGTAAGCTTATGAGCCCTATTCACCACAGTATCCCAAATATACTCAAACTATAGAAAATTCCTAATAGGTACATGGACATAAATATTTTTAAAGGTATAATCAATAGGATTTTTCAATTACTTGTGTAGGTCAATAGGCTAAGGTACTGGAAAGGTTTACAATTTATTCCCAGGCTTGTGTTGAAGTCATTGAAACATGGTGATGCCATTGCATAAACCAGGAAGTGTGTTACAGGACAGTGATTAAATCAGTTTGGCAATGTCAAATCTGAGATGCCTATTGGGTACCAAACTAAAGAAGTTCAGCAAGCAGTGCAAAATGTGCATTTAGCATCCAGGAAGGAGACCAAATCTAGAGAAAAACATTTGGGTGTTCACCAGTTAGAAATAACAGATATAGAGGAGAAAGAATTGAGAGAGCCAGTGTAGAAAGTTTTGGGGGTCGGGACTGAGGGCAGGAATTTAGGGACCAGGAGGAGGAAGAGGCTATAGCAAAGAATTTTTCTGGATAAGAATTTGAGAGAAAAGAACAGTGTGTAGTTATTAAAGAGAACTGAACATTATGAATATACTTAATATTCATTATTAAGTGAACACCATCAGTGTTCACTTCATGAACACTTAAAAGTGTCAAAAGGGTAAATTTTATGTTGTGTATATTTTAATACACACACACACACACACACACACACACACACAGATAAAGATTGCAAGTTCTAAGAAGTGGGTAAGTGGGTAAGTGCCCCTCCAAACACCAGAGACAGGGTAAGGAAAATGAGATGCAAATGCTAGGTCATTGATTTGCTAAGCATGAGGTCACTGCTTCATCAACCAGGGATCAGTTCAGTGAAGACTGGAAGAGGGACAGGGATACCAGATTATAGGGAAGAGATAAGAGGAAGAAGCAGAGATCACAAGGATGTATTTCTTTTTAGAAAAAGGTTGTAGATTTGGGGTGGTGGCTTTGGGAAATTATTTCTCAAAGTGTGATCCTTGAATCCACCACATTAGAATCATCTGGAATATTCAGTAAGATTCTTGGGGCTATACCAGATGTATTGAGTCAGACATTATAGGGTGATGAGATCAGAATTTCATTTTTTCTTAAATTTAAAGATCAAACTGGCTTTATTCAATGATTCATGAATTAGGCAGCATTCCATTTAGTGAAAGAAAGGAGCTCCATCGAGCTACAGAAAAGGTTTTTAAAGGCAGAAAAGGGGCAGAAAGAGGAAATCATTTTTGGGGGGTGATAGATCAACTTTATTTTTATTTATTTATTTATTTATTTATTTATTTATTTATTTATTTATTTTTAAATATAATTTATTGTCAAGTTAGCTAACATACAGTATGTTTTCACTCATATGTGTAATTTGAGAAACTTAACAGAAGACCATGGGGAAAGGGAAGGGGAAAAATAGTTTCAAATAGAGAGGAAGGAAAACCATAAGAGATTCTTAAATACAAAGAATAAACAGAGGGTTGATGAGGGTTGTGTGGGGGACAGGAAGATAGGTGATGAGCATTTGTTGGATGAGCACTGGGCGTTGTATGTAAGCGATGAATTATGGGAATATATTCCCAAAACCAAGAGCACACTGTATACAGAATTTCATTCTAGAGGAGTTCAGGGGTGGTTTTTATGAACACTAAAATTTCAGCACCATAGTTAAGCTGGAAGGTTGTCTGCTGGAAGATTGAAGATGATCATACCTAGGCATGTTTCTAGCAGAAGGAAGGGTCAGGAGGACAGGAAGATATTTTTCATTTGGTGCTGGAGGTGGTGGCCTCAAACAAACCCAGAGGAGACTGAAAGTGCATATGGAAGCAGATAAAGGAGCAAAGAAGTATGGGGGGGAGGAAGAGGAATGGGTGAGAGTGCTCCCTGAACTGGAACAAAAGACTGAGCTGCTGCAGGGCCCAGGCCCCTTGTCAATCAAAGAATGTGAAACTTGGGATCTCACAGGTCTCAAGAAAGATAGACATCAGGTTCTACCCAGGGCAAGGTGCCACCATAGCAGATCATCAGCTGGAACGGGAATCCCAGGGGCTGGCAGAGACTTCAGTGAGAGGGAGGGCTGTGTCCATGGTGTGAGGGTGGTCAGGGGAGCCAGACAGGGATGGGAGGCAGGCTTAGTGTGAGGAAGGGCAGGGACAAGGTGAAAGCTCTCTCTATGGTCAGAGGGTGTTCCAAAGGTGAACTTTCTCTCAGAGGGGCTGGTGTAGGAGCCTTCAGTCAGGATGGGTAGAACTTCTCCACAAAAATACTTGAGCACCTCATAGGAGTTACTATATTTACTTGAAAAAGATAGAGCCTCTTTTTATACAGATTCCACTATTCACACTCTACCTCATTAGCCTTCCCACTGCTACTCTGTTGATGTTTCAACCCCAAGAAAACTTGGTTGGCTGCTACTTATTTCTTTTATCTGGGTTTCTCATAATCCCTCTGAGGAAAGAAACTTTAAAATAAGAGATGTGAAAGAGGGGGTTGAGGAAGCCTTGCCTGTGGGTGCAGGGGTTATTACATGCAGCCTTTGGGAGAAGCTTGAGCTAACCCTTGCTCCTCTGGCACTAACTTAGAGCCTCATTGTGCTTGTTTTATTTATGGCATGGAGACAATAACACCTGTTTCACTGGGTAGCTGCAAGGATTGACTGAAAAAAAATGTGTACAATATAATTAGCTTATTATGTGACACACGTAAGAAGAAATGGTAGCTGCTGTCGAGGTAGTGGTAATATATTTCATTATTATTATCATTATTATTAGATAAATTCAGACATTTCCCTGGGAAGGAAATACCGGGAGACTGTTCTGATGTAGCCAGGAAAGACGGCAACCACTGTCACCAGCAGCAGTATCTTTAGATGATTTGTACCCTCCTAGCATGTCTCCATCTAGCTCAGTGGTTCTCACATCTGGCTACACATTAAAACCAAAGTTTTAAGGATACTAATACTCAGGTCCTACCTCAGGTGAAACCAGAATCCCTGTGCAATCAACTGAGGTCCAGATCAGACCAGTTTTCAAAGGCTCCTTAGGTAATTTCCAGGCACCACCTGAAGTGAGCACTGTCAAGTAGCTGGACTCTAATGGCAAGAGGTGGGGTGAGGATATTCAAGATGCTTTACAACTAGGTCGTGATTTACTGTCACACAGGGTTTTTAGGTGACTAAAGTAAATGCTGGGACCACCCAAGTCCTGCCCACACATGCTCTAAGGCTATATGCTCTTTTTTTCGGCAACTGATGTCGCCCTTCAGGACCAAATTGATATTTGGCATGAATGCACATTTCAGAAGGTGGAAAAGTACTTGTCTGAGCAGAGGATGAGTCTACAGAATCCTGGGATGATTTTTCTAGACCTTACGTTCCCAGGACAGACGTCTTAGGAAAGCACAGAGCATATCACTCTCCTGGTCAATCTGGCTGCTTGGGAAGTTGTAGTCCAAATGTAGATATTTTGTCCTCACTCTTCACTTTAATTTGGTATCTTTATTCAAGATGAAGCCTGGGTTTGGGGGGTTATCTCTACAGTGACTTTCTCCTCTCTTTATCAGTGTGAGGGGTCGGGTAGGGGAGTGTTCTGCCCATTTTTCTGGAATATCCTTTAGTAATGAGCACTATACAAGCAGTAAGCAGTCTGTAAGGCATAGGACAGACTGAGGCTTTCTCACATTTGCCCTGAAGAACCTACCTCAAGGAGATAAAGTCCATTGTCCTGGTAGAGATAATTCCATGACATTAAAGCCACTGCCTCATGTTGGATACCACAGGTTCTCATCTTCAGGTCTGAGTTCCCTGTGCTTATAGATCATGGGCTTCATTTTCAATTTTCAATCCCAGTGGGAAAGGTTAATCTGCCCAAACATGTGTGGGAGGACATAAGCAAGTGGGGTGAAGAGGAAAAAGTAGAAATCAGGAAACATGGATTCTAGTACAAATTCCCCTATACAGCTTTACAGACACAGACAAATTACTTCTGTCTCCAGCCTCGTCAGCTAAAATGTGAGATTAGATCACATAGGTGGTTCCCAATAGATGTCTTTTCTTTCTACACCTAGGGATCTGGGGGCCTCTTTTAATAATTCAGTTTTGCCCTGATGTCCCCAAGATCTATAGCATACATGTTGGGAACTTTTACCTTATATCAACTTTATGGTCTCTTCTAGTTCTAATGTTGTCTAATTTTTCCCACTCTATGTTTTTTAGCCTGATATTGCTACAACTTCTTCAGCTGGGGAATACCCAAACCACCAGTGCTAGGCACATCAGGCTTTGTAGCGGCTGAGAGGTATGTGTTGGCTCCTAGAACCATTTTAAGTAATGAACCTAGTGAGGAAAATCACCATAGTAACCTAACTCTTGGCTCCTTTCCACTCCCACCCTTCTCCCAGACCACACCCTTTTTGGCCACTGATGAGTTTAGGTTACACATGGAGATGCTGTGCCATGTGGCAATTGTGGATTTAACTTAATGAGGGCCAAGTAAATGGTAATTGCCTTCCCCAGTCATGCCAGTAATTGGATGGTGAGGCCATATCTTCAGGGCTCTTAGTGCTTGGAACAAATGGTTCAGTGTTGCAACCCCTATTGCCACATGACCTAGGGTAACTCCTGAGCATTCTTCTGCCAGGAGGATAGCAGTACATTTCTCATGGAAAACACAGAAGTCTACTCAGAAATGTACAAGGGAATGAAAGTATAATGTCTGATTTCAAACAAAGGCTCTGCTGAGTTGCTGCTGAATCTCTGCTGTAACATGGGTAAGGTTTAAAGATGGCTTCCCTGAATAAAATCCCATTTTACTCTTTTTCATGCCTTCTCTTTTCCCAGGCTCAAGTAAAAGAAACTGAAAGCTTTGACACAGCAGTTGCTTATTTGCAGATATTTATATCCCCATTCAACAATACAGAAGTTACTGAATGCTTACTGTGTACTGGGCTGAAGCCTGCTTGAATGTGCACTCTTGCTATTTGCACATATTTCTTCCACCTGAAATGTTGTTCTTCATCTCTCTGAACTCATCAACATTATTATTTGTCAAGGCTCTGATCAAATATCACTTTTTCATGCCTGGGAAAGAGATCTTGGCCCCTTCTGAATTCTTGTGATACTTACTGTCACATTGATGTGGCCCCATGGCCTGCCCTTCTCTGTTGTTCGCAGACCTGCTCTAAGACTTTGCCAGCCTGCAGATTCCCTGAAAGTAGGCTTTGGGTATTCATCCTCTTCATATCGGCACCCAGCAGATTAGATCAATGGCTCTGAGGTACAAGTGAAACATTAAGCAAATATTGTGTGGTTTGGGATTTGTTTGCTTTTATTATAGGAAGACCTGGAAATATCACAGTAAGATGGACTTCCTAAGCTCTTCAAAGGCACTGGGTTAGAATATGCAAAGTCCTCATGAATCATATTTCTAGTTCAGCAGAGTTTGAGACCCCTCGGTTCATTAGAAAAAGGAATAGCAGCTATTTTCTTTGGTTTCTGATTTTTTTTTTCTGGTTCCAGTTCTGGGTCTCTGTTTCTGAGATTGGTAATTTCTAGAGGTCAGCCTACTGCCTACTATTCCCCATGGCTGTTAGGAGTGATTTGATTCAATGAGGCATGTTCACCAGCAGCACAGGGAAGCAGCATCAAGGTGAGGGGTTCCTAGGATATAGTGATCCAGTGCTAAAACTGATGCAGCCTTAGTGGGTTACCCTGAAGAAAATCTGTGTACCTTCAAGAATCTTAGAGATAAGTACAGGAAAGGAAGTGGAGAGGGCATGATGACTAGTTTTACCTGGTCATGGAGGCTTTGGCAGCAGACATAGCAAGGACACCAGTGAGGACAAGCTGGAAACAAGAGGACCTGAGCCGAAGTAGTCTACTGATAAGTGGTGCCCTTTGGAAACGACAGCATATAGCCATATAACACTGCAAAGACAAGTCCTGAAAACACCTGCCAATGCCCAGCTTATCATATGGAAGATTTACAAGCAAAACCCTAGAAGGCATAGCTACCCCACATCAGAGACATGCAAATGGAGGGAATCAATGACAAATCAGACTTGGGCCCATCCTCTGTAGGAATCTAGAAGATGTGAAACACCGTTTAGAGAGCTCTGAAATGTGATTTTAAATTTTAAGAATTTCCAAGCTGGTCCAGTTTGAAACAGGCATTTGGGAAGATCAGCTCTGTTCTAAGGAGAGGTCACAGCACTGAGGTCTATGTCACTGTCCACCTGTCTACTACATACAGCTGAGGGGCTTCAATCCAGGGCTTGAGCCAAAGGATTGTGGGTGATTTATCTTGTGAAAGATGGAAAACAGGAAAACTGCAGTCACTGCCATCTTAGCGGAGGGATGATGTAACTCGTAACATTTAACCCTAGTTTAATTATTATAGATGGGGCCACTGATAATACATCAAAGTCAGTATTAAGCTAACTGTGATGACAGTCTTAGTTGATCAATTATCTGGGGAGAGTCATGTTATTTTGATCTTTCAGGGAGATCAGGGATGGCTCAATATTGTTGTCTAAGAACATTAGCCAATAAAAGTAAAGAAGCTCCATCTTAACCATCCTATTAGGATAAGCATTTAAAAATTCCCTGTAAAATGCTAAACAAGTATTTGGAAATTAATGATTTGGTTAATCTGCTGGATGTTAGGAAATGCAGTTAAAGCCACTTTCATTCATTTTTGAAGAGGTTTTGTGCCCAGGTGGAAGATAGTCTGCTGTCTACAGGGGGGAATTTATTGAATGCATACACACACACACACACGGATCAGGATTGAGAGAGAAAGAGGAAGATAATGGAAACTGCTACCTGCCGGACCATCAGGAAAAGTGAGAGAGAAGAAATAGAGGAACTGCTTACTTTGGTTCTTGGTGTCTGTTCCCTCCAGTTCTGTGCACACAGAGCCTCAGTATAAATCCCTTTTTCATCTTGAGAACTCAAGTATGTTTCATTTCCTACACTGAGGACAACAAACATAATTACAAACTATATCTTTGCAATAACACAGAATATCAACCATTTTTGTAGACTTTTTTTAATGGAAAAGGAAAAAAAATCTCTAATAAGGATAACTCTGAATTTAGAAAGAGGGGGGGAGATTGGATGACTAGCTGTGCCTTCTTAGTACTTGGTAAAGCACTTTTCAGAATTATATGTATATAAGTAGCACTAAAATAAAAATAATTCAAGAAATTATATCCTATCAAAAAAGGTCTATTTTGGTATTTCTGATGATTTCACTATCAGCTTGAGTTATTTATTTTTTTCAAGAATGTTATGTTTGGAGACAATTTTCAACAGTGAGTCAACGTTTGTTTGCTTGTATTGGTTTCACCTTCTGTTATTTTTCCTCACTGCTCTTTCAGCTTTCACCATTTATTGAACCCTGATGAAAGAAGGATGTCTATTCATTGATATGCTGACAACTTGATAAGTCACCCACATATGTGCCACACACACATCCCCCACACATATACCACACCCCACACACATATCACACACACTCCACACACTCACATCATATACCACACACATATCACACATACTACACATACTACACACACACACACACACACACACACACAAACCACATACATATGCCATGCATACACACCACACACACATACCACATGCCACATACACACCACATGCAATACCAACATACCAGAAACACACACACACACACACACACACACCACATACCACACACATGTCAGACTCATACACAGTGAATAGTGTGGAGATTTTTCTTCAGAATGGCCTGCTTAATAAGCACTCCATTTTCTAGAAATTAATACTTGTCTGTTCTTATGGCTATAAATAAGCAGGTTAATCACCATGTGTTTTTGGCTTTGATGAATAAAGTTCCTCAAATCAGCTTTGTGCTTCCTGTAAAGGAGGTCACTGTTCTGTCCATCTATAGCTGAGAATGCATGCATCTCCTCATGTGGAAGCAGAGTGGCTCTCACTTGATAGGAACCCTGGAATCTGCAGCTCCTGTTCCAGGCTTCCAGTCAATAAAAAGCGGTACCTTAGAGTATTTCAGCAAATGACAAGGAAAACTGCTTATTTAAATTATCAACATGAGGTACAATCTTTGAGGTGCCAGCTAATATCTTTCCAATATCTATATTTTGATGGCACTTGAAATTCCCAAGAACTCATATACTCTGTCTGATGACCAGTGGTTTCAACAACAGAGTGAAGTATTTGTTATTCTTACTGAATTCACATCAAGAAAACCGAAGCTCTGAGAAAAGAATTGATTTGTTCATTGTCACATGATCAGTCTTCAGCATTTACCACGACAAGATTCAAACTGTCCTGCTTTCTTCTTTACATGTAGGAGAAACTTTATTCTTTTAATTTATTGCTTTAAGGTCTTTCATTATATCCTTTACCAATGAAGGCACTGTTAAGATAATAGGGTTAGAGAATGTTTTAGATAGACTTCTGAGGGCAGTTGTGTAAATTAAGTTAGATAAATCATTGTAAATTATTAATTTATAGCCCTGGAATTGATAAAGAGCATGTGCTTATGACAGCATGCTCAGACCTGTTCTGTTTTGAACTAACTGCCTGGCTAGTGAAACATCACACAAGTCTTATACATGTGTTTCTTTTAGTCTGTGATTATGAAACTTGAAGACGTGCTTTTCTGGAATATTATATTTTCTTCAAAACTCTCTCTTGCTCTCTAGTTTAATCTATTCCATCTGAAATGAGCCCTGTGGGTGTTGCTGAAGAGAGTTAAAACACACTGCATCAGCAGCTGCACAGCCAGAAAACTGTAAGAACCAGAGGCCTTGTCTGAAGCTTGACAAAGGTGTCAAGGATGAAGGAGACTGAGAATTTTCATGTTTGTTTCCCTCCGCTCACTGGTATGCTTCTGTTCCTCCAACTGATAGAAGTGAGGAAGTTCCTCATCTGAAACTTATTTTCCAGAATTTGATATTTCTTTAAGAAACTCGAAAGAGTAGTTGCTCCCTAAACTCTGGTTGTAGAAGATCAGGCTGGTGTCTCCTGGCCTATGTGTTACCTCCTCATCCATCTTGGATGGACACGAAAGTGGAGATTGTACTGTTTGTTCTTGTTTCTGTAGCATAAATCTTGTCTCCCTGATTTCCTTAAGGGTAAGAACCATGATTTATACTTGCTGATATTTAACAAGTCTTCTGAAAATACTCAGTAGTGAGTTGACAGGTGATTAGACATTAATAAAATCCATATCACTGTGTCTTTGGTCAAGTCTGTCTATAACAGATTGGATTAGAGAAGCATGTCTAGACAAGAATCCAACCAAGAATTCTGGGATTTTCTGGAGAAGAGGCCATCACTACCTCTGTGTCAGTCTTTCTGATCTATTCATATCCAGTCCTGAGAACATTCTATTCCCTCAGATCTGAGTGTATAATACCAAATAGCTACAAGCATGAGTGTGGAGTTAGGCTCTAGCAGGTGCCACAACTTTCATGGGTAACCTCAGGCAAGTTAGCTAACCAACTAGTGACTCTGTTTCCCCATTCTAACATGGACATAATTATGGTAAGTACCTGATCAGTGCTTACAAATGTAGCAAGTGTTTAATGGAGCTTGAAATTTTTATGGTTATTTACCACCTCTCTGGCATCTTAAATGTACAAAATTCTTAAGTCTATTTACACAGTCTTACTCAGCATTTATTTCTTTATCTTTCTTCATCATTAGCAACTTGTTTCCATTAGCTGAACTGAAAAGCAGGCTCTTCTTATGAGGCTCTGTACCACAAGTCTTTCCTGGGGTTCCCTTTTTCAGAAAAAAAAAATGGGAATTACTCCCATTTTGATCATTTCCTTTGCTTCAACCTTGTTACAGATCTCTCCCTTCCCAAAGAGATCTCCATGTTTTGTTATTTCTGTTAGGGTCTCCTGTACCCTACTTGCCTTCCATCCATCCTTGCTCTAACTCTCTGCCCAGAGATGCTCCAAGGTAGTGGTCACAATCTAAAAACCAAATTCAGTTCACAGGTGTGTGATTTAAAAAAAAAGTCAAATTAGTTGCCAACATACTTAAAAATAGAAAGCTTTTAAGATTTTGGGTGTCTGGCTCTTCTGAAAGCCATAAGAACATCCAACACTGGGTCTGTATTGCACAAGGCAAGAATCCGAGGAGGGGAGTGAATGTGGGCACCTGGAGTTATTATAGACTCTCTCCAGTATCCCCCACTCCCAGGGAGGTCTGAGCCAGCTTCCAGCTGCCCTCCGTCACCTGCTATCCTTACCCAAATTCTGAAGACATTTAATTTTGTGACAGAGTATGGAAGTCTGAGCATAGTGACCCAAAATGGTATAAAAGCTTTGAAGTGCAAACACCTGGCTACAAGTCTTGGCATCTACTAGTTGTCTGATTGTAAGCTGATCCCTTAATTTTTTTTTTTGTTTGTTTGTTTGTTTCCTTACTTGGTAGGGGATAAGGACCCTGACCTCCTTCCTTTACAGGGATATTGAGAGGAATTCAGGAGACAATGGGCATGAATGTTCTTTGTTGTCTAATGAAAGACAATACAGACTTTGACTCTGGTGAAGGGCCCTCCTTCCTTAGTGTTGTTTATACAAGTGTTTGTGCCAAAGTGTTCCCTCTGCCTTTGACATTCTGGGCAAAATAATTTTTTGAGCATAGTGTTAGAGTACATGACACTATCAATCTAGGCATGTTTTGGGAAACATGTTTCCCATGTTTATGACCACCCTGAAAGGAGGAGATAAAGCAGAGATGCAAATGGACTGACTTTCTTGCAGGAAGGCTGCCTTACGTGGTCAGAGGAAGAAGGTAATTCCTACACTCCTCCCCTCCATGCTGCTTTTCACTACAAACAGCCTCACACACCCACGTACTGCCCACAAACTGGCTTGACCCCAGGATAAATAAAGCATGCATTTTTCTTATTAATCACCAATATAAAAACACATGGCCTCTCTATTGTTCTATGCCTGGTTCACACCCTGTATAATTTTATACTGTTTCTACAGCCCTGACATGCCCTCAGCTACAACTGACATTGATTCACTGACTTATAAAAATGTGTTATCTGTTCTCAGTGTCTACATGGAGTTCTCTAAGAGTTGCCCAGGCAGTGACTCAGGCCTTCAGAGAGTGGTGCATAGAAAGGTTACCAATAGAGGGAAGCAATTTGTGACTTAGAATGCTTATTGGTAACCACATTTGGGCTTGATTTACTCAGTGATATCTATGAAAGCAACTTCATGACAATTTCTAGCTAAATCCCAACATTTGCTTCTCAAATCAACTAAAATTCCAGTGGAATTACATCATTTGATGTCCACTTTACAAGGCAAGCTCTTTAAAAGGGAGTCGTTATGATAGCATGCCTAACACAAAGACACATGGCCTGAGAAACAGTCTTTACATAGCTCTGAATGTCTGCAAAGAGGAATATTTTGCTTGCAAGAAGGCAGATATTTCACCAAAAGCATGCACAATTTTTGACAAAAAAATCCAGCCTGGTCAATATGCTGCACATGAGTTTATCAACTTATGAGTGAAATGTTGGTTGAAGAAAACAAAACAAAGTAAAATATGTGCAATTTTTTTTAAGGTTTCTAAGTTTAAAGCTACAACAAAATTTTGCTAAATTTATAATTGAAACTAATGTTTATAATTTCTCTTTGAGTTAAAGTGTTCTAGTAATAACATATTTCCTGAATTCTGAGCCATATTTAGCCCCCTCATCTTGAGACATTTGAAATTAAGGAATAATACAGTCTGTAAGGATTGTTGGTGCTCACTAACTACCCATGGGATTCTCTGCATCCCCCAGCTTCCTTGCAGTTATTCTGAGCCTGCAAAAGAGGAGGTAAAATATTGTCATTTTCAGCTGAAGCAGTTAAAACCTTGTGAATCTTCTTCAGCTTTCTGTTCCCTTGACCTTGGAGGTCATGTACTGTTGATCACATAGCTCTAAGAGGAAGGAAGCTGCCCAACCTGCATTCAACTGAGAAATTAAAGAAAAATAAACCATTGTTAAGTAGTAAATGTAGGGTTTATTTGTTACTGCCTCATAACCTAGTCCATCTTGTCTAATACATACATTTCAGGTAAAGGGAATTTTTCCACTGAAAAAGCTAATGTTAAATCTATGACAAATTTTATAATCATTGTCATAGGATCCAAAAAATACAGATGATATTTACTTTAGTTTCAGCAGTATATGGGAAACTTTTATTTTTAAATTTTTTTTTTCAACGTTTATTTATTTTTGGGACAGAGAGAGACAGAGCATGAACGGGGGAGGGGCAGAGAGAGAGGGAGACACAGAATCGGAAACAGGCTCCAGGCTCTGAGCCATCAGCCCAGAGCCTGACGCGGGGCTCGAACTCACGGACCGCGAGATCGTGACCTGGCTGAAGTCGGACGCTTAACTGACTGCGCCA
The DNA here is from genome assembly GCF_028749965.1 of Puma concolor. NCBI lineage: Eukaryota > Metazoa > Chordata > Mammalia > Carnivora > Felidae > Puma > Puma concolor. Next base: position 28,077,374 of record NC_141671.1, read on the forward strand.
CCCAGGCGCCCCAGGGAACTTTTATTTTTAACATTTATTTATTTATTTTGAGAGAGAGAGAGAGAGCACAGAGGAGGGTCGGAGAGAGAGGGACAGAAAGAGAATCCCAAGGAGGCTCCACACTGCCAGTGTGGAATCTGACATGGGGCTTGAACCCACGAACTGGGTGATCAGACCTGAACCAAAATCAACAGTTGGACATTTAACTGACTGAACTACCCAGGTGCCCAGATGAAAAACTTTTGAAAGCAGACTTTTCATCTAGAGAAGTGGTTATCAGTTGGGGGCAGGGGGGTCACTTAAAGGGAATCTCCTGGAGAACACTTTCAAACCCCCATTCCCACTCCATCCTAATCCTTTTACCCTCCAGATTTAGATTAACTTTGTTTGCTAAAGGTTTTTAAGAACCACAAATTAGAGATAGACAATATTCTGTAAATATAAGAGTGGTGTTCAAATTAAAATTTCTGCTCTTTTCTTTGCTTCCATTTTTTATTTTATGTAAAAATATGTATGGGGGAAAGCTAAGGAGGCAGCCAGTGAGGTAGGGTCAGGCCCACAGAAGGAGATGAAGAGGAGATAAACCAGGTCAAGGAACAGGAGGTGTTTAGGAGGGAGCCAGGATGGGGAGTGCTGAGGAAGTGACCAATGTGGACATGGTTACATACAAGGCATCGACCAAAATAAGTAAATATACTGAGGATGATGGGAGTCAGGTTTCTCAGCACTGAAGAAGATAATTACCAAAATGGGAAGTAGGAAAGCCAGAATAAGCCCTGGACTATTGGATTGGAGGTGGAATACCTCGTGAACTCATGGTTTTTAACATATAATTCAGAGATAGGTTTATTTTATGCAAAGGATATGTATACATACATATATTTCCTAGTTCTCTCTGCTGAGAAGACCTACAAGCAATCATACCACAGTGGTGGTGAGTACACCTTATGCCCAGATCTTAAATGCTAACCAACATTCTCCACTAAAAGGATTGAGGGCTTCTTGGAGAAATTTATGATTTCAGGTTCAGACATGGTAAGTACAAGGTGGGCCTGGAATATCTTCCGCCAGAAAACAAAGAAGTACTCCAAAATGAGGATATGTGAAGAATACACAGAAGCCAAGCAAAAGGGCTTCCACTGGCCAAACCTTGGAAAATCTGAGACTCAGAATAAATAATGATAGTAACAGATTATAACCCACTGAATAAAATCGGAATCCATGAGTTCATTCTGACACAAATAAATACATGTGGGGGGAAGTAAAGTTTTTTCTTCACTATAGAATTCAACTATGAAATGTAGAAGGAAATATGAAATTAGAAAATCCCCACTTAGCAACCAAAATAGTAACAATTGATTCAAGCAAGAATCCTCAATGAATGCTGAAACCAGTGGGTGGAAGTTTGATAAAGAGCAAGGTATTTGAGTTTCTGAAACTATTTCACCACAGAATGATCATAAATTATAAGAAAGAAAATAAAAACTTTGCAGTGGAGAAACCTGAAAGACCCCAAAACAAGTGACCAGAGATGACATCAGTGGTGATTAAACTCAGCAAATTCCTGCATCTTCTGAGATGAGTCACTGAGAAGGACACCAATCACTTCTCTGGGATTCCTGCCAAAAATGCATGACCCCAACCCAATCATGAGAAAATGCCAGATAAATCCAAATTGTGGAATATTTTATGGAATAACTGGCTGTTCTCTTCAAAAATGTTGAGATCCTGAAAAACAAGGACAAACTGAGTAGCTCTTCCCAAGTGAAAGGAAGTAGGACCATGGTAGTAGCTAAGTCAAATGCACAGTCTTCTGTTAGATCCTGGACCACCTCTTTTTCTTTCTTTCTTTCTTTCTTTCTTTCTTTCTTTCTTTCTTTCTTTCTTTCTCTTTCTTTCTTTCTCTTTCTTTCTTTCTGTCTTTCTCTCTCTCTTTCTTTCTTTCTCTCTCTTTCTTTCTTTCTTTTTCCTTCCTTCTTTCCTTCCCCTCCCATCTCCTCCCCTCTCCTCTCCTCTCCTCTCCTGTCCTCTCTTCTCCTCTCCTCTCCTCTGTCTCCTACTAAGAACATTATTGGAATAATGAGATTTCAAGAGCTCCATGGGTTAGAGGAGAGTAATGCATTAGTATTAATATTGTTTCTTTTCCTTTTTTATCGTGGTAAAAATGTATAACATAAAATTTATCATCTTAATCATTCCTAAGTGTAAAGTTCAGTAGTGGCAAATATATTCACATTGTTGTTCATGTTATTATCTTGATTTAGATGTTTGTACTATGATTGTAGGAAATTCTTCTCTCTGCCTTTAGGAAATATGTATTTTGGGGGTAAAATGCACATATATATTAAATATAGATACATAGAAAAGAAAATGATAAAGCAAGTTTGGTGACATAACAATTGGAGACTCTGGGTGAAGAGCATACAGGGTTCTTCCTCAGCTACACTCCTCCTATTCACCAGCCTTCCTCTTTCTCATTCACCCTTTGTGAGTCTGGGTCTCTGAAAAAAATATTGCTAAATAGTAATTCGGAAAAAATGAACATAAAATGAAGAGAGAAAGTAGTGTATCTAATAGTCATGAATTAAATGAAATTCTCTATTATTATTGGGTCCCAGGGTTCCTTCAGCCTACCAGATCTTGCGCTTCTGTTCTGAATGTTCTCCTCTTCCAGGCTTCCCTCCTCTGCTACAGCCTGGCCTTTTCTTCTTTGAAATTTTATAGGAGCAAAAGTGATTCTTTATTGTATCAAGGGGATTTTGTGTTGTTTTCTGTGCACGGTTCACAAAAGCAAGGTTTTAGTTTAGTTTATTTTTTCCTATTGTGGTACAATACACATAACATGAAATACACCATTGTAATCATTTTTAAGTGTAGAGTTCACTGGAATTTAGTACACTCACACTGCTGTGCAACCATGTCCACCATCCATCCACAGGACTCTTCATCTTTCCACACTGAAACTCTGTCCCCATTAAACACTAACTCTCACTCCTCCCCACCCCCCAGCCCGGGGCAACCACCCTTCTACTCTCTGTCTCTATGAATTTGATTACTCTAGGAACCTCATATCAGTAGATCCATGCAGTATTTGTCCTGTTGTGGATGACTTACTTCAGTTAGCATAATGTCCTCAATGTTGTAGTACATGTCAGAATTTCATTCCTTTTTAAGGCTGAATAATTTTTTATTGTATGTATACACCATGTTATGCTTATCTATTCATCTATTGATGAACACTTGGTTGTTTCTTCATTTTGGCTATTGGGAATAATGCTGCTATGAATATAGGTGTACACATATCTCTTTGAGGTTCCTGTGGGCAGTCTAGTTGCTTAAGTGTGCAACTCTTTTTTTTTTCAAATTTTTTTTTTTTCAACGTTTATTTATTTTTGGGACAGAGAGAGACAGAGCATGAACGGGGGAGGGGCAGAGAGAGAGGGAGACACAGAATCGGAAACAGGCTCCAGGCTCTGAGCCATCAGCCCAGAGCCTGACGCGGGGCTCGAACTCACGGACCGCGAGATCGTGACCTGGCTAAGGTCGGACGCTTAACTGACTGCGCCACCCAGGCGCCCCAAAGTGTGCAACTCTTGATTTCAGCTCAGGTCATGGTCTCACCATTCATGGGTTGGATCCCTGTGTCGGGTTCTATGCTGGTAAAGTGGAGCCTGCTTGTGATTCTCTGTCTCCTCTCTCTGCTCCTCCCCTGCTCATGTTCTCTCTCTCTCTCTCAAAATAAATTAATAAAACATTGGGCGCCTGGGTGGCTCAGTCAGTTGAGCGGCCAACTTCGGCTCAGGTCATGATCTCGCGGTCCGTGAGTTCGAGCCCCGCGTCAGGCTCTGTGCTGACAGCTCAGAGCCTGGAGCCTGTTTCAGATTCTGTGTCTCCCTCTCTCTCTGACCCTCCCCGTTCATGCTCTGTCTCTCTCTGTCTCAAAAATAAATAAATATTAAAAAAAATAAAATAAAACATTAAAAAAACACAAATATCTCTTTGAGATCCTGTTTTTAATTTTTTTTGGATATATACCCAAACACGGAATTGCTGGGCACATGGCAATTCTATGTTTAATTTTTTGAGAAATCACAATACCATTTTCTGGAGTGGTTGTACCATTTTACATTCCCACCAACAGTGCACAAGAGTTACAAATGGTTTTAGTTTTTACCTCCTTTATGTCCCCTGATCAATAGTCCCACACTGGTAAATATTTTGACATTATGGTATTTAAACTAAAAGGCTTTTTTTCATATGTATTTATTTATTTTGAGAGAGAGAGAGAGAGAGAGAGAGAATGTGAGGGGGAGGAGCAGAGAGAGAGGGAGAAAGAATCACAAGCAGGCCCTATGCTGTCAGCACAGAGCCTGATGCAGGGCTCAATCTCACCAACCATGAGATCATGACCTGAGCTGAAATCAGGAGTCAGACGGTTACCCAACTGAGCCACCCAGATGTCCCAAAACTAAGAGGCTTCATATAAAATCATCATCACACTGTGCTTTCTGTCCTTTGACCAGAACCACTGCATGAATAAACTGTTATGCCTTGTGTGCTAAACAACTCACCCCTACTGTGTCATCTTCCTTGGACTTGGAATCATAGAGTGTGAGTGTTGGAAGGAAAGCCAGTGTAAGTTATGATAAACAAAGGGTTTTTCCAAACCTCTTTTGGCTATATTGTTCAGATCTGTATGTAAAGGGCTGGTAGGGTATGTGAAAGGGTACAAAAATATTGCAAAGTATATTTCAAGCATATTTTCAAATATTCCAAAGCAATGGTGTGTGGGCTCCTTAAAGGTCTCAGAGAAACGGAATGATAAGAAAAGGCATTAAATAAATCTTCATCTTTTTAAAAATGAAAACAAAATCTATCAGGAGATTTTTAATACTCTTGCTATTCAGACTGGCATTTTCTGAATACAAATGATAAATGACTCTTACCATAAACCCAACAGTTAGATTTGTTCAAGAAACAATAAATCTTCTTTATCCACTTTAGGGAGAGTAGGCAGCTGACAAACCCCAAGGAGACTCAATTCTGTGGTTCTAAAAAGCTGTGGGCTTGTCCCTGAAACTTCCACTGCCTCCTAGGGGATTATGGGAACAGATGCAAGGTTGACATGGGTGTCAGCCTACATTTTAATTCTTTAAATTGCTTGATCCACCCTTGAGCTTACATATCTACATTGCATAAAGCAATCAGATCACCACTGGCTTGTTATTTCAACTAGTTCCTTACATGGTAGGATGTGTCAGTGGAGCACTAAAAGATAGACTAGGGTGGAAGTAGGATTTTAAGGGCTGGAGTAGAGCAACATTGGGCTTAAATGAAGACTGTGCTTTGGTTGTTTTTTTATAACATAGGAAGACTGGTGCAGGTTCAGAAACCTGGTGTTAGTCCATAAAAGAGGCTATTAGTAAAAAAACCTAGGAGAGGTTTTGAAGTTGGGTTGCAAGTGTAATTGTCTGGAGAGCTTTTAAATATCCAGATTTCCAGACCATACTCCCCCCACCCCCACCCCCATAAAAAAGAATCTTTAGGGTCAGAATCCAGGCATCTGTATTTTTAAAAATTCCTTAGGGGAGGGCCTCTGGGTGTCTCAGTTGGTTAAGCATACAACTTTGTCTCAGGTTATGATCTCACAGTTCATAAGTTTGAGCCCCATGTTAGGATCTGTGCTGATAGCTCAGAGCCTGGAGACTGCTTCAGATTCTGTCTCCCTCTCTCTCTGCCCCTCCCCCACTCTCTCTCTCTCTCTCTCTCTCTCTCTCTCTCAAACATAAATAAACATTTTAAAAATGTAAATTAAAAAATTCCTTAGGGGAATACAATGCACGTCAAAATTTGGGAACCATTACTCTAAGAAGTTCACACTCACGTATCACATATGTGATATGTGTTATCATGTGATATGTGATATCATGTTTCCTGAAAACATAATAGTTTTTGGGAAATTATTAAAGAAAAATAGTAAGTGAATTTTCTTTTAAAAATGTACATCTTTTCAAAGAACAAAACTAGATGAATATAGACAAAATATTAGCACAAGTAATCTTTGCAAAACAGTTTGGGATTATGGTTGATTTTCTTTTGTTTTGCTTCTCTTTTTTTCAAAAAATTTCTAACAGCAAACCTGTAATCATTTGTAATAAAAATAATACAATTTTTAAGAAAGCAATAACTGGTAAATAACTTCAGACTTGCTCATAGAAAGAGACATCGTGTTATTTAAAGATGGCAGACATTGTCTTGGGACCTAAAGAAGTCTTGTGTATGCCCAGGGAAGAGCATGCAGAACAGCTCAGGGTGGGGAACGTGGACAGCAAACTGACCCCTTGTATCCTGTGTGGGATGCATCTTTTGTCACTCCCAAAGTTAAAGCACTGTGCAGCACTCACTACCTCCCACACATGGGGTAAGGTCACCTAGCAACATGGAGCTTCCTGCTTCCAGATTTGGCCATGACTTTCCCAGTAAGGGCACTAGTCCACAGCTTCACTGCCAGTCCCTCCTCTGGAGTGCATTTGCTATGATGATGTTCACAGTAGTGCTCTTGAAGGGCCTGGTTTCTCCCTAGCAAAAAATCCTCTGTGTGAAGCATTGATTTGAAGATACTTCAGATATGGAATCCTGAAAAGCATCAAGAAGAGAGATCTGCCTAGATGTTATGGATTTGTGTCTTGAGGTCCCAGGATGTTTTTCTAATTTACCTTTGATTTTAAAGGCTGTTGTGGTGTGATTTTAGATATGTCTCTTCACTGATCCCTGGTAGAATCCTTGGTAGCTTCCAGTAGAATCCCTGATCTCATCTCTTTTCATGTAACTGCCCACCTTTCCACGTTGAATAAAGTAAGGTCAGAGCAGCCTCTTAATGTTTATTAAATATTCATATAGTTCAGGGAAGCCTGCCCCAAAATATACCACTTTGGCATATTGATTATTTTTAATTAAAGTTACTTAAGAAACAACCAGTGTAAGAAGGATACTCTGAACTTCCTCTGTCCCTCTGAAAGCAGGAAATAAATTTCCCACATAAGCAGGAAATAAATTCTCCTACTGTCCTTGATATTGGAAGGTACATGGCATCTTAATTGCTAGAAGTAGGAAATTCAGGACTGAGAAAATGTGTTACTTCTTTACTAATTTACTACTCCAAAATCAAACCCCTTGTCTTGTCAATTCTTCCCAAATTTATTGTTTCTTTGTCTAAAAGATATAAAAACTGCCTATTTGATCACATATTTGACTTTCATATCTCTCTGAGTTTTTATAAGTATGAGTTAATTTTTTTCTTCTTCTGCTAATCTGTCTTCCATCAATTTAATTATTACACCAGCCAAAGAAACTAGAAGGAAAGAAAGGAAAGCCTTCCTCCTCTACAGTTGTGGCCAGCCAGCCAGGAGACTTCTCTGGCTGGACTCTGCTCACTTGAGGGCTGCTGTGACTAAGAGATCCTGGGACCTCTGACAAATGTCTGCAAAAGATAAAAATTCTTACCAACACCAGTCTCTGGGCTCTGCCTGCAGGGTCTGTTAAAGGTGAGAGTTATGAGAATCTTTTTTCTTTTTCTAAATTTAAATCAACAGGAGAAAATATTTGTGTAAACTAATTCCTTGGGTATATCAACTTTGGTAAGGATTTTTTTGATATTGATCCTTTTTCCTCCCAGAGAAGGTCATTATTTTTTTATGTCTATGACACGTGAGAGTATTCTCTCTGGTCTCTGCCAGTAGTAGGATGCATATGATGAAGGAGCATGGGGCAAGCTGACAGCTAACAGCACCATCCCCCAAGTGGGATATGTTTGATATTCTTTGGACACTCCTGGCTACCCAGGAACAAAGGAAAAGGGTTTGAGTACTTACCATGGTAATGTGGGAAACTAAGGCAAATGAAAAATTAAATTCCCTTACTGCCTATAGCCCACTGACAAGTCATTGAAAAAGGCAGAGTGACATCTCTCTAGGAGCTCAGCTGACTCAATAATGACACTTGGCTAGGGGCAAAAATGTATCTTGGCTTAACATTATCTTGACCCTCAGGATCCTGTAAGTCTTCTCAAATATATAAAAATTCCTTTGGAAACTTTCTTTATCTCAGCTCCTCCAAGATACATGCTGGCAATCATACTGCAAGCTTATGGCCCCTGATATACATCTGAAGGTTCTCATGACTGAGGTTTCACTAAATGGTAATAAATGGCATTTTCATAATAGCACATAGCTTCTCAAGGTCCTGGAAACCATGCTTCCAAAATACCTTAGAGACTTACTCTATCCCTAACCCCTTCCCAACCTGACTGTATATAATCAGTTACACATCACAACCCCAGTGCAGATTTATCTGCCCACGGGTCCTGTCCCTGTGCTTTAATAAAATCACCGTTTTGCACCAAGGAGGTCTTCAAGAATTCTTTCTTGGCCATTGGCTCTGGACCACCCCACCATTACCCCAAAACTCCATCAGCATAGGCATGTGGTAGGCAGCTGACAGGCTATGGATCTGGGTTTAGGGAGGATCTAAAATAAATAAATAAATAAATAAATAAATAAATAAATAAAGGTGAACTTTGGCTTAGCTTGTTAAGTTACCTTATTCTGTTCAAAAGGGGGTTGGATTCCCTTTCACATGATTCTCTGTGTTTTGGAACAACTATTTAAAGAGGGTCCCTCATAATTATCATCTGTGTTTTCTTAGACTACCTGTCTGCATCTTGTGTGAGGGCTACCTCTTTTGCACTCTTGTGGGATGCCTCTTGTATCCTTGGTTAAGCCATAAAAAGACTTACTGTCCTGAGCTGCTATTGAGATTAATATAAGATCTTACTTGTCAATGGCCAGATGATAGATCCATGGAATTGGCTATTAACAAAAAAAAATTTTTTAGAGATCTCTCATCCTAAACAATTGTCTTTTGGGTACCTATAAAAAGACCAAATTAAAAAGTAGATACAAGAAACTATAACAGCTAGCCTTAGGGACTCCCTTAACAAGATGAAAGAACAGCAATTAAAGTTAAAACAAAATTAAAGTCTATATCCAACATAAATTCCTCTTCTTAAAATCCAGCCCCATCCTCTTAGCAAATTACCTTAACTCCTAAAACTCCTCTACCTTCTCCAGAAAATCCCTTAAAAACCCAGTTGCCTGTTTTCGCTTCCTTTTTCCAGTAAGCACTCCAGCCTAATCTCTGGGCCCAGTGCATACAGTTACTCATGAAAATTCTGACAGCCAAGAAGTAAATTTAGCAAGAGTACTTGGGATGAACAATAATGCTTGTTTTGCTGGGCTCTAGAATCAAGCTCTGCCAGCTTCAAGCTTTTCCTATGTGATGTTCTTTGCAGATATATCCTAGAACTCCACACTAAGAATGCAGAACAACAAATCTTTTAAATTACATAGCCCTTTTACCTCAACTTTCAGAAGATCCTACCAAAAATACAAAACAAAACAAAACAAAACCAAAAACAGCTGAGACAGAGAAAGAAACCAAGTGACATTCTTTCTCTGTCCCTTGAAGATGCAAATCTTACCATTGAACTATAAACACCCTAGGAAGTAACTAAAACTCTTCAAGCTGAAAAAAAGGGGGGGGGGCTTTTTAAAAGTACAAAATGCTAGAAAAGTTCCCTTGCTTAAATTCTATACTATAGACTCCTTAAGATTACTCATCAAGAACAAATACAAATCTTAAAATCTACTCCACAGGTGCCAGCAAAAAACAAAAAACAAAAAACAAAAAAAAAAAAACCCAACTTTTAGGTGGGTAACCTTAACTTTTTCCATCTGCCAGAGACACAATTATTTATAAACTGGTTTTGTATTGCACTGATTCATAGCTCAAGTTTCAGAATGAAAGCAATAAAATCTGTTTGTATCTATCTGTATGTTTATTTATGTCTATATATTTATGTATATGTGGGTTATAGATATGGCATTTTTCTACCTCTGGATGGTATTGTCAAAATTAATTTGTAAAAGAGCTCTGTTCAATTGGCTTAAAAATAAGCATTTATGAGTTTAGTATTTTAAAACTCTCAGAAATATAAAAACTAACCCAAGTGTTTTTCAAGTTCACATGATCTAAGATAATGTTTAGTAAATAAAATCTAGTTTATTGGTTTATTGGTTTAATTAAATATTCATGTCTTTAGAGTTATCAGCCTTAAATGTAGTGCAAACATGCAACTTTTATTCTAGCTAGGTTTACTTAAAGTCAAATGAGCTCATATTATCTCTGTTACAAAACTTGTCAGCCAGAAAAATAACTTAAGATGATGGCTAGCTGCTTTAATGTCTCATGAAATTTCCATGAATAATCTAAGTATGATTGTAAAGAACAGGTAAATTAAAAAGATGTAAGTGCAATAAGAATTTTTATGTGAACTTTTCAATAATGATTGTTTCATGGTATGTCTAATTTAAAATAGTTACCCAAATCTCTTTGGTGACATAAATGGTTGAGTTTTGCCAAATTAAGTTAAATGATGGATAGTAATTAAATATTCAAATCATTTCCAAATAAGATAAAGTACTAAACATCAATTACTGAGCATAGGCTCATTCCTTTTTGCTTCCTTTTACAGAGGAACTAAAGGCATTTTTTTTTCTATTAGTAAATAGGTTTTCTGTTACACTGAGATATTTACTGTGAAAAAACATGTTTCTAGAAATCATGAAAAGTATTTATAAATTATATAGAATGTTAATACAAAAGACAGTTTATAATTGTTTACTTCTTTATATGCACTATAAATTAAGGTTTTTAAGGATTAAAATTATAATATATGCCATTAAAACCACTAGCAATAATAAGGAAAACATCTCCAAATGCAAGGAAAGCAGCATGTGTGTTTTCATTAAAAGAAGGTATGAGGAATGGAAATACATTTTTGTTGGGAGAAAAGAAAGTAATTTTGTCCTAAAGAGAGGCTAATTATTTCAAAATGGGGAAGAGGAAAACCTAGGACAAAATCTGAATGTAAAAAAGAAAGTTATAGAAGGTTTGTGGGAAAAAACATCTTTGGAAAGAAAGTTTAATGTGTAGTCAAGCTGGCTAAAATACAATGAATGTAATTAAGTTAAATGAATTTTTTAATATCAAAAATAATCTGGTACAGAATTAAAATCTCTTTTTCTCTCTCAGTTAAACAGAGAAAGGTATTTTTAGATTATTGGTCTGTTCTTAATAAGAAATTTAAGCAAAGGTTTTTCTTTACCTTTTAAGTAATCTACTTAGAAAACAAAGATTTTGTGTCTTATGAACTGTGCTTCACACTGCTTTCATTAGGTCCTGGATTACTTAAAACCAAGTCTTCTCTACTAAAGGAGCCATCTATATATATATATATATATATATATATATATATATATATATACATGTATATATATATATATATATATATATACACACATGTATATATAATAAAGATAAAGATATTTGAGACAAAGATATATGGACATAAAGATTTCTGAGATAAAGAGACAAAATATATATTTGGATATACATTTGTATACACACACACACCCACACACACACACATTGGATTGGGAATAACTTGCTCTGCAAGTGTTCTGCAAGAAAAATAAACATTTCCAATAAATTTTAACTTGATAAACAAGAGATGTCTTGCAATACAAGTAGAATGTGATGCTGAATGTCACATGATCACAAGTGAGCCAACGGTTCTTGAAATTCACTTTGATATACAAGTGCTTTGGATTACAGCCATGTTTCTGGAATGAATTATGCTTGCAAACCAAGGTTTTATAAATTTTCTGTATTTGCCTGTGAAGTCTTTAATTGTCACTTAGGTTAAATTGGTAATGGAGTACTATTTCACAATGGCCTATGATCCTGTTTGATGAAGTGTTTTAAAACCTTTTTGATAAACTTTCCAAAATCAAATTCAAAATGGAGTCTTTTGACCTACAAGTAACTGGATTTTTGAAAAGTTTCCTGGAAAATCATCCACATAAAAAATGTTTTTTTCTCCATATGGATGTATATATATACATATATATATATATACACATACATATATATATGAGATGGGACTCCTGGGTGGCTCAGTCAGTTAAGTGTCCAACTCCAGCTCAGGTCATGATCTCATAGTTAGTGAGTTTGAGCCCTGTGTTGAGCTATCTGCTGACAGCTCAGAGCCTGGAGCCTGCTTCGGATTCTCTCTCTTTGCCCTCCCCCACTCACACTCTGTCTCTCTCTAAAAAAAATACATATTAAAATTTTTTAAATAAATAAATACATACATACATACAAAAATAAATAAATAAAAAGAGATGTTACACTAATTAGGCTTATTTGGTACGTTAAATTGCATGGGAAACTTGTCTAATAAAAAGTAATATTATCTCTTTTTCATGTTGTATGATTATTTGTGTTCTACAAATTACATGAACTTCTTAGAAATCTAATTTCTGTCCTGGTTTAATGTTATTGGTGGTAATTCCAGTTATTACTTTAAAAAGGTATGTGTCGGGGCGCCTGGGTGGCGCAGTCAGTTAAGCGTCCGACTTCAGCCAGGTCACGATCTCGCGGTCCGTGAGTTCGAGCCCCGCGTCAGGCTCTGGGCTGATGGCTCGGAGCCTGGAGGCTATTTCCAATTCTGTGTCTCCCTCTCTCTCTGCCCCTCCCCCGTTCATGCTCTGTCTCTTTCTGTCCCCAAAATAAATAAATGTTGAAAAAAAAATTTAAAAAAATAAAAATAAAAATAAAAAAATAAAAATAAAAAGGTATGTGTCACAGAAATAAAAAATTCTTTGTCAATTGCATTATAATGAGCTCTCATCAGATCTTTAATCACAACCATTTTTAAGTTTTGTCATTTATAAATGGTTATGGTTTCACTCCGATTCTTTTGTGAAAGTGTTTGTAAAAGTGCTTCATCTGCAAAGGAGACTCACAGAAAATACTCTAGAATACAGATTTCTGATAACTTTAAGATAAAAAAAAAATACCTGAACTGGGTAAATATTTCCAGAGCTAATTAAAAAAAAACTGGATTTTAACAGAACAAATATTAATTACATGGGACTAAATGAACTGAAGAGTATAATTATTTTTTATGACTTTTTGTTTGAAACATTGCTGATTTGTAAAAATTGTTTTCTCTTTCCAGATTTAAGGAAACCTTTTTATCTTTCCTCTTAGGCTGTCCATGACTTACAGCAATTTGGCAAAATATACCTTTGTGAATAAAGATGAAACATTTATCTGTTTCTCCCTACCTTATCCCTTCACAATTCAGAAACTCTCAGTGGATACTCTTATTTTCATGGCAATACAGTTATTTACATAAGTTCAATAAGAATCTGTTTGTATAACAGGGCACACTTGGAAACATTGTTTATATGATTGGAATGTCAATTTTGAGAGAGACTCATAGATATTACCAGATAGCTAAGGCGGAGCTTTATGGAGCCAATAAAGCCTCCTGGAAATATCAGTCTGGTACCTTGTTTCCAGGGTTCCCAGCAGCCTTATCAGGTGAGAAAGGAAAATAATTTCCTGGCAGGCCCAGAAATCTCAGGATAATATGGGGACCTCAGGAGGAGACGAATTCACCCGAATTTTCAGGTATTACTGGCACAATTTCATGGTAAGTTCTTATCCTGAAGAGGCTTTTAACTGTTCAATCTGAGATTTCTTATGAAAAGTTCCAACAAAGCAGACTTAAAAGAACCTACATGGTCAATCACTATTCTTGCTGCACTTACATAAAAAATTAGGCCAAGTTTATTGAAATGGGATCTAATTTACAAACAAATTAGTTCACTGTGGTTACCTTTAATAAAAATGGGAGTGATTAAGAGGAGCCTGGGTCACCCAGTCACTTAAGCCACTTAGGCTCAGGTCATGATTTCACAGCTCCTGAGTTGGAGCCCCACATCCTGTTCTATGCTGGCATTCTCTATCTCTCTTTTTTTTTTTTTTTCTATATGAAATTTATTGTCAAATTGGTTTCCATACAACACCCAGTGCTCATCCCAAAAGGTGCCCTCCTCAATACCCATCACCCACCCTCTCCTCCCTCCCACCCCCCATCAACCCTCAGTTTGCTCTCAGTTCTCAACAGTCTCTTATGCTTTGGCTCTCTCCCACTCTAACCTCTTTTTTTTTTTTTTTTTTCCTTCCCCTCCCCCATGGGTTCCTGTTAAGTTTCTCAGGATCCACATAAGAGTGAAACCATATGGTATCTGTCTTTCTCTGTATGGCTTATTTCACTTAGCATCACACTCTCCAGTTCCATCCACGTTGCTACAAAAGGCCATATTTCATTTTTTCTCATTGCCACATAGTATTCCATAGTGTATATAAACCACAATTTCTTTATCCATTCATCAGTTGATGGACATTTAGGCTCTTTCCATAATTTGGCTATTGTTGAGAGTGCTGCTATGAACATTGGGGTACAAGTGCCCCTATGCATCAGTACTCCTGTGTCCCTTGGATAAATTCCTAGCAGTGCTATTGCTGGGTCATAGGGTAGGTCTATTTTTAATTTTCTGAGGAACCTCCACACTGCTTTCCAGAGTGGCTGCACCAATTTGCATTCCCACCAACAGTGCAAGAGGGTTCCCGTTTCTCCACATCCTCTCCAGCATCTATAGTCTCCTGATTTGTTCATTTTGGCCACTCTGACTGGCGTGAGGTGATACCTGAGTGTGGTTTTGATTTGTATTTCCCTGATAAGGAGCGACACTGAACATCTTTTCATGTGCCTGTTGGCCATCCGGATGTCTTCTTTAGAGAAGTGTCTATTCATGTTTTCTGCCCATTTCTTCACTGGGTTATTTGCTTTTCGCGTGTGGAGTTTGGTGAGCTCTTTATAGATTTTGGATACTAGCCCTTTGTCCGATATGTCATTTGCAAATATCTTTTCCCATTCCGTTGGTTGCCTTTTAGTTTTGTTGGTTGTTTCCTTGGCTGTGCAGAAGCTTTTTATCTTCACAATTGCACCAAGAAGCATAAAATACCTAGGAATAAATCTAACCAAAGATGTAAAGGATCTGTATGCTGAAAACTATAGAAAGCTTATGAAGGTAATTGAAGAAGATTTAAAGAAATGGAAAGACATTCCCTGCTCATGGATTGGAAGAATAAATATTGTCAAAATGTCAATACTACCCAAAGCTATCTACACATTCAATGCAATCCCAATCAAAATTGCACCAGCATTCTTCTCGAAACTAGAACAAGCAATCCTAAAATTCATATGGAACCACAAAAGGCCCCGAATAGCCAAAGTAATTTTGAAGAAGAAGACCAAAGCAGGAGGCATCACAATCCCAGACTTTAGCCTCTACTACAAAGCTGTCATCATCAAGACGTATGGTATTGGCACAAAAACAGACACATAGACCAATGGAATAGAATAGAAACCCCAGAACTAGACCCACAAACGTATCTCTCTTTTTTAAAAAATGTAATTTATTGCCAAATTTGTTTCCATACAACATCCAGTGTTCACCCCAACAGGTGCCCTCCTCAATGCCCAACACCCACTTTCCCATCTTCCCCACCCCCCATCAACCCTCAGTTTGATCTCCATATTTAAGAGTCTCTTTTTTCTTTTTTTAATATTTATTTATTTATGTATTTATGTATTTATTTATATGAAATTTATTGTCAAATCGGTTTCCATACAACAGCCAGTGCTCATCCCAACAGGTGCCCTCCTCAGTGCCCATCACCCACTCACCCCCCATCAACCCTCAGTTTATTCTGTTTTTAAGAGTCTCTTATGATATGCCTCCTTCCCTCTCTGTAACTTTTTCCCCCTTCCCCTCCCCCATGTTCTTCTGTTAAGTTTCTCAGGATCCACATAAGAGTGAAACCATATGGTATCTGTCTTTCTCTGTATGACTTATTTCACTTAGCATCACACTCTCCAGTTCCATCCACGTTGCTACAAAAGGCCAGATTTCATTCTTTCTCATTGCCAAGTAGTATTCCATTGTGTATATAAACCACAATTTCTTTATCCATTCATCTGTTGATGGACATTTAGGCTCTTTCCATAATTTGGCTATTGTTGACAGTGCTGCATTAACATTGGGGTACAAGTGCCCCTATGCATCAGCACTCCTGTATCCCTTGGGTAAATTCCTAGCAGTGCTATTGCTAGGCCATAGGGTAAGTCTATTTTTAATTTTTTAAGGAACCTCCACACTGTTTTCCAGAGCAGCTGCACCAGTTTGCATTCCCACCAACAGTGCAAGAGGGTTCCCATTTCTCCACATCCTTGCCAGCATCTTTAGTCTCCTGATGTGTTCATTGGAGCCACTCTGCCTGGCGTGAGGTGGTATCTCAGTATAGTTTCAATTTGTATTTCCCTGATGAGGAGTGACGTTGAGCATCTTTTCATGTGCCTGTTGGCCATCTGGATGTCTTCTTTAGAGAAGTGTCTTATTCATGTTTTCTGCCATTTCTTCACTGGATTATTTGTTTTTTGGGTGTGTAGTTTGGGGAGTTCTTTATAGATTTTGGATACTAGCCCTTTGTCTGATATGTCATTTGCAAATATCTTTTCCCATTCCGTCGGTTACCTTTTAGTTTTGTTGATTGTTTTCTTTATAGTGCAGAAGATTTTTGTCTTCATGAGGTCCCAATAGTTCATTTTTCCTTTTCATTCCCTTGCTTTTGGAGATGTCTCAAGTAAGAAATTGCTGCGGCTGACATCAGAGAGGTTTTGTCCTGCTTTCCCCTCTAGGGTTTTTATGGTTTCCTGTCTCACAGTCAGGTCCTCTATCCATTTTGAGTTTAGTTTTGTGAATGGTGTAAGAAAGTGGTCTAATTTCATTCTTCTGCATGTTGCTGTCCAGTTCTCCCAGCACCATTTGTCAAAGAGATTGTCTTTTTTCCATTGGATATTCTTTCCTGCTTTGTCAAAGATTAGTTGGCCATACTTTGTGGGTCTAACTCTGGGGTTTCTATTCTATTCCATTGGTCCATGTGTATGTTTTTGTGCCAATACCATACTGTCCTGATGATTACAGCTTTGTATTAGAGGCTAAATTCTGGGATGGAGATGCCTCCCGCTTTGGTCTTCTTCAAAATTACTTTGGCTATTCAGGGCCTTTTGTGGTTCTGTACAAATTTTAGGATTGCTTATTTTAGCCTAGAGAAGAATGCTGATGCAATTTTGATTCGGATTGCATTGGGTGTGTAGTTAGCTTTGGGTAGTATTGACATTTTAACAATATTTATTCTTCCAATCCATGAGCACGGAATGTTTTTCCATTTCTTTATATCTTCTTCAATTTCCTTCATAAGCTTTCTATAGTTTTCAGCATACAGATCTTTTACATCTTTGGTTAGGTATTTTATGATTCTTGGTGCAATTGTGAGTGGGATCAGTTTCTTTGTCTTTCTGTTGCTTCATTATTAGTGTATAAGAATGCAACTGATTTCTGTACATTGATTTTGTATCCTGCAACTTTTTTGAATTCATGTAACAGTTCTAGCAGACTTTTGGTGGAGTCTATAGGGTATTCCATGTATAATAACATATCATCTGCAAAAAGTGAAAGCTTGACTTCATATTTGCCCATTTTGATGCCTTTGATTTCCTTTTGTTGTCTGATTGCTGATGTTAGCACTTCCAACACTATATTAAACAACAACGGTGAGAGTGGACATCCCTGTCATGTTCCTGATCTCAGGGGGAAAGCTGGTTTTCCCCCATTGAGGAAGATATTAGCTGTGGGCTTTTCATAAATGGGTTTAATGATGTTTAAGTGTGTTCCTTCTATCCCGACTTTCTTGAGGGCTTTTATTAAGAAAGGATGCTGAATTTTGTCAAATGTTTTTTCTGCATTGGTTGACAAGATCATATGGTTCTTTTCTTTTCTTTTCTTAATGTGACGTATCACATTGTTTTATTTCCGAATGTTGAACCAACCCGGTAGCCCAAATATGAATCCCACTTGATCATGGTGAATAATTCTTTTTATATGCTGTTGAATTCAATTTGTTAGTATCTTCTTGAGAATTTTTGCTCCATATTCATCAGGGATATTGGCCTGTAGTTCTCTTTTTTTGCTGGGTCTGTCTGGTTTAGGAATCAAATTAATGCTGGCTTCATAGAATGAGTCTGGAAGTTTTCCTTCCCCTTCCACTTTTTGGAACAGCTTGAGAAGGATAGGTATTATCTCTGCTTTAAATGTCTGGTAGAATTCCCCAGGGAACAATCTGGTCCTGGACTCTTATTTTTGGGGAGATTTTTGATAACCGATTCAATTTCTTTGCTGGTTATGGGTCTGTTCAAGTTTTCCTGTTTGAGTTTTGGAAGTGTGTGGGTGCTTAGGAATTTGTCCATTTCTTCCAGGTTGTCCAGTTTGTTGGCATATAATTTTTCATAGTATTCCCTGATAATTGCATGTATTTCTGAGGCATTGGTTGTAATAATTCCATTTTTATTCATGATTTTATCTATTTGGGTCATCTCCCTTTTCTTTTTGAGAAGCCTGACTAGAGGTTTATCTTTTTTTTTTTTCAAAAAACCAACTCTTGGTTTCACTGATCTGCTGTACTGTTTTTTTAGATTCTATATTGCTTATTTCTGCTCAGGTCTTTGTTATTTCTCTTCTTCTGCTGGGTTTGGGGTGTCTTTGCTGTTTTGTTTCTATTTCCTTTAGGTGTGCTGTTAAATTTTGTATTTGGGATTTTTCTTGTTCCTTGAGATAGGCCTGGATTGCAATGTGTTTTCTTTCAGGACTGCCTTCGTTGCATCCCAAAGCGTTTGGATTGTTGTATTTTCATTTTCATTTGTTTCCATATATTTTTAATTTCTTCTCTAATTGCCTGGTTAACCTATTCATCCTTTAGTGGGGTGTTCTTTAACCTCCATCCTTTGGAGGTTTTCCGGACTTTTCTTGTGGTTGATTTCAAGTTTCATAGCATTGTGATCTGAACGTGTGCATGATATGATCTCAATTTGTTTATACATATTAAGGGCTGTTTTCTGACCTAATATGTGATCTATCTTGGAGAATGTTCCATGTGCACTCAAGAAGAAAGTATATTCTGTTGCTTTGGGATGCAGAGTTCTAAATATATCTGTCAAGTCCATCTGATCCAATGTATTATTCAGTGCCCTTGTTTCTTTATTGATCCTGTGTCTAGATGTTCTATCTATTGATGTAAGTGGAGTATTAAATTCCCCTGCAGTTACCACATTCTTATCAATAAGGTTGTTTATGTTTGTGATTAATTGTTTTATATACTTGGGGGCTCCCCTATTCAGTGCATAGACATTTATAACTGTTAGCTCCTCTTGATGGATAGACCCTGTAATTATGATATAATGCCCTTCTTATCGCTTGTTACAGCCTTTAATTTAAAGTCTAGTTTGTCTGATATAAGTATGGCTACTCCAGCTTTCTTTTGACTTCCAGTAGCATGACATTCTCCCTAACCTCACTTTCAATCTGAAGGTGTCCTCAGGTCTAAAATGTGTCTGTTTTAGGCATTAAATAGATGGGTGTTGTTTTTTGTTTTGTTTTGTTTTTGTTTTTAAATTTATTTATTTCTTTTTAATTTACATCCAAATTAGTTAGTATATAGTGTAACAATGATTTCAGGAGTAGATTCCCTAGTGCTTCTTACCCATTTAGCCCATTTTCCCTCCCACAACCCCTCCTGTGACCCTAACTTTGTACTTCATATTTATGAATCTCTTCTGTTTTGTCCCCCTCCATGTTTTTGTGTTATTTTTGTTTCCCTTCCCTTATGTTCATCTGTTTTCTCTCCTAAAGACCTCATATGAGTGAATTCATATGATTTTTATCTTTCTCTGACTAATTTTACTTAACGTAATAACCCCAGTTCCATCCACATAGTTGCAAATGACAAGGTTTCATTCTTTTTGATTGCTGAGTAATACTCCATTGTGTGTGTGTGTGTGTGTGTGTATATATATATATATATACCACATCTCCTTTATCCATGTTATCTTTATATACCATTCATCCATCGATGGACATTTGGGCTCTTTCCATACTTTGGCTATTGTTGATAGAGCTGCTATAAACATGGGGGTGCATGTGTCCATTCAAAACAGCACACCTGTATCCCATGGATAAAAGCCTAGCAGTGCAATTGCTGGGTCATAGGGTAGTTCTATTTTTAGTGTTTGGAGGAACCTCCATACTGTTTTCCAGAGTGGCAGCACCATCTTGCATTGCCACCAACAATGCAAAAGAGATCCTCTTTCTCTGCATCCTCGCCAACATCTGTTGTTGCCTGAGTTGTTAATGGCAGCCATTCTGACAGGTGTAAGGTGGTATCCCATTGTGCTTTTCACTGTATTTCCCTGATGATGAGTGATGTTCAGCTTTTTTTCATATGTCAGTTAGCCATCTGGATGTCTTCTTTGGAGAAGTGTCTATTCATGTCTTTTGCCCATGTCTTCACTGGATTATTTGTTTTTTTGGGTGTTGAGTTGGATAAGTTCTTTATAGATTTTGGGTACTAACCCTTTATCTGATATGTCATTTGCAAATATCTTCTTTCATTCTGTCGGTTGCCTTTTAGTTTTGCTGATTGTTTTCTTCGCTGTGCAGAATCTGTGTATTTTGATGAAGTCCCAGTAGTTCATTTTTGCTTTTGTTTCCCTTGCCTCCAGAGACGTGTTGAGCAAGAAGTTGCTGTGGCCAAGGTCAAAGAGGTTTTTGCCTGCTTTCTCCTTTAGATGTTTGATGGCTTCTGTTTTACATTTAGGTCTTTCATCCATTTTGAGTTTATTTTTGTGTATGGTGTGAGAAAGTGGTCTACGTTCATTCTTCTGCATGTTGGTGTCCAGTTTCCTCAGTACCACTTGCTGAAGAGACTGTCTTAAATCCACCGGATATCCTTTCCTGCTTTGACAAAGAATAGTTGGCCATAAGTTTGTGGGTCCATTTGTGGGTTATCTATTCTGTTCCATTGATATGAGTGTCTGTTCTTATGCCAGTACCATACTGTCTTGATGATTACAGCTTGTAGTATAGCTTGAAGTGTGGGATTGTGATGCCTCCTGCTTTGGTTTTCTTTCTCAAGAATGCTTTGGCTATTCGGGGTCTTTTATGTTTCCATACAAATTTTAGGATTATTTGTTCTAGCTCTGTGAAGAATGCTGTTGTTATTTTGATAGAGATTGCTTTGAATATGTAGAATGCTTTGGGTAGTATTTACATTTTAACAATATTTGTTCTTCCTCTCCAGGAGCATGGACTCTTTTCCCATTTTTTTTGTGTCTTCTTCAATTTGTTTCATAAGCTTTCTATACTTTTCAGATTATAGATTTTTCACCTGTTTGGTTAGATTTATTCCTAAGTATTTTGTGGGTTTTGGTGCAACTGTAAATGGGATCAATTCCTTGATTTCTCTTTCTGTCGCTTTATTATTGTTGTATAGGCGTGCAACCGATTCCTGTGTGTTGATTTTGTATCCTGCAACTTTGCTGAATTCATGAATAAATTCTAGCAGTTTTTTGGTGGAATCCTTTGGGTTTTCCATATAGAGTATCATGTCATCTGAGAAGAGAGGAAGTTTGACTTCCTTCTGGCTGATTTGGATGCCTTTTATTTCTTTGTTTTTTTCTGATTACAGAGGATGAAAGACTTCCAATACTATGTTGAATAACAGTGGTGAGAGTGGACATCCCTGTCTTGTTCCTGACCTTAGGGGGAAAGCTCTCATGTTTTCCCCATTGAGGATGACATTAGCGTTGGGTCATTCATATATGGCTTTTATTATCTCGAGGTATGCTCGTTCTATCCCTACTTTCTTGACGGTCTCTACCAAGAAAGGATGCTGTATTTTGTCAAATGTTTTCTCTGCATCTATTAAGACGATCATATGGTTCTTGTCCTTTCTTTTATTGATGTGTTGAATCACATTAATTGTTTTGTGGATATTGAACCAGCCCTGCATTTCAGGTACAAATCCCACTTGGTTGTGGTGAATAATTTTTATAAGGTATTGTTGGATCCAGTTGGCTAATATCTTGTTGAGGATTTTTGCATCCATGTCCATCAGGGAATTTGGTCTATAGTTCTCCTTTTTAGTGGGGTCTCTGTCTGGTTTTGGAATCAAGGTAATACTGGCATCATAAAAAGAGTTTGGAAGTTTTCCTTCCATTCCTATTTTTTGGAAGACCTCCAAGAGAATAGGTGTTAACACTTCCTTAAATGTTTGGTAGAATTCCCTGGATAGCCATCTGGCCCTGGCAGATTTTGATTACTAATTCAATTTCCTTAAGGTTATGTGTCTGATCAAAATTTCTATTTCTTCCTGTTTCAGTTTTGGTAGTGTATATGTTTCTAGGAATTTGTCCATTTCTTCCAGATTGCCCATTTTATTGGCATATAATTGCTCATAATATTATCTTATTATTGTTTTTATTTCTGTTGTGTTGGCTGTGATCTCTCCTCTTTCATTCTTGATTTTATTTATTTGGGTCTTTTCTTTTTCTTTTTGATCAAACTGTCTAGTGTCTTATCAATTTTGTTAATTCTTTCAAAGAACCAGCTTCTGGTTTTATTGATTTCTTCTACTGTTTTTTTTTGGGGGGGGGGGTTTCAATAGCATTAATTTCTGTTGTAATCTTTATTATTTCCTGTCTTCTGCTGGTTTGCAGTTTTATTCGCTGTTTGTTTCCTGCTCCATAAGGCATAAGATTAGGTTGTGTATCTGAGATCATTCTTCCTTCTTTAGGAAGGCCTGGATTGCTATATACTTTCCTCATATGACTGCCTTTGCTGTGTCCCAGAGGTTTTGCTATCATTTTCATTGACTTCCTTATACTTTTTAATTTACTCTTTAACTTCTTGGTTAGCCCATTCATTCTTTAGTAGAGTGTTCTTCAGTCTTCAAGTATTTGTTACCTTTCCAAATTTTTTTCTTGTGGTTGATTTCGAGTATCATAGTGTTGTGGTCTGAAAATGTGCACAGTATGATCTCGATCTTTTTGTACTTACTTAGGGCTGATTTTTGTTCCAGCATATGGTCTATTCTGGAGAATGCTCCTTGTGCACTGGAGAAAAATGTATATTCTGCTGCTTTAGGATGAAATGTGCTGAATATATCTGTTAAGTCCATCTGGTCCAGTATGTCATTCAAAGCCATTGTTTCCTTGTTGATTTTTTGATGAGATGATCTGTCCGTTGCTGTGAGTGTGGTGTTGAAGTCTCCTAATATTATGGTATTACCTTTGATGAGTTTCTTTATGTTTGTGATTAACTTATTTATATATTTTGGTGCTCTCACATTTGACGCATAAATGTTTACAATTGTTAAGTCTTCTTGGTGGATAGACCCCTTAGTTATGATATAATGCCCTTCTGCATCTCTTTATACAGTCTTTATTTTAAAGTGTAGATTGTCTGATATAAGTATGGCTACTCTGGCTTTCTTTTGTTGACCATTAGCATGATAGATGGTTCTCCCTCCCCTTATTTTCAATCTGAAGATGTGTTTAAGTCTAAAGTGGGTCTCTTGTAAACAGCATATAGATGGATCTTATTTTCTTATCCATTCTGTTACCCTATGCCTTTTGATTGGAGTATTGAGTCCATTGATGTTTAGAGTGAGTACTGAAAGACAGGAATTTATTGCCATTATGTTGCTTGTAGAGTTGGAGTTTCTGGTGATGTTCTCTGGTCCTTTCTAAACTTGGTTGCTTTTGATATTTATTTATTTATGTATGTATTTATTTATTTATTTATGCATTTATTCATTAATTTTTTCATCTTTTCTCCCTTCAGAGAGTCACCCTTAAAATTTCTTGCAAGGCTGGTTTAGTGGTCACAAATTCCTTTAATTTTTATTTGTCTGGGAAACTTTTTATCTCTTTCTGTTTTGAATGATAGGATTACTGGATAAAGAATTCTTGGCTGTGTATTTTTCTGATTGAGCACATTGAATATATCCTGCCACTCCTTTCTTGCCTGCCAAGTTTCTGTGGATAGGTCTACTGTAAACCTGATATGTCTTCCCTTGTAAGTTAAGGACTTTTTTCCCTTGCTGCTTTGATGATTCTATCCTTGTCTGAGTATTTTGTGAATTTGACTATGATATGCCTTATTGATGGTCGGTTTTCATTGAATCTAATGGGTGTCCTCTGTGCTTCCTGGGTTTTGATGTCTGTGTCTCTCCCGAGGCTAGGAAATTTTTCCACTGTGATTTGCTCACTTAACACTTCTACCTCTATTTCTCTCTCTTCCTCTTCTAGGACCTTTGTGAATCTTATGTTGTTTATTTTTAATGAGTCACTGATTTCTCTAATTCTTAAATCGTGCTCTTTTGCCTTAATCTCCCTCTTTTTTTCTGCTTCATTATTCTCTAGAAGTTTGTCCTGGTTAGCACTGATTCTCTCTTCTGCCTCATCCATTCTTGCTGCCACGGCATCCATCCATGATTGCAACTCAGTTATAGGATTTTTTATTTCACTCTGACTAGTTTTTACTTCTTTTATCTCCACAGAAAGGGATTCTAACCTATTTTTGACTCCAGCTAGTATTATTTTCATGATTCTAAATTCTGGTTCAGAAATCTTGCTTGCATCTGTTTTTGTAATGCCCTGGCTGTCGTTTCTTCGTGCTCTTTCTTTTGGGGTGAATTCCTGCTGAATTGTGTGGTTCAGGTTGTGCAGATCATTGTGTTAATCCTCCACTCAGTTTTCCAGGTGTGCAGGATGGTTTAGTGTTGGTCTGGCTGTATTTCATGGATGCGAGACACACAAAAAACTTCCATGCTGTTCCACCATCTTGGCTCCTCTCCTGGGTCTTTTTTTTTTTTTTTTTTTTTATCCATTCTGATATCCTATGTTTTTTTATTGTAGCATTTACATTCAGTGTTGTTATTGAAAAATATGGGTTTAGAGCCATTGTGATATCTGTAGGTTTCATGCTTGTAGTGGTGTCTCTGGTATTTTGTGGTCGTTGGAACATTTCACTCACAGAATCCCCCTTAGGATCTCTTGTAGGGCTGGTTTAGTGGTGATGGATTCCTTATGTTTTTGTTTGGGAAAACCTTTTACTCTTTCTGTTCTGAATGACAGACTTTGTGGGTAAAGGATTCTTGGCTGCATAGGTTTTTCTGTTCATCATATTGAAGATTTCCTGCCTTTCCTTTCTGGCCTGCCAAGTTTGAGTAGATAGGTCTGCTACTACCCTTATGTGTCTACCTTTATATGTTAAGGCCTGTTTATCCCTAGCTGCTTTCAGAATTCTCTCTTTATGCTTGTATTTTGACAGTTTCACTATGATGTGTCATGCAGAAGATCGATTCAAGTTATGTCTGAAGGGAGTTCTCTGTGTCTCTTGGATTTCAATACCTGATTTCTTCCCCAAATTGGGAAAGTTCTCAGCTATGATGTGTACAAGTACACCTTCAGCCCCTTTCTCTCTCTCTTCTTCTTCTGGAATTCCTATGGTACGGATATTGTTCTGTTTGATTGCATCACTTAGTTCTCTAATTTTCCCCTGGTACTCCTGGATTTTTTTTATTTCTTTTTCCATAGTTTCATCTTCTAATTCACTTATTCTCTCCTCTGCCTCTTCAATCCATGCTGTGTCTGCCTCCATTTTATTTTCACCTCATTTATAGCATTTTTCAATTCATCATTACTGTTTTTTTAGTTCCTTGATCTCTGTAGCAATAGATTCTCTGCTGTCCTCTGTGCTTTTTTCAAGCCAAGAAATTAATTTTATTACTATTATTCTAAATTCTTGTCCCATTATATTGCTTAAAATTGGTTTTGATCAATTCATTAGCTATTGTTACTTCCTGGAATTTCTTTTGAGAAGAATTCTTCTGTTTCATCATTTTGGCTAGTTTCCTGTCCCTTATGTGTTTTCAAAGCTTGTTGTGTGCTCTGTACCTGGGACCACTGCTATATTAAAGGGAGGTCATACACTGTCCAGGGCCTGGCCCTTCAGGAGATGTTTTTTTGAAGATTGTTACTTGCTTTTTTTTCTTGTGACTTTGACTATATTATTACCCTACTTCTAGTGATATTTTGGACCTTCCACCAGGTGTGCTTTGATTTGTTCCTTGGAGTAGCCCTGTAAATGAAAACAGATAGACAAACAGGAGATAAAAACCCACAAACACACAAATAGCACAAACGAACAAATAAACAACAACAAAAAACTAAAGACTAAAAGCAAAAAAGCCCAAAACACTGACTATAAGTAAAGAAGAGGGTGGAGGCGGTGCTGATGGAAAAATACATGCAAAGAGAGAAATGACGGGGGGGGGGGGAGGAGTGGGTGGGTAGAAAAAATAAACATTGATTAGTCAGAGAAACTAAAAGGCTTAATCCAGAGAGAAAGAAAGGAAAATAAAGAAGGAGGCAGAGAAAATGAAACGAAGATAAAGTTACCTAGATGGAGAAACTATATGGCTTGATTATTCCAGAGAGAGAGAAAGGAGTGTAAAGCAGAAGGTGTAGAACCTGTATCAAGACATTGGATTAAATATGTCTCAATAACCAGAGTAACCAGCTTAGGGGAAGGAAGAGATGAGGAGAAATGGGGGGAGATGAGGAGAATTGACTTAGAGTTAATCCAGGCAATGATGCATCACTTGACAGGAGTAGCTGTCCGCAGGGTCTGTGCTGCTATGGTGGATATGCAGTTACCCAGTGCAAAGGAGCGTGTTTGTTGTATCTGGACCCACCTCCACTATGGGCCCTGGGAGTGATCCCTGAGCCCCACCTTGGTGGTGGTTGGGGTGGCAGGAATAGTGATTCCCCAGTCTCTTCTCCATGGAGCTAGACCCGGTGGACTCAGTTTGAGTCATCCTCACTGTGCCACAGGTGCAGACGGGGCAGTCCTTCTCTTTCTGCCAACTCCCCTGACCCTGTGCTTGGCTAGGATTCAAAGTACCACTCTGTGAGCTCTGGCACTGAGGAAGCACCTCTCAGTGCAGAGATATGTGATCCTGGCTGGCTTTGTCTGTGCCGCTGCACTTCAAGGAGGACAGCCTTCTCCTACTGTGGACCAAGAGCCACCGCCCTCACTGCCTGGAGCCCCTGGGGTGGCAGACAGCAGGCAGCCTTTGTCTTTTCCCACAGCACTCCAGGGAGATGGTCACTGTTTCCTCCTGAAGACTGCACCCTCGGCCCAGCCAATGTGCCCAGGGGTAGTGGACGCAAGCAGCTTCTGTACTATTGCACAGCCCTTCAAGGAAGTAACCACTTTTTCCAAGTGAGGACTGAGTCCCTAACCTATCACAGCACCCAGACCCCTGGCTCCCCTCCTCCCAAGGTGTGTGAATAGGGAGCCAGCCCCAGTCAGAAGAAAGCCCTGCAGTTAGAGATTATATCCCTCTCAGTCTCAGTTCAAGGTCTTTCTCTTGTTCAGATATAGTCCTACACTTCCTAGCTGCTCTTTCTCTTCCCTTTGTCTCTCTGCAGAAGGGGGTCTCTCCCCTCTGTGCCTATGCAGCCTTTTTTTTATCTCCCCCAGTTCGCAGTCACTCACCTATCTTCTTTGCAGCTTTCTCATTTTCTTCCTAGTAGATTCAGTCTCTTTTCCTCCCAGAATCTGGTGTTCAAAGTCCTTTGGCTTCTACACTTCTTTGTTTGAGAGACACACGAAGTATGGGTTCCCTCTACTTCTCCACTATGTTGGCCCCTCCTCTTGTGCTGGCATTCTCAAGAGCCTGAAGCCTGCTTCAGATTCTGTGTCTCCTTCTCTCTCTGCCCCTCCCTCACTCACACCCTCTCTCTTTCAAAAATAAACATTAAAAAAGTTTTTTTTTAATTTAAAAATGAGAATGTTTATAAGAAAAAGTATGTGTTAGTAGCAACCATAATAAACACTCATGGAGATTGGATTCTCATTCTCTTAATTGTCTTTGAGGTTTTGTTTTCCACCTATGAACTGGTCATATCCTGAATTTTTCTAGTTTCCCTCAATATTTGGCTACAACTCTCCAAACTAACATTTATAATTCCTCTCCCACTTTTCTGACTTGTAATTATTAGAAACTAGTTAGACAACTCTATATAAACTTTAGGTAAATCATCACAACAGTTCCTGTATAGATAATCTTCCTGCCTGTTGCTATGTGAAATACTCAGACAGATCATCAGAGACATTCAGACTGCACACCAGGAAAAATCTGTCAGATGGTCATCACCTCTGTCACTCTGTCTGAAAATGCTTCGAGCCTGCCATCTAAAATCTTCTTGATTGGGTAAACTCAGAACTCAGATACTGGTTTGAAATTTGCTCTAACCATTAACTATTGTTTTTCTTTTGTGTCCAAAGAAATGCTTCTTATTAAATACCTGATTGCTTATACAATAGCCTAACTTTGGAAGCCCACCTGCATTACTGCCTTAACTGTTCTCAGGACTAAAAAACTTGTTTGATGAGATATGGAACAATCTACTACTCACTATTAACCGAAATGTGCTCTCCACAGCAATCAGCTCAGCTTTTAACATGTAAAGTTTCAGAGGAGGAAATTTATGGGGCACCGGAAGGCTGTCCCAAAATATGCCACTTTGGCAAATTGACTATTTTTTAATTTTTTTTAACATTTATGTATTTTTGAGAGACAGAGACAAGAATGTGAGTGGAGGAGAGGCAGAGAGAGAGGGAGACACAGAATCCGAAGTAGGCTCCAGGCTCTGAGCTGTCAGCACAGAGCCCGATGAGGGACTTGAACTCATGAACCATGAGATCATGACCTGAGCTGAATTTGGATGCTTAACCAACTAAGCCACCCAGAAGTCCCAACAAATTGATTATATTTGATTAAAGTTATTATGAAACAGCCAATGCAAGAAGGACAGTCTGACCCTCATCCTTCCTCCTGAAAGCAGAAAATAAATTCCTCAAGTGAAGGGTACTTCCATTGCATCTGGAGGTAGAAGGCATCCTTACCATCAGAGATAAGAAAGTCAAGGCTAAGAAAATTGTATGAAAAACCTTGTTACTTCTTTCCTAATTTTCTATCCTAAGACTTAGCCCCTTTGTCTCCTCAATTGTTTGCAAATTTATTTTTTCTTTGTCTAAAATATATAAAATCTATCTGCTTTTTTTCACTTCTGGATCTCATATTTCTATGAGCTCTTGTATGGATGAATTAAAATTGTTTTCTTTGTCTATTTATTAATTAGATCAGCTTTATGTCTTATTTCTAATTAATTATTAGATCAGCCAAAGGACCTAGAAAAGAAGAAAGGTAAAGTTTTCCTCCCCTATAATATCAAAATGTACCTGTAGACTTTTCTCCTTCCCAGAGTGAAGACATGAAGTCAGGAATCCCAGAGGTGAATAAGCATATCATCTTCTGGTAAGCCAGCACAGCTGGCCAAGAGTAGGGATAGCTTACCAAGGATAGAGAAGAAAGTTAGGTGTTGAATACTTCAAACTGACTTTTTAAACCAAGTGTTAAAAAGAAGGTTGCAATACAGATGAGTTGTGCTCCTCTAACACATTTTAGGCCATAATTTATTGCAGCCAAGGCTGATCAGTCAAGCTTGCATGACTCGCAGTCCCTAAACCAAGCCATAACAGCTACCCATGATCATATGAGACCTGTTCTCAAAAGTGCCTCCCTTATCCTTAGGATCCAGGCCTCAGGTTAGGGTACAGACTGCTGCCTTCTGAGTTCTTTCCCAGTGGGGAAAGGAAGCATTGGCAGTCTTCTCCATGTCACTTCTGAAGACTCCTTTCTTTCCTGATCTCATTCTTTACTTCCATTACTTTGCCAGTTCCCACCATTGGCATCTGGAATGAAGGATGGGAAGAAAGAGGGAGGAAGAAAGAAAAAGAAGAGGTGTCTGCCATTGCATTGTTTGCACAGTTCAAAGGATTTACTAATGAGTCTTCCTATTGTCTAAGCTCCTTGTCTATACCTGGGTTTTGCAATCTACACACCCAGGGAGATCACAGAAAACCAAAGAAGCCTTTCACAACAGGACAGAATGGCTTCCCCCACCTTTTACAGTAGAATCAAAGAGGTGATTGTTAAAGGCCAATGATTTTGATTTGGAAGACTCACACAGCTATTGGAACAGGCCCAGTGAAAAAGGAAAGAATGTGCATAGGTAGAGGAAGGTAGGAAGATGGGGAAAGAGGGTTGTTGAAAGCCAAGTTAAAATTAAGTTTTATTAAGATAACCTCTCTACATATTTGCTTACCTCTACTGCCTGACATCCTTATGCAGTGGTGAGTCCAAGGAGAATAATATGAATTTCCTTACCATATCTGTTCCCTTCTCCTCCTCTTTATCCAATGGTTGTTAACTGGTGGGAACAATGTTGGCAACATTTGGCAATGTCTGGAGGTATTTTTGATTGTAACGACTAAGAGGAAGGGGGTACTGTATCTAATGGGTACTACTAAATATCATACAATGCACAGGACAGTCCTCCACAACAAAGACTTATCTGGCCCAAAATATCAAAAGTGCCAAGGTTGAGAATTCCTTCTATAGGCATCTATTCCTGGCATGAGTGGAATTTGAAGAGCAATATTTATGCACTTTGATGTGGTTTCTGAGAAGTGTTTCATTGTTGTTATTTATGGGAAATTTTATCTTCCTATTCATCACCCCCATACCCCCCCCCATGACCCCCGTTGTCAGACTGAGGGAGGCTGCCTCAAGGTTTTGTAACACCTTAGAATTACATCATAAGTCTCATATACAGCCTTCTGATGGATCCACACATTCCCTATGTTATTATTCTCCATTTATTATCTTCATGATCTATGTTTTTCTCTTCCATATTATCTCATTTTCCCCTCTGTAAATTCTAGCATTTATTTTTGCTTCTTTCCTTATAAGGAGCAGAGGAAATCCCAGGCTCCTGAACCAGGGTTGATGGCAAAGTTTTTACTGGAGTAGGATATTTAAGAATAATATCTGGGGCACATGGATGGCTTAGTAGATTAAGCATCCAATTCTTGATTTTGGCTCAGGTCATGATCTCATGGTTCATCAGTTTGAGCCACTGTGGGGCTCTGTGATAACAGTACAGAGGCTCCTTAAGATTCTTCCTCTCTCTCTTTCTGCCCTTCCACTGCTCACACTCCCTCTGTCTCTCTCAAAGGAAATAAAGTTAAAAAAAGAATCATATAATTCATCACATTATGTCTCATTGTAATAAAACACATTTTTTTCTCTTCCGGTTTCTGCTGTTAAATAGACAATCAAATCATTTTGTGTGTAAGGCTATCATGGACAGAGGGATGTTGTGCTACAGTTGAAACTTTATTTCTCGAGAGGGAAGGGAAGAGTGGGTGCGAGGTTTTTCAGGATCATGCATCATAGGTAACTATGAATAATTACTTAAATTGGTGATGAAAACGTAACACATTAAATACTAAGAAAATGTGGGGCACCTGTGTGGCTAGAGTCAGTTAAGCGTCCAACTTCAGCTCAGGTCATGATCTCATGGTTCATGAGCTCAAGCCCGGTATCAGGCTCTGTGCTGACAGCTCAGAGCCTGGAACCTGCTTCAGATTCTATGTCTCCCCACCTCTCTGCCCCTTCCCCACTCATGCTCTGTCTCTGTCTCTCTCTGTCTCTAAAAATAAACGTTAAAAAAATTTTAAAAATATCAAGAAAATGTATCATAAAAATTTATGTGAGGCTGGAGGATTCCACATTTTATTAATGCTATCAATGAAGTTATTGTGAAGGACCCTTTGTAGTGCTCAACCCAGTGATGAGTTCCAAAAGGTTGAATATCTTGGTTTTAGTCCAACGCTGGACAATTTGAAGAGATTTATGAGTCAGAAAAAGTTTGAGATTTATGTATGCAAAAGGATAGACTTGTACATCAGTGACTTGTTCAGATACAAAATAATACATCAATGAGAAAATGTTCTGAAACTCAACCCAACATCCTATATGTGGAGAATGTCTGAGTCTTTCTTCAGTAAAATTCCATAAATGTTTGAATTATTTCTAAACTTTGAACCAATTAAATGGTAACAAAATTAAAAATGGCTTATAGAATCCAAGATAATGTGTACTGGACTGTCTGTATGCTGAAGGAAGATAGCTACTACTTTCCAGCTAGCATCCAGGATGCCATGATGTTGTGTTACACTTGCACACTGTGTGATGCTAGTGTGAAGATGCTGGAAATGTGACAAAGATGCCCTTAGTGAGCAGAACTCCATTTGCATATTTATTTTGCTTGCATGTGATCTATATAAGGCAAAGGACCACTGCTATGAGTATGTGCATGTGCATGTTTGTGTCTGTGTGTATGGCTATGGATAGAACTAAGTCTCAGCTAAGAGCTAAGAGGGCTAAAACTTGCAGCATGTCCTGGTCTAAGAAAGTACCCAGAAAATCTGGCTTGAGATACAGAATAGTAGTTAAGTTACTGGATCTCTGCCTTCTACTAGAACTTGTTCTAGCACATATGCCTTTCAACAGTCCACAAACATTTTTGAGTTCCAACTATGTGTTGGTCACCTTGATAAGCACAGAGTATACATGGGTGGATAAAGCAGACAATGTCCTGTCCTAATCCTCATAGAGTAAGTAATCACTTGTTTGCTTACTTTATCTCTCTTTCAAAATTTCCATGAAGTTCCATCCTAGTTTATGACAGAAAGCTATGGAAAACAAACAAAAAAGATATTGCAAGAGGACACCTTTAAAACCATATGGGGTATCTATCTCTCTCTTAAAAAATCTTTTAGCTTAAAAACTTATGGAAAGGTACATATCACAGCAAAGTGTAGAAATATGAATGGTAGCCTGAGCTTAAGTTTAGTCCACAATTGAGGTTTATATCCCTATGGGCATGTCAAGTGAAATAGAATGATGTGAATCTGCGGAATCATCTGGTAATGAACTTATCCTTGAGGGAGACAGAGCTGGGAATTTTAGTTGCATTCCAGTAACCAAGCCTCCTTCTTGGGATAGAAGTGGCTCTGAGTACCACTTTGGGTGGGCAGGCCACATAGGTCCAGGACCAGCGAAGTCATAGGACTCATCTCTGAGCCTTGTGAAACAAGAAATTGAGACTGAAGGTGAAGACACTGTCTTTTTTAAAAAAAATTTTTTTTTCAATGTTTATTTATTTTTGGGACAGAGAGAGACAGAGTATGAACGGGGGAGGGGCAGACAGAGAGGGAGACACAGAATCGGAAACAGGCTCCAAGCTCTGAGCCATCAGACCAGAGCCTGACGCGGGGCTCGAACTCACGGACCGGGAGATCGTGACCTGGCTGAAGTCGGACGCTCAACCGACTGCGCCACCCAGGCGCCCCGAAGACACTGTCTTCATGAAGATACAGTGGGGTCCACCTCAGTGATCAAGTGTGGTAGATGAGTAGAGAGCTTAGGTTGTCTTTGGCAAAAAGGACCAAAAAATACACAAGGAGATTTTACATTTTGAAGGCTGGCAGCTGTAGGAAAGAAGCCTTGGAAACTGCCAGAATAACTGTGTATTTTCAGGAGATACTCAAGAGCAAGCATAATGTAGATGGAAATACAGGAGGTTTCCAAGCACCAAGAGAAGTGAACATTCATTTTCTTTTACAATATTAATTTTAAAGTCTCTCGAGTTTTAAATTTAAAAAGTTGAAGTTTTGGGGCACTTAGATGGCTCAGATGGTTAATGATCCTACTCTAAATTTTGGCCCAGGTCATGGTATCATGGTTGGTGAGATTGAGCCCCAATTTGGCTCTGCCTTGACAGCAAGGATCCTGCCTGGGATTCTGTCTCTCTCTCCCCCTCTGCTCCTCCCCTTCCATGACTCGCATGCACATGTGGGCTTTCTCTCCCTCTCTCAAAATAAACTTTTTTTTAAAAAAAAATTGAAGTTTTGGAAGAAAAATATTAATTCTTGTCTATTGTTTTGTAGCTGGCCTAAGTTCCTTTTGTGATCTAGCTCAAGCAAAGTTTCAAAGAGTATGGAAAACATATTTTTAATAGTAATAACACTATAAGGTACTGATGACTTGTTTCATAACCAGAATAACACTAAGAATTTTGCATGGATGATGTTTAATTTGAAAAAAAGAAAAATAAAAAAAAATGCCTGTAAGGCATTCCTCAGTTTTAAAGGTGGAGAAACTGAGGTTCAGAAAGGCCAATTTCCTGCCCAATGTCAAATTGTAATAAGTGCTGAATTTGGACTAGCCCAGGTGAGTCTGACTGCAAAGACCTTGTTTTTCCCACTACACCCCACTGCTTTCCAAATTGACAACTATGGATGCGAAAGAATTGCTCCCACAGCAGCCATCATGTTGCATGCTGTTTGGTGATGTTTGTCAGTAGGCTTGAGGCTTCAGGATGGAAAAACTAGAGGAGACGAAGCTAAATCAGAAAGCTGAAATTTACTATCAGAACTAAAAACTCACTTGGCAGAACAGAACAAAGAGGCTGGCCATAGAAATGCACTGAGTCTTTTATTTTGAAGATGCTGGTGACTATGGACACACCTTTGTCCTCAGTAGCAACCTCTCCTGCAAACCCCTGGAGCCATGGTCCCCATCAGTTTCAGTGGCTAAGATAACAAGACACTTGCTCCTCAGCCCATAGAGTTGCCTGTTATGTCATCAGAGGGTCCTGAGGAAAGGTCAGTCAAAGCTTAAGTAGCACCCACAGAATTGAACATCTGAGCTTAGAAGTCACAGAGAACTGGTCTCTTTGAAAGTAAGGGAAGTTCAATTATTTTTTTTTTAAACTGGCAGAAGTCCAGGACATGAGGATGTTTTCTTTCCTTTGTACAAGGCAAGCAAGCAAGAGAGAAAAGTATGTGTGCTTGGAGACGGAAAGAAGGGGAGATACTATTTTGGTGCCTGACAGCAAGCAACAGAGACACGCAAAGGATCCTGACCTTCCTCAAAGCTGCTGGTCAGAGGGCATGCCAGAGGCCATGGGGAGTGGCTTAAGGTAGGCTTTGCTTGGGAAGAAAGCCTTGAGGTGATGGTGCCAGGGGGAAAGCACACCAGTAATTTCTTTGGTCTTCTTCCCTGTGGAAGATGGGGTGGGTGGGGAGAAGGGCAAAAAGTTCAAACAAGGATAAGAGATCTCTGTACAAAAGCATTAGTGTAATCAAGAAATGACCTGTGATGTGTTTCATGCAAGGGTGTGTGTGTGTGTGTGTGTGTGTGTGTGTGTGTAGCAATAGAAGGCAGAAATTTTAAAAATATTGTAATGATTTGCTCATGAAAGCAATGATCATTTTTAACAGCATGATTAACAGCATGATTGTTGCTAAACAAGTACAAACTCTGCCAAGAGAAAAGGTTGAAAATTTTAAAAGAAAATTGAATGACTCAAGTGATATCTGAAAGATATTCACAACCCACCCGGAACTGTTCATGAAGCTTCACATCTGTCAAGGATTTAGCAGGAATTATCTTTGTATGAGAGATCTACTTTAGACATAGTGCTTCCACTGAACAGATGGAAAGACTGAAAAACAGAACATGTTAGTACTCTATTTTCTAGCTTATGTTCTTTCAGTCTTTCAACATTCCTTAGATTCTGTGCAGATACCATTTTAATTTAGCTACAAGAAAATATATTAAAAAATTATCAACATATTCCCAATTCTATAGGGTTTTCTCAATATAGGAGAAAGATGCAGCATGAGTACCAAGTAACACAATCTGCAAACTTAGGTGTGGAAGAGATGAACTCCATTTTTGAATAATTAAGGCCAATATGTATTAAGAGCCAACATTCCACTGGTTACAAGATTCTGGTGGGAATATATAGTTGACAAAAGCCTTCCAGGTGAATCTCAAGTGATTCAAGAGAATCACTGAGAGCAAATGTAGAACTTGAGCTGAATAGAAAGTTAGAAAGAATTTGGACAACAGGAAACAAGCAAAA
This sequence comes from Puma concolor, assembly GCF_028749965.1. Classification (NCBI taxonomy): domain Eukaryota; kingdom Metazoa; phylum Chordata; class Mammalia; order Carnivora; family Felidae; genus Puma; species Puma concolor. Next base: position 28,113,216 of record NC_141671.1, read on the forward strand.
TGAAGATTCAAGATATAGGTGGGAGATCTGCATGGCACATGGAACAGTATTGTAGAGAATAGATCTGATGCTGACAGATGGGTGACTCAATGAAGAGAGTGGAAAAGAAGTTCAATAAATAATACACTGGTTAGACATCAGAAAATTGCTTAACACATCCTAAGTCTTCAATGATTTGGTCTCTATAATCAGGATTAATCCAAAGAATACTCCTAGAGTGTATGGGCTAGCACCACAGGGAAAGCCAAATGTGTCTTTTCTCCAGACAGACTTCCTCAGAAGCTCTCTCCTGCTGGCATTCCCCTTCTGCATGAACCAAGATGGTCCACCCCACTTGACAATGACAGGCTGTTGGACCTTGTATCTTGGGGTTTCTCAGAGTGGTGATATGCTTTTGTATCATCTAAATTCTGTGACATGGGGACACAGGGATGAGCCGACCTAACAGCTATATGGCAATTTACCAGGAAGGAGAACAATAGATACCTACTTTCAGGTGAGAAAGCCACAATCTTCCTGTTTTCTAGCCCAGATTAATCCTGGAAGCAGAGTGTCATATATTCCTTTAGGCTGCTTTGAGAAATTTATTCTTCCCAAATATCCTTTGGGTGTTTGTTTATCTGAAGACCCAAAAGATAGTTGAGTGGTACAATCTATTTTCTAATTAATCTAATTTATTTCCTTGAAGCTTTAAGCAGAAAATCTTGGCAATTTTGGTAACAAAAAATTAAAAATTTTAATTTTCTAGCAAAACAGGTTAAAATTCACTTAATCTTAAATGGAGAATATTTCACAATATATGTTTGATGATTTCATATATATTATATATAGCATTTATATATAATATAATATATTTAATATAATATATAATTATATATAATATATATTATATATAATTATATATAATTATATAATTATAATTATATAATTATAATATATAATATATAATATATTATAATATATACATAGCATTTGCCATTTTTTAGTTCCAAATTTCATGTTGAAACACTTGTTCAGAATCTATACCACATTTTTCTCAAAAAACCCTGCCAAAATGGTTATGAAGTTTCAGATTAATCCATAAAATCCTGATTAATCTACAAAGGAACTGATTTTGAACATTGGTAGCGCCATTTATCCTAACCATTGTTTGTCACATAATGGATACTTATGATTATTGTACTTTCAGTCTTTCTTTTCCCCACTCATTCACAGTAAAATTTTTTTTTTGAAGAAATAGGGAAGGAACTCATTTTTATTGCATTTTGGCTTTAGTAAGGGTACTTTCACTGATTAATTCCATAAATTCTCCCAAATCCTGTGGGTAATAATATTTCCCATTTCTCAAATTGGGAGACTTAAAATTTCTCAGCAAAATGAGATCTGAGTTCCAAGATGCAATGCCAAGAGCACCTTTCCTTCCTTTAGCAGCGTTAAATCCTCCCTATTCCTCAGTGACCTGGAGGAAGGGCCAGGAGAGCATTCTTTCCATGGGACAGGACCTCAGAGGAATGGATGTCCAGGATCAGAAGGGGAAGGACAAAGACATTGGTCAGCCACATGTACAAAAACTGGACTGGCTACATATTATAGGAGGGAGACAACAAACTCTGTCCCGATTTGTCTCCATTATAATAATTCTACATATGGAATAACACATGCTCTTTATTGACATGCATCAATTTTGCCACCAAATAAAAATTTCCTAACATTGAGTATTTTTCTAGAATTATTCAGAAGAAAATATACTGTCTTCATTTTGGAAAGTGTAAGCAAAATTTTCAATGCCACCTACCCCCAATGAACCATAAAAATGCCCATAGAAAGCCAGCTATAAACATATACCAGGTTCAGTGACCCTGAAGCCATTTTATGACAGCATCATTCAAGTAAAAACTTTCTTATATCTGTTCCTTCTCTTACCAACCCTTGACCATGCCCAGATTGGAAACCTAGTACACAAAGTGGAGAAATAGAGAAGAACCAAGCCCATCTTTCCTCACACTGATGCCACCACTATAAGCAGCCTCCAGCCCACCCAAGCTTGGTACAGGGAGTTGAAGCTTTAATACAGTATTGCTTAGAGTTCTATTTATCATTTGGTTGAACATTGTAATTTCCTAATTACATTTGCCCTTAAATGTTACAGTATGGGTAGGATTTTCTATTACAAAACAGTGAGTAGAGTGTCATGGAGATGGCTTGATTTTTCAGCCAGGAGCAGAAGACAACCTTTAAACTGTAATGAGCAAATTTAAATGGGTAGCAGAAGCACAAAAATGAAAGATGCTTTTGTGATTACATTTCCTAAATCTTGCTTTTCAATGTACTAATTCCACAGTTACCAAAATGCTTCTTGATCGTTCAAGTTCACTTACAATCATATCACTAAATAATATGCAGCAGATTCAGAGTGCAAACTCAAAGCCTAAAAAGCTCATTTAGACATCATTGTTTGCAAAACAAATACCTCTTGGGAAGTGGGTCTATCCCTTTCTTCCTGGACTCCTTCCCCTTCCTTTCTTATTTGAGGCTTCCTGGGTGATTCTTATGCCTTTCACTCCTTGCCTGGAGCATTTTGCCAGATATTTAATATGACTTTCCTTCTGAATCCATTTAAACCGGAATCTCTCCTTCTCCAACTTGAACTGCTTTGCCTTTATGGGAGGTGGGAAGGAAGTCACAGTTTCTGCTATTCTGTATGTCAAAGGAGGCTTGTTTATCCTACTAGTAAAGTCAATAGACAGCTGACTTCCTGCCAAGGACTGCATTCCGGACAAGAAAGCCAAGCTGATAAAAACATTGGTTGCAGGCAATTGTTCTGAAAAGTATGCTTATGGTGCACCTGATAACTACCTTCTTCTGTAAACACACCTACTGAGGAGGAAGTGTGGGTGTTCAATGAACCAAGAAAGTTTGAGTTGCCCTTCACCACCATACTCACAGGAAAATTTTGGTCTTAACAGCCTGGGGACTGTGGAATGGATGTATACTGGCCACTCCAGAAAGATGTGGCAATGGAGAACACACTGACCTATCACAACCCAGGACCTGTGACTACAAACAATTTAGGATATGTGGAGTTCTCAGTTAAGGCAGGGTTGGGGTTTCCAATGACTTGTCTCTAATGGCATTTGCCAATTCAAGCCTCCTTTGAGGCACTGAGGCTTAAATTACATTCCAATAGCATTCTGACTTTATTCTGTTGAGACCCTGAACACACCTGGAATTGGTTATTTAATATCTATCTTCCCAGAAGGGTTTTAGAGAAGGAATAGTAGCCTTTCCCTGGTCGATACATGGCATTCCCTGTCTCTGCTGCTTAGTCAACTCAATAATGAATAAATAAGATTGAAAAACACTACTGAAGTGATCAGAGAATGGCATACTCACAGTTGCTCTTTGTAATTTAGCAAATGGTTGGGTGTAGAGATGAATTTCAGATCTAGGTTCTGGGATTCCTGTCCCTGGTTTTCTGTGCTAATCTCCACCACATGCCATTCTTCTCCAGTACTCTTCCAAGGGAAGTGCATGTTTCATGGCTTACCACTGGTAAACACAGCATGTCTCCAGATGATCATATGAAGAAAGAAAGAGAAGTGAATTGACCAGAGTATTTCTAAACAGCATACATCATTTCCCTCACTGTATACACTATACAAAGAGCTACAAGGAGAAGAAAGCAAAGTGCTGATTGCAGCAATAATTGGAGGGCAGTTATGTCACTAAAAGAACAAAGCAACATATAAGAGGTATATTTAAATGCAGCTGGTACCAAAACACTCCATACATGTAAATTTTCTGGTAAAAAAAAAATGCCAAGAACTCAGAGAAAAAAACCCTGAATCATCACATGCCATTCCCTTTGTTCAGTTAGCCTTGACATGCTGACTTGACTGTGGAGAATGAGACCTTCAATGTAAAACCAAAGACACATCTTCTGAGGCATAACATTCCCACACAGGAGTAATTTAACATCCCATTGATTTGGATCCTCCAACATCTTACCAAGTGTAATTAATAGAGATTAGAAAATACCTTAGGGGTATTTGTCCTAGAGTATTCAGCTCTCCATTTGGGTCAAATATCTTTTTTTTGAAAAGAGATCTTTATTCTAACTTAGCGACTGAACTGGTTTGGCTCAGATGAAGTTACTCTTCAATAATGGCAACACAGACATAAGTATTTGAAAAAAACACCATTGCCTGACCTGTGAAATCTATCTACTAGGCAGATGGAAGAGAAGGGAAATGAGTATGAGCAAACATTCAATGCCTATCTTGCATGAGACACTTTAACATATGTGCCATTTAATTCTGATAATATTCTTGTGAGGTTTTTTTTAAAATCAGTTTTCCCATTATATAGTAAAGGAAACAGAATCAGCGAGGGTAAGTAGTTTAGCCAGGCAGCAGAGTAGGATTTAAACCCTGACCCCCGACATCCAAATCAAGCCATGCTCTACCCAGGACTCAATGATTACCTGCTTTACTATTAGGCAAATTTTGGGTCAATAAAGCTTTTATTTATCACCATAAGGAAAACTACATTAACTCAAAAATTGCTATGGTTTACTTACACTTTGATACTTCAATATGTATTTCATGTTTTTTTAAAGCAAAATGTACTTTTTAAAAATTATATAAATATCCTGTTAATTTTTCTTTAGCAGGTTGTAAGTTCCTGTACATTTAATGTCCCCATGCTGTTGATGACTTCCCAATATAAGCCTACCTTCTGACATTTGTTTGCCCAGCTCTTTGATTATTTAGGCTTTCAGACCTATACTCAGAGTAGCTAACCCATGAAAGCATCATTGTTTTACACCAGATTCAGCCTATTATTATTATTATTATTATTATTTTAAATGTTTATTTATTTATTTTTGAGAGAGAGAGAGGCAGACCAAGAATCCTAGGAAGTCTCTGTGCTGTCAATGCAGAGCCTGACACAGGGTTCAAACTCACAAACCATGAAATCATGACCTGAGCCAAAATCAAGAGTCTGATGCTGAGCCACCAAGGTGCCCCTATTATTATTTTTTTGTTATTATTTTACACACCAGTTCAACTCATTTTCAACCAAGATTTTCATCCCTGACATGATTCAGAACTTTGATTTAAACCTTACAGGGGACAAGATCAGAAGTTACAACTCTCAAGAAAGCTCCAATTAATGACCCTTCCTGACTTCCAAAGAAGTGGAGGGAATAATCAAAACCATTTTGATTGAGGACTGCCTACTCTGAAGCCTAACATTATTATAAGAGGGACTAACAGACTCAAAAACTAACCATGACTCTGAGGTCCCTGATGAGATAGCAGTGAGATGGCTCATGATTTTTTCTGGATGGCAATTGAATTTAAAAAGCAAGATATCTGTACACTTATGTTCACAGCAGCATTATTCACAGTAGTCAAAAAGGGGGAAGCAACTCAAGTATCCAACAATAGGTACATGAATAAATAAAATGTGACATAACCATACAATGGAATAGAATATTTCTTGGCTTTAAGAAGGGGAAAATTCTGACATATACAACAATATGGATTAATCTTGAAGACATTATACTAAAATAAGTCAGCCACAATAGAACCAGTATTGAATGATTTCACTTATATGAGGTTCCTAGAGTGGTCAAATTCAGAGAGACACAAAGTGGAATGGTGGTTCCCAGGGGCTGGAGGAGATGGTAATGGGGGTTATTGTTTAATGAAATTAAACAATACATAATTTCAGTTTGCAAGATGAAAAGGATTCTGTGGAAGGATGGTGTTGATGGTTGCACAACAATGTAAACCCACTGAATGCCACTGAACTGTACACTTAAACATGAGATGGTATATTTTATGTTGTGTATATTTTACCACAAGTGAAAAAGAAATGCAAGAAGCACTTCTTTCCCTGTTCCTCCACTGAAAAGGTTGGTTATATCATTTGTTTCTGGCCATAGTGCCTGTAGTATATTATGGAAGAACTATTTTTGGTATGCAAAAAAACAAACCTTTATTTTGTTCTGGGCTCTGCACTGATTGCCCGTATCTTAGACTATATAAATAAGAGAATTCTATTCTTAGGAACTAGCAATGTACTTTAAAATAATTGTATTCTGGTAAATATTTAGGTGAATAGTGAAAGGTTAAGAATTTAAAAAAACACTTTTTTACTTTACCTTTGTTTAACAAAATTCTTTATTTAATGGTTTTTGCCCATGTATTGTAAGCATTAGCCATCTATAATCAGTAAAAGAAATGAGGCTTCTGGTAATCATTCTGGTTTTCTTTAAGCATCTCCCCTTGTCTTTAGTTGAGAGGGAGTCATGTGGCATTAGGGTATGTGTAGCTCACAGGGGCATGGGTTGTGAAGGGCATGGGAAGGGATTTCCTTCTTCCCAAGGCACCTGAGCCCATCTTTGTCCCAGCTGTCCCATGTTCCCTGGCTATGACCCCTGTGTCTCTCCTGTTACTGAAGGGACATGATATCCTGGCTTCAGAAAGCTCATCCACTCATAATACTCTATCCCTCCCAGGGACATTGTGTTCTCAAAGAGGGGCCACAGACCTTTTGCACACCAATGTGAATATACTTAACACCACTAAACTGTACCCTTAAAATGGTTTAGATACTAAATTTTATGCTATGTGGGTTTTTTTAACCAAAAATTTAAAAAAAAGTATTTAAAGAGACAGAGAGGCCATTAGAAGAAGGAAACTCAATAAATAATGAAGACTAGAGGTAGAAATTTAGGCATGAAATTACAGGCCAGTGAGAGAGAATTTCCATTTGTGACAGGAATGTTGTTTACAGACATCTCTCTTATCCATCTTATACCCTGTGAATATGCCTCCCTGTGTGTGATGGAGGCAGGACATGGGGTTGGTAGGAGAGATAATTCTGGGAAACTACTATTTTGCCTGGGAGAGGCTCAAGGGGAGACAATGGAGGCTCCTGGCTCTGTTAGGCAAGGAATCAGTAATTTCGCAGTAAGCACACCAAAGCTTCTGGGAGGAATAAGTGTACCCTGAACCAGTGTCTGCCCAGGGCCCTCCTCCAATTCTTAGGTGGGTCTCCTCAGACTTCTATTCAATTCCTCCCTGAGCTCTGGAAGTCTAATGAAAACCACAGCAGCAGAGAGATTAGAAAGAGAAGCTTCTGCACCTTTCCCGGCCATTTCCCTTGAAGGCTGTGTAGGTCTTCGCTCAGGTGGGTTGAGAGCCAATCAAGTCCACATTTTAGAGGTGAATTCTACTTCTGTCTGTTCTCATCTTTTATTTGTCCAGTCCTTTTTATCACTGCCCCTGTCTTCAGGACAAATCCCACAGAGTTCCCCTAAGCCTTGAGAAATACAAAATGAAGCCACAAGTAGAAACTTGACATGGTGAAACAGAGGGGTGAAGTTCCTGAGAGGGCCTGAGGGTGCAGCCACAGGGAAGAACAGGCAGGGACAACCTTAATGGTGTGTGTGCACACAGCTGGCTGCCTGGATCCAACATGGTGAGAGTCGATGCCTGGGGTGGTGGTCATCCATTAGATATAATTGATAATGACTTTCAGTTGGGACTAGAAATGGAGCAATCCTCAGGAATCCAGAACCCTCACTGCTGGCAGAATTCTAAGTAAACAGTAACAACACCTAGTTGTGTGGGTGGCAATTAATCAAGGGGCAGTCAGTGAGTTCTACTTGCAGAATCTCTTCTGTTCCTTTGTTTCTGTCCCCACCCATTGGCATGATTTCCCTGGGGAATTTTTTTTTCTTCCTGGAGCTTGGGTTATGTACACACACATACAGTAGGTCAAATGCCAACAAATTGACTCCAGGTTATGTATCCCTGTCATGGATGGTACAGGACATGGAATCCATCGCCCTGAGTACTAGACAGGGTTTGAACATTTATTGGCCATGTGACCTTAGATATTTAACTTCTGTTTCTTGACTGGAAACATTCAGACAATGACATCTCTTTTACCTACCTCACATATGTGTGAAAGCATTTTAGCCTCTTCCACAAATGTTAAGCCTCCTAGGAAGGGAGCATGGTGTTAATGGCTGTGCTGAAGGTTTGAACAGCAAATTATACATTCATATATATATATATATATATATATATCACACACCATGTGTGTGTGTGTATATATATATATATATATATATACAGAGAGAGAGAGAGGAGTAGACACTAAGAGTTTTTTATAGTTCTTAAAAATTGTTCAGATTCAAGAAAATAATTTTTAATGTTGGTTAAACAGCGTTGGAAAAATTTACATTTGAAAATCAGGGGTGAAAAGCACTTAAGCAAAACACACTTATGATTTAACTGAATCAGAAACATTGTAAAACCAGAGAATTCTGGGGTCTAGTCAAATCTGACTGTTCTTTAGTTCTAGAAATGTATGCCTCTTGCTTAGCAACAGGCACTTGTATTTAAGTGAGAAGGCCATGCTTTTCTGCTTTGTCACTGAATAGGGTCTCTTCTTTAAAAATCTCAGCAGATGTTGGACTTGAGTTTCATATTCCCATTGTAAAGAGTGGTTTACATATAAAGAAATCAGGTTTTTCTCCCCAGTTTATAGATGTTACACCTTAAATCCAGCACTCTGACCCCTGATCAATTACTGGAAACAGCAACAGCTGATCACTGTACAAAGAAATTAACAGCTTAGAAATGAAATCGCAGACTAACAGTGACTTATTTAACGTTTATTTATTTTTGAGAGAGAAAAAGAGAGAGAGAGAAAGAGAGAGCATAAGTGGGGAGGGGCATTGAGAGAGGGAGACACAGAATCCGAAGCAGCCTCAGGCTCTGAGGTGTCAGCACAGAGCCCAACGCAGGGCTCAAACCCACAAGTGGTGAGATTATGACCTGAGCCAAAGTCAGACACTTAACCAACTGAGCCACCCAGGTACCCCTAGCCATGATTTATTTAATTTAAACATGAGTTTCAGTCACTTTGTTCTTTGAACAGAATCCATCACTCTGAACCTAGCACAACCTGGTACAAGGACTATCAGCCTTTCGTTTGCCTTCTTCCACCCATTGTTGATATAAATTCATGAAGGGCAGGGTTCTGTGGTCTACGTTTGTTTTTTTTTTTTTTTTTCTCACAGCTCTTATAATTGAAATTTGCATGTAGTAGATACATAATATACCCTTGTTGACTAATTAATATATCTACTGTTTAGTGAATTCTTAATATATATCAGGCAATGTGCTAGATCAGATACATATAGTTCCTCACTTATTGCTCAGAACTGCCCTATATGCCAGATGTTAGCAGATGAGGAAATAGAACTTAGGTTAGTTTATTTGCCCAAGGGCCATAGAGCTAGACAGTAGCAAAGTGTAGGCTTTCTTCTCCCCCCTCCCTTTTATTTTTGGTTGCCCTTCTGAAACTGTACAGAAATTGTAAAAAATATTTGGGGTTTTTCTAAAACCATGGCCTTGAACACTCCAGAGAAGTGATGGGATGGCTGGGAGAGGATCATCAGAGTAGAACCTGCAGAGAAGCATTTAACTTCCTCTCAGTGTCCTCATAAGTCATCAATCTTGTCTGTTATTATAGTTTTTGAACCATGACCCGGACCATTTGGGCTTCAGGGATATGTTTTAGTGGTTCTGCAAACATTCTTTTCCAAATCAAATTTGAAAAATACATTTTTTAACTGTTTCAAAGCCATAGAAAAGAGCATGTGTCCTCAAATTCATCAGCCATATTTTTTTTTATTTTTTTTTTCAACGTTTATTTATTTTTGGGACAGAGAGAGACAGAGCATGAACGGTGGAGGTGCAGAGAGAGAGGGAGACACAGAATCGGAAACAGGCTCCAGGCTCCGAGCTATCAGCCCAGAGCCCGACGCGGGGCTCGAACTCACAGAACGCGAGATCGTGACCTGGCCGAAGTCGGACGCTCAACCGACTGCGCCACCCAGGCGCCCCACAGCCATATTTAATAATACAATGGTTTGGAGTATGGGTGTAAGTTTTTTCTCTTAAAAAACTTTTAAAAATTTCTTTCTCCCAATACCTGTATTTAAATTTTAACTTGTTATTCATATATCAGTGATTAATAAGTATAATCCTGCATTGATCTTTCTTTAGGTGGAGACCTGTGGATGCTCAGGCCCCAGAAAGTCATACCTCACCTGCATGGCCCACGGGCATTCCCTCAGTTAAAGGCCAGGAAAAGTACAGAGCATCATCTGGGGTAAGCATTTATCAATGTATAATCATTTCCTAATAATAAGTGAACCCAAAACAGCCTGTATTCCTAATAAGAGACAAGAGTCATAGGTTCTTTTAAGCATAGGTTGGAATTTTTTTGTCTGTGATATACAAGATGGAATTATTATAAATTTGGACATTGGGATACTTCTATTTCAATATTTATTAAGTAGTAATCTTTCATCATTTTCTATTTTTAAAATTATTTTCTAATTTTTCCTTAAAATTAGAAATAGATTATTAAAAATTAAAAATATTTTTAATTGAAAATAAATGTAACAGATTGACCAGACTCAAGATCAATAACAAATCATATTACACAGCACTAACTGATGTTTCAATTGCATCTAAACTGCCAATAGCATGACATAACAGCAATGTGATGAAAAATAAGGAAGTGATACAACTTATTTTTCAGGAGGGTGGGTTCACTCTGCAAGAAGTTCAAATTGCCCAAGTCCTCACCATTTTATGAAATTTTGGAAAATAGCTTTATGAATTCTGCCAATAAGAAACATCATTTGTAACCTATCAGATCAATAGAAAACTCTCTAGAGAATAGATATGAGGCTCTAAATATTTTTCATGATAAACTGAATAGCTCAAAGTTAGAACAAATGTATATATACATAACATTTAAATTCAACAATGAGCATACATTTAGATATCACTTGGAGGGGGGCCTGAGTGGCTCAGTTGGTTGAGCATCCGACTCTTGATTTGGGCTCTGGTCATGATCCTAAGGTCATGTGATCAAGCCCTGCCTCAGGCTCCACACTGTGAGCATGGAGCCTGCTTGGGATTCTCTCTCTCTTTCTCTCCCTCTCTCTCTCTGTCTCTGTCTCTGTTTCTCTCTCTCTCTGTCTGTCTCCCTCTGCCCCTCTCACCCACTCATGATCTCTCTCTCTAAAATAAAAAAAAAAAAAAATTTTGAAGTTGAACGTCCTTCAAAGTTAAGTTACCATGTTATATATGCAGGAAAGCACAATCCATAAAGCCAAAGCTAATCACATGCCATGCCAGGGACATTGTATTAAGTCTGTTAGATGAGTAGGTAGCCACAAAAATGCAACCAATGGTATTGTCATACACCCAGCTATTAAAGCCATGAGGCTGGTCATCCTTGTTAACATTTCCTTTCTGCTTAACTCTACATTGATGACATGTCAGTTCTACCTCCAAATCAAGGGCAAACTCATTCCCTTCTCACCTCCTGTCCCTCCAAAGCATTCTCGACCACCCACCTTTGCCCTATTTTCAAGTCATCCTCCATTGAAAACCAGGATGTTATTTTAAAATTCAAGCACTAACTTATAACTGCCCTGATAAAAGTCCTTTAGTGACCTCATACTGTACTTAGAACAAAATCCATATTTGCTTTCCCCTGGCCTGGGAGACCTGGCATGGTCTGACTCCTGTTTCTTTCCATAGTCTTATCTCATGCTACGTTCCCTGTTGTTTCCATCCCTAGAACACACCTTATTCTTTCTCTGCTTGGGGGTCCACACTTGCTGTTCCTTGTCCCTCAAGCTCTCTTCTCTGGACCATGAGATGGCTGGCTTCTTTTCATCTTTCAGCTGCAACTTGACCATCATCTCCTAGATGGTCCATTTAAGATATTACTATCCCTGGTATTCTTCCTTCCAGCATGTTGTTAATTCCTTCTTGGCACTGTTTATAATCCACACTGGCTTATTTGATGCTTCTTTCTTGCCTGACTCTTTCCAATAGAGTGTAAACTTTATAAGGGCCAGAACAAAGTCCTGTTTGCCATTGCATTCTCAGCACCAGAACCCTCAGTACCTGGTATGTAAGAAATACAATTTTCAGGGGCATCTGGGTGGCTCAGTTGGTTAAGTGTCTGACTCTTGACCTCAGCTCAGGTCTTGATCTCAGGGTCATGAGTTCAAGCCCCTCACTGGGCTCTGTGCTGTCATGAAGCTTACTTAAATAAAATAAAAAAGAAACACAATTTTCATCACAATCCAGAACATATTTTTTTATTGTATGTGATTCACTCTGTTATTCACTCTGTTTTATTGTATTTCATGTTCTTAAAAATCTGCTTATGACCCATCAAATTCCATAACCCACTAAAGGATCCCACTGTGTCATTTGAAAACATTATGATAATGCAAACTAGAGAAAAAAATTCAATATCCTTCACTCATTTAGATGATGAGATTATATCAAATCATTATGGTTCAACTGGATAAGACTACAGATTTAGCAAAATTTCAATTAGTCCTCAAAATAATGAGGACTCGGAACATGAACTTTTTATTTTCAAATAATATTCTCACATAATGAATAAAAGGAATTTTTATTATTTTTTTTAAAAAAAGAGGAACATTTTTTACATATTAGTTTTCATGTACTGATATTAGTGTATTTGTTTCATGTATTAATTAGAATTTTTCATGCATCCAATAACTTACATATGTTTATAATAACATGGCATGACAACGAAATCAATGATGCAAAAGAAACACAAGAATATTGTCACATCATGCTGGTGGGCAAATCCAAGCTTCGCAATAGCCAGGTTCCCAAAGTGTGGGAGAATCCCATACAAAAATTGCCAATTTTATGAAGGAATATATTTATTTTGCTTTATTTCTTATGTTTTATTTACTAACCTTGAAATAGGTAATGAAAATTATTAAAAAATAAAATTATGACAATAAAATTGGACAAAAGTGAATTCAGTGAAAAAACTCATTCTTGCAACCATCCAAGTTCCCTTCTCTGAGAGAAATCAATGTTATCAGATTCTTGCCTATCTCTTCAGAGATATTTTATGCATATTCTCTTCCCTTTCAACAAACAAAAAAAACTAATAATACTCATACTTTTAAGTCATGGTCTTTAAAAAAAAACTTTACAATAGATTTGGAGCATTGTTCCATATCTGTACATACAAGGTTTTCTCACTGTTTATTTAAGCTACATAGCATTCCACTGTATGATTGTACCATCATTTATTTAATCAGTCTTACATTGTATATTTAGATGATCTCCAACTCTTTGCTACAAGTACAATGATGCAATGAATAGCCTTGTACATACATCAAGTAGCACAGGTATAAGTATTTCTGTAAGGTAAATTCCAGAAATGGAATTGCTGGGTCAAAAGGTAGGTTCATTTATAATTTTGATAGATGCTGCCAAGTGCTCACCATTGAGATGTACCAGTCTACACTCCCACTTGCAATGTATTAACAGACATGTTTCGTACACTTATACTCAAACTTACAGGGAAATTTATCAAGCTTTTAGACATTTGCCAATATGATAGGAGAAAAAATGGTATCTCAGTGTTATTTTAATTTGCATCTTTCTAATAATAAATGAGATTGAACATCTTTCAATATATTAAAAATAATCTGTAGTTTTGTAATTCCTTTTTTGTTGTTTATATATTTTGCTTATTTTTCTGTTGGGTTATTGGTATTTTTTCTTACTGATTATATATATATATATATACACACATACATACATATATTGTGTATATATTACATATATAAAATATATAATATATAAAATGAATATATACAAATATATATTTGGTTATGTATACAAATATATATATTTATTGTTTATATATGAAGTCATGATCTCACATCTCATAGGTTCGAGTCCTGAATCAGACTCTGTACTGACAGCTCAGAGCCAGGAGCCTACTTAAGATTCTGTGTCCCCTGAGAGGAGAGACTGTCTCTCTCTCTCTCTCTCAAAAATAAATAAACATTAGAAAAAAATTAAAAGTTTCTTGTTTTCCATTTTAAATATTTGATCTTTCTGGGATTTGTTTTGGTACATAATTTGAATCCAAGTTCATATTATTTTCTATTTGACTATGTGATTTTGAAAATAATATATACTTGCTGAATATTACATTTCCAGGGATACATGAACCTATTCCTTGATGTTACATCATCTTGTGCATTAATTTGTCAGCCTATTAGTATATCAGTACCTCACTGTTTTAATTATGTTATGTTTTCATGGTTTATAGGGTCATCTCATCTCATTACTCCTTTCTGTCAGAATTTCTCTGGGAATAGCATATTTAATTTTTTATATAAATTTTAAATTTTTCAATTTTTTTGAGAGATAGAGGGAGGCAGAGTGGGAGCAGGAGAGGGGAAGAGAGAGAGGGAGACACAGAATCTGAAGTAGGCTCCAGGCTCCGAGCTGTCAGCACAGAGCCTAATGTGGGACTCCAATTCATGAACCATGAGATCATGACCTGAGCTGAAGTTGAACCCTTAACTGACTGAGCCACCCAGGCACCCCTAATTTTCTATATAAATTTTTTAAATCCCCTATCAAGGTTTCTCTACATTTTCACTCAAAATATTTTTCTGTTATTGATTTTGCATTGCATTTATAAATTACTTTAGAAATATTGTCAGTTTTAAAAATGACACTGAATCTTCTTATTCAAGAATATAGAGTGAGAATATTTTTCAAATCACAAAGGTATACACCAATAGATTTTACAATTATTCTTATATATATCATGCAGTTATTGTAATTTATTTGAAGCAATTTATACATATTTTGGTGCTTTAAAAATAGGGGCTCCTGGGTGGCTTAGTTAAGTTTCGTATCTTGGTTTTGGCTCAGGTCATGATCTCACAGTTCATGAGTTCAAGCCCAACATTGGGTTTTGTGCTGACAGTGTAAAGCCTGTTTGGGATTCTCTCCTTCTCTCTCTCCACCCCTCCTGCTCATGCATTCTCTCTCTCAACATAAATCAACTTAAAAAATAGTGTTTTACTTTTAATTATTAAGGAGATTGAATCACTACTCAAAAATCTCCCAAGAAAGAAAAGACCTGGATCAGAAGGCATCACTGGTGAAATCCACCAAACATTTAGAAAGTGGTTAATACCATTTCTTTCTCAAACTCTTTCAAAAGACTGGAGAGCATGGAGCACCTCCTCACTCATTCTCTGAGGCCAGAATTATCTTGATACCAAAGCCAGTAGAAGAAGAAGAAGAAGAAAAAGAAGAAGAAGAAGAAGAAGAAGAAGAAGAAGGGAGAAAGTGAAGAAGAGGGAGAATGAGACAGAGAAAGGAAGAAGAAGGAGAAAGAAGAAAGGAAGAAAAAGAAGGAGAGAAGAAGAAGAAGAAGAAGAAGAGGAGGAGGAAGGGGAGGAGGAGGAAGGGGAGAGGGAGAAGGAGAAGGAGAGGGAGAAGGAGAAAGGAAGAAGAAGGAGAAGGAGAAAGAAGAAAGGAAGAAGGAGATGAAGAAGAAAGAAGAAAAACATGATCATATCAATTGATGCAAAAAAAAAAAAATAAAGTGACAAAATTCAACTCATTGCATGATAAAACCACTCAATAAACTAGGGATAGAAGGAAACTTTCTTGTGATCAAATCCAATAGGAAAAAGCCACCGCTAACATTATACTCAATAATGAAAGAATGAAAGCTTTTCCTCAAAGATCAGGAACAAGAAAGGGATGCCTGAATTCACTATTTCTCTTCAACATTAAGTTCTAGCCAGGGTAATTAGGTAAGAAAAAGGAATACAAAGCATCCAAATTGGAAAGGAAGAAGTAAAATTATCTGTTTGCAGATGACATGATCTTATATGTAAACAACCCTAAAAAACACATACAAAAAATACTGGTAGAGCTAATAAACAAATTCAGTGAAGTTGAAGGACACAAAACCAATGCAAAAATCAGTTTCATTTCTATACACTAAAAATTAAAAATCCAATGAGAAAAATTCCATTTATAATAGCACCAATTTTAATATTTAGGAATGAATGTAACCAGGAAGATGAAGAACTTGTATACTGAAAATTACAAAACATTTCTGAAAAAAAAATTAAAGAAGAAATATAAGTGGGAAGACATCCTGTGTTCATGGATTATAAATTCAGTGTTGTTTAGATGATTGCCCAAGCAATCTACAGATTAAATGCAATCTTTATGAAAATTCCAAGGATGTTTTGGCAGAAACATAATTTATTCTATTCTCAAATGCGTATGGAATTTCAGGGGCCCCTGAATTGCCAAAACAATCTTGAAAAAGAAGAATAAAGTTGGAAAACTCACACTTCCTGATTTCACAACTTATTATAAAGTGACCATAAGCAAAACAGTATTTTACTGGCACAAAAACATGAATATATACCAATGGATTAGAATATAGACACCAGAAATAACATATAGTCAATTGATTTTTAGCCAGCTTGCCAAGATCATTCATTGAAGGGACAGTTTTTTTTCAATAGATAGTGTGGGAAAACTGGATGCTCACATGCAAAAGAATGAAATTTAAACCTTACCCTGTGCCATAATGCAAAACAAGTTAAGTCATAAAGGATCAAAGACCAAAATTTAAAGGCTAAAACTATAAAAATCATAGAAGAAAACACAGAATAAATCCTTATGATACTAGATTTGACAATGATTTCTTGGATGTGACACCAAAACAAGCAACAAGGAAAATAAATAAATTGCATTTTTTAATCAAATTAAAATGTATGCATCAAAGGTTATTATTAAGAGAATGAAAAGACAATCAAGTAAGTGGAAGAAAATATTTGTATGTCATATATCTGATAAGGGATTATTGTGCGGAATATGTAAAAGACTCCTACAACTCCATACAAATAAAAACAACTCAATTAGAAAATGGACAGTTAAATAGACATTTCTCTAAAGAAGATGCACAAATGGCTAAGTACATGAAAAGATGCTCAATATCAGTAATCATTACGGTAATACGAATCAAAATAACAATGGGAGACTATCTCACACCCACTAGGATAGCTATTCAAAACAAAACAAAAGAATACAAAACAAAAACAAAATAACAAGAGTTGGCAAATTTGTGAAGAAATTGGAACTTGTGTACGTTTTTGATGGGGATGTAAAATGGTACAACTGCTGTAGAAAACAGTTTGATGGTTCCTTAAAAAATTAAAAATAGAATTACCATATGATCCAGCAATTCCACTCCTAGCAATATACCCAAAAGAATTGAAACCAGGGACCAAGACAATTGTAGTGATATTCATAGCAGTTTATTCACAGTATCCAGTAAGTGGAAAAATCCAAATATCCATCAGTGGATGAATGGGTAATCAAAATATGTATATAGAGAATGAAATATTATTCAGTCTAAGAAGGAAGACAAATCTGATGCATGCTACAAAATGGATGAAAATTGAAAATGCTAAATGAAATAAAGCAGACAAAAAAGATAAGTATTTTATGGTTCCACTTATATGAAGTACTCAGGCTAGGCAAATTCATAGAGACATAAAGTAGAATAGAGGTTGCCAGGCAATAGGAGAAGGGTGGAATTGGTAATTATTATTGAATAAGTATAGAATTTCTGTTTGGGATGATGAAAAAGTACTATAGAACGATAATAGTGATGGTTGTACACATTGTGAATATACTTTATGTCACTGAATTACACACAAAAAAGTGATTAAGGTGGTAAATTTTATGTAATGCATATTAAGTGACAACAAAACAAAATTTTAAAAATAGGCCCTTGATTATAATTTCTGTTTTTTTTTTTTTTTGGTTTTGGGAGCTTTGTTTTGTTTTTGTTTTTTGTGTGTTTGCTTTTATATATATGAAGGCTATTGACTTTTACATATTAATTGTATACCCAACTATTATTCTGAATTTTGGGGAATGGAGTGGTATTGATAACAGTTTCTTACTTTTCCTTTTTTGTTCAACTGCAACAAAATACAAATCACATATAACCTAGCATATTAACCATTTTTAACTGTATAGTTTCATGGCATTCACAGAGTTCTGCAACTATCATCATGAGCTGTCTAGAACTTTTCCAAGACTGAAACTCATATCCATTTACCAATAACTCTCTATTACTCTCTTCTGCTAGACTTGGAAACCACAATTCTACTTTCTGACTCTAAGAATTTGACTACTCTAGTGTGAAACCTCATGTAAATAGAGTCATACAGTATATGCCCATTTGTGCCTGGCTTATTGCACTGAACATAATGTCCTAACACTCATCCAAGTTATAGCATGTATCAGAATTTTATTCCTTTTCAAGGCCAAATAATATTTTATTGTATGCAAATACCACATTTTGTGTATCCATTCATTTATCAATGACCAGTTGGGATGCTTCCACCTTTGGCTATTGTGAATAATGCTGCTATGAATATGAGTGTGCAAATATCTGTGTGACTTCCCACTTTCAATTCTTTTGGATATATTCCCAGAAGTGAAATTGCAGGATAATATAGTAAGGATTTTTTTAAGGAATCACCATACCATTTTTTAAGGTTTATTTATTTAAGAGAGAGAGAGAGAGTGAGAGTGGGAGACAGGCAGAGAGGGAGGGAATCCCAAGCAGGCCCCATGCTGTCAGTGCAGAGCCTGATGTGGGGTCACAAACCGTGAGACCATGACCTGAAATCAAGAGTCAGTCATTCAACCAACTGAACCACCCAGGTGCACCCACCATACCATTTTTTATAGCAGCTGCACTATTTTGTATTCCTACCACCAGTGAGTGCACTTAGTTCTCTTTCTTTACTCATGTTTAAAATTATATGATCTGTAAACAATGATAACTTTACCTGTTCTAATCCAATTTTTATGCATGCAACATCTTTCTTTTTCTAATAGCGATTAGGTACAGTTTTCTATTATAAAAATTGCAGTTATATAACATGAAATAGATAGTTATTCTCAGGATTTTATTTATTTAATGAGAAGTGAACCAAGTTCTTTGGTTGTCAAAAAGTAAGATTCTAAACCAAACATTTTAATGCACAATAAATCACTACTTTTAAGGGATAAGGAATCTCTACTAGCTAAAATATTATCATAAATTGGCTCTATGTGTTTTGCTGATCTAATTAATAAGCTGACGTAATTCAGTATACATTCACAATTCCCTGTTGTGTGAATTCTTCTATTTTGAGTTAATGTCCATAACATAAATAAAATACATTTTTAATTCTCAGTAAACTTGACAGAGGTTAATCTGAAGTATTTGAGATTTCTGAAAAAGATACCATGGAACATATTAAACTATTACTAGGTACTATGGACTAAATTTTCTTCCCTCAAAATTCACATGTTGAGATTCATATGTCCTAACCCACAAGGTGACTCTCTTTAGAGATCGGAAGGTAGCTAAGGCTGAAGAAGGTCACAAGGGTAGTCCCTGATCCTATAGGACTGGTGTCCTTACAAGAAAATGAGAGACACCAGAGAACTTTCTGTCTTCCCACTGGTACAGAGAAGCCCTGTGAGCACACAGCAAGATAGAAGCAAGCCAAGGAAAGAACTCTCACTAGACACAAACCATGATGGCACCTTGATCTTAGACTTCTCATCTTCAGAACTGTGAAAAAATAAATACCTGTTGCTTAAGCTACCCAGTCTGTGGTATTTTGTTTATGGCAGCCCGCATAGTCACTCTATGTATATTTGAAAGGCATTTTTTTTTTTGGTCAAATAATACAGATGTTAATTGTCTGAGGAATCTGCTCACTGATTCCTTCTCAACTGTGTATTTGTCTATTTAGAAATGAGAGCAATTGTGGTCTGTTTTTAGTTATTTAACCTGACACATTTAGAGTACCTTTAGATTCCAAGACTAGCCATTAAAATTTTTAAAAAAATCAATTACAACTAATTATCTGTATGTATCATGAGTTTCTCATGTCTGTGTAATGAAAATAAATACAGAAATATGCTGAAAACTGGAAATATACAAAATCCATATGCCCTGATTTCAAATTCCATGGTCACCAAAAGAATCTAGATTATTTTTCATTTACCTTTTAAGTATTTTTTAACTTTGGATTTTAAAATAAAGTTGTATTAATTAAATATAATTTTCATTGATTCTCTGATATTACATATGAGGACATGAAAACACTTAAATTTTCTCCTAACTTTCTTTTCACTCTGTATTTCCAGATATTTAAATTACATTATGATTAATTTTATTCTATGAGGAATCACAATATTTATATTCTATGAATTTATCTCAATTTTAAAGCTTATTATTTCTCATTTCTTGATAACTTCTTTGACACAAACAGAGTTAGTTAAAACAATGAGATACCACTGCACACCTATTAGAACATCCAAAATCTGGGACACCTGACAATAGCATTTGGATATGGAGCAACAAGAACTCTCATTCTTTGCTGATGGAAATGTGAAATGGTACAGCCACTTTGTAAGACAGTTTAGTGGTTTCTTATAAAACTACTTCTCTATACAATCTGGCAATCACACTCTTTGGTATTTACCCAAAAGTGTTGAAAATTTATATCTACACAGAAACCTGCACACGGATATTTGAAGCAGCTTTATTCATAATTGTCAAACTTAGTAGCAACCAAGATGGCCTTCAGTAAATGAATGGATAAATAAATGGCACGTGCAGACAGTGAAATATTATTCAGCACTGAAATGAAATGAGTTACCCAGCCATGAAAACACATAAAAGAAACTTAAATGCATATTAGTAAGTGAAAGGAGTCAATCTGAGAATGCCACATACTGTATGATTCCACCAACTATAAG
This sequence comes from Puma concolor, assembly GCF_028749965.1. Taxonomy (NCBI): domain Eukaryota; kingdom Metazoa; phylum Chordata; class Mammalia; order Carnivora; family Felidae; genus Puma; species Puma concolor. The sequence continues at coordinate 28,134,008 of NC_141671.1, forward strand.
ACATTCTGGAAAAGGCAAAACTGTGGAGACAGTAAAAACATCAGTGTTTCCCAGAGGGTGGGAGGGTGGGGAAGAATAGGCAGAGTGTAAAGCTTTTCTAGGGCAGTGAAAATACCCTATGATGGATACATGTCTAAATACATTGAATATACAATGTCCAGGGTAAACTTTTAGGTAAACTATGGGTTTTGGGTGGTTATGTTGTGTCAATGTAGGCTTACCCTTGGTTGAAAACAATGTACCATTCTGGTTAGTGATGTTGATAATAGGGGAGGCCATGCATGTGTGGGAACAAGGGATATATGGGAAGTCTCTGTGCCTTTCTCTTAATTTTATTATAAACATAAAACTACTCTAGAAACTTAAAGGTTTTAACAATTTGGAAGAATTGATTTGATCCTATTAAATAGATATTATTATCCCTATACTTATATGTAATGTAATTTTCTTAGTTCTTTATTTTGATTCTTCTCTTAGTAGAATAAATACAATTGTCAAATAATTTTTCAAAAATCTTTCATGACTATTATATGCCTAAGTTTTTAGATGATGAATTAACATTTGACTGGGTAGAAAATTCTCAGGCCGAACTTTTCCTCCTTCAGAAATCTTGAATATTTTTTTTTACTTTATCTTAAAGCACTGTGTCTGCCTCTAGAGAAGTTTGAGGCTCATCTTGATAAGTGACTTCCTTTTTTCCTGGATGTCTACAGCATTTGCTCTTTATCCTTAAATCTCAATAAGTTTACTAAGGTATGACTCAGTGTTAATAATTCTGTATCAATTTTTACCCAGTACGAAGTGTGCCTGCAGTTTCAGTTCTTGTTTTTATTTTAGAAATGTTTCATTCTATTATATTTGAGTACTTTTACTTTTCTGTTTATTCTCTTCATTTCCTCGGGAACACTAACTCACTCAATTTAATTTTTTCTGTCTTGCTTTAGATATTTTTCATTTTTGTCTATTCACGATCCCTTTTCTTAATTTTTTTAATGTTTATTTATTTTTGAGGGAGATCAAGCTAGAGCATGAGTGGGGGAAGGGCAGAGAGAAGAGACACAGAATCTGAAGTAGATCCAGGCCCTGAGCTGTCAGCACAGAGGCTAAGGTGGGATTTGAACTGGTGAACCCAGAGATTATGATCTGAGTAAAACTCAGATGCTTGACCTACTGAGCCACCCAGGAATCGGAATCTCTTTTTATTTAACTTTGCTGGGTGATTTCCTCATATTACTGACACTGTGTTCAGTGATATATATTCTAATATTTTTCTAAACTAACAATTTTTTCCCAGTAAGAATTATATTGTTATCACTGACCGCCTTTCAGAGTTTTGCAATCTCATTTTATATCTTCTAAATCTCTTTTTTAAAGTACTTCCCAACTGGTGGCGCCTGGCTGGCTCAATCAGTAGAGCATGTAACTCTTGACCTCAGGATTGTGAGTTTGAGCCCCATGTTGGAGCTTAGAGCTTACTTAAAACAAACAAACAATTTCCCAACTAACTGCCAAAAGAATCTATTCACTTTTCCATTTGAGAGTACAGAGAAATATTTTCCTAAAATTTTCTTTTTTTACCTTCAATGAGTTTTTTTTTTTTTAATTTTTTCTTTCAACGTTTTTTTATTTATTTATGGGACAGACAGAGACAGAGAATGAACGGGGGAGGGGCAGAGAGAGAGGGAGACCCAGAATCGGAAACAGGCTCCAGGCTCCGAGCCATCAGCCCAGAGCCTGACGCGGGGCTCGAACCCACGGACCGTGAGATCATGACCTGGCTGAAGTCGGACGCTTAACCGACTGCACCACCCAGGCGCCCCTATGAGTTTTCTTTTTAAGTGTATTCTTCTTTGCTTGTAATTATCATTTACTTTCACTTAAAAATTTGCGATGTTTGTGCACATGGTCTATTTCATATCCCTTCTGCATATTAGTCATTTTTATTGGGATGGGTTTGTCTGTACCTTCTATTTGCTCAAAAAAACAAGATGAGGAGGGCAGAGAGTATTAGCTTCCAATCAGTCAATAGCGTCCAATTAGTTCTATTGTCACTAAATGCTTTTTCCACAAAATCTACCACTTGGTGGACATAGTTCTTTCCTTATATTTGGAGTCTTCACTTTATTGAAGTAAAATGATCTCCCAACAGCAGCTGGACAGTGATTTCCAGAGATGCCTCATAGCTCAAAAGTTATTAGGTTTAACATTGATAATAATTTAACATTGATTTTTCTCTGCTCCCATGACTCTGGTTAACAATTTCTTACTTCCAGCTGCTTCTCCAGATTAAAACCTGTTTATAGAAAATAAATAAGAATGTCTAGTGTTGACCTCCACCCTTAACCAGTCTTCAAGATGGAAAATTGTATGTTTCCTACTACTCCTCTCCTATATTCATGTTCTCACCTTTTGATTTTCAAGTATAGCCTCATCAGATTCCTCAAGGTCCACTTACCTTCAGAGCAATCTAAAAATCTTGAGAGGTGTATTATCAGCTTTGAGATAGTTCCACTTCAGATGCATATGCAAGCTATAGAAAACCCAACTGAAAGAGCTCTAAATAAACAAAGTCAATTGTCTCCCACAGCTGATGAATCCAAGGGCATATCTGGCTTCAAATGAGATTTAACCAGGCCTTAAGCAACGTGACCATGAACCACTTTCTCTCTGTTTTTTGTCTTTGCATCTTGGGAGTTCTCAAGCAGGTCTTTATTGGAGGTCTTAAGAGGCTGACTGACTATATGGGCCAATATAATTCTCATTTACTTGCAAAAGGAAAAAGAAATGAACTGCTTCTCCAGTATGTCAGCCAAAGTATTGGAGATTAGTCTAATAGGCCCTTATGGGTCTAACTTGGGTTCTGTGTCCAGAATTGAACAAATAATCTCAGCCCAGGGGTTTGAGATGGTCTCAAGATAATCAGAGTCTCTGCTTGGGCTGGGAGGAAAGTTCAATTCCACTGAAACCACATGGCCAGGAGACCAGAGTCCAGTTATGAGGAGAGAATGGGTACAAGGTGTGGAAGCAACCACAGTATTCTCAGCTGATCAAAGTGTCACTTTATCTGGTGGAATTCTTAATATTCTTGAACTCCTTCCTAATTTAGTTAGAGATGAAGTTTTCTACTTCATTTTCTTTTTGTTGTTGTTTGTTGTTGTTCATTTTTATGACTTCCAGAGATGGGAAGAGAGTAAACCTCTTCATTTCTAATTTTTAATTCGAAGTCCCAAATTAGCAATTTTTTCAGCTTTATGATTTGGATTCTTCTTTGTTAATTAAACCAAAGTATTTTGAGTATCTGCTAGGCATTGTTCTAAGACTGAAATTTCAACAATAATTAAGAAAGACATTTCTTTTGCCTTCTTGACATTTATAGTCTATGGTATAAGACATAATTTGGGGGAAAATAGTTTTTTTTTTCAAAAAAGTATAAAACCATTGCTGTATTCCATGTAACACTCCCTTTTCCTTATTTATAGGTAGGGCATAAAGAACAAAGCAACAAAGCAGAATGAAGAAATGGAAAGTTTCAGTAATAGTAAAGGAAGTCCTAGGTGATATAGGCCTTCCCCAATAGATGCTGCATATATCTGGTCTTTCTTGATTTTTGATTCTTAATATTCCCAAAGCAAACTCTAGTTGCACAATTTCTCTATTTCTTCAAGCTTTTGGCATTATGCAACATATTCCCAAAGCCAGGAACTCAGTATTGCTGTCTTGAATGGTTTGCTCTTCTTTTTTCTTGCCTCTTTTGTCCATCTTCTCTCCATTTTCCTTCCTCATGTTTCCCTTGGTGGTCATGAAAACCTACCTAGTGAGAACAGAATCTGAGGCCAGTATCTTTAGTCTACAGGGATAGAATTCATAGACCTTTGCCAATGCAAGTCCTATTCACATACATGGATATGCTGTTGTCATTTGCCCCTGTAAAGAACTAGGGTAGGGCCCCTGGAAAGGTCAGGCTCAAATCAGCTGTTGTTAGTGACATTCATTAATGGCCCATCCTGAGGACTTATTATGAGTCCGGAGTTATGCTCAGTCCATCACATGTGTCATTTCCTTCTGTCCTCACAACCCCCAGCAAGAGTTAAGAAATAGTTATTTCCAGAAGCGCCTGGGTGGCTCAGTGGGTTAAGCATCTGACTTAGGCTCAAATCATGATCTCACGGTCCGTGAGTTTGAGCTCCACATCTGGCTCTGTGCTGACAGCTCAGAGCCTGGAGCCTGCTTCAGATTCTGTCTCCCTTTCTCTCTGCCCCTCCCCTGCTTGCACTCTTTCTCTTTCTCTATCTCTCTCTCTCAAAAATAAACATTAAAAAATTTTTTTTGAATAACAATTTAAAAAAGATAATTATTTCCATCTTACTGACCAAAGATGGAGGGACTCATCCAAGTCTTTCACTTTACCTGGGCATTATACTATGTCCACCTGGCTCCCAAGCCCAGGTACCCACACATTGTGCTCCACAAAAGTGATCCACCACTTACTCCCTTTGCATCTCATAACCTCTGGAGAGAAGGGCTGCATTTGCCAGCTACAGCACTACCCCGCTCATTTTGTACCCTTTCTCCCTTAGGTAGCAGGACTCTCCTTGACAAATTGGCAGGGTAAAGAGGTACAGGGATTGCAAGGGAAGGGCTCTGCTTGTCAGACAAGGTGTGTTGCTAAATAAGCATCTATGCTTGATGAAAGGGTAAGCTTTTGTGGGTCTCCATGTCAAAACTTTGAAGGCTCTTTTTGCCTTTATGGTTTTTGCCTTTGTTCACTCATTGTTTGTTTTTCTGTAATGTTTAAGTAAAATTTCTTTTGAAAATCCCATGCTTTCTCAGCTGTGCAAAGAGGAACAGAGAAAAGAGACTTGGTGTTTTGTCCATACTCAGGTATTCTAAAGAGGAAGAGGCCTATCCTTGCCCCATCTGATGGTGCTGGGCCCAGTAGGGAAGAAATGGAAGGGGCTTAGATCCAGGCATGAAGCCTTATTGTGCTTTTCCACTGGCTGCCTTCCCTATCTCAGGTGTGTGTTATGATTGTTCTTTCTCACAAAGAGCTACTGCATCCCTTTATCATCCACAAAATGGAGATTAAAAACAATGTATTACAGGAAGTTTACCAATTTATCCCTAAAAAAGATCCAAGTCAATGTTCTAATTCTTCCAATCCCACTCTGGCTATGATCTCCAGCATGTCATTAGGAAAATCAAGAGAGGCCAAGTGGGAAGAGGACTGGATTGAATGAAGTGAGATGAGACTGCTTTACCCCGATTTGGCATCAGGGCTGACTGGGTGAGTCACTGAACCCTTCTGAGCATCAGCTTCCAAACCTAAAAAGGAAAAAATGATACTGACTTTACAGGACAGTTGTAATGACTGAACAGGGAAATATATATGGAGATACTTGGTAACAATAACTCTTTCCAAACATTAGTGTTAGTATCTGAGCACTTAAAGGGTGTAGTGCATTTGTATTGTATCTGTGCTAGTGAGCTTGTGTTTTTGTTCAGCTGAAAGGTAGACAATGCAGTACATGGATACTAAACAATCAATCAAAGATGGGTTTGGCAAGGGGCCCCTGGATGGCTCAGTCAGTTAAGCATCCGACTTCAGCTCAGGTCATGATCTCGTGGTTCATGGGTTCGAGCCCCACATTGGGCTCTGTGCTGACAGCTCAGAACCTGGAGCTTGCTTCAGATTCTGTGTCTCCCTCTGTCTCTGCCCCTCCCCCACTCATACTTTGTTGCTTTCTCTCTCTCAAAAATAAATAAACTTAAAAAAAACATTTAAAAAAAATTAAACAGATAGGTTTGGCAAAAGTGTTCTCCTGGAGCAGGCCTATACCCACTCACAAGACAGATGCTGCTCACTTCCTTCCATTCCACATCCACACATCACGTTGGGAGCTGAGAACCAGCCATCATGGGACATTCATATCACAGAAATCAGTAAATGCTACCAATTAGGACTTTTTTGATTGAAGGGACAGTTCACCAGCAAACCACTGATTGGTAGGTTATATTTAAAAAAAAAAAAAAGGTTTCCAGGTAATGTCTTAGTTATTATTAAACAACAAGTGAAATCTGAGTAGTCCTAACCTCAGCAATCAGACAACAAAAAGAAATTGGTAGAGGAAGTCAAACGTTCACGTTTTGCAAATGACACGATACTCTACATGGAAAACCTGAAAGACTCCACCAAAAAGTTTCTAGAACTGAGCCATGAATTCATCAAAGTCTTAGGATACAAAATCAATGTACAAAAATCGGTGGCATTTCTACACACCAATAATGAAGCAATGGAAAGAGAAATCAAGACATCGATCCCATTTACAATTGCACCAAAACCCACAAATACATAGGAATAAGCCTAACCAAAGATGTAAAATATCTGTATGCTTAAAACGATAGAAAACTTATGAAGAAAATTGAAAAAGACACCAAGAAATGGAAAAACATTCCATGCTCGTGGATTGGAAGAATAAACACTGTTAAAATGTCAATACCACCCCAAGCAATCTACACATCCAATGCAATCCCAGTCAAATTGCACCAGCATTCTTCTCAAAGCTAGAACAATGATCTTAAAATTTGTATGGAGCCAAAAAGACCCCAAATACCCAAAGTAATGTTGAAAAAGAAAACCAAAGCAGGAGGCATCATAATCCCAGACATTAGCCTCTACTACAAAGCTGTAATCATCAAGCAGTATGGTGTTGGCACAAAAGCAGACCCATGGACCAATGCAATAGAATAAAGAACCCAGAATTGCACCCAGAAATGTATGTCCAACTAATCTTTGAGAAAGCAGGAAAGAATATCCAATGGAAAAAAGGCAGTCTCTTTAACAAATGGTGCTGGGAGAACTGGACAGCAACATGCAGAAGAATGAAACTAGACCACTTTCTTACACCATTCACAAAAATAAACTCAAAATGGATGAAAGACCTAAACATGAGACAGGAAACCAAAACCCTGGAGGAAAAGACAGGCAACAACTTCTTTGACCTCAGCCACAGCAATTTCTTGCTTGACATGTCTCCAAAGGCAAGGGAATTAAAAGCAAAAATGAACTATTGGGACCTTATCAAGATAAAAAGATTCTGCACTGCAAAGGAAACAATCAACAAAACTAAAAGGCAACCGATGGAATGGGAAAAGATATTTGCAAATGACATATGGGATAAAGAGCTAGTATCCAAAATCTATAAAGAACTCACCAAACTCCACACCTGAAAAACAAATAATCCAGTGAAGACATGGGCAGAAGACATGAATAGACACTTCTCTAAAGAAGACATCCAGATGGCCAACAGACACATGAAAAGATGCTGAACATCACTCATCATCAGGGAAATACAAATCAAAACCACACTGAGGTGTTACCTTACACCAGTCAGAGTGGCTGAAATTAACAACTTCAGGAAACAACAGATGCTGGTGAGGATGTGGAGAAATAAGAACCCTCTTGCGCTGTTGGTGGGAATGCAAACTGGTGCAGCCATTCTGGAAAACAGTGCAGATGTTCCTCAAAAATTTAAAAATAGAACTACCCTATGGCCTAGAAATAGCACTACTAGGAATTAATCCAAAGGATACAGGAGTGCTGATTCACAGCAGCACATGTACCCCAATGTTTATAGCAGCACTTTCAACAAGAGCCAAGTTGTGGAAAGAGCCTCAATCTCCATCAACTGATGAATGGATAAAGAAGATATGGTTTATATATACAATGGAATACTACTTGGCAATGAGAAAGAATGAAATATGGCCTTTTGTAGCAACGTGGATGGAACTGGGAGTGTTATGCTAAGCGAAATAAGTCAGGCATAGAAAGACAGATACCATATGTTTTCACTCTTATGTGGATCCTGAGAAACTTAACAGAAGACCATGGGGGAGGAGAAGGGGGGAAAAGTTACAGAGAGGGAAGGAGGCAAACCATAAGAGACTCTTAAAAACTGAGGATAAACTGAGGGTTGATGGGGGTGAGTGAGTGATGGGCAGGGAGGAGGGCACCTGTTGGGATGAGCACTGGGTGTTGTATGTAAGCCATGAATTATGGGAATCTACTCCCCAAACCAAGAACACACTGTATACACTGTGTGTTAGCTAACTTGACAGTAAATTATATTAAAATTTAAAAAAGAGACACAAAATGAGGGCTTGGGATTGGATCTCACACTGGCTATGAGATAAAGAAGACACAATCCTTGATGGAAAGGGCACATATAGACCCTGATGCAAGACGGGAGCTCAATTACTAAAGATTTCACTGGAGTTGGCCTTGGAAAATGACCCTATGTGGAATGTTGCTGAGCTAAGTGCAATGATACAAGCATTTGAAAAACATGAGGGAACAGTGCTGACAAAGATAGTGGAGTTGGTCAGTTATTGCTATGTTGAGCTGATGTCCTGAAGCAAAAAAAGGAGACAGTGAGATTTACTTACATGTATGAGTAAGCATAGGAGCCAGAGAGCTTCAGCCAGGGCTTCCAAAGAGATTTTCATCATCTGTGGTTGGCAGGAAGCTGCAATATAGCAGAGGGACTTTGTGAGAGTTTTAGATCTCTATAGTGGTGTGAATGTCCAGTGAAGGCAGGTCTGAGATATGCAAGTCAGAACCTTGGTGGGGAGAAACTTGGAAACCTGAAAACTATGACAGGAGTATCTGGGTGGAGATCCCTTTGGATGGTGATTCTACAGATCCCATTGTCTTTCAGGACTACAGAGGTGCCCTCCCCTTTCCCAGTTAGAGCTCAGAAGGTCCCACCCCCATACACAAGCCAATAGGCACTTTCCTCTTCTAGCTGCCAAGACAACAACTAAGATTAAATATTAACAGAACCCAGTTAGGGATATGCTGGGCCTGATAAGGGAGGAAAAAGACTATTCATCTAAAGAATTGAAAGGCTCCCAACCAGGAGCAAAGGGAGTATACTTGGGATGGATTTTGAGGGTGTGTGATCAAAGGGCTCAGACTATAAAGTCAGATAAGCAATAATTAAAGTTTTGTGGGGTTTTTTGGTTTGTTTTTTGTGTTTTGTTTTCTTTTGGTTTGTGTGTGTGTGTGTGTTTTTAGGATATGGGATTTAACACCTTAGTCAGGAGTCCTAGAATGGAGCTAACTCACTACTGAGGTGACTTTGAGAAGACTAGAGAAAACTGGTGGCTAAACATCAGCAAAGTAGGTAGATGTAGAGGAAGGAACAAAGAGGCTAAGAGAATGGAACGTGTAGAAATAGGCACATGGTAAGAAACTGAAGGGCTACAAAATGACTATCTTTCATGAGAGGGCCCAATGGATATACATGCACCAAGGGCATAGGAAGGCACAGGTGAGAAGGGCATGAACACTAGGAAGTTTGGTGATAACCCTTCTCTGCACACTGGGTCACCAAACTGGATTCAATAACATCCTGGGAATGACAGGGCCCCAAAGTAATAGAGAGTAGAATCCAGGAAGCCATAATTACCATGATCAATGGAGAGGTAGCCATAGATACCTGACCTACAGGGAGTTTTAGAGATTGTTAATAGAGCAAAATGTTCTTAGGATTAAAAAAAAGTTGGGAGAAGGGCAACTGCTGTATTCCAGAATGCCCCTATCTCCCCAAGGAGAGTTTCTACACATGTCTGTTGCCTGATTTTTATGTCTAGTTATATGGATTTTGCAGCTGCCATCCAGGGGCATTCCTTGATTGCCTGGATCTGGAGGTCAAGGAAGAGGCTTTCATTTCTGGGTCTCGTAAAGCTGTAACAATGAGAGAGACAGTTTGAGACAGACTATTACTCCCAGGGTACTGCACTGAAAGCAGATTGAAACACACTTCCAGTCTTTCTGAGAAAGAGGTCTATTTGCTTATCCAGGAGCTTTGGCTTGAGGGGCAGCTTTCTGGTTTGGTACACTTACAACAGCCCACAGAGTTGTCAGGGACACTTAGAGTAGCCTACAGAGGAGCTTCCAGGGAATGGAGGCTGATAAATTCAATTTTGTGCTTTCTTCTGCTTCACTACAGCTCATCAGTATCATACAGAAAGGAGCTCACATCCTTTTCTGGTGCCCTAATTTTTCATCTGCTACCAGAGGACACCTGTACATCATCTGGCTCTTGTGACCAGTGATGATTATGCTTATGGATGGATCCCACAAAACTATAACCAATGGAGAAAGAGTTCTTAAATAGTTACCACCACCAGGGCACAGTGAAAGGCACTGACCCAGAAGCTCAATATTTCTGAAAAGAGATCCATTTGTTTATCATCACAGCTTCAGCTTGAGGGGCAGATCTAAGGGCTGACTGTAAACCCTTCCTGAGACCTCAGAAGGAGAGCACTACCTTCATGCTTTCCCTCTGCCATGATCCAGAGTGCCAGAGTGCTCATCCATTAAAGAGGAGTTCTTATACATGCTTGGTATTCTATTTTATGTCTTGTGATCTGGTTTTTGCAGCTGCCACAAAGGGGGTACTCTTTGATATCCTGGAACTGGTAGAGGGGCTAGCATTCTTGGGTCCCCTGGACTATAACAATCAAAGAAACATCCCTTGATAGGCTGCCACCTCCAGGGCACTGTACAAACAGCATAGTAATACACACTCCCAGACTTTCAGGAAAGAGGCCAATGGGTTAGTCCTGGAGATTTGGCCTTAGTGGCAGTCTTCATGTTAGGCACACATGTAGAGGCTATATAAGTTCTTTCAGTGAATATAGGCTGAGGAATGCCATCTTTATTCTCTCTGTCTGCCTTGTATCTTCCAGAAAATAGCTTATAAGTTTGTCTGGAGCCCCACTTTTTGTAACTGCTACCCAGGGAACAACTCCAGATTACCAGGTCTTGGGGGCAATAGGGCTAAAACATGTGACAGGACTGTATATTTTGCATTTTTATAAAGCTATTGCCTGAGGGTCTCACTTCCAATCACCCTAAATCTAAATGCAGATATTTCTTTTAGTATCTGAGATACTTCTTTTTGGGACACTGATAGATCTTGGCACACCCTCAACTACAAGGAGCTGTTAAAAATAACATAAGCCACTTGGAAATCACAAAAGTTTGAGAGAAAACCAAAGAGAGCAGGATTGAATGATAAATTTCATCTCCTATACAAGGTCAGTGCTTTGAGACAGAGAGGTGGCTGTTTGTTCCAATGTATAGAAATAAATATGAATGTCAACCAAAATGAAGAACCAGAGGAATACATTCTCAATGAAAGAATATGATATAATCCCAGATAAAACCTTAATGTCATTGAGATAAGGAGTTTACCAGATAAAATGTTCAAAGTAATGGTCATAAAGATGTTCACCAAACTGAAGAATGGATGAATACAGTGAGAACTTCAATGAAGAGATAGAAAATATAGGGAATTGCAAACAGAAGTCACAGAACAAAAGAATAGAATAAGTGAAATGAAAAGTACACCAAAGGGGTTTAATAGCAGACTAGATGAAGCAGAAGGAAGGATCAATGAACTAAAAAACAGGACAGAGGGACTCAACCAATGGGAGAAACAAAAAGAAAAAAGAATTTTAAAAAATGAAGATAGCTTAAGGGGCTTATGGAACAACATCAAACAGATTAACATTTGCATTTTAAGGATCCCAGAAGAAGGGAGATATAAATGAATAGAAAATTTTTATCTGAAGAAATAATGGTTGAAAACTTTTTTAACCTAGGAAAAGAAACAGACATCCAAGTCAAGGAGGCCCAGAGAGTTCCAAATAAGAGGAACCCAAAGAGACACACATCAAGACAAATCATAATTAAAATGTTAAAAGTTAAAGACAAGAAGAGAATCTTAAAGACAGAAAAGAAATACAATTTTCTAGATACAAGAAAACCCCTGCAAGACTATTAGCACATTTTCTTCAGCAGCAACCCTGCACAATAGAATGGACTGGCATGATATATTCAAAGTGCTAAAAGAAACAAAACAAACAGGAGTTGGAAGATGGCTGTGGAGTAAGAAGACCCGAGGCTCACCTCATTCCATGAACACAACTGGATAACTATCAAATGATCCCAAATGCCCCAAGAAATTGACTTGAAGACTGGCAGAACAAAAGGTAGAGAAGAGGCCATGTTGAAGAAGGTAGGAAGTGTGGAGATGTGGTTTGGGAGAGAAGTGGATCATGGCTACTGCAGTGGGGAGGGAGCCATGGTTGCAGAGAAGGGTGTGAGACAGACTGACACAGAGGAGAGCACACTGGGAAAACAAATCCTCATAGTAAGTGCCCCAGTAGGGCATAAAGTCTGGAGTTTTAAAGGTCAAAAGCCATGGCTGAGATAGAGCCCAGAGGGCATTGCATTGTTTTTGGAGTCAAGGCATACAAACAACCCCTGACAGACAGTGAGGAAACTGAGATCTAAAAAGTAGCTGATGCACACAGTAGGGAGGTTATTCACTCATCTCCTAGTGATATGGGATACAAAGGCAGAAGGAAAGGGCATATAGAATTAAATTTCCTTTAACCTGCAGCCCATTAACAAATACTTGAGGCAGGTAAACATTTCTCCAAGAATGCCCTACTGTCTTAATGTTAATGTTTTGCTAGAGGGAAAAACAACCTTAGTTTGACAATACTGAGGCCTCCAGTATCCTGTGAGTCTTCTTTAGCATATGAAAATCTCTTTGGAAACTTCCTCTTGACTTCACCTCCCCAAACTCCCAAGTATATAATCAGTCTCTCCTCAAGGTACAGGGCAGCTCTTCCTGCCCATGGGTCCTGTCCCCGTGCTTTCATAAAATCACCTCTTTTTTTTGCACCAAAGACATCTTTAAGAATTATTTTTGACCATTAGCAAAAAACCTTACCATCACTTCAAAAAAACATCATCACTAGAACATCCCAGAGAGGCAGCATCACAGAGAAACCCCCTCCAGGAAGAAAGGAAATAGCCTGTGGCATTTCCTTCCCCCACCCCTCAACATTAACAGAGAGACATTTGTTGGAACTAGCACAGACAAATAGTTCCTACCTAATTTGCTTACACTAAACCCCAGCCCTGGATTCCAAAAGAACAACCCTTCCAGTCACCCTTGTCTCAGTCCCATTAGAGTAGGCACCCTCCCCCAGAAGACCAGCCCAAACCCCTGCTCACACCTTACCTCCTGATGTAGGAATTTTGCAGAGCTTCTGTGTCCATGGTGGTAACAACAGTTTCAGTTCACAAATAGACCAGAGCACACCTAGTTAAAATGAGCCACATTCAGGCTAAGGACCAAACACTGCCCACATTGAGCAAAGAGAGCCTTTGAAGATGACTAACCTGAAAAATAAATCAGCCAGGACAAAATACCAGAGAACATATAACACACACTGGAGACACTCCTGTGTTATGCCCAGAATTCGTGATCCCCAAAGACCACTAGGGAGCCGAGTCCGATGCAAAAGCAAAGAGCCTTTATTCGAGCTAGCTCGAGCTCAATCCCCTACCTGCACCGACGCAGCGGTGAGATACCAGGGAAAGAGAGCGAGTTTCAAAAGGACAAAGGTTTTATTGGGGCCTGGGGCAGTTGGTGAGGTAATGGCTATGGCCTCAGCCGATTGGCTGGGGAAGGGTCCTGGGGAAGGGTCGGAGTCCTGTTAGGCAGGTGAGGGGGGGGTTACTCAAGGGGAGGAGGTGTGGTCAAGGTGAAGGACACAGGACAAGATGGAGTCGGCTGGCGTAGTCCCGCCCTTTCATTCCCCCCTTGTCATGTAGCTTAGGGACCCAATCATGGGACCGGCTGCATTTATGGTGACAAGGGGAACAGAGTTTGGAGGTTTATGCAAAGTTCTGGGAACCAAGTGTCCCTGGGGTGGCTCTGGGACGTCTGATTAAGTATTGTCCCCAAGCTGGTGTCTATGATCTGCCAGGTGATGTTTTGGGGGGCGTGGGGACTCCCGGCAGCATGAGCAATGACAAGCAGTTTAACAGAGTTACCAATATTAGGTAGGTCAAATGCGCTGTAGCTTGAGCTTGAGCGGGTTGTGTTGGTCCCGACTGATGGCCCATCGCGTGACAACGTCCTTCCGGATCGAGGAGGGGTCCGCTGGCTGAGCGTGGGTGTGATGGACCCAGGTCGCGATGCCGTCTACCTTGAGAGCAGTGGGGGTTGTCAACACCACGATGTAGGGTCCCTTCCAGCGCGGCTCGAGAGTCTCTCGGTGGTGCCTCTTGACATAGACCCAGTCTCCTGGCCTGTATTGATGAGGTGTCGGGATCGGGCCAGCCTCGTAGATGGCACGGAGACGCGGCCAAATGTCCTCGTGCGCCCTCTGGAGCCCGCTCAAGGAAAGAAAAAGTTCTTGATCTTTAAATTCAGCAATAAGTTCAGCTCGAAGGCTGGGAATAACAGGGGGTGGCCTGCCAAACATAATCTCGTAGGGAGTAAAACCCAGAGTGTAAGGAGTGTTTCTAACCCGGTAAAGGGCGTACGGTAGGAGAGTCACCCAGTCCCCGCCAGTCTCCATGGTTAATTTGGTAAGGGTCTCTTTTAGGGTTCTATTCATTCTTTCTACCTGTCCTGAGCTCTGAGGCCTATAAGCACAATGTAATTTCCAGTTTGCCCCCACCGCCTTGGCTACTGCCTGTGTTACCTGCGAGATAAAAGCTGGTCCATTGTCTGATCCTACCATGGCAGGAAAACCATACCTGGGTAAGATGTCTTCTAGTAGCTTCTTAGCCACCGTCTGAGCCGTTTCATGCTTGGTTGGGTATGCCTCCACCCAGCCAGAGAAGGTGTCTGTAAATACTAAAAGATATTTAAAACCATACTTTCCTGGTTTGACTTCAGTGAAGTCGACTTCCCATTGGGCTCCCGGTCTGGTGCCTCTGAGCCTGGTTCCTTTTTTATTTGATGTGGCCCTCGCGTTGGTGAGTTGGCAGGTCTTGCAGGCAGATACAACTTGCTCTATTTTGGTGTCCTGTTGGTGAATCTTAATTCCGGCATGTCGGATTAAGTCTTTTAATTTTCGGGCCCCCATGTGAGTAGACCGATGCATGTGCTCTAATATTGAGACTCCGAGCTGGTCTGGCAACACGAGCTCCTTGTTATGTGTATACCACCATCCCTTTATCTCCTGGGCCATAGGGAGTTTCTTGATCTGCTGTAACTCCTCCTGGGAGTATTTGGGCTGGTCTGGTAAAACTGGGTCTCCCGGTCCGGTAGTTGTATGGTCATGGTGGGGACTGGAGTAAGGGCTACTGCCTTGGCTGCCTGGTCAGCCTTTCGATTACCTCTAGCTACTGGGTTATCAGCTTTTTGGTGCCCTTGGCAGTGGATAATGGCTAGCTTGGCAGGAAGCCATAAGGCTGTAAGCAGGTTAAGTATCTCCTGCTTATTTTTTATAGTCCGTCCTTCTGCCGTCAGTAACCCCCTCTCCTGATAAATTGCCCCATGAATATGAGCTGTGGCAAATGCATAACGGCTGTCTGTGTAGATGTTAAGCCGTTTTCCAGCTCCCAGCATCAGCGCCTTGGTGAGGGCTATGAGCTCTGCTCGCTGGGCTGACGTTCCAGAGGGTAGAGCCTCCGCCCATACGGTGTCCGTTTCGGTGACCACCGCTGCACCCGCATACCTGTGTCCGTCTCGCACAAAGCTGCTGCCATCAGTGAACCAAGTAGCCTCAGCATCGGGGAGGGGCCGGTCGGTCAGGTCCATCCGGAATCCATGTACTTGTTCCAGGATTCCCGCACAGTCATGTAATGGAGCACCCAGGTCAGGGTCGGGCAGCAGGGTTGCAGGATTGAGGGCTGCACTGGGGTGGAACCGCACTCGTGGAGGGTTGAGTAGGAGGCTCTGGTAATGAGTCATACGTGTATTGCTCATCCATCTATCCGGAGGCTGTTTCAGGACCCCTTCAATGGCGTGTGGGGTCGTGATCCAGATCTCCTGTCCTAGGGTCAGCTTGTCTGCATCCTTGACTAGGAGTGCTGTCGCCGCAATAATTCTTAGGCATGGCGGCCAGCCGGCAGCCACTGGGTCTAGTTTCTTAGACAGGTAAGCCACTGGACGGTTCCAGGGGCCTAAGGCTTGAGTTAGAACCCCTTTTGCTATTCCCTTATGTTCGTCTACAAAGAGGTGGAAGGGCTTTGTAATGTCTGGTAGGCCCAGGGCTGGGGCACTTAGGAGGGCCTTTTTTAACTGATTAAAGGCAGTTTCTTCTTTTTCAGCCCATTTAAATGTTTTCCCCTCTTTGGTAGCTTCATATAGGGGCCTGGCGATCTCAGCAAAACCTGGAACCCAGAGGCGGCAGTAGCCGGCTGATCCTAGGAATTCCCTCACTTCTCTTCGGGAGGTGGGAGTAGGGATCCTTAGGACAGTTTCTTTTCTGGCTTCTGATAACCGCCGCTGTCCGCCCTCCAGGATATATCCCAAGTAACTTACCCTCTTCCTGCATATCTGAGCCTTCTTCGCGGATGCCCGGTATCCTAAGGCCCCCAGGGTAGCCAGCAGGTCCTGGGTCCCTCGCTCACAGTCTTTGGCCGTGTCCGCAGCAATCAGGATGTCATCTACATACTGTAGAAGAGTGAGGCCAGGGTGCTCCCTTCTGTACTCACCCAGGTCTTCGTGTAGCGCCTCGTCGAAGATGGTGGGTGAATTTTTGAATCCCTGAGGTAGCCGTGTCCAGGTGAGTTGCCCACTGGAGCCCTCCTCCGGATCATGCCACTCGAAGGCGAAGAAGGGTTGGCTCTGGGGTGCCAGCGGCAGACTGAAGAAGGCGTCCTTTAAATCTAGTACAGTATACCAGACCCTAGAGGGCGCTAAGGAGCTCAAGAGAGTATATGGGTTGGGAACAGTTGGGTGTATGTCCGCGACCCTCTTATTTACTTCCCGGAGGTCTTGTACCGGTCGGTAGTCATTTGTGTGAGGCTTTTTGACCGGCAGTAAGGGGGTGTTCCAGGCAGACTGGCAAGGAACTAGTACCCCTAGGCTTCATAGTCTCCGGATGTGTGGCTGGATCCCCTTCCAGACCTCCTGAGACATGGGGTATTGTTTGATCCTTACCGGACTCTCTCCTGGCTTGAGCTCTACCAGGACTGGGGTCCTGTGAGCGGCTAGTCCCATCCCCCCTGTCTCTGCCCAAACCGAGGGGAATTCTCGTAGCCATCTGTCTATATTATCCTCTCTCGGGAGCGCCTCCTGGTGGAGGAGGTATTCATCCTCCAGTTTCATGGTCACGACCTGGATGGGGTGGCCCTTGCCATCGGTGACCTGAGGCCCCCCTTGTCTGAAAGTTATCTGAGCTCCAATCTTGGTCAGTAAGTCCCGTCCTAACAGCGGGTAGGGGCATTCTGGTATTACCATAAAGGAGTGGGATACCCGGCCCGTTCCCAAATCTACTGTTCTTCGGGTAGTCCATGAATACTGGCTCATACCAGTTGCCCCTTGTACCCAGGACTTTTTGTTGGCTAGTTTTCCTTGTGGGGTGCGGAGGACCGAATGTTGTGCTCCGGTGTCGACAAGGAAGTCAATAGGGGTCCCCTCCACTTTAAGAGTTACCCTGGGTTCGGGGAGAGGGTCCGAACCCTGACTCCCCTAATCACTTAGTTCATCCAGCTCTAGGACTTTTACTCGATCAGTCTTGCTTCCCTTCCCGCCAGCTCTTTTTGGACAATCTCGGGCCCAATGCCCTATCTCCTTGCAGTATGCACACTGATCCTTCTGCAGCCTCTGCTTCCCCCCCTTGGTACTTTTACCTTTTCTTGTGTCGTCTGCCAGCTGCCGGAGACGGCGGTCTCGTTCCTCGGGGAAGTCAGCAGTGGTAGCTAGTAGTATTCTGGCCAGGTCTCGAGTCTGCTTACTGCTGGCAGCCGCCATGGCGTGAGCCTGCTTGTCCTCAGGAGGCTCCCGGTTATTATATACCTTTTCGGCTACCACCAGTAAGTCCTGCAGACTTTTTTCTCCTAGTCTATCTATTTTCTGTAATTTTCTCCTAATGTCTATGGCCGATTGGTTTACAAAGGCCATGAGAACAGCTGCCTTGCTTTCCGGAGCCTCTGGATCCATGGGGGTATAGGTACGGAATGCCTCCATGATCCGTTCTAAAAAGGCAGCCGGAGATTCATCTTTTCCCTGTTGTACATTTCCTACCTTGGCCAAATTGGTTGGCTTTCTAGCAGCCATTCGGAGACCCCCCATTAGAGTCTGGCGGTAGACCCGGAGCCTCTCCTTACCTTCTGCCGTGTTGAATTCCCACTGGGGCCGAGTTAAGGGGAAGGAGGCATCTATCTGAGCCTGGTTGGTGGTGGGATTTCCGTCTGCGCCTGGAACTAGTTTTCGGGCCCCACTGAGGATTCTTTCTCTTTCTTCAGTCGTGAACAGGACCTGCAAAAGCTGCTGGCAATCATCCCACGTGGGCTGATGGGTAAAAAGAACAGAGTCTAATAAATCAATAAGCCCTGCCGGTTTCTCGGAAAACTTAGGATTCTGAGCTTTCCAATTGTAGAGGTCACTAGTGGCGAAAGGCCAATAGTGATGGGGCTGATTCCCCTCCGCGTCTGGGGGTCCGGTGGCTCGCAGGGGCAGAATAGTGGAGTCTGCAGCGGAGGCGGATTGCTCCCTCTGAGCCCTTTGTCTGGTAAAGGGCGGGCTTCCCCCTGGAGCGTTTCCGCCTCCCGCTCTCGGAACAGCGTCTGCCTCCCCCGGAGGGGGAGGATGGTGTTCTTCCGGCATCCTAGAGGGGTTATACGGGGGAGGAAAAATTAATTCTTCTTCAGCACCCCCCTGTAGGACAGGGTAGAGGGGTGCTGAAGGCTGGGTAAGACTTTTCCTCTTCTCTGTCTCCTGCAAAGCAAGAATGGGTTTTGGCTCCGGAGGGAGCAGGGTTAGGAAGGGCTTAAGCCAAGAGGGTGGGTCTTCTACAAGGTCCTGCCAAGTGATAATGTAAGGGAGCTGATCAAGATGGCCCTCCTTAGGCTGAGAGATGATACTCCTGACTCGGTGGATGGTAGGGAGGTCGAAGGTCCCCTCTGGTGGCCATCCGACATTGAAAGTTGGCCACTCGCTAGAACAAAAAAACTGCATCTGACCCTTTCGGACTTCCACACTGAGGTTGTTAGCTCTTCCCCTCACATCCTTAAAGTGATCAATCATAATACTTAGAGGAGTAGTCTGAGTCTGTCCCATAACGTCCGTCCAGTAAGTCCACAGAACAAAACAGAGAAACACAAAAACAGACAAACAGAGGGCCCCTAGAAAGTCTTCCAACTCCATGGAAGCAAAACTGCAAGCTAGCTTAGACCTTTGAGGGGATTCCATGTCCCTCCAAAACCGATGAGGGGATTCCACGTCCCTCCAAAACCGATGAGGGGATTCCACGTCCCTCCAAAGACGACGGCCTCACGCCGACCAGCGGGAGCGACCCGCCTCGTCTCAGACCTTTGAGGGGATTCCACGTCCCTCCAGAAGGGAGAATCGGAACGTCTTCCGAAACTCCCAGCCCATGGTCCTCCAGTGCGTCCACTTAGACCGCGTCGGGCACTACCAGAATTCCAGAAATGAGCTCACACAGAAAAGACAGAACAGACACTAACCGTGGCCAGTCAGGCTCTCCGGGTCGGGGGTCCCTCGGGGTTCTTGGGGATCCCGGGCCGAGCCCCCAAATGTTATGCCCAGAATTCGTGATCCCCAAAGACCACTAGGGAGCCGAGTCCGATGCAAAAGCAAAGAGCCTTTATTCGAGCTAGCTCGAGCTCAATCCCCTACCTGCACCGACGCAGCGGTGAGATACCAGGGAAAGAGCGAGTTTCAAAAGGACAAAGGTTTTATTGGGGCCTGGGGCAGTTGGTGAGGTAATGGCTATGGCCTCAGCCGATTGGCTGGGGAAGGGTCCTGGGGAAGGGTCCGAGTCCTGTTAGGCAGGTGAGGGGGGGGTTACTCAAGGGGAGGAGGTGTGGTCAAGGTGAAGGACACAGAACAAGATGGAGTCGGCTGGCGTAGTCCCGCCCTTTCACCTGAAAGAGCCAGGCTGTGGGCAACAGGGGACACTACATGGCAGAGCACTGCAGAACCTCTTTTTTCATAAGGCCATTATCCATAAGAATGGGAGATATAGTTGACTTTCATCACACACAGAAACAGGCATAGCGACTTAGAAAACATGAGAAGATAATGAAAGTTATCCCAAACAAAGAAAAGTACAAGGCCATGGCCAGCGATCTAAGCAAAATAGATATAAGTAACATGTCTGATAGAGAATTTAAAGTAATATCATAAGGATAGTCACTGGACTCGATACATAGTGGAAAACATGAGTGATACTCTTAATACAAAGATAAGGAATAACATAGTAGAGATAAAAGTCTCAATAAATAAAATGAGAAACATGTGTGATGGAATGGACAGCAGGCTGGAAGAAACAGAGGAATGAACTAATGACCTAGAAGACAGAGTAAGGGAAAGTCATCAAGTTGAGCAAAAGAGAGCAAAAATAAATATGCAACATGAGAATAGACTTAAGGAACTCAGTGACTACATCAAGCATAATAATATTTATATTATAGGAATCCAGAAGCAGAAGCAGAAGCAGAGGAGGAAGAGGAGGAAGAGGAAGAGGAAGAGAAAAAAAAAAAAGCAGACAGAAAATGTATTTGAAGAAAAACTAGCTGAAAACTTCCCTAATCTGAGTAAGGAAATAGGTATCTAAATTCAGGAGGAACAGAGCTCTCATCAAATCAACAAAAAGAAGATCCACACAAAGACATATTGTAATTAAAATTGGTAAAATATAATAATAAGGAAAAAAATTTTAAAGCAGCAAGACAAAAGAAGATATTAAGATGAAAATGGAAAACTCATAAGGCTAGCAGGGGATTTTTCAGTAGAAATTTTTCAAGACAGAAGGTAGTGGCATGATATATTCAAAGTGCTGAATGGGAAAATCTGCAGCCAAGAATACTCTATCCAGCAAGGCTAACATTCAGAATAGAAGGAGAGATAGTTTCTGAGACAAACAAAAGCTATAAGAATTCATGACCACTAAACCAATCCTAAAAGAAATATTAAGGGGCCCTTTGAATGAAAAGGAAAGACCAAAAGTGATAGTATAAAGGTAGACAACACAAAAGCAGTAAAAATGAATATTTCTGTAAAATTCAGTCAAAGAATTCACAAAATGAAAGGATATAAAATATGACCACATACTCTTAAAATGTGGAGAAGAGTAAAAAATAAGATCAAACTTAAAGGGCCATCAACTTAATATAGACAGTTATACTCAGAAGAGCTTATATACAAAACTGATGGTACCATATATCAAAAAACACAAATAAATATGCAAAGAATAAAGAGAAATAAATCTAAATAGATCACTAAAGAAACTAAGCAAACCATGAAAGACAGAAAGACAAGAATCAGAGAAAATCTTCAAAACAATCACAAAACAAATAATAAAATGACCATATACATATCTATCAACAATTACTTCAATACAAATAAACTAAACACTCTATTCAAAAGACATAGGGTGACTGAATGGATTAAAATAAGACTCATCTAAAAAAAAAAAAAAAGAGACTCATCTATATGTTGCCTATTAGAAATTCATTTTAGACCTGCAAATTGAAAGTGAGGGGATGGAGAAACATCTATCATGTAAATGAATGTCAAAAGAAAGCTGGAGTAGCAATAAATATATCAGACAACATGGACTTTAAAACAAAGACTAACAAGAGACAAAGAAGGTCACTATATCATAATAAAGGAGACTATCCAACAAGAAGATAAAACAATTGTAAGCATTTATGCCTCCCAAATCCAAGCACACAAATATGTAAAAAAAAAAAAAAAAATGAATGACCAACATAAAGGAACACTTTGACAATAATATAATAATAGTAGGGGACTTTAAACCCCACTTACCCCAGATCATCTAAACAGAAAATCAACAAGGAAACAATGGCTTTGAAAAACACCCTGGAACAGATGGATTTAACAGACATATTCAGAACAATTTATCCTAAAGCAGCAGAATACACACTCTTCTCCAGTACACATGGAACATTCTCCAGAGTAGATCACATAGCAGGTCACAGATCAGCCCTCCAAAAGTACAAAAAACCAAGATCATACCATGCATATTTTCAGACCACAATACTAGGAAACTTAAAAACCAGAAGAAAAACTGGAAAGACCACAAATACTTGGAGGTTAAAGAACATCCTATTAAAGAATGAATGATTTGGTTAACCAGGAAAATAAAAGAAATAAAAAAGTACATGGAAGCAAATGAAAATGAAAACACAATAGTCCAAAACCTTTGGGATGCAGCAAAGGAAATCCTAAGAGGGAAGTATTTTGCAATACAAGCTTACATCAAGAAGCAAGAAAAGTCACAAAAACACAACTTAGCCTTACACCTAAAGGAGCTAAAAAAAAAAAAAAAAGTAGCAGCAAAGCTCAAAGCAGCAGAAGAAGGGAAATAATAAAGATTAGAGCAGAAATAAATGATACAAAAACAAACAAAAACCCAGTAGAACATATCAATGAAACTAAGAAGTGGTTCTTTGAAAGAATTAACAAAATTGATAAATTTCTAGTCAGACTTATTAAAAAGAAGACAAAAGGCCCAAGTAGATAAAATCATGAATGAAAGAGGAGAGATCACAACCAACACTGCAGAAATACAAATAATCATAAGAGAATATTGTGAAAAATATGTCAACAAACTGGGAAATCTGGAAAAAATGGACAAATTCCTAGAAACAAACAAACTACCAAAACTGAAACAGGATGAAATAGAAAATGTGAACAGAGCCATAATCAGCAAAGAAATTGAATCAGTAATCAAAAATCTCCCAACAAACAGAAGTCCAGAGACAGATGGCTTCCCAGAGGAATTCTACCAGACATTTAAAAGAGTTAATACTTATTCTTCTCAAATTGTTCCAAAAACTACAAATGGAAAGAAAACTTTCAGATTTCTTCTATGGGGCCAGCATTACCCTGATTCCAAATCCAGACAAAGTCCCCACTGAAAAGAAGAATTAAAGATCAATATTCCTGTTGAACATGACACAAAAATTCTCAACAAAATACTAGCAAATCAAAGTCAACAGCATATAAAAAGAATTATTCACCATGATCAACTGGGATTTAATCTTGGGCTTCAGGGGTGGCTCAATATTCACAAATCAATCAATGTGGTACATCACATTAATAAACAAAAGGATAACAACCATATTATCCTCTCAGTAGATGAAAAACATTTGACGGAATACATCATCCATTCTTTATAAAAACCCTCAAGAAAGTAGGGATAGATGGAATATACCTCAACTTAAAAAAAGCAACATATGAACGACCCACAGCTAATTTTATCCTCAATGGGGAAAACTGAGAACTTTTCCTCATTGGTCAAGAATAAGACAGGGTTGTCCATTTTCACCACTACTAATTAATATAGTACTGAAAGTCTTAGCCTCAGCAATTAGACAACAAAAAGAAATAAAAGGCAATCAAATCATCAAAGAAGAAGTCAAACTTTCACTATTTGCTGACAACATGATACTCTAATGTGAAAAACATGAGACTTCACCAAAAAAATTGCTAGAACTAATACATGAATTCAGCAAAGTCTCAGGATATAAAAGAATGTACAGAAGTCTGTTGCATTTTGACATACAAATAATGAAGCAGCAGAAATAGAAATCAAGGAATTGATCCCATTTACAATTACACCAAACCCCATGAGATACCTAGGAGTAAACCTAACTAAAGTAGTAAAAGATCTGTACTCTGAAAACTATAGAACACTTATGAAGGAAATTGAAGAGGACATAAAGAAATGGAAAAACATCTCATACTCCTCATACTCATGGGTTGGAGGAAAAAATATTGTTAAAATGTCTATACTACCCAAAACAATCTACACATTTAATTCAATCCCTATCAAAATTCCATGAGCATTTTTCACAGAGCTAGAACAAACAATCCTAAAATTTGTATGGAACCACAAAAGACCCTGAATAGCCAAAGCATCCTGAAAAAGAAAAGCAAAGCTGGAGGTATCATGTTTCCAACTTGAAGCATACAATAAACCAGTAGTCATCAAGATAGTATGGTGCTGGCATAAAAACAGATACAATTGGGTCTCACTCTTTCACTCCCCGATTTGTGCTGTCTGTCTCTCTCAAAAATAAAATCAATAAAACTTACAAAAATGGTGCTGGGAAAACTAGAAAGCAACATGCCAAAGAATGAAACCAGACCACTTTCTTACACCATACACAGAAATAAATTCAAAAGGGATGAAAGACCTAACTGTAATATAGGAAACCATCAAAACCTTGAATAAAAATCCAGGCAGCCACCTCTTTGACCTTGGCTGCAGCGGCTTCTTACTAGACATATCTCTGGAGGCAAGGGAAACAAAAGCAAAAATGAACTATTGGGACTTCAAGATAAAAATCTTCTGCACAATAAAGAAAACAATCAACAAAACTAAAAGATAGCCTATGGAATAGAAGAATATATTTGCAAACAACCTATCTGATAAAGTGTTAGTATCCAAGATATATAAAGAAGTTATCAAACTCAACACCCAAAAATCCAATAATCTAGTTAATAAATGGGCACAAGACATGAACAGAAATTTCTCCAAAGAAGACATACAGATGGAAAACAGACACATGAAAAGATGCTCAACATTGCTTATCATCAGAGAAATACAAATCAAAACCAGAATGAGATACCACCTCACACCTGTCAGAATGTCTAAAATCAAAAACATAAGGAACAACAGGTGCTGGTGAGGATTTGGAGAAAGGGGAACCATTTTGCACTCTTGGTGGGAATGTAAATTGGTACAGTCTCTGTGGAAAACAATATGGAGGTTCCTCAAAAGGATTAAATAGAACTGCCTTATGATCCAGCAATTGCACTACTAGTTATTTACACAAAGAATACAAAAACACTAATTCAGAGGAATACATGTACGCAATGTTTATTGCAGCATTATTTAGAATCACCAAGATATGGAAACAGCCCAAGTGTCAATCAGTTTATAAATGGTTAACAAAAGAACAAATATATATCTACAATGGAATAGTATTCCTCCATAAAAAAAAAAAATAACATTTTGCCATTTGCAATGAAACAGATGGAGCTAGAGAGTATAAAGCTCAGTGAAATAAGCCATTCAGAGAAAGAAAAATACCATATGATTTCACTTATGTGTGGAATTTAAGAAACAAAACAAATGAGCAAAGGGAAAAAAGAGAGAGATAGACAAATCAAGAAACAAACCACAGAGAGCAAATTCATGGTTACAGGGCAGGAGTGTGAAGAGATAGGTTAAACAGGTGATGGGGATAAAGGAGTGCACTTGTGATGAGCACCAAGTGATGTATGGAATTGTTGAATTTCTGTATTGTACACCTAAAACTAATATAATATTATATATTAACCAACTGGATAAAATAAAAACTTAAGAAGCTAAATGAAAAAAAAAAAGAAGGTGGGGTGAGGAGAGAAAAGAGCTAAAAGAATTCATCACCACCAAACAAGCTTTACAAGAAACTGAAAAGAAAGAGTGCTAATTAGTAAAGGGAAACATAAAAATCTAAATCTCACTTGTAAAGGTAAATTTGTGATAAAGGTAGTAGACTAATCAATTATAAAGCTAATATAAAGTTTAAAAGTGAAAATAACTGTAACTATAATAGTTAAGGGATACACAAGATAAAAAAGTAAAACATGACATCAAAAACATAAAATATAGAGCTTTAGAATGTGTTCAAACTTCACTTGCTATCAACTTAAAATAGACTGTAATAAATATAATTTGTTATATGTAAACTACTTAGAAAACAACCTCATAAAAACTCAAAAGATAATGAAAAAAAATCTAAGCATGCTACTCAAAAAATTATCAAACTACAAGAGAGGAGAACAGAAGAAAGAGAAACCAAGAGATGAACTACAAAACAGCCAGAAGATAACAAAATGGCAATAAGTTATATCTATCAATAATTACATTAAGTGTAAATGAACTAAATTCTCCAATCAAAAGACTTAGGGTAACTAATGGATTTTAAAAATCTACATTCATCTCTGTGCTGCCTACGAAAGATTCACTTCAAATGTTAGGAAGCACACACACTAAAAGTGAAGAGATGAGGAAAGACACTCCATGCAAATGGAAACATACATATATATATATATATATATATATATATATATATATATGTCTGTGTGTATGTATATATATATACACATATATATATGTTTGTGTGTATGTATATATAGTAGTTATATATATATATATATATATATGGAAATATATATATATTTGGGGTAGTTATATCAAACCATATAGACTTTAAAACAAAGATTGCCATAAGAAACAACAATGGATATTATATATTGATAAAAAGATCATTTCAAAGACAGCATAAAACATTTATAAATACTTATGCACCCAACATAGAAGTACATATATATAAATTATATATATATATATATATATATATATATATATATTAATCAACCTAACTGGAGAAATAGACAGCAAACAATAATAGTAGAGCACTTTAATACACCACTTACAGTGATAGATAAATCATCCAGAGAGATCATCAATAAGGAAACATTGGCTTTAAAAAATACATTAGGTCAGATGGACCTAATGGATAAATGCAGAGCATTCCATCCAAAACCAGCAGAATATACATACTTCCCAAATGCACATGAAACATTCTTCAGGATAGATAATGTATTAAGCCACAAAACAAGTGGCTCAACAAATTTAAGAAAACTGAAATTATATCAAAGCATCTTCTTTGACCAAAACTGCATAAAACTAGAATAAATTATAAGAATAAAAATGGAAATTTTACAAAGATATGTAAACTAAACAACACACTATTAAACAAACAACAAAGGAATCAAAAGTAAAATCGAAAAGTACATTCAATCAAACAAAAATGGAAATACAACATACCAAAACCTATGGGATACAGAAAAATCAGTTTTAAGAGGAAAGTTCAAAGGGATAATAAAAGCCTACCTCAAAAAAAAAAAAAAAAAAAAAAAACCCTCAAACTAGCAACCTAACTTTGCATCTCAAGAAACTAGGAAAAAGAACAAATAAAGCCCGAGCTTAGTGGAAGGAAGGAAATAACAAAGATCAGACCAGAAATAAATAAAATAGAAACTAAATAGACAATATAACAGATCAATGAAACCAAGAGCTGGTTCTTTGAAAAGACAAACAAAATTGACAAACTTTTAGTTAGGCTCACAAAGAAAAAAAGAGGACTCAAATAAATAAAATCAGAAGTGAAAGAGGAGATGTTAAAATGAATACCACAGAAATACAAAGGATCATAAGAAACTACTATGAACAGTTATATGCTAACAAATTGGATAATCTAGAAGAAATGGATAAATCCCTAGAAACATAATCTACCAAGACTGAATCATGAATATGTTAACCAGTAATTTAGATTTGAGATGCCTGAGAAACAGATCAGTTTGATAGTTGGTCTCTGAATAACAAAATCCAGGGCGGGGTGGTGGCATGGAGGTCTGACTAGACTTAGACAGGTGAATGTCCACACCTCACTGGGAACCAGAATGACACACCACTCAGAAATGTGTGTCCACCAGTGTGAGGTGGCTCAGGGCTAGGGTATTTGTTTTCAACTTCCCTGGACAAATCTGTGCAGCCAGGAAGAACAATCAGAGGTAGTGTGAAAGAACACAGGCTTGTGTGAATCTGAATCTCAGGATTATTGTTTACTAACTGCGTAACCTTGAGCAACTCATTTTACTTCTCTGAGATTTAATTTCTCATTACCCATATTTACCCATAGATTCCTTTGAAAATGAAGTGAAATAATGATGAAGATGCCTAGTAAACTTTTTGTATAAACCAAGTGCTTGATAAATGCAGAGTACTATTATCAATAATATATTTTTATTTTTTTTTATTTTTTTTTTAACGTTTATTTATTTTTTTGGGACAGAGAGAGACAGAGCATGAATGGGGGAGGGGCAGAGAGAGAGGGAGACACAGAATCGGAAACAGGCTCCAGGCTCTGAGCCATCAGCCCAGAGCCCGACGCGGGGCTCGAACTCACAGACTGCGAGATCGTGACCTGGCTGAAGTCGGACGCTTAACCGACTGCGCCACCCAGGCGCCCCAATATATTTTTATTCTTAACATCAAAGTTAATGTGTTGCAGGAAGAATAGGTCCCCATAGAAATAGAAAATCAAACACAGTGATTGCAAGTAAGAAGATTGAATCAGTAATTTAAAAACTCCCAACCACATGGGTAGCTCAGTTGGTTGAGCATCCGACTTTGGCTCAGGTTGGATCTCGAGGTTCATGAGTTCAAGGCCCACATTGGACTCACTGCTGTCAGTGCAGAGCCTGCTTTGAATCCTCTTTCCCCCCCCCCCGCCCCTTCCCTGCTTGTGCTGTCTAAAAACAAAACAAAAAACAAAAACAAAAACCCACAAAAAACACAAAAGCAAACAAAAAAACAACTCCCTGCAAACAAAAATCCAAAACTAAACAGACATTATTAGTGAACTTTACCAAAAATTCAAGAGAATTAATATCAATCCTTCTTAAGACCCTCCAAAAAAAAAAAAGAGGAGAGAATACTTAAAGTTCATGTTAGGAGGCCAAAATTACCCTAATACCAAAACCACACAGGAAATCAAAAGAAAAGAAAATTACAGGCCAACATCCCTGATAAACATAGATCCAAAACTCCCGAACAAAATATTAACAAAATTAATTCAACAAAACATTAGAAGGATCATACACTCTGATCAAGTGGGATTTCAGAGATACAAGGATGGTTCAACATCTGCAAATCAATCAATGTGATACCCTTCATTAACAAAATAAAGAATAAAAATCATATGATCACCTCAATAGATGCAGATAAAGCATTTGATAAAATTCAACATTTATGTATGATAAGTACTCAATAAAGTGGTAAAGAGGGAACCTACCTTACCATAATAAAGACCGTATATGACGAGCCCACATTATACTCAGTGGAGAAAGGCTGAAATATTTTCCTCTAAAATCAGTAATAAGATGAGGATGCCCACTTTTGCCACTTCTATTCAACATAGTATCGGAAGTCCCAGCCAGAGCAATTATGTCAGAAAAAGAAATAAAATGCATCCATATTGGAAAGGAAGAAGGGTTGTCTTTCCTACTTGCACAGTCTCAGCCAGCACCACAGTCCAGGTGTTTGAAGAATTCCTGATCCACAAGTATGGAACCTTATACATTTTAGCATTTAACCAGGGCACCCACCTCAGAGCAAAGGCAGCGCAGGAGTGGGTCCATGACCATGGAATACACTAGGTATATCATGACCTTGCCCTAAAGAAGCAATTGGTCTTGTAGAACATTGGCATAGCCTTCTGAAGGCTGAACTGAGGTACTAGATTAGAGAAACCTCTCTGAAAGGATAGGCTACCATCCTTGAAAATATAGCATACTTATTAAATCAGTCACCCCACAGTGGTGCTGTGTCCCAAGTAGGAAAGATACTTGGGTCTGGAAATCAAGAGGTATAAGTAGGCAGGACCCCACTTAATATCACTCCCAATTACTTCCACAGACTGCTATGCTTTTCATCTACCTCAGAGGAGTTAGAGGTTCCAGGCCTTATAGGGCAGTATACCCTTGTAGATGATACAACAAGAGTCCTATTGAATAAAAGTTATAATGATCACAGGGCACGCTGGACTGCTGTGTTCAAGAACCAGCAGGCAGAAAGGGGTGTTACCATACTGGCAAGGAAATTGACCCTGATCAAGGGACGAGCTGGGGTTGCTTTTACATGGTTGGAACATAAACGAACACCTGTGGAAGCCAGGGGCCCAAATGGGACTTTCTCCTTTGTGAGCAAGAATGGACATTCTGAGAAACCCTGGACTGAGAAGAATATGCTTATCAAGTTTTGGACTCTCCATGAATGAAGGTTTGGGTCATCCCATAAAATAAATGCACATGATCTGCTTAGGCGCTCTCTCAGCATAAGGGACATTTAGAACAGAGAGTGGAGTAGGGGGAGGATAAGTACCGGTTGTGCCCCCAAGTCAACTTTCATAATGGCAAAGGAGGATACAGTTCATCCTAATCATCTCCCTATTCTGCATTTTCCCTTTGGAGAAAGCCCCACAGGAGCCAGGGAGGCACTGCTCCCAAATGTATGACCTTTAACCATAGAGAAATAATTGAATGAGGGGCCCAGCATCTGCCTTCTGAAGTCTATCACCATATTTGTGCCATGGCCATCCCTCTTCCTGGCTAATAACAGGGCAGCAGAGATCCCAAAGCCAGCCCTGGAAGAAATGGGCTTCTCTGACTTTTGCTTAAAGACTGATTCTCTGAGGGCACTTGGGTTGCTCAATCAGTTAAGTGTCCAACTTCAGCTCATGATCTCAGAGTTCATGAGTTCAAGCCCTGTAATCAGGCTCTGTGTTCACAGCTCAGCGCCTGGAGCCTGCTTTTGATTCTGTGTCTCCCTCTGTCTCTGCCCCTCTCCTGCTCATGTTCTGTCTCTCAAAAATAAATAAATGTTAAAAATTAAAAAAAAAGACTGACTCTCAGACTGGCTTAATAGCAGTGTAGGATGATTCCTTCCACCCCACCTCACCACACTGCCTCCACTCTATCACTCCAGCACACACTTGCCTCTCAGTCTGATAGTTTTTGCAACCTTCCTCCATTCCCTGTCCATTCTCTCTCACATGGGGATGTATAACATTCTTGCACATCCAGCCTCATATTGGTAAATTTTAAATGGCTGTGGCCAAGTCAGTTTACCTCTCTGTATTTTGGTCTCATACACAAATTTATAGATTTAGAATTTCAGAATCCAAGATACTATTAAGAATATTTTATTCAAACCTCCAAACTCATTCTATGAGGTCAACATTACCTTGATTCCAAAATCAGACAAAGACCCCACAAAAAGGATACCTACAGACCAATTTCTCTGATGAACATGGATGCAAAAATTCTCAACAAGATACTAACAAACCAAATCCAACAATACATTAAAAGAATTATTTACCACAATCAACTGAGCTTTATTCCTGGGCTGCAGGGGTGGTTCAATATCCATAAATCAATCAACATAATAGATCACATAAACAAAAGAAAGGATAAGAACCACATGATCCTCTCAATAGATGCAGAAAAAGTATATGACAAAATATGGCATCTTTTCTTGATAAAAATCCTCAAGAAATTAGGATTAGAAGGAAAATACCTCAAAATCATAAAAGCCATATATGAAAGACCCACAACTAATACAGTCTTCAGTGGGGAAAAACAAAGCTTTCCCCCTAAGGTCAGAAGCATGACAGTGATGTCCAATCTCACCAACATTGTTCAACATAGTGTTGGAAGTCCTAGCCTCAGCAATCATACAACAAAACAAAAAGGCATCCAAATCAGCAAGGAAGAAGTTAAACTTTCACTCTTCACAGACAACATGAAAATCTACGTGAAAAACCCAAAAGACCACCAAAAAACTGCTAGAATTGATTCAGCAAAGTTGAAAGATATGAAATCAATGTACACAAATTGGTTGTATTTCTATACATCAATAATGAAGCATCATAAATAGAAATCAAGGAATCAATCCCATTTACAATTGCAGCAAAACCAGAAAATGCCTAGGAATAAGTCTAACCAAAAAGGTAAAAGATCTGTAAGCTGAAAACTATAGAAAGCTTATGAAAGAAATTGAAGAAGCACACAAAAATGGAAAAACAGTCCATGCTCATGTGTTGGAAGAACAAATATTGTTAAAATGTCAATACTACCCAAAGCAATCTATGCATTCAATGCAATCCCTATCAAAATAACACCAGCATTCTTCACAGAACTAGAAGAAACAATTCTAAAATTTGTATGGAACCAGAAAAGACCCCAAATAGTTACAGCAATTCTGAAAAAGAAAACCAAAGCTGGAGGCATTCCAGACTTCAAGCTGTATTACAAAGCTGTAATCATCAAAACAGTATGGTAATTCCACAAAAACAGACACATAGATCAATGGAACAGAATAGAGAACCCAGAAATGGATCTACAAATGTATGGCCAACTAATCTTTGACAAAGCAGGAAAGAATATCCAGTGGAAAAAAAGATGGACTGTTCAGCAAATGGTGTTGGGAAAACTGGACACCAACATGTAAAAGTCTGGACCACTTTCTTACACCACACACAAAAATAAACTCAAAATGAGTGAAAGACCTAGATATAATACAGGAAAACATCAAAATCCTAGAGGAAAATTCAGGTAACAACCTCTTTGACCTCGACCACAGCAACTTCTTACTACACATTTCTCTGGAGGCAAGGGAAATGAAAGCAAAAATGAACTATTGGGATCTTATCAAGATAAAAAGCTCCTGCACAGTGAAGGAAATCATGAACAAAACTAAAAGGCAACTGACAGAATGGGAGAAGATATTTTCAAATGACATATCAGATAAAGGATTAGTATCCAAAATCTATAAGGAACTTATCAAACACCAAAAAAACAAAGAATCCAGTGAAAAAATGGGCAAAAGACATGAATAGACACTTTTCCAAAGAAGATCTCCAGAATGCTAACAGACACATGAAAAGATGTTCACCATTACTCATAATCAGAGAAGTACAAAGCAAAACCACGAGATATCACCTTGCACCTGTCAGAATGGCTAAAATTAACTCAGGAAACAACAGATGTTGGCAAGAATGCAGAGAAAGGAGAACCCTTTTGCACTGTTGGTGGAAATGCCAACTGGAGCAGCTACTCTGGAAAACAGTATGGAGGTTCCTGAAAAAATTAGAAATAGAGCTACCTGACGATCCAGCAATTGCACTACTAGGTATTTATCCAAATGATACATAAATGCTGATTTGAAGGGGCACATGCACCCCAATGTTTATAGAAGCACTATTAAAAATAACCAAATTATGGAAAAAGCCCAAATGTCCATCAGCTGACGAATGGATAAAGAAGAAGTGGTATACATGCAATGGAATATTACTTGATGGTCAAAAAGAATTAAGTCTTTTCACTTGCAACAACGTGGATGGAGCTAGAAAGTATTATGCTAAGCAAAATACTATGTCAGTCAGAGAAAGATAAATATATGATTTCACTCATGTGGAAAGTAAGAAACACAACAGATGAATATAGGGGAAGGGAAGGAAAAATAAGATAAAAATGGAGAGGGAGGCAAACCATAAGAGACTTTTTAAAATTTTTTTTTAAAAAATGAAATTTATTGTCAAATTGGTTTCCATACAACACCCAGTGCTCATCCCAAAAGGTACCCTCCTCAATACCCATCACTCACCCACCCCTCCCTCCCATCTCCCATCAACCCTCAGATTGTTCTCAGTTTTTCAGTCTCTTATGCTTTGGCTCTCTCCCTCTCTAACCTCTTTATTTTTTTTCTTCCCCTCCCCGATGGTCTTCTGTTAAGTTTCTCAGGATCCACATAAGAGTGAAAACATATGGTATCTTTCTTTCTCTGTATGACTTATTTCACTTAGCATAACACTCTCCAGTTCCACCTGTGTTGCTACAAAAGGCCATATATCATTCTTTCTCATTGCCACGTAGTACTCCATTGTGTATATAAACCACAATTTCTTTATCCATTCATCTGTTGATGGACATTTAGGCTCTTTCCATAATTTGGCTACTGTTGAGAGTGCTGCTATAAACATTGGGGTACAAGGGCCCCTATGCATCAGCACTCCTGTATCCCTTGGGTAAATTCCTAGCAGTGCTACTGCTGGGTCATAGGGTAGATCTATTTTTAATTTTTTAAGGAATCTCCACATTGTTTTCCAGAGTGGCTGCACCAGTTTGCATTCCACCAACAGTGCAAGAGGGTTCCCATTTCTCCACATTTTCACCAGCATCTATAGTCTCCTGATTTGTTCATTTTAGCCACTCTGACTGGCATAAGGTGGTATCTGAGTGTGCTTTTGATTTGTATTTCCCTGATGAGGAGTGACGTTGAGCATCTTTTCATGTGCCTGTTGGCCATAAAAGACTTTTAAATACAGAGAGCAAACTATGGGTTGCTGGAGGGTAGTTGGGTGGGGGGATGGGCTAAATGGGTGATGGGCATTAGAAGGGCCCTTGTTGGGATGAGCACTGGGTGTTATATATAAGTGATGAATCACTAAATTCTACTCTTGAAATAATTATTACATTATATTTAACTAACTTGGATTTAAATAAAATTAGAAGAAAGTAAGAAAGAAAGAGAGAGAAAGGGAGGGAGGAGGAAGGAGGAAGGAAAGAAGGAAGGAAATTTTATTTGTGTGATAAGAACTTTAATTCAGGTCACACCCAAATTCCTAATGCAATGGAGAACTTATGTTCATTAGTGAATTTTACAGGTTAAAAAATTTGGGATATGGGGTGTTTGAATCAGGATCTTCCCAGGATCTCCTCTGGCAGCTGTTCATAACATGTATCACCCACTCCCATTCTACTGTATGCCTCTCCAGATTGCCACAGCTTCTGTGATCACTCGTGAACCTGAATTTTTGTGTCCTTTTCTCCCCAAGCTTCTGCCCCTGCAGTAGCTTTACCCAGTGTGTTTAGATAGGAGAGAACATTGTACTGGGAGGCTCATAAGCCTTTTACTTGAGTATCTCTGGCATTTTCTCCTCCATTCTGAAATACATACTCTGAATTATATTGTATCATCCCCAAAAGGCTACATTTTAAATTAATATATTGGTGGGGTGCCTAGGGGGCTCAGTTGGTTAAGTGTACAACTCTTGATTTCAGCTCAGGTTATACATAATCTCATCTCGCAGTTCATGAGTTTGAGCCCAGTGTTGGGCTCTCTGATGTTAGCAGGGAGCCCACTTTGGGTCCTCTGTCCCCCTTTCTTTCTGCCTCCACCTCACTCATGTTCTCTCTTTCTGAAAACAAAAACAAAAACAAAATTTTAAAAATAAATAAATTATTATTTGGATAGCAGTGTCTATTTAATGAATACTTAAAATTTTGTATTCATTATAGAGTCTTTCAAATAACCAGGGTTAATATTATCTTCATTGAAATATGAGGGAACTCAGAAAGGGTAAGTTGTCCAAGGTCCTTAGAGCAAGTATGTAGCAAAATTAAATTAAAGTGTAGTTTTTTGGATTTCCCTGAGTCAAGTCTTGTTTCCAGTGCTCACCATTTTAATAATGAAGAATTGAAAATCAGATAAGGCATTCCCTGAACACTCAATGTCAGAATCATTTCCTTTCTTTGAGGATTCTAGAGCACAGCTGGGCTCCCTGGCTTACCATTTATCCCACTACAATGTAATTGCCTGTTAACTTATTTTCTTACCCACTAGACTAACTAAAGTCTCTTGGAAGGCAGAAGCGGGGCCTTACACATTGTATTCCTGGAGCACAGCATGATACTTAGCATATAGAAACTGTGTAACAAATAGTTATTCAGTAAATTAACGGATGATAGTAAAAATTAGTTTAATTTACTCTACAAAACACAAAGTAATCTTGGGTAAATTACTGAAGATGTTTGAACCCCAATTCCATTTCTTCATTTGTAAAGTGAATACTATATGCTTTAACTAAGTAATCTCTGAGTTCCTTTCCAGATATAAAGACTTGTGATAGTAAATAATATGTATATGTTATGAAAGCTTAAAATCATGTACTCATGTGTACAATAAGGAAGAATGCTAAGAAATTAGTTAACCTTTTCCTGTTTCAGCATTTTGAGGTAACAGTTAATGTTACTAAACATAATTCTTTGACTATAAATCTTGGTATACAACCTATATTAGCTATGGACTGAAAAATGGAAATATTTTGTAGAAATTCACATATACTATTTACAGACAAGTGCAAAAATTTCTAATAAAGTCGAAGACACATTACTCACATAAAGGATTACTGCTAGCTATGAAAGGTTAGTGTAGTCCTTACTAATGAACATTCCAAGTGTTCTCTCACAAGTGTGGATGGTAGTGTGATCTAAACACAGACATGAATCACCATGGTTTTACAGAACATGAATTTCTTAAATAGCATACTTCTCATGGTAACCCAAAGAACAGATTTATTTTTCCCATTCTAAATGTGGAAGAATTTTGAGTGGAGTTTTTTTTGGAAATCCAGAGAAGCAAATCACGCAAATTAGCCTTCATGTGTTTATGTATATTATTTGAGCCTATAACTGAAGCAAGCTAGGGGTTAGCTCTGGGATGTACAGGTGGAAACAGTGGGAACTGCTCACCAAAAAATAAAGAACCTTTAGATTTTTGCCTACAAAGTAAAGCCAGAGAATCTCCAGTCAGGGTGGGCTTTTCCCCTGGATTCCCTTGTTACTAAGGTGTGAACATGCTAGAGGTGGGGTGTGGGTAGTCATAGGGTTACCTAACTGCAGTTTTATGATCTTTTAGCGCATAGCTCCTGCTGTTAGTCACAGTAAGGACTGAAATTTCAGAGGTGGCTTTATTGTCTACTTGACCAAAAAGCAGATTTTAAACTTCTATCCCAATGAGGCTATTATCAATGAAGCTATCTTTGATTAAGAAACAGAATCTATGGGGCACCTGGGTGGCTCAGTTGGTTAAAGGCCTGACTCTTGGTTTCGGCTCAGGTCATGATCTCACGGTTTGTGAGTTCGAGACCCACATCAGGCTCTGTGCTGATAGTCTGGAGCCTGCTTGAGACTCTCTTTGTCCCCCTCTTTCTCTGACCCTTTCTGCTCTCTCTCTTTCTCTCAAAATAAATAAATAAATAAATTAATTAATTAATTAAAAACATTCAGAATCTATTTTGGTCACAATGCTCAATGTCTATAACCTAAACTTTGAAAAGTTCAATTAATATATATTTTCCTTAAAATCAAATAGAAATGTGTTCTTGTAATTTTAATTCTTCTTAGCATATGGTAGGGTATTTGCTTCATTCTGAGATGTACTTTGCTTGTTCTATTCTGTTCAATTGACATTTATTTTTTTTAAGTAGAAGAAAAAATTATAAATTGGAACCCTCTTCCTATAACACGTTGACTTTAATGTTAAAAATAAAAATATATTATTGATATTCGTACTGAGCATTTATTGAGCACTTGGTAAATGCAAAAAGTTTACTAGGCATCTTCTATCATTATTTCACTTAATTTTCAAAGGAATCTATGCATAAATGTCTTCTCTCTACATTTTTTTCTCTTTTTCAAATGAGAAATTAAGTCTCATAGAAGTAAGATGAGTGGCTGAAGCCTACATAATTAGTGATGAATTATCCTGTGAATTCAGATTCACACAAGCCTGTGTTCTTTCACAGCACCTCTGATTCTCCTCCCTGGCTGCAAAGATTTGCCCAGAGAACTTAAAAAATCTCCTAGCTCTGTGCCACCTCACACTGGTGGAAACACACTGAGTGGTGTGGGAGGCATCTGGCATAGACCACCCTACTCTACATGCTGGCTCCCAGTGAGGTGTGGACATTCACCTGTCTAAGGCTAGTACAGACATCCCCCCTGGACTTTGTTATTCAGAGACCAGCTACCCAGCTTATCTGTTTCTCAAGGCATATCAAACCCAAATTACTGGTTAACATGTTCTCCTTTTCTGAATATAAACTAAAATGTTCACTTCTACTTTGTCAATATGTATGAAATTCCATAACATGAACAATTCCTGGCATTCTAGAGATTCTAGATCACTGGACTTGGGGGCCTGACAACAAAGCTGGGTATTATAGGAATAGGAGGCAGCTGAGGTCCTGTCAGCATACGCTCACTGACATCCACAGACGAAATCATTTCGTAGTCAACCCATCATATACACAAATTTCCATAGGTTGTATATTCCTGTTATTTTGAGACAGAGGGAATAGTAGGGATAGTACCTGCTGTGTACCAGGCCCTATTCTAAGTACTCTGTCTCTGTATGTATTAATTCATAATCTGCACAACTCTACACTATTAACATCCCCCATTTTACAGATAAGGAAGCTGAGGTGCATGTCACACAGCAAGTGTGACTAATGAAGCTAGGACTCAAGCTCCAGAGCCCATAGTGATAACTAGAGGCTATACTGAGGTATCAGTAAGGAAGGTATCAAATGTTTCTGTACCTGTTAGAAAATTAGAAAGTCGGGGAGTTGTAGGGAAGATGGCGGCGTAGGAGGACGCTGGGCTCACCGCGCGTCCTGCTGATCACTTAGATTCCACCTACACCAGCCTAAATAACCCAGAAAACCACCAGAGGATTAGCAGAACGGAGTCGCCGGAGCCAAGCGCAGACGAGAGGCCCACAGAAGAGGGTAGGAAGGGCGGCGAGGCGGTGCGCGCTCCACGGACTGGCGGGAGGGAGCCGGGGCGGAGGGGCGGCTCGCCGGCCAAGCAGAGCCCCCGAGTCTGGCTTGCAAAAAGCGGAGGGGCCTGACAGACTGTGTTCCGACAGCAAGCGCGACTTAGCGTCTGGGAGGTCATAAGCTAACAGCTCTGCTCAGAAAGCGGGAAGGCTGGAGGACAAAGGGAAGGAGAGCTGCTGAGCCCCCTGACGACAGAGCTCAGTTTGGTGGGGAACAAAGGCGCTTGCCAGCGCCATCTTCCCCGCCCATCCCCCAGCCAAAATCCCAAAGAGAACCAGTTCCTGCCAGGGAACTTGCTCGCTCCGCGCAAACACCCAACTCTGCGCTTCTGCGGAGCCAAACCTCCGGCAGCGGATCTGACTCCCTCCTGCTGCCACAGGGCCCCTCCTGAAGTGGATCACCTAAGGAGAAGCAAGCTAAGCCTGCCCCTCCTGCCCCTGTGCACCTTGCCTACCCACCCCAGCTAAGACGCCAGATCCCCAGCATCACAAGCCTGGCAGTGTGCAAGTAGCCCAGACAGACCACACCACCCCACAGTGAATCCCGCCCCTAGGAGAGGGGAAGAGAAGGCACACACCAGTCTGACTGTGGCCCCAGCGGTGGGCTCGGGGCAGACATCAGGTCTGACTGCGGCTCCGCCCACCAACTCCAGTTATACACCACAGCACAGGGGAAGTGCCCTGCAGGTCCTCACCACTCCAGGGACTATCCAAAATGACCAAGCGGAAGAATTCCCCTCAGAAGAATCTCCAGGAAATAACAACAGCTAATGAGCTGATCAAAAAGGATTTAAATAATATAACAGAAAGTGAATTTAGAATAATAGTCATAAAATTAATCGCTGGGCTTGAAAACAGTATAGCTGACAGCAGAGAATCTCTTGCTACAGAGATCAAGGGACTAAGGAACAGTCACGAGGAGCTGAAAAACGCTTTAAACGAAATGCATAACAAAATGGAAACCACCACGGCTCGGATTGAAGAGGCAGAGGAGAGAATAGGTGAACTAGAAGATAAAGTTATGGAAAAAGAGGAAGCTGAGAAAAAGAGAGATAAAAAAATCCAGGAGTATGAGGGGAAAATTAGAGAACTAAGTGATACACTAAAAAGAAATAATCTACGCATAATTGGTATCCCAGAGGAGGAAGAGAGAGGGAAAGGTGCTGAAGGTGTACTTGAAGAAATCATAGCTGAGAACTTCCCTGAACTGGGGAAGGAAAAAGGCATTGAAATCCAAGAGGCACAGAGAACTCCCTTCAGACGTAACTTGAATCGATCTTCTGCACGACATATCATAGTGAAACTGGCAAAATACAAGGATAAAGAGAAAATTCTGAAAGCAGCAAGGGGTAAACGTGCCCTCACATATAAAGGGAGACCTATAAGACTCGTGACTGATCTCTCTTTTGAAACTTGGCAGGCCAGAAAGAATTGGCACGAGATTTTCAGTGTGCTAGACAGAAAAAATATGCAGCCGAGAATCCTTTATCCAGCAAGTCTGTCCTTTAGAATAGAAGGAGAGATAAAGGTCTTCCCAAACAAACAAAAACTGAAGGAATTTGTCACCACTAAACCAGCCCTCCAAGAGATCCTAAGGGGGACCCTGTGAGACAAAGTACCAGAGATATCACTACAAGCATAAAACATACAGACATCACAATGACTCTAAACCCATATCTTTCTATAATAACACTGAATGTAAATGGATTAAATGCGCCAACCAAAAGACATAGGGTATCAGAATGGATAAAAATACAAGACCCATCTATTTGCTGTCTACAAGAGACTCATTTTAGACCTGAGGACACCTTTAGATTGAGAGTGAGGGGATGGAGATCTATTTATCATGCTACTGGAAGCCAAAAGAAAGCTGGAGTAGCCATCCTTATATCAGACAAACTAGACTTTAAATTAAAGGCTGTAACAAGAGATGAAGAAGGACATTATATAATAGTGACAGGGTCTATCCATCAGGAAGAGCTAACAATTATAAATGTCTATGCGCCGAATACCGGAGCACCCAAATATATAAAACAATTACTCATAAACATAAGCAACCTTATTGATAAGAATGTGGTAATTGCAGGGGACTTTAACACCCCACTTACAGAAATGGATAGATCATCTAGACACACGGTCAATAAAGAAACAAGGGCCCTGAATGAGACATTGGATCAGATGGACTTGACAGATATATTTAGAAATCTGCATCCCAAAGCAACAGAATATACTTTCTTCTCGAGTGCACATGGAACATTCTCCAAGATAGATCATATACTGGGTCACAAAACAGCCCTTCATAAGTTTACAAGAATTGAAATCATACCATGCATACTTTCAGACCACAATGCTATGAAGCTTGAAATCAACCACAGAAAAAAGTCTGGAAAACCTCCAAAAGCATGGAGGTTAAAGAACACCCTACTAACGAATGAGTGGGTCAACCAGGCAATTAGAGAAGAAATTAAAAAATATATGGAAACAAACGAAAATGAAAATACAACAATCCAAACGCTTTGGAACGCAGCGAAGGCAGTCCTGAGAGGAAAATACATTGCCATCCAGGCCTATCTCAAGAAACAAGAAAAATCCCAAATACAAAATCTAACAGCACACCTAAAGGAAATAGAAGCAGAACAGCAAAGGCAGCCTAAACCCAGCAGAAGAAGAGAAATCATAAAGATCAGAGCAGAAATAAACAATATAGAATCTAAAAAAACTGTAGAGCAGATCAACGAAACCAAGAGTTGGTTTTTTGGAAAAATAAACAAAATTGACAAACCTCTAGCCAGGCTTCTCAAAAAGAAAAGGGAGATGACCCAAATAGATAAAATCATGAATGAAAATGGAATGATTACAACCAATCCCTCAGAGATACAAACAATTATCAGGGAATACTATGAAAAATTATATGCCAACAAATTGGACAACCTGGAAGAAATGGACAAATTCCTGAACACCCACACTCTTCCAAAACTCAATCAGGAGGAAATAGAAAGCTTGAACAGACCCATCACCAGCGAAGAAATTGAATCGGTTATCAAAAATCTCCCAACAAATAAGAGTCCAGGACCAGATGGCTTCCCAGGGGAGTTCTACCAGACGTTTAAAGCAGAGATAATACCTATCCTTCTCAAGCTATTCCAAGAAATAGAAAGGGAAGGAAAACTTCCAGACTCATTCTATGAAGCCAGTATTACTTTGATTCCTAAACCAGACAGAGACCCAGTAAAAAAAGAGAACTACAGGCCAATATCCCTGATGAATATGGATGCAAAAATTCTCAATAAGATACTAGCAAATCGAATTCAACGGCATATAAAAAGAATTATTCACCATGATCAAGTGGGATTCATTCCTGGGATGCAGGGCTGGTTCAACATTCGCAAATCAATCAACGTGATACATCACATTAACAAAAAAAAAGAGAAGAACCATATGATCCTGTCAATCGATGCAGAAAAGGCCTTTGACAAAATCCAGCACCCTTTCTTAATAAAAACTCTTGAGAAAGTCGGGATAGAAGGAACATACTTAAAGATCATAAAAGCCATTTATGAAAAGCCCACAGCTAACATCATCCTCAACGGGGAAAAACTGAGAGCTTTTTCCCTGAGATCAGGAACATGACAGGGATGCCCACTCTCACCGCTGTTGTTTAACATAGTGCTGGAAGTTCTAGCATCAGCAATCAGACAACAAAAGGAAATCAAAGGCGTCAAAATTGGCAAAGATGAAGTCAAGCTTTCGCTCTTTGCAGATGACATGATATTATACATGGAAAATCTGATAGACTCCACCAAAAGTCTGCTAGAACTGATCCATGAATTCAGCAAAGTTGCAGGATACAAAATCAATGTACAGAAATCAGTTGCATTCTTATACACTAACAATGAAGCAACAGAAAGACAAATAAAGAAACTGATCCCATTCACAATTGCACCAAGAAGCATAAAATACCTAGGAATAAATCTAACCAAAGATGTAAAGGATCTGTATGCTGAAAACTATAGAAAGCTTATGAAGGTAATTGAAGAAGATTTAAAGAAATGGAAAGACATTCCCTGCTCATGGATTGGAAGAATAAATATTATCAAAATGTCAATACTACCCAAAGCTATCTACACATTCAATGCAATCCCAATCAAAATTGCACCAGCATTCTTCTCGAAACTAGAACAAGCAATCCTAAAATTCATATGGAACCACAGAAGGCCCCGAATAGCCAAAGTAATTTTGAAGAAGAAGACCAAAGCAGGAGGCATCACAATCCCAGACTTTAGCCTCTACTACAAAGCTGTCATCATCAAGACAGCATGGTATTGGCACAAAAACAGACACATAGACCAATGGAATAGAATAGAAACCCCAGAACTAGACCCACAAACGTATGGCCAACTCATCTTTGACAAAGCAGGAAAGAACATCCAATGGAAAAAAGACAGTCTCTTTAACAAATGGTGCTGGGAGAACTGGACAGCAACATGCAGAAGGTTGAAACTAGACCACTTTCTCACACCATTCACAAAAATAAACTCAAAATGGATAAAGGACCTGAATGTGAGACAGGAAACCATCAAAACCTTAGAGGAGAAAGCAGGAAAAGACCTCTCTGACCTCAGCCGTAGCAATCTCTTCCTCGACACATCCCCAAAGGCAAGGGAATTAAAAGCAAAAGTGAATTACTGGGACCTTATGAAGATCAAAAGCTTCTGCACAGCAAAGGAAACAACCAACAAAACTAAAAGGCAACCAACGGAATGGGAAAAGATATTTGCAAAGGACATATCGGACAAAGGGCTAGTATCCAAAATCTATAAAGAGCTCACCAAACTCCACACCCGAAAAGCAAATAACCCAGTGAAGAAATGGGCAGAAAACATGAATAGACACTTCTCTAAAGAAGACATCCGGATGGCCAACAGGCACATGAAAAGATGTTCAGCGTCGCTCCTTATCAGGGAAATACAAATCAAAACCACACTCAGATATCACCTCACGCCAGTCAGAGTGGCCAAAATGAACAAATCATGAGACTATAGATGCTGGAGAGGATGTGGAGAAACGGGAACCCTCTTGCACTGTTGGTGGGAATGCAAATTGGTGCAGCCGCTCTGGAAAGCAGTGTGGAGGTTCCTCAGAAAATTAAAAATAGACCTACCCTATGACCCAGCAATAGCACTGCTAGGAATTTATCCAAGGGACACAGGAGTACTGATGCATAGGGGCACTTGTACCCCAATGTTCATAGCAGCACTCTCAACAATAGCCAAATTATGGAAAGAGCCTAAATGTCCATCAACTGATGAATGGATAAAGAAATTGTGGTTTATATACACTATGGAATACTATGTGGCAATGAGAAAAAATGAAATACGGCCTTTTGTAGCAACGTGGATTGAACTGGAGAGTGTGATGCTAAGTGAAATAAGCCATACAGAGAAAGACAGATACCATATGGTTTCACTCTTATGTGGATCCTGAGAAACTTAAGAGAAACCCATGGGGGAGGGGAACAAAAAAAAAAAAAGGTTAGAGTGGGAGAGAGCCAAAGCATAAGAGACTGTTGAGAACTGAGAACAAACTAAGGGTTGATGGGGGGTGGGAAGGAGGAGAGGGTGGGTGATGGGTACTGAGGAGGGCACCTTTTGGGATGAGCACTGGGTGTTGTATGGAAACCAATTTGACAATAAATTTCATATAAAAAAAAAAAGAAAGAAAATTAGAAAGCCAAGCAAACAATAAGAAAAACATTCCCAGTCATTCTTCTACCTGCTATTAATATTTTTATAAATACCCTTGTAGAATTTACCTTTTATGTATATATTTATTTTATGTATTTATAGGGTTTTTAAGAAACAAAAATCATATCATATCTTGTAACCTGAATATTATTTTTAAGTATTTAAATTATTGACCTTTAATTTATTGACAAAAATACTTCTTTGGAGGCAATATAGAAGAATATATAGGAATTTATAAGAGACCTTTCTTTTGGTACCTCTTGATTTCTCTAAATAAGAATGCCTTCTTCTGAGTCTCCAATGGAAATATTTCGCCAATCTCAAAGCTAAATATTAAGTATTTTGAGAATGCTTATTACCCCTCCTCTACATGTGAAATTTAGCTTATCACCTCCCTTTGGTATTATAG
Source organism: Puma concolor (assembly GCF_028749965.1). Classification (NCBI taxonomy): domain Eukaryota; kingdom Metazoa; phylum Chordata; class Mammalia; order Carnivora; family Felidae; genus Puma; species Puma concolor. The sequence goes on from NC_141671.1 coordinate 28,178,498, forward strand.
TGCCCAAGTGCCTCTCATTCATTTCTATTCTGTGTCAATTCCAATCTTTTCTCTTTTTCTTGCCTTTCAGAATGAGTGTTGTTTTGGTTGAATCCAGTTGATTACGATTTTTCTGTCTTCACTTTTAATATCTGAAACTGTCAGTAGAATATCAGAGTCTGTGGTGGGCAAGCTATGAGTTAATATTAAGCAACTACCATTTGTAGAATAGACTACAGCTCAGGATAACATAAATGTACAAAGTCCCTTAAGTGAATGAATGCTGAGGATTGACCAGGTTATTCATGTGTGCATCACCTCAACCCCCCTAAAGCATTGTCTGTAACCTAGTCTCTGTGCTCTTAGGTGGGTGGTGACTTTATCCCTTTTCTCTGCTCATTGTCTTTCTTCACTCATTTTCTCCAATCTGCAGTCTTTTTCATTTTCCTCTGTTCTTCTTTCTCCCAGATTTTGACCTACCAGAAATTTCTAATCAATGCCCAGTTCAAAGACATTTTCTCCATAAAGTCTTTGTTCTTTTCCTTGAAATAGGCATAATGTACTACTCTTTTTTCTGTCGTCTCAGAGTATGTTTCTTATACATCTATTGTAGTACTTCTCTAATTATTCTGTTCTGATTATCTGTGAACTGTTCTGATTATCTGTGAACTGTATTATGGATTGTACTAGATCAGAAACCACCAGGTAACTAGGGATCAATCTTTTGTACTTCCCTCTGCCCTAGTCCAGTGACTGACACATGTATATTTTTATTGAATAAGTAAATGAGGAAATGAATAGACGGTTGAATAAGCATGCGAGCTTGAAGATCTAAGTCCCAAAATTGTCTCATTTTTTTACTACTTAATTTTGCACATAGGAAAACTGGAGGCTAACCTCATACATTGGATCCTCTAGGGCCCTTGTTCAAAGGAAACTTTAAAAATGCAATCACTATGAAAAGGGTTTGTCTCTATAGCCTTTGGATAGGAGGATTTATTATGAGAGATTTTACAGGACTGCCATAAACAGTGAGTAAACAAGAAGAAGGAAAACAAATGTGACAACTCTGCATCTGTTTATTTCCTTTATTTATGTTCTGTCTTCTGTCTTTAGATTAATTTCTATATCAGAAGCTTTGGAGGTCGTGCTGGTCTTTAATTAAGTATGAGTGAGTCAGTGTGTGTGTGTTGGGGGGGTGTGCATGTGCACTCCCTGATGTCAGACTGAGGAGCAAAAAAATTTAATCACATAAGCAATTAACAAGATTTCCCATGGCTTGAAATGCATTAACAGTCACCAACGCCCCATATTTCAATGTGTCCCTTGGGTTGTAGATGCTACAGTTATAGATCTTCAAGTGGGAGGGTCCAGCTCACTGAAGTCAGACTGATTTATTCACTACCCAGTCCTCACTCAGTCGCTCATGAAGAAGCTTAGATAAACATGGGCAAAGAAGCTCAGTGTTCCATATTGAGTGTAACAGTCCCAGAATCTACTTCAAACACAAAAGGTTAGCTTTGTGTCATATGGGCCTCTCACATAGTGAAGTCCATGCTCCCCATTCAACTTCTCATTGAAGATTTCTGATTAGGGGAAGGTCAAGGAAAGCCTGTTTGGGCTCAGTTCCTCAGCAACTTCAAGGCAGCAGATTTCATTACCTGGAAAACTGAGGAGCCACACTTTATATGGAAAAGAAGACTGGACTTATTTCTGGAAGACCCATCTAGCCTGACTTGCATTAATTTCTTATATTCTTGAGCTTGTTAGATCTGTTTTCTGCTTACTTACCTCATAGGATTGTTTTAAGAACTGAAAGCTCCAAGCAGACTCCCAAGGCTTGATTGGGCCTGTCATGAAATGTCTGTATGATCAAAACCGCCTGTATGACCTCCAGGTGAAACTTTCATTGAGGTATACTATCACTGAAGATTTACACCGGAGAGAAAAATACCACAAATACCATTAAAATGTGTCCAGAAAAGTCTGAAATTGGCATTTCCTTTGGTTTAGACTTATGCTGCTAGGTATAAGGAGGGAAATGAATAAATCTCTGGATAGCTTCTACTTCACTGATAGGATTCTACCAATGCTCCACTTATTAAAAGTAGGTACGTTGAGATGCTAAGAAAAAACACCTTGTGCTAAGGGGAACCATTATTAAGAATGAAGACTCTGAAATACATTTCAGTTAGAAAACACCCCCTTGAGTCAGTACTACAAGTGGAAAGTGAAAACACTGAGTGGAGAATATTTATTACAAAATGTGAAGGCTCATGAAAAATCTGTCTTGTAGAGGCAGGAAGATAATCTCAACCAAATGTAAAATTGCAAGTGAATGTTTTTATAGGACAAATTGTGAGTCTGATATATATTTACTTTGCCTAATGGGTAGCTGCATCAAAAGAAAGAAATCATAAATATAGTATGATTTCATATGTTTTAGCTGAAGTACATTTTTCAAGCCCAAATGAGTTATCAGAAGACAATGGGTAGAGTTGAAGTTTTAAGAGGGAAAAAAGTCTCAATTGACCAAAACAAAGTAGTGCAGGAAAGTTAACATTTTTTTGCAGGGTTATTGAAAATATCAGATCACAAAAAGTGCCTTGAGCTGACAATTGTACAGATGGAAAAGAGAAATTAAAGGTTAGACAAGATGAGTAGGACTTGGAAAGGAGATCAAATGTCATGGTGGTTTGAGTGGGAGTTTGCCGCCAAGAGGAACATGTGTTGAGGGGCATGAATACATAGCTATTCTGTCTCAATTGTTACTGTGGACAGGGCTTGGAAAACTTTTCCTTCAAGAAAGTCCTGGAAAACCTACAATATATGGGTCATTTCATGGGGAACCTAGAAAAATGAATAAGACTGCAGGGACACTGCCTGTCACCCTTAGATAAAAATTTGCCAGTAAGACCAGGATTCATATTTGGTGCCCACAAATCCATATGATTTAACTATATCAGATACATCACCTCTCTTACCCATTCCTGTCCTATCTTTCAAATTATATAGATGCCACTGTGATTTATAAAATGCAAACTCTTTGATAACCATTACTGAAGGCATAGTAAATTGTAATCATGTAGTTAAGCAATACACACATTCTGAAAGTCACAGATAGTCACAAAAAGAAATGTCCTTAAAATTTCTGGGTTTTAAAGCAAATTTATTAAATTCATAATGGTTAGAAATATGTGCTCCAGAGCATAACATTATAGAGATGAGTTCTTTCCTCAGAACAGGAAAAGTGCTTAAAGAACCCTGGCTGAGTTCTGTCTTTTATGGCAACAACTGGCTGACAACTGGCCCCACAGATTGCTAAGAGCTTTCCTTTATGGACTGAAGATTTGGAAAGATTGGCTCTGAAGCATTTAGTGGAGAGAAAATCACACCCAGAAGGGAAGAGAATTTTTTTTTATGAAAAAAATGGGATGGAAGACACATGTAGACCAGATCTGTATAAAAGGAGTAAATACAGGGATCTGGCTTAGAAGCATTCCCAACAGTAAGTGAGTGGTAGTCTGCCCCATCTGCCCCTCCACCCTTCGCTAGGCACAAAAATGTTCTGACAAAGATGTTCACATCCTAATCCCTAGAAACTATGAATGTTACTTTACATGGCAAGAGGGAATTTGTAGGTAGGATTAAGGACCCTGAAATGGGGAGATTACTCTAGATTATCCAGGTGGGGCCAATGTGATCACACAGATCCTTAATAGCAGAGCATCTTCCTTGGCTATGGTCAGAGACAGAGATGTGCCAACAAAGAAAGGTAAGAGAAATGTGATATTTCTGACTTTGAAGAAAGGAGGCACAAGGCCAAGAAATGTGGACAGTATCTAGGACCTGCAAAAGGCAAGAAAATGGTTTTTCCCATAGAGCCTCCAGAAGGGAATTTAGCCCTCTGACAATTCAATTTTAGTGCATTGACACCCATCTGAACTTCTGACTTACTAAATTGTAATATAATAAATTTATGTCTTTGTTTTTGGTAATTTGTTTTAGTAGCCATAGGAAACAAATAAAAGCCCTCATCACCAGCTAGAGACCACTGGGAAAACTGCATCTTGAGGGCAGTATTGGGCTTGGCCCTTGGAGCTGAAGACTCTTGAAACACTTTTTGCCTCTGTGGTGCACTTGAACTGCTAACACCCAAGGACACTTGAGCAAAAATGTCTCAGGAGATCCATCCTTATGGAGATTTTTGCAGAGTGAATTCAGAAGACTTGGATGGTGGAGTATTAGAATTACCAATTCTAACAGAAAACCTATTTTCTAAATGGCCTTGATGAGGACCTGTAGGAAGTCTACACAAGTAATGAAACTTCAAATTGGGCAACACCATTATTTCTTTAGGAATTGGGCCAATTACTAAAGGAAGATTGTTTGGGGAAAAACATATTATTTGAAAAAAAATACTCTAGAATAAGGCTTGTAAATAAGGTTGAAGTACACTATTTTCAGTATATGAAATTTAATTGACCAGATTTATTTTAAGCCAGCCAAATTAACTCATTTACAGAAGTAATCTTGTTATAGTACCTGTACATACATTTAAAGATGAAACAAAATGTTCTTGGTTTTTCCTGGGATGCACATGTCATTTTGGTCTGCATATTTACTATATAATAAAGGCAAAAATTGTACCTCATTTACTCAAAGCACCAGAAACTAGGGTTATTAATAGGACAGAGATGCACACAAAATTTGTAGTTGGACATTGAAAAGTTGTTTTTGGAGTAAGAATTTTCAGAGTTGACATTACTGTGTGTGCTTTGTAGCCACTAGTCCGGGAACACAAAAGCCAAGGAACTCATTAGACAATATAGGTTTATGAGATGATCCCACACTATGAGACATAAAAAATCATAAGCATCAGAGCAAAAAGTGATTACAATGATTATTTAGCAGGACCTTCTTGTAAAATAACGAGAAAAACAACCCTAAACTAGAAAGTCAGCACGCAGCAGGGCTACAAGTTGATGTCAAGTCTATGCCCTGAGACAAGGGCTCTTTTGGCTTCCTGTATCTCTGGATGAGCGACACATGATCTCTGCATCAAGACATGTGCACACTAGCACAGGAATTAAAGAAAAATAAAATTAAATGTAGAAGAGCAATCCACCACACATGTCCTGAGAGCTAAGGTCAGTTATATCTAAGGAGTCTGGAAAATATCCCTGAAGATTTCAATGACTAGAACATACCTGAAAGGAGGAAAGACTCTACTAATTTGTAAGGCAGTTATGATTAGGCATTAGAGAAGAAGGTGGGAGATGTTTCAGTACTAGGAAACAGGGAACTAGCATCCTGAGGTAGGAAAACAACTGTCATGTTAGTATACAGTGAGAAAAATTATCAGAAAAGAAAAGAAAGAAGGGTAAGGAGGGAAGGTGAAAGAAGGAAGGAAAGCTGGTTGTGAGGCAGGCATGAGGGAAAGTACGAAGAGGGGACTAAAGTCAAATTGTAACAGGCCTTGACTCCCAGCCCTCTGCTCCTATACCTCTGGGAGTTACTTTGTCAGCTCTGGATGAGTGACAAAGTGGTATGGGACAGGGGTCTAAGGTTAGTGCATGCCTTTTTTTTTAATAGCTCCTTGCATTTGCATAATACTTTTATATTTGTAATGTAGTGTATTGGGAAGGAGAACTGGACTGGCAGTAAGCATGAAAAAGAAGGAGTGGAAGTAAGAGAAACCATCAGTGTTGAATGATTCAGTAAAGCTCAAGGACCTGCCCCTGACTAGATGTCAGCAGTAAGGGAAAGAGAGAATAAGACTTAACAATTTGTCCTATATGCACTAATACCAGCCTTTCCTGTTTCAAACATCCCCTCCACCAATCCTTTCATCTCTCTTGGACACAGCTCACTGAGTTTTCAACTTTAAACTGCCCTTCCAAAAAGTCACAGACAGATGGGTGCTCTAAAGCCTCAGATCTCACAGTGCCCTGTTGCAAATAGATAGCTACCTGTGCACACAGAGAAAAGATGACTATTGAAAAAAAATGGGTTATAAACAGAAGCTACACATGTGAAAAGCTGCTCAACATCACTAAATTATTAGGGAAATACAAATCAAACCCACAAGAAGAAACCATTTCACATCCACTAGGATGACTACTATCAAAGAAACTAAAGAAAACAAATAGATAAGAGCTATGTGAAGAAACTGGAACCCTGGTAGCTACTGTGGAAACAATATGGCAATTCCTAAAAAAATTAAACAGAATGGTCGTATGATCCAGAATCCCACTTCTGGGTATATACTCAAAGAAGTGAAAGCGGCGACTCAAGCAGCTATTTTACAAAAAATGTTTATAGCAGTGCTATTTATAATAGTCAAAAGGAGGAAACAACCCAAATGTCCACCAGTGGATGAATGAATACACAAAATGCGGTATACACATACAGTAGAATATTATTCAGCCACTGAAAGGAAGGAAATTCTGATATATGCTATGGTAAGAATAAATCCAGAAGACATTATTTTAAGTGAAATGAGCCAGACACAAAAAGACAAACACTCTATGATTACATTCATATGAGGTCCCTAGAGTAGTCAAATTCATAGAGGCAGAAAGTAGAAGGGTGGCTACCAGGGGCTGGTGGGGAAGGACAGGGACAGTGTTTAATGGGTGCAGAGTTTCAGTTTTGCAAGATAAAAACAGTTCTGAAATGGATGGTGGTGATGGTTGACATTAAAGTTAAAAATGGTTAAAACGGTAAATTTCATGTTGTGTGTATTTTACCACAGTAAAAAAGAGACTAAAATGTGTGACTATCACAAGCACACTCATTCATTACTGATACAATTATTTAGCAACAAATGGGGAGCCAAGCACATGTTGCCAACACATAATCCAGTTTATAATAAGCAGATATCAAATCCAGCGCTGGTTTTACCTCGAGACTCCTGTAGTAACTTGGAAACAACACATTTTGCACCTCTCTAAACTTCAGTTTTCTTATCGGTAAAAGCATATGTTTCAACTAAGTAGTCCTTAAGATTCTAATTCTAATCCATTGTGTTTCTGAGATAGTTTGGGATCAGGCTGACAAATCTGGCATATTTCTAAATCAGCCTGATGTAGTCACAACATGAGTATGTTTCCTTGTTGTCCAAAAGTACAAAATTATACTAGAATGTGTTCAGGATGGTGTGATCTGGTAGCTCACTGTCTAGTAGTGAGAAAATGCCTTTCTAGAATAATGAAGTTCTTATCAGGTCAAATTAGCTAACAACCCTGACTCCCCCAGACTCTTCCTGACTTGAGGGCTAATTAAGTGTATGGATGCCAGAGGCACCTCTTTTAACTCTCATCCCTACCTGGAAGAGATGCAGAAAGTCTAGTCTTGCAGTCCTTTCTTCAATACATGGGTAGTCCCTGAGCCTTCCTCTGTGGCCAAAGAAACTCTTGGGTTACTGGTATGTTTGACCTGAGAAGTCTACCCTGTGGTAGCGTCTTTTGGTGGCTGATGCTTCTACCGCCCCATAGAACTTGTCCAATACCACTGGTGTCCTGGGCTCCATAGTCCATAGTCCTGCTCTTCTGTGTGAGGCTGCATTTTGCCCACCTAGAATTAGGGAAACCCTTCTCCTTGCCTGTGAGCACAGGCAACACTCTCTCTGACTTTGAGTAGCGTGACCTTACAGAAAATGCTGCTTTTTTGTTTTGTTTGTTTGTTGTTGTTTTTTACTTTGGTCCAGTTTTGACAATTCAACAAGGGGCCAGATTACATTTGAGTCATATACCGTGGTGTGATATACTTCTGTGCATAGATGCCTACCCTGCTAACAAGGATAGCAACACTATTGATAGGATGGAAGCTTGCCATTTGGTACTCAGGATTGTAGTGAGAAATCTCAATAAGGAAAGGGGGGCAGAATTGGACTTATTAAAGTGCAGGTGGCAGACATAGGGATGCTTGTCACATGTGCACCAAATTTAAATAATTCTGGAGAGTCCGTAACAACTAGAAATGTTTTCACTAGTATTGATAGTCAACCTGATCTGTATTGACCTCTTTGCTAGCTGATCATAAATCAGTTTATCCCAAACATGCAAACTTTCTGCAGCCTTGCCTTCCCTGTCTGCTTCTGTTCTCATATGCATCTCTTTTTTCCTTTGTCAGAGAACACTGATAAAGTGGATTACTGCCTCCCATGTGAATACAAGTAAAAAACTGATGATAATTAACCAGATGTCTTTGAGTTACTCTTTGACAGTTGTGGTCTCTATGAAGTTTGGAACAAAATTTCTGTCCCTTTCTTTTCAGGGAAGCACAATTTTGGCTTCTTATACCTGAACAATGGCCATGAAATTTCATTTTATTGCTTTGCAAGGAACTCAAGCCATGCTCATGAGGACTCTGAGGGTCTATCTCTGAAGGGCAATGTCTCTTGTTGGGTGAGCATATCAAGCTCCACACACTATCTTACTATATCTTGATTCATCATTTTCAAACAGGTAATAATGTGTTATTTTAGGACTGTCCTAATACCTATATCACTGTTTGATTCTAAAACATACAATCTGACCTATGAGAACATTGAAAAACACCTTACCCACCCTGATTGAATCCCTTTTCTGCTTCCAAGAAAACACCCAGGAATGTGCTGAGGAAGTGGCACACTGGTTGCTTGCACCTAATGTGCAGTAAGTATGGTTGCAAGATGCCAGAACAGTCAAGCAGGAGAAAAGTCAAAGGGGCATAAAAATATATTTTAAACAAGTACAAAAGAGCCTTCTGCACCTGGTGGAACCCTCACTTCTGGTAGATGGGGTCACCCTTAGCTGTTTGCCCACCTGGGGAGCTTTCGGTCACCTGGAAAGAGACATTCCTGTCTGGGAAGACACTGTACTATCTGCATTTTGTGTACATCTCTTACTAAGTGTCCCAACTTTGACATTAAAGAAACTCTATACCTTCTAACTGTGAATGCTGGCAACTCTCTGTCAAGTACATCCATGTTCCCATTGGGACCATGTACAGAGCCACAGAGACAATGAATGTTGGGCTTAGAAACTACAGAGCCAAGTACACATTGGAGAAACAGGATGAAAACCTACTTAGGGAGCTGAGAGATTTAAAAGCTATATCAATTCATTATTTTTTATAATGATAGAAATATATTTGCAATGTAGAAAAACAAAGAAATATTCTACTCCTAAAGAGCTGAGCCTTTGATTTTTTTTTTTTTGTTGTTTTTAACATATGTGAAAGTAGGGTACATATAGATTTAAAACCATATTTAATTTTCAATTTTTAAAGAAAGAAAGAGAACACATCTGCATTTTAAAATATCCAAAATAGAGAACATATGTAAACATATTTCAAAAAATGAAATCTGGCTGTCTATTTCCATCATATATGATCTTCTTGCTGCATTTACCTCATGGTCTCAGGGACACAGGGATCTGACCCTTCTGTTAAATATCTCCAGTGCTTATCATAGTATCTGGCACATTTTTAAAAATAATAAAAGCAATATTAGCTACAAAACCTGTATGCCATTTTCTTTAATATTAAAGTGGTGGCCTCTATAATGAGAACACAAAAATAGACGAAATTATATCTAATAAAGTAAAACAATAAATAATTTCAAATCATTAAGAAAAATGAAATCCTGAGAAACTGTGATTATAAATACTGAGTGAAAAAAGCAAAAGAAAGAAGTACACTTACAATATTCATTCTAAACGTTGACATTACTAAATCTATGTGGTAAAAGAACAGATAACTTTAATGTTTTGATTCATGTTTTCAAACATTTTAAAAATATTTTTTAATTTTATTTATTTATTTTGAGATAAAGAGAGAGAGAAAGAAAGCACGAGTAGAGAGAGGAGGAGGAGGAGAGAGAATCCCAAGCAGATTTCACACTGTCAGCTCAGAGCCCCACATGGGGTTCAAACTCATGAACTATGAGAACACGACCTGTGCCAAAACCAAGAGTGGGATGCTTAACCAACTGAGCCACCCAGGTGCCCCTGTTTTCAAATATTTTTATAAAAAACACATATTACTATTAAAGAATAATAATTTTAGAAAGAAATTATTCTCACTTCAACTTCTCTCAGGAAGTTATTTTTTATTAAACTTTTTATTTTGAAAAAAATCAAGATGACAAAGGGGACAGAGAGAGACAGAGAGACAGAGAGAGAGAGAGAGAGAGAACAGAAAAACAGACCCTTAGCTACAGAGAACAAACTAATGGTTATCAGAGGGCAGGTGGGTGGGGACATGGGTGAAATAGATGGTGGGGATTAAAGAGTGCATTTGTTGTGATAAGCACTAACTAGCACAGAATTGTTAAATCACTATATTGCACACCCCAAGGTAATATAACACTGTTAACTACACTGGAATTAAAATTAAAAAAAAAAAAAACGTTTAAAAAAATAAATAAGTTCTGGAGAATCTAATATATAGCATTGTGGCTATAGTTAATATTACTGTATTAAATACTTTACATTTGCTGAGAGTAGATTGTGAGTGTTCTCACCACACACAAAAAAAAGGCAACTATGTGAGGTAATGAATGTTATTTAGCTTGATTATGGTAATTATTTCACAATGTATGCATATATCAAACCATCACATTGCACACTTTTTTTAAATGTTTATTTATTTTTGACAGAGACAGAGATAGAGCATGAGTGGGGGAGGTGCAGAGAGAGAGGAAGACACAGAATCCCTAGCAGGCTCCAGGCTCTGAGCTGTCAGCACAGAGCCAGGCGGGGGGCTCGAATTCACAGACCTGGAGATCATGACCTGAGCCGAAGTCCGAGGCTCAACTGACTGAGCCACCCAGGTGCTCCTGTGCATTTTAAATATATACAAGTTTTGTCAACTATACTTCAATAAAAAAAAAAGATGTAAAGAAAAGAAAAAAGAACATTAAAGACAACAAAAACGTTGCAAGGATAATACCAGTCAATGTTCATATGTCCTTTACCTCTATTCTGACCATGAACTCTTTGCCACATTGACTCTCTCTGTCTGTCTCTCTGTCTATCCATTAACTCAACTCTTCTTTGCTAAAAAAATTATTTGAGGGGCACCTGAGTGGCTCAGTTGGTTAAGTGTCTGGCTCTTAATTTCGGCTCAGGTCATGATCTCACAATTCGTGGGTTCGAACCCTGCCTCAGGCTCCATGCTGAGTGCAGAGCAGAAGCCTACTTGTGGTTCTCTCTCCCTCCCTCCCTCTCTCTCTCTCTCTCACTCTGCCCTTCCTCTGCTTGTGCATGCTCACTTTCTCATGCTGTCTCTCAAAATAAAAATAAACTAAAAAATTATTTGCTGCAAGTTTAAAGAAATAATGACACTTCACCTATAAATATTTAGTGTGTCTCCTAATAAATAGAACAATCTTTCACATCATCACAATGCAATTATCAAATTTAGAAAATTTAATATGGATAGAAAATTATTATCATTAGATAATACAGTGAATTTTCAAGTTTTGTTGATTGTCTCAAAAGTATCGTAAAAGTTAACTTTCACTTCCCAATTCAAGAGCCAATCTAGGATTATACAGGCATTTATATATCATGTCCACTTAGATTCCTTTAATCTAGAACTATCCTCAACCTTTCATTGTCTTCTGTGACACTGACATGTCCGGGTTTTTTTTTTATGTTTTGTTTTGTGTGTCTGTGTGTTTTGTTGTCCCATGGACATTTCTAAAGAACTCAGGATTACTGCTTTGTAGACCATCTCTCAGTTTGTGTGTAGTCCCTTAGCAATGGTGGTGCCATTTCAATTTCTCCACTAGGAAGCTTCCTTTTACTCTTGGATAGTAAGTAGTCTATGGACAGATACTAAGAGACTGTGTAAATGATCTGCACCTCCCCCAATCTCACCTAGTGAATTATTTAGTGAAGATTCTTGCCTGGATCAATTATTATGATGGCTGCAAAGTAGTAAATTTCTATTTCTATTACTCCTTCTTCATTAATTTGTTGGCATTCTACTCTAAAGGAAGAGCTTTCCCTTCTACCTTATTCCTTTATTTATTTCTTTATTTTCTGCTACTAGTATGTAGTCACAGGTTTATTATCAATTTATTTATTCAAAGAGTTATAATCCATTACAGTCACTATTTGTTTTGATGCTCAATTTGCTTCAGGTTTGGCCAGGGACAGCCCCTTCAAACTAATTCCTGTGTACTTTTGGCATGTCCTCATTATTTTTTAAAACAATTTCATCTTCTGGGGCTCATCTTATCCTTTATAGCTCCAGCCCTGGAGTTGGCCATTTCGCTAAGGAGCTCTGATTCCTTTTAGTGGGTCTGGCACATTTTTAACAAAGGAAGAAGAAATGGAGGGAGGGAGGGAGGGAAGGAAAAAAAAAGAAGGAAATAAGGGAGAGAAGAAGGAAGAGAACATAAACACCACACAAACTTCATTTTAGAGAGTCTTGAAATTATCTGAGGACAGGTAAACTTCTTAATATCCAGTGGATTTTAAGTTTAAACTGTCCACATCATAAATCCTGGGTGTTTTTCTCTGTAAAAGTTACACAGTTTGCTCTGAGGCAGATAAACCAAGCCCTTCTCCAGTATGAACTCAATAAAACCACAAGAATTTTAGTTCACATTATGACTCATCTCAAAATCAAGTTTGTGAGTATATGACTTGCTTTTAACCTTATGTAAAAGAAAAGCTCCCATGTGATGCTTATGTATCCCCAGATAAGAGAGAGCATTTGTGATGTGTTCTGTTTCCTGAAAGGTGAACTCACTGCACCTTGTTAATAACTTCCTTAAGTAAGAGGGACCTGTGTTTGGAACTTCTCCATACCCATTCTCTCACTCCTCTGAGACACTGGCATTTTGTTGAAACACACATCTCTAAGCAGGAATCATTTTTATCCTTACCTGTGCCTGGAGTGAGGTGTGTGTGTGTGTGTGTGTGTGTGTGTGTGTGTGTGTGTGTAAAAATAGAGGGAAATGGGATTGAGGAGGTAAGGTACTATTGAATAGATGAGATATTCATTATTATGGACATTTTTGGGTTTAATCCTAGTATCTCCTAGGGCAGAAACTTATAACTTAGGGTTTGTTTGTTTCCCCTTTCTCTGGGGACAGAGAAAGAGAAAGGAAAACATATCCAGAAGGGGCCTGTTCAATCCTGAGGAGAAGGTGGAAGCTGTTTGAAAATGTGTCTACTTTTCATGTAACACTGCAGTCCTCCAACACCTTGAGTGTCACCTAATTGGATATTAGAGTTATGTTGCATTCAAAGTACTTCTCGACAGCCATAAAAGATTTGAAAAATAAATCGTACCTTTGAGAGATCTATAAAGAGTCTACATATTTATTTCAGCTTTTCTCTTAGTCACCTTTCTTACCCAGCACAGTTGCTTAAGCACCTCCACCTGCACCTCCCACAAAGCTGATATCCCTTCTCACCCAGTTGTTGTCACATATGTCCTCTTAGTCTATCTAAGAATATCCTCCAAGATATCCAAGAATATCCTCCTTAGGACATTGGGGAAGGAGAAATGGAGATGATAACTGAATTAGAGGATATCTTATCCAAGAAAGGTGAGCAGGAAGTCTATGAATATCATGTTAATATGTCTGCCCATTATATCAGTTAAATCATTTCACTTCTTTATGCATCTGTTTCTGTGGCTTAGAAATTTGGGTTTTAATTGTAATAAAATGTTTAAAAGACTGAAATGTATTATATAAATCCAAAAATAGTTTATTAAAACAGTTTTAGAAAGCCATGTACCCCCTTAAACTGTCTGCAAAAATTGGGATTTTCTTTCTGAGTGAGGGTCAGAATACATGGTTGTCATAACTTTTCAACAGTCTTTCCAAGATCAGACAACCTGTCTCAGTGCCTGATCCCTTCCTGCTCTCTCTGCCAAGGTTTCTGGTGACTGCCAGCAGTTAGATTTGACCAGTAAGAGATACAATGGGATAACATATTCTACATATGGATCGATGATATATCCAAATCAAACTGAGGGTTATACTTACTCTACAGCAAATAGCTATTAATATGACATGGGCAAATCAACTGTAGAATAATTACCAACATTTTCCATGTGAAAGCAGAAAAGTTCATATTTGGCTTTTTCATGGGTAACTTTACCAAATCCATTAACTTCTTAAATATGAAGACAATCTCTTATACTCTGTTTACTACAAAGTGGACCTTATGGAGATGGTTATCTCAAATTGAGAGTCACTATTCTGAAAAATGAACAATGTATAAATAGTAAAGTAATATTTAAGAGGATAAATGAGTCTAAAAAACATGGTAATTTGTCTAGAATTTTCTGTATTAAAGTCTAATTAAATAATCGTAAGTGTAACTCATTTATGTCCCAAGAAAAACAACAAATTGTTTTCACCTGTAATGCATTCCAATTGTCCATGGCAGGACGATAATGTGATATTGTGATATAGAAACTTCTGACTTCTAGAAATTGCTAGAATTGGATTAAAGTTGCTCTTTCTCAGAAGCGGAGTGGTGGGAGATCCTCTGCAGCAATAATGCCTTTGTTTAAATCTCCACTTACTGGCATGTGACCCTGGCCAGGGTAATGAGACTCCTGGACCTTACATTCTCCATTTGCACAGAGTAAGAATGAAATAAGGGTGAGGATGAATGGGCTAATATATATGTAGCACTAAGGGCATAGCTTGGCTCTGAGTTGGTACCATAAAATGTTTGCTATTTTATACTAGCTTGGAGTGGTGTTTGTCCCTTGAGGCATTGATGATCTTTGAGGATGGTTTCCATAGCCATAGCCTTCTCCAGCTTTCTTATTGCCTGCTCTTCATCATATGGCCTCCTTGTGCTCTCCCTACACAATAGGCTGAAAACTGATTCAAAATCACAAAAGACTAAATCTTCACCTGTGCCGTGATTCTCCTCAACCACCACCAGGACAAAGCTATGATGTCAGAAACTCACTCCCATTTCCCAAATTTGAAGACCAAGTTTTAAAGCTGTCTTTTCAATTCCTTCTTTCCTTTCTAAGACTAATGAATGTGAAAGAATTAACCCAAAGTGGTGTTAAACACAAATAAGGATTGCAGAATGTAGAGTTATTTCTAATAGTAGTTCTTAAAGGAACTAATTTTTTTTCTGATTAATTTACATCTATCTTGAGCACATAAAAGAATTTCCAAATACTGTTACATGTCTTATTCTCAATTTCTAAAATGAACTTCTAAAACAAAATTTCTTTTGCTGTATACCTAAAACTTTCCTTGAAAAATAGTCACACTCACACACACACACACACACACACACAATCCCACTCTGGGGACTCCTTCACTTTACTTTCTCTTCCTTGGCTGTTTCCTTCTCTTTTTTTTTCTTTATGTATATTTTCATTCCAAATATCAAAATGATAGTGAGACAGAAAACATGTAAACAAATAGCAAAAAAGATAATTCCTGTTAGAGATAACTGCTATAAACAAAAATAGTTGGTCATGTATAAAGAGTAACTAATGCTGCATCATGGACGTGAAAAAGACCCAAGGAAAGTGTTGCAGCAGAAATAAAGATGTAAAGATTGGAAACTAGCTTGGCAAGAACAGGTAGAAGGCCAGTGTGGCTAGAACATGGTGGGTTTGGTGAATGGGGGCCTGTGAGGGTCTTGCAATATGAAGGGAGGGGAAGGAGTCCAAGAAGCAAGCAGAACCTTGATCATCCTAGGGGTCTGTAGTCCTTGGTAAGGACCTTGATTTTTCCTTAAGCACTGTAAGAAGCCATTCGATTTACATACACCAAAAGTGACATTACCAGCTGTGTGCGGGATAGGTTATACCAAAGCAAGAGTGAACCCAGGAAGACAATTGAGGAGGCCACTAAATTAGTCCAGATAAGGGGTGGTGATGACTTAGATTATGTGATAGGTGAGGGTGGACTTGGAGCGAAATGGGTGGGCTCTGGGTGTACTTTGGTGGTAAAACTGGCAAAACTTGATGATAATTAGATATGGAAATGGGAGGAATCAGTGGGTCAGTTTTAGACCAGTGAGTGCCCCTAAGTGATCTAGAGAGGTCATTTTGGCAGTTGGAGTTGAAGCTGTGAATTTTGCATTTATTAGCCTATAGACAGTGTTAACACCCAGCACAGTTTGGAACCAGGTTTGAGGGGAAAGATGATGACTTCTGTAGTTGACACCCACGAACTGGTTTTCTGGACCACAGGAACTCTTCTGATGTGCAGAGCCCATCTCAGTGACATGTCTGTGCCACGTACTCTGTTCCTTTGGTTATAACTGATTGACCCTGGCTTGGGTCACTGTTCATCTCTAGAGCAGAGTCCCTCCTGTAATTTTTTGAAGCCAGAACTAAGGAAAAGAGTTAATCCAGCCTCTGCCATGCATGTTCCCCTCACATTCTTGAGGAAGGTGGTATGCAACAGAACATGAAGCCAACACACAGGAAGAAGTGGAAGAGGGGCAGTGGCAGGGGGAGGTGAGAGATTCTCATCTGTGCTTAAGAGACCCAACCCCAACATTTCTCACAATTACACAGATGCCCAGATCTCCTTGCAAAATATTTTTCTTCTTTCCCTAGTTGTTAGGCTTGTGTTTTTCCTCACTTGTGAATAGAAGAACTCCATATAATAAATTTGACTTTGTACAAGTTGAGTGTGTGTCCCCTCTGGAACATTCCTGTATATCTATTTGCCCTGTAGTTGAAATTACAAATCTGGAGTTCAGGGAGCACTTGGATCTGCCTCAGCACTCAGATACTCCATAAAGTCAAGTCAGGAGCCTGGCTGACATTCCTGGTAGAAAGTTTTCTGTTATAGAATGAGAAGAGAGTGGTAGGGAGGATGGAATTGTGGGGTTTGGGGATGTGCTGCATTCTGAACTCTAACCAGCAAGCATCAAGCCAGAGATCAATAGTCACATGAGGGTGCATGTGCCAGTGTTATGAATAGCTAGTCAGATGTCACCAGGACCAATCTCTCCAGAAGATGAATTGGAGTGCAAGGGTCCCCTTCTTGGGTACCACACTGGCATTTCAGTGGGGATAATTTTTTCTGTAGCGCACTCTCAGCCTCCCTTACTCAGGTATTCATGGGTGAGAGTCTCCACCCTCACCCTATGGTGGGAGAAGGAAGAGAAAAAGAGGTGTGTCCAGTGGTGCCTAGTAAATTAAAAAAATTAATTGAGAAAGAGAGAGAGACAGAATGCAAGCAGGGGAGGGGTAGAGAGAGAGGAGACACTGAATCTGAAGCAGGCTCCAGGCTCCAGGCTCCAAGCTGTCAGCATGGAGCCTGATGTGGGGATCAAACTCACAAACTATGAGATCATGACCTGAGCTGAAGTCAGACATTTAACCGACTGAGCCACCCAGGTGTCCCGTAATTTTTTTTAAATATTATTTTTTCTTGCAGACTCTAAGGTGCTTTGCATGTTAGTCTTTGTCAGTAGCAGAACAAAATACCCAAGATACAGTATGAACTGAAAAAATAAATATGTATACATAATATCTCTAATTTCCTAGTTGCTCCTTTTGTCATGGAGGCAGTCTTTTAAAGAAAATTTATCAGGGGCGCCTGGGTGGCGCAGTCGGTTAAGCGTCCGACTTCAGCCAGGTCACGATCTCGCGGTCCGTGAGTTCGAGCCCCGCGTCGGGCTCTGGGCTGATGGCTCAGAGCCTGGAGCCTGTTTCCGATTCTGTGTCTCCCTCTCTCTCTGCCCCTCCCCCGTTCATGCTCTGTCTCTCTCTGTCCCAAAAATAAAATAAACGTTGAAAAAAAAAATAAAGAAAATTTATCTTCTAAGCAAAAGCTTAGCATGAGGAGGAAAGGGGTGAATTGGTGGGCACCAGTGGCTCACAGAAGGGAATAAGTGAAACTTTGAAGCAGAGAGTTGGCTGGTCTTCTAATCCCAATATTTCTCTTCTTGATTTGTCTTTTCCTATCCTTGGGTCTTCCCTTCTTCATATTTTAACCTGATATGCAAAGGGGCAGATTAAAAGCTTTGTTTTCTTCAGTGATATTTTTCAACATGAAGCATCTTATACTGGGTCTAATATATGAATTCAGGATGTCTCCTTTGAGTTTTTCTCAAAAGCCCCATTCTTCCAGGTCATCTTGTAACTGTATGTCACATCCCTAACCCAAAAGAATGTGCAAATCAAGAATATGTAAGTAGAATGCATTTTCCTAAAGCAACATATATTTTTATAAAATTAAGGTACATAGAAAAAAGTGAGACGGTCAAGTTTGTTTTATATCCTATGCATGATTGAATTTTGATTTAGAGCACAAAGAGAAGATTACTACATATACTACATTTTCTCATGTTTTAGAGAGAGTTCACTAACGTGGATGATTCGAGACATAATTTGCTGCAAACTTGAAAATAACAATAATTTGTGGCTTACAGAATGATTGTTTCAAGTAATTCTCAGGAATTGAACTTAAATAACCATCAACATACGGGAGAACCCATACTGTTCTGACGATGCTTTGAGCTTAGTGGCCACAGTTGCAAACATGTGTCTGCCCTGCCGGGTTTCATATTTCATTGTCCTCCTTTTAGATGAAGCTTATTTAGTAACTCACATCTCTCTCTTTAGATTATTGGCCCAACATTCTGGTCTCTAGACCCAATCATTGCTTATTTGGTTTTCATCATGGAGTTTAGGCTAGTGCATTCCATGCCATAGTTAGTGGGGGTCGCGGTAAGCATCAAAAGATTCTGAGTGAGGAGGGAGCCAGCTAACTCTCAGATGCTTATGTAAGCATCATTGGTCTGGAACCAAATTGGAAACCTTATATGAAGACAAAATTTCTCCTTTCCAATCTTTTGAAAATAGCATTAGACATCACCTCAGAGGGTTTTGATTCTGCTAATTTTGACCTCAGAAGAAATCTGTGTGTTTTCAAAGCTTCAAGTGACCCCTGAACACCAGAATTTCAGGGAAGCCATGGTGGTCCTTACCAAAGCTTCCTCCTGACCACAAACATGGAGTGTGGACCTATCTAGTACAGTAAATGAAACAATGTCTGCTTTTGGACAAAAAGCATCTCAACTTCAAGAAGCCTCATTCTTTTTAATCAGTTTTTTGCACAACCAAATTTTAAAACAGCAAAGAATCTGCATGGCCATGTGAGGTAGTCTTAAGTAACATTGGGCTTGTTACTTAATAACAGTAAATAAGAGAATAGAAGAACACGGTGGAAAATAGGGGGACCTGAGGTTCCCTTGTCCCTCAAACACAGCAGTGTTGAGGATAGAGGACTTGGAATTCCAAGATTCTGGGCTACAGAGTGACAGAGACATATCCAGGGGCCCACAGGGACAACATGGTGGGCCATAGGTGCATGATTGAAAACTGGGAGAGATAAAATGGGAGACTTAGGCATGTAAGGGAGGGATCCCCTTCTGCAGAGAGACAAAAAGAAGAGAGAGACTGTACAAGTATAGGATTTTATTTAGACAAGAGAAAAAGCATGGACTGGGTATTGGAAAAAACAGACAAAGATCCAATTTCTAACAGAGGGGCTTTCTCCAGACTGGGTCTCGTTGCCCTGTTAGTGTGCCTAAGGAGGAGGGGAGCCAGCCCCAGCCTTGGTAACTAGCTCAGAGTCATAGTCCACAGTGGTAGAAATCATTCCCCTCCCCTGAGTGCTGTGGGAAGAAGGAAAAGAGCCATTCCAAAGACAAAGGTCCCTGCTTGTGCCTGACAGCCAGAGGCCCTTTGTTGGTGGGGCAGAGTGACTTTACCCCAGAACCAGAGAGCAAAGAGAGGGATCCTTTAATACACTGTGGTTTGAACCCCAGCCAAGTTCCTGGGAGCTATGGAAGATTGTGGAGTGGGACAAACAGCGTCATTCTTGCCATGCAGCACTATGAGGAGCCACAGGCCCTTTGTCGGTGGGGCAGAGTGTCACTTCCCCGGAACCAAGGCATGCAGAGTGGGATTCTTTAAGACATCAGGGTTTGAATCCCAGGAGACTACCTGTGGCACAGGAGACTGTGGATCAGGCACAGGAGACTGTGGATCAAAAAACACGGCCCACTCATGTGCACACAGCACTGTGAGGACAGCCTGAACAGAGTGGTCTGGGACACCTGGTCTGGGGAGGAGAGACTGGGGTGTCACCATTTTTCTCCCCATCACCAACAATGTAAGGTTTCAGGGAACAGAGAGTGGGCTCACAGTGGAGGTGGGATCTGCCTACACCAAACTATGCTTTCCGTGCCTGGTAACTGTGTGTCTACCAGAGCAAGACTGATAGTGACCAACCAGACAACCCCTCTTCCAGACCAGGCTGCCACCAATTCCAAGGCACTTAGCAATTTTTCATTTTCTGATTTAATTCTTGGTCAATTCATATATATATATATATATATATATATACACACACATATATATATATACACACACATATATATATACATATATATATACACACACACACATACACACACACACATATATACATATATATACATATATGTGTGTGTGTATATATATATATATATATATCCTTCCTTTTCTTCCTTTTATTTCTTCCCTTCTCTAGTCTGGTTATTCTGGTGGTTGGTTTGTTTAAACAGCCATATTTAATCTATTCTCTTTACACCTGTTCTGTATCTCCTTTTTTATTTTCCTCTCTCTGAATTAAGCTGTATAGTTTCTCTGCCTGATCTACCTTTTTATTTTATTTTATTTTATTTTATTATTATTTTTTATTTTTCCCTGCTCCTATTATTTCTTTTTTTGTATGGGATAAGGCTTCTTCCACAACCACCAGACACTTAGAACGGAGTTAATACCTATCCTTCTCAAGCTGTTCCAAAAAATGGAAATGGAAGGAAAAATTCCAGACTCATTCTACGAATCTGGCATTACCTTGATTCCCAAATCAGACATATACCCCACAAAAAAGGAGAATTACAGACCAATATCCCTGAGGAACATGGACGCAAAAATTCTCAAGATACTAGCAAATCAAATTCAAAATATAAAAAAAAAAAAATTACCATGATCAAGTGGGATTCATTCCTGGGCTGCAGGGCTGGTTCAATATTTGCAAATCAATCAATGTGATACATCACATTAATAGAAGAAAGGATAAGAACCATATGATCCTGTCAATAGATGCAGAAAAAGCATTTGACAAAATACAGTATCCTTTCTTAATAAAAACCCTCAAGAAAGTCAGGATAGAAGGAACATACTTAAACATCATGAAAGCCATATATTAAAAGCCCACAACTAATATCATCCTCAGTGGGGAAAAACTGAGAGCTTTCCCCCTGAGATCAGGAACAAGACAGGAATGTCCACTCTCACCACTGTTTAACATAGTGTTAGAAGTCCTAGCTTCAGCAATCAGACAACAAAATGAAATAAAAGGTATCCAAATTGGCAAAGAAGTCAAACCTTCACTTTTCACGGACTACATGATACTCTACATGGAAAATCCAAAATACTCCACCAAAAAGCCTTTAGAACTGATCCATGAATTCAACAAAGTCTCAGGATACAAAATCAGTATATAGCAATTGGTTGCATTTCTATCACTAATGATGAAATCAATACCATTTACAATTGCACCAAGAACCATAAAATTCCTAGGAATAAACCTAACCAAAATATAAAATATCTGCGTGCTGAAAACTATAGAAAACTTATGAAGGGAATCGAAGAAGACAGAAAGAAAGTGAAAAACACTCCATGCTCATGGTTGGAGGAACAAATAATGTTAAATGTCAATACTACCCAAACAATCTACATTTTCAATGCAATCCCAGTCAAAATTGTACCAATATTCTTCTCAAAGCTAGAACAAACAATCCTAAAATTTGTATGGAACCCGAATAGCCAAAGTAATGTTGAAAAGAAAACCAAAGTAGCAGCCACCACAATTCCAGACTTAACCTCTACTACAAAGCTGTAATCATCAAGACCGTATGGTATTGGCACAAAAACAGACCCATAGGCCAACGGAATAGAATAGAGAACCCAGAATTAGGCCCATAATTGTATAGCCAACTAATCTTTGACAAAGCAGGAAAGAGTATCCAATGGAAAAAAAGACAGTCTCTTTAGCAAATGGTGCTGGGAGAACTGGACAGCAACATGCAGAAGAATGAAACTAAACCACTTTCTTACAGCATACATAAAAATAAACTCAAAATGGATGAAAAACCTAAACGTGAGAAAAGAAATCATCAAAACCATAGAGGAGAAGAAAAACAACAACCTCCTTGACCTCAGCGGCTGCAATTTCTTGCTGGACACATCTCCAAAGGCAAGGGAAATACAAGCAAAAATGAACTATTGGGACCTCATCAAGATACAAAGCTTCTGCACTGCAAAGGAAACATTCAACAAAACTGAAAGGCAACTGACAGAATGGGAAAAGATATTTGCAAATGACATACGGGATAAAGGGTTAGTATCCAAAATCTATAAAAGAACTTACCAAACTCAACACCCAAATAACAAAACAGCCAGTGAAGAAATGGGCAGAAAACATGGATAGACACTTTTCCAAAGAAGACATCCAGATGTCCAACAGACACATGAAAAGATACTCAACATCACTCATCATCAGGGAAATACGAATCAAAACCACACTGAGGTACTACCTCACACCAGTCAGAGTGGCTAAAATTAACAACTCAGGAAACAACAGATACTGATGAGGATTTGGAGAAACAGGAACCCTCTCGCACTGTTGGTGGGAATGCAAACTGGTGCGGCTGCTCTGGAAAACAGTGCAGAGATTCCTCAAAAATTTGAAAATAGAACTACCCTATCACTATGGCCTATCTATAGCACTACTAGGAATTAATCCAAAGGATACAGGAGTGCTGATTCACAGCAGCACATGTACCCCAATGTTTATAGCAGCACTTTCAGCAAGAGCCAAATTGTGGAAAGAGCCTCAATCTCCATCAATTGATGAATGGATAAAGAAGATGTGGTTTATATATACAATGGAATACTACTTGGCAGTGAGAAAAGATGAAATTTTGCCATTTGCAGCAACATGGATGGAACTAGAGGGTATTATGCTAAGTGAAATAAGTCAGTCAGAGAAAGATCTCATATATTTTCACTCATATGTGGAACTTGAGAAACTTAACAAAAGGCCATGGGGAGAGGGAAGGGGAAAAAATAGTTACAGAGAGGGAGGCAGGCAAGCAAACCATAAGATTCTTAAATGTAGAGAACAAACTGAAGGTTGATGGAGGGAATGGGGGAGAGGGAAAAATGGGTGATGGACATTGAGGAGGGCACTTGTTGGGATGAGCACTGGGTGTTGTATGTAAGTGGTGAATCATGGGAATCTACCCCCAAAACCAAGAGCACACTGTGTACACTGTGTGTTAGTTAACTTGACAATAAATTATATTTAAAAAAAAAAACAGTAAATAAGTAATTCTTAAGCACTTAATGTGGGTCCCATTTGATATTCAACACAGTGTCTGCCCTCCAGGTAAGACATAGGTCCCCCCAACCCTCAGAGTGATTACCTAGGACCTTGACCCCCTTCCTGTATTTCACCTTTCACATCCCAGCCCTAACACAATGCCATATATTTACCTTTTGTTTGAGAAGTTTGTTATTGGTGTTTTGTTTTTAAGAATTATTCTGGGATTTCTCCCTTGATAAAATTTGATAGACTCGGGCCAGAATCAGATAAGGCTTGAAAGAATCTATGGATTGCTTTGTTAAGAGGGAGGCTCACAGATAAAGATTTGGCTGAAATGGAGAGAGAAAATGGCCTGAGATGGATGGAGGCTATGAAAACACAGATATGGGCTTTTCTTTCTTCACACTGTTCCTGGTAAAATGAAAGGTGCAGACACAGAAAAGGACCTCCCCATCGTTCAAAAAGAGGAACTTTACTGTCCAGGACATCTCACCTGCAGGAGGTCAACTATTTGTCTAGATTGGTCCCATAAATGATCTAAACACATTGAACTCAGAGAGTGAAGACTTTGTCATTATTACCTTGTGTCCAATCTGATGTCACTGTACCTTGGAATGGCACAGATATAATGCTACTGAGAAAAACTTGCAATAAAAATAACACACTTTCTGGGTTTCCTGGGTATCTCAGTCAGTTAAGCTCTGACTTCAGCTCAGGTCATGATCTCATGGCTTGTAAGTTTGAGAGCTGCATCAGGCTCTGTGCTGGCAGCCCAGAACCTGGAGTCTGCTTTGGATTCTGTGTCTTCCTCTCTCTGCCCTTCTGCCCCACTCATGCTCTCTCTCAAGAATAAATAAACATTAAAAAAATTTAAATAACACATTTTCTAAATGAAGAGGGGTGGAGGAGTAGGATAAAACACCATACAGCTCTTTTAAAAAAATTACTAGCAGGGTTTTTGTTTGTTTGTTTGCTTGCTTGTTTGTTTTCCTTTCAAAAGTATGGCAGCAAGATTAACTGGTATAGTAAGATGGCAGATGAATGAGTTTAACATGCATTCTCTATGTCTAAAGTAAGACGAAGATAAACTAGCCCAATTGTTACAAAGACTTATCTGGAACAGTGATTGACAAAAACATTGTCACACAAAAACACAGGGTCATGGAAATTTATAGGACAAATAATGAGAGCATACAGTTATCATTTTTGTGTACTTTATTATGAAACTGGAAGACAAAAGACAAAAGCATGTATGGACGCTGGTAATCATTGTGCCTGACGCAATTCCTTCCGGGGGCATTTTACTCTAAACCTTTTTTCCCTCTTGAGCTCTAAACATTACATATTCTTGAAAAAAATTAACAGTTCAGTTCAGGGGCAGATCTAGAAACCATACATACTAAAATAAAAGGATTTTCTACCAATGTAAGTTGCATAGAATTCTTGGAATTATTGTCAAGTGCTTGTTTCTGAATAAATAAGATCAGAATTAAGAGCTGGAGGTGAGCAAAGGGCACAGCACCATTTATAGTTTCATATAATAGCAGAGGCTGGAAGGCCTAGTATTTCTGCTCAGAAATGAAGACCGTACAGTTAAAGATGGTGTCTTTGATCATTTCTGTAAAGCAAGTCCATTGCCAGTGGACAGCTTCCCAGAAAACAGTGTAAGCCAGGCCAGAAAACATAACACAACAGGACTTTCAGTCATGCTAACAAATGTTTCTGACTCAGTTGGGCAACTAGGAATGGATAGGTCAGATATAGGCAGTTCCCTGGTCTAGGGGTTCATGTTTCTCTGTGGCCAGCTTAGGGTTAAAGATTCACTAAAGGGTACATTAAATGCTTCTCTCAAGATTTCTTCTTTAAAAATATAAACTATGATAAACTGAGAAAATGTCACAGTTGAAAAAAAGCATGACTATCCCACTATGGATTGTTCAGATCTACTGAATTGCTTAACTTCCACCCAATCTCCTTGATGCTTTCACCATGTTTACAAATACTTGTTGAGTACAAGTAGAGATAGTCATTAGTATCTTCTCTATATTTCAGATTTGTCCCAGAAAGCGCCAAAGGAACTACCTTTTACTCATCTGCATGGAACCTGTCACGTGTCTAGGTGTCCCCTAATGACCGAGAGGTCTCCCTACTGATTTATGGCCACAGAAACAGCCAATAGCCCACAAGGCCCAGCCTGCAAAAGACTGTGACAGAATTGGAGATTCTGTGTATGTCTATGTACACAGGGGATGATGAGTGCATCTCTTTTAACTGTACCTCAAAGCTAATTCTAAATGAAGAATTATGATGCCAAGGGAAATCCACTATTGATAACTGTTATGGGTTGAATTTTGTCCCCTCAAAAAGATATGTTGGAGTCCTAACCCCTAGTACCTCAGAACGTGACCTTATATGGAGGAAATAGGTTTCTATATATGTAATCAAGTTATTCGATCCAATTCCATTCATATTCACAGTCCACTCATATTCATACTCAATATGTCTGATATCCTTATAAAAGGGAGAAATTTTGACACAGAGATATGCATATAGGGAAGGAAATGTGAAAAGACACAAAGAGAAGATGGTCAGCTACAAGCCCAGTGGACGTGCTTGGAAGAGATTCCCTCACAGCCTCAGAAGGAGCCAGCTCTGACAACCTGGATTTTATACTTCTGGCCTCCAGAACTGTGAGACAGTACATTTCTGTTATTAAGCCACCCAGTTTGTGTACTTTGTTATGGCAGCCAAGCACACTCACATACTATTTAATTCATCAGTATTGAAAATGTCTTGCCAGTTAAGCCAATGTTCTACTACTTGTATATTGACATCAGCTTATTTTTCTTTTAAGTCAGTGTTCAAATATTTATTTTTGAGAGAGAGAGAGAGAGAGAGCATGAGCAAGGGAGGTGCAGAAGATCCAAAGTGGGCTCTGTGCTGACAGCAGGGAGCCCCACGTAGGGCTCGAACTCACGAACTGTGACAATATGAGCTGAGCCACCCAGCTGTGATATCTGTTTCTTAATTTTTCCTTTTTGTTCTTTGGTATGTATGCATACAGAAAGCTTCAAAAAGAACCAGACAATGCAAACTCATTGATTTAATTCTGGGGAAGGTGGTTGGTGGAAAACTGAAAGAAAAAAATGACTTTCTGGTATAAAATGGGATAGACAGAAAGCAGGTAGTTGGGTCTTGACCATTGTTGGGGGAGAAGGAAGGTGGTAGGAGTCTCCTTTCTCTGGCAAGACACGTGTTGTGGTCTGGCTTGGAGTCTGAGCCAAAGCAGTTTAACTCTAAGAAACAGTGAAGTTTCTGGAGGGTCTTGGTGGTTCAGTTTGTTAAGGCTCTGACTTTGGCTCAGGTCATGATCTCACAGTTCATGAGTTTAAGCCCTACATTGGGCTATCTGCTGTCAGCACAGACCCCACTTCAGATCCTCTGTTCCCCTCTCTCTGCTCCTCCTCCACTCATGTGCTCTCTTTCTCTTCCTCTCTCTCTCTTTCTCTCTCAGAAATAAATAATAAACATTTAAAAAAAGAAAGAAATAGTGAAGTTTCTGCTGCATGTTTAAAAGAAAGAGAAGGAAAAGGCCATCTGAGGTGAGAGCCAGGTGGGCCTTTTTGCAATGCCTGATAGAGAAACACAAGGCTGCAGGTGAGTGGTAAGCAGGTGGAACTGAAGATGGGGTGCTGAGCACAGAACATAGGTACATTGGAGCTATAGTATCCATGGCATGCCAAAGGATGTCAGAGCTCCTGGGGCAAGCACTAAGACACCTGGAAGTCAAAGGCACAAGGGAGATGGCAATCTGCAAAGGGAGAAGTGTGTTCTCTTCCTTCCAAGCTATAGAAAGACATGGGTTTCCAGTGTTCCTGGAACTTACTGGCTATGGAGCACAGGGATCTTCTATTTATCTGAAGTCTGTTTTCTTATTTAAAAAATTAGAATAAAAGGTGATGGGCATTGAGGAAGGCACTTGTTGGGATGAGCACTGGGTGTCGTATGTAAGCCAATTTGACAATAAATTATATTTAAAATTTTTTAATTAAAAATAAATAATAAAAAATAAAGACAAATCTTAATAAAAATTAGAATAACAATAGTGTGTTTCTTATAGTATGTTGTGAAGATTGAAAAGCATTAATGAACATCTGGCATGTAGTAAATGCTTAGCAAATGCAGACTAAAACTATTACACCAGTATTATATGTTCTACAAGTTTCCTATTTTATATTGCACTTATACAGCAGTATTTAATAAATGGTATAGGTAATAAATTAACATGCACAGAAAACATCTGATATGGGTTACAAATAAGGTCTTTTACCTCTGTACAGGCATTAATTGACCCCAGACCACTTCAAGTTTACTCTGGGTCTGTGCAGCACCCATGGAGGTAAGTAGTAAATGTGGCTCTCCAGGGATGCTGAAGGTCAGGATTTATTCAGCCTCTCAGCAGGTATTTACTGAGCCCCCATCCTGTGCAAGGCAGTGCTGTAGGCCTCAGTGCAATGTTGTAGCAGGGGGGAGGAAGACAAGATAGGCATGGTGAAATGACCCAGCACATCATTTCAGACAGGACTGAAGGGTATCAAGAGGGAGTGTTCAGAAAATAATGCAGTATTTCCAACTGTGCAAAATAACAAGGTACAAGACATGAGAACCCTGAAAACAAGGCATCTCTAGAGAGTCCAAATAAAGTGGGTTTACAGGTATGTGTGCTTAGAACGGGCAACTAGGGAGTGGTCTTGCAGTTACATTTTCATATCAAGAATGTTCTTATAGCTTTGTTACTATACCTATGCTACTTCTGAACCTACATTCCTTTAGGGTGATTTGAGAGGTGAGTTGATGGAGAATATATGGAGGATGTGTGCAGAAGGGAGTGGCAACCATGATCTTCCCTGGCCCTGCAACAGGCCATTGTCCTTCAGCACTGCTCTGTGGAAAAGAAAGATTAATATGCTAGAGGATCCTAGACTAAAGAAAAAAAAAAAAGAGTGGAAAGGAGAGGAGGTGGAGGGAAGAGGAGGGGAGGAGAGGAAGGAGAGAATAGGGGGGCAGAGAGAAGGAAAGAAAAAAAGAGAAAAGAGAAATAAAGGGAAAAGAGAAGAGAAAAAACAATATTTACCAGTCTATATACATCTCTACTGTGGACTTGGTTCTCATGTTCTCACTTTCTTTTTAATAATAACTTTACTAAGATATAATTCAGATAGAACACAATTCACCCATTTAAAGTATACGGCTGAATGGTTTTTAGCATACTCACAGAATTGTGCAACCATCACCACCATCAGTTTGATAACATTTTTCATCACCCCAGAAAGAACTCCTGTGTTCCTACTTCCTCCCAGTACTCTAGGCCCCAAGTCCTAGGCAACCACTAATCTACTTTCTGTCTCTATGGATTTACATGTTCTGCACATTTCATACAACAACTGGGCTTCTTTTCCTTAGCATAACGTTTTCAAGGTTCATCTATGTCATACCATGTTTTAGTGTTTCATTTCTTTACATGACTGAATAATATTCCATTGTATGGATGGACCACATTTTGTCTATCTACTCAGTGGTTGGATTGGTTGCCTCACATTTCATTCCCCACCTTAAAGATACCATGTGATCCACTTCTGTCCCCTCAGTGCTCTATCCTGTTCCTGGACTCATACTGCTAGGAAGCTGGCAAGAAGGGAGTATGGAAAGGGAGTAGAGGGAGAAAGGGGGCAGAGGTCACAGAACAACCAGTAAGACACAGAGTCCTTACATTCTTTTCCTTCCTGGCCTCACGCCCTTTTCCCTTGGTCAACCTTAACCCTAAAAAACAAACAAACAAATAAACAAACAACAACAAAAACTCTGTCACCTCTTACTACCAGCTTCCAGAGTTTCTGGAGAGAATTCTCCAACCAGCTTCCACCCAGATTCCTGCCTCCAGCTCATTCCTCAAAGCAGACTTCTCAAGCCTTTTCTGTAGTTCCCGAGATCTATCTGTGTCTTCCTCCTTTGTTACTTAGTTTTCCATCACTCCTCTGATGATCCCCCATCCCAGCCCCGAACCAGACTTTATCCATCTTGACACCCCAGGGCATCTAACACCTGACCTTACCTCTAGGAAGTATGAAGCTGGAACACATTACTGACTTTCCCCTTCAGATCTGAGAGATGAAGAGATTTATGTCCCCATTTCTTGGAGTGCTGCTGTTGTCATCCCCACTTGTCCCCACTCCAGGCACTGCCCTCAGCTGGAGGGGCCTACCTTGAACAATGTCATGGGAACAGCTTGCATCCAATGATGTTAACATGACAGGAAGGCCCCCGCCCTTTCACCCCAATTTGGAATAACTGTGAAGGGCTGTCCTAGCTTCACACACATCCTCTTATTGGGGTCAGCTGAGGCCTTTGTTGAGACTACACCAAAGCCCAACTTCTCCCTCTGCCCATCTGGCTGCCCACCTTTTTCTGCACGTGTCAGTTCTGATACCTTTCCTTAGGAAATATCCTGCATGGTAATCTCTATAACAAAGTCAGATTCCTAGGAAACCTGACCAGCAATAGGCACCCAAAATATAAATTTATTGAAACTGTTGACTGAAAAAAATTATGACTCAGAAAGAAAATTTTCCTCATAAATTACAAATTATAAATTTTACTGTTCCATTGGTGTGGGGATCAATTTAAGCTTTTTGTTAAACATTCAAGTTTATTTAAATTTGTTAATATGAAATGTTTAATTCAAATCTCTCCTTATAAAATAAATAATGGTGTAAAACCTGAAAAAGAAAAGAAAAAAACTTACTTGATGATAAAATGTAAGACTTTACCCTACTAATTGTTTTTGTGAAATATATTCTTCACACAAGAGTAAAAATCATATCCATGTGATATTTAAATAATAATAAAACAAATACCTATGTATCTTCCAAAAAACTTAAGAAATAGAATATCCCCAATAATGTAGACTGAAGCTTTGTTATAGCTCCTCTGTATATATCACCTTCCAAACTAATTGCTATCTTGATTGAATATTTTGTTAATTATTTCCTTGCTTTCCTTTAAGGTATTTAGGTAGATGAAAGACAGATGATAGGCAGATAGACAGAAGATAGATAGATGATAGATGGATAGATAGATAATATACATTCACATAGTATATTTTTCTTTTTTTCTGTACTTTATTTAACTGGAATTTTATATTGTATATGCATATTTATCTGACTCGCCTTTTGACTAAATTATTATTAAAATACATCTATGTTGATATGTGCCACTGTGGTTCATGTGCATTCATTACTGTGTATTTCATTGTATGATTAATCACAATTTATGCACTCTACTATTGATAGCCATTTGGGTGGATTCCAGTTTCATGCTGACTGTGCTGCTTTTATAAATTGTGTAGATTCTCCATTGTTATAGTGTTGCTATGGGTCTTGTTGCTTATGTGTCTTGGTACTGTTTATGCAAAATGAATAAACCTTTTTATAAAATTTCAAAGAGAAAGGAAAAAGCTTTATTCAAGCCCAAGTCAGGATATCTTCCTGGGATACACAGACTTCACAAAGAAGCGCTTCAAAGAAGGAGCATTTGATGCAGGTTATATATGTTTTTTACATAAAGAGTTACAAATAATCAAGATGGAGGGCATTCCAGAAAATTACAGACTATCTTAGATTTTTAGTATGTGCAAGGCTTTAACCTTATGGGAACTCAGAAATTTATTTTTTTCCTTATCTTTATGTTTGGAGTGCTCCTTTTGGTTTTTATTTACTTATTTATTTTTATTTATTTATTTTTTTTACCAAAGCCATACAATGTGTGCTCAGGGCAGAAATAGAGCCCATGCTTTAGGTTTGTGGAGTCATTTTGAACTTGGTAAATGTTAAAAGTATAGCTTCCCTAGGAGTCCAGGAGCAGGGGCCACAAATGTTAAAAGTTGAAAATGTCCTTTATCAGTACACATGGTCCACAGTTTTTCAAGGTTACATATCTGGGAATAGAGTTGTCAGTTCATAGAGTATAAACATATTCAAGTTTGCTAAGTCAGTCCAGACCTTTTCCAAATGTTTTTATCAGGTTACACCTTCACACACAATGGGTCAGAGTTGGCACCCCTGCACACCTTCACTAATTTCAGCTCCACCTGACTAATTTTGTGAAGTTGGTGCAAGTGGAATGAAATGTCACCATGGTCTTAATTTGCCCTTCCCTGCTACCAGCCAAGTGAAACATCTTTTCACAAGACCATGGACTATTCATGTTTCCCCCTCTTTACATGATTATTCGAAGCTTTTGCCTATTTTTTTCTGATTGGGTGGTCTTTTTATTGTCAATTCAAAGGAGTTCTTTATATATTTTGCAGACAAACTCTTTATAAGTTTTATGATAAAAATAATTTTCTCCCAGTTTTTATTTTTTCTTTTAAAATTATCTTTTGATAAACATAATAAAATGAATTGAGTTAAAATTAAATTATTAAATGTTAACATGGTCTAATTTATCAGCTGTTTTATTTACTATTTGTATATATTTGTCTTTTATAATAAGTTTGTCTCTGTTCTAAGCAAGTAAAGATATTTTCCCATATAATCCTCTAAAAACCTTTATAAATTTGCCTTTCATATTTACTTATTTTACCTAGAATTGATTTTTTTGAGTGGTATGTTATAAAAAATCACTTTCACTCTTTTCCATTTGATAACTAGCAACATTGATTTTTTAAAAATTTCTGGGTTCATATCAAAGAATCAAAACACTGTCAAATGACATAAAGTGGAAATTCATACTTTACCCTGCTTCAACAATTCATTTTCCCACCTGCACACCCAGACATAACCACTTTTAGTAAATCTTTTATAAACATCCTGGTTACTTTTTGTAAATACAAGAAAACGTGAAACTATATTCCCATTTTTTCTTCCTTGTTCCATTCATGAAACTTGCTGTTTTACAATTAGAAGCAGACCTTGGAGATTGTTCAATATTCCCACTGAGAGCATCCTTCTTCTTTTTATAGAATTGTACAATATTCCTCTGCATGGTAAAACCATGATTTCAAGAGTTCCATTTTCAGGCCTGATGGAGGAACAGAGACTTAAGCAATTGGAATTTGTGAAGCTGAATGCCAGAAAGTAAACAGCTGGAATGAAGGAATGCACTCCAGATACTTGTGGAGGGTTCTTCTTCATAGTGATCTGCACATACTTATGAGAAAACCAGCCAAGCTGGGCAACACCAATGGAAAAAATTAGGGGAGTAATCGTCAGAGTAAATGCAGGGCTCCTACAAGCCAGAGTGGAAAGAACTGCTCATATGAAGACACAAGGCAAAATTCTCAATGTCTAGCCTCTAAAAAGTAATTGCTGGGGGAAGGGTGTTCAAGATGGTGGCATACAAAGATCCTGAACTGGAGTGCCTGGGTGGTTCAGTCGGTTAAGCGTCAGACTCTTGGTTTTGGTTTAGGTCATGATCTCATGGTTCATGAGTTCGAGCCCCACATCAGGCTCTGTGCTGACAGCTCAGAGCTTGGAGCCTGCTTCAGATTCTGTGTCTCCCTCTTTCTCTGCCCTTCACCCAGCTTGTGCTCTTTCTCTCTCTTTCTCTCTCAAAAATAAACATAGAAAAAGAAAGAAAGAAAGAAAGAAAGAAAGAAAGATCCTGAACTCACCTTCTCCTAAGGACACAGTAAATTTATAGCTCTATATGGCATAATTTTCCTCGAAAAAGGACTTGCAAAATAGATGAACAATGACTCCACAACAAAAGAGAAAAGGTACACACTGAAAAGAATAGAAGCCTGTGACTCCGCACAGATGTGGTGACCCCACAATTGGGGGGATCCTAAAAATATGGAACTCCTTCTCAGGGAGTGAAAGAATTGTGCCCCATACAAGGCTCCCCCAACCCTAGGAGTTGGCATTGGAAAGATCAATACACAAAACATCTGGTTTTGAAGATCAATGGGGCTTAATACCAGAAGAATCATTGAACTATAGGGAATGGAGATTCCACTCTTAAAGGGATCACAGGCACCCCACTTACCCTGAGATCCAGTGCAAATACAGAAGATTAAAAGTTCTTAGACCATAAGTGAGGAACACCCACTTACTAACTGTAACATGGCTACCAGAGAGGCAGGAACCTTCAGGGATTTCATCTGGGGACGGAGCACTGGTAGATGCCATTTTTTGCACTTATCCTAACTTGCTGATGACAGAGCTGACAGGCACCATTTTTGGTTCCTTGTCTCTAGCCTGTTTGCACCAGAGAGCATGATCTGCCCACCTCATGCCATAGTAGGCTGGGAAAGTGCCCTGCACCCTACCCAAACCACACAACAGATGAACCACTACTGAGCCAGTGAGTGTCCTAGCCTCACCCTCCTCTAACAGCAACAGAGCCCCAATCAACCTGGGTGGCAGATCAGGAAATGTCCTGTGTGCCCTTGAGAAGAATGTGTATTCTGTTGTTGCTGGAGAACATGTTCTGTATATGCCCTGTTAGATCTAGTTATCATGTTGTTCAAGTCCTCTATTTCCTAACTTACCTTCTGTCCAGTTGTTCTGTCCATTTTTGTGAACAGGGTAATGAAGTCTCCAACTACCACTGTAGAACTGTCTATTTCTCCCTTCATTTCTATCAGTTTTTGCTTTATATTTTAATGGTCTGTAATTAGATGCATAAATGTTTATAAATATTACATCTTGCTGTACTGAAATTTTATTGCAACATAACATCCTTCTGTGTCTCTTTTAATCTTATTTTTCTACTTAAGTCTATTTTGTCTGATATTAGTATAGCCAACTATACTATTGTGGTTGCTATTTGCATGGAATATCTTTTTCCATCCTTTCAATCTATCTGTGTCACTGGGACACACCTCAACAGTGTACAGTTGAGGAAACATATATCTCTTCATTGTGCCAACATCTGTTCTTTGATTAGAGGGTTTAACCCATTTACAGTAATAATTGATAAGGAGAGATTTACTTCTGTCACTTTGTTATTTGCTTTTCATATGCTTTAGACACTTTTGTCCTTGCATTACTGTTTTCTTTTGAGTTAATTTTTTGTAGTGAAATGTTTAAACTAATTTCTCATTTTCTTTTGTGTATACTCCATACGTATTTCCTTTGTGGGTACCATCAGCATTACATTAGCATATTAAACACCCTAAACTTAGAACACACTCATTTAAATATATTCCAGTTTAACTTTAATAACAAAAACTCTGCCTCTTTACATCTCTCTTCTCATACTGGGGGTTGTTGATGTGGCCAGAATTAGATCTTTATATACTGTCCGTCCCAAAATATAAAGTAATAACTCTTTTAAATACATCAGTCTATTAAATTTTGTAGAAAAGAACATGCAGAGTTAAAAAACAAAGTTGTGGTAATAGTGGATTTTCGACTAATTTTTTATTATTTTTTAATATGAAGCTTATTATCAAAATTGTTTCCATACAACACGCAGTGCTCATCCCAACAGGTGCCCTCCTCAATATATATCACCCACACACCCCTGCCTCCCACCCCCCATCAACCCTCTGTCTGTTCTCAGTTTTTAAGAGTCTCTTATGTTTTGGCTCCCACCCTCTCTAACCTCCTTTTTGTTTTATCCCTTCCCCTCCCCCATGGTCTTCTGTTGTTTCTCAGGATCCACATAAGAGTGAAAACATATGGTATCTGTCTTTCTCTGTATGACTTATTTCACTTAGCATCACACTCTCCAGTTCCATCCACGTTGCTACAAAAGGCCAGATTTCATTCTTTCTCATTCCCACGTAGTATTCCATTGTGTATATAAACCACAATTTCTTTATCTATTCATCAGTTGATGGACATTTAGGCTCTTTCTATACTTTGGCTATTGTTGAGAGTGCTGCTATAAACATTGGGGTACAAGTGTCCCTATGCATCAGCACTCCTGTATCCCTTGGGTAAATTCCTAGCAGTGCTATTGCTGGGTCATAGGGTAGGTCTAGTTTTAATTTCCTGAGGAACCTCCACACTGTTTCCCAGAGCGGCTGCACCAGTTTGCTTTCCCACCAACAGTGCAAGAGGGTTCCCGTTTCTCCACATCCTTGCCAGCATCTATAGTCTCCTGATTTGTTTTGTCCCTTTTAGCCACTCTGACTGGCATGAGGTGATATCTGAATGTGGTTTTGATTTGTATTTCCCTGATGAGAGCAACGTTGAGCATCTTTTCATGTGCCTGTTGGCCATCTGGATGTCTTCTTTAGAGAAGTGTCTATTCATGCTTTCTGCCCATTTCTTCACTGGATTATTTGTTTTTCAGGTGTGGAGTTTGGTGAGCTCTTTATAGATTTTGGATACTAGCCCTTTGTCCGATATGTCATTTGCAAGGATCTTTTCCCATTCCGTTGGCTGACTTTTGTTGATTGTTTCCTTTGCTGTGCAGAAGCTTTTTATCTTCATGAGGTCCCCAATAGTTCATTTTTGCTTTTAATTTCCTTGACCTTAGGGATGTGTCAAGTAAGAAATTGCTGCCCCTGACGTCAGAGAGGTTTTTCCCTGCTTTCTCCTCTAGGGTTTTGATGGTTTCCTGTCTCACATTCAGGTCTTTATCCATTTTGAGTTTGTTTTTGCAAATGGTGTAAGAAAGTGGTCTAGTTCCATTCTGCATGTTGCTGTGCAGTTCTCCCAGCACCATTTGTTAAAGAGACTGTCCTTTTCCCATTGGATATTCTTTCCTGCTTTGTCAAAGATTAGTTGGCTATATTTTAGTAGGTCTAATTTTGGGGTTTCTATTCTATTCCATTGGTCTAAGTGTCTGTTTTTGTGTCAATACCATGCTGTCTTGATGATTACAGTTTTGTAGTAGAGGCTAAAGTCTGGGATTGTGATGCCTCCTGCTTTGGTCTTCTTCTTCAAAATTACTTTGGCTACTCGGGGCCTGGGTGTTTCCATACAAATTTTAGGATTGCTTGTTCTAAGCTGGTGAAAAGAGGAATGGTGGTGCAATTTTGATTAGGATTGCATTGAGAGCTTTGGGTAGTATTGACATTTTAACAATATTTATTCTTCCAATCCATGAGCACCGAATGTTTTTCCATTTCTTTGTATCTTCTTCAATTTCCTTCATAAGCTTTCTATACTTTTCAGCATAACAGATCTTTTACATCTTTGGTTAGGTTTATTCCTAGGTATTTTATGCTTCTTGGTACAGTTGTGAATGGGATCAGTTTCTTCATTTGTCTTTCTGTTGCTTCATTAGTAGTGTATAAGAATGCAACTGATTTCTGTACATTGATTTTGTATCCTGCGTCTTTGCTGAATTCATGTATCATTTCTAGCAGACTTTTGGTGGAGTCTATCTGGTTTACCGTGTGTAATATCATGTCATCTGCAAAAAGTGAAAGCTTGACTTCATCTTTGCCAATTTTGATGCCTTTGATTTCCTTTTGTTGTCTGAATGCTGATGCTACCATTCCAACACTATGTTAAACAACAGCAGTGAGAGTGGACATCCCTGTCGTGTTCCTGATCTCAGGGGGAAAGTTCTCAGTTTTTCCCCATTGAGGATGATGTTAGCTGTGGGCTTTTCGTAAATGGCTTTTATGATCTTTAAGTATGTTCCTTCTATCCCGACCTTCTCGGGGGTTTTTATTAAGAAACGATGCTGAATTTTGTCAAATGCCTTTTCTGCATCGATTGACAGCATCATATGGTTCTTTTCTTTTCTTTTATTAATGTGATGTATCACATTGATTGATTTGTGAATGTTGAACCAGTCCTGCAGCCCAGGAATGAATTCTTCTTGATCATGGTGAATAATTGTTTGTATATGCTGTTGAATTTGATTTGTTAGTATCTTATTGAGAATTTTTGCATCCATATTCATCAGGGATATTTGCCTGTATTTCTCTTTTTTTACTGGGTCTCTGTCTGGTTTAGGAATCAAAGTAATGCTGGCTTCATAGAATGAGTTGGAAGTTTTCCTTCTCTTTCTATTTTTGGAACAGCTTGAGAAGGATAGGTAATATTTCTGCTTTAAATGTCTGGTAGAATTCCCAAGGGAAGCCATGTGGTTCTGGACTCTTATTTTTTGGGAGATTTTTCATAACTGATTCAATTTCTTCACCTGTTATGGGTCTGTTCAAGTTTTCTATTTCTTCCTGTTTTAGTTTTGGAAGTGTGTGGGTGCTTAGGAATTTGTCCATTTCTTCCAGGTTGTCCTGTTTTTTGGCATATAATTTTTCATAGTATTCCCTGATAATTGCTTGTATCTCTGAGGGATTGGTTGTAATAATTCCATTTTCGCTCATGATTTTATCTATTTGGCTCATCTCCCTTTTCTTTTTGAAAAGCCTGGCTAGAGGTTTATCAATTTTGTTTATTTTTTCAAAAAACCAACTCTTGGTTTCGTTGATCTGCTCTACAGATTTTGTTTAGATTCTATACTGTTTATTTATGCTCTGATCTTTATTAGTTCTCTTCTCCTGGGTTTGGGGTATCTTTGATGTTCTGCTTCTATTTCCTTTAGGTGTGCTGTTAGATTCTGTATTTGGGATTTTTCTTGTTTCTTGAGATAAGCCTGGATTGTAATGTATTTTCTCTCAGGACGGCCTTTGCTGCATCCCAAAGGATTGCTGTATTTTCATTTTCATTTGTTTCCATATACTCTTAAATTTCTTCTCTAATTGCCTGGTGGGCCCATTCATTCTTTAGTAGGGTGTTCTTTAACCTCCATGCTTTTGGAGGTTTTCAAGACTTTTTCCTGTGGTTGATTTCAAGCTTCATAGCATTGTGGTGAAAGTATGCATGGTATGATCTCAATTCTTATATACTTATGAAGGGCTGTTTGGCGACCTATCTTGGATGTGATCTATCTTAGAGAATGTTCTATGTTCACTTGAGAAGAAAGTATATTCTGTTGCTTTTGGATGCAGACTTCTAAATGTATCTGTTAAGTCCATCTGATCCAATGTATCATTCAGGGCCCTTGTTTCTTTATTGATCCTGTGTGTAGATGTTCTTTGCATTGTTGTAAGTGGAGTATTAAAGTCCCCTGCAATTACCACATTCTTATCAATAAGGTTGCTTATGTTTGTGATTAATTGTTTTATATATTTAAGGGCTCCCTTATTCAGTGCATAGACATTCACAATCATTAGCTCTTCCTGATGGATAGACCCTGTAATTATGATATAATGCCCTTCTTCATCTCTTGTGACAACCTTTAATTTAAAGTCTAGTTTGTCTGATATAAGTATGGCTACTCCAGCTTTCTTTTACTTCCAGTAGCATGATAGATAGTTCTCCATCCCCTCACTTTCAATCTGAAGGTGTCCTCAGGTCTAAAATGAGTCTTGTAGACAGCAAACAGATGGGTCTTGTTTATTTATCCATTCTGATACCCTATGTCTTTTGGTTGGCGCATTTAGTCCATTTGCATTCAGTGTTATTTTAAAAGATATGGGTTTAGAGTCATTGTGATGTCTGTAGGTTTCATGCTTGTAGTGATGTCTCTGGTACTTTGAGGTCCTTGAAACATTTCAATTCACAGTATCCTCCTTAGGATCTCTTGTAGGGCTGGTTTAGTGGTGATGAATTCCTTCAGTTTCTGTTTGTTTGGGAAGACCTTTATATCTCCTTCTATTCTGAATGACAGACTTGCTGGATAAAGGATTCTCGGCTGCATATTTTTTCTGTTCATCACATTGAAGATTTCCTGCCATTCCTTTCTGGCCTGCCAACTTTCAGTAGATAAATCTGTCACTAGTCTTATGGGTCTCCCTTTATAAAGCGTGTTTATCCCTAGCTGCTTTCAGAATTTTCTCTTTATCCTTGTATTTTGCCAGTTTAACTATGATATGTCATACCGAAGATCGGTTCAAGTGACATATGAAGGGTGTTCTCTGTTCCTCTTGGATCTCAATGCCCTTTTCCTTCCCCAGATCAGGGAATTTCTCAGGTATGATTTCTTCAAGTATACCTTCAGCACCTTCTCTTCCTCCTCTGGAATCCCAATTATGTGTATGTTATTACATTTAATTGTGTCACTTCGTTCTCTAATTCTCCCCTCATACTCCTGGATTTTTTTATCTTTTTCTCAAATTCCTGTTTTTCCATAATTTTATGTTCTAATTCACCTAATCTCTCCTCTGCCTTTTCAATCTGAGCTGTCGTCGCCTCCATTTTATTTTGTAGCTCATTTATAGCATTTTTTAGCTCCTCCTGAATGTTTCTTAGCCCCTTGATCTCTGTAACAATAAATTATCTGCTGTTCTCTATGCTTTTTTCAATCCCAGCGATTAATTTTATGACTATTATTTTAAATTCATTTTCTGTTACATTGCTTGAATCGTTTTTGATCAGTTCGTTAGTTGTCGCTACCTCCTGGAATTTCTTTTGAGGAGAATTCTTCTGTTTCATCATTTTGTATAGTCCCTGGAGTGGGGCGGAACTGCAGGGCTCTTTCTCTGTGTTGTCTGTAGTAACTTGTGTTGGTAGGCGGGGCCGCAGTCAGACCTGATGTCTGCCCCCAGCCCACCACTGGGGCCACAGTCAGACTGGTGTGTACCTTATCTTCCCCTCTCCCAGGGGCAGGACTCACTGTGGAGTGGTGTGGCCCTTGTTTGGTCTACTTGTACACTGCCAGGCTTGTGATGGTGCTGTGATGGGATTGGCGTTTTAGCTAGGGTGGATCCACAGGTGCTAGGGGTGGGAGAGACAGGGTTAGCTAACTTTGCTGCTGGTCATCCTCTGCAGGAGGGGCCCTCCAGCACTGGGAGGGAGGCAGGCCAACCTGTCCAAGGGATGGATCCACAGAAGCACAGCGTTGGGTGTTTGCACGGTGCAAGCAAGTTCCCTGTCGGGAACTTGTTTCCTTTGGGATTTTGGCTGGGGGATGGGCGAGGGAGATGGCACTGGCCAGCGCTTTTCTTCCTCCGCCAATCTCTGTCCTCTGGGGTCAACATATCTCCCTCCCATTTTCCTCTAGCCCTCCTGTTCTCAGAGCAGAGCTGTTGACTTATAACATTCCAGATGTTATGTCCGCTGGCTGTCAGAACACACTCCGTCTGGCGCCTCCACCTTTGCAAGCCAGACTCGGGGGCTCTGCCTTGTGGGCGGGCTGCCCCTCCACTGCCCTGGCTCCCTCTGGCCAGTCCATGTAGAGCGCACCGCCTCTCCACCCTTCTTAACCTCCATGGGCCTCTCATCTACGCTTGGCTCCAGAGAGTCCATTCTGCTAGTCTTCTGGCATTTTTCTGGGTTATTTAGGCAGATGTGGGTGGAATCTAAGTGGTCAGTAGGACGCGGTGAGCCCAGCGTCCTCCTATGCTGCCACCTTCCTGATAAGACCGGTTAGCTTATGTTTTGACAGATACTTCCTTGAACATCTGAAGCCCTCCCAAAACAATAGAAAAGAAAGAAGAAAATAAAAACCCTCTCCAGTATTTGTAAATTATCGCTGTGTTAGGAGACTCCTATAATGCTCATTCAGGCTATTTGCAACTCTGCTTTAGCTTTCACTTCCTGCCTATTCTGAGCTGTTTTTAGGTTGCTTTTCTCTTGATTCAGTGTTCATTTGGTTGCTTTAAATTCTGATGACTTTCTAGACTTTTGACAAAGTTGATTCAGTTGTTAACTTTGCAGTATTTAATTCAGTATTTATTAATTATTAATTAACTTTTAACTATTAACTATTAATTAATTATTTATTAATTTAAGTATTTGATTCATTATATACAGTGACAAACTATTAAAAGTAACAATTGAATTCAGCAATATTGCATGCAAATCAACATACAAAAAATCCACTACATTTCTGTACAATTTAATGAACAATCTGAAAGTGAAATTAAAAAAGACAAAATGGCATTCAAAGTAGCATCAAAAAATTAAACACTTAAGAATAAATTTAACATACAAATCAAAATCACAATGAGATTTTGTGACAAGTGACAACAGGTACTAGAAAGGATGCAGTGAAAAGGGAACCCTTACACTTTTGGTGGGAATATAAATTGATCCAACCACTGTGGACAATAATATGGAGGGTCCCTCCAAAATTAAAATTATATCTTCCATACAATCTAACAATTCTGCTTCTTGGTATATACACATAGGAAGTAGAAACAGAGTTTTGAAGAGATATATGCACTCCCCTGTTTACTGCGACATTATTCACGATAATCATGATTTGGAAACAACCAATCCTCATCAGTGGATGAATGAATATAAGTGATGTTATACACACACACACACATATGCATGCACTCACACACAAAAGAATATTCAGCCACACACATGAATACTCAGGCACAGAAAAGAGGATATTCTGCCATTTGCAACAACATGGATGAAACTTGAGGACATTATGCTAAATAAGATGAGTCAGAGAAAGACAAGTATTGTATCATATAACTTATATGTAAAGTCTTAAAAAGTTAAGCTCATGAAAAAAGCAGAGAATAAAAACGGTGGTTATGAGGAAATGGAGGTGTAGGGACAAAATTGATGTTTAAGTCATGAACTTACAATGAGTAGTAAATAAGCTGTAAAGATCTAATGCACATATAATAAATACAAACAACATTGTACTACAATAAACGTTTGTTTTAGTAAGTAAATGTTTAGTAAGTTTTTACTAAGAAACTAAAACTTAATTATCCTAACCACAAAAATGAAAGGATAATTATATAATGGGTAGAGGCTAAATATTGCTACAACAGCAATCATATTACAAATATAAATGTTTATCAAATAAAAAATAGGGGCGCCTGGGTGGCGCAGTCGGTTAAGCGTCCGACTTCAGCCAGGTCACGATCTTGCGGTCCGTGAGTTCGAGCCCCGCGTCGGGCTCTGGGCTGATGGCTCAGAGCCTGGAGCCTGTTTCCGATTCTGTGTCTCCCTCTCTCTCTGCCCCTCCCCCGTTCATGCTGTGTCTCTCTCTGTCCCAAAAATAAATAAATGTTGAAAAAAAAAAATTTAAAAAAAAAAAAATAAATAAATAAATTTCACAAATGAAATAGTATACACTTAGATTTACAAAATATTGATAGGAGAAATTGATCTAAAAACATGAAAAAAAATCATGTTCATGGATTGGAAGACTTAACATTGTTAAGATGGCAATACTCCCCACAGTGATCTACAGATTCAATGCAATCTGAATCCAAGCTGAGTTCATTATAGAAATAGACAAAGTGATTATAAAATTCATATTGAATTTTGGTGGACATAGAATAGCCCAAAATCTTGAAAAGGAAGAGTGAAATACGACTCAAGCACTTCCCGATTTCAAAACTTACTACAAAGCAACAATAGTCAAAACAACATGATAATGACATGAGGAGAAACATATAGATCAATGTGATAGAAATGAGAATGCAAAAATAAACTTATACATCTATGGTCAACACATTTTCAACAATTGTCTCAAGACCATTCAAAGAGAAAAATAATGGTCTTTTCAACAAATAATTTGGGACAACTGGATAGCCAAAGCAAAGATTTTTACCTCACACCATATGCAGAAATTAATTCAATGTGGAGTAACAATCTAAATGTAAGAGCTAAAACTACACAAATCTTAGAAGAAACCAGAGGATCAAATCTTCATAATTGTGTATTTGACAAAGAATCCTTAGAAATGACAACAAAAACACAAGCAGCAACTACAACAACATCAACAAAATAGATGGATTGGACTTCAGAAAAATTAAAAACTTTTATGCATTAATAACAATAAAGTAAAAAAAACAACTCATAAAGTGTGAGAAATTATTTATAAATCATATATCTGATAAAAAAATTAATATCCAGATTAAATAAGGAACACTTACAATTTAATAAATCAATATAGGTAACTCAATTGAAAATAAGCAAAGGATCTGAATAGACATTTCTCTAAGGAAAATGTATAAATAGCCAACAACCACATGAAAGATTCCTGAGCTTATCATCATTAATCATCAGAGAAATGGAAACAAAACCATAATGAAAGACCAATTTAAATGCATGGGATGGCTAAAATATAAAAAGTAAGATAATAACAGATGTTGGTAAGGAAGTGGAGAAATCAGAACCCTCACACCCTGCTGGTGAGAATATAAAATGGCACAATCACTTTGGAAAATAGTCTGAGGCATTTCTTCAAGAGGTTAAATGTTGAGTTACCATATGACCCAGGAAATCCACTTAGGTAAATACCCCAAAGAAATAAAATCATGTATCCAGACAAAAACTGGTATGTGAATGTTCATAATAGCCAAAAAGTGGAAATAACCAAAATTTCCATGTACTGATGAATGGATTAAAAAATGCATAAAATGAAATACTATTTGGTGAGAGGAAATAATGCAGTACCGATGC
Organism: Puma concolor; assembly: GCF_028749965.1. Lineage (NCBI taxonomy): Eukaryota > Metazoa > Chordata > Mammalia > Carnivora > Felidae > Puma > Puma concolor. Next base: position 28,222,226 of record NC_141671.1, read on the forward strand.
ATTCTACAGCATGGATGAAACTCAAGAACATGTGCCAAGTGAAAGAAATCAGGACAAAATACCACATATCATATGGTTCTATTCATGTGAATGCGCAAAATAGGGAAATTTACAGACTCAAAAGTTTACATAAACAGAAATGTTCCTTAAGACTACAAAGGAGCTGAAATCCCTTGCTGTCAGCTCCTTCAGGGTCTGCCTCAGTTGTAGGCAGGCCTTGGGAAGGTCCAAAGCCCTGCATCTCCAGAGGCAGTCTGCTTATGAGGAAGCCAACCTACCATGGATATGTACACAGGAAATTTTAGAAGAGAATGAGGGAAGGGGTGCCTGGGTGGCTTAGCTGGTTAAGCGTCCAGCTTCTGCTCAGGTCATGATCTCACAGTCAGTAAGTTTGAGCCCTGCATCAGGCTCTGTGCTGACAGCTTAGAGCCTGGAGCCTGCTTCAGATTCTGTATCCCTCTCTCTCTCTCTCTGCCCCTCCTCCACTCACACTCTGTCTCTCAAAAATAAATAAGCATTAAAAAAATTTTTAGAAGAGAATAGGGGGAAATTGGGGCACCAATAAAATTGTGTGAGTCACCTCCTTGAAAAAGTGAATGCAACAGGAGATGAGCAGGAGACAGAGGTTGACCCCTGCTTTGAATTCTATTCATTCAACACAGGCATTAATCATCTACTTAATACTAAGCAGTAAGGTTTACATTTTAAATGTTTTCAGCGAGAAATTTAGACTTTCTGTATGCAGATCACTTGCACAGCTTCCACCACCATTCTGGGGCAAGTATGAATGTGATGCTGAGGTATATTACAGCAGTGTTGAACTTTGTACTATAATGATGATGGCTTAAGTTTATTCAACAGTTCACAAAGTAAAACAATTAAAACCCCAGGAAACACTGAAACTGCTGCTGGGGAATATAAACATTCATAATGCTCAGAAAATCTGCTGCCAAAGTATATCTGAAGCACTGAATTATTGTATTTTTGATCTAGGTGGAAAAAGAAGAGTAGCATGAAATCTCAGCTTAAGGCTTTGTCTCCATAGGGAACTGTACACCAAATATAAAATGTAAACATAGCTTAAGTCTATTAATATCATCTGAAACACTTGTCTACATAAGTTGAATACATTACTGTCATTATTATCTGGCCTAAAATCCTCTCCTTAAAACAAAATGAAGCTACCCAATAAAGAATACCCAATTAGATTTTATTACCAGCCCCTCCCCACTCCCAAGCTGTGTCTTCATAACCTTTTGTTACCTGTGAAAGTTAGCCTGAGGCTTTGTGGCAGTCACTGAATCCTAAGTCTTTAGTGTTAGAACATGTTTTGTGTATTTAAAAACATCAAAATATTGAATTAAGTAAAGTTACTAGGGTGACTATAACTTATTAAGATCCAGGTAAACTCTTACTTAGGTAGACCAAAATATGGAAGAAGCCACCAAAAACTCCTGCTCAGATTACAAGTTAAAATTCATGTAGGTACGTGTGCACACAGGCAAAAACCAACTGGTGAGAGGTGATAAAACACGAAGCTGTAGGCTTCTCTATTGATATTTTATGTGACTCTGTCCCGTGACTTACTGGTGGGAGTAGAGGGTCTGTGGTCTGTGGTTCTGTGGCATCTGTATTTTTGTTTCCCTTCATCTTCATGCATTATACCTTCTTTTTACAAATTACTTTTAAAAAATTTTCCCTTCAGCTTGTCTTTATATTTATATTCTCTCTCTCTTTTTAAAAGTAAACTTCACTAGAGGTGCATGGGTGGCTTAGTAGGCTATGTGTCCAACTTCGGCTAAGGTCACGATCTCACAGTTTATGAGTTCAAGCCCCATTTTGGGCTCTGTGCTGACCTCTCAGAGCCTGGAGCCTGCTTCAGATTCTGTGCCTCCCTTTCTCCCTGCCCCTCCTCTGCTTGTGTTCTGTCTCTCTCTCTCTCTCAAATATAAACATTAAAAATTTTTTAATAAACTTCATTGAAAAAATAAAATAAAAATAAACTTCATTTTTATTTTCTTTATTTCTTTTTTCAATATATGAAATTTATTGTCAAATTGGTTTCCATACAACACCCAGTGCTCATCCCAAAAGGTTTATATACACAATGGAGTACTACGTGGCAATGAGAAAGAATGAAATATGGCCCTTTGTAGCAACGTGGATGGAACTGGAGAGTGTGATGCTAAGTGAAGCCATACAGAGAAAGATAGATACCATATGTTTTCACTCTTATGTGGATCCTGAGAAACTTAACAGAAACCCATGGGGGAGGAGAAGGAAAAAAAAATCAACTTCATTTTTTAAGCACATTTAGGTTCACATCAAATTGAGTGGAAAGCACAGAGATTTCCATAAACCTGTTTCCCCCTGCATATGCAGCCTCCCCCACTATCAACAGCGCTCACCACTCACCAGAGTGATATGTGTGTCACAGTTGATGAACCTACATTGACACCTCATCATCACCCACAGTCTATAATTGTATCTGTTTTAAAAATGTGGGGTTTTTTTTGGAAACAATTTTATCACCTCCCACACAATTTTAGAGCTAACATTAACAAACAAAAAATAAGCCTCTGGAAGAGTCCTTCAAAATGGGGGAAGAGGGAGCTAACATTATTGGACACCTATCACATGCCAGGCACACACCGTTTGTGATTTCATTATATCCTCAAAATGATAAATTTTCCCACTTTAGATATTATTTTCCATTTTCCAGATAAGAAAATTGAGACAGGGCAAATCATGCCCAAAGTCATATTTCCAATAAGATTAAAAATGAACCATGCTGTCACACTTACCATACTCGAGTATAACACATTAAAGGTTAGACTTAGATGGAATTTTGGGGGAATATGGCGGAGTAGGAGGACGCTGGGCTCACCGCGTCCTGCTGATTGAAAGGGCGGGCCTACGCCGGCTGACTCCATCTTATTCTGTGTTCTCCACCTTGAGTGACTATGTCCCCAACATGACCCCTTTTCTGGGAAAATCTCAGAAACCTCAGATCGCGCCTCCTCCCCTTGAGTAACCTCCCGCTCACCCGTTCAAACTTCCTGATCAAAACACGCCCAGCGACCTGCGTAACAGGACTCTGACCCTTCCCCAGCCAATCAGCTGAGGCCACGACCCTTCCCCAGCCAATCGGCTGCCCCTAGACCCCTATAAAACCTTTGTGCTTTTGAAACTCGCTCTCTCTCCCCGGTATCTCACCACTGCGTCGGTGCAGGTAGGGGACTGAGCTCGAGCTAGCTCGAATAAAGGCTCTTTTGCTTTTGCATCGGACTCGGCTCCCTGGTGGTCTTTGGGGATCACAAATTCTGGGCATAACAGTTGGGGGCTCGTCCGGGATCCCCAAGACCCCCAAGGGACCCCCGACCCGGAGAGCCTGACTGGCCACGGTTAGTGTCTGTCTGTTTGTTCTGTCCTTTCTGTGTGAGCTCATTTCTGGAATTCTGATAGTGCCCAACGCAGTCTAAGTGGATGCACTGGAGGACCACGGGCCAGGAGTTTCAGAAGACGTTCCAATTCTCCCTTCTGGAGGGACGTGGAATGCCCTCAAAGGTCTGAGATGAGGCGGGTTGCTCCCGCTGGTCGGCGTGAGGCCATTGTCTTTGGAAGGACCTGGAATCCCCTCAAATGTCTAAGCTAGCTTTCAATTTTGCTTCCATGGAGTTGGAAGACTTTCTAGGGGCCCTCTGTTTGTCTGTTTTTGTGTTTCTCTGTTTGGCTCTGTGGAATTACTGGACGGACATTATGGGACAGACTCAGACTACTCTTCTAAGTATTATAATTGATCACTTTAAGGATGTGAGGGGAAGAGCTAACAACCTCAGTGTGGAAGTCCAAAAGGGTTGGTGGCAGTTTTTTTGTTCTAGTGAGTGGCCAACTTTCAATGTCGGATGGCCACCAGAGGGGACCTTCGACCTCCCTACCATCCACCGAGTCAGGAGTATCATCTGTCGGCCTAAGACGGGCCATCTTGATCAGCTCCCTTACATTATCACTTGGCAGGACCTTGTAGAAGACCCACCCTCTTGGCTTAAGCCCTTCCTAGCCCCGCTCCCTCCGGAGCCAAAACCCATTCTTGCTTTGCAGGGGACAAAGAAGAAGAAAAGTCTTATCCAGCCTTCAGCACCCCTCTACCCTGTCTTACAGGGGGGTACTGAAGAAGAATTAATTTTTCCTCCCCTGTATAACCACTCTAGGATGCTGGAAGAACACCATCCTCCCCCTCCGGGGGAGGCAGACGCTGTTCCGAGAGCAGGAGGCAGAAATGCTCCAGTGGGAAGCCTGCCCTTTACCAGACAAAGGGCTCAGAGGGAGCAATCCCCCTCCGCCGCCAACTCCACTCTTCTGCCCCTGTGAGCCGCCGGACCCCCAGACACGGAGGGGAATCAGCCCCATCACTATTGGCCTTTTGCCACTAGTGACCTCTACAATTGGAAAGCTCAGAATCCTAAGTTTTCCGAGAAACCGGCAGGGCTTATTGATTTATTAGACTCTGTTCTTTTTACCCATCAGCCCACGTGGGACGATTGCCAACAGCTTTTGCAGGTCCTGTTCACGACTGAAGAAAGAGAAAGAATCCTCAATGAGGCCCGAAAACTAGTTCCGGGCGCAGACGGGAATCCCACCACCAACCAGGCTCAGATAGATGCCTCCTTCCCCTTAACTCGGCCCCAGTGGGATTTCAACACGGCAGAAGGTAAGGAGAGGCTCCAGGTCTACCGCCAGACTCTAATGGGGGGTCTCCGAATGGTTGCTAGAAAGCCAACCAATTTGGCCAAGGTAGGAAATGTACAACAGGGAGAAGATGAATCTCCGGCTGCCTTTTTAGAACGGATCATGGAGGCATTCCGTGCCTATACCCCCATGGATCCAGAGGCTCTGGAAAGCAAGGCAGCTGTTATCATGGCCTTTGTAAACCAATCGGCCATAGACATTAGGAGAAAATTACAGAAAATAGATAGACTAGGAGAAAAAAGTCTGCAGGACTTACTGGTGGTAGCCGAAAAGGTATATAATAACCGGGAGCCTCCTGAGGACAAGCAGGCTCGCGCCATGGCGGCTGCCAGCAGTAAGCAGACTCGAGACCTGGCCAGAATACTACTAGCTACCACTGCTGACTTCCCCGAGGAATGAGACTGCCGTCTCCGGCAGCTGGCAGACGACGCAAGAAAAGGTAAAAGAACCACCGGGGGGGGGGGGGGGGAAGCAGAGGCTGCAGAAGGATCAGTGAGCATACTGCAAGGGGATAGGGCATTGGGCCTGAGATTGTCCAAAAAGGGCCGGCAGGAAGGGAAGCAAGACTGATCGAGTAAAAGTCCTAGAGCTAGCTTTGACTTCCTTGTCGACACCGGAGCAAAACATTCAGTCCTCCACACCCCACAAGGAAAACTAGCCAGCAAGAAGTCCTGGGTACCAGGGGCAACTGGTATGAGCCAGTATTCATGGACTACCCGAAGAACAGTAGATTTGGGAACAGGCCGGGTATCCCACTCCTTTATGGTAATACCAGAATGCCCCTACCCGCTATTAGGACAGGACTTACTGACCAAGATTGGAGCTCAGATAACTTTCAGACAAGGGGGGGGCCTCAGGTCACCGATGGCAAGGGCCACCCCATCCAGGAGTGACCATGAAACTGGAGGATGAATACCTCCTCCACCAGGAGGCGCTCCCGAGAGGGGATAATATAGACAGATGGCTACAAGAATTCCCCTCGGTTTGGGCAGAGACGGGGGGGATGGGACTAGCCGCTCACAGGACCCCAGTCCTGGTAGAGCTCAAGCCAGGAGAGAATCTGGTAAGGATCAAACAATACCCCATGTCTCAGGAGGCCTGGAAGGGGATCCAGCCACACATCCAGAGACTACGAAGCCTAGGGGTACTAGTTCCTTGCTGTCGGTCAAAAAGCCTCACACAAATGACTACCAACCAGTACAAGAGCTCCGGGAAGTAAATAAGAGGGTCGCAGACATACACCCAACTGTTCCCAACCCATATACTCTCTTGAGCTCCTTGGCACCATCCAGGGTCTGGTATACTGTACTAGATTTAAAGGATGCCTTCTTCAGTCTGCCGCTGGCACCCCAGAGCCAACCCTTGTTCGCCTTCGAGTGGCATGATCCGGAGGAGGGCTACAGTGGGCAACTCACCTGGACACGGCTACCTCAGGGATGCAAAAATTCACCCACCATCTTCGATGAGGCACTACACGAGGACCTGGGTGAGTACAGAAGGGAGCACCCTGGCCTCACCCTCCTACAGTACGTAGATGACATCCTGATTGCTGCCGACACGGCCAAAGACTGTGAGTGAGGGACCCACGACCTGCTGGCTACCCTGGGGGCCTTAGGGTACCGGGCATCCGCGAAGAAGGCTCAGATATGCAGGGAGAGGGTAAGTTACCTGGGATATATCCTGGAGGGCAGACAGCGGCGGTTATCAGATGCCAGAAAAGAAACTGTCCTAAAGATCCCTACTCCCACCTCCCAAAGAGAAGTGAGGGAATTCCTAGGATCAGCCGGCTACTGCCGCCTCTGGGTTCCAGGTTTTGCTGAGATTGCCAAGCCCCTATATGAAGCTACCAAAGAGGGGAAAACATTTAAATGGACTGAAAAAGAAGAAATTGCCTTTAATCAGTTAAAAAAGGCCCTCTTAAGTGCCCCAGCCCTGGGCCTACCAGACATTACGAAACCCTTCCACCTCTTTGTAGACGAACATAAGGGAATAGTAAAGGGGTTCTAACTCAAGCCTTAGGCCCCTGGAACCGCCCAGTGGCTTACCTGTTTAAGAAACTAGACCCAGTGGCTGCCGGCTGGCCGCCATGCCTAAGAATTATTGCAGCGACAGCACTCCTAGTCAAGGATGCAGACAAACTGACCCTAGGACAGGAGATCTGGATCACGACCCCACACGCCATTGAAGGGGTCCTGAAACAGCCTCCGGATAGATGGATGAGCAATACACATATGACTCATTACCAGAGCCTCCTACTCAACCCTCCACGAGTGCGGTTCCACCCCAGTGCAGCCCTCAATCTTGCAACCCTGCTGCCCGACCCTGACCTAGGTGCTCCATTACATGACTGTGCGGGAATCCTGGAACAAGTACATGGATTCCAGACGGACCTGACTGACCGGCCCCTCCCCGATGCCGAGGCTACTTGGTTCACTGATGGCAGCAGCTTTGTGCAAGACGGACACAGGTATGCGGGTGCAGCGGTGGTCACCGAAACGGACACCGTATGGGCAGAGGCTCTACCCTCCAGAACGTCAGCCCAGCAAGCAGAGCTCATAGCCCTCACCAAGGCACTGATACTGGGAGCTGGAAAACGGCTTAACATCTACACAGACAGCCATTATGCATTTGCCACAGCTCATATTCATGGGGCAATTTATCAGGAGAAAGGGTTACTGATGGCAGAAGGACGGACAATAAAAAATAAGCAGGAGATACTTAACTTGCTTATGGCCTTATGGCTTCCTGCCAAGCTAGCCATTATCCACTGCCAAGGGCACCAAAAAGCTGATAACCCAGTAGCTAGAGGTAATCGAAAGGCTGACCAGGCAGCCAAGGCAGTAGCCCTTACTCCAGTCCCCACCATGACCATACAACTACCGGACCGGGAGACCCAGTTTTACCAGACCAGCCCAAGTACTCCCAGGAGAAGTTACAGCGGATCAAGAAACTCCCCATGGCCCAGGAGATAAAGGGATGGTGGTATACACATAACAAGGAGCTCGTGTTGCCAGACCAGCTCGGAGTCTCAATATTAGAGCACATGCATCGGTCTACTCACATGGGGGCCCGAAAATTAAAAGACTTAATCCGACATGCCGGAATCAAGTTTCACCAACAGGACACCAAAATAGAGCAAGTTGTATCTGCCTGCAAGACCTGCCAACTCACCAACGCGAGAGCCACATCAAATAAAAAAGGAACCAGGCTCAGAGGCACCAGACCGGGAGCCCAATGGGAGGTCGACTTCACTGAAGTCAAACCAGGAAAGTATGGTTATAAATATCTTTTAGTATTTACAGACACCTTCTCTGGCTGGGTGGAGGCATACCCAACCAAGCATGAAATGGCTCAGACGGTGGCTAAGAAGCTACTAGAAGACATCTTACCCAGGTATGGTTTTCCTGCCATGGTAGGATCAGACAATGGACCAGCTTTTATCTTGCAGGTAACACAGGCAGTAGCCAACGCGGTGGGGGCAAACTGGAAATTACATTGTGCTTATAGGCCCCAGAGCTCAGGACAGGTAGAAAGAATGAATAGAACCCTAAAAGAGACCCTTACCAAATTAACCATGGAGACTGGCGGGAACTGGGTGACTCTCCTACCGTACGCCCTTTACCGGGTTAGAAACACTCCTTACACTCTGGATTTTACTCCCTATGAGATCATGTTTGGCAGGCCACCCCCTGTTATTCCCAGCCTTCGAGCTGAACTTATTGCTGAGTTTATTTTTTTTTTTATTTATTTTTTTTTTTATAAATTTTTTTTTCAACGTTTATTTTTTATTTTTGGGACAGAGAGAGACAGAGCATGAACGGGGGAGGGGCAGAGAGAGAGGGAGACACAGAATCGGAAAGAGACTCCAGGCTCTGAGCCATCAGCCCAGAGCCTGACGCGGGGCTCGAACTCCCGGACCGCGAGATCGTGACCTGGCTGAAGTCGGACGCTTAACCGACTGCGCCACCCAGGCGCCCCAAAGTCTTGGCTCTGAGTTTAAAGATCAAGAACTTTTTATTTCCTTGAGAGGGCTCCAGAGGGCGCACAAGGATATTTGGCCACGCCTCCGTGCCATCTACGAGGCTGGCCCGACCCCAACACCTCATCAGTACAGGCCGGGAGACTGGGTCTATGTCAAGAGGCACCACTGAGAGACCCTCGAGCCGCGCTGGAAGGGACCCTACATCGTAGTGCTGAAAACCCCCACCGCTCTCAAAGTAGACGGCATCGTGACCTGGGTCCATCACACCCACGTTTGGCCAGCGGACCTTTCCTCAATCCGGAAGGACTTCGTCACGCGATGGGCCATCAGTCAGGACCAACACAACCTGCTCAAGCTCAAGCTACAGTGCATTCGACCCACCTAATATTGGTAACTCTCTTAACTCTGCTTGTCATTGCTCATGCTTCCAGGAGACCCCACGCTCCCCAAAACATCACCTGGCAGATCATAGACACCAGCTCGGGGACAATACTTAATCAGACCTCCCAGAGCCACCCCAGGGACACATGCTTCCCAGAACTTAGCGTAAACCTCCAAACTCTGTTCCCTTGTCACCATAAATGCAGCTGGTCCCATGATTGGGTCTGTAAGCTACATGACAAGGGGGGAATGAAAGGGCAGGCCTACGCCGGCTGACTCCATCTTGTTCTGTGTTCTCCACCTTGAGTGACAATGTCCCCAACATGACCCCTTTTCTGGGAAAATCGCAGAAACCTCAGATCCCGCCTCCTCCCCTTGAGTAACCTCCTGCTCACCCGTTCAAACTTCCTGATCAAAACACGCCCAGCAACCTGCGTAACAGGACTCTGACCCTTCCCCAGCCAATCAGCCGAGGCCACGACCCTTCCCCAGCCAATTGGCTGCCCCTAGACCCCTATAAAACCTTTGTGCTTTTGAAACTCGCTCTCTCTCCCTGGTATCTCACTGCTGCGTCAGTGCAGGTAGGGGACTGAGCTTGAGCTAGCTCGAATAAAGGCTCTTTTGCTTTTGCATCGGACTCGGCTCCCTGGTGGTCTTTGGGGATCACGAATTCTGGGCATAACACTGATCACTTAGATTCCACCTACACCTGCCTAAATAACCCAGAAAACCGCCAGAAGACCAGAATAACAGAGTCTCCGGAGCCAAGTGCAGATGAGAGCCCCACGGAAGAGGGTAGGAAGGACAGCAAGGTGGTGCGAGCTACACGGACTGGCAAGAAGGAGCCGGGGCAGAGGGGCGGCCTGCCAGCCAAGAACAGACCCCAAGTCTGGCTTGCAAAAGCAGAGGGGCCAGATGGAGTGTGTTTGAACAGCGAGCTGGACTTAACATCTGGAAGGTTATAAGTTAACAGCTCTGCTCAGAGAGCAAGAAGGCTGGAGGACAATGGGAAGGAGAGTTGCTGAACCCGGGACAACAGAGCTCAGTTTGGTGGGGAACAAAGGCGCTCGCCAGCACCATCTCCCTCACCCATCTCCCAGCCAAAATCCCAAAGGGAACCAGTTCCTGCCAGGGAACTTACTTGCACCTTGCAAACACCCAACACTGTGCTTCTGCGGATCCATCCCTCCGGCTGCGGCGGGTCTGACTCCCTCCCACTGCCTCAGGGCCCCTCCCCAAGCGGTTCACAAAAGGAAAAGCGAGCTGAGCCTGCCACTCCCACCCCCGTGTACCTTGCCAATCCGCCCAGGCTAATACACCAGATCCCCAGCACCACAAGCCTGGCAGTGTGCAAGTAGCCCAGACGGGCCACACCACCCCACAGTGAATCTCACCCCTAGGAGAGGGGAAGAGAAGGCACACACCAGTCTGACTGTGGCCCCAGCAGTGGGCTGGGGACACACATCAGGTCTGACTGCGGTCCCACCCACCAACGTGAGTTATTCAAGACAGCACAGGGGAAGTGCTCTGCAGTTCTGCACCACTCCAGGAACTATCCAAAATGACCAAACGGAAGAATTCCCTTCAAAAGAATCTCCAGGAAATAACACCAGCTAATGACTGATGAAAAAGGATTTAAACAATATAACAGAAAGTGAATTTAGAATAATAGTCATAAAATTAATCACTGGGCTTGAAACAGTATAGAGGAGAACAGAAAATCTATTGCTACAGAGATCAAGGGACTAAGGAAGAGTCAGGAGGAGCTAAAAAATGCGACAAACGAGCTGCAAAATAAAATGGAAACGACCACGGCTCAGATTGAAGAGGCAGAAGAGAGAATAAGTGAACTAGAAGATGAAATTATGGAAAAAGACAAAGCTGAGAAAAAGAGAGATAAAAAAAATCCAGGAGTATGAGAGGAAAATTAGAGAAATAAGTGATGCACTAAAGAGAAATAATCCACGCATAATTGGTATTCCAGAGGAGGAACAGAGAGGGAAAGGTGCTGAAGGTGTACTTGAAGAAATCATACCTGAGAACTTCCCTGAACTGGGGAAGGAAAAAGGCACTGAAATCCAAGAGGCACAGAGAACTCCCTTCAGATGTAACTTGAATTGATCTTCTGCACGACATATCGTAGTGAAACTGGCAAAACACAAGGATAAAGAGAAAATTCTGAAAGCAGTGAAGGATAAACGTGCTCTAAATTATAAAGGGAGACCTATAAGACTCGTGACCAAACTCTCTTCTGAAACTTGGCAGGCCAGAAAAGAATGGCAGGAAATCCTCAATGTGATGAACAGAAAAAATATGCAGCCGAGAATCCTTTATCCAGCAAGTCTGTAATTCAGAATAGAAGGAGATATAAAGGTCTTCCCAAACAAACAGAAACTGAAAGAATTTGTCACCACTAAACCAGCCCTACAAGAGATCCTGAGGGGGATACTGTGAGAGAAGTACCAGAAACATCGCTACAAGCATAAACATACAGACATCACAATGACTCTAAACCCATATCTTTCTAAAATAACACTGAATGTAAATGGACTAAATGTGCCAACCAAAAGACATAGGGTATCAGAATGGATAAAAAAACAAGACCCATCTATTTGCTGTCTACAAGGGACTCATTTTAGACCTGAGGACACTTTCAGATTGAGAGTGAGGGGATGGAGAACTATTTATCATGCTACTGGAAGTCAAAAGAAAGCTGGAGTAGCCATACTTATATCAGACAAACTAGACTTTAAATTAAAGACTATCACAAGAGATGAAGAAGGGCATTATATCATAATTACAGGGCCTATCCACCAGGAAGAGTGAACGATTATAAATGCCTATGCGTTGAATATGGGAGCCCCTAAATATATAAAACAATTACGCAGAAACTTAAGCAAGCTTATTGATAAGAATGTGGTAACTGCAGGGGACTTTAACACTCCACTTACAGAAATGGATAGATCATCTAGACACACGGTCAATAAAGAAACAAGGGCCCTGAATGATACATTGGATCAGATGGACTGACAGATATACTTAGAACTCTGCATCCCAAAGCAACAGAATATACTTTCTACTCGAGTGCACATGGAACATTCTCTAAGAGAGATCACATCCTGGGTCACAAAACAGCCCTTCATAAGTATATAAGAACTCAGAACATACCATGCATACTTTCAGACCACAATGCTATGAAGCCTGAAATCAACCACAGGAAAAAGTCTTGAAAACCTCCAAAAGCATGGAGGTTAAAGAACACCCTACTAAAGAATGAGTGGGTCAACCAGGCAATTAGAGAAGAAATTAAAAAATATATGGAAACAAATGAAAATGAAAATACAACAATCCAAACGCTTTGGGATGCAGCGAAGGCAGTCCTGAGAGGAAAATACATTGCAATCCAGGCCTATCTCAAGAAATAAGAAAAATCCCAAATACAAAATCTAACAGTACACCTAAAGGAAATGGAAGCAAAATAGCAAAGACAGCCTAAACCTAGCAGAAGAAGAGAAATAATAAAGATCAGAGCAGAAATAAACAATATAGAATCTAAAAAAAACTGTAGAGCAGATCAACGAAACCAAGAGTTGGTTTTTTGAAAAAATAAACACAATTGATAAACCTCTAGCCAGGCTTCTCAAAAAGAAAAGGGAGATGACCCAGATAGATAAAATCATGAATGAAAATGGAATTATTACAACCAATCCCTCAGAGATACAAACAATTATCAGGGAATACTATGAAAAATTACATGTCAACAAACTGGACAACCTGGAAGAAATGGACAAATTCCTAAACACCCACACGCTTCCAAAACTCAATCAGGAGGAAATAGAAAGCTTGAACAGACCCACAACGAGCAAAGAAATTGAACCAATTATCAAAAATCTCCCAACAAATAAGAGTCCAGGACCAGATGGCTTCCCAGGGGAGTTCTACCAGACGTTTAAAGCAGAAATAATACCTATCCTACTTAAGCTATTCCAAAGAATAGAAAGGGAAGGAAAACTTCCAGACTCATTCTATGAAGCCAGCATTACTTTGATTCCTAAACCAGACAGAGACCCAGTAAAAAAAGAGAACTACAGGCCAATATCCCTGATGAATGTGGATGTAAAAATTCTCAAGAAGATACTAGCAAATCAAATTCAACAGCATAAATAAATTATTCACCATGATCAAGTGGGATTCATTCCTGGGATTCAGGGCTGGTTCAACATTCTCAAATCAATCAAAGTGATACATCACATTAATAAAAGAAAAGAACCATATGATCCTGTCAATCGATGCAGAAAAGGCATTTGACAAAATTCAGCAACGTTTCTTAATAAAAACCCTCGTGAAAGTTGGGATAGAAGGAACATACTTAAAGATCATAAAAGCCATTTATGAAAAGCCCACAGCTGACATCATCCTCAATGGGGAAAAACGGAGAGCTTTCCCCCTGAGATCAGGAACACGACAGGGATGTCCACTCTCACCGCTGTTGTTTAACATAGTGTTGGAAGTTCTAGCATCAGCAATCAAACAACAAAAGGAAATCAAAGGCATCAAAATTGTCAAAGATGAAGTCAACCTTTCACTTTTTGCAGATGACATGATATTACACATGGTAAACCAGATAGACTCCACCAAAAGTCTGCTAGAAACGATACATGAATTCAGCAAAGTTGCAGGATACAAAATCAATGTACAGAAATCAGTTGCATTCTTATACACTAACAATGAAGCAACAGAAAGACAAATAAAGAAACTGATCCCATTCACAATTTCACCAAGAAGCACAAAATAGCTAAGAATAAATCTAACCAAAGATGTAAAAGATCTGTATGCTGAAAAGTATAGAAAGCTTATGAAGGAAATTGAAGAAGATAAAGAGAAATGGAAAAACATTCCGTGCTCATGGATTGGAAGAATAAATATTTTCAAAATGTCAATACTACCCAAAGCTATCTACACTCTCAATGCAATCCCAATCAAAATTGCACCAGCATTCTTCTCAAAACTAGAACAAGCAATCCTAAAATTTATATGGAACAGCAAAAGGCCCCAAATAGCCAAAGTAATTTTGAAGAAGACCAAAGCAGGAGGCATCACAATTCCAGACGTTAGCCTCTACTACAAAGCTGTAATCATCAAGACAGCATGGTATTGGCACAAAAACAGACACATAGACCAATGGAATAGAATAGAAACCCCAGAACTAGACCCACAAACTTATGGCCAGCCAATCTTTGACAAAGCAGGAAAGAACATCCAATGGAAAAAAGACAGTCTCTTTAACAAATGGTGCTGGGAGAACTGCACAGCAACATGCAGAAGAATGGAACTAGACCACTTTCTTACACCATTCACAAAAACAAACTCAAAATGGATAAAGGACCTGAATGTGAGACAGGAAACCATCAAAACCCTAGAGGAGAAAGCAGGAAAAGACCTCTCTTGACCTCAGTCATAGCAATTTCTTACCTGACACATCCCCAAAGGCAAGGGAATTAAAAGCAAAAATGAACTACTGGGACCTTATGAAGATAAAAAGCTTCTGCACAGCAAAGGAAACAACCAACAAAACTAAAAGGCAACCAATGGAATGGGAAAAGATATTTGCAAATGACATATCGGACAAAGGACTAGTATCCAAAATCTATAAAGAGCTCACCAAACTCCACACCCAAAAAACAAATAACCCAGTGAAGAAATGGGCAGAAAGCATAGACACTTCTCTAAAGAAGACATCCAGATGGCCAACAGGCACATGAAAAGATGCTCAGCGTCACTCCTCATTAGGGAAATACAAATCAAAACCACACTCAGATATCACCTCACGCCAGTCAGAGTGGCCAAAATGAACAAATCAGGAGACTATAGATGCTGGAGAGGATGCGGAGAAATGGGAACCCTCTTGCACTGTTGGTGGGAATGCAAATTGGTGCAGCCACTCTGGAAAACAGTGTGGAGGTTCCTCAGAAAATTAAAACTAGACGTAGCTGATGACCCAGCAATAGCACTGCTAGGAATTTACCCAAGGGATACAGGAGTGCTGATGCATAGGGGCACTTGTACCCCAATGTTTATAGCAGCACTCTCAACAATAGCCAAATTATGGAAAGAGCCTAAATGTCCATCAACAGATGAATGGATAAAGAAATTGTGGTCTATATACACAATGGAGTACTATGTGGCAATGAGAAAGAATGAAATCTGGCCTTTAATAGCAACGTGGATGGAACTGGAAAGTGTGATGCTAAGTGAAATAAGTCATACAGAGAAAGACAGATACCATATGTTTTCACTCTTATGTGGATCCTGAGAAACTTAACAGAAGACCATGGGGGAGGGGCAGGAAAAAAAAAGAGGTTAGAGAGGGAGAGAGCCAAAGCATAAGAGACTCTTAAAAACTGAGAACAAACTGAGGGTTGATGGGGGGGTGGGGGGGTGGGTGATGGGTTTTGAGGAAGGCACCTTTTGGGATGAGCACTGGGTGTTGTATGGAAACCAATTTGACAATAAATTTCATATATTGAAAAAAAATAAAACTAGAAAAATAAAGGTTAGACTTAAAATGGATCCTGCATGGTCATAAAGGGAAGAGCATCCACAACTTACCTACAGGAAGTTCTCATAGCCATTATAAATTCCCTAGCAAGCTAAATTTTTTTTATCCTGCTCTTTCCTTAGAGGGATTGGGGTAGGCTGGGTACCATCTCTGACATACAATGTCTTAAATATTTACTTAATATTTTTCATATTATGGGCTCGACTAAAAATTCCAAAATTGTGTCATCTTTACTAGACTTAGACTTCTTGAGGCTTGATACTATTCATTTTTCTTTACTTCAGGCATGGGCCTTTGTATAAACGGTGAGACAGCCTGATAAAATACAAAAGACAGACTTTGAGCAAAGAGGTTTGGGTATAAATCCAAGGTTTGTCATTTTCCAGACTGTCTGAAATTGACCAAGTAGCTTTACTTCTCTTAGCCTGTAAATTTTTTTAAGAGGGTACATTTTTAAAGAGAACAAGGAAGATGCTTTGCCATTACATGCCAATTTCAGTGATCATCCTCTTGATGCACTTTCTCCTTTCTTTTTTTAAATCTTTTTTTAATGTTTACTTATTTTTGAGGGAGAGAGAGAGAGGGAGAGAGACAGGAAGAGAGACAGAGACAGAGCAGGCAAGAGGCAGAGAGAGAAGGAGACAGAAAATCTGAAGCAGTCTCCAGGCTCTGAGCTGTCAGTACAGAGCCTGATGTGGGGCTCAAACCCAAACACCACGAGATCATAACCTGACCCAAAGTTGGACGTTCAACTGACTGAGTCACCCAGGCGCCCCTACTTTCTCTTTTTTTAAACGCTCTTTATAGTCCTCTTCTGTAGACATTTTTAGTGCCAAGAACTGCCTTTGAAGACCCTACCAATGGAATGAGAAGTTAAATAGTCCTCTGTACTTCCCCTGAAGGAGTAAATTATTCTGTTTCTTACACAAAAGGCATGTAAAGAGTTTTCTATATGTATAAGTCCCATATGAACCTACCTTTGCAAAATGCTTCAGAAACGCTTGAATATCTCAAATTCAGAAAGTTGCCTGGAGGCCAGCTCCACATATAACAAATCTCATAATTGTGTTCTCTATAGCTCTTCGGCCCCTAAAAAAATTCTTAAAAGCCCCATGCTTAAAATACCTATTTTTAAAAATTTATCATTTAATTATTTACTTTTTAAAAATTCATTACATAATTAAAATGAAATGGAAAATTCTACCTTTTACCCCATCCCCTTCAGTCAGGTCACTTCTATGTATTAGATCTACCATTGCTATTTGGATTCTGTGAAGTCAGGTAGCTTGGCTTTGGAACATGCAATAATATCCTGGATAATATGGAAATCAGGTATTTTTACAGTTGTGATCTCCTGCTCAGATTGCACATCAGAAAGACCTGTACAGCTTTAACAATGCAGATACCCAGGCTCCACTGCATAGGATGAAACAGGTATGACATTTCATACAGAGCTACAGTTGAAAACCATTGCATGATAGTGTCAACTATCCTGTAAATACAAGCTAAAGTGGTACAGATGATGTGTTACACTTGTGCCAGGCCTGCCACCAGAGTGGAGTTCTCAGTGTGTCCACAGGCAACCATTTATAGTGTCCCTGTGGAGGGATGTTGACCAGGATCGTGCCAAAAATACAAATCGTGTCTCAAAGAAAAAAATCAAAAATCTTTGTTCTCTCAGGTACCTCTAAAAATATACCCCTTTAAAACCTTTTTTTAGGAAGCACAGAGAAAAGCCAATAGTCACAGCACATGTTTAGTAAAAATAACGCAAGTTATAAAACAATTTACTACAGATTGAAAAAACACCTATAAGAAGGAGGGAGAAGATGGTGGCATAGGAGGATACTGGGCTCACCATATCCTGCTGATCACTTATATTCCACCCACATCTGCCTAAATAACCCAGAAAACTGCCAGAAGGCTAGCAGAATGGACTCTCCAGAGCCAAGCGTATACAAGAGGCCCACAGAAGAGGTTAGTAAGGGCAGAGAGGCAGTGTGCACTATACAGATTAGTGGGAGGGGGCTGGGGTGGTGGAGGGGCAGCCCCCTTGGCAAGGCAGAACACTTGAGTCTGGTTTGCAAAGCAGAGGGGCCAGACTGCATGAGTTCTGACAGCCAGCAGGACTTAACATCTGGAATGCTATAAGTCAACAGCTCTGCTCAGAGAGAAGGAGGGCAAGAGGACACTGGAAGGGAGAGGTGTTGAGCCCTGGAAGACAGAGCTTAGCTCAGCAGGAAACAAAGGTGCTGGCCAGCACCATATCCCTCTCCCATACCCCAGCCGAACACTCAAAGGGAACCAGTTCCCATCACTGAACTTGCTTGCACAATGCTAACACCCAACGCTGTGCTTCTGTGTATCCATCCCTTGGATGGGTCAGCCTGCCTCACTCACAGTGCTGGAGGGCCCCTCCTGCAGGGGATGACCGGCAACAAAGCTAGCTAAGCCTGTCCCTCCCGACCCTGTGCACCTTATGGGTCCACCCTAGCTAATACACCAATCCCATCACAGCAGCACCACAAGCCTGGCAGTATGCAAGTAGCCCAGACAGGGGACACACCACTCCACAGTGAATCCTGCCCCTAGGAGAGGGGAAGATACGGTACACACCAGTCTGACTGTGGCCCCAATGGTGGGCTGGGGGTAGACATCAGGTCTGAATGCAGCTCTGCCCACCAACAAAAGTTACTACAGACAGCACAGGGGAAGTGTCCTGCAGTTCCCCACCACTCTAGGGACTATCCAAAATGACAAAATGGAAGAATTCTCCTCAAAAGAAACTCCAGGAAGTAGTGACAGCTAACGAATTGATCAAAATGATTTAAGCAGTGTAACGGAACAAGAATTCAGAATAATGGTAATAAAATTAATTGCTGGGCTTGAAAAAAGTATAGAGGAAAGCAGAGAATTTATTGTTACAGAGATCAAGGGGCTAAGAAACATTCAGGAGGAGCTAAAAAATGCTATAAATGAGCTGCAAAATAAAATGGAGGTGACGATAGCTCAGATTGAAGAGGCAGAGGAGAGAATAGGTGAATTAGAAGATAAAATTATGGAAAAGGGGGAATTTGAGAAAAAGAGAGATAAAAAAATCCAGGAGTATGAGGGGAGAATTAGAGAACTAAATGACGCAATGAAACGGAACAATATCCATATAATACAATTCCAGAAGAGGAAAAGAGAGAAAAAGGTGCTGAAGGTGTACTTCAACAAATCATAGCTGAGAACTTCCCTGATATGGGGAAGGAAAAAGGCACTGAAATCCAAGAGGCACAGAGAACTCCCTTCAGACATAACTTGAATCGATCTTCTGCACAACATATTGTAGTGAAACTGGCAAAATACAAAAATAAAGAGAAAATTCTGAAAGCAGCTAGGGATAAACATGTTCTAACATATAAAGGGAGACCGATAAGACTAGTGGCAGATCTCTCTACTGAAAGTTGGCAGGCCAGAAAGGAATGACAGGAAATCTTCAATGTGATTAACAGAAAAAATATGCAGCCAAGAATCCTTTATCCAGCAAGTCTGTCATTCAGAATAGAAGGAGAGATAAAGGTCTTCCCAAACAAACAAAAACTGAAGGAATTCATCACCACTAAACCAACCCTACAAGAGATCCTAAGGGGGATTCTGTGAGTTAAATGTTGCAAGGACCTCAAAGTACCAGAGACATCACTATAAGCATGAAACCTACAGACATCACAATGACTCTAAACCCATATCTTTCAATAACACTGAATGTAAATGGACTAAATGCTCCAACTAAAAGACATAGGGTATCAGAATGGATAAAAAAACAAGACCCATCTGTTTCCTGTTGACAGGAGACTCATTTTAGACCTGAGGACACCTTCAGATTGAAAGTGAGGGGATGGAGAACTATCTATCATGCTGCTGGAAGTCAAAAGAAAGCTGGAGTAGCCATACTTATATCAGAAAAACTAGACTTTAAATTAAAGGCTGCTACAAGAGATGAAGAATGGCATTATATCATAATTATAGGGTCTATCCATCAAGAGGAGTTAACATTTTTAGGTGTCTATGCACCAAATTCAGAGCCCCCAAATATATAAAACAATTAATCACAAACATAAGCAACCTTATTGATAAGAATGTGGTAATTGCAGGGGACTTTAACACTCCACTAACAGAAATGGATAGATCATCTAGACACATGGTCAATAAAGAAACAAGGGCCCTGAATGATACATTGGATCAGATGGACTTGACAGATATACTTAGAACTCTGCATCCCAAAGTAACAAAATATACTTTCTTCTCAAGTGCACATGGAACATTCTCCAAGATAGATCACATCCTGGGTCACAAAACAGTCCTTCATAAGTATATAAGAATTGAGATCATACCATGTACACTTTCAGACCACAATGCTATGAAACTTGAAATCTACCATAGGAAAAAGTCTTGAAAACCTCCAAAAGCATGGAGGTTAAAGAGCACCCTACTAAAGAATGAATGGGTCCACCAAGCAATTAGAGAAGAATTTTAAAAATATATGGAAACAAATGAAGATGAAAATACAACAATCTAAACGCTTTGGGATGCAGCGAAGGCAGTCCTGAGAGGAAAATACATTGCAATCCAGGCCTATCTCAAGAAACAAGAAAAATCCCACATACAAAATCTAACAGCACACCTAAAGGAAATAGAAGCGGAACATCAAAGACACCCCAAACACAGCAGAATAAGAGAAATAATAAAGATCAGAGCACAAATAAACAATATAGAATCTAAAAAAACTGTAGAGCAGATCAATGAAACTAAGAGTTGGTTTTTTGAAAAAATAAAGAAAATTTATAAAGCTTCAGCCAGGCTTCTCAAAAAGAAAAGGAGGAGGACCCAAATAGATAAAATCATGAATGAAAATTGAATTATTACAACCAATCCCTCAGAAATACAAGCAATTATCAGGGAATACTATGAAAAATTATATGCCAAAAAACAGGACAACCTGGAAGAAATGGAAAAATTCTGAAACACCCACACACTTCCAAAACTCAAACAGGAAGAAATAGAAAAGCGGAACAGACCAATAACCAGTGAAGAAATTGAATCAGTTATGAAAAATCTCCCAACAAATAAGATTCCAGGACCAAATGGCTTCCCTGGGGAATTCTACCAGACATTTAAAGCAGAGATTATCCCTATCCTTCTCAAGGTGTTCCATAAAACAGAAAGGGAAGGAAAACTTCCAGACTCATTCTATGAAGCCAGCATTACTTTGATTCCTAAACCAGAGACACAGCAAAAAAAGAGAACTACAGGCCAATATTCCTGGTGAATATTGATGCGAAAATGCTCAAGAAGATACTAGCAAATCGAATTCAACAGCATATACAAACAATTATTCACCATGATCAAGTGGGATTCATTCCTGGGCTGCAGGTCTGGTTCAACACTCACAAAGCAATCAATGTGATACATCACATTAATAAAAGTAAAGATAACAACCAGATGATCCTGTCAATCGATGCAGAAAAAGCATTTGACAAAATTCAGCATCCTTTCCTTATAAAAACCCTTGAGAAAGTCGGGACAGAAGGAATATACTTAAGCATCATAAAACCCATTTATGAAAGGCCCACAGCTAATACCATCCCCAATGGGGAAAGCTCTCAGTTTTCTCAGTTCCTGAGATCAGGAACCCGACAGGTATGTACACTCTCAATGCTGTTGTTTAACATAGTGTTGGAAGTTCTAGCATCAGCAATAAGATAAGAAAAGGAAATCAAAGCAATCAAAAATGGCAAAGATGAAGTCAACCTTTCGCTTTTTGCAGATGCCATGTAAAACCCGATAGACTCCACCAAAAGTCTGCTAGAACTGATACATGAATTCAGTAAAGCTGCAGGATACAAAATCAATGTACAGAAATCAGTTGCATTCTTATACACTAATAATGAAGCAACAGAAAGACAAATAAAGAAACTGATCCCATTCACAAATGCACCAAGAAGTATAAAATACCTAGGAATAAACCTAACCAAAGATGTAAAAGATCTGTATGCTGAAAAGTATAGAAAGCTTATGAAGGAAATTGAAGAAGATACAAAGAAATGGAAAAACATGCCATGCTCATGGATTGGAAGAATAAATATTGTTAAAATGTCAATACTACCAAAGCTATTTACACTGTCAATGCAATCCCAACCAAAATTGCACCAGCATTCTTCTCGAAGCTAGAGCAAGCAATCCTAAAATTTGTATGGAACCACAAAAGGCCCCGAATAGCCAAAGTAATATTGAAGAAGAAGACCAAAGCAGGAGGCATCACAATCCCAGACTTTAGCCTCTACTACAAAACTGTAATCATCAAGACAGCATGGTATTGGCACAAAAACAGACACATAGACCAATGGAATAGAATAGAAGCCCCAAAATTAAACCCACTAAAATATAGCCAACTAATCTTTGACAAATCAGGAAAGAACATCCAATGGGAAAAAGACAGTCTCTTTAACAAATGGTGCTGGAAGAACTGCACAGCAACATGCAGAAGGATGAAACCAGACCACTTTCTTACACCATTTGCAAAAACAAACTCAAAATGGATAAAGACCTGAATGTGAGACAGGAAACCATCAAAACCCTAGAGGAGAAAGCAGGGAAAAACCTTTCTGTCTTCAGCTGCAGCAATTTCTTACTTGACACATCCCCAAAGGCAAGGGAATTAGAACCAAAAATGAACTATTGGGACCTCATCAATATAACAAGCTTTTGCACTGCAATGGAAACAATCAACAAAACTAAAAGCCAACCAACGGAATGGGAAAAGATACTTGCAAATGACATATCAGACAAAGGGCTAGTATCCAAAATCTATAAAGAGCTCACCAAACTCCACACCTGAAAAACAAATAATCCAGTGAAGAAATGGGCAGAAAGCATGAATAGACACTTCTCTAAAGCAGACATCCAGATGGCCAACAGGCACATGAAAAGATGCTCAACGTTGCTCTCATCAGGGAAATACAAATCAAAACCACATTCAGATATCACCTCACGCCAGTCAGAGTGGCTAAAATGAACAAATCAGGAGACTATAGATGCTGGCAAGGATGTGGAGAAACGGGAACCCTCTTGCACTATTGGTGGGAAAGCAAACTGGTGCAGCCGCTCTGGGAAACAGTGTGGAGGTTCCTCAGGAAATTAAAACTAGACCTACCCTATGACCCAGCAATAGCACTGCTAGGAATTTACCCAAGGGATACAGGAGTGCTGATGCATAGGGACACTTGTACCCCAATGTTTATAGCAGCACTCTCAACAATAGCCAAAGTATAGAAAGAGCCTAAATGTCCATCAACTGATGAATAGATAAAGAAATTGTGGTTTATATACACAATGGAATACTACGTGGGAATGAGAAAGAATGAAATCTGGCCTTTTGTAGCAACGTGGATGGAACTGGAGAGTGTGATGCTAAGTGAAATAAGTCATACAGAGAAAGACAGATACCATATGTTTTCACTCTTATGTGGATCCTGAGAAACAACAGAAGACCATGGGGGAGGGGAAGGGATAAAACAAAAAGGAGGTTAGAGAGGGTGGGAGCCAAAACATAAGAGACTCTTAAAAACTGAGAACAGACAGAGGGTTGATGGGGGGTAGGAGGGCGGGTAGGGTAGATGATGGGTATTGAGGAGGGCACCTGTTGGGATGAGCACTGGGTGTTGTATGGACACCAATTTGACAATAAATTTCATATTTAAAAAAATGAAAAAACCTATAAGAATTTGAAAGACACTTCTGTAATTGTGTAAATTACATTTACACTATACATTGCCAAAATAGGAAAACCCTGTAGTCTCCTGTAACTGATCAGAAACAGTGAGATTTTTTCTAGTCTCCTTGGGTAGATTTTATTCTTCAATTTTCCTATTTCTCTACTTCAGTTTGAATTTTTATAGTGTGTTAAATTATAAGCAATTATTTGACTCTTTGACTTTCAAATCTCCTAAATGTTAACAATTTGGGATTGCTGGTTCACATGAATTTTTATATAACAGTATATGTTATGTATTCGTAGGTGAAAAACATTACATCCTAATTTTCACTAATGCTGGGGAACATCCTTTTTTTTTTTTTTTTAAACTTTTTTAACGTTTATTTTTGGGACAGAGACAGAGCATGAACGGGGGAGGGGCAGAGAGAGAGGGAGACACAGAATTGGAAGCAGGCTCCAGGCTCTGAGCCATCAGCCCAGAGCCCGACGGGGCTCGAACTCATGGACCGCGAGATCGTGACCTGGCTGAAGTCGGACGCTTAACCGACTGCTCCACCCAGGCGCCCCAACATCCTTTTAATATATCATTATTTTCTGCTTGCGTTTTCTCTTCTTCTGTCAATATTAAATCTTTTGCTAAAAATTTTTTGACCAAAGAATTAACACAAACAAATAATTCCACCATGTTGCTAGTTATAAACCCTTTAAAAAATATATTTACATCTGTGTTGTGTACATTAAGTACTATTTGTATATTTTTTTTAAATGCTAAAAAACAAGCAATCCATGTCCTATTGGCTGTTACCCTAGTTCCCTTACTTATAATCAGTGCTGTCTCATAACTTTATGTTTCTTCAGGGTGCCCATTCATACTTATGTCAGCCATTTACTTAACTGAGCAAATGCATTCAAGGGATTCAGGTTACAAACCCAAAATATTACACAACATGGAGGGGCTTCCGTTTTTCTGAATTTTCAGTACAAAGTGAATTCAAGAGGATTAAATACAAATGTATGTTTAGGAACTTAATTTTTCTGAGTTGCCACCTGAGATTTAGTTTTAAAATCAGAAGCCCTCTGAGGAGCTGATTACCTTTGGGGGAAAGACTGAGGTAATATCAAGGGGTTAGTATAACAATATCCTGCAGGGCAAAGTAGGCATGCAATTGCTTTGTGGATTAGCAACTTCTCTAAGAGTAACAATGAAGAATATATTTTCTGAAGTCAAACCTGTGATGTAAAGATTTGACATTACAGCTATGCTTGTGGTGACACTGCAAGCCAACAATATAGAATATATGTATACATTTCTACTGGAAAATTCATCTATACATCAAAAATAAACTGAAGGTTGAAATTAAAATCAGATATATTTCTTGGACTTGAAGCTGAGATAGTGTGAAGCAAACTACTCATTTTGGAGATCTTCAGTTAAAATTTATTCTAATTTCATAGAGCAAATTATCAGTAATAAATTGTATTTAAATGTTTTTAAATTATAAGAAGAAAAAATTAAATTACTTTTAGAAATAGTATTTATCTTAATACTTTAGAAAATAAAGTGAATGACTTACTGGGCTTTGGTTTTTAATTTTGTTTTTGTTTTTTAAATTAATAGATTTATTTTTAGAAAAGTCTTAGGTTTAAAGAAAATTAAGAATAAAGTACAGACAGTTTTCATACAACCCCTACCCTCATAGTTTCTCCTATTATTAAAATCTTGCATCAGTATGGTACTGTTGTCATAACTGATGAACCAATATTGATGCATTATTACATTAATTATTATGTTAACATAATAATTGCCTTATTATAATATGGTAACATAATATATTTCCTTAACATAATGTAATACATATAATACATGTAATACATGTACATGTATTGTACATTCTATTCGCTTGACAAATTATAATATCATGCAGTCACCATTACAATACCACCCAGAAAGAAGGGTTCACTGCCCTAAAAATCCCTTCTATCCCACCTAGTCATCCTTCTCCTCTCCCCAGACCTCTGGTAATTACTGATCTTTGTCTTCTGCTTATAGTTCTACCTTTTCCAGGATGTCACAGAGTTAGTATCATACAATATGTAGCCCTTTAAAACAGGCTTCTTTCACTTGGTAATATGAATTTAAGTCTCTCGGTGTCTTTTTATAGCTTGATAGCTTGTTTCTTTTTATTCTTGAATTGTAGTTCATTGTCTGGATGTACCACAGTTTATTTATCCATTCACCTATTGAAAACATCTTGATTGCTTCTAGATTTTGGCAATTATGAATAAAGCTGCTATAAACATCTCTGTGCAGGTTATTATGTGGACATATTCTCAGTTCATTTGGCTAGATACCAAAGAGTGTGTTGTGTCAGTCTCACCCTACTGATAGTGATGCTATTGGCTAGGAATGCCCCACAGACATTTCCTCAACCAGAGCCAATGTTGTGGCTAGACAACATTGTGGGTCTTAATAAGATGGAAGGATGCACTTCATCAACAACCTTCATAGAACTTTGAGGAACAAGATTTATCACTGACAAGTCCTAGAGGTTACATGGCACACCCTAGACCACACAAAGAGGTCTCTGGTAAAGAGAGAGAAGGATGGAACACAGACTTGGGGCTCTACCTCTATTAGGGTAGGGTGCCTCTGATTTCTCGGGCTCATTATTGGTGAATATAAAGCATAAGAGTGGGAATTGGAGTGCAGAAAGGGAGAAGCAGGTTCATTCAAGTGGTCAGTTATCTAGGTTGGCTTTCTAAGAAGAAAACTTCATGGGTGAAGGTGGCCTTATACCTTACCTAGTGGTTTTGCTAGTAGCTGTGTCTTACAGCTGGCAAGGTATTTATTTAAGAAGATTGTCTTTGAAATGGATGCCTCAGCAATGGGAAGCTTAATGTCAGGTACTTGCATTACAATCAAAAAGCTCAATGATAGGCATTTACACTGCAGAATGAGATTGCTGGACTGCATGGTAAAATCATTTAGCAACTTTACCATTTTGCGTTTCCACCAGCAATGAAAGAGAGTTCCTCTTCCTCCATGTCTTTGCCTACATTTTGATTTAGTCATTCTAATGAATGTATAGTGGTATCGCATTGTTTTAATTTGTATTTCCATAGTGATATATGATGCTGAGCATCTTTTCAAATACATATTTTCTATCTGTATATCTTCTCTAGAGGAGTTGTCTGTTCAGAATTTTTCCCCACTTTTTAATCAGGTTGTTTTCTGCATGCAGAAATTTTTAATTTTAATGAGGTTCCACTAATCAATTCTTCCTTTCATGGATCAAGCTTTTGATGTCATATCTTTTAGATATCATTGTCAACCAAATGTCACCTAGATTTTCTTCCTCGTTATCTTCTAAAACTTTTATAGTTTTGCATTTAACATTCAGGTCTATAATTTATTTTTAATTTTTGTAAAAAGAATGAAGCTGGGGTTTAAATTATCTTATTTTATTTTATTATTTTATTGCAGGTGGATATCTAATTGTTCCACCACTATTTGTTGAAAGGTAATCTTTTCTCCATTGTATTACCTTGCTTCTTAGTAAAAAATCAGTTCATTATATTTGTGTGAGTTTATTTCTAGTCTCTCTACTTTGTTCCATTGATCTATTTCTCTACTCTTTCACCAATACAACACTGTCTTCATCATAGTAGCTTTATAATAAGTCTTCAAGTTGGGTAGCTAACTTGGTTTTAAGAACTCATTTAGGGGTACCTGGGTGGCTCAGTTGGTTAAGTCCCTGTCTTTTGATCTCAACTCAGGTCATGATCTCAAGGTAGTGAGTTCAAGCCCTGTGTTGTGCTCCATGTTGGGCATGAAGCTTATTTAATTTTTTTTAATTCATTTAAATTCTTTTTTTTTTTTTTTGCCTATTAATGACTATGACAGCCAGAACATAAGGTAAATGAAAATATTAATTCACAGTGAGATAACTATACATTATACTCAAAATTGTAGGGCAGAGATTGTTAAAGAGAAAATACTTTAAAAAACAACAAATGTATATTCTGAGTAATCAGGGGAGCTTAGAATGCTATTGTCTTTTTATTTTACACAACTCATTTTTTTTCTTTATTTTTTTCTTTTAATTTTTTTATTCTAGAGAGAGAGAGAATGAGTTGGGGAAAGGGGAAGAGGGTGAGAGAAAGAGAGAGAGAATCTTAAGCAGGTTCCACACTTAGCAAGGAGTATGACGTGGGGCTCAATCTCATGACCCTGGGATCATCATCTAAGCTGAAATCAAGAGTCAAGATGTGCAACCCACTGAGCCACCCAGATGCCCCTACCCAACTGAAAATTTTAAAGCAAAGTATCTCTTCAAAAAAAATTACTGTCATTTTTGATGTGGAGAACAAAGGTAAAAGAAATGTAGAAAAATTAAACGTCCTTACAACTTGAGAAGTACTTTATTTAAATGTTTATTTATTTATTTTGAGAAAAAGAAGTGGGGGGGCAGGCAGAGAGAGAGGGAGAGAGAATCCCAAGCAGGCTCCACACTGTTAGCACAGAGCCTGACACTGGGCTCAAACTCACAGATCCTGAGTTTGAACTGAAGAGTCAGATGCTTACCCAACTGACCCACCCAGGCTCCCCTGAGAAGTACTCGAGACAGGCAAGGTGATCTTCCTCCAAGAATTCAACTGCCTCGATGTTAATACTTTGCTAGAGGTGAAAGGCAACATGAGTTTGACATTATCCCCAACTTCCAGGATCCTATAAGTCTTCTTTAACATATGAAAATCCCTTTGGAAACTTCCTTTATCTCTGCCCCCCAGGATATATATTAGCAATCATTCTCCAAGTATATAGCTAATTGATATACATCTGATGTGTCTCATGACTAAGGTTTTACTAGACAGTAGTAAATGACTCCTCAAGCTTCTGGAAACCTTGCTTCCAAATTCCTTAGAAACTTACACTATCCCCGACCTCTTCCCAACCTGAAAGCATATAATTGGTCACTCCTCACAATCCCAAGTGTGGCTCTTTCTGCCCAAAGGTCCTGTCCCCGTGCTTTAACAAAACCACCTTTTTGCACTGAACATGGCTTAAGAGTTCTTTCTCAACCCTTTGCTCCTTTATCAACCCAACATTTCACCTCAATTTTAAGTGTTGGTCACTAAAAGTGTTAAGTGTTAAGGCTTAAAC
This sequence comes from Puma concolor, assembly GCF_028749965.1. Taxonomy (NCBI): domain Eukaryota; kingdom Metazoa; phylum Chordata; class Mammalia; order Carnivora; family Felidae; genus Puma; species Puma concolor. Next base: position 28,250,817 of record NC_141671.1, read on the forward strand.
TGTTAAGTGAGCACAATTTGATATCATCTTATATAACTAGAAGTCTACGAGGGATTCTAGGTAGACCTGACATTTTAATCCAATTTTATTATGTAACAAACTTAGCATACATTATGAATATGTGTGATAATGAGGTATAAGATCTTTTTTTATTCATGAACATCTGACACTCTATTCAATAAAACCAATTCAATTTAACTCACACTATTAAGCTATGTGTCATGCCAGTCTGGGTGGGAAATTAAGAAATGAATAAAATATTATGCATGCCCTCAGGAAACCTAAAATCTAATGACCTATGTGATTCCACCCAATTTTCTAATTAAAATCTGAAAGTTATTTGCTACTGTTTTATTCCCCAAAAACATTAAATAAAAATTAATGTGCATATGAGGCAAATCTCTGGAAGAGTTTTGGCACTAATTGTTTATTAGTTAATGATAGTATACTAGTTTATGGTAAAACTATAAACTATTCTTCATTTAGTTTCATTAGAAGAATAGAAAGTTCTCATCTTAATTTGTTAAGGTATACAAACAGGAAAGATTATTGAAAGTTTGAAACATTGCCATCTGTCTTTTATAGCTACTACTTAAAGTTCAGTGTTTCATCTGTTCCCAAGTATGACATGTTTGTGGGCTTGGGCAGTATCCAGGAACAATTGTTTTATTACCTGTTTTCATCCTGCATGAATGTTTGAGGTAGGCTCACCTATGAGGCTGTGATAGGTTCTTTTCCTACTTTACTTGCCTTGTCCTACTTGCTAGGAAAAAACTCTTCCATTATGCTCTTATTAATACCCTGACTCCAGTCTTCCCCACTTGTACCCTCAGATCTTGGAAAACTTCTCCAGATAGAGTCACTAACTCTTCCTTTGTCAGGAAGCAACCCAAAGTTCACCTTTACCCTGAAGCTTGGTGAGAATGCAGGAGCACTTCTCTATCTAAAACATATTGCATTCATTGCTTGACATCCTACAGTATATGTTTACTCTTTTTTTTGTACACAAAGTTCTTATGTTTCAGTTTATTTGATATTGTTTTTGTAAAAGTAAACAATAGTCTTGTGTTTTAAAGTAAATAAAGAGAGGGGAATATCACAAACCTTAAAGTTCTAGCAGGCTTATTGAAGAAACAAGTCTGTTCCCAAGTTGATCATAATCTGGACATAGGGATGAATAAAAATATTAATTCATAAGGAAACAATAATACTTTATTTTCAAAATTGTGAGTACAGACATTTTTAAGAAAATTATTTTTAAAATAAACTTATTGCATGAAGGAAACCCAGATGAATATTGTAGTGAGAATTACCTTAAATTTTCACACATTTTGGTCATAATTTTGAAGTAGAATGCAGATATCCTTCTAAAATACACATTAAGATTGAGTTTCACCAGCAACATCCAGAAGACTGAACCTAGACCACTTTCTTAGGCCATATACAGAAATAAACACAAAATGGATGAAAGACCTAAACCTAAGACAGGAAGCCATTGACCTAGGCTGCAGCAACTTCTTACTTGACATGTTCCTGTAGGCAAGGGAAACAAAACCAAAAATGAACTATTGGGACATCATCAAGATAAAAAGCTTCTGCATAACAAAGGAAACAATCAGCAAATCTAAAAGGCAACCTATGGAATGGGAGAAGATATTTGCAAATGACATGTCAGATAAAGAGTTAGTATCCAAAATCTATAAAGAATTTATCAAACTCAACACCCAAAAAAACAAATAATCTGGTGGAGAAATGGGAAAAAGAATGAATAGACACTTTTCCAAAGAAGACATCCAGATGGCTAGCAGACAATGAAAATATGCTGAATATCACTCATCATCAGGGAAATAAAAATCAAAACCACAATGAGATACCACCTGACACGTGTCAGAATGGCTAAAATTAGCAACTCAGGCAACAACAGATGTTGGCAAAGAGGCAGAGAAAGAGGATTGCAAGCTGGTGCAGCCACTCTGGAAAACAATGTGGATGTTCCTCAAAAAATAAAAAAATATAACTACCCTATGATCCAGCAATGGTGCTACTAGGTATTTATCCAAAGGATACAAAAATGCAGATGCGAAGGAGCACATTGAACCTAATGTTTATTAGAGCACTATCAACAATAGCCAAAGTATGGAAAGAGTCCAGATTTCCATTGACTGATGAATAGATAATGAGGAAGTGGTATATATATGCAATGAAATATTACTCAGCAATCAAAAGAATGAAATCTTGCCATGTGCAACAACATGGATAGAACTAGAGTGTATTATCTAAGTGAAATAAATCAGTCAGAGAAAGATGAATATCATATGATTTCACTCATGTGTAAAATTTAAGAAAAAAAAACATATGAACATAGGAGAAAGGAAACAAAACTAAGATAAAAATGGAGAAGGAAACAAACCATAAGAGACTCTTAAATACAGAGAACAAACTGAGGGTTGCTGGTGGGGTTTTGGGTCAGGGGATGGGCTAAATGGGTGATGGACATTAAGGAGAGCACTTGTTGGGATGAGCACGGGTATTATATGTAAGTGATGAATCGCTAAATTCTATTCCTGAAATCATTATTATACTGTATGTTAACTAACTTTAATTTAAATAAAAAAAGAAAAATTAAGATTGAGTTCCACAGTCTGTAATGATTAAGATTTTCACCAAATCTCCAACCAGCTAAAACATCCCCAATTTCACATCATTTCCTTCCCAATTTTGGAGTTTGGAGTCAGGCACATCACCTAGAATTCAGACCCACCTTTATTACCATTTATAAACAATAATTCTGGGACAGAAGTCTTCATCTTAATCAGCCTCATGTCTTGTATTTGAAGGATACAATGTTAAGCACCAGACACCCAAAAATGGAGAGCATAAACTCAATCCCTGTCATGAAAGAGTTTCTAATATAGTGGAGAAGAAAGTCACAAAGCCAGCCTACAAAGGTAGTGGTTGTTACAAAGTAAGTGCTCTAGAATAGATGGCAGAGAATTTTATGTAGGCTAGTTAAGGACAGTGGTTCTCCAATTTGTTATAATGATCCATTCCCACCAGGAGTGCTGATGTATAGGTGCACTTGTACCCCAATGTTTATAGCAGCACTTTCAACAATAGCCAAATTATGGAAAGAGCCTAAATGTCCATCAACTGACAAATGGATAAAGATGTGGTTTATATATACAATGGAATACTACTTGACAATGAGAAAGAATGAAATCTGGCCATTTGTAGCAACATGGATGGAACTGGAGAATATTATGCTAGGTGATATAAGTCAGGCAGAGAAAGATAGTTACCATATGTTTTCACTCATGTGTGGATCCTGAGAAACTTAACAGAAGACCAGGGGGGAGTTTCAGGGGGGAAGTTACAGAGAGGGAAGAAGGGAAACCATAAGAGACTCTTAAATACTGAGAACAAACTGAGGGTTGATGGAGGGTGGGGGAGAGGGGAAAGTGGGTTATTGGCATTGAGGAAGGCACCTGTTGGGATGAGCACTTGGTGTTGTATGGAAACCAATTTGACAATAAATTATATAAAGACAAGAAATAAGTATGTTTAAAAAATTCATTAGAAAGATCCAGGGATCTTATTAGTAACACGATTGATAAAATCCAGATAAGGACTTTGTTTTCATGTGACATAATGAGCACATGACAGGAAAGACATTTTTATGTCACCTAAATATACAATAGGGCTTATAGGGGAAGGACATGTAAGGCTATTGATTTTGCCTGTCCTAGGCATAATGTCACCAACGGAGAGGAGGCTGGGAGTCATGGCTTTGTGGTCCATGCAGCCAGGTGAGCCTTTCAGACACCTACCTGGGGGTTAAGGAGTGTCACAAAGACTTTTCCTCTGCTTGTTTTGTTCAGGAAAACCAGGTAATCACAAACACCCCTCCTGAACATGTTTGCCTTATTCTCATCAAACCATGGAATCCAAATCACTTTTACATAAAATGCTAAATTTGTTAAAATGTCCTAGCAATTTTCTTCCTCATCTCTTTTCCAATGGTTTCATAATTTATTCATTCTATTCTGGGCTGAATTGTGCCCCAGCCTCAAATTCATATGTTGAAACCCTCTGAATTGTGCCCCAGCCTCAAATTCATAGGTTGAAACACTCTTCTGAGAGTGTAACCATATCTGGAGATAAGGTTTTTAAAGAGGTAATTCAGTTAAAATGAGGTCATTAAAGTGGGCCTTACTCCAATATGACTAGTCTCCTTATAGGAAGAAGAAGTGAGGATGCCAATATACACAAAGGAAAGACCATGTAAAGGTAGGGAAATAACACAGCCCAAGGAGAGAAACCTCAGAAGAAATCAACACGGATCTTGGACTCCTAGTCTCTAGAACTGTGAGAAAATATTTTTTTTTGTTTTTTCTGCCACCCAGTCTGTGATACTTATTATGGCAGCCCTAGCAAACCAATATACATTCTTTAAAAATAAAACACTTACCAACCACCTACTAAATTAACACAATTTGTAGTCATAAACACACAATTTCTTGTTTCTTTGGAGGACATAATTTCTGGAACATACTTTCATAAATAGAAATCATATTTCACTTTGTTACTAAATCAAATTTCACCTGAAAAGCTATTTTAAAAAAATTTATCTATTGTTAAAAGCATTCTGGGTTGAGTTTGTGTTATTATAACAGAAATAGATCTGTTATTCAACAAAGCAACCAAATTGATAAAACACCAATATGCTAAAATAATTATCTCTAAAATATATGTATAGTCCATAGTAATTTTCTTCAATTAAACCTTTGATAAATTACAGTTGTTTTTAAGCTCTTGGCTCTCAGGTATTCTTCATATACATTGCCAGTTTGGCCTTATTATTCTGTTTCTTATATCTCTTATAATTAAGCCATCCAGCCTGGGCATACATTTCCCATTATAGATAGCTTTATACTTAGAGACACATTTTTAATCAGTGATGCATAAGAAGTGTTAGCATTTTCTTTTCTGTTTTGACATTTTCTTATCATCCTGGCAGTTCTCCCCATATCCCCTGTAGTTCCACTCTTTGCTGTCTTTGGAACCATTTTGAGGAGAAAAGAGACACGAAGCTCAGCAAACACCAAGCCAAAGGCTTATTTGGCAGGGTGTGAAGTCTCATCCCCTCCCCTTTCAGGATCTGAGGACAGCACCCAACTTCATCCTGAGGACCAGCTGGAGCCCTGCTTCCCTAATATATATATATATATATATATATATATATATATATATATATATATATATATTTTTTTTTTTTTTTTTTTTTTGGCCCTGTATTTGTTGACCACCATAAGCACTCTTTTCTTCTAGACTTCGCCTACCTTCTTATCGAGACTTGTCTCATCCTAGGGCCAGTGTGGGAAGAGGAGTGAACCCTGAACTGCAATCCAGTGACCTGAAAGGGGCCCAGGGCACCTATGTTGCAAAACAGGACAATAAATCTGAAAATATTTTGTCACTAGTCTAATCCCATTTTCTGTAGTTTTGGTTGTTCTTATGGAGGGTGAGTTGAGAATAAACTATGCCATATAATGAAGTAGGCATATCCCAAGGCCAGCTCTGAAATAAATTCCCACATCAACCTCTTCATTATTGTCTCTGATGATTGCTTGCTGACACCATACCAAAAACAAACAAAAGAAGTCATTTAAAGACCTCTGCTTACTCCTCCTTCTGATAAAGGGATTATGTTCTTCCTTGTTTACCTGTTTCTTTCCCAATATTTTGCATTGTTTAGAGGATGTGTTCAGTGGGATCAAGGTTATACAGTTTATAAAGAAGAGAGAACCTCGGAACACAAACTATATTTATCTAAGGTGAGTTACAGGTGAACAGTTTCCAATTACTTTCTTTGCTTGTCATAGTTTAAAACATTAAATCATCTCTCAACAATTCCCTGCAGTTTGCCATTGTCTCCTCACACCTCCACCCCTGGGACTCATGAGTCTCAGCCTCAGATTCCCAGCTTCAGACCATCTTTGTGTGGCAGGATGTGTTAAGTCAGCTTCCTCAGAAAGAGATTCTGACCAACTTGGTCTTTTGTTCTGAATTTCGGGGTCTCTCTCTCTCTCTCTCTCTCTCTCTCTCTCTCTCTTTTCTTATCCTTTGTCTTTATCATTGTAGAAAATGAACTTTATTTTAATCTTTTTTTGATGCTATAATACATTACCTAGTACAACATTCTAAGGAAACAAATATGTGAAAAATAGGTCTCCAATGCACAGCTTTTCAGAACGATGCTGTTGTTCTGCTCCACTAGGGGCACCCAGTTTCTTGTGTATTTTTCCAGAGATATTCTATTAACATTAAACAATGATATCTTATTTTGATAGATTGGAATTTTCATCTACATTGTTGTCTTAGGAATCAGAAAGCTCTTACCAACATGAGGAATTAAGTAACAGTGTGATTATTCATAATAGGAACACAGTTTTTGTCTTATCATTTTGGTCTCAAGCATGAGCCATCAGCCTTGTGAATCTTATTAATAAAACAGATGGCTCCATTGACTTTCTTTATGCCACATTTTCATTGTACAGGCTAGCAAAGGATATAGATTCTTGCACGTTCCTTGACCACAAATATTAGAACTACCCTGATATGGATTGATTGCTCTCCATTCCTGGTGCACAGCAGTAATTATTAAATACACAATCACCATTCTCCACAAGATTCCTTTCATCACACTCTGGAACTAGATATCCAGTTTTCTGAGTTCCATGTATTTCTTTTTGTTTGTTTATTGGCTTTATTTGGTGGAGCACATTTACATTACCTTCTTTAAAACGGGTCTGAAAGGATATCTTTCTTCTCCCACTGAACTGATAGTTTGGCTGGAAATACAATTTTAAATTGAAAATAATTTTCCTTCAGAATTTTAAAAACATTGTTTCTTTGTAATCTACTACTCAACGTTACAGTTGGGTAAAAAATTAACCCAAATTCTTTTTCTTTTTTTAGAGTTTATTTATTTATTTTAAGAGACAGTGCTTGAATGGGGGAGGGGCAGAGAGAGAGGGAGAGAGAATCCCAAGCAGGCTCCACTGACAGTGCAGAGCCCAACATGGGGCTCAATCCAACAAACTGTGAGATCGTGACCTGAAGCTAAATCAAGAGTCAGACAGATGGATTCTTAACCCACTGAGCCACCAAACAGCCCCCAAATTAAGCTGAATTCTAGTTCCTTTTCCTTTCTTGTGACCTGTTGGTGGTATTATTGCTGCTGGTTTGGGTTTCTTTCTGGAAGGTTTTAGGACATTTTGTCATCATTGCTTCGAAATTTCAAAATGCTTTGGCTTGATGTGGATCTACTTTCATGAATCATTTTGAGTTTAGTGTCTTTCTCAGTCCAGAAACTTGTATACTTCAGTTCTAGGGAACTATTAAAATTCCTTCATTGATGTTTCTTCCCCCTATTTTCTCTCTGCTTTTTGGAAGTTCTGTTATTTTAATGTTGAACATATAATTTTATTAACTTTTCTTTCTTGTTTGGCACATTTTGTTCTACATAACTTAATTTTTTAAGCTATGTATTATTTTTAAATTTTCATTATTTCATTAAATTTTTTTCAATTGTGAAATACATGTAACATAAATTTTGTCATCATACCCATTTTTAAGTATACAGTTCAGTTGCATTATGTATATTCATATTGTTTTGCAACTATCACTACCATCCATCTCCAAAACTGTTTTTGTCTTGTGAAACAGAAATTATGAATTTATTGAAGGCAAACTCCTCATTTCATCTTCCCTCCAGGCCCTGGAGCCCCATTCTACATTTTTATCTCTTTGAATTTGACTACTCTAGGGACCTCATGGAATCATACAGTACTTGTTCTTTTGTGACTGGCTTATTTCACTGAGCATAGTGTCCTGAAGTGTTCATCTATGTTAGAGTATGTATCAGAATTTCCTTCTCCTTGAAGGCTGAATAACATTCTGTTGTTTGTATATACCATATACTTTGTTATCCATAATATGTAAGGGAACACTTAAGTTGCTTCCACCTTTTTTCTATTGTAAATAATGTTGCTATAGAGACAGGTATACAAATATCTCTTCACTACCCTGCTTTCAATTCTTGGGGTACATAAAAGTAGAGTTGCTTAATCATATAGTAGTTATATTTTTAATTTTTTGAGGAAACTTCATGGTTTCCACAGTGGCTAAACTATTTGTATAACAGTGTTCAAGGGTACTGACATCTCCACATCTTCATCAATATTTGTTTTTTTCAGTTTTTTTTTTGATAGTAGCCTTTCTAGTTCCTTAAATGGTCAAGCTAGTTTATTAATTTGAAATTCTTCTTTTTTTCATATCAGCATTTATTGCTATAAGTTTCCCTCTCAGAACTGCTTTCACGTGTTTTGATGTGTTGTGATTTCACTTTCACTCATCTCTAAGTATTTTCTAACTTCCCCTGTGATTTTTTCTCTTTTTTTCTTTTTTTAAAATGTTTTTATTTATTTTTGAAGGAGAGAGAGACAGAGAGTGAGCTGGGGAGGAGCAGAGAGAGAGGAAGACATAGAATTTGAAGCCAGCTCTAGGCTCTGAGCTGCCAGCACAGAGCCCAATGTGGGGCTCAAACCCACGAACCACGAGATCATGACCTGAGCCGAAGTCGGACGCTCAACTGACTGAGCCACCCAGGTGCCCCGTGATTTTTTCTTTGATCTGCTAATTCTTTAAGAGTGTACTGATGAGTTTCCACAAAATCTGATTTTCCAGTTTTCCTTCTATTATTACTTTCTAAGTTCATCTCTGTGACCAGAGAAGATACTTTCTATGATATCTAAACCAATCAGACTTAATCTGTGGCCTAAGTTATGATCTATCCTGGAGAATGTCATGTGTATTTGAGAAGGATGTCTCAATAGATTCAGCAGTACAGGATGTTTGTTTTGGTCCCACAGGGCATTTCAGTCATTTGGGATGTTTCAGTTGTGCAAGTTCTTTGAATTTTGCAAGTAATTTCTGTTGCACAGGTAGAACTACTAGTCATCAATGTCCATCCTGACCCGGAATGAAACAGTTGCTGTGATGGTTGACCAGAAACTGAGGCCTGTCTTTAAGCTCCATTTCTCTTTGTGTATCCATCACGTTACACTTAGTGTGAGTGTTTGAGTGCTTTAATGTTTTTCCAGTGTTTCATAGCATTATTTCTAAAATGTTTTCAGTTTGGCCAAACCCCAAATGTATTTTTGCCAAACGTCTTCTTCTTCAATCTGCCTACATTTCAAAGAAAATTTGAGCCATCTGTTTCTGTTTCATTGGCTTCACTGTTGAAAATTCTCTTTGGTAGGAACTAAGTGCAAGAAGTCTTAAATCTCTGCTAAAACCTTCCACACCCTTCTCTGAAGCACTTCATAATAAAAGGGTCTGCAGAATCAAGTTCTTTTTTGAACATTATTTTGACTAAATGCCTTCCTCATTTCTACTCACATCACACACCTGCTCACCAGTGAAATGTTAATTGGTAGATGAGTCCAGGGGGGCCAGGGCCCTTTTAGAATGAATGAGTCACTGGCCCAGATTACCTACTTCTTTTTTCCATGCTCTACCTACTCTGTGTTGCTTAGGGGATTTATTTCAAGATAGTACAGACGGCATTTCTTTTCTACATACTTTTCTGTATTTGAATAAATGCTCCAAATATAGATGTCATTTTTTATTATGTTAAAAACGAAAAGCAGAAGAATATAATGACAGTGCAGTTCTTATTTTAAGCAAAATAAGCACAAATACATAATGAGAAGTGCTTTATTTCCCATTAAGTTAACATCATTTATTAAGTATAGAAGGAACGTGGGATCAAACGGTATGTATATTTTTATTCCCTGGATTTTCTTTATTCAAATTATATCATGAACACTGTTATTAAACCTAATCCTCAAAAACATGATTTTATAACTCTATAGTATTTAAATACACAATTATCCCTTAAAATGTTTCTATTTTTTTAATTTTTTGTTTTTATTTTTTTTAAATATAATTTATTGTCAAAGTGGTTTCCATACAACACCCAGTGCTCATCCCAACAAGTGCCCTCCTCCCTGCCCATCACCCACTTTCCCCTCTCCCCCCCATCTACCCTTAGTTTGGTCTCAGTCCTTAAGAGTCTGTTATGGTTTGCCTCCCTCCCTCTCTATAATTTTTACCCCTTCCCCTCCCCCATAGTCTTCTGTTACATTTCTCAAGATCCACATATGAGTGAAAACATATGGTATCTGTCTTTCTCTGCCTGACTTATTTCACTTAGCATAATACCCGCCAGTTCCATTCTTGTTGCTGCAAATGGCATGATTTCATTCTTTCTCATTGCCACGTAGTATTCCATGGTATATATAAACCACATCTTCTTTATCCATTCATTAGTTGATGAACATTTAGGCTCTTTCCATAATTTGACTATTGCTGAAAGTGCTGCTATACACATTGGGGTACATGTGTCCCTATGGATCAGCACTCCTGTATCCTTTGGGTAGATTCCTAGCAGTGCTATTGCTGGGTCATAGGGTAGGTCTAGCTTTAATTTTTTGAGGAACCTCTACACTGTTTTCCAGAATGACTGCACCAGTTTGTATTCCCACCAACAGTGCAAGAGGGTTTCCGTTTCTCCACATCCTCACCAGCATCTATAGTCTCCTGATTTGTTCATTTTAGCCTCTCTGACTCATGTGAGATGATATCTCAGTGTGCTTTTGATTTGTATTTCCCTGATGATGAGTGACATCGAGCATCTTTTCATGTGTCTGTTGGCCATCTGGGTATCTTCTTAGAAAAAGTGTCTATTCATGTCTTTTGCTCATTTCTTCACTAGATTATTTGTTTTTTGGGTGTGGAGTTTGGTGAGTTCTTTATAGATTTTGGATACTAGCCCTTTATCCGATATGTCATTTGCAAATATCTTTTCTGATTTCGTTTGTTGGCTTTTAGTTTTGTTGATTGTTTCTTTTGCAATGCAGAGGCTTTTTATCTTGATGAGGCCCCAATAGTTCATTTTTGCTTTTAATTCCCTTGCCTTTGGAGATATGTCGAGCAAGAAATTGCTGCTGTGGAGGTCAACGAGGTTGTTTCCTGCTTTCTCCTCTAGGGTTTTGATGATTCCCTATCTCACATTCAGGTCCTTCATCCATTTTGAGTTTATTTTTGTGTATAGTGTAAGAAAGTGGTCTAGTCTCATTCTTCTTCATGTTGCTGTCCAGTTCTCCCACCACCATTTTAAAGAGACTTTTTCCCATTGGATACTCTTTCCTGCTTTGTCAAAGATTAGTTGGCCATACATTTGTGGGTGCAATTCTGGGGTCTCTATTTTATTCCATTGGTCTAAGTGTCTGTTTTTGTGCCAATACCATGCTGTCTTGATGATCACAGCTTTGTAGTAGAGGGTAAAGTGTGGGATTGTGATGCCTGCTGCTTTGTTTTCTTCTTCAAAATTACTTTGGCTATTTGGGGCCTTTTGTGGTTCCATACAAATTTTAGGATTGTTTGTTCTAGCTTTGGGAAGAATGCTGGTGCAATTTTGATTGGTATCGCATTCAATGTGTAGATTGCTTTGGGTAGTATTGACATTTTAACAATATTTATTCTTTCAATCCATGAGCATGGAATGTTTTTCCATTTCTTTGTATCTTCTTCAATTTCCTTCATTAGCTTTCTATAGTTTTCAGCATACAGATCTTTTACATCTTTGGTTAGGTTTATTTTATGGATCTTGGTGCAATTGTGAATGGGATCAGTTTCTTTAATTCTCTTTAATGTTGCTTCATTATTGGTATATAAAAATGCAACCAATTTTTGTACATTGATTTTGTATCCTGCATCGTTGCTGAATTCATGGATCAGTTCTAGCAGACTTTTCATGGAGTCTGTCGGGTTTATTAAGTATAGAAGGAACATGGGATCAAACTGTATGTATATTTTTATACCCTGGATTTTATTTATTCAAATTATATCATGAACACTTTTATTAAACCTAATCCTCAAAAACATGATTTTATAACTCTATAGTATTTAAATGATTATCCTTTAAACTGCTTCCATTTTTAAATTTTTTTAAATATATGAAATTTATTGTCAAATTGGTTTCCATACAACACCCAGTGCTCATCCCAAAAGATGCCCTCTTCAATTCCTAGCACCCACCCCCCCCCTCCCTCCCACCCCCTATCAACCCTCAGTTTGTTCTCAGTTTTTAAGAGTCTCTTATGCTTTGGCTCTCTCCCACTCTAACCTCTTTTTTTTCCTTCCCCTCCCGCATGGGTTTCTGTTAAGTTTTTCAGGATCCACATAAGAGTGAAAACATATGGTATCTGTCTTTCTTTGTATGGCTTATTTCACTTAGCATAACACTCTCCAGTTCCATCCACGTTGCTGCAAAGGGCCATATTTCATTCTTTCTCATTGCCATGTAGTACTCCATTGTGTATACAAACCACAATTTCTTTATCCATTCATCAGTTGATGGACATTTAGGCTCTTTCCATACTTTGGCTATTGTTGAGAGTGCTGCTATAAACATTTTTTAAATGTTTATTTATTTTTGAGAGAGAGAGAGAGAGAGCGTGAATGGGCAAGGGGCAGAGAGAGAGGGAGACACAGAATCCAAAGCAAGCTCTAGCTGCGCTGATACCTCAGAGCCTGATGTGAAGCTCAAACTCATGAACCGCAAGATCATGACCTGAGCTGATGTCGGATGCTTGACTGAGCCACCTAGGTGCCCCTAAAGTGTTTCCATTTTTTTATCTTTATAAATCACACTCTGGAGGCGTCAATTTATATAAATCTGTAACCATATTTTTGATAACTTCCAGGGAATAGATTCTTAGAACTGAGATTGCTAGGATAAAGGGTATAAATATTCTCAAATTACTCTTCATAAGGCTCATTATCTGTTTTAAAGCCTTTACAATAATTTATTTAAAATTTTCTGTAGAAATTAGACATTTAAGTTTTTGTGAATTTATCCTATTACAAATAACAAAAACCAATTTTGAAGCACATTTATTTTAATCACTGATAGAGCATAAAATATTATCTATTTTCTGATTCTCTCTAGCATATTTAAGAAAAAATAAAAGAAAAATAATTATTTTCATTTAAAACGATAACTGGGGTGCCTGGGTGACAGATTAAGTCACTCAATCAGTTAAGTGTCTGACTTTGGCTCAGGTCATAATGTCATGGTTTGTGAGTTTGAGCCCCATGTCTGGGTCTGTCTGTGCGGACAGCAGAGCCTGGAGCCTGCTTCAGATTCTTTCTCTCTCTCTCTCTCCCTCTCTCTCTCTCTCTTTCTCTCTCTGCCCCTCCCCCTCTCCCCCCCTTTGTCTCAAAAATAAATAAAATCATTTAAAAAATGATTTTACTCTCTTAAAAAAATACTCTCTTAAAAAAATAAAGAATAAAAAGATAACTTTTGATCTCCAATGAGGAAACTAACCCTATTAGGGTTAATTGGTGATTAGGCCAAAAGAATCATGTCAAGAAAAAAAATAATATCTTCATCTAATAATATATTTTAAGGTGGATCTGGAAACAGGATGCTATGAATCATAGACTTATGGTTCAGAAGAGCTTGTGATAGAAAAATTTATAATTATATGGAGGCAAATGACATAGAAGGAAAGAAACAATCCATAAACCAATAGAGTAGAATGCAATTAAAACAAATAATAATAATAATAATAATAATCATAGTTGTCAAAATAAAATTATGATGGAAAATGACAAAGTAAAGAAAAAACTATAGAACAGGCCTTAACAAAAATCAGAATTTGAACTAACATATGTAGATAATCTGGGGTACAAAATTCAGATTTTGATGACATATATCCTGAAACCTAGAGGGCAACAAGGTAGCTGAATATTTTAATGACTGAAGAATCAGGACAAAGTTTGGTACACAAGAGAAAAACAGGGCAACTGTTTTTCTGAAAGCAAAACAAAACTGAAAAACACAAGGGTAATGTTGTGAATTATAGAGCAGCAAGTCAGCCTACAGATTCCAGCTATACAATAGCAAAGAGGGAGAAAGAGAAAAAATGGATTTTATGGATATAACACTAGAATTTAAACAACAAGAACAAGATGACAGCCTTGAGTCCTTTTTGGCATATGACTTAACTTTTCTGAATCTCCATTTTTAAGTTTCTAGTGTGTAATTACTAAAATATACTCCACTTGCCACACAAAATTTCTGTTAGGATGTAAGCTGTTTAGTGCCACATCAATACAAAATGTTTTCATGTCTCTCATCTGAAGATCAGGGAGAGCTTTGAGAGTTACCAACACTAAAAGACTTTAGATGTGACCCAGAGAACAGAGTTAGCCTCTTTAGTCTTTGCACTTTGTTGGCCCAGACATGAAACTCAACATCCCTTTGAATTCCTCTGACTAACCCATTCTTAACAAAAGTATCAGTAAACAATGTCATCTTTATTAAGATCCTTGATGTGGAGATGAAGGTGAGCCATCCAGCCCACATCAAACAGTATAACAAATCCCAATTGCAGCACTTCCGTCCCCAAGTTCTGTCTCACTGTTCAGTTGGTCCTTATTCCTTCTTCCCTTATTGCCTGTCTTACTGGGTCTTCCTCTGGCTCCTTTCCCCTTTTCCTCTCCCTGTGTCACTGTCAGAGCAATTCAGCTTTCTCACTTACTGCTCCCAGGATTATATACTGAATCTCTTCAAGATGCTCTGGAATGCCACACCCTTCCCATTAATGGGATACACTCTCTTTAGAAAGCAATTGGGATAATGAAACAAAAACTAATAGCTAATAAAAAATAAATTAAAAAACCCTTTTTTATAGAAAACAAAACACTAAAAATTTTACTATTTTACCAGAACATTACACAAATAATCTGTTTATTAAACAAACTCTTATTGATGTCCAAATGAGGAATAAATAATCAAGTAACACAAACAAGGACATTGGAGGAAAGACTCATGACCAATCACAAGATGAGCCTTGACTATTTGAAACAAAGTTTCCTGGATCTAAGAGTCTCAAGAAATTCTGCTTATGAATGTATATTCTTGTGGGAAAATGATGTACATAGGTGAAAAGTAAATTAACAATACATGTATGAAATAATGGGATTTTTCAAATGTAAGAGTTATCAAAATGCAGTACCCAACTATTTGTCTAAGAGCTGTGAGTTAGGAGTATATGAAGAGATCATTATAAGCAGGTATCATATAGGAAGCTTCATGGAAGAGGTAGGTGTTAATAGTTCATGAGTAAACAGTGAATGAAAATCAGGGAGAAGAAATTCTGTTAGGAAGCACGATGTGAGAGAAATCACAGACACAGAGAAATTCTGGGGCCAAGAAAGTGTGAGGAGAGAATTTTAGGTACAGGCTTCACCTAAGGAGATGTGAGAGCCAGTGCAGAGTCAGTTCTGCACTGCAAATTCTTAAATGTCAAGCTGGAGCTTATCCTATAGGATTCTCAAAGTCTTCACATTAGTGGTGTGTCAAAATGACTATAGGACCTTAGGAAGTTTACCTGACAGAGGGTGTAGAATATACACAAGCAGGGACCTTTCAGAAGGTAGGAAGATGAGTCAGGAAGCAGTATAATGCTCTAAACATGAGATGAGGAGGGCCTGGATCCAAGTGAGTGATGGCAGGGGAAACAGAAAATATGGAAAATTTGTGAGATTTGGCAATTGGTTAGATGTGAAGTTGTCAAGATAAAAAAGTAAAGAAAGTGTCAAAGATCACCATAGGTGATGAAAAGTGACAGTATCATGATTAGAAATAGAGGTATAGGAAAGGGATGGAGTTGGTAACAAAAGTTGATGAATGAGGCACTGGTTTGTATACCAAATGCACATAGAAAAGTTTGAAAAGTAAGAAAGAAAAGTCAGGAAGAAAATCAGAAAAATATGTCAGGGCCAAAGATCATAGTATGTCTTCCCAGTCCCTCCCCACCCAAATAAGCCATCTGGAGATTTTCTGCTAGAAGATCCATTTGTGTCTGGAGTACCATACCAGGCTGAGAAAGAGGGTCCTTGGAAAATCCACATGGCCCATGGCTTGTGTCTCTGATTCTAGGTCAGGATGTTGTAGAGATGTGTTGTGGTCTCTGCCATAAGGCATCTTGTGGAAACTGATGAAGTCCAGGTGCCTGAACGTCCCAGTCCAGCTATTTGGAAGCTTCTCCCCATGAATATACTGAGCACTCTACAAGCAAAGTAAGCCAAAAAGGGCAAGGAGAGAAAGGGGAGATCACCTGACAGGTTGAAGTGTTGCGGCCCAGAAGTCCAAGCCTCATGCATCAAACTTTGTAGGAGGAAAAGATAAATTCCTGCTAAAATCACTTATGTTCAAATTTTTTGCTTTTTCCTCACTGAAATGAATCCAGATGGTCTTCTTTGGCTGTTGTATTTCAGTGGAGCTTGTGGCTGAAGTCCTGTGGAATACTTCAAAGGGACCTGAACCCAGGTCAATGACCTTCTTAGAATGCTATCACTTTGATTCGATATCAGGAAAGGCCATGTTACTATTGCTGTCTCTTTCCAGTGGAAACAGAGTGAAATACCACTTGGTCAGCTAAATCATGCTGTCCTAAACCACTACATCCTCTCAGGAAACCACTCTGGCATGTAAACCATGTGGACAATATTCCAGTTACTTCAAATATTAATTTTTTAATGAACCAAAAAAATCTAAGTTTGTAAATAAAACTAATCTGTTGCCATAGTGTTTCTAGTCTATAACAAGAATAGTTACTGTTTAACCGAACATTTGTGGGGTTTTTTAAATCATTAAAGCATATCATTTCATGAAACTGCTTTTTAGCCCACCACTGGATATTTTACATTTGAAACTTGTTTGTTTTTTTTTTTTTTAACTAATCATGTTTACTAAACTGATCTATCTTTTCCCTCCTCTTCTGTTTCAACTTAAAGCTATCTGGAAGGACTTAGAACATCCTTCAAAGTTTGTCTTTAATAAAGGAAAAGAAGTTAAGGAGAAGCATTCTATAGAAGGCAGAGATGAATGATGAGATAACACAACTCACATAGAACAAAGCAACTGCCTGGCAAGACTTGTTGGTCTGTACAAGCATGAAAACAAACCATTAGTATTGTAACAAAAATAGCATCGTATGTAAATGAGAAGCCATAAAGACACACAAACTTGGTCTACCAGGCATCCTGATGAGGACAAGAACATGGTCTTCAAGTATTTGTATCACTTTGCCATGGGTGGTTGTCAAAATGAAAAATCCAGCTTTACTTCAGTTCAAAGAACTCTTGCCATTCTAAACTTGAACACTGATGGAAAAAAGAGATACCTACCACCCCACAGACAAACAACAGTGGATTATTTTTACAAGTCATTGCCTGTGAGCATGTTTTAATGATTTGATAGGAGAAGAATTTTATAACTAATTATGTCTAACTGTTAAGAAGCTAATTTTATATTTTAAAACTCTGCCAATTTACCAGTAGCTAAGAAGGCAAGAATAAGACAGATATATAATCATGTAATTTTATATTATAATAGTATAGTATTAAGTTATATGCAATATATATTATGATACGTTCTCAGAGTTTTCTATTACTTGTTACTTATAAACCATAATTGTAAATTAATTTCCCCTTTCATTTATTAGTATTATTGTCAATTAAAATTTATTAAGCCAAACTTTTTCAAAGAAAGTCACTCCCTGCTTGTAAAGAGAGCCAATTAAGAAGGTGAATTACATGCCTTTTGCCACTAGGGTACAATTTACAAGTAAATGGTACAATTTGGTAAGTGATGGTTACAATGTATTCTTGAGAATGAAATGGGGTTAAAAGAATCATTCTGATATTTTTTAGATGGTAGAAAAACCAGAAAGGGTATTTTTACTTACTAAGAGACTCTAGATCAGTACTGTTTAATATAAATAGAACAAGAAAAAGGCAAGTTATGTGTGCAATTTTAGATTTTCTAATTGCCACCTTTTTTTAAAGTAAAGGGAAAAAGTAAAATTAGTTTTAATAGTATGTTTTATTTAACCCAATATATAAAAAATACTATCATTTCAGCATACAATCAATTTAAAAATTATTGATATGTTTCACATTCAAAATCTAGTGTGTATTTTGTACTTAAACATAACTCTATTTAGACTAGCCACATTTAAGGGACTCAATAGCTACCTACGGTTAAGTGGCTACCATAATGGACTAATTCATTCTAAACCAACCAAACTGGTCTCAAGAATATACATAAAATAAAAATGACATCAATTGTTAAAACTATTGATTATTATTTTTTAAATTTATTCTGGGAAAAAAAGATTGAGGGAGAGTGATAAGATTAAATATAATTTAAATATTTTGTTTAATTATTATATTACAGGGAGGCCATGTTTAGAAATAAAACATAGTGATAAATTTCTTAGAAATAACTTGTTGGAAATAATGTTTGCTGTCATTTGTTTTTCATAAAAAAATAGATAAACTATATAAGGAAGCATCTGATCACGATGATTTGTATACAATATTCTTTTAAAGTTTCAACTTGGGTTGCCTGGGTGGCTTAGTTGGTTAAGAGACTAGATTCTTGGTTTCAGCTCAGGTCATAATCTCACAGTTCCTGAGATCAAACCCTGCATCAGGCTCCAGGCTGACAGCATAGAGCCTGCTTGGGATTCTCTCTCCCCATCTCTCTCTGCTCCTTTCCTGCTTATGTGTGCACATACATGTTCTCTCTCTCTCTCTCTCTCTCTCTCTCTCTCTCTCTTTCTAAGCAAATAAATTAAAAAAAATTAAAGTTTCAATTCAATCAAGTTTTAAGGTAGCTACATTTTAGTGGAAAATAATTTCTAGAATTGTAAATATCAGCAAGATGTCTCTCATTGATCCTTAAGATATAACCTTGAGAGAGCTAGACACCATCATATCTACCTGAAAAAAATTAAAGACTACAATATAAACTAAATAACAAATGAATAAAACATAATCTTAGGAATAGTGTCTGTGCAAGGTGGTCTCTCATATGTATTTTACCATATTAAATGGTAAATTGGAAGGATTTTATTCCTAGACTTCTACTAAATACAGCAGTTGTCTAGTGGAGAACACATTAGCCACTGGATCAAAGAAGGTTACTTTTACTCTATCTAGTTTATAACCTCTTCACTTGAGGGGATGGCTTCATGGTTTATAACCAAAGATTTGGCACCTGTAAGTTTGACTCAATTCTTACTCATCTCTCCCATCTGTTTCCTATAGTCTTTCAGATGAAACTATGAAAACTGGTATTCAATCCATTGCACATGCTGTTGAAGGGCAGGTCTTATGCCATTTGTTGAATGAGGGAAGAGTGACCAAATCTCTCTAGATACTTGTATATATTTTAAATTATTATGTTTTTGGAGATAACTAGATCTAAAAGAAAAATCCAATCAATTACGTAACCACATTGATATTCCAAAGAACAAATAAGCAAAGGAAACTATTGCTTTGGACTCCACAAAAATCCCTATCTTCAGTATTTCAAAGAACAAAATGACTTATTTATGGGAGGCACTGTAACAGTGGGACTAGCATAGCCTTGTAATTTAAACAGACTCTGGTTTAAATCCTACATCTGTTATGCACAAATTGCATAACTTTTAGCTTGAATGTGACCTGACCCTCAGTTTTCCAATCTATATAACAAGAATAACATTGATGTCACAGAATATTTAGAAAGATTAAATAAGACAGCATAGGTAAAGCACCCAAAATACCACTTGGTACACTGTAAGAAATCAATAAATGGCAACAACTATTAATCATTCATTAATGAACCCAATGACCTTAAACACCTCCCTAAGCCATCTGCTTGTGCCAGTCCATTTAATATTTTTAAAACTAACACTGGCCACCGTTGTATATGGTTTAGAGAGGTGGTTCAGAGCTTGCATGCAAAAGGCTCCCTGCCGTGTTTGACTTTTGGCTGTACCACTGACTAGGAATACAACTTCATACAAATCCTTTAACTTTCCTTAACATTCCCTTTTAGAACTATGAAATGGGTATAATAAAAGAACCAACCTATCACTGTTGTAGATAATTAGAAAAGGTTTATTACGATACCTGCCATAAAACCAACAAGCATTTTCTGTGAGCTATTTTCTGGATAGGAGGATTGAGGTTACATTTTTTTTCAAGTATCTAAATGAATCTATACCTTACCAAAGTGATAATACTGGCAGCCATTTTTTAGTTCCTATTACTTGAGTTCCTTAAACAGGAACTTAGAAATTAGTTCACTCACACTTCTGGTTCATGGCACAGCCAAGGTTGAAATGCAGAGATTGAGCACTTTATATCTATCTATTTAATATGCTAACATGACCACTGATGGCAATGTTATCTCCTTGCAGCTGAGGAAACTTAGTCTCAGTCTATGGTAGTTTGAAAGTACATAGTACAGCTGAGAGGGAGGCAGTGATTCCAAAACCCATCTTTTTTTTTTTTTTTTTTTTTTGCACAGCTCCTCTTTATGACATTGATCTTTCTCCTAAAGAACACCAAAAAATATCATGCTGATATTTACAATTCTAGAAATTATTTTCCACTAAAATGTAGCTACCTTAAAAGTTGATTGAATTGAAACTTTAATTTTTTTTTTAGTTTTTTTAAAATTTTTCAGGGACATGAACTGAAAATGGACTTGGCCACCATTTTATCCATGTTGTGAGGGCTAAATGTTTCTATATTTTGATTATCTTTTTTTTTAAACTTTTTTTAATTTAATTTAATTTTAAACGTTTATTTTTGAGGGGGGGAGGGGCAGAGAGGGGGGAGGGGCAGAGAGTTGGATGCTCAACTGACTGAGCTACCCAGGCACCCCTTGATTATCTTTTTGATAAAATGGTACAGAAAGTTCTCTCCCTGTGGACTTTTCAGTCAAGAAGTTTTAATGTATAAATAGAAACACTGCTATCATTTCTCTACTTCAAAGTGTGATTGCTATATGGGGTAATAGGTGTTTCTCCCTCTCAAAGAGGCAAGTTTTATTAGTTTATACACACACACACACAAACCTTCCTAGCCTAAGAAAAATTTAAACAGTGAGTAAAAAATCATTAGAAAAATGTATCTCATAACTTTCACTTACCTAGAATCCTAAAAACTAAAACATTTTTAGGGCACCTAGGTGGTTTAGTTCATTAAGCAGTCAACTTCGGCTCAGGTCATGATAAGGTATGTGAGTTTGAACCCTGCCTCGGGCTCTGTGCTGACAGCTCAGAGTCTGGTACTTGCTTCAGAGTCTGTGTCTCCATCCATTTTTTCCCCTCCCGCTCACACTTTGTCTGTCTGTCTCTCTCTCTATCTTAAAAATGAATAAACATTAAGAAAACATTAAGTTTTAAATATTGTATTTCAAGAATATTTAATTTTTTTAAATTTCCTGGAAGAAACCAAGCAAACTTAGTTGGAGACCAGGTAAACCTAATTATAATATTTCATCATACTTGCCTATTATTGGTGAACTGCTTTTGAGGAAGACCCTAAGAAAAGGAAAGTTCTACAGTGTTCAGCTGGTGCAGACCTGGAACAGTGCTTTCAAATATGTGTTTCAGAAGCTGTGAGTCAGGTTATTAAAAGTGACCTTGGAGGTAAATGTCTTAATCTTTTCAGGTAAATTATTTTTTAAAGGTACCAAATTCTTAACTGACAGAAAGGGTTCCTTCATGATGAGCTCTAATGATCATCTCTCTAGAAACACAATATGTACAGAGCCCTCCTGGCTCAGTACTGGTTTTCTGTTGCTGCTGTAACAAATTATCACAAACTTGGTGGCTTAAAAACAGCCTGCATTTATTATCTAAAGTTCTGGAGATCAGAAATCCAGAGTGGATTTCACTGGTTTAAAACCACAGCATTGGCCTGGCTGGCTCTTCCTTGAAGTTCTCAGGAAGGATTAATTTACTTGCCTTTTCCAGCTCCTGGAAGCTGTCCACATTCCTTGGATGCCCCAACCTCTATTTTGGTCTATTTTGTTGTTACATCTTCTTTCTCTGACCCTCCTCCTTCCCTCTTATAAGGACCCTTGTGATTACATTGAGAGCCACCTAGATAATCCAGGTTGATTTTTCCATCTCAAAAAATGTTAACTTAATCATATCTGCTCTTGATGTAAGGTATTTGCCAGGAAAAATGACAACTCACAAGTTCTAGTGATTAGAATGTGGGTATCTTTGGAGACCATTACTCAGCCAATCACAGAGCCTAAAGGAGAGGGACCAAGGCTGGACCTAGAGCAGACCCTCTGAATAGTAGCCTTCGGTAGTGAGGTCTTTCTGGAAGTGTACCTTCCCTTGTTTTGCAGTATTTGCCTTTTTGTTAGTCCCATAGTTATCAGCAATAACAAAAGCACTAAGAGGCTTTTGATTTTATGCAGAAAATGAAATGAAAAACTGAGAGAAAGTCACTCACTTTAAAAAAGAATGCAGAATAAAGATTAGTTATATAAACTGTCTTATAATTCCCAATGGATTATTTTTTATACTCAAATATATAGCGTTTTCCATAGGGCATTTTGTTGACTCTGACATTTTCAGTTTGTTTCTACAGCTATTTTTCAAGGGCCAATAAGGAAAATTAATAGAACTTAATTGAAAAATAAAACAGAATTAAGCCCAGAACATCTCAGTTAATGAGCAATAGAGATCATATTGATTTTATTTTATAAATAACATTAACCCTCAGTACCAATTAATGCAAGAGAGAATGTTTGTTTAAGTTATCCAAAGTTCATACATTTAGAGTATTAATCTAAAAATATGATAAAAACATGATACTAGTATCCAGGAAGTTAGAGTTGATAAAAACCCTTTCCAGTCTGCACATTAAACTCCATGCTGAAATCTGAAACCTTGTTGCAACTAGAGAACTAAAAGAAAAATAAATTCTGACCAAAACCAGAATTGGCTTTCCTGTTGAAGAGCCCATTAAATTTTTCATATTAACATATCCATTCTAGAACGTTTATGATTATGATCAAAAAGAGAAGAAAAAAACTGTTATAGTCAGCATTTGAAAAACAAGTTCCAGTGCAACAGCAAAATCACAACCAATCAATGTATGGATGACAGTTTGAAGTTTACCATGGAATATTCTACTCCAAAGACCACATAATATCCTACCGGTATAATGAAAATCATCCAATGGGTCAATTTGTAATCTTTATTATTACCCCAGAAGTCACTGTCTTTTGCTGCTTCTAAATATTTCATTTCTCTGAAAGACTTACGGCTTAATTGCTTGTTTGTAAGTGTTGAACATTTTTAAGGATGAGGCAAGATGTTCAGTCACGTGACCATGAAAAATAAACAACCTTGGTTGTCCCTACTTTTGGATCCTCTGAACAGAACATTTTCAAGCTTCTGCTTTTCCTGGTTATTAAAATGTTTTACATCTAAGCAATGGATCAGAAATAAGATTGATATGATTCTTAAAACAATGTAAATATTCTGCAACAGATTAAATTAAACTTTACGGATAGCTTTAAAATATGGCCAATGAATGCTCAGAAATCCCAACACAAATTATCACATACTGGGACTAGCAAAGAAAATACTATATACACCAAAAGCAACACGTGAATATATAGAACAACACAACAAACATGTTGAAGCATGCATTGCATACTGAAAAGTTGGGTGTCACTATCTTTTGGTTGGCACAAGGGACATAAAGATGATCTGTTCACAAATACTGACTTCAAAAAGCTCAATAAAAAGATAATCACAATGGCAAATAGATATAATATGATGGCTAGTAAAACAGAAGCGATATTTAGTTAAGAATTTTTGTGGTCTAAGGAGTCAGATTGGCTATGGAAAGTAGTGACATATGAACTGAATAATGAAAAACAAGTTTGCAATGAAAAAAGGAAAAGGAATTCTATCAAGGGAAAAGGAATGAACAAAGAAGAGGGCATGGAAGAGACAGTCTGTGGTTTGTGTGGCATAGGCATTAGGGATGGCTGGAAATGACTTCATTGGTAAACTGGGGCATGACTTCATGGAAAATGTATGAGTTCTGTGCCATATTAAATAACCTGGTAATAATTCTCTAGGAGAATTTATATTCACAATGAATATAAAGCAGAAGAATTTCATAATCGTATCTATTTTTTCAAACATATTTGGGGGAGTCTAAGAAGTAATGTTAGAAAGTAGACAGATTGGTGGTGGAAAGCATTTAGAAATGTGGGAATTCAGACAAGCTAGACTATGGAAATGGCAGTGAAAAGAGTGTGATGCAAAAGTGGATAGAGTAACCAAAGATGGATGTGGCAAGGATAGTTGTCAAGGAAGATTCTGAAGCTCCTCCTTAGGAAAACTAGGTGGATGGAAGCACCGATGCCCAGAGTAGGGAAGACAAAAGAAGAAAACAGAGAAAAGATTTACTTGGTAGCAGGAGGTGTGGACCCGGATATACAGCCAGAAGAAACAGCTATAGCCATGGGAGCATATGAAAGAAATAACTCTGTTGGATTTCATAATTATTTACCTAATATTGGAAGGAATATAGTATAGTAAAAAATCCATCATCCAAGAACTCTTACAGAAATACCTACAGGGAATACTTAAGTACAAATTTTTAGAAAGCAAATTTTCAATATACATCAAGAATTTCTAGGAATTTCACTTCTAAAAACTTATCCTAAAGAATAACCAAAAATATGATCAGGACTTGACTTTAAAAAAGACCATCACAAATGATTCAATAGCTAAATCTCAGAAACCATGTAGATGGTCAACAAAAGGAATGGTTAAACTTTATATATATTAAAACATTATACCAGAACTAAAAATCATGTTTTTAAAGAAATATTTTAAACCATGGAAAATCTTTATGATGATCAATGTGTGACATGATATAATTGATTCATTATATATTATTCAAGTCTAGAAAAATTGTTATAAAGTAGTAGAGTTATGGGTAATTTTCATTTCCTTTTTTACATTTTATATATTGACTACATCTTATACCCAAAACACAATTCCTTTCATGAATATGAAAACAATCTTTAAATAAATAGATATAAGTATATAGGTAGTTACACAATCAGAGAAGGAGGAAAAATAAAATAAATGCACTCAGAAGAAATGTGAAGATTCTGAAGGACAACCCAACAGGCCAAAAAAAAAAAAAAACAAAAAAACAAAAAAACAAAAAACTGACCTGGGTCAGCAGCCAGATAGGGGTCTATTTTTTTTTTCCTGAGACTTCTCAAATTTTAAAAAATGCACATTTTGTTGTGAATAAAGACACCTATTCCAATGTAGCTTAAAATAGGAAGAAAATATGTTGGCCCTACCTACATACCTGAGGCAGTTATTTTATATTATATAATTACAAGTTGCCATTTTGAAATTGAAAAAAGAAAAAGAAAGAAAAAGGTGGATAAAGCCAAGACAATTAAAGCTACCATCCTCAGATTCCTGACTAAATCTGATATCCTCTCGTGGTAGTTAATCAACATGGATTGCAAGATTGGTGAATATTTGCTGACTATATATTGTCAAATTCCCATTTACTATTTGCTAAGTCAAATATCTCAGTGCCTAAATATCATAAAACGAAATGATCTGTAAAAATTTAACATTAAGATTTGTATAAAGTTTTCCCCTCCCCACCTTAAAAAAACAAACTGATTACTTTTATTATCAGTGGCGCCAGGCTACATTAGGAAGAACTGAGCCAATACAATGAAGAAAATGATTTATTTTTGATGTCAGGTTTCTTAGTTTTCATAGTCTCCTGTCCAAGAATACTTTTGATATTGTATCTCTTTTTGACATTTCATGTGCAGTTGCTTTCCCTCTTGAATTTTATTCTCATAATCCAACAAGTAACAAACTAATAATTTACATGTGTTATAAGAATGTAGAGACTAGTTAAAGAGGCAAGGTGTGAATATTAAATAATTGGAGGAATATTTAAAACAAAACTAACCAATCCAAGAAAAATGTTTCTTCTACAGAAGACATGCTCTATAAACATTTGTTGAAGAAATGAATGAAATACCATAATATGTGACACAAAAATAAGTATTGTATGCACTAAATTAGAGAAGAGAGGTAGAAGTAGAGGCTAAAGGAGTAATGGAAGGCACGTGCTTGGCAGGATTTGCAAAAGCAAGAAGTCATGCTAGGTAACAAAGCAGTGCTCAGTAAAGCTCAGAGACAGGTCATGGGAAGACTACCCAGAAGAGGGATTTATGAAGAAGAGCAGGAAAGGTGAACTCAAATAAATGAACTAGCTCTTCTTTAAAGGTAATCTAGACTGGGAAGCTAGGACTTTGGAGTTAGAAGTAGGCTTTTGGAAAGTCACTGGAAGTTCTTGAGCCATGGAATAAGATGCTAAAGGCAGCATTTGGAGGAGGTATATTGAATTGGATCCAAAAGAGGTGGAAGATTGAGAAGAGAGTGATTCCTTACCTAGGGCTGAGATGAGGAGAGTGTGCCTAGGGTGGTGTCCATGTGAATAAAGACAAGGAAAAACACCTTTTCAAGCATGAGATGCTTGAAAAGAAGAATCAGCTGGTTCATTTATGTATTTGGATATAGGGAATAAAGAAAATACAATAGAGAAAATACTTCCAATTTTCAAGTGTGGTTTCCTAGAACAACGATAATTACTGAATGAAGAAGTTACATAAAGGGCATTGCAGCCTACTCATGAGTTCAGCGGTACCAGCAAAGTGAAAGCAGCAATATTTTACAAAATAAATCGGCAATTTAGAAGAAAACATCCAAAGTGCTATGTTGGGAAACTTAGACTTTCTTATGCTTACTTTATGCTTTAGCTTTTAAATTGTTTCAAATTGCATACGGTAGGTGGGGAGGAAGGGGGTCACATAATCTTCTCCAGTTTTAAGAGATGCTATAAACTCCAAGAGGAGCAAGTATGGCACAAGTTAACTGGGTTTGAGACATAATGAGTTGGGATGAGAAAATGGATATTCAATTAGATCCAGCAGACCATTGACAATATCGTTCTGGGTATATGTCCTATATCGTACATATAGGTCAGGGTTGAGAAGGTAAAAAGCATAGGCATTTTATTTTCAGAGATGATAACTCCACCATGCAAAAAGTATATATATATTTTTTATATTTCACTTCACTTTGACAGTATCTATTCATGTGCTATATGGTTGCAATAATTATTGCATGGAGTTATTGCATGGAATATTGTGAAGAATTTTGTATTCTGGATTTTTTCTTTATGCTTTCTCAAGCAGTTCCCCATAATTCTATACTCTTCACCAAAAAAGTTAATAACTGCATAATCTTCCATTAACTTGTTGCATGGAGCTAGGGTCTGGCAGAAGAAAGGGCTACTGATGAGTAGAGGGTTTCTTGTTGGGTAACTGGTTGCATAGTTCTGTGAATATACTAAAATCCATTGAATTGTAAAAGAAAGCAAACAAAAAACTATATTGCTTTTCAAAAGTGATTTCCAAAGCTATGCTGAACGCTCTTTTCACCTTGTTCTCATGGAAAGCTGCCCCTTCCACAATGTCCCTTCATGGCTGTCTCCGAGGTGGTGCTTTTTTTTTTTTATCCCATTACCTCTCATACCATTGGGACTGCAGAGTATGTCTTCTTTTCTTCTCACTCCATTCTATTCTTTTCTCACTCTTTCCTAAAAACAAAAAAAGCAAACCAACAAGCAAAAAATAAGTCACCTTCACTTTCTTCAACACTAGTTCTGTTCTTACACTTTGTGATGTTTACTTACATCCACATAAATCCTTCTAATACCTTGATCTCTTGGTTTTCTCATATAATGATTATGTTCTCAACTTTAGCTCCTAATTATGCCCTAGACTTTGTCATATCAATAGTTGTTATTCATCCATAATCTCAAGTTCAAGCATCCCAGTCTTCAAACTGGACTGTCACCCTAATTCCCTCCAGAACCTATGATCCCAGTGATATTCAACCTCAGAGGAACAAAGAGCCTCCCTCCTTTTTCTGGCCCTTTATCACCCCTGCCTGCCATCCTCTTTTTTTTTACTCAGTATAAATGCCATGTTTCCAGCATTATTAGAATCATAAAGCATTGTCTTAACCCTAATTCCTTTGTCTGTCTTCATCATGCCTATAATTTAATACTTTATAATCATGATATGATTTTATTTAAATTTTTATTTTATATTAAAAATATATTTATTTAAATCATAAGTATTAATTATATGTATTTATATGTAGTTATATGTATATTATATATATATGTGTGTGTGTGTACATAAATATCCAAAATAGTAACAATCATTGAACCTAGACAGAAATTAAATGTGTTTTTATTGTACCATTCTTTCAACCTCCATTTTTTAGGTTAGAATTTTCTATAATAAAAAGTTGGTAAAAATTTATGACCCCCCCCTTGAAAAACCTTTTGACTAAACCCAGATGACAAAATCGTACCATAGTGACAATCACTTGGAAGACAGCCTGTATGAAACAGCCACAATTCAGAAAGTCAGACTATAAATGACTATTACAAAATAATGTATATGTTTATATAAACTTACAAACTAATTTATTTCTAAATATACCAAAATGCCCTTAAAGTTCTTGAGCCACTTTCTTTGCTTTGAAGAAGCAACCCATTAAGGAATATTCTAAACCAAAGACAACATTTTACCAGTTAGAAGTGGCTATCTGTCCCTTGGCGAATAGATGGGTGAGGTTTCATGTTCTGCGGATGGTGACACTTAATCCATGTGTTTGGTATCACATATACATCTTTTTAACCACACCCATAGACTGCATTTCCATTGTTGTAATCTTTCTCAGTCTATTGACAGCTCCAATTTTCACACTCACACGTACTTCCAGAAAACACAACTGATGAGCTAGTCTTAAATGTCCTGAAGGTTTCTTTGGGAGGGTTATTAGGATGGCATGCAAAACTTACACAGTATGAAAGACTACTGACACTGTGTTTGGCAGGTTCAGAGATTGAGTAACATTAGTTGTGAAACAGAAGTCATTTTTTGGTAGCATATTTATTTGGAAGCAAAGATATGACATTACCACATTACCTGAGTCAGAGACTCTTAACACCATTGCAAAACATAAAATGACGAAAGAGAACACTACATTCGTACAAGACATTTGTTTAAATTTCTTCAAGCACAAGCAGATATTTGATGTTGTTTTATAAGAAAAATTTAATGTAGCTCCCAAAATATGTCTTTGTGATGCCACAGTCATCAATTTAATTCCCAGACAGTTCTAGTTCTTGGGTCTTGGTGAGATCATACTAGGTGTCAACTCAAAGGGAATGGCATCAGATCTGATGCAATCCGAATGTTTGGAAGGTAGTGAACATGTAAACTATACGTATAATATACAATGTCAACCTTTTGCTAGGGCTTCCCCAGCACTCCTATCCATCCTGAAATGCCCATCATTTTGTTCCTCATGTCTCTATGATGTTTTCCTCTTTCCCTTGATAGAACACTGAACATGTATCAGTTCCTTCTGTCCACCAAGGTTATCCTAGAGCAGAACTGAGCTTTGAAAGCCCTCACTCTTCGCATAGAATCTGACTCATCACAGGCTCTCAGCAAATGCTTGGAGGAATGACTCTCAACCTGTTTTAACTAAAATCCACAGCCATAAATACATTTTGAGCACAACTCAGTAGAAACACACAGATGACTCTATAAATTGAAGCAAAACTTTCATGAAAAAATAGTCTATCTTACTATGTACAATGCATAGATATTTCCTAGTGTCATTGTTTCATTTTTTATAAGTATTGGCCAAGACTATTAAATTTATTTCAAACTTATTAACTATACTTTTATTTACTTTTTTAATATTTATTTATTTGTTTTGAGAGAGATAGAGAGAGAGCAAGAGCATGTGTGTGCGTGAGTAAGGGAGGAGCAGACAGAGAGGGGAGAGAGAGAATCCCAAGCAGGCTCATGCTCAGTGCAGAACCTAAGGCAAGGCTCGATCTCATGACTGTGAAATCATGACTTGAGCTGAAATCAAGAGTCAGACACTTAGCCAACTAAGGCACCCCACTATAGTTTTTAATTATAGATGTTACCCAGTCACTGATGATCAATTAATGGCTTCTTTAGGATTTCTATAATACGAAAATAGTCTTTCAAATATAGGTTTCCCTGGGATCTGTTATGCTTATTGCTTGTAGGTAAAAATTACCATGAATGCTCCATCAACTTCCTACAAACCTATTGGTGCCAAGCCACCTAAGAAGGCTTGGCAGTGTCAGGCCCTGCATTGTTTCTTCTACTCTGCCCTCTACAGTTACCTATGTTTGGTCCCTTGTATTTGCTTGCTGCAGATCCCTTATGCTTTCAGTCTTTGAGCATATTTTAAAGAAGAAAATGAACAAAAACTTTGGCTTCACCATTCAGTGGATCTGGAAACTGTCATCCAGTTAGACCCCAGATTAAGAGGCCCAGCCTCATCATTCCTATGTCCTCAGTGCCCACATAGCAATTTGTTGCAAATGTCCATACAGTCCTGTCTCAGTACCTCCCTCGATCCTCTGTTCTTCTTTAGATCTTGGATCCATCCTGGGTCCCAGCCCTCCTGTTACTTAATGCTCAGTATGTTACTAAATGCTCAGTATGTTTCAGGCATTGTACTGCACTGCCAATGGAGTGGAGAACAAGACCCTCTTGCAATGGTTTTATTCATGGTATCCAGCTACAGGTCAGAATATGGACTTCCTGGGGCTGACTGCCACTCAGGCTAGCTTCCCACATAGACTGCTTCCTAGGATCCTGAGAAGCCACCTTCAATTCCATCTGACCACTTTGTGTTGGCCTTGCCTGACTAATCCCTTTGTGCACTGTTGTCTCAGAAAACCCAACTGTGCTTTCCCCGGGCTCTGCCCATACAAAGCCCCAGGTGTGGATGCAGCCCCTTCCCAATGTTATCCTACTCCCACCAAATTTGTTTTTCAGGATCTCAAGCCAAATGCACAGTCCCAAGACCAAAAGATGAATGATGAAATATCTGTATCATCAGAAAAACAAGGGAAGTAGAGATTTCTAAAGGAGTCCATGGGCCACATGTCTTTCTCCAAGAGAAACTGTGGTTCAAATACCCTGCTTAGGGCAATATCATGAAGCCAAGCCTCTCTGACTTTAGTTTTCTTATTTTGACTTTGGTGGAAAGGCACACAGCAGAATGAGCATAAACTCTGGATCTAGATTGCTTGGCCTGGATCCCACTCTGCCACTTGCTCATTCTATGATGTTGAGCACATTACTCATCCCTCTATGCCTCAGTTTCCTTATCTGTGAAAGGGGGAACAATGGTGACTACCTCACGGGTTGTTATCAAGATAAGTGAGTTAAAGAGCTAAAGGGCTTAGAACATCACCTAGGCAGGAGAGCAAGTGAGAACAGATCATAGAAAGCTCAAAATTAAAAACATCTCAGAGGCCATTTCACATATGAGGATATGGAGGGAATAAACAAGGCCAGAACTCACCTCACAAAGAAAACTGAGAAACATTAGGAGCGTTTAATCCTTTTATGGCTGTGATTTTTCCTTCACTGTCTTTTGTGTACTTTGGAAGCATTTACTAGGTGGGATATTCATTTAATCTTGGCAGCAAGGGACAAGGGAGAAGAAAATAAAAATATGCTAGAGGTGCAGGAAGGAGCACCCTGTACTGGCTGCCTGTGTACCTTTCCTCATCACAGAGAAGCTGAGGTATGTTTAGATGACCCTGTGCCCCTTTCTGCTGTTTCATCTAAAACATGTTTGGTAAGGGAGAAGGAGAAAACTAATATTAATTGACCGCTTCTTATTGGTTATTGATCAAAATCTTCAAAGTAAGCCTATAAGAGAAATACTAGTCTCATTTTACAGATGAAGAAACTGAGGTTCACAGGATTATAAGACTTGCCCAATATCGGCTTGCTATTTAGGGTGAAGTTGGGAATCAAACCCATCAAAGTCATCTTTGCTGACTCCAAAGATTTTATCTTCCACAGCTTTGTCCTTTACAAAGTGAGCTTGTGTTTTCCCCCTTAACACACCCTGCCATTCCATCTA
Source organism: Puma concolor (assembly GCF_028749965.1). Lineage (NCBI taxonomy): Eukaryota > Metazoa > Chordata > Mammalia > Carnivora > Felidae > Puma > Puma concolor. Next base: position 28,282,910 of record NC_141671.1, read on the forward strand.
GGACAATTTCAAAGGCATCAGGGCACCATCTCTCACTCATTCGAGCAATTTAAGTTTATGATTTATCTTGTTAATAAGAAAAGGAGCAATAAGGGGCGCCTGGGTGGCGCAGTCGGTTAAGCGTCCGACTTCAGCCAGGTCACGATCTCGCGGTCCGTGAGTTCGAGCCCCACGTCGGGCTCTGGGCTGATGGCTCAGAGCCTGGAGCCTGTTTCCGATTCTGTGTCTCCCTCTCTCTCTGCCCCTCCCCCATTCATGCTCTGTCTCTCTCTCTGTCCCAAAAATAAATAAATGTTGAAAAAAAAAATTAAAAAAAAAAAAAAAGAAAAGGAGCAATAAGAAATTTTTCCATATTTTTGCAATTATTTTTTACTCCATGAGTCGTTTTTGAAAAGCTTATATAATGTCACATCTGGAAACTCTTAAAGATTTGGGAAAATCTAGCTGATGGCAGTAGGTTTTATGTTTAGGAATGAGTTCCTACTTATTCTGTGAAATGATTCCTCAGTATTATAAGAGAATTTTCTAGAAGGCAACCTTTAAACAGAAGGCTTACACAGTGCATTTGAAATATGATTCAACTTCCCAAAATCTGATTTCTTCACATGGCTCTCCAGTGGTATCTCCTAATTCTCCTAACTCATCTGATCAGCAATCTGTACTAACTAGCAGAAATTGAGTCTTTCAATTTTCTTTTTTTTTTTTAATTTTTTTAACGTTTATGTATTTTTGAGACAGAGAGAGACAGAGCATGAACGGGGGAGGAGCAGAGAGAGAGGGAGACACAGAATCGGAAGCAGGCTCCAGGCCATCAGCCCAGAGCCCGACGCGGGGCTCGAACTCACAGACCGTGAGATCGTGATCTGAGCTGAAGTCGGACGCTTAACCGACTGAGCCACCCAGGCGCCCCTAGTCTTTCAATTTTCAAGGCCAGGATGGAGCTAGAAAATTACAGGCATTGGTGTTTCTGCCCAGGTACTACCAATTTAACCACCTTATTCTGAAGCAATGCCCTGAAAGTGCAGGGCCCTTGAGCATTCAGCTGTACCTTCTATCATGAATTTAGCCTGGTCACAGATGTAAACCCCAACAGAACCATTAGGATGGATGCCACAAGTGCAAATGAGGTGGTGGGGCTGCAGGTCAAATCCAAGTTCCTCCTCCTGGGCTTTGAACCTCCGATACCATCAATCCAGCTTGTAGAGAATCTTTATTTTATGTATTTGTCACCATATCCTCACAATATCCACAACTTTGGAAGAATAAGCTTATGTTACAAGTCACAGGACTTTTGTTTTCCACTCCATTTCTGCTGTGCCCATGTGGGATGACATCCCCATGCCTTCCATATAGCTCCATCTTTCTGGTCAGCGTCAGCCCAGCCTCTGTTGTGAAGATACTGCTAAGCGCCTGATGAGACTGAGCCTGAGTACCCACAATGGTTACCCTGGATTGGTGATGGAGCTGATCACACATCACTCTCCTCAACCTTCCTCCCTCTGAGATTCAACTCTCCATGCCCCATACCTCTTCATGAGAACAGCTTCTCAAATGAGACATGACTGAGAGGACAAGTGTGAACCTAAGGTTGAATGAAGGCAAGGAAGAGTTTGAGAACCAGTTAGACAGCTTTTGCAATGAGACCATGGCTGTGGGACACTGGAGCACATTAGGGACAGGGATGGCTGAGGATAATGCTTATGGATTTCCAGACGTATCTTGGGGTCAGGATATGAGGATCCCTGCCCCACTCCCAGCCAGGTCTGAACTCTTCTCCCTCAGTGAACTCATAGTAGGAGGAGTTACCGGAACCAGGCTCCTTCCCCTCTAGCTCTGGGGAAGAAGACTGGAAAGAAACCATAAGGAGGAGGAATTGGCACATTGAGTATAACCACACAAGTGAGAGCAGTTTTGTTCCCAAAAAGCATTAACAGCTGTTGCTTATGAATAAGAATAGCTCTACTCAGTCTCTACCAGTCAATGATAGCAATGGATGCTGACCACCGGCTGGCATTATTCTACATACATGTTGTCATGGTCATGAAATGGCCTGAACTCCTGAACACAGCAGGCTGCGTGGATGTGCATCCTAACCTCTTCACCTAGTTTCTTCATCCATACAATGGGACCTACATCACATTTAAGTATTATTCAATTAGCTAATAATAGAAAGCATTGAAAACAATGGCACATCAAAATTGCTCAGAAAATGTTACTTCTCATTTTTCTCTTATTTTGTCATCTTACTGACAAAGAAGCTGAGGCTCAGAGAGGTTAATTAATTTGTCTAAGATCATACAGCTAATCAGAGCGGGAGTGAGGATTCTAAGCCAGGCTTGTGTGTCCCATTGCTTACACTATTAACTTTCTTTTATCTGCCTACTCCATGGAACCCATGCATGTTCTTTGTCCACTTCCTTGTCCCTTTGCAAGAAAGAACAAGCAGTAGTTTACCTTCATTTGAACCCAGGTCAGTTCTGTCCTACAGCTTGCTTGTGATCACAGCTTGGCAGCTGCTTTTTCAAGTTAATGGAGAGGGAGGATATTATTCATGTCAGGCACCTGAGTCCAGGGTGGAGACAGGATGACTCAGGTTAGAATTTCAGCCCCCACCCTATTATTGCACATTAATAGAAAGAATTTAAATTACCACCCCAGGAGATTAAAAGTGGAGAAAGCCGACTAGAGTAGATTTTGAAATGATTTTTTCCCCTTTGTACTAGAACTTGGCTTATATGTAAACTCCCTCTTTCAGAAAAGTCATCTTTGGGGATGATCAGAAGTGTGGCTGATCAGGTTCAGTCAAATGTGCCAGAGGAGAAACCTGCCTGAAAGGTATAAAATGCCCCAGGTTAAGCCTGGTCTGGCACATAAACTACCCAAGTGTGAGGGCAAATAATTTGCCAATCTGAATATTGTCGTCTCTTATGTTCTCAAGTATAATGTATTAATAGAAAATTTGGAGTATAATAAGGCCAACAGATTAGGATGTGATTGCCCTTGAAAAGATAGCTTGTTTTTCACAGATCTCCAGAGGAGGGGCATGCCACATCATGCAGGGACACATGGGAAAGCATCACAGTGGTTCAGGAGGTGCAGGAAGCCAGGGGGAAACATGTTATTGTAGCTTCTGAAGGAAGGAACAGGTAAGGCAGGGTAAGCAGATTTTTTATTAGCTGGCTTGAATCATTTCAACAGGGTCTGAGACACAGAGCCATCCCTGGTTGTTTGGCACCTGGTCCTGGAATTAGTAGAGCAGGTACAGAGTGACCTAGAGTACTAGAGCCTGATAAAGCAGGTAAATTGGAGTGTGGGCTCTGGATTGTTTGCACTTTCCAGGTGCACTCCTGGGGTTACTATCTTTAGGAATTGACTAACCCTTAAAGGGACAGTCTCTCCAGGGTCAACAAGGCTCCAGATAGCAAAGCAAATACAGATGATAAAAGAACATGGTTAATAAACTCCGGCATTCAAATAGGGTCTCCTAGGTAAATGCTGCTTAGACAGAAATCATGAGGTTGTAGTCTGTTGAAAGTAAACAGCCTCTTCAGGAAAAGGCAAAGCCTAGATGAGGCACATTCCCTCTGGATACATGGCATCTTATATATGGAGGAAGGCATCACAGATCCCAGAATATTCACTCTGGAAGGACCCTCTTATCAAGTCCCATGTGACATGGATGCACTGAACATAGAAATAGCCAGAACATGCTTAATATGTTGCAGATATCTTTTCTGGAAGGGCAGTTCATATAATGTTTGCTATTCCACTCAGCATTTCTTTTGCTAAAGATAGAGAAAGGAAGCCAGCAAGCACGAGTCCCTATACTGTGGACCATGCATACATTGGTCATGGCTGCATTGAGAACAGAAATTAACAATAATTAACATGGGAATGCAAGCTGGTGCAGCCACTCTGGAAAACAGTATGGAGGTTCCTCAAAAAACTACAAATAGAACTACCCTATGACCCAGCAATTGCACTACTAGGCATTTGTCCACGAGATAGAGGTGTGCTGTTTCAAAGGGACACAGGGACACACACACCCCCATGTTTATAGCAGCATTATCTACAATAGCCAAAGTATGGAAAGAGCTTAAATGTCCATGGATGGATGAATGGATAAAGAACATGTGGGCAGGAGGACTGTGGAAGATGGCGGCAAAGGAGGACGCTGGTCTCACCACGTCCTGCTGATCAGTTAGATTCCACCCACATCTGCCTAAATAACCCAAAAAACTGCCAGAAGACTAGCAGAATGGAATCTCTGGAGCCAAGCATAGACAAGAGGCACACAGAAGAGGGTAGGAAGGGTGGAGAGGCAGTGCACGCTATATGGACTGGCGGGAGGGAGCTGGGGCAGTGGAGGGGCAGCCCCACTGGCAAGGCAGAACCCCCGAGTCTGGCTTGCAAAGCAGAGGGCCAGACTGCGTGAGTTCTGACAGCCAACAGGACTTAATATCTGGAATGCTATAAGTCAACAATTCTGCTCAGAGATGGGAGGTCTAGAGGACAATGGGAGGGAGAGTTGTTGAGCCCCAGAGGACAAGGCTCAGATCGGTGGGGAACAAAGGCACTGGCCAGTACCATCTCCCTCACCCATCCTCCAGCCAAAACCCAAAGGTAACCAGTTCCCGACACTCAACTTGCTTGCACCGCGCAAACACCCAACACTGTGCTTCTGGGGATCCATCCCTCCAACAGGTCTGCCTCCCTCCCGGTGCCACAAGGCCCCTCCCAAAGCAGATGACTGAAGGGAAAGCAAGCTGAGTCTGCCCCTCCCACCAGTGAGCACCTTGCATATCCACCCTGGCTAATACACCAGATCCCATCGAAGCAACACCACAAGCCTGGCAGTGTGCAAGCAGCCCAGACAGGGGCCACACCACTCCACAGTGAGTCCTGCACCTGGGAGAGGGGAAGATAAGGTACACACCAGTCTGACTGTGGCACCAGCGGTGGGCCGGGGGCAGACATCAGGTCTGACTGCCCTGCCCACCAATGCAAGTTACTCCAGACAGCACAGAGGAAGAGCCCGGCAGTTCTGCCCCACTCCAGGGACTAACCAAAATGACGAAACGGAAGAATTCTCCTCAAAAGAAACTCCAGGAAGTAGTGATAGCTAATGAACTGATCAAAAACGATTTAAGCAATATAACAGAAAATGAATTTAAAATAATAGTCATAAAATTAATCTCTGGGCTTGAAAAAAAGTATACAAGATGGCAGATAATCTATTGCTACAGAGATCAAGGGACTAAGAAACATTCAGGAGGAGCTAAAAAATGCTATAAATGAGCTGCAAAATAAAATGGAGGCGACCACAGCTAGGACTGAAGATGCAGAGGAGAGAATAGGTGAATTAGAAGATAAAATTATGGAAAAAGAGGAAGCTGAGAAAAAGAGAGATAAAAAAATCCAGGAGTATGAGGGGAGAAATAGAGAACTGAGTGATGCGATGAAACATAATAATATATGCATAATTGGGATTCCAGAGGAAGAAGAGAGAGAAAGGGGCTGAAGGTATACGGGAAGAAATCATACCTGAGCACTTCCTGATAGGGAAGCTTTTCTGGGAAAGAAAAACAGCATTGAAATCCAAGAGGCACAGAGAACACCCTTCAGACATAACTTGAATAGATCTTCTGCATGATATATCATAGTGAAACTGGCAAAATACAAGGATAAAGAGAAAATTCTGAAAGCAGCTAGGGATAAACAGGCTCTAACATATAAAGGGAGACTGATAAGACTTGTGACGGATCTATCTACTGACACTTGGCAAGCCAGAAAGTAATGGCAGAAAATCTTCAATGTGATGAACAGAAAAAATATGCAGCTGAGAATCCCTTATCCAGCAAGTCTGTCCTTCAGAATAGAAGGAGAGATAAAGGTCTTCCCAAACAAACAAAAACTGAAGGAATTCATCACCAGTAAACCAGCCTTACGAGAGATCCTAAGGAGGATTCTGTGAGTGAAATGTTGGAGGGACCACTAAGTACCAGAGACATCACTACAAGCATGAAACCTACAGACATCACAATGACTCTAAACCCATATCTTTCTAAAATAACACTGAATGTAAATGGACTAAATGCGCCAACCAAAAGACATAGGGTATCAGAATGAACAAAAAAAAACAAGACCCATCTATTTGCTGTCTACAAGAGGCTCATTTTAGACCTGAGGACACCTTCAGATTGAAAGTGAGGGGATGGAGAACTATCTATCATGCTACTGGAAGTCAAAAGAAAGCTGGAGTAGCCATACTTATATCAGATAAACTAGACTTCAAATTAAAGGCTGTAACAAGCGATGAAGAAGGACATTATATAATAATTACAGGGTCTATCCATCAAGAGGAGCTAACATTTATAAATGTCTATGCACCAAATTCAGAGCACCAAAATATATAAAACAATTAATCACAAACATAAGCAACCTTGTTCATAAGAATGTGGTAATTATAGGGGACTTTAATACACCACTTAGAGCAATGGATAGATCATCTAGACACACGATCAATAAAGAAACAAGGGCCCTGAATGATACATTGGATCAGATGGACATGACAGATATACTTAGAACTCTGCATCCCAAAGCAACAGAATATACTTTCTTCTCAAGTTCACATGGAACATTCTCCAAGATAGATCACATACTGGGTCACAAAACAGCCCTTCATAAATATACAAGAATTGAGATCATGCCATGCATACTTTCAGACCACAATGCTATGAAGCTTGAAATCAACCACAGGAAAAAGTCTGGAAAACCTCCAAAAAATGGAGGTTAAAGAACACCCTACTAAAGAATGAATGGGTCAACCAGGCAATTAGAGAAGAATTTTAAAAATATATGGAAACAAATAAAAATGAAAATACAACAATTCAAACGCTTTGGGATGTAGCAATTACAGTCCTGAGAGGAAAATACATTGCAATCCAGGCCTATCTCAAGAAACAAGAAAAATCCCACATACAAAATCTAACAGCACACCTAAAGGAAATAGAAGCAGAACAACGAGACACCCCCAAACACAGAAGAAGAAGAGAAATAATAAAGATCATAGAGAAATAAACAATATAGAATCTAGAAAAACTATAGAGCAGATCAATGAACCCAAGAGTTGGTTTTTTGAAAAAATAAATAAAATCGACAAACCTCTAGCCAGGCTTCTCAAAAAGAAAAGAGAGATGACACAAATAGATAAAATCATGAATGAAAATGGAATTATTACAACCAATCTCTCAGAAATACAAACAATTATCAGGGAATACTATGAAAAATTATATGCCAACAAACTGGACAACCTGGATGAAATGGACAAATTCCTAAACACCCACACACTTCCAAAACTCAAACAGGAAGAAATAGAAAGCTTGAACAGAGCCATAACCAGCGAAGAAATTGAATCAGTTATCAAAAATCACCCAACAAATAACAGTCCAGGACCAGATGGCTTCCCAGGGGTATTCTAGCAGACATTTAAAGCAGAAATATTACCTATCCTTCTCAAGCTATTCCAAAAAATAGAAAGGGAAGGAAATCTTCCAGACTCATTCTATGATGCCAGCATTAATTTGATTCCTAAACCAGACAGAGACCCAGGAAAAAAACAGAACTACAGGCCAAAATCCCTGATGAATATGGATGCAAAAATTCTCAAGAAGATACTAGCAAATCAAATTCAACAGCATATACAAAAAATTATTCACCATGATCAAGTGGAATTCATTCCTGGGCTACAGGGATGGTTCAACATTTGCCAATCAATCAGTGTGATACATCACATTAATAAAAGAAAAGATAAGAACCATATGATCCTGTCAATCGATGCAGCAAAAGCATTTGACAAAATTCAGCATCCTTTCTTAATAAAAACCCCTGAGAAGGTCGGGATAGAAGGAACATACTTAAACATCATAAAAGCCATTTATGAAAAGCCCAGAGCTAATATCATCCTCAATGGGGAAAAACTGAGAGCTTTCCCCTGAGATCAGGAACACGACAGGGATGTCCACTCTCACCTCTGTTGTTTAACATATTGTTGGAAGTGCTAGCATCAGCTATCAGGTAACAAAAGGAAATCAAAGGCATCAAAATTGGCAAAGATGATGTCAACCTTTCACTTTTTGCAGATGAGATGATATTATACATTGAAAACACGATTGGGGTGCCTGAGTGGCTCAGTTGGTTAAGCGACCGACTTCGGCTCAGGTCATGATCTCGCAGTTTGTGAGTTCGAGCCCCGCATCGGGCTCTGTGCTGACAGCTCAGAGTCTGGAGCCTGCTTCGGATTCTGTGTTTCCCTCTCTCTCTGTCCCTCCCCTGCTCATGCTCTGTGTCTCTCTGTCTCTCAATAATAAACATCAAAAAAAATTAAAAAAAAAAACACGATAGACTCCACCAAAAGTCTCCTAGAACTGATACATGAATTCAGCAAAGTCGCAGGAAACAAAATCAATGTACAGAAATCAGTTGCATTCTTATACCCTACTAATGAAGCAACAGAAAGATAAATAAAGAAACTGATCCCATTCACAATTGCACCAAGAAGCATAAAATACCTAGGAATAAACCTAACCAAAGATGTAAAAGATCTGTATGCTGAAAACTATAGAAAGCTAATGGAGGAAATTGAAGAAGACATAAAGAAATGGAAAAGTATTACGTGCTCATGGATTGGAAGAATAAATATTTTCAAAATGTCAATACTACCCAAAGCTATTTACACTGTCAATGCAATCCCAATGAAAATTGCACCAGCATTCTTCTCGAAGCTAGAGCAAGCAATCCTAACATTTGTATGGAACCACAAAAGGCCCCGAATAGCCAAAGTAATTTTGAAGAAGAGCAAAGCAGGAGGCATCACAATCCCAGACATTAGCCTCTACTACAAAGCTGTAATCATCAAGACAGCATGGTATTGGCACAAAAACAGACATATAGACCAGTGGAATAGAATAGAAACCCCAGAACTAGACCCACAAAAGTATGGCCAATTAATCTTTGACAAAGCAGGAAAGAATATCCAATGGGAAAAAGACAGTCTCTTTAACAAATGGTGCTGGGAGAACTGGACAGCAACATGCAGAAGGATGAAACTAGACCACGTTCTTACACCATTTGCAAAAACAAACTCACAATGGATAAAGACCTGACAGGAACCCATCAAAACCCTAGAGGAGAAAGCAGGAAAAGACCTCTCTGACTTCAGCTGCAGCAATTTCTTACTTGACATATCCCCAAAAGCAATGGAATTAGAAGCAAATATGAACTATTGGGACCTCATGAAGATGAAAAGCTTCTGAACAGCAAAAGAAACAATCAACAAAACTAAAAGACAACCAACGGAATGGGAAAAGATCCTTGCAAATGACATATCGGACAAAGGGCTAGTATCCAAAATCTACAAAGAGCTCACCAAACTTCACACCTGAAAAACAAATAATCCAGTAAAGAAATGGGCAGAAAACATGAATAGACACTTCTCTAAAGAAGACATCCAGATGGCGAACAGACACATGAAAAAATGCTCAATGTCACTCCTCATCAGGGAAATACAAATCCAAACCACACTCGGATATCACCTCACACCAGTCAGAGTGGCCAAAATGAACAAATCAGGAGACTATAGATGCTGGAGAGGATGTGGAGAAATGGGAACCCTCTTGCACTGTTGGTGGGAATGCAAACTGGTGCAGCTGCTCTGGAAAAACAGTGTGAAGGTTCCTCAGGAAATTAAAACTAGACGTACCCTATGACCCAGCAATAGCACTGCTAGGAATTTACCCAACGGGTATAGGAGTGCTGATGCATAGGGGCACTTGTACCCCAATGTTTATAGCAGCACTCTCAACAATAGCCAAATTATGGAAAAAGCCTAAATGTCCATCAACTGATGAATGGATAAAGAAATTGTGGTTTATATACACAATGGAATACTACATGGCAATGAGAAAGAATGAAATCTGGCCTTTTGTAGCAACGTGGATGGAACTGGAGAGTGTTATGCTAAGTGAAATAAGCCATACAGAGAAAGACAGATACCATATGTTTTCACTCTTATGTGGATCCTGAGAAACTTAACAGAAGTACATAGTGGAGGGGAAGAAAAAAAAAGAGGTTAGAGAGGGAGAGAGCCAAAACATAAGAGACTCTTAAAAACTGAGAACAAACTGAGGGTTGATGGGGGGTGGGGAGGAGGGAGGGTGGGTGATGGGTATTGAGGAGGGCACCTTTTGGGATGATCACTGTGTGTTGTATGGAAACCAATTGGACAATAAATTTCATATAAAAAAAGAACATGTGGTATATATATACAATGGAGTATTACTCGGCAATCAAAAAGAACAAAATCTTGCTATTTGCAGCTACGTGGATGGAATTGGGGGGTATTATGTTAAGTAAAATTAGTCAGTCAGAGAAAGACAAAAATCATATGACTTCACTCAAATGAGGACTTTAAGAGACAAAACAAATGAACCTAAGGGAAGGGAAACAAAAATAATGGAGAAACAGGGAGGGGGACAAACAGAAGAGACTCATAAATACAGAGAACAAACTGAGGTTTACTGGAGCAGTTGTGGGAGGGGAAATGGGCTAAATGGGTAAGGGGCATTAAGGAATGGACTCCTGAAATCATTGTTGCACAATATGCTAACTAATTTGGATGTAAATTTTAAAAAAGAAAAAAGAAAATTTAAAGCGGGGCTCGAACTCACGGACCGTGAGATCGTGACCTAGCTGAAGTCGGACGCTTAACCGACTGCGCCACCCAGGCGCCAAAAAGAAACTGTAAAAATGTTATATAATTAAATTTGGAGATTTTTCAAGGGTAGACATATTTTTATAACATTATCCCAAACCCATTATTTGGTACTCTTTTCTTCCACCTTGTTAATATTAAATCCTAACTGAGATTTAGATAAATAAATTTGTTTTTAATTGTTTAGCATATTTACACTATGTTTACCATGAAGGTGGATATTATAAGTATTAGACTCTTTAAAAAAACAAAATAACAACAACAACAACAAACCAAATAATTAACAATTTCTTCCTCCCAAATAGAGAAATACAGTATATTATAAAAAGTCTGGGACTCAGGAGACATGACTCCAGTCTCAGGGCTGCAGTGTTTACGCCTACAATCTCAGGAAAGATCTCAATCTCAACCTGTTTCTTTATCTATAAAAGGAGGATATTACAAGACAGTCCCACACTACACTGTCAAGCCTGCTATCTGTAGAAATGAGGAATATTTCTTGTGTAACAATATTTAGAAAGACACAAAAGTGGTTTGAAATATCCTTCACCTATTAGGGAAACAAATGGTTTTGAACATCCTTTTTCTGCAATATAACAGCATTTAATTCCTGCAGAGCTGATTGTAACTAGAGTTACAATTGCTTTATAAAAGCAATCTTACAATATATTTAAAATTTTTTTTTCTTCAAATGAGAGTTCAAAGTCTTCCAAGTTTGAGTATTATTCCTTTAATGTGATCCTTCCTCCTATAAATGCATTATGCTTTATACATATGGGCAAAATTCTCAAGGTTACTTATTAATATGATAGTATCTGAGCACATGACCAAGTTAAGAAGAAAGTTTTAGAAAATATCCAAGGACAATGTGCACTAAAGGGGCCTTTTCTTCACCAGAAAGGGGCCCTAACCTCCCAAAATGTTCCACCCATCGTTAGCAGCAATCTGGTTCAGGATCAGGATGTTTGTTTGCTATCTCCTCTGCTTGCTCTCTCTCTCTCTCAAAATAAATTAAAAAAAAAAAAAATAGAGGGGCGCCTGAGTGGCTCAGTCAGCTAAGTGCCTGTCTTTGGCTCAGGTTATGATCTCACAGTTTGTGAGTTGGAGTCCCATGCCAGGCTCTGTGCTCAACAGCTTAGAGCCTGGAGCCTGCTTCAGATCGTTTCTCCCTCTCTCTGCCCCTCCCCCGCTCTTGCTTTCTCAAAAATAAAAAATGTTTAAAAACATTTTTAATTAAAAAAAAGAGTAGTTAGCTTGTTATACAAGTGAGGAAATTGATTAGTGGATCTACATTTCCTATACAGGCACTGTGGAAGCTCAGGACGAGGCAAGTGTTTGAACTCATTGTCCACATGTCTCCACCTTGCACCTTTTCTAAAGTAATTCCAAAGAAGCCAACTATTTATTTTCAACTAGGAAAGGGAATTTTAAATAGACTTGAGCTAACTAGGGAGGGGGCTGGGCTGTATCAACCAAAGAACTATGAACTGGAAAGTTCTACTTTGGAATCTCAGTGGACTTTAAAAGCTCTTCAACTGAGAGTTTCTGGTACGAGGAACATCACATGCTTTAAAACATCACATGCCCACCTGGCCCACACACAGACAATGCCATGCAACCTCCATGCAGTTCCAGTGCCTGAAAGCAGAATGAAAACATCTTGAAGCCTTATAGAGAACATGTGAATTAAGAAGCAGAATAAAGTAGAATAAGTGGGAGAGAATGGTGGTGGCCCACCTGTCCATATGCCAGTTCCTTTCTCTGTTCCTCAGATCTAGAAATAATGTATATCTTCTTTCTTGAATTGTTTTGTTATTTTACCATTAAAATTTTATTGCCTTCAAAAAAGGAAGAACTATGAAGACAGAAATAAATAAATAAATAAATAAATAAATAAATAAATAAATAAGAGGCCTACAGAGGTTTAGGGAGGGCAAGATGAATAGGCGAGCACAGAAGATTTTTAGGGACAGTGACACTGCTCTGTATGATACTCTGATGGTGGATATGTGTTGTTACAAGTTTGTTATAGAATGCATGACACCAGGGAGAGTTAAGATGGTACAGTAGTATGGGGACCCTGAGCTTGTCTCATCCGTGAAATGCAGCTAGATCACCATCAAACCATTTTAAACACCTAGGAAATTGATCTGCAGATTAATGCAACAATCTGCATAGTTTTAGCCAGAGAATTTGGCAGGTATGGGGTGCAGAGAGGTGAAGTGGGGGAGAGGAAGGCCATGAAGCCATGGGAAATAGGGATCCATTTTCACAGAGAGAAGACAGAAAGATAAAGAGAAAGGGGGAAAGTGCAGCATATTGGAATCATATGCAAGAAAAGCACTCCCCTTGAATGTAGCTGGAGAGAAAGAGAGAGAAAAAGAGTGAAAACACTCTCAGGGGACTGGACAAGAAGTCTTTTCCCAAAAACTATTGATGGGGAGAAAGGAGAGGATTTCAAAATTGCCAGGGTTCTACAAACTGTGGAGCACAGAGTTTGAAGTTTTGGAGTTCAGTGCCTGGCAATACTCCAGCTAGGAAGTAGGGTGAATCCTCAGGAGCAGGCAGTGTGGTTTGAGGAGTCCATGTGCCACATTGGGAGACGTGGTTCCCTTGATTGGAGTGCATTTGGGAGAGGCAATACAGCCTCCTGGAGGGCAAAAGTCCCAGCAGACCCCAGAGAGCAGCCACATTTGCTGGTATTGAGACAAAGATATCAGAGTGCAGTGAAACCTGGTGCCAGCTGTATGTTTTTATTTACCATAATCTCGGAGCCTCTGCCACTATGCAATTGTGCAAATGTTTTCTGGGACTAGCCAGCACCAGCCATTGCTCAGACCCTCCCCCATAGAATCAGGGTGGGTCCAAGCTGCATCTGAGATAAAACTCTGGAGGGAAGTGCCACTTGGCAAGCAGACATCTTGGACAGAGACAGGGTAAAGGTGGGGAGATGACAGAAGCCTGAGACATAGGAAGGGTGCTTGATTATGTGTCTACAGGGACACAAATTCCCACACCAGAGAATAGAAAGCTGGGAAAAGACATTTTCACTTCTAGTGCACATGCACATGGATAGACCCCACTGAACTAAGCCAAGTGGAGAACAGAGACTTTACACCAAACCCCACCCACCGGCGCCCTCCAGGCACATCCCACAGAAGACCAAATCCCTTCCACCTCCTGCAAAGTTTCAGTTCCAGGGGCAACTGGATGTAACTTCATTAAGGTTCCATTATGTTTATTTCTTTGTTCATTTTCTTTGCTTATGTTTTTTTTTTTTCTTTTTGCTTTCTTTCTTTTCTTTCTCTTTCTTGGATACAGAGAGAGCAAACTTTTTAAATTTTTAAATGTTTTATTCTGTTTTTTTCTTTATCTTTATTTTTTAATCTTTAAATTATTTTTTTTTAACATTTTATCCTTTCTCTTTTTTCCCCTTCTATCAAGCTTCTCACAAAAAGCAGACTTAAGCACACTTAGGATCTAGCTTACTTCATTTGTTTTGTTTTGATTTTAATTTTTTAATTTTAATTTGTTATTGTATTAACTTTTTTCCCCTCCAAAATGATAAGACAGAGGAATTCACCCCTAAAATAAAGAACACGAAGAAATGACAGCCAGGAATGTACTCAACACAGGTATAAGTAAGACGTCTGAACTAAAATTTAAAACCACGATTATAAGAATAGTAGCTGGGGATGAAAAAAGCACAAAGGACACCAGAGAATCCCTTTTTGCAGAGATAAAAGAATTAAAATATAGTCAGGCTGAAATTAAAAATGCTTTAACCAAGATGCAATCTCAAATAGATGATTTAACAGCAAGGATGGACGAAGCAGAGCAGCAAATCAGTGACATAGAAGATAAAATTATGAAAAATAATGAAGCAGGAAAAAAGAGAAATAAAGGCAAAATATCACAATATAAAGACTTAGAGAACTCAGCAACTTATTGAAGAGGAATAACATTCATAAAATGGGAGTCCCAGAAGATGAAGAAAGAAAAAAAAGACCAGAAGTTTTATGTGAACAAATTATAGCAGTAAAACTTTCCTAATCCAGGGAAAGACAGACATCAAAATCCAAGAGCACAGAGAACTCCCCTTAGATTCAACAAAAACCAACCATCACCAATGCATATCATAGTCAAATTCACAAAATGCACAGACAAAGAAAAAAAAAAAAAAGAATCATGAAAGCATCAAGGTTTGCAGAAAAAAGTCCTTAACCTACTAAGGAAGACAGATCATGTTTGCAGCATATCTGTACACAGAAATTTGGCAGATTATAAAGGAGTGGCAGGATATATTCAATATTTCTGAATCAGAAAAATATGCAGCCAAGAATTCTTTATCCAGAAAGTCTATCATTCAGAATGAAAGAAGAGATAAGGGGTTTCCCAGGAAACCAAAAACTAAAGAAGTTCATGACCACCAAACCAGCCCTGCAAGAAATTTTAAGGGGGACTTTCTGAGTGGAGAAAAACAAAACAAAACAAAACAAAAAACACCAAAAGCAATAAAGACGAGAAAGGACAAGAGAATATCAATAGAAACACCAACTCTATAGGCAACACAATGGCACTAAATTCATATCTTTCAATAATCACTCTACATGCTAAATGCTCCAATCAAAAGGCATAGAGTATCAGAATGGATTTAAAACAAAACAAAACAACAACAACAACAAAACAAGACCCATCTATATGCTGCCTACAAGAGACTCATTTAGACCTAAAGACACTTGTAGATTAAAAATGAGGGGATGGAGAACCATCTATCATGATAATGGTCGCCAAAAGAAAGCCAAGGTAGCCATACTAATATCAGACAAACTAGTTTTTAAAACAAAGACTAACATGAGATGAAAAATGGCATTATATCATAATTAAGGAATCTATCCACCAGGAAGATCTAACAATTATAAACATTTATGTCCCCAAATTGGACAACCTAAATATATAAATCAATCACACACACAAAGAAACTCACTGATAATAATACAATAATAGTAGGGGACTTTGACACCCCACTTACAACAATGGACAGATCATGTAAGCAAAAAATCAATAAGGAAGCAATGGCTTTGAATGACACGCTGTACCAGATAGGCTTAACAGATATATTCAGAACATTTAATCCTAAAGCACTAGAATACACATTCTTCTCAAGTGCACATGGAACATTCTACAGAATAGATCACATACTGGGTCACAAATTTGCCTTCAACAAGTACAAAAAGATCAAGATCATACCGTGCATATTTTCAGAACACAATGCTGTGAAACTTGAAATAAACCACAAGAAAGAATTAGGAAAGAACACAAATACTTGGAAATTAAAGAACATCCTACTAAAGAATGAATGGGTTAACCAGGAAATTAAGGAAAAAACAAAAAAAAAATACATTGAAGTAATGAAAATGAAAACATTACAGTCCAAAACCTCTGGGATGCAGCAAATGTTGTCATAAGAAGAAAATGTATAGCATTCCAGGCCTTCCGTAAGAAGGAAGAAATGTCTCAAATACATTTGAACTGTTCCAAAATATAGAAATGGAAGGAAAAACTTCCAAATTCATTCTGTGAAGCCAACATTACCTTGATTACAAATCCAGACAAAGACCCCACTAAAAAGAAGAATTACAAACCAATTTCCCTGATGACCATGGATGCAAAATTTCTCAGCAAGACAGCAAGTCAAATCCAATAATACATTAAACGTATTGGGGCGCCTGGGTGGCTCAGTCAGTTAAGGGTCCGACTTTAGCTCAGGTCACGATCTCGCGGTCCGTGAGTTCGAGCCCTGCGTCAGGCACTGGGCCATCAGCCCAGAGTCTGCTTCCGATTCTGTGTCTCCCTCTCTCTCTGCCCCTCCCCCATTCATGCTCTTTCTCTCTCTGTTTCAAAAATAAATAAAATAAACATTAAAAAAATTAAAAAATATTATTCACCATGATCAAGTGGAATTTATTCCTGGGATGCAGGACTGGTTCAATATCCACAAATCAATCAATGTGATACATCACATTAATAAAAGAAGGAATAAGAACCACATGATCCTCTCAATAGATGTAAAAAAAGCATTTGACAAAATACAGCATCCTTTCTTGGTAAAAACCTTCAAGAAAATAGGGATAGAAGTAACATACCTCAACATCATAAAGGTCACATATGAAAGACCCATAGATAATTTCATCCTCAATGGGGAAAAACTGAGAACTTTCCCCCTAAGGTCAAGAATACGACAGAGATGTCCACTCTTACCACTGTTGTTCAACATAGCACTGGAAGTCCTAGCCTCAGCAATCAGACAACAAAAAGATATAAAAGGCATACACATCATCAAGGAAGAAGTCAAACTTTCGATCTTCACAAATGACATGATATTCTATGTGGAAAACCGAAAAGACTCCACCAAAACCTGCTAGAACTGATACATGAACCCAGCAAAGTCGAAGGATATAAAATCAACATACAAAAATAGGTTGCATTTTTATACACCAATAATAAAGCTGCCGAAAGAGAAATCAAGGAACTGATCCCATTTTTTATTGCACCAAAACCCATAAAATACTTAGGAATAAACCTAAACAAAGAGGTAAAAATTTATACACTGAAAACTATAGAATGCTTATGTAAGAAATTAAAGACAAAGAAATGGAAAAATATTCATGTTCATGGATTGGAAGAACAAATATTGTTAAAATGTCGATACAACCAAAATCAATCTACATATTCAATGCAATCCCTATCAAAATAACACCAGTATTCTTCATGGAGTTAGAACAAACAATTCTAAAATTTGTATGGAACCACAAAAGACCCTGAATAGCCAAAGTAATGTTGAAAAAGAAAATTGGTTCTGGAAGCATCACAATTCCAGACTTCAGGCTGTATTACAAAGCTGTAATTACCAAGACTGTTTGGTACTGGCAACCAACGGGATGGGTGAAGATATTTGCAAATGACATATTGGATAAAAGGTTAGTATGCAACATTTATAAAGAACTTAAGAAAGCACCCCCCCAAAAAAACAAACAATCCAGTGAAGAAATGGGCAGAATACATGATTATACACTTTTCCAAAGTAGACATCCAGATTGTTAACAAATAAAATGATGATCAACATCGCTCATCATCAGGGAAATACAAATCAAAACCACAATGAGATACCACCTGACACCTGTCAGAATGGATAAAAATTAACACCTCAGAAAACAACAGATGTTGAAAAGAATTTAGAGAAAGGGGAACACTTTTACACTGTTGGTGGGAATGCAAACTAGTTGTAGCCACTCTGGAGAACAGTATGGAGGTTCCTCAAAAAATTAAAAATAGAACCAACCACCTTATGACCCAGGAATTGCACTACTAGGTATTTATCCAAAGGATACAAAAATTCTGATTCAAAGGGGAACATGCACCCCAACGTTTATAGCAGCACTATCAACAATAGCCAAATTATGGAAAGAGCTCAAATGTCCATTGACTTGTGAAAGGATACACACAGACACACACAGACACACAGACACACACACACACACACACACACTGATATATTACTTGGCAATGAAAAAGAATGAAATCTTGCCATTTTCAACAACATGGATGGAACTAGAATGCATTATGCTAAGCAAAATAAGTCAGGCAAAGAAAGACAAATATCATATGATGTTACTCATATATGGAATTTAAGAAACAAAACAGATGAACATAGGAGGAGGGAAGAAGAAATAAGAAAAAGAGAGAGAGCGAGGCAAACCATAAGAGTCTCTTAAATACAGAAAATAAACTGAGGGTTACTGGAGGAGTGTTGGGTAGGAAGATGGGCTAAATGGGTGATGGACATTAAGGAGGACACTTGTTGGGATGAACACTGGGTGTTATATGTAAGTGATGAATTACTAAAGTCTACTCCTGAAACCAATACTACACTGTAGGCTAACTTACTTTGATTTAAATTAAGAAATAAAATAAAATACATTTTAAAAATAAATAATAATTAGAAAAAAGAATGCATGACATCAAGAGCGAGCCCTAATGTAAACTATGGGCTTTGGCTGATAATGATGTGTCAGTGTGGACTCATCAATTGTAATAAATGCACCATTCTGTCAGGGTATGTTAACAGTGGTGAAGACCATGTATGTGTAGGGACAGTGGCTATAAGGAAAATTGGTACTTTCCCCTCAATCTTTCTGTGATTCTAAAACTGCTCTTTAAAAATAAAAGTCTATTAAAAATCATTTAACTAGAAATAATATTTTAAAAATTTAATTGCCTAATAAAGATCTCTTCTAATACTAGGTAATCCCTATCTTAATATGAATTCACCCAGGCTAGCCAATATGAAGTTTTTCTTGGTGATAAGAGGATGGTTAGTAACTTGAGAATATGTAGATCTTTGGGAGATAAGGATGGCTCAGGGGAGCAGGTAGCATCAGGACACTGACAGGAGAGAAGGTAGCAGGACAGAAGAGCACTCAGGAAGCAAGAGGTGCCAGCAGATGAACATTGCTGTGAACTGGCCTTCAGAGACAGAGAAAAAGTTCTTCCTATTCTTCCTTCCTCCAAGACCCAAAATTGGGACTGAAATTATCAGTACCTTAGCTTAGGTTAAATAGAAGACTATGTTCTAAGGTCACATGGCTGAACTGTAGGCAGGAATTTGCCACACCACGTGAGAGAGTCAAGACCTGCTTATGGGAGTTGTCAGGTCTGGACTGAACACATCACTGGACCAGGCCTCCCACTCTTGCTCCAAAGACCTGGGCAATGAGTTCACCCTGCCACTGGGGTCATATTTGGTGAAAGATCACAGATGCGGCTCGGGGAAGGGTGACCCAGCACTGGAATCACATTCTGAAAAGGGAGCCACCCAGCTCCCAGATGGGACCTTGGCATGACATGCTGCCTTGAGCTCCCAGAGGCTTGAAGGCTTTCAGTACATTCTTGTGTGTTTCAGGGCAGTACCCATCTCAAGATTTAGGAGAGTGGAGTTTGAAACTCAGCAGGTGTTTGATGGGTAAACATTTCCTGCAAGGGAATGAATGAATGAGCCATTATCTTTAGACATGGCACTCTCCTCCAATCCCTATGCTCACATGCTCTCTAAAACTCTGCCTCACCACTGCTTCCTGTCACTGTGGCCTCCCCAAGTGTGCTGCTCCTCTGAGATCTGAACCACAGAGAGTCCCTGAAGTATGGCTACACTCACATCCTTTGCCCTTTCTCCTCAGACCGTCTCCGGCTCCAAAGGATTTCTGTCTCCAAGCTCACTGCCTTTCAGACCCCTCAGCCCCATCCCTCCAGTCTTTCTCCTCATGCTTCTTCTTCTCTTCATGGCACAACTTTTTGTGACACCACATCAAACTCTCACTCTCCTCTTTGCTCTGTCAGATATTGTGGAGCTATGTCAGAGACAGCAGAAAGAAGATGCTATGGACTGAATGTGTCCCCACAATTCTGTATGTGGACATGCTAACCCCAGTGTGATGGTATTAGAGGGGGTAATTAGAGTTAGATGAGGTGATGAAGGTAGAGTCTCCATGATGGGATTAACACCCTTACAAAGAAGATGAAGAGACCAGAGCTCTCATTCTCACAGCCATATGAGGACACAGTGAGAAGTTGGAAGTCTACAAGTCAGGAAGAAAGTCCTCACCAGGAACCAAATAAGCAGCACCCAGATCCTGAACTTCCAGCCTCTAGAACTATGAGAAATAAATTTCTGCTGTTAGAGTCATCCAGTCTATGGTATTTTTTGTCATAGCAGCCAGAGCTAAGACATAAGGAACCAGGCACCCAGTCCAGGAGGGTGGAACAGAACCCCTATCAGATCTCCTGAGGGAATGGGCTGCATCCCCCATGAGAACAAGGCTCAAGGGCATCCAGGCTATCTCCAGATCAGGAGTTGATGAGTAGTCCCTTCCAATTCCCAGGCGGACATAGGCACACACCCAGACAACAAAGAAGTAGGCCACATTCACGTCTTGCCTGAGCATGGCTTAAGGAGCCTTTGCTTGGGGCTGTCATGTACAGTTGCAGTTTGTGCATTGAATAAGGGTGCCAGGTTGAAGTCTGTCCTATACTCTGCCTGCCAAACTGTGCTATAGTAAAGGAAACACTTTTCTAATTTATTTTTTTCCAATTTGTGCAGAGCTACCTTGTAGGGTAGTGGGCCTGCTCTCTCTAGCTCCGTACCTCAACCCTCTCTCCTGTTTCTCTTCCCATCCTCTCTAGAGGCCCCCGTGATAGGTCACAAAATTTCCACTACCAATCTCCTAATGGAGAAGCTCAGGGAACAGAGCTGAGACCTGTATTTCTGACACTTTTTCTCTAGACAGCCTTACAAGTCATAGACAACAAAGCCCACACTGAATTTTTAACGTGAAGAGTAAGCTCTAGGAGGTCAGGGTTCCCCACCCATGGAGCACAACACTTGACACCTAGGGTATGCTCCATCAATGCTAATTGAATAGCTCAGATGTCCAGTAGTCTTAACAGAGCTCTGTGAACCCATTCTTCCACATTCCTACTGGTCTGCTTGGCCAGTACTTACTCATCTTGCAAGATTTGGTTCTTCACCAACCTCCTTGGTGAAAACTTCCCTGCACCCTCTGGACAAAGCTCTCAGAGGTCTGACCCACAACCCCTGATGGCTGCCACGCTGTGGGTCCCATTTGTGTTCTGGCCAAACCCCAACAATAAGGATGAAGCCATCCTGATTTTATAGTCTCTTTGCCCCAAGTACCACTTGGACTGCACAGAAATGTGTTTTCAGTGAATAACAGTCTTTGCTTTTGAGGATATTTTGCTTTTGCTTGTGAGGATATTTCAGTTCCTTAATTATTATTAATAATAAATGTACTTGCTTTACGTTTTTCTTTATTTTGCATTGTGAGACATTTCAAACACAGAAAAGTTGAATAATGCAATAGTCAGCCACTGCTTTACCCTGAGGCTGAGCAGAAGCTAACATTTTACTATTATTGTAGACTATTTGTTTTAAAATAAAGCATTACAAATGCAGACAAATACAAACAAACCTTATGTCTCTACCTTGTCTTCTCCTGAGATAACTTCTCAAGTTGGTATGCATTATTCCACATATGTTTTGGACTCTTGCTACATATGTATGTGTTTAAAAACAATATGTATTTGTTTTCTGTATATTTAATTATCACATATTGGATTAGATAGCATATAACATTGTAAAACTAGCTTTTAAAAATTTAACACTTCAAATTTATCTATGCTGATATATGTAGATGAAGCGTATTCATTTTAACTGCTGTGTTATTTCAAAACTACGGTTTATATATCCAGTCCATTTAAACATTAAGGGTATGTACATTCTTATACTGATCTCTGGAACACAAGGATCTCTCTAAGGCACATACATGAAAGTAGAATTTCCAAGGTGTGGATGACATAGGACCCTCAAGCTTCCAAGTGATTTCAAATTTGGTACACTATACGCTATGACTTGACAGGGTCAAAGAACACAAGTTCCCCCACCTCTGTCTCCCACTCTCCCTGCCATCACCTGCTGTACACCTTCCATCTGACACTAATTGTCTTCTGGATATGGAATGGGGCCTCATTTTACTCTGCATTTGCTTAAACATCTTCTCACCCACTCATTGGCTATTTGGACTTTGTTCTTTTTGAATTATCATTTTATAGCTTTTGTTCATTTTTCTATTTTTGTTTTTCCTCATCTTGTTGAAAATCTTTTTATGTTCTGGGTATTTGTCAGTTTTATTTATTACAAGTAACTTTGACCACTTAAGGCTTGTGTTCTCACTTGGCTTATAGAGCCTCTCATGTAGAGGTTTTTATTTTTAATATTATCAATTTACCAATATTTCCTTTATGATTTGTGCCATTTGCATCTTGTTTGAGAAACCTTTTCCTAACATGATATCAAATAAGTTTCAAAGCTTCTAAGAGTTTTACATTTTGCTCTACAAATTTAGGTTTTGAGTATATATTACATGTATTTTTATGGATAATGTGAGCTACAAATGATTTTTATTACTTTATTTATTTATGGAAAGCCAGTCTCCCAAACACTATTGATTTAGTAATATATATTTCTTTAACGTATTGCTCTAAATTTCCATTCCCATCACAGGGAGGTTTTGTATGTATCTAGGTCTGTTTCTGGTTTTATTTTTTGGGGTTTTTTGTTTGTTTATTTGTTTGTTCTTGCCTATCTGTGCCAATACCACATAGTCTTAAATAGTCTAGCATTCTCCTAAGTCTGGACATCTCCTAAGGCAACCCCCATTTTTTCTTTTTCAAAATTATCTCTCCAGTTTCATTTTTTTTGCATGTGGCTGTGCATTTTTGCCAACACTATTTGTTGAAAAGACTCTTTCCCCCATTGTATATTTTTGCCTCTTTTGCCATAGATTAACTGACCACAGAAGTGTGGGTTTATTCCTGGTCTCTCCTCTATTCTGTTGATCTGTGTGTCTACTTCTGTGCCAGGACCATGCTGTTTTGATTACTACACCTTTGTAGTACATCTTGAAATCTGAGATTGTGATTCCTCCAGCGTTGCTCTTCTTTTTCAAGATTGTTATGGTTATCTGGGGTCTTTTGAGATTCTGTACAAATTTTAGGATTATTTGTTCTAGTTCTGTGAAAAATGCTCTTGATATTTTGATGGGGATTGTATTAAATTTGTAGATGGCCTTAGGTAGTATGAACATTTTAACAAGACATAAGCAGCCCAAGTGTCTGGCAATAGACAGATGGATAAAGAAGATGGATATTCAATTTCAATATTCAATCATGGAATATTAGTCACAAAAAATAATGAAATCTTGCCATTTGCGATGGCATGGATGGACCTAGAAGGTGTGATGCTAAGTGAAATAAGTCAGAGAAAGACAAATATATGATTTCACTCATATGTGGAATTTAAGAAATAAAACAAACGAAGAAAATCCACACGCAAAAAAAAGACGCTTAAATACAGAGAACAAACTGGTCATTGTCAGAGTGGAAGTGGGGTTGGGTGGGTGAAATAAATAAATACATATATATGTAATCATTATATTGTATACCTGTATGTTAATTATACTTGATTAAAAAAATTAATCATCTCTCTATACTATCTGGTCTATTCCTTTTCCATACTTATTTTAGGATGAGCTTAAGTTCTATAAAAATCCCTATTTTTCTGGAACTACATTTAATTTGTTGATTGGCTTGAGAGAAATTACTTATATTTTGATAATGACTCTTCCCATTCATTAACATTTATATTGGGACTTTCTATATGTGCTTAATCAATGATTTGCAATTTTCCCCCACAGAGATATTATATATATATATTATATGCCCAGAGGTGTATCCACAAAGGTGAGTACATTACAATTTTTATATGATTGTGAGGTTTTTCTCCTGTTAGCTCTTCAAATTTTCTGATTGAAATTGGTAATGTTTGGGGATTATATATTTTTTTGAATTCTATGTTCTTTAGAAAATTTAATCAACTCAGAAGTAATGTCTGTTATATTTCTTCCTTTCTTGTTCTTATAATTTTTTTTTCTTTTTCTTATCTTATACATTTTGGCAAGAACTTCAATTTAATATGACACAAGTTGGAATCCGGGCAGCCTTGTCTCGTTCTTGACCTTAACAGAGATGCTCCTCAAGTTTCACCACTCAGTGGTGTGTTTGCTGCACTTTTAATAAAGACCACTTTCTACTTTACTGTTACAACATATATTGCTTATTTTTTTGTAGAAATTTTCTCATTTGTTTTTTGTTATCAAAATAACTTGCATAAGATTTATATTTGCTTACAATTTCAATTTCAACTGTGTTTGCACTTCTCTTGCTCTTATCAGTCCCAATATTTTTATATGGACCTTTACTATGCCATCTTGATCATAATGGTTTGTTTATAATCAGGAGGCTGTTCAAAACAACAGATCTTCAGTTAACCTTTTATATTAGCCTTTACATTACTCTTTCTGCTTCTATTTCAATGATTCCAGTATTATTATGTTTCCTTTCCTTCTGATTTTTTTGTATTTGCTGAGTTGTTCTTGTCCTGCTTTCTGGTTAATCTTGTCTTGATTTCATTAATTAGTTTTTCAAATAAAATTATTTGATATATATATATATATATATATATATTCCCTTAAGTATTGCTTTAGCTTTATATCCCAGGTTTGTTATGTAGTGTATTTATTGTGTATCAATGCTAAATACTTTAAAATTCATCATGGCATTTTTTTTGTTTATTATTCTATTTATTTTTGTCTTTTTTTTCTAATTCAAATTAGTTAAACATACAGTGTGGTCTTGGCTTCAGGAGTAGAACTGTGATTCATCTCTTACATATGACACCCAGTGCTCATCTCAAAAAGTGTCCTTCTTAATGCCCATCACCCATTTAACCCATCACCCCACCAACCTCCCCTCCAGCAACCTGAGTTTGTTTTCTGTACTTAAGAGTCTCTTATGGTTTGCCCCCCTCTCTGTTTTTATCATATGTTTCCTTCCTTTCCCCTATGTTCATCTTTTGTGTTTCTCAAATTCCGAACATGAGTGAAATCATATATCTGTCTTTTTTTGTCTTGAGTTACATATATAAATTGCTTAAGGAGCATTATTTTATTTTATTTTTTTTTTTCAACGTTTATTTATTTTTGGGACAGAGAGAGACAGAGCATGAATGGGGGAGGGGCAGAGAGAGAGGGAGACACAGAATCGGAAACAGGCTCCAGGCTCTGAGCCATCAGCCCAGAGCCTGACGCGGGGCTCGAAATCACGGACCGCGAGATCGTGACCTGGCTGAAGTCGGACGCTTAACCGACTGCGCCACCCAGGCGCCCCAAGGAGCATTATTTTAATTGTACAGCTTGATGGATTTTATTTATGTGTAAGCCTGTAACAACTACTGAGCTCAGATGCAAAATTTCCAGGGCTCCCGAAGTTTTCCTTATATATCTTCCTAGTCCATACCCATGTCCCTGCCCCCTGAGGAAACTACTGTTCCAGTTCCTATTAAGAAGTAAGTTTTGTCTATTCTCTTGCATTTCCATATAAGTTTGAGAATCTACTTCCATTATCTAAAAAAACAGCTGGACATTTGATTAGGAATTGTACTGAATGTACAGATCAATTTGCAGAGATTTGGTATCTTAACAATAATGACTTTTTCAAAGAAAATGTGGTATATTGCAACACTTATGCAGGTCTTATTTAATTTCTGAGAAACGTCTCATATTTTTCAGTGTAGTAGTTGTACACAGCTTAGATTTACTCCTAAATATTTGATGCTATTGTAAAACTTAATTTTTAAGTTTAGTTTTCCCACTGTTCATTGCTAGAATGTAGAAATGCAAATGCGTATTGTATATTGGTTTTGTGTCCTATGAATTTGCTAAATAAATGTATTCTACCAGAAGCTTTTTGTAAATTCTTATGATGTTTTATATACACAATTTTCTTTTCTGCAAAAAGGCAGTTTTTGTTCTTCCAACCTTTATTGCTTTTATATCCTTCTTCTGCCTGAGAAATGATGATGGTAGACATACTTGCCTTTTCCTAATCTCAGGGAGAAAGCATTAAATATATACATTAAATTATGGTAGCAGGAGTACCATCCAGGTTTGCTGGAAGAATGTAATATTAACAAGTTTTTAGTTCTATGAAATGCTTTTTCTCTCCATCTACTGAGATGATCAAATGGTTTTCTCCTTTGTTCTGTTAATGTCTTGAGTTGTGTCAATAGATTTTTTAATATTAAACTAGATTTATATTCAAAGAATAATTCAGCTTGATCATGTTGTATTATCTTTTTAAAATATATATTGTTGGATTTGATTTTCAGTTGACAGTTTTATTTTTCCTTTGAAATTTTAAAGATATTATTTCACTATTTTCTGAACTTCATTGATGCTGATGAGAAATCATTCATCATTTGGATCACTGTTCCCCTGTAGGAAATGTGTTTTCCTCTGACTGCTTATAATATTTTCTCTTTATATTACATTTTCAGAATTTGACTTTGTATGTAGGTGTGATTTTCTCATATTTACCCTGCCTGGTGTTTGAAGAAAAGTTGATGTATGATAAATAAATTTGGGGTAATTTCAGTCATGATTTCTTCAAATACTTTTTTACTCCCTTAGCTCCCATGTCCTTCCATATACATTATACTATTCAGTACATCTCCAAAATCACTAAGGCTTAATTTTTTAAATCTTGCTTTCACTTCTTTCCTCAGTGAGATCATTGTATTGATTTTATTCAAGTTCATTAAGTCTTCCTTCTATTCTTTCCAGTGTGCTGTTAGGACAGTCAGTGCTTTTTTCAATTTCAGTTTTTGTACTTTTGAGTTCTAGAATTTCCTTTTATTAACAAAATAATTTCCCTTTGTCTGCTTTAAGTCCTTGAACATATTTGCAGTAGGCCCTTTCAAGTTTTCGCCTAAAGTTGTGTATGTGTGCATGTGTGTGTTTATGTCATGCTGAATGTTGTAGATGATACATTGCCAAAATTCTGGAATTCTGGATTATGTAGTTTCCTTTAACAGGTACTAAAACTTTATTCTGTCAGGTAGTTAAATTTCTGGTTGTCTCTCATGATTTTGTCAGGCTTTGTTTTTTTTTTTCTTTTCTAGAGTTTCATGATTCAGCTTTGTCCTTAATCTTGCCTGTGGCATAGTCCTTGCTTTAGAGGCTTCATCTGAATGCCCAGAGTGCTCAATGTGGTCTCTGGCCTCTGGCTGGGTCCCAACTCCTACATGTCCCAGCCCTTGTGACCCCATCAACCCCTCAGCCCCACAGCAGCTGCTCATGCTTGCTTGGTGGCCTCATGGACTCTCATCCTGTATGAAGCACAACTCAGCTCTGATGCAGTCAGCATTCCACCAGGACATTTGGGCCCCTCCTCAGCCTGTCCTGGGTTTCCCAGGCCATTTATCAGCTCTCCTTCCACCTCATTGGGGCAGCAGGAATCTGTGTTCTCTGTGCTCATCTGCCTTTGCTGCAACCCAGAAAGTACCCCCCGACAGACAGTCAGGGTATAAGTGTGCTCACTGCATGTTCCCCTTCTTTTAAGAGTCATGGTTCTGCACTGCCTGCTGTTCAGCAGTTTATGTTTTTTGTCCAGTTTTATAGTTTCTTACAATAGCTTCTTACAGTCAAGGCTGAAAGTGCCAGACCTGAGTTTTTAACTACCAGGTCACACTTCCTCCTTGCTGTCTCTTATAGTTGGACCAATTTACTTTCTCTGTTCCTGCTGGCAACATCTCTTCTGTTTCCCTCCAGCCACACTTCAAAGCTCTGATCAAGTCTTTCCTTCTCCATGAGGGTTTCACTCATCCAAGGCCATGGCATGGCTCATCCTCTAACCCAACAATTTATTGTCCAGGTACCTCATCTAGCACCTCCTCACATACTGAGAAACAGATAGATGTAGTGAGCACATGTGCCTGGGTTCTAAGCCTACCTTTACCCAGAATGTTTTTGAGGTCTGTGTTGATCACTGCATTGTTCTGTGCCTCAGTTTCTTGGACTCTGAAATGAGGATAGTAATAACATCTACCTCAGAGGATTGTTGTGGGGATTAAACAGATTAATTTTTGTAAAATACTTAGCACAGTGCCAGGTGCAGAGTACCTTGTTAATTAAAGTTAACTGTTACCATTTATGCCGCCTTGCACTCTCTTGTCCAAATATCTGTTTTTATTTCAGTTTTTAAGATAACATTTTTATTTTAGAACAGTTTTAGACTTATCAAACAATCTGAAAATAGTACAGGGAATTCTGTATGAGATTTTACAATAGTGTAGTTCTTTTGTTATAATTAACCAATATTGATATTTTATTATTAAGTCCACACTTTAGTCAGATTTCCTTAGTTCTTACTGAATGTCCTTTTTCTGTTCCAGAATCCTATCCAAGATGTCACATTACATTTAATCATGTTTCCTTAGGCTTCTCTTGGCTATGACTGTTTCTTAGGCTTTCATTGTTTTAGATGACATTGACAATTTTGAGGAGCACTGGTCAGGTATTTTGTGGAATGTCCCTCATATGGGTTTGTCTGATGTTTCTCTCATGATCAGACTGGGGTAATGGGATTTGGGAAGGAAACTCCAGGGGTAAAGGGGGTAAAGTGTCATTCTCATATCAAAAGTACATGCTATTTTTTTTCAATATATGAAATTTATTGTCAAATTGGTTTCCATACAACACCCAGTGATCATCCCAAAAGGTGCCCTCCTCAATACCCATCACCCACACTCCCCTCCCTCCCACCCCCCATCAGCCCTCAGTTTGTTCTCAGTTTTTAAGAGTCTCTTATGCTTTGGCTCTCTCCCACTCTAACCTCTTTTTTTTTTCCTTCCCCTCCCCCATGGGTTTCTGTTAAGACAGATACCATATGTTTTCACTCTTACGTGGATCCTGAGAAACTTAAAAGTACATGCTATTAACATGACTTACACTGTTAATGTTGACCTTGATCTCTGGTTTTATTTACCTTTTTTATTTATTTAAAATTTTTAATGGATCTTGCCTCTTTTCCAGCCAACAAAAGGGTAAATCTCTTAAAATCTGATTCTTCACAACTTTCTCACAATGAGCAAAGTGCTTTGCACATTCAGTAAATACCTTTCACGCTAATTAATAAAAATACAATGGGGCAACTCCATTTATGGAGGAGGAGGAAATAGGCTGAAATTGACATCTGTCTCATAGGGAACTGCTGGCAAAGAGAGTGCTGATGGTGTCTGATGGCTACTGAGTAAGAATTTATGAAACTGCTTTCTTACCCCCCAAGGTTCGAGATGAAATCTGCCAGTGACTATTTCCAGCTCTGAATCTAACCTGATGCCAATTCCAGGCAGTTGCTGTTGGATATAAGAAAAAAAGGGAAAAGTGACGTTAATAGGGGCTCATATAAGTCTCTCACATAGTACCGGGTCATAAATAGTTTAAAATAAATACTTCTCTTTGACCTTCCTTTGAGGGAAATTAAAAACTAGAAACAACTATTAAATACCTGGAAATTTTCCATTGGGATTAGTACCCCTAAAGAAAAGATCACATTTAAATAGCTTCATCATAGTAAAATTTTGCTTCATGATCATGCATTTTAAAAAGTCCAGCCAGAGGCCCTGAAAGTAATTCTATAACCCATAATGGTCCTCTGCCCATTAAGTTATAAAAATGTGTTACAGAAAATGTTCAAGAGAAGTTGCTCCATGTTTATTCTTATCTACAAATAAGTTTATATGTTCAATATTTTAGTCTTTTTTGTTCTTTTATTATCATTGCAAACTATTTCTAGCATTCTTCCAATTAATAGCAGCCTAAAGATTATTTCTATTCATGAAATTTCTGTTCTTGTCCTGTCAAAGGCATGATCATCCCCTTGAAAATAGAAGAGATTTGTACTAAGGCATATGGCAAGTTGGAAAATGCACTGGTAGGTCATAAGCCCATTTTCTATCTTGTCAATGTTTTCCACTCTTTCATGAAGTATAAAGAGTAGCCAAAGAGCACATTATGATCTCTAAAGGACTCTGGTCCTATGAATTCCTTTCCCTACAGAGCCCTGGGAGTGGTCCCAAGAGGTAAAAAAACAAAAAAAACAAAAAAAAAACTGTTTATCTGCAGAAGTTTTTGGTCTTCTATGTCTCATCATGTCAGTGAACCATTTCAGGATAACAAATGTCACCCAAATGCCCTGCAAGAAGGACTGCAACATAGAGAGTGTTTAGTTTTTGTTTTGCAAACTCATTATAGAGCAAAAAATGTGTTGTCATCTTAGAAAATGCTGTTCAGAGAGAAAAGAAAACTCTTGAAAGAAATCCACCAGTAGAAGGGGTGATAAATCAGCAAAACCAACTTTCTCTGCTGATTTTTCAGCTCACCTCAAGGCCCCTATCTCCACCTGGGCCCGGATCCACTCATGGATCTAAATATTTTCCTTTAGTCTGAATTAGTCTGGCATTTAATAAATGTAATGTAATAAAAAATTAAGATAAACAAAAAACATTGTCCACATTTTCTAATTTTAAGTAAATCAATAATCCTTTTAGGAAAAGGGATTGGACTCCACATGGTCTCCACTTTTATTGTTGTTATGCTTAAAATATCAACTTGAATGTCCCCTACTCCGCCACCTTTCCCCTTGCCTGATTTCCTTTCTCTCAACATTTTGAGTACTATCTTGTTTCCCAGAAAACAGGGAACTGGTTCACCTGCATTTCTTACTTTATTCAAGGAAACATTCTGACTTTCCAAAACAGAACCTTTTCTTGTGTTTGAGATGGGAACTCAACTTCACATTCATTTCTAATTTCTCTTCTAGGGGAAAAAAATAACTTTCTATGTGCCTATTTTCCCTTTGTGATAACCACCTGGCTTGGGTGATCAGCTCTGTCTTAGATTACTCATTAAGGTGAGACACACACACACATACACACACAAGGCAGAGAGAGAGAGAGCTCCAAATTCTACCCATTCCAGGTGCACAATTTAATAATATCTTAGCCATATAATAAAAATAATATGCACACAATAAAATTAGTAATCATATAGCTACAGAAGATGTTTTCTCTCATGCCTGCCTTAACCACAATAATGAATCTCACAGCAACACAGCCTAGAAACAATGTAAAATATAGCCTGAGTAAAGTGAATAACAAGTGAAGTATTTAATTAGAAACTGGGCAGGCAGTTAATTTTGTTTAGCCTTAAGGTCTAAAAGACAGTGTAAAATTTCATGACTAAGAAACCTCTTAAACTACATAATTTGCTTATTTTTAACTTGTAGCATCAGGCCTATGATTAATCTTTGTAAATACCCACAGACCTTCAAGGCCCTGGGAGGGGACAGCCCTACACTCTTATTTTGAGGTTGGCAAATTTGATTGTGTATCTTTCTACCACCTCACTTTCCTGAGTCTGTCTCCTACCTTCTCACAAGCGCATCTAAGAAACTTAAAAAACATATATTTATCATATTCCAAAATATTTTGCCCTAATCTTTTATCAAATTCTTACCTTTAAATTCTAATCTCTGTTGAAAGTTGAAAGAAAAAAGCATTCTGATTAAACAAGCCCACTCAGGTATGAATAACTCAAAACCACTAAGCTGAGTCCTCATTGTCTTGGCCTTCCACGTTGTTAGAAACCTCCTTCATTAAACTCTCTCTTTCCTTGGCTTCTGCCACACCATTAGTCTGGTTGTTTTTATATTTTTTCTGCCCCACCCCATTCCACCTCACCACTGCCAGCAGCTGATTTTCCTGTTTCTTTTGCAAATCTCATATCTTTCACATGGACATTAAATGTTGGTATTCCTCAAGGTTTAGAATACATAGGCCCTCTTAGACTTTCCCACTGGGCTCCCTAGTTTCCAGGCCAATATTTAATCATGCTCCTTCTTCTACCTTAATGCATTCTCCTCCCCTTTACTTAGACATTCTGCTCATCTTTTAGAATACATTTAAGCCTCAGGTCCTTCACAGATTACCCTTCCTCAGCCTCTGAAGCCCACACATTGGTCTCACCAGTCTGGTAAAGTGTCCCCAATGTGCCCCTGCAGTCCCTGTGACCCATTTTATCACTGAGTCCCAATGATCATGATGTCAAGAATTATCTGTCACCCCTGCTAAACAGGGGCTGTATTGCAGTCATCCTTGACTCCTCTGTGGCTGCCAGAGCTCTTGACACAAGGTAGACATTTAAGTATTTGCTGAAGAAAAGAACTGGAGGTGGCAGAACACAGAAGCTGATTCTTGGTAATGGTGGGCAGAGTGAATTCCAGGCACATTGTAGCCTCTTTTTTTTTTTTTTTTTTTTTTAATTTTTTTTTCCAACGTTTATTTATTTTTGGGACAGAGAGAGACAGAGCATGAACGGGGGAGGGGCAGAGAGAGAGGGAGACACAGAATCGGAAACAGGCTCCAGGCTCTGAGCCATCAGCCCAGAGCCCAACGCGGGGCTCGAACTCACGGACCGCGAGATCGTGACCTGGTTGAAGTCGGACGCTTAACCGACTGCGCCACCCAGGCGCCCCAGTAGCCTCTTTGTAAATACTTAAAAACTTATAAACCTGTGAATGAAGAGTACTGGGAAGGAGAGCAGATCATCATCTTCAGAAAGAACAGTTTGATAGGATATGTAGTTAAAATAACTTTTCCTACCTCATCTTCACAGGGATCTCATGAGGTAGACAGGGCACACATCCCCACTAAACAGATATAGACACTATGGCGGTGGCAGTTTAAGTGACTGAAGCACTATGGCTGTGGCAGTTTAAGTGACAGAAGGTTATGAGATTTACACAGCTTAGAGGTAGATGAAGAACATAGGTTTTTTAAAACTGTGATTTGGTTCTTTTTCTGTAATACCTTAGAAGCTACTCTTTTTTTCATGAGTAATGTGAAGGAATATAGAAAAAAAATACCAGAAGTGGTAAATCCTTAGTCATTGATGCATAGTAACCTGATAAGTTTTTACTAGAAGTGTCCATCTTTGTTTACATCACAGAAAAATCTGGGTAAAACAGAAACTTCATTACAGGTTTTAAGAATGTCTTTGTTTTACAAATTATTCATGACTCTAAAACTCTGATATTATCACAACTGCAACCTCAAGCTTACCTAGAAATGTGGTGGCTTGGTCTGAGGCTCTCGGACCTGGTCAAAGTCAGGGGATTCAGGTGGTAAAACAATATGTGCCTGGCATGGACATAGAGGAGTGAGTAGGGCAAGGTACATTAAATCAGAGGTTTCCTGTAACTGAATTGTCGCTCATAGACTTGGCTGTGTTGTTATCTCCTTGAGGGGGAGCTCACAGAGAAAAATCTTGTGAAGTCAAGTTATTTGGTTGTACCAGAACATTAGCGACACAGTAGAATTCAAACTATTTTGGGCCATTCCCCAACTGTCTTGTTTCATGGAATTACTTTTCTGTCAAGGTAAATTCACGTAATGCAACAGTAAAAGCTTTAGCATCATCAGAACCTCTTTCAGATGTCTTGGAGCCAGAGATATGGGTACAACTGCAGTAAATTTTAGTGTATTGCATGGACAGAAAGTACATTTTAAAAACGGAAATTAAATACACAGATGTCTCAGGTGTATTGCATGAATGTGAGATGATGCTGGCCTGGAGGTGTCTAAATGTGGTCTCTTTCTACTCACTTGTATTCAGAGACTACTGGATATTTTTAAATTAAACATAAAACTGTTTTTTTTTTTTTCATTTCAAGAGTGAACATGAAGAAGAATGGCTTCAAAGAGGCTGCTATGTCATATAATTTGGTTTTTTAAAAATATAATTAAAATATTGTTCAGAGAGATAACAGAACATAAAGAATAAGGGATGAATGCTGCCCAAGAAATATGCAACATTGTCATGGATATATAAAAGATGGATAACCAAGAAGCTTTAAATGATGTGTAATCAAAAACACTCAATCTGAGGGGTGCCTGAGTGGCTCCATCAGTTAAGCATCCGACTTCAGCTCAGGTCATGATCTCATGGCTCAGGAGTTCGAGCTCCACGTCTGGCTCTGTGCTGACAGATCAGAGCCTGGAACCTGCTTCAAATACTGTGTCTCCTCTCTCTCTGCTCCTCCCCTGCTCACACTATCTCTCTCTTTCTCTATCCAATATAAATAAACGTTTAGAATTTTTTTTTAATAAAATTAAACAAAATGCTCAATCTGAGGGCAGCTAGGTGGCCCAGTTGGTTAAGCATCTGACTCTTGATTTTGGCTCAGGTCATGATCTCGAGGTTCTTGAGATCAAGCCCCATGTTGGGCTCTGCACTGACAATACAACATGGAGCCTTCTTGGATTCTCTTTCTCTTTTCTCTCTGCTCCTCCCCTGCATACTCTCTCTCTCTCTCAAAATAAATAAATAAACTAAAAAAAGTAAAATAAAATAAAATAACAAAATGCTCAATCTGGTGGAACAGCAATTAAGAGATTACAGATTGCTCACCTACAAAGGATTACCTACAGATGGGGGTCCTGGGTGGCTCAGTCAGTTAAGCATCTGACTCTTGATTTCAGCTCAGGTCATGATCTCATAGTTGGTGATATTGAGCCCCACATGGGGCTCCATGCTTTTAGCACAGATCCTACTTAGGATTCTCTCTCTCTCCCTCCCTCTCTCTGCTCCTCCCCTGCTCACTCTCTCAAAATAAATAAATAAACATTAAAAAATACACACTTACAGAGAGATGTTATGAGGTCAGAGAAGTAGGGCCATAAGTTTTACTCTTAAATGAGCAGAATTTGTGTTCTTATAGTCACTCATTTGTTTTGAATGAACATGTCTTGAGTGAACATGTCAGGCCCTGTGCTTGGCACAAGAAATGTTACAATGAATAACATACCACCCTTGCCTTAGCTTAGAATAACTGTGACAAAAATTGTTTTGGCGGATAAGGTCGAAGGAGCACCAGCCATGGATGAAGCCAGTGGAATGGGCACCTAGTTCAGAGCCCCCCGACCCCCAAAGCCAGGGTGCCAGCATCCACCACTGCTGAAAGGGCTGCCTGCACAGCTCAGTGAGTTAACAGGGAGCTCCTGTTGTTTGACCTGGGTAAAGCCCAGATGGAGTGGCCTCTGGGCCTGGAAGAGGGCCAGAGGTGATTACAGGGATCAGGGAATCCTGAGCAGGAACCCAGCAGGTAGAATTGAAAGATGGCACAGAATAATGGTTAGCTCTGGGCTTTCAACTCTCAAGATCTGGAATCAAACCTGAGTACTCCAAATCACTAGTTGTAAGACTTCAGGCAGTTTAATTTGCTTTTCCAGCTATGAAACTGTATGGTCCTAATTCTTCTCTCACAAATTTACTATGTGAATAAACATCATACATGGAAAGCAGTTACCACAGTGACTGCCCTGTGATAAAATTTCACTAAGTATTAGTTGTTAGTGATGGAGAACAGGGGACACTCAGATCAATGGAACAGGAGAGAGAATCCAGAAATGGATCCACAAATGTATGGCCAACTGATCTTTGATAAAGCAGGAAAGAATATCCAATGGAATAAAGACAATCTCTTCAGCAAGTGGTGCTGAGAAAACTGGACAGTGACATATGGAAAAATGAACCTGGACCACTTTCTTACACCATACCAAAAATAAACTCAAAATGGATGTACAACCTAAATGTAAGACAGGAAACCATCAAAATCCTAGAGGAGAAAGCAGGCAAAAACCTCTTTGACCTTGGCCACAGCATCTTCTTACTCAGCACGTCTCCAGAGTCAAGGGAAACAAAAGCAAAAATGAACTACTGGGACCTCATCAACATAAAAAGCTTCTGCACAGAAAAGGAAACAATCAGCAAAACTAAAAGGCAACCGACAGAATGGGAGAAGATATTTGCAAATGACGTATCAGATAAAGGGTTAGTATCCAAATTCTATAAAGAGCTTATCCAACTCAACACCCAAAAAACAAATAATCCAATGAAGAAATGGGCAAAAGACATGACTAGACACTTCTCCAAAGAAGACATCCAGATCACCAACCGACACATGAAAAAATGATCAACATCACTCATCATCAGGGAAATACAAATCAAAACCACAATGAGATATCACCCCACACCTGTCAGAGTGGCTAACATTAACAACTCAGGCAAGAACAGATGTTGCCAAGGATGCAGAGAAAGAGGATCTCTTTTGCACTGCTGGTGGGAATGCAAACTGGTGCAGCCACTCTGGAAAACAGTATGGAGGTTCCTCAAAAAGTTAAAACTAGAACTACCCTACAACCCAGCAATTGCACTACTAGGTGTTTATCCAGGAGATATAAGTATGCTGTTTCAAAGGGGCACATGCACCCCCATGTTTATAGCAGCACTATCAACAATAGCCAAAGTATGGAAAGAGCCCAAATGTCCATCAATGGATGAATGGATAAAGATGTGGTGTATATACACACACACACACACACACACACACACACACACACAATGGAGTACTACTAGGCAATCAAAAAAGAACAAAATCTTGCCATTTGCAACTACATGGATGGAACTAGAGGGTATTATGCTAAGCAAAATTAGTGAGAAAAACAAATATCATGTGACTTCACTCATAATAGCACTTTAAGATACAAACAGATGAATATAAGGGAAAGGAAGCAAACATCAGATAAAAACAGGGAGGGGGACAAAACATAAGAGACTCTTAAATATGGAGAACAAACAGAGGGCTACTGGAGGGGTTGTGGGAGGGGGTTGGGCTAACTGGGCAAGGGGCATTAAGGAATCTACTCCTGAAATCGTTGTTTCACTATATGCTAACCAACGTGGATGTAAATTTAAAAAATAAATTAAATTAAAAAGTAATGATAAAAATAAATAAATAAATAAATAAATAAATAAATAATGGAGATCAGGGTTTTGAGGTAAAGACAAGACGTTAAATACTTTTACCCCAAAGAACCCATTCATCTGTTAACTATCTTAGTCCCTGCAGAGTCTTCTTTGCTGGGGGCTCCCTGTGCCTATCCTCACAATACAGTAATTCTTTCCTACCCCCAGACTTTTACATAATCTACACTTAGCACCCTTCATGTTGACTTTTAATTTTATGTTAAATGCCTATCTCTTGCCTACATCACACTAAGAGCAAAAAGCTCCAACCCAAAGCTGTGGCTTATGCGTGTTTCTATTCCTGGCATATAGTATGTATTCACATAGTAAGTATCCAATAAATGCTCTTTGAGTGAGATATTTATTTAGTAAAAAAAAATTGTCAGAGTCATAAAGTTTTGTTGGATTACTGAATAAAGAAAAATGTTGTAACATTAGATATGGAAATAATCTGTGATATTGAGCATATTCTATTAAAGGTGTTAAATATTACCCATTTCAGATTATGTAGGCCAGAAGACACCATAGGAATGGCTTCTGTTTTGCCTTTTAAGTAAATCATTTCACATATTTTCTCAGACTCTGTCATAATAGAGATCATAGTGATGTCAGAATATTCCAGAGGTACCTGGGTGGCTCAGTCGGTTAAGCATTCGACTTCAGCTCAGGCCATGATCTTGCAGTATGTCAGTTTGAGCCCTGCATCGGGTTCTGTGCTGACAGCCCAGAGCCTGGAGCCTGCTTCAGATTTTGTGTCTCAGTCTCTGCCCTCCATCCCCCCTCTCTCAAAAATAAATGAACATTTTTATAAAAAAAGACTATCTAGAAGAAAAGAAAAACAGCAAAAATTCTAGGTTGGCAACACTGAAATCATTCTGAGATTTTTCGTGCCTATTTTAAGAAATAAGCATTTTTTCAAATTAGAATCCTGGAACAAAATGACAAAACAAGTCTTTAAACCACGCAGGTAACATAGTAATGCTGATCCAGAGTAGGTAGTAGCAACCAGGATCTCAAACCACTGCTGTCCTCTTGTGGCCTGGCAGATGATCTGCTTTTGGTTTTCAAATCAACTTAGGCAGAAATGAAAGCTTCCAGTTCCACCCTGCTAAATTCTCTAAAAGCTACAACAGAAATTGAGCTTATTTTTCCAAGGAACTGATAGCGAGGAGGAAATCTTTGCTTAATGCATTGCCCAGGTAATGTTACCTGCTGAGACTGGGTTATGAAAAGAAAATGGCAGTGTCAATAAAGTAAGACAACTGCATTTTGGAGTAGAATTTACCCAAACTGGGGGTCCCCATAAAACAGTGTTCTTTGAGTGAGTGTGGACACTTGGAGGAAATAGCACTGGTATCATGCGTGAAGACCTAGCCTGGTGTGTCTTGTCTTCTAGCACCACTGGATAAGAACAAGGAGCTGAGCATCTTAGATCCCAATTTCTCCCTCTTCTAAAATTCCAGAATTCAGAGCAGTAAACATATTCTGCCATTTATTCTTTAATTAATATACCACCTGCCACATGCCAGTCACTTTCTGAATGACTGAAGGGCAGGACAGACATACATCCCTATCTTTTTGGAGCTTACATTTTAAGTATCAGATCTCTCTCTCTCTCTCTTTCTCTCTCTCTCTCATCACAGTGAAGATTTGCCTGTCTGTGTTCCTGTGTGAGAATCACAGTGTAACCCATTTTAGCTACTACTTGAGTCTGCTGCTGGAAGTTCTCCACAGAGGTGCCAAGAGCACTTTTCTGTCTGGGGCAGACTGAAATTCTAGCACATACCAGGGATAAATGACTTTTATATGGAAGCCTTCTTAAGTAAGTCTCTCAAAGATTCTCCACTTTGTGCAAAAGAAGGAAGTCCTCATAAGCCAAGGGAAGAAGCATTCAGGCATTGCTGGATGCTGTGCAGGAGCCTCAGTTTCCCTACAGGTGAGGAGAGTAGTTATAGTGCAAAAGGGCCATATAAGCACAGACACATCCCATCCTGGGGGGTGGGCAGTCATCCGTACTCCTGGTTGTGTGATGTGGTTCAAGCCCACTGAAGGAAGGAGAAGCTCCCTTTGTGACTTTCCTTTCTTTCAAAATATTTTCATTGCTTTTATTTTCTGATCAGCAAAATAATAAATGCTAGATAGAGAGCACCTAGAATGTTCTGTGAGTTTTCTAAAACATCTAACCCCAGGCTTGCCCACAGTGGCTATACTGAGACTATGTGGCTATGGCACAGGTGGCCCTGAGACCCAGGAGGAAGGTGACTTCTCAGAGGGCTGCTAACATGATGAGGACAGAACTGATAGAAGTGCTCAGCATGGGGGCGCCTGGGTGGCGCAGTCGGTTAAGCGTCCGACTTCAGCCAGGTCACGATCTCGCGGTCCGTGAGTTCGAGCCCCGCGTCGGGCTCTGGGCTGATGGCTCGGAGCCTGGAGCCTGTTTCCGATTCTGTGTCTCCCTCTCTCTCTGCCCCTCCCCCGTTCATGCTCTGTCTCTCTCTGTCCCAAAAAAATAAATAAACGTTAAAAAAAAAAAAAAAAAAAAGAAGTGCTCAGCATGTAGGGACCAAAGAGTGTGTGGCTTTTCCAAGGCTCTTCATGTTGGATTGCTTATTTTATCCTTCAGGGATACTCTGGGCATCATTTAATAACCTTACGATGTAGAGGACAATGATCCAGGGAAGTGTTTGGCCAGGGTCTCAGGGAAAATAAGTGTGTGCCAAGTGGGGATAACCAGTGACATTGTTGGACAGAACATATGAATCTCCTTCCATGACCATCTGTCCTCAATCAGAGGAGGTGGTTTATCTATCCTCAAGGAAAAGCCAAGCTAGTCTAAATCTCAGTTGTACCATTTAGCTGTGTGATCCTGTATGTCACCCATCTTAAAATGAGTATAATAGTATAAACTTCATAAGATGGTCATGATATTATGTTAACTTTCATAAAGTGTCCAGAACGGTGTCTGGGGCATAGTAATTACCCAATAAATGACAATAGTTGTGGGTTGTTTTTTGTTTGTTTGTTTGTTTGGTTTGTTTTGTTTATCCCAGGAAATAGGAGGCCTTTAGGATCTTTGGGGCCAACAGAGAGTAAAGGAAAATACCATCCATAATTTCCAAAAGAAAAGTGTCATCTGAGAACATCATCAGACCGTCCACTAAAATGTGCAGAGTAGAGTTCAATAAAGTTCAATAAATGATCAGTGAGGTCCAATAGCCACGAATTCTTCCACACACTCAATGTACCAGATTGAATAAAAGAAGGAAATAAGTGAATGTGTAAAAAACAGCAAAAATTGTCTTTGCAAAAGGGCAGAAAAAGAATTCATAAGACCTAAATTTGTGAATAATGGAGAAAGTGTGATCCACCACCTTTGCAGGCATATCCTGGGGCTTTGTGGAGAGGTGGATTACATCATGGTGCCATGTTGAATTTCAGCCTGGGAGGAGCATCCATACATGAAAGTTGTTTCCAGCTGTCACTTAGCTATCACGACTGTCCAACTGCTTGTCATTAATCAACATTTACAAAAAGTCTCCTGGCAAATGCCCACTTTTATCCTTCCTCTTCATAATTTATTGCTAAAAACACAGATTATTTGCAGGACAGGTATTTATGGCTATATCCCCATCGAAGACTTTCTCAAGGTACAAAAATGTTGTAGCTTCAAGTTGAAGTTCTTCAACTTCACTGATCTCTTGACCACTGTGATATCACTGATCCAGAGATGGAAAATAGACGTGCAGACTATTACTGTTTGCAAAAACTCAGTTGGTTCCCAGAAGTTATTTATAGACAAAAGCGCTTCAATCATCCTTGACTTAGGTTGCCCTCTTCTTGATGAAATCTTAAGTTTTATTAAACAGACTGTGACTGAATAGCCAAAGGAAAGCCTCACATTACAACTTGCCACTCCCTGATCCAAAGTGAATTCTGTCTCTTGGGTAAGTATAACACCTTCCCAAGATTTGAGCTTGTGGAGTCACACCCTGATTTAACTTGTGCTTAACTTAGCAGAGGCACTTATAAAGCTGCAACAAGATCTTGAGTACAGGTAATCAAGGATGCTGCTTTTACTGGCCCCTGAGGGGACTAGAAGTCAGATCACTTGCATAGAGTGTCTGAGCTCCCGTGCTAAGTGGTGACATGGAAGTCACATCATCTCCAAATCTGCCAGACAAAATCATCCACAAAAGGGAGAAAGCTTACATACTGTGAGTGTTGGTATTACCTATTGTGTTAATATAAGAGTTTATGAGACTTTTCTTTTTTCTTATTTTAATATTGATACACCCAACATGGTAAGGTAAAGAAGTAGGGAAGATATTATTTTCCCACTTGCAGAAGTCTGGGAAGATTGAGTGATCTGTCCAAGTCCATGGAAGTAATGAGTACACAGAGGGAAGTGGTCAAAAACACTGCCCTGTGTTTCTCAGAGGTGTGAGAACTGTGTGAAACAGATTGTTATGGTAGAAAGCATTATGTAAATAATAAGGATTTTATTGTTAATTAAGTATTTAAAATAAATTAGAGCACTCAGAGAAATATCTTTGCTGCCCCAAATACCAATAGATGTGTGTGTGGAGGCGGAGGTGTATTTGTTTTTTGTGTATTTCTTTAAATTTGCTTCTGGCTTCCTTAAGAGATATTTAAGATGTAAAGAAAATATAAGTCTCAGTTTTCAGAACTCTTTGAAAGAATATAATGAATAGCAAACCTGGAGAAATGAATAGGATGCCATAAACGTGGTCATGTTCACAACTATCACCACCATTAATGTGGGCTGCTTGGGAGTACTTTGTGATACCCCGGGCCCTGGCATTCTCTCTCAGGTCGTCAGGGTAACATTGTGAAGCAAGATGAGGTGTCTGCACAGACACAATGGAGCTCTCTCTGCAGGTGTTTTTATATCCACCTGCTTGTTGCATATCAGGGCTAGCATCCACTATTAATCTGCATTTGGGGGGATGGCAATCTGTTTGAAAGATGCTATTCAAAGGCAGTCCCCTTGTGTGGTGTCTCAAAGGAAGTCACGGGGGCACAGGGAGGGGTGACTCATGACTTTGGCTTGGGCGGATCTGAGAGACCGATCAGTTATTTTGTCTACATTGTGGAGAGGTTACAATAAGCTGATGTCATTGTGACGGGCACTGGTCTGCTTCTGTCTGGGGGAATTCATTTTCAACGGTGGGGGGTACGTGTTAGATCTTTGTTTATCTTGCAGCTGAACTCTCAGCCATGTTCATAGAATTTGCATCAACAAATTTTGTAAAACAATCCAGAGGATTAAAGAAATCTTTTTTTTCCTGATACAAAAAGGCAGGTTTTTATTCACAGAAGAGAAAAATAATTTGCTTTCTGAATATTTTCTTAAATATTTTCAAATATATCTGAAAGATGGAGAGCTTTAGTGGTTTCAACAATTGAAAGAAATAAATGGTATTTGTCATATCAAAAATATTACATAACAGGTGAGCACAGTGCTAAAGATGATGCTATAATTTATTCTAGTTGAAGAATTATTCAGATTTACTAAAGCTATGTACTAACTGTATATAAATTAATGAGATTTTGAAAACAAAGTCTAGCAAAATATACCAACAGGAAAAATAAAAAAATAATTCTAGATTAATAAGAATTTAATGTATCAGTAATATATGTCAATATACTCAAATTAATATAAATCAAATATATTCAAAAAGAAGTCAAATTAAATGTAGTCAAATTAATGCTCTGATAACAGAGAAATTAAAATAAAAACAAATCTCAGAGCCTTAAAACAAAAACAATTATTTTTCCCCCATATTTGTTGACCAGAATCAATGATTACTATAATGGTCCTGTATTTATCAATAAGAGCCTAAATAATTTTTTACAATATTAGAATTATAACTGTATTTCAGCTTTCTTATTCAGAAACAACAAATTACCCTGGCATGGACTGCTAATTGCCTACCCATTGTCCACTGTTCTTTTTCTTACTAACAAGACCTCAGTTTTGTTAAGAGCAACTTTCTACTAAGCTACATTTTCCAGCCTCCTTTGTAGCTCATAGTGGCAATAGGGCATAGTTCTGGCCAATGAGGTATAAGCAAAAATCCCTGAGTCAAACTTCAGGGAAAGCTCTTTAAGAGACTCTTAAAAACTGAAAATAAACTGAGGGTTGTTGGGGGATGGGAGGGAGTGGAGGGTGGGTGATGGGCATTGAGGAGGGCACCTGTTGGGATGAGCACTGGGTGTTGTATGGAAACCAATTTGACAATAAATTTCATATTTAAAAAAAATAAAAATAAAAAAAATAAAAGTGAACAGATTTGGCTAGCTTGTCTCTGTCCTTTGAGCCAGAATATGGATGTGATGGCTTGAGTGCCAGTAACCATCCATCTTGTGAGCATGACAAAAAGGCTCATGTCCTATGAGAGGCAGAATGGAAATTTAGAATGAACTTGATTCCCCAATGACATCAATTGCTTGTCTTCTTCCTAGATGAGATCAACATAAACATCTACCTTGTATAAGCCACTTGTGGAATTTTCAGTTTTCATGAAAAGAGCATTATGAACTTTATGAGAGGTGGCTCAAAATGAAATTGTAAATGCCATCTTGAGCTAATGTCCTTCACATTTACTCTTTTTCACACTTTCATAAAATGTATACCACTGAGAAAAAAATATATATGATTAGATAGCTACATAATGGAGGGATGGATGAATGGATGATAGATGATAGGTAAATGATATATAGATAGATTATAGATTAGATAGATAGATAGATAGAAGATAGATAGATAGATAGATAGATACAAACAATATGATAGATAAATCACAAGGCATGAAGAATAATCTGACTAGCAGCTTAATAATTATAGCACCAGAAGCTTAAGAAATAGAACCTTACCACTTCCCTAGATGTTCTTCAGTGCCCTTCTACGACCTCTCATGCTCTGCTTCTTCCTCAAATAACCACTATCATGGATTTTATGTTTATTACTTCCATAGTATTCTTTATACACACATTTCCATAGCAGTACTGTTTAGTTTTGTATATACTTATACAGATGATATCATGCTGTTTGCATTTTTTGTAACTTATTTTTCACCTGACATGTTTCTGAAACTCATCCACTTCAATGCATATAGTTATAATTAATTCTTTTTCACTTCTGTGTTGAATTCAAGGGTTTGAATATACCAAATATATTTATCCATTCTTTATACATATTTTCATTGTTATTTCCAGTTTGAGATTTTTACAAAGAATATTACTATGACCATTTTTCACAATATCTGCTGGAGCACATATCTACAAATTTTCTTGGGTAAATATTTAGAAATGGAATTTCTAAGTTGCAGAATTGTAACTAGACTCTGGAAAATTATTTATCCTCCTACCAGCAATGTGTAAGACGTTCTATTGTTCCACATGCTCAGCATTACTTATTTCCTTTTGCCATGTACAACCTGCCATGGGTAAATACAGCCTGGAAAAGCTAGGGACTTAACCTTATAATGCCTCCAGACTAATTTGATTAATATACATAATCAAGCCACCTGTCAACCTAATTTGTCAACCATTCAACAGATTTATTTTTTCCTGTGAAGTCTTGTACCTATCT
This sequence comes from Puma concolor, assembly GCF_028749965.1. Lineage (NCBI taxonomy): Eukaryota > Metazoa > Chordata > Mammalia > Carnivora > Felidae > Puma > Puma concolor. The sequence continues at coordinate 28,327,692 of NC_141671.1, forward strand.
CAGGACAGGAAAATATGGATACAAATTTAATATAACAAAAAGAGACACGTATTGAGTCTCAAGTATCAGATTCAAATTCCTGATCACTTTATTTTCATGGGTTGGATTATCCTAACCTGCACAGTATGATGTCAAACCTTAGATGGCTTCTAAGGCCCCTACCAGTCTGATATTTTGAAAGACCATAATTCCATTTTGTAAAGGAGAAGAGAGGTTTATATTTGACAAGCTGTGAAACTTATTGAGATTCTGATAACTTTTTACCACATAATCCTTTGATTCAAACTGTGAAGTCTTACTTCCAATCACTGGTTTTAAAATAATATTAACTAGTGCGATGCTAAGTGAAATAAGCCATACAGAGAAAGACAGATACCATATGGTTTCACTCTTATGTGGATCCTGAGAAACTTAACGGGAACCCATGGGGGAGGGGAAGGAAAAAAAAAAAAAAGAGGTTAGAGTGGGAGAGAACCAAAGCATAAGAGACTGTTAAAAACTGAGAACAAACTAAGGGTTGATGGGGGGTGGGAGGGAGGAGAGGGTGGGTGATGGGTATTGAGGAGGGCACCTTTTGGGATGAGCACTGGGTGTTGTATGGAAACCAATTTGACAATAAATTTCATATAAAAAATAATAAAAATAAAATAATATTAACTTTTAATTGAACTTGGCTACAGGCTGAAATTAAAATTTGCTCTTAGCAGTTACTCAGTCATTGACCATTATTTACTCTGGAAACATTCAGCTTTTTTAACTTACTCTGCATTTGAGGCTTACAGCTAGAATAATTAGGTCTTTAGAGAACAACTTCAGGGGCACAAGACCTGGGCAGTGGCACATGCACCAGGCTGTGTTAATGGTGGTATCCTTGTTTGGAATTCTTAATCCTTTTAAACAAGGACCCTGAATTTTCATTTTACTCTGGGCTTGAAAATTATATAGCTGGTCCTGGGCATTTTGTGTGTGGAGTCAGTCACAAAATTCCCCACAGTGTGCAATCACAAGAAAACCAAAAGTTTCTAGGACAATGTGAGCATTATTTCTTCTTTCTTTCTTTCTTTCTCTTTCTTTCTTTCTTTCTTTCTTTCTTTCTTTCTTTCTTTCTTTCTTCTTTCTTTCTTTCCCTTTCTTTAATTTCAATCCATTTGAAGAAATATTTCTTAGAAAAGTTTGGGAAAGAATGTTTTGCCTTTCTCCCCATCTCCATACAGAGAAATACTTCCTTTTCCATGTGCCTGCTCCTAGCCACTTTAAAATAGCAACTCCTGGGGTGCCTGGGTGGCTCAGTCGGTTGAGCATCCAACTTTGGCTCAGGTCATGATCTCACAGCTCATGAGTTCAAGCCCCACGTCAGGCTCTGTGCGGACAGCTCAGAGCCTGGAGCCTGCTTTGGAATCTGTGTCTTTCTCTCTCTCTCTGCCCCTCCCCCACTGTGCTCACTCGTTCGCTCTCTCTCTCTCTCAAAAATAAATTTAAAAATGTAAAAAAAAAATTTAAATAGCAACTCCTATATCCTCCTACCCAAGTGCCTGTACTTATGAAAGGGAAAGGGGAAGGAGGGAGGACAGGTGAGCTAGGGAGCTTACACAAAGTTCCACACACACATCACACACAAACACACATGCACACAAACATACCACACACCAAGAGCTTTCTATCCACAGCATGCTTAGGAGTTTTTAATGTGATCCTCAATATCTGATGGACAGTGTATGGAAAGAGGGATTTTGTTCCCTCTTTTACAGAACATTAAAGATTTTTTTTAAATGTTGCTGTATATACTAGGTAAGAAATTCCAGTAATTCTGAATTTGTTTCTGCTTCAATTTAAGAGTATCTATTAAATAAAATTTCTTAAAAGCTGGACATCAGTGTGTTTGACTTAAAATTAAAAGAACACCATAATTCTTTTGATTTTGTTAATAATCCCAAAATAAATATTTGACTCATAAAGGTTAAGGAAAATTCATTCCTGTTTACAATTGCTGCACATGTCCTGCACCGGTTCCAAGTCTGTCAGCCAAACAGCTGTCCTTTTCCACCGGGGGCTCTTTGGCCAGCTGTGTGCCCAAAGTTGCTTGAAGACCTGTTAAAAAGCATTTATGGACTTTCATATAGACAGGTGTCCCTGTGTAAAGCAAAGCTGCTTTCTAAAGAATGTAATAAGAAGGATCACACATTTACCACTATAAAATAAATTGATTTCAGGTAATGAAACAAAAGGAGAGGCAAGCAACTCAAACAATCGGTTACTTCTTTGCCAAGTTGCCTTTTGCCTTTGGTGGGAAGGCACCTGATTCGCGCAGGTCCCACTACCCAGGGGTACTGGGCTGGTAAGATTTCTACACTAGGAGTACCCAAGGCCTGGCTTTTCCTCTCTTCAGAAAACATCTCCAGTTGATGTTTAGAGGTGATACAGAATTAGTTAAGAGCTAAATACAAGGACTCCTCATGTGATGACTTTAATGCCCATTTGTATTAAAAGAAAAAAGGATTTAATGGGAATTTCTCCAGCTACAGTATTGAAATTATAGAGAATAGCTGTTCTTACTTTCACTTCAATACCAAGCATTGATATATTAGGCGTAGGTAGCCTTAGCACATGGCACTCCTTGCTAGATATGAGCCAGTGTGTTAGAAAGTGACAGATTCAATTCATTGATTGTATTGCTGGATCAGTGTTGTTCAAAATTCCTCTTCACAAACTGTAAGATGCCCACCCTAGTAAAACCAGAACAGAAACTCAGAGTAAACATTTAGAAACTTTTGTAGTAAATTTTACACTTTCATTCTGAAATAATTGCAAATTCACAGAGAAGCTGCAAAAAGAATACAGAGAGCTTCCACATACTCTTAACCTAGACTTCCTAATTATTACATTTTATCACAGTGTGTTAACATTCTGTGTGTATATGTATGTGTTCCTGAATCACCTGCTATGACTCAGACATGATGTTCCATTACTTACTCCTTCATTATGTATTTGCCATAATGACATATTTCTATATAACCACAGCACAACCATCCAGAAATTTACACTGATCTAACAGTACCATAAAGTCTCCATCCCTTGCAAATCTCCATACTTGCACCAACAATGTTCTCTACAGGGCTGGGGCCTGACCCAGACCATTCCTTGTGCACACTTTCACACTTCTAGCCTCCTCCAATCAGAAAAAGTTCCTCAGCCTTTCTTCGTCTCTTGCCTTTTTTGAAAAATACGTATCTTAGTAAAAAGTATTCTTTGATTCAGGTTTGTCTGATGTTTCCTTGTTGTTTGTGCATTTGGGACAAAATCTCACGGAAGTGGTGCTGTGTTCTTCTCCGTGTACCGTGTCTGGGGCACCCAACCTTGATTTGTCCTATTACTAGTGACGGTAATTTTATCACTAGTTAGGAAGGTGTCTGCCAGATTTTTCCACTGTAGAGTTAGTTAATAAGTATCTTATACTCATTAAAAATAAGTAATGCATATTTTGTGTGGAGAAACTTTGAGACTTCTAGAAGGTTACACCTTTCCCTTCTCTCCAATTTATTTATATCACTATGAAGTCAGGAATTCATACTTTGTTCAAGGGGTTACAAACTGTCATTATTTATTTTGATACTTAAATATTCCATTGGCCAGTAGGAATGCCTTCAAACTGATTCCTATGTTGGTTTGACAATGTCTGCATCAGTCATTGCTTCTGTACTTTCTGACACAAAACAAATGCTGCAAGTTTATCTTATTTTCTCTGCCCAGACCTGGAGTCAGACATTTCTCCAAAAAGTGGAGTGTAGCATTTAGAATTTAAGCTCTGGAGACTAGACATGCTTATTGTTACCAGAGTATTATTGTTTCAAGACCCTTGCAGCATAGTGTTAGGAAATACATTTATTCATATATACATATGTTTTAAATCTATATCTATATAGATATATAGATATATATAGATCTATATCTATATCTATATTAATGTTGTCATTAATATACATAATAACTATAATATATATTAAAAACATATCTATATATACTAAAGACTGTGGATTCACAAAAATACCTCTAATTCCAATCCAACAGCATTGTTTTTAACTGTTCCTCTTAGCATGCATGAAGCTTCCTTTTCCAACAGTGTGGACTCCCACCATCCTCAATGGACTTGTTTATTGGTGCAATATCACCTGTATAACCAGACCTGGTTAAAAGCTAGGTCTTCAAGCCAGACCCTCTTCCTAGTGAGATATAGAGCTGAAAGCTCTGAACCAATGAAGGGAAAGATTAGGAGAAAGGAAGGGGGAGAACAAAGGGAAGAGTGAAAGAGAAAGAAAAGGACGGTGGTGGGAGAGAAAACAAGGAGCCAGGAGGAGGGAGCAAAAACCTGCTTTTGTGTAGTCTCTGGAAAGAGCAGGTCCTGTCTGGTAAATCTAATGACAAAACAGTGGGCTTATATTTTGTATGTCATTCTTTAATCATATTTTCTAGTAACTCACTTTACTGTATTTTACAAAATTATTGGTCTGCAAAGATTTGAGGAGGAAAAAACCACAAGTCTGTCACCATAGGTAGCGCTGTAACCACACTTCCTTCTTCAAATGCAGAGGTTGGCAAACCAGTCAGCGGCCAACACAGCCATATCATTTATGTGTCATCTATGGCTACTTTTTCCATAAGACAGCTGCACAGAGACTTTGAAGGACCATAAAGTCTTAAATATTTACTTGTTGGCCCTTTATAGGAAGAGTTTAGATAATATTAGGTCCCTGATCTAACAATAATATATCATTTACTTATTTGCTACATGTATAGTTTATTCTCTCTCTCTCCCCTCTCCTTCCCCAATCCTAAAACATAAACCCATAAAGACAGAGGTCTCATCTGTCTTTTTTTTTTTTTCCAAATTTACTCCAGCACCTGGGACAGTGCCTGATGATAGAAGTTACACAGTAAATACTTCCTGAATTTTAATTATGAAAAGGACCTTGAGGATCATTAATGATACTGGAACTCAGATATGTTGAACCAAGGCCATGGTAACATTTAATGACAGAGCCTGGAAAGAATTGTTATTTCAACTTTGTAAATGCCTGGACAGGTCCACTTTCTACCTTCTGTTCCACCCTAATATTGAGTCAATTCATCCATGAAGCTTCCTGCATAAATAGAAAGGAGGATCAATCACCTGTCATCGTTTGAAGTCATTCCTCCATTTCTGTGGCAGTAGTCTATAATATCTTTAAAGTGAGTAACATTGTTTTTCCAGAATCCCTAGGAAAAAAGAAAGGTTAAGTTGATGACATCCATAAAATCACACTTACACAGGTCCTGTGTATGTGCTTATGTGCATAGCTGTGATCAGATTCTCAAGATCAAAATGTACACTCCCCAGCTAAGACTGACCCCTAAAACACTGTCCTGGAAGGTCACCTAGGTTGTTCCTTTGGTTAAGTGTCCAACTCTTGATTTCTACTCAGGTTATGATCTCATGATTCATGGGATTGAGCCCCATGTCAAGCTCTGCATTGACAGCATGAAGACTCCTTGGGATTCTCTCTCTCTCTCTCTCTGTCTCTCTCTCTCTCCAAATAAATAAATAAACATTTAAAAATTATTTAAAAAAAACAAAAAACACTGTCCTGGAGCAGCCTAAAGGATCCTACCTTAGGGTCTCTAAGGCACCTTCTAGAGGTGGGTGATTTTGCTTCCCACAAACATAGCAAGACTACTTTTCCAGATGTCCCATAGCCTAACAAAATGAGATGTGTTCCAGCATATGTCTTCATGGGACAGAACAACATCAGAGGGAGGCCAGGTGAGACTACCACTATTTTCCCAAGGTATTGACTATCTGCTTTGAAGATGACAAGAGAAAAGATGTCCTTGATCCTAATGACATCAAGTGTAAAATGCATCATGTATTTAATAAGTTTTTTTAGAAAAGAAATGCTCCTGCATTGTGTACACTAAAGAATGAATTCAATTACAGAAAGATTAAAATGAAGAAAGAAATAAAGTGAGAAGAGAAACTGTATCTTCAGTAGAAAAAAGACCTTACCTGTTATCCTTGGGCTCTCCTCATTATCCACATGCCCATTAGCCACCTCATGCCCACTAGCCCAGTTCCCAGCTCTGAACAGCATCTAATGAATGGGGCCCTGCCTTATGCAATGTGGATAATGGAAATCTGAAAGTCTCATACCTGCACATTTTGATGGTCAGCCTAATCTTTCATATTTTCCTCTCTTCATTTTTCTCCCTCTGGGGTCAACATCTATCCACTTCTTGGGGGATGGTATGGGAGAAGGTCCAAGGACTGGGGCACAGATGCAAGCACAAGTGCTATCAGTCTCCACTTACCTACAAATGCCTGCAACACTTACATACTTACTGAGTATACACATCAATACCCTTCATGCCCTACCAGACATGGCAACTGGCCTCAGGCATGTGGGCATGGAGCTACATAATAGTTTAGGTATGTTTCCCTAAACACCAAGCAGGAGGAAGACATTACAGCTCTCCTGTATATTAGATTGCTAAATGCAGGAGATACTGCAGCTAAGAAAGCCAATACAAATCCTGGCTTGCCTGAAGCTTACATTATAGTAGAGTAGAAAATTGGTTACAGAAGCAATGAAAATGTTGGAAAACCACACTGGAGAGGGTAGAGCAATCAAAACATTAGCAAAAACAGGAAGTTGATAACAGCCATAGGGCTGGAGGAACAACTGTAGGAGGTGGCAGGAGGTGACATTTCCAGAAACTAGAAATGGAAACCAACTAGAACTACAGACAGAGTAAGGCTGTCCAGTGTGACAATGGACCATGACAGGAGAGGAGCTGAAGTCATGAGAAAGAAACAGTTAAAGATCCCTCAGGTAGAGGGTGGCTTCTCCCCTCCTCCAGTGTGGGAGACCCACCAGCCTCCAGTCAGTGTCTTCCTCCCTAGAAGCCAGAGGACAAGACATCCTGGGAGAGGCATGTCCCTACACACAGTGGGACAGGGAGAATCTGGAGCAAACCTAGAGACAGGAAAAGTGGCATCCATTCCTAAACCATAAGGCCCCTAGAACCACTGGAACTCAGAATATATAGAAAGGGGGATGCAGTGGATTCATCAGTTATGGAATGAATAAATCATGAAAATAAAAGGCAGAGTATAAGGAATACAGTCAATGATATTGTGAGAGTCGCATAACAAGACAGATGGTAGTTACACTTGTGAAATAGCGTAACGCATGGACTTATCAAATCACTAAGTTGTACACCTGAAACTAATGTAACATTGTGTGTCAACTATACTCAAATAAAAAAAAAGTTGAAAGAAAAAAATCACTTTAGAAACAAAATAAGGTAGACTGAGGCTAGATCATATCAGCATGTTCTTTGCCAGGGCCTACATTAGAGCAGTGCCAAGCTTCCAAATACTTTCTTCAGACAATTCGGTAAAAACACCTCTAAACATCTTTGCAGAAAAATTTTAAAATCTAGACTTCAAGAGACACTTGTTGCTATTTTTCTTACCCCTTAAACATCTATTTGAAGAGTAAAATGAGAACAATCAGGATTCTCATGGCCCTCCAGAGACTACCATCAGCCCCAGGCCTATGAGCACAGAGCTACCTGCCAAGTACCTAAACGCCAAGCAAAAGGCTAATGCTTCACAGACTATTCATAAAGTGGAAGACAGTTCTGACTTTCACATAGCAGTTTACCTGTACCTCCCAAACTTCCCACATAAAACTAGTCATATAGAGAGCCAGAGCCAACTCCAGTCCCTTGACCAGCTGTACAGACCACTGGCTCAGGATTGCCCTACTTCCCTGCCACTCATGAAGGCATGTTCATTGGAAAATGTAACATTTTTTTGGCTGGGTAAATGGAACACTTTTGAGTGGTTTTCATTAGAGGAAAAAGGCATTTTGATTAAAGCATTTGTTGAATCTTATGTAAAAAATTGTAAAGTCCCAGGATCCACAAGGATAATGATGCTTTGTGTTTATAAAGTGCTTTCCAAGCCCTTCACAAACTTTCTTTTATTAATAATTAATATCTGCCATATCCATATAAGTAGAGAAGGAGAAAACATTTTTATCACTGCTGAAATACAAGAACCACATTGATGAATTGGAGAATGAACCAGGATTTGAACCCAGGCAACAATGCTTTATATGTTCAAGACTGTTCTTAAAACAGTGTCAGCCAACCTTAGGACAGCATGTGAAAGCAAGAGCAGAATGCTGGGAACCTCTGGGATTCTTGGATGCCCCCACCATCAAAGGAACCTGCTCACACACCTGCTCAGACCCTCACAGGCCTGAAGAGGGGCACCAAGGATAAATGTTGATTAATATAGGAGATGATGGTGGTGACAATGATTATGTTCATGTTGATGGAGATTGTGGTAATGGTGATGATGGACTGATGTCACCTAGCCCTTAAATATCTGAAGTTATCACTGAAGAATTGTTTGATGTTGAGGCACTTTCATTGGCTTTTGGGACTTGAAATAATTGTGTAAAGAAGTGACACATGATGGATCCTTGTAGTAGCCCTGACAGTCCCTTGCATCTCCCTCCTTAGAAGTCATAACATGTGGATCTGTGATATTTATCTGGCACATAATGCAGTAGCCAGTGATATCTTTTGTCTGGAAGTCTTGGATTACTATTTAACTTCTATCATAATCTAAATTTTAATATATGCAAGCATTATATGTCTAACTAAGCAGTAAATATTTTGAGGACAAGAATTGTGTTTATTTTTCTCACCACTAGTTGTTTCCTGCCTCTTGTTGGTAACTGACCTTGCATGTAGTCAGTAAATACTGGCTGAATGGAAGCTTATTGGTTACTGGACCACAACCCACTCTTGTGACTGAGAACAGATTCTGGCTTCAGTTCCCAGGGGCACAATGGGAGGAGACAGGGCTGGGCTAGTAAGCTGGTGACCTAACATGGAACACGTGCCCTGTCTGGGACATGGTGGGGGCAAGGGATATTCCCAGGTCTCACTAGCCTCAGCACATTCCCTGTGGGGACACAAAGAGAATGGACTCTGCCACTGTCTCTTCAGGTTGGCTCAGTTATCACTTGGCTTCCCTACCTCTGCTGTGACCCAACTCAAGTGCTGGGCAGTTGTACAAGCATGGAGAGACATGCCTGGGAGCATCCCATACAGGGAGCTGCAGATTGCTTCAAACTGCACCCCCAGGCAAGTTTCTGTGAAAACATCTTGGAATTTTCATAACTTTTTTTTTCCTGTGAAATTTCTTTCTTCTCATTTCTGTTAACTTTGCTAGTTAAACTGTCAGGCCAATTTTGAAAAGGAATAAAATCTTTGTCCCTGCTCCCATCCTGAAGCCAAAATCTATTTTGGTTCGTATAAAAATGATCAAATTACAGCTCTTGGCATGTTTCTTAACTAGGAAAAAATAACTTAGATTAACTAGTGCCAATAAACTAAGTATTTCAATTAAATTCCAACATTAGTAAAAATATCAGTCATGCCAGTCTAAATCTCAACCAACCTTAAAACAGTATGTGTAACCCTCAAAGCAGCTATCTACAAAAACAGTTTCTATTGCTCATGAAACTTCATGCAATAAAAGAAGTTGCTTGCAGAGAAAAGGCAAATGTCTTAGGTTCAAAAACAAAGGCTGAGCAGGACTGGACTTTCCATCACAGGTCATTTACTTAGAAATGAATTGTCTGTATCACAGAGACTCCCAGTGGGCTCTTAGGGACCTTCACATAGGGGAGTCCTACAGTTGATGGGGGCAGATTAAGCATCTCTCTGGATCTTTTCAGTTTGATGGAAAGAGAGAGCTTATCCAGAACATTCTGACTGTACACCTTTGCCACCTTTGGCATTCACCCACATTCAATATCCCAACACAAGGGCACAGAAAGTCCCTGGTGTGTTTGTGTTCATACACTAGATGCTGCAATGCATTTATATTATCCCCTGCCTCCTGACTGGCTGCCATGGCACAGGAGGTTCAGGGCATGGAACATGGCAGTGACTTAGAACTTATCAGATCTCCACTGTGGGATGTGCACATACCACTGCTTGGATCATGAGCACTAAGCTAGAGACCTTACTCTTCTCATGTGAGTGAGAAACCTGACTAAAGATCATGCAGTGCTTCATTCAACATACCTTCACCGAGCATCTGAGGGGCCAGGCAATGTGCTACGATTCAAAAGGATTACTGAAGCCAATCCAGACCCAAAGATGTCCATGATCTAATGGGATAGACATCCCTTAACAGATTATTTCAGTGCAGCCTGGTAAGGATCCTAATAAGTGTGTGGGTGGCATACTCATGGAATAAGAGGGGCACTTAGCCCAAGAAGAAGAGGGTGGGGTGTGCATACAAAAGGCACAACATCTGAAAACAGAACTGAGGGAAAGGGAGCAGACAAGTGGGACAAACTACGTAATTGCACATAGATGGGGGAAGGGAGGTGTCTCCACATCAAATGTTGATACTATCTGCAAAGTAAAAAAAAATTACATGCAAAATTAATTAATCATAATCTGTTTAAATTTTATAATAAACATTTAGGGCTTACATTAAGATCTCACTGGGGGAGCTTCGGAAGATGGAGGCCTAGGAGGATACTGGGCCCACCTTGTCCCGCTGATCACTTAGATTCCACCCACATCTGCCTAAATAACACAGAAAACTGCCAGAAGCCTATCAGAACAGACTCTCCAGAGCCAAGCATAGACAAGAGGCCCTTGGAAGAAGGTAGGAAGGGCAGAGAGGCAGTGCATGCTACACAGACTGGTGGGAGGGAGCCGGGCCAGTGGATGGGCAGCCCTCCTGGCAAGGTAGAATCCCCAGTCTGGCTTGCAAAAGCGGAGGGGCCAGATTGCATGACTTCTGACAGCCAGCAGGACTTAACATCTGGAATGCTATAAGTCAAGTGCTGCTCAGAGAGCGGGAGGGTGAAAGGACACTGGGAGGGAGAGATGCTGAGCCCTGGAAGACAGAGCTCAGCTCAACAGGGAACAAAGGCACTGGCCAGCGCCATCTCCCTCTCCCATCCCCCAGCTGAAATCCCAAAGGGAACAAGTTCCCATCACTGAACTTGCTTGCACCATGCAATCACCCAACACTGTGCTTCTGTGGATCCATCCCTCCGATGGGTCTGCCTCCTTCCCAAGGCTGCAGGGCCCCTCCCATGGCAAAGCGAACTGAGCCTGCCCCTCCCTCCCCTGTGCACCTTGTGATCCACCCTACCTAATAGGCCATATCCCATCAAAGCAGCACCACAAGACTGGCAGTGTGCAAGTAGCCCATACAGGGGCCACACCACTCCACAGTGAGTCCTGTCCCTGGGAGAGGAGAAGATAAGGTACATACCAGTCTGACTGTGGCCCCAGCAGTGGGCTGGGGACAGACATCGAGTCTGACTGCAGCCCTACACCCCAGCAAAAGTTACTACAGACAGCACAGGGGAAGTTCTCTGCAGTTTGGCACCACCCCAGGGACTATCCAAAATTACAAAACGGAAGAATTCTCCTCAAAAGAAACTCCAGAAAGTAACGACAGCTAACGAATTGATCAAAAACGATTTAAGCAATATAATGGAACAAGAATTTAGAATAATGGTCATAAAATTAATCGCTGGGCTTGAAAAAAGCATAGAAGACAGCAGAGAATCTATTGCTACAGAGATTAAGGGACTAAGAAATACTCATGAGGAGCTAAAAAATGCTATAAACGAGGTGCAAAATAAAATGGAGGGGACTACAGCTCGGATCAAAGAGGCAGAGGAGAGAATAGGTGAATTAGAAGATAAAATTATGGAAAAAGAGGAAACTGACAAAAAGAGAGATTAAAAAAAAATCCAGGAGTATGAGGGGAGATTAGAGATTTAAGTGATGCAATCAAACGGAACAATATCTATATCATAGGGATTCCAGAAGAGTAAGAGAGAGAAAGGGGCTGAAGATGTGCTTGAACAAATCATAGCTGAGAACTTCCCTGATCTGGGGGAGGAAAAAGGCATTGAAATCCAAGAGGCACAGAGAAATCCCATCAGACGTAATTAGAATCAATCTTCTGCATGATATACCATAGTGAAACTGGCAAAATACAAGGATAAAGAGAAAATTCTGAAAGCAGCTAGGGATAACCAGGCTCTAACTTATAAAAGGAGACCCATAAGACTAGTGGCAGACCTATCTACTGAAACTTGGCAGGCCAAGAAAGGAATGGCAGGAAATCTTCAATGTGACGAACAGAAAAAATATGCAGCTGAGAATCCTTTATCCAGCAAGTCTGTCATTCAGAATAGAAGGATAGATAAAGGTCTTCCCAAACAAACAAAAACTGAAGGAATTCATCACCACTAAACCAGCCCTACAAGAGATCCTAAAGGGGGATTCTGTGAGTGAAATGTTGCAAGGACCACTAAGTACCAGAGACATCACTACAAGCATGAAACCTACAGACATCACAATGACTCTAAACCCATATCTTTCTATAACACTGAATGTAACTGGACTAAATGCTCCAACCAAAAGACATAGGGTATCAGCATGGGTAAAAACAAAACAAAACAAAAACAAAAACAAAAACAAAAACAAAAACAAAAAAAACAAGACCCATCTATTTGCTGTCCACAAGAGACTCATTTTAGACCTGAGGACACCTTCAGATCGAAAGTGAAGGGAGGGAGAACTATCTATGATGCTACTGGAAGTCAAAAGGAAGCTGCAGTAGCCATACTTATATCAGACAAACTAGACTTTAAATTAAAGGCTGTAACAAGCAATGAAGAAGGGCATTATATCATAATTACAGGGTCTATACATCAGGAAGAGCTAAGCGCTGAATATGGGAGCCCCCAAATATATAAAACAATTAATCACAAACATAAGCAACCTTATTGATAAGAATGTGGTAATTGCAGGGGACTTTAATATCCACTTACAACAATGGATAGATCATCTAGACACAGGATCAATAAAGAAACAAGGGCCCTGAATGATATAATGGATCAGATGGACTTGACAGATATTTAGAACTCTGCATCCCAAAGCAACAGAATATACTTTCTTCTCAAGTGCACATGGAACATTCTCCAAGGTAGATCACATACTAGGTCACAAAACAGCCCTTCATAAGTATACAAGAATTGAAATTATACCATGCACATTTTCAGACCACAGTGCTATGAAACTTTAAATAAACCACAGGAAAAAGTCTGGAAAAACTCAAAATCATGGAGGTTAAAGAACACCCTACAAAAGAATGAATGGGTCACCTGGCAATTAGAGAAGAAATTTTAAAATATATGGAAAACAATGAAAATGAAAATACAACAATCCAAATGCTTTGGGATGCAGCGAAGGCAATCCTGAGAGGAAAATACATTGCAATCCAGGCCTATCTCAAGAAACAAGAAAAATCCCAAATACAAAATCTAACAGCACATCTAAAGGAAATGGAAGAACAGCAAAGACACTCCAAACCCAGCAGAAGAAGAGAAATAAAGATCAGAGCAGAAATAAACAATATAGAATCTTAAAAAAAAAAAAAAAAAAAAAAAACTGTAGAGCAGATCAATGAACCCAAGAGTTGGTTTAAAAAAAAAAAAAAAAAAAAAAAAAGATAAACCTCTAGCCAGGCTTCTCAAAAAGAAAAGGGAGAGGACCCAAACAGATAAAATCATGAATGAGAAGGGAATTATTACAACCAATTCCTCAGAAATACAAGCAATTATCAGGGAATACTATGAAAAATTATATGCCAACAAACAGGACAACCTGGAATAATTGGACAAATTCCTAAGCACCCACACACTTCCAAAACTCACATAGGAAAAAATAGAAAATTTGAAGAGACCCATAACCAGCGAAGAAATTGAATCAGTTATCAAAAATCTCCCAACAAATAAGAGTCCAGGACCAGATGGCTTCCCTGAGGAATTCTACCAGACATTTAAAGCAGAGATAATACCTATCCTTCACAAGCTGATCCAAAAAAATAGAAAGGGAAGGAAAACTTCCAGCCTCATTCTATGAAGCCAGCATTACTTTGATTCCTAAACCAGACAGAGACCCAGTAAAAAAAGAGAACTACAGGCCAATATCCCTGATGAAGATGGATGCAAAAATTCTCAATAAGATACTAGCAAATCAAATTCAACAGCATATAAAAAAAAATTATTCACCATGATCAAGTGGGATTCATTCCTGGGCTGCCAGACTGGTTCAACATTTGCCAATCAATCAATGTGATACATCACATTAATAAAAGAAAAGATAAGAACGATATGATCCTGTCAATCGATGCAGAAAAGGCCTTTGACAAAATCCAGCACCCTTTCTTAATAAAAACCCTTGACAAAGTCGGGATAGAAAGAACATACTTAAACATCATAAAAGCCATTTATGAAAAGCCCACAGCTAATATCATCCTCAATGGGGAAAAACAGATCTTTCTCCCTGATATCAGGAACATGACAGGGATGTCCACTCTCACCGCTGTTGTTTAACAGAGAGTTGGAAGTGCTAGCATCAGCAATCAGACAACAAAAGGAAATCAAAGGCGTCAAAATTGGCAAAGATGAAGTTAAGCTTTCACTTTTTGCAGATGACATGATATTATACATGGAAAACCCAATAGACTCCACCAAAAGTCTGCTAGAAGTGATACATGAATTTAGCAAAGTTGCAGGATACAAAATCAATGTACAGAAATCAGTTGCATTCTTATACACTACTAATGAAGCAACAGAAAGGCAAATAAAGAAACTGATCCCATTCACAATTGCACCAAGAAGCATAAAATACCTAGGAATAAACCTAACCAAAGATGTAAAAGATCTGTATGCTGAAAAGTATAGAAAGCTTATGAAGGAAATTGAAGAAGATATAAAGAAATGGAAAAACATTCCATGCCATCGATTGGAAGAATAAATATTGTTAAAATGTCAATGCTACCCAAAGCTATCTACACTCCCAATGCAATCCCAGTCAAAATTGCACCAGCATTCTTCTCAAAGCTAGAGCAAGCAATCCTAAAATTTGTATGGAACCACAAAAAAACCCAAAACCTGAAGTAATTTTGAAGAAGACCAAAGCGGGAGGCATCACAATCCCAGATGTTATCCTCTACTACAAAGCTGTAATCATCAAGACAGCATGGTTTTGGCACAAAAACAGACACATAGACCAATGGAATAGAATAGAAACCCCAGAATTAGACCCACAAAAGTATGGCGAACTAATCTTTGACAAAGCAGGAAAGAACATCCAATGGAAAAAAGACAGTCTCTTTAACAAATGGTGCTGGGATAACTGGACAGTAACATGCAGAAGAATGAAACTAGACCACTTTCTTACACCATTCGCAAAAATAAACTCAAAGTGGATGAAGGACCTGAGTGTGAGACAGGAAACCATCAAAACCCTAGAGAAGAAAGCAGGACAAAACTTCTCTGACCTCAGCTGCAGCTATTTCTTACTTGACACATCCCCAAAGGCAAGGGAATGAAAAGCAAAAATGAACTATTGGGACCTCATGAAGATGAAAATCTTCTGCACCGCAAAGGAAAAAATCAACAAAACTAAAAGTCAACCAATGGAATGGGAAAAGATATTTGCAAATGACATATCAGACAAAGGGCTAGTATGAAAAATCTATAAATAGCTCACCAAATTCCACACCTGAAAAACAAATAATCCAGTGAAGAAATGGGCAGAAAACATGAATAGACACTTCTCTAAAGAAGACATCCAGATGGCCCACAGGCACATGAAAAGATGCTCAACGTCACTCCTCATCAGGGAAATACAAATCAAAACCACACTCAGACACCAACTCACACCAGTAAGAGTGGCCAAAATGAATAAATCAGGAGACTATAGATACTGGTGAGGATGTGGAGAAATGGGAACCCTCTTGCACAGTTGGTGGGAATGCAAACTGGTGCAGCCACTCTGGAAAACAGTGCGGAGGTTCCTCAGGAAATTAAAACTAGGACGTACCCTATGACCCAGGAATAGCACTGCTAGGAATTTACCCAAGGGATACAGGAGTGCTGATGCATAGGGCCACTTGTACCCCAATGTTTATAGCACCACTTTCAACAATAGTCAAATTATGGAAATCACCTAAATGTCCATCAACTGGTGAATGGGTAAAGAAGTATTGGTTTATGCACACAATGGAATACTACATGGCAACGAGAAAGAATGAAATATGGCCTTTTGTATCAACGTGGTTGGAACTGGAGAGTGTTATGCTAAGTGAAATAAGCCATACAGAGAAAGACAGATACCATATGGTTTCACTCTTATGTGGATCCTGAGAAACTTAACAGGGGGGAGGAGAAGGAAGAAAAACAAAAAGGAGGTTAGACAGGGAGGGAGCCAAATCATAAGAGACTCTTAAAAACTGAGACAAACTGAGGGTTGATGGGGGGTGGGAGGGAGGGGAGGGTGGGTGATGGTACTGAGTAGGGCACCTGTTGGGATGAGCACTGGGTGTTGTATGGAAACCAATTTGACAATAAATTTCATATTTAAAAAAATACCTAATTAGCTTGTAAATGCCATTAATATAAGATTATTTGTACTGAATCTGATTTTAGTTTTCAAGCCAAAAATGGAAAGAATAGACAAACTTATATTTGATATTTCTAAACTATGCACAAGATACTTACTGCAACAAGTGGTTAACCTTAATCTTATGAGTGTGAGCATTTCAATGAATTCTTCTTAACTAGATGTTGATCTTTTTATTCTAATAAATCAACTTCATATACTAAAATAAAGCAAAATACTTTTGCTTAGAAATGGACAGTTTTTAAAATTGATCAGTAGTTTGCAGGAGAACTAGCAACCTGAGTTATTCAAATGCTCTTGAAAAATTAGTAAAATACAAGAGTCATCATTTAATGTGTACTTTTAGTTGTAAGATGGTTGTATCAGTCAGGGTCTAGTCAGGAAAACTGTAAAAAATCAGTCACGGGAATCACAAAATAAAAGGATGTTATATATCACACCATATATCTAAAAGGTGGAGAGGAAGAGGAATAAAGAATGGGTTTGAACTTAAGCAACCATCAACTTAATATAGACTGATGTTTCAGAAGATGTTATATACAAACTTAAAAGTAAGCACATATCAAAGACCACTAATAACAGCACCTGAGTTGCTCATTTTGTTGAGTGTCAGACTCTTGATTTCAGCTCAGGTCATGATCCCAGGGTCATGGGATCAAGCCCTGCCTGGGGCTCTGCACTGAGCATGGAGCCTACTTAAGATTCTCCCTCTCCCTACTGCTGCCCCTCTCCCCTGCTTCCATTCTCTCTCTCTAAAAAAAAAAAAAAAACACAATATATATATGTATATATATATATGTGTGTATATATATATGTATGTATGTATATATATATATATAGACACTAATATATAATGCAAAGAATAAAGAGAAAGGAATTCAAGTATATCACTAAAGAAAACCAGCAAACCATGCAAGAGAGCAAGGGAAAAAAGGATCAGGGAAAAACCACAGAAATAATCATGAAACAACTAACAAAATGTCATTAAATATATATCTATCAACAATTACTTTGATTATAAATGGACTAAATGCTCCAATCAAAAGAGTGAGTGAAGAGTGAATAATAAAATAAGATCCATGTATATGCTGCCTACAAGAGACTCATTTCATATCTAACGACACCTACAGATTGGGGCACCTAGATGGCTCAATCAGTTAAGTGTCCAACTCTTGATTTCGGCTCAGGTCATGATCTCATGGTTCATGAGATTGAACCCCATGTCAGGATCTGTGTTGACAGAGTGGAGCCTGCTTGGAATTCTCTCTCTTCCTCTCTCTCTTCCCCTCCCCTGCTTGTTCTCATTCTCTCTTTCTCTATCTTTCAAAAAATAAACATAAAAAAAAAGACACCTGCAGATTGAAAGTAAGGATGAAGAAGTATTTATCATGCACATGAATGTCAAAGAAAGTCAGAGTAGCAATACTTATATCTGGCAAACTAGACTTTAAAACTAGGCTGTAGAAAGAGACAAAGAAGGACACTATATATTAATAAAGGGGACAATCCAACAAGATGTAACAATTACAGATATTTATGCACCAAATATAGCGCCCAAATACTTAAAACAATTAACAACAAATTAAAGGAATTAATTAATGAATACCATAATAGTAGGGGACTTTAACACCCCACTTACATCAATAGACAGGTCATATAAACAGAAAATCAACAAGGAAACAATAGCTTTGAATGACACACTGTACCAGATGGACGTAACAGATATATTCAGAACATTCCATCCTAAAACAGCAGAATACACATCATTTTCAAGTGCACATGAAACATTCTCCAGAATAGATCACATATCAGCCATAAAACAATTATGAACAAATTAAAAAAGATTGTAAATCATACCATGCATCTTTTCTGATCACAATGCTGTGAAACTAGAAATCAGCCACAAGAAAAAATCCGGAAAGACTACAAGTATGTGGACATAAAATATAATATGTTACTAAATAACTAATGGATCAACCAATAAATCAAAGAATAAATTTTAAAAAGAACATGTAAACAAATTAAAGTAAAAACACAGCAGTCCAAAAACCTTTAGGATGCATCAAAACCTGTCCTTAGAGGTAAGTTTATAGGAATATAGGCCCACCTCAAGAGCAAGAAAAATCTCAAATAAACAATAAAAACCTAAGGTAGCTAGAAAAAAGAAGAAAAAAAGAAACCCAAAGCCAGCAGAAGGAAGGAAATAATAAAGATTAGAGAAGAAATAAATGATATATAAACTAAAAAAAAAAAAACAAAACAATAAAACAATAAAACAGATCAATGACACCAGGAGCTGTTTTTCTGAAAAATCAACAAAATTGATAAACCTCTAGCCAGACTCACAGAGAGAGAGAGAGAGAGAGAGAGAGAGAGAGAGAGAGAGAAAGGGAGAGAAAGGACTCAAAGTCACAAATGGAAAAGGAGAAATAATAACCAGCACTGCAGAAATAAAAACAATTGTAAGAGAATATTATAAAAATTATATGTCAAAACATTAGACAACCTAGAAGAAATGAATAAATTCCTAAAAACATATAAACTACTAAACCTGAAAAAGGAAGAAATAGAAAACTTGAAAAGACCAATAACCAGCAAGGAAATTGAATCAGTAATCAAAAAACTCCCAACAAACAAAAGTTCAGAGCTAGATGGCTTCACAAGGGAATTCTATCAAACATTTAAAGAGGAGCTAACACCTACTCCTCTCAAACTATTCCAGAAGGAAAAAAAAAAAAAGAAAAGGTCCAAATTCATTCTACAAGACCAGCATCACCCTGATACAAAACCAGATACCACACACACACACACACACACACAACCACAGGCCAATATCTCTGATGAACACAGAGGCAAGAATCTTCAACAAAATACTAGAAAACTGAACCCAACAATAAGTTTTAAAAATCATACAACACAATCAAGTGGGATTTACTACTGGGATACAAGGATCACTCAATATTCAGAAATCAACCAATGTGATACATCACATCAATTAGAGAAAAGATAGGAGCCAAATGATCATTTCAGTAGACACAGAAAAAGCATTTAACCAAGTACAACATCCATTCATGATAAACGCCCTCAAAAAAAGTAGATTTAGAAGGAACATACCTCAACATAGTAAAGGCCACGTATGAAAAACACACAGCTAGCATCATCCTCAATGGGGAAAAACTGAGATCTTTTCCCCTAAGATCAGAAGAAAAACAAGGATGTCCACTCTAACCACTTTGGTTCAATATAATACTAGAAGCCCTGACCACAACAATACCAACAGCATTTTTCACAGAACTAGAAAAAACAATCCTAAAATTTGTATGGAACCACAAAAAAAAAAAAAAAAAAAGGAAAAGAAAGGAAGAAAGAAAGAAAGACTCAAATAGCCAAAGCAATCTTGAAAAAAAAGAAAGAAAGCTGGAGATATCACAATTCTGAATTTCAAGTTATACTACAAAGCTATAATAAAAACAATGTGGTTTTGGTACATAAAGATTAGAGAAGAAACAAATGACATATAAACTAAAAAAAAAAAAGGCACATAGAGCAATGGAACAGAATAGAAAATACAGAAATAAACCCACAACTATATGGTGGATTAATCTTCAACAAAGCAGGAAAGAATATCCAATGGGAAAAAAGAAAGTCTCTGCAACAAATGCTGGTAGGAAAACTGGTCAACTACGTGCAAAAAAATGGAACTAGGTTACTTTCTTACACTATACAGAAAAACAAAATACAAGTAGATTAACGACCTAAATATGAGATCTGAAACCATATATATCCTAGAAGGGAACACAGGCAGTAATATGTGACATGGCCTGTAATAACATTTTTCTAGATATGTCTCCTTAGGCAATGGAAATAAAATTAAAATAAACTATTGGTACTACATCAAAAGAAAAAGCTTCTACACAGTTAAAGAAACAATCAACAAAACTAAAAGGCAACCTACAGAATGGGAGGAGATATTTGCAAATGACATATCTGATAAAGGGTTAGTATCCAAAATATATAAATTTATAAAGAATTTATACAACTCAACACCCATAAAACAAATAATCCAAATAACAAACGGGAAGAAGACAGGGTGCCTGGGTGGCTCAGTACGTTAAGTGTCCAACTGACCAGCTCAGGTCATGATCTCCTGGTTCGTGAGTTCAAGCCCCGTATTGGGCTCCATGCTGATGGTGGGGAACCTGTTTGGGACTCTCCCTCTCTTTCTGCCCCTTCCCCCACTTGCGCTCTCTCTCCCTCAAAACAATAAATACATCTTAAAAAAGAGTAAAATGTTTAAAAAATGGGCAGAAGACGGGACACCTGGGTGGCTCAGTAGGTTAAGCGTCTGGCTTTGGCTCAGGTCACAATCTCAAGGTTTGTGGGTTTGAGGCCCGCATTGGGCTCAGTGCTGTCAGCTCGGAGCCTGGAGCCAGCTTTGGATTCTGTGTCTCCCTCTCTCTCTGCCTCTCCCCTGCCTGCTCTCTCTCTCTCTCTCTCAAAATAAATAAACATTAATTTTTTTTAATGGGCAGATGACATGAACAGACATTTCTCCAAAGAAGACATACAGATGGCCAACAGACACATGAAAAGATGCTCAATATCACTTATCATCAAGGAAATGCAAATCAAAGCCACAATTAGATATCACTATACACCTATCAGATTGGCTAAAATAAAAATCACAAGAAACAAGTGTTGGTGAGGATGTGAAGTAAAAGGACCCCTTGTGCACTGTTGGTGGGAATGCAAACTGGTGCAGCCACTATGGAAAACAGTAGGGAGGTTCCTCATAAAGTTATAAAATGAAACTACCCTATGATCCAGTAATTGTGCTACTGGGTACTTACTGAAAAAATATAAAAACACTAATTAAAAGGGATACATGCACCCCTATGTTTATTGCAGCATTAATTACAATAGCCAAATGATGGAAGCAGCCCAAGGGTCCATCAATAGATGGATGGACATAAGAAGTAATATTTTATATAAAGTAATATTTATTTATAAAGTTGTATTGGAACACAGTCAAGCTCATTTGTTTACATATTGTCTTTGGCCACTTTTATTGTTGCCTTCCCTCTACCAAGGCTGCCTTGAATAGCTGCCACAGGCACCTTATGACTTGCAATGCCCAAAATATTTACTACTGGGCCTTTTACAGAAAAAGTTTCTCAACCCCTGACCTAGGCTAATGATGAAGAGTAACTCAAGGTCATGAGGTGCTATATGTAAAAGGTCAGAGATCCTGTGTATAGATCTCTCCAGTTCATACACAACAGTTACTTCTTTAAAATTTTTTTTTCAACGTTTATTTATTTTTGGGACAGAGAGAGACAGAGCATGAACGGGGGAGGGGCAGAGAGAGAGGGAGACACAGAATCAGAAACAGGCTCCAGGCTCTGAGCCATCAGCCCAGAGCCCGACGCGGGGCTCGAACTCACGGACCGCGAAATCGTGACCTGGCTGAAGTCGGACGCTTAACCGACTGCGCCACCCAGGCGCCCCCACAACAGTTACTTCTACCAGAGCATGCTTGGAAAAGACAATTATTTGATGAAGTGGACATAAAAGAAAATATACTATTGTACAATGTTTTCTAATGCTCATCTGTTTTACTTCTGCAAATGCAATGATCAGTATCCCTTCCATCTGGGTATAACATCAGTTAAAATAACCCTAAGGTTATTTTAAGGACTCAGCCAAAAGTTTCTTCTCTTCTCTTCTCTTTGGGTCTTTTACTTTTGTTGAAGCTTGTTTCATCACTTACCTTTAACCTTTACCCCCCACCATTCGATGCTTCCATGTTCATTGCTTCCCATGCCCCACTAGTTTGTGCCAGTGCTGACATAATAGACATTAGCAGTCAGGAAAAGGAAAGACTGCTCACGGAAATGAGGGCCTGATTTGCAGATATTTTGCTATCAAAGCATTCAACTTAGAGTTAGGAGACCCTGATGCAGGTTTCACCACTGTCACTAAAAACAGTATGACCCTAGGCCAATCTCATTAGGAAGACTTGTAATGATTTTCAAAGCAATTATTCTAGGTTCCAAAAATGAGACAAAGTGAAACCTAGTGCATTTGTATCATTCTTGTGTGAAAAATCTAAACAAATTCCTTAATTGTGAGTCTATTTCTATAAATATTTACTTTTAAAATTTTAATTCCAGTATAATTAACAAACAGTATTATATTAGTTTCAGATGTATTATATACTGATTCATCAATTCCATACATCACCCAGTGCTCATCATAAATGACCTCATTAATACCCATCACCTATTTCACCCATCTCCCTACCCCTCTCCCCTCTGGTAACCCATCAGTGTGTTCTCTATAGTTGAGTCTCGGGGCACCTGGGTGGGTCAGTCAGTTGAGTGACCAACTCTTGATCTTGGCTCAGGTCATGATCTAGCAGTTCATGAGATTGAGCCCCACGTCAAACTCCACGTTGATAGTGTGGAGCCTGCTTGGGATTCTCTTTCTCCCTCTCTCTCTGCCCCTCTCCCTCTCTCTCTCTCACTCTCTCAAAATAAATAAATAAACTTAAAAAAATTTTACTTTTTGGTTTTTCTCTCTTTCTTGGTTTTTCTCTCTCTCTGTTTCTTTTTCTTAGCTCCTTTGTTTTATTTTTAATTTATTATTTTAAATTCAAGTTAGGTGATATTCACTGTAGTACTGGTTTCAAAAGTAGAAACCAATGATTCATCACTTACATATAACACCCAGTGTTCATCCCAACAAGTGCCCTCCTTAATGCCCATCACCCGTTTAGTCCAAAGCAGCAAGATGGATTTGGTCTGGAGGGCAGTTTGCCAACTCCTAGTCTAACTCATGAATTTGATAAAACCCTGCAGTTTCTGAGACACTTGCTATACTCACAGGTGTGAAGACATATAATAAAGTCCTACCCTGACTTTCCAGTCACATCACTGGGCATGGCACCTGTAGCTCAGAGAGCGTGAACAACTCATCCAACACCTCAGTCCTCAGGGAGAGTAGTTTAAAATGCATGTATCACTCAAGTAGGTGAATCTAGTTATGGAAGCCTGCTGGCTAGTGGGAAATGGGAAGTTTTTATTTTCAAATGTGGAAAAGAGAAGAAGTAGGGTTATTCTTACTGGAAATAACTGTCCCTTTTGGTCAGCCACTGTACTTTGGTAGCTATGGCAGCAGAATCACCATCTTTGCACGTTGATTCAGCAACACCCAGACTTGGCTGCCTGTTGAGTGTGCCCTGGGTGACCCCACATAGCCCATCAGGAGTCCCAGTGAAGCATAATGCCTTCTGGATGAGGGAATCAGGAAGCCTGGTGCTTTTGCTTTCATATGCTTTGTACAGATTTCATCCATAGCAAAACTACAATGAGAACACGCTTCCTAAAAACAAATGCAGACTATAAATGAAAGATCCTCTATTTCAGGTCCTGAGAGGTTCAATGACTGAGGCTGTGGAATGGTCAATGTGTGTAAGTGGCCAACTCACTTGGAGATAGAAAACTGATGCCATTTTATAGAATACTCCTTTGTCTTTAAGGAAACAGCTGTTCACAGAAATGATTAATGATAAAAGCAAAGTCATTCATAGGAAAGTTAGCATGTTTCCATTAACCAGTCCCAGCATAAGGGCATTTTCTCCTCAAGCAAAGATTACTATTTCATTAAGAGTGTCCATGAAACAATGTTCACCTGGAATTCAAACTTTAGTTCAAAGTGTCTTTTCTAATTTAGGAAATGTCTTACAGGTTGAATTGGCAAGAAATTTCACCAAAGCTTCTGATTCATGAATTATACCTTAAAAATGCACTTTTAAGTAAATTTTCCTTAAAGCAGTTTGCAGTAGAACTTCTTTTTTAGGGTTCTTTCATCAGCTTAAGAGGAGCCTACCTAGGTTTAGGAATATCTGTCACAAATGGCTTGGAACTGTGGATCCCATTTCATAGATCTCACCCTCTAAGGGGGTGTGAACACAGGGGCAAGCTGGTTCTCAAGCCACTGCCTCCCCCCTAGACCAACAGACTCCCTGCACACTCACAGCCAGGGAGGGTCACCCTTGTCACTCAGGAAGCTCTGTGCACAGTGAGGACAGAAGGCCTTCATCTCCCACACACCTTACAGCTGCCTATGGTTGTGGATACAGGTTCTCAGAGCATTGGTGGCAGGGGAATATGTGTGGCAGGCATGGAGCAAGGACAGCTGTGAAGGAACATCCTGGGGAGCAAAGCCAATTCTACCCACTTTGGTTCCTTCTACTCCAGTTACTGTGTTTTCTGCATGGTTGTATAGCAAGCCACAGATACTCTCATATGGCTAAGAAAAAAGCAAGAGGGGATGGGGTGAGGTCAGAGAGAGCTTGCAAAGACCTCCTCAAATTACTACAAATAGGCACTTGCTGCCTATACCCGAACTGGGAAGTCACATTGGGTTCCATTATGAAAGGGACAGACTCCAGGTCAAATGTAAAGAATGGCCACTTGGCTGAGCTGGTGGATACAGAGAGCACTGCTGAAGGAGGTAGATTTTGACTGTGTGAGGCCTTTAAAATGTTTTTTTCTCTATGTCAGACCAAACAATTTCTTATTCTAAAGTTCTTGATAACAGGGATCTGCATTTTTTCCCTATAAGAAGCAAGAGAGTATATAGTTTTGGCTTTGTGTTTCATAAAGTTCTGTCACAATTACTCAACTCTGCCTAGCCAGAGTAACCATTGTTACAATGTATAAACCAACAGTCATGACTGCCCAGAAGAACTTTATTTACAAAAGCAGGCAGTGGACAGATGAATGTCTAAACAAAATGTGACATAAACATATAATGGAATATTACTGAGCTTTAGAAATGAAGGAAATTCTGACACTTGCTACAACATGGATGAACCTTGAAGACCTTATGTTGAATGAAATAGGCAAGGCACAAAGGACAAATACTATATGATTCCACTTATATGAGGTCTGTAGTCAAATTCAGAGACAGAAAGTGAAATGTGGGTTGCCATGGGTTGTGGGGAGGGGAATGGGAAGTTATTATTTAATGGGGACAGAGCTTCAGCTTTACAAAATAAAAAGAGTTCTGGAAATGCATGGTAGTTATGGTTGCACAGCATTGTGAATGCATTTAATGCCATCAACCTGCATGCTTAAAAATGGTCAAAATGATGAGTTTTTTGTTTTGCGTTTTTTATCATGTGTATGTTATGTATGTGTATACATATGCACACACGTTTTATCATGTGTGTGTTATGTATGTGTATACATATGTACTCAACCTATATACATGTGTGAACAGGTGACGAGTTGACCCTTCTCTATACTCCTGAAGAATAATGCACATAATGTACAGAGAAGTATTAAATTTTTCATTCAGCAAATAGTCCTGGTGTTTCTTCAGGACTAGTCCTCTGGGTAATAGAATGTGGGGATGGGGAGAGAAATGTGCCATCTGTTACCCGCATCACTAGATACACAAGAAATGAATTCATAACATTGTTAAGGAGTGCAGAGAAGGAAAAAAAAGAGAGAAAACATTTTTGTGGGGAGGGAGTTATTGTTTTATTCTCCAGGCTAGTCCATGCTAATCCTATTTAAATTCATAAAGCTAATTGTTTTTTCTTACTGCCTAGAAATACTTCCCAAGGAACTAATGTAATAGAAAACTGAATAAGGTTCAGATAACTATGTGATACTAGTCTACAGCACTCAGATGAATTTTCTCAGTCCATGGTGTGTGTGTATGTCTGTGTGTGTGTGTGTGTGTGTGTGTATCTCCAATAGATATAGTCCTCATATGTGTGTATATGTGTACACACAAACACAAACACACATATACATGTCACCAAATAGCACTGAATCAGTCTATGGAGAGTGTGAAGGAGCTCAAGTCCAAGGCCCCTTTATTGATACTAAGCTTTATTTAAGCAACTTTAAATATTCTCATGGAGTAAGAGATTTATAACTTCAGAGCAGGAAATTCTCTATCAGTTCAGGAAAGAATAGAACAGGGAGTGGCCTGACAATGGTACCTTTTCTTTGCCCTTCTAGGGCCGGGGCTGAAGTTTGATTTGGTTAAGAAATGCCCACAAATAAATGGCAGGAGTTGGCTAAGTCAACACAATCTCATTTCCTCTCCTTACATAAACTCATTAGCAAAAAACACTGATTAGGGTTTTTGCTCATAATCTAGACTTTTATTTCTTTTTGTTTCTGTTCTCCAACCAGGCTTGCTTTCAGGAAAGCTCAGTGAGAATGGTGCAGAGAGTCATTCCTTGGTCTTGGTCCATCACTCAGAACCTTCTGAAAATATTCCACCTCCACCCCTTGGGGCTGACTTTGAATTTATGTCCTTGAGGCAAAAGGTCTGGAGCCTGGTGGCAGTCCCACTTCATCATCTTATGCAAAGTCTCTCAATCACATCTGCCTCCATTTTCCCCAACTTTTAATTCCTATCTTTTTAAAGAGATTATGTTCTATCCAGATTCTACTGTATGACTATGGATATTGCTATGCTTTTAGTTTTTTTCTTCCCTAATAACTTTATGGTGTTTACTTAACCTTGCTTTGATACTGCTATTGACTTTGTAGTTATAATTACTACTACTAATCGAGAAAGCTTGGTGATAGATTGAGGCAAATTGACTAACCACTATGTGGGAAACGATGCAGTGGCAGTCATTAGAAACTAAATGGCACAGAACAATTTTAATTAGACATGACTAACGTCAGCTGCCTATATTCTCAGGGTGATTAAGGTATGGAGTTCAAAAATACTAAAAGTCACTTTACCTCGTTTGATCTTGAGAAGGGAGGGGCTGTCAACTTTGCTTCTAAGATAATTTTTCTCTCTCATTTTCAAATGAATTTGGCTTTGATTTAGGGTTAAACAGCTGGGTGTTTTTTGCTTATTTGGAGAAGCCATTCTGTAAGGCTTATGATCAACAATATGGGGAGGTAAAAGCAATCATGCAGACATTCAAAAGCATGGAATAGTTATTTGTTTTACTGTTAAAGACTAAATGTTTCTTAATGAAAAATAAGTAGTAAGGAAACTGTGTTGCAGGGTTCTTATTCTTTCACAGATACAGAATGTGCTTTAATCAGAAGCCATGTGCATATTAAGTGTGACCCAAATGCTAATGTAAGGACAGTGATGATTTTTTAACATTCTTATTTGTAACAAAGTCATTGCACTGAACTAACCATCACCGTGAAAGAAGAACCATACCTCAGAGAAACTCTAAGATTTTTAAAGGAATCTGGAATTATTTGCCCCTATATCCTGTCCCCAAACAATTATATTCACCATTAGAAATTTAGCTCACCCCTATGTAGATTACTACCCAACCTGAACCCCAACCGCTTTTCTCCTCAGTTGACCATTTCAACCTTCTATTGGACATCTTCATCTGGGTTCCTTGCTTGTGTCCCAAACTTATGTGGCCAAAGCCAGTCACTGTATATGTTCCTGGCCCTTTCTGTTTATGGTCTCTCCTTCTTTTAAGTTATCCAGGATTGAAACGTCCATCAACTCTGACTCCTCTCTTTCTCATCTTCTACATCTTATCACTGTGGTGGTGTTTGAATTTTACTCTGTTTTTTGCATTCTTATTATTGCTTTCTGAGTTTGAGATATGTGTCCCTAATTCTCTGAATACTGGAATAACCCACTTGGTTGTCCAGCTGCCTTCAGTTTTCTCATGTAACTACCCTCCAAGCTTCTCCAGAGTGACCATAATCAAGAACAGCTTAAATTATGTTTCTCTGCTGGTTGAAAGCTTCAATACCGCATTCCCCCACAAGATAAGGTTTGAACCACTGATGGAACCTGACAGGCTCTTTGCAAACATTCCAATCTCAAGTCACATTAACACCTCTGCACATTTTTATCAAACTGGACTGTAGAAGCTTTGCCTCAACTTATAGCAGCACAGCCTGCTGAAGTTCCTAGTGGACCACTGCTTACAGGCAAAGTTCCTCCCAAGTTACATACAGTATAAAAGCTTCCAGTTGCCTTCCTTCATTTTGGGTTAAAAAGAAATAAATAATGACTCCAAAGAGAAAGGAAAGCTATTAGGCAAAGCCATAAGTGACACAGTGAAGTATGAAGGCATGCATTAATGGCGTTTCATCTTAGGCACCCCAAGTGCTTTTTATGGAAACCTATACTAGAGGGGGAAGCTAGAAGGCCTTCATGCAGGTTGAGGAAGCTCTAGAGCATCCTTGTGTGAAATATCTTCTGGACTATAATTTTAGACTTGCCAGAAAGAGCTAACATCTTGATTACAGCCTATTGAACAAGCATAGGACTAGGAATTAGGCCTGGGTCTAATTCTGATGACCTCTGTCACTGAAAGGCTACCTATCACTGACTCTGAGTCAGACACTTGTAGGTTAACATGTACTTAACCCTTCTAATCCTTGTCTTTGTCTTCTATAGAGTAGTTACTTACATCACAGGGTTCTTGTGCAATGACATGAGATCATGTAATAATGGGCTTAGCCAAATATCCTGAAAATGACAAGTGTTCAGTGCAAAATACTTTTTGTTTACTCAACTAAAACTGGAGACATTGAGGAAAATGGCCAAGTCATTTGCTCATGTTTAAATGATTAAAAAACTAGGAATATCTGTATTGGTGATTTTGTTTTGAATAATCTCAATAATAATGTTATAACTGAAAGGAGAAAAAGAGATGCTAAATGGAGTTCTATTTAGCACAGGTGAGAGGCTGAGAAAGACAGAATTTGGAATAAGAACTATGCTCCAAACTACGCACAACTTTCTATCTTTGAAATTCAAATTTTGGCAAACCTTCTAACATCTCTGAAACTGCTTCCTCAAAAATAAAATTCATCATAATTTGTATGAATTTTTTGGTTCATTGTAAAACTAGAACAAAATGCTTGAAAATCATACAGTAATGTACTAGTGGAAAACAAAGGCAGAGTTGTTTTGAGTAAGCTGAGAAAGCCATTGACCAAAGGTAAACATCAATATTATTTTTATTTTGAAGGAGAAAGAGACAGAGAGAGAAAGACACAGAGAGAGAGAGAGAGAGGGAGAATTTTAAGCAAGCTCCACACTCAGTGCAGAGCCCCACGCAGGGCTCAATCCAACAACCCTGGGATCATGCCCTAAGCCAAAATCAAGAGTCAGACACTCAACAAACTTGGCCACTCAGGCACCCTCCACAAGCAAACTTTAGATGAAAGGACAGTCTCCGTATAGAAATTAAAGTACAAAGAAAAATCTGATAAAACGGTGGATTTATATAGAAGGTTCCCTCTGCTAAGGTAGCACATGTGATTAGTCATGTTGTGTACCTAATGAAGAATCACATCTCTAAAAGTATTGCATGTAGTAATGCCTGAATATATACATCTATCCTCATACTTTATTCACTGTATTGTGTGAGTTAACAATTTGCGAACCCTAATATCATTGGAGAATCTCAGAGATTCAAGGCACTCATTTGAAATAATTATGAATATGGACTGTGGAAAGAAAAGGGAAAGCCAATACTTGATTGCTCTCATACTGTCTGACTTAGCCTTTCTCACATTAAAGTTCTTCTTTCCCTCACAAGCCATGGTGAGTGGGGGTCATTATGACTATCTTCCAAGGGCAGGGCAGTGATTGGTGAGCCCACCTAAGCTGGGCCTCTTTCAGGTGGCACCCTGTGTCCTTGGCCTCAGAGCATGGTAGTTGTTTGTTTCTGGTTCTCTTTTTAGCAATTACCTTAATCAAATCACCACTGTTTATTACTGAATTACTCTCTGGTGAAACGGAAGGAAGCCCATCTTCTGTTGGAACTTGAGGTAGCAGTTGTTTAGACCATAATAAAAGATGACAACCTCTTTATGAATCTTTTTTTTTATTTTGCAAATTACTCCACAAATTTTCATAAAAGAAAAGATTAATGGTGTTGGAGCAGAACCTTCTGAGCTGGAGGCAGGGCCTTGCCTGATGCCCACTGTTCCCATTAATCTTGAAGAGGCCGGAGAGAGGCAGTTCCTGCCCAAGACCAGATGTTGCCATGCTCTTCAGTCAGCAGCCCCACAAATTCGTTTGTTTCTGCTTTTCCTGTTTCAGATCTCTCTGTCCTGTCCTTCGCAGTCCAGAATTAGAGGGCTCAGATTAATTAAGTAGGCCTCACGGAGGCATAGGAAAGCATGTTGGGCCAGCAGAGGGCAGAAGTTACAATCCAAGTGTGCCCATTCTGGGATGGCCATCACCTCCATAATGGAGGTGATAACCAAGATCCCGGTCAAGACTTTCTGTCTGAGTAAGAGTAAGACTAGTGAAAAGTGCTTTTACACTGGTTGTGCTTTGTGGAAAGACTATTTCATGTTTATCTTTCTGTAATTTCTAAAGGAAGGATTCCAAATTTCTCATTACAAGAAGAAATAATCTTTAATAAAATCTTACCTATTCTTTAACATCCAATTTATATACTACTTTCTCCATGAAATCTTAATGACTGCACATATACAGTATTTTTGAGAACACTTATATAGCATATTATGCATTTTCGTGAATGTTTCTTTTTTTAAAAATCCACTGTATCACAAGGAAATAAAGGGCATGTATTATTTATCCCATAATACTGATAAGACAATGAGTCAGAGAGCCATAATATTCACAGAAGGAGCTAGAACTCACATCTTCTGGCCATTAATCCATTGTCTGGCCAGGCTAGATAATACCTTTTTTGGTTTTCTTTGGCAAAATAAATCACTCTGTCTTCTATATAAAGATAGTCCAAAAAATGAAGAAACAAACAAAAATGAGTAAATAATTGCTAATTTTGCTAACACCAGTTGTTTAAGAAAATTGTACATGTGGAAATAAAACCAAAGCTCAAAAGACAATCCTTTCCCAGAGGAGTGAATGGCAGCTATCTAGAGCTCAGTGATGGCCAGGCCCTAACTTCTCTGTGTATTACTGTAACTCCAGAATTGAGCAAGACACCTGGCCATGTTGGAAAGAAAGAAAGAAAGAAGAAAGAAAGAAAGAAAGAAAGAAAGAAAGAAAGAAAGAAAGAAAGAAAGAAAAAGAAAAAGTAAGTATGTTTGCTTAAAATATGTAGATATGACCATGCTCTGGCTTAGTTTTTCTCACAGACATACTCTTATCTTCTATGAGCTCTCCATGAGAATTTTTAACTCACTGCTTTCCTTTATAATCTGAAAAGTTTATTGTAAGTAGTATGAGTGACCTTTTAGAATAACCAACTCACTCCAGTTTGCCTGGAACTCTTTCTGTTTTAGCACTGGAAGTCCTTCATCCTTTGGAAATCCCTCAGGCCAGGGCAAACAGACTGTTGGTTATCCTACGTCTAGATAACTTCCTTAGGGCAAAATGTTTTAAGCATTCATGGCCTGAATTTGGGTCTATGTTTAAGATACCATGATAACCTAAAGTGAACTTTTGAGTGAAGTGCTTTTCCCAACCCTACTTTATCAGGATATCAAAATAGATCCCACTTTGACAACTTCTTCAATACATGCCAAGGGCTAAGGTAGGCATCTGAAGGACACTTGAAGATTTTCCTAGACATTTTTGCAACATGACACACTCCCATTGTTGATTCCACCATCTCCACCATCCATGACATCACTCCTTTTAAAAGAATAGTTTTGGGTCAGTAATGGCATCTGCTTTGGTGAGTAGGATAGTTCAACTGGGAAAAGTGAGAAATCCTGTCTTTAGATTCTCTGCAGTTTAAGGGGAAAAAATTGAGTCAATGTCTGTATGAAATACCATTATCCTAAAAGCTTCTTAATTTGTATATTTTTCCTAGTGGAACGTAAAACATTTTTGCTTTTGCAGAACTGTGTAGTCAGTATACTTTGGTATATTTCCTTTCTTTTCTCTCTTTTCAAGTTTGAGGTGGGAAAATGCTTAAAGAAATATGGAAGAGGAGAGATCGAATTTGCTTCAGAGGACATTGTTTCAAAAAGTTTTCTTCGAAGCATATCTTGTGCCTGTGGCAATGGCACTCAGGTTTACTTGCTCTGCACCTGTAGCTCCACTGATATGGTTTTACAAGCGATAAGCCACTCATAACTATTAGTGATATTCCTATAGCAATAATCTAGGAGTTATAAATTTATAAAGCTAAAACCAATTAGCTAGACTAAGTATTTTGTTCTATGGCCAACCCGTTTATCTGGTTGAGCAAACTTTTCCTTGAACATATAGTTCAACAAGGAATATGAATACCAATAAGCAAATTCTTATAGTGTGATTAGATCTGAGTTAGGATTAGTAGGCAGTGCTAAGACATGCACTGGTTTTCCTTTTCCAGTTTTAAAGTGTGCATGGATCATTTGAGCAGGAGAATAAACTTACTTGGCTGCAGGGAAGTTTACCTCCATTTACTTTAGTTTTTCCATTGACCTGAAGATGATAATATCCTTCTGGAAACAGTTAGGAAACTCTCTGAAAACCTGCTATTGAGTTTCCCAAATTGCACAAGTTGCATGTCCTTGTGCATCATGTTAAGATCATAGATATACGAAGCCCACAATGCCCACATGTGGGGCCTCAGGATAATTTGCAGCTTCCCCTATAAAACTGACTTGTGAAATTAAATTATAGGGAAGGAGGAGGTAGGGGAGAGAAGATAAACAATACGGACAGTTCTCTTCATCTTGTCTGAGTCCAAGTTAAATGGTGGTTTGTAAACCTATCTTTGTAGATTCTTAAATTTTAAACTGTATTCTGAACACTCTAAATTCCCTGCTGCTTATCAGATATTGATTACACAGACACTTGGTTGGAGAAGAAGGTTATTCTCAGGGTAGGGAAAGGCAAACATCTTTCTTTCAGGCATCAGAAATTGCATTCTAAACCAAAGAGTGAGGGTGATTGATTTCATCCTGAACCACTATGTATAAACCAATTAAGATTAAGCTGCAAGAAGCTGTATATTTGAAGCATTTTTACATAGCAATATTAGTTTAGCAAAGCATGTTGATAGCACCTGAATGTGGTCTTTCAAACACACTGTAACTTAAGGCCTGAGCCAGATAAAGTCAAAAAATAACAGCTATCCCTGACAAGAGGCATGGAAGCTGAGGAGTCATTTGCTTCTTCAAGGGTGATGTTGAAATAATGTTGCAAAGTAGGTCTCAAAATGAATGAGGTGGAGAAAAGTGGAGTTTCCTTAATAAGGTATTATTTAAATTAAGAAGTGTTAGCCATTGTGAAAATGTGCTTGGAAGGTCAAGAATTGAAGCTTGGGTTACTGAGAACAACTGCCTATAAGTTAGGATGCTGAATGAAGAAAGCTATCTCCTTTGAGTCCACCTTGACTAGTTAGCTACCACAAATGAATAGCCCTAGTCACTCTGTAGGAACCAGGTGATTTGGGGAGATTAAAAAAGCAATAAAAAGACTCATTTCAGTGTCCTATCAGCTATAGAAACCACTCACTATGTAAGTTAATAATGACCACATTCTTGAATTTCCTGCTTAGCCAGCTCTCTCCGGTGGGTGCAGCTTCCATTCACACCCTGAATTTCTTGGCTGCTAAGCATCTCCTCCAAGCCTACCAGATCACAGTTAGCCCACATTAAAGCTTTTGCCCCCAGAAAGAGTGTTACCTTCCTTTAACAGTTTGGGTGAGGTCTTCACTGACATTAAAAGAACAATTGATATTTCAAGTAGTGTTTAATATTATTATATTAATTATATTATAGAATAATCATTAATATGTTGTGATATGTTTATACAGTCTTTTAAGTTTATTTACTTATTTTTGAGAGAGGGAGAGCACAAGCAGGGGAGGGAAAGAAAGAGGAAAAGAGAGAGAATACCAAGCAGGCTCTGAACTGTTAGCACAGAGCCCAACATGGGGCTCGAACTCACAAACCATGAGATCATGACCTGAGCCGAAATCAAGAGTCAGATACTTAACCACCTGAACCACCCAGGCACCTCTGTGTTGTGATATATACTTTTTTAATTTTTTAATGTTTATTTATTTTTGAGAGAGAGAGAGAGAGAGAGAGACAGACAGACAGACAGAGTGTGAGTGGGGGAGGGGCAGAGACAGAGGGACTTAAAGCAGGCTCCAGGCTCCGAGCTGTCAGCATAGAGTCTGATGCAGGGCTCAAACTCACAGACCAGGAGATTATGACCTGAGCTGGAGTCAGATGCTTAACTGACTGAGCCACCCAGGTGCCCCTATGTTGTCATATTTTTAACAGCAACTTAGAACTTTATAGGATTATTTATCATTCCTTTCTAATATAACAGGGAGGAAAGCCTCGGCTATCCAGAGATATTCCTGCAAGAAGTCCACAGGGCACCTGACTAGTTGGATTGGGAAATGAGAGTTTGGCTAGAGAAAGATCATGGGCTCCTCACAGGAACAAAGGCTTTGTGAAAATATCCTGCTTCCCACCCCTAGGAGAGGATTGGGGTGAGTGGAAGGGTCAGAAGAAAGAAAGATCATCAAAGAAGAAAGTTA
This sequence comes from Puma concolor, assembly GCF_028749965.1. Taxonomy (NCBI): domain Eukaryota; kingdom Metazoa; phylum Chordata; class Mammalia; order Carnivora; family Felidae; genus Puma; species Puma concolor. The sequence goes on from NC_141671.1 coordinate 28,362,739, forward strand.
ACTGAAAATTTGAAAAAGAGTGGACCCATCCCATTGTTTCCACTGATTCCATGTCATGAGAACAGACTCCAAGGTCCCATTTCCTGTCTCTCCTGCACTTTTTCTCATGAGAATCCAGTCAGAGATTGTGGACCTATTAAAATTTCTGACAGTCAAGGGTACCAACCTACCCACTGACAATAAGGTATAGGGAAAAGACAATTTCACTGGAAAATTATTAAATCAAAAAGATCAAACATGTCTTTAATTAAAGTTTCAGACTAACTAAATATTCACTTCCTGAAACATCCTACCTAGATTAGAGAAAAAGTGTAAAATGGGATTGACAATCTGGTTTGCTAACATTATTATTAGAAGCTCAATTCAGTGTAACACCTAATCTTGGCTTGTCAGCATTAAAAAGCAAAGAGCAAAACATACTAAATCTGAACCTCAGAAAAGAAAAAGCTACAACACCACTGGATAAGATCACCTTCTTTGAGAAATTTTGAAGAGAAAACAATGGGTACTCACCTACTAGGTGTAATCTGGTCTCATTTTCCACAGAGAACCTGGAGTTGAATTGAACAATATCATAGGACAGCTCTCAAAGAACAATCTCATATTCTTTCTTCCTTTTTAGGATACAACTCTTTTTCCATCAGGTCTACAGAAAATAAGACCCAAATGAGCCACTTGTCTCAGGCCCAAATATCTATCAAAAGATCAATGCAGTGAGATTTTTCACAGCAAGTAAGAGACAAATTTCCCCACTGAAAATGTAAGGGTGTGAGACATCCATGACTCTCTGGTTTCCTCTCAAATTTAAACAAATAGAAAAATAGAAAACAGATAGATATAGATGATAGATAGATAGATAGATAGATAGATAGATGATAGATAGATGATAGAAAGGGATAGATATGAAAGAGGAGAGGAGGGGAAAATTTAGAAAAATTACAAATAGCTTTAAAGTAGTCTGTACCACTTTTTAGAGGGTTTTTTGTTATTTTGGGTTTTTTTGGTTTTGTTTTTATTTAAGATGGAGGGGCGCCTGGGTGGCTCAGTTGGTTAAGCATCCAACTTTGGCTCAGGTCATGATCTCATGGCTGGTGAGATCAAACCCTGCATCAGTCTCTGTGCTGATAGCTTGGAGCCTGGAGTCTGCTTTGGATTCTGTTTCTCACTCTCTCTCTCACTCTGCCCCTCCCTCACTCATGCTCTGTCTCTCTTTTAAGAATAAACATTAACAACAAAAAAAAGATGGAGTAAAAAGAATTGTGAAGACTGTGACTGAGTGAACTCCTTGTCACGAAGCTCTACATTTCTCTTCTAGCTTAACTATTGCAAAACTTCTCAACAGGACAGAGGAAAAAGGTGACATGACAAATCACTGTTCCATCTAAATTTCTATATAGGCATCAAAGTTATATTCCTCATTACAGGGCCCAGAAGAATGCTGGAGCTCCACGGAAAAATTGCTCACAATAATGGGAAGCCATTTGCAGATCCCAATTTGGGCCATGGTCTACACATACACCTACACACTCATTGACCCTCTAAAAATAACAACAGCCATCCTTCCTTCCAGCTGCAGGATTAGGACAAGGACTTTCTCAAAAACAAAACAAAACAAAACAAAGCAAAATAATGTTTCCTGCTTTATGAGGACTAGACACAGATGGCCAAAGACTCCCTACACAGATGCTCTAAATTTCATATCCATTGTGACCAAGATAACTTGAAAGAGGGAAAACAAGCTACTACTCACTGTTGTTAGATCATCAGGAAACTGGGCAGCTATGGGCAACCTTGGGTGGGACCCTGGCCATCAGGGAAAGCAGTTCACTGATTATCCTGTCCTCTCTGCAAAGCAGGAGAGAGTTTTTCAGAGAGGCTTTGGTTTGGAATGTTTCATCCTTATGCAGAGGGATCCTGCTGCACACAAGCTCCTTCCTGAGCCCTGCTTTTTTTTTTTTTTTTTTTTTCTTGTGCTGAGCACTTGTTTTCTACGGGTGAGAAACAGCTTTATATAGCAAAGTAGCCTGGGCCTGCTGCTGATCCTTTGGCTAACTCTGAGAGCAAAGGACAGATAAGGCTTCCCTCCACAAACAAGAGCTCAACCATAAATTCCCGCATGGAGTTCTGCCTACAATGTTACCCACACAGACACCCCAGCCATCACACCTGCCTTCTGAAGAATCCTGATGAGAAGACACAGTGTCCTAGTGTGAGACTCAAGAGACCTTCCCTACCCTCTATAGCATCTCTCCCATGGGTCATTATAGCCCTCAGCCTCAAGCAAAACCTCTGGAAACCAGAAATCTCCAGCTGTATCCACAAAACCTCTAGCCCTTCATCCCATTCTGTACAGACCTCTCTTGGGATTATATTAAAAATTAAATTAAGTTTTATAAGAGAAGATATTATACTCCTATTTTCACTGTATACTGTCTAGGTATATAACTTAGACTTGATCACATATGGTATTTTTGTTCTTTTTATAATAATTTGAAAATCAAGCACTTGGTCTGTATTATAACTTCCATTATAATATAAATAAATGTTAAAATATATATGTATATGTATATATATATGCATATAATATAAATTAGATTAGACTTACATCATTTCAACTTGTAGTGCCTTTCCCAGAAACATAAGAAGCCATAAGTTCCAGGAATACAGTTTTGACCTGAGGGAAAAGGGGGTTCAAGTCCAAAGAACTGGGTGCAAGCCTTTCTCTACTATTTACTGGATGAATTTCTTAGGGAAGTTTCTCAGCTTCCTCCTGTGCAAACTATAGCTAATAATAATAACATTAAAAATGATCAACTGTGAAGATAAAACTAAAAGTTTTTATAAATGCTATACAAATGTTAGCTAGAAAGATAAATAGTTTTGCTTGAAGCAAAAAATAGTGGTCACATACAAGCTAATTTTCATTCTCAATACTATATATTTTCCTCATTTCTAAGAGGAAAATATATTCTTTTCACAAAAGTTGATGAAAATAAATGGTGCATTAGTTTGCTGGTGCTGCCACAGCAAGTACCAAGGACTAGGTGACTTAAATAAGAGAAATTTATTTTCTCACGGTTCTGGAGGCTAGGCATCTGAGATCGTCGTGTTGGCAGGGATGTTTCTTCTGAGGCCTTCCTCACTAACTGCAGATGACCTTCTCCCTTTGTCCTCATGTGGTCTTCCCTCTGTGTGTGTCTGTGTCCTAATTTCCTTTCTTGAAAGAACATAAATTGTGTTGGATTAGAGCCCACCCCAATGACCTCATTTTCACTTAATTACCTCTTTCAAGACCTGATCTCCAAATATAGTCACTTTCTGAAGTTCTGGGGTTAGGACTTCCACACATGAGTTTGGAGGGACACAATTCAGTCCATGACAAATGGATAGGACAGAACGTTTCATTAAAATTTTGAACTCATTCATTATTTTATCTTATTTTTTTTTCACTTTTCCATCTCAATAACCAAGTCCAAAAAGTGATCTCTGATCCTAGTGAACCTAGAAAATTCAGGCTGGCCCAATTTGTTCTATAGCTTGATTTATGGCAAAAACCACCAAATGTTGGTAACTTTGATTTTGCAGAATGAGAAAAGAAACAACACCACAGACAAACCTCAGTCCCTTGCTTGAGAGCAGACCCATTACTCTGCCAGGAGAGCTCTTGGCTGTCCAGAGCTGACAGGATTTTATGGTTTTCTTTTCCTCCAAAGATTTTCAAAGCTTGCTTTACCTCATGTTGGTAAATTCAGAAAAGGAAAGCTGACTTCCTGAATGCTTCTCACAAATAGCCTCCTAATAACACAAAAAGCTTTCTTCCCCATTCACAGGACCCTGACCCCACTCTCCAAGAATCAGGTAAAATTAACAGATAGAAAATGTAACCTTGCCCAATAATGTATATCACAGCCACTATTTTCCTGCATGATAATATGATGGAAATATTCTAACATGAATGCTCATATATTGTCATAAAAGTTTTCTATAAAACATATCTTCGGGGGGAGCCAGGATGGTGGAACAGCATGGAAGCTTTTTGGGTGTCTCACATCCATGAAATACAGGCAGACCAACACTAAACCATCCTACACACCTAGAAAACTGATTGGAGGATTAACACAACAATCTGCACAACCTGAACCACAGAATTCAGCAGGTACATGGCACAGAGAGGTGAATTTAGGGAGCGAGAAGCCATGGGGAGTAGGGAACCACTTTTGCAGGTAGAGAGATGATGGAGACTGGGGAGGGGGGGAGAATACGGGAAAAGCACCCCTCCCCAAAAGCAGATGGAGAGAAAGTGGAAAATTGGAACACAGGGACTAAACTAAAATGAGAGAAAGGAGAGGGTTTAAATTCCATTAAGACTATAAACAAGGGGAGCACAAAGGCTGCAACTCTGCAGCTCAATACCTGGCAGTGCTCTGATGGGAAGGGCTAATCCCCAGGAACAGCGTAGGGTCCGGGAGGTTTGCAGGCCACATGGGGAAAAGCGGTTCCACTGCTGGAATGACATTTGGTAGAGACTGTTGAAGCCACCTGGTCTCAGCAGACCCCAGAAGGTGGCCACATTCGCTGGTGCTGGGGCAAGGTTGTTAAGGGTGAAGCCTGATGCCAGATGTGTGTTGCAATTTTCCATGATCCCTGAAACGCTGCTGCTACACTGTCTTGCGAACTTTTTCTGGGGTGGGCAGGCACCTGGCTACAGTCTTGGGGCACTGGCAACAACAGGGTTCAGTGGAAATTCCTGGGTACAGCCGATATTCAGCCATTGCTCATTAGGCCATTGCTCCATGAGACCTTCCCACAGAGGGGAAGAATGGGTCAAAGCCGCAGTCCTTCAGAAGTAAGGGGCCAGAGAAAACAGCCACAACTGAGGCAAAACTTGGGAGAGAGGTACTGCCTGGGGCCTGGTCACGGAGAGTGAAAAAGTGGGGAGTGGACCACAGCTGAAGACAGAAGACAGGTGCGTGATTGCTGATCCGGGAGAACAGACTGGGTAGCTGGGTGGCGCCATTTTCACCACTCCCGCTCATGCACATACGCACCTATGAGCTCTGCAACAACCCACTCCAGTAGGCTAGCAGCGCCATCTAGTGGAGAGCAGAGCTGTTACACCAAGCCTGGCCCAACTGGTCCAGCTTCCCTCTTCAAGAACACAAGTCTCACCGCAGGCTTAATTTATGGACTATAAAGAGCTACATAGACTGACTACTGGAAGAAAATGAAGCAATTTAAGTCCTACTTCAATCTGTTAGCAGGTTCATCTATTCAATTTTCTTTCTTTTATTTTTCTTTTTTCTTTTTCTCTTTTACAATTCTTTTCTTTTTCTTGCACACAGAAAGAGAAAAAAATCATTTTTGTTTTCAATTTTTATTAAAAACATCTGTCTTTAATTTTTATTACTATATTTTTTTACTTTTGTGTAATTTTTTTTCAAATTCTACTTTACTTCCATTATTTTATTTTAGTCTACTTCAGTGTATTCACCTTTCCATATTTCAAACAATTTCCTTTTTTTGTCTTTTTCATTTCTTTTCTTTTTCTTGAATGCACAAAGAGACAAACTTCATTTTTACTTTGAATTTCTATTAAATATATTCTTACTTAATTTTCATTACTGTAGTTTTTTGCTTTTATGTAATTTTTTTTCAAATTCTATTTTACTTCTGTCATTTTATTTTAGTATACAACAGTGTATCCACTTTTTCAAATTTTCAAACTATTTCTTTTTTTTTTCTTCTTTTTCCTTTTTTAAAATCTTTTTTCCATTTTTCATTTCTTTTCTTTCTTCTTAAATACAGAAAACGAAAAAATTCTTATTAATTTTTAATTTTTTATTAAAAATATTTTTCTTTAAAATTTTTTCTACCATAATCTTTACCTTTGTGTATATTTTCTCAAATTCTATTTTACTCCCATCTTCTCACATTAGTCTACTTCAGTGTATTCATTTTTTTCAAATTCTCAAGGGATTTCCCTTTTTTTATCCCTTCCCTCTTCTTTTCTCTAATGTGTCAAACCACTTTCAACACACACCAAAACACACCTAGGATCTAGCATCACCTATTCACTTTGTGTGTGTGTGTGTGTGTGTGTGTGTGTGTTTAATTTTTAATTTTAACATTTTTTAATTTTAATTTTTTTAATTTCATTTTTTTCTACCTAATTAATTCCTTTTCTACTGTCAAAATGACAAAATGAAGGAATTCACCCATAAAGAAAGAGCACAAGGAAACGACAGCCAGGGATTTAACCAACACAGATACAAGCAAGATGTCTGAACCAGAATTTAGAATCACGATAATAAGAACACTAGCTGGAGTCAAAAATAGATTAGAATCCCTTTCTGCAGAGATAAAAGGAGCAAAAAAATAACCAGAATGAAATGAAAAGTGCTATAACTGAGCTGCAATCACAGATGGATGCAGCCGTGGCAAGGATGGAGAAGGCAGAACAGAGAATAAGTGATATAGAGGACAAACTTATACAGAATAACTAAGCAGAAAAACAGAGGGAGATTAAGGCAAAAGAGCACGATTTAAGAATTAAAGAAATCAGTGACTCATTAAAAAGGAAAAACATCAGAATCATAGGGGTCCCAGAAGATGAAGAGAGAGATATAGGGGTAGAAGGGTTATGTGAACAAATCATAGCAGAAAACTTTCCTAACCTGGGGAAAGACACAGACATCAAAATCCAGGAAGAACAGAGGACCCCCATCGGATTCAACAAAAAACGATCATCAACAAGGCATATCATAGTCAAATTCACAAAATACTCAGGCAAGGAGAGAATCATGAAAGCAGCAAGGGGAAAAAGTCCCTAACCTACAAGGGAAGACAGATCAGGTTTGCCGCATACCTATCCACAAACACTTGGCAGGCCAGAAAGGAGTGGCAGGATATATTCAGTGTGCTGAATCAGAAAATTATGCAGCCAAGAATTCTTTACCGAGCAAGACAGTTATTCAAAATAGAAGAAGAGATAGAGTTTCGCAGAAAAACAAAAATTAAAGGAGTTTGTGACCACTCAACCAACCCTGCAAGAAATTTTAAGGGGGACTTTCTGAGGGGAGAAAAGATGAAATATATATATATATATATATATATATATATATATATATATATATATACCAAAAGCAACAAAAGATGAGAAAGGACCAGAGAACACCACCAGAAACTCCAACTCTACAAGCCTCATAATGGCAATAAATTCATATCTTTCAGTACTCACTCTAAATGTCAATGGACTCAATGTTTCAATCAAAAGACATAGGGTAACAGAATGAATAAGAAAACAAGATCCATCTATATGCTGTTTACAAGAGACCCACTTCAGACCTAAAGACACCTTCACATTGAAAATAAGGGGAGGGAGAACCATCTATCATGCTAATGGTCAACAAAAGAAAGCCAGAGTAGCCATATTTATATCACACAATCTAGATTTTAAAATAAAGACCGTATCAAGAGATGAAGAACGGTATTATATCATAATCAAGGGGTCTATCCACCAAGACCTAATATTGTAAACATTTATGTGCCAAATGTGAGAGAACCCAAATATATAAATCAATTAATCACAAACATAAAAAACTCATCAATAGTAATACCATAATAGTAGGAGACTTCAACACCCCATTCACAGCAATGGACAGATCATCTTATCAAAAAAATCAACAAGGAAACAATGGCTTTGAATGACACATTGGACCAGATGGACTTAACAGATACATTCAGAACATTTCATCCTAAAGCAGCAGAATATGCATTTTTCTCCAGTGCCCATGGAACATTCTCCAGAATAGACCATATACTGGGACACAAATCAGCCCTAAGTAAGTACAAAAGATCGAGATCATACTGTGCATATTTTCAGACCACAATGCTATGATACTTGAAATCAACCACAAGAAAAAAAATTTGGAAAGGTAACAAATACTTGGAGACTGAAGAACATCCTACTATAGAATGACAGGGATAACCAATCAGTTAAAGAGGAAATTAAAAAGTATATGGAAGTCAGTGAAAATGATAACACCACAATTCAAAACCTCTGGGACGCAACAAAGGTGGTCATAAGAGGAAAGTATATCGCAATCCAGGCCTTCCTAAAGAAGGAAGAAAGATCTCAGATACACAACCTAACCTTACGCCTTAAAGAGCTGGAAAAAGAACAGCAAATAAAACCCAAAACCAGCAGAATACAGGAAACAATAAAGATTAGAGCAGAAATTAATGTTTTCAATACCAATAAAACAGTAGAACAGATCAATGAAACCAGAAGCTGGTTCTTTGAAAGAATTAACAAAATTGATAAACCACTAGCCAGTTTGATCAAAATGAAAAAAGAAAGGACCCAAATAAATAAAATCAAGAACGAAAGAGGAGAGATCACAACCAACACGGTAGAAATAAAAACAATAATAAGAAAATATTATGAGCAATTATATGCCAATAAAAATGGGCAATATGGAAGAAATGCACAAATTCCTAGAAGAACCTGAAACAGGAAGAAATAGAAAATTTGAACAGATTCATAACCAGGAAGGAAATCGAATTAGTAACCAAAAATCTGCCAAAAAACAAGAGTCCAGGGCCAGGTGGCTCTCCGGGGGAATTCTACCAAACATTTAAGGAAGAGTTAACACCTATTCTCTTGAAGCTGTTCCAAAAAATAGAAATGGAAAGAAAACTTCCAAACTCTTTCTATGAAGCCAGCATTACCTTGATCCCAAAACCAGACAGAGACCACACTAAAAAGGAGAACTATAGACCAATTTCCCTGATGAACACAGATGCAAAAAACCTCAACAAGATATTAGCCAACCAGGTCCAACAATACATTACAAAAATTATTCACCACCACCAAGTGGGATTTATACCTGGGATGCGGGGTTGGTTCAATTTCCGCAAAACAATTAATGGGATTCATCACATCAACAAAAGAAAGGACAAGAACCATATGATCCTCTCAATAGATGCAGAGAAAGCATTTGACAAAATACAGCATCTTTTCTTGATAAAAACCCTCAAGAAAGTAGGGATAGAAGGATCATACCTCGAGACCATAAAAGCCATATATGAACAACCCAGCGCTAATATCATCCTCAATGGGGAAAACCTGAGAGTGTTCCCCCTAAGGTCAGGAACAAGACAGGGATGTCCACTCTCACCACTGTTACTCAACATAGTATTGGAAGTTTTTTGTCCTCTGCAATCAGACAACACAAAGAAATGAAAGGCATCCAAATCAACCAGGAAGAGGTCAAACTTTCACTCTTTGTGGACGACATGATACTCTATATGTAAAACCCAAAAGATTCCACCAAAAAACTGCTAGAATTGATTCATGAATTCAGCAAAGTTGCAGGATATAAAATCAATGCACAGAAATTGGTTGCATTCCTATACACCAACAATAAAGCAATAGAAAGAGAAATCAAGGAATCGATCCCATTTACAGTTGCACCAAAACCCACAAAATACCTAGCAATAAATCTAACCAAAGAGGTGAAAAATCTATACACTGAAAACTATAGAAAGCTTATGAGACAAATTGAAGAAGCATGAAAAAGATTCCATGATCCTAGATAGGAAGAACAAATATTGTTAAAATGCCAATACTACCAAAAGCAATCTACATATTCAACGCAATCCCTATCAAAGTAACACCAGCATTCTTCACAGAGCTAGAACAAATAATCCTAAAATTTCTTTGGAACCAGAAAAGCCCTGAATAGCCAAATCAATCTTGAAAAAGAAAACCAAAGCAGGAGGCATCACAATCCCAGACTTCAAGCTGTACTACAAGGCTGTAATCATCAAGACAGTATGGTACTGGCACAAGAACAGACACTCAGATCAATGGAACAGAATAGAGAACCCAGAAATGGACCCACAAATGTATGGCCAACTAATCTTTGACAAAGCAGGGAAGAATATCCAATGGAATAAAGACAATCTCTTCAGCAAGTGATGCTGGGAAAACTTGACAGCAACATGCAGAAGAATGAACACGGACCACTTTCTTACACCATACACAAAATAAACTCAAAATGGATGAAAGACCTAAATGTAAGACAGGAAGCCATAAAAATCCTCGAGGAGAAAGCAGGCAAAATCCTCTTAGATCTTGGCTGCAGCAACTTCTTACTCAACACGTCTCCAGAGGCAAGGGAAACAAAAGCAAAAATAAACTACTGGGACCTCATCAAAATAAAAAGTTTCTGCACAGTGAAGGAAACAATCAGCAAAACTAAAAGGCAACCAACAGAATGGGAGAAGATATTTGCAAATGACATATCAGGTAAAGGATTAGTATCCAAATTCTATTAACAACTTATCCAACCCAACACTCAAAAAGAAAATAATCCAGTGAAGAAATGGGCAAAAGACATGACTAGACACTTCTCCAAATAAGACATCCAGATGGCCAACCGACACATGAAAAAATGCTCAACATCATTTATCATCAGGGAAATACAAATCAAAACCACAATGAGATATCACCTTACACCTGTCAGAATGGCTAACATTAACAACTCAGGGAGCAACAGATGTTGCCAAGGATGTGGAGAAAGAGGATCTCTTTTGCATTCTGTTGGCAATGTAAGCTGGTGCAGCTACTTTGGAAAACGGTATGGAGGTTCCTGAAAAAAACTAAAAATAGAACTACCCTACGACACAGCAATTGCACTACTAGGAATTTATCCACGAGATATAGGTGTGCTGTTTTGAAGGGACACATGCAGCACTATCAACAACGTTTATAGCAGCACTATCAACAATAGCTACAGTATGGAAAGAGCCCAAATGTCCATCAATGAATGAATGGATACAGAAGATGTGGTATATATATACAATGGAGTATTACTCGGCAATCAAAAAGAATGAAATCTTTCCATTTGCAACTACATGGATGGAGCTGGAGGGTATTATGATAAGTGAAATTAGTCAGAGAAAGACAAAAATCATGACTTCATTCATATGAGGACTTTAAGAGAGAAAACAGATGAACATAAGTGAAGGAAAACAAAAATAATATGAAAACAGGGAGGGGGACAAAACAGAAGAGACTCATAAATATGGAGAACAAACTGAGGGTTGCTGGAGGGCTTGTGGGAGGGGGAATGGGCTAAATGGGTAAGGGGCATTAAGGAATCTACTCCTGAAATCATTGTTGCACTATACGCTAATTTGGATGTAAATTTTAAAAAATGAAAAATAAAATTAAAAAAACATATCTTCAATGAGGCTGTATCTGATATTTAGTAGAAAGTGAGCTAGCATTTTGTGACACTAATGCAGCAAAACATTCTCTTTCCATGTAACCATAACCATTTACCTCTAAGCTAAAAAATTAAACAGTGCTTTCATCTTTAATACCACATTTAGGTGAGAAGAGCCTGAGGAAGATGGCGGTGTAGGAGGACGCTGGGCTCACCGCGCGTCCTGCTGATCACTTATATTCCACCTACACCTGCCTAAATAACCCAGAAAACCGCCAGAGGATTAGCAGAAAGGAGTCTCCAGAGCCAAGCACAGACGAGAGGCCCACGGAAGAGGGTAGGAAGGGCGGCGAGGCGGTGCACGCTCCACGGACTGGCGGGAGGGAGCCGGGGCGGAGGGGGGGCTCGCCTGCCAAGCAGAGCCCCCGAGTCTGGCTGGCAAAAGAGGAGGGGGCTGAGGGACTGTGTTCAGACAGCAAGTGCGACTGAGTGTCTGGGAGGTCATAAGTTAACAGCTTTGCTCAGAAAGTGGGAAGGCTGGAGGACAAAGGGAGGGAGAGCTGCTGAGCCCCCGGACGACAGAGCTCAGTTTGGTGGGGAACAAAGGCGCTCGCCAGCGCCATCTCCCTGGCCCATCCCCCAGCCAAAATCCCAAAGGGAACCAGTTCCTGCCAGGGAACTTGCTCGCTCCGTGCAAACACCCAACTCTGTGCTTCTGCGGAGCCAAACCTCCGGCAGCGGATCTGACTCCCTCCCGCTGCCACAGGGCCCCTCCTGAAGTGGATCACCTAAGGAGAAGGGAGCTAAGCCTGCCCCTCCTGCCCCCGTGCACCTTGCCTACCTACCCCAGCTAATACACCAGATCCCCAGCATCACAAGCCTGGCAGTGTGCAAGTAGCCCAGACAGACCACACCACCCCACAGTGAATCCCGCCCCTAGGAGAGGGGAAGAGAAGGCACACACCAGTCTGACTGTGGCTCCAGCGGTGGGCTGGGGGCAGACATCAGGTCGGACTGCGGCCCCGCCCACCAACTCCAGTTATACACCACAGCACAGGGGAAGTGCCCTGCAGGTCCTCACCACTCCAGGGACTATCCAAAATGACCAAGCGGAAGAATTCCCCTCAGAAGAATCTTCAGGAAATAACAACAGCTAATGAACTGATCAAAAAGGATTTAAATAATATAACAGAAAGTGAATTTAGAATAATAGTCATAAAATTAATCACTGGGCTTGAAAACAGTATAGAGGACAGCAGAGAATCTCTTGCTACAGAGATCAAGGGACTAAGGAACAGTCACGAGGAGCTGAAAAGCGCTTTAAACGAAATGCAAAACAAAATGGAAATGACGACAGCTCAGATTGAAGAGGCAGAGGAGAGAATAGGTGAACTAGAAGATAAAGTTATGGAAAAAGAAGAAGCTGAGAGAAAGAGAGATAAAAAAAATCCAGGAGTACGAGGGGAAAATTAGAGAACTAAGTGATACACTAAAAAGAAATAATATACGCATAATTGGTATCCCAGAGGAGGAAGAGAGAGGGAAAGGTGCTGAAGGTGGACTTGAAGAAATAATAGCTGAGAACTTCCCTGAACCGGGGAACGAAAAAGGCATTGAAATCCAAGAGGCACAGAGAACTCCCTTCAGACGTAACTTGAATCGATCTTCTGCACGACATATCATAGGGAAACTGGCAAAATACAAGGATAAAGAGAAAATTCTGAAAGCAGCAAGGGATAAACATGCCCTCACATATAAAGGGAGACCTATAAGACTCGTGACTGATCTCTCTTTTGAAACTTGGCAGGCCAGAAAGAATTGGCATGATATCTTCAGTGTGCTAAACAGAAAAAATATGCAGCCGAGAATCCTTTATCCAGCCAGTCTGTCATTTAGAATAGAAGGAGAGATAAAGGTCTTCCCAAACAAACAAAAACTGAAGGAATTTGTCACCACTAAACCAGCCCTCCAAGAGATCCTAAGGGGGATCCTGTGAGACAAAGTACCAGAGACATCACTACAAGCATAAAACATACAGACATCACAATGACTCTAAACCCGTATCTTTCTATAATAACACTGAATGTAAATGGATTAAATGCGCCAACCAAAAGACATAGGGTATCAGAATGGATAAAAAAACAAGACCCATCTATTTGCTGTCTACAAGAGACTCATTTTAGACCTAAGGACACCTTTAGATTGAGAGTGAGGGGATGGAGAACTCTTTTTCATGCTACTGGAAGCCAAAAGAAAGCTGGAGTAGCCATACTTCTATCAGACAAACTAGACTTTAAATTAAAGGCTGTAACAAGAGATGAAGAAGGGCATTATATAATAATTACAGGGTCTATCCATCAGGAAGAGCTAACAATTATAAATGTCTATGTGCCGAATACCGGAGCCCCCAAATATATAAAACAATTACTCATAAACATAAGCAACCTTATTGATAAGAATGTGGTAATTGCAGGGGACTTTAACACCCCACTTACAGAAATGGATAGATCATCTAGACACACGGTCAATAAAGAAACAAGGGCCCTGAATGAGACATTGGATCAGATGGACTTGACAGATATATTTAGAACTCTGCATCCCAAAGCAACAGAATACACTTTCTTCTCGAGTGCACATGGAACATTCTCTAAGATAGATCATATACTGGGTCACAAAACAGCCCTTCATAAGTATACAAGAATTGAAATTATACCATGCATACTTTCAGACTACAATGCTATGAAGCTTGAAATCAACCACAGGAAAAAGTCTGGAAAACCTCCAAAAGCATGGAGGTTAAAGAACACCCTACTAAAGAATGAGTGGGTCAACCAGGCAATTAGAGAAGAAATTAAAAAATATATGGAAACAAACGAAAATGAAAATACAACAATCCAAACGCTTTGGGATGCAGCGAAGGCAGTCCTGAGAGGAAAATACATTGCAATCCAGGCCTATCTCAAGAAACAAGAAAAATCCCAAATACAAAATCTAACAGCACACCTAAAGGAACTAGAAGCAGAACAGCAAAGGCAGCCTAAACCCAGCAGAAGAGAAATAATAAAGATCAGAGCAGAAATAAACAATATAGAATCTAAAAAAACTGTAGAGCAGATCAACGAAACCAAGAGTTGGTTTTTTGAAAAAATAAACAAAATTGACAAACCTCTAGCCAGGCTTCTCAAAAAGAAAAGGGAGATGACCCAAATAGATAAAATCATGAATGAAAATGGAATTATTACAACCAATCCCTCAGAGATACAAACAATTATCAGGGAATACTATGAAAAATTATATGCCAACAAATTGGACAACCTGGAAGAAATGGACAAATTCCTGAACACCCACACTCTTCCAAAACTCAATCAGGAGGAAATAGAAAGCTTGAACAGACCCACAACCAGCGAAGAAATTGAATCGGTTATCAAAAATCTCCCAACAAATAAGAGTCCAGGACCAGATGGCTTCCCAGGGGAGTTCTACCAGACATTTAAAGCAGAGATAATACCTATCCTTCTCAAGCTATTCCAAGAAATAGAAAGGGAAGGAAAACTTCCAGACTCATTCTATGAAGCCAGTATTACTTTGATTCCTAAACCAGACAGAGACCCAGTAAAAAAAGAGAACTACAGGCCAATATCCCTGATGAATATGGATGCAAAAATTCTCAATAAGATACTAGCAAATCGAAATCAATGGCATATAAAAAGAATTATTCACCATGATCAAGTGGGATTCATTCCTGGGCTGCAGGGCTGGTTCAACATTCGCAAATCAATCAACGTGATACATCACATTAACAAAAAAAAAGAGAAGAACCATATGATCCTGTCAATCGATGCAGAAAAGGCCTTTGACAAAATCCAGCACCCTTTCTTAATAAAAACCCTTGAGAAAGTCGGGATAGAAGGAACATACTTGAAGATCATAAAAGCCATTTATGAAAAGCCCACAGCTAACATCATCCTCAATGGGGAAAAACTGAGAGCTTTTTCCCTGAGATCAGGAACACGACAGGGATGCCCACTCTCACTGCTGTTGTTTAATATAGTGTTGGAAGTTCTAGCATCAGCAATCAGACAACAAAAGGAAATCAAAGGCATCAAAATTGGCAAAGATGAAGTCAAGCTTTCGCTTTTTGCAGATGACATGATATTATACATGGAAAATCCGATAGACTCCACCAAAAGTCTGCTAGAACTGATACATGAATTCAGCCAAGTTGCAGGATACAAAATCAATGTACAGAAATCAGTTGCATTCTTATACACTAACAATGAAGCAACAGAAAGACAAATAAAGAAACTGATCCCATTCATAATTGCACCAAGAAGCATAAAATACCTAGGAACAAATCTAACCAAAGATGTAAAAGATCTGTATGCTGAAAACTATAGAAAGCTTGTGAAGGTAATTGAAGAAGATTTAAGGAAATGAAAAGACATTCCCTGCTCATGGATTGGAAGAATAAATATTGTCAAAATGTCAATACTACCCAAAGCTATCTACACATTCAATGCAATCCCAATCAAAATTGCACCAGCATTCTTCTCGAAACTAGAACAAGCAATCCTAAAATTCATATGGAACCACAAAAGGCCCCGAATAGCCAAAGTAATTTTGAAGAAGAAGACCAAAGCAGGAGGCATCACAATCCCAGACTTTAGCCTCTACTACAAAGCTGTCATCATCAAGACAGCATGGTATTGGCACAAAAACAGACACATAGACCAATGGAATAGAATAGAAACCC
The DNA here is from genome assembly GCF_028749965.1 of Puma concolor. Lineage (NCBI taxonomy): Eukaryota > Metazoa > Chordata > Mammalia > Carnivora > Felidae > Puma > Puma concolor. The sequence continues at coordinate 28,378,726 of NC_141671.1, forward strand.
CAGAACTAGACCCACAAACGTATGGCCAACTCATCTTTGACAAAGCAGGAAAGAACATCCAATGGAAAAAAGACAGTCTCTTTAACAAATGGTGCTGGGAGAACTGGACAGCAACATGCAGAAGGTTGAAACTAGACCACTTTCTCACACCATTCACAAAAACAAACTCAAAATGGATAAAGGACCTGAATGTGAGACAGGAAACCATCAAAACCCTAGAAGAGAAAGCAGGAAAAGACCTCTCTGACCTCAGCCGTAGCAATCTCTTACTTGACACATCCCCAAAGGCAAGGGAATTAAAAGCAAAAGTGAATTACTGGGACCTTATGAAGATAAAAAGCTTCTGCACAGCAAAGGAAACAACCAACAAAACTAAAAGGCAACCAACGGAATGGGAAAAGATATTTGCAAATGACATATCAGACAAAGGGCTAGTATCCAAAATCTGTAAAGAGCTCACCAAACTCCACACCCGAAAAACAAATAACCCAGTGAAGAAATGGGCAGAAAACATGAATAGACACTTCTCTAAAGAAGACATCCGGATGGCCAACAGGCACATGAAAAGATGTTCAATGTCACTCCTCATCAGGGAAATACAAATCAAAACCACACTCAGATATCACCTCACGCCAGTCAGAGTGGCCAAAATGAACAAATCATGAGACTATAGATGCTGGAGAGGATGTGGAGAATGGGAACCCTCTTGCATTGTTGGTGGGAATGCAAATTGGTGCAGCCACTCTGGAAAGCAGTGTGGAGGTTCCTCAGAAAATTAAAAATAGACCTACCCTATGACCCAGCAATAGCACTGCTAGGAATTTATCCAAGGGACACAGGAGTACTGATGCATAGGGGCACTTGTACCCCAATGTTTATAGCAGCACTCTCAACAATAGCCAAATTATGGAAAGAGCCTAAATGTCCATCAACTGATGAATGGATAAAGAAATTGTGGTTTATATACACAATGGAATACTACGTGGCAATGAGAAAAAATGAAATATGGCCTTTCGTAGCAAAGTGGATGGAACTGGAGAGTGTGATGCTAAGTGAAATAAGCCATACAGAGAAAGACAGATACCATGTGGTTTCACTCTTATGTGGATCCTGAGAAACTTAAGAGAAACCCATGGGGGAGGGGAGGGAAAAAAATTAAAAAAAGAGGTTAGAGTGGGAGAGAGCCAAAGCATAAGAGACTGTTAAAAACTGAGAAAAAAACTGAGGGTTGATGGGGGGTGGGAGGGAGGGGAGGGTGGGTGATGGGTATTGAGGAGGGCACCTTTTGGGATGAGCACTGGGTGTTGTATGGAAACCAATTTAACAATAAATTTCATATATTAAAAAAAATACCACATTTAAAAAATCTTACTATAATCTCTGTAGGGATAACTGGCCTTCAAAAGGTCTATTTTTTTTTTAAGATTAAGAAACTATGCTATGAAGTGACAAAGGGAAAAACAACACATAAATTAGACTTGATTAAAATTTAAAACTTTTGTGTTTCAAAAGATACGTACAAAATGAAAGAAAATATTTACAAATCATATATCTAATAGGAATTTATAGAACTTTTACCTAGAATATATGAAAAACACAGCTCAATAGAGGCATATCTTGGAGGTATAATTGGTTCTGTTCCAAACCACCACAATAAAGCAAACAACCTAATGAAGCAAGTCAAATTAATTTTCTTTTGTTTTCTCGGTACATGAAAACATTATGTTTACACTATACTACAACCTATTAAATGTGAGATGGAATTATGCCTTAAAAATGTATTTCCCTTAGTTAAAAATACTTATTTGCTAAAAATGCTAACCATCATTTGGGCTTTCAGCAGGTTGCAATCTTTTTGCTGGTGAGGAGTCTTGCCTCCATGTTGCTGGCTGCTGACTGATCAGGGTAGTGGTTGCTGAAAGTTGGGGATGGCAGTGGCAATTTCTTATGAAAACAATAAAGTTTACCACATAAAATGATTCCTCATTTCACAAGTGATTTCTCTGTAGCATGAGATGTCCTTTGATAGCATTTTACCCACAGTACAACTTATTCCAAAGTGGAGTCAATCCTCTAAAATCCTGCCACTGCTTTATCAACTAAGTTTATGTAATATTCTAAAGCCATTGTCATTTCAACAATTTCCACAGCATCTTCACCAGGAGTAGGTGCCACCTCAAGAAACCATCTTTGCTCATCCATAAGCAGCAACTCCTCATCCATCCAAGCTTTATCATGAGATTGCAAAAATTTGGTCACATCTTCAGGCTCCACTTCTTAATCTAGTTATCTTGCTATTTCCACCACATCTGCAGTTACTTCCCCCACCGAAGTCTTGAACCTCTCAAAGTCATCCATGGGGAATCAGCTTTGAATCAACTTGTTCCAAAGTCTTGTTAATGTTGATATTTTGACCTCTTCCCATGAGTCATGAATGTCCTTAATGCATCTAGGGTGGTGAATCCTTTCCAGAAGGTTTTTAATTTATTTTACCCAGATCCATCAGAGCAATCACTATCTTTGGCAGCTACAGCCTCACAGTATGTATTTCTTAAATAATAAGACTTAAAAGATTAAAGGACACCTTGATCCATGGGCTACCAAATGGATGTTGTGTTAGCGGGCATGAAAACAATGTTAATCTCATTGTACATCTACATCAGAGCTTTTGGGTGACCAGGTGCATTGTCAATGAGCAGTAATACTTTGAAAGAAATCTTTTTTTTGTTTCTTTTTTTCAGAGTAATAAGTCTCAATAGTGGACTTAAAACATTCAGTAAACCATGTTGTAAACAGACATCCTGTCATCCAGCCTTTGTTCTTCCTTTTATATAGCAGAGGCTTAGTTGATTTAACATAATTCTTAAGGGCCCTCGGATTTAGAAGTGGCAAATGAGCATTGGCTTCAACTTCAAGTTACCAACTGCGTGAGTCCTTAATGAGAAAGTCAGCCTGTCCTTTGAAGCTTTGAACGCAGGGTTTGGCTTCTCCCTCTAGCTATGAGAGTCCTTAGATGGCATCTTCTTCCAATATAAGACTGTCTCACTTACTTTCAAAATCTGTTGTTCAGTGTAGCCACTTCCTTTAATTATCTTAGCTAGATCTTTCTACATCAGTACTTGCAGCTTCACCTTGCACTTTTATGTTATGGAGATGGCTTCTTTCCTTAAATCTCATGAACCAACCTCTGCAAGCTTTAGACTTTTCTTGTGCAATTTCTTCACCATGTTCAGCCTTCATGGAATTGAAGAGAGTTATGGCCTTTCTCTGGATTAGACTTTGGCTCAAGGGAATGTTATGGCTTGTTTGATCTTCTATCCAGACCACTAAAACTTTCTCCATATCAGTAATCAGAACTGTTTCACAATTCTTATCATTTGAGTGGTGTTCACTGCAATAGAACTTTTAATTTCTCTCAAGAACTTTTCCTTTGCATCACAACCTGTTTAACTGTTTCGGGAAAGAGACCTAACTCAGTTTATTTTAGCTTTTGACATGCCTTCCTCACTAAGTTTAGCCATTTCTAGCTTTTGATTTAAAGTGATTTTGATTTAAATGTTCCTTACACTTGAACATTTACAGGCCATTGTAGGATTATTAATTGGCCTAATTCCTATGTTGTTCTGTTTCAAGGAATAAGGAAATCTAAGAAGAGGGAGAGAGATGGGAGAACAGCCATTCAGTAAAGTAGTCAGAAGATCAGGGTATTTATTAAGTTTGCCATCTCATATAAGTGCTGTTTATGATGCACCAAAACAATTACAATGGTAACATCAAAGATCACAGATCACAGATCACCATAGCAAATATAATGATATGAAAAAGTTTAAAATACTGAAGGAATTACCAAAATGTGACACAGGGACATAAAGTGAGCAAATGCTTTGGGAAAAATACTGCAGATAGAATTGTTGAGTCCAGAGTTGCTACAAACCTTTAAGTTATAAAAAATGTAATATCTGTAAAGCACAATAAAATGAAGTATGCTAGTAATAAAAAGATATATAACCCAACTTAAATATATGCAAAGCATATAAACAGACATTTCTTTAAAGTTATTCAAATAGCCAATAAACATATTAAAAGATGTTCACCATCATTAGCCAAATCAAAATCATATGAGCTACCACTTTACACCCAATGGGATGACTATAATCAGAAAGATAGACAATAACAAATGTTGGCAAGGATGTGGAAAAAATTGGAAACTTTGTAGATTGCTCTTGGGAATATAAAATGGTGCAACTACTTTGAAAAATAGTCTAGTGGGGCGCCTGGGTGGCGCAGTCGGTTAAGCGTCCGACTTCAGCCAGGTCACGATCTCGCAGTCCGCGAGTTCGAGCCCCGCGTCGGGCTCTGGGCTGATGGCTCAGAGCCTGGAGCCTGTTTCCGATTCTGTGTCTCCCTCTCTCTCTCTGCCCCTCCCCCGTTCATGCTCTGTCTCTCTCTGTCCCAAAAATAAATAAATGTTGAAAAAAAAAAAAATTAGAAAAATAGTCTAGAAGTTCCTCAAAATGTTATATATAGAGTTACCATATAACTCAGCAAAATTCATATGTATACACCCAAGAAACTTGTAAATAAACATTCATTGCAACATTTTTCATAATAGCCAATGAATGGAAACAATCCAAATGTCCCTCAACTGATAAATGGGTAAGTAAAATGTGGTAAATCCATTACAATGTAATATTGTTTGGCCATAAAAAAGGAATAAAGTAGCAATACATGCTACAACATGGATAAACCTTGAAAATATTATGCTAAGTGAAAGAAGCCAGTCACAAAGATCCACTTATATGATTCTATTCACATGTAATATCCAGAATATGCAAATCTATAGAGACAGAAAGTAGATTCATGGTTGTCAAGGGATGGGTGGGTAGGAGAAAATGACAGTGAGTGCTAATGGGTACAGTAGTTTATTTTGGAGGGGAGTGGTGAATATATTCTAAAATCAATTATGATGATTGTTGCACAACTCCATGAATATACTAAAAACCACTGAATTGTACACTTCAAAAAGGTACAAACAAGGCATATGAATTATATCTCAAATAACCCTTAGAATATCAAGTATGATTTGGGAGCCACCCCATTCCTTAAGAGTGATGGGTGTGGGCACACCTGGAGGTAAATACAAAGAGAAACATTTAAAGCTATTCTCCTTGGCATCATTGACCATGAGGTCTCTGTGGAGTTTTCTCCTGAGGATATGGTTATACACTGAAAGATGAAATTTCAATGCGGTTGTTGCTTAACAACTTAGTCTATTTTATTAGTCACTGTATTTTCTGACATAATAAATGCTCCATAAATATCTGTTGAATGAATGGATGGATGAATAAAAAACTCATATATTTTTTTCTCCAGTCTTCATTATGTTAGCATTTATGCTGAAATATAGGACATGGGCATTTGGAAAATGGGTTTACTGTGTGTTGTTTAGTTGCATGGCAATATTTTTCATCTTTCTCCTACCTACAATGAACATTTTAACTCAAAACGAGAGGCTATTTATTACTAAATACATAGTGGACATTATTCTCAATTTATTAACTCAAGTGTGTAATAAACCACTTTAGTGTTCTGAAGTGAGCTGACATCAATTGGAAGTCCACATTCTAGAGAGACGGGAACACACTGCACCAACTTCAGGTCTCCCCATAATTCCGCAGGAGAGATGAGAGATTGCCAAGGGATGCTTGGCATCATGGTCCATCCTGAGACACTCTGCTCACCTTTCTTGTAACTGATCCAGGCAGGTCACAACTGTCTCCTCACTATACCCTAATTATGATCCCCTCACATCTACCCTCTAGGCCATGCCACCCTCAACTGCCCAGGAAATGTTCCCTCACTCCAGGATGGACACATCTATAGGGATCTCCATCAGGCCTTCCTGGGCACAAGCAAACTTCTCTTCTGTTCCCACTCTACTCTGAGAATTTTAAGATTTTTTACCAAAATTTTCTTTGTAACTCTCCACCACCATGCCTCCAACCCCTGCCCCCTCCCCACCAGCAGCCCAGGGAGTAAGGAGCAGAACATAGAGTCCCTGTGAAGGGACCTATCAGTATGGAGGCCCCCTTCTCCTCTGGTCATCCATCTCCCAAAGTTCAAGAAATCCAGCCTGGGACCTGTCAATTAGTCTTATGCCAGAGTCGAGGCATTTGAAATTCAAAAGTCTCTAATTTAATTTGCTTATTATGTGTGTTCTGTTGTGTATTCCTTTTCCTGGGGGAATAAAGGCAGAATGGGTAAGTTGCCTAGTGATGGAAGGGTAGAAGTAACCAAAAATACCAAGAAAAACATTCTATTTGTTAAAGTTCTGTTGACTCCACAATAGAATTTTCAGAAGTAAGAAGTGTCATTGGAGCTTCAGCACAGAGGAGAGGGGAGCCTGCTGCTGTTGTTCAAGGTACCCCAGAGCACTGCAGCACAGCCTGGGCTCTGTGAAAGATGAAATGAAACAAAGGAGAGAAGAGAAGATAGCTAGTCTTTCTCAAGGTTGGAAGGTGAAATTATTTCAAGTCTTTGTTTTCATACCTTCTATCCCAATCCTTTCTCAGGATGTCATAGTCTTTGCCCAGACAGCAGATTTCAATTCTGGGAGATAAGGGAGGGCATGACTCTGGTTTTCTCCTTGTGGGCCAGGTTAGATCTGGAGGCCATCACCCCCAGATGTCTCCCCTGGGACACACTGAGGAAGAAGGGATCTGGAAAGCACACAATAGCATAAACAGCTGAACACAGCAAGCACATTTAATTTGGAGGGGGAAAAATGGGTTCGTGGAAAGGCTGGGGTCAATGGGCAATGACTTCAAATATCCAAAGGCTACTGGAGAGCCAAAGAATGTGGAGGAAGTAGCAGGGAGGTGGGGTTTTATTCAAATAAGAAAGATCTGCCCCCAAAAGAAGTCCTTGTGTTACAGCAAATACTCGGCTCCCAGGAAGGGACAAGCCACATGCACTCAAGGAATCAGAAAAGACTGTTTATTGCACACTCATGCTAGCCCAGGGGAGTCACCTCCAAAGACTGAGCCCCTAATCTTGGCATTGGCCTCCTTTTATGGCTGGGATGGTAGGGGGTTGACAGACAAAAGAAAAAGGAGAGGGGGATCTTATCAGTGGTGCTATCTGGGCAGTTGGTGGACACAAGAGGCAAACATAGATTACAGAAGCCGAAAAGTATGCAAGAGGAGTATACAGCCTTGGGCATCTGACTGGCCCCTTTTATCTTGTTTTTACTAGCTTTTCTTCTCATCCCTCCCCCTCTTGATTCTCAAGCTGCTGTAGCAGACTTAGAGAAAATCAGTTTGTGGGCCAGGGGACCCTTTGCTGCCATGGGAAGAGAGGCAAAGACCGTTCTGGTTTCTTCCTGCTGGACAGGGACATTGAAGAAAGGGGTGAGGCATCTGGGGTTCTTTATCATCCAAAGGAGAGTAGCCACAGCTAGAATCGTCCAACTGGAGCATCATCTGGAGTTTTATAGCTTCCAGACAAGAGGAGACAAACTTGGTTAGCATATTAAGAATACAAGGACCAAACAGGAGGGCTATGAAAAGCATTAGGAGAGGATCAGCTAAAGGGAGGAGCCAAGATGCCCAATTCCATATGTTGCTCCAAGAGTTCCATGAATCTGCTAGTTCCTGTCTTCCTTTGTTGATTCTCTCCCTTAACTGCTGGACCATATCTCAGACTATCCCTGATTGGTTGACATAGAGGCAACATTCTTCATATAGGAAGAGATATAGTCCTCCCCTTTCAGCAGTTAGCAGGTCCATCCCTACAGCAAAGAGTATAGCAACAAGTATGAAAAGAGAAATAGGTAGGAGATGACAATGAAATCTGAGAGAGAACAATTTGTTATAGTTCATTTAAGTTGCTTGGTGATTTTCCTCAAGCTTCTGGTTACAGAGAGTTCTCAGGTGTTGGCTGCAGGCTGCTTATCATCTGTTATCTTCTTAATGGTGATCTGTAGAGGATTATTCTGGTTAGGAGTTACTTTCCATCTCAAGTGGTTGTCAGGTGACAGGTGGGCTGCCTTTACTCGAGAATGGTGAATCCAAGTGTTTAGTCCCACAACCTTGAGAGCTGTGGGTGTGGTTAGCACAACTAAGTAAGTCCCTTCCAGGTGGGTTTAAGCAGTTCCTTTTTCCAATCTTTTTTCCAAACCTGATCCCCAGTTTTGTGGGGGTGTACAATTATTTCTAGGGAAATAGGTACCCTGTCACCCATCTATGTATCTCAGATACAGTTTTCCCTAGTCCTTGTAGTTGTTTTTGTATTTCTAAAGCTCTGTCAGGTCCCCCTTGAATTTGACTAGTGGAGAGGGTCTTCCATTTAGGATCTCAAATGGGGAGAATCATATTTTGCCTGGGGTGTACAGTGTATTCGGAGAAGAACTAAGGGTAGTATATCTGGCCAGGGCAAGTTAGTTTCCTGAAATAGTTTTGCCATGGCTGATTAAAGGGTCTAGTTCTTACGTTCTACTTTCCCTGAACTCTGAGGCCAGTAGGCTGCATGTAAGTTCCACTGGATAACTAGGGCTTTGGCTACTTGTTGCACCACTTCAGCCACAAACGTTGGGGCCTTGTCTGAGCCTATGGTTAATGGCATTCCAATTCTGGGAATGACACCCCTTATAAAGGCCGTAGTTACTTCCCTTGCCTTTTCGGTGTGTGTGGGATAGGCTTCAACCCAGCCTGAAAACGTGCAGATGAAAACCAAAAGATATTTTTATCCTTTACTGAGTCTTATTTCTGTAAAATCTACCTCTAAATCTTTGAAGGGTGCTTGACCACAGCACCGGATTCCCATGGGCCCAGTGGGGCCTTGTTTGGAGTTATTTTGCGCACAGAGGAGGCAGCATTGAGAGACCAAGGTACAGAGGGACAGAAGTCGAGCAATCACATAGTAAAGCTTAATAAGGTTTCAAGGACAGTTTTTCCTAGGTGAGTGAGCTCATGTTACCTGGGTATGCTAGCTGCTCCAGTATATAGACTCTTTGGTCTGGAAGTACCCACCATCCTTCTTTTGTCTGACTTCCTGTTTCCTGTTGTGCCCATTTTGTTTCTTGGATTGTATACTTTGGGGAAGTTGGCAGTTCCGGGGCCAGCATAATTTTTGAGGGTGTTGTTTGTTTTCCTGCTGCTTGTTTAGCTGTGGCATCAGCTCGTCACTTCTGACACTGAGTCCTTTCCTCTTTGGTGTCCCTTGCAGTGGATGACTGCTACCTCCCTCGGTTCCTAGACTGCCCTTAATAGTTTTAGGATTCTTCCTGATTTTTTATTTCTCTTCCTCCTGCAGGCAAAAGTCCTCTCTCTCCTTGTATAGATCACCATGTACATGTAGAGTGGCAAAGGCATAGCATGAGTCAGTGTATATGTTGGCCCATTTGTCTTTACTGAGTTCTAGTGCTCTCATTAGGGCCACAGTTCTGCTCTTTGAGCTGACAATGCTTGTGGAAGGGCTTTTGATTCTATGAACTCAAAATCAGAGACTACTTAACAAGCATATATTTTGCCTTCATTCATGAAGCTGCTGCCATCAGTGTACAGGATGAGGTCAGGATTTTGTAACGGCCTGTCTGATATGTTGGGTCAGCTAGAATAGACTTTATCAAATACAATCATACTCTGGGGGCCCCACCACTGCAGACAAGAAAGTGGCAGGGTTTAGAGTTTTTACAGCTCCCAATCTTATTCGTGGGTTCTCACATAGCAGTCCCTGATATTGTATCATCCAAGCATGCATTCGCCAGTGTTGTCCTCAGGCATCCATCAAGGTAATTACAGAATGGGGAACCTTAATGTTAGGTTTTGTCCCAATATGAGTTTGTCTGCTTCCTTGATTAAAAGTGTGGTGGCTTCTAGTGCCCTCAGGCAGGGTGGCCATACTGTCACAGCTGAGTCAATTTGCTTTGAAAAATATGCCACTGGTCTTTGCCAACGTCTAAATTCCTGGGTGAGACCCTCCAGGGCCACTCCATTCTTCTCATGTATGAACAGGTTGAAATCTCATGATACATCTGGGAGTCCCAAGGCTGGAGTTTTGTTTTTATAATTTTGAATGCCTTTTCTTAATTAGGGCTTCAGAAAAGGGGTGCTCTCTCTTCCTCCTTTAGTGCCTCATATAGAGTTCTGGCCAACTCTAAGAACCCTGGGATCCATATTCGACAGAATACTGCTGCTCCCAAGAACTTTCAGATCTGCCAATGGGTAGTGGGAACTGGAGTGGCAGACTGCCTGTTTACTTTTGGCTCCCAGCATCCATTTGCCTTGGTTAATTTTGAAGCCCAAATATTTAACTTCCTGTTGGCAAATCTGTATCCTTTTCTTTGATACCTGGTATCCTGCCTCTGCTTATAGCCTGAGTAGGACCCCAGTTCCCTCCCAGCACTGGGTCCATGTGGGACCGGCTAGCAGAAGATCGTCCATATATTGGAGGAGGACACATCCTAGGCCCTGTCCTGGAAACCTGGGTAAATCAGATGTCAGGGCCCCACTGAATAATGTTGGTGAATTTTTGAATCCTTGCAGCAGTCTAGTCCAAGTGAACTGTTCCTTTGCCCTTGTGGTGGGGTTTTCCCATTCAAAAGCAAATAGGGGTGGGCTATTGGGCACTAGCTGGAGACAGATGAAGGAATCTTTTAAATCTAGGCAAGTGAACCATCCTGCTTCCAAGGGTGTGAGTCTTAGTTGAGTGTCTGGGTTAGGCAATGCTGAATGCAGCATGATGACTACTTCATTAATGGCTCTTAGGTCCTGCACTGGGCAGTAACCATTTGTCCCAGGCTTTTTCATGGGCAGCAGGGGAGTATTCCATGGGGACTGGAATCATTTTAGGAGTCCTCATTTGAGTAGCCTGTCCAAGTGTGTCTGAATCCCCAGGCATGCCTCCCGTGGGACCATATATTGGTGTATTTTTGACAGGTTGGGATCCAGGCTTTAAGTCTATTAATATCAGGGGGTGTGTTTTTTGGCCAGACCAGGGAGTTTCCACCCAAACTCAAGGGAATTCAGCTTCAGCTTGGGGGCCACAGTTGGCTCACTGCGAGGGGAAGTATATAATCTCCATTTCTCTTCCCATGGAATCATCAAGGACAAAATCATGGGTTGGGTCTTTTTGTTCAGGCACGATTGCATCTGTCCATCTGAGGAGAAGGCTATTTCTGTGTTCAACTTGTCTAGGAGACAGTGAGACTGGGCAGTTCGGTAGATACAGGAATTCATAAACTACTTGGTGACCCCCAGCAGGCACTGTTGGGGACCACAAAATGGCTTCATGTTTGTGCCCCTGTGGCTCCTACGACCAGTGTCAACAATGGAGTCTATTGTTTGCCCCCCCCCCACCTTCATTTTGGCCATGGGCTCATGGAGGCCTAGTTAGATATAGCCCAGTCTTTCCTAATCAGAGTTCACTCCTGCCAGTCTGATCAGGTCAGCCTCAGGTGGTTCTGGTTGGTAGTGGCTGGGTGGAGCAGAGGTTTTTGGTTTCCCTTTTTGGCAGTTGGGGCATTCATTTTTCCAGTGTCCGAATTCCTTGCGGTAGGCACAATGGTCCCATCCCAGTGGTGCCCTTCCTTTTTGCTCTTGCATCCCTCGTGGTTTCCATGGGGGCCCTTCTGGAGGGGGTGGTTGCCCCAAGGCAGTGGCCAGGAGAGCTGCCTTTTGTTTCATTCTTCAGTTTGTCTTCTTTCCAACAGCTTGATCCCAGTTTACAAAAACCTTGTTTGTAATTTCCAATAATTCGGTGGCATTTTTTCCAGCAAATCCTTCCAATTTTTGTAACTTCTGTCTAATGTCACTTTGGGCCTTTCCCACAAAGGCAGCATTAACCATGCACTTATTTTGGGGGGTTTCTGGGTCAAATGGAGTGTAAACTCTGAAGGCTTCACATAATCTTTCATAGAAATTAGCTGGACTCTCTTCTGGCTTTTGTAGGACCTCAGATATCTTTGTCATGTTGGTGGGCTTTTTGGCCCCTGCTTTTACCCCCTGGAAGAAGGCAAGTCGGTATCTTCCTAATCTGGCCCTTTCCACTTCTGTGTTGGGGTCCCAGCAGGGCTCTGCTTCAGGCATAGCCTCCCGTACCCAAGGCTCAACTTCTAGATTCCACTCAGGCACTCTGGTGCCTGAGTCTGGAACCATTTTCTGACTTCAGTGACAATTCGTGGGCACTCTTCCATGTTGGAAAGGGCAAGAAGAAGCTGCTTACAGTCAACCCAGGCAGGGCGGTGAGTCTGGATTATGGATTCTAGGAGATCTATCATCACCTTTGGCTTCTCAGGACAGAGGGTGGTGTTTCCAGTTGAGGAGGTCAGGAGTGGAGAAAGAATGGTTGGTACTAGAAAACCGATCTCCCCTCTTGTAGGGTCCCGTTGGGGCCTATTCTCTGGGGACCCTAGTCTCCTGCAATGGCGTCTGCGCTGCCATTGGGGGCCTTGGACCTTGAGCCTCAGACCTAAGGCATCTTCTTAATGGTTCATGTGTCCCTGGTTAGGGCAGGCTGGCTGCTGGAGGAGGCATGACTGATGGAGGTGGACTATCAGGCAGATGAGGTTCCCCTCCCTCGATTGATGGGGTGCTTAGGGCATTGGTAGAAAAAATGGAGGGACTTCTGAATTTTCTTGGGGGATGGGGGTGGCAGATGTGAAGTCTTCTCAGCCCATGCCACTAAGACCCTACATTGTCCCTTGATATTAATGCAGGACCAGACCCAAGGAGGCTTGACTTGAGCTATTTCCAGCCATTGATCAATGTATGGGAACTGATCTGGGTGGCCAGAGTCTCTACTAACTACTTTATAAACAACCCGGGCTGTGGGGACATCTAGGGTGCCCTCAGAGGGCCAGCCTACACCAAATGTGGGCCATTCTAATTTACAGATGGTGTGTAACTTTTTGGGGGTCGTTTTGACCCCATAGTCACCTGAAAATCACTTTTTAAAATTCTTAATCATACATTCCAAGACAGTTGGTTTTGAGGAATTTCCCCCCATCCTGGTATCCTAGATAGATCCTTCCCAATGTACCGTGTGGCAGGACAAACACTAAGGAAGAGGTTGCTTCAACCACCTGGCCACTGCCCTTATGGGGATTTAGATGCCTCTTAGCATTGGCAGGTCAGTATAAACTCCTGACTTGGATCAGACCTCTGCAGACCTGATTCTATCTTGAGCTGTATGCGGTCATCACAGAATCACAGGATAGGACCCACTCAGGCTTCATAGCCAAGACGGTGGAGCATGGGCCCTCACACACATTTCAGACATTGCAGACTTCCACCCAGGACTTCCCTTCCTATGTGGTGACTATTGTCACCCGGGAGGTGTTCAGACCCCCCTTTTGCCTCTACGGTGGGCCTGAACTCAGTCCTAGGTCCAGGGACACTTACCTGATCCGATGTTCTGTCCTGGCAGAATTTTCTGATTCCCCCACGGACTCTGTTCGAGCACAGGGGGGCTGACTATTGCCAGGCCCAGCAAGGATGGAGGTCCAGTGAAATCACTGGCAACGTGCTTTCCTTTCCATCACAGGGTGCTGGAAGAGTGACCTCTCTGCTGGCCTCCGACAATGGTGGCTCAAGGGGCCAACATGCTGTTGAGTTTCCTGGCCAATGCACCAAATGTTACAGTAAATACTCAGTGCCAAGAAGAGACAAGTCACACACACTCAGGGAACCAGAAAAGACTGCTTATTGCACAGCGGTGCCGGCCCAGGGGAGTCATCTCCAAAGGCTGAGCCCCTAATCTTGGCATTGGCCTCCTTTTATGGCTGGGATGGTAGGGGGTTGAGAGACAAAAGAAATGGGAGGGAGCCCTTATCAGTGGTGCTATTTTGGCAGTTGGTGGACACAGGAGGCAAATAAGATTACAGAAGCCAAAAATATGCAAGGGGAGTATCCAGCCTCGGGCATCTGGCTGGCCCCTTTTATCTTTTTTTTACTAGCTTTTCTTCTCACTTGTAGGAGAGAGTCAGCACTTCCTCCTTAATAAGAGTGTCCAGGAGGAAGCTGGCTAGAATGACAGGAATATTGTAAAAGATTTCTGGTTGAGGTACAGTTTAGGCCAAATGGACTCTGAAGTAACAGCCAACTATGAAGAGTCTATGATTTTAGTGTCTAGGTCAAGATTGGCTGATGTCACTAGATATTGAAGTAAATATGAAACCAGAGTCAGATTCTTAAAATTCTTGTTTCTCTTTGTTAAAAAGTCATTTTCACTTTAAATTTTTTTTTCATTTTTTTTTTTTTATTTTAGAAAGAGAGAACACAAGGGAGAGAGAGAATCCCAAGCATATTCCAGGCTCAGCACAGAACCCAAAGCAGGGCTCCAACCCTTGACCACAGAATCATTACCTGAGCTGAAATCAAAAATTGGACTCTCAACCAACTGAGCCACCCAGGTGCCCCAAAAGTCATTTTAGTTTGTTATTCATAACAGCAAATTAAAACTCTATGCATGATCCAAAGTCCATAAAACATAATTAGCTAAACACATCAGCTAAACCTCTGAATTTCTGAGTTCACTACTAGCTAATAACAGTCATTGAGATGGTTCATAAGTCCCAGTTTGAGCTTTGGTTAGAGTAATGGTATACACAAAATATTTGCTGTTAGGGGGTGCCCAGGTGGCTCAGTCAGTTAAGTGTCCAACTTCTGCTCAGGTCATGATCTCATGGTTCACGAGTTTGAGCCCCACACTGGGCTCTACACTGACAGTGTAGAGCCAGCTTAGGATTCTCTCTCTCTTTCCCTCTCTCTCTCTCTACCCCCCCTCACTTAGCCCCCCCAAAAATAAATAAAAAATTTAAAACATTTCTAAAAAAATAAAAAAAAAAACATTTGCTGTTAGTGATAGTTATGGTATAAAACATTTACCAAATAAATTTGTCTCAGCAAATATAAGTTTGTCACCACAAGCAAAGCTACAACTTATTAATTTTCTGAAAGTGTATCACATACCTTGGTAATTTAATTACCAAAAACCTTTGGAAAGTATTTTTGGCAGTAAGCAGAGGTCAATTTCCAAATATATCAAATGCAAGTGGAGACAGAATATATAACATCTCTAAGGAATTATTTAATTCTAAATTCTATGGTTGTAACCCTATTCCTTGATAATGGGCAAGCTTCAAAAGTTAGCGTTTCTGCCTGTTTTTCTTAAATTTAAATATACAATTATAGTTTGCTGGTTAATTTGCTATTACAAATTGGCCTGTCTATCTGTAGTCTATGGAGATAAATAATCTCAAATAGATAGATAGAGAATCCAAAATCCAAGTTTAGACTTTTATCTCCTCATATCAGCCTCCTTTATTGCTCCCTACCTTCCTTTATGACGCATTTCCTTTAGGCAACTTGCTTTTATTTCAGGCACCAAAGGAGGAGGAAAAACCACATCACAGAAATAAATCTATCCTTTATTCCTGTTTGGGTAAGATATCTGCCATATTTGTTGTTTTCAGAAGAAATAATTTCTTGAGGGGAAAACTATAATAATTTCAGGAAGTACCTAGTCCGATACTGACAAACTCCAACTGAAAACTCTCCAGCCAGCCCAACTTCACTGGTCTTGAAGGGCTCTGTGGAATGGGGAGCTAAATTAGGAGTGACTAAGGTCAGTCATCACCTAGGCAAGCCAAGAAAGACTAATTCCACTCTAAGCTATAAAAAGAAGATAAAATGGAAGAATACTTTTTAAAGAAAAAGCCCACACCCTTCTTTACTTTTTGGTTTCACTTGATTATACTTCCTCAAATTGTGTTTATGTTTTTATGTTTTTGGTGCTGCTCTTATTTTTTGTCTTTTGTCATAGTAGATTTGGTAAGCCTTGCTTCAGCCCTCAGGGTTTGTTCTGATCAGTTGAACCCTTTTGTCTTAAGTACCTGTTTATATTACAGTTTATCATTCCAAATGTCAGTATTGAAACAGGAGCTGATAGCCTGGGTCTCTTCAATACTATCACCTTTCAATCAGCTATCACATCTTTCAAGAAGGTGTGAATTTGTAAAGGAGATGCTATCTATTGTCCTTTTTTGGGTAAAATGAAGGAATTACAAAACAAACAGGATTTACTCTACTTACAGTTAATATGAGAAATACCACTTGAAATTAGCCTTTGGTAACTGAAAATTAACTGTGAAAACATTGCCTAGGGACAATTGATTACACTTTTCATGAGGGAGGGCAGAGTGTGAGAATGCATTTCTGAAAAATTAACTGCTATTCTTGAGTTGGCCACCCTCATACCCTTTCCTTAATGATTTCAGAGTGACCAAAGGGTCACCTTGCATGAAAGGCTATTCTGGTCTTAACACAGTTCAGGTCCCCTGGTGCTTGGGTAGTGGTGCAGGTGTACACTCCCACGGGGGTCTAAGGACCTCCATACAAGGTGTCTCTACCTCATGTCCATTTCATTTACCCTCCAAGCCTCAGCTGGGATGTGTCACCTCCTGCTGGATGTAAAATCATCTGGGTTCACATCCTTCGTCCTGTTGGATGAAACAGATTGTTTCCTTGAAGTCTCTGACCTCATGTGACAGTGAGCATCTTTAGCAGCACCTTTTTTTAGGTGTTCTCTGTCTCCAGTACCTAGTACAGTGCCCGGCATACAGAAAATACTCAGTAAAGGTTAGATAAACAGAAGCCCAGATTTCCACTCACTTCACTGTCTGTAGTATTCTCATCAAAACCTGGTACATTAGAACCAAAACACTGAAGTATCAAGGCAAATAGCTAACACTCTTTTCTAAACATGTGGTTTTAGAACAGGACCAGTTAACAAGGTTGGAACTACTGGCAGTAAAATCCTAGAGAAAATATAGAACAACTGCCCTCAAACATGTTCCATTGACATTTGGCTACTACACACATTCTTGTAAACAGCAGCAGGTAGAGTGCAAATAAGAAATTTCACCGATTATGTTCTCCCATAAAGAAATTCAGTAAATACACAAGTGCTTTCCCTGCTATATTCCCATTAGATGTGTTTTCCCTTAGAGGACAAAAAACAAATGTTTCTAGGCTCTGGAATGACTTCAAAAATAAAATAAAAACTAGGTTGTTACAGACAGCTCAGTCTCATATGTTCTTGACAAGACCTTTTTTTGAGGATTTTCTTTCCCTAAGAAAAAATTTGGGAAAACATAGTAGTTAAATAAATGTTAGAACTATGAACACTTACTCTGAACAGTGTTCCAGGTTACTTCTAATACTCTGAAAAGATTCTTAGCTTTACTTACATGCCCTCTCAATTAACATTTTATTGGTTTCTATTTCTTGAATTAAATAAGTTGATCTTACAGATTCACAAGAGAATGGGGGAAGGAAAGATGCAGTGGGAGAAGATACCGAATTTTGTCCATAAAAGTAAATGCCTCACTACATTTTACCTGGAAATAATTTTGGATGCTCCCCTGAAAAAAAATGGAGTTTTACTAATTTGGATTATTTTTTAAATAATCCCTGAATTTAATTTACTCTCACCACTTTACTACACTTCTCTCTGGCTAGAAATATTTGTGTATGTCCTAAAATGTATACATAGATCATCTTTTAAGTAGTAAGATGAAATGTCAATTTATATTATTTAAATAAAATGAATTAGTATTTAATATTATTTGTATTTAAATTTTTATTTTACTTATTTTGTTTGCAATGAGAGACCTCTAATTGAGTCTTGGGTTTAATTTTTCTAAAGTTTTTATTTTAATTCCAGTTAGTTAACATAGAGTGTTATATTAGTCTCAGGTGTACAGTAATATATATTTCCAAAATAGTAACACAAATCAATTACCACTAGGTATAGAATGACATTGGGGAACTTTACTAAAGTAGAAAAAATAAAGCTAGTTTTGGACAATTATTTCTCTTCTTGGATGTGACTACATTAACTATCCAAGGTAAAAAAACAAAAACAAATCTCTCTCTTGCATTCTCCTTTAAATAAACTACCTGTAAAAGACAGTTTTGAAAGACATTTGCAGTTCACAACCACTGTGTTCTGATTCCATTGGCAAAATCCTACTTTAACATATCCAGGGATCATCCAAATTATTGCATGTTACTGGAATATTCCAATTCATTTAAATAACCCTTTGAATAAATAGACAATGGCCTGAAGCAAAGTCTTGTGATAATAGAAGAGTGTACTACCAAGTTATTTAGTGTAATGAGATTTAATCTGTAACCAGAATTAATCAAGTGTCATTGCCAGCTGTCCCTTATCCAAGAAGCATGGCATGTTAGTCTGTCATTAACACCCCCTTTTAATAAAATGGCTGCTTTCCAACTATGCACTGCATTGTCAGAAGTTCTGTTTCCATATACAAAAACAGTATGACACCAAAAGCAACGTGTTCTACATGTGGGTTCTCTCTGCTCCCCTTGGAGACTTTCTTTGTCTTACTTTTCTTCTCTTCAGCCCTGAGCAGTGGTATTCAGGGCTCTGAGCCTCTTAGAGCTCAGGGGTGGCCTCAGGGGTTGCCTCCATCAAGGTGGCTGCAGGGGTTGCCTTCCATCCAGTCTCTTGGAGAACAAGTCCTGCTCCAATCAATCAGAAAGTGGCTTCTCATTGAGTCCATCCCTAGACTATTGAGCCAGAGAACCTAAAGAGACTGTGACAATTCTGAGGGAGGCAAACATAATGGGAAAGGATTAGGAGGCTGGTGTGGGACTCGTCTGCATAGTGTGCAGTGTGACCAGATTCATGCAAGAGGAACAACAGAAATACAGACCAAGTGTAGGCCAAGAACAGGCAGAACAGAGGTGTCCCATGGGGCAGTAGAAAGTAGCTGAAGGAAGGTGTGCAAACCTGGGAGGCCTTCTAGGGAAGGGAGTGTCAGGTGTTCTGTCGGGGGTGCTCCCAGTCACAGATGTTCTCAGTTTGCTTTTACTGTGTTTTCCAAACCTCATGTCCTCCTCAAGTCCATGTGGACACTGGGATCCCAAAGGCTGCATTAGTATGTGCTTAGTTCTGGATGACAGAACTAGCTTAGTATTCCCTGGGGTTTTCTCATTGGTCCTGTTGTCCATTTCTCCAAAGTGTGTTCCATAGAGCACCAGCTGTAAATTTGAATATGTGATTCTCTCTCTCTCTCTTCCTCTCTAATTTTCTTTTACACATGCACACACATACACACACAAATCCCACAGATCCCAGACTCTGTGGTTAAAATGTTTATAAAACAACACATATTCTGAGTGGCACTTTATTATAAAGGCACATTATAAAGGCACATTATTATAAAATTCTATTAAATGCTTCCACTAATCCTACAGCATTGAACTTGTTCATTTAATTCAACTCCATGTTCCCCAAATTTGTTTTCCCCACAGAACCTGTTATGGTGGAATACCCATCTTAGATCATTTGTGTTGTGTGGAAGAGACTCTAGGGATTGCTCATATGATAACTGTCCATCATGTATTGTCTAAACCATAAACAATCTCATGGGTTAGGTCTTAAACCAAGCAAAATGGGTGAAGACAAGCCAGCAGAGAGACTTCAGGAAACCAGAGGAATCCTGTAGCAACCTTTTGTTCATGACATATCAGTAACGTTCAGTGACATCAGTGATGCATCCCCAAAACTATCCTCCAGTTCTTGCATCCCCATGAGCTAGCTCTGCTTTTACCCCAAAGCCAATCTGGACATAGACAAGAGAGTCTTGAGGCTTTCCAAAGGACCTGCTTACTCAGAAGTATTATGAATAATGCATAACTTGCCTAAAATTTCATAGTGAGGCCAAAGAAAGAAAGTTTGCATGGTCCACTCAAAACCCAATACCTACAAATTGCCCATGCCAACATCACGGTGGTTCTTCTCTCCCCTTTTTCTACCCCAGAACTGACCACTCCAGTCACTTATTTTCCATTTTATGCATAACAATTCATCTGCCCTAGTTTCTATCCCCAAACATGTATACTAAAATTTATTTAAGTACTCAACAAATCAGGTTTCCCTTTCATCGCCCATCTCCACCCTTAGAAGACAATTTAGAGACTATCTTTTCTCCTTGAGCATGTCCTTAGGGGTCTTACCGTCAACTTGCTGAAATATTTCCTCCAAACAAGTGCAATACTCTAAGAGGCATTATGGTTAATTACATTTTTTTCCATCACACTAGCATCTAGAAGTGGCCTCTGCCAGGCCTCCAAGAGGTACCATGTTACAGTACCTTGCATACAATGAAACTTAGCTTTTACTTAGTAGGACTTTCTGGTTGTCTTTCTGTATCCATTCTCCCCTCCTTATAAAGTAATAGAATTTGTGTTTGGGCACATGGCCATCTATCTAAAAGACTATTTATCCAAATCCCCCATATTGCTAGATACAGCCACATGATGTGCTCTGGTCAGGTGGATGTGAGGGAAAGTGATACAAGAGCCAAACTATATCCTTATAGACAAGGGACACACTCCCCCTTATCCTTTTCTCTTGCTCCATATCTACTAGAATGAGACACCCTAGTAGGAGGTATAACATCATCTCATATTCCCACATGGAAACTATACATTAAGAATGGTAGAACAATAGGATAGATGCCTGAAACCCCAGTGATTAGGTAACTGCAAGACCAGCCCTCCATATCCTATCCAAGCTTTTACAGAAGAGAGAAATAGACATCCATCCTATTTTACCAATTAGACTGTAGAGTGTCTGTATAATAGCAGCTGACTAACTGCCCCCCTTTATTTCTCTGAAATTCCATTCAACTGATATTCTTTGATCATATACTCTATACTAAGTGCTGGGGCTACAATGCTGACCATGACACCACCCTTACCCACAAAAAGTTCATGGTCTGCTCAAGAACCAAATATTTCTATGTAATGTAATAAAGATAATGACAGAGTCATGAAGACCCAGCTTTGGGAACACAGGGAAAGAAATGCAGAAAGGCAGAGCAGAGCCTTGGGGCACAGAAGGCTTAAACCACTCTGGAAGGATAAACAAGAGTCAGTCAAAAAAAGGAATATGGAGGTGAGCTGGGAAAATGTGCAGCATGAGCAAAGGGCAAAGGCACAGAGGAGTGAAACATCACAGGACTACAGGGAATGGCAAGAAGTTTGTGTTTGGGTCATATAGAGATGGAGAGGAGAAGAAGCTGAAAGAGAAAGACATGGCTTTCTGAAAGCCTCCAGTTTTCAACCCCATGCTTTCCTGCAGCTGAAAGACTTTTAGACTTTCTGACTCAAGTGGCCACCTACATCTTTAGTTTTCAGTCTTTCATGGAAATTATGAGGCTTCCCACACAGTGCCCTGCAGCATGCCTTTTATTCTGAAGGACTGTGGCCCACAGAAGGTCCAACCCCTACAAAATGAGCTGTTATCACCAAACTATAAAGCAATCAAGCAACAAATGCCGGTTGAGATCCTATGGAAGCCCCATCCTCGCACTTTCAAAATTAAGAAACTGTAGCCTTGGGAAGGAAATGTAGCCCAAGGCCACAAGCTAGGACAGAATTAGGACTAGAGCCCCAAGACCTTCTCCAGCATGGGGTTTATCTACTGCATTCAGCTGCCTTCTCCATCTGCAGCAAGTCTCTGAGTGGTTACCTCTTAAAAACTGCCCTCCTGAGAGCATTTTACTGACCTGACCTCTCAGCAACACACAGGATTTGCAACAATGCAGACTTTTCCACTGAAACAAAAAATGTTTCTCCTTCACTTTTGATATTTTGACAATTTTTCCAGAGTGCAGATCTATTGTAGACCAAAGAGTGTTTGTATTGCAATTAACCAGGAATGCAATGTAGCTGCAGTATAATGCAAATGAATTCAAAGAACGTTCAAATGACAACCTAGTGAAGAAAAAGATAAGGAAGTACAGGATAAACATCATTCTGGTTATTTATTCATCAGAAGAATGTCTGAAAAATAGAAGAGAAAGATCTTTTAGGTCTTTTAAATATCAAGAAATTATTGTTGGGGTGCTTGGGTGGCTCAGTCGGTTGTGTCTAATTTTGTGAGTTTGAGCCCCGCATCAGCTGTGCTGACAGTTCAGAGTCTGGACCCTGCTTCAGATTCTGTGTCTCCCTCTCTCTCTGCCCCTCCCCTGCTCACTCTCTGTCTCTCTCTCCTTTAAAAATAAATAAACATTTAAAAAATTATGAAAAAAAATTCTTTGAAGAAATTGATATATCTATATATATGTATATAGATATATATATTCATTCACTTGTTCACAAATAATTAATTGATCATCAATTATATGCCAGGCAATGAGCTATGTATTGCCAAAAGGTGTGATACGACAAAAATAAAGATAAATCAGTCTCAGCTGATAGATTTGAGGAGGGATTCATGGAAACATAATCCATCTAGAAAAATATTGAAACAGGCTACACATGATTGGCATTTATACTGGCATAAATTACTTTACCCAGATTAGGCAATATAATGATGGCAAAAAGTGCAGACAACAGAGAAAACAAGTGAACATCTGACAGGAGAGGCTATGAAATAGACACCATGAGGTAATTCACGTAGAGGAGTTAGAAACCCAGGCCCTCCTGAAACATGTGCTCTAGGAGAAAAATAGTTCTTGAGAGTTGAGTCTAAGCTGAAAACTGCTTGTTATTTTTACTTTACAGTTTACCTCATTTCCTTAGTGAGAATGTTATAATTTGCAAAATACAATGCAAATATGTGTTCTTTTTGCAGTTTAGGGGATGCCATGGTTTCTGTTCATTCCTTTAATATTCTTGCTTCTAAGAAAAAAGAAAAGTTTAACCATCAATTGACCCAGTGATGAAAACTGTCATTTTCTGCTGTTTCCAGGACATGGCTTCCTGACACATGAGCTTTTCAGACACTGACACCTCGGGGAAAGTGCAGAGATTTGGCAAATGCCCACCATGTAGAAAACAGTTCCCATTTGCATCAGTCTCAATGAGAAGAAGCTCCAAGCAGAGAAGTCTGCCTATGTTATTCAGTTCTGTTACGCAAGCTCTTAAACCAGTGCTGGGCACAAAGCAGATATGGAGTAACTATTAGTTAAGTGAATGAATGGATAGATGGCTGGCTGGATGAATGAATGAATGAATGAATGAATGGTAGCGATGTTGGACTTCCCATTGAGCTGGTATTCTCACATGTACATTTCATAGTCTTCATCATCTGACCTCCTAGCATACTTTTTGAGGTTTGAGCTTTGCTAACACAATTACTATATTTTAATTTCTTTCATCTGAGGAGATCAACCTAAAGAAAAATTGCAACAATGGTGCAATAAGCCTAAATATCCAGCCACATTTTAAAGTGACTGATCTAAAAACACTAGAATGCCTTAAGCAGGAGCTATGCATTTTCTTGCGATATTATCATTCTTTTCTATAAGGCTCCTGCCAGCATTTTCACTTGTGGAAATAAACAATCTCTCTCTCCCTCTTTATTTTTATGTTTCTTTATTTTTGAAGGAGAGAGAGACAGAGCTTGAACAGGGGAGGGGCAGAGAGAGAGGGAGACACAGAATCCTAGGCAGGCTCCAGGCTCTAAGCTCTCAGCACAGAGCCTGATGCAGGGCTTGAACTCATGAACCGTGAAATCATGACCTGAGCCAAAGTAGGACGTTTAACCAACTGAGCCACCCAGGTGCTCTTCTCCCTTTTTTTTAATAATAATTTTTAAAAAGCTACAACTCAATAACTTGACTTGCTTTTTCCAGAAGGCTAGCAAGCTTCCAATTTTTAAACCCATGCTTTCCTGCAGCTGAATGATTTTTAGAGTTTCTGACTCAAGTGGCCACCTACATCTTCAGTTTTCAGTCTTTGAGCACTGATATTTACTACAACACTTTATGTTTTCTAAAGAGATTAGAAAAATAGACATCTGCTACTCAACGGGCAAGGCTATGGTTGAAACCTACCACATGTTGTTGACAGATGCCCTGGATGCCTGTCTGACTGGTATCATAAGTAAGTAGTAAGTACTGAGACAGGAGGTTCTGTCATTGGCTCCTGACACCAGCAATCAGACTCCTACAGCCTTGGGACTAGGTTATGAAAATGCTTGGCTGATGAATAAAGCTAAAGAAAGAAAGGAAAGAAAAGCTAAAGAAAGAAAAGAAAACCACGGAAAGAAAATAAGTCCTGTTTCTGTTCCATAGAGTAGACTTTAACTTGCATTCCATCCTGTAAAATTCTTTGGATTCAGAAACTGAAAGGCCCCTGGTTCAGTTTTCCTGTCTGTAAAGAGCAATGATCTGCATTAAAAAGGCTCCATTCATACCCAAACCTGTGATGCATTTGCTGTGTGGTTTTCTATGTATCATTATATACCTTTTTTGCACCTTACTTTCCTCATCCAAAAACAAGTTAAATGATTTATTAATGTGATGAGTGTTTTGTGTGCAATCGCTTTGTGACTGTAAATTCTTCCCTTCTTGGTTCTTTACCTCCCAAGTCTTTTTTTTTAGTGTTTATTTACTTATTTTGAGCAGGGAGGGCAGAGAGAGAGAATCCCAGGAAGGTTCCACACTGTCAGCACTGAGCCCGACACAAGGCTTGCTCTCACAACCCATGAGATCATTACCTGAGCCAAAATCAAAAGTTGGACGCTTAACTGACTGAGCCACCCAGGTACTCCTATCTCCCCAAGGTCTAATCTTTTTACACTTGATCTTAGCCAAACAGCTGAGAAGCAGTTGAAAGGTCTCATCTTTTAGAGATTATATTACAGAGTCGGAAAGAGGCAGAAACAGAGGGCAAAAGTGGGCAGATAAAGGGCAGGGCAGTAAAACTGCAAGCCCTGGGTCTGCAACAGTGGGCCCTGGAAGGTAGCAAGGCCTCAAAGGAACATTCCAGGTGGTGCACCTAGGGAGTCAGGATTCCAACATTAGGGGTATTGAGGAAGGATTCCTGAGCTCACACATAGCAAAGAGGCAAAAGAACCATAGGCTTACAAGGGACCAGACAGATGGGGGCAGTGGGTATTTCAGCAGCAACTATGGAGGCCAAAAGCTGGAAAAAATTCCCCAAAAACCTGGTCCACGTGAGTACCTGGGAATCCCAAGACCTTCTCTTGTGTCCAGGAGAGAATAATTGAGTAACAACAGAGAAAGAATGCTCACTCACACCATAGGATAAGAAACAGAGTAAAATCAAATATGATGGAAAAGGAACTGATTTAAAGAAATGGAGTGGCCATTTTGTAAACACTGTAGTTTTTGAAACAGTATAGTATCGGCATAAAAAAAGACATACAGATCAGTAAAAGAATAGAAAGCCCAGAAATAAACCCATGCATATATGATCAATTGCTTTACAACAAAGGAGTCAAAAATATACAGTGGGGAAAGGACAGTCTTTACAACAAATGGTGTTAGAAAACTTGGACAGCCAGCCATATGCAAAAGAATGAAGCCAGAACACTATCTTATACCATATGCAAAAATAAAACCCAAAGGGTATTTAAGACTTTAATGTAAGACCTGAAACCATAAAACTGCTAGAAGAAAACATAGCTGGTAAGCTCCTTGACATCAATCTTGGTGATAATTTTTTTGGATTAAGGGTACAAAAGCAAAAATAATGGGTACTACATCAAACTGAAAAGGTTCTGCATGGCAAAGGAAATCATTGATAATATGAAAAGACAACTACAGAATGGGATAAAATATTTGAAAATATCTGAATATATAAAGAACTCAATAACTCAATAGCATAAAATAATCAGATTTTAAAAATGGATAGAAGAACTAAAAAAACATTATTCCAAAGATGACATATAAATGGTCAACAGATACATGAGAAGGTGGTCAATATCATTAATCATTAAGGATATGCAAGTTAAAACCACAATGAGATATCATCTCAGATCTGTTAGAATGACTATTATCAAAAAGACAAGAGATAACAAGTTTTGGACAAGGATGTGGACAAAAGGACACATTTGTGGACACAAGGATGTGGACAAAAGCGAACTCTTGTGTTCTGTTGGTGGGAACGTAAATCAGTATAGCCATTATGGAAAACCATATGGGGTTTCCTCAAAAAATTAAAAATAAGACTACCAAGTGAATCAGCAATCTCACTTCTGGGTATATATTCAAGGCAAATGAAAAGAGGTAATGGAGAGATATGTGCATTCCCATGTTCATTGCAACATTATTCACAATAGACAAGATACAGAAACAACCTAGATGTTCTTCAACAGATGAATGGATAAAGAAATGATATATACAGTGAAATGTTATTCAGCTATGAGAAGGAAGGCAATTCTCTATTTGCAGCAATATAGAACTTGAGGGTGTTGTGCTAAGTGAAATAAGACAGAGAAAGGCAAATTTCGTGTGGTATCACTCATATCTAGTATCTTTAAAAAAGTGTTTAAATTAATCTCATAGAAACAGAGTAGGAAAGTGGTTGCCAGAGGCTGGGGAGAGGGGGGTTGGAGGAAAACAGAAATAGAATTGTAAAAGGGTATCTTTTAGCTATAAGATTATTGAGGTCTGGTGACTATGGCTGATAACACTGTGTTGTATAACTGAAATTTGCTAAAAGAGTAGAATTTTAATGTTCTCATCAAAATAAAAAGCCAGATAAATATGTGAGGTGATGGATGTGTTAATTAATTAGATGGGGGGGGGATTCCTTTCACAGTGAATACATATACAAAATCACCATAATGTAAAAAAAAAAAAAAATACGATAGAAGAGGGACTGGTTTTAAGAAAACCTGGACTGGGCCATTTCGTAGGGTGGAAATGTTCACAGAGTAGTAGTCATACCAGCTGCAAACAGATCTTATGGGCCTATTGGGAGATAATTTAAGTGGAAGTGAGATGCAGACTACAAAATGTCATGCAAGTACCTTCACTCTTTGCTGTGAAACCAGCTTGACAGATACAAGTTTTGATCTTTTGGCAATCTCTATCTCTATCAGTCTGATCATGGCAGTCTCTATCAAGCTTAGCAGTCTCTACCATGGTAAGGAGAGCATTAACCTGCCCAAGGACATAACTTTTCCCACTTTTCTCCTGGATGATTTTAAAATGAAATACACTTTAAAATAGAGTAGAAAAGTTTGAGGTTACTTGAAATTTTGAGATTAAATTGTCTCTACTCAAGGAAGAAAAAATCTCAAACAAAAATCAAGCAAAGTATTAAGGCTTTAATTCAAAGAAGCAAAAACTTTCTGTTCTGCATTACAGGATTATGCTCTTAGAAAGAAAACTGGCATCAGCCTAAAGAGTATCACTGCCTATTGGCCTAATTTACAACAACGGATAGAGCTCACGGGCATTTGTTCATCTTACAACCAAACCTCTCCACATAAAATAATGCCAACAACTGCTCACAGGAAATAAGAAATCAGATCCGAAACGTTTGAAATGTTTTTATTTGAGCAGGGGGTTAGGGGAGTGGTGGATGGTGTGTGTGTGTGTGTGTGTGTGTGTACACTAATCTGTTCTTTTGTAGATACAGTTTAGTTTTAGTTTAAAAATATATATATAGATCATCAGGAACTGTTTAGACTTGCTAAACTCCCTCAATCTAGTGCCACAAAGTTTTTCCAAGGGGCTTAGGGTCTGGAATGGTCATGTGAAACATTCAGCAGCCCCTCCCCTCACACAGACCTCCCACACACAGGACTTTAATGATCTGGGGCAGATTCCTTTACTGCTCTGTCTCAGAAAATGTACAAGATGCCTTACAGATGATAGATCTACAGCAGTTAAAACCAGTGATTGCACCTGGCAAGGAGCCCATATGCCACATTTGCCACAAATGATCTACACGTGGCTCACCTTTTTTATCCTTCAAAGAGCACATGCTAGAAAATGCCTTCCCAAACAATGGAGAAGAGCAAAGCCATGTGAACCTCCACATTCTAGGAGGGAACTCAGCCGACAAAGACAGAGCTGAAGCTAGCCTTAAGTCCAAACTTCCCTCTGTCAGAATAGCCTCAACATATCCTCCTGACAGATACAGAACCTGCTGTGTTTCTCTAACTGCCCTATTTTATAAATCTCCTTCCCAGACAGGCATACAATTTGGCATCAAAATCAGAAAGCAGACACTCTCAATGAGAAGGTGAGAACCAAGATGTGCCAAACTGTCCATTTTCTATTTAAAATGGAGCTCTCTTTTTCTCATTGGATAGTAGCCAGTGTAACATTCTGAAAGTGGGAAAGTCACAAGGACAAATTATGAAATTAACTTAAAGAAAATATAAAAATGACTCCTATCCTCCTGTAGCATCTTCAGTGCAGCCACCAAAAGATAGGGATGGATGGTGGTCCCCAGCCCCCAATACAGAATGTTTTCAGACTAACAGTCATTGGATATGCTTGGTTTTCCAGGAGCAGTGGTCAGGGGGCTGGAGCGGGAGGGAGGGGGGTGGCGGAGAAGCAAAGGCCAAAACTTCTTTTATGCATGTTGGTCAAATTATTAGAAAAATAATTCAATATTAAGCAGACATAATTAATTCACTTTTCAACTTTGTTTCTTCTCTTCTGTGTCTTCCTTACTTGGAGGTATACAGTTGAAGAATTAAGCATGGCTATGGGCAAGTTAGTCTGCAATTCTCCACAGGGGCCCTAGGTGGGCCCCAAGGAAGCATGCAAAACCTCTTAAAGTCCAGCCTTGAAATTGGCACAAAGTAATTTCTGGCACATTTTATTGGCTAGAGCAAGTCAACAAAGTCAAAGCATAGGCAACAATCTTCACCTCCCAAGCTGCAAAGTCATAATACAAAGGAATATTGCTATGTGGAGGGAAATAATTTCTTACCATTTTTACAAATACCACAAGAATGGAAAAAGTCATCTGTATTAGTCTGTTCATGCTGTCATAACAAGATAATACAGACTGGGTGACTTAACATGAATTTATTTTCTCATAGCTCTGGAGGCTACGAGTTCAAGATCAAGGTGCTGGAAGAGTTGATTTATTCTCAGGCCTCTCTCCTTGGCTTGTAGATGGCCATCTTCTCCTTCTGTGCACACACTTCCCTGGTGTCTCTTTGTATTTTCTAATCATCTCTTCTTAAAAGGACATTAGTTAGGTTGTATTGGGGCCCACTCTAATGGCCTCCTTTAAAACTTATCACCTCTTTAAAGGTCCTATTTCCAAATACAGTCACATTCTGAGGTACTGAGGGTTATGACTTTACTATATGAAATTTGGGAGGGCACAGTTAAGTCCATACCACCACTGAAATACCAAACGTTCGAAGATAGTACAAAGATACTACATGGGAGATAAAAATGCAATTTTACATGCAAAGGACAGAAGCCACTCTAGCACTGCCTTTATTGCCTGCAGCTTAGATACACTTAGTTTGCCAGTTTCCCTCATCCTAAATCCCCTGCAACCCTTTAGTCTGTCAGCTTCTGCAGTGTTCATCTATTTAAATTTATCCTTCTTGTGCTAATATAATTTACCTCTTCTCCTGAAAAATAACACCAAAGAAAAGGCCAGTGGGGAATCAAAATGCTTTAAATCTGGTATATCCTTGTGGAATTAAGGGAGTTCAGACATATCTTTAAGTGTCCACTATGCTCAAGGCCAATGATGGGATGATGTGGGAATCCACGCAGTGAAGAGATAAACCTTCCCAGTCCTCAAAGCACATACAGGATAGTTGGAGAGTCATGAGGTCCCCAATACAATAGGACTTCCTAGGTAGAAAACCACAGGAATGGCATCTTCTTTCCCGACAAAATTGCATTCTTATGCCTAAAGATCAAAATGAACAAGGACTGAGGAAGTTTTGACCAGCCCTAAAAAATAATTCATTTTTTATTTAAAAGATATTCTGCAAGTGCTCTTTAGCACCTCTGAATGTATCCTTTGCCCTTCTGGATGTTCAGTGCAGAGTTCCCTTCTTGGCAAGTGCACTTGTGACAATCACAAGCATGGAATCTGATACCCTTTTTTCCCTTTAAGTCTTAAAAAACCATCTGCTTCTTTAAGAACTAGACCTGTGAGTTGCCAAAGCAAAATAATAAGAGCACAAAAGAGGCCCAGGTTTGTCCAAAATCTGCTTTTCCATTTTTATAGCAATGTCAACCTCACTTGATCAGCAAAGAAGAGCTGCCACTGACTCATGTACCTGGCTGTCTCTCATCTCTGCTTGAATAGTGCTCTGAGGAAGTCAGCCAAATATCTTGCCTTGCTCCTGTGGACCTGAGTGCCAACAATGGAGAAAAGAATAGTCCACATGTCATATAATGATAAATTTAGAATAAAATTAATGCTTCTTTTCTCTTGGCAGAATTATGTTTAAATTTCAACCTATGACACAAAAAATGCCCAGAGATCTGAAAATACATAGAAGAGGTTTTTTTTTTTTCTTTTCCTCTTTGTCTTTCAGGGAAGCATGATGGCATCAGCCATTTAAACAGGATAATAACAGAGGGAATCTGTTTATAATCAGTAAAGCTCAAGGACCCAGAATATAATACAGATCCATTCTGAACTTGAGTGCTGAGAAAATTCAGAAATATATAGAGCATACTCCTAAATGGTTGAATTCCATTCGTGCTTAACGTTTTAAAGATGTTTCCTTATTTATAAATATATGCACATTTAAACTACGAAAAAAGTCTAAATATAAATCTAAAAGGATTCTCAGTATTAGTCACTCTTTGTCCATTATTAAGGAGCCAGATGTTAGGTTCATCATTTCATAAGAATATGATATTTAATTTCCACTTTCATCAGTATCCCCATATTTGCATGAAATGGATTTCAAAGTACTTGAGACTATAAATTAATACCTTTTACTAAACTTATACCAATGGAATGGATATATAGAGTATTTTTTCAGCATGAAAACTTAGCCATAAAGTTTCTACACATCTTATTGTTGTACTATAACTTGATTTCCTTTTGTGGATTTTGGGAGGTGGGGGCACTTAGCAAAACATTCTGAAATGTGCCTGTTCACTGTCTCCATAGCATGGTCTACAAGGAATGTTGATGCTGATGGGCACCATGCAGTGGGCAGCACAAAAACTTGGAGCAGTTTTCACAATGGGAAGAGATTGAGAAACAAAACTATTGTGTGTTCTGGAAAAAGTAGTGATAGTGGATGCCACATACTAGTGGCTGATAATCAGACTACAAAGTGAAATTGTGCTGCAAAACAGCACAGTGCATAAGAACCACACATGCTTCATTATTTAAGATTAGGTGGGGCAGAGTCACTTCAACCGGTGAACCAGGTTCTTGCCCAGTTTTGCATGTGACTTCCCAAAACCATAATGAGACTGGAATTAGAGCTGGGGAGAAAAATGCCTGTGATAAACACTTATGTCCATTTTTGAATGGAGGATACAATGTTGAAATATTCTTGCATTTATTTACTCCTTCCTGACCTTATGCAATGGAACTTCATAATGACTTGTTTTTTACTCCCTTACTCTATTTTCTAAAATTAAAAATGTTTAGGGGCGCCTGGGTGGCGCAGTCGGTTAAGCATCCGACTTCAGCCAGGTCACGATCTCGCGGTCCGTGAGTTCGAGCCCCGCGTCAGGCTCTGGGCTGATGGCTCAGAGCCTGGAGCCTGTTTCCCATTCTGTGTCTCCCTCTCTCTCTGCCCCTCCCCCGTTCATGCTCTGTCTCTCTCTATCCCAAAAATAAATAAACGTTGAAAAAAAATTAAAAAAAAAATAAAATTAAAAATGTTTAATTCATCCAGTAGTGGGAAATAACATCTGGGATTAGCCACTGAAAATGCATATCCATATATAGGATATTAAACCCTTTGGAGAATCACTTCCCCTAGAAGATTTCTTCAACAAAGGTCTGACCAGATAGAAAGTAACAACAACCACATGTATAAAAGTGGAAAGAAATTCCATATGGAGTATAATATGTTCTATGTCAATATCCAATAGTTGATCTATATATTTAGGAATATGTAAGGCTTTCAGCAGTAGAATGGACATGTATATAACCAAATTCCCAGATGCAGTAAGACAAGCCTGACACACCTAGCTTCATGGGGTTATTCTTTATTTTATATTTTTATTTAAAATTTTCAAATGTTTATTATTTAGAAAGAGAGAGAGACAGAGACAGACAGAGCATGAGCAGAGAAGGGGCAGAGAGG
This sequence comes from Puma concolor, assembly GCF_028749965.1. Lineage (NCBI taxonomy): Eukaryota > Metazoa > Chordata > Mammalia > Carnivora > Felidae > Puma > Puma concolor. The sequence goes on from NC_141671.1 coordinate 28,410,799, forward strand.
GGGGGGGGACACAGAATACGAAGAAGGCTCCAGGCTCGGAGCTGTCAGCACAGAGCCCAACGCAAGGCTGGAACTCTTGGACCACGAGATTATGACCTGAGCCAAAGTCAGATGTTTAACTGACTGAGCCACAAAGTCACCCCTCATGGGGTTATTCTTAAGACTCCCAGCCTTACCCACTCTTCAATGCAGTCCTGGATCCATTTTCCCTGCACCCTTGGCTAGTAGGTGTGTTGCCTGTTATCTCTGCAGATGTTCATTTCAACATTCCATCTGAATACATTATCAAGTTTCTCAATCTCTCACCTCAGCTGCCCCCCTAGCTTCATGTTTATCTCTTTTTGATTCTTTGAGTAAATATGAACACCCATTAGGGTACCAGTTCTTCATACCTCTCTTTCCTCTACTAGGAAAGCATCCAGTCATTTTAAGGTAGGCACAAAAGTGCTACAGAACCATAGTCTGAACTGGGGGGAAACATAGGGATCATTTTGTCCAAGTTTTTACACAGGAATAGCATGTTGCCACAAGTTATTAGATGAGAAGATGATTAAAGTAGTAAAAATCACAATTTTTGAAAGTTTGTCTCGTGTTAAAGATCTCAAACACCAATATAGTAGGCAGTGTATAAGACACCTCCCATGATTCTTATCTCCTGGCGTGGTTTCCCTTCACAATGTACTAAAAGTGAACTGTGCAACCAATATATAGCTAAATGATGCTATGTCACTCCTGAGATTATGTTATACAAATAGACTATGATTTCTGTATGAGATTCTCCTTCTTTTTTCTCTATCACCTCTCTCATTCTGGTGGAATCCAGCTGACATGTTGAGAGGACAGTCCTAGAAGCCTATAGAGAGGCCTACATGATGAGGAATTTAAATCTCCATCAAACAGCCAGCAAGAAATACAGGCTTGCCAGTGAGAACATAATTGAACCCAGAAGCCCAGCCTAGCCTTTAAAGGAGATTGCAGTCCTGGCTGGTAGTTTGACTGCAACCTCCTAAAAGACTTGAACCAGAACCACCCAACTAAAATACTCTCAATATCTCGACCCACAGAAATGGGAGATAACACATATTTGTTGTTTTATACTGGTAGATTTAAAAGAGAAATATTTTCCTTACATAATAAAGACCATATATGACAAACCCACAAGTAATATCATAGAAAGACTCTAAGGTTTTCCTGTAAAATCAGGAGCAAGACAGGGCTTCCCACTCTCACCACTCCCATTCAACAGTACTGGAAGTCCTAGACAGAGTAATCAGGCAAGAAAAATAAATGAAAAGTATCAGAATTGGAAATGAACAAGCAAAATTGTCTCTATTGCAAGTGACCTGATTTTCTATAGGAAAAAATCATAAAGACTCTACCAAAAAACTTCAATCTGATCAAATTTAGTAAAGTTGTGGGATAAAAAATCAACATACAATATCAGTAACATTTTTACACACCAAGAGTGAATTATCTGAAAAAGGAATAAAGAAAAACGTCCCATTTTCAATAACATCAAAATCAACAAAATATCTAGGAATAACTTTAACAAAGGAGATGAAAGATGTCTATACTGAAAACTATAGTACATTGATGAAAGAAATTGAAGATGACTCAAATGAATGGAAAAATATACCATGTTCATGGATTGGATAAATTAATATTGTTAAAATGCACATAGTATCCAAAGCCATCTATAGATTCCATGCAATACCTATCAAGATTCTAATGGCATTTTTTTTTACAGAAAGAGAAAAACAATCCTAAAATTCATATGTAACCACAAAAGACCCTGAATAACCAAAGAAATCCTGAGAAAGAAGAACAAAGCAGGAAACATCACACTTCTCAATTACAAAATATATTACAAAAATATTGTAGCAATCAAAACAGTATGCCACTGGCAAATAAAACAGATACATAGACCAATGAAACAGAATCAAGAGCCAAGAAATAAACCTGGTCAACTAATATGTGCCAAGAGAGCCAAGAGTATCTGATGGAGAAAAAATAATCTCTCCAATAAATTTTGCTAGGAAAATTGGATATTCATGTGCAAAAGCAAAACAAAAAACAAACTAGACTCCTATCTTATACTACTCATAAAAATTTAATCAAAGCGGATTAAAAACTTCAATGTAAGACTGAAACCACAAAATGCTTAGAAGAATATATAAGGAAAAGCATGTTAATAAGGGTCTTGGCAATAACTTTTTGGATACAACACCTAAAACACAAGCAACATAATAAAAAATAAATAAGTGGGACTACATCAAATTAAAAAGCTTTTGCACAGCAAATGATCAAAATGAAAATGCAACCCTTGGAACGGGATAATATTTACAAAGCCCACAACAGGCTTATTAATATAAAAAATATGTAAGGAATTCATACAACCCAATAGCAAAATAATAATAATAATTAATAATAATAATCCAATTAAAAAGTAGGCAAAGCACCTTAATAGATATTTTTCCAAAGAAGGTATTCAAATGGCCAACAGGTATATGAAAAGGGACTCAACATCACTAATTATTAGGGAACTGCAAATCAAAAACCACAGTGAGACAGTTTACTCTTCTTACAATGGCTATCATTAAAAAGACAAGGGATAACAAATGTTGTCAGAAATGTGCAGAAAGGGGAACTCTGGTGCACTGTTGGTGAGAATGTAAACTGGTGCAGCTACTATGGAAACTAGTATGGAGATTTCTCAAAAAATTAAAAATAGAACTACATATGATCCAGCAATTGCACATCTGGGTATATATCCAATGGAAATAAAATCACTATCCCAAAGAGGTTTCTGTACCTCTATATTCATTGCAGCATTATTTACAATAGCCAAGACATGGAAACAACCTAAGTGTCCATCAACAGATGAATAAAGCAGGTATGGTATATAGATGCAAAGGAATATTATTCAGCATTAAAAAAGAAGGAATTCTACCATTTGTGGCAACATGAATGGACTTTGAGGGCATCATGCTAAGTGAAATAAGTCATACAAAGAAAGAAAAATATTATATGATATCACTTACATGTGGAATCTAAAAAAAACCACACCCACAGAAATAGAGAACAGACTTGTGGCTGCCATGGATGGGAAGTAAAGAGAATGGGATAAACATGGTCAAAAGGTAAAAACTCCTGGTTATAAGGTAAATAAGTTCTGGGGATGTAATGTACAGCATAATGGCTATAATTAATAATTGTGAGCCCTCATGTAGAGCTCAATCTCACAACCGTGAGATCATAAGCTGAGCCAAAACCAAGAGTCAGATACTTAATAGACTAAGACATCCAGGTGCCCCTAATCTTCTTGCCTTATTTCTTAGTCAGAAAAATGCTAAGTGAAGAGATAGCACATATCAGATTGCTTAGCCACTTGTCTAAGAACAAAAATAATCAAACCATTATGTTCTTCAGAAAATTACCATCTTTATCATCCATTTATTGAAGGGCATCTTGGTTGCTTTCAAGTTTTGGCAATTATGAATAATGCTATACCTAAGTCTTTATCTTATTTGGGTAAATACCAAAGAACATATGGTGCTGTGGACTGAATTTTGTCCCCCCAAATTCATATGTTGAGACTCTAATACCCAATATAACTATACTTGAAGATAACACCTTTAGGAAGGTAAGTAAGGTTTAATGAGATCATAAAGGTGAGGCCCTAATCCAATGGTACCAATGTTCTTATAAGAGGAAGAGAGGGGCACCTGGGTGGCTCAGTCGGTTAAGCATCTGACTTCAGCTCAGGTCATGATCTCACAGTTTGTGAATTGGAGCCACTCATCAGGCTCTGTGCTGAGAGCTCAAAGCCTGGAGCCTCTCTTTGCCCCTCTCCCAATCGTGTGCTCACGCGCTCTCTCTCTCTCTCACCCTCTCACAATAAAATAAACATTTAAAAAAACTTAAAAAAAAAGGAAGAGGAAGAGACAATCAGAGCTCTCCCTCTGTCTTCAAGCAGTGCACAGAAATAAAAACCATATGAGGACATAGTAAGAAGTCTGTAAAAGAAAGAGAGAGATCTCATGAGAAAACCTTGCTGGCACCTTAATCAAAGACTTGCAGGCTACACAAATAGGAAAATAAATTTCTGTTGTTTAAGCTACCTAGTCTGTGCTATGTTGTTATAACAGCCTGTAAGTAATATATTTGGAACTACCATTTACTTACTTTACTGAATAATTTTGCATTCCTGCCAGCAGTGAACAAAAATTTATACGCTCTACATCTTCCCAGCATTTGGTGCTGTCAGTGTTTTGGATTTTTGCCATTTTAATACATATGTAGTGGTATCTTATTGTAATTTTTTAAAGTTTATTTGCATATTTTGAGAGAAAGAGAGCACACAGTACGTGCACAAGCAGGAGAGCAGCAGAGAGAGAGAATCCCAAACAGGTTCCACACTGAGAGTGAGGAGCCCAATGTGGAGTTCACACCCATAAACTGTGAGATCATGACCTGGGCCAAAACCAACAGACAAACTCTTAACCTACTGAACCACCGAGGTGCCCCTTATTGTTCTTTTAATTTTCAACTCCCTAATGACATAGGATGTTAAACATTTCTTCATGTGTTTATTTGCCATCTGTATACCTTATTTGGTGAGGTGTCTATTCTGATCTTTTGGTCATTTAAAATATCTAGTTGTTAGATTTTTTGTTATTATTGAGTTTTAAGAATTCTTTGTATATGTTGGATAACAATTTTTCATCAGATAGGTCTTGTGCAAATATTTTCTCTGAATCTGTGGCTCAAGAGGGTATTTTTCAATTTTTATTCCCTTCATATAGTTTTTTATTTATTTTTTATATAATCTTTTGTCAAATTGGTTTCCATACAATACCCAGTACTCATCCCAACAAGTGCCTTCTTCCCTGCCCATCACCCACTTTCCCCTATCCACCTCCCCCATCTACCCCTTATTTGTTCTCAGTCCTTAAGAGATGCTTATGGTTTGCCTCCCTCCCTCTCTGTAACTTTTTTTTCCCTTCCCCTCCCCCATGGTCTTCTGTTAACTTTCTCAAGATCCACATATGAGTGAAAACATATGGTATCTGTCTTCCACTGATTGATTTATTTCACCTAACATAATACCCTCCAGTTCCATCCACGTTGCTGCAAATGGCATGATTTCATTCGTTCTCATTGCCACGTGGTATTCCATTGTATATATAAACCACATCTTCTTTATCCATTCGTCTGTTGATGGACATTTAGACTCTTTCCATAATTTGGCTATTGTTGAAAGTGCTGCAATAAACATTGCGGTATAAGTGCCCCTATGCATCAGCACTCCTTTCTCCTTTGGGTAGATTCCTAGCAGTGCTATTGCTGGGTCATAGGGTAGTTCTATTTTTAATTTTTTGAGGGATCTCCACCCTGTTTTCCAGAGTAACTGCACCAGTTTGCATTCCCACCAGCAGTGCAAGAGGGTTCCTGTTTCTCCACATCCTCAACAGCATCTATAGTCTCCTGATTTGTTCCTTTTAGCTTCTCTGACCCGTGTGAGGTGATATCTCATTGTAGTTTTGATTTGTATTTTCCTGATGATGAGTGACATTGAGCACCTTTTCATGTGTCTGTTGGCCACCTGGATGTCTTCTTTGTAAAAGTGTCTATTCATGTCTTCTGCCCATTTCTTCACTGGATTATTTGTTTTTCAGGTGTGAAGTTTGGTGAGTTCTTTATAGATTTTAGATACTAGCCCTTTGTCCAATATGTCATTTGCAAATATCTTTTCCCATTCCGTCGGCTGCCTTTCAGTTTTGTTGATTGTTTCCTTGGCAGTGCAGAAGCTTTTCATCTTCATGAGGTCCCAACAGTTCATTTTTGCTTTTCATTCCCTTGCCTTTGGAGATGTGTCGAGTAAGAAATTGCTGCGGCAGAGGTCAGAGAGGTTTTTTCCTGCTTTCTCCTCTAGGGTTTTGATGGTTTCCTGTCTCACATTCAGGTCCTTCATCCATTTTTCCATTGGATGTTCTTTCCTGCTTTGTCAAAGATTAGTTGGCCATACATTTGTGGGTCCAATTCTGGGGACTCTATTCTATTCCATTGGCCTATGTGTCTGTTTTCGTGCAAATACCATACTGTCTTAATGATTACAGCTTTGTAGTAGAGGCTCATGTCTGGAATTGTGATGTCTGCTGCTTTGGTTTTCCTTTTCAATATTACTTTGGCTATTCAGGGTCTTTTGTGGTTCCATACAAATTTTAGGATTGCTTGTTCTAGCTTCGAGAAGAATGCCGGTGCAATTTTGATTGAAATTGCATTGAATGTAGATTGCTTTGGGTAGTATTGACATTTTGACAATATTTATTCTTCCAATCCATGAGCACAGAATGTTTTTCCATTTCTTTATATCTTCTTCAATTTCCTTCACAAGCTTTCTATACTTTTCAGCATAACAGATCTTTTACATCTTTGGTTAGGTTTATTCCTAGGTATTTTATGCTTCTTGGTGCAATTGTGAATGGGATCAGTTTCTTTATTTGCCTTTCTGTTGCTTCATTATTAGTGTATAAGGATGCAACTGATTTCTGTACATTAATTTTGTATCCTGCAACTCTGCTAAATTCATGTATCAGTTCTAGCAGACTTTTGGTGGGTCTATTGGGTTTTCCATGTGTAGTATCATGTCATCTGCAAAAAGTGAAAGCTTGACTTCATCTTTGCCAATTTTGATGCCTTTGATTTCCTTTTGTTGTCTGATTGCTGATGCTAGCACTTTCAACACTATGTTAAACAACAGCGGTGAGAGTGGGCATCCCTGTCGTGTTCCTGATGTCAGGGGGAAAGCTCTCAGTTTTTCCCCATTGAGGATGATATTAGCCGTGGGCTTTTCACAAATGGATTTTATTATATTTAGGTATGTTCCTTGTATCTCGACTTTCCTGGTGTTTTTTATTAAGAAACGATGCTGAATTTTGTCAAATGCTTTTTCTGCATCGATTGACAGGATCATATGGTTCTTATCTTTTCTTTTATTAATGTGATGTATCACATTGATTGATTGGCAAATGTTGAACCAGCCTTGCATCCCAGGAATGAATCCCACTTGATCCTGGTGAATAATTCTTTTTATATGCTGTTGAATTCGATTTGCTACTATCTTAATGAGAATTTTTGCATCCAGATTCATCAGGGATATTGGCCTGTAGTTCTCTTTTTATGCTAGGTCTCTCTCTGGTTTGGGAATCAAAGATTGCTGGTGTCATAGAATGAGTTTGGAAGTTTTCCTTCCCTTTCAGTTTTTTGGAACAGCTTGAGAAGGATACGTATTAACTCTGCTTTAAATGTCTGGTAGAATTCCCCCAGGAAGCCATCCGGTCCAGGACTCTTATTTGTTGGGAGATTTTTTATGACTGATTTAATATCTTCACTAGTTATGGGTCTGTTCAAATTTTCTATTTCTTCCTGTTTGAGTTTTGGAAGTGTGTGGGTGTTTCGGAATTTTTCCATTTCTTCCAGGTTGTCCATTTTTTTTGGCATATAATTTTTCATAGTATTCCCTGATAATTGCTTGTATTTCTGAGGGATTGGTTGTAATACTTCCATTTTCATTCATGATTTTATCTATTTGGGTCCTCTCTCTTTTCTTTTTGAGAAGCCTGGCTAGAGGTTTATCAATTTTGTTTATTTTTTCAAAAAACCAACTCTTGGGGCGCTGGGTGGCGCAGTCGGTTAAGCGTCCGACTTCAGCCAGGTCACGATCTCGCGGTCCGTGAGTTCGAGCCCCGCGTCAGGCTCTGGGCTGATGGCTCAGAGCCTGGAGCCTGTTTCCGATTCTGTGTCTCCCTCTCTCTCTGCCCCTCCCCCGTTCATGCTCTGTCTCTCTCTGTCCCCAAAATAAATAAAAACGTTGAAAAAAAATTAAAAAAAAAAAACCAACTCTTGGTTTCATTGTTCTGTTCTACTGTTATTTTGGATTCAATATTGTTTATTTCTGCTCTGATCTTTTTTTTTTTTAATGTTTATTCGTTTTTGAGACAATGCAAGAGACAGAGTGCAAGCAGTAGAGGGGCAGACGGAGGGAGACATAGAATCTGAAGCAGGCTCCAGGCTCTGAGCTGTCAGCCCAGAGTCTGACGCGGGCCTCAAACTCACAAACCGTGAGATCATAACCTGAGCCAAACTCAGACGCTTAACCGACTGAGCCACACAGGCACCCCTCTGCTCTGATCTTTATTATTTCTCTTCTTCTGCTGGGTTTGGAGTGTCTTTGCTGTTCTGTTTTTGGTTCCATTAGGCGTGCTGTTAGATTTCATATTTGGGGTTTTTCTTGTTTCTTGAGATAGGCTTGGATTGCAATGTATTTTCCTCTTAGGACTGCTTTTGCTGCATCCCAAAGGGTTTGGATTGTTGTATTTTCATTTTCATTTGCTTCCATGTATCTTTTCATTTCTTCTCTAATTTCCTGGTTGACCCATTCATTCTTTAGTAGGATGTTCTGTAACCTCCAGGATTTTAGAGGTTTTCCAGACTTTTTCCTGTAGTTGATTTCAAATTTCATAGCATTGTGATCTGAAAGGGTGCATGGTATGATCTCAATTCTTTTATATTTATTGAGGGCTGTTTCATGACCCAGTATGTGATCTTGGAGAATTGTTCCATGTGCACTTGAGAAGAAAGTATATTCTGTTGCTTTAGGATGCAGAGTTCTATATATATCTGTCAAGTCCATCTGATCCAATGCATCTTTCAGGGCCACTATTTCTTTATCTGTGTCTAGATGATCTATCCATTTCTGTAAGTGGAGTGTTAAAGTCCTCTGCAATTACCACATTCTTATCAATAAGATTGCATATGTTTGTGATTAATTGTTTTAAATATTTGTGTACTCCTGAATTTGGTGTGTAGACATTTATAACTGTTAGCTACTCCTGATGGATAGACCCTGTAATTATTATATAATGTCCTTCTTCATATCTGTTACAGCCTTTAATTTAATATAAGTATGGCTATTCCAGATTTCTTTTGATTTCCAGTGGCATGATAGATAGTACTCCATACCCTCACTTTCAGTCTGAAAGTGTCCTCAGGTATGAAATGAGTCTCTTGTAGGCAGCGAATAGATGGGTCTTGTTTTTTTAATCCATTCCATTAATCCATATGTCTTTTGGTTGGTGCATTTAGTCCAATTACATTCAGTGTTATTATTGAAAGATATGGGTTTAGAGTCATTGTGTTATCTGTAGGTTTCATGCTTGTAATGACATCTCTGGTACTTTGTGATCCTTGCAACATTTCACTCACAGAATCCTCTTTAGCATCTCTTTAGGGCTAGTTTAGTGGTGATGAATTCCTTCAGTTCTTGTTTGTTTGGGAAAACCTTTATCTCTCCTTCTATTCTGAATGACAGGCTTGCTGGATAAAGGATTCTTGGCTGCATGTTTTTCCCTTTCATCACATTGAAGATTTCCTGCCATTCCTTTCTGGCCTGCCAAGTTTCGGCAGATAGGTCTGCTACTACCCTTATGCTTCTACCTTTGTGTGTTAAGGACCATTTATCCCTAGCTGATTTCAGAATTCTCTTTTTATCTTTGTGTTTTGCCAGTTTTACTATGATATTTCATGCAGAAAATCCATTCAAGTTACATCTAAAGGGAGTTCTCTGTGTCTCTTGGATTTCAGTGCCTGTTTCTTTCCTCAGATCGGGGAAGTTCTCAGCTATGATTTGTTCAGGTACACCTTTTGCCCCTTTCTCTCCCTCTTCTTCTGGAATTCCTATGATACGGATATTGTTCCATTTGATTGCATCACTTAGTTCTCTAATCCTTGCCTCTTGATCCTATATTTTTTTTATCTCTCTTTTTGTCAGCTTCCTCTTTTTCCATAATTTTGTCATCTAATTTACCTCTTCTCCCCTCTGCCTCTTCAATCTGTGCTGTGGCCACCTCCATGTTATTTTGCACCTTTTTTAGAGCTTTTTTTTTTTAAATTTTCATGACTATTTTTTAGTTCCTTTATCTGCAGTAATAGATTCTCTGCTGTCTTCTATGCCTTTTTCAAGCCCAGCAATTAATCTTATGACTGTTTTTCTAAATTCTTGTTCAGTTTATTGCTTATATCTGGTTTGATCAATTATTTATCTGTCACTTCTTCCTGGAATGTCTTTTGAGGGGAATTCTTCCGTTTCACCATTTTGAATAGTTTTCTGTCTCTTATGAGTTTTAAAATCTTGTTATGTGCTCTGCACCTGTGAGCACTGATTTATTACACAGGAGTCATACACTGTCCAGGGCTTGGCCCTTCAGGAGGTGTTTTTTGGAGAGTGTTACTTGCTCTGTGTTGTTGTGACTTTGGTCATTTTATTTCTCTACCTGTAGTGATGTTATGGACCCTCCACAAGGTGTGCAAACACACATACAATAAAATAAATAAACACACACACACACACACACACACACACAAATAGCCCAAAAGCAAAACAAAACAAAACAACAACAACAAAAACAAAACAAAACAAAACAAAAAAGAAAAAAACAGAAACACCACCTACAGGTAAAGAACAGGGTGGAGGCAGTGCTGATGGAAGAGCGCATATAAAGAGAGAAATGACAGGGGTGGGGGCAAAGAGAAAATAAACATTGATTGGGCAGAGAGACTAAATGGCTTAATCCAGAGAAAGAGAAAGGAAAATAAAGAAAGGGGGGAGGGGAGATAAAGTTACCCAGACAGAAACACTATATGGCTTGATTATTCCAGAGAGAAAGAGTAAAGTACAGAAGGAGATACAGAATATGTATCAAGGGAATGGATTAAATATGTCTGCTTAAAGAAACCAACAAAGTAACCAGACTGGAGGAGGGAAGAGATAGGAAGGGAGAATATATCTAAATAACAAGAATTGTCCTGGAATTAATCCAGATTATGCAGCATCACTGGTCTGAGTGAAGGAGCCGTCTGGTTGCACAGCATCTATCTGGCTCCAGCAAAAATGCAGTTACCCCACACGGAGGGGAGTGGTTTGTTGTAGGCTGATCCCACATCCACTATGGGCCCTGGGACTGATCCCTGAGGCCCTACCTTGGTGGTGGGGAGGGAGGAGGAAATGGCAATCCCCCAGTCTCTTCTCCACGACCTGGTAGACTCCATTCAAGTCATCTTCACTAGCCACAGGCGAAGACAGAGTGGTCCTTCTCACCTCACCAACTCTCCTGGACTGGCGTTTGGCTAGGATTGAAAGACCTGCTCTGTGTGCTCTGGAACTGGGGAAGCGCCTCTCTGTGTGGCTGGATATATGGTCCCGGCTGGCTTTGTCTGTGCTACCACACTTCAGGTAGGACCTCCTTTTCCTGCTGCGGACTACACCACTGACCTCACCCTCCAGGGAGGGGACCACTTACTCCTACTGCGAACTGCACCCCTGATCCACCATGGAACCCAGGGTTGGCTTTCCTCCTCCTCAGGTGCTCAAACAGGGAACCAGCCCCAGTCCGAAGGAAGCCTGAAGTTAGAGAGATAAGATCCCTCTCAGTCCCAGTCTGAGGTTTTTCTCTAGTCCAGATACAGTCCCAGATACTTCCCCAGCCACTCTTTCTCTTCCTTTTGTCTCTTAGCAAAAGGGTATCCCTCCCCTCCGTGCCTACTCAGCCCGTTTTATCTCCCACACTTCGCTATCACCCACCTATCGTTTCTCAAGTCCAATTTTCTTCCTGGTAGATTCAGTCTCTTTTCCTCCCAGACTCTTGGGGTTCAAAGTCCTTTGGCTTCATCACTTCTTTGTTTGAGAGACGTGGGAAGTATGGATCCCCCTACTTCTCCACTATTTTGGCACACCCCCCCCTTAGGTTTTTTTAATTGAAATATAATTCACAAAGTATAAGTTATCCTTATAAAGTTTACAATTTCAGCGGTTTTAAGAATATTCACAAAGTTGTGCAACCATCACCTAATTTCAGAACATTTTTATCATTCCAAAAGAAACCCCATATGCATTAGTAGTCACTCCTCATTTCCCCCTCCCTTAATCCTCTGAAAATCACTCACCTACTTTCTAGTTTTATGGATTTCTATTCTGGATGGTTCTTATAGCTGGAGTCACCCAGTATGTGACCTTTTGTGACTTCTTTCTTCTTTTTTAAAATATTTTTTTAAATGTTTATTTTGAGAGAGAGACAGAGCATGAGCAGGGGAGGGCAGAGAGAGAGGGAGACACAGAATCCAAAGTAGGCTCCAGGCTTTCAGCTGTTGGCTGTCAACACAAAGCCTGACGCAGGGCTCAAACTCAGGAACCATGAGATCATGAGCTGAGCCAAAGTCAGATGCTTAACTGACTGAGCCACCCAGGAACCATTGTGGCTGACTTCTTTCACTTAGCATATATATTTAAGGTAGAACCGTGTTGTAGCATATATTAGTACTTTATCCCTTTCTTATGGCTGAATATTTTAGTGTATGAATATATCACATTTTATTTATCTATTCATCAGTTGATGGACATTTGGGTTGTTTCCACTCTTTAGCCATTATGAAAAAAGTTACTATGAACACTCATGTACAAGTGTTTGTGTGGGCCTGTTTTCAAATCTCTTACGTATCTACCAATCTAAGAGGAGAATTGTTCACCCTTATTATTGTGATCATTTATTATGATGTTGAACATCATTACCTTTTCGTGTGCTTATTGGATATTTTTATATCATTCTTGAAGAACTGTCTATTCAGACATTTTTAATTGGGTTATCTTTTTAACATTGAACTGTAGGATATCTTTATACATTTTAGATATATGTCTCTTATCACATATATGATTTGCAAATATTTTGTCCCATTTTGTGGATTGTCTGTTCCCTTTCATCCTGGTGTCCTTTGCAAGCACAAAATTTTGATTTTGATGAAGTTTAATTTATCTATTTTTTTTTCTTTGGTCTCTTGTGCTTTTTTAGACGTGAAATTCACCTTTTTTCTTAATTTTCATAATCTTCACATCTTTTTCTTATTTTCTTTCTTGTACATCATGAGTGTCATAAGTTGCTTAATGTTTCTGCCCATCTTACTCACCAAGTCCATGTGCCATTGGAACCAAAGTTTTTAATTGAACAATTAACTTCACCTTCAGTAAAAATAAATGGTTTAAGATATTTCTTTTTGTGACGGTAGTCAAAATTCCCAAGTTGTGGGATAGCTCTGGTCCCTACAGCATGGAAACTGCATATGTGAGAAACTATGTTCTCCTGTCAGTGGCATTTTCAAGAGGAGGGGTATGTTTCCTGTCTAGTGAAGCTCTTGTCAAGTTTCAGTCCAAATAAAGCTGCAAGAGTTTGCAGATCAGGAGGATGGAGGGCAGGGAACTTCTGGTGAGAATTGCTCCATACATTTGTTTTTACTAGTACTAGGCTTGCCAATCAAAGGAATAAGTAAGCCCATGCTTAACCCGGTATAGACTAAACAGCCAGGAGGCTGAGAATGGGAATTTGCTTACAAAGGGATTTCCTGCATGGTTTGGAGGTCAGGGGCAGTGAAAAAAAAGTTAGTTGAGGGGCTTAATCTATGATTCAACATATGTTCATGAATGTAAAGCCGACCTTTGCATCTAAAGATTGTAAGGATGACAAGAGAAAGGAGCTTTCACTTAACTCCACTTGTAAAAGGCAGATCCACAACAAACTACCACTCTACATGGGATACCTTGCACCAATTTTCCTAGAAATCAATGAAACTAGGTCATATTTTTCAAAATTGAACTGATTTGCAGTAGAACTATTCAACTAGAATTTAATTCTTATGACTACTTTGCCAAGGAATATTATCAGTGGTCCAAAATTCATTTCTCACAGTGTTAAACTGTCACAGAAAATAGTCCAAAGTAACCAAAGGTATTCTATATTTAAAGCACACAAAACATTGGGAGAAGAAACACTAAAAATTGGAGTTCTGACTTTGAGAGATTTGCAATAAATGGAGAGTTCCATTAGTAGTAGTAACTCCCAAGAGCAACTAATTAGAATATATCATTGTGCTTTATCAATATTAGAATCCAGAACAATGATGTTTAAACAATCCTAGAGATTTCCAAGTATTATGAAACCAATATGCTACCATAATGTAAACAGAAGTTTCCACAAGAGAAAATGAAAGTTGGGTTACACATCAACAATAATGACTACGAAGAGAAATTAGAGTAAAACATGTCATGTGGTAGGGGGGTAGGCTGCCATGCCAAATCTTGAACTTCAGTCTTTCCCACCATCCCAGCCTTTTACCTTCTCCCTTGGGTTCAAACTTTCCACCTGGGTCATATCACATGTCTTTAAAACATCTTTCTATGGAAAGCTTTTCCCAGCCCTTCCAACCTGAGGTAGTTATCTGGGAGCACGCTGTGCATATCCCTAATGGAGGTTGCCACACTGTATAGTGACTGTGGGCAACTTGTCTGCCTCTCCCATAAGAGGCCAAGCTCCTAAAAGGCAAGATCAGTGACTTGTGCATCTCTGTATTCCAATGACTTAGCAAAGACCTTAGTAGGTAATTGTTACTGAACAAATAAATGCATTTATTTAAATAGATAATTTCATAGCTACCACTATTAATATTATAATTACATTTTTATTTAATTAATCTAGAAAATCCAATGCTGCTTCATATATGACTGAAACATAGTGTATAAATAGGAAGCAATCTTTTGTCATAGAGCTTAGTAAAATTGTTATATGTTAAACTAATCAAAGAGAAACAGTGAATTAAAGTGAATGTATCATACAATGTAATGTAGAATGTTAAAAAATTACTTTTTTACTATAAACATTATTTTAACAAAATTGAGTATATTAGCATTCAGTTACTGTGTACAGATTCTACAAGGTCTGTGCTGAGTAATTTGTAATTAATTGTATTTGTATAGTTGGGGGAAAATGTATTTTTTCCTCAAAACTTTTTATGTTACCAATCTGCTAAGCAAATAGTTTTCTAGTAAGCAATTCAGAGGTAAATTTCAATCTAGTTCTAATAAGATTATCACACATTAAGGTGGGCTAAAAAAACTATTTAGAATTACTTCATAAATATTAGATCTACAAACAGGAACTAATTTGATTGACATAAATAATTCTCTGGTATACTTTTGTGTATTGATTTATTCATTTATGTTTGGTTTGCTTTATTTTGAAAAAAGACAAGCACATTTATGTAACTTATTTTTTTTTATATTTTTAAACAACATATACCCTTCTTTGGATTGAAAACTATTTTAACTGAATCAGCTATCTCTGGATTCATAAAGTCAAATTCCACCAGATTCAGTTTACTTAGCTTGATTTGCTCTCAAATTTTTTCAGTCACTACCTTAAAACTATGCATATCTGAAGTAGTGCAACCTAAAAAAAATTGAAATCCAATAAAGGAAAGTTAATTCCTGGGGTGCCTGGGTGGCTCAGTCAGCTAAGCACAAACTCTTGATTTTGGCTCAGTGTATGATCTCATGTTCCTTGAGATGGAGCCCTGTGTTGGGTTCTGTGCTGTTAGCACAGACTCGCTTGGGATTCTCTCTCTGCACCTCCCTCTTCCTGTCTCTCTCTATCAAAGTAAATAAATAAGCATTTTTTTAAGAGAAAAGTTAATTCTCAAGTCCTAGCCTATATCATAATCAGGTCTTATCATTTTAATATCTGTAATTCAATCTATAATGTAATGGAACACAGAAGCTTTGGATTCAAAGCTAGATCATTCTAAGCTAATGATGTGCTTTTAGGCAAGTGATTCTCTTTCATCTTTCACTAATTCATAAAATGTACATCATCATCATCATTATCATCATCATCATCATCCTCACCATCATTGTTATGCTTACCTTGTATGGTACAGATGGAAATATTTGTTTACTGCCTAATATCCAGTAATATATTAAGTGCTCTGTGTTTCCCAAATTAGCCTGATCATAAGTAATGCTTGGCGCACTTATTACTTAACAAGTATCCATGGCCTTCTTTCAGACAGACTCTGATTCATTAATCAGAATTTCCAGGGAATTTCCAGCCCTCATAATTATTGTGGTAGTTTGGGTAACTATGCTAAAGGATCCCAAAGTAGCTTCTTTATATATATAATTAGTCATATGATATAAAATGTATATAATATATTACTTAATTATATTAATATATTATATATTTATATTATATAATATACATATTTATATTAATATATGTAGATTGTATCATATACATTATTTTAATATTAATTTATTATTATATTGATTTATATTTATATTATATATTATGTAATATATTTATAGTGTATATTGTAATATATTTATATATTTATATTATATTAATATATATTATGCTATGTATATCATGAACTAATCAAGGAATGATACTGACCAAAAGGGTGCATAAAAATGTATAGAATCTCACAGATCATATTCTAAGTCTGTATAAGGAAAAGATCAAAGTCATTCCAATTTGTTGTTATAAATCATATTGCTTTAATTACCTCACTTTCATATTTACTTAACTACTGCAGTAAAACCAGCAGATCTAATCCCAGTGTGATAACCAAGGAGCCTGGGTAAAAGATCCCTGCAACAGAAAGATACTGTTGTTTCTGCCCCAGAAATTCTTATGGAAATAGGGCAGTGATGGTACGAGACAGAGAGAAGACTCTGGAAATAGTTCTGTTATCTAAGTAGCATGTGCCACCACCTAACAATTGAACCCCAAGTCCCAAGCAACAGTAGATGAATGCTTATTCAGTCAAGTCTCCACAGGCAAAATAGCCCAACCAGGTCTTCACTAGTTGTAACCTCTTGTCTTCTTCAGCCTCCTGTTTCATACTCCAGGCTCTTCTCTTGGCCAGAGGTGTTCTTTCTTACCCTCGTTCACAGAACCACTATGACATTTAAAATGCAACTTACATGTCACTCCCTCCATGAAGTTTTCCTGAACCTTTTAAAAAAGTTTTTATTTAAATTCCAGTTAGTTAACATACTGTGTAATATTGGTTTTCACGTGTACAATATAGTGATTCAATACTTCCATACAACACCCACTGCTCATCACACTAAATGCATTCCTTAATCCCCATCACCTATATAACCTATCCCCACACACCTCCCCTCGGGTAACCACCAATTTCTCTATAGTTAAGAGTATGTTTCTTGTTTTGCCTCTCTCTTTTTTTCCTTTTGCTCATTTGTTTTATTTTTTAAATTCCACATGTAAGTGAAATACTGTGGTATTTGTCTTTCTCTAACTGACTTATTTCACTTGGCATTATATTCTCTAGCTCCATCCATGCCATTGCAAATGGGAAGATTTCATTCCCTTTTATTGCTGAATATACTCCAATGTATATATACATATATACCACATCTTCTTTATCCTTTCATCACTCAATGGACACAGGCTGTTTCCATATTTTGACTATTGTAGATAATACTGCTATAAACATCTGGGTGCATGTTTCCATTTGAATTACTATTTTTGTATTCTTTGTATAAATATCTAGTAGTGCAATTGCTGGATTATAGGGTAGTTCAATTTTTAACTTTTTGAGGAACACAGATACTGTTTTCAAGAGTGGCTATACCAGTTTGCATTCCCACCAACAGTGCAAGAGAGGTCCCTTTTCTCCAAATTCTCACCAACACCTGTTGTTTCTTATGTTGTTGATCCTAAGGCAAAAGAAACAAAAGCAAAAATAAACTACTGGGACTTCATCAGATAAAAAGCTTCTTCACAGCAAAGGAAGCAGTCAACAAAAGTAAAAAGCAACCTACAGAATGGGAGAAGATATTTGCAAATGACATATCTGATAAAGGGTTAGTATCAAAAATATATAAAGAACTTATAAACCTCAACACTACAAAATGAATAATCCAATTAAAAATGGGAAGAAGACATGAATAGACATTTTCCCAAAGAAGTCTCCCAAAGACTTCCAAAGAAGTCATACAGATAACCAACAAACACATGAAAAGTTTCCTGAACTTTTGCCATACGATGTAGTTGCTCCTCCTCTCCTACCTAGCTCCAAAAGCATCCTGTGAAGATTCTACCATAGCCTGTGTTGTGTTAGGATGCACATTTCTCTATTCCCATTGCACTTTAAGGTCAAGGACAGTTTTTCCACTTTGTGTCTTCCCAGAGCCTGTCAGAAAGTACCTGGCACAAATAAAGAACCAATGTGTGAAGTCAGGGAGGGAAGAAGGGACAGAACAAATGGAAAGGAAGAAAGTAAGTTGTTGGATGAGTTAATATGAATTAACAATATTATTAACAATTTTGGCAGTCCAGGAAAAGTTCACAAAACTTCCTAATGAATGTTTTAAAATTAGATATGTCTCCACATGAAAACCTTCCCCTTCCCACACTGAGCCCAACAAACACATTTTTGGTCAATTCACATTGTCAGAATAAAAATACTTCTCCCTTTCACAAAATAGGTAACTGTGGAACACTTTGCTCATATGGAGAGGTACAGCTAGAAACAACTCAAAGTTGTAGAATTCTTTCATGTCACAAAAAGCATCTAAACGTTCAGGTCATATATTTTTAGCAACCAATTTATGAATGCACATACAAAAAGTTGGTAGAGGCATTAGACATAGGCAAGATTCACAACATAATTTAATGTTTGAAAAGAAAAAACAAATGAGTCATTGCCCAGAGTGGTTCAGGTCAGCCTGTGCTGGAATACAAGGCAGAATCTCTCAAACTTGTCTGTCTTCATTAACAGTACTGTGAAAATTAGTGCAAAACCAGCATCTGAGGAGTATTAAGAGTGTTCATTAAATCAGCTAAAAAATCTATGGCTTTTTGTTTTGTTTGTTTTGTTTCACCCAACTGCAAAGGATCTTTGCAATTAAGCTACAGTAATAAAGCTTGATGTTTAGAGAAAAATAAAAATATTGCTATTTTCAGATTTATAAACTGGTCAGATAATAACTGAGCTCAGATTTCTAAATGTAGTCAACAGAATCTCTAAGATTAGAGCTTTTGAAATGCTTCTGCTCATGTCTAGTAGTCTCAGTGATGACCATGGGCTCCTCTTGGTATCTCCTGCATGTGTGTCTCTTCTCTTTTCTCTAATAATCTTGTTTTACCTTCAAATAATTTTTCCAGAGTCTTCCCAGGAAAATTGGACTTGTTTTTTTTATCTAGTAAATTTTCTAAATACTGCTATGTGTCTTAATTTGATGCAAATATTTGGCAGTCACTTGTTTTCCTCTTTTTATGTTTTATCTGCACTACCCACATCTTTTTGTGGATTTTATTTATATTTACAATGTTATGTAATGAAAATTCTTTGACCTTGCAATTTTCTTTAGTGGTGCAAGTTTCCTTAAATTCTGAATACATACATCATTAAGGAATGGTGCATGTTCTCAAACTTCCAGGATGCACGCACACAGAACCAACATGCAAGCTACACATAAATTTCCTCAGTTGGATCTAGACCAAAAATTTTAAAAAGGCAAGTACACCAAATTATTTTCTTTTGACGTTTTGCTTAGCAGTAGTCATATTCAAGTGTTTACTGATCTAAAGATATCCTCTGGGTGAGAATGATCTTGGGATTTTGCAACAGATAAAATTTTTTGTAAATTTAGTAACATGCATAACCAAAAGGAACTATAAAGCCCTAGAGTTAGGCAAGAAGAGCCACTGGAACATTCACCATGTGTAAATATCCCTGTAAAATCCTTCAAATGAAACGTTATACCTAAGGATCTTGAGATAATTAACACATGGAAATTATTTCTGTTTTATATGACGATAAGGAATAAAGTTCAGCCCCTTTGAAAAATGTCTTATTCAGACACCCAGAACACAAATGTCTTTCAATAATAGAGTCTTCAGAGGGATGGGAGATGTAAATCCCAATGAAAACATCATCTTGAAGACAAATCAGTGAATTTTAAGCTAATTTATTTTAAATTAATGAGAAGTATGAAGGCCAGTTTTTCTGGAATTCTATGAGAAACAAAGGCCCTCAAATCAGTCCAGTGTCATTACTTCTTGTACTGAACAGGTACATCATAGTTATTACTTTGCTTAAGGCAGTCTTCCCTGGGAAGGAAGGAAGGAAGGAAGGAAGGAAGGAAGGAAGGAAGGAAGGAAGGAAGGAAGGAAGAGAAAAAAAGAAAGAAAGAGAATTGATTATGACTTTCTTGAAATCTCAGATGATGGTTAGCATTTTTTAGCAATGAAGTATTTTTAATAAGGTATTTACATTGTTTTTTAGACATCAGGCTAAGCAGTGTAAACATAGCTTTTATATGCACTGGGAAACGAAAAAAAATATCTGACTCATTTTATTCTGATATTGGCTTTTTATTGTGATGGTCTGGAACTAAACCAGCAATGTGGTTGAGGTATGCCTGTAATTGTGGTGAATGCATCAAACTAAAACACAGGGATAAATCCTTCATGATTAAATATATTGGAATGATACCACTTACAAAATTTTCACTAAGTATATAAAAATAAAACAGCACCTATTCAAATGACAATAAATTTGCAAATTCTATTTCAACTCTCCATCATCTTCCAATAAGTGTCCACTCAGAAAAATCAGTTCATAAATAATATGAACAGGTATTGAAATTTTACTAGGTAGTTGGTGTTGTGCTAAGTACTCTGAATATGTTCATTGACATAATCCTCACATCAATTTTATGAGGTAAGTTTTATTAGCCCAGTTTTATTAGTGAAATAACTGAATCTCAAAGACAATAAGTAACTTACTCAAGGCACAGAACTAGAAAGTAACAAAACTTGAGTTAAATTCATATAATATGGTTCTGGAACCCATACTTTTAAATACTTCATAACCATTTTTGAGAAATTATCATCTTAGTGCTGAACTAAAATAGTTTATGTGAGCATGTAGAAGAGCTTTATTGGGCTCACTGATATTCAGTTCCCCTGGATTATAGTTTCCCACTCACAGGCAGGAACATGTGACTAGTTCAGGTCAATGAAATGAGAGTGGAAGTGATGTGTGCATTGAATTGTCAGTGTGAAATCCTCCATGAATCTCTTCTTCCACTTCAGTATTTGAGGAGAAAGTCTTATACTACAGTGATAAAGCAAAAAGATAGAAGCAGTTTAAGACACAAATATCTGAGAAGAGTGTCCCATATCTCTTCCCCATACCTACTTGTCCTAATATTATCACCTTGTTCTTTGCGCATTTCTCACCAGCCAGTCAATCCACTATACATAAATCTGTACCTTGAGTAAATAGAAAACCAGAGGTATCACTCAAAATTTGAACCAGTTAAATTTGCAACATATTTTCACAACCACTGGAGTAGGATTATGATATAGTTGCTATTACTACTCCTGGCTGGTGCTGTGCTGATCCTGAACACCTCTGCTATCTGTTCTTTACCTCTCCAGATCTTCTGTCTACTTTATTCCATATTCAAGGGGCCAGACATCTAAAAATGCATTAAATAGGCTTCCTGGATCTCCAGCTTTCAATTAAGCTTGACCAATTTGAAGCTATTATCTAAATAGTAAAAGATGGCCTCTGTGTATTGTTCCTAGGTTGTTTATTTCTTCACTGCAGGCTGAATTCCATTAGCTCAAAAGCCCACAGGTGTCAAATTCCAATTTTTGTAAATCCAGTTGTTTTTAAAATACCCAAACAAGCACATTTGTATCTATTTATGGTCTCCCTGCTTTGAATCACTGAGGAAACCTCACCCCACATCTGTTGACCATTGATAAGATAGAGCCCTGTGCTTAAAAGACCACCATGCTGCTAGGGCCTTTCACAGCTCTTTAACCCAGATACTCCCCATCAAGCTCCTGAGCAATATCCTCTGGAAATGTGAGCTCCCTCTCCCCAGATATCCTTTACCCTCCTCTCCTGGATGGCGACCCCTTCTCATTGAGCCTTTGGACAGATTCCTGCTGTAAGGGACTTTCCCTCTCATGCAACCTGCCCATGAGCCACCCAATAAAGCTTGTTGAGTGTTACACCCCCTCATGGTCATATCTTTTTTCTAGATTAGACCTAAATCCCTCAATTTCCTTATTAAAGGCATTAGAAGAGAATTTGGGTTTATAAGATGAAAGAGGTCAAGGCATTTATTCTCTGAATCTTCTCTCTCCAGGGTTACATCATGGCAGTGGATTCTTCCAAATCCACGTATTTTTGGGGGGCTGCCTTCTCTGTCAGCTTCAAGACTCTTCAGACTCACATAGCCATCCCTTCCCTTCCCTTTTCAAGCCTAGAATGTTATGAGTTTCTCATGGTTGTTAGGGGTTGCTAACTAGTCCTTTTTCCCCTTAACTCTGCTTACCCACTTATAAACACATACTACTTACAGAGTATCTATTTCATGCCAAGACCCTGTTGCATGCTGAAATGTGTACTTTTTTTTTTTTTTACATGATTCATTCATTAACCAGGCCTCTGCTTTTTTCCCATTTCATTAATTTTATATGGGGAACTCCTACTGAAGCCAGCAGGAGAGATGGTGAGGCACTAGGAGAAAGTATCATGGGTATCTGTATATCTATCCATGTTTACCTCTTACCAGTGCCTTTTGGACCTGCTTAGATCCAGTCTCATACATACGAATTCATTTAATAATTGAATGTATACTGTGCAGCTCAACTTTATGATTCGATTAGTAATATAATACCTAGTTTACAATGGACATCTTGGGTCTATCACATTGTCATTTGGTCTCTAATGGTTAAGTGTTTGGTGTCCACAAAGAACCAGTAGTCAGTTGCTGCTTTTCAAATAGAAAATAACTTTATCCAGAAGAGGACATACTCTAAGACCTTAGGCATTTGCTCTGTGATCCTCCTATTGTTTTCCAGGGCTTCCTTCAGCATCCCTGTCTGTCACAGAGTAACATTGTATTTACAGGCTTATAGACTTAAGAATGAGGACAGCTTGTATAGAAGCTAGAGTCATACAGAATCTTTTCTTATGATGAGCTCCACTCAGCAGGTTTACAGAGCAGCATGCTCAAATGTCATTTATGTTGTTTATAAAATTCAGAGAGGCCCATTCAGCATTGTGTCCCTTTCTTAATGATAAGGAGAACAAGGTTCACTGACCTATCTTTCGCTTCTTCCATTTTACTGTTTGTTTTCTGTATGTCATAATTTTTTGTCCTTCAGTTACTCCCTTACTGCCTTTTTTTATATTTAATTAATTTTGTAGTGCATTACTTTGAGTCCTTTCTTATTTCCTTTTTAGTAAATTTTTTTCATGACTATTATTTAATTTTACTAAACTTTTTTTTTGGTCTAGAAATAGATCTAACAATTTTAATTTTTAAAATTAACTTTTATTTTAATTAATTTTAATTTTAACAATATTTTAACAAATACTTTATAATGCTTTACAATTAAGAAAAATACTTTCATATATGTTTGCATATGTAATTTCATTTAAATGATCTCTAAACCTGCATTGCAAATTAGGAGATGCCAAAGTAGGCTGACTGTGACTTTTCACACTTAAAAAAAAATTGCTCCATTTACTTGTATAGTGTTTTACTTTTGTCTTGTTTATAAAATTTTATTTACAAAAACTACATTTTTAAATCATTTTCTTAGTAGTTACCTTGGGGATTACAATTAACATCTTAAAACAACATAGTTTCAATTACTATTAACCTTCTCTCAAGAGCACACAAAACTGCTTCTATACAGCTCTGTCCCTGTTCTTACACACTGCTATTGTCACAGATTACATCTTACACATTGTGTGCCCATTAAAATATATACATAATAATAGTTTCACACATTTGTCTTTTAAAACATATAGGAGAAAAAAATAGGAGTTAAAACCCAAAAATGCAGTAATACTGGTTTGTATATTTACCTATGCAGTTATTTTTGCCAATTTTTTTTTTCTTCCTTTGGCTTCAAGCTATCGTGTAGTGTCCTTGCATTTCCACCTGAAGGATTCCCTTTAGCATTTCCTGTATACTAGAAATGATCTCACTCACTTTTGTTTACCTTGGGATGGTTTGATTTCTCCTTCTTTCATAAAGCTTGGTTTTTTTTTTTTCAATATATGAAATTTATTGTCAAATTAGTTTCCATACAACACCCAGTGCTCATCCCAAAAGGTACCCTCCTCAATACCCATCACCCACCCTCCCCTCCCTCCCACCCCCTATCAACCCTCAGCTTGTTCTCAGTTCTTAAGAGTCTCTTATGGTTTGGCTATCTCCCACTCTAACCTCTTTTTTTCCCTTCCCCTCCCCCATGGGTTTCTGTTAAGTTTCTCAGGATCCACATAAGAGTGAAAACATATGGTATCTGTCTTTCTCTGTATGGCTTCACTTAGCATAACACTCTCCAGTTCCATCCACGTTGCTACAAAGGGCCATATTTCATTCTTTCTCATTGCCATGTAGTACTCCATTGTGTATATAAACCACAATTTCTTTATCCATTCATCAGTTGATGGACATTTAGGCTCTTTCCATAATTTGGCTATTGTTGAGAGTGCTGCTATAAACATTGGGGTACAAGTGCCCCTATGCAACAGTACTCCCGTATCCCTTGGGTAAATTCCTACCAGTGCTATGGTTGGGTCATAGGGTAGATCTATTTTTAATTTTTTGTGGAACCCCCACACTGTTTTCCAGAGTGGCTGCACCATTTTGCATTCCCACCAACAGTGCAAGAGGGTTCTCATTTCTTCACATCCTCTCCAGCATTTATACTCTCCTGATTTGTTCATTTTGGCCACTCTGACTGGCGTGAAGTGGTATCTGAGTGTGGTTTTGATTTGTATTTCCCTGATGAGGAGCGACCCTGAGCATCTTTTCATGTGCCTGTTGGCCATCTGGATGTCTTCTTTAGAAAAGTGTCTATTCATGTTTTCTGCCCATTTCTTCACTGGGTTATTTGATTTTCAGGTGTGGAGTTTGGTGAGCTCTTTATAGATTTTGGATACTAGCCCTTTGTCTGATATGTCATTTGCAAATGTCTTTTCCCATTCCCTTGGTTGCCTTTTAGTTTTGTTGATTGTTTCCTTTGCTGTGCAGAAGCTTTTTATCTTCATAAGGTCCCAGTAATTCACTTTTGCTTTTAATTCCCTTGCCTTTGGGGATGTGTCAAGTAAGAAATTTCTGCGGCTGAGGTCAGAGAGGTCTTTTCCTGCTTTCTCCTCTAGGGTTTTGATGGTTTCCTGTCTCACATTCAGGTCCTTTATCCATTTTGAGTTTATTTTTGTGAATGGTGTGAGAAAGTGGTCTAGTTTCAATCTTCTGCATGTTGCTGTGCAGTTCTCCCAGCACCATTTGTTAAAGAGACCGTCTTTTTTCCATTGGATGTTCTTTCCTGCTTTGTCAAAGATTAGTTGGCCATACGTTTCTGGGTCTAGTTCTGGGTTTCTATTCTATTCCATTAGTCTATGTGTCTGTTTTTGTGCCAATACCATGCTGTCTTGATGATGACAACTTTGTAGTAGAGGCTAACATCTGGGATTGTGATGCCTCCTGCTTTGGTCTTCTTCAAAATTACTTTGGGCTGTGGGCTTTTCATAAATGGCTTTTATGATGTTTAAGTATGTTCCTTCTATACCGACTTTCTTTAGGGTTTTTATTAAGAAAGGGTGCTGGATTTTGTCAAATGCTTTTTCTGCATCTATTGAAAGGATCATATGGTTCTTCTCTTTTCTTTTATTAATGTGATGTATCACGTTGACTGATTTGCGAATGTTGAACCAGCCCTGCATCCCAGGAATGAATTCCACTTGATCATGGTGAATACTTCTTTTTATATGCTGTTGAATTCGATTTGCTACTATCTTAATGAGAATTTTTGCATCCATATTCATCAGGGATATTGGCCTGTAGTTCTCTTTTTTTACTGGGTCTCTGTCTGATATAGGAATCAAAGTAATGCTGGCTTCACAGAATGAGTTTAGAAGTTTTCCTTCCCTTTCTATTTTTTGGAATAGCTTGAGAAGGATAGGTATTATCTCTGCTTTAAAAGTCTGGTAAAATTCCCCTGGGAAGCCATCTGGTCCTGGACTCTTATTTGTTGGGAGATTTTTGATAACCGATTCAATTTCTTCACTGGTTATGGGTCTGTTCAAGCTTTCTATTTCCTCCTGATTGAGTTTTGGAAGCGTGTGGGTGTTTAGGAACTTGTCCATTTTTCCAGGTTGCCCAGTTTGTTGGCATATAATTTTTCATAGTATTCCCTGATAATTGCTTGTATTTCTGAGGGATTGGTTGTAATAATTCCATTTTCATTCATGATTTTATCTATTTGGGCCATCTCCCTTTTCTTTTTCAGAAGCCTGGCTAGAGGTTTATCAATTTTGTTTATTTTTTCAAAAAACCAACTCTTTGTTTCGTTTATCTGCTCTACAGTTTTTTTTTTTTTAGATTCTATATTGTTTATTTCTACTCTGATGTTTATTATTTCTCTTCTTCTGCTGGGTTTAGGCTGTCTTTGCTATTCTGCTTCTATTTCCTTTAGGTGTGCTGTTAGATTTTGTATTTGGGATTTTCCTTGTTCCTTGAGATAGGCCTGGATTGCAATGTATTTTCCTCTCAGGACTGCCTTCACTGCATCCCAAAGCGTTTGGATTGTTGTATTTTCATTTTCGTTTGTTTCCATATATTTTTTAATTTCTTCTCTAATTGCCTGGTTGACCCACTCATTCTTTAGTAGGGTGTTCTTTAACCCCCATGCTTTTGGAGGTTTTCCAGACTTTTTCCTGTGGTTGATTTCAAGCTTCATAGAATTGTGGTCTGAAAGTATGCATGGTATAATTTCAATTCTTGTATACTTATGAAGGGCTGTTTTGTGACCCAGTATGTGATCTATCTTCGAGAATGTTCCATGTGCACTTGAGAAGAAAGGATATTCTGTTGCTTTGGGATGCAGAGTTCTAAATATATCTGTCAAGTCCATCTGATCCAATGTATCATTCAGGGCCCTTGTTTCTTTATTGACCGTGTGTCTAGATGATCTATCCATTTCTGTAAGTGGGGTGTTAAAGTCCCCTGCAATTACCACATTCTTATCAATAAGGTTGCTTATGTTTGTGCGTAATTGTTTTATATATTTGGGAGCTCCTATATTCGGCACATAGATATTTGTAATTGTTAGCTCTTCCTGATGGATAGACCCTGTAATTATTATATAATGCCCTTCCTCATCTCTTGTTACAGCCTTTAAAGTCTAGTTTGTCTGATATAACTATGGCTACTCCAGCTTTCTTTTGGCTTCCACTGGCATGATAAATAGTTCTCCATCCCCTCACTCTCAATCTGAAACTGTCCTCAGGTCTAAAATGAGTCTCTTGTAGACAGCAAATAGATGGGTCTTGGTTTTTTATCCATTCTGATACCCTATGTCTTTGGCTGGTGCATTTAGTCCATTTACATTCAGTGTTTTTATAGAAAGATATGGGTTTAGAGTCATTGTGATGTCCATAGGTTTCATGCTTGTAGTGATGTCTCTGGTACTTTGTCTCACAGGATCCCCCTTAGGATCTCTTGTAGGGCTGGTTTAGTGGTGACTAATTCCTTCAGTTTTTGTTTGTTTGGGAAAACCTTTATCTCCCCTTCTATTCTAAATGACAGACTTGGTGGATGAAGGATTCTCATCTGCATATTTTTCCTGTTCATCACATTGAAGATCTACTGCCATTCCTTTCTGGCCTGCCAAGTTTCATTAGAGAGATCAGTCACGAGTGTTATAGGTCTCCCTTTATATGTTAGAGCACGTTTATCCCTAGCTGCTTTCAGAATTTTCTCTTTATCCTTGTGTTTTGCCAGTTTCACTATGATATGTCGTGCAAAAGATCGATTCAAGTTACGTCTGAAGGGAGTTCTCTGTGCCTCTTGGATTTCAATGCCTTTTTCCTTCCCCAGATCAGGGAAGTTCTCAGCTATTATTTCTTCAAGTACACCTTCAGTACCTTTCCCTCTCTCTTCCTCCTCTGGAATACCAATTATGCGTGGATTATTTCTCTTTAGTGCATCACTTAGTTCTCTAATTTTCCCCTCATACTCCTGGATTTTTGTCTTTTTCTCAGCTTCTTCTTTTTCCATAATTTTATCTTCTAGTTCACCTATTATTTCCTCTGCCTCTTCAATCTGAGCCATGGTTGTCTCCAATTTATTTTGCAGCTCATTAATAGCATTTTTTAGCTCCTCCTGGCTGTTTCTTAGTCCCTTGATATCTGTAGCAATAGATTCTCCGCTGTCCTGTATACTGTTTTCAAGCCCAGTGATTAATTTTATGACTATAATTCTAAATTCACTTTCTGTTATATAGTTTTTGATCAGTTCGTTAGCTGTTGTTATTTCCTGGAGGTTATTTTGAGAGGAATTCTTCTATTTCGTCATATTGGATAGTCCCTGGCGAGGTGTGGAACTGTGGGGCACTTCCCCTGTCTGTCTTGAATAACTTGTGTTGGTGGGCGGGGCTGCAGTCAGACCTGATGTCTGCCCCCATCTCACCGCTGGGGCCACAGTCAGACTGGTGTGTGCCTTCTCTTTCCCTCTCCTAGGGGCAGGATTCACTGTGGGGTGGCGTGGCCCATCTGGACTACTTGCACACTACCAGGCTTGTGGTGTTGGGGATCTGGCGTATTAGCTGGGGTGGATTGGCAAGGTGCACAGGGGTGGGAGGGGCATGCTCAGCTCGCTTTTCCTTTGGAGTTTGGCTTTGGGAGGGGCCCTCGGCACCAAGAAGGAGTCAGATCCGCCAGAGGGATGGATCTGCAGAAGCACAGCATTGGGTGTTTGCACAGTGCAAGCAAGTTCCCTGGCAGGAACTGGTTCCCTTTGGGATTTTGGCTGGGGTGTGGGCGAGGGAGATGGTGCTGGTGAGCGCTTTTCTTCCCTGCCAAGCTCAGCTCTGTTGCTCGGGGCTCAACAATTCTCCCTCCCATTGTCTTCCAGCCCTCCCTTTCTCTGAGCAGAGCTGTTAGCTTATGACCTTCCAGATGTTATGTCCCGCTTGCTGTCAGAACACACTCTTTCCGGCACCTCCACTTTTGCAAGCCAGACTCAGGGGCTCTGCTTTGCCAGCGGGCTGCCCCTCTGCCCCAGCTCCCTTCTGCCAGTCCGTGTAAGGCACACTGCCTCTCCGCCCTTCCTACCCTCTTCCATGGTCCTCTCATCTGCGCTTGGCTCCGGAGACTCCGTTCTGCTAGTCTTCTGGCGGTTTTCTGGGTTATTATGGCAGGTGTAGGTGGAATCTAAGTGATCAGCTGGACGCGGTGAGCCCAGCGTCCTCCTACGCCACCATCTTCCCCAGGTCTCCTCCTCATAAAGCATAGTTTTGCTGAATATAGAATTCTTGGCTGAACTCCTTTTTTTTTCTTTTAGCACATTAAATATGGCCTCTTGCTGCATTCTGGTCTTCATGATTTGTACTGAAGAATCAGCTGCTAATCTGATTAATTATCTCTTGTACATAATGAGTCAGTTCTCTTACTGTTTTCAAGATTCTCTTTTTATGTTAGGCTTTTGACTAATTGTAATGGCTCTCAGTGCAGATATCTTTAATCAATTTGATGCTTTCAAACTTCTCAGAAGTTTCCTGTATTTTATGAAATTGGTAAGTTTTCAACCATTCTTTCTTCAAATATTCTTTCTGTCTCTGTATCTATCAACTTCTGGAACTCCCATTTTGTGTATGTTGGAATTTTTTGTGTCCTTAAGCTATCTTCATTTTTCTTCATTATTTTTCTTTTTGCTCCTCAGGCTAGATAATTTCATTTGACCTATCATCAAATTCATTGACACTTTTGCCTGTCAAATCTGCTTTTATACCACTCTAGTAATTTTTTCATTTCAGTAACTGTACTTATCAGTCCTATAAGTTCTATTGAATTCCTTTGATTATTTCTATTTCTTTATATTCTTGTTGAGACATTGTTTTCCTGGTTTCTCTTGTTCTTTGCCTGTGACTTTCCTTAGCTGATTACACATATTTAAGAAAGTAGATTTAAAGTCTTTGTCCAAAGGTGCTCAACATCATCACGCATCTGAGAAATACTAATTAAAACCAAAATGAGATATCACTTCACACTTGTTACAATGGCTATCATTAAGAGGACAAGAGATAATAAATGTTGGAGAGGATATGGAGAAAAGAGAACTCTGATGCATATTTGGGAATATAAATTGGTGCAACCACTATGAAAAACAGTATGGCAATTCCTCAAAAATATAAATATATAAAAACAAAACCATCATTTGACCCAGCCATTCCAAGTATTTATCTGAAGGAAACAACAACACTAACTCAAAAAGATATCTGCATGCCCATGTTTATCACAGCATTACTTACATAGAAATAAACTAAGTGCCCATTGATAAATGAATAAAAACAATGTGATACACACACACACACACACACACACACACACACACACACTCCGAGTGGAATATTATCCATCCATAAAAAAGAAATCTTGCCATTTGCAACAACATGGATGGACACTAAGGGTGTTATACTAAATGAAATAAGTCAGAGAAAAACAATCCATATGATCTCATTTGTATGTGGAACCTAATGTTAAAAACTGAACTCATGATACAGAAACAGATTGATGGTTGGAGGTTGGGCAAAATGGATGAAGGTAGTCACAGTATACCATAGTTGAATTATAAAATAAATAAGTCATGGGATATAATGTACCTCATGGTGACTATAGTTAATAATACTGTATTATATAATTGAAAGTTGCTGGGAAAGTAGATCTTAAAAGTTCATATCCAAGAAACACAAATTTGTAATTAATTATATGTGGTGATGGATGTTAACTAGAATTATTGTGGTTTTCATTACACGGTATGTACACATATCAAATCATTATTTCATACACCTGAAACTAATATAATAGTGTATGTCAATTATATGTAAATAAATAAATAAATAAATAAATAAATAAATAAATCTTTGTTTACTAAATCCAATGCCTCTGATTCCTCAGGGATGCCTTTTTTTTTTTAGTTTTTTTCAATTTATTTTAATTTTAATTTATGTTAATTCCAATTAGTTGAAATACAGTAAAATATTAGTTTCACATGCACAGTATAATAATTTAACACTTCCGTACAACATCCAGTGCTCATCACAAATGTACTCCTTAATCCCCACCACTTATTTAATCCATGCCCCTGTCCATCTCCTCCACTCACCTTCAGTTTGTTCTGTATTGTTAAGAGTCTGTTTTCTGGTTTGCCTCTCTCTCTTTTTTTTCCCTTTTGCTCATTTGTTTTTTTCTTATATTCTACATATGAGTGAAATCATACAGCATTTGTCCTTCTCTGACTGACTTATTTCACTTAGCATAATATGCTCTAGCTCCATCCATGTAGCTGTTTCCATAGTTTGGCTATTGTAGATAATAATGTTAAAAACATCAGGGTGCATGCATTTTAATTGATATTTTTGTGTGTTTTGATGAATACCTAGTAGTGCAATTGCTATATCATAGGGTAGGTCTATTTTAAACTTTTGGAGGGACCTCCAAACTGCTTTCGAGGGTGGCTGAACCATTTTACATTCCCATCAACACTGTAAAAGGGTTCCCCATTCTCCACATTCTTGCTAACACCTGTTGTTCCTGGTGTTGTTGATTTTAGCCATTCTGAATGGTGTGGGCTGAAATTTCATTGTAGTTTTGACTTGTATTTTCTTGATTATCAGTGATGTTGAGCATCTTTTCGGGTGTCTGAGACCCATCTGCAGTCTTTGGGAAAATGTCTATTCATGTCTTCTGTCCATTTCTTAATTGGATTGTTCCTTTTTTGAGCATTGAGTTTTACAATTTCTGTGTATACTTTGGATATTAACCCTTTACCAGATGTGTGATTTGCAAATATCTTCTCCAATTCTGTAGGTTGTCTTTTAGTTTTGTGGGTTGTATTTGTCACCATGCAGAAGCTTTTTTTTTTTTTATGAAGTCCCAGTACCAGTAGTTTATTTTTGCTTTTGTTTCCCTTGCCTCAGGAGACATATATAGAAATAAGTTGCTACTGCCAATGTCAAAGAAGTTACTGCCTGTGTTCTCCTCTGGGATTTTTATGGTTTCATGTCTCATATTTAGGTCTTTAATCCATTTTGGATTTATTTTTGTGTTTGGTGTAAGAAAGTGGTCCAGTTTCATTCTTTTGCATGTTGCCGTCCAGTTTTCCCAACACTATTTTTTAAGAGACTGTCTTTTTCCATTGACTACTCTTTTTTGTTTTGTCAAAGATTATTTGGCCACATAGTTGTGTGTTCATTTCAGGGTTTTCTATTCTGTTCCATTGATCTATGTGTCTATTTTTGTGCCAGTACCATACTTTATTGATCACTACACCTTTGTAATATAGCTTGAAGTCTGGAATTATGCCGCCACAATTTTCAAGGTTGCTTTGGCTATTCAGGGCCTTTGTGGTTCCATACAAATGTTTGTTCAAGCTGTGTGAAAAATGCATTAGTATTTCGATAGGGATTGCATTAAATGTGTAGATTGCTTTGGGTAGGATAAACATTTTAACAATACTTGTTCTCCCAATCCATGAGCATGGAATGTCTTCTCATTTCTTTGTGTCATCTTCAATTTCTTTCATTAGTGTTTTGTAGTTTTCAGAGAATAGATCTTTCACCTCCACAGTTAGGTTTATTCCTAGGATCCTATTGTTTTCCTGCAACTGGGAATGGGATTGATTTCTTAATCTCTCTTCCTGCTGCTTCATTATTGGTGTATAGAAGTGCAATGGATTTCTGCGTGTTGATTTTGTGTCTTGCAAATTTACTGTATTTGTTTCTCAGTTTAGCAGTTTTTTTGGTGGAGTCTTTTGGGTTTTCTATATAGAGTATCATGTCGTCTGCAAATAGTGAAAGTTTTACTTCTTCCTTTTCATTCGGATGCTCTTTATTTCTTTTCATTTTCTGATTGCTGTGGCTAGAACTTCTAGTACTATGACAAATACCAGTGTGATAGTGAGCATCCCTGTCTTGTTCCTGACTGTAGAGGGAACGCTCTCAGTTTTTCCCCGTTGAGGATAACATTAGCTGTGGATTTTTCATATGTGGCCTTTATTATTTTGAGGTAAATTCATTCTAAACCTACTTAGTTGAGGGTTTTTTTTGTGCATCTATTAAAATGATCATATGGTTCTTGTCCTTTCTTTTATTAATGTGGTGTATCACATTGATTGATTTGGGAACATTGAACCACCCTTGCAGCCCAGGAATAAATAAATCCCACTTGATCATGGTGCATGATTCTTTTAATGTACTGTTGAGTTTGGTTTGCTAGTATTGTACTGAGAATTTTTGCATTCATGGTCATCAGGGATATTGGCCTGTAGTTCTCTTTTTTAGTGGAGTCTTTATCTGGTTTTTGTTTCAGAGTAATGCTGACCTCATAGAATGAATTTAGAAGTTTTCCTTTCTTTTCTACTTTTTGGAATAGTTGAGAAGAATGCATATTAGCTATTCTTTAAATTTGGTTTGGTAGAGAGCGAATTGGGGCGCCTGGGTGGCTCAGTTGTTAAGCATCTGACTTCAACTCAGGTCATGATCTCACAGTTTTTGAGTTCAAGTTCTACATTGAGTGAGCTCAAGCCCCACTTTGGGTGAGCATGAGCCCTGCTTCCAGTAAAACACAAGCCCCAGAGAGCCCCACTTCTCTCTCTCTCTCTGACCCTCGTGGGATTCTCTCTCTCTCTCTCTCTCTCTCTCTGCCCCTCACTCACTTGTGTCCTCTCTCTGTCTCTCAAAAAAATTGGGGTGCCTGGATGGCTCAGTCGGTTGAGTGTTTGACTTTGGCCCAGGTCATAATTACATGGTTCATGGATTTGAGCCCTGCGTTGGGCTCTGTGCTGACAGCTGAGCCTGGAGCCTGCTTTGGATTCTGTGTCTTGCTCTCTTGCTACCTCTGCCCTGCTCACACTCTATCTCTCTGTCTCTCAAAAATAAATAGAATAAAATAGGTGTTAGCTGGTCTTTAAATCTTTTGTAGAATTCACCTGTGAAACCATCTGGCTGTTGTGTTTTTTTGTTTGTATTTTTTTTGTTTTTGTTTTTGATTACTGCTTCAATATCTTTCCTGGTTATGTCTGTTCAAGTTTTCTGTTTATCGTGGTTCAGTTTTGGTAGTTACATGTTTCTAGGAATTTATTCATTTCTTCTATTTTTTCCAGGTTGTTGACATAAAGTTTTTCATAATATTATCTTATAATATTATGTTTGTATTTCTGTGGTGTTGTTGTCATTTCTCCTCTCTCATTTGTGATATTATTTATTTGGTTTCTTTCTCTTTTCTTTTTCATTAGTCTGCCTGGAGGTTTATCAATGCTATTAATTTTTGGCAAAGAATGAGCTCCTGGTTTAATTGATCTGATTTATTGTGTTTTGATTACTATATCATTTTTTTCCCTGTTCTACTCTTCATGATTTTCTTTCTTCAGTTGGCTTTAGGCTTCATTTTTGTTCTTTTTCTCACTCTTTTATCTGTAAATTTAGGTTGTTTATTTTAGATTATTCATTCTTAGTGCAGTAGGCCTGTATTGCTATATACTTCCCTCTTAGGACTGCTTTTGCTGCATCCCAACAGTTTTGGACCATTGTGTTTTCATTTTCATTTGTTTCCATGCATTTTTAAATTTTTTCTTTGGTTTCCTGGTTGATCCATTTATTGTTTGGTGGCATGTTGTTTAATTTCCATGTATTTGTTGTCTTTCCAAATTTTTATGGTGGTTAATTTCTTGTTTCACAGAATTGTGGTCAGAAAAGATGCACAATATGAATTCAAACTTTTTGTAGTTGTTGAGGCCTGTTATGTGACCTAATATGTGATCTGTTCTGGAGAATGTCCTATGTGCACTTGGAAAGAATGTATATTCTGCTGGTTTATCATGGAATATTCTGAATATAACTGTTAAGTCCATGTAGTCCAGTGTTTCACTCAAAACCATTGTTTCCTTGTTTATTTTCCATTTAGATGATCTGTCCAATGAAATAAGTGTGTGTTAAAGTCCCCTGCTATTACTGTTTGTTATCAATGAGTTCCTTTATGTTTGTTATTAATTGTTTTATATATTTGGATCTTTCTATGTTGGGGGTATAAATATTTAAAATTGTTATATTTTCTTGTTTGATTTGTCCCCCTTTTGATTATATAATGTCCTTCTTTGTTTCTTTTTATAGTCTTTGTTTCAAAATCTAGTTTGTCTGATGTCCCCTTTATGATTATATAATGTCCTTCTTTGTTTCTTTTCATGGTCTTTTGTAAAAGTCTAGTTTGTCTGATGGAAGCATTGCTATTCTGGTTTTCTTATGACATCCTTTTGTCTGATAAATGTTTCTCCACCCTCTAACTTTCAATCTGCAGGTGTTTTAAGTCTAAAATGTGTTTCTTGTATTCAGTATATAGAGGGGCCTTTATTTCTTTTCAATCCATTTGACACCTATGTCTTTTGATAAAACCATTTATTCCATTTACATTCCAGGTAATTATTGATAGATATGTATTTATTGCCATTTATTTGTTGTTGCTGCTAGTGATTTTCTCTTATCCTTTCTTTTCTTGTCATTTTAGGTCTCTCTTTTCTACTTGAGTCCCCTTTACAATTTCTTGCAGGGCTGGTTTCGTGGTTATGAAATCTTTTAGTTTTTCTTTGGGAAACTCTGTCTCTCCTTCTAATCTGACTGATAATCGTGTTTATAGAGTATTCTTGGTGCAGATTTTTCTCTCTTGGCACTTTGAGTATATCATGCCACTTCCTTCTGGCTTGGGATATTTCTGTTGAGAAATCTCCAGCTAGCCTTATCAGTTTTCCAATGTAAGTTAAGGACTTCTCTTGTCCTGTTGCCTTTAAGATTTTTCTTCTTTATCACTATCTTTTGCAAATTTAGCTATAACATGTCTTGGTTTTGGCTTGCTTTTGTTGATGTTGATGGGATTTCTCTGTGCCTTTTGGATCTGGATGTCTGTTTTCTTCCCAAGATTAGATAAGTTTTCTGCTATTATTTCTTTTTTTTCTTTAATATATAATTTATTGTCAAATTGGTTTCCATACAACACCCAGTGCTCATCCCAACAGGTGTCCTCTTCAATGTCCATCACCCACTTTCCCCTCCTTCCCACCCTCCATCAACCCTCAGCTTATTCTCAGTTTTTAAGAGTCTCTTATGGTTTGCCTCCCTCCCTCTCTAACATTTTTTCCCCCTTCTCCTCTCCCATGGTCTTTGTTAAGTTTCTCAGGATCCACATAACAGTGAAAACATATGGTATCTGTCTTTCTTTGTATGACTTATTTCACTTAGCATAACACTGTCGAGTTCCATCCACGTTGCTACAAAAGGCCATATTTCATTATTTCTCATTGCCAAGTAGTATTATTTCTTAAAATAAATTTTCTTTTCCACTTTTCTCTCTTCTTCTGGGACTCCTATAATACTAATGTTATTACATTTGATAAAGTCACCGAGTTCCTTAAATCTACTCTCATTCTCAAGTCTGGCACTGTCATTAAAGCCGGAACAGAACCAGAATAATAATGAGAAAACAAGTCAAAAGGAAGTGCTTTCTAGGTCAAAGGGAAAAACATTAAGCATCCCAAGAATAGTGTATTTGCATCATCAGAGCACAACGCATCTCAGAGAAGTTATTCAACTTCTTAGTGAAACCACCTAAGGTTTTGCAAAAAGCCAGATGTTCTTTATGGAAATATTTGCCTACTATAATTGGGACTTTTGGAATCATTACTGATAAGTGTTGGAAAAAATGATACCTAAATGTGGTGAATAAACATCACACCATACCCTTTTTTGCAAAAATACTTTTGTGATTTGGGATGAGACTTTAAAAGGACATTCATAAGCATTTCACAATTTTTAAAAGGACATCTGCATATTATTCCAGTTTTAAATTTTTATGAGCTTTTACAGCTTTGATTTGGCTATTGTTTGAGAGTTGGGAATATGCATAAGAAAATTAGTGACTAATACCTAAAAATCCTTTTCATCTCTACAGAATAAAGTTATGAAGGAGACAGCGCACAGAGTTATATACATTGGATATTGTATTTTTAATTCATGCAAGCAAATTTATTTACAATTTTAGTTTAAAATGACATACACAGACTCAGAGGTTAATGTAATAGTCAAATGATTATTCTAATGTAATTAACTCACTTTACAGCTGATAAACAGAGACCCTGGAGGGACTACATGATTTCTTTTTTTTTCCTCTTTTTTTTAAATGTTTATTTATTTTTGACAGAGACAGAGACAGAATGTGAGTGGGTTAGGAGCAGAGAGAGAGGGAGACACAGAAGCAGAAGCAGGCTCCAGGCTCTGAGCTGTCAGCACAGAGCCTGACGCGGGGCTCGAACTCACGAGCTGTGAGATCATGACCTGAGCTGAAGTTGGATGTTCAACTGAATGAGCCACCCAGGCGCCCCAGGGACTACATGATTTCTATAAGGTTATGTAGTCAGTGAAAACATCATAACAAGAAACCAAGTTTTCTGTTTATAAACAACCTTATTCATATCTTTACATTAATTTATTTTTTCTAGTTTTATCCTTTATCTCTTTTTTTCCAGTTTTATCCTTTATCTCATCATTAATTTATCTGACTCTAGGAGTAGTGGACATTACTTTAAAAAATTATGTATGTCAGAGAGTTGTTTGGTTAAGAGTCAATGTTCTTCTCTTTGCAGCATTTGAAGATGCTGTCCTTCCTTCCTTAGCTCCTTTTGCTTTTAGATTCTGTGGGGTATATTTTCTTGATTCTTCTTCATTTGTGACCACTCCTCATAGTGTAACTAGTGCCTCTTTCTAAGATGTTCTGACATACAGTCATCTTGTAAGCTTGTGTCTTTAACTGGATTCTCTTTCTGTTACCAAACTTCCCCTTTGGGATATACCCATTTCTGCCTCCTAATTATTATTTCTCTGCATTAACTCAAAGATCTTCATGTCTAGTACCAATATTTGCTAAGCCATAACACTGCTGTATTGATACTTGCCAACACTGCAATCTCAGTGTTTCCACAACTGATTTCATCTTCCTTCAGGACAACTTCCTTCTTCTGTACTCAAGTCTTGATTAATGCTACCATCAGCAAACCTTTTCAGCTTTTTCAATTTATCCCCTCTTCCTTTGCAAAACTAGCCAATGCTTGATCTACATCAACTTTACTTTTTTTGAAAACATTTTTTAAGTTTATTTATTTATTCATAATAAATGAGACAGTAAGAGAGAACAAGCAGGGAGGGGCAGAGAGAGAGAGGGAGAGAGAGAATCCCAAGTAGGGTGCATGCTACCAGCACAGAGTTGGATGCAGGGCTCAAATTCACAAACCGCAAGATCATGACTAGAGCCCAAACCAAGAATCAGACTCTTAACCAACTGAGCCACCCAGGCACCCCTCAACTTTACTTCTTAAACACACCTTATATTATATTTTTTTATCTGTACTATTATTACCTTAGTTTCGGTAATTAATGTCTCAGCCTGACATTTATTAGGCTTCATATATCACAGTATTCAGTCTTTCCTTTCCCATCCATATCCTTTAGGTTACCAACATTCTTTCTTTGTTTCTTTGTTTGATTCTTTCTTTCTTTCTTTCTCTCTTTCTTTCTTTCTTTCTTTCTTTCTTTCTATTTATTCACCTTTACTTTATTTTTTTTTTTATTTTTTAAAATTTACATCCAAATTAGTTAGCATGTAGTGAAACAATGATTTCAGGAGTAGATTCCTTAATGCCCTTACCCATTTAGCCCATCCCCCCTCCCACAACCCCTCCTGTAACCCTCATTTTGTTATCTATATTTATGAGTCTCTTCTGTTTTGTCCCCCTCCCTGTTTTTATATTTTGTTTCCTTTCCCTTATGTTCATCTGTTTTGTTTCTTAAAGTCCTCATATGAGCGAAGTCATATGATTTTTGTCTTTCTCTGACTGACTAACTTCACTTAGCATAATACCCTCCAGTTCCATCCACCTGGTTGTAAATGGCAAGATTTCATTTTTTTGATTGCTGATTAATACTCCATTGTATATATATACCACATTTTCTTTATCCATTCATCCATCGATGGACATCGGGCTCTTTCCATACTTTGGCTATTGTTGATAGTGCTGCTAAAAACATGGGGGTGCATGTGTCCCTTCAAAACAGCACACCTGTATCCCTTGGATAAATGCCTAGTATTGCAATTGCTGGGTCATAGAGTAGTTCTATTTTTCAATTTTTCAGAAACCGCCATATTGTTTTCCAGAGTGGCTGAACCTGCCTGAATTGCCAGCAACAATGCAAAAGAGATCCTGTTTCTCTGCATCCTTGCCAACATCTGTTGTTATCTGAGTTGTTAATGTTAGCCATTCTGACAGGTGTAAGGTGGTATCTCATTGTGGTTTTGATTTGTATTTCCCTGATGATGAGTGATGGTGAGCATTTTTTCATGTGTCAGTTGGCCATCTGGATGTCTTCTTGGGAAGTGTCTATTCATGTCTTTTGCCCATTTCTTCACTGGATTATTTGTTGTTTGGGTGTTGAGTTGGATAAGTTCTTTACAGACTTTAGATAAACCCTTTATCTGATATGTTATTTGCAAATATCTTCTCCCATTCTGTCAGTTGCCTTTTAGTTTTGCTGATTGTTTCCTTCTCTGTGGGGAAGGTTTTTATTTTGATGCGGTCCCAGTAGTTCATTTTTGCTTTTGTTTCCCTTGCCTCTGGAGACGTGTTGAGTAAGAAATTGCTGTGGGCAAGATCAAAGAGGTTTTTGCCTGCTTTCTCCTCGTAGATTTTGATGGCTTCCTGTCTTACATTTAGGTCTTTCATCCAGTTTGAGTTTATTTTGTGTATGGTGTAGGGAAGTGGTCCAGGTTCATTCTTCTGCATGTCGCTGTCGTTTTCCCAGCACCACTTGCTGAAGAGACTGTCTTTATTCCATTGGATATTCTTCCCTGCTTTGTCAAAGATTAGTTGGCCGTATGTTTGTGGGTCCATTTCTGGGTTCTCTTTTCTATTCCATTGATCTGAGTGTCTGTTCTTGTGCCAGTACAACACTGTCTTTATGATTACAGCTTTGTAGTATAGTTTGAA
Source organism: Puma concolor (assembly GCF_028749965.1). Taxonomy (NCBI): domain Eukaryota; kingdom Metazoa; phylum Chordata; class Mammalia; order Carnivora; family Felidae; genus Puma; species Puma concolor. The sequence continues at coordinate 28,450,835 of NC_141671.1, forward strand.
GTCTGGGATTGTGATGTCTCCAGCTTTGGTTTTCTCTTTCAATATCACTTTGGCTATTCAGAGATTTTCTGGTTTCATACAAATTTTAGGATTATTTGTTCTAGCTCTGTGAAGAATGCTGGTGTTACTTTGATAGGGATCGCGTTGAATATGTAGATTGCTTTGGGTAGTATCGACATTTTAACAATATTTGTTCTTCCTATCCAGGAGCATGGAATCTTTTTAATGCTTCTTCAATTTGTTTCATATCTTTCTATAGTTTTCAGTGTATAGATTTTTCACCTCTTTGGTTAGATTTATTCCTAGATATTTTATGGTTTTTGGTGCAACTGTAAATGGGATCGATTCCTTGATTTCTCTTTCTGTTGCTTCATTGTTGGTGTATAGGAATGCAACCAATTTCTGTGCATTGATTTTATATCCTGCAACTTTGCTGAATTCATGAATCAATTCCAGCAGTTTTTTGGTGGAATCTTTTGGGTTTTATATATAGAGTATCTTGTCATCTGCAAAGAGTGAAAGTTTGACCTCCTCCTGGCTGTTTTGGATACCTTTTATTTCTTTGTGTTGTCTGATTGCAGAGGACAAAAGACTTCCAATACTATGTTGAGTAACAGTGGTGAGAGTGGACATCTCTGTCTTGTTCCTGACCTTAGGGGGAACACTCTCAGGTTTTCCCCATTGAGGATGATATTAGCGCTGGGTTGTTCATATATGGCTTTTATGGTCTCGAGGTATGATCCTTCTATCCCTACTTTCTTGAGGGTTTTTATCAAGAAAGGATGCTGTATTTTGTCAAATGCTTTCTCTGCATCTATTGAGAGGATCATATGGTTCTTGTCCTTTCTTTTGTTGATGTGATGAATCCCATTAATTGTTTTGCGGAAATTGAACCAACCCCGCATCCCAGGTATAAATCCCACTTGGTGGTGGTGAATAATTTTTGTAATATATTGTTGGACCCGGTTGGCTAATATCTTGTTGAGGTTTTTTGCATCTGTGTTCATCAGAGAAATTGGTCTATAGTTCTCCTTTTTAGTGTGGTCTCTGTCTGGTTTTGGAATCAAGGTAATGCTGGCTTCATAGAAAGAGTTTGGAAGTTTTCTTTCCATTTCTATTTTTTGGAACAGCTTCAAGAGAATAGGTGTTAACTCTTCCTTAAATGTTTGGTAGAATTCCCCCGGAGAGCCACCTGGCCTTGGACTCTTGTTTTTTTTGCAGATTTTTGGTTACTAATTCGATTTCTTTACTGGTTATGAATCTGTTCAAATTTTCTATTTCTTCCTGTTTCAGTTTTGGTAGTGAATATGTTTCTAGGAATTTGTCCATTTCTTCCAGATTGCCCATTTTATTGGCATATAATTGCTGATAATATTCTCTTATTACTGTTTTTATTTCTGCTGTGTTGGTTGTGATTTCTCCTCTTTCATTCTTGATTTTACTTATTTGGCTCCTTTAATTTTTCATTTTGATCAAACTGGCTAGTAGTTTATCAATTTTGTTAATTCTTTCAAAGAACCAGCTTCTGGTTTCATTGATCTGTTCTGGTTTTTTTGTTTGTTTGTTTGTTTGTTTGTTTGTTTGTTTCTTTTTGGTTTTTGGTTTCAATAGCATTGATTTCTGCTCTAATCTTTATTCTTTCCTGTCTTCTGCTGGTTTCAGGTTTTATTTGCTGTTCTTTTTCCAGCTCCTTAAGGCATTAGGTGTGGTTGTGTACCTGAGATATTTCCTCCTTCTTTAGGAAGCCCTGGATTGCTATATACTTTCCTCTTATGACTGCCTTTGCTGCGTCCCCGAGGTTTTGGATTGTGGTCTTACCATTTTCATTGACTTCCATATACTTGTTAATTTCCTCTTTAACTGCTTGGTTAGCCCATTCATTCTTTAGTAGGATGTTCTTCAGTCTCCAAGTATTTGTTACCTTTCCAATTTTTTCTTGTGGTTGATTTCAAGTATCATAGTGTTGTGGTCTGAAAATATGCACAGTATGATCCCGGTCTTTTTGTACTTAGGGCTGATTTGTTTCCCAGTATATGGTCTATTCTGGAGAGCATTCCATGTGCACTGGAGAAGAAATGTATATTCTGCTTCTTTAGGATGAAGTTAAGTCCATCTGGTCCAGTGTGTCATTCATAGCCATTGTTTCCTCGTTGATTTTTTTATTAGATGATCTGTCTATTGCTGTGAGTGGGGTGTTGAAATCTCTGACTATTATGATATTACTCTTGATGAGTTTCTTGATATTTGTAATTAATTGATTTATATATTTGGGTGCTCTCACATTTGGCATGTACATGTTTACAATTTTTAGGTCTTCTTGGTGGATAGACCCCTTGATTATGATATAATGCCCTTCTTCATCTCTTGATGCAGTCTTTATTTTAAAGTCTAGATTGTGTGATATAAGTATGGCTACTCCAGCTTTCTTTTTTGACCATTAACATGATAGATGGTTCTTCCTCCCCTTATTTTCAATCTGAAGGTATCTTTAGGTCTAAAGTGGGTCTCTTGTAAACAGCATATAGATGGCTCTTGTTTTCCAATCCATTCTGTTACCCTATGTCTTTTGATTGGAGCATTGAGTCCATTGATGTTTAGAGTACTGAAAGATATGAATTTATTGCCATTATAATGCTTGTAGAGTTAGAGTTTCTGGTGGTGTTCTCTGGTCCTTTCTCATCTTTTGTTGCTTTTGGTATTTATTTATTTATTTATTTATTTAAATATTTTCATCTTTTCTCCCCTCAGAAAGTTCCCCTTAAAATTTCTTGCAAGACTGGTTTAGTGGTCACAAACTCCTTTAATTTTTGTTTCTCTGAGGAACTTTTAATCTCTCCTTCTATTTTGAATGACAGTCTTGCTGGATAAAGAATTGTTGGGTGCTTATTTTTCTGATTCAGCACACTGAATATATCCTGCCACTCCTTTCTGGTCTGTCAAGTTTCTGTGGATAGGTATTCAGCAAACCTGATCTGTCTTCCCTTGTAGGTTAGGGACTTTTTTTTCTTGCTGCTTTCCTGATTCTCTCCTTGCCTGAGTATTTTATGAATTTGACTGATATGCCTTGTTGATGGTCGGTGTTTTTGAATCTAATGGAAGTCCAATATGCTTCCTGGATTTTGATGTCTGTGTCTTTCCCCAGGTTAGGAAAATTTTCTGCTATGATTTGCTCACATGACCCTTCTACCCTTATTTCTCTCTCTTCATCTTCTGGGACCCCTATGATTCTGATGTTGTTCCTTTTTAATGAGTCACTGATTTCTCTAATTCTTAAATCGTGCTCTTTTGCCTTAATCTCCCTCTTTTTTTTCTGCTTCATTATTCTGTATAAGTTTGTCTTCTATATCACTTATTCTCTGTTTTGTGTCATCCATCCTTGCCGTGGCTGCATGCATCCATGATTGCAGCTCAGTTATAGCATTTTTCATTTCATTCTGGCTTTTTTTTACTTCTTTTATCTCTGCAGAAAGGGATTCTAATCTATTTTTGACTCCAGCTAGTATCCTTATTATCGTGATTCTAAATTCTGGTTCATACGTCTTGCTTGCATCTGTGTTGGTTAAATTCCTGCTGTTGTTTCCTCGTGCTCTTTCTTTTGGGGTGAGTTCCTTCATTTTGTCATTTTGATGGGAGAAAAGGAATTAATGAGGTAGAAAAATTGAAATAAAAAAATTAAAATTTAAAAAGTATTAAAATTAAAAACTAAAAACACACCCACACACACAAATTGAATAGATGATGATAGATCCTAGGTGTGTTTTGGTCTCAGTGTTGATCGTGGTTTGACAGATTAGAAAAAAAAAAGGGGGAGAAAAAAGAAAAGAAATCTTTTGAGAATTTGAAAAAGTGAATACATTGAAGTAGACTAAAATGAGGTGATGGGGTAAATATATTTTGAAAAAATATACACAAAAGTAAAGAATATAGTAAAAAAAAATTAAAAATATTTTTATTTATTTTTTTAATTTTTTAATTTTTATTTTTTTTTATCATGGTGGGAATAGTTATGAATTTATTTAAGTATCAGGGAGAAAAATAATACAGTAGAATTCGAACTTGTTTAAAATAATTTGGAATATTAATACATACATTTATTATATGAGAACAATGTTATGAAAACTAACATGGCTAATTCACAGCAGACATTGATCTTGGTGCGTATTTACTTTTATAGAGCAATCTTTTCTAACCTCTTTTTGTCTTTTTACTGTCAGTTACCATCAATCAGTTAAACCTTTTAAAGCAAACTGCGAGAGAATTCTTAGGTCACCTTTATTTTGTATTTTTCAAAAGAAGTATATAAAAAGGACATGTGCTTCTGTTGAATGACTAGTGTCCTGTATATTAAATATATCTTTTAAATATGCCATACACTTTCATTGGCCTTGCATATTGTTATTCTTATTTTATTAGAAAGCTGATATTAGTGCCTCAGGGACTGAACTTGTCATAAACATTTTTTTCTGAAATTATAAAAAGTAAATCTGAGTGCCTGGAAATGAACACTCACCTTGATTAAAATAAGAAAATACAACCATCTTTCATTTTCAACCTTTCTTTACTAGAAGAATGGTTTTTACTTAGTGATTTTATTTTTTTTCTTTTTTTTAGAAAAATATATTTAATAAAAATTAAAAATAAATGTGAAAATTTTCTTTTTCCTTATTCAAGAAAAAAGAAAAGAAACAAAAAAGAGAAAAAGATAAAGAAAGAAAAAAGGAAATCATTTGAAAAATTGCAAAAGTGAGTACACTGTAGTAGACTAAAATAAAATGATGAAAGTAAAATAGAATTTGAAAAAAATTACATAAAAGAAAAAATATATTAAACAATTAAATGAAGATATTTTCAATAGAAATTGAGGGTAAAAATGAAGTTTTTCTCTTTCTGTCTTCAATGAAAAGAAAAGAAACAAAAAATAGAAAAAAGAAAAAGAAAGAAAAATTGTTTGAAAATTTGTAAAGGTGCATACAATTAAGTAGACTGAAATAAAATTATGGAAGTAAAATAGAATTTGAAAGAATTTATACAAAAGTAAAAAGATAGTTATGAAAATTAAAGAAAAATACTTTTAATAAAAGTTAAAAGTAAAAATGAATTTTTCTCTTTCTGTATTCAAGAAAAAGAAGTGTAAAAGAGGAAAAGAACAAAAAAAGAAAATTGAATAGATGAACCTGCTAACAGATTGATGTAAGACTGAAATTACTTTGTTTTCCTCTAGAAGTCAGTCTATGTAGTGCTTTATAGTCCATCAATTAAGCTGGTGGTGAGACTTGTGTTCTTGGAGAGCAAATTTGGCCCAGTTGGGGCAGGCTTGTTGTAACAGCTCTGCTCTCCACTAGATAGCGGTGCTATCCTACTGGGGTGGGTTGTTGCAGTGCTCATAGGTGTGTATGCACATGTGTCGGAGCGGTGAAAATGGCTCCACCCAGCTACCCAGTCTGTTCTTCTGAATCAGCAATCACGCACCCATCTTCTGTCTTCAGCTGTGGTCCACTCCATGCTTTTTCACTCTCTGTGACCAGGGCGCAGGCAGTACCTCTCTCCCAAGTTTTGTCTCAGTTGCGGCTGTTTTCTCCAGCACCTTCTGAAGGACTGTGGCTTTGACCCGCTCCACCCTTCTACAGGAGAGTCTCACCAAGCAATGACTGAATGAGCAATGGCCAAATATTGCCTGAACCCAGGAACACTTGCTGGACCCTGCTGCTGCTGGTGCCTCAAGACTGTGGCCAGGTGCCAGCCCACCCCAGAAAAAGTTTGTGAGACAGTGTAGCAGCAGCATTTCAGGGATTATGGAAAAGCACAACACGCATCTGGCACCAGGCTTCACCCTTAGCGACCTTGTTCCAGCACCAGTGAATGTGGCTGTTTTCTGAGGTCTGCTGCGACCAGGTGGCTTCAACAGTCTCTACCAAATGTCCTTCCAGCAGTGGAACTGCTTTTCCCCATGTGGCCCAAGAACCTCCCAGACCCCAGTCTGTTCCTGGCGATTCTCCCTTCCCACCAGAGCACCACCAGGTATCGAGCTGCGGAGCTGTAGCCTTTGTGCTCCCCTTATTTACAATCTTAATGAAATTTAAACCCGCTCCTTTCTCCTTTCTCCCTTCTCCCTTTTTAGATTTGTCCCTGCAGCTGTTTCCAATTTTCCACTTTCTCTCCAGCTACTTTTGAGGAGGGGTACTTTTCCCGTATTTTCCCCCCCTTCCCCAGTCTCCATCCTGTCCCTGCCCTCAAAAGCGATTCCCTACCCTCCGTGGCTTCTCGCTACCCAAATTCACCTCTCTGCATTATGTACCTGCTGAATTCTGTATTTCAGGTTGTGCAGTTAGTTTTCTAGGTATGTAGGATGGTTTAATATTGGTCTGGCTGTATTTCATGGATGCAAGACACACAAAAAACTTCATGCTGTTCTGCCATCTTGGGTCTTCCCCACCAACATTCTTTCTGCAATGCAGGTTGAATTATTTTTCTTGCTCAAAATATTTTAATTGTACAGTTGACCTTTGAATGACAGATTTAAACTGTGTGGGTGTACTTACACATTTTTTTTTGGATACATACAGTACAGTACTATAAATGTATTTTCTCTTCCTTATGATTTTCTTTTCTTTTAATTTTTAAAATGTTTATTTAATTTTTTTGAGAGAGAGAGAGAGAGAAACAGAGCATGAGTGGGGGAGGGGCAGAGAGAGAGAGGGAGACAGAGAATCCAAAGCAGGCTCTAGGCTCTGAGCTGTCAGCACAGAGCCAGACATAGGGCTTGAACTCCCAGAATGTGAGACCATAACCTGAGCCAAAGTCGGAAACTTACATGACTGAGCCACCCAGGTACTCCACTTCCTTACTATTTTCTTAATAACATTTTCTTTTTTCTAGTTACCTTATTGTGAAAATACAGTATATAATAGATATACAAAATATGTACTTACTGTTTATGTTATCAGTAAGGGTTCTTAGTCAACTTTATAGTCAAGCCTATTAATACTTAAGTTTTTGGGAAGTCAAAAGACATATATGGATTTTGGATTGCACAAGGGTTCAGTGCCTCAACCCCTACATAATTCAAAGGCCAATTGTATTCCATTGTCTACAAAGGGAAGAACTAACAATTAATATGAATTTCTAACCTCTGTATGATCAGACCACAACCTATAATTCCAACCTAATCTCCATTACTCACACATTCTACAACCACTGGACACTAGTACTAAATATTTCTTTCCTTTCTTCCTTTGTTAATTTGCGCAATAAACATATATCAATTTCTTATTTTGTCTGTAATAATTTGATGGCACTATGAATAAAACATTATGCTTTCCTAAATATTCCAAATTTTCTCTGAATGTATGTCACTTTATTTTTTTTTCTTTTTTCTTTCTTTTTTTTATTTATTTATTTTTTTCTCAACAATAGCCAAATTATGGAAAGAGCCTAAATGTCCATCAACTGATGAGTGGATAAAGAAATTGTGGTTTATATACACAATGGAATACTACGTGGCAATGTATGTCACTTTAATAACCATGAGTAAATAATTAAAAACCTACATGTAATAGAGAAAACAAGAAAACAGATGATTAAGATAAAGTACAGGTGTTAGGATACCTAAAAGTTAGGTGTTAGGACAGAGTGAAGCATAGCACATTGGAGATGCTTATAGGTAGGCAGCCAAATGCAGACTAATAATCAGGCAAATGGTGATAGGTCAATATAGACTTCCAGAAAGAGATAGTACCTGATCATCCCAAATGGAAGGAACCAGTACACAGAGACATGACAAATGATGAAGAAACAGTCCTGAGAATGAGAGAGGGCCCAGCACATACAGCAGGATAAAGACTTCTTATATTGTAAGAAAAAGAGAGGAGGAAAGGATAAACATCATATCAGTCAGTAAAGCTCTCAGCTCAATTAAGATAACCTTAACTAACAAAGTTTAAACAGTAATTACATTTAGTTGTGTTATATTGAAATTTCTAAGTGTAGATGGTTCAAAGGTTGGAACAAGGAATTCAACACTCCTGTCTTTCGAAACTGCCATCCTTATTGTGTGGGCTTCTCATCTTTAGCTTCATTGTCTTGTGTATTCATCTCTTTTAATTTATTCTTCAGCTACAACGTCCAAATTTAAACAACAGATGTGTATTTCTTATGCTATAGTACCTTTGTGTTTTCATTCCAAGATATAAATTTGAGCAATAGCCTTCATGTAGAACATACTATTCTCATGAGAGAAGAAAAAAGATTCAGAGTTGAATCATAGAATGGCTCTTAAATCCCACATTAGATATGGTGTATGCCATGTTCCATTATCCAAAACAAGTCACGTGGCCACATCTGAGCATTAATAGTGGCTACATGTCACTGAAAGTTCTGTGGCAATCAATAGTAATATGTCATTCTCTAATAAGAAGACACAAATAATTGAGTACATTAGTATAACCCACCACACCTTTTAGGATTGAACAATATTACCTTTCATAAGAGGGATGAGATTGAAATAAGGGGCAAAATTTCTCCCTATACTTCTGCATAGAAAGGAGCAATATGTGTATGCAATGCATGAATGAACAGTGTCATAGTTTGATGCTATTCTCATTAGTAAATCAGACTCTTAAATACAGAGACAAATTGGTAGTTGCCAAAGGGGATGTGGGAGGAGGGATGGGTGAAATAAAGTGGATTAAGAGGTACAAACTTCCAGTTACAAAATAGTCAAGGAGATTAAAAAGTACAGCATAGGGAATATAGTCAATAATATTGTAATAACATTGTATGATGACAGATGGTGCCTATATTTATGGTAAACATTTAGTAATATATAGAATTGTTGAATCAATATGTTGTACAGCTGAAGCTAATATACCATTGTATATTATACTTCATTAAAAAACAAACAAACACAAACCAAATGTTTCTCAAAAAAGGTGTCAAGGAATACAATGTGATTTCAATACAACAAATTTCTAAGAAAATACAATAAACAAAGAAAGAGGTACTATTTATTGCCTAAATTCCTTAGCTTATTTGTGCCAATTCCCCAAGCACAATAATTGCATTCTTTCAGGGCCTGCTCAATTTCTAGTGTGACTTTTCCCTCTGCAGTCAGTCATTGCTGAGTTGTCTGGAAAAATACAATTCATTAGGCTCTCTTTAAAATACTGGGCACTGACTGACTTCCAAATTTGTCATGTCAGTGTGTGTTAGAGAATATAAACATCTAACATTCATTTCCATTGAGTATAATTTTTAAACATTAATCTGTACAGTAAAATCTACTGAACAAGTTTAGTGTCAATTGGTAAATACTCTCTTTGGTAGCCAAGATGTTCATCAATACCTCTGTGGCTTTAAAGTTTTAGAGTAAAGACAGGCCTAATTTGTGAATCTTTTCCTATACAATCTGAAGATATCAGATTGTGTTGTGTTACGTCCCCTAAATATTCTACAACTTCTTCAGTCAAATCATACTAACAACTTATTGATATTCTAAATAAGCCCAAATTCTTAAATTGGAGGAAGTATACATTACAGAAACTTCATGAAGACTTTATAATGTTCCATATAGGAATGTTTTGTTGGGAGACATCTCATTGTTATTTTGGAAAACAATCATCATGAGATTTTAATAACAGCATAGGCAGAATATCTTAGAATTGTTAACATGAATGTTAGCTATAAAACCATCTTGAAGCCTGTCATGGATGTTGAATCTGAAAAGATGTGAATGTATATAATATGTATACTGGGCTGGGCTATTGGACACTATTTCATGTCGGCCTTTGAGAAAGGAAACACTTGTTTTACTCTATGGTTGGCATGAGAGCATATGTTTGCTCAGATGCTGATAAAGGATATATGGGGCTAGGGCAAAGTTCAAGCCCTTTAATAGAGAAGGGATTGAGATACCCACATGATGAGATACATAAAAAAATGCACAAAAATTTGATTTTAGGGGATGAATTTCAAAACACCTATTAATGGGATTTGAAATAAACTACATAAAAACAACAGTTTGTATTGAAATCTTTTCCTCTTCAGAGTGTGTGGTAACTTAGACAAAATCTAACACTGAAATGCAGAGAATTAAGATATTTCAGTTCATACTTGATCAGTTCTCTAGGCTACACATTAAGAGAGCTCTGCTACTTCTTAGCATATGAGCCAGAATAGTTTTTTCTCTGGTAACTAATGCCAAGAGTTTCAACCAAAGCATATTAGTAATATTTTTTTAAAAGATTGTTGTGAAGTGCCTCCAAATGGGAAAGATTTAAAATCTTATAACTAAACCCAGGTGTACATTTATAGAACCAATTTTTTTATTACAATGAAGTGAAATAAAAATAACTGAAACTCATAGTTGCCCATAAAATCCCTAATTTTAGTTTCTAAATAATTGTCTTGCTTTCCACTATTTTGAAAGATATATTGAATATCAATGAACCAGAATTTGATGGGGTTTATATATTTTATTTGACCTTGCATGCCTTCTATTTATAACCCGTGATGAAATCACCAAATTTCAGGAGTTTGAAGGAGGAGGCCCCTTGATAATTCAGAAGACACTACTAAAGTATGTATCTACTGGTCTATCCACCAATCTATTCTCTACTCTTTTATCTCTCTTTATTTATGGAGGCACCGAACTTACAGAATAGACCTCAAAATTCTGTCAAAGTCTGTCTTCAGCTTTGGTTTGAGTCTCAGCTTTTAGAAGACCAAATAGAAAATGCCTATTTATTGTCATTTCTGACATTCCTGACTTGTTTGATCAATGATATTGTTATTAATCATCATACTTAGTAGGCTTGATAATATCTATATCACAAATGAGGCATTCATGTTTATTGCTTTTTTAAATATATATATTTTTAAATTTTAAGTAGACTCCATGTCCCTCTCATGACCCTGAGATCGAGAGTTGCATGCTCCACCAACTGAGCCAGACAAGCTCTCCTCATGTTTTTTGTTAATATATGAATGTTCACTTTCAGATAAAGTGCCATTCAAAGATGTAAGTTGGAGTAAAACCATATCTTTATGTGTTTTATAAGTTGAAATTATAATGGCCAGCTGAAGTATAAATTCATATTTATAATTGCACAAGTAAAATGCTTTAATAATTAATTATTATTGTATAGAGGCCACTGGCCTTTCATGCAAGCAATATTCTTTGGTCCGGTTTCTATCAATATGAAAATAGTCATTTTATGCTTGCATCTTTCTGTCAGTTGGTTCTGAATCTTCAGATATGTTAAAATTTTTGATTAAAAACTTATAGGGTAGATGAGATGTACTTCTTGACCCCTAAACATCTAAACTCAATGAACTGTTTAAAATAAATTTCTGGGGGGTATGTTGATGGGTTACTTTGGTTATTCTCCTTCTATCATGGGATTTATATCCATAAAATAAACTGTCATTCACCTGAGCTTATTTAAGCAGGTTTCTGTTGCTTGCACCTAAACTTGACACACTAGGCTAAGTGCCTTTTATTTTACAAAGCAACTATAGTTTTTCAAGAACTCTATATAAATATGTTTGAATCATTGGTAATGAGAAATGTGATTTCTAATGAAATGAAAAGAACACTAAAAGCTGAAAGAGTGTAGTAACTTTTCTAGGGTTACATAAAGGATCCTAGAAAAAAAGCTGAAAAGGGGCTCTGAAAAAGAGATATGTTTTGACATCTATCACTGGCTGTGTGTGAGTTCACAGATGAATATTTTCCTCTTCTCAATGTGGAATCCAGAGTACCATGACTGCACTTGGACTATCTGCAGGGTGCTATGGCAATGCACCTAACTCAAAGCTGGTGACCCTCAGTGCTTAAGGATTATAAGAATAAGTTTTAGCAGGAGACTTTTAAGCATAATGCCTTAATTTCTTTCACTTGGCTTAAAAATTTTGTTTATGTAGTTATTTACAATTTTATTACTATCTATTACCATATAACAAATTGACAAAAACTTTTTAGTTTAAAACAATGTATGTGTATTATCTCACACTGTTTCTTTTTTTTTTGTTTATTTATTTTTGAGGGAGAGAGAGAGAGAGAGACCGTGAGTGGGTGGGGGAGAGGCAGAGGGAGAAGGAGAGGGGCAGAGAGAGAGGAAGACCCAGAATCAAAAGCAGGTTGGAGGTTCTGAGCTGTTAGCTCCAAGCCCAACGCGGGGCTCAAACCCACCAACTGGGAGATCATGACCTGAGCTGAAGTCTGACGCTCAGCCAACTGAGCAACCTAGATGCCCCTATCTCACACAGTTTCTGAGGGTCAGGAATTCAGGAGTGGCTTAATGGTTCTGTCTCAGGGTTTCTTATAAGGTTGCAGTCAAGATGTTGACTGAGGAAGAAGTTCTCTGAATGCTTCACTGGGACTTCAGGACTCACTTCCAATGTGGTTCATCCACATGCCTTGCAAGTTAGAGTTGGTTGTTGGCAGGTGGCCTTAGTTCTTCCCCACATGGACCTTTCTCCATAAGGCTATTTGAGTGTCTTCATAACATGGGGAGCAGGTTTACTCCAGAGTGAGTGATCCAAGAGAGGGCAAGTTGGAAACTGCAACATTGTGACCTAACCTTGCATAAAAATCTTAAACTATTTATATAATAGCAATACTTTCAGGAATTTAAAAACTTAAATAGGAGCTTTAATGTTAATTTTGTTACTCCAGATGTCTTTATTTCAAATGGTGAAGAACTGGAAAGTTCTAAAATTAAGTTTTATTTGTTGGACCAATCTAGGATTTCTACTTCAAAGTATCATAAGATAATGTAGTTATTCCTATAGCCAGCCAGTCTTGTAAAGGCAAATGCTGAGAGGTGGTGATTTTTTCTTGACTTGGTTATAACTATTAACATTTTGGGAAGGGGTAGAAATAACACCTTTTACCACCACCACCCCCCCACTTCTGTGTTTGGAACCAAGTGAGAGATAAGGTACAGGATATTTTCAGGTAATAATTAGAGTGCCAGATATATTGCTGAAGGAGCAGACTGGAGGCAGAGCTTTAGATTTATGGCCAAATGGGCTTGATTATAAATGTACCTACTCACTTCAGGCACAGCTGGACAGCTATAGGCCCCTTCAGTGTACCACATGGACAAGACTCCCATCAAGTGCAGGCAGAAAGACTTGAAAGACGTAAGGGACAGCTGAGCAGAGCTGGCTCAATTCTTTCTCCCAACCTCACTAATCTGATAATTCAGCTTCTCCCTCAAGGATAGGAGTGAGTGAGGGCTGGGTCAGAGAGAACCTATGTTGATCAGGTGCTACTTCTGGGGAAAAGAAAGGTATTTCAAAGAATCTATACTAATGATAGCAGGTCATCATTAATCCTTCAATTGGTTAGTGAACCATGACTGTGGGGTTAGCACAGATCTAAATACTACAGATAACAAAGGTAACAGAGAGCATTCTGGCCTGTAAAAAGTATCTGGTCAGACAGATAATATACATACATGAAAATTTACATATCTGGATATGCTCTTACTGTTAACAAAATCAGCAGTTACAAGCTGTAAGTTTTGTAGTATAGAAGAAATGATTACTACATACCTCAGGAGGTCTTTTCACATAAACATTTTTTCCTGCCTGATTAAGTGTGAAAACTGTGGTAAAAAGAGGTCTGTTCTTCATAAGTGATGGTCAACAATGCTCTATATTAAGTCTGTCTTTTGATTCTGATGATTTGATATATGGGGCCTCACTGAGGGACTGCCCTTCCTAGCGTTAGCTAATTCTTAGAGATAGTACACAACTCTCTAGGGAGTATGCCTTTCACATGAAAAACAACCGATCAAGAGCCTGCCATATGCCCACTGTGCCCCACTGCTCACTGATTCACCCTAGAAAATCCTAAGCCTATGCACCCTGCCTGGTATGTTCTTTCCCTGTGGAAACCCCAGTAAAGGCTCTTGCCCATGTATCCCTTTTTCTCCTCCTGTCTCCTGACCAATCCTGGTGATTGGTCCTACATGGCATGGCATGCCTTCTACTCTTAGAAACTGTGAGTAATAAACTGTCTCTTCAGTGGCCATTATCTCTTGATCTTTGGCCTCACTGTACCTAAATAATAATAAAACTGACATTTAAAAACACACCCTTCTCCTCCTGCCTTAGAACACAGTTTGTAAGTATGAGGATTAAAGTTTAAATGTATTTTTGTTACTAGCAAGATTTCTAGTGTACTGCAAGTGAGGGTTGGGGTATTCTAAAGTATTCTAGATAGACTTAATATTCATATGTAACCTACCTTTCTTTCAAAGACTTTCCTGTTTGACATCTTCTCCTTAAATATACCCACTGTTTGTTTTTTCATTATTTTTTTATTCTGAGACAAATGTAAATTCACATGGAGTTGTATTGTAAGAAACAATGCAGATGGATCCCATGTGCTTATCACCAAAATTCTCCCAGTGGTGACATTTTGAAAAATTACAGCACAATATCATAGCCAGGAAATTGACACTGGTACAATCCACAAATCTTACTCAGATTTCACTGTTTTACCTGCACTGTTTTTTGTGTGTGCATTTTAGTTCCATCATGCGTGTAGATTTCTGTGACCAGAACCACTATCAGGATACAGAGTGGATAGCAGTTTTATCATAATGATCCTTTGTGCTGCCATTTTAGAGCCACAACTGACTCCCACCACACTCTCTTCCCTATCTCTTGGTAACCACTGACCTGTTCTCCATCTCTATAATTTTGTTATTTCAAGATGTTATATAAATGGACTAATACTACAGTATTTGACCTTTTGAGGGTTTTTTTTATTCAACATATTTCGCTTGAGATCCATCCAAACTGTTGTGTATACAAATATTTTGTTCCTTTTTATTGCTGAATAGGATTCCATGGTATGGATGTACCATACCATGACAATCATACAACCACTGAAGGACATCTGAGTTGTTTCCAGTTTTTTTTTAAACATACATTTGGCATCTATATCAGTCAATGACCCACATTTGTTGCCTCAAACTTGCCACTGTTGCAGTTTTATTCTTATTCATGTTTTCCACGTCTGCTATAACATTCCTCTGTTTCTATAAGAATCTTTGGTCACTTTAAAGGAAGACAGTTTTTCTATAATCAGAGGACAAATTCTTCTTTAACCTCAAAATAATTATTTTCTTTGTGCTTCATTCCTTGGGATAATTGTTCACTTTCTCTTTGTTTCATTTCCCCTTCCCCATATGAAGCTATGAAGTGTTTCTATCTCTAATGTTTAAAATGTTAATGTGATCACTTTTGTTTACACAGTCTGAGAAGAAAAAGATTATATAAATTATTTAGATATACAGGTGTGAGTTAGCTCCCTCCTCCAAGTAGAAGGTAAGTTATAGGAAATCAAAAATAGCTCCCTCTGCTGCCTGCCACCATTTCTGGGCCAGGCTCTTTTCCTGATAGTATTTAATTCCCAGAATTCTGTCTTTCCAGGGGTCTGGTGCTTAGACTTTGTTCAGGCACAAACCACTTAGAGTTGGCAGACATTCTAGATTATTAATTATCAACTAACTACCCAAGAAAGAATGAGCTGAACCTGCATAGGATTGGACTTGTAACTCAATTAAGATAATTAGACTTGACCAAGTTCAGGCAGAGGCCACACACATTCTCTCTTCAGGCTAAAAGTTTGCTTTTATTGTAGACTCAGCGCTTAATATGTCTTATTTATAGGAGTGCCTGGCTCAGTTGGTTGAGTGTCTAACTTTTGATTTCAGTTCAAGTCATGATCTCATGGTTCATGGGATTTAGCTGTGTCAGTCTCTGTGCTGACAGTGTAAAGCCCTGCTTGGGATTCTCTCTCTCTCTCTCTCTCTCTCTCTCTCTGCCACTACCCATCTCTCTCTCTCAAACCAAATAAATAAACATTAAAAAATATATGTTTCATTTATATTCAGCCAAGTGCCAAAAAGGAATACTTGTGCATTTAGAGCCATCACGCTAGAAATCTTGGAAATTCACGCTCAAAATTCCAACTAGGCCTACCTCCGAATGAGGACAGAATGTTCCAGGTTGAAATATTTCTGTCTGAACATCCTGGTTCCATTAGCCATAGCTTGGAGGGAAATTGAAGACTTTCTCCTGAGTTTGTGGCCTCTGTTGCCCAGCATGAGCACCCTGGGGGTGTGAGTTATACTAGGAATCTGATTTCTAAATTTTCCACAGTGATTTTGATGATTAGACAGGTTTGGAGAAACTGTACTAGGTGAAATTGCAGGAAATACTCTTCTAAGTCTTTGTTTACTCCTAGATACAGGAAAACAACACAGAATTTGGGATATAATTGACTTGAGGAGCTTGATAGCAAAGCTAAAGATCTGGAAATTTCTGAAGCTGGATGTTTCAGAAGGAAGCTTGGTGACACTGCTGATGGACCCATGCTGGATCACCTGACTCTGAGGCAGAATGAGCATGAACTTAGCCTCTGTCATCTTCTGTGGGGGAAGTTAGAATGGATGTTCTCTTAGGTCACTTCTAGATCTATAGTCTGTTTGGGACCAAGCTTCCTTGTATAGATCAATAGGACCCAAAGTAAGGATAGTCTGGCTCTGGGACCCTGGGGGGCTAAGTAGAGGAAAGAAAACAAGCTGATGTCAAGATTCTCTCTCTCTCTCGTTCTATCCCTCCCCCCCCCAAAAAAAAAACAGAGATAAAAATAAAAAGCAATAACTCATATATTGATTAAGAAAAAAGAGAGTTGCCATCTCTCTATCTTTATAATCCTCAACTACAACCGTATGGTGACTGCCATCAGAGAAAGCATGGCAACAGTTATCCCATGTTCTCTATAAAGATAATGCAAATGTGCACATAGCAGAAAGGGTATATTTAACTAAGGAACAAAAAATCTTGCAAGCTAGATTTCTGAAGAGCTATTATTATGTTCTGTTCTAAGCTAGTACATACCTCAGAACATCAAATATGAAAAAACGTACTGAAGCTTAGAGTAGTATTATGCATTAAACAAAATAAAAGTTCTGAATAACCAACTTGTTTGCCTTTTTTGGTACCTACTATAAGGGAGACACTTTGCTGAAAATCAGAACAAGCTTTCACAATAATTGCTATAGAACATTAACATGGATTTGAATGACATTAGTAGAGCTCTGATTTCTAGAAAGTCAAAAACAGGAAAAACTATTTTATTACAAAAAGGAACAGTTTTTTGTGGCACCTCCGTGGCTCAGTAGGTTGAGAATCTGACTTTGGCTCAGGTCATGATCTCGTGGTTCATGAGTTTGAGCCCTGCATTGGGCTCTGTGCTGACAGCTCAGAGACTGGAGTCTTCTTCAGGTTCTGTGTTTCCCTCTCTCTCTGTCCTTCCCCCACTAATACTCTGTCTTTCTCTCCCTCAAACATAAATTTAAAAAAAACATTAAAAGAAGAGAAAAGTTTTATGAACATTGAAAGGGAAGTAATGCTAATTACTTTAGGGCTTTATATTTTCAAAGTCAATTTACTATTTGGCATATATACCATACACCTTGGTTTGTTCCTCAAAATTACAAGGCAAATAAATTTAAAAATAAAAATTTTTATGTCATTATCTATCTGCTAATTTAATATGATTTTGATGTTTCCTTGCTTTTTAACAAAGTAAAGGTTCAAATCTTTACATTTTCTGCAATATCTGAAAAATCACCTTTCCATCAGTATGAAGTTGTAAGAGGTGGCTTATTGCAGTCAAACCTTGTGTGAGTATCACTTGCATTTCCAGTTTGGAATTCCATAAGTGCTCAATATATATTTCTGAGTAGATAAATAAATGAATAGGGTTGGCATTTGTAATAAAAATGCTATTTTGTATTTATTTTGTTTTAGAATAGAATTACCTACTACTAATATAGATTACATTATATATACAATAACAGAAAGAAGTATGTAATTATTCCAAGTATCCCACCATATTCTCCTGACAAGTGAAAGCTAATGTATGTATGATCAGTTAAAGTACCAATATGTTCTAATCATCCTTAACTCACTGTTTTAGGCTTTACTTTTCAATTCCACAGCTGTGATACGTGAGAACTGCTATACAGTATCATAGTTCCCTTTTTGAAGTAAAGTGATCCAGCATGCAGGAAATACAATGTTTTGTTTTTGTCAATTTTTATCTTTCAATTATTTTACCAGAGCTCTTTCTCCCATTCCTAGAATATTTCCCAGTGGGAAGCTGGACCCTTAGGATGATGCAGTAGGGCTATGTCCTATAGGACATTAATAACTGTTCCTGCCAACAAACCATATCCTCCTCAATAATGCCAGTTGACAGTTTTGTTTTGTTTTTTTTGAAAATCTCTCTCTCTCTCTCTGTGTCTCCATTCCTCCATATCTATCTATCATCTATCTATATCTATCTATCTATCATCTATCTATCTATTTATCCATATCTATAATCTATTTATGTTAGAAAAACTCTACACATGCATAGAATTATTTCTTACAAATATATGATAGTCTTCTTTCCAGAAGCCAGAAAGAATACATGCTCTGCTTTATTGCACTGTTGAAACAAGCACTGATCAACTAGCTGTGGCTTATAAGCTAAATCTTACAAGCCATTGGCAACAAATAAGAAGGCCAGAAATGAAGGAGTTGGGTCTGTATCTCCCACTCTCTCCCTGACTGCTTGTGGTTTTGTAGTGAATTGCTGTGTCCTTTACTTATGATCCTAGCTCCTGGAAGAAGTCTTCTCACCTATGGTCACAGCTTTCCTGAGATTTTGGAAGTCCTGATCTTAATCCTTTTCTCTCATGGCCTAGGGTGCTAACATTTCCCCTGCTGTTGCTAGTCCCTGGGTGTTTCATCATCTTTGGTTGTTGTTGCTTTTTAATTCTGCTAGTACTTTTAAAATAGTGCCTTTACTAAATTATCTTCAGTTATACCTATTGAGTGTACCTTATTATTTTGAAAGGTTTGACTGACAGAGTAATGGGTTCAGACTCAAGAAATAGTCCCTCAAAATTGGGTTACTTGTATACTTTATGAGCACTCCTATAATCTCTTTGGGGAGGATAAGGTATTCATAATTTGTGGAATGTTGTAGCACCATAATTTCTCAAATCATCACTCTTGGTAATATTGAATAAAGTTCAGGTACAGAGCAGAACACTGGATATCAAACTGCTGTTGCTTTTAGTGATTATAATGACAACAATGAGTGGAAATACTGTAGGTGGGACTAGGCAACTACTTCACAGAACATATATAAGTAAAACTGAAGTCTTACATTTCCAGCCCAAGTGACTGATAGAGAATAGGAAGGTGTGTATGGTGGCTTTGAAGAATTCCTTAATTCATGTGCTTGCAAGGCAGACTTGGGTGAGTTTCAAGATGAAGGCTTACTTATGAAGGTTGAAGGATTCCAGTATCAATTCAATGCTTAACCTAATGGGTCTCTTATTCTAAGATAAAAACATTGCTAAATGTGAGTGTGATTCTGAGATATAGAATGAAAATCTTTGGGCTTGAATTGATTAGGTTGAGAAATTTGACAGGCACATGTCCCTAAACCTTCTTTGATGGTAGAAGTAAACTTCTCTACCATCTGAGGGAACTAGACTTACCTTGCATAAAAAGAAACAACAAATCTTTAATGACTTCACTTGGGGCAGTTGCCTTAAAAGTAGGTTCTGGTTATCCTCAGGATCCACCTCCACCTCCCCTCATTCCTCCAAGCACCAGGAGCACAGGCAGAGTCCAAAGGTGTTGAGGGATCTTGCCAACTAGTATTGTCAGGGATGCAAGTAGTGCATATGCAAAAGAATTCTCAATGTGTAAGAATAAAGAAGACAAAATATGAGATAGGAATGGATAAAGTTTATCTGCATGAGAGCATTTACTTGAGATTTTAGAGGTAATGTGTTGACCTAAACACCTAGGAGTAGTATTTACTTCTACTGGGTTAGATCACTGAAACCTGGACTGCATGGTGTCTATCTAAATGAGATTGAAATGTTAGAACTTCCTTACCATGCTGTAGAGAAAGAATACAAGGCTAAGGGAGATGGGAATGTTGGAATGCTTCTATCATTGCAAACGGTTCAGCTAGCCCCAAATATAACCCCTGGGAGGATCCCTGAGGATACAAAACATTAAGAAATGCACTGGGGACTTATGGTTAAATGAAGACAGTGGCAGGTACATAGGTGCCCAAAATCTTTGGGATGCAGCTGAAGTGGTAATATGAGGGAAATATATAGCAATACAGGTCTACTGCAAGAAGCAAGAAAAATCTAAAATAAACAACCTAACTTTACAGCTAAAGTAGCTAGAAAAAGAACAAATGAAGCCTAAAGCAAACAAAAGAAAGGAAATAATAAAGACTAGAGTAGAAATATATGGTCTAGAAACTAAACAAACAAACAAACAAACAAACAAAAAACCAACAAAAACCCAACAGATCAATGAAAAACCCAACAGATCAATGAAACCAGGAATTGGTTCTTTGAAGAAATTGATAAAATTGATAAAACTCCAGCCAGAAAAGAGAAAGGAGCCAAATAGATAAAATCACAAATTAGAGAGGAGAAATAACAACCAACACCACAGAAATACAACTATAAAAGAATATTATGGGGGCGCCTGAGTGTCTCAGTCAGTTAAGCGTCTGACTCTGGCTCAGGTCATGATCTTGTGGGGATATGAGCCCCACGTCAGGCTCCATGCTGACAGCTCAGAGCCTGGACCCTGCTTTGTGGATTCTGTCTCCCTCTCTCTGCCCTTCCACCGCTCATTCTCTTTCTCTCTCTCAAAAATAAATAAAACATTAAAAAAAATAAAAGAATATTATGAAAAACTATGGGTCAACAAATTGGACAAGTTGGAAGAAATGAAAGAATTCCTAGAAATATATAAACTACAAAAACTGAAACAGGAAGTAGAAATCTTGAATAGACCAATAACCAGCAAAGAAATTGAATCAGGAACCAAAAATCTCCCCAAAAACAAAAGTCCAAGGCTGGATCGCTTCACATGGGAAGTCTACCAAACATTTTTATTTTATTTTATTTTATTTTATTTTATTTTATTTTATTTATTTTATTTTGTTTTATTATTTTGTTATTTTATTTATTTTTAAATAAATGTTTAATGTTTATTTTTGAGAGACAAAAAGATAGAGTGTGAGCAGGGCAGAGGTAGCAAGAGAGCAAGACACAGAATCCAAAGCAGGCTCCAGGCTCAGCTGTCAGCACAGAGCCCAACGCAGGGCTCAAATCCATGAACCATGTAATTATGACCTGGGCCAAAGTCAAACACTCAACCGACTGAGCCATCCAGGCACCCCAATTTTTTTGAGAGACAGAGAGAGGACACAAGTGAGTGAGGGGCAGAGAGAGAGAGAGAGAGAGAGAGAATCCCACGAGGGTCAGAGAGAGAGAGAGAAGTGGGGCTCTCTGGGGCTTGTGTTTTACTGGAAGCAGGGCTCATGCTCACCCAAAGTGGGACTTGAGCTCACTCAATGTAGAACTTGAACTCAAAAACTGTGAGATCATGACCTGAGTTGAAGTCAGATGCTTAACAACTGAGCCACCCAGGCGCCCCAATTCGCTCTCTACCAAACCAAATTTAAAGAATAGCTAATATGCATTCTTCTCAACTATTCCAAAAAGTAGAAAAGAAAGGAAAACTTCTAAATTCATTCTATGAGGTCAGCATTACTCTGAAACAAAAACCAGATAAAGACTCCACTAAAAAAGAGAACTACAGGCCAATATCCCTGATGACCATGAATGCAAAAATTCTCAGTACAATACTAGCAAACCAAACTCAACAGTACATTAAAAGAATCATGCACCATGATCAAGTGGGATTTATTTATTCCTGGGCTGCAAGGGTGGTTCAATGTTCCCAAATCAATCAATGTGATACACCACATTAATAAAAGAAAGGACAAGAACCATATGATCATTTTAATAGATGCACAAAAAAAAACCCTCAACTAAGTAGGTTTAGAATGAATTTACCTCAAAATAATAAAGGCCACATATGAAAAATCCACAGCTAATGTTATCCTCAACGGGGAAAAACTGAGAGCGTTCCCTCTACAGTCAGGAACAAGACAGGGATGCTCACTATCACACTGGTATTTGTCATAGTACTAGAAGTTCTAGCCACAGCAATCAGAAAATGAAAAGAAATAAAGAGCATCCGAATGAAAAGGAAGAAGTAAAACTTTCACTATTTGCAGACGACATGATACTCTATATAGAAAACCCAAAAGACTCCACCAAAAAAACTGCTAAACTGAGAAACAAATACAGTAAATTTGCAAGACACAAAATCAACACGCAGAAATCCATTGCACTTCTATACACCAATAATGAAGCAGCAGGAAGAGAGATTAAGAAATCAATCCCATTCCCAGTTGCAGGAAAACAATAGGATCCTAGGAATAAACCTAACTGTGGAGGTGAAAGATCTATTCTCTGAAAACTACAAAACACTAATGAAAGAAATTGAAGATGACACAAAGAAATGAGAAGACATTCCATGCTCATGGATTGGGAGAACAAGTATTGTTAAAATGTTTATCCTACCCAAAGCAATCTACACATTTAATGCAATCCCTATCGAAATACTAATGCATTTTTCACACAGCTTGAACAAACATTTGTATGGAACCACAAAGGCCCTGAATAGCCAAAGCAACCTTGAAAATTGTGGCGGCATAATTCCAGACTTCAAGCTATATTACAAAGGTGTAGTGATCAATAAAGTATGGTACTGGCACAAAAATAGACACATAGATCAATGGAACAGAATAGAAAACCCTGAAATGAACACACAACTATGTGGCCAAATAATCTTTGACAAAACAAAAAAGAGTAGTCAATGGAAAAAGACAGTCTCTTAAAAAATAGTGTTGGGAAAACTGGACGGCAACATGCAAAAGAATGAAACTGGACCACTTTCTTACACCAAACACAAAAATAAATCCAAAATGGATTAAAGACCTAAATATGAGACATGAAACCATAAAAATCCCAGAGGAGAACACAGGCAGTAACTTCTTTGACATTGGCAGTAGCAACTTATTTCTATATATGTCTCCTGAGGCAAGGGAAACAAAAGCAAAAATAAACTACTGGGACTTCATTAAAAAAAAAAAAAAAAGCTTCTGCATGGTGACAAATACAACCCACAAAACTAAAAGACAACAGATGGAATGGGAATAAGAATTATGTTAATTGAAATAAGTCAGTTAGAGAAAGACAGATATCATATATCTTCACTCATATTTGGAACTTGAGAAACTTAACAGAAGACCATGGGGAAAGGGAAGGGTAAAAATAATTACAAACAGAGAGGGAGTGAGGCAAACCATAAGAGACTCAAATACAGAGACCAAAGTGAGGGTTAATGGGGGGGCAGGGAGAGGGGGAAATGGATGATGGGCATTGGGGAGGACACTTGTTGGGATGACCACTGGGTGTTGTATGTAAGTGATGAGTCATGGGAATGTACCCCCAAAACCAAGAGCACACTGTATACACTGTATGTTAGCCAACTTGACAATAAAGTATATATATATATATATTTTTAAAGGCAACCAATGGAATGGTAGAAGATATTTGCAAATGACATATCTGGCAATGGATTAGTACCCAAACTGTATAAAGAACTTATAAAACTCAACACCCACAAAAGGAATAATCTAATTAAGAAATGGGCAGAAGACATTAATAGACATTTTTTCCAAAGACCTGCAGATGGGCAACAGACACATGAAAAGATGCTCAACATCAGTGATAATCAAGAACATACAAATCAAAACTACAATGCAGTATCCCTACATACCAGTCAGAATGGCTAAAATCAACAACACCAGAAACAATAGGTGTTAGCAAGAATGTGGAGAAAAGGAATGTTATACTGTTGGTGGGAATGAAAACTGGTGCAGCCACTCTGGAAAACAGCATGGATATTCCTCAGAAAGCTAAAAACAGAAATACTCTACAATCAGCAATTGCACTATTATGAATTTACCCAAAGAATGAAAAAACACTAATTCAAAGATACATGTACCCTCATATTTATAGCATCATTATCTATAATAGCCAAGCTATGAGAAACAGCCCGTGTCCATTGATTGATGAATGGATAAAGAAGATGTGAGATAGATATATATAGATATATAGATATAGATTAGATACATGATATAGATATAGATGATATAGATAGAGATAGAGATAGAGATAGATATGGATAGATATCACACAATGGAATATTACTCAGTGATACAAAGAATAAAACCTTGCCATTTGTAATGACATGGATAGAGCTAGAGACTATTATGCTAAACAAAATAAGTCAGTTAGAGAAAGACAAATACATATGATTTCACTCATATGTGGAATTTAAAAAACAAAGCAAACAAGCAAAGGGAAAAAGGACAGAGAGAGAGATTCAAACCAAGAAACCGATTCTTAATGCTAGACAACAAAATGATGATTACTAGAAGGGATGTGTGTTTGGGGGAGGGTGGGTTAAATAGGTGATGGAGGTTAAGGAATGCATTTGTCATGATGAGTACCAGGCGATGTATGGAAGTGTTAAATTACTATATTGTACACCTGAAACTAGTATCACACTGTATGTTAACTAGTTGGAATCAAAATAAAAACTTAAAAAAATATTCATATGGTGACAACAAGATAAAGAAGAAAAAGAAGGAAATTTAACCATATACAACAACATGGATGAACTTTAAGGACATTATGCTAAGGGAAGTAACCAAGTTACATAAGAATAAATGCTGGATGATTCCATGTATATGAGGTGTCTAAAATATTCAATCTAGTAGAAGCAAAATTCAGAATGGTGGTTTCCAGGGATTAGGGAAGAGGGCAATGGGCGTTGCTATTCAACAGTTATAATGTTTCAGTTATACAAGATGAACACTTTGTATAGATTGGCTGTCAACCTTTGAGCTTATAGTTAACAATACTGTACTGTACATTTAAATTTTTAAAGGGGCAAATGTTATGTGCTATTACCACAGTAAAAATTCACCCACAGAATAGCTTAATTCTATACATTTCAAAACTGGGCAACCAATCAAAGAAACATACATTTCTGGAAAAAAAGCATCAAAGTTCACAATGAATCCTAATCTTACCTCTTTCATCTCTCCTCATAAGAAGCTATATGGATGAGTCAATAATTTTTTTAGAGAAGCAGCAAAACCCTTTCAGGTAAGTAGCCAAAACAAAAATTCTTTCCCTTCTTTACTGCAGAGCAGCTCACCCAAGGCACCATTTCAGATCCCACAGCTGATGTCCATAAGGGCTGAGTCCTGCACGCCCTGCACAGTCAAAGACCTGGTTCCATCCTATGCTTTCTCTCTCTCTTTTACCCGGTCTTGGTTGCACTACACAGTCAAGCTTAACTGGTTCACCATGTCCTCAGACTCCGAATTTTAGAACTGTGAGTGATCAAGATTGCAGAGCCACATGGAGTCCCTGAGCTTGTCTCATCCTTGAAACACAGCTAGATCAGCACCAAACCATTTTTCACACCTAGGAAATTGATCTAAGGATTAACACAATATGCATAAATTGAGCCACAGAACTGAGAAGGTACATGGTGTGGAGAGGTGGACTGGGGGAGAGAAAAGCTGCAGAGGGTAGGGAGCTCTTTTTATGGAAAGAGGTTAGAGAAAGGAGGAGAGTGTGGTGCATCAGGGAAGTGCAAGAGCAATACTCCCCCAAAAGTATCTGGAAAGAAAGAGAGAGAGAGTGTGAAAACAATCACAGGGGACTGAACAACAAATCTGTTCCCCAAAACCACTTATGGGAAGAAAAGAGAGGTTTTCAATACTAACAGGATTCTATAAACAATGGAGCAGAGTCTGAGGTTCTGGAGCCCAGTGCCTCACTGTGCTCCAATAAGGAAGTAAGGCAAATCCCCAGGGGCAGACAGAAGGGTATAAAGATCTGAGGGGTCCATGTACCACACAGGTAGAAGCAGTTCCCCTGCTTGGAGGGCATTTGGTAGAGGCCATACAGCTTCTCCACAAGCAAAGGTCCCAGTAGATCCTGGAGAGTAGCCAGATATTAGAGAAAAGATGCCAGAATTCAGTGAAACCTGGTGCTGGCTGTGTGTTATGATTTGCCATAATCGCTGAACCTCTGCCACTGTGCAACGGCATGAACATTTTGCGGGGCAAGCCAGCCCCTGGCCATTGCTCAGAAAGACTCTTTCCCAGAGAGTTGGTGCAGGTTCAAGCTGCAGGGGTCCCTGAAGTGTAGGGTTTTGAAACAACCCCATCTTCAAGAGGGAGGTGCTGGCTGCCAAGAAGATGGCTTGGACACAGCCAGGATAGAGGCAGGGAGTGGAGCCTGAGACAAAGGAGGGGTGCTTGATCATGGGTCAGTGAGAGAGAGAAGTTCCTGTGCCAGAGACTAAGGATCTGGGTTAAGCCATTTCCACCTCTCCTGAGCATGATGCACATGCATGCCACACTGATCCACCCCAGTAAGCTAAGCAGCACGCCCTAGTGGAGAATGAAAGCTATTACACTAAGCCCCTCTCAGCTGGGCCCTCCAAGGACATTCCCTAGACCATCACGAGTCCCTCTACCTGTCTAGTGTATAGACAATAGAGTGCGTCATAGTTTCAGTTCTAAGGGGAAACTGGATATAACTTAATTTGGGTTTCATTCTGTTTTCTGGTTCATTTATTCCTTTTTTTCCTTCTGTTTTTGTTTAAATATTTTCTTCTTTTCCTTTATTTTATTTTCTTCAATAAAGAAAGAGAAATTTTATTTTTATTTTCACTTTTACTTTTTATTTTTTATTTATTTTTATTTTTTAGTTTATATTTTAATTTTTATTCTATTTAGTTTCTTTATTTAATTTTATTCTATTTCATTATATAATTTTTCTAATTGTTAATTTTTTTTTTTACTTTTTTTCCTTTTCTTTCCCTTGTTTCTCTATCCTATCAAGCTTTTTTCAACAAGCAAACCAAAACACACCTAGGACCTAGCTCCCTTTAGTTGATTTTTTGTTTTGTGTTTAATTTGTTAATTTTAATTTTCTATTTTATTAATTGTTTTCTTCCTCCAAAATGACAAAACAAAGAAATTTACCTAAAAAGAAAGAAGAGGAAGAAATGACAGCCAGGGATTTAATCAACAGATATAAGCAGGATGTAAGAACTAGAATTTAGAACCACAATAATAAGAATACTAGCTGCGGTTGAAAAAAAATTATGGACTCCTTTCTGTGGAGGTAAAAGAAGTAAAATCTAGTCAGGATGAAATTAAAAATGCTATAATTGAGATGAAATCTCGAATGAATGCCAGGACGGCAAGGATGGATGAAGCAGAGCAGTGAATCAGCGATATAAAAGACAAAAAAATTATGGAGAAAAATGAAGCAGAAAAAAAGAGGGAAACAAAGGCAAAAGAGCACAATACAAGATTTAGAGAACTCAGTGACTTTTTTAAAAGGAATAACATCTGAATCATAGGAGTCCAAGAAGATGAAAAGAGAGAAAAGGGAGCAGAAGGTTTATGTGAGCATATTACAGCAGAAAACTTTACTAATCTGGGGAAGGATGCAGACATCAAAATCCAAGAGGCACAGACAACTCCAATTAGATGCAACAAAAACAGACCACCACCAAGCCATATCATAGTCAAATTCACAAAATATATAGACAAGGAATGAATCCTGAAAGCAGCAAAGGAAAAAAAAAAAGTCCTCAACCTATAAGGGAAGACAGATCAGGTTTCGGCAGATCTCTCCACAGAAACTTGGCAGGCAAGAAAGGAGTGACAGGATATATTCAAAGTGCTGAAACAGAAAAAAATGTGAAGCCAAGAATTCTTTATCCAGCAAGGCTGCCATTCAAAATAGAAGGAGAGATAAAGAGTTTCCCAGACAAACAAAAACTAAACAAGTTCATGACCACTAAACAAGCCCTGCAAGAAATTTAAGGGCTTCTTAAAACAAAACAAAGAAGACCGAAAGCAACAAAGACTAGAAAGGACCAGAGAACAACACCAACTCTACAAGCAACACAATGCCATTATATTCATACCTTTCGGTACTCACTCTAAATGCCAATGGATTAAATGCTCCAATCAAAAGACATAAGGTGTCAGAATGGATAAGAACACAAACCCATCAAATGCTGCTTAAAGACACCTATTTTAGACCTGAAGTCACCTTCAGATTGAAAGTAAGGTGATGGAGAACCACCTATCACACTAATGGTCATCAAAAGAAAGCTGGAGTAGCCATACTTATAATAGGCAAACTAGATTTTAAAATAAAAGACTGTAACAAGAGATGAAGAAGGGCATTCTATCATAATTAAGGGGACTATCCACCAAAAAGAACTAGCAATTGTAATCATTTAGGTCCCCAACATGAAAGAACTCAAATATATAAATCGATTAATCACAAAGAAACCCATTGAAAATAGTACCATAATAGTAGGGGACTTCAGCACCCCATTTACAGCAAAGACAATTCATCTAAGGAAAAAATCAACAAAGAAACAATGGATTTGAATGACACATTAGACTGGATGAACTTAACAGATATATTCAGAAGATTTCTTCCTACTTTAGCAGAATACACATTCTTCTCTAGTGCACATGTAACATTCTCCAGAATAGATCACATACCAGGACACAAATCAGTCCTTGACAAGTACAAAAAGATGGGAAAAAATACCTTGCATATTTTCAAAACATGCTATGAAACTCGAAACCAACCACAAAAAAAAAATTTGGAAAGACCATGAGTACCTGGAGGTTAAAGAACACACAACTGGGGCTCCTGGGTGGCTCAGTCATTAACCATTTGGACTTCAGCTCAAGTCATGATCTCATGGTTTGTGAGATCAAGTCCTTCATCGGGCTCTGTGCTCACAGCTCAGAACCTGGAGACTGCTTCAAGTTGTTTCTCCCTCTCTCTGCCCCTTCCCCACTCACATTCCGTCTATTTCAAAAATAAATAATCATTTAAGAATTTTTTTTAAAAAAAAGAACACACTACTAAAGAATGAATGGGTTAACCAAGAAATTAAAGAGGAAATTAAAAAGTATATGGAAGCCAAAGAATATGAACACACGACAGCCCAAAACCTCTGGAATGCAGTAAAGACAATCATAAGAGGGAAGTATACAGCAATCCAGGCCTTCCTTAAGAAGGAAGAAAGGTCTCAAATATACAACATAACCTTACACCTAAAATATCTGGAAAAAGAACAGCAAATAAAGCCCAAAACCAACAGAAGAAGGAAAATAATAAAGACTGGAGCAGAAATCAATCATATCAAAATCAAAAACAAACAAAAAAAAACCAAAAAAAAAAAAAAAAAACAACAAAAAAACCCAGAACAGAACAATGAAACCAGGAGCTGGTTCTTTGAAAGGATTAACAAAATGGACAAACCCTAGCCAGATTGATAATAAATAAATAAATAAATAAATAAATAAATAAATAAATAAGGGACCCAAATAACATCAAGAATGAAAGAGGAGAGATCACAACCAACACTGCAGAAATATAAACAGTAATACTAGAATATCATGAGCAGTTATATGCCCACAAATTGTGCAATATGGAAGAAATGGACAAATTCCTAGGAACATATAAACTACCAAAATCGAAACAGGAAGAAATAGGAAATTTGAACAGACCCATAACCAGTAAAGAAATTGAATCAGTAATCAAAAATCTCCCAACAAACAAGAGTCCAGGGCTGGATGGCTTTCCAGGGGAATTCTACCAAACATTTAAAGAAGAGTTAGCACCTATTCTTTTGAGGATGTTCCAAGAAATAGAAATGGAAGGAAAACTTCCAAACTCATTCTACGAGGCCTGCATTACCTTGTATCCAAATCTAGACAAAGACCTCACAAAAAAGGAGAACTACAGACCAATTTCCCTGAATAACATGGCTGCAAAAATTCTCAACAAGATACTAACAAACTGGATGCAACAATACATTAAACGAATTATTCACTACGATCATATGGGATTTATTCCTGGGATGTAGGGCTGGTTCAGTATGCACAAATCAATCAATGTGATACATCACGTTAAAAAAATAAAGGGTAAGAACCACACGATACTCTCAATAGATGCAGAGAAAGCATGTGACAAAATACAGCATCTTTTCTTTATAAAAACCCTCAAGAAAGTAAGCATAGAAGGAACATACCTCAAAATCATAAAGGCCATATATGAAAAATTCACAGCTTATGTCAGCCTCAATGGGGAAAAACTGAGAGCTTTCCCCCTAAAGCCAAGAACAAGAAAGGGATGACCACTCTCACCAATGTTGTTCAACATAGTATTGTAAGTTCTAGCCTCAGCAATCAGAGAAAGAAAGAAAGAAGAAAAGAAAGAAAGAAAGAAAGAAAGAAAGAAAGAAAGAAAGAAAGAAAGAAAGAAAGAGGAAGGAAGGAAAGAGGAAAGAAGAGGCATCAAATTCAGCAAGGAGGAAGTCAAACTTTCACTCTTTGTACATGACATGATACTACATGTGGAAAACCCAAAATACTCCACCAAAAACTACTAGACCTGGCCCACAAATTCAGCAAAGTCGTAGGATATAAAATCATTGTACAGAAATCAGTTGCATTTCTGTGCACCAACAATGAAACGACAGAAAGAGAAATCAAGAAATCAATCCCATTTACAATCGCCCCCACCAACAAATCATAAAATACCTAGGAATAAACCTAAATGAAGAGGTGAAAAATCTACACACTGAAAACTATGGAAAGCTTATGAAAGAAATTGAAGAAAACACACACCAAAAATGTAAAAACAGCCCATGCTCATGGATTGAAAGAAAAAATATTGTTAAAATGTCAATACTACCCAAAGCAATATACATATACAATGCAATCCCAATCAAAATAACACCAGCATTCTTCACAGAGCTAGAACAAGCAATACTAAAATTTGCATGGAACTGGAAAAGAGGCTGAATAGCAAAAGCAATCCTGAAAAAGAAAACCAAAGCTGGAGACATCACAAAATGTAATGCAGGCTTCAAGCTGCATTACAAAGCTGTAATCATCTAGACAGTATGGTACTGGCACAAAAACAAACACATAGATCAATGGAACAGAATAGAGAACCCAGAAATGGACCCACAAACGTATGGCCAACTAATCTTTGACAAAGCAGGAAAGAATATCCAATGGAAAAGAGATAGTTTCTTCACAAATGGTGTTGGGAAAACTGGAAAGCAACATGCAGAAGAATGAACCCAGACCACTTTCTTGCACCATACACAAAAATAAACTCAAAATGGATGAAAGACCTAAATGTAAGACAGGAAGCCATCAAAATCCTCGAGGAGGAAACAGGCAACAAACATTTTGACCTCGGTTGCAGCAAGTTCTTACTTGAAATGTCTCTGGAGGCAAGGGAAACAAAAGCAAAAATGAACTACTGGGACCTCATCAATATAAAAATCTTCTGCATGGCAAAGGAAACAATTAACAAAACTAAAAGGCAATAGACAGAATGGGAGAAGATATTTGCAAATGACATGTCAGATAAAGGGCTAGTATCCAAAATCTACAAAGAATTTATCAAACTCAACACCCAAAAAACAAATAATCCAGTAAAGAAATGGGCAAAAGACATGAATAGAAACTTCCAGAGAAGACATCTAGATGGCTAACAGACACATGCAAAAATGCTCAGCATCACTCATCATCAGGGAAATACAGGGAAATCAAAACCACAATGAGATATCACCTCACACCTGTCAGAATGGCTAAAATTAACAAATCAGGCAACAACAGATGTTGGCAAGGATGTGGAGAAAGAGGAACATTTTTTCACTGCTGGTAGGAATGCAAATTGGTAAAGCCACATGGAAAACAGTATGGAGCTTCCTCAAAATATTAAAAATAGAACTACCCTATGACTCAGCAATGGCACTACTAGGTATTTATCCAAAAGATACAGGAGTGCTATTTCAAAGGGGCAAATGCACCCAATGTTTATAGCAGCACTATTGACAATAGCCAAAGTATGGAAAGAGCCCAAATGTCCATCAACTGATGAATGGATAAAGAAGATGTGGGACACACACACACACACACACACACACACACACTGGAATATTACTCAGCAATCAAAAAGAATGAAATCTTGCCATTTGCAACAGCATGGGTGGAACTTGAGTGTATTTTGCTAAGTGAAACAAGTCATTCAGAGAAAGACAAATATCATATGATTTCACTAATATGTGGAATTTAAGATACAAAACAGATTAACATAAGGGAAATGAAGCAAATATAATATAAAAACAGAAAAGAAGACAAACCATAAGAGGAGACTCTTAAGTACACAGAACAAACTGAGGGTTGCTGAAGGGGTGTTGGGTGGGAGAATGGGCTAAATGGGCAAGGGGCCTTAAGGAGGATACTTGTTGGGATGAGCATTGGGTGCTATAAGTAAGTGATGAATTGCTAAATTTTATTCCTGAAATCATTATTACACCATATGTTAACTAACTTGGATTTAAATTTTTAAAAAAAGAAGGAAAGAATTTTAAAGAAATAAAAAAATAATAATTTTTTAGAATTTTCAATACTGCCTCAGAATCAGGAGTTAAGTAAAACTGGGGCAAGAATTACCCTGATACCAAAGTCAGACAAAATGTCACACAAAAAAGAAAACTACAGTCCAATATCCCTGATGTAAGGATATAGGAATAAGGAGGTAAAAGACTTGTGTGCTGAAAAACACAAAAGATTGATGAAAAAATTAAAGAAGACACAAACAAATGGAAACATATCTTGTGTTGATGGACTGAAAGACTCAGTATTGTTAAAATGTCCATACTACCCAAAGCAATCTACAGATTCAATGCAATTCTTATCAAAATCGCAAAGACATATTTTAAAGAAATAGCAAAAAATAAGAATTCATTTGAAACAAGAAAGAATCATGAATAGCCAAATCAATCTGAAGAAACAAGAACAAAGCAGAGGGCATCACACTTCCTGATTTCAAAACACATTATAAAGCTACAGTAATCAAAACAGTATGGTTCTAGGAGAGCACTTGTTGGGATGAGCACTGGGTGCTGTATGTAAGCAATTAATTATGGGAATCTACCCCCAAAACCAAGAGCATCCTGTATACACTGTATGTTAGCTAACTTGACAATAAATTATTTAAAAAATAAAAATAGAAATAAATAAAGTATAACAATATAGAATAATGATTTTTAAGAAACAATATGATACTGGCATAAAACACATATATAGACCAATGGAGCAGAATAGAGAAGCCAAAAATAAGTCCATACAGGTCAACTGATCTTCAACAAAGCTGCCAAAAATACTCAAGGAGGAAAGGATTGTTTCTCAATAAATGGTGCTGAAAAAAAGAGTATCCGCAGTCAAAAGAATAAAATTGGACTCTTATCTTACATAATACACAAAAATAAACTGAAAATGGATTAAATACCTTAAAATTTGATGCTCCTGGAAGAAAACAGTGAAAAATCTTCATGACATTTGTCTTAATCATTTCTTGGATATGACATAAAATCACACGCAATAACAACAAAAATACACAAATGGGACTACATCAAACTAAAAAGCCTCTGGATGGTATAGGAAACAATCAACAGAGTAAAAATACAACCTCCAGAGTGGGAGAAAATATTTTCCTGACATGTATCTGATAAGGAGTTAACCTCCAAAATATATGAGAAATATGTAACTCAATAACTAAAGAAACTGATTTTTAAAATGGGCAAAGGACTTGAATAAACATTTCTCCAAAGAAAGCATGCAAATGGACAAGCATATGAAAAAAATGCTCAATGTCATCAATCATCAGAGAAATGCAAATCAAAACAAGAAGGAAAGATCATCTCACAACTGATATGATGGCTATTTAAAAAAAAAAAAGGAATCGGTCAGCATGCAGAGGAATTGGAATTTTTGCACTTTGCTAGTAAGAATGCTAAATGAGGCAATCATTGTGGAAAATATTATGGGGGCTCCTCAAAAGTTAAAAATAGTATTACTATATCATCCAGTAATCCCACTTTAGACATGTATTCAAAACAATAGAAATACACGTTTGTTTATTACAGCATATTGACACATGATATTACATTAGTTACAAGTGTACAATATAGTGATTTGACAAGTCTATAATGTTATGCTATGCTTACCACAGTATAGTTACCTTCTGTCACCATACAATGCTAACACAATAACATTGACTATATTTCCTGTTCTGTACCCTTTATCCTCAGACTTATTCCATAACTGGAAGCCTGTATCTCCCACACCCCCTCACCCATTTTGTCCATCCCCCCACCCCACCCATCTTGCTACCATCGGTTTGTTCTCTGTATTCATGTGTTTTTATCTGCTTTTTGTTGCTACATTTTTTTGTTGTGGTTTTTTTTTTTTTAGATTCCACATATAAATGAAATTAAATAGTACTTGTCTTTGTCTGGCTTATTTCACTTAACATTTAGGTCCATCCTGTTGTCACAACTGGCAAGATCTCGTTCTTTTTTTTTTTTTTTTAATTTTTTTTTTCAACGTTTATTTATTTTTGGGACAGAGAGAGACAGAGCATGAACGGGGGAGGGCCAGAGAGAGAGGGAGACACAGAATCGGAAACAGGCTCCAGGCTCTGAGCCATCAGCCCAGAGCCTGACGCGGGGCTCGAACTCACGGACCGCGAGATCGTGACCTGGCTGAAGTTGGACGCTTAACCGACTGCGCCACCCAGGCGCCCCGATCTCGTTCTTTTTTATGACTGACTGATATTCCATGGTGTGTGTGTGTGTGTGTGTGTGTACCATATCTTCTTCTTTGTCCATTCATTATGGACACTTGGGTAGCTTCCATATCTTGACTATTATAAATAATGCCTCAATAAACATAGGGGATCATGTATATTTTCATATAAGTGTTTTCATTTTCTTTGAGTAAATACCCAGCAGTGGAATTACTGGATTATGGTAATTCTATTTTTACATTTTTGAGAAATTTCCATACTGTTTTCCACAGTGACTTCAATTTACATTCCCACCAATAGTACAGGAGGGTTCCTTTTTCTCCACATCCTCACCAACACCTGTTATTTCTTACCCTTTTTATTTTAGCCAATCTGACAGGTGTGAGGTGATATCCCATTGTGGTTTTGATTTTAATGTCCCTGATGATAAGTGATGTTGACCATATTTTTGTGTGTCTGCTGGCAAAAAGCTTTTTTATTTTGATTCAGTCTCAGGGTTTATTTTTTTCCCTTTCCTGAGGAGACAGATCTAGAAAGATGTTGCTAAGGCCAATGTCAAAGAGATTATTGCCTTTGTTTTATTCTAGAAGTTTTATGGTTTCAGGTGTCAGATAGGTCTTTAACCCATTTTTACTTTATTTTTGTGTATGGTGTAAGATAGTGGTCCAGTTTCATTCTTTCACATGTATCTGTCCAGTTTTCCCAGCACCATTTATTGAAGACACTCTCTTTTCCCCTTGTATACCCTTCCTCCTTTGTCATAGGTTAATTGACTATATAAGTGTTGTTTTATCTTGGACTCTATTCTGTTCCATAGATATAAGTATTTATTTTTGTGCCAGCACCATATTGTTTTGATTATTAGACCTTTTTAATATATTTTGAAATCTGGGAATGTGATATATGTAGCTTTGGTTTTTGTGGTTGTTGTTGCTGTTGTTGTTGTTGTTGCTTTCAGGATAGCTTTGGCTATTCAGGATATATTTCTGTGCAAAATGCTGTTGGTGTTTTTATAGGGATTGCATTGAATCTGTAGACTGCTTTTGGTAGTACGGACATTTTAACAATATTAATTCTTCCAATTCAAGATCATGCAATATCTTCCCATTTGTTAGTGTTGTCTTCAATTTCTTTAATCAATGTTTTATAGTTTTTGGAGTATAGGTATTTCACCTCTTTGCTTAAGTTTATTGCTAGAGATTTTGTTCTTTTTTGTGCAATTGTAAATGGAGTTGTGTTTTTTTTATATGTATATGTTTTTAACATGTATTCATTTTTGAGAGAGAGAGAGAGCATGAGTGGGGGAAGGGGGGCAGCAAGAGAGGGAGACACAGAATCTGAAGCAGGTTCCAGGCTCTGAGCTGTCAGCACAGGGCCTGACGTGGGGCTTGAACTCACAAGCGCTGACATCATGACCTTAGCCGAAGTTGGATGCTTAACCAACTGAGCCACCCAGGTGCCCCAGTAAATGGAGTTGTGTTCTTAATTTCTCTTTCTGTTAATACATCATTAGCATATAAACACAACAGATTTCTGCATATTAATTTTGTATCCTGCAACTTTACTGAATTCAGTTATTAATTCTAATGATTTTCTGGTGGAGTCTTTAGGGTTTTTTTATGTATACTATCATAGCATCTGCAAATAGTGACAATTTAACTTCTACTTTACTAATTTGGATGCATTTTATTTCTTTTCCTTGTCTGATTGTCGTGGCTAGGACTTCCAGTACTATGTTGAGTAAAAGTAGTGAGAGTATTTTGATCCTAATCTTAGAGGAAATACTCCCAATTTTTCACCATTGAGTATGATATTAGCTGTGGGTTTTTCATATATGGCCTTTATTATGTTAAGCTATGTTTACTCTACATCTACTTTGTTGAGAGTTTTTATCATACATAGGTGTTGAATTTTGTCTAATCCTCTTTCTGCATCTATTGAGATGATAACATGATTTCATCCTTTGTTTTGCTGATGTGGTGTATCACATGATTTGTAAATATTGAATCATCCTTGCATCCCTGGAGCAAAATCAGGATCTTGAAGTCATATTAGCACTCCCATGTTCATTGCAGCATTACTCACAATAGCCAAGATGTAAAAACAACCTAAATGTACATTGGCAGATGAATGGTTAAAGAAAATGTGGTTTATACACACAATGCAATACTACTGAGACTTAAAAAAGGAAGGAAATTCTGAATATGCTACAACATGGATGAACTTGAAAACATTATTCTAAGTGAAATAAACCATTTACAAAAGACAAATACTGTATAATTCATGTGTATGAAAGATACACAATATTCAAATTCATAGAATCATATTATAGTGGTTCCAGGGGCTGATAAAGAGGAAAATCAGGAGTTACAAATTAATGTGCATAAAATTTCAGTTAAGCCAGATGAATAAACTCTAGAGATCTGCTGTACAACTTTGTACCTATAGTCAACAATAATGTACTGTACATGAAAAGATTTGTTAAAAGGGTATGTCTTGTGTTAAGTGTTTTTAACACAGTACAGTGTTGTTTTAAATTGGGTATGGGTTAGGGGTGCCTGGATGGTTCAGATGATTGTGTGACTCTTGATTTGGGCTCAGGTCATGACCTCACGGTTGATGAGTTCGAGCCCTGCCTCTGGCTCTGTGCCAACAGCATGGAGCCTGTTTGGGATTCTGTCTCCCTCTCTCTGCTCCTTCCTCGCAGCTCTCTCTCTCTCTCTCTCCCTTCTCTCTCTGTCTCAAAATAAATAAATAAGTAAATAAATAAATAAACTTTTTAAAAAGCTGTTTAAATTGGGTATGGGTTAAACCATAGTGTATATATTTAACAATGCCTCAGAAGAAGACTAGGCTCTACATTTTCTAGTAAAGATATCTACCTCTTAAGCAGCATTCTTCCCCTCCTCCAACTGTTTTCACTGAATTACTCATGATAAAGAAATGTTAAAAATTTACAAGCTCTTTGCTGCTTATAGTAACTTTGTGGAAAAAGAACAAAAGTTACCCTCTTTATAGAAGAGTGAAAGGAATGTCAGGACAGAGTTACCAAATATTATGGCAACTACATAAATATATAACAGAAGAAATAAATTTATTTAAAAAAAGAAAAACTACCAATCAAAATATAAACATCCCAAACACACACACACACACACACACACACACACACGAAAATTCTCTGTAATTGCATTATATAATGCAAGGTAACCAGGTAATCAATTCAATAAAAGTGCAAAAATTGAATAATAAAATTGAATAAACTTCACTGTATCTGGCACTCAGTAAACAAACGTTTATTTATTTATTTATTTATTTATTTATTTTTTCAAATTTTTATTTTTTTATTTTTTTATTTTTGGGACAGAGAGAGACAGAGCATGAACGGGGGAGGGGCAGAGAGAGAGGGAGACACAGAATCGGAAACAGGCTCCAGGCTCCGAGCCATCAGCCCAGAGCCCGACGCGGGGCTCGAACTCACGGACTGCGAGATCGTGACCTGGCTGAAGTCGGACGCTTAACCGACTGCGCCACCCAGGCGCCCCGACAAACGTTTATTTAATAAATGAATTTCAGATCTAATTAACACAATAAAAGCCAAAAGAAATTACTGCATAATGAAAATGTGCAATATCAGTTTATAAATCAGACATCACTGAAAGCTCATACATAGAGGAAATGTTCAAAATAATCCCAATGGATATGGCAAAGTTAAGAGAACTGGAGCAAAGTGAACAGATATAGAAGACAGATGATCGAACATACAGATAACTGGTAGTAAAGCCAGTTGGAAGTAGAGATTCAATCAGAAGGAGCAAATTATATAGATAATATTTGTTTTAATTTTTAGGTTATGAAAATTTATGCAAAAGTGAGAGCAACACATATTAGTAGTCTATTCTAATTCAAGGATAAAGAAAGAAACCATTACTTCATGCAAAAAAAAAAAGCAAATCAATTTTAAGGGAAAAAAATTAGTCTTCAGTGTTTTCTATAACAGCATTAAATGTCAACATATATTGAAATGCCATACAGAGACCTAAGGGAAATTGTGATAAAAAGACAAAGCTTAAAATAATGTAAACACAAAAATATAAAATACTTTAAGGACTACAGTTCCTACAAGCACATCTCACAGATAACAAAACTACTATCAATAATTCCAGGCTCCCCCGCCTCTAAAAAAGATGAATTCAGGGGAGCCTGGGTGGCTTGGTCGGTTAAGCCTCCGACTTCGGCTCAGGTCATGATCTCATGGTCTGTGAGTTCGAGCCCCACGTTGGGCTTTGTGCTGACAGCTCAAAGCCTGGAGCCTGTTTCAGATTCTGTGTCTCCCTCTCTCTCTGCCCCTCCCTGTTCATGCTCTGTCTCTCTCTGTCTCAAAAAATAAATAAACGTTAAAAAAAAATTTTAAAAAGATGAATTCAAATAAATACCTCAGTATCAGAATAGCAATACTTAAAGGACATATGGTAAGTATTAAGCTCATTTAAATATGTAAATAATGTTAAATAACCATTGACATTTTTGTTGCAAAGTGGAAGATGCACATTATAAATTGAGGCAATGTAAAAATACTACACCAGAAATTAGAAGGTGAAAGAAGGGGCGCCTGGGTGGCGCAGTCGGTTAAGCGTCGGACTTCAGCCAGGTCACGATCTCGCACTCTGTGAGTTCGAGCCCCGCGTCAGGCTCTGGGCTGATGGCTCGGAGCCTGGAGCCTGTTTCCGATTCTGTGTCTCCCTCTCTCTCTGCCCCTCCCCCGTTCATGCTCTGTCTCTCTCTGTCCCAAAAATAAATAAAAAACGTTGAAAAAAAATTAAAAAAAAAAAAAGAAGGTGAAAGGAGGGGCCCTCTTCATTTTTCACAAGAAGATGTCAATACTATCTAAAATTGATCCATGTCATTTAAAAGGCACAATGATTTCCATATTTAGTATTGTCTTTTTAAACAGTTTATTTATTTATTTTGAGAGAGAGCATGTAAATGATGGAGGGACAGATAGAGAGAGAGAGGTAGAAAGAGAGAGTCCCAAGCAGGCTCCCCACTGTTAGTGCAGAACCTGATGCAGGGCTTAAACCCACGAACTACAAGATCCTGACCTGAGCCAAAGTTGGATGCTTAACATACTGAGCGACCCAGGTGCTCCTATTACTGTCTCTCTTTTTAATTTAGAGGAATCGTCTAGGAGAAAATAACTTCTAAAAGTATTGGAATTTGACAGTTTTCTTTTTAATTTGGAGTTCAATAGTTTCTTCAGTTTTACTTCAATTTCTTTTCTTTCTGATACATTCAAGTAATATTAAACTTGGAGCATTTAAAAAATTAACAACTGCATCTATACAATGGGCCCATTTTCCTAAATTTATTTTCATTTACTTGTCTTTCTATATATAGATTCTCTTCCACTCGTGATGGGATTATATCCCAATAAATTCATTGTAATCTGAAAATAAAGTAAGTCAAACATGCATTTAACACACCTAACCTACTGAATGTCATAGCTTAGCCTAATCTACCTTAAATGTGCTCAGGACACTTACATTAGCTTATAGTTGAGCAAAATCATCTAATACAAAGCCTACTTTATAATAAAGTATTAAATATCTCAAGTAATTTATTAAATACTTTATTGAAAGTAAAAAACAGGATGTTTATATAAGTACAGAATGGTCATCAGTAAGGGTTGTTTATCCTCATGATGGTGTGGTCAACTAGGAGCTGTGTCTCACTGTTAGTGCCCAGCATAATAAGAGGGTAACATACTGCATATTGCTAGACCCAGAAAAGATCAAAATTAAAAATTCAAAGTACCATCTTGTCATTTTTACTGAATGGGTATCACTTTCTCATCATCATAAAGTCAAAATATCATGAGTCAAACCATCCTAAGTCAGGGACCATCTGTATGTATATGTGAGGAACTATGTGCAGAATGAAGTCCATCAAATGTTAATGGTATATATTTCTGGAGGGTAAAATTGTGGTGAATTTTTAATAATTATATGTGAACATTCCTTAAGCATTTAAATTATTTATAATAAACACAAATTACTTCAAAAGAACAATAGATATTTGCCCTTAAAATAATAATCAAAGCAAAGGCTGGAAGCAATTATGGTAAGATGTTAAAAACATGGATATTTGTTATTTTCTTGCTTTTACTTTTTTTGAAGAACCAAAAGAAATTTATCTTGCTTGCTTACCAGTGGTGAGAACCAAGAAACACTTGGCAAAAATATGGACTAGGAAACAAAATGCCCCATAGTCAGGTAGCAAGGAACATTGACAGTTTCATCATTGCATTTGGGTACAGATTGTCCAAACAGATTGATCCTGAGAATTCAGGGCCCCAACCTGTTCTTCATAGGTATTTAATTTCTATATTAACAGAGATACAACAGAAATTTTAGAAACTAGTCAAAGAATACTCTTGACAACTTTATGTCAACACATTGAAATGTACATTTATTTCTCAGAGGAAGAAATGACAAAAAATGACTTAGGGAGAAATTAAAACATTGATTATCCTATAACAATGAAATAAAATCTCAAAGTATTCCACACAGAGAACAATGAAATCTCAAAGTATTCCACACAGAGAACATGAGGCCCAGATATTTTTGCAGTCATGTTCTTATAACACAACAAATATTTCAAATCTTTTAGAGCAAAAGAGGAAACTTTTTCAAACTCATTCCAAGATATTTTAAACTTGATAACAAAATCAGGTAAGAAAATACAATAAAGAAAACAACTCAATGTCATGCATAAGCCTAGATGCAAAATTTCTGAATAAAACATAAGCAAATAAAATGCAGCCAAATTAGCTGTAGTCGCCTGGCCTCATTTGAGGTTGACTCCAGGCTAAAAGTTAGGTTCAGCATTCTTGCACCATATGTGTCCTCATTCTGGGTCATAGGTTATAGGATGTGCACTAGTGGGGACTTGTAGTTCTCTCAAGAGGAGGGAAAGCTCAACAGGCTTAGTCCAAAAATGCAAGCAATTTCAGAGTGCCTCCTTAAAGATGGTGTCAGCGTATTCATGGTCCACCTAGTAGAAAAGAATAAATATTTGTTAACAATACATGTTATTGTACCACTGGAATGGAGAAAATAAAACTATTATTATTTTCATATGATAAGATTAACTGCATAGAAAAGCTACAAGTGCATAAGAGAATATTAGGAGGGTTTCTGGCTCTGAGATTTATATACAAAAAGCAATGATATTTCTACACATCAACCAAAAATTTTAAAAGAACTCCCATCTTCATTAGCAACAACA
The DNA here is from genome assembly GCF_028749965.1 of Puma concolor. Classification (NCBI taxonomy): domain Eukaryota; kingdom Metazoa; phylum Chordata; class Mammalia; order Carnivora; family Felidae; genus Puma; species Puma concolor. Next base: position 28,492,903 of record NC_141671.1, read on the forward strand.
ACAATAAGATATCAATGTATAGGAATGACAATTTAATTAGATTAAACTTGGTGTGACTCAAGAACGAATGAATATAATGGACATTTGTTTTAGTTTGGAAAAGGTACCTTGCTGAGATAGGCATTATCCGTCTAGTTGCTGGATTAAGGGTGATCCAAAGATCCTTCAGGAGGCAATGCTAAGAGACACTCAGAAGTTTAGGGCACGGTTACCAATGCACTTTTAATTTAATAGTCTTCAATGTATATTTTTCAACAAAATCTGAAAGTTAATTTGTATCCTTTTTTATCCTCTTTCTTTGTATCCTGTTTTTTTAAATATAATTTATTGTCAAATTGGCTAACATACAGTGTGTAAAGTGCGCTCTTGGTTTTTGGGGTAGATTCCCGTGGTTCATCGCTTACATTCAACACCCAGTGCTCATCCCAACAAGTGTCCTCCTCAATGCCCATCACCCATTTATCCCTCTCCCTGACCCCACCCCATTCACCGTCAGTTTTTTCTATGTATTTAAGAGTCTCTTATGGCTTCCCTCCCTCCCTCTCTGTAACTATTTTTTCCCCTTCCCTTACCTCACAGTCTTCTGTTAATTTTCTCAAGATCCACATATGAGTGAAAACATATGATATCTGTCCTTCTCTGACTGATTTATTTCACTCAGCATACCTTCCAGTTCCATCCACGTTGCTGCAAATGGCATGATTTCTTTCTTTCTCATTGCCAAGTAGTATTCCATTGTATATATAAACCACATCTTCTTTATTCATTTATCAGTTGATGGACATTTAGGCTCTTTCCATAATTTGGTTATTGTTGAAAGTGCTGCAATAAACATTGGGGTACATGTGCTCCTATGCATCAGCACTCCTGTATTCTTTGGATAAATTCCTAGTAGTGCTATTGCTGGGTTGTAGGTTAGTTCTATTTTTAATTTTTTTGAGGAACCTCCACACTGTTTTCCAGAGCAGCTGCACCAGTTTGCATTCCCACCAACAGTGCAAGAGGGTTCTTTTTTCTCTCAACTTCCGTTCTTGAGTTGTTCATTTTAGCCACTCTGACTGGTGTGAGGTTGGTATCTCAATGTGGTTTTGATTTGCATTTCCCTGATGATGAGCGATGTTGAGCATTTTTTCATGTGTCTGTTGGCCATCTGGATGTCTTCTTTAGAAAAGTGTCTATTCATGTCTTCTGCCCATTTCTTCACTGGATTACTTGTTTTTCAGGTATTGAGTTTGGTAAGTTGGATACTAATCCTTTATCCGATATGTCATTTGCAAATATCTTTTCCCATTCCATCTGTTGCCTTTTAGTTTTGTTGATTGTTTCCTTTGCAGTGCAGAAGCTTTTTATCTTGATGAGGTCCTAGTAGTTCATTTTTGCTTTTAATTCCCTTGCCTTTGGAGATGTGTTGAGCAAGAAATTGCTGCAGCTGAGGTCAAAGATGTTGTTTCCTGCTTTCTCCTCTAGGGTTTTGATGGCTGCCTGTCTCACATTTAGGTTTTTCATCCATTCTGAGTTTATTTTTATGTAAGGTGTAAGAAAGTGGCCTAGTTTCACTCTTCTGAATGTTGCTATCTAATTCTCCCAGCACCATTTGCTAAAGAGACTGTCTTTTTTCCATTGGATACTCTTTCCTGCTTTGTCAAATATTAGTTGGCCATACATTTGTGGGTGCAACTCTGGGGTCTCTATTCTATTCCATTCATTTATGTGTCTGTTTTTGTGCCAATACCAAACTGTCTTGATGATTACAGCTTTGTAGCAGAGACTTAGGTCTGGGATTGTGATGCCTCTCGTTTTGGTATTCTTCTGCAATATCACTTTGGCTATTTGGGGTCTTTTGTGGTTCCACTTTGTATCCTGTTTTTTAAATCTATGGATAATTTTAGGTTCTACTCCTGAAGCCAAGACTGTATGTTAACTAACTTGAATTAAAATTAAAAAAAAAAAACCTATGGGTAATCACTAAAAATAAAAAGACAGAATGTATAACTTTTAAACATATTAAAATATGTAATATGTAAATTAAATAAAAATTTAAGTATCTGTGGGGAAGAGTCTGTCTGACTCTGATTTTGTCAGTTTCTTCCAGAAAACTTTCCATGTGAGGTTTTGTGCTCTCCTAAAAATCACCAAAGAATTCAATCTCTTGTTCTCCAGTTTTTCTATGATTAGGAGAGAAACAAAATGTATCTCTCTAGTCTTTCCTACAGCAAGCCTCCCCCTTTTAAAGTCTTCAACAGTTGGTGTTGAGTGGACAATGTGGTTGATTTCTCAACATCTTTTCTACCCCAAGTAGTAAAACCCAATTGCAGTAATGCTGACCCTCTATTTCCATTTGGGCCAGTGAGTGTAAGGAAAAGTTTGTTTGGGAGTTTCTGGGAAACAGAAAGAAGTACCTCTTATTTGTTCATATGAACAAAAAATCTTTTGCCCCAGTTGTTGTTGGTAGTCATCTTGAATCCATGAAAAAAGTTTGATACATGGATGATGGCAAAGCCAAAATTACCATGGAGTGCTCAAAGTAGACAAAGTCAGAAGGGGTCAATGGCTTTATCCTCATGTAGCTTTGTAACAAGGAGGAAACTTTTTCTTCTAACTGACTTCTCTTTAAGTCTCAGAAGCAGGAGTATGTGAATACCTATCACTGACTGGAAAGAGAAACTTGCCAGAAGAGAGCAATCATAACTATCCCTTAGTACTAGGCATACTGCCATCTACATAAAATGTGTCTTCTGTTAACAAATAAAAAGAGGGGGCACCGGGGTTAAGAGTGGGTTAAGTAGCTGACTCTTGATACTGGTTCAAGTCATGATCTCAGTTCATGAGTTCAAGCCCCATGTCAGACTCTGTGCTTAGGATTCTCTCTCTCTCTCTCTCTCTCTCTCGCTCTTGCTCCTGCTCTCTCTCTGCCCTTACTCTGCTTACACTCTATCTCTTTCTCTCTCAAGATACAAAAATAATTTTTTAAAAAAAGAAATAAAAACAGGACTTGCTTTTGAGTAGACAAACAGTAACCTACCAACACTGTGATCTGTTGAAGCCTTAACTTCAAGACACTGAGTCAGACTCTACATTATTCTGGCACATCCTATCTGTCCTGGCATCATGATGAGCTGACCTCCTTTCATCAACCATGCATAAAACAAAAGAAGCAAAGGCTGACTTAGACATTTTCTGGTGAAATTACCTATCTCCAAGGGAAAAGAAAGAATCTATGACAAATTAGGCAAAAATAATTCATATGAAAGTAAGAAAACTCAGGCTAATGCTCAGGCTGACTCAGCCTTTTCTATATCAACATTTCAACATTAAAAGCCAGATGATGTTAAGGGAAACACTACTAGGAAACAACGAAAAGTATATACTGAATCAACAAAGCTATAGGACTAAGGCTGAGTAACTGTATTAATTATAGTTACGGAAACAAACATAAGTGTTACAAACATTGACATTGTAAAAATAATAATGCTACTAACAAAAATTGGACCCTGAAAATAGCAAACATGAGAAGTACATTAGGCTAGACTAATGTACATATTATATGTACATATTATAAAGTGGGTCCCTGTTACCAAAAAACAGGGTCCAAAAGGAAATAAAGAAGGAAGGGGGAGGGAGGAGCCAAGATGATGGAACAGCATGGAAGTTTTTTGTGTGTCTCGAGTCCATGAAATACAGCCAGACCAACACTAAACCATCCTACACACCTAGAAAACCGAGTGGAAGATTAACAAAACAATCTGCATAATCTGAACCATAGAATTCAACACAAAGAGAAAAAACTCATTTTTATTTTCAATTTTTATTAAAAATATCTGTCTTTAATTTTGATTATTATATTTTTTACTTTTGTGTATTTTTTTTTCAAATTCTACTTTACTTCCATCATTTTATTTTAGTCTACTTCAGTGTGCTCACCTTTTCAAATTTTCAAAAAATTTCCCTTTTTTTCATTCTTTTCTACTTTTCTCTTTTTCATTTGTTTTCTTTTTCTTGAATGCAGAAAGGGAAAAACTTCATTTTTACTTCCAACCTCTTAAAAATATTTTTATTTAATTTTTATTACTGTATTTTTTGCTTTTATCTAATTTTTTTCAAATTCTATCTTACTCCCATCATTTTATTTCAGTCTACTACAGTGTATTCACGTTTTCAAATTTTCAAACGATTTCTTTTTTTTTCTTCCTTTTTTATCTTTTTTCTCTTTTTCTTCTCTTTTCTTTTTTTGTAAATACAGAAAGTGAAAAAATTCATATTTCTTTTTAATTTTTGTTAAAAATATTTTTCAATAATTTTTTCTACTATATTCTCTACTTTTGTGTATTTTAGTCTACTTTTAGTTTATTCATTTTTTCAAATCCTCAAATGATTTCCTTTTTTTTCTCCCCCCACTTTTTTTTGTTTGTTTCTCTATTCTGTCAAACCACTTTCTACACCCAGACCAAAACACACCTAGGATCTAGCATCATCTATTCGATTTTTGTGTAGGTGTGTTTTTAATTTTTAATTTTAATATTATTGTAATTTTAAGTTTTTTAATTTCATTTTTTTCTACTTCATTAATTCCTTTTCTCCCTTCAAAATGACAAAATGAAGGAATTCACCCCAAAAGAAAGAGGACAAAGAAACGACAGCCAGGGATTTAACCAACACAGACACAGCAAGATGTCTGAACCAGAATTTAGATCACAATAATAAGAATACTAGCTGGATTATAGAAATAGAATCCCTTTCTGCAGAGATAAAAGAAATAAAAAATAGCCAGAATGAAATTAAAAATGTTATAACTGAGCTGCAATCATGGATGGATGCAGCTGCAGCAAGGATGGATGAGACAGAACAGAGACTCAATGATATAGAGGACAAACTTACAGAGAATAACGAAGCAGAGAAAAAGAGGGAGATGAAGGCAAAAGAGCAAAATTTAAGAATTAGAGAAATCAGTGACTCATTAAAAAGGAACAACATCAGAATTATAGGGGTCCCAGAAGATGAAGAGAGAAATAGGAGAAGAAGGGTTATGTGAACAAATCATAGCAGAAAACTTTCCTAACCTGGGGAAAGACAAAGACATCAAAATCCAGGGAGCACAGAGGAACCCCATTAGATTCAACAAAAACTGACCATCAACAAGGCATATCATAGCCAAATTCACAAAATACTCAGGCAAGGAGACAATCATGAAAGCAGCAAGGGAAAAAAAGTCCCTAACCTACAAGGGAAGACAGATCAGGTTTGCAGCAGGCCTATCCACAAAAACCTGGCACCCAGAAAGGAGTGGCAGGATATATTCAGTGTGCTGAATCAGAAAAATATGCAGCCAAGAATTCTTTATACAGAAAGGCTGTCATTCAAAATAGAAGGAGAGATAAAAAAGTTTCCCAGAGAAACAAAAATTAAAGGAGTTTGTGACCACTAAACCAGCCCTGCAAGAAATATTAAGGGGGACTTTCTGAGGGGAGAAAAGATGAAAAGATGGTATATATATATATATATATATATATATATATATATATATATATCAAAAACAATAAAAGATGAGAAAGAACCAGAGAACACCACCAGAAACTCCAAATCCACAAGCATCAAAATAGCAATAAATTCATATATTTCAGTACTCACCTCACTCTAAATGTCAATGGAATCAATGCTCCAATCAAAAGACATAGGGTAACAGAATAGATAAGAAAATAAGACCCATCTATATGCTCTTTCCAAGAGACCCACTTTAGACCTAAAGATACCTACAGATTAAAAATAAGGGGATAGAGAATCATCTATCATGCTAATGGTCAACAAAAGAAAGCCAGAGTAGCCATACTTATATCAGACAATCTAGACTTTAAAATAAAGACTGTAGGGGCGCCTGGGTGGCGCAGTCGGTTAAGCGTCCGACTTCAGCCAGGTCACGATCTCGCGGTCCGTGAGTTCGAGCCCCGCGTCGGGCTCTGGGCTGATGGCTCAGAGCCTGGAGCCTGTTTCCGATTCTGTGTCTCCCTCTCTCTCTGCCCCTCCCCCGTTCATGCTCTGTCTCTCTCTGTCCCCAAAAAAATAAATAAACGTTGAAAAAAAAATTAAAAAAAAAAATAAATAAAATAAAGACTGTATCAAGAGATGAAGAAGGTCATTATATCATAAACAAGGGGTCTATAGACCAAGAAGACCTAACAATTGTAAACAGTTATGCACCAAATGTGGCAGCACCCAAATATATAAATCGATTAATCACAAACATCAAGAAACTCATCGATAGTAATACCATAATACTAGGAGACTTCAACACCCTACTCACAGCAATGGACAGATCATCTTATCAAAAAATCAACAAGGAAACAATGGCTTTGAACGACACACTGGACCAGATGGACTTAACAGATATATTCAGCACATTTCATCCTAAAGCAGCAGAATACACATTCTTCTCCAGTGCACGTGGAACATTCTTCAGAATAGACCACATACTGGAACACAAATCAGACCTCAGGAAGTACAAAAAATCGAGATCATACTGTGCATAATTTCAGACCACAACACTAAGAAACTTGAAATCAACCACAAAAAATTTGGAAAGGTAACAAATACTTGGACACCAAAGAACATCCTACTAAAGAATGAATGCGCCAACCAAGAAGCTAAGGAGGAAATTAAAAAGTATACAGAAGCCAATGAAAATGATAACACCACAATTCAAAACCTGTGGGATGCAGCAAAGGCGGTCATAAGAGGAAAGTATATAGCAATACAGGCTTTCCTAAAGAAGGAAGAAAGATCTCAGATACACAACCTAACCTAATGCCTTAAGGAGCTGGAAAAAGAACAGTGAATAAAACCCGAAACCAGCAGAAGACAGGGAAGAATAAAGATTAGAGCAGAAATCAATGCTATTGAAACCAAAAAACAGTAGAACAGATCAATGAACCAGAAGCTGGTTCTTTGAAAGAATTAACAAAATTGATAAACTACTAGCCAGTTTGATCAAAATGAAAAATTAAAGGAGCCAAATAAGTAAAATCAAGAATGAAAGAGGAGAAATCACAACCAACACAGCAGAAATAACAACAATAATAAAAGAATATTATGAGCAATTATATGCCAACAAAATGGGCAATCTGGAAAAAATTGACAAATTCCTAGAAACATATTCACTACCAAAACTGAAACAGGAATAAATAGAAAATTTGAACAGATTCATAACCAGTAAGGAAATTGAATTAGTAATAAAAAATCTGCCAAAAAACAAGAGTCCAGGGTCAGGTGGCTCTCCAGGGGGAATCTACCAAACATTTAAGGAAGAGTTAACACCTATTTTCTTGAAGCTGTTCCAAAAAATAGAAATGGAAGGAAAACTTCCAAATTCTATGAAGCCAGCATTACCCTGATTCCAAAACCAGACTGAGACCACACTAAAAAGGAGAACTATAGACCAATTTCCCTGATGAACACAGATGCAAAAATCCTCAACAGGATATTAGCCAACCGGATCCAACAATACATTAAAAAAATATTCACCATGACCAAGTGGGATTTATACCTGAGATGCAGGGCTGGTTCAATATCCACAAAACAATTAACATGATTCATCACATCAACAAAAGAAAGGACAAGAACCATATGATCCTCTCAATAGATGCAGAGAAAGCATTTGACAAAATACAGCATTCTTTCTTGATAAAAACCCTCAAGAAACAGGGATAGAAGGATCATACCTCGAGGTGGTAAAAGCCATATACAAGGGACCCAATGCTAATATCATCCTCAATATGGGAAACCTGAGAGCGTTCCCCCTAAGGTCAGGAACAAGACAGGGGTGTCCACTCTCGCCACTGTTATTCAACATAGTATTGGAAGTCTTTTGTCCTCTGCAATCAGACAACACAAAGAAATAAAAGGTATCCAAAACAGCCAGGAGGAGGTCAAACTTTCACTCTTCGCAGATGACAAGATACTCTATATATACAACCCAAAAGATTCCACCAAAAAACTGCTGGAATTGATTCATGAATTCAGCAAAGTTGCAGGATTTAAAATCAATGCACAGAAATCAGTTGCATTCCTATACACCAACAATGAAGTGACAGAGAAATCAAGGAATCGATCCCATTTACAGTTGCACCAAAAACCATAAAATACCTAGGAATAAATCTAACCAAAGAGGTGAAAAATCTATACACTGAAAACTATAGAAAGCTTATGAAACAAATTGAAGAAGACACAAAGAAACGTAAAAGATTCCATGCTCCTGGATAGGAACAACAAATATTGTTAAAATGTCGATACTACCCAAAGCAATCTACATATTCAACGCAATCCCTATTAAAGTAACACCAGCATTCTTCACAGAGCTAAAACAAATAATCCTAAAATTTGTATGAAACCAGAAAAGCTCTGAATAGCCAAAGTGATCTTGAAAGAGAAAATCAAAGCTGGAGGCATCACAATCCCAGACTTCAAGCTATACTACAAAGCTGTAATCATCAAGACAGTATGGTACTGGCCCAAGAACAGACACTCAGATCAATGGAACAGAATACAGAACCCAGAAATGGACCCACAAACATATGGCCAACTAATCTTACAAAGCAGGAAAGAATATCCAACGGAATAAAGAGTCTCTTCAGCAACTGGTGCTGGGAAAACTGGACAGCGACATGCAGAAGAATGAACCTGGACCACTTTCTTGCACCATACACAAAATAAACTCAAAACGGATGAAAGACCTCAATGTAAGACAGGAAGCCATCAAAATCCTCGAGGAGAAAGCAGGCAAAAACCTCTTTGATCTTGCCCACAGCAATTTCTTACTCAACACGTTTCCTGAGGCAAGGGAAACAAAAGCAAAAATGAACTACTGGGACCTCATCAAAATAAAAAGCTTCTGCACAGAGAAGGGACAATCAGCAAAACTAAAAGGCAACCGACAGAATGGGAGAAGATATTTGCAAATGACATATCAGATAAAGGGTTAGTATCCAAAATCTACAAAGAACTTATCCAACTCAACACCCAAAAACCAAATAATCCAGTGAAGAAATGGGCAAAAGACATGAATAGACACTTCTCCAAATAAGACATCCAGATGGCCAACTGACACATGAAAAAAATGCTCACCATCACTCATCATCAGGAAAATACAAATCAAAACCACAATGAGATACCACCTTACACCTTTCAGAATGGCTAACATTAACAACTCAGATAACAACAGGTGTTGGCGAAGATGTGGAGAAAGAGGATCTCTTTAGCATTGTTGGTGGGAATGCAAGCTGGTACAGCCACTCTGGAAAACAGTATGGAGGTTCCTCGAAAAACTAAAAATAGAACTACCCTAGGACCCAGCAATTGCACTACTGGGCATTTATCCAAGGGATACAGCTGTGCTGTTTTGAAGGGACACATGCACCTCCATGTTTATAGCAGCACTATCAACAATAGCCAAAGTATGGAAAGAGCCCAAATGTCCAGCGATGGATGAATGGATAAAGAAAATGTGGTATATATATACAATGGAGTATTAGTCAGCAATCAAAAACAATGAAATCTTGTCATTTGCAACCACGTGGATGGAACTGGAGGGTATTATGCTAAGTGAAGTTGGTCAGTCAGAGAAAGACAAAAATCATATGACTTCACTCATATGAGGACTTTAAGAGACAAAACAGGTGAACATAAGGGAAGGGAAACAAAAATAATATAAAAACAGGGAGGGGGACAAAACAGAAGAGACTCATAAATATGGAGAACAAACTGAGGGTTGCTGGAGGGGTTGTGGGAGGGGGAATGGGCTAAATGGGTAAGGGGCATTAAGTAATCTACTGAAATCATTGCTTCACTGTATACTAACTAATTTGGATGTAAATTTTAAAAAATAAAAAAGTTAAATCAAAAAAAAAAAAGAAGGAAGGTGGAGCAGGATGGAAGAAAAGGAGGGGGAAGGAAATCAATCCATACCTGTAGGCACAGAACAATTATATATAGTGTAACTGTGTGTGAGAGAGTGTAATAGTGTGTGAGAGAAAGCAAAGTTTAGAACAGTAAGCATAGCATGATCCCATTTTTGTAAAAACAAAATTAGATTGTATATATGCACAGAAATGAGGCTAGAACAAACTGTTTCAAACTGCTCACAATTGCTACCTCTAGAAACTGGAATTGGGCCAGGGTTAACAAGACAGGTTTACATTTAGCTTTACGTATTTACGCATTTATGTATTGTTGCATTTTTTTTAACCTAAGGTTCAGAGCATCAAGTGCCCTCCATTTATAGCATGCTATTATCACTGATCCTTCAAGGTTTGTCTCTCATTTTGTGGCATATTTATGAGTTTATCCCTTTTCTCCCTATTCATCCCCTCTTTGCCTTTCCCTATGGGCAGCCATATTCATGCCTTTAATATGCATTGTTCTTTGTGTGTTTTGTACTAATATATCTTCATTTATATAAATGATATTGTTATCTGTTCTGACCCTCATGTTTTAATCTAGCATTATAGTTTTACTATTACCCATATTGCAGGTTGTATGCAGCTTTTTTATTGCTTCTAATTGCTCCATGGCATGACTTCCTGTGCTTAATCAATTCACCCTCCCAAGAATGAACATCCAGGCTGCCCTAACTCCCTGTCTCCTCAATAATGCCTCATGAAGCTAGGTGTGATCTCTTTGGTGTATAAGCCCAGGAGCAGAATTTCTGTGTAAATGAGTAAGTGTATATTTAATTTAACTAAGCACTGCCAGACATTTTACTTTTACAAGGAAATACTAAAAAGAACATTAATATTTTTTAAATTAAAGAAAACATTTTAAACTCTGGCAGAAAAGAAAGATTTGTTGTATTGCAATCAGTATTTTTTTCTAAAGAAAGCTATCAGGCATTCTTTGCCCACAAAACAATATTGCTATATACTAGAAAAATGAAAACTTTCTCCAATGAATCACAATTTTATAATGAGAACACACTGCTTTTTCATGAAGTTGCCTGTTTTCTGGCAGGGAAGGCAGTGTAAACTTAAATTCAGGTTATACCAGTGTAGCCAGGTGCCAGGAGGACTTGACTCTGTGCCCTGGGGCCAGTTGCCTGAGAACTTCAACTTCAAGAGAATGAGCAGAGCTAGTTATGTCATGTAATGATGAAGATGATTTAATTAGAATGTATTTGCCATAACTATATGCACAGTTTTCTCAATTTGTTTACGGTATAAAACTTCAAATACCAGACAGCGTGGTTTAAAACTGGACATCTGGAACTCTAAAAAATTCAGTTGTCTTTTCCAAGAGGGAAAATTTTACATATTTATTGATATGAAAAATAAAATTTCTTAAATTGGGTTAAATTATAGCAAACTGTGTGATATAGAATTGATAAATAAAATATGACAGATTTTACTACACTGGTTGAACGCAGATGTTGAATGGGAACATTATGAATGGTTAGATATTGTTAAAAGTTACCATTGTTCTGCAATGTATAACATAAATTTACTGTATAATATACAAAGGAAAATTTACTTCTGTCATTCTCTTTCATGGATTTATTTTAGTGTTAACTTTAAAAGCTACTACAAATATTTATGTAAAATTAGTTCACATAGTGACATCATCAAGATGGTGACATAGGTTATTCCTGACTTTTCTCTCCCTCATAAGAAGAACTAACATCTATTTAAGAACAAGATACCACTGAGAAAATCCTAGAACATGGGAGTGAGGCTGAAGTACCTTCCTGCAAATCAGAGACCAAGACAGACTGCATTAGAAGGGTAAAAGAAATGGCGACACATTGACCACACTCCCCCTTCCCCAGGGCAGTGTAGCAACACAAGGAGGCCCCCCTGAACCTCCAGATCCTCCAGTGGGAAAAGAGAACCCAGGGGAGACAACCAGTGTCAGCTCCTGTTCTAGCATTGTGTAACTTTATGGGAAGTCCTACTCTGATCTTGCATCATGGGGATTGCAGGGGAATCTAGATGGCCCAATCACTGGGAATCTGTTACAGAGAAGGGAGGAGGGGTCTGCAACAACCAGCACATGGATCTTGGTAGACCAAATTCATATCTGCAGTGCCTAAATAGTAACGCCAACTATAGGTTTTTCTCATCTCCAGAAAAAAAGTCGGAGATGCATTCGGACCATGGAACTCAGTAGAGTGCAGATAAGCCTGGTTTATGTCCTCAAATGAGTTCTTCCAGACCTAGAGCATGGTTTGCCCACACCCAGACAAAATTCTGAGTCACAGCCCAGCCAATCCCATCTGACCAGAAGACCTAGTGACAACTCTTAGTAGTAGCTGAGCAGCCCAGTGGTGATTGTGCTGAAAAGTGGGTAGCAGAGCTGATCACTCCAGAGCAAAGCCTGTAGCAAGTGGAGACTTTCCATGTTATACACAAGCAGTGGGATTAATTCTCAAAGATGAGAATAGCTCTTAACCCCTTCAAACTGGATATTCTGTTTGGGAAATTGAGAGTAGTCTGGCATGACCTGTCTCTCTTGCACCTAAGCAAGGAAGTGGGGACATAGCCCCACCCGTGGTAGAGAGTGTCTTCTGGTCCCATCTGACCAGAAGGGCTGTCAAAAACTACTGAAAGCTGTGCAGCCCAGTGGAGCTGGAGCCAAGAGAAGGGCAGAACCAATAGTTTGCAGAACAAAGCCAGTTGGCCTATTCAGCCAAGGAATTTGGAGTGCAAATCAACTTGAGTTAAGACAACAAAAGAGCTTTCCCAGCTTTAGAACTGCTTCTCCCACTGCATTAGAGCAGGAAATCTAATTCATAGCTCATCTCTGAACACAGCCTTCAGTCTGTCTAACCAGGGAACCTAACCAGAGCAAATAGGAAGCTGCATAGACATTCAACATCCTGTGTACAGTGGAACTTGAAAAGAGAGTACAGATTTTGGTTTCCCCCATCTGCATGAAAAGCTGGTGACACCATATATTTAAAAATATATTTAAAGCAATAATGGTTGAAGACTTTTTTTTAACTGACTAGGGAATTCAGTGCATACTCAGGCCTGATTTGTACCCCCAAACAATGTGTTGTACAGGCTCTAGGTCATAGTCTGCTGCCCTGTCATACCAGGAATGCTAATTCATAGCTTCAGCTACTACCAAATATGGTTCCCAGTCCCAACCCTCAAGTAAACCTGAACAGAGAATTCAGGCAACTGTGGTGTCCATCCTACCAGGCCAGCAGTCCTATCCAACTGCTCTTAGACAATGGCATACCCCCCATCACCCCTTTCCTAAGAGTTTGAATAGTTACCTCATCATAGCAGGCCCCACCTGCCCAAAGACATTACTAGCAAACACATCCAAAAATCCAAACTGAGATAACTAGTGACAGTCTATCTCTATCAACACATACCTATAAGTCTGGAAGAGAGAACCCTGTTACTCAAATGTGCAGATACTAGCATAAGAAATCAATGATCACAAAACATCAGGTAAATTTGACACCATGAAAGGAAACTAATAATGCTCCAATAACTGACTCTAAAGAAATGGAGAACTATGAACTATCAAACAAAAAAATTCAGAAAAATCCTCTTAAGGAACTTTAGTGTCCTACAAGAAAACAGAGGGACAACTAAACAAAAATAAGAAAGCAATGCATGAGCAAAATGAGAAATTTGACAAGGCAATAGCAATCACAAAAAAACCCAGAAATATTAGAGTTTAATTAATTAATTAAATGATGTTTAATTAAACAATTAAATTAATAATTGAACTGAAGAATTCAATAGAGAGTTTTAAAAGTAGACTTGACCATGTAAGAGAAAGAATAAGGGACCTGGAAAATAGGACACTGGAAATTACCCAGTCAGAGGAGTGAAAAGAAAAAAGAATGAAGAAAACCTAGATGGATTATGGAACACAATGAAAGGAAAGCATATTTGCTCTATGGGAATCCCAGAAGGAAAAGAGAAAGAACACAGAAAGTATATTTAAAGCAATATGGCTAAAAATTTTCCAAACCTGGAAAAAGAAATGGACATCTAGATCCATGAGTCCCAAAGGACCCTAAGTATGTTGAACCTGAATAAAGCTATCATGAGACACATTATAATTAAATGTCAAAAGTCAAGGACAAAGAAAGAATTTTAAAAGCAGCAAAAGAGAGAAGTTACATACAAAATCCCCATTACTGCTAGATTTCTCAATAGAAACTTTCCAGTCCAGGAGATAATGGGATGATATACTCAAAATATTGAAAAAGAATAACTATCAACTAAGAATTATACACATAGTGAAGCTCTCCTTCAGAAATGAAGCCTCCTTAATTTGTTCAGAAATGAAATAAAGAGTTTTCTGAACAAACAAAACTGAGAGTTCATTACTATTAGACTTGGCTTACAAGAAATACTAAAAAGAGATCTATGAATGGAAGTAAAAGAGCACCTAATTAACATCATAAGAACACAAAAATGTAGCATAAATATCATTGGGTAATGCTCAATATGTAGTAATAGATTTACAATGGTAGTTTAAAAGTTTAAAAAATCACATATAGCAAAAATAACTACAAGCAAAATAATCTCCTATTAGTTACACTTAAGAAAGTGTAAAATATAATAGTAATGACCTAAAACATGAAGGAAAGAAGTAAAAGTATAAAGCAAACAAGTTTTATTAAAGTTAAGTTGTTATCACCTTATAATAGGGTGTTAAAGAGCCAGCTGGCTGGCTCAGTCAGTACAGAGTGTACCTCTTGATCTCAGGGTTGTGAGTCTGAGCCCCGCATTGGGTGTGGAAATAACTTAAAAAATAAAATCTTAAAAAAATGTTAAATATACAAATAAATAAAATAAAATAGGGTGTTATAAGTTTAAGATATTTTGTGTAAACCTCATGGTAACCATCTTAGAAAATATTGTACAAAGGGTCAAGATGGTGGAACAGCATGAAAGGTTTTTTTTGCATCTCTTGTCCTTGAAATACAGCCAGATCAACACCAAACCATCTTGCACACCTAGAAAACTGAGTTGAGAATTAACACAACAATCTGCACAACTTGAACCACAGAACTTAGCAGACAATGGTTCTAGTGGACCCTGGAGATCAGCCACACTCACTGGTGTTGGGACAAGAATGTTAAGAGTGAAGCTTGGTGCCAGATGTGTCTTATGAGTTACCACAATCCCTGAAATGCTGCTACTACATGATCCTGTGAACTTTTTCTGGGGAAGGCTGGCATCCAGCTACAGTCTCTGGACGTTGGCAGCAGAACAGTTGCTTGAATATTCCTGGGGGCAGGCTGGCACCCAGCCATTGTTCAGTGAGACCCTCCACCATGGAGGGTTAGAGCAGATCAAAGCCACAGTCCCTCAGAAGTGGGGGGGGGGGGGGGGTGGGAAACACAGCCTCATCTGAGATAAAACTCAGGAAAGAGGTGCTGCTTGGCAGCCTGACAACTTGGTCATGGATAGTGTAGAAGCAGGGAGTGACAGAAGTCAGAGACAAAGGGGGCAGTGCTTGATTGCAGGTTGGGGAGAGCACAGAATTCTGATACTAGAGACTGAGTAGCTGGGTGACACCATTTTCACCCCTCCCACGTATCACATGTGCATACAAGCCTACACACGCTACAACAATCCACCCCAGTAAGCTAAGCAACGCCATCTCCTGAAGGATGGAGCCATTACACTAAGTCCTGCCCAACTGGGCCAATCATGCTCTTGAGGAACACTATAAGTCTCTCTGCCTGCTTAGTTTACAGATTATAAAGTGGTTCATAGTTTGACTTCTAGGGGAAACTGGATGTAATTTCAATCATATTTCATTCTGTTTGCTGGTCCATCTAGTCAGTATTTTTTTTTCCTTCTTCTTTCTTATTCGTAAATACAGAAAGAGAAAAAATTTATTTTTATTTTCCATTTTTATAAAAAAGATTTTTCCTTAATTTTTTCTACTATATTTTTCACTTTTTTGTAAGTTTTTAAAATTCTATTTTACTTCCATCATTTCATTTTATTCTAATTTATTCTATTCATTTTTTCAAATTTCATGTTTTCCCTTTTTTTCTCTTTCCCTTTTTTCTCTATTCTATCAAGCTTCTTTCAACAATCAAACCAAAACACACCTAAGATCTAGCTTCCTTTATTTGATTTTTTTGTGTTGTTTTTAATTTTTTAATTTTTTTTTTACTTTATTAATTCCTTTTCTTCCTTCAAAATGATGAAACAAAGGAATTCACTGTAAAAGAAAGAACAGGAAGCAATGACAGCTAGGGACCTAATCAACACAGATACAAGCAACATGTCTGAACCAGAAATTAGAATTATGATAATAAGAGTACTAGCTGGGGTTGAAAATAGATTAGAATCCTTTTCTGCAGAGATAAAAGAAGTAAAACTTCTTTTATCAGGATGAAATAAAAAATGCTATAACGGAGCTACAATCTCAAATGGATGTCACAGAGGCAAGGATGGGTGAAGCAGAGCAGTAAATCAGTGATATAGAGGACAAACCTATGGAGAATAATGAAGCAAAAAAAAAAAAAAAGAGGGAAACTGAGGCAAAAGAGCACTATATAAGAATTAGAGAACTTATTGACTCGTTAAAAAGGAATAATATCAGAATCATAGGAGTCCCCGAAGATGAAGACAGAGAAAAGGGATAGAAAGTTTATTGTGAGCAAATCATAGCAGAAAACTTTCCTAATCTGGTGAAAGACACAGACATCAAAATCCAGGAAGCACAGAGGACTCCTATTAGATTCAACAAAAATTGACCAAAACAAGGCATATCATAGTCAAATTCAGAAAATACTAAGTCAGGGAAAGAACCATGAAAGCAGCAAGGAAAAAAAGGCCCTAACCTACAAGGGAAGACAGATCAAGTTTGCAGCAGACCTATCCACAGAAACTTGGCAGGCCAGAAAGGAGTGGCAGGATATATTCAATGTGTTGAATCAAACAAAAAAAAAAATATGCAGCCAAGAATTCTTTATCCAGCAAGGCTGTCATTCAAAATAGGAGAGATAAAAATTTCCCAGACAAACAAAAACTAAGAGTTCATGACCACTAAACCAGCCTTGCAAGAAATTTTAAGGGGGACTATCTGAGGGGAGAAAAACAAACAAACAAACAAACAAACAAACAAACAAACAAAAAAAAGACCAAAAGCAACAAAATCTAGAAAGGACCAAAGTACACCACCAGAAACTCCAACTCTACAAGCAACATAATGGCAATACATTCATATCTTTCAGTAGTCACTCTATATATCAATGGACTAAATGCTCCAATCAAAAGACATAAGGTAACAGAATGGATAAGAAAACATGATCCATCTATATGCTGTTTACAAGAGATCCATTTTAGACCTAAAGATACCTTCAGATTGAAAGTAAGGGGATGCAGAACCATCTATCATGCTAATAGTCATCAAAAGAAAGCCAGATACTGGCTGATACTTCTATCAGACAATCTAGATTTTAAAATAAAGACTACAACAAGAGATGAAGAAGGGCATTCTATCATAACTAAGGGGTCTATCCAAGAAGATCCAAGAAGATCTAACAATTGTAAACATTTATGCTCCAAATGTGAAACGACCAAAATATATAAATCAATTAATCACAAACATAAAGAAACTCATTGATAGGAATACCATAATAGTAGGGACTTCAACACCCCACTTACAGCAATGCACAGATCATCTAAACAGAAAATCAACAAGGAAACAATGGTTTTGAATGACACACTGGACCAAATGGACTTAACAGATATATACAGAACATTTCATCCTAAAGCATCTTCTCCAGTGCACATGAAACATTCTTCAGAAAAGAACAGATACTGGGACACAAATCAGCCTTCAACAAGTACAAAAAGACTGAAATCATACCATGCATATTTTTAAACCACAACGTTATGAAAGTCAAATCAAGCACAAGAAAAAAATTGGAAAGATATCAAATACTTGGAGACTAAAAAACATCCTACTAAAGAATGAATGGGTTAACCAAGAAGGTAAAGAGGAAATTAAAAAGTATATGGAAGCCAATGAAAATGATAATACCACAGCCCAAAACCTCTGGGATGCAGCAAAGGCAGTCATAAGAGGGAAGTATATAGCAATCCAGGCCTTCCTAAAGAAGGAAGAAAGATCTCAGATACACAACCTAACCTTACACCTTAAGGAGCTGGAAAAAGAACAGCAAATAAAACCCCAAACCAGCAGAGGACAGGAAATAATAAAGATTAGAGCAGAAATTAATGCTATCAAAACAAAAAAAAAAAGTAGAAAAGATCAATGAAACCAAGAGCTGGTTCTTTGAAAGAATTAACAAAACTGAAAAATTGATAAACCCCTTGCCAGTTGGATCAAAATGAGAAAGGGAAGGACCCAAATAAATAAAATCAAGAATGAAAGAGGAGAGATCACAACCAACATAGCAGAAATGAAAACAATAATAATAGAATATTATGAGCAATTATATGCCAATAAAATGGGCAATCTGGAAGAAATGGACAAATTCCTAGAAACATATTCACTACCAAAACTGAAACAGGAAGAAATGAAAAATTTGAACAGACCCATAGCCAGTAAGGAAATCGAATTAGTAATCAAAAATCTCCCAAAAAATCAAGAGTTGAGGGGTGGATGGCTTTCCAGGGGAACTCTACAAAACATTTAAACAAGAGTTAACGCTTATTCTTTCGAGGCTGTTCCAAAAAACAGAAATGGAATGAAAACTGAAACTCATTCTATGAAGCCAGCATTACTTTGATTCCAAAACCAAAAAAAAGACCCCACAAATGACAGACAAATTCCCCTGATGAACATGGATGCAAAAATCCTCAACAAGATACTAGCCAACCAGATCCAACAATACATTAAAAGAATTATTCACCACGACCAAGTGGGATTTATACCTGGGATGCAGGGCTGGTTCAATATCTGCAAAACAATCAATGTGACTGAGACATCACATGAATAAAAAAAGGACAAGAACGGCATATTCCTCTCAATAGATGCAGAGAAAGCATGTGACAAAATATAGCATCCTTTCCTGATAAAAACCCTCAAGAAAGTAGGGATAAAAGGATCATACTTCAATATCATAAAAGCCATATATGAAAGACCCACTGCTAATATCATCTTTAATGGGGAAAAACTTAGAACTTTCCCCCTAAGGTAAGGAACATGACAGAGCCGTCCACTCTTGCCACTGTCATTCAACACGGTATTGGAAGTCTTACCTCAACTGTCATACAACACAAGGGAATAAAAGACATCCAAACCAGCAAGAGGAAGTCAAAGTTCTCTTCAAAGATGATATGATACTCTATATGGAAAACCCAAAAGATTCCACCAAAAAGCTGCTAGAACTGATCCATCAATTCAGCAAAGTCGCAGAACATAAAATCAATGCACAGAAATCAATTACATTTCTATACACCAATAACAAAGCAACAGAAAGAGAAATAAAGAAATTGATCCCACTTACAGTTGCAGCAAAAATCATAAAATACCTAGGAATAAACCCAACCAAAGAGGTGAAAAATCTGTACACTGAAAACTGTAGAAATCGTATTAAAGAAATTGAAGAAGACCAAAACAAAAGTAAAAACATACCATGTTCCTGGATTGGAAGAACAAATATTATTAAAACGTTGATACCACCCAAAGCAATCTACATATTCAATTCAATCCCTATGAAAGTAACACCAGAATTCTTCACAGAGCTAGAACAAGCCATCCTAAAACTTGCATGCAATCAGAAAAGAGCCCGAATAACTAAAGCAATCTGAAAAAAGAAAACAGAAGCTGCAGGCATCACGATCCCAGCTTTCAGGCTGTATTACAAAGCTGTAATCATCAAGAAAGTATGGTACTGGCATAAAAACAGACACTCAGATCAATGGAACAGAATAGAGAACCCAGAAATGGACCCACAAATGTATGGCCAAATAATTTTGACAAAGCAGGAAAGAATATCCAATGAAAAAAGTCTCTTCAGCAAATGCTGGTAGGAAAACTGGAGAGCGGCATGCAGAAGAATGAACCTGAACCACTTTCTTACACCATACACAAAAATAAACTCAAAATGGATGAAAGACCTAAATGTAAGACAGGAAGCCATCAAAATCCTCGAGGAGAAAGCAGGCAAAAACCTCTTTGACCTCAGCCACAGCAACTTCTTACTCAACATGTCTCTGGAAGCAAGGGAAACAAAAGCAAAAATGAACTATTGGGACCTCATCAAAATAAAAAGTCTCTGCACAGCGAAGGAAACAATCTGAAAAACTAAAAGGCAACTGATGGAGTGGGAGAAGATATTTGCAAATGACATATTATGTAAAGGGTTAATGTCCAAAATCTATAAAGAACTTATCCAACTCAACACACAAAAAACAAATAATCCAGTGAAGAAATGGGCAAAAGACATGAATAGACACTTCTCTGAAGAAAACATCCAGATGGCTAACAGACACATGAAAACATGCTTAACATCACTCATTATCAGTGAAATACAAATCAAAACCACAATGAGATACCACCTCAGACCAGTCAGAATGGCTAACATTAACAACTCAGGCAACAACAGATGTTGGCAAGGATGTGGAGAAACAGTATGTCTTTTGCATTGCTGGTGGGGATGCAAACTCGTGCAGCCACTTGGAAACAGTATGGCGGTTTCTTAAAAAATTAAAAATAGAACTACCCTACACCCAGCAATTGCACTACTAGGCATTTATCCAAGGAATATAGGAGTGCTGTTTTGAAGGGACACATGCACCCCAACGTTTATAGCAGCACTATCATATTCCTCTCAATAGCCAAAGTATGGAAAGAGCCCAAATGTCCATCGATGGATGAATGGATAAAGAAGTTGTATGTATATACAATGGAGTATTACTCAGCAATCAAAAAGAATGAAATCTTGCCATTTGTGACTATGTGGAGGGAACTAGAGGGTATTATGCTAAGTGAAATTAGTCAGAGAAAGACAAGTATCATATGACTTCATTCATATGAGGTATTTAAGATAAAATAAAAAAAAACGAAAAAAAATCAAAATAAAAAAAAAATAAGAAAAAAAAAAGAAAAAAAAATTAAAAAAAAAAAAACAAATACTCGTCTTCATATTAATATAAAAACCCCCCCCCCCCCCCCTATTAAGATAAATAAAAAGAAGAGAATAAGGAAAAGAAAGCAAAAAAAAAAATAAAAACCCCCCCCATCCTGGAGGAGGACAAAACATAAGAGACTTTAAAATATAGAGAACAAAACAGAGTGTTCGCTATGAGATAAGGAAGGAAAGCAAAAATATATAAAAACATGGAGGAGGGACAAAACATAAGAGACTTTTAAATATAGAGAACAAACAGAGTGTTGCTGAGGGACTGTGGGGGGGGATGGCTAAATGGGTAAGGAGCATTTAGGAAGACACTTGTTGTGATGAGCTTGGGTGTTATACATAGGGGATGAATCACTGGAATCTATTCATGATATCATTGCTGCACTATATGCTAACTAACTTGGATATAAATTTAAAAATAAATAAATTTTAAAATAGGGAAAAGCCTAGTAGTAATTGCACAAAAGAACACAATAAAGAAGTCAAAGCATGCTTATATCAAAACACACCAAAAAAACCCAGCAGGATAAGAAACAAAGAGCAATGCATCTACAAAACAACCAGAAAATAATTAACAAAATGTCTATAGTAAGTCCTTACCCATCAATAATTACTTTAAACATACGTGATTTAAATGTACCAATCAAAAGACATAGGATGGATGCCTGAATGGATAAAAATTAATTAATTAAATTATGAAAAAACAAGGTCCAAAAACATGCTGCTTACAGAAGACTCATTTTTGCCTTGAAGACATACATAAGAGGAGAGTGAAAAAGACATTTCAAGCAAATAATAACAACAAAAAATCATGATTCACTATATTTATATCAAGAAAAATAGACTTTAAACTAAAAATTATAAAAAGAAGCAAAGTCATTATATAATAAAGGGGTCAATATATCAAGAAGATATAACAATTGTAGATATTTATGTGCCTAACATGAGAGTACTTAATTTGTGAAGTAACTAATAGAGCTAACAGGAAGAAAACCAGTAATACAAAAATTATTGGAGACCTTAATATCCCACTCTATACAAGGAATTGATCATCCAGATCAAGAATCAATAAGGAAACAGCATATATGAATAACACTATAGACCAAATGGAACTAATAGACATATATAAAACATTATGTCTAATCACAAAAGAATAAACATTCTTCTCAAGTGCACATGGAACATTTTCTAGAATAGACCATATGCTAGACTACATAACAAGTCTTAGCAAATTCAAAAGGATTTAAATCATACCAAGCATCTTCTCTGGCCACACTAGAAATCAATAACAAGGAAAACTGGAAAATTCACAAACTCATGAAAATTAAAAATCACTTTCCTAAACAATCAAGAATCAAAGGGAAAATTAAAGGGAAAATAAAAGTTTCTTGAGACAAAAATAGAAAACAATATATCAGAACTTATGGGATGCAGCAAAAGCAGTTCTAAGATGGAAGTTCACAACACTAAAATGCCTATAGTAAGATCCCAAATAAACAACCTAACTCAGTGCCCTAATGAACTAGAAAAAGAAGAACAAACTGAGCCCAAAGTTAACAGAACAAAGGAAATAATTAAGACTAAAGCAGAAATAAATGAGGGGCTTCTAGGTGGTAGTCAGTTAAGTGTCAGGCTCTTGATCTCAGTTCAGGTCTTGATCTCAGGGTCATGAGTTCAAGCCCTGCTGGGTGTGAATCCTACTTAAAAAAGAAAAAATAATAAATGAAATAGAGAACTGAAAAAACAAAGAAAGGAATAACTAAACTAAGAGTTTGTTCTTTGAAAAAATAAGTAAAATTGACAAACTCTTACCTAAATAGCCAAGGACAAAAGAGAAAGGATTCAGATCAACAAAATTATAAGTGGAAAAGGAGAAATTGTAACTAACATCACAGAAATTCAAAGAATCATAAGAAGCAACCATAAATAACTATTTGCCATCAAACTGGAAAGTCTAGAAAAAATGGAAAAATTATTAGAAACATACAACTTACCAAGACTGAATCAGGAAGAGATAAAAATATATATATATATCTGAATAGACCAATTGCCAGTAAGGTGACTGAGTCAGTAGTCAAAAATCTCCCAAGACAGAAAAATCCAGGACCAAATGGCTTCACTGATGAATTTTACCAAACATTTAAAGAATTAATACCAAGATAAAGGAGATGTGATTTATATATACAATGGAATACTACTTGGCAATGAGGAAGAAAGAAATCATGCCATTTGCAGCAACATGGATGGAACTGGAAGGTATTATGCTGAGTGAAATAAGTCAGCCAGAGAGGGACAGATATCATATGTTTTCACTTATATGTGGATCTTGAGAAACTTAACAGAAAACCATGGGGTAAGGGAAGGGGAAAAAATAGTTACAGAGAGGGAGGGAGGGAGGGAAACCATAAGAAACTCTTAAATAAAGAGAACAAACTGAGGGTGAATGGGGGGGCAGGGAGAGGGGAAAATGGGTGATGGGCATTGAGGAAGACACTTGTTGGGATGAGCACTGGGTGTTGTATGTAAGCTAGTTTGACAATAAATTATATTTAAAAAGAAAGAAACAAAGAATTAACACCAATCTTTCTCAAACTCTTCTAAAAAATTGAAGAGAACAGTCCCAAATTCATTTTATGAAGTCAGCATTATCTGGATACCAAAACCAGAAAAGGAAACCACTAGAAAAAACTACAAGCCAATGTCTCTTATGAGTATAGATGCAAACATTCTCAGTAAAATACTAGAAAACTGATTTCAGCAGCACATTGAAAAAACTATTCAAAATGATCAAATTGGATTTACTCCTGGGATGAAAAACTGGTTTGACATATGCAAGTCAATCAATATGATACATCACATTAATAGAATGAAAGAAAATAATCATATGATCATATCAATAGATGCAGAAAAAGCATCTGACAAACTTCAGCATCCATTCATTATAAAAACTCTTAACACATTAAGCACAGAAGGAACATATCTCAACATAATAAAGACTATCTATGACACTCCCATAGCTAATATCATACTTAATAGTGAAAGGTTAGGTTTTCCTCTAAGATCAGGAACAAAATAGTGGTGCCCACTCTCATCACTTCTATTCAACACAGTATTAGAAGTCCTAGGTGGAGCAATCAGGCAAAATAATTTGCAGATGACATGATTTTATAAATAGAAAATCCTTAAGACTCAAACAAAAAAAATATTACATAAAATCAATGAATTCAGTAAAGTCACAGGACACAAAACACAAAAATCAGTAGTGTTTCTATACACTAATAATGAAATTTCTGAAAAGAAATAAATGCCATTTTCAACAGCATCAAAAAAAATACAGAAAAATAAATTTAAGGAAAGATATCTATGCTGAAAAGTATAAGACATTGATGAAACAAATTGAAGAAGACACAAATAAATGGAAAGGTAGCCTGTGTTCATGAATTGGAAGAATTAATATTGTTAAAATACTAAAAGCCATCTATAGAATCAGTGCAGTCCTTGTCAAGATTCCATTGCATTTTCTTCAGAAATAGAAAAAATATTCTTAATATTTATATGTAACCAAAAAATTCAAGGAAATAGTCAAAGAAATAGTTAAGGAAATCCTGAGAAAGGAAAACAAAGCAGGAGTTATCACACTTTCTGATTTCAAGCTAGACTATAAAATGACAGTCATTGAAACAGTATCAAAACATGAAAACAGACAAATAGAGCAACAGACTAGAATCAAGAGCTTGGAAATAAACCCAAGTATAAACAGTCAACTAGTACTCAGCAAGGAAGCCAAGAACATTCAGTGGACAAAAGACTGTTTCTTCAATAAATGATGCAGAAGTAATTGGATATTCACATGTAAAAGAATGAAACTGAACCCATATTTTACACCATTCACAAAAATTAACTTGAAATGAATTAAAGACTTCAATGTGAGGCTTGAAGCCATGAAACTCCCAGAAGAAAACATAGGAAGAAATCCTCTTGACATGGGTCTAGGAAATTAGTTTTTGGATACGACACCTACACATGCAACAACAAACAAAAACAAGTGGGGACTATATCAAACCACAAACTTCTACACAGCAAAAGACACCATCAACCACTATGAAAAGATGACCAATGGAATGAGAATAAATATTTGCAAACCATATATCTGATAGAGGGTTAATATCCAAAACATATAAAGAACTTCTACAACTCAATAGCAAAAAGGCAAATAACCTAATTAAAAAGTGGGCAAAGTTAAATTTTGTTAACTAAAATTTAAATTTAATAAAATTGGGTAAAGGACCCGAATAGACATTTCCTCAAAGAAGGTACACAAAAGGCCAATAGGTACATGGAAAGATGCTCAACATCACTAACCATTAGGGAAATGCAAATTAAAACCACTATGAGATTTCACCTCATGCCTTTTAAAATGGCCAACATCAAAAATTCTCGCCTGGATATGGAAAAAAGGACGCCCTTGTGCACCATTGGTGGTATTGTAAATTGGTATATCCACTATGGGAAACATAGTGGTGAGTCCTCAAAAAATTCAAAACAGAGCTACCATATTATCCAGCAATTTCACTTCTGGGAATAACTCTAAAGATAACAAAATCACTGACTCGAGGAGATATCTGTACCCCCATGTCCACAGTAGCACGATTGTCAAAACATAGTAAGTGTCCACTGATGGATGAATGGATAAAGAAGTTATGGTATAGATGCATGTGTGTTTGTGTGTGTGTGTGTGTGTGTGTGTGTGTGTGTGTGTGTGTGTGTATACATACACAATGGAATATTATTCAGCCATTTTGACAACAGGGGTGGACTTTAAAGGCACTATGCTAAATGAAATAAGTCAGACAAATACTGCATGATCTCACTTATATGTGGAATAAAATAAAAACATAGATAGAAAACGAAATTAGATTTGTGGTTCCCAGAGGCAGGGGATGGGATGGGGGAATTGGAAAAAGGTTGTCAAAAGGTACAAACTTCCAGTTAAAATAAGTACTAGTGATGTGATGTTCAACATGATGACTATAGCTCACACTGCTGTGTGATATGCAGGAAAGTTAAGAGTTCTCTTTGCAACAAGAAATGTTTTCCTCTTTATTCTCTTCTTCTTTCTTTTCTTTCTATATCTATATGAAAAGATGCATGTTAGCTGAACCTATTGTAATCATTTCACAATATATGTAAATCAAACCATCATGCTGTATGCCTTAATCTTATACAATGATGTATGCTAATTATTTTTTCAATAAAACTGGGAAAAAGGATATTGTAAAGAAATATATAATAAAATTTCATGTTCTGCAAACTGAGGGTTGATGGGGGGTGGGAGGGAGGGGAGGGTAGGTGATGAGCATTGAAGAGGGCATCTTTTGGGATGAGCACTGGGTGTTGTATGGAAACCAATTTGACAATAAATTTCACATATTAAAAAAAAATTTCATGTCCTAAAAATAGTAAAACAACAACAACAACAAAAAACCATTTACCTAATTACACTACTTCTACTTCTCAAAGATTCTTCTAATCCTGATTTTAAAAAGTCAGGTGTTCATTATTTTTGTTCTCTCTGAGCATAGGTTCTATGTCAGTTAAAACATGTAAATAAATAGTAGTAAAAAAAACGAAGCTCTAACATCCAGCTGCTTACACTGAAATCTGAATATATAAACTTAAATGCTGAAATGCTTAGACTAATGCCTTAATCACTTTGTTTTTCCTGTCACTTTTTAACATTAGGTTCCATGTGTTGAGCTTCTCTGTCTAATGCAGTCAGGAAAATGTAACCCCTATAACTCATATTGCATGGGTATCAGGAAGGCAAAGTGTTTATGTCTGTCTGCTCATATATATGTATGTACACAAAGTACTTTTTCACTCATTTATTCCCTCATGGATTCATTCATTCTATGATTTAGCTTTCATTCACTTTAAAAACCTGCAAGGCAGAATAGAAAGAGAAAAGGATACAGTCACCATCTCTGCATTAGATCAGTAAGATGATTTTTATATAAATATTTGATTATACACCACTTTAAATTGTTATTTTTCCATCTCTGATGATTCAGATACAATATAATTCCAAAGCTCCTTACTGTATAAATTATAAGGAACCAGAGAATTCAAATCTAAGCAATACTCTGTTTTTTAACCATAAGGTATCATAGATTCTTTAACTGCTTAATGATTGCTTTTTGATTGTAAAAAAGAAACTTCTTAAATCAATTATTCCTGATAAAATATACTGGAATTGCCTTCAGCAAGTGCCTAATGTATCTGTGCTCATAATCCTACAGTAAGAAAATATAGGGTTGGTGGCCTTATTACTCATATATTATACTATAAGTACTATATGTAAATATAAGATCACTGCTCAGATAAGCACAGTTTTGTACCTGGACAGGCATCCAGGGTCTCCAGTCTAAGACAACATATGAATGAAACTGGACTTAAAATAGTGGGACACTTCAGCAGGGCTCTAAAATGGTGGGACACTTCAGCAGGGGAGTTAAATGGCCTGAGCACTGGATAGGCAGACTGGACAGCTATAGAATCACACCTGTGTTATGAGACAGGTCTAGCTATGATAACACAAAAGCAGTTCATTGCTCTAAAGCGGTGTAGTGGCCACTTGTTCCTGGAAAAAAATACCATATCCTTAATGCAGAAAAATTTAATAAAAGCACTTGTCTTATTTTTTTTCAAGTTTTTCAAAATTTTCAAATTTTATTTAAATTCTAGTTAGTTAACATACAGTGTAACATTGGTTTCAGGAGTAGAATTTAGTGATTCGTCACTTACATGTAACACCCAGTGCTCAACATAACAAGTAGCATTTGTCTTACTTGATGGATGAGAAATTGACCCAGATAGCTTGAAAGTACTTTGCCAATTCTAAGATTCTAGATTCTCCCTATAAATGAGAGATGCTCTATGTTTAAAGAGCTGAAATGTTTAACAGCAAAGAAATAAGCCTCAAGAGAGATGACACAGACATGGCCACTAGTTTCAGATCCTATGAAGTAAAGAAAAGCAAACCAACACATGATCAAGGAAGGCCATTTCCTCGAGGCTTTGCAGCTTTTCTACTTTGATGTTTTTGGTGGTTTTCAACCTTCTTTTTGCATACTGGACGCTGGTGGTAAGAAGACAATGAAAGGAAAGGAATTGAGGAGCTCAGTTAAAACTGGCAAAGTAAAAAATGTCAGGACATACTTCACCTACCTTATCATCTTATCTCAGTATGTTGTGAGAGCTAGACAATACTATAAGATTGTCTATATTTGAGAAAGTCAGACAGACAGCTTTCCATTTTGATATCTTTAAAGTGCTATCCTGAAGAGGAAAAAATAAAAAACAAAAATAAAAAGCTAGTATGTTACAAATACTTGCTGTATAAAGATTTAATGAAATGAGAGAATTCAAGTGTGAACCACAAGAGGTCTATCATCATAAAGAAGTGAAGAGCGTAAAGTTAATCAGTTTGGAATTTTTCTTTCTATGATTCAAAACACATTTCTCTGAAAATGTTCCTATGTCTGAAAAAATACATATCACCACTTCTCTACATTTAAAACTGCTAAGTTAAAAAGTCAAGGGGCATAATTAGACTATAATTTATTAAATACATATATGAATCTGACTGCCTGCTCTATCATTTATTACACATAAAATTCCAGTTTTGGAAATTCTTATAATTTTAATTAAGTATTTTTAATAAAAAGCTAATTTTATTAAAGCTTTAAAATATAAGTAATGTTTTAGTCAGATGTCCAAATCCAAGTAATTTAGCAAGGTTCAAACATCTGCTTCCAAAGCAGGCTTAGCAAATGTTAGACAATAAAATTGTTTCTCCACCCACACTCAAATAATGTGTAAATGTTATACAGAGGTTGCTGGAAATTAACAGAAAGGCTTCTAAGTTTTCACTAAGTCCCAAATAAGCAAGTGGACTGAGAAGATTCTATGTGATTTGGAAAACTAAAATGACACCTGAAGGATAAAACTCAGCCAGTCATTTTACAAATAAGAAAAATAAATCTAGAATGGAAAAGCAAATTACCCAAAGCCACCTGTGAGCTTGTACAAAAGTCAGGCTCAGAACCTGAAGCCTTTTGTAAACTCCTCTTTCCAGGGAGTTTCTCCTGGCAGACCTATTCTCTCCCAGGACTCCTGTTAACTAGTTTGGGTTCACATGAAATAATATAAATTAATCTACATTTGTTTGAAATGAAATAACTGACAGAAATTTAAATCATTAATTCTTCTTATATTTTGTTATCCAAAAACCCACTAATACTAAATAGAAAATACACTAATAGAAAATAAATTTAGTTTTCCACATTAAGATTTTGAAAGTACCATATTTTTAAAGCCAACAGTTTTATTGATATAGTTTTTATACCATATAATTTATTCATTTAAAGTGTACAATTCAATGTTTAATATATTCAGACTCACCACAATTTTAGAATGTTCTTTTACCCAAAGAAACCCTACTCCCCCGAGCCATCATCCCCAAACCTCCTTTCCACCACAGCAGTAAGCAACCATCTACTTTCTGTCTCTCTCTATTTTTTAATTTGAGACATTCATGTAAATGTAATCAAACAATATGTGGTCCTTTATAACTAGTTAAACACATTTTTTAAAGACCTAAAAAAAAAATCCATAGAGGCATTTCTTCAAATCTCTATTTTTTGTCTCTTTTTCAAGGGGGACTTTGCAAATTTAGTTCAAACTTCATTTTTCCCAGTTTTGAAAATGTGGTTTTAGTTTTATCATCAGGAGCATGATAAATGTTTTGCCATACTGGAACTCTATAGAAGGAAGTATTCCAAAATCATTGCATATTCTTTTGTGCCCCCTGCTGGCTGAATGTATTAATGTATTTTCAAAATCAGTCCCTTGGAACTCTTTTCCTTGCTTAAATCTTAAAATACTGAACAGAGCACATAATTATTGTTATAAAATGTCATTTGAATTTGTTTGCTGAGTGTATCTTATTCTTTTCCTAGAAATTATAAATCTTTGAATTAGGCCTAATCAAAACGCTGTCCAAAATATTTACCTTCTTAACACTTCTTATTTTTCACAAGGAAAATGTTTAATCTTAAAAAATTTCATTTCAATCCTAACAAAAACATAAAAGCTGAAAGACTTCTGAAAAGAATAAAACATACAAGTGATAAAGATTTTGCTAAAGCAATGTGTGTAGACTAATAAAAATGGAAAAAATAAATATAAAAATTCAACACATGTATAAATAACAATAAAGTTTCTCTAAGGCTTAGAACCATGCAAAAATTATTTTTAATATAATTATTTAACATACATATTACTCTTTGAGTATTACTCAATTTTTAGGTGTCTTTCAAACTGAAACTTCAATATTTACCCAATATTTTCCCCAATATTAAGTTTCCTTTCATTTTTTTAAATCAAAGTAGGTAAAATTTATAAAAATTTTTCTATGGTCTTCATAACAAAATAGTTTAGTGTTCCAGCATAATAAACATTATAATTATTTTTAAATTTTCAATAAAATGCCATCTCATGCTTCAAAACATATTTAAAAGTCTTAGTAGGCATTCAGCCATTTTTATACCATTATCCTCTAGTCTTAGAGAAAGTTTTAGAAATTTTCAGAAGTGAATGTTTCATTTAATATACATTACCCCAAATTTCTCTCCTGATTTAAAAAAAGAAGAAATAACATTAAAAAATTAATTTAGGACAGATGAGTGTATTTTATTAGACTTTCAGTTAATTTGCTATTATTTATATGTGCTGGGTAAGTTTACAGAAAGTACTTTATTCCATTTTCTGGAATTTCAAAACATATCCATGTGCCACATAGGGCAAAGAATTTTTTTAATCAGTTATGTGTAACCTTTTGAGTTAAAGAATGCAAACTGGGTTACTGTATTTAATTTTTTAATAAAATATTTTAAAAGGAAATGTATAAGGAAGATATGGAGAACAAATTATGTCTTTTGGGACATTTTATACTTATGCAGAGTACAATGAAGAAAGGAATGTTGCATTAAACCTGCATTTAGATAAAAAGCTTTGGTTCCCGAAGGTTAACAAAGCATGATCAGTCACAGGAAATGCATCACAGGGCTTTGAACATAGGGATCTCATCATCTGTTAGAAGGGAGAAGGAAGGGAAAGGGCAGTTGGTCTTCATCCATCATTACAAAGGAGAATATCTTATTTTCAGGATTATCAACAGGACTTATGAGTAAAGAAAAACTGGATGAGGGGAACATGTTTACATTGATCATTATTGCCACGTATAAAGTATGTTTTTGTATTCACAACTGCAGCTACCTCTTTCGAATGGTAAAATTTACACATTTTAACAGAAAAAAATAATGCTGGGTACATTTTCCTTTCCCTCTTTATTATATAGCATTGACTGCAAGCTTGATCCAAGTTCTTGATTTTTTAATAAAACAGCCTTAATTTCTCATATATTTCAAGAATATTATCATTCCTCATTTCTCACGGGGTTTCTGATACCCTTTATTTAATTGTAGGTGACCTTTATTTTTGTACTATAGGATCTTTTACCTTTACTTTGTCAAAAAATCAAAGAGAACCTTAAAATGGCCACAAGGCATTTTCTAAGTTTGTTTTACATTTTATAAGAGGCTAGCTCAACTCCTCTTTCCTATCAAAAGAAAAGAAATAAAAAATTATAAAATGATTTATTCTCTTGGCCTGGTGATACTAGATGATGATTTCTAATCTTCCTTGAGAATAGAAGAACTTGTCTTAAAGGAGTTCTACCTTTCCTTGAAAAATAGCCAATTACTGTTTACAGCTCCAGCACTCTTTGATACTGATCAGTGAATTCAGTCTCCTGGCCCTCAGATATATTGATGTTTACTCTATTAAGCAGTGCACATTTCAATACAGTGAAACACATGTTCAGTTGAAACCTGATCCCTCTGCTCTTCAGCTCCCATGTTGCAGAGGTTAGAGAAAAAGACAAAAGACCATTGGTGACAAAAGCAAATTAAGAGCAGTCTCCAAGTGCCTTCTCTTAAGGCAATGAAGATGTTAGAGATCAGTAAGGTAGATGCTTTGGATAAAGCAAATTTATAGGAAACAGACTTGGGCAGGACACCTGATTAGAACCTGCATGCCTGATCCCAGCTTTGCCCTCTATGGTGGCCATATGCTCCAGTGATAGCCCCATATAATTTCATTACAGTAGGAAACCTGGAGCCACATCCTGACCCTGACAAGGTAATGAGGACTGCCAGACACAGTGAAAGCCTTTTGTTTCTGTGCTAAGATTTTATAGTTATAGCTTCCATTTCTTATCAGTCTGGATTTGTTACCTGCTTCTAAGTCTTGGACAGGAATCCATCATCAGAAGCATCCAAATGGAGACCTTAAAACAGATGGCAGTAACAGGCACATCTCCAGTCTGGGAGGCAGTGTTCCCAGGGGCAACTGGGGATATTCCTAACATGGTTATTATGATTAAATGTCTTACTTTATACAATAGACGTCTTTGCATTTTTTTTGTAAACTGATGAAATGTGTGAATCTGATATTTCCTAAAAACTTTCCATGAACATTTTAAGTTATCTAATACTTACTTAGATAAAAAGCCCTCTATGCCATTATACCTATTAAGAAACTTATTTTTTTATTTCCTGACAAAATTATTATTACCTTCAAAGTTTTTTTCACATTTATTTAATTGTAGGTGACCTTTGTCACCTTTATTTATATACAATATATTCAAAATTTTATTCTCTTACTCTTTACTAACTTTACTACCAAAGGATTGGGAATTGGGGATTGGGGCTGAACAATATCTAGGGTTCACTGGGAAATGCTCAGCTAGAGAAAAATAAGAAACTTTTCCTCACTGCTTCCCCCTTAACAGATAAATAATGTGGGAAGGAAGATAGGAAGGATCTTGGAGAAAGAAACCTCCTCAGGGATGGTGTGTGTTGAATGTGGTGCAGTTGTTCCCATTAAGATGTCCTCCTCCAGAAGACTTAACCACTGTCTCCTAAAATTAGATACACAGTCTTCTAAACTCGCTAGACTACCAAGGTCATCTCAGCCTACCACCACCACCACCACCACCCCGCCACAGTGCTCTCTCTCCCCCTATTCAACAGAGCTAGCCAAGTCAAGGAATAAAAATGAAGTCACTATCACAAAAAGCATGTCCCAACTTTCAGCATTAAGTGGGCATCTAACCAAATTCACTATGAATTTGTGAAAAAGATCCAGTGATTGGATTAAAGCTAGAAACTTATCAGAGCATTTTTGTTACACATTCCAGATCACAGGTGCACTTTACTAAATTAAGCTGGCTTTGAACACTAAATGCTTTCTACATATATGACAAAGAATTATATGTATGTATGTATTTATGTACATGTATGAAAATGATATAATTAACTCATTTAAACTTTGTTAAAAGTATCAAAAGAGTTTATAAATACAATTTTAAAAGAAAATTACTTTTTTTCAAGCAGCATATACCTGGATGCTAGGTTCTTGAGATACTCTAAAATAAATCCTGATGAAAAACATTGAATAAATTATTTCTATTAAAAACTCTAAGTAAAAAGGAGAAGTACAAAAAAGTCTAAGTATATGAATGAAAAATAGAATGTGAATAATAAGAAAAATACTTTAGAAATGTTACCCACAAAAGTCTTTCAAACTGCATTTTAATTTCTAGATTCTATGATCTAAGAAAACCTCATTTTTGTGGTAAAACTTACAAATAAAATGCTAAAAACTGAAATGGAAAAGAAATTGCATTTTTACATTTAATGCCATTTTAAAAGCTGAGTCAAAATTGAATGTCAGAGCTTACGTTTATTATACACGTGTTGGAGCTCGTTAAAGCTTTCGTGGAGTACTAAAATGCCCCGTAGGGATCCTCAAATAGTAATGGAGTGGTCAGAAAATGAAATGCATGTTTCTAATAGCAAATAGTCCTGTGCCACATCTACTACATCGATCACAAAATACCTGGAGCGAATCTTGGTTTTCAGTTTTTAGTTATAGCATCATTTGTTTACATTAGTCCTTTGTTTGCATCTCACAGTCTGTTTATTCTTCCTTCTTCCTTCTGAAGCAGAGGTGGGATGTTTGAGAGAGAGGAGAGGGAGAACAGGCAGTTCTGCTTGGCTAGTTTAGGTCTGAAAGAAAATGTTGCCTATTTCAGAGTTGGCTGAGAGGCCAGGGAGCATCTGGACCGAGGCTGAAAGAAAAGTTGAACAGCTTCTTACCCTCTCCTGTTCTTCAGCTTTACGGGAGGAGGAGTGGCTTCTTTATTGTGTAAAGAGTGAAATTTCAGACAGAACTTCAGGCACATATTAAAATGTAAGATGAAAAATAAATCCCAAAGTCAAATATAAATACTTTTCTGGATTTTCATTGCGTTGAATTATTATTGTGATTTTTTTCCTTAGTTAAGAAATGAAGAGATTAATTTGCTGCAATGAATGAAAATGAACAGATTTTCTTATAATTTATTTTTCCTATCCAAGAAAATATATGGGCTGATTGCTCATTAACAGAGCAACCCACTTCCTTTTCAAGATGAAAACA
This sequence comes from Puma concolor, assembly GCF_028749965.1. NCBI lineage: Eukaryota > Metazoa > Chordata > Mammalia > Carnivora > Felidae > Puma > Puma concolor. The sequence continues at coordinate 28,527,593 of NC_141671.1, forward strand.
AACCCTGTCAAGAGTTTTAAGGATTTGTCTTATTTCCAAAGAAAGCTTGTTGCTTAAATCAATGTTTCAAATGTTGTGATATATCTGGTTGCCCTAAATGAGGTTGTGATTGATTTCCATCATAATCTCAGCTTTTCTGGTTGCAACTAATTTGCTGAGAAAGCTTCAGTGATCTGAAACTTCCATGCTAGCCCTCAGTTAACACAAGTCAGCTCATCCACTCTGAGCCATATAGAATGACAAAACATGACAAAGTAAGAATAGCACTACAGGATTTTGTCAATAGTTGTAACTCTCAAGGAAACAGTGCAAAACCTGAAGGAAAAACAGGTCTCCTCAATAGGCCCAATTCAATAGGAAATGAGCAGAAAATGGAAAGTGAGGAGTAAACAGGACAATTTTATAGAGAATTAAGCCAGGATTTTCTGGATATGGGGATTTACAGCCCACCCATGGGTTTCCACCACACAGGCATACAATACATCCTTCCATGCTTACTTTGTATTACTATATGCATAATAGCAATAATAGCTCCCATTTTAATTTTCACAATAATTAACATGTCATTGTGCCCATTTTACAGATGAGGAGGTATACAACAAACTCAAGGGCACCCAGCTTTTATGTAACTGTGCCAGTTCTATCTTATTCTGAGCTTAGCTACTATAACTCTATCACATTTTCAAATGGTAAAATTGGAGGAAGTACCCAAATATATTACTATCATAACCTATTTTCAAATCTAGAGCACAGAAACCAAAATTCCAGAGGGTAGAAAATATGCCCTATTGCACAAACTCTCAAATTGAGTAGGAGTCATTTTTAATGTTGAAGGAAGTCTCTTTAGGCTGTTGTCTCTAAAATTCTTATGAGTCTGCTAAATAATATGCACTTCCAGGCTGTTGTGAAGATTAAATGAGCTAACTCATGTGACCCTCCTGACATAGTGCTGCTCCTCTCTTCCGCCTATGAGGACCAGTCTTTAAGGCTACATTAATGATAAGAAACGTTGATGAAATATGCATGAAGACACAGTATACTCTTACAAGACCTACATAAAAGACGTCTCCATGGGCATAGGGACATTCTAGAATTAGCAAGCAGCACAAAATGTTTTTCTATCATTGAGTATTCAGCCAATGCTATTTTCATCCCCAAGAGTATTTTGAAGGCAGTCCGTGACATCTGGGAAGTTTTGCTCTGTTAACCATTTAATCACACAATATTCACTTGGAAAAAGATACTTTATATCCAAAGGACTTTTTTTCTGCTGTTTTGTGCAACTTCTCTTAGAAGTTAAGTCCTCTTAGACTGTAGGCAAATTAAAGCATGTCTTCAGTTTTCCCTCCATTCTAAACCTGGTATAAGAAATATGATCTTGAAATTTCCTGAATATTAAGATAGCTGGCTCTGGTTCAAATTGATTAGAAAACAGCTGAATTAATTGGGAGAAGGAAACGGGGAAATATGGAATCAGGCCTTGTTCATTCATCAATTAGCCATGTGTCTTGAAGACATTTCTCCTACTGTCTGGACATCAGTTTCCTCAATTGTAAAATGAAGATGGTTTGCCATATAATCCCAAGACTTGAATTTCCAAATCCATGATTTTGGTAAATAGAATTTTGAGCCCACCACTCTCTGACACCCACATGGGACTGTGGGACGCTCCTGAATAAACCCTAAAAGAGGAGAGCAAGTGGCAAAATGGTCTGGATCCAAATTACTTAGACCCCAAAGTTGAAGCATCTCAGAGTTTTAGATCATCCCAATCTTCACTCATCTCTTTTTGGTTGTGTTTTTCCCCAACAGTCTGCAAAATCAACGTGGAGATGACATGAGTGATAGTTTCTAACATAATCAAATTCTGCAGTGCCTTCAATGCTTCCATTTGTGAGCAGGAAAAGCAAACAACAGGGAGCTTCTCCCTCCATCATTATTCTTCTCCAATTATAATAGTTTAGTAGAGAAGGGATGTAAAAGAGACTTTGACTTTACCTACATGGTTTATTTATTCTATATAAAGAATGAACTGAAGCAAATACTTTAACATTAACATTTAATAATCTTGAAAGGTGAACACCTGAGTTTTTGCTATATTATTTTCAGTATTTATATTTTTTTAATTTTCAGATAGAAAAAGCAGCACAAGACATTAAACACAAAAACCAAGACAAAAAATTTAAGATTTCCTGAGAAATCTTAACAAACTTACTTAGTAAATTTGAAATCACATATGCATTTTATTTTTCTAATCCCTAAATTTGTTAATAAATTGAATATTTCTTTCCTGGAAAAAAGATAGAAGAATTCAGAAATGACAAAGTAGTGCTTGCTACTAAATTAATATTTTGGTTTTCTACAATAGCTATAATAGATACAAATATCCCTAATTCTTCAAATTCTCTATTACCAATCTCTTCATTGTCAAACCAAGTACATCAAGATTAAAACTACATTAAAATAAATATAATTCAATGTGCATATGTTTACATTAATTAAATAATTTTAGGTTACTGGAAAATTGATACTCTTACATCACCTAGCTATTAATTACTTGTTGTAAATATCATATTTAGTTTCATATGTAATGTACAGATATATAAGATGCACCTCAATTTTATAAGAAATTTTTTTGAAAAAATTTAAAGTGATTTCAAAGTTCTGGATATGTGATGTAAGCTATTAATTCTGAAAGGAAAATATTAAATCCCAAAGCTAAAGAAAATGTATTAATATGTAATTAAATGTATTAATATGGACATGGACTAGGTAACAAAACAGAGCATATTTGCTAGAAAATTACATTTCACACTATACACAGGCACTATCAGAGCAAATAACATTATTGTATTTTAGTGCATATTAGGGACTAAAAGGCAAGCCACATTATAAAATAACTTTGTCTTCTAATGGAAAACACTAAAGGCAAATACAGCAGTAAAAACTTATACAAACAAGCAGCAAAATAAAATTGAAGGAATTCCTAAACAGGTAGTTTTTAGTATATATAGACAAATCCTTTAAGTTACAAAAATGTAGAAAAATAATCTTGAATAAAATACGTCATGCTTCCGCATGACTGAAAGAAAATCCAGCCTTAAATAGGAAAATAAAATAATATATAATGCATTATAATAGAAACTGGTGTTTCAATATCATTTGTACATATGTAATAAGCAGAATAAGTATGAAAAAAAAAGTACCAAAAGTTTCAATTCTCATCCTCAAAGACTAGAGTAAAGCCCTCATCTTCAAAAGCAGAAAAACGACCCTCCTAGAAATCCATTCTTACTGCTAGAATCCAGAAAATTCTCTTTCATCATCACTGGCTTCTCTCTACAGATACTGAACCACCACTCTCTTCAAATAATAAATCATTCTACATAGAATTGGAGACATTGCTAATTCCATACATTTAAGGGACTTTAGCACTACCTCTTGCTATTCAACATACCATGACGTCCTAATTCATTTACACGCTTATCAAAGAGGGCCACTTCCTTTCCCCTGTCAGGGTCATTTCAGAAGCCCTGCCATATACCCACCTGTTCCATTCCTTCTTTATGAATCCTTTAAATACACAAGGACAGTCACATCTGAAGCTTACACTGCCCTTTGCCTATTCAGAATTACAGCTACATAAGTGTATCCTCTGAACAGTTGGTACAGACTAATAAAGCCGAGATTTTATTTTAATTTATTATTGATACTGACTTTTTTTATTTTTATTTTTATTTTTTAAATTTTTTTTTCAACGTTTTTTATTTATTTTTGGGACAGAGAGAGACAGAGCATGAACGGGGGAGGGGCAGAGAGAGAGGGAGACACAGAATCGGAAACAGGCTCCAGGCTCCGAGCCATCAGCCCAGAGCCTGACGCGGGGCTCGAACTCACGGACCGCGAGATCGTGACCTGGCTGAAGTCAGACGCTTAACCGACTGCGCCACCCAGGCGCCCCTGACTTTTTTTATTTTTAAATACAATTTATTGTCAAACTGTTCTCTATACAACACACAGTGCTCATCCCAACAAGTGCCCTCCTCAATGCCCATCACCCACTTTCCCCTCTCCCCCACCCTCCATCAATCCTCAGTTTGTTCTCAGTGTTTAAGAGTCTCTTATGGTTTGCCTCCCTCCCTCTCTGTAACTTCTTTTTCCCCTTCCCCTCCCCCATGGTCTTCTGTTAAGTTTCTCAAGATCCACATATAAGTGAAAACATGTGGTATCTGTCTTTCTCTGCCTATTTCACTTAGCATAATACCCTTCAGTTACATCCACATTGCTGCAAATAGCCATATTTCATTCTTTCTCATTGCCAAGTAGTATTCCATTGTATATATAAACCACATCTTCTTTATCCATTCGTCAGTTGATGGACATTTGGGCTCTTTCCATAATTTGGCTATTGTTGAAAATGCTGCTATAAACATTGGGATACATGTGCCCCTATGCATCAGCAGTTTTGTATGCCTTGGGTAAATTCCTAGCCAAGATTTTAAAAAGCCCAACAGGTTGCCTGGATCTCTCTCTGATCACAGTTTTATTCCATCCTTGTTCATCCACCATTTGCATGGACACACATATAACTTTCATTTGAGATGCTTTTGATACAATATTTATTATTATAATTAGACACAACGAAATTTCATGAAATTGGCACATACTAACACAACTCTGTAGTGTTCCTTCTCATGTCCAGAAGTTTTAACAGGCACATATTGTACATTTTAAAAGAATCCACCTCTTTTTTTTCTCTTTTGCTATGCAAAATAAATATCAAAAGAACTTTGGCAATATATCTGATCTATGAAAGGCAAAATTTAGTTTTTCTCCTAGAATTATAATTTATTTAATTTGATGATTTTAACTTACTATGTACTAGGTGTATTTTGTGCTTGATATAACTCTATTCTCCTCATTAATCTGTAGCAAAAAAAAAGAGTTGATCTTTCTGTGTATTTCTACCAATAGTTGGTATATTTTCATTTCAATGGTTAATAAATTCTGAGTTTCCTTTATCTAATATGCAAGCTTATAAGATGTGGTTGTAGCCACTGTGAAGATTGTTTCATTTGTTCTTGTAGTATTGTTACATCTACCAGCTTCTCTTCTTGATTTCTAGAATCTTCATTGTCTATTCAGGTTTCAATAAGCAAAAGGCTACTCAGCAAACTTGTTCCTAATTTATTTTACTAAATCATTAATAAGGAGCATTTACCTAATATTAGAGCAATATATCTATTAATTTGAGCTGTGGATTATGGTACCAATAAATATAAAACTAAAATGATAAAGGAATAACCAAAATTCTACCTATAATAAAGTGCTGTGCAGTTTTCCTTTTAAAAAAAATGGGGGCACCTGTGTGGCTCAGTTGGTTCAGCATCCAATTCTTGATTTTTGGCTTAGGTCATGATCCCAGGGTTGTGGGATTGACACCTGCATGGGGATCCACACTCAAGATACTTAAGATTCTCTCTCCTCCTTCTTCTCCTCTCCCCCACTCATGCTTGTGGTCTCTCTCTCTCCCTATCTCTCTCTCAAATTAAAAAAATGGATGTGAAACCTTAGGCTTGGCTAAGTTACTTTGTTATATCATCCCACCACTAGGAGGTCACGGCATGGCCATTGTCCTTCATGCATTCTTTGCAAATAATAGACTTATGGATTGCACTTTCTATCAACATTTCCCAAACCTTTCTAGGTATACTTTTCATTCGTAGTGTGCATAAGTGTTTATCAGAGTTAACAGAGCAATTAAATAATTTAATAAATTATTCTGATGTGAGCTATGTATACTGTTAAGTAGAGACAGTGGGATAATACGAACTTCCTTCTGCCTTTAGGCCAATTCTTTCTTTTATGTCTTCAATTTTTAACATTCCATTCATAACACAGGCACTGTTATAATTATTTGGGGGGAAAATAATGCATCTTCTGTATTATCAAACACAGCATATGTAAAAGTAAAAGAGACAAAAAGAAATCTCAGAAGTAACAGAGACTGAAATGTCATTCAAAACAAAGAATTGCTCTGTGGTTTGACATTAGCTTCCCTGACTCCCTAGTGTGTCTAGAAGTCTCCCTCCCACAGTGCCAAGGCTTGTTCCTCTTATAGTTGATGGACTATCCAAATGGCACAGCTGCTCCCTGTCTGTATTCCTGCTCTTCCAAATTCTGCCACAACCAACTCTCCTCTCTCTATCCTCTCTGCTCCCATTAATGGAATCTGCTGCCTCAACTAACGCAAAGCTGTTGCTCACCTTCTTATCTCTGCTGATCTCTTCACTTTAGCACCAATGTACCATTTACCTATTTATTCAAAAAATATTTTTTGAGCACCTTATATGTAGCAGGCACTCCTCCAGGCACTTGGCCTACAGTATTAAACAAAACTATAGCCTGCATTCTAGTGAAAGCAATACACAAAATGAGTAAATACAAAAAATAGTGTGTAGATGATGAAAATCATTACATGAAAAAGGAAAGTCAGCAAAGAAAGTGAGGACTTCTAGGGCAGGAAGGGTGCAATTTTAGAGAGGGTGATCAGGCAAGTGACATTTGAGCAAAGATTTGATAGAGATGAGGGAATGAGATTTGAGACTGCCTAGAGGAAGAGAGTTCCAGGCAGAGGAAATACAAGTGCAAAGGCCCCAAGGCAGTGGTGTGTGCCTGGAATGGAAGAATAAGGAAGCCAAGGTGGAGACAAGTTAGTGAATGGTGGAATGGTAGGAGAAGGTCATAGAGGCAATAGGATGCCAGCTTGTGTAGGGCACATACACTTAAATTTTCCTTTTGAGAGATAGGAAGCCTTAGAAGGTTTTGAGTCAACAAGAACCATGATTTGATTTACATATACAAAGAATCAGTCTGGCTGTTCTATTGAGAAAACACCACTGGGGGATATAGGAGCAGTGATTGAAGAACAGAAGCAAGAAAATAAGTTAGGAAGCTATTCCAAGCCCTCAAATGAAAAAGCATGGTGGAAAGGTAAGAGGTATGATTTGGGATGCATTTTAATCATGATTTATCCATGGATTTGATGTGAAGTGTGAGATAAAAAAATTTTAAAAAAATGACTCTAAGTATGCTAGGGCAAAAAACAAGAAGGACAAGTTTGCAACTTACTGACATAATCAGAAATTTGCTTTTAGAGGTGGTATATTTTAAGTGCTTATTAGATATTATTGGAAATGTCAGAGAGATGACAATATATCTGAATCTGGATTCTAAAAGAAAGATCTGAGCTAGAGACAAATTTGGAGAGCTTTTAGGACATCAAATGATATTGAAAGCTACAACACTGTGTAAGAAGTCCAAGATTTGAGTATATTCATTCAAGAGAAGAGATCCAAACATTTAGCTCAGGAGAAACTTGAATTTAGAGGACAGAGAGATAAGAAAGACCAGCACAGGAAACAGAAGGAGAAGGATGTCAGCTTAGAGGAAACCAAGGAAATGTCATCTTCTGAAAGCTTAGCAAAGCAAATGTTTCAATGAAGAAGGAATGATTGACTATGTAAAATGTCTCTGACCATAAAGGTATGAGAAAGCCTTAGATTTGATTGCTGGATTAGCAATATTTGTCTTTGGTGATCTTAATAAGGAAAAACTTGACCAGAGTGGATTTGAGAAAGCATAAGAGAAGAGTAATCACAATAGCAAATATGGACAATTTTTGAAGAGATTTTCTGTAGAAGAGAATCGAAGAACGACTGTTAGGCTGAAGGATGCAACAGCCAAAAGTTTGTACGTGGCCAGGAATGATTCAGTAGAGAGAGATCAAAGGTACAAAGACAGAGGAGAGATTGTTGTAGAGATATCTACTGGCAAATAAAAGAGAATGGAGGGGCGCCTGGGTGGCGCAGTCGGTTAAGCGTCCGACTTCAGCCAGGTCACGATCTCGCGGTCCGTGAGTTTGAGCCCCGCATCAGGCTCTGGGCTGATGGCTCAGAGCCTGGAGCCTGTTTCCGATTCTGTGTCTCCCTCTCTCTCTGCTCCTCCCCCGTTCATGCTCTGTCTCTCTCTGTCCCAAAAATAAATAAACGTTGAAAAAAAAATTAAAAAAAAAAAAAAATAAAAGAGAATGGAATTCTGTGCATTCAATCAGTGAAGGGAAAATGTAACCTATGGCCACCAAAAGACAGTGTGCAAGAAAAAAGCAGATGCAGGAAAGTAGGTACATTCCTGGTGGGAGCATTTGGAAGATATCTTCTGTGTGTTTTTATGGTTTTTTGTGAAATGAAAAGTAGCTGAGAGTGAGGATGAAGGAGAAAGTGTTGCATGCTTGAGGCAGGTAGAGAAGATATGAAGGAGTTGAAGAAAGCGAGTGAGTGAAGGGACAGTTCAACCCCATAAGGGCCCACTGGAGATGATTAGTCATAAAGTTTAAGGAGACCTGTCAACATGGTTGAATGTTCTCCACAACTTGGAGCTAGATAGTTCATGTTAGGCTGGATTTGGCTTTGACCAAATGATTCTGATTTTAAAAAGAGAAGAAAAGGGGAGTTTTAGGGTATATGTGAGGGATGGATTATAATGGTGGCACACAGACTTCACGCTGGGTAAAGAGGGAAATAGGTAGATGGGGTGGTGTGAGGTAGTAAAAGTGGTGGAATCAGTGGTGTCTGGGTAAGGTCCAAGTTTGTAGGAGCTTGGATAAAAAGCATATGCACCACAAAGATGAGAGTCTGAGTGGAGGGGTGCTTGAACTGAGATGATGGAGGGGTTGTCCTTATCAATAGCAAAAATGTCTGAAGGGGCCATCAAGGGAATGAATGACTGAGGTTGAGTGAAGGAAACTGTCTTTGAAGAAGAAAATGGTAAGGAAGTAAGAGGCCAGGATATTAGAGAAGTTATATCCATAGGCATTAAAATCAAGTTTAGGGGCGCCTGGGTGGCGCAGTCGATTAAGCGTCCGACTTCAGCCAGGTCACGATCTCGCGGTCCGTGAGTTCGAGCCCCGCGTCAGGCTCTGGGCTGATGGCTCAGAGCCTGGAGCCTGTTTCCGATTCTGTGTCTCCCTCTCTCTCTGCCTCTCCCTCGTTCATGCTCTGTCTCTCTCTGTCCCAAAAATAAATAAAAAACGTTGAAAAAAAATTAAAAAAAAAAAATAAAATCAAGTTTAAGATCAGAATAGCATTGAAATGAATAAGGAGACAGTAGCTGAAAACTTCAAGGAATACTCTGGAGTAAATACATGTCTTGTCAAGACAATGTTATACAATTTGGAGAACTTTCTTTTATAAAATGAATACAAAATGACAAGTAAACATCAAAAAACCCGGAACAAGAGAAAACCTTACTATTATTAGTAGCATTAACTGCCTGACATTCCTGTTATTTGCCTGAATCCTCTTTAGTTATCTTTTCATATGACAGTGATTTTGTAATATTTTCTATAGAGGGAATATCAAAATAATTCTGTCTTTTCTCAAGTGTAGCTGATTGAAATTTGGGGGTTCTTTAACATTTATAGTTTGTGTTTTCTTAATAATTGATAGGTTTTTTTTCTTTCAATTTCAATAATTTCCTTAATGGTAGTGCTACAACTGAAGCATCTTCCAGTTTCCTATTCAGAGGCTCTTGTTCAGGGGCCTATGCCCTAAAAACTGTAGCCTTTGTGGTTCGTTTGGGAAGGGTCCCATCAGCCACATAACATTCATTTTATTCTCCTAGGGTGTGGATGTCCAAGATGTCTACAAGAACAGACTGTCTCTATGTGCAGGTGGTGAGGACCCCCTCCAAGGTATATAGAGAGGTCACCTGTGGGGAAGCAGCACTCCAGGCCTTCAACATCAGACTGTCACAGTGGCTTTCTTTCCCTTGCCCTAGAGGAGCTAGCCTTGGAAGGGACATGAGGGGTCCTGAAACCTAAACTTTATTGGCATCATAGTAAATCCATTTCTGGATTTCAGGAGTTGGGGAGAGAAGGAAAAGAGTCAGAAAAGAGGATGTACAGGGTACCTGGGTGGATTAGTTGGCTAAGGGTCCACCTATGAAAATTGGCTCAGTTCATGGTCTCATGGTTCATGAGTATGAGCCCCACATTGGACTCTGCACTGCCAATGCAGAGCTTGCTTGTGATTCTCTCTCTCTCACTCTCTCTGACCTCTCCTGCTCATGCTCTCCTCTCTTTCTCTCAAAATAAATAAATAAACTTTAAAACTTTAAAAAGAAGAGAGGATGTACAAAACCATGTGGGGATAGGGATGGTGACTCCAGAGGCCTGAGCTTCCAGTGGAGATAATGTGGATGGGATAAAGACATTAGTGGTCTGAGGCAAACATCAGTAATAGCATTTGGCAATGGGGGATAGGAGTGGCAGAATCATTAAGTGGTAATGACCCAGAGTCCTGGCCACTTCTTCATTTCATAGTGGTGATACAGGGTCATAAGAGTGGTCTGAGTTGTAGGTCATTAGGGTTCTGTTCTAAATTCTGAAATGCTGATCCCTATGGCTCCACCTTGATTCTTGTGAAGTGAGATATGGAGACCAAGGAGGAGGAGGATCTTACCTGTGACACAGCTTTTGATCCTTTTGGAGGAAGCTGAGGACAGACAAGCAACCTGGAATGCAACATGGACATGGGGCTAGCTTGGCAGATCAGGTTTCCTCCAATCTAGAAATTTGTGGCATCAGTGCCTTTAGCAACCTCCAGAGCATTCTCAGGAGAGACTTGGCTTGCTCCTCTAGGGTTCAGAATCTTCAGGCTAAAATCAGACTAATCAAGTACAGAAAGTAACAGAGAATCCAGAACTGCCAGCTGGCTGGGGGTGAAGGAGATTAGACAGCATCTCATATTCCTCCTGGCTCTAAGTCTAGACTTTGCTCTGCCTTTTGCATTCAAACTCCACCCAAAAATACCTGATGGTATTAACCAGGTACAATTTACTGGAGCTAAACTGAGACCAAGAGGTGAAGGCTAGAGCAAACCCCTTTTTAGCTGAGTATAAGGAAGAACACTGACACAGAGCTGACATAGAATGGGCTCTGCTGCAAGGTGGTATGTTTTCACACTGAAAACATTTTAGCTAAGACTGTAGGATTTCTAGAAAGAAATGATGTAGAGAGGAATCATTCATAAAATAGGAAGGTTGGAGAGATAAGTTCTAAGTTTCCTTGTAACTAATAATTTTAGAATTCTTTCAGGCTTCTGTGAACTTCTATTAGTCTCTTCTTATTTAACATCATTTCATGTTAAGTTAGTATTTCTCTCCACCTACATTATAAGCTTCTTGAAAATAGGTGCCATAGTTCATTTTCTCTTTGTATCCTCAGTTTTTATTAATGTATTTGAGAGTGTGATAGAATGAGCAGGGGAGAGACAGAGAGAGGGAGTGGGAGGACATAGGATCCAAAGTAGGCTCTCTGCTAACAGCAGAGAGCCTGATGTAGGGCTAGAACTCACACACCATGATATTATGACCTGAGCTGATATCAAGAGTTGGGTGCTCACCTGACTGAGCCACCCAGGTGCCCCTGAAACTAAGTCTTAGTTGGCTGATTGGTGCTTTGGTATACTTATATTGTTAGTGGGGTTGCCTAGTATAGAAAATTACTATGACCTCTTCTTTTCATAATGCCACATTGATAACAGTAAAAAAAATAGGGCAAACTGTTAAGAAATTATGAATTTAGTTTTAGGATTACGGAAGCAGATTGTACTAGTTCTGCTCTTTTTTTCCCAAAATAAAATAGTTTTAAAGGCAAAGTTCACATTTAAAAAAAAAATTCTTAAATGTTTATTTATATTTGAAAGAGAGAGAGAGAGAGAGAGAGAGAAAGACAGTGCATGAGGACAGAGCAGAGAGAAAGACAGTGCAGGGGAAGGGCAAAGAGAAAGATGGAGGCAAAATCTGAAGCAGACTCCAGTCTCTGAGCTGTCAGCACAGAGCCCAATGCAGGGCTCAAACCCATGAGTCTCAAGATCATGATCTGAGCCAAAGTCAGACACTCAACCAACTGAGCCACCCCAGTGCCCCAACAAAACTGACTTTTTTAAAAAGTTGGTAACAATGAGAATGTCTCACAGTAGGGGTTTGGTTAAATCAATGTAGTCATGGTTAAACATGGGGAAATGTTCAAGAAATAGTGCTTTAAAAAGGAAAAACATCTTTTCACTTTCATTGAACCAAAATTTCTGTACCCTCTCCATAGGAAAGTGTTCATGTGGTTTCTTTCTGGTGCTTTTCCCTTCCATTTTCAAATTGAAACAGTGTAAAGAAATGTTATGCTCAGTCTTTATTCATCTTGATCTCCTTGGATCCCAGAATTATTTTCTTCCAATATGAAAAGGCTAGAAACCACCTTTCTTCTCATTCCCTCCAGCCTACTAGCTTCCTTATAGCTCCTCATTGGAAACTTATAATTAAAAGTGCCCAAATACTACATAGCATGACAAGAGGAAAAGGGTAGAAGCAAAAATCTGGGCTGACCCTGACCAATGTTCAGCACCGGTGATTCTTTCAGAGCTGATTTGTATCTCTATTATGTTATTTCACTTACAAAGTCAACTTTAAAAATGGTTGTTACTGACAGATAGAGCTAAATAATAGAGACAATTCTGCTTCCTTGGGAATGTTATGTTAAACAACAACACACCTGTATTCTGAACTTTTTCCCCTCACTCAAAAATCCCCACTGGTACCTCACTATAGACCAAGGATACCAGCCCTAACTAACATACATCTAAAATATAGGGCATTGGACAGCAGGCAAGGAAACTAATATGGAAGGCAGTAAAGGTAGAACTTCATGTTACCCAGAAGTTAGGAGTTTGGGAGAGATATTGCCTGTAATGACAGAGGAGACAGGCCAATGCCTACTCCTCAAAACTGGAGGGGAAATGTAGGAAAACTGGTGGTGAGTGCTATATGTGGCTGTACTGGCTCCAATCATGGAGGTGTTTCAAGAAATAGTCTCAGGAATGATTCATCCAGTGTGCAATAAGCAGATATAAAAGTAAATAGAAAAAATCCATAAATTCAGAGTCTTAAAGGATTGGAAATACCAAATACTTCTAAATCCCAAGCATTAACAGATGGAACTAAAAGAGATTTTGAGAGCAAAGGTGAATAAACCTTTCAATTTAGTAAAATGACTAAGGGCAATGAACACATGGAAGGTGTGGCCTCCACAGTTACACAGTTATTACAGTGAACCCCAGGGATGAAACAAGGAGACAGAGAGCAAGAGCCAGACTGAGATTAAGGAGAGTGGGGGGAGCTAAAGAGACAAGAAAGCAAAGAAATTAAACAACTTTGAGAATCATTCTTAAAATATCTTTTGAGTGTGGCTAATGGCATATGGAACTGACTGGAAGCATACAAGATAGAAACCTACTAAGTTTTTAACAGCTTTATGAATACATAATTCACATACTACAAAAATTGCCAATTTAGTATTATGCAATCATCACCATAATCAATTTTGGACACTTGACTCACCACAGAAAGGAACCTCATACTCATTGGATTTTTCCCAACCATCCCCTCACCAACCCTCTTCTAGGTAACCACAGATCTATTTAATGTCTCTATAGATTTGCTTATTCTGGAAATTTCATATGCATGAAATCATACAGTATGTCTTTTGTGTCTGGCTTCATTCATGTACATAATGATTTAACATTCATCCATGCTGCAAAATTCCTTCTTATGGAGCATTCCTTTTTATGGCTGAATAACATTTCACTGTATGGCTATACTGCATCATGTTTTTACAGTCATCAAATAGACATTTGAGTTTTTCCTATTTTTTTCCAATTGTGTATAATTCTGGTATCAAGATTCATGTACAAATTTTGGTGTGTACATATATTTTCAATTTTGTTGAGTATTCCACTAGGAGTGCAATTTCTGGGTTATATGGTAACTCTGTATTTAACTTTGAGTAACTACCAGACTGGTTTCAAAAGTGGCTGCACCATTTTTTCAGTCCCACCAGTAATGTGTAAGTGTTTCAATATCTCTGCATCTCCAGCATCACTTCTTATTTGTCCATTTTTTTAATGTTTATTTATTAATTTTGATGGTGGGGGGAAGGGAAGAGAGAGACAGAGAGAATCCCAAGCAAGCTCTGTGCCATGAGCATGGGGCTCCATCTCATGAACCATGAGATCATGACCTGAACCAAAATTGAGAGTTTGTTGCTTAAATGACTGAGCCACCCAGGTGCCTCGCCCATCTTTTTTGTTTAAGTTATTTATTTTATTTTATTTTATTTTATTTTATTTATTTATTTATTTTATAGAGAGAGAGCAAACCGGAGAGAGAGAGAGAGAGAGAGAGAGAGAGAGAGAGAGAGAGAGAGAATCTTAGCATGGAGCCCAGTGTGGCTCTCTGTCCCACAACCCTGGGATCATGACCTGAGCCAAAATCAAGAGTCAGATGCTCAGCCAACTGAGTCACCCAGGTGTCTTTTTACATCTTTTTAAATTATAGTGTATGTGAAATGGTATCTTACTGTGGCTTTGATTTGCATTTGCCTAATGACTGTGTTGAGTACCTTTTCAGATATGCTTTCTTTGAAAAAAATGTTCAAATCCTTAAAAGTGGGTTGTCTTTTTATTGTTGAATTTTTAAAGTTTTTTTAATGTTTATTTATTTTTGAGAGAGAGAGAGAGAGAGAGAGAGAGAGAGAGAGAGAGAGAGAGAGACAAGCATGGGAGGAGCAGAGAGGGAGGGAGACACAGAATACGAAGCAGGCTCCAGGCTCTGAGCTGTGAGCACAGAGCCCGAAGCGGGTCTCGAACTCATGGAGCGTGAGATCATGATCTGAGCCAAAGTTGGATGCTTAACCGACTGAGCCACCCAGGGGCCCTTATTGTTTAATTTTAAGAGTTCTTTGTACATTCTGGGTACTAGACCTTTATCAAATATGTGATTTACAAATATTTCACCCATTCTGAGTTGTCTTTCACTTTCATGATGGTATCCTTTGAGGCACAAAAGTTTTTAACTTTGGTCAAGTTTAATTGATCTGTTTTTTTTTTTTCTTTTATTGCTAGTCCTCTTTGTATCATATCTAAGAAGCCAATTCCAGCTTATGATAATATTCTACTCTAAACACCTCTAGCAACTTTTGATAGTCATGGGAGACTAGGACTAACTAGCCCATATAATTATTCAATTGTGTTTTTAAAAATCAGAGATATAATACAATACAAAAATAATTCTGAAATGAGTGAAATACTGAATTTGCAGATGAAAAAAGTACACCTTCATTCAGAAAACAAAATAGAGATTAGTCATTGAGACACATCCTGGTTAGATTATTGAATTTCAGTTAAATTGTAAAAATTATGAACATTTTATCCTAATATCTAAGCAAAGAAAGGAAATTCACCTACAAAGGGGAAAATTCCTTTTAAGCTCAGAGTTTTCCAACAAATAATGCCAGAAGACGATGGAAGAAAGTCTATAAAATTCTGTAGGAGAGAAATGTGACTATGAATATTCATGCATTGAACTTGTTATTCAAGTTTAAGATCCCTATTAAATTTTTTTAAGTAGTCTCTATAATGTCACCTATGTTACCAGAAAACCACCCATAAATGTATAAACTTAAATGTATAATTATTTATACATAATTCCATACTACTTATTGATTTCCAATTGTTCTGTATGTTCCCAGTGAGGACTGTAAATTCCTTGAAGGCAAGAATTTTTCTCTTGCTTTTCATAGAACTAGGACACAGAACATTCTTCACACTGTGTTAATTGGTTGTTAAATATTTATATCCTTAAAAATAAACTAGGACCTGAGACATTGCTGTACCCAGTCTTTTCTCAAACTTTAGTCCACATCCGAATGACCTGGAGGGTTTGGTAACACAGATTGCTGGGCACCACTCCCGGATTTCCTGATTCCACAGGTCTGGGGTGAGGCCAGCAAATTTGCATCTCCAACAAATCCTAGGTGATGTTGTTGCTGCTGGTCCAGGAGCACACTTGGAGAGCCACTGCTCTAATGCAGCAGTCCCCAACTTTGGGTGCATATTGAAATCTGAAATCAACTGGGGAGATTGTACTGATGTCTGGGTCTATCCCCAGACATAATCAGAGAGGGGGCTGAGCACTCAAACAATACTAATGTGTATCCACAGTTGAAAACTACTATTCCAGTGCCTTAAGCAGGTCTTCCCTTCTCCTTTGACATCCTGTGTCTTCATTTGCATCAAGTTTTGAATATATATAGATATCTTTACTTGAATATGATTACTGATTAAGGCAGGGACTTTGGCAGTTTTACATATTACTTTACTTCCCATCATCACTAATACTGATAACTAATGGGTGGTCCAAAATGTTTTTTTAATGAAAGAAGGAATAGAAGTAGGAATTGGAACAGATTACAAAAAGAAATTCTAGTATAGTGTCTTGATGGGAATTCCCTCCCATATCCTTCCATAAACCCCAGTTTTATGTGTAAGAATCACACTCCCCTGGAAGTACATTCCTACTCCAAATTACCTTAATCCATGTCACCTAGTCTCATAGACATCTGAGAGCTTTGGTCCAGGATTTGGTAATGCTCCTTTATAGGTAAGTCCCACAAGAGGAGGTAGTTGGGAATGAGGGCCAGAGATCCTGTCCCATTGTCTAGAAAGACCTTGAAGACCACATCACATTTTTTCCCTAAATTTCTCATTATTGCAAACAATGAATATGCCTATTTCTTGAATAACTAAACATTTTTACGTAAAGTCTGGCAAATGGAGTTCTTACTCCACTATTCACAGAAATTACTCTTGTCAAGTTCAGCAAGGACTTCCCTATTGTCAAATATAGTGGTTACTTTTCTGATTCATCTTACTCAACTTCTCAACAGTTTTCACACCAATTACCCCTGAAGATGTTTTTGTCTCTTAACTTAGGCCATATTCTACTCTCCATTTTCCTTCTACCTTCATGGCTCAAAGCTCCCTTGCTAGTTTTTCCTCTTGCCTCAACTTCCAAATATTGGAAGGTCCCTCCATTCTTTCCTGGAGCTGCTCTTCATCCTCCTAATCCTCACTGGTGAATTCTCCAGAACTCTTGAGGGGAAATTGGATAGAGGAAGAGCGGAAAGGAAATAGGGTAGTAAATTCTTCCCATTATGCTAAGTGTATGTATAACATATAGTGCATAATTCATAGGTAACATTCTCTCTGTGTTTCAAGGACATCATCTGTATTACCAACAATTTTACTCAAAATACATGGAGACAAGGAAGATTCCTCATTCTGAACCTCCCAGGATTTTATGATGGATTTAATTGGAAATAGGACAACTCAATAATTTCTTGGAACTTCCATTTCACTTGGCCTGCTCTATGGGAGGTCCTTCTCTTTGGTCTTACATATACTGCTAATTAAAATTCTGACTGTGTTTAGGATCAAAGAACCCTGTCTCATTGCATTCCCACATTCTTCCTGCTTCTTTCAATGTCTTCCAAGATCTATTTTAAACTGTAAGTGTTGCATACTTTTCAAAGGCCCTTTGACCTGTTCCCATTAAATCAAAAGGGGGAAATAGGTCTCAACCATTCACCTAACAGCCAATCAGTATAAGTCTGAGGTCTTAACAAGTTTCTCTGTAGCCAATGCTCCTACCAGGGAAGTGGTTATTTTCAAATGCCTCCCTGCCAGTTGGTATACTGCTAATCTGAATCCATACTAATGGATGATTTTAGAATTAAACTCTTTGAGGGTATGAAGAAAAATGTGCAAAGGATGAAAGTCCCAGAGAACTTTTACAAATCTTAGGAGACTGATACAAGAAGTTTGTAATGAGCTGAAAAGGAGTGGAGAGAACTAATATGGCCCTGGATCTTTTCCAAATCCCACCCCAGTGTGCTTGGCAGCTCACATGATACCTTGACTTTTCCAAATATTGGAAGAAAAAGCAGCCAAGGTTTTATGCGAGAATGAAAAGGCCTGAAGCACTTCAATTTCCGGGTGGTTAAACAAAAGAGGACACACACCAAGAAAAGCCACTTTAAGTGTGTGCAGAAGAACTGGACAAAAGAGAATAGGCATTTTAATCAGGAAAACAAATCAAAATCTCATTATTTGGGTATAGAAGAATTGCCATATAGGTGTGTTTTCATAAATTCCTTCAGCTTCTCCCAGCAATGGAGAATGTAATGTTAACATTTTTGAAAAATTTAACTAGAACTTGGACTTAGAATGCACAAAGGATGAAAGTTCCAGAGAACTTTTACAAACCTTAGGAGATGGATACAAGAAGTTGGCAATAAGCTGGAAAGAAGTGGAGAGAACAAGTATGGCACTGGATCACTTCCAAGTGATATTAATCGTGAAACACAATTATCACACAAGGAAAGCTATTCTTATTACAAATATGGCACACCTACTTACTGGATGTTACAGTTGTTAATGCCAGAGGGATCCTGATTTCACAGTTAGTACATTTAAAACCCAGAGACATTAATTAATTGATTTATTCACAGGCACACACTCTCCAGGTAGCAGTGACCTGGAGCACAGATTGCCCAACCAGGGCAAATCTTCTGTTAGTAGTTACCATAAAACTTCCCATCCAAAAAGTAAGCAGAGTGGGAAGGCAGGAAAAGGGGCTACAAATTGATTCCAGACTCCTCTTCTTTTAGGCATTATGAGAATAGTTACTGAACGCATTGAAAAGTTCCTACCAGGGTGTGACTCTTCCAACCACTGTTCCTTTCCCCTGGTCTCCTAACAAGCTGAAGGAATACTCAGCAATAGAGCACTTGCAATTCCTTGGATTTTACTTGTGCCATGGAAGATCATCTAAAGGGAAAGTAATAAGCATGAAGAGGTATAAATTCAAGGCCTTGCAGTGGCCAACGTCCTCTTTCATGTTCTCAGATACGTGAAAATCCTTTACTTGGGGAGATTTTATTGGGCTATTGGATATAATCCCCCTCAGGAAATCTTAAATTGACCACTTTTAGTAATATCTGATGAATCATGCTGTAAAGAGAGGTACCAGAACACTGGAGACAAATAAATGGGCTAATTTTATATAAGAAAGAACAAAAAGATGGATTTAGGGTTCTAACCTGGTATATTTGATTCAGATACCTGAAAAGATATTATAGAATAGTCAGTTTATTGACAACTTGATTATACTTAAAAAAGAACTAAAGAATTCATCCAACCAATGACTATTTAATTTTTGATGGAGTCACTACACATGTAGATCAGAAGAACATCAGCAGCATGATTCCTGCAAAGTGTTTACTTGATGGAGAAGAGAGGGCTGAATAAAGTGTTAGTAGATGTGTTTGTATTTGATGTAACGACAATGGTGTTCACACCAAAAGGTGTTGACACATCACTTGATATTAGCCTGGAGGAAAGTCTCATAAAATCAAGCTGTAGGGATAACTAATATGCTAGGTGACAGAATTTACATGAAAAATGATTTCCAGGCCTAGAATAAAGAGCCAAAAACAAATAGATAAAATGTATTAGAAATAAAATTAAGAAAATGTGAAATTATGACTTCAGATATTCACAATTAAACCCAGGGTAAATAACATCTAGCTTGAGTGATTTTTGAAGGAAAGACCTGAGAATAAGTTATAATATCTTTAAAAAAAAAATAGAGCCAGGCTTAAGCTTCACTCATAGAAACATGAAGTCCACACCAAGACAGGTAATAGGACACACAGATGTTACCCCAGAACCCTTCTGGTTCTCTTCACTCATGTGCCAGAACAGACCACTGGCCACCTGTCCTGAATTCCCTCCCTCCCACATTCTTCTTCTTTGCTGCCATGGTTTCCCATAAGTTTCATTTTTCCAACGCTGTTGATCTCCCAGATGTTAGTCGATCAAATAGGCATTGCTTACCTTTAACACAGTCTTTCTCACATTTAATCTATTGAAAATATAACAACTCTACTCATTTTGAAGACTGAGTTCAAATCTTGCTTACTCTGCATTAGTCTCCTTTCCTCACCAGAAGAAATAATCTTGTTGACCTCTGGGTTTTATGGACTTAGTGGTACTTAGTCCTTATACCTCTCATAGGTCTTATCAGATAGTGTCTTGTATAAGCCTTATTTGTTACATTTCATGGCATCCTAAACAACTTTGTAGGCCACTGAAGACATAGACTATATTTTAAAATATAGTTTGCATTTGTAATATAAGCAAGTTTGTTTGTGCCACGCACAAGAAAGGAAGAGAGGGAGGGAAAATCAGAGAGAGAGATGAAAGATAGTAGTGACCAAAATGGGGTGTGCTAGCCTAACTACTTAACTACTAGGGAGGAAGAGTTGCAATCTGTCATGTAAAATGTTATACTGAATATGAACTGGTTAACCAGTTATAAAGCTCTATATCAATGTGAAGTTAATCTACAAATACCTTGGGATAATCAGGCTTTGTGTTTCCAGACTGACATTTCTCAGTCTACATGAATCAGTCCCTTAAAATAAAAACACCATTACTGTCATGGCCCTACACCCCCACATGTTAACAGGTGTCTAAGATAATGCACACAAAGAGAATGTATTCACAACCCAGCATCTCAATACATAGGACAGGAAAACTAGGTGCAGAGAAAAATGTGTTTCAGTGCCCAAAAATAATTTATTAAAAGGTCAGGAGGATATATAAGCATTTTCCCCCTGAGGCTTATGTAGACAAAACGAGAGTAAAATGTAAGTATAAAATATATTACATTTAAACCCAGTAAGGGCTGGTGCAAAAACTTTTAAAGAGGTGCTGGCTGTACAACTAAAACTTGTAAGCAAGTCTGCCTCAAGAGAAACAGTGCTATGCTCCCCAAAAATGGAAAGAATGTGGTTCAGGAGGGAAAATAACTGTGCCAGCAGGTTTTCACATTAATCAGCCTATTTTGTCTTGGAAGCAAATTTCTTCTAGAAATTTTTAATGCATTATTACTCTTCCTATTGATTTTCTCTAAGCCCTACTTTTTGCTGAAATCTGAAGTTTGCCTATCTTGGTAATTTCCAAGAATGTGGTTAATGATCATGAACTCTATCAGCATATCCCCACTAAGACTGATATTTCTGTAATAGGCTTACATATACCAAGGCAACATTTTTTTCTAAAGGGGCTCCCAGATAAAGATTTTAGTCCTGAACCATCATCACAGATAGCATAGGAGCTGGAGGCAGAGGCTCTGCCTCATGCCCATTCATAATGGAATGAAGAAGTAAATGTGCAAAGCTTCTCATATAATCCTTCAACTTGGACATAAATACATCAAAGGTTTGGAAGAGATCATGATAAGCCATGAGAACAAAACTCAGATTTGTTTATGACACCAACCCAAAATGAAGATCTGAAGGGTGCTTTCATTTCAAATTCAGGGTCATTTGACACAAGGCTGATGGTGAAATGTGCCAAAGAATTCAAAACCAAGATGGTTTCACTCAAAGAGTGAAGGGCGTCAGCCTGTGAAAACTACATCAGTTAAAAAAAAATCTCATTTAACTTGCTGCAAATCCAACCCATTAAGTTCCCCTGTAAAGTGAGTTTATAGAGCATATGGAACTTGCTGGCTTCTTGGGATATTGCAAAGACAGATTTGTTGATGGAGAATATTATGCATTTTCCCCCTATTTCCTACTTTAAATTTATTATTCTCTCCCTTTAAAATATTTTTTGCAGAGAGTAAAGTTTGGATCAAGCCAAAACCTCAATCTTTGCATTTTATTTTTTAACATATTGTAGGTAGACACTTGAAAATAAATGTTGAAACACTTGTTCTCTTTTAACTAACAGCATGTTATTTGCAATCTCTTTCAAATAACAGCATGTTATTTGCAATATCAAAAAAAGAGATATATTCAGTGTGTTTTTCTTCAACCTCCAGATAACTTTTCAGATGAAGTACCTCTAAATTTAAGCAATAATCCTAGTGTTAATCTGAAACAAAATTACAATAAGTATCCTACAGAGTGCAAATATTTTGTAAACAAAGGGGAAATAATATATTTATTGTACTTTTTTCAGACTAAGGATCAGACCTATTGCTTTAAATTTAGAGTTACTTTACCTAAAAAGGTGTCTGGAGGTTGAGGGAAAGTATATTATGTTATTTGAAAATGTAACTAATAAATTATTTGAAATAAGTTTATTCTCTGTTGCCAAACTTTTCAGACAGCTTGTATATTATCTTGGCTCAAATAGCAGAGCATTTTACATACATTAATGAATTACATATGGGTTGCAAAATTGCTGCCCAATAAAAGCTAAAGATATGAATGTACATATTGATCTACAGAAAGAGGCTGATTAGGACAAGGGACAGGGCATAGACTTCATAAAGAAAAAAACTTGGACAAAAGTAAGGATTGACATCCCCCTGGAAGACCGAGTCTCTAACGAGCACATGATTACTAAAGTTCTGGGATGCTCAACACTCTATTACATAGGTATTGATGTTTGGTGCCAAGTTTATGGTCAATTATTTTTTTCATTTATTCCACACACATTTATTGAGTACCTACCCTGTGCCTGACATCGTAATCACTGGGAAGGTTTTTTGTGGCTATGCACAAAAGTCTCAATAAAATGTAGCTCAATTCATGACACTGACACCTCTCCTTGAATAGTCCAAGGGAGTGTGACTAAGGAGTACAATTCATAAGGTATACCCTATGGAAGAGGCTTGATTCCTCTGTGAAACATAGTTTCTGAGTCTTTGAAAGTGCCTTCTGGGGCACCCCCTGCTGTTCTTTGGCCTGGGACCATCCTTAGGATGCAGGCAGATGATTTTGTTGTGTCTGGCCGAGAATTGAGCACCAAGCACAGCATCACAAAGCAACCAAGCATAAATATACATCTGATTTTAATCTCTGGCTATATTACATAAATCTGGACTATTTGATGTGATTGTAAATGAGCAATATACAATTTATTAGTTGCCAAATATCAACTTAATCTGTTTAAGACGATTACTACTGCAACTCTAAGCCCAACTCAATTCATTTTCTCAACCAGATACCCCTCCTCTACCCTACGTTCAAACTGACATTAAAGATAAGCATTCACATATAAAGAAATGTGCTTAGAGTCATACTCATTAAAATTTTTCCTTTAATATTTTCCAAGGATGTTATTTCAAGTTTCTTTCCTTTTTTCAAATCACATCTACCCAAGACCCCCCATTAACATTCTCTCCACTTTGTCAGGCTATACCACCTTCCAATATTATAGGAACTCTTGTCACCATATTAGTTTTCAAATATGAAAGCTGAGGTCTAAAAGAAGTAACAATCTAAGAGTTAAGTATCAGAACCATGAAAAAGCTCAACACAATAGAGAACACTAACCATAGAATCATGACAATTGTGCAACATATGTACAATTGTACACAGAAGGACCTCTGTGCCCCTCCAATATTTACTCTTAATATTACTGCCAGATTAATTTCCCTAATCTACTAATTACAATATAGAGTTAGCCTTGCTGACAAAGACCCAAAATAATGGTATGTGCTTCTACTCCATAAAGTGTCTATGGGCTTAGGTTCCATCTGCCCTGATATTCTATTCTCCCAAAAGTGTTGTCTTTATCCATGACCTTCTCCATCAAGCTCACATTCAAGCCACTACAAAAAAAAGGAAGTGAAAGAGGAGAGCATGTCTAATAAGGGCAAAGCATGGGCATTGCTTACGTTATTTCTGTTCACATCCTCCCCAGCCAGAACTTAGTCGCATGGCCACACCCACCCACAAGAAAGTCTGGGAATAAAGTCTATATTTTGTTCAGCTCTTAAAAGCTAAAAATTATACTGTGATGAGAGATGAAAGAACAGACATTGGGGGACAAGTAGGAGATGGTAATACCAAAATACTTCATATGTCTCCTCTCAAAATGTCACATTGAGTATCTACAGTTCTATAAATATAGTCGATGATGGACCATGCAGCTTGCATTACAGGATATTCCTGAGCAGACCCTTCTCAATCTTTCATTAGCAGCTCAGGCTTTCAGAAGCCCCTAAAATAACTCACTCTACCACCCTGGCTCATTGTGCCCCCTCCCACCTTTCGGAGCCTAGATCAATTCCAAAACCCTTTTATAAATTTCTCCCTTCTTGCTACATCCGATAGTACTCTCTTTCTCCTCTGAGCTCCTCATATACTTATTGCCAGACCACTCTTAACCCACTCAATTATTACAGCAGATGTTGTGGATGCCTCATCCTGGTATTCACTAGTACCTGCTGAGACCATTTTACTGCAAGAAACTGCAACTCTCCAGCTGAAGGCTTTCTCCTGACTGCACAGGGAAAACCAGAAGTGCTGGGGAGTAAATGCTCTCAGGAGCAACCCTAGTTAATGATGGCTAGGACTTAGAAGATAACTACCGGTCTCCCTTACTTTTGGGTAGAGTAACATCAGGTTGTATTGTATTTCCCAGCAGAATTACCTGTTGCCTACAGTGGTGGCTAGCTTTAGTTGTCTTCCTTGCCTTCCCTGTCTCATTTTGTCCACTTTCCTGTGCATGCTTCCCAGAATCACTCTTAAATAAACTAGTAGTCCTCAAATCTTTGTCTCAGTGTCTGCTTCTGGGGATTCCAAACTGAAATAATCATGTCCTATCTTTTCCACACTTCCTGGAGTTCTGGGCAATTCAAGTGCCTCCATCTCATTATCATTATTTTATATCCCCAGTACCTGGCATACAGTAGGTGCTTAACAGATATTGGGAGGTTGCCAGAATTCATTGTATCTATTTTTTCTTTGTCTATTCCAAAGCCAGTGTAATAATTTGTTCAACATCCAAGTTGCTAAGGAATAGTTGCTACAAACTTAGAAAACTTTAGTCCAAGCAGGTACCAGCCTGTCACTGACCATGCAGTAATTAAACCCAGAAGTATTTTTCCTTGTGCTTTACAAAGCATAAAGCTGTTTGTTTTGGCTTTATCACCGCCACTCATTAAGCAGTGGAAAAGTGAGGCTATACACTCAATACATTTTGCACTAAGATTCGTTTACTCTCTGTTAAATGAACATGTTAATTTACTGTTATAAAATTTATAATTTACATGATGATCCATTGTCCACTATTCTCCCAAATGTTAGCAATTCAAAATGTGTAGCAAATGGGGCGCCTGGGTGGCGCAGTCGGTTAAGCGTCCGACTTCAGCCAGGTCACGATCTCGCAGTCCGTGAGTTCGAGCCCCGCGTCGGGCTCTGGGCTGATGGCTCAGAGCCTGGAGCCTGTTTCCGATTCTGTGTCTCCCTCTCTCTCTGCCCCTCCCCCGTTCATGCTCTGTCTCTCTCTGTCCCCCCCAAAAAAAAAAAAATGTGTAGCAAATGTTTCCATTTATAGAACAATGCCAGTGACTAGAGAAGCCATGATACTCCTGCAGTGTAGTTCTCTTCCTCCTTCCTTTTGTCCCTGCCTTCTCCATTCCCCTTCCACAGAGAAAAGCTTATAGAAGAAATAACTATTTCCATCATGCATAAGCTGTATACTGTTTGGATTGGCATCTATCATCTTTGTTATCTTCCCAGGTCATTTATAAAATTTTTGCAGTTGTGTATGGGCATGTATGTCGAAATTTTTCAAACATTTTGAATTCTGTAAAATTGAAAAGAAACTGCCAAATCTATCTCCCTCTTTCTCTTTAAACCCATATAAAGGGACATATAAAGGGATATTCAATACTTTTGTTTTTGAACTAGTTATCCATGGCCCATTAAAGTGTTGTCTTTAAAAGCTATTTACTATTCAAGGAGTCTTGGGAGCCATTTAAAAAGCCTTTTCAAATCCTTTTCTCTGAAAAAAAGAAGTTGTATTTTGCCAAGAGCAAACACACTCTGACCAGAGTGAGAAATGACTGGGTTGTGTGGGTGGCCAAGTATTCTACCCCACAGCTCATATACATGAATCCATAAAAGTAAAAATGTGATAAAAGCAATTAGAGCTAGAAAGCAATAAAATGAAAATTAGAAACCTAAATACAATCAAAGAACTTGTTTTTCTCCTGGGGCTGAAACTATAGATGGTTGGAGAAGACATGTGTTCCTCAAAATCTGGAAATCTCTCAGGTTTGGGGTGTGCTTCCATACCTCTCCAAGCTACTTTGGCTAGACTAGTTAGCAAATGACTCATACAGAACACTGCTACCAATTATATCAAATTTCTCAATATCTCATTTCATTTTTTTAAATGTTTATTTATTTTTGAGAGAGAGAGTGTGTGTGAGCTTGAGCAGGGGAGGTGCAGAGAGACAGGGGGACACAGGATCCAAGGTGGGCTTCACACTGGCAGCAAAGAGCCTGATGCAGGGCAAGAGCTCATGAACTGTGAGATCATGACCTGAGCTAAAGTTGAATGCTCAACCAACTGAGCCACCCAGATGTCCCTCATTTCATTTTTTAGAAATTTTTTCCTTTTTTAATTAAAAAAAATTAATTGCAATGTAGATGACATACAATATTATATTAGTTTTGGTGTGCAACATAGTGATTCAACAGTTATATACATTACAAAGTGCTCATAATGGTAAGTATACTCATTTCACTTTTTTTTAATTTTTTTATATTTTTTTATTAAAAGGTTTTTTTATGTTTTTATTTATTTTTGAGACAGAGAGAGACAGAGCATGAGCAGGGGAAGGGCAGAGAGAGAGGGAGACACAGAATCCAAAGCAGGCTCTGAGCTGTCAGCACAGAGCCTGACACACGGCTTGAACTCACGGACTGTGAGATCATGACCTGTGCTGAAGCTGGATGATTAACCGACTGAGCCACCCAGGCGCCCCTATTTCACTTTTAATAGTCACTGCAGTGACTGAAGAAGCTATCCAACATGTAGAGGTTATATATATGAGAAATATGCCTTCCAGGCTAGAAAAAGTAATTTGAGCTTCCATTTTCTTTCTTAGTGCTTCCTATCCATTTGCCAAGACCTGGGCGTAAAATGCATAACCATTCTGGATTAGTTTCCTAGGGCTGCTAAGACAAACTACCACAAACTGGGTAATTTAAAATAATGACAATTTATGTCCTCATAATTCTGGAAGCTAGAAGTCTGAAATCATGATGTCAACAGGGCTGTTATCCCTCTGAAGACTCTAGGGAAGAATCCTTCCTTGCTTCTTCTGACTTCTGGTATTTGTCAGCAATCCTTGCCATTTCTTGGCTTGAAGATAAATCACTCCAATCTCTGCCTCCGTGGTCATATAGCCATCTTCTCTCTGTGTGTCTCTGACACCAGTCATTTTGGATTTACAGTCCACCCTACTCAAGTATGAACAC
The DNA here is from genome assembly GCF_028749965.1 of Puma concolor. Classification (NCBI taxonomy): domain Eukaryota; kingdom Metazoa; phylum Chordata; class Mammalia; order Carnivora; family Felidae; genus Puma; species Puma concolor. Next base: position 28,554,840 of record NC_141671.1, read on the forward strand.
AGCTAATGACATCAGCAAACACCCTGTTTCCAAATAAGGTCACATTCAGAGATTCCAAGTGGACGTGAATTTTGGGGAGATACTATTCAAATCTGTAGAGTCCACTTGCTAGCCTCCAAAAATGTATGTTCATCCCATGTGCAAAATACAGTCACCCCATCTCTTCCCCAAAAAGTCTTCAACTCATTCCAACTCTAAGTCCAAAATCTCAAATAAAAGGGCACCTGGGTGGCTCGGTCCATTAAGCACCCAACTTTGGCTCAGATCATGATCTCACGGTTCATGGGTTCAAGCCCCAGATCAGGCTCTGTGCTGATAGCTCAGAGCCTGTAGCCGGCTTGCAATTCTCTTGACCTCCCTCTCTGCCCCTCCCCCACTTTTAGTCTGCCTCTCTCTCAAAAATAAATAAACATTAAAAATAAATAAACACATCAAAATCTCAATTAAATATCATCAACTTAAAAAACCCCGAATCTCATCATCTAAATCATCTAAATCAGATATGGATGAGAACCTTGATATGAACCATCCTGGGATGGTTCTATCTGTGGACCTTTGATATAGAAAACAAATTAACTGCCTCTAAAATGTAATGGTGGTCCCAACAATAGTGTACAAAAGTTCCTTTTCCTCCATATCCTCACCAACACTTGTTATTTCTTATCTTTTTGATTCTAGTCAATCTGCCAGGTACGAGGTAATATCTCATTGTGGTTTTGATTTGTATTTCCCTGATGGTAAGTGATTTTGAGTATCTTTTCATGTGTCTGTTGGCCATTTCTATTCTTTGGAAAAATGTTTATTCAGGTCCTCTGACTATTTTTTTTTTAAATCAGATTGCTTCTTTGGTGTTGAGTTGTGTAAGTTCTTTATATATTTTGGATATTAACCCCTTATCAAATATATCATATACAAATATCTTCTCCCATCAGTAGCTTGCCTTTTGATATTGTTGATGATCTCTTTGCTGTGCAAAAGCTTTTTATTTTGACTCAGTCCCAATAGTTTATATTTGCTTTTATTCCCTTGCCTTAGGAAACATATCTAGAAAAATGTTGCTATGGCCGATCTCAGAAAAATTACTGACTCTGTTTTCTAGGATTTTTATGGTTTCAGGTCTCACATTTAGGCCTTTCATCTATTTGAGTTTATTTTTGTGTATGGTGTAAGGAAGTGGGCCTGGAGGCTATTATGCTAAGTAAAATAAGTCAGACTAAAAAAGACAAATAGTATATGATTCACTCATATGTGGAATCTAATATATATATGTATATATATATATATACATGTATATATATGTATATACATGTATATATATGTATATGTTTATATATATGTATGTATATATATACATATATATGTGTGTGTGTGTATATATATATATATATACACTCAACAAAAAGTGGAATCAGACCTATAAATACAGAGAGCAAAATGATGGTTGTGGGGGGTTGGCCAAAATGGGTGAAGGGGAGTGGAGGATACAGGCTTCCAGTTAAGGAATAAATAAGTCATGGGAATAAAAGGCACAGTATAAGTCAATGATATTGTAATAATGTTGTATGGTGACAGATGGTAGCTACATTTGTGGTGAACATAGCATAACTTTTCAAATTGCTAAGCTGTACACCTGAAATTAATGTAACATCGTGTGTTAACTATACTCAAATTTATAAATAAATAAATAAATAAATAAATAAATAAATAAATAAAATGGTATGACAGGCATAGATAGGCATTCTCTTTCCAAAATAGGGAAAATAGAAGGAATAAAAAGGTCACTGTCCCAGGCAAGTTCAAAACCCAACAGGGCAGATTCCATTAGGTTTCAAGGCCTGTGGAGGCCTTGAAGGGAATAACTCTCTGTGTCTCCATGCTTTATTCTTCAGGCTTGTTCAGACCTCAGGTAAAGTCCAGTCAGGTTTGCTATTAGAGCAGTTCATTTCTGTTTGTGAAATCCCAGAAGTCTGCCAATCAGCTGTCATTTCATCCTGCATTCCAGTGCATTTCATGCACTGCAGTCCAAGCTGCCAGTGTGTCTGCTGGTATAGCTTTCTCAAAAACCTCATTGGTCTTCTATGGATATCACAGGTATCCATGCTATTAGATACAAGGGTCCTTCATAAATTTTTCCTGGATAACTCCATCCCTATTTCTAGCTTTGGTTGAAATGTTTAAGTAGTTCCATAAGGAAATACCTAATCTCTTCACAAAGGTTGTACAGCCTCACCCATGGCCTTTTCTCCAGAGCACATCTTTGGCATGTATGAATGGGCTGAGAATTTTTCAAATCATCAAATGTTCATCCCTTTTTGTTTACCAGTTCCTTTCTCAGTTTATCTCTTTCCTCATATATTTTACTATGAACAGCAGGGGGAAACTAGACCACACCTTCCACACTTTGGAAATCTTCTCAGCTAAATATCCAAGTTCATCACTTTATATGTACTACTTTTCACCCAATGGTAGAATATAATTCAGCCAAATTTTCTGCCATTGTATAACAAGGCTTTCAGTGTCCAACATTTTCCCACTTTCTTCTAAGTTTTCACCAGAAGCACCTTTAATGTTCACATCTCTGGCAACATTCAGATCATGATAATATATGTATTTTTTAAGACAATGGAAAATTTCTCTACCATAGTTTTTACTTCTTTCTGAGACTTTATCAAAAGAGACTTTAACACCCATATTTCTACCAGCACTCTTTTCAAAGCAACCTAGGCTTTTTCTAAGATGTGCTTCCAAATTCTTCCAACCTCTACCTACTATCCAATGCCAAAGCAACTTTCACACCAATATCTGTATCAGTCAGTGTACTCTAGAGAAACAATCTATCTTAATAAAAGAGATAGATAGATAGATAGATAGATAGATAGATAGATAGATAGATAAGTATCTCTTTTGGATAGGTAGATAGAGATTTGAAGGAGTTAGCTCAGATACTTATGGGGGATGGAAAGCCCAAAATGTGTAGGGCTGGCAGGATGCTATCATCTTGATGCATAAATTCTCTAGGAAACTTCAGTTCTGCTCTTAAGGCCTTCAATTGATTCAATGAAGCCCACCTACATTATCCAGGGCCATCTCTCCTTTACTTTTTAAAGTCAACTGACTGTAGTTGTTAACCACATCTACAAAATATCTTCATGGAAACACCTATGATATTGTTTAATTAAACAACTGGGTACTATAGCCTAACCAAGTTGACACATAAAACTATCACACAGCCCCAATCTTATAAAACAACAAGAATTAAAATATCCTGTCTATATTTCATTGGTCACTATTTTACTTATTTTTAAGATTCAATTGAACTAAAATTAAGTTGTTTTGTGTCTTTCAGGGGCAACAGTATCATATTTTCCTGTCAAAGTTCAGACATAAATACAGTGAAGACAAACAGAATGGTAATGGACAACCACTGACTTGCCCTGGTTTATACAGCTTAACTAGGTAAATGGATTGAAGAAATGTAAGACAAAGGCATTCCTATCCAATATGAAAATGTAGAATGTTTGTCTTGAGTCCAAAAAAAAAAAAAAAAAAAAAGAGCATGCACTATATAGCATAGCATACTTTGTTTTCATTACCTTTTTAAAAGAATCTCTGTTTCTCCTGGTTACAAAAATAATACATATTCACTTTAGATAATTTGTAAAATGCAAGAAAGAAAAGAAAAATCATTTATAATTCCACTTCAAAGAGAGCCACTGTTAACATTTCAGTGTATTTCCTTCAAGTATGCCTTTCGGTGTATACCTACGTATATTTACATATACACATATATAATATAGAATATATGTGCATATACATAGATACACGCATCCATATGGACACACACATGCAGACACAGACCTATATATAAAAAAATATATGGGGGCGTCTGGGTGGTTCAGTCAGTTAAGTGTATGACTTCAGCTTAGGTCATGATCTCGCAGTTCATGAGTTCAAGCCCCGCAACAGGCTCTGTGCTGACAGCTCAGGGTCTGGAGCCTGCTTCAGATTCTGTCTCCTTCTCGCTCTCTTTGTCCCTCCCCTGCTGACGCTCTGTCTCTGTCTCTCTCTCTCTCTCTCAAGAATAAATAAACATTAAAAATTTTTTAAAAATAATAAAAAATAAAAAGATATATCGTTATCACACATCACACTTCTGGTTCATAAATCCCCTTTTCCTTCCCAATAATTGTCTCTATTAATTTGTGGTGAAATTAGATCCTTCAGAAAAAATCCAATGTGCATCAAAATCCGTATTTTAGAACAGATGTCAAAAGACTGTTAAATAAAAACCTATTTTCCATCCAAAGCAGCAAGATGTCATAGTATCAGCAGATCTAGACACATGGAACTTCACTAGCTACATAACCTGAGTATGTTTGTCTTCATAAGACTCTAGTTTCTCACTGTGATGTGGGCACATTTCCTGCACTTCTGACATTATAACTTTGATATAAGGATGAAAATATGTATAGAAATACATCTCCTGAAACTCTTCAGGAAATACTCTCCTGAAACTCTTTCTATTCCAGCCATCAAGTTTTGAGATAATCTCATGTTGCTTAGCACTCATATACAGCGTTAGTAGGAAACTCTAATGATGGATTACAAAAATCTGATAAAAACCTACCAGTGATTATGAAATCATATGTAAAACAAGATTTTCATGTTTAATTTTAAGAAACTGCAGAATTAAAGATAATAAGTTGATTTAACAGAACCTGGAAACTGAGGATCCAAAATGTAAAGTCTCTCCTCTAAATTCTGAGCTTCTTGGAGTCATCAACAGTTCCAGAAAGTCAGTCTCTGTACACAACATGTAGTGCTCTTTTCCCTCACCTCCTTTACCACTCCAAGTAAAAGGATTCCATGTCTAGAAACTTATTGGGCTGTATAGCATCTTTATCTCATAGAGATTTATAATTAAATAAATTTACTTAACCAGAATTTTCCAAACTTATGTTATCACAGAACCTAGAGGACTGCAACTTGAGTATTTTTGGTAGGGAGCTGGTTTTGAAATTTTCACAGCTAGGAAAAGGAAAGCGTGGATATTTAACTTAATCTCTCTTTTATATTTTGCTATTTTAATGGCCAATTCCTCCACAATCAATTTGGTTAACCATGCAGTTTATGCTTATTTACATTAATGATAGAAACTAGAGATAGAGATAATCCAAAATGGCAGATTGTTAAAAAAAAATCAAAGAATTGACTTTAAAATGAGTTGTACTTACATTAATATATTATAAAGTGTGACAGAATGGATCAGACAACAATCCAAACACTCTAGTAATGGAGGGGCCTTATGAGTGAACATGGCAGATATTTGTTATGTCTTCACAACGTGGCTTTACATATCAATATTCCTTTATTCTGGGAATTCAAACAGAACATAAAGCCTCACTATAAAGACATCACTCAGGCAAAACAGAAAAGTGAGTATCTTTCGCAACTATCCCCTATAGTCTACTCTGGGTTAGGAAATACCACTTTTTCTTTTCAAAAGACAAAACCAAGAATTTCAGTGTTGTACTCAAAAACTTTACTGATTCTTTTCTTGCTCTAAAGATTAAAGGCCAGATTCTTGTATGGTACTTAAGGTTCTCCCAAAACTGGCCCCAAACCACACCTGACCCTCAGCTGATTCTCTGAAAAGGTAAGGGTTTGTTCCTCTATCTCTTTCCTTTGCTGTTCCTTTGCCCACAATGTCTTTTTCTCTTCTTCCCAGAAATGATATAATAGCTTCCTATGATTTTATGACAAAATACCACAAATATAGTGGCTTATCACAACTTAATTATCTTACAGTTCATTAGGCATGAAGTTTGACATGACACCAGGCTAAAATCACGGCATTTGACAGGGCTAGGATCCTTCTGGAGATTCTAGGGGAGAACCTATTCTTTCTTCCTTCAAACTTTTAAAAACCTCACATTTGTTGGTTCATGGCCTCTTTCCTCCATCTTCAAAAACAACAGCATTGCATCTCTCTGATCACTTTTCAAGTCATGACTGCTCCCTCTGATTCTCTTCTTAAGCCTGTCTTCCACTTTTGAGGACACTTGTGATTACACCGAACCTACCTAGATAATTCAAAATAATCTCCTTACCTTAAAGTCAGATAATTAGCAATTTTAATTCCATTTATAACTTCAATTCCCCTTTGCTACGTAAAGTACCATATTCCCAGGTCCTAGGTATTAGGATGTGGAAATTTTTCATGGAGCTTGGGGAGGAGGAGAAATTATTTTGCTACCACATATAGCAATAGCACTTTACCTGTGAAGCTCCTGTGTCCCTGTAATGTTTAGTTTTTGTTTACCATACTCCTCAAAACAGACTGACTTATATGATTATTTTCTTACAAATGCATTCTCCACTTCATTACTTGCTCCTTAAGGGCAGGAACCACACTCTAAACACATCTGTGCCTCCTGAAATGAGGTCCACACATTGGCAAAAAGGTTTTCAATAATTGGTGTTTCCCCTAACTATTGCAAATTCTGCCTTCTCTATAATTTTCTTGGAGAGCTGCAGAGTCAATTAGTTTTATAGAGCCACAGCAAGTACAACAGATGGTCACAAAGCCATTATTAAAGAGATTAAGTGAAAAATAAATTATCAATACAGGTCAAAGAATGTTTCCAGTAAATTCTACCATTTTATAAGATCTCTGGAAAATTAAGTCAATGGATTCCAAGGCTAACAATTTCAGACTGACTTTACCAAACCAGCTTAACTTTAGCAACAGAACCATAATAATAGAATATTTTTGCAATTTTTCTACCAGTCTTTTTTAAAATTATAAATATGTGTTAAAATTCAAAAACAAATTCTGGACTTCTGAATTCTGGTCTGGTATGTAAGTTGCTTAAAAGTCATCGTTCTATTCTAACAACAATTAGAAAGCTGAACAAACTGAAAAATCAGCTCTTCTTATGCCTATCAGAGAAGGAAGGTCACAAGACAAACTGATGCCCCCAAAATGGAAGAGATAGACAAGCAAATACAGAGAATCACAACTTGTTGGAGCAGAAACCCATGAGCTGATTCTCCCCAGGAACCAGGAATGAGGTAGGAAAACCTGAACTATAATTAACAAATTGTTGGAGGCTCACTATGGACGACCATGAAAGTTAAAAACTTCAGGGAGACCCAACAATGGGGCATTCACATTTTTGTGAGTTTCACTACCTAGAGCTTGACCAGATCATCACAGTGAATACCAAAAACAAATCCTCTTGTGCATGCAGCAGGGGAAGGGAAGAAGTAACTATTTTGAATTACCCTAGAGCTGTTTTTCCTAACAAGGTCTGTCCTCAAGAGAAAGTGGTTAATCAGAGCCTAACTATTTGGGTTTCTTCAGAACCAAACCAACCTGAGGGAAATACATCCTGCCTCACCTAAGTGGGGAGAAAGAAACTGAGAAATACTTATGAAATTCACAGCCTTTTGGAGCACCACACAAAGGACCCACTATGACTTTACCCCACCCAGAGACTGTCAATGCTGAGATGTATACATGTAGTAGGAAGAACTGAACTTCCAAATGATCTTTCCTAAGGCTGACTCCAACAAGCTTCACCACTGAAGAAACCAATGGACAGCCAGCATAGCTGTGGCACACCCGTTGGAAATTTATCTGGTTTTTGCATTTGTGTATGGCAGATGCCCGAGTCTCTCCTGGTTTCTTCCCTCATACCCTTCCCTGACAGAGCCAGAACCTATACCAGCACCCACACCTGCCAAATGAGGCTGCACAAGTATAAGAGGCTAGGCTAGACCCCTGCAGCTATCCCACAACAATATGCACATCCATGGGGCTAGCCCCTCCAACTGTGCATGTGCAAGGAACCTAAAACCTATCATAGATTTCCAATGCCATGTGCCCATGGGAAGATAGTGTAGCCACAGGGGTATATACTCAGAACCAAAGATCCTACAGTTGCTTGTGGATCTGGATCAGACCTTGTCTGTTGTCACTGGTTAGCACCATGGGGCTCACCTGCAGGTAGCCCCTGAAGGGGCTGTGTAATTGTATGTCCCTGACCTGACTTCCAATACTGACCTAAACTGCTGTGTGCCTGTGGTGAGACCCAGCAGCCACAGTAAAGCACGCTAATAGCCAAGGTCTCCTAAGTTGCATTCTCTGTACCCAGGTCTTGCTGCCTGCTCTGGCTGCCACTATTACATATGTTCTGCAACAGGCCCCTACCACCACACAGAAACTCACAGCTCTCACAGCCAAGTATGAACACCACTGGCTCCAGTCACTACCACTGCCTGTCTTGGTCCCTAACCATTAGACCTGAATGCACCTCTGAGGACACCAATAGCCCTAGCAGCCACCGAAAACACTCAAAATGCTAGCCAAGGACTAAGGGTTGTCAATGCTGTAGATCCCAGTGGCTTGAGCCAAAGATACAACATGCCCTCCTAAATCTGGAGCCACAACACACCCTTGCAGTTGGCATTCTGCACAACTAAACCTGGGGTCACAACATGCTCCAGTGTGCCTCCATCCACAAGTGAGATCTTTCCATTCTAAAGTTAGTCCATAAAGTCTGGAAGACGCAACTGCTTCTTCAAATATGTAGACACCTACACAAAGTTACAAGGATCATGAAGAATCAAGCAAATGTGATACCACCAAGGGAACACAATAAACTTCTAGTAAGTGAAAAGGAGAAAAGGAGATCCAGGACTTGCTTGACATAGAATTCAAAACAAGTGCCATAAAGATTCACAGAGAGCTACAAGAAAACACAGATAAACAGTGTAGTGAAATCAGGAAATCAATACAAGAACAAAATGAGAACTTCAACAAAGAGATAGAAAACGTAAAAAAAAAAAAAAAAAAAAAGGAACCAAATGGAAATTTTGGAGCTTAAGAATATAATAATTGAACTGAAGAGTTCAATAGAGAGTTTCAACTGCACACTTGACTAAGTAGAAAGGAATCAGTGAGCTCAAAGAAAGAGCAATTGAAATTATCCAATCAGAGGAACAAAAAGACAAAAAAGAATGAAAAATAAATAAATATTTTGGGACTCATGGAACACCTTTAACAGAAACAATGTATGCATCATTGGACTCTGAAAAGAAAGAGAGGTAGAAACAGTGGTAGAAATCTTGTTTAAAGAAATAAAGGCTGTGAGGCGCCTGGGTGGCTCAGTTGGTTGGGCATCTGACTTCGGCTCAGGTCATGATCTCAGGGCTTGTGGGCTCAGGCCCTGTATCGGGCTCTGTGCTGACAGCTTGGGGTCTGGAGCCTGCTTTGGATTCTGTGTCTCCCTCTCTCTCTCTGTCCCTTGCCCGCTCACTCTCTGTCTCCCTCTCTGTCAAAAATAAATAAACATTAAAAAAAAAAAAGAAAGAAAGAACGAAAGGCTGAGAGCTTCCCAAACCTAGGAGGTATTTGGACATTCAATAGGACAATCTAATAGGTCACCACAAAATTAAATCCAAAACAATTTTCTCCAAAATATATTATAATAAAACTGTCTAAAATCAAAGGCAAAAAGAGAATGAGAATATCAAGAGGAAAAAAAAAATTGGAAGAGAAAAAAATTCTCATCCAAGAGAGTCTACAAAGGACTTTCAGTTTTCTCAGCAAGAATCTTGCAGGCTCAGAGACAATGGGATGATATATTCAAAGTGTTAAAAGAAATAAAAAACTGCCAACAAAGAATACTGTAACCAATAAAGTTGTCCTTCAGAAAAGAAGGTGAAATAAAGACTTTCCCAAATAAACAAAAAATGAGGAAAAGCATTACCACTAGATCTGCCTTATAACAATTGCTGACATATTTCTTAAAGCTGAAACAAGAGGCCCCTGGGCGGTTCAGTCAGTGTTGATAGCATGGAGTCTGCTTGGGATTATCTCTCTCTTCTCTCTGCCCCTCCCCTGCTTGTGTTCTCTCTCTCTCAAAATAAGTAAATCAACTTTTTTTAAAAAGCTGAAAAAAAAGGATGATATTAGTAACATGAAAACACATGACACCACACAACACACTGATAAAAAGGTAAAGATATAGTCAGATCCAAAACACTCTCATACTGTATTATGCAGTGTATTAACCACTTAACTCTAGTACATAGATTAAAAGACAAAAGTATTGGGGCGCCTGGGTGGCGCAGTCGGTTAAGCGTCCGACTTCAGCCAGGTCAGGATCTCGCGGTCCGTGAGCTCGAGCCCCGCGTCGGGCTCTGGGCTGATGGCTCAGAGCCTGGAGCCTGTTTCCGATTCTGTGTCTCCCTCTCTCTCTGCCCCTCCCCCGTTCATGCTCTGTCTCTCTCTGTCCCAAAAATAAATAAACGTTGAAAAAAAAATAAAAAAAAAAAAAGACAAAAGTATTAACAATAACTATAGCCATAATAACCTGTTAATAAATAATATAAAAAATTATATAGTATATAATTATATAATTATATATAATATATATAATTATATAATAATATATTATCTAATTATATATATAATATAATAATATAATATATAATATAATAATATACAATATAATATATATTATAATTTATAATTTATATATATAATTTTATAATATATATAATATATATAATTTATAATATATATTATAAAAATATAAACAATATAAAAAATATAAAAAATTTTAAATTGCTACCTGAAAAACAAAATGTGGAAAGGAAGAAAAAGGGGAAAGTTTTGGTATGCAATCAAAGATAAGTTGTTGTCAGCCTAAAACAGACTGATTTGTCCTTAAGGTATTTCAAGGAAGCCTCAAGGTAACCATAAAAACGGATAGTAGATACTAACAAGATAAAGATAAGATAACCAAAGTATACCACTACAGAAAATCATCAATTCAAAAAGGAAGACAACAACAGAGGAAGAAAGGAACAAAGGAACTACAATACAACCAGAAAATAATTAACAAGATGGCAGTACTAAGTCCTTACCCCAATAATTACTTTAAGTGTAAATGGATTAAACTCTGAAGTCAAAGGGTATAGAATGGTGGAACTGATTATTTATTTATTTATTTATTTATTTATTTATTTATTTATTTGACTGAACTGATTTTTTTAAAAATCAGACCCAAACATATGCTGCCTATAAGGTCACACATAGGATCAAAGTGAGGAGGTGGAAAAAGATATTCCATGCAAACAGAATTCAAAAGAGAGGAGGGGTAGCCAACCTTATATTACACAAATATGCTTTAAGTAAAACACTGTGATAAGAGACTAAGGCCATTATAAATTGATAAAGGAGTCAATTCATCAAGAAGATATAAAATTGTAAATATATCTTCACACATCAGAGCACCTAAATATCTTAAGCAAACACAAACAGAGCTGAAGTTAGTAATAGACAATACAATAATAGTAGGGGACTTAAATATTCCACTTTCAACAACATTTGGACAATTGAGATGGAAAATCAGTAAGGAAACATTGGACCTGAAATACATTTTAGACCAAATGAAACTAAGAGACACATACAATCCATCTGATAGCAGTAGAATATAAATTTTTCTTAAGTGTACATGGAATATTTTCCAGGATAGAGTATATGTTGTGTCACAAAACAAGTTTCAGGAAATTTTTGAAAATTGAATTATACCAAGTATATTTTCCAACCACAATGGTATGAAAGTAGAAATCAGTAACAGAAGGAAGTTTGGAAAATTCACAAACATGTGGGAACTACACAACACATTCCTGAACAACATATGAATCAACAATGAAATCAAAGGTAAATCGAAATATATCTTGAAACAAATAAAAATGGAAGCACAACATACCAAAATTTATGAGATTTAGCAAAAGCAGTGCTATGAGGGAAGTTTATAACAATAAATGCTTACATTAAGTAAACAGAAAGAGTTCAAAGAACCTAGTTTTATATGTCAATTACCAAGAAAAATAATAACAAGCTACCAAATGAACAGAAGAAAGGAGAAAACAAGGATGAGAGCAGAAATAATTGAAATATAGAACAGAGAAAAATATAAAAGATAGACAAAACTAAGAGATGGGTTTTTTAAGATAAAATAAATAAACTTTAGATAAATTTACAGAAACAGAAACAGAGGACTCAAATAAATTAGAAATTAAAAAGCAGACATTACCATTGACACCACAGTCATTCAGAGGGTCATGAGACTACTATCAACAATTATACACCCAAAAATGGACAACCTAGAATAAACGGGTAAATTCCTAGAAACATACAACCTACCAAGTCTGAATCATTAAGAAATAGAATATCTGAACAGACCAATAAAAAGTAAGGACACTGAATCAGTGATCAAAACCTCCCAACAAAGAAAACCTCAGTAACAGATGGCTTCACAGGTGAATTCTACCAAACAGTTAAAGAAAAATTGACACCTGAACATGGTGACAGCTTTATTCTTGAAAATAAAAAGCTTGTGCACAGCAAAGGAAATAATCAACAAAACTAAAAGACAACCTACCGGACAGGAGAAGATATTTGCAAATGACATATTCAATAAAAGGCTAGTCTCCAAAATACATAAAGAACTTATACAATTCAACACCCAAAAACAAATAATCCAATTTAAAAGTAGGCAAAAGACATGAAAAGACATTTCTCCAAAGAAGACATATAGACAGTCAAAAGACACATGAAAAGATGCTCAACATCACTCATAATCAGGGAAATGCAAATCAAAACTACAGTGAGATATCACCTTACACATGTTGGTATAGCTAAAATAAAAAACACAAGAAACAACAAGCATTGACGAGGATGTAGAGAAATAGGAACCATGGTGCACTGTTGATGGGAGTGCAAACTGGTGAAACCCCTGTAGAAAACAGTATAGAGCATCCTCAGAAAGTTAAAAATAAACCACCCTATAATCCAGTAATTGCAGTACTAGGTATTTACCCCCCAAAATACAAAAACACTAATTCAAAGGAATACATGCACCTCTATGCTTATTATGGCATTATTTACAATAGCCAAATTATGGAAGCAGCCCAAGATGAATGAATAAAGATGTGATATAAATAGGTAATGGAATATTATTCAGCCATAAGAAATAATGAAATCTTGCCATTTGCAATGACATGGATGGAGCTAGAGAGTATAATACTAAGTGAAATAAGCCAGTTAGAGAAAGACAAATACCATATAATTGCACTCCTATGTGGAATTTAAGAAACAAAACAAACAAGCAAAGGGGAGAAAAAAGAAGAAAGACAAACCAAGAAACAGACTCTTAACTATAGAGAACAAACTGATGGTTAGCAGGGAGAAGGTAAGTAAGGGGAAGGATAAAATAGGCAATGGGGATTAGAGATTACACTTATCACGAGCACTGAGCAATGTATAGAACTGTTGAATCAGTATACTATACACCTGAAATTAATATTACACTGTATGTTAACTATACTGGAATTAAAATTAAAAACATTTAAAAATGACAATAGTGACAGTTTTACTCCCTTTTCAATTTGGATGCCTTTTATTTATTTTTCTTGCCTAATTGCTCTAAGACTTCCAATTCTATGTTGAATAAAAGTGGCAATGATGGGCATCATTGTCTGTTCCTGATCTTAGAGAAAAGACTTTCAGCCTCTTACCATTGAGTATTAGTTGTGGACTTGTCATATATAGCCTCTATTATGTTGATGTACATTCCCTCTCCACCCACTTTGTTGAAAGTTTTTATAATAAATTGATGTTGAATTTTGTCAAATGATTTTTCTATATCTATTGAGATGATCATATGATTTTTATCCTTAATTTTGTTGAGGTTGTGTATCACATTGACTGATTTGCTAGTGTTGAGCCATCTATTCATCCCTAAAATAAATCTTACACTATCATGGGTATGATCCTTTTTTTAAATGAAATTTATTGTCAAATGGTTTCCATATAACACCCAGTGCTCATCCCAACAGGTGCCCTCCTCAATACCCATCACCCACCCACCCACCCTTCCCTCCCACCCCCAATAAACCCTCAGTTTGTTCTCAGTTTTTAGGAGTCTCTTATGTTTTGGCTCCCTCCCTTCTCTAACTTTTTTTTTCCTTCCCCTCCCCCATGGTCTTCTGTTAAGTTTCTCAGGATACACATAAGAGTGGAACAAAAAAAGTTAGAGAGGGAGAGAGCCAAACCATGAGAAAGTCTTAAAAACAGAATAAACTGAGGGTTGATGGGGGGTGGGAGGGAGAGAGGGGTGGGTGGTGGGCATTGAGGAGGGCACCTGTTGGGATGAGCACTGGGTGTTGTGTGGAAACCAATTTGACAATAAATTTCATATTAAAAAACAAAAACAAAAACAAAAAAGAATCATGGACAAATATTGAACTCCTGTCAATCACATACAGACTGAAGCATCTGGGAGGAAGTATAAATAATGTCTCTAAATTAGTCTGAAATGCATCAAAAAATTGATGGATTAATGGGTGGATAGAGGATGGATCATTGAGTAGATGTATATATAATAAAACAAGTATAGTAACACATTAAGGGGAAGAAACTAAGTAGTGGAGACATGGGTGCCCACTGTAAAAGTTTTCAACATTCCGATTTATTTGAAAATTTCCAAAATAAAATGCAGGGGTGGGGAAGAATGTCAATGATCCAAACTTCTTTAGGAAATTTATTAAATAATGATACATCCACATAATGGAATGAAGTAAATAATTATAAAAGAATTTTGTTGCTTTAAGGGTGTCTGAGGAGGGATGGAGTGGGAATACTTCTGCTTTTCCTATTTGCACAATTCTATTTTTCTGTGCTTATATTACTTTGATACAAACAAAAGCAAACAGAAACTTTAAATAAAATAAAAAATAAACGAAAGAGAAGTCATTACTACAGATCCTATGAACATTAAAAAAATATCATGAATAATTCTATGCCCATCAATTTGATAACCTACATAAAATTTAGGAATTCCCTGATAACAGTTTACCAAAACTCACACAAGAATAACAATTTGAATAGGCCAGCATACATTAAAGAAATTGAAACATTAATTAATAACCTCCCAAAAAAGAAAGTTCCAGGCTCAGATGGGTATCTTCCACTCAATTTTGCTATGAACCTGAAAACATCCTATTTGAAATCCATTAGCTAATTAATTAATTGTAAAAACTTATCTGTATCAGCAGACAGGAAACATCAAGAAATCAAATACTTACTGGGTAAGGAGAGTTTAATGAAGAGGCCATTATAAATGTGTGGATGGTGTTTAGGAATGTCAACAAGGGGTGATTTAGTATCTTAGTGCTAATGACAGCGGGAAGTTCTCACTATTCTTTTACCTGAAGAGGAATTCCTAGAATTCAGAGAATGGTATATGACAGGAGGTGCAAACAGGTAGAGGGACTTCATTCTCCTCCAATTTCCTGAAGAATTTCTCCAATTTCTCCAACTTTTCTTCCCATTGGTCCAAAAGAAGTAGAAGAAAAGAAAGAATATTGGTAAATTATAAGGCAATAATATAGAAAACAAACACAAAAGAGAAATTCAGTGAAAACAAAAGCCAATTTGAGAAACTCAACAAAATTAATAAACCTCTAGTTAGGCTGATCAGAAAGAAAAGAGAAGACACAAATCACTAACAATAAAAATGAGAGAGGGGACTTTTCTATAAATCCTACAGACATTGAAAGGATGATACAGGAATATTATAAACAATTTTATGCAAATGAATTTTAAAATTTTACTTGAATGGACAAGGAAATATCTTTCCTTGAAAGACAAATTAATAAAATACACTTGAGAGAATATACAGGCCTAGATATCTTCATTATTCAACTCAACCAAACGTTTAGGGAATAAGTAATGCCAATTCTACATAAACTCTTCCAGAAAACAGAAGAAGAGGGAACACTTCCCAACTTATTTTATAAGGCCAACATTACCTAATACGAAAATCAAAGACATTAACAAGAAAATAAAAATCTAGACCTATGTCTTTTATGGACATAGATGGAAACATTCTCAACAAAATGTTAACAAATTGAATCAAGCAACACTTTTTATTTTTTATTTTTTAATATGAAATTTATTGTCAAATTGGTTTCCATATAACACCCAGTGCTCATTCCAACAGGTGCCCTCCTCAATACCCATCACCCACCCACCTCTCCCTCCCACCCCCCCCATCAACACTCAGTTTATTCTCAGTTTTAACACTTTTTAAAAAGTAAGACAACATGACTAAGTGGTGGTAATCTCAAGAATGCAAATTTGAACATTCAAAACTCAATCAATGTAATTTAACACATTAGCAGAGAGGAAAAACCATAATTATCTAAATGAAGAAAATGTATTTAATAAGATTCCACTTTCATTCACATTAAAAACTTAGCAGATATGCAATAGAAGGAAATAACCTAAATGTGATAAAGAACATCAATGACAAACCTACACCTAACATAATACTTAATGGACAAAGAATGAATGCTTTCCTTCTAAGAACAGGAACAAGATAAAAATGTCTTCTTTCATTGTTCCTAATCAACATTGTACTGGAAGTCCCAACCAATGCATTAGGGCAAGGAAGAGAAACAAAAGACAATCATATTGGAAAGAATGAAAGAAATTCTCCCTATTTTCAGACAACATGGTTGTCTACATAGAAAACCCCATGAATGTACTAAAATATTTCTAGACTTATTAAATGAATTAAGCAAAGTCACTGAATTCAAGGTCAATATACAAAACTCAGTTGTGTTTCTATATACTAATTACAAAAAATTGGATATTGAAAATTTTTAATATTTTATAATAGCATTAAAATGTGTGAAATACTTAAGACTAAATTTAACAAAAATGTGCAAGGTCTATACATTAAAACTATAAAACCAAACATTGCTGACATAATTTAAAGATCACCTGAATAAATAGAAAGTTACACCATACTCATGGATCAGAAGACTCAATATGGCTATAATATCAGTTCTTCTCAAAATGATATATATATTCAATATAACCCCAATCTAAATTACAGTGGGGACTTTTGCATAGATGAGCTAATCTTAAAATTTATAGGGAACAGCAAAAGAACAACAATGATCAAAACAATTTTGAAAAATAATAACAAACTTGAAGAACTCACACCACCTGATTTAAAGACTTACTATTTATAATCATTCCAGTGTGAAATTGGTGACAGGATAGGTGACTATAGCAATGAATTCAAATAGGAAGTATGCAAATAGTACATAAAGGTGGTCAATAGGTAACTGATAACAGTGCAAAAGCCATTCAGTGGAGAATGAATCTTTTGAACCAACTGTGCAGGAACAAATGGGCATCCATATAAAAAAAAACAAAAATGAAACTTGACCTATACATCACATCTTATCTGAAAATTAACTCAAAATATATTATAGATCTAAATGTAAAACTTTTAAAAGAAAATACAGAAACAGTATCTTCATAACATGGGGTTAGGCAAAAACTTTTCAACCATGACACCAAAAGCATAATCCATAAAAGAAAAAAATCCATAAATTAGGCTTCATCAAAATTTTAAACTTTCTCTGTAAAAGACTGTCAAGAGAATGAAAAGACAAGCCATAGACTAGGAGACAATATTTGCAAATCATGTATTTAACAAAGGATGTGTATCCAGAATGTTTAACAAACTCTCAAAGTTCAACAATAAGAAAACTTTAATAGATACAAAAATTGAACAGACATTTCACCAAAGAAGATATATAGATGATAAATATATTCAAAATCTTCAGTTATTATGGAAATACAAATAAAAACCAAAATGTGATACTACTGCACATCTTTGAGAATAACTGAAATTTAAAAAAATAATAAACTAACAGTACCATATTCTGATGGAAATGTAGAGCACCTATAAATGTTATACACTGCTAGTGAGAATTTAAAGTGTTACATCCAGGGTGCCTGGGTGGCTCAGTTGGGTGTCAGACTCTTGATTTTGGCTCAGGTCATGATCTCAAGGTGGTCGGATCAAGCCTCTGATCGGGCCTCCACATGGCATATGGAGCCTGCTTGAGATTCTGTCTCTCTTCCTCTTTCTATGCCCCTCCCCTGCTCTCTTTTCCTCACTCAAAATAAATAATATTTTTAAAAAAATAAAAGTATAAAGTGCTACAGCCATGTTGAAAATCAGCTCGTGGAGGCGCCTGGGTGGCACGGTTGGTTAAGCATCTGACTTCAGCTCAGATCATGTTCTCGTAGTTCATGAGTTTGAGCTCCACATAGGGCTCTGTGCTGACAGCTCAGAGCCTGGAACCTGCTTTGGATTCTGTGTCTCCCTCTCTCTACCCCTTGCCCTCTCTCTCTCTCAAAAATAAGCATTTAAAAAAAGAAAAAAAGAAAATCAGCTTGTGAATTTCTTTTAAAATTTTTAAAAATTTTTTTAACATTTATTCATTTTTGAGAGACACAAAGAGACAGAGTGTTAGCGGGGGAGGGGCAGAAAGAGAGGGAAACAGAATCTGAAGCAGGCTCCAGGCTCTGAGTTGTCAGCACAGAGCCAGATGTGGGGCTCGAACTCAGGAACCCAGGAACCAACCGTGAGATCATGACCTGAACTGTAGTCAGACGCCCAACTGACTGAGCCACCCAGGCTCAGAAACCCAGGCTGAGAAAAATATGTCATATTTAAAGGATTTACATGCAGTGTGATCTCATTATATGGAAGTTTAGAAAAGCCAAAACCATAAATAGAAGGCAGATGAGGGATAAGTGGGTGGGGTAAGGGGATTGAGTGAAATCCCAATGGAACATTTCAGGATGATGGAGAAGTTCTATATCATGATTTTGGTTGTCTTGTGGTTGTTACACAATTGAACACATTTGTAAAAATTCATCAATTTAATTAATTTTACCTTGTACATATTATACTTCAACCAGGCTGAAAAAACAAAAGGTTTATTTATGGACTACCCACTAACTGGGCCATAACCACACCCTAAAATGTGATGCACAAAGTTTTCAAATCCCACTAGCACCATAATTCTTTCTTCATGGTAGGCAGTATAAGGTACATCAATTTATCTCTTATTCTTGTGGTTATATTCCAATATATGCCAGACCACAAGATCTCTAAACACATCACTAATTTATTAGGTTCCTTATCTTTTGCAGAGTTTATCTCCTACTCTCTGCCACGTATATGTGTCATCAAGGTATCTAGAATGCTTGATATTTCCTGCCCTCTAGGTCTATTAGCATAATATCATCAATATGATGAGCCACCTTGTTGGTCTATGGGATATCAGAATAATGAATTTCCCTTCAGTTTACATTATGACAGTGAGCAGAAGCATGAGAGAAAGGATATATGACCTCAAAAAGGCAAATTACTTTGAGTACTTTTGTTTTCAAGAATGGGGAATTTTTTTTTAATCTAGCTTAATGCTGTATATCATATGGCAGGAAATAAGCAAATTTCCATCTTAATAAATTTGGGTATCTTTGACAGAAGTTTTCAAAGAGTGGTCTCAGGACCCGCAAGATTACTATCACCTAGAACCTGTTAGAAATGGAAATTCTTAGGTTTTACCCCAGACCTGCTAAATCAGAAATTCTAGGGATGGAACCCAGGAATCTGTGTTTTAATGACCCTGCTGTGATTCTGATGCTTACTAAAGTTCAATTACAACTCATCTACAGGTATTCTCCATGAATCATCTGGATTTTGCAATAGCAGAATTAAGATTAAGAGGCTAATTAAATTGGGATGTAGTGGAAATCACTATCATACATATTTCAAGTCTTTGAAATCTCTGAAATTCACCCAGAGCTCCATTATTGATTTTGGTTTATACTGTTTTTTTATGCAATGAACAAGAAAATAGGCACATTTCCAGGCCCTTCCACTTCATCTTTTCACCAGAGAACAAAAGTGAATATTCTGTCAGATACTAATTATATATATAATTAAGTATATTCTTCTCTATATACATTCTTGGCCTGGGGGGAAAATCTGTGGTCCTACTGGCCTCACTGGGACAGACTTGGACCAAGATTCTTCAATTACCTGACTTTCTTAAACTTCCACTCTAACTGGAGGACCATGGTGGGGTTTCAGGTCACTTGGAAGCCACTATCAAATAATCTACAAGACATCTGGATATCTCCATTTCTCCCAATGTCCAGTCGCCCTGATGAATGCACAGGTATTTTTAGGAAAGCCTGGGGGGAGAATGACAAAATATGTCTAGGGCCACCTTGCAGGGTCCTTCCTTTAAGAGAATGTTTTTTCCTTCATTCTAGAAGCTTGGGTCTGGGAACTGCCTTACGTGTAGGCACTAGTATTAGGACATGGATCCCCACCACAATGATTTAGGTTGGATTTCTGCCCACCAAAATTAGAATTTTTCCTCTGATATACATTATATCCTTGATATGCTTCCCATCAATTTCATTTGTAGCAGTTAGATCAATTAGCCATTATTGTAGATCCATGGCTACCACTCATCCTGTGGCTTCTTTGTAATTCTGCCCAACTTGCCTCTGCCACTTAAGCACCATCAACTGTCATCTGCCACTTCTAGGTGCAACATTTTCCACCATCATCTCTGGCCTATAGATGTCAGTCACGTAGAGTTTTTCAAAAATGCTGGTTCTCCTTTGCTAGCTAAATGTCTCCATTAAAGGAACATCCTCTAGGCCCTGCCAGGGAAGGAGAGGGGGAGAAGGAGGGAGAAAGAGACCTGATTAGAAGCTAACTAATCAAGTTGTACTCAATAGGTACATTTCAACTTTTTTATTTTCCTGAGCCATTAGGGAAGTATTAGAATCTCTCTAACTCCAGGTCACTATTGAGTCCAGGTTTCAATTACTCAATCTAGTAGACTCAAGCCAACACATTAAATTCCAAATCACAAATGTATACATCCATTACAATAAATACAGCCTAAACAACCCTTATGTTTCATTTTTATTGGCCTCATACCCTTAAAATACATTCCCATACATTCCCCCCAAGCTCTAGCAGATAAAAACTGGCAAGATCTTATAACTCTTTTGGTGGATAGGCTATCTCCTACAAAAATAGGTTTTGTGTTCCTCCATCTGGGTTCTACTGGGATCTAACTCTCATATGGGCCTGGAGGCAATCAGGGCTGGTAGGAACATATTGCTGAGGTGAATCAGTATCCTTTTATTAGCAAATTCCTTGGGCACATTCATAGAGAACACTTATGTATGGGAAGGGGTTGCCTAATGGCAAGAGTTCAGGGGGATTTGAAGGTTTAAACTTCTTAGCCTTCTCTGTGTCTGCCCAAATGGCCCCATTCCTTATCTTGGGGTCCCACTTATTCCCCACAAGTGCCATTAACTTAAAGACCCATAGGGCTATACACCCTTTGGTGCTGCAATTCTGCAACCCATACATCATCAGGGTTGTACCTCAGCCATATCTGCTGTGTGTCTGCAAAATATGAACTTCTATAAAGCTTCCAAACTTTCTAATTGTCTGAGTGTGTTCTGAGTAAATAGTGATAATAATCAAATCTTCAATTTCTCCTTTTCTCTTTTTACATTTTCTAATGCCAACAGAAACAGCCAGCTGACCTACAATCCTTAGTATCACTATTGCCATAATGACCAGGGCCATTTGATCTCCCCATTGCTAGTCCTCCACCTGTACTTCATCTCATGCCACCACTGGGAATTTGAGTGACTGTGATGTCACAATATGCTAAGCTGACCAGAGTCTTATTTCCTCCTAGCAAAGTTGTTGTATAGCCCTCTAATATATGAGCAAACCAATGCCAGAATTTTATTTTGAGGGTTTTGTTCCCAGGGCCATTTCTGGTACCAATTACTATGTCAATCAGATGTTATAGACATCATACTCAAATGGAGTAATTGAGGGAAGTTTAATAAAAGAACTACTTCAAATGATTTGAACAAAAACAGAGATACAGGGGTGCCTGGGTGGCTCAGTCGGTTAAGCCTCTAACTTCGGCTCAGTTCATTATCTCATAGCTCCTGGGTTCGAGCCCCACATCAGGCTCTGTGCTGACTGCTCAGAGCCTGGAGCCTACTTCGCACTCTGTGTCTCCCTCTCTCTCTTCCCCTCCCCTGCTCACACTCTGTCTCTCTCTCTCAAAAATAAATAAACATAATTTTTTTTCAAAAACATAAATACATAGAGGATAAATGATTAATAGATAAATAGATGAGTAGATAGATAATTGATGAATAGATAAATAGACAGATGGATGGCATGGGAGTAGTTTAGATAAGCCCATTAGGAATAATGAAGTATCTCATTTCAACATACAACAATAGACAGCCATTACCACTCCTAGCTTTCAAGGAGCAAGTTCTATTACAGGAAAGCAGAGAGAATAGCTATATGGAGAGAGCTATATAGAAAGAACTGTGGCCTTGATAAGCTGATACAGCCAAATCATGTGGTCCTGAATGGAGCTGGAAGATAAACAGCCCAACTTCACTCTTTTGGTGTTTTCACAAGCAATTTCCTTGACACAGGACAGATGGCTTACCTCCTTAGGAGCAGGGCAGCAGGGAAAAGAGTGGAAAGAGGACCTGAAGGCCCAACAAAAGATACCCAGAACACTGTGAAATAAAAACCTTTCCTTGACGTTATCACTAGAAAATCGCCACCCAGAGCCAGACAACAAGGTGAAGCAGGTCAAGGAGGGTGGGGGCCTACTGCTGTTGCTGCCACCCTCTCACTCCACTTCACTTCTCTCCCATTAAAACCCCCACAGCCCTCAAATGCTCTGACAAAGACAAGAAAAGGTTATTCAGTACTCTCATAATTTTCATTGCAAACAAACATGTCCTATTAGTGAACACATGTTGACCTCTTCTATGTTCTATTTCCCTAGAACTATCATTGTTGTCAGTGACTGGCTAATCTGATCAATTCAGGTGTGTTTATGAGCTAACTCATGCTATTGACTCCATCCATTTTTTATATTGTACAAGTGCATAAAGGAGATAGTACTTGTTGGGTGGTGCCCTAGCCCCTATAGAGGGATTTTTTTCAGTGCCATCCCCTTGGGAATAGAACTACCTCTGGCCTTGAAATGGTCATATAGTGGTTTTAAAGTTAATGAGATAAAATAGTTCAAAGTACTTTATTTAGAAAAAATAAACTGACCAAAAATTTCAATAAAATGAAAGCAATATCTTTTTTGATTTTAGTAGGAAGCTCATCTAAAAAAATTCCAGTATTACATTCCTTTTAAAACTCTTCTAAATGAAGGTAAAATTTCATTGCGAATTATGATAATTTGGCTTTAAAAAGTCATGTTCTGGAAAGTTAAGTCGTCTGCCTATAATAGAGTAGGAAGGGGGAAATATCTAGTCAAGAAGAAGAACAGAATGAAGAAGGTTTGAGGCAGGAAGTTTAGAAAAACAAAATGGCTGAAATTGAATATGCCCGGGAAAAATATTTGCCTTACCTAATCAAGAAATCCAATGCCATATAGCATAAGGTCAATTCTGGGTAAAACTGTGAAATAAACAAAGTTGCAAAGTTGGTATTTTATTTGATTTCTGTGTTCTTTCTCCACTTGTTAGCAAGCATTCCTTAACTCCATAGACACTGTGTTTCCTTCTTCTCATCCTTTATCTCTCCTCCTCTTCTCTCTCTTTCTCTCTCCCAAACCCATCCTTATTTCTTTCCCATCCCTATTTCTTTCTCATCCCTATTTCTTTTAAAATGGCTGCTATAACCTATGCAGTCCATTTAAATTTCACACTCCATTTAAATTCTAATTTCAAGAATTAGGAAAGTATCTAAGCAGGTCATTTACACTGAAAGTAAAAATGACAAACAAGGCTTATTATGTTATAACTTTATGAACTGCTATCATTTCACAGAAGACAATGACTTTATTTTTAAAAGAGAGAGTGTGCATGTGCACATGTGAGCAAGAGGGAGAGGGACAGGGGGAGGGAGAGAGAGAGAGAGAGACAGAGAGAGAGAGAGAGAGAGAGAGAGAGAGAGAGAGAGAGAATCCCAAGCGGGGATCCCATGACCCTGAGATCATGACCTAAGCCAAAATCAAGAGTCAGAGGCTCAACTGACTGAGTCAGCTAGGCACCCCTGACTTTTTAAGGAAATTAGGTCAAAGTGATATAATTTTGGAATTTTAGGCAATAATAAGTGTCAGGAAGGATATTCCTGTGCCTGAAGGTTGGTCACTAACATTCTAATCAAATATATACAATATGTATCTGGTGCCTACTAGGTACCCCATTAGGAGTTAGAAATGCATATATGGGTAAGACACAAACTCAATTGAGAACACTCTCAAAGAGCAATCTCCTTATAAGTGAACCAAGTCCAAACCATTTCACCACTAAATCATTTCTTTTTTTTTTTCTTCTTTTTTTTTTACATTTATTTATTTTTGAGAAACAGAGTGAGACAAAGAGTGAGCGGGGGAGGGGCAGAGAAAGAAGGAAACACAGAATCTGAAGCAAGCTCCAGGCTCTGAGCCAGCCGTCAGCACAGAGCCTGATGCGGGGCTCGAACCCACAAACTATGAGATCATGACCTGAGCCGAAGTTGGACGCTCAACCGACTGAGCCACTCAGGTGCCCCAATTTCTTTTTTTCTTTTTTATGTTTTTAACTTATTTTTGAGAGTGAGGAAGCATGGGGAGGGGTAAAGAGAGAGGGAGACGAGGATCTGAAGCAGGCTCAGCACTGATCTCAGAGCAGGATGTGGGGATGAACTGCAAGATCATGACTTGAGCCAAAGTCAGATGCTTAACAGACTGAGCTATCCAGGCACCCCATCACTAAATCATTTCAAATGTTATTCAAAATGTATATACCTTTAATTCTATTTAAACTGTCACAGAATTAGAAAGAAAAGCTTTGCATTACTTTTATCATTCTAAGGAATACTGATATTAAAATCTGAATAAAAAAAACACAAAAAAAGAAAAACAGGATTTTCCTATAAAATAGCTGTCCACATAAATTGCTCAAAAGCAGTAAGAAGAAACATAAATGCAATTTCTATCTTTGACAAAACAAGGATACATCTCTAACAACTAATCACAATATTTTAAAATGGGCTGCCAAATTTCTATCTTAAGAGATATTCATTAATCTCACTGATTAATACAGATGAAAAAATCATAAATAAATAAAATTGAACAATATTTACCAAAAACAACCAAGTAGAGTTTATCCTAGGAATAAAAATAAAATAAATATAATTATATTTATATTATTTATTATATATTCATACATATTAACTGTTTAAAGAAAAACTATCTTATCATCTTAATAATGGGGAGAAAACACTTACTAAAATTCAACATTTATATATATGATATATATATCATTATGCAAAAATAGCATAATTATGCAAAAAAAGCATTATTTGCAAGTAGTAATAGAAGAGCTATCTTTTAATTTAATAAAAGATAGTTATCAAAGTAGTGCTAATATCACATATAATAATGAAAATGTAGAAGCATTTCTATTAAAATCAGAAATAAGCAAAGATTCCCCCTATCACTACTTCTGTTTGATATTAGACTGAATGCCCTAACCATGTATCATAGCAAATAATAATAATAATAGCATGTGATACATTGTCTCATAGAAAACCTAAGAGAATCCACAGAATATTATTAAAACTAATAGGAAACTTCAGCAAATTATGGAATAAAACAGCAACTTATAAAATATTACAATATACCATACAAAATTCAACAGTGGGAAGAAAAAAGACATCCTATTTCTTTTTTTAAGTTTATTTATTTATTTTAAGAGAGAGAGAAAGAGAGAGAGAGCATGTGAATATGAGCAGAGGAGGGGCAGAGACAGAGAGGGACAGAGAGATCCCAAGCAGGCTCCACACTGTCAGCACAGAGCCCAACATGGGGCTTGATCTCCCAAACTGCGAGATCATGACCTAAGCCAAAATCAAGAGTTGTTGCTCAACTGACTGAGCTGCTGAGGCACCCCAAGATATCCTATTTCTAACAGCAATGAAAACTATAACTATATATATATATATATATATATATATATATATATATATATGGCAAAAGTTGTAAAAGGTTTTTTGTCAGTGATTACCAAACATTACTAAAGAGCAAGAAGAATTGGATAAATTAAAATTTGAACTACATTCATGGAAGGAAAGATTCTCAAAATCATAAAGTTATCAATTATTCCTTATTTAAAATATAAATTTAAAAAATTACAATAACAATTTTAACAAGATTTTATGGGATTTTGACAAGCTGATTCTGAAACAAATATGGAAAAATTAAGGACTGAGAAGAGCTAAGAAATTTTGAAAAACAAGGAAGAGGAAATTTTGTTAACAGATAGAAAAGCTTATGAAGCTGTTATAATTAACATAGTGTTTTATTGTCATCTGGATTGTGTAATATACAAACGAAGCAGAATACAGAAATATAAATGAAAGTATATGAAAAGTTGATATATAACAGCATTGATATTAAGTATAGGGTGGCTGCGATTTCCCTCAAAATAATATGATATCAGAGGAATGAATAAAACTTAAATAATATGTTTAATAAAACAAAATAATATGATATCAGAGGAATGAATAAAACTTAAATAGGATAGAATTGGCCAAGGGTTGATGGTTGTTGATTCGGGAGATAGGTACATGGGTATTCATTATTATTTTGTCTACTTTTACCAAAACTTCCAGTATAAAAGGTATTGAAAAGGGGGCACCTGGGTGGCTCAGTCTGTTGAGCGCCGGACTCTTGATTTTGGCTTAGGTCATGATCTCACAGTTTGGGAGTTCAAGCCCACACTATCAGCATGGAGCTTGCTTGGGATTCTCTCTCTCTCTCTCTCTCTCTCTCTCTCTCTCTCTCTCTCTCTCTCCCCCCTCCCCTGCTCACACACTCTCTCTCTCAAAACAAATAAATAAGCCTTAAAAAAAGTATTCAAAAGTTACCTCATAAATATAGTAATAAACTCATATATAAGATTAAATATATACATACTGAGCAAGAAAAATCAAGGGAAATGAGAGATTATTTAATGAATAATTCTGGAACAATGGGTTATCATATGGAAAAAAAAACCAAAATTATATCCCTATCTTATCACACACACACACACACACACACACACACACACACACACACACACACTCCAGATAAGTTAAAAAAAAAACAAAAACTTCTATGTGAAAAGCAAATTTTTTGAAGAAAATAAAGCAGAATATTTTCTTAATCCTGGGGTAGTATGATTTCTTCAACATGACACAAAAAATACGTTATTCATAAAGGAGAGTAAGGATTTATTTTAAGTATATCTAAATTTAAAACTTTTCTATGACAAGAGATTTTCAAAAAAATTTTAAAGCCAAAAATTAGAAAGAGATGTTTGCAATAAATAAAACAAAGGATTATTTGTATTATCCATAATACAAAGAGAACTCCCATGAATTACTAATAAAGTGACAAACAAAAAAACTGGAGAAAGTTTATGAACAGGCAATTCACAAAAGAGAAAACCCAAATGAACATTAACAATATGAAAAATAATTTTCACTCTTGCTAGACATCTGGGCAATGCAAATTATAACACGAGATACAATTAACTTCACACTCATCAGCTGGGAAAAACTTTGAAATTTGAAAACAATAAGCATTGGCCAAGATATGAAGTACTAGAAATGCACATATAACGCTGGTAGAAATGTAGAATGTTAAATCGTTTGAGGGAAATTTGGCAATATCCATTAAATAATGAAGATGTGTATTTACTAAACACTGGCAATTTCATTTCTAGCTAAAGCCAAGAAAAAAGTTCACATATCTTCAAGGAGACTGTAAGAATGTTCATTATAGCATTCTTTCATTACAGTGTTTTTAATGGAGAAAAAGGATAATAGAATAAATTATGGCATATACAGCACATATATTGATGTGACCAAATCTAAAACAAAGTTCTGTTGAAACAAGATACAGAATAATATGTGTCCTGTAATACTTATGTAAAGTTTGATAACATGCAAAATACTACATATGTATTATTTACATACATGGTAATTGATAAAAATGTGCAAAGAAATGAAAACTACATAATTGTGAGTAATAACTACTCCTGAAGAGGTCAGAGGGAGTGGAATTATGAGTTTTGGGGCTTCAACTGTATTGTATTTCCAAAAACATAAAATGAAATTTAAAATAAAATAATAAAATAAACCTAAGACAAATATAGTAAAACTATATGATTTGGTAAAGCTGGGTGCTAGATATGGAGATGCTTGTTTTATTCTCTATATTTTTATGTTTATTTAGATTATTTTATAATTAAGAATAAATAATTCAAGAAAGCTTACAAGAAATAAAATTAGATTTTAATTTACCTACTAAAAAGTTCCAGAAAAAGCTCACAAAGAATGACAAACATTATCATTTTTACCAAGAAATATCATTTTTACCAAGAAATAACTTGGTAAAGTAATTGGATTTTAGAGAGAATATCTTGAACAGCAAGGAAAAAAACACTAGATGAAGCCTTCTAAAAGAAACTATCAGGCAGTCCTCAGCTTTTTCCATAGGTTTCACATTAAGAGACAGTGAACGATACCTGCAACATCTTCAAAGACATAAAAAGTAGTCTAAGAATTTTACAGTCAACTGAACTCTCATTTACATAAAAAGACAACAGTTAAATTTCATGAACATGTAAGAACTTGGTTCCCATGACCTCCTACTAAAAAAATTATTAAAGGATGGAGTTTGGCCAAAAACTAGCAGTGAACACTAAATCCATCAAATTGCAGGAATAGGATTAAAACAAATATGGACTAAATACAGTAAACTTGATAAATCCTATTAATATAAATAATACCACAAAAGATATAAGAAGAAAAAAGAGAAGATGGAAAAAAGTAAAAATATGCTGGTTTGATCCTTACCTCTTACTCTTGGTTATACGATTATGCCACCTGGAGCTGATGATTCAAATAATAAAGGTATAAGTACACTTATAGGTATAAAAATAAAACCAATAATAAATTAATACTGAATAATGGAGGGGAACAAGGAGAAAGAAGGGAAAACATTAATTATAATATTGTCCATAGCAAGAGGTCAAAGGATATTGTCTAAAGAAATAAAAAAGTAAAGTTATAAAGTTAATCATTAGAACAAAAATGTAAACCATTTCAGTTATCAGAAAAACAGTAAAAAATAAAGAAAATATAAGCCATATTATGAAAAAAATTAAAATCAAAGGTTTAGTGTTAAATATAGTGGCACATAGGAATTGGCAAAGGGTTATGTCAACATATGTAAATGAGTAAAACATTCTTAATTACAGAAACAGACTTACAAAATATACAACAAAGCAAAATCCAACATTATGCCATATATAATCTAAATATTAAACATCAAATGATAGAGGGTATTAGGCAAATACAAACAAAAAAGAAATTGTAAATTTAACATTATTTAGGATTGACTTCAGAGCAAAAGTAGTAAATTATACCAAGGTAAATTTATTAAATTCTATCTATCAAATCTACTTTCATAAATCAAATTATACAATTACTCTAAAAAGAACTATACAGAAATGCATTAGTTATAGGAAACTTTATTTTACAAGCCTCAGTTCAGTACAGATGAAGTGATAAAAAATATGGAAAGATCTAATTGATATAAGGAGATGCATATATATGGATATATGGTGAATTCTATGTCCCAAAGGAACAATATATCTTATTTTGACACATAACATGGAATATTCATAAAATTGGCCATATACTAGGTCATAAAAATCCCTCAAAAAATTAAAAGTATAAGTAATATAGGCACCATTCTCTGGTCAAAATGAAATAAAACTATACATTAATATGGGGTGCCTGGGTGGCTCAGTCAGTTAAGCCTCTGACTCTGGCTCAGGTCACGATCTCATGCTTCATGAGATCAAGCTCCCTATCCAGCCTTTATGGAGCTTTGCACTGACAGTGGAGCTTGCTTAGGATTCTCCTTTTCCCTCTCTTTCTGCCCCTTAAATGTAAAACTGCTCTCTCTCTCTCTCTGTCTCTCTGTCTCTCTCTCTCTCAGTAAATAAACTTAAAAAAAAGAGTGAGAGACCAAGAGTGGTTTCAGTATTAAAAACAAAAACAAATATATATATATATATATATATACATTAATAACAATACAAAAAATAAAAATAAATCCCTGTCACCTCAAAATTTTAGAATGTTTACAGAGAAACAGAACTGTTCACAGAGAAATAAAAATTGAAATTGAAAAAAAGCTATTAACTTGTCATGAAATTATAGACATTATTAGAAATTATCATAGAAACACTCCATATCTGAACTTATGGGATACACATAAAGCAGTGAGAAATTCATAGCCCTAATTACACATACAAAAATAAGAAAGAGGAAAATCTATAAATTAAGCATCCAATTTACGAAGTTAGAAGATGGGGTGCTTGGCTATCTCAGTCAGTAGTGCATGTGACTCTTGATCTCAGGGTCATGAGTTCAAGCCTCATTATAGGCATAGAGATTACTTTTTAAAAAATTTAGAAGAAAGGGGCACCTGAGTGGCTCAGTTGGTTGAGCATCCGACTTCAGCTCGGGTCATGATCTCACAGTCCATGGGTTCAAGCCCCACATCCGGCTCTATGCTGACAGCCCAGAGCCTGGAGCCTGCTTCAGATTCTGTGTCTCCCTCTCTCTCTGCCCCTCCCCTGCTCGCACTCTGTCTCTCTCTTTCTCTCTCAAAAATAAATAAATATGAAAAATAAATAAATAAAATAAAAAATAAAATAAAAATTTAGAAGAAAAACATTACAATTACCTAAGAAAAGCAAATAAAATTAAAAACAAGGGCATTAGTTAACAAATTATAAAATTTTCAATTTGCTTTTCTTTTTAAATAAATAAGTAAACTGATAGTGGTAAATGCCTGGTTTGGCTCTCTCAACTTCCTTTTAAGCCCCTTTCTATTTGGACAAGATATAAAATAAAGAACAATTTTTTCAATATTCCCCTGAAGTTGGGGTTCTGGTATATGTATAAGAATCTGCCAATTAGATGCACTTGCATAATACTTAGAAAGTTTTAACAACTTGAAGGGAATTGTCGATGGAGCAGGTAGAGGAGAAATATGAGAAGTTCAACTCGAGGCATGTTGATTTTACTTGTCTATTAAATATCAACTAGATACATGGAGTAGGCGACTGGATACATAAATGTGAATTTCAAAAAGAGCTCAGAGCCGGAAGTATAACTTCAGGAGTTATCAGCATATAGATGGTATTCAGTCAGGAGACTAGATGAAATACTCAAGAATAACTGTAGACAGAAAACAGAAAAGAACCAAATTGTGTGCCCTGAGGTACTCCAACATTCATTCAGTGAAAATAGGTGGAACCAGCAAAAAAAGACCAAATAAGAATGACCAGTGAAGTATAAAAACTGGAAAAGGGTGATTTCTTTGAAACCAAATGTAAAACAAAATAAAAAAGGTAGGGGTTATTAACAGCTAATAGAACAAGTAAGATGAGAACTGAGAATTGACCTTGGAAATAGCAGTATTGGTCTAATAGAGACAAGTTATTTAACTTTTCTCTATTTATTACTTATAAAATAAGTATATTTTGAGTTACTTATAAAATAAGAATGCTAAAAACATCTACATCAAAGGTAGTATTGTGAGGGTTGAGTGCATGAATATATGAAGAATTGTGCCTAGCATGTAATGACCAGTCAACAGATGTCATTTTTGCATAGCATTTTATTCATAAAAGAAGGAAACCCAAACAATAATCCCCAAAGAGTTGAGTGTGTGTGTGTGTGTGTGTGTGTGTGTAGAATATTCAGTGGAATAATATGCATAAAACTATTAATACCACTTCTGAGATGATAAGCATGATTTGGAGTGGGAACCAGAGCTGTAGAAAAAGTAAAAGAAATATTTTATCATATAGCTCTTTATTGAGGTCTTTGAACTTAGAATGTGCTCATGTATATTATCTGTATGATTTTTTCTAATTAAAAATGTATAGAGAGGAACATTCTCAACTTGATAAAGATCATCTATAAAAAATCCACACCTAACATCATACTTTATGGTGAAAAACTAGATGCTTCCTTCTAAAGATTGGTAACAATCAAGGACATCTCATCTTGGGGCACCTAGGTGCCTCAGTCGGTTAAGCATTGGACTTTGGCTCAGGTCATGATCTCACAATTCGTAAATTTGAGGCCTACCTGGGGCTGTGGCTGACAGCTCAGAGCTTGGAGGCTTCTTCAGATTCTGTATGTCACTCTCTGCCCCTCTCTCTCTGCCCTCTGTCTCTCTCACTCTCTCTTAAAAATAAATAAACATTTAAAAAAATCTTTAAAAACAGACATCTCCTGGGGCACCTGGGTGGCTCAGACAGTTAAATGTCCCACTTCAGCTCAGGTCATCATTTCTTGGTTCGTGAGTTCAGGCTGATGTCAGGCTCTGGGCTGACAACTCAGAGACTGGAGCCTGCTTCAGATTCTGTGTCTCCCTCTCTCTCTGCTGCTCTCCCACTCGTGCTCTGTCTCAGTCTCTCAAAAAAAAAAAAAACATTTTATTACTTATTTAATATGAAATTTATCGTCAAATTGGTTTCCATACAACACTCAGTGCTCATCCCAAAAGGTGCCCTCCTCAATACCCATCACCCACCCTCCCACCCCCCATCAACCCTCACTTTGTTCACCGTTTTTAATTTTTTTTTTTCAACGTTTATTTATTTTTGGGACAGGGAGAGACAGAGCATGAACGGGGGAGGGTCAGAGAGAGAGGGAGACAGAGAATCGGAAACAGGCTCCAGGCTCTGAGCCATCAGCCCAGAGCCTAACGTGGGGCTCGAACTCACGGACCGCAAGATCGTGACCTGGCTGAAGTCGGACGCTTGACCGACTGCGCCACCCAGGCGCCCTGTTCACCGTTATTAATAGTCTCTTATGTTTCTGCTCCCTCCCTCTCTACCCTTTTCTTTTTCCTTCCCCTCCCCCATGGTCTTCTGTTAAGATTCTCAGGATCCACATAAGAGTGAAAACATATGGTATCTGTCTTTCTCTGTATGGCTTATTTCACTTAGCATAACACTCTCCAGTTCCATTCACGTTGCTACAAAAGGCCATATTTCATTCTTTCTCATTGCCACGTAGTATTCCATTGTATATATAAACCACAATTTCTTTATCCATTCACCAGTTGATGGACATTTAGGCTCTTTCCATAATTTGGCTATTGTGGAAAGTGCCGCTATAAACATTGGGGTACATGTGCCACTATGTATCAGCACTCCTATATCCCTTGAGTAAATTAGTAGCAGTGCTACTGCTGGGTCATAGGGTAGATCTATTTTTAATTTTTTGAGGAACCTCCACACTGTTTTCCAGAGCAGCTGCACCGTTTGCATTCCCACCAACAGTGCAAGAGGGTTCCCGTTTCTCCACATCCTCTCCAGCATCTATAGTCTCCTGATTTGTTCATTTTCGCCACTATGACTGGCGTGAGAGGGTATCTGGGTGTGGTTTTGATTTATATTTCCCTGATGAGGAGTGACATTGAGCATCTTTTCATGTGCCTGTTGGCCATCTGGATGTCTTCCTTAGAGAAGTGTCTATTCATGTTTTCTGCCCATTTCTTCACTGGATTATTTGTCTTTCGGGTGGAGTTTGGTGAGTTCTTTATACATTTTGGATACTTAGCCCTTTGTCCGATATGTCATTTGCAAATATCTTTTCCCATTCTGTTAGTTGCCTTTTAGTTTTGTTGATTGTTTCCTTGGCAGTGCGGAAGCTTTTTATCTTCATGAGGTCCCAATAGTTCTTTTTTGCCTTTCCCTTGCCTTTGTGGATGTGTCAAGTAAGAAATTGCTGCAGCTGAGGTCAGAGAGGTTTTGTCCTGCTTTCTGCTCTAGGGTTTTGATGGTTTCTTGTCTCACATTCAGGTCATTTATCCATTTTGAGTTTATTTTTGTGAATGGTGTAAGAAAGTGGTCCAGGTTCATTCTTCTGCATGTCGCTGTCCAGTTTTCCCAACACCATTTACTGGAGAGACTGTCTTTTTTCCATTGGATATGCTTTCCTGCTTTGTTAAAGATTAGTTGGCTATAGTTTTGTGGGTCTAGATCTGGGGTTTCTATTCTATTCCATTGGTCTATGTGTCTGTTTTTGTGCCAATACCATGCTACCTTGATGATTACAGCTTTGTAGTAGAGGCTAAAGTCTGGGTTGTGATGCCTCCCGCTTTGGTCTTCTTCTTCAATATTACTTTGGCTACTCGGGGCCTTTTGTGGTTCCATGCAAATTTTAGGATTGCTTGTTCTAGCTTCGAGAAGAATGCTGGTGCAATTTTGATTGGGATTGCATTGAATGTGTAGATAGCTTTGGGTAGTATCGACATTTTCACAATATTTATTCTTCCAATCCATGAACACGGAACGTTTTTCCATTTCTTTGTATCTTCTTCAATTTCCTTCATAAGCTTTCTATAGTTTTCAGCATACAGATCTTTTACATCTTTGGTTAGGTTTATTCCTAGGTATTTTATGCTTCTTGGTGAAGTTGTGAATGGGATCAGTTTCTTTATTTGCCTTTCTGTTGCTTCATTAGTAGTGTATAAGAATGCAACTGATTTCTGAACATTGATTTTGTATCCTGAGACTTTGCTGAATTCATGTATTAGTTCTAGCAGACTCTTGGTGGAGACTTGGGAGTCTTGGGTTTTCCATGTATAGTATCATGTCATCTGCAAAAAGTGAAAGCTTAACTTCATCTTTGCCAATTTTGATGCCTTTGATTTCCTTTTGTTGTCTGATTGCTGATGCTAGTACTTCCAACACTATGTTAAACAACAGCGGTGAGAGTGGACATCCCTGTCGTGTTCCTGATCTCAGGGAGAAAGCTCTCAGTTTTTCCCCATTGAGGATGATATTAGCTGTGGGCTTTTCATAAATGGCTTATGATGTTAAGTATGTTCCTTCCATCCCGACTTTCTCGGGGTTTTTATTAAGAATGGATGCTGAATTTTGTCAAATGCTTTTTCTGCATTGATAGACAGGATCATATGGTTCTTTTCTTTTCTTTTATTAATGTGACGTATCACATTGATTAACTTGCAAATGTTGAACCAGCCCGGCAGCCCAGGAATGAATCCCACTTGATCATGGTGAATAATTCTTTTTATATGCTGTTGAAATCGATTTGCTAGTATCTTCTTGAGAATTTTTGCATCCATATTCATCAGGCATATTTGCCTGTAGTTCTTTTTTTTCTGGGTCTCTGTCTGGTTTATGGATCAAAGTAATGGTGCCTTCATAGAATTAGTCTGGAAGTTTTCCTTCCCTTTCTATTTTTTGGAACAGCTTGAGAACGATAGGTATTATCTCTGCTTTAAATGTCTGGTAGAATTCCCCAAGGAAGGCATCTGGTCCTGGACTCTTATTTGTTGGGAGATTTTTGATAATTAATTCAATTTCTTTGCTGGTTATGGGTCTGTTCAAGCTTTAGATTTCTTCCTGTTTGAGTTTTGGAAGTGTGTGGGTACTTAGGAATTTGTCCATTTCTTCCAGGTTGTCCAATTTGTTGGCATATAATATTTCATAGTATTCCCTGATAATTGCTTGTATTTCTGAGGGATTGGTTATAATAATTCCATTTTCATTCATGATTTTATCTATTTGGGTCATCTCCCTTTTCTTTTTGAGAAGCCTGGCTAGAGGTTTATCAATTTTGTTTATTTTTTCAAAAAACCAACTCTTGGATTCATTGATCTGCTCTACAGGTTTTTTTGGTTCTTTATTGTTTATTTCTGCTCTGCTCTTCATTAGTTCTCTTCTTCTGCTGCGTTTGGGGTGTCTTTGCTGTCTTGCGTCTATTTCCTTTAGGTGTGCTGTTAAATTTTGTATTTGGGATTTTTCTTATTTCTTGAGATAGGCCTGGATTGCAATGTATTTTCCTCTCAGGACTGCCTTCACTGCATCCGAAAGCGTTTGGATTGTTGTATTTTCATCTTCATTTGTTTCCATATAGTTTTTAATTTCTTCTCTAATTGCCTGGTTGACCCATTCATTCTTTAGTAGGGTGTTCTTTAACCTCCATGCTTTTGGAGGTTTTCCAGACTTTTTCTTGTGGTTGATTTCAAGCTTCATTGCATTGTGGTCTGAAAGTATGCATGGTATGATCTCAATTCTTGTATACTTATGAAGGGCTGTTTTGTGACCCAGTATGTGATCTATCTTGGAGAAAGTTCCATGTGCACTCAAAAGTATATTCTGTTGCTTTGGGATGCAGAGTTCTAAATATATCTGTCAAGTCCATCTGATCCAGTGTATCATTCAGGGCCTTTGTTTCTTTATTGATCCTGTGTCTAGATGACCTATCCAATGTTGTAAGTGGAGTATTAAAGTCCCCTGCAATTTCCACATTCTTATCAATAAGGTTGGTTATGTTTGTGATTGTTTTATATATTTGGGGGCTCCCATATTCAGCGCATAGACATTTATAATTGTTAGCTCTTCCTAATGGATGGACTGTGTAATTAGGATATAATGCCCTTCTTCATCTCTTGTGACAGCCTTTAATTTAAAGTCTAGTTTGTCTGACACAAGTATGGCTACCCCCGCTTTCTTTTACTTTCAGTAGCATGGTAGATACATAGTTCTCCATCCCCTCACTTTCAATCTGAAGGTGTCCTCAAGTCTAAAATGAGTCTCTTGTAGACAGCAAATAAATGGGTCTTGTTTATTTATCCATTCTGATGCCCTATGTCTTTTGGTTGGAGCATTTAGTCCATTTACATTCCGTGTTATTTTTGAAAGATATGGGTTTAGAGTCATTGCGATGTCTGTAGGTTTCATGCTTGTAGTGATGTCTCTGGTACTTTGTCTCACAGGATCCCCCTTAGGATCTCCTGTAGGGCTGGTTTAGTGGTGATGAATTCCCTCAGTTTTTGTTTGTTTGGGAAGACCTTTATCTCTCCTCCTATTCTGAATGACAGACTAGCTGGATAAAGGATTCTCAGCTGCATATTTTTTCTGTTCGTCACATTGAAGTTTTCCTGCCATTCCTTTCTGGCCTGCCAAGTTTCAGTAGATAGGTCTGCCACTAGTCTTATGGGTCTCCCTTTATAAGTTAGAGCCTGTTTATCCCTAGCTACTTTCAGAATTTTCTCTTTATCCTTGTATTTTTCCAGTTTCACTGTGATATGTCGTGCAGAAGATCAATTCAAGTTACGTCTGAAGGGAGTTCTCTGTGCCTCTTGGATTTCAATGCCTTTTTCCTTCCCCAGATCAGGGAAGTTCTCAGCTATGATTTGTTCAAGTACACCTTCAGCCCCTTTCTCTCTCTCTTCCTCTTCTGGAATTCCTATTATACAGATATTGTTCCGTGTGATTGCATCGCTTAGTTCTCTAATTCTCCCCTCATACTCCTTGATTTTTTTTACCTCTCTTTTTCTCAGCTTCCTCTTTTTCCATAATTTTATCTTCTAATTCACCTATTTTCTCCTCTGCCTCTTCATTCTGTGCTATGGTCGCCTCCATTTTATTTTGCCCCTCATTAATAGCATTTTTTTTAGCTCCTCATGGCTTTTTCTTAGTCCCTTGATCTCTGTAGCAATAGATTTTCTGCTATCTTTTATGCTTTTTTCAAGCCCAGTGATTAATTTTATGACCATTATTCGAAATTCATGGTCTGTTAGATTGCTTAAATCATTTTTGATCAATTCGTTAGCTATTGCTACTTCCTGGAGTTTCTTTTGAGGAGAATTTTTCCGTTTCATCATTTTGGATAGTCCCTGGAGTGGTGCGGAACTACAGGGCACTTCCCCTGTGCTGTATGGAATAACTTGTGTTTGAGGGCGGGGCCACAGTCAGACCCAATGTCTGTCCACAGCCCACCACTGGGGCCACAGTCAGACTGGTGTGTCCCTTATCTTCCCCTCTCCCAGGGACAGGACTCACTGTGGAGTGGTGTGGCTCCTGTCTGGGCTATTTGCACACTGCCAGGTTGCGGTACTGCCTTGATGGGATCTGACGTATTAGCCAGTGTGGATCCGCAAGGTGCACAGGGGCTGGAGCGGTAGTCTCTGCTCGCTTTTCCTTTGGTGGTCCCCTGTGAGAGGGGCCCTGCAGCACTGAGAGGGAGGCTAACTCATCGTCGGACACATGGATCCACAGAAGCACAGCGTTGGGTGTTTGCACCATGCAAGCAAGTTCAGTGACAGGAACTTGTTCCCTTTGGGATTTTGACTGGGGGATGGGAGAGGGAGAAGTCACTTGCCAGTGCCTTTGTTCCCTGCCGAGCAGAGCTCTGTCTTCCACGGCTCAACACCTCTGTCTCCCGGTGTCCTCTCACCCTCCTGCTCTCTGAGCAGAGCTATTGACTATAACATTCCAGATGTTAAGTCTCACTGGCTCAGAACTCACAGAGTCTGGCCCCTCTGCTTTTGCAAGCAAGACTTCAGGGGCTCTGCCTTGCTGGGCAGGCTGCCCCTCCACTGCCCTGGCTCCCTCCTGCCAGTCCATGTAGCATGCACTCTCTGCCCTTACTACCCTCTTCTGTGGGCCTCATGTCTTGCTTGGCTCCAGAGAGTCCATTCTGCCAGTCTTCTGGCATTTTTATGAGTTACTTAGGCAGATGTGATGAGCAGGATGAGGTGAGCCCAGTGTCCTTCTATGCTGCTATCTTCCATCCCTCCTCAAATAAAAACATTTAAAAAAATTGTTTTAAAAAAAGGACATCTCTCACCACTCTTTTCTATATTTATTTTATTTTTTAGAGAGAGAACAATGGGGGAGGGCCAGAGAGAAAGGGGGACAGAGGGTCTGAAGCAGGCTCTGTGCTGACAATCAGAGAGCCTGGCATAGGGCTCTGGGACTTGAACTGTGACCTGTGAGATCATGACCTGAACCGAAGTTGGACTCTCAACCAACTGAGCCACCCAGGCACCGCTCCTCTCACCACTCTTATTGAATATTGTATTGGAAGTTGTAGCTAATGCAGTAAGAAAAGTGAGTGATGGGCATTAAGGAGGGCACTTTTTGGGATAAGCAATGGGTGTCATACATAAGAGATGAATCGCTGGGTTCTACACCTGAAGCCAAACTACACTATATATTAACTAACTTGAGAATAAAAAACTAAGATAGTGTGGTATTTGTGGAAGAATCAATAACTAGATCAATTAAACAGAATAGAGAAACAATATATAGACCTGCATAGTCAATTGTACTTTGACAAAGGAGCAAAGACAATTCAATAAAGGAAGGATCTTTTCAACAAATGGTGCTAGGAAATTCAGACATCCACATGCAAAAAAAAATAATTAATCTAGACACAGACTTTACATCTCTCATAACAATTAACTCAAAATGGATTTTAGACCAAAATGGACTATAGACCTAAAATTCATAGAAGACAACGTAGGAGAAAATTGAGGTAGCCTTGTGCTTGGCAATAACTTTTTAGATACAACACCAAAAGTATTATCATGAAAGAAAAAGTTGATAGGTGAGACCTCATTAAAATTAAAAACTTCTGGTTAGCAAAAGATATTCTTAAGAGTTTGAGGAGACAAACCAGAAACTGGGAGAAACTATTTGTAAAACACATATCTGATAAACAACTAGTATCCAAAATATACTAAGTTCTCTTAAAACTCAATAATAAGAAAACAAATATCAAACTCAAAGAAGCATAGAGTAGAGTGGTGATTACCAGAGATGAGGAGGCATGGGAAATAGGGAGATATTGGTCAAAGGGTACAAAATTGCACTTATATGGAATGAATATGTCTAGATATCTTCTCTATAGCATGATGACTATACTTAGAATACCATATTGAACACTGGAAATATGCTAAGACAGTAGATTTTAGGTGTACTCATCATAGCAAAAAGAATGGTAACTGTGAGATATGTTATATTTAACTATAATAATCATTTTACTATGTGTATGTATATCAAATCACATTGTATGCTTTAAATATATATAATTTTATCAAAAATATATAAATAAAATGAAGTAATAGGGAAAAGTGTAAAACAAATAACTCAGTTACAAAATGGGCAAAAGATCTGAACAGACAACTCACCAAAGAAGATGGCAAATAAGCAAATGAAAGGATTCTCAACATCATGTGCAAGTAAGGAATTGCTAATTAAAATAACACTGAGATATCAATATACACCTATAAGAATATAACAATTAGAATAGTAGCACAGAGTGGGTGCCTGGGTGGCTCAGCTGGTGAGGTGTCCTACTCTTCAGATCATGATCTCAGAGTTTGTGGGATTGAACCCTGGGTAGGGCTCTGCACTGACAGCATGAAGCCTGCTTGGGATTCTCTATCTGCCCTTCCCCAGCTTGAGCTCTCTCCCTCTCAAAATAAATAAATAAACATTTTTAAAACATAGTGGCACAGAGATTTCTCTCAGTTACCTATGGAATAAACATGGATTTATTTGCACTTAGATAAGATGTTTCAAAAAAGCATGATTTTGAACAGCAATCAAGGGGAGTAGATTTTGTGTCTACATAAATACAATCTGAGCTAACTAGAAAACAGACTAACCAATCAGACCACTGGCAAAATAAGGAAAAAGCAATCAGCCTTAAATGAGTATTAAGCAAGCAAATAAAATATTTAACATCCAAACCTAACTTTGTCATATTTCCTGTCACATATGGCCCATCCCTCAACCATCACCGTCATAATAAAAATATTTCAGAAGTAGAACTGCTATCAGTTTCTTATATATATTTTCTCTTTCTCATCTCACTTCTTAATAAAAAAGTCCAATAGTGAGTCTATTGAAGGCAGTTGTCCTCCAATTCCACTGCACATTAAATCACTAGGGAGCTCTAAAATGTCCCTGCCAATGAAATCAGAATTCT
Source organism: Puma concolor (assembly GCF_028749965.1). NCBI lineage: Eukaryota > Metazoa > Chordata > Mammalia > Carnivora > Felidae > Puma > Puma concolor. The sequence goes on from NC_141671.1 coordinate 28,595,720, forward strand.
TAGGTGATTTTGTTTAGTTTACTTAAGATGTAAATTATTTATAATTGGATGATACATTTCTCTTATTTCATATTTTTGATAAGTTAGCCTTTGATATAATAATAACAATATTAGCTAACATTTATCCAGTGCTTACTATGTAATGGAAGTTATGATAAAACATCAGCTTCTATATAAATAAATATAACTGCAATCTCAGCTTCTTTATGCATTTTCTCTTGCTCTTTAAGAAGATAAAGTCCACTTACTTGGTTATATTTAAACTGGAGGACTAAATTAAAGACTTCATTTGTTCACACACTAAAAAAAATGCATCTGAATGAGTGTCTATTTAATTTGCTGCCTGTGTATGAAACTGAAATTATGAAGAACTTAAATACATGATGGAAATATTTTAAGTCATTTGTCATTTCACTGCCGCAATAGGACACTGTCCTTATAGCTAATCTTGCTATCTTTAGGTTGTCTGATCAGACATTTCCTCCCCCTGACTTATTTATAACCTGTAAGCAAGCCCCCAGAGGGCAACATAGCCAAAACTGTATGCCATCTTAAGACCACACTTAGCATTTCTCTTATCTTCAAAGCAGTCCAGCTGGACAATATGCAGATAAGAACCGGATTGCCCACTCAGGACCTGTGGAGTTATGGATAAAAAGCTAAATTGTATAGTTCCCAAAGGAAGTTAACCAAAATCTCCATTAAGCAGTTTTGTTCCTTTCCTCAAAATTTCTCTTCTCTGCCAACTAACTCTACTTTCCTCTTCTTTCCTTATAGGACCTATAAAAATGCTTTCTGCCAAATCCACATATTAAACTCTTGTCTTCATTTTCACAAGCCACTTAGCAGACCAAAAACCACCAGTTAGCCAGCCTTGAAGGGACAATCTATGTTTCTTCAAGCAGTCCCTTGAGGGACCTCATCTCCCCAGACAAGCAGCCTATCAGGGGGTACCTCCAATAAAAACAAGGTCTAGTTCTGTTTTCTTAGAAGACTTTTACTCATTAAATGTTTATTCAATTATACTTTTTCAAAGAATTTTATTAGAAAGATATAAATACATACTCACTGCAACTCTGAATCTACAGTTCTGAGGATACAAAAATGAACTGAATTTCACTTCCACTTGCAGATGGAGAAACAAGGGTATTGAAAGAATAGATGGTTTGTCCAATTTCTCATAGCTAATGGCAAAATTGAGACTATTACTCTGGTCCTTTGATTTATGGACCAACTTTCTTTCCACTAAAGAGCTCTGCCTCCCGCCAAGGGCCAACCTTTTGGCTTGAATTAAGTCGTTAATCTTTATTTTCTCATTTATAAACTGAAGCTACACTTATCTATGAAAATTCAAGTGATTTCTATGAGGATTCATATTGTGAACGTATACATACTTAATGTTTCTTAAAAGAAATATATCTAATCAATACAGGGTGTTGCTCCAACAATGATCCAAGTTTTGACCTCTGATATATGTCAATGACTGATGTCATACATTTCAAAGCAAAATGTAGCATGATATTGTCTGGGTAAACCAGGCATGTAAATGAATTCAGCCATAAAACTCTTTTAAAAATTTAAAAGAGAGGGGCCTTGGCTGGTAGATTAAAATACAGAACAATGTAAGTATTTCAGGCTGTTAGTGCTACTCACTGCCATCTTGTACATTGTGATGACATTGACAAGTGTGGGAAAGAATAGCAATTCTTGTGGGTTGCTAGATATTTTTAAACCTATTCTTAAGATCCTTCATGTTAACTTCTCAAACTACCAACACAGGGAAGAAGGGAAAATTGAAACTACCTTCTTCCCTCCCTTCCCCTGGTGCATTGTCTATCTAGATAACATAGCAAATTGAAGCAAAAGTAAAGCTAGTAAATCATTTTTCTTTCCAATGTGGCTTATTTTACAATGCTGAGAGGATGATGACATCTTAAAACATGGATGACAGTTGGTGAACTGAATAGCATTAACTTTATGCCCAGAAACCTGAAGTTTCTAGTGTTTTGTTTTTTGTTTTGTTTTGTTCTGTTTTGTTTTTTAATCCAGAAAACACATTTGAAATATATATGCCTGATAGGGGTATAAGATTGGCATAAAGGTAAACAACTGGCAGATTGTTCATAGGAATGAATTTTTGCAGTGGCTTTTCACTGCAAAACGTTAGAAATTACAGACTGTTCACCAGATGTTGTAAGAAAAAAGGGGGGGGGTCCTAATTTAACTACTAAATTGCTAAAAGGTACACTCTGGTAAGTCCTCTTCTGACTGAAAATGTCTGTGTCTTATTAAATGTTTATTGAATACTGTAATTATATTGCTTTTGCTGTTAAATGATATTGACATGCTTGAATACAAATTTTTATCCAGGCAAGATGAAATGTGAACATCTGGCAGTAACCTTATGTGTAACATTGAAACAAACAAACAAAAAGCTAGACCAGTGTGTTTTTTCCTAATTTCTCTGGACGTGACTCACATCATAATATACTTAGACATTAGGACTTTGTCACTTATCATTGAAATGTTCAAAGTAAATCCCTAACAAGCTGGTGGCTGCTGAAATTGGGATCAATTTAGCCATGAAACAACTGTTTCTCAAACAATGAGGCAGCTGCTTGGTTCCCTTCAAATTATTGTGGTAGTAAAAAGGGGAAAATACTTTAAATATAGACATAATATAATGGCCATTTGTTCTAACATTGCCAGAAGCATAATATTTTGTGTAAGTTTATCCAAGATACCACAAATAAAGAAACAAATTTCCATATGGTACTGTCAGTTTGCTGTAGGCTTTTTTTTCTCTACACAGAATGTTTTGGCTTAAGAATCTCTTAATTTTATCTATTATACAACTGACCCTCCACAAATTGGTCATAATTAGGCCACAGCAAGAGTATCAGTAGAGTGGCTGGCTTACTGTGTTCCCAGCACATTTCTTTCTTCTCTTTCCCATTTCCTATTGTGTAATGGAGTATGACAGAAACTTGGCTCTCCTGAACCTTGAGAACTCCTTATTAATTTAAAGGCAAATTTTGATTAATGCAGAAGAAAGAAGTTGCATATATCCCTGAGTGTTTCACAAGGAATCTTCAAGGCAATTTTTTTTTCCTTTTAGGTATCCCTGTCAAAAATTAGATTTAGACATCAGAGTAAGTCAAATATTATCAAGTGCAAATATCTAACACCAGCTGTATCTACACAGCAAAGCAACAGTTGGCAAGCCAATTCCCTTAATCCAAGCCCAAGTCTGAAGGCATTCATTCATCTTAAATATCCAGAATGGTTATCAAGAATGTCCCTAGTTGGCCAAATTGCTCAGCATCCTGTTTGCTTTAATTACTTGAAAACATATTTCCATATAGCCATGGCATAACAAAATGGAGCCAAAAGGTCAGATCCCTGTCCTTCTGCTCATCCACATAACTGCTTTTATAGTGTGCTAGAATGGCCTTAAGTGAATGGGAAGATCTAAATTCCACAGTCCAAGAACAGATTCTCAATCTGAATTATCTCATCTATCTATTAAAATAGCCTTGAAAGATGGCGGTGTAGGAGGACGCTGGGCTAACCGCGCGTCCTGCTGATCACTTAGATTCCACCTACACCTGCCTAAATAACCCAGAAAACCGCCAGAGGATTAGCAGAACGGAGTCGCCGGAGCCAAGCGCAGACAAGAGGCCCACGGAAGAGGGTAGGAAGGGCGGCGAGGCGGTGCGCGCTCCACGGACTGGCAGGAGGGAGCCGGGGCGGAGGGGCGGCTCGCCGGCCAAGAGGAACCCCCGAGTCTGGCTTGCAAAAAGCGGAGGGGCCTGACGGACTGTGTTCCGACAGCAAGCGCGACTTAGCGTCTGGGAGGTCATAAGTTAACAGCTCTGCTCAGAAAGCGGGAAGGCTGGAGGACAAAGGGAAGGAGAGCTGCTGAGCCCCCTGACGACAGAGCTCAGTTTGGTGGGGAAAAAAGGCGCTCTCCAGCGCCATCTCCCCCGCCCATCCCCCAGCCAAAATCCCAAAGAGAACCAGTTCCTGCCAGAGAACTTGCTCGCTCCGCGCAAACACCCAACTCTGCGCTTCTGCGGAGCCAAACCTCCGGCAGCGGATCTGACTCCCTCCTGCTGCCGCAGGGCCCCTCCTGAAGTGGATCACCTAAGGAGAAGCAAGCTAAGCCTGCCCCTCCTGCCCCTGTGCACCTTGCCTACCCACCCCAGCTAAGACGCCAGATCCCCAGCATCACAAGCCTGGCAGTGTGCAAGTAGCCCAGACAGGCCACCCCACCTCACAGTGAATCCCGCCCCTAGGAGAGGGGAAGAGAAGGCACGCACCAGTCTGACTGTGGCCCCAGCGGTGGGCTGGGGGCAGACATCAGGTCTGACTGCGGCTCCGCCCACCAACTCCAGTTATACACCACAGCACAGGGGAAGTGCCCTGCAGGTCCTCACCACGCCAGGGACTATCCAAAATGACCAAGCGGAAGAATTCCCCTCAGAAGAATCTCCAGGAAATAACAACAGCTAATGAGCTGATCAAAAAGGATTTAAATAATATAACAGAAAGTGAATTTAGAATAATAGTCATAAAATTAATTGCTGGGCTTGAAAACAGTATAGCTGACAGCAGAGAATCTCTTGCTACAGAGATCAAGGGACTAAGGAACAGTCACGAGGAGCTGAAAAACGCTTTAAACGAAATGCATAACAAAATGGAAACCACCACGGCTCGGATTGAAGAGGCAGAGGAGAGAATAGGTGAACTAGAAGATAAAGTTATGGAAAAAGAGGAAGCTGAGAAAAAGAGAGATAAAAAAATCCAGGAGTATGAGGGGAAAATTAGAGAACTAAGTGATACACTAAAAAGAAATAATATACGCATAATTGGTATCCCAGAGGAGGAAGAGAGAGGGAAAGGTGCTGAAGGGGTACTTGAAGAAATAATAGCTGAGAACTTCCCTGAACTGGGGAAGGAAAAAGGCATTGAAATCCAAGAGGCACAGAGAACTCCCTTCAGACGTAACTTGAATCGATCTTCTGCACGACATATCATAGTGAAACTGGCAAAATACAAGGATAAAGAGAAAATTCTGAAAGCAGCAAGGGGTAAACGTGCCCTCACATATAAAGGGAGACCTATAAGACTCGTGACTGATCTCTCTTTTGAAACTTGGCAGGCCAGAAAGAATTGGCACGAGATTTTCAGTGTGCTAGACAGAAAAAATATGCAGCCGAGAATCCTTTATCCAGCAAGTCTGTCATTTAGAATAGAAGGAGAGATAAAGGTCTTCCCAAACAAACAAAAACTGAAGGAATTTGTCACCACTAAAACAGCCCTACAAGAGATCCTAAGGGGGACCCTGTGAGACAAAGTACCAGAGACATCACTACAAGCATAAAACATACAGACATCACAATGACTCTAAACCCATATCTTTCTATAATAACACTGAATGTAAATGGATTAAATGCGCCAACCAAAAGACATAGGGTATCAGAATGGATAAAAAAACAAGACCCATCTATTTGCTGTCTACAAGAGACTCATTTTAGACCTGAGGACACCTTTAGATTGAGAGTGAGGGGATGGAGATCTATTTATCATGCTACTGGAAGCCAAAAGAAAGCTGGAGTAGCCATCCTTATATCAGACAAACTAGACTTTAAATTAAAGGCTGTAACAAGAGATGAAGAAGGACATTATATAATAGTGACAGGGTCTATCCATCAGGAAGAGCTAACAATTATAAATGTCTATGCGCCGAATACCGGAGCGCCCAAATATATAAAACAATTACTCATAAACATAAGCAACCTTATTGAGAAGAATGTGGTAATTGCAGGGGACTTTAACACCCCACTTACAGAAATGGATAGATCATCTAGACACACGGTCAATAAAGAAACAAGGGCCCTGAATGAGACATTGGATCAGATGGACTTGACAGATATATTTAGAACTCTGCATCCCAAAGCAACAGAATATACTTTCTTCTCGAGTGCACATGGAACATTCTCCAAGATAGATCATATACTGGGTCACAAAACAGCCCTTCATAAGTTTACAAGAATTGAAATCATACCATGCATACTTTCAGACCACAATGCTATGAAGCTTGAAATCAACCACAGAAAAAAGTCTGGAAAACCTCCAAAAGCATGGAGGTTAAAGAACACCCTACTAACGAATGAGTGGGTCAACCAGGCAATTAGAGAAGAAATTAAAAAATATATGGAAACGAACGAAAATGAAAATACAACAATCCAAACGCTTTGGGACGCAGCAAAGGCAGTCCTGAGAGGAAAATACATTGCAATCCAGGCCTATCTCAAGAAACAAGAAAAATCCCAAATACAAAATCTAACAGCACACCTAAAGGAACTAGAAGCAGAACAGCAAAGGCAGCCTAAACCTAGCAGAAGAAGAGAAATAATAAAGATCAGAGCAGAAATAATATAGAATCTAAAAAAACTGTAGAGCAGATCAACGAAACCAAGAGTTGGTTTTTTGGAAAAATAAACAAAATTGACAAACCTCTAGCCAGGCTTCTCAAAAAGAAAAGGGAGATGACCCAAATAGATAAAATCATGAATGAAAATGGAATTATTACAACCAATCCCTCAGAGATACAAACAATTATCAGGGAATACTATGAAAAATTATATGCCAACAAATTGGACAACCTGGAAGAAATGGACAAATTCCTGAACACCCACACTCTTCCAAAACTCAATCAGGAGGAAATAGAAAGCTTGAACAGACCCATCACCAGCGAAGAAATTGAATCGGTTATCAAAAATCTCCCAACAAATAGGAGTCCAGGACCAGATGGCTTCCCAGGGAGTTCTACCAGACGTTTAAAGTAGAGATAATACCTATCCTTCTCAAGCTATTCCAAGAAATAGAAAGGGAAGGAAAACTTCCAGACTCATTCTATGAAGCCAGTATTACTTTGATTCCTAAACCAGACAGAGACCCAGTAAAAAAAGAGAACTACAGGCCAATATCCCTGATGAATATGGATGCAAAAATTCTCAAAAAGATACTAGCAAATCGAATTCAACGGCATATAAAAAGAATTATTCACCATGATCAAGTGGGATTCATTCCTGGGATGCAGGGCTGGTTCAACATTCGCAAATCAATCAACGTGATACATCACATTAACAAAAAAAAGAGAAAAACCATATGATCCTGTCAATCGATGCAGAAAAGGCCTTTGACAAAATCCAGCACCCTTTCTTAATAAAAACCCTTGAGAAAGTCAGGATAGAGGGAACATACTTAAAGATCATAAAAGCCATTTATGAAAAGCCCACAGCTAACATCATCCTCAACGGGGAAAAACTGAGAGCTTTTTCCCTGAGATCAGGAACACGACAGGGATGCCCACTCTCACCGCTGTCGTTTAACATAGTGCTGGAAGTTCTAGCATCAGCAATCAGACAACAAAAGGAAATCAAAGGCATCAAAATTGGCAAAGATGAAGTCAAGCTTTCGCTTTTTGCAGATGACATGATATTATACATGGAAAATCCGATAGCCTCCACCAAAAGTCTGCTAGAACTGATACATAAATTCAGCAAAGTTGCAGGATACAAAATCAATGTACAGAAATCAGTTGCATTCTTATACACTAACAACGAAGCAACAGAAAGACAAATAAAGAAACTGATCCCATTCACAATTGCACCAAGAAGCATAAAATACCTAGGAATAAATCTAACCAAAGATGTAAAGGATCTGTATGCTGAAAACTATAGAAAGCTTATGAAGGTAATTGAAGAAGATTTAAAGAAATGGAAAGACATTCCCTGCTCATGGATTGGAAGAATAAATATTGTCAAAATGTCAATACTACCCAAAGCTATCTACACATTCAATGCAATCCCAATCAAAATTGCACCAGCATTCTTCTCGAAACTAGAACAAGCAATCCTAAAATTCATATGGAACCACAAAAGGCCCCGAATAGCCAAAGTAATTTTGAAGAAGAAGACCAAAGCAGGAGGCATCACAATCCCAGACTTTAGCCTCTACTACAAAGCTGTCATCATCAAGACAGCATGGTATTGGCACAAAAACAGACACATAGACCAATGGAATAGAATAGAAACCCCAGAACTAGACCCACAAACGTATGGCCAACTCATCTTTGACAAAGCAGGAAAGAACATCCAATGGAAAAAAGACAGTCTCTTTAACAAATGGTGCTGGGAGAACTGGACAGCAACATGCAGAAGGTTGAAACTAAACCACTTTCTCACACCATTCACAAAAATAAACTCAAAATGGATAAAGGACCTGAATGTGAGACAGGAAACCATCAAAACCTTAGAGGAGAAAGCAGGAAAAGACCTCTCTGACCTCAGCCGTAGCAATCTCTTACTCGACACATCCCCAAAGGCAAGGGAATTAAAAGCAAAAGTGAATTACTGGGACCTTATGAAGATAAAAAGCTTCTGCACAGCAAAGGAAACAACCAACAAAACTAAAAGGCAACCAACGGAATGGGAAAAGATATTTGCAAATGACATATCGGACAAAGGGCTAGTATCCAAAATCTATAAAGAGCTCACCAAACTCCACACGCGAAAAGCAAATAACCCAGTGAAGAAATGGGCAGAAAACATGAATAGACACTTCTCTAAAGAAGACATCCGGATGGCCAACAGGCACATGAAAAGATGTTCAGCGTCGCTCCTTATCAGGGAAATACAAATCAAAACCACACTCAGGTATCACCTCACGCCAGTCAGAGTGGCCAAAATGAACAAATCAGGAGACTATAGATGCTGGAGAGGATGTGGAGAAACGGGAACCCTCTTGCACTGTTGGTGGGAATGCAAATTGGTGCAGCCGCTCTGGAAAGCAGTGTGGAGGTTCCTCAGAAAATTAAAAATAGACCTACCCTATGACCCAGCAATAGCACTGCTAGGAATTTATCCAAGGGACACAGGAGTACTGATGCATAGGGGCACTTGTACCCCAATGTTCATAGCAGCACTCTCAACAATAGCCAAATTATGGAAAGAGCCTAAATGTCCATCAACTGATGAATGGATAAAGAAATTGTGGTTTATATACACAATGGAATACTACGTGGCAATGAGAAAAAATGAAATATGGCCTTTTGTAGCAACGTGGATGGAACTGGAGAGTGTGATGCTAAGTGAAATAAGCCATACAGAGAAAGACAGATACCATATGGTTTCACTCTTATGTGGATCCTGAGAAACTTAACAGGAACCCATGGGGGAGGGGAAGGAAAAAAAAAAAAAAAGAGGTTAGAGTGGGAGAGAGCCAAAGCATAAGAGACTGTTGAGAACTGAGAGCAAACTAAGGGTTGATGGGGGGTGGGAGGGAGGAGAGGGTGGGTGATGGGTATTGAGGAGGGCACCTTTTGGGATGAGCACTGGGTGTTGTATGGAAACCAATTTGACAATAAATTTCATATATAAATAAAAAAAATAGCCTTGAAAATAGCAGGCCTGGAAACTTGCAGATAATTGATAAGGATATTCAAGTTAAGGAAAAGCATAACAACACAAGTATAGGTGTTGAAAACCATAGGACATATTTGGTGAAAAATGAGTAGATTAACCTAGTTGGAGTAGATTCCTTTTAATCTTGAAAGATGTGCAGGTGGATGATGGCAGATGGAATGAGAGAGCATTAAAAAAACATCATGTACAACAGATTACATTAGCCTGGCAGGTAAAGATCATTGCAAGAAGCTTGGCACAACTTGAGCATAAGTTCTGAGTATGGCTAGGTAGGCAGGAGTCAGGGAACCAAGGCCCCAGGTATGCTAAGAAGTTTGAATTTAATGTAACAGGCAAAAGTATTTTGAGCAAGGGTGTAATATGATCAGGTATGTGTTTTAGAAAGCTCATCCTTATGGCTTTATGGAAGATGAACTGGAGGGACAGTAATATAAGGGTGAAGAGATGAAGTGGGTAAGAGACACTCTAAAAAGGTAAAACAGACATGCCTTCTTGTTAGGTAGAATGTGGAAGGTGATGGAGATCATACCCCAGTTGATGGTTTTGGTTGCTGTCTCCATGAAGGTGCTAGTCTCAAATACAGAGAAGAAGATTTTGATTGGAGATATGATAAACTGGAGACTTGCTTATTAAACATTATAACTGAATATTTAATAGATGGCTATGGAATTCAGGGAGGATAACTGAGGTAAATAAACATATGTTGTTAGTATTATATAATATAAATAATATATAAATTATATATAACTACAGTAAATTATATAATATACTATATAATTATTCTTCTAATTAAAAAGTAATGCATGTTCCTTTAGGAAGATTAGGAAAATCAGAAAATTGTAAAACATAACATATGCAGCTGGGTTAGCATATAGATTTAATAATTAACTATCCTGAATAATAATTGTTACTTCTCATAAGTGAGGTATACATTTTCAAAGACGTATCAAATACTAAAACGTATTTCAAAGTAAAACCAAACTGTATGCGTGAGATAGTTTGACTGTTATGAATAAAGAATGACTAAGAAACAAGAAAGCTCAATATTAACTATGCCAAAATCTAACTCACATTCATATCAACCAAATTAATTCTTCAACTTCCTGGGAATATCTTTGCAGCTAACTCATCTTGGCATGCCCATTAAAAAATGGTAGTACAGTGAGACGTCTGGGTGGCTCAGCTCAGGTCATGATCTCGAGGTTTGTGAATCTGAGCCCTACATCGGGATCTGTGCTGACAGCTGAGAGCCTGGATCCTGCTTCAGATTCTGTCTCCCTCTTTCTCTATTTCTCCCCTGCTTGATCTCTCTCTCTCTCTCTCTCAAAAATAAATAAACATTAAAAATATATAAATTTAAAAAATAAAAATAAATTTTTTAAAAAAGAAAATGATACTATAGAAAATCAGGCTCCACAAGAGACATAGCCTCAAGTTCATCTATAGTTCAGACAGGTAACTATCAACACCTGCTCTTATAGTTTTCTATTTTCTATATATGTAATTCTAAGATCTCAAATAATAATTGCCCATATATGAGCAAATCCAAAACTTTCTTTGAGAAATGACCTCTGTCTTTGGTTACCTCTACAGCTAATTTGTATTAGGAGGTGGAATAGAACCTCTTTGGGGCAAGAATAAAAGTATCTATCATTTTCATAAGAGATTATAAACTTTTAGGTTCATATGTTCAGTGTCTCTCTTACCTATGTACATCATCATATACACTCTAGGCACTTACCAAAACAACTAGTTCTTTTCTTGTTTAATGACGTGTAACTTTCATAAAGTGCACAAATCTTAAATATATAGCTAGAGGGACACCTGGGTAGCTCAGTCGGTTAAGCATCTGACTTTGGCTCAGGTCATGATCTCACCATTTGTAGGTTCGTGCCCCACATTGGGCCCCATGCTGACAGCTCAGAGCCTGGAACCTGCTTCGGATTCTGTGTCTCCCTCTCTCTCTGTCCCTCCCCTGCTCACACTCTGTCTCTCTCTCTCTCTCAAAAATAAATAAACATTAAAAAAATTTAATATATAGCTAGATTAATTCTTGCATGTGCTATAATAGACCTATGTTATCACCACCAAGATCAAGATAAAGAACATTTTCAGCACCTAAAGACGATCCCTTGTGTATCTACCTGGTAACCACTGCCCTGAACTCCCACAGATAAACATTATTCTGAACTCTAGCATCATAGATTAGCTTTTCCTATTCTTGAAATACAAATGGAATCATTTAGTATCTTTAGCATCTGTTATCTTTTGTTCAACATATTGTTTTTCAAGACTTATCTATGATGTTACATGTTTCAGTATTTTGGTCTCTTATTGCTGCAATGTATTCCATTGTCTAAATACACCATAGTTTATTTATTCACTTTCCTATGATGGACATTAAGGCTGATTCCAGTTTGTGGCTATCATGAATAAAACTACTACAAATATTCAGCATGCATATTTTTGTGGACATAAGCATTCATTTCTCTTGGATATTACCAAAGAGTGGATATATGTATGTTTAGCTTTAGAATATACTGTATAACTTTAGAATATACTATAAACAATCTTCCAAAGAGTCTATCCAAATTTATACTTTCAGCAGAAAATTTAATCTTCACTTTACAGTTGCTTTGAACACTGTGGGCTGAATTCATATTATGTCAGAATAATATGAGAAACATAATAACTTCTTATTCAACTAGATTATTAAGGTCAGACCTTGTTTCAAGCTAGATCACCAGAAATACTTGTCCTTATTATTCTATTTTTTAATACCCCGAAGAAATGTCTCATTGGGTTTTATCAAGAATCTGTATTAGAGGGGCGCCTGGGTGGCTCAGTCGGTTAAGCGTCCGACTTCGGCTCAGGTCATGATCTCACGGTGCGTGGGTTCGAGCCCCGCGTTGGGATCTGTGCTGACAGCTCAGAGCCTGGAGCCTGTTTCAGATTCTGTGTCTCCCTCTTTCTCTGACCCTCCCCTGTTCATACTCTCTCTCTGTCTCAAAAATAAATAAATGTTAAAAAAAATTAAAAAAAAGAATCTGTATTAGAAACAGAAACAAAAATTAAAACTTAGAATATCTTATCGCTATGACAGATGGATGAAGATTTGTCCAACTTCCTCAAAACCAACGAAATGTTGGATTTGATCTTTTAAAAAATGTTAATGTATACCTGACCTCAAAAGTAAGAAAAGGAAAAATTCCAGGTGCCCTATATATAAAAGGGAATTTAAGGTCAGAGTAAAATGTTGAGGTGAACATCATATGGTCTGCACAAATATCAGAATGTGATATGTGCCTAAGGAACAAAGGTATAAACGCTTACTCAAGAATCAAGTGTCAAATATTTTTCTGGGTTAACATCAATACCTCAAGTCTGACTTTTCCCAAGGTAAATTACTTATCTTGTGGATTTCCAAACTCAGTGCATTTCATTCACCCAGTTAACTATAACAGATTCAGGGCTTGGCAAACTTCTTCTACAAAAAGTCAGATAGTAAATATTTTAGGCTCTGCAGGCCAGATGTTCTCTGTCACAGCTACTCAGCTCCACTTGCTATAGTGCAAAAACAGTCATCATGAGCAGTCATGGCTCTGTTCCAATAAAACTTTATTTACAAGAAGAGGCAGCAGACCAGATTTGGGGCAAGGGTTATGGTTTTCTTATGTTTGCTTATTAGGGCAGCAAGCTAGGCTCCTCTAACATACTTCACATCAACTTCTAATCATTTACTTTATCCTTTTTTAAATTACAATGTAATCTGTTCCCACTTCACCTTTGCTGACTACCCAAACTAATTATATTTCTACAAGTCTTCCATGTTGTTGTGTATACTTCATTCACTTTCAACTATTGTATAATAGTTCATTGTGTCAATATTTAAAAAAAAATGTTTTATACATTCTCTTGTCACTGAATATTTGAGCTGTTTCTACTTTTCTTCCTCAATTTCCTCATCTGTAAAATATAATATCTACTCCATATGATTTTTCATGGATTAAACAAATAAATGTATATAAATTGCTTGAAAAATGCCTGATGTGATAAAGCCCATAAGAGTTTTCTACTATTGCTATGTTGTAGTTGTGTCTGGTTGCCTACCTCCCTACTAGACTGCAAGTTTGTTGAGTTCAGAGGTTATGTTCCTTCATTTTCTTATTCCCAGAACCTACCATAGTGGCTCTATAAATGTTTCTTAAATAAATTAATGAATGAAAAATTAAAGAATTGATTTGATATATAGATTCTAAGCAATTCCAATCAAAAGTCCAACAGAGCTTCCATGGAATTTGATAAGCTAATTCTTAAATATATGTTGAAGGACAAAGGACTGAAAAAAGATAAAATACTCCTGAAGAAAAATTAAAATTGGAAGAACTTGACTTGCCAGAAAATGAATATACATATAAATAACCATTTTTTAATTACAATAGAGATTTAAAAATTGACAGAAAAAAACAGAAAAGAGAACTTGAAAGATAGCTGTGCATTTGTGGAATTCTGATAATTGGCAGAGGTGAATACATCAGTGGGAAAATTAGGGACTACTCAATAAATGGTGCTAGGGCAATTAGCTATCAATATGGGTAAAAAAAATTGATCCCTACCTCACACCATACACAAAAATCAATAACAGATCAAAAACATAAATATGTAACAGCAAATCTCCAAAAAATTTGAATATAAAAAAAGCATAATGTGTATAAAAACCAAATACTTCTTTTAATCAAATGACATCACTTTAATATGGAAAATTCAGTTCCTAAGCTAGAAGAAATTATTTGTAACACATATAACTTACAAAATATTCATATACAAAGTATATGAAGAAATTCTAAAAATCCAGCAAGATAAGAACAAACAACCCAGTGGAAATATAGCTAAAAGACTCAAACAGATGTTTCACAGAAGAGGAAACATATGGTAATGCCCTCAATATCAGTAATCACAGAAATGTAAATTAAGATCATATAAGATTTCAAAAATTATCAAGAATTAAGAAATTTGATAATATAAAATGTTAGAGAGAAATGAACCAATGGGAATTCTTGCAGACTGCCAGTGGAAGTGTAAAATGGCACAGACACTTTGAGGAAAAATGTGGCATCATCTTATAAAATTTAACATTTACTCAATGACCCCTCATAGCTAACCATCCTAGAAAATATTTAAACATGTGTATCATGAGACATGTACAAAAATGTTCATAGCAGCACTGTTCCTAGTAACAAAGAAACTTGAAACACCCCCTAATGTCCAATGATAGGTAGATAAATTGAAATTTTTCTACTTACACAATGGACTATATTATATTACAGTTGAAAATGAATGAACTGTATGCAGTGACATGGAAGACTCATGGAAATCTCATGTTGAGCATAAAAAGAAAGTCCTAGACCACTTAAAATTAAAAAACATAATAGTCAAGCTTAAAAAAGTTAAACAATATATTGTTTAGAAGTGTAGATAAGTATAAAATTTTACTTTTTAGACAAGTATAAAATTTTACTTTTTAGGATAAGAAAATGATAAAAATAAAAATTGAGATAGTGCTCACTTCTGGCCCATAAGTGGGAGGCACCAGTTAGTGGGAATGGTGTCCGTTTCAGAGTGAGTTTAAACTCTGACATTATGCTTCATAGTTTCTATATGTTACATATACTCTTTTGTATCAAATATTATATTAATTTATTATAAAAATACAGAAAATGAACAAATCTTGTTAATGAAATGCCAGGTAAGACGGTTATCTGTATCAAACAGAACCTGATTTAAAAAAAAAAAATTAACAGACCTTGATCACCATTTCAGGCTTAGAAGGAAAAGGCAATATGTATATTCTCCAACATAACAGAGTAGATTAATTTCTCTTTAAAGTTATCTTGGAGTGATCATATTTCTCCTGGATATTCTAAGAATTATTATTAGTAGTTTCTTATGTCCAGTACATTTAGAAGTCAGTTTTGCAGTTCTACAGAGCAACCTAGAACTACCAGGCAAAGGTCAGTATCTAATTACTTTCTTTGCCCTGCTCCTTGCTGTCCCTCTCAGGATGGAACTAAAACACTAATTCTGTTTTCTCCATAAAGATAATCCTGGAGATTGCATGTTGTTTAACCTCCATGTACTTATTTGTTTCTTCAACTGAAAGGCTTGAATGGGTGAAATGTTTGGCATTTTAAGTGAGCTAAAGGATTTTGCTGTGAGGAACCATAGGAACAACAACAACAAAAAAAACCCAGATCCTGAAGAGATTTTATACAGGACAGATGCATTTTGGGAGGGTGGACTCAAGAAGGAGGTAGATCTGGAAGCATGAGTAGGAGGCCACTGCACTCCACAAGATAGGCCACTGAAGTGGGGGGGGGGTGGGATTTGAGAGTGTAGGTAGTATCTGGATGTTGCACTCAGATAAGAAAGTGGAAGGGAAATGAAAAGGGGTAAGAAGAGGTCATAAAGATTAACAGATATAATAAATAGGGGCGCCTGGGTGACTCAGTCAGCTAAGCGTTCAACTTCAGCTCAGGTCATGATCTCACAGTTCATGAGTTCAAGCCCGCATCGGGTTCTGGGCTGACAGATCAGAACCTGGCATCTGCTTCGGATTCTGTGTCTCCCTCTGTCTCTATGCCTTGCCTGCTCACACTCTGTCTCTTTCTCTCTCTCTCTCTCTCAAAAATAAATAAACATGAAAAAAATTACAAAACAACATATAATAAATACAACCAAAAGAAATTTTGCCTATGTTTTGGCTTATGTAGTCACACCCTCAAAAGAACAAAGACACAGACAGCTGTAGGGTAATGTGGACACAAACATGTAAGAATCCACTGTGTCTGACATGAGAGGCTGAAGTAAGTATGTTTTAGAAAAATTTCAAAATAATATTGCAAGATTAGACAGTTTTTCTATGAATACATGTTCAAAGCAAGTGAAATATTTCAAAAAATATTTACAAACATTTCCATTTTAATTTATTCAATGAAAATAATTTTATATTGAAAGGGTAAGAGTACAATTATGTCTTTGAGAAAAAGGAAATGGGGTTTTTACATTTCTTACCAAAACAGTTATCTTAATTTCCTCTGCTTCAATGAAGACTGTTTTGCTCATTTTCTACTAGAAGATAATATGAATGTAGATTACATTTGTCAAAAGAATATACACATTAAAACAATTTTAATTTTTTATCATCAGGGAAATACAAATCAAAACCACATTGAGATGACACATATCAGAATGGCTAAAAGTAACAACCCAGGCAACAACAGATGTTGGTGACAATGTGGAGAAAGAGGAACTCTTTTGCACTGCTGGTGGGAATTTAAACTGGTGCAGCTACTCTGGAAAAC
Organism: Puma concolor; assembly: GCF_028749965.1. Classification (NCBI taxonomy): domain Eukaryota; kingdom Metazoa; phylum Chordata; class Mammalia; order Carnivora; family Felidae; genus Puma; species Puma concolor. The sequence goes on from NC_141671.1 coordinate 28,612,575, forward strand.
AGCACAGAGGTTCCTCTAAAAATTAAAAATAGAACTACCCTATGACCCAGCAATTACACTACTAGGTATTTATCCAAAGGATATAAAAGTGCTGATTTGAAGGGACACATGCACCCCAATGTTTATACCAGCACTATCAACAATAGCCAAAGTGTGAAAAAAAGCCCAAATGTCCACAGACTGATGGATGGATAAAGAAGATGTGGTATATACATACATACATGGAATATTACTTGGTGATCAAAAAGAATGAAATCTTGCCACTGCAACAACATGGATGTAACTACAGTTTATTATGCTAAGGTAAATCAGTCAGAGTAAGACAAATATCATATGATTTCACTCATATGTGGAATTTAAGAAACAGAACAGATGAACATAGGGGAAGGGAAGGAAAAGTATGATAAAAAAACAGAGAGGGAGACAAATGATAAGAGACTCTTAAATACAGAGAACAAGCTGAGGGTTGATGGAGGGGTGTTAGGTGGGGGGATGGACTAAATGGGTGATGGGCATTAAGGAGGGCACTTGGGGTCAGCACTAGGTATTATATGTATGTGATGAACCACTATATTCTATTCCTGAAATCATTATTATACTATATGTTAACTAACTTGATTTAAATAAAAGATGATATTAATAAAATAAAGTAAAAGAAACTATTTTAATTTAGTAAATCAGGTTAAAATTTTCCTAAATAATCATTTAATGAGTCAGATTAACAGTAAGAAAGAGAAGAAACAAAAAAGACCTAAGCATGAAGAGACTCCAAAATGATATTAATGTATTTTCCTTTACAAATCCCTTATGCTTCGGCAGTGCTGTCTCCAAATGTAAGGAATCTCAGAATATAAAAATTTTAAGAAAATAAATACGTCAATCCTATTTTGGTCTCAGTAGCTTATGACATTAAGAACAAATATTATCTTGGGGAGCCTGGGTGGCTCAGTCGGATAAGCATCCAACTTCAGCTCAGGTCATGATCTCATGGCTGGTGAGTTCAAACCCCTCACCGTGCTCTGTGCTGACAACTCAGAGTTGGGAGTCTGCTTCAGATTCTGTGTCTCCTTCTCTCTCTACCCCTCTTGTGCTTGTGCTCTCTCTCTCTCTCAAAAATAAACATTAATTTTTTTTAATAAAAAGAACCAATATTATATTGGGGCACCTGGGTGGCTCGGTTGGTTAAGTATCTGACTTTGATTTTGGTTCAGATCATGATCTCACAGTTCGTGAGATTGAGCCCTGCATTGGGGTCTGTGGAGCCTGCTTGGGTTTCTCTCCCTCCTTTCTCTCTGCCCCTTCCCCTGCTCTCTCTCTCTCTCTCTCTCTCTCTCAAAATAAATAAAGAAACACTTTTTTAAAAAAAGAATAGGTGTACCTGAGTGGCTCAGTTGGTTGAGTGTCCAACTTTAGCTCAGGTCATGATCTCACTGCTCATGAGTTCGAGCCCCAAATTGGGCTCTGTGCTGACAGCTCAGAGCCTGGAGCCTGCTTCAGATTCTATGTCTCCCTCTCTCTCTGCCCACTCCCCACTCATGCTCTGTCTCTCTCAAAAAAATAAACAATTAAAAAAAAAATATTAACTTACTGATGGTTTGGAATACTTCATTCATTCATTCACTTCTCAATTTTCTGAATAACCTATTACCTTCAAACTGATTTAGAAAGTGTCCTATATCTGGATAATTACTGGGATTAAGAACCTAAATGAAACGTAAAAGTCTACCTACTAATGGCATTAAATAAATGACATTCCCTTGTGACATATATTAACAGGGTAGAACTCTTTTTTTACACTTTTTTTAATGTTCATTTATTTATTTGTTTTGAGAGTGGGAGGATGGGCAGTGGAAGGAGAGAAAGAATCCCAAGCAGCCTCCACGCTCAGTGTGCAGCCCAACGTGGGGCTGAATCTCACAACCTGAGCCAAAGTCAAGAGTTGGACACTCAACTGACTGAGCCACCCAGGCACCCCTACAAAATTCATTTTCCATGAATGTTTGATGATATTCTAGAAGTGTAAAAAGAGGGATGCCTGGGTGGCTCATTTAGTTAAGCATCTGACTCTTGATTTTGGCTCAGGTCATGATCTAACAGTTAGTAAGATGGAGCCCCATGTGGGGCTCCATGCTGACAGTTTGGAGCCTGCTTGGGATTCTCTTTCTCCCACTCTCTCTCTGCCCTTCCCCCACTCACTCACTTGCTCAGAAATAAATAAATAAACTTTAAAAGAAAAATAAAATGAATTTTGTAAATGTGTATTATAAAACATTCATCTTCCTTCATCAATTTGTCTAAAATATTGTCCTACATTCTATTCACAATTGGATCTATTAAAATCTTCCTTAATATACATGCTTAATATTTTTGGATATCAATCATCATCATAATCATGGCCAAAAGAAAAATACTCTTTATTTGGCTGAATTACCCCATAAATAATAATATTAAAACTATATAATTAACTGGAGAAATTAAACAATTGATAACCCAAGCCGAAATGCTTAAGCTATTAACCTTGTAGGCACCAAACCATGGAAGAAACACAATATTGGACTGCACTTCTAAGGAATGAATTTCTAAAACAGAGTCTAAGTAGTAGAAACCTTTTCTACTAAAGATGTACATCTATATTGTGCCCATGGATATAATACCAATGCAGAATGAGCATGGCCACAGCACTTATTTTGAGCCGAGCCTTCAAATTTCAGCTGTTCTCAATAAAAGTCAATTTTTTAATTCTTTTCATGTTATCATTACTTTCCTATATAAATATATACTTATTTTTTTTACTTATCACACAGGTTATAAGTCAGTGATCTACGAGCAAAAGATTTTGATTTGGCATAGTGATGTTTTTAAAGTTTGCATTAGTTGTCAACATACAAAAATTTGGAGATTTCATATAAAAATCCAGTTTTCCAACTTGAAAACTCAGATGATCTGCCAGTTGGGGCCCATTTGTTTGATGGGTAATTACTTCCCTTCAATTACAACAAGTACTCCTTAGTTTGCCAGAGTCCCTAACCAACTTACTTTACCTGCACCCCAGAAATGTGACTTTGCAATTATTTTGTTTCATGGTTTTTAGCCTTTTAAAAAAATTTTTAAATTTACATCCCGATTAGTTAGTATATAGTGCAACAATGATTTCAGGTGTAGATTCCTTAATGCCCCTTACCCATTTAGCCCATCCTCCCTCCTACAACCCCTCCAGTAACCCTCTGTTTGTTCTCCATATTTTAAGTCTCTTATACTTTGTCCCATCCCTGTTTTTGTATTATTTTTGTTTCCCTTCCCTTATGTTCATCTGTTTTGTCTCTTAAAGTCCTTAGGTGAGTGAAGTCATATGATAGTTGTCTTTCTCTGACTAATTTCACTTAGCATAATACCCTCTAGTTCCATCCATGTAGTTGCAAATGGCAAGATTTCATTCTTTTTGATTGCCGACTAATTCTCCATTGTACATATATACCACATCTTCTTTATCCATTCATCCATCAATGGACATTTGGGCTCTTTCCATACTTTGGCTATTGTTGATAGTGCTGGCATAAACATTGGGGTGCATGTGCCCCTTCAAAACAGCATACCTATCCCTTGGATAAATACCTGGTAGTGCAATTGCTGGGTCGTAGGGTAATTCTATTTTTAATTTTTTGAGAAACCTCCATACTGTTTTCCAGAGTAGTTGCACCAGATTGCATTCCCACCAGCAATGCAAAAGAGATCCTCTTTCTCCGCTTCCTCGCCAACAACTGTTGTTGCCTGAGTTGCTCATGTTAGCTATTCTGACAGGTTTGAGGTGGTGTCTCAGTGTGGTTTGATTTGTATTTCCCTGATGATGAGTGATGTTGAGCATTTTTTCATGTGTCAGTTGGCCATCTGGATGTCTTCTTTGGAGAAGTCATGTCTTTTGCCCATTTCTTCACTGGATTATTTGTTTTTTGGGTGTTGAGTTGGATAAGTTCTTTATAGAATTTGGATACTAACCCTTTATCTGATATGTCATTTGCAAATATCTTCTCCCATTCCATCAGTTGCCTTTTAGTTTTGCTGATTGTTTCCTTTGCTGTGCAGAAGCTTTTTATTTTGATGAGGTCCCAATAGTTCATTTTTGCTCTTGTTTCCCTTGCCTCCAGAGATGTGTTGAGTAAGAAGTTGCTGCGGCCAAGATCAAAGAGGTTTTTGCCTGCTTTCTCCTTGAGGATTTTGATGGCTTCCTGTCTTACATTTAGGTCTTTCATCCAGTTTGAGTTTATTTTTGTGTATGTTGTAAGAAAGTGGTCCAGGTTCATTCTTCTGCATGTCGTTGTCGTTTTCCCAGCACCAGTTGCTGAAGAGACTGTCTTTATTCCATTGGATATTCTTTCCTGCTTTGTCAAAGATTAGTTGGCCATACATTTGTGGGTCGATTTCTGGATTCTCTATTCTGTTCCATTGATCTGAGTGTCTGTTTTTGTGCCAGTGACTTTGCAATTCTTCAGAACATGTCTACTGACACAAAGACTAAAGATGGCAATTTTTACTGTTTAATCATATAAATATAGAGCCACCTCTATATAAGAAAATATAAATTGTGTTTTTGTCATATATGTTTTTTGTCAAAATTTCTTGCAAGAAGGTATAACTAAATGGTGATAAAAATTCTTAGAAATAAAAATTCTTATTTATTTATTTTGATCATATTTGGCTCACAAACTCTTTATAAACAGTATCTTATTAGAAAGCAAAGGCAGAGACTGATTTATTTTAATCAGATGATCTTCATTCTCCTGTTAATGAGGACTGGGCAAGTAGGAAATGTTAAAAGGTGCTAGATGGGAATTCCAAAGTTCAAAGTGTCAAGGGGAAAAGTTCTAAAAGAATATAAGGTCGTGTCTGTGGAGCAAAGTGCAGCAAAGATGAAAGCTGTGGCTTAAACGGTTGAGAAATGGGAATATGCCTAAGTGTGGGATGAGTTATGACAACAGAGAAGTCAGGGAGGAAGACTAGTCACCTAGATCATCAAGGAAGGTGTCCAGAACATCAGTTCTGACAGCATGAACTTTGAAGAAGTGGTGAATGATGTACACATGAAAGGAGAGATGTGTATAGCATTTACTGATATAAGCTCTACACCAGGTCAATCTGGTGGTGCATAAAAAATTTTAATGAAAGAAAGAAAGAAACAAAGAAAGAAACAAAGAGAGAAAGAAAGACATGCCAGGTACAGCCACCTGATATGAATGCAAACAGGAGAAATAGAGAGAAAGAATGACCTGGAGGAAGAGACGGAACAGACTCCTTTTGGAAGGATTTGTAGGGGAAAGATTGGAGGGAAAGTCAGACTTCATTCAGATGAAGAAATAGGAAAAATTGTTGAAAAAATGTTCAGGATATAGATGAGTTTGCTCAAAATTTAAAAAGGGATTCACAAGTGTAGTCCAGTTTCTATTTAAAAGGAATTAATGAAAACAAAAGCCCAAATGACCCATGTTAGAGAAACAAGGTATTTCTCCATTTCCAAATACTGTACTCATGATTAATAAGCTCTTCTCTTTAACCTGATTTCTACATGCTAATATAAGGCAAATACTTTATTAGATCATTTTTTGCTAATTATAATTTTAAATTGTTAAGAACTTAGTTGGCTGTCCTACAGATTGTCAAATGAATTCTAGTCAAAGGCAGTATTTAATACATTTCTGCCAGAACTTCAAACACAATGATAGAATTATGTAAATTGACTCACTTTTCTAGGTTAAGTCTCCTCAAATATAAAAAGAATGTTGTTCATCAGCTAAGTTCCATAAACTGGCGATACATTTAAAAACTACAAAGGTACTAGAGTTCTAACATGAGGTAGAAAATTGACTTATAAGTATAGGATTTCTTTTTTCCACCAGAAACTTTCCGAGACTCTTTCTAATTTGGTACATCAGGAAAACCAAATAATTAAATATCTTGCTTTGATGCTTTCATTAAATTGGCCCTAGAAAGAAGCCTATTACTTTTAAAATTATTTGGTCTTAGTGGCACTTAAATTCTCCTTACTCTTATTCCCCTTGTCGCATTCTAGCATTTAAAAACAAAACAAAACAAAACTTGTTCTTCCTTATTAAACTGGACATTCACCTGATATTGGTGCCCTGAAGTTTTTTTCCCCCTTTTGTCACAAAATTATTAGATTCATATAATACAAAAAAGTGTGTTATTTGACTGTAATATAAGATATAGTAAAGTAGATGTTCACAGAAACCACTCTTAGTAGAACACAAAAATGCAGGAGGTATGGGGAGATGAAAAAAAAAAAAAAAAAAACTAGTATAACACATGATTGGGCTGGCAGAAAGTAAAGGAATTCCTCAGAAGCCTGAGAAGGAAAGTTCTTATCCACAGGAGTAAGCAGCACTGGAGCCACAGATTGATTGCCTTCCAATCTATGCTCAATCCTGGTGGCCTATGTTCTGGATTTTAATGGACCACTCCTTAGGAGAAAGAAAACAAAACCAGAACCTGAACAGCCTAGATGATTAGATTAGAAACTAGAATTATAAGTTGGGAAACAGTGGTTCCAACCAGTCAGGAGAGAAGGCATAGAGAAGAAACACAGAGGAGACTCCCGTTGTGCAACTGCCATTTTACTCTTTAGGTGGGTGATAGGTACATGGGGATTCACTTTCTTTTTATTCCCCAGATTATACATGTATTATTCAATAAAATTGTTTTAGTTTAACTTGAAACAACTTTGCTGAACTCAAACCCATGTCAAAATATCAAGGGTAATTACAATTTATAAAATGATTTTTTTTTTTTTGCCCACAAAAAGCACACCTAATATGTTAAAATATCTGTAGACCTAAAGTCACCCATAGGAATGCTTAAACAACATTTTTACAATAACCTTTCTCCTCTGCCTCATTATCCCCATCTTGTATTTGAAAAATCAGAGAAAATCCTGAACCATGGCTTGTTCAATTAATTAAAGTTTAATTCTGCACCAAGTTCAACATCCTCTTCATTTTGCTCTCAGTTTGCAACAGACAACCCTCTGTAATCAGTAGGATCACTGCAAATGACTTGTGAGTTCAGAAATCAAATTCATACACCCAAAGCAAAGAATGATCAAATATAAGGTTTCATGGGGTACCTGAGTGGCTCAGTAGGTTAAGCACCTCACTCTCAATTTAGGATAAGGTCATAATCTCACAGTTCATGAGATCAAGCCCTACTTTGGGTTCTGCCTACTTAGGATTCTCTCTCTCCCTCCCCCTCTGCCCCTGTCTCACACTCTCTCTCAAAATAAATAAATAAACTTAAAAAAAAAAATAAAGCTTCATTTCAATTTTACAATCATTGAAAACAATTTCAAAATAGGAAATGCAAAATATTTTGAGGAATGGTCACTTACCAGAATATATGTCCAACTTCCTAACTGACAACCCAGAAGAGGCCAACATTCATTCAAATGCCAAAACTTTGTGCTATGTTTTTAAATTTTTTTTTTCAACGTTTATTTATTTTTTGGGACAGAGAGAGACAGAGCATGAATGGGGGAGGGGCAGAGAGAGAGGGAGACACAGAATCAGAAACAGGCTCCAGGCTCTGAGCCATCAGCCCAGAGCCTGGCGCGGGGCTCGAACTCACGGACCGCGAGATCGTGACCTGGCTGAAGTCGGACGCTTAACCGACTGCGCCACCCAGGCGCCCCTGTGCTATGTTTTTAAAGAATCAATTTCTTTTATTTATATTATACCCAAATAGTGCTTGATTAATAGGGAATTTTTTTTCTGACAGTCCACAGACTACTTACAGAAAATACTAGGTGTTGAAATAAAAAATTTAATATTTTCTCTTTGGAGTACTTGAAGAAATTAAAATAGATGTTGGAATTTGCTATTTTAATTTAGATTCACTTAAAATATGATCTGTTGGTGCACCTGGGTGGCTCAGTCTGTTGGATGTCTGACTTCGGCTCAGGTCATGATCTCGCGGTTAGTGAGTTCCAGTCCCGGGTCAGACTCTGTGCTAACAGCTCAGAGCCTGGAGCCTGCTTCGGATTCTGTCTCTGTCTCTCTCTCTGTCTCTCTCTCTCTCTCTCTCTCTCTCCCTCTCTCTCTCTCTCTCTTTCTCTCTCTCTCTCTCTCTGTGCCCCCTGCTTGCTCTCTTTCTCTCTCTCTCAAAAATAAATAAGTAAACATTTTTTAAAGTCATCTTTTTCTGTGAGGCTTCCCTGCTAAGTCATTTAACACTGAAACCCCTCCCTTAGCATTTCCTATCCTCCATTCTTCCTCCTTCTCATCCTTCTTATTCCTCTTCATTTTGAGATATAATTGACACATAAAATCGTAACACATTTAAAGTATACATTGTGGTAATGTGATACACATTGTGAAAAGATTTGCCCCACTTAGTTAATTAACACATTCATCACCTCACTTTTTTTTCTTGAGAAGGTTTAAGATCTACTCTCTTAGCAAATTTCATTTATACAATACAGTGTTACAGTGTTGTCAGCTATAGTCACCATGTTTTATATTAGATCTTAAGATCTTATTTATCTTATAGTTGAAAATGTGTACCCTTTTATCAACCTCCCCCTATTTCTCCCACCCCCTAGCTACTGGCAGCCACTTTTCTACTCTTTATTTCTATGAGTTGGATCTTCACTCCCTCTCTTTCTCTCTCTCTATCTCCCCCTCTCTCTCTCAGATTCTACATCTAAGTGATACCATGCAGTATTTGTCTTTATTTGTCTAGCTTATTTCACATAACACAATGCCCTTGAGGTCCATCTATGTTAGAACAAATAACAGGTTTGTTTTCTTTCTCATGGCTGAATAACTTTCCCTTGTACATATACACGACATTTTCTGTATCCGTGTATCCACTGATAAACATTTAGGTGTTTCCATATCTTGGCATTTGTAAATAATGTGAACATAGGAGAATATTTGTGAACATAGGAGTGTAGATATTGCTTCAATATCCTATTTTTATTTCCTTTTAATATATACCCAGAAGTGGGATTGTTGGGTCATATGGGGGTTTGGGCTTTTATTTATTTTTTTGAAGGGACATACATACTATCTGCACAGATTTACATTCTGCCAACAGCGCACAAGGATTCTCTTTCTTCCACATTTTCAAAAACACTTATTATCTCTTGTCCTTTTAATGATAGCCATTTGAAGAGGTATGAGGTTATATCTCATTAAGGATTTAATTTGCATTTCTCTGAATATTAGTGATATTGACAACCTGTTCATATACCTTCTGGCTATCCGTATGTCTTCTTTAGAAAAATATAAATTCAGTTCCTCTGCTTATCTTGTAATCAGATTGGTTTTTTTTTATGAGTTCTATAAGCTCTTTATACATTTTAGATATTAACCCCCTTATCAGATATGATTAGCAAGTATTTTCTCACATTCTGCAGGTTGTCTTTTCATTTTGTTGATGGTTTCTTTTCCTGTACAGACGACTTGATTAAAAAAAAAGTTTTTATTAAAAAAAAATTTAAATGTAATCTCTGCCTTCAATATGGGGCTGGAACTCAAACCCCAGATCAAGAGTCATATGCTCTGCTGACTGAGCCATTCAGGTACCGTTCCTATACAGAAGTTTTTTGTTTGATGTAGTTCCACTTGTTTATTTTTGTTTTTGTTGCCTTTGCTTTTGGTGTCAAATCCAAAAAATCATCACCAAGACCGATGTTAAGGGAACTTTCTATGTTTACTTCCAGAAGTTTAATGGTTTCAGGTCTTATGTTCACGACTTTAAACTATTTTGAGTTAATTTTTGTGTAATTTTTGTGTAAGATAGGGTCCCCAGTTCCATTGTTTTGCATATAGCTGTCCAGTTTTCCCAGCACCATTCATTGAAAAGATTATGCTTTTCCTATTTATATTCTCGGCTCCTTTGTTGTAAATTAACTGACCAGAGGTGCCTGGGTGGCTCAGTCAAGTGTCTGACTTCAGCTCAGGTCATGATCTCACAGTTAGTGAGTTTAGTCCCCATATCAGACTTTCTGCTGTCAGCACAGAGCCTGCTTCAGATCCTCCGTCTCCATCTCTCTGCCCCTCCCCTCCTCATGCTTGCACTCTCTCTCTCTCTCTCAAATATAAACATTAAAAAAAGTATTAAAATTTTAATACTTGCATGCGTTTCTTTCTGGGCTCTTTATTCTGTTCCATTGATCTATGTGTCCGTTTTTTTTTTTTTTTTTCAACGTTTATTTATTTTTGGGACAGAGAGAGACAGAGCATGAACGGGGGAGGGGCAGAGAGAGAGGGAGACACAGAATCGGAAACAGGCTCCAGGCTCTGAGCCATCAGCCCAGAGCCTGACACGGGGCTCGAACTCACGGACCGCGAGATCGTGACCTGGCTGAAGTCGGACGCTTAACCGACTGCGCCACCCAGGCGCCCCTATGTGTCCATTTTTATGCCAATTCCATACTGCTTTGATTCCTATAGCTTTGTGATATATTTTGAAATCAGGAAGTGTGATGCCTCCAGCTTTTTTCTTCTTTCTCAAGATTGCTTTGGCTATTTGGGGTCTTTTGCAGTACCATACAAACTTTAGGGTTGCTTGTTATATTTCTGTGTAAAATGTCATTGGAATTTTAATAGGGACTGCATCATATCTGTAGATTGCTTTGAGTAGAATGAACATTTTAATAATATTTTTCTAATCTATGAACACAGAATCTTTCTATTTATTTGTGTCATCTTCAATTTATTTTATTAATGTCTTACAGTTTTTAGTGTACAGATCTTTTACCTCATTGGTTAAATTGATTCCTAGGTTTTTATTCTTTTGATGTAATTGTAAATAGGAATGTTTTCTTGATTTCTCTTTCTGGTAGTTCATTGTTAGTGTATAAAAACACAACTTATTTTATATCCTTCAACTGTACTGAGCTTATTTATTGCTCTAAATTTTTCAGTGGAGTCTTTAGAGATTTTTTGTATATAATGTCATATCATCTACAAACAGTTCTACTTTTTCTTTCACATTTTGATGCCATTTATTTTCTTTTCTTACCCAACTGATGTTGAATTTAGTCAAATGCTTTTTCTGCATCTGTTGAAGTGATCATATAATTTTTATCCTTCATTGTGTTTATGTCGTGTATTAATTGATTTTCAAATGCTGAACCATCTTTGCATCCATGGGATAAATCTCACTTGACCATAGTATATGATCCTTTTAATCCATTGTTGAATTCAGCTCGCCAATGCAACTATATTCATCTGGCATATTTGCCTGTAATTTTCTTCTCTTGTAGTGTCCTTAATTAGTTTGATATCAGGAATGCTGCCTTCATGAAATGAGTTTGAAAGTGTTTCTTCTTATACTTTTTGTAAGAGTCTGAGAACATTTTGTATTAATTCTTCTTTAAATGTTTGGTAGAATTCACCAGTGAAGCCATCTTGTCCTATACTTTCACTTGTGGAAAGTATTTTTATTATAGACTCATTCTCCTGTAGTAGTAATTGATCTGTTCAGATTTTCTATTTCTTTGCAATTCAATCTTGTTTGATGGTATGTTTGTAGGTATTTACCCATTTATTTTAGGTTGTCCAATTTTTTCTTTCTTTTTTTTTTTTTTTTTTTTGGTCTATAATTACTTATAGTAGTCTCTTAGGGTCCTTCGTACTTATGTGGTATCAGTTGTAATGTCTCCTTTTTTATTTATAATTTTATTTTGTTCTCTTTATTTTCTTGGCAAGTCTAGCTAATGGTTTGTCTATTTCATTTTTTCTTTTCAAAAACAACTCAATTTTGTTGATTTCTTCTATTGCCATTTTAATCTCTATTTTGTTTATCTCTGCTCTAATCTTTGTTATTTTCTTCCTTCCACTGACTTTGGGTTTACTTTGTTCTTTTTCTAGGTCCTTGAAATATAAAGTCAGGTTGTTTATTTGAGCTCTTCTTTTTTTCTTAAAGTAGGCATTTATCATTATCATTTTCTTCTTAGAACTGTTTTTGCTACATCCCATAAGTTTTGGTATGTTATGCTTCCATTTTCATTTGTCTCAAGATATTTTTTAATTTCCCTTTTGATTTTCTTTGACTCATAGGTTGTTCAGTAACATGTTAAGTTTCCATTTATTAGTGAATTTTCTAGTTTTCTTCTTGTATTGATTCCTGGTTTCATACCATTATGGTCAGAAAAGATGTTTTATATGATTTCAATCTTCTTAAATTTACTAAGACTTGTTTTGTGGTCTAACATACAATATATCCAGGAGCATGTTCTACATGCTTTAAGCTTTGGCTTAAACCCCCTATTTCTTCTTTATTTCTCCATAGTATTTGTCATACCTAACATATCACAAATTTTTTTAATGTTTTTATTTTTTACCTTCCCCACTAGAATGTAAACTGTGTAGGTGCAAGGATTTCTGCCATTTCATTCCTACTTTGTCTCACTTAGAAGAGTACCTAGCACATAGTAGATATGCACTAAATATTCTTGAATAAATGAATGAAAGAAGGCCACCTATAGTCAACTATTTTGAATAATGATGAGAGGAAAAATACACCTAAGAACTCTTGACATTAGTCAAGATTTTTATTTACTATAATTATTAGGGTTTGCCAATGCAGTAATTTAGGAGCATTGCCAGCAACCCTCAGTCTTCTGTGCCTCACTACCAAATCAGAATTATAGAGCAGGGTACATTCATTCAAAGATTTTTCTCCCTTTGACCACTTTTTTAATCAAATAAACATTATAGAAAAATCCCTTATTTCCAATAGATCTTGCCAAAACCCTCCAAACAATGTTTCAACACACTCCCCAAAGAAGAAACCCAATGCTGGGAATGAGTCAAGCAATCAGTTAGCAGCTGCCATTCTTAGGTTACTATCCATACCCTGTTTTTTCTCTCCATTTAAAATCCTTAAACCTTCAAGTTCTTTTAATTTCTTCTGGTGAGAGATTTAATTATTGGTATTTTTAATAGTACATGTTCACTACAGGAATGATGAAAGGCAATTAGCATCATGATTGAGACAAGCTAAAGCATGCTGTGGCGATGATGAAAATGAGCAGTGAAGGAACACTGAGTGATGGCAATGGACCTAAACACCCACCAAGACTGGAGACGTTCAACCTCATGCAGCTACTACTAATTTATAATAAACTTTATATTCATAAAGTAGCTCAAAATCGCCAAAAGAGTCAATTTAATTCTTAGCATTATATTTTCTTTACATGCTGAATTATAAAATCTTAGTGCAATCTCAGCATTGAAAACTGTAATTTGCATGTGTTTCCTCTATGTGCCACCTTTGTAGAAACAGAGTTATACGGACTAAAAATTATCTACTTGCACTCTGATTTTGGTCCGTAACAATTTCTTTGGCTGGCTGAATAGTAAAATAAACATAAGTAAAATAATCAATTTTCTCTTTTATCACACTGGTTTCTTACTGGTTTCATCCAACTATTAATTCAACACTTTATCTAGCTTATAGAAGTTGATAGTATACAGAAGTTGATACACAGTGAAATGAACACAAAAAGATATTATTAACTAGCCACTGCTGTTTCTAAATGGGATAGAAACTTATTTATCTGCAGATCAGTTAGTGTCATTTGTCCTAGGGATTTCAGAAGGAGTTATAATAAGATTTCTCAGTTTTTTTAATAATGCTAGCTACTCAAATTCTAAATGCAATCCTAACTTTCTACAGAAATTTACTAGTCTACATAGGCAGGTATATAGCTTTAACTGATGGACTTATTTTATGTATGAATCTTATTCATCATTTAGAGTTTACAGAAAATGCAATAACCTCACTTTTAACTAATTACATGGAATATAACGTAAACAATGTTGTCCAAACTTTAGGTATTCTTATTCTACTTTCATGATTTTCATCATCTCCATTGTACTATCACTTCTTAATAGAACTCTTTAAATTCCCTTAATATATTTCTTTATAAACCTACCTTTATCTTCATTCCAAGTGATAGTAACTATGAAATCATCCATTTGATTCATGAATTAATTTAAAAAATGTGTCTATCACACACTTTGTGACACATTTTGGGGAGCTTAAAATACAGCTATAACTAAGAAAAGACCATCTCTCATGAGGGTTACATTCTAATGAAGAAGGTAATCAATCAGCCAATCAATCAATACAGGGCATTCTACAAATACAATGTTAGCTAAGTGCTATGAAGAAAGCTAAAGGAAAGTGAGGGGGGAAAAAGAAGATGGAGTAGAGTAAATGACATCTGAAGTAGTGATATTTGAATGGAGACTTGACTGCAAACCCATGAAGGCCTCAGCAATGGAAAACAGAATGGTAAATGCCCACTGTGAAAATACTCAAGGAATAGCAAGAAGGCTGATGTGCTGAAACAAAGAAAGGAAGCCAGAGAGGCCTGGAGGTGAGACTTCAGGGTCAAGCAAGGTCCAAAACAGATAGGATCTCATAGGTCCTGGGAAGAAGTTTGGATTTTCTTTTGAATATAATGAGAAATCATTGGAGAATTTTTAGCAGGGGAATGACATTAAGTGTTTTTCACTCGTAATCATTACTCAGGCTTTTGTGTGAACTGACCTTGGAGTAGAAATTCTGGGAACCACTTAGAAGGTTTCTAAAGTTAAGGGGGCTGCGAGGAGTGGGATGGTAGTAATGGTGGAGGTGGAGGAAATAGGTGGATTGGCTAGTTAGTTTTATTTTTTTTCTCTGATACATATAAAAAATAAATAAACCTTTCTTGATAGTTGTACATGTTTCATCCATGTTCTACGTGAAAGTATTTCACATCTGGCATTCTGGCTCCCATCCTCTGTGAGATACTGGTGCAGTGGTTTGACTTCAGGCTCTGAAATCAGACTGCTTGGGTTTGAGTACATTATCTGACTTATTGTTTGGCAGACCTTTTAAAGTTTCTATTTCTTTGTCTTAGATAATGAGGATCTGATAGCTCTATCATAGGGTTATTAGAAGTATTCAGCTGGATAATGCATGTGCAGTGCTTAGCACAGTACCTGATGGATAATAAGTAATGACCATCGTAGCTATGTAAATAACATATATCACGAAGATATCCAGTTCTTATTTTTTCTCACTACAACCATAATGAGCACATATTAACCTTACAAATATATTTGCTCATTTTTAGTCATTGTTGTTACCCTTAAGAAGAACCAATATTTCTTAATTGGGCATTTAATACATAGAATTAATATATTACAAATGTGGTGGTAATTTCCAAATAATTTTAGTGCTTCAGATTCAAAGTTCCAGGGGTTTTTTGCTCTTGTGCTCACACAGGTGAAATAACAGCTGGAACTCACCAGAATTCTACTTGTCAAAAAATCTGCATGCAGTGGCATAAAACTAACACAGGTGCCCCAGCATGCTGACAAAGAATAAATAGAAGCACATGTTCTGAAAGGTACATAATACTTCACTTCTTAAAATACTACTTATAAAATGTGGTCAGCTTTGTTCTGCAAATTGGCTGACACCTAACATATAAAGGAGCTGCTGTTGGTGCCCCAGTGGCCATGCCACCTGGATTCTCTTTATCTTGTTTATTATTACTAACTGTTTCAAAAACACTTTGGAGATTTTAAAGAAAGGGATAGATTGTGATCTCTGCTTTGAGTGTGGTCCTGCTAGGAGGCCAAATGACTTTTTAAAGGTCCCTTTAGTGACATGGTATGTCTTAACTGATACTTTCCTTTTAAAAACAACTGTCCTTTTGGGGAGCTCCCAGAAAGGATATTAGGGATTATGTTTGAATAAAAACACTGGAATTTGCTTTCCTATCCCCCCCTTTTTTAAGGAAGAAATCTTTGTGGAATGTGGAAAAGAAATGAGTTTGAGCATACTAAATCCAAATAATGCAACACTGATCTCTCTTAGTCACAAGTCAATACAATAGCAAAAGCCCCAATAACGTTCAACTCACTTTTGGGAGACAGGACCCATGACGTGCTCTGCCTGTGCAAGATAGACGGGTGGTCTGAAGAATGTGATTCTCCTGTAAAAACAAGGGCATACACACACACACACACTTACAAAAACTTCTTGCAGGAGGCCTTCCAAGGAATCCCTGTGCCGCCACCCCCAATCCTTCTAACTTAAGTTGAAGAGCCTTCTTAGTTTTCAAGCTTTCCCTAAGTAACACCAAATGTTGGACTTTGCAGTGCTTTCCTGATTTGATTCTTACGTGACCAGCCTAATCAACCATCATTTGAGAATAAGCTCCCTAGCTTAATCCTTAATTTTCTTCCAACCACTGAAACTATGATGGCCAGGGAAGGTTTGCTTATCATTCAGTTGCCTCCCCTCAGCCATCCACCAAAATGAATGTGAAGGAGTAAATTTCAAGATAGAAATGAGCCCAGGCTCTTTCAAACTCAGGACTGGGTTATCGACAAAATCTTTTGATTTAGCCCAAATCTACCTGAGAGTTTTTACAAAGTGCTCACTTAGTTTTACAATTCGTTGATCAGTAGAGCTGGGCCCAAATTAACCTAGATTTGCGGTAGAAACATATGAGAGAAATACTAGGGACAGCATGCTCTAACACTGTCTTCCTAGTATGTTTCTCTAAGTCTGAATAATACAAGGTATTAGCAATGCCCTTGGGAACTGGTAAAAAAACTAGATTACTCTACCTGGAGTAAATATTTCTTCTTCAGGACTTTTGTAGTAACTGAATCATTCTACATATTAAAAAAATGTAATAAGTGACCCATTTATGGAGAATTTTACAGTTAAAATGTAGAAATACTATGGTTGGAATATTTTATAAAAGAGCCAAAACACATAGTAAATTAAGATTGATTTGCATGAAATTTTGCAGATACCCAGATGATAATATAAAAAAAGGAAACAAACTTTGTTTGAACTCTATTGCTGTTATATTAGGTTATCCCCTTGTCTGTACTCTACTCCTGTTCCTAATTTAACACCTGTAAATTGCCATGGAAATTGCATATAAAATGTAAATTTCATATTGCAAAGGTAGGGAGGTCAAATTGTATATGAGTCAGAATTTTATTAGAATTTCTTTAGCTCATGCCTTTCCCCATCCTTAACAATGTGGGTAATTCATTTTCTATCATTTTTTGTATCTTGTAGTGCTTGGCAATGGTTAGCAAAAGTGGTCAGGAGAGCCGGGAGGCATTGCTAGGACTATAAACCATGGCAAAGAGATGAAACACATTGAGTTTGAACTTAAAAGTCTTCTAATTCACTTTTTAAAATTAATTTCTTGAACAAATAGAAAAATTGGAGAAGGTCCTGGTGGCTTCAATGATACTGAACACTTGAACTAAAGGGCTGGTTAAGTGCAAGAAAGGTCTGGCTGTGCATCTCTGAAGTAATGAGGTGAGTCCTGGAGTTGTGCTTTTATTGTTCATTACATTAGCTTTCTTCTTTCTACAAATGGGACTTGTTGATTCATTGCTAAAATGGTCTGAAAGCTAAGGCATCAGAGAAATTCTTTCCCAGGTGCACTTTTATATATACTAATCCTTCTGAAATGTTTCATCAGCTTGAGTTTTCTAGCAGGAGCAGTGGGTCATGCTTGTCTTTGCCAAAGTGCCTTTCATCTTTTTTGGTCAATGTACCTTTGATCTTTTCTAATTTCTTGCCTGGCCTTTCTCTCTCTGCCTCTCCCTCCTCTATCCCCTCTCTTTCTCAGTTTTGAGAGGCAAGAGTATGGGGTCCAATTCCCACAATGCACAGAGCCATGCTCAGGAGGACTGTTCTAGAGTCACGAGGAGCTTGCCAGGACAGCAGCAGAGTGCAAAGCCTTGAAAGGGGCTTCTATACATGTGTTCTCTGCTCCTCATGTCTCAGACTCAATGAAGTTACAGAGCAGCTTCAAAGAGGACTTTCATTCCCATGGTTAATTTTTTGCCTTTATAAAAACAATTGTCATCTGGGTATCTGCAAAATTTCATGCAAATCAATCTTAATTTACTATGTGTTTGGGCCCTTTCATAAAATATTTTGACCATAGTATTTCTACATTTTAACTGTAAAATTCTCCCATGATTTTCAATTAGTACCATCGTGAGAGAGCATATCCTAAGCGTATGTGCCAAGTATATGTCATTTTTCCACAGTGGACACAGTACTTCAGCTTCCTCAGTTCCCAAATCCTGAATCGTTCTCCAATTCTGCATCTACTGTTATGTTCTGTGTTTCTCTACTATATTAGCTTATAACAGGTTAATGGGAAGCACAGCTCATAGTTCATATGATGTGCTTTGAAAACTAAGTGCTGTGAAAAGTATTGTTTTTATTATTGTCATTTTTGTTATTATCATTATGCAAAGTCCTTGTAGCAAAAATTATAGTATCTATTTTCCAAATCTATTCTGAATCTATCTCTGAGCTAGAACTAGAATCTAGACCTTCTTAAAATCTCCATTTGCAGTGCTTGCAGTTACTTCATACACTTCCTTTGATAGGAAAGCATTTAACTTTTCTTTTCTCCTGAGTGCCCCAGCAGTCCACAGATGTGCCAAGACCTCAATAGGCAGGTGGGCATCAAAGACTCAGGATAGTGTGACTCCAGATGGCTAAACCTAGATGATGCGTTCTCCCCTAATAAGTGTAAATTTCCCATTCTTTGTTCCTTAATTAAAGCAGAAGGGGGTGCCTGAGTAGCTCAATTGGTTAGGAGTCTGACTCTTGATTTAAGCTCAGATAATGATCTCACAGTTTGTGAGATCATGCCCTGTGTTGGGCTCTGTGCTAGAGGCGTGGAGCCTGCCTGGGATTGTCTCTCTGCCTCTGCCTTTCTCTCTCTCTCTCTCAAAAATAAATAAAACCCCCCTAAAAACCATTTTAAAAGGCAGCAAAACTTAAAGGTAATCATTATTTTAAAGATAATTTTTTAAATAATGAAAGGGGAAATTCTAATTGTTATCTTTCCCCAGTTTTTCTGCCATATGAATGTATACGTTCAGTTCAAAGCTCTCTTTTGCTGGCAATTTGTTCCAAATGTTTGAGCTTCCTGCTACTACCACTCATTGATCACCTCTATGCTGTCTTAGCAGCTATAGGCTGGTCAAAGATTATTCTTGACTTAAACTGTTCACTAGGAAGTTCTTAGGTGACTGAGCATCGATTTATATCTTCACAGGGAGAGAGAGGGAAAGAAAAAACTGACAAAGAGATCCTGTTGAAGGAGTCCTCCTTCCCCAGTTAAAAGGTAGACATTTCCACTCTTTTTGAGTTTCCACCACCTGCTAGTTACTTAACTTTGGTAGGTAGCCCTAGATGCAGCCTAATTTGTGTATATTACACTCATTTATTTGTGCCTTTAGTATTGGCAACAACCTGAAGTCACAAACTGCTTAATAAAGAAAAGTCCAAACAAAATATAAGCAACTCCTTACGAGCGTTCTTTATTCTCAGGTAATTACACCATCCATTAACTGATGCTAATCTCCAACTGACAATCACCTGATCTCTCAGGGTAGGTTCCTGTAATACAGTATAGTTTTGGCATAACTACAGGACTAGAAATCCCAGTAGATCATAGCTATCCACTTATAAATTATAATTTTCCTCTATGTGGAAGAAAATATTCAAGAAATATATGATTCACATACTAAGAAATGAAAACAACTTATTTTTTGTCCTACTTTCTCAAATTGCTTGAAGGCAAAAAAAAATGTTAAACGGATAATATCTTTCAACACTGAATTTATTTCTCAGCTTAATTTAAGCATAGAAATTATGTGCCAGATGGCATAATCAACATGTTCTGTTGAAAGATTGCAATTTTATTCTTATAAGAAAAAATAAAGCATTTTTCCACGTGCTCTACTCAGTGGGAAAGAAAGTTTATATATGTTCACCCTAACAATGCCATCTTTGACAAGGAAAATGACAATGGCTTTGAATGTATTAATTGAGCTCTTTTCCTGCTCTTGCTTTGTCTCATCCTGCCATAGATTTCACATAAGATTCATGGTGAATAACTGGAAAGTGAAATAGTAAAAAGAATAACTATGAATATAGTAAAATTTGTCTTAGTGCCATTTGGACATTTAAAGATGTCTGAAATGCACTTCATTTTTAATCATGTCATAACTGTATTTCATTCAATATCCTGAACTTTGTGCTATAAATCAGAATATGCCCTAGGCTCTTTCCTCCCAAGGAGGTCATTCAAAGATTTGCCTATCTTAGGAGAGATGGGAACTGACTGTTTTCACAACTCATTCCATTTTTATGTGAGATTTCTATTCCCAACACTTCCATAAAGCACTTGGCCAAGGAACTTAGTCATGAGCTAAAGAGAAAAGCATGATGTTTATAAAGATGGAAGGTACAAACAGTTAACTGATACAAAAGTTTGAGCACTTGGAGTGTCAAGAAGAGAAAGGGAAAGGAGAAAAAGGAAGGGAAGGGGAGAAAAAGAAGGGAGATCAGAGGAGAGGAGGGGGTAATCAATGAATACAGAAACACAAACACATGTAAAATAATTAGTGACTTTGTCTCTGAAAAATGAATGCCCTTCCTATAAAAGATAAATTATTGCTAGAGAAGATGGGACATTTCTGATTACTTTGAACAAAAATTTTAAATGATTATTAAAATAGATACTTGGAATAAAGTATGTATTCTGATGAAATTATAACTTCTCAATCTACATGTTTTGAAAACAACAACAAGAAGTCTAATAATCATGTCACTGTGACAAGTTTTTTTTCAACTGCAGGTTAAGATTGTTCCTTCTTATCTTTAAAACATCTGTATTTTGATGGCTAGTCAACTCTGGGCATTTCTGCCCTGAAAATGATAGCCTGCTTGGGATTATTATGCTAAAATACATTTTTCAAACTTCTCGTTTAAATGCATTTGCTTGTCATATTGGATATACTTCAGGAGAACAATATTACAATCTTATTAAGACATGTAAATCTCATTTCTTGAGTATCAAATGTTTTCCCCATCATTATTCTCAGGATTAAATACACTAGACTATGATCTCTTACACAGATTACACCTACATACATATAACCACCTACTAAATTTACTAGGTATCAAGCAGGTCACTGCTTATACATGGTTCAAAAATGACAAATCATATCATTTGACATGTTGGTCACTTATTCTGTGCTTGGAATGCTATAAGAAGTGCTACAGCATGTCTGGAGTCAAGTCTGAATTTTCTATGTGTTCCAATCCCATTTCTTTTCTGATACAAATGTAAACAATACAGAATAAGAAAATTTATTTTTTTAAGTGATTTGCCTTTTAGTTTGTATTTTAAATTAAGGCAACTGAAAATAAATAGCCCAAATAAGTGCAACATGATTTATAAGACAATGTGAGCAGAAAAGCTACATGTCAGTGGATTTAAACAAGAAAAGGAAGAATCAAGCATGTAGAGAAAGACCACAAAGTTTACATCCAACACAGCAAGTGGGAAGGAAATTTCAAGGAGACAGCAGGTATCACTGTCAAAAGCAATATAGAGGTCTAGGAAAATAACTCAAAACTGTCTACTGGGTCTGGCTGATCAGAAGTTACTTATTAGGAGATTCAGTGGAAAGGTGGGGTCTGAAGCCAAAGTGCAAGAGTTTGAGGTGTGAATGTGCAGTAAGAAAACAGGCAGCAAATAATCTTCTGTAGAATTTAGAGCTATCATCCTCTATTTTTTTCCCCCATGGACAGAAAAGAGAATGCCTAGTACCACACTACAGCTCCATCCTCAATTCTTTAAGTGCCATTGTGTATTTTAAAATTTTTGTGTAAATTTTACAGACTACTTATTTTGCATCTGAGTGACATTGAGTATTGTGTATTATAGTTTTGAATTTTCCCCATGCAAGTGAGAGAGCAGAGGGAAGGAGATGGAGAAGGAAAGAAAGCCATGAAGAGTGTATTGTTGAGCTGATTGCAACTGTGGGCAAATGGAATTGAACTTCGTTGAGATCCTTTGAGAAATTACACCTCAGAGAATTGACCTTTTGAAGGACTGGAAGCTGGGGAATATATGCACTGATTCCTGCCCTCACTAAGAGTCAATGCCAGGGGCATTAATTCCTTTGGCATTTCCAAAGTGTCTAAGTTCTAGGTGAGGAAGAACTTCTGTTTTGGAGAAAGCCCATTGTAGAGGAGCTGAGAGATGGAGTGAGCCTGGGGTGGTGGCGAAGCATGCACAAGGAAAGTGCCCCACCCTGCAGCAGAAGTCAGGGGGATGATGGTGGGGCACAGAGCACAGATGGCATCCTGGTTCCACCAAAAATCTCCAAGAGAATTATCACTCCAGCAAGTGCCATGCTGATACTGTACTTTCCCATATTCCCTAGCACATGGCAGGGATCACACATAACCTATTTGAGAAGCATGAATTTAGAAGCTGTGTATATAGGTGTCTTTAAAGAAACAAACAAATAGGTTAAAAAACAAACAAACAAATAGGTTAAAAAAAAAAAAAGTCCAGGCTGTCTATGGAATTTGACTCAGGGTCAGCCTCCTGGATCCCAGGCTGAGTGAGGGAGTGGTCAGGCAGACTTCACTCAGAGGTGAAGAGCCCAGGTTGCTGCCCAGAGAGATATGTGAGGATGGGGACCAAAATTTAATTCTCCTACCAGTCCCTGCTTGCTACTTGAAAGGGAGGACCAAACCTGCACCACAAAAAGGAATGAGGAAATTAACACTTTCCCTGACCATAATATTCAGGCAAACTCTTCCATTGTTAAAAATCACACGTAGTTAATGATTCATACTTTAAACACTGTCACACTATTAATAACAAAATTAACACTCTCTTCCAAACTAACAGTCTGACTGGGTCTCTGCCATTCTCCATGCTCATGGCTCCCACTGCATTGACAGGTATTACATGTCTTACTCAGCTAGAAGTTAAATATTACCTCTAACAAAGTCTTTTTCCGCAAGTAGATCAGCCAAAAGTTGAAATACCAATTCCAGCTCTTTCGGTCTGAGTCGAACTCTAAAACAACTCTTCTTCCTGATGGAACTCATAATATTCTAAACCTGTGGGTCTTGAAACTTGGTTCCCGGACCAAGAGCATCATCACCTGGAAACATGTAAGGAATACAAATTCTTACCCCCTTACAAAGACTCTCTCCTTGACCAAACTTCAGTCAGTTTCCTCCAAACTCTTTTCTCAGGCCCTGAATTTTGGGTTCCTGTGTGTTTCTCTGCATTGTCCAGTTTTAGCAAGAATCCTGCTAAGTTGGTTTAGCCAGATTCTCCCACCCTCAATATCTAATCAGGTTCCAGCACCAAGCCCCTCCAATATCTGATCACTCTAGCCTGCCTTCATAAAGAATCCTGTTAGGTTGGTTTAGTCAGAATCTTCCTTCACTCCTGATATTTCCTTTTAGTAATATCTATCACTGAGTACCACCCCCACTCTGCTCCTTAGCTGTAAATTCCCACTTTCCCTTGTTGTATTCAGAGTTAAGCCCAATCTCTCTCCTCTCCTACAAAACCCTGTTAAAGTAGCCCCCTTGAATAAAGTCTTTCCTACCACTTTTAACAAATGTCATGATCAATTTTTTCTTTAATGCCCCTCCCAGACCTACTGAATCAGCAACTCTGGGGGTAGAACCCAGCAATCTGTATTTTATCAAGCTCTTTAGCAGATTCTGGTGCTTACTAAGGTTTGAGACCCATTGCTCAAAATGTGACCTAAGTAAAGATACATTCATGCCACAAAGGCAACATACCAAGTGATGTGGACAGGTGCCAGAACACACAGCAAAAACCAAATCCTCATTCTCATAGATCTCACATCTAGTGAGAGTATTTGTGAAGCTTCATTTAAAGATAGGTGCACACTAACGTTAAATAAAATGAAGAAAGGCTTACCTAGGCCCCCTGGAGAAACCATGGTTGTTCTAAAATAATGATGCCTAACATCATATGGTAGTAATTTAAGGATCTGGATTTAAAATACAGAGTCAGTTGTGGCTCTGAAAACCCCACAGGACAGTGGCTAAAATTCTAATTGTCAGGATCAGTTTTGTGGTTCTGTACTGACCTATGGTTTCACATGAGAAATACCCACAGCTGTAGAGGAAACCACAAAGGTCTGGAAGCTGCAGGCAGAGGTAAACAGAACCACAGTATATTCTACAAACGATAATAAGGAACCACAGAAAAATATCAAAAGGGAAAAAATGCATTCCTTGGCTGGGAACTTATTGAATGTTTAAAATCAGAGAACAGACTGGTAAGAAAGGGAAGGGGATATCCATAACTTTAATTCCACAAAGAAATAGCAGTGAAATCCTATATTTTTATTCCTCATTAAGGTTGGTTAAATACAGAATACAACAGAGAAGTTTATTTCAAAATATATCAGTATTTCGCTTCATATTTTTTTAAGTAAGCTCTATGCTCAACGTGGGACTTGAACTCATGACCCTGAGATAATTTTTAATCTCTATACACATTAGGAACTTATATGTCTCTGCAAAAGTTTAAAAATATTGAATTTTTTTACCCACACATGCTTTTATAAGAGAAATATTCGAATAAGGGGAAAAACTAATTCTCCAACTTTAGCTTTTTGACCATTACCATTAAATCTGCACCCTAGGAAATTCTAGGTAGCAATGAGTAAGCTTTAACTGTTATGATGCAAAAGTTGCTTAAATTTTGTCCAAGTTTCAGAATCTTTGACCATTCAGAGGCCTTTCATACTCCCTCTAGTGGTGGCAGTTTTGGAGCTGGAGAGCAACAGGGCATTTCCAAAGTCTGTGCAACAGAATTTAATGTGAATTTTCAAACTCAAAAATTACTCTTTTACTGTTACCTGACCCCCCTCTACAAAAAAATCACCTTTTTCTTAATCTGCTAGAAATAACATACAGGGTATTTACTTTTTATTTATTTACTAAATCTCTAATGTAATATTTGAATATCATTACATTCTTTAAACTATTCCTTAAAATTATAATTTTAATGTGAATCCTTATAGTATACATCTTGATATAGTACTATCAAAGCAGTGTTTAATATTCATAACACAGAAATACAAAAGCTAGTGCTTTAATTATGAATGGTCTGATCTACAAAATTAGTAGATTATCTACAGACTTAGAAAATTATGTATCTTTGCAAGGGTTTAAACATATTCAACTTTTTAAACAGTCAAGCTCCTTACAATAGCAATATTCATTTTAGGAGAAAACTTCAATTCTCCAACTTTAGCTTTTTCAGCATAATTATTTATGCTCCAATTCCCTTCTCATTCCTACTTCAGAACCTAGCCCCTTCACTCTGAACACACCATTCCCAACAGCATGCACACCAACTTAATTCTTGTTCATCATAAATGGCATCACTCTTTACCATACATGTCCTCCAGCTACCCTACCCCTATTTCTCTATTCATCTTCCCAGCAAAATTTCCACATTCTCATCTCACATTCTCTCTTTATTTAACACACTCTGGTTTAAAGCAGTTGCCATTCCTATAACTCAGCTAAACTGGCATTTATCAACAGCACCAACTATTTTCTTTTAGCAAAATCCAGAGATCCCTCCTGGGTTCTTTACTTACTTTCTAAGTGGCATTTGACACATTTAAACAGCCTCCCTTTCTTTAATATCTAATAAAGTACCTCATATTTAAAGCCAAACTGTAGCTTTAGCTCTGTTCCCTGAATCCTGCTTATACTTCCCAGTTTATTGCATCACCATCCACAAAATCCTAGGAGTCAGATTCACCTTCTCTGTTTTCCTCACAAGCATATCCCATCCAATGGCAAATCCTGGCCACTTTACCACCAGGATAAATTCTGAAACTGCCATCTCCTCACAGTTGTACTTCCAGCACCCTAGTGCATATCACCATCATCTCTAACCTAGCACCCTTTAAACCTGCCTCCCCTTGGGTTACCTTCCACAGTTTATTTCCACAGCGGCCAGAAAAACCTTTAAAAAAAATTTTTTTAAGTTTACGTATTTTTGACAGAGACAGAGTGTGAGCATGAGCTGGGGAGGGGCAGAGAGAGAGGGAGACACAAAATCTGAAGCAGGTTCCAGGCTCCAAGCTGTCAGCACAGAGCCTGATGCGGGGCTCAAACTCACAAACTGTGAGATGATGACCTGGGCCAAAGTCAGATGCTTAACCGACTGAGCCACCCAGGTGCCCCCAGAAAAACCTTTTAAAAGTATAGAGTCAGGAGTGCCTGGGTGGCTCAGTTGCTTAAGCCTCTGATTCTTGAATTTGGCTCAGGTCACGAGCCAAAGAAAGAAAGAAAGAAAGAAAGAAAGAAAGAAAGAAAGAAAGAAAGAAAGAAAGAAAGAAACTTAGAAATATAAACCACCTTATTGATTTATGTATGTGTTGTATCTCCATCCATCAGACTGTAAGCTCAACAAAGTCAGGGATCCCTTCTTGCTTATTCACCACTAGATTCTAGGTGTCAAGTTCTCATTACATAGCATACTTATTGAACAAGTCAATAAATGAATAAATTCCTTGGCCTGTGACTGGCAACATGCCCAACTCACATGCCATGAATGCTGTGAATTGCCCCTTCCCCAACATGTCTCTGGGTATATGGTTTGTTTCTTCTTCCTTGGTATACTCACAGTGCTTCAGAGCCTGTGCCCCAGTGAGTATCCTCCTCAGATTTCCTCTAGTTCCCTAAGACCAGAAGTGCCTTAAAGGGAAACTCTGATTCCAATTCTATATTTCTGGCTTTGGTCCCTGAGGCTAAAGAATTAGAGTATGAAGGATGAGTTGATTACAGCAGACATAAGACCAATATGAAGACTATTTTAATTGTTCAAGAAAGAGATAATAAGGCCCCAGCAGTGAGCTTGGTGGAGAGTGAATAAATTCAAGAGATATTACAGCACTAGAATTGATCAGCTAGGTAAATGAAAATGGGAGTGTCTTAGTCTGCTGGTGTTACCGTAACAAAATACCACAGACCGAGCTTCTTAAACAACAGACAGTTACTTTTCATAGTTCTGGAGGCTGGAAGTCCAAGACAAAGGTATTGGCAGGGTGTTTTCTCCTGAAGCCTCTCCCTTTGTCTTGCAGATAGCCATCATCTTACTGTCCTCTGACTGGTGTGTGTGTGTGTCTTCTTTAAGGACATTGGTCCTATTGGATTAGGGCTCTGTCCTTATGACCTCATTTAATTTACATTACCTCCTTGAAGTCTCTATCTCCAAAGACAGTCAGGTTGGGGGTTAGGGCTTCAAATACATAAATATGGCGCTGGGTGGGGTACAAAATTCAGTCCACAACAGGAAAGAAGATCTGTTAGGTTAAGAAGCATCAATGATGACCTCCAAAATTACATGATTTGTCTAATTGTTCTTCTTTGCTGTTACAGATATATTATTTATTTTACATAGTAAGCACATTATAATCATTTTAAAGGGTAAAAAAATTTTCTGTTTACTTGAAGAGCATAATCTATATTGATTTTAGGATTTAGGATCTAGATCAGTTTTAGGACACATTATCCCTTAACTTACAAATTACACCTGCAAATTTCTTTGTGCCAATTTGTGCATCATTTAGGTGAGTATGTCAGTTGGCTTCACTACTTTTAAGCAACAGAACAATCCCTGTTGTTTCTCAATCCTTCTTAAAGAATTGGGAAGGAATTGAAAATACCATGGGCCTCAGAGAAGTGCCAATCTGAAGGTTAAGGGTTTGAAGAGCTCAAGCTTGCACAGACCTAGGCAATAAGAATAGGAAGGGTCTGGGGCCTGTGCTTGGCTGCTGTGTTTTACTGAGCTGTCTGCACTTCCTCACTTCCCTGTTTTCCATGGATCACTCCACACAGGCTTCTGATCTGACACTGAAGCCCCTCCTATCTAAGTTACCAGTTACCTGCATTTACCACATTCCATGTCGAGCCTGAAACCCACTTCATTTGAATTTTCAGTAAGAACTAACACAGTTGACCACACTTCTTCCTTGAGTTACTAGTTCCCTTAGAAAATGCATTCTTATTTCCCTCCAATACCACTGGTTCCTTCTTTTTACTCCTCCTCCTGGCTCTTCCTATTTTCCCCCTGCCTCTCCATATTCATGATCTCATTCAGGACTCTTGCTTTAAAGATCAAATCCATATCCAAGTTCTGGCCTCTTCCCTGCAACTCCAGATTCTTATGTCTAGCTCAACACCTCTGCTTAAAAATCTAATGAACATCTTAGACTTAACACTTCCAAAATAGAATTCCTGATATTTTCCCCCAAACCTACTCCTCCTCCAGTCTTCTCCATCACAGTAAATGGTGCCAAATTCACCTAGTTGCTTAATTCACAAATAATAATGATAATAACACTTACTGACTTGGGCCAAATTCTGTTCTAAATAGAACCTTATTTTTCTGTTTAGAAAATACCTTAGAAAAAAACTTATTGTTAAGGTTTAATATTTTCTGTGTTGGGGTTCCCTTTTGCCTTAGCTTCTTAGGAAAGTTTCTTTTGTTTGTTGTAGAAGCACATTCAAGGGATATTTCACTAGCTCTCCTCCCACTCCAGACTCCCATGCATTCCGAGGTTACTATGGATACTGTAAGCCTGCCATGCCTTGTTGACTGCTAAGTAAGTTTCTCCTCTCAGGCACATGCCAAACCCTTTTGTGTGGTAAGAATTAGCCAATGATAACAATTACCATGGCCATTTTACAACTATAATAAAGATATTTCTGAAGAAGGTGTTGCCTCTCAAAATTATAACAGGATAAACTACTAAAAAGCACAAACACAAGAAAATGCTGTGGGGAAAAATTAAGAATCACAAGGTAACAACAGTACAAATATTGCTTTACGATACTCTGAACTACTGTTTAATGTCACCTTTTAGCCATGAAAAGCATAGTATGAAAGAAGTTACATTCATGAGCCAGTCAAGGCATATAATGAGTATTGGGAACATAAACCCTTTGCCTCAGATTTTGGAGTCCATCTCTCATTGAAGGGCTCAGTGTGTGCGGTTCAGTTTCATAAGCAATCATGGGTATGGGTAAACATGCTTGACTGATTAATGATAACAGCTCTTAAAACACCACAGACATTTCCAGCGCCCAGAAATGTTTATTTTTTTATACTAAATTAAATTCATTTTCTCTCTCATTCCCTCTAAGGAAAATGGTGACAAATTTAAATTCAGAGTGGACTGCTACATCGAAGATGGCCATGTGCCGCAACCTCTAAATAGACTATGGTTTGGGTTTGCATTTCATCTAGAGGATGGTGGGAGAGAAGAAGCTTAAGAGCAGGGAAAGGAAAAGAAAACCCACAATGAGCACTGAACCAGTGCTGAGCCCATTGCCTTGCACACAGAAGGACCTTGATAAATATTTCATATTTACCAAAACCAGTAATACTCAAAATAGTAATAATTTATCATATAGCATATGATAAATACTTACAACAGAAAAAGAGAAAGAAATAAATAAGGGGCATCTGCTTCGTGCGCTACAATGCTGGAAACAGAAAACATTATCTCCATAAGGCACATTAATCCACTTTCCCACGGCAATACAGGGAAAAACCAAAATAAAAGCATGAGTCTTTTGGATTCCAAAGCCCATTTTCCATCTATTTATGTTTATCCACACTGCCTCCAGTGATGAGAGAGAGTGTCTAGTTTGTTAATATTAATTATTCTGGCCATTTATATACTAATAAATTTGTTACCTCTTAAAAATCTATATTGCACTAGACATCCTAGTCACAGCATCCTAACTGTTGTGGCTTCTTTCATGAGGAATGAAAGACATGACTCTGGTAATTCCTACCAGTTTACACTGGCCAGCAGAGAGATGCTCTCAAAGGGCACATCCTTCTAATAGATAGCTTTACAGGCTTCTAAGGATCATAGCTCTATGATTCAGAAATGTACTTAGACCTTAGCATGAGCTGAAGCAGGAGGAAAAATTTGGATTGTTGTGACTATCATTTAAAAACAATGAGCTGAGGGATGCCTGGGTGGCTCAGTTGATTAAGCGTCCGACTTCCACTCAGGTCATGATCTCACAGCTTGTGGGTTCAAGCCCTGCGTCAGGCTCTATGCTGATAGCTCAGAGCCTGGAGCCTGCTTCAGATTCTGTGTCTCCCTCTCTCTCTCTCTGTCCCTGCGTGCTCGCGCGCTCTCTCTCTCTCAAAAAATAAATTTAAAAATAAATAAATAAAAAATAAAAACAAACAAAACTCTTGTCCAAACCTAGTAAATATTCTTTGAGTTAAAGAGTTTTTCTGAAAGAGGCAACACACTTTGTGAAACACTTCAGGCCTTTCTACCATCGTGTTTCTGATCATAATGAACCTGTGGGGTGAATGGCCACATCCTATCTCTAAATGTTCTTCAAAGTCTACTAGAAAAGTTGTTCCTTCAAAGAAGATTTTATTGATTCCCTAATCTGAATATGCTGTATGCTTGCTTTACTACCAACTTCTAAATAGATCACTTTTTAACCTATGTCATGGCGATTTTTTCTGATTTTTGCTTTCAAGAACACATGGCTCAGGTCAAGACCATCTGAAGTTACCAAAGAGAGAAAGTTCACCTTTCGCCCTTTTCCTGGAGAATTTCTTCCTCTCTTGGCAGATAAGCTGATGTTTCTGAAATTCAGTCAAATAAATGTACCTCAAGGTATATATGGACTCAGTTACTAACTGAAGAGTGGTATCCATAGCTTTCTGGGTGTGCCCTTCTTACCCAGGTCTGGCCTCCAAAAAGAAGAGACCATCTGTGGAATCCTGGAACATTGCACTGGGTGTCTGCCCTCCATGAATCTACTTTTTGATCTTAGTAAAAAAAAAAAAAAAGAGTTGCATCATGATGTATATAATTTCCCTGATTAAAGTTAAACTATACAGATGGAATGGGTAACCACTAGCTAACCAATCTCTGTTTTGGCAGCAATGCAATGTATCAGTCAGCTGAGGTTGTGTTTTGCTGCAACAACAAACACCTCTGAAATCTCAGGCTTACAACAACAGAGATTTCTCTCTCACTCCTAATATATCTTTCTTGGCTATGGCTCTGCTCCATCCATTCTCTCTTAGGACCTAGAAGAATTAGCCTTTATCCAGAACAATGCAGATGTCCCAAAAGAGGGAGAAGTAGGTGACAGACCATGTGATGGCTTTTTCAGCTTTTCTTGGACACGGCACAGGTCACTCTTGCTCCTGTTCATTGTTAAAACAAGTCCATGACCAAAATTGACATTAATGTGTTGAGAGTATATAATTCCCTCAGAGGAAGAAACCTGTAGCAGGAGAAATGAATATTTTAAACAATAATTTCATCTACCACAATATGTGAGAAAGATTCAGATATTGTAGCAATCCAGAATGAACACTAGACCAGCAGTTTCCTATTGAGTTTTAGTGAAAATGTGATCATGTTGATTGTCTGACTTTAGGCTTTAACTGTTTCATCTATAAAATCAGAGGTTTGGTCTACATAGTATCAAGGTCCATTCCAACTCTGCCATTGAGCCAAAAGCCTTGCATTATGGTTATTTGTTTTGTTATCTTATTCAACAGACAAGTGCCAGTACCATTTTTACATTTCTCAGAGACCTCACCAAGTATGGTGCTTGGAAACATTTGTTAAATAAATAAGCTAAACCCTACAAATAACTTACACATTTGTGCATATTCATTAGATATTTTCTGGAAGCAGGTTCCAATGATGGAATGTGGAGAGCACTGAGAGCCTCAGGCGGTGGTGAAGGAAGACAGAAATGAAAAACACAGCACGTGAGTGGATAAAGGCAAGCTGGAAAACCAAGGCTGAGAATGCTCCAGTTCCTGGGTAGTTCCTTTTAGAGCAGTTCTGTGACTGAAAGCATATATTATGTACAGTTCTGCATTTCCTTATGGCTGAAAATTGCTTAGCTTACTAAATCTAAAGACAAATATACTTTTAAACTATTGCAAATAGAAGGAGGTTTGGGCTTTTTACTGTTCCTTATTTTATATAGGAAAACTAGGTAAAGAGCACACTCTGAAACTGTTGGAATTCAATTATAGGAAATGTTGCAGTATTGTAAATGAAATTCCTGATTTTACTGTGAAAAGGAAATGATAGCCTTTGAAAACTAACAAAATAGTTGATTTGCCAAGAAAATGCTCTCAAGTCAAGGGAATCAGCTAAGGAGAAAAATAGTCAGTACTTTTTTTGTTCCCATTTACTCTCCTAAATTTAGCACGACTACACAGCATTGTTATCTAAATAACTACAAAGCATAATTTGAATTTCACATTTAATCTTCAGCTGGACTGATGAATATTTGTCTTCTACTTACCCATATCATTCTTTCTGCCCACATAATTATAGCTTGGTGAGATCACTTGAATTTTATTCCTTCTTTTAATAATTGTAGTCCATATTAGCTCCTCAATTATTTCACTTCTTGGTTGTAAGAATACATCAAATATGTAGATTTACTTTTCATCAGTGTGGTGTACCGGTGATCAAAGAATTTAGTGTAGCTTGAAGTTAAAAACAATTAGATCCACAACACAGTTAAAATCCATCCAAAATGATAGGGGCTTTTTTGTAAGCTCAACCAACACCATGCTGCTGAAAAACTAACCCCTTTTCTTCTTTTTTCCTTAACTAACTTTAATATGATGAGCTGTAAAACTCCAAATGCTTAGTGAAGATCTGAGAAGTGAAACAGAAAGCAAGTAAAAGAGTGACAAAGCAGGAGAGTACATGATCCCCCGAAGAATCCACTGTTTTCTATCATTCTTTTTTTGGTTTTCAAGTACTAATCTCAAACTAGTGATTTGAGCATTTCAGAAAAACACAATCAAGGAAAGGGGCTTTTAAATCATAACTTTTTACCTCCCTTAGAAATCTGTGTTCCTACATCTCTTGCTGACTCAGGAGACATCACAGAACTGCTTTGCTTCTGAACCAGTTGTCCCCACTCCCCCCATGAACCCCCACTGGCTCTGGTATGTTAGCAAGCAATGCCACCAAGTGGGAAATAATCGATCCTTATGCCTAATACTTTAAATCAAAAGCATTTTGTAATTTTCACCAACTGTCCAGAATAGTGCTGTTTCCGGTGGTTAAAACTGTTTGTGGGGAATACTGAGAGTGCTTAATAAGCCTATGACATAAAATAAGTAATGCCACCAGAAATTTCAAGTGTTACTTCACTATTAAACTTCCAAATCTTGAAGCTTACCCTTGGTCAGGATGTAATACCCACTGGTCTGCTTTAGGAAGTCAGTACTAGCCTATTAGCATGCAGTTTTCCTTGGAGACAAGCCATCTTCACACTGTGCCTGCGATTCCCTTTCCAGCCTTCCTGTCACTGCTCCGTGTCCACGACCCGGCCTAGGGCGCCTTGGACGGATCTCTTGCCATTTCCTGCATTCAGCATGAGCACTAATTGAAAATTTGGGTGGCCTTGCTTATTTATTTTCCTGGAATGCAGTGGGTTATATTTTCATGGCATTTTCTCAGTAGTGCAGCATTTCCATTTCAAACTAGGACAATGGGAAGAAAAGCCAGTCCCCATCAGCACACAGACACACAACAAAAGAAGACTGTATGCCCCCCACCCGTTTGAATTTGCAGTACTGCCTTTATAAATTGTAACTAAATGTAAGCAATCAGTTTGTTTTTTCATGCAACTGAAAAGACAAGTTTACTTTCTCCTTGAAAAGGAGAAAACACAGTGATGTACTAAGTTACTGGAAAAATAAAAGATAAATAGGAGGTAATATTAAAAATTATTTGCTAAAATTTAACAACTGACTGTCCACATCTAAATCTTCATAAAATGCACTGGCTCAAATTTCCTGTCAGATTAATAAATGTATTCTTACAAAATCCAAAAATCTTGCTTCACCATCCTGTAACACTGGAGTTTCATACCGATTACAGCCTGCATGTGTTGCATGAGAATTTTTCTTTAGGAATATGAAGGCTAACAGTGAAACTTTTAATTTTATCAAGATGTTATGCCATGTTGTTCTAATAATCTACCACTGCTGTAAATTTTGTATTGCCTAACATTCAAAGAGGACTGTATTTCAGTGAATTTGTATAAAAACACAGTTTTGGCAAAACTTAAATTTATATACATGGTTTATAGAATTTACACCTCCAAATTGACTTTTGATTTCACCCTGGATGTGTGCATCTCTCATTTCTGAACTAAGAGTATATAGGGGGAGTAAATTTTTAACATGTGATACCTTTTGCATAAAATATATTAAAAGAAAGATTTAGGATGATTGAAATATATACACGTTAGAGTTATTTACTAAAAACAATTAGTTTAATTCAACTCCCTGAAAGTGTGCCAACTGAGGGGCAAATACAGTTCCAGTTTTGTACCTTTAAAACAGAACTGAGTCTAGATTATTTTCTTAATCGTGAGAGCTACCTTCCCTTGCTTTATAGCATTTCTGCCATTGGTATAACTGATGGGCACACTAATTATACATCAGTTAACTCCAAATGGGAAAATGGTAAGACATTTCTGCAGACCAAAGGTTGCCAAGGTTGTGAGCCAAAAGTAAAATCTTAAAAACCAACTTGTCCTATTTGGTTTGAGCAACTGCTTTGGGAAATAAAAAAATGTCATCTGTTCATTTTAGTCAAGCAATTGACAGTATTAAATTGCTATTCTGAGTTACTTTTATAAATTGGATCTAGCATTAAATTGTCAAAAAATCAATGACAATCACACTTAAGTCATATCTTTACATAAAGAATAAGTACATACAGGTATCTGACTTCTCAGCTGAACAAACTTTTTAATGCCTTACCATAATTCATAAACAAGATTTCTTTTCCATACAGATTTTGTCTTAACATTAAATATGTTAAAGGGAAAAAAATTCTGCTTGGACTATGCAAATATTACTTAGCTGAAATACTTATTTTGAATTATACATGTGAGCTAAATAACATAATTACAGTTTTTCATGTGATACTGATTATTTGAAACTCATTATATAAGATGCTGTGCAATTAACAATGATCATTTCATATTTGTATAGCTCTTCTTAAGCTGTAAAAGTATTTTTCAACATATATAATTAAGGTTCATTATAATTCTCTGAGGCTCACTTGTTTAAAAAGCATATTAAACTCAAGAAAAAAATTAAAGTCAAATAAA
Organism: Puma concolor; assembly: GCF_028749965.1. Lineage (NCBI taxonomy): Eukaryota > Metazoa > Chordata > Mammalia > Carnivora > Felidae > Puma > Puma concolor. The sequence continues at coordinate 28,647,693 of NC_141671.1, forward strand.
TTTACGTTTTTAAAAAGACACACATACTAATAGAATCAAGTATGAAAAAAATAGGAAAAATATGGCAGTTTACATAAAGAAGATACTTAACCTTAGATGGCTGTGCTAAATATTTAATCCAGTGAGGAATAGGATTATTGCAGCTCTTTCAATCTTCTGAGCAGTTTGGAAAACAGCCTAGCAGAAGTTAACTTCGTAAATTCAAATATATTTTATTGAGTAGTTTTTCTTTCCATTTGACTTTTTAAAATAAAATACTAAAAGCAAATTACATTTTCATAACCATATCATTTTTCTCACAGTTGTAGGCCTCTTATTGTGTCTGTCTTGTTATGTTATACCTCAAGGAAATAAAAATAAAAATGCCATCTGGGATATAGTCCATTTACAGACTTGCCTTTTGTAATTAAATCTGAATATATTTGGGGAAAGACATATTATTTGTACAAAGTCTCAAAAAATAAAAATGACACATTTCTAAGATTGTCCACTCTAATTTCCTCTTGGCTAGATTTAAATAATTTTAGTATGGCTGATGATTTCTTCCCTAGATGTCAAATAGCAAAATTAAAATATTTTTTAAAACAAATGTACTTGACAGAATAAGCCAGAACAAAACCCATTTCTGGTGACTTACCCTTTCCGGCATAGAGCAGAGAGCTGCCATTTCCTTTCAGTAGAGATGTGTGACTCCAGAGTATATTTTACAATTTATACATAAACATAATTCATAGCTGAATTTAGGTATTTCCCAAAAGAAATTAATTCCTAAAATTTCAAAACTATTCCTAGTAGAAATGTACAGTCTGGGCTGCAAGATTTATGTAACAGAGGATGGGCCATTATGTGCTGAGCAAGCTGGAGAGGCACAAGGTTGCCAAATGGGTGTGCACCCCCTGCCCCCAAAATGAAAGTGTAAGTATGAACTATTTTCTCATTTTTCTTGCTCTTGAAACTTAGAAAATTAGGGTAGATGTACAATGTTGGATAATAGAATTATTGGATCTAGGTATCTGTTCTACATCTGACTTCCAACTGTAAACAACTGACAACTTACCTGATTTGGATTGGTTTATCCAAAGCATAAGGCAAAATAAACCAGGTTCCAGATTTCTTTTTCTTGAAAAAGTAAGCTGGTTCTTCTGTACACTTTCTTGTGACAGAGGCAAAAAAAAAAAAAAAAAAAAAGGCTATATAACTAAGACAACAAGGTGCCTAACAGACCTCCAGGCCTAAGGATCTACCAGTGTAGACTTCCTACTCACTTCAAGACTAGAGAAGATGTCTTGTGGCTAGCAAGCCCAAATTCTCCCAAACACAATTCTCCTATTACATAGGTCACGAATGATCTTAAGAGCTGTTGAAAGCAAAGTACCAGTTTACACTCTTCCTATGATGAGTAGGTCAGCCACAAAAGAGGAATGTGTTAATCAGAGAATTTTTTAAAAATTAGAATGCTGCTGTCAGCATTCTTTTTACATTGAATTCTGCTGAAAACCTCAATTTACAGAAAAGATGAAAGAGATGTAGGGAAAATAAATATTTAAACTGTGATTGATGAGATAGTCTGGTACACGGTGGGTTAAAATGGGGCTAAGACAAAATGGAATCTAAACATTCAAAAGGCCTCAAGTCCCTACAGCCATTCCCCACCCCCAGTTCCTTACACCCACCATCAGGAACATGATTCCAGAGGGACTGCCCCCCACTCACCCCATTCTAGCTTTTCTCAGTAGTTGCTACCTCCAAATTCAGTTTAAGTTTTCAATCTTGTTTTAAGAGGGTGTGTATGAGTATGTGCACGTGTGTGTGTGGTAGGCAGTGGTGGGCAGTGACCCACGATGTTCACTGCTGGCCTGACCACACTGCAAGCCTTTGGATGGCCTGCCAGGCGAGGTTTGCCCAGAGAAAATAGGAGATCCCTCGAGTTTGAATAAGGGACATTCTTCTTCAGGTTTTGGGAGGCCTGCCTTAATCTGCCACTGTCATTAGCTTAAACAGAGTAAAAGATAAAATGATGTCACGGAAGTAGTTTTAAAAAAAACTTCTAATGTTCTCAGAACTATTTGTTCTGTTCAAAAATGAAAATAAAAGCAAGGAAGAAGGAAGAGAGGGTGGAAGAGAAGGAAGGAGGAAACAAGAAACTAGCCAGTCTATCTTGACTCAATTCTTTCTTCTGTCTAGGTCCACTGAATTTTTTTCTCTTAAATTTTGATTAGTTAGGTAATTATTCTCACTTGCCTATTGCTGGTCATTTGTGGCTTTGTAACATCTTTTTCTTCTCACTATGAAATGAAAAGCCATAGGATATAATCCATCCCTATGAATCTAAGATGAATTATTTATGCAAAAGGAATAAGAAGTTGACATCTATTGCTACCATTACTCGCAGACCAATCTGCTTGCTTCAATCTTCTGCAATGTTCCTGTGGCCACCATCTACTGACCACCCTGGAGCATGGGCACTCCCTGGACTGGCCATTAGGATCTCTGTGTATGTTATGTTTACGAAGGCCTGATAAGAACTTGGGATGTGTCAGTGACCAAAACTGGATCGAGATTTAATACTTCAGACTCCCATAGATTTTATATACTAAAGAAGGTTTGTGTCTCCAAGTGTTTCTTAGCAGTTGAAGACTATTATTAATTATAAATATTATTAACAATACTAATTATATTATAATTATTATAGATATGCTGAAAGGATAATGAGCCAGCATAAGTTCATGCATCAAAGTCGCTAAATTTATTTATTTATTTATTTATTTATTTATTTATTTATTTATTTATTTTGAGAGAGAGAAAGTGAGAGAAAGAGAGGGAGAGAGAGGAGGTGTGTGGCAGAGAAGGGCAGAGAAAAAAATCTTAAGCAGGCTCCAACACCAGCATGGAGCCTGATGCTGGGCTCAATTTTACAACTATGAAATCATGACCTGAGCCAAAATCAGTTGGATGCTTAACCAACTGAGCCACCCAGGCACCCCTATATTATTTCATATTTAAATACAGTGCTTATGTAGCCTTCTTGGAATTGTCATTCATTAAAATTTTTCTACAATGAGAAATATTCTAATTTCCATTTTAAAAAATATAAAGTCTCTCAAGTTTATAGAAGTTAATTAACTGTTGCTATTAGTTGGTATGCTAAGATAATATGAAATCTCATTGCATAAAGTAGAAAGCTTTGATTCCATAAAAGAACTACAGTTTATAATTATACTTTCTAAAGGTCCGTATTCTAGTTATTTAGATTCATTAAATGTCATGCAATATATAACATTTCTGGTAATTTAAAACTGTTTAATGTGTAGTTATTATATTCCTAATCAGGATGTTCATATAGTTTCAAAACACATTTGAATGATTTCTCAGTATCAGTTTTCAAAAATAGCAGTAATAATGTGTATTTAATTGCATGTTTATTCTCATATGAAGCTTACAAGTGCCTATATTTCTATATTTCCAGTAGAGATCACAATAATGTAAATGTATACCCATAATGTGAATTACAATATACATATTTCTTCCAATATGAATAAGTTCATATTAAAAACTTCAAAGATTAATGGTATATGGGTCACTTAACGTTTTTAAAGTAGTGAGTTTATTCAGGTTTGCATTGTAACAACCTTAGTTGTGTCAATAACCTTGTGCCTGGGATTATTTCCACCTCCAAATATTGCTTACATATTGTATTTACTCATAAACCTAACTAACAGAACAGTCCTCTACTTGGTTCTACTCAAAATTTGATATTTAAATGTGTTAGAGTATACCTGAAAAGCTAGCAGGAAAGATGGATTCTTCAGAGTTTTAGCTGATATTTTCTTATTTTTTAAAGGTTTTTCCCCAACAGATTCTCCTAGGCGATCAATTTATATCAGCCCTAATTGTAAACATTTATCAAATAAGACCTGGGCACAAAAATTAAAAGAATACAAAATAGGATATTTCATTTATCCTCATTACTTCCCACCATTCAAAATATGATTTTATTTTGCTTTTGGAAAATAAATATTGAAAAAACAATAACTATAATATTTACCTTAATGGCAGATTAACTTAATATATAGAAACCAAGAGAGGACATGAAGAAAAAAGGATCAGTGCCTGAAGTATAAGAGGCACCATGTCAATATTTGTTGATTCACAAAAACAAGCCTGAATTGCTGTAATAACATGTACAAAGGATCTCTCTGAATTAGTAGTTAGACAATTAGTCTTATGCAGAAATAGACCTTTTCTGAATATGATTTCTACAATTGCACTCCCTCTAGGATGAAACACAGATCCCTGAGACACTTAAAAAACTTAACATCTCTATTGAGGTATAATTGATATACAAAAAATTGCATGTTTAATGTATACTATTCAATGAGTTTGGGACTTCGACATCTTTAAAGGAAAAAATTACTCTGTTATAAACCAAGAAAAGAAAGCAATGTGTAAATTCTATAAATATAGAAGATTAACTAAAAATACAAAAAGCTCCTCTCTCTGCTTGATGTGGAAAGCTGACTCGTCTTGTTCAGGAAGAACAATCTAAATTCTTTGAGAATTAATTTATCTTTTATTTCTCTTAAAGCATGCCAAAACCCATTGGGGGATTGGGAGGAAGGACAAAGCCTGGTATAGCAATGCATTTCATTCCCCTTTTCCTTTGAATGATATCCTACTTTACATAGAGTTTCTGGCTTGAAATTATGATTACTAGAAAATTTGCTGCCATATTTACAGTCAGCAGTTACCAGCATAGCTATGCAAAGCATTAGAAAGTTAGATGGTGTTTAATATTTTTTCCTGGATATTAATCAACATTGTGCCTTGTCACACCAAAGCTGGTCACTTTTCCACTGGACAGTGGCAGAGGACTGACACTTCAAAGCAAGCCAGGATAACCAAGGAAAAATATGGCCTATAACTTCTGGTTCAAACTGATTTTTCTAAAGAATGAAAACTTCCCTTGTAATGTGTTTTAACAAATATATGCTTATAAACAGGATGCCACTTAACAGCAATAACAATCATATTTAAACATATCCAAAACACAAAATGATGTGAAAGGAACAGTGATTGATGAAATTTTCTTTCACAATTTGAAATCAGCAGAGTATACAAATCTCTAGGATAAAATTATAATTACATCATTAGAGAGATATTTGCCATTTGTTCTCAAATAAAACTTTCTTAGGAATCCTTATAAGTCTACAGTCCTGAAAAGCTATGCTTTCTTTCTTTATCAGAAAGAAACCATATGTATGGCTAAAATCTATCATTCATATCTTTTAATCATGCATTCATTCATTTGAGCTTTGAATCTATGTTAGTTGGATGAATATGTATCATGTTAAATATATGTAAAACATAATAATAATGCAAATCAACAAACACCCACACATTCAGGATCCGATAAAACATAGCCAAGTTTAGAAGGAAATACTTCATGGAAAAGTAGGACTTCTATAAAATCACAAAATTGAAAATTCAACCTAGGTATTTAACATTACACTATTTTCCTCTTTATTACTTTTCTTCACAGCCAGTCTACTATGGTTTGGCTTTCTACTACAATAACCTAGCAAGGAACAAAGAAGCAAAGCAATTAGTTCACAGGGCAAGGGCTGAGGAGGTGTGGAAGTCATTTGGGACAAAAAAGCAAAAAGCTACAGAAACACTAAAGGACAATGTGCTTCAAGGTCTGAGAAAGCAACCAAGAAGTTCTCAGTGTGAAAATGGATTGCTTTACAGGTAACAAATTCAAAGAACAAAGTATCCAGGAGGAAAAAAATTTCCTTTAATTGAATAACAAGAACAGTTAGTGTGATCCACTACTGCTGGCATATAGAGTTATTTGGAAAAACTCCACTAACACCACCCATATGTCCTGTCCTACGCAGATGGCCAGATAAATTTGCCAGAGAGAAGGCCCTGTAGTTCAGCCAAAACTCACTGCAGAATAGTTGTTTGTTGAAAAGCGCAGTCATGGGATTTTAGAACTTAAAGGGACTTGAAATTTCTCTCTCCTAACCACCTTATTTTAAAAAAGAGATAACTAGACCTCTCAAGAGGTCAAAGAACACATCTGATCAGGGTCAATATCAGGCTCTACCCAAAATGTGGGTTTCTGGACTGCAAGTGTAATTAACCTATATCATCTGTACCTATCAACCAACAGCACTATAGTCAGCTGTTGATTTTTCAAGAACTATGGATATTTTTGTTTCTCTTGGTATTTCACTCCACATACTCCACTATGGATGGAAAAATAAGTACACATTCAAATCAATTGGCTATACTCTATGTTACCACTTTTGTTATGAGTTCAGTCAGAAAGAACCAATGTTCAGACTGTTGTCCAAAGTATGAACTGAAAATTATCTTTGGCTTTTTATTTTTTGTGCGTTTCTTGTCTCTTCATACCACAGAAAGTATAAAGAGAACTCAGAAAGCTTTGCCCTGTTGGGGGACTGGCCTGGGATACTGGTCAGCAGTAGAATACCAGCAGCAGCTTGAAGATGAGCTCATGGAGGCAGTTATGTGCAGGTGGGCAAGGTAAGTCCTCCAGGGCACTCAGTTGTGAGCAGCCAGGAGACAGCCACAGAGGGCACACTGAGTGGGCATCTTGCACACTGATGCTCGTAATTGCCTTCAGGAATTATAGCCAATAACTACAAGGCAAACTCGGCTGAGTTAACAGTATAGATACGTGAAATCTATTGAATTTGGAGAAAACTGCCTTTAAGGAATTTATTCATTTATTTATTTATTTATTTATTTATTTATTCATTCATGCATTCATTTAACTTGAGAGAGAGAGAGAGGGAGAGAAAGAGGACGAGCTGGGGAAAGGGGCAGAGGAAGAGAGAGAGAGAGAGAGAGAGAGAGAGAGAGAGAGAGAGAGAATAGCAAGCAGGCTCCACTCTCAGTGCAGAGTCTGACATGGGGCTTGATCCCATGACCCTAGGATCATGACCTAAGCTGAAATCAAGAGTCGAATGCTCAACTGACTGAGCCAGCCAGACATCCCTGCTTTCAAATTCCTTAAATTCTCCTTAGGGAATTTAAAATCTTTTATTGGGTTTATGGGAAACCAAGGTGATATCTGACTTATGATGAAGGGACTCAGATAAAAATTGTGTGATATTAGAACAAAAAGAAATAAGATATGAAGCCAGACACTCAAATGTTATGCAAGTCATTTCTAAAGTTTCTTGGAAATGGGAAGTCTTCACAAAGGAGTGTCAATAGGGTTCAAATCCTACACAAAAATCCAGAGGCCAGGAACATGGTTCTCTACTTAAGTGAAACCCAACTGGTGCTCCTGCTCTCAATGGGGTGATATTCCTTGACAGCAGATGTATAAAGTGGCAAGCAAGCTGGTGTGCTGCCCTAAGCCCCGATCTATTTATTAGGGGAAATACCATGTCAGTGGAATCAACTGGAAATATGGTACCATTTTCTAAGTCTTTTCTGTGATTGCAGACACTACTGATAAAATGCAAATTGGCCTTGTTCCTCCTGAAATATACAGAAACTTCAAGTGGAAAGTTTTAAAAAACAAAAAAAGAAAAAAACCCACAAACACGCATAAAACCCAAAACAAAAATGCCAACCATCTATTGTCTAACAATTTAAAATAAATGAAATGTTATATTATGTTGTTATAAGTTCTTCATTCAGAACAGAAAGAGGTCTAAATTCCTATTCACAGAAAATCACAGAACTTAGATTGTCCTGCCCTCTCTGTAGCAACAGGGTAGGCCTACAACGGAAGGGAGATCCCCTGGCCACTAAAATGAGTCATTTCACATTCTGACCCACTTCCCTCTCTGCAGGTTCATTATCTCTCATATCTCTCTTGGTACTAAGTGACACTCCTTCATCTCTCTGTTCTCCAGACCACCTACAGATACAGTCTACTGCCAGAGGCACCCCAGTATAAACACAGGTGGTAAACACAGCTGCATCGTTGGGCTGGGTGGCAGTGATGACCATATGGTTGGAGTAACACTGTTGAAACACCATATCCCTACATAGATCCAGCTTTATTTACAGTTTTCTTAATAAAATATGCAAATAGCAACTCAATAGAAAACCACAGAGCTCTACTTTGCTGTAAAATTGAGTGGAGACATTTGACTATTTTGAGAACTTTACACAAAAAGAGCTCTGAAGCTGATGAGAAACATAGATGCTAAAACCTAACATAAAGGTATTTGCTAGAATTACACAATAGTGAGATTAAGGTAAAAGCAAAATGATGCAAGGGGTTTCCTTAACCAATAAACTCAATCCGGGAACGGGTACAATAGAGTTGTAATTGTTACAACCTTGGAGGATTTCAAATTGTTCTTATGATTTTAAACCATAAAAGACACCAGCAAAGGATGACAAAGTTGGGTGGTATTGAATGAAAGATCTCAAACATTCATATATCGTCAAGATTTACATATCAGATTTTGCTTATCTTTTATGCTTTTAAGTGACCATTAAGCATATTTTAAAATAGACAGCTGAAAACAGCCATCTCTCCAGCTTTGCTACTATAAGGTACTGCTATTTTCAGTAGTTTTAGTTTTTCATTAAACATTCATTGAGTATCTACAATGTGTGAGGCATGAGTGTAAAATATAAAGTCCCTTCCCTCAAGGAGTTTATATCCCAGTGGAAGGAGACAAAAAAAGTAAACAAGTAGGCAATAATATATTTGTAGGCTGTGATTAGTGCTATCATTGGGTGGCTATTGTATTCAAAACCGGCTATGTAAGGTTCTGTGGTGTCTATAACAATGAATAAGACAGGAATCTGCAAGCAAAGGACTTAGAATCTATGAAACAACAGACCAAACAATTATCAGTCTCTGATAAAAAGCATCACTAAGATAGGGCAAATTACAGTTGTTTTGAGGATTAGATTCTATAAAAACTATGGTGCATTACAAACTGATATGCCATGCAGTATGAAACACTTCAGGTGTTCATTTAATGTAAAAAAAAAAAAAAATCTAAAAAACAGGGACTGTCATAGTGTTTTCTAAGCCTGAAGCCAAAGGAATTTCATGCTTCAAAGTTCCTTTTTCTCTTTAGGTCAAACTAAATCTGATGTAGAATTAAAAACACACAGTTATATGATGATATTGAATTGCCTCAGTATCTACCACTGCAATTTTACATTTAATGATATTATTTGCTGCCAGCTTCTGCATATACTGCACTAACATTTGTTAGCTGGCTTCAGAATACAGACCAGAAATTTAAGTAAAAGAAAATACCACCAGTAATTTTTATATTAGCAGAAGATTCTCTCCTCTTTTGTGCTTTTGTTTCAGGGATACAGTACTGCCATTCTTTTGATCCAGGAAAGATCTATGAGTCCTCAAGAGCCATTCATACCAGCATAATTGAAGAATTGCCTAATTTGAGAAATGGTGTGTTACTGAGACCCAAAGGGGAGAAGATTAGCACAGGGATTAGTTTCACTTTAAGCAGGGTATCACTGTCAGGGATACAGAAAATTTAATTTCCTTTCAGCTTCTGCTTCCAGGTGTCTGACTCATGTTTTCTGTGTCTTTTAACATGGATGATCCTGGGACAGTCAAGTTATTGCACACTGGAGCAATACTTTGACATGTCTTCTTCTTCTTTTAAGTTTATTTATTTGTGAGAGAGAGAACACGAGCAGGGGAGGGGCAGAGAGAGAGAGGGAGAGAGAGAATCAATGTGGGCCTTGATCCCACAAACCGTGAGATCATGACCTGAGCTGAAACCAAGAGTTAGACACTTAACTAACTGAGCTACCCAGATGCTCCTTAACAAGTTTTCTGATGTAGAGACAGAAGAGAGTCATGCTAAATCCCACCACTCAAAGCATCTATACAAAAAAATCACCTTTTCTTAGGATATATTTCTCTAATAGGTTTGTAATTCAGCACATACAGATATTTGAGTTGTAATAACTATAGGTTGTTTTTGGCCTATGATAATGACTATCTCAGCTGGATTTCCCCCAGAAGCCCACTCTGAGATACGGTTTCAAGGGCTAGTATTTAACTTAGGAGATGATACTAAGGAAACACAGAAGGGGAGTGAGGAAGCCAGGAGGGAAAGGGAAGGAAGCCAATAAAAGGTATACTGTGAAGGTGTTCCTGAGGGCATTGGAGTTCAATCTCACGGGAAGGTCTGGAATATGCTGGATAACATGCTTTTGAGCTACCCTAGGATTGAGGCAACTGGATAGTTATATACAAAATCCTTGCCTACCTTTGGCTGAAGCCTGCATCTGGGCCAATGAATTCTCCAGTGCTTCCAGCTTGCCCTGTGTCTAGGAAAAAAAGCCCTAAGGCAAAAAGGGGTATGTGTTCCAGGAAAGTAGCCATTAGAGAGTAAAGGGGACAGCAAAGGGGTATGGGTGGGCTCTGACAGCCTCTGCTACTATCTATCCTTTGCATGCTGTGTTGTGTTCACTTCGTTCTGTCTCTGATTCCTCATGCTGATGTCCAGTCATACCAACATCAGATGCATTGATACGTTGAAATATGGGCTCATGTTGCAGTTGATCCTGAGGCCACAGTGATTCCATCACCTTCCTCCTTTACCACCCACTCTAGATTCCCCTCATTCTCAACTAGCACTTCTGCTGGCCTGTACTGCTTGCTTGATGAAGTGACCCTGACCTCTATACCTGTGGGGTCTGAGCCAGTTGCCATGCCCTTGTCAGGCCAGGGTTGCTATGTTGCCCATTTACTGTTATCATCAGGCATGGAAAAGATGCCCAGGGAGTGCCCTGAGTTCTAGAAAAAATACTCCCTGTCCTATTTCCTCTTGACCATAAGGGTCATTTTTTGTTGCCCAAATGAGGAGCCCAAATGAGGAGAGGCCTTTAGATTTAATGGAACCTTGTATTCCCTGGAAGAGCATTCTCTCCCACCACAAGAGCCAGGACTCTATCTGAGGTGCAGTACCATATGCTGGCATTAGGTTCAAAATACATATTGCATCGAATAACATAGCATCTCGACCCTGCAAAATATTTTCTCCAAGCTGGAGCCTTAGTTCTCCAAGCTGGAGCCTTTAAGAGGTCATTCTAAAGTTCTCTCAGAGTGGCAGCTTCTGGGTGTGTGATGTAGGGTAGAACCAGTAGATCTTGTATTGTCCTCTTTGTCAGACTTGTTTCACTCTTAAGTGTGTCCCTGGTCCCAGATGTTATTATGGGAAATCCCATGATGATAAATAAAACACTCTGTGAGCAACTGGATAGTGATGCTTGTCAGGGCTCTGCAGACAGGGAAGACAAACCAAAACCCAGGATATGTAACTGGGTCTGAAGAAATTAATTTGCCAAGTAGTTGCACTGGCCTTTGCAGTTGGAGGGAGTAGACACACTATCTGGATCTGCCTTGTTGAAAGGGGTCCATGGAGCTCCATCCCTGCTACTATGGCTATACCATTCACAGGCCCACTGCATAAACATTGGTGTGACCCAGGACTGAAGGTGTTGGTCAAATCATCCTGGGTACTGAGTTCTCCTCTGCTGTGGATGCTCTCTGGTGGGCATTCATGTGAGACATAAAAATTGACCAAAGATGAAATTTGGGTGAAGCACATGTCTGAGTTCTTAGAGTGAGAGATGGCAAAACCTTTATCATGGTTGTGCCTCTGCTTCACAGCTATCCTCCTTTCTATTTAGCTGTAACTGGTGACTCCAACAGGTCTCATATCTTTGGGAATTTCTAGACCAAAAGCAGATTTAGCATACTCATAATTATGTTTAGTGCCAATGGCAGGCCAACTCCTCCAAGAACTTTGTTCCTATGCTCAGCTCCACTCTGATAGCAAACATAGGCTCCTGTATACCTCAGGTCAGCACGTACTAACTTTGCTTAGAGCCAGGTGAGGGAATCCCTTCTAAGCCCTGAAGAGATGTCTGATCTCAATTGTTTGTATCTCTCTTTATAAAGCAGTGTGACTTTAGTGTGACTACATATTGTCCAAACAGAGGCATTTTTGACAATGAAAGGGACACTCTTAACAGTTAAGCCAGGATAACAGACAAAAACCAGAGCTATCTCATGCAGAGTGGGACAAATGATCATCCTAGTTATCTGATACCTTAATAGTCTAAGTGGCCAATTTAAATTCCAGGACAACCAGAAAAATCCCTCTAAATACTGTTACACAAGCTTAAACTCCATTGTCCTCCATAATAACATTTCTTTGCACAGACTTTCAACTCCTTTGTTTCCTGTTCCTTTTGCCTTGTAAAACTCCATCCTCACTTAGAAATAATTTTCTACTATTTCTTTACCTACACCAGAGCAGCCAAAGCATAACCAAGCACGCTGACTGATTCCATTTTAAATTTAGGACTACACATCCCAAGAAAGCTCTCAGCCCTGCCTGGAAATCTTGCCATATTTTCTTAGTAATTTGATTCGCAGTATCCAAGACAAAGATTTCACCTTTTTTTCTTAAACCTCCCTTGCCTCCCATCCTCCATTTTCATGGATGATCTTAATGAGTCTTCTGCTAATAAAGTAGAAACAACCAGAATTCTATTTTCTCAGTTTCCTATCACCACTTTCCCTTCATCCTCACCATTGTCTTTTCAGTGCAAACCACTCATTTCTTGCCTAGGCTGTTGTAGTCACTCCCTAAGTGCCATTCTTTTTCCTCTAACCAGGCTCTGATTTATCCTCAGCCCAGCCAGATCCCGAAAGGAAGTGACTGCCTTTAATTCACCTTTATATCTCCAATGCCTTGCACAGCGCCTAGCCCATGCAGTTGTTCCTTAAATTTAACTACAACAGTCACCAAGTCTCAGAGTCTCCAGGTTGTAGCCTGGCATCCTCCTCCACAATATCCAAGGTCCTGTGGCTTTTGTGCCTTGCCTAGCTTCCAAAAGCCTCGGTAGGAAATACAACATCCCGATTCGGTGCAGAACCAACCAGAAACGCACCGTCTCATCCTACATCCTCCTAGAGGAGATCCGAGGGTACCGAACCGACGCTGCAAGCTGCGGATCCCCTCGGCCTCCCCACCCCAAACCTCCAGCGTCCCCAGCCACGCCTTCTGTCTTGCGGCCCCAGAGCCAGTCCCAGCCCTACCGGAAGCCGGCTCCGACCCTCCCACCAGCTCTTCCCGCAGAGGCTTGGATCATCTAGGACTCGGAGCTCGACTACCCGGCGGATCGACGCTCTCGGCGCTCCCAGCGGGCGGAAGTGAAGGCGCCGGCGGTTAGGGAAGCCACCGCCCGGGACTCTTCCCGAGAGCCGCCGGGAGCTCGGTCGTTGCGGGCCGTAGGGGGCGGCAGGCAGGCTGGAGGTACGTTGTGGAGGCTGGAGGTCCTGGCTGAAGGCCAGCCTGGGGAGGCACGGACAGGCAGGGCGGCGGGCGCCGGCGGCTGGCCTCGCTCCCAGAGAGGCGGGTGGAAGTGGTCCGCCAGCGCGGGTGTCAGTCTCCTGCACCGCTCTTCAGTCCCTGACTGTGAGGAGGAAGGCGCCGCGCGGTTCCCGTCCGCACCTCCGCGCCGTCCCTGACACCTGCTAGAGGCCCAGAGACCTTCACCCTTGCGCCGGTCATGGGCCTCCAGAATACTGACCATCGACCCGTTGGTTGTAGTCGGCTTCACTCGTCCCCCTTGCGTCCCTACGTATTGTCACTGTGTCAGGTGTAAGAATTTATTCGCGAAGAGCGAATGTGAGACATGTTTTGCTTATTTTGCTTAAGTTTGCGTCATTTAGAGCTATACTGAGCATTTTCTAGGTGCCTTTCATTCAGTGTTTTAAGCGTTTACATTTACTAATTTAATTCTCACGAGAGGTAGATGCTGTATATCATCCCCATTTTACAGAGGGAGAAACGGAAGCCCGGAGTGGTTATGTAACTAGCTTGTAGTTACTCAGTCTTTTAACTTCCTTTGAGACAAGGCACCGAAGCTCTACAGCCTGCACACCCAAACACAGTGTCATCTCTCACGTAAGCCTGGTGATGCTAGCTTGCTATCCCAAGATTTTGTATAGACACTTCCTTAATTTACAAGAAACAGTTCTTGCAAAAGATTGTCTTTAAATGGAAATAAGCTATTCTTAATCAGTAAAGGTCAATTATAATAATAGGTATGAGAAAGTTTTTTTTTTTTCCTCTCATGAATTGGAGTAAACTTACAAGGAAACCTTTTAAAAAGGCTTACCCAGCCACACTTTAATTAAATCATTTGGATGGCACTATATTGAAAAACTAGTTATTTTCTTATTTTTTATTAAAAATGTTTTTTAGTGTTTATTTGTTTTTGAGACAGAGTGCTAGTGGAGAAAGGGCAGAGAGAGAGGGAGACACAGAATCTGAAACAGGCTCCAGGCTCTGAGGTGTCAGCACAGAACCTGATGCCAGGCTTGAACCCATGAACCATGAGATCATGACCTGAGGTGAAGTCTGAGGCTTAACTGACTGAGCCACCCAGGCACCCTGTAAAGCTAGTTGTAACTGAGGTCTTGTGGCTCAGTCTCCTAATACATTATATTTTCTGTATAAACATTAGTACATTCTGGTCAGGCTCTGTGTATCTGACTCTACTAACAGAAACTGAATGCCAGAAGCTTCCTGAGGATCATCTGTGTGTCCAAAGTTGTTGACTGAAAGGGTGGTAATAAAAAGAGGATGATGTGTGTTTACTACTCAAATGTTCTCTTCTGTTTAGGAACTTTAAAACATTTTTTTTAATGTTTATTTTTATTTTTGAGAGAGAGAAAGAGAGAGAGAGAATGTGAATGGGGGAGGGGCAGAGAGTGAGAGGGAGACAGAGTCCCATTCAAGCTCAAACTCACCAAAGGTGAGATCATGACCTGAGCTGAAGTTGGATACTTAACTGACTGAGCCACCCAGGGGCCACTAAGTAGGAACTTAATTTAAACAAGGAAACAGGATCCCCCAGTGTAATTTGGAATGACTCTTGAAAGGTTCAGAAATTTCTTTTTTATCGTGTCAAGCATTTAATTTTCTGTACTGAATATAATTTTGAAATGTTACTTTTTGAAAAGATGATTGTTAATCTGCTTAAATTTTCACTCATTGCACTAATATTTGAGAGCCTGTTACGTATGAATTGTAGGGAAAATGAAATCAGAACTCAAATTTTGCAAAGCAGCCTTCTAGTAGAGGACTTTGCATAATTTCTAGCACCAGGGAATGGCAGGATTAAGCCAGAGTATAGGAAATGCTATGTATAGTTATGTATATAGTTAATCTTTTAATTACTTTTTCACCCATTTTCCAATTTATTCATCTTCATGTAGCCAGGATCTAGTTAGCACCTACCACATCCCAGGAGCTTCAGTGTTTATTGAATGGATAAGTTTTAGGCCAGTGTTGAGTAGAGAAGATTTTGAAATTGATTGGCATGGGAAATAACATTGATCACTGTGCTAAGCAGTATGCTAGAATGTTGATTGTTCTCAGATGGTGAGGAATGTGTTCATGCATCTCCTGGATTGCCTGGTGAAATTGCATGGTAGTAGTGTTGTTATTATCACATGGTTCAGTGTATGTTTATGTTAATTTAAAATAATTATTCTTTTAAAAAAGATGTTTATTTATTTATTTTTGAGAGAGTGAGAGTGAGCAGGGGAGGGGCAGAGAGGGAGGGAGACAGAACCCGAAGCAGGCTCCATGCTATCAGTGCAGAGCCTGACGTGGGGCTTGAACCCACAAACTGTGAGATCATGACCTGAGCTGAAGGCAGACGCTTAACTGACTGAGCCACCCAGGGGCCCATAAAATAATTATTCTTGATACAAACACACAAACTTAAAGTAATTGTAGAGAATATGACTCTTGAAGCTATGGGTACACCTATAGTCATCTTTGGCCCTCAGTTTGAAAATGATGGAGTCAAAAGGTTTTTCAGCTTAGGAGTCAAAGCAGCCATTTACTGGTCTGTGAGCTACCACCTACCTGCTTCATAGCATGGGCATAGCCTCTTTGGGCTTCAGTTTCCTTTCTCCTGTAGTCAGGGAATATATAAAACTAGATTAAGATTTTTTCCTGGTTTGAAATTTTTCAGCTCAGTGAATCCAAAACCAGTTAGCACTTGTCCTATCCCTGTGTTGTTTTAGGGGCTATAGGTATTACTGGTACTTACATCTGTCAAAAGGCTAAGTTCTGGCTGGCTGGAGATTAGTTTTGGCCATTTTTGTATCTCCCACCTTAGCATATGCTTGACATACACATTAGAAATAATATTAGCTTAGATTCAGAAGGGGCATTTTTGCTCTCAATTAAAGAATATCTAAGAACTAAACTATAATATTGAGTGTAAGAATAGCAGGAATTCAGAGAAGGGGATCTGTTGGGGTTAGAGTAATTGGGAAAACTTCATGGAGGTCAGACCTTGATGGGGAGGATGTGGCCCTTCATAGGGAAGGCACTGGAACGTCTGGGTGGCACACAGAAGAAGGCCCACAGGCTGGTAAGTAAGTATGTTTTGGATTATGGAGTGCTCTGAAGGTAAAGCTGAGGGGTTTGGAACTGACTTACTATGCATTTTTTTTCCCCCAGGAAAATTGTATTAGGCTTGCTCTAAAGTTTCATCAATATTCTTTAACTTTAATACCATTGGTAACATTTAAGACTGGGGTGCATCCCAGGCTTAATTTTCGGTTTTGATTTTAGTAATTCCTTCTACTTACTACTTCCTGCTTAAAATAAGTCTTGGTGCCGGTAGTGGAAACAACAGTGGACACTGGGATTTGGGAAACCTGGAGTTTAGTTAATTAGAATGTAAGCTGCATAAGGTGGATCCAAGCAGGCACCTAGAGTGGTGCATGGCACAAAGTTAGCATTCAATAATAATGGTGCATTGATGAATGAGTTCTCCTTTTGCTGCTTGCTAGCTGTGCTGCTCTTGTAAGGTTGTCTCATAGTTTCATCTGTAAGATTTGATGAATTTTTATTTTTTAATGTTTATTTATTTTTGAGAGAGAGAGAGAGAGAGAGTGAGAGACAGTGTCAGCAGGCTTCAGGCACAGCACAGAGCCTGACGTGGGGCTGGAACGCACGAGCTGTGAGGTCAGACATTTAACTGACTGAGCCACCCAGGTGCCCCAAATTTCCTGAATTTTTAAAGGCCTTTTCCACTTAAAAAGTTATGTGATATTGAAGATTATATGATTTTAACTTTGGTTGTATTATAATTTTACTGAAAGACAAAACAAGACTGAAAGTCAGGGATATTTGGTTTTAGTTTAATGAAATCCCCATGTGATTGACATGATGTGTATCTGGATAAATGAGGGTCTCAGCAGGAATCAGAATTCATGCCAGATGGTTCAAGTAGGGAGATTTTGATAAAGGCACTACTTGCAGAGGTGTGGGCAGGGTTAGGGAACAAACAAGGGACAGTGAGGCCCAAAGAGAAACTGACAACAAGTAGAGGGAACAAAAGGACAAACTACAGCCTCCTGAGAGCTGGAGCCAAGCAAAGGGATATGGCTATTGCCAGAGATGTACCTGGGAGTGGGGAAGCAGGACTAAAGTGCCCATACCTGAAACTAGTCCACTTCTGAAATGCAAAGCTCAAATCTTCCACTCTTTGCTTAGTGTCTTATCTTTCTCACCCTCACTCAGTTACCTCCATTACAGCTGCACTTTTACCGGATCTTTGGTCACTCTCATACCAGAATGCTCAATTGTATTATTATCCGTTTGTAGCATCTGGCTGGCAAATTCTCCGCCCTGGACCATCTCAATTCTTTACCTTCTTTAATGCTTGAACTGAGTTGCTGAAACCAACAGGGGAAAATTCTAGCATCTAGATTTGTACTCCTACGGATCCATGGTCATCAATCTCAACTGACCATCAAAGAGTTTTCTAGGGTTTTCCTTGTAAGTGTTTGCTTCTGCCCTCTGTAGAATCTATTTTAAGCATTTTCCATTTTTCTCAAATCTCTCATCCTTTCACATAATCTATACTCCCAGCAGATACTCTTGCCACCTACTTCACAACGAGTAGAACTATCAGTGGAGAATCCCATGCTCTTTCTTCCAAAAAACCTTTCCTCTTTCCCCAGTTACCCCAAAAGAGATTGCATTTATCCTAAGACATATGTCCCAGGCCTCTGTATCCACTCTTGCCTTTGGGAGTACTTTATTTAGTTGTTCATTGGCCAAAGGCTCATTCTTGTCAGCCTTTCATCATGCCTAGAGACAGATGACAATTAAAGCAAAATAGAAAAACAGTAACAATAAAAAAGTAGCATGCTCCTTTGATTTCACATTCCTCTATTCAAATTTCTTTTTCCATCCTAGGCAAAATTCTTAAATAGTTGTTTAAGTCCATTTCACACTCATCCCACTGCTTTCTGGTTTCAGTACCTATCACTCTATTGAATGTAAGGGTCATCCATGACTTCCTTGTCACAAAATCTTGTTCCTATCATTTTCCCAGTATAGTGCCTGGGACATAGGAAGTCCTTAATAAATATTTGTTTTGACTGAATTATCTGAGGTTCCTTGTTCCAAATTTTAGTTTATTTATCTCTTTAATGAGGAATCCAGCACTGTCATTTTTTGAGGTGCTAGATGACCAATCTGTATATATCCCAAATCTTCTTGATGGACTAAACAAAGATAAAAATCAGTTTTATTTGATAATGCCATCTTCAGTATTGTCCACGTGATCTGTGTTTCTGAAAAAACAAACAAACAAAAAAAAACACTGGGACGCTTTTTTTTTCCTGAAGAAATAATGTTTTCTGAAATATCAAGAAGTAATGTTTTGTTCACCCAATGTAAATCTAATGAAGATGAGGGTGGTAAGGGACATGGGTACAATTGACAATAGATTGGTGAATGAATAATGCTGTGCTTTTACATGAACTACGATTCCTTTTTCCTTCCATTGAGTAGTGTATTTTCTTTAAAATTAGGTTTTTGTTTGTGTTTTTGGAGGGTGGTGGATTTGCACTGGCCTGTTTTATTTTCAGTATGCTATCAATGTCCAGTGACATAAGTTAGAGAACCAGCCACCTTTAGACCTAACAGCTTTTGACTTTGAAGTGTAGTGAAGCTAATTGTCTTCTAGGAAGACTTAGCCTGCTGAGGCAGGGGATTTTAAAGTTTCTGGGAAATAAAGAATGAGACTTTTAATTGACGGAATTAAGATGGTATCCAGTGTTTGTTTTAGATTAGCTGTGTACTCAAGTATTTATGTAACAGATCAGTTATGTGGAAGCTCTAGAGAGCCAGATTGTCAGGCTTTTCCCCTATATACTCTCTTGCTTCCAGTATTCTTTTCTAGTTACTTCTTGTACATTCCCTTCCCTTTACTCCAAAACATTATAGCAAGAGTGAAGGTTTTTTTTTCATTATGTATGTGTGTGTGTATAATATTTTTTAAATATTTATTTTTGGGGGAGAGTGAGAGAGACAGTGCACAAGTGGGAGAGGGTCAGAGAGAGAGGAGACACAGAATCCGAAGCAGGCTGTCAGCCCACAGCCCAACGTGGGGCTCAAACCCATAAACCGTAAGATCATATCATGACCTAAGCCAAAGTTGGACCCTTAACCGACTTGAGCCACCCAGGCACCCCTATATATATGTAATACCTATAGATGCATAAGTTTATAGATACATAATTCAGTGCCATTTATCAAAGTTAAATTTTTTTTAATGTTTATTCCTCTTTGAGAGAGAGACAGAGTGTGAGTGGGTAAGGGGCAGAGAGAGAGGGAGACACAGAATCTGAGGCAGGCTCCAGGCTCTGAGCTGTCAGCACAGAGCCCGATGTGGGCTTGAACCCACGAACCGTGAGATCATAACCTGAGCCGAAGTTGGACGCTTAACTGACTGAGCCACCCAGGCGCCCCTAAGAGTTTTATTTTTAAAATCATTGTTTTGGGGCGCCTGGGTGGCGCAGTCGGTTAAGCGTCCGACTTCAGCCAGGTCACGATCTCGCGGTCCGTGAGTTCGAGCCCCGCGTCAGGCTCTGGGCTGATGGCTCAGAGCCTGGAGCCTGTTTCCGATTCTGTGTCTCCCTCTCTCTCTGCCCCTCCCCCGTTCATGCTCTGTCTCTCTCTGTCCCAAAAATAAATAAACGTTGAAAAAAAAAAAATTTAAAATCATTGTTTTTTTTTTTTTTTTCCAAACGAATTAACACATAAAAGTTATGCTTTCATTTAAAAACATAGTTATTTTGGGGAACCTGGGTGCCTCAGTTAAGTGTCTGACTTTGGCTCAGGTCATGATCTCATGGTTTGTGGGTTCGAGCCCTGCATAGGACTTTGTGCTGACAGCTTGTAGCCTGGAACTCACTTTGGATTCTGCATCTCCCTCTCTTTCTCTGTCCCTCTCCTCCTCGCGTTCTCTGTCTCTCTTTTTCTCAAAAATAAATAATAAAACATTAAAAAAATTTTAAAAATTGCGTATTTAAATTATATTTTCTTGTAGGAGTGATGAAGGAAAGAAGTCTAAAAAGAGCTGGAAAAGTAGGGATGCTTTATCTCTTATTTGTTCAGTCCTTCCTTTGTGCAGATGACTCACGTCATGATCCCAGGGTCATGGGATCCAGCCCTGCATCAAGCTCCACACTGAGAGTGGAGCCTGCTTGAGATTCTCTTTCTCTCTCCCTCTCTCCTTCTCCTTCTTTCTCCCTCTTTCTCCTTCTTTCTCCCTCTCCTTTTCCCCCTCCCTCTCTCCTTGTCTCCCCCTTCCATCCCTCCCCACCTTGCATACTTTAAAAAAAAAAAAAAATGTTGGATAGAAGAATTCATGACCCTGTCTTTGAGACTTGTCCTACCCTGTGCCCTTAGATGGTAAAATGTGTGTTTGTGCTGAGATAACTTGATCTTGACCCTGCACAGGAAAAGTAGAATGAGTTTACAGAAAATGGAAGGAAACAAATTACCATTCTTTAAAACCCTTTTCCAGTATCTCAAGGAGATCCCTCTGGGGTTAGCCCAGCCCAACCCCAAGAGGAAAGTCTATTCTAAAACAGGTTGAACATGACTCAAGGAGGATGTGGTGAATTCTACATTTGGTTCTGTTGCTGGGCGGCCTGAGTCTAGTGGCATGTAATTTTATCGTTGAAACTCTAGGCATCTCTGCAATGAGGTTTTTCTGGGGTCCTTTGGATCCATGACTCTGGACAGGAAAAATCTATCTAGTGCTATTATTTTGGGGGGAAAACTTTCACTTTTCTGTGGCCTGATTTAAGAAAATATTGCTTTAACATCAGGAGGCTTTCCCTGGCCTCTTTGGTGAGGGTTCTTCAAGTCTGCAGTGAATCAGAACTCCTGTTATTTCCAACTCCTGGTCTTATCCCTTTAGCTGAACGGAGCCTCTGGGGACCTCAGAGGGTAAGACACCTGATCACTTATTTCTTGTTAGCTATTAAAATCAGCAAAATTCTTCTTTAATAAGTAGTAAAAATTTGGTTAATCATTCTAAAGCTACTTTTGTGGTTACTATTTTTCTGTTTCTTTCCCTTAATATTTTTTTTACTAGTTATTTTTTTAAATGTATATTTAGGGGCGCCTGGGTGGCGCAGTCGGTTAAGCGTCCGACTTCAGCCAGATCACGATCTTGCAGTCCGTGAGTTCGAGCCCCGCGTCGGGTTCTGGGCTGATGGCTCAGAGCCTGGAGCCTGTTTCCGATTCTGTCTCCCTCTCTCTCTGCCCCTCGCCCGTTCATGCTCTCTCTCTGTCCCAAAAATAAATAAACGTTGAAAAAAAAATTAAAAAAAAAAATTAAATAAATGTATATTTAGACTGAAGTTATGTAAAAGATATTTTACCCTCTGTTCTTCTACCAGTAAATATTTTGGAAAATCAAAGGTTGTGTTACAGTGAAGTATGGGAAAATTACAAAATTAAAATTTTCTGACCTCTGTTGCAGAAACACTAACTTCATCCTGTGTGCTCCATTAAAGGAAAAGAAGCAGACGGGTTAAAACCAATATAATATAAAATAAAAGAAAATGCACTTGTTTAAGTATACATTATAAATTGTAAGAAAATGTGGCTTTTCTCTTTATTTTAATGAAATACTTTTATAATGGCAGTTTTCTCTTTTGACCTGTGATGGATAGAAGGTTAATTGATGTTAAATGCATGCTTTGTTAATCCTTCATCGGCTGCTAAATTGGTATGGGGGAGTACAGGTCAAGGATACACAAGGCCATGGTCAGCTTGTTTTCTCAGGGAGGTTTTTCCCTTTCTCTAAACCACGTATCACTCAGTCCAGCTGTATGTAGAGGAGATTCTCCACTTTCCCCTCCCCCCTTTCCCTCTCTTTTCACTCTCCTTCAACCTCCCCCCCCCCTTGCCCTCTGTGCTGCCGAGTGACAGCTTGTAGATGTTGCGTGCGAGGAGTTCAGCTGGCGCTGTGTGGTCTGAGTGTGTGGTCTCACTCAGTCGAGAGGCTGCTAACAGGGTGGATGAGAGAGAGCAAGACTGTTTACTTTAATTTATTTCGGATGCCGGAGTTGTGCCCAGAGTTTCTCCTAAACTTGATTCCATAGCTAGCAGCTTCAATCCCTCACAGCTGTGGTGCAGTCTCAACTCCCTGTCTTCTCCCAACAGGCACTTTCCATAGCATCTGCCTGTTTAATCCCTGTGGCTCAGAAATGTTAATAGCACTGCTGAGTGCTGTGATTATTTTGCTTTCACTATGTCAAGATATATGGCCTTGAAGAAGTTTCTTTTGAGGTCAAGCTAGAGAAGTAAAGCAGAGATTTTAAGTAAGTGACAAAGTTGATGTATTTTTAGAAATGGAAAAAGCTATTATACAAAATTTGGGTCAAATTAATCCAACTCTGCTCATGTAAAAGAATCTGGGAGTTGTGTGACGACAGTCTGTCATGTTTAACAATTTTAATAGAATTAACCAATTTAAGCTGACAGTTGATTCCTTGACCCTTTTTGAAAATCTGCATTGATTTTGGCATGCCTGTTTACTGTAATTATTATATTTGTCATATTGGCTTATAATACAGTGATATTGGCTTATCATACAGATCTGACAGGTTGAGACAAGTGAAACTTTTTATGCGGTAGTATAAATTTAGGACAATATCTTTTTTTCTAATTCTTTCATTGTAAATAAATTAGCAGTAGTATCTTGATTTTTGTTCCTCTCTCACTTCTGAGCATTATTACTAAGATAGTCAAGTATTTTGTCATTTAAGTAAACACTAGACTGTTGATATCACTTGGGATTTCGCATTGTTTAGCTTCTTTATTTCCCCATCTTCCCCACAGTCTTGCTGGAATGGAGTTGGTGTTACTGATGTGTTGTCTAGGACTGGAAAGTCTCGACCACTGACATTTTCCAGAGAGGTTAATATGTCTAGCTTATTGTTGTTCCACTATTTTCCCTGTCATTTTTGTTTTATTTACTTATTTTTTAAAAGTTTATAAATTTTATAAACTCACCTCAGGAACCATGAGATCACAACCTGCGCTGCAGTCAGGAGTTGGATGCTTAACCGACTGAGCCATCCAGGTACCTCTTCCCCATTATTTTTACCCTGAGTTTTAGTTAATGAACTCAGTTTCCATCACTGGGAGGGTAAATAAAGTCTTTCTTACTCCCTCCTGTTCTTTCAGTCCTGGCCAAGGTTTTCTTTCTTTCATCTCATTTGATCTTAAATCAGAAGACTTTAGGAATTCAAGTAGTGTCAAATGCTTTTTTTTTTTTTTTTTAAATGCTATCATCTTGTATTTCCTCTTGTGTCCATTTTTTGAGTGTTCTGTTTTGTGGTGAAAATGGTAATCTATTGCTCCCAAGAATTCTGAAGCAAAATTAGTGTTATGCAAACTATTGCTACTATCTAATCCTGGAACATTTTCCTTACTCCCCAAGAAAACTCTGAATCCAGTCAATCCTTTTCCATTCCCCCTTCTCTAGCTACCAATAATATACTTTATCGTTATGGGTTTACTTATTCTGAACTTTTATATAAATGTAATCATATAATATGTAACCTTTTGTGTTGACTATGGCAAAATATGTGCATAGTGTCAGTCATTACCCTATTTCTTTTACCTAATGAGTGAAAATTCTATAGATAGAAAAAACATTGATAAATGATGGGTATAGTCAAGTAAACATTATAAGTAGAATTGAACTTATGTTTCAGAAACTCAGAAATATTTAACAGGAGCTGTGAAATGCTCTAGGCTTATATTTTATAGAAATGCCGTGTCAGTCACCCAGCCCTTCCTTGTAGGAGTAAGTCATGCAGGGACCTATTCTCAACCTGTCTTGAACTGAACAATGCCATTGCTAACTGGCTTTTGAAATTTGATCTAGAACTCTAAAAGGATAAATCCTGATTGAACCAAATCCCTCCATTCCTGCTTTGCTTTTATTGGGCTAATGAACACTGAAAAGGAAGAGGAGCAGAGTTTTGGTCTATGTAACTGAGGTGGCAATTGGCCTCAACAGCAGTTGATTCTCTTTCAAGGGCAGAGAAACATTGTCTTTTGAGCTACACTGCTTTGGCAGCATTTTTAAAATAGCATTTCTAAGTGCATCTTTGTTGAATACAAGTTCATCTTTAGATCTAAGACAAAAATTACTGTCTTTGGAGTTTTCATTATTTAGAACCAAAAAGTAGAATTTTAAAATATATTTTTGGTTTTGCTCTTCTTTTTTATGTGTGGATTTTGATATTTGAAAAATCAAACTTAAGTCAGTTTTGGCCTAGTTTTTATAGAAATAAAGGATGGTTGAAAAATAAGTATTTTTCTAATGTAAAGAATTATGAGAGGTACAACTAATTTTGATTTAGACATTTAAGATATTTTTTTGAAAAGGACACAGTATTAAAGATCTGACCCTACTCATTAGAATTTCTGATTTTCAGGTAATTCTTTATGGAAGAGGTAATACAGTATCAAGTTTTTCACCTCTTGGGCCTTGTAATTAGAGGCCATGTTTGAACTTGACCTACTGTCACTCAGAGGTGACCCATAGAAGATGAGTTGTTCTGCACTTTGTGGTTAATTTGGATTCATTTCTGATTCCTTTCTGTGGCATGAACAAATAACTTGACTTTATAGTTAGCATTTCTGTATAGAGTATTAAGAGGAGCTGTCACAGTTTGAGTAAACTTTTAGGTTGTAGTTAGAAGACTCAATTTCTTAGTAGTTTTTGATTGCTAGTGTGGCATGGATTTATTAGTTTACATTTGATCTTAGCCTGGAGGCTAACAAGTGATAGATTTACTGGTTTAAAAAATAGTGTGTGGGACACGGTACAGAATCAAGAAATGGTGTATATCCTGTAGTGGTACAAATCAAGCTGACATTCTGTTCGAAGACCACATCTCAATTCTCATAGCTAAAATTCCACATGGCTTAAAGTTTGCTGCTGTCCCTGAAGAGCCAAAAGAAGAGAGAATTGACAGCCTGTGTGTTCCCAGGTCTGTTCAGCCCAACCACTGTTTTACTGAGTATCTGCTTTGTTCTGGTACTGGACTAGGTCCTAGGAGTAAAGAAAAGAACATGATGCAGTCTTAGCCAAGCCCATTGAGGACAGTTCTTTATCAGAGACCTTGGTACAGCAATTCTTCCCCCCACCCCCGCCTTTTAATGTTTACTTATTTATTTTGAGAGAGAGAGAGAGCGAGTGTGTGTGTGTGCAAGCAGGGGAGGGGCAGAGAGAGAGAGAGGTAGAGAGAGAATCTCAGGCAGGCTTCATGCTATCAGTGCAGAGCCTGATGTGGAGCTTGATCTCAAACCATGAAATCATGACCTGAGCTGAAATCAAGAGTTGGACACTAAACTCACTGAGCCACCCAGGTGCCCCATCCTTTCTTTTTTTGTTAAATGTAGGGAATATTATTTGTTATCTCTTTCATAAGAAAATCAATTAATAAGAGAAATCAACAGTTCCAGATCTGTCAAGAGGAAACATTATGTGGTCAGCATTACCAAGGAAGCTATATACTGCCTTGTATCCCCATTCATAAGGTTACTCCATACCATGCTCTGGAATTGACCTTTCTGTGTCCAAGGCCTTACTACATCTCTGAAAAATTTGTATACATGCTCACTGCCACAGGGAAACCAATATAAAAATGTATAAAAAACATGACTTTTCTGACCCCTCTACCCTCCCCAGTCTCATTCCCCCTGTAACGTTAACCTCTGGTGTCTATCCATCTCAGACTTTCCCATATCCATTCAAGCATATATACTTGTACAAAGGCAGGTTTTTTCTTTTTTTTTTTTATATGTTTTTTAATGTTTTATTTATTTTTAAGAGAGAGAACCTGCAAGTTGGGGAGGAGCAGAGAGAGAGAGGGACGGAGGATCTGAAGTGGGCTCTGCGCTGACAGTAGGGAGCCCAATGTGGGGCTTGAACTCACAAACCATGACATCATTACCTGAGCTGAAACCAAGAGTTGGACGCTTAACTGACTGAGCCACCCAGGTGCCTCATAGTTACCTTTTTAATAGAAACTGTCTATGCTAGAATGATGTCCATTGAGTCAATTTTCCCTTTCTTCCTTTCTTCCCAATAGGCTCTTGACCAGTAAAGGGCATTTGATAAGCAGGCTAAAATTTTTCCAAACATCCAGTCAGAAGACTGTCCCATGGAAGCTTTATAATATATTATACATAATATAATGTATATACATACATACACAAAATGATTTAAAAATATACAACAAAGTTCCTTGAAGTAAGTATTCTGAAATGCTAAATGATTTGCTAAATATAGATTTACATATTTACATATATACACACACACACATACACATACATGGCCCCTTTTAAAAACTAATTTGTTATAAATATTTTTTGTTCTGGCATCTTTTTGTAATATATCACTTACTGCATAATATTTCCTTGGATGGGGCACCTGGGTGGCTCAGTTGGTTAAGTGTCTGACTCTTGATATCAGCTCAGGTTATCATCTCACAGTTTGTGGTTTGAACCCCATGTCAGGGTCTGCCCTGACAGTGTGGAATCTGCTTGGGATTCAGTTTCTCCTTTCTCCTCTTTATCTCCCCTCTCCCTCTCGCTTGCACATGCTCTCTCTCAAAAATAAATAAACTTAAAAAAAATATATTTCCTTGGATAGACCTTCATATTTTACGTAAGTCATTTTCTAGTTGTTTGGGATGTTTTTATTTTTTTCCCCTTTGTGTTAATAAATAATTACAGTTATGGAAACCTTCATGCCTAATAGTCCTCATGGTTTGGATTATTTTATCCATTGGTCACCTTTTAAGAATGTTTTAAGTCTCAAAATATTAGCAAACCACATTCAACAGTATGTTAAAAGGATCATTTGCCATGATCAAGTCGGATTTATTATGGGATGCAAGGAGGGCTCAGTATTCCCATATCAATCAACATGTGAAGGATATAAATCATATATTTATCTAAATAGATGCATAAAAGGCATTTGACAAAATTCAAGATCTGTTCATGATAAAAACTCTCAAAAAGGTGGGATTAGAGGGAATATACCTCAGTGTAATAAAGGCCTTATATGACAGTCCCATAGCTCACATTATATTCAATGGTGAAGAAATGAGAGCTTTTCCCCTAACATCAGGAATGAGACAAAGATGTCCATTTTACCACTTTTATTCAACACACTACTGGAAGTCTTAGCCAAGACAGACAAAAAACAAAAACAAAAACAAAAAACAAAAAAAGCAAAAACAAGTAAGAGGCATCCAGATTGTTAAAGAAGAAAAGCTGTCACTATTTTCCGATGACATGATTCTATACAAAAAAATTCCTTGAAGACTCCACCAAAAACCTATTGGAATTAAATGCATTCACTAAAGTTACAGGATACAGAATTAATATACAGAAATCTGTTGTGTTTACACTAATAACAAAGTAGCAGAAAGAAATTAAGAAAACAGTTTCGTTTACACTTGTACCAAAAAGAATAAAATACCTTTGAATACAGTTAGCAAAGGAGGTAAGAGACCTGTACTCTTAACACTACAAAACATTGATGAAAGGAATTGAAGACCACACAAACATATGGAAAGACAGAACATGCTCACAGTTAGGAAGAACTAATATTGTTAAAACGTCTCTACTACGCAAAGCAATCTACAGATTCAATCCAGTCATATCAAAATACTAACAATATTTTTCACAGAACTAGAACAAATAATACTAAAATTTGTTATGGAACTACAAAAGACCCCAAATAGCCAAAGCAATCTTGAGAAAGAAGAAGAAAGCTGGAGGTATCACCCAGATTTCAAGATACACTATAAAGCTATAATAATCAAAACAGTATGGTACTGGCACAAAAATAGACACGTAAATCAATGGAACAGAATGGAGAACCCAGAGATAAACTCATGCTTACTTGGTCAGTTAATCTATGACAAAGGAGATAAGAATATGCAGTGGGGAAAAGAGAGTCTCTTCAATAAATGGTGCTGGGAAAACTGGACTGCTTTCTTACACCATACACAAAGATAAACCCAAGATGGATTAAAGACCTAAATGTGAAACCTGAAACCATAAAATTCTTACAAGAAAACATAGACAGTAATCTTTTTGACATTGGCCTTAGGAACATTTTTCTAGATGTGTCTCCTCAGACAAGGGAAACAAAGGCAAAGATAAACTACTGGGACTACATCACATAAAAAGCTTGTGCACAGTGAAGGAAACCAACGACACAGAAAGGCAACTTACCGCCTTTTGCAAATAATAAGTGGCTAATATCCAAAATATATAAAGAACTTACAGAACTCAACACCAAAAAACCAAATTAACTCAAAAAGTAGAGCACCTGAATAGACATTTTTTCCAAAGAAGACATACATATGGGTAACAGACTAATGAACAGATATTCAACATACTAATTATCAGCTAAATGCAAAGCAAAACCACAGAGATAGTACCTTTCACTTGTGAGAATGACTAAAATAAAGATAGGAAATAAGTATTGGTGAGTATGTGGAGAAAAAGAAGCTCTTGTGTACTGTTTGTAGGAACATAAATAGGTGCAGCCATTGTGGAAGACAGTGTGGAGGTTCTTCAAAAAAAAAAAAAAAAAACCACAAAAAACAAAAAAAACCCAGCAACAACAACAGAGGGCTGCCTGGGTGGTTCAGTCGGTTAAGCGCTGGACTTCGGGTCATGATCTCATGATTCGTGAGTTTGAGCCCCACATGGGGCTCGCTGCTCTCAGTACAGAGCCCGCTTCAGATCCTCTGTCTCCCTCTCTCTCTGCACCTCTCTCCCCTTGCGCATGCTCTCTCTCAAAAATAAACATTAAAAAAAAATAGAAATATCATATGATCCAGTAATTCCACTGCTGGGTATTTACCCAAGAAAATGAAAACACTAATTTGAAGCGATACATGCACTACTGTTTATTGCACTATTATTTATAATGGCCAAGATATGCAAGCAACCTAAATTGGATGAATGGATAAAGAAGTGGTATATACATTCAGTGGACCATTAGTCAGCCATAAAAAGGATGAGATCTAGCCATATGTGCAAAATGGTTGGATCTAGCGGGCATTATACTAAGTGAATAAGTTAGAGAAAGGCAAATACAATATACTTTCACTTATATATGGAATCTAAAAAAAACAAACAAAAAGTGGAAACAGACCCATAAATACAAAGAACAAACTGATAGTTGCTAGAGGGGAGGGAGAAAGGAGGGATGGGTAAACCAGGTTAACGGGAGTGGGAGGTACAGAATTCTAGTTGTGGAATAAGGCACAGTATGAATGTATAGCATAAGGAGTATAGTCAATGGTATTATAATAGTGTTGTATGGTGATAAAATAAAAATTTATGCCTTTCTCTTTTTTTTTTGAGTCTTAGTGTTTTTCTGTTGATTTTGTGAGATGTATTTATAATAAAGCTATTCATGTTTTATTTTGAACATTTTCTTTAATTTCCCATTTGGCTTTTAAATTTGGTTGTCTCATTTACTAAGGTGTACATGTCTTTAAAAAATTTTTTTTAACATTTATTTTTGAGAGACAGAACATGAGTCAGGGAGGGGCAGAGAGGGAGGGAAATACAGAATCCAAAGCAGGCTCCAGGCTCTGAGCTGTCAGCACAGAGCCCGACGTGTGGCTCGAACCCATGAACCGTGAGATCATGACCTGAGCTGAAGTCAGACGCTTAACTGACTGAACCACCCCAGAAGGCGTACATTTCTATATGATGTGTTCACTGTTTAGATTGTTCCATCAGGTTCAAACTTAGTCTTCCCATGCCCAAAGCTGTAATATACATTCACTCTTATGTTATTCTAGGTTTTTTTGCTTAATCAAAATTATATTTGACTCTTTAAATAACCAAGAATTCTTAAACTATATTGATGCTTGAATTAATGTAAGCAAGAAAATTATGCCTTGGACTATAACTATTTTGGGGATTCAAATTAATATATTAAAAATAAACAAGATGGGGCACCTGGGTGGCTCAGTCGGTTAAGCATCTGACTTCAGCTCAGGTCATGATCTCACAGTCTGTGAGTTCGAGCCCCGCATCAGGCTCTGTGCTGACAGCTCAGAGCCTGGAGCCTGCTTTGGATTCTGTGTCTTTCTCTCTGCCCCTCCCCTGCTCATGCTCTCTCTCTGTCTCAAAAATAAATAAAAACATTTAAAAAAATTAAAAAAAAAACCCAAGAAAATAAAGTAATTGTTTAGACTATTAAGCTTAGTATTTGACTATCTTGGGTATATATCATAGTCAGCATTTGGAATTGTTTCATTGGATTGTGAACTACAGTGCTGTGGCTTTAAAGAAGTAGTTTCCCTGGTCTTGAGATATAATTGTTTACGGTTGCAGTATTATATTCAGCCATCTCCCTCCTGCTTCTTGGGTCTTTCCCAAATTATGTGGCATGAATCTTATAATTTTCTTATTTCTTTGTTAATAACATCTCTTCTGTCTTAAAACAGATTAAGGTCATCCTCCTGTAAAGTTTCACATCCAGTCTCCAACATGACAGCACAGTTAACGACTCACCCAGCCCATAAATTCACTTAAAGTTGTATTTTTATATATGCAGAGGAGCAATGCTGTATTATTCTTATAATGAGCTTTAAAGTTTGGAGAGATTTTTCATTTAATCCTCTCAGGGTACCTGTGAAGTTAGCTATTATTCCCATATTATAGATGAGAAAACTAGGAGTTTAAAGGGGCCTGAATAAATCATATAGTTAGGATTTGCATCTGTGTCTTTTGACTCCTACTAGTTAATTGGCTTTTCTAGGGTTTTATTTCCTTCCCAACTGAACAGGTCGGTTTTTCTT
The DNA here is from genome assembly GCF_028749965.1 of Puma concolor. Lineage (NCBI taxonomy): Eukaryota > Metazoa > Chordata > Mammalia > Carnivora > Felidae > Puma > Puma concolor. The sequence goes on from NC_141671.1 coordinate 28,678,966, forward strand.
ACTAAAGTGTGTGCTAATGACATCAGTGTTCTTTACCCCATTTAAGTTAATTTGCTTTGTTCTGATAAAGACTGTTGGTGGTGCCCTTAATGGCAGTCTGCATCTCTTAGTGCATTAACATGGCCACACTGTGGAGCTGGGCTGAGAGGTCAGCTTGTCAGCACTTGTGAAAACTATTCTTTTTGGTGCTCTTTTCATATATGAAGTACATCTATGTGTGTGTGTGTGTGTGTATGTGTATGAGAGAGAGAGAGATATTACAGACACAGGCACTTGAGCAAGATTGCCTACCTGTGAATCCTGCTCTTTCAGTTATTAGTTGTGGGATGTTAATACAAAGTATTAATGGGGTATCCTCACAGGGAAGTTGTGAGGATTAAAAGTTATTACATGGGAAGGATAATATAGCGTTCAATAATTATAACTGTTATTACTATTATTAATTGATGTTTGCTTATTATCTAAGACATGTTGTGTTATTTTTTAATTAATGGCTATGTCCTTTACTGATGTTGTGTTACATTATATTGAAAAATATTTTAAATAAAGGCAAAAGCCATATTTGTTTCTAAATATACACTTCAAATGCTAACTGTCCATTACACATGAAAACTTTAATCCACTAATTAAGTGGTCAAGATCCCCCATAAAGTGTCATGTGGGAAATTGCAGAACCTTGCATCCTCAGAGTCACCAGGAGAACCTGTCCTTTCCAAAGAGTCAGTTTGGAACCATGGGTGATATGGTACACATCTCTGAGAATGAATAAAGCATCTCTTCATGTAGTCTGCAAAAGTCACAGGTCAGTAATCCTGGATTCTCCTGTCACTAATTTGCCTTGGATAAATAACATAAAAACATAACTGTGGCCAGATTCCCTTAAAACACTTGGAGTTAAGGAATTTCTAAATATTTTTTGCTTTCTTTCTTCCCTCCTGCTAGCCTGAGACTCTCTTTGGTGAAGAGCGAAGATTGGCATTTATTCATAGTGGCCCAGAAAAGATTGAAAAGGGAGGACTGTTTTAAATGTAGGTTTTATTATTATTCAGTTATAGTGAGGCCAACAGCAGGAGAAAAGGTAGCTCTTGAAAAGACAGTTTGTTATTCACAGTCCCTAAGAGGAGGGGGCATACCTTGCCAGGCAGGGTGGGAGAAGCCAGGGTTGGGGAAAGTACTAGGGTTGGTCAGTAGGCAGAAAGTGTGAGAATGGCTAGAGCCTTTATTGTGTTTTTCTTCAGAAGGAACAGGCAAGGCAGGGTAGGCAAGCTGAGCAAGTTTAGGATTGGATAGTTTGATTTTGGCAAACTACAGTTATCCTCAGGTGTCTAGTGTCTGGCCTTGGTGTGTTTAGGGCTGGGGAATGTTGTTCTGGACTGCAGGAGCCTGAGAAAAGGTAGGTGTGGACTCTGGATTGGTTGGTTTGCGTATCAAAGGCCTGCTTCTGCCAAGTTGTTTGCTCTCTAGGAATTAGCTAACCCTCTGAGAGGCAGTTCCTTTCCTAGTCTGCAAGGCCCCAAGATGTCAAAGCATTATAAAATACAGAAAAACAAAAACCATGATTAATACATGGACCAGGACTTTGTATCACAGCTTCACGATTTAGTAGCAGAGCAGAGCAAAGATCATAGTAGTGAATCATATTGACAATGAGAAGAGGCATAAATATGACCTAGAAAAGAGTATTGAGAGAAAGCATTTGATATCTAACCCCCTTCTCCCAATTATTTTTGAAGTTACTGTTGTGTTTTGGAGATACGCTTTCTTTTGTGTTTACCATAGTCCAAACTCGTTTTTACTGGTAGGCTTTGGGAAGTGTTCACAGTCTACATTTTGTACAAGATAATTTTCTTATAGGGTGTGTGAACTCTTCAGAGGAAAAATGGCCCTCATGAGGTTTTTTAGAGTGGAGGGGTGGGGTTCGGAACCCACTGCCAAGAAAGAATCCTTGAAGATGTCTTTGGTGCAAGAAAGGTGATTTTATTAAAGCACTGGGACAGGACTTATGATCAGGAAGAGCTGCCCTGGGACCATGAAGAGAGACTGACTATATACTTGGCAGTTGAGAGAGGAAAATCATTGGTACTTGAGGCTTGAACTCATGAACTATGAGATCGTAACCTGAGCTGAAGCTGGATGCTTAACCGACTGAGCCACCCGGGCGACCCCCATTTTTTTTTTTTAATGTTTATTTTTGAGAGAGAGAGACAGCATGAATGGAAGAAGGACAGAGAGAGACACAGAATCCAAAGCAGGCTCTAGGCTCTGAGCTGTCAGCACAGAGCCTGACTTGGAGCTCGAACTCAGAAACCGTAAGATCATGACCTGAACCAAAGTCGGATGCTTAACTGACTGAGCCACCAGGCTTCCCCAGAATGAGCTTTTTAAGTTTAGGCACAACTATTGCAACTTTTCAAACTAAAAATGAAAAAGCCACTGAAGCATCCTATAGGTTTTTAGTTCTAATAAAGTAAATATTAATGATGTTAACCTAAAAAATAAAACTTATTTTACTAGCAGAAGCCTCAGTTCTTTTTGCTGCCACAGTAAAGAATTACAGGACAGATAAATGAAAGTAAAGTGAGAAAAGTTTTATTAAAGTACACTCCAAGGGAGAAGAGGGCCAGTCAAGAGAGGCAAAGGCCCTATAACTCCATTTTTTTCTTTTGTGTGGGTGCTAGGGTTGCAACATTTGAATGACAGGCTTGGATTATACAATAAATAGCTAACTAAGCATGCCCTTTCCTGTGAAACTGCAGCGGTATTTTTATTCTAGAGACATAGGTCAAATAAGGGCAAGCACAACAAACGTAGCTCTTCCTCTGCCAGGATCTTGTAACCATAAACAGCCTGCTAGAGGGGTGAAATGGGGTTGTCTCTGGGCAGTCCTCTGTTGGGTCTTTCCATCAAGATGTCTAAGGTCCATCATCCTGTCACTCATGCCTAGCTTCCACGTAACAGTGATGGTTTCCCATCGTCTGAATTGTGGCTGAGCTGTTGCTGGGCAAGGAGAAAATCTTCCATCTGCTGGGATAGTAAATTGGATTCTTCCTGCCCAGGAATGTGAAGTAAGCTGTGATGGAAAACTCCTTCAGGGCTTCCTGACTCCATCCTAAATGAGGTTTCCCTCAACTAATATTTACAGGTATATGGGAATTCTCTGTACTTTCTACTTAAATTTCCTGTAAGCCAAAAACTATTAAAAAGTCTATTCAGAAAAACATCTAACTTGTCAAGTCTTAAAAGAAACAAAGCTAAGTACCAACTCTCTCAGTTCTGTGCAAGAACTCTGATTTAACAGACCTTAATTTCTAGAAGGGATGTTAAAACGATTTTTGAAATTCTTTTTGTAAGCGTAAGTAATATTTGGAGGATTCATTCAGTTTTGTATCATTAGGATTTACAGGATAAAAATGCCATCGTATATGCCAATGTTTTTTACTTTCTCTCTTATTTTCTTATATGTTCTAATCACTGTGAGGAAAATGCCAGTGCTGGAAACAGAAGGGAACCTTAACATATACCTGGAAATTCAGACAGTTTCAGCTGCAAGTCTTTCAGATTATAATCCTGTTGAGGCAGGGGATGCTGACCTGACCTGCCATCACCTAACAGGGGTTGATAGACTTTTTCTGAAAAGTGAGATAGTAAATATTAGGCTTTTTTTGGCCTTAAGGTTTTTATTGCAACTACTCATCTCTCCTGTTGCAGCGAGAAGGCAGTCATAAACAACATGGAAATGAATTCACATAGCTGTGTTCCAATAAAGCTTTATTTACAAAAACGGGTGGGCAGACCAAATTTCTTGGTTGCTGTAGTTTGCTGACTCCTGATCTAAAATAGACACTGGAGAAGTTTAGTGAATAAGTAAATGAAGAGATTTAAGAAGAGAACTCTCAATAAATTCCCCAGTTAGGACATTTGTGGACTACATTCTCTGACCAAAACAAGTAAACAAACTCTGGAATAAGAATGAAGCAAGTAAAAGCTGGAATTAAAAAAAAAAAAAAAGTTCGACAATAAACTGTTAACTGGAAGTTTTTAAAGTTTTCTAAAGTTAATCTTGGATCAAAGAAGAAATAAAAACTGCAACTACGGATCATTTACAAATGAGCAATGCAACCACTGCTTGCCAAAATCTATGGTGTGACTAAAGCTATAAGTAGGAAAAATGGTGGCCTTAAAAGTTATTACTAAAGGAAGACTAAAACAAATGAACTAAGTATTCAATCTAGACAGGTGGGAAAAGCAAAGCAAAATAAAATGCATGGAAGAGGACTTAAGCAAATGTTGAAGCTGCAGGTTGAAGCTATAGGTAATGAACACCTCTCCTGAAAAAAGAAGGTAGAATTTATAACTTATATCAAGTTCTGTTATTATAAAAGATCATTAAAACAGTGAGCATTTACAAATCTAACCATGAAAAAAGAGATATTTACAGATACTGAAGACAATGAAAAAAGTGATAAAACCACAGCTATTCAAGAAAGTAGTGTGATATTAAATTTGAAAATCAGAATGAAATGTCTAACTTTCTGAAACATACTATTTTAAGATTTATAAAATATGGTTCCATAACCATGAAGAAAATTCTCAAATAATCTTAGCTAATGATGCATTAGATGTAGATTGTTTTACAAGCAAGCAACAGGAAACATATAAGGAATAGAATATTTCTATAATTAAACAACTGTAAGATAGCAGATAGGAAAACTTCACATTCTTTCTGTAAGGCCAGCATAGCACTCCAGATATAGTAAATGCTCAGTAATATTTGTAAACTACTGAATGCTTCTTGATATTACAATAAATGAGCAAATATGTACAAGAAAAGATAATTTCTGACTAACTGAAAATAAGATTTAACATATAAAACTCTTAAAGTAGTAGCAAATCAAATCCAGGAATGTTTAAAGGATTGATAAAATGGAACCAACTAAAGTTTATTCCTAGAATATGAACTACTTCATTAAGAAATTTATTTCAATTCATTATATTAATAGGTAAAAATAAAGTTATGTCAAAAGGTGCTGTGAAAATATTTGATAGATTTCACTGTCCATTTCTAATTTTAAAAACAGACTTTCAGTGAACTGGACTTTGTTCACAGGACAGTGATCCTGAACTTTTCAGGATCGAAAGCTGTTTTCTGTAACATAATTGTTACTAAGTAATACAATAGCAAACAGCCTACCTAATGGTACAGTACTAGAGCGTATATTCTCTTTTTTTCTCTTTAAGATTTAATTTTTTTATATTAAATATAATTTATTGTCAAATTGGTTTCCATACAACACCCAGTGCTCATCCCAACAGGTGCCATCCTCAATGCCCATCACTAACTTTCCCCTCTTCCCCACCCTCAGTATTTAAGAGTCTCTTATGTTTGCCTCCTTCCCTCTCTGTAACCTTTTTTTTCCCTCCTTCCCCTCCCCCATGGTCTTCTGTTAAGTTTCTCAGGATCCACATATGAGTGAAAACATACGGTATTTGTCTTTCTCTGCCTGACTTACTTCACTTAGCATAATACTCTCCAGTTCCATCCACGTTGCTACAAAAGGCCATATTTCATTCTTTCTCATTGCCAAGTAATATTCCATTGTGTATATAAACCACATCTTCTTTATCCATTCATCAGTTGATGGACATTTAGGCTCTTTCCATAATTTGACTATTGTTGAAAGTGCTGCTATAAACATTGGGGTACAAGTGCTCCTGTGCATCAGCACTCCTGTATCCCTTGGGTAAATTCCTAGCAGTGTTATTGCTGGGTCATAGGATAGATCTGTTTTTAATTTTTGAGGAACCTCCACACTGTTTTCCAGAACGGCTGCACCAGTTTGCATTCCCACCAACAGTGCAAGAGGGTTCCGTTTCTCTACATCCTCGCCAGCATCTATAGTCTCCTGATTTATTCATTTTGGCCACTCTGACCGGCGTGAGGCGGTATCTGGGTGTGGTTTTGATTTGTATTTCCCTGATGAGGAGTGATGCTGGGAATCTTTTCATGTGTCTGTTGGCCATCTGGATGTCTTCTTTAGAAAAGTGTCTATTCATGACTTCTGCCCATTTCTTCACTGGATTATTTGTTTTTCGGGTGTGGAGTTTGGTGAGTTCTTTATAGATTTTGGATATAGAGCATGTATTCTCAACAGGAACTGTAATTGAAAATTAGCCCATGAGGGGACAAAAAAAGATCTTAATTTTTATGCATAAAGTACATAAGTGTGGTGTATTTATGATATTAAAATTTTGGGGGGCAATGAGGATAAAACCTAAAAAGTCTCTTTACTTAGAAGTAAGACAGATACTTGCTAATACTGGAGTTATTTAAAAAATTTTTTTAATGTTTTTTATTTTTCAGAAAGAGAGAGAGAGAGCATGAGTGGAGGGGTGGGGGAGGGCAGAGAGAGAGGGAGACACAGAATCTGAAGCAGGCTCCAGGCTCATCTGTCAGCACAGAGCCCAACGTTTGGCTCAAACTCACAAGCTGTGAGATTATGACCAGACCCGAAGTCGGACGCTTAACTGACTGAGCCACCCAGCCACCCCAGTAATGGAGTTATTTAGCATTGTTTTGGAAGTTATATAACAAAAGCAGTCAGGCAATTAAAATAAGTGAGACATAAATATTGAAGAGCAAATGTCCAAGTTATGATAGGATTTGAAGGTAATAGGATTTTCTGTAGAGAAAACATTAAGGAAAAGATCATTTGGAAAATGATTTCAATTGAGGGAGACTCAGTGCTCAGTAAGTTGCCTGGCTTCAAGATAAATTACATGGGCTTCTCTGTGAACAGAGCTGAACAGTTTATTGACAGTTATAAATGATTTGAATGTGTGGGAAGATTCAGTATTGTAGATAGTTTAAATGTCCTGAGATTATCTAGATAGTCAATGTAATTGATATATTTGTTCATTTAACAAATATGTGTTGAGTGTCAGTGATATCCAGGTGGATGTTTTAAATGCTGGGTGTGTAGCAGTGTATGGAAATATAAAAAACCCTTTTCTTCTGGGACTTACAGTCTGGTTAGTAGAGGTAAATAAAAGAAGCAGGAATATAGTATGTCAGGGTCATGATAATCCCATCAAAATTTTAGTAGGGTTATTTTTAGAATCTTACACAATATTTTAAAGTTCATCTGGATCAATACCTATGACAGGATGGTAAAGATAACTTGTTAAAGATTATTTGTCCTATTGAATATTTCATTAAAATAACTATGTTATAGTTACAAAATACATCAGTGGGACAAAATATAGAAGGTCTAGAAATAGTCTCAAATGAGGATTTTTGTCATTAATAAAAGTGGCATTTCAGACTAGTGGAGAAAACAATGGATTGTTCAGTGAAATGGTATTTGGTCAACTAGCTATTTAATACTGCAAAGTAGATTCCAAATGAGTTAGGTAATTAAGAAGATAAAACAACATTAAAGTACCAGAAACACGGGGCGCCTGGGTGGCGCAGTCGGTTAAGCATCCGACTTCAGCCAGGTCACGATCTCGCGGTCCGTGAGTTCGAGCCCCGCGTCAGGCTCTGGGCTGATGGCTCGGAGCCTGGAGCCTGTTTCCGATTCTGTGTCTCCCTCTCTCTGCCCCTCCCCCGTTCATGCTCTGTCTCTCTCTGTCCCAAAAATAAAAAAAACAAAAAACAAAACAAAAAAAAAAAAACGTTGAAAAGTACCAGAAACATGACTTTGAAAGCATGATTCTAGAAGTAGCAAAGAAAAGGTTAATAGGTTTGACATTAAAAAAGACTCAATTTCCTACGAGCAAAGAGCACCATAAACAATGTGAAAAGACAAAGGATAAACTGAGAAAGATATTCACAGTGTATAAAGTGGAGAGTTAATGTTTTTACTAGAGGTCTTAAAATCAAGGAAAATAAACCTAATAAAAAGTTGCAATGATCATTAAAATGGAATTCACCCACAATGCAGGTTGAGAGCATTTATTTTACTTTGCCTATCAAATTGCTACAGATTAAACAGATTGCTACTACCCAGTGTCCCTGGTGGAAGGGTGTGTTGATAAAGCTTTTCTGCAGGCCAGTTTGGTAATATGTACATGTTAGGATCTTAAATGCACAACTTTTGACTGGTAATTCGTCTTTGAATGTACTGTAGGGAAATAATTGGATAAATGTGCAAAAAATTTTATAGAAAAATGTTCATTGTCATATTCATCATAGCAAAAAATTGGAAATTGTCACTTTGATTATACATCACTACAATGGAATACTAAGCAGCCTGAAAATGATGTAGATTTGTATTTGCCAGTGAGGAAAGATGTCCATCTTATAGTTTATAAAAATCAGTTGCAAATGTATGCCTAAGCATGCTACAGTTTTAGAAAGCACATGTAACTGTATGTACATATATGTCCTGGTTGATGAAGACAGTATTAATGCATATACCAACAGAGTGAAATGTGGCTCTGTGAAAGATGATTTCAATTTTCTTTGTACAGTTTAGAAAGAATATTTAGAAGTTTCTGTGGTGGAATGCCTGTCCTTTTAATTAGCAGAGTGGAAACAGTAAAGCTCTTTTTAAGGGAGGAGGTAGAGGGAAGATGAAGATGGGAACAGAGGCCTTGGTTTTAGGGACCCCATGTCTGCCATGCCTTGTTGCCCTTCTCAGGGGGCCTGCAGGTGAGTGGAACCGAGTATTGGCTCTGTTGGGACCTGCTACATGTGGGGTCGTCCCCTGCTGACCAAGCTCTGGATGCCATCCTCATGGCATCATGAAGTTTTGTGCCAGCATTTCTGGCAAAGACTTTATGGAGCTCTTTATTCACATCTGCAGCACCGTATCAAAGCTGGAGAGAATCTGTGTGCTCCACATGTGCCAGCACAAGTGTGCTTCAGGCCTGATGACTGCAGGGTCATCTGTGATGCTAGAGTGTGGTGTGAGGTGAGGCGGGAGACTTCTTCCACTGGTTTCACATGAAAGATGTTTCAGAGGAGTTTAATGAGATTTATTTAGAGCTGCTATCTCAGCATTTGTTCAGAGCGGTGAGAAGCACAGGGAATGCCTCTGCCCTGAAGCCCCAGTTGACCAATAAGTGGCTCCCCCACCTCGCCGTGGCTGTGGAGCTGCCATTGCCCACAGGTTGGACTCTTGTTGTGGTACACAGTCGATTGATCGCCTGTGAGGTTGCTTCCCAGAATGGTGTTGGAAGATTTCCTGGAGCCCAGTGTGCAAGCCCATGATGTTAGTGTTTATCTTCCTGCTTTGAAGACTCTGAAGAGCACTATAGAAAGGCTAGCAAACTTGGGTGATCAAGTGCTGGTTGAAGCAAATCTAAATGGCAAAATGAACTTGAGGGTACAAACTGATGTGTCTATTAAAAGTTATTTTAACAATTTTGGAAAATCCTTCCAAGTCTGCTCAGGATATGCCTCAAGATAGAAACCCTGAGAATATGTTGCAAGTACTAGTGGAAAGTAGGAAGCTTCTGTAGTTTTTCGAGGGATAGCAAAATAAATCCTACAATAGCCTTATGCAATATTTTGAGCAATACTCTTCTTCATCTTGTTTTTGGTTCATGAAGATGTCTCTTTTCAGTGTTTTATTTTTGCTTATAAAAATTCAAGCGGCCTGTATTTTTTTTTTCTTTTTAAAGCTTATGGTCTTTTCAAAACTGAAACAGACCCTGAGTTAATTGGGTTGCAAGTCTGCACTCTCACTGACCTATATAGAATGTACATTTTGTTCAGCCCTTCTTCCTTTACAAAGCTTTTATTAAAAAAGTCATTGGTGAAAGAATTGGATAGTTCATTTTTTATGTTTCTTGACTTTTATCAGTTTTTTTCATACTTTTTAAGATGCCAACAAGAAAAAGATTTTCTATTTTAACTCTTTTTAACAAAAAGGATTGTAACAAAATAAATAAAAACTTTGAATCCTGAAACATTGGATCAGTTTTTATTATAAAATGCTACCATGTGAAATGGGAACTTCATTCTTTTAAAGCAAGTATAATTTTCTGAGGGAGTTTTCTTAGCTTGATATGATACCTGAAAGGTATTTAGCATTTGTGCGTATTACATAGTTTTTATTAAGCTGTTTTTTGGTCAAAGTATGTATTAATGTATATTCATAGTTTTAGATTTATCATCTACAAAGCTTGAGTTGGTTATTAGGCTCACTAATAGTGCATCTTATTCACTGTGATTCAAGGAAATGGTCAGTTTATGTTTACTAAGATATTTCTTATGGGTAACTTTTATATAAACCTAGTTTTCATTTTTTTCCCCATAGTATTACATTATTCTAATAGAAAATGATTCTTAATGTTTCAATATTTTGAGAAGAGGAAGGAGGAGTTATAAAGGACTACTACAGTGATTAGAGGGAAGGTTTATATTCTTTCATATTAAATTTTACTTTTTTAATGGCTTATGCAATAAGACAAGTCTTTAACTTGGCAGCCTTTATTTTTGCAGACTCAGTGAACTCCCATGGCTACATTTTAATCACTAATGAATAATTTCCTACTAGATTTGGTGATAAAATGCTTAAATTTGCTAATTTGTTTTGCTGATTTGTAAATTCCATTCATGCTGTTGTGGAAAGAACACAGAAACATGAGACCTAGGGAAGTCACTTGAACTCTGGCTCTTTAAGATCTTTCAGTTTGAGCAGATTCCATTTCAGTCCTCTGAGGGTTTCAATATAAGAAGATTAAATAGTTGTTTTAAAAATTATTTCAAACGTAGTATCTTAAAATTATTAACATAACTTTCAGAATTATGGCTTAAGTTTTTTTCTAATTTATGAATTAAACACAGTTGCTTGGTGAATATTTTAAAGCTTTTTAAATGAAAGATGAAAATGTAAAACAAATACTTTAACTCAGTGAGAAAATTATAAGATATGCACTTTTTTTTTCTGCGCATAACACAGAAATGACTTCTCATACTTGTTTCTAGTATCTTTTCCAATTTTTTTTCTTTTGGTTTATTAATTAAGTGAGAATTTTCAAGCTGTAGTAAAAGTCTGCCTTTTTACCTCTCCTTCCTTCCCTCTGTCTGTCTCTCTGTCTCTCCCTCTCTCCCTCTATCTTTTCCTGTGCCTCTTTTCTCTGTATTTAATAAAACCAGGAAAATGAAAAAAACCTATTCTTTGTTTTGGAAAATACATATTTGTCCACTTTAATCTAAGGTAAATTATTATGATGGTTAACTTTTAATAATTCATTAACAGAAAGTATCTATAAAAGTTTTGTAGCCTAGTCTTTGTAATGTAACTTTTGAAAACGGAGAGGTGTAATTTATTCCTCTACTCAACCTACAGGTATGTTGCTATTAAAGAAAAATTAAAAAACCATCTCATACTGTAACATCTAAATATAAGGTCTTAAAAATTCAGATTCTTTCAATGGTCTAGTAAAAAATGTTTATAATGAATACAAACATTTTAAAATAACATGTTTTTATTATAGTTTAGTTGTGAAAAGTCAGGCACTGCCAGTTTCTAGTCTTACAATTATTAATTGAATTTAAAAGCCTGGTCCGGGGGCGCCTGGGTGGCGCAGTCGGTTGAGCGTCCGACTTCAGCCAGGTCACGATCTCGCGGTCCGTGAGTTCGAGCCCCGCGTCAGGCTCTGGGCTGATGGCTCAGAGCCTGGAGCCTGTTTCCGATTCTGTGTCTCCCTCTCTCTCTGCCCCTCCCCCGTTCATGCTCTGTCTCTCTCTGTCCCAAAAATAAATAAAAACGTGGGAAAAAAAAAAAAAAAAAAAAAAAAAAAAGAAAAGCCTGGTCCAATGAGTAAAATTCTTACAGAATCATCCTTAGGGATGATCTCATCTACCCACCTTATTTATAGATAAGAAAACAGTTTCAGGGAGCATAAAAGTAAGGGCTTTTAATTTTCTTTTCTTTTTTAATGTTTATTTTTGAGACAGAGACAGAGACAGCATGAGCAAGGGAAGGTCAGAGAGAGAGGCACAGAATCTGAAGCAAGCTCCAGGCTCAGCTATCAGCACAGAGCCCGAGGCGGGGTTCGAACCCACAAACCCTGAGATGGTGACCTGAGCCAAAGTCCTATGCAGCATTGACTGAGCCACCCAGATGCCCCAGGGCTTTTATCTGTTATTGCCATTGTTAATGCCAGGACCCATTTTAAAACCCTGATCTACAAACTATGTATGTTAAGTATTTGAGCTTGGTCTATTATGGCTTAGTTTAGAGACTTAACAGATTGGATATACTTTTGTTTATCAAAATAAATCTAGATTGCCTTGTGACTCTATTACTTATCTGAAAAGATAAAATTTAAATGAAAAAAGTCCAAAACATTTTAAAAGCTGTTGTCTACTGTCCTTGTGTGAAGATATCCTTTGTTCTTGCAGGTAGGAAGGGGTTTATCTGCCAGAAAATGGTAATTCTCTGGAAGACCAATACACATTAAAAAATCAAGGCATTGGGGCGCCTGGGTGGCGCAGTCGGTTAAGCGTCCGACTTCAGCCAGGTCACGATCTCGCGGTCCGTGAGTTCGAGCCCCGCATCAGGCTCTGGGCTGATGGCTCAGAGCCTGGAGCCTGTTTCACATTCTGTGTCTCCCTCTCTCTCTGCCCCTCCCCCGTTCATGCTCTGTCTCTCTCTGTCCCAAAAATAAATAAACGTTGAAAAAAAATTTAAAAAAAAAAAATAAAAAATCAAGGCATCAAGTTTAGAAATTATTTCAGCTTCTGTTTCTGTATTTTAGAGAAACACTACTAAGAAGCAGGAAAACACTTAGGCTTTTATGTTTCACTGTATCTTTAGAAAATAAATCATTGATGAATGTGTAAGGTTAATACTATATTATTTTAATTAAATGAGGTTTATGACAAGGCAAAGCCAAATTTTTGTTAACCTGTTTAGTATATTTGCATAAGAAAGACCTTACGACAGATTTTCAAAGACTACTGGCATTGCATTTGGAAATCTTTGTGAGGAAAATTTGTAGATACTTAATGACAAGTACAGATGAGAATTTTCCTTTAAAAATGTCTCTGTTAGCCTGGCATGGGTTTTGAAACGGAAAATGTTTGGAGATGAATCCTGTTTTTTAAGGCTTAGGCTCTTCCCTCATAGTGATAAGAAATTATTTATTTGTGACACTAAACAAAACATTATAATGTAGGAAATTTCTAATTTGGGGCAGGTTGAAAAGAGATCTCTTTCTATAATTCATTTTACAAATAATTACTGAGTGCATACTGTGTGGTGGGCATTGTTTTATGTGTTTTGGACCTTGTAGAGTAAAAAGTAGATATTCTTATATTACTAAATTAAATGCCTAAATGGTCTTCCTGAGATAATGGTTTGCCCATGTTTGGGGACATGTAAGTAATGTTTCATGATAAGGAAATACCATTAATTTTTACATATGAGCCAGTATAATGAATGCTGGATTTTCAGCTGCCTCTGATTTGAATGTCTGGAACACAGCTGTACTCCTCAATCATAAATAAGAAAATAGATCATACTTTTTGATTCATTATCATTAGTAGTGGCCCAGACATTACCTATTGTTACCAGACATTACTTTGTTTTACTTGGACAAACTTTGAGGTTAACATAGTTAAGATTATGATCCTCTATATATAAATGCTCTCAAAATGGATTTGAAATACTGGAAGTAAATCGGCAACTACTTCTTAGTAGTGTTTCTCTGTTTGTTTGTTTGTTGGAGTGGGGAGGGTTTCTTTTTTTTTTTTATTTTTCTTTTTTTAAACTAGAGTTTCTCTAATTTCAATTCTTTTTCACACCAGAATGAGCAGTAACTCAGTCACATAGGAAGCAACTAAGGTTCTCAGAATGTGGGCTATCAGATAGAAAAATGACCTCATAGTATGCAGTGTGGTATAAAGGAAAGAGTGATATTAGACTCCTAGGAGTCAGGAAACCAAGGATATGGTCTGTTTTATAAGTACTTAGATGTGTGACCTTGAAATAATCATTTAACATCTTTGGGTTGCAATTTCTTCAGATGACAGGTCTAGGCATTAATTGGATCAAGTCTCTTGGCTTTGATTCTGTTGAGTACTGACATGTCCTACTGATAATCACCACCACTATGTGAAGGGTAGCTGACAGTCTAATATTTTATTACCTTTTCAGTAATATTCTGAATGTTTTCATCCTACTGTTTTTCTGGAAATAAAGATTGTAAGATATTTCTGCTTAAATATTCTTTAGATTCTGAAAGTAATCAGTTGAAGCCACATGCTTATCTGTTTTATAGTCTAATACTAAAGACAGGGATTAATACTATAAAGATAATTAAACCACCACTCAACAGTGGTCTAATTTTCCATGCCAATTGAACAACGCATTTTCCTTTGTCCAGAACTGTAGACATTAATCAGTGAGGCAGCTTAATTACCCACTCTTTCTTTAGTGTTTGTTTTCCCTGCAGTGTTATGGTATCTTTGGGAACAATATAATTTCTGTTAATTAAAGCAGTTGTTGGAACTTTGTGTTGAAATATGTCTATGCTTTCTTGAAAAATTTTATTAATATGTGTTAGCTTACTAAATTTCAGGCTTAACGATTTATAATAGTTTTCAAGCACATTCTCAAAACAAGCTTTATACTCTTTTGTACATGCTTAGAAACATGTTTAAAGAGATAGTACTATATGACCCATTAAAAGAATATTTATTTTTGAAATTTTTATAATTTTAGTGTATTTACTAAATATAGTTAAATATATGGGACTTGGTAAATATTCTTTTTTTAACCAAACATTAGTTTTAGCATGTCTTTTGTTTAGTAGTTGTTTATTCATTGCTTATTTGTGCATTTTGCTAATGTGAATATGCAAGTAAATATTTATCTGTTGACTAACAGTGGACCTTGTACATTGATTAGTAGGAGAATAATAATTTGATTTAGTTTTGCTTTATTTTAAAATATTAACAAAGCATTATTGAGAACTTTTTATTTTGATACAGGTTCAAACTTACAGAAAACTTAAAAAAAATAGTAAAAGTAGCTCACTCCTGTAAACTTATAAGAAAATACAGTGGTGGGGTGCTTAGGTGGCTCAGTCAGTTAAGAGTCCAGTCTCAGCATAGGTCTTGATCTTAGGGTCTTGAGTTTATGCCCCATGTTGGGTTCCATGTTGGGCATGGAGCCCGTATAAGGAAAAAAAAATATGGTAAATAACAACTGTAAGCTCTTTAGCTAGAGTGACCAATTGTTTACTTTTCTTTTTTTCTCAAGTTTTTATTTAAATTCCTGCTGGTTAACATACAGTGTAGTATTAATTTCAGGTGAAGAATTTAGTGATTCAGCACTTCCATACAACACGTTGTTCTCATCACAAGTGCCATTCTCATCACAAGTGCCCTCCTTAATCCCCATTACCTATTTAACCCAACCCCCACTTTTGATATATTTACTTTTTGTCCCATTTATTTTTATTATTCTGTCAGTCTGTCAGTATGTATTTCTTTAACTCATTTGAAAATATGGTGCAAACAACATTTTTTCCCTACATACTTCAGTAGGTAACTAAGAACAAAGATATTCTCTTACATTACCACAGTACATTTATCAAAGTGAGAATTTAATAATAATACCATACTATGTAAATGGCAGTTCCAATTCAGATGGTGATAATTTGTCCAATTTTGTACTTTATAGAAGGTATTTTTTTCCTCTTCTAGAATCCATCCAGGATCGTGCAGTATATTTAGTTGTAATGTGTCTTTTCTCTCTGTCTCTTTTTTTAAATATTTTATTTATTTTTGAGAGAGAGTGCAAGCAGGGGAGGGGCAGAGAAGGGGGTGGGGCAGAGGATCCTAAGTGGGCTCTGTGCTGACAGCAGTGAGCCAGACATGGGGCTTGATCTCACCTAACATGAGATCATGAACAGACGCTCAACTGACTGAGCCACCCAGGCATCTCTAGTTGTACTATCTCATTATTGTCCTTTAATATAGAATAGTTCTTCAGCTTTTCTTTGTTTTTATTGACCTTGACATTTTCAAAGAGTACAGACCAATGATTTTATAGAATGTCTGTGAATTTAGGTTGTCTGATGATTAGTTTTGGGTTATGCATTTTTAGCAGGACTATCACAGAAGTGATGTCAGATTCTTCCCAGTGTAATACATCAACGACATGATGTTTGTCTCAACATTGGTGATTTTAATTTGGATCACTTGGTTAATGTGATAGGTGTCAGATCTTTTGTAAAATTACTGTTTTTCCCTTTGTAGGTAATTTGTAGAGAGATGCTTTGAGACTATGTAAATATCCATTTTTTTAAGCCAAACACTAGTTTTAGCATCCATTGGTAATTAATAATTGCATCATAACTTTCTTATTTATTGGTTAACATTCTGTAGTAAGGAGAGTTTTCTTTATTTTTTTTACTGGTTTATGTTAATAGGATGGTCTTGCATATTTTCTTATATAATAGATTACAATGCATTGCTATCATTAATTTTTTTGATGTCCAAATGTCTCAGATTTGGGTAATGGGAGCCCCTTCGGTGAGTACTTCCCTACTGATGTAACAAAATGATTTAGGTTTATCTTGTAGTTGTCCTGCTTTGGCCCTGGAATCAGCAGTTTCTCCCAAGGATTCTGGTTCCCTTTATTGGATGATGGTACTTAGAAGTTAGGTATGCTCATTGCCACTTATGTAATATTACGTGTAGCCTCTCTCATTGTGTACAGAGCTAGGAAACACACATTCACAATCTATCGGATACATACATCTGCCTATCTGTGTATCTGTCCATCATATATGTCATATATATGTTTATTAAAAACTCTGAGTTCATCTTTTATGAAGAGGATTTTCAGAGTTTTTGCTCATTTTTTAAAAATCGGGTTACTTAAGTTGAAAAATTATGTTTTTGATATAAAGTCCTTTGTCAGATAAATCTATTGAGAATATTTTCTGCCAGCGTATGGTTGCCTATTTATTTTCTTTTGATAAGAAAGTTTCAATTTTGGTGAAGTCTAAAAATATCAGGTTTTTCAATGTATGGTTATTGTTTGCCATGTTGGAGAAGAACTCTATGTGTAGAGATGCCCTCTTATTTTATCTTCTTTATTGTTTATAATTTTATGTTTAGATGTGATCCATCTTGAATTAATTTTTGTAAGTGGTGTGAGGCTACATTTATATTCTTTTTCCCCCCCATGTGGAAACTGAATTATTTCAATACCATTTGATGAAAATGTTTTTATTTCCCTTGAATTGTTTTGTTGTGTTGTCAAAAATCAACTGGTTATATAAGCATGGGTCCATTTCTGAACTCTGTTCTTCTCATTCATTAGGTTATCCTTATGCCAGCAACTCACTGTCTTGATTACTGTAGATTCATAATAAGTCTTTAAGTCATGTTCTGTAAGAGTTAAAAAAAAGTTAAAAAACTTTTCCCCTCCTAAAACTGTTTTGGCTATTGTAGGTTCTTTGAAGATCTGTAGGAATTTTAGCATCAGCTTGCTAGTTTCTTTACATAAGCTTGTATAACTTACTCTTCCATTTGGGGAGAATTGATATTTCAATAACATTGAATTATCTGGCCCATAGACTGTATAGTTCTTCACTTATTTAGTTCTTTTTTTTGCCTTCTCTGTTATATTTTAAAGTTTTCAAGAAGTCTTGTATGTTGTTTTTATTAAATGTATGTTTTAAGTATTTTGGTTTTTATAATGATATTCTTAAACAGAACTTTTAAAAATTTGACTAATTGTTTCCCACTAGAATTTAAAGTAGATACTTTTTGTATATTAACCATGAATAATGATATCTTGCTAAATTCAGTTATTAGTACTATTAGTTGCTTAGTAGATTCCTTAGGATTTTCTATATAAACAGTCATGACATCTGCAAATGGAAATACTTCCTTTGCAATCATTATGCCGCTTATTTCTTTAGCCTTATTGTCTTATAGCACTGGCTAGGACCTCTAGAACATTGTTATATAGACAAAATGAGTGAGACATTTTTCCTTTATTTACTGGTCTGAGAGGAAAAGCACTGTATATTTCATCATTAAGTGTAATGTTAGGTGATCCCTCCCACCCTGTTTTCCTTTATTAAGAGGTCCTTTCTATTTCTAGTTTGTTGAGGTTTTTAAATCATGAATAGGTATTGAATTTTGTCAATGATTTCTACATCTTTTTAGATAAATACATGGTTTTTCTTTTTACTTTAATGTGATTTACAGTGATTGAGTTTTGAAAGGGAAACTGCCTTTGCACAGCAGAGTTTATAAACCCCACATAGTCATGATGTCTTCCCACAGCTTCTGTTTTCTGAAATAATTCATGTAGGCTTGGTATTATTTCTTCCTTAAATGTTTGATAGCTTTTATCAGTGAAACCACTAGGTCAGGAGTTTTTTTTTTTTTCCTTTCTTTCTTCTTTTTTTAATGTTTATTTTTCAGAGAAAGAGAGTGAGTAGAGGAGGGGCAGAGAGAGAAGGAGACACAGACTTTGAAACAGGCTTCAGGGTTGGTATTATTTTTCCTTAAATCTTTGATAGTTTTTATCAGTGAAACCACTAGGTCTGGAGTTTTCTTTTTTTTTTTTTTTTTCTTCTTCTTTTTTTAATGGTTATTTTTGAGAGGAAAGAGAATGAGTAGGGGAGGGGCAGAGAGAGAGAGGGTGACACAGAATTTGAAACAGGCTTCAGGTTCTGAGCTGTCAGCACAGAGCCCAGCTTGGGGCTCTAACTCACAAACTGCGAGATCATTACCTGAGCCAAAGTCGTACTCTTAACTGACTGAGCCACCCAGGTGCACTTCTGGGGTTTTCTTTATAGGAAAGTTTTTGATGATGAATTTGTAGCAGGATTCTTGCACAGAGAGACAGGACACTGAACCTTTTCTGTCCAGGAAGCAACTTCACTCATTGTGCTGGCATGGGCTCACTGGGTTTGTACCCAAAACACTGAGCCCCTAGCGCAGTGGGGGTTTTCCTTTTGTACAAGTTTTGCTCCTTTGTCTCCCATATATAGTAACATTCAAAGTCTGAATGGATGGTCTTTGTTGCAGAGTTGTGAGGAATGTTGCACACCTGCACGTAGCCAGGTCGCCTTCCCTTGGCTTTAGGTTTTCACGATATTCCTTAGGGAGGGACTCTACCACATTACCCCTATTGATGCTCGGACCCCTTACTTTGGGTCACAGAGCATCATCTTGGTTAGGGATTTATACTTCCATAACATCATCACATGCATGGCTGTTTTCTTTTTGACCATTACGTCAGTGAGGCTGGAGACAGACTGCATAACCAGGGGAGCTAGGGAAGGTAGGATTAAGCAAGGTCACCAAATTAAGAGAATAATACCTATGAGGATTTTGAATCCCCTAAGAGTTGAAAACCATCCTCCAAATAACTCCCTGGGGTCCCAACCTTTCCAGGTCTGGACTGGGACATGAGCAACCTTTCTCATTCGATTTATCGCCTGTATGACTTTTCCTTCATCATCTATCTGTAGGCAGCAGTTGCTCAGGTTAAAATTTCCACAAACTCCTCCCTCCGAAGCAAGCAAATAATCTAACGTCAAGCAATTTTAATAGATAACATTGCTCATTTTAGTTTGCTGCATGACTAGTAAGTTAAGAACTCTGGCAGTTTCATTGGTTATAATTTGTACAACTGCTTGCAGTCTGATTATGCGGTTTAGCATGCAGATGGGAGTGCATTAGCCCCAGGATCCATCTTCTGCCCAGGTGACAGGGCCATAATATTGGATTATATACTTGGGAGGCCATTCATTATCTTTCCAGTTGCCAATTGGTAGGGCATGTTGTTTCCTTTGAGTCTCCCTGTCCCCATACACTTGGATTCCCAAATGTTCCCCTCTGGCAAGTGGGATCAGGAAGAAAGATGAACAAATAGTTCCCAGCACACATGATCCTGACCAGCCTGAGGGAAGTGTTGTGTAGTCTGTCCTTCCACATATCCAGTATAGTCCACCTGGGGCCCACCATTTGATGACTGTGTCGACAATGTCCCAGGCCTCTTGGAGTTGAGAGAAGTTAGACAAGGGGTGGGGATCTGGCTCAAGGTGATCTGGGGTTCCCCACCATTGGGTTTCCTGAGTTATAAAATCTTTGGCCTAGGTAGGCATGTTAAGCTTCCAACAGAGATGGTGAACTTCCTTTCCCCGTGGGCAAGGCAGGTTGTTTTTTTTTTTTTTTTTTCCAGTAATTGAGGTTTTGAGGAGCCAAACCCCAGTAGTAGGGTTGGGGCATTCTGTTCCATTATAAGGTTCTCAGGGATCTAATTCTCTAGCCTCCTATGGCCATTGATCCCTCATATTGGTTCCCTTGCATACATAACAAGAAGAGATCTTTAGAGTTTGGGCTATAGTCTCTGCTAGGGCTAGAAATAGATTTTTCATCGTGACAGACAGGAGGAGGACCCTTCTCCATTTCTTCATAAAAGGAATGAAAGACCTGGTGAGTTGTGGCCTTATGTGTGACAATAACTCTCTTAAAATACGACACTGTTCCTGTGTCTGTGCCCCGTCCATGGATATATATCCCCATCTGCCAGCTACTGTTCCATCAGGGGTCTCCCAGGTTAAGAGTAGTAAAATTAACCGGATTACAGGTCCCCAACTGACAATTTGGTGTAGTCACTCCCTTCTGAAAGAATGCTGTCGTGCCTTCTTTTTTCCCAAGTACTCCATGAAACACAGCTCCTGCTAGGGCATAAAAACACAGGTGTATAGGCACCAAAACCATTTTCCTCACACACGTGTTTGTCATTGAGTCAGTATTCCTGCTCCTAATCTAAGCCTCTGCATGGTATATCAAGAGTCCTTGGGCCCTCTATGACAAGTGCCCACTTTTTTCATATGACATGCCTCTGGGCCAATACCTATAACCACACATATGTCAAACAGCATTGACACCTGTTGTTTTGGGTTAATAATTTGTGTCTAGCTGACCAAGGCCCCCTACTCTTGGTAGGATCGGACTTCTAAACAATCTTCACTGGGGGAGTATTGTGGGTCAAAGCAAGTATATTGACTCTCCCATTGGCAGATAGAATATGTGGTCTTATTATGTCTGCAGGTCCCCAGGACTTTTCCTTGGCATAAGAAGTGAGTATGGTATAGTAAGGTCCAAGTGACTCCCTGGCCTGACTTGGTTATGTGAATACATGGGTCACATGATGAGGAATCTAGGTCTACAGAAAGGGTCCAGATTAGAAGCAACCGATACCAATGAAGCATCCTATCCACAAAAGGAAGGTGAGTGCTAGCAGAAATCTCTCACCATACTGCCATCTGGCCAGGGCGGCCTCTGCCAATCCTGTGGCAAAAAAGTAGAGCAAGAATCACAGTGATGGCAAGACACAACGGGTGACAGCTCTTCACAGTAAGGGAACAGATATAGAAAATAGGGACAGTCTATCTGTTCCACCAGACCATTGATTTCTCAAGCTTCTGCTGTGTGTAGATTAGTCAGCGTCCGGAGTGACTGTCCCCAGTCACTGCAGGGCTGCAGTCTCCCAGAGCCTCTGGAGTTGCACATTGCTTCTTCCATATGGTCAGCTTGCACGGCATTGATGAATCAGCTCCCAGTTTCAAGATGCTGGCTTCATTTTGCTGTGGTGAATCCAGAGACCCACCTCGGTTATCTTTACTTCAGTAGGGGTGGACGGAATGACAGTGAACGGGCCCCTTCAGAGGGATTTTAGGGGTTGGACATTCTACTTCTTCACCCATACAGCATCTCCTGGTTCAAAGGGGTGAGACTCTGTGGTCAGACTCACAGGTAATCACTCCCTAACCCAGTGGTGTAAGATGGTTAGGGTAGAGCCAAGGGTCTGTATCTCTTGCCTTAGGGTTAGATTGCCTATCTCATTTAGGTCCCCCCCTTATGCCCTTGATAATTGGGAAAGGGCACCCATAAAGATTTCATAAGGGGAGAACCCCATCTGCTTAGTGGTGCTATACCTGATTCTTACTTAATAAGGCATTTGGCAACACCTGGTCCCAGTGTAGGTGGGTTTCCTGGCATAGTTTACCTAATTGTAGCTTCAGGGTTTGGTTCATTCATTCTACCTTCCTGGAGCTCTGGGGTTGGTATGCCGTGTGTAACTTTGAGGTGATCTTTAACCCCTTTGCCACCAGCCGCACCACATCAGCCATGAACGCTGGCCTATTATCTGATCCCATAGTGATAGGGATCCCAAATCAAGCAATGATTTTTTTCTTTAAATATGAAATTTATTGTCAAGTTGGTTTCCATACAACACCCAGGGCTCATTTCAACAGGTGCCCTCCTCAGTACCCATCACCCACCCTCCCCTCCCTCCCAGTCCCCATTAACGCTCACTTTGTTCACCGTTTTTAATAGTCTCTTATGTTTTGGCTCCCTCCCTCTCTAACCTCTTTTTTTTTTTTTTTTTTCCTTCCCCTCCCCCATGGTCTTCTGTTAAGTTTCTCAGGATCCACATGAGAGTGAAAACATATGGTATCTGTCTTTCTCTGTATGACTTATTTCACTTAGCATCACACTCTCCAGTTCCATCCACGTTGCTACAAAGGGCCATATTTCATTCTTTCTCATTGCCACGTAGTACTCCATTGTGTATATAAACCACAATTTCTTTATCCATTCATCAGTTGATGGACATTTAAGCTCTTTCCATAATTTGACTATTGTTGAAAGTGCTGCTATAAACATTGGGGTACATGTGCCCCTATGTATCAGCACTGCTATATCCCTTCGGTAAATTCCTAGCAGTGCTATTGCTGGGTCACAGGGTAGATCTATTTTTAATTTTTTGAGGAACCTCCACGCTGGTTTTCCAGAGCAGCTGCACCAGTTTGCATTCCCACCAACAGTGCAAGAGGGTTCCCGTTTATCCACATCCTCGCCAGCATCTATAGTCTGATTTGTTCATTTTCGCCACTCTGACTGGCTTGAGGTGGTATCTCAGTGTGGTTTTGATTTATATTTCCCTGATGAGGAGTGATGTTGAGCATCTTTTCATGTGCCTGTTGCCAAGATCCAGGCATACTTGAAGGAGCTCTTTCTCATCTCAGCAGGTTTCTTCTCAAATATTGTAATGGTTCTTATATTGATCCCACCACATTTTAGATAAGATTGCCAAGGGTGGTAAACGTGCCCAAATCTACATGTCTAATGATAATGGTGTTGGATTGAGCCTTTTCCTTATCCATTTTGGCTTAGATTTAGCAGTGGTTTCATGACACCCTCTGTTCTGGTGGCAAACCTATTGTGAAAAACTATTTTTAATTTCTTGAGGACCCTCCTTGCTATTTTCCATAGTGGCTGTACCAATTTCCATTTCCACCAGCAGTATATAAGTGCTTTGTTTTGTCTACAGCTAACGTTGTTAATCTCTTTTTTATTAGAAGAATTTTTTTAAATGTTTATTTTTGAGAGAGTAAGCAGGGAATGGCATGAGAGAGGGAGAGAGAGAATCCCAAGCAGGCTCCATGCTGTCAGCACAGAGACCAGTGCGGGGCTGGAACTAATGAACTGTGAGATCATGACCTGAGCTACAATCAAGAGTTAGACGCCCAACTGAGTGAGCCACCCAGGTGCCCCAAGAATTTTTTAAGTTTAAGAGAATGACAGAAAGAGAGAGAATCCCAAACAGGTTCCACATTGTCAGCACAGAGCCTGATGCGGGGCTCGAACCCATGAACATATCAGCTCATCAACTTCAGCTCAGGTCATGATCTCACTGCTCGTGAGTTCGAGCCCTACGTTGGGCTCTGTGCTGACAACTCAGAGCCTGCTTTCAATTCTGTCTCCTCTCTCTGCCCCTCCCCCACTCACACTCTGTCTCTTTCTCTCAAAAATAAATAAACATTAAAAATAAACCTTCATTTTTGACTTTTTTTTTCCCCTTTCAGCACTTTAAGGATGTTCCATTTGTCTTTTGGCTAGTTTTTCTGATTGGAAATTATCATCATACAGTCATTCTTATTTATCAGTGTTATGTCACTGTTATTCACATCTGCTTTTAAGATTGTATCTTTGATTTTTAGCAGTTTGACTTCAGTGTGTCTTGGTGCAATTTTCTTTATATTTATCTTGCCTAGGGATTGCTGGACTTCATAGGTATCTAGAAAATAACAGTTTTCAATAAATTTGGGAAAATTTCACCCATTGTTTTCTTGAAATATTGTTTTCTGCCCCATTTTCTCTCCTCTCTCCTTCTGAGACTTCACTCATACCAGTGTTCGATATTTTCCATACGTCCCTGGTCCATAGGTTCCTTTTCTTTTTCCTCTTTATATTATATAGTTTCTATTGATCTATGGTCATGTTCATTGTTTCTTCAACTATCTTTTGTTCAACTCATCAGTGTATTTTTCATTTCATATATTGTACCTAGAATTTCCATTTCAGTTTTGCTATTTTGAATATCCATACATTCATTCATTATGATAATATGTTCTTTAATAGCTTATTTGTTATAAACTCTTTCAGATTCTTGTTTACTAATTTGGATTTGGCTCATTTTTTTCTATTGTCTGCTTTGTTACTTGACTAGGGGCTATGTATTTTTCACTTTTTTTAAATGGGTCCAGTCATTTTTATTGTATCCTAGGTATGTGGATAATACATTTTAAAGACTTTGGATTCTTTTGTATTCTTCTGAAGAGCATTGGCTTTTTAAAAATTTTTCATTGAAGAATATTTTTTAATAGACATTGTTAATTTGATTAGATTCAGATTTCAAAATCTTGTCTCTCCTGTAGTGGGCAGCAATTGAAATCACTGCTTCTTTCATTCTTTAAGCTGTTGCTGTCTACTGTGCTATTTGGAGTCTCTCACATACAGTTCAGGGTTCAGCCCAGGGTTTCAGTAATGTTTTTTCTGCCTCTGTGGCTCCATCTGCTCCAGGACTTTGTTCCTCTCTTTCTAGTTACTGTTGGCTCAAAGCTCCATCCTCCTACTCCTCAAGCCATAGGACTGTGGCTTTATGATTTTGTTTAGCTCCCTGTGCTAGTAAACTGGGAAGTTCTCTCAGATGAAAACTGAGTATCTAATATCTGTGTGTATTGAGTGATTTTGAAATTCTCTGAAATATCCTAGCAAAATACTATAAACTTTGTATGCCTCTTTAAACTTATCTGAAGAATTTTTTTAATGTTTACTTATTAATTTTGAGAGAGCAAGAGCACATACACACACACACACACACACACACACACACACACGTACATTTGGTGGTGGGGGACGGGGGCATGGAGGAGCAGAGAGAGATAGAGGCAGAGAAACCCAGACAGGCTCCATGCTCAGTGCAGAGCCCAACCTGAGGCTTGATCTGCCAACAGTGAGATCATGACCTGAGCTGAAATCAAGAGTCAGACACTTAATCGACTGAGCCACCCAGATACCCCCTGAAGAAATTTTTTGTTATCTTTTTTTTTTAACATTTTTTTTAATTAAAAAAATACGTTAGTTAATATATAGTGTATTAATGATTTCAAGAATACAATTTAGTTATTCATCACTTACATGTAACACCAAATGTTCATCCCAACAAATGCCCTCCTTCATGGTAATCGCCCATTTAGCTCATCCTGCCACACAACACCCCTCAAGCAAACCTCAGTTTGTTCTCTCTACTTAAGAGTCCCTTATGGTTTGTCTCCCTCTCTGTTTTTATCTTATTTTTCCTTCCCTTCCCCTCTGTTTTATTTTTTTAAGTTCCACATATGAGTGAAATCATATGATATTTATCTTTCTCTGATAGACTTATTTCACTTAGCATAATATACTCTGGTTCCATCCATGTTGTTGCAAATGGCAGGATTTCATTCTTCTTGATTGCTGACTAATATTTCACTATATGTATACACACTACATCTTCATTATCCAGTTATTAGTCGATGTACATTTGGGCTCTTTCCATACTCTGGCTATTGTTGATAGTGCTGCCATAAACACTGGGGTGCATGTGCCCCTTCGAATCAGCAGTCCTGTGTCTGTTGGGTAAATACCTGAGTCATAGGTAGTTCTATTTTTAAGTTTTTGAGGAACCTCCATACTGTTTTCTAGAGTGGTTGTACCAGTTTGCTTTCCCACCAGCAGTGTGAAAGGGTTCCTCTTTCTCTGCATCCTCGCCAACATCAGTTATCACCTGAGTTGTTAATTTTAGCCATTCTGACAGGTGTGTGGTAGTATCTCATTGTGGTTTTGATTTGTATTTCCCTGATGATGAGTGATGTTGGACATCTTTTCATGTATCTGTTAGCCATCTGGATGTCTTCTTTGAAAAAGTGTCTATTCATGTTTTATGCCCATTTGTTCACTTGATTATTTGTTTTTTGGGGTGTTGAGTTTGAAAAGTTCTTTATAGATTTTGGATACTAACCCTTTAACTGATATGTCGTTTGCAAATATCTTCTCCCATTCTGTTGGTTGCCTTTAGTTTTGCTGATTGTTTACTGTGCAGAAACTTTTTACCTTGATGAGGCCCCAATAGTTCATTTTGCTTTTGTTTCTTGCCTCTGGAGACATATCAACTAAGAACTTGCTGCGGTCGAGGTCAAAGAGGTTGTTGCCTGTTTTCTCTTCTAGCATTTTGATGGCTTCCTGTCTTACATTTAGGTCTTTCATCCATTTTGAGTTTATTTTTTTGTATGGTATAAGAAAGTGGTCCAGGTTCATTCTTCTGCATGTTGCTGTCCAGTTTTACCAACACCATTTGCTGAAGAGACTGACTTTTTTCCATTGGATATTCTTTCTTGCTTTGTCAAAGATTAGTTGGCCATACATTGGAACATTTCTGGATTCTCTATTCTGTTCCACTGATCTATGTGTCTGTTTTTGTGCCAGTACTATCCTGTCTTAATGATTACTGCTTTGTAATAACAGCTTGGAAGTCCAGAGTTGTGATGCCTCCAGCTTTGGTTTTCTTTTTCAGGATTGCTTTGGCTATTCAGGCTCTTTTCTGGTTCCATACAAATTTTAGAATCGTTTATTTAGCTCTGTGAAGACTGCTGGTGTTATTTTGATAGAGATTGCATTGAATGTGCTGATTGTTTTGGGTAGTATCGACATTTTAACAATATTTGTTCTTCGAATCCATGAGTGTGGAATTTTCTCCACTTTCTTGTGTCTTCTAATTCAGTTTCTTTCATAAGCTTTGTATAGATTTCAGTTTATAGATTTTCACCTCTTTTGTTAGGCTTATTCCTAGGTATTTTATGGTGGTTGGTGCAATTTTAAATGGAATCAATTCCTTGATTTCTCTTTCTGTTGCTTTATTATTGGTGTATAGAAATGCAATCAATTTCTGTATGTTGTTTTTATGTCCTTCGACTTTGCTGAATCCATGTATCAGTTCTAGCAGTTTGTTGATGTAGTGGAGTATCATGTCATCTGCGAAGAGTGAAAGTTTGACTTCCTCCTTGCTGAATTGGATGCCTTTTATTTTTTTTAATTTATTTTTATTATTATTATCATTATTATTATTGTTACTATTTTTTTTTTTTTTTGTCTGATTGCTGAGGCTAGGACTTCCAACACTATGTTGATTAACAGTGGTGAGAGTGGACATCACTGTCTTGTTCTTGGCTTTAGAGGGAAAGCTCAGTTTTTTCCCAATGAGGATGATATTAGTTGTGAATTTTTCATACATGGCCTTCATGATTTTGAAGTATGTTCCTTCTCTCCCTACTTTCTTGAGGGTTTTTATAAAGAAAGAATGCTGTATTTTGTCATGCTTTCTCTGCATCTGTTGAGAGTATCATGAGGTTCTTATCCTTTCTTTTTTTTTTTTTTTTTTTTAATTTTTTTTTTCAACATTTATTTATTTTTGGGACAGAGAGAGACAGAGCATGAACAGGGGAGGGGCAGAGAGAGAGGGAGACACAGAATCGGAAACAGGCTCCAGGCTCTGAGCCATCAGCCCAGAGCCTGACGCGGGGCTCGAACTCACGGACCGCGAGATCGTGACCTGGCTGAAGTCGGACGCTTAGCCGACTGCGCCACCCAGGCGCCCCTATCCTTTCTTTTTTTAATATGATGTATCACATTGATTGATTTGCAGATATTGAACCAGCCC
Source organism: Puma concolor (assembly GCF_028749965.1). Lineage (NCBI taxonomy): Eukaryota > Metazoa > Chordata > Mammalia > Carnivora > Felidae > Puma > Puma concolor. The sequence goes on from NC_141671.1 coordinate 28,707,009, forward strand.
TGCATCCCAGGAATAAATCCCATTTAATTGTGGTGAATAATTCTTTTAATGTATTGTTGGATCCCATTTGCTAGTATCTTGTTAAGAATTTTTGCATCCATGTTCATCAGGGAAATTGGTCTGTAGTTCACCTTTTTTTTTGTAGGGTCTTTGGTTTTGGAATCAAGGTAATGCTGGACTCGTAGAATCAGTTTGGAAGTTTTCCTTCCGTTTATATTTTTTGGAACAACCTCAAAAGAGTAGGTGTTAACTCTTCTTTGAATGTTTGGTAGAATTCCCCTGAAAAGTCATCTGGCCCTGGACTGTTGTTTGTTGGGATATTTTTGATTACTGATGCAATTTCTTTACTGGTTATGGGTCTGTTCAAATTTTCTATTTCTTTCTGTTTCAGTTTCGGTAGTTTATATGTTTCTAGGAATTTGTTAATTTCTTCCAGATTGTCATTTCTTCCAGATTTGTTCATTTCTTCCAGAATTTTTCAGTGTATAATTGTTCATAATATTCTCTTATTGTTTGTTTTTCTGCAGTGTTTGTTGTGATCTCCTCTTTCTTTCGTGATTTTATTTATTTGGGTACTTTTTTTTTTTTATCAGTCTGACTGGGGGTTTATCAATTTTATTAATTCTTTCAAAGAACCAACTCCTGGTTTCATTGTTCTGTTGTTTTAATATCTGTATCATTGATTTCTGCTCTGAGGTCTATTATTTTCCTTCTTGTGCTGGTTTTGGGCTTTATTTGCTGGGGTTCCCCCCCCCCCCCCAGCTGTTTTAGGTATAAGGTTAGGTTGTGAATTTGAGACCTTTCTTGCTTCTTCAGGAAGACCTGGATTGCTATATACTTCCCTCTTATGACTGCCTTTGCTGCATCCCAGAAGTTTTAGATTGTCGTGTGTTCATTTTCATTGGCTTCCATGTACTTTTTAATTTCCTCTTTAGTTTCTTGGTTAACCCATTCGTTCTTTAGTAGGATGTTCTTTAATCTCCAAGTATTCATGGTCTTTCTTGTGGTTGATTTCCAGTTTCATAACATTATGGTCTCAAAATATGCAAGGTATGATCTTGATCTTTTTGTACTTGTTGAGCATTGATTTATAACCTAGTATGTGATCTATTCTGGAGAATGTTTTATGTGCACTCAAGAAAAATGTGTGTTCTGCTGCTTTAGGATGAAATGTTCTGAATATATCTGTTAAGTTCATCTGGTCCAGTGTGTCATTCAAAGCCATTCTTTCCTTGTTGATTTTTCGCTTACATGATCTGTCCATTGTTGTAAGTGGGGTGTTGAAGTCCCCTACTATTATGGTATTATTATCAATGAGTTTTTTTATGTTTGTGATTAATTGACTTACATATTTGGGTTCTTTCATGTTGGAGGCCTAAATAACTTACAATTGTTAGATCTTTTTGGTGGATAGACCTCTTAATTATGATAGAATGCCCTTCTTAATCTCTTGTTGCGGTCTCTATTTTAAAATTTAGATTGTCTGATGTAATCCGGCTTTCTTTTGATGACCATTGTCATGATAGATGGTTCTCCATCCCCTTACTTTCAATCTGCTGGTGTCTTTAGGTGTCCTAGTTCCTTTCCATTTCCATACAATTTCCTGAACAGCTTGTCAATTTCTGCAAAAAAGCCAGCTGAGAATTTAATAGGGATTGAATTTTATTTACAGATCAAGTTGAGTATTGTCATCTTAACAGTATTAAGCCTTCCTGTCCATGTCTTTCCATTTATTTAGCTTTTGAATCTTTTTCAATATTGTCTTGTGGTTTTCAAAGTACTAGTTTTGCATTTTTGTAAAATGTATTACTGAGTATTTTATTCTTTGTGAAGGTGTTGTATATAAGTGTCCTTTAAACTTTTAAAAGATTTTTGCATGGATATACCTAATATACATGTCTCTATACCCAATAGGTATATAGACTATGTCTCTATACCCAATAGGTTATATAGACTATGTATCTATACTTTACCCCTTGTATTTCTTCTCTTCTATTTTAATTCCAGTGTTCCACTGATACCATGAAACATTCAGAAAACATTCAGAATTTATGTGATTTCTTTCAGCAGTCATATGATATGTTTATTTTGTGAGATATGTATGACAAGCATTGGTTGTATAGAGTTGGTTAAACATCTTGTGTTTTCAAAGAGGAGGTGTAAACATGATATCTAAGATTTAACACAGTGAATATTAGAATTATGTATCAGAAGCATTGTAGAGGATCAGGAGACTATTTTAGATTGACCTTGAAATATTGGTAAGGGTTTAGCAAACTTGGAAAGACTTTCTATTTAGTCAAAATAAGATAAATCATGAAGGCATAAGAGTTCTTGACAGTTCATAAAGGGTGAATGGGCTTATATAGTTAGTATCAAATGAAGGAAATGATTGAGAGTGAAGTAGGAAATACAGAATAGTTGTGACAGGTTTTAATAAAATGGTAAGGATTTTGTGGGCACTGGAGATTTCTGAGTAGTGGCATATCGTGGAAGATTTTTTTAAATCTGGGATGATGTTGATTAGATCTGTATTTTAGCAGGTGTTTGCTGAGAGTGGATTGTAGTGGAGAGGTAATAGGGGCTGAGTAACCAGTTAGCAGTCTGTTAAATATCCAGGGAGAGAAGATGAATTTTTTAAAAAAATTTTTTAATGTTTCTTTTTTTAAAACAGGATTTTTCTTTATTAAAAAAAAAAAAGTTTATGTTTATTTTTGAGAGAGAGAGAGACAGAGAGACAGAACATGAGTGAGGTTGGGGCAGAAATAGAGGGAGACACAGAATCTGAAGCAGGCTGCAGACCACAGTTGTCAGCATAGAAGCTGACCCATGAACCATGAGATCATGACCTAAGCCGAAATCAGATGCTTAACCAACTGAGCCACCCAGGCACCCTGAGAAGGTGAATGTCTTAACTGGGAAAACCACAGGCTCTGAGATGAATAGTTGACTTTGGATTCTAACAGAAAGATTTTGACTCTTTGATTTAGGAAGTAGGATAGGGAAGGGGAGGGGTTCAAAATAACTTGAGTTTTCTCATTTGGTTTGTTGGATGATTGGTAATCTCTTTCCTGTCCTTCTTTTGTTGTTGTTTTGTTATTTTAATTGTATTAAATAAATTATGTAGGCATTATTGATTGCCTCATTGGCTATGAGATTGAACTCAATCTAAGGCCTCATTCCTCTTTTCTAGAAGAGGCCAAGCTGATGATGGCTCAAAACCCCAACCCTCTAATCACATGGTTGCCCTTTCTGGTTAGGCTTTGATAGTGAGATGTCATGAATATTACATACATATGATATTGAAGGCTCATGAATAACAAAGATACTTCCTGGATTTTGAGTCTCCCAGAAACTAGGGACAAAGGTCAGTAACATTTTTTATTATACAACATAACCCAGACACCTATAAGTCTTCTGCCATCTACCTCCACATTTCCAGATTCTGTGTCTAATCTGCCATTATCTTGATAATCAATTTTAGATAAAATGTATAATTCCATTTCTCTCTTTATTCACCTCTCCTACTCCCAAACACACATCTGCCTATTTGCAGCCTTATTGCTACCTTTGGTTAAACCAGTGTCAGTTCCTGCATTAAAAGTACAATATAGGGGCACCTGGGTGGCGCAGTCGGTTAAGCGTCCGACTTCAGCCAGGTCACGATCTCGCGGTCCGTGAGTTCGAGCCCCGCGTCAGGCTCTGGGCTGATGGCTCAGAGCCTGGAGCCTGTTTCCGATCCTGTGTCTCCCTCTCTCTCTGCCCCTCCCCCGTTCATGCTCTGTCTCTCTCTGTCCCAAAAAAAATAAATAAACGTTGAAAAAAAAAATTTTTAAAAGTACAATATAAATCTTGTTTTCTTTTGCCTCTTTTGAAAGTTTCAAGAGTTTTTACTCTTGGATTGATTCCTTTTCATGACATCCTATTCTTTAAGATAAAAATTTTCTCCCTCTGCAGATACTAATTTGGGGTCAAAGCTTACAATACTTTTAAAGGCTTTATTTTTCTTTTTCTTCTGTGTTTGTTAGCTAAAAATGCCATAACAAAGTCCAATAGATTGGGTAGTTAAAAAGCTGAAACAATAGAAATTTATTTTCTCATGATTCTGGAGGCTGCAGGTTAAAGGGGTCAGCAGGGTTGGTTTCATCTGAAGCCTCTCTCCTTGTCTTATAGCTAGTTGACCTCTCCCTGTGTCCTTAAGTGGTCTTCTTGCATGTGTGTCTGTGTCCTAATTTCATCTTCTTATAAGGACACCAGTCATATTGGATTAGATCCCATCTATATAAACTCATTTTACCTTTATAGCATGCTATTTTTTAGGGGACACAGTTTAGTGTATTACATTTGCCTTATCTCTGTTTTCTGTGGATTTTTTTGTTTATCTGACTTCCATCTCTCTCTTACATATTTTCCTTGACCATCTTATAGTCTTTGGCTGTCCTTGTATATTTTAGAGTCTGGAAATAGCTGGTTTGTTTAGTTTGTATATGGGCAGAGTTTGTAAGTGGATTTTCTATTGGGCAATACGACTGCAAATAGCCCTTCTTTTTGGGGGAGAAGACCCTTACATGTCAAGATCTTTGGTCTTTTTCCCCTTTAATTTCCCCAGAGAATAATATTCAACTTATTGCAGGGTGAGCTTTCACACCTAGCTGATAGAGGTATAAGAGCAGAGAAGGAAGAGGCCTGAATATTCTCACAGTTAGGTGTGCAGGTTGACACTTAATCACCCTTACTGTGCCTGGTATTCCTGATTACAGGTCCTCTTCAGCTTGGCTCTTCAGAGATTAAATTTCTAATCTCCTGAAGACTGCAAGGTTGAAGGCAGATGCCAGGGTGTCTTAACTGCTCAGTATGTGAAGATATAGAAAACCTGCAATTTCTTGCTATTTTGCTCTGAACCTCCCCTTCATGTTCTGGGGCATCTGAAGCCTTGAGCAATTGAGGAGTTCTTCGGGAGTGTATTAGTGAGGTTTTATCATGTATTGGTTGCCTACCATATGCTAGGTACTGTACTAGGATTATCCTATGTAACCTTAATTGTAATCTTTGAAAGGTTCTACTATGAGGTTCATTTTACATATATGAAAACAGAGGGTTTAGAACAGAATTAGTAAATTGGAGCACCAGGCTGTGAAAACAAGTGTATTTGACCTCAGAAACTGCACTTTTACCAACTCTGCTACACTCAGAACAGTTGGCAAATTCATGCTTTTGCCAGTAGGTCTACATTCTAGGTTTTGTAAAAATGTCAATATATTGATTTGATCACATTGAAAAAGAGTTGTTATACTAAGTATAATACAAAAATAAAGTGAAGTTCAGTACACCTATGGGAATATAGATGTATTTTACTATTTGTGAACATGATAATCAGAACATTTTCCTTTAACAACTTTGAGAGTAGAACAATTTCTAGCATATTTTGAGGGTTCTGCAGGTATAAGCATAGAACTAAATGGTGACATTAGGTTCTGTCATTTTATTGAAAGTTCTAGAACCAAGGGCTTAGTTGTCTATTATTTTTCTGACATTTCCCTCACAGTACTAGATACAGTGTCCTTGGTAAATTTAATGTTCATGAGATGTTGGCAGATAAGCTAAATGACAACTAAGAAATTCAGAACTATATGTTTAAGAATTGTTTTTATGTTTTGGTACTTAGTGTCTAGCATTCTTGTATTTTTAGTCAACGCTTATTTCAGTTGTCACTTAATCCTTTTCTTTTCTTTCTAACAGATTACTTCTGTAACTAGATCTCCAATTTGCTCAACAAAGCAGAATGTCCCGATTGCGACAACCCCCCCTTGTGACAGGCATCTCTCCAAACGAAGGAATACCATGGACAAAGGTCATAATTAGAGGAGAAAACCTTGGGACTGGCCCAACTGACCTCATTGGTAAGAGCAAGAACTGTGCTGTGTTTCCATGGTAAATGCAGTTTTATAGTGGGCAGTTGAGGCAAGATGATATAAAAACAACATTGTGATCTGTACAGAATGAGCTGAATAAAGATTAAAGAATTATTTGGTTTTATGACTTTTCTGTTAAAATCATTATTTTATCAAATCTTGTCAAAATTGCCTATCACTAAGTCCTTCAGAAAGTTTCCCACAGGTGAGATTTTGCCTCCATTTCCTCAGTTTTGATCTCTCCTGCTTTGATTGCTCAAACAGCCTCCTAGCTATTTTTGCTCTCTTTAGTTTTTCCCTCCATTATACAACTGTTTGTATTCTTTCTCTAGTGCTTGTGAATTATGCCTCTTCTGTTTCTTATTGCCCTTCAAATCAAATCTAAACTCTCTATAGTTAAGAGTCTGTTTCTTAGTTTGCCTTTCCCTTTCCTTTTTTCCCTATGCCCATTTGTTTTGTTTCTTAAATTACACATGAGTGAAATCACATGGTATTTGTCTTTCTCTGACTGACTTATTTCACTTAGCATAATAGTCTCTAGCTCTATCCATGTCATTGCAAATGGCAAGATTGCATTCTTTTTTATGGCTGAGTGATATTCTGTATATGTATATCTTCTTTATCTACTCATTAGTTGATGGACATTTGAGCTGTTTCCATAAGTTAGTTATTGTAGATGCTGCTGCTGTAAACATTGGGGGCCATCCCTTGGCTTGTCTTAATCTCCTCTAGAACTTAAAAAAAATGCTCTGGGCTGCTATGTCTCAGTCTAAAGATGGAGCCTAATCATCTTTTTGAAAATGCAAATAAGTGTCATGTACAGCCAGGGTAGAGAGCTAATTGTAAATATAATTGTATGGTCAGTTAGGATTATTTTCCTGTGAACTCTGAAGTGCATTCAGAGTAGAGGTGCATTCAGAATGAGGAAGGGAGAGGCTTCAGTATATGCTACTGTGCATGTATATGCCAGTTTCCCATATAAACTTTTCTGGATTCAGACATTCTCTGGACTCTTCTTAATTTATGAGGGACCTATTGGTAAAATACTGGAGATTATGAGTTGGAATTTGTTTTTCTTGAATTATTGGTGCAGGTTGACAGATTGTTTTTTGGCCATCTGGAAAACTCTTGGAAAAGAGAAAGTAAATTGGAGCTCAGCACTATATTTAATAACTGATTTTTGTACTTCCCAGCTAATTCTTTTCACTAGTGTTATTTAAATGTCTTATTTTGTATTTTTCTCTAGCCATGGTTTTTGTTTCTCCAGTAAACAATATTTAAATTATTATTCTTACGAAGATAGTCTTATTTAACTTTTGTCTTGGTTTTTTGATGTAGCTCATTTTAGTTTTTTCTTCATCCAAAGTAGAATAGTCCCTAGAATGCAGGCAAATAAACCATACAGATGGAGGTTATGTCCTACATTTTAACTGGAAGCTCCCAACATGACAGTTACTAGTCTATGTAAATTTTAATCTTGCTTTACTTCAGGCAGTGCTGTTCTTATTTGACTAAGTGTGTATACTTTTATAAACCTCACTAGTTCAGCTTTCAACCTGCCTATGTATTGCCAAGAAACCATTTTATAAAAAAAGCAAACTTAACCTGCTAAATAATTTGAGTGTTTTTAGCTCAGATGAAGTCTACACTAGCCAAGTAAAACATTATAAAAGCAGTTTATTTGAAATTCTACAGGTTACTTAAAAAAAAGATATTATATTGTATGAAGCAGATTTCTTAGCTTGCAGTGACTTATTAAAAATGTTCTTAAGAAATTAAGAAATCTTTCTTACTATCTTATTTAACTTTTATGACATTTAAAATGATCTATTCAAATCTATGTTTAAAATTAAATGAGGATTATTAATTTTTTTTTTTAGTTAAAATGCAGAGCAGATATTAAATCAGAGAAAACTTTATAGCAGCTACAACTAGATGAATAAACTTATTCTGGGTAGTTTTTTTCCAACTTGTGCTTTCATGGATATCATTCATGTTTGTTCATCTGAACATGTTTTTAGGCTTCCTGTCAGTATATTGGAAAGCTAATTCCATTTCTTAATTTTTAAAAAAGATTTATTTATTTATTTATTTATTTACTTATTTATTTATTTAGAGTGTGTGAACGTGGGAGTGGGAGAGGGGCAGACAGAGAGGGAGAGAGAGAATCCCAATGTGGGGCTGGACATGGGGCTTGAGTCCAATGTTTAACCCGGGTGCCTCTCTCATTGTTCAGTTGTTTGTTTTTTTTTTTAATTTTTTAAATGTTTATTTTTGAGGGAGAGAGAGAGAGAGAGAGAGCATGAGTGGGGGAGGAGCAGAGAGAGAGGGAGACACAGAGTCTGAAGCAGGCTCCAGGCTCTGAGCTGTCAGCACAGTGAGATCATCATCTGAGCCGAAGTTGGACACTTAACTGACTGAGCCACCCAGGCGCCCCTCATTGCTCAGTTTTAATCATAAGGTTGTTCTTTAGCAAGGAACCTATATTAGGAATGACTTTATGTTAAATCCTGACATTTATTGTTGAGTAATTTTCCTTTCTGAAATGAGTTAATATTTAAAATGACAAGAATCTTTTTGATAGTATAAACTTTAAAAACATTAACGTATTGACCTAGAGTAATATCAAAATACCCACCATATATAACACTAAAAGTATTCAGTTTATTTATTAAAACTTTTTCCATTCATTTAAAAAATACATAGACTGATTTATGTATGCATAAAAATTATTTGAGCAAATATTCACTGAAGTGTTTCACAGTGCCTATCTTTTCTTTTTTTTTAAGTTCATTTATTTATTTTGAGAGAGTGAGCAAGCATGGGAGAAGGGGCAGAGAAAGAGGGAGAAAGAGAATCCCAAGCAGGCTTACCGCTGTCAGCACAGAGTCCAATGTGGGGCTCAAGCCCATGAACTGTGAGATCATGACCTGAGCCCAAATCAAGAGTCTGATGCTTAACCGATTGAGCCACCCAAGCTCCCTACTCAGTGCTTATCTTAAAGATGGAGAGGAATTCTAGGGGTGCTTTCAATCTCTTAGATTGTTTACATTTTTCAAAACAAAATTGATTTTCAGGAAAGATATCAAAGATGTTCCCATTTTGAAAAAATAATTTTGAATTATGAATGCATTTAAAAATGTGTAAATGCCATTACACATTTAAAGAAACCAAAAGAAAACTTAGTCCTAAAGAAGCCTTTAAATGCTATTATTAGGATTCCATACATGTATAAATCATATAGCTGTTTTAGGGAAATCTCTAAAATTCATTATTTCAATAAATGCATCTTTGAAATGTAGTTATTTTTCTCAATGGTTAGTACAACATTCCTACTAAATAGTGCTTTCATTTTAACGAAGGATGACTTGACTCCTTTCCTACATTTTTTAAACCAAATTTGGCATTAATTGAGGTGTTCCTGGTATCTGAAAAAAAATTGTATTACCAAACTTGACTGTTGAACAGTATAAAAAGTTAAATAATGAGAAAAGAAAGTGTGAAGTGTCTGGGTCTTTACCACATACAGTTCGGTTTACTTTTTCCATAAATATTTATTACATTGTTCTCTGCTTTGCAGAAATAGAAAATACAAAGAAAATAAGTTAGTAGAAGAGCTGGCAGTATGTCCATATGGTGATATATTGTTGTTCTGTCTGGGGTACATCTTCCTCACTATAATCTTTCAGTGCCTCCATATTTGGCTACTGCCTAAATTATAATAATTTACTTGGTATCGGGCCTGAGATGCCAGGCACGAGTTGAGGTTTTGGGAGTGTTGGTTTACTATGAGAACAGAATGTAATATAGTGATAATATCATTAGGGAAACTCAAAGGCACCATGCACTACCTTTATAGGATGCAGATATTAAAAATGAAATAGTAATCCAGTAATTCCCAAGAACATTAACTACATTCACCTGATTTCAAGCTGTGCCTGGAATAAAATATCCTCCATATATGCAATATATAATTTAAACACTAGGAAAAGTAAGTGCAGATTGTGTTTAGGAAGATGGATAAATATATTTGTTTGTAGGGAATGATATATACATTTCTTTGTACACTGTAGAATTTTATATCAGCAACTTTGATTTCTAATAATAGTAATAATTTCCCCTTGTAAAACCTACGAACATAATTTAAGATTCTCATAAGCTGAGTATATGGAATGCCTACACATAATTATTATGGTCATTTTTTTTTTAATCCCATTGGTGTTTGAAGAAATTTAAGTATAATCTAAAGAAGTCTTTGATATTAGAGATAAAAGAGTAGACAAAAATCAATAGAGACAGTATGTTTGCAAATAACATTGGGTATATTCAGTAATAGAAATAACTATTGAACAGGAAATGTTATTTCTAGATTTATTTTCTTCATGGAAAAAACCGGGTAAGACTGACAGAAGAATTGTCTTTTTATGTAACAGACATGACTAAGATCTTTGTTCTTTTGAACTTTGTTACATGCATGCTTTTATTTTCAGGTTTGACAATTTGTGGACATAATTGCCTCCTGACGGCAGAATGGATGTCTGCAAGTAAAATAGTATGCCGAGTGGGACAAGCTAAAAATGACAAAGGAGACATTATTGTCACAACCAAGTCAGGTGGCAGAGGAACCTCAACAGTGTCTTTCAAGCTACTCAAACCTGAAAAAATAGGTATCCATCTTTTATGACTTTTTTCTAAAGAGGAAAATGAAAATACGTTTTGTCTTTTAAAATGTATAACTGGTAGATTTGTATAAAACGTTCCTATTTTCACATCTCATTAACTTAGATTATATTTATTTTGACAGGAATGGGATATTGGTTAAAATTTGCATTACTTTTGGAAACGCAGGTTAGTGAGCTAACAGTAAAATCTAAGGAGGATGGTCATGAGAGAATTATTATCCTAAATTCTTTGTAAAATCTGTTTATTTAACATTTTGCTTTGCCAATTTTAGTTCCTTGATCTTAGACACAGTAATTGCATTTCTTTGTATTATGCAGTTGAGATTTGAGGTAAAATATTCTCCTGATGTGGCCAAATTAGCAATCATATTATCTAAATAATGTTCTTGTTTCCTTCTTTTTCTCTATCCTTTGAGGCCAGTACACAATGTTGCCTGGCCAGAATGTGCCTTTAGCCCTCCAAACTAGAAATAATCTCTCTTTTTTGTATCCTATAGCACTTTATATGTTACTTTTTATGCACTTAACACTTGCTTCCTCAAATTGGTCTGAGGAGTCACTCTGAATACAAATCTGCGCTCTATCGCTACAAGCTGTGGAACTTGAATGCTTAGGTTTTTTTGTGGGTAAAAGTGGAACAACAGTATTACCTAACTCACAGGATTAAATGAGTTAGAGCATGTATTGTATAGTGCTTAGTATAGACCCTTACCCTAAGTAAGTGTTTAATTAATTTATCATTTTAAATTATTCTTCTCATAGTTATTTCTGTGTATGGCCATCTCGCCTACTAAAATTAGGATAGTGTCAGATTCATCTTTCTGGTCTTGCAATGTCTTGTACATGGTCTGTACTTGATAAACATTTGTTTAAAGTAGGGCTTTAAGCTTAATTAAGCTTAATTAAGCTTAAGGCTTAATTAAGCCCAGGTCACATATCTCTCTTAAACTGAAAAGTAAATAATTTTGCAAATTGTTTTTGTTCTCTATCATAAAACATAGAGCTTTTCTACAGCATTATCTTCCTTATATTCCTGGATTTTTTTTCCATACATAAAAACTTAGATAAGGAATTTAAGGGAGAATTAAAAAAAAAAAATATATATATATATATATACACACACACACACACACATATATACATATATACACACATTTATACATGTATATACACACATCTGCACACACATGTATCTGCATACGTTGTACATATATAACATTCCTGTTTTTATTTACTCATTTTTATTTAACATCAAAAATTAAAAATTAAAGCAGGAACTTGTTATCAGTTTTCTGGAGGAACTTAAAACATCTTGGCAGAATCCAGCAATGTCTTATATTTATACAACAGATAAAGACAACTTAATCGAAAGTTTTAACTTTATTCTAAAACATCCTGCCCAGGACCTGGCACAGTATAGGTTCAATAAAGGCTTATCAGACTGAACTCAGGAGTATCTAGACTTGAGCATAACCTCTAACAAAGCCTCTTGTTGAATTCTGTCAGAACTGTGGGTACTAATAGAATTAGTTGGTTCACAAAGGTTCATACAGCTAGAAGTTGCCTGGGATCAAATACCTTCCATGAAGCCTTCACAGCCTCAAGCTACCCATTGGCCCTTTGCCCATTTTCTGTTTCAACCCACATTCAGAAGTGGTAAGCCTGTTAGTCCTATGCCAAAGTGAATGTCAAGAATCTGGTCACATAAAAGAGAGTACCATTTTCAGAGATTATATTTTGTTCACAGTGTCTGTCCATTTTTTCCTGAATATCCTAGTCATTTCCATTACTCAAGCCATGCATTTCTTGGAAAGTGTTTGACTGATATCTTTATATAAAGAATTGTTGGATATTTTTTTGAATTAGCCAACTTAATTATACTGTTTATTTTTTATAAAATACATTTGTTTGAGCAGAACTTTTTCTCAGAGGCTTAGCTTGTCTTCTCTGTTGAATAATGTACAGTGTAACCATGAAGCAAGAGATATTATTTTTGCCATTTGATAGATTTTTAGTGTTTTTAATCAAGCCACAAGCCATTAAAAAAAGAAAACACCCAAAAAACAAACAGAGCTTTTGTGCTGTCAAATCTCTTAAAAATTACCTTAGTGTGCATTTTGTTTTAGGTCTTTAAAAAGTGAAGCAATAGCGAAAGACTTAGCCTGTATCTTATTAAGGATGTGCTCCTCATTTTGGTAGGTATTTTGGATCAGTCTGCTGTGTGGGTTGATGAAATGAATTATTATGATATGCGTACTGACAGGAATAAAGGAATTCCTCCCTTGTCTCTGCGTCCTGCTAATCCACTTGGCATTGACATTGAAAAGTGAGTACCATCTTGCCTTCAGTTTTCTTTATTGCTGAAAACTTTTATATACTTAAGAGTGAAGAGAGTGACACTCCAGAAATATCCAGGCAAGCACAGTTGAAGACATCTCTGTTGTTGGGAGACAAGTTGTATTTCTGAAGCCTTGTCAGGTTTGCTGCTTGTGAGTGTTCCAATTAGTTAAAACTTTTGGTGAAAACTACCTACCTCTTTTATTTTTTTGAATTTACACTTTGTGAAGAAGAAAAGTATCTTGAAATATTTAATAACTAATACTTTTAATGATAGGAGAATGCGTTATCTCGGGTTTGTGAGTTTAAATATTTAGATGGTACTTGAAATCAAAATAGAATTTTCTGGGGCGCCTAGGTGGCTCAGTTGGTTGAGCCTCGGACTTTGGCTCTTGGCTTGTGAATTTGAGGCCGCGTGGGGCTCTGTGCTGACAGCTCAGAGCCTGGAGCCTGCTTCGGATTCTGTGTCTCCCTCTGTCTCTGCCCCTGCCCCTGCCCCACTCATGCTCTGTCTCTCTCTTTCTCTATAAAAAATAAATATTAATTTTTTTTTTTCAAAACAGAATTTTCCAAGTGCTTGATGTTTTGGGGGAATATTTTAGAATAATTAGGCCCAGTGTAGTTTTTTATTTTGTTTACGATCCCTGCCTGTAAGTCGTACTTAATCCAGACTTACTTTCAGTATTGTGACAGGTAAATGATATTTTTCAAGATGTTACCGAATCTGTAATTTTCTATTCTTAATTGCTAGGACAATGTTTAGTAACTTTTATAATTAGTACCTTTATCCTTACATCTTACTTAATCAATTCATCTAACACATCAATCGTGTCTAATTTATTTTCTAGCCTTGATGGTTCTGCTCATGAAGTTATATATTGAGTGTTGCTCTGTAAACACTGAGGGTGACAAGTTAGTTCTATTAACACTTTAACCATAGCTTTAAGTTTTTCTAAGAATGGGGAAAATTCTCTGCTTAATCTTTATATATTTAACCTTCAAGCCTACACTTGAAGACCATTAGTAATTCAAATAGTAAGCTGCTTTTTCACCTAGTGAGGTTTTTACCTCTGGCTAAGAGGAAGGGAGCAAGTGTTTGTCTTGGAATTTACGATGTGTTGAGAAGTCCTCGGGTTTAGCAGCTTTTAGTGAGCTTGGACTGTCCTAGGTCACATCTTTGAAGCTCTTTGGCAGTATGGGTCATTCTGGAGCTGTTTTAAGGATTTCAGTGCTCTATAAAGAGTTTGAGGATCAAGAAAGTCTAGAAAAGAATGGTAATTACTAGCTATTTAGTTGAGCAGTTTCAAGCATGAATAGACTTTGCAGTTGATACTAAGCCTTTTAATAGGCTGGTTCAATACCCTTGAAAGCCAGCTTCTTTCCAAGTCCTGCCACAAAAGAAGTGTAGAGCAGGAGGTCCTATATGATTGTTCTTTCTTGAGGAAAATACAGTTTAGGAGTATTGTATGAATTTTGTATGAGATTGAGACAAAACTTTCAAAGTTAGGATTAAATTGAATGTTTACTATCATAAAATAGATTTTCTTAATTTTCAGTTTGGCATATAACCCACCCCTTCTATGACGTTTTTACCTTCCTAGGCCCTTCCACCTTTTGACCGCCTTTATTATTCCTGTTATTGCTGCTACCCACAAAGGAGTTAGGCTTGAAATCTCTCTAATAGCACTTTTTCATAATACGGGTCAGGATTATTCTTTGCTAACATTGGTAACAGTAGCCAGGAATAATGGCACTTAAAGTTCTTGGCTCTTTAAAAGTTCTTTTTTTCTTTTCTGAGAGGTAATCTAATTTAGTCTAGAGCCAAACTCAGTTTGAATCATAGCTCTACTGCTTACTAGCAGTATGACTTAACTACTCTGACTCAGTTTCCTTAGGTAGAACATGCCGTACCTGTGTCATGGGGTGGTTGTGAAGATTCAGTGAGTGAGTGCTTTAGAAGAGTGTCTCTCATAGCAAGTGCTTAAAAAATGTTTGTCATCATTACAAGGATTCAGTGCTCTTGTATAATACACTGTTCCTGGCTTCGCTCCGTCACTTAGGAGGAGAATTTCTTTTTAATGACTATTAAGATTTCGGGGTAATAAATTGTATTAAAATCTTAAAATAGCATTATGTACATTAACTTAAGTGTTTAAATGGGGATAAAATTAACAGTAGTATTTCTTTCAAGCTCTTACTTAAGTTTCAAATAATAATTTGCTCAGCCATGGGATAATTAAAGAGTAGCCTTTTGAAAAGGTAAAATCATGACTGTCCTACAAATATAAAGTGAACACATTTTAAGAGCATTATTTCATTCATTAATTAATGGGAAATCAAGTAAAATGTTAAAACCAGTTCAGGGGGAATTCCAGAGGGTAGACATAATAGGCAATGAAGAATGCTAACAGATGCAGATGGGGCACTTATACTGCATGGTAATTAGTTACATCTTTACCTGATAGGTATTCCTGGTTGCCATCAGCCCTCTACAGTTTAACTTCTGTGTTTCTAACAGAGTTGCAAAATAGGGACAAAGGCATAGATCCCTATAAGAATCAGAAAATACTGGGAAGGTCCTCCAGACAGTGAAAGGATACCCAATAATCCTTTTGCTTATTTAAAGTCTTCTGAAAATTTTCCAGTAAAAGAAGGACAGACTAGATATAGTAGCAAGCAAGAAAATGAAAGGTGAAAGTAGGAAGAGTTATAGACAACAAGAGAAGAGAATGTTTTTGGCTAGACATGCTTTTTCAGGTTCCTTTTTTATTTTTTAAAGGTACTGCCAGGAAAACCGCATTTATTTTATTGAATTCTCTGACCTCAGATAGAAATCTTATTTTAGAAAAAGAGAAAAGGAAAGGAAAAGCAGATGTTAAAATATTGATGGATTTTATTTCCCTGACTCAATATTTTTCAGATAAAAGTTTTGCTGTCTGTAGAGAAGGATGTACTTTCAGGTTAGAATCCCTAAGAGCATTTCCTTACTGGTTTTTATTTCTGTATGTTAATGTCATTTGGGGGATTCTTTTATTTAAAAGGTTGGAAGAGGATCTACTTTTAATTTTTTTAAAAACTTCGTTAGAGAACGAACACCAGGGTTTTAATTATTACCTGCTTGTTGAAATATATTAATTGAGAAGGTTTGAAGAATTATGTTATAAAATACTGTGGTCCTGATGAATTATCAGATTAAAGTGGTCAGGTCACTTTGGAAGATGAATCAGTTGTTGGTAATTGCATTGTGAATGTTTATGAAATTCTCTTCAGCTGACAGTCAAATGTGCAACGTGGAACAGTGGGGTGTCCTGTAGTGTTGTGGCCAGTTCATCTGAATTTGAAAAAGCGAGTGAGAGTAGCGGAATATAGTTTTCTGGTTGCTCTTTGGTGTGAGTCAGAGTTTAATAAACATTTTATTGTTGTGCCCAGCATGCATCCTGTTGTCTTTCAGCTATGGGTTTAACAACTGGCATTTATTGGCTTCATTTGCCTCCTTAAGTCCTTCATATTCCTAAATTTTTTACTGATGTTTTGCACACATGGTGCCTTGATATTTATAAAAATGTTACCAATTGCTTCAAAAAAGATAACTTCACCTTGAACTGAGACTAGGATTTAGTTGTAAAAAGTGTATATTTCTGATTTGTTATATTGATTGTCACAGATGTATGTGTTCGTTGCACAGCTTAAATTGTAATGGAGACAAATCATTTAAATTGAAAGAGAAGGTAAAACAGGTTCATGTTAAGTAAAAGCCCTCACTGGGTTGTATTTCTTAAAATAAATATTTGTCTAATGGAATATTTATAAGTAATGTTTTTGGACATTGTACATATATGGGAGTGAGGACATAAAAATGAAACTTTGCCCTTGTTTTTATATGGTCTACAACTTTTTTGTGAAATAGTTACATAAGAAAGGCTATCTAGAGTAGTCATTTGATGTGCCGTTTACTTGTTTTATTTCCATGTGGATTTTAGGGCATTGCAGATCTGATTTTCTTCTCATCAATTAGGTTTTCAGTAGAAAGAAAAGGTGACCAGTTTTCCCAGTAGATTTAGAAACCAGGGACAGGTGGAAAAATAATTCTTAGTATGAGTGTAGAAGAGAAAAGCCTTGGATAAATTTGTCTTTTAGAAATTTTATAAAACAGGTTGTGGGCTGTGATACAGTGCCTAAGTTCAGAACCTGTCATGCCCTATCCCCCAAAATAAGAAAGAAAGAAAAAAACAACAGCACACATACAACCAAAAACAAGCTCATAATATTTAATACACCAAAGTGAAAATAGTGATGCTAAAAATTGAAAGCCAAAAGAATTGAGTATAATATACACACACTGAAAAGAACTATATAAGCTTACTTTTACTGTGTTAGCCTCCCTGCCTTTCATCTTTCCATCTGCCAAATCAAGAAAACATGTTCTCTTTAATGCAAACACAGAGTAACACAACTGTAACCAGGCCTCACTCTATGTGAGGTGGTTAGAATTTTTCTCAAAATGATTTTGTTTTGCTTGCTTAAGGGTCATTACTGCAGATTGTTCTCATACTTGAAAGCAAATTCTGATATGTTAAAAACATTCCTGTTTTAAATCTGACCAGTGACTCTGTATACCTGGATCTTCCCATGGCACGGGCTAAATCTTTTCAGAAGATTTAAATCTGAGCTTACACTGCCATCTAATGGAAAGTGTATATTTTAGGGGTGGCAAGAGTTGTCAGCTACTGAAATTGTTTTGATTCATGAACTTGCTTAGTAGAATATGTGTTGCTTTCACTGTCCCAACTATGGTAGTAGATTTAAAGTGTAAATTTAGTTTAAATTACTCAGAATGTACCTTGCTTTTACTGACTTGTTAAGCCATCACTTCACTTGGTGGGCCTTATCCTAAAATCTGGTTATTGTGAACAAACATTTAAGTTTTAACTTTCTTACTTTCTCAGCACCATTGACACAGTGCTTCTTCCTCTCCTAATACTGTTATAAAGACCATTAACAATTCTCTGTATTCTAAAACAGCGCTGCCTTCACTCTCCTTAAATTTCTATCTTTCTAGATATGTAGTTGTGGTTTTATTTTATACCTCAGAGTCACCGGTTCTTTATTTGACAATAGAAGTACCAGGTTCAAATCTCAACTATTTACATGCAATGTCTCTGAGGCTGTTTCCTCACTGTAATATGGGAATATGTTGTTATGACAGTATGTTGTTATGACAATCAAATAAAATGATACTTATGAAAATAGTCTGTGAAATACAAAGAACTAAATAAAAAGAATAACAACAACAGCAAATAACATTTTTGAAAATTTATTGTGTGTTAAAACTGCTAAGCCTTTCAAATGCATTATCTATTTTAATTCTCAAAACATTCCTGGGAGGAAGATATTATGATCCTAGTTATCCAGTAACTGGGACCTTAGAGTAAATAGCTTCTTGAAGGTTATACAGACAAATCTAGCAAACTTCCGAGATTGAACCTAGAGCCTGAGCTCTTAACCACTACTTATTACTATTGCCTCCCACTTATATAATGCTATGAGCCATCTCTGCTTTTTGTAGATATGTTCCCTAGGCATTGTCATTCATTGTGTTTTTTCCAGATCTTCTATTGCATGTTCATTTTGAGGTATTTGTGTAAAGCATATGTTAGGCATATATTTTAGGATCAAATACTGACTCAGGATGCGTTCAGCTATAAGTAACAGAAAATGAAAATTAAGCTTAAACAAAAAAAAATATTTATTTTCTCATAATATACTGAGTCCAGAGATGGTGGACTCCATTGTTGGTTGAGTAATGTCACCCAGATGTAAGGAATGTTGGTGTGCTATTCTGTGGCCCTTACTGTAACACTTTTTTTCTTTGTAATTGTCAAGTGGCTAAAGCAATTTCTGCTATTCAAGCAATAATAACACACAGTAAGTAATAATATAAAAATCTAATATGGAAGCCATAATACACAATAATTAATAAAACACAATAATGTCTAGAGGCAGAAGGACCCTATTTCTTCTTTATTCTCCTCCTTAAAGTTTGGAGACCTTTCCCAGAAATATTCAAGTAGATCTTCCTCAGACATCACTGGTCAAAACAAGATCACTCAGTAGATAGCAAGGGAAATATGATAACCATGATTTGCTTAGGATAATTGATATTTATGATTGCACTGGTGTGTGGGATTGTTTGGTCTGAGGGTGGAGAATGCATGTTGGATCACTACCCAAAATTAGACTTAATTGTGTGATTTGGGGCAAATTATTTGACCTCTCTCTTAGAATTTTGTCATCTTTAATATTATAATTTCTTATTCTTATAATTCTGATTCTTAGGGTAGGTCTCAATACTCTTCTTCCTATTTGAATTTATATAGTAACATTGGTAAATGAGTTTTAATGTCTTCAGTACGAAATCACTGTAAAGTAAACTCAGTCTTAGGGGTGATTATGAGGAGATAGTATTTTGACCAAAAGATCCAATACTTTTCAAACTCTGACTCATTTAGGTGCCTGAAGAAGCTATGTGAATGAGAAATAATAGTATAGTACATGAGAAATGAGATACTAGTAGGTAGATTAATGCTTCATATCTCAGCATAGAATTCTCTTGTAGAAGCACATAGCCTGTTCCAAATAGCCGAAGTGCCTCCTTACCACTTATACTAATTCCAAAGCTCCATTTCAAGATCTTCTGTCTCTTCCTCTCACCCTTGCCCTGCCAGTGGCATGATGTGCCTATGATTGAGGAGATGAGGGTGCAAAGCCTGTGGAAACCTGGCCATGTCCCATGTGCTTTTCTTTATCACCAAGAAACTCCGCTATTAATAATGTGGCCAGGCCCATTTCTGCTCCCTCTTGAGGAGGAGGGCGATATGGAGGTGTCCTGGAGTAGGAGAGTTTCTTAATGGTTTACCTCCTAGAGCCTTACCAGACATGAGTCTTTTATCTTATGATAAGACAAGTTTATTTATATTTGTTGAAATAACAGTTTAGTACATTGTAAATGACACGTTTCTAAAATGTCAGAATTGGGGGCTCCTGTGTGGCTCAGTCAGTTGAGCACCCGACTGCGACTCAGGTCATGATCTCACAGTTCACTATTTTGAGCCCTACATCAGGCTCTATGCTGACAGCGTGGAGCCTGGAGCCTGCTTCGGATCTGTGTCTCCCTCTCTCTCTGCCCCTCCCCCGCTCTTGCTCTGTCTCTCCCCCCAAAAATAAAACACCAAAAAATATTGAAGTGTAAGAATTAGATGAATTTTAAATATGGGAAGTTGTAGATAGCTGCATATTTACATTGTTCAGTATCACCAGTTTAAGCATTTTAACTGTTTAGGATGTGACCTTTTTCATATGTGCTGTGTGTATCCAAGGTTTTTTTTTGTTTGTTTGTTTGTTTTTGTTTTTTTTTTTTTTTTACACATCATCAGCTTTATTGAGGCATAACTGATAGATAAATTTGTAAGATATTTAAAGTGTACATCTTGATGAGTTTATAAATGTATACATTCTGAAAGGATTTCCACCATCAAGGTAACTAATACATCCAACCCCTCCCATATGTTTTCTTTAGCTTTTGCGTGTGTGTGTGTGTGTGTGTGTGTGTGTGTGTGTGTGTGTGTGTGTATGTGTGTGTGTGCGCATGCGCCTCTCGACATTATTTTGTTTTATTAATTATAAGTGGCTGGTGCAGCCACACTGGAAAACAGTATGGAGATTCCTCAAAAATTAGAAATAGTACTACCATTATGACCCAGAAATTCTGCTTCTAAGTGTATATCCAAAGAAAATGAAACAAGATATTGAGATATTTACACTCCCATGTTCATTGCAGCATTATTCACGATAGCCAAGGTATGGAAACAACTTAACTTCATTAATGGATGAATGGATGAAGAAGTTGTATATATGTACAGTAGAATATTATTCAACCACGAGAAAGAAGGATATCCTGTCATTTACAACAACATGAATGGACCTTGATTTCATTATACCACACAGAGAAAGACAAATAACAGTTTTTTCTTTCTTTTTTTTTTTTAAACTATGTTAAGCGTGATTTAATGTCAAACCCATGGGGACTATGCAGTCTCAGCCATTTCACCAGTACATACAACTGCTGTATTTTTTGGATTTGTGTCTGCATTTTTTTTATCCTTTTTTGATGTTAATCCCTCTTCACACTTCTGCTCTGATTATGGGTAGGGAACCCATGCAACCATAATAAAACTACAGGTCTTGCGTGAAGGGTAAAGTTCAGTTTGCCTTCTCAGAGTCCCCTTTTGCTGCTTTTTTGTTAGCTGTGTCTTTAATCTGTGAGTTTGGAACTGACCCTTGTTAGAAGAGAATTTCACATAGTTGAATACTTGATAAAGAATGTTAATAGTAGGGATTTAGTTGATATCAGATGATTCTGTAGTACTTTTTGATTCTGTTAAGATCATTCAACTTTCTGAACAAGCAAAGTGTTAGGACTACATAGAATACCAGTTTAAGTGTCAAAAAGAAGTAAGGTTGACAAAAAAATGTTAGGCATTTCTCCATGTACTTTTCCTTCACACCATAGACAGACCCCACTAATTCATTATGCTTTTCTTTCCAGTTTAGACATATGATCTTTGACACAACACTCTAGACAGACACTGCCCACCAATTAAGGTAGAACTAGGGAGTATGGACTATGCATATCATAAGGAAGTGTTTTTAGTTACTTAGGTAGGGCTCAGCCCTTTCAACTCAGTCATTATATTCCCCCAAAGTTCTAACTTGGAGTCATGATGTACATTTTATTTATAAATGAGAAAAACTTCCCAAGGTGACAGGATTTTATTACTAAGTACCAAACCAGCAAGAAGAATCCAAATCAAAATAAACTTCTAAAAATGCAGAGTTCTCCAGAGTCCTCTCAGAGATTCTGTCTGGTAAAAATGACCAACAAGCTTCTGGAACACATATGCACCCCAAGAAGATTCAGACTATAATCTAACTTTTGGAGCCAGTGAGGAATGCTGTGAGATTGACTTACTCTCTGAATTACTGATTACTGAGGTAATGCCAGCTTGATGTCCATGATTCTCTTAAAGTCTCATTTTGTCTGTTACTGTAGTGCTAAGCAAGGCTTTTTTTTCCCCACTAATTAAAAAAGAAAACATTGTGGGGCATGTGGGTGGCTCACTTGGTTTAGCATCTGACTCTTGATTTCAGCTCAGGTCATGACAAGCCGCACATTGGGCTCTGCCCTGACAGCACGGAGCCTGCTTAGGATTCTCTCTATCCCTCACCTTCTGCCCCCAGCACACCTTCCCCCACCTGCACTCCCCCACCCAGTAAATAAATAAACATTAAAAAAAAAGAAAGAAAATGTCATAGTGAGAAAGGTAAGTGTAATAGGAAATAAAGTGGGTCTCTTTCTATTGACTGACTTACTGACAAATAGATGTTGGATTCTAGATTAAAGTGTAGGGTTTACAAAGGAAATCATAGAGAACTGGTTTTGCTCTTTGCATCCCTTGCCCTTTTAGGGACTATGAAGGGATGAAGGGAGCCAGGAGTGAAGGGGAAGAGTTTATGAGATTCTTTGACAGAAGCTGTGCTAGGCTGTGAAAGGGAGGTATGACAAACATCTGCTTTTCTTTTTTTTTTTTTTAAATTTTTTTTTTTTTCAACGTTTATTTTTTTTTGGGACAGAGAGAGACAGAGCATGAACGGGGGAGGGGCAGAGAGAGAGGGAGACACAGAATCAGAAACAGGCTCCAGGCTCTGAGCCATCAGCCCAGAGCCCGACGCGGGGCTCGAACTCATGGACCGCGAGATCATGACCTGGCTGAAGTCGGACGCTTAACCGACTGTGCCACCCAGGCGCCCCACATCTGCTTTTCTTAACTCATAACTGGGGAGTGTGGCTTCCATGGAGTGTTCCCTGCATTTGTGAAACAGAGATCCTGGCACCTGAGAGCACAGGAACAGTGCACATAGACAGTAGAGGTGTCTGCCCTGGGAAAGATGTTTCTTGGGACAAGATGAGCACCTCACTAGAGAGTAGGCCCCAGTCCATTGTAAGTTGTATGTAAGGTCACTTGTAAGTCAAGGAGCTCCATCAGAGAGTTGTTGTTGGTAAAGATGGAGTGCTGATCTTGGACCACACTACGTGATTTCTGAATTGAGGCTGTGTTCATAATAATGTGAAATCAAGTCTCTCTCAGATAAGAGTGAGTAGAAGTCATTGCACCTGCTCACCTTTTCTTACAGGGTGGTGATAATTCTGCACCCCCCCCCCCAAATGGCTCCCCACAACCCTGAATACACTGGGCTATGAAACAGTGCTGTGTCCCGTCCATATCCCATGAGTTTGGCTTATCCAGTGTATGGGGTTGAGGACCACACTTCAGTCATAAAGGACACCAAGATCAGAGGAGTGAAGTGAAAATGAACATGATGTATGCAAGAAAGTGTAATCCCTTTGAAGTTACTGAATCTCCCAGTTTTGAGGATTAGATGAGCAGAAATGAGTCCTGAGAGGTAAGCAGTTTTGAATCATGGAGAGACTTGACTATAGAACTTGGACTTTATCCTCTACAGATGAAGAGTTGGGGATATGGTGAGGGCTGCTAGCTCATAAGCCCATAACAGGGTTTGCCCATACTACTTTTGCTCTTAGATACAACTGTCTGACTTCCAGCATGGAGCCTGAACTATAGTTAGTATTTAGTTATTATTTGAATGGATACATAAATGAAATGATCCGGAAGTTGACCTTAAAAATGTAGGCAATAAAGTCAGCTACAGATAGGGGATTGCCTGTTATAAGCTTTTCTTAAAATTATTCTAGATATAGACATAGAAGTATAAATATAATTATTTTATTAATTAGCTCTAATTTTTATTAATAGGCTTTAGTATGTTTTAAAACAACTTTCATATAAGTCTTTAACAAAAACCATTTTAACAAACTAATGTTTAAATTTCAGTGTATACAAATTTTGATTTTTATTCATTGAATAGAGAATGATTGCATATTTGGATAGATGTCATAAAGTATCAACTCAGCCTCTTTAAATTCTATATTGATGTAATTTCTGTATTTTAACTAATTTCTTACATATACATTAAGTTTATATAATAAGAAATGAGCTGAGGTGTAGGAAATATATTTTGTATACACATGTAAATATAGACTCCATAATGTAAGATGTATAATTTTAATGGTTTGTAGTCCTGTTTATTACATTAGGTACTCTCGGATGTCTGTTACATTATTGTAGTAATAGCATTTGAAGTATATTTTAAATCTTTTTTCTCCCTTAGAAGTAAATTTCCCCAGAAGGACTTAGAAATGCTGTTCCCTGGAATGAGTGCTGATTTTACAAGTGAGAATTTTTCAGCTGCTTGGTATCTTATAGAAAACCACTCAACTACCAGGTCAGTGGATGTTGGACTATTGTTTCATGTGGTTGTACCTAATAGGATTATATGATACAAAGGGATTTAGGCTGGCCTCTGCCACGTAGGAGCCCTTTGACTTTGGGTGAGCTCATGAATATCTCAGGGTATCTTTTCTCCTATTTATGAAATGTTGTTAATAATTAGCAGTCCCTTGTTTCCTGCCATCTTGTTTCTGTATGATTCATATTTGTGCAACCCATTAAAACTTTGTGGAGTCTCATCTGGGTACCTAAACTGATGTGATCTCTCTCTATTCAAATAACAAAACTTTCAAGTCCTGGTGTAAAATAGTAAACATACTTCTTTTCCTGACTATAGAGCAAAGGAAGATGATTTGATTTATCATTTTGCAAAGACTTGCCTTAAAATTAGCCAAAAATAGTCAAGGTCTTATATCCAAATTAAAGTGCTCCTTATTGTCTGCTAATTACATTTTGCCACACTCTTGATAAGAGTAGGTTTGTAACTTTTTTGCAGCAATTAAATTTAGTAACAGTGTTTGAATAAATGAATGGTTTATTGCTAAAAATTTACATTCCTGAAAAGTTAATTTGTTAAAATACACCTTAGGAGAAATTTTTCCTTCACCAGTTAGAGTGAAAACCATTAGAAAACATGAGGAAACATTGGTGTGCGTGTGTGTGTGTGTGTGTGTGTGTGTGTGTGTGTGTGTGTGTGTGTGTGGAGAGAGAGAGAGAGAGAGAGAGAGAATCCTGATACATTTTTAAAGGGAATGTCAAATCTTTAATTGCAGAAGATGGTTCTAATTTTACATCACAGATGTGCTTTTTCTATTACTGTATTTCAGAATTGATCTCTGTTTTTACAGCCAGATTTTCTTAGCCCAGCTGGAAATAAAAAAATATAGAGATCTACCAATTTTCTCTGCTTGAGATGTAGAGATAAAATATTTTGGTCTTTTTAGTTATTTAAATTGTTGAGTTGACTGCCCCCGCTCCCACCCCCCCAGGTTTTTCTATAATTTCACTGTTAATGACAGAGGACTGGATATTGATGTGGTGAATCATGATACGGTTAATTTTGATATAGGACACAGAAATGAACATACAGAAGAGTTCTGCCTTAGATAGATAACCACTGCATTGATCTAGGTCTGTGGAAAGGGACATGATATTCAGGACTCCTTACCTGGCAAATCATATATATGATACATATTATTTATAGAAATATTTATATGTATGTTCATTTCTTAGGGGTCTGACATTTGGAATGACCATTTGAGGGCTACAGATCTGTTTTATAGTTGCTGTAATTTTGTTATTTATAATAAAAGGGTTTAGATGTAGGGGTGCCTCAGAGGCTCAGTCGGTTGAATGTCCTACTCTTGATTTCGGCTCAGGTCATGATCCCAGGGTGTGGGATTGAGCCCCGTGTCGGACTCCATACTGAGCATGGAGCCTGTTTAAGATTCTCTCTTTCTCTTCCTCTGCTCCTCTTCCCTGCTTGCACTCTCTCTTAAAAAAAAAATAAAATAAAATAAATAAATAAATAAATAAATTTAGATGTAGGTAAGAATTTGAAAGCTTTTTGTTTTAATCTGGTTACATCTTGTGTCAATCTATGTCTTTCTTAACTTAGGCTTCAGTATTTCACGTTTAATGCATTATCTGATTTCTTTTTTGCTTTTTAGGAGTCTCACACTTTTGGTTTCTTAATTTCATTTCAGTTTTGAACAGCTTAAAATGGCAGTCACCAACTTGAAGAGACAGGCTAACAAGAAAAGTGAAGGCAGCTTGGCATATGTGAAAGGAGGTCTTAGTACTTTCTTTGAAGCCCAGGATGCCCTCTCAGGTAAGGTGACCCTCAGAGCCATCTGCTGGGGCTTCCACAACAGAAACCCAACACTGTGTTTGCAGAGTGTTTACAGGGTGTGACATTCAGTCTGTATTTATAAAAGTAGAGATCTAAAATGTGCCATAAATATTTGTTGCAGACCAGGCTGGAATCTCTTTGAAGGCTTGGTACTTTAAATATTTGTCTCTGAGGCTTTTGTTGACCCGTTGTACATATGTGAAATAGGAGACTACTTTGCCTTCCCACAATGCCCAATCTCCAGGGCTGATAAGAAACTAAATCCCAATAGGTAAAATTCTCGAATTTTAAAAATCCTCTTATATCCATCAATATCTTACACATGTGACTAATTCTGTAAATGTGATCCATTGTGTGTTTGGTGTGTGGTAAGGACTGATGATAATGTGTCATTCTTTTCAGCTATCACCCCATGAACCTTATACACAATAGTTAAATGTCCACCATCCATTTTGTCATCTTTATATGGGGGAGCAAGTATATTAAATAGATATAGCATAGTTTTAGACATATCATGGAAAAGATGTTGGGTAGGGTTTTTTCTCACCTAAAATTAACTTTATTTATTTAATTTTTAAGTTATTTATTTATTTTGACAGAAAGAGCAAGAGAGCACATGTGTGTGCCTGCTGGGCAGGGGGAGGGGCAGAGAGCAAGGGAGAGAGAGAATTCCAAGCAGGCTCTGTGCTGTCAGAGGAGAGCCAGATGCATCAGGGTCCATCTCACTGACCTGAGCCAAAATCAAGAGCCTGATGCTTAACTGACTGAGTCACCCAGGCACCCCTTAAATCACCTTTAATTAATAGAAATCAAATTACTGTTTAGTAAAAAATATTAATAAAAGTTAGCCTAATTCTTTTTAAAAACAAATATACCTATAACTAAGTACCTGCACATAAGCACTTTTAAGTGTAGACTAAGAAGCCACACTTCCTTTAATTCAGTAAGACTTAATTTTTTTTATTAATTTGTATTCTCAAAGTACAGACATCCTGTTACTGTTTCTAAAACCCTTCTCCTGGGTCAAACAAGCATAGATGACTTCTGGGAAGTTAATGTGCATCTGATACAGCTCTTTCCTTGTTAGGTAGAAGTTAGGTTTTTGAAGGAGCAAAATGTGAATGCCTAGCAGGAACAGAAATTAGATAATTTTCTTTGATAAACACTCTGTGCCCTGTATTTTTTGGTGGGATGCTTTTCTTTCGTTCTTTGTGCTTATTGATATTCTGTCTTAAGTTACTAATGTTACTATATTAACAATAGAAACCTGAGCATATATGAACAGAGTTTAGCATCATCAAGCAGAATTAGGTTAGTAATTCCCTAGTAGCTATGTAAATGATAATTTGCCATAGGTGATTAGCAGTTCTCAGAAATTATTGTATTTAAAATTATTTCACCTAAGTATATTGGTAACTTAACATTTAACAAAGATAATTCTGACCAATTGCTTAATCATATAAGCAGGTGACTCTATAGCATATAGAAAGTGATTTTAATAATAAAATTCCAAGATTTTAGCTACACACATATCTAGCTTTTCTGTGTTTTAATGTAAATGAAATGCATATTACAAAAAGACAGTAAATAAGTAATGAACAGACACTACTTAATACCATTGTAAAGATAATTACATTAACATTTTGATGTATTTTCTTTTGGTCTTTTTGCTCTTGGCCTATATGAGTCCATATTACAAAATTGGAGTTGCATTGTATATTCAGTTGTGTATGCTAGAAACCTCCTTTACTCTTTAGAGTGTTCCTTTGGGTAATTATTTTAATATACTATAGCATTTGATTTGTTGGTAGCTCTTTAGAAAATTTTCTGACTATAGTCTTAAGTGAAATTGATCTGTAGTTTTTTGAAATGCTTTTTTGGTCAGGTTTTGGTATTAGTGTTTTACAGAAGCATTTGAATCTGTATATGTATATATGTAGGTACTATGTGATGGGTTATGTAAAGTAGGAATTATCAGTTGGAAATTTGAAAGAGCTAATACATTGAAAGAACTAATAAATTATTTGCTCAGGTAATCTGTTTTACTTTTCTGTTTTGAAAAATGTCAAACATGTTAAAAGTAGAATAGTACAGTCACCCCTGTATAACTGTCAGATTTAAGTTAGTAATGTTTTTCAAACTTGCTTCAGTGATATTTTTTGAGGTTGGTTGTGTTTTGCTGATCTCAAGCAGTGAGTCTAAAGCTCCATGACATTTCCCTCCTATATACATTAGTATATGGTTCCCACCCAAATAGGGACATTTACCTGCATAACCACAATGCTGTTATTACAGCCAAAATAAGTTTCAGTAATTTTTCAATATCCTCTAATTCCCATGTCATACTCAAATTTCCCCATTTACCCACCAACTTTCTTTATAGTTGGTTTGTCCAAATCAAGATTCAGATAAGGTCCAAGCATTTCATTTGTCTTTTTAAGTCTCTTAAGCCTCTTTTAGACTAGAATACCCTTACCTTTGCTACCTTGACTTTTTGTTTTCCCCCATGTAATTGATATGTTGAAGACATGAGGCTGTTTGTCCTATAGGATATCCCATACTCTGGATTTGACTGATTACTTCCTCATGGTGTTATTTAATTTATTTTAGTTTCCATTGTATTGCTTGGACTTATTTGGACATTAGATTTGGTTTTCAACATTTTTGGTCATATATGGTACTGTGTACTCCTGTGTTATTATTTCAGGAGGCCTTTAGTGTCTGCATGTTTTTCCTGTAGAGACACTGTGATGGATCAAGTGGGTTCCCCAGTGGGGTGGGTATTGGTAGTTGTATCGATTAGAATCAACCAAGGGAAAAGATTCATGAGGCACAGTCCAGGAAAGTTCTGTGCATGGAGTGAAAGTTGCCCTCTCACGGTCGAGTCATAAACAACGTTGATTTACCTGGTATGATGTGAGTCAGTGTACATGGAGTACTGCCTACCAGAGAATAACATCCAAGCCTTGGTGTCCAGAATTTTTATTAGAGCTCTGTCACATAGACATAGTTGACTGCTCCAATGGCTGACCTCCATCTAGAGGTCCCTCTGGAGGTCAAGCTGATATGGAGTGACCCAAAGTCTTCACTGTAAATTACGTTGTTACACTATCTGGTATAGCTCAAGGCTCCCAAGTAAACAAAGATACTTTCATCAGGTAAGAATTTGAAAAGCTTAGAGGTGACCTCTCAGAAGCTAAAGACAAAAGCCAGACCTCTTTTTGGGTAAGATTAAATTCTTTAGTATGCGATTATATTAATATGAAATATTATATATGCATTTGCCTAATATATTATACATCATATTCTTTTTAACCTTTAGAAATTTTGATTTTACCATTTCTCTTGTAAGCAACATATGGTAGAATTTTTATATTTTTATACCAGTTTGGGAGTCTTTGCCTTTTAATAGAAAAATTCAAGCCATATACATTTATCCTGACATTTTTGTCTTTTTGTTTTTATTGTTCTATTATATTTTTCGGTTTTCATTTTTCCTTCTGTGCTATATAGACCATGTTGTTGCACATTGGCAAGAAATGTTTTTAAATTCTATTATAGGTTGCCTTTTGCCTCCTGTTGTGTATAACATCGGTTCAGGACATCTATATTTCTCATGCTCTTTCCTTTTTTTCTGGTCTTAATTTAATCTGGAGTTATAGCTTTTTATTTTACCTTTTCTTTTCCATTTCATTATTATGTTTCTCAATTATTTTTGTTTTTGCATTTCATTTTATAACACATTTACTGCAGTTAATTAAAATTTACCATCTATTCACATAAATTTAATTGGCTTTAATGTTTCTTGCCAGTCATTTTACATTTCATCTTTTCTATCTTTGAATTTTTTGAACAGTGGGATATATGTTTTGTGCTAGAGCTTTTGAATTCTTGCATATCTGGAAATGTGTCTTGCTTCATACAGAATTATTTTCTGAAAACATTGATCCAGTATCTTTTAGTGTTATAGAGAGAAGTCCTGAGCCAGTGTAATTCTTTATTACTTATAGATGAATTGATGTTTTTCTCTCTCCCTAAATGATTAAAAGATATATTTGTTTTGACTTGAATTAAAAAAAACCAAGTGCCTTTCAGGATATATTAGAATGTAGGTCTTGTCTTTATTCATTTTTCCCAATACTTGATAAGCTTTTAGAATCTGTAGACCCATACCTGCAGTTTTCAACACTTTTCTTTTGTTGTGTCAACTATCATTTATGGTTTGTTTCTGAATGGCCTTGTATAGAAATAGTATTCCTTTCTTTCTGCTCTCCTATATGGTACCCAGTACCTTTTCTGTTTTTCAGTATGCTGCCCAATAGTAGTATGCCTCAACTAGTTTTCTTCTGTTTCCTGCCATACTGGGTGTTAGGAAATGTGGTCTCTAAATATTGTAAAGAGAAGGGAGTTGTTAGAAGTAAGAAAAATGGGGGAGCAGAATTATAGTCCTGAAGATAGTTATAAAAAAATTAGAAGATGCGTTGTGTCAGAATTAGGCTAGATAGAGATGACAGAGTATAAATAAACACCTTACTCTTCTTTTTTTTTTGGTATCATCTGTGTTCTTCTCTTTGATTAAGTAGACTGTTCGATATGTATCCAAGGGTGTTTTTCGGGCCATCCCAGTCAGGTAAACAGTGGCTGTTGCCCTCTTGTCTGGCCTTTATTTATCTTGAAGTATTTATGCTATTGTCAATTTTCTTTTTTCATGTGTGTATCCATAAATATTTTAATTAGAACTTGACTAGTGTGTCTGGTATAACTTCCAGTGTTAACCTCAGTATATTTATTGTAATTTTTACTTTATTATGTTCTGCAAAGATATTCCCAGCATCTTGTGTTACTTTTCCATGGCAGTCACCCTGCCATTCTCTTTTAATCCCTTGAAGTCTTGAAGTACTTTTTTGTTTGTTTGTTTGTTTGTTTGTTTGTTTGTTTTCTTTTGTAAGTAGGCTTCACACCCAGCTCAGAGCCCAATACAGTGCTTGAACTCATGACCCTGAGATCAAGACCTGAGCTGAGATCAAGTTTAACTGACTGAGCCACCCAGGCGCCCCTTCAATCCTTTGAAGTCTTGATGAGACATATAGTTTCTTACCAGATATGAGTTCACACCAGTTCTCGCAGGCCACGGTGATGTTTGTGGAGCTTTTCATATTATTAAAGGCCTTCTTCATTTCCTCAGTGCCTTCTTCAATTTTTTTTTTTTTAATGCTTATTTATTTTTGAGAGCAAGAGACACCAGAGTGTGAGCGGGGGAGGAACAGAGAGAGAAGGGAGACACAGAATCTGAAGCAGGCTCTAGGCTCTGAGCTGTTAGCACAGAGCCTGACATAGGGCTTGAACTCATGAACTGTGAGATCATGACCTGAGCCGAAGTTGGACGCTTAACAAACTGAGCTACCCAGGCACCCCTTCTCAGTGCCTTCTGATTGTCATCTTTGTTTTGGTGAACATTTCCCTGACTGCCCCTTGAGCTTTTCACCTGTTTGGTCTCTTGTTTTTATGGGCAAGTCCAACATTATCACTTGCTTTTTTTGAGAACAATTATGGACCAAAACTGTATGAATTATTTTTATTCATGTTATACTAAAGAATAACTAAGAGGCCGAAGCAGAGTAAATAACACATGGTGCTCGATACACAATTGACCTTCCCTCCCATGTTACTTTTGTTACTGCTACTTGAGACAGTGTAGCCATAACTGATTTTTTGGCACATTCTGTTATTAGTGTCTGTTGATATCTGAAGGTTATTTAGGCAGGTATGGTTGTCTAGGATCCAGTTATCTAAGTGAGAATCCTTTATACTTATTAGCCTTCTGTATAATAGTCGCAATTATTTCATTATTGTTTTTCTTCCCAGTGTAACTGAGGAAATGATTCACAGGTTACCTGGCCTATTTAAATGTAATTTATATAATTTAGCCACTCATAAAAATTTGGTGTAAGTAAAAACTAAATGTTTGAAAAGTTCTTTACAAATTTAAATTTTTAAGAGATCTCATTTTAACTCTTCCTAGTCTCCTATTTTAGTAAATATTATCCTCAGAGGTTGGTGTGTGGGCCAGATTGGCCATTTTCTGTCTTTGTACAGGCCAGGAACTAAAGATGGCTGTGTTTTTCAAGGTTTGTGTGAGAGGAAAAAAAAAAAAAAAAAAAAAAAAAAAAAAGAGGGAAGCAGTTGTAGAATATGTGATAGGGGCCCTATGTGGCCCATGAAGCCTAAAATATTTACTATGTGGTTCTTTATAGAAATAGTTGGTGGGGCACCTGGGTGACTTAGTCGGTTAAGCATCTGACTTGGGCTCAGGTCATGATCTTGTGGTTCATGAGTTTGAATCCTGTGTTGGGCTCTGTGCTGACAGCTCGGAGCCTGGATCCTACTTCGCATTCTGTGTCTCCCTCTCTCTCTGCCCCTCCCCTGCTCGTGCTCTGTCTCTCCCAAAAATAAACAAACATTAAAAAAAAAAAAAAGAAAAGAAATAGTTTGCTAGTCTTTGACCTAGTTTGAATATTCCTGTCTCATATAGGCTAGTAGTAATATATAGTGGTTAGAGTGTGTAGATCACAGTGTACCTGACATTAAATCTTACAGACATTGCTATACACACGTATCATTTCTAGTGCCTCATTTAATAATGGCATTATATAAATGTATGGACAAATGCTATGAATTTTTTTATTGAAATCTGCAAATTTGATGTCCACATTTAATTAGAGAGTTAAATAAAACAAATTTCAGTGAATCAATAGGCAGTCTTTTTATAACTCTGAATTTTCTTTGAATAGAACTTTTATATACATACTTTTTTGTTTCCCAAATACAATTTTATGGTGTACAACTGTTTCACATATTTAAGTTTTAATATATTAGAAACAATAACAAACCTGTGATCATGTACCAAGTTGCTTATTGAGTTATACTATTTAAAAATGTTTTTAGAGAAAATAAAAGGTCAAGTGAACCAGACATTGGGTTATTTGGTTTAATTTTCTGGAAAATAGGATTGCCTTTATCAGATCCAGTGTCTCCTGGTCCTCATGCTTGGCTGACAGCTTGACAGTGACTCTGCTGTGCTGGAGATGGGTGGCAGGAAGCTGCTTTGTCAGCATAAAAAGGTTGTAAACTGAGCTGAGGGGAGCCAGACTTACCTCATTTTGACCTGCTGATCAGTGATGGGTTTTGTCAGCAACAGAAATGTGGCTGCATGGTTTTTAACGGTTTTGACTTAGAAAGCAACATTTGAAGCAAGGCTACTGTAAAATGCAATATCTTATTGCCATGGAAGAGCCATTTGCAATGCCCCCTTAATAAAATGCAATGTATGCCATATATTCTTTTGCAGCAAGATTGTCAGAAAATTACACCAGCATTTAAATAAATAGTGTGAGTAGTCTTTTTAGTTTCTATTTTTTATATTTGGGCATTTTTATCTCTTTTCTTTAAAGATAGGGAAGTTCTTTTCCATTTAACGAGTTCAAGTTAAGTTTAGGTTTTAATATGTGGAAACATTTTATGTTGCTATTACTGCATAATCCAATTTTGGAGCATTAAATAACTTTCTTTTCACTCCTGAATCAACCAAGACGATTAAGAATATACTGGCTGACTTTGTTTTCAAAATGTATTTCTTTTTCTCTCTCTGAATGTGTTTCTCTAACAGAAGCGTTCTGTTTATAAATTTCAAACACAATTTGAAATTGCTTTAAAAAAGGTATTAAAAATGGGCAGGGGCTCCTGGGCGGCTCAGTCGGTTGAGCATCCTACTCTTAATTTCAGCTCAGGTTATGATCCTAGGGTTGTAGGATCAAGCCTTGCATTGGGCCTCTGTGTTGAGCATGGAGTCTGCTTAAGATTTTCTCTCTGTCTCTGCCCCGCTCATGCTCGTATTTGTGCTTTCTCTTTCTCTAAAAAAAAAAAAAAAAAAAAAAAGGCAGGATCAAAATTAGGAAGTAATTAAAGAAGGAGAGAAATAGATGTTATTATGCATTGAGAATATTTTTATACTGCATTTGAACACTGAATTTGCCCAGAATTTTCTAATCAATGAGTCAAGGGAAACAAATCAAATTGTGATTAAAACAAAACACTTCATTTTTTTTTTTTCTTAAGCAGACCCCCCACTCCCTCAAATCTACCATGCTTGACTGATGGGTTGAGGCAGAACCTGTTAATTCCTTTTAAGAAGAGTTTGACATGCTATTTGAATGTTGGAGAATAAGGACTGTAAGAGTGATGTAATTTCATTGTACTGGCTGTGAAGCCCTTGGAGTTACACATGTTACATTTGAGTTTTTGCCAAGGAAGTTATGTGAAACAATAAAATCCTGGGTGTTTTAGCAGCTATTATTTGGAAGAGAGATATCTTTTATTTGCATCTGAATGCAGTTCCCAACTAACATAGTAAGTCTATCCTTTTCATTCTATAAATGTGAAAACAGGCTTACACAGGTTAAATCGCTTGCCTGTGCATATAATCAGTATGGGGTGAAGTTTTGTTCTGAGACTAGACAGCTCGAGTTCAAATTTTGGGTTTGGCTTTGTGAAGTTGGTCAACTTATTTAGTATCACTGAGCCATGTAATTTCTCATCTATGAAATAAAAATATTAGAACATGCCTCATTGACTTCCTGCCAGATGAACAATATTCATTAGAAATTTATGATTGTGCTTAACTTATGGTCATGGCTCAATTAATGTTTGCCTTTCTAATTTTATTATTTTTATTATGTCACAGTTTTGATTTGAAATTGTATTTGGTTATTTCATTTTGTAAATTTTCTTAATACTTTACCTAGATAAGCTTGATTTGCTCTGTTTAAAACCTACCCTCTAGGGGCGCCTGGGTGGCGCAGTCGGTTAAGCGTCCGACTTCAACCAGGTCACGATCTCGCGGTCCGTGAGTTCGAGCCCCGCGTCGGGCTCTGGGCTGATGGCTCGGAGCCTGGAGCCTGTTTCCGATTCTGTGTCTCCCTCTCTCTCTGCCCCTCGCCCGTTCATGCTCTGTCTCTCTCTGTCCCAAAAATAAATAAAACGTTGAAAAAAAAAATTTAAAAAAAAAAATAAATAAAATAAAACCTACCCTCTAGTAGGTAAAGCAGTTTTAAAATATAAAGTTATTTTTCATAATGTGTATCAGAACCATGCAGACATATATCAATAGCAAAAAACACCAATGTCATTTGTATATCCACAAATTGATATATTGTTAGATATTACTAGATAGATCTTGAGAACTTCCAAGGAAGTAATAACAGAATGAATAGAACATGAATAATATGTGTTTTGCCATTTTATGTCCAAGGCTGAAATGAAATATTTTGAGGTTGGTAGACTTCAAATACTAGTATTTCTGTTTTGCAGATGGTAAAACTGAGAAATAAAAATGACTTTCCTGTGGCCAAATATCAAAGATATTAGTTACTTACATCTCATTTTTCTTTTTTAATTTAACTGTGTTTACCACTTAGCCTGGATTATCAGATGATTTGAGTATATGTATTATGTACTATTTTAATAGTGTTTATCTGTGAATAACTTAGACTGGTGTCTGCTGGTTACTTTGCAGAGTTTTTTCATGTTTGTGCTTCTTTCCAGCAGTGAAAATAATATGACCTTTTTTTGTTTTTAAAGTTGTTTAAAAATGTCATTTTGATGTAATGTGTTCCCACCCACTAAAATAGCCCACACTTTAACTAGATGTTTTTTCTAGCTATCCATCAAAAGCTAGAAGCGGATGGAACGGAAAAAGTAGAAGGATCCATGACGCAAAAACTGGAGAATGTTCTGAACAGTAAGTTTTGTCCTCCTACCCAAAACTATTTATGGACTTTATAACAAGCTTTAATATAGTTCTTTGACCTGGTTTCACAGAACAAGACAGTGAGTTGCATTTTAATATTTATTTCTGAATAGTAATGAATTAATAAATATAAAGGGGAATAAAAACATTGAAAATGAATGTTCTGTTTCTGTTTGCATTTTGTTTATAAGAAATCATAATTTGAAAATAAGCCAGTATGCTTCTTAAGAAGTGAAACTTGCTAACATAAAAGAGACCAATATATAAATAGCATTATCAAATATAAAATAGTGCTAAAGCAGTAGCCAGGATTGTCATTGACCAGAAATCTGAAAAACATCTTCATGTATCTGACAGTGTTAATATAAATAATATTAGCTACTAGAATGACATATGCTTACATGTCATTTATTTATCTATGGCATGCCTTTTTCCAAAGTGAGTTTAAGGCAGCTTCATATTTAAGAGTGTTTCTAACTCTGACGCATTTTGTTGAAATTGTATGCCAAGAGAAACTGATAATGTACAGAGTTTGGGGTCCCATCCATTTCCTCTTATATTTCTTCCCCCTCCCCCCCCAACATCCTAGTTCCCAGCTATTTACCCTAATGATCTGGAAAAAAAATAATCAGATGAATTGATCCCTGTTGTAATATTAGCAGCTTAAAAGTAAATTACCCTCTTTCACTCATACAATAAACATTTGACAAAGAGCAATAATGTCCAGGAGAATCTCCTTGTTTTTAAATGTAAGTATAGCAAATGATTTCCTCATGAAATAGGACTAATAATTAAAACATCTAAGAACCTTCACATCATATCTATAATGATTCTGTGAATGCAAGATTGTGATACTGAGTTAGTTTTGTACTTCTAGCTCAGTTTACTCCTATGAGTGTAACTTTCTGAACTTTTCTGTAAGTATCTATTTTAAAACACCAGGGATCCCTGATAAAGTAGTTTCTGGAATGAAGCTTTAATTTGATATAGGCTTTCCTTGGTAGTAGAATTTGAGTACTTTGATTTTATCCTAAATTTGTGAGTTTAACAGCACTTTAAATATTTTTCCTTCTGGTGCTTTTGGGGGAGGGTTGTGGTTGTTGTTGTTATTATTTTGCCTTGAGATTTTGCCTTGTTTTTTTCTGAGAACCATCACCAGCTTGGTTGAAATTAATATATTCTGACTTCAAACCAAATAAACATTTATTAAAGCTATTTCTATATTAGCATAGTCAGATATTTTATGGTCTTGGAAAGATAGTTCTACTCATGGATGCTATTTTCACTGGGAAAATTGTCATCAAACCATGATACCTCTAAAAAAATTATTATTTCAGTAACTTTAATGTGACTTGTTGGACTTCAAGCTGTATTACAAAGCTTTAATCATCAAGACAGTATGGTACTGGCACAAGAACAGACACTCAGATCAGTGGAACAGAATAGAGAACCCAGAAATGGACCCATAAGCATATGACCAACTAATCTTTGTCAAAGCAGGAAAGGATATCCAATGGAATAAAGACAGTTTCTTCAGCAAATGGTGCTGGGAAAACTGGACAGCGACATGCAGAAGAATGAACTTGGACCACTTTCTTACACCATACACAAAATAAAATCAAACTGGATGAAAGACCTAAATGTAAGACAGGAAGCCATTAAAATCCTCAAGGAGACAGCAGGCAAAAACCTCTTTGACCTTGGCCGCAGCAACTTCTTACTGAACACGTCCCCAGAGGCAAGGGAAGCAAAAGCCAAAATGAACTATTGGGACCTCATCAAAATAAAAAGCTTCTGCACAGCAAAGGAAACAATTGGCAAAACTAAAAGGCTACTGACAGAATGGGAGAAGATATTTGCAAATGACATATCAGATAAAGGGTTAGTATCCAAAGTCTATAAAGAACTTATCCAACTCAACACCCAAAAACCAAATAATCCAGTGAAGAAATGGGCAAAAGACATGAATTGAGACTTCTCCAAAGAAGACATCCAGATCGCCAACCGACACATGAAAAAATGCTCAACATCACTCATCATCAGGGTAATACAAATCAAAACCACAATGAGATACACCTCACAACTGTCAGAATGGCTAACAGTAACAACTCAGGCAACAACAGATGTTGCTGAGGCTGTGGAGAAAGAGGATCTCTTTTGCACTGCTTGTGGGAATGCAGGCTGGTACAGCCACTCTGGAAAACAGTATGGAGGTTCCTCAAAAATATAAAAATAGAACTACCCTATGACCCAGCAACTGCACTACTAGGCATTTATCCAAGGGATACAGATGTGCTGTTTCAAAGGGACACATGCACCCCTATGTTTATAGCAGCACTATCAACAATAGCCAAAGTATGGAAAGAGCCCAAATGTCCATCGATGGATGAAGGGATACAGAAGATGTGGTGTATATATATACAATGGAGTATTACTCGGCAATCAAAAAGAGTGAAATCTTGCCATTTGCAACTACATGGATGGAACTGGAGGGTATTATGCTATGCGAAATTAGTCAGTCAGAGAAAGACAAATATATGACTCCACTCATATGAGGACGTTAAGAGACAAAACAGATGAACATAAGAGAAGAGAAACAAAAATAATATAAAAACGGAGGGGAACAAAACATAAGAGACTCTTAAATATGGAGAACAAACAGAGGGTTACTGGAGGAGTTGTGGGAGAGGGGATGGGCTAAATGGGTAAGGGGCATTAAGGAGTCTACTTCTGAAATCATTGTTGTACTATATGCCAACTAATTTGGATATAAATTAAAAGCAAAATAAAAATAAAAAATCAACATGAGGTAACACCTTATATTTATTTACACAATGCTATCTGTCAATTATATCTCAATAAAGTTGAAAAGAAAAGATAGCAAGAAAAGTCACTGTGGCACTGTACACTAACCAAACTATATCCCTATTGATCTTATAACCTTAATAATGAAAAAAAAATTAATGTGCCAGGAACTGTCATCTATAAAAACTTGACATATAATTCTAAGACTGTCTCATAATTTCAAGTATGTTTATTTAAACATTATACTTTCTCTTATTTTGAAAAGAACAATTTCTCTTATTTGGTCCTTTTCATGGCACTGACTCTTGAGACCACAGATCATAGAAGTGATTTTAACCTACATTCTCTGCTTGATGCAAGTTGGGGTGAAGGTGGCTGGAAGGAGTGTTCCTCCAACACACACACACACCACAACACAATTTATTCCAGGAATAAGCAAGTTGAATGAGATTAGAAAGGGAAACATTAAAGTACCTCACAATTTAAAGTTACTTTACTTTTATTTATTTATTTATTTATTTTTTTAATTTTTGGGACAGAGAGAGACAGAGCATGAATGGGGGAGGGGCAGAGAGAGAGGGAGACACAGAATCGGAAACAGGCTCCAGGCTCTGAGCCATCAGCCCAGAGCCCGACGCGGGGCTCGAACTCACGGACCGTGAGATCGTGACCTGGCTGAAGTCGGACGCTTAACCGACTGCGCCACCCAGGCGCCCCTAAAGTTACTTTAATATGTACACTTAAATTCATAGTAAAACCAGGACCATAAAAAGACCTAACAACCTACCCCATGTGTCTCAGTTTCTCTTAACAGATTACAGAAAATGATCAGACACACTGCCATCTGTAACATGATATTACATGAACAGCACCGTTACCAATAGCTTATGCTTATTTAGACAGCCATACTTGGTACTGGAATTCTATAGTACCACTGAAAGTACAGAGAACTGGAATCTGGGGGATAAGAAAAGAGCTCCATACCACTCCCAGGACCCGGTTGTACCCATGTCCTCAACTTCCATTCAGTAATCCCAAACTGACAGCTTGAAATCAATCATGATGGGAATATTTACACATTGGAAAGGCTAATATTAAGGTTATTTTTCTTTTCCCTTTTTTTTTTGTTTCTTTTCTGGAATGCCAATAGTTAAATGTGTACCAGCTTACCTCTGAGTAAGTCAGTTCCTTTTTTACAAACTTGGCTGGATACTCCTTAGTGTTTTAAGTTTTTGTCTTTCTTCTCTTAATTTTACACATAAGATTTGGGAGAAATCATTCACTCCCATTAAATTCAACTATTATCTCTATGTTAGTGACTCCAAAATCATATATACCTCAAGATGTTGGTTAGCTTAAGACTAATCTTTACATAAATGTGACACACACACACACACACACACACACACTGGAATGCTACTCAGCTATAAAAAAGAATGAAATATGGCCATTTGCAACAGTATAGATGGACCTTGAGAGTATTATGCTAAGTGAAATAAG
Organism: Puma concolor; assembly: GCF_028749965.1. Lineage (NCBI taxonomy): Eukaryota > Metazoa > Chordata > Mammalia > Carnivora > Felidae > Puma > Puma concolor. Next base: position 28,747,328 of record NC_141671.1, read on the forward strand.
TCATACAGAGAAAGACAAATACCGTATAATTTCACTTATATGTGGAATCTAAAAACCAAAACAGAACAAAACAAAACCCAGAGTAATCAATAAAGAAAATGGATTGATGGTAGCCAAAGGGGCAAAATGGGTGAAGGGGATCAAGTCCAAACTTCTAGGTTTTGTTTTTTTTTTTTTTTTTTTAACTGTTTATTCATTTTTGAGAGACAGCACATGAGCAGAGGAGGGGCAGACAGAAGGGGACAGAGGGTCCTAAGCAGACTCTGCGCGGACAGCAGCAAACCCAATGTGGAACTGGAACTCATAGCTGCAAGAGCATGACCCGAGCCGAAGTTGGATGCTCAACCAACTGAGCCACCCAGGCACCCCACAAATTTCTACTTTAAAAATAAGTCATGGGGATATAGTAAGTGGTATGGGTAATATACTCAATAATATTATATTTTTTAGAAAGATTATACTTACACTAAATGTACAATTATTTCTTTTAATGAATACTCATATCAAAGAAGTTCCAAAGATAATTCAATCAGCCTTGGCTGTTTTAAGGGGATTCTATGAGAGCATTTCTTGTGACATCCCAGCATCATCTTATGGGACTTAGTCCCTAAGAGGAACCTTAAGGATTTCCCTTTGAGGGAACCCTGACAGAAGAGCTAAGGAGGGCAATAATCAGGAGCATGTCAGCTTTAGGGAACTTGGGACATGGGAACTAGACTGAGTCTGGGAAGACAGCTAGTCAGACTTTGACAAGAAGGACAGTGGAGGTGGACAATCAACTCTTAGACCCTCAGTTTACCTGCCTTTGACAAAAGCTAGGAAGTGGCATCCCACTCCATGAATGAAGATGCCATTGAGGAAGAAAAAAGATTTTAGCATCTATGGATCCCTTATAATCTAAAGAGTTTTGGGAATCTTTTGTGGGTGGTATAAAAACATACTAGACATACAATATGGAGTGCTTGCTCTATGTAAGGTACTTGCTATTGTAAAAACTTTGGAAGACTTCTAAATTCTTCTTAATTATTCTAAAAATACGCATTAATTCTTAAACTTGCTTATGTTCCTGTAAGACAGGCGCTATTCTTTTTTTTATCACACCCAATAAATTAATTAACATTGATTCAGTAATATTTAATATATAATCTCTACCTTTTACTTGCTCCCAAAATATCTTTTATATCTTTAGATGTTTTTGTTTTCTTTTAATTTACATCCAAATTAGTTGGCATATAGTACAACAATGATTTCAGAAGTAGACTCCTTAATGCCCCTTACCCATTTAGCCCATCCCCTCTCCCACAACTCCTCCAGTAACCCTCTGTTTGTTCTTCATATTTAAGAGTCTCTTATGTTTTGTTCCCCTCCGTTTTTATATTATTTTTGTTTCTCTTCTCTTATGTTCATCTGTTTTGTCTCTTAACGTCCTCATATGAGTGGAGTCATATATTTGTCTTTCTCTGACTGACTAATTTCGCATAGCATAATACCCTCCAGTTCCATCCATGTAGTTGCAAATGGCAAGATTTCACTCTTTTTGATTGCCGAGTAATACTCCATTGTATATATATACACCACATCTTCTGTATCCCTTCATCCATCGATGGACATTTGGGCTCTTTCCATACTTTGGCTATTGTTGATAGTGCTGCTATAAACATAGGGGTGCATGTGTCCCTTTGAAACAGCACATCTGTATCCCTTGGATAAATGCCTAGTAGTGCAGTTGCTGGGTCATAGGGTAGTTCTATTTTTATATTTTTGAGGAACCTCCATACTGTTTTCCAGAGTGGCTGTACCAGCCTGCATTCCCACAAGCAGTGCAAAAGAGATCCTCTTTCTCCACAGCCTCAGCAACATCTGTTGTTGCCTGAGTTGTTACTGTTAGCCATTCTGACAGTTGTGAGGTGTATCTCATTGTGGTTTTGATTTGTATTACCCTGATGATGAGTGATGTTGAGCATTTTTTCATGTGTCGGTTGGCGATCTGGATGTCTTCTTTGGAGAAGTCTCAATTCATGTCTTTTGCCCATTTCTTCACTGGATTATTTGGTTTTTGGGTGTTGAGTTGGATAAGTTCTTTATAGACTTTGGATACTAACCCTTTATCTGATATGTCATTTGCAAATATCTTCTCCCATTCTGTCAGTAGCCTTTTAGTTTTGCCAATTGTTTCCTTTGCTGTGCAGAAGCTTTTTATTTTGATGAGGTCCCAATAGTTCATTTTGGCTTTTGCTTCCCTTGCCTCTGGGGACGTGTTCAGTAAGAAGTTGCTGCGGCCAAGGTCAAAGAGGTTTTTGCCTGCTGTCTCCTTGAGGATTTTAATGGCTTCCTGTCTTACATTTAGGTCTTTCATCCAGTTTGATTTTATTTTGTGTATGGTGTAAGAAAGTGGTCCAAGTTCATTCTTCTGCATGTCGCTGTCCAGTTTTCCCAGCACCATTTGCTGAAGAAACTGTCTTTATTCCATTGGATATCCTTTCCTGCTTTGACAAAGATTAGTTGGTCATATGCTTATGGGTCCATTTCTGGGTTCTCTATTCTGTTCCACTGATCTGAGTGTCTGTTCTTGTGCCAGTACCATACTGTCTTGATGATTACAGCTTTGTAGTATAGCTTGAGGTCTGGGATTACGGTACCCCCTGCTTTGGTTTTCTTTTTCAAGATTACTTTGGCTATTCGGGGTCTTTACTGGTTCCATACAAATTTTAGGATTGTTTGTTGTAGCTCTGTGAGGAATGCTGGTGTTATTTTGAAAGGGATTGAATTGAATATGTAGATTGCTTTGGGTAGTATTGACATTTTAACAATATTTGTTCTGTCCAGGAGCATGGAATCTTTTTCTGTTTTTTTTTGTGTCTTCTCCAGTTTCCTTCATAAGTTTTCTATAGTTTTCAGTGTATAGATTTTTCACCTCTTTTTTTTTTTTTTTTTTTTTTCAGATTTATTCCTGAGTATTTTATGGGTTTTGGTGCAGTTGTAAATGGGATCAATTCCTTGATTTCTCTTTCTGTTGCTTCATTGTTGGTGACTAGGAATGCAGTCGATTTCTGTGCATTGATTTTATATTCTGCAACTTTGCTGAATTCATGAATCAATGCTAGCAGATTTTTGGTGGAATCTTTTGGGTTTTCCATAGAGAGTATCATGTCATCTGCGAAGAGTGAATGTTTGACCTCCTCCTGGCCGATTTGGATGCCTTTTATTTCTGTTTTGTCTGATTGCAGAGGCTAAGACTTCCAATACTATGTTGAGTAACAGTGGCGAGAGTGGACATCCCTGTCTTGTTCCTGACCTTAGGGGGAAAGCTCTCAGGTTTTCCCCATTGAGGATGATATTAGCATTGGGTCCTTTATATAGGGCTTATGATCTCAAGGTATGATCCTTCTATCCCTACTTTCTTGAGGGTTTTTATCAAGAAAGGATGCTGTATTTTGTCTAATGCTTTCTCTGCATCTATTGAGAGGATCATATGGTTCTTGTCCTATATTTTATTGTTCTGATGAATCACGTTAATTGTTTTGCGGATATTGAACCAGCCCTACATCTCAGGTATAAATCCCACTTGGTCGTGGGGAATACGTTTTTTAATGTATTGTTGGATTCGGTTGGCTAATATCCTGTTGAGGATTTTTGCATCCATGTTCATCAAGAAAATTGGTTTATAGTTCTCCTTTTTAGTGGGGTCTCTTTCTGCTTTTGGAATCAAGGTACTGCTGGCCTCATAGATAGAGTTTGGAAGTTTTCCTTCCATTTCTATTTTGGAACAGCTTCAAGAGAGTAGGTGTTTAAATGTTTGGTAGAATTCCCCTGGAAAGCCATCTCCTCTTGGACTCTTGTTTTTTTGGGAGATTTTTGATTTTCAGTTTGATTTGTTTACGGGTTGTGGGTCTGTTCAAATTTTCTATTTTTTCCTGTTTCAGTTTGGTAGTATATGTTTCTAATAATTTGTCCATTTCCAGATTGCCCATTTTATTGGCATATAATTGCTCATAATATTCTCTTATTATTATTTTTATTTGTGCTGTGTTGGTTTTGATGTCTACTCTTTCATTCTTTATTTACTGGGTCCTTTCCTTTTTCTTTTTGATCAAACTGGCTACTGGTTTATCAATATTGTTAATTCCTTCAGAGAACCCGCTTCTTGTTTCATTGATCTGTTCCACTGTTTTTTTTTTTTTTGGTTTAAATAGCATGATTTTCTCCTCTAATCTTTTTATTTCCTCTCTTCTGCTGGTTTTGGGTTTTATTTGCTGTTCTTTTTCCAGCTCCTTAAGGCATTAAGGTTAGGTTGTGTATCTGAGATCATTTTTCCTTCTTTAGGAAGGCTTGGATTGCTATATACTTTCCTCTTGTGACCACCTTTGCTGCGTCCCAGAGGTTTTGGATTGTGGTGTTATCATTTCATTGGCTTCTGTATACTTTTTAATTTCCTCTTTAGCTTCTTGGTTGGCCCATTCATTCTTTAGTAGGATGTTCTTTAGTCTCCAAGTATTTGTTACCTTTCCAAATTTTTTGTGGTTGATTTCGAGTTTTTTAGTGTTGTGGTCTGAAATTATGCATGGTATGATCTCGATTTTTTGTACTTCCTGAGGTCTGATTTGTGTTCCAGTATGTGGTCTATTCTGGAGAATGTTCCACGTGCACTGTAGAAGAATGTGTATTCTGCTGCTTTAGGATGAAATGTTCTGAATATATCTGTTAAGTCCATCTGGTCCAGTGTGTCATTCAAAGCCATTGTTTCCTTGTTGATTTTTTTTGATAAGATGATCTGTCCGTTGCTGGGAGTGGGGTGTTGAAGTCTCCTACTATTATGGTATTACTATCAATGAGTTTCTTTATGTTTGTGGTTAATTAATGTATATGTTTGGGTGCAGCACATTGGGGGTATAAATGTTTACAATTGTTAGGTCTTCTTGTTGGATAGACCCCTTAGTTATGATGTAATGCCCTTCTTCATCTCTTGATACAGTCTTTATTTTAAAGTCTAGATTGTCTAAGTATGGCTACTCTGGCTTTCTTTTGTTGACCATTAGCATGATAGATGGTTCTCCATCCCCTTACTTTCAATGTGAAGGTGTCTTTAGGTCTAAAGTTGGTCTCTTGTAAACATCATATAGATGGATCTTCTTTTCTTATCAATTTTGTTACCCTATGTGTTTTGATTGGAGCATTGAGTCCATTGACGTTTAGAGTGAGTACTAAAAGATATGAATTTATTGCCATTTTGATGCTTGTAGAGTTGGAGTTTCTGGTGGTGTTCTCTGGTTCTTTCTAATCCTTGTTCCTTTTGGTGTTTATTTATTTATTTATTTTTGTATTTGTTTATTAATTTTTTCATCTTTTCTCCCCTAAGAAAGTCCCCCTTAAAATTTCTTGCAGGGCTGGTTTAGTGGTCACAAACTCATTTAATTTTTGTTTGTCTGGGAAACTTTTTATCTCTCCTTCTGTTTTGAATGACAGACTTACTGGATAAAGAATTCTTGGCTGCATATTTTTCTGATTGAGCACATTGAATATATCCTGCCACTCCTTTCTGGCCTGCCAAGTTTCTGTGGATGGGTCTGCTGCAAACCTGATCTGTTTCCCTTATAGTTTAAGGACTTTTTGTCCCTTGCTGCTTTGATGATTCTCTCCTTGCCTCAGTATTTTGTGAATTTGACTATGATATGCCTTGTTGATGATTGGTTTTTGTTGAATGTAATGGGAATCCTGTGTAGTTCCTGGATTTTGATGTTTGTGTCTCTCCCTAGGTTAGGGATGTTTTTCGCTATGACTTGCTCACATAACCCTTCTACCCCTGTTTCTCTCTCTTCCTTTTCTGGGACCCCTATGATTCTGATGTCCTCTCACGATTGCTCTAGTTGTTAGATTGTGCTCTTTTGCCTTAATCTCCCTCTTGTTTTCTGCTTCATTATTCTCCACAAGTTTGTCCTCTATATTGTGATTCTCTGTTCTGCCTCATCCATCCTTGCTGCTGCAGCATCTATTTGAGATTGCAGCTCCGTTATAGCATTTTTTATTTCATCCTGACTAGCTTTTACTTCTTTTATCTTCGCAGAAAGGGATTCTAATCTGTTTTTGACTCCAGCTAATATTCTTATTATTGTGATTCTAAATTCTGGTTCAGACATATTACTTTTATCTGTGTTGGTTAAGTCCCTGGCTGTCATTCCTTCTGCTCTTTCTTTTGGAGTGAATTCCTTCGTTTCATCATTTTGAAGGGAGAAAAGGAATTAATGAGGTAGAATAAATTAAAATTAAAATAAAATAAAAATTAAAAACAAACAAACACACACACACACACACACACACACTCACACAAATCAAGTAAATGATGCTAGATCCTAGGTGTGTTTTGGTCTGGGTGTTGAAAGTGGCTTGATAGACTAGAGAAAAGGGGGGAAAAAAAGAAATCGTTTGAGAATTTGAAAAAATGAATACACTGATGTAGACTAAAATGAAATGATGGAAGTAAACTAGAATTTGAAAAAATTCACACAAAAGTAAAAAATATAGTAAAAAAAATAAAGAAAAATATTTTTATTAAAAATTGAAAGTAAAAATGAATTTTTTTCTTTTTCTGTATTCATGAAAAAGAAAAGAAACGAAAAAGAGAAAAAGGAAGGGAAGGAAGGAAGGAAGGAATGAACGAAAGAAAGAAAGGACGAAAGAAACAAAGGAAGAAAATTGAATAGTTGGACCAGCTTACAGACTGAAATATGACTGCAATTACTTCGTTTCCCCCTAGAAGTCAAACTCTGAAGTGTTTTATAGTCCATAAGCTAAGCAGGTGGTTGAGACTTGTGTTCTTGAAGAGTGAGGTTGGCCCAGTTGGTCAGGGCTTAGTGTTAATGGCTCCATTCTCCTCTAGATGGCAGTGCTAGCATATTGGGGTGGATTGTTGTGGTGCTTGTAGGTGCGTATGCGCATGCGCAGGAGTGGTGAAAATGGTGTCACCCAGCTACCCAGTCTCTAGTATTGGAACTCTGTTCTCCACAATCAGCAGTTGTGTACCCGTCCTTTATCTTCAGCTTCCATCCACTCCCACTTCCACACTGTCCGTGACCAAGCCCCAGGCACCACCTCCCTCCCCAGTTTTGTCTCAGATGTGGCTGCCTTCCCCGCCCCCCCCCCCCCACTTCTAAGGGAATGTGGCATCGACCTGCACTGCCCGTCTGCAGAGGGTTTCATCGAGCAATGGCCAGGTGCTGGCTGCACCCAGGAACGCTTGTGGCACCATGCTGTTGCCAATGCCTAGACACTGTGGCCATGTGCCAGTCCACCCCAGAAAAAGTTTGTGAGAGAGTGTAACAGTAGTGCCTCAGGGATTATGGAAAATCACAACACACATATGGTACCAGGCTTCACCCCCAACGACCTTGTTTCAGTACTAGCGAATGTGGCCGTTCTCTGGGGTCTCCTGGGCCCAGGTGGCCTCACAGCCTCCACCAAATGTCCTTCCAGCAGTGGAACTGCTTCTCTCTGTGTGGCCCAAGAACCTCCTGGACCCCACTCTGTTCCTGGGGATTTGCTCTTTCCACCAGAGCACCACCAGGTATCGAGCTGCAGAGTTTCAGACTCTGTGCTCCCCCTGTTTACCGTCTTAATGGAATTTAAACCCTCTCATTTCTCCTTTCCCCTTTCTCCCTTTTTAGTTCAGTCCCTGTGGCTGTCTCCAATTTTCCACTTTCTCTCCAGCTGCTTTTGGAGAGGGGTGCTTTTCCCATATTCCGCCCCCCCATCTCCATCCTCTCTCCATGGCTTTTCTCTCCCCAAGTTCCCCTCTCCACGCCCCATACCTGCTGAATTCTATGGTTCAGGTTGTGCAGATTGTTGTGTTAATCTTCAGATCAGTTTTCTAGGTGTGCAAGATGGTTTAATGTTAGTTTGGCTGTATTTCATGGTCGTGAGACACACAAAAAATTCCCATGCTGTTCTGCCATCTTGGCTCCTCTCCATGTTGATTTGATATACATGTACATGTATCTTGCAACATGATTACCACCTTAGCATTAGCTAACACCTCTGTCACGTCACATAATTCCATTTCTTTTTTTGTGATGAGAACATTTGAAATTTAAGCAGTTTTCAAGCATATGATATATAATGTTAACTATATTCATAATACTGTGCATTAGTTCCTTAGAATGTGTTCATCTTCTTACTGGAAATTTGTACCCTTTATCAACATCTCCTTCTTCCCCCCACCCTCCAGCCTCTGGTAACCACTATTTCTGTCTTCGTATCTATGACTTAAGTTTTTGTTTTGTTTTGTTTTGTTTTGTTTTTTAAGATTCCATATATGAGTGATACCATGTAGTATTTGTCCGTCTCTATCTGACTTATTTCACTTAAGGATGATACCCTAAAGGTCCATCCATGTTCTCCTATCTTACAATGAGGAATATTTTACTGCTATTGTCAACATGACTATGATAGTGGCAGCCACAGTGCCATTACAACAGGCTTGCTCTTGGTGCTTGGGATGCATTTGTAACTGAGACTAACATAGTCACAGTCCAGTGAGTTGGAGTTAAGACACCCCTTGTGGGGAGAAATGACCAACTTACAGGTCTAGAGTTGCCCAGGGCTGGTATTTGTAAGATCAGGGTTGGTTCTGCAAACTATAAGACCTAAGTCATGTTTTTCACTACAATATAGCTCATTTAGTTTTGTTTTGTGGGTACACACTGGATGTTAAAACCCCTGCTAGCTGTCTTAAAATTGGGTGTTCTCGGTGTGAGAAGGTGGAGTGAAGATGTGGATGGATTGGTATGTGGGGGAAATTGTTCTTGGGAGACTTGACGGATGTCTAACTGATGGTTTATCTGCAGTGCCACTTCATGTGTGAACAGCACCGCTGAGTTTAGTGGTTTCATTTTTCTTGTTAGTAGCCCTAGAGAATGAAGACATTAAAATACACTTTGTGAGCTTTTGGTGATTTTATCTGCTCACAGAAATCTTAGTTTCACTGCTTTCATTTTTTATTACTGATAGAATCATTCAGTTATCAAAGAGTTATGAACTCCCCAAATTTTATTGTGTATGCAGTAAAATTCACAATACAATAACAGTTTATGGATAAAAGTTATTTTTTAATTAAAATTATGATTTCTCTATGCACATATTAAAATTCTCCATATCTACCTTTCTGTACAAATCGTAATTTTATAGTCTAATTTCTGCCTATTAAATTTTCACTATAAAAGACTTAATGATAAGTGAATTTTTTACTTGTACTTGTTTTCATACTTTTTAGAGGAGTTAAAATTATTAGTTGGTATTTTTTTTGTTACCTTTAAAATACAATGAGTAAAACCTAATTTTGAGCTTTTATAGCTTTGTCCCAAATTCTTTTATTGTACACACGCACAAAAAAGTGCTTGGGAATTTAGTATCCACAGCCTACCGATTAGTAATCAGCCTTTTAAAACTATTCGGTCACATTGATGTATCTTTTCATTTATGAAGCCTCAGATCACAAAGTTTATATTTTTAAATGATAAATACTTAATAATAATTGTCTTTGAAGAAAAATGTTTTAACCTTTAATCAGATTTCAAATACTCATTTAGCCACCATTATGTGGTTTGATGGGAACAAGGGAATATATTTTTTTCTCATGTTACAGAAATTTAGCATTCTGCATTAAAAGCATGTGGGGAAAATGGCTATATTGACAAAGTTTTTATATAAGGTCTTTAAAATTTCAACAGAATTTCAACATTATTTAGATAAAACAATTATGTTACAAAGACAACTTTTAACGTGATCAGGCCACCCACAGTGTGGACTAAAGAATATGGCATGCAAGCCACCCAGTGAGACTGAGGTCATTTTTTTCATCTTTGCTTAAAGTATAGTCAGTAGACCAGATAATGTAGAAGCTTTTTATGAGCAGCGATCAAATAGCCAAAAACAGTTACTCTTTTTCTCCCCTTTCTTTGTGGTTAATTAAAAATAATTCACAAGTTGAAAAAGTTAAACTATTTTTGTACATAGTAAATTTTGCTTTAGATATGCAACTCTGTCATTATAGTGATTTGTATAGTTGGAAGACTTTTATATATATATATATATTATATACACATATATATATATTATATACGCATAATGTCCAGTTTGTGTATAATTTGAATTAGGTGATTTAAGAAGCAAGTATTCATTAATGATATGTTAAAATTTGTCATTTAAATTGCTTATGTAATTTTTGTGCCTGTTGCATGAACAGAAGATAATTTTACCAAGAAATAGGATTAGTTCTAAAATACTTCTTTTGAACAACTTTCCTGAAAGATATTTTTATTGTTTTATTACCATATAATGCAGATATTAAATCCAGAGAATTTATCTAGTATAGTACCTAGTATCTAGTATGCCCATGCATGTGCATGTGTGTGTATATGTGTGTTTTAACCTATTATCTGAACTAATGAAATAATCTAAGGACCCATAATTGCTATAAAATTTGGAAGAATAGCTAAAATAAATGTAGGTTCACATCAGCAATTTTATTTGGGCCTGGTAAATATAGTTATTTTTAATATACAAAAGGACTTTGTAGGAAAAGTGGAAATGTATTTTAACAAACCATAAAAGATCTCCAATATAGCTAACTTTAAAAAAAGTCTGTTGAGTTTTAATGTAAAGCTATAATAGTAGCCTAACATGCCTAACATTTTGTTTTATCTAAGCTTCTTTTGGTTTTTCTAAAATAGGAGCAAGTAATACTGCGGACACATTATTTCAAGAAGTATTAGGTCGAAAGGACAAGGCAGATTCCACTAGAAATGCACTCAATGTGCTTCAGCGATTTAAGTTTCTCTTCAACCTTCCTCTAAATATTGAAAGGAATATCCAAAAGGTAGAGTACATATTTATGTACCCATGGTTATGATGTCATAAATTTTAAAGAGTTATTGAGATAGTTTTTTATCGTAACCAAATGTGTTCATGCTACTTTACTGACAGTCTCCAAAATGTTTCTTTATTTTAAAGGGTGATTATGATGTGGTTATTAATGATTATGAAAAGGCCAAGTCACTCTTTGGGAAAACGGAGGTGCAGGTTTTCAAGAAATGTAAGATTTGTTTATTACTTTTAGATCTTCTACTTTACTTTTACAGGAAGAATGTAGAATGCATTCTGCAGAGAAAGTTATTTGAATTTTAATTTTTGTTATATGGTACTCTTTTTAAAATGTAAAACAGTTGCTTCAAAAATAAAATGGCTTTTCTTACCAAGATGTAGCAAAGATGAACAACTGCAGCTATAGGATAAGTTAGTCTTGTACATTCTGTGCTGCTTGTTAATCATAATGCTATTAAAAAAATCTTTTGTACTGGAAAGAATCAATTACAGATACTTTATAGAGATGGAAACTTAGTTTTAATCTTCTCTTTTCAGAAAAAACATTATGTTTATGAATTCTAACCTTAAAGTGAACTAACACAATTTTTGAAATTATCTCTAATACAAGAGTTATAAAAAGTAAGAAAAGCCTAAAATGTCCTATGGTAATGCCTTATCAACTAGGAGAAATATCATAGGGCTTTATTAAATTTCTAAATGAAATCCATAAGGACTCAGAAAACTTAATTTCATTTTTTTATTGTGGTAAATTTACATGCAATGAAATGTACAAACCTTACTTACATATTACAGGTCAGTGAGTTTGACAAAATGCTCACACCCATATAACCCACACCCAGCAAGTTTCCTTGTGCCTCTTTTTAGTCAACCCCTATCCCCCAAGGCAATCACTGTTCTACTTGCCATAATTTATTTGATTTTAAGTCTCCATTTTCTAATCTTATATGTTCTTTCCTTTTTAAATAGATTATGCTGAAGTAGAAACACGGATTGAAACTTTAAGAGAATTACTTCTGGATAAATTGCTTGAGACACCATCAACTTTACATGACCAAAAACGTTACATAAGGTAAACCTTTTGCAAGAATTTTGACAAATCACATGTACCTTATAGTACTAGATACATCATTTGGGGGAAATTAGGAGACTGATGAAATGGTGAAAGGGAAGATAAATAGAAATTTAGTGGTATCCAGTATAGGACACCAAAATTCTTTTGTATACTAACAAATTTGGGAGTATTCAGGGCAAGAAAATTCTGCTTGTTTGGGGAAAGGGAAAGTGGCCTCATTGTTTAGTCATTTCTTCCTCCTGCTCAATAAGGATTTACCTAACCTAGCCGGACAGTGTGGGTGTTGCACTCTGTGGGCACCCAGAGATCACAGGCAGGGGCTTTTTGTCTGGTTTAGAGCACAACACTGTGACATTCTGGGTGGGAAATTCTTCATGCCACAAGAGTGGGCTGTGGCTCAGTGGTATAGAAAATTCTGAAAGGTTTTAGTATTGAGAAGAAAAAATAAATAAATTTAAAAAATTGCAGGAATATGAAAAGTGATGGATACCACAGGGTATGATGAGAAGAAGGCCTTAGAAGGAAGCATTATAGCAGGGTGGTAACTGGCTGTTCCCTTTCGGTGACTTACTTGCATTCTGTTTTCAGTTTCTTGATCTGAGATGACATGATAACACAATCTATGTCTTAGGGTAGTTATAAAGATAATCTAAGAATGCATTTAAGGATTTAATACAGCACCTGGCACATAAGCAGTAAATATATTACATACATATGTAATGTTTATACCAGGACTTGGAGATAAAGCATATGTTACAAACTTTTTATATCTATGATTTAAAAGTATTAACTTTTTTTTTTGAATGTGGCCTTTATTCTCAGAATAAGCTACTTTCCAAACTTAATGCCCTCTCTCTTTAATTAGTGAAGTTTATAGAGTATTCAGTACTTATAATAGATTGACTATATATATTTATGCATTTGGCTGTTGTTACCATATGACCATTGAACATGATTTCCAGGTATGAAAAGAAGGTCTGGCCTGAAAGCTGCTGTGTTTGCAATGGTGGTGGGGACAATGATCCACACTCAAGACTTGCATTCTTGGTGATTCAGTAGAATAGTAGCAACATGAGCCTTTGTCATTATCAGCACATTTGTGTTACTAAAGAAGAAAGGGAGAGGAGGCTTTAGCAGGGGAGTAGAGAGTACTAACATTGATTACTGCCACTACCTGGAGTCTGTAGTACCCCTGGGCATCATGCTAGATGCACTATGTATATAAATTCTAATCCTGATAGTTACCTTGTGGAGGCATTTGTCTGATACCCGTTGTATATAGATCAGGAAATTGAACCTCAGACTTCATTCTTGCTCAGTGCACATGGCTAGCAGTAGGATTCCTCTGTTTGTCTGATTTCAAAGCTTATCTTTGCTTTTCTCTAAGCTGTCTTCATATAGGAAAGAATGTATTTGGGGGATTTTTCTGGCTTGTAGAATAATGGAAATCTAAAGCTAGAAATAAACTATATATATGTTAGTTCTCCATCTGCTTTTTTTTTTTTTTTCCTTTACATGTAAAGAAAAGCTCCAGGAAGGTTAATCCTCTTGTCCAGGGATATACAGCTGGTTAGTGTCTTGTTGTCTGTGTTCCACCATGCTACTTAATTTTGCTTTGTATTTATATTTATGCTATTAAATTTGCCAATAGTAATATATTAAACCTTATTGAATGTACAGTGTCTTTATATAGTGAATTCCCATTTATATACATAATGTGTAGTTCTTGTAACTAGTTAATCTATTGAATATTATTTTAAAGATGGTAGGTGTTAAAAAAGATTTTTTCTAAATGGCCTGTTTAGGTGCTTTTTTCCCTGTCATTTAAAAGGGGAAAAGAATAAGAATGTTAACAAAAATGTCAAGTAGTTTACTTATTTTGTAATAATTATTTTTGATGCTTTGAGAAGACACTGAGCAATTAATCCTCCCCTTTTTAAATTAAGTTTTTAGTTATTAATAAATAGGAAAAATAACATCACAACCAGGTCAAGTATCTATTGGACTTTGGAATCTATGATGATAGGTACTGTGAACATCAGGAGGGGATGGAGAGGGCTTTATCATCAGCAAAGCATGTCTTTATTAGTTCTCTTACATATTCGGAAGTTTTGCATGGTGTGATTAAAAATCAAATTACTTTTGTATTTCATTTTTGTTCACTATTTTGTATAATTAAAAACTTTTGATTATTTTCACTCTTATTTTGTCTTGATTCTAGTAGCTTTAGTGAGAAGCAAAGTTATGTCATATATACTTCTTTCCATATGAATGTGATCCTATTCCTGGTAATTGTTAAAAATCATGTTAGAATATGGCTAAAAATTTTAATTCTTTAATTTTAAAATACTGAGGCTGTGCTCATAATTAGCATTCTTTACCCCTCTAAAAAAGCTGTTGTGTTCTTTGATACACAGTTTTAGAAGAAATAGTAGTTAACATGTGGCATGTTTTAAACAACGATCTTTGAAATGAAATACAGTTGAGTGTTAAAACAGCGTGGGGGTTGGAGCACCAACCGTCTGCCCAGTCGAAAATCCATGTATAACTTGACTCCCCTGAAACTTAACTACTTACAGCCTAATGTTGACTGGAAGCCTTACCAGTGACATGAATAGCCGATTAACACATTTTGCGTGTTACAGATTCTATTCTTACAATAAAATAAGCCAAAGGAAACGTTATTGAGAGAATCACAAGGAAGATAAAATACATTTATGGTATAGTACTTAAAAGATCTTTGTATAAGTGGACCTACACAGTTCAAACTTGTGTTTTCAAAGGTTAGTTGTACTTATTGTTTACTACTAAAAGAGAAGAAGAAATGTATTCAGTTAAGTCGTGTAAGCAAGGAAAAGCCTACCACAGATTATACTTTTGAACTGCAACACTGTAGAATTTCTGAGAGAACACATTTATCTTTATATCACATTTAATGTAATACCCACTAATAAGATGCTGTAAAGGATTATTAGTAAATTTTGCAAGGACCTAGGCAACATACTAAAGGAGCTTATAATTTTAAAAGTTATTAAGCAAAGGAGCATATTGATTTCTCTTGCTGTATTGAGCTCTTGTAATGGACCCTTTGTATTCCTATTCAATAGTTTAAAAATTAAAAGGAAGCAGCTTTCCTAAAAGAGTATTCCTATATTTACCACTGACACTAAATCTGAGGATGTTATATGAGTGAAAGTGTTAGGAAAAAGTATTGTAGAAGTATTCGGAGGCAAAACAAACCTACCTAAGGAGAATGCTAAGACAAATTATCCCCAACAAGAAAGAATAAAATTATGTTTTTTGAAAAGAAATGACATAGTGTACTATTTGTCATTTTATATTCCAGATGAAAAAAGAGGAGAAAGCTTTGTGTGAGTGGAAGAACCAGATTATGTTGAAATATTTATGCCATACTAAATGTATTTTGTTAGATTGTAGTTTTATTTTTGGGTGCTGTTAATTGATTTGTGCCTTTCTCAACACAGACATAGCCTATTTGCAGTCTGTAAATAGACGGTTAAGGAGAGGGAAAAGGGCCAGCTCTTCAGCTTACTTTGAAGCAGTGCTGTACAGTGTGAGCTACATTGTTTAAAGGGCCCTTTTGCAGGATGATCCTAGGCTCTGCTCAGAGCCCAGGCTATCTGCATTAGCTTGTGAAGGTCAGGGTGGATAGTTCCTCAATGTGATTGATGTCAGATGTCTCAACATTTTATTTATTGCTTATTACAAAATGTTTCTCCTCTAATTAGCTGCTAATTGAGATATCGGTGAGTTAGGAAATACCTAGTACTAGAGGAACATGGAAGAGAAGCATCTGGTGTATCCCTCAGTGATTAGGATAGAGTCACAGCTTGTAACCATTAATTAAAATTTATCATTGAACAAAATTCTTTAACCTCAAGACAATAGTTAGCTTATGGTTTAAAAATAATTTCAAGACAATAAATTCAGCTTTTGGAGTTGCTTTAATTGGATTTAACTTATTGCAGTAGTCCCCACCTTGTCTGCAGTTTCAGTTGCATGATTTCAGTTACCTGCAGTCAACTATGATCTGGAAGCATCATCCTTCTGAAGTGTAGTCAGAAGGCCAGTAGTAGCTCAGTGCTACATCTCAGTGCCTACATCATTCCTCACACTTCATTTCCTCTTGTAGGCATTTTGTCATTTCACATCATCACAAGAAGGGTGAGTATAGTAAGATATTTTGAGAGAGAGCGACACTGCATTCACATAACTTTTATTATAGTATATTGTTATAATTGTCCTATTTTTATCAGTTATTGTTGTTAATCTTTTACTGTGCCCAGTTTATAAGTTAAACTTTGTCACATATATGACAAAACATACTATATATATAGGGTTCAGTACTGTCTGTGGTTTCAAGCATCCTACTCAGGGTCTTGGATCATATTCCCCCTTTGGATAAGGGGTGACTACTGTATGTTTATATATTTTGTGATAGCCGAGGGCCAAATCTGGAATTTGTCAGAAATTTTTCAAATGAAATGTATTTCAATTGTCATTCTGGGTTTGGATGTTTTATTGTACAAAGAAGATGTTAAATATTTGAAACTATTTAGAAACTAAGAAAAATGCCCATCTATACTACATTTTGTAGAGAAGTGTTTTCTCAAACAGTCATGAAAGTAGAGTTCAAACTTTGGAGGTTAAGTGTTTATTGTCACCGAATCTCTTCATGTAATAAAATAGCCTATTAGGATGTATAGAAAATGGTGTCACACTGCCATCTAGAGGCCATGTTTCAGAACAGAAAGGAATAAAAAAGCAATTGAAATCAAAAGAATATTCACTAGGTGTCCTCTGCTGGCTCCCACTTGTGTTTTCTATAATGGTTGAGAACTAAGTATGGAAACACTCTGTGAATTAAATATAAATATAAATTTAAGTTCTAAGGTTTTAGGATTATTTCAAGCTGTAAATTTGTCTTCTGGGTTGTTTTTGTATAAAGTCCTAATTTTTAAAAAATACAGTTTTATTGTTTATTTTTGCATGAAAAGAAATTTGAATATATTTTATTTAGAATGACCTATTAAAAGAGTTCCTGGGTGGCTCAGTTGGTTAAGCGTCCAAGGCTCAGGTCATGATTTTTGGCTCGTGGTTCGTGAGTTTGAGCCCCACTCGAGCTCTGTGCTGATGGTGCAGAGCCTGCTCGGGATTCTCTCTCTGCTCCTCTCTCTCTCTCTCACTCTCTCTCTCTCAATAAACAAACAAACAAACTTAAAAATTTTGAAGACTGATGTTAACAGGTGCTTTTACCATTTGATAAAATTTTAGGGTTTTTTTTTCTTTTCTTTCTTTCTTTTTTTTTTTTTTAGTGTTTATTTTTGAGAGCGAGCATGAACTGGGTAGGGTCAGAGAGAGAGAGAGAGAGGGAGACAGAGAATCCAAAGACAACTCCACTCTGTCAGTAGAGCCAGATGTGGCATGTGAACTCAAAAACTGTGAGATCATGACCTGAGCCAAAGTCAGATGCTTAACCGACTGAGCCACCTGGGCCCCCCTTATAAATTTTCAGGTTTTCTTAAAATAAGTAATGACTTAAAAGAAAAATGCTAGCTTTCCTTTATCCTTATTTATGGCTGTACAGAGGAAGCCTACTTGGTTAAACTTGGCCTTGTTTTTTCAGGTACCTGTCTGACCTTCATGCACCAGGTGACCCTGCTTGGCAATGTATTGGTGCCCAACACAGATGGATCCTTCAGCTCATGCACAGCTGCAAAGAGGGCTATATACAAGATTTGAAAGGCAAGTCTGCTTCTCTTCTGGTGCATTATGCCATTCCTTATTGTCATGCCATTCCTTATTGTCAGTTTAATATTTGGAAATGCTTAATAATTAAGGGAATGATTAATTTTCTTGATATTTGTGCCTGGTTTTTGTCTTGTTTTGGTTTGGTTTTGGTTTTGCTCCTGGTTTAGCATTATACCTGAGTGATTAACAAAACGGGAGGGAAGGGAGAAAATTCTTGATTATGCCTATTTTATGGTTGGCACCCAGTGTTGACAAAGGTTTGGTTTCAGGAATAGTTAAACTTTTATGGGAAGCAACATGTTATTGTAGAAATATTAGTCTTTAATAAATGGTAGGAGTCCACTCACTATTCATCAAATATACGTTGAGCTCCGCTATGTGCCAAGTACTATGCCAAGTACAGATGGTGTTAAACTAACAAAAGATGAAATTATTGACAAGTAATATAAAGAAAAATCATAATATTGTGCGGGAGGAGAATACATTAGATGGCCATTTTTTTCTGAGAAAAAGAAACATTGACAAAGGCCCTGAGGTAAATTTTAAAGGAAGAAGTCACAGCTGCATTCACATTCAGGTTTATCAACTTTTATTTGTATAATTCTATCATTCCACAGATATTGGATATATTCAGTTCCTGCTGTGTGTTGGCCACTATTGGGTGCTAAGGATATAACAGTCAGTGTGGCAGACAGGGGCCTGGCTCACATGAGACTTATAAAATAGCAGGGGGCTATGGACAGGGAAAGTAGAAAGGACTAGTAGAATACAGTGTTACTTTCTAAGCCTGGGAAGTTCCTAGTGCCATGGTAGTAGCACTTAAGAACAGCATTCAAATCAGAGTTTTGAGGTCGCAGTGACATTCCAAAATCTGAAGGAAATAACACTTGTTTTGAGATCGGAATGATATATGTATGGGCCAGTTGAAATAGAGGAGGAGAAGAGGAAAGACCACTCCAGGAATAAAAAACAGAATGTGCACAGGACTTCAAGCAAGAGATGGCCAGTGAATTCTCTGTGGCTGGAGCTTAGTGCACAATCAAAATGGCAAGAGTAGGGGCCAGAGTTAGGAGGTGCCAAGGCTTATATGGACCTCGTTAGCCACTTCAAGGGGTTTGGACTTGATCTAGAGGACATTGGGCTGACAGTTACAGGTCTGAAGTCTGAAGCAGGGGAAAGACCCACTGAGACTTAGTATTTGAAAGACTCCTTTGGCTTCCATGTAGTGAATGGATGAGAGGGAACAAGACTGAACAGCAAAGCTCGTTATGAGGCTGCTACATTGATTCAGGCATCTTGCCTCACATGGACGTGGTGGATATGGAGAAAGAGATACAAGAGGTGTTCAGAAACTGGAAGTGATAAGACTTGGTGATTGAAGAATGAGGAAGAAGAAGGGGTCAAAGGTGACTCCCAGATATCTGATTTCAACAGCTAGTTAGGACGATGGCACCATTGAGTTAGGGACCATAGAAGAAAAAACTTATTTTTTTTTCTTTTGTTTGGGAAGATTGATTTGGAGTTGTCTGACATACAAGGGAAGATATCCAATAGGTAGTTCGGATTTACAGAACAAGAGATTTGGATGTGATCTGTGTGTAGATGGTCCCTGGGAGTTGATGCATTCACCCAAGAAGAGTTAAAAAGGAGAAAATTTCAGGCAGAAATCTGGGACACAATATTTACAGGGCTGATAGAAGAGACAAAGAAGGAGTGGTCTGCTGGGGTAGGAGGAAAGCAGGGCGTTTAATGTCATGACATCACAGAGGAGTGATCAGCAAGTTGTTTTAAGATGAAGAATAAGATGAAAAGATGTCTTTTAGATTTAGCGCTGAGGCTATTGTTGGTGACCTTGGTAAATGTAGTTTCAGTGGCATGAGATGCCAAATAGATTATATAAATGTAAAAATAAATGAGACATAGTGATACTTACATGGCAAGGTTTCCAGGAGGAATAAGTGAAGTAACATAAGAACAGTCCTGGAACAGAAGGAAGTATAATGGAGAGGTCACAATTATTTGTTTATAGCATCATTTTGTTATGAATTACTTGGCTTGGTTTTGAGTACTTCCCAGCTGTAATTTTGTTTTATTCTAGGTATTTAGGAAAACCCAGATATCTCCTTATTGATGCCACATGAAAATTCCTATTGATGTCATTAATTACTTTAAAGTTTTAGCAGGTAAAAATGACCTCAAATTATATACACAGTCTGTATGTAGTCTTCAGGGATATTTAAAAGGCCTTACACATTTGTTTATTGGGTGTACTTTATTAGCCAGAACTTTCAACATTGACTTCCCATCAGAATTCCCTGGATCTTTTTAAAGACTGTCAATTCCTGACCTCTACTTTATTCCTACTGATTATTTTAGAATCTCTAAGTCTAGGCATCAGTATTTTTTTTTAATGCTCTCAGATGATTCAGGAATAGCCTGGATTGAATCTGTGCACTACATGCTGTGCTAGGGACTGGAAGTACAGTGGTAAGCAAGGCGACATGGTCTCTGACCTCTTAGAGCTTGTAGCCTAGTGGGAGAGATATATATTTTTAAAAGCCACATATATAATTGTGAAAAACATCATAAAGTAGGGAGTATAAAATTCTACTTCAGTCTATTGAGGGGGAGGTCCAAGGAAGTTTTCTAAAGGAGATGATATTTCCATTGAGTCTAAATGATAAATATCAGTTATCCAGATAAAGAAGTGTAGATTAGCCCAGATTCCTAGGAGGTGCTCAGTATTGTCACCCTATTCCCCAATCCACTAAATGGTAATAGGTAACAGTGATTAACATATATCTCCAGATTCAAAGAGGATATGTGGTCTAACTAAGGATTTTCCTACTTATAAGAGACATCTGATTGTGTAATTTGGTTATGAAAATATTTGAATTTTTGGGATATGTGTAATTTATAAAGACAACATGTAGACTATTTGAAATTGGAAATGTACCATGAAATTTCACTTATCTGAACACCTAATAACACATATTGTTATGTCCATACCTGAAATATCTGATAACCAGTATTCCATTGCTAAAGGTCTGAATCTTTCTTTAAGATAAATGGAGACACACTTTTACCTGATGGATTCCTTTCCTGTCATCTTGATGTTATGTATCACCATATGTATTTATCTAGAACTGGTTAAAATCAGTATGTCTGAAAAAAAATGATGATAGCTTATGTGTAGCTGGAGCTGTACCTTTTAAATTCACTGACCAAAGTTATTGCAGAACTTGCTCATCACTTGTACTCATGAAATAATGAAAAGAATGTACGTTAAATAGATCCATTTGTTAGTGATGAGCTCTACCTAAATTTATTTTCATAAGTTGGTCTTTTTGATTAGGAAGTAAAAACATAACAATTTATAACTTACTCCACAGATTTTATAACCATACAAGATAAATTTCCTAAATATATTATTAGTCACATATTTATAGGTTATATTTTAATTTTTCTCTTTCAAAAGAACATGCTTAACTGCACTCTTTTTTTTGAGAGACACAGCATGAGCCAGGGAAGGGCAGAGAGGGAGACAGACTCTGAAGCAGGTTCCAGGCTCTGAGCTGTCAGCACAGAGCCTGATGCAGGACTCAAACCCATGAATGACAAGATCATGACCTAAGTCGAAGTCGGTTGCTTAACTGACTGAGCCACCCAGGTGCCCCTTAACTGCCCTCTTTTATTGTCAGCAAATACGACTAATAAAAACAACATAGATAATCCTAACACGGAAGAGCCTTTTACTTGGAAAATTGATGTGTTCCTTGAGCTCATATCAGGATGAGTTTTTATGATTTTATTTGCAGAATTCCAAACATACTTAAAAGCAGAAAGTGTGATAAAATAACCTCCAATGTACCTAACCTAGTTTCAGCAGTTATCAATTCATAGCCAGTCTTACTGTATCTGTACTCTTACCTGTTTTTTACCTCCCCTCACCCTGAATTTTTTTTTTTTCAACGTTTATTTATTTTTTTGGGGACAGAGAGAGACAGAGCATGAACGGGGGAGGGGCAGAGAGAGAGGGAGACACAGAATCGGAAACAGGCTCCAGGCTCTGAGCCATCAGCCCAGAGCCGACACGGGGCTCAAACTCACAGAACGCGAGATCGTGACCTGGCTGAAGTCGGACGCTCAACTGACTGCGCCACCCAGGCGCCCCCTGAATTATTTTTGAAGCAGGTCATATTCATTCATAATTATTTCAGTATGTAAGTTTCAGAGATAAAAATTCTTTTTAAAAACTGTAACCAAAACACCATTATGATAACTTAAAAGTTATTAATAATTTCTTAATATCAAATATTTAGTCTTCAAAATTCAGAATCAGTTTGATGTATCTAAGTACACTGATACCCTACCTTTTTAACTTACACTCAATGCAAAGGCAAAGGACATGAAATGTGGCATAGATATAGACTGAACATGTGTTTCCTAAAATGGAAAAACTAGCCATTAGTAAAATATGGCCCACAGACCCATTTCTGTTCTGGTTGCTCTCATTAATGCATGTATATGTCATTGGACACATGTTAGCTCTTATATACACATAATACACATTTACTACTTTCACACAGATGATGTAATCATATATAGTATAGGTGTATGTATGTGTGGATGTGTTTATATAAAATATATGTCTTAATTAGAAGTGTGCTGGGAATAAGCTGTTTGTTCATGATGTACTCTCAGTTGATATTTGAGTGTCTAAATATATAAGTGTAAGGTAATATGGGGGAGGTCTCCTAAATATCATTTGGATTTTTTATTGGCTATCTTCTCATTGTTATGTCATTTTAGAAATGTAAAAAACCTGGGATAGTGTCTAGTTCAATTGATGACTTTATGTCTATTGTGCATGTGAAGGCGGTATCTCAGAGAGTGACAACCCAGCTTCCCCTTGTCCTGAATAGGGGTGGAAGTAGTGAGCAGTTCAGATTTCTCCCCATTCCACCAGACTCTACTCCTTCTGGACCAGTGAGGTAGGACAGCAGGTTCTCTGTATTCTATTGTAGGAGCAAATATTTCATCAAACAGGATTTCTGAACATGATGATCATGATGACAGTGCCTTTATTTCATCTGGCACTTCATTATGAAGTTTCATTGCTTTTATTCAGGTATTCTCAGCATACTGTTTTCAAAATGAAACCTTATTGCATTCTAAATCTAAAGAATGAATTGTAAGTTCCTCTATTATAATATCTGTACTTTGACTTTTAACACTGGATAAGATAAATGGTTGTAATTGTTTAAACCCCTAGACAAAGAACAGTAGTCAAGAACGGAGACAGTCCTGTGAAATAAAATACAATTTTAAATAGATAGACTATACGTATTTCAGACAGGAAAAGGTTTCTTAATGTCTTTTTAAGTTGGTCTTTATGCATTAATTTAAGAAATCTAACATAATTTTTTTTTCAAGTCTTAAAGCCTTTCCATAGTGGTTTAAGGAAAAAAAATGTTAATTATATTTAGTCTTGTGGTCTTCAGAGAAAATTTCATAAGCAAAGATGGTGATAGATTTTCAGAGACAGCAATCCTATATTAAAAAAGCCACCTTTTTCCAAGGATTCTTTTGTATAGCAGAGCTATTCTTTTGTTAGCAAAGCTAGGTCATAATATTGATATTCTTATGGACACTGCATTAGACCTTTCTCTGAATTCTTATTTTTATAGTAATAACATAGGCTGGACTTAGTGGATGGTGTCTTCCAGATTATAAACACACAGAACAAGAGATTACCATTGTACCTTAAACATGCTTTGACATTTATCCCCAAATATTCTTCATTGCTTTTCTATGACCTACCTCTATAGTGCAAATGTGACTTTTGGCTTTTCTAAGGGGAGACACAGGGGAAAAAATATAGGGAATAGGCATAAAGATTAATATTTTAAAAACTCATCCTAGCTTAAATACTAAAGGAAGAGTTTGATTGTTTTTTTTTCCCCCCAGCCTAAACTGTTTAACCATTTTGCTACTATTCCCCTGCATTCACAGCAGCTTTATGTCCTGAATTGTTGTACAGAAAACTTTTACCACCTTATAAGAAGTGTCATTCCTCTCTTAAAATTCCTGTGAAACAGGTCCAAAATTAGACTAAGTCTTCAGGTTTCCTGTCAGGAAAAGCCTTTGGTTAGCCCCCTACTGACATTCTCAAACAGGATTTTTAAAGGTAGCCTTCAAAGGTGTTTTTTTCTTTGTTCTGAAAATGAATTTAACTCTTAAAATATATGCTGGCGATATCTAATAACTCAAGGGGAAGGGTATCAGCCTACTCATAGAGTAATTATTCCCTTCTTTCAGGTATGTATTTAATTAGGACTTCGCCCAAAGGACGTATTTGAGTATGGGCATAATCAGGGGCATTTAGAATAGGAGCAATAGCTTAAGTAAGCAGCAGATTCTTTAAAATAGTCACACAACAGAAGAAAATACATTTATATGTGGCTCAGGTTCTCTTTGAAAACTTTGAGATGATATGTCATACTTGAAAGGTTTATTCTGAATCATCACGGTGTGTATCTATTATGGAAGAAAAAGTATTAATAGAGGCTGTGCTAAATATCTACTCTTAATTTTTTCAAACACTGAGCAGATTATTGATTACTTGCTGAAATAAAAATATTTATGTTTATCTGATGATCTTAAGATATAAAAGGCTGTATTTTCCAGTTTATGAAATAACATGCATAGGGGCAGCTGGGTAGCTCAGTTGGTTGAGCATCCCACTTTGGCTGAGGTTATGATCTTGCAGTTCACGAGTTCGGGCCCTGTGTCAGTCTCTGTGCTGACAGCTCAGAGCCTGGAGCCTGTTTCAGATTCTGTGTCTCCCTGTCTCTCTGCCCCTCCCCCACTTGCACTCTGTCTCTCAAAAATAAATGTTAAAAATTTTTTTAATAAAAGAATTTTAAAAATAACATGCATAAAATATTTTTTAAAACTTATGTTCAATTTTCTGAATTTGCAGAGTATAACTAAACTATTTTTCTTGATATTTAAAAAGTGCACCTATGAACTTTGTGTACATAATTTATACATGTGTATATGTGTGTGTATGTATACATACATATATATATGTATGTGTATATATATGTGTGTATGTATATATATACATACACACTTTTAATTAGTGGAGTTAATAAATATAATTCTGGTATTTTTATAATGAAGGGTTAGGTAAATTTCCTGTACTCTTGGGGCGCCTGGGTGGCACAGTCGGTTAAGCGTCCGACTTCAACCAGGTCACGATCTCACGGTCCGTGAGTTCGAGCCCCGCGTCGGGCTCTGGGCTGATGGCTCAGAGCCTGGAGCCTGTTTCCGATTCTGTGTCTCCCTCTCTCTCTGCCCCTCCCCCGTTCATGCTCTGTCTCTCTCTGTCCCAAAAATAAATAAACGTTGAAAAAAAAAAAAAAATTTAAAAAAAAAAATTTCCTGTACTCTTGATTAAATTGCAACCTCTATAGGGAATAGGCAGCAGATTAATCATATTTTCTATAGAACTACAAAAATATTTCCATAGTTAAAAGACAGTAAAAATGTCTTTTTATTATTATACATGCATTAAATGTTATATATTTAACAATATATATTATATACATAACAATATATAGTAATATTGTTATACATATATTAAATATTTTAATAAAATTATAATTTTTTTAAGTTGTTACAATGAGGTTGTACCTAAGGATGGTTCTTTATGAAATTTATTTTCTGGAGATTTAAAAAATAATTTCTTTCCTGAATTTTGATCATAACAGTATGAATCTAGAAAAATAGAAGTTTATTTAAAAAGAAAAAAAAGGAAAGGCACAACAGCAGCTACAGATAGAAGATTTTGATTTGATCTACCTGCTCTTCCTAAATCCCTTCTGATGTAGGTTATACAACCCCAGCTTTATCTGTAGCCTTGTTTTTTGTTGTTGTTGTTGTTGTTGTGACTAGAGGATTTTTTTAATTGGCTCTAGAAGATTAAATGCTTCTAATGGGATTTTAGTCATTTGCTTTGAGATTTATAAGCTACAAGGGATATATAGAATAAGGCAGATTCAAGAGAGAGAAGTAGAGGTACCAGTTTAGGACTGTTATAAAAAAACTCTATTCAGCAGCGTGGTGGTCTGATTTTCTTTTCCCCTTTGTCCTTTTTTACAGAAAGGGAAAAACCCAAGTGATGTTCAGGGTGCCATGAATTAGATTTACAAGGCATACTATTAGAAGTCATCCCTGTTGTTTGTAATAAGTGTAAGTTTATATAAGCAGTATTCACTACCTGAATGCAGATCAGCAGGTTTTTATATAATGACTGTAGATTTGTTTTTAAATCTAATTTGAAAAGAGAATTTTAGCTACCAAATTAAAATTAAGAGTAGTAATTAATACTAGTAATTTAAGTAGTGTTTTAAAGTCAGTAACTTAGGACTTGAGAATTTGATTTACTGTTTTGAATAACATAGCATTTGTTTGTAGATTTGCATAGTAAAATAACAGCTGTTAAACATCATAGGAAAGAGTTGGATTAAGTTCTTTTTACTTGTTTCTTCTATTTTATACTAGATTCCATTCACCTTACAATGAATGAGTGATCCATCTTTGTTAAGACGGGCCAATAAGGCTTATGTCAAAAGGACCTTTTTTTAAATTTGTTATCCTAGCAGCTGGTTCTTTTCTACTGTCTTGGCTTACTGTACATCTGGAAGAAGACATCTTGCAGCTGGGAGCCATTTCATGTCTAATTCATGTCCCCCTATCCTTAAGAGAGAAAAAAAATTTTGACAGTGCGTGTCAAGCACACATTGAATGCTAGCATTAACTGGTAATTTTAAAATATTCATTACAAATATTTTGTGTTATGTCATTTTGTAATAATTCTATTGCTTATATATTCTGAGCATGTTTTTTCTATTTAGATCTATAAAAAATTACAAAAAATATAGTACTTATTTATTTTTTTATTTAAATATTTTTTTAAATGTTTATTTATTTTTGGGAGATAGACAGAGTGGGGGAGGGGCAGAGAGATTGAGGGAGACCCAGAATCTGAAGGAGGCTCCAGGCTCTGAGCCTGTCAGCACAGAGCCTGACGCAGGGTTCCAACCCACGAAGAGCGGGATCATGACCTGGGCCGAAGTCGGACACTCAACCGGTTGAGCCACCCAAGCGCCCCTAAAAAATATAAGTATTTTCATAAAAGCATAAATAATTTTATTTTGTTTATTCACCTTTCTAGCTTATTTCAAATATCTGGTTCTTGTTTACATAGCTAATGTTAGCTAATAAATACTTATTCAAAATTCACACTTCTAGTTTTGCTTTTAAAATATATTCTACTGTTTTACCTACTGTTTTGAATGATGTTAAAGTACACCAGAAT
Organism: Puma concolor; assembly: GCF_028749965.1. NCBI lineage: Eukaryota > Metazoa > Chordata > Mammalia > Carnivora > Felidae > Puma > Puma concolor. The sequence continues at coordinate 28,774,435 of NC_141671.1, forward strand.
TTTTGCCTGGAACCTGCTTAGGACAGTTGTGACACCCAAGAAAGTAAAGTGAGGTTAACAAAGAGTATGTTAAATATGTTTCCCTTCATTTAATTTAGATGAAATGATCCTCTTTAAATTAAGGAAATGCCCCTGTAGCAACTTTAAATATAGAGACACAGTAAGATCAAAAAGAACATTTTTATCTGTTGACACAGGTCTAATTCGTGAGGAATTTCTAATTCTGTCTTGATATAACCACCACCCCCTACTCCCCCCCCCCCACCCCCTCCAGATTTGGCATTGAAATTCTTCTGTGTGGTGTGCTTGAAAGGAATCCTATCCTGCCTGTGTCTGTGGAGGCTCCTGGCCCGTGTGTTTGGTCAACAAGCAACAGTGGGTGGTCGGGCTGCAGTGCAGGACAAGGGCCCGCTGTGCGCAGGAAAATGTGTTCAAAGGTGTTTAAGGGCGGTAAGGAAGTCAGCCGCCCTTCTGAGATTCCGGGGGCTATAGATCAGTGTTCTCCACACTATTGTAGACTGTGAGAAAACTTGCTGCAGGAGGCACGAAGGATGAGAAAATATAGTAAACTTATTCACCTGGTTCCACATCTGCAGGCTTCCCTTAAGAAAGGACTCTTCTGCCCTTTATGTTGTATAGTCTGTTAAATAAATATTGACTACTATTTGCATTGAAAATAGGGAAAACTTGCACAGCTTGAGTTGAAAGGATTTGATTGATACATGATAAGGTTTCCTGGAACTCTTTTGGAGTACTAGGTACAATAAGCATTTTCTACAAAATCAAATTCATTATCAGGTTTTTTTCCTTAGGAATCAATGTTTTAATGTAAACCATTAAGTTTTTGGGCCTAAGGGAAGATCTTTTCAGATCTTTTAAGAGCAAATTGTGAAAGATTGTTTATTTTCTTTTAGAAAAGTAATACATTTTAAACTTTTGATTATTTCTACGCTTGCAGCTTTATTCTTTTAGTGAAGTGACTAGGATTGTTTTATTAGTGTCCTATAGAAAATAACTTCTGCAGCTTTTGAAAACATCTTTTTCTTTTTCTCTTAATTAAAACAAATTTTCTGTTCTGTTTATATAGTATCCTTAAAAGGGTTTTTCTGATTTTATGTTTGTTTACAATCTGTTAATTTCTCCTACATACTCACAATTAGAAAAAGTTCCTTTTGAGGTATAGAAGCTTTAACTGGAGAAATAAAACATAGATTTTTGATTGTCAGTAATTAAGAAGTTATTATTTTTAAAAATTTTAAGTGTTTGAAAGTTTTTTTTTCCCCAATATGCTTCTTCCAGCATCTGTAGATAAGCCATGTATCTTTTTTTTTGATATATTGGTGAAACTGTAACTCAAATACTAGTTTGTAGAATTTAGAAGACATGGCTATATACCCTTTTAGTTCTAGGATTTTGTTTTTATCATTTTTCCTGCAAATACCACATAGGATTTTGGAACTAGAAGTACTGTAGTGTTGGTTCTCATGCTATCGGGTATGTTTCTGTGTGGAATTTTGTCTCCAGAGTAGTCTTTACACTGTTCCCCAGCTAACTGTTTATAGCCAAATAATTTTGATCTTATAAGCATTTATTCCTTTGAATGTATTTATTGGTTACCCTGCTTCGTGTCTTTAAAATAGCCAAGCTGTAACAAAATTCTGATGAATTTCAGAACAAATTCTGATGAATTTCAAAATAGGTTTCACTGTTACTTTTTTGTTGTCTTTATATTTTCTTTATATAATTTCCATTTAAGGCTTAATTTTCACATTTGCTCTGTAGAGGCAGACTTTTTATACATTTACATAACAATAGTAATCAGTGACCTAAGTTGTAGGAATAGTGAGCAAAAGAAACATATTTTCCATTTTATTCTCAGTGGTGATATAAAGTTTCAGATTTAAACTTCATATCTTAGAATCATTATTTTACAGCCAAAAAAGACTTTAAAATTTTTATAGTTTCAAGTCCTGATTTTTACAGGTGATGAAGCATTGGCCTATTATGACTCCTTCAGCTAGCTGTAGAATTCCATTCCAGTTGTAAAACCATGAGAATCCTGGGTTAATCCCTGCCTCAATTTCAAATATAGTGAACATGTTGTTAGTATTAGCACAAATGAAGCCAGAAAGTGATAACCTTTCATCAAGGCTGCAATCCTACTTTTAATTTTTTTTCATCTAGAAAAAATTGTCGAAACAGTTAATTTCTGGAGAAAATTTACTGCCAAGAAAACAAATGATTTCTCATAACCTAATGCAGTATTGAGAAAGACATAGCCAAACACAATTTTACAAAAACTTTAGTCTCTGTCACCTGTAAAATGTTCCATTGCAAGCTAAAATTCTAATGAAAGAACTGAAGTTGTGTGTATACACTTGAACACCATCTTGTATGCAGGGGCAGATAACTTAGGTTGTCAGGGAAAACACACAAGTAAGTAACATAAGTTTCAGTTGCACATAAGTCAGAGCATGATTTTATGAAACTTCCTAATTATTCACATTTATTTATTTTTTTTAATTTTTTTTTTAACGTTTATTTATTTTTGGGACAGAGAGAGACAGAGCATGAATGGGGGAGGGGCAGAGAGAGAGGGAGACACAGAATCCGAAGCAGGCTCCAAGCTCAGGTATCAGCCCAGAGCCCGACGCGGGGCTCGAACTCACGAACCATGAGATCGTGACCTGAGCTGAAGTCGGACGCTCAACCGACTGAGCCACCCAGGCGCCCCAGCTAATTATTCTCATTTAATAAACATATGTTTTGTATAATGTATGTATGTCTCATGAACACATCAAAAGATGTTGCTATCATTGTGTTGTAAAACAGCCAAGAAAATATGCTGATTTCTTGTAAGGTATTTTAAAGCCTTTTGTTGATTTGATGTTACAGAAATAGTTTTTCTCATTTTTTTGTTTTCTTTTTACTTATCGTCAAAACCACTTCATATTTGTAATAATTTTATAGTGTAGGAATGCCACATCATGTAATTTAAGTTTAAAAGGGCTGTCAATCCTCAAGGATTTTTTTCTTTTGACATTTGATAGTAAATAGTTTCTGTTAAATGAGATTTAAAATGTTTTAATTTTCTCTTCAAAGGACAATCTTCCTAATTCCCTGTAAAATAACTGATGATAAGACCTTTTCTTAGAGCAAAAAAAAAAAAAAAAAAAAAAAAAAAAAGTTAGAGAAATGCATTTGCGAGTTTAATGCCCACTGTTGAGTTTTCAGGGCTGATGAATGTGTGTGGTGCTGTTGCGCTATCTTCTGGTCACTCAGTAAAAATGCGTCTTACAGATTTGTTCCAGATGCTGGTTAGTCCTGAGGGTGTATATGCTGTTTTAACTCCCTGATGCTGTGCTACACTGGATGGTAATTTGACACTGCCAATTAAGAAATCAGTTCATGTTAAACTTTCTTTTCCTGATATAATAGAAAATGATGATATGGTTTCTAATAGAAGAAAAGCATATTCATAATATAATTTCTGTTATTAAAGGGGAAGATAAATCAGTGCTTTAACAGTTTCAAAATTCCAAGATTTACTTAAACTTCATAAATTACTTAAAATTAAACTATTTAAATTAAAGTTGTAAAGACATTATTTATGGGGAAAATCTTTTTCTGAGGCTCTACTTGAATAATGATAATTATATTTTTCTGTAGGAATGGTACATAATGTATTTTTAGGAAACTAGGAAGTGTTTTCCTTCTTAATTAAAAATGTATAGTCTGGGGGGTGCCTGGGTGGCTCAGTCGGTTGAGTGTCCGACTTTGGCTCAGGTCATGATCTTGCGGTTTGTGAGTTCGAGCCCCGTGTTGGGCTCTGTGCTGATGGCTCAGAGCCTGGAGCCTGCTTCGGATTCTGTGTCTCCCTCTCTCTCTGCCCCTCCCCCGCTCATACTCTGTCTCTGTCTCTCTGTCTCTCTGTCTCTCTCTCTGTCAAAAATAAATAAACATTAAAAAAATTAAAATAAAATTAAAACGTATATTTCTGAAACCTTGAAGAGTAACTTGTAACATTTTAAAATTAAAACGTTCTAGGGGCTTCTGGGTGGCTCAGTCGGTTGGGCATCTGACTTTGGCTCAGGTCATGATCTCAAAGTTCGTGGGTTTGAGCCCTGTGTCGGGCTCTGGGCTGACAGCTCAGAGCCTGGAGTCTGCTTCAGATTCTGTGTCTCTCACTCTGTCTGCCCCTCCCTAGCTTGCACTCTGTCTTTCTCTTTCTCAAAGGTGAATAAATATTTTTAAAAAAATTTTTTTAAGTAAAACATTCTTTGTACCTTTTTATATAAAATTTTATTTATACTATAATTTTAATGTAAATACTTATTGTGATGCTAAATAAGTTTGGTCTTCTTTATATTTCCTATTAAAGTATGTCAGAAAATTGATATTATGATACTAATTTCCTGAATTCTATAGTTAATAGCAGTGGCAACTGTGTAACTGCAAAGGAAAATGTCATATCATTAAAGCTTCTACACACAACTTCTTTAATACAGAAAACAATCAATTATAAAAATACTGTTTCTCCATTGTATTTTTTTACTCTGTATCACATATCATTTATTTTGTTTTCCAAAGTAGAAATGCAGGTAAATAAATTATTTATATTTAGCACTTTAGTAGAACATAGTATTTCTTCAATACAATTCTGTTCCACTAAAAAATCTTTTCAAATGATTTAATTTCTATTTTTACAATCCCTACCTTAGTAGAATTTGTGAGAATAAAAGGAAATAGCTCATAGTGTATCATGTTAAGTGGCTCATGTTAGGAGGAGCTTGTGAAGGCAGGTTCTCCATAGCATGTTTTTACTGTATTTTTTATTTATTGCTTTATTTTTTTGCCTCCACTACCAGAATGTAAACATTTTGAGAGCAGGGCCTTGTCTATTATTCATCACCTTATCCTCAGGGTCTACAGTTACTGGCACATAGGAGGTACTCAATAAATACTTGTCAGTGTTACTGAATAACTAATATTATCAGTGGCATAGATATGTTTTATCTTTTGTATCTGAAAACAAATCTATAAGCTTTTATTATTCTACTAAGTTATAAAAAAAGGAATAGAGTTCTTACTGAATAATTTAGTACCAGTCACTCAGTATATATTGAGGGAGTTATTTGCAGAAGGTCCAGTGATTATGGACACAGATATAATATTTAATCCTTACACCTGAGAATATAGTATTTTCATTTGGAAATAGGAGTAACTTGCCTGTTAATGAACATCAGAAGGTAGAATGTCAAGTCAGTTGAATTATGTTACTTTTCACTTGTGTCAGAAGGCAGAGAAGATAGGTAACACTTTGAGTTGGAATAAGAGGTGACTTCATGGAGCAGCTGTAATTCAAGTCCTATTTTTTTTTTTTTTTAATTTTTAATGTTTATTTATTTTTGAGAGAGACAGAGCACAAATGGGGGAGGTGCAGAGAGAGAGGGAGACAGAATCCAAAGCAGGCTCTAGGCTCTGAGCTGTCAGCACAGAGCCTGACACAGGGCTTAACCCCACGAACCGTGAAATCATGACCTGAACCAAAGTCTGAAGCCCAACTGACTGAGCCACCCAGGCACCCCTCAAGTCGCGTTTTTAAGAATGAGAGTTTAAGTGGGTGGACAGGAAGGATAGGTGAGGCCTTTCAGGTGGAGAGGGTAGGATACAAGGCAGAAAAATGTAAGATGATTTTTCATAGGGAGAATATGTAAATGTCCTATGCATGGCAAATTCTCTGTAAATGTGTTGAATTCAGTTTGTTTTGAACATCTTTGGATGCCCAACTAAAGAGCTCAAAGTGGTGTAGATGCCTCTACAGACTGACAAGGCAAATGTTACCACCTAAAGCCAATGTCTTACTAACTCATTAAGCAACATGGGATACTAATAGTTCTTGATATCCATTTTAGGAAAAAATGTTTCCTGGTTTTTAGAATAATTTGGGTTGGATTTATTTTTTTAATTTTTTTTTAATGTTTATTTATTTTTGAGAGAGAGAGACAGAGACAGAGCATGAGCGGGGGAGGGGCAGAGAGAGAGGGAGACACAGAATCTGAAACAGGCTACAGGTTCTAAACTGTCAGTACAGAGCCTGACGTGGGGCTAGAATTCACAGGGTGCCAGCTCATGACCTGAGCCAAAGCTGGGCATTTAATTGACTGAGCCACCCAGGCACCCCTGGGTTGGATGTCTAAGGGTTTTGTGGAAGACTTCTGAGAAGAGAATCAAGAAAGCACTATTTTGGTGATATTAATCCAGACAGTAAAGAGAGTTTCTGGACAGTAGTAAAATGTTAGGCTTCTGGAATATTAACAGTGTGAGGTGGGAAGGATCCAAATTAGGCGGCTGGCATCAGGAATAGAAATAGGGGATCAAATCCCACATACCAAAGAAATCAGAGGATTTGGAGATTTAAATTTTACAGGAAAGTTAAAGATTTATGCTGTAAGTCTGCTCCATCAAAAGAATCAGAACTCCGTGACTTCCAAGCGCCAAGTTGTTTTTCAAAAAAGGATTTCTCATCCTGATTTTTATTTGTAGACTTTGTCCCACCCTTGCCCCTGCCAGTATTGCTGAATATTCATTCTAAAATGAAACATAAGTTTCTTTCATGGTTTGTTACCTCTCTGTATTAAGCCAAAGAAATGGATTGAATCCTACAAATCTGTCATGGTGGGAATGACTTTTAAAAGCTATTAAGAGAAAACATTTTTTTATTTTGCTTAGTGAATGTCTTATTTAAAAGAATGGAACAATTGATCAAGAAATAACTCTGAGAAGCAGTTCATTACATCAACTAAATAAGAATATATGGAATGTATGGAAATGTCACCTCTCTTCTAGGTACCCCAGGCCTTCACAGTCCCATGTTGGATCTGGACAGTGATACACGTCCCTTGGTGTTGGGTCATCTTAGTCAGACAGCGTCATTAAAGAGGGGCAGCAGCTTTCAGTCTGGTCGAGATGACAGTAAGTATCTCTCTCTACTCCTACTTTGTCTTTTAAATTTGTACTTCTGTAATTTCAGACATTTTTGTCTTGGAAATTTTCCTTGTGTTGCTGCTGCTAAGTATTACCAACCTTCACAGGTGAATGTATATTCAACATACACAGTTAAAGTCTACTTTAATTTTTCCTGTGGTTGGCTTTTAAAGAATATGCTACAGAAAATATTTTGTGAGAAATTCTTTAACATGACATTTGTAATAAAAGTAATCTCTATAGTCAGTACAGAGAAACACCTTTTGTATGCATTTTAAAACTTGGTTTAGAAAGAAGGGTTAATAATATATTAATTACTAATCATTTTTTCCTGAGAATAAAGTATCTTGAATTGTAACTATATTGCATTTCCTTTGTAAAGTTGATATTTACCTATTGTTTATTTACCTGTGTGAGATACAAAATATATCGGTTATAATGCATTTGGGTACCAGTTAAATGCTGTTAGTCACTAGTTATTTATAACCTCAATAACAAATCTAAGAAATCCAAATAGGGTGGGGCGCCTGGCTGGTTCAGTTAGTAGAGCATGTGACTCTTGATCTCAGGGTTGTGAATTCAAGGCACATGTTGGGTGTAGAGATTACTTAAGAATAATTTTTTTTTTTTTAAAGAAAGAAATATCTTTCTTTAATAGGCTAATAGAAATATCTTACTTTATATTAAAAGTAAATACCTCAAAGTTTATTTTAAGGTATTTTATGTTATTCTTACAAGTATTGGAGTTTACTTTTTTGTGTGTGATTTTTTAAATTTTTTTAATGTTTATTTTTGAGACAACAAGAGGGAGAGAGACAGAAGGTGAGTCGGGTAGGGCAGAGAGAGAGAGGGAGACACAGACTCTGAAGCAGGCTCCAGGCTCTGAGCTGTCTGCATAGAGCCTGACGTGGGTCTCAAACCCACGAACCGTGAGATTATGAACTGAGCCGAAGTCGGACACTTAACTCACTGAGCCACCAAGGCGCCCCTCTGTTTTTTTTTTTAAAGAAATTTTTCTTTACGTTGGTGAGAAAACAGTTGTTCCTTATTTTTCTTTGGAGTGGAGGCATTCTCCATGACAGACTGATCTTTGAGACCCAGTGGTCCATATATGTAGAATGTCTATATACTGTGTATATGTAGAATACATGGAAGTGCAGTAAGCCAGGCCACTCAGAGAGCTTGTTCAGCATCAGAGCCAACAAGGACTTGGTTCAGCATAGGGTGTTTTCACTTTAATTTCCCAGCAAATAGTCTTGCAAAGAATATATGAGATAAGGATACTAGTTGAATTTCTCACAATAGTGTTATATAAGTAATGATCAATATAGCTGCATGGAGGAGCTCAAACCTTTGAAACACTAATTTGGGGGAAGATATCATAACAGTCTACTTGCCACCACATGAGGCACGTGTTTCAGTGCTTCAGTTTTTAGATTTTCTTCTCCTATTTATTATCATTGGCCCATCATGCACTCGGCTGTGGTCTATGCTATGTAGCATGCTGCCTGTCATTTGGAAAACAGTGTTTATCTGTATTTTTTTTTGTCTCTTTCAGCTCTGTCTCAAGATGAAAAATACCTCTAATTTCATTAGACTCATATCACATTATCATTAGGACTCCTTTCATTGGTTGTCTGTTCAATTATAGACTCCATGAAGGCAAAGACCTGTTCTGTTCATTCAGTATTAGTGGTCAGCATCATAGATAGACGTTATGGTATAGCCACAGGATTAAGACACAGGACACTTAATAAATATTGGCCAAATAGACAAGTACAGTTTGTAATGTACCCCTAAATAAAGAACTATGCCTTTCACGTATGTGACAACAATTTAAAGCTTTTCCCCCCAACTCATAGACAAAGGGCTAATATACCTAAGAGGTAAAGAGGCTCTGTAGGCCACAGATAGGAAGTCTGAATGGCTCTTAAGTATATGAAGGCAGGTATTCAGCCTCACAGTAAAAATTTAAAAGGCTATGAAGAACGATGGGATGTGAGTTTGGCAAAATCCCTAAATTTTTATTGTTTTAGGTTTTATGTATTTGGTTTGTTCATTGGTAAGATTATAAAGAAGCTTATATGTGTTTATGTGTGTTGCTGGTGGGTGTGTAAAGAATCCCTGTAGAGGACAGTTTAATAATACTTTTTAAAATCACAACTTCATGTACTCTTGGACCTAGAAGTTCTTGTTCTGAGAATTTATTCTATACTGATACTTGCATATGTGCTAAATGTTGTAGGTAAAAAGTTATTGATTAAAACACTTATTTTGTTTTTTTTTTTTTGAAGTACTAATTTTAATGACAAAACATTGGAAACAGTCTTATCCATTAAAAGGGAATTTTTAAAAATTATCATACATACAAAATATGAAATACATTTGACCCTTGAACAACACTGGTTTGAACTGTGTAGGTCTACTTATACACAAATTTTGTTCAGTAAATATATTGGAAAGTTTTTTGGAGACTTGTGACAATTTGAAAAAACTCTTAAGATGAACCAGGTATCATTGAAATACAGAAAAAATTAAAAAGGTATTATTGTAAGGGTACAGTATAATACATATAACACATAAAATATGTATTAATTGACTGCTTTAGGGGCGCCTGGGTGGCGCAGTCGGTTAAGTGTCCGACTTCAACCAGGTCACGATCTCGCGGTCCGTGAGTTCGAGCCCTGCGTCAGGCTCTGGGCTGATGGCTCAGAGCCTGGAGCCTGTTTCCGATTCTGTGTCTCCCTCTCTCTCTGCCCCTCCCCCGTTCATGCTCTGTCTCTCTCTGTCCCAAAAATAAATAAACGTTTAAAAAAAAAAAATTTTTGACTGCTTTATGTAATTGGTAACTTTCCTGGTCAACAGTAGGCTATTAGTAGTTCAGTTTTTGGGGAGTCAGAAGTTATTCATAGATTTTTGACTGTGCAGGGGATCGGTGTCTCTAGCCTCTGTATTGTTCAAGGGTCAGCTGTACACAAATGTATTTGTGGGGGGAAAAAAGAAACATTTTATGTATGAATAGGGAAGAACTTCAGGATCCACTGTTAAATGAAAAAAAGGCCAAGTGTCAAAAGATTGTGTTGAGTTTGCTTTCATTTGTGTGAAAGAACATTTGGGTGGGTGGGTGGGGAGAATGTGTATTTATATTTGCTTGTGTATATAAAAGACATTTCAGAAAGAATCACAAATGACTAATAACAGTGGTTTCTTATGGCTGCAGCTGGGAACTGGGCAAATGGAGAACTACTGGGAGATACACTTTGTTCTGTATACCTTTTAAGTTTTCTTTTCCAACCACATCTTGTCTTTTTAAAATACTACGAAACATTTAAAATAAATAAAATCCATCTCCCTCCTCCCCACCCCCCCCAGAATAACAACAGTAATTATAGCAACAAAACTTTTTGCCTAGGAGTAATTTGAAAGGAAGCTGACAGTTGATTAAGGAGTTAATAAAGTTCTCTTATCTGGCCGGTCTTTGAAATTGCTGAATAGAAGTTAGAAGTTGACCCCAGAAGTTCTCCTGATCATTGCTGTGAAACTGGACAGTGGGGATGCCTCTGCCTGCTCCTGCTGGAGGCTGTGAAACAGAACAGCAGGGCCAGGAAGCAAGGCATGGAGGAAGAAGGAAACAGGAAAGAATGCAATAAAGAAAAAGGAAAGAGATTGGAAGTGATTAATGCTCTTTAAATTACTAATTTGTTTTTATTCCAATGAACTTATTCCCATAAGAAATCTATAAGATGTTATTTCCCACTTGCAACAATAACTGCATTAAATGATATGTAACCCAAGAGACTTCAGTATTTTTATTTTTTCTTAAATTTCTTTGTCATGGGAAGTTATTCATTATATGATTATACTTGAATATGTTCCTTTTACATGGTGAAAATTCAGTAATGAATCAAGTTATCATAGTGGCATTTCCTTTTTTTTTTTTTTTTAATTTTTTAGATGTTTATATATATTTTTTGAGAGAGAGAGATAGCATGCACACATGGCGCAAGCTGGGAAGGGGCAGAGAGAGAAGGACATACAGAATCTGAAGCAGGCACCAGGCTCTAGATTGTCAGCACAGAGTTGGATGTGGGGCTCGAACTCAAGAACTGTGAGTTCATGACCTGAGCCGAAGTCAGACACTTAACTGACTGAGCCACCCAGGCACCCCCATACAGTGGTATTTCCAACTGGTTGATATTTGCCTCAAATTTAAGGCTAATTGGCCTTGCCCTGACTTTGCCTTACTTTGCTGTTTGAGGGTAGGACTTTTGAGGGAAGTAGAACATCCTGAAGACAAGGTTGAAAAGCCAAAGCATCCTCCTTCTCCTGTAGTGCCCTCCAGACCAGTCTGCCATGCCCCTTTGAGAAAAACAGGAACCTCTGGTTAAAGTGTATTCTGTGTGCTGGCAGGCTTTGGTAGTGTGATGTGGAAAAGAACATTTACTGATATTGGTCTATCAATAAATTAAAGCTCTGTAGCCAAAGTGGGACAAAGTGCAACACATTTTTAGGTGGGGGAGCAGTAATATGTTGAAACCAATTTTTATTCTTGACTCAAAGTATATTCATAGTATTTTCCCCCCTTAGCATGGAGATACAAAACTCCTCACCGGGTGGCATTTGTTGAAAAACTGACCAAGCTTGTTTTAAGTCAGCTGCCTAACTTCTGGAAACTCTGGATTTCATATGTTAATGGAAGCCTTTTCAGTGAGGTATGTATACAAATTTGACTGTAGATGTCGCTAAGTCATTGTGAATTAATTTCTAGTCTTAAAAAATTTTAGATTTCTAAGTGACTTTTTAAAAACTTGAGTCCCAAAGCCTATTAATATTGTCAGATATTTTAAGATTAATTAAGAGTTCTATAAAGCTCTAACACTTCATAGCTGTATGATCTTAAACAAGTTACTTCATTGTTCTGAGAGTATTCTCAAATGTAAAAAGAGAGTAGGGGTATCTGTCTCAAAAGGTGGTCATGAGGATTAAATGAGAGTCAGTTAAAGAAAAAAAGAAAATGTGAAATATCTTCAAGGATTTAGAGTTGAGTAGATTGCCAGTTAGGTAAAATTATAGATGAAATTATTGTACAGTTGATTATGAACAAATGGTAAAACGAAGATAAAGGTAAAAGGAGCTTGCACATGGGTCTGAAATAACCCATGTAATTATGGAGGTTTCTAGCTGGAAAGAATTAAATGATCTTGTTTTCTAGCCCACTGTGATCAGCACATAGAAGCTATTGCATTTAAATTTTCAAAAGTTGCACATTCACTTAGTGTCTTAATCATAATATAATTGGTAGCATAGAAATTATGAACAGAAAGTAATTGATGAGATTTTGGGGTGATGGTGGGGTCTTGGTCATAGCCAACGACCAAGAAAGAATTCTTGAAGATGTCTTTGGTGCAAAAAGGTGATTTTATTAAAGCATGGGGGGAGAGGACCCATGGGCAGGAAGAGCTGCACTGGGGTCCTGAGGGATAACTCATTATATTCCCTCAGGTTGGGAGGGAGTCAGGGACAGAATAAGTCTCTAAGAAATTTTGGAAGCAAGGTTTTCAGGACCTCAGAGGGGCTAGCTGTTGCTGGGGAAACACCCTTATCACCATTTTATAAAACCTCAGTCAGGAGACCCTTCAGATGCATATCAGGGGCCATAAGCTTGGAGCATGATTGCCAGCATATGTCCTGGAGCAGTTGAGATAAAGGAAGTAGATTTACAGGATCCTCAGGAGGTTGAGACAGTGTTAAGTCAAGGTTCTCTTTTGCCCCTAGCAAAGTGTCATCATGGAGGCAGCTGAGCTCCTCCTAAAGCTAGGTCACTCTGCTGGTTTCAAGGACTTGTCAATGGGCTGCAGGCAGTAAGGGAATTTAATTTTTCATTTGCCTTAGTTGCAAGCATTTAAACCCCTTTCCTTTGTTCTTGGGTAGCTGGGAGTGTCCAGGAATATCACACAGATACCACCTGGGGTAGGGGTAGGGTGCTATCTTGTGCTTTGCCCCTCAGCCTGCGGCATTCTCCCTCCACAGTAATGACTGATTTTTGTGTGTAGCACACAGAATTCAGACTCATCATTCCAGACTCTCAGTTCAAGTGCCCCATGAAAAGCCCCCAGGCCCTGGAGTGTAGACACTAATGCCCTTCGCCTTCAGCTGCCAAAGAGGCCCCACCTGTAACAAGGAGAAGACAGCTCTGGTTTTGTCTCTCTACAGAGAACTCCTTTTGTCCCTGGGAGCTGGGACAGGTAGAGATCTTCATGAGGATAATGGCTATTTCCTGCTCTTTTATACTTGCATAGAAATAGAACATAGAAATTGGATATGGAAAGGGCTAACTGGTTTTGGTATTTTGGATGTAAGCACACCTTTGTGGTTCAAGACCTCTTCTCCTTCATGGAAAGTGGTTGGGTGTCTTGGTACTCCAGGGGTCCATCTTTTCTCTCTTGACCCATGGACATTTATTCATGCGACTTCTAAAAGAAATAGAATTATTCTCTGGAGCAATTTGTTTTCCTTTGTATGTTTAATTCTCATTGGTTCACTGACTCTTTTCTTTTAAACCAGGTAGATCCTTGTTTGTATAAATGGTTAGTTATCTAAACCATAAAATTTCCTTGGTGTATGAAAAATGGAAAAACTATAGTGTATGACAAAACTCCTTAGTGCATAAAAACTGAGCTCTTAAGCATGAGTTATCACCATATTTTTTTCTTCCTTTTCAGCAGTGTATTAGTTACTGTGCTTTATAACATTAAAATATTATAGCATTAAATAATGTATGTCTTCTGTCTTTTTGTATCACTTGATTATACAAAAACTCTATTGAAAAGTTAACTATACAGGGGAAGTGAGTCTTCCGTAAGATAAATGTAGAGTTTGGCTGCCCTTGATAAATGCAGAGTTGCTTGTTGCTACTGAGGATGAGAATGCTTTATTTTTTTTTTCTACAAATTTTTATTTAAATTGTAGTTAGTTAACATGCAGTATAATACTGGTTTCTGGTGTAGAATTTAGTGATTCATCACTTACATATAATACCTGGGGCTCATCACAAGTGCCCTCCTTAATACTCATCTATTTAAACCATTCCAGTGCCCTACCTCCTCCCCTTCAGCCTACTTCCCTAACCATCAATTTGTTCTCTATAGTTAAGAGTCAGTTTCTTGGTTTGCCTCTCTTTTCTCCTCCCATGTTCATTTGTTTTGTTTCTTAAATTCCACATATGAGTGAAATCATATTATATTTGTCTTTCTCTGACTGACCTATTTCACTTAGCATAATACTGTCTACCTCCATCCACATTCTTGCAAATGGCAAGATTTCATTCATCTTTATGGCTGAATAATATTCCATTGTGTGTATGTGTACACATACACACGCACACACACATACATACACATGCACACACACACCAAATCTTCTTTATTTTTTTATCTTTGTAAATTTTTATTTAAATTCTAGTTAGTTCACATATAGTATAATATTGGTTTCAGGAGTAGACTTTGCTGATTCATCACTTACATATAATACCCAGTGCTCCTCACAATAAATGCCCTTCTTAATACCCATCACCCATCTAACCCGTCTGCCACCAACCTCTGATCAACCCTCAGTTTGTTCTCTGTCATTCACAGTCTCTTGTGGTTTGTTTCCCTCTTTTCTCTCCACTCCCCTTCCCATATGTTCCTCTGTTTTGTTTCTTAAATTCCACATATGAGAGAAATCATATAATATTTGTCTTTCTCTGACTTACTTCACTTAGCATAATACTCTTTGGCTCCTTCCACATCATTGCAAATGGAAGATTTCATTCTTTTTGATGGCTGGGTAATATTCCATTGCATGCACACACGTGTGCACGCACACACACACACACACATATATGTATGTCACATCTTTATCCATTCAGCAGTCGGACATTTGGGCTCTTTCCGTAGTTTGGCTGTCGATAATGCTGCTATATAAACATCAGGGTGCATATGTCTCTTAGAATCTGGATTCTTTATCCTTTACCATGTCTACTTCATCCATTCATCAGCTGATAGACATTTGGACTCTTTTCCATAATTTGGCTATTGTTGATAATACTGCTGTAAACATTGGGGTGCATGTGCCCCTTCGAATTAGTATTTTTGTATCCTTTGGGTAAATACCTAGTAGTGCAATTGCTGGATTGTAGGGTAGTTCTATTTTTAACTTTTTGAGGAACCTCCATACTGTTCTCTCAGTGGCTGCACCAGTTTGCATTCCACCCAACAGTGTAAGAGGGTTCCCCTTTCTCTGCATCCTCACCAATACCTCTTGCTACCTGTGTTGTTAATTTTAGCCATTCTCAGTGGTGTGAGGTGATATCTTATTGTAGTTTGGTTTGTATTTCCCTTATGATAAAGATGGTGGGCATGTTTTCCTGTGTCTGTTAGGCATCTGTATGTGTTCTCTGGAAAAACATTTATTCATGTCTTCTGCCCATTTTTTAACGATTATTTGTTTTTTGAGGTGTTGTGTTTTATAAGTGCTTTATAGATTTTGGATACTAACTCTTTATCCAGTATGTCATGTGCAGATATCTTCTCCCATTCTGAAGGTTGACTTTTAGTTTTGTTGATTGCTTATTGATTGTGGAGAAGCTTTTTATTTTGATGAAATCCCAATAGTTTATTTTGCTTTTGTTTCCCTTGCCTCAGGAGATATATCTAATAAGAAGTTGCTACAGCTGATGTCAGAGAGTTTCTCCTTTAGGATTTTAATGAGTTCCTGTCTCACATTTAGGTCAATCATCCATTTTGAATTCATTTTTGTGTATGGTGTAAGAGAGTGGTCCAGTTTCTTTCTTTTGGATGTTGCCGTCCAGTTTTCCCAACACCATTTGTTGAAGAGACTGTCTTTTTTCCATTGGATACTCTTTCCTGCTTTGTTGAAGATTGACTATATAGTTGTAGGTTCATTTCTGGATTTTCTATTCTGTTCCATTGATCTATGTGTCTCTTTTTGTGCCATTACCATACTGTCTTGATGACTATAGTTTTGTAGTATAATTTGAAATCTGGAATTGTGATGCCTCAAGCTTTGCTTTTATTTTTCAAGATTTCTTTGGCTATTTAAGTTCTTTTGTGCTTCTGTACAAATTTTAGGATTGTTGTAACTTTATGAAAATTCCAGTGGTATTTTGATAGGGATTGCATTAAATGTGTAGATTTCTGTGGGGAGTATAGACACTTTAACAATGTTTGTTCTTCCCATCCATGAGCATGGAATGTTTTTCCATTTCTTTGTGTTATTTTTATTTTCCCTCATCAGTGTTTTTTTATAGACCTTTTACCTCTTTGGTTAAATTTATTTCTGGGTATCTTGTGGGTTTTGGTGCAATTGTAAATCAGATCAATTCTTTAATTTCTATTTCTGCTGCTTCATTATTGGTGTATAGAAGTGCAACAGCTTTTTGTACATTTTTTAAAAACATTTTTATTATGTTTATTTATTTTTGAGAGAAAGAGAGAGACAAAGTGAGAGTGGGGGAGAGGCAGAGAGTGAGGGAGACACAGACCCAAAGCAGGCTCCAGGCTCTGAGCTGTCAGCACAGAGCCCGGTGCAGGGCTGGAACCCACAAACCGTGAGATCATGACCTGAGCCGCAGTCGGATACCTAACTGACTGAACCACTTGGGCGCCCCTGTACATTGATTTTGTATCCTGTGATTTTACTGAATTTGTGTATCAGTTCTAGCAATTTTTTGCTGGAGTCTTGATTTTCTGTATATGTCATCAGCAGTGAAAGTTTGACTTCTTCCTTACCTATTGGGATGCCTTTTATTTCTTTTTGTTGCCTGATTGCTATGGCTAGGACTATGTTAAATAACTGGTGAGAGTCGACATCCTGTCTCATTCTTGACTATTGAGGAAAAGCTCTGAGTTTTTTCCCATTGAAGATGCTATTAGCTGTGCGTTTTTCACATTGGCCTTTATTATGTTGAAGTTCATTCTAAATCAACTTTGTTGAGGGCTTTTATCATGAAAGCAATATTGTACTTTGTCAAAAGCTTTTCTGCATCTACTGAAAGGATCATATGGTTTTTATCCTTTCTTTATTAATATCTGTATCGTGTTGATTGATTTGCGAATATTGAGCCACCTTATAGCCCAGGAATCAACCTCACTTGATCATGCTGAATGATTCTTTTAATGCACTGTTGGATTTAATTTGTATTTTGTTGAGAATTTTTCATCCATGTTCATCAAAGATACCAACCTGTGGTTCTCTTTTTTAGTGGAGTCTGTCTGTTTTTGGAATCAGAGTAATGCTGATCTCATAGAATGAATTTGGAAATTTTCCTTCCATTTCTGTTTTTCAGAATAGTTTGAGAAGAATAGGTATTAACTCTTCTTATTTTATTATTATTTTTTTAATGTTTATTTATTTTTGAGAGAGAGACAAAGCACTAGTAGGAGAGGGGCAAAGAGAGAGAGAGGAAGACACAGAATCTGAAGCAGGTTCCAGGCTCCGAGCTGTCAGCACAGAGCCTGATGCAGGGCTTGAATGGAAACTGTGAGATCGTGACCTGAATTGAAGTCAGACACTTAACTGACTGAGTCACCCAGGTGCTCCTTAACTCTTCTTTAAATATTTGGTAGAATTCCCCCTGTGAAGCCATCTGGCCCTGGAATTTTGTTTGTTGGGAGATTTTGATAACTGATTCAGTTTCTTTGCTGGTTATCAGTCTGTTCAAGTTTTCTGTTTCTTCCAGTTTTAGGTTTGGTAGTTATATATTTCTAGGAATTTATCCATTTCTTCTAATTTGTTGACATTTAATTTTCATAATATTCTCTTATAATTGTTTGTATTTCTGTGGTGTTGGTTATTTGTCCTCTTTCATTTGTGATTTTATTGATTTGGGTCTTTTTTCTTTTTGATAAGCCTGGTTAGGGGTTTATCAATTTTATTAATTTTTTCAAAGAATCAGCTCCTGGTTTCATCGATCTGTTCTATTGTTTTTTTAGTTTCTATATCATTTACTTCTGTTCAAATCTTTATTATTTCCCTTCTTCTGCTGGCTTTAAGTTTTGTTTGTTGTTCTTTTTCTAGCTACTTTAGGTGTAAGGTTAGGTTGTTTATTTGAGACTTTTCTTGCTTGTATTGCTATATACTGCCCTCTTAGGATGACTTTTGCTGCATTCCAGTGGTTTTAGATAATCATGTTTTCATTCTCATTTGTTTCCATGTATTATTTTTATTTCTTCTTTGACTTACTGGTTGGCCAATTCATTCCTTAGTAGGATGTTGTTTAATCTCTTTGTATTTGTCATCTTTCCAGATTTTTTTCTTGTGGATGACTTCAAGTTTCATTTCATTATGATCAGAAAATATGCATGGTATGATCTCACATTTTTTGTATTTGTGAGGCCTGATTTGTGACCTAGTATGTGATCTATTCTGTAGAATGTCCCATGTGCACTTGAAAATAATGTTTTCTGCTGCTTTGGGATGAAATGTTCTGAATATATTTGTTAAGTCCATCAGGTCCAGTATGTCATTCAAAGACACTGTTTTCTTGTTGATTTTGTGCTTAGATTATCTGTCCATTGATGTAAGTTGGGGGTGTTAAAGACCCCTACTATTATTATGTTATCATCAAAGAATTCCTTTATGTTTGTTACTAATTGTTTTACATATTTGGGCACTTTCACGATGCGGGCATAAATTTTTACAATTGTTGTGTCTTCTGTTTGATAGTCCCCTTTATTATCATATAGTGGCTTTTCTTTTTTTTTTTAATCTCTTGTTATAGTCTTTGGTTTAAAATCTAGTTTGTCTGTTATAAGTATTCCTACTCTGGCTTTCTTTTACAGTCCATTTACATGATAAATGTTTCTCCAGCCCCTCACTTTCAATCTGCACATGTCATTAGGTCTAGAATTAATCTCTTGTAGGCAGCATATAGATAGGTTTGGTTGTGGGTTTTGTTTTTTTTTTTTTAATCCATTCTGATACCCTATGTCTTTTAATCAAAAGAGCATTTAGTCCATTTACATTTAGAGTAATTATTGATAGATATGTATTTAGTGCTATTTTATTACCTTTTTTGTCATTGTTTCTGGAGATTTTCTCTGTTCCTTCTAGTCTTTCTTTCTTTTGGTATTTCCTTCCCACTCAAAGAGTCCCCTTTAATATTTCTTGCAGGGCTGGTTTAGTGTTCACAGAATCCTTTAGTTTTTCTTTGTCTGGGAATCTCTTTATCTCTCCTTCTATTCTAAATGATAGCTTTGCTGGGTAGATTATATTTGGCTGCAAATTTTTCCCATTCAGCATGTTGAATATATTGTGCCCCTCCCTTCTGGCTTGCCAAGTTTCTGTGGTGAGATCTGCAGCTAGCCTTATGGGTGTTCCATTGTAGTATAGTGACTTCTTTTGTCGTCTTTTAGGATTTTTTGCTATCACTATATTTTGTAAATTTAACTACAGTATATCTTGGGGTTGGTCTGCTTTTGTTGATTTTGATGGGAGTTCTCTCTTACTCCTGGATCTGGATGTCTGAATAAGGATCACTTATTCATTCCTGTGTTTCTTCCATTCTTGTGGTCATTTTATCCAGTCTGTTTTGAATCTCAGTTGCTGCATTTTTCATTTCTGACTGGTTGTTTTTTATCTCTCTTATCTTTGTGGTAAGAGTCCCCTTGATGTCTTCCATACTCTTCTCAAGCCCAGCAAGTATCCTTTTCACTGTTGCTTTAAATTCTGCATCAGGCATATTATTTATGTTTTGATTAGATCTCTGGCTGTGACCTTTTCTTGTTCTTTCTTTTGGGATGAATTCCTCCATCTGTGTACTTTATCTGGGTCTCTGTCTTCTCCTGCTCCTGAGAGTGATGGCTTTATGAAAGAGTAGTCCTATAATGTCCATGGCCTGGAGCTTCAGGAAGTGTCTCTGGTGTGTACTGCATGTACTCTGCTGCTGTATTTTGTCTGCTTTATCCCCCAGGTCAGTTGTCTACAGAGTTTCCCCTGTCTGCATCAGAGAGTGTTTGGACCTTGGCCAAAGCGTGTCCAGTTTTAACTAGGTGTGCTCTGGTCTATTTGTTAAATGAGATCTGATGCTATTTCCACCACACCTAACGTTTTGAAGAACTCTATAGTTAGTAGATGTAGTGCGTGTGGGGGTTTGTGCCGGTCTTCTGAGGAAGGGGCCTACTGTGCTGGTTCTTAGGTATACTTGCCCAAGAAAAGCAGTACCAGTAGAGTGCAGGGGGATAAGACTTGGTGTAAGTAGGTGAGGCAGCCAGTTTTGGGACTGTGCTGTTTACTGAAGTTGGTTTTTGCTGAGGGAGAGGGGAGGGAAAATGGTGCTAGCCAGCTTCTTTGTCTCCAGAGAGTGGTCTCCATGCTTGCTGGTCTTGGAGAAGCACTCCCAGAAGAGTGAATAATTTCCCCCTCATTCATTCCAGGGGTTTTTCGGATTGGTGTTTTCTTTTTTTCTAAAATTTTTTTTTAATGTTTTTATTTATTTTTGAGACAGAGAGAGACAGAGCATGAGCAGGGGAGGGGCATAGAGAGAGGGAGACACAGAATCCGAAGCAGGCTCCAGCCTCTGAGCTGTCAGCACAAAGTCCAACGCGGGGCTCGAACTCACAGACTGTCAGATCATGACCTGAGCCGAAGTCGGATGCTTAACCGACTGAGCCACCCAGGCACCGCTCAGATTGGTGTTTTCATGCTATCTGTGTCCACATTATTTGTCTGCCTGGAGCAGTCCAGTGCACTTTGGGATATATACCAGCCAAGCCTGCTGACTTTTAAAACTCCACAAACTTTAAGGAGCTGCTATAGTGGGGGCCTGTGCTGGTCTTCTGGGGGAGAGTCTTCCTGGGTTGGGACAGATGGAGGATTAACCCAGAAGAGCAGTCACACAAGAGTTCAGGGGCGTGGGATTTGGAGCAAGTAGGCTAAACAGTCAGTGTCCAGGTTTGCCACCCTCAGCACATGTCTCTGCACCTGTGCTTAGGTTCAGGCAAAGGAAATGGCTCCCTCTGGTTCTTTTGTCCCCCAAGAGGTGTGTTTGTGAATGTTACCTCTCACAGGTATGCTTCAAGAAGAGCAAACAGTTAGTCTCTCCCTACGCACCTTAGGTGATCCTCAGATTTCTGTCTGCCGCCAGGGTTGCTTGCCTGCTTTCTCTCCAGGAGTGGGGCAATGCCCTCAGGTCTCTATCCCAGCCAAACCTGCCAACCTCTACAACTCCAGTCTTTGAGCCCTACTGGTTGCAAACACTCACAAAAATCAGCTCTTCTCATTTTCCCAGCCACTGGCTTTGGGGAAGTGTTCTCCTTATTCATTTCCCTGGGCACTCCACTCTCTCTCTTGCCTTTCTCCAAGACCAGGACTTCCTCTCCTCCACAGCACTTGTGATCTGTTTGTCCCTCAAACCACATCTCTGCACTTCCTATCTTCCTTGATGTGACCTCTTCTCTTCCTTTAGTTGTATAGTTTGTTCTGTCAGTCCTCAGGGAGATTTTTGGGTATTCAGAATGATTTGATAGTTATCTAGTGGTATTTGAGGACAAGCCTAGGATTTTCTACAAACCTCTATTTTCTACACACCTCCATCTTAGCTCCTCCCAAACCAAGGAAGAGAATGTTTTAATTTCAGCTTTTCTGGTGTCCTGAAAAAAGTTTTCTCAACATTCTGCTTTCATACATGTCTCCATCAATTTGCATTTTTATTCCTCTTAGCTGCATGAGAGTTGTGTGACTGTGTGCTGAGGACACGTTTGGATTTCTTGCCCTCTGCCACAGTGGGGAACAGCTGTACCACCCATATCATGGCATAACTTCCCCTTCTTATCTGATCCGCCTCTAATCCTGATTGCTCATGACAACTGGAAAGGTAGATGCTTCCATATAAGTGCCTTGGACAGATTGTGTGCACAGCTCCTCTTACAGAACATGAAGTGTTTTAATAGAAACATCCAATATATTTCACTTACTAGCTGTGACCTTAGGCAAATAACTTTACTTCTTTATGCCTAGTTGTATAGTTCTGGTTTGAGAATTAAACGAGTTAATGTTAGTGAAGTACTTATAGCAGTGTCCAGCAGGTCAATGAAAATGTGCTCTTATTATTTGGAAAAAATATTTATTCCAGTACTTGAAATCTCATTGGCGTGGCACATAATACTGATTCAGGGAACAAAGTTTAGTAGCATTAAGAAATAGTGGACTGATGAACTACTAGAGTCATGGTGAATAATGTCAGGATAGATTGACTCATCAAAAGAATTAGTACCTTAGGAAATGGATTTTAAACCTAGTTATTTGTTTCCAGTCAAATGTTTCTTCCTTCCAATTTGATTGGTTCCCGTAGGTAGCCTACCACACAAGGATCATAGTTGCCTTATTTTGAGTCTTTTTGGAGTTTGTAAAATTCCCAAGTTTTTGATCTGGGTATTTATTCATTCATTCACTCATTCATTCATTCAGAGAGCGGGAGCAGGGGAGGGGTAGAGAGAAAGGGGGGGGGGGAGAGAGAGAGAGAGAGAAAGGAAGAGAGAAAGTCCCAATCAGGCTCCATGCTGAAAGCTCAGTCTCACAATCGAGCCCACCTGAGACTCAGTCTCATGTGAGATCATAACCTGAGCTGATTGTATGGAATCCAATTTGACAGTAAATTTCATAAAAAAAATAAAATAAAATAAAATAACCTGAGCCGAAATCAAGAATCGGATGCTTAACCAACTGAGTCACCCAGGTGTCCCTTGATCTGGGATATTTTAGTGAAACATTAGTTGTACTGAATTGGATATGTCTGTGGTATTTGTAAGCTTTTAAGAGTTGTTAGTAATTATTGTTAATTGAGTGTAATTCATTATGCAGATCTGGGCATGTTTTTAAATTGTCTACCCTCTATTGAAAATCTAGAAAGACACTAAGGGTACTAGAGAGGAATGGATGAGTTAGGAACGTGTGCCTACCATGTCAGTTTACTAGTGAAATCCTGAAACTTAATTAAATTAAAACTGGGAAGAGTTCTGAGGTTTTTGATACTTGGTATTCAAACTCATACAAGAAAGCTCTGTAATATTTAAACAAAATTTACCTGAAAAATTTTTTCTAGTTATAGTAACTATTTGCTTTATTAAGAGCCCATCCGTTAAATATTTAGATGGAGTTTCCAACAGTTTAAAAAATAGTTCTTCAAACCAGTCATGCCCATGTGAAGTAACATACATGAATCAAAACAGTGAAATCTAGCCGTTGGTCTCACCACAAAGTAGTTTTGGTCTGTGTGTGCAGGAAAGAGTTAAGGTTTTTAAAGAAATGGTTAACAGTAGCTTGAGATCTCACCTTTAGACATATTTTAAATATAGTATAATTTGGAATGAAAAATTGTAAAGCATCCAAATAATTTTCAACATTAGTAATTGACATTTTTTAAGTTGCATAACTCATAAAATGTAGATTAAAATGCACTTTATGTTCCCAAATTAGATTTTCTTTTAAAAATAGGGCAAAAATTATATAGTTCAGTATGTTAAAGATATTTGACTCTTCATCAAATTAAAATAATAAGTAACTTTTTTAATTGATAATTTTAAGAGGTATGCCTTACAATTAATTCCTGTCCCCCTCCACTGTCTATATATTTGGAGACCAGTCCTTAAAGTTCACAGATTATTTTGTCTACTAGATGCCATTATGCACTCATTAATACCTCTTTGATGGGCAAAATTTAGTTTTAATTTTGATAAATAATCAAATTTTAAAAATTGCTTTTCACTCTTTTCTTTGATTTAAAAATATTTCACAGAAGGACTATGAAATAACTAGCGCATTAAACAGAAAGTTCAGTATTAGGTACTGTGACAGATATAATTAGAAAGGCACCAACTGATCAGTATACTTAGAATTTTATACTGGCTTGACTCATTATTGAAATAAATTGCGCCTTTATTTCAGAGCTTCATCCCTTTGTCCACAACATACTAAACCAGCGTGTGTTAGGGTTCAGAGAAACAGAACCAATAGGATGTTGATTCTGTATCTAACCGTGTATATAGAGAAAGATTTACCATAAGGAATTGGCTCACATGATTATAGAGGTTAACAAGTCCCAAAATCTGCAGTAATCAAGCAGGAAACCCAGGAATGTGTATGTTGTAGTTCCAGTCTGAAAGCCAAGAGGCTTAAGACCCAGGAAGTACCAGTGTTTCAGTTCAGTGTCCTCAGTCAAAGCAGTCAAGCTGGAGGATTTCCCCCTTACTGGAGGGAAGGTCAGTTTTCTTGTTGTATTCGGGCCTTCCACTGATTGGGTGGGTTCCACCCTCATTAAGGAGGGCAATCTGCTTTCCTCAGCCTACCAATTCAAATGTTAATCTCATCCAAAAACACCTTCACAGACTTACCCAGAATAATGTTAAAGGAATATGGGGCGCAGTCAAGTTGACATATAGACTTAACCATCACAAGGTCCTTAACTTAGATTTTGCAGTATAGAATTCCAGTGTCATTTGTGCTTCCTGACATCACAGTAGGTACAGGGCTCCTCAGCAACATCTGAATTCCACACCTACAGTAGTCCTCCTAACCCCTAGGAAATTCTTAAACTTCTGCATACCCTTTTGTTGATATCTTAAATCTCTAGAAGAACAGTAAGTCTGTAGGACTTTTCAGGAGTATATCATAGGATTATGCCTAGCAGATACCCTTCAAAGGGCCAGTCTGCCATGTGGAGACCCAGGACTTTGAGTTTTTTAAAGAAAAACTTCAGATTATTACAGTACTGTTCAGGGCCCTCAGGCTTTCTGAAATATATCCCAGGAGGTCCTGAAGAACACTGACCCTAACCCTAGGTGATCCTTCATTCACCAAATATTTCATGAATACCCTGAACACTCTATGTGCCAGGCACTGATAGATTTACATACACACACATGTATACGTGTATGTACACATAACCCACACATGCATAAATTGAAAAAAAAAAAAAAAATATATATATATATATAAAGATGACCAAGATAAACATGATCTCTCCCCTCCTGGAGAGAAAGAACCAAAATAATTTTTTTAAATGTTTATTATGTTGAGAGAGAGAGAGAGAGAGAGAAATGAGTGGGGGAGGGGCAGAGAGAGAGGGAGACAGAGGATCCAGAGCAGGCTCTGTGCACAGCGCACAGCCTGATGCGGGGCTCAAACTCATGAACCATGAGATCATGACCTGAGCTGAAGTCAGACACTTTACCAAATGAGCCACCCAGGTGTTCCCCAAAATAATTTTTTTTTAAAAATTATCCTAAATTTTGCTAACAGCTATAAAAGAAATAGGGTTCTAAGATAAAGAATGTCAGTAGTGGGATGGAGATCCTGGAAGATCTCTCTGTGGAGATGATATTGAAACTAAAACTCAAAGCATGAGAAGGAAACAACCTCACGAAGAATCAGGGAGAAAAAAATGTATTAGGCAGAGACAATGCCACATGCAAAGCCAAGGAAAAGAGTTTGGCATATTTGAAAAACAGAAAGTCATAACATCCTGAGTATACTGAGCAGGGACCAATTGACAGGGCTTTGTTGTACAGACATGGTAAGGGATTTACATTCCAAGTGTGGTAGAAAGCCATGCATGGACTCTAAGTGGTAGAGTGACCTGATCAGAGTTTTGGTTTTAAAAAGACCACTTTGGTTACCTATTCAACAATGAATTGTCAGGGAATAAAAATCAAAGTGGGTAAGCTGTTCAGGCTGTCTGGACAGGAAGTGATGGTGGTTGGATTAAGGTTTGTTAGTGGAGTTGGAAAGAAAATGATGGATTTCATTTTTGGAAGTAGTGTTGACCAAACTTACTGATAAATCCAATGAGTAAGATAAGGACAGGAATTAACATAGAGCTAACCAAATGGACCGACCCCTGAGTGAGTAGGTATGCCACTTATGAAGTCAGAAATGATGAAGCTCTGAGGTGACAGTGGGGTTTGTGGGGTCCCATAGTTCGTTTTTGCTTTTTTTTCCCTTACCTCCAGAGACATGTTGAGTAAGAAGTTGCTGCGACCAAGGTCAAAAAGGTTTTTGTCTGCTTTCTCTTCCAGGATTTTGATGGCTTCCTGTCTTACATTTAGGTCTTTCATCCATTTTTTAGTTATTTTTGTGTATGGTGTAAGAAAGTGGTCCAGGTTCATTCTTCTGCATGTTGCTGTCCAGTTTTCCCAGCACTATTTGCTGAAGAGACTCTCTTTATTCCATTGGATATTCTCTCCTGCTTTGTCAAAGCTTAGTTGGCCATACGTTTGTGGGTCCATTTCTGGGTTCTCTATTCTGTTCCATCGATCTGAGTATCTGTTTTTGTGCTGGTACCATACTGTCTTGATGACTGCAGCTTTGTAGTACATCATGAAGTCTGGAATTCTGATGCCTCCATCTTTGGTTTTCTTTTTCGGTGCAAAAAAGTGATTTTATTAAAGCCTGTGGGAAGAAAGAGCTGCACTGGGCTTGTTGTATGGCTGGTTATATACCATGTACTAGGGAGAGGTAAAGTTAAAAGAGAAGTTTCGGAAGAGACTTTCATGTGCTGAAGACTGACAGATTACTGGAGGCCTACCTATTGTCAAGCTAAGGTTGTTTTTCCCTCTAGCGAAGCATTAACATTAAGATAGATAGTAAGGAGTTCCTGGAGTAATGTTATACTTTGTGTTGCCCCAAGTATTTGCCAGCGGGCTGCAGGTTATAAAGAAACTTAATTTTACCTGCCCTTTTCTTCTTGCATTTGTTCCCCACATCAGAATGGTTGGGATGGTGATACTATGGGCTCCAGGAAACTTGAGTCTATAAGTTTCTGGATATTAGGCTATTGATAAGATTGCCTTTTTCTTGTAATTTACTAAGGTATTTGTAAACTGATGGAGACTGTGTCCTGCACGACTGTGATCTTTATCAGTTAGCCATTTGTTTTCTTTTCTTTCCTTTGTTCTTGGGCATCCAGGAGTACCTGAGGAATATCACATATGTCCCTCCTGGGGGTGGGGAGTATACTAGCTTGTGTTGGCCCTCAGCATGCTTTATAGTCCCTCATCAGAAAGACTTGAAGAACATGCAGTTTTCCACTTTTAATGTATTGGATTTGAAATTCCTGTGAATTATTCAAGAAGAGACATCAAGTAGGCAATCTGATATTCAAATTTGGGCTTCAGAGGAAAGATTTGGGCTGGAAATATAAATTTGGAAGTGTGACATTGTGGTTATATATAAGAAATATATATTTGGTCTTCTGGTTTCTGGCATAGAGCTCCTAAAACCCTGAGAATTTCCTAAGTGAGGAATGCAGAAGTAATGTTATGTTATGTTATGTTATGTTATGTTATGTTATGTTATGTTATGTTATGTTATGTTACTTTTGTCCCCACCTATGGAGGAAGAGGGTTGGAATTTTCAGTCTCACCCTCAGACCTCTTGGGAGAGGAATGGAGCTGGAGGTTGAATCAGTTGACAATGACCAGTGATTTTATTAGTTGTGCCTATGTTAACGAAACCTCCTTAAACACCCAAAGGACAGGGTTCAGAGAGCTTCCAGTTGGTGAATTTTTGGAAATTCAGGGAAGGTGGCTTGCCTGGAGACTGCATGGAAGTTCTGCACCCTTTTCCTATACTTTGCCTTATGCATCTCTTCTACCTGGCCATTTCTGAATTATATCCTTTTATAATAAACTGGTAATTGAGTGAGTGAACACATTTTCTGAGTTCTATGAGCTATTCTAACAAATTATTTGAACCTAGGCAGCAAGTCATGGGAATGTCCAGTCTATATAGCCAGTAGGTCAGAAGCACAGGTAACAACCTGGTCTTGAAATTGGCATCTAAGTGTTAGGGGGAGGGGGTGGCACAAATCTTGTAGGACTAAGCCCTTACCTGTGGGATCTCACTTTATTCCCAGGTAGAGAGTGTCAGAAGTGAGTTGAATTGTAGGACACTCAGCTGGTGTGACAAATAAGCCCACGGCCCCAATCAAAGGAGGGATGCAGAGACTCGGAGCACAGTGAAGCAAGGCTTTAAATCAACACTTTTGCAAGAGTGGGTGGCAGTTACAGTAAGCAGTTTATCTCCTAGCATGAAGTCCTTCTCCTGATTCCTCATTGGCTGAGTACTACAGAGGTTATAGCCTTACTGGGAAGTTACCTATGCCCTTGTAAGGCCAAAAAGTAGTCTGTTTGGAACAAATGTACATTCCTTGAGGTGACACAGAGACTTCAGTTCTCTGATGCATACTCATTGTGAAGCCTGCAAAATGGAGAGGGGGTGGGGAAGAGGAACCAGGAAGTGCAGTGTCTTAAGGGTTTGGGACTGCATTTTTGGCGGGCAGTTCGTACGCATTTCCAATAGGTTGTAAACCTCTTGCTACTAGACAGCACAACTTTTATCTGGTATTTCTGAAAATGAATCATGTCACTTCTCACAGCTGGTATCTGGAAAACTGCTTGTTTTTAAGGGGAGGCCCCTACCCCTACCCACACATGTTGGAATTGAGTGCAGAATCCAAAATAGGAAGGCATTACATAGAAATGATATTTGAAGCCATGAGAATGAATTAGTGAGAGTGTATAGAGAAAAAAGTGCCTAGGACTAAGACCTGACAAACTGCAGTATTTAGAGAATAGTTAATTCATCACCTCAGTAAGGCTGTGGCCATTCATTTGTTTTTCTACACCTAGGCCACTATATTGCCCAAAGTGTTACTTTGAATCAGAGCATCACACTTGACAGAAACAGAAAGTAGGCTAACAGACATTCAAGGCTGGTTGGACTTACCTGAGTAGTCATGACTCAGATGGCAGTCACTCTTGACATCATCTCTCCTTTCTCACTGCAACACCCAGTAGAATTGCCATGATCAGTTTACTCTACCTTGGAAGCCTGTGGCTAAGCCATCAACAGGAGTTCATGCTCCACCTCCTTTTGTCTAAGGTGCTGTGATTGCTCACCTGGTTAGTGTAGCATCCTCCTGGCTGGCTGTGCTCCTAATATTAGCCCCTCTAGTCAGTTCTCACTGTTGCTTTAAAACACTTTAATTACTTCTCATTTGTCTTAAAAATAAAGGGACAAAAACATCAGCTTCTGAATTAAATCCTGGTGTTCAAAGAATTTTGAGTGTTGTTGCCTAGTAAATTTTAGGAATTGGCTTATTGACATTACTGAAGTGAATTTTAGGTTTAGATTTTTCAAAAATTAAACTTTTATCTTTTAAAGCAAACGTGCATTTCTACAAAGACAAAATGGTAGGAGCGCCTGGATGGCTCAGTCAGTTGAGCGTCCAACTTCGGCTCAGGTCATGATCTCACAGTTCCTGGGTTTGAGCCTTGTATCAGGCTCTGTGCTGACAGCTTGTTCAGAGCCTGGAGCCTGCTTTGGATTCTGTCTGCCCCTTCCCCGCTCACTCTCTGTCTCTGTCTCTCAAAAATAAATGTTAAAATTTAAAAAAAAAAATTTTTTTTAAATGTTTATTTTTGAGAGAGTGCGAGTGGGGAAGGGGCAGAGAGAGCCAGAGACACAGTATCTGAAGCAGGGTCCAAGCTCTGAGCTGTCAGCACAGAGCCCGACACAGTGCTCAAACTCCTGATCATGAGATCATGATAGCCAAAGTTGGGCGTTCAACCGACTGAGCCACCCAGGCGCCCCCCAAAAAATGTTTTTAAATGATAAAAAGCTACAATTTAATATAAAATTGTAAAATAAATGTAAATCAGAGCCTGAAGAGGTATGTATGTATATGTATGTTGACCACTTTTTATTAGGTACATCTGATGGTTTTTGTCGAAAACATTTAGCAATACTTACCCTTCTTTTAGTCATTCACATTAGTAATATTCATCATAATAATGAACTCTATACATTGTTTCTCTAGCTTATACAAAAGATATATATAACATTGTATTTTAAAATCAACTTGATGTCAGTATCATAATCATTTATAAACTTTTTTTTTTTTTTTAAGTTTATTTTGAGAGAGGGGGAGAAGGGCAGAGAGAGAGAATCCCACGCAGGCTCCACAGTCAATGAGGAGTCGGGTGTGGGGCTCAAACTCACAAACTGTGAGATCTTGACCTCAGCCTAAATCAAGAGTTGGGCACTTAACTGACTGAGCTATCCAGGCGCCCCTATAATGCAGTTGTTCTTAACTTGAAAGTTCTTTTCACATGTCTCTAACCAATAATACATAAGCATTTCAACTTTAAAGGATAATTTTGCATTATGTTAATGAATTATCAGAATTTTCGTTTACATCATACCATCTTGTTATTTTTCCTTTATTTGGAAAGTTTTCTAGGCTTGCCCTTCCCAGGCATGTTATATGGTAATATTTAGTTGTTAGAAAATTTGGGAATAAAAAGTTAAATGAAATCCAATTGAATAGATTTCTGTTTTAATCAGTGTAGTCTTCCAAATATTACTTTAAGGAGAAAGGAATATCAAAGGAAAGTACGGCTAGCAGGAAACAAATAAAAATTTAATTCTAGGATTCTAGAATATATTCTCTCCTAAATTAGACAGTAAAATCCCTGAAAGAAGAATCGTGACTTTTAGTTTTGTAAAAATAAAATGCCAAATATAATGCTTATTTATAAATGTTTAAGGGAAGGGAATGGATATCCTAAGGTTCTTAGACATTAATCCAGAGTTTACTCTTCCTTTTACTTCTGTACCAGCTAATGAAAAATAAGGTTGAAAATGTTGTCTTGGGTATGATTTAGGCTTAACAATATATAAAATTGTTGATGAGCATGGCACATGAAATTCACCTACGGAAAAGGTAATTTCAGCTTAATGCTTAGGTTTATTTATACGAATTGCACTTAAAGGTTTTAGGAGGATAAGTAGCTTCTTGTTGGAATAAGAAAGGTTTTCTAATTAAGTCTGTTTTTAAGTCACAAACTTAGATTTTGTCTTATACATTCCTTTTAATCAAGTTACAACCGTATACAATGCTCTCTTTATATACAGCTGCTAAAGTATTTCTTATTTTTATACATTATTTCTAGAGATAACTAATATATTTTATTTTGCTGTTTTGATTTTTAAGACTGCAGAGAAATCAGGCCAGATTGAAAGATCGAAGAATGTAAGGCAAAGACAAAATGATTTTAAGGTAAGTTAAGGATAAGCGTGTAGACTTTTTCACAAGATAGGATTTTCTCAACCAAAGTTGCTAGAAAACTTTATGTTCGAACTATTCATCATTGTTCAGGCAGAGTCCTTTAGTTGATTTAATCAAATTAATGACTTTTAATGCAGTTTTACTTTTATCATTGTCTAGAAAATGATTCAAGAAGTAATGCAGTGTCTTGTGAAGTTGATCCGTGGAGCCCTGCTCCCACTTAGCATCCCAGAGTGTGGAGTGAGGCAGTATGGAGGCTGGGAGGTAAAGTCTGAGCTGTCAGGACAGTGGCTTGCTCATGTCATCCAGACCATAAGGTAAATATGGAATATCTTTTTTAACAAGAATGTCTTCTAAAAAGGGGTAAATTTTTTTTTGCCTTTTTGAAAAAAAAGAAAAACATGTTCAACAAAGAATTTTACTCTGTCCTTTTGCCTCTAGTATTTCCTCAGTATATTCCTCAGTGCTAGAGCACCTGAGCTCCTAAACCTTCCTGTTGCTTACATTTGATGAGAATATCCTACTGAATGTGCATCTTTTTTATTATTTCAGTGTTACTGTTGTATTAAAATTCTTGTTATGGTCTTACTTTGCCCTTGCTTTCAATATAATATTGTAGCTTATAACCTCCATAATGCATCATTATATAGAGTGGCCAAACTGATGACAGGAATTGCTTTGAGATCTCACTCTGCTCACTTTTGTTTTGTTGTGTCTCTTTTACAGGCTTACTTATGAATCGTTGACTGCCCTTGAAATTCCTAATGACATGTTACAGACTATCCAGGATCTCATTTTAGATCTCCGAGTACGTTGTGTGATGGTCACATTGCAACATACAGCAGAAGGTATGTTAAGAGAAATTGATGACATTTGCTAGACAATGATTATCTGAATATCCCACCTCTTTGTAGCTCCTAATCCTTGAAAATGAGAAAATTCCTTTTATGGAAACTTGAATATTTTAGATCACCAGTAGCTGCTCAATAGAATTTTTTCCTTCTTCTTTTTTTTTTTTTTAATGTTTATTTATTTTTGAGAGAGCAAGAGACAAAGCACGAGATGGGGAGGGGCAGAGAGAGAGAGAGAGAGAGAGAGAAAGAGACACGGAATCTGAAGCAGCCTCTCCAGGTTCTGAGCTGTCAGCACAGAACCTGATGCAGGGCTTGAACCCATGAACCCATCATGAGATCATGACCTGAGCTGAAGTCAGATGCTTAACCCACTGAGCCACCCAGGCATTTTTTTCCTTCTTTGAATATCTTTTCAAATCTATTTACTTGAGATGCCAGACCATGCATAAATTAAGGTGGATATATTTGAAAATATTTAAGGATATAAGAACATTCTTATGGCAAATGTTAAGTAGAAAAAGTATAGTATAAAATGAATATAACATATGATCCCAGTTTTGAAAATGTGTGTGCATTTTAAATATTTAGAAATATGAATGTAAAATCAGAAGAAAGGTAAATAATAGTTTTCTGCATAGTAGAAATTATAGGTGATGCTGGTTTTCTTTATACATTTTAGAATTTTCAGGAAAAATTTTGTATACACAATCATAAAAAACAAAGTTATCTTTACAAAGCCACCTTCTGGATATTAAATATCGTTGAAAACAATCAAGAACATCATTATAAATGACATACGCCATAACTATCTGTCACCAAGACTTTTGAGTAAGAAGGTCACATCTCTAAGAATTGGTGACTAAATATACTGTGTCAACAGAAAAGGAGTAGAATCCAGGTGAGAAACAGCAGTATCCTCTGAATTCATTTACTTGTTCCCCACAAGGACCTGAGACAGCATGAAATGCTAAAGGTTTGGACAGGTAGGATTCCTTTAGCCAAGTGAGAATCATAGTGCCAGTCATCAGAAGTATATAGGATTAAAACAATATAAATTTTTCATCAGATATTTTGGGAAAAAACATTTTGTAGCTTATTTTGTACATATTGAATATTATCAAGAGTCCTCTTTAAGTAATAAACCATTGTCAAAAGTTGTCATTAAGCCTGGCCTAGCAGTCTACAATTGGGGCTAAATTTATTTACATTAATGTTTTATTAAAAATTTCCAGAAAAACAATACACATTTAAAAACTTGAGTCTACCAGAAATATGTCGTATGCCTATTACCTACTTCCATTTTTTTTAACAAATCTATATAAAATAATGAAAAACCATGACCTTTATAGATTTTTATTTATATAAAGTTCAATGAGAAATTAAAATAAAAAGTACTGTGTGCTTATTTTCCCTGCAGAAATAAAGAGATTAGCTGAAAAGGAAGACTGGATTGTCGATAATGAAGGACTGACTTCTCTTGTAAGTTTAAATACTTTTCAATGATTAATGATTAATGTATATAATATTCAAAATAAATGACTAATTTTATTAATAGGGAGCATATGTTCTTTGCATTGTAATTCTTTTTTTTTTTTTTTAATTTTTTTTTTCAACGTTTATTTATTTTTGGGACAGAGAGAGACAGAGCATGAATGGGGGAGGGGCAGAGAGAGAGGGAGACACAGAATCGGAAACAGGCTCCAGGCTCCGAGCCATCAGCCCAGAGCCTGACGCGGGGCTCGAACTCCCGGACCGCGAGATCGTAACCTGGCTGAAGTCGGACGCTTAACCGACTGCGCCACCCAGGCGCCCCTTTGCATTGTAATTCTAAATCATCTCTGGAAACAGAAAAATAAACTTCTTAAAGTTTTCTTTTTTAGACTCATTTTTGCTTAACACTACAAATATTTAAAAATTAATAAAAGCAGTGGATTTCTTTTAGCGTGCTCTTTCTTCATCATGTGTCACTATATTTTATTTGCATTACATTTTAAAATAGATTGTGCTTCAGCTGTTGGTGGGAATGCAAACTGGTGCAGCCACTCTGGAAACTGGTGTGGAGGTTCCTCAAAAAAAAAAAGAATTACCCTGCAACCCAGCAATAGCACTACTAGGAATTTATCCAAAGGATACAGGAGTGCTGATCCATAGGAGCACATGCACTCCAATGTTTAGAGTAGCACTGTCAACAATAGCCAAATTATGGGAAAAGCCCAAATGTCCATCAATTGATGAATGGATAAAGAAGATGTGGTTTATATATACAATAGAATACTACTTGGCAATGAGGAAGAATGAAATCTGGCCATTTACAACAATGTGGATGGAACTGGAGGGTATTATGCTAAGTGAAATAAGTGAGTCATAGAAAGATAGATACCATATGTTTTCATTCATATGTGGAATTTGAGAAACTTAACAGAAGACCATAGGGGAAAGGTAGGGGGAAAAATAGTTCAAACAGGGAGGGAGGAAAACCATAAGAGACTCTTAAATACAGAGAACAAACTGAGGGTTGGTGCCAGGGCTGGCAGGGGAGAGGGGAAAATGGGTGATGGACATTGAGGAGAGCAGTTGTTGGGATGAGCACTGGGTGTTGTATGGTAAGTGATGAATCATGGGAATCTACTCCCAAAGCCAAGAGCACACTATATATACACTGTATATTAGCTAACTTGACAATAAGTTAAAAAAATAAAATAGATTGTGCTTCATTCTAAGTTTCCCAGTAACTTGAATTTTTCAGAAAAGCAGAATGGGAAAAAAAAATTCTGTTGCTGACCCCTAAGCCAAAATAAAACAAACCAACAATAACTAACCTCTCCAGATATATACATGGGTCAGGCAGGCAATTATAAACATGGTCTATTCATTTTAGAGTCATCATCTGTTTAGATGGGACTTATAGATTATCAAAATACTTTTGAAAATAGTTTTCATGATGTATCATGTTTTCACATCTGTTTCATGGATTCCCACAATGATCCTGTAGGTGGGTGTGTCAGTTAAATTGACATTCAGCTGCTAAAACATCCAGGGTCTTTAAAGGAGATGGGCATTTCCTTTTCTTCTAATATTAAAGAAATTAGGACTGGTGTGGCAGCTTAATCATGCAATCAGTACACAAGGCTCCTTCTGACTTTCTTCTTTGTGATCTTTATTGTGGCTTTTGTCTCACAATGGCCTCATGATCAAAGGAATGCTATTGCCTTTCCAACCACCATGGCCTTATTTCTGTCATGAGAAAAGTCCAGCACTTTTTCAGGAGCCATAGCTGAAAATTCTTCCCACATCTAATTGGCTAGAATTGATTCACATGCCCATCCCTATCTACTGTGGAGGCTGGAAAAATGCAGGGCTTTTTTGTTTGTTTTTTTTTGTTTCTTAGCAGAGCACATTGCTAATCCCAACAATTTCTGATTTACCTTAGTAAGAAAAATGGAGAAAACAAATCTGGAGGAGGCAGTCAGGTTTCTGCCTGTTTAGTAGGTGAGGAAATTAGAATAAAATGGTTTTGACTTGCCCAAATTTACAAAATCACGGTGAGTGAGGTTGTTGAGACAGAATGATCTCATGTAATATTTCTTCAGTTCTTCAAATTGCTGTACTTTTTGAAATAATTTTATACTTCCTATTGACAGTCTTACTTTGGGAGTTGGGAAATTTTTGACAAGTTGAAATTCTTTCCTCCTATCCCTCCTAAGTACACTAAAATATACCTTTATATAACAATGTGGTTTAGAACATCAGTGCTTACTTACAAATTTTTGTAAATTAAATCATGTTTGAAATGAGGGAAATTTAGTTTTAATAAATACAATTATATTTTAAAGGATTTATTTTTGATAAAAACTACTTTTATTTGGTTTATTCTACTTTTCATAATTATTAGTGCTTATATACAAACTATCCTATAGCTAATTCTGTCATACTAAATATTTAGAGAAAGGAGACGTAGAGTAGACCTGCATGGTCCAATATCCAATATAGCAGTCATTATAGACATGGTTTGTATAAGACTCAGTACAAGGAAAGAATGTGAAATATCTCAACTTTTTATTGATTACATGATGATATAATATTTTGGTATATTGCATAACCTGAATTATATTAAAATCAATTTTTCTTTTAATATTCTTAATGTGTTTACTGGAAACTCTTAAATTATATATATGACTTATGTTTGTGGCTTACATTATACTTCTTTTGAACAGTGCTGATATGGAGGAAAATGTGCTGCCCTGGATTTGGAATCATAATCTGGTTCAGTCCATAGTTCTGTCACATAACAGCCATGCAATCTTTTTTCTTCTTTTTTTTTTAAGTTTATTTATTTAATCGTTGCACCCAATGTGGGATTGAAACTCATGACCCTGAGATTGAGGGTCACATGATCTTCTGACTGACCTAGCCCGGCACCCCATTAGCCATGCAGTCTTAAAGAAGCCACTTTCCCCCTCTCCCAGTTAGTGCTTATCTGGTAGCTGCCACATCTAACTTTGGTTGTTTGATTATAATAGATAAACCTCTTTAAAATACTTTGAAATGTTTACCATAGAAACTTGTTTGTAGTCCACTTAAAGTTTGACTATAATAGAAACTGGAACCATAGAATAACTAATTTCATGTTTGTCACACATACAAGCTAGAAGACTAAACTTTGTGGATGAATGACCCAGAGAAAGTTACCCTTCTGATGTCAGCCATTATATCGTCTAGCCAGATGTAGGTAAAAAAATATGTAACATAGTGGCACCTGGGTGGTTCAGTCATTTAAGTACCCAACTCTTGTTTTGGCTCAGGTCATGATCTCATGGTTTGTGAGATCGAGCCCTGCATCGGGCTTCATGCTGGTAGCACTTTCTCTGAAGAAAATAAATAAACATTAAACAAAACAAAACAGAAAAAAAGAGGGGCGCCTGCGTGGCTCAGTCAGTTAAGCTACCTACTTCAGCTCAGGTCATGATCTTACGGTTCATGGGTTCGAGCCCCATGTCGGGCTCTGTGCTGACAGCTCAGAGTCTGGAGCCTGTTTTGGACTCTGCCTCCCTCTCTCTCTTCCCCTCCCCTGCTCACACTCTGTCTCTCTCTCAAAAATAAACATATATTTTAAAAAAAAAGAAATGAAATGAACATTACACTTTGCCTCACTATGACTTATTTCAGCTGAAGTTTGTTTATTATTTATTTGTTTAATAAGGTTTAGGTCTCTCCTATGTTTGCTTTTTAAGAGAGAGAACATGAATGAGGAGTGTTGGAGAGAGACTGAGCATCTTTTTTTTTTTAATATGAAATTTATTGTCAAATTGGTTTCCATACAAAACCCAATGCTCATCCCAACAGGTGCCCTCCTAAATACCCATCACCCACCCCCCAACCCCCATCAACCCTCAGTTTGTTCTCAGTTTCTAAGAGTCTCTTATGGTTTGGTTCCCTCTCTAACCTCTTTTTTTTTTTTTTCTTTTTCCTTCCCCTCCCCCATGGTCTTCTGTTAAGTTTCTCAGGATCCACATAGGTGTGAAAACATATGGAATCTGTCCTTCTCTGTATGACTTACTTCACTTAGCATAACACTTTCCAGTTCCATCCATGTTGCTACAGAAGGCCATATTTCATTCTTTCTCATTGCCACGTAGTATTCCGTTGTGTATATAAACCACAATTTCTTTATCCATTCATCAGTTGATGGACATTTAGGCTCTTTCCATAATTTGACTATTGTTGAGAGTGCTGCTATAAACATTGGGGTACAAATGCCCCTATGCATCAGTACTCCTATATCCCTTGGGTAAATTCCTAGCAGTGATACTGCTGGGTCATAGGGTAGGTCTATTTTTAATTTTTTGAGGAACCTCCACACTGTTTTCCAGAGTGGCTGCACCAGTTTGCATTCCCACCAACAGTGCAAGAGGCTTCCCATTTCTCCACACCCTCGCCAGCATCTGTAGTCTCCTGTTTGTTCATTTTGGCGTGAGGTGATATCTGAGTGTGGTTTTGATTTGTATTTCCCTGATGAGGAGCAATGTTGAGCATCTTTTCATGTGTCTGTTGGCCATCTGGATGTCTTCTTTAGAGAAGTGTCTCTTCATGTTTTCTGCCCATTTCTTCACTGGATTATTTGTTTTTTGGGTGTGGAGTTGGTGAGCTCTTTATACGTTTTGGATACTAGCCCTTTGTCCAATATGTCATTTGCAAATATCTTTTCTCATTCCGTTGGTTACCTTTTAGTTTTGTTGATTGTTTCCCTTGCTGTGCAGAAGCTTTTTATCTTCATGACATCCCAGTAATTCATTTTTGCTTTTAATTCCGTTGCCTTTGGGGATGTGTCAAGTAAGAAATTGCTGCAGCTGAAGAGAGGTTTTTCCCTGCTTTCTCCTCTAGGGTTTTGATGGTTTCCTGTCTCACATTCAGGTCCTTTATCCATTTTGAGTTTATTTTTGTGAATGGTGTGAGAAAGTGGTCTAGTTTCAATCTTCTGCATGTTGCTGTCCAGTTCTCCCAGCACCATTTGTTAAAGACACTGTTTTTTTTTCCATTGGATATTCTTTCCTGCTTTGTCAAAGATGAGTTGGCCATACTTTTGTGGGTCTAGTTCTGGGGTTTCTATTCTATTCCATTGGTCTATGTATCTGTTTTTGTGCCAATACCATGCTGTCTTGATGATTAGAGCTTTGTAGTAGAGGCTAAAGTCTGGGATTGTGATGCCTCCCGCTTTGGTCTTCTTCTTCAATATTACTTTGGCTATTCGGGGCCTTTTGTGGTTCCATACAAATTTTAGGATTGCTTGTCCTAGCTTCGAGAAGAATGCTGGTGCAGTTTTGATTGGGATTGCATTGAATGTGTAGATAGCTTTGGGTAGTATCGACATTTTAACAATATTTATTCTTCCAATGCATGAACACGGAATGTTTTTCCATTTCATTGTATCTGCTTCAGTTTCCTTCATGAGCTTTCTATAGTTTTCAACATACAGATCTTTTACATCTTTGGTTAGGTTTATTCCTAGGTATTTTATGCTTCTTGGTGCAGTTGTGAATGGGATCAGTTTCTTTATTTGTCTTTCTGTTGCTTCATTAGTAGTGTATAAGAATGCAACTGATTTGTGAACATTGATTTTGTATCCTGCGACTTTGCTGAATTCATGTATCAGTTCTAGCAGACTTTTGGTGGAGTCTATCGGATTTTCCATGTATAGTATCATGTCATCTGCAAAAAGTGAAAGCTTAACTTCATCTTTGCCAATTTTGATGCCTTTGATTTCCTTTTGTTGTCTGATTGCTGACGCTAGTACTTCCAACACTATGTTAAACAACAGCGGTGAGAGTCGACATCCCTGTCCACTCCTGTTCCTGATCTCAGGGAGAAAGCTCTCAGTTTTTCCCCATTGAGGATGATATTAGCTGTGGGCTTTTCACAAATGGCTTTTAGTATATTTAAGTATGTTCCTTCTATCCCGACTTTCTCGGGGGTTTTTATTAAGAAAGGATGCTGAATTTTGTCAAATGCTTTTTCTGCATTGATAGACAGGATCATGTGTCTTTTTTCTTTTCTTTTATTAATGTGATGTATCACATTGATTGATTTACGAATGTTGAACCAGCCCTACAGCCCAGGAATGAATCCCACTTGATCATGGTGAATAATTCTTTGTATATGCTGTTGAATTCGATTTGCTAGTATCTTATTGAGAATTTTTGCATCCATCTTCATCAGGGATATTGGCCTGTAGTTCTCTTTTTTTGCTGGGTCTCTGTCTGGTTTATGGATCAAAGTAATGCTGGCTTCATAGAATGAGTCTGGAAGTTTTCCTTCCCTTTCTATTTTTTGGAATAGGTTCAGAAGGATAGGTATTATCTCTGCTTTAAATATCTGGTAGAATTCCCCAGGGAGCCATCCGTCCTGGACTCTTATTTGTTGGGAGATTTTTGATAACTGATTCAATTTCTTCACTGGTCATGGGTCTGTTCAAGCTTTCTATTTCTTCCTGTTTGAGATTTGGAAGTGTGTAGGTGTTTAGGAATTTTTCCATTTCTTCCAGGTTGTCCAGTTTGTTGGCATATAATCTTTCATAGTATTCCCTGATAATTGCTTGTATTTCTGAGTGATTGGTTGTAATAATTCCATTTTCATTCATGATTTTATCTATTTGGGTCATCTCCCTTTTCTTTTTGAGAAGCCTGGCTAGAGGTTTATCAATTTTGTTTATTTTTTCAAAAAAACCAACTCTTGGTTTCGTTGATCTGCTCTACAGTTTTTTTAGATTCTATATTGTTTATTTCTGCTCTGATCTCTATTATTTCTCTTCTTCTGCTGTGTTTGGGGTGTCTTTGCTGTTCTGCTTCTATTTCCTTTAGGTGTGCTGTTAGATTTTGTATTTGGGATTTTTCTTGTTTCTTGAGATAGGCCTGGATTGCAATGTATTTTCCTCTCAGGACTGCCTTCGCTGCATCCTGAAGCATTTGGATTGTTGTATTTTCATCTTCATTTGTTTCCATATATGTTTTAATTTCTTCTCTAATTGCCTGGTTGACCCATTCATTCTTTAGTAGAGTGTTCTTTAACCTCCATGCTTTTGGAGGTTTTCCAGACTTTTTACTGTGGTTGATTTAAAATTTCATAGCATTGTGGTCTGAAAGTGTGCATGGTATGATCTCAATTCTTTTATACTTACGAAAGGCTGTTTTGTGACCCAGTATGTGATCTGTCTTGGAGAATTTTCCATGTGCACTCGGGAAGAAAGTATATTCTGTTGCTTTGGGATGCAGAGTTCTAAATATATCTGTCAAGTCCATCTGATCCGATGTATCCTTCAGGGCCCTTGTTTCTTTATTGATCCTGTGTCTAAATGATCTGTCCATTGTTGTAACTGGAGTATTAAACTCCCCTGCAATTACCACATTCTTATCAATAAGGTTGCTTATGTTTGTGAGTAATTGTTTTATATATTTGAAGGCTCCCATATTCAGCGCATATACATTTATAATTGTTAGCTCTTCCTGATCGATAGACCCTGTAATTATTATATAATCTCCTTTTTCATCTCTTGTTACAGCCTTCAATTTAAAGTCTAGTTTGTCTGATATAAGTATGGCTACTCCAGCTTTCTTTTGACTTCCAGTAGCATGGTGGATAGATAGTTCTCCATCCCCTCAGTTTCAATCTGAAGGTGTCCTCAGGTCTAAAATGAGTCTCTTGTAGACAGCAAATAGATGTGTCTTGTTTTTTTTACCCATGCTGATACCCTGTGTCTTTTGTTTGGAGCATTTAGTCCACTTACATTCAGTGTTATTATTGAAAGCTATGGGTTTAGAGTCATTTTGATGTCTGTAGGTTTCATGCTTGTAGTGTTGTCTCTGGTACTTTGAGGTCCTTGCAACATTTAACTCACAGAATCCCCCTTAGGATCTCTTGTAGGGCTATGAATTGGGGGTGATGAATTCCTTCAGTTTTTGTGTGTTTGGGAAGATCTTTATCTCTCCTCCTGTTCTGAATGACAGACTTGCTGGATAAAGGATTCTCGGCTGCATATTTTTTCTGTTCGTCACATTGAAGATTTCCTGCCATTCCTTTCTGGCCTGCCAAGTTTCAGTAGATAGGTCTGCCGCTGGTCTTATGGATCTCCCTTTGTAAGTTAGAGCATATTTATGCCTAGCTGCTTTGAGAATTTTCTCTTTTTTGTATTTTGTCGGGTTCACTATGATATGTCATGCAGAAGATCAGTTCAAGTTACGTCTGAAGGGAGTTCTCTGTGCCTCTTGGATTTCAGTGCTTTTTCCTTCCCCAGATCAGGGATGTTCTCAGCTATGATTTGTTCAAATACACCTTCAGCCCCTTTCTCTCTTTCTTCCTCTTCTGGAATTCGTATTATATGGATATTGTTGCATTTGATTGCATCACTTAGTTCTCTAATTCTCCCCTCAAACTCCTGGATTTTTTTAATCTCTTTTTTTCTCAGCTTCCTGTTTTTCCATAATTTTATCTTCTAATTCACTTATTCTCTCCTCTGCCTCTTCAATCCGAGTGTGGTCGTGTCCATTTTATTTTGCTTCTCATTTATAGCATTTTTTAGCCTCTCATGACTATTAGTTCCTTGATCTCTGTAGCAATAGATTCTCTGCTGTCCTGTATACTTTTTTCAAACCCAGCGATTAATTTTATGACTATTATTCAAAATTCTTGTTCTCTTATATTGCTTAAATCGTTTTTGATCGATTCGTTAGCTGTTGCTACTTCCAGGAGTTTCTTTTGAGGAGAGTTCTTCTGTTTTGTCATTTTGGTTAGTCCCTGGAGTGGTGCGGAACTGCAAGGCACTTCCCCTGTGTTGTCTGGAGTAACTTGTGTTAGTTGGCGGGGCCACAATCAGACCCGATGTCTGTCCTCAGCCCACCACTGGGGCCACAGTCTGACTGGTGTGTACCTTATCTTCCCCTCTCCCAGGGGCAGAACTCACTGTGGAGTGGTGTGGCCCCTGTCTGGGCTCTTTGCACACTGCCAGACTTGTGGTGCTGCTTCATTGGGATCTGGCTTATTCGCTGGGGTGGATCTGCAAGGTGCACAGGGGCGGGAGGGGCATGCTCAGATAGCTTTTTCTTTGGTGGTCCCCTGGGGAGGGGCCTGCAGCACCTGGAGGGAGGTAGACCCTTCAGAGGAGTGTGAGAGTCTTAAGCAGGCTACATTTTCAGCGTGAAGCCTCACTCAGGGCTCAATCCCAAGGCCCTGAGTCGAAATCAAGAGTCGGACCCTCAACCAACTGAGCCACCCAGCCACCCCTGAAGTAGTGTATATTTAATTTGAACCTCACTTCAGTGCTCTGAAACAGCTTTTTTGAAAGCATCCTGCTTTCTTTTCATTTTGAAAATGTGTACTGTTTTTTTCAATTTGGATAATTTTGAGAATTTTTTTCCTTCATAAGAACTGGAATGATTTGTGATAGCTCTTATAGTCAGCTAAATTGGATGATTCACTGTCAATATGCAGAAATAGCACTGCTTCTCTTTAGAAAAAATAAATAGCAGATGTTTAGACTATCATTACTCCCAATTTAACTGAAACTAATTCAGTTCTCTGCTGTTATCCATTTATTGTATTAGTGTAGATATAAAAAGAAATTAAGAAAATCTAGTCCAAATATTAATGCAAAAAATCCAGGTAACAACAGGTTTAATTACCCACAGTTGAATTTTGGATTTAATTTTCACCATTATTCTTAGATTTTCCTACCTTTTGAGGCGGGTAAATTGGAGGCATTAGGTCAGGTATTTAACAAACATACCTCTTGAAATAGTTCTGTGCAGTTGGTATTTTATCCCATATTCTTTTTTCTTTTTTTTTTTTGTACTTAGAAGTTGTTTTTTGTTTTGTTTTGTTTTTTTATGGTGCCCTCTGGTGGCTTCAAAGTGCAGTATTAAAATAACATTATATTGAGGCACTATTTTAGCTTTCATT
Organism: Puma concolor; assembly: GCF_028749965.1. NCBI lineage: Eukaryota > Metazoa > Chordata > Mammalia > Carnivora > Felidae > Puma > Puma concolor. The sequence goes on from NC_141671.1 coordinate 28,817,848, forward strand.
AAATCTGGGTTCCTTTTTGTAAGAAAATAAACTTGTCTCTTCTGTTCAGTTTTTTTCCCCAATCTCTTTTAACAAATTGAAGCATGTAGTGAGGAGAGGTTCTGACTCCGGATTTTTGAACAGAGTTTTTTTTTTTAATTCAACTATGTGCCTTTTTAAAAAAAATTTTTTTTTTTTAACGTTTATTTATTTTTGAGACAGAGACAGAGTATGAACGGGGGAGGGTCAGAGAGAGAGAGAGGGAGACACAGAATCTGAAACAGGCTCCAGGCTCTGAGCTGTCAGCACAGAGCCCGACGCGGGACTTGAACTCACGAACCGCGAGATCATGACCTGAGCCGAAGTCAGACGCTTAACCGACTGAGCCACCCAGGCGCCCCTCAACTATGTGTCTTATACAGCCCTCTGTCTGAGTGAAACCCAGACCCTTAGCCTCATCTTGTACTGCCAAACTCATGCCTAGTGGTTGTGATGCACTGCTGTTCTTGTGGTTTCTCAGTTCCTTTAGGCTCTGCCCTCCCTGGCCTGTGTACATATTGCCCTGTCTCTCTGAGCTCACCACTGCCTTCCCTTATCTTTTATGGCGCTGAGTCCTCTTGCCCTTCAAGTCTCCACTTAAATGTTCTCACTGTCTAAGGGAGCTCTTCTTTGACCATCTTAGTTAGAGTAGATTCCCCTCCATCATCATCATTTCTGAGTTCTGTTTTTTTTTTTTTTTCCCATGGCACTTACTCTAGTTTGTAGTTGACTTATTTCTGTATTTTTTTTTTTTTTTAGTAAAAAGTAACAGTTTTGTTGACTGTGGCTTTTTTGGTTGTGACTCTTATCCTAGAGCATACACTTAATGAGAACTCAATCTTATTCCTATATCCCCATCACTTAGAGTATGCCTAGCACAAAGTGAAACCTTAAGTACAGTAGGAGCTAAGATGTTACAATTCATTCAGATTTATCTGAATGCCAGTTGTTGGACATATCTTCACTTATTTTATGACTTAATGTATATAAAAAATGACTGTAATGACTTTTGAATTGAATTTCCTGGACCTTCTACAAATCATTATTAGTAACATTAAATTTTGTTGAACACTACCAGAGATGTGAAAGATCTGAAAGATTGAGCTCAGAATATATCTTCAAAGTAGTGTTTAAAATATAAACTTGCTGTATCTGTTCTTCATCAAGTCATTTCCCTCTTAGAAGAGTAGGATTTTTAAGAAGAATTTTAATTATACCCGATTTCTGTTCTATTTGAATTAGATGTACTTTAGAGTTAAGATTTACCCATATTTAAATATTAAGTGCAAACTTGCCAAATCTAAATCTTGATGGGTTGGAGATTATTTGTCAAGTTGTTTGCATCTGTTTTCCTTTCAATAAATCTATAAAATTGAGAGTTTGGGGCCATAATTTGCTTCTGTTAAATGTCTTAATAACCACTGCTTGTTTTTGAATTTTAAGGTAATGTACTTTTTTTTTTTTCCTTCAGCCATGTCAATTTGAACAGTGCATTATACATTCTCTGCAGTCACTTAAAGGAGTTGTAGAGTGCAAGCCTGGAGAAGCCAGTGTAAGTTTTCTATTAAATTCAACTTCTGTTTCAGACTTTCCCAGGAACCCTTGGGAATCACAGTTGTAAATGAGTCATTTCAGCACAAAAGACCTTTTCCCTCAGATACTTACTTGTTTTATTTGATTTTGTGTGTCGATTTCTTGGTTCCCAGATAGGCTGATAGAAGTTAAAATGTGAATGTAAGTGTTGTAGGTAGAGTACTTGGAATTGTTGGCACTTTGTATACAGAGAGAATAACTGACCTGGATGTTGTCAACCAGCTCCATGCCAGTGTCTTACACAGGCGCCAAAACACTGCCTGTAGGGCAGCTCTTCATACCTGTCCCTTTTGGAGTAAGGTTACCCACACTGGAAGCAGTTTCCCATAAGTGATTTTTTTATATGGAACTTCACAAACAAAAAGTTTTGTTTTCTTAGCTAAATCTAAAAACTTTCATCAAAATTCTTCCTTATAGGTCTTTCAACAACCTAAAACACAGGAGGAGGTTTGTCAACTCAGCATCAATATCATGCAGGTAATATGTAAAAGTACTGATGCCCTGAAGCCTGAAATAATGCAAATTATAGTAAACTTCCTCCTATTAATAATACATGTAGAACATATATTGAATGTGTATTATTTTTTCATCTTATCTGAGTCCATAATAGTTTATAGGAAGTAAGGTAACAAAAATAAAGTTCAAGGTATGGTTAATTCCAACTTATTCTAGCAATACCCCTTTATATTATACTTGCTTTTTTTGTGTTCTCATTGTACTTTACATTTATTTCTCTTAGAGCACAAATACAATGATGTGATAGTTGTTTATACTGTATCTAGAGTATGAAATTCTTTGATTGGAACCAGCGCTTAGTCAGGACATTAATAAAGTTGAGCACGTGACTGAGTGGATGAGAGGAAGGAAAAGGTCTTTTTCCTAAAATATATTCAAGATTTTATAGTCAGAGAAAAACACAGATGCTTTTAATTGACCATCACTTATGTTATATACATTGTCATATATATACCCAGAGCATACATAAACAGTTATATAGGATATATATTCTATCACTTCTGGGAGATATACATGCATACATACATATATAACACAGTATATATATTTCTGGTTTTTTATTTACATAAAATTACTTTTAATGTCCAAATATATCAGTATCTAAGAGTTCATGCCACTGAAACTTCTTATTTTTGACTTAGATTTTTATATACTGTCTGGAACAGTTGAGCACTAAGCCTGATGCAGATGTAGATACTACACAGTAAGTAAACTAACACTAACCTCATTGATGTATTTAGGAAGATTAAAAATACAGAATAATGTTTTATATGTGATCTTATATCCTAAGGCAATGGAAGAGATAGATTGCGTATGTTGGGATGAGCACTGGGTGTTGTATGGAAACCAATTTGACAATAAATTTCATATATTAAAAAAAAATAATAAAAAAAAATCATATTTTTATATATTTGACCTATATTTTTTATATGATTTATCTTCTGAACTCAATTAGTATTACTAGAGACATGTTGAGCAACCTGAACACCTTATTAGCTTACTAATTATTGAAAGGAACAAGTTTTATAAATAATAAGAATGAAAATTATATAACTCCTAGTTGATAACCTTTAGAATTCTGGTGTTAGAGATTTAGCAATACTTTTGTTAAAGACTAATTTTGCTAGTAGAATTAAGTCAGGGTCGGGCTTAGTTATTTGAGCTCCAGAAGAACACATTTTGATTGTTAATATTTATGAATTCTGGTAATAATTATTTTATAATGTTCTATAGGGTCTTTCAGAAATCTATTTTATCTGAATGATACCTGAATGTATTTGACACGTGTAACTTTTCTGCACCTAAGGTTAAATACTGAAATAGATGCCTCTTATATCTGTAATTGATAATTTCAGAAGTTTTCCATTTTTGTGATTTTCTTGGTATTGGTTTTTGCCTTTAGGTATATAATACTACTACTTCTCTGAGACCTAATAAATACTTAACTCTTCTAGTTTTTCTGTGATTTGATTTTATATATTTAACATAATCCACCAAGAACTTGTATTGTTAATCAGTTTGCTGATATTGTTGATTAATAAGTCTTTCTTTCCGTATTATTTTGTTGCAATTTCTGTTTCAGACACCATTGAATTCTACTAAATAGTGCAATATATTTCTGAACTTTTTATTTATTTTATTTTATTTTAAATTCCAGTATAGTTAACATACAGTGTTACATTAGTTTCAGGTGTGCAGTATAATTCCATATATCCCATGGTGCTCATCACAAGTGCACTCCTTAATTCTATCACCTATTTAACCTGTCCCTTTACTCTCTCCTCTGTGGTAACCATCGGCTCTCTAAAATTAAGAGTCTGTTTCTTGGTTTGTCTCTTTCTCATGCTTTCTCTTTTTCTCTTTGTTTTGTTTCTTAAATTCCACATATGAGTGAAATCATCATGTATTTGTCTTTCTCTGACTGACTTATTTTGCTTAGCTTAATACTCTCTAGCTTTATCAACCTTGCTGCAAATGGCAAGATTTCATTCCTTTTTTTTTTTTTTTTTTTATGGCTGAGGAATAATCCTTTGCATATATACTACATCTTCTTTATCCATTAATTAGTTGATAGACATTTGGACTCTTTCCATAATTTGGCTATTGTTGATAAAACTGCCATAAATATCACAGTGTATGTGTCCCTTGGAATCAGTACTTTTGTATCCTTTGGGGAAAGACCCAGTAGTGCAACTGCTGGATCATAGTGTAGTTCTATTTTTAACTTTTTGAGGAACTTCTATACTGTTTTCCAGAGTGGCTGCACCAGGGTGGCTGCACCAATTTGGATACCCACTAATACTACATAAGCGTTCCTTTTTCTCCACACCCTCGCCAACACCTTTTGTTTCTTGTATTGTTGATTTTAGCCATTCTGACAGGTGTGAGGTGATATCTCATTGTAGTTTTGATTTGCATTTCCCTGATGATTTGTGATGAACATCTTTTCATGTGTCTGTTGGTCATCTGGATGTCTTCTTTGGAGAAATGTCTTTTCATGTCCTCTGCCTATTTTTAAAAAATGTTTATGTATTTATTTTGAGATGGGAGAGGAGCAGAGAGAGATTGAATCCCAAGCAGGCTCCATGCTCTGAGCAGAGCCTGACATGGGGCTAAAACTCACAAACCGTGAGATCATGACCTGAGCTGAAATCAAGAGTTGGACACTTAACTGACTGAGCCACCCTGGCACCCTTCTGCCTATTTTTAAATTGGATTATTTGTTCTTTGGGTGTTGAGTTTTAGAGTTCTTTATAATTTTTGGAAACTAACCTTTTTTTGGATATGTCATTTGTAAATACCTTCTCTCATTCCATAGGTTGCCTTTTGTTGAGTGTTTTGTTGAGTGTTTCCTTTGGGGTGCAGAAGCTTTTTATTTTGATATAGTCCAATAGTTTATTTTTGTTTGTGTTTCCTTTGCATCAGGGAAGTTATCTAGAAAAAGTTGCTATGATCAATGTCAAAGAGGTTACTACCTGTGTTCTCTTCTAGGATTTAAAGTTTCAAGTCTCACATTTAGGGCTTTCATACATTTTGAATTTATTTTTGTGTATGGTGTAAGAAAGCAGTTGTTTCATTGTTTTGAATGTGGCTGTCCAGTTTTCCCAACACCATTTATTGAAAAGGCTGTCCTTTTCCCATTGGTTATTCTTGCCTTAACCATATAGTGTGGATTTATTTCTGGGTTTTTTATTCTGTTTCATTGATCTATGTGTCTGTTTTTGTGCCAGTACCATAACTGTTTTGATCACTGCAGCTTTGTAGTATAACTTTAAGTCTAGAATTGTGATGCCTCCAGCAATGCTTTTCTTTTTCAAGAATGCTTTGGCTAATTGGGATCTTTTGTGCTTCTGTACAAATTTTAGGATTGTTTGTTCTAGCTCTGAAAAATGCTATTGGTATTTTAATAACGATTGCATTATGTGTAGATTGCTTTGGGTAGCATAGGCATTTTAACAGTATTTGTTTTTCCAATCCATGAACATGGAATATCTTTCCATTTCTTTGTGTCATCTTCAGTTTCTTTCATCATTGTTTTAGTTTTCAAAGTGCAGATCTTTCACCTGTTTGGTTAGTTTATTCCTAGGTATTTTATTATTTTTGGTGCAGTTGTAAATGGGATTTTTTTCTTAATTTGTCTTTCTGCTGCTTCATTATTGATGTATAGAAATGCAACGGATTTCTGCACATTGGTTTTATATCCTATGATTTCACTAAAGTATTTATTAATTTTAGTTGTTTTGGTGAAGTCTTTAGGGTTCTCTATATATTTCTTAACTGTATTTTCTGTTCCATTCATTCATATATGTTTTATACCAGTTTGTGTTATTTTAATGTTCTTTAGTTCATTTTTTATTATTTTTAAGATTGGTACCCTTTTATTGCTTCTGTTAAGATATTATTTATTATTTTCATCTATTTAGTGTTCCATATGAATCTAAAATCCATTGGTTAGGTTTAAAGAAAAGAATTTTCACTGAAGTGTTTATTATGATTCTATTATATCAACTAATCAGTAGATTTATAGTATATCCTTCCCTGCAATTTTGTATATCTGGTCACTTGTTGGTTATTAACTAATTTCCTAACTGAACTCACCTATAAGTGATTTACTATGAAAATGAGCTTGAAAAAGCCCTCTGGAGATTCTGATAGGCAAAAACATTTCAATTAATTTAGTCTATACCTAAAAACTAAACTATTTGGTATTTTCCCCTTTGGTGATTTTTAAAAAATTTAACTGAGTATTGGGAAGATCCAAAAGCAAATGTCATATGGCCTCTGTTAATAGATAGCCTATAGTGTCTACTTTGAGCTGTTAATTGTTTAATATAAAAAACAGAGTTATGAGATTTTTGACCAAGATTTTAAAGTCAAATTTACATAGGGTTTATTGCATTTTTTAACTGAGGTGTAATAAGCATATAACATTATATTAACATTTTTAATTTTAGTACTTTAATTGTCACTGTTCTCTTACTTGTTTTTGTATTTAGTCTTTCTGTTGACGTTTCTTCTCCTGATTTGTTTGGAAGTATCCATGAAGACTTCAGTTTGACTTCTGTAAGTAAGATGATAAATAGAAAGCTAAACATATTTTAAAACTATATAATGACTTACAAATCAGCCTAAATTACTTTGATTGCTATTGTATAACTGCTATAATATATTGCTCTATACTTTGGGGCTGGTTTTTTGTGAAAATTTTAGTAAAAATATAATTTTATATGTATTCCACACTTTAAAACTCTTTAGCCAAAGTTGTAACTTAAGTAATTCCATCTACTCCTGCATCATGCAGGTTTGTGACTGTGAAAATACATGCCCTAGTGGTTCCCTGGTGTGTGAAAGCTGCAGAGGAAGCAGAAGAAAAGGGCCCATTTCCCCATACTCTTCCCCTTTAATCAGAGAAGCTCTGATTCCTAATAGTTTCTAATAGTATTTCATTTGAACATAAAGTTCCATAGCAAAAACAAAATTATACTACCTTTTATATATATATGTGTGTGTATATATATACACATACATACACACACACACTTAGATTGGTTTTCAACATATATATGTATTTAGGGATGATTCACACACATACTTTATTATATGTATAAATTCAGGTCTTGAAATCCAAACCCATCTATTTTTTTTTTTTTTTTCAATTCTAAACCCATCCATCTTAAAAAAAATAACCCCCTCTGGTTTGTCATTTGCTTGAAGGATGTGGCTGTGTATATGTATATATGTATGTGTATCTCTCATAAAGAAAACATATGACCAAAATTTCCTGCCCTATATCATTCCCACAAACACTATATTTATTTATTTATTCATTCATTCATTCACTCATTCCACACTATAAGTGTGAATTACTAAATAAGAAATTTGTTATATTAGGAGAGATTAAAAATTTTGTTTGGGACCAGATGTACTGAATGAGTTACATTCAAGGAGAGATATTTAGTGGGTGATTAGATATACTTGCCTGGACCCCAAGAGAGAAATCTAGATACAGATTTGTGAATTAGTAATTTACCTTGAACATATGGGGATTAGGGACACCAATGCCCTGTTCAATCGAAAATCCATGTATAACTTTTGACTTCCCTAAAACTTAACTACAAATAGTTACTGTTGAGTAAAAATCTTAGCAATAACAGTCAATTAACACATATTTTGTGTTATTACTATATGCTGTATTACAATAAAATAAGCTAGAGAAAAAAATGTTAATAAAATCATAAGGAAGAGAAAATTACTTTATAATACTGTGCTGTGTTTACCTCGAAAAAAATTTGCATGTAAGTGGACCACTGCAGTTCAAACCTGTGTTGTTCAAGGGTCAACTGTATAAGCAAGATAAGACCTGGGAGTGGATGAGTATACTGTGAAAACTACTAGTAGAATGAGAGGAGGGCCAAATGTATAAAATTAATATAATATATAAAAATAATTTGGGACATACTAGTATTTATGAGATGGCCAAAAGCAGAGAGCCTCAAAGTTTTCTGAAAAAGAATAATAGAGAAAAAGAAGAAAATCCAGATGGAGCAGTGTTCTTGAGAAAGATAGAAAAGCGTGTTTAACCAAAGAATATTTAACAGTATTGCAGACTGATGGAGGATTAGGTGGGGTCAAATGAAAACTAGAGTCTTGTGGGCTTGACAGTTAGTTGGTCATGTGTGACTGTAGAGGAAACATATCAGTGGATTGCTAATGGGCCATCTGTATGCCCTGGGTCAAGATCCAGTAGGAGCTGAGGAAGTTGATGTAGTGAGTTTAAACCATTTTTTCCACTGTGAACATAGAAAGAAGACTAGAGAAGGACACAGGCTGGAGGAAAGAGCTAAATTGAGAAGGGCCTTGTGAGTTATTGGGCCAGCTGTGCTTTTTTCTCTGTCCTTTAGAACAAGCCTAATTTCTACATGACAATCTTTCCAGTGTTTGAAAACAGTTGTTGTGTAGGCTTGGAATCTTCCTTTTTCTTGGTTAAGACCCTAAATCATTTAGGCATTTCCTAGTTAATATGGCAGTGGTTTTCCTATTAGTCTATTTCTGTCCTTTTTCAAGGGTGGAGTATAGGACTCTGATGTGACCCTGGTAACTGGGAAGCAGCCAGAACTACACCTTATGTTAACACCTCTATTGACTCCTATTGAGTTTACTGTCAGCCAAACTCCAGGTGTTTCATACTTGATTCTGCTAATCAAGAGCCTTGTCGCTCCCATTTTGCTCCCTAAAATTATTCATTTGGTACCAAATTCAGTTCCTGTTTTGCTACATTTGGATGATCTCTCATTAGATTTGGTACAGATTATCAAGATCTTCTTAGGGTCTTGTTCTGTTATCCAGCAGAGAAGCAGTTATGGTAAGGAAGAGGTTTAGGTTTGCCTGGTCTTTTTACTAACTGAAGAATCTTGAACATGTCATTGAGGTTGTCTAATTTTCTACTGGACAAAATTGGGATGGTAATGCCTACATCTGAGAGATTCTTTGAAAAATAATTGAAATAATACATAAAGCCATAGCCTAATTAGCAAGTACTATCTTTGATAGGTTGAGTTGTTATTTTCAAACCTACATATTCATCTAAATTGTTAATAAGCTTTTAATTTGTCATCCAAGTTTAAGAATTTGATTATTTGTGTTCAGTTCCTCCCACTTTCACTTCTTATGATTGGTTAGATTTGAGAAGAAAAAAACGCTTATCAAGAGTAAGACTTCAAATCACTCAAATCATTTTTCCATTTTGGGGGAAGAACCATGCAAATTACAAAGAGAAAAATTAAGAGAGTTAATTAACCAGGCAAAGAAGATGTGGCAGGCTTAGGGGTCTATTAGATAAGGCTAATATTTGGGGGGAAGACTCTTGAAGGGAAAGGTAATTGAGGATTGATCTTATAACTGAAAAACCAGTTGAGATTTTTGCAGAGCAAAGCATGTTTAGAGCAGCTGATGAAACTTTACGCTTACTTTATTTCATGTTCTTTATGAGGACCCCATAATGGTAACACCAGGTATGGGGCAAGAGGGAATATACCCCTCCCCAAGTGTGGCCTGAGTGCCTATGCAGGTCTGTTTACTACATTCTTTCTGGTTCTTACTTGCCATTTATTCACAAAATGTGGAGGAGTGGTATATATACCATAACCCTGTTTTCCTTGTTTTATAATTTATTTCCCATCCACAGATTCATTCAAGACCACTAACAACCTTTCATTTCTTTGAAGGCATTTAATAACTCCTTGCCCTTCAGTTACATTTGTTGAATAGGCCAAATTCAGCTAGCAATATAGTAATATTTTAAATAAAGAAATCTAGAAAGTTTTAAAATTTTTGATGGAGCTAAATGAAATTATTGGGAGATATAGCTATGCTTGACATTTGAGTTCAGAATATACCTCAAAAAACAAGGATATATTTATTTTCCGTATCTATTATATTGTTTTTTCCTCACATTTATTATATTGACTTTAACATGAGTTATAGACAAAACAGTAAGTAAAATATGGCTGAAAATTTTTCCTGGAAAAGTACTTTTGCCTTAGTGTTTAGTTAAGGGATCTTCAATCAAGGCTCTAAATTACTCAAAATTGTTCTAGAGAATGCTCTGACACTGAGGGAGCATGGGAAAGTGTTCTTGGTGAGCCATAACAGCAGTGACAAATGCCATTCCTGGAATTTTGTTTACAAAAATAGTTCTTCTGAATTGTAAAGTGATGTTTATTCATCAGCCTTGAGGTCTGGTAATTTTGATAAGAAATTACCTTAAAGTGGCTAGAACCCTGGAGAGTATAGAATATGAGGTTTTAGCCCTCTTCATGACTGTTACTGTGGGAGAGTTCCTAGCTCCTGTCCCATCACTCCCCATAGGAGGGAAACTGTTCTACATAAAAACATCTGTGAAGGCCCAGTTTTTCGAAGGAGCCCATCGTATGGATAGCATTGCAATTCTCTCTCAAGTTATGAAAAATTTGTAAATTATTTTCTATGAGTTATGCATTTTATGAAAAATTTGTAAATTATTTTCTATGAGTTTATGCAATTATTTTAAAATACCCCTTTTTATAGCATTTTTTGGTGCAAAAAATATTAGGTAGAATAACCAACAAAGCAGAACCCCTTTCATAAGAACAACAGCTTACTAGCTAACTGTTTTTCCATATAGCTATTAAATTTCAAAGGCAGCATTATTTGACTCTTTAGTGTATTATGTAATAACAAGCAGTTAGTAGAATCATAGAATTGTATTGTTTTTCTTTATGTTATTATTGGGAAAGAAGGAACCATGGAAAGTAAAACATTGAATATTGACATTGTAATTACATTATTGAATTATAAGAGAGTATAATTAAATTTAATAAGTGTTAACTCTCAATTTGTTACTATGAAGATAATTTTCTAAATATTTGTTTTGCTTTTAGGAACAGAGACTTTTGATAGTCCTAAGTAACTGCTGCTACCTAGAACGTCACACCTTCCTAAATATAGCAGAACATTTTGAAAAGCACAACTTCCAGGGAATAGAAAAAATAACACAGGTAAATAAATTATGTTAAATTGAACAAGTTGGTGGCTTTATCAATTTAGTTTCCAAACTATTTTCCTAGCACCCTTTCTCTTTTGGTTTTCCTAAACTTTTCTCTCCTGATCCTCCCCACATCCATATTCCTTCCCCATCTTCACTCCACCCTGACTTTGAATGATTCCTGTCCTTAAAACTCACCTTGAATTGTTAATATTCTCTTCTTTCCTCTAGATCAGAGCTTTCTCAAGGTGAAAACTGATTTACTTCCCACCTAACCTGATCAAAGTAAGGGAAGGAAATAGGAAAGAAAGGTTTCAAACCGAAATCTTTAAGAATCATCTCATATTTGTCTCCTTTTAGGTTAAAGCTTTTACTTTAGAGCCAACAGCAAACTCCCTGAGCCTGCAGAAAAACCTTTTCCTGCTTATGCACACTTCTTCTTCCTTTCCCCCTTTCCAAATGACCACAGTGATGCTTTTGCTTTTTACTACTTAAGCATGGGTACAGGTGCACAAGCACAGAGACACACACAGACACAGATACACACAACACGAGCCTGGCTTACAACTGCTTTAGGATGCTTAATAACTTACCTGAAAAATAACATGCTTTCTACTCTCCAATCCATGGATGTAGCAAAGTCGGACAAAAATGAGTCCTGTATAAATCCATGGAATAGGGTTTTTTTTTTTTTTTGGATATTATACTTTGTTGTTGATATTTTTCAAGTAAGCAGAAAAGGAAAAAAATGAAGGAACCTTGTTATTAAAGGTTGGTTGGTTCTTGGGCAAAGATTTATCAGATTTCTAAGTAAAACGAAGAACCATTTTTACAGTTTTCTCGGTGCAAAAAATAAGAAAGATAATGATCTTGTTAATCTTATAATCAAAAAGTACTTGTGATGGATTGCATGCTTTTTATAAGTGATAGTTCCATTTTGTGAACTAGAAATGGATTTTTTTTTTCTTCAAAGAATGAAAATGTCAAAGTGGGTGGCTCTGTCTTGTTTTCCTGCCTTTTTGTAAAGATTAATCATCCTGATGAGAAATGTTGTGACTTAAGGCTATAGGGTCAAATGTTCAGTTTATTTCCAGAAATTTTTGTGTTGAGAATTGCAAGATGCTCTCTTGCAGTAAAGAATTAGTATTTGTAGAAAGTGGGCACTTTGCTTTTGTGCAGTAACAATAGTGACACAAATATATTTATTGAACAGTTTTTTGATCATTTAAAAACACATAAAATGATTAGGACTTGCATATAACAGAAGCAGTAAGCTTGGTTTTCTTTAGGTTTTTACAAAGTTATGAGTAGTAATTGTTGCTTCAGCTTGTGTAATAAAGAAATAGAATGAAATTGACATGCCTTTGATATCCTTCCTAGTCTTGATATTATTTTGAAATCAAGGTAATATGTTATTGGATCTGGGGGTACAGCTTAGGCTAAATGATGGGCTATATTTCACACTCAGAATTAGGATTTTTTTTAAACATTGACATTGAATACTTTGAAATCATTAATTGTATATTAAATGAATAGGCAGTAAACTAGATTTAGATGATAGTAGATGTACTGATTTTGTTTATTATGAGTGAATCCATTAATTTCATGATGCCAACCAAGTAAAATATATTTCTTGCATTAATGGAAAAACACTGCCAAGTTCCATTGTTTTACATAGTTCCCTTCTCAAATGACAACTCTAGAGGCAAAGATCCCAGCGAAACTATGGGGCACATTGTTTACACAAATAGTTTGTTATCCATGTTGTCACTCTGTTTCTGCTCTTGGAAATAACAGTGCATTATGGACTTCTAATTTAGTATCACAAGACATTAGACATTCTCTCAGATCTCCTTCCAGAAAGGATTGGTGGTTTACTGAGGGTCTTCTAGGCATATTTCCTTCTGCTTTCTTATTAGTACTTCTACAAGTAGAAGTGTGAAAATGTCCAGTTGTTAATTCCCTTCATCTTGATCCTCCTCTTCAAAAGCGGAATTAATTTTAATATAGAAACAGTACACTAATAACTATATGTTTCAGGAGTTAAAATTTAATGATCAATGATCATTTAAAACTGGAATGATTTCATATAGACATTTTTTTAGTGCAAATAACTCTGTGAAGTAATTAAGGAAAATATTATTAACTCTGTTTTTTTTTCATATGGAAATATGCTTAGAGATGTTCATGACTTGACCTGTAAGTAGCAGGGCAAAGCAGAACCTAAAATTAAGTATTCTAATTCTGAATCCAGAATGCTTTCTGGTCCAGTACCATACATCTTAAAATAAAAAACAAAATTGTTCCCATGAAAATAAACCAAATAGGACATGAAGTCAGTTGGCTAATGTATATTGTTTTGGACTTTATGAAACAACATTAAATGGTAATTCATCAGATCAGTGTATCAAACTCGTCCTACAGGTTACCTCTTTTAAAATAAGCCCTATTATAAGCCTTAAATGGACTTTGTGCTGTTGGATCCCAAATGGCAAGTTCCAGCAGTGAGTGTCTTGTCATTTGCATGCACTTCCATTTGCATTGCCAATTCCATTTTGCTTTATTGTAAGCCTTGAAAATGTGTTTTCCCAGGCATACATTTTCTCCTGCTTATAAAAGTAAGAGCAATCATTATTTTTAGCAAGGAGAAATACTGGTGCACCTGGGTGGCTCAGTCAATTGAGTGTCTGACTCTTGATTTTGTCTCAGATCATAATCTTGAGGTTGTGGGATCAAGCCCCATGTTGGACTCTGTGCTGAGAGTGAAGCCTGCTTAAGATTCTCCCTCTCCCTCTCCCTCTCCCTCTCCCTCTCCCTCTCCCTCTCCCTCTCCCTCTCCCTCTCCCTTTCCATGTCTCTGCCTCTCTCTCTCTGTCTCTCTCTCTGCCCCTCCCCCGCTTGCATGTGCATGCTCTCTCTCCCAAAATAAATAAACATTTTTTAAAAATATATACTGAAAAGTCTAAAAAAATTAATTATCTATAATACCCCAAGATAAACACTGTTGTGTTTTAGTATATCTAGTAATAGTAAGCAGCACTTTATATATACCATATACCTATATGTGTATATATAATAAAATATGAAACATTTTTCTGAATTCAGTTTGTATTGAATATATCTTTTTCTGTTGACTATTCTGTTGTGAAGACCTTTATTAAATAGGTAGATGTGAGTTTTGTGTCTTATGATAGTTAATGTGGATGTACCATTTTTTTTTTTAAATTGTTTCCTAGTGGGAACCTTAAGGTTATTTTTATTGTTGTGACTGAGAGGTAAAGATAATCTTTGATGACATGTTTTATTACTTTCTCAAAACTGATTCCTAGAAGTAGAATTAGAGCTCCAAAGACCCTTGGTAAATATTGCCAGGTTGCTTTTCAGCAGCTGGTTTTATCACATTTTGGTCATCATTGCTGATGCTAATATTTTCATTTGATAGATAAAAATACTCTTTCATGGTATTTTAATTTGCATGCTTTCCCTATTTGGTAGTTTAACACTTTTTGATGTGTTCATTGTTGATATTCTAGTAGAGTTCATTTTAAAGGTACTTACAGGGACTCCTGGGTGGCTCAGTCTGTTGAGTCTCTGACTTCAGCTCAGGTCATGATCTCACGGTTCGTGGGTTCGAGCCCCGCATTGGGCTCTGTGCTGACAGCTCAGAGCCTGGAGCCTGCTTCGATTATGTGTCTGCTTCTCTCTTCCCCTCGCCTGCTCACACACACACTCTCTCTCTCTCTCTCTCAAAAATAAATAAACATTTAAAAAAAATTAAATAAACAAGCAAACAAACATACTTACAAGGTTAAGGAAATACAGAGTTTTTCAAACCAAATTTGCTGTAAGTCATTAACTCTTGAGACCTCTGAGAACAGACGACCAGAACTATATGGTTAATAAACTTTTAGCACATAATTGTGGTAGCTGTAATTACATAATTCCAAAGAATTTTTTTTCTTACATAAAATGCTATTTTAACCTGTTCCAGTCTTTAAAAAGTGAACTTCTAATTTAGAGTTTGTATAGTTGCAGATTTTTGACTGACTTGGGACTGTAGTCATTAAACAAGTTGGGCATTAAATTCTTTTTTTTTTTTTTTGGCATTAAATTCTTGAATGATGTTTTATTTCATGCACCTAAATCTCTTTCAGAAATTCTGACATGGTGGGTGGGGAGAGGGCAGCTTCTTTTGTTCACATGTCTAGAAAGATCCTTTACATACAGCAATCAGTTTTAAAGATTTTTGTATCACTTGAACCATACATACCATATTTTATATATTTGATTATTTTTTAGCTTAATTTTATATAATTCTCAAGTTTCATTGAAGCCATTTGAATTCAGTATATTTTGTGAATGACTATAGTTTTGTGTCCTCATTATATTATCTCTTTATATTTTATTTCTCTCATTTCTTCTCCTGCTAAGTTTTGTTTAGAGGCTATTTTTATATAATAAGTTAGTTGTAAATTAATAGATTAGAGACAGGAATTATAAGTTGATCAGATGTGTCCCTGTCTACTACATACGAAAGGTGATTTTTGACCTTATTTAACTGCCTCAAGTTCTTTTATAAATGGTAAGGGAAAAATGAAACAGACATAAAGAGATAATAGTAATGACACAAGAACCTCGTAATTTATAAAGTAAAATATTGCTTCCCCAATACAGAAAGTAAATCAGAAAAGCTTTTCCAAAGCAAGGAAGGATATTAGATTTCACATAGAAGTAGTTGCTTTGGAGATGAGAGAAAGACTAAGTCTCTTTGGAAAGTTGGCAATAAGTAAGACCGTTGGTCATCAGTTGGATAGGGTGTGGGGTCCTAAATCAAAAACCTTGAACCTGAGCAGGTACAATTCAACAACCTAAACAGTTATCTTTCATTATTCCTGTACTGTTTCTGTTCTCTTGGCTTGTGCTTGTTTCCTCTTCACACTCTGTACCTTTTCCTTAGAGCTCATTTATTTCCACCACTTCATTTATCATTGATGCCCATGAGTCCCAAATGTATATCTTTTTTTATTTTATTTTTTAAAATTTACATCCAAATTAGCATATAGTGCAACAATGATTTCAGGAGTAGATTCCTTAACCATTTAGCCCATCCCCCCTCCCACAACCCCTCCAGTAACCCTCAGTTTGTTTTCCATATTTATGAGTCTCTTCTGTTTTGTCTCCCTCCCTGTGTTCATATTATTTTTGTTTCCCTTCCCTTATGTTCATCTGTTTTGTCTCTTAAAGTCCTCATATGAGTGAAGTCATATGATTTTTGTCTTTCTCTGGCTAATTTCGCTTAGCATAATACCCTCCAGTTCCATCCATATAGTTGCAAGTAAAATTTCATTCATTTTGATTGCTGAGTAATACTCCATTGTATATATATACCACATCTTCTTTATCCATTCATCCATCGATGGACATTTGGGCTCTTTCCATACTTTGGCTATTGTTGATAGTGCTGCTATAAACATGGGGGTGCATGCGTCCCTTCAAAACAGCACACCTGTATCCCGTAGATAAATGCCTACTAGTGCAATTGCTGGGTCATAGGGTAGTTCTATTTTTAGTTTTTTGAGGAACCTCCATACTGTTTTCCAGAGTGGCTACATCAGCTTGCATTCCTACCCAATCTATATCTTTAGCTTGCATTTCATTCCTAGGCTGCAGATCTGTTTCCTGTCAGACATCATCACTAAAGTTGCCACTGCGATTTCAGATCAACTTACCCAAACCAAAAACTTATTCCTCTTTCTTCCTCCAGATCAGCTTTTCTTTATGTGTTTTCTGCCTTAGTAGTCATTGAGTCAGCAAGCCAGAGTCTTGGGAATTGTTCTTGACTCAACCATCATCCAAATCTGTCTCTACCTCCTTCATTTGTTCTTCTGTCCACAACCAGCTCTTTTTCATCATCTGATCATTGTGCTGTTGCGGAAAGCTACCTTCTAAGTGCTTTGCTTATGCTCTAAATTTCACTCTTTAACTCATTATCTATGGACTTTCTTGGATGGGTTTTCAGAAATACAGATCTGATTATATTGTTCTTCATCCTTGCCTTATGTTCATCTCCTCATTGACTGAGAAGTAAAACATAAACTCCTTAGGCTGCTGTTCCTATTGTTTTAATCTGGCCCCTCTTACCTCTTTCTCTCATGCCATTCATCTCCTGTATTCCAGTACCTAAAATCTAGCACAATACCCAATTTCCAAATTGGGAGGGGTGGAGAGCAGTTAGTTTCTACTCTGGGAATTAATTTTCTCTTTGTTAGAGATTTCTAGCCACTCATCTTTCCTTGAGCATTTCATATTATTTTTTTCGGCTCATTCATTCCTTCAACTAACATTCATTCAACATCAGCTTTTACCAGGTTCTATTTTAAGAATATATACCTATAGCCTGTATTGTTCTGTTGGTCTGGAATGTCTTTTCCTCAACCACAACTAGACAAAATCTTGATCATCCTTCAAAACCTGTCTCAGATACAGGTGTTCCATCCTGTGGAAAGACTACTTATGCATTCTCCCAAACTGCCAAATGGATCAAATCCTCTTCTTTATTCTTATGATGCTTTGTTTGTAACCCTAGAATAACATTTTAACACATTACATTACTATTAGGTTAATGTTGGTGTACTTCCTTAATAGATTTAATTTTTTTCATATATTTTTTATATTGCATATTTTATGTGTACAAAAGACTGGATCTTTTGTAGGTGTGAGATATAAGAAAAATAAAATGGGGGCTCCTGGGTGGCTCAGTCGGTTAAACGTCCAACTGCGGCTCAGGTCATGATCTCGCAGTTCGTGAGTTCAAGCCCCGCGTCGGGCTCTGTGCTGACAGCTCAGAGCCTGGAGCCTGTTTCGGATTCTGTGTCTCCCTCTCTCTCTCTGACCCTCCCCCGTTCATGCTCTGTCTCTGTCTGTCTCAAAAATAAATAAAACGTTAAAAAAAATTTAAAAAAAGAAAAATAAAATGAACAAGTGCATCCATCGCTGAGATGAAAAATGGAACATATTCTCAGGACCCTTCATGCTTTGCATATATGCATCATCCTGTCTCCCTTATGGACAGTCACTTTTGCATTTTGTGGTTTCTAAACAATACCTTGTTTAATGTTACCTGTTTCTGACTTTTAAATAGCATAAATGGGATTGTATGGTATCTATTTTTCAATGAGTTGCTTTTTCTACTCTATTATTTTTGTGATTTATCCATGTTGCTATATGTAGCTTATGCTAATTTGTAAAATAAAGAGTATATCCCTTTTTTCTTCCTCTGAGTTTATGTAACATTGGAATTTTTTGTTCTTTGAATATTTACAAGAACTCTGTGGTAAAGCCTTTGTGAGATGGTTTTTAATGACTGGTTCAATTTCTTCAGTGGTTAAAAAAAACATTCGAATTTTCTGTTTCTTCTTGTTAGTTGTGGTGACCTATGTTGTTTTGTTTTGTTTTGGACTTTGTCCATTTTGCCTAAATTTCTAAATTTATTGACATAAAACTATTTTATGATTATTTCATCTTATTTCAATTTTAGCTGCACCTAAGACTGTGACCCTTTTTAGACCTAGTATTTTCAGTCTTTTTACTTTATTAGAGTCTTCTCAAGAACCAAATTTTAGCTTTACTAATCTCTCTTTATGTCCTTGTTTTCTGTCACAGTAACTTGAGCCCTTAGCTTGTTTTATTTATGTAGCTCATTGATTCCAAACTGTTCTACCTTTTAATATAAACATTCCAGACTATCACTTTAGCTGTTTGCCACATATTAACATAAGATATTTTAGTTGTTCTGTCATATCTTCTAATTTTGAGTCTTTCTTTGACCCACATATATAGAAGCATGATTTTAAATTTCCAAAAAATTTTGGTGGTGGGGGTGGGGGGAGTAGGCAGCAATTAGTTTCCATAATGGGAAATAGTTTTCTCTTTGTTAGAGATTTCTAACTTAATCATGCTGAGTTCAGAGAATGTCATGTTGTTAACTTTATTGAAACTTGAGTTTTCTTAAATATTCTCCCTTGCTTGAAGAGATTATATCTTTCAGTTTTGAATACCACATTCATATATGTCTATTAGATGAAGTTTGTGAATTATGTTGTTCTGTCTTCTGTATTCATTCCTTTTGTGTGTTTTGGTCTATAATTTGTCATTTACTTAGAGAGATATAGTAAAGTCTTTCTTTAGCTACTTTCTAGATTTTTTTAAATTTTATCTCTAATAGTTCATAGTTCCACTATTATGTGTCTCTTGATATGTTTTGTTTGTCTTTTTTCCTTTGTCTCTGATACTTTTAATTAGTTCTGGAAATTTGTCAGCTGTTACCTCTTTTAATATTTATTCTTTCCTATTCACTCTTTTCTCTCCTTCAAGATCTCCTATTAGATATATGTTAGACCTTCTCACTCTGTTCTCCATGTCTCTTACATTATTCTTTCATTCCCCCTGCCCCCATCTTTAATTCTCTGTAATGATTAGGAATAATTGCTTCAGCTTTCTCTTCTCATTGACTTTTTCTTCATTTGTATATAATCTTGTTGAAATTTGCTGTCTATTCACATTTTATTTCAGTTGTTTTCATTTCCAGAAATTCTTTGGAAGTTATTAAGTAAAGGAAAATGATTAACTTATTCTAGAATGGTTTGATATCAAACATCAGGGTAGGAGGTAGTAGCAGTAAAGTTATTTCCCATGCCCCTTAGATCGTTCTTTGTAGGTGACCAAATAAAATAGTCTATTGTCAAGTAAAAGACTATCCTATTAAGGAGAAGAAGATTGGAGCATTTAAGTGAAGCCTCAACAATGGGATGTAAGACGGCTAACTTGATTATAAAAAAATTCACAGAAAAATTAGTTTTAGGAATGATGAAGATAAGTAGTAAGTCACCAGGTTAGAATCACAATGAAATGTGAAGGAAGCAAGGAACGATAGCTCTTCCTGAGTCCTAGAGACATCATCTGTTCTTCTATTTCAGGGTGACAGTATATCCTGTTTTATCTTGGTTCTTTTTTCAAATTTGTTTTCATAGTGCCGCCTCAACCAGAGATTAAGTGTTTATTTTTAAGAAGCAGTTATTGGCATTTATTTTGTCCATATTTGACAATTATGGTTCAATAACATAAAGTAATGCCATTTTGCTATTTGTACAGCCATCATCCATTTGTAAAAAAATTTTAAAGTATATTACTTTGACTGAACCTAGTCATCCAGATTCACTTGGATAGATGTTCTAATTATAGTTTGATAATTTTATTTCTTTAAAGATTGTTCAGGTCAATGTATCCTTTCTGTTGTCTTTGAAATGAAAATAACTTTTTAAAAATTATATTTTCTTTCTCAGAAACATACTTTTTAAGAAGCATTTTTAGCAAAAAATGTTTTTATTTTTATTTTTTATTTTATTACTATTATTGTTATTATTTTATATTTATTGCCAAGTTAGCTAATTTAGTTGCCAAGTAGTGTAGTCTTGGCTTCAGGAGTAGATTCCTATGATTCATCACTAACATACAACACCCAGTGCTTATCGCAACACACGCCCTCCTCAGTGCCCATCACCCATTTTCACCTCCTTCCCACTCCCACCAACCCTCAGTTTGCTCTCTATATTTAAGAGTCTCTTACGGTTTGCCTCCCTCTCTGTTTTTATCTTATTTTTCTTTCCCTTCCCCTATGTTCATCTGTTGTGTTTCTTAAATTCCACATGTGAGTGAAATCATATATTTGTCTTTCTGTGCCTGACTTATTTCACTTAGCATAACCTCCAGTTCCATCCATGTTGTTGCAAATGGCAAGATTTCATTCTTTTTCACAGCCGAGTAGGATTCCATTGTATATATATATACCACACCTTCTTTATTCCTTCATCAGTTGATGGACATTTAGGCTCTTTCCATAATTTGACTATTGTCAACAGCCTGCTATAAACATTGGGGTGCAGGTGCCCTTCCGAATCAGCACTCCTGTATCCTTTGGCTAAATACCCAGTAGTGCAATTGCTCAGTCATGGGGTAATTTGATTTTTAATTTTTGGAGGAACCTCCACACTGTTTTCCAGAATGGCTGTACCAGTTTGCATTCCCACCAGCAGTTCAAGAGGGTTCCCCTTTCTCTGCATCATTGCCAACACCTGTTGTTTCCTGAGTTGTTAATTTTAGCCACTCTGAAGATTGTGAGGTGGTATCTCAGTGTGGTTTTAATTTGTATTTCCCTGATGATGAGCAATGTTGAGCATCTTTTCATGTGTTTGTTTGCCAGTGGATGTCTTCTTTGGAAAAGTGTCTATTAATGTTTTGTGCCCATTTCTTCACTGGATTATTTGTTTTCCGGATGTTAAGTTTAATAAGTTCTTTATAGATTTTGGATATTAACTGTTTATCCGATATGTCATTTGCTAAATATCTTCTCCCATTCCATCATTGCCTTTTAGTTTTGTTGATTGTTTCCTTTGCTTTGCAGAAGTTTTTATCTTGATGAGATCCCAATAGTTCATTTTTGCTTTTATTTCCCTTGCCTTTGGAGACATGTCAATTAAGAAGTTGCTCTGGCTGAGATCAAAGAGGTTGCTGCCTGTTTTCTCCTGTAGGATTTTGATGGTTTCCTGTCTCACATCTAAGTCTTTCATCCATTTTGAGTTTATTTTTGTGTATGGTGTAAGAAAGTGGTCCAGTTTCATTTTTCTGCACGATGCTATCCAGTTCTCCCAGCACCATTTGCTCAAAAGACTGTCTTTTTTCCTTTGAATACTCTTTTCTGCTTTGTCAGAGATTAGTTGGCCATAAAGTTGTGGGTCCATTTCTGGGTTCTCTATTCTATTCCATGGGTCTGTGTGTGTACCATACTGTCTGGATGATTACAGCTTTCTAAACAGGTTAAAGTCTGGGATTGTGATGCCTCCTGCTCTGGTTTTCCTTTTCCAACATTTCTTTGACTATTCGGGGTCTTTTGTGGTTCCATACAAATTTTAGGATTGCTTATTCTAGCTCTGTGAAGAATGCTGGTGCTATTTTGATTGGATTACATTGAATATGTAGATTGCTTTGGGTAGTATTGACATTTAAAAACTTTTTTTTTAATGTTTATTTATTTTTGACAGAGAGAGAGAGACAGAGAGCATGAGCGGGGGAGGGGCAGAGAGAGAGGGAGACGCAGATTCCAAAGCAGGCTCCAGGCTCTGACCTGTCAGCACACAGCCAGACGCGGGGCTCGAGCTCACAGACTGCAAGGTCATGACCTGAGCCAAAGTCGGACGCTCAACCGACTGAGCCACCCAGGTGCCCCAGTATTGACACTTTAACAATATTTGTTCTTCCAGTCCATGAGCAGGGAATGTTTTTCCATTTCTTTGTGTCTTCAGTTTCTTTCGTAAGCATTCTATAGTTTTCAGCATACAGATACTTTACCTCCTTGGTTAGGTTTATTCCTATGTATTTTATGGTACAATTGTAAATGTAAATATTGTAAATGTAAATTGTAAATGTAAATATAAATATTTTTGGGGTGCAGTTGTAAATGGGATCAATTCCTTGATATTTCTTCTCATTGCTTCCTTATTGGTGTAAAGAAATGTAACCGATTTCTGTACCTTGGTCTTGTATCCTGTGACTTTGCTGAATTCATGTATCAGCTCTAGCAGGTTTTTGGTGGAGTCTTTCAGGTTTTCCATGTAGAGTGTCGTGTCATCCATGAAGAGTGGAAGTTTGACTTCTTCTTTGACAATTTGGATGCCTTTTATTTTGTTTTATTGTCTGATTGCTGAGACTAGGACTTCCAACACTTTGTTGAACATCAGTGGTGAGAGTGGACATCCCTGTCATGTTCCTGATATCAAGTTGGGGGAAGCTGTCAGTTTTTTTTCCATTGAGGATGATATTAGCTATGGACCTTTCATATGTGGCTTTTAGGTTGTTAAGGTATGTTCCTTCTATCCCTACTTTCTTGAGGGTTTTTATTTAAAAAGGATGCTATATTTTGTGAAATGCTTTTTCTGAATCTATTGACAGGATCATATGGTTCCTATCCTTTCTTATATTAATGTGATGTATCACATTGTTTGATTGCAACAAATCCAATTCATCCCTGCATCCCAGGAATGAATCCCACTTGATCATGGTGAATAATTCTTTTAATATGCTGTTGAATTCAATTTGCTCGTATCTTGTTCAGAATTTTTGCATCCAGGTTCATCAGGGTTATTGGCCTATAATTCTCCTTTTTAGTGGGGTCTTTATCTGGTTTGGGATCAAGGTGATGCTAGTCTCATAGTATGAGTCTGGAAGTTTTCCTTCCATTTCTATTTTTTGAAACAGTTTGAGGAGAATAGGTATTAACTGTGCTTTAAATGTCTGGTAGAATTCCCCTGGGAAGCCATCTGGCCCAGAACTCTTATTTGTTGTGAGATTTTTGATAACCAATTCAACTTCCTTGTTGGTTATGGGTCTGTTCAAATTTTCTATTTCTTCCCACTTGAGTTTTGTTAGTATGTGATTGTCTAGGAATTTGTTCATTTCCGGTTTGTTGGCATATAATTTTTCACAGTATTATTTGTATTTCTGTGGTGTTGGTTGTGGTCTCTCCTCTTTCATTCATGATTTTATCTATTTGGATCCTCTCTTCTTTTTGAGAAGTTGGCTAGGGGGTTACCAATTTTGTTTATTCTTTCAAAAAACCAGCTCTTAGATTCATTGATCTGTTTTACTGGTTTTTTTGGATTCTATGTTTATTTCTGCTCTAATCTTTATTATTTCTCTTTTATGATGGCTTTGGTCTTTCTTTGATGCTGCCTTTGTAGCTCCTTTAGCTGTGATTAGGTTGTGTATTTGTGACCTTTCTTGCTTCTTGAGATAGGCCTGAATTTCAATATATTTTCCTCTTAGTCCTGCCTTTGCTGCATCCCAAAGAGTTTGGACTGTTGTGTTTTCATTTTCATTTGCTTCCATATAGTTTTTAATTTCTTCTTATTTCCTGGTTGATCCATTCATTCTTTACTAGCATGTTCCTTAACCTCCATGTATTTTGGAGCTGTCTAAATTTTTTGTGGTTGATTTCAAGTTTCATAGAGTCGTGATCTGAAAATATGCATGTATGATCTCAATTCTTTTATACTTGTTGAGGGCTGTTTTGTGACCTAGTATGTGATCTGTTTTGGAGAATGTTCCATGTGTACTCGAGAATGTGTAGTTTGATGCTTTGGGGTGAAAAGTTCTGAATATATTTGTTAAGTCCATCTTGTTCAATGTGCCATTCAAAGCCATTGTTTCCTTGTTGATTTTCTGCCTAGATGATCTCTCTTGGAAGTGGACTATTAAAGTCCCCTACAATCACGGTATTATTATCTATACATTTATTTATGCTTGTGATTAATTGATTTATATATTTGGGTGTTTCCACATTGGGGGCATGAATATTTACAATTGTTAGCTCTTCTTGAAGGATAGACCCCTTAATTTTGATAAAATGCCCTTCGTCTCTTGTTACAGTCTTTGTTTCAAAATCTAGTTTGTCTGATACAAGTATGGCTACTCTGGCTTTCTTTTGACATTCAGTGGCACGATAGATGGTTCTCCATCCCCTCACTTTCAGTCTTCAGGTGTCTTTATGGCTAAAATGAGTGTCTTGCAGGCAGCACATAGATGGATCTTGTTTTTTATCCATTCTGATACCCTATGTCTTTTGATTGGGGCATTTAGTCCATTTACGTTCAGAGTGATTATTGAAAGATATGGATTTAGTGTCATTGTGTTATCTGTAGATTTCCTGTTTGTGGTGATGTTTCTTGTCCTTTGTAGTCTTTGCTGCTTTCCACTCACAAAGTCCCCCTTAGGATCTCCTGCAGGGCTTGTTAAGTGGTCATGAACTCCTTTAGCTTTGGTTTGTCTAGGAAAGCCTGTATCTCTCCTTCTATTCTGAAAGACAGCCGTGCTGGATAAAGGATTCTTGGCTGCATCTTTTTCCTATTTAGCACATTGATGATTTCCTACCGTTCCCTTTTGACCTGCCAAGTTTCAGTAGACAGGTCTGCTACTGCCCTTATGTGTCTACTCTTGTACGTTAAGGCCTGTTTGTCCCTAGCCTCTTTCAGAATTCTCTCTTTATCTTTGTATTTTGTTAGTTTCATTATAATATGTCATGGTGTTGACCTGTTTCTGTTGATCTTGAAGAGAATTGTTTGTGCCTCTTGGACTTGGATGCCTGTGTCCTACCCCAGATAAGGGAAGCTATAATTTGTTCAAATAAACCTTCTGCTCCTTTCTCTCTCTTCTTCTTCTTCTGGAACTCCTATGATGTGGATATTGTTTTGTTTCATGGAATCACTTAGTTCTCTAAGTCTCTCCTGGTGATTTAGTAATATCATTTCCCTCTTTTTTTCAGCTTCATCATTTTCTACAATTTCATCTTCTATTTCACCTATTCTCTTCTCTGATTCTTCCATCCTCACTGTGACTGTATCTAGTTTATTTTCCATCTCATTTATAGCATTTCTTAATTGATCATTACTATTTCTTAGGTCTTTTATCTCTACAGCAATAGATTGTCTGCTGTCTTTTATGACTGTTACCCTAAATTCTTATTCAGATATATTGTTTATATCTCTTTTGAGCAATTCTCTGCCTGTCATTTCTTCTTGGATTTTCTTTTGAGAATTCTTCCATTTTGTGATTTTGGCTAGGTTTCTGTCTTTTACGTGTTTTAGTAGATTGTTAATGTGTCCTGTGCCTGCTAGTACTATTATATTAAAAAGGAGTCGTACACTGACCAGGGCCTGGAACTTCAAGAAGTGTTTTTGGAGTGTGTTCTGGGCACTCTGTTGTTGTGTATTTGGCTGCTCTTTCCCAATGGTCAGTCCTCTGCAAAGCTTCTCCTTGCTCATAGTGGTGGATTGTTTGGACCTTTCACTAGGTGTACTTTGAGTTGTTCATTGAAATAACCCTGGAAAAAAAGGAAAGCAGGGGTGGAACCTGATCCCATACAAAGAGAAAAATGCAAGGAGTGAAAAAAAAAAAAGACCAAGCAGAGAATCAAAGAAGCTATAAGCTTAATCCAGAGAAAGAGAGGAAAATAAAGGGAGGAGTTACAGGAAAGGTGTAAAAAGAATAAAGTAAAATTGCCTGATTAAACAAACAGATAAATAAATAAATAAATAAATAAATAAATAAATAAATAAGTGTGTGTGTGTGTGTATGTATATGTATATGTATGTGTGTGTATATATATATATGTGTGTGTGTATATATATATATATATATAAACATATATACAGAATTGACCAAAACTACAGGAAAGGTGTAAAAAAAATAAAGTAGAATTGCCTCATTAAACAAACAGACAGATAAATAAATAAATAAATGTGTGTGTGTGTGTGTGTGTGTGTGTGTGTATAAACACATATACAGAATTGACCAAAACTACAGGAAAAGTGTAAAAAAAATAAAGTAGAATTGCCTGAGTAAACAAACAGAACAGATAAATAAATAAATGTGTGTGTGTGTGTGTGTGTGTGTGTGTGTGTGTGTGTATATATACATATATATATATATATATAAACATATATACAGAATTGACCAAAACTCAAATCAGAAACTATGAGCCTGATTCCAAAGGAGAACAAGAAGAGGGTAGAAAGAAAAAGAAAAGAGAAGCAAAGAAAAGCAAAGGGTGGGGAAAAGAAACCAGGCTAACATAGAAAACCACAGGACAGTTGTCTGTTGGTGCCTGGGACCAGTGGCTGTGCTGGTCTGGAGGACAGACTGTCTGGTTTGCTGAGTGTCAGTCTCCCTCCAGTAGATAAGCAGTTGTCAGGCATGGAGGGGCAGTGTTGGGTGTAAGCAGGTCCCACCTCCACTGGGGGTCCCTGAAGCCCCACCATCTTTGTGATGGGGAGAGAAATGGCAACACCGCAGTCTCTCCTCCACAGACCAGGTATCTCGAAGCATGCTGTTCAAGCAGCCCTCAGAGAGTAGCAGACAGTAAGCCCATGCCTCCTAAGCATTTGGCTGGGATGCAAAACCTGATGTCTTAAGGAGCCCTGCAGGTGGATTCTGTTCTGGTGTAGCGCCACTTAACTCAGCCGATAAAGGGCCTTTGACTGGGGCCTGCAGGGTCTTTCATCCTTGGGGAGGCTGTAAAGCCTCTTCCCACAGTATGGAGGAAAGGGACTGGTGTCTCCCAGTGCTCACCTGAGATTGCTACTGCACCCCGGGGTGGCTCTCCTCTCCCCAGATGTGCACACACAGCCGATGAAAGTGGGCACTTTTGAAAACTCCAGTGTTCAGCTCCTGAATCTATTTGCAAAATAGAAACTGGCACTTTCTGTATTTCTCCTTCTCCAGTCCATGATCCAGAGAGGTTTTTCTCTTGTATGAGCAATATACTATAATTCCACAACCTTTCTCTCCTTTTTGTCTTTCCACAGAAAGGTTTCCCTCCCCTGTATGCCTACACTGCCATTTTATCTCCCTCAATTCACATACATGCACCTCTGTCCTGCCACGCTGTTTTCCTTCACCTGTGGAGATTTTTCCGTCACTCTGCAGATTGATTTTCTGGGTGTTCCAAGTGACCTGACCTCAATACAGCTGCGTTTGAGGGGCAAGGGAAATCCCAGTCCCCCTACTTCTCCACCATCTTAATCAGCAAAAAGTTTTTAAAATAGTAAATTAGAAAATTTAAATTAGAAACATTAAAATTAATGATTTTTTAAAACTATTTTGAGTAAGTTGAAGACAACTATATAGAAATTGAGGAAATGAGAGACATGCTTCGGTGTTTGTTTTCCAGCACCTGTCTGATGTGCACACAGCACAGGTCAGGCTGTATGCTCTAAGAATATCTTTTGATGTGCATATTGCTGCTTAAGAGGATGTAATGGTAGATTGTCCCAAGTATTATTTGCCCCTGCATCAGAAATGCTACCCTCCTGGTGTATTCTATATTTCTATAAGTTATTACCAACTCTTTGAAGTACTTTAAAAGGTGCTCCCCAGTTCTAATTTGTTAAGAATTTAGTGAGTACATCTATTGCTGGTTGCATAATTACTGAATTAGTACCCTTTTTTTTTCTTAAGAAAGCTTTTCTCAGTGCCCTTAGAAGTGCCTCATAAGTACTCCCTCTCTGCCTTAATAGCCATATTCTTTTAATGTTTTATCAACGTTTTCTTGCCTTTCTTCCCTATTAGACTGTGATTTCTGTAATAGAATTTTTTTTCATTTAACTTTCATTCATCACTATTAGATAGTGCCTAAATTATGGGAAGACCTTATCCTTGCAAAGTAGGGTCAAGAAAACTCAGTTAACATCTTTGTTCATCAGCTGGTATGAACAGGGCTTAAGTGAAAATTGAGCATGTTGAAATTAAATAATAATAATAATAATAGCTGAGAACATTTATGATGTACTTTAAATGTGCTACATAAGTTTCATACATTATCTTTTTCAATTCTCACAAAATTTATTTGGTACTCTTGACCTCAGTTCTGCTTTGTTAGACGTTAATATTGGCACTCCACTTTCTCTTTGTTTCATTATCTATCTGCCCTTTCATTTATTTTGAACCATTAAAAAAATTGAAGTATAGATTATATGTAGTAAAACACACAAAATTAAGTGTGCATTGATAGGTAACTTGTTTATCTATACCTTGTGTGTGTATACACACACACACACATATAGATAGATAGATAGATAGATAGATAGATAGATAGATAGATAGATAGATTTTCCTCATGCCCCATTCTAGTCAGTAGGCACCTTCTCACCACTGTTTTGATTTCTGTTAGCATATATTAGTTTTGCCTGTTCTTTAACTTCATGTAAAATGGAACCAGTTACTAATCTTTTATGTCTAGCTGCTTTGCTCCAGCTTAATAATTTTTTAGATCCATCCAAATTGTTGCATGTATAAGTAATTTCTTTTCTTTTCTTGCTAAGTTTGGATAACTCAGTTTTGTTTAATCATTCTCATTGTAACAGACAGGTTATTTCCAGTTTGAGGATTTTATGAATAAACTTGCTATGAACATTGCTGTGAAAGTCTTTTGTGGACATTTGTACTCTTTCATCTTAGATATAAACCTAGAAGTGGAATTGCTGGTCATGGGTTGAAATTCTGAAGTTTTCCAGACTGGGTGTGTCATTTCATTGCTCATTTTATAGCTGTGCATGAGTATTCCTTTTGCTCCATGTTGTTCTTACAAACACTTAATATTTTATCATTCTTTTTTTAATTTTAGCTAATTCTGTTGCTTTCTCCGATAAATAATATTATTAAGCACTTATTCTTATACATTTAGGTATTCTTATTCAGATACCTTCTTTTTGGAAGTGCTTCTTCAAATCATTTGCCTATAGTTTAATTGGATTGTTCACCTTTCTATGAGTGATTTTTAGAAATCTGCATGTAAATTCTTTGTCAGATATATATATTTTTTCTATGGCTTGCTGTTTTGTTTTCACAATGCTATCTTCTGAGTAGAAATTTTTAGTTTTGATAAGGTCCAATTTATCATTTAGAACCCTGTCAAAAATCTTTACCTACTCAAGTGTACTGAATATTTTTTCCCAGAAGCGTTGTAGATTTAACTGTTATATTCAGGTGTGTGATCTATTCTGTTTCTTAATTTAATTTAATTTTAGAGAGCAAGAGAGGAGACCTGTGAGCAGAGGAGACAGGCAAAGAGAGAGAGAATCTTAAGCAAGCTCCATGCTTAGTGTGGAGCCTGATGCAGGCCTCTATCCCACAACCCTGGGATCGTGACCTGAGCTGAAATCAAGAGTCAGAAGCTCAACCGACTGAGCCACCCAGACGCCCCTGATCTATTTTTTATTAAGTATTACATGGTGTTAATATTATGTTATTATTTTATAGATATATATTAGAGTATTTCTTGAAAAAAAACAGTTTTCTTTCCTGATATTTTTACTATAGTGCATGGACTAGGATCTCTAGTACAATTTTGAATTAAATGGTGAGAAGGGACACTTATCAAGTCCATTTTTGTCATCTATTGAGAGAATTCCACTTCTTTATAACTTATTTGTAGATTGTAGTTGTAGTTGTAGTTGCCATACTTACTAACATAACACTATAATAACCCTTTAAAGAACCCACTTTTCGCATTGTTTTTTTCCTCTAATAATAATCTTAAAAAAAATTTAATAGATCTCTCTTCTTAATTTTTCCTTGTACTTTCTATGAATTTAATTTTCTTTTTCTTGCTGTCTGAGGGAGAAGATTAAAGCATTTATTTTAACCTTCTCTTCCTATGAAACTTTTTTTTTCTAATTAATGCATTTTTAGTTATAAAACCCACTGCTGTATCTCTGTCACATAGATTTTGATATGTTGTATTTTCGTTGTCATTCTAGATTGTTATTAGTATTTCCTTTTTGGATGCCTCCTCTCTTTCAGGTATTAGCATTTGCATTTCACATGTCTGGAATATCTCTATAATCATCTTGTAGGTTTATGTTTCTAACTATTAGAAAAAGAGAGATGAGGGAGGCTAGAAGGGAACTCAAAGTTCATTGCCTGCCACTGTTATCCTCAATTGTTCATCCTTCTTAGTCTGATATATTTACTATTGTTAGATGTCAACCCTTTCTCAAGTGTATGGTGATATATATTCTTTGAATCTTTGCATGGCCAGAAACCTGTTTCTTAGACTCTGTTAAATGAATGACATCTTGGCTTAATATAGTATTCCATTCCTGTGGATATTATTCCAATGACTTTAAGTTCTAGTGTTGCATCTGAGAAATCTGATGTCAAACTGATTATTCTTTTTAAGTAATTTATTTTTTTGAGCTGGAAGCTTAAAAATTTTCTCTCTCTTTTTTAAATATTTAGAAATTAGGCACTTAAACATTTTTTGCAGTATCTCATATGTCTAGCCTGGAACCCAGCAAGCCTATTCAAATTGCAAAGTCAGTCTGTAGATCTAGATATTTTATTCTATTTGGTTTTTTTTTTTAATTTAAATTTTAGTTATTTAAGATACAGTGCAATATTGGTTTCAGGAGTAGGATTCAGTGATTCATCACTTACATACAACACCCAGTGTTCATCACAACAAGTGCCTTCCTTAATACCCATCTAGCCCATCTCCCACAATTATCCCTCCATCAACCCAGTTTGTTGTCTATCATTAACAGTCTCATGTGCTTTGTTTCATTTCTTCTCTTTTTTCCCCCTCTTCCCATAGATTCACCTGTTTTATTTCCTAAATTCCACATGAGTGAAATCATATAGTATTTGTCTTTTTTCTGATTGACCTATTTTGCTTAGCCTAATACATTCTAGCTCCATCCACATCATTGCAAATGGCAAGATGTCATTCTTTTTGATGTCCGAGTAATATTTCATTTTTTGTATATACCACAGTTGTGGTATATTTATCCATTCATCAGTTGATGGACATATGGGCTCTCTCTGTAGGTTAGCTATTGTTGATAATGCTGCTGTAAACATTGGCATGAATATACCCCTTTGAATCTATATTTTGGAATCATTTGGATAAATACTAATAGTGCAATTGCTTGATTGTAGGGTAGTTCTATTTTTTAGTTTTTTTTAATGACCTCCATACTGTTCTCCAGAGTGGCTGCACCATTTTGCATTCCCACCAACAATGTAAGAGGGTTCCCCTTTCTCCACGTCCTCACCAACACCCGTTGTTTCTTGTGTTGTTAATTTTAAGCCATTCCGACAGGTGTAAGGTGGTATGTCATTGTGGTTTTGAGATTTCCCTGATGATGAGTGATGTTGAGCATTTTTATGTGTCTGTTAGCCATCTGGATGTCTTCTTTGAAAAGTGTCTATTCATGTCCTCTGCCCATTTCTTAACTGGGTTATTTGTTTTTTGGGTGTTGAGTTTGATAAGTTCTTTATAGATTTTGGATACTAACCCTTTATCTGATATGTCATTTGCAAATACCTTCTCCCATTCCGTCGGTTGCCTTTTAGTTTTCTTGTTTATTTCCTTCACTGTGCAGAAGCTTTTTATTTTGATGACGTCCCAGTAGTTAATTTTTGCTTTGGTTTTCCTTCTCTCAGGAAACATATCTAGTAAGAAGTTGCTACAGCCAATGTCAAAGATGTTACTGTCTGTAACCTCTAGGATTTTGATGGTTTCTTGTCTCACATTTAGGACTTTCATCCATTTTGAATTTATTTTTGAGCATGGTGTAAGAAAGTGGTCCAGTTTCATTCTTCTGCGTCATCCTGTTTTTCCAGCACCATTTGTTGAAGAGACTTTTTTCCTTTGGTTATTCTTTCCTGCTTTGTCGAAGATGAGTTGACCATAAAGTTGCGAGTCCATTCTGGGTTTTCTATTTTGTTCCATTGATCTGTGTGTCTATTTTTATGCCAGTACCATACTGTCTTGATGATTACAGCATTGTAATATAGCTTGAAATCTGGAATTGGATGCCTCCAGTGTTGTTTTTCTTTTTCAGGATTGCTTTGGCTATTCAGGGTCTTTTGTGGTTCCATACAAATTTTAGGATTGTTTGATCTGGCTCTACAAAGAATGCTAGTGGTATTTTGATAGGGATTACATCAAATGTGTAGATTGCTTTGGCTAGTATATTCATTTCAACAGTGTTTGTTCTTCTAATTCATGAGTATGGAATGCTTTTCCATTTTTTTGTGTCCTCTTCAATTTCTTTCATAAGTCTTCTATAGTTTTCAGAGTACAGATCTTTTACCTCTTTAGGTTTATTCCTAGATATCTTATTGGTTTTGGTGCAACTGTAAATGGGATCGATTCCTTGATTTTTTTTTTTCTGCTGCTTTGTTATTGGTGTATAGAAATGCAACAGATTTCTGTACGTTGATTTCATGTCCTATGACTTTGCTGAATTCATGTGTTAGTTCTAACAATTGTTTGGTGGAGTCTTTCAGGTTTTCTACATATACTGTTACGTCATCTGTAAATAGTGAAAGTTTGACTTCTTCCTTGCAGATTTGGGTGCCTTTTATTTCTTTTTGTTGTCTGATTGCTGAGGCTAAGACTTCTATTATTATGTGTTATATACTAATGGTGACAGTGTACATCCTTGTCTTTTTCCTCACCTAAGAGTGAAGGCTCTCAGTTTTTCCCCATTGAGGATGATATTAACTGTGGGTCTTTCATACATGGCCTTTATAATGTTAATGTATGTTCCTTCTATCCCCACTTTCTTGAGGGTTTTTACTGAGAAAGGATGCTGTATTTTGTCAAATGCTTTTTCTGCATCTATTGACAGGATCATATGGTTCTTATCGTTTCTTTTATTAATGTGATGTATCATGTTGATTGATTTGTGAATGTTGAACCAGCCCTGCAGTCCAGGAATGAATTCCACTTGATCCTGGTGAATAATTCTTTTAATGTACTGTTGAATTCGATTTGCTAGTATCTTGTTGAGACTTTCTGCATCCATCATCAGGGATATTGACCTAAATTCTCCTTTTAAGTGGGGTCTTTGATTTTGGAATCAAGGTTATTCTGGCTTTGTAAGAATGAGTTTGGAAGTTTTCCTTCTATTTTGGGGGGATAGTTTGAGAAGAATTGATGTTAACTCTTCTTTAAATGTCTGATAGAATTCCCCTGGGAAGTCATCTGGCTCAGGATTCTTGTTTGTTGGGAGATTTTTGATAACCGATTCAATTTCTTTGCTGGTTATGGGTCTGTCCAAATTTTCTATTTATTCCTGTTTCAGTTGTAATTTGTATGTTTCTAGGAATTTGTCCATTTCTTCCAGATTGCCCAATTTGTTGACATATAATGTTTCATGGTGTTCTCTTACAACTGTTTTTATTTCTGTGATGTTCATTGTGATCTCTCCTCTTTCATCCATGCTTTTATCTTTTGGGTCCTTTCTCTTTTCTTTTTGATATGTCTGACTAGGGGGTTTAACAATTTTGTTAATTCTTTAAAGAACCATGTCTTAGTTTTGTTGATCTGTTATACTGTTTTTTGTTTGTTTCTGTATCATTTATTTCTGCTCTAATCTTTATTCCCCGTCTTCTGCTGACTTTAGGTTTTATTTGCTGTTTCTTTTCTAGCTTCTTTAGGTGTAAGTTTAGATCATGTATTTGTGACCTTTTTTGCTTCTAGAGATAGGCCTGAATTGCAATATACTTTCCTCTTAGCCTTTGCTGCATCCCAAAGGTTTTGGACTGTCATGTTTTCATTTGCATTTGCTTCCATGTATTTTTTTAAATTTCTTCTTTAATTTTCTGGTTAATCCATTCATTGTTTAGTAGGTTGTTCTTTAACCTCCATGTATGTGAGGGCTTTCCAAATTTTTTCTTGTGGTTTACACCAAATTTCATAGCATTGTGATCTGAAAATATGCATACTATGATCTCCGTCTTTTTGCACTTGTTGAGGACTGATTTATGACCCTGTGTGTGACCTATTCCAGAGAATTTCCCATGCGAACTCAAAAAGAATGTGTATTCTGCTTTAGGATGAAAGTTCCATATATATCTGTTAAGTCTGTTGGGTCCAGTGTGTTGCTCAAATCCATTGGTTCCTTGTTGATTTTCTGCTCAGATAATCTGCCCATTGCTATAATTTGGGTGTTAAAGTCCCCTATTATTGTTGTTTTATTATCAGTGAGTTTCTTTATGTTTGTTATTAGTTGATTTATGTATTTTAGTTCTTCCATGTTAAGGACATAAATTCTTGCACTTGTTAGGTTTTCCTGATGCATAGACCCCTTAATTATGATATAATGTTCTTCTTCGTCTCTTGTTACAGTGTTTGTTTTAAAATCTGGTTTGTCTGATATAAGTATAGGTACTACTGCTTTCTTTTGATGTCCATTAGCATGATAGATGTTTTTCCATCCCTTCTCTTTCAATCTGCAGGTGTCTTTAGGTCTAAAATGAGTCTCTCATAGGCAGTACATAGATGGCTCCTGTTTTTTGTATCCATTCTGTTACCCTATGTAAATGTAGTCCTTTTACATTCATAGTGATTATTGAAAGATTGAATTTAGTGCCATTGTATTGCCTGTATAGTTGATGTTTCTGGTGATCCTCTCTGGTCCTTTCTAAGGACCTTTTCTCAAAGAGTCCCCCTTAAAACTTCTTGCAGGGCTAGTTTAGTGGTCACAAATTCCTTTAGTGTTTGTCTGGGAAATTCTTTATCTCTCTTTCTATTCTGAATGACAGCCTTGCTAGATTAGGAATTCTTCACTGCATATTTTTCCAATTCAGCACACTGAATGTATCCTGCCACTTCTCTCTGGCCTGCCAAGTTTCTGTGGACAGTTCTGCTACAACCTGATCTTTCTTCCTTTGTAGGTTAAGGACTTTTCTTCCCTTGTTGCTTTCATGATGCTTTCTTTCTCTCTGTGTTTTGTGAATTTGACTATGATATGCCTTGATGATGACTGGCTTTTGTTGAATTTTTTTTTAATGTTTGTTTATTTACTTTTGAGAGAGAGATAGCACAAGTGGAGGAAGGGCAGAGAGAGAGAGAGGGAGACAGAGAATCCAAAGCAGGCTCTAAGCTCTCAGTGCAGAGCCTGATGTGGGGCTTGAGACCATGAATTGTGAGATCATGACCTGAGCCAAAGTCAGATGCTTAATCAACTGAACCACCCAGGTGCCCCAACTTTTGTTGAACTTAATGGGAGGTCTCTGTGTTTCTTGGATTTTGATGTCTTGGTCCTTCCCCAAATTAGGGAAGTTTTCAGCTATAATATGCTCACATAAACCTTGTGCTTCTTTTTCTCTCTCTTCATCTTCTGAGACTCCTATGATACAAATGTTATTAGGTTTTAATAAATCACTGAGTTCCTAAGTCTGTCTTTGTGATCCCTGACTTTTGTTTCCCTCCTCTTTTCAGCTTCATTATTTTCCATAATTTTGTGTTCTGTATCACTAATTTGCTCCTCTGCCTTGTCTATTCTCGTTTTTATGGCCTCCTTTTGGGTTTACATCTATCTCGGTGATAGCATTTTTAATTTTGGCCTGACTAGATTTTCGTTCTTATATCTCTGCATAAAGGGATTCTCTGGGGGTCTTATATGCTTTTTTCAAGCCCAGCTAGTATCCTTACAATCGTGTTTTTATTTTTTATTTGTTTTGACAGAGAGAGAGTGAGTAAGTGCTAGCGGGGGGCAGGGGCAAAAGGAGAGAATCCCAAGGAGGCTCCGCTCCACCAGCACATAGCCTGACCCAAGGCTTAAACTCACAACCCATGAGATCATGACCTGAGCTGAAACCAAGAATCAGACACTTAACTCATTGAGCCACCCAGGTGCCCCATAAATCATGATTTTAAATTTTAGTTTAGGCATCTTACTTATATCTGCATTGATAAGATTCCTGGCTGTCATTTGTCCTGTTCTTTCATTTGAGATGAACTCCTCTGTCTTGTCATTTTGGAGGAAGAAAAAACAATGATGATGATGATGATGATGATGATGATAGTAACAATAATAATAATAAATAGAATGAAATAAAAAATTAAACATCTTTTAAAAAATCAAATAAAGGAAGCTAGATCCTAGGTGTGTTTTGGTCTGCTTGTTAAGAGAAGCTTGATAGAATATAGGTGTAAGAAAAAAGCAGAAAATGGGGCACCTGGAAGGCTCAGTCTGTTAACCATCCTCCTTTAGCTCAGATCATGATCTCACAGCTCGTGAGTTCAAGCCCTGTATCGGGCTCCCTGCCAACAGCTCAGAGCCTGGAGCCTGCTTCCAATGGATTTTGATGTCTCCCTCTCTCTCTGCTCCTCTCCTGCTTGCACTCTTTCTTTTTCAAAAATAAATAAACATTAAAAAAAATGTTTAAAAGAATAAAGAAGAAAAGGCATTAAAATTTTAAAAAAACTAAAAGTTGAAATAAATATATAAAATAAAATTTAAAAAATTTGCTCTTTCTGTATCAAAGAAACAAAAGAAAACAACAACACCAACAACAACAACAAAAAAACAGAAGCAAAATTCAAACAAACAAAAAGGAACCCAAGTGAATCTAGATCCAGTTTCTCCTAGTGCTGAAATTTTGCAATACTCTATGTACAGTAGACTGAGCACATGGAAGGGATTTGTGCTGGTCCTGTTGGGGAGGATACTGCCACTTAGTTTCTCAGGTCAGCTTGCTACAGTGGAGCTGTACCTGGAGTGGGCAGTGTGGCTTTGGTGTAATGGCTCCATTCTCTGTTTGGTGGTGCTGTTTAGCTCACTGGAGTCTGTCCCTGTTGGGCTAATGGTGAAACTGGCTCTGCCAACTCTCAAATCTCCAGAGGAGGAAGTTGTTAGTATTCTCACTGACAGAGGATTACCTCTCCTGTGTTCCCTGCTTCTGTCAGCTCCCCACCTACCCCAGAGTTGTTCACCTACCAGTTGGTGCCTCCTTCCACAGTTTTACCTCAGGCTTGGCTGCTTCAAAACACTGCACTTAAAAAAACCCTGAGGTTTGGACTCAAAATGATCCTCTGGGGGAGGGTCTCCCCGCACTGAGACCAGGAAATGATCATGCATCTGTGCAGCAGCAGCAGCTCAGACTTTAGGGTAAATTGCAATACACAGCTGGTGCGAGGGTTTACTGCCCTCAGCCAGCATCTTTGTTCTTATATGGGTGAACATAGAAGCTTGATGGGATGGTGCCTGCCTGGTCTTTTGCCTCGCAGAGGCCTTATCGCCACTACCAAATGCACTCTAAGCAGGGGAAGTGCTTCTCCCTATGCCACCCAGGGGATTTCAGACTGTACTGTCTGCTCCTAGGCCTCTGCCCTGCTTTCTTAGTGGAGCACTGCCAGGCACTGACCTCTGAAACTTCAGACTCTGTGCTCCACTGTGTATAAAAAACTTGTAGTATTGAAACCCTCTCCTTTTGGGGCGCCTGGGTGGCGCAGTCGGTTAAGCGTCCGACTTCAGCCAGGTCACGATCTCACGGTCCGTGAGTTCGAGCCCCGTGTCAGGCTCTGGGCTGATGGCTCGGAGCCTGGAGCCTGTTTCCGATTCTGTGTCTCCCTCTCTCTCTGCCCCTCCCCCGTTCATGCTCTGTCTCTGTCTGTCCCATAAATAAATAAAAACGTTGAAAAAAAAATTAAAAAAAAAAAAAGAAACCCTCTCCTTTTTTCTCTGCCATTGATATTGGGGAACAATTTTCTTGTGCAGTCCCCTGTGCATGTATTCACTCTTTCTCTCTAGCTGCGTTCATGGGGAGTACTTTCTTGAGCAAAGATGACACACTGCACTCTCCCCATCTCTCTTTGTTCCTCTCCCTTCCCTCTGGATCACTGCAGCTCTACCCTCCCCCAGTTCACCTCTCCACACCAGGTACCAACCCTGTTTTGTCCCTCAAATTAGGCAGATTGTTCTATTAATCCTCAGATCGATTTCCTAGGTGTTCAAAATGGTTCGTTGTTCTAGCTGTGTTCGAGGGCCAAGACAAGCCCAGGACCCTGTTATTATTCTGCCTCCGCCCCACTATTGCTTGTTTATTATCTCTTCTGTGACCGCTCATATTATCCTATTTGAATTTCTGTTTCTTTGCAATTAAGAGTTCCTGGATCTAAGTCTCTCCCTTCCTAATTTCCACCCCTTTACATTTTACTCAGTGCTTTGAAGTACTTATTACACTCAATTTCAGTCTCAGTAGTGACCATTGGTTGCTCCAATTAATGTACTCAGTTGTTAGCTTTTTTGAAATCATGTGTATTATCTCCGTAAAGTCTTGTGTTGTATTGTACATTAATCTCCTTAAATGTTTTCATTATTTTTCTAAGTTCAAGTTGTTGCTTGTCTTTTCTACATCTGAATTTTACTTCTTCACAGATATTCCTGTTTATAGCTGCTAGACTATGTGGTGTAGAAGCAGACAGATCACCAATAGTCCACTGCAGAGGCCCTGGGGCCCACAGATTCTTTACTCTCAAATTTAGGACTCTACCTACCTACTCTGCAACGTCTTGGCCTCTTGAGTACCAGTGAGACCAGGCACAGACTTGTAGGACTGAGGCTACCTTCCTTACCCTGTTCTATTCCCACTACCAGCAGGAACTTGCAGTTCATGTAGGCTGAACTTTCTGTGTATAGTCCATATGTGGTAATTAGTTCTTGTTAAATACCTGTGGCCTTTGTTACTGAAAATAAATAAAAATCATGATTTTTGTAGGAAAAATTATAAGTATTTTTAAAATATACTGAAGTATTTATATTATTTTACTTTTTCCTTCATGCTCAAATAGACAACTCACCGTTTTTCTTTATTATGTGTTTACAGGTTAGCATGGCCTCATTGAAAGAATTAGACCAAAGACTCTTTGAAAATTACATTGAGTTGAAAGCAGATCCTATCGTTGGCTCCTTAGAACCTGGAATTTATGCAGGCTATTTTGATTGGAAAGACTGCCTGCCACCAACAGGTAAATGGTTTCAATTTACTGAAGTTCTCTAAAAGTAGTCCAGTACATCTAGAGTAATAAATATGGATACGATATTATCAATCAGTATATTCTTTTTTTTTTAAGTTTATTTATTTTGAGAGAGAGCACGATTGCCAAGGAGGGGCAGAGATAGAGGGAGAAGGAGAGAATCCCAAGCAGGCTCCATAATGACAGTGCAGAGCCTGATGCGGAGCCCAGACCCACAAACTGTGAGATCATGACCTGAGCCAAAATCAAGAGTCAGTCACTTAGCCAACTTAGTCACCCAGGTGCCCCTCAATTAGCATATTCTTAAAATGCTTTTCTTTTATTCACATTTTTTCTCATATTTACTCAGGGATTAGTTTGATTTTAACGTTTTACTAGCTTAAACCCATTTTTGATAGTTTGGATATTAGTGTACTTTATATTATTAATATTTAAGACTTAAAATTATTCTTAAATTCCAGAAGATAGTTACACCTTATAGTATTCAATCATTTTAGTAACATGTACCTTTTTCCCGCGATGTGGCTTCATTGCATAGATATACTATGAGTGACAGTTTTATATGATAACTTTGTGACTATCATCCAAAAATTTAAGAAATCTGGTCACTTCTATATATGACCTAATTATTAATGCTGAAAAGGTGAAAGATAGAGGAAAAATGTGTAAGAGTATGATCATTATAGTAATTTAGCAAAGAAAATTGGACCACAGAAGGATGATTGACACAGTTCCAGTATTATTTCTGTGACACCAAATGAAGTCATTTAAATCACTTCATGATACATATTTTAAAAATAACTATTGCTTGCTGAATCAAACTTCTTGATGCGTCAAATGTTTATGATTATGTGTGGATTATGTGTAGTATGAAATAGTGTGAAATACGTAAAACCAGGCTCCCTATTAACCTTTTTTATAAGAGCCTTACATAGAAATGGTCATGTTGATATTAGGCATAGATTCTGTTTAGATGTATATATGTAGATATAGCAGTGAATTGTTAATAGGCTTGAGTTAATTTTCATTCTTTTACCTAATTGTTTAAACCCTTTTTTTTTATTGTGTAGTGCATTTCTTAGATGGTGATTAAATTGTTTAATCTTTAAATACCTTTGGATTTTTATTGTGTGGTGTTAATATTAGGTGATAACATAATTTTGATGCTAGAAGTCAAAACTAAAAACCATAATCATTAAATTAAAGATATTTGGGGCACCTGGGTGGCTCGGTCAGTTGGGCATCCGACTTCGGCTCAGGTCATGATCTCATGGCTCAGTTTGAGCCCCATGTTGGGCTCTGTGCTGATGGCTTGGAGCCTGGAGCCTGCTTCGGATTCTGTGTCTCCTTCTCTCTCTCTCTGCCCCTCCCCTGCTTGCACTCTGTATCTGTCTCTCTCTCAAAAATAAATAAACATTTAAAAAGAAAGATATTTTATGTGACTAAGTATTTGATTTTCTGACAATCATTATAGTCATATGAGTCCTTCTGCCTACAGCTGGCCATAATTAATCTTTTTTCCTTAAACTCTGTTACTTTTCTATACACATACTTTGTCCAAACTGGATTATAGTTCATGTCCAAATGTATCCTTTTGTAATTCTTTTTTTTTTAAGTGTATTTATTTATCTTTAGAGAGAGAGAGAACACACACACTTGAGCATGAGTGAGGAAGTTTTAGAAAAAAGGAGAGAGAATCCCAAGCAGGCTCTGTACTGTTACTGTGGAGCCTGACGTGGGGCTCAAACCCATGAACCATGAGATCATGACCTGAGCCAAAATCAAGATTCAGATGCCTAACTGACTGATCCACCCAGGTGCCTCCAAATATATCCTTTTAAAGTTTAACTCAAATTCTGTTCATATTTTACAATCCTTGCAGTATCTTCCCATTATATTTACAGTAAAATGTGCAAAACAGGACAGGGCAGGCCCTTGACTGGTGCCCTGGTTGCTTGGCCCATCATCCATGAGTGTACTCCATGGTCTCTCTCCAGCTGCACTTTAGCACAGTGAGCCTTTTTGTTGCCCATATCTTTTTGTTTCCAAATCCTTCCACCTTACCCCTTCAAGACTGGTTTTTCCCTTTGCTTAGGCAGTAATTCTCCCTTCATAGAACTGATTCCCTTTTATCATTCAGGTCTTAAACTTAAATATCACCATACTAGCCATCCAAGCTGAAGAAATGACATGGCCAATGGGCAATAAGTGTGGTGTTTTAAATTTAACCTTTGAAAACTACCATATTTTACTTGTAAAATAATTACTTACAAGGGAGAATGCTGTAGATGTGGTTTCAGCACTGGCCTTTATACTGGTTGAACTTATTGCAGCTAAATCTATGAGGTCATAGTTAGTGGGTTAATTATCACTTTAAGTGAACACACATGACTTTTAACAACAAATTATCATTCTCAAGATCATCAGTCAGTAGCCTCTGGAATTTTTCGTCTATAATACCTTTTCAGAACTCTTGGGCCCAGATTTTGGAATTTCAATATTTTTGGATTTTAGAAAGACATAGTGCATGTGCCATATATTATGTTACATTCCCAGCAAGGATTTCTGCAGGGAAACATATGAATACTTAGATGAGGAGTGATAATGTAGTATCCTTATTCAAATCAGGTGAGAAATGCCACCAGAAGAATTCATCACAAATTTGCAAATTCACAAACAAAATTTTGCCTCTTGAATTCTGTACCTCCAGTATCTAAACTACTGCTTGGTACATAAGTCTGGTCAGTAAATATTTGTTCAGCGACTACTTGGATGACCTCTTTGTAGCTACCATGGGTGCCTCTGCTAGTGTCTTCACTTCCTGGTCATCTCTTCCTTAGCTGGCCTGTGCATGCTTCAGGGTCCATCTATGAAAGGAGTGGTTTTTCTGGAAAGTCTTCCTCCATCAACCCCAACAGGACTCTTTTTTCCTGAATCCCTACTACACCCTTTAACCTCTTTTATAATTCTTTAGTATATGTACATAATATATATATTTTTGTATCTGTTTTTATTCCCCAATTTTGGAGGAATTTTTAATGATGTGAGGAGATTCTTTTCACATTTACAGATTTCAAATTATTTAAGTATTTTTGTAGAGCAATGACTGAAAGTTTCATAATTCCAAGGGATGGATATTAGAAGCGTTTTCAGTAAAATCTATTTTCTACTCATGGTAACAGTGCACAATACTGAGATATCGCCCTTACTGTTCCTGGACCACTGCTAGTGAGCTAAATGTCACTGCCCTGCCCTTTCCCCCAGTCTTAGAAGAATTAGACAAAAATTGCCAAGTGCTGTGGACCAGCCTGATAACTGCTTCTCCTTCGTCTGGGCTGCTTTCACCTTCTAAGACTGCTGAGAGGGATGGCATCTGGTGACCACTTTTCCTTTTTCATTTGTAACACCTCACCTTGTGTATACATAAATAAATTATCTCATAGGGAAAGAAAAGCCTGAGCCTTGCTATGCCAAACTTTTGTGGAAATAGTTTGGCAATCCCAGATATTCAAAAATAAAGCAGTTGTTATAGACAGGCCATGTACGTGCAAACACACACACATGCACACAGGCATGTACATCCTAAGTTTTAAGTCTCTTGCAGGCAGATGGCTTTAATTAATTTGTGTCCTTATAACATCTGACTAAGTGACTTGCATATAATTACCACTTACTACCTGTGGTTCTAATTTTCTAAATTTTAGCAATCTTAAAATAACCAGATTATTTATAATCTCTTGTGAATCCAGGGGGTAGGACATTAAGCACTAAACTAGCAGCTGTAGTCGCCCTAACTGTAAATCACAATCCCCATCACTCTTCTCTTTACAACCCAGCTTTTAAAAAGTTATGTCTTGGGGCGCCTGGGTGGCACAGTCGGTTAAGCGTCCGACTTCAGCCAGGTCATGATCTCGCGGTCCGTGAGTTCGAGCCCCGCGTCAGGCTCTGGGCTGATGGCTCAGAGCCTGGAGCCTGTTTCCGATTCTGTGTCTCCCTCTCTCTCTGCCCCTCCCCCGTTCATGCTGTCTCTGTCTGTCCCAAAAATAAATAAACGTTGAAAAAAAAAATTTAAAAAAAAAATAAAAAGTTATGTCTTCCCTCAAAGAGTCCATGCTAGGGCTATCTGTGTTCTTGTGTCACTTGATCTCTCTCATCCCCTGAAGCCTGCCACATCCCCGCCCCCCCAGTTGAGACTGTTCTCACTGAAGCTACCTCTGATGCTATACAGCTGACCCTTGAACACACAGGTTTGAACTATACAGTTCCACTCATACATGAATTTTTTTTAACACAGCACAGCACTGAAAATGTATTTCCTCTTCCTTATTTCTTTAATAACATTTTCTTTTTTTGTAGCTTACATTATTGTAAGAATACAGTAGAAATGTATTATATATAATATATAAATATATAATATATATTGTATGTATTATATATACTAAATAATACACAGAATATACAAAATATGTGTTAATTGACTGTTTATGTTATTGGTAGGACTTCTGGTCAACAGTAGGCTATTAGTAATTAACTTTTTGCACAAAGTTACAGTGGATTTTCCATTGTTTAGGAGTCAGCACCCCAAACTCTGCATTGTTCAAGGGTCAGCTGTAGTTTGGAATCTGTGATGCAAACACTTCATATTCCATGTTTCTGTAGTACTCCCATTGTTGATCTCCCTTCCTGAGACTTTCTG
This sequence comes from Puma concolor, assembly GCF_028749965.1. Classification (NCBI taxonomy): domain Eukaryota; kingdom Metazoa; phylum Chordata; class Mammalia; order Carnivora; family Felidae; genus Puma; species Puma concolor. The sequence continues at coordinate 28,862,074 of NC_141671.1, forward strand.
TGGCATCTCTGATCCCACTACTAGTTGACAGCCCTCAGCTTCCTTGGTGGATTGGCTTCTCTTCCTCTGCATAGCCTTACACTGCTGGTATCCCCAGGACTCTATCTTTCCCTCTTCTTGCCAGACTGTCCTCAAACTATCTCTGAGTGATTTCATCCACCATAATTTAGATAAAATCAGACTGACTGGTGCCTCCAGCATCTACATCTATAGCCTAATCTCTCTACTCTGAGATCAAGGTCTTTCTATCAGCCTTCCTAGTAGATGTCTCCACTGGAACATTCCAGAGACCTCTTCAGCTTAGCAAGTCCAAAAGCAAATTCATCACCTTTGCTTTCTCATCATCACCACATCAGCTCTTTCTGCTGCTGAACCTCCACTCAACTGGGAATGGGTGAAGACCTCAGCTAAGACTCCCCTCTCCATCTTGTTCAAGAAAACACTTGGTTATGAGTCCCCTCGTTTCCATTTCTGAGTTCTGCCCCTCATCATTTTTCACTGTTTCTTGTCAAGATACTTGAGGGTTCTCTTCTTCGTACCAGCACCCAATCTTGCCTGTTTCAGGTTCACTTCTGCCTTTTTGAAAAACTCCTCTTTCTAAAATATAAATGAGATCTGTCACTCCTCTGCTTCAAACGCTTCAGGATGACCTATTATCCCTCAGGCTTAAACCTAAACTTGCTAGACATTGCTTACACTTAATTATGGCTATCCTTTACCTCCCTCATGCTTCTTCCCTATACCTCTTACACATCCCTTCTCTAGGCAACTGGCAGTCAGAGCCATTTCAGTCCTGAAAGCCTTCTCCACTCCTGCTCTTTTCTGATAAGTAGGCACTGCCTCCTCTGGGAAGCTTTCCTTCCCACCTCCTTGCACACCTCCAGGTTGGGTTGGTCTCCCTCATCCCTCCTGCTCCTGAAGCAGTTTTCTGTCCCTCTTGTACATAGGAATTGTCATCATCTGCTTGCTGCTGTTCTGCTGTGCTGGGACTCCTTAGCACAGTGGCTGACTTTTTCATATCCATACTCCCAGGGTTTAGCAGAGTCTACATAACAGAAGATGCTCTGTAAATGCTTGTTAAGTGAACAAAGATGGGTAGTTTATTAGTATACAGTCTTAACTAAATCGTAGGTCAGTCTTCAGTTTGTTATCTTTCAAGTATTTGCTACATGGTTTTGCAGTGATTATTCTAATTTTTTTCAATAAAAGAGTTAGTCATGTAATCTTCTAGTTTCCATTACTCTTGTTGACTTTTTTTAGGTGGTACGCAGTAGATATTATTTGTTGAATTGAATTAAAATAAGCCTTTTATTTTTTTTTAATTTTTTTAACATTTATTCATTTTTGAAAGGCAGAGAGACACAGAGTGCGAACGGGGGAGGGGCAGAGAGAGAGGGAGACACAGAAACAGAAGCAGGCTCCAGTGTCTGAGCTGTCAGCACAGAGCCCGATGTGGGGCTCGAACTCACGGACTGCGAGATCACGACCTGAGCCGAAGTCGGCCGCTTAACTGACTGAGCCACCCAGGCGCCCCAAAATAAGCCTTTTAGCACTCACGTTCTTATCTTCTGTGAATTCTCATATGGTAGTTTTATGCACTCCCTAAAGTTTGAACAATTGCATCTGAGTTAAAATGTGAATATAAAGTATATCCCACACATCAGTAGTTCTGTGTGGCATTGCCTAGTTTAAGTGAATTTAGTTAAATTTAATATTTTTTCCGATGATTAGCATGTGTTAAACATAATTGTTAGCACTGACATTGTTCTTAAATTATTTGGTATTTGTTTAAGGTTATGAAATTATTTGTGATGTTTCTGTGAGAATGGGAAAAATCATGACATAGCCACTCCAAGTTTCCTGCATGTTCAATGATTGCTACAACAAGGCTTGGTCACTAAGCTTCAGTCTCCACTAACACTTGTTCATATCTATCTCCATTGAAACTCTGGTTGTTACTGAGAAACATAATTTATTTGTAAATGATGCAGAGGAGGGCTGTCTTTCCACCTCCTTCCCCACCCCAGACTTGGAGCTTCCCCTAATAAGCAGTTAGGTGCCTTTAGTGCATGCTGAAGACAAGCAACAGCAATCACAGAATTCCTGATCGGGTAGGACTGAGGTCTTTCTTATTAGCTCATCCCTTTAAGGGGTGTCTTTGGAAAAGAGCAGTTCAGGAGGTCTTCTTTTCCCTAAAGGGGCGTGGTCCTTTTACTACTTCAGAGGCTGTGATTGCTGGCCACTGTTATGCCATGGTGGATGCCAGGAAATGACCTCAGTGAGGAGTCACAAGAGAGCAAGGAGTGTGGGAAAGGCAATGCCAGGCTGTTAGGGACTTTTGGTTTCTATTTCATCCAATTAGATGATTTCAGTGATTCAGAGTTTCCCAGTCCTCCCTTTATAATATTTATTTAAGGTACTCAAAGTTTCTTCTCTACTACCTTCATATTTTCTCAGCCATAAAATTGAGCTAGTTTAAGCCACTGATGTGAGTAATAATGGTTTGTGGCCTCTGGATAAATTTTTTGTAGAAAATTAAGATTCTCCTGCCTGTGTGACATTAAGTGGTATGGCTTTCGCCTCCTTTTTTTTTTTTTTTTTTTTTAAATAAACATCCTTTCAAGAATAGAAGGCACATGGCACTGCAGTGTCAGCAATTTATTTACTCTTTCCCAAATTCCAAAAACACTTAGAAATTGTCAGTGTTTGTTTCCCTTTTATAAACTGTTTTTAATACTGTTCTTTGTGTAGTTTTGACTTCATGATCACTAACTGAACCTGTCTTGCATAGTCATATAGTGATTCTTAGTTTGTTTAAAGTTGACTTAAGTTGAGACCTCATGTAAAGTGAACAGCCAAAATAGTTTGACTATTAATCTTGCAAAATAATTTCAATTAACATTAGTATTATCTTTAGAGTTTTCATCTTGAAAAACTGAATTTTGCAAATCAGATAGGTAACTGATTACTTATTACTGTAGTTGGCAATAAATTTAGTTTCTGATACTGTATGTAGTAATTAAAAAAAAATCCAGTTGATTAATTTCATGATTCAAGAGGAGATATCCGTTAGAGCCATTGCTATGCTTTTTTAACCCGACAGTTGGATATTTAAATTGCTGTCACCCCTTTATTTGTGTACATGTCAGGAAAGATTATTCTGGTTAGTTATGAGTCACCTAACTGATTGTTTAATTGTTCTATTATCCATAGTTATTAAGAGCTCTGAGTATTTGCATTTGATAAATTTTAACTAAATTAAGAATATTGTTTTCCATTTACAAATGCATATGGAAATTCACATCTTTATAATAGATTAAATAAAAATAATTTTTCTTTAAATTTTTACTTAAATTTGGTTTTAATGATTTTTTCTATCTAAAAGGCATATAAACTTATATATGTATTCCTTATATATATTTAATTAATGAATTTAAACTTAACCATTTTTACATAGGTAGTTAACTTTTAATTATCAATTTTTATTGAAGTATAGTTGGCATACAATATTATATTAGTTTCAGATATACAGCATAGTTACTCAGCAAATCTATACATTGTGAAATGCTCACATAGTAAATATAGTTACTGTATTTCACCATTCAAAGTTATTAAAATATTAATGACTATATTCCCTATCCTGTACTTTTCATCCCTATGACATATTTATTTTATATAACTGGAAGTATGTACCTCTTAATCCCCTTCATCTATTTCAGCCATTCCTCCACCCACCTCCCCTTTGATAACTACCAGTTCATTCTCTGTATTTATGAGTCTTTTTCTGTTTTTGTTTGTTTTGTTTCTTAGATTTCACATATAAGTGAAATCATATGATATTTATTTTTTTCTGTCTGACCTATTTCACTTAGCATTATACCCTCTAGGTTCATCCATGTTGCAAATGACAAGATTTCATTCTTTTTTAATGTCTGAGTAATATTCCATTGTATGGAACCATAAAGGTACCATATCTTTATCCATTTGTCCTTTATCCAAGGATGCTTGGGTTGCTTCCATATCTTGTTTTTGTAAATAATGCTGCAATAAACATAGGGGTGCATATGTCTTTTCATGTTTTTGTTGCATGTTCAAGTGCTTTTGTTTTCTTCAGGTGAATATCCAGAAGTGGAATTTCTGGGACATATGGTATTTCTGTGTTTAATTTTTTGAGGAAACTTCATATGGTTTTTTTATTGTGGCTGCACCAATTTATATTCCCACTAATAGTACACAAATGTTCCCTTGCTCCATGTCCTCACCAGCACTAGTTTTCTCTTATCTCTTTGAACTAGCCATTCTGACAGGTGTGAGGTGGTATCTCATTGGAGTTGTGATTTGCATTTTCCTGATGATGTTGAGCATCTTTTCATGTGTCTTTTGGCCATCTCTGTATCTTCTTTGGAGAAATGTCTATTGAGGTCCTCTGCCCTTTTAATTGTATTATTTGTGGGGGGTGTTTGTTGTTGTAGGAGTTCTTTATATAGTTGAGATATAAACCTTTAATAGATGTTATCATTTCCAAATATCTTCTCACATTCAGTAAGTTAGTTGCCTTTTCATTTTGTTAATGGTTTCCTTTGATGTGCAAAAGCTTTTCCATTTGACGTAGTACCAATTGTTTATTTTTGCTTTTGTTACCTTTCCTTGAGAAGACAGATACAGAAAAATTCTTCTAAGGCTGATGTCCAAGAGATTACTGCCTATGTTTTCTTTTAAGAGAGGTTTTATGGTTTCAGGTCTCACATTTAGGTCTTTACTCCATGTTGAGTTTATGTATGGTATAAGAAAGTGATCTAGTTTTAGTCTTTTGCATGCAGTTGTTACAACATTATTAATTGAAGATACTTTTTTTTTTTTTTTGCATTGTGTATTTTGCCTCATTTGCTATAGATTAAGATACCATATAAGCATGGGTTTATTTCTGAGCTCTCTATTCTGTTCCATTGATCTATGTAGCTCTTCCTGTGCCAGGACCATACTGCTTTGATTATTATAGCCTTATAGTATATCTTGAAACCTGGAGTTGTGATACCTAGAGCTTGTTGTTCTTTCTCAAGATTGCTTTGGCTATTTGGGGTCTTTCATGGTTCCATACAAATTTTAGGATTATGTTCTAGTTCTGTGAAAAATACTATTGATATTTTGGTAGGGATTATGTTGAATCTGTACCTTGAGTATAGACATTGTAACTCTTCCAATGTAGGAGCATGGAATATCTTTCCATTGTTTTGTTTCATGTTCAGTTTGTTTTATCAGAGTTTTATAGTTTTCAGAGTACAGGTCTCTCTCTTCCTTGGTTAAGTTTATCCTTATGTATTTTATTATTTTTGGTGTAATTGTAAATGGGATTAATTTCTTAATTTCTGCCACGTTATAATTTGTATATAGAAGTGCAACAAACTTCTGTATATTAATTTTGTATTCTGCAACTTCACTGAATTCATTTATTCCAATTTTTTTTGGTGGAGTCTTTAAAGTTTTCTGTTTAGTATCATGTCATCTACAAATAGTGACAGTTTTACTTTTTCCTTCACCAGTTAGATGACTTTTTTTTCCTTTGCGATTGCCATGGCTTGTTTTTGTTGTTGTTGTTTTCTAGTTTCTAGAGTCTTGACATACAGAAGCAGACACAAGCAAGGCAGGCAGCACTAGGTATACAGAAAGGGGTGGCCTGGGCCAAGGCCCAAGCATCCCTCCCCTCCATGCAAGGTCCCTAGGAGATGCAGCTGGCCCAGCCTCTGTGGAGCAGAGGGTGAAGGGGGACACAGATCTCTGGGGATGTGGGCAGGTTTAGGCAGCTTCCAGAAAAATGGAGCAGAGAGTGATTCTTAGAGGTAAGGCCTTACAGTACCCTGAGAAGCAAAGAAACCAGGACCTTCCCAGGGTGTTCCAATTTTTTCCTCATTAAAAACTTTTTTTTTTTTTTAATTAGCACAAACAAAACCAAATTGAACAGCTTTAAAGTTCCAAGCAATCTGAATCTAGGGGGTATGCATGTGGCCAGATGTGCTTTCGTGAACAGCAGCTACTGAACTGTCCCAGGCCTTTGACCCCTGGGGAAACCCCTACAGCCAGTGCACAAGCCCCCATGTGAGGGAATGGTAGGGTCCCAGGCAAGTTGCTACACTGGTCCCCTTCCTTGTTAAGCACCGCTGGCCCCAGCCCAGGGAAGATCCATAGAGAAGGGTCACTTGAGCTCCCCAGCTCCTGATCCGCGTTGCACTTGGGTCACAAGTTGGGGTTTGAGGCGGCAGGGCTTGGCAGTGACAGGGCTCTCTGGCAAGGATCAGGGAGAAATAGAGTAGAGGAAGAGACCGTGTGTGCACACACATGCTCACCACCCACCAGTTAACAGAGCTGGGTCTGCAAGTGTCACAAAGGCTGAAAAGAGAGTCCTGCCATGATGGAAAAGCAGCAAATCCCGGGGCCCTTCTGCTCTTTTTAGTGCCAGGAAAACACTGACGATAAGTGGGTATACTCTCTGGAATAAAGATGGTAAGAGTAGACATCCTTGTCTATTTCCTTATCTGTGATACGGGGGTAGATAAAGGATTACCAATTTTCTTGATCATTTCAAAGAACCAGCCTCAGGTTTCATTGATCTGTTCTGTTTTGTTTTTACTCTCTATTTCATATATATCTGCTCCAATCTTCATTATTTCCTTCTTTCTGCTGGTTTGGGGTTTAGTTTGTTATTCTTTTTTACCTTCTTTAGGTGTAAGTTTAGATTGATTATTTGAGATTTTTCTTCTTGACGTAGGCCTTTATTGCTATAAACTTCACTCTTTATTACAGCTTTTACAGCATCTCAAAGGTTTTAGACTGCTTTCATTTATCTCCATATATTTTTTTACTTCCTCTCTGATTTCTTGGTTGACCCACTCAGTGTTTAGTAGAATGTTATTTAACCTCCATGGATTTGTATTCTTTCCAGATTTTTTCTTGTGGTTGATTTCTGTCTAGTTTCATAGCATTGGTAGAAAAGATGCACGGTATGACGTTAGGCTTTTCAAATTTGTTGTGACTTGTTTTGTGGCTTAACATATGATCTCTTCTGGAGAATGTTCCATGAGCACTTGAAAAGGATGTATATTCTGCTGTTTTAGGATGGAATGTTCTGAATATATCTGTTAGATCCATCTAGTCCAATGTGTCATTTAAAGCCACTGTTTCCTTGTTGATTTTCTGTCTGGCTGGTCCTTGTGGGAAGGGATCTATAGGCACTTGGGAAAACTGCTGAGGCCTGCTGGTTTGTCCACAGAAGAATGCCTCATGTGCTGTTACCAAGCTAGGTGGAGAGGGTTGGCACTGTGCTGCTTCTGTAGGTGTCCATGTATCTAGGTTGGGATATGGGGAGGAAGATGGTGCCTGCCAGCTCTTTTGTGATTGAGAAGGTTCCAAAGATCTCTGCTCCTCCAGCACAGGCTTTGAGATCATTAAATAAATCTCCTTCCCATATATCCCAGGCATTTTCAAATTGCTTCTTCTATGCTATATCTCACCAGTGCTGTTTGTTGTGCTGTCTCTTTAAGGGTGGGGATTCAGTTTCCTCTCACCCTCCCTGCTCTTCCAGTGCCAAGCCAGCCAGGTTTTAAAAGTCCAGGTGTTAAGCCCCATTGATTGTTAAGAACTCTGTAAGTCAGGCAACTCTGGCCTTGAAAGCCAAATTTTATGGAGATTTGTCTTCCTAGTACATGCCCTCTGTGCCTGGGAATCCCAGCCCAGTCTACTCTTCTCACCTCTCCATGCCCACAATATCCCTCCTTCCTGTGGACAGTCCCATAGGTTCATTTGCCTCCTGACCCCATTTCATTTCCACCCTTGCTACCTACCCTATTAAATGTGGCCCTTTCTCTACATTTATCTGTGGAGAGTCTGTTATGCCAGTCTTTTGCTCATATTTTCTGTTTATCTACACTGATGTGTGTTTATCTAATTGTATCTCTGGTTCGAGGTAAGCCCAGGATCCTCCTATTCCAACATCTTCCCTGGAAGTTTTCTAGACCATTTACACTTAAAATAATGATAGTAATGTACTCATTGTCATTTTGTTCACTGTTTTCTGGTTGTTTTTGTAGTTCTTCTCTGTTCCTCCTTGCTTTCTGTAGTGTTATACTTCAATTTCTTTTTTTTTTTTTTTTTGTATCATGTTTTTGGTTTGTGGTTACCATAAAGTTAAAAAATGGCATTTTTTTCAGATATAACATTTTAAGTATATAGCAATATATTTTACATTGATGGTCACTTAAGTATGAATACATTCTAAAAGCACTGTACTTTCACTCTCCACTTATACATTTTATGTATATATTATATTTTACATCTTTTTATTTTGTGAATTCCTTGACTAATTTTTTAGGTATAATTAATTTTGCTACTTTTGTCTTTTAATCTTCATATAACTTTGTAAGTAATTGAGTACTATCTTTACTATATGTTTGCTTTTACCAGTAAAATCATTTTCTTCCATAATTTAGTTCAAATTATTTCCTTTTCTACTTGAGTCCCTTTATCATTTCTTGTAAGTCCAGTTTAATGGTGATGGACCCCATAACTTTTGTTTGTCTTGGAACTTCTTTCTCTCTCCTTTATTTCTGGATGATAATTTTGCTAGGTAGAGTATTCTTGATTGTAGGGTTTTTTTCTTTCAGCGCTTTGAATGTATCATGCCACTCCCTTCTGGCCTGCAGAGGTTCTGCTGAAAAATCAGTTGATAGCCTTATGTGGTATCCCTTGTACACAACTCTTTGCTTTTCTTATGCTGCTTTTAAGATTCTCTATCTTTAATTTTCAACATTTTATTTATTTTATTTTGAGAGAGAGGGAGGGGCAAGTGAATGAGGGAGAGAGAGAGAAAGAAGCAGGGCTCATGCTCCCCCAACGCAGGGCTGGTGCTCACCTGAAGCGGGGCACAAGCTTACCCAAAGGGAGGCTTGAGTTCACCCGATGCAGGACTCAGACTCATAAGCCATGAGATCATGACCTAAACCGAAGTCAGATGCTTAACAACTGAGCCACCCAGGCACCCTAATTTTCAGCATTTTAACTATTATGTGTCTTGGTGTGGACCTCTTTGGGTTCATCTTGTTTGGGACTTTTTATACTTTCTGGGCCAGGATGTCTGTTTCCTTCCCCAGGTTAGCAAAGTTTTCAGGTATTATTTCTTCAAAGAGGTTTTCTACCTCTTCTCTTTTCTCCTTCTGAGACTCCTATAACGTAAATGTTATTACACCTGATGATGTTTCAGAGGTTCCACACCTAGTCTTATTTTTTATTATCCTGCTTCTTTTAGCTGGTCAACCTCAGTACTTTCTGTTACCCTGTCTTACAGATTGCTCATCCCTCCTTTTGCATGCTCTAATCTACTGTTGATTTGCTCCAGTGTATTTTTAATCTCACTTACTGTATTCCTTTGGTCTAATTGGTTAATTTTTATATTTTCCATCTCTGTTGAAGTTCTCACTGAGTTCATCCACTCTTCTCTCAAGTTCATTGGGCCTCTTTATAACCATTATGTTGGACTCTTTATCAAGTAGATTGCTTATTTCTGTTTTGTTTAGTTATTTTTCTGAAGTTTTGCCTTGTTCTTTCATTTGGAGCATATTCCTCTATTTCTTCATTTTGTTTTACTTTCTATGTTTCTATGAATTAGATAAAACTGATACCTCTCTCAGACATATTTAGGAAAGCCCCCTACATACATGGTGTTGCCTGGTGGCTTAACTAGCTGGAACTATAATGGGCATGGTCTGGTAGTCCCGGGGGTGTTCTGTGCCAGGGCTCCCTTGGTGTGGGATTGCTGGAGTCAGGACAGAGCAGTTCAGCGTGCTCCATGCAAGAGACACCCCAGTGGGATGGCTGGAGCTGAAGTGGATGAGAGCTGACAAATCCCATGGTACTCTGCACTGGGGCCACCCTGTCGAGACTGCTGGAGCTGGGACAGGCCCAGGATACTCTTGGCAAGGGGCACTCCAGCAAGATAGCTGGAGATTTCGTGGCCAAGGGCTGGGGCTGCCTTGGTGGAACACCTGGAGCTGGTTGGTCATAGGTGGAGTTGCTGCCTTGCAAGGATGTTAATGATGGTGTGGGCAAAAAGCCCAGGATTTATTGAGTTGGCAGGCCAGCTAAAGCACCTGGACCCAATTCTTGCCTGTGTTATCAAGGTAGAGGGAGAACATAAACAATATTTCTCACTTGCACCTCCAACCCTGGAGAGAGTTTAGTAGCAGTTTCTTACTGTTTTGTGGACTCTCTAGGGTTAAAAATGGGTTTTCCTCACTTATAGTCTAGTTTCTTGTGAAACCACTGTTCTTTTGTTGTGCCCAGCTTGGGCAAATCTGTCCAGGGGCCCTTTAGTGCTATCCCTCCCCCCTGCAGTTTGCAGTTTTGGGGGGTGGATTTCCTGTAGTTACCATATCTTCATTGCTCTCACCTCATGTGGTCCCTCTATCCTTTGTTGTGCAGGGCCTTTTCAGTCAGCCCTCAGTTATTCTTCAGGAGGAATTACTCTATATGTAGGTATAGATTCAGTGTGTCCATGAGAGAACATGAGTTCAGGATCTTCTATACCACCAGCTTGGAGACAAAGACAAATGTACAGCTTTTCTTAAGTCTGTAGTCAGTCTGTTCAAGATAATTTCAGTTTTATTTTAAGATCTCTACCTTTCAGAATTTTTCACACATTTACATTGTCTGAACTTTGTAATAGCCACTGGATAGCTATGTTATTTTTTGCCTTTTGTAACTTTCAGTGATTCAGAGCTGAGGCCAGTTCAGCATTTCTAGAGAATAAGTTGTTAGAAGAATGGAGATAAAGAAAATAGTATCTTTTATTTGATTTACAAAAAATGGAAAACTACATATCTTGAAGCTTGGTTTGTGCTTTTTGAGAAAAGGGATCATCAAGATATTTGAAGGCCTGTGTAAAATAATAAGTTGGGTATGTTGTATGTGTATGAATTTATATACACACATACATATGTTATTATATATATACATAGCATTTATTATGTACTGTGTACCAGGCAGAGGGCTTTACATGGATTATCTGATTTAATCCTTATAACAGCACCTCAAGGAGCAGGTGATATTTTTATTCTTATTTTATAGATGATGTCATTGGGCACAGAAGAGGGTAAGTAATTGCCTTAGGTAACATAGATAGGAAATGGTGGAGCTGGATTCAGAGTTCACATCCAGACATCCCCTACCTGAAAGCACTATCTTGTGATGTTAGGCAAAGAGCTAATAACCTCCATTAAGAATCTATTAAAAAAGACAGAAGAGTAAACACAAATCATGAAATTCACAAAAGAACTAAAATGATCAAAAACATAAAAAAATACTAAAAATCTTCAATATTCAATACAAATTAAAAAAAGCATTAAGTTTTCGTTTTCATAAAGTGTGCTAGAATGGCAAATGTTAAAAAGCTTGATAATGCTTTTTGGCAAAAGTACTAAAAAGAAAACTATCCTATCATATTTTTAGGAATATAAATTGGCATATCTATACCGAACACATACACATTAAATATTGTTCATTCTTTATAATGGAAGAGGCTGCTTTTAAGGAGACGTAGCTGTTCTATAGTAGATGAGATGGAGACACACACACAGATACTGTTCATATATTTGGTAGAAAAATATGTTCATTATTTTCTCACTTTTATTTTAAAAAGACAACATACAATTTACAGTTTGTAAAATTTGTCATGTGCAAATGTATCTTGACAGGGGTGGGAGGTAGAATTTCAGAAAAGTATAATTTTCTACTTTAGAACTATGTGTTATTTGAGTATTTTCAAGGAACATTCATTTTTACTTTGAAAAGAATTTTACATTTTTAAAAAAGAAGAAAAACTATCCATGGAGTCAACATACTCAAAAAGAAGCATGTAACACTAATTTTTTTCATGGACATGAACTTGATTTAATAGTCAAAGAAATGACATACAGGGCAAATCTAGAATTTCAGCAAATCATTTGAAACTTGTTCCTGATTTGCTTTTGGAATCATCATTGCTGGAGTAATTATAGCCAGGGTGTCTTAAGGTCAGCCTAAAGGGAAGCCTCTAGTTAGTGCAAGAGGATTTTTAAGAAACAGAGTTCAATAAGATGATTCCAAAATTTGTTTAGAAAAGGTGAGGACTTTGTACAGCCAAAACAATCTTGAAGAAGAACAAGAAAGTTCGTATACTCACACTACTTGATTTAAAGACTTTTTAAAGCTACTGGAATGAAGGTAGTGTGGTATTATAATAGGATAGATAAATAGATCCAGGAAATAGAAAATATAAAAAGACCTACACATCACAGTCTGTTGATTTTTAACAAAGGCACCTAAACATTTCCATGAAGAAAGGAAATCTTTTCAAGATATGCTGGAACAAGTGCATAAATATATGAACAAGCATTTCACAAAGAAGATACATAAATGGCCAATAACAAATTAAAGGTGTGCACCATTATTTGTCATCAGGAGTAAATAAGTAAAAACCACAATGTGCCACTACTTCAGACCTACTAGAATAGCTAAAATTAAAGAGACTGATGATACTACATGTTGACAAGGATGTAGGACAACTGGAACTCTCAGACATTGCTGATGAGCCTATAAGATGGTAAAGCCACTTTGGAAACAGCTTCTTATAAAGTTAAACGTAAATCTACCCCTTGAGCTACCAATTCCACTTCTAGGCATTTTCCCAAGAAAAATGAAAAATAAGAGCACAAGTGGACTTGTACAATGTGGTCATCACAGCTTTATTGATAATAGCCCAAAACTGGGGACAACCAAACTATCCATCAAGAGGAGAATGTATGAAATTATATATTCGTACAGTGCAACAATATCCATACAATGGGGGTGCAACTTATCCTTGTTATTGTTGTTACCCATCAATGTGGATAGGTCTCAAAAACATGTTTAAGTGAAATAAGCCAAATACAGAATACATAAAATGGGATTCCATTTAAGTGAAATTCAAGGACAGGCTAATAATGTATGGTGACAGAACCAGAATGGTGATTACCTGTGGGAGGATGGTGGGAACTGATGGAGAGGCACCTTCAAAGTGTTATATGTCATGATTATGGTAGAGGATACACAGTTATGTACTTTAATCAAATCCCATCATATTGTACACTATATGTGCATTCACTATATGTAAATTTTACCTAATTTTTTTTTTTTTTACCTAAAAAAATGACTGGAAAAAAATTTAAAGTCCTGCAATAAAAATTGAATTACTGGAAAAGAATACACAAAATAAAGAGGCATAGTTAGAAATGTAAAAGAGAACTTGACGTTTAAGTTAAACAGAGGGGATAAGTTTGCTAATAGATTTATTTTTTTATTGATAGAAAAGTGTACTCCACGAAAAGAAAAAATTATTGTAATACTTATTCAGGTGTAAAAAAGTTAACATGTGTGAATTGAAGAAGAATAGTTATGGGGATGGCTTAATTTTACAATAAGAAGAAAGAGATAATAGCTTACTAAGAGCTAATGCATAAATTCTAAATGTTTTAGATAATTTGCAATTCTGTTTATAGGTGCTCTATGATGTGGCTGCCTCTAAGTAGCCATTGAAATGGTAGTTACAATTATAAAAGTGTAGTTTCCAGGATAGGAGGGGCAGATACCTGTGCCTTGGAGTCATCATCACATCTGGTCTTAAAGCCAAGCTTTTTGAGAAATGATTGTCAGAACAGACTATATTAGGCCTGGAGAAAGTGTTAGGGACAGATCTAATAGTTCTCTTTAAATGGTTTTAAAACAAAACAAAACAAAATCAGTTCTGTATAGCTGGGGAGTTAGAATTACAATCAATAGGTAGCAGTTGTAATTAGAATTTTCTAAAAGTGGTTAGCCTTTTAAGAAACATATTTTCTGTAGCTGCCAGTGTTTACATCAATGATGAGCATTCAAAAACAAGTGTGTATACTGTTTATCAGGGACTTTTGTTGAATCTGAATGAACTTGAAGACTTGGCAGACTGAGACCCTCCTACTTTTATCTGGGATGATCAGACTTGGCGTTATATTGTAGGTGTCTTGAGGAACAAATAGGTTTTGGGAAATTAAAATTCCAAATCCCTGAAAGTTTCCCAAACAGTAAGTAATGTGTTTGAAGTGACTTTTTTTTTTTCTTTTTCTTTTTTTTTTTTTTTAGAGAGAGAGCACAAGGGAAGCAGGGGGAAGAGGCAGAGGGAGAGAGAGAGAGGGAGAGAAAATCTTAAAGAGGGAGAGAAAATCCACACTCAGCATGGAGCTCAATGTGAGGCTCAAATCCCACAATCCTGGAATCATGACCTGAGCTGAAATTAAGAGTCAGATGCTCAACTGGCTGAGCCACCCAGGCGCCCCTTGAAGTGATGTTTTAAGATGATGGCATGGTTGTGGGTTGGGAGAAAAAAAAGGGAGGCTATTTTGGAAGTCTTGGAATGAAAAGAATGGACTGTGAGCTTGGGTGTGGTCAGAGGACAGATAAGATTTCATTTATAATGAACTATGGGTAGATAAATTGGCAATATTAAATACAGTAGGTACATTAACAACTTGGGGAGAACTGTCAGACAAGCCTTTTTACATTTCAGTCAGCACAGTATCTGTTTTTTGCTAGAAAAAAAAAATAATTAATTTTGAGATTAAGTAAGTAAAACTGCTTTCCAGAGTAGGAATTGAGTCTCTTATACATGTTTAGAAATTAAAGGGAAAAGTCAATTTTTTTAGTTCACTTACTTTGGTGTATATCACTGCTCAAGTATGTGTATTGCTTGGATATTAAACTAAGAAAGCAAATTATCACTTTAGAAATAGATTTTCCTGGCATTCTGTGGTCTGTAAGTTCCCAATAGGGCCTGAGTTGACACTCAGTCGTTGCATGACTCTGCTGACTGTCTTTGAGGCAGGAGCAATACTGTTTCACTACGGACCCTAGTAAGTCTAACAGTTCTCTCCCCATATGTCAGTGTCCTAACGAACACCTGAATAAATATTACAAAGATTTTCTCTTTTCACTGAGTATACTTTTCTATCAAAAAAATAAATACATAAGCAAAGTTATCCCTTCCGTTTAACTTAAACTTCTCTTCCCTTAGCTTCATTTTCAGGTTTTTGTTAAAGCATTCAAATATACTTTTACTGCAGTATCATTTCTGACCAGCTCTGCATGCCCACTCTTGCATACATACTGCCACCAAACGTTGCCTTCGTATAATAGTACTTTATTAAAGATACCAATTCAGTGGAAAATACGGGTATTTTTCCATTCTAAATAGTACATTCTTCTAAAGAATTTGGAATGCTGCATTTCAGTCATACAAGTTATCATTTGTGACCAACAAGATTTTAAAGGACCTCATTGTACTAACCAAAGAAAACTATACGTTTGTTGCCCTGTTTAAAGTTAGTGTAAGTTGGGGCACCTGGGTGGCTCAGTTGGTTAAGTGTTCAATTTCAACTCAGGTCATGATCTTGCTGCTCATGGGTTCGAGCCCCTCACTGGGCTCTGTGCTGACAGCTTGGACCCTGGAGCCTGGTTCAAATTCTGTCTCCCTCTCTCTCTCTCTTCCCCTCCCTCGCTCACATTCTGTCTCTCTCTCTCTCAAAAATAAACATTAAAAAAAATAAAAAAATAAAGTTAGTGTAAGTTGGATTTACAGATACAGAAATATGTGTATTTGGAACACTGAGACTAGAATAAAAAATTAAAATCAGTCTGTTAATCTCTGTACTCAATACCTGTAAAATATTTCCCTCATGTACAGATAGAAAATACATTTGCTTTTCATTCACAAATTCAGCAAATATTATCCAGCTTTCCAGGTTGTTAAAGATAGCAGTTCCTGATTTCCAAGTTTAAAATTTAAATAGAGAAGCTGACAGTATAAAAGAGATGAAATCATTGTGATTTTTACTTAAGTAAGTTAGAAGGCTCTCATATTCTTCTATATCCTGTGTTCTTCTCTGAGAATTGAAAAATGTATGGGGAACCAGGGCAATAAACTTGAGTGTGTCCACCTAATGTTCTTTATACTCTGGAATATTTTTTTTTTATATGAAATTTATTGTCAAATTGGTTTCCATACAACATACAACACCCAGTGCTCATCCCAAAAGGTGCCCTCCTCAATACCCATCACCCACCCTCTCCTCCCTCCCACCCCCCATCAACCCTTAGTTTGTTCTCAGTTCTCAACAGTCTCTTATGCTTTGGCTCTCTCCCACTCTAACCTCTTTTTTTTTTTTTTTCCTTCCCCTCCCCCATGGGTTCCTGTTAAGTTTCTCAGGATCCACATAAGAGTGAAACCATATGGTATCTGTCTTTCTCTGTATGGCTTATTTCACTTAGCATCACACTCTCCAGTTCCATCCACGTTGCTACAAAAGGCCATATTTCATTTTTTCTCATTGCCACGTAGTATTCCATTGTGTATATAAACCACAATTTCTTTATCCATTCATCAGTTGATGGACATTTAGGCTCTTTCCATAATTTGGCTATTGTTGAGAGTGCTGCTATGAACATTGGGGTACAAGTGCCCCTATGCATCAGTACTCCTGTGTCCCTTGGATAAATTCCTAGCAGTGCTATTGCTGGGTCATAGGGTAGGTCTATTTTTAATTTTCTGAGGAACCTCCACACTGCTTTCCAGAGCGGCTGCACCAATTTGCATTCCCACCAACAGTGCAAGAGGGTTCCCGTTTCTCCACATCCTCTCCAGCATCTATAGTCTCCTGATTTGTTCATTTTGGCCACTCTGACTGGCGTGAGGTGATACCTGAGTGTGGTTTTGATTTGTATTTCCCTGATAAGGAGCGATGCTGAACATCTTTTCATGTGCCTGTTGGCCATCCGGATGTCTTCTTTAGAGAAGTGTCTATTCATGTTTTCTGCCCATTTCTTCACTGGGTTATTTGCTTTTCGGGTGTGGAGTTTGGTGAGCTCTTTATAGATTTTGGATACTAGCCTTTTCTCCGATATGTCATTTGCAAATATCTTTTCCCATTCCGTTGGTTGCCTTTTAGTTTTGTTGGTTGTTTCCTTTGCTGTGCAGAAGCTTTTTATCTTCATAAGGTCCCAGTAATTCACTTTTGCTTTTAATTCCCTTGCCTTTGGGGATGTGTCGAGTAAGAGATTGCTACGGCTGAGGTCAGAGAGGTCTTTTCCTGCTTTCTCCTCTAAGGTTTTGATGGTTTCCTGTCTCACATTCAGGTCCTTTATCCATTTTGAGTTTATTTTTGTGAATGGTGTGAGAAAGTGGTCTAGTTTCAACCTTCTGCATGTTGCTGTCCAGTTCTCCCAGCACCATTTGTTAAAGAGACTGTCTTTTTTCCATTGGATGTTCTTTCCTGCTTTGTCAAAGATGAGTTGGCCATACGTTTGTGGGTCTAGTTCTGGGGTTTCTATTCTATTCCATTGGTCTATGTGTCTGTTTTTGTGCCAATACCATGCTGTCTTGATGATGACAGCTTTGTAGTAGAGGCTAAAGTCTGGGATTGTGATGCCTCCTGCTTTGGTCTTCTTCTTCAAAATTACTTTGGCTATTCGGGGCCTTTTGTGGTTCCATATGAATTTTAGGATTGCTTCTTCTAGCTTCGAGAAGAATGCTGGTGCAATTTTGATTGGGATTGCATTGAATGTGTAGATAGCTTTGGGTAGTATTGACATTTTGACAATATTTATTCTTCCAATCCATGAGCAGGGAATGTCTTTCCATTTCTTTAAATCTTCTTCAATTACCTTCATAAGCTTTCTATAGTTTTCAGCATACAGATCCTTTACATCTTTGGTTAGATTTATTCCTAGGTATTTTATGCTTCTTGGTGCAATTGTGAATGGGATCAGTTTCTTTATTTGTCTTTCTGTTGCTTCATTGTTAGTGTATAAGAATGCAACTGATTTCTGTACATTGATTTTGTATCCTGCAACTTTGCTGAATTCATGTATCAGTTCTAGCAGACTTTTGGTGGAGTCTATCGCATTTTCCATGTATAATATCATGTCATCTGCAAAAAGCGAAAGCCTGACTTCATCTTTGCCAATTTGATGCCTTTGATTTCCTTTTGTTGTCTGATTGCTGATGCTAGAACTTCCAGCACTATGTTAAACAACAGCGGTGAGAGTGGGCATCCCTGTCGTGTTCCTGATCTCAGGGAAAAAGCTCTCAGTTTTTCCCCGTTGAGGATGATGTTAGCTGTGGGCTTTTCATAAATGGCTTTTATGATCTTTAAGTATGTTCCTTCTATCCCGACTTTCTCAAGGGTTTTTATTAAGAAAGGGTGCTGGATTTTGTCAAAGGCCTTTTCTGCATCGATTGAGAGGATCATATGGTTCTTCTCTTTTTTTTTGTTAATGTGATGTATCACGTTGATTGATTTGCGAATGTTGAACCAGCCCTGCATCCCAGGAATGAATCCCACTTGATCATGGTGAATAATTCTTTTTATATGCCGTTGAATTCGATTTGCTAGTATCTTATTGAGAATTTTTGCATCCATATTCATCAGGGATATTGGCCTGTAGTTCTCTTTTTTTACTGGGTCTCTGTCTGGTTTAGGAATCAAAGTAATACTGGCTTCATAGAATGAGTCTGGAAGTTTTCCTTCCCTTTCTATTTCTTGGAATAGCTTGAGAAGGATAGGTATTATCTCTGCTTTAAACGTCTGGTAGAACTCCCCTGGGAAGCCATCTGGTCCTGGACTCTTAATTTGTTGGGAGATTTTTGATAACCGATTCAATTTCTTCACTGGTGATGGGTCTGTTCAAGCTTTCTATTTCCTCCTGATTGAGTTTTGGAAGAGTGTGGGTGTTCAGGAATTTGTCCATTTCTTCCAGGTTGTCCAATTTGTTGGCATATAATTTTTCATAGTATTCCCTGATAATTGTTTGTATCTCTGAGGGATTGGTTGTAATAATTCCATTTTCATTCATGATTTTATCTATTTGGGTCATCTCCCTTTTCTTTTTGAGAAGCCTGGCTAGAGGTTTGTCAATTTTGTTTATTTTTCCAAAAAACCAACTCTTGGTTTCGTTGATCTGCTCTACAGTTTTTTTAGATTCTATATTGTTTATTTCTGCTCTGATCTTTATTATTTCTCTTCTTCTGCTAGGTTTAGGTGCCTTTGCTGTTCTGCTTCTAGTTCCTTTAGGTGTGCTGTTAGATTTTGTATTTGGGATTTTTCTTGTTTCTTGAGATAGGCCTGGATTGCAATGTATTTTCCTCTCAGGACTGCCTTCGCTGCATCCCAAAGCGTTTGGATTGTTGTATTTTCATTTTCGTTCGTTTCCATATATTTTTTAATTTCTTCTCTAATTGCCTGGTTGACCCACTCATTCGTTAGTAGGGTGTTCTTTAACCTCCATGCTTTTGGAGGTTTTCCAGACTTTTTTCTGTGGTTGATTTCAAGCTTCATAGCATTGTGGTCTGAAAGTATGCATGGTATGATTTCAATTCTTGTAAACTTATGAAGGGCTGTTTTGTGACCCAGTATATGATCTATCTTGGAGAATGTTCCATGTGCACTCGAGAAGAAAGTATATTCTGTTGCTTTGGGATGCAGAGTTCTAAATATATCTGTCAAGTCCATCTGATCCAATGTCTCATTCAGGGCCCTTGTTTCTTTATTGACCGTGTGTCTAGATGATCTATCCATTTCTGTAAGTGGGGTGTTAAAGTCCCCTGCAATTACCACATTCTTGTCAATAAGGTTGCTTATGTTTATGAGTAATTGTTTTATATATTTGGGCGCTCCGGTATTCGGCGCATAGACATTATAATTGTTAGCTCTTCCTGATGGATAGACCCTGTCACTATTATATAATGTCCTTCTTCATCTCTTGTTACAGCCTTTAATTTAAAGTCTAGTTTGTCTGATATAAGTATGGCTACTCCAGCTTTCTTTTGGCTTCCAGTAGCATGAAAAAGAGTTCTCCATCCCCTCACTCTCAATCTAAAGGTGTCCTCAGGTCTAAAATGAGTCTCTTGTAGACGGCAAATAGATGGGTCTTGTTTTTTTATCCATTCTGTTACCCTATGTCTTTTGGTTGGCGCATTTAATCCATTTACATTCAGTGTTAGTATAGAAAGATATGGGTTTAGAGTCATTGTGATGTCTGTATGTTTTATGCTTGTAGTGATGTCTCTGGTACTTTGTCTCACAGGGTCCCCCTTAGGATCTCTTGTAGGGCTGTTTTAGTGGTGACAAATTCCTTCAGTTTTTGTTTGTTTGGGAAGACCTTTATCTCTCCTTCTATTCTAAATGACAGACTTGCTGGATAAAGGATTCTCGGCTGCATATTTTTTCTGTCTAGCACACTGAAAATCTCGTGCCAATTTTTTCTGGCCTGCCAAGTTTCAAAAGAGAGATCAGTCACGAGTCTTATAGGTCTCCCTTTATATGTGAGGGCACGTTTACCCCTCGCTGCTTTCAGAATTTTCTCTTTATCCTTGTATCTTGCCAGTTTCACTATGATATGTCGTGCAGAAGATCGATTCAAGTTACGTCTGAAGGGAGTTCTCTGTGCCTCTTGGATTTCAATGCCTTTTTCGTTCCCCAGTTCAGGGAAGTTCTCAGCTATTATTTCTTCAAGTACCCCTTCAGCACCTTTCCCTCTCTCTTCCTCCTCTGGGATACCAATTATGCGTATATTATTTCTTTTTAGTGTATCACTTAGTTCTCTAATTTTCCCCTCATACTCCTGGATTTTTTTATCTCTCTTTTTCTCAGCTTCCTCTTTTTCCATAACTTTATCTTCTAGTTCACCTATTCTCTCCTCTGTCTCTTCAATCCGAGCCGTGGTGGTTTCCATTTTGTTATGCATTTCGTTTAAAGCGTTTTTCAGCTCCTCGTGACTGTTCCTTAGTCCCTTGATCTCTGTAGCAAGAGATTCTCTGCTGTCAGCTATACTGTTTTCAAGCCCAGCGATTAATTTTATGACTATTATTCTAAATTCACTTTCTGTTATATTATTTAAATCCTTTTTGATCAGCTCATTAGCTGTTGTTATTTCCTGGAGATTCTTCTGAGGGGAATTCTTCCGCTTGGTCATTTTGGATAGTCCCTGGCGTGGTGAGGACCTGCAGGGCACTTCCCCTGTGCTGTGGTGTATAACTGGAGTTGGTGGGCAGAGCCGCAGTCAGACCTGATGTCTGCCCCCAGCCCACCGCTGGGGCCACAGTCAGACTGGTGCGTGCCTTCTCTTCCCCTCTCCTAGGGGCGGGATTCACTGTGGGGTGGGGTGGCCTGTCTGGGCTACTTGCACACTGCCAGGCTTGTGATGCTGGGGATCTGGCGTCTTAGCTGGGGTGGGTAGGCAAGGTGCGCAGGGGCAGGAGGGGCAGGCTTAGCTTGCTTCTCCTTAGGTGAACCACTTCAGGAGGGGCCCTGAGGCAGCGGGAGGGAGTCAGATACGCTGCCAGAGGTTTGGCTCCGCAGAAGCGCAGAGTTGGGTGTTTGCGCGGAGCGAGCATGTTCCCTGGCAGGAACTGGTTCTCTTTGGGATTTTGGCTGGGGGATGGGCGGGGGAGATGGCGCTGGCGAGCGCCTTTGTTCCCCACCAAACTGAGCTCTGTCGTCCGGGGGCTCAGCAGCTCTCCTTCCCTTTGTCCTCCAGCCTTCCCGCTTTCTGAGCAGAGCTGTTAACTTATGACCTCCCAGACGCTAAGTCGCGCTTGCTGTCGGAACACAGTCCGTCAGGCCCCTCCGCTTTTGCAAGGCAGACTCGGGGGCTCTGCTTGGCCGGCGAGCCGCCCCTCCGCCCAGGCTCCCTCCCGCCAGCCCGTGGAGCGCGCACCGCCTCGCCGCCCTTCCTACCCTCTTCCGTGGGCCTCTCGTCTGCGTTTGGCTCCGGCAACTTCGTTCTGCTAATCCTCTGGTGGTTTTCTGGGTTATTTAGGCAGGTGTAGGTGGAATCTAAGTGATCAGCAGGACGCGCGGTGAGCCCAGCGTCCTCCTACGCCGCCATCTTCCCTCTCTCCTTGGAATATTTTTAAAATCAAGGCATTTGCTGGAGGATACTCCTGAAACTTTCTTAGTATCTGTATCTGTGGTGCATGCTTCTCTTTTGTTTGTTATTGGTTGGTTGGTAGTGTGTTGTGAGGGTAGGTATTTGGTGAAAAATATCTTAACATTAGGTAGCAAAAAAAAAAGTTACATGCCAAAATAGGTCTGTTATTTTCATAAGATTTTATATCCATTTATTTTGAAAACAATACCTTCTTGGAACACTTGAGATTTTTCTCCCCTTTAAAATTAAAATCCAGTGAGTTATATGGGAGGAAAATATGAAAACCAGCTGTAATTCTGTTCATTTGACTACTCATCTATTATTTTCTTTTAAATTATCATCATTTCTTTACAGTTACCTAAGGAAAATATATTTCCCCTGACATGTGAAGGCTACCCTAATTTGTTATTGTATATTTTTTTCCAACATTTTTCTGGTAATACTATTTTGTGATTTTTAACTAGATCTTTGTATTTCATTGAGTTAGTTGCACTTATCTCTGCATGAAGAACTCTGACCTCGTGGCTAAGCTACTTGACACTTATATCATTAAATCAGCACCGCCCATTTAATTGAACACTCATCAAGTGTTTAACTTTCCATAGGGAAAATCTTTCTCTGAAAATTTTTGGAGAGTTTACTAAAATGCATATTCATGCCTGGGACAGGGTATACACACATTGTTGCAAAATTGCTTAATAGTCATATTCAATATTAGAGAAGAGAGAAAAGAAGTGACTGTCTCACCCCATCAGTATCTAAACCTAAACAAAGTAAAGAAAGAATAATACTATTTGAATCTCTGAGGATAGGGAATCAATGAATAACAACACCCTTCTCTGCCCAAGCTTCAGGTTTTCAAAGAATAACGCAAAAGAGTCAGCAGATGAGAAGCTGATACTGGAGAATATGATTTAGATATAAGAGCCAGATGGGCTCCCTGGCCTCCAACTTCCATCTTGAAACAGGCCACTAAAGGGAAAGGCTGATTGCCGAGCAAATACCCAGGTCACTGCCTCACTGTCCAGAGCAGAGAAGGAAGAAGAAAGACAGCAAGCCCCTTGCTCAGGACTTCAGTAGATTCACTTGACCCAATCAAGAGGTGGACTAATGGTTGTGCTTCACCAACTGGGAAGTCCCATTTCTGTAGGAGAGGAGTAGGGGTGGGGCAGGGGGGTTGGCAAGAGGTCACGAGTGTCAGGGGAAAATCCCACTCATAAAAACCAGAAGATTGGAAGACATCATTCCCCCTTATTAAAAAACATAACCAGCGGGGTGCCTGGGTGGCGCAGTCGGTTAAGCGTCCGACTTCAGCCAGGTCACGATCTCGCGGTCTGTGAGTTTGAGCCCCGCGTCGGGCTCTGGGCTGATGGCTCAGAGCCTGGAGCCTGTTTCCGATTCTGTGTCTCCCTCTCTCTCTGCCCCTCCCCCGTTCATGCTCTGTCTCTCTCTGTCCCAAAAATAAATAAACGTTGAAAAAAAAAATTTAAAAAACATAACCAGCAAGAGATGCCTAGCTCTAGGTTTGCAGGCAAAAAGATATAAGCTGATTTCAGCAAATAAAAAACTTGTGTCCATTTATATACCAAGAAGCAGAATTATTTCAGAATCTAAATATCCATTCTTATTACAAATAAAATACCTCAGCCAGCTGTTTAAGGATCAGTTATAAAGATGGTAACATTCTAAATTGACTCTGAAGCATTTTCACTCTGCATCCAACTTCTGGTTTTCTGAATGATGGAATCCAGCAATCAAAACCTTCTTCACTTCTGTTCCCTCTAATTTCTGCCTATGACTGCATGTGTACCCATTCTTCCCTTCTCAGCCTGTTGAGGGCTAATTGCATCTGCTCTCTGATCCAATCCCTGCTACCCTCTTAGGGGCCCCATGCCATCAACCTTCTTTTTCTCCAGGTCTTTGACATTGTTTTTCATCTTTGTGTTCATAGCTCCTAAATGGTGCCTGATTCATAGTAAGCCATTGGTAACAGATTTATTCACTTAGTTGATTAATGAGAACTACCTTATCATAAGTTACTCAAGCCAGAGATGATAGGGAAAATTAAACATCAAGTAAAGTACCAGTTTACAGTTTAGTTTTTAAGAGTAATACATACTTTGAACAGAATGATTGATTTAATTATCTTTTTACAATTCAGTAAATGTCAAAGAGAACTTCGGTTGATTAGATACAAGTTACGAAAAATAACAATTAACAACCTATTTAGAAATGATCAGAATATTGTAAAGTACATTAACACCAAAGATCTTTTAAGTGTAATTTTACCTTTCTAAAATTATTCTGAAGATTCTTTGAGTCTTGCAGAATTTTAAGGGCATCATTCTGAACATGATATTCATTTTGCTATTTGTTGAACACTTTTAAAAATCTGCCCTCTTCTCTGAATTTGGAACATTACTGGTTCTTTTATGTTTCTCTTCTGACCTACCTTCCACAAGTCTCCTGCTTTCTAATCTTGGAGTGGTTTGACACTTTATTACTTCTGCTTTTGATCAAAACAAATGCTAATTGAGTGAACTTTCTCTTTGAAGAGAGAAGTCTAAGTCAATAATCTTTTCCTTTACTGAACTCTGAAAGACTAGTTTTACTAATTTCTTGGACTAGTTTTCTTAATTTCATTTAAAAAGTATTACAAAGTAGATTTCAATAAACTTGTATTTGATCTACTTACGAGAAAAGCAGTTTTACATTTTCTAGGGAGAATAATCCTAGTCAGTCTTTTTTTTTTTATCATGGTTTCATTATTTACCTTACCTTTTTTCCAGACATTTTCTCCTTCTTTATAAGCAGTTTATATATTAGAGTCAGTGCTATAAAGCCATTTGTACAGTGCTTTGAACATTTGGTTATAATTTCTTTGTCTGCCAAACATTTTTCGATGTGAAATTTATTAACCTTGAGATGACCTGTGGCCCGCATATTTTCTTCATTACATGCCTTATCTGTTAAAGCATTTATTGTATTATGTATTAAATTGATAGCTGTAAGCTATGCTGTTTGTCATCAGGGTAAACTAAAGTACTTTTGTACACATAAACAGTCTAAGTCACTTTTTTTTTTTTTTTAACTTTTCATTTTGGGCATTTCGGGCATATATCAAAATAGAATAGTAAAACAAATCTTGACTGACATGTTGGCCAGCTTCAACAATTATGAGCTCATGGCCAAACTTGTTTTTATCTGTACCTCTTAATTCCCCACTACCTTTGGATATATTATTTTGAAGTGAATTCCAGACATTAGATCATTTCATCCATACACAGATCAGATAAGGACTGATTTTTTTAAAAAATAACCGTGATACCATCATCAAATCTGGAAGAAATTAACAATAATTTCTCACTTTTATCAAATATCTAGTCAATGTTCAGAATTCTCATAAAAGCTTTTTAGATAGTTTGTTCAAATCAGGATTCAGCCAAGGTCTATATGTTGCATTTTGTTGATATGTCTCTTAATTTTTTCTGTTTTTCCTCTAGGGTCCCCTCTTTTATTTATTTATTGAATAAATCAGGTTGATTGTTCTCTATGTATTCTCACTTTCTGCATTTTTCAAATTGCTTCCTCATAGTGTCATTTACTATTCTCTTCCGTTCCTTGTGCTTCCTATAAATTTGTGATTAATAAAGTAACTTTATCAGTTTCAGGTTTGGTTTTAATTTAATTTTGCTTGCTGCCATCAGGAGGTACATAGGGTTTGGTTGTCTTTTTTTGTGATGTTAAGATTGAAAATTGAATTCAAGTGTTACTGGCTCAATCCAGTCTTTAAAAGTTTATCATAAACTTTTCATCTGGTGGTTTTAACATCATTGGGAATTGTTGCCATGACCAGTTTTTTCCTTAAGGATTACAAATTCATGATTGTTTGCTGAAACACTAAATAGAAAATTTTCATCAACTGTTTTGTTACTCTGAAGTGAAGTTCCTAAAGGAAAGGCAGGATATGCTTAATTCTTTCTCTTTTTTTAAATCAGTTTTCAGATTGAATTGGTTCCCTCACATTTTAAAAAGTGATCAATAAGATTTTAAAAAAATTATTGTTTTTGTTGGTTTGAACATATTTAATGAGTTTCAACTTATTATAGTAGTTATTTTTTTAATAATCAATTTGTGCCCTCTTTGTCTGGGGAGTCTCTTCAGATGGGCTCCTGACTCTGAAAGTACAGCTTCATGGTGCTCCCTTACTCCCTGGTATATTGAGGTGTTGCATGCTTACTGTGTGCTTTCTTGTCCCAGATGTGGAATCAGCCATTGGAAGGAAATGAAATAATATAAATATTGAAATAATGTAAAATTTGAAGCAACTTCTTTTCTTTTACTTTGCTTTTACTTTTTTCATACTTTGTTCCTGTTCTTCCTATGTCCCCCTGGGCTTTTTTGTGGTCTGTCTGTCTCATTAACTCTCATCCAAAAAGCTCATTCTGTAATTGGATAAGCAGTGTTAGCAGCAGTCACATTACCTGGTGGCTTCTTATGTTCCAACAATACCATTGCTTTTGTTCAAGTCAGCACCAGGTAAGCCCATTCCTTAACATCATAGTTCTTACCAGTCAGGTAGTGAAAGGTTATGTCCCCTGTAAAGAGGTGTCTCCTAGTCAGGAAGACATTAGAAGAACTATATATGTATATTCTGTAATTATGAATCTGTAAAAAGGGCCTATGGGAGGTGTTAGGGTTTTATTTTCCTTACTTTACCTGATTTTGTATACCTAAGAGTCATTCTATTTTTTTTCCCTTCCCCTCCCCTTAAAAACTGAGAATAAACTGAGGGTTGATGGGGGTAGGAGGGAGGGGAAAGTGGGTGACGGGCACGGAGGAGGGCACCTGTTGGGATGAGCACTGACTGGGTGTTGTATGGAAATCAATTTGACAATAAATTTCATATTAAAAATAATAATAAATCAAGGATAATTATTATAATGCCAATTCAGAGACATATATGAATGTTTAAAGGGACAGTAAAATTAATAGTTCTCATGGTGAGGCTATATGTAAATTCATTTTTTTAATGAAAATTCTGTAAAGTTTTGTCATATAAAAGTTAGAATCCAATTGTCCACTGTATGTCTCAATAATATGTTTACTTATTAAATTATCTGACTCATTAAAAAAAAAGAGTCATTCTAAAAGTCATATACACACTTCACAGTTGTGTGCACCATGGTAAAACCCAAGATAACAGATATTTGTCTGTATTCTACCATTTTGGCATTCTTTTCTCCACCCCAGCTATTTTATTATTTCCTTGTGACCTTGGCTACACTAATTTAAAAATATTTGTCTTTAAATAGTTCTGTGTGAAAAATTTTAAAGGGCATTGGAGGGCTTGCCTTTATTTTGATCTCTGACTTAGGGCATGCCCTGAAAACCTGTGGAACTCTGTGGTGCCTGTCAGACACGATGAGCAAGTGGCTATGTCCACTCTTCTGTTTGGCTAGTTGCAGGTCCAAAATGTAACTGCATAGTTCCAGGTTTGGTAACATTGACAGCTTACAGGTACTGTTGACATTTGGATCATCATTTTCATAATTTAGCGTAGGTGTTGTAACTACTATCAAGGAGTTACCTTATTTCCACTTTGTTCATATTCAGAAATTTTTATTGACCTGACACAACAAACTGATTAATTTTAGTATAGTATCTCTTCACTCTGCATTATATGTAAATTTTAATGAAACACTTTATATTGTCTTAGTATTTAGATGGGTGGAGTGCATTGGACTAGTAGAATGAGTAGACAATTCCAAATTATTACTTTAACCTGGAAAGCTCTGACAAATGTTATGCTTCCCCCGTTATTTATAACATGCATCACAACAGAAAGCTGAAGTTCAGATGACTTCCAAATGTTATATTTGAACTTCTTAACAAATTTTAAGTCACCATCAAAAGTTTTTTATTTCTGGGGCACCAGGATGGTTCAGTTGGTTAAGCATCCAACTTTGGCTCAGATCATGATCTCATGGTTCTCAAGTTCCAGCCCTGTGTCAGGCTCTGTGCTGACAGCTCAGATCCTGGAGCCTGCGTCAGGTTCTGTGTCTCCCTCTCTTTCTGCCCCTCCCCTGCTTGCGCTCTGTCTCTCTTCTTTCTCTCTCTCAAAAATAAATAAACATTTAAAAAAATGAATTCTTCCTTGCAATAATCTAAAAAAAAAAAAAAAAAGTGTTTTTATTCCTTAGTCACTGGTTAACAGACTCTAAGGCATTAAAATAACAGAAGTGAAACTAAGGACAGACAAGTTGTCTAAAAAAAAAAAACCCTGAAAGCTACTTTATACTCACTGCAGATACCTAAACACTGTGTGTGTGTGTGTGTGTGTACATGGTCTCTCTTTTGATTGAAAATTATTATTAAAATTATTGTTGTTATCCCTCCTTCAAGACTATAATGTGCCCTGTTATACCAACACACCTAGAATCCAATTGGCCATACTTTGGCTCCAAAACTACTTGTGCTAAGATGGGTCTGCATAGCTCTCTGGAATTGCCTTATATCCAACGGATATTTTGATGATTTTAAAGAGAACAAGAGAGATTACAAAAAAGCCAGGGATAGGTAGGAGATCAGAAAATTCAGTGTGGAAAGGACAGAAGGATGTTAAGAGAAGAATTTTTTTTTCTATTTTCCTATTCACTTCCAATGCCCACATTCCCTTAACTGGCCTTCCTGGTTTTTTGTTCTTTAATTTCTTTGTTTCTCTTTGTGTTTCTTTACTTGGGGAAGTGTGGGAGTAAGTTAGGATTCCTAGTTGCTAACTTCTAGGAAGAACTGAAAAATGTGTATTTCAAGTGTTCTCTTCTTTATACCATAATAATATTATTAAATTGTTTCTGGCATATTCTGTTTATAGTTTCATCAAACGCAAAACCATTCATATGCCTTTACTGTGGCTAGGATTGAAAGGGAAAATTTTGAAAACTGTTACTTTATAACTAAGCCATTGTTGCTTATCATTCTCCTTAAAGTTTTTTATATGCACAAATCTGGTCATTGGCTCCTATAACTTTCCCTTCACAATAACCTTCAAAGATATCTCTTGCCCTCATTTAGCTTTGCCAGCCCTTACTCAGCTGCTCCTGCATCCCCCTGTACCCTCCTCTGGGCTTCTGCTCTGCTGGAGCACTCCAACTCCTCTCAGAGCTTCCCACCTGAGCATGCCTAAGGTCCTTGTGTGCACCTACGTGTGAGCTTCCAGAGAACCCCTGGAGGGGCTGCATCTTCATCACCACCAAGTCTGAAGCCACTGAGAAAGTGCTCCAGGCAGATTGTGTACTCAAAAACTGTTCTCAGTGAATGGAAAAGGCACATGAATTTACTCATTCTAGTAGAAGATGCACACCTATAGAATTTTGTGAGAAAGCTAAACTGTAGAACAATTCTTTGGGTTTCATCTTCTCTAATATGTCATCAATCAGGGTCAGAAAAGCCATCTCTGTCTGCATCTCTCCCCCAGTACAGGAGAGAACCTCATAGGTAAACAGCAGGTTGATAAATATTTATTGGGTTAATTACATCCAACTTCCTTAACCATCTTCTCTTAATAAGCAACAAAAGCCCACCCCTAATTACTTTAGTATAGCTTAAGAATAAGCCATTTTGATAACTGTTGAACATTACAGTGGAAAACTTTTGAGTATGTGTTTTTTAAAACAACAACATCTTGAATATTTCCTGGGAGTCCCCATTAGAAGGGAAACTGACAGGTCTGAAAGGGTCTCAGACACCTGGCACATTCTTCTCTTCAGAACAGAGGAAACCAAGTCTCAGGTGAAGGGTTACTGAAGGCCTTGAAACACCATGTTGTTGACAAAACTGGGACTTTTTCTGCCTCGATTTATTATTTATCAGCAAGCTAATTTGGTAAACTCTGTGTTGTATCAACAGTCCAACAGTGATATTGTTTGAATCCAAAACTCAGTTTGGGGCTAAGTTTTAAGTGATTAGAGCAATAGACATCAACAAAGCAGCTTGTGTCTATAGGAGCAAGTTAAACATGATAATAAAATCTTTATAATGTATAAGATATTTACTTGGGATATGGATTTTCTTTTGTATCAATTTACTGATAATGTTTCATACAGATAATAAAAATGTTTGAGTGACAACCAAATTCATAAATATGATATATTTGAAAACCCATTTTTCATTTTTTGAAATTGCTGTCCTTTCTGATTGCAAATGGAGTGACAGCCTATGATTACAGTAACAAGAACTTTAAGAATTATATGTAGAATGCATATCACTTTTATTAAGTTTGTGTATTGAAGGAGCTTAGTTATAGGTTTTATGAAAACACAAAAAGCCACCTTCAGGGAGTTTAAATATGAGGGATATGAAAAAGATTAATGTTCTACAGTTGGGTTGTATAATGAAAAGAAAAATTGGTATATTTTCTTAGACCTTTTTCTCTTCTTTTTTGATTTTGTGCTATGGCTTATTTTTTTTGTTTTGTTTTCTACTAAGGAAAAGTGATTAACAAATCCCTTCCCCCTTTTTTTTAACTAGAACAAGTGCTGTTTTTGGACACATGTGCCAGTATCCAGCAAGACCATGCATAAATTATTGTTGACAGTGAAGTGCTTTTGGTGGGAAAACTGGCAGTGTCCACTAAAGATAAATTTGCATTTTTGCCATGACCCAATTTGATTCCAGTATATTGCCTAAGAGAAATGAGTGTTATGCCTACCAAAAGACAGCAACATTCATAGCAGTTTTATTTAAAATAGCTAAAAATTGGAAACAATTCAGATGTTATTCAGCAGTTAGAATGGGTACATAAATTGTGGTGTAGCCATACAGTAAGATTTATATAGCAATGACAATGACCAAGCTCTTCCATATGCAATATTAATGGTTCTCACAGATATAATAGAATAAGAGTCCATATCCAAAAGAATACGTACTGTCTGCTTCTGTAGGAGTTCCTTATTTCATTTGTATGAAAGCCAACATACTGATCAATGGAGATGGAGGTCTGAATAATTATTACCTTATAGGTGGGGGTATATTGTCTGGGAAAGACTACAAAAGAGCCTGATGGGATGCTGGATATAAATATTTTATGTCTTGATGTGGATGGTGGTTATATATGTGTATACAAATTTTAAAAAAACCCATCAGGTTATACACTTAAGATTTACATGGCTTATTATAAGTTGTACTTAATTTTTCCCCTTCATTTTGTTTTTATTATAGCATGATTGATTAATTTACAGCAAGCAGAAAATAAGCTGGGTCTTGTTTTGATCTAAACATTGATGTTTTCAAGGTTGACACAATATTTGTTAAAAAGAACATATAAAAAATACCTTTTGAGAAGCTTCTAAAAGAAAGAAAATATGAAGTTTAGCCCCACAACCTTCCTCTTTGGTAGAACTGCAAACGACTGCTACAATTTTAAATAGACTTTTTGTTGTAGAGTTTACATCTAGGAAAATCTAAAAAAATTAGATGTGCATATAAAGTATTGCATAGCAGAACATAAACATTAACTGCAAACAGTAAAGAAATGAAAGTTCAAAATACTGTCAAATATACAAAAGTTCTAGAATCAGTCCATTAAAAACATTCCACAAGTAGTATTTTAAAACTATGTTTTGTTCTTTACAGGCAAGGCCTATATTACTAAAACAAAAATTGATAAAAATGATCCTCCAAAAGGAATTGTCTCCCCACAATATTTCTTACTTATACCTGCAAACAAGTTATCTGTAATTTTTAAAGATACCAGCCTTTATTCTGAAATGAGTTTGGGCATGTCCCTTTTATTGCCCCAAATGATTTCTCACAGAAATGCTAGAAATTATAAATGGTTGAGATATAATTTTCTTTTTTAGTCAGGTATTGCCAGATACTACATTGATAACCAGCCACACTCAGAGATGTGACTCTTACTTAAAGTTAATTCTTTTTCCAAAATATTTTAAATTTCATGGCACCACAGAATCAACTAGAATGGGACTACTCTTTTTCAACTTGCCTCACATGCAATAAACAGGGTGAAAAACAAGCTTCCTTCATAAAGTGGTAGGCAAATTTTGATACAAATGCACAGACCAAGTGCTATAAACATCAAAATTCAGTTCTTTTGTACTATGCATATGCATAAACATAAGCCTAGTTTGAAGCAATTTACTGGCTGCTTTTTAATAGCAGTAAGAAAACGAAGCAATATGACTAGCAATGCTCTTTAAAGTTTAAGGTAACTACTTGAGAGCATTTTTCCCCTTAAAATTATTTCTGCCATCATTGACCTGCTCAGATTTTAAGGTGAGTTCTTCCAATGTTTATATGTTCTAAATCATCATAGAAACCAGAAAAAAGCAGTGAAGGTTACATCTTTCAGTCAAAAACTCAATCTTCCCCCAAGTCCTACTTAACCCAGTTGACATCATTCCCCAAGATAGTTAGCAAAAGAACTATTCCACAGTGTCATAAGTTAACTATTATCATGTATCTAGTAGACATCTTAAGACAAAAAGGTCTACCCTAAATGTGTCTGATCAGTCTCACTTGTACTATGGCTACAACTTCACTTTTACATCATTCTATCTTATTAGCAAGCTACATTTCTGTGTTAACAGTTATACCAAATATGGATATGAAAGTAAATTTTTAATAAGATAGTGTTGCAAATTATGGTCAACCAATATCTCTTCACCAATACTTCAAGCATAAAAAATGAGAATCTTTACAAAAATATACAGAGGGGGCACCTGGGTGGCTCAATCAGTTAAGTGTCTGACTTTATCTCAGTTCATGATTTCATGGTTCATGGGTTCAAGCCCCGCGTTGGGCTCTGTGCTGACAGCTTGGAGCCTGGAGCTTGCTTCGGATTCTGTGTCTCCCTCTCCCTCTGCACCTCTCCCACTTGTGCTCTGTCTCTCTCTTTCTCAAAAATAAATAAACATTAAAAAAAAATTTAATACATGGAGATACCACAAACTGGTAGCTGCCCGTAACATTAAACAAACTGGCTCTTAAGAGTGGCTGCTCAACTGCCTATCATTTTAATTATAACCATTTGCCCAGTACAGGGAAAACTGCCACTTGTTTTTGAAGCATTGTTGCAACATTGTATTCCTGATAATTTAAGTAAACAAAACCATGAGTAAATGAATGATACATGCCCCAAAATATCAAGATTTATCCATTTGACTTAACACTAGTATCTAAGACTTTGATTTAGATTTTTTTTTTTAATTTTTTTTTCAACGTTTTTATTTATTTTTGGGACAGAGAGAGACAGAGCATGAACAGGGGAGGGGCAGAGAGAGAGGGAGACACAGAATCGGAAACAGGCTCCAGGCTCCGAGCCATCAGCCCAGAGCCTGACGCGGGGCTCGAACTCACGGACCGTGAGATCGTGACCTGGCTGAAGTCGGACGCTTAACCGACTGCGCCACCCAGGCGCCCCAAGATTTTGACCTAGACCTAGATTGTGATCTTGACTAGATTTGAATCAAAGTGGTTCTTTTTTCCTTGATTCATTTTTATATCTTGAGCCAGCCTTATAATGTGTTTTGGAATCTGTTTTAGAAGTAAATGCCTCTGGTTTTTGTAAGAGATGCACACCTAAAATGTGATTGAGCCTTCATTTCTTTCTTTAAGTTTTATTTAGATTCAAGTTGGCTAACATACAGTGTAGTACATTGGTTTAAGGGGTAGAATTTAGTAATTCATCACTTACATATAACACCCAGTGCTCATCCCAACAAATGCCTTCTTTAATGCCCATCACCAAGTTAGCCCATACCCCCCACCTAGTTCCCCTCTATATTTGTTATCTATATTTAACAGTCTCTTGTGGTTTGCCTTCCTCTCTGTTTTTATCTGATTTTTCCTTCCATTCCTCTCTGGTTGTTTCTTAAGTTCCACATATAAGTGAAATCATATGATATTTGTCTTTCTCTGATACTTATTTTGCTTAGCATAATGCACTCTGGTTCCATCCATGTTGTTGCAAATGCTAAGATTTCATTCTTCTTGCTTGCTGACTAATATTCCATTGTGTATATGTACCAAATCTTCATTATCCAGTCAACAGTCAGTGGACATTTAGGCTCTTTCCATAGTTTGTCTGTTGTTGATAATGCTGCTATTGCATGTGCCCCTTCAAATCAGCATTTTTTGTATCTTTGGCTAATACCTAGTAGTGCAATTACTGGGTTATAGGGTAGTTCTTTTTTAACTTTATGAGGAACGTACATACTGTTTTCCAGAGTGGCTGTACCAGTTTGCATTCCCACCAACAGTGTAAAAGTGTTCCCTTTTCTCTGCATCCTCGCCGATATCTTTTATTTCCTGAGTTGTTAATTCTAGCCATTCTGGCAGGTGTGAGGTGATAGCTCATCATAGTTTTGATTTGTATTTCCTAGATGATGAGTGATGTTGAGCATCTTTTCATGTGTCTGTTAGCCATCTGGATGTCTTCTTTGGAACAGTGTTTATTCATGTCTTCTGCCCATTTCACAGGATTATTGTTTATTAGGGGGTGTTGAGTTTGATAAGTTCGTTATAGATTTAGAGGCATTTACCTCTAAAACAGATTCCAAAACACATTATAAGTCTGGCTCAAGATATAAAAATGAATCAAGGAAAAAAGAACCACTTTGATTCAAATCTAGTCAAGATCACAATCTAGGTCTAGGTCAAAATCTAAATCAAAGTCTTAGATACTAGTGTTAAGTCAAATGGATAAATCTTGATATTTTGGGGCATGTATCATTCATTTACTCATGGTTTTGTTTACTTAAATTATCAGGAATACAATGTTGCAACAATGCTTCAAAAACACATGGCAGTTTTCCCTGTACTGGGCAAATGGTTATAATTAAAATGATACTAACCCTTTATCCGATATGTCATTTGCAAAGATCTTCTACCATTCCATCGGTTGGTTGCCTTTTAGTTTTGCTGAGGGTTTCCT
This sequence comes from Puma concolor, assembly GCF_028749965.1. Lineage (NCBI taxonomy): Eukaryota > Metazoa > Chordata > Mammalia > Carnivora > Felidae > Puma > Puma concolor. The sequence continues at coordinate 28,897,043 of NC_141671.1, forward strand.
TTGCTGTGCAGAAGCTTTTTATCTTGATGAGATCCCAATAGTTCATTTTTAGTTTTGTTTTCCTTGCGTTTTGGAGACATGTCAAGTAAGAAGTTGCTGTTACATCAAAGAGGTTGCTGCCTTTATTCTCCTCTAGGATTTTGATAGTTTCCTGTCTTACATGTAGGTCTTTCATCCTTTTTGAATTTGTGTATGGTGTGGGAAAGTGGTCTAGTTTCATTCTTATGCGTGTCTCCAGTTTTCCCATCACCATTCGCTAAAGAAGCTGTCTTTTTTTTTTTTTTTTTTTTAACATTGGATATTCTTTCCTGCTTTGTCAAAGATTAGTTGGCCATACATTTGTGGGTCCATTTCTGGGTTTTCTGTTCTGCTCCTCTGGTCTATGTGTCTGGTTTTTTGTGCCAGTACCATACTGTCTTAATCATTACAGCTTTGTAATATAGTTTGAAGTCCAGAATTATGATGCCTCCAATTTTGGTTTTCTTTTTCAACATTACTTCAGCAATTCAGGGTCTTTACTGGTTCCATACAAATTTTAGAATTGTTTGTTCTAGCTCTGTGAAGAATGCTGATGGTATCTTGAGAGGGATTGCATTGACTATATAGATTGTGTTGGGTAGTATCAACATTTTAACAATATTTGTTCTTCTAATCCATGAACATAGAATTTTCTCCCATTTCCTTGTGTCTTCTTCAATTTCTTTCATACCTGTTCTATAGTTTTCAGTGTACAGATCTTTTACCTCTTTGGTTAGGTTTATTCCTGTGGTTTTTGGTGCAGTTATAAATGGGACTGTTTTCTTGATTTCTCTTTCTGCTGCTTCATTATTGATGTATAGAAATGCAACAGATTTCTGCATGTTGATTTATATTCTGCAGCTTTGCTGAATTCACATATCAGTTCTAGCAATTTTTTGGTGGAGTCTTTCAGTTTTCCATATAGAGAATCATGTCTGCAAATAGTGGAAGTTTGACTTCTTCCTTGCCAATTTGTATGCCTTTTATTTATTTTATTTTATTTATTTTATTTTTATTTTTATTTTTGTTGTTGTTGTTGTTGTTGTTGTTGTTGTTGTTGTTGTTGTCGTCTGATTACTAAGGCTAGGACTTCTAGTACTATTTTGAACAAGAGTGGTGAGAGTGGACATCCCTTCTGTGTTCCTGATCTTAGGGGGAAAGTTCTCAGCTTTTCCCCATTGAGGATGATATTAGCTGTGGGTCTTTCATATATGGTCTTTATGATGTTGTTGAGGTATGTTTCTTCTATCCCTACATTCTTGAGGATTTTTATCAAGAAAGGATGCTGTATTTCGACAAATGTTTTTTCTGCATCTACTGAGAGGATCATGTGGTTCTTATCCTTTCTTTTGTCAGTGTCCTGTATCACGTTAATTGATGTGCAGATATTGAACCATCCTGTAGCCCAGGAAAAAAATCCCACTTGATTGTGGTGAATAATTCTTTTATGTATTGTTGGATTCGATTTGCTACTGTTTTGTTGAGAATTTTTGCATTCATGGTCATCAGGGAAATTGGTCTGTAATTCTCCTTCTTAGTGGGGTCTTTGTCTGGTTTTGGAATCAAGGTGATGCTGACCTCATAGAATGAGTTTGGAAGTTTTCCTTCCATTTCTGTATTTTGGAACAGTTTGAGAAGAATAGGTATTAACTCTTCTTGACTGGTAGAATTCCCCCTGGGAAGCCATCCAGCCCTGGGCTCTTGTTTGTTGGAAGACTTTTTTTTATTACTGATTGAATTTCTTTACTGGTTATAGGTCTGTTCAGTTTTCCCTTTCTTCTTAGGTTATGTGTTTCTAGGAATTTATCCATTTCTTCCAGATTGCCCAATTTGTTGGGGTATAATTGTTCATAATATAATAGTTTGTATTTCTGTGTTGCTGGTTGTGATCACTACTCTTTCATTCATGGTTTTACTTATTTGGGTCTTTTCCTTTTTATTTTTGATAAGTCTGGCCAGGTATTTATCAATTTTGTTTATTCTTTCAAAGAACCAGCTTTTAGTTTCATTGATCTGTTCTCCTGTTGTTTTGATTTTGATATCATTGATTTCTGCTCTAATCTTTGTTATTTACTGTCTTCTGCTGACTTTGGGCTTTATTTGCATGTTTTTTTGTTTTGGTTTGTTTTTCCCCAGATCCTTTAGGTTTAAAGTTAGATTGTGTATTTGAGACATTTCTTCCTTCTTAGGAAGGTCTGGATTGTTATATACTTTACTCTTTTAACTGCCTTTTCTGCATCCCAGAAGTTGGGATTGTCGTGTTTTCATTTACATCAGTTTTCACGTACTTTTTAATTTCCTCTTTAATTTCTTGGTTAACCAGTTCATTCTTTAATAGGATGTTCTTTAACCTCCAAGTATTTTTTATCTTTCCACATTTTTGTTTTTTGTGGTTGATTCCAAGTTTCATAGCATTATGGTCTGACAGTATGCATGATATGATCTTTGCACATATTGAGGGCTGATTTGTGACCCAGTATGTGATCTATTCTAGAGAATGTTCCTTGTGCACTCAAGAAGAATGTGTATTCTGCTCCTTTAGGATGAAATGTTCTGAATATATCTGTTAAGTCCATCAGGTCCAGTGTGTCATTCAAAGCCATTGTTTCCTTGTTGATTTCCTGCTTAGATGATCTGTTCTCTGATGTAAGTAGAGTGTTAAAGTCCCCTACTATTATTGTATTATTATCAATGAGTTTCATTATGTTTATTATTAATTGATTTAATTGATTTATATATTTGCATGCTCTCAAGTTGGGAGCATAAATATTTATAATTGCTAGATCTTCTTGATGGAGAGACCCCTTAATTATGATATAATACACTTCTTCATCTCTTTACAGCCTTTGTTTTAAAATCTAGTTAGTCTGATATTAAGTATGGGTACTCTTGCTTACTTTTGATATCCCTTAGCATGATAGACGGTTCTCCATCCCCTCATTTTCAATCTGCAAGTGTCTTTAGATCTAAAATGAGTCTTTTATTGGCAGCATATAGATGGATCCTGGTTTTTTATACATTTTGATACCCTATGTCTTTTGATTGGAGCATTTCGTCCATTTACATTCAGAGTGATTATTGAAAGATTTGAATTTAGTGCCATTGCATTGCCTGTAGAGTTGAAGTTTCTGGTGATCCTCTCTGGTCCTTTCTAGTATTTGTTTCTTCTGATCTTGTTTTGTTTTGTCTTTCTCTGCTTAAAGAGTCCCTTAAAATGTCTTGCAAGGCTAGTTTAGTGGTCATAAACTCCTTTAGTTTTTGTTAGTCTCAGGAAACTGTTTATCTCTCCTTCCATTCTGAATGACAGCCTTGCTGGATTAAGAAGTCTTGGCTGCATATTTTTTGATTCAGCATGTTGAATATATCTAGCCACTCCTTTCTGACCTACCAGATTTCTTTGGACAGATCTACTGCATACCTGATCTGTCGTCCCTTGTAGGTTAAGTACTTTTTTCCCGAACCTTACTGCTTTCATGACTCCTTCCTTGTCTGTTTTGTGAGTTTGACCATGATATGCCTTGGCAATGATCAGCTTTTGTTGAATTTAATGGGAGTTCTCTGCTTCTTGGATTTTGATGTCTGGATCCATCCCCACATTAGAGAAGTTTTCAGTTGTAATTTGCTCACATAAACTTTCTGTCCCTTTTTCTCTCTCTTCATCTTCTGGGACTCCTATGATACGAATGTTAATCCTCTTTAATAAATCACTGAGTTCTTTAAGTCTTGTATAATGATCCTTCTACCTTTGTCTCACACTTCTGTTCAGCTTCATTTTTTCCCCATAATTTTTCCTTCTGTATCACTGATTTGCTGCTCTGCTTCATCCATCCTCGCCATCATGGCATCCATTCAAGATTGTGCCTTGGTTATAGCATCTTCCGATTTCAGCCTGACAAGATTTTAGCTCTTTTTATCTCTGCAGAAAGGGATTTTTCCTGTGTCTTCTAAGCCTTTTTCAACCCAGCTTGTTCCTATAATTTTGGGGGGGTGGGGTTAATGTTTATTTTTGGGAGAGAAAGAGAGACAGTATGAGCAGGGAAGGTGCAGAGAGAGAGGGAGACATAGAATCTGAAGCAAGCTCCAGGCTCTGAGCTGTCAGCACAGAGCCCAATGTGGGGCTGGAACTCACAAACTGTGATATCATGACCTGTGCTGAAATCAGACACTTAACTGACCAAGCCACCTAGGCACTCTTAGTTTTTTTTTTTTTAATATTTTATTTATTTTAGGGGAGAGTCCAAGTGGGGAAGGGGCAGAGAGAGGGGGACAGAGGATCTGAAGCAGGCTCTACACTGACAGGCTGACAGCAGTGAGCCCAATATGGGGCTTGAACTCATGAACTGCGAGATCATGACCTGAGCTGAAGTCAGACGCTTAACAGACTGAGCCACCCAGGTACCCCATAATTGTGCTTTTAAATTCTAGTTCATACATCTTACTTATATCTGTGTCAATTAAGTCCCTGGCTGTCATTTCTTCCTGCTCTTCTTTTCTGGATGAAGTCTTCTATGTTGTCATTTTGGAGAAAGAAAAAAAATTAATAAAGTAAAATAATAAGTAAAAAAAAAGGGGCGCCTGGGTGGCCCAGTTGGTTAGGCATCTGACGTTGGCTCAGGTCAAGATCTCAGGGTTGTGAAGTTCAAGCCCCGTGTCGGGGTCTGTGCTGACAGCTCAGAGCCTGGAGCCTCCTTTGGATTCTGTGTCTCCCTCTCTCTCTCTCTCTCTGTCTCTCCCCCACTTGTGTGCTTGCTCTCTCTCTCAAAAGTAAAATATACATTAAAAAAATATTAAAAAATATTAAAAATTAAAACAAAATGAAAAAACTTCAATAAATGAAGTTAGATCTTAGGTGTGTTTCAGTCTGCTTAAGAGAGGCTTGATAGATAAAAGAGAGAAAAAAAATAAATAAATTTTTAATAAAATAAAATAGAATAGAATAAAAATGTTCTTTATCTAAGAAATAGAAAGAAAAAAAACTATAAACAAAAACAGAAGCAAAGAAAATGAACAAATAAAAGGAAACCCAAATAAAGCTAGATCCAGTTTCCCCTAGAGCTGAAACACCCCTAGAGCTGCAGCACCCTATGATCTGTAGACTAAACAGGTGGAAGGGATTTGTCCTGGTCTTCTCTGGGAGGGGCCTGCTGTGCTGATTCTCAGGGGGACTTGTTTCAGTGGAAATGTGGCTCCAAAGTGCAGATGAGTGGGACTTGGTGTAACCAACTCTGGCCTCCACTAGGTGGCTCTGTGTTTCCCTCTGAAGTCTGACCATGCTGGTGGGCTTGGGGAGGGTGGGTAAGGGAAGATGCCCTTTCCTTACCCTGGGAGGGCAACGCTTGGCTGTCTCTGTTCAGGATAGCCTTCATTTCTTTCTTGAGCTGGAACTTGGACTGTGATCTTGAACTGGATTTGATCTTGAAAAGATCGATGGCAGCGTTTGAATTTTATGATTGTCAGAATGGCTTCTGCTACACTTTGGTCTTCCAGCTGGTCTGTTTCCAAGGCTATAAATATTTCTATAGTTGTAATCAAACTATCAGTTTCTTGATCTTTCATAACTTCTCCTAGAGCATCTATATTGTATCTGTCATAATCGTTGTAGTGTGAAGAACTATACACATTCCTCCCTTCCTTGGTTTTCATTTAATTTGGAGTCTTCTGGTCCCTCTGTGCAAACTGTATTTCATTTTGGCATCCATAAATACATTTTCTATACAAATTACGTAATAAAGCATCTTCAGTGTCACACATCCTTGGTTGAACATAAACAAATCCTCTTGGATAGCAGGTATAAAAATCAAGTGGAGCATACACATGAACTATAGGACCATAATGACCAAATTCCCATTGTAAACCTTCAGTCTGATATTGTGGGCCACATTCCTTACAAACAGAGATGGGGTTGGGAGGGAGGGGTGTGCACAGGTAGCGTGATATGACAGCAACATGAGTCTGGGCAGGGGCATTAATGGGCTCAGTAAACTGTCCACAGATCCTCAGATACTCTCAGCCAAAGGGATCCACTGTGACAGCCCTCTATAAGTTATACTTAATTTTAAAAGAGGGAAAAACTGAAAATTTAAAAATCTTGAAAACAGAGTATCATCATTTAGTAAGTACAGCCAATTGCTTACCTTTTTCAAATACATATCTTTGTGTAATATTTTGTGTAGGACATTTTCAGCTATGAAAGTCACTAAATCCAAGTATCTAAACAAAATGAACATTCAGACCTTCAAATCACTGTTATTTCAATTTAAAAACATTTTTTGTTCTGCTAAATGTCAAACTTAGAAAACTTATATTAAGGTGAAGCCTCATAAGCCAAGACCCCTGGGCCCCATTGGACATGTCTCATGAGGACATGCATTTGCTATTGTGTTAAGATGATTTTTTTTTTAACTTTAGCATAACCTAGCATATTTAAACTAATAAAATAATTTTTATTTCCTTTGTACATTCTCCTTTTCTGTTTTTCTTATTTTTAATGCATGGAATATATAATGTGCATCTATATGTATAAATTATGTTTTATACATTTATGTATTTGTTTTAAACAATATAATTATTTATTAACATAGTGGCACATAGTTTTATATATCAGAGGTTATGTATCACACATTATAATCTTATATCAAGAGGGTTCAAATTTATTTTACTTATAACTTGGATAATCAATAAGTTTGAAGACTGTGCCTCTTGATGGCAGGTACCATGCCTTAGTCCCACTGGGGTCCCCACCATAGGGAGTCCCTTTACATAGTGGATTCTCAACATATGTTTGAACAAATGAGTATTTTAGTAAATGAATGGTTTCCCTGTAAGAGAATTATACTAGGTCTTAACATTTTTTCCTGATAAGAAAACATTTCAAACAGGTAGCATTTGTGTTTTCAGATGCCTGTACAAATGTAAGTGACACCTTTTGTGTACACTGCTTTAGAAAGAGCATGAGAGAGGACCTGGTAACACAGTAAGTCATAATTGTAGAAATGGAAACATGTAGGTTGCCCCATTTTTGTCATTTTTAAGCTTGTAGCATTGAAAATGAAATACCAAACATCATTTTGCTTTGGGTCATATTGAAAACTTGATGAATTTGTTAAGATACTGCATTTTGGTCCATTTTTAAATAAAAATAACTTACAGTTTAACTGTTATTTTTACATACATTATCACATTTTATCCTTCCAACAACCTCATTGGAGTAAGATTTTATTTTCCCCATTTGGCTGATTTTTAAAATTTGAAGAATCAGAAAAGGAATCAGACTTGTTCAAGATACTAGACTTAGGACCTCAGCCCTGTTCTTCTGTCTCTAAATTCTAACTTTATCATTCTTATTGGAGAAGTATATAGGGTATAGGAGACCAGAGAGATAACAATACTATATAATTTTGCACATCCTAATATTTTGTAAATAATTGGATTAAAAAAGCACTTTGTGCCTTTCTCTGTCCGAGGTACCCCTAACAAGGTACGAAGAGGGAGAGCTGCCACTTTCCCTGAATGAGGGCTCATAAGCTTTGGTCTCATAGTCCTACTCCAGCTGAAGAAACAAGTGGCGGCTTGCTAAAAGGACAGTATGTGTATTCAGTTTTCCTTTTTCTGTGAAAAACAGTGACTTATACTGGATCATTTCAATGTATGATAGAATTATAAATGTTACTATAATGAAAGATAAAAATATCAAGAAGAATAAAGAGGTTACTTTTGTTTTTGGATAAAACTGTACCAGAATCTTCCCTATGCAATAAATTTGGTAGAGTAATAAAAGGAAGCATTGATTTTGAAGATGGAAGAGCAACTGCATAATTGTTAATAATAACTTCAAGAGAAAAAATAACTTAGAATTCAGATATTGGAAAGAAATTTTGTTGCAGAGTCAGAGAAACAAAATCCTAGCAATAAAATGAGTTGTTGTTACTACCTTTCCTGCTCCTTCTTGCTACTATTGAGTTCCCGTGCCTTTGTAGTTGATAGTCCTTACAATAAACTTTATATCCAGCGTTATAGATAATGCAGATGTAGGCTAATGTAGGTAAACAGCTTGTCAAAGTCAGATGCTACCATCAAAGCCCTTTCTATCTTGCTATACTGCTTCTTCAATTTCATCATTTCAAACATTTAACAACCAATTGCTTAGTAGTTTTAATGTCACAGTTACGCTTAAAAGATACTTATTGAAATATTTAAAAGATTTTTATCACAAATGGCAAGATTTCATTCTTTTTAAGGCTAATGTTTCACTTAAGGCTAATATTGCATCACATCTTCTTTATCCATTTATTTATCTATGGATATTTAGGTTGCCTCCATATGTTGGCACTGTATATAATGTTACAGTAAACATAGGGATGCATATATCTTTTTATATTAGTGTTTTTGTTTTCTTTGAGTAAATACCCAGTAGTGGAATTACTAGATCATATGGTATTTCTATTTTTAGTTTTTTTGAGGACCCTCCATAACTGTTCTGCACAGTGGCTGCACGAATTTACATTCCCACTAACAGTGCACAAGGGTTCCCTTTTCTCTACATCCTTACAAACACTTGTTATTTCTTGTCTTTTTGATACTAGTTGTTGTGGCTGGTGTGAGGTGACAATACGGATGGACCTAGAAGATATTATGCTAAGTAAAATTAGTCAGACACAGAAAGACAAATACCATACAATTTTGCTTTTATGTGGAATCTAAAAACCAACAAAAAAACAGAAACAGACCCATAAAGAGGAAAAACTATTATTTACCAAAAGGTTAAGGAATAGGAGGATGGACAAAGTGAGCAAAGGGGAGTGGGAGGTGTAGGCTTCCAGTTATGGCATGAATAAGTCACCGTTGAAAGATACAACATAGGGAATACAGTCAATGGTAGTGTAATAGTGTTGTGTGGTGATCGGTGGTTAGGTACACTTATGAGCATAGCATAATATTTAGAGTTGTTAAATCACTATGTTGTACACCTGAAACTAATGTAACATTTTTATCAACCATGTCTCATTAAAAAAATTTTTTTAATGTTCATTTATTTTTTAGAGAGAGAGAGACAGAATGCGAGCAGGGGAGGGGCAGAGAGAGAGGGAGACACAGAATCCAAAGCAAGCTCCAGGCTCTGAGCGGTCAGCACAGAGCCTGACACAGGTCTTGAACTCGTGAACAGTAAGATCATGACCTGGACCTGAGCCGATGCCGGATGCTCAACCCACTGAGCCACCCAGGCCGAGACCAAATGTTGAGAATACGGACTTTATGTTATTACTTCTTTGCTGTGCTCCACAGTGGTGATTCCACTGATAGGGATACAATAGCTGCTCCATAACATGGATAGTACCACTCTGCATTTTCATACCATCTACAGTGGACCAGACAGTGGTAGAGCACTTTCTGTGTGTTCATTCACTGAATCACAGAGGCCCACACAGCTAACTAGGGAAGGCAGGATTCTAACCCAACCAGTCAGGTTCTAGTGCCATGTTCTTCAGCCTGGCTTCTCTCATAACCATTTTATTAGTTGTGATTTAATTGATGTCATCTTTATTTAAAAAAAAAACAACTTGAGACTTTGAAATTAAAGTCACTACAGACTTGTTTATGAAATGTTATATACAAATGTAATAAAACGTTGTAAGTGTAAAACAAAATGCATTCTTTTGCATAGATAGAATGAATCTTGTCTCTTTGACTTTGCTAATTGAAGTACTTTCTAATGAAAAAAATATTTTCTGCCAGAAGGCTAAATTGAAACAAATGAGTTTGTTTTATCAACTGATGTTAAATTGATTAAACGTCTACCTTTAGGTCTGAAATTCAGTATATCATGTTTCAAATGATGAAACTGATATTCTCTGTTAAATGTATGAGGTGATCTGTAATATTTATGGTAGTGTAACTCATAATTTGTTTTACCCATCAGACTTTAACTTTGGAATGGGAGATGTTGTGATACCCTTGCTCATTTTTGAGTCTTGAAAGACATTTGTCTATGATGTATATGAATGCTAAACTATTAATAAATAGAAATCTTTTCTTAAAAATGGAAAACATAAGCCTTGAAATAATTTTATTGTTATTTTCACTGCTGGCAGTGTTTTCTCTTTTCATGAGACAAAGTTTTCCTCTTCTTATTTAAAAGATAGGAGATCATGGGGCTCCTGGGTGGCTCACTTGGTTAAGTGCCCCACTCTTGGTTTCAGCTCAGGTCATGATCTCACACTTTCGTGAGTTTGAGCCCTGCATTGGGCTCTGCACTGGCAGCACAGAGCCTTCTTGGGAACCTCTCTCTCCCCTTCTTTCTGCCCCTCCCTCTCTCTTTTTCTCTCTCAAAAGAAATAGACTTTAAAAATAAGATATAGAAGATCATATTAATTAAAGCCAAAAAAAGATTCTGATAAAATTGAGAACTGTAGAGGTTGAGGTTATTCACTCAGAGACTACATATGAAGCATATCCTCTCTTCAAGTGTTCACTTTTAAAATCCCCTATATGGCAAAGACATTCTGTCAATTTTGGCAAAGAAATCAACTTAGGTATGAATAAACTAAAACATGAAGACCTGGAACTTAAAACCCTTTCTCTATTCCAGCAAAACTAATTTTATTGCAGAATATTTAGGCCTTTCTGTCTGCCAATACTGATACAGTTCCTGGTTACCTTTTTTTAATAGGCAGTAATTTCAATAATGTGCCTTAAGAGTGTAATTGAATAATTTATTTCAGAAAAAAAAAGTTTTTTCATGTAGTGTTTCAGTTTTACCAAAAAAAGTACATTGTGGGATATATATAGTATTTTTCAATCTATTTTTATCTTTAGACTAGGACTGATAACTGCCTTAGGGCATAGGGGTTAAAAACAGGAAATGTGGTTTATAAAGTAGGTAGTATCTCCAGAGTTTCCAAAGTTTGATTTCTTATAGTACTGACTGAAGAGTATCATGTTTCAAAACAACATTAGGCAGCGTACCTTGAAATCAGTCTGTGTTTAAAGGAGTCGTCTGTCCAATTAAGACAGGAAATGCTTCATGGAAAAGTTTGCGCTCTTGGTATAGGTTCAAGTAGTGTAGCAGTTGTTTTCTGTAATTATGCACTGTTCTTTCTCTCCAGCTCTGTTTTAGACAGTCTTTATGTAGTTACATTGAGCATAAGTCTCATGTAAATTTTAGTAAATTTCCTTTGACCTTTGTGTTTTGATTAAAATTTTATTTTAGTGTTTTAATGGAAAGTTTTGTCTTTATCATAGTTGAGAAGGAGCATATATTATAGTTATTAATTATAGTAATTAGAAAATCCAAGTTAAGAAAACAAAAAGGCATGAAAAAGCAAGGTTATAATTTTTATGGCCTTGAATGACAGTTTTTCAGAACTGATCAAAACTGAAAACCCTTGACTCAGCAATTCCATTTCTAGGAATATATCATACATAAATTATTCTATGAGAATATAAGGATTGATGTTCACTGCAGAATTATTTATAGTAGTATATAATTGTCTAATATAATAGGAGAATAAATTATGAATAAATAAAAAAATGAATAAATCATAAATAACAGAATAAAACAATTATGGTACATCCATAATATAGGATACAAGGCAGCACTTGAAAATGATAAGGTAAATATATATACACTGGCATGGAAGAATGTTTGTGATATGTTACAAAATGAAGTAAACAAGTTTTACTTGGAATGTGTAGTGTAATCTCATTTTTTAGAGGAAAAAATTATATTCAAGGGAAGAGATTTGGAAGACTACATGCCATACTAAGGAGACTGATGGAGAAGTTTATTGGACTTTTATTTGTTATTATGAAAACTTATTCTTCTGTGTTGTTTTAATTCTTTTCAGTGAGCATTTAATGTTTTTCAAAATAAGAAATCAAGAAGAAAGACCTGATTAATCCAAAATGTTCACTATTCTGTTCTTATAAAGACATTCTTTAGAGAAGTCTGCTTAGTGATTTGTCCAAATTACTATTATAAGAGGAGTCAAACCCATTTATGTAACACTTTTTAATTTACAAAACATTTTCCCATACTTGAAAGAATACCTGAAGCTCCAGTTAATTAACTGATTGTCCAGCTAAAATGTAAATCCAAGCCATTCCATACACAACTGTACATTATCTATTATAGGTTATTGCTAGGCATTATTTCATGAGATTGGCCCAAAAGCAACACTAAGATCCTTCCAACATGTCAGGGAATTGTTTTTTTCACAATGGTGCTGAGGATTTCATCAAACAGAGCCCTCTGTTTACCAGTGTGGGTTTTAGTGTTTGCTGAACAATTTTCTTTTGTGCAGTTACTTTCTTGTGCTGTTTTATAGATAATGTAAGCCTCTCTCCCGTGTGCAAGATGATTGTGTTCTCTTAATTCTGGTACTGTCCCCATTAGAATGTGAGGAGAGGGGGCTTTATTTTTTATGAAATTGCTCTTATTTTGGTCACTACTATATCTCTAGTGCCTGGAAGAGAGTCTGCCATGTAATAGTAATAGGCACTCAATAAATATTTTTAGTAGTATGCCCATTCCAAAATCAAGTGCCCTCCCTATTTGATTAAAAGAAGAAAATGGCAAATAGAGCAAAAAAAAAAGACTTCTTTTCCACTTTCATGTATGAAAATCAAGACCTTCATTGTTGAAGAAGGTGGTATGTGGTCCAGGCCCAATTACAGGAAGCTCACCCTGCGAGAAGAAGCCTACAGGTTCTTGCCCAGAGCAGAGATGAGCTTTGTTTTCTCCATGGGGAATTTCCACACTGGGCTACTAGATTAATTGCTAACTGATAGTCTAGATTGATACTGTGTGGGTGGGGACACTTTTTTGGTCAAATAGCATGACACATTTCTAATTTTATATTCACAGAGTAGAGGAGATACATATTATAAATACTTAGAAGTTGTTCTCAGTCCCTTGGAAAGTTGTGGGGGCTTATCTAAATGGGAACCTTTTTAAAAACAATACTTATTACTAAATCATAATAATGTAGCATTTGTAACTCCAAGAAACAGTCAGTTTGCCTTATTTTTCTGTGTGCACTATTCACATGGACAGCTCATTTCCTTGTAGTACAGTAAAATGTGGCATTTATGGCCCACTAATGTTGAAGCTAAAGCTAAAAACCTGGTTTCCTAACACATTTACTAAATGTTCATTATGTCCTAATATATCTGAGCTCTTTCTGAGTATCAAGCCTATAGTGAGCATTCAAAAATGTTGTTTATTATTTGATTGAAATAGTTGTTTGCTAAGTATATAGCCAGAAAAACAAAGCATATTTGTAAAACTAATGTATTTAGACTTAACAGTATTCTATGCTGCTATACTTAATTGATTCAAACTATATTTTTCAAATGGATCCTGAAAAATTATTTCAAAAGGACTGTTTTTTGTTTTCTTTAACCCTATGAGAAGTAAGAGATGCATGCTTTAGCAGAGTATCTCCTTTACACATAAACTGAGGCATGTACATTTTTAGTGAATGGCTCTAGTACAAAATTATATATTATTTAAAACTTTTCTCAGATGTATTTGTTCACTCATTCATTCACTTATCAATTTATTTAAGAGGGTTAAGGGAGCTTACTAGTGAGCAAGAACCACATGGCGTTTGCCTTCTTTTATTTCTGAACTTGTGCTACAGGCCAGCCACTGTGGTAGGTAGTAAGGATACAAAGACGAGGTAAGTGAAGGGTGATGCCCATGCATGTGGAGTTAACAATCTAGCAAGGTAGATAGATATTAATCAGGTCATCTTATAAATCAGTGGAAAGCTGTTACAGTGGGAGGAGAGAGAGCTGGTGCCAAGAGGACATGAGAGGTCTTCCTTAACAATTGCTAGTATGTTCTATTCAGCCCTTCTTTCCAAACCAGTGCACAGTATGACAAAACAGTTCCACCAAAATTCCAACTTCTAGAGAACTTTGTGTAAACTAGCAAAACAAGAGTATAGTCAAAGACAAATCTCTCCAGTTCCAGCACATCCCAGTAACATTTGGTATTGTATCTGGGCAGTCTGCCTCTGTCTTGTTCTTAAGCTGTTCAGAGATCGCTGGTGCCACTCAAAAGAACTTTACCTACAATTAGGATATGCTGCAGCCTGGTGACAGTCATGATGTGTTAGAATGTCCAATCTTCAGGGGCACCTGGGTGGCTCAGTCGGTTAAGCATCCGACTTTGGCTCAAGTTATGATCCCATGGTTCATGGGTTCGAGCCCCGCATCGGGCTCTGTGCTAACAGTTCAGAGCCTGGAGCCTGCCTCAGATTCTGTGTCTCCTTCTGTCTCTACCCCTCCCCCACTTGTGCTCTGTCTCTCAAAAATAAACATTTAAAAAAAAAAAAAAGAATGTCCAATCTTCTCACTGTGTGTTTCAGAAAAAGAAATTGGTGTACTTTTTCTAGTTATCATACCTATTACCCAACTATTTATGTCTTTGTTAAAAAAAAAAAATGTATCTGAAATGTGTGTACTGTACTGTAATCTACAAAGTGCTCCCTACCATGGAGATAAGTTCTCTTAGGGTGGGGCCATTTCTGTTTTGCTCTCTTTTGTATACCATCATCTGTCAGTGCCTAGCACATAATAGATACACAAAAAATATTTAAAGAATAAGGGAATAAATATATATCACATTTTTGTAACAGCTCTGATAGCAAAACAGACATTGTAATGTCTACATTTTGTAAAGTAGGCAGTTGTCTAAAAGGTGAACTGATCTTTGTCTAGGGTCATATCATTATGTATAGATAAGCCAGGACTTTGATCCCAAGTCTTCTGGCTTTACATTGAGTATTCTTTCTGTTACCTCAATGAACTTAAAAGTAATCATCAACCATTAATGTTAATAATCTTAAAATAAAGTCTAGTCGGAAGGAAACATATACCACCAAAATCAACTACAAAATGGTCCCTTTGTGATAGACATGGAACTTTTGAAAATAGTACCATAACCTAAAATAAAATCCTGGTCCTGTCTCCAGGTACCATGACCATGGTCCCTTTAAACCCTGCCATCCACTTCAAGGCCTCAGCCAATTTAATAACAAAATTTATGTACAACTCTTCTCTGATGGCTCTAGGATCTTTCTTGGCATCCTTACTACCTCTTTCTTGCTTTATAAATCTAACCTGTTCCATTCAAGGAAGTTAGCTCAGTTGTTAGTGGGAAGACCCAATTTTACGTTCTCCAAAACCCAAATCTGTTCTCTTTCAACTCTGAGTAATTGTATTTCTCTCCTTTTGTCATGATCTCCATGTACTTTCCTCTTTGAGGTCAGAAAAGAGCAAATTGATCAGTCTAGCCATCCAAAAGAAGATTGCTACCTTCTGTCACCTGTGTTTTGATGGGGTCCTTTGACATAGTGCCACATGAGCAAGTGAGGCAACCTCTGGCATCCTGCCACTGTTATAGGCTTTTTTGGGGGGGGGGGGGGAGAGTACAGATCTTTGAAAGAATTGACATCCTCCTACAGCTAGAATTGGAGCAACACTTTTTAAAAATTTATTTATTTTGAGAAAGAGAGAGAAAGAGGTAGAGGGAGAGGGAGAATCCCACGCAGACTCTACACTGTCAGCGTAAAGTCTGACATGGGTCTTGATCTCATGAACTGTGAGATCATGACCTGAGCCAAAATCAAGAGTTGGACACTAAACGGGCTGAGATCATGACCTAAGCTGAAGTTAGACGCTCAACCAACTGAGCCAGAAAACTCAAAAAGCAGTTAAAACCAAGGGGTTAATCTATGTTTAGTTTTTTAGAAACACATCTGAAAGGCTCAGTGTAGACCCCTGAGTGAGTAGGGTAGGTACTAGGTTGGCTAGTGTGTAGGGTGTGATACTGGTTTTGTTTCTCCTTAGGCTGATAACTGGCTATTGAGTGGAATAAAGAGAAAGGAATTGAAATTCTTAACTAGGAAGATCACAGAGATCTTATCTGTTTCATGTTTGTGAACCTTCAGACCTCAGTCTCTAGACACGGACGCTGTCTAGTCTCTAGGTCCAGTGCCCTTCCTCCACCCCTCCCAAATACTATTCTTTAACCTTTCAAGAACTTGACAAAAAGGAAATCACAAGTAAATGTTTCACAAATTAGTATAAAACAAAGATTTTGTTTTACAGTATAAAACCCTTTCATACTACGGATTTGCTACATACAACTTAAAACACCTATATGAATACTAGTACATTAGGGTAAAACATAACAACTAAGCACTTTGGGGTCTTACACATACTGGGGATATACACATATTCTACTTGAAAAACCTAATGTCTCACTAAATCTGATGTGTGCCTATCAGAGTCCACCATGAAGTAGAATCTCAACAAATTGATGTTAAATGAATGAATGAGACCTTTTAGCCATTCCCTTAGAACTAACAACAATTTCAGCCCAATATGCAGTAAAAAATACTTATCTCTGTATTTAATACAATGGGTAGCTTTTTAGAGAGAGACAATCATTTATTTTCATATTTTTAAAATTTTTAAGTTCTTAACACCAGCATATACATTGCTTTGGAAGGTTATAATAATATTTCACAAATCTCCTCCTGTAAGTTAGCATGTATTTTTCATATGCATTCAATTTAATGTTATCTTTTTGAACCCTTACTGACCTGACATGTGGTTTGATCAGGAATTCTCTTTCTGTTCATCCCTAGGGACAGAAACTTTTTTCCTCCCTTTTCCCTCCAACATTACCACTTATTCCTTGAAGCAGTTGTTGTTTTATTTTTTGGTGGGGGGGGGGTATTATTTCATTTTCTCTATTCAAAAAAAAGTAAGTCTCCAAGAAATACAGGTTCTTGTTTTTGTTTTTTGGTTTTTTTTTTCTCAATTTGTTACGGTTGAGGCTGTGTGTTCCTTTTAGCATACTATCCTTGTGAAACCTGTGGTCAACCTAAAACAGGAAGCTTGATTTTGTTTTCATATTTTTTTTATTAACAGCAATATAGTTCTGATGGTGGAAAGTGTCCTGTGATTTTATTCTTATTATTCACAGCTTTGCCTTTAGAATTATATTGAGTAATTTAGATTTATGTCTTTTACAGGGTATTTTATTAGTAATGCTCCAGTCTGATGGGTTCTTGCCAGGAAATGTTTTTCCTATCAGGGTCAGAGTAGGAGTTGAGTTGATAGCATGTGACACTGGCTTGCTTTATTCTAAGTTTAATTTTCTGCTTTTTAGTCAGCATTCTGACCCCACGTTTACATTGAAGAATTTTAGAAGTTAAAAATTGCCCTCACATTTCTAGTCATCACTGCTAGAACATTTCTAGCACCCAACCTCTTGACATTTGTTCATATGCATTGACAGGATCCTGGTTTTCACCAAGAGCAGAGACTGTTGAATTTCTTTTTTATTTTTAATTTTTTTTAATGTTTTTAGTATTTATTTTTGAGAGAGAGAGAGAGAGACAAAGTGCAAGCGAGGGAGGGGCAAAGAGACGGAGAGACACAGAATCCAAAGCAGGCACCGGGCTCTGAGCTGTCAGCACAGAGCCCAACAGGGGGCTCAAATCCACGAACTGCAAGATCATGACCTAAGCTGAAGTCGGACACTCAACCAACTGAGCCACCCAGGCGTCCTGAAACTGTTGAATTTCTTAAGTTCCTTATATCATCATTGGCCTAAGATTATGCTTCTATTTTTAGTAACTATATACATGGAGTGTATGTGTGTGTCTGTCTCTCTCTCTCTATCTATAGAGATAGAGAGAGACAGACAGACAGAGAGATATACGAGCTAGTCTTTTACAGGGTTGCAGTTTAAAAATTCTTGACCTGAGCACAGTGATTATGAACTCAGGAACCAGAGAGCCCTTCCCTGCTTTCCTCCACTCACTTTGAAAGAACTATCCAGAGAGCAAGGAACAAGATGAGGCATACTGACTGAGGTGGTCATAGTCATCAGAGACAGATGTTACACCCAGGTCTCCCTGTTGCTCTGACTGTAGCAGGTAAACAATCCAAGGGAACAACTCTGTGGTATGCCTTTCCTCTTAGAGGAAGAAAGCTTTTCTGGTCTTGAGCACAAGGTAGTTTATTTCACTTTCACTTATAATAGGTTCCTTATATTTTCCTCGCTTACCTCCCAGATAAGACTTGTTACCTTGCAATTAGTTAATTTCAACTAATTTCTGGATTATATTTGTTTACTCTTCAACAGATTTCTTAATTTTTCCACCAGAAAAATAGAATACCTGAGCCTCTCCATATTCCAAAGTATATATAAATTGGCTTCTTAAAAGAAAAATAGTGTGCCTATTTAAAACTATAGCATATGACAGAATCAAAAACTAGTTATACATTTAGAATCTAAAACTGTCAATTCAGAAAGTTGGTTATAGTTCTTGGCTTTTAAATTCTCAACCTTTCTAAATCATCAGTAGCTTAGATGACATAATAGGAAAAGACTCTCCTTAACACTGTAACATAGTTACTGTTAACATCCATGATTTTACAATAGAGAATTTTCTCTGTTTTGGTATAAAAGGAATTCTCAATATTTGCAATTAATTCTAGAAGGCATTCTGAAATAATATTCCACTCCAAGTAAAAATAATTTCTTTGGAATTAAAGTAAACCAGCTTCTTGTTTTCACATTTTTTTTCTTGCAAAATAATGATAATTGAAAGTTCTTAATGAGCCCTGTGGTTACCTGGACCAATCACATGCATTATTTCCTATAATCCTCACTACAAGCCTGCAAGGTAGGTACTGTTCTTACACTTTTTAATGGGAGAGAAACCTGGGCTCCCAGTTTTCTTGCCGAAAGTCATAGCTTGTAGGCGACAAAACTGACTTCAGACTCCTGCACTACTAAATCTTGCACACACCTGCTATTGAGTGCCTACTTTTGAGTGAAGTAGTATTTGTTAATTCTTTACTGTCCTTAAATCTTGTATTTTGACTAACCTTTAACTTGCTTTACAAAATGAGATTGTGATTTTTGTCAGACATTTCTCCCAGAAGTAATTTTTTAAGATCAAAATAGCCTGCATAAGTTAACTTTTACCTTTGGAAGTAAAATGTTATAATAGATATGTAGATTCTATAAGCTTTAGTAAATATCTTCCTTTTGTCTTTTCTTTTTTGATCTGCTAATGTATGTGTGTACCAGGTAGGTGAGCGCGCGCACACACACACACAAATGAAGAAACATGTATATAAAGAAACTGAAGGACAGTTTTAAATCTCAGTTTTGAAGCAGACTGACCATCAGTTACAGAGAAACAATGAAAGAAAATGTTTAACTTTTTTTTTAACCTGAACAAAAATAGTCCTTAATACCATTTGGTTCTCAAAGGAAATAGACAGTGATAGTGTTACTTTCTGTTTCTCCTTAGAAAACTCTAAGGCAGTAGTACAGTGCACAGTAATGCCGTCAAGGGAGGTGGGTAGCTTTTTTCCATTAAATGCCTTTTTTCCCTCCCTCTTCTTGATTTCAGGTGTCAGAAACTATTTAAAAGAAGCATTGGTGAATATAATTGCTGTGCACGCAGAGGTAAGCTGTCATTAGATGTTCTTAAGAAATATGGGTAACTGGAAAACAACACAAAGAGGCAAATTTGATGGTTTTTCTGGTAGTCTTTTTTCCCTTCAGAATATATCTTGGGTATAAATAAAACACAACTCTAACACATGCACACACACGCATGTGCTTTTACTATGAGAGTTTTTTTTTTTTCTGAAATTGTGTTTAAAACTAAATCCATTAATGTTCAAAAGGTAAGGAGAAGAGAGATTGTTTTTTTCACCTTGGTTTGGAAGGAATATTAAATCCCTTATCTTGCAAAATTCATTAACCTCTTTTTACCCAGAATACAAATAAGCTTTGGTGTCTTATTCACGTGGCAATGTGTTCTTACATAGTGGCTGGGAATCCAGAAAACTAGACTTGTTAGAAAGATAGGCTCAAAGGGCAGGCCGAGGTTAGGAAGCAGGTGCATGGTTTCCTATCAGTGACTGACTTAGGTACATGTGGATGTTGATGCTTCTGGTTCATGCTAAAACTTGCCCTCACTTGAAGCATTATCATCTTAAGCTTTACGTTAACATCCTTTGTTAACGTCCTTCTTAGAAGGACTCTTCTAAGGAACATCAAAAGAGGCACAGCTACCACCATTATCCCCACTATGACTACGAATTCTATAATTTCACAATCCATTACTCACTGCTTTGCCAGTACTTTCAGAGTGGTTACGGCTCATACACAGATTGGTGACCAGATAAAATAAGGCCCACAAAGATGTTATCATTAGATAATTTCCACTGTTGCTTGAGTGCCTTTTAAGCTGCATGCATCTGATGTAGGTGTATTTAGTTTATACCACTGTCTTCATCAAAAAGTATCAGAGGTTGTCAAGATAAACTGGAAAACATGGATAATCAAGGCTAAAGCAAAAGAGTAACCAAAGGAAACAGAGAATGCTATCTTGTTCCTGAATTTGTCTCTAAGTTTGAAGCAGCTAGAGCACAAAGAGAAACGTAGTATGTTATGTTTTCATTTCTTAGTAAAGGAAAACATACACATTCTTCTATGGAAGTATTATATATATGATTTAACTCCAGCAAGAATTTATCACATACATTTTTAATGATTTTATCATCAAAGATATACAAATGCTTTTTTGTTATGTTAGCTTCCAATAAAATTAGAGTATAAATTAAATCATCACTCAGTGAAAGCATTTCTGTAGTAGACAGAGGAATTGCAAAATATGTATGCCTTTTAGTGATGACAGTAATTCCTAAAGAGGCAGCTTTTATTAATGTCCACTATAAGTAACCATGATTTGTATGAGGTTTTTCAAACCCCCTTCTAATTTATCCCAGTGACTGGAAGTAGAATTTCATTCATAATGTTTATTTACTATTTCCCACATGATCTTTTTTTTTTTTTAATTTTTTTTTTTGAACATTTATTTATTTTTGGGACAGAGAGAGACAGAGCATGAACGGGGGAGGGGCAGAGAGAGGGAGACACAGAATCCGAAACAGGCTCCAGGCTCTGAGCTGTCAGCCCAGAGCCCGACGCGGGGCTCGAACTCACGGACCGCGAGATCGTGACCTGGCTGAAGTCGGACGCTTTAACCGACTGCGCCACCCAGGCGCCCCCCACATGATCTTAACTTGACAAATTTATAAATCAACATAGTAAAATGTTTCACCACATTTTCAAATATAATAGTTCTTATTCTGAAAATACCAAGATTCAAAGTTTAAAAATAATCTTTTTTGTCGAATGAAAGGAAACACATATGAAATTCGGCAAACAATAAAATTGGGGACTTTGTTGTCCAATATGCAATAATGTGCCCAGTTGATACGGTGTTTGTTTCGATCTAAGAAGAGTCTGACCCCATGTGTTTTTCTTTTAATTGTGGTAAAAAAAACTGACACAGTGTGTTTTTATTTCTATAATTTCATATTTCTAAATTTCTATAATTTTATTTCTATAATTTCTATAATATTTCCTTTTGTGAAAAGGGCAAGAGGAAGATGAAATCTTTGAAACTATTTTTAGTTTGTCAACATCAACAACACCTTTCAAAATTATATTTGCCTATATATTTTTAGAGGATTCGTTTTTGCCATTAATCACTTAGTACAACTGTATCTTCTGTCTGTATCTTCCTTTCATTCATAATTGTGATCCTTTAAAAATATGGCTTAGAAGGTCTGTGAGTTATTTTGTTTTGTGCATCTCTTTGTTTTTAACAAATTCAAGTCAGGAAATGTTCCTATAACACATCATTTGCTCTTACTTTAAACCCTTCCATCAGGTGTTCACTATTTCCAAAGAATTGGTACCTCGAGTTCTAGCCAAGGTGGTGGAAGCAGTTTCTGAAGAACTAAGTCGACTGATGCAGTGTGTTTCATCCTTCAGCAAAAATGGAGCATTACAGGTACCAAAATCATTCAGTTCCATGTTGAACTTTTATTTCATTTAAAACATATAAAATGTATTTGTAGTCATCAATCTTATATACAGACAGGTGTTTGTGAATCTACCAATTGGAGATCTACATCTTCTCTATTGCATAAGCCATACCATACCCATGCATTGTCTACAAATTTTAGAGTTTCTGTTTCTGTAGAGTAGAGCAAGATCTTAACAACTCTTATGAAATTTTCTGAATGCAGATTCCTTCTAAAGTTATGTGACTTTTTTTTTTAGTTTGCAGCTGTCTTCACTACATCCAGTTTCACAGGAATTTTTAGCAACTTAACTTTTAATAAATCTTTTCAAACCATTCAGTGCAGTTTTCATAGAAATGACAAGTCTCTTCACACTCATAATCCATTGGTTTTATGTTGTAGTTATTTAAATTACATAGTTATAATAACAATTATAACTTCTATAAACCAAATACGTCTTGGTATGCATATAACCAAATTGACAATAGCAAAGGTGTTCATGCATAGGGAGAGTTACCTGCTACCTATGAACTGCAGTGATTTAGAGCATTGCAATTGCGCTTTTAAAGGGCACCTGTTGGGATGAGCACTGGGTGTTGTATGGAAACCAATTTGACAATAAATTTCATATTAAAAAATAAAAAAATAAAAATAAATAAGAAAATAAAAAGTACTGGCAGTTTTGCTTCCAGTAGTGGCTGAGGAAGTTTCTGTCAACCAATTCCCTACAGATAATATAATCTTGAATAATATTTAAGAATAAAAGGTGTAAAAACAAAAACCTGAAGATATTAGAGAATGACCATTAGTGAGTGATTCTAGAAGAAATGGTACTTGGGGAATTTTTCACTTTTTACAAATTTTAGCCTACAGGCCAACAGATGCCTAAAACTTCACAAAACCTGCTATCTTTCTGGCTTGAAGAATAGGCTTCAGAGCAACCACAGTTACAGGAAAGTGAGGGTGGTATCCCAGAGAGCAGAAAACAAAAACCACAAATTTTGTATGTACACTGCCTAAATCACAGGTTGACCCCTGAACTACACATGCGTGATTAAACTCTACTCCAACCAGCCCAGTTAGACTAGAAGAATTGAAGTAAGAATTGAAGTGCTTGCCCAAGAGCTGAGAGTTTTCAGTTTGAATCCAGATAAGTTAATTGCTTGCTAAAATGAATGAAACAAAGATCAGTCCTCTTCAGGGTCATGTAATAGAATCCAGAGTCTCAAAAAAAAAAAAAAAGAGAGAGAGAGAGAGAGAGAGCGCCAAACCATAAGAGACTCTTAAAAACTGAGAATAAACTGAGGGTTGGTGGAGGGTGGGAGGGAGGGGAAAGTGGGTGATGGGCATTGAGGAGGGCACGTGTTGGGATGAACATTGGGTGTTGTATGGTAACGAATTTGACAATAAATTTCATATTAAAAAAAAAGAATCCAGAATCTCCAGTCACATTATTGACGGTGTCCAGGAAACAATCCAAATATACTTAAGGCACAAACAAGATAAAACAGGAAAATGTGGCCCACTCTTAATAGAAAAGACAATCAACTGAGACCAATCTTGAGATAATGCAGTTGTTGGAATTTGAAGACAAGGACTTTAAAGCTGCCCTATTCAGTGATGTAAAGGTGACTATCCATACTCATAATGAATAGATAGATAGGAAATCTCAGCAGAAAAATAGAAACCCTAAAAAAGGAACTAAATGGAATTCTGGAATGGAGAAATACAGAATATGATTTTTTTGAAGAGTCTTCTAGATGTGAATAACAGCAGAATACACAAAAGAGAAAGTCAGTGAATTTGTAGATCAACAGAAATTACCAAATTTGAAGAACAGAGAAAAGAATCATTGGAAAAAAATGAATGCAACTTCAGAGACCACTGGGACAATGTCGAAAGGTCTAGCATACATGTAATTCAATTTCCAGAAGAGTCAGAAATGGTTAATCAGTACATGAAAGGATGGTCAACATCATTGGTTATCAGAGAAATGAAAATTAACACTACAATAATATACCATTACATATCCACCATGATGAAGAAAATTAAAGACTTAAAAATACCAAGTGTTGGCAAGACTGAAGAGAAATTAGAGATCGTACGAATTGTTGGGACGGTAAAATAGTACAGTGACAAGAAAAGCTCTTTCTTATAGCACTACTAGGAATTTATCCAGAGGATACAGGAGTGCTGATTTGTAGGGGCACATGTACCCCAATGTTTTATAGCAGCGCTATCAACAATAGCCAAATTATGGAAAGAGCCCAAATGTCCATCAACTGATGAATGGATAAAGAAGATGTGGTTTATATATACAATGGAATACTACTTGGCAATGAGAAGGAATGAAATCTTGCCATTTGCAGCGATGTGGATGGAACTGGAGGGCATTATGCTAAGTGAAATAAATTAGAGAAAGACAGATACCATATGTTTTCACTCGTATGTGGAATTTTAGAAACTTAACAGAAGACCATGGGGGAAGGGAAGGGGATAAAATAGTTACAAACAGAGAGGGAGGGAGGCAAACCATAAGAGACTCTCAAATACAGAGAACAAACTGAGGGTTGGTGGTGGGGGGCACATGAGAAGGAGAAAATGGGTAATGGGCTTTGAGGAGGGCACTTGTTGGGATAAGCACTGACTGGGTGTTGTATGTAAGCAATGAATCATGGGAATATAGTCCCGAAACCAAGAGCACACTGTATACACTGTATGTTAACTAACTTGGCAATAAATTATATTTAGAAAATAAACAAATATACATATGTATATCTATACATATGTATACATTTATATATATATATATATACACATATATATATATATATATATATATATATATATACACACACACATAGAAAAGAAAACCTCTTACTTTAAAAAAAAAAAAAACTAACCAAGAGAGCTGAAAACGAAATAGCCAAAAGCTGGAAACAGCCCGGGTATTCATCAGTAGAATAAGCAAACTGTGATATGTTCATAACACCAAATGCTATTCAGCATTAAAGAGGACAGAATTACTGGTACCACCTGGATAAATCTCGGGAGCATTCAGCTGAGTGAAGGAAGCCTTACACAAAAGCTCATATACTGTATGGGGTTCATTCACATGAAATTCTCAAATAGATAAAACTATCTATGGTGGAAAAAGTCTCAGGATAGTGCTTTCCTCTGGGTGGTTGAGATTAACTAGGGAGGGGCCTGTTGGCTAAATTCTCTCAAAACTAGCAGGGAAGGGTTAGGAAGAGGTACCATATTTAGCTAGAGAACTTTTTTGATAAATACATGTCCAGGAGACTGCTGACCACCATGACTGTTCCAACTTCTAATAATCTAATACTTCCTAGGAATTAGGCAGTCATATCTATATTGGAAAAGTTCAAGTGAGTCTAAACCCCCCATTTCCCCCTCTCCCATTGGGAATCCCTGTGTTAGACTGTTTTTCTATTGAGCAGATAATTCAGAAGGACTACAAGTTAACCTGTAATAATCACTTACATAAAGGGCCCATACCTAAATCTTCAGAACCTTCCTGAGAGCCAGTTTAAAGAGGAATGGGATGACAGTTTGGTGATTTTAGCTGATCTTTTAAGATGACATTTTCTGGTGTACAGTTCTATGTATATTTTATAAATAACCACAGCTTTTATAGTTCACATAATTCATAGATTAATTTAAAACACCTATCACTTTGAATACAATTTGGGCATGAAGATTAGTTTTAAAGTGATTTAATCCTTCTGCAATATTCAACTAAAAGTTCTACCTTATTTTTACTTTTTGATATTCTCTTTATAGATCTGTTTCAATATATAGAGTATCAACAATAGAGACAAACTGTCATGTGCATGCTTTCTAGTTACAAACTATTTCTTGGCTTCTAAAGCACTGAAAAATGAAACCAAACAACTGCTTTCCAAGCAGAAAAAGTTTTACTGAATATACTGTGTCTTATATAAATCAGCATTTATCTTGATTGTTTACAAAATTTCTCTTACCATTGTTTTATGTTTTATGTACTCCTGGAGAATAAGGGCTGTCTCTTTTACTTTTTTTTTAATTTTTTTTTTTTCAGTTTATTTACAAGTTGGGGAGGGACAGAGAGAGGAAGAGGCAGAATCCCAAGCAGGCTTCACACTGTCAGTACAGAGCCTGACACAGGCAGGGCCCGAACTCACGAATCTTGAGATCTTGACCAAATCAAAAGTCCAATGCTTAACCAGCTGAGCCACCCAAGTGCCCCACAGCTATCTCTTTTTAATAGTCTCCTGAACATTATACATACTGTGGATGCCTGAGTCAAAGGTAGAAGGTGTGTAATGTGGTTGTCATTCAGAGCCTCTTCAGGAGCTCTGAAAACAAGTGATCTGCATGTAAAGTCATTTCAAGATCGCAAAGAAGTTTAAGCTTTAGATTACCATGTTTTGTTTTGTTTTGTTTTCTTAAAAGTTTTATGCAAGATATGGGGCACCTGGGTGGCTCAGTCGGTTGAGCGTCTGACTTTAGCTCAGGCCATGATCTCACCGTTCGTGAGTTTGAGCCCTGCGTTGGGTCTGTGCTGACTGCTCCGAGCCTGGAGCCTGCTTCAGATTCTGTGTCTCCTTCCCTCTCTCTGCCTCTCCCCCCACTCATGCTCTGTCTGTCTCTCCTTCAGAAATAAATAAACATTTAAAAAAAATTTTTTTTTAAGTTTTACACAGATATAACTCATCTGCCACAAGGTAGATGAGTGTTGTGTTGTCTACAAGGTAAAAGTGCACACAGTTCAGTGATTTTTTTTTTATTGTGTTCACAGAGTTGTACAGTCATCAACACACTCAACTTCAGAACAATGCACCCTAGAAGAAACCTTGAACCCATTAGCAGCCGCTTTCCACTGTCTTTACAACCACCCTTCCCATCCACAGACAAGCAGCATTCTGGTTTCTTTCTCCGTGATTTTCTATCCCAATGAATTGCCTATTCAAAAAATTTCATACAAATGGAGTCCCACAAATATGACTTTTGGTAACTGGCTGCCTTCATTTAGCATAATGTTTTCAAGGTGCACACATATTGCAGCATATACCAGTACTTAATTTCTTTTGATGACTGGATAATATTCCATTGTATAAATATACCACATTTTCTTTATCTGCTCATCATTTGATGGACATTTGGGTTATTTTCTACTTTTTCACATAAACGTATTTATGTGTTTTAATTTCTCTTGGGTATATACATGGGAGGGAAATTGCTAGGTCATATGGATACCCTATGTTTGATCTTTTGATGAATTGCTTGAGTGTCTTAAAATTATTTTTTTAAGTTTATTAATTTATTTTGTGAGAGAGGGGAAGAGCATGAGCAGGGGAGGACCATAGAAAGATCCTAAGCAGTCTCCTTGCTGTCAGTGCGGAGCCCAACATGTTTTCCTGAACCATGAAATCATGACCTGAGCCAAAATCAAGATTCAGAAGCTTAACTGACTGAAACACCCAGGTGCCCCTGACAGACTGTTTTTAAACTGGCTGTTCCATTTTACTTTCCTAACAGCAATGCATAAAGATTCCAATTTCTCCACATCCTAACCAATACTTGTTACTACCTTATGTTACTGATTATAGACATCTTAGTGTATGTCAAGGGTATCTCATTGTGTGGGTTGTTTTTTTACTTTCTTGATGCTATAGTTCACCTCACATAAGTTTTTAATTTTCAGTTTAATTTATCAATTTTTCTTTTGTTGCTTTTACCTTTTAAAAAGTTTTTATTTTAATTCCAGTTAAATACAGTGTTATATTAGTTTCAGGTGTACAGTATAGTGATTCACCAATTCCATACATCACCCAGTGCTTATCATGACATGTGCACTTCTTAATCCCCATCACCTATTTAACCCATCGCCCACCTTCTCCCCACTGGCAATCATCAGTTCTCTATACTTGAGTCTGTTTTTTTTATTTCTCTCTCTCTCTTTCCTTTGCTTCTTTGTTTTGTTTCTTAAATTCCACATATGAGTAAAATTATATGGTATTTGTCTTTCTCCAACTGAATTTATTTTGCTTTGCATAATACTCTAGCTATATCCATGTCATTGCAAATGGCAAGCTTTCATTCTTTTTTATGACTAATATTCCATTGTATATATATATACCACATCTTTTTAATCCATTCATCAATCAGTGGACATTTGGGCTGCTTCCATAATTTGGCTATTGTAAATAATTCCACAGTGAACACAGGGTGCACATATCTCTTTATTTCTGTTTTTGTATTCTTTCAGTTAATACCCAGTAGTGTAATTGCTGGATCATAGGGTAGTTCTATTTTTAACTTTTTGAAGAACCTCCATACTGTTTTCTACATTGGCTGCACCAGTTAGCATTCCCACCAACAGTGCACAAGGGTTCCTTTTTCTCCACATCCTTGTCAACACCTGTTGTTTCTTGTGTTGTTCATTTTAGCCATTCTGACAGATGTGAAGTGTTACCCCATTGTAGTTTTCGTTTCCACTTCCCCAGTGATCAGTGATATTGACCATCTTTTCATGTGCCTATTGGTCATATCTATGTTTTCTTCGGAAAAATGTCTGTTCATGTCTTCTGCCCATCTTTTAATTAGAGTGTTTTTTAGATGTTGTATAATTTTTTAATATATTTTAGATACTAACCCTTTATCAGATATGTCTTTGCAAATATCTTCTCCTACTCCATAAGGTTGCCTTTTAGTTTTGTTGATTGTTTCCTTCTCTCCAGAAGCTTTTTATTTTGTAGTCCCAATAGTTTATTTTGTTTCTGTTTCCCTTACCTCAGGAGACGTATGTACAAAATATGTACTATGGCCAATGTCAAAGAAGTTACAACTTGTGTTCTCTTCTAGGATGCTTTGATTTCAGGTGTCATATTTAGGTCTTTAATCCATTTTGAATTTATTTTTGTGTATGGTATAAGAAAGTGGTCCAGTTTCACTCTTTTGCATGTTGCTATCCAGTTTTCTGAACACTATTTGTGGAATAGTGATAGCAGAGACTGCTATCCAGTTTCTGAACACTATTTGTGGAAGAGACTGTTCTTTTCACATTGGATATTCTTTCCTTTCCTGCTTTGTCGAAGATTAATTGACCATATGGTCGTGGGTTTATTTCAGAGTTTTCTATTCTGTTCTATTGATCAATGAGTCTGTTTTTATACCAGTATCATACTGTTTGACCACGATGGCTTTAACAATTTCTTCCAGGCTGTACAATTTGTTGGCATAGAGTTTTTCATATTCCCTTATAATTGTACTTCTGTGCTGTTGGTTGTTATTTCTTCTCACTCATTTGTGATTTTTTTTGAGTCTTTTTTTTTTGATAAGTCTGGCTAGAGGTTTATCAATTTTATTGATTTTTTTTTCCCAAAAGACCAATTCCTGTTTCATTGATCTGTTCTTTTTTTTTTTTTTAAGTTTCTATATCATTCATTTCTACTCTAATCTTTATTAATTCCCATTTTCTGCCGGTTTTCAGTTTTGTTTGTTGTTCTTTTTCTAGCTCCTTTAGGTATATTTAGGCTATTTGAGATTTTTCTTGCTTCCTGAGGTAAGCCTGTAATGTTGTATACTTCACTGTTAATGACTGCTTTTTCTGCATTCCACAGGTTTTGGCTTGTTGTGTTTTCATTTTAATTTTGTTATATGTACTTTATTATTTCTTCTTTGACCCTGGTTGACTCATTCATTGTTTAATAGAATGTTATTTAACACCATATATTTGTGTTATTTCCAGATTTTTTCTTGTAGTTGACTTATAGTTTCATACCATTGTGATCAGAAAAAATGCATCATATGACTTTGATCTTTATGAATTTGTTGAGGCTTGTTTTGTGGGCTAATATGTGATCTATTCTGGAGAATCTTCCATGTGCACTTGAGAAGAATGTGTACTCTGCTGTTTTAGGAGAGAATGTTCTGAATATATCTGTAAATCCATGTGGTCCAGTGTATCATTGTTTCCTTGTTGATTTTCTATTTAGATAACCTATCCATTTGATGTAAATGAGATGTTAAAGTCTTCTACTGTTACTGTATCATTATCAATTAGTTCTTTTATTTTGTTATTAACTGTTATATGTATTTGGTTTCTCCCATATTGGGTGCATAAATATATAGAATTGTTACATCTTCTTGTTGGATTGTCTCCTCTATTATTATATACTATCCTTCTTTGTCCCTTGTTACAGTCTTTGTCTTAAAGTCTATTTTTGTCTGGTATAAGTATTGCTATGCTGACACTTTTTTTTGACATCCATATGAATGATAGATGTTTCTCCATCCTCTCACTTTCAATCTGCATGTATCCTTAGATCTAAAATGAGTCTCTCTAGTCTCCGTAGACAGCAGGATCTTGTTTGTTTTGTTTTGTTTTGTTTCCATTCAGTCACCCAGTGTTTCTGATTGGAGCATTTAGTCCATTTACATTCAGAGTAATCACTGATAGATATGTATTTATTGACATGTTATTTCATGTTTTGTGGTTGTCTTCTGAAGATTTTCTCTGATCTTTCTTTCTTTCATGATTTTCTGGTTTTCTTTAGTGATATCATTGGATTTCTTTCTCTTTATTCTTTGCAAATTTATTAGTGGTTTTTGATCTGTGGTTACCGTTGGGTTTGTGTGTAACATCTTGTGCATATAAAAGTCTATGTTCAGTTGATGGTTGTTTAAGTTTGAACCCACTCTTTTCTCCTCCCCACACTTTAGGTATATGGTGTCATATGTCAAATCCTTTTATTTTATGGTTCATTGACTGATTTTTTTTACAGAAATATTCCTTTTTGCCACTCTTATGTTTCCTATCTTCATACTGTAATTTTTGGTCTTTCCTTTCCACTCAGAGTCTCCTATTTCTTGCATGGCTGGTTTAGTGGTCACAAACTCTGGGAACCTCTATTTTTCTTCTGTTCTAAATGATAGCCTTTCTGGATGGAATATTGTTGGCTGCAGATTTTTCCCATTCAGCACTTTGAATATATCATGCCACTGCCTTCTGGCTTGCAGTGCTTCTGCTGAAAAATTCCCTGCTAGCTTTATGGAGTTTCCCTTGTATGTTGCTGTCTTCTTTTGTCTTGATGCTTTAAATTTTTTTTTTCTTTATCACTGTATTTTGCCAATTTAATTACAATATATCTTGGTATGGGTCTGCTTTTGTTGAATTTGTTGGGGAATCTCTGGGCCTCCTGGATCTGGATATCTGTTTCCTTCCCTAGATTAGGGAAGTTTTCAACTACTATTTCTTTAAATAAATTTTCTGTCCCCTTTTTTCTCTCTCTTCTTCTTCTTGATTTCCTATAATATAAATGTTATTATGTTTGATGGAGTGACTCAGTTTCCTAAGTCTGTTCTTATTTTGCATACTTCTTTTTCTCTTTTTGTTTACCTTGATTACTTTTCATTACTCTGTCTTCTAGGTCATTAATTCATTCCTCTGCTTCTTCCAGCCTGCTATTCATTCCATCTAGCATGTTTCTAATCTCATTTATTGCACTCTTCATCTCTTATTGGTTCTTTTTTTATCTTCATTTTAAGGGTCTCACTGATGCCTTCCATTTTTCTCAAGTCCAGGGAGTATCTTTATGATCATTGCTTTAAATACTCCATCAGGAATGTTACTTATGTTTTGCTGTGGCCTTGTCCTATTCTTTCATGAGACAGATTTCTGTCTTTTAATTTTTCCTAAGTCGCTGTGCCTTTTTCTGTGTTAGGAAAATCAGCTATGGTCCTGTTCTTGAGAGTAATGGCCTTACCTCGAAGAGGTCAGTGCCCTGCTGGGTAGTGTCTCCTGTTTTCTAGGGCCTGGTGCTTCCAGGAGTGTCTCCAGTGTGTGCTGCGTGTGCTCTGCTATTTTGTTCTGGCCACTTTATCTTTCAGGCCAGTTGTTGCAAGTGGCTCTTTGCCTATTGTGGGCAATGTGTGGCCCCTGGCCTGCATGTGGCACATTTTAACTAGGTGTGCTCTGGTCTGCTTATAATATGACACCTGTCACCATCACTGCCAGAACTGAGGCTGTGCAAAACTCCTGATTGGAGACACATTGTGTTGGCAGGTTTTGGGGCCAGTGTTGGGGGAGGGGACCTACCATGCCATCACTGAGCTAAGTGTGACTGGGAAGGGCAGTTCCACAGGAGCTTGGGGGACAGGGCTTGATGAAGCAAGTTAGGTAGTGAGTGTGGTGCTGTGCTGGTTCCCGCAGGTGGTCCTGTGCTTATGCTGACGGGCAAGGGAGGGAAATGGTGCCTGCCAGTTCCTTTGTTCCCTTGAGCGGGTCTCTTTGTGAACACTGTCTCCTGGGACACGCTTCATGATGAGCAAATAGCCTCCCCACTGTGTGCCCCAGGTGCTTTTCAGATCACTGTTTCCATGCTGTGTCAAGGTTGTTTCCTTCCTTCTCTCTAAGAGCAGCACAGTGCCCTGTGGACTCTGTCCCAGCCAAGTCCATTGTTTAAAACTCTAGACTTTCCACCCTGTTGGTTGCAAGAACTTAACAATATTCGGCCCCTCTCACTTTCTTTTCCAATTGCAATGGGGATTTATTTTCCTTATGTCTATCTCTTGCCCTTCTCTGTGACTGTGGCTCCCTCCCCACTGCAGCTGCCGTGATATGTCTTCAACACCACATCTTTGCACTTCCTGCCCTTTTGCATGTGGCCTCTTCTCTACCTTTAATTGTGGAGTTTTTTCCGTCAGTCTTTAGGTCAGTTTCTGGGGTATTTAAGATGATTTGGTAGTTATCTAGCTGTATTCATGTGATAAGGTGAGCCTAGAGTCTTCATACACTGCTACCATCTCCCAACTCCTGCTGACCTTTTACAAAACTTAGGTTGTAAGCTTTGCCTATTCCAAGAGCTCACGAAATTTGGGCCCTCTCACTTTCCAAGCCAATTGCTATGGGAATTTATTTTCCTTGTGCACTCTCCTATATGCTAGTCTGTTTCTTGTCCTTCTCTGTGACCATGGTGGCCACAATCTGTTTCTCTCTCAAACCACATCTGCATACTTCCTATCTTCTTCAATGTGGCCTCTTCTCTACCTTTATTTTTAGAGTTTGTCTTGCCAGTCTTCAGGTCAATTTCTGGGGTACGTAGGATAATTTGATAGTTACCTAGTTGTATTCGTAGGATGAGGTGAGCCCAGGGTACTCTTACTCCACTGCCATCTTCCCCTCCTTCTTCATTGCTTACACTTTTGATATCGTTTCTAAGAAGGCTTGCCTATCCTAACATTACAAAGACTTACTCCTGCTCTCTTCTATGTGTTTCAGAATTTTATCCCTTCCATTATGTCTGTGATCCATTTTGAGTTCATCTTTGTGTTAAGAAAGGGATCCAGGTTCAATCGTTTGCATGTGGCTATCCAGTTTTCCCAGCACTATTTGTTGAAGAACGTGTTCCTTCCCCCATTGAATAGTCTCAGCACCCTTGTCAGAATCCATTGATCATAAATGTTAAGGGTTTTTTTCTGGACACTCACTCCTAGTCTACTGATCTGTATTTCTGCCCATATAACAGTGCCACACTATCTTAAATATTGTAGGTTTATAGTAAGTTTTGATATCAGAAAGTGTTTCTCTATTTGTGTATTCTTTTTTCAAAATGGTTTTGTCTGTTTTGGATCAGCCTGTCAGTTTTTGTAAAAGAAACAACCACCAAACAAACAAAAGCCGGCTGTGGTTTTAATAGACATTGCATTGAATCTGCAGAGCTGTATCTTAGTTTTTGAGATTAAAGTCAGTGTGCCCAAAAGAGCATAGGTGTAAGGAAGTAAACTGATCCACTTCCTTAAATCTGTGGTGTGGGGTTATAATCCAGGGATAGTGTTTCAAATTTTGCTTCCTCTCAACAAGCAGACTAAAGGAAAAATTACTAGTTAGGTAGAAAATACAGATTGTGGGAAAACACCTGGACAGGTTGAACTTTTTATAATAAGGTATCTGGCTCTCTGCCTTCACACAGGCATACTTGACTCTAACTTAATTTTCAGTAAAATAATATTTTATCATACCTGATTTCTGTGGAGTGTTTTAGAAAATCTGTTCATAACTAACAGTCACCATGGCAGGTGGGGGGTAAAACTACATGGCAGTTTTACCTTCTGTCAACCCTGTCCCTGCAGTAATAAGCAGTCTAGAGACTGTCCCCACATCACTTGTTTCAATTTAATAATTGATACAGTTCCATATTGTCACTTGTCCTTTTCTCATCTTCAGGCACGGCTTGAAATCTGTGCTTTGAGGGATACTGTGGCTGTTCACCTGACACCTGAAAGCAAGTGAGATGCTTAAAATTCTTGTTATGAGTGCGTCACTAAAAATAAAGCTTATCTTTGTAAAGATAACTAATCAGAGTGAGTGCTCATGATTGCGATGTGATAAAGTTTATATTTGATTAATTTTTACCTAAAAAGCATAATAAGCCAATGACTCCTAATACTGGTTCTTTGTAGCATAATATAAAAGAAGAAATATGTAGTATGATTTTATGTTTTTCATTCACTAAGATAAAT
Source organism: Puma concolor (assembly GCF_028749965.1). Classification (NCBI taxonomy): domain Eukaryota; kingdom Metazoa; phylum Chordata; class Mammalia; order Carnivora; family Felidae; genus Puma; species Puma concolor. The sequence continues at coordinate 28,931,507 of NC_141671.1, forward strand.
CTCAGTCTCATAAGTGATATAGCAGAGCATTATATACTTCTTTTTAAAATGAGAAAATAAGGGGCTCCTGGGTGGCGCAGTCGGTTAAGCGTCCGACTTCAGCCAGGTCACGATCTCGCGGTCCGGGAGTTCGAGCCCCGCGTCAGGCTCTGGGCTGATGGCTCAGAGCCTGGAGCCTGTTTCCGATTCTGTGTCTCCCTCTCTCTCTGCCCCTCCCCCGTTCATGCTCTGTCTCTCTCTGTCGCAAAAAATAAATAAATGTTGAAAAAAAAAATTTTTTTTTAAATGAGAAAATGAGAATTGAGTCTTACTCTATTCATAGCAGACTCTGAGGGACAATTTAAAGATTGTAAATATCAGCATAAGAGGAAGCCTTGTGGTTTCTCTGAAAATTTTTGTAGTGGAAATTTGATGATAATTTTTAGCTGTTTTGAATGAAAGTCAGGATTTCCTATCATCGAAATATCAGTAGGTGAACTGAAACATCAGTAACTACTTGCCTATACAAAATTGTTTATTCCATTGGCAATATTACTTAGGAAAAACTGGGTTATATTGTTAATATGCCTGAGAATACAAGTAGTATACAAATAAAATGTTTAAGGACATTTAAAAAGTTTTTCCTAATGAATTGAACTTAGCTTCTTATTCTTATTCATGATGGCTGACCAGAAGACATTTCTGGATGGTTCCCATGTTAGTTATTTAATGATTCCTTTTCCCAGCCATCATTTTTCTACACAAAGTGTTAAATAATAGATGATAGAGGGCACTCAGTCCAAATTTGATGTGGGTGCATGCTTTGTGTAAGTACCTAGATATTTATTCCTACTAATTTAACCTTTTAGCGCCTGCCTCATCTATAAAAGAAAGATAATAAATACTTTCTAGGCAAAGTTTTAGGGGAATCAAATGAAAAAATATGCCAAGTTACCTTCTAAACTATTGGTGCATTACAAATAATTAATGGTATCCTCTTCATCATCATCATTATTGTCATAATGTAAAAATAAAGAAATAATAGCATTACATTTTTTTGATTGAGTGAGAAAAGGTTTACAGGAAACAAGGTGATAACAGCAGACCCTCCTCTCTACATCAGGGAAGAGGAAAGTCATTTTGGAAAGGGAGCTAGGTGTCCCCACAAGCTGTAACCCATCCCTTGCCTTAACCAAGAACAACTGGAGCTTCCCAATACCAGTTTTTATAATCTGTTGGGACTTTGTAGTCTATTTGTTACTGTGATATTTGCCCCAAATAGGAGAAACATTGCTCAAAAGTATATTTACTGGTACAGTGATGAGGATCTGTTTTTATAATAACAAAATTAAAAACCACCTTAAAGTCAAGAAAAATTAATTTCTTTACCATGGTCAACAAGTTATAAAAGAAGAAGAGATAAGAAGTTAAAAAGTATTACTTAGTGACAAGTACAAGTTACTACCAAATAATTTCCCCTAAAATGCTTTTTATTTGATGCAGAAACTTTTTTGGTACTTTCTGTTTTAAATAGTTAAGCTTACCAAGTTGGTGTTTTTTTAATTTGTACTTTTTGTTTTTTATGAAAAGAAGTGATGTTGAATTAAAATCAATCAGTCAATCTCTACTTATTCTACAAATTTTAAATATAATAATAACTAAATGCCAGAGACCATGTTTAGTTATTGTAAGAGATTGGCTGTTAATCAGGCCCTGTACATGTCAATACTGTAAATGTCCCCATTTGTATAATCTGTCACAAGACCATCCCTATTTCTACTTAGTTTCCTTCCTTTCTTACCAGTTGCTTAACACTTCAGTTTTGTTTTGAAAAGACTTTTTAAAAATTAAACATGTCCACATTAAGCCCTCATTAAAGTAGCATCTTTTGTAAAAATCAGTCTCTTTTAGCTTTTCTGTTTCATTTCATAGTTGAGTTTTTGACCCTACTCCTACAAGGCCTCTGTGTGGGAACTATACCCTGTACCCTCAACTTTTACTTTTACTTTTTCTATTGTTTTTCACTTTTACTTTTTCTCATATTTTTACATGCTTCACTAGCTTATACTGGTTTCTTAATATTTAAGATATGCTTAAGAATTTTTAATGATGCTCTTAATTCCCCATAGAAATATGAAATTTTTCAACTTAAATTTTGCTTCTCTGTGTTCCAGGTCTAGTTTTAAACAGGCTTTGGAAGCTCTGCCTCAGCTCTCAAGTGGAGCAGATAAAAAGTAAGTACTATATACTGTTTTCAAGGGCCAGTTAAGATGTGTTGAATGAGATTTTGTTACCTAAAAGTACTCTTTGTATAGATAATGATTTGTACTTAATAGCCTTTGATAGTATGCTGTACCTGGCTTGTCTCTGAAGTGACAGAATAAGATAAAACCTTTCCCCTGGGTTTATGACAGTTCAGAAATTAGTTCCTTTCTTGCTTTAAGTGACTAATACAGAAAACATTTTAAGAAAGTTTATTTTGACTCACTCAGTAAACTGTATTATTGCCTTACATTTTTAAGAAGATAATTCTTAGAGAAATGTAAAAAGGACAGCATGATAAAATGCAGCACTTGATGATTTTTTTCTTTTGAGTAGCTCAGCAATAGAAAGTAAATTTGTACACATGACATAAAAAAGTTGTATATGTTTCAGTAATACTATGTTAATGGTCTTGGTCAGAGTTTAAACTTTGCTACTCATAAAACAGGAAATTATTACCTGAGACAAAATGTAGGTCTTTGTTCCTTCACTAACCATAACTGAAGTCCACCTGCCTTTGCATTTGGCTGATCAGTCTATAGACATGAAAACCTTGGTGTAAGCTCTGTAATTTTGCATAGGTCAATGTTATAGAAACTCAGAAGGCAGAGAGAACACATGAGTCTGGGAAAATGGGAGGAAAATGTCACATGGAGACAATTTTGAGCATTGTTAAACCCATGAAATAATCTGTTGACCCCAATCTCATTAAACGCACTTCTTGGTTGCTTCTTCTGAACCAAATGCACTCTAAGATTTCTGGCCCTAAAATTATACATCAAACCAGTTAAAGAAATTGATTATCAAGTAGTAGAATGATTTACCCAGTGGAATTAGAACTAGCCCTTACTCTTCTGGTGCTTAATTCACCACCTGAGTTTACCACTCTCTAATATTTATTAAAGACAAAACTGCAAAATAGGAGGAACAGACAATAGACTGTTAGTTGGTGAGGGGTCAGGATGAAGAGAAAGGTGGCCACAAAGGGGCAACACGAGAGAATTTGGAAGGTGATGGAACTATTCTGTGCCCAATTATGGGAGTTATTAGGTTGCTAATATGTGTTCATTAACATTCATAGAACTGTATGCCAAAAAGAGTACATTTTAGTGCATATAGTTTTTAAGTGAATTTAAAAAAAAATGCAGGTGCAAACATTAATGTGTTTTAGGGGAGAAATCTAATCTAGGGAAAGGAGACAGGAGGGAGATTTTTATATATAAATATACAGGTGTGTGTGTGTGTATTCCTTTTGATTAGCTTCTTTGATTAATTTACTTCTGTTATTGAGTTAAGAATCCATATGTAAATAACTTTTCAAAAGTAGAAGCTAAAACTAGGCAGTTGGCTCCCCCGAATGTTTTCTTATGTTGCTAGGCAACCTTCACTCTGCCAGGTTGTAAAATAGCCTCTCCTCCTTGCAGGTTACTGGAAGAGCTGCTGAACAAGTTCAAGAGTAGCATGCATTTGCAGCTCACCTGTTTCCAAGCTGCTTCTTCAACTATGATGAAAACGTAAATACCTCCACAGTAAGGGCAGTCTAAAAATAACAAGTAATAAATTATTATTACTTTGTTAAGTGCGCTACAGGTATTAGCATATAAAGCATTAGGTTTGCAATCTCTGTCTCTTTTCCCCAAATTGGTAGCTTAGAAAGACGTTGGTATATGTTTTATTTCAACCAAAATGACCTTGTTTGAAATGCCCGAGCAGTAATTTGTTTTGTCATTTTTATTACATTAGGCCCTGTATGGCTTTAAAATACCTTTAAATATATATATTCTTAGCTAGATGTTGCATGATTAATGCTACAGGAAGAGATACCTTTCCAGAGAGTGCTTCAAGATGGCATATGATGTAACAAAGGCATTCTTCAGTGTCTCATATACCAGACTTTAGTGTCTCTAGCTTCCAAGGCATCTGGAGACATTGGTAAGAAGAGATTTAGAAAGTTATATTTAGACATCTTTGGAACTTTAACTGTCCTAAACTGTACATCTGTACTTAAAAATACAAATACCTCACTCTCCTAACTCAAGTGGATTTTTAGAAAATTTGCCGTCTGCTTAAGAAAATGTTATATTTGGGGTAGATTATTTGTGCCCAGATGTCCATGAGTTAACTTTGTATTTTTCTGCCTAATTTTTATTTCTCACTGCGCTAATAAATATTAACCACCTTTCAGTGTGTAGCCTTTCTTTGTTGCATTCACTCATAATTTAATGTGTCCTTTCATGTCAATGTGTTGCCTGTCATTGAGGACCCCGTTGTTACTGCGGTGGAGCTTGGATACCCCAGTAGGTGCTGGTGGGAATAGCCACAGCCTTCACTGCCTCCTAAAGAACAAGCCAGGTCCCCTGGTGACAGTTGGCATTCCTGCCCACTGCTATTGACTCCTTCCCCCTCTGGTAATGTCTTTTCTCTCCACTGCTCCTTACCCTTTGAAGCATCTTGCTCAGTAACTAAAAGAACACTGCTCTGGCAGAGTCTATGTTTTCTGAAGATTTAAAGATGTTCCTCTGTTACCAGGCAGTAGGAACTGCTGATGCACCTCGTGCCATTTGTCCTACATTCGATGTTGACTTCGTTTACCAGAATAGGTGCAGGGCACCATGACCTCTTTCAAAGTCAGCTTCCCCTACCTAGCTGCATCATACCAGTTGCTTCAGAAAACTGAGTAATTCTCTTACCTGCAGGCTGTATGTCAGGGTTCTCAAATTTTTCTGTGGATGTCGCAGAGTCCCCTTTTTTAATGTGGAAATTAATATATTTACTAATAAAAGTAATTTTTTTTATTATGAAATTTATTGTCAAATTGGTTTCCATACAACACCCAGTGATCATCCCAACAGGTGCCCTCCTCAATACCCATCACCCACCCACCCCACCCTTCCACCCCCCATAAACCCTCAGTTTGTTCTCAGTTTTTAGGAGTCTCTTATGTTTTGGCTCCCTCCCTCTCTAACCATTTTTTTTCCTTCCCCTCCCCCATGGTCTTAAGTTTCTCAGGATCCACACTAATACAAGTAATTTTAGAGTACAGTATAGCCAAGTACAGTATCATTTAAAATAAGTCAGTGCTGGGGCTTCTGTGTGGCTCAGTCTGAGTTCGGCTCAGGTCATGATCTGGCAGTTCATGAGTTCAAGCCCCTCATCAGGCTCTGTGCTGACAGCTCGGAGCCTGGAGCATGCTTCAGGTTCCATGTCTCCCTCTCTCTCTGCACCTTTCCTGTTCACACTCCATCTTTCTCTTTCTCTTTCTCTCGCTCTCTTTCTCCAAAATAAATGAACATTAAAAAAATTTAAAATAATTCAGTGTTGTTATGTTGGTTCATTTGGTGTATGGGGGAAATCATACTAACTGGAAGTAAAAGTTTAATTTCTACAAATTTGCTCCATAAAATTTACTAAGAAATATACAGAATATTCTCTCTCCTAAGCCTGGTAACTATTATATTTAACGTGATTATGAACTAAATTACAAATCTGCAAGCCTGAATGTTTGTGTTATTTTAAATATCTAGTACAGAACATTAATCCAATAAAGAACATACTGGACAAAGGGCTAGTATCCAAAATCTGTAAAGAACTTACCAAACTCCACACCCGAAAAACAAATAATCCAGTGAAGAAATGGGCAGAAAACATGAATAGACACTTCTCTAAAAAAGACATCCAGATGGCCAACAGGCACATGAAAAGATGCTCAACGTCACTCCTCATTAGGAAAATACAAATCAAAACCACACTGAGATATCACCTCATGCCAGTCAGAGTGGCTAAAATGAACAAATGAGACTATAGATGCTGGTGAGCATGTGGAGACACGGGAACCCTCTTGCACTGTTGGTGGGAATGCAAACTGGTGCAGCCATTCTGGAAAACAGTGTGGAGTTTCCTCAAAAAATTAAAAATAGGTCTACCCTATGACACAGCAATAGCACTACTAGGAATTTACCCAAGGGATACAGGAGTGCTGATGCATGGGGGCACTTTTACCCCAATGTTTATAGCAGCACTTTCAACAATAGCCAAGTTATGGAAAGAGCCCAAATGTCCATCAACTGATGAATGGATAAAGAAATTGTGGTTTATATACACAATGGAATACTACGTGGCAATGAGAAAGAATGAAATATGGCCCTTTGTAACAACGTGGATGGAACTGGAGAGTGTGATGCTAAGTGAAATAAGTCATACAGAGGAAGACAGACACCACATGTTTTCACTCTTCTGTGGATCCTGAGAAACTTAAGACCATGGAGGAGGGGAAGGAAAAAAAAAGAGAGAGAGAGAGGGAAGGAGCCAAACCATAAGAGACATTTAAAAACTGAGAACAAACTGAGGATTGATGGGGGGATGGGGGGGAGGGGAAAGTGGGTGATGGGCATTGAGGAGGGCTCCTGTTGGGATGAACACTGGGTGTTGTATGGAAACCAATTTGACAATAAATTTTATATTAAAAAAATAAGGGGCGCCTGGGTGGCGCAGTCGGTTAAGCGTCCGACTTCAGCCAGGTCACGATCTCGCGGTCCGTGAGTTCGAGCCCCGCTTCAGGCTCTGGGCTGATGGCTCAGAGCCTGGAGCCTGTTTCTGATTCTGTGTCTCCCTCTCTCTCTGCCCCTCCCCCATTCATGCTCTGTCTCTCTCTGTCCCAAAAATAAATAAACGTTGAAATAAATAAATAAATAAATAAATAAAAAATAAGACATTAGGTTGGATTCTCAAAAAAAAAAAAAATGTCTTTAATACAAGATATAACTTAGATGTCATTTTTTCCCCTAAGCATCTTTATGTCAGCATTTTCATTAGTTGTATCACTTTTATATATATAGTTTTAACACACAAAATACATACTTAAATTTTAGTTTACCTTATATTTGCCTAATCATTGTCAGAAAGCATTTATCAGCTGTCCACCTAATTCTCTACTTGTTGGGGGCTTACCAGATGCTAGACATTATACCAAATTATCTCATTTAGCCTTCCCAATAGTGTTATGACAACCTAATGAGCTAGTAGGTATTATGTCCATTTCACAGATGAGGAAATCAGGACCTAAGAGAGAAATTCGTGACTTCAAGACTACAAGGCTGGTAAGAGCAGGATGTGTCACACTCGGAGTTGTCTGGCTTCATTGCCCTTTAATTTAACCATGGCCAGTTCTTCCTCCCAGCCAAATATACTTTCTGCTGTCCTTCAAGTGACATGGCTCAGGGAAGCCTATAAGTGCTAGAGGATAATAAAACTTAAGCAAAATAGGGACAAGTAAGTGCTTTTTTATGGCTCAGAGAATTGAGGGTAGGCACATAAAAACCCCATACCCAAATGAGGTGGTTCAAGGACTATTCCAACAAGTCAAGGGAAACTTCTTGGAAGAAAGGGGTATTTCAAGACTTTCTTGAGGTACAGAAGAATTTAGTGGTTAAGAGGAGAAAGCTGAATATAATGTAAGTTAGCAGAAAGCTGAGAGATAAACCAGGACTTGGAGCAAATTGACAAAAACATAAAAAGAATTAAGATACTCAAAAGTGCTTTCACACATAGGTAGCATTTGGGCTTAGCACACCCACATTCATGTGATCATCCTGGCTTCATATCAGTTAGCAGAGTCAGCCCCACCTTCAATACTAAAAAATGTATTAGGAATAATTTGGTTTTACTAAGACTTTATCAGTATGCCATGAAATTGGCATGCTCTAGAAATGATTCTGGCATTGCAAGACAAGCATCATTGCCATAGGCAGGCTTTCTGAGGCACTCTCCTGGCTCTTCAATCCTTGTATGCAGCTTTCCTAGAGGGGATAAATAGAAAACATTACACTTTAATTCTGGTTTGGTGCAAGATGGTGATGTGTTTCAGTTTTGATTATGTGCTGTAGGATATTTTAGACGTGTAAGAGCATTATGATGTGTTTTCTGAAAAGTTATAAATTTCAACATTTTAAATCAAGATTATGTTTCTAAAGTAAAGTTAGCTCTATTTTATTTAATATATGCTTAAAATAATTACGCTTAACTATAGACTGAAACTAGCATACATTTTTGTCATTAAACATTTTTGTAGCAGTGCTATTATAAAGGTTTTCATATGAATATATAAAATGCTGTAACAATATAAAAGATATATTGAATATTTGCTATGCATACCTCAACTGGAACAGCAAGGGTTTTTTTTTAATAAATATGTCAGAACAGCAAATGATTCAAGCTTTGCATTGAATGCATATTTTTATATATTAGAGTCATGTTTTTGGTGTGTTGGTGTCTTCTTTCTATTCACCCACATTTGTAATTCAGTTTTATCATATCACTGGATCACTGGAAAGCCTTTTTGTACCTGGCCAGGTTATAAATACATAACAAATATTTTACTAACAGGATCTGGGTCTTTGGGTTATCTGTTTGTAACTTGGCTAATAAAAGTCAGTAGGATGCCAAACTACTTTTTTCCTGTCCAGCCTATAAACTCTATCCTTAGGTAAAGGAAGTACTGAAGCTGGTCACCCTGTTTTCATCAGCATCATAACCATGACTGGTTGTCCCACTGGCCGTGTTGCTATAATCATTGTTGATAGTGTTGTGGTTGTTCTCATTATTTCTATCACATATTTCTTGAATATTCCTGTACCATCTGCCTACAAACTCTTCAGCTAGGCCCAGATTCCTGAGAACCAAGACAACTACCTGATCACTACCTGCCAAAGAAGGCCCACAGAAGGACTCATCACAAAGGGATGAGGGGAGCCAGGGAACGATGGAGTCATGGGGGTCACAAAAATAAAGGGAAGAAGAAGAATCATGTTGGAATATAGAGATTGTTGGCAAGGTCAAATGTTGCAGATGTGTACAAAGGATAAATGCTGAGAAATGGTTGCTAAACTTGGCATTTGGAAAATCATAAGTGACCAGAGAATGATAAGGAAGGAATCAGAGAAACTTTCTCTTAACTTGCCCACAAGAGCTGTCAAGAAAACTGTCTCTTTCTTGAAGATCACAAAACATCCAGGCCTCAGCACAAAAGTGGAATTTCTAAGGGTCAGTCTTTTTTTTTTAATGATATTTTAGTTAACATACAGTGCAATGTTGGTTTCAGGAGTAGAATTCAGTGATTCATCACTTATATACAACACTCAGTGTTCATCACAAATGCTCTCCTTAATACCTATCACCTACCTAGCCCATATGCCACCCTCCTTCCATCAACCGTGCTTGTTCTCTATCATTAAGAGTCTCTTATAGTTTGTTTCCCTCTCTCCTCTTTCCTCCCCACCTTCCCATATGTTTACCTGTTGTGTTTCTTAAATTCCACATATGAGTTAAATCATATGGTATTTGTCTTTCTCTGATTGACTTATTTCGCTTAGCATGATACATTCTAGCTCCATCCATGTCATTGCAAGTGGCAAGATTTCATTATTTTTGATGGCTGAGTAATATTACAATGTATACCCATACCACATCTTCTTTATCCATTCGTCAATTTGAACATTTGGGCTCTCTCCAGTTTGGCTATTGTTGATAATGCTGCTATAGACATTGGGGTCCATATACCCCTCCTATCTTTATTTTTATATCCTTTGGGTAAATACCTACTAGTGAAATTGCTGGATCATGAGATAGTTCTATTTTTATTTTCTGGAGGAACCTCCATACTTTTCTCCACAGTGGCTTCACTAGTTTGCATTCCCACTAGCAGTGTAAAAGTGTTCCCCTTTCTCCACATCGTCACCAACACCTGTCATTTCTTGTGTTATTAATTTTAGCCATTCTGACAGGTGTGAGGAGGCATCTCATTGTGGTTGATTTGTACTTCCCAGTTGATCAGTGACGTTGAGCATCTTTTCATGTGTCTGTTAGCCATCTAGATGTCTCTGGAAAATTGTCTATTCATATCTTTTGCCCATTTCTTAACAGGATTATTTGTTTTTTGGGTGTTTAGTTTGATAAGTTCCTTATGGATTTTGGATAGTATCCGTTTATCTATTATGTCATTTACGTATATCTTCTCCCATTCCATAGGCTGCTTTTTAGTTTTGTTGTTTGTTTCCTTCACTGTGCAGAAGTTTTATCTTGACGAAGTCCCAAGAGTTCATGTTTGCTTTTGTTTCCCTTGCCTTTGGCAACATATCTAGTAAGAAGTTGCTATGGCTGAGGTCAAAGAGGTTGCTGCCTAGGTTCTCCACTAGGATTTTGATGGTTTCCTGTCTCACATTTAGGTCTTTCATCCATTTTGAATTTATTTTGTGTGTGGTGTAAGAAAATGGTCCAGTTTCGTTCTTCTGCATGTCGCCGTCCAGGTTTCCCAGCACCCTTTGTTGAAGAGACTGTCTTTATTCCATTGGATATTCTTTCCTACTTTGTCGAAGATGAGTTGACCATAAAGTTGTGGGTTTATTTCTGGTTTTTCTATTCTGCTCCATTGATCTATATGACTGTTCTGTGCAAATACTATACTGTCTTGATGATTACAGCTTTGTAACATAGCTTGAAATCCGGAATCATGATGCCTCCAGTTTTATTTTTCTTTTTCAGGATTGCTTTGGCTATTCAGGGTCTTTTGTGGTTTTATACAAATTTTAGGATTGTCTGCTCTAGCTCTGCAAAGAATGCTGGTGGTATTTTGTTAGGGATGGCATTAAATGTGTAGATTGCTTTGAGTAGTATAGACATTTTAACAATGTTTGTTCTCCCAATCTGTGAGCATGAGATACTTTTCCCTTTCTTTGTGTCCTCTTCAATTTCTTTCAGAAGTCTTCTATAGTTTTCAGAGTACAGATCTTTTTACCTTACATTAGTTTATTCCTAGGTATCGTATTTGTTTGGGTGCAATTATAAATGGGATCGATTGCTTAATTTCTTTTTCTGCTGCTTTGTTATTGGTGTATAGAAATGCAATACATTTCTGCACGTTTATTTTGTAGCCTGTGGCTTTGCTGAATTCATATATTAGAGCAATTTTTTGGTGGGGTCTTTTGGGCTTTCTACATAGAGAATCATGTCATCTGCAAATAGTGAAAGTTTGACTTCTTCATTGCTGATTTGTATGCCCTTTATTTCTTTTTGTTGTCTGATTGCTGAAGCTAAGACTTCCAGTAGTATGTCAAATAGTAATGGTGAGAGTGGGCATCCTTTTCTTGTTCCTGACTATAGGGAAAAGGCTCTCAGTTTTTCCCCATTGAGGATGATATTAACTGTGGGTCTTTCATACATGGCCTTTATGGTGGAAGTATGTTCCATCTATCCCTACTTTGTTGAGGCTTTTATCAAGAATTGATGCTGTATTTTGTCAAATGCTTTTTCTGCATCTATTGAGAGGATTATAGGTTCTTATCCTTTCTTTTATTAATGTAGTGTATCACGTTGATTAATTTGCAGATATTGAATCAGCCCTGCAGCCCAAGAATAAATCCCACTTGATCCTGGTGAATAATTATTTTAATGTACTGTTGAATTTGATTTGCTAGTATCTTGTTGAGAATTTTTGCATGCAGGTTCATCGGGGATATTTGCCTGTAATTGTCCTTTTTCGTGAGGTCTTTGTCTCGTTTTGGAGACAAGTAATCCAAGTAATGTTTGCCTCATAGAATGAGTTTGTAATTTTTCTTCCCATTTCTATTTTTTGAGATAGTTTGAGAATAGGTATTAACTCTTCTTTATTTATTTTTTTCAATTTATTTATTTTTAAATTTACATCCACATTAGTATGTAGTGCAACAATGATTTCAGGAGTAGATTCCTTAATGCCCCTTACCCATTTAGCCCTTCCCCCCTCCCACAACCCCTCCAGCAACCCTCTGTTCTCTATATTTAAGAGTCTCTTATATTTTGTCCCCCTCCCTATTTTTATATTATTTTTCCTTCCCTTCCCTTATGTTCATCTGTTGTGTATCTTAAGTTCCTCATATGAGCAAAGTCACATGATATTTGTCTTTCTCTGACTAATTTTGCTTAGCATAATACCCTCTAGTTCCAAACACGTGGTTGCAAATGTCAAGATTTCATTCTTTTTTATTGCTGAGTAATACTCCATTATATATATATATATATATATATATATATATATATATATATACCACTTCTTCTTTATCCATTCATCCATCAGTGGACATTTGGGCTCTATCTATACTTTGGCTATTGTGAATAGCACTGCTATAAACATTGGGGTGCATGTGCCCCTTTGAAATGGCACACCTGTATCCCTTGGATAAATACCTAGTAGTGCAATTGCTAGGTCTTAGGGTAGTTCTATTTGTAATTTTTTGAGGAACCTCCATACCATTTTCCAGATTGGCTGCACAAGTTTGCATTCCCACCAGCAATGCAAAAGAGATCCTCTTTCTCCACATCCTCGCCAACATCTGTTGTTGTCTAAGTTGTTAATGTTAGCCATTCTGATAGGTGTGGGATGGTATCTCATTGTGGTTTTGATTTCTATTTCCCTGATGGTGAGTGATGGTGAGAATTTTTTCATGTGCCTGTTGGCCATCTGGATGTCTTCTTTGGAGAAGTGTCTATTCATGTCTTTTGCCCATTTCTTCACTGGATTATTCATTTTTTGTGTGCTGAGTTTGATAAGTTCTTTATAGATTTGGATAGTAACCCTTTATCTCTTATGCCATTTGCAAATATCTTCTCCCATTCCATTGGTTGCCTTTTAGTTTTGCTGACTGTTTCCTTTGCTGTGCAGAAGTTTTTATTTTGGTGAGGTCCCAATAGTTCATTTTTGCTTTTGTTTCTCTTGCCTCTGGAGACATGTTGAGTAAGAAGCTGCTGCGGCTGAGGTCAAAGAGGTTTTTGTCTGCTTTCTTCTCTAGGATTTTGATGGCTTCCTATGTTACATTTAGGTCTTCCATGCATTTTGAGTTTACTTTTGTGTATGGTGTAAGAAAGTGGTCCAGGTTCATGTTTCTGCATGTCACTGTCCAGTTTTTCCAGCACCATTTGCTGAAATGACTGTCTTTATTCCATTGGATATTCATTCCTGCTTTGTCAAAAATTAGTTGGCCATACGTTTGTGGGTCCATTTCTGGGTTCTCTATTTTGTTCCATGGATCTGAGTGTCTGTTTTTGTGCCAGTACCATACTGTCTTGATGATTACAGCTTTGTAATACAGCTTGAAGTCTGGGATTGTGATGCCTCCAGCTTTGGTTTTCTTTTTCAAGATTGCTTTGGCTATTTGGGGGCTTTTCTGGTTCCAGACAAATTTTAGGATTGTTTGTTCTAGCTCTGTGAAGAATGCTGGTGTTATTTTGATAGGGATTGCATTGAATATGTAGATTGTTTTGGGTAGTATTGGCATTTTAACAATATTTGTGCTTCCTATCCAGAAGCATGCAATATTTTTTTTTCATTTTTTGTGTGTGTCTTCTTCAATTTCTTTCACAAGCTTTCTATAGTTTTCAGTGTGTAGATTTTTCACCTCTTTGGTTAAATTTATTCCTAGGTATTTTATGGGTTTTGGTGCAATTGTGAATGGGATCGATTCCTTGATTTCTCTTTCTGTTGTTTCAACCAATTTCTGTGCATTGATTTTACATCCTGCGACTTTGCTGAATTCATGGATCAGCTGTAGCAGTTTTTTGGTGGAATCTTTAGGTTTTCCATATAGAGTATCATGTCATCTGCGAAGAGTGAAAGTTTTACCTCCTCCTGGCCCATTTGGATGCCTTTTATTCCTTTGTGTTGTCTGATTGCTGAGGCTAAAAAATGTCTGGTAGAATTCCCCTGCGCAGTCATCTGGCCTTCAAACAAACCAGGACTCTTGTTTGTTGGGATATTTTTGAAACTGATTTAATTTCTTTGCTGATTATGGGTCTGTCCAAATTTTCTATTTCTTCCTGTTTCAGTTTTGGTAGTTTGTGAGTTTCTAGGAATTTGTCTATTTCTTCCAGACAGTTTGTTGGTATATATTTTTTCGTAGTAGTCTCTTATTGTTTGTATTTCTGTGGTATTGGTTTTTATCTCTCCTCTTTCATTCATGATTTTATCTATTTGGGTCATTTCTCTTCCTAAGGGTCAGTCTTTAAAGCTCTTCTTTAGCTTCATTTTCTCTTTAAATTCTCTTCCTGAGTGTCTGATCAGTTCCTCTGCCTCTACTCCTTTGCCTGTTGAAATAACTTACAAATATTTATACACATCCCTTTCTTTTCTCCAAAGTGTTTTCCTTCAAAATGCTTATTAAATTTCTCTAGCTACATGGTAGGGGCTCCTAGTACCAAGCCTCACCTGAATATGTACCCAATGTCAGATGGCTATGGAGTTGACTTTCATTCTGCTGTGTGTCCTGTGCCCTGCTCTCAGTTGATCCCCAAAGCCCTGCCATGGATGGCATAAAGAGCTCCGTGTGCTGTAGGCAGTAGCCATTGGGCTGCATCAGTGTGGTGACTGTAGGTTTTAGTCCAGCATTTGGTAACAAGTAAGCCCTCAGGAAATTTTTCTTCAATGTTATTGATGAAGTTAGAGTAGCAAAAGTGTCAAATTACATATGTAGTTTATATGCAATTTTTAAAAAATTTATTCTCAAGGTATCTAACATACGGTGTAGTTTTGGCTTCAGGAGTAGATTCCAGTAATTCATTACTGACTTAACAACACCCAGTGCTCATCCCAACAAGTGCCCTCCTCAGTACCCATCACTCATTTTCCCTATCCCCCCTCACACCCATCAACCCTCAGTTCTCTGTATTTCAAAGAGTCTCTTATGGTTTGTTTCCCTCTCTGTTTTTATCTTATTTTCCCTTCCCTTCTCCTGTGGTCATCTGTTAAGCAGTTCAGAGCTCCTCCCTCCCCCTTTGCCTGCTCCCTAAAGCCATTCACTTTCAACTCTTTTGGCATTTAGTTCAATATCTCTAAATAGGTTTATGTTGCTACTTTTTAATTCTTCTGCTTAGTCATTGTTGTCTTCCTTAAAGCAGAAGATGAGAACTTAGCTTGCTTTCATTGCCTCTACCATACAAGCACACTTCCCTAGCCTTTCCTCTAAGTATATTTGCTTTGGTTAGGACATTATTCATTGTTCAAGTTATTATACATATGTAAATGCAATTTGGTCGTAAGCCAATAATATACTAACATCCTCATCCTGTTGTATTTTTCATCTGCAAAGAACATATTTCATATTTTGACAAAATATTCATATTTTTATTTATTATATGTAGTTTTCTGTCATCCCAAAACTTCCTCCACCCGAGTTATGCAAAATATCCTTGAACCATATTCAAACACATAGATATTTCATCAAGTTTATTTACTTGAACAAACTTACCCACAGCTTCTCAACCTTCTGTAGTCTAGACTGGGTACCCCCTAAGTCGGCCCGACACCTGCCATCTTAGGGTCTCCCATAATATTCATCATCCTAGAATTTTTCTCTGCCCTTCTTTTGTGTTGAATCAACTGCTTTTGTATCCCATAGCATCCACTTTCTTGATTTGCTCCCTAGCTTGATAGAGTTCAACCTCCAATAACTTTCTAGGAAAAGAGTATATGGGAGGTAAGTTTTTTGAGCCTTGACTATATGATGAAAATCTTTATGATAGCTTGGCTGGATAGAGAACTCTAGGTTGGAAATCCTATTTCCTCAAGATTCTCAAGCATTTTCACTTTTGTCCTCGAGTATCTGTCAATCTATGCTTGGAGAATCTTCTCCTTCCAGTTTTTTGAAAGTTCATTATGTTGTTCTGGGTATGATGCCCTTAGTCAATCTAATGTCTTTATATTGGAGGAATTTTTCTTAAATTGTTTATTGGAGTACCTTTGATCCCAGTTTTTATCCTTATCTTTAGTATTTGGATCTCCTATCCTGGCCCTTTTTTTAAAAAAATTACATCTTTTTCCTCTTGTTTTCTTTTTTGGGTTTTATTCTACTTTCTGAGAAACCATCCAACATTATTATTATTATTATTATTATTATTATTATTATTATTATTTCCCGTGTAGCTAACCTACAGTGTTATATTAGTTTCAGGTCATCCAACCTTTTTATTGATTTTTCATTTCTGTTGTTTTTAATTTATTAGAAGTTTTTTTTTCCCTGAATATCCTTTTTTTTTTTTTTTTTTTTTTCAACGTTTTTATTTTTATTTTTGGGACAGAGAGAGACAGAGCATGAACAGGGGAGGGGCAGAGAGAGAGGGAGACACAGAATCGGAAACAGGCTCCAGGCTCTGAGCCATCAGCCCAGAGCCCGACGCAGGGCTCGAACTCACGGACCGCAAGATCGTGACCTGGCTGAAGTCGGACGCTTAACTGACTGTGCCACCCAGGCGCCCCCTGAATATTCTTTTTTATAATTCTGTTGATTTTTTGTTTATCTGGAAATAATTACACTATTTTAGAATTTTTTTTCTATTTTTTTAATGTTTACTTAGTTTAGAGAGAGAAAGAGAGAGAGACAGAGAGAGTACAAGCAGGGGAAGGGCAGAGATAGAGACACAGAATCTGAAGCAGGCTTCAGGCTCTGAGCTGTCAGCACAGAGCCCAATGTGGGGCTCAAACCCATGAACCACGAGATCATGACCTGAGCTGAAGTCAGATGCTTAACCAACTGAGGCACGCAGGCACCCCAAAGTTGGTTTTTCCTTTTTGCATAGTCTCCAAATTTATTTATTCTTCTCATATTATTAGAATAAATATCATAAGCTTTTCTAAAATTTCTAGCAAGCTTTGATATTTATTCATATTTAGCAGTAGAGCACTCAAAAGCTGAATTGTATTGTAAGTTCCATGGAATGGATAGGGCTTATCAATTATGAGCTTCAATTAAGGTAGTATAGATGGATGGGCCTTTTCATTGGGAGAATCTCTAATATTATTATATTTAGGTCATTTTTCTGGGGTTGGTCAGATTCCTCAGACAAGGTGCTTCCAGTCTCATGCCGTGAGCAAATAAACTGCTCTCAGTATCCTAAAAGTCAAGAGAAAGAAGAAGCCTCAGAGGTCATTTTTGTTAGGACAGTACACCTGCTCTCAACTAGATGTGGTATGCCACAGCTTTCTGCATTTACCCTCCAGAGAATAAAATGCTAGTCCTCTGATCAAGTGGGAAGGTAGAGGGCATATTCCCAACTATGTAGGGAGGAAGAGGAGACCTGGGAACATCTAACTGTTAAACACCCTGTAAACTGATCGCTTGATTTTTAACCCCCACTTTATCCCCACTTCCAGAAGTTCCCATACCACAAACTCTTGAGCCTTTTGAGAAATTTGCAATGTAAACTAGGTTGCATCTTTTTGTCTTTCCTATTGCCAATTTAGCATCTGACTTGTTTAGATCTTCTTAAAAAAATTTTTTTTTAATGTTTATTTATTTTTGAGAGACTAAGAGAGACAGAGCACGATCAGGGAAGAGGCAGAGACAGAGGGAGACACAGAATCCAAAACAGGCTCCAGACTCTGAGCTGTCAGCACAGAGCCCAACGCGGGGCTCAAACCCACGAACCATGAGATCATGACCTGAGCCAAAGTCGGACACCCAATCGACTGAGCCACCCAGGCGCCCCATGACTTGTTTAGATCTTCTAAATCAGTTTCCATATACCCATATGTTTGGCAGCTTTCAAACTCTTATAGCTATTATTTCCTCTCCTTTTTTTCTTTGTGGATGTATGCCTTTTATGTATATTTAACTGTATTAGTAACTGTCTGTAGTAACATATATGGTTATATGCAGTATGCATACGGTGTTTATGTATAGACTGCATGTATGCATGGGTGCATATTCACCCATGCACACACACACACGAATATATAAAATGACAGTACAGTTCTATATATAGGTATATAGATAGAGAAAGTTTTAGTTAGAGCTAAAGTAAATGTGTGGTTTCAGTCTGCCATCTATATTTGAAAGGTCAGATTTTTTTGTTTGTTTTATTTGATCATAACACCAAACTGTTCACATCTGCATGGGCTTCAGATTTGTAGCTCATAAGATATTATTGTTTACTACAATTTTTAACCATTGAAAGGAATTTTCTATTCTGTTGACCCCATTCCCCATCCCTGGACACTAAAGGTACCAAATCAAGCTTAGCATGCAGAAACTACCTTTTATCCATACTTAGAAACAAGTCTTACAATACACCACTGATGTATTCTTGCTAAAATGTTGAACCTGAATGTCTAAATCTACTTAACAATTTGTAGGAAATACAGGGGATTATCTATGGATAATCAGCAAAATCAATATTGCTGGAAATTAAAGCAAATGACCCTTTGTTCAATAAACAAATTTCAGAAAAAATTAGGGAGAGGCCAGAGGGCATCCTACATAATAAAATATACTTGAGATGTATCTGCATTGTATGGATTTTTTTAAAAAAAATTTAACATTTATTTATTGATAGAGACAGAGAGAGACAGAATGTGAGTGGGGGGAGGGGCAGAGAGGGAGGAAGACACAGAATCCGAAGCAGGCTTCAGGCTCTGAGCTGCCAGCACAAAACCCGACATGGGCTTGAACCCAGGAACCACAAGATCATGACCTGGGCCGAAGTAGGACACTTAACCTACTGAGCCACTCAGGTGCCCCTCTGTGGATTTTATTTGGATCCCGAGTTGACCCAACAAATTGTTTTTAGAAAACTAGACATTTGGTGGGGTGCCTGGGTGGTTCAGTCGGTTGAGCGTCTGACTACGGCTCAGGTCATGATCTCACAGTTTGTGAGTTTGAGCTCTGAGTCAGGCTCTGTGCTGACAGGTCGGAGCCTGGAGCCTGCTTCAGATTCTGTGTCTCCCTCTCTCTCTGTCCCTCCTGCTTGCCCTCTGTTTCTCTCTCTCTCAAAAATAAATAAAGATTAAAAGAATTAAAAAAGAAGACTAGACACTTGGGAAATTTTTAAACACTATTGTTCTAACAATATTGAAATAACATTGATTACATTAAAGATTTATTGTTGCTATCATGTGTTGTGGATATGTGGTTATAATTTTCAAAAGTCATTATCTTTTAACTCTTTATAAATGACATGATAACATGCCATATAAGATGTCACTGTAAAGCTACAGTAACCAAAACTGGTATCACCAAAAGAGCACACAGGTATATTAATGGAACAGAATATATAGCCCAGAAATAGAGCCACACAAATATAGTCAACTAACCTTTGACAGGGAGCAAAGAAATACAATGGAGAGAAGATAATCCTTTCACCAAATGGTGCTGGAACAACTGGACAGCACATGGAGACTAAAGAATTTAGACAAAGACGTTACACATTTTACAAAAATTACCTCCAAATGGATCATGGACCTAAATATAAAATGCAAAACTATAAAATTCCTGGTAATATGGGAGAAAATCTACATGATCTTGGGTTTGATTTTTTAGATATAACAATTATTTTTAATTGCCAATACTTGGAAGGAACCAAGATGTCTTTCAATAAGTAAATGGGTAAATTAACTATGGTATATTCATTCAGGAAAACATTCAGTGTTAAAAACATACATATCAAGCTATGAAAAGACATGAAAGAAGCTTAAATGCATATGACATATACAATACATATGATATGCATTACTGTTTGGACCAAAATTTATAGCATTGTCATGGTTTATAGCATATATAGATGTAACATAAAAAGGGGAAAATGGACATACATATTTGCAAGATTTCTGCATTTAACAAGGAGTAATATATAACTTCAAATGGACTGTGACAAGTTAAGGATATGTATTTTAAATCCCAGGACAATCATTAAAAAAATAATGTAGAGAAGTATAACAAAACCCAATAAGAAAATTGTAACTGAATTTTTAAATAACTTAAATATTATTAAGATAATATTTAAAAAACATGAAAGGAAGAACAGAAAATAGAACAAATAGAAAACAAACAATAGAATGATAAACCAAAAAACAACTGCAGCAATAATTTTATTAAATATGAATAGATTAAACATTTCAATTAAAAGGCAGAGTTTTCAGAATTGATTTTAAAAAGCTTTACCCAACTGTATGCTGTATACGAGAGATGCACTTTATATTTAAAGGCATCAGATAGGTTGAAAGTAACTATGGGAAAGAATATACCATGCAAACAGCAAACAAAGAAAACTGGAATAGCTGTGTTAAAATGAGATAAAGTAGATTTTAAGACAAAAAAAATGTAAGTGACAAGGAAGAATTTTTCATAACCATAAAATGGTCAGTCAGAAAGACCATCATACATGGCCTAATAAAACAACATGTAGAGCATTAAAATATAATGAAGCAGTAGATACAATGGGTGAAATAGGTGAAAAGAATTAAGAGGCACAACTTCTAGAAAAAAAAATGAAGCCAGATTGATAAGATTAAAGGGAAAGATAGGCCATTCCATCATTCTCATATTTGGAGAGTTTTAAACTCTACAGAGATTGCTACAACTAGACAAATCAACAACGACACGGATTCTTTGCAATACTACCTTGACCTAGTTGATATTTATAAAACACTACAGCCCACACTGCAAGTGTTTTTTAAGTTGCATAGCACATTCACCAGCATAGACCATACTCTGGGCCATATCTCAAAAAAATAAAAATATTCAAATCACACAGACTTAGCCCTCTGATCACAGTGGAATCAAATTAGGAATCAATAACAACAAAATGTCTAGGAAAAACAAATATTCGGAAGTTAACAGATTTGTAAATAACCCATGAGTCAAGGAATAAATCACCAGAGAATTTAGAAAATAGTTTGAAAATGAATGTTTAAATGAAAAGTAAACTAGCTGAATGAAACATACATCATCCAAATTTGAGGGGTGCTTAGAGGGGAATTATAAAGTTTAGATGTTTATGTTAGATAAGAAAATAATATAAATCAATGATCTAATTTTCCATGTTAAGAAATTTAAGAAGAACAAATTAGGGGTGCCTGGGTGGCTCAGTTGGTTAAGTGTCTGACTTCAGCTCAGGTAATGATCTCATGGGTTTGTGAGTTCAAGCCCCACATCGAGCTCTGTGCTAACAGTCCCAGCGCCTGGAGCCTGCTTCAGATTCTGTGTCGTCCTCTCTCTGGGCCTTTTCCCTGCTCATGCTCTGTCTGTCTCTCTCTCTCAAAAATAAATAAACATTAAAAAATGTGTTTAAAAAGAAAAGCAAATTAAACCCCAAGCAAGTAGAATGAAGGAAATAATGAAGAGCACAAATCAGTGAAATAGAAAATACGTAAGCAATAGAGAAAATGAAATCAAAAGGTTCTGAGCTGGCTTCTCCCTCAGCTCTGTCATTAAATCTGCACAACACTGAGAAAGTCACTTTACCTTTCAATGCATCTGTTTACTCATTTACATATTAAGGGAGGTTGGACTTAGAGACCGACAAAGTGCTCTAAATTTTTAGGTGCTTGCAGAAGTGGAAGAGCTACAATAATGGAATTTTAAAAATAAGCATGTGCTAGTAGTTGCTCATAAATATGCTGAATAAAGGAAACCTCATAATATCATTTTTCCAAATATTTATTTATACAATTGATAACTGATCAGTTTGTATTTTAATACTCAAAGGAATATATGTCATGGACATAGACATGATACACAAATACAATGTTTTGTATTAAGCATTAGACAGCTTAGCTAAAAGTGAACATATGCAAGTGTTGGACTGCAAAGCAGAGATTAGAGATTCCAAGCTTGATTTCTGTTTGACTTGTTCAAACTTGAGGCCCTTAGGAGAATCATTGTCTTTGTTCTGTGGGCCTATTTCCCCACATGAGTTGTCTGCATTATTTTTAAGATTTAATCAGACACCCAGCAAAGCCAAATGTTTTCTGCCTCAAAATAAATTCTGGTGAGACTGCTACAAAGGAGGATCCTTGATTTTTCCCTTAGCTCTCACTAAATGAGATTTTTTTCTTAAAATTACTGGATTCTTAAAATAACGATTTAGAATATGACTTTACTTAATGTCCAGAAGGAACCACACCACGGAAATCTGGAGACATTATTTTTTTTTATTTTTTTTAATCTTTATTTTTCAGAAAGAGAGAGACAGAGTGTGAACAGGGGAGGGGCAGAGAGATATGGAGACACAGAATCTGAAGCAGGCTCCAGGCTCTGAGCTGTCGGCACAGAGCCCCACGCGGGGCTGGAATTCATGAAACGTGAGTTCATGACCTGAGCCGAAGTCAGACGCTCAACCAACTGAGCCACCCAGGTGCCCCGAAATCTGGAGACTTTAAAGGGAATAAATAAATTACTGTTCCTCCTAAGTAGTATTGAATGTAGTCTCAAATTACATGTTCTCCAGACCAGTTCCCAAGAGTTCTCACATTCAGCTATAACCAGCAACTGTTAAAGGGGTCTTTCCTTTGGCCTGTTGGCCATTATGGCCCAGGACTACTTGAAGTTTAGTAGGTTGCCTGGATCTGAGCATTTTCTTGTCTGTGAATTAGGGGGTATGAGATAGAAAAACAGGATGTGAAAAGCATAACAACGGGACGCAAACCACACTGGCACTGAACACTTCCAATTTGCCAACAGGTAGCACTAATACACTTTTGGCAAAAAAAAAAAAAAAAAAAAAAAGGCAGAGAAGTGATGCTCATAACTTAAATTTAACCACAAAGACACATTAAACAAGCTCAACTAAGGACATTCTACAAAATACCTAATACTGTTCAGAAGTGTCGAGTCATGGAAGACAAAGAAAGACTGAGGCCTTGTCTCAAATTGGAGATGTAGTTAACATGCAACGTGTGATCCGGGATTGGATCCTGAAACAGAGAAAAGAACATCAGTGAGACAATCAGTGAAGTTTGAATAAGATCTGTAGATGAATTAATAATATATTGTATCAATGTTAACTTGCTGGTTGTGGCCATTGTACTATGTCTATGTGAGATATTAATATTTGGAGAAGCTAGATGAAGAGGAAGAATACAGAATGTTTTATACTATTTTTGAAGCTCATTTTTTGTAAGTCTTAAATTATTTTGCAATAACAGTGTTGTGTTTTGATTTTTTTTTAAGTAAAGATGGGGCGTCTGGGTGGCTCAGTCGGTTAAGCATCTGACTTTGTCTCAGGTTATGATCTCATGGTTTGAGGGTTCAAGCCCTAAGTCAGGCTCTGTGCTGACAGCTCAGAGCCTGGAGCCTTCTCTAGATTCTGTGTCTCCCTCTATCTCTGCTCCTCCCCTGCTCAAAAATAAAATAAACATTAAAAAATGTTTTAAGTAAAAATATAGAATAGAAACTCAAATCAGTGTATGTTGGTGAGGAAGTTTTTTAAAAACTAAACCAATAGAAGTAACTAATATGGGGAGATTGAAGCACGAAAAGAGTAAACAGAAAATGCAGATGAAGCAGGTAAAAATATTTTTAAATTAATTAACAAATGTCAAAAATGATTTTTTCAATAAAATAAATCTTTAGAACAAAAATATCCATCTATATGTTACTTTAAAATGTGTTATATCTGGGTCCTAAAATAAAAGACTCATAAATATTAAAAGCAAAAGAATACTAGGCTAAAAAAATTATGTCAGGAACATATTCATGGAAAGAAAACTAGTAGTGCTAATTTGATATCAACTAAAACACACTTTAATGCAAAATCTATTTAAGAATAAAAATTGCTACTATATAGTGATAAAAGTAACAATTTTCCAGAAAGATAAAATGATTCTAAACTTAGGTACATTTAACAATATAACCTCAATATGTAATTTAAAAATCGCTGGAATTTACAACCCACAATTATATTAGTAGATTTAAACACATTTTTCTTAGTATTAATGGGTTAAGCAAGGAAAATAATTATCAAATTTGAAGAAAATATAAAAAAGCATAATTAGGCTCTTTCCATAGTTTGGCTATTGTTGAAAGTGCTGCTATAAACATTGGGGTACAAGTGCCCCTATGCATCAGAACTCCTGTATCCCTTGGGTAAATTCCTGGCAGTGCTATTGCTGGGTCATAGGGTAGGTCTATTTTTAATTTTTTGAGGAACCTCCACACTGTTGTCCAGAGTGGCTGCACCAGTTTGCATTCCCACCAACAGTGCAAGAGGGTTCCCGTTTCTCCACATCCTCACCAGCATCTATAGTCTCCTCATTTGTTCATTTTAGCCACTCTGACTGATGTGAGGTGGTATCTGAGTGTGGTTTTGATTTGTATTTCCCTGATGAGGAGTGATGTTGAACATCTTTTCATGTGCCTGTTGGCCATCTGGGTGTCTTCTTTAGAGAAATGTCTATTCATGTTTTCTGCCCATTTCTTCACTGGATTATTTGTTTTTTGGGTGTGGAGTTTGGTGAGTTCTTTATAGAGCCTAAATTTCCATCAACTGATGAATGGATAAAGAAATTGTGGTTTATATACACAATGGAATACTACGTGGCAATGAGAAAGAATGAAATATGGCTTTTGTAGCAATGTGGATGGAACTGGAGAGTGTTAAGCTAAGTGAAATAAGTAATACAGAGAAAGACAAATACCATATGTTTTCACACTTATGTGGATCCTGAGAAACTTAACAGAAGACCATGGGGGAGGGGAAGGGAATAAAAAGGTTAGAGAGGGAGGGAGCCAAAACGTAACAGACTGTTAAAAACTGACAACAAAGTGAGGGTTGATGGGGGGTGAGAGGGAGGGGAGGGTGGGTGATGGGTATTGAGGAGGGCACCTGTTGGGATGAGCACTGGGTGTTGTATGGAAACCAATTTGACAATAAATTTCATATTAAAAAAAAATAAATAAAAAGCATAATTAGAAAAAAATCTGGCTGAAATTTATAGAACCTTACAGTCATTAGAGGACTCACCACATACTGGCCCCAAAGCAAGGCTCAAGAAATAATAAAGAATTACTAACAAGTTCTCTGACCACAATAAAATTCTGTTAGAAATCAGTAACAGGAAAACTTTTAAAACCCCATATATGTTTGGAAATTTTAGATCAGATTACTGAAGAACATCTTGGTCAAAAGAGAAAACATCACAAAAGTTAGAAAAATTGAGAGCTAAACAATAATGAAATTTTTCATATCAAAATGTGAGCTGCAGTTGAAGAATTACTTCAAGGGCAGAGGAGATTGAATATGAGGTAAGTCTCAAACTCAAAAGTTTAAAAAAAAGGAAGGAAATAATAAAAAACAGAAATGAAAGAAGTGCAAAACAAAGATACACCAGAGATGATCAAACCAACAAGGCTGAAAGTTGGTTCTCTGAGAAATTGTAAAAGAGAATGGGGACAAAACCTGACAAGACTGAGAAGAAGGAGAAGGAGAAGGAGGAGAAGGAGAAGGGGGTAGGAGAGGGAAAAGGGGAGAGAGGGGGAGGAGGAGGGGGAGGAGGAGGGGGAGAAGAGATTGCATAAATATTAGGAGGAAAACATAACAAAATATATGATCACTTTTTAAAAGGAAGATAGTTCTGTGATCAGACTGACTTCCTGAACATAGCAAGCTGAGGGCTTCACTACCTCCTAAGAATGCTTGGGATCCTAACCAGACAGGAAAAGCTACTCAAAGCTGAGTGGGCCCTTCCCCAATCCCATCTCAGTCCTGTCAGTCACTTGATAAAGAACTTAAAACATATCTTCATAAGAATAAGGAGATTCTTTTGAGGAGGAAATTAATATATATTATTTTTTAAAGGTTTGTTATCCTGCTTGACAGTACCAAGTCACAACACAAAAACCATTATATATAAGTTGATGGGTGATATATTATCCATGGTGATGTTTCCAATGACAAATGGGTTTTGAAACTGTAGGTTCCTAATCAGAACCTTTGAAAAATGCCACTGTTTTTAAGAATACCTTGCCATCTGTTAATGACATACAAATGATAATCCTCACAGCAGCCCTGCAGTCCCTGTTGGAAGTCAGCCCTCATTATTGAATACTCCTCCACTAGCTTAGACTGTTTAAAAGAATTTAGGAGGAAAGAAGTGCCTTGGTTACCTACTTTTCAAGGTTTTTATTTCGTGAAGGGGAAAAAAATCCAGTTTTGTCTATGAAGCAGTTCTCAAACTTGGTTGCAATGGGATCAATCAGGGGGGTTGGGGCAGCAAACCCAGGCATCTGTATTTTTACCTAACTCCCTGGTGATTCTGAGGTACATTAAGGTCTGCGCAACACAGTTTAGGGTTTAAGATCTGCATGTTCTAGATTCTGTACATGTACCTCATTCTCAAGGGCATGTCCATCCCTAGGCACTTTGATAACATTGAGTACTTACTATTTGTTAGACATTGTTCTAACGTATAGAACATGTATTAGCATTTATTTACATGTATTAGCATTTATTCTTAGAACAGCTTTTTCAGATCTATACTATTATCCCCATTGTACACAAGAGGAAACTGAAATACAAAGAGGTCCACTAATGCCCAAAGCCACATAACTGATTAGGAACAGTCTAGGATTTGAACTCGAAGAGGCTGGCTCCAGATCTTGTGCACTTAACTATGGCCTGTACTGCCTGATATAAAACTGACCATGTGACAGCAAATACTGCTGAATGAGGGTCCTCTTTAAAGTAAAAAAGTCACAGAGGAGAAACACAAATTCATCTGTCAAGTGTCACAACTGAGAGGTGTTACCCCAGATAAGTTGGTAATTCTCAGGCTCCATGAGGTTTTAGAGATGAATCACATTTAGCTCTGGTCTCAAGGAGTGCAGAACTAGACATAGGACCCCAGTCTGTGCTCCATATAAGGAGAGGTATAAGCATCAAGTAACAAAATGTCTGTTTTTGGCCTTCTGGTTGCTTGCCTTTGGCAAATCTATGATCACAAAAAAAGGAGGGAAGCATTTAACCCATGAAAAGGTAGGTTGACAGAAGTTCTAGCTGAGTTTCATTATTTTCTCCAATTCCTTGATATTTCTGTTTGGTTTTAAAGAAATTGGATGAACCATTCTGGACTCCCATGACCATGAGCACAATAAGTCATAGTCAGGAGTGTCTGGGTGGCTCAGTCGGTTGAGTGTCTAGCTCTTGATCTCAGTTCAGGTCATGATCTCATGGTTCACGACTTCGAGCCCCGCTCGCACTAACAGTGCAGAGCCTGCTTGGGATTCTCTCTCCCATATCTCTCTGTCCCTATCCCACTTGCACGCACTCTCTCTCTCAAAACAAATAAATTAATTTAAAAAAAAGAAGTAGATGGTAATTGATGCCATGGAATAAATTTGAACATAGACAGGTACAGGAAAAACTCCAAGGTACACCCTGAGAGGCAGATCTCTGAAGACAGGTGTGCAGAGAACATTCAGAGTGGCCCAAGAGGAAGGAAGTCAGAAGTGCACAGAGGCTCAGGGCCAAAAGCAAAAGAAACAGTTACATAAAAGTTTACTTCTTAGAAAATGTGTTCAAACTTTGCAGTCATTTAAGTGATTAGTGTCCTATAATTTTTAGGGGGAAATTCTACAAGTAAATTTTGTCTCCTGATGGCACTTTGTATATCTCCTAAGATTTATGGAAGAAATACTGTTGCACTTCATGAACACCAGTCATGTGAGGTCTATTTGCTATTATATAACAAACTATTCCTCTGTGGAAATAACAAAATATAGATATCATCATGCACACTAATATGCTAAAAGGCCAGCTCATGAGCACATGTCTGTACAAGCATGCCTGTATTTAACCATCATTTCTTTTCACAGCATTGCCTCTCATAGATTTAGCACACTGCTTTTCTAAGAACCTTCATGCACAAGATTTTTTACCCTCTGTCAAGTGAGCAGAAACGATATTTACATGTGGATTTTACCAAGTAGAAAGCTGAGGCTAAAATAAATTAGTGCCTTCCTATGATCCCAAAACTAGCTTGAGAAAGGGATGAGCTATAACCAAGACCCACTGAGTCTCACTTCATGCAAACTCCTTCACATTAGAGCTCTCTCTGGTCAGGATGAAGTTATTGGTGTGTAACCTCAAGAAATGAAAGAGTTTCTTCTACCCTTCTCTAGAAATACCTCTTCTTATCAAGTTCTTGTTCCAGAGCACTAGTGATTGCCCTGGAAATTTGAGGTCCTAAGAAAAGGGACTGTTTTTTGGAGAGATTAGTATTTGCATTGAATAGTTTCAAACCCACATCAGAACTCCTACATTCAAACAAATTCTGCCTTCAATGTAATTTGTAACATGTTATTTCAATATAATAGTTGGTAAGTCAAGTGTTCAAAGACAGTTTAGGGATAATCAGAGGAAGCTTAAGTATGGACAATATTTAGAAGTTAGTTTTGGTAGGTGTGATGATGAATTGCACCTGTGTAAGAAAATGGTCTTACTTTTAAGACTCCTGCTGATATTCAGGGATGCAAAATGGCCTGAGATTTAGGCTCTGCTTCAACAATATGGCAGTATTAAGTTTATGCAGATAAAATATACAACCTGGATAGACAACAGTTCTTTTGCCTGAATGTTTTGTTTTTGTTTTTGTTATTTAATTTTCAGAAATGCCCTCAGAATTGATTTATGAACCACAAAGAAACTGAGCCACACTCCTTTAGAGTTTTACCTCATTTGAATCCAAAACAAAATTACCCCATTCTCCAGTGTTGGCTCTGAACAAGGATACTATATCCACATATTTGTTACCTTAAAAGAGTCTCCTTCTACTTTATATCTCTCTGTGAAAGAATCTTAAATTGTTTTATTAAATTCCATGGCCAAGCCTTAAGCTCAAATGTTGACGAAAACAAATGACTCCACCATGCTTCTGGAATAAACTTTAGGGAGACTGGGGTGATTCTAAATCTTTCCTCCAACAACCACACTGCCTAGAGCTTGCTTTGTGGGGACAAAAATGGCCTCCCTGGGAACTGAGTGGGACATCCATGGGTGGGGACAAGAACAGCAGAACATCTCATGGAAGAGAAAATCAACCACAGGGGCAGCCAGCCCTTGCATCTGAGATGAAGGCTTATCTTATTAAGCACACTTGGCAATGAGCAAATATATTAGTGGATGCCTGGAAAAGGGTAGGAAAATGAGATGTCCTGAAGAATATCACCATAGCATCTAGCAATTCTGAAATTAAAGAGTTTGATCAGCTATGCTGACAAGAAGCATGAATGGGGACAATTGTTCTTTTCCCTTTCTTCACCTCATCCCCAGCATTTTTTTTAAAGGAAAAAAGGGAATTTGCTAAGATACTAGTTTTTCTGTTTTCACTGTTCAAGGATATACTATATACTAAAAGTTTATTTTCTGTAAGCAGTGTCAGCTCAATTAGCAGTTCAAATCTGCCCCATTGACAGAACATGGAAGTAGATTTTGGCAAGTGTGAGAGCCCAGCCTGGGACCCTCAAGCCAACCCAAAGGGACTCTCTCCTATTTGTGTGAAGAGTCTGCTTAAAAACATTATGGTTTGGGATGCCTGGGTTAAGCATCTGACTTCAGCTCAGGTCATGATCTCTTGGTTCATGAGTTCGAGCCCCATCGGGCTCTCTGCTGTCAGCACAGAGCATGCTTCAGATCCTCTTTCTCTCTTTCCTAAAAATAAACATTAAAAAAACCCATTATGGTTCAGTGAAAGCCTCCTAATCTGTCTTTATATGCAGTACTTTCTCTAATTAAACCCTTTAGAGTAAAAGGTCATCTACTGACTAAGCAGCAGTCACTGAGATTCTTGACATCTAATCACCCCGGTGGGTTCAGGCATAAAGGGCCCTGCATCTACTTCCCTTCTTCCCTCCAAGCACAGATACACATCTTCTTCCCAATCTGGGATCCCGGATGGGGGGCAGAGAGGTTTGGGAGATATGTTGTTAGGGACCCAATTAGAAACTAGTCGAAACTCCTCTAAAGGCCCCAACCTTCTCCCTGTATCACAGGCAAATGCTGTGAGAGATGTCTCTACAAAGGCCACGTTGTCACTTTTGAGACAGAGAAAGAGGTTCCTATGCATGCTTCACGAAGGCCAGACCAGAGCAAGACCTTGTTTCACTTCATTTCAGGAAACCTCAGTGTTGTTTCATTTGTAAGAAAATCCCATAAATACTTTCATTCAGTAAAACAACAAGTGTTTCTTTACAAAAATAGACAATACATTTGATAACCCACTTTACAAATGAAACTCAGGTACTCTGGGATATTTTTAAAGCATAAAGATACTCATTTAAAGCACATGCAAAAAAAACAATGAGTGACCTGAAAGTCATTAGGCATGAAAATTTCCCATGAAGGTTCAGAGGTTTAGAAAATGCTCCACACCAGCTTCTCTGAGCACATGGCCATAGAATACTGTAAAAGAGTTAAAATTCCACATTCCAAGCCAGCAATTTCCTAACTCTTCCTTATTAACTCAAAACAGGATTTCCTCTTCTCTTTGGCCTATTCTGTTTTGGATGACCTTGATGTAAAGTCTCAGATTCTCTGCACCAACCTTATGATCCTAACTAAAAAGACTGCCAAGAACAAGTCATGTCATTTCTGTTTTCTCAGATGTGAGTTTTACTACCCAAGTTGGGTATTCTGGAGATTTAAGTGAAAATATCGAGTAGAACAAAAATGGGATGGAAAGTCAGAAGCTGGGCTGGCCCTCCCTCAGCTGTCACCCAGCAGAAGCAACTCTGGGCCCAAGTGCCTTTTCTATGACTATTGGGTTGGGCAAGATCCTCTCTAAGGCTCCTCATGGCTCTAAGACTAACCTGTGGTTAGTCAAACTCGGGTTCTGGACACCCATTAGTAATTTTGTGAAAAAGTTTGTAAACTGCAAAGAGCTCCACAACCATTATCTCTCTATCTATCAGGTAGTTTGTCTCTTCCCACAATAACCCACCACAGAATTGACCTACTGGTACTTTCACCCTTTCAGATGGGGATGTGAGTGAGACAAGGAAGTCAAGATGTCTTGCCATACAGGACCATCTTTACCACCAGTCCCCGTGTCTGCCTCCTTCAGGGTCCCAGCGCTGCCCCTTTCCAGATGCCTCTTTCAACCAGTTGTCACCTGTTCTCAGAACTCCATTAAAACTTCATTCCCTGTGGTAAAGACAAGGCCTTAAATCTCCTTTTTATATACCACTTATCTTCAAACAGAGCTTTAAGAGTTGAAAACTGAATTGTCACTTGAAAATAGTTGTGTGTTAGATGATCTCTTGCTGTTGACTATGATAAAAACTGGCTGCCTGCAAATGATGCAATAATTGCTTTCATTGAAACAAGTTAAATCTGAATTAAAAATCTGTATTTTTACCGTAATAATTTTTACAGTAATAATAGTTTCATAATTGTACTATGTTTAGATAAGATATTAACATTAGGGGAAACTAGGTGAGTATGTATATGAATACTCTGTACTATCTTTGCAACTCTTCCATAATTCTAAAATTATTTCAAAATAATTTTCTTCAGTTGGGAAAAAAATTGAGGACCACTTTCTAAATCTACTAGAAGTTTAAGTGAATAATGGCCAAGCAGCCCTTCCCCTTGCCACCTGAAGAGACTTAGAGGGAGTGGGTCTGTTGTCTAAAACAGGCCTTACAAGCAAGGGAAGTTGTTTGGAAAGGTAGTCAGAATGGAACATTTTCTCATACTACTTCCAATCAGTTCTAGCAACTTCACTAAAAGAATGCACCCCTATTCAAGTTCACTACTATCCACTCTCTGACTAAACAAATCCTCACTTTCCTTTTGTTGTCCCTACTTTGATGATTTCCAAATGGAATTGGGGTTGGGACATTCCTGACTCCATGAAGGCTACAAACAGACTCTTCCCATGTACACACACTGTGTCCTGAGTCATAATTTTACCAGAAGGAATATTTCCAAAACTTTTAAAGGATTCATTTTTATTCCTTCTTTTATTCATTTTCTGCAATGACTATTTTCAATACCCACTCCATGTAAAGTGTCATGCTAGTCAGAAGTAAAAGGTTCATCCAGAACTAATCAAAGTGGACTAACCCATTTCTCATAGATTTCTAACTGCTTGGGCAGATTTCAGTGTTCATTCTGATATCTTTCCCACCGCGAAGTGACCACAGGCATTTTCCTGTGACTCAGAGTACTCTTTGTCCCTCAGTGAACTCATTGTCCTCAACAAACAACTGAATGAATGCTAGATTAAATTTCCCTCTTACCTTCTTGTCTCCAGGTACTTTCTGGCATCTTCAGTGCCAACCAGAATTTAACATTTTGAATTTCAAAGCCAGGCTCATCAACCACAGATCTGTTTTGTTCCCCTCTTCTTCTTTCTCCTCTTGCTGTCAATGTCATCATTTCTCAAAGATTCCTCAGTCTCATCTTGAAATGTTCTTTAATTTCCTCTTACCTTTATTCTCCACCTCCTCCCCTGGTCAGCACTTGTCTGCCCATTTTTGCTACACAGGGCTTCTAGGATTCTACTCACTCATCACCATATCCTTAGCCTGACCCAGGAGGAATGACATCTTAAAGGAAAGTATAACTATTCTATCAACATGAAAATTTCATAATTTCAGTGACTTGACACAATGAAGTTTGTGCTCACAAAGAAGTCCAATGTTATTTCATGGTCAGGTGACCCCTTTGGCAACATATGGAAGTGGGAAACATGGAGACTCACGCAGGAGGGCTTCTAAGGGCCAGACCAAGAAGCAGTGTGTATGACTCTTACTCACATGCCATTGGCCAGGACTTAGCTCTATGGCCCCTCCTAACTGAACCAAAGGCTGGCAAATGGAGTCTGGCCATATGCCATGAACAGAAAAGAAAGTAGGTTTTGTGAACTGTACTCATTTCTACCACACACATTTCTACCACAAACAAAAAACTGTTTTTTTTTCTTCTTAAACTGCCATGCTTACTTTACTTCCTTTCTTGAAGGACAGGTAAACTCCATGGATTGCTGTCACATTTTCTATCCAACTTCTGCCATTGATGTCCTTAAAGCTCCACTAAATAACAATTTCTAAATTCCTGGATCTCATCAACACCAAGTTATCTTTTTCTGTTATTCAATCTTAAACCATACTCTGAGAACTAGACATTTTCTATTTGTCCCTCAGACTATCCATCCTTCCCTACCCTACTCTGACTTGGATAATAGGCTATATAACAGGCTACCATGAACTCTGACTTCTGGTTAAGTATGAACACTGGGAAGGCCTGGCAGGAAATAAGAGAAAGGCAGGAGAATGTGCTGAGATTAACCACACCGTTGACCCAAAACCACCCCTCCTTTCACAGTAACCCTCTCCACAGGTGTCTTTCAGGCTTAAGGGTGATAGGGATCTGCTGTCACTAACCCCAGGATACTGCATATCCTGTTTCTAAACAACCGTCTCACACCTCTGTAAGTAGTCCTTTTATTAAACTATCACTAAATTATCCTAGTTTGATTCCTGGTAGGATGTTTTCTGATACTCTTTGGATCTTTTCAGTACCCAGCAGGGTGCTCAGATCTCCCACAAATCCTGCCCTGCCTACTTCCTATTCTACCCTCATGATGACTGGGTCACCCATCACCTCTGTCTTCAGGCCACCCACTCAATGATCCTCTTCTTTATTTTCAGACAAACTTGCTTTCTCTTTATTAGTTCTCAGGTATGATTCCTCCTCAACCTCTAACATTATCTAAAATAAACTTCATTCCTCTGTTACTAGTTCTTTATTCCTGTTTACTATTTCCCTTTTTGTTTTAGGTCTACATTTGGACCTGTGCCCTTGATTCCAACCTTTCCTGCCACCTTCCAGATTTTGTTCTTTAAGCTTCCCAAGGGGGTGCTGTTCACACTTCCTTTGTCATATAGCACTATCCTCTGCATTATAGGACACTACAGCAAATTTAGCATTCCCAGCTCCACCCCACTAAATGCCAGCTATAATCTCTAGTCACTATGAGCCAAAAATGTGCCTATACATTTCCAAGTATTCCAAATGTTACTTCCATGAATGAATGCATTCACCCACTGTTCTACATATAAAACACTGTTTAGACACATATGTATAAAAGATGTTTCTGAGAGTGCTTATTTTCATGCTGAACAGCATGATGAACACACTCCCTGAAATACTACTGTTCTCCACTTTATGCACAAGTAGAACTCTTACAAACATCTTTTGCACATGTCTGTTTGTACTATACTATACTATACTATACTATACACTATGCTTGTCTTCTACAAGGACTTTGTAGACTATGATTCTTGCTGCCTATGGGATAAAGCATATAGTACACACTGTGATGTGCTCCCAGGTGCCTTCCTTACCCTTCATATCTGTACCTGAATTTCTTTTTATTTCAAGTATATACACCTTCAAGCCTTTGCTAATAGTACTCATTGCCTGAAATGTCCTTCTTCCTGCCATATACCTAATTCTTACTTTCCTACAAGTCTCAGCTCTTCTAGGCAGCCATCCCTAGCACTTTTTGTCCCTCCAAGTAGATATTCTTTCTCTGTGTTCCTAAAACATTCTGCTCAAATTTATGTCAGTTAATTCTTTTACCATATTGCATTACGGTTTCTATCGTTACCACTAGAATTTCAGATCTTGTAAGAATTATAACTTTTTTCAAAGGTATAGTAACAAATAGAGTATTTGGCACATTAGCATTCAATACATTTTTTAAATTAAAATATGGATGAATAATTCTTGCCTTCAAGTATTTGAAGAGCTATTATATAGAAGATGTATTGAACTTATATTGAACCTAAACAGGTATAGTTAATTAGTGGAAATTATGAGAAGACCAATCATAACTAGACATAAGAGAGATCTAGCAATCAGAGCTGTCCAGAGATAGAATAGTCTGCGTTGAATGTTAGTGTCCTATTAATTCTAGGTTATATAAATAACCTAATTGCCTGGGCAGTTAGATGGCTAGATGAACTTGGATGAGTAGTTGGACTTAAATATCCCCATTAGGTCTTAGAATTTATAATTTTAAGGGCTAAACAAATCTTTAATAAAGGTGGTTTCTGAAATGTTAATAGAGACAGAGCAGTGAAAGAGAAAACCACACTGGGAAGGCCTGCTCCTCATGGCCCAGGTTCATTAGTCTTGCTTGAGACTGCAGCTGGACCTGGAGAACTAAGAATCTTTCAAACATCACATCAGTCAACCTCTGGGAGGGGAACGTGAACATAGAAATAGATAACCTTTACAGACATGCAAAAATGACTGAAAACTGAGGGTGGAGCTCTCTGCATTCAGGTACCCAATAAACACAGAGTAACAGAAGCCCACTACTAGAGAATTTGGAAACTTGCAGGCACTAAAGATAATGAAAGCAAAAACAATCCAGCTTAACTACTGACCAGATTGACTCCATCCTCTACATTAATGGTGTGCCTGAAGAAGTGATTGTGTGTATGCTATTTATCTCAGTACCTACTTTTCTATACATGATGCTTGTCATTTAGTCAAAAATTGAGATTCAAAAAAGATTTAAAAAAAAAATTGTCAAGAAATCAAGCAATCAGCAGAGTATACACAGAGATGACCCATATATTTGAAATATCATACAGGACTTTAAAATAACTATGATTAGGGGTGCTTGGGTGGCTCAGTCAGTTAAACCTCCAACTCTTGATTTTGGCTCAGGTCATGACCTCACGGTTTGGGAGATTGAGTCTGGCATCAGGCTTCGTGCTGACATAATGGACTCTGCTTGGACTTATCTCCCCCTCTCTTACCCTCATCCACTCGTGCATGCTCTCTCTCTCAAAATAAATAAATAAGGGGCTCCTGGGTGGCTCAGTCTGTTCAGCGTCCGACTTCGTCTCAGGTCATGATCTCACGGTTCGTGAATTCAAGCCCCGTGTCGGGCTCTGTGCTGACAGCTCAGAGCCTGGAGCCTGTTTCAGATTCTGTGTGTGTCTCTCTCTCTCTCTGACCCTCCCCTGTTCATGCTCTGTCTCTCCCTGTCTCAAAAATAAATAAAAACGTTAAAAAAATTAAATTAAATTAAATTAATTAATTAATTAATTAATTAAAAAAATAAAATCACTATGATTAATCTCCAAGAACCTAGTAGGAAAGATGAATAACATGCATGAACTGATTTGAAATTTCATCAGGGAATTGGAAGTAATAAAAAAGAGTCAAGTATAAATGTTAGAAATAAAAACATAGTATCAGAGAAATCCTTCAGTGGGCTTTTAGCAGATGGACATAACCAAGGAAAGAAGTCAATAGAAATGATCTAAAAGTAAATAAAAGAATTGGGATAAAAAACTGAACGGTGCATCCAAAAGATATGGGTCAATATCAAATGGTCTAATGCATCCCTTTCAGGTCTCTAGAAGAGAGACAGAATGACAAAAAGATAATACCTGAAAAATTTCCAAAATTAATGAAAACAACAAACCAAAGATCCAATAAGCGCATAGGAATCAAATATGACAAATACATACACACACACACACACACACACACACACACACACACACACAGTTACATAAAGTAGTATGCTCCAAAGTATAGAGAAAGTCTTCAAGGCAGCCAGAGAAAAAGAAATGCTATATATGCTTTAAGGACCTTGGGAAGACAGCAGAACAGGACAACCCTGAGTTTTCCTCATTCATGTTTACAACTAGATCATCTACATCCAAGTCAATAAACCAGAGAGCAATCCAAACACTGGCAGAACAAACTCCACAACTAAATACAGAGAAAAAGCTGCTTCTGAAAGCTTAGGAAGGTCCAAATTGTGGAGGGAAGCTATTGACATGAGGGGGGGAGTTGGGTGTGTGGAGAGGGCAGAGAAACAGGCCCTCTCACCAGGGAGCTCACATGGGGAAGACTAAATCCTTTAATATTTGGCTTTGAAAACCAGAAGAGCTAAATTTCATGAGATTGTGAAACCAGTGGGACTTGGAGCCTGGAGTTTAAAAGTCAGCTGACTCAGCACTGGGCAAGCTGGGAGGTAAAGTGATAGGTGGGTTGCTTCCCTTAAAGAAACAGCAGCCTATGCAGAAAGGCAACTTAAAAACAGCACTTAACACAGCTCTGGGAAAAAACAGGAGACAGATCTGTTCATACTGATTTTGGAGCATCTTCAGGGACTTCTCCAAAAATGAGGGATAAGGGATACAGGAGTTCTGATGCATAGGGGCACTTGTACCCCAATGTTCATAGCAGCACTCTCAACAATAGCCAAATTGTGGAAAAAGCCTAAATGTCCATCAACTGATGAATGGATAAAGAAATTGTGGTTTATATACACAATGGAGTACTACGTGGCAATGAGAAAGAATGAAATCTGGCCCTTTGTAGCAACGTGGATGGAACTGGAGAGTGTTATGCTAAGTGAAATAAGCCATACAGAGAAAGACAGATAGCATATGTTTTCACTCTTATGTGGATCCTGAGAAACTTAACAGAAACCCATGCGGGAGAGGAAGGAAAAAAAAGAGGTTAGAGTGGGAGAGAGCCAAAGCATAAGAGACTCTTAAAAACTGAGAACAAACTGAGGGTTGATGGGTGGTGGGAGGGAGGGGAGGGTAGGTGATGGGCATTGAAGAGGGTATCTTTTGGGATGAGCACTGGGTGTTGTATGGAAACCAATTTGACAATAAATTCCATATATTAAAAAAAAAAGAGGGAGATGGCAAATGTCATTTTTCTCCCCTGCTCCCCAGTATAAATACAGAGCAACCTGTGGGAGGTGGTGCTGTGCAGACACTTGCTACTGAACTGGCTAGTGGTGTGCCACACCAATGAGTTCTCCTGAGGACTTGTCCACTCCAAGCCTGCTTTGGCCCTGGCTCAGGAAAAATTTTGTTAGTGTGTATGCTTTGCCCAGCTGCGGGATGCACAGCTGATCCTGCATGCCATACCCAGCTGCCACACTATGGCCAGCCACTGCAGTGCACCTCACTCAGCTGCTGAGTACACAGTTGCCACCCCAAGCCACACCTAGTTACTGTCCCACACCCAGCCACTTGCCACAAGCCACCTTCACACCCAGCCCCAGCTGTGCCTGATGAACACCACATTTCATGTCCAGTCATGTGTCCTAGCCACCCCAGCTCACAGCCCCCAGCCACCACAGCACTTGTGGTGGAGGGGATCTAGCATAGAACTAGAAGCTCAGTGAAAATTTTATAATCATCCCTGCCTGGCTCCCAAATTCCCTGGTAGGCACACCCCCTCAGAGCTAGCCTGCCTGGGTCCCACTAACAAAACCAGAGCAAGCACAGTCAACAACAGGCAGAGAGTCAATGAAGACAACTGCATTGAAAGGAGACTCTACTGAGACACAATAGCAGGGCATTAGCAACACACATATGATACTCTCCTGAAGTGCCAATTTCTGATGAACAGGGAACACTGCACTGCAGGGCACTCAAGGACATCTTCTTCATACAGTCACTACTTTAAACAGTAGAAGACATAACTGACTTTCTTAACACAGAGAAACAGACACAAAAAGGAAGACAAAATGAGGGTACAGAGAAATTTATCCCAAAGGAAAGAAGAGGAATAGGTCATTGTCAGAGATCTAAGTGAAACAGATGTAAAGTCACATGTCTGATAAAGAATTTGAAGTAAGATCATAAAGATACTCACTGGACTTAAGAGGGGAAGGCATAATTGAGAGCCTTTACACAGAGATGAGGAATAACATAATAGAGATAAAGAGCTCAATAAATGAAATGAGAAACACACTTGATGGAATGAATAGCAGGATGGAAGAAGCAGAGGAACAAATTAGTGAGCTATAAGACAGAGTAATGGGTAGTAATCAAGCTGAACAAAAGAGAGAAAAGAATTTTATAAAATGAGAATAGACTTAGGGAACTCAGTGACTCCATCAAACACAATAACATTTGTATCATAAAAGTCCTAGAAGAAGAGAGAGAAAAGCGGGCAGAATTTTATTTGAAGAAATAATAGCTGAAAACTTGTTAACCTGGAGAAAGAAACAGATACTCAGATCCAGGAGGCACAGAGAACTCCTATCAAAATCAACAAAAGCAGACCCACATCAAGACATATTGTAATTAAATTGGCAAAATACAGTGAGAAATAAGCAAAAAAGTTTAAAGCAGCAAGACAAAAGAAGTAAGTAACATACAAGGGAAATCCTGTAAAGCTAGAAGATTTTTCAACAGAAACTTTGATAACCAGAAGAGAGTGGCATGATATATTCAAAGTGCTGAATAGGAAAAAATCTGCAGCCACAAATGCTCTATCCCGCAAGACTATCATTCAGAATAGGAGAGATAAAAGAGTTTCCCAGATAGCCTTGCAAGTATTGTTAAAGGGGACTATTTGCATGGAAAAGAGAGACCAAATTGACAATATGAAAGTAGAAAACACAAAAGCAGTAAAAAGAAATATTTCTGTAAAAAAAATCAGTCAAGGCACTCATACACAAAAAGATATAAAATATAATAACATATACCTAAAATATGGACAGTAGAGGAAAAAAGAAACTTAAACGACCATCAACTTAATATAGAATGCTATATGCACAAGATATTATATACAAACCCAGTGGTAACCATATTATCAGAAACCACTAATAAATATGCAAAAGGTAGAAATAAATCTAAATATATCACTAAAGAAAATCAGCAAAACATGAAGGGAATATATCAGAGGTTCAGAGAGGGAATCAGAGAAAATCTTTAGAAACAATCACAAAATAAGTAATAAAATGTCAACAAATGCATATCTATAAATAATTACTTTGAATGTAAGTGGACTGAATGCTCCAATCAAAAGACATAGGGTGACAGTATGGATTAAAAAACAAGACACATCTATATGCTGTCTACAAGAGACACACTTTATTTTATTTACTTTTTAAAAAATCTTTTCTATTTCTTTTCCTTTTTTTAAAATTTAAATTCAATTTAGTTAACATATAGTGTAGTATTAGATTCAGGAGTAGAATCAGGAAACCATCAAATTCCTAGTGAAGAACACAGGCAATAACCTCTTACACATCAGCCATAGCAACTTCTTACTAGATATGTCTCCTGAGGCAGGGGGGAAAAAAAGCAAAAATAAAGTGTTGGGATTTCATCACAATAAAAATCTTCTGCATATCAAAGGAAACAATCAACAAAACTAAGTCAACCTATGGAATGGGAGAAGATATTTGCAAATGACATATCTAATAAAGGGTTAATATCTAAAATATATAAAGAGCATATAAAACTCAACACCAAAAAAAAAAACCTTCCACAAATAATCCAATTAAAATAAGCAGAAGACATGAACAGATATCTCTTCAAAGAAGATATACAAATGGCCAACAGACACATTAAAAGATGTTAATCATTACTCATCATCATAGAAATGCAAATCAAAACTACAATGAGATATTACCTTACACCTGTCAGAATGGTTAAAATCAACAACACAGGAAATAACAGGTATTGGGTGAGGATGTGGAGAAAAAGGAACACTTGTGCACTGATGGTGGGAATACAAACTGGTGCAGCCAATGTAGAAAGAAGTATAGAGTTTCCTCAAAAAGTAAAAAAGAGGGGCGCCTGGGTGGCGCAGTCGGTTAAGCGTCCGACTTCAGCCAGGTCACGATCTCGCGGTCCGTGAGTTCGAGCCCCACGTCGGGCTCTGGGCTGATGGCTCGGAGCCTGGAGCCTGTTTCCGATTCTGTGTCTCCCTCTCTCTCTGCCCCTCCCCCGTTCATGCTCTGTCTCTCTCTGTCCCAAAAATAAAAATAAAAAACGTTGAAAAAAAAATTTTTTTAAAAAGTAAAAAAGAGAACTCTCCTATGATCCAGCAATTGCACTACTGGGTATTTACCCAAAGAATACAAAAACACTAATTCAAAGGGATACATGCATGCTATGTTTATAGCAGCATTATTGACAGTAGCTAAGATACAGAAGCAAACCAAATGTCTATAAATTTGTGAATGGATAAAGAAGTGTTATTTGTATATGTATACAATGTAATGTCATTCAGTCATAAAAAATGAAATGTTTCCATTTGCAGTGACATAGATGGAGCTAGATGACATAAAGTGAAATAAGCCATAGAAAGACAAATTTCATATGATTTCACTCCTACATGGAATTTACAAAACAAAACAAAAGAGCAAAGGGGGGAAAAAGAGAGAGACAAACCAAGCAATATAGACTCTTAATTATAGAGAACAAACTGTTGGATACCAAAGGAGTGGGAAATGGGGGGATAGCTGAAATAGGTGATGGAGATTAAGAAGTGCGCTTGTCATGATGAACACTGGGTGATGTATGGAATGGTTGAATCATTCTATTGTACACCTGAAACTAATATAACACTGTATATTAAATAACTGAATCAAAATACTTTTTTAAAAATTCAAAAAAATGAAAAAATGAAAAAAAAAACACTGCATACGCAATTACAGAAGACTTCTTATCCAAAACTATGCATGACAAAGACAATGGGTAAACACATGTAGCACTGAAAGAAAAAAATTGCCTATCCAGAATTCTATACCAAATGAAAGTATCTCTCAAAAATAAAGGTAAATATAGATGTTTTCAGATAAACTGAAGATGAGGCAATTCATTGCCAGCAACACAGAAGCTCATAGAATTTATTTAGAACAGACTAACATTATAAAAGATGTTAGAGGAAGTTTTTCAATCAAAAGGAATGTGATACTACTTAGAAATTTGTATACACACACGCACACACACACACAGAACACTGAAAATTTTTTAAAAATGAGAATATATATCAGACACTTTTATTATTTTTTAATATTTTACATCTATTTTTTAAAAATTTAAAAAATTTTAACTCCAGCATAGTTAATTTACAGTGCTATATTAGTTTCAAGTGTACACTATAGTCACTGAACAATTCTATACAATTACTCACTTTCTGCTCATCATAAGTTTACTCTTAATCTCCACCTATTTCACCCATCCCTCCACCAGCATCCCCTCTGATAACCAGCAGTTTCTTCTATATAATTAAGAGTCAATTTTTTGTTTTTTTTCTTTGTTCATTTCTTTTGTTTCTTAAATTCCATGTATGAATTGAAAATCATATGGTTTTGTCTCCCTGACTAATCTATTTCACTTACTATTATACACTCTAGATCTATCCATGTTGTTGGAAATTGCAAGATTTCATTCCTTTTTATGGTTGAGTAATATATATATATGTATATATACATATATATAATTTAATAATTTTATTATAATAATAATTATATATAATATATTGTCAATAATGCTGCAATTATGCATACACATACACACACACATATATGTATATATACAGTCAATAATGCTGCAATAAATAGGGCTGCATATATCTTTTTGAATTAGTGTGTCCATATTCTTTCAGTGAATACCCAAAAGTGGAATTACTGGATCATATGGTAATTCTACTTTTAATTTTTTTAAGAACCTCCATACTGTTTTCCATAGTGGCTGCTCCATTTTAAATTCTGACCAATAGTACAAGAGGGTTCCTTTTTCTCCACATCCTCACATCCTTCTTGTGTTATTGATTTTAGCTATTCTGACAGGTGTGAGGTGATATCTCATTGTGGTTTTAATTTTCATTTCCCTGATGATGAGCGATGTTGAGCATGTTTTCATGTGTCTGTTTACCATCTATATGTCTACTTTGGAAAAATGTTTGTTTATGTCTTCTCCTGATTTTTAATCGGATTACTTTAATTGTATTATTGGATTTAATTGGATTA
This sequence comes from Puma concolor, assembly GCF_028749965.1. Taxonomy (NCBI): domain Eukaryota; kingdom Metazoa; phylum Chordata; class Mammalia; order Carnivora; family Felidae; genus Puma; species Puma concolor. Next base: position 28,974,309 of record NC_141671.1, read on the forward strand.
TTTTTTGTTTGTATTGAATTTTGTAAGTTTGTAAATTTTGGGTACTAACCCTTTATTGGATATATCAGTAGCAAACATCTTCTACCATTTAGTAAATTCTTTTTCAGTTTTGTTGAATATTTTTGCTGTGAAGGTTTTAATTTTGAGGTATTCTCATTTATTTTTGCTTTTGTTTCCTTTGCCTCAGGAGACATATCTAGAAAATGTTGCTACAGCTGATGTCAGAAATTACTGCCTGCACTCTTTTCCAGGATTTTTATGGCTTCAGGTCTCACATTTCAGTCTTTAATCAATAATGAATTTATTTTTGTGTATGGTGTAAGAGGGTGATCCAATTTTATTCTTTTGCATGCAGCTGTCAGTTTTCCTAACATCATTTGTTGAAGAAATTGCCTTTTTCCCATTGCATATTCTATTGGAGCTTTGTGGATGATTAATTTACCATATAATCATGGGTTTATTTCTGGATTTCTATTCTGTTTCATTGATTTATCTGTCAAAATTTATGCCAGTACAATACTGTTTTGATTATTACAGTTTTGTAATATATCTTGGTTTCTGGGATTGTGATACCTCCAGCTTTATTCTTCAAGATTTTCTTGGCTATCTGAGGTCTTGTGTGGTTCCTCATAAATTTTAAGGTTATTTGTTCTAGTTCTGAGAAAATGCTGTTCATGTTTTGATATGGGTTGCATTAAATCTGTAGATTACTGGGGCGCCTGGGTGGCGCAGTCGGTTAAGCGTCCGACTTCAGCCAGGTCACGATCTCGCGGTCCGTGAGTTCGAGCCCCGCGTCGGGCTCTGGGCTGATGGCTCAGAGCCTGGAGCCTGTTTCCGATTCTGTGTCTCCCTCTCTCTCTGCCCTTCCCCCATTCATGCTCTGTCTCTCTCTGTCCCAAAAATAAATAAAAACGTTGAAAAAAAAAATTTAAAAAAAAAATCTGTAGATTACTTTGGGTAGTATAGACATTTTAACAATACTTATTCTAATCCATGAGCATGAAATGTCTTTCCATTTCACTGTGTCATATGCAATTTCTTTAATCAATGTTTTATAGTTTTCAGAGTACATGTTTTTTACCTATTTGGTTAAATTTATTCCTAGGTATGTTATTGTTTTTGGTTCAATTGTAAATAGGATTGATTCCTTAATTTCTCTTTCTGCTACTTCATTATCCTTAGAAATACTAAGAATTTCCATCTGTTGATTTTGTATACTTTCATAGACTCTGGGTCTAAAGTTCTCTCTTGTCTAGGAAGAGAGTGGGATGCAGGGTGAAAAGCAAGAGATGGCTAATGTCCGAGAAAAGACAAGAGCCCTGAATAAGGCTCCTTGCCCCATTTTTATTAGGATCAGAGGCTTACAAACATGGTGATGGATGTACACAAAGTGACAATGAATCTGTGAACATTAACTTGTGAACATGAGGGTAAAGGGGTCTTGAAGATATCTGGGGTTAGGGGTTTGGGTTTATACAAAGCAAAATCCTGATGCTGGGCAGTTAGGAGGAAGGTTGTTTACAACAGATATGAGGCACCACCTCTGCTTATCTTAGGTAGCCTAGGGGATGAGACAGGTAGGACATGTGACCTCAGAGTTAACAAGACATCTTTTCTTTTATTAATCATTTCCCCTTTGGGCTGTCTCACCTGCACTGCAGTGGTCTATAGCCCAATTTACCTGTTTACCTAGCTAGGTCCTTCCTTCATGTAAAAGCAGCTTTCTGCTATAGTACTAAATTGGGGGTGCTTCCACCCTGAATATCTAATCTTATTTATTTCATATACCTATTTATCGGGTGCCTTTGCACTTCCCTATTCGTGGTTGCCTTGTCTTGTTTACCCAAGCTCAGGTGTAAGCATCCTATGCCTTCATAATTCTTTATGCCTTGTTAACCCATTGGTGTAAGCCCAGGGAATTTCTAAGCTTATTCTCCACAGTATACCAGAACTTTACTGAATTCATTTATCAGTTCTAGTAGATGTTTTGTGGAGTCTTTACTGTTTTCTCTAGATAGTATCTTTTCATATGCAAATGGTGAAAATTTTACTTCTTCCTTACCAATTTGAGTGCATTTTATGTCTTTTTCTTGTCTGATTATTGTGCCTAGCAATGTTAAATGAAAATGGTGAGAGTGGACATCTTTGTCTTGTTTCCTGACCATAGGGGAAAAGATATCAGTTTTACCGTAATGACTATGATGTTACCTGTGGGTTTGTCATATAATGTATTTATTATGTTGAGATATGTTCCCCCTAAACCTACTTTGTTGAGGGTCTTTAACATGAATGGATGTTGTGCTTTGTCAAATACTTTATCTGAATCTATTGAAATGATCACATGATTTTTATCCTTTCTCTTGTTGATGTGATGTATCATGTTGATTGACTTGCAAATCTTGAACCCTATTTGCATCCCAGGAATAAATCCCACTTGATCATGATGAATGATTTTTTAAATATATTGTTGGATTTGGTTTGCTAATATTTTGTGAAGGATTTTTGCACTGGTGTTCTTCAGGGATATTAGCCTGCAGCTCTCTTTTTTTTGTAGTGTCTTTATCTGGTTTTGATATCAGGGTAATGTTGACCTCATAAAATAAATTTGCAAGCTTTCCTTCCTCTTCTATTTTCGGTGTAGTTTGAAAAGAATAGGTATTAACTCTTCTTTAAGTGTTTGGTAGAATTCACCTGTGAAACTGCACTTGGACTTCTTGTTTGGAGTTTGTTGATTACTGATTCAATTTCATTGCTGATAATCAGTTTGTTCAAATTTTTTATTTCTTCCTCATTCACTTTTGGAGGTTATATGTTTCTATGAATTTATCCATTTCTTCTAAGTTGTCAATTTGTTGACATATAATCTTTCATAATATTCTCTTATAATCCTTTGTATTCCTGCGGTGTTTGTTGTTTCATCTCCTCTTTCATTTCTGATTTTTATTTGAGTCCTTTCTCTCTCTATTTTTTTTTTAATTTTTTATGAATGGGTCTGGCTAAAGGATTATTAATTTTGTTGATCTTTTCAAAGAACCAGCTCCTGGTTTCATTGATCTGTGGTTTTTATTTATTTATTTTTGTTCTTTTTAGTTTCTATTTTATTTCTGCTCTAATCTTCATTATTTCCTTCCCTCCACTGGTTTAGGGTTTTGTTTGTTGTTCTTCTTCTAGCTGTCTTTGGTTAGGTTGGTGATTTGAGATTTTTCTTGCTTCTTATGTTAACTCTCTATTGCCAAAAACTTCCCTGTTATAACAACTTATACTACATCCCAAATATTTTAGACCCTTTTGTTTTCACTTTTATTTGTTTGCATGTATTTTTAAGTTAAATATCTTTAATTTCTTGGTTTACCCATATTTCTTTAGTAGCATGTTATTTAACCTCCATGTATTTACATTCTTTCCAGACTTTTTTCTTGTGGTTGATTGCTAGTTTATAGCATCGTGCTCAGAAAAGATGCATAACTATGACTTTAATCTTTTTGAAATTCTTTGAGACTTGTGTTGTGGCCTAACATATGACCTATTCTAGAGAATGTTCCATGCACTTGAAAAGAATGTGTATTCTTCTATTTTAGGATGGAATATTCTGAATATATCTATTAGATCAAACTTACCCAGTGTGTCATTCAAAGCCACTATTTCATTACTGATTTTTTGTTTAAGCCATCTATCCACTGATGTAAGTAGGATGTTAAGGCCTGTTACTATTATTGTATTATTATTGATTAGTTCCTTTATATTTATTATTAGCTGCTTTCTGTATTTGGGGGCTCCTGTGTTGGATACATCAATATTTACAATTGTTATGTCTTTCTGTTGGATTGTTCCTTTTATAATTATGTAGTGTTCTACTTTGTCTTTTGTTATAGTCTTTGCTGTAAGGTCAATTTTGTTCAATATAAGCATTGCTATCCCAGCTTTCTTTTCACTTCCATTTACATAATAAATTCTTTTCCATCCTTTCATTTTCAATATGCAAGTGTCTTAAGGTCTGAAATGAGTCTCTTGTAGGTAGCCTGTAGATGTGTGTTGCTTTTTTTTATCCATTCCTTCACTTTATGTTTTTTAATTAAAGTATTTAGTTTATCTGCAAAGTAATTATTGATAGGTGTGTTCTTATTGCTATTTTGTTACTTGCTTTATAGCTATTTTTGTAGATCTCTCTTCCAAACTTCTTTTGCTGTCATCTCATGGTTTGTTGGTTTTCTTTAGTGATATAATTGTTTTCCTTTCTCTTTATTTTTGTATATGTATTGCAGATTTTTGATTTGTAGTTAACATTGGTTTGTATATAACATCTTCTGGATATAGCAGTCTATATTAAGTTGTTGGTTCCTTAAGTTTGAACCCAATCTTTACTCCCCCAACCCCAAATTTTAGGTTTATGGTGTCATACTTTACCTTTTTTTATTTTGTGAATCCCATAAGTGGTTTTTATATACTTAATTTTACTGGTTTCATGCTTCCTACTTTTCTTATTCCTACTTACGGTCTTATCTTTCCACTCAAAGAGTCTCCTTTAACAATTCTTATAGGACCGATTTAGCTTAACGGTCATGATTTCTTTTAACTTTTGTTTGGGAAACTCCTTATCTCTCCTTCCATTCTGAATGATACCCTTGCTGAATAGAGTCTTTCAGCATTTTGAGTATATTATGCTACTCCCTTCTGGCCTGAAGCTTTCACTAAAGAATCAGCTGATGGCCTTATAGGGTTTCCCTTGTCTTCTCTTGCTGCTCTTAAACATTTTTATTGCTACTTTTTGAAATTTATATTACTATGTGTCTTAGTTTGGATCTCCTGTGGTTGTGCCTCTTTATATGGATTTCTGTTTCCCTTCCAGATTTGGGAAGCTTTCATCAAATAAATGTTATGCCCCCTTTCTCTGTTCTTTCTGGGACCCTTATAAAGTGAATGTTTTTATGCTTAATGGTAATGTTGAGTTCCCTTAATATATTTTCATTTGTTATTATAATTTTTCTCTCTCCTGTACAGCATGATTGTTTTCTGTTACTCTGCTCCTTTATTCTTCTTTCTCTAGTCTACAATTTATTCCCTGTAGTGAATTTTTAATTTCAGTTATTGAATTCTTTATCTTTGATTGGTTCTTTTTGTTTTCTGTTTGTTGAGGTTGTACGGAGGTCCTCTGCTCTCCTCTCAAGTCCACTGAATATCTTTATGACTATTACTTTGTTTATATATTTATATATTTATTTATTGTTTGTTTATTTTTATTTTCAGATTTTTATTTAAATTCTAGTTAGTTATCATACAGTGCAATATTGGTTTCAGGAGTAGAATTCAGGGATTCATCACTTCCATACAACACCCTGTTCTCAGCATAACAAGGGCTATCCTTAATACCCATCACCCATTAACCCATCCTCCACATACCTCCCTCCACCAAACCTCAATGTCTTCTCTATCATTAAAAATTTCTTCTGGTTAGTTTCCCTCCCTCTCCCACCACCCCACATGTTATCATACCACATATGAGTGAAATCATATGGTATTTGTCTTTCTTTGACTGACTTATTTTGCTTAGCATAATACACTCCGGGGCCATCCATGTTGTTGAAAATGGCAAAATTTCATTTTTGATGGCTGACTAATATTCCAGTGTATATACACCACATCTTCTTTATCCATTTATAGTCAGTTGACATTTGAGCTGTCTCCATAGTTTGGCTATTGTTGATAACGCTGCTATAAACATCTGGGTGCACATACCCCTTCGAATCTTTATTTTTGTATCCTTTGGGTATATACCTAGGAGTGCAATTACTGGACTATTTTTAACTTTTTGAAGAAACTCCATACTGTTTTCCATAGTGGTGCACCAGTTTACATTCCCACCAATGGTGCAAGAACGTTCCCCTTTCTCCACATCCTCACCAACACCTGTTGTTTCTTGTATTGTTAATTTTAGCCATTCTGACAGGTGTGAGGTGGTATCTCATTGTAGTTTTGATTTGTAGTTCTTAGATGATGAGTGATGTTCATCTTTTCATGTGTCTCTTAGTCATCTGGGTGTCTTCTTTTTTTTTTTTTTTTTTAATTTTTTTTTTTCAATTTTTTTTTTTCAACGTTTATTTTTTTTTTGGGACAGAGAGAGACAGAGCATGAACGGGCGAGGGGCAGAGAGAGAGGGAGACACAGAATCGGAAACAGGCTCCAGGCTCCGAGCCATCAGCCCAGAGCCTGACGCGGGACTCGAACTCACGGACCGCGAGATCGTGACCTGGCTGAAGTCGGACGCTTAACCGACTGCGCCACCCAGGCGCCCCCTGGGTGCCTTCTTTAAAAAAAGTGCCTATTCATGTCTTCTGCACATTTCTTTTTTTTAACTATTTTTTGATGTTTATTTAATTTTGAGACAGGCAGACAGAGTGTGAGGGAGGGAGGGCCAGAGAGAGGGAGACACAGAATCTGAAGCAGATTCCAGGCTCTGAGCTGTCAGCACAGAGCCCGACGCGGGGCTCAAACTCACAAACTGAGATCATGACCTGAGCTGACATCAGCCACTTAATTGACTGAGCCACCCAGGCACCCCTCATCGGCACATTTCTTAAATGAACTATTTGTTTTTTGAGTGTTGAGTTTGAGAAGTTCTTTATAGATTTTGGATACTAACCCTTTATCTGTTATGTCGTTTTCAAAATATTCTCCCATTCCGTAGGCTGCCTTTTAGTTTTGTTGATTATTTCCTTTACCATGCAGAAGGTTCTTACCTTGATGAAGTGCCAATATTTCATTTTTGCTTTTATTTCCCTTGCCTCAGCAAGATCTAGTAATAAGTTGTTATGGCTGAGGTCAAAGAGGTTGCTGCCTATGTTCTCCACTAGGATTTTTATGATTTCCTGTCTCACATTTAGGTCTTTCATCCATTTTGAATTTATTTTTGTGTATGGTGTAAGAAAGCAGTCCAGTTATTCTTTGTATGTCATCATCCAGGTTTCCCAATACCACTTGTTGAAAAGACTGTCTTTATTGGATATTCTTTCCTGCTTTGTCAAAAATGAGTTGACCATATAGTTGTGGGTTCATTTCTGGGTTTTCTATTCTGTTCCACTGGTTTGTGTGTTTCTTTTTGTGCCAGTACAATATTGTCTTGATGACTACAGCTTTGTAGTATAGCTTGAAATCTGGAATCATCATGCCTCCAGTTTTGATTTTCTCTTTCAGGATTACAGTTGCTATTTGCAGTGTTTTGTGGTTCCATACAAATTTTAAGATTGTTCTAGTTCTGTGAAAAATGCTGGTAGTATTTTGGTGGGGATTGCATTAAGTGTGTATACTGCTTTGGGTAGTATACACATTTTAGCAATATTTGTTCTTCCAATCCATAAACATGGAATGTTTTCCATTTCTTTGTGTCCTCTTCAATTTCTTTAATGAATGTTCTATAGTTTTCAGAGTATAGGTCCTTTACCTCTTTGGTTAGGTTTACCCTTATGTATCTAATTGTTTTTGGTGGAGTGGCAAATAGGATTGATTCTTGATTTTTTTTTTTACTGCTGCATCATTATTGGTGTATGGAAATGCAACAGATTTCTGTACATTGTTTTTATATCCTACGACTTTGCTGAATGTATTAGTTCTAGCAATTTTTTTGTGAAGTCTTTCAGGTTTTCTATATAGATTATCATGTAATCTGCAAACAATTAATGTTTGACTTCTTTGTTGATTTTGATGCTTTTTATTTCTTTTTGTTTTCTGACTTCTGAGGCCAAGACTTCTAGTACTATGTTAAATAGCAATGGTGAGAGTGAACATCAGTGTCTTGTTCCTGACCACAGAGGAAAAACTCTCAGTTTTTCCCCATTGAGGATGATATTATCTGTAGATCTTTCATATATGGCCTTTATGATGTTGAGGTATGTTCTATCTATCTGTACTTTGTTGAGTTTTTTTTTTTAAAACAAGAATGGATCCTGTATTTTGTCAAATGCTTTTTCTGCATCTATCCAGAGGATCATACCTTTCTTTTATTAATGTGGTGTATCACATTGGTTGATTTGCGAATATTGAACTATGCTTGCAGTCCAGGAATAAATCCCACTTGATTGTGGTTCCTAATTCTTTTAATGTACTGTTGGTGCTAGTCTCTTGTTGAGAATTTTTGCATTCAGGTTCATCAGGGATATTTTCCTTAATTCTCCTTTTTAGGGGGTCTTTGGTTTTGGAGTCTAGGTAATGCTGACCTCATAGAATGAGTTTGGAAGTTTTCTTTCCATTTCTTTTTTTTAAGAACTTTTGAGAAGAATAGATATTAGCTCTTCTTTTAATTCCTGGTAAAATTCCCCTTGGAAGCCATCTGGCCCAAGATTTATTTGTTGGGAGATTTCTGGTTACTGATTCAATTTCTTTGCTGGTTATAGGTCTGTTCAAATTTTCTATGTCTTCCCATTTCTGTCAGTTTTGGTAGTGTGTGAGTTTCTAGGAATTTGTTCATTTTTCACAGATTTCCCAGTTTGTTGGCATATACTTTTTCATAGTACTCTCTTATAATTGTTTGTATTTCTATGGGGTTGGTTGTAATCTCTCCTTTTTCATTCATGATTTTATTTATTTGGGTCCTTTAGCTTTCCTTTTTCATAAGTCTGGCTAGGGGTTTATCTACTTTTTTAATTCTTTCAGAGAAACAGCTCTCAGTTTTGTTGATATGTTCTGATTTTTTTGTTTCTGTATTATTTATTTCTGCTCTAATCTTTATTTTTTCCCTTCTTCTGGCTTTCAGCTTTATTTTCTGTTCCTTTTCTAGCTCCTTTAGGTATAAGGTTAGGTTGTGTATTTGAGACTCTTCTTGCTTCTTGAGGTAGGCCTGTTTTGCAATATACTTTCTTCCTAAACCACCTTTGCTGTATCCCAAGGTTTTGGACTATCCTGTTTTCATTTTCATTTGCTTCCATGTATCTTTTTAATTTCTTTTTAAATTTTCTGGTTATTACATTCAATTTTAGTAAGATGTTCTTTAACTACCATTTATATGTGGTGTTTTCAAATTATTTATTCTGGTTGAGTTCAAGTTTCATAGTACTGTGGTCTGAATATATGCATGGTATGATTTCAATCTTTCTGTACTTGTTGAGTGCCGATTTGTGACACAGTATGGGATATATTCTGGAGAATGGTCCATCTGCACTCAAAAAGACTGTTTTAGAATGAAATGTTCTGAATATACCTGGTAAATCCAACCAGTCCAGTGTGTCATTCCAAGCCATTTAATGGGAATTCTTTGTGTTTCTTAGATTTTGATGTCATTGTTCTTTCCCAGGAAAGTTTTCAGCTATGATTTGCTGAAATAAACCCTCTGGCCCCTTTTTTCCTCTCTTAATCCCTAGGACTCCTATGATATGAAAGTTACTCAATTTTAATGGGTTGCTAAGTTCTCTGAATCTACATTTGCGATCCCATACCTTCCTGCCTTCTTTTCAGCTGCATTATTTTCCATAATTTAATCTTCTATATCATTGATTTGTTCCTCTGCTTCATCCATCCTCATTGTTATGACATCCATTTGGGTTTGCATCTCAGTTATAGCATTTTAATTTTGACCTGACTAGAGTTTAATTTTTTTATCTATCCAGTAAGGGATTCTCTAGTGTCTTCTATGCTTTTTTTCAAGTCAAGCTAGTATCCTTATAATTGTTGTTTTAAATTCTAGCTCAGATATCTTACTTATATCTATATTGATTAAATCTCTGACAATTACTTCTACTTCCTGTTCTTTCTTTTGGGATGAATTCCCCCATCATGTCATTTTGTCCAGAAAAAATAAACAGGATTAGCTTGATCCTATGTGTGTTTTGATCTGCTTGTTTTTATTTAAGTTTATTTATTTATTTTGAGAGAGACAGTGTGTGGCTTGGGAGGGGCAGAAAGAGAGGGAGAGAGAATAACAAGCAGGCTCTGTGCTGTCAGCTCAGAGCCCTTCATAGGGCTTGTTTCTGTGAAACATGAGATCATGACCCAAGCCAAAATCAAGAATAGGACGCTCAAACAAGTGATCCATCCAGGTGCCCAAGTCTGCTTGTTAAAAAGAAAAAAAAAAAAAAAAAACTAGACACCGGTGGGAGGAGTCAACATGGTGGAGAATAAAGGCACCCAAGCTTCCCTCATCCCTCAAATACAGCAGTACTGAGGCCAGAAGTCTTGGAATTCCAGGAATCCAAGCTACAGAGTGACAGAAACATCTCCAGGGGCCCATGGGGACAACTTAGTGGGCTATGGGTATGTGATTGTGAATTGGGAGAGACAAAACAGACAGCATCATCATGGAGGGTTGCAGGGCTTTCTCTGGACTGGGGCCTGTCTCACTGTACATGCACCTGTGGGGGGTATAGCGTGGGGGGGGGCAGCCCCAGGTTCAGTAGCTAGTTCAGAGGTGCAGAGAGAGCAGTCCCCTCCCTTTAGTGCTGTGGGAAGAAGGTATATAGCCACTCCAAGGACAAAAGACCATGCAGGCGCCCTCCAACCAGAGGCCTTTGTCAGCTGGTTGGGTGGAGTGGCACTACCCCATGACTAAGGCATGTGGAGTGGGATCCTTTAAGACATCAGGGTTTGAATCCCAGCCAACCACCTGGAAGGTATGAGAGACTGTAGAGTGGGACAAACCATCCCACTCAAGTCCATGTGGCACTGTGAGGATGGCCTGAACAGAGTGGTCTGGGACACCTGGTCTGGGGAGGAGATACTGGGGTGTGGCCATTTTTCTCCCCATCACCAACAAGGTAGGGCTTCAGGGAAGGGAGAGCAGGCCCACAGTGGAGATGGGACCAGCCTACACCAAACCGTTCCCCTCTATGCACAGTAGCTGTGTATCTACTAGAGTAAGATTGACACTGACTGAACCAAACGGCCCCTTTTCCAGACCAGTGCAGCCACCAGTTCTAGGGCACCATCAGTCCAACGGTTTTGCATTTTCTAATTTGATTCTTGGTCAATTATTATATATATTTTTTCTTCCATTTCTTCCTATTATTTCTTCCCTTCTCTCTTCTGGTTGTTGGTTTGTTTAAATAGACATTTTTAATCTATTACTTTTACTCCTCTTCTGTATCTCCTTTATTTACCCCTCCTTCTCTCTTTCTGGATTAAGCTGTATAGTTTCTCTGATTCTTTGCCTGGTCAATTTTTTTTCTTTTCTTTTTTCCCACCCCTGTCATTTCTCTCTTCACAAGAGATAAGTCTTCTCCTACAATCACCCCCACTTTTAAGTTTTTTTTTCAGGATTACTTCAATGAACAAATCAAAACACACCTGGTGCAAGCTCCAAAGCCCCACTACCAGTAGGGAGATGAGCAGAGTCACAACAACAGAGAGCATGCAACACATTCCAAAAACACCTCCTGAAGGGCCAGGCTGTGGACAGTGTATGACCCCTTTTTAATATAGTAGTGTACATGCATGCAGGACACATAACAAGATATTAAAATACATAAAGGACAGAAAAATGGCCAAAATGATGAAAAGGAAGAATTTTCAAAAATAATTCCAGGAAGAAATGACAGAGAATTACTCAAAACAAATATAAACAATTTATCTGATCAAGAATTTAGAATAATACTCATAAGATTAATAGATGGGCTTGAAAAAAGCATAGAAGACAGCAGAGAATCTACTGCTCCAGAGATCAAGTAACTAAGAAATTGTCACAATGAATTAAGAAATGTTGTAAATGAGGTACAAAATAAACTAGATGCAGTGAAAGCGAGGATGGAGGAAGCAGAAGGGAAGATAAATGAAATAGAAGCTAAATCATGGGAAAATGATGAAGCTGATAAAAAGAGAGATAAGAAAATCTTAGACCACAAGGGGAGAATTACAGAACTAAGTGATTCAATGAAATATAAAAATATCTACACAATAGAAGTTCCAGAATAAGAAATGAGAAAGGGGCAGAAGGTTTATTTGAAAAAATTATTGTTGAGAACTTGATTAATCTGACGAAGGAAGTTGACATCCAAATCCAGGAGGCACAGAGAATTCCTTTCAGATTCAAGGATAGGTTTTCTCCATGGCACATCATAGTGAAACTAACAAAATACAAAGAGAATTCGGAAAGCAGCTAGGACTTTAATCTACAAGGGTAGGCACATAAGGGTAGTAGCAGACCTGTCCACTTTCTGGCAGACCAGAAAGAAGTGGCAGGAAATAGTCAATATGCTGAATAGGAAAAATATGCAGCCAGGAATCCTTTATCCAGCAAGGCTTTCATTCAGAACAAAAGGAGAGAGGCCACCTGGGTGACTTGGTTAAGTGTCTGACTTCCGCTTGTGTTATGGTCTCAGGGTTTGTGAGTTCAAGCTCTGCATCGGGCTCTGTTCTGACAGCCCAGAGCTTGAGGCATGCTTCAGATTCCGTGTCTCTCTCTGACCCTCCCCCGCTAGCACTCTGTATGTCTCTCTCTCAAAAATAAACATTAAAAACATTTTTAAAAAGTATAAAAGGAGAGAAAAATATTTTCCTGGGAAACAAAAACTGAAGGAGTTCATGACCACTAAACAAGCCCTGCAAGAGATCCTAAGGGGAACTCTATGAGTGGAATGCTACAAAGACCACAAAGGACCAGAGACATCACCACAAGCATTAAACCTATACATAATACAATGACACTAAATCCATCTCTTTCAATAACTATGAATTTAAATGGACTAAACGCCCCAGTCAAAAGACACAGGGGATTTTAAAAAAAACCATCTATATGCTGTCTACAAGAGACCCATTTTAGACCTAAGGACACCTTCAGATTGAAAGTGAGGGGATGAAGAGTCATCTATCATGCTACTAGAAGTCAAAAGAAAGCTGGAGTAGCCATTATTATATCAGACAAACTAGATTTTTTAAAAATTTTTTAACATTTATTTATTTTTGAGACAGAGACAGAGCATGAACAGGGGAAGAGGAGCAGAGAGAGAGGGAGACACAGAATCTGAAACAGGCTCCAGGCTCTGAGCTGTCAGCACAGAGCCCGACGTGGGGCTCGAACTCACGGTCCAGGAGATCATGACCTGAGCTGAAGTCGGACGCTTAACCAACCAAACCATCCAGGCGCCCCTCAGACAAACTAGATTTTAAACTAAAGGACATAACAAGAGATGAACAAGGGCATTATATCATAATTACAGGGTCTATCCATCAAGAAGAGCTAACAATGGTAAATGTTTATTCTTCCAACTTGGGAGAACCCAAATATATAAATCAATTATCACAAACATAAGCAACCTTATTGTTAAGAATATGGTAATTGCAGGGGACTTTAATACTCCACTTACAACAGTGCACAGATCATCTAGTGGGAATCAGTAAAGAAACAATGGCCCTGAATGGCACATTGGACCAGATGGACGTGACGGATATATTTAGAACTCTACATCCCAAAGCAGCACAACATACTTTCTTCTTGAGTACACATGGAACGTTCTCCAAGATAGATCACATACTGGGTCACAAAACAGCCCTCAATAAATATGAAAGAATTGAGATAATACCATGCATATTTTAGATTACAGCACTATGAAACTTGAAATCAACCACAAGAAAAAGTTTGGAAATCCTCCAAATGCATGGAGGTTAAAGAACATCCTACTAAAGAATGAATGAGTCAACCAGGCAATTAAAGAAAAATTTTAAAATATATGGAAGAAACTTAAAATGAAAGCTCAACAGTCCAAAACTTTTGGGATGAGGCAAAGGCAGTCATAAGAGGAAAATACATTGCAATCCAGACCTATCTAAAGAAACATGAAAAATCCAAAATACAAAACCTAACTCACACCTAAAAGAACTAGAAGCAGAACAGCAAAGAAACCCCAAAACTAGCAGAAGATAAATAATAAATATTAAAGCAGAAATAAACAAAATAGATCAGGAGAACAGATCAATGAATTTAAGAGATGTTTTTTTGAAAAAATAAACAAAATTGATAAACCACTAGCCAGACTTCTCAAAAAGAAAAGAGAGAGGACCCAAATAGACAAAATCACAAATGAAAGAGGAAAGATCACAACCAACACCACAGAAATACAAACAATTATTACAGAATACTATGAAAAATTATATGCCAACAAAGTGGTCAACCTGGAAGAAATGGGCAAATTTCTAGATACACATACACAGTACCAAAAAAAATAGGAAGAAATAGAAAATTTGAACAGATCCATAACTAGTGAAGAAATTGCATCAATTGTCAAAAATCTCCCAAAAAATAAGAGTCCTGGGCCAGATGGCTTCCCAGGGGAATTCTACTAGACATTTAAAGCAGAGGTAGTACCTAACCTTCTCAAGCTGTTCCAAAAAATAGAAATGGAAGGACAGCTTCTGGACTCATTCTCCGAAGCAAGCATTACCCTGATTCCCAAACCAGAAAGAGACCCCACAAAAAAGGAGAATTACAGGCCAATATCCCTGATGAACATGGATGTAAAAATTCCCAAGATACTAGCAAATCAAATTCAACAGCATATAAAAAGAATTATTCACCATGATCAAGTGGGATTTATTCCTGGGATGCAGGGCTGGTTCAATATTTGCAAATCAATCAATGTGATACATCACATTAATAAAAGAAAGAATATGATCCTGTCAATAGATGCAGAAAAAGCATTTGACAACATTCAGCATCCTTTCTTAATAAAAACCCTCGAAAGTTGGGATAGAAGGAACATACTTAAACATTATAAAAACCATTTATGAAAATCCCACAGTTAATAATATCGTCAATGGGGAAAAACTGAGAGCTTTCCCCCTGAGAACAGGAACACGACAGGGATGTCCACTCTCACCGCTGTTGTTTAACATAGTGTTGGAAGTGCTAGCATCAGCATTCAGACAACAAAAGGAAATCAAAGGCATCAAAATTGGCAAAGATGAAGTCAAGCTTTCACTTTTTGCAGATGACATGATACTATACATGGAAAATGTATAGCAGACTCCACCAAAAGTCTGCTAGAACTGATACATGAATTTAGCAGAGTTGCAGGATACAAAATTAATGTATAGAAATCAGTTGTATCCTTATACACTAATAATGAAGCAACATAAAGGCAAATAAAGAAACTGATCCCATTCACAATTGCACCAAGAAGCATAAAATACCTAGGAATAAACCTAACCAAAGATGTAACAGATCTCTATGCTGAAAACTATAGAAAGCTTATGAAAGAAATTGAAGAAGATATAAAGAAATGGGAAAACATTCCGTGTTCATGGATTGGAAGAATAAATATTGTTAAAATGTCAATACTACCCAAAGCAATCTACACATTCAATGCAATCCCAGTCAAAATTGCACCGGCATTCTTCTTGAAGCTAGACCAAGCAATCCTAAAATTTGTATGGAACCACAAAATACCCCGAATAGCCAAAGTAATATTGAAGAAGACCAAAGTGGGAGGCATCATAATCCAGACTTTATCCTCTACTACAAAGCTGTAGTCTTCAAGACAGCATGATATTGGCACAAAAACAGAAACATAGACCAATGGAATAGAATAGAGACTCCAGAATTGGACCCACAAAAGTATGGCCAACTAATCTTTGACAAAGCAGGAAAGAATATCCAATGGAAAAAAGACAGTCTCTTTAACAAATGGTGCTGGGAGAACTGGACAGCAACATGCAGAAGGATGAAACTACACCACTTTCTTACACCATTCACAAAAATAAACTCAAAATGGATAAAGGACCTGAATGTGAGACAAGAAACCATCAAAACCCTAGAGGAGAAGGCAGGAAAAAACCTCTCTGACCTTAGCCACAGCAATTTCTTATTCAACACATCTCCAAAGGCAAGGGAATTAAAAGCAAAAAAAAAAAAAAAATTGGACCTCATGAAGATAAAAAGCTTCTGCACTGCAAAGGAGACAATCAACAAAACTAAAAGGCAACCAACAGAATGGGAAAATATATTTGCAAATGACATATCAGACAAAGGGCTAGTATCAAAAATCTATAAAGAACTTACCAAACTCCACATCTGAAAAACAAATAATCCAGTGAAGAAATGGGTAGAAGACATGAATAGACACTTCTCTAAAGAAGACATCCACATGGCCAACAGGCACATGAAAAGATGCTCAACGTCGCTCCTCATCAGGGAAATACAAACCGAAAGCACATTGAGATATCACCTCATGCCAGTCAGAGTGACTAAAATGAACAAATGAGGAGACTATAGATGCTGGTGAGGATGTGGAGAAATAGGAACCCTCTTGCACTGTTGGTGGGAATGCAAACTGGTGTAGCCGCTCTGGACAACAGTGTGGAGTTTCCTCAAAAAATTAAAACTAGATCTACCCTATGACCCAGCAATAGCACTGCTAGGAATTTACCCAAGGGATAAAGGAGTGCTGATGTGTAGGGGTACTCTTACCCCAATGTTTATAGCAGCACTTTCAACAATAGCCAAAGTATGGAAAGTCTAAATGTCCATCAACTGATGAATGGATAAAGAAGTCGTGGTTTATATATACAATGGAATACTACGTGGCAATGGGAAAGAATGAAATATGGCCTTTTGCAGCAACATGGATGGAACCAGAGAGTGTTATGCTAAGTGAAATAAGTCATAGAGAGAAAGACAGATACCATATGTTCTCACTCTTATGTGGATCCTAAGAAACTTAACAGAAGACCATGGGGGAGGGGAAGAGGGAAAAAGTTACAGAGAGGGAAGGAGGCAAACCACTAGAGACTCTTAAAACTGAGAATAAACTGAAGGTTGATGGGGAGTGGGAGGGAAGGGAAAGTGGGTAATGGGCATTGAGGAGGGCACCTGTTGGCATGAGCACTGGGTGTTGTATGGAAACCAACTGACAATAAATTTCATATTAAAAAAAAAAAGAACTTACCAAACTCAACACCTGAAAAACAAATAATCCAATGAAGAAATGGTCAGAAGACATGAATAGACACTTTCCCAAAGAAGACATCCAGATGACCAACAGACACATGAAAAGATGCTCAATGTCACTCAGCATCAGGAAATATATATCAAAACCACACTGAGATACCACCTCACACCGGTCAGAGTGGCTAAAATGAACAACTCAGGAAACTACAGATGCTGGTGAGAATGTGGAGAAATGGGAACCCTCTTGTACTCCTGGTGGGAATGCAAACTGATGCAGCCATTCTGGAAAATAGTGTGGAGCTTCCTCAAAAAATTAAAAATGGAGCTACCCTATGACCCAGCAATAGCACTACTAGGAATCTATCCAAAGGATACAAGAGTGCTGATGCATAGGGGCACATGTACCCCAATGTTTATAGCAGTGCTTTCAACAATAGCCAAAATATGGAAAAAGCCTAAAAGTCCATCAACTGATGAATGGATGAAAGATGTGGTTTATATATACAATGGAAAACTACTTGGCAATGAGAAAAAATGAAATCTGGTCATTTGCAACAACGTGGATAGAACTGGAGGGTGCTATGCTGAGTGAAATAAGTCAGTCAGAGAAGGACAGACATCATATGTTTTCACTCATATGTGCATCTTGAGAAACTTAACAGATGACCATGGGGGATGGGAAGGGGACAAAATAGTTATAGAGAGAGAGGGAGGCAAACCATAAGGGACTCTTAAATACAGAAAACTGAGGGTGGATGTGGGGGTGGGGAAGAGGGGACACTGGGTGATGGGCATTGAAGAGGGCTCTTGTTGGGATAAGCTCTGGGTGTTGTATGTAAGCAATGAACCATGGGAATCTACTCCAAAAACCAAGAGCACACTTTACACACCATATGGTAGCCAATGTGACAATAAATTATATTAAAAAAATTTTTTTAAAGAAAAAAAAGAAAGGAGAAAACCATAATTTAAGTTTATACACTATATGGAAGTGGTAAATTATTTGAAGGTATAGCATGAGAAGTTGAATATGTTAATATAAACCCTATAATACCCACTAGCAAAGAACTTTTTCTTTATTTTTTTTTATTTTTTGAATGTTTATTTTATTTTTAAGAGAGAGAGAGAGAGGCCGTGCACAAGTGGAGAGGTAGGAGCAGAGAGAGAGGGAGATACAGACTCTGAAGCAGGCTCCAGGCCCTGAGCTGTCAGCATAGGACCCAATGTGGGGCTTGAACTCACAAACTGTGAGATCATGACCTGAGCTGAAGTTGGACACTTAACTGACTGAGCCACCCAGGCGCCCCAACAAAGAACTTTTTATTTAAAAAAAATTTTTTTTAACGTTTATTTATTTTTGAGACAGAGAGAGAGCATGAACAGGGGAGGGTCAGAGAGAGAGGGAGACACAGAACCCGAAACAGGCTCCAGGCTCTGAGCTGTCAGCACACAGCCCGACGCAGGGCTTGAACTCATGGACCATGAGATCATGACCTGAGCTGAAGTCGGACGCTTAACCGACTGAGCCATCCAGGCGCCCCAACAAGGAACTTTTTAAACATACTAACAACAGGGGAGATTATTTTACTAGAATAATAAATACTCAATCCAGTATTTGATTGAAAGAAGAGAGGGAATAAAGAAAAAAAAATGAACAAGGAACAAGTGAAACAAATAATAACACTTTTCAAGATGATAAATTTAAATCCAACTACGTCAATAATTACAATAAATGCAAAATTCCTAGTTAAAAACAGATTACAGTTGGAAGAGAGGAAGGAAGGAAGGAAGGAAGGAAGGAAGGAAGGAAGGAAGGAAGAAAAGCCCAATTATATTCTCTGTACAAAAATCTCACTGTAAAATATAAAAACACTGATAGCCAAAAGTAAAAGAATGGAAAAAGGTATACCTACAAACTCAAAATTAAGTTACAATGACAATATTAATATCAGAAAAAGTAAACCTTAGAACAGCAACTATTACCAATGATAACAGGAAGCCTTATTTTTTTAATTTGTTTTTTTACATTTATTTATTTTTGAGAAACAGAATGAGACAAAGCATGAGCAGGGGAGGGGCAGAGAGAGAAGGAGACACAAAATCTGAAGCAGGCTCCAGGCTCCAGGCTCTGAGCAAGCCGTCAGCACAGAGCCTGATGCGGGGCTCAAACCCACAAACTGTGAGCCGAAGTTGGATGCTCAACCGACTGAGCCACCCTGGTGCCCCAACAGGGAGCATTATTTAATGACCAAAAGATCAATTCATTAAGAAGAAAAAGTAATTTTATATGTGTATGTACCTAATAAAAACTTTGATTCATATAAAACGGAAATGTTAAAACTAAGAGGAGAAATATACGGGTCTATAGCTATAATAAATACAGTTGTAATGACTGACAGAATAGAGATAAAATCGATAAAGATATAGAGGACCTGAATAATACTGTCAACAAACTTACATAATTGACATTTTAAAACACTTCACCAAACAATAGCATAATACACATTTTTTGCAAGTGCAAATGGATCGTTCACCAATATAAAATATAAAACATTAAAAACACACTTCTAAACATCCCATAGTTTCAAAGAGAAATAGCAACGTAACTTAGAAAATATTTTTAAGTGAATGAAAATACAATACATCAAAATTTGTGGGACACATTGAAAGCAGCGCTTAAAAGGAAATGAATAGTATTAAATGCTTATCTGAGAAAACAGCAGGTGAGCCTGGGTGGCTCAGTCAGTTAAGAGTCTGACTCTTGAATTTGGCTCAAGTCATGTTCCCAGAGTCATGGGATCACGCCTCACATCAGGCTCTGTGTTGAGTGTGGAGCCTGCTTAAGATTCTCTCTCTCTCTGCCTCTCTCCCCCACTCATGCTCTTTCTCTCTCTAAAAATGAATGAATGAATGAATGAATGAATGAATAAAATACCAAGAAAGGTCTGAAATCCATACTTTAAGCTTTCACCTTAAGAAAATAGGAAAAGAAGTGCAAATGAAGTCTAAAGGAAACACGGGGAAGGAAATCATCAATATAAGAGCAGAAATGAGTAAAATTGAAAAAAAAAAAAAAGATAGAAAAAATCAACAAAACCAAAATGTAGTTCTTTGAAAAAAGTCAATAAAATTAATAAATTTATGACCAGAATGGTGTAGGAAATGAAGACACAAATGACCAATGTCAGAGATCTAAGTAGGGCTATTACTCCAGATTCTATACACATTAAATGGCTAATAAGGGAATTTATGAACAGTTTTATGCCAATACATTTGATATCATGAATGAAATGGGCAAATTTATTGAAAGACAAACTACCAAAGTTCATTCAAGAATTAGATAACCTAAATCATTCTGTATCTGTCAGATAATTTGAGTTCAGAATTTAAAATCCTCCCACCTAAAGACACCTCCAAGCTGAGAGGTGAATTCACTGGTGAATTCTATAAAACGCTTAAGAATAATTAAGTTCTTTTAGAATATAGAACTTGTTCAAAATATAGAAGGGAACGTTTCCAAATTCATTTTATTTTTTTTATTTTTTTAAAATATATGAAATTTATTGTCAAATTGGTTTCCATACAACACCCAATGCTCATCCCAAAAGATGCCCTTTTCAATACCCGTCACCCACCCCTCCCTCCCACACCCCATCAGCCCTCAGTTTGTTCTCATTTTTTAAGAGTCTCTTATGCTTTGGCTCTCTCCTACTCTAACCTCTCTTTTTTTTCTTCCCCTCCCCCATGGGTTCCTGTTAAGTTTCTCAGGATCCACGTAACACTCAATTCATTTTATGATACCCATATTACCCTAATACCAAAACCATACAAAGACATTACAAGAGAAGAAAACTGCTAACCAATATCCTTCATGAACAATGACTCTAAAATTCTTAATACAATATTGGCAAATTGAATCCAGTAATACAGCTTGAATAATGCAGGGATTAGGGACATAGAGCCTTGTGTAGCTGAAAATCCACATATAACTTTGACTCCCCCCAAAAGTAGTTACTAATAGTCTACTATTGACCAGAGACCTACTAATAACAGTCAATCAGCACGTATTTTGTATATGTATTATATACCGTATTCTTACAATAAAGTAAGCTAGAGAAAGGAAAATGTTTTAAAGAAAATCATAAGGGAAAGAAAATACATTTACAGCATATTGTATTTATTAAAAAAAATCACATGTAAGGGGACATGCACAGCACAAACCCATGTTGTTCAAGGGTCAACCGTATATAAAAAGAATAAAATATGACCAAGAGGAGTTAGACCAGAAATGAAAGCCTGGTTCAACATTTGAAAAGTAATAAATGTCATTCATCTTAAGAAAAGACAAAAAAGGAAAACTGTATAGTCATTTCAATAGATGCAGAAAAATACACTAGCTTTGGGGTCAAACCTCAGCTCAAATTCCATTTCCACTGCCCACCAGTTGTATAACCTTTACCAAATATTATTGAGCAGCCCTCGTCTATACACTGTGTAGAGTAATTCCACCCTCATATTGTTAGAGTGATGATTAGTTAAGACATCTATGAAGTGCTCAGAGTGTACTCTGTCCCCAGTGACTCCTTCCAGAATAGCCTTGGTTTGAGGACTGGTGATGGGATTATTACATGAGGGCCTAAGAAGCAAGAAGGGTCAGCACTCATCACTGTTCCCCACTCACTGAGCCAGTAAGACTGAGCTCCTCATGGAAGCAGCAGCAGCTGTCTTAGCTGGCCCTGAGGGGAGCTGCCTTGCTCTGAAGCCATACATAGTAGGCATCACAGAGTGAGGTCTCAACCTGTGGGCTCTGTGTACAGGACGCAGCCTTCAGTGTGTCTGAGCCTTTGCCAGAAATGCCGCTTCAGTCATTTCAAAATCCTGTGAGGGGTTGGACTTAATTCACTGAACTGTGAGAAGCACTTGGAGGTTTCTGAGCAGAGACATGACCACAGAAGTGTTTGGAGTTATTGGAAATCTGAACTGTACATACATCGGATGTAACTTTGTTGAGAACCTGAAGTGACGAGGTCTTAGAGAATTTGCCAAGGAATGCTACACCAGACAATTCACCCTAGCAGTAAGGAACACTTCCAGGTCTCCTTGCATTTGTCCAGGACTTTGTATGGCCTTTACCTTCTCAGGCTAAGTCATCCTGCTGTGTTTCTTTGCACAACTTGTTTGTCCAAAGGAAGGGGCTCCTCCTTTGTCACACAAGGGAAAGCCCCTCTGGGTCATTCTCTCTGGCCACATGGAGGAGCAAGGAGAAATGTGGGTGGACTCAAAGGTTCATCCACAGGGGGTACTCCCCACCCAATCTGATGGATATTGTTGCCCCACTTCTGTCCCCCTTTTGCCTTTAGAGTCCTTTGTCCTACTCCCTTCACTTCAGGGAGGGGTGTAAGGGCAGAGAAGAAACTTGGATGATCCCCATGAGGGGTCCAAATGGCTTGTAGCAAGAGTCTCTGGGATGCTGTCTGGAGCATTTGCACATTTGTCAAAGCTAAGCTAGGCGACACTGTCTTTTTTCTTTCTGAAATATGTTGGGAGTCTCTGGGGAGACTGATCCAAAGAAAAAGTCTCTTGGGTAGCTCAAGGTTAACAGCAGTCCTCAGAGAATAAATAATCAGTTTGGGTTAATGAGATAACAACTAATAGAGCACGTTGTGTGGTGCCTGGCACATAATACATGTTCAATAATTTTTAGCTGTTTTTATCTTTAATTATTTCTTACAATAGGAAAGAAATGGCCATAGGCAAAGGGCCAATTAATAGCTAAAACCATAGCACTTAGTATAGACCAGGCACTGTTTAAACAGCTTAACACATGTAAGTTTATTTTATCCTCACAAGAATTCTATAAGGTAGGTACTATTATAACATCCACTTTACATTTGAGGAAACTGCAGCACAGATCATTTAAGTTATTTTCCCAAAGCCCTACTGAAAGTACCCAAAAAGTGTCATGCAAACCTCTGTACCAAGGACACATTCTGGTCCTGTGGTTCCGGGATGCCCTGTGCCTACAGTTCATGTCACGAGTGTGTGTCTGAATTTTTGGTCTCATTCACACTCTTGTGGGGCTGATTACTCCAGAACTACCAATAACTATGGAACTAGCACAGATCTTCTTTGCTTGTTTGCCAAAAGTAAATAAAAACCCAGATACTGTAGATACTGTATGATGTGTTGGAAAGAGCAATGGCAGTTATTATTTAACTTAGTGAGAAGCCTGGAGGTGGCAGCTCTAGGGTTGACCCAGCGTTAGTTTCAAGGACCCAGGCTACTGCCATTAGGAACGCATAGCTTTTCTAATTAAACTGTTCCCTCGAGATCCCAAACGTAGGGCAGGCAAAAGAAGGGAATATTTTTGTCTCATATGCCTTCATTCAAGTGAGGCCTTCTCAGAACTGTATTTGACTGCATTAAGGATATGTCTTGGCAAGAAGACAGATCTCTGCAACTGGCTTACACCAAACAATGTTCACTTGAGGGGCCTAGGGGAGACTCAACCTCTCCTGAATGATATAGCCTCTCACAGGTGGTGGACAAAATCTGGGTCCTATGAGTAATGAAGAAGTGGGGAGTGGCTTGTGGAAACAGTCATGTATCCCTCATTACAGTGGAGGAGTGCCTGTGCCTGTCGCCACCACCTCCAGCCTCTTCCACCCCTCCCCCCCACCCCGCCCACTGCCTCTTCAGGGACATCAGTGGAGCATTTGTTCCCTTTCTGTCTTCCATGCATGAACAAACTGCATAATTCTCAGCAGCATACAAACAGGCACTATATCTCCGACCTCGAAAATCCTTACCTTGATCCCATACATCCCTCCAGCCACTGCCCCATTTCTTTGCTTCTCTGATAGCCAAAACCCCTTGAATTGCTTATCCTTGCCATCCCTTCTACTCATACTCTGTTTGACTCAGACTTTTGTCTCACTGTCCCCACCAAAACAGCTGTTAATGCCACCGAACTTTCACTTGCCAAAGCCAGCATTCATTTCCCAGTCCCTGTGTCAATGTCTCAGCAGCAAATACACAGTCAACACTCACTCCCTCTTGAAATGCTGCCTCTGCTGTATTCCTGGAAGCCTTGTCCTAGTTCTCAGCTTTGTGGCTTCCCACTCTGTGTGGCCTCTCCTCTTCTCTCTGACCCTCTCAGTTATCTTCTGCACACAGTGAGTTTGTCGAAGCTGAGTACCTGAAATACCACCTCCGTGTGCCCCATTCCTAAGTTTTTACATCTACAGCCTTGACTTCTTTCAGCTTCAGGCTGGTGAGGCCAGCAGCTAACCACTTGCCAGGTCCAGTTGAGGGTCTGACAAGTGCTTCCAGCTTTGTGTGCTTAAAACCTGATTTTTCATACATCCCCATTCTATCAAGAGCTCAGTCCAAACTCTTGAAATCATTCTTTAGTCTTCTTTTTCTCTCTTGCACCCCAATATAATCTATGAGCAAATATTGTCCACTCTTCTTAAAAATAGATCCAGAGTTTACCCACCACTAGCACTGTACTTCTCACCTGGGCACTGCAGTGGCCTCATAGTTGCTCTGTTTCCACTCTGCTTCCTGGGTCAGCCAGTCCTCCATGTTCAGCCCAGGTGATGGCTTCACAATGAAGACAGGAACTGTCAGGCCTACTCAAAACTCTCCCAGACTCCTCATTCCACCTACAGCAAAGCCCCAGTGCTTACTGTGTATTACCAGGACTAGCTCCCCCTTCCACTCTGACTTCACCTCCTGGCAGTCTCTCTTCACTCTCCATTCCAGCCACACCCTCCTCCATGCTCTTCTAGAACTCACCAAGTGCGGCTTCACTTATTCTGTTTATTTCTCCTCCGTATCACTTTTCACTACCCGACAATACATATTAATGTGTTTATTTATTCTTTGATTCCTGTGGTATAATGTAAGCTGTGTGAAGGCAGGGACTCTGTCAGTCTTGCTTAGCGCTAAAACAGTGCCTGGCACCTACTGGATGCTCAGTAAATATTGATTGACTGCTATTTAAATGTGTGACCTCATATAAGTCACTTTAGATTGGAAGTCCTCAGTTGCCTCATTTATAAAGTGAGGGGTCTCACTGACTTCCAATATTCTTCTTTCATTTTTTAAAATTAGTCTCTAGAAACACAATGTATTAATTTGCTAGGGTTGCCATAATAAAGTACAGACTGAGTGCCTTATACAACAGAAATTTATTTTCTCACAGTTCTTTGATTGGAAATCCAGGATCAAGGTGTTGGCAGGGTTGGTTTCTACTGAGAGCCACTCTCCTTGGCTTGTAGGTGGCCATCTTCTCCATGTGTCTTCACATGGTCTTCCCTCATGTATGTCTGTGTCCAAATTTCCTCTTTTAAAAGGACATCAGTTCTATTGGGTTAAGGCCCACTCGTGTGACCTCATCTTAACCTAATCACCTCTAAAAAACCACACTTTCAAATGAAAACTGGTGCAGCTGCTCTGGAAAACAGTGTGGAGGTTCCTCAAAAAATTAAAATAGAACTACCTTGTGACCCAGCAATAACACTGCTAGGAATCTACCTAAACGATACAGGAGTGCTGATGCATAAGGGCACATGTACCCCAGTGTTTATAGCAGCACTTTCAACAATAGCCAAATTATGGAAAAAGCCTAAATGTCCATCAACTGACGAATGGATAAAGATGTGCTTTATATATACAATGGAATACTACTTGGCGATGAGAAAGAATGAAATCTGGCCATTTGCAGCAATGTGGATGGAATTGGAGGGTATTACGCTAAGTAAAATAAGCCAGGCAGAGAAAGACAGACACCATGTGTTTTCATTCATATGTATGTGGATCTTGAGAAACTTAACAGAAGACCATGGGGGAGGGGAAGGGAGAGAAAAAGTTACAGTGAGGGAGTGAGGCAAACCATAAGAGACCGTTAAGGACTGAGAACAAACTAAGGATAGATGGGGGGTGGGGGAGAGGAGAAAGTGAGTGATGAGCAGGGAGGAGGGCACTTGTTGGGATGAGCACTGGGTGTTATATGGAAACCAATTTGACAATAAATTATATTTTTAAAAAAACCCACCTTCAAAAACAGTCTCATTCTGAGGTATGGGGGATTAGGGTATCAATGTATGAATTTGGTGGAGGGGGTATACAATTTAGCCCATAGCACTTGAGACACATTGTGTGGCCTCTAGATGGGACTTCATGCCCAAGAATCAATTATAAGGCTGCCAAGGCAATGGCTAAGGAGAGAGACAATTTTGAAAACAACATTTGAATGATGAGAAGGTGGTTTCAAGATTGCTGTGCTTACACTTCTGACTCTATTTGTTAGAAGATTTTCCAGTAAGCCTCCTTGTGAAAGTGTGGGGATTTTTTTTCTCCCATTGTTTTGCTGTCTGATTACAACCCAAACAGGTTAAATGGAACATCAGGGCTTGGCCACAGATGCATGACTAGCAGGCACCTCTGCTTACTCTGTATTTGCTGTTTATAGGCACCCTTTCATCTGGCTCATTGTCTTTCACTCTGGTTTAAATATAGAAATGAACCCCTGATATGGTACTTCAAAGGTGTCTTAGTTTCTGGGGCTGCATGGGCTAGGAGACTGTGGTAAATGTTGCCATCCAGAAAGAGAAGGATCACTCCTGAGCACCTTGGCATTTTTCTGTTTAAGCTCTTTGTCAGCACTTCATTTTGGGAATGCCACCCTGCTTTCCCACTGGTAAGGAAACCATCCAAACCATCAATGGGTCATTCTCTCTCTTTGCTGGATGCTTGGAAGTTCTCTTCAATGTTATTCTCTCCCCCATGCAGTAGAAATTGTGAACTGACCTGTGAAATATGGAGCTGGTTTCTGGCAAAACTGACAACTTTAGTAAAAGTCCTCCCATGACACCAGTGCAGAGGAAATGGTATGCTCCAGGTGGTCAGTATGTTTCAAGAACACTGGCATCTTCCACATTTGCTGTATGCAAATCCATCTTCTAAGATGCCTCCCAGGGACCCCAGTGCCTCTCCCTGGCCTGAACATTCAGTTCCATCTACACAGTGCCTACTGTTTGCACCCACACTGACCATCTAGAGAAGGAAACAACTGGACAAAGAGCCTCCTCAGGTTTTCATCCCTAAAATAGGGCTTCAGATTGCTGGGCATTGCAGTGCCCCCCTCCCTCCCTAGCCAGGTGCTCTTGGGTTTCCCCAGCACCTCCTGGGGCTGTCACAGCCCCCTGCTGGTGTTCCACGGGGGCTTCGTGGTTTCTTGTAAAAGACAAGATTAGAGAAACCCTGAAGATTTATTCCCACCTTATTTCATAAACACAACAGGGAAATGCCAGTGACACGCAAGCCTTTCCTCAAACCACCTTGTTTTTGAGCTCTGCAATGGAAACACACCACTTCCTTCCACTGAGTCAAGCTCTGCCGCAGTCCCCCTCTCTGGGCACCTGGCTTGCAGCTGCTTAATGCCAGTGAAACATGAGTGCTATATCATTATTTCCACTAAAAATTTTTACTCTCATGGTGGAACTCAACCATTGAAACACACGTTGTTTTGTGTGTTGTGTGTATGTGTGAGTTTTTTTTTTAAAGATTGCATAAGTCACTAGATAGGTGACAAGCGATGATAGGTGTGCTCACCCACTGTCCACATGCCTAATGCAGTGAAGTCTCCCCTACTGGCACTCACTGCTCAGGAGATGCTTGAATGTGGATGTCTCAGCCCAAATTAGGAAGTCTGGCAAGAGCCAAGAATGCTCAGGGACACAGAGACAGTGGAGTTTGGGGGCAGAATAAGCTGCTCTGAAGCAATGACGCAAGTGGAATCCATGGTCAGGTTGAACCTTCTCATTATTGTCATTCAAATCTGCATCCCTCCTTATTGCTAAATTCTATCTGTTTTATAACATTCTAGGTGGAGCCACAATAATTTCTCCCATGTTGGTCCCCCACTCAACACTTCAGAGTCCTCCCACTGCCTGTACATAGATGATAACAGCCAAGAACATGCTCCATATTTATGTCCCTTCTCCCAACCCCAGCAGAAGATATCCCCACTCTTCATCCTCCCAAATGGAATCTGCACTGCAGGGACTTGGGTGGCAGTGAGCCAGGGCAGGCTGGGCTCAGGGAAGGACCAGAAGCTCATCGAGACTGGTAGAGGTTCCACCTAGAAGGCTACAGAACTGGCCAGGCAGGCAGATGGCCAGGTCCTGGAAATGTGATAGGGAAAGTTTCAGAAGCCCAGGAGTCTGGGAAAACAAGAATTGGAATCCAGGGTAGGAGTCTGCAGGTCCCCTAGCAGATAGAGACCCTGTTTATTTCCTGTAAAGAAGCCAGCTGGAGCCCATGGACAGAAACGTTGGCCCTGTTGGGCTGGTTGAGAAGCTCCTTTGCAGGGGCAGCAACTCTTGAGTGGCAACTGCCTTCACTCCCTCTACCAGCTGCACAGCTTCCACCCTCCCTCCATTCATTGCATCCAGACCACGCCCTGCTCTTCTTTAAACCATAGTGGCTGTCCCCACTCTAGCCTTTTCTGAAAGCCCACAGTGAGTCCAGTACTTTCACACCACCAACATCTATAGTGAATGTGCCCCACCTCCCAGTGCCCCAAATCCCTTTGCTCTCATTGATCCATCTAGAAATTCCCATTGTCCCTTCCTGTAAGGGTAGATGTGCCAAAAACCATATCCAGCTGTTAACCTGAGTCTCAAAGTCCTACTACTGCCTCAGGCTTCCCTAAAGGCTTGGTGACCCCAAGCCAGGGGGCTACAGATTTGGAGGGGACCACTTATCCTGACTGCCAGAGATGAAGCAGGATCCAGATCATATTCCCTGCTCTCTGAGGGATTGATTGCCCCTGCAGTTTTTCTATCTGAATCTCCAACTTTAATACAATGCTAGACTGTCTTACGTGGCAGATATGCTTGTCATTGCCAATCCATTTTTTCCATTTTTCTTTTAAACTGTTTTTTGGAACAGTTCCTATGGTGGCTTCTGAAAAGGCCCAAACCTGGGCTCCTGAGCACAGCTCTTTAACCCTGTTTTGTTTCAGAGACTCTATTTCATACCAAAGTTAAAAACCACAGAAACCAAAGTTGCCAGCCAGCAGGCATGAAGATGTGTTCCATTTTGTTTATTTACAGTGATTCTTATGAGTCCCCTAACCTACTACTTGAAACTCTGAAAAATCAGAAAAAAAAAAAAAAAAAAAAAAAAAAAACAGCCACTACTGTCATCTGAAAGGGAAAAACAAAAACAACTCTAAGCACACTTCACACAGTCTGGGGTTTCTGAGCCCCGCCCAGAGTGCTGGCTGCTTTTCCATTGTTTCTCTGCGATGTAACCCTCACTCTGTCTAGAACCATCCTCTCATTTCCTCTTCATGGGTGTTGTGGTTTGGTCTTTGATTTCAAATTCATTCAACATTCATTCACCAAAATTCTGATGAGCATGTTATCACATCAATTCACCAAACACCTACTGAAAGTCCATTGTGCCACGTCCATCCAAGCTCCTGGGGCCCTCTGTGCCTCATGAGGGGCTCCAGTCTTCCCTGCAAGCTCCAGTCTTCCCCCAAGACATGAGGCTGAGAGGGCAAAAATTGGTTATACATGGTCACATTTTGGGCTCTGTTTGTTCAGTGGATAAAAGTATGTAGCTGCTGTGGCTCACGGAACTAGACCTTTGTAAGCACTTGTCATAGTTTGGGATCATTCACAGCTGCTTTATGAACCGTGTACTATCATCACGCCAATTTAATGGATGATGGAAGCTGAGGCACAGCAAGACTAACTAGGTCATTCCAAGCACTCAACTAGTCAGTGGCAGAATGCAGACGACACGAAGACAGATGTTACCTTGAAGTGAGGCAGACAAGGGCCAACCCAAGAAAAGTCAAATGCTGCAGAGGCTAAATAAAAGCTATGCAGCAGGGGCTCCAAGAGCCAAGAAGAGTATTTAGTTTTGGTTTCTAAGGTATTTTTATGGGCTGAGTAATCAGGGAGTATTTCATGGCAGAGGAAGGAAATGACTCTAGTCCAGGGGATTGAAAGTGTAGGGAAAAGATGGTTTCAGTTCAAGAAAAGGAAACACTCTGGCTGAGTCCTTGAATGAAAACAGGGTTGTCCCTGGTGGGTGTGTTATCTGTTCCTGAAGAGGATGAAACTGACAGATCCCTGGGTGGGGATGCTGCAGGGAGGACCTAGGTCAGACAAGTTACTGCCCACCCTGTTATCTATATGCTACCCCTCTGCCTTCTATGCTATCACTGGTATTTCAAGGGTCATTGAACTTCACAGCTCCTACCTGGTTACCAATCCCCTCCAGTCCAACACCATTACTGCTCCCAAAGTGTTCCCCTGGGGTTGCATCCCCTGGCTCTCAGAACTGGTGCTGCTGGGCAAGGCTTAGGCAGTGCAGGCCACCTCCTGACTCACTTTGCCCTCTGGGATTAATGATGGCTGTGTGATTGCCAGTTTTCCTGCACTGGCTGGCTGAGGTTCTCATTTGATCTCTCAGGCTCAGCTTTGCCTCACTGCTCCCAAAATGGCAATTCTTTCCAGGTAGGGATTCAGCTTTGTTAGCAGGGTACAGCTACAAGGGCTTTGGCAGTGCTGGGGCCCTGAGCACCTTCATCTCCTCACTGATCTTTCCTGCTACCCTCCCTCTTACCCTTTATTTTCTGCTCTTTTGTTTTCTTCCATTGCATTTCTCTTCAATTCAGTCATTTAAAAAACAGGCACAATTTCTTTCCCTCCTTATATCTTCCATCTTCCTCCCAGTCTCTCTAGCACTGATTTTCATGTATTTACATTTGTCATTGGTTCCCACTTTCCATCATTCTGGCCAAAACATTTACATCAAGACCCATTTTACTTTCTGGCTTTTCCTCTGGGGTGGGGTTGGTACCTCTCTTAACTACCCTAAGTGAAGGATGATGGGTTCTGTGCTGAGAGTTTGTGTTAGACAACCCTCTTCACCCTGGAACTGTAAGCACTTTACTGAAAGCTCACAGGCCTACTCCTTTCCTGGACTTGTGTCTGAAGTAGTGGTTGACATCCCCATTTTACAAATGGCTACCAAGATATCCAGTGACCTCAGCCTCATTGTTTCCCAAAACATCACTGGAAAAGCATTCTTTCATTTTCTTCACAGTACACACTTCTCTTGACAAATTCAAACACACCCAAATCTTAAAAATTCTAAATTTTTGTTATGGAAAACTTCAACCATACTTGAAAGCAGCTAGAAATAATACAATGAACCTCCATGTACCCATCACCTTGCCTCAATAATGATCAAAGTGTTGCCATTCCTGTGTCATCCTTATCTCCCTTTAAAATGTATTTTCAGGGGCGCCTGGGTGGCGCAGTCGGTTAAGCGTCCGACTTCAGCCAGGTCACGATCTTGCCGTCCGCGAGTTCGAGCCCCGCGTCAGGCTCTGGGCTGATGGCTCAGAGCCTGGAGCCTGTTTCCGATTCTGTGTCTCCCTCTCTCTCTGCCCCTCCCCCGTTCATGCTCTGTCTCTCTCTGTCGCAAAAATAAATAAACGTTGAAAAAAAAAAATAAAATGTATTTTCAAATATGCATCAATTTATGAAATATAAAATAAGGAGCTAAAATGAATTTTGCATTTGCTTTATCACAACAGAATCTTATGTATTTTTAAAATAGCAGTAAAATTACTATATTCTTGATATTCATATATATTCATAGACCTCTACTGATAGCTATGTAGCTATGGGTCCAATTCTTTTTGTGTCGTTGCTCTTTAATATTTTATTTTGAAATCATGTAGATTTGCAAAAAAAGTTGTTAAAATAGTGTAAAGAATCCCCATATACCTTCTACCCAGTTTCCTAAATGTTAATACTTTATTTATTACTTGTTGCTTGTTTCTTTGCTGGCCTCTCAGTTCTTGAGACCCCAGTGCGTGTCAGGGGAAGGGACAACTCTTCTCACACAACTGGACCCTCACCTGCTCTGTTCTCAATAACATACTCCGTTATTGCTCATCTCTAATGACCCCCCAGGGAGATGAGATATAAGACGGGTATCTTAAAGATTTTTTTCTGTTCTTTTCTCTCATTTCTCCCACTTTGTCTGCTTCAGTCTGGGTTTCCAGTTAGACAATTAGAAACTCTAAGGAAAGTGAAACCTGGACAAGAAAGCACCTTATTTGACTGTACAAAAGCAGTCTTCATATGTAAGCACATCATTGCTTTGTCAACTGAGGGACCAGGAGTGGAAGACTTCATTATGGTGACTAAACAGAGAGTTGGTATTATCAGCTGTAATTTGGTCACATAGGGAATGTAAAGTATTTGATTTAACCACATAAAATAACAATGCAGCTTACAGAGGAGCTGGCTGGGGTAGGCTTCTGCATGCTGCAAAGGAGGGCCTCCTTTCTAAGCTCAGTGAGAGAGAAATACAAGTATTTTTTAATTTACAGAGATTGCCAGTAAGAGACCTAGAAACAGAGAGGCAACAGGAAGAGAGAGTGAGTGAACAAAGGACAGGTTTAAGAAAAGAAATCCTCAGGTCTGGTCTTCTGGGTAAGTCAGAACACTCTTAAAATTAATAACACAGAAAACAGTTGTGCTCAAATGTTATGGAGGGACATGGATGTATCTGCTATGAGGACAGGTGAAAGAATGCCAAATATGGCTTCTGGGAACCAGGCCTGGGGGAAGGAGCTGTGCCAGGACTGTTTCTTTTTATTCTAAGCCTTGCTGTATTCTCTGACAATTTACCATGTAAAAATTGCCTTGATTTTTTTTTTTTTTAAAGATCTGGGTTCTTGTCTTGGTTTTACCAGTTACTAATAATCAGCTATTACCTTGACAACAGTTTTCTGCCTCATAGATAATGAATACCTGCCTCACCTACCCTCTCAGAGTCTATTGCATGGGTCAAAGAAGATAATGTGCCTTATAGGTATTTTGTCAGCTGTGTGTTGCAGGTAGTAGCAATAGTAGTAGTAGTATTGCAATAGTGTCATTATTAGAAGGGGAGGAACAAACATGTGAAAACCAGTCCATAAATAAAAATAAATAAATTAAGACTCTAATGAAAGCCATACAGTACCATTTAAACGGAGGATAAAGTTTTATAGGGGAAAATTTGAAGGCCCCCAAGATAAGGTAAAGGTGCTGCTCTCAGGACTGTCCCACCCTTGGTGAAAACAAAGCCCCAATATGTGTATACAATCATTTCAAAAGGCATAGCTTTGACCTATTCATTCCACTTGTGAAAATGTGTTCTTTTGGAAATATTGATAGACATGAATATATCTAATGGAGCCAACATAAATGTTAATAGAAAAATAAGTAATGAAATATGGTACTTAAACTTGCCATAACATATGAATACTGCTGCAACATGGAAAATGTGTATTATACTACAAGCAGACAATAAAATTGCATTACTATGCTTTATACTATGATTATAGCCATGTAAAACTACACGAATATGGACAATAATTGGAAAGAAATAAAGAAAGTGAAAATATTTGTTGTGTTAGGAAGTGTATAATGGGAGACTATGTTCTATATTTTCATTCATGTCTCCATTCAAAGCCCCCATGTTGTCCCAGGCATTATGTGAGCCAAACAAAAATAGCCCTGCACTCCTGGAGCTTAAGGTTTAATAACACAGTTTTTATGCCATTTTAATTGTGCTAAGAACTGCAAGAGAAAGGATGAGGGTGAGATGGCATTTTCTTCACAATAATGTTTTAAAAAGAGGAAGTCTTTGCTATGAAGTGAATTTATGCCCCCCAAATTTATATGGTGAAGCCTAACCCCCCAGTTGATGGTATTAGGAGGTGGGGACTTTTGGAGGTGATCAGGTCATTGGAACCGTCATGAGTGGGATTAGTGCCCTTATAAGAAGTTATTATGAGTCTACATTTGAGGACACAGTGAGAAGAGAGCTGTCTACAAACCAGGAAGAGGGAACCAGATACCAGAGCAGCCAGTACCTTGGTTTTAAACTACCAGCCTCTGGAACTGTAAGAAATAGATGTTTGTTGTTTAAACCCTCCAGTTTGTAGTAATTTATTATAGTAGCCCAATGGACTAAGACAGTTTCTGATGAGGAAACATGAAGACTAAGAATGGCTATCCCTGAAATTAGGAGGTGGCTGTGGGGATGAAGGCTGGAAGAGAAAAATTAAGGAAGGAATATTTCACAAACTATGAAGTGAAGTCATGAACCTTATTTTCCTGGAGAATTCTAAAATATGGTTATACAAATAAGTTCTCAAAAGCTTTAGATATATTGACCCAATAATAGATTTATCCATGATGACACAGGGAGGGCCTGTTGTCTCCAGACTCCAACCCTGAGACAAGAATTGTAAGCAAGATGCAGGATGGGGAGTGGAGAGCAAGGTGAGGTGGGGGGAGGAGGTCAGTTGTGGGGATGCCTGGGACACTGGAAATAGAATCCACCCCACCATTGAAGGCAAGGAAGCAGGGCATTTGTCCTCCACTCCCACACGCTGCTGCCTGGGGGTTCTCTCACTGCCACCCTACATACAGATGGACCTGGGATTGGAATCCCATGAGGAGTGCAAGGAGGATATAGGCAGGACCCCACAGCATTGGCTACAAGGAGAATTGACACACATGGATGTGTGTCTGAGCTTGAATGATGACAGCACAGAAGGTATCTTGCATCTTTGGGAACTGCTCCAGCCAGACCTTTGCCCAGTGGAGCCCTGAGCTGGGGGGCTGTCTGCTTGGGGAAGATGCACGTTGGGTCCCACAGGCAGGATTTTCCAACTGGTGGTATTGGTAGGGGGTAAAGTTTCCCTGAAGTAAGTTCCATACCTTTCTGTGCATTGACCTCATCATGCACTGTTTGGATACATCTGGAAAGAGCTGCAATAACCTGCCCAAATGAGTCACTAAGGGGAAAATCAGAAACACCTGCTCCTGCCAGCTAACCTCACTGCCTGTCCTCAGGACTGGGCCTCTCCCAGAAGGCAGCCAGGCACACATTGCCCATACTTCCTTAGTCTATTCTGAACCTGCCTTCCACCTGCACCCCAAACATCCACAAACAGAATGTGATTAATGGGCCAGGCCATTTGGAGAGGCTTGTTCTGCCA
The DNA here is from genome assembly GCF_028749965.1 of Puma concolor. Classification (NCBI taxonomy): domain Eukaryota; kingdom Metazoa; phylum Chordata; class Mammalia; order Carnivora; family Felidae; genus Puma; species Puma concolor. Next base: position 29,009,267 of record NC_141671.1, read on the forward strand.
CCAGAACAGTGGATGTTGGGCAATGAAAAGGTCACTCCTTGAGAGTGGAGGATTGGAGGAAATTGGAGGAAAGAACTTGTGATAGGCCAGAGTAAGTCCCAGGAAGTCCCTCAGTCTTGGGCAAAATGGGATGGTTGGTCACTCTGCACATCTGAAAAATCCTAGTGGTGGCTTGTTCTAGTGTAGACATGATCCTGTCAGACAATGAGAGTCTGCCCAGGGTCCTTTGGTGTAATTCAGGGGCTTTGAGAAATCTTCTCTCCCCAAAGTAGCACTCCCACCAACCTTTCTAGAACTTATTAGAAAGTTCTAGAACATGGTTAATCCTGCCCCCAGTTTTTAAGCTACTTGAGGAGGTCATTTATTGTTTATTCTTCCCATTTTTCCAACTATATAACCACAATACATGGATGGAAGGTGGGAGGGAGACATTTAATCTGCTTTGCCCACTTTGTTTATTTTCACTGTCTTTGTGACCTAGTGAACAAGGGACATTTGCTATCCCCTGCTTGTGGGAGGCAAGGATAGCTGTTTCTCATGGTACCATGAGCATCCACAGGCCCCATGAAGCATGGTTTTAGAGTCTGGTTCTTCATGGACATTTGTGGTCACAGTGTGCCCAACACTTTCCTGAAGTACAGAGACAGTGATTCTTACCATGTATATTGCTTTTTATTCTGAGGGAAAAAAGCAAAGGAAACAGTATATTGTAGAGAGAAGAAAAGAAAATATAATGGTTGGAATAGTAAACTATGCCTGAGACAAATGCAGTGATGGGGCTATAGATACATGAGGAGAGTGAACAATTTGTCTTGATTGGCCTGGGATCTTCTCATTTTTAAAACAGAAATTCCAGAGTCCCAGAACCTCCTTAGTCAGTTCTGGGCAAGCTGGGATATTAGTCACCATGCATCTATGACAGATCCTATTGGTGGCATGTCTTGGTGTGGAGGAGGTGCCAACGAAGGATGCAAACTAAACCAACAGAGTCATGGCAAGCATCACAGGGAAGGACAGCAACGACATCTCCAACCTGGTACACAGAGGGCAGGTCTGGAGCTAAATATCACTGAGCCCTGTCTGCTTTCCTCAAGCCACCCTGTCGAAGGACTAATCTAATTTCTCCCCTAAGCGTATAAGAGGTAGAAAAGCATGTTTGGAGTTAAACCAGGGAGCTCTCTGCATCTGGAGGACAAGAGCTGGACATGGGTTCCTTGGCTGGAGGAGCAGTAGGATCAGAGGCAGGAATCCCAAGACAATTGGCAGCAGAACTTGGCTATCATGGCCACTGGTGCACCAGGTGGATGAAACCCTGTCCACATGCAAGCTTTCAGGATCCCTTTGGCTAAAGAAAAGAGAATGTGGCAAACTGCATACTAGCTCTTAAAATCTCCACCTGGATGTGACTTGTGTCACTTGCTCTTGCACCTCATCCATCAAAGTAAGGAGTGTTGTAGTATTAATCTACAAAGAAGGCAAAGGAGTATAATCTTACCTGGTGCTTGCAAGGTGAAGAACCAGAGCATTTGTCAACAGCCCAAATGATTTCCATAAGAGGAAATTTTTGTCTTCAGTGATGGGAAAGGTTTGACATTGAAAAAAGGCTATGTCTCTGGACCATAAATGGCATGGTGTCTGTAGTCTGACCAGCAACCCAACTTCTCAAGTTGGACAGATGGGGTCCATCTGTTCCTCTTCAAGTCCTTGGTGACTGCCCCGCCAAGCCTTGTCTCCGTGAGGACAAAGGTCTCTTTCTGGATGGCCATGGTATTTAGGATAAACATAGTTCAGTATGAATATGTGACAAGAAAGGATATTTTCAAGAGATGGAATAGGATGTACCCAGACTGGGTAGTTTGAAAGAACCTGCTATGATCTGAACTTAATCTATGTTTTTATACAAAATTCATTTTGTGAACTGCAAGGGATAGAGGCTTTAAGTGAGTTAATGTAAGTAAAAGTGCTTTGTTGAAACGTGCAGGACAAATGTCAGATATGTCATTATTACCCAAGTCACAGTTTACAGGTTACAAAGTGCTAATTATTACAGAAAATTTTGATCCCAGCTACAATGCACGACAGCTATGTTGAGTCCATCTTGTTGGAAACTTCTTTTCAGAAGAGCTGCTGTAAACACTCTTTTCTGGAGTTTCCGCAACCAAATTTGGCAGGGAGTGGTTTTGTTACACCCCTATCAGCAGATCAATAGAGCTCTCCTGGGAAATTTAAATTTCTTATGTTTTCTAATATTGCGTGATGCTCTTTTGGGCCATGTTTTTGGAAAATAAATATACACTAGAATCTGATTTTCAATGCTCCTAGATTAGCAAAATGTATTTGGTGCATTTATATGTGGAAATATTAAGGTTTTGTTTTTTTCTAGTAAACCCAGATGAATCTAAAAAATACAAATTGGTAGATATTTAATACAATCTTCACTGATTTTCATGATATATTTTTGTTAAATAAAAGGTTTTTTGAGGTATGTATGCTTTTAAAATTAATTTATTTCTTGGTGTGATGCCTGGGATTTATTTAAAACAATCCTGAGGTTAGGGGGTGGTGGGACACTCACAAATGGAACAAGACTGGCCATGAGTGGAGAATTATTGGAGCTGGCAAGGAGTGCCTAAGGTCATTGTGTTATCCTGTCTATATTAGTATATGCTTGACATATAATGAATGATTTAAAAGTCACTGTATTTAAACTTTGAGCAGATAAATTTATTTAAGGCAATTTCTGGCAATTCCTGGTGCACTGTCAGTAATGAAAAGTGTTTAATGAGATCAAATACCATGGGATTAAGAATAGTTTTCATGTTTTTTTAATGGTTGAAAAAATTATCGTATCCAGTGACCTGGATTTGACCCATAGGCTATAGTTTGCAGACTCTTGATATAATGTCATGTAGAGAGGAGTCTAAGACAAAATGAAGGCATGAGTCACCCCCAGTTAGCATAGCAGCCCCATTCTGGTGGCCCAGTATCATCAAACATGGAAAATTTCAGTGTCCACTAATAAAGTTCAGTTGCAGCCATGCTCACTCAATTACATATTTTCTGTGGTTGCTTTCATGCTCCAATAGTACCCTTGAGTAACTTCAACAGAGACCTACATCATATCTTCAGGTTCTCTTCTTGGCCTGAAAAACCTAAATATAGGATTATACCTATATCCCCAACTACCTCAAGTGCCTTGGTGGCAGGTGTCTGGTTGTTTCATACTTTTTCTTCTGTAGAGAGGACAAAAAAGTACAAGACCATGGACTTTGGAGCCAGTCTGCCTGGAGCTGAGTCTGAGTTCCTCTTTATTAACTGTTTTACCTTGGGTAATTTACTTGACCTCTCTGTGCTACATCTGTAAAATAGGATGATGATAGTACCTCCTATGCGGAGTTGTTTTCATGAATCAAAAAGTTAATACCTGTAAATAAATTGCTTTTTATATGTTACTATGATTATTATCCACAAAGCAGTCTGAATTCATGTCAGCAGCTGAAATGAATTCAGACTGCTTTTGTTTTATATCTGTATAAGACAATGTCCTTCTTGTTGATTTTCTTAGATCTACCTTCCTTGGCCACTGCTGCTTCCCTCCACCCCCCACCAAATCCAATCGGTTCAAAAAGAATATTGAACTCTCTAACTCTTGCCAGGTTCAAGCCACTGCAGCTTTCATATAAAGGGACTTCCTTCCCATCACCCAAGACTTGGAAACCTTTGGCTGCCAGGGCTCCCCGAGACACAAGTGCAGAGACCCCTCTCTGGGCACACCCCTGGGGACCTCCGTGCAGAGTGTACTTGTTTTCACCACTGTCTCCTGCCAATGTGCTCTCCTTCAAAATTTGACTAAGGACACATCCCTTTGATGAAGGCTGCCCTGAAAATGGTGGAGGGTTGGTGCACTTACCCTGGGCTCCTGCTGCCACTGCACATACCCCTTCTTGCCATGAACTATGGTTAAAATTGCAACTTACACCTGTCTCTAACTTAAAGAAAATAAAGCTCTGGTGCCTGTGCCTCATCCCCAAATTCATATGCTGAAACCCTAACCCCCAAGGTGATGGTGTGAGGAGGTGCCTTTGATTAGGTCATGAGGTCTCCACCCTCATGGGGTTAGTGTCCTTATAAAAGAGACCCCAGAGAGCACCCTTGACCTTTTAACCATGTGAGAACACAGTGAGAAGACAGCTGTCTATGAACCAGGAAACTCTCATTAGACACTGTCACCAAGCAAAGGGGCAGAGCTAAAATTAAAAAAAAAAAAAAAAAAAAGGAATGATTTGGCATTTCAGAATCGTAATTTGAAGAACACATCAACCCAAATAGTGACTCCTTGGGGAATAAAAGTTAAAGGTTTTTAAAGACAAAAGGAAGCACTAGTATATATTATTTATTTACAAAGAATTTGGATTGGTGTTAGCAGCAGAAAACTAATCTTGATTGAATATTATTGGCTGCTAAGGCTATCACTAAGCAAAGTTTCCTACAGTGGAAAGTTACAGGTGTTTGGACTGAATCCTTGAATGTTTCCAGTTTGGCCCAGATCAAAAGTTCATGGTCTTTCCAGGGAAGATCTCTTTCAAGACCTCCCAGCTCCATTTTAAACCCCTTGACATAAGTGATTCCATTTTATTTCATCTTACACAACACCAAATCTGTCAGCATCATGATCTTGGACCTCCAAGCCTCCAGAACTGTGAGAAAATAAATATCTGTTGTTTGCAAGCCACCCAGTCTGTGGTACTTTGTTATACCAGCCCAAATGGACTATAACAGTGAGGGAATGTAGAGTGGTACAACCCTGTAGAAAACAGTATGGTGACCCCTCAAAAAATTAAACAGAGTTAACATATGATAGAGCTATTCCACTTCTGGGTATATACCCAAAAGACATGAAAGTACAGGCTTGGAGAGATACTTGTGTCCCCATGTTCATAGGAGCACTATTCATAATAAGTAAGAGGTGGAAGCAACCCATGTATCCATCCAAAGTGGGATAAATGGATAAGCATAATGTGGCACATGCATATAAAGGATACACATTCCATCGTAAAAAGGAAGGAAATTCTGACACATGCATGAACTTTGAAGACATTATTTTTGGTGAAATAAGCCAAACACAAAAGGACGAAAACTGTATTATTTCACTTATGTGAGGTACCTAGAGTAGTCAAATCGGAAGAGACAGAAAGTAGAATGGTGGTTTCCAGGGGTTGGGGAAGGAGTGATGGGAGTTAGTGGATACAGAGTTTCAGTTTTGTAGGGTCAAAAAACTTCTGTGGTGTTGGTTGTACAACAATGTGAATGTACTTAATACCACTGAACTGTACACTTGAAAATGGTAAATGGTAAATTTTATGTTATGTGTATTTAAAAAAGAGATTAAAGTCAAACTTTCCTTTATCTCCTTATCCTCTGCGCTGGCTCAGAGCCTGGTATCCTCCTTTGGAACTCTTTCCAGAGCAGAGTGTAACATGTTCTTTTGAATATTCACAGTTGATTTGAAGAAACAGCCAACTATTACTCAGGGTCAAGTCAACAGAAAGTGTTCAGTTCAGAAGTTATGCATGGCAACAAACTGATGCAACTGTGAAGCCCAGAAGCAGACAATCAGATGTATGACCACCACAAAGTGTTTGCAGCATCATTCATGAAACAAGTGTGTCCTTGGCCAGGAGCCCAGGACCAGGCTCTGACTGGGTCCCAGAGGTCAAAGAGCATGGACTCTTTTCTGGACAGCTTCCCAATCTTACAAGCAAAGTTTAGGTTCCTGACTCTCATGGTGGCATCTGACACCTGCTGGCTTTACTCGATCGGAGCCTCTGGAGTCAAAATTCCTGCCTCTGCAGCTTTGCAAACCTGAACTCTGGGCCATAGTACCTGTTAGAATTAGAATTAGAGTTAGAATTAGAAAATTAGAGTTAGAATTAGAGTTAGAATTAGAGTTAGAATTAATTAGAATTAGAATTAGAGTTAGAATTAGAATTAGAAAACAAATTCACAAAAATTTGTTTCTGTCCCTTCTTAGCCCAAAGTTAATCTTAATAAAAAACAAATGAAGCCAGTTTGTGGGCAAATTGCCTCTTGCATTTCAGCTTATGCCAATGAATAAGGCCAAGGATTTTGGGAAAACTACATAGCATTTCTAATAACTGAAGAACTGTGTTTGACCTGGGCGTTTTCTCTGTGAAAGCAGACAGTTGATCAAGTCTGCAGAGAATGTAAAATGAACATCGGCGGAGAAATGAGTCACTGTTCTCTGACCACTCATCTTGGCTGTGGGGCAGCTGCCTCTTCTCTGGTCTGTCTTCATTGCCTTGCACAAGGGGGAGAGTCTCAAAGGCAACCCCACCAGCATAAGAAACAGACAAAGCACAGCACAGAAAGAGTCCCTGTGTTTTCTTGCTGGACCAAAATAAATTGAACTTACTTCCTTTAGAAATCATTTTCTGCAATTAAGGGAATTCTTGTTTTAACTATAAAATATTCGTTCTGAGTGGTGTGACCTGAAGTGCTGTGTAAATAATCCATCTAAGATTAGTTACCTCTCCCTAAAAAGACATCATATTTTAATGTCTCTGGAGTTTTTTCCCCTTCCTCCGTGGGGCAGAATCAAGGACAGCAGTGCAAGCCCAGTTACTTTGCCTGGATTATTTTAAGTACCTTTTCATCAATTATCAGTGATATCTCACATGGTTTATTGGTCGTTGGGGATGTAGAATGAGTAAGACACAGCTCATACAACTAGTATAAAGGTGGAAAGAATATAAAAGTGGAAAGAAAATGCTGAATGCTCAGGGTGCCCACTGCATCTTCAAACCAAAGCTCTGTGTTTCTATATCTCTTAGGGTAGCCAGCAGGCAGGCAGACCAAGGAAAGTGAACTTTCCTTTTTGAATTTTGACTTTTCTTGAGAATACCTGGCTGGGGATGCTGCAGATTTCCTGTGGTTTGGCATTTTGAAACTTTGTCCAGCAAGAGAAAAATGCCAAGGAAGGGGAAAGGGCCATAAGGTTTTGACGACAGATAGAGAAACAGTACCAGGTGCACACCTTAAGGATACATGCCCCCTGCCATCCACCCTGATCCCTCCTTTCTCTCCCCCACCCCAACCCACCTCACAGCACACTACTTGCCAGTCATGGCCCCAAAGAGCTGATGTCCAGGCCCAACTTTATGCTGTCCAAATGTGACCTCAGCTTCCACATCTCTGAAGAGCAAAAAAACAAAACAAAACAAAAAACTAGCATTTGCTCTTGGAGGTGTCTTCCAACTTAAACTTTTGCATTTCTAAGGTACTCTGCCATGGCCTGCCTAGAAGCTTGTTTCTGTTTTCTGATTATTTCTTGACCCTGAAATATATAAGCTCTGCAAAAGTTGTTAGTGGTATCAGCTTCTGTCTTTTCTTTTTTTTTTAATTTATGTTTGGCTCTTCTAAGGAATATTATCTATTAGAAAAATAGAATTCTATCACATTTTTCAGAAGGGAAAATAATTTTTCTGAGATCTGAAGCCACTAGAATTAACAACTTATGTTGATTAATAAAACATTTTACATGCAGTAAAATTCACTGTTTTTGGTGCACAAATGCATAGAGTTGGGTAACTATCACCAATCAGGACTCTGGACAGTCCTATCATTTCCCAAAACCTACCCCCTATCTTCACCATTGATCTCTTCTCTGTCCTGATAGTTTTTTCCCTTTTCTAAAATGTCATGTAAGTGGAATTATCTAGTAGGTTCCTTTTGAGTCTGGATTCTATCACTTAAAAAATTTCATTTAAGATTAATTCATGTTTATGTGAAAATAAGTTTTACATTTTCTTGGTTAAATGCCTAGTAGTAGAGTTTCTGGGTAATATATTAAATACATGTTTAACTTTATAAGAAACCACCAAACTGTTTCCCAAAATGGTTGTAGCATTTTGTCTTCTTACCAACAACCTATGGGAGTTTGGGCTGCTCCACATCCTTGTCAACATTTGTTTTTGTCAGGTTTTTTCTTTCTTATTTTAACCATGCTAACAGGTGTTATAGAATTCTTTGTAGTTTGAATTTCTCTGATGACTAATTATAGAGAACATCTTTGCATGTACTTATTTGCCATCCATATATTTTTTGCAGAGAGGTTTAGTTGTTAGTCAAATACTTTAAACATACAGATATTAATAGAACAGATGTTCATCTGCTATTGACCACTAACATCTATGAGATTTAGCTACCACCCTGAAGTTGACATATATAATTCCCATGAATATTCTTGTTCACTTACTACTTTTGTAGACACCCACACTATAGCTGGAGAGGTAGAATTAAACTGGAGTATTTCTGGAAAAATACAATGGAAATGGAGTTTGTCACTAATTTTAAAGACCTACCTCTCCAAGCCATTATCTTCCTGACAGCCTCTGTGAACTGGGCAAAGCTGTGTCTGTTCTATTGTTTAGCAGTTCTGATTTTTCTCCTATAGCCTGTTTGCATAGTGGTTAAGATGTGAGTATAGCCTCTGGTGGATGTGGTCTCACCAAACAGTCTCTCCTCAGCTCTTTGAAAGGCCATGACTCTTCCCATGAAGAAGTGGTTTGAGGTAGCTATTGGATTCAACCCTGACTTCATGAATGCTTGAGGCAGAACAGTTCTCTGGAACTTCCCTTCTCCTACTGCACTGTAGCAGGATGTAGATGTCAGAGCTCCACATTCCACTTTTATCTTTACCTTAGGCATGAGTCTTGTGCCTTGAGCTTGAGTTTTCATAATTCATTAAGAAAAGCTCATATGAAAATGGACTGTGGGGGCAATTATCCATAGAGCTGAGGCTGGTTTAGTGGATTTGTCTGGTGAATAAGGGTAACGCCATGACATTGAACCAGTGGGAGCCAACCAGGAGTTAGCTATCTCCAAAATATATGTTTCCATGGACATCTGGGAAAAAAGGGCATGGATGAAGGAGCCCAAAGTTGCCCATCACTGGGAAAACAACATTGTCTTAGTGCTGATAGGTCAAGGTTTCAGCCTTTGTGGGAGCCCAGTATGTTTCAAGACCTGTTTTAGGTGGTGGTGACACCCACAAGAGAGAGAAGAATCATTTCCTGGTATAAATGTGGTCCCAGGAGAGTTATAAGGCTTAACTGGGTATATTATGTTCACATGGCTTTATGGTACAAGTGGGGCATCCTCAGTCCTCAGAGACAAGCCTAGAAACCCATCAACAGACACTCAACTTGCACACAACAGTGATAACAGAATTATGGACAAGTCACAGTGGGTCAGGGAAAGCTGGAGCTGGAATCTAGCACAGGTAACTGCCTTTCAATTTCATTCATCTACCTCCCCCATTTCCTTCCTGGCCTCTTCCACTTGTCTTCCCAGGCTTATTCCCGCCTTTATCCTTTGCTTCCCCTTCTTTTTATCTTCTCCCTGTTATTGGACATGTTTTACTCTTTCTTTTAATCTAGTAACTAATTGGTATGCCTACCTCCCCCAGTGGATCAGTGGTAAAGTAGGGCCACTGAGGACTGTTGCAAAGGTTTTACACTGCATGAGTTGAGGGGCACCATTTATCTCATAATCAATGTAGTTGTATTTATAAATATATACATATTTCTGTTTGTTAGCAATAAATACTTTCAGAAAGAGGTGCTTTTGTGTAACTTGCACAAATGTCCAGTCATGCTAACTATGATGCTGATTGTAAGCAACTAGATGTCAATGACCCTGACTTCTTCTTCTTTTCTTAATATAATTTATTGTCAAATTGGTTTCCATACAACACCCAGTGTGCATCTCAATAAGTGCCCTACTCAATGCCCATCACCCACTTCCCCCTCTCCCCCACCCCCATCAACCCTCAGTTTGTTCTCAGTATTTAAGAGTCTCTTATGGTTTGCCTCCCTCCCTCTCTGTAGCTTCCCCCCCCCCATTCCCTGACCCATGGTCTCCTGTTAAGTTTCTCAAGATCCACATATGAGTGAAAACATATGGTATCTGTCTTTCTATGACTGACTTATTTCACTCAGCATAATTCCCTCCAGCTCCATCCATGTTGCTGCAAATGGCATGATTTCATTCTTTCTCATTGCCAAGTAGTATTCCATTGTTTATGTAAACCACATCTTCTTTATCCATTTGTCAGTTGATGGACACTTAGGCTCTTTCCATAATTTGACTATTGTTGAAAGTGTTGCTATAAACATTGGGGTACATGTGCCCCTACACATCAGCACTCTTATATACCTTGGTTAAATTCGTAGCAATGTCACTGCTGGGTCATAATGTAGTTCCATTCTTAATTTTTTGAGGAACCTCCACACTATTTTCCAGAGGAGCCACACCAGTTTGCATTCCCACCAACAGTGCAAGAGGGTTCCCATTTCTCCACATCTTCAGCAGAATCTATGGTCTCCTGATTTGTTCATTTTAACCACTCTGACTGGTGTGAGGTGGTATCTCAGTGTGGTTTTGATTTCTATTTCTCTGATGCTGAGTGACGTTGAGAATCTTTTCATGTGTCTGTTGGTCATCTGGATGTCTTCTTTGGAAAAGTGTCTACTCATATCTTCTGCCCATTTCTTCACTGGATTATTTGTTTTTCAAGTGTGGAGTTTGGTGAGTTATTTATAGATTTTAGATACTAGCCCTTTATCCGATATGTCATTTGCAAATATCTTTTCCCATTCTGTCAGTTGCCTTGTCATTTTGTTGATTATTTCCTTTGCAGTGAAGAAGATTTCATCTGTATGAGGTACCAATAGTTCATTTTTGCTTTTAGTTCCCTTACTTTTGGAGATGTGTTGAGTAAGAAATTGCTGTGGCTGAGGTTAGAGAGATTTTTTCCTGCTTTTTCCTCTAGGGTTTTGATGGTTTCCTGTCTCACATTCCTGTCTCACATCCCATTTTGGGTTTATTTTTGTGTATGGTATAAGAAAGTGGTTTAGTTTCATTCTTCTGCATGTTGCTGTCCAGTTCTCCCAGCACCATTTGCTAAAGAGACTGCATTTTTTCCATTGGATACACTTTCCTACTTTGTCAAAGATTAGTTGGCCATACTTTTATGGGTCCAATTCTGGGTTCTCTATTCTATTCCATTGGTCTATGTGTCTGTTTTTGTGCCAATACCATACTGTCTTGAGGATTACAGCTTTGTAGTAGAGGCTAAAGACTGGAATTGTGATGTCTCCCACTTTTGTTTCCTTCTTAAATATTATTTTGACTATTCGGGGTCTTTGTGGTTTCATAAAAATTTTAGGGTTGTTTGTTCTAGCTTTGAGAAGAATGCCAGTGCAATTTGATTCAGATTGCATTGAATGTGTAAATTGTTTTGGGTAGTATTGACATTTTAACAATATTTATTCTTCCAATCCATGAGCATGGAATGTTTTTCCATTTCTTTGTATCTTCTTCAATTTCCTTCATAAGCTTTCTATAGTTTTCAGCATACAGATCCTTTACATCTTTGGTTAGATTTACTCCTAGGTATTTTATGGTTCTTGGTGCAATTGTGAATGGGATCAGTTTCTTTGTCTTTCTGTTGCTTCATTATTGGTGTATAAAAATGCAACCAATTTCTGTACATTCATTTTATACCCTGCAACATTGCTGAATTCATGCATCAGTTCTAGCAGTCTTTTGGTGAAGGCTGTCGGGTTTTCCATGTAGAGTATCATGTCGTCTGTGAAAAGTGAAAGTTTGATTTCATCATTGCCAATTTTGGTGTCTTTGATTTCATTTCTTCGTCTGATTGCTGATGCTAGGACTTCCAACACTATGTTAAACAAACAGTGGTGAGAGTGGACATCCTGTCATGTTCCTGATCAGGGGAAAAGCTCTCAATTTTTCCCCATTGAGGATGATATTAGCTGTGGGCTTTTCATAAGTGGCTTTTATAATGTTTAAGTATGTCCTTATATCCCGACCTACTTGAGGGTTTTCATCAAGAAAGGATGCTGTACTTTGTCAAATACTTTTTCTGCATCAATTGACAGGATCATATGGCTCTTATCTTTTCTTGTGTTAATATGATATATCACATTGATTGATTTGTGAATATTGAACCAGCCCTACAGCCCAGGAATGAATCCCACTTGATCATGGTGAATAATACTTTTTATATGCTGTTGAATTTGATTTTCTAGTATCTTGCTGAGAATTTTTACATCCATATTCATCAGGGATATTGGCCTCTTTTTTTGCTGGTTTTCTGGCTGGTTTGGGAATCAAGGTAATGTAGGCTTCATAGAATTATTCCAGAAGTTTTCCTTCCATTTCTTTTTTTTGTAACAATTTGAAAAGGATAGGTATTAACTTTGCTTTAAATGTCTGGTAGAATTCCCCAGGGAAGCCATCTGGTCCTGGACTCTTATTTGTTGGGAGATTTTTGATAACTGATTCAATTTCTTTGCTGGTTACGGGTCTGTTCAAGTTTTCCATTTCTTCCTGCTTGAGTTTTAGAAGTGTGTGGGTGCCTAGGAATTTGTCCATTTCTTCCAGGTTGTCCAGTTTGTTAGCATATAATCTTTCATAGTATTCCCTGATAATTGCTTGTATTTCTGAGGGAATGGTTGTAATAAATCTATTTTCATTTGTGATTTTATCTATTTGGGTCCTCTCTCTCTTCTTTTTGTGAAGCCTGGCTAAAGGTTTATCAATTTTGTTTATTAATTCAAAAAACCAAATCTTGGTTTCATTGATATGTTCTACTGTTCTTTAAAAATTCTATATTGTTTATTTCTGCTCTGATCTTTATTATTTCTCTTCTTCTGCTGGGTTGGGGTGCTTTTGCTGTTCTGCTTATAGTTACTTTAGGTGTGCTGTTAGACTTAGTATTTGGGATTTTTCTTGCTTCTTGAGATAAGCCTGAATTGCAATGTATTTTCCTCCTAGGACTGTCTTTGCTGCATCCCAAAGGGTTTGGATTGTTTAATTTCTTCTCTAATTGGCCCAGATATTCTTTAGTAAGATATTCGTTAACCTCCATGCTTTTGGAGGTTTTCCAGACTTTTTCCTGTGTTGATTTCAAGTTTCATAGCATTGTGATCTCAAAGTGTTAATGGTATGATCTCAATTCTTTTATATTTATTGAGGGCTGTTTTGTGACCCAGTATGTGATCTACCTTGGAGAATGTTCCATGTGCACTTGAGAAGAAAGTATATTCTGCTGCTTTGGGATGCAGAGTTCTAAATATATCTGTCAAGTCCATCTGATCCAATGTATCATTCAGGGCCCTTGTTTCTTTATTGACCCTGTTTCTAGATGTTCCAGCCATTGTTATAAGTGGAGTATTAAATTCCCCTGCAATTACCACATTCTTATCAATAAGGTTGCTTATGTTTGTGATTGTTTTCTATATTTGGGTACTCTCCAATTCGGTTCATAGACATTTATAATTGTTAGCTCTTCCAGATGTATAGACCCTGTAATTATTATATAATGCCCTTCTTCATCTCTTTTTACAGCCTTTAAAGTCTAGTTTGTCTGATATAAGTATGGCTACTCCAGCTTTCTTTTGACTTCCAGTAACATGATAGATAGTCCTCCATCCCCTCACTTTCAATCTGAATGTGTCCTCAGGTCTAAAATGAATCTCTTGTAGACAGCAAATAGATGGGTCTTATTTTTTTTTTATCCATTCTGATACCCTATGTCTTTTGATTGGAGCATTTAATTCAGACTTTCAGTGTTATTATTGAAAGATATGGGTTTAGAGTCATTGTGTTATCTGTAGGTTTCATTCTTGTAGTGATGTCTCTGGTACTTTGTGGTCCTTGCAACATTCCACTCACAGAGTCCCCCTTAGGATCTCTTGTAGGGCTGGTTTAGTGGTGATGAATTCCTTCAGTTTTGTTTGAGGAAACCTTTATCTCTCCTTGTAATCTGAATGACAGGCTTGCTGGATAAAGGATTCTCGCTGCATATTGTTTTCTGTTCATCACATTGAAGAATACTGCCATTCCTTTCTGGCCTGCCAAGTTTCAGTAGATAGGTCTGCTACTACCCTTATGTATCTACCTTTGTATGTTAGGGCCTGTTTATCCCTAGCTGCTTTCAGAATTCTCTCTTTATCCTTGTATTTTTCTAGCTTCACTATGATATGTCATGCAGGAGATTGATTCAAGTTACGTCAAAGGGAGTTCTCTGTGCCTCTTGGATTTCAATGTTTCCTTCCTCAGATTGGGGAAGTTCTCAGCTATGATTTGTTCAAGTACACCTTCAGCCCCTTTCTCTCTCTGTTCTTTTCTGGAATTCCTATGATACATGGATTGTTCCGTTTGGTTGCATCATGTAGTTCTTTAATTCTCCCCTCTTGGTCCTGGATTTTTTTTTAATCTCTCCTTTTCTCAGATTCCTCTTTTTCCATAATTTATCTTTTAATTTACCTATTCTCCCCTCTTCCTCTTCAGTTCATGCTGTGCCCACCTCCATTTTATTTTGCACCTCATTTATAGATTTTTAAATTCATCATGACTATTTTTTATTTCCTTGATCTCTGCAGCAATAGATTTTCTGCTGTTCTGTGCCTTTGTCAAGCCCAGAAATCAATCTTGTGACTATTATTCTAAATTCTTGTTCTGTTATATTGCTTATATCTGTTTTGATCAATTCTCTAGCTGTCACTTTTCCTTGGAATTTCTTTTGAGGAGAATTCTTCTGTTTTGTCTTTTTGGCTGGTTTTCTGTCCCTTATGAGTTTAAGAATCTTGTTATGTGTTCTACACCTGTGAGCACTGCTATATTAAAGGGGGGTCATACACTGTCCAGGGCCTGGCCCTTCAGGAGGTGTATTTTGGAGAATGTTACTTGCTCTCTGTTGTGACTTTGGTTATTTTAGTTCTCTACTTTTAATGATGTTTTGGACCCTCCACAAGATGTGCTTTAATTTGTTTTCTGATGTGGCCATGGAAAGGGAAACAAACACACAAACAAACAGGAAACAAAAATGCAAACACAGAGACAAATAAACAAACAGACAAAAAACACACAAACAAAAGAAAACATAAAAACAATCCAAAAGAAATAACCAGAAACACCAGCTACAAGTAAAGAACAGGGTGGAGGTGGTGCTGATGGAAGAGCACATACAGACAGAAATGACAGGGGTGGGAACAAAGAGAAAATAAACATTTACCAGGCAGAGACTAAATGGCTTAATTCAGATAGAGAGAAAGGAAAATAAATAAGGAGGTGGGGGGGGGGGGGAACCAAGATAAAGTTACGCAAACAGAGAAACTATACTGCTTGATTATTCCAGAGAGAGAGAAAAGAAAGTAAAGAAGGAAGTGTAGAACACGTATCAAGAGAATGGAGAAATGGGAACACTCTTGCACTGTTGGTAGGAATGCAAACTGGTGCAGTGTGGAGGTTTCTCAAAAAATTAAAAATAGATCTACCCTATGATCCAGCAATAGCACTGCTAGGAATTTGTCCAAGGGATACAGGAGTGCTGATGCACAGGGACACTTGTACCCCAATGTTTATAGCAGCACTCTCAACAATAGCCAAATTATGGAAAGAGCCTAAATGTCCATCAACTGATGAATGGATAAAGAAATTGTGGTTTATATACACAATGGAATACTACGTGGCAATGGGAAAGAATGAAATATGGCCTTTTGTAGCAACGTGGATGGAACTGGAGAGTGTTATGCTGAGTGAAATAATTCATACAGAGAAAGACAGATACCATATGTTTTCACTCTTATGTGGATCCTAAGAAACTTAACAGAAGGCCATGGGGGAGGGGAAGGAAAAAAAAAGTTAGAGAAGGAGGGAGCCAAACCATAAGAAACTCTTAAAAACTGAGAACAAACTGAGGGTTGATGGGGGATGGGAGGGAGGAGAAGGTGGGTGATGGATACTGAGGAGGGCACCTGTTGGGATGAGTACTGGGTGTTGTATGGAAACCAATTTGACAATAAATTTCATATTAAAATAAATACATACATAAATAAGAGAATGGAATACATAAATAAGAGAATGGATTAAATATGTCTGCTTAAACAAACCAACCAGAGTAACCAGCCTAGAGGAGGGAAGAGATAAGAAGGAGAAGCGATTCCACAGTCTCTTCTCCACAGGCCCAGTGGACTCTGTTTCAGAGTCATCCTCACTGTGCCGCTGGTGCAGATGGGGTGGGCAGTCCTTCTCGCTCTGCCAACTCTCCTGACCCAGCGCTTGGCTAGGATTCACACTCCTGCTCCATGAACTCTGGCACTGGGGAAGTGCTTCTCTGTATGGCCTGATATGTGGTCCCAGCTGGCTTTGTCTGTGCCACAGCACTTGAGGGAGTACAGCCTTCTCCTGCTGCAGACTGTGTCCCTGACCTAGCCACCAAGCCCAGGGGTGGCAGATGCAGTCATGCTTTGTCCTGTTCCACAGCACTCCAGGGAGGGGACCGCCTTCTCCTACTGTGGACTGAACCCTCAACCTAGCCACTGAGCCCGGGGTGTCGGTCTCAGGCAGATTTTGTCTTATCCTGCAGCACTCCAGGGAGGGTGTTGCTTTCTTCTACTGCGGATTGCACCCTTGACCTAACACCAAACCCAGGGGTGGCTTCCCTCCTCCCCAGGTGTGAGACCAGGGCAGCCGGACCCAGTCCAAGCAAAGCCCCGCAGTTAGAGATAAGATCCCTCTCAGTCCCAGTCCAAGGTTTTCTCTTGTCCAGATACAGTCCTACGCTTCCACAGCTGCTCTTTCTCTTCCCTTTGTCTCTCCACAGAAGGGGATCCTTTCCCTCTGTGCCTATGTGGCCCATTTTATCTCCCCCAGTTTGCAATCACCCACCTATAGCCCAAGTTTGTCCTGGTGTCTCCCTTTTAGACTCAATCTCTTTTCCTCCCAGACTCTTGGGCTTCAAAGTCCTTTGGCTTCAGCCCTTCTTTGAGAGATGCAGGAAGTATGGATCCCCCTTCTTCTCCACCATGTTGGCCCCTCCTCCTCTTCAGAAATCGACCATGTCTTCCTTTTAATATATAGGCTTTATTTTTTAGAGCACGCTTAGGTTTATGTAAATTACACAAAGAGTACAGAAAGTTCCTAAATACTGTCTCCCCCTCTCACCCCATCTCCTAGAAAGGAACTGTGTCTTTTTCTTTTTTTCTTTCTTTCTTTTCTTAAAAGATTTTATTAAATAATCTTTACACACAACCTGGGGCTTGAACTTACAACCCCCAGATCAAGAGTCACATGCTCGACTGACTAAGCCAATCAGTCACCAGAACTGTATCTTTTTTTTTAAGTTTCTTGACTTATTTTGAGACACACACACACACACAAAGAGAGAGAGAGAGAGAGCATGCGTGCATGAGTGGGGGACGGTCAGAGACAGAGGGAGACAGAGAATCCTAAGTGGGCTCTGCACTGTCAGCACAGAGTTCTACTTGGGGATTGAACCCAGGAACCATGAGATCATGACCTGAGCCATATCAAGAATCAGATGTTTAACCAACTGAGCCACCCAGACACTCCTGGAACTACGTCTTTTAAAACATCAAGCTCCCATATCCAAACCCAAGGTCTGGAACATAGGTTTTCAATACAAGTTTTTATTTAAAAATTGAATCAAGTTACTCACCCCTGGTGATCTCTACCAAAAAGTGGTCTTGAATTACTTAAATGATACTCTGAGGAATGAATGTATTTCCCAAAATAGCTGGAAGGAAATTTACCTAATGAGGACACTAGCCTTAGTGATAGTAATAAATATAAACATGTCACTAGGTGCCAGGAACCAAGAAGGCTGCTTCCTGGACATCTTGAATTTGTTTGGATCATATAGTCTTCACAACCTGATAGAACGGGTATTCAAATCCTGATTTTACATGTGAGGATACCTGAGTTCAAGGAGACTAAGAGATTTTTAAAAGTCATACCTGGGGGCGCCTGGGTGGCGCAGTCAGTTAAGCGTCCGACTTCAGCCAGGTCACGATCTCGCGGTCCGGGAGTTCGAGCCCCGCGTCAGGCTCTGGGCTGATGGCTCGGAGCCTGGAGCCTGTTTCCCATTCTGTGTCTCCCTCTCTCTCTGCCCCTCCCCCGTTCATGCTCTGTCTCTCTCTGTCCCAAAAATTAATAAAAACGTTGAAAAAAAAATAAAAAAATAAAAGTCATACCTGTAACAATGGGCAGCACCAGAATGGGAAACCAGGGCTCACGCCCCCTGAGTTAAGTGTCTGTATGTTCACAGTCTAATACAATAGCCACTGGCCATGCATGACCATGGAGCACTTAAAATGTGGCTAATCTGCATTGAAATATGCAGTGTAACATACCCACTGAAATTAATACAAAAAAAGAATGCAAAACATCTCATTAACAATTGTTTCATATTGAGTACATTAGAAAGATAATGTTGGATAGACTGAATTTATATAGAATATATTATAAAAACTAATTCCATCTGTTTCTTTTTATTCTTTTTTTAAATGTGGCTACTAGGAAACCTAAAAATACAGAAGTGATTCACTTTTGTGGATAGCACAGTGGACCTTGCACTGTGCTTCTACTGGATACCTCTGATTGGTAGGAGAAGCTGAGAGAATTCATTTTCCTCTATGGGAAGAATGGTACGGGGAGTCTGAAGACTTGGTTTAGTCCCAGCTCAGTCAGAAATCTGGTCCTAATCAGGCCCGTATCCCTCTCTGTGCCTCAGTTTGCTTAAGAAAAGCAGAAATACTGGGCAGGATAGGTGGCAGTAAACTCTCTCCCGACTCTTAAGTTTTATGGAAGCCAAAGGGATATTTGTGCCATGCTTCTTATCCTTCCTTGAAACACATCCAATTACCCTGTGGTTTTGTGGTTTAGATACATAACCATCTAATAGAGAAGATCATTTTCTTAGGATATAGAAGTAATAGTTATAACAGTATTGCTGTTCTTTTAATCTCCCTCCCACCCTCCACCAAGGGCACAAAGACCATGCTGCTCATTCTCTTGGAGGATACTTGTGGGCAAAGGAATCTTCAGATGCAAGAAAGTCAAGCAGCTTTTGTTCTTAGTGACTTTTAGGATGTTGTTCCTCTAACACACTTTATTTCTTTCTTGTGGTTTATTTCATCAATAGAGGACCTTGATGTAATCATTTCCCTGTAATTTATAGATAACATCTCTTTCACTAAATATAGAACACTGTCTCTGTCAATGTATTTTACAGGAAAGCCCTTTCTTGAATGGGAATTAAACAAGAAATTGGAATTATTAATAATGACACAACAGTGGTGCAGATATGAAGTTGAACTTAAAGTATCTAAATTAAGAGAATAACATCATTGGGATAAAGATGTAGAAAAACAAATTATATCCATTGCAACACTTTCCATTCAATTCCAGACACATACCTTCTGACATAGGCACTATCCATTACACAGTACTTTGTATATTATTTTAGCTGCCTTGATATAAATAAGGTACCTAGAAATAGCAAACTGATAGTCCCCTCTTGTTCCATAGCAATTGGTTAAGAATCATGTTTGACATTGAATATTTCAGGAACAGGATATAAGAGAGAGGACAAAACCTAGTTCATTCATGTAGTCCACACAATCTACTCTGAGGTGATGATGCTTCTCTTGGGGTGAAGGACTGGGCTCCCCAATCTTTACTCCAGATAATCAGATCACTCAACTAGGCATCTCATTGCCAAGTGTCTTTTATGATACCAAAGGGATTTTTCTCAAGCCTGAGTGACATGCATGAGAAAGAGAATTAATAACTGACGTACTCAAGCCAGATAAAAGAGAATTAGTGGAACCATGGTATGACAGTAAGCAAAGGGAGGTAAGATGGAGCTTACCATTTGGACCAGCTTTCCCCTGATATATTTATTTAAAGTTTGTTTATGTACTTAAGCAATATCTACACCCAATGTGGGGCTCAAACTCAAGACATTGAGGCCAAGAATCGCATGCTCTACCAATTGAGCCAGTAAAGCACCCCAAATTTTTTTTTAATTCACACCCTCTGCCTTACTTTGTTAGATTTGAAGAAGAGAAGTTTAAGCCAGGACAGGAGAGCAGGAGCCAAGTATTTGAAGGATGTTGTGATGAGAAGGGCTCTGCTAGGCACAGATGACTCACCTTTAGATGAGCAGGTAACTCAGCACATAGAGCATGTGAGTCCAGGTCATTGTAGCACGTCTATCTTGCTGACCTCACCTGGGGCCCTGGGCCCATTAAAGATATTCCATAGGTGGAGACCAGCTTGCCTCACCCCCTCTCAGGGGCTGCTTGGACTGTGGACATGTGGTCACAGCCTGCATTTCTCCAAGGGAGGTATGGGGAGGAGTGTCTTGTGTCCTGTGGACCTTCTCTTAGAGTTATCTGCTATCTTTCCTCTCATCCTCAATAGCCTCCAAAGCAGCTGAAACCAGAGGTGAGAGAAGCTGGCAGTGAAAGAGCAAGCCAAATTCCACCAAGTGGTGTGCTGGTAAAACACATGGTTTACAACAGGCTGGAAGTGGAAGAGGAGAGGAAACCCTGATTTGTAGTGCTTACTGATTCCTGTGGTGTAAACACTCCTGCCACGGTTAGTTTCAAGCTGCAACATGATGCCACAGAAGTGGAGTTGGGATAATGTGTTCAATAACACATGGTTATGTGGCATTGTATTTCCACCATACACATACAAAATATGAAATAATGCCCAAAGCAGAGATAATAGTATATTGTAGTCAAATAATTCAGAAGTAATGAGTATTTTGGGGCTTTGTTACCTTTGTGTTTAGTATAATTTATCATATATTTATACAGTTTAATTTTTAATAATGGCTTTATTTGATGACCACTGAAAAGTAGACACTCGGCTGTTGATAGCTAGCTTGAGCCAGCTCCAGTACCTCACAGCCCTGGCTGTGGTACAGGGAAGGAGGCAAAAGGTGTGTCAGTGATGCTCAGCATGTCAATGTAAGCATCCCATTCAGTCACCTTCCTCCTTCTGTGCCCCTCACCGTCACAAAGTTCTGTACTCAGGGACTATTTCTCAGGGCAGAGAGAACACAAGGGCTCTGACTCACAGGAAACCCCACTTTGCAGTCACCTCTTTCTTCTCCCTGTAAGGAAGCAGCAGTGACACTAGGGGACATGCAAACATGCACCTGAGGAAGCAGATCTGGGAGTTTTTTGGTTTCTGTTCAGCCTCACATGTTGCGAGAGATCCCACATGTTGGCTTCCAGATTGTGAGGCCTCCCAGGTCTTGGGTCTGAATGTTCAGCTCTGCCCAAGCCTTTGCCCAATAACCCTAGGACAGGCCTCCCAGCAGCCACTCAACTACTGCCACTCAGCTCTGCACTCTTTTATCTCACCTCAAGCTCTTGTCCCTCTCTGTACCTGACTTTGCCTTCTCTACAGGCCCTATAGTCATCCCCTCAGGCTCACTCTATGCAGGCTGCAGCTCCCCTCTCCCCTTCTGCCCCACAGAAGCTCCCAGTCTTTCAGTTGTGAAGGACTTCCTGACCAGGGAGTAGATACCAGAGTCACCATCATGGGAAGCCATACAGCTGAGAAATCCTGCAGGCTTCCATAGGTTCCCAATGCCTCTCTCTTTCCTAGGAGGAGAGCTGACATCCAGACATCTGGCAGAGACTCAGAGCAGAAGAGTGGCGGCAGCAGAAGGAAAAACGAAGAATCCCTTGAATTGGGGGACATGTTAACCAGCTGGCAAGACCAGGGGAGTGGCTCCTGGTTCAGGATTCAACCATCCCCACAAGGCCAGCTATAGCCTGAGAGACAGTGGCCCCAGGGATGTAGAGCTCTGTGGGAGCCCATGCTGCTGGCACCAGGAGAGCCACAAGAACTCAGTTGTCAGATGAGTAAAGGTTTGTTTTTCCCCTGACCAGAGGTTTTGCTTCTGTTGCTGGTGTCGTGTTCTAATTGCAAAGCAGTTATTCATCATTGTGGACTGGTGGGGACTTTTGCTGGGCTTACCAGGAATAGACTGGCCAGCGTTCTTGCACTTGTCCAAGCCTATAGCAAAATAGGGCCCTGGGAGAGCCTTATTTGTCCTGTGCCTAGGAAAAGTAAGCAAAGTGCATATAATTTCATACCAACTGTGTGCTATCCCCTTCACAAACACCATTAAACCCTCTCATGAATCCTCCCTGAACTTCGATGTCCACAGATGGGCTGACATGTGGAGCAGAGCCTGCCAGAATCTTAACCATCACTGGTAGTTGCTAGATCTCTCCAACCTTGTGCCAATGGAAAATGCTTGGAAGTTCCTTAGAACTCACTACATGAAATTGACGTGAGGCTTAAGTTTGCCTTTGAAGGTCCTTGCTTCTGCCCCAAAACTTGCTCTCAATGTGCCTCTCCATTCCATACTCCACTCTCTTTTCCTCTTTGGCCATGTCCATCCTTCAGGGGGCAATATTTCTCTCTAGCATCTCTTGGGCAGAAACTTCTGTCCAGAATGCTCAGGATCCACCAAATTCTCACTCAAATTCTCTGGTCCCACAAATCTCTTTCCATTCTCAAAGTAGTTGCACTAAGCAGCTGAGTTTTTCTTCTGCATTTCCAATGGGGCCTTTGAGGGCTGATAGTCTTTACCCTAAAGATTAGGTGGCAAACTGACCTGCCTGAAGAAAGAATATGGAATTAGGGAGTAGGAAGGGTGTTCCTCTGCTCCTCATGCCCTACCCACCCACTGTGGCCAATGCCCATGTTTGAGGAGAGAAGCCAGTATGCAGAGAGGCCTGATCAGGCCAACAGTGAAACCACTTTCCCTGATACATGAGTCCTTCCTCCTCACCCAAAGTTTCTCAAATAGGAAAGAACTCTCCTAAGAAATCTTCTTCCCTGTTAACCCATTTTGGTCATTGTGGAGATGAAAGTTGTGAGCTAGAGCCCATGTTCCAGTTGCAAGGAAGCACAGAGATCCACAAGGTAGATGGCCTTTTATAGAAGAAAAGGAGACAAATGACTGGAAAGGCCCATTAATGCCCATCATAGCTGAGGGAAAAGTTAACACAGAGAACACCACTCACTCTGCTTCCTCTCCCACTTTTTCTTCAAAAGTAGAAGATAGAGTAATATTTGTATCTAACCCTAAACGTTTTTTTAAGTTTAATGTTGTCTATGATGACTGGGATCCTAAATGTCAGAAAACTTTGTGCCTTGCTGTTTGTTAATATAATGGGAAGCAGCCCACTTAGCTGCATTACAGGAATCACTGAAGCACTGGGCAGGAGTGATGTGATAACCAAATCACACAGTGGTGAGTAAGACCTGGGGCAAGATGGCCCAAGCAACACAGGGACAGGAATGACTGAAATGTTTGCATGCTTCTTAATTTAATGTCCCAGCTTTAAAGTTTGCATTTCTTGGTCTTTCTGCCAGGAAAAGGCTCTAGCATGTCATACTTTATAGAGAAATGTTTTAGCAACATGAAAAAAAACCGTAAGTCAGTACATGAGACTAACCAAGGGCATTTAGTTTATGTTTCTTATCCAGAAGAAAGGCAGCACTGGAGAAGCCCTGGGCTGAACCATGCTTTTCTTTTTTTTTTTTTTTTTTTTTTTTGAACCATGCTTTTCAACAAGACTGAAATTACACAAAGAGATCCAGCCAAGTTTAAAAGAGGGATTTGCTTATTTGCTTGAGGGTTCTGGTAGGTCAGAGAAAATGTTTTCTAAAGAGTAAATACTCCCTTCTAGTCTATACAATCTGATCATCAGATGGTGGAAGGTGGAAGGAATTAGCACTCACTCTAGATTCCAGTGGGCAGAGGGTGCTTGGTCATTTGGGGGAGGGGGATAGTAGATTTTCTTTAGAACCTGCTATGTTCCATTTCTTCACATTTAACACATGAACTGTCTTTAAAAAAATCCTTAAATGCACTACACTATTTCCATTAATATATCATTGCTAATTGAAGTTACGCAGTAAAATATGGAAAATTTCCTATGAAGTCAATAATCGATCAAGAAGTTAATTCTTTTTTTTTTATATATGAAATTTATTGTCAAATTGGTTTCCATACAACACCCAGTGCTCATCCCAAAAGGTGCCCTCCTCAATACCCATCACCCACCCTCTCCTCCCTCCCACCCCCCATCAACCCTTAGTTTGTTCTCAGTTCTCAACAGTCTTCTTAATTAATTAAATCTGCCATTCATTTGATAAACACTGCCACAAAGCACCATGTCAGGTGCTGTGGAAAGATGGGAAGACAGAAGTATTTGGTGTCTCCCCAAGGAGTGGTGTGCCCCATAGGTAGAGTGAAGAGTGTTTTAGATGGTGCAGTGATGGGTATTTTTATTTCAATCATTATTGTTTATTTTAAATGGATATTAGAAAATAGATATACAAGTGTGTCAACTTTGTGTCTTTTACCAATTTTTATTGCTTACAATGATGCTAGACATTTAAATTTTAAAAGTGAGTCCACCTAAAGATTTTAAGAAAATAACAATATTTTAAAATGTATTTTGAGAAGTCACATTTTTAAATAGATATTGAATGAATAAATATTTGCCATAAGTTTTAATTAGCTAATATATAAATAATCGTAAAATTTTGAGTGCAGTATGTGACTACTGAAATAAGCTACCTTCTCTAACTCTCAAAGGAGCTTATAATAAATACTGAGCTTAAAATAATAATAACCAATAGTTCCATAGCACTAACTATATCCCAGACATTATTCTTGACACTTTACCCACTAATCCTGACAATGGTCCCATGAAGTAAATGCTCATGTTACAAAGTAAATTAAAGACAGATTTTTATAGCAGACAAGTAGAGTACCTGGTATAGGATGAGCTGGGGTTATGTTCTTTCCCTGACACTTGTTAATCATGCAACCCTAATATGTTACTTACCTCCTGGCCCTCAGTTTCTCTTTTGGTAAGGTGAGAAATACAACACTTGTCTTGTAGGATTACTTCAAGGATCAAATGAGCAGATACATATTAAAGCATTTAGTACCCAATAAATGGTAATTTAATGAGATTTTAAATGGGGGTTAGCCAGATCTTAAAGCAAAATCTCAAATCCTTGGATTTTCTCTCTTTCTGGATGTCTTGGTATTCTCTTTGCTTCTAGTCC
Organism: Puma concolor; assembly: GCF_028749965.1. NCBI lineage: Eukaryota > Metazoa > Chordata > Mammalia > Carnivora > Felidae > Puma > Puma concolor. The sequence goes on from NC_141671.1 coordinate 29,034,299, forward strand.
CTTTTCCATCTAAAGGGATAGGCTCCCATCTGTGGGACTCATCTTGGTGAAAAAAGGCCAAAGGTCTTAGTCTGGGTTTGATGCTGGTAGGAAGCTCACCAATCATGTGAATGGGGTAAACTGTCACCTCTCTGACTACTCAGTCCCTCAACTACAGCTTGGCACCAGAATCAACATGAGGCTTTGAAATCAGAAAGATCTGGATTAGAATCCTGGTTTTGCTTCTTAGTAGCTGTTCAACATTAGGCTAGTGCCTTAAGGTTTCTGAGCCTCAGTTTCTTCACTTTAAAAATGGGGATGAAAATAATTCCTTCTCAAGGGTCATCACTGACCACCCCCACCCCTGACTGGTGAAGGTGCCTTGCCCACAGCACCTACATAGCCCATACCATACCTATGCCATCCTTTGACACCCTCAAGGCTAGGATGTTGTCCTGTTGAAGCTGTGTATCCCTGGAAACCAGCAGAGGGCCAGGAACATGGTGGATCTTCAGGAGATGTTTGTTGAGTTAATTTTTTTTAAGCTCTTCAGAACGTAACAAGTGTGTGAGACAATGTGGAGAAATTGGAACTCTTTTGCATTGTTGGTAGGAATGTGAAACGGTGCAGCTGCTATTGAAAACACATAAAGTCGGGGCGCCTGGGTGGCGCAGTCGGTTAAGCGTCCGACTTCAGCCAGGTCACGATCTCGCGGTCCGTGAGTTCGAGCCCCGCGTCGGGCTCTGGGCTGATGGCTCAGAGCCTGGAGCCTGTTTCCGATTCTGTGTCTCCCTCTCTCTCTGCCCCTCCCCTGTTCATGCTCTGTCTCTCTCTGTCCCAAAAATAAATAAACGTTGAAAAAAAAAAAAAAAAAAGAAAACACATAAAGTCTTCAAAAAATTAAACATAGAATTACCATATGATCTAGCAATTCCAATATCCTAAAAAACTAAAAGTAGGGTCTTGGACAGATATTTGTACCCCCGTGTTCATAGCAGCATCATTTAGAATAGCCAAAAGTTGGAAGCCACCCAAATGTTCATTCATAGAAAGATGAATGGATAAAGAAAATGTGGTAGATACACACAATGCATGTAAAGGAAGGAAGGTCTGACACATGCTACAACATGGATAAACCTTGAGAACATTACGCTAAATGAAATAAGCCAGTCACAAAAGGACAAATATTGTATGATTTCTCTTATATGAGGTACCTAGGGTAGTCAAATTCATAGAGACAGAAAGTAGAATGGGGGTTACCAGAGGCTAGAGGGAGGTAGGAAAGGAGTGAATGTTTAATGAATGCAGAGTTTCAGTTTCATAAGATGAAAGAGTTTTGTGGTGGTGGTTGTACAACAGTGCAACTGTATACTTGAAAATGGTACGTTTTGTTTTTTGTGTATTTGGCCACTATATATATATATATATATATATATGCCATCCCATAACACCCTCAAGGCTAAGATGTCCTGTTGAAGAGACATATATGTGTGCTATATATATATATATATATACCTTTAACAGGAGAAACAAAAGCAAAATTAAACTATTGAGACTACACCAAAATAAAAAGCTTTGTATAGCAAAGGAAACCAACAAAACAAAAAGGCAACCTACTGAATGACAAGGTATTTGCAGGGTGCCTGGGTGTCTCAATTTTGTTAAGTCTGATTCTTGATTTCAGCTCAGGTTGTAATCCTGGGATCATTGTATTGAGCCCTGTGTCAGGCTCTGGGCTAGGCATGGAGCCTTCTTGAGACCCTCTCCTATCTCTCTTTCCCTCTGCCCTGCTCTTTATCTCAAATAAATTTTAAAAATAATAAGAGAGAAGATACTTGCAAATGATATATCTGGTAAAAGGTTAATGTCCAAAATATATTTAAAAACGTATACAACTCAACACCAACAAAACAAATATTCCAAATAAAAATGAGCAAAGGAGAGGCACCTGGGTGGCTCAGCCAGTTAAGCAATGGACTCTTGAGTCATGATCTCATGGGGCATGAAACTGAGCCCCAAATTGGGCTCCACGCGTGGAGACTGCTTGGGATTCTCTCGCTCCCTCTCTCTCTTCTCCTCCCCTGCTATCTCCTTCTCCCCCCCCCCATCAAAATAAATGAATAAACTTAAAAAAATGGGCAGATTTTTCTAAGAATATAGAGATTTTTCTAAGACATACAGGTGACCAGTAAATGCATGAAAAGATATTCAATATCTTCATTCATCAGGGAAATGCAAATTAAAAAAACCACAATGAGATATAATTTTGCACCTCTCAGAATGGCTAAAACCAAAAACACAAGAAATAAGGATTGGTGAGGATGGGGAGAAAAAAGAATACTGGTACACTGTTGGTGGAAATGCAAATTGTGAAGCCACTGTGGAAAACAGTATGGACATTCTTCAAAATATTAAAAATGGAATTACCATATCATCCAATAATTCTACTATTGGATATCTACCCAAAGAAAACAAAAAGACCAATTTGAAGAGATATATGCACACTATGTATATTCCAGTATCATTTACATTACATCAGCCAAGATATGGAAGCAATTCAAATGTCCATAGATAAGATAGATGAATGGATAAAGAAGATGTGATATACATATTAGAATATACATATCACATATACATGATATATGTATATAGGATATATATAGGAATATAATGGAATATTATTAAACCATAAAAAAGAATGAAATCTTGCCACTTACAACAACATGGATGGACCTAAAGGGTACAGTGCTAAGTGAAATAAGTCCCAGAAAGACAAACACCATAAGATTTCACTCATATGTGGAATTTAAGAAACAAAGTAAGTGACCAAACGAAGAAAAAACAAAACCAGACAAACAAAAAACTAGACTCTTAAATACAGAGAACTGGTGGTTGCCAGAAGTTGGTAGAGGGGGAATGGGTGAAATAGATATGGAGGATTAAAAATACACTTACATTGATGAGTGTTGAGAAATGTATAGAATTGTTGACGCTTTATATTGTACACCTGAAACACAACACTGTACATTTACTATACTGGAATGAATGAATGAATGAATGACTGCATGAGTGAATGAATAAAGTGTTCTTTTCCTTCCTGTCTTCGAGCAACCCCAAGTGTTGCCATTCACATGAAAGTAAACAGTGGAGGCAAAGGCAAAGTGTGGAGCCTAGAGGAGTAAAAGAGGATGGGGGAATGATAGAGGGAAGTCTTCCTAGGGAGGGTGGGGGATGGGGGTGAAAGAGGGCCATAGCTACAGCCAGTAAGCCAAGACAATGTTCTTCAATAGGATAGCTGGGAGGAGCATACCATTCATCTTGGAGAGATGAAGAGTGGGAGAGAAAGGGCATCCAAGAGGAAGTAAAGACAAGAACCCCAGAGAAAGGCAGGGAAGAAAGAGTTCTTTTTCCCTCCCCCACAGTCAGGGAGGAGCTTCCTGTGGCAGAAAAGATCCACTCATGTGCTGTGCCTTTCCCCTGGAAAGGCAATGAGTAAGAAAGGAAATACACACACATGTTTAAAGAAACATACAAATTTAGAAGGAAATATACAAACTTTTCTGCTTTTTTTCCTGATAACAAAATAAGTGATTGAAGAAATTTTGGAAAATATAAAAGAACACACAAGAAAATTAAAAATTGCTACCACTTAAAAAAAATCTCACATTGTTTTGAAACTTGCTTCCTTTTCACTTAACAAAGTAACAAACATTTTTCCATGTCATAAAATACTTGCATGCCATACAAATTTTTAAGTGGTTACATAACATTTCATTCTATAGATGGCCAGTCATTTAGCTAATACCCCTTTGGACACTGTTGGACCTATTAGGTAAATCCATGTGAGTTCATACTAAGGGTCAGATGCTGCTCCAAGTACTGGCTATACAATAGCAAACCCAGCTTCTATCTTCAAGGAGTTATGTTAGGAAAGAAATATTAATAAATAGGCAATTACAATAAAGAATGGTCAGTGTTGTACTATAGACACAGCAAGTACAAATCTAAGTCTATAGTGAAAGTTTTTAAGAAATATAATTCAAATTTTCTTTAACAATATATTTTTCATTTTAGCTCTTATTCCACAAGGATAATGAAAACTCAATCTCAATTCACTTTGTATCTCTTGAGAGGGCACTAAATTTAGCACTGCTTCTTTAGGGCCCAGGCAGGTGGTAGGGGGAGAAAGTGGAGAGGGCATTCTGGTCCTCAGTGTGGTCTCCACTCAAACACATCCTGGGATGCCCACCATCCAAATGGTCACTGGTCCACACAGGTTACTATGGGGTTCTCCTTCAGTCCTTCCCCTCTGCCATTCCATAACCTATGCTTCATCACTATTCCTTTCAACAGACTTTTCTCAAGTTTATTTGTCCCTTAAAGGCTCTTTTTAAGAGGCAGTAGATATTTTTTAAACTTAAATTCAAGTTGAAATCCTAACATACAGTGTAGTCTTGGTTTCAGGAGAAGAACCCAGTGATACATCTCTTACATATGACACCCAGTGCTTATCCCAAAAAAGTGCCCTCCTTAATGCCCATCACCTATTTAACCCATCCCCCCCACCTCCCCTCTAGCAATGCTCAGTTTGTTCTCTGTATTTAAGTCTCTTATGGTTTGCTTCCCTCTCTGTTTTTATATTATTTTTTCTTTCCTTCCCTTATATTCATCTGTTGTGTTTCTCAAATTCCACATATGAGTGAAATCACATTATCTATCTTTTTCTAAATGATTTTTTTACTTAGCATAATGTCTTCTAGATTCATCCACATTGTTACAAATGGCAAGATTTCATTCTTTTTAATTGCAGAGTAGTATTCCATGTATATATATGGAACACACACACACACCACATCTTCTCTATCCATTCATCAATTGATGGATATTTGGGCTTTTTCCATAATTTGGCTATTGTTGATAGTGCTGCTTTAAACATTGGAGTGCATGTACCCCTTTGGATCAGCATTTTTGTATCCTCTGGATAAATACCTAGGAGTGCAACTGGTGGGTCATAATGTAGTTCTATTTTTATTTTTTTGAGGAACTTCCATGCTGTTTTCCAGAGTAGCTGCACCCCACCAACAGTGCAAAATGGTTCCCCTTTCTCCACATCCTCGCCAACATCTGTTGTTTCTTGAGTTGTTATTTTTAGTCATTCTGACAGGTGTGAGGTGGTATCTCATTGTGGTTTTGTTATTTTTTATCAGGGAGATGCTGAAGTCTATACATTCATTTCTTCTCATTCTTCTTCTTTGATGCTCATCTTTCTCTAGTCTGGAGTGGGAGACCAGAAATGGTGAAAGAGTTTATCTTTCTTAAATTCCCAGATTTCTGAGTCCTATTTTCCCCCCAGAAAGAGTATCTTTAGAAGAAAAATGCCAGAAGTAGACAGGCAAGTTACTTTATTTCTCCTAATTGCTCAGCAGTAGGCAAAGGGGAGAGTGTACATAGTGGGGGTGCTTTTTTCAATACTCCAACAACATGATTCTTTACAGATCCAAACAGAAGGTACAAATAAGAAAGCCTCCTGTCCTAGTTGTAGGAGGTGAAGGCATGCTTCCAGCAAGAGAAAATGTCATGGCTAAGACTTAGCGGAGAAAAGGGGGTTAGCCAGGTGACCAGGTAGCAACAGAAGTCTTCAGGAGAGAGAAGAGGTGCTCTTGGGCATTGCAATAGTCTGGCAGAACTGGAATGTGAAAACAGAAAGGGGGATGACAAGAAATAAAGGTGGAGGTTTCAGATGCATTTGTTAATTTTCTTCCAGGTAAAGATTGCTATGGAAACCTGACTCAGGAGGAGAGGGGGAAGAAAAGGCATAGGAAGTTATATTTGCTGGTACAATTCTCTTTAAAGCTACCATCAAGCCCAGGCTTATGAAAAAAGGAAAAAATGAGAATTGTAATTTACCTAAAGTAGAGACACAACAGCTTTTCAAGAATAATAAAATGTTCATAATTGAACTCTATGGATTCCAAACTTTTGAACAGTCACTCAAGGACAGGGATAAAATGAACATTATAATAGATTATGACAGACAGGTGGTCTAAACAAAAATGGCAGATCTAAAGACTGCCATATGCCAACATATTGCCAACCTGGCAGGAACAGGGGCCACTGAAAGTGTTTTCTGATATCTATAACACCCTAGAATTCATAACTCTCTACTAATTCAGAAGAGATTTATCTACCTGAGTTAATTTAGGTATAGACTGTCCTAGGGAAAAAAAAAAAAAGATATTATGACCCCTGGGGTGTCTTTCCAAAGAGGTGATGTAGAACTTGATGATGTTTTTCTGGCATTGATAAACACTGCCAGTGCACTCTATATAAAAGTATGTGTTTGTCAAGACAAAACTTGCTTTAAGAAAACTGAACTCAATATAGTCAAATTTGCACTATGTATAAAGAAAGGCTTATAAACATTGGTACCTAAGGAAGGTGTGAAATTACTTAAGAACAAGTTCAAGGGCTCAAAATCCCTTTGAAATTCTTTTTTAGACATAAAGAGTTGATATATTATTTGAAAAAAAATCCTGCTTATATATAGTGACTCAAGTTCATTCATATTTGTTGAGCAGATAGAGCCCCCAAAAGCAGTATGATTGTTTATACTCCCATTAGCTCTATTTGATTAGCACCTAGAAAATTCAAAATTATTCTGAACTGGTATTCTGGGGCTCCTAGATGCAGATTATAAACATTTCTGACAGTTCCACAAAATTTTTGGCTGCAAGGCTTTTAACACCACAAGCTGCAGCCCTGTCCTTCTAGTGTTCCCAGTAGACCTGTAAGCAGTTGATAGGTTCTTTTTCTACAGTTTTATGTTATATTTCACATTCCGGATGCTGGTTAACCTACATCCCCTCCCCTTTAACTACAACGACAAAATCAAAGAAGCAATGAATATAAAAGGAAACATTAACAATTTCCTTGGGTCTACTAGACCTTTTAAATACACAAGGGAGAAGAGGGAAAGGATTGTTTAATACTCTCCTTAGATGTGTTTCCATGGGCTGGAGAAACTGCCGTATGCTGGGACAAGTTTTGCTGGTTTTTTTTAAACAAGCAGAGCACTTTGCGATCTGATTTTATGGACCCATACAACAACCAGGAAGGAAGCAGGCTGCTGCGGCAGCCTCTCTGAAAGAACACAACAGAAGGAGGAAGTATTTTAAAAGCTATCAAGATGAGTGTTTAATAACACACACACACAGCTCACAACAGATTACTTTTTTAAAAAGTCTTTATAATAAAATTCATGCATGATTATATACAACAATTGTCCATGAGATGATCTACCTAGTTCTCCAGACACCCTTGCCTGGGAGGCCTAGCAGCAAGATGGAACCAACATAGCTTTGGATTGAAGTCAAGGGGCTGCTTGGTCCTATCCATTTATACAGATGGGGTGCAGCAAAATGAACCCCACTACCCATTAGGTTTCTTCCATCTCAAAGAGTCTAAAACAAAATATGAGTATATATTGGAGGAGGATTGGCCTGCTGACCTTTCTTTTATCTTTCACATCTCCTCTTTCTTCTCCTTCACTTCAACTACATTTCACATACAGGCTTTCCTGAAAGCAGTGAAAATAAATACCAAGAAAATTGACCTTCACTGCAATCATGTGACAAGCTATTTGCCACCAGTTAACAAGAGGTGGATGAGAACACTGACATGGAACAATCTCAAAAATGGGGCTATGAAAAAAGTAAATTGCAGAACAATACATATGGCACAATGGCCCTATTGTAATATTTAAATAGATGCCAGTCAATTATAAACTAAGGAGATACATAGAAAAATATGGACCTTAAGGAAGCTCACCACTTCCAGAAAAACATTCACCTGGAGAAAGGGGAGAAATGTGATCAAAGAGAAATAACAGGGGGGTTGAACTAAAAGAATTTTTGCTAAAAATAACTGATGGGAAGAAATATTGATGTTCACAGGTACAGCCAACACAGGAGCAAGGATTCTCTTGGGATGCATGTCCACCTGTTGCTCAGCCTCTTAAGCAAAAACCCATGCCAGACCCTGCACCAGAGTTGTCCAACTCTGGGGTTTACATACAGTGACATGCAAAGAAAACCTTGTTTAGACCCTAGCCCAGTGTGTGCCTTTTTCTAAACATGAACCTGGGCATATCGGTGCTTTGGTGACAACCATGTTGTTCTGCTGCTCATTCCATGCAGGATAAATTTTATCTCCCAGTAGAACAGTGTCTTCTTTGCTCAAAGGCAATAGTCTTGCTGGGTTTCTCTATAGGGTGACTAACTGTCCTGTTTTGCCCAGGACTGAGGGGGTTCCAAGGTTTGGGTTTTAAATGGGATGGTCACCCTGGTTCTCTATAGTGTTCCAGAAGACATCAACTACTGCCCAGTTCTACTAAATCCAAAGAACAGGAAATAAGCCCTTAGAACATGCACCTATGAGACTTACACATTTTTAAACCTTGCCATCCGAAACTTTTTAGCATAATAAATGCCTAAACTCTTCTATAATATCTTCTACTGAAAACAAACTAAATTCCACTTTGCTAATCCCACTTCATCAAGTCAAGGAATGAGTCAAGGAATGAATAGTTATTCATCTTCAAAGTTCTGAGACAGCTGTCGGGATTCTTCACCCTGATTATTTCATAATTCATTCACTAATGCCCACTCTGGATTCTTCCAAATTAAACAAAAAAAGCCAATGTAGATGAGAGTAAAAATAAGAAAAGGTAAAGTGGCCCAAGCCAAGAGCATTTTCCAGAAAATTTAACTCCAGTGTTAAAGCAGCTTAATATTAAAAAAAAGAAAGAATGAAAAAAAAAAAAGACAGTAAAGAATACACAACAGCATTTGAAATCAAGCATCTGCTTGGAGAATTCAGAAGACAAAACAGCCCTGGGACTGACACCATAGAGCTTCTCTGATGTGCTGGGATGGGGTTAAATATTCTCCAGGGAAGAGGGCCATACACGTGGGGCCTGTGTCACAGCCATTCCTAATTTTGTTTCCAATTCGTCCTTAGGATAATATACCCTAAAACATTTTGCATCTATAAGATGTATAAATTACTGCAATTCATGAAGTATAATCTGCTGTCCACGTGTATTCATTCTTAGTGGCTGATGAAATTCCATAAACTATGCTACTGACTGCACGGTGGTGGAGTTCTATGACGACAATGCCTCTAAAAAGAGTGAGGTAAATCTGTATTGTTAGGTTAAAAGAGCACTGCATAAAAGTGGTTGCAAGATGATCCTATGAGGTTTTTTTGAGCTGATGCATATGTATAGAGAAATGAAGTGTACTGGAAGAATAAGTCAAACTCTTCTTGAGGATATTTCTAGGGAGAAGGATTTGGGCTGCAGTAAAGAAGGATGATGTGCTTCATTTTTGCCTGTCTATACTGTTTACATTTTCCATAGTTAATATGTATTATGTTATTATTAAAAACTCCTTTTAAAAAGTTAAAAATATAACATTCCAATGCTTCATTGCTTACTAAACTGGATAAAGGCTACATATAATCTATCTAATGAAAGGGATACAGTGTGTTGAGTGATTTAAAAAATATAGATTAGAATAAGAGTGGTATATGTTTGAGAACTATCAAGTCTTTTGCTGGGCCTGAAAGTAATAGCAATTTTTTTGTAGTATGATAAAAATATCAGTTGCCAGCATCACAGTCTAAACATCTGTACTTTTCCAAAACAATCAACAAGGAAGTGATCAGGTTTACTTAAGCAAGTAAAGGTCCTGTTAAACCATATTGGCATGAGGAAGCATATAATATACAAAATAAGCAAAAACAGCCCACTGAGTCTGCAGTTATGCAATCAGTGAAATCCTGTCATCATCTTTCCTAACAGAGTTCACCAAATTGAAAAGCATCGGCTCCTCCTCTTTAGTGTTGTCATGGATAACTAACTGATAGCCAAACAAAACAAACAGGATAAGAGGGGAAATGTCACCGAGTTTCAAAAATATATCTTTAGTATTTGGATTGTTGATATTTTTTTCTTCTTTAAAGAAAAAAAGTTTTACCAATAATTTCTATAGAATGACAGACAAAAAGACAAACAAAAAATATCTTAACCAGTCATTATGAGATTGTAGAACAGACAAAAATATACTAATCAAGTGTAGCACTAATGCTTTTTGGTTCCACAAAATACCAACTGGCTTCCAGGGGCATTCAGGAAGATAGAGAAAATGGAGGGACAGTGTGAGGCAGGGCAGGGAAGCCTGTCATAGGGTGAGACCCAGGCCAGGGCGGGGGTGATGAGCCACCCCAAAGCTGGAGGCCCCGTGGTCCAACCTCGGTCAAAGATTCTGTTCCTTTCTATTAGCAAGCATTTTCTACAAGAGCAACATCACCTATGTGCATTAATACATTTCTTTTGTAGGCAGAGTCACCTCAAATTTAGATATTACTTCCCTGAGAAATAGTACAGCACTTAAGTACTTTTATCCTTCTAATTAGTGGTAAATATTGAAGACAAGTTTTCTCAGTTTTAAAGCAAGAAATAATCCACATCAAATTAAAGATATCATTTAAGTAAATGTAAACACCTTCTTTGGTCAATTTTCACAGTAATTATCAAAGATGGCAGTCTACAGAAGACCCTGAAGACCATCCTTCCTTTTGGAATAAGCTCATCTGTCATTTACATGGAGCTGGTTTTTTACACTCATTCTCGCTGAGATTCTCCTGAAGTGTTGAACTGAAGCCCCAGTTTCCAAGTTTCTCAAAAGAAAAAGAGGGAGTTCAATCAGCTGTTCCTGTCAAAGTCAGATGTTTAAATGAAACAAAATCACTTGTCTTGGTTTTCATTCTTGAATGGAGGAGTGGCGAATAGATCTATGATAATCCTCTGGACTGCTAACATGTTCAGGTAAATCATAGCCCCTCAGGAAATGTCCACTGTTCTGCTGAGCAAAATAATATAGTTGTCTGGCTAGTAGAGGTTCGACCTTTAAAAAGAAATTTTAAAAGATATTTTTGAAATATTCTTTTTAACATCCTATAATTGGCTTATAATTAAATAACTCAATATCTGAAGGTATGGTAAAGTTAAATCCAAAGGTAAGTGCTACACACATCAAAACATTCTGAAGAAGTAACTTTTTGTTAGTCTTTACACATACTAACCTTTAAAAAGATTCTAACTCATTCTGGGTTTTAACTGAAGCTAAAGTCAGAGATGATACTTTTAAATCAACAGCCACTTAAAATTTATGTTTAAGCCTAAGCAAATCAAGTAAAATGGCCAAATTAAAAGGAAGTTTGAGATGATTAATGAAGTTTGAGATAATTCAGGATAATTTAGGCCAATGAGTTTTTCACAACCACAGTTTGACAGGGATGAAGGTGTAAATCCTGAACAATTTACAATTCCTGGATGACTTACATAATCTGTATATTTCTAAACCTAAAATAAAGGAAAACAAAAGGAGCAAAATCAAACAACAGCATTGCTATTATGGGGAAAGAGAGGTTAATTAACCCCAAATTCATCTTGTTTGGCTATTTGTGTGGTTCACATTCACTAAAAAAAAATTCAGCTTTCAGCATTTCCTTAATTTACAGCATCTAAGAAAACTGAATAGTTTGTCAATCAACTAAGCCATTAAATTGAGCCTTTCTGTCATTTGAGATATAGAAACTTAAGCATAATTCATATGAAATACCTAAAATAAACTAAATCCATAGTAAAAAGGAGTATGAACTCCTAGGTATACACATACCCATTTTTCTTTTCCATACCAGAGAACTCCCAGAGACCCACTATTGCCTCAGAGGAGAGCTAGTGCATCCAAAAACCCCTTAAAATCAGACAGATGCAGGAGTTTTCCGCCAACTTTTGAAATGTTATTTACCAATCCCAAGTATATTTAGTCAGGTGTTAATAAGATATCAATTATTGTATCAATTACCAGAGAGAATTCATGACAAAGCTCTAAAATATATAAAGACCATATTTTTGTTGGTTGGTTTTTGATTTTACAATCAAGAGGCGGGACTGTGTGTTTAAAATTAGTGTGCTATTTCAGTTTTCAACAAGAAACACTATCAGAACTAAAATATGACCTGAATGTTTTTATTATTTGTTATAACTTTTTTTATTGCCTGGACCCATTAATAACTCTCAAAGCTAGGTAGCAATATAAAGTTTTCAGATTCAAAAATGTTAGGTATTCAAAACTCTGTTTCCTGTGGCGAATTTATTCTAAATATGACCTATATAAACCTTTTTTCTTTTCTTTTTTATGAAAAAGATGTTTACTTGGTGCAGTTCAACCTGTTTTCAACTCTGCTAGAGAACATTGCAGTGGTCTGGTCTACTTAAACTCCTTGAAAGAGCCTCCTCCAAATAATACATGGCCCTTGGTTTCCACTAGTTAAATAACTTCTAAAAATCCAGATATAAAATAGGATTTGGAAAACTTTTGGAGAAACTGCAAAATACATAAGTCAGTAAATAGTTTACCATTTGGGAAAACTTCATCAAGTGAAGATCAGCTAGACAGCATTTTAAAAGCAATATTAAACATGGAGAATTTTAAAGGGCAACTATAACCACCAGTCCTTTTAGATCCTTATAAAATGAAAATAGGACAATGTCTTGATCAATACACAAGATGGAACAAATAAAGCCCATGTTTGCAGGTTTGTGATTAGTAGACCTCTAGGGCTGGGAAAAACAAATGGGTCTCTGGGCTGTGCTCCCTGCACCATTCACTGGGCCCTGCTTCCTCCCTCATAATTTTCCCAAGTCACTTAACATTTACTTTTCCTTTGAGAATTTCCTAACTGGGACCCTGCCCTTAATGAAAAACAGGGAAATTCAATCATTTGAATGTGGCTAAATACTCACGTGAGCAGTGATGAGCTTCCTTTGCCTCTGAGGATCTGGAAACTCTTCCCCAAAGCACAGAGTTACCTGGAATCTTGGCAGGGGACGGCCATGGTGAGCAAATGCTTGTAGCTCTGGAGAAGCCCCACAAAAAAAAAAAAAAATTAACCTGATCAGAAACCATCACTGAACAGGACAGGTTAAAGGAGGAAGCAAAAGTTTACCATTGATCTGGAAAACTAAAATAAGAGTGAGTATTCTTTATTTCTCTAAGTGGGGTTCTTAACTTTTAGACCCCAGATACAGAATTTCATCTATATGTTCATATGTGTGCTTTTCCTGAGAGGGCTCCAGCTTTCACTTGATTCTTTAGGGGAAATATGCCCTGCAGATTAAGAACCTTGCTTTGCAGCATTGACCCAAGAGAGGGACCTTTCTGTGACTGAGGCATCACTGAAAATCTTCACATTATCTTGGAGACCAAGCACCAGTTATGGGCGTCTGTGTCCTACTTGGCACTAAGCCTAAACTGTGGGACTTTGAGCTGACTTCTTGCCTATCTTCTGGTACAGACATTGATTTGAAATGAGAAAGGTAGTGATGAAGCACTAGGGGTCCCCACTTTGTGGATATGTATATCCTGAAGGCACCATCCCTACCCTAAGGATTCAAAACAGAAACTGAGCACTGTGGAAACAACACGTGTACAATCCCTGACATTGACCCATGTCCCTTTGCCCACATTCAAGATGATTCTTATGCCTCTTGTGGCTCCTATTCTTTCCTTTCCGCTAGAGTTAAATGTCACCTCCACAAAAGAAAACACACTTACACGGTTGCTGCAACAACTTCTGCAGAACAGTGTGCGCATGCATCTTGATCAGATATGCACCCTCGGGCTTTGCCTTTTGGGGCTGTCCCTAGTAGTTTGCAAATCCTGAATGGGTAGATATCAAAGATCTCCACTGTTCTCTTCAACTGAAGAAAAGTTTCTAACTAACTCACTGGACTGTTTGACTTCCTGCTTTTTTTTTCTTCCAGAATTCAAATCAAACCTAACTGACTTAGTCAGAATGTGTAAAAGGCATTCACACTACTGAGGTCTGAGACTACACCTACACAAGCTAATCAGAGTGGCGAGTTGGCACAATTCTCCGAAAAAGTTGTGCCTCAAGTGCTTGATAACATGAGAACATTCTGTGGGAATCCTTGATTATGCAGAAGCTGGTCTACATAGCTGCAGTTTTTAAGTTCACAGGTTCTTCCTTGAACTTCAGTGAATACTTCAAGATAGGAGGTTGCAGTGAGCAAAAAGCACAGCCCTTAGTTGCAGATGAAGAAAAAACAATTCTTGCTCGCAGATAAGTATTAAATTCTAAGCAAGTGAATTCACAGCTTGAGGATGTTCATAGCTGGTCGAATATGCCTTCCTTCTTCTTGCCTATAGAATGGGAGGATTCTACCTTCCTAAAACATACAAGATGAGAGAAACTCACAGAAGCAAGTGTCATTCCCCTGGGACAACTTAACTAAAGCCCTAGCCCTGTGGCATCTTCTGAATTCAAAGAGACCAAGATTCACGGTCTTGGTGAGGAGATCTATGAGGAGATCCAACCCCATAAGGGCTCTTTCAGACTTCACTGCAGATATAAGAAGTACAGACAAGATGACCCTTTGTGGTTCTTGACTCTTCCTTGGGTGCCCACCATGATTACCACAGGGGACCCCAGGATGGACAAAACAGTCACAGTGCAGGCTTGGAGCCAGTTCTGCAGCTCATAGAGAGGAAGAGGTGTTCAGGCCCACATGCTTTTCTCACCTTGGTGCTGCCTCGGGGAACCAGAAACTCAGTTCTCCCTCTTCCTCTTGTCACACATCTTAGTCAAGGGTTAGTCATATAGAGACATATTTTTCTTGGGGCACTAAAGAGAATTTGATGAGCCTACACAAATTTGGGCAACTTAGACCCAAAAGGCTAAGCAAATGTCAATGGTGTCAAAGCACATAGATGCTTTATATTTTTATTTTAAATGAATTGAATCAAGAAGCACATTCAGGGAAAGTAAAGTCACATGAAAATCCAAAGACATAGGGTATTTCTGAAGGGGTACTTATAAAAAGAATAACTTAAGGATAAGATACAGAAAAAGGTGGAAGGGAGCTAATGGAACACCTTTCTCCCTCCAAAGGAGGCATCATCCATATAGATAGCTGAATGAACACTCTGGATGAAACTTCAACAATAATTTCACAAAAGTGGTTTCACAAAAGCCAGCCTATGGCTAATTTAACTGTTATGAAATCAAACCTAGAAAAACAAAACTTACTGGTTTTAGAAAATATGTTTTGAAACATGCATATCATAGAGATAACTCAAATCCTTCTCATAATTTCCCTTTTGCAAAATCAGTTCCACATACTCTATCCTTGGTCCCACCTGCTGGAGGGCATCTGCATAGGGGTAACACATCTCAGAACCAAGAACATTAACAATACACTTCTAACCTTTATGACTTTCCTAGGAATCTTAAAAAAGCTGACACATCAGCAGACATGCTTGCTGAGATCATACTACCAATAAAGTGTGAACTTTATTAGTCAGTGACAATTGGTTGAAGACCAGAATTTTAAGATATCAGCCTGAACCACAATGCCCTTGAGCAATCTCCCTCCTCCTCACACCCCTCTGCTGATGGAGAGGAGCAGGTGGTAGAGGCAGAGGTGAGAGATGAACAAACAGGAAATCTATTTTCAGATCATGCTGGCTGGGCTCAGGGGTTAATAGAAGGAAGACCTCTGTCTGGTGTGGGAGTGACCTTCTGTTTGAACCACTGTGGCAGGCACACTGTCACCCCCTCTATTCTGTCTCTTAGGCTCACAGGTGTGGGATGCTCTATTCTAACAGATAATTTGGCGTATTACCTGCTAAAAATTGCTGTGTGTCAAAGAGCTTGCAGGTCTGGTCCCTCTCCAACTTGTTGGGCCGGTCACTGCACAGTGCCAGGGGCCCATCCCAGTAGATTCTGCTCTGGCATAGTCTTTTGGCATAAAGCCCATCAGGGGCCATCCACAGGACCACACCCCTTTCCAGGTGACTCAGAAGTTTCTCAATGTTTTTCCTCTGGCCATTGTCCTCTGGGTAGGGGAAAAGGACCTGGTCCAGGTTAGTGGCGTCATAGGTATGCCCATGGGAGATCCGACACCCTTCAGGGCTAGATGTGGTTAGCTCTTTCACCAGGATCTCTCGGTAGTACAAACAGATGTGGAGTCGACAGTCTGTAAAAATAGAGATTTCAAAGTCAGTGCTAAGGGACCAAGGAACATTGGATACCCACCAGGATGCCAAACTACTCAACCAGAACATGTTTATTTGATACTCCATAAAAAGTAGAAAGTTCCATAGTGAAGGAAGTGTAGGAAATGTTACATGCCCTCATCTCCCTCCTGGAGTCACGGATAGTGACCAATATTAAAGAAATCCTGAAAAAATCTATTTGATGTTATTGAACTCAGAATTTTCCACATTTATGTGACCATAGATATTTTTGTGGAGAGGGAGCACCCCTTACATTAGTTTTCTGCACCATATGTTTGACTTGTATTAGAGAGCATCACTCTTACGAACTTTCTATGTCATTGTTTTCATGATGATGATAGTGGTCATGACAATTATGTCTAAAATACGAAGTCATGTGCCACTGAACAAAAATTCCTCTTTAAGCATGGTGGTAAGTTTTGATTTTGGAGGAAGTAAACCCTAAGTTAAATTTCTACTAGCAAAAAGAATATAATGATGTTTCAAAAAATAAACAAATATTTTACATCTGAAACTGTTCTAAAATATCAATATGATGTCACTTACATAAAAATACATATATACACACATATACATATATGTATGTTGAAGTTTCAGGAAGTATAATGGGAATGACTTTTTTTTCCATTTTTGCTTTCCTGATTGTCAAGTTAGTTTTTATGCTATATGTGTACGACTTGTATAATAAAATTAATTCATGTGGAAAGAAAAGAATCAATAAGAAAAATGTTCAAAGGCTAAAGTCCCACTAGGCTTTCAAAATCTCCCTTGAAAATAACTGCTTTCTAAAACATTAAACAAGATGAGTTCACTTACGAAATTTTTCTGATTTCAGAACCTTCTTCTGAAGGTTTCACAAACTGGAAGGACCAAGCTAGGTTTGCAAAGGGCCCCTTAACTGAAATGCAAAAGGGCTTTATGGAAAGGCAACAGTTACCCACCCATAACTGTATGGGATTTCAAATGAATGGGAATTGCAGCTGTCCAACAAATGTGCTCAAGGTTGATAATTAATCTGTATAACGCATACCAAAAAAAGAAAAAAAATCCACAAAACCCTCTTAGTCCTCAATGGCAGGTTTTGAGACTTAAACAACCCACATCACTGTCTCAATTCTCCACTTCAATTTCTGCTGCTGTAAATACACTAGCTGAGAGTGAGCTCAGACAGCGTACCTTGATGACAGTGAGTGTTGGCCATTTGAGTTGACTTTCAGGGCAGGTTTCATTTCATTTAATGTCATCAGAAATCACAAGGTCCCAGTGATATAAATAGCTGTTTATTTCCTACTTTTCAGGCACCCACACAAGTCTTAGGTGCTGAAGAGAAGGGTTAGAAAGTTTCTAAAAACAGACACAACCCTTTCTTTACACTAACATCTCCCCTCCATCATTTAGGAGCATCTAAGAAGAAAGGCAGTAAGCCTCATTCGGAACTTCAGAACTGAAAAGAAATAAATGGTTAACCTGGAAGTGAGAAAGGTGTCCACAACTCCCTGAAACCTTGAGAATTTATATTTTCTATATCTGATTTTTAAAAAGCCTCAGGGGCAGGTGAGAATTCTGAAGCTTAAGTTATTTATTTTTAATATAATTACAAGTCCCATTTTAAAACAATCCAAATGTTATCTAAAAAATAAATATACACATACCACATATGTTTAGTAAGCTTTGAGGTGACTTCCTTAAAATAGGCAACATCTCTGAACTGCAGGGAAATGAAACTTTAAAAATCAGATCTAATCCAAATTTTTTGTAGGATATGTCAAATTTCAGAGGAAGATCTCAATGCCAAAGAGGATGACCTATTTGCAGCTAAACCTGGAAGGATGATCAGCTTTTCAAAATGAGAAGTCCTTGTGTATTTTTCTAAGAAATTATACTACATTGTGAGAATGTTGGCTGAAGAAGGGCCCTTAGTATGTAAAGCTGAGGTGTTTGCATATTTCTGGAAATTCAAATAGATGTCAAATGGAGACCTTAAAATGACTCAATTCAAGCCAGCATTTAGAATTGGCATCAGAATAGCAAGCTGGCTTCTTAGTGCGAAGTTTTCTAATGATGTTCCTTATTCACACAAGTTGGGAGTCAGATGTGTATACACCCACTTGAGGCCCCAGATGGAAGAAAGCCAGTGTCCATGGGCTGTACTCAGGGACACCCCCCCCCAATCAAATCTGCCCCAAAGTGGAGGTGGAGTCACAGCAGAAGCCAGCCTCCTGGGGGTGCCTCTAGAACAGAACGCTGCACTCACCTGAGAGCGCCAAGGCTTCAGCAGACCTTATGCTTGGCTCTATGGGGATTCCGGGGGCCTGGGACTCAGGCGGGGCACAAGCATAAAAGGTTCCTGTCACCTGGCAACCTGCATTTGTAAATAAGAATCAGATGATGTCTAAACAGAATCTGTCCGACGCATTGGAAGGTCTCCTCTCCCTGGGATATGGCCACTCAGCCCCTGAGGGGTGCACCAACCCTGGGAGGGATGGGCCAAGGGCCCTCTAGAACTGACCACTGGAATTCTGAAGGAACTAAGACAAGATGAGGTCCAATCAGAAAAAACAAGACTGAAAGGGGAAGGAGCCTTTCACAGCTTTGGAAGGAAACTTGGAACAATCCCTCTGTTATTTTTTCTTTCTTTTTTTTTTAAGTTAGTTAACACCTTCATCACCTCACATAATTGCCATTGTGTGTGTGTGTTCGTGTGTGTGTGTGTGTGTGTGTGTGTTGTATACTGGGAACATTCCAGATCTACTCTTTTAGGTGCTTTCAGTAGAATAGAGTATTGTTAACTATAGCCATGTTGTACTTTAGATCTCCAAGACTTATTTATCTTATAATTGGAAGTCTGTACCCTTTGACCAACATCCCTCCATAATTACCCTGATAAACAGGGTAACCTAGGCTCAGAAAGATTTATTCCTGTTCACGTAGCAAGTTCACAGTAGAGTTGTGAGCTCAGGTGTACCTGAGCTTTGATGCCAAAGAGCCCAATTAAAAACTTACAAGTTTGTTTAGTTCACACTTATTTAGCTTTCTATTTCTGGGTTCAGGAGAAAATTGAACCATGTCTCTTGGCAGCCTGGTAGCTTTGGGTCACACTAAACATTAATAGAGAAATAATATGTAATAGAACCTAATTTTGTTGGCACTTCATTTAATGTCACCTATGCTTCAAAATATATCTACCTATTCCACATTTTTGTATAGTTTGAGGCATTGCCTTGTTAATAAAGTTCTTAGTTCAATAGAGCCTGATGCACTAGCCATAGGTCTGAATTTCAGAAACGAGTTAGCTAACTCCTCCACTGTGATATGGAAAACAACCTTTGCTGCAAATCACTCTTGAAAAGCTAATAAAATAAAATTCTGAGCTTTTTTGTAAACATGCCACTCAATGAAAATTTTAAATGATGGTAAACCTAAACATGATTAGAAAAACAGATTAAATTGTGAAGGACCAAATATTCCTAGAACATACAGAAGGACTTGAGTGTTTACCTGTCTCAGGATTTCTATTTAAATAACTAACTCAAAAGTCCTAAAAGCTTGTGTTTTGCTGTATTCAATATACTGTGTGAAGTTTTCTCTGCTCTTAGTGATTAGTACTTCCACTGAGAGATCTCATTTTGATGTCTGGGGAGCTCCTACGGGCATGGGACCACATCTAATCCAGAGTGAGCAAAGCTCTTTGGGCCCTAATACCAGCACTAATCACCTCCTGGAGACTATTTTATGTTTGTAGTATTTATTCATTACATTCTTACTATCACCTTTAACCCCAAGAACAACTATAATGGGTGCACTATTGGTTTTTTTTTTTTTTAAGTAAACTCTACCCCCAGTGTGGGGCTTGAACTCATGACCCCAAGATCAAGAGTCTCCTGCTCTACCAATTGAGCCAGCCGAGTGCTCCATGGGCACACTATTGGTTAAGAGAAATATACCAGCTCAATAATCTCCTGGTGTCCCTATAGAGGGAGTGCTTGGGCACAGCTATAGTATGGAAGAAACAGACCAGTGAGATTATGTGGCCCTGTCAACATTAACGGACAATCCAGGAGGGAAGACTAACAAAATCTATTACTTTTTACCAAGGACTATTTCAGGGAGGATGAAAAATGTTACCTTAACCAACAGATAATTTAAAAACTACAGCCAACCAGTTTGATATCTGACATCTTCTGTCTTAAATGAAAGACTGGCCTTTGGGGTTAGGAGATCTGAAATTAAACCCCAGCCCCTCACTTTCACTGGATAACTTTGGGCATTACTTATATTCTGTGTGTCTGTCTCAAAAATGTGGGGCAGTTTTTAACTGCCTGGGATGGATCTCTGTGATGTTTAAATAAGATCTCACGTAAGGCAGTTCCCAGCACAGATCCTGGTGCAAGCAGGCCTTGGATTCCTTCCCCTGAGGGCCTTACCATCCTGCAGGAAAGAGAAAACCCTCTCTCCACTGCACGTGAGGTCTTTCCTAGCAGCTCTGAGAAGGGGAAAGAACTGGGGTACTGCTCAGAAGGACAGATTAGGAGAGAACAGGGCTCTTTGGCCCAGATTGTTCCGCTGGGTCAGCCACAGGCATAGGAACCAGTCCAGCACACTCCTTACCATTTTCACAAGCTGGGCCTTGCCAGTGGTGGCTACGGGGTCCAAACGTTACAGGACATTGATATGGGATTTCTGGGTGAGGCTGATCAGGGACGTACTCCCTCCAGCTTCGGTCATGGGGTGGCATCATGTAGTTATGAACCTGCTAAAGGAACATGAGGGAGAAGCTGAGATGAAAAGCAACCAGCTCGGCAAAGATCAG
Source organism: Puma concolor (assembly GCF_028749965.1). Classification (NCBI taxonomy): domain Eukaryota; kingdom Metazoa; phylum Chordata; class Mammalia; order Carnivora; family Felidae; genus Puma; species Puma concolor. Next base: position 29,055,254 of record NC_141671.1, read on the forward strand.
TTGGTTGGTTCTGGGAAAGAGCGGCAGATTCTTTTATATTCAAACTCCTCACAGAATCTCTTATTTGGCTGACAGCCAAATAATTTTATCATCTCAAAAGACTTTGGAGTGAATAGCTCATCACACTAGGTGGAAAGTAGCCATAAAGAATTAAAAAGCACAATGAAGACAGTGTTATAAAGTAATAACTTATGTAAAGCTTCATCATATGGTTAAACCTGGCACCAAAAGTACTGCAGGGAAATTTCCCTTCTTTTACCCACCAGAGTGAATAAAACAGAGCTGCAATTCACATCAGAAAAGTCTGAAGAGATCAGCTGCCCTGTGGTTTCACATGATAAAGCATTGCTTCCAAAAGTTTCATCTTCCACAACAGATCTGTTTCCCAGATTTCAGAATCAGTAGAAGTCTCTACCAACAGGCAGATACACCCACCTCTCCTCTCCTTCAGACCAACACTAATAGTAACACCAGGTGGAAAGTGAGATATTCATCCAGTGATTGGGAATTTGGTTTGGCTAATTGACTAATAGCAAAAACAAAGTGCTGCTGTTTTTGTGTATTTTTCCTGCTATGTGGGATTAGCTTGCTCACATGGCCTCACCCAGACCCAGCCTCCCCTTCTATAATCCCTGCATTCTCCACCATACCTGAGCTGGGAGTGAGGTATAAGGAGCTGTCATGGTGTAGGGGTGGCTCACGGTCATCTGTGGGTCCTCCAGGGTGAGCTGCTTTGCTCCTATGTATTTGAGCAAAAGACAAATGTCAAAGTGTGAAAAAAGGAACTATCATAACTAAAAGTGAAATCTTAGAAAAATACCCAAGAGTTTAATTCCTAGAATGTATAACAGTGTTGACAAATAAGGCATTTTTTTCCAGCAATTACCATGGGCAATTACTTGTTCTGTCCATTAAACTGGTTTCTACAAAGTCTGACTTATGTAGGAAAGGTAGAGAAGGAGATGAAATGCTGTGTGTGAATGCACCTTGTCACATAAAGAGCTCCACCAGCAAGATGTTCCATAAGTGAAGTAATTTGTATGGCTAGTTTAAAATGCATATTTTTGGGTTCTACTCTGACACACTGGTCAGAAACTTGGGAAGAGAAGTTATGAATTTCAATAAGCATCCCAGCTGACCACAGTACACTCTAAAAGTTGACATTTTTTTACTTAAAATAGTAACAATATACAGATATATGTATGCTTCCTTTCTACAAAATGGTTAACCATGAAACACTGATAAGTAAAGATAAAGCTTCAAACAAGTTTTCTGTTTTTTGTTTGAAAAATTTGGCCTATATCTTACATCGATAGAACTAACTGAAAAATATGCACACACAGATGAACACACATGCATAGATATACACCCACAGGTATAGAGTTGGAATCTGAGAAATATCCTAACCAATACCACAAGAATTTCAATTTATGGCCCTGAGGACTTGGCAAAGAGCCTGCCGGGGTTGAACATAAGGCAGGAGGCAGGCAGGCTATTTGAAATATAATAGACAAATCAATCCTCAGAATGAAATTAAGGCATTACAGGTGTGTGGTTGTCTATATTCTGTGACCCCAATCCAGGAAGTCCCACCTTTTTTTGCACCCTCAGGAACAATCCTGTATACTTTGTAGGGGTCTGAGATGTCCAGCTGGCTTCTCTCAACCAGTTCCTCAAAGTCATTGCTCTTGTTCAAAGCACATCGTAAGCGTGTCTTCCAGGTAGGAGGGTCTGGCTTATCTATGCCTTCTCGGAACTTTCCTTTAAATAGTGCCCAAGCCTTGTGGGAAAGAAGAGATTAAAAAGTTAAAATACAAGTCTTAAAAAAAAAAAAGAACCTGAGAATTGTATTTCTAAAGGAAAGAATGATGCTTAGGTGCCTTAGATTTACACTTTTGCTCAAAACATGGGACAAAAAGACACCAGGTGTACTCTAGGCATAATACTTTTCACCTTGGACTCTATCATTGCTGACTTGAAGACAAGTGGTTTGAACATTCTCTAGGTATTTATAAAAGGTAGGTGAGATGTGGAGGATCCCTGGAAAGGGGCCCTTATCAGCCCATCCCCTCAGTATCTGAAGTGAGTTACACTGGAACTAGGGGCAGAGTTGTGGGGTGAGCTGCTACCCATAGAGTATGTCTGAAAGGTCAATCTGAGGTATTCTGAGATCAAATTCCTGAGGAAGTCCCCTTTGCCTGCTCTGCCTGCAGGTGGTGGGGCTGGGCCCTAATGCACACTTCACTGGGTAAACTGCTCTAGGGGAAAACAATCATCACCACACACACACACACACACACACACACACAGAGAGAGAGAGAGAGAGAGAGAGAGAACTAGAGAAATATGTCTATGTCCATGTCTATGGAGAGAGGCTTGAAAAGAGGGAGTCAGAGACAGAGAGCAAGAAACACAAAGAAGGACCAAAGAAAGTTAAAAGATAGAGACAGTACCAGAGACATTGAACTAAAGAAAAAAAAATCCAGAAAGGTCTCCATAGAAAAACAGTGAAACAGAGAAAGACAGAGACAGACATACTGAGAGGAACACGAAAAGAGAGGTGGACTCAAGCACATCTAAGGGTGTTCACAGAAAAGAAACAAGACAAAGAGAGACACATGCTGACCAAAGAAGGCAAGGAGGTATCCAGAGGTACAGAAAGAGAAAATCACAGAAATGCAACCAAGAACACTCAAGTCAGAGTCCTTGGACGGCTGCTCTCCCCGGACTGAGCCTCCAGACATTTATTTCCCTGCTGCTGGAGCCATCTGACTCTCTGTCTACTGCTCATGCCACACGCTCAGGATTGGGACCTAGTCCCCCATTTCTAAAAACACTACAAAGGTTGAAATCTCTCTCCTCTCAAGCCTTCTGCCAATTGACTGCCACCTGATGCTCCCGGACCGCCCGCCCCGCGGGTCTCATTCCATCCCGTCCTTCCCACGAGGTTCCCTTTCCTCTGAGAACCGTCAGGCGCCTACAGGGTTCGCCATGGAGTCTGGGTTAGGGACCCACCAGGCTCCTGGGGCCTTCCCTCCACCCCCACCTGGGGTTTCCCTCGTGCTAGTAACCTTGAAGAGGGCGGCGTCCTCCTCGCGGTTGTAGTCTTGCTTGCCCGCGTGCTTCCAGGGGATGCGGAAGATGCTTTTCTCCTCGTTCTCCCACACCAGCCCTGGGTACTTGCCGCTGTCGATCTGGTCAATCAGCCACTGGCGGAGTTTCCCGTTGCCGCAGCTCACCGAGCTCATGCCGAACTCTCCGCCTCGGCCGCTGCCCTCCAGGTTCATGCCCAGCGCGCCTAATGTCGCCCTCACGCGCCTAGGATCCGCCTCCTGCTCTAGCTCTGCGCTACAGAGAAGAGGGCCGGCCTTTAGCCACCATGGAACAGCGCTCTGAGCACCCTTCTCAAACCCCTCTGGCATTGACCACGAGGCACTGGAGTCTCTGAGGCAGCTAAGCGCGCTCTATAAAAGTCGGTGTTGCCGAAGGCACCCTGTCTCATCACTTGGCGCGTCCGGTATTGCCGCCCCTCCAGCGTGCCCCCGGCGTAGTCCATCCTCCTTCCCCACCTTCTGGACTCTCCATTCTTGTTACACATCCCACAAGCCAAACGCTGCCCAGGCAACACAACTCTAGCCTTTGTGCACATTGCAAAATCCAGCCGCCACCAATCTTTGGCACCGTTTGCTTGCTCACTCTTAGTTCCTGCTCTTCTTTACCCATTCCCAAACCGTTGCCAGTCCATTCCTCCCTTCGTTTTCAGTTACCACTCTCTACCACTCTCCCATTCACATTCCCTTGGTGGCCCCCGAGCGCCACGGATCTCGCACGTGGGAACGTCTGCAGTTTGGACGTTCTAGGTGCTCAGTACCAGTTAACTCTTGTCTGGGCCTTCTCCTCCAGTACCTGCGCTCTGCCTCAAGAGTATCCCTGAGCCCTCTGCAGCTAGCAAGGATTAGTGGGCCCTGGGAGCAATACGCGGCTGAGACCCGGGTCACGACCAGGCGAGCGGCGCACCCAAGTAGATGAAGATTCTGGCGCGCAGAGCATCAGCAGGACCCCGGAGGCCAGCAAGCGAGAGCGGAGGCGGGGAGGGTGCCGGGAGGGTTCTCAGAGGGCATGGGGTTGTGGCAGCAGAGCGTAGGGCCCTAAGTGGCCCAAATTTGGAGCTCCTCCTCCACCACCACCAGCCGGGGAAAAATGCGCCGGAGGCCACAGTGAGTTTGGGCCCTTCAGGGCCACAGGATAAAGAGTCTGAGACTGAAGTCTTGGGAGTAAGGGGATGTCCCCTCTCAGGGAAAGCCTGTAGTCCTACGTGGGTCCTTTCGATGGTCCCGCCTCGGGCACTCCTGGGGCCCTGCCAGTCTCTTTATCCCATCCCATCCAGCGCGTGGCCTCTCCCGGGCTTGGGCGGAGCCGGCCCACAGAGTGGTGAGGGCAATGCTTGGGCATTGCACCGTCTGGCCCTCCACGGAGCTCCTACAGAGGCCCCGGGGCCCAGAGCAGAAGAGGTGAGAATCGGAGCTCTCACAGGGGTATGCTCCCTCCCTCCTCCTAAGCTGGGTTTCCTTGCATTGCCCTCGATATGAACCCCGGGACCTCTAGTCTCACGTTCCCTGTTCTCTGTAGTGCCAGCCTCACATCCGTGCTCCTGCCCGACCCCAAACCTTACCTCGCCCCAAACTCGTAGCTGAGGGCAGCAGTGGGTCCCAAGTTCAACTGTTGAAACTAAGTATCGGAGATGGGAAAGAGGAACTTTATAAAGCTTAAAAGCCCCGCTGGGGAGGAGCCTGGGGCGGAGCTGGGCGGGTACCAATGCGCCTGCCGGGTTGGGGCGAGGGGGGCGCTGTGAGTGAAGACTGGGGCCCCGCGGGAGAGTCCCAGGGCCAAGGATAGAAGGAGTGTGTGTTGGAGGGTCTGGTGCCGCCGCCGCCGCCAGGCTGGAGGCTTTCGAGCTGGCTGCGACCCTCGTCGCGCTGTGAGCGGAGAGCGCAACTCGAGTGGGGCGTTCGCAGCCTGGGGGACTCTCACTTGGGGCGGTTTCCCGCAAAGGGCAAGGCACTAAAATGGGGACCCCGCCTCAGCGCCAGGTCCTGCGGGAGGCCGATTAATGATAACTAATAACAGCTAAACGAGGGCGATGTGGTTAGGGAGGGAAGTTGCTGGGGACATGTAGGAGCGGGAATCTGGTGTGACGGGGACTTCACCTGCAGAGTATGTAACCAAAAACGTAGGAATTGTCCACATTGTAGAATGGAGGGAGGGTGGGAGGCACCCTTGGCATCGCAGCTTTTGCTGACAGCCCTGCCCTCCTAGGTGTTTAGAGAACATCCTACTCATTAAAAAGAAAAAGAAGAAAAACATGGTTCAGATACTTTGAACAATAAACTGTGGCTCAAATACTATCTACATGTTTGAAATGCTTAGACTTTTGTATCTATTAAATTGCCTTGAGGTGACTCAGACAGACAATGCATAGACCCCAAAGTCAATTACGGCAACATGAATGAGTTGGGGGAGGAGTCTTGAAGTATCCAAACACTTAATTGCCTCTGGACTTCAGTTCACCTTAAAATGGCATAGTTTTAACCTCAATCTGGTAGGAAGCAAATTTCTAGTGGGTTATAAATGTCCAGAAAAGGAATAATATTTAAATCGAACTGTGATAATACTTAATTTTCCAAGATATCCTTAATGTTAAAATTAAACTCCCTGCACCTGCCCACTAAGCTTTCACCAGAGCATCTTGGATGCTTCCAGCATGGTTATGTACTTAGCAATTTCAGGTAAACCGTCAGATCACTGGTTTCTATATGATTTTAGACCACCACCACCCTAGGTCAACTTGCAACTTTTGAAAAGCTTTTGATTTCACTTACTTCTCAGTTTTTCTCTTTTCAACTTATATATATGGTCAATGTCTCCTACTCAAAGATAAAACTAAGTTTAGTCTAGAGCAAAACAGGCAGTGAGACACAGATTCAGTATGCTTTTCCTACAACTAAAAGACTTTCTCAGAAATTAACAGGATGCCATATTTTTATTCACCCAAGCAATTTTCCATTATCAGAGTCTTATGTAATAAACAACAAAGTTGTGTTCAAAGAAAATTCTAGTCACAACCTGTTTTTCTTCCTTTCTTCTCCTTTCACTGATTCATTCAACAAAATACTTTCTTGAGCACATGCTACCTATCAGAGACTGTGGTAGGCACTTAGGATACTTACGTCAACAAAGCAAAAAAAAGGTCAGTGCCTTCATGTTGCATTACATTTTAATCAATGGGTTACTTTTTCTTTAAGTGTTCTCAAACAACAGACAGAAAGAGATTGCTAAGAATAATGGCAAACGAGCTTTTTGCATTTTTCTACACGTGTCCTCTGTGCCAGGTTTAGAAGTGCAAAACAACAGTCACTGCATGAAACTTTCTGAGACTTCACATCTACCTTGCTGTAAAATGTGATTGCTAATCTTCAACGCCATCTTCTGGTTTACTCATTTGTCATATTGATCTGCTATTTTTTTTTATGATGAGAATACAAAGAATAATATATGTTAAACACTAAAACTCTTGATGTCCTCATTACCCCTGGGAAAGGGAAGAGAGTGAACAGGTAGAAGTTGCCAGTTACTCACCAAAGGCTTACATCTTAGTCATAGTTGAAACAAAAATGACAAAAGTTTTTAAAGTTGAGCAACCCCACCCCCCCATACTACTTGAGAAAATCAAAGGGTTCTTTAATAAAAGACTAGACATTTATTTTCAAAAGTCACAACTTGTTAAAAAGTGAAAATAAATAGGACATCAGTTATTTGAGTGTCTATCCAAAACAAAGGCTGATCATTATATTCTGTGAGGAGGTTATTTCAGTGAGTTGTCCAGAAGTTGTAAATGGAGCCCAATCTGAGTTAAGCATTGCAATTTGTAATTTATAATATCATAAAGAGAGTGTAAGAAAAGTTGAATTTACTTAAATTCAATGTGGTAACAAATCAATCTTTTAAAACTACACATTCACATACAAGAAAAATATTTTGTAAAACCCATACTAGGCACAAAAAATAAATTATTGAAGTCTTGTTTTTGATAAACCTATTTTCTTACTAATTCATTTTTTAAAAGAGGTGACATTATAATCTGTTAAAAACAAAGCAACTATATCCTTGAAAAAGGTTAAAGGGCATTTATAATTATTTGTAAAAATCAGGAAAATAATAAAATCTTTTGTTGTTATGATGTAGGATCATTAGGATAAATATCTCTTCTTTGGCAATATGTGTATGCAATGTCAAGTATTACCATTAGCTATGCATCTTGTAGTGCAGTATTATACTATTATTGTATTATTATATAAATAGTAATACTATATATTAGTATTATATGTATCATAGGTAATACTAATGATATTATATAATAGTATAACATGTACTAGTATAGTAATATACAATATACTGTAGTGATATAGTAATATGCACTACAGCACTACTACAATACTATAGTAATATAATGTAGTATTATAGTATTACATTATATAATATTATAGCACAATTATTGTATGGTACTATTAATAATTAAATGCTCGAGTATGGGGGTCTACTAGATCTGATTCAAATCCATGAGGTCTTAAGTGAACTGTTTAGCCAAAGTCTTACCTGCATATATACAATGAAGATAGTGGCTTTCTTGCCTGTGATAATGTGTGCTGTGATAATGAAATGATGCTTAGCACAATGCTTGGCATGTCCCAAGTGTTCAACAAATTGGGATTATTATCATTTATTATTCAACATTTAAGGAAGTTTCCTACACTTTATCTCATTTGATCTCCCAACCAGTACTTCCTGGTGAGCAAAGCAGGCAATATTTAGCCCCATTGTATGGATAAGGAAAGAGGTCCACTGAGTCCAAATGGTTTGCCCAGGACACATTCTGACCAACGGTTCTTTCCCCTTGTCTACAGGTATTTAGCTGCCTGTTGCATTAGTATTTCAGAATCAGCCTCTGAGTGCAGACCTATTAGTCTGGAGGTAGCATAGTAATTCCAGTTGGGCACTTACTAGTTAAAACAGCTTGGGTAAGATGTAGTCTTCCTGACCTTGGTCTCCTTGTTTGTGAAGTGAAGGTTGGCAGTAGGCAACCTTCTTCCAACCCTAAACAAATTGTTTTCTTATTTCTGCTCTAACTTAAAACCATTAATGACAGTCCAGTGGCCTTTTTGGTTATGGTATATTCCTATTAAGAAAAGCTGTATTTTTTTTTTTAAGTCACTGGCCTAACCACTGGTCTTCACTTCATTCTTCTTCATGAAGTTATATTCACTTTGAGGAAATTGGAGGAAACAGGCGCTGCTTCTCAGCCACTACTCTCAAGTATTTAATCCTTTGAAAAAAATCTAACCTTATAAACTACTATACAGAAGAGGACTTGGGATGGAATACTCTGGAAATGAAATTGTTAAATGCTTTCACTGCCTACCCTGTTTAAAGGAATTATATTGATCTTTCTTTGTAAAGTGATAAATTCTTTTTTCTTAATTTTTTAACATTTATTTATCATTGAGAGACACAGAGACACAGAGTGTGAGCAGGGGAGGGGGCAGAGAGAGGGGGAGACACAGAATCCGAAGCAGGTTCCAGGCTCTGAGCTGTCAGCACAGAGCCCGACGCGGGGCTTGAACTCACAAACTGCGAGATCATGACCTGAGATGAAGTCGGTTGCCCAGCCGACTGAGCCACCCAGGCGCCCCGTAAAGTGATAAATTCTAATACCAATATGGTATGTAAACATGATTCTTTTTCATTCAGAGTTATATAACCTTTCCTAATTTGCAAAGTGCTCTGAGTTTCTTCAATGAAAGAACTTTACAGAATTTCATCATAAGCATTTCCAGAACACAGGCTGTTCGAGACTAGCTTGTGAACTCTTTTTGGCCACAGACCTAAAATGTGTGGCTTTTGTTTAAGCAGAGTATAATCTGCTTTCAGACTTCTAGGAAATTGGACTGGTCATTTTAATCAATTTTGTAACAAAAAAACTTACCAAAATCAGCACCCTAAAACCAAGTAATCCAGTGAAGAAATGGGCAGAAGACATTAATAGACACTTTTCCAAAGAAGACATCCAGATGGCCAATAGACACATGAGAAGATGCTCAACATCACTCATCATCAGGGAAATACAAACCAAAACCACACTGAGATACCACTTCACACTGTTCAGAGTGGCTAAAATGAACAATTCAGGAAAATACAGATGCTGGTGAGGATGTGGAGAAACAAGAACCCTCTTGCACTGTTGGTGGGAATGCAAATTGGTGCAGCTACTCTGGAAAACAGTGTGGAGGTTCCTCAAAAAAATAAAAATAGAACATCTCTACAATCCAGAAATAGCACTACTAGGAATTTATCCAAAGGATACAGGAGTGCTGATTCATAGGGGCACAGGTAACCCAATGTTCATAGCAGTGCTTTCAACAGTAGCCAAATTATGGAAAGAGCCTAAATGTCCATCAACTGATAAATGGATAAAGAAGATATGGTTTATATATGCAATGGAATACTACTTGGCAATGAGAAAGAATGAAATCATGCCATTTGCAGCAACATGGATAGAACTGGAAGGTATTAAGCTGAGTGAAATAAGTCAGTCAGAGAAGGACAGATATCATAGGTCTTCACTCATATGTGGATATTGAGAAACTTAACAGAAGACCATGGGGTAAGGGAAGGGGAAAAATAGTTACAAACAGAGAGGGAGGGAGGCAAACCATAACAGACAAATACAGAGAACAAACTGAGGGTGGATGTGTGGTGGGGGAGAAAGGAAAATGGGTGATGGGCATTGAGGAGGGCACTTGTTGGAATGAACACTGGGTGTTACATGTAAGTGATAAATCATGGGAATATACCCAAAAAACCAAGAGAACACTTTACACACTATATGTTAGCCAATGTGACAATAAATTATATTTTTTAAAAAGTCACAAAGTCAAAGACTAAGGCAACATTGTCTCCTGTGCCTTTGTTTAGAAACAACTGTTCTCTTTTTATCTCCTCTTTTCTGCCAGTATTCTAAGAAGTCTCCTTGTAACATTTCTTTTCTCTCTGACTTGTTATGCTCTCTACATAAGTAATGACGTGGTTTTAAACAAGGGGCCACTTGATGCTGCCAACTCTCTTCACCAAGCCAATAAAAATGCAAGTGCAATAACTCTGGGCATTTTCTGAAAATTGAAACAATAGGTGAAAACCAAATAGCTTTGTCTAATTCCACCCATTTGTAGCAGTTCATAATATTGGGTTATTCTAAAGTTCATCAACTGCCCTTGCAGCTGAACATTGTGAAATAACACGCCATTACTTGTCAAATGAAGTACTACTTCTGAGACTCGAGGGCACTTTGGGTGGTAGAGTATATTTTCAGGAAAGGTTAGATTATGTTTTGGTAATAAGCCCCCCAAATCTCAGGGGCTTACAATAATGCAGGACTACTTCTTGTTTACATGAGTTATATGTTGATTGGTTATCACTACTCTGAGAATCCAGGTTAACACAGCAGCAGCTATCTAGTATATTCCTGGTCACATGGCATAGATAAATCATACAGGGAGAACCACATACCCATTCTTTAAGTTTTACATCACTGTGACTCATGTTCTCCTGTTATGAGGTAAGAACTACACTGAAGGAAGAATTGCCTGGCAGTAGCATGGGTAAGGTAGAAGAGTGAAAAAAGGCCAGGAATCCTAAGAAGACCCAGATGAGACACAAGGAGTTCTCAGACAGGGGCAGTTGGAAAGTTAATTAGAAGGAAAGAAGAGTACATAAGGGGTTATGTGGATATGGTGCAACAAGATAGGGGTCAGAGATAACTGGAGAGTTTCCAGGTTAATAGATTGGGAAAATGGTGTGACTAAGAACCTAAACAAAGACACCTGGAGGAGGAAGGGGTTTGTGGAAGAATATACAGGGGAAATTTGAGATGACATCTCAACATCCAGGCTGATCTAGTTAAGTGCTGTGGTTCATTTATGGGCATTATCCCTTTCCTCCCTTGGAAACACAGAATTATCTCTTGCTCATCTTTGAACCATAACACCTGAATATGCTGAGTGCCTTGTACCAATGAGCTCTAAAAATGAATGTGTCTTGCTTTTAAGGGGATGCTTTTGGAGACAAGATTACAATGGGGTCCTTAAAGACTGAGGAGTCTCTAACCAGTGGAACAGCAGCAGACCCTAAGATGGAGGTTAGCTTGTGGGACTTATGAGTATTAGGGAGTAAATACCTACAGGCTAAATACCTATGGAGTCAGCAGAAGGAAGCAGGATTGGGCAGGGAGAGAAGCTACAGTTAAATGCTTACTGTAAAGGTCTCAGTCAATGCCTCAGAGTTTTAGAGCTGGAAAGAGCCTGTTTCAAATTGGGGTGAAGGGATAGTGTCAAACTCATGGGCTGATCAGTCACAGGTGCCGGCTGTCCTTGGAGAGAGGCATAAATTTGGCAAGGTGATTTTCTTTACTTGGAACAACCTTCAGAGAGGGCTTCTTGCTGCGTACCATCTTCCACAAAGATCCCAGTAGCCAGGGGATTGAATCCATCACTCTGGAGTGGGTATATGAGTAGTGCATGACAACAGCCACCAAAGTATACTCCTTGCTTTACTTTGATTCACTTTCTCTTATAGGTTCTGGGAGTAGCTCCTTCAGGCTTCCAGTGGTTTCCCTTCCTAGAGTAGGGTTGTCAGATTTAACAAATAAAAATATAGGACTCCTGGTTAAATTTGAATTTCAGATGAACAATGAGTAATTTTCTTAGTATAAGTATGTTCCATACAATATTTGAGACATGTTTATATTAAAGAAACCATTAATTGTTTATCTGAAATTCAAATTTAACTGGGAAACTTATATTTTATCTCACAACCTTATCTTGGAGGAAAATTTGAAGAGACAGTTTAGTGAGGCAAATTATAAGCCCATCACTGTAGCTGGTTTGGGGGCCCCAGTGGAAATTTATCAATTGTGACTCCTCTTCTGTCCTTTCCAGATTCTTTCACCTTTAGCCAGCAACTCTGCTGGGCCAGTGTCTGACTTGGTGACAAGATCTAAATCTTTAGCCCTGAGGGTCCTGACCCCTTCATGCCCTTACTGACCTACCACTGCTGCATCCCCACTTACCATCCACCACCAAAACCACACAAGAGAGCACAAGAGGAGCCCAAATGGGTCACTCATTCTCACCTTATTGTATAAGAAACTTACATCTTCTGTTGAGCAGGGTCAGCATGGTGACTTCTTACCTCTCAAGTGGGTATCTGAGCAGTGAATGACAGCATCCACCAAAGTATACTCTTTGTTTTACTTTGATTCATTTTCTCTTATGGGTTCTGGGAGCAGCTTCTCCGGGGTTCCAGTGGTTTCTTGGGCTTCAGGAGCCTCTCAGATGGCTACCATAGCTTAGAGCTCAGTAGCACTCTTGCTGTGCCTCTTGGAGTATATTGTCCTCTTTAGAACAGGGAACCTTGCTTGAGCCCAGCTTTGCAGCACATATTCCCCAAGTGGTCTCTGAGAGTGATGATAGTGGGTCGCTCCTAATTCCACCCCTTAGTTCCCTGACCTGTGTGTCCTGCTGGAGACAAGTACAATAGGAAGCATTCTGAAGGCTTCCTCCATCACCCACCCATGGCTGTGGCATTTCTGCTTTACTTAATGTGCGCCATTGCTTTCTCATATTTCTAGGCACCATCTTACCTGCATATTTCCAACATCTCCTGGGGTCTTGCTGACTGTTCAATCCTGTCACTCTTAGCTGAAGGTAATTCCCACCTTCTTATCCCAGCACTCTCAGAACTCAGTCCCATGAGTACCCTCCAAGATCCTGTCATACATGTAGATAAGCACTGTGGTTCCTTCAGAGCACTATCCTTTTGCTCCCTTTGCACATTCTGCACATTCCCAGTTAGGCTATCTAGTAACTTGACCCTGGTTATTGGCTTAAGGGCCAGGAGGAGCAATGGGGAAGAGCCTGATGGGAGTATATATTCTCTTACAGAAGAGAAGCCTCTATCATTTCCAAATAAGGAGGAACACAAACTCTTTGTAGGAAGGAAGGTGACGTCTGCTGGCTCAGAGCATTTGTTCAGGAGAAACTGAGGACTCAAGCTTTTCTGTAGTGCTTCTTCTACCAGCTGAGGGTATAAATCCTTTCCTCAAAGCAATGTGGGTGGTAACTCCCAGCACGAGCCACAGGGACCAAGGGCAGTGCATGTCTCCTCTGGGCCTCAGTGTTCCTATCTGTGCTGTCTACCAACTTGTTCCTTTACCTCTGTACCTCTGAGGTAAGGGCAGAAAAAGACTACAGACATCACTTGCATAACCAAGCAATATGTAATGAGGCTGTTGGGAATTTGTAAGAAGGTTTAATGAAAGAAGTGATATTAGAACAGAACATTGATGGGAGAGTTGGGGGTTTCTAAGCAGGTCAGGGTGGAGGTGCATTTCAGATAGGGGAAAAATGGACAATGACAAATAGACTAGAGGATCCCAAGGCCTGGTGTAGGGGCTGGAGGGAGGTTTGACACCTACAGCAGATGGGTAAGGAGTGGGCAAGAGAGGAGAATCATCCCTCTGGCTGTTTGGAGAGGGTTCACAGAGTATATTTTAGAGTGAGAACTTGTTGGTTTCTTCTTTGCTCCCTACTTTATATGCTAGAATGGCCCCTGTCAAATAGTAGTTTAAGAGCTTTGCATGCATTAATGGATTTGAGCAAAAGAGTGACTAAGTTTATTTTAACTTGAATATTAGGCAACTCAAATTCTCTTTCCACATCCCTCCACATATATTTAGCTTAAAAAATCTGAACATATTTTCTTTTTAATGTTGTGAGGCAGCTGATTTGTTCTGTTTCAGAAGTTTGATTTGTTCTGTTTCAGAAGCTACCTAGGCTAAGTCAGGTGGCAATTTGATTTGGATGGTGGTTTTGATATATGTTCTCCACCTATCCTACAAAGCCACCAGCAGCTCTGGAAATGGACACCTTTGGATGTTTGATAGGAACCTCTGCTTTGGATCTTGAACTGGAATAAAGGGCTGGCCCTCCAAGGGTCTTCTAAATCTGTCTGGGGGTGAGTGGGGGTTTCTCTAAGGCAATGTGGCATAGCACATGCCAAGAAGGCCACACACTCTTTCAAGCTTGGATACTTTGGGGGAGCACAGAGGGCAACACCAGGCCTGCTCCACCTGGGCTGGAAACACATCCCCTTCCCCAGATGTGATCTGATTGGATTAGAAATTCTTTCCTTTCAATCTCACTGGTGCAGCTTGGCATTTTCCCACTAGACCCGTGTCCTGCTGGCAATGCCAGACCTTGTTTCTGATAATTCAGAGAGGCTTGTGACACATTTGAAGATAGTTTCCTCAATCATTTCTCACTATAACCCAATGGGGAAGTAGAATAGGCATTATGTCTACATTTTAGAGAGGAACACTTGAGATTAAGAAGTTTTTAGAGGTGCCTATGTCAACAGAAGGAACTGGGCAGCGAAGACAGCCCTTGGCCATATGACTTGCTGATGCCCACAGGCCCCTGACCTCTGACTTTGCACTCAGCCATTCTGCCAGTCCCTACCCAAGATTGTCACCTATGCCACCTCCACTTGCTTCCTTTCTCTCACTCAGGCTAGTCCTGAGAAAATAAAGCCACACAGATTTAGCCTTTCTTGTGTTTTGGTAGTCTTGCAGGCTTGGCTTTTGTCCTCTCCATTTTTCTCCCTGACTCCTCACAGTGCATAATGTTGCATGCTTTTACCCCACTTGTCCCTCACCCCCACCTCCCTCCCCTGCAGACAAGATGAGGCAGGAGATGTGACTGCCCAGGCAACTTCCCTTCCACCTTCTCCTCCTGTCCCAGAGGGAGTTTCTGCTTCCGCTTGCAACTTGTTCATACAGCTGAATGAGTGAATAAAGGCATCACCATGATGCTTGTTCTATTTCCCTCTAAGCACCCAGTGCAGTCAGGCCCAGGTGCTTGGTAAGATTCATGTTTACATTTGCTTAGCCATTTCACCTTAAACCTTCAAAGTTCTGAAAAGGAACGTATGAGCAGGGTAGTAAGATGTGTGAAGGGACTCACGACCCCACAGGAATGGACATAAATCATGTTGGTGTCATTCAACTGACAGGAAGAGTTGCACAAAACGTTTTAACATTCTTGAAAGGCATATGTTGTTATAAGTTCTTTTCCATAATGCTTATCTGACAGCATCAGATAATGGCACTTTTTGTGAACAGCAGAGGTCTTTAAGAGGATGATTCTGCTCAGAAATGCCTGAGGTCTCCAGTGAGATGTGAGCTCTCCTCCCTGCTGACTTTGTGAGAGTCTTATCTGCTCTTCTCTCCTCCATGCCTTTTGGGCCCTTGTGTGAGGGGCCACCCTGGGGCCATTCAGGCTACCTGTGTTCTCCTGCAACACCTCGAAGACACCCAACTCACAAAACTAACTAACCTATGTTCCTGAACTAACCTGTGTCCTTCATCTAGTTTAAACTGAAAGTTTGCTTTTGAAACTCCGTTCAAAAATTCCCTATTTCCTCTCAGTGTTGTGGCTTTTTCTTCAACTCTTTGCAAAATATTACTAAAAGCCAGTAGGCAGTACAGTTTTAATAAATCCAGGGACTTGTCTGTCCTTTTCTGCTCACTGAATTTGATTCTGTTTTTATTTGGTATCATCTGTCAAGTGTAAAAAGGAACCAACTTCTATAAAAGACAAGGCCTCAGAGGGGCTATGCTATAAACATTTTAATTAAGCTTCTTTGGCAGATGTACTTTAATTTTATCTTGAACAATCAACGTGTCACTATAGTCCCTGACAATGTAGTCACAGTTCATAAATGAATTCTTACAGGTTGTACTTGGGCGTGTTCATCCTGGGTGACCTATACAGAACTTTTAGGAGGCTTAACATGTTGCATTTTGCGAGTTTGTGATTTATATGAACTTTTAAAATAAATTAATATACTGTCCTTGTTTGGGTAAATTTTGACTGTTTGTTGGCTTTAACTTTTGGTTAAGCAAAAGTTATTTTCTGCCTCCATCTTTATAAATCTGAAATGAATGTTATTATTATTATTTTTTCCATAGAAACTTCCAAATTCCTTCAATGTTTCTTCCTTTTGAAAATCAAGTTCAGGGTCTATCAGCAACATTAAGTTCTAGTACATGTTAATCTTGATTCCCATGTTAAAACACCCATTAGATGAGTATATATTTTGTGGGTACTATTTTTGCATTAACCTATCAAATAATTTTCAGAAAAAGGTCTATTCTTGAAATATTGATTTATCATGCATAGATCTCAGTAATTTTAGCACTCTCCTCACCATGGGTTTTGTAGACACATGTCTCTGTAGTATTTTGTGATGAGACTCCATGACCTCTACTGATGTGCATTCACTACCCTGCCCCCCACCCCGCCCCAAGGCTCTTCGCTTTTTCTGACCATCTGAGAGAGATTTCTGTTCACTATTTCATTTTGTCCAGTTGAAGAAGATGTCTCAATGTGCAAAAGTATAACCAGAGGAGGCATTTACTTTTCCAGGGGCTTGCAAACCCCATTTTGTGACCAGGTCTCTTAGAGAACTACAAGAGGGGCCTACATTATGTGATTTTGGAGCACTCTAAGTCCAACTCACCCACTACACAATTCATTCAAACATTCCACTGCATTCTTTGAGTCCCTTCTCCAGAGTGGTTGTGTGAACTGCCTAGGGCACCCATCCTCTCTCAGTTCTGCTGCAGGTTCCCCCTCTCTTCTGGAGAGGCAGAGCTTGCTGAAGCAGAGTCCTAAAATTGGCAGCAAGTACATAACCTTTCTCTTGTACCCATTCAAGCTTGAATTATATCCTGAATCTCAACAAAGCATGATTGTCTTTCAATATTCTGTGGTTTATTTCAGATGGGGTGCTTTTGTGAGGCACAGCACCAGGCACCAAGGAAGACCTAAGTATAACCATTACATGGAACCTACCACATTATGGGCCTAGACTGTGCACACACCATTCACCCACAGGAGGAAACACAAAGCAGAATGAAATAGAATTATGACAAAATAGAAAAGGAGAAGGGAAATTAAGGGAACTAGAGAGCATCATGGAGGTGACATTTGGACTGGACCTTGAAGTCACAAAGTTTCAATATCATAGCAGAAGAGAAAAGGACATTCTAGGCTGAGATTAAGCATGGCCAACGTCCTGAAGTATGACAGTGGGTTGCTGTTAGAATAACACACTACAGAGTAGAGGTGAGGACTCAGGGTACAGGGGCCAGAAAGGAGGCTTAAATCCCATCAAGGGAGACCATGAAGGGCCTCGAAACTAACTAAGGGACATGTACTTTATCAGCAGAATGTTGGTCCTTCAACATTGCTATTATCCTAGAGATTCAGATTCGGTCAGTAGGCCTAAGAATATGCATTTCTATTAGACAGTGGAGATTTTGATTCAGAGGTTCCAGGACCACACACTTCAGACAACATGGGGCAGGTACATTAACAGTTTTGGAGCAAGAAATGCCATAACCCAACTCAAGTTTCAGAAAGGGAAATTTGCAGTGGGTACAACATGGATTGGAGGTGCAAAAGCATGTAGGTGGAAAGTCTAGGTATTTCTGGGTCTGATGCAGGCCCTGGAGACTAAGGAAGTCACAGAGAAGGAGGTACTGTGACAGAGATTTATGGCTCACTGAGGTGTAGGCAAGAGAGATTACCAGACATACTGAGAACCAGGAACAGGAAATGATGATAACAGAGTGTGAGGGTGTCAAGTCTGTCTTGGGAATTTGGGCTTGAAGCACCAAGAAGGATGTTTGGACAGATTGTCCCATAAAAAACAATTGGAATTTAACTTTGGAAGCAGGTGAGGTAGGGGACCAGGTATATATGGCCCACTGGCAGACAGGGAGATACCAGAGGACTCATTAACTATCTTAAACACAGTGGCTATTTTGGTTAACAGCAGGCTTCTCTATTTGCCTGACCCAAACTTGTATGGTTGGGGGCAGGGGGAGGTCAGGAGGAACTAAGCTTCCTCTCACCATGGAGGTTGATCACTTCCCTCCAACAGAGGTTTCATTCAGTGTGGTTGTGGAGTGGCTCTGGGTGGGAACGACCCAAGGTAACTTCCTTTATGGGCTGCTGCAGGTTCCTTTTCCCTGGAAGGAAACACTGTTCTATGCTATGCCTGGTCAGAGCAGACTTGGGAGCTGTGAGGGAAGAAAGGAAAATAGGTGCCATGTGCAAGCAGGCAAAGGAGGGAAGATGGGGAGCTCCTATGAGTACAGTGACTTTTTGGGCAATTCTTCGCCTAAACTGTTTTGAAACATGAAGCTGTTCTGTCCTGCACTGGAAGGAGGGAGCTTGGGGGCCACATATTCAGTCAGAGACCTCTTCGCATGGTCAAGATAGCAAAGTCTCCACAAAAATGCTACTTTGGATTAGTGTTCTGTGGAAAACTGCAAAGGAGCCAAACTAACATCTGGTCTACAGCTAACTAAATGGGACTTTCTTCACTGATTCCTCAATCATTTTTCACTATAACACAGTGGAAAAGTGGGGCAGACATAATGATCCCATTTTTAGAGATGAACACATTGAGATAGATGGGGTTATTAGAGGTGCCCCATGTCAACAGAAAGAGCTGAGCAGTAAGGACAGCTCTTGGCCACATACCTCATTATGAAATGAACCCAGTATGATTAATATTGAAAAAAATGTTCAGCCTCATTAATAACCTCTCTCTCTGGGAAAACTCTTCACAGTTATCTGTGCCTGCTCCCTGTCTTTCATCAGGCCTTTACTCAGACCACCATGCAGGGAACCCCCCCATAATAATGCTTAAACACTTGCCTTAATCTTTCCACCTGGCACTTAGCTTTTCACAGTCTGTTTCTGTTACTTGTTGATATTATTGATGGCTCATCTCAGCTTACTAAAGTGTGAGCCCCATGAAGGTAGGGATTTTGATGCTCTTGATCACTGGCATAGCCAATGCATACAAAAGTTTCCACACATATTAGATGTTCAATACATGTTTTCTATATAAATAAAAGAGTAAATGATCATTAAAAACAGAAAATACATACCCATTTAAATGATACCATATGAGACATCTATGTGGCTAAAATAAACACACTCCTTCTAGAAAGCAGTTGGATACTCTTAAAAATGTTAATCTCAGCATTTGTTACTGTAAAAATTGAAATTAATCTAAATACCTAATCATTTAAATTAAACTACATTAAACTAAATTAAATTAAATACATGTTAGTACATTCACATAGTTGGAAATTTTATTTATGAAAATTTTTGTTAATTTAGGGGAAATACTTATGATATAAAGTTAAGGGAAAAGAGCAGAATGCAAAATTGTATGCATGATACCATCTTAACTGAGAAAAATGAACAAGAGTTAGGGAAAACCCCAACATGTGTGGTGAGGTCACACATTATTTATATAAATTGTTTTTATCTTCATTTTTTCTGAAGTTTAAACTTTTAGGGGCATAAAAATATAACCAAAACCATAAAAATAGTTTCTTAACAGAAAATTAACACATATTAAGATTGATCATGTTGATTTATGTCAATACTATGGCAATATCTCTTGACCTTCACTTTTACTCAATCCCTCAATCTTTGTTAGCCCTCCATATTTTCCTTCTTAGTATATAATTCATTTCTTAAACACATCTTTGGTGCAAATTACTCCTATTTTTACATATGTGCTTTTTTCTGGATTGCTTGCATTCTGGTTTGGGTTGAAGCTCTCGGCAGCGAAACATTCACAACCTTCATTGTGAAAATTGGAAGATGATATTCTGGGTTAGGTATTTGGGGAAAATACAAAGATATATTAAAGCATGTTTCCTTCCCTCAATAAATTTTTACTTTAGTAGCTCTAGTTCTCTGGAACTAGATGTTGGAGGAACTACTTTTATTAAAACACCAATGATTTTTCTGGCAAAAATCCAATGTCCTCATCCCTTTTCTGAGCCTCTGGGCCTCTCAGCTCCTCTACCTAGGCTGAGCAGCCCCTTCTCTAGGACATCCCTCCTAATCTGATCTTTGGCATCATAGCTTTCACAATCCTTTGGTGTCTAACTGAACTCTTTTCCTGCTTCTCAGAATCTCTAAGCCTCACAATGTTCTTGAATCAACCCCAATTATCTGACCAAACACTTCAAAGATGTTTATCTTCATGACACCAATTACTCTCATAACCTTGGGCCTAGTGGCCTATGCTGCCATCTTCAATCAAAAAAATACACCTCAAAGCTTTCCTTTAACCTCTACTATACCCCTAGTGCCTAAGGATCCAAGTGCTCTGTCGTCAGCAGGAAAAGGCAGGTCTCTCTGCATCTGGGAATACTCTCTTCACAGCCCTAATTCAACCATTCAATCACAGCTTTCAACTTCCTCTTCCTTGACTGATCCTTTATGTCCCACCTACCTTTAATGGGCTGACCCTTGTGTAATATCTATGGGCATGGTTTTTAAAGTCAATTATCTATTTATTTCTAAAACCACTTTTCTGAGGTATGATTGACATGTAAAAAGCTATATATACATATGTGTGTATACATACATATATACATATGTGTATATACATATATATAGATATAGATACAGATATTTAATGGATATAACTTATGTTTGGAGAGAGGTATACATCTGTGAAATCATCATTACAATCAAGGCTATAAATACATCCATCACCTCCTAAAGTTTCCTCCCATCCCTTATTATTATAATTTCGTGGTAAAAACACTTAACATAAGATCTATCCATGCTCTTAGCAAAATTTAAGTGTGCAGTACAGTCTTGTTAGCTATAGGCACTATTCTATATAGTGGGTCTCTGGAGCATACACATCCTGCATAACTGAAACTTTGTACCCTTTGACCATCATCTCCCTCTTTCTGCCTCTTGCCAACTCCTGGCAATTACCATTCTACTTGCTGCTTTTATCAGTTTGATTGTTTTAGATTTTACATATAATCAGGATTGTACAGTATTTGTCTTTCTGCATCTGGCTTATCTCACTTACCCCAATGCCCTCCAGGCCCATCCATGTTGCAAATGGCAGAATTTCCTTCTTTTTTAAAGGCTGAATAATATTCCATTGTATGTATATGCCACATTTTCTTTATCCATTCAGTACAGGCATGTTTTTAATCTTTGATTTGTGTATTTCTCTTGTAATATCCTACTTCCTCCTAATAAATTTTATTTTTTTAACATTTATTTATTATTGAGAGACAGAGAGACACAGAGCATGAGCAGAGGAGGGGCAGAGAGAGGGGGAGACACAGAATCTGAAGCACGATCCAGGATCTGAGCTGTCAGCACAGAGCTCGATGTGGGGCTTGAAGTCACAAACCATGAGATAATGACCTGAGCCAAAATCAGACACTTAACCGACTGAGCCACCCAGGTGCCTCCCTCCTAATAAGTTTTAAAGGCAAGAGTTACATTTTCTATGTCTTTATTATTTTCCACAGGACTTAAAATAGTGCTGTGCACAAAGTAAGCTACCTGACAGGAAAAATGAGAATTTAGGCAATTTTTCAAATAAAGGTTATTTTTCCAACCTGCTATTGAGACAAATAAGATATTTGGGTTTGCATTATCCTAATTGTTCATCTACAATGGCCAAATTCAGATGCTTTTTCTCTGATACTTCATTTTATCCTTATAGAAACTTCAGAGATACATTTTACTCAACTCTCAAGGTTTCCAGATAATATCCAACTCCTGCCAGAGTTTAAGAGCCTCTTTTTATCCAACTCTTCCCTTTTTGTTTTTAGAAGGGCAGATCACCAATTTTTTTTTTGACATTTCCTCTGTCATTCCTTGTTTTTCATGCCCTTGACACTGTTGATAGTACTAGTTTGTAGAATCTCTCAAAATTTGGATTTGTTTGATGTTTTCTCATTAGTGATTATATATTGAGGTAATATTGAGGTAGCACATTTTTGGCAGGAATCCCAAGGAAATGATGCTGCATCCTCCTTGGTGCATGATAGCAGGGGTATGTGACCTGGTAGGTCTTCCTGGTGATATTTCCTTAAGCACTTTGTTAAGGTGGCTACAGAGTTTCTCCACTGCAAAGTTACTATCTTTCTCTTTCTAATTGGTCAATCACTTGGGGAAAATAAGTTGAGACTGAAAATATCCTGTTTCTTCTCAGGCTTAGACCAGAGACTTTTGTATTCATCAGAAAAAGATGCTTGCAATGATTATTATGATCCTGTTTGTCTATTGGTAATTTTATATTTGCCTCATTCCTTCCACATTTACTAACTTGAATTCTCATGTAAAGAACAGCTGCTCCATAGCCAAATTATGGAAAGAGCCTAAATGTCCATCAACTGATGAATGGATAAAGAAATTGTGGTTTATATACACAATGGAGTACTACGTGGCAATGAGAAAGAATGAAATATGACCCTTTGTAGCAACGTGGATGGAACTGTAGAGTGTTATGCTAAGTGAAATAAGCCATACAGAGAAAGACAGATACCCTATGTTTTCACTCTTGTGTGGATCCTGAGAAACTTAACAGAAACCCATGGGGGAGGGGAAGGAAAAAAAAAAGGTTAGAGTGGGAGAGAGCCAAAGCATAAGAGACTCTTAAAACCTGAGAACAGGGGTGCCTGGGTGGCGCAGTCGGTTAAGCGTCCGACTTCAGCCAGGTCACGATCTCGCGGTCCGTGAGTTCGAGCCCCGCGTCAGGCTCTGGGCTGATGGCTCAGAGCCTGGAGCCTGTTTCCGATTCTGTGTCTCCCTCTCTCTCTGCCCCTCCCCCGTTCATGCTCTGTCTCTCTCTGTCCCCAAAATAAATAAACGTTGAAAAAAAAATTAAAAAAAAAAAAAAAAAAAAACCTGAGAACAAACTGAGGGTTGATGGGTCGTGGGAGGGAGGGGAGGGTGGGTGATGGGTATTGAGGAGGGCACCTTTTGGGATGAGCACTGGGTGTTGCATGGAAACCAATTTGACAATAAATTTCATATATTGAAAAATAAAAAAAAAAGAAGAGCTGCTCCTTTGCCATTTCTATCTATCTATCTATCTATCTATCTAATCATTATAGATTCATGAATATTTATTTTGTCTTGTGGATTAGAATACATTATTTCTAATTTACAGATTAAAATCCATTTTTATTGTGTCGCTCAAATTATTCCAATTTTGGCCAATGGGCGCTCATTCAAATTGGATATTGTGCCTTCACTTTCTTTTTCAAACACTTTCCTATTTTCTGGCCCCACAAGTCTCAGGCTTATCTGATATTTTCTCTGCTCCAGCTCTGGAATCAACCACTTCTTTTTTTTCTTTTTTAGTTTAATTCCAGTATAGTTAAAATATAGTGTCATATTAGTTTCAGGTGTATAATATAGTGATTCAACAATTCTACACATTACTCAGTGTTCATTACGACAAGTGCATTCCTTAATCCACATCACCAGTTTCCCCCATTTCCCCCCACCACCTCCCCTCTGGTAACCATCAGTTTGTCCTCTGTAGTTAAGAGTCTATTTCTTGGCCTTTCTCTCTCTCTCTTTTTCATTTGTTTGTTTTGTTTCTTAAATTCCACATGAGTGAAATCATATGGTATTTGTTTTTCTCTGACTGACTTATTTCACTTAGCATTATACTCTCTAGCTCCATCCATGTCATTGCAAATGGCAAGATTTTTTCTTTTTTATGGCTGAATAATATTCCATTGTATATTGGAATCAACCACTTCTCCACAAAATCCATCCTCACATTTTTAAAACATAATTGCATTCCAGTCACCAACTTCTCAAGGAAACTTTGGCTTCAGGAGAGTGGGGACATTGTTTGCCTGGTCATGGTTATTTCCATACCACCCAAAACAGCCCCTAACATAGTTTAGGAGCCCACAGGGTGTTCTTCATTGTATGCACACAGGTTGGCTTACTCCCATATCCTTTAGGGACTTCTCTTTACTCAGCAGAGAGTTCTGGTGACTGGCTTTGAAGTAATTCTAGCTTCTTTCAGCCTGGGAAGCCTGAAACTACCAATCAAATCTCTGTCCCAATTTTTCTAAATATAGTTTTTAAATGCAACAGAATTTAGGAGAGCATAAGTCACACCACATGCTTGAATGCTACTTCAAGCAATAAGGAAACAGGGATATATCATATGACATGTCAGTAACCATTTAATCATTACGGTTGGTTTATAATGTACAATACTGACACAAATTCCAAAGAATGCATTGGCACACACATGCCAAATTTATAAGCCAACAATTGACAGCCAATTAGCTGCTCAGTCAGGTAGTCAAATATGTATAAGAACATTTGGAATAAGGCTGACTCCAAATAACAAGGTATGAAGCATTAGAGCTTCTGCTAAATGTTGTTAAACTCATCTAAAATAAGGTACTTTAAAATTTATCAGTTATCTTTATCATTGACAAAACATTCTAACTCAATTAACTTTTCAAAAATAAAGTTTGAATGGCATAAGATATGCCAGAACAATCTTTCCATTTGCCATTATTGCATTGTTAAACCAAGGAGATTCACTGCTTGGAATCACAAAGATTGATGAGTTATGGCATATTACAGTGTAAATAGTAGTTCTATACACCTTACAATGAGGAGCCAAAGGTTTCAGTATCTTACAAAATTGGTGTCAATCCTGGCTCCTGACTCACATGACAAGATAACAACTAGGAAGCTAATTGAGCTTGGGCCTCATCTTTGGGAGGTAAGAGTTTTAAAAAAGCAGAGTTTAAAGAGACATCCTTGAGTTCAAATCCCAGCTCTGCTCCTTACTAACTGCACTTCCTCAGGCAAGCATTTAACTTTTCAACCACCTGTGAAATGGTGATAACACAATTCCTTCATTTAAGTCTTGTTCATTAAGCACCTACTATGTGTCATCTTGTATTCTGGACACTAGAGAGATACAATAATGGGTAGTGGGCAAGACAAGTGAAATCCTCCTCTTACCGGGTCTGCATTTTTTATATTAACATAGACCCATAGAAATTTATTTTTTTCTATGGATTAGAATCCCATACTATCATTTTTTTTTCTTTTGCTCAACTCTTCCTGCTCTTGCCATTGGGAGCTCCAACAGGTTGGCTTTTGTGCCCTTTTGATATGTCCCCATCCTTTTTTGAGTGCTTCCTTCTTTTCTGACTCCATAGGAGCAGATAAAGTGTTAAACAAGCAATTACAATAACACAGAACTACCATGCATAGAGGTGCTTTTACCTAATAGGACTGCTTATAAGCTAAGACTGTGGGGTGGGGGATGGGCTAGGAGGCTGGGAATGGTAAGGACTGGTGCCTGTTCCCATAGAACCTGAACAGGAGAGAGGACAGGATGTGCAGAGGAACTGAAAGAAGGATGCAGGCTGAGTGCTGGCGGGGCGTGTGGCTAGAGGATGGTAAGTGGAGCTAGATGCTGCAAAGGGTGTTGTAAGTTAAGTCAAGGAGCTCAGACATTATTTTAAGGGCAATTGAAGCTACTAAAAGTTTTAAACAGGGCCATTTTCAGGATTCAGTTAGATTACATCCAGGACAGTGTTTTGCACAGAGGAGGTATTCAATAAAGGGTGGCTACTGCTGTCATTCTGCTGCCATATCTACTGATACTGCTGCTAATACTACTACATCTACTGACACTATTGCTACTACAACTGTTGCTGCTGCTGCTACTACTACTAACCACCACTGCTACTTCTACTACTGCTACTGCTGTTACTGCTGATACTACTACCACTGCCATCATTTCTACTTCTACTGCTGCTGCTGTGACTATTACTACTTTTACATTTTTACCCTATTTGAGAAGCTATAACCAAATTTTGTTTTTAGTAAACTCTTTGCATATCTGAAGGCCCCCAAATTGTATACTAGCCACTCCATAACCCCTCTATTAATTTTTAGGGAACTTGTTCAGACTCTATGGGTGCAGTGTGTGAGTCTGGGGAGTTTGTCTGATGTTCTTCCAGACCAGAGGGGGCTCTAGTCTGGAGAAGACTGGTCTAGACATGAAGTCAGAACTCCACCTGAATGTTTATTACCTGCTATGAAGTCAGTCTTTGGTTCACAAAAAAGTTGATTTCAATGCAAATACCTTTGCTCCTTCAGTAAGCATGTGTTGAGTATCCATCATGTGCCAAGCATTATTCTAGAGGCTGGGATACAGTAGGTATAGGGCAACTCCTGGCCCCCTGAGATCTTACATCCTTAGTGAGCACAGCACAAAAGGGATCTCAAAAGAATATATTAGAACATCTGCTTCTATTTGTTTTAATCTAAAATTTAAACAATAAGCTGAACTCATCCTTAGCTAGAGAGTGACAATGGACCCACTTTGGCCACCTCAGGTGGCCATGATGCTTCATGATACACACAGGAAAGTCCTAACAGGAGGTGGATCTCCCTGAGGCAGAGGCTGGCAATAGTAGCTTCCATGGTGACTGCCACAGCACACTACAGGGACCTCTTTAAGTGGATTTGCAAGTTTTTGTTTGTTTGTTTGTTTTTTATATTTATATATGAAATTTATTGTCAAATTGGTTTCCATACAACACCCAGTGCTCATCCCAAAAGGTGCCCTCCTCAATACCCATCACCCACCCTCTCCTCCCTCCCACCCCCCATCAACCCTCAGTTTGCTCTCAGTTCTCAACAGTCTCTTATGCTTTGGCTCTCTCCCACTCTAACCTCTTTTTTTTTTTTTTCCTTCCCCTCCCCCATGGGTAAGTAAAATCTTCTGGTGTTAAGTAGACAACCCCAAAAAGAACTATTATGAAAGAAACTATGAATGAAAGATAATAGTAATAAAGAGGAAGCAAACTGGAAATGGCAGAGCCTGTTTTTCTCCAGATTAAAGACATTTGGTGCTACTATAATAAGATCTAACAAGAACTCAGCCTCTTACATTTGAAATTCTCAAAATGGCTACTTAAAATATGGTTGCTGTAGACTGAATGGTTGTATCCTCACAAAATGCATATGTAGAAACTTCAATGCCCAAAGTGATGGTATTAGGAAGAGTCTTTAGGAGGTGATCAGGTCATGGGGTGGAGCCTTCATGAATGGGATTAGTACCTGATAAAAGAGACCTCAGATACCTTACCTTATATAAGAGACCCTAGCCTCTCCTATCATGTGAGGACATAGTGAACCAGGAAGAGGGTTTTCACCAGACACCAGATCTACTGGTGCCTTGATCTTGGACTTCCCAACTTCCAAAACATGAGAATAAATAGTTATTGTTTAAGCCACCTAGTCTGTGGTAGTTTGTTACAGAAGCTCAAATAAATGACTATAATGGATTTCCATGCTCTAGTCATTAACACTGATCCTCATACTAGATATATATTTTACTCTAAGGTATTGGCTACTGATATCAACCTTATCACAGGGGATGGGAAGTGTGAGCTTAACTTTTTCCCACTCCACAGAGATACATTATGTAAAAGTACAGGCTTAGAATCACCCCAACCCTACACTCACTGAATGTATGATTCATTCTATAACACTTACACCAGGCAGCATGTTGGAAGTTAGGAGTGCTGAGATGAATAAGATACCCATCTCCAGCCTCAAGGGGCTTGTGAGAGAGCATGTGTGAGCATGCACACACTGCATAATATAGTGTGACAAATGGTATGTAAGAAGACTCCTGCAGGATGAAGTTTGGTAGGTGCAACAAAGGATGTGGTGGGGAAGCAAGGAGGGCTCAGGGGATGAGGAACTAAGTCCTAGAGAAGAGGGGGCTCAGCAGCAGCCTCCCTCTGAGACAGGCTTCTATGAGACAGAAGCAGCCCACACTGAGGGTTCAGCTCACTCAGAAGCAAGGAAGCTCTAGGATGTGCAGCATACAGAAAGGACAGCAAAAGGCCTCAGGAGAGAACCTGGCAACATGGAGACTATCATGAAAGGTACATGTGTATGGCCACCAGACTGTCAAATTTTCCCACACACATACCATTGCCCATGGGCCACACAGCATCTCTAAGAGAGCTAAAGGACTGTAACAAATGCCAGATGAATCTTCCATAAATTGCCTATAAACCCCGTGGTTTCCAAGTGAATCCCATTGTCCTGGGAAGAAGAGTGCCACATGTCTGTATGAACATGCTGGCTTCATGGAGACCCACCTAAATTGCAGTTTCTTTCACCCTAGTCTTACCACCAGAACCTTTTCAAAGGCCACCACAACTGTGATTTGGGCCTGTAAGCCTCCTACCTATTTCTAGCTTTTATATGCCCATCTGTGAAGAGTAAATAATATTTTTGCTTATTTTTAAAGGTTATAGAAATTATATTTGTAACATATTCTTTTATAGAAAAAAGTAAATATGATAAGCTATTAAATTACCAATTCTTAACAGTGAGAACTTGGATATTTGCCATATTGTACTTTGTATATTTTGTATTTCTTTTTTTTTTAATTTTTTAACGTTTATTTATTATTGAGAGACAGAGAGACACAGAGCTTGAGCAGGGGAGGGGAAGAGGGAGGGAGAGACACAGAATCTGAAGCAGGCTCCAGGCTCTGAGCTGTCAGCACAGAGCCTGACACAGGGCTTGAACCCACAAACCGTGAGATCATGACCTGAACTAAAGTCAGTAACCTAACCAACTGAGCCACCCAGGCACCCCACATTTCTTTTTTTTTTAAAGCCACTAAAGCTTAGGACCCTAAGTGGCTGACAACTCTGCTCCTCAGCCCCATTCCATTCAAGGTTCAGAATCTAGAACTCTTTCTCATCAATTCTTCTGAAGCATCTACATGACCAAGGGTGGAGCATGTGCTATGTCTGAAGCTACTTGTGTGGTCCTTCCTGCAGAGCCTATGTTTCAGGGGACCATGGGAATCTGCACATTTAGGATCTGTACTCTTTGGATTACTGTTGGGTTCTTCTTGGCTCCAGGGCAAGGCATGAACTCATGGGGGCATTTTTGCCCATAGCACTTCTGTTCCTATGTAGTATGTGGCAAAGTCAAGAACATGCCCATGGATCTGACCACACTCAGTTTGAGTCATGTTATCCTAATAAAATTTCCCAACAGACTGAGAATGGAAATATTGCTACTAACCTGGCCCTGAAACACATGAGGCTTATAAAATCCTTTACAAGTTGGTGGTACCATCTTCTTCTAGTGATCACCCTGTTCTCTGTGATAGAGTAAAAATGAAATAGATCTACTTTCTGTTCAGGACCAATAATAGTACCTTTTCTTCCTAATGATAGTCTTATGAGGGTTTTAAAAAAAAATCTTGTCAAAAATTTTAGTGCTTTTTCAGTAGAAGAGATAGCACATAAATACAAAAGAGCATATTCTCTCATTTTGAGGTGAAGGAAGCCAGAGTCTGCCAATCACTGGATGACTTGACAATATTTCACCATCTAGAATTGACATTACTTCTCCCTCCTCATTGCACTTCAGATCTCCAAAATTGGGATAAACATTTCCTGAGTACCATTTTAAAAATAATAGTAATTTAAATCTTATGTAAAAAGTAAAATGTCTCCAAAGATGACTAAGAATGAGAAGAAGATCACAGAAGACAGGCTTGAAAAGAGGAGGGAGGTACTGAGGGAAGAGAAACTACTGACAAAGTAGAGCTAAGCTTCATCCAAGGAACACAGGTTTGGGGATAAATTTCTAAAAGGTAACAGCTTCTAACCCGAGAGTTTCTGGCTCCCAGAGATTTTTTAGTTTTCTGATGGAGGCAAACATTTCCCAGGAGCACAGAGTAGCATCTTAATGGAAGAACAGACACATTTTTAATGAGTATAGTAAGAAGAACAAATAACAACTGCTCCTCTCTGAGATTGTGAGAGCTTCATCCATTAATAAGTTCTGGAGGGAGATGAACACAAATGATTCTAGGAACATTCCCTTCTCTCATCATTGAAACTCAAAATACTTATCCCTGGAATAGTTTTTAATTTTTTAATTAAAGGGTGAAGGTTGGGGAGGAGGCCTTCACTTACATTTCCTTCTTTTTTTTAGGTTTATTTATTTTGAGGGAGGAGGGGCAGAGAGAGAGAATCCCAAGCAGTCTCCACGCTGTCAGCACAGAACCCAATGTGGGGCTCAAACTCAGGGACCAAGAGACCATGACCAGAGCCGAAATTGAGAGTCAGATGTTTGACTGAGCCACCCAGGTGCCCCTACATTTCTTTAATTTAATTACCTATGCCAGAGAGAGAGGGAGAGAGAGAGAGGGAGAAGAGAGAGAGAGAGAGAAATTAAATGGAAAGCCAAAATCCAGTGTTCTGCTCTGTTGTATGATGTACAATTTGATCTGGTATTTCTGGAGAATGTTTAAATACGTAGATAGATCCATTGACCCATGATAGCACTTCTGGAAAATAACCTTAAGGAGAAAATCACTTACCCTGTAAAACTGTGTACATGAGGGTGTGCAGGGGAGTGCTGTACTTACCAGCCTCCCATACTCCCTAACCTCCTTTTGTGGAAACTGACTTTCTTTCTTTCCCCTCCCACTAGCATTCATGTTTGTCTTGTTTGCTGATGTATCCCTGGACCTAGAAGACTTCATGGCATACAATAGGTGTTCAGTTAATACTTGTTAAATGAAATGAATAACACTGGGAAAAAAATGGCTGCAATCTCAATGTCCAAAAAAAGAGAATCTATCTTTCTAGCATTTAGCACAGACCACGAATCCATTGATGTAAGCAAGAAGGTCCAGCATAAGATCCTTGAAGCCTTTCTAGAATGAAGGAGAGCAGCTCAAAGAGGTGACTGAGGCTCTCTGTATAATGGAAAGCATGCTCATGGGATAGTGTGGACTCTTAAGGTCATAGGTATCCACTGTATTAGTTTTTGTGTCAAACTTTTGCATTAATCCAAATCCAGTCTTTAGTTGACTCAGCTGGGTTTAAAGAGTTTAGGCTGAAGATAGCTCTAGAATTTTAATAAATAATAAATCAAGAGGTTTTGACTTGCTGAAGGTTTGTTTAATGCAGATGGTATTGGCTTGATTCCTTTCTCGTTGGCATCCTTTGCCCCATTGTTGGACTTGTGAGGTCTACTTGTCTTGTTCCAACTTCACAGTAGGGCTTAAAGAAAGAGAGTATAAGCCAAATAGATTATAATTAGAATCAGTGTGGCCTTTATAATGATTATTTAGAATTAGATATAGTAATGAGAAATGTCAATCTACATGTTCAGTAAAAAAATTTTGCTGTAAGACAGTATCTATACTATAGTTTCATTTATATAAAACTCTATCTACCATCTATTTATTTATCTATGTATCTTTGTATCTATCTACCTACCTCGAGAGATAGCAACAGGAATATTCAAGAGATGTTAAGATGGCTTATCTGTAGGTGAAGAAATGGAGATAATTTTTACTTCTTCTTTATATTTCATATACATATGTACTATTTCAGTAGTTAGCACATGTCATTTTTATCTTCAGTAAAAACTCTAGTTTTATTTTGAGACACACACACACACACACACACACACGCCCACACAGACTAAGGTTTATAATATTCTTGAATTTCAAATTCAGATAGGTCATTTGATCACTCAGTTGAATCATCTGTGGACGGTCTTGGAATGACTGACCTGGAACACTTACGTGTGGAGTTATATCTTTTTTTTCAACAGAAAATATTTTTAAGGGCAATTTTAAATCCACAACAAAATTGAGAGGAAAGTACAAACATTTCCCATAGGCCTCTCCCCTACCTCACCATCAACATCCCACACCAGAGTAGTATATATGTTACAATCAATTGATACATCATGATTACCCAAAGTCTATAGTCTAAGGTTCACAGTAGAGTTCACTTTTTTTTAAATTTTTCTTAATGCTTATTTATTTTTGAGACAGAGAGTGAAAAAACATGAGCAGGGAAAGGACAGAGAGAAAGGGAGACACAGAATCTGAAACACTCTCCAGGTTCTGAGCTGTCAGCACAGAGCCCGACGCAGGGCTCGAACCCATGAACCTCAAGTTCATGACCTGAGCCAAAGTTGGATGCTTAACCAACTGAGCCACCCAGGCGCCCCTAGTACACTTTTGATGTTATACAGTCTATGGGTTTGGACAAACGTCTAAAAACATGTTTCCTTCTTTATAATATCATATAGAGTATCTTCACTGCCTATGTGCTCATCTCCCCTTACTCCTGCATCCACTGATCTTTTTATTGTCAGAGTTACATCTTTTTAAAGTCAAAATTTTCTTTTGTACTAATTCTCTCTTTGGAATTTGGATTTAGAGAAAATTTAGGTTTCAATCCTGGCTCTACTATCAGCTGTGTGGCTCAGAGCATATTTCTTAACTTCTCGGAGTATAAGTATCCCCAACTATAACACAGACACATAAAAGCTGATAATGATGAATAAATGTGTACAGGGTGCTTACGGTAATTCTGAGGTATGTGTGTATGTATGTCTGTGTGCACACATATATGTATGCATGGATGTATGTATGTTTGTGTATACATATTTGTGTATGTGTAGACATTTGTGCATGACTGTACAGGCATATAGTGTGCATACTGGTGTGCATGTGTATACATGTGTGTATTATGTATGCATGTTGTATTTATGCACACATGTATGTTTATGCATGTATTTTGCTCTCAGTTTACTTCCACCATATATTTCTGATGTGATTTACTATTAGCATAAACAAGAGGTGCTAATGAAACTCAGAGATAATAAAGGACGTTAAAATGCAGAAGAGCTGCCAGAAGATCCAATTCTGCTCCCTCTCTCCTCCCAGCCAGCACACCTACCCCCACTTGTCTACCTCCTCACCCTTCTCAGTCCCTGTCTGTATCTGGCAGGGCTGAAGAAGATCTGCTCACTGGAACAAAAGAGGGGTCAGAGCAAGGAGAAGTTGCCTGGGGCAGCTGAGACGCCACTGTTTATTTGTCAAATTCCCAAAGGTACCCTCTGCCAAGTATGGTTTACTGACTCACATCACATCAGTCTCTTTTTATGTTATTAAGCTCCAAACAGAGTACTTTGTTTCTAATTCATCATCACACAAAATTCAAAAGACCTAAGAGATGGAATTCCACCTCTTGGCATCTCAACCACCCCAGAGAAAAACTCAAGCAGCCAGCAAGTCCCTGGTCTCAGATAAAACAAAATATTTTAATTCTGGCTAGTTTCTTCTTATTCCTAAGAGGGGCTTTATGCATCAAATGCTGGGTGATAAGAAGTCTTCAGTTTTGTTTTTTTCAGTACTGTTTTCCTTTAATCTCTGCCCCATGAAAACTTTGTTTACTAATGTTAAGAATAACACAGTAGATTCAAAATTCTGGAGCTGAACTGGAAAAAATATAACTAGAGTGTGTAACATTGGTGGTCATGCCACAAAAATGATGGTGCAATTTGTTGTTAATAGACAATGTACTTTATTAAATGCCTTTATTATTAGGCTTCCAACAGTTCCTGCAGATTCTTGGGAACTTATGCTGTATAAGCCAACATCATTTGTTTCTTTTTTGCTGCTAAATTTTCACAGCCAGATTGTATTGAGATCTCAACCAGGAAACAAGAATTGTGTACTTTTTTTCTTGTCTCTATCTCTGGTAGACAGTTCAACCTACTGAATAATATTTTAGGAGATTTCAGAGTTTTCCCAAGTGGTAAAAAAAAGTTATCTGTTTCACAAATGAGTTCATATTTTAAACAGACATAAAAATGAGACAAACATAACCCTAATGCGAAAATATGTAGTACAGTCATAGGAAGGGTTTCCACAATGCAACATTTGGTTTTAAATATGTACCCCAATGATAAGTGAAAATTCAGTAAAGTCTAACTCCAGGATTCTCAAGTTTAGCATCAATGACATTTTGGTAATTCTCTGTAATGGGGGCTGTCCTGTGCATGGCAGCCTCTATTTCTGCTGTGACAATCAAAAATGCCTCCAGATATCCCTCAATCAGTCCCAGTGAAGAACCACTGGTCCAATCCACCAGCAATCAGCCCTTAACTCCAATAAAAAACAAACCAGGCTATTCAATGAAAGAGAAAGAAACACCAAAACATGCTACACTGTGGGTGAATCTCAAACACTTTATGCTGGTTGAAGGAAGCCAGACACAAAAGACTACATAGTGTATGATGCAATTTACATGAAATATCTTGCAAAGGCAAATCTACAGAGACAGAATGTAGATTAATATCTGTTATGTTGGGGGTGAGAATGAGTTAACTGCAAATGGTCATGAAGGATCTTACTGGGATGATGAAAATGTTCTGAATCTGGATAATGGTGACGGCTACACAACTTGGTAGGTGTACTAAAAATCATTGAATTGCACAACTTTAGATGGATGCATTTATAGTATGTAAATTTGACCTCAGTAAAGCTGTATTTTTTTAAAACATGAAAAGATAGGAGGATAAAATGTATTGCAGAAGAGAAAACATGAGGTAAACACAATCCCATAGATTTCCTTTAACTATGGGAAGTAGCCTCCTAAAAACAGAGAGATCAGATTTTCCACATTCTATCAAACCAAATGACCGTTAGGGCAGGCCACAATATTTTTGCTGGCCAGACAGCTGCAACGTCTGTTAGCACCTGATGCAACTCAATGGGCTGTTTAGTTCTGGTGTGTATCTTTCTATGGAAAATAATGTGTATGCATGGTCACCCATGTTCAACATGGCAAAGAAGACAGGGTGATTATCAGGGGTTTGTCTTGTAAGACATTCTGTGTTTTCTGTTAACATATAAAATAATTCCCATTAATATGAAACATGCCTAGTGTGACATGATATGTGAAGGGGAAAAAGATCTGAAATCACCCAGAATCCCCATTACCCACTTAAACTTCTGCCATGGTGAAAAAAAAAAAAATTGTCTTATTTGGTGTGCATTAAATGACAGCTGTTGTTGCTATTCACAGAAATTCTGGGGACTCTCTTATTGTAAATGGGACAGCACATGTCTTCTTGGAGAATGCCCAGCTGCTGTTTAAATTATTTACTGCCCAAAATATGTACTCTTTGCTTAGAGGCCTACACATTTTCAGGGGGTTCATGGCCTGTCTGGGGTGTAAGCAAAGGGGGTGGAGGAGCCTTCCCTGGTCAAGTTATTAACACTAACTTGGCTGAATACACAACCCTAAATGAGGCAGCACTTGAAATTTCTAGAATCTTCAGCTCTGATGGAGCTAAGAAAAGAGAAATGGGTTAGAAATGGGGCCTTTTCAGTAAGTTATCCCAAGACTTTAATCTGGCAAAGTTTTGGGTAAAGGAAGGTATTGATAGTAAAGTCATCCTCTGCATCCCTTCTCCCTGTGCCATTCAGCTGGAAACTGTGTGAAAGAGATCATTTCAATAATTTAAATTTTTCCCAAAGGCCACACACATGAAAGATACTTTCTTCTTTTAACAAGTCTACATTTGATATGTTAAGAACATTATAATTCTGAGAAATTCTGCCCCTATTTTATTTTCAGGACTAGTAAACTAAGTACCAGAGAAATCATATTCAACTTGAGCAAGAAGGCAGCCAGAATGGCAATACACCCAACAAAGATGCCTGCCAACATTACAAGAAAAATATTTGAAGCAATAAATAACTCTGATTAGGCCCAATTTGCAAACTGGAGGCTGAGAACAGGAAGGATGCTGATCTACCTGATTAAATCCCACCAATTTCCTAGAAAATGTCATGTAGAACATTCTCTTTGATTTTTGCTGATCAACTAGGACAACATGCACTGAAAGATTATCAAGACAACAGTATTTGTCCCATGCATATTTTGTGAAATATATACACACCATTTTTGCTGAGCAGGATTCAGGAAACAAACACATTTAAAAAATAAGCATTTCCTAAAATATAGAAATAAGAAAAAGGTGACATTGCTGGAGAAGATCCAAAGATTTTTTTTTACCTTAAATGTTACTTACCTCTTTTTTTGTCAATAAATAATTTTGAAAAGTTTTCTTTCCATGTATTGACAGTTGTCATGCTCCATAATCAGGCTGAAAAGCATATGGGTTGGACAAAATAAAATCCTTACTACCTAAGTGGTGTAAGTTAGGCTATTTTCTGAAATACTAAGTTGTATTTTGCTTCCAAAGAACATCATGGTTTTCTGCTTTTTCACTTTAGAGTTTTAAACTTACAGAATCCAAAGTGTGTGTGGGGAGTACTGATTCAACATCTTGACTAGGTTTACTCTAGCTAAGAAAGAGATATATTCACTATGATACTTAATCATTGTCCTTTTAAATATTTACTCATTGTCTCTCTAAAATGGTTGTCATAACTACTTTTCAGTTGTCCCGTTGCTTCTTTTCCTACTCAAAATTTTCTTTGGAAAAAGTGGATTCTTTTCTATGAACTTCAGAGTTGTGTGGGGTTTTTTTTGGGGGGGGGGGAAGGTTAGGGCAAAACAATTCTTACCTTTGGGCAAAAGAGGATTGACTCTATGGTCTTAAAGGTTTATTAACTTACATCTGATGATCTGGTATTAGACTGAATATGTCATTGGTCCAGAATTGTATTTCTTTTTTTTTTTTTTTTTTTTTTTTTTTTTGTTTATTTATTTTTGGGACAGAGAGAGACAGAGCATGAACGGGGGAGGAGCAGAGAGAGAGGGAGACACAGAATCGGAAACAGGCTCCAGGCTCTGAGCCATCAGCCCAGAGCCTGATGCGGGGCTCGAACTCACGGACCGCGAGATCGTGACCTGGCTGAAGTCGGACGCTTAACCGACTGCGCCACCCAGGCGCCCCCAGAATTGTATTTCTTAAAAAGTGTAAGTACACATTTGACCTGTCCAACTATAGATGGTGAGCATCCTTTCACTCCCCCTCACAGATTCCCAGGAGCACATGGGTACTCCTTCTGTGTGAGCACCTGCTCCTGCAAGACTCTTCCTAACCTAGATCAAATTCCCTGCTGTTTGCTCAGTTCTTGGTCCCCACCCCCCACTCCCTCTCCTGTACAGCCTCTGCCTTGCCCCTTTCTTCTTTTCTGCAACTTTGTCTTTCTTAGTTCTTCTAGCGTGGTTTTTCTTGGCTCTTCCAGCAGTGTCCCTCCCAGAAAGACCCCATTTCTGTCTGCTGCCCCTCCTAATCTAGATGCCACCCACTGGCTTGTTCAGATTTCTTCAGTGGATCCCAGGCACAACAAATTCAAGTCCATAAGCCTCAAAGACAATATCATATTAAAGTTATCCTTGAAGAAAGGAATTTTCTCGCATAAATGTATCTTGTACAGACAACACTCCCTCATGGTCAACTGTGGCCTCTCTTGTTATTCATTTCTGCTTCATTAATTCATAAATCAATCCATTGAGAACTATGTCACATGATAAAGTTGCCTCAATATTTGTTTCTAAATACTTTTGGCAGGTTATATTTGTGTTTTGTTCAGATTAAGAGCTTGCTGTCTATTGGCTCCAACATGGTGTAGTGCAAAGAGCACTGGACTAAGAGTCAGAACTGACATCTATCTAGATCTGGTCCTTCTAGTTAGCCCCGAATTATGGATGCATAGGTTTGTGGGTAAAATGAATTAATATATGTGAAAGTGGAAAACATAAAGCATTACAAAATTGGCCAAATAAAAGTAATTTTCAGAATTTTATTGTAGACTACTTTTATTTAGGTGCTGGTGGGGAGAAATTTTCATGATCTCAGAAAGAAGCTGTTAGATGGAAAATCTTGAGAGTCTAATCTTTCCCCAAAGAAACCTGAACAAAAGATGTTGTAAATTAAAACAGTTATGTACTTGGATACTGTTTGTGTATGGCAGTATACCAAAGACACTTCAGATCTGAATCAAGATTCTTCATGGGGGTCTTGGCCATCAACATGTTGGCTTAGGGCTTATCGCTCACGTTGCTTGATGTTAGCTCAGTTCTTTTCTAGAGAGGTGTGGGATTCCAGTAACAGACGCTGTGTATCTCTAAAAGAAAAGTTGCTTTAAACAGCTATTTCAACTGGTACCATGAACTTTGTTCAGAGCTAATTTCACAGCAAACAATCAGCATCAAACTCTTCTGAGAAATGAGTGTAAATTGTGAGAAAGGCAGTGAATGAAGAAATCCAGGAAACAGAACAAGGCTATCAGATAGTAACTGCATGGATTTGAGTGAAAGGTGACAAGGTCAATGATATTGTAAGAAATATATAATAGTTTAAAAATCAAAGCCACAAGAAGATATGTGAAACAAGAAGAGGGTGGATGGGCTCTGGTTGGGGCTGCAGAAGCAATTCACAGGAGACTCTGGTAAAGGCCTTTCCTCTGCACCTAAATGCAGTCCTCAACCCTCTTGAGTGGACATGTGGGCTCAGCTGGGCAGGGGTCTAGCCCATTGCTGAATGCATGGTGGGGTTGCCAATAATTTGGGTTGTCTCAAACACAGAAAAAGGAAATGAACACATTAGCCTCTTATTTGCTCAAAAAGCAAAATAAAACAAGATTAGGATGCTGGTAGAAGGCCTTGATAAGAAAGTTTAAGAGGCTAAAATTGAATTCTCAAACATTTGACTATTTTTTTAAAGAAAGGCTCAGAAACAAATGACGTCAGCATGTAAGGAAGATAATGAAGCTCCAGGTGCTAAACCAGGTCCTACCCATTCCACGGTGCTCATGTTTCTACAATTCCCAAAGTGCTAACTGGTGGGCAGGAAGAAGTCAGTGAACAAGAGGGGCTTTTTCTTCATTGGTAGATTGTTTGGCCAGCACACAAGAGATAGAAAACATGTGGCTCCAAGCACTCACATTGGCAAGGAAACAGGAGAGAAGTTGTAGTAGTAAAAGCACAGATTTTGTGCCCTGGAATTCTGGTGCTGGAGGGCAGAGAGGGGAACCAAGGCACCTGGTGTTAAAAAAGTGTTAATTACTAGGGGGTCCTGCATCCATGCTTGCTGGCCCAAAGGGTGCAGCGACCACCTAAACAGAGCAAGACCATAAGAGGTTCTGACAGCAGGAAAGGCTGGCAGGAGCAAAGAAAACCACAGGACAAGAGTTCATGGTAGAAAAGAATGTAAGCACCTATTGTGCACCAGGTCCTGTTTTCAAGAAGCTAATGGTCTACTGGTAGAAGCCTATACTTCTGTTAGACCAAAGGACTTGGTGATTTTTGGCACAGAGGAAGGATATGTTTTATGACTGGGAGTTATCAAAACTGCACAAATATTTTAATTAGGTCCCATCACGAGAGGTGTACTGTGATGTTTTCAATAGAAGAAGTAGCCTTAATAAGTTATATATACATGGAGTAATTTTATACCTGACTCTATGAAATATATTAAGGGAGATGGTAATTTAAAGACACACTAATGGGAATTCTTTAACAAAGAGAAAAGGGAAACTTCAGCCTCCATTGACCTCTTATGAAATGTAGAATTTTGTATAATGAGCCTCTTTTAATTTTTTTTTTTTTTTAATTTTAGAGATAGAGTGAGAGTTGCAGAGGGAGAGAGAGAGAGAGTCTTAAGCAGGCTCCATGCTCAGCATGGAATCTGACATGGGGTTTGATCCCATGATCCTGGGATCATGACCTCAGCTGAAATCAAGAGTCTCACGTTCAACCAACTGAGCCACCCAGGCGCCCCTCTCATAATGAGCTTCTTAATGGAAGGTATACCCACAGGAGAACACAGCACAGGGAAAATAAAGCAGCTTTCCCACCCACCGTCCTCAAAAATACCAAAGTAATCTTTAATTATCTTTGAAGAAAGAACCAGAAAAAATGAAAGAAACACGTGAAAAGCTGGAGAATTTTCATTATCTTTTCACTGTTGTCTCTATAGAGAATGGAAACAGCCAAATCTTACATGTTAGGAAATGTGATAAAACCAAATTAGAATAGGGGCACAGGGCACCCACTAATGCAGGCTACAGTGAAATCAGACAGGCTTTCAGGGCCTCCAATATTGCCTAAGGAAAGAGGACTGATACAGAAAGAAGAAAGTGAAGCACATAAAAATGTGTTTTGTTTTTCACTGAAGGATCTTGTGAACCCAGAATCATACCTGTGCATTTCACACCTGGATCCTCTATGTGACAATCAGTAATGGTCATGAAGTAAAGAATAATAGGGGCCATTTTACACATGCTGTAAAAATGTTCTTTTATTGAATTTTGTATTATCATAATAAATAAAAAAAAATCACAGTAAAAAGGAAAAAGTCATGTATGAATACTCTTTAATTACAGTAATGCATATGTTGAAAAATGGGAGGAACATATACCTAGATGTTGGTCTGCCACATTAATGAATAATTACAATTTTTAAGCCATAACTTCTATGAATTTGTCAATGATTTTGTCAAAACTGAACTTCTCTTTATGTGAGATTTGTCAGTTGATCTTCACTCATCATTGGTCATAGAACACTTAGTTTATTTTGAAAAATTTATTTCATGTTGAACAACAGATACACAAGTAGGTAGAAAAAGTGTTAACTAAAAAGATAAGATAGGGCAAGATGCATAAAAATCCCATTCCACATCAAATTCTATAAATAGCATGTCTAGGTTTCTTTGGGACCAATTCTTGTGGTTTTCTAATATGTCTGCAGCCAAAAATATTTAGACAAGTAAACATTCAAGTGGTCACTCAGAATGCCAGATTAAAGGAACTGAGTATAAAACCCTTGGTTATTTCAAATCTACTCTGCAAATGCAGAAATGTAATCTCGCAGAGACTGGAGACCAAACTTGCCCCATGGAGCTTGGATTCCAAATCACTCTGAATTTACTGGAAAAGAAAAGAAAAACAAAACAACACAACCGACCAGTTGATTTCCTATGTCCCACTCATGCCCATTAACTGGGAGTTCTCCACACTCACTTCCATGTAGAACATATTGTTAATTAAAGGATATAATAAAAACATGTACATTTTAAGCTTATGTATATCTTATTAAAACTCTAGACAGCCACTGTTTAAACTTAGATCAACAAAGTAAGTTTTCAGGGGAGACATATTTTATCACTGGAATGGTTTAGGATTGTGGCTCTGGATGGTAATAAAAGATTCTCTTTTACTTGTTACTAAAGCTTGTTTTTAATAAATGCTATATAAACAGTGTGTCTGTACATCTCCTGCCCCAGGAGTGGAGAGGTCCTGCTGCATCCCTGGTGGCAGCTGAGGCTGCAATTATTGTGAGGAGAATGGTTGGAATCCGCTAAACCCTGGCATTGTTTTCAACCTTCTCTACACCCAGTTCTAATCTGAGAACTGGGGGGAAGAGGGGAGGAGGGGGAGTGAAGGAGGAGGAAGGAGGGAGGAGGGAGAGGGGGCAGGAGGATAGAGGGGGGACAAGGGGAGAAGGAGAGAAGAGGGGAGAGGGCTTTCAGTTGCCAGAGGCACCCAAATGACCAAGCCACATTGAAGAATCCAGCACTGGAGTTTGGGCGAAGCATTTTGGGAAGTCCTGCTGTATGAGACACTGTGGAGACAAATCTCTGCAAGGTTGCACTTTAGTACCAGGTGTCCCTGGAGAGCATCAGGCTGTCCTACTGTGTGAGAATGGTAAGTATCCCTGAGCTCTGACTTCTCAGGGGTGCCTTCTCTGGCAGCTCAGGCCATTCTTCTGAGGCAACCAGCCATGCCTGCCCCTAGGCTACTCTGATGGGGAGGTGGGACTGTCTTCCTGACAGCCCCACTGCCCTCCTGTCACAGATGCTATCTGCCAATAATCCTTTGTACCCCTAACTCTGTTTCTGCTTCTGGAGAAAGCAAACCAGCACTGCCTATAATTACTTCAAGGTGGTAACTATATATGTTGCCTCACTTGGTAGATTTGTCATTGGAGAGGTCCCATGGGGGCATCCAGTGAG
The DNA here is from genome assembly GCF_028749965.1 of Puma concolor. Taxonomy (NCBI): domain Eukaryota; kingdom Metazoa; phylum Chordata; class Mammalia; order Carnivora; family Felidae; genus Puma; species Puma concolor. The sequence continues at coordinate 29,097,142 of NC_141671.1, forward strand.
CCTGTCTCCTAACTGCTTGAACTTCCTGACTCTAGCCCATCCTGGTGGACCCAAATCAATCCAAGGCCCTCCCACGGCTGCCTACAGTTTATACAACAGGACGGGATTAAGCACTCTACTTTCCAACCCTCACCTCCCTCACAATCACCTTCTCTAAGGTCTTGGACTTCCAAGTACACCATGTTCACTCTTGCCTGTGCCTTTACCTGTGTATCACCCTCTTCCCTGGATGCACTTGATTCTTCTTCCAAGTTTTCCTAGCAGGACACTCTCTGTGAAGCATCCGTGGTCCACTTGGCCTGCATTCATGCTTCTATGCTCAGCATTTGTTCACAGAACATTTGGGAGTGACTCTCTTCTATCCCCAACTCAAAATCTGAAGACAAGGCTGCCCTGCCTCATTTTCCTTTCCCTCATGGCAGTCTGAACGGTGCTAGCTCTATAAACATTTCATGAAGTGGTTCTCCCAGTGAGCTGTGGGCACTGTAGCATGGTTGAGGCACTGCAGAATATCCTCCCCTGCTCTTCATGGGCTGTGGTCCGGAGGAGGGGGGACTCTCACAAGGGCAAAGTTTGTAGCAGATGCTCAGATGCCACCTGACCCTGGTGGTCTTCTCTCAGGGGATGCCATTTCACCAGCTAGGCCATAGGAAAGCACAGATCAGTGAGGGCACATTGGCAGGCATGGATGATTCTAAATGCTCTCTACAGATGAAAGCAGTGAGTCACAGGCCAAGCTTCAGATAGCACACTTCAGGACAAAGTGTGTAGGAGAACCAGACTCCCTACTCAGACCCACTTTTAGTATCAGCTTGCTGACACTCAGATACTTCTTGGAAGCTTGTGGCACTTCCTCCATCCTATCACTGAATCTCCGCCCTACCCAAGGCTGAGTTCCAGGTCTGCCTGTTGTATGGCAATCATCCTGTTCTGTCCCCCAAGATCACAGCATACAGAATCCTCTGCTGGCCAGCTTCCCATTAGGTTCAGGGAGATAGGACAGGAGGACATCAGATGGGAAATTTCTACTCTGCTCCCTCCCAACCTCCCATACTTCTTAAAGACCTTCCTTGCCCAGGTCCTTCTGGACAGCCCTGCACAGCCCACTTCTTACTTGGCTATAGTAACTCCATCTCCCAGCCCTGGCCCTCAGCCCCAGGGGTTGGAAGGAGGTCCTGTCAGTCTCTGGTTGCTTTGACATCCACTGTTGCTTCCCATGTCTCTGTCCTCAATGAGTGTCTTCATTTGAGTTATTTGACTTGAATGACAGCAAATCCCTAATCTTCTTGCAAAACCCTCACAGAAGTTCCTCCATTTATGTAATGATGGTACATCAAGTACAAAATACCATCTGCTTAAAGTACCAGGCATTAGCCCCATCCCCCTTCCCATACACACATGGGCCATTCTGTTTTCTTGCAAAGCACTTCCTGGAGCCCCAGGACATCTCAGTACTCTGCCTGCTACTCTAGGCTAAGTCAGAAATGCCCAGTCAGAAGTATGTGTGGTAGCCATAGTGTATGCACAATGGGCAGGCTTTGATGAAAAGAAAAAAAAAAGTCTTTCTCATGTGCCTACTTACATATATCTACCTATCTTCCACCTTAATCTCCCCACTATTCCTGTGATCTAATGTAAACCCACCTTCAGAAAAAAAACTTGAACATGAAAGCACATGACTGTTAGTATTTCATTAGCTTAGCCTCGGAGAGGTAGTGGCATTTTGAAAGGAGTGGTGACATTTACGCACACCTCAGTCAGATTGCTTGGATTCTACTTCTCACTTGGCCACTTTATGGCATTGAGACTGGGAAATGCTCAAGTTCTCTAGAACTTGGTTTCTTCATCTGAAAAATGGTGATAATAGTAAAATCTATCCAACAGGATTGTTGCCAGAAGTGATTTCAAGGAAAAATCTCAATGCCAGCTTCTCTCCCACATTATGTACTCAATAATTGTTGACTATCACAAGATTGATTGTCTTGTTATCCAGATGTGAGCTCTTCAGGATTAGAAGGGCATTTATAGACACATAAAATGCCACCCAGGAAAGCTGTGAGGCTGCCTCTGGCCACATCACTGTGCCATGACACAGGGTACCCTCTAGCACTGCTCATCCCTCCTAGTGAGCTTCTTTCACTCCCGTCTTAGAAGAAGTTCCCCACATGAGTGGGCTGCCTCCTCTGGGACTTCCCCAAGGTATTCCAGAGAACCAGGATGAAACTGGACCTGAGTCAGGCCTGCCTGACATGTGACTATCTTGGCTTCCTGGTCACCAGTCCAGGGCCCTAGCCTCTCATTTACTAAGTACCACCTCTATCCCCCAACCTGCTTAGTGAGGACCTGTGCCTTCCTCCTCCTGGAAGGTGGAAGATAATAGGAAGGAGCTCTGGCAAAGCAGAGAACAGGGCTGTGTGCTGTGGGGAAGTGAATATCAAGGCATGAAATGTGGGTTTTAGCCCACACCTGCAATACACCTCTGGGATGCACCTGATTTGGGGAGATCCATGAAGGCCTCTGAAAACAGTCAAGAAATGGTCCTCTCCTCTCACACCTTCTTGACTTTCTGTCTGTCACCACATCAGTGTGGCTTAACACAAACCAAGGAGCATCCAAACATTTGACTCCTGGCACATGACAAGTTTCTCTAGGGACTCCCATTCTGAGGAAGCTCAGTGCCACTTGGGTCTCTTGCCTTGAAGGGCACACCCTTTGCAAAGCAGAAGGTGACATTTCTTTAGTGCACAATGTAGAGGCCTTTTGATTTTTATTTTCCCAAAAGGCTCCATATCAGTGCCTTGGGGAATCCCACAGCCAACCAACAAAAGGCAAACCTGCTCACTAGAAAGTATGGTTCCTGTTTGTGCTGGTTTGGCCACTTCTGGGAAGGGCACAAGAAACTGAGGGCAAAACACTTGATGATAAATGGACTCTGAGGGGAGAGAGAGGCCAACATAATGTCGATGGCAACTTCTTATTTATATTTTCACTTGTCACTGATGTGGGCCCTGGAGGACTGAGCAGCTGAGTGGAAAGGCCTCTGTAATGGGGTCTTCTTGGGTCAAGTTGGACAAATGGTGAAATGGCATGATCAGTGTTGTTTCCCAAAATTGTTGCAAGTGACATTATTCCTAGAAGGAATTGTTAACCCTGTAAAAATCAGTTTTATTTTTCCCCCTCTCTCCAGTTTTCTTAAATAGGCCTTTGTGTAAAGGCTATGATCAGGTATAATCCTATCTAAAACATCTTCTCTTAACCCTACTTCTAAATAAACAGTGAACACCACACTCAGAATGTTGAACTGCCTAGTAATTTCAGTCACCTGCTAAAATAGCTCTTTTGACACCAGACTCTAATAACTGAACTAGAAGCTTCAGGAAAATTAACTGCAAATTACTAACTCTTGATCAACAGTTTGCATAAGATATCCAGAGTCAAAATAAACCCAAACTTGCAGATGTTCAAAAACGTACTGGCAATTCTTTCCCCAGATGGAAAGAGACACAGACACAGCACTTGTAACCTTTAGTCAGATGCTTATTAGGTGGTTAAGCCTAAGCTGCAAAATAGATACTAATTTTGATTACTAATTTTGGTACTGGCTTAACTAATTATGTACTGTTATTGCAGTGACAGGTCTCAAGATCTATAGCAGGGGTAGGAAAATAAGAGCAAAGTGTCAAGATCTCTCTGCATGATGAAATGTGGCCATTGTGTTATATGAATCCAAGTCCATGACGGTCTTGATGAGCCCAAGGTTTAAGGAGACCCTACTAAATCCTAAGGGAATGACTGACATGCTCAAGCCTTCAGTTACAAATCAAAGGCAGCTTTTTTTTTTTTTTTTTTTTTTTTTTGCTTCTCAGTTTCTCCCTTTCTCTGGGCAATAAAAAGGAAAGGGAAGAGGAACTTCCCTCTGAAGTCTTGGTGATTTCTTGTTAAGTACATATATAAATATAAGCGTGTTGAAAGCACATTCTTAATAAAATTATTAATAACTTAGGGCCAGGATGGGAGGAGTCATCTAGTGTGGGATCACAGGGTTTTGAATTTTAGTGTGTTCCCTATTTTTATGACTAGATACTGGTGCAAAGAGCAGCCCTTTATGACCAGCTCTGGTTGTGCAACATGAGCTCTGACATTTCCCTGGGTGTTCCAGGTACCTGCCATCTAGGGTACCCGAGTTCAAGGTACCTTTGTTGTTGTACGCAAGACTCTCCTGAAAGTTAAAGATTTCTCTAAAAACTAAAAACCAAAAAAACACAGGTGTATGTGCACACACATATGCACACAAATCACCAGAATTTATAGGCTGTCTCTGTGCATGAGTAACACAAAGAAGCCCCAGAAGTTGGAAATGGGGTTCCCTGCTGAGACAGAAACTAGAAAGAACAAGCACCTAATAAATAAAAAAGCCACTAGTGGGAACTCATCTTCACGGAAAAGCATAAATGCTTTTGAAGACACACAAGAATACCCAAGGTTAATGAAGGTGCTCTAAAAAACAGGATTTAAAATAAACCTTGGGGAAAAAAAAAAGTATATAAACTGGGTAGTCTGCTAGACCCTGGAAAAGTGACTTCAGGAAGCAAAGCAGGAGCCTGGCAGAAACACCACTCAAGCATGTTATGGGAAAAGCACTCCAATCATGGGGGATGCCAGATCAGGATTACTCCCTGCACACCACTAAGGCTCTTAGCTCCATGTCCATCTCAACAAGACAATGCCTAATGACTAATTTGGCTTCCCTCACAAATCTTGATAATGAAAGAGATAGTCTAGTGAATAAAATTGGTTTTCATTTATGAAAAATTTCATAAATTTTCATGATAAATTATGAAACTGGACATTTGAATTCCACATTAATTGTCATGAGTCTATTCCAGGGAGTCTGTCCTGTGTACACGGATAAACTTGAGGCCCTAATCTGCAGAGCTGGGATGACTGCCTTTGGAGGTCCTAGGTCTGGCAGCCCCCTTAAATCTAACCTTGACATTTCAGATCCTACAAACAATCATCATGGGGAAGGAGGATACTGGTACAAAGAACCACTGTGTTGGAAGATTCCAGAGTGGCAAGGCCACAAAACCCATAGTCCCCCATGTTCATCCCAATACTAAGAGCATTTGCTTCTCCCTCCCCAACCTCCCTCAATCCCAAATCTATTTGCCTCCTTTGTCCCTTTTCATCTCTACCACCATGACCCTGTTCAGGGCACTAGTTTCAATCACCTGGATGACATAACAGCTGCCCCCTGACTGCCACCCCCCGCCTTAATTCTCCACCTACACACCAACCATGGTTCCTGCTTGCTCCAGCACATTCAATGAGCCCCCACCCATTATACCCATTATATCTGCATAATGGTACTCATGCTGCTCATGAGGTTCCAAGCTCAAGAATCAGTCTGTGGAAAGCTGGCAGGGCACCTGACCTCTGAGGTTGATCAGCTCCAAGGGCTGGTATAAGAAGTAAACCAGTTATTATACAACAGACACTAAGCAATGGTATCACCTTGGCCAGCTGAGTCTTTGCTTGTGTGTGCAGCTTTGTCTGTACCACTTACCACCAATGCCCACCCCTTGGTTCTTGCTTTAGTTTACACAATGACTTGGGGTCACCCCAGTGCACTGTGTTCCCTCATGCCACCAACTTAATATGCATGCTGAGCCTGGGCCTGGACTCCCTTTCCTCCCACTATGCCCAGCTAATTCTAGCACTTAAGCTTCAAGTCTCAAATTAGGTATCACTTTTTCCAAGATACCTTCCCTGAACACTGCCTAACTCACCCCAAAACTGGAATGGTGTTTCTCTTTCCCTTTCCCACACATTTTGGGAGCACCTATACTAGTCCTTAGGACTTACTCTGTAATTGTCAATTTTCCTGTCAACACCATTAATGGGGATCAAAACAAACTCTCCAGGGAGAAAAGGGGAGAAGCAAATAGAGGTTCTGGCTTCAGTAGCCATGCAGCTTTGCTACAGGGGTGCTTGTTCTCCCTTAGCCCTCATTAGAGGCTCACAAACTTCTAAGTGCAAAGCCCAGAGGTGGCTCAGCCCCTCCCTCTCACTTTACCCACTGATTTGGGATCAAAAGATCCAGATTCAGGCAAAGAAGCACTAACATTTTCACTTTCCAGTGTATTTCTTAGCCTCTTTGAGACTCAAATGAATAACCCTGACTGTGGGTTTATAAAGCTTTGCAGTGATACTTTGTAACCCACAGAACACCAATTATTAGATGATTATTGTTGGTGCCAGATCTCATCCTATAGCAAGAAGAAGTGGACAGGAAAGGATGTCAGGCTGCAAGGGGTGGGTGACCCTATTGGATTGGGGCCATTGCCAACAAACCTGTTTTCCTAATTCTGCCGCCTCATGTCCTACACACAGAACAGAGGTCTTCCTGAGGCTCTGTGTTCAGCCTTGGCCATTTTCCCTGAGTTTTCCAGAGACAAGGCTCTGGCATATCCTCACAAGTGGGAAGTGGAAACATCTTGGGGCTTTTAAGTATGACACATGGTAGTACTCAAAGGTTCCTACAACTAGATTACCTGTACTACATTCAGGCAGGCCTGCTGAGTCAGAATAAGCATTTTAATGACCCAAACTGATCACTGTGTATCATCTCACACCCATCAGGGGCTGTTGCCAGTACAGAGGGTCCTCTTCATCCCAACACACAGCTCCCAGCCCCTTTCCTGAGCCCCTCCCTGGTTGAAGCAGAAACTCAGAACACAGGTCAAGCCTGCCACCTACAGTTAAAGGGTCCAGGTACATCAGCTCCTGTGTTCACCTGCCCTTAGTTCAAGCCAACCCTATCCTTAGACTAAAAAGTCAAATTTCCTTCCTTCTCCCCTGGATTTAGAAATGGAAAATTTAGGAAATTGACTTAAATTGCTCTTTAGGCCAGTGTGTGTTTCTTCAAATTAAAAGCTGAATACGGAATCAGAATAAACTGCATTCAACAATGTGCAGCAAATGATCATGGAGTACCTGGGCTGCACACCCCTGAGATAAGTGCAATAATTCCAGGGGTGCCAAATATTCAGTTCTCACACGTGTGCAAACAAACTATAAGTCCAATTTATGAATTTCTTTCTGTTCACATTGAAGACCAATTTTTCTCTCATGGTGAAATTAATTTACTTTTCATTGCCTCTGCAATTAAACCAGCATTACTGCTATGAGAGCAGGCTCCAATCCTGTATCATGACCCTCATAGGCAGAAACACATACAGTGTCCACCCCTCACCTCAGGAAGAATGCATTGCCCATGAAGTTAAATGCTAGGTTGCCTTTTGTTAACAAAAATGTGTAGCTCTTGCTTGGTAAATTCCACCACGGAGAAGGCAAACCATGGGTGAAACACACACCAAGAGATATGTCCCAAGCTGGGGAATTGAAGAACATATGGGCAGAGTTTACACAGCGTAATTCTCATGAGAAGCAATCATGATTACTAAATAGTAACCAAAGCAGTGCAGCAGGGCTCTTCAGATTGCTTAAACATGGGGCGCCTGGGTGGCTCAGTCGGTTGAGTGCCCAACTTTGCTCAGGTCATGATCTCACAGCTCATGAGTTTGAGCCCCGCATCAGGCTCTGTGCTGACAGCTCGGAGCCTGGAGCCTGCTTCAGATTCTGCGTCTCCCTCTCTCTCTGCCCCTAACCCACTCGCATTCTGTCTCCATCTCTATCAAAAATAAACAAACATTTTAAAAAATTGCTTAAACATCAAAGTTAAGGTTAAAGAAATTGATGCAGCAGTGGAATTAAGGTAAAAATATTTTCTCTTGCTAAAAGAGTACCCTTAGTTCTCAACATATATCACCACCATCGCACATGTAGTCAATTTAAAATGAAAAACAAGTTTACAAATCACTTCTGGATACTTAAAAATAAACTCTAGGTTGCTTTTCTTTTTGGCAGCACCAGCCTTAAGCTCTGTGGCTTTGCAATATTTCAGAAACTTCAGGTACATTACAGTCTTCTGAGAAAGGCCCAGTACTTCAGAATTCTTGGAGTGGCTGTGGAGAAAGAATATTACTGGCAACAAATATTAAAGCAACATTTTAAGACCTATAAGAATACATTTAGATGTTCATAAATGTACACACATATTTAAGGATTCCAGCTGATATCCTAAATATTATTTCTGTGAACATATTCACATTTCTTTTTGGTTTAAGAAAAAAAAATGTACCTTATAGACAAATTATTTCAGCTGTAGATGGAAAAGTCCATGGCCACGCTTCCCTTTCCCAGTGTATATCAGGGGCCTATGTGGGTGTGTAGAGTTTTCTCTGGTCCCCAAAGAGCTCACCTGTGACATACCTTCTATGTGCACAGGAAAACTGCTCTTCTTATTCAGGGGCTCTTTTGTTGGTGGAATTTGGAGAAACTGGGTTGCAACATCTTTTCTGGGAGAGGCCAAGCATACTTTTTCATTCTTGTGGCTTTGTGTGTTTAAACAATTTGAGGTGGTATAAAAGACTGAACCACGAGATTGCTCGCAGCATTCCAAGATTCCTGCTGCGCCACGCTGCAAACTGCAGACATTCTCCAGGCCTGCTGGCCTCGGCCTGAATGTGAAATTTTACCCACTAGAAAGCATCATTGGAGCTCCAGTCAAAAATTTTAAATAGCCCATTGATACTGATGCTTTTGTACTTTGGCTTCAAAAGCAATCATGACCAAACATTTTCAACTATGAGTTGATTACAGTAACGAAAACACCTTTTCAAAAAACATTTAATGAGGTAGCTGAGGTCGAATATCAAATCCACAGCATACACAAAAGTGCTTAATAAGTGCTCAGGCATTTTAAAATGTATTTTTAAATGCAAACTTGCTACAGTGCCTAATAAATGCTCTTCCCAATTCCTGAAGATGCATGCAAATGTTGCAAAGAGGCCCTTGCAGAGTGCTAACAGCAAGAGAACAAGAGGTTGAGAGCAAGTGAAGCTGGACAGGAGTAGAAAGGAAGGGCGCTCTGGGCATACAGCCTGGGTTGAAGTGGTTGGTCTCCCCATGGAACTTAAATATAGTCAGTGCCACCAAGAACAAACACTAAGTAGAACTCAGGGATATGATGGGCTGAGAAGGGGGTCTTGACTTGAGGTGGTAGGAGCCACAGCCTGGGACACTTTCACTGAAAGATTGAGGCAATGCTCAGAGCACCCCTTCTCTGTCTTCCAGGGCCACTGGAACAACACTCAGGAGGGAGTCTGGACTCCTGCTGCTCTCACCATGACCACCCTGGATTCTGTTTGCTCACAGCCACAGGCTGCTTCCGGCTGAGAAGCTTTTAAAATGTTAACTTCAAATGACTTCCATGTGGAGTCTTGGAAAAAGGAAGGGTGGTGATACCAAGGCTGTCAGCATGGATTTTGTTACTGTTGCTGCAATATGAACATTCATGCTCATGGGCACACATGCACACTTGCCTGCACACAGGTGCACACATGAGTTGGTACGGGGCAGTCAAGCAGACTCCCCACGCTCAGGCAGGGCAGAAGTTGGCTGAGTGAAGGGGCCTGGGGTGGGTTCATGGAGAAGAAGCCTGGATCCACCTTCGCCACCCTCCCTCTCCTGTCCTCCATGGGGGCAGTCAGTATTCCAGGGCACCCAGCAGAAATGCACTGAAGACAAGGGATGGAAAGGCAGGCACCAGATCACTCTGTTATTAGGTCTCCGTCGTATAGTTGCTGTAGGCCAGAGGAGGCAGGGTCTGAAAGCTGCTCCACCGCCTCGTACCAGGCTGGGACTCCACACGCCCTTGCTCTTTATATTTACCCAGAATGTTTTTGGCTTCTTCTGCATCCCGCAAAGGGCTCTCTCCATATTCTTCCTTCAGCCACTGTCGGTACTGGAGAAGTTAAAAAAACCAAAATGTCACACACACACCTGCATTCACATAGATTTTACCCATTACTTAACGGTACAGATTTTGCCACATATAAACAAGGAATAAATAGGCATTGGGTAATCATGGGTCTGTGGTTGGCCAGCCAGTGTCAAGCAAGAGAAATAACTGCTTCTTCCAGATTGTGGCCTGAGGACATGAAAGCAAGCCAAACCAAGAAAATGGTACTTGACCCAAAGGGAGATAAACAGAAGCTAATATTGGGTCTGATGGTAAAAGATATGTTCTAAGCTGAGGACTTTAATGGGGATGCAGGTGGGGCATTCTTGGACTAGATGTCTTCTGTGGGCCTTTCTAACTCCAACCTCCATGATGTACAGAAAGATTGTGGCATCTTCCCAGGGGCTGCTGTTTACATCACCAAAGTCTCCTGAACATGGTTACCTGGTGGACTTCATGCTTCTCAAACTCCTGGAGCTGTCTCTGGAAGCCCAGGTTGGGGTTGGCACAGGACCTCCCTGCACGCACAGTGTGCAGGGCATCCTCCCAGCCAAAGTCGGTGACAGTCATGATGTATGCGATCACCAGAGTCACGCTCCTGGAGACGCCAGCCAGGCTGTAGGGCCAAAAGAACTCACATGGGCAAAGGGTTTCAGTCCAGAAGTCTATCCTATGATTCACTGAGAGCAGGAGATTCTGTGGATCTCGTTTGAGAAAGTCATCCTGCCTTGGATTATGAGTGGACACCAAGCCAGTATGAAATTATTCAGAAACATATAAGCTTCTACTTTATTATATGCTTCTACTTTATTATACACTAGAATCTCAGGCATTCAGTATCTGTGTTAGCCTCATTTTTTTTGTAGATTTCCTACTGGCTATGGCTTTGGACACTTCAGTTTTATGATTTTCTATGTTTCCTAGCCCCTCTTCACATATTCCCCATTTCCCAGGACAGAAAAAAAAAAACTAACCAAAGCACATCAAAGGAACTTGAAGGGTCTTGGATCTATGCAATAAATCTATTCATAAACTGCAGCAGTTTAGAAGACTTCATTTTTTTTTAAGTCTGGTTTTCTTAGATAAATGAAAACTAAATCTATAACTGAAAAACCCATTAAATACAGAAGCTCTTAGGAAATATTTATTCTTCTTGACATAACTAAGCAGAGTACAAGAGAGGACACATTCCATGTGCTCTGGGATGTATGGGTCAAGAACGGTTAATTATATCAGGCAGACTGAGTAAGGGACCAATTTTAAATGCATATGCAAATTAAGGTGGTCACAGAAGGCTGTGCTGCATCAGATTTAGAGTGTTCTAGCAACGGTTTAATATGGGGAAGTTTAGAAAATTTCTCATTTTTAGAAAAGCCTATCTTCAGATTTATACAACCATATGAAATACAAATTCCTAGAATATCATATCTACACATATTCAAATGATGATGATGATGATGATGATGATAATAATAATAAAACAATGACTCTCAAGTAGTGGCTCTTTCTTAGGGCTTTATTTCAGAAATACTGAGAGCTTTTAAAAAAATACATCCTCTTGGGGTACAAACCTAGAGATTCTAATTCACCAGGAGCCACAGAAGCACAGGCACAAGATTTCAGAACTCCCCTTATATGGTCCCAACTGCACTCCTCAAAGTGTTTTTAATCAAATGTAGATTACCATTACAAAACCCACAATGTGTTACATGTCCTACTCTTTTTAAAAGTAAAAAGGTAAATCACACTATTTCAAGAACTGCATAAAACTGCAGAATGCTGTTTTTTTCTAAAGCAATCAAATTATCTACTATCCCTGCTCTCCTATTATGGGTTACAGGTCCTTTGAACAGTTTAGTTTTCATTGATGGCTCTCCTGGATATCAAGCAATGGATCTCCTTGGTCAAGACAAGTTTATCACCAATCTCAGCAGCAACGCAGCCCAGGAGACATCACTTCACATTTCCAAAGAGCTTTCACTGCAACAGCAACTTCTTTGGGGAAACTCAAAGGACTGTTAAGCTTTTTAAAAATATCTATATTTTACAATATAATATTATCTCTTTTTTAAAAAACTGTGTATAGTTGACATACAATGTTACATTAATTCCAGGTGATTCTACAAGTTTTACATTATGCCGTGCTCACCACAAGTGTAGCTCCCATCTGTCACCATTCAATGCTAATACCATTGACTGTATTCCCTACGCTGTACCTTTTATACCCATGACTTATTCATTCCAAAACTGGAACCTTGTATCTCCTACTCCCCTTCACCCATTTTGCCCATCCTCCTACCTCCTCCCCTCCAGCAACCATCAGTTTGTTCTCTGTATTTACAGGTCTGGTTCTGCCTTTTGTTTGTTTTTTGTTTGTTCATTCATGTGTTTTGTTTTTTAGATTCCACATATAAGTAAAATCTTATGGTATTTGCTTCCTCTGACATATTTCACTTAGCATAATACCCTCTAGATCTATCCATGTTGCTGTAAATAGCAAGATCTTATCTTTTTCTGTGGCTGAAGAGTATTCAATATGGAGCCTCATTCAATATAAAGAGGGAAATGCTCAGCCTGCACTTTAATGAACAGCAGAGTTCCAGCTCTAGGATGTTGGCTACTGGTTCCTTTGACATATTAGTTATGTGATTAGTATGAATACTAGTGGTAACAAGCATTTCATAATATATATAATTGTCAAATCACTACATTGTACACCTGAAACTAATGTCAACTATATTTAAATTAAAAATAAAAAAATAAAATATGAGAGCCAACACTCACTGAGAGCTTACCATGTGCCAGGTACAGTGCTAAGAACTTTATGTACATTGTCCTTGGATTATGTGCGTTTTAACAGCTTTCTCTGCAGTGTGTACATACTCGTGTATGTATATACATATCCGCACAAAGTATAGCTGAATGCGGTAGAGAGCTATATATAAACTATTTATTTCTAAGAATCTATTCAGATCTTTTCAAAGTACTAAGCTAAACATACATAAAAGCCCCAATCTGCATATGTAGAAGAAATGGTTATTTTGGTGTTACACTAATACAATGCTAAACACCCACATATGTGATCAGAACTCTCCAGAAAGAAAAGGTGTTTTGGAAGGTCACTGAAGTTTCAGGGATGAGCCCACAAAATCTGTACCCTCCACAGGAGGCTGTTTTGAGGGAATGATAGACATAGGCTAGAAAAGAGTTTTCTGTTGTCCAGTAACCTTGACAGTCACTACAGAAATCCTACTGTGAAAATGAAAATAAAAAAAAAACATAGGGTTCTCTGTCATCAAAAACTAATGATGACTAACAAATGGCAGGGGTCAGATGGGGTGTATGTTCAAGATTCAGATGGTAGACGAACTATTAAGAGCTGAAATAATTAATCACACACAGAAAAACACTTGACAGAAATCAGGTTGAGAAGAAATGCTAAGCTATTATTAATTAGGTAGAGGCATACATACCAGTGTACAAGACAACCCTCACCCCTGAGTCGGCACTCGTGAATGAATTTAATACTTTCTTTGAAATGTCTTGTCCTGTAGGGGGAGAAAAAAAGAGAGAAGTGACATCTCTCTACTTTACTCAACATATGATGAAAAGAAAAAATCCATCTGAGGTTTCTTGAAAAGGTCTCAGAGTCCCACAGCTTCAAAACCGTGGTCACATTGTCTGGGTCTGGAGCTGCCTCAGCTTTAGAACCTTTCATACACAATGCTGAGGCTTGGGAAGGGCTGCCCATCTTCTGGGATTTTCAGAATTTCTCTGCAAGGAATCCCTGAAACACACAGTTGCCGCTCACCAGTACGTGTGTGTGTGTGGCGGGGGGAGGGGGGGGCGCTTCTGCCTATCCCATTGGTCATTGGTGCCCCTGAATGCTCAGGACCATAGCAGTGAAACCACACTGATGATCTGCACACCAGTTGTGCACATTCACAGATGTTCAGGTGAAGAAGGTGTCCTTATCATGCAGGCTTCCCAGTTTTAAAAGGTAGTTTACGGGGCGCCTGGGTGGCTCAGTCGGTTAAGCGGCCGACTTCGGCTCAGGTCATGATCTTGCGGTCCGTGAGTTCCAGCCCCGCGTCGGGCTCTGTGCTGACAGCTCAGAGCCTGGAACCTATTTCAGATTCTGTGTCTCCCTCTCTCTGACCCTCCCCCGTTCATGCTCTGTCTCTCTCTGTCTCAAAAATAAATAAACATTAAAAAATAAATAAATAGGGGCGCCTGGGTGGCTTGGTGGGTTAAGCGTCCGACTTCGGCTCAGGTCATGATCTCACGGTCGGTGAGTTCGAGCCCCGCGCCGGGCTCCGTGCTGACAGCTCAGAGCCTGGGGCCTGTTTTGAATTCTGTGTCTCCCTCTCTCTCTGACCCTCCCCCGTTCATGCTCTGAATATTCCAAGGGAATCTGTCTCAAAAATAAATAAACGTTAAAAAAAAAAAAAATTAAATAAATAAATAAATAAATAAAAGGTAGTTTACTTCTGGGGCACCTGGGTGGCTCAGTCAGTTGAGCGTCTGACTTTGGCTCAGGTCATGATCTCATAGTTTGTGAGTTCAAGCCCCAAGTCGGGCTCCGTGCTGACAGCTCAAAGCCTAGAGCCTGCTTTGGATTCTATCTCCCTCTCTCTCTGCCCCTCCCTCACTCATGCTCTGTATCTCTGTCTCAAAAATAAAAATGAACATTAAAAAAAAGTAGTTTACTTCTGATGATTTGAAAAAGTTAATCATATTCTCCCATATTGGTCTCCCTTGACTTTGGTAGGTCCTGTCAGCATGTCACCAGAGAGCTGTGGGAAAATGGTAAGTGCAGCTTCAATCCCTGCTCAGTGGCTTACTGGCTGTGTGACCTTGGGAGAGTCACTTAATTTCCCTCAACCTCACTTAAAAAGTGGGAATAATGTCTTACAGGGTGGAATGAGGTAATATATGCCAATATGCTTTGCAAACCATAAAGTCCTATATAATGATGAAACCATGATCCTTATTTCTTCTGATCCTTAGCTTTTTAAAAACCCTTTCTCCTACATATGTGTGGCAGCACCAACCACTTAGAGCACATTCTGGACTGCCTAGTGGGTTAACTATAAATATTCCAAGGGAACCTACAGAGCACATGCTTTTTGAGGTCTTCTACATTTGAATGACTTGTAAGGCAGTAAAACACCTGAAGTTGCCCATGGAATAAATTCATCTTCTTTTAAACACCAACTGAGTGCTATTTCCCAGGAACTGTGCTGCAGGAGATTCAGAGAAGAATGAGATGTAGTTTCTAACTACATAAGCTAGGTCCATTGTTCTATGAAGGATGACAAGACAAATGAATGTAAAAAGATTGGCAAATTCAGGTGTGGCATAACAAACTCAGCCAGGTATCAAATGCAGAAGAAACTTAGCAACCTAAGTGTAGCTGCCCAGCTAGATTAAGACAGAGAAGCAATACAGGAAACTCAATGCGCATGCATACTTGTACATATTCCACAACCCACCATAAGGCATGATGTCACTAAACATGGAAGGTCCTAGGTGTCTAACCCAAGGGCTCCATATTCTTACCTAAAATTTCTAATTACCAGAATATTGAAAGACATGCTTTTGCTAACATTCCCAGGCACAAATGCTCCCAGACATAAACTTATAAAATGACTCAAGACATTGCAACTCTACTTGCAAACACTGCTTAGTATAAAGCAGGCAAGAAAAGATTCCTGCTGTAATTCCTGAAATTTGAAGTGTCAACACTGAAACAGACCTCAGACAGGACCGTAAAGCAGAAGCCCATGGAAGCCAGGCAGTGTAGCAGAGTACACAGAAGGATGAAGGGATGCGGGCACTGTGATGTGACTGGCAGAATCCTGGCCCAAGGGCAAGGCACTGTAGGCAAGAGTGAAGGCTCAGTGCTGTTAGAGCTTCCCATCTCTCAAGCAAAAACAGTCTGCAGTGAAGTTTTCTGATTTTGAAGTATTAAAACTGTGGCAGACATCTTGAATCACTCTGATTTTGTTTGGGGCACTAGTTTGTCAGAATAGTCCATCCTACCTCTGACTCCAGCCATGGAGAACTAAAGAAAAGGTTGTGGGGTGAGGTGGGGACTTCTAGAAAAGTTTTCCCTTCCTGATGAAAGGGAAGCTATCTATCTCTGCCTCAGATTTCTGTTAGGAAACTAGAAGTGAGTGTCATGCTTACAGCTACATCAGCTGCTCTGTAACCACTGGTGATAAGCCCCTGGGGTGGAACGGCAGCAAGGATACAAAGAGGGACCTCGGGGATGCCCTGGCCTGGGAGCAACCATCACCAGGTTTCTTGGTCAAGGCTTGAACTAAATTTCTTTATAACTTAAAACATTATCAATCAGACACTCTGCTACTTACAGCCAAATACAATCTACCCGGTATCAGCAACCAATTCAATAGTTTTAACAACACTGAGCCAACTCATCTGGCCTAGGAGCGGCTACAGGCTGCCCTTCTGCCATCTGCTTCATGGTTTGCGCAGTGCAGCCTGTCCTCCTCTGTAGGTCACTGCATGTGGCAGACACGCCAGAGGGTGGGGTGGGTCTGACTATAGATCCCAGGACCAGGACAGGCTGCCCAGAACCCAAGGCTCACCCCTGACTGCAGCCTGGCAGCTGAAGGGTGTGGCTAGAGGGCGCACATATTTGTCCACTAGGTAGCCATGCTGGGATATCCAAGAATTCTGAGAGTCCTCTCCATGCCTGCAGCCCATGCTCATGCCTGTTTATGGGTCTCTTTCTAATCGTGCAGAGCTGCATCTGAGATAAGAGAGGCAGAGAAGAATACAGTAATCAGTAAAGGAAAAATAAATCTAGAAATGAATGACAGTTGCCAGTTTAGTGAAGAAGTCACAGACTGCCCCAGAACACACTGCAAAGCCCGAGTGCCATGAAAGTTAACTATGCCACTCTAAGTGGGTAGGACTTAGTGTTTTACGAGAACATGGTCAGTGCTATGGAGCTCATCAAGAACTTGCAAAATTCAAGTGACAACAAATGAATCCCTTTACTGAAACCTGAAAGTGGGAACAACTGCCTATATCTGGCTTTTATACCTGCATGTCCCAAACCACATGCATGATGAAACCTGGGTCTTAAATATTGTGGGGGGTATCTGGGTTCTAAAGTCAGTTTTGCCTCTTCTCAGAATAAGAGTGTGGGGTGGAGTGGGGTCAGCAGGGTAACATGCAGACCTGTCAGAGCCCAGAGAGAGCACATGAAAGGGCTGTGGGGACAAGGAAGTCATGAGGAGGTGCTCCTACTCTGCTCCCTGCCAGCCCTTTTCTCTTAGTTCTAACTGCATCAATCTTAAGCCTAAGACAAACCCACAAACAGCACCTGTCCACCACTGAGTTGGGGCAAGGGCTGAGGAACTCCACAGCAGGCATCTGTGAGAGAGAGGGTGGCTCACAGCCCAGCCTGGGAGTGTAATGATGCTAGGGAAGGGAAGGCTTAAAGCCTCACCACAAAACTTGACTCATAAACACAATTAGGCAGGAGGCCACGCCAAGCAGACATTCCTAGAAATGCCTTTTCCAAGTAAAGCCAGGAGGCATGCGCATTCACTACTGCTTTGGTGTGTTGCAGGAGTGGGGGTTATTTCCAGGGAAGCTGATGACATAAGCTCTAGCACTGGTCATTAAACTCCCTCCTCCACAGCGGGAAATACCCACGACTCTGGCCCTTGTTGCCCAATTCTCTGATGTGAAGCAGAAGCACATATCTCAAGCACCATCCCAACACAGACTGTTTCAATGAACACAGGTTCCCTATTCCTGCTCTTCATTTTGTACCTTCACTTGCATACCCACACATGGAGTAAGTCTGTGGGAGGAAAGCCAGTGAGGCTCACTGACCTACATGTGTGTCACAAACTCATGTAACAGTGGTTGCTGCTGCCAATAATCTGAAGAGAACACCTTGGGTAGGGCAGAGGGGCAGGCCTTTGGTAGGCCCTCAGGGAGACATGTCCTCCATGAGCACTCAGCAAACAGCCCTGTAGCAGCCACTGTTGCCCTTCCTCCACTTCCTCAGTCTGTGCTGGCTGTCCTTCTTGAACAGCCTCCTCTCTCTCTCTGTCCAGAGGCCAAAAGCCAGGATCAGCCAGGTTTTCCTGACCTTCAGAGAGTACACAAAAAGACTGGTGGATGGGATCTAGCAAAACTACACCACATGATGATCATCTTTTGAGGCTGAACAATGTGTGCTCACTCCAACACTGCAAGATTTTAAGGCTGTGATCCCCATTGTGGGATCTGAGGCAGCTCTGTCCTGCTGAAGACTCTGCTTATATGAGCAGGAGCTCAAGGGAGCTGGGCTCACTCCAAAGCCAGCAGTATCAGACTAGGCTGTATTGACAGCAAAGCCATGCGACCGAGGACACTTTTCCTTCCCATATATGTATATGTGTGTGTACACACAGACATGTGTACACGTCTGTACATGTATGTTGTATATGAAAGCAAAAGAGGAAAAAAAAACAGGAAAGGCAAGCACTCTTAGATTTTTTTTTCCTGGAAAAGGAATACTTAAAAAGATAAAGCAAAAAGTAAATGGGTGGAATGTTCTATCTGAGTGAGCCGGTGCTCTGGAAGGTGAGCTCAGATAGGAGAGCTGTTTCCTCCTGGGGCAGAATCCATGTAGGCCCCCTCAGCTGGAACACTCTCACCCCACCCAGAAGCAAGCAGGAAGGAACATTCTCCACCAGTACAGACACTGGCAGAGCTGCTCTATCAGTGCACAGCATTTAACACATACAACTAACTCATATTTACATCAATGATTCCCCAACTTTTATATTTCCTGCACTTAAACATTTTTTTAATTGGGGGGGGTGGATTTTTATCATGATTTTCATTTTGCTACATAAGGTCATTTTAAAAACAAAACAAAAACCTCTCTACCATCTACTATAACATCATTTCACAAAGAATAATTGAACACTAGAAAAACTAGGAGAAGAAAGTTTAAGACTAAAATACAGTTAAGTTCAATAAGTGAAGTCTTATAAAAAAAAACTCAATATCCATTTTCTGTGTATTTCTCATTCCTATGGGCTGCAAAGTCCTCAGGAGTCATGTGTGAGCATGTGTGTGTGTGTATGTGTGTGTGCACATGTATGCTCAAGTATGTATGCATCTGTCTGGAAACAGAACCACAGCACTCCAAGGGCCCACCTAGCTTTGATTTTGCAAAACTTTTTTAATAATTAAAACAAAGAAAAACTATAAGAGGACGAAAGAGTTGGATGTACAGAAGACATCAGCTAAATTAAAGAAAACATACACAAAAAGGGAGGTAGAATAAGGCAAGGAAGTTTTACTGGTACTTTAAATATAAGCTTTCTGTATTGCTAATTACCTCTTCTCCCCACAAAAACCTCAAGAAAGTTAGAGACCTGCTCGATACTCAAACCACTGAATGTCACAAAAGTTCTACTGCAATGATGCAATGCCACCAACTCCACAGCACAGACCAAACTCTCCTGTACTTGACATTAGAAGATTTAAAAAAAGTATTCCCTTAACAATATCTAAATAAAAAATACCAATTTAATAAATATTAAAATAAGAATGAATAAATGATCTACCATATATCCAATAATTCACTCTCGAAATACATTAATACTCCTTACTTGGATAGCAAATATAATCTTATTTCTGGAATAGCTTACAGTTCATAAAAAATACTTTCACTTATCTAACCTAATACTACAAGAATTGTGTGAAATAGGTATTTTACAGATGAGAAGTGAGGTTAAAGTGACTTGCATAAGAAAGTACACAGAGAAAGCAAAAGCAAGTATTTCTAAAAGCCTCAATTCACCACCCACCCCACATCAGCCACTCAGAGATCATGTAGTGTATGCATGTGATATAAGCTCTAGGATGCCTCTAATTGTGACAAATCATGCAAAACACCCCAGCCTGGGTCTGTGGGGGTATTACAACTATGAGAACTTGAACTTTCACATTTCCTGACTTTGAAAGGCAAGGTGGTTAGGGAACTGAGGTAAAATTTTAATGTGTTAATGTTATCTTAACCAGGTTTCTGCATTTCAAGTTCCTGGAAGATCAGAGGGGGAGTTTGTGAGGATTAAAGCCAAGACAGAAAATTGACCTTTCTGGGCAGCTTACAACCACTGAATGCCAAGTGAAAGCAGTTAGTTTCAAAAGGTCACAAACCTCTTACTAAGCATAATTAGCAAGAAGAATTCCTGTTGGTATAGGGGTTTGTGGGGTAATATTTAGGATATAAAACTTTAAATTACATCTAAAGTTAAACAATTTAAAAAATCTGTAGGTTCAAAACAGTAAGCGATACAGTTTTCTAGAATTTATTTTGTCATTAAATATAAGACTTTTCAGGCATCAGTAATTAAAAGTGGCTAGACTAAAGAACTACTAGTTATAATTGTCTGAGTTAGCCAGAGCATATTTTCCAAGTGATGGACATGATTTCTCTTGCTTTTGTTAACCAGAGTATTTATCTCCTATCTGCATTGGTTGAGGGTACAGAAAGTGAAGGTTCACTGTCAGCTATATGTTCCTAATATTTGGTGACCACAGGCTACCTGAAGTGAACAGGCCACATAAAAAGTCAAGTATTCCATTTGCCAATGGTTAATAGTCTAATTATATCATGAAAGCATGCTTGCTGTTAAAACGTATGTTATGCTTCCAAAGAAACATGTGTAACACGGAAAGAGAAACTCCAGCTATTTCATAGGCTGTCTCTTAACATACACAGTAAACTCAAATTACAAACTTAACTCCACAATTTCCATGTAACTTCAGTAGAGCAAGAAATATTTATAAACTCATGGACATTGATGTGCCCAACGTCTTACTTATGCATAAGATTTGCAATTACTAATGGATTAAAAATAAAAGTTTTCCCAAAGAATCACATAAATGCCTATGAACATAACTGTTAACAGGCAAGTGCCAGCTTTTCTGCCTTTCGATGAGTTATGGCCTTAACTTTCTTTTCCAACTGAAACAGAGGTTGTACAGCTGTAGGACTTCCCTCAACATAGCAGCAATGGCACGTCCTCTTGAAGTTATTCTGTCATTAGCCCCAAACATGGATGCTATGGTAACTACCTATTGAAACCTGGTGTCCCACCCTACACTTTCACCAAGATGTAAGGAAAGAGTTAAAAAGGCAAATCACACAGCTTAACAAGACCTCTGCACATATTTGGGACAGGAGAGAACAAATTCAAATCTTGCAGGTTAGTCCTTTGGACCCAAGGTAACTGTGTTTGGGCTGGTTTTACCAGAAGACCTGAACTGACCCATGAGACCCTGGAACTTGGAGAAGCTGCTGCTACATTTTCTGTCACTCTGGTCTTTCCATGTAAGCATATCTTCCAAATCTCCCACTAAAGTGGGTCTCCTGAACACCAAAACTTGTTATTTCAATTATCTTCTTTTTTTTTTTAATTTTTTTTTTCAACGTTTTTTTAATTTATTTTTGGGATAGAGAGAGACAGAGCATGAACGGGGGAGGGGCAGAGAGAGAGGGAGACACAGAATCGGAAACAGGCTCCAGGCTCCGAGCCATCAGCCCAGAGCCTGACGCGGGGCTCGAACTCACGGACTGCGAGATCGTGACCTGGCTGAAGTCGGACGCTTAACCGACTGCGCCACCCAGGCGCCCCTCAATTATCTTCTTTTATAACTCTCAAGATATATGAATACACTTTTAAGAGAGTAAAAGTGTATTCTTATTCTCAAAAGTGCTTAGAGTTCATAGAGAACACTTTCATACATGTGATCTGATCTCCAAAAATCCTCAAGGCAGGTATTTTTTACATGAGGGAACTGAAGTTCAGATGGGTTTAAATGACTTGCCCAAGGTAGATACAACTAGTTTTAAATTTAAGATATCTAACATCAAGGTCTACTGCTTACTTGTCTATATAGTGCAGGACTGCTCAATGCTCAATCTTCGTTTGGTAAGTCAGTTATTGTCCTGGACATCAAGCACAATGCTTGGCTCCTAGCAAAGCTGAAATGTCCTGAGGGCAATCAAGTACAGGTGGCCACCTTACCTCACAACAAATGCCCAGGATGTGTTATAATCTGATTCCTCCAAAGAGTCATATTGCCAATCAGGTATTGACAAGTTCAGCAGTATATTAGAATCTCAGTTTGAGATAAGAACAAAGCAACCATTTTAAAAATAGCCACCAAAACATGGGCAGAAGATTGCTGTGGTCTCCAGAGAAAGGCAGTGGCTCACTTCCTTCCGTATACACCATGCCCTTCCAACCACTTCTGTTTCTTGACACGACTAGTAACCAAGGAAGTTCTCTGGTGCTTCTTCTCCTCCTAGACCCAAGCTACTACTGTTTTCCTAGTGATCCTAGTAAAATCTTTCCTCCGTCATCCTCAGCCTTAAAGACTGACTTTTTCTGTGAAATATGGAGAGTTAGTGTAAAAAAAAAAAAGGCCTTATGCAGAACATATTTGTCCCTGCTTCAAATCTACCCTTGCCCTTTTCTCATCTAATCATATGCCGCCTATCCCCTGTCCTATACCACCCCCCACCCTTCCCTACATCAATCCATCTGACTCTAGCCCCATTTTTTTCTCAAACAGGTAGATCTCACAAAATTATTGTGTAACCTGGGATTTCACTGCTCTCTAGCAATCAAAAATCAAGATTTGCGAATGTTCCAGTATTTGATAGCTTTCAGAGAAGATGAACAATTGGGATACTAAACATAAGATTATATGGTCTGTAATTCCAATATGCAGGATTTGTAGGCAATAGAGCTTAAGAATCACGAAGGATGAATCCCAACAAGCCTGTGGGCTCCCAAATTCACAAACATCACCATAGCTTGTAACTTTCCAGATAAGATGCAGTAACCTGTAATTCTAGCATGGTTGCGTTTGACCTGCAATGTAAGCACAAGGCCAGCCTTGGAAGCAGGGGCTGGTATCTACTGGAGGCAATGAGTGGTTAAGTACTTTATTTCTGCCCCAGTGTCTGAGCCTGAAAGGTTCAAATCCATGCTTCAGTAAAATTTTACTCCATATCATGGTCTTCTTTAAGTTTATTTATTTATTTTGACAGTGAGAAAGAGAGAGAGAAAGAGAGAGAGAGAGAGAGAGAGAGAGAGAGAGAGGGAGGGAGAGAGGGAGGGAGGGAGGGAGATGGGGCATAGAGAGAGAGAGGGTGCATGAGAATCCCAAGCAGGCTCTGCTTGGGACTCAATCTCACAAACCATGAGACAATGACCTGAGCCAAAACCAAGAGTCAGATGCTTAACTGACTGAGCCACCCAGGTGCCCCTCTTTTTTATTCTTTTTAATTTGACTCCTAGAAAATTTAACATTACCTGCACAGCTTACATTTGTGGTCCACATTCTATTTCTATTGGACAGTGCTGCTTTTAGACAAAACCCAATAGCTTCCTTAAGGGTTTACTTCTAGAGAAGAGATGAACATGCTCAAGGTTTGGTTTAAGGCATCCTTTTTAAAAATTAGGCTCTTATAGACATCCCATCAGTGTTGTGTAGTTGAAGGACTGGCAAACAAGAAGCGTGCCTCCAGCTGCAGCTCTGCCTAACTCGGCAGCACAGACCTCCTATGGGCCTTGTTACCTCCCCTGCAGGGCAGCAGCTGCGCAAGGCATGAAGCATCCCATTGGCTCCAACAATTTCACAGTCCTTTACTTTACTGTCCTTTATTTGTTTTTAATATCTCCAAAAAATGTAGGAAAAAACCAACTTACAGGTTTTGAGATGGCGAATCCGCTGCTGGAATGCACAGGTATTTAACTCCCTGTAGAATGATATAAAAAATTTAAGTAAAAAGACGATACTTAGTGGAGAAAAATATTTAAAGGAACTATTTACTCAGGTCAAAAAATAAAAAGTAAAAAGGAGAAGTTTTTCACTCATCTTTTGTTGCCAAGGAACCAGGGAAAAACTCTTTAATTAAGGTTCCTGGTTATTTTCCGTGACCATACATACAAATATTTATGTTCTAGTTTGCAAACAGCTTGTAGGTTTAGACAGGGTTTATCAAAAAAGTGAAATAATTGAGGGCTTCCCAGTAAGTGTCAACAAGTCAAAACTATGATTTCAAATGCTTGTTTACATATTTAGCATTTTTAAAATCTATTTCGTTTAAGACCTTGAGTGGCCAAAAAAGAAGCACTGTTAGTAAAAACTTTAACATGCTAAGTAAAAATTGTAATGTTATGTTACAGAGTTTTCTATACCATATTTTAGTAATCAGAGAGTTACAATTTCACTGATGCATTAGTGGAACTTTACACATGCAAAATATTTTGATATATTTTGCTTGCTTTTTTTTTATTTTTTATTTTTTTTTAACATTTATTTATTTTTGGGACAGAGAGAGACAGAGCATGAACGGGGGAGGGGCAGAGAGAGGGAGACACAGAATTGGAAACAGGCTCCAGGCTCTGAGCCATCAGCCCAGAGCCCGACGCGGGGCTCGAACTCACGGACCGCGAGATGGTGACCTGGCTGAAGTCGGATGCTTAACCGACTGCGCCACCCAGGCGCCCCTTTTGCTTGCTTTTCAAAAGAGTAAAAGTTTATGTACCAAACTAATACATTTTTTAAAAAGAATGGCCCCTGGGGTGCTTGGGTGGCTCAGTTGTAAATGTCCAACTTTAGCTCAGGTCATGATCTTGCAGTCTGTGAGTTTGAGCCCCACGTTGGGCTCTGTGCTGACAGCTCAGAGTCTGGAGACTGCTTTGGATTCTGTGTCCCCACCTCTCTCTGCCCCTCCCCCACTCGTGCTCTATCTGGCTCTGTCTCTCAAAAATGAATAAATGTTAAAAAAAATTTAAAAAAAAGAAAAGAATGGCCCAATTTGAAAAAAACAAAAACTTCACATAGGTCTCCATAAAAATCTATTAAAAATGTCTGTGTGACCCAAAAAATAATCCAGTGAAGAAATGGGCAGAAAACATGAATAGACACTTCTCTAAAGAAGATATCCAGATGGCCAACAGGTACATGAAAAGATGCTCAACGTCACTCCTCATCAGGGAAATACAAATCAAAACCACACTCAGATATCACTTCATGCCATTCAGAGTGGCCAAAATGAACAAATCAGGAGACTATAGATGCTGGAGAGGATGTGGAGAAACAGAACCCTCTTGCACTGTTGGTGGGAATGCAAACTGGTGCAGCCACTCTGGAAAACAGTGTGGAGGTTCCTCAAAAAATTAAAAGTGGACCTACCCTATGACCCAGCAGTAGCACTGCTAGGAATTTACCCAAGGGATACAGGAATACTGATGCATAGGGGCACTTGTACCCCAATGTTTATAGCAGCACTCTCAACAATAGCCAAATTATGGAAAAAGCCTAAATGTCCATCAACTGATGAATGGATAAAGAAATTGTGGTTTATATACACAATGGAGTACTACATGGCAATGAGAAAGAATGAAATATGGCCCTTTGTAGCAACGTGGATGGAACTAGAGAGTGTGATGCTAAGTGAAATAAGCCATACAGAGAAAGACAGATACCATATGTTTTCACTCTTATGTGGATCCTGAGAAACTTAACAGAAACCCATGGGGGAAGGGAAGGAAAAAAAAAAAAAAAAGAGGTTAGAGTTGGGGAGAGAGCCAAAGCATAAGAGACTCCTAAAAACTGAGAACAATCTGAGGGTTGATGGGTGGTGGGAGGGAGGGGAGGGTAGGTGATGGGCATTGAAGAGGGCATCTTTTGGGATGAGCACTGGGTGTTGTATGGAAACTAATTTGACAATAAATTTCATATATTAAAAAAAATAAAAAATAATGAGGAAGAGGGAAAGTCTATCTTTAGTGTGAAATAAAGATCTGAAATGGATTATATGAGTAAAAAAAATGTCTGTGTAAATTCATGCTACAAAAACTCAAGCTAAATTTGTTTTATTAAAAACCTAGTTGTTTCTTCTTCAGGGGGATTTATAGTTCCAAAGGTCTTCAATGTCAAGTAAAAGTACAAAATCTAGAAATCTCAGCAACTTCTTCAAAAGAATATGGCTCTGTGAGGACTTAAATGAATGATTTGTAAACCCTTCCTCCTTTGATAGCCTAATCTGATGGGATCTTGCCATGTCAAGGATAATAAATAGGAGAAGAAACACATCAAACACTAGAAAAATAACCAACCTAAGAGAGTAAATGAAGGAGAAATATGTAGAATCATGATATAGACTACCAAAAGTCCCTCAGCAAATAAAGCCATAAAGGAACTTGTCTTCTAGAGTTGCATTTTTTTTGCAGTTGATCATAAAATTTTACTGTTAATTCATATTATGAGGCATTTCTGTGTTGTATTTGCTAATGTAGTCTTATAAGGAACATCTAAATTTGCGGCCGCCCCAAACCCTTCCAGACTTCCACATTTCAATACTTCCCAACACTGTGAATCCCACTATTCCAATACAGAATCCACATAAATTATGTTTCTCAATCTCCTTTGCTATTAGGGTGTAGACTCTGGATTTAGTTGCATCACCTGACACACCTACTTGAAGTGGATTTGGAAACAGGACATGGGAAGAATTAGATGGGTAAAGAGCACCTGCTTGGCAGGTGCAGGTGGCAGCAGAGGCAGGTGGTACTGGGGGTGGGTGGGGAGACGTGGCAGCAGATCTTACTGGGCCAGTTGTGTGATGTGGTCTGAGTGTTGTTCCTTTAACTTCAGCTGAAAGCCTGTTTCTCCAGCTCTTCTGAGGAGACCATAAGCTCTCAACAACTTCTTAATAAACCCCTTCCTGCTTAAACTGGTTCAGAGTAGAATCAGCTGTCTGTAACTAAGACCTGAGCCCTAAAATTCCCCTCCCTGTCTCCCACTATTATAAGAAGTCAGAAAAACCTTTTTTTCCTGTTTAATTCATATACACATTCATGTTTTTCCAGCTTTGAGTCAATCATTACATCTTCCAACAAAGACTCTTAAATAAGATGAGTTTTACCACTGTTAATACATATGAGAACACTTCAGCATGAGACCAAACACACTCAAACATGTCAAGGGTAAAGTTTAAGGATCAGCGCTAGAAGATAGTGAAGCAGCAGTTTCTCCCTCATTTAACTTTTGCTTTGTTTGTTATCCCTAATTGCCTCCTTTTGTCTCTATCCTCATTTTTCCCTGGACTCTGGGCACTGTGCTCTGCTGGAAATATTAAGGCAGTTGTTTGAAGTTCTAAAGCACCTCCAAACCCAAAGAGGTATTAAAGAAGTGATTTAAAAGGAAAAAATGGAAAAGGAAATGATACTGTAAAAATAAGTGATTTCACTCCTTCCCTCCATCAAGGTCAAACAAGCTTAGTAGTATAGATACACATGCTGGTCATTTCATACACCCGTCATTGAAATGACTCATTTACTTTTTTCTTTTACTCTTAAGTGAGAGTTGGCCATGGATCGGGCCCAGAAGCTTATGAAATTCTTTCCTCCCACACACTTCCTCCAACCTCTTTCAGACCAATACTTCCAGAGGGATGTGAAGGATTTTCAGGTTTCCATGCTCCCTTCCACTGTGATTGTCATAGCCTGAGTACCTTCAATCAATCAAGGATGCTGAGGTGGATTCCTTCTAACATAAGATATAAAAATGCCTGTCACACATGCTGGCAGCCACTTAATTCTAACAGAATCTAAAATCAGCCCAGCCCATATGATGGGAGGAAAGAAAAAAAAAATAAAGAGAATGGACAGAAGAGGAGGTTAAATAGGACTTAGCTTATTAAAAGCATTTACTATAAATGCCAACATCAGTGTGACTGGAAAGTATTTCACTTCCTTTAGGTGTTCCGTGAGTGGGGTCACATTCCCCTTTTTGGTGCCTAATGCAAAAAAGAAAAGGATACTGGCCCTATAAAGCAGGAGAAAACTGCACGAAGATGGCAAAGGATATCCATCCCTCCATGCCCACAGATGATGAGGAGGTGACTTTCAGCCATGCTAGGCCCCTCACCCTCACTAACTGGGATGGGCATGTGGCAGCTACAGCTTCCCATCTGTGAAGCTCTAAGGAGGAACAAAGTAGCTCTCAGCCACAAGTTTGGGGATCCCCTACTCTTAAGGAAGGACAGAAAAAATATAAAACACAAGATCATATTCTCTCAAAAACAGAACAATAACCTACCTTGGCACATAGTAAACACTCACTAAATATCTGTTGAACAAGGTGAAAATCAATTAACATGAAGATCATACTATAAGAATACTACAAGTGAGAAAAATATTGTAAAGTGACCGTGCCTTAACCTGGTGACCACTAAAACAAGGGAGCTGAACTTTTAGCTATGCCATGGAAGGGCATGCTCCCTGCACAAGCTCCAGACATCAGTCTCCTGCCTGTCCACACAGTGAACAAACTATGCAAATACTATAAAGAAAGGAGTCAAAACTGTCAAAAAGGTTCAGCTGCTCACCACCCAAGAACATCTATTTATCTTGGCTTAGTCATTAACAAAGCACGAAAAGTGTCTCTCTTAGAGGCCACAGACTGCAGAACATGAAGTACCTGAAAAAAGCCTTCAGATGCCTGCACATGTGTACAATTCATGGCAGTTAATTACTAATTCAGAAAGCAGCAAGAGTGCTGACACCATTAAGGAACTCAGTGCTACAAGAAGGCTGGATAGACTTAAAATTATCCTAGTATTAATAGAACCCCCACGAAAGACCATTCTCTAATGTTGAGGTCAGACAGAGAAAAGGGGCATGATGTGTTTAGATAAATTATGGAAAGCATAGCAAACAAAACAAAGTAATAAAAATCTTATTCTAGAACAAAATTCTAGAACAATCTGAAAAATTCATAAGTAATAAAAATAACACAGAGGGGACGTGGGTGGGAGGATGGGTAAAATAGGAGAAGTGGATTAAAAGTACATTTATAATAAGTACTGAGTAATGTGTATAGAATTCTTGAATCACTATATTATATACCTAAAACTAATATGACACTGTATGTTAACTATAAAGGAATAAAAAAAAATAACAGTAATGTTTTCATTAGTATAGCACTTACTGTGTGATATTTACTCCTACTCCTACATATTACCTCTAAAGCTAAAAGAAAAATAAATAAAACTAAAGTTTATTATCTTTGAAATAAAATTATTAAATAAATAAAAATTCAGTATTTTCCATAATGTTTTAAAAAAGTGTTTGGTGGAAAGCCAATTACCATTAAACTTTTATGAAGTTACTAAGCATCAAGTTGCAGATTTTCAAGTTAGGTACCTGGCTCAAGAATACAAAAACAGTTCAGTTAAGGGAAAGGGGCTCAGTATATGCTTTAAGACTGTCATGATTTCTAGGAGGTACAAAGAAAGAGCAGATAATTTCTTTTGACTACATGGCATTTTGAATGGCTTAACACATCCTGCGAACGCTATTAATACTGATAAGATGGGGACTAGAGGGAGGAAGAATGCAAAGAATTAAGAAAAATCCTCATATTTACACTGACCACATACATACTGAATATTCATAACAAGCAACACATCAATTAATATTACATAGTATGGACAAAAACATTAGGAAAATACAGGAAAGAGGTTACATTTCAATGGGATCATCCAAAGAAAGCTTTTTGGGTAAAGCTTTTGTGTTAGGTTTTGAAAGACACCGTAGACATCAATTGACTGAAAAGAAAGTTTAGAAAGTATTCCAGAATATTCTTTTTGAGCAAAGTTTAAAGCTTTCTAAGTCCATATTCTCAAAAGTTCTAATATTTTTCTGTTTTCTGTTTCAACAAGCATAGTAACCACCAAAAGTAAGGTTTTTGCCTTTCTTTGGGGCTGAAACTAAAGATTACACTTAAAACGATACATAGACAAGTACTTGGAAAGCAGGGCCAAGATTCTGATTTCAGGACTAGTAAGAGATCAAACTCTCGCTTGTTTCAAGTACAATTTCTAAAATTCACTGTTCTTTTGTTTCTGAAACATATGAGGCTTTTGAAGAACCTAGCTGACATTCTACTTTTCTAAAGAAAGATCAAGCCCTTCAGAATCTGTTCTCTCTTTCCCAGGAAAACTAATAAAAACGAGTTATAGAATATAACTATTTTCTGTAAGGACTTATTCACAAACTAAGAGGAAACATAATAGGAAATGAAGTTCTCTAAGGGGCCAGAATCAGGAAATCCATGTGATGGAAAAGTTATTTTAGCTGCTAATAAAAATGACCTTATTAGAAACCCTGGTTTCTTATCTTATCCCATCCAAATACTAGTAGCAATATGGAGTTGTCCTCTGAAGGAGATGACAGTTTTTTCTTTGACAATCACATTTACAAGATATCAGGGTGGCACACTGATATCGGACTCTGTAATTCTTACACACAGAACTCTATTAACACTGATCATCTAACACCCATGACTGAATTGAGCAAAATAAGTTGGGGGCCCTATTAAGACCTAATTTCACCCAATTATCAAAAAATCTGACTCCAATAAAGAAACAAAATTTTAAAAGATTTAAGTTTAGATTGTACCACACCTGATCAGAAGAGCACAGTTTGTACACCACTGTGAAAAACAAAGGTCTCTCCCACTCGAGAAAGTCACATTCTGCTTTTTTTTATTGTAATAAAATATACATAAAATTTACCATTTTAACCATTTTAAATGGTTCAGTGGCATCATGTATATTCACATTCTCATCACCACCATCCATCTCTAGAACTTTTTATCTTCCCAAATGGAAACTCTATGTCTATTAAACACTAACTCCCCATTAACCCTTCCCCCAGTCCTTTCCACTCTCTTTCCATCTCTATGAATTTGACTGCTTCTGCACTTTCATATAAACCTAAAGTAAACTCTGAAAAAATTAGTCTAGCCACACTAGGAAGGTCACAGACCCAAGAGATGGCAATTGCTGACTTGAAATTGTTTTCAGATGCACACAGGTTTGACAACTTTATTCTCCTTTATAAAGCCACCTCTTCACAGAGTGTCTCACTCGAGAGAAAGCATATGAAGATTTTCATCTAGTTTGTGTATGTGGATGCCAAACCCAGTAGCTGGCACACACATTTTGAATATTATTTCTCCTCAATTTAATAATTTTCACATGGCCAATAGCATTTTAAGGGCAAAAAGTAGAATACAAAATTATATCCACAGAAAGACATATGGAAAAACATATGGAAAAACTCATGTATGTCTGTGGACTAAGAACTGGAAGTCGGCATAAAAAAACATGAACAGATAAGGTCCGGGGATGAGATTCTCAGCCATCTCTCTTTTTGTTTGTACCATAACCAAAATCTCATAGGCATTACTGTAGAAAATCACCACAGAAAATAAATGCAATCCTTTTGTTGTGCTTTATAATAAATGTTTTGAGTCTAGATTCTAAACTGAAGGTGCATTTTCTTCAGGCACCCATTTGCCACTGATTCTTCCTGCACCAGCTAAATTTAGGAAACACTACTACAAATAACAACTTCCAAGAACTCTGTGGTACTTGATGGGGTGGGGAGGGGTGGGAAGGTCAGAGTGGAGAAACAAGATTTAGCCCTTGGTTTGATTTTGTGAGAAAAAATGCAAATGAGAAACCTCCAACACCTGTTGGCTTCTTTCAGGTTAGTCAAAAAACGACATACATCTGACTCGTCAGATCAACCGATGAGGACCCAAATGCTTATTTTTGCTCGAGCTATTTCAATGAAGGCTAAAGTGGGCATAGTCAGCACATCACACATAGTGAGCCAACATGGGTGGGTTATGGGAAGGTAGTGAGGGAGATTCATGCCAGCTCTAACCCACCACTGAAAGCCATTTTCTGTGATTTCAGTTGTGTCTGAGCACTGCTGATGTACCCAGTGTGACTCATGAAAACTCTCCAAACCAAGTAATTCTGCAGTATTACTTAACGAATGTTAATGATAAGTGACCATATCAAAAAATTACCATGACTGAAAATGGATGCTTGTAAATCAGGAGAAATCATCAGTAGATATTTTAGGAGCATTCTCTAATACCACTTGTAAAAGATACAAAGATAAATTTTTATCCGATCATATACCTCAGCTGCTAAAACACATTCAGTGGCTCCTTATTATATCTGCAAAGTAAGGAAGATCCACTTCAAAATCCTTCAGTACTTCTCTACAACTTACCTCCTAAGCTCACCTCCCCCGGCTCACCAAACTCCAGGTATCTGGGCTGCTTGAGAGTCTCTCCAAATGTTCTGTACTTTCCTGCCCACTTCTCCCCAGGCTTCCTTCTCTCCAGTATTTTTTTTTTTTTTTCATATCTGGAATACCCTTCTCTTTCAGGACTCCTCCCAGGGGTACTTCCTTAGTGGAACCTCCCCTGATGTAACCTACCAGCCGCATGCCCAGAACCTTCCCTGACATCATCTCCCTCCACCTCAGGCTGACTCCACCTCCCTGTTCCAAGTGCCCCGACAACACACAACATGGCTGGCACACAGGCATCAAGACCACAGAATAGAGGACCATAACTGTCTTATGAATGGTCTCTCCCAATAGACCCTAAATTCTTTAAATGCCTAATCCTATCTTAGTCATCTTTCTTTCGGTATCCCAGTACCCTTCTCTTCAAAGACCATCAATAATGGTTGCTAAGTGAAGGAAGAAATGCATGGGAAAGAAGATCCATTTTTACAATTTTAATTCTAAAATAAGTCAGTCAGAGAAAGACAGATATCATATGTTTTCACTCATATGTGGATCTTGAGAAACTTAACAGAAGACCATGGGGAAGGGAAGGGGAAAAAAATTAGTTACAAACAGAGAGGGAGGGAAGCAAACCATAATAGACTCTTAAATACAGAGAACAAACTGAGGGTTGATGGGTGGTGGGGGAGAGGGGAAAGTGGGTGATGGGCATTGAGGAGGGCACTTGTTGGGATGAGTACTGGGTGTTGTATGTAAGCCAATTTGACAATAAATTATATTTAAAAAATTACTAGAATGGCCCATATATGTCCTTGAGCACTGCCCTAGGCTGGCCAGAGGCACTTGCAGTTGGCTCCAAAGTCATGACCCAGTGCAGACAGGCCAGGCACAAATGGTCTTTAAGGTCTAGGTCTCCATATTTAGTTTACTACATGCTCTAAATGGTCTCAGCAGAATCTTGTGAACAGTATCACTAACAATGGGAAATAATAACTAAGGTGAGGGCAGGCAAAATGCTCAGATATCTTCAGGACTGCATTAAATTGGGGAATAAATGGCCCCAGGCTTTAGACCCAACACAGGCTCCTGGATGATGCTGGCAGGATTTGCAAACAGGCCTGTGTTTATTGGGACACAGTCATGCCTGTTCATCTATACATTGTCAATAGCTCCTTTCATGGTACAGGAGACAGTACTGTACTGTAACAGGAAACTTAGGGCCCACAGAGCTCAAAATATTTACTATCTGGCCCTTGATAAAAATGTGTGCCGAGCCCTGGTCTAGTCAATGACATTTCACAGTCATTTTCATGGTTTCAAGTTCATCTTGCATGTCAAATTTTTCTTCTATATTTAAATGATATCCGATACAGAATAGCACCTTCTTTAAAAAAAAAAAAAAATGTTTATTTAATTTTGAGAGGTGGGGAGTGAACGTGGCAGGGACAGAGAGAGGGAGGCAGAGGATCCAAAGCAGGCTTGCACTGACAGCAGAGAGCCCAATGCAAGCTTGAATTCATGAACTGCGAGATCATGACCTGAGCTGAAGTTGGATGCTTAACCAACTGAGCCACCCAGGTGCTCCTGATACAGCACAGCACCTTCTTAGAATTGCAATATTCTAAATCATTAGTTGTGCTCAGTTCTCTTCTTTCTCTGAAAAAGAGGGGGACAGAGGAATCTTCCTCTAATATAGGACATTTTTAACAAAGAAATTAGATGCAATATGTGAAGCACACTAAGTGCTGCTAGTAGGTGCTCAATAACTGGAAAAGGCAAGTTTGTTGTCAGTCATCTCTATCTTGATTGCAGCCTCAGGTTACCAGCAAATTCAGTGTCACACAGACCAGGCTTCAGAATGCTGTTAGCAGACAGCTCACTAGAACCAGTGGGAAGAGCCACATTCACTCTTGTTTGTCTACTAGGCCTGGATGAGCACACCTCATCCTCACCTTTTCAGTAAGAAGGTGACTGTTTCCCTTCTTAAATACATCTCTCTACTCAGGGAGGAATATAGCGTTGTTTCAAACATTATTTGTGTCCTATTTTGGAGATTACTAAACAAATGAGTTCTCAGACTCTCTCACTTATGATAGAATAATAAATTCACTGAAGACTGAGTTACTGACTTTGTAGATTGCCACTTGTCTTCAGTCTTGGATACAATCTGCAGCTTTGAAAAAGCTAAGAAGCTTTTTCTAAAGAGCACTCAATCTCTTGGGCCTAACATCACCTCCTCTATGTGGGATCAGACCTCGAAGTGGTTTGTTTCAAGAATGAAAACAAGCAGGTTTCATTCTTGAAACAAAACTGACCCTATGAGCTGTCCAGTCGTACCTGGGTAGGGCTAATGTTTATGACATGCAAAGGCTACAGGTGGTAAAGGCCAGTGCACGAGCCACACAAGAAGGGCCATGGAACTCAGAACAGTGAGAAAGAGCTATGGGCTGGAAGGGTAGAGAGGAGTAGGGCAGAGAACAGAACCTGTCCCATTTCTCCTGAATATAAGGAAGAGTATCCCTCTACAATGAAGGTAAATGTGGATTAGAGACTGCATTAAATTTCTGTTTCATGGAACATTCATGTACAACAGATAAGGGGTGTCCTATTACCCAAACGTAATGGGGGAGTGCATTTTCCTTGCTCTGTTTTAAGGATTGGCTGGTCAATGTTCCATGGCCTTCCTTTGAAAGGGCAGCATTTTACCAAATCTTCCCTCCCCCACTGCTGCCATTGAAAGCAATCTGATGGGCTATTTTTATTTTGACAGCTGCATCCTCTTGCACTAGGCACAGAAGGAAGTCCCAGGCCACTTTTGTTAGAGCCCATATAGGACTCACAAGGAGAGATCGAGCACTGGCCACCAAGGAGGTTAAAGGTCCCTCCTTCATTGGGGTCAGCAGGACCTCAGGATTACTGTTTGGGACTATTCAACCACAATGCCACCACACATACAGGAGCAACAGCAAGAGAGGTTTCCATTGGAAAAGCTGGCTAGCCTCAGTGTAAAGGAACATTTAAAAAAAACAAATACTTAGAAATGTTATTCTTTGTTAGCTATGACATAATTTTTGTTATTTTTTAAAAGAAGTTTATTCATTTATTTTGGGAGAGGGGGAGAGGGAGAAAGGGAGAGAGAGAGAGAGAGAGAGAGAGAGGGAGAGAATGAACATGTGTGTGCATGCATGCATGAGCGGGGCTGGAGCAGAGAGAGGGAGAGATGTGGGACTCCATCTCATTACTGTGAGATCATGACCTGAGCTGAAATCAAGAGTCAGACACTTAACCAACTGATGCCCCGATCAGGTGCCCTGATAATTTTTGTTCTTTAGGGCATAGTATCAGAGCATTCTATAATGCAGCTTAAATTAATCATTTATAGTAGCTTTGAAATTACCTTCTGCTTGGGTAGCTGTGGGGATGGTCTCCTTGACAAGGTATTTCACTAAATAGGTAAAGTCAAGTTGGACCAGTTCCACCATTTTGAAGCCCCAACTGCTTTAAAGATCTGTAAATTCTGAGATGATTTCTAAACTATTCTGCTTAGGAATAGTTTCCATGGTTCAATTTGAGGTCTGGGATCAGCTCTGTCTGTGATGCCTTACCCCATGCTCACACAATATCAGAAAAGCTGTCTCTTTGCAGCCATTTAAAGGGTAAAGGCATAGCCTGATGGCAGCTTTCCCATGTCCTCTCCATTCTCTGGAAGCTGGCTATGGTTCTCACCAAAGGAATCTTATGGATCATTTCCTTTTAGTTGGGAAAAATCTGAGAAGCAAATAAGTATGTCCATATTGGCCCTCAAGAGAAGAAGGCTCTAATTCAGATCTTGGATGCATCTACTACTTTTCCCTCACCAGTGCTATAAGCAGGTATGGCTTGACTAGCTCAAACTTTCACCATGTATTTCATTTGCTTTCCCATTAGAAAAGCAGATAAGAGCTAGCTGAAGATGCTTCTAAGTAATGCATGTTGAAACTCAACATCTGTACTAGTTGTGGTGATAACTGAAAGGAGAAATAATTTCTCAATTCAAACCCAGGGTTTGACACAATTCTCTGCCCCAGCATACACATAAAGGTCTGTAAAACATCTCAGGAGTCAGACCACAGAGAGGGGGAAACATTTCAAGGAGTAGTATGGGCATGACCTGTCCACTTAGCCTGAACTGAGATGATGACTCTTAGCTAGGTGCCATTGGTTTACTCTTGGGCTTTTAAAGTCAGTTTGGATCACTTCCCTTGCAGCTGTGGCAGGCACAAGGTCCACCTGCAGTGCCTACCAGCAATGAATTACTAGGAGCACCTAAAAATGGCAAATTTGCTTAAACCAGTCTTCAGTAAACCAGACTACATTTAAATATTTTTTATCTTATGGCTGAAAACAATAGTGCCTACAGAGCCATTATACCCTGCTTTGGGTCTTAATCAACCAACCAACCAACCAACCAATATAACCTTTAACTTCTCATTCCAATTTCTGACTACAGACTCAAAGGCCCCTCACCCAAGGAGCCTGCAATTTGTCCAATTCTCTTGGGCTAGACATCCTCTGCCATTACCACTACGATGCTCAGATTTCCTGAAGGTCTGCCAGCTACATGCTGTGCTGTCCTAACCTGGAACCAAAAACATATTTCCTTATGAGGATACTTACTTTGGTTGTATCTTCCAAATTAAGCTGCTCTTCCCTTTTAAACTCCTTAGTAAAATTGGGCCCTATTAAAAGCTTTCCAGAGTTTGCTCCTATGTCACTTGTTCTGCCTTCTAGTGCTAACATCTAGCACAACCATGCACAAGAATTTCTTGTTAAGGGTTGATGGCCAAAGAACTGCAGAACTGCATTATATCTGCACCAGAGCTCTTTTCTCTCTAACCCCTCTGTGCTCTGGGGTGCCCCTAAAGAGTACCTCAAGGACTGTACTCAAAAAAGTTGAGACTAACTAGCACCCATCAAGGGGTGTGAATTTAGGAATAATAATCAAGATTCATCTACCTCACCTGACACGTGACTGATGGGAGCATGTGTTTATATGCTCTCAATGTTATTAACACCACATAAAAGTCAGACGCTTCCATGCTCCCAGGATTCTGTTCATTCTCTAGCCTCCTATTCATCCTGTTGAAGCATTTTCTTGCATGGTTTTATTCCATCTCAATGGCTTAGCTACAAGTCTACAATGATGATGCTAAACCTTCATCTCCAGCCTAGATCTCTCTCCTGAGCCCTGGACATATATTTCTAGTCATTTGGGAATATCACATGAGCATTTCACCCAGAACTTATCTTGCTGCTTCTTCAATTCCAGCTCTGCCTCCCCGAATGCTCACACCCATCCATTGGTGGTACATCTGTCTTTTAGCCCATCATGCTGTGCCCTCAGACATCCCTAGCTTCTCCCTTGCTTCACTCCCCATATCTATTTATAAACAATTCTTAGAAATGGCTTTCTGTATTTTGAAGCCATTTTATGAAGTACCTACAAGTTCATGGCTGTTAAAATTTCTTGACAGATTGTTCCTTTTTTTCATTTATATAGTTCCTCCTTAATCCAATTTTATTCTTTTGCTTTCAATTCTATTTTGTCTGATAAAAATATTGCTATGCCACATTTCTTTTGGTTCATTTACACTGAAAAATCTTTGCTCATCCTTTGATTTTTAACCTTGCTGTGTCACGTTGTGGAAATGACTCTTCCACTTCTACAGAAAAATCCACTCTCAGCATCCCAGTTCAAACCATCACCATTTCTGACCAGGATTACTGTAAGAGCTTCCTAAAGTTTCCTTGATATCCATCACCCTCACTCATCCCATTCCCTAGTCAATACCCTGGAAAAGGAACCTGAATGTGTCACCTGACTTGGTTCATAAATCTTTGCTGAGTCTCTGCTTCACAGATAAAGCTCAGACTCCTCAACTTGACAAATAAAAACTTTCCAATCTGCTCTGAGCCTGCCTCTGCAGCCTGGCCACTCTGCCCTGATGAGCCTTTCACAAGTCACAGAACATGACTTGCCTTTGCACATCTGGTGCCTCTGCATGCCTAGAGAAATCTCATTCCCCCACCCTGTCTGTGTTCACCATCAGTACCTAAAAAACTTTTGTTATCTCTTGAGACCACACCAAATTGTCAACTCCTTGGCAAATCATGGCTGACCTGGCTGGGTTAGCCATTTTCTCAAGTTCCCCAGAGTCCCTCACCTCTGTTATGCATTCACAACTTTGCACTGTTACAAGGATTTCTGTGCCTGTCTCTTCTTAATGCTGGGCCCCATCTTACTTCTTTGTATTTTATCCCCAATCCTTGTTACAAGGTAAGTAAACATCTGCTGAATCTGAGGGAATAACTCCTAATTTAGCCAAAAGGAGAACTGAGTATGGCCCCACCCTTACCCCACCATGTTGACCACCCTCTCCACTCTATAATCAGCCAATCTCCACACATCTCTTATGGCTCCAGGGCTTATTTCCCCCTTCCTGACCAGTCCGGAAGGGCTGCGAAGGGCTGCTCCTAGTCGAGACATACCTCCCCACTGAACCAAACCATACTGGTTCTACAAGGTTGCCTCAACACCCCTCTTTACAAAGTCTTCCCCAAACTTCCCATCCCATGAGTCTGAATATTTTGCATAAATAGACAGAATTTCTACCATGTGCTTCAGCATTTATAGGCAATTTATGTAGTTGTATCAATGCATACTATCACTCCAGCTGAAGCACACAGGGGAGACCACAAGTTACATACTTCTCCTGAGACCGTGGTTTGGAGATATTGACAGATCAGTGGGATATATTCCCCATTGAAGAAAAGGAGGGATGCAAACAAGGCAAGCCCACTTCAGAAACACTCAACACACAGTGTGCTCAGTACTTGAACACACAGGGGAGTCAGGACAGGAAGGACAAAAAAGGGCACTCAGCAAGAAATACCAAAAAAACTGGGACTTGATTTAGAGAAAAGTTTAGGAAGAGTGCTTTGTAAAAGTCTTCAGTTATGTGGAGAGGCTGGACAATATATATGAGTACTAAAGAGAAGGTTTACATCTGAAATGCAGGGTGCTCTAGAAAGCCAGAGAAAAGAAAGGTTAACATAGATCTGTTTCACTTAAGGACAAAAAAGCACCATTTCCTCTCTAGAAGAAATAAAGATTTCAAGCCCCTTTTAGTCCATTCATGCTGGAATTCTGGTTTTATAACTCCATTTGCAAGTGAGCTTGTCACAGAGGGGTCAGCAGCCAGATGGAACTTTCTTACGCACTTGACTGCCCACACACACGGAACTCAGATACAGCTTGATTCAAGAAAGAGCGATTACTAGACAGTTTTCGATACCTACCATAATCATTTCTATTTGAGTCATTTCTATTTAAGTCTGGGGTTGGCTTCAAACAAATTTACCTCAACACATGAAAGCTGCTGCAAGCCTTTGGTATGGTAGGTGCCACTGATACTTGGGTGGCATCAAAGACTTTCCTAGAGAGGTGAAAACAATGGGGGTTCACTGGAAACAACTGTCAATCTGAAAACCATGGTCAAACAATGATTTGTTTTCAAAGGCCCAGGACCTCATTAGCAATTTGATAGTGTGAAGGTTCTGCAAGGCCAATAAACTAACTAAAATCATCCACATTGGATACACTGGCCAATCTACATAGGAAATCTCACCCAATGCTTCAAGCTGCACTAGGGGATTTGTGAATCTTAAGAAAGGACATAAATTCATTTAACTGAAACAATCAAATAGAAGTTAATTGATACCAAAAATAAAATCTAGACAGTTGAAAGGTTTGTCTCGGGCTACCTTCTCCCTTTCAAGATTAAGATAACTGAAATGAATGGTTTATATCCCCTGATCATGGACAACAAGGATGTAATGTGTCTGATGTCCAACATGCACACATGAATCCATAGGGAACACTTTTACCACAGAACCCATTCTGGCCAAGCCTCAATATCCACTTGTCACTACTACAGAGACCAGGGGTATGGCCACCCACCTGCCTGCCTCCCTTCCCTACCTTTCTTCATTCAAAAAGAAACTATGAAGAGACTCCCACTGTGAAAAAAATAAAACTAGACACAAAAGTGAAATTCATCCTTCCTACCCTCTTTTCCCATCCTACCCCACTTACCATTCTGAAGAATCTGGCACGGTCCTTCCAAACCCTTACCTGTACATTTACATGCATATAAATGTACACACAGAAATATATAATTGATATTTAATTTTATATAAATGGGATTATATTGTAGATATTATTTTACAACTTGCTTATTTTGCTTAACAATTAACTTTTTTCTGTGTATACCTATAAACCTTTCTCTTTTTGAATTGCTGCAGAGTATTTCTTAACATGGTTGTATCATAATTGATTACTATCCTTCTGCTGAATGTGTGGGTTGGCTCCAATTTTTTGCCATTACAAACAGAGCTGCAGTGAACATCGTTGCCCATACCTCTGTGAGTACAAGGTAAAACATGTGGCTTTCATTAATTACCTATCCTCCTAGGGGAAATGTGTCCTATAGCTCCTGTGACTTGAAGGTCATGGGCAGGGTGGGCCCTTGGGTCCTGAAAACTGAGGACCAACATGGATACCAGGTAGAAAGGCAGAGCTGGGGGTGACACCCTGCAAGTGTGCTTATGTGGCTGCCAAAGGAAGACCACGGGCAACGAGGATCTTCCTCATGAGCCAGAACACAAGCCCCTATGCTTGAATGTTCTCTCAGCTTTTCATGATCTGGCGATTAAGTCCTTGAAGTCTGAGACAATGCCTCAACCAACTCTGCCTGTACTTCAAGCATACTGCCTTGGGTATGGCAAACCTTCTAATTGATCACTCACTGTCTGTGTCTTAAAATGTACTTTCCTCCTTGTAGGACAAAGCTTCTAATGCAAACCAAAGGTGGCTAAAGGATCCTTAAGAGATCAATCAGAACATCATAGGAGTATCACAGGGAATTCTTGGTTATAATAACTTAGCAAAAGATAATTCTGAACTAGAGTCCATAAGAACTCCATAAAACAGTACATCTACTTTTGCTATCACTTACTGACAAGTGAGGAACACAACAAACAAACCACATAAATGAGGCTACACTGCATTAAACAGATCCTCTGGCTTCACTTATAACTCATGGTTAATAAATCATTCTTGGCACAGCTCTTCTTTCACACCTCTCAATGAACTACAAATGATCAAAGACCTGATTTCCCACTTTGGAATGGAGTTGAAAATGCATGTGGCTCTCAGTTCATCAGTAAGTGTCTGCATAGGGACTCCTGTGTACCAGACCCAGGTTGAGTACTGGAGACACCAAAGAAATCTCAGTGTAGTACTTGTCTGCAGTAGGCCTGAAGCCAGCTGAGGAGCCTGGACACAGTAAAGAGTTAGATATCAAACAGAGATTAAATAGCCATTTGATAGACTACAGAGGCTGTCACAGAGTGTATACAATTCACAACCCAGCTCAGAGTATAAACTACAAATATTACAGAAAAAAGGGAAGAAGTCCTGAGGTTGGAGGAAACTGGGAGTGTCCTTCTCAGAAGGAGAGCTGGGGCCAAGCTGTGAGGAAGGGTAGGGCTTGAGCAGGCAATAGCGTAGAAGAAAGAAGAGCATATAGAAGTTTCTTAAACTTTAAATGCCACTTAACACCTTGTTTCTGGTTTGATTTACACTTGGGAAACCAACTTAACTTTTGAGGTAGTGAAATGAGGAGGGTCACCAGAGAGACATGTAGCAGACAACCAAGGTACATCAAGGAGCCCCTCAGTCTGCCAACACCACCGTCCAAGTAGACTGAATATCTCACCTTGGTGAGAGTTTCCTCAAAGTAAGTGGGTAATGAAGACAGCAGTACAGACATATAGATAACAATAAGTATCAGAACCAGAAGATGTGGCCAACTATAAACAAAACTAACAAAATGAAATTGTGAGCATGGGCACCTCAAAAAATGTCTTTAGTGTTAAAGGAAATATAAAACAGAACCACCAAGAATAAATGTCTTTCATGAAAACATCTTATTAAAAAAAAAAAACAAAAAAACCCTTAAGTGGTTCAAAGTATAAAAGCCAAAACTTAAAATGGAAAGAATACATATCCATGCTGAACTCAAGCTCAAAAAACCTACCTGGTATACATAAAATACCCTGGTTTGACTATATGTATATAAACCACTGTTTTTTTTCTAGTTAATCCTAAAATATAAATCATTTAAAAATTAAAATTATTTGGAGGATTAGTTCAGCAAAGGAATGAGAATACTTTTTAAAGCATTTTTGTTAATAGCAAAAAATAGTTTTGTTTCCTGCAGGTGCTCTGGTTAAGTACACAGAATGAAAAATGAAACAACCTCTGAAATTTTTACATTAGAAAGATAGAGTTCTGTTTCTTTTTTCAGGGGAAGGGAGAAATCTTTCATTGCTCAATATTACTTCCTTAGCACCTACAAACAATATGGGGTTCCTGATATGAAAAAAACACCATCTTTGTGACAGGAGTTTTCACTACCCCTCAAATCTAGAGCAATCAGTAGACACTGAAGACACAGCTCACTGATAAGGAAACACTCCAGAAAAAGCAATCAACTCCCCAACCAAGTCCTACACATAGAAATAGACAAAGGGGTTTTTCCGCCTTCAATATTTAAATTACAGGTCTGGACTTAACTTCTGTTTGAAATTAATGAATGTGGCAATGATTTTCCCCCTGGCCCTGCCACTTGCTAACAGGTGATGTGAGCAAGTCACCAGGTCTGATTATGCTATGAAGGAACCAGAACACTGCCATC
Source organism: Puma concolor (assembly GCF_028749965.1). Classification (NCBI taxonomy): domain Eukaryota; kingdom Metazoa; phylum Chordata; class Mammalia; order Carnivora; family Felidae; genus Puma; species Puma concolor. The sequence continues at coordinate 29,139,996 of NC_141671.1, forward strand.
CACCTTGCTGGGCTCTCAGTCTTTTTGGAGGATTGAAAGAGATTGGTACGACTGTCATGGAATCAGAGCTCTACCAAAAGTCATGTCTTGGGACTACCAGCTTCCTCCTGGCTGCAATGCAACAGACCAGATTTTTCAAATTCTTATCATCTCCAAAAACCCAGTCAAATGCCTGGTCAACTGCAAATGTCTCCAGATTCATGTGGCAGAGGAAAAACCTTGTTCTCTGATCTTCACTGGCCTCTGTTCCTACTTGATTCCTAGTACTAAGGGCCTACCCTGAGCCAGAGCTTTTCCTCCACTGGACTTAATTATTACTGGTATTTATAAAATACCCATAATATATATCTTGTTTACACTCTAAGGGCTTCATTGGGGAAAATACTGGGATAAATTCCTTCTGTTATCTCCACCATCTGTCCCAGGGCCTGGCATGTAGCAGGAGTTGAATCAATCAGTCAATCAATCAATCACTCCCTGCCTTCAAAGGCAAGAACGGTTTGGAAAAGAAACTCAACAGTGTGAGGACAGCATTCACAGCAAATAAAACAAAAAAAAATTGCCAATTAAGAGTAATGAAGAATAGAACTCTGTGCTGGTGGCAGTATTGGAAAACAGGAACTTCCATACATTGCCAGTAAAGGCACAAATGGTATAACCCTTTCCAAAGCATATGTGGCAATATCTACTAATATTGCTTGCAGATTCAGAAGCATCAGTCCTGCAAGGAGAGGACCAAGGCAGTAAGGCACTCTGGGGAAATCTCTGGCTTGGGAAAGAAGATCCAGGTTCCTATTAAGCTACACAGACCAACTATGGGATTGTGGGCAAGTCCCTTCATGTCTCCGAACTTTAGCTTCTTTGTCTACACAATGTAGAATCAAAGTAAGTGATCTCTGGGACTCTGTTCATCTGGGATTCCTATGTCAAACACAGAAAAAGTAGGCATATAAATGGAGTCAGAGCTCTTCAGAATTGTAGATGTTAATTTAGGGCTGACTCAAGTGAATATATAGGCCCCCAAGTTTCTACTGTTTCTTAGAATCATCATCCCAGAAAAATCTACTCCTCAGATACTCTTCTGGAGAAAAAGAAATTGGGGCTTTGGACCTCTTTATCTTGGCTGACCACCTTGCCTCATGGTTCAAAAGATAAATAAACCTTGTCTCATCCACCGAAGAAGCAGCAAAGACCACCTGGTTTTACTAGATGACCAGAGGTGAGGTGAGGCCCAGCCCCTCCACCCTGAGAACAGCACCTTTTATTCTTTCATTTCTTTTCTGCCTTTGGATTGTTAGAAAGAGTACAACACCCTAACATTATATTGGGAAACCCTTCTAAAAAGTACCTAAATAATAGAGAATCACATCTAATTTAACTGAAATCAACCAAATCACAAGTTCCTTAAAAGTCCTTCCTAAAGTAAAATCAATAAATGCATAACTAAAGATGTCTTTAGCATATTCATGAGGCTTTTCATGGCAGATGCACCAGAATGGTCACTGGTCAGGTGTTACAACAGGTTACAAATCATTATGACCACGGAAGATGTAACAAGCACTAAAACTATGCAATCTTCCATCCTACCAATATTAGGTTCTCACAACAATCTATATTAAGGCAGCCCCATTTGGTAATAAGATCGGGTTTAGCACCCTTTCCCTGATCACAGTCACCTTAGCTTACTAGCTGTGTAAGCATCCCTCTGAACAAGTGCTCACCCAGAAAGCTCACCCTGGACTCTAATGGCCAGCAGACCCCTTTCCTGAGTCCTCCTCAATCTAAATGTCCATGACTCTATACAGCAGAAAATAGTGCCATGGGATGTTATTAGATAGTGTGTTACATAAGCAGGTGCGCGCGCACGCGCACACACACACACACACACACACACACACACACACACACACAAACTGGTTCCCTGTTTAGAAAGATTGGTAAGTGTGTATCTTCAATGCAGAACTTGAGAGCTTTTAATAAATATGTGGATCTTCCAGAGGAGCCAATAGTGTGCTAAATTCCCTAAACTTCTTTATTTTTTGCAAAGTATCACATCCCAGGGCTATTGCTCAACAATCTACCCTTTTAGAATCTTCACAAAGCCCTTGACCTATGAGCTCTGTACTAGAAACCATATTGCACAATATGACTACCCTCTTTCACTTAGCTTCCATTACAATAAGAGCATACGTAAAGATTATAAAAGCCTTTGATACTTGATGCTAAGCACCAAATGCTTTTAAACCCATTCAAATATTTGTTGGAAATGAACGAAAGAAGTATTTACAGTGTAGTGGCTACATGGCAGCAGGGCTTGGAAACTCCTGCATGGAATTAGTAGCACTGAAACCCTTCCGATTTTCAATAATAACAACCTTGCCACTCCCAGACCAGCTCCAGACTAGTGTTGCCCAGAGTAAGTTAGGGGCCATTCAATAAACATGCATGGCTTTGAAGATTTCAGATCACGAAGGAGGTCCCAGCTGTCTCGTCTCCTATGCCTTATCCCTTCACCTTATATTAGGGCTTCTTACCAGTTTGGGGTTCAACTTATTGCAGTTGCTTGGCTCTGCACACAACCTGCCCTCTCACTTTCATCCCTGCTCTACTTCTCTCCAATGATCAAGGCTAGCATAACACAGAGCTGCTGAAGAATAAAATCCATCCCTCAATTTACCAACTCCAAACAATTTCCCTGATTCATCTCAGGCTGGGTAAGATCATGGCTTCTGGAACTGAATTTACAATTTAAGACACAAGAGTCCCTTTATGCACCAGGCAGAGAGCTAAACAAAGTTCTGCAACTTCTGGGACCCTAGTGAATCTCCTGTATCCCAGTAACTTAATGTGAGCACATGAGTTGAAATAACTTTTGGTGACTGAGTCTTCCCACTTGTACTGAGAGATTACTGTTTTAATTTTTTTATAGGAATGTATTTATTAATTACCTGTGAAGTTAAAACTGAACAAAATAAGAGGAGAAACATTAAAGTATATTATGCTATAAAATGATGGTCTAACTCTTAATGAATATTAAATCACAGGAAAGTACTTATGAGGTAAATAACAGCATTCAAAGACTACAATAGGATGTCGCTAAATACAAGCCACCTCTAAAGAAAAGGCACAGAATTTCTTTTTTTTTTTTTTTTTTTTCCCAAGCCAGTCCTTATAGACTGAGGTAAGGGAATGAAAAAGAATACTGATGGGGAAACACAGTTTTCCCACAGCTCTGAGGTTTTTACATAAAGAGTGTCTCTTTATATTGGGTTATAATCCAACCTGTTTTACTTTCTAGCCCTTTGTTTCCCACATGTAATGTGGGGGAGATTGGACAAAAAAGGTCCAGAGCTTTTTTATTTCTAACGTGCGGGTCTTGGTTCTGGACAGAAGTTACAATGTGAACAGATTTAAGGGCCGTGTTCACGCATGGCAATGTGTTCCATTATATGGAGTATAAAGTAGTGAGGCAGGCCCGGAGGATGAGAGTGGAAAGAACATCTATGTAATTTATTAAAATAAAGGAAACCTCAAGCCTCATCTTGTGATTTAAGAGGAAGTCAATCATGACCAGTTTGTGTTTAACTTATTATCTTGACCATAGCTTGGCTATATTTTAAATATAAAACTATTGTTGACAGATGAAGAAACAGAGTAGCTATTTTCAAAGGAACTGTTAATCTCCAAAAAATGATGTGCTGTTGTTTTGTTTTCAATAAAATCATGCTGCAACACAAATTATAGCACCTTAACAAAAAACCAGAGCTGAAACAACAGAAGGAAGTATGAACTCACAGATCTGGAGAAGTGAACAGAGGTTTGTTCACCATCAATGGTTCTCTGGTACTATAACATTTAATAGAATTACTTATTATACCATGTTCTCATGTCTTTACACTAACTGAAATCTGGCAGCTCTAATTGATAAGGAAAATAAATTTAAAATAAAAGGTATGTTACCTGCTCTTGCATAATGTGAATTTAAATGAAAACAGCTTGAACTAGGATTATTTCTTCCAGAACAAGTAACCCCTCCCCTTCCAATACCCCATCCTAAAATAGAAGAACACCTATGGGTCACAACCACACATGTATTATTTTCTAAAAAAAAAAAAAAGGTAACTTGGGCTCTGTCAAGGCTAAAAAATAGAAGTAGATTTTACTCCTGGCCAACAGCTCAAACCATCCATTAGGGTAAAATTGAAGATGTGAAGGTGCTTTTGGAATTAGTGTACAGGCAGACACACCCTGTTTACTCGAAAACCTAAGCCATAACAAGAGCTTCTACACTGATAGTCCCTGTACCAGGAGCCCTGGAAAATCTCCAGTGACAATTTATCTTCCATTGTCTTTTGTCCTTAAATGTAAATGGTAGATAATTGAGCTCAAATGGGAAAAAAAAAAAAAAAAAAATCAGGAAATGAGCAGGCTGAATTTTTTTGGATTCTAAAGCTAAGGATAATATTGAAAACAAAGCAAACAGGGGCTCCTGGGTGGCTCAGTCGGTTGAGCGTCTGACTTCAGCTCAGGTCATGATCTCACGGTTCGTGAGTTTGAGCCCCACTTCAGGCTATGTGCTGACAGCTCAGAGTCTGGAGCCTGCTTCAGATTCTATGTCTCTCTCTCTCTCTGCCCCTCCCCCGCTTGCTTGCGCACACATGCTCTCTCTCTCAAAAATAAATAAACATTTAAAAAAAATTTTTTTTTAAAGAATGCAAATGAGTTTTAAATGTCTTTAACATCTAGAGGTAAATGCGGCATCAACTTATTCTTTGGTATTTAGCGAAGAAAGCCAAGCTAGCAATGTAGCAGGAGTATAATCAGAAAAAGAATACATTCTTCTGCCATGCCACAGACAGGGCATAGACACAAATATGGCCTGGAAACAAAATTAATATGCCCACAGGTACACAACATGAATAGGGGCACATGGAGTCAGAGAGAAGGTAGTTGCCTTCACTAATGTCCTATGCACTCCCAGGAAACACAAATAAAGATAAATGCACGTAGCTCTCCCTTACCTCCAACATAGGCCTGGCACTATCGTGGACAGACAGAATATGTGTCACCTTGTTCTTGCTCAATTGCTCTGCATCTCTGGCATCTGTCATAGAAGAAAGAACATGAGCATTTTATTCTTCTCTGCAAATGAATTAATCCTAAAGTTTAGCCAGGAAAAAATACAATATGACCTGCATATTTCTTTCTTGAAACTTCATAATTGGCCATACCCAATCTAGAATAATCTATATCTAGGAAAATTTAGGAATTGCTTTAATGTATTTTGCAGATAACTAAACTTATTTGGGATTGGCAGATTTTTTTGATACAAAGTGGTCACCTAAAACTTGAAATATATTTAGATTTATGTAGATTTATATTTATATTTAGAATCATGTAATCATGATTGTTGCTGTTTAAGGGAAGTGAAACTATGAGGTCATTTCATAGTTGCCATTTGTTAAATTATAGACCCTCAGGTTGGTCTTATATGAAATATTAACTATAAAGTTGTTTAATATGTATTAATATTAAAAAATTACCTCTTAATAATTAATAATCTAAGTTACAATCAAATACAAAAGAGCCACTCACTATGTAACATATAGGAATCTGCTAGGGATGACTTTACCCTGATGTTAAAGGCAGGGATGGGTTTAAATGCAGATAAGACTGTGTTTTACACCTACAATTCACTTCAGGGTCAAAGTAAAAATGGAACATTTTCTGGAAATCTCAAACAGAATTGTCCATAAGTTACCAGTTGGTTATTAAATTATTTGCGTATGAAACTAGGGAAACACCAAATTACATTCTCTTCTAATGCTCCTATCTAATGCTGTAGAAGAAAGACTGAATGAATATCCTCAAGTTGGAACCCTTCTGCTAACCTACAAAACGGGTCCACCAAGAAACAGCTCCCCCTATGCCCATGTCCTGACCTGGGACAAGCTTTTTTAAATGACACAGGGTAAAATGATAGAAAGTTAAAAAAGACTGAAAGCCAAATGTTTTTCATGTTTCTGGAAAATATTAATGATATGGGAAAATGCTTTGGATATAATGTTAAGCAGAGTGTAAATGCAGGTACCAAACAATAAGTAGAATATGAGCTCAATTTATAAAAGCATGATAAAGACAAACACATATATGGAAAAATTGCTACAAGGAATTAGCTCTAATACTGATAATCTTGAAAATATGGAATTACTGTGTCTTAATATTTTTTTATATTTTTTTTGTTTTTTGGGGTTTTTTTGGTATACTCAACATAACTGGTTCTGAAAACTTAACAAGTCTATGAACTATCTGGGGGGCTTGTTCGGGGCTCCAATTTAGTTCAAGGTCTATGGCAAGGCTGAGGAATCTGCAGTTTTCATAAGCCTTGATGATTATGTAGAGACTGAAACACTTTCATAAACATTTTGTACTTTCATAAACATGCACCACTTTATAAAGTCAGAAAAGAAATCTTTAAAAGTAATACTAAAATGCTGGTTTTAAGGTTTTCTTCATCAATCAACCATCTCCAGTTTCAAATTCAGATTTACACAGCAGCCATCTACACCAAACATAGGGGGATTCAATTCCAAACACCATCCCCCACTTTGCCCCCAACTATCGCAAGTTTTGGCATCAGTGAGTTTGGATTAAATAGGAACTAGAATCATTTAGGATCTCACTGGCAGTCAGCTTCCACATTCTCACCAACATGCAATTTTTCCAATCACCACCAGTATGTATGTTTTAGCCAGTGGTAAAGCAAGATCAAGCTAGAGCTTTGGGTGCTCACAGAAGAGCCCAGACAAGGTGGGACAATACAGGGTGGGACAATACAGAGCAGCTGGTGGAGTGCTTCAAAGCAGCCTCCTGACACTCTAGGGCAGGATCTTCTGGATTCTGATTCTGCCCAGAATTTGAATTTTAAATATTTGTTTAAATATACTTGTTCCTTTTTTAAAAAATAGCTTTCCTTGAGATAATTTACATGCTACAAATTCACCCTTTTAAAGTATATGATTCAATGGTTTTTAGTATATTCAGAGTTTTTGAACCATCACTGCAATCTAACTTTTTTTAGACATTTTTTTAAAGTTTATTTCTTTGTTTTGAGAGAAAGTGAATAAGAGCAGGGGAGGGGCAAAGAGGGAGAGGGAGAGAGAGAATCCCAAGCAGGCTCCTCACTGACGACACAGAGCCTGATGCAGGGCTCAAACTCATAAGCTGTGAGGTCATGACCCGAGCCAAAATCAAGAGTCGGACACTTAACCAACTAAGCCACCCAGGGGCCTCTGCAATCTAACTTTAAAACATTTTCATTACCTCATAAATATACTTTTATAACACAAATTAAAATAAACAAAAAATGTGGTTTGGTAATAAAAGTATGCTGTTTTGAATACAGAGAACCACTTGATACCACATATGAGACAACAGATTGTTGGGCTCTAAAGAAAGGAGAAGCAACTCTTAGACAATAATGTTCCTTTTGTTTTGTGCTTTCTGTTTTATTATAGTGCCGTCTGTACTGATACACCACTCTGGGATTACCTTATTCCATAAGCACATGCTCTAACTATTTGAGAGTACATAAAGTGCCTAACCAATACTTTTGGATGATGACATCAGAACTCTTACTCTTTAGGACTACAAATTATTGATGGTTCTGGATGACTACTTACAACCATAGGCACTGTAGTAACAAGCTGTGAATGCAGCTGTAAGACATGACCATGGGGTTATCAGCCCACTCACATGCATATGAAGTTTCACACCAGCTCTCCTTGGGCACAAAATCAAAAGAGTGGAACTTAGTCCTTTGCTGCTCAAACCAGAGTCTGTCAAGCAGCAGCATGGCATCACCTGGGAACCTGCTGGAAATGCAGACTCCCAGGCCCACTACCTAACTACATGATCAGAACATGCATCTGAATAAGAACCCCAGAAGACTGTGTGCCCTGTACATATGGAGCTTTGCAGGGCCTCCAGGGAGTGAGCTATGACTTGGTGCCAATGATGTCCCTTCCCCACTGTAGCATGCCATTTTAATGCCATTTCTAAGCCAAAAAACAACTCACAGCCACTTGCAATCACAAATGTAACATTATTAATGCAATAGCATTAATAATGCCAACTGGATGATTACAAGTTAGAATTCCCATGGAAAAAAATCTAGAAGAATATACACTGACCATGGTTACCCTGGGATGTAGAGTTTGGGGAAGTTTTCACTCTATTTAACATATTTCTATCACATTTGGATTTTTAAAGTTTTTATTTTATTTTGACTGATGAGCCTACATTACTTTTATAATCAGGAAAAGAAAACTTAAAAAAAAACACTACTCACAAAATTCAACATAAATTACATTAATAAGTAAAACAGTCAATCCTTCACTGGTAAAACAGCTAACTATGTTCTTTTCCTCTCTCTCTCTCAACATCTCCCCTGACCCCTGGACTCTTGCCCACTCTTGCTACCTGCTTCTGTTTACCCCCCTGAGGCTTCATGTGGACTTCAGAAGAAGCAAATGTCATTTTTACATAGTGGGAGCACTGAAATAGAAACACCTACCTGATCTTTCTCCTTTGCTGTTACACATTCCCTCAGCAGAAGATCCCATCTATCACTGGTAAGACCTTGCTAAGGGAACATGTGGATTCCTGAAAGATGCTGTCTTCAAAAGGTAAAGTGGCAGCCACATGCTTCCTTAAGGAAGGGGAATTAGCGCTCTAGATCTTATACTGATACAGAAGATGAACAGGGGTAACCAGTCCTAAGATGTGAAAAATGCCAGAGTGACCATGGAAAATAAGCTAGTCCATCAAAGTCAAGCAGAATTGTCTCTAATTGTCTTTGATTTTATTTAAAAATTAACAAAAATATATTGGAAGAAGCACTAGAAAATAACACCATTATCACAAGCACTCTAGAGAAACAGACATTTGGCAGGAAAGAACTTCTTTGATAATGCCTTTCCAATACTCAGAGTACCTGCTACACTGATTTGTGGACTCAAAAGCATGGCCATGCAGGATGAGTGAGCGAAGAGGAGAGCGAAGGTCTCTGTTTTAAAAGGGCCCAATTCCCTCTGCTCTGACCCTGATCCCCAAGCCATGTTCTGAGTCATTTCCCAAACAACTTTTGCCTTCCAAGTGGAGAATCTGCTCAGTGGTGGGTAAGTGATTCTGATCTGTTTTGTAGTTCTACTTCCCACTGTGAAATTTAATGAATTCTAGAGTTACAAATTATTGTATGTCACAATAACTTCTAGAGTTATAAATTAGCTGTTAGTGAGTTCAACTTTTAAGTGGATACATTTCCAACCTGGGCTGAGGGCCAAAATGGGGCAGTTCCTACCTATTCCCTTCTTTACTAAATGTGGGCTCTAACATTTATTGGTGTTGACCTTGGGCAAGTTTTTCTATGCCTCACTTTTGTCACCTTTAAAGTGGGAAAATGGTTAGAGTACCACCTCAAAGGGCTGCTGGAAATACTAAATGATATGCTTAGAATAGTGTTTGGCTGACATGTAGTAAATGTCATCATTGCCATCATTATTATTATCATTAGGACCAGATTAAGTTTCAAGGCTGCAGTATGGGCTTCAATCTCCATTACCACTGAATGTTTCCAAATACATGCTTATTTCGAAGACATCTGAATTCTAGCTCTTGCTCTACCACCTGATGCTCATCACTCACCATCTGATTCTCTTAGGCTCAGTTAACAGCAGATTACCAAAGATCAGTGTTCACCAGGTCAGCCTTATCTGAACAACTGGGGAACTACCACTGGGAACCATGGCCACTCTCACTGGCAGACGCAGAACAAAGGCTCTGAGACCTCAAGTATGTCTCTATGTACATAACCAGCACACACATAAGGTGTGAGCTTATTTCCCACATTTCTAGAAGTTTGTGGACACCTTCAAACAAGGACATGTCCTCTGTCAGTTCACATCCACTTTGGGATCTGCCAAATTGTAAAGCAGCAGATAACCCTAGCCTCTTGTCCTGGAGCTCCTCGTCAAGCTTCCACTCCTGCCTTCCCTCTTAGCTTCTAGGCAGAGCCAGCTTTCAGCAAAGACACCTCAACTGAGAGAACCTCATCAAAGACCAGACTCCAGAAGCTGGGTTGGTTTGTGGGTTTTTCTCTAGGTAGAAAAATCACCAGGTGTTGGAAAACCATTTGTGATTCATTGCAAAGTTAAAAAAGAAAAAGGAGGAAGTTTCTGGGTGACATGTAAAGGATCACACTGGAAGGAAGGAAGGAAGGAAGGAAGGAAGGAAGGAAGGAAAGGTAAGGAAAGGAAGAGAGGCAAAAGAGATGGGGGAGTGAAGGAGGGGAGGAAGGAGCCAGGACAGGAGACCATTCAATGATTGGATTGAAGAGACCACAGCCATTAGAACCAAGGCCTGAGTAGCAGTGCCAATCCATGCTGTAAAACAATGAAGATCTCTCAGAAAGGCAAAAAAAAAAAAAAAGTCCATTAATTTTTCTTTATACATTTTTGTATTGGTTGTTGTGTTACAGTAGGCATGTGTTATTTGTAGTTTAAAAAGAGAAGAAAATGACAAATGAGACATCATGCTAAAGCACCTATGACAGCTGGATTCACTCTCCAGGAGCAGACATGATCCTTTCACCTTGGTCTTCCACCCTTACTAGCTAACAATGATCAATGCCTACTGTGCACCTACCATGGCATCGGTGCTTTATAAGCTCTATCTCCTTTCCACAACATCCTGAAATAAGTGTATGGTTCCTATTCCACAGATAGAGAGGGCAAGAACAGCCTGACACTTGCTGACCAGTTATGTGCCAGACACTGAATGGAGTGTATCAGCTGCACTGTCTAGTTCATCCTTATCACAGCCCCCTTGGTGTCTAGGCTGTGTAATGTGTCTTAGGGTAACATCTGGCTCGTGTGCGGTGGGGGGTAACCAGATTCCAAGGCAGACTGCCTCACAGCTTCTCTCCATGGTAGGACCTACTCCCCTGTTCTGTACCTGCTCCTCTTGACTTTGAACCACTGAGGACCAAAATGTACATTCACGTCAGACTCCCAGCACAGTGCCACACACATTAGGTACTTGCAAAATGTGTATGAAATTAATGAATTAATTCACAGGCAACTGTATGGAGAGCAACACTTCCTTCCAGCCTCTTGTCCATTCACTGTATCATTATTCCTTTGTTTTAGATAAGCCTTACACTTGGTAAGTGTTAAATAAATGTTTGGTGAATTAATGAGTGAATAAAAAACGGCCACATACTAATGTCAGAATAAATGAAGACAATGAAAAAATATCAACCATCTGAACAGGAGAGGTATGGGCTGGTGTAGACATCTCTAATGGGTAAAACCCACAGCAAGAATCCAGGAACTGTGAGGGATTCCCGTGACACTGAATACTTAGAAAATAGGTATAGATTTTAGTACAAAGAGCTTACATTTTTTTTAATGTTTATTTATTTTTAAGAGAGAGAGAGAGAGAGAGAGAGAGAGAGTGTGAGCATGAATGGGGGAGGGGCAGAGAGAGAGGGAGACACAGAATCTGAAGCAGGGTCCAGGCTCCAAGCTGTCAGTGCAGAGCCCAAGGTGGGGCCCAAACTCAGGGACCATGAGATCATGACCTGAGCCGAAGTCTTATGCTCAAACGACTGAGCCACCCAGGCACCCCATAGTACAAAGAGTTTTAAATGTTCCCTGTAATTATGCGCCCATGACCTTCTAGAAGAAAGTAACCTACTATGAATAAGGATAAAAGTATCATAAACTGTTGGCAGACATACTTAATTGGGTTGGTATTCATTACAATTTGTAATTTGTAAACACTTTCACATAGCAATTCTACTTCTAAGAATTTATCCTAAACTCTGTTCTCAAACACAAAGACATTCCCCTCTCTTTATGAAAGTAGTTAATAACTCCCTAAGTAACCCCAAAAGATAGTTGCTTCTTAATGTATTCCAGTACTACCGCCTACCTACCACAAAGTACTTGCTGCTTTTTCAGAACTACAAAGCTTACTAATTTAGGAACTCCAGTACTATTTTTAAAATGTTCTAGTAGCAATTAGCAGCTGTCAGCTCCCTATGCTCAATTCTCTTTGAGGTCAATTAACAGCACTAGGAGCCAAAAGGGTGGTTGGCAGGAGAAGAGAAGGAAATAAACATTATGCAGAGAATTAAAAAAGAGCAGCATTATGCATTTTCTCATTCAATGTGGTTTCTCCTGAGGCATTTTTATTAATCAGTGGGTACAGAACCTAAAATTTTCTGGGCTGTCCCTATGTGTGTTTTATTGGTTTCTCATGTACCACTTTAGCAAGATTTACTTTACAGAGCTAAGTCTTTTTTGATGGTTTTGGTGAGTAAATATAGCATGCTATAGCATTTTTTTTTACTAGTGCAGAATTGTTTCGGGGGAGAAAACCTGATACAGATTCACAGGGAAATAGATATACAGTAATGGGATCTCACAGTTAAGTGATTTGTGGATATAGTCATCATATGGCTATGAAAGATAGGTGTTCCTTTATGCATATTTTCAGTAATTATCTTAATGGTTAATTTCCTATGACATTAAAGTAATTTAAAATATATTGGGGGAAAAAAAGATTGTTTTTACAGTCATTTTGAACTTGAACTCAAATTTAAGCAACAACTTCAAAACAGACAGGAATGTATTCTGGTTTGCTCCAGGAGGGAGGAAATGCAGAGCCCTCTGAGGAGGTTAAGCTCTCTCCAACAGGCAGGCTTGTTTTTGCAAGTTTCCTAGGTCTACTCCATTCTATTAAGTATACATATCTCCAGTGGTAAGGAACCAGTGTCTTCACTTAAACACACTCAGAACATCACATGGAAGAGAACTAGGCCCCTCCCTGGAAACTAACAAAAGCCTGTTCACCCTTCTACTGCTGAAGAGCATTTTGAGACAGATGAGCTACACATAAAAAAAGTCAGTAGCTAACAGTGAATCAATACACATAGAACAAGATGCAGAGAAATATGTAAGAAGAAAAGTCAACACAAGAATAGGATAATCTACCAGAGATAAAATTACCACTTATTTTTCCCAGGTTTCTGAAAATGTATTAACAATAACCAGAAAACAAAAGTGATAAAAGATTATAGATAAGTTACATGGCTGCTAAATGTGCCTTTTAGCCATCTTCTTTTGATAATAATGTTCCAGCAAGCATGCAGAATTAAAATGAAGATCAAAGGTAAGTTGGAACCTATGTGGCCCCATACCACTCTGTCAGCCATTGGTTAAGGGGTTGAGCACAAGTATGAGGTCCCAGCAAGGGGCCTGGACAAAGGTGGTGGCTATGTACAGATCAGATTTTGTATAAACTGAGTCGACACCTTCACTCAATCATGCTTGAGAAGCTTCAAGCTGATCTTTTAAGAAATAAACTCACCTTTGGTGGAAGCAGCCCAAAATGTCCATCAATAGATGAAAGGTAATATATATATATATACACACACACATATATACATACACATACACATATATATACATATATGTATACATGTATACATATGTACACATATATGTATACATAAAAAATATATATACATATGTATACATATATATGTATATTTTAAGGCTATATGTATATGTAGCCTTAAAGAGGAAATAAATTCTGACACATATTACCATATGAATCAACATTATGATCAGTGAAATAAACCAGACACAAAAGGACAAACACTGCAAACACTAAAGCAGTACAATTCAAAGAGACAAAAAGTAGAATGGTGGTTTCTACGGGGCTGAGGGTGGGGGAAATAGTGCCTAATGGGCACAGAGTTTCAGTTTGGGAAGATGAAAAGAGTTCTGGAAATGGATGGTTGCAGAGCAATATGAATGTACTTAATGTCACCTGAAGTCTATACTTAAAAATGGTATAAACGGCACATTTTATATTATGTGTATGTTACCACAATAATAAAAGATAACTCACCTTTGAAGTTGCCAATGTATAGGCCAGGCAGGATCTAAGAGAGAGACACAGATCAAATGTGAGTGTTACAGACTTGAAGCACACAGAGGCTGGGCCCTCACCACAGCAGTGGGAGCACAGCCCAGGCCTGTTGCCTCCCATGCCCACTTCCCGGCACCTTCCTATATGGACAGCATAGATGACTGGGCATCCTTGTTTCCAGGGCTCTGACCCTGCCCACAGCCACTAGAAAGCCCGCTCAAATAGCTTGTGAATAGCTGCATGTTGGTACCCATCAGCTCATGGGACTTTAAAGACCAGGATCCCCCCACAGATCCTCACAGAGAGCCGCATGTTCTCCCTCACTTAAGCCCTGCAATGCTCCTTAGCATTCTGAGAGTACAGCCCCAAACCAAAGGGGCGCAAATCCAAGCTGTCTACCACTCCTCCCTACCCTTCCCCCTCTACTCCTCCTTTTCTCATAACACCGTAAATACCCCCCCACTTATCTCATAGCTCCAGAAAACCTCCCTTTGCTGAGATCTTGGTGCATGCTCTTTCCAAGTCTGGAAGCTATACTCCTACTCTCCTCATCCCTCAGGTCTCAGCTCTGACTCACACCCTGGGGAGGCCTTTCCTGAGTCCAGAGTCTGGGGTAAGCCCCAGTTTCAGCACCCACAGTCCTTGGTATTCCCCTTATAGTGATGATGTCACAGGGTATTGCTAGATGAAGGTCTGTCTCCTCTGCTGGCTAGAAAGCTCTTTGGACAGCAAACACATACTCTCACTCACTGCTGTATATCTAGCTTCTGGCCCAGGGCTTGGTTCATGATTACTATTCAATAAAGAACTACTAAATGAATGAATCAACTGTGCATTTAGAAATAAATGCACAGGTTAATAAAAGCATACGTTTGCTCCAAAATGTCTACTTCTCCTAAGGCAGTGGTTCTCAAACAAGACAATCCATCAGAATCACCAGAAGGTGTTAAAAATTCAGATTTATGAACAAGCCCCAGCCCCAGCTGCCATATAGAATGATTCAGTAAATCTGAGATAAGAACCAGGGCAGGGTTTTTCACACGCAACTCCCCACTTTGCAAAATACAAAGCTAATTCTTATCTGGCATTACTTTGTATGAAGAGTTTGAAATCCAAATACAGACACTGCTTTTGGAAGCTGACATGATTTTCAAATGCATACAGAATACTGGCCACTGCAGACCCTTGGTGCCCTGGTGACACCCTCCTGTCAGTACTACCACCCCACACCCTAGCTCCATTCGCTCCACCACCCCTCAGCTCCATTTGCTTCACACTCCCTATTTTTATCCACTCCCACCAAGAAAGCTGAAAGCAGCATGTAGTAATATTCTTCACATGCATGGATTTCTTTGAGCATCTTCCTGACAACCAGCTACCTTGCTAAAAATTGATAGCATCTGTGCAAGTCACTGCAGGCAGAAGGTACTGTGTCACTGTCAAGGCAGCCTGCTGGAACACAGCAATACAGGTCTAGGGTTAGCTTCTGTGCTGGGGTACAGAGGTTGCCAAGCTGAGGGGCCACAGAACATAGCGACCAAATAGGGATACTTGTGAGAAGGAAAAAATAATTTATTACTATAGCTGACCCTTGAACAATGAAGATATTGGGCATCAACCCCATCCACAAAGTTGAAAATCCATGAATAACTTTTGACTTATCCAAAACTTAACTACTAATTTAGCCTACTTTTGACTGGGAGCCTGACCAATAGCCTATAAATGCATATTTTGCATGTTATATGTATATTAAACTGTATTCTTACAATAAAGTAAGCTAAAGGAAAGAAAATGTTGAGAAAATAATAAGGAAGAGGAAATACATTTACAGTACTGTAAAAAAAAAAAATCCTTGTACAAGTTGACCCTTGTATTTCAAACTTGTGTTGTTCAAGGATCAATAGTACTCCAGGACAACAGGCAAGACCCAGACGTGATCAGGGCATGGGGATGTGTGATCACCATGGCTCACTGAGTTTGGAGAGTTCCCTTAGGGACTGAGAGGTCAGTTATATTCATGACTGAAGTCACAGCACTGAGGCAAGCCAGGTTAGATCTGTAACCAGGAACATGTGAAACAGTATCTCAGGGGAAAACACCAGCATCCATTGCCAAGGAGCTAAAACATTTGACAGGTCTTTCTTGAAACATAATCAGTCTTTGGGATTCTCCTGGGAGGAAGGGTGGAGAAAATACTGCATTATTCCTATTTTAAAATATAAGAACAATACAAGTTCATCTTAGAGATAGATCAAACTGATAGTCTCTGGCAGCTCTTGGCTGCATAGAGCTTTTTCATATGTACAGGGTCTCTCCTATCTTTATTAGGAGGTAACATTAGATACTAAAGGGTATAATCGTCACATGGCTCTCTTGGCTGATAGTACCAATGACTTCCTCCTTGACCAAACTTCAGTTAGGCTCCTTTGAGCCTTCCTCTTGACTAGGCCTCATCTGTGGCCTGCCAGTTTTGGCAAAGAATCCTGCTAAGCCTGTTTAGTAAGAATCCTCCCACTCTTTATATCCAGTCAAGCTCATTTCATACCTTTTATACCTAATCAAGTTCTTTTCAGTAATTTTCCATCCTTCCCTCAACTTGCCTGTTGGCTAGAAATCCCCACTTTTTCCTGTTGTATTGGGAGTTGAGTTCTGTCACTTGCAATAGTACCTCCCCCTATTTCAATAGCATCAAATAAGGTCTTCTTTACCACTTTTAATAAGTGTCAGAATAATTTTTCTTTTATAACATTGACCACAAATGGCTCCAGATTCATAAAATGGACAATTATAATGAACTATAATATAAGCATGTGTATTTGCCAAAAATCACAGAACATATAACAGCAGATGAATGGTTTACTGATTTCTGGTCACACGTGGGCAGCATGCTTAGCACTCAGGATATAGGGGTGATGGAGAGAGATATGGCACTGCCAAAGGCCTACTTCCCTTGTGGAACTCCTTGCCTAGGGAAAGAGGAGGTGACTTGACCACTCTGGGATCGCCAAAGATTTCCAGGAGGCAGCAACACTTAGGAGACCTGCAGTTCAAGGGTAGTGGGCCACGAGAGAGGGAAGGACAGGCAGGGGAGCAACGGAAACTGCCAGTAGAGAGAAAGAAGGCCAATATCCACCAGGAGAGAACATGAGGGAGGCAGAGACACAGAAGGAAGAACAGGAGGCTGTGGTCCAGATTGTGGACCAGGCTGCATGCAGCAGACACAGACAGCCATGGAAAGCTTTCAGGGCTCTAGATTAAGTACCACTAAAATGATTAAGATGTGTGTAGCCATTAGCAATATCTTTTCATATATTTTTATTTAACATATCTTGGAAATGTCATGATAAAAATACAGGAAAGGTAAAGTTGTATATGTAGTCAATGTATTCATTATCATGTTTACCTCTGTAAAGGGAACACTGGGGACTGTGGGGAGGGTCCAGGTAGGGCCACTTTGTATTGCTGTTTGCACTTTTCTATATGGTTTGGATGGTCTAACTTCATGCGAGCATTACTTCAATTTACTTTTCTTTTTAAGTGTATTTATTTTGAGAGAGTGAGAGAGAGAGAGAGCGCACATGAGCATGTGCAGAGGAGGAGCAGAGAGAGAGGCAGAGAATCCCAAGCAGGCTCTGTGCTAACAGCACAACCCAAACATGGGGTTCCATCCCATGAACCATGAGATCACGACCTGAGCCAAAATCAAGAGTTGGACACTTAACTGACTGAGCCACCCAGGTGCCCCTACTCTTTTAAGTCAAGAGGGGTTATTTGGGGAAAAGATTATGGCCCAGTTTTTCTTTTCTTTTTTGTACTTCTACTACTTTCTCTTCTAAAATAAATACGTTTCATATTATTTTTTAAATAAAATAAAGCAAGAACTTGAGATCACCTCTCTTCCTTGCTCTAAGAGCCATGGTTTTATGATTGCCTTTTTTTAAGTTTATTTATTTTGAGAGAGAGAGAGCACAATCAGGAGAGGGCAGAGAGAGAGGCAGAGAAAGAATCCCAAGCTGGCTCTGCACTGTCAGCACAGAGCCCAATGTGGAGCTCGAACCCACAAACTGCAAGATCACGCTCTGAGCCGAAATCAAGAGTCAGATTCTTTTTTTTTTTTTTTTTTTTTTTTTTTTTAAGAGTCAGATTCTTAACTGACTGGGCCACCCAAGTGCCCCAGTTTTATGATTCCTAAATCCATCCTTTAGAAGCCAACACCAGTCTGGCTTCCACTCCCTGCAAGGCTATCTAAAACCAAACATTATCTTCCCACCCACATTATCAATTCAAGTCTCCTGATGATGTCACTTTCTCCCAGTCACCCAGAGTGAAAACCTGGAGGCTACTCCCACCACAGTACCTCCCTCTCTCTTCCTTAATGCCTCTCTCTTCCCCAGTGAGTTACAAATTCCCAGAACAGTCCTGGCTCCTTGGCCCAAAGCCACCACCCCAGATCAGAGCCTCAGTTCATATATGGGCTAGAGTAGTATCCATTGAACTAACTTCTCTGTCCCATCAAATTAATTTTTAAATGTCATATTCTCACTGGGTCATTTTCTAGATGTTTCATAGCAAACCCTTTATTTTCTAGAAAAAGAAAGCCAAAACTGAATTTTATTTTTATTTTTTAAAATATGTTTATTTGATTATAGTTGATACACACTGTAACATTAGTTTCATGTGTATAAAATAGTGATTTGGCAATTCTATACATTATACTACACTCACAAGTGTAACTAACATCTGTCACCATATGACACCATTACAATACCCTTGACTATACTGCCTATGCTGTACCTTTCATCCCCATGACTTACACATTCCATAACTGGAAACCTGTACTCCCCACCCCCCTTCACCCATTTTGCCCATCCCCCCCACCACCTCCCCTCTGACATCCACCAGTGTTTTCTCTGTATTTATAGGTGTGATTCTGCTTTTGGTTTGCTTATTCACTTGTTTTGCTTTTTAGATTCCACATATAAGTGAAATCGTATGGTATTTGTCTTTCTCTGACTTATTTTAACTGGCAAAATACCCTCTAAGTCCATCCATGCTGTTGCAAATGGCAAGATCTTGTCCCTTTTTATGGCTGAGTAACATTCCATGAGATAGATAGATACATCTCACATCATCTTTATCCACTTGTCTATTATGACTCTTGGGTTGCTTCCATATCTTGGCTACTGTGACTAATACTTCAGTAAACATAGGAGTGCATATATCTTTTCAAATTAGTGTCTTCATTTTCTTTGGGTAAATACCCAATAGTAGAATTCTTGGCTCATGTGGTATTTCTATTCCAAAACTGAATTTTAACTGAAAATTTCAACTTGGCTTCCACAGGATGGTTCCAACTTACCCCTGAAGGATTTTCCCTATTTCTCTCTAATATTGCAGCCAAGTCAAGTAACCCCCATTTTCCTATTACCCCTTACTGGTCCTGCCTTGCAATGTCACATTTCTTTGTTCTCAATATTCTCTTTAAACAGAGAAATAGTCCCCACTATTTGGGGTCCCTCATCCCCCTTGGCTATACTAAAAAAAATATAAACACTGTAATGGACAATTATTTTATTTTATTGGTTTCTTAGCCACGGAAGCCCTTTCTTATGTTTGAGGAATCCCCCTCACCACCCACTTTAGAGTGGTGGGAAGCACAGCCTCGCTTTTACTACAGAAGCTGCAAATACCCAGATATCTACTTTCATTTGTCTTTGCTGCTGTGACATGGAAATGTGACCTAAGTGCAAGAGGTCTCCACATCTGCTCCAGACTGGAAACCAGAGATAACCCAGAGCATTCTCTCCTACACTAGGGGCAGCAGGGCTGGTAGCACATCTGGAGCCTAACAATAGCAGCAGCAGTATCTTTGGGTAGCCCCAGAAATGCTCTCCCCAGACAAGTTCTAGGATCTGCTTCTGGCAGGGTAGCCTTAATTTGGTTCTCCAGCCTTCCTGGCCATCCTACCTATTATACCCAAAGCAACCACATTTGGCTTGTGTTGCTTACAACCACAGCCCCTGATGTAGGCCTTTCAACCCAGACAAAATGCACAAATGCAAATGAGCTGCACAGACCTTCAGGCAAGTCACAGACTAGCAAAGTCCTATCCACCCTGTAAACAGCAGCACCATTGGCACTCCCAGAATCAGTTAGAGATCACTCTGACAAGAGACTCCTCCCTTCTCTGGACTCTATTAGCACCCCATTAAACACTTACTTCTACTCCTTAATAGCTCCCCAATTTATTTGCTCCTCTTGAAACTTCTGTTTAGTACATTTGTTCAGCTTCCTCTAGCTTATTGTAACAGCCGCCTAAAGATCTCCCTACCTCTGGACTTGTCCCTCAAAAGGAATCCTCAAACTCCCCTCTAAGGTGCAAAGTTGAGTATGTAACTCTTCAGATTAAAACCTTCTCAGGGTTCCAAGTATCTATCACCATGAAACCTAAATCTGGCACTTCAAGAGAGACCTTCACGAACTCAGGTTGCTATGTCTTCAGCCACAGCCCCATGCATGCTTTTTACCCAAACTCCCCCATAGCTTTGTGACCACACAAAGATGCAGAGTGGGACCCCCAATTCCAGCATCCAGGTTTTAAGGGAAACAGCCCAATTTTCAACTGTTATCAACTATATAAAAAAAAAAAACCCACCTTAAATATTGGGAGGGAGAAGCACAGGGGCCAGTGTTGGAGGAGAGTGGCATCCCTTTGGGATGCCAGAGCAGAGTGCTGGCAGAGGAAGGCTTAAATTTACCAAAATCAAACAGCCAATTTACTAAAAATAATTTAAGATGCACTTTTTTTACATGCATTTAAACTTTTATGATTTAATTTTTTCAAGTTTTTATTTAAATTTCAGTTAACATACAGCATAATATTAGTTTCAGGTGTAGAATTTAGTGATTCATCACTTATATACAACTCCTGGTGCTCATCACAATAAGTGCTCTCCTTAATATCCATCATCTGTTTAACCCATCCCCCTGCCCACCTCCTTTCCAGCAATCCTCAGTTTGTTCACTAGAGTTAAGAGTCCGTTTGCTGGTCTGCCTCCTTTCCCACCCCCCTCCATGTTCATCTGTTTTGTTTCTTAAATTCTACATATGCAAAGAGGTGACAGAGCTATTTCAGTCAACTTTTAACTCCATTTTCAAGACCAGGAGAGTAAACTAGTGTTTCAAGGGCTGTAAATAGAAAGTGAATACCTCAATCCCAGTTTCTTTAGTTTCTTCCATATAGAATTACACAACAAGATAAAGGAAGGCTACACGACTGGCCATCGGCAGAAAGAGAAATTACAGTTTTGTTTTCAAGAAAAAAACCCCATGAATATTTAAACTTTTACTCCAGTCAGCTTCGTAATTCAAACTTGAAACTCAAAACATCTGACCCATCCACTTGTGGCTGGTAATCCTTAAGTACAGATAAAGAGAAAAATGAAATACAATCATTTTCCAGCATAAAGATGACTTGTAGAGGAGATCATGGAGGAGCAGAATGTTCATCTGGGACAAAGTGGCTGATCAATCAGTCAATTCATGAAGTCTGAGCTCAAGCCAGAAGCAAGAACGCAAAGCACATGAAAATCATTACCACCTGGAAGGAAAGAAAAGCATAGACCAAGGAAAGAAGTGTGTATATGCAGTTTGGGAATGTTCTATGACTCTAAAATAATAAGAACTAGATTGGTCCTAATCATTTTTGGGCCTCCTGGAAAATAATTGTTCTTTCCCTCTTCTGAGAATGGTCTTCCTCATTGTTCACCTGGGTGGCTCCTTGTCATTTAGATACTCCATGAGATGACAGCTCCTGAGATGGTCAGCTTTCCTGACCACTAAACTCCCTGACACCCTTCATCACACCACTCTGTTATTTTCTTCATCTTATTTATCAGAACTTAAAATTATTTTATTATTTGCTTGCTTTTTTGATTGACCTTGAAGGAGGTCTCTATTGTGTTCCCTACTCTGTCTGAAAAGCCTGCCACAGAGTCTGGCACATGAAGAGATAATAAAAGGTGATGGAGCATAGCATGAACTGCAAGAGAAGATGCTCTCTGGCACTACACTAGTCAAAAAAGATTCTTTTTTTCTGATAAAAGACTGTCTGCAAATAGAAAATGAAGGCAGACTCTTGCAGAAATACTTTGAGACCATGCTAAATATTTTCCATGGTTAATGGATCCTCTTCATCAATATTGTTCATACCCACACTATACTAACACTGGCCATACAGAAATACATAAAACCAAATCCTTAGCCACAAAAAAAAGCACTTATGAACAAAATAATACTACTTCTAAGGCAGTAAATATTTTGAGTTTATTTTTTAAACATTTCTCTTAGTGCTTCAGGATGCCATGGAGTCTAAGAACACCACCCAAACAGATTTAAGAGATAAAATTCCCGATCAGGCAGCAGTACAAGGTCGTGGGGGGTAGGAGAATCTTAATTCTTCCCAAGTCAGAAATTTCTGGGTTTCAAAGCCAGGAGTAAGTGAGAGAGTTTTGGTGGATTCTCAGAAGGGTTAAATTTCACACACTTTCTTAATGCCATTTGGCCATGGACTTAACCAGTTTGCATTTACAAAAGGAAGAAACTGAGAATACTCTCGTATGCACTTAGAACATTGCCTTAAGCATCTTTCCTTCAATACAAAATAAAAATATAATGTTGTAAAGAAAAAATATCCAGAAGGTAGTACAGAGGACCAAAGACAGAGATTACCAGCATAGAGCAGTTTTTATCTGTACAGCTGTGTACATGGTATATTCACCTCCTGCAGAGGTACTCCTCTTGTAAGCTGCCTGGGGCCAGGTGGCAGGGTCTTCTTGTCTTTGACAAGAAGCCCAGTACAGGCTCTAGCACAGTGCTTTGACAACAGCAGGTGTTCAATAATATAATATGATGAACAGGGGGATGAACAGATGAATAAATTATGAAGGTGGCCAAGTCAGGTGCTGTCACATGGAAACAGTGGCATTCATAGCACAAGGATGTCTAACCTTCCAGCCCCTTACTATACAAAAACAGAGCTTCTCAACTTTTAAGGCCCTATTACACCTTTTGATAACAATCTAGTCCTAAGTCACACACACCTTCTCCTCTGAGTGGAGAAGCCTAGGCCAGTGGCTCTCAATGGGGGATGATTTTGCCCTCCAGGAGACACCTGGAAATACCTGAAGACATTTTTGGTTGTCACAATGAGGGAAGGGGGCAACTGGCACCAAGTGGGTAGAAGGCCTGGAATGTTGGTAAACCTCCTACAATGCATAGGACAGCCCCCACAACAAAAATTGATCCTGTCCAAAATGTTAATAGTGTAGAAGTTGAGGAACCCTGTCATATGCTTAAGGAGGCATATTCATGTCTTTGACCTTTTCCCCTTGAACTAAACTCCTTTCTCAACTATACTCCCTAAGCAGAACACAGCTTCCTAAGCAGAACACAGCTATCCTAAACCAATGTTATCACTATAACGATTAATGGGACAAATCTAAGAACACTGATAGCAGTGCATATTTGTACTTTACAGTTTGCAGGAATGTCTTCTAATAAATTCTCATTTGCTTCTCTCAAGAATCTTGGTAGTATCTGGGGGAGGTATCATCATATTTGTTTTAGAGCAAATAAAACTAGATAAGCTAACCACCGTCTCTATGAATTGAAGGAGGTAAAAAAATTGAAGCTCAGAAACAGTAAGTGACTTGTTCAAGATCACACTCATGAAGCAGCAGAGTGGTAGAGATACCCCAAATCAGGCTTTGTGATAGCCCTACCCCTCTGTCTTTTACCACGGTGGTGGCCCAATGGAAATACAATGTGAGCCACACGTTATTTAAAATTTTCTAGTAGTCACATAAAAAGTAAAAAGAAGCAGATGAAATCAATTTTTATAATATATTTTACTTAACTGAAATATATTCAGAATATATATTCATAATATTTATAATATACAACATACAAACTTATTTCTGTAACCAATATGTAAAATTATTCATAGAATGGTTTACAATTTTTGTACTGTCTGGTGTGTATTTTAAACTTAAATCACATCTCATTTGCAGTTAGCCACATTTTATTTTTTAAAATCTTTTAAAAATATATTTATCTATTTATTTTGAGAGAGAGAGAGAGAAAGAGAGAGTGCATGCATGCAAGCGGGAGGAGGGACAGAGAAAGAGGGAGACAGAGGATCCAAGCAGGCTCTGTGCTGAGAGCAAAGCAAAAGAAAACTTAGGAACTAAACAATGTAGATTTTCTTACGACTGCTCCAAGAATAGCAGTTTTTACTTATATTCCATGTCCTCATGGAAGATGTTCTCATCAATACATTCCTGTCTCTTGTGTGGTAAACATCATGTCTCAGTTAGGTGGACACAGCATATTACACAGGCAATTTAAGGGAATGAGGCTTCTGTGTTCTGGCCAGTTAAAGATGTGAGGATGTAGAGAAAGAGAACACAGCATTTGTGATCTATTAGTTTTGAGCCTCATGTCATGTGCCTATAGCATATAAAATCTAACCCTGACTATAACCCCGGGAGGTCTGTCTTTTCCTCTTTGTGGGAAATGGACCATCAGAGAGATTAAGTAACATGACTAAATTCCTAATGCTAGGTTTGGAACCTAGTTTCCATTGATTGTGAAGGTAGTTAGTGGAGGTCTTTTCTTTGTGCTAGGATGGCAGTTTATCCCGAGTGAATTCTAAAGACTCTGAAAAATAACTTGATAAAGCTCCCCAGAGCTCCAAATTAATTGCAAAATAGGAAAAGTCATCTTTTCTTTTCCTTCATGTTTGAGATTCATAAAAGGAGGAGAGAAAGGCAGGCAACTAAAACGATTCCCAAATAGATTCTCTGAATTGGCCAAAACTGTAATCACTAATGAGTTTATGGTGTGTCAGGCCCTATTTCGAGACTTTACCATACAGAGCAACTCATCTGATCTTCACCATAACCCCATGAAGTGCTATTGTTTTCATTCCTGTTTTATAGATGAGGTGCACAGAGGATAAATCACCTACCCAAAGTCACCCAGCTGGTAAGTGGAAGAGCCTGGACTGAAAGCCAGGTGTCTGGCTCATAGCTACAATGCAGAGTGCCTCACTAAGATGCTAAAGATCAATCTAGTAAACATCTATAGTGAGATTAGAGTTAAACTAAATAGCCTGTTGCATGAAAATGTCATGTTTCTGTAGAGTCTTTGAAAACTCCCAGTTGATTCAAAGCTCTTTCAAGGGTCTGAACCTCCTACTCTTTTGGGTGAGGACCTATGATGGAAACTCCTATACTGTCTTATTAATTTTAAGTACTATAATGTCCCATTACAAACAAAAATCTAGTCTCTCTGAGCAGTATGTCAGAGAAATCCACTCTAAATGCTTCTCCAAGTGCATGTTTTTATCTCGGTCAACCTGAATTACTCACCTAAACGTGGGATAAAGAAAGCACTACCATTATAGGTAGGATGTGAGGACACTGGTTCTGACACCTTAACCCCTGACTGACTGCCAGGGTTGGTTTACTTCATTCAGAACCCAGCTGCCCAAGCTGACTGCCTCTTTTTTCCTCACTGCTCTGTGTCCTCCAAAAGCATCCTGCCTTGTGTAAATCAAGCTGTCCATGGATTTCATAGGAAACTCACTTGTGACAATGGAGGCAAACACCTCCGTTGGTTCAATTGCTGGTCTATACCAAAGGTTCTATGAAAAACCTTTGTGTCATTTACCATTATACTCTCCCTCTGCCCTTACAACTAGCACAGCACAGCAAGTTAGATATAATGGCTCTGTTTACAATACAAGATGGTTAAGATAATAACAACAAGAAATGTATTACTTCTTCAAAAGATAAAAATCATGACTATGACTTTTTTTGCTGAAAAGCCTTAAATTAATTTTGAACATTCAGGCAATTATTGGTATTATGTTCTTTGACTTATAATATTAAAATACTACAAATTAAATGCTGAAAAAGGTGGAGAGTGAAGAAGTCAAGTGGAAAAAAACTAGAAAGAACTAAAGAAAAGCTAAGGTATGACTACAACTAGTGGGAAGGCAAAAAGAGACCACAAATTTAAGGAAGCATTGTTATTTTCATTTGTTTTCATTGTTGTTTTCATTTAACAAGCAGAAGGCTCATGGTGCTGATGGATTTCAGTGCTAATGGGGACATAATGCAAGTATTTACCCAAGAGAGAAATAGTCTGTTTCCAATCTTGATCACTGCCCCCCTCCCCCAACACACACACACACTCACACACACACATACATACACACAAGGAATACAATTCTGGTTACCAAAAGCCTCAGATATGCAGGCCTAAATCATACAGTAGTTCTTCCATAAACTGTGTCTGCAGAACACAATAAACATGAAACAGGCAGATGAAAAAACTTAACTGGGTACACAGGATTATGCCTGACTGAACTCTTCTTCCCAACCTTGAGTTCTAATACTCCCCCATCCCACTTCACACTCTAGCTGAAAGAACCAAACCACTGCTGACCCCAGTGCACAAAGAAAAAAAGAAAAGAAAGACAGCCACATTGTTATACCCACCAACTATGAAAGCTGAGTCTGTGTGGAGATGTGGGTGTGTGGAATACAATGGAGGCAGATCATTTAAAGGCCTATGAAGAGGTACTTATCTTTGGTGAGGACTTTTAAAAGTTTTCTAAGTCTCTCCTTTAAACCAGTAGTACCAGATCACAAAATCCTTAACCTTGTGGGTGACATGAACCCCAGGCAACTCTCAACTACAGGGCTAAAACCTGGTATCTTCCATTGTCAGGAAAAACACAACCTGAGAAGGGGGTTCTGGGGAAACTGGAGAGTAGAGGGTGGGGGGCAAAACAGAGACAAAAAGAAGAGACCAATACGGATTTTCTGTGAGGCAAAATCAGCACAAACAGCCAAACAGGTTGTCCTTGCTGCAGAAGCCATATTAATCCAGGATAAACCAAATCTGAATCTGTTTTCTCAACAACTCCCTCCCCTGCCAGGTAACACCTCAGGACTTAGGTCTCTGTCAACTTCTTTGTCCACATGAAGAAAAAAAGAAGAAGAAGAAGAAGAATATGGGAGAAACAGGAATTAAATAGCTACTCTAGTTTACTAATAATGTGGGTGGTGATGCTTCAAGAGTCGACTCTGGGAGAGAAGGGGAAGGGAGAAAAAGAAACCACAACCCCTCTGAGCTCAGCTGAGGTCTCCGCCGAACAAGTGTCAACGCTTTTAAAGAGCACGGCTTGCTCTCAGTCTCAGAGCACACAGAATGGCAGGGTAGGTGCGGAAGACTGCTTACCCAGAAGCCCGCAGGAAGCTGGAGACGGGGGCACCTCAAAAACAAAAACATTGCGAGCACCACGACAGGCGCGCCGCCCCGCCCTCCCGCTCCCACCGGGGGAAAGCGCTCCCGGTGTTAAAGTCGCTGTGGAACAGAACCTGGCCAGACAGGTCGGAGCGAGAGCAGGGCACTCGTCGAGGGCTCTCTCCTTGCCCAGCAAACACCAGCCTCGGGGAAGGCTGAAAAGTGTAAGCAAAACCAGAACAAATGAAAGAAAGACACGTTACCTTGTTCATCCCATTCCCCATGGTGGCTGAATGCGAACTCTAGCACCCTTGGTAATGAGGTCGCAGGCTCACTAAAGGCATATTACAACACGAGGAGGAAGGAGCAGGTGGGGCGGGCGGGGGAGGAGGCCCTGGGGAAGAATTTCGTGCTCGCAGTATAAACAACAATAATAATAATCAGGGAGATCCAGGCCACTGGGTTTGCTCCAGGGAGCCGGCCTGGACTCAGGCTTTCCGCTCGTCCGACCCGGACTTCCCGGACGAGCAGAGCAGAGGCACTGGCGCCCTTGCCGGGAAATGGTCTTGCTTTGCCAGTGCACGCCCCTTGTGCGCCCCAGCGCCCCTCCCTGGCCGGACCGGCTCCCTGGGACTTGTAGTCTGGCTCCCGGCAGCGGCAACCGCTCGCTCCGCCCCGCGCGGCCTACAGCTCCTTGGCGGCGGGAGCCGAAACCCAAAGCGCACGCGCAGCGCAAGCCTCGGGGGCTGCTGCGGCGCGCGTTCCGGGATGTAGACTGAAGGGCGGGGGCGGGGTCTGGTGGTCGCGCAGGCACCGCCTCTACCCGGCCGCAGCGCGTCTCTAGGCCAGGTCCCCCGAGATCCGGTCACCAAAACTCCCGCAGACCTTTTCCCCTGGGGCGACTCGGGGGGCCTGTTACCAGTAGTCACCACCCTGCCTCGACTCCCTCGGTGAATCAGGTGCTAACCTTGGTCTTCGCGGCTCCCCTGCCTGGGTTTTCTGAGTGCGACAGATTTAGGCCCGGGTTGGGGGATTCCTATGGCCCTGCCCCACCCACGGAGACCGAGAAGGCTCACCCGGTGGGAAAAGGTGGGCTCAATGACTCATCTCTGGGATGACTTAACCTCCCTACCCTGGGGGAGCAGATGGCGGGATCTCAGACCTCTTACCGTGGCTTTGGACGACTAGTGTGTGCCCATCTTCAGATTGTAAACTGACTGTAGTAGGTGCATAGTTGTGTTAATATAATTGCTTCTGGAAAGCCCCTGTCCTTGCTATGCAACGTAGTAATGTCTGCATTATGATTCTGTCTAGAGTGGAACACTTTCTAAGCTGTAGCAGAATTGTTTTGAGAATTCTGTCACCCCTACTAAACTCTTAATTTTCTTCCCTGGGGATGAAATCCTTGAGGTAGAGGTTTCTCAGTTTTATTGGTATATCTTCAGCAATGCTCTGCACACAATAGGTGCTTAAATGTTTGTTAAATGAACATATGCATCAATCTAATATGGCCAGGCTCACCCCTGATGACCTCATTTAAGCTGCTCCTTCTTGCTCACAAAGTTACAGCCACACTGGCTTTCTGTGTGCCTCTTGAACTTGCCAGGCTGAACCTTGCACTCTATATGGACTGTGCCCCCTACACAGACCTAGCTCTTTGCAAAGCTGGCTCTGGTCTCAGCCTAAGTGTCACCTTCTCAAAGAGGCTTTTCCTGACCACCCAATCTAAAGTAGATCTTTCAAGTCACTGTCATATTACCTTATATTATTTTCTTCACAGCACTTAACATAATTGGACATTATCATATTTGTTTTCTTACATTTTATCTGTCTCACTAGAAAGCAGCTTCCAGATGAAAAGGACTTGGTGTCATTCATTACTATAGTCATGTGGCCTGAGACAATACCTGGCACGAAATAGGGATTCCATAGATATTTGCTGAATAAATTAATGAATTCTAGGGGACTGAGAAGACAGCAGTTATATTCTGAGGGATGCTGATACTTTGAAAAGAACTTCCAGATTCCATCTGAGCCATTTCTCTCCTTATATTCCATATCTTCTGGGCAATAGCAGGGACCAGAACCCCACATGTAGGAAACCCCCACTCAGTGTACACCCATACTGGCTCCCATAGGTTGGATAGAACCCAGATCAGGCATCATCCTTCCTAACCCTTGCTTCTGGAGTTTTCCTTCTCTACCACCTTCACCTCTCCTCTCCACCTTCTAGTCACTTGGAAGTCACTCCTATCCCTCTGCTCCTCACAATCGCTATTTTTACTGACTTCCTGCTCATCAATAACAAAGCATGGTTAACGGACTGCCTGGGGAATCCCAACAACAACCTTTGTTCCTAAATCTCAGAGTGATCTTGGGCAAGATAATCAACTTTTCTGAACATTTTATTTCTCCTTAAAATGAGAGCATTTGACTGAATTTTTGAAGATACTATCTAGCAATAAATGAACTACTTCTTTTTCCCTCTACTTTACTGATGTTGTTGTTCTGAGAGTCAGATGAACTTTGAAGAACACAACCAGTTCATAAGTTGGTATTTTCCCATAAATGGCAGATCCATACCCAATCCTTCTTCTATAATCTATTTGGAATATTTCCTTTCTCTTATTCATTTCTTACAACCTCTCCTAGGCTCAGAACCTGCAATGATTATCACCTAACAGTCAAAAAGGGTGCACTGCCCTGTATTCAGTGTGGCCCCACAAGATCCACATGCCCAGAACTCATTTCACAATTGCAAGTTTTTATTTTTGGTTAAATGAGAAAATAGGAGGCCATTAACATCAGAAATCAGAAGAATCAGATTTTTAAAATATATTCTTGTGCGTTTGTGAGGGGGGAGGGGAGACTATCTGCCTGCACTCCCCCATCCTACCATAGAACCTAACCCTATTTCTCTTCATCAGCACACAATAATTAACAGTTTGTCATATCTTGCAAGTTTGGGGCTAAAGAAATGGAAAAGGGAAAGTCTTATCCAATTTGGCCACACATCCTGGTTTTCTCTCTTTTCATTTTCGTAGCAACACTTCAGAGATTTTCAGGTTCAGTTTTCATGCTGAACAGGTGACCTTCCCATTTCCAAGTGCCTTCCTGTCTTCTTTTATTCTTTATAGTTCCTGATTATAGAAAGAAGGGAAGATAGAAGACTCCTAGATGAAGCTGGCAAGTTTCACATCTGAAGTAGAAACTATTCATTTACATTCTCTCTCATAAAATTTTTAAGTCATCATAAGCCTAGAGGAATTTCATTCCATGTAAGTTTTTTACTTCCACTTTCCTTCTTGTCATTTTCCTGTCTCTCAACACAATCAAAACCACAAATTTTGGTAATGATTCCAAATAAGTAAAGCCTTCACATGTGCACAAGAGAGGAGTAGTCTGTTAAGCTGAGTCTGTACACATGTGGTGAAGGACAACCAGTTAATGGTGTTATTTAGTGAGTAATAACTGAACATTAAGATAGTAGTACGCAAAAGCCCACAAGCAGAAGCTCAATCATTATAGTCAACCAAATCATTAGGAGTGTTACTGATATTTTCAGAGAATTGAGATAAACCTCTGCCCAAGTGAAAAGGAATTATGTAATCTTCCTTGGTCTTCCTTGGTCCAGACTTTCTCAACCTCAGCACTGCTGATATTTGGGGTTGGATTTTTTTTTTTTTTTTTTTTTGCTTGTGGGGCTATCCTGTGCATTGGAGGCTATTTAGGAATACCCCTGGTCTCTATTACTATATGTCAGTAGCCTTCCCTCAGTTGTGACAATCAGAAATATCTCTAGTCCTTGGAGAGCAAAAGGCACTTTCTGCCATTATCATCTGAATGATGGGGCCACAAGGATGAGATCTTTTAGAGATGAAATCTCTTTCTTTCTGTCACTCTTCCTCTCTCTCTCTCTTTCTCTCACTTTATAACAAGTTAAATCTATGCTATTAGATAATGTTAATCCTCCACAGAATTCTTAGGCTATGCTGTAAAACAAGAACAATCTAAGAACAAGAAGTTGAGATGAAGAACTAATATAACCAAAGCATTACTGAAAGTAAAAGCAAGCTAAGAAATTGTGGAGAGAAAAAAGATGGAGCCTAGGACTACTAAGCAAGAGCACAAAACATTTTCTTTGTTTCTCCAAAACTGTCCAGAAAGAGGGTACCCAGTTGACTGTTTGGGGTCAACCTCATCCTGACCATAAGGGTAGGCTCCTCAATGACTTCAACCTTTAAAAGGCCACCAATTTCCAGCCCTCCAAGTAGTCTTCTGATTATGAACTTGGTGTCCTCCTTCCCTTATGAGGTTCGGAGAGCCCAGACCTCAGAGCACAAGCATTTGGTGAGATCAGGGAAGAACAGTTAGAGGAATGGGCGTGCAGGTAGGTAAGCAGGGCAGAGAGATGGGGTTGGAGAATATGGGAGGAGGCCAGTGGAGAGATGCTATCAGACATAGTTGGGAGCCAATAAAGTCTGCTACATGTAGAGTTCTTGGGAGGGGTGGCAGAGGTAAGGCCAGTGTTGGAGGAATGGGGTTATCAAGGAGTTTATAGAGTAGACTATCAGGCAAAGGAGGAAATAAGAGCCCTGGTTCCTAAAAATCAAGTAGAAGGTGACACTATTGTCAGCTTACAAGTCATAACATGGATGCATGTGTATTGTGAGTACACCTAACTTCCAAAATTCTAAGCTTCATGAGGGCAGGGACTTGTTGTCATCAATCTTTGTATCTAGTACCTATAATAGCTCCTAGTATGTGGGGAAACTGTCAGATTTTTTTTTAACTAAAGAGAGAAAACAGCTGGGACGTTTTTGCATTTGTCATGTGAGGTTCAAGAATAATTCATTCTTTTATATGCTAGATACTCTATCAATACCTCATCTACCTGTTTTTCCTTTTTTAGAATAGTTTCCATGTGGGATAGCTCTTTGTACTCTGTACTCTTGTACTCTGTCGCTTGAGTTGCAGCCATAGCTGTAGTTGGTGGAGCCCAGTACTTTCTGTAGTTTTGCCCTTGATATCATGTTGTTCTTTGAGCTTTGATTAAGAAACCATTCCTGGTTTATGAATATCCATCTTTCAGGTTGGCTATGGTTATTTTCCTTGTGTGCAATTGACCTATGTTCTTCCCTATATCTGCCAAGAAAGGTCTATCTGAGACAACAAACAGGTTCTTTAAAATCTTCCATTGTCTAGGGGATCCTGGGTGTCTCAGTCAGTTAATCCAACTCTTGATTTCAGCTAAAGCCATGGCCTCACGGTTCATGAGATTAAGCCCCGCATATCAGGCTCTGTGCTAACAACATGGAGCTTACTTGGGATTCTCTCTCTCCCTCTCTCTGTGCCTCTTTCTCTCTCAAAATAAATAAACATTAAAAAATAATTTGCATGATTTAAAAAAGAAAGCTTTTTCATGGTTGATGATCCAAGCCCAAAGCTACTAAAATCTGAACTACTAATGTCTTTTTAGATTCACTAGAATATTCATCTTTTTAATTTGCCTGACAGTACTGGTATAAAATATAGCTTGGGCCTTGCTTTCTTACCCTAATTCACCTGGGCATGAAGAGATACACCAGGAGCTCTGACCAGTTACCTTCTATGTAGTACTATGTTAATGGATTCTAAATCTTCGTAAAACCTGATTCAAAATGACCACATACCCTTATATCTAGTGGGGAGTGGGATGGTCCCTAAATGTCGCTGGTCAGAGTTCCCATCTGTCCACATTTATGACACCTGCATGGGCAGCCACCCTCTTAAAGGCACACTTCTGCTTCTTAATATGCCTGCAGGGCCCTAGGGCAGCCTGGAAGTGAAGATATAAAGGAAGATGGCAAGGGAAGCCCCAGCTCTGAGGAATGATTGGGCAAGAGCAGCCCTCCTTAGCAAACATAACATCCATCTGCTAAATGTTCCTTTAGAGTTTTTCTCCAGTGAAAAGCTGTGTGTTGGTAAGTTTTGTTTGTTTTTTACCCTTTTGTGTGAAACAGAAATTGAACTATATCTGAAGATACTTAAAATGTCTGGGTAGGGGGCTGGAGAGAGGAGGGGGTTTCCTCAGAGAATGGAATGTCCCAAAAGAAATTTCACTTATCATGAGAGGGGAAGTCCATTTCATATGACATAATGGTGTCATTATTTAACACTCTATTGGATTTTACATTAGATAATATTGATCATTATTTTGATTAGTCATTCATCATTAAAACCCCATGAATTATGAGAAAACCGTCATACATAAAGAGCTGCTCAGGCTAGACTACAGACCAGGATTATCTTCTTTCTTATCCACACCAAAGTGAGGATGTTTTCTCACTGAAAACCTGTTCTCCAGGAGACTACCTTCCTCTTCACCACCCAAACTACCCCCAACCCCCAGCTAAGAAGATCTCACCTAGAGCCACATTGTGTTATTCAAAGACCATTACTTTTCAAGTGCTGGTCACACCTGTGTGCCTTTTCTATGCAGTGTTTCAACTTCAGATCTGTGCAAATGACTAACACAAGAACCACAGCTGCAGAGAAGTTCAAGCTGTCATAGCATGGGGAACATTCAGTTCAGAAGAAGTTAAGGTATATTTCTCTTTGACTACTCATACATCCAGTAACCCCTAAAAAGGGCAAGAAAGTCAAAAGGCAAAGCGACCCCTGCTTCACTGATACACAACTTGCATACTGTACATACTAAAACAAGGTCACAATCTGAAAACATTTATATTTGGCTTTATAATGACATCAGTTCATTCCCTATTCTGCTCCAAAATCTAAGGAAGTGCTTATTTTACCTCTCTTGTAATTAAAGGGTCCGTGATGGTGCTTTTTTCCCTATTAAAGGCATAGTTCATCTCGAAGGTGATATGAAATCGGTCTCTATTTTGTGACTTTTAAATGGCAGTTCCTCTTTCTGCTTCATAAGGTTTTTGTGGGCAGCCTAACAGGTGGACAAGTACAGTGATGGGTAGAAAGATAGCTAGATAACTGATATATAAGACAGTGTGATATGTGGATATTTTCTTTGTTTAATATGAAATTTATTGTCAAATTGGTTTCCATACAACACCCAGTGCTCATCCCAACAGGTGCCCTCCTCCATGCCCATCACCCACTTTCCCCTCCCTCCCACCTCCCCCATCAACCCTCAGTTTATTCTCAGTCTGTAAGAGTCTCTTATGGTTTGGCTCCTTCCCTCTCTGTAACTTTATTTTCCCCCTTCGCCTCCACCATGGTCTTCTGTTAAGTTTCTCAAGATCCACAGAAGAGTGAAAACATATGGTATCTGTCTTTCTCTGTATGATTTATTTCACTTAGCATAACACTTCCCAGTTCCATCTGTGTTGCTACAAAAGGCCATATTTCATTATTTCTCATTGCCAAGTAGTATTCCATTGTGTAAATAAACCACAATTTCTTTATCCATTCATCAGTTGATGGACATTTAAGCTCTTTCCATAATTTGGCTATTGTTGAAAGTGCTGCTATAAACATTGGGGTACAAGTGCCCCTATACATCAGCACTCCTGTATCCCTTGGGTAAATTCCTAGCAGTGCTATTGCTGGGTCATAGGGTAGATTTTTTTAATTTTTTGAGGAACCTCCACACTGTTTTCCAGAGCAGCTGCACCAGTGTGTATTCCCACCAACAGTGCAAGAGGGTTCTGATTTCTCCACATCCTCTCCAGCATCCATAGTCTCCTAATTTGTTCATTTTAGCCACTCTGACTTGCATGAGGCTATATCTCAGTGTGGTGTTGATTTGTATTTCCCTGATGGGGAGCGACGTTGAGCATCTTTTCATGTGTCTGTTGGCCATCTGGATGTCTTCTTTTTTTTTTTTTTTTTTTTTAATTTTTTTAACGTTTATTTTTGAGATAGAGAGAGACAGAGCATGAATGGGGGAGGGTCAGAGAGAGAGGGAGACACAGAATCTGAAACAGGCTCCAGGCTCTGAGCTGTCAGCACAGAGCCTGATGCGGGGCTCGAACTCACGGACCGCGAGATCATGACCTGAGCCGAAGTCGGACGCTTAACCGACTGAGCCACCCAGGCGCCCCTGGATGTCTTCTTTAGAGAAGTGTCTATTCATGTCTCCTTCCCACTTCCTCACTGGATTATTTGTTTTTCAGGTGTGGAGTTTGGTGAGTTCTTTATAGATTTTGGATACTAGCCCTCTGTCCGATATGTCATTTGCAAATATCTTTTCCCATTCCATCAGTTGCCTTTTAGTTTTGTTGATTGTCTCCTTTGCAGTGCAGAAGCTTTTTATCTTCATGATGTCCCAATAGTTCATTTTTGCTTTTAATTCCCTTGCCTTTGGAGATGTGTCAAGTAAGAAATTGCTGTGGCTGAGGTCAGAGAGGTTTTTTCCTGCTTTCTCCTCTAGGGTTTTGATGGTTTCCTGTCTCACATTCAGGTCCTTTATCCATTTTGAGTTTACTTTTGTGAGTGCTGTAAGAAAGTGGTCTAGTTCCATTCTTCTGCATGTTGCTGTCCAGTTCTCCCAGCACCATTTGTTAAAGAGACTGTCTTTTTTCCATTGGATATTCTTTCCTGCTCTGTCAAATATTAGTTGGCCATACTTTTGTGGGTCCAATTCTGGAGTGTCTATTCTATTCCACTGGTCTATGTGTCTGTTTTTGTGCCAATACCATGCTGTCTTGATGATTACAGCTTTGTAGTAGAGGCTAATGTCTGGGATTGTGATGCCTCCTGCTTTGGTTTTCTTCTTCAATATTGCTTTGGCTGTTTGGGGTCTTTTCTGGTTCCATACAAATTTTAGGATTGCTTGTTCTAGTTTCAAGAAGAATGCTGGTGCAATTTTGATTAGGATTGCATTGAATGTGTAGATTGCCTAAGCACCCACACACTTCCAAAACTCAAACAGGAAGAAATAGAAAATTTGAACAGACCCATAACCAGTGAAGAAATTGAATCAGTTATCAAAAATCTCCCAACAAATAAGAGTCCAGGAACAGATGGCTTCCCTGGGGAATTCTACCAGATATTTAAAGCAGAGATAATACCTATCTTTTTCAAGCTGTTCCAAAAAATAGAAAGGAAAGGAAAACTTCCAGACCCATTCTGTGAAGCCAACATTACTTTGATTCCCAAACCAGACAGAGACTCAGAAAAAAAGAAAACTACAGGCCAATATCCCTGATGAATATGGATGCAAAAATTCTCACCAAGATACTAGCAAATCAAATTCAACAGCATATAAAAAGAATTATTCACCATGATCAAGTGGGATTCATTCCTGGGCTGCAGGGCTGGTTCAATATTTGCAAATCAATCAACGTGATACATCACATTAATAAAAGATAAGATCCATATGATTCTGTCAATCCATGCAGAAAAAGCATTTGACAAAATTCAACATCCTTTCTTAATTAAAACCCTCAAGAAAGTTGGGATAGAAGTAACATACTTAAACATCATAACAGCCACTTATGAAAAGCCCACAGCTAATATCATCCTCAATGGGGAAAAACTGAGAGCTTTCCCCCTGAGATCAGGAACACGACAGGGATGTCCACTCTCACCGATGTTGTTTAACATAGTGTTGGAAGTGCTAGCATCAGCATTCAGACAACAAAAGGAAATCAAAGGCATCCAAGTTGGCAAAGATGAAGTCAAACTTTCACTTTTTGCAGATGACATGATACTATACATGGAAACCCAACAGACTCCACCAAAAGTCTGCTAGTACTGATACATGAATTCAGCAAAGTCTCAGGATACAAAATCAATGTACACAAATCAGTTGCATTCTTATACGCTAATAATGAAGCAACAGAAAGGCAAATAAAGAAACTGATCCCATTCACAATTGCACCAAGAATCATGAAATACCTAGGAATAAACCTAACCAAAGATGTAAAAGATCTGTATGCTGAAACTATAGAAAGCTTATGAAGGAAATTGAAGAAGATACAAAGAAATGGAAAAACATTTTGTGCTCATGGATTGGAAGAATAAATATTGTTATGTGGATATTTTCAATACATCCTCACTGCAATAATTTTTAAGATATGGCCAATTTAAAATGAACTTTTGCTTTTTAAAATCTGTTTTTGTTCAAGTCATAATAACCAAGCAAATGGGGAGGACGCTCTCCTCATTGTGGTTATTTTATTCAAATCATGGTATGAACCCTCTTTTTGGATAAAAGTATGTTTGTGGGTTTTTCTTTTCTTGAGTAATAGCAACTCTAGAACTTCAGGATGAGTCTAAGTGTTGATTCTAATTGCCAGAATTGCATAGCTGTCTGTCTTAGGGCTTCAGAGGTAAAATGTCTAATTAACTTATTGCAGAACTACCTTGAAACAGACCATGCTTGCTTCCAGTTATTAAATGTACTCGTTTTGTGGACTTAAGATAATAATCCCTTAGCCCTCTTTACCTATTTCCTAAAGAAATATATGGTTTTTGTTTGCATTAGTCACTTTCTGTTCTTTTTAAATTTGTAGAATTTCTTATTTCTAATAT
The DNA here is from genome assembly GCF_028749965.1 of Puma concolor. NCBI lineage: Eukaryota > Metazoa > Chordata > Mammalia > Carnivora > Felidae > Puma > Puma concolor. The sequence goes on from NC_141671.1 coordinate 29,177,811, forward strand.
ATTTAGTCATCACATAAAAAGAGGGGAAAATTTGGTTCTCTGAGTAGGTATAAAGCATCTGTCATGTGAGGTGACCAGCTTGTCCCAGTTTCCCCAGGATTTTGCTGCTTTTAAGACTGAAAGTCTTGGGGCGCCTGGGTGGCGCAGTTGGTTAAGCGTCCGACTTCAGCCAGGTCACGATCTCGCGGTCCGTGAGTTCGAGCCCCGCATCAGGCTCTGGGCTGATGGCTCAGAGCCTGGAGCCTGTTTCCGATTCTGTGTCTCCCTCTCTCTCTGCTCCTCCCCCGTTCATGCTCTGTCTCTCTCTGTCCCAAAAATAAATAAACGTTGAAAAAAAAAAAAAATTTAAAAAAAAAAAAAAAAAAAAAGACTGAAAGTCTTGTGTCCCCAGAAGCCTTTTAAGTCCTGGGCAAGCCAGAACAGCCTGTTACCCTGCAGCTATGATGTATTTCGGGGAAATATGAATTCATTTGAAATGAGAACAAATACTTATCATTTAAGCATCTTCTTCTTTATTTAAAAATAGTCTATGTGTTTTATGTTGAAAAGGAGCAGCTGCCTCCCATCACTAAGCAGGGCCAGGCTGTTTTTAGCTCTGAAAGCTGCACAAAAGGCAAGAACTGGGATTTCCTAAAGGTTTGTAATGGGCAATCGATACTTTCCAGAGGGAAATATTGGCTGAAGAGAAGCCAATGTTAGTATTTCTCCCTGGAGAAAAATATATTTTTATTTTTCCCCAAATAAGTCAAGAGTTGTGTTAGGTTCCATTTGAATATTTTCCTAGAAACTATTTCAGAATAACTATGAGAGCCTAATATATTTTCCTTATAATATTAAATTGAAGATATCACAATGCTTGAAAGAATGAGTAATTATTTCAAAGGAAATGGACAGTCTTCTAAAAGTGGTTATATTTTCATAAAGTGGAGGGTTTGGGTACATAAATCTATTAACGAATCATCTTCTTCCACTTCTTAAATCCCCTCACTTCCTACTGTCCCTGAGTCCAATTAATGCTCTCCAGGTAACATGGTCTTGGATGTCCTCATGCACGTTCCCCATCCAAGAATTGAGGTGGCTTATTTATTTATTCAACCAACATTTATTGAAAACTTATATACTAGGCATTGTGTTAGATGCTCAGGATACAGAAATATAAACAAAACTTCCCCACACTTAAATGTTTTTTTAATGTTTATTTAATTTTGAGACAGAGAGAGAGCACGAGCAAGGAAGGGACAGAGAGAGAGGGAGACACAGAATTGGAAGCAGGCTGCAGGCTCTGAGATGTCAGCACAGAACCCGACACAGGGCTTGAACTCACGAGCTGTGAGATCATGACCTGAGCCAAAGTCGGATGCTTAACTGACTGAGCCACCCAGGCACCCCAAAACTGCCCCCATGCTTAACTCACATTTATTTACTAAGCCCATGGGAAAGGTCTTACATGTAAATAATTTCCATGTAATGTGGTATAATTGAGTTTGTAAAATTTGCTTTGGGACCTTACAGAAAGGACTGATGGCACTGTCTTAGCTGGCTCTTACATTTCCTTATTTCTGGTATGCGGGTTCTTTACAAATACATACATTCATGCGTGTTTCAAGCACAATGATTTTGGTTATTTAGAGCCAGTAATATAAGATTGACCTGTCTTAATGCCACATTCTGAAATTCTTGGTTCATAAGGTGTCATTTCCAAAAGTGTGATATTATAGGAAGTGATGCATATGCTTTATGTCTTAACATAATAAGGGCAGTGTCAAAATGTGCTCTTCCTTCGAAGCCAAACTAATTATAGTGGCTTCCCACCTCTCACCAATTCCCACCTTCTCACCTTGTCCTTTATCATATTCTTACAGGTAACATCTTTAAGGGAAGACTTTGAACTTCATAGAATTTGCAAATAAATAAAAGCAGCTTAATTATATATATATATATATATATATATATATATATATATATATATATACATACATACATAAATACAGGTATATAGGGTATATAGGTTTGGGAAATATTCAGCCTTGTGAAGGGAAGCCTTTTTTCCTATATGTTTTGAGGAAAACCTGGCCTCAAGAGATAGACGGTTGACAATGAGCCAAATCAGCAAATCATATTTGGTATATACTAAAGAAAATTGAATTGTAGAACTCAAAGGGCCTTTGAATATCATCAGATTCTAGTCTAAGACATTTGGCAACTCAGGTATCAAAACATTAAATGATTTTCTTAGGGCTACACAGATAAGCAGTAGCAGAAATTATTTGCTGTTCCAGGTTCCCCTCTCATTACCCAGGCCCCTCCTCTGGGATACCCTAACCTTCCCACTACCTAGAAACTAGATTTATCCATGGTACCCTAAGCTTAAAGACTTTAGGACTTTAAACCCTGCTCCTACTCCGAGCTGCTTATGCAATTTCTACAATACCATATAGGATATTATGAACCAATATAAGGATATTATGAACATCCACCCCTTAGAGGCTTGATGAGATTCCAGCTGAAGACAAAGAGAGTAACAACTGCTTTGTGTGAGCAGTAGCACAAAGGATGGCATCTGGAAAGTGGGTGGCAGTTAGGGGCATAGTAGGAGAATGAGAAATTGAAGGTAGGTTAAGGTTGAGTTGGATGCCTTAAATGAATAGTACATCTCTCTGAGAATCATTTATTAGGAAGATTAATCTGTCATTAGTTCTGAAGATGGAACAGAGGTCCACTAGGAAGCTGTTTTCATAGTCTAGAGATGTATTAGGGTTCTATAAATGTAATGCTGGAAAGAGAGTGATGGTGGGGAGGGGGAAATGAATCATTAGTCAGTGACTAATTGTACAACAAACATTTAGCACCTACTATACACCATATACCATACTAGGCCCTAAATATATAAAAATGAAAATACACATATTTTACCCCCAAGGAATTTGCAGTTCCATAGGGCACATGGACGAGGAATTGGACAGTTGCCACATAATGTGCTAGGTATTGGGAGCAGGAGAGGCAAGTTGATGAGGAGATCCACAGGGAAGGCACTACAATAGTATCTCAGCAAGAAATGGAATCCAGTCAGATTGTGCAAGTAACTGCAATGAAGAATTTCTTAGTGAAAGGTTTCAAGGTTAACAGAACCCAAGATAACTGCTAAGATAGTAGGAGACCAGTACAGTGGGAAGCTGTTGTAATCCCTAGGCCTGAATTAAGGAAAGGAAGACTAGATTGATTGGAGCCTACTAGAAGCTGAAGCCATGGAAGGAGGTTGACAAAGGCCCCTTGACTGGAGCTGTAGTTGAAGAGTTTTATGAGTTAAATTGTGTTCTCCAAAATTCATATGTTGATGGCCTAACTCCCCAGTACCTCAGAATGTGACTGCACTTGGAGAGAGGATCTTTACAGAGGTAATTAAGGTAAAATGAGGTCATTGAGGTGGCCCTAATCTGAGTGGTGTCCTTAAAAGAAGAGAATATTAGGATACAGACACACAGAAGACCTTATAAGGACACAGGGAGAAGGTGGCATCTACAAGCGCAGGAGAGCGGCCTCACAAAGAACCGAACTTGCTGACACCTTGGTCTCGGACTTCCAGCCTCCAGAACTGTGAGACAATAAGTTTCTGTTGTTTAAAGAAATAAGAGATGTTTTTGGCCCATTCTGTAGTACTTTGTTACAGCTGCAGCCCTAGCAAACTAATACAGAGAAGGAAACAGCAATTGCTAGAAACATAACTCAATCAGTAAGCCCATGGGGAAGAGACATCCTGGCCTTGCTCTCCAACTGCTAGTTGATCTCACTTAAAAGTCAAACCCTCATGGAAGCCAGAAAAGGTGCCCAAGGGATGTGTTCCATATGTACAGTCTCCCAGGGCACTTGTAAGACAGGGAATGGTAAGATCTGGAGACACAAATAGAAATAATCAGCAAAGACATTTAATTAAGTCTTGAGAAATCAAGAAAGGTGACCTACTGGAGGTGACTCAAACTAAGTCTGGAATAACAAGTGAGTTAATATTAATAAAGCAATTAGAATTCTAGTTGGCCCATAGTAATAGATATATGTTACTGTAGTTATTGTTTTCACCACCAGATTTCTTAAATTTACTGTTTCTAGTTCCTCCTAGAAATTCTGGAAGTTTGGTGTTATTCTTCTCTTTTTATAGATAAGAAAAGAAATTTAAAAAATGGCTAAAGCCAGCTTTCACACTTAGACCTGCCTTAGTCTACCACTGGGAAGTGGCAAGCATGGAGAATATGTGTGTGGTGTGGGATCCCAGGGAATGCCAAAAGCTGAGGATGGAGCAGAAACATTAAAGAAAACTCTCTAGGACCTGAGATTCCACCCTAAGCACAATGTAATACCAGAGGAATTTGAAGCCAGTGGTGTACTGAAGATAACCAAAACCCAAATTCACCTCAACTCCTGACCAGATTGATTCAACTTCCTGAATTAAATACTTTGAAGAATCATCCCATTTCTAGGGATAGATACTATATGTCTGAGTGTATATACAAAAGAATTGAAAGTATGCACTCGAACTTGTACCCCAATGTTTATTGCAGCATTATTCACAACAGCCCAAACATAGAACAACTCAAATGAAATCAAAGATGAATAGAGTTGGGCACCTGGGTGGCTCAGTTGGTTAAGCGTCCAGCTTCAGCTCAGGTCATGATCTCATGGGTCGTGAGTTCATGCCCTGCATCAGGCTCAATGCTGACAGCTCAGAACCTGGAGCCTGCTTCGGATTCTGTGTCTCCCTCTCTCTCTGCTCCTTCCCAGCTTGCAACCTGTTTCTCTCTCTCTCTCTCTCTCTCTCTCTCTCTCTCTCTCTCTCTCTCAAAAATAAATAAACATTAAAAAAAGTAGAAAAACAAAGATGAATAGAGAGACAAACTGTAGTCTATACATACAATGGGATATTGTTCAACCTTAAAAGGAAGGCAATTTTCATACAAGGATGAACCTTAAAAACATTATACTAAGTAAAATAAACCAGAAAATAAGTATAAATGCTGTGTGATTCCATGTATAAAAGGTATCTAGAACAGGCAAATTCATAGAGATAGTATAATAGAGGTTACCAGGGCTGGGAGCAGGAAGTAATAGGGAGTTACTGTTTGGGAATGATAAAAAGTTATGGAAATGGGTTGGGTGAGGAAAATGGCAGTGGAGTAGAAGAACCCTAGTCTCACCTTGTCCCATGAACACAACTAGATAACAATCATATCATCCTAAATACCACAGAAATAGACCTGAAGACTGAAAAAACAAATTCCACAGCTAAAGGGAGAGTAGAGACTACAGTGAAGAAGGTTAGAAGTGTGGAGATGTCATTTATGGGAGAAATGGGTCACAGGTGCTAGGGAGGGGAGGGAGGCATGGTCACAGAGTAGGGGGAGAGAGAGAGAGAGAGAGAGAGAGAGAGGAATACACGGGATTATACAAAGATAATGTTTCCCCAAACCCATGGACTTGGGAAATGAGAGACGATGAATTCTGAGAGTTCTTGCAACCAGAGGGTCTTAAAGCAAGGAGTTTTAAAGGTCAAAAAGCTTGGCTGGGATAGAGCCTAGAGGGCATTATGCTACTACTGGAGAGAAGGCAGGAAAACAACCCAGGGGCAGACAGTGTGGAAATAGAGATCTGAAGAACACGTTGGACACATAATGGGGAGATTATTCACTCTTCTCAGAGCATGTCCCTGAGAGGCTGAGTTCACTAAGATACCTCTCTGAGAACAAAAAGAGCTGGCTGGTGCCATTTTATTTCCCTGCCCCTCAGCGTAAACATAGTGTCACCTGTGGGAAGCAGCACACACCAACACTGTATGCCTAACTTGCATACACTAGGCCCCAACCCCCTGTGCCCTGGTGGGATTGCTCTTCTCAGTCAAGGTAGCCTTAATCTCAGGAGGGTGGGCTCCTTCCCCAGAAGACCAGCACAAACCCTAGCCCACATCATGTCTCCCAACCAGAGAGTTCTGCAGGGCCTCAGTTCTGGTGGAAGTAGTGTCAGGTCTCATTTCACAAGCATACCAGAGCACACCTGGTTAAAACTCATCGCATTCAGCCAAGGACCAAACATTGCTCATAGCAGGCAAGAGAACCTCTGCATATGACTGGCTTGAAGGATATAGCAGCAAAAACCCAACAACAGAGTGCACACAGCATATACCAGAGACACTCCCTGAAGAACCAAGCCCTGGATGCTACATGGCATTGTCTTTGTAAGACCATTATACTCAGAATCAGGAGACATAACTAATTTTGTAACACTAAGAAGGTAGAGACTTAGACAAAATGCAATGACATTTATCCCAATGTGACATTTATCCCAAATGAAAGAATGAGATAAGGCCACAGTCATAGATCTAAGCAAAACACATAAGTAACAAGCCTGATGGAGAATTTAAAACAACAATCATAAGAATACTCACTGGGCTTAAGAAAAGTATAGAAGACATCAGGGAGACCATTACCACAGGGATAAAGGAATTGAAAAAGAATCAATCAGAGATGAAGAATGAAATAAATGAGACTGGAAACAGTCTTGATGCAATGAAAAGAAAAAAATGAAAGGAGCAAAAGAATGAGTTAGTGACCTAGAAGACAAAATAATGGAAAGTAATGAAGCTGAACAGAAGAGAGAAAGAATAATTGTGAAACACAAGAATAGAATTAGGGAACTCAGTGACTCCAACAAACATAATAACATTCATATGATAGAAGACCCAGAAGAAGAAGAAGAAGAGAGAAAAGAGGCAGAAAATTTATTTGAAGAAATAATAGTTGAAAACTTCCCTAATCTGGGGAAGAAAACAGACATCCAGATCGAGGAGCCACAGAGAACTCCTACCAAAATCAGCAAAAGCAGGCCAACATCAAGATATATTGTAATTAAATTTGCAAAGTAGATTTTCCCCAACAAAATAAAAGAAAAATTAAAGGAGATTGTGACCACTGGACCAGCCCTGAATGAAATTTTAAGGAGGATTCTTTGAGTAGAAAGACCAAAAGTGACAAAGACAATAAAAGATCAGAGAAATCTCCAGAAACAAGAAAAGAAATAATACAATAGCAATACATATCTACCAATAATTACTTTGAATGTGAAAGGACGAAATGCCCTAATCAAAACACATAGGGTGATAGAATGGATTTTAAAAAACCCACCCATCTATATGCTGCCTACAAGAAAATCATTTTAGACCTAAGGACATCAGCAGATTGAAAGTGAGGGATGCCCCAGTAGCAATACTTATATCAGACAAACTAGACTTTAAAACATAGACAATAACACTAGACGGAAGACACTATATAATCATAAAGGAGACAATACACAAGAAAATATAACAATTGTAAATATTTATGCACCCAGCTTGAAAGCACCCAAATATATAAAACAACTAATAACAAACATAAAGGAACAAACTGATAATACAATAATAGTAGGGGACTTACTATAGGCATCAGTGGATAGATGATCTAAACAGAAACAATGGAACAAGGAACAATGGCTTTGAATGACACACTGGACCAGATGGAGTTAACAGATAGACTCAGAACTCAGCGGAATTCATATTCTTTTCATGTGCACATGGAATATTCTCCAGAATAGATCACATATTAAGTCACAAAACAGGTCTCAGTGAATACAAAAAGTTTGAAATCATACCAGGCACCATTTCTGACCACAATGCTATGAAACTAGAAATGACCTTAGGAAAAAATCTGGAAAGACCACAAATACAAGGTAGTTAAACGTGTTCCTAAGCAATGAATGGGTCAACCAGGACATCAAAGAAGAAATTTAAAAAAATACATGGAAACAAATGACAATAATAAAAAACAATGGTCCAAAACTTTGGAAATGCAGCAAAAGCAATCCCAAGAGGGAAGTATGTAATGATATGAGCCTACCTCAAGAAGCAAGAAAAACCTTAAATAAACAACCTGATCTTACAACTGAAAGAGCTAGAAAAAGAACAAAAAACAAAGCCTAAAGTCAGCATAAAATGGGAATGAATAAAGATTAGAGCAGAAATAAATGATATAGAAACTAAAACACACACACACACACACACACACACAAACAACCCCCCCCAACCAACACATACACACAACAGATCAATGAAACAAACCAGAAACTGATTCTTTAAAAAAAACTGATAAACCAGACTTAACAAAAAGAAAAGAAAAAGGACCCAGATAAATAAAATCACAAATGAGAGAGGGGAAATAACAACCAACACCATAGAAATGCAAACAATTATAAGAGAATATTATTAAAAACTGTATTTCAACAAATTGGACAGTCTGGAAGAAATGGAAAAATTGCTAAAAAATATAAACTACCAAAACTGAAACAGAAAGAAATAGAAAACTTTAACAGACTGGTAAATAACCTGCAATGACATTGAATCAGTGATCAAAAAACTCCCACAAACAAAAGCCCAGGACCAGATGGCATCACGGATATATTCTACCAAATATTTAAAGAAGAGAAAATACCTATTTTTCTCAAACTGTACCCAAAAATAGAAATGGAAGGAAAGCTTCCAAATTCATTCTATGAGGACACCATTATCCTGACACCAAAACCAGATAAAGGCCCCACCAAAAAAACAACTATGGGCCAATATCCCTGATGAACATGGATGTGAGAATTCTCGATAAAATACTAGCAAATCAAATCCAACAGTAGATTAAAAAAATTATTCATCACAATCAAGTGGGATTTATTCCACAGTTGCAAGAATGGTTCAGTATTCACAATCAATCAAAGTGATACAGCACATTAATAAAAGAAAGGATAAGAACCATATGATCATTTCAATAGATGCAGAAAAAGCATTTGATAAAGTAAAACATCCACTCATGATAAAAACCCTCAACAAAATACATTTAGAGGAAACACATCTCAATATAATAAAGGCCATATACAAAAACCCACATCTAATATTATCCTCAATGGAGAAAAACAGATTTTCCTGTATGGTCAGGAATAAGACAGAGATGCCACTGTCACCAGTGTTACTTGACAGAGTACTGAAAGTCCTACTGACAGCAATCAGGCAACAAAAAGAAACCAAAGACATCCAAATCAGAGACATCAAATCCAATAAAAGACATCAAACTTTCACTATTTGCAGATGACATGATACTCTATAGAGAAAACCCAAACACTCCACCAGAAAGTGCTAGAACTGATATAGAAATTCAGTAATGTCCCCAGCTTCAAAATCAATGTACAGGGGCGCCTGGGTGGCGCAGTCGGTTAAGCGTCCGACTTCAGCCAGGTCACGATCTCGCGGTCCGTGAGTTCGAGCCCCACGTCGGGCTCTGGGCTGATGGCTCGGAGCCTGGAGCCTGTTTCCGATTCTGTGTCTCCCTCTCTCTCTGCCCCTCCCCCGTTCATGCTCTGTTTCTCTCTGTCCCACAAATAAATAAACGTTGAAAAAAAAATTAAAAAAAAAAAAATAAAGAACAAAATCAATGTACAGAATTCTGTGGCGTTTTTATACACCAATAATAAAGCAACAGAAAGAGAAATTAAGAGATCAATCCCACTTACAATTGCACCAAAAACCATAAGATGCCCAGGAATAAACCTAACCAAAGAGGTAGAGATGTACTCTGAAAACTATAAATCACTGATAAAAGAAATTGAAGGTAACACAAAGAAATAGAGATGTTCCATGCTCATGGAGCAGAACAAATATTGTTAAAATGTCTATACTACCCATAGCAACCTACACATTAAAAAAAGTCCCTATCAAAATATCAACAGGAGTTTTCTCAGTGCTAGAACAAACAATCCTAAAATTTGTGTGAAGCCACAAAAGATCCCAAGAACCCAAAACAACCTTGAAAAAGAAAAACGAAGCTGGTGGCATCACAATTCCAGACTTTAAGTTATATTACAAAGATAGAGTGATCAAAACAGTATGGTACTGGTGCAAAAATAGACACAGAGATCACTGGAACAGAATAAAAAACCCAGAAATGAATCCACAAATGAATCAAATAATCTTCACCAAGTCAAGAAATAATATCCAGTGGGAAAAAGACAGCCTCTTCAACAAATGGTGTTGGGAAAACTGGCAGCAACATGCAAAATGATTAAATTCGACGACTTCCTTTTACAACATACACAAAACCAAATTCCAAATGGATTAAAGACCTAAATATGAGATCTGAAACCATAAAAGTCCTAGAGGAGAACACAGGTGGTAATCTCTTTGACACCGTCCATAACAATTTCTTTCTAGATATGTCTCCTGAGGCAAGGGAAACAAAAGTAAAAACAAACTACTAGGACTTTATTAAAAGAAAAAGCTTCTGCACAGTGAAGGAAATAATCAAAAACAGAAAGTCAATCTACAGAATTGGAAAAGATAATTCCAAATTATATACCTGATAAAGGGTTAATATCCAAAATATATAAAGAACTTATAAAACTCAACATTCAAAAAACCAAATAATCCAATTATAAAATGGCAGAAGACATGAATAGACATTTTTTCCAAAGACATATAAATGGCCAACAGACACATGAAAAGATTCTCAATACTACTCATCATCAGGGAAATACAAATCAAAACTACAATGAGATATTACCTCACACCTATAAGAATGGATAAAATCAACAACACAAGAAACAAGAGGTGTTGTTGAGGATATAGAGAAAGAAGAACTCTCTTGCACTGCAAAGTGGTGCAGCTACTCTTGAAAATAGTATAGAGGTTCTTCAAAAAGCTAAAAACAGACCTATCCTATGATTCAAATATATAAATATATATCTACACACACTCACAATGGAATATATATATATGTATATATATATTAGTGGAATGGAATATATACATATACACACGTATACATGTATATTCAATGTATACAATGTATACAATGGAATATATACATATATAATATACATATCTATACATATATATGTGTATATATATATTCCATTCCACTAGTATATATATGTATATATATATGTATATTCCATTTTGTGTATGTGTGTGTGTGTGTGTATATATATATATTTGTGTATGTATGTATATATGTATATATATGTATACACACATACACAAAATGGAATATATATATATATATGTATATACTAGTAGAATGGAATATATATACACACATATACACAAAATGGAATGGGATATATATATATACACAAAATGGGATATTCAGTTATAATTCCATATACACAAAATTGAATATTAATTCAGTTATAATTCCATATACACAAACAATATTAATTCAGTTATAAAAATGAGATCTTGTCCCTTGTAAGGACATGGATGGAGCTAGAGAGTATTATGCTAAGCAAAATAATTCAGTCAGAGAAAGACAAAACCATATGATTTCTCTCATGTGAAATTTAAGAAACAAAACCAAATGAATATATGGTTAAAAAGAGTGGAAAACCAGAAACAGACTCTTAACTTACTAGAGAACAAACTGATGGTTATCAGAGGGATGTGAGCAGGGGGGGATGGGCTAAATAGGCGGTGGGTATTAAGGAGGGCACTTGTTGTGGTAAGCACCATGTGTTGTATATAACTGTTTACTCCCTATATTGTAGACCTGAAACTAATGTTTATACAGTATGTTAATTTAACTGGAATTTAATAAAACCTTAAAAGCCAGTGTTATGTAAATGGACAGTGGTTTTGGTTGCACAACATTGTGAGTATATTTAACACTACTAAATTGTGCATTTAAATGTGGTTAAAATGACATATTGTATGTTATGCATATTTTACCACAAAATTTAAAATTGATAAATAACTTCAGAATACTCCAAGGCTTAGGTGGCTTCTCAGTTAGATATCCCAAACATTTAATGAATAAACAGTACTATCTTACACAGAATCCTCCAGAAAATAGAGAAAGAATATTCCTCAACACATTCTGTGAGGCCAGTATTGCCTTGGCATCACAACCAGAAAAGACAATATGAGAAAAGAAAACCACAGGCCAAATTTATCAGGAATTTAGGTGTGAAAATCCCAAACAAAATGTTAGCAAATCAAATCTACTGATATATAAAAATATAACAGATTATGACCAAGTGAGACTTATTCTATGAATGCAATGTTGATTCAATATCGGAAAATCAAACAATGTAATTCACCATATCAATATACTACAGAAAAAAAATGACCATTTGAATAGATTAAAAAAAAGAAAAGAAAAAGAAACCAAAAACATATGACACAATCCCACATCCATTCCCAACAAAACTCTCAGCAAACGTGGAATACAAGGGAACTTTCTCAACCTGAGAAAGGGTATTTCTGTTTAAAAAAAAAACTTACTTAATGGTGAAAAACTAAATGATGTCCCTTTACAATCAAGAACAATGCCAATATGTCCACTCTCACCGCTCCTATTCAGCATCATACTAGAGATCCTAGACAAAGCACTAAAGAAGGGCAGGGGGAGAAAGAACAGAGATTGAGAAGGAAGAAATACAGCTGCTTCTGTTTGTACATTACATAATTATTACATAGAGAATCTTAAAAAAATATACAAAAAAAATCACTAGAGCTAGTAAGTGAATTTAACAAATCCACAGCTTACAAGATCAATATAAAAATATCATTTTTTAAATAAAATAGGAATGAAATAATGGATATTTAAATTTTTTTAATTTTATTTTTTAATATGAAATTTATTGTCAAATTGGTTTCCATACAACACCCAGTGCTCATCCCAACAGGTGCCCTCCTCAATGCCCATCACCCACTTTCCCCTCCCTCCCACCCCCCATCAACCCTCAGTTTGGATATTTAAATTTTATTTTATTTTTTTAAAATGTTTATTTATTTTTGAAAGAGAGAGAGAGAGTGGGGTAGGGGTAGTGAGAGAGGGAGACACAGAATAGGAAGCAGGCTCCAGGCTCTGAGTTTTCAGCACAGAGCCTGACATGGGGCTTGAACTCACGAACTGTGAGGTCATGACCTGAGCCAAAGTCGGACACTCAACCGACTGAACCACTCAGGTGCCCCAGGATATTTAAATTTTAAAGAATAGTGCCATTAATTCTCCTTTTTTTAAGTATTTTATTTTTATATTTTTTAAGTTCCGTTAGTTAATATACAAGTGTAATATTAGTTTCAGATGTACAATTTAGTAATTCAACACTAACATAAAACAGTTGGTACTCATCACAAGTGCACTTCTTAATCCCCATGACCTTATTTAAACCATCCCCCTACGCACCTACCATTTATAATAGCACCAATAAACATGAAATACTTCGATGTAAATATAATATGTGTAAGGTCTGTGTGTTTAAAATTAACAAAACACTGATGAGAGAAATTAAAGAATATCTAATAAATGTAAGGGTATACCATGTTCAAGAATTGAAAAACTCAACATTGTTAAATGTAAAATGTCCCCAAAGTTTTTCTATAGATTCAGTATAAATCCCATTTATAGTCCCTGAAAGATTACTTGTAAAAATCAATAAGCTGGTTCTAAAATTTATATGAAAAGCCAAGGGAACTAGAATTATTGGATAAGCAATAAATTTCTTTATGATTTAAGCACATTTAGTTGAGTTTTATTTGTTGCAGCTAAAAGCATCACAGCCAATAAGAAAGCAATTGTTTTGGCAATAATATTTCTTAATGATGCCCAAATGTAAAATAAAATAGTCTTGCCAATTCAGGATGATAAAGCTCATTAAAGATACTTGAAATATTCATTTATAATACATTCTTCATAAGATGTTCAATAAATAATAATATTTGTTAATTTTTTGCTGTAGGCCAGCACTCTTCTAGGTGCCTTAAATATATTAAATGATTTAATACTTATGATTCTATGATTTTGGTACTATAAGCCCATTTCAATTGGGAATTAAGAGCTAAGAGAAGTTAAGAGAAGGTAAGTCTTCATCATCATGTGCTGAGTAAATGGAAAGAGTGTTATTTGTATCCAGGCAGTGTGGCTTCAGAGCAATAGCACTTGACCATTACTCTAATGTGAACTCTTTCTACAGTATGGATACTTACCTACTATTTGTATTTCATTATAGATAATCACATACAATCCCATATGGAATTCTAACAACTATTTTTTAATAATAAACTTATTTAAAATTTTTAATAATATTAACAGAGTTCTTATATGTTGAACTAACAGAATCACAGATTTAGAACCTTTTGGTTTTTTTTAAATTTCATGCACTTACATTTTTAGACACCTACTGTGATTTTAATTCTGCTAAAAGGAGAACATCTGCCAAATATTTGCCTTTTTTTGGCTGAGTTCATCTACGTTGGTGGAGGAAGCAACAAAGAGGAACCACAACTCCAAATCTAATTCTGAAGAACAACACATAACAATATAGAAGTATCCTTGTCTGCTTAGAATAGGGACTAACGAAAGATAATCCTGGGCACAGCCAGGCACATATCTGAGAGTTTGGGAAGAGCATATTTTATTTTTAATTCAGAGAATATATGGATTTAATTTTACAAGACTAAATTATTGAATTACTAAAGATTCTTTTCATTCTAGAGGAGATAAATTGAATTTACTAAGTTCATACTATGTATGTGTCAGTTTTCTATCCCTGCTTTAACAAATTACCACAACCATGGGGGCTTAAAACAGCACACATTTATTAGCTTACAGTTCTGTAGGTGAGAGATCTGACATGGG